>NC_085930.1:21170000-31170000 GCF_028885625.2 Pongo pygmaeus
GTGAAGATATATCCTTTTCCAACATAGGCCTCGAAGCGCTCCGACTAAACAATTGCAGATTCTACAAAAGGAGTGCTTCAAAACTGTTCTATCGAAAGGAACGTTCAA
The DNA here is from genome assembly GCF_028885625.2 of Pongo pygmaeus. NCBI lineage: Eukaryota > Metazoa > Chordata > Mammalia > Primates > Hominidae > Pongo > Pongo pygmaeus. The sequence continues at coordinate 21,170,109 of NC_085930.1, forward strand.
GTCTGTGAGATGAATGCACTCTTCTCAAAGAGGTTTCTGAGAATGCTGCTGTCCAGTTTTTAGGTGAAGACATTTCCTTTTCCAGCATAGGCCTCAAAGCGCTCCAAATACCCACTTGCAGATTCTACAAAAAGAGTGTCTCCCAACTTCTCTATCAATTGGTAGGTTCAAGTCTGTGAGTTGAATGCAATCCACACAAAGAAGTTTCTGAGAATGCTGCTGTTTAGTTCTTATGTGAAGATATTTCCTTTTCCAGCATAGGCCGGAAATCGCTACAAATATCCACTTGCAGATTTTACCGAAAGTGTGCTTCAAAACTGCTCTTTGAAAAGAAAGGTTCAACACTGTGAGTTGAATGCACATATCGTGAAGAAGTTTCTGAGAATGCTTCTGTCTAGTACTTAGGTGAAGAGATTCCATTTCACAGCATAGGCCTCATAGTGCTCCAAATATCCACTTGCAGATTCTACAAAAAGAGTGTTTCAAAACTGTTCTATCAAAAGGAAGGTTCAAGTCTGTGAGTAGAATGCACTCATCACAAAGAAGTTTCTGAGAATGCTTCTGTCTAGTTTTTATGTGAAGACATTTCCTTTTCCAACATAGGCCTCAAAGCGTTCCGAATAAACACTTGCAGATTGTACAAAAGGAGTGTTTCAAAACTGTTCTATGAAAAGGAACGTTCAAGTCTGTGAGTTGAATGCACTCCTCACAAAGAAGTTTCTGAGAATGCAGCTGTCTAGTTTTTGTGTGAAGATATTTCCTTTTCCTTGCATAGGTCTCAAATCGCTGGAAATATCCACTTGCAGATTTCACAAGAAGAGTGTTTCCAAACTGCTCTATCAAAAGACAGGTTCAACTCTGTGAGTTGAATGCACGCATCGAGAAGAACTTTCTGAGAATGCTTCTGTCTAGTTTTTAGGTGAAGATATTACATTTCCCAGCATAGGCCTCAAAGTGCTCCAAATATCCTTTTGCAGATTTTACAAAAAGAGTGTTTCAAAACTGCTCTTTCAAAAAGAAGGTTCAAGTCTGTGAGTTGAATGCACTCAACACAAGGAAGTTTCTGAGAATGCTTCTGTCTAGTTTTTATGTGAAGATATTTCCATTTCCAGCATAGGCCTCAAAGCGCTCCAAATATCCATTTGCAGATTCTACAAAAAGAGTGTTTCCAAACTTCTCTATCAATTAGTAGGTTCAACTCTGTGAGGTGAATGCACTCATCACAAAGAAGTTTCTGAGAATGCTGCTGTTTAGTTCTTATGTGAAGATATTTCCTTTTCCAGCATAGGCCGGAAATCGCTCTAAATATCCACTTGCAGATTTTACCAAAAGTGTGTTTCAAAACTGCTCTTTGAAAAGAAAGGTTCAACTCTGTGAGTTGATTGCACATGTGGTGAAGAAGTTTCTGAGAATGCTTCTGTCTAGTACTTAGCTGAAGAGATTTCATTTCACAGCATAGGCCTCATAGTGCTCCAAATATCCACTTGCAGATTCTACAAAAAGAGTGTTTCAAAACTGTTCTATCAAAAGGAAGGTTCAACTCTGTGACTGGAATGCACTCATCACAAAGAAGTTTCTGAGAATGCTTCTGTCTAGTTTTTATGTGAAGATATTTCCTTTTCCAACATAGGCCTCAAAGCGCTCCCAATAAACACCTGCAGTTTGAACAAAAGGAGTGTTTCAAAACTGTTCTATGAAAAGGAACGTTCAAGTCTGTGAGTTGAATGCACTCCTCACAAAGAAGTTTCTGAGAATGCAGCTGTCTAGTTTTTGTGTGAAGATATTTCCTTTTCCTTGCATAGACCTCAAATCGCTGGAAATATCCACTTGCAGATTTCACAAAAAGAGTGTTTCCAAACTGCTCTATCAAAAGACGGGTTGAAATCTGTGAGTTGAATGCACGCATCGAGGAGATCTTTCTGAGAATGCTTCTGTCTAGTTTTTAGGTGAAGATATTCCATTTCCCAGCATGGGCCTCAAAATGCTCCAAATATCCATTTGCAGATTTTACAAAAAGAGTGTTTCAAAACTGCTCTTTCAAAAAGAAGGTTCAAGTCTATGGGTTGAACGCACTCAACACAAGGAAGTTTCTGAGAATGCTTCTGTCCAGTTTTTATGTGAATATATTTCCATTTCCAGCCTAGGCTTCAAAGCGCTCCAAATATCCACTTGCAGATTCTACAAAAAGAGTGTTTCCAAACTTGTCTATCAATTAGTAGGTTCAACTCTGTTAGGTGAATGCACTCATCACAATGAAATTTCTGAGAATGCTTCTCTCTAGTTTTTATGTGAAGCAATTTCCTTTTCCAACATAGGCCTCAAGGTGCTCTGCATAAACACTTGCGAATTCTACAAACTTAGTGATTCAAAACTGTTCTATCAAAAGGAACGTTCAAGTCTGAGGTGAATGCACTCATCAGAGAGAACTTTCTCAGAATGCTTCTGTCTAGTTTTCAGGTGAAGATATTTCATTTCCCAGCATAGGCCTCAAAGCGCTCCAAATATCCACTTGCAGATCCTACAAAAAGAGTCTTTCAAAACTGCTCTTTGAAAAGGAAGGTTCAAATCTGTGAGTTGAAAGCACTCATCAGAGAGAAGTTTCCGAGAATGACTCTATCTAGTTTTCATCTGCATGTGTTTCCTTTTCCACTAGATGCCGCAATCGCACCAAATATCCACTTGCAGTTTCCACGAAAAGAGTGTTGCAGAACTGCTCCATGGAAAGGAGTGTTCATCTCTGTGAGTTCAATCCCCACATGACATAAAAGTTTCTGAAAATGCTTCTGTCCAGTTTGTATATGAAGATATCTCCTTTTCCAGCATAAGCCTCAAAGAGCTCCAAATATCCACTTGCGTATTCTACAAAAACCGTGTTTCATAACTGGTCTATCAAAAGGAAGGTTCAACTCTGTGAGTTGAATGCACTCATCACAAAGAAGTTTCTGTGAATGCTTCCATCTAGCTTTTATGCAATGATATTTCCTTTTGCAGCATAGGCCTCAAAGCGCTCCACATATCCACTTGCAGATTCTACAAAAAGAGGGTTTCAAAACTGCTCTATCAAAAGGCAGGTTGAACTCCGTGAGTTGAATGCACAAAGCACAGGGAACTTTCTGAGAAAGCTTTTGTCCAGTTTCTACGTGAAGATATTTCCTTTTCCAGCCTAGGCCTCAAAGCACTCCATCCATCCACATGAAGATTCTACTAAAAGAGTGTTTCGAAACTTCTCTATCAAAAGAAAGGTTGAACTCCGTGAGTTCAACGCACACATCACAAAGAAGTTTCTGAGAATGCTTCTGTCCAGTTTTTATGTGAAGATATTTCCTTTTCCAGCATAGGCCTCAAAGCGCTCCATATATCCACTTGCAGATGCTACAAAAAGAGTGTTTCAAAACTGCTCTTTCAGAAGGAAGCTTCAAGTCTGTGAGTTGAATGCACTTCTCACAAAGACGTTTCTGAGAATGCTTCTGTCTAGATTTCATGAGAAGATGTTTCCATTTACATCACAGGCCTCAAATCCCTCCAAATATTCACTTGCGTGTTCTACAAAAAGAGTGTTTCGAAACTTCTCTATCGATTGGTAGGTTCAACTCTCTGAGTTGAATGCACTCTTTACAAAGAGGTTTCTGAGAATATTTCTGTCTAGTTTTTATGTGAAGATATATCCTTTTCCAACATAGGCCTCGAAGCGCTCCGACTAAACAATTGCAGATTCTACAAAAGGAGTGCTTCAAAACTGTTCTATCGAAAGGAACGTTCAAGTCTGTGAGATGAATGCACTCTTCTCAAAGAGGTTTCTGAGAATGCTGCTGTCCAGTTTTTAGGTGAAGACATTTCCTTTTCCAGCATAGGCCTCAAAGCGCTCCAAATACCCACTTGCAGATTCTACAAAAAGAGTGTCTCCCAACTTCTCTATCAATTGGTAGGTTCAAGTCTGTGAGTTGAATGCAATCCACACAAAGAAGTTTCTGAGAATGCTGCTGTTTAGTTCTTATGTGAAGATATTTCCTTTTCCAGCATAGGCCGGAAATCGCTACAAATATCCACTTGCAGATTTTACCGAAAGTGTGCTTCAAAACTGCTCTTTGAAAAGAAAGGTTCAACACTGTGAGTTGAATGCACATATCGTGAAGAAGTTTCTGAGAATGCTTCTGTCTAGTACTTAGGTGAAGAGATTCCATTTCACAGCATAGGCCTCATAGTGCTCCAAATATCCACTTGCAGATTCTACAAAAAGAGTGTTTCAAAACTGTTCTATCAAAAGGAAGGTTCAAGTCTGTGAGTAGAATGCACTCATCACAAAGAAGTTTCTGAGAATGCTTCTGTCTAGTTTTTATGTGAAGACATTTCCTTTTCCAACATAGGCCTCAAAGCGTTCCGAATAAACACTTGCAGATTGTACAAAAGGAGTGTTTCAAAACTGTTCTATGAAAAGGAACGTTCAAGTCTGTGAGTTGAATGCACTCCTCACAAAGAAGTTTCTGAGAATGCAGCTGTCTAGTTTTTGTGTGAAGATATTTCCTTTTCCTTGCATAGGTCTCAAATCGCTGGAAATATCCACTTGCAGATTTCACAAGAAGAGTGTTTCCAAACTGCTCTATCAAAAGACAGGTTCAACTCTGTGAGTTGAATGCACGCATCGAGAAGAACTTTCTGAGAATGCTTCTGTCTAGTTTTTAGGTGAAGATATTACATTTCCCAGCATAGGCCTCAAAGTGCTCCAAATATCCTTTTGCAGATTTTACAAAAAGAGTGTTTCAAAACTGCTCTTTCAAAAAGAAGGTTCAAGTCTGTGAGTTGAATGCACTCAACACAAGGAAGTTTCTGAGAATGCTTCTGTCTAGTTTTTATGTGAAGATATTTCCATTTCCAGCATAGGCCTCAAAGCGCTCCAAATATCCATTTGCAGATTCTACAAAAAGAGTGTTTCCAAACTTCTCTATCAATTAGTAGGTTCAACTCTGTGAGGTGAATGCACTCATCACAAAGAAGTTTCTGAGAATGCTGCTGTTTAGTTCTTATGTGAAGATATTTCCTTTTCCAGCATAGGCCGGAAATCGCTCTAAATATCCACTTGCAGATTTTACCAAAAGTGTGTTTCAAAACTGCTCTTTGAAAAGAAAGGTTCAACTCTGTGAGTTGATTGCACATGTGGTGAAGAAGTTTCTGAGAATGCTTCTGTCTAGTACTTAGCTGAAGAGATTTCATTTCACAGCATAGGCCTCATAGTGCTCCAAATATCCACTTGCAGATTCTACAAAAAGAGTGTTTCAAAACTGTTCTATCAAAAGGAAGGTTCAACTCTGTGACTGGAATGCACTCATCACAAAGAAGTTTCTGAGAATGCTTCTGTCTAGTTTTTATGTGAAGATATTTCCTTTTCCAACATAGGCCTCAAAGCGCTCCGAATAAACACCTGCAGATTGTACAAAAGGAGTGTTTCAAAACTGTTCTATGAAAAGGAACGTTCAAGTCTGTGAGTTGAATGCACTCCTCACAAAGAAGTTTCTGAGAATGCAGCTGTCTAGTTTTTGTGTGAAGATATTTCCTTTTCCTTGCATAGACCTCAAATCGCTGGAAATATCCACTTGCAGATTTCACAAAAAGAGTGTTTCCAAACTGCTCTATCAAAAGACGGGTTGAAATCTGTGAGTTGAATGCACGCATCGAGGAGATCTTTCTGAGAATGCTTCTGTCTAGTTTTTAGGTGAAGATATTCCATTTCCCAGCATGGGCCTCAAAATGCTCCAAATATCCATTTGCAGATTTTACAAAAAGAGTGTTTCAAAACTGCTCTTTCAAAAAGAAGGTTCAAGTCTATGGGTTGAACGCACTCAACACAAGGAAGTTTCTGAGAATGCTTCTGTCCAGTTTTTCTGTGAATATATTTCCATTTCCAGCCTAGGCTTCAAAGCGCTCCAAATATCCACTTGCAGATTCTACAAAAAGAGTGTTTCCAAACTTGTCTATCAATTAGTAGGTTCAACTCTGTTAGGTGAATGCACTCATCACAATGAAATTTCTGAGAATGCTTCTCTCTAGTTTTTATGTGAAGCAATTTCCTTTTCCAACATAGGCCTCAAGGTGCTCTGCATAAACACTTGCGAATTCTACAAACTTAGTGATTCAAAACTGTTCTATCAAAAGGAACGTTCAAGTCTGAGGTGAATGCACTCATCAGAGAGAACTTTCTCAGAATGCTTCTGTCTAGTTTTCAGGTGAAGATATTTCATTTCCCAGCATAGGCCTCAAAGCGCTCCAAATATCCACTTGCAGATCCTACAAAAAGAGTCTTTCAAAACTGCTCTTTGAAAAGGAAGGTTCAAATCTGTGAGTTGAAAGCACTCATCAGAGAGAAGTTTCCGAGAATGATTCTATCTAGTTTTCATCTGCATGTGTTTCCTTTTCCACTAGATGCCGCAATCGCACCAAATATCCACTTGCAGTTTCCACGAAAAGAGTGTTGCAGAACTGCTCCATGGAAAGGAGTGTTCAACTCTGTGAGTTCAATCCCCACATGACATAAAAGTTTCTGAAAATGCTTCTGTCCAGTTTGTATATGAAGATATCTCCTTTTCCAGCATAAGCCTCAAAGAGCTCCAAATATCCACTTGCGTATTCTACAAAAACCGTGTTTCATAACTGGTCTATCAAAAGGAAGGTTCAACTCTGTGAGTTGAATGCACTCATCACAAAGAAGTTTCTGTGAATGCTTCCATCTAGCTTTTATGCAATGATATTTCCTTTTGCAGCATAGGCCTCAAAGCGCTCCAAATATCCACTTGCAGATTCTACAAAAAGAGGGTTTCAAAACTGCTCTATCAAAAGGCAGGTTGAACTCCGTGAGTTGAATGCACAAAGCACAGGGAACTTTCTGAGAAAGCTTTTGTCCAGTTTCTACGTGAAGATATTTCCTTTTCCAGCCTAGGCCTCAAAGCACTCCATCCATCCACATGAAGATTCTACTAAAAGAGTGTTTCGAAACTTCTCTATCAAAAGAAAGGTTGAACTCCGTGAGTTCAACGCACACATCACAAAGAAGTTTCTGAGAATGCTTCTGTCCAGTTTTTATGTGAAGATATTTCCTTTTCCAGCATAGGCCTCAAAGCGCTCCATATATCCACTTGCAGATGCTACAAAAAGAGTGTTTCAAAACTGCTCTTTCAGAAGGAAGCTTCAAGTCTGTGAGTTGAATGCACTTCTCACAAAGACGTTTCTGAGAATGCTTCTGTCTAGATTTCATGAGAAGATGTTTCCATTTACATCACAGGCCTCAAATCCCTCCAAATATTCACTTGCGTGTTCTACAAAAAGAGTGTTTCGAAACTTCTCTATCGATTGGTAGGTTCAACTCTCTGAGTTGAATGCACTCTTTTCAAAGAGGTTTCTGAGAATATTTCTGTCTAGTTTTTATGTGAAGATATATCCTTTTCCAACATAGGCCTCGAAGCGCTCCGACTAAACAATTGCAGATTCTACAAAAGGAGTGCTTCAAAACTGTTCTATGGAAAGGAACGTTCAAGTCTGTGAGATGAATGCACTCTTCTCAAAGAGGTTTCTGAGAATGCTGCTGTCCAGTTTTTAGGTGAAGACATTTCCTTTTCCAGCATAGGCCTCAAAGCGCTCCAAATACCCACTTGCAGATTCTACAAAAAGAGTGTCTCCCAACTTCTCTATCAATTGGTAGGTTCAAGTCTGTGAGTTGAATGCAATCCACACAAAGAAGTTTCTGAGAATGCTGCTGTTTAGTTCTTATGTGAAGATATTTCCTTTTCCAGCATAGGCCGGAAATCGCTACAAATATCCACTTGCAGATTTTACCGAAAGTGTGCTTCAAAACTGCTCTTTGAAAAGAAAGGTTCAACACTGTGAGTTGAATGCACATATCGTGAAGAAGTTTCTGAGAATGCTTCTGTCTAGTACTTAGGTGAAGAGATTCCATTTCACAGCATAGGCCTCATAGTGCTCCAAATATCCACTTGCAGATTCTACAAAAAGAGTGTTTCAAAACTGTTCTATCAAAAGGAAGGTTCAAGTCTGTGAGTAGAATGCACTCATCACAAAGAAGTTTCTGAGAATGCTTCTGTCTAGTTTTTATGTGAAGACATTTCCTTTTCCAACATAGGCCTCAAAGCGTTCCGAATAAACACTTGCAGATTGTACAAAAGGAGTGTTTCAAAACTGTTCTATGAAAAGGAACGTTCAAGTCTGTGAGTTGAATGCACTCCTCACAAAGAAGTTTCTGAGAATGCAGCTGTCTAGTTTTTGTGTGAAGATATTTCCTTTTCCTTGCATAGGTCTCAAATCGCTGGAAATATCCACTTGCAGATTTCACAAGAAGAGTGTTTCCAAACTGCTCTATCAAAAGACAGGTTCAACTCTGTGAGTTGAATGCACGCATCGAGAAGAACTTTCTGAGAATGCTTCTGTCTAGTTTTTAGGTGAAGATATTACATTTCCCAGCATAGGCCTCAAAGTGCTCCAAATATCCTTTTGCAGATTTTACAAAAAGAGTGTTTCAAAACTGCTCTTTCAAAAAGAAGGTTCAAGTCTGTGAGTTGAATGCACTCAACACAAGGAAGTTTCTGAGAATGCTTCTGTCTAGTTTTTATGTGAAGATATTTCCATTTCCAGCATAGGCCTCAAAGCGCTCCAAATATCCATTTGCAGATTCTACAAAAAGAGTGTTTCCAAACTTCTCTATCAATTAGTAGGTTCAACTCTGTGAGGTGAATGCACTCATCACAAAGAAGTTTCTGAGAATGCTGCTGTTTAGTTCTTATGTGAAGATATTTCCTTTTCCAGCATAGGCCGGAAATCGCTCTAAATATCCACTTGCAGATTTTACCAAAAGTGTGTTTCAAAACTGCTCTTTGAAAAGAAAGGTTCAACTCTGTGAGTTGATTGCACATGTGGTGAAGAAGTTTCTGAGAATGCTTCTGTCTAGTACTTAGCTGAAGAGATTTCATTTCACAGCATAGGCCTCATAGTGCTCCAAATATCCACTTGCAGATTCTACAAAAAGAGTGTTTCAAAACTGTTCTATCAAAAGGAAGGTTCAACTCTGTGACTGGAATGCACTCATCACAAAGAAGTTTCTGAGAATGCTTCTGTCTAGTTTTTATGTGAAGATATTTCCTTTTCCAACATAGGCCTCAAAGCGCTCCGAATAAACACCTGCAGATTGTACAAAAGGAGTGTTTCAAAACTGTTCTATGAAAAGGAACGTTCAAGTCTGTGAGTTGAATGCACTCCTCACAAAGAAGTTTCTGAGAATGCAGCTGTCTAGTTTTTGTGTGAAGATATTTCCTTTTCCTTGCATAGACCTCAAATCGCTGGAAATATCCACTTGCAGATTTCACAAAAAGAGTGTTTCCAAACTGCTCTATCAAAAGACGGGTTGAAATCTGTGAGTTGAATGCACGCATCGAGGAGATCTTTCTGAGAATGCTTCTGTCTAGTTTTTAGGTGAAGATATTCCATTTCCCAGCATGGGCCTCAAAATGCTCCAAATATCCATTTGCAGATTTTACAAAAAGAGTGTTTCAAAACTGCTCTTTCAAAAAGAAGGTTCAAGTCTATGGGTTGAACGCACTCAACACAAGGAAGTTTCTGAGAATGCTTCTGTCCAGTTTTTCTGTGAATATATTTCCATTTCCAGCCTAGGCTTCAAAGCGCTCCAAATATCCACTTGCAGATTCTACAAAAAGAGTGTTTCCAAACTTGTCTATCAATTAGTAGGTTCAACTCTGTTAGGTGAATGCACTCATCACAATGAAATTTCTGAGAATGCTTCTCTCTAGTTTTTATGTGAAGCAATTTCCTTTTCCAACATAGGCCTCAAGGTGCTCTGCATAAACACTTGCGAATTCTACAAACTTAGTGATTCAAAACTGTTCTATCAAAAGGAACGTTCAAGTCTGAGGTGAATGCACTCATCAGAGAGAACTTTCTCAGAATGCTTCTGTCTAGTTTTCAGGTGAAGATATTTCATTTCCCAGCATAGGCCTCAAAGCGCTCCAAATATCCACTTGCAGATCCTACAAAAAGAGTCTTTCAAAACTGCTCTTTGAAAAGGAAGGTTCAAATCTGTGAGTTGAAAGCACTCATCAGAGAGAAGTTTCCGAGAATGATTCTATCTAGTTTTCATCTGCATGTGTTTCCTTTTCCACTAGATGCCGCAATCGCACCAAATATCCACTTGCAGTTTCCACGAAAAGAGTGTTGCAGAACTGCTCCATGGAAAGGAGTGTTCAACTCTGTGAGTTCAATCCCCACATGACAGAAAAGTTTCTGAAAATGCTTCTGTCCAGTTTGTATATGAAGATATCTCCTTTTCCAGCATAAGCCTCAAAGAGCTCCAAATATCCACTTGCGTATTCTACAAAAACCGTGTTTCATAACTGGTCTATCAAAAGGAAGGTTCAACTCTGTGAGTTGAATGCACTCATCACAAAGAAGTTTCTGTGAATGCTTCCATCTAGCTTTTATGCAATGATATTTCCTTTTGCAGCATAGGCCTCAAAGCGCTCCAAATATCCACTTGCAGATTCTACAAAAAGAGGGTTTCAAAACTGCTCTATCAAAAGGCAGGTTGAACTCCGTGAGTTGAATGCACAAAGCACAGGGAACTTTCTGAGAAAGCTTTTGTCCAGTTTCTACGTGAAGATATTTCCTTTTCCAGCCTAGGCCTCAAAGCACTCCATCCATCCACATGAAGATTCTACTAAAAGAGTGTTTCGAAACTTCTCTATCAAAAGAAAGGTTGAACTCCGTGAGTTCAACGCACACATCACAAAGAAGTTTCTGAGAATGCTTCTGTCCAGTTTTTATGTGAAGATATTTCCTTTTCCAGCATAGGCCTCAAAGCGCTCCATATATCCACTTGCAGATGCTACAAAAAGAGTGTTTCAAAACTGCTCTTTCAGAAGGAAGCTTCAAGTCTGTGAGTTGAATGCACTTCTCACAAAGACGTTTCTGAGAATGCTTCTGTCTAGATTTCATGAGAAGATGTTTCCATTTACATCACAGGCCTCAAATCCCTCCAAATATTCACTTGCGTGTTCTACAAAAAGAGTGTTTCGAAACTTCTCTATCGATTGGTAGGTTCAACTCTCTGAGTTGAATGCACTCTTTTCAAAGAGGTTTCTGAGAATATTTCTGTCTAGTTTTTATGTGAAGATATATCCTTTTCCAACATAGGCCTCGAAGCGCTCCGACTAAACAATTGCAGATTCTACAAAAGGAGTGCTTCAAAACTGTTCTATGGAAAGGAACGTTCAAGTCTGTGAGATGAATGCACTCTTCTCAAAGAGGTTTCTGAGAATGCTGCTGTCCAGTTTTTAGGTGAAGACATTTCCTTTTCCAGCATAGGCCTCAAAGCGCTCCAAATACCCACTTGCAGATTCTACAAAAAGAGTGTCTCCCAACTTCTCTATCAATTGGTAGGTTCAAGTCTGTGAGTTGAATGCAATACACACAAAGAAGTTTCTGAGAATGCTGCTGTTTAGTTCTTATGTGAAGATATTTCCTTTTCCAGCATAGGCCGGAAATCGCTACAAATATCCACTTGCAGATTTTACCGAAAGTGTGCTTCAAAACTGCTCTTTGAAAAGAAAGGTTCAACACTGTGAGTTGAATGCACATATCGTGAAGAAGTTTCTGAGAATGCTTCTGTCTAGTACTTAGGTGAAGAGATTCCATTTCACAGCATAGGCCTCATAGTGCTCCAAATATCCACTTGCAGATTCTACAAAAAGAGTGTTTCAAAACTGTTCTATCAAAAGGAAGGTTCAAGTCTGTGAGTAGAATGCACTCATCACAAAGAAGTTTCTGAGAATGCTTCTGTCTAGTTTTTATGTGAAGACATTTCCTTTTCCAACATAGGCCTCAAAGCGTTCCGAATAAACACTTGCAGATTGTACAAAAGGAGTGTTTCAAAACTGTTCTATGAAAAGGAACGTTCAAGTCTGTGAGTTGAATGCACTCCTCACAAAGAAGTTTCTGAGAATGCAGCTGTCTAGTTTTTGTGTGAAGATATTTCCTTTTCCTTGCATAGGTCTCAAATCGCTGGAAATATCCACTTGCAGATTTCACAAGAAGAGTGTTTCCAAACTGCTCTATCAAAAGACAGGTTCAACTCTGTGAGTTGAATGCACGCATCGAGAAGAACTTTCTGAGAATGCTTCTGTCTAGTTTTTAGGTGAAGATATTACATTTCCCAGCATAGGCCTCAAAGTGCTCCAAATATCCTTTTGCAGATTTTACAAAAAGAGTGTTTCAAAACTGCTCTTTCAAAAAGAAGGTTCAAGTCTGTGAGTTGAATGCACTCAACACAAGGAAGTTTCTGAGAATGCTTCTGTCTAGTTTTTATGTGAAGATATTTCCATTTCCAGCATAGGCCTCAAAGCGCTCCAAATATCCATTTGCAGATTCTACAAAAAGAGTGTTTCCAAACTTCTCTATCAATTAGTAGGTTCAACTCTGTGAGGTGAATGCACTCATCACAAAGAAGTTTCTGAGAATGCTGCTGTTTAGTTCTTATGTGAAGATATTTCCTTTTCCAGCATAGGCCGGAAATCGCTCTAAATATCCACTTGCAGATTTTACCAAAAGTGTGTTTCAAAACTGCTCTTTGAAAAGAAAGGTTCAACTCTGTGAGTTGATTGCACATGTGGTGAAGAAGTTTCTGAGAATGCTTCTGTCTAGTACTTAGCTGAAGAGATTTCATTTCACAGCATAGGCCTCATAGTGCTCCAAATATCCACTTGCAGATTCTACAAAAAGAGTGTTTCAAAACTGTTCTATCAAAAGGAAGGTTCAACTCTGTGACTGGAATGCACTCATCACAAAGAAGTTTCTGAGAATGCTTCTGTCTAGTTTTTATGTGAAGATATTTCCTTTTCCAACATAGGCCTCAAAGCGCTCCGAATAAACACCTGCAGATTGTACAAAAGGAGTGTTTCAAAACTGTTCTATGAAAAGGAACGTTCAAGTCTGTGAGTTGAATGCACTCCTCACAAAGAAGTTTCTGAGAATGCAGCTGTCTAGTTTTTGTGTGAAGATATTTCCTTTTCCTTGCATAGACCTCAAATCGCTGGAAATATCCACTTGCAGATTTCACAAAAAGAGTGTTTCCAAACTGCTCTATCAAAAGACGGGTTGAAATCTGTGAGTTGAATGCACGCATCGAGGAGATCTTTCTGAGAATGCTTCTGTCTAGTTTTTAGGTGAAGATATTCCATTTCCCAGCATGGGCCTCAAAATGCTCCAAATATCCATTTGCAGATTTTACAAAAAGAGTGTTTCAAAACTGCTCTTTCAAAAAGAAGGTTCAAGTCTATGGGTTGAACGCACTCAACACAAGGAAGTTTCTGAGAATGCTTCTGTCCAGTTTTTATGTGAATATATTTCCATTTCCAGCCTAGGCTTCAAAGCGCTCCAAATATCCACTTGCAGATGCTACAAAAAGAGTGTTTCCAAACTTGTCTATCAATTAGTAGGTTCAACTCTGTTAGGTGAATGCACTCATCACAATGAAATTTCTGAGAATGCTTCTCTCTAGTTTTTATGTGAAGCAATTTCCTTTTCCAACATAGGCCTCAAGGTGCTCTGCATAAACACTTGCGAATTCTACAAACTTAGTGATTCAAAACTGTTCTATCAAAAGGAACGTTCAAGTCTGAGGTGAATGCACTCATCAGAGAGAACTTTCTCAGAATGCTTCTGTCTAGTTTTCAGGTGAAGATATTTCATTTCCCAGCATAGGCCTCAAAGCGCTCCAAATATCCACTTGCAGATCCTACAAAAAGAGTCTTTCAAAACTGCTCTTTGAAAAGGAAGGTTCAAATCTGTGAGTTGAAAGCACTCATCAGAGAGAAGTTTCCGAGAATGATTCTATCTAGTTTTCATCTGCATGTGTTTCCTTTTCCACTAGATGCCGCAATCGCACCAAATATCCACTTGCAGTTTCCACGAAAAGAGTGTTGCAGAACTGCTCCATGGAAAGGAGTGTTCAACTCTGTGAGTTCAATCCCCACATGACATAAAAGTTTCTGAAAATGCTTCTGTCCAGTTTGTATATGAAGATATCTCCTTTTCCAGCATAAGCCTCAAAGAGCTCCAAATATCCACTTGCGTATTCTACAAAAACCGTGTTTCATAACTGGTCTATCAAAAGGAAGGTTCAACTCTGTGAGTTGAATGCACTCATCACAAAGAAGTTTCTGTGAATGCTTCCATCTAGCTTTTATGCAATGATATTTCCTTTTGCAGCATAGGCCTCAAAGCGCTCCAAATATCCACTTGCAGATTCTACAAAAAGAGGGTTTCAAAACTGCTCTATCAAAAGGCAGGTTGAACTCCGTGAGTTGAATGCACAAAGCACAGGGAACTTTCTGAGAAAGCTTTTGTCCAGTTTCTACGTGAAGATATTTCCTTTTCCAGCCTAGGCCTCAAAGCACTCCATCCATCCACATGAAGATTCTACTAAAAGAGTGTTTCGAAACTTCTCTATCAAAAGAAAGGTTGAACTCCGTGAGTTCAACGCACACATCACAAAGAAGTTTCTGAGAATGCTTCTGTCCAGTTTTTATGTGAAGATATTTCCTTTTCCAGCATAGGCCTCAAAGCGCTCCATATATCCACTTGCAGATGCTACAAAAAGAGTGTTTCAAAACTGCTCTTTCAGAAGGAAGCTTCAAGTCTGTGAGTTGAATGCACTTCTCACAAAGACGTTTCTGAGAATGCTTCTGTCTAGATTTCATGAGAAGATGTTTCCATTTACATCACAGGCCTCAAATCCCTCCAAATATTCACTTGCGTGTTCTACAAAAAGAGTGTTTCGAAACTTCTCTATCGATTGGTAGGTTCAACTCTCTGAGTTGAATGCACTCTTTACAAAGAGGTTTCTGAGAATATTTCTGTCTAGTTTTTATGTGAAGATATATCCTTTTCCAACATAGGCCTCGAAGCGCTCCGACTAAACAATTGCAGATTCTACAAAAGGAGTGCTTCAAAACTGTTCTATGGAAAGGAACGTTCAAGTCTGTGAGATGAATGCACTCTTCTCAAAGAGGTTTCTGAGAATGCTGCTGTCCAGTTTTTAGGTGAAGACATTTCCTTTTCCAGCATAGGCCTCAAAGCGCTCCAAATACCCACTTGCAGATTCTACAAAAAGAGTGTCTCCCAACTTCTCTATCAATTGGTAGGTTCAAGTCTGTGAGTTGAATGCAATCCACACAAAGAAGTTTCTGAGAATGCTGCTGTTTAGTTCTTATGTGAAGATATTTCCTTTTCCAGCATAGGCCGGAAATCGCTACAAATATCCACTTGCAGATTTTACCGAAAGTGTGCTTCAAAACTGCTCTTTGAAAAGAAAGGTTCAACACTGTGAGTTGAATGCACATATCGTGAAGAAGTTTCTGAGAATGCTTCTGTCTAGTACTTAGGTGAAGAGATTCCATTTCACAGCATAGGCCTCATAGTGCTCCAAATATCCACTTGCAGATTCTACAAAAAGAGTGTTTCAAAACTGTTCTATCAAAAGGAAGGTTCAAGTCTGTGAGTAGAATGCACTCATCACAAAGAAGTTTCTGAGAATGCTTCTGTCTAGTTTTTATGTGAAGACATTTCCTTTTCCAACATAGGCCTCAAAGCGTTCCGAATAAACACTTGCAGATTGTACAAAAGGAGTGTTTCAAAACTGTTCTATGAAAAGGAACGTTCAAGTCTGTGAGTTGAATGCACTCCTCACAAAGAAGTTTCTGAGAATGCAGCTGTCTAGTTTTTGTGTGAAGATATTTCCTTTTCCTTGCATAGGTCTCAAATCGCTGGAAATATCCACTTGCAGATTTCACAAGAAGAGTGTTTCCAAACTGCTCTATCAAAAGACAGGTTCAACTCTGTGAGTTGAATGCACGCATCGAGAAGAACTTTCTGAGAATGCTTCTGTCTAGTTTTTAGGTGAAGATATTACATTTCCCAGCATAGGCCTCAAAGTGCTCCAAATATCCTTTTGCAGATTTTACAAAAAGAGTGTTTCAAAACTGCTCTTTCAAAAAGAAGGTTCAAGTCTGTGAGTTGAATGCACTCAACACAAGGAAGTTTCTGAGAATGCTTCTGTCTAGTTTTTATGTGAAGATATTTCCATTTCCAGCATAGGCCTCAAAGCGCTCCAAATATCCATTTGCAGATTCTACAAAAAGAGTGTTTCCAAACTTCTCTATCAATTAGTAGGTTCAACTCTGTGAGGTGAATGCACTCATCACAAAGAAGTTTCTGAGAATGCTGCTGTTTAGTTCTTATGTGAAGATATTTCCTTTTCCAGCATAGGCCGGAAATCGCTCTAAATATCCACTTGCAGATTTTACCAAAAGTGTGTTTCAAAACTGCTCTTTGAAAAGAAAGGTTCAACTCTGTGAGTTGATTGCACATGTGGTGAAGAAGTTTCTGAGAATGCTTCTGTCTAGTACTTAGCTGAAGAGATTTCATTTCACAGCATAGGCCTCATAGTGCTCCAAATATCCACTTGCAGATTCTACAAAAAGAGTGTTTCAAAACTGTTCTATCAAAAGGAAGGTTCAACTCTGTGACTGGAATGCACTCATCACAAAGAAGTTTCTGAGAATGCTTCTGTCTAGTTTTTATGTGAAGATATTTCCTTTTCCAACATAGGCCTCAAAGCGCTCCGAATAAACACCTGCAGATTGTACAAAAGGAGTGTTTCAAAACTGTTCTATGAAAAGGAACGTTCAAGTCTGTGAGTTGAATGCACTCCTCACAAAGAAGTTTCTGAGAATGCAGCTGTCTAGTTTTTGTGTGAAGATATTTCCTTTTCCTTGCATAGACCTCAAATCGCTGGAAATATCCACTTGCAGATTTCACAAAAAGAGTGTTTCCAAACTGCTCTATCAAAAGACGGGTTGAAATCTGTGAGTTGAATGCACGCATCGAGGAGATCTTTCTGAGAATGCTTCTGTCTAGTTTTTAGGTGAAGATATTCCATTTCCCAGCATGGGCCTCAAAATGCTCCAAATATCCATTTGCAGATTTTACAAAAAGAGTGTTTCAAAACTGCTCTTTCAAAAAGAAGGTTCAAGTCTATGGGTTGAACGCACTCAACACAAGGAAGTTTCTGAGAATGCTTCTGTCCAGTTTTTCTGTGAATATATTTCCATTTCCAGCCTAGGCTTCAAAGCGCTCCAAATATCCACTTGCAGATTCTACAAAAAGAGTGTTTCCAAACTTGTCTATCAATTAGTAGGTTCAACTCTGTTAGGTGAATGCACTCATCACAATGAAATTTCTGAGAATGCTTCTCTCTAGTTTTTATGTGAAGCAATTTCCTTTTCCAACATAGGCCTCAAGGTGCTCTGCATAAACACTTGCGAATTCTACAAACTTAGTGATTCAAAACTGTTCTATCAAAAGGAACGTTCAAGTCTGAGGTGAATGCACTCATCAGAGAGAACTTTCTCAGAATGCTTCTGTCTAGTTTTCAGGTGAAGATATTTCATTTCCCAGCATAGGCCTCAAAGCGCTCCAAATATCCACTTGCAGATCCTACAAAAAGAGTCTTTCAAAACTGCTCTTTGAAAAGGAAGGTTCAAATCTGTGAGTTGAAAGCACTCATCAGAGAGAAGTTTCCGAGAATGATTCTATCTAGTTTTCATCTGCATGTGTTTCCTTTTCCACTAGATGCCGCAATCGCACCAAATATCCACTTGCAGTTTCCACGAAAAGAGTGTTGCAGAACTGCTCCATGGAAAGGAGTGTTCAACTCTGTGAGTTCAATCCCCACATGACAGAAAAGTTTCTGAAAATGCTTCTGTCCAGTTTGTATATGAAGATATCTCCTTTTCCAGCATAAGCCTCAAAGAGCTCCAAATATCCACTTGCGTATTCTACAAAAACCGTGTTTCATAACTGGTCTATCAAAAGGAAGGTTCAACTCTGTGAGTTGAATGCACTCATCACAAAGAAGTTTCTGTGAATGCTTCCATCTAGCTTTTATGCAATGATATTTCCTTTTGCAGCATAGGCCTCAAAGCGCTCCAAATATCCACTTGCAGATTCTACAAAAAGAGGGTTTCAAAACTGCTCTATCAAAAGGCAGGTTGAACTCCGTGAGTTGAATGCACAAAGCACAGGGAACTTTCTGAGAAAGCTTTTGTCCAGTTTCTACGTGAAGATATTTCCTTTTCCAGCCTAGGCCTCAAAGCACTCCATCCATCCACATGAAGATTCTACTAAAAGAGTGTTTCGAAACTTCTCTATCAAAAGAAAGGTTGAACTCCGTGAGTTCAACGCACACATCACAAAGAAGTTTCTGAGAATGCTTCTGTCCAGTTTTTATGTGAAGATATTTCCTTTTCCAGCATAGGCCTCAAAGCGCTCCATATATCCACTTGCAGATGCTACAAAAAGAGTGTTTCAAAACTGCTCTTTCAGAAGGAAGCTTCAAGTCTGTGAGTTGAATGCACTTCTCACAAAGACGTTTCTGAGAATGCTTCTGTCTAGATTTCATGAGAAGATGTTTCCATTTACATCACAGGCCTCAAATCCCTCCAAATATTCACTTGCGTGTTCTACAAAAAGAGTGTTTCGAAACTTCTCTATCGATTGGTAGGTTCAACTCTCTGAGTTGAATGCACTCTTTACAAAGAGGTTTCTGAGAATATTTCTGTCTAGTTTTTATGTGAAGATATATCCTTTTCCAACATAGGCCTCGAAGCGCTCCGACTAAACAATTGCAGATTCTACAAAAGGAGTGCTTCAAAACTGTTCTATCGAAAGGAACGTTCAAGTCTGTGAGATGAATGCACTCTTCTCAAAGAGGTTTCTGAGAATGCTGCTGTCCAGTTTTTAGGTGAAGACATTTCCTTTTCCAGCATAGGCCTCAAAGCGCTCCAAATACCCACTTGCAGATTCTACAAAAAGAGTGTCTCCCAACTTCTCTATCAATTGGTAGGTTCAAGTCTGTGAGTTGAATGCAATCCACACAAAGAAGTTTCTGAGAATGCTGCTGTTTAGTTCTTATGTGAAGATATTTCCTTTTCCAGCATAGGCCGGAAATCGCTACAAATATCCACTTGCAGATTTTACCGAAAGTGTGCTTCAAAACTGCTCTTTGAAAAGAAAGGTTCAACACTGTGAGTTGAATGCACATATCGTGAAGAAGTTTCTGAGAATGCTTCTGTCTAGTACTTAGGTGAAGAGATTCCATTTCACAGCATAGGCCTCATAGTGCTCCAAATATCCACTTGCAGATTCTACAAAAAGAGTGTTTCAAAACTGTTCTATCAAAAGGAAGGTTCAAGTCTGTGAGTAGAATGCACTCATCACAAAGAAGTTTCTGAGAATGCTTCTGTCTAGTTTTTATGTGAAGACATTTCCTTTTCCAACATAGGCCTCAAAGCGTTCCGAATAAACACTTGCAGATTGTACAAAAGGAGTGTTTCAAAACTGTTCTATGAAAAGGAACGTTCAAGTCTGTGAGTTGAATGCACTCCTCACAAAGAAGTTTCTGAGAATGCAGCTGTCTAGTTTTTGTGTGAAGATATTTCCTTTTCCTTGCATAGGTCTCAAATCGCTGGAAATATCCACTTGCAGATTTCACAAGAAGAGTGTTTCCAAACTGCTCTATCAAAAGACAGGTTCAACTCTGTGAGTTGAATGCACGCATCGAGAAGAACTTTCTGAGAATGCTTCTGTCTAGTTTTTAGGTGAAGATATTACATTTCCCAGCATAGGCCTCAAAGTGCTCCAAATATCCTTTTGCAGATTTTACAAAAAGAGTGTTTCAAAACTGCTCTTTCAAAAAGAAGGTTCAAGTCTGTGAGTTGAATGCACTCAACACAAGGAAGTTTCTGAGAATGCTTCTGTCTAGTTTTTATGTGAAGATATTTCCATTTCCAGCATAGGCCTCAAAGCGCTCCAAATATCCATTTGCAGATTCTACAAAAAGAGTGTTTCCAAACTTCTCTATCAATTAGTAGGTTCAACTCTGTGAGGTGAATGCACTCATCACAAAGAAGTTTCTGAGAATGCTGCTGTTTAGTTCTTATGTGAAGATATTTCCTTTTCCAGCATAGGCCGGAAATCGCTCTAAATATCCACTTGCAGATTTTACCAAAAGTGTGTTTCAAAACTGCTCTTTGAAAAGAAAGGTTCAACTCTGTGAGTTGATTGCACATGTGGTGAAGAAGTTTCTGAGAATGCTTCTGTCTAGTACTTAGCTGAAGAGATTTCATTTCACAGCATAGGCCTCATAGTGCTCCAAATATCCACTTGCAGATTCTACAAAAAGAGTGTTTCAAAACTGTTCTATCAAAAGGAAGGTTCAACTCTGTGACTGGAATGCACTCATCACAAAGAAGTTTCTGAGAATGCTTCTGTCTAGTTTTTATGTGAAGATATTTCCTTTTCCAACATAGGCCTCAAAGCGCTCCCAATAAACACCTGCAGTTTGAACAAAAGGAGTGTTTCAAAACTGTTCTATGAAAAGGAACGTTCAAGTCTGTGAGTTGAATGCACTCCTCACAAAGAAGTTTCTGAGAATGCAGCTGTCTAGTTTTTGTGTGAAGATATTTCCTTTTCCTTGCATAGACCTCAAATCGCTGGAAATATCCACTTGCAGATTTCACAAAAAGAGTGTTTCCAAACTGCTCTATCAAAAGACGGGTTGAAATCTGTGAGTTGAATGCACGCATCGAGGAGATCTTTCTGAGAATGCTTCTGTCTAGTTTTTAGGTGAAGATATTCCATTTCCCAGCATGGGCCTCAAAATGCTCCAAATATCCATTTGCAGATTTTACAAAAAGAGTGTTTCAAAACTGCTCTTTCAAAAAGAAGGTTCAAGTCTATGGGTTGAACGCACTCAACACAAGGAAGTTTCTGAGAATGCTTCTGTCCAGTTTTTATGTGAATATATTTCCATTTCCAGCCTAGGCTTCAAAGCGCTCCAAATATCCACTTGCAGATTCTACAAAAAGAGTGTTTCCAAACTTGTCTATCAATTAGTAGGTTCAACTCTGTTAGGTGAATGCACTCATCACAATGAAATTTCTGAGAATGCTTCTCTCTAGTTTTTATGTGAAGCAATTTCCTTTTCCAACATAGGCCTCAAGGTGCTCTGCATAAACACTTGCGAATTCTACAAACTTAGTGATTCAAAACTGTTCTATCAAAAGGAACGTTCAAGTCTGAGGTGAATGCACTCATCAGAGAGAACTTTCTCAGAATGCTTCTGTCTAGTTTTCAGGTGAAGATATTTCATTTCCCAGCATAGGCCTCAAAGCGCTCCAAATATCCACTTGCAGATCCTACAAAAAGAGTCTTTCAAAACTGCTCTTTGAAAAGGAAGGTTCAAATCTGTGAGTTGAAAGCACTCATCAGAGAGAAGTTTCCGAGAATGACTCTATCTAGTTTTCATCTGCATGTGTTTCCTTTTCCACTAGATGCCGCAATCGCACCAAATATCCACTTGCAGTTTCCACGAAAAGAGTGTTGCAGAACTGCTCCATGGAAAGGAGTGTTCATCTCTGTGAGTTCAATCCCCACATGACATAAAAGTTTCTGAAAATGCTTCTGTCCAGTTTGTATATGAAGATATCTCCTTTTCCAGCATAAGCCTCAAAGAGCTCCAAATATCCACTTGCGTATTCTACAAAAACCGTGTTTCATAACTGGTCTATCAAAAGGAAGGTTCAACTCTGTGAGTTGAATGCACTCATCACAAAGAAGTTTCTGTGAATGCTTCCATCTAGCTTTTATGCAATGATATTTCCTTTTGCAGCATAGGCCTCAAAGCGCTCCACATATCCACTTGCAGATTCTACAAAAAGAGGGTTTCAAAACTGCTCTATCAAAAGGCAGGTTGAACTCCGTGAGTTGAATGCACAAAGCACAGGGAACTTTCTGAGAAAGCTTTTGTCCAGTTTCTACGTGAAGATATTTCCTTTTCCAGCCTAGGCCTCAAAGCACTCCATCCATCCACATGAAGATTCTACTAAAAGAGTGTTTCGAAACTTCTCTATCAAAAGAAAGGTTGAACTCCGTGAGTTCAACGCACACATCACAAAGAAGTTTCTGAGAATGCTTCTGTCCAGTTTTTATGTGAAGATATTTCCTTTTCCAGCATAGGCCTCAAAGCGCTCCATATATCCACTTGCAGATGCTACAAAAAGAGTGTTTCAAAACTGCTCTTTCAGAAGGAAGCTTCAAGTCTGTGAGTTGAATGCACTTCTCACAAAGACGTTTCTGAGAATGCTTCTGTCTAGATTTCATGAGAAGATGTTTCCATTTACATCACAGGCCTCAAATCCCTCCAAATATTCACTTGCGTGTTCTACAAAAAGAGTGTTTCGAAACTTCTCTATCGATTGGTAGGTTCAACTCTCTGAGTTGAATGCACTCTTTACAAAGAGGTTTCTGAGAATATTTCTGTCTAGTTTTTATGTGAAGATATATCCTTTTCCAACATAGGCCTCGAAGCGCTCCGACTAAACAATTGCAGATTCTACAAAAGGAGTGCTTCAAAACTGTTCTATCGAAAGGAACGTTCAAGTCTGTGAGATGAATGCACTCTTCTCAAAGAGGTTTCTGAGAATGCTGCTGTCCAGTTTTTAGGTGAAGACATTTCCTTTTCCAGCATAGGCCTCAAAGCGCTCCAAATACCCACTTGCAGATTCTACAAAAAGAGTGTCTCCCAACTTCTCTATCAATTGGTAGGTTCAAGTCTGTGAGTTGAATGCAATCCACACAAAGAAGTTTCTGAGAATGCTGCTGTTTAGTTCTTATGTGAAGATATTTCCTTTTCCAGCATAGGCCGGAAATCGCTACAAATATCCACTTGCAGATTTTACCGAAAGTGTGCTTCAAAACTGCTCTTTGAAAAGAAAGGTTCAACACTGTGAGTTGAATGCACATATCGTGAAGAAGTTTCTGAGAATGCTTCTGTCTAGTACTTAGGTGAAGAGATTCCATTTCACAGCATAGGCCTCATAGTGCTCCAAATATCCACTTGCAGATTCTACAAAAAGAGTGTTTCAAAACTGTTCTATCAAAAGGAAGGTTCAAGTCTGTGAGTAGAATGCACTCATCACAAAGAAGTTTCTGAGAATGCTTCTGTCTAGTTTTTATGTGAAGACATTTCCTTTTCCAACATAGGCCTCAAAGCGTTCCGAATAAACACTTGCAGATTGTACAAAAGGAGTGTTTCAAAACTGTTCTATGAAAAGGAACGTTCAAGTCTGTGAGTTGAATGCACTCCTCACAAAGAAGTTTCTGAGAATGCAGCTGTCTAGTTTTTGTGTGAAGATATTTCCTTTTCCTTGCATAGGTCTCAAATCGCTGGAAATATCCACTTGCAGATTTCACAAGAAGAGTGTTTCCAAACTGCTCTATCAAAAGACAGGTTCAACTCTGTGAGTTGAATGCACGCATCGAGAAGAACTTTCTGAGAATGCTTCTGTCTAGTTTTTAGGTGAAGATATTACATTTCCCAGCATAGGCCTCAAAGTGCTCCAAATATCCTTTTGCAGATTTTACAAAAAGAGTGTTTCAAAACTGCTCTTTCAAAAAGAAGGTTCAAGTCTGTGAGTTGAATGCACTCAACACAAGGAAGTTTCTGAGAATGCTTCTGTCTAGTTTTTATGTGAAGATATTTCCATTTCCAGCATAGGCCTCAAAGCGCTCCAAATATCCATTTGCAGATTCTACAAAAAGAGTGTTTCCAAACTTCTCTATCAATTAGTAGGTTCAACTCTGTGAGGTGAATGCACTCATCACAAAGAAGTTTCTGAGAATGCTGCTGTTTAGTTCTTATGTGAAGATATTTCCTTTTCCAGCATAGGCCGGAAATCGCTCTAAATATCCACTTGCAGATTTTACCAAAAGTGTGTTTCAAAACTGCTCTTTGAAAAGAAAGGTTCAACTCTGTGAGTTGATTGCACATGTGGTGAAGAAGTTTCTGAGAATGCTTCTGTCTAGTACTTAGCTGAAGAGATTTCATTTCACAGCATAGGCCTCATAGTGCTCCAAATATCCACTTGCAGATTCTACAAAAAGAGTGTTTCAAAACTGTTCTATCAAAAGGAAGGTTCAACTCTGTGACTGGAATGCACTCATCACAAAGAAGTTTCTGAGAATGCTTCTGTCTAGTTTTTATGTGAAGATATTTCCTTTTCCAACATAGGCCTCAAAGCGCTCCCAATAAACACCTGCAGATTGTACAAAAGGAGTGTTTCAAAACTGTTCTATGAAAAGGAACGTTCAAGTCTGTGAGTTGAATGCACTCCTCACAAAGAAGTTTCTGAGAATGCAGCTGTCTAGTTTTTGTGTGAAGATATTTCCTTTTCCTTGCATAGACCTCAAATCGCTGGAAATATCCACTTGCAGATTTCACAAAAAGAGTGTTTCCAAACTGCTCTATCAAAAGACGGGTTGAAATCTGTGAGTTGAATGCACGCATCGAGGAGATCTTTCTGAGAATGCTTCTGTCTAGTTTTTAGGTGAAGATATTCCATTTCCCAGCATGGGCCTCAAAATGCTCCAAATATCCATTTGCAGATTTTACAAAAAGAGTGTTTCAAAACTGCTCTTTCAAAAAGAAGGTTCAAGTCTATGGGTTGAACGCACTCAACACAAGGAAGTTTCTGAGAATGCTTCTGTCCAGTTTTTCTGTGAATATATTTCCATTTCCAGCCTAGGCTTCAAAGCGCTCCAAATATCCACTTGCAGATTCTACAAAAAGAGTGTTTCCAAACTTGTCTATCAATTAGTAGGTTCAACTCTGTTAGGTGAATGCACTCATCACAATGAAATTTCTGAGAATGCTTCTCTCTAGTTTTTATGTGAAGCAATTTCCTTTTCCAACATAGGCCTCAAGGTGCTCTGCATAAACACTTGCGAATTCTACAAACTTAGTGATTCAAAACTGTTCTATCAAAAGGAACGTTCAAGTCTGAGGTGAATGCACTCATCAGAGAGAACTTTCTCAGAATGCTTCTGTCTAGTTTTCAGGTGAAGATATTTCATTTCCCAGCATAGGCCTCAAAGCGCTCCAAATATCCACTTGCAGATCCTACAAAAAGAGTCTTTCAAAACTGCTCTTTGAAAAGGAAGGTTCAAATCTGTGAGTTGAAAGCACTCATCAGAGAGAAGTTTCCGAGAATGATTCTATCTAGTTTTCATCTGCATGTGTTTCCTTTTCCACTAGATGCCGCAATCGCACCAAATATCCACTTGCAGTTTCCACGAAAAGAGTGTTGCAGAACTGCTCCATGGAAAGGAGTGTTCAACTCTGTGAGTTCAATCCCCACATGACATAAAAGTTTCTGAAAATGCTTCTGTCCAGTTTGTATATGAAGATATCTCCTTTTCCAGCATAAGCCTCAAAGAGCTCCAAATATCCACTTGCGTATTCTACAAAAACCGTGTTTCATAACTGGTCTATCAAAAGGAAGGTTCAACTCTGTGAGTTGAATGCACTCATCACAAAGAAGTTTCTGTGAATGCTTCCATCTAGCTTTTATGCAATGATATTTCCTTTTGCAGCATAGGCCTCAAAGCGCTCCAAATATCCACTTGCAGATTCTACAAAAAGAGGGTTTCAAAACTGCTCTATCAAAAGGCAGGTTGAACTCCGTGAGTTGAATGCACAAAGCACAGGGAACTTTCTGAGAAAGCTTTTGTCCAGTTTCTACGTGAAGATATTTCCTTTTCCAGCCTAGGCCTCAAAGCACTCCATCCATCCACATGAAGATTCTACTAAAAGAGTGTTTCGAAACTTCTCTATCAAAAGAAAGGTTGAACTCCGTGAGTTCAACGCACACATCACAAAGAAGTTTCTGAGAATGCTTCTGTCCAGTTTTTATGTGAAGATATTTCCTTTTCCAGCATAGGCCTCAAAGCGCTCCATATATCCACTTGCAGATGCTACAAAAAGAGTGTTTCAAAACTGCTCTTTCAGAAGGAAGCTTCAAGTCTGTGAGTTGAATGCACTTCTCACAAAGACGTTTCTGAGAATGCTTCTGTCTAGATTTCATGAGAAGATGTTTCCATTTACATCACAGGCCTCAAATCCCTCCAAATATTCACTTGCGTGTTCTACAAAAAGAGTGTTTCGAAACTTCTCTATCGATTGGTAGGTTCAACTCTCTGAGTTGAATGCACTCTTTTCAAAGAGGTTTCTGAGAATATTTCTGTCTAGTTTTTATGTGAAGATATATCCTTTTCCAACATAGGCCTCGAAGCGCTCCGACTAAACAATTGCAGATTCTACAAAAGGAGTGCTTCAAAACTGTTCTATGGAAAGGAACGTTCAAGTCTGTGAGATGAATGCACTCTTCTCAAAGAGGTTTCTGAGAATGCTGCTGTCCAGTTTTTAGGTGAAGACATTTCCTTTTCCAGCATAGGCCTCAAAGCGCTCCAAATACCCACTTGCAGATTCTACAAAAAGAGTGTCTCCCAACTTCTCTATCAATTGGTAGGTTCAAGTCTGTGAGTTGAATGCAATCCACACAAAGAAGTTTCTGAGAATGCTGCTGTTTAGTTCTTATGTGAAGATATTTCCTTTTCCAGCATAGGCCGGAAATCGCTACAAATATCCACTTGCAGATTTTACCGAAAGTGTGCTTCAAAACTGCTCTTTGAAAAGAAAGGTTCAACACTGTGAGTTGAATGCACATATCGTGAAGAAGTTTCTGAGAATGCTTCTGTCTAGTACTTAGGTGAAGAGATTCCATTTCACAGCATAGGCCTCATAGTGCTCCAAATATCCACTTGCAGATTCTACAAAAAGAGTGTTTCAAAACTGTTCTATCAAAAGGAAGGTTCAAGTCTGTGAGTAGAATGCACTCATCACAAAGAAGTTTCTGAGAATGCTTCTGTCTAGTTTTTATGTGAAGACATTTCCTTTTCCAACATAGGCCTCAAAGCGTTCCGAATAAACACTTGCAGATTGTACAAAAGGAGTGTTTCAAAACTGTTCTATGAAAAGGAACGTTCAAGTCTGTGAGTTGAATGCACTCCTCACAAAGAAGTTTCTGAGAATGCAGCTGTCTAGTTTTTGTGTGAAGATATTTCCTTTTCCTTGCATAGGTCTCAAATCGCTGGAAATATCCACTTGCAGATTTCACAAGAAGAGTGTTTCCAAACTGCTCTATCAAAAGACAGGTTCAACTCTGTGAGTTGAATGCACGCATCGAGAAGAACTTTCTGAGAATGCTTCTGTCTAGTTTTTAGGTGAAGATATTACATTTCCCAGCATAGGCCTCAAAGTGCTCCAAATATCCTTTTGCAGATTTTACAAAAAGAGTGTTTCAAAACTGCTCTTTCAAAAAGAAGGTTCAAGTCTGTGAGTTGAATGCACTCAACACAAGGAAGTTTCTGAGAATGCTTCTGTCTAGTTTTTATGTGAAGATATTTCCATTTCCAGCATAGGCCTCAAAGCGCTCCAAATATCCATTTGCAGATTCTACAAAAAGAGTGTTTCCAAACTTCTCTATCAATTAGTAGGTTCAACTCTGTGAGGTGAATGCACTCATCACAAAGAAGTTTCTGAGAATGCTGCTGTTTAGTTCTTATGTGAAGATATTTCCTTTTCCAGCATAGGCCGGAAATCGCTCTAAATATCCACTTGCAGATTTTACCAAAAGTGTGTTTCAAAACTGCTCTTTGAAAAGAAAGGTTCAACTCTGTGAGTTGATTGCACATGTGGTGAAGAAGTTTCTGAGAATGCTTCTGTCTAGTACTTAGCTGAAGAGATTTCATTTCACAGCATAGGCCTCATAGTGCTCCAAATATCCACTTGCAGATTCTACAAAAAGAGTGTTTCAAAACTGTTCTATCAAAAGGAAGGTTCAACTCTGTGACTGGAATGCACTCATCACAAAGAAGTTTCTGAGAATGCTTCTGTCTAGTTTTTATGTGAAGATATTTCCTTTTCCAACATAGGCCTCAAAGCGCTCCGAATAAACACCTGCAGATTGTACAAAAGGAGTGTTTCAAAACTGTTCTATGAAAAGGAACGTTCAAGTCTGTGAGTTGAATGCACTCCTCACAAAGAAGTTTCTGAGAATGCAGCTGTCTAGTTTTTGTGTGAAGATATTTCCTTTTCCTTGCATAGACCTCAAATCGCTGGAAATATCCACTTGCAGATTTCACAAAAAGAGTGTTTCCAAACTGCTCTATCAAAAGACGGGTTGAAATCTGTGAGTTGAATGCACGCATCGAGGAGATCTTTCTGAGAATGCTTCTGTCTAGTTTTTAGGTGAAGATATTCCATTTCCCAGCATGGGCCTCAAAATGCTCCAAATATCCATTTGCAGATTTTACAAAAAGAGTGTTTCAAAACTGCTCTTTCAAAAAGAAGGTTCAAGTCTATGGGTTGAACGCACTCAACACAAGGAAGTTTCTGAGAATGCTTCTGTCCAGTTTTTATGTGAATATATTTCCATTTCCAGCCTAGGCTTCAAAGCGCTCCAAATATCCACTTGCAGATGCTACAAAAAGAGTGTTTCCAAACTTGTCTATCAATTAGTAGGTTCAACTCTGTTAGGTGAATGCACTCATCACAATGAAATTTCTGAGAATGCTTCTCTCTAGTTTTTATGTGAAGCAATTTCCTTTTCCAACATAGGCCTCAAGGTGCTCTGCATAAACACTTGCGAATTCTACAAACTTAGTGATTCAAAACTGTTCTATCAAAAGGAACGTTCAAGTCTGAGGTGAATGCACTCATCAGAGAGAACTTTCTCAGAATGCTTCTGTCTAGTTTTCAGGTGAAGATATTTCATTTCCCAGCATAGGCCTCAAAGCGCTCCAAATATCCACTTGCAGATCCTACAAAAAGAGTCTTTCAAAACTGCTCTTTGAAAAGGAAGGTTCAAATCTGTGAGTTGAAAGCACTCATCAGAGAGAAGTTTCCGAGAATGATTCTATCTAGTTTTCATCTGCATGTGTTTCCTTTTCCACTAGATGCCGCAATCGCACCAAATATCCACTTGCAGTTTCCACGAAAAGAGTGTTGCAGAACTGCTCCATGGAAAGGAGTGTTCAACTCTGTGAGTTCAATCCCCACATGACAGAAAAGTTTCTGAAAATGCTTCTGTCCAGTTTGTATATGAAGATATCTCCTTTTCCAGCATAAGCCTCAAAGAGCTCCAAATATCCACTTGCGTATTCTACAAAAACCGTGTTTCATAACTGGTCTATCAAAAGGAAGGTTCAACTCTGTGAGTTGAATGCACTCATCACAAAGAAGTTTCTGTGAATGCTTCCATCTAGCTTTTATGCAATGATATTTCCTTTTGCAGCATAGGCCTCAAAGCGCTCCAAATATCCACTTGCAGATTCTACAAAAAGAGGGTTTCAAAACTGCTCTATCAAAAGGCAGGTTGAACTCCGTGAGTTGAATGCACAAAGCACAGGGAACTTTCTGAGAAAGCTTTTGTCCAGTTTCTACGTGAAGATATTTCCTTTTCCAGCCTAGGCCTCAAAGCACTCCATCCATCCACATGAAGATTCTACTAAAAGAGTGTTTCGAAACTTC
The DNA here is from genome assembly GCF_028885625.2 of Pongo pygmaeus. Classification (NCBI taxonomy): domain Eukaryota; kingdom Metazoa; phylum Chordata; class Mammalia; order Primates; family Hominidae; genus Pongo; species Pongo pygmaeus. The sequence goes on from NC_085930.1 coordinate 21,199,663, forward strand.
TCTATCAAAAGAAAGGTTGAACTCCGTGAGTTCAACGCACACATCACAAAGAAGTTTCTGAGAATGCTTCTGTCCAGTTTTTATGTGAAGATATTTCCTTTTCCAGCATAGGCCTCAAAGCGCTCCATATATCCACTTGCAGATGCTACAAAAAGAGTGTTTCAAAACTGCTCTTTCAGAAGGAAGCTTCAAGTCTGTGAGTTGAATGCACTTCTCACAAAGACGTTTCTGAGAATGCTTCTGTCTAGATTTCATGAGAAGATGTTTCCATTTACATCACAGGCCTCAAATCCCTCCAAATATTCACTTGCGTGTTCTACAAAAAGAGTGTTTCGAAACTTCTCTATCGATTGGTAGGTTCAACTCTCTGAGTTGAATGCACTCTTTACAAAGAGGTTTCTGAGAATATTTCTGTCTAGTTTTTATGTGAAGATATATCCTTTTCCAACATAGGCCTCGAAGCGCTCCGACTAAACAATTGCAGATTCTACAAAAGGAGTGCTTCAAAACTGTTCTATGGAAAGGAACGTTCAAGTCTGTGAGATGAATGCACTCTTCTCAAAGAGGTTTCTGAGAATGCTGCTGTCCAGTTTTTAGGTGAAGACATTTCCTTTTCCAGCATAGGCCTCAAAGCGCTCCAAATACCCACTTGCAGATTCTACAAAAAGAGTGTCTCCCAACTTCTCTATCAATTGGTAGGTTCAAGTCTGTGAGTTGAATGCAATCCACACAAAGAAGTTTCTGAGAATGCTGCTGTTTAGTTCTTATGTGAAGATATTTCCTTTTCCAGCATAGGCCGGAAATCGCTACAAATATCCACTTGCAGATTTTACCGAAAGTGTGCTTCAAAACTGCTCTTTGAAAAGAAAGGTTCAACACTGTGAGTTGAATGCACATATCGTGAAGAAGTTTCTGAGAATGCTTCTGTCTAGTACTTAGGTGAAGAGATTCCATTTCACAGCATAGGCCTCATAGTGCTCCAAATATCCACTTGCAGATTCTACAAAAAGAGTGTTTCAAAACTGTTCTATCAAAAGGAAGGTTCAAGTCTGTGAGTAGAATGCACTCATCACAAAGAAGTTTCTGAGAATGCTTCTGTCTAGTTTTTATGTGAAGACATTTCCTTTTCCAACATAGGCCTCAAAGCGTTCCGAATAAACACTTGCAGATTGTACAAAAGGAGTGTTTCAAAACTGTTCTATGAAAAGGAACGTTCAAGTCTGTGAGTTGAATGCACTCCTCACAAAGAAGTTTCTGAGAATGCAGCTGTCTAGTTTTTGTGTGAAGATATTTCCTTTTCCTTGCATAGGTCTCAAATCGCTGGAAATATCCACTTGCAGATTTCACAAGAAGAGTGTTTCCAAACTGCTCTATCAAAAGACAGGTTCAACTCTGTGAGTTGAATGCACGCATCGAGAAGAACTTTCTGAGAATGCTTCTGTCTAGTTTTTAGGTGAAGATATTACATTTCCCAGCATAGGCCTCAAAGTGCTCCAAATATCCTTTTGCAGATTTTACAAAAAGAGTGTTTCAAAACTGCTCTTTCAAAAAGAAGGTTCAAGTCTGTGAGTTGAATGCACTCAACACAAGGAAGTTTCTGAGAATGCTTCTGTCTAGTTTTTATGTGAAGATATTTCCATTTCCAGCATAGGCCTCAAAGCGCTCCAAATATCCATTTGCAGATTCTACAAAAAGAGTGTTTCCAAACTTCTCTATCAATTAGTAGGTTCAACTCTGTGAGGTGAATGCACTCATCACAAAGAAGTTTCTGAGAATGCTGCTGTTTAGTTCTTATGTGAAGATATTTCCTTTTCCAGCATAGGCCGGAAATCGCTCTAAATATCCACTTGCAGATTTTACCAAAAGTGTGTTTCAAAACTGCTCTTTGAAAAGAAAGGTTCAACTCTGTGAGTTGATTGCACATGTGGTGAAGAAGTTTCTGAGAATGCTTCTGTCTAGTACTTAGCTGAAGAGATTTCATTTCACAGCATAGGCCTCATAGTGCTCCAAATATCCACTTGCAGATTCTACAAAAAGAGTGTTTCAAAACTGTTCTATCAAAAGGAAGGTTCAACTCTGTGACTGGAATGCACTCATCACAAAGAAGTTTCTGAGAATGCTTCTGTCTAGTTTTTATGTGAAGATATTTCCTTTTCCAACATAGGCCTCAAAGCGCTCCGAATAAACACCTGCAGATTGTACAAAAGGAGTGTTTCAAAACTGTTCTATGAAAAGGAACGTTCAAGTCTGTGAGTTGAATGCACTCCTCACAAAGAAGTTTCTGAGAATGCAGCTGTCTAGTTTTTGTGTGAAGATATTTCCTTTTCCTTGCATAGACCTCAAATCGCTGGAAATATCCACTTGCAGATTTCACAAAAAGAGTGTTTCCAAACTGCTCTATCAAAAGACGGGTTGAAATCTGTGAGTTGAATGCACGCATCGAGGAGATCTTTCTGAGAATGCTTCTGTCTAGTTTTTAGGTGAAGATATTCCATTTCCCAGCATGGGCCTCAAAATGCTCCAAATATCCATTTGCAGATTTTACAAAAAGAGTGTTTCAAAACTGCTCTTTCAAAAAGAAGGTTCAAGTCTATGGGTTGAACGCACTCAACACAAGGAAGTTTCTGAGAATGCTTCTGTCCAGTTTTTATGTGAATATATTTCCATTTCCAGCCTAGGCTTCAAAGCGCTCCAAATATCCACTTGCAGATGCTACAAAAAGAGTGTTTCCAAACTTGTCTATCAATTAGTAGGTTCAACTCTGTTAGGTGAATGCACTCATCACAATGAAATTTCTGAGAATGCTTCTCTCTAGTTTTTATGTGAAGCAATTTCCTTTTCCAACATAGGCCTCAAGGTGCTCTGCATAAACACTTGCGAATTCTACAAACTTAGTGATTCAAAACTGTTCTATCAAAAGGAACGTTCAAGTCTGAGGTGAATGCACTCATCAGAGAGAACTTTCTCAGAATGCTTCTGTCTAGTTTTCAGGTGAAGATATTTCATTTCCCAGCATAGGCCTCAAAGCGCTCCAAATATCCACTTGCAGATCCTACAAAAAGAGTCTTTCAAAACTGCTCTTTGAAAAGGAAGGTTCAAATCTGTGAGTTGAAAGCACTCATCAGAGAGAAGTTTCCGAGAATGATTCTATCTAGTTTTCATCTGCATGTGTTTCCTTTTCCACTAGATGCCGCAATCGCACCAAATATCCACTTGCAGTTTCCACGAAAAGAGTGTTGCAGAACTGCTCCATGGAAAGGAGTGTTCAACTCTGTGAGTTCAATCCCCACATGACATAAAAGTTTCTGAAAATGCTTCTGTCCAGTTTGTATATGAAGATATCTCCTTTTCCAGCATAAGCCTCAAAGAGCTCCAAATATCCACTTGCGTATTCTACAAAAACCGTGTTTCATAACTGGTCTATCAAAAGGAAGGTTCAACTCTGTGAGTTGAATGCACTCATCACAAAGAAGTTTCTGTGAATGCTTCCATCTAGCTTTTATGCAATGATATTTCCTTTTGCAGCATAGGCCTCAAAGCGCTCCAAATATCCACTTGCAGATTCTACAAAAAGAGGGTTTCAAAACTGCTCTATCAAAAGGCAGGTTGAACTCCGTGAGTTGAATGCACAAAGCACAGGGAACTTTCTGAGAAAGCTTTTGTCCAGTTTCTACGTGAAGATATTTCCTTTTCCAGCCTAGGCCTCAAAGCACTCCATCCATCCACATGAAGATTCTACTAAAAGAGTGTTTCGAAACTTCTCTATCAAAAGAAAGGTTGAACTCCGTGAGTTCAACGCACACATCACAAAGAAGTTTCTGAGAATGCTTCTGTCCAGTTTTTATGTGAAGATATTTCCTTTTCCAGCATAGGCCTCAAAGCGCTCCATATATCCACTTGCAGATGCTACAAAAAGAGTGTTTCAAAACTGCTCTTTCAGAAGGAAGCTTCAAGTCTGTGAGTTGAATGCACTTCTCACAAAGACGTTTCTGAGAATGCTTCTGTCTAGATTTCATGAGAAGATGTTTCCATTTACATCACAGGCCTCAAATCCCTCCAAATATTCACTTGCGTGTTCTACAAAAAGAGTGTTTCGAAACTTCTCTATCGATTGGTAGGTTCAACTCTCTGAGTTGAATGCACTCTTTACAAAGAGGTTTCTGAGAATATTTCTGTCTAGTTTTTATGTGAAGATATATCCTTTTCCAACATAGGCCTCGAAGCGCTCCGACTAAACAATTGCAGATTCTACAAAAGGAGTGCTTCAAAACTGTTCTATGGAAAGGAACGTTCAAGTCTGTGAGATGAATGCACTCTTCTCAAAGAGGTTTCTGAGAATGCTGCTGTCCAGTTTTTAGGTGAAGACATTTCCTTTTCCAGCATAGGCCTCAAAGCGCTCCAAATACCCACTTGCAGATTCTACAAAAAGAGTGTCTCCCAACTTCTCTATCAATTGGTAGGTTCAAGTCTGTGAGTTGAATGCAATCCACACAAAGAAGTTTCTGAGAATGCTGCTGTTTAGTTCTTATGTGAAGATATTTCCTTTTCCAGCATAGGCCGGAAATCGCTACAAATATCCACTTGCAGATTTTACCGAAAGTGTGCTTCAAAACTGCTCTTTGAAAAGAAAGGTTCAACACTGTGAGTTGAATGCACATATCGTGAAGAAGTTTCTGAGAATGCTTCTGTCTAGTACTTAGGTGAAGAGATTCCATTTCACAGCATAGGCCTCATAGTGCTCCAAATATCCACTTGCAGATTCTACAAAAAGAGTGTTTCAAAACTGTTCTATCAAAAGGAAGGTTCAAGTCTGTGAGTAGAATGCACTCATCACAAAGAAGTTTCTGAGAATGCTTCTGTCTAGTTTTTATGTGAAGACATTTCCTTTTCCAACATAGGCCTCAAAGCGTTCCGAATAAACACTTGCAGATTGTACAAAAGGAGTGTTTCAAAACTGTTCTATGAAAAGGAACGTTCAAGTCTGTGAGTTGAATGCACTCCTCACAAAGAAGTTTCTGAGAATGCAGCTGTCTAGTTTTTGTGTGAAGATATTTCCTTTTCCTTGCATAGGTCTCAAATCGCTGGAAATATCCACTTGCAGATTTCACAAGAAGAGTGTTTCCAAACTGCTCTATCAAAAGACAGGTTCAACTCTGTGAGTTGAATGCACGCATCGAGAAGAACTTTCTGAGAATGCTTCTGTCTAGTTTTTAGGTGAAGATATTACATTTCCCAGCATAGGCCTCAAAGTGCTCCAAATATCCTTTTGCAGATTTTACAAAAAGAGTGTTTCAAAACTGCTCTTTCAAAAAGAAGGTTCAAGTCTGTGAGTTGAATGCACTCAACACAAGGAAGTTTCTGAGAATGCTTCTGTCTAGTTTTTATGTGAAGATATTTCCATTTCCAGCATAGGCCTCAAAGCGCTCCAAATATCCATTTGCAGATTCTACAAAAAGAGTGTTTCCAAACTTCTCTATCAATTAGTAGGTTCAACTCTGTGAGGTGAATGCACTCATCACAAAGAAGTTTCTGAGAATGCTGCTGTTTAGTTCTTATGTGAAGATATTTCCTTTTCCAGCATAGGCCGGAAATCGCTCTAAATATCCACTTGCAGATTTTACCAAAAGTGTGTTTCAAAACTGCTCTTTGAAAAGAAAGGTTCAACTCTGTGAGTTGATTGCACATGTGGTGAAGAAGTTTCTGAGAATGCTTCTGTCTAGTACTTAGCTGAAGAGATTTCATTTCACAGCATAGGCCTCATAGTGCTCCAAATATCCACTTGCAGATTCTACAAAAAGAGTGTTTCAAAACTGTTCTATCAAAAGGAAGGTTCAACTCTGTGACTGGAATGCACTCATCACAAAGAAGTTTCTGAGAATGCTTCTGTCTAGTTTTTATGTGAAGATATTTCCTTTTCCAACATAGGCCTCAAAGCGCTCCGAATAAACACCTGCAGATTGTACAAAAGGAGTGTTTCAAAACTGTTCTATGAAAAGGAACGTTCAAGTCTGTGAGTTGAATGCACTCCTCACAAAGAAGTTTCTGAGAATGCAGCTGTCTAGTTTTTGTGTGAAGATATTTCCTTTTCCTTGCATAGACCTCAAATCGCTGGAAATATCCACTTGCAGATTTCACAAAAAGAGTGTTTCCAAACTGCTCTATCAAAAGACGGGTTGAAATCTGTGAGTTGAATGCACGCATCGAGGAGATCTTTCTGAGAATGCTTCTGTCTAGTTTTTAGGTGAAGATATTCCATTTCCCAGCATGGGCCTCAAAATGCTCCAAATATCCATTTGCAGATTTACAAAAAGAGTGTTTCAAAACTGCTCTTTCAAAAAGAATTTTCAAGTCTATGGGTTGAACGCACTCAACACAAGGAAGTTTCTGAGAATGCTTCTGTCCAGTTTTTATGTGAATATATTTCCATTTCCAGCCTAGGCTTCAAAGCGCTCCAAATATCCACTTGCAGATTCTACAAAAAGAGTGTTTCCAAACTTGTCTATCAATTAGTAGGTTCAACTCTGTTAGGTGAATGCACTCATCACAATGAAATTTCTGAGAATGCTTCTCTCTAGTTTTTATGTGAAGCAATTTCCTTTTCCAACATAGGCCTCAAGGTGCTCTGCATAAACACTTGCGAATTCTACAAACTTAGTGATTCAAAACTGTTCTATCAAAAGGAACGTTCAAGTCTGAGGTGAATGCACTCATCAGAGAGAACTTTCTCAGAATGCTTCTGTCTAGTTTTCAGGTGAAGATATTTCATTTCCCAGCATAGGCCTCAAAGCGCTCCAAATATCCACTTGCAGATCCTACAAAAAGAGTCTTTCAAAACTGCTCTTTGAAAAGGAAGGTTCAAATCTGTGAGTTGAAAGCACTCATCAGAGAGAAGTTTCCGAGAATGATTCTATCTAGTTTTCATCTGCATGTGTTTCCTTTTCCACTAGATGCCGCAATCGCACCAAATATCCACTTGCAGTTTCCACGAAAAGAGTGTTGCAGAACTGCTCCATGGAAAGGAGTGTTCAACTCTGTGAGTTCAATCCCCACATGACATAAAAGTTTCTGAAAATGCTTCTGTCCAGTTTGTATATGAAGATATCTCCTTTTCCAGCATAAGCCTCAAAGAGCTCCAAATATCCACTTGCGTATTCTACAAAAACCGTGTTTCATAACTGGTCTATCAAAAGGAAGGTTCAACTCTGTGAGTTGAATGCACTCATCACAAAGAAGTTTCTGTGAATGCTTCCATCTAGCTTTTATGCAATGATATTTCCTTTTGCAGCATAGGCCTCAAAGCGCTCCAAATATCCACTTGCAGATTCTACAAAAAGAGGGTTTCAAAACTGCTCTATCAAAAGGCAGGTTGAACTCCGTGAGTTGAATGCACAAAGCACAGGGAACTTTCTGAGAAAGCTTTTGTCCAGTTTCTACGTGAAGATATTTCCTTTTCCAGCCTAGGCCTCAAAGCACTCCATCCATCCACATGAAGATTCTACTAAAAGAGTGTTTCGAAACTTCTCTATCAAAAGAAAGGTTGAACTCCGTGAGTTCAACGCACACATCACAAAGAAGTTTCTGAGAATGCTTCTGTCCAGTTTTTATGTGAAGATATTTCCTTTTCCAGCATAGGCCTCAAAGCGCTCCATATATCCACTTGCAGATGCTACAAAAAGAGTGTTTCAAAACTGCTCTTTCAGAAGGAAGCTTCAAGTCTGTGAGTTGAATGCACTTCTCACAAAGACGTTTCTGAGAATGCTTCTGTCTAGATTTCATGAGAAGATGTTTCCATTTACATCACAGGCCTCAAATCCCTCCAAATATTCACTTGCGTGTTCTACAAAAAGAGTGTTTCGAAACTTCTCTATCGATTGGTAGGTTCAACTCTCTGAGTTGAATGCACTCTTTACAAAGAGGTTTCTGAGAATATTTCTGTCTAGTTTTTATGTGAAGATATATCCTTTTCCAACATAGGCCTCGAAGCGCTCCGACTAAACAATTGCAGATTCTACAAAAGGAGTGCTTCAAAACTGTTCTATCGAAAGGAACGTTCAAGCCTGTGAGATGAATGCACTCTTCTCAAAGAGGTTTCTGAGAATGCTGCTGTCCAGTTTTTAGGTGAAGACATTTCCTTTTCCAGCATAGGCCTCAAAGCGCTCCAAATACCCACTTGCAGATTCTACAAAAAGAGTGTCTCCCAACTTCTCTATCAATTGGTAGGTTCAAGTCTGTGAGTTGAATGCAATCCACACAAAGAAGTTTCTGAGAATGCTGCTGTTTAGTTCTTATGTGAAGATATTTCCTTTTCCAGCATAGGCCGGAAATCGCTACAAATATCCACTTGCAGATTTTACCGAAAGTGTGCTTCAAAACTGCTCTTTGAAAAGAAAGGTTCAACACTGTGAGTTGAATGCACGTATCGTGAAGAAGTTTCTGAGAATGCTTCTGTCTAGTACTTAGGTGAAGAGATTCCATTTCACAGCATAGGCCTCATAGTGCTCCAAATATCCACTTGCAGATTCTACAAAAAGAGTGTTTCAAAACTGTTGTATCTAAAGGAAGGTTCAAGTCTGTGAGTAGAATGCACTCATCACAAAGAAGTTTCTGAGAATGCTTCTGTCTAGTTTTTATGTGAAGACATTTCCTTTTCCAACATAGGCCTCAAAGCGTTCCGAATAAACACTTGCAGATTGTACAAAAGGAGTGTTTCAAAACTGTTCTATGAAAAGGAACGTTCAAGTCTGTGAGTTGAATGCACTCCTCACAAAGAAGTTTCTGAGAATGCAGCTGTCTAGTTTTTGTGTGAAGATATTTCCTTTTCCTTGCATAGGTCTCAAATCGCTGGAAATATCCACTTGCAGATTTCACAAGAAGAGTGTTTCCAAACTGCTCTATCAAAAGACAGGTTCAACTCTGTGAGTTGAATGCACGCATCGAGAAGAACTTTCTGAGAATGCTTCTGTCTAGTTTTTAGGTGAAGATATTACATTTCCCAGCATAGGCCTCAAAGTGCTCCAAATATCCTTTTGCAGATTTTACAAAAAGAGTGTTTCAAAACTGCTCTTTCAAAAAGAAGGTTCAAGTCTGTGAGTTGAATGCACTCAACACAAGGAAGTTTCTGAGAATGCTTCTGTCTAGTTTTTATGTGAAGATATTTCCATTTCCAGCATAGGCCTCAAAGCGCTCCAAATATCCATTTGCAGATTCTACAAAAAGAGTGTTTCCAAACTTCTCTATCAATTAGTAGGTTCAACTCTGTGAGGTGAATGCACTCATCACAAAGAAGTTTCTGAGAATGCTGCTGTTTAGTTCTTATGTGAAGATATTTCCTTTTCCAGCATAGGCCGGAAATCGCTCTAAATATCCACTTGCAGATTTTACCAAAAGTGTGTTTCAAAACTGCTCTTTGAAAAGAAAGGTTCAACTCTGTGAGTTGATTGCACATGTGGTGAAGAAGTTTCTGAGAATGCTTCTGTCTAGTACTTAGCTGAAGAGATTTCATTTCACAGCATAGGCCTCATAGTGCTCCAAATATCCACTTGCAGATTCTACAAAAAGAGTGTTTCAAAACTGTTCTATCAAAAGGAAGGTTCAACTCTGTGACTGGAATGCACTCATCACAAAGAAGTTTCTGAGAATGCTTCTGTCTAGTTTTTATGTGAAGATATTTCCTTTTCCAACATAGGCCTCAAAGCGCTCCGAATAAACACCTGCAGATTGTACAAAAGGAGTGTTTCAAAACTGTTCTATGAAAAGGAACGTTCAAGTCTGTGAGTTGAATGCACTCCTCACAAAGAAGTTTCTGAGAATGCAGCTGTCTAGTTTTTGTGTGAAGATATTTCCTTTTCCTTGCATAGACCTCAAATCGCTGGAAATATCCACTTGCAGATTTCACAAAAAGAGTGTTTCCAAACTGCTCTATCAAAAGACGGGTTGAAATCTGTGAGTTGAATGCACGCATCGAGGAGATCTTTCTGAGGATGCTTCTGTCTAGTTTTTAGGTGAAGATATTCCATTTCCCAGCATGGGCCTCAAAATGCTCCAAATATCCATTTGCAGATTTTACAAAAAGAGTGTTTCAAAACTGCTCTTTCAAAAAGAAGGTTCAAGTCTATGGGTTGAACGCACTCAACACAAGGAAGTTTCTGAGAATGCTTCTGTCTAGTTTTTCTGTGAATATATTTCCATTTCCAGCCTAGGCTTCAAAGCGCTCCAAATATCCACTTGCAGATTCTACAAAAAGAGTGTTTCCAAACTTGTCTATCAATTAGTAGGTTCAACTCTGTTAGGTGAATGCACTCATCACAATGAAATTTCTGAGAATGCTTCTCTCTAGTTTTTATGTGAAGCAATTTCCTTTTCCAACATAGGCCTCAAGGTGCTCTGCATAAACACTTGCGAATTCTACAAACTTAGTGATTCAAAACTGTTCTATCAAAAGGAACGTTCAAGTCTGAGGTGAATGCACTCATCAGAGAGAACTTTCTCAGAATGCTTCTGTCTAGTTTTCAGGTGAAGATATTTCATTTCCCAGCATAGGCCTCAAAGCGCTCCAAATATCCACTTGCAGATCCTACAAAAAGAGTCTTTCAAAACTGCTCTTTGAAAAGGAAGGTTCAAATCTGTGAGTTGAAAGCACTCATCAGAGAGAAGTTTCTGAGAATGATTCTATCTAGTTTTCATCTGCATGTGTTTCCTTTTCCACTAGATGCCGCAATCGCACCAAATATCCACTTGCAGTTTCCACGAAAAGAGTGTTGCAGAACTGCTCCATGGAAAGGAGTGTTCAACTCTGTGAGTTCAATCCCCACATGACAGAAAAGTTTCTGAAAATGCTTCTGTCCAGTTTGTATATGAAGATATCTCCTTTTCCAGCATAAGCCTCAAAGAGCTCCAAATATCCACTTGCGTATTCTACAAAAACCGTGTTTCATAACTGGTCTATCAAAAGGAAGGTTCAACTCTGTGAGTTGAATGCACTCATCACAAAGAAGTTTCTGTGAATGCTTCCATCTAGCTTTTATGCAATGATATTTCCTTTTGCAGCATAGGCCTCAAAGCGCTCCAAATATCCACTTGCAGATTCTACAAAAAGAGGGTTTCAAAACTGCTCTATCAAAAGGCAGGTTGAACTCCGTGAGTTGAATGCACAAAGCACTGGGAACTTTCTGAGAAAGCTTTTGTCCAGTTTCTACGTGAAGATATTTCCTTTTCCAGCCTAGGCCTCAAAGCACTCCATCCATCCACATGAAGATTCTACTAAAAGAGTGTTTCGAAACTTCTCTATCAAAAGAAAGGTTGAACTCCGTGAGTTCAACGCACACATCACAAAGAAGTTTATGAGAATGCTTCTGTCCAGTTTTTATGTGAAGATATTTCCTTTTCCAGCATAGGCCTCAAAGCGCTCCATATATCCACTTGCAGATGCTACAAAAAGAGTGTTTCAAAACTGCTCTTTCAGAAGGAAGCTTCAAGTCTGTGAGTTGAATGCACTTCTCATAAAGACGTTTCTGAGAATGCTTCTGTCTAGATTTCATGAGAAGATGTTTCCATTTACATCACAGGCCTCAAATCCCTCCAAATATTCACTTGCGTGTTCTACAAAAAGAGTGTTTCGAAACTTCTCTATCGATTGGTAGGTTCAACTCTCTGAGTTGAATGCACTCTTTACAAAGAGGTTTCTGAGAATATTTCTGTCTAGTTTTTATGTGAAGATATATCCTTTTCCAACATAGGCCTCGAAGCGCTCCGACTAAACAATTGCAGATTCTACAAAAGGAGTGCTTCAAAACTGTTCTATCGAAAGGAACGTTCAAGTCTGTGAGATGAATGCACTCTTCTCAAAGAGGTTTCTGAGAATGCTGCTGTCCAGTTTTTAGGTGAAGACATTTCCTTTTCCAGCATAGGCCTCAAAGCGCTCCAAATACCCACTTGCAGATTCTACAAAAAGAGTGTCTCCCAACTTCTCTATCAATTGGTAGGTTCAAGTCTGTGAGTTGAATGCAATCCACACAAAGAAGTTTCTGAGAATGCTGCTGTTTAGTTCTTATGTGAAGATATTTCCTTTTCCAGCATAGGCCGGAAATCGCTACAAATATCCACTTGCAGATTTTACCGAAAGTGTGCTTCAAAACTGCTCTTTGAAAAGAAAGGTTCAACACTGTGAGTTGAATGCACGTATCGTGAAGAAGTTTCTGAGAATGCTTCTGTCTAGTACTTAGGTGAAGAGATTCCATTTCACAGCATAGGCCTCATAGTGCTCCAAATATCCACTTGCAGATTCTACAAAAAGAGTGTTTCAAAACTGTTCTATCAAAAGGAAGGTTCAACTCTGTGACTAGAATGCACTCATCACAAAGAAGTTTCTGAGAATGCTTCTGTCTAGTTTTTATGTGAAGACATTTCCTTTTCCAACATAGGCCTCAAAGCGCTCCAAATATCCATTTGTAGATTCTACAAAAAGAGTGTTTCCAAACTTCTCTATCAATTAGTAGGTTCAACTCTGTGAGGTGAATGCACTCATCACAAAGAAGTTTCTGAGAATGCTGCTGTTTAGTTCTTATGTGAAGATATTTCCTTTTCCAGCATACGCCGGAAATCGCTCTAAATATCCACTTGCAGATTTTACCAAAAGTGTGTTTCAAAACTGCTCTTTGAAAAGAAAGGTTCAACTCTGTGAGTTGATTGCACATGTGGTGAAGAAGTTTCTGAGAATGCTTCTGTCTAGTACTTAGCTGAAGAGATTTCATTTCACAGCATAGGCCTCACAGTGCTCCAAATATCCACTTGCAGCTTCTACAAAAAGAGTGTTTCAAAACTGTTCTATCAAAAGGAAGGTTCAAGTCTGTGAGTAGAATGCACTCATCACAAAGAAGTTTCTGAGAATGCTTCTGTCTAGTTTTTATGTGAAGACATTTCCTTTTCCAACATAGGCCTCAAAGCGTTCCGAATAAACACTTGCAGATTGTACAAAAGGAGTGTTTCAAAACTGTTCTATGAAAAGGAACGTTCAAGTCTGTGAGTTGAATGCACTCCTCACAAAGAAGTTTCTGAGAATGCAGCTGTCTAGTTTTTGTGTGAAGATATTTCCTTTTCCTTGCATAGGTCTCAAATCGCTGGAAATATCCACTTGCAGATTTCACAAGAAGAGTGTTTCCAAACTGCTCTATCAAAAGACAGGTTCAACTCTGTGTGTTGAATGCACGCATCGAGAAGAACTTTCTGAGAATGCTTCTGTCTAGTTTTTAGGTGAAGATATTACATTTCCCAGCATAGGCCTCAAAGTGCTCCAAATATCCTTTTGCAGATTTAACAAAAAGAGTGTTTCTAAACTGCTCTTTCAAAAAGAAGGTTCAAGTCTGTGAGTTGAATGCACTCAACACAAGGAAGTTTCTGAGAATGCTTCTGTCTAGTTTTTATGTGAAGATATTTCCATTTCCAGCATAGGCCTCAAAGCGCTCCAAATATCCATTTGCAGGTTCTACAAAAAGAGTGTTTCCAAACTTCTCTATCAATTAGTAGGTTCAACTCTGTGAGGTGAATGCACTCATCACAAAGAAGTTTCTGAGAATGCTGCTGTTTAGTTCTTATGTGAAGATATTTCCTTTTCCAGCATAGACCGGAAATCGCTCTAAATATCCACTTGCAGATTTTACCAAAAGTGTGTTTCAAAACTGCTCTTTGAAAAGAAAGGTTCAACTCTGTGAGTTGATTGCACATGTGGTGAAGAAGTTTCTGAGAATGCTTCTGCCTAGTACTTAGCTGAAGAGATTTCATTTCACAGCATAGGCCTCATATTGCTCCAAATATCCACTTGCAGATTCTACAAAAAGAGTGTTTCAAAACTGTTCTATCAAAAGGAAGGTTCAACTCTGTGACTAGAATGCACTCATCACAAACAAGTTTCTGAGAATGCTTCTGTCTAGTTTTTATGTGAAGATATTTCCTTTTCCAACATAGGCCTCAAAGCCCTCCGAATAAACACCGGCAGATTGTAGAAAAGGAGTGTTTCAAAACTGTTCTATGAAAAGGAACGTTCAAGTCTGTGAGTTGAATGCACTCCTCGCAAAGAAGTTTCTGAGAATGCAGCTGTCTAGTTTTTGTGTGAAGATATTTCCTTTTCCTTGCATAGACCTCAAATCGCTGGAAATATCCACTTGCAGATTTCACAAAAAGAGTGTTTCCAAACTGCTCTATCAAAAGACGGGTTGAAATCTGTGAGTTGAATGCACGCATCGAGGAGATCTTTCTGAGAATGCTTCTGTCTAGTTTTTAGGTGAAGATATTCCATTTCCCAGCATGGGCCTCAAAATGCTCCAAATATCCATTTGCAGATTTTACAAAAAGAGTGTTTCAAAACTGCTCTTTCAAAAAGAAGGTTCAAGTCTATGGGTTGAACGCACTCAACACAAGGAAGTTTCTGAGAATGCTTCTGTCCAGTTTTTCTGTGAATATATTTCCATTTCCAGCCTAGGCTTCAAAGCGCTCCAAATATCCACTTGCAGATTCTACAAAAAGAGTGTTTCCAAACTTGTCTATCAATTAGTAGGTTCAACTCTGTTAGGTGAATGCACTCATCACAATGAAATTTCTGAGAATGCTTCTCTCTAGTTTTTATGTGAAGCAATTTCCTTTTCCAACATAGGCCTCAAGGTGCTCTGCATAAACACTTGCGAATTCTACAAACTTAGTGATTCAAAACTGTTCTATCAAAAGGAACGTTCAAGTCTGAGGTGAATGCACTCATCAGAGAGAACTTTCTCAGAATGCTTCTGTCTAGTTTTCAGGTGAAGATATTTCACTTCCCAGCATAGGCCTCAAAGCGCTCCAAATATCCACTTGCAGATTCTACAAAAAGAGTCTTTCAAAACTGCTCTTTGAAAAGGAAGGTTCAAATCTGTGAGTTGAAAGCACTCATCAGAGAGAAGTTTCCGAGAATGATTCTATCTAGTTTTCATCTGCATGTGTTTCCTTTTCCACTAGATGCCGCAATCGCACCAAATATCCACTTGCAGTTTCCACGAAAAGAGTGTTGCAGAACTGCTCCATGGAAAGGAGTGTTCAACTCTGTGAGTTCAATCCCCACATGACATAAAAGTTTCTGAAAATGCTTCTGTCCAGTTTGTATATGAAGATATCTCCTTTTCCAGCATAAGCCTCAAAGAGCTCCAAATATCCACTTGCGTATTCTACAAAAACCGTGTTTCCTAACTGGTCTATCAAAAGGGAGGTTCAACTCTGTGAGTTGAATGCACTCATCACAAAGAAGTTTCTGTGAATGCTTCCATCTAGCTTTTATGCAATGATATTTCCTTTTGCAGCATAGGCCTCAAAGCGCTCCAAATATCCACTTGCAGACTCTACAAAAAGAGGGTTTCAAAACTGCTCTATCAAAAGGCAGGTTGAACTCCGTGAGTTGAATGCACAAAGCACAGGGAACTTTCTGAGAAAGCTTTTGTCCAGTTTCTACGTGAAGATATTTCCTATTCCTGCATAGGCCTCAAAGCACTCCATCCATCCACATGAAGATTCTACTAAAAGAGTGTTTCGAAACTTCTCTATCAAAAGAAAGGTTGAACTCCGTGAGTTCAACGCACACATCACAAAGAAGTTTCTGAGAATGCTTCTGTCCAGTTTTTATGTGAAGATATTTCCTTTTCCAGCATAGGCCTCAAAGCGCTCCATATATCCACTTGCAGATGCTACAAAAAGAGTGTTTCAAAACTGCTCTTTCAGAAGGAAGCTTCACGTCTGTGAGTTGAATGCACTTATCACAAAGACGTTTCTGAGAATGCTTCTGTCTAGATTTCATGAGAAGATGTTTCCATTTACATCACAGGCCTCAAATCCCTCCAAATATTCACTTGCGTGTTCTACAAAAAGAGTGTTTCGAAACTTCTCTATCGATTGGTAGGTTCAACTCTCTGAGTTGAATGCACTCTTTACAAAGAGGTTTCTGAGAATATTTCTGTCTAGTTTTTATGTGAAGATATATCCTTTTCCAACATAGGCCTCGAAGCGCTCCGAATAAACAATTGCAGATTCTACAAAAGGAGTGCTTCAAAACTGTTCTATCGAAAGGAACGTTCAAGTCTGTGAGATGAATGCACTCTTCTCAAAGAGGTTTCTGAGAATGCTGCTGTCTAGTTTTTAGGTGAAGACATTTCCTTTTCCAGCGTAGGCCTCAAAGCGCTCCAAATACCCACTTGCAGATTCTACAAAAAGAGTGTCTCCCAACTTCTCTATCAATTGGTAGGTTCAAGTCTGTGAGTTGAATGCAATCCACACAAAGAAGTTTCTGAGAATGCTGCTGTTTAGTTCTTATGTGAAGATATTTCCTTTTCCAGCATAGGCCGGAAATCGCTACAAATATCCACTTGCAGATTTTACCAAAAGTGTGCTTCAAAACTGCTCTTTGAAAAGAAAGGTTCAACACTGTGAGTTGAATGCACATATCGTGAAGAAGTTTCTGAGAATGCTTCTGTCTAGTACTTAGGTGAAGAGATTCCATTTCACAGCATAGGCCTCATAGTGCTCCAAATATCCACTTGCAGATCCTACAGAAAGAGTGTTTCAAAACTGTTCTATCAAAAGGAAGGTTCAAGTCTGTGAGTAGAATGCACTCATCACAAAGAAGTTTCTGAGAATGCTTCTGTCTAGTTTTTATGTGAAGACATTTCCTTTTCCAACATAGGCCTCAAAGCGTTCCGAATAAACACTTGCAGATTGTACAAAAGGAGTGTTTCAAAACTGTTCTATGAAAAGGAACGTTCAAGTCTGCGAGTTGAATGCACTCCTCACAAAGAAGTTTCTGAGAATGCAGCTGTCTAGTTTTTGTGTGAAGATATTTCCTTTTCCTTGCATAGGTCTCAAATCGCTGGAAATATCCACTTGCAGATTTCACAAAAAGAGTGTTTCCAAACTGCTCTATCAAAAGACAGGTTCAACTCTGTGAGTTGAATGCACGCATCGAGAAGAACTTTCTGAGAATGCTTCTGTCTAGTTTTTAGGTGAAGATATTACATTTCCCAGCATAGGCCTCAAAGTGCTCCAAATATCCTTTTGCAGATTTTACAAAAAGAGTGTTTCAAAACTGCTCTTTCAAAAAGAAGGTTCAAGTCTGTGAGTTGAATGCACTCAACACAAGGAAGTTTCTGAGAATGCTTCTGTCTAGTTTTTATGTGAAGATATTTCCATTTCCAGCATAGGCCTCAAAGCGCTCCAAATATCCATTTGCAGATTCTACAAAAAGAGTGTTTCCAAACTTCTCTATCAATTAGTAGGTTCAACTCTGTGAGGTGAATGCACTCATCACAAAGAAGTTTCTGAGAATGCTGCTGTTTAGTTCTTATGTGAAGATATTTCCTTTTCCAGCATAGGCCGGAAATCGCTCTAAATATCCACTTGCAGATTTTACCAAAAGTGTGTTTCAAAACTGCTCTTTGAAAAGAAAGGTTCAACTCTGTGAGTTGATTGCACATGTGGTGAAGAAGTTTCTGAGAATGCTTCTGCCTAGTACTTAGCTGAAGAGATTTCATTTCACAGCATAGGCCTCATAGTGCTCCAAATATCCACTGGCAGATCCTACAAAAAGAGTGTTTCAAAACTGTTCTATCAAAAGGAAGGTTCGACTCTGTGACTAGAATGCACTCATCACAAAGAAGTTTCTGAGAATGCTTCTGTCTAGTTTTTATGTGAAGATATTTCCTTTTCCAACATAGGCCTCAAAGCCCTCCGAATAAACACCGGCAGATTGTACAAAAGGAGTGTTTCAAAACTGTTCTATGAAAAGGAACGTTCAAGTCTGTGGGTTGAATGCATTCCTCACAAAGAAGTTTCTGAGAATGCAGCTGTCTAGTTTTTGTGTGAATATATTTCCTTTTCCTTGCATAGACCTCAAATCCCTGGAAATATCCACTTGCAGATTTCACAAAAAGAGTGTTTCCAAACTGCTCTATCAAAAGACGGGTTGAAATCTGTGAGTTGAATGCACGCATCGAGGAGATCTTTCTGAGAATGCTTCTGTCTAGTTTTTAGGTGAAGATATTCCATTTCCCAGCATGGGCCTCAAAATGCTCCAAATATCCATTTGCAGATTTTACAAAAAGAGTGTTTCAAAACTGCTCTTTCAAAAAGAAGGTTCAAGTCTATGGGTTGAACGCACTCAACACAAGGAAGTTTCTGAGAATGCTTCTGTCCAGTTTTTATGTGAATATATTTCCATTTCCAGCCTAGGCTTCAAAGCGCTCCAAATATCCAATTGCAGATTCTACAAAAAGAGTGTTTCCAAACTTGTCTATCAATTAGTAGGTTCAACTCTGTTAGGTGAATGCACTCATCACAATGAAATTTCTGAGAATGCTTCTCTCTAGTTTTTATGTGCAGCAATTTCCTTTTCCAACATAGGCCTCAAGGTGCTCTGCCTAAACACTTGCGAATTCTACAAACTTAGTGATTCAAAACTGTTCTATCAAAAGGAACGTTCAAGTCTGAGGTGAATGCACTCATCAGAGAGAACTTTCTCAGAATGCTTCTGTCTAGTTTTCAGGTGAAGATATTTCATTTCCCAGCATAGGCCTCAAAGCGCTCCAAATATCCACTTGCAGATTCTACAAAAAGAGTCTTTCAAAACTGCTCTTTGAAAAGGAAGTTTCAAATCTGTGAGTTGAAAGCACTCATCAGAGAGAAGTTTCCGAGAATGATTCTATCTAGTTTTCATCTGCATGTGTTTCCTTTTCCACTAGATGCCGCAATCGCACCAAATATCCACTTGCAGTTTCCACGAAAAGAGTGTTGCAGAACTGCTCCATGGAAAGGAGTGTTCAACTCTGTGAGTTCAATCCCCACATGACATAAAAGTTTCTGAAAATGCTTCTGTCCAGTTTGTATATGAAGATATCTCCTTTTCCAGCATAAGCCTCAAAGAGCTCCAAATATCCACTTGCGTATTCTACAAAAACCGTGTTTCATAACTGGTCTATCAAAAGGGAGGTTCAACTCTGTGAGTTGAATGCACTCATCACAAAGAAGTTTCTGTGAATGCTTCCATCTAGCTTTTATGCAATGATATTTCCTTTTGCAGCATAGGCCTCAAAGCGCTCCAAATATCCACTTGCAGATTCTACAAAAAGAGGGTTTCAAAACTGCTCTATCAAAAGGCAGGTTGAACTCCGTGAGTTGAATGCACAAAGCACAGGGAACTTTCTGAGAAAGCTTTTGTCCAGTTCCTACGTGAAGATATTTCCTATTCTTGCATAGGCCTCAAAGCACTCCATCCATCCACATGAAGATTCTACTAAAAGAGTGTTTCGAAACCTCTCTATCAAAAGAAAGGTTGAACTCCGTGAGTTCAACGCACACATCACAAAGAAGTTTCTGAGAATGCTTCTGTCCAGTTTTTATGTGAAGATATTTCCTTTTCCAGCATAGGCCTCAAAGCGCTCCATATATCCACTTGCAGATGCTACAAAAAGAGTGTTTCAAAACTGCTCTTTCAGAAGGAAGCTTCAAGTCTGTGAGTTGAATGCACTTCTCACAAAGACGTTTCTGAGAATGCTTCTGTCTAGATTTCATGAGAAGATGTTTCCATTTACATCACAGGCCTCAAATCCCTCCAAATATTCACTTGCGTGTTCTACAAAAAGAGTGTTTCGAAACTTCTCTAACGATTGGTAGGTTCAACTCTCTGAGTTCAATGCACTCTTTACAAAGAGGTTTCTGAGAATATTTCTGTCTAGTTTTTATGTGAAGATATATCCTTTTCCAACATAGGCCTCGAAGCGCTCCGAATAAACAATTGCAGATTCTACAAAAGGAGTGCTTCAAAACTGTTCTATCGAAAGGAACGTTCAAGTCTGTGAGATGAATGCACTCTTCTCAAAGAGGTTTCTGAGAATGCTGCTGTCTAGTTTTTAGGTGAAGACATTTCCTTTTCCAGCGTAGGCCTCCAAGCGCTCCAAATACCCACTTGCAGATTCTACAAAAAGAGTGTCTCCCAACTTCTCTATCAATTGGTAGGTTCAAGTCTGTGAGTTGAATGCAATCCACACAAAGAAGTTTCTGAGAATGCTGCTGTTTAGTTCTTATATGAAGATATTTCCTTTTCCAGCATAGGCCGGAAATCGCTACAAATATCCACTTGCAGATTTTACCAAAAGTGTGCTTCAAAACTGCTCTTTGAAAAGAAAAGTTCAACACTGTGAGTTGAATGCACATATCGTGAAGAAGTTTCTGAGAATGCTTCTGTCTAGTACTTAGGTGAAGAGATTCCATTTCACAGCATAGGCCTCATAGTGCTCCAAATATCCACTTGCAGATTCTACAAAAAGAGTGTTTCAAAACTGTTCTATCAAAAGGAAGGTTCAAGTCTGTGACTAGAATGCACTCATCACAAAGAAGTTTCTGAGAATGCTTCTGTCTAGTTTTTATGTGAAGACATTTCCTTTTCCAACATAGGCCTCAAAGCGTTCCGAATAAACACTTGCAGATTGTACAAAAGGAGTGTTTCAAAACTGTTCTATGAAAAGGAACGTTCAAGTCTGTGAGTTGAATGCACTCCTCACAAAGAAGTTTCTGAGAATGCAGCTGTCTAGTTTTCGTGTGAAGATATTTCCTTTTCCTTGCATAGGTCTAAAATCTCTGGAAATATCCACTTGCAGAATTCACAAGAAGAGTGTTTCCAAACTGCTCTATCAAAAGACAGGTTCAACTCTGTGAGTTGAATGCACGCATCGAGAAGAACTTTCTGAGAATTCTTCTGTCTAGTTTTTAGGTGAAGATATTACGTTTCCCAGCATACGCCTCAAAGTGCTCCAAATATCCTTTTGCAGATTTTACAAAAAGAGTGTTTCAAAACTGCTCTTTCAAAAAGAAGGTTCAAGTCTGTGAGTTGAATGCACTCAACACAAGGAAGTTTCTGAGAATGCTTCTGTCTAGTTTTTATGTGAAGATATTTCCATTTCCAGCATAGGCCTCATAGTGCTCCAAATATCCACTTGCAGATTCTACAAAAAGAGTGTTTCAAAACTGTTCTATCAAAAGGAAGGTTCAACTCTGTGACTAGAATGCACTCATCACAAAGAAGTTTCTGAGAATGCTTCTGTCTAGTTTTTATGTGAAGATATTTCCATTTCCAGCATAGGCCTCAAAGCGCTCCAAATATCCATTTGCAGATTCTACAAAAAGAGTGTTTCCAAACTTCTCTATCAATTAGTAGGTTCAACTCTGTGAGGTGAATGCACTCATCACAAAGAAGTTTCTGAGAATGCTGCTGTTTAGTTCTTATGTGAAGATATTTCCTTTTCCAGCATAGGCCGGAAATCGCTCTAAATATCCACTTGCAGATTTTACCAAAAGTGTGTTTCAAAACTGCTCTTTGAAAAGAAAGGTTCAACTCTGTGAGTTGATTGCACATGTGGTGAAGAAGTTTCTGAGAATGCTTCTGTCTAGTACTTAGCTGAAGAGATTTCATTTCACAGCATAGGCCTCATAGTGCTCCAAATATCCACTTGCAGATTCTACAAAAAGAGTGTTTCAAAACTGTTCTATCAAAAGGAAGGTTCAACTCTGTGACTAGAATGCACTCATCACAAAGAAGTTTCTGAGAATGCTTCTGTCTAGTTTTTATGTGAAGATATTTCCTTTTCCAACATAGGCCTCAAAGCGCTCCGAATAAACACCGGCAGATTGTACAAAAGGAGTGTTTCAAAACTGTTCTATGAAAAGGAACGTTCAAGTCTGTGGGTTGAATGCATTCCTCACAAAGAAGTTTCTGAGAATGCAGCTGTCTAGTTTTTGTGTGAATATATTTCCTTTTCCTTGCATAGACCTCAAATCCCTGGAAATATCCACTTGCAGATTTCACAAAAAGAGTGTTTCCAAACTGCTCTATCAAAAGACGGGTTGAAATCTGTGAGTTGAATGCACGCATCGAGGAGATCTTTCTGAGAATGCTTCTGTCTAGTTTTTAGGTGAAGATATTCCATTTCCCAGCATGGGCCTCAAAATGCTCCAAATATCCATTTGCAGATTTTACAAAAAGAGTGTTTCAAAACTGCTCTTTCAAAAAGAAGGTTCAAGTCTATGGGTTGAACGCACTGAACACAAGGAAGTTTCTGAGAATGCTTCTGTCCAGTTTTTATGTGAATATATTTCCATTTCCAGCCTAGGCTTCAAAGCGCTCCAAATATCCAATTGCAGATTCTACAAAAAGAGTGTTTCCAAACTTGTCTATCAATTAGTAGGTTCAACTCTGTTAGGTGAATGCACTCATCACAATGAAATTTCTGAGAATGCTTCTCTCTAGTTTTTATGTGCAGCAATTTCCTTTTCCAACATAGGCCTCAAGGTGCTCTGCATAAACACTTGCGAATTCTACAAACTTAGTGATTCAAAACTGTTCTATCAAAAGGAACGTTCAAGTCTGAGGTGAATGCACTCATCAGAGAGAACTTTCTCAGAATGCTTCTGTCTAGTTTTCAGGTGAAGATATTTCATTTCCCAGCATAGGCCTCAAAGCGCTCCAAATATCCACTTGCAGATCCTACAAAAAGAGTCTTTCAAAACTGCTCTTTGAAAAGGAAGGTTCAAATCTGTGAGTTGAAAGCACTCATCAGAGAGAAGTTTCCGAGAATGATTCTATCTAGTTTTCATCTGCATGTGTTTCCTTTTCCACTAGATGCCGCAATCGCACCAAATATCCACTTGCAGTTTCCACGAAAAGAGTGTTGCAGAACTGCTCCATGGAAAGGAGTGTTCAACTCTGTGAGTTCAATCCCCACATGACATAAAAGTTTCTGAAAATGCTTCTGTCCAGTTTGTATATGAAGATATCTCCTTTTCCAGCATAAGCCTCAAAGAGCTCCAAATATCCACTTGCGTATTCTACAAAAACCGTGTTTCCTAACTGGTCTATCAAAAGGGAGGTTCAACTCTGTGAGTTGAATGCACTCATCACAAAGAAGTTTCTGTGAATGCTTCCATCTAGCTTTTATGCAATGATATTTCCTTTTGCAGCCTAGGCCTCAAAGCGCTCCAAATATCCACTTGCAGATTCTACAAAAAGAGGGTTTCAAAACTGCTCTATCAAAAGGCAGGTTGAACTCCGTGAGTTGAATGCACAAAGCACAGAGAACTCTCTGAGAAAGCTTTTGTCCAGTTTCTACGTGAAGATATTTCCATTTCCAGCATAGGCCTCAAAGCACTCCATCCATCCACATGAAGATTCTACTAAAAGAGTGTTTCGAAACTTCTCTATCAAAAGAAAGGTTGAACTCCGTGAGTTCAACGCACACATCACAAAGAAGTTTCTGAGAATGCTTCTGTCCAGTTTTTATGTGAAGATATTTCCTTTTCCAGCATAGGCCTCAAAGCGCTCCATATATCCACTTGCAGATGCTACAAAAAGAGTGTTTCAAAACTGCTCTTTCAGAAGGAAGCTTCAAGTCTGTGAGTTGAATGCACTTCTCACAAAGACGTTTCTGAGAATGCTTCTGTCTAGATTTCATGAGAAGATGTTTCCATTTACATCACAGGCCTCAAATCCCTCCAAATATTCACTTGCGTGTTCTACAAAAAGAGTGTTTCGAAACTTCTCTATCGATTGGTAGGTTCAACTCTCTGAGTTGAATGCACTCTTTACAAAGAGGTTTCTCAGAATATTTCTGTCTAGTTTTAATGTGAAGATATATCCTTTTCCAACATAGGCCTCGAAGCGCTCCGACTAAACAATTGCAGATTCTACAAAAGGAGTGCTTCAAAACTGTTCTATCGAAAGGAACGTTCAAGTCTGTGAGATGAATGCACTCTTCTCAAAGAGGTTTCTGAGAATGCTGCTGTCTAGTTTTTAGGTGAAGACATTTCCTTTTCCAGCATAGGCCTCAAAGCGCTCCAAATACCCACTTGCAGATTCTACAAAAAGAGTGTCTCCCAACTTCTCTATCAATTGGTAGGTTCAAGTCTGTGAGTTGAATGCAATCCACACAAAGAAGTTTCTGAGAATGCTGCTGTTTAGTTCTTATGTGAAGATATTTCCTTTTCCAGCATAGGCCGGAAATCGCTACAAATATCCACTTGCAGATTTTACCAAAAGTGTGCTTCAAAACTGCTCTTTGAAAAGAAAGGTTCAAAACTGTGAGTTGAATGCACATATCGTGAATAAGTTTCTGAGAATGCTTCTGTCTAGTACTTAGGTGAAGAGATTCCATTTCACAGCATAGGCCTCATAGTGCTCCAAATATCCACTTGCAGATTCTACAAAAAGAGTGTTTCAAAACTGTTCTATCAAAAGGAAGGTTCAAGTCTGTGACTAGAATGCACTCATCACAAAGAAGTTTCTGAGAATGCTTCTGTCTAGTTTTTATGTGAAGACATTTCCTTTTCCAACATAGGCCTCAAAGCGTTCCGAATAAACACTTGCAGATTGTACAAAAGGAGTGTTTCAAAACTGTTCTATGAAAAGGAACGTTCAAGTCTGTGAGTTGAATGCACTCCTCACAAAGAAGTTTCTGAGAATGCAGCTGTCTAGTTTTCGTGTGAAGATATTTCCTTTTCCTTGCATAGGTCTCAAATCGCTGGAAATATCCACTTGCAGAATTCACAAGAAGAGTGTTTCCAAACTGCTCTATCAAAAGACAGGTTCAACTCTGTGAGTTGAATGCACGCATCGAGAAGAACTTTCTGAGAATGCTTCTGTCTAGTTTTTAGGTGAAGATATTACGTTTCCCAGCATACGCCTCAAAGTGCTCCAAATATCCTTTTGCAGATTTTACAAAAAGAGTGTTTCAAAACTGCTCTTTCAAAAAGAAGGTTCAAGTCTGTGAGTTGAATGCACTCAACACAAGGAAGTTTCTGAGAATGCTTCTGTCTAGTTTTTATGTGAAGATATTTCCATTTCCAGCATAGGCCTCATAGTGCTCCAAATATCCACTTGCAGATTCTACAAAAAGAGTGTTTCAAAACTGTTCTATCAAAAGGAAGGTTCAACTCTGTGACTAGAATGCACTCATCACAAAGAAGTTTCTGAGAATGCTTCTGTCTAGTTTTTATGTGAAGATATTTCCATTTCCAGCATAGGCCTCAAAGCGCTCCAAATATCCATTTGCAGATTCTACAAAAAGAGTGTTTCCAAACTTCTCTATCAATTAGTAGGTTCAACTCTGTGAGGTGAATGCACTCATCACAAAGAAGTTTCTGAGAATGCTGCTGTTTAGTTCTTATGTGAAGATATTTCCTTTTCCAGCATAGGCCGGAAATCGCTCTAAATATCCACTTGCAGATTTTACCAAAAGTGTGTTTCAAAACTGCTCTTTGAAAAGAAAGGTTCAACTCTGTGAGTTGATTGCACATGTGGTGAAGAAGTTTCTGAGAATGCTTCTGTCTAGTACTTAGCTGAAGAGATTTCATTTCACAGCATAGGCCTCATAGTGCTCCAAATATCCACTTGCAGATTCTACAAAAAGAGTGTTTCAAAATTGTTCTATCAAAAGGAAGGTTCAACTCTGTGACTAGAATGCACTCCTCACAAAGAAGTTTCTGAGAATGCTTCTGTCTAGTTTTTATGTGAAGATATTTCCTTTTCCAACATAGGCCTCAAAGCGCTCCGAATAAACACCTGCAGATTGTACAAAAGGAGTGTTTCAAAACTGTTCTATGAAAAGGAACGTTCAAGTCTGTGAGTTGAATGCACTCCTCACAAAGAAGTTTCTGAGAATGCAGCTGTCTAGTTTTTGTGTGAAGATATTTCCTTTTCCTTGCATAGGTCTCAATTCGCTGGAAATATCCACTTGCAGATTTCACAAAAAGAGTGTTTCCAAACTGCTCTATCAAAAGACAGGTTCAACTCTGTGAGTTGAATGCACGCATCGAGAAGAACTTTCTGAGAATGCTTCTGTCTAGTTTTTAGGTGAAGATATTACATTTCCCAGCATAGGCCTCATAGTGCTCCAAATATCCACTTGCAGATTCTACAAAAAGAGTGTTTCAAAACTGTTCTATCAAAAGGAAGGTTCAACTCTGTGACTAGAATGCACTCATCACAAAGAAGTTTCTGAGAATGCTTCTGTCTAGTTTTTATGTGAAGATATTTCCATTTCCAGCATAGGCCTCAAAGCGCTCCAAATATCCATTTGTAGATTCTACAAAAAGAGTGTTTCCAAACTTCTCTATCAATTAGTAGGTTCAACTCTGTGAGGTGAATGCACTCATCACAAAGAAGTTTCTGAGAATGCTGCTGTTTAGTTCTTATGTGAAGATATTTCCTTTTCCAGCATAGGCCGGAAATCGCTCTAAATATCCACTTGCAGATTTTACCAAAAGTGTGTTTCAAAACTGCTCTTTGAAAAGAAAGGTTCAACTCTGTGAGTTGATTGCACATGTGGTGAAGAAGTTTCTGAGAATGCTTCTGTCTAGTACTTAGCTGAAGAGATTTCATTTCACAGCATAGGCCTCACAGTGCTCCAAATATCCACTTGCAGCTTCTACAAAAAGAGTGTTTCAAAACTGTTCTATCAAAAGGAAGGTTCAAGTCTGTGAGTAGAATGCACTCATCACAAAGAAGTTTCTGAGAATGCTTCTGTCTAGTTTTTATGTGAAGACATTTCCTTTTCCAACATAGGCCTCAAAGCGTTCCGAATAAACACTTGCAGATTGTACAAAAGGAGTGTTTCAAAACTGTTCTATGAAAAGGAACGTTCAAGTCTGTGAGTTGAATGCACTCCTCACAAAGAAGTTTCTGAGAATGCAGCTGTCTAGTTTTTGTGTGAAGATATTTCCTTTTCCTTGCATAGGTCTCAAATCGCTGGAAATATCCACTTGCAGATTTCACAAGAAGAGTGTTTCCAAACTGCTCTATCAAAAGACAGGTTCAACTCTGTGTGTTGAATGCACGCATCGAGAAGAACTTTCTGAGAATGCTTCTGTCTAGTTTTTAGGTGAAGATATTACATTTCCCAGCATAGGCCTCAAAGTGCTCCAAATATCCTTTTGCAGATTTAACAAAAAGAGTGTTTCTAAACTGCTCTTTCAAAAAGAAGGTTCAAGTCTGTGAGTTGAATGCACTCAACACAAGGAAGTTTCTGAGAATGCTTCTGTCTAGTTTTTATGTGAAGATATTTCCATTTCCAGCATAGGCCTCAAAGCGCTCCAAATATCCATTTGCAGGTTCTACAAAAAGAGTGTTTCCAAACTTCTCTATCAATTAGTAGGTTCAACTCTGTGAGGTGAATGCACTCATCACAAAGAAGTTTCTGAGAATGCTGCTGTTTAGTTCTTATGTGAAGATATTTCCTTTTCCAGCATAGGCCGGAAATCGCTCTAAATATCCACTTGCAGATTTTACCAAAAGTGTGTTTCAAAACTGCTCTTTGAAAAGAAAGGTTCAACTCTGTGAGTTGATTGCACATGTGGTGAAGAAGTTTCTGAGAATGCTTCTGCCTAGTACTTAGCTGAAGAGATTTCATTTCACAGCATAGGCCTCATATTGCTCCAAATATCCACTTGCAGATTCTACAAAAAGAGTGTTTCAAAACTGTTCTATCAAAAGGAAGGTTCAACTCTGTGACTAGAATGCACTCATCACAAACAAGTTTCTGAGAATGCTTCTGTCTAGTTTTTATGTGAAGATATTTCCTTTTCCAACATAGGCCTCAAAGCCCTCCGAATAAACACCGGCAGATTGTAGAAAAGGAGTGTTTCAAAACTGTTCTATGAAAAGGAACGTTCAAGTCTGTGAGTTGAATGCACTCCTCGCAAAGAAGTTTCTGAGAATGCAGCTGTCTAGTTTTTGTGTGAAGATATTTCCTTTTCCTTGCATAGACCTCAAATCGCTGGAAATATCCACTTGCAGATTTCACAAAAAGAGTGTTTCCAAACTGCTCTATCAAAAGACGGGTTGAAATCTGTGAGTTG
Source organism: Pongo pygmaeus (assembly GCF_028885625.2). Classification (NCBI taxonomy): domain Eukaryota; kingdom Metazoa; phylum Chordata; class Mammalia; order Primates; family Hominidae; genus Pongo; species Pongo pygmaeus. The sequence goes on from NC_085930.1 coordinate 21,227,566, forward strand.
AATGCACGCATCGAGGAGATCTTTCTGAGAATGCTTCTGTCTAGTTTTTAGGTGAAGATATTCCATTTCCCAGCATGGGCCTCAAAATGCTCCAAATATCCATTTGCAGATTTTACAAAAAGAGTGTTTCAAAACTGCTCTTTCAAAAAGAAGGTTCAAGTCTATGGGTTGAACGCACTCAACACAAGGAAGTTTCTGAGAATGCTTCTGTCCAGTTTTTCTGTGAATATATTTCCATTTCCAGCCTAGGCTTCAAAGCGCTCCAAATATCCACTTGCAGATTCTACAAAAAGAGTGTTTCCAAACTTGTCTATCAATTAGTAGGTTCAACTCTGTTAGGTGAATGCACTCATCACAATGAAATTTCTGAGAATGCTTCTCTCTAGTTTTTATGTGAAGCAATTTCCTTTTCCAACATAGGCCTCAAGGTGCTCTGCATAAACACTTGCGAATTCTACAAACTTAGTGATTCAAAACTGTTCTATCAAAAGGAACGTTCAAGTCTGAGGTGAATGCACTCATCAGAGAGAACTTTCTCAGAATGCTTCTGTCTAGTTTTCAGGTGAAGATATTTCACTTCCCAGCATAGGCCTCAAAGCGCTCCAAATATCCACTTGCAGATTCTACAAAAAGAGTCTTTCAAAACTGCTCTTTGAAAAGGAAGGTTCAAATCTGTGAGTTGAAAGCACTCATCAGAGAGAAGTTTCCGAGAATGATTCTATCTAGTTTTCATCTGCATGTGTTTCCTTTTCCACTAGATGCCGCAATCGCACCAAATATCCACTTGCAGTTTCCACGAAAAGAGTGTTGCAGAACTGCTCCATGGAAAGGAGTGTTCAACTCTGTGAGTTCAATCCCCACATGACATAAAAGTTTCTGAAAATGCTTCTGTCCAGTTTGTATATGAAGATATCTCCTTTTCCAGCATAAGCCTCAAAGAGCTCCAAATATCCACTTGCGTATTCTACAAAAACCGTGTTTCCTAACTGGTCTATCAAAAGGGAGGTTCAACTCTGTGAGTTGAATGCACTCATCACAAAGAAGTTTCTGTGAATGCTTCCATCTAGCTTTTATGCAATGATATTTCCTTTTGCAGCATAGGCCTCAAAGCGCTCCAAATATCCACTTGCAGACTCTACAAAAAGAGGGTTTCAAAACTGCTCTATCAAAAGGCAGGTTGAACTCCGTGAGTTGAATGCACAAAGCACAGGGAACTTTCTGAGAAAGCTTTTGTCCAGTTTCTACGTGAAGATATTTCCTATTCCTGCATAGGCCTCAAAGCACTCCATCCATCCACATGAAGATTCTACTAAAAGAGTGTTTCGAAACTTCTCTATCAAAAGAAAGGTTGAACTCCGTGAGTTCAACGCACACATCACAAAGAAGTTTCTGAGAATGCTTCTGTCCAGTTTTTATGTGAAGATATTTCCTTTTCCAGCATAGGCCTCAAAGCGCTCCATATATCCACTTGCAGATGCTACAAAAAGAGTGTTTCAAAACTGCTCTTTCAGAAGGAAGCTTCACGTCTGTGAGTTGAATGCACTTATCACAAAGACGTTTCTGAGAATGCTTCTGTCTAGATTTCATGAGAAGATGTTTCCATTTACATCACAGGCCTCAAATCCCTCCAAATATTCACTTGCGTGTTCTACAAAAAGAGTGTTTCGAAACTTCTCTATCGATTGGTAGGTTCAACTCTCTGAGTTGAATGCACTCTTTACAAAGAGGTTTCTGAGAATATTTCTGTCTAGTTTTTATGTGAAGATATATCCTTTTCCAACATAGGCCTCGAAGCGCTCCGAATAAACAATTGCAGATTCTACAAAAGGAGTGCTTCAAAACTGTTCTATCGAAAGGAACGTTCAAGTCTGTGAGATGAATGCACTCTTCTCAAAGAGGTTTCTGAGAATGCTGCTGTCTAGTTTTTAGGTGAAGACATTTCCTTTTCCAGCGTAGGCCTCCAAGCGCTCCAAATACCCACTTGCAGATTCTACAAAAAGAGTGTCTCCCAACTTCTCTATCAATTGGTAGGTTCAAGTCTGTGAGTTGAATGCAATCCACACAAAGAAGTTTCTGAGAATGCTGCTGTTTAGTTCTTATGTGAAGATATTTCCTTTTCCAGCATAGGCCGGAAATCGCTACAAATATCCACTTGCAGATTTTACCAAAAGTGTGCTTCAAAACTGCTCTTTGAAAAGAAAGGTTCAACACTGTGAGTTGAATGCACATATCGTGAAGAAGTTTCTGAGAATGCTTCTGTCTAGTACTTAGGTGAAGAGATTCCATTTCACAGCATAGGCCTCATAGTGCTCCAAATATCCACTTGCAGATCCTACAGAAAGAGTGTTTCAAAACTGTTCTATCAAAAGGAAGGTTCAAGTCTGTGAGTAGAATGCACTCATCACAAAGAAGTTTCTGAGAATGCTTCTGTCTAGTTTTTATGTGAAGACATTTCCTTTTCCAACATAGGCCTCAAAGCGTTCCGAATAAACACTTGCAGATTGTACAAAAGGAGTGTTTCAAAACTGTTCTATGAAAAGGAACGTTCAAGTCTGCGAGTTGAATGCACTCCTCACAAAGAAGTTTCTGAGAATGCAGCTGTCTAGTTTTTGTGTGAAGATATTTCCTTTTCCTTGCATAGGTCTCAAATCGCTGGAAATATCCACTTGCAGATTTCACAAAAAGAGTGTTTCCAAACTGCTCTATCAAAAGACAGGTTCAACTCTGTGAGTTGAATGCACGCATCGAGAAGAACTTTCTGAGAATGCTTCTGTCTAGTTTTTAGGTGAAGATATTACATTTCCCAGCATAGGCCTCAAAGTGCTCCAAATATCCTTTTGCAGATTTTACAAAAAGAGTGTTTCAAAACTGCTCTTTCAAAAAGAAGGTTCAAGTCTGTGAGTTGAATGCACTCAACACAAGGAAGTTTCTGAGAATGCTTCTGTCTAGTTTTTATGTGAAGATATTTCCATTTCCAGCATAGGCCTCAAAGCGCTCCAAATATCCATTTGCAGATTCTACAAAAAGAGTGTTTCCAAACTTCTCTATCAATTAGTAGGTTCAACTCTGTGAGGTGAATGCACTCATCACAAAGAAGTTTCTGAGAATGCTGCTGTTTAGTTCTTATGTGAAGATATTTCCTTTTCCAGCATAGGCCGGAAATCGCTCTAAATATCCACTTGCAGATTTTACCAAAAGTGTGTTTCAAAACTGCTCTTTGAAAAGAAAGGTTCAACTCTGTGAGTTGATTGCACATGTGGTGAAGAAGTTTCTGAGAATGCTTCTGCCTAGTACTTAGCTGAAGAGATTTCATTTCACAGCATAGGCCTCATAGTGCTCCAAATATCCACTGGCAGATCCTACAAAAAGAGTGTTTCAAAACTGTTCTATCAAAAGGAAGGTTCGACTCTGTGACTAGAATGCACTCATCACAAAGAAGTTTCTGAGAATGCTTCTGTCTAGTTTTTATGTGAAGATATTTCCTTTTCCAACATAGGCCTCAAAGCCCTCCGAATAAACACCGGCAGATTGTACAAAAGGAGTGTTTCAAAACTGTTCTATGAAAAGGAACGTTCAAGTCTGTGGGTTGAATGCATTCCTCACAAAGAAGTTTCTGAGAATGCAGCTGTCTAGTTTTTGTGTGAATATATTTCCTTTTCCTTGCATAGACCTCAAATCCCTGGAAATATCCACTTGCAGATTTCACAAAAAGAGTGTTTCCAAACTGCTCTATCAAAAGACGGGTTGAAATCTGTGAGTTGAATGCACGCATCGAGGAGATCTTTCTGAGAATGCTTCTGTCTAGTTTTTAGGTGAAGATATTCCATTTCCCAGCATGGGCCTCAAAATGCTCCAAATATCCATTTGCAGATTTTACAAAAAGAGTGTTTCAAAACTGCTCTTTCAAAAAGAAGGTTCAAGTCTATGGGTTGAACGCACTGAACACAAGGAAGTTTCTGAGAATGCTTCTGTCCAGTTTTTATGTGAATATATTTCCATTTCCAGCCTAGGCTTCAAAGCGCTCCAAATATCCAATTGCAGATTCTACAAAAAGAGTGTTTCCAAACTTGTCTATCAATTAGTAGGTTCAACTCTGTTAGGTGAATGCACTCATCACAATGAAATTTCTGAGAATGCTTCTCTCTAGTTTTTATGTGCAGCAATTTCCTTTTCCAACATAGGCCTCAAGGTGCTCTGCCTAAACACTTGCGAATTCTACAAACTTAGTGATTCAAAACTGTTCTATCAAAAGGAACGTTCAAGTCTGAGGTGAATGCACTCATCAGAGAGAACTTTCTCAGAATGCTTCTGTCTAGTTTTCAGGTGAAGATATTTCATTTCCCAGCATAGGCCTCAAAGCGCTCCAAATATCCACTTGCAGATTCTACAAAAAGAGTCTTTCAAAACTGCTCTTTGAAAAGGAAGTTTCAAATCTGTGAGTTGAAAGCACTCATCAGAGAGAAGTTTCCGAGAATGATTCTATCTAGTTTTCATCTGCATGTGTTTCCTTTTCCACTAGATGCCGCAATCGCACCAAATATCCACTTGCAGTTTCCACGAAAAGAGTGTTGCAGAACTGCTCCATGGAAAGGAGTGTTCAACTCTGTGAGTTCAATCCCCACATGACATAAAAGTTTCTGAAAATGCTTCTGTCCAGTTTGTATATGAAGATATCTCCTTTTCCAGCATAAGCCTCAAAGAGCTCCAAATATCCACTTGCGTATTCTACAAAAACCGTGTTTCATAACTGGTCTATCAAAAGGGAGGTTCAACTCTGTGAGTTGAATGCACTCATCACAAAGAAGTTTCTGTGAATGCTTCCATCTAGCTTTTATGCAATGATATTTCCTTTTGCAGCATAGGCCTCAAAGCGCTCCAAATATCCACTTGCAGATTCTACAAAAAGAGGGTTTCAAAACTGCTCTATCAAAAGGCAGGTTGAACTCCGTGAGTTGAATGCACAAAGCACAGGGAACTTTCTGAGAAAGCTTTTGTCCAGTTCCTACGTGAAGATATTTCCTATTCTTGCATAGGCCTCAAAGCACTCCATCCATCCACATGAAGATTCTACTAAAAGAGTGTTTCGAAACCTCTCTATCAAAAGAAAGGTTGAACTCCGTGAGTTCAACGCACACATCACAAAGAAGTTTCTGAGAATGCTTCTGTCCAGTTTTTATGTGAAGATATTTCCTTTTCCAGCATAGGCCTCAAAGCGCTCCATATATCCACTTGCAGATGCTACAAAAAGAGTGTTTCAAAACTGCTCTTTCAGAAGGAAGCTTCAAGTCTGTGAGTTGAATGCACTTCTCACAAAGACGTTTCTGAGAATGCTTCTGTCTAGATTTCATGAGAAGATGTTTCCATTTACATCACAGGCCTCAAATCCCTCCAAATATTCACTTGCGTGTTCTACAAAAAGAGTGTTTCGAAACTTCTCTAACGATTGGTAGGTTCAACTCTCTGAGTTCAATGCACTCTTTACAAAGAGGTTTCTGAGAATATTTCTGTCTAGTTTTTATGTGAAGATATATCCTTTTCCAACATAGGCCTCGAAGCGCTCCGAATAAACAATTGCAGATTCTACAAAAGGAGTGCTTCAAAACTGTTCTATCGAAAGGAACGTTCAAGTCTGTGAGATGAATGCACTCTTCTCAAAGAGGTTTCTGAGAATGCTGCTGTCTAGTTTTTAGGTGAAGACATTTCCTTTTCCAGCGTAGGCCTCCAAGCGCTCCAAATACCCACTTGCAGATTCTACAAAAAGAGTGTCTCCCAACTTCTCTATCAATTGGTAGGTTCAAGTCTGTGAGTTGAATGCAATCCACACAAAGAAGTTTCTGAGAATGCTGCTGTTTAGTTCTTATATGAAGATATTTCCTTTTCCAGCATAGGCCGGAAATCGCTACAAATATCCACTTGCAGATTTTACCAAAAGTGTGCTTCAAAACTGCTCTTTGAAAAGAAAAGTTCAACACTGTGAGTTGAATGCACATATCGTGAAGAAGTTTCTGAGAATGCTTCTGTCTAGTACTTAGGTGAAGAGATTCCATTTCACAGCATAGGCCTCATAGTGCTCCAAATATCCACTTGCAGATTCTACAAAAAGAGTGTTTCAAAACTGTTCTATCAAAAGGAAGGTTCAAGTCTGTGACTAGAATGCACTCATCACAAAGAAGTTTCTGAGAATGCTTCTGTCTAGTTTTTATGTGAAGACATTTCCTTTTCCAACATAGGCCTCAAAGCGTTCCGAATAAACACTTGCAGATTGTACAAAAGGAGTGTTTCAAAACTGTTCTATGAAAAGGAACGTTCAAGTCTGTGAGTTGAATGCACTCCTCACAAAGAAGTTTCTGAGAATGCAGCTGTCTAGTTTTCGTGTGAAGATATTTCCTTTTCCTTGCATAGGTCTAAAATCTCTGGAAATATCCACTTGCAGAATTCACAAGAAGAGTGTTTCCAAACTGCTCTATCAAAAGACAGGTTCAACTCTGTGAGTTGAATGCACGCATCGAGAAGAACTTTCTGAGAATTCTTCTGTCTAGTTTTTAGGTGAAGATATTACGTTTCCCAGCATACGCCTCAAAGTGCTCCAAATATCCTTTTGCAGATTTTACAAAAAGAGTGTTTCAAAACTGCTCTTTCAAAAAGAAGGTTCAAGTCTGTGAGTTGAATGCACTCAACACAAGGAAGTTTCTGAGAATGCTTCTGTCTAGTTTTTATGTGAAGATATTTCCATTTCCAGCATAGGCCTCATAGTGCTCCAAATATCCACTTGCAGATTCTACAAAAAGAGTGTTTCAAAACTGTTCTATCAAAAGGAAGGTTCAACTCTGTGACTAGAATGCACTCATCACAAAGAAGTTTCTGAGAATGCTTCTGTCTAGTTTTTATGTGAAGATATTTCCATTTCCAGCATAGGCCTCAAAGCGCTCCAAATATCCATTTGCAGATTCTACAAAAAGAGTGTTTCCAAACTTCTCTATCAATTAGTAGGTTCAACTCTGTGAGGTGAATGCACTCATCACAAAGAAGTTTCTGAGAATGCTGCTGTTTAGTTCTTATGTGAAGATATTTCCTTTTCCAGCATAGGCCGGAAATCGCTCTAAATATCCACTTGCAGATTTTACCAAAAGTGTGTTTCAAAACTGCTCTTTGAAAAGAAAGGTTCAACTCTGTGAGTTGATTGCACATGTGGTGAAGAAGTTTCTGAGAATGCTTCTGTCTAGTACTTAGCTGAAGAGATTTCATTTCACAGCATAGGCCTCATAGTGCTCCAAATATCCACTTGCAGATTCTACAAAAAGAGTGTTTCAAAACTGTTCTATCAAAAGGAAGGTTCAACTCTGTGACTAGAATGCACTCATCACAAAGAAGTTTCTGAGAATGCTTCTGTCTAGTTTTTATGTGAAGATATTTCCTTTTCCAACATAGGCCTCAAAGCGCTCCGAATAAACACCGGCAGATTGTACAAAAGGAGTGTTTCAAAACTGTTCTATGAAAAGGAACGTTCAAGTCTGTGGGTTGAATGCATTCCTCACAAAGAAGTTTCTGAGAATGCAGCTGTCTAGTTTTTGTGTGAATATATTTCCTTTTCCTTGCATAGACCTCAAATCCCTGGAAATATCCACTTGCAGATTTCACAAAAAGAGTGTTTCCAAACTGCTCTATCAAAAGACGGGTTGAAATCTGTGAGTTGAATGCACGCATCGAGGAGATCTTTCTGAGAATGCTTCTGTCTAGTTTTTAGGTGAAGATATTCCATTTCCCAGCATGGGCCTCAAAATGCTCCAAATATCCATTTGCAGATTTTACAAAAAGAGTGTTTCAAAACTGCTCTTTCAAAAAGAAGGTTCAAGTCTATGGGTTGAACGCACTGAACACAAGGAAGTTTCTGAGAATGCTTCTGTCCAGTTTTTATGTGAATATATTTCCATTTCCAGCCTAGGCTTCAAAGCGCTCCAAATATCCAATTGCAGATTCTACAAAAAGAGTGTTTCCAAACTTGTCTATCAATTAGTAGGTTCAACTCTGTTAGGTGAATGCACTCATCACAATGAAATTTCTGAGAATGCTTCTCTCTAGTTTTTATGTGCAGCAATTTCCTTTTCCAACATAGGCCTCAAGGTGCTCTGCATAAACACTTGCGAATTCTACAAACTTAGTGATTCAAAACTGTTCTATCAAAAGGAACGTTCAAGTCTGAGGTGAATGCACTCATCAGAGAGAACTTTCTCAGAATGCTTCTGTCTAGTTTTCAGGTGAAGATATTTCATTTCCCAGCATAGGCCTCAAAGCGCTCCAAATATCCACTTGCAGATCCTACAAAAAGAGTCTTTCAAAACTGCTCTTTGAAAAGGAAGGTTCAAATCTGTGAGTTGAAAGCACTCATCAGAGAGAAGTTTCCGAGAATGATTCTATCTAGTTTTCATCTGCATGTGTTTCCTTTTCCACTAGATGCCGCAATCGCACCAAATATCCACTTGCAGTTTCCACGAAAAGAGTGTTGCAGAACTGCTCCATGGAAAGGAGTGTTGAACTCTGTGAGTTCAATCCCCACATGACATAAAAGTTTCTGAAAATGCTTCTGTCCAGTTTGTATATGAAGATATCTCCTTTTCCAGCATAAGCCTCAAAGAGCTCCAAATATCCACTTGCGTATTCTACAAAAACCGTGTTTCCTAACTGGTCTATCAAAAGGGAGGTTCAACTCTGTGAGTTGAATGCACTCATCACAAAGAAGTTTCTGTGAATGCTTCCATCTAGCTTTTATGCAATGATATTTCCTTTTGCAGCCTAGGCCTCAAAGCGCTCCAAATATCCACTTGCAGATTCTACAAAAAGAGGGTTTCAAAACTGCTCTATCAAAAGGCAGGTTGAACTCCGTGAGTTGAATGCACAAAGCACAGAGAACTCTCTGAGAAAGCTTTTGTCCAGTTTCTACGTGAAGATATTTCCATTTCCAGCATAGGCCTCAAAGCACTCCATCCATCCACATGAAGATTCTACTAAAAGAGTGTTTCGAAACTTCTCTATCAAAAGAAAGGTTGAACTCCGTGAGTTCAACGCACACATCACAAAAAAGTTTCTGAGAATGCTTCTGTCCAGTTTTTATGTGAAGATATTTCCTTTTCCAGCATAGGCCTCAAAGCGCTCCATATATCCACTTGCAGATGCTACAAAAAGAGTGTTTCAAAACTGCTCTTTCAGAAGGAAGCTTCAAGTCTGTGAGTTGAATGCACTTCTCACAAAGACGTTTCTGAGAATGCTTCTGTCTAGATTTCATGAGAAGATGTTTCCATTTACATCACAGGCCTCAAATCCCTCCAAATATTCACTTGCGTGTTCTACAAAAAGAGTGTTTCGAAACTTCTCTATCGATTGGTAGGTTCAACTCTCTGAGTTGAATGCACTCTTTACAAAGAGGTTTCTCAGAATATTTCTGTCTAGTTTTAATGTGAAGATATATCCTTTTCCAACATAGGCCTCGAAGCGCTCCGACTAAACAATTGCAGATTCTACAAAAGGAGTGCTTCAAAACTGTTCTATCGAAAGGAACGTTCAAGTCTGTGAGATGAATGCACTCTTCTCAAAGAGGTTTCTGAGAATGCTGCTGTCTAGTTTTTAGGTGAAGACATTTCCTTTTCCAGCATAGGCCTCAAAGCGCTCCAAATACCCACTTGCAGATTCTACAAAAAGAGTGTCTCCCAACTTCTCTATCAATTGGTAGGTTCAAGTCTGTGAGTTGAATGCAATCCACACAAAGAAGTTTCTGAGAATGCTGCTGTTTAGTTCTTATGTGAAGATATTTCCTTTTCCAGCATAGGCCGGAAATCGCTACAAATATCCACTTGCAGATTTTACCAAAAGTGTGCTTCAAAACTGCTCTTTGAAAAGAAAGGTTCAAAACTGTGAGTTGAATGCACATATCGTGAATAAGTTTCTGAGAATGCTTCTGTCTAGTACTTAGGTGAAGAGATTCCATTTCACAGCATAGGCCTCATAGTGCTCCAAATATCCACTTGCAGATTCTACAAAAAGAGTGTTTCAAAACTGTTCTATCAAAAGGAAGGTTCAAGTCTGTGACTAGAATGCACTCATCACAAAGAAGTTTCTGAGAATGCTTCTGTCTAGTTTTTATGTGAAGACATTTCCTTTTCCAACATAGGCCTCAAAGCGTTCCGAATAAACACTTGCAGATTGTACAAAAGGAGTGTTTCAAAACTGTTCTATGAAAAGGAACGTTCAAGTCTGTGAGTTGAATGCACTCCTCACAAAGAAGTTTCTGAGAATGCAGCTGTCTAGTTTTCGTGTGAAGATATTTCCTTTTCCTTGCATAGGTCTCAAATCGCTGGAAATATCCACTTGCAGAATTCACAAGAAGAGTGTTTCCAAACTGCTCTATCAAAAGACAGGTTCAACTCTGTGAGTTGAATGCACGCATCGAGAAGAACTTTCTGAGAATGCTTCTGTCTAGTTTTTAGGTGAAGATATTACGTTTCCCAGCATACGCCTCAAAGTGCTCCAAATATCCTTTTGCAGATTTTACAAAAAGAGTGTTTCAAAACTGCTCTTTCAAAAAGAAGGTTCAAGTCTGTGAGTTGAATGCACTCAACACAAGGAAGTTTCTGAGAATGCTTCTGTCTAGTTTTTATGTGAAGATATTTCCATTTCCAGCATAGGCCTCATAGTGCTCCAAATATCCACTTGCAGATTCTACAAAAAGAGTGTTTCAAAACTGTTCTATCAAAAGGAAGGTTCAACTCTGTGACTAGAATGCACTCATCACAAAGAAGTTTCTGAGAATGCTTCTGTCTAGTTTTTATGTGAAGATATTTCCATTTCCAGCATAGGCCTCAAAGCGCTCCAAATATCCATTTGCAGATTCTACAAAAAGAGTGTTTCCAAACTTCTCTATCAATTAGTAGGTTCAACTCTGTGAGGTGAATGCACTCATCACAAAGAAGTTTCTGAGAATGCTGCTGTTTAGTTCTTATGTGAAGATATTTCCTTTTCCAGCATAGGCCGGAAATCGCTCTAAATATCCACTTGCAGATTTTACCAAAAGTGTGTTTCAAAACTGCTCTTTGAAAAGAAAGGTTCAACTCTGTGAGTTGATTGCACATGTGGTGAAGAAGTTTCTGAGAATGCTTCTGTCTAGTACTTAGCTGAAGAGATTTCATTTCACAGCATAGGCCTCATAGTGCTCCAAATATCCACTTGCAGATTCTACAAAAAGAGTGTTTCAAAATTGTTCTATCAAAAGGAAGGTTCAACTCTGTGACTAGAATGCACTCCTCACAAAGAAGTTTCTGAGAATGCTTCTGTCTAGTTTTTATGTGAAGATATTTCCTTTTCCAACATAGGCCTCAAAGCGCTCCGAATAAACACCTGCAGATTGTACAAAAGGAGTGTTTCAAAACTGTTCTATGAAAAGGAACGTTCAAGTCTGTGAGTTGAATGCACTCCTCACAAAGAAGTTTCTGAGAATGCAGCTGTCTAGTTTTTGTGTGAAGATATTTCCTTTTCCTTGCATAGGTCTCAATTCGCTGGAAATATCCACTTGCAGATTTCACAAAAAGAGTGTTTCCAAACTGCTCTATCAAAAGACAGGTTCAACTCTGTGAGTTGAATGCACGCATCGAGAAGAACTTTCTGAGAATGCTTCTGTCTAGTTTTTAGGTGAAGATATTACATTTCCCAGCATAGGCCTCATAGTGCTCCAAATATCCACTTGCAGATTCTACAAAAAGAGTGTTTCAAAACTGTTCTATCAAAAGGAAGGTTCAACTCTGTGACTAGAATGCACTCATCACAAAGAAGTTTCTGAGAATGCTTCTGTCTAGTTTTTATGTGAAGATATTTCCATTTCCAGCATAGGCCTCAAAGCGCTCCAAATATCCATTTGTAGATTCTACAAAAAGAGTGTTTCCAAACTTCTCTATCAATTAGTAGGTTCAACTCTGTGAGGTGAATGCACTCATCACAAAGAAGTTTCTGAGAATGCTGCTGTTTAGTTCTTATGTGAAGATATTTCCTTTTCCAGCATAGGCCGGAAATCGCTCTAAATATCCACTTGCAGATTTTACCAAAAGTGTGTTTCAAAACTGCTCTTTGAAAAGAAAGGTTCAACTCTGTGAGTTGATTGCACATGTGGTGAAGAAGTTTCTGAGAATGCTTCTGTCTAGTACTTAGCTGAAGAGATTTCATTTCACAGCATAGGCCTCACAGTGCTCCAAATATCCACTTGCAGCTTCTACAAAAAGAGTGTTTCAAAACTGTTCTATCAAAAGGAAGGTTCAAGTCTGTGAGTAGAATGCACTCATCACAAAGAAGTTTCTGAGAATGCTTCTGTCTAGTTTTTATGTGAAGACATTTCCTTTTCCAACATAGGCCTCAAAGCGTTCCGAATAAACACTTGCAGATTGTACAAAAGGAGTGTTTCAAAACTGTTCTATGAAAAGGAACGTTCAAGTCTGTGAGTTGAATGCACTCCTCACAAAGAAGTTTCTGAGAATGCAGCTGTCTAGTTTTTGTGTGAAGATATTTCCTTTTCCTTGCATAGGTCTCAAATCGCTGGAAATATCCACTTGCAGATTTCACAAGAAGAGTGTTTCCAAACTGCTCTATCAAAAGACAGGTTCAACTCTGTGTGTTGAATGCACGCATCGAGAAGAACTTTCTGAGAATGCTTCTGTCTAGTTTTTAGGTGAAGATATTACATTTCCCAGCATAGGCCTCAAAGTGCTCCAAATATCCTTTTGCAGATTTAACAAAAAGAGTGTTTCTAAACTGCTCTTTCAAAAAGAAGGTTCAAGTCTGTGAGTTGAATGCACTCAACACAAGGAAGTTTCTGAGAATGCTTCTGTCTAGTTTTTATGTGAAGATATTTCCATTTCCAGCATAGGCCTCAAAGCGCTCCAAATATCCATTTGCAGGTTCTACAAAAAGAGTGTTTCCAAACTTCTCTATCAATTAGTAGGTTCAACTCTGTGAGGTGAATGCACTCATCACAAAGAAGTTTCTGAGAATGCTGCTGTTTAGTTCTTATGTGAAGATATTTCCTTTTCCAGCATAGGCCGGAAATCGCTCTAAATATCCACTTGCAGATTTTACCAAAAGTGTGTTTCAAAACTGCTCTTTGAAAAGAAAGGTTCAACTCTGTGAGTTGATTGCACATGTGGTGAAGAAGTTTCTGAGAATGCTTCTGCCTAGTACTTAGCTGAAGAGATTTCATTTCACAGCATAGGCCTCATATTGCTCCAAATATCCACTTGCAGATTCTACAAAAAGAGGGTTTCAAAACTGCTCTATCAAAAGGCAGGTTGAACTCCGTGAGTTGAATGCACAAAGCACAGAGAACTTTCTGAGAAAGCTTTTGTCCAGTTTCTACGTGAAGATATTTCCATTTCCAGCATAGGCCTCAAAGCACTCCATCCATCCACATGAAGATTCTACTAAAAGAGTGTTTCGAAACTTCTCTATCAAAAGAAAGGTTGAACTCCGTGAGTTCAACGCACACATCACAAAGAAGTTTCTGAGAATGCTTCTGTCCAGTTTTTATGTGAAGATATTTCCTTTTCCAGCATAGGCCTCAAAGCGCTCCATATATCCACTTGCAGATGCTACAAAAAGAGTGTTTCAAAACTGCTCTTTCAGAAGGAAGCTTCAAGTCTGTGAGTTGAATGCACTTCTCACAAAGACGTTTCTGAGAATGCTTCTGTCTAGATTTCATGAGAAGATGTTTCCATTTACATCACAGGCCTCAAATCCCTCCAAATATTCACTTGCGTGTTCTACAAAAAGAGTGTTTCGAAACTTCTCTATCGATTGGTAGGTTCAACTCTCTGAGTTGAATGCACTCTTTACAAAGAGGTTTCTCAGAATATTTCTGTCTAGTTTTAATGTGAAGATATATCCTTTTCCAACATAGGCCTCGAAGCGCTCCGACTAAACAATTGCAGATTCTACAAAAGGAGTGCTTCAAAACTGTTCTATCGAAAGGAACGTTCAAGTCTGTGAGATGAATGCACTCTTCTCAAAGAGGTTTCTGAGAATGCTGCTGTCTAGTTTTTAGGTGAAGACATTTCCTTTTCCAGCATAGGCCTCAAAGCGCTCCAAATACCCACTTGCAGATTCTACAAAAAGAGTGTCTCCCAACTTCTCTATCAATTGGTAGGTTCAAGTCTGTGAGTTGAATGCAATCCACACAAAGAAGTTTCTGAGAATGCTGCTGTTTAGTTCTTATGTGAAGATATTTCCTTTTCCAGCATAGGCCGGAAATCGCTACAAATATCCACTTGCAGATTTTACCAAAAGTGTGCTTCAAAACTGCTCTTTGAAAAGAAAGGTTCAAAACTGTGAGTTGAATGCACATATCGTGAATAAGTTTCTGAGAATGCTTCTGTCTAGTACTTAGGTGAAGAGATTCCATTTCACAGCATAGGCCTCATAGTGCTCCAAATATCCACTTGCAGATTCTACAAAAAGAGTGTTTCAAAACTGTTCTATCAAAAGGAAGGTTCAAGTCTGTGACTAGAATGCACTCATCACAAAGAAGTTTCTGAGAATGCTTCTGTCTAGTTTTTATGTGAAGACATTTCCTTTTCCAACATAGGCCTCAAAGCGTTCCGAATAAACACTTGCAGATTGTACAAAAGGAGTGTTTCAAAACTGTTCTATGAAAAGGAACGTTCAAGTCTGTGAGTTGAATGCACTCCTCACAAAGAAGTTTCTGAGAATGCAGCTGTCTAGTTTTCGTGTGAAGATATTTCCTTTTCCTTGCATAGGTCTCAAATCGCTGGAAATATCCACTTGCAGAATTCACAAGAAGAGTGTTTCCAAACTGCTCTATCAAAAGACAGGTTCAACTCTGTGAGTTGAATGCACGCATCGAGAAGAACTTTCTGAGAATGCTTCTGTCTAGTTTTTAGGTGAAGATATTACGTTTCCCAGCATACGCCTCAAAGTGCTCCAAATATCCTTTTGCAGATTTTACAAAAAGAGTGTTTCAAAACTGCTCTTTCAAAAAGAAGGTTCAAGTCTGTGAGTTGAATGCACTCAACACAAGGAAGTTTCTGAGAATGCTTCTGTCTAGTTTTTATGTGAAGATATTTCCATTTCCAGCATAGGCCTCATAGTGCTCCAAATATCCACTTGCAGATTCTACAAAAAGAGTGTTTCAAAACTGTTCTATCAAAAGGAAGGTTCAACTCTGTGACTAGAATGCACTCATCACAAAGAAGTTTCTGAGAATGCTTCTGTCTAGTTTTTATGTGAAGATATTTCCATTTCCAGCATAGGCCTCAAAGCGCTCCAAATATCCATTTGCAGATTCTACAAAAAGAGTGTTTCCAAACTTCTCTATCAATTAGTAGGTTCAACTCTGTGAGGTGAATGCACTCATCACAAAGAAGTTTCTGAGAATGCTGCTGTTTAGTTCTTATGTGAAGATATTTCCTTTTCCAGCATAGGCCGGAAATCGCTCTAAATATCCACTTGCAGATTTTACCAAAAGTGTGTTTCAAAACTGCTCTTTGAAAAGAAAGGTTCAACTCTGTGAGTTGATTGCACATGTGGTGAAGAAGTTTCTGAGAATGCTTCTGTCTAGTACTTAGCTGAAGAGATTTCATTTCACAGCATAGGCCTCATAGTGCTCCAAATATCCACTTGCAGATTCTACAAAAAGAGTGTTTCAAAATTGTTCTATCAAAAGGAAGGTTCAACTCTGTGACTAGAATGCACTCCTCACAAAGAAGTTTCTGAGAATGCTTCTGTCTAGTTTTTATGTGAAGATATTTCCTTTTCCAACATAGGCCTCAAAGCGCTCCGAATAAACACCTGCAGATTGTACAAAAGGAGTGTTTCAAAACTGTTCTATGAAAAGGAACGTTCAAGTCTGTGAGTTGAATGCACTCCTCACAAAGAAGTTTCTGAGAATGCAGCTGTCTAGTTTTTGTGTGAAGATATTTCCTTTTCCTTGCATAGGTCTCAATTCGCTGGAAATATCCACTTGCAGATTTCACAAAAAGAGTGTTTCCAAACTGCTCTATCAAAAGACAGGTTCAACTCTGTGAGTTGAATGCACGCATCGAGAAGAACTTTCTGAGAATGCTTCTGTCTAGTTTTTAGGTGAAGATATTACATTTCCCAGCATAGGCCTCATAGTGCTCCAAATATCCACTTGCAGATTCTACAAAAAGAGTGTTTCAAAACTGTTCTATCAAAAGGAAGGTTCAACTCTGTGACTAGAATGCACTCATCACAAAGAAGTTTCTGAGAATGCTTCTGTCTAGTTTTTATGTGAAGATATTTCCATTTCCAGCATAGGCCTCAAAGCGCTCCAAATATCCATTTGTAGATTCTACAAAAAGAGTGTTTCCAAACTTCTCTATCAATTAGTAGGTTCAACTCTGTGAGGTGAATGCACTCATCACAAAGAAGTTTCTGAGAATGCTGCTGTTTAGTTCTTATGTGAAGATATTTCCTTTTCCAGCATAGGCCGGAAATCGCTCTAAATATCCACTTGCAGATTTTACCAAAAGTGTGTTTCAAAACTGCTCTTTGAAAAGAAAGGTTCAACTCTGTGAGTTGATTGCACATGTGGTGAAGAAGTTTCTGAGAATGCTTCTGTCTAGTACTTAGCTGAAGAGATTTCATTTCACAGCATAGGCCTCACAGTGCTCCAAATATCCACTTGCAGCTTCTACAAAAAGAGTGTTTCAAAACTGTTCTATCAAAAGGAAGGTTCAAGTCTGTGAGTAGAATGCACTCATCACAAAGAAGTTTCTGAGAATGCTTCTGTCTAGTTTTTATGTGAAGACATTTCCTTTTCCAACATAGGCCTCAAAGCGTTCCGAATAAACACTTGCAGATTGTACAAAAGGAGTGTTTCAAAACTGTTCTATGAAAAGGAACGTTCAAGTCTGTGAGTTGAATGCACTCCTCACAAAGAAGTTTCTGAGAATGCAGCTGTCTAGTTTTTGTGTGAAGATATTTCCTTTTCCTTGCATAGGTCTCAAATCGCTGGAAATATCCACTTGCAGATTTCACAAGAAGAGTGTTTCCAAACTGCTCTATCAAAAGACAGGTTCAACTCTGTGTGTTGAATGCACGCATCGAGAAGAACTTTCTGAGAATGCTTCTGTCTAGTTTTTAGGTGAAGATATTACATTTCCCAGCATAGGCCTCAAAGTGCTCCAAATATCCTTTTGCAGATTTAACAAAAAGAGTGTTTCTAAACTGCTCTTTCAAAAAGAAGGTTCAAGTCTGTGAGTTGAATGCACTCAACACAAGGAAGTTTCTGAGAATGCTTCTGTCTAGTTTTTATGTGAAGATATTTCCATTTCCAGCATAGGCCTCAAAGCGCTCCAAATATCCATTTGCAGGTTCTACAAAAAGAGTGTTTCCAAACTTCTCTATCAATTAGTAGGTTCAACTCTGTGAGGTGAATGCACTCATCACAAAGAAGTTTCTGAGAATGCTGCTGTTTAGTTCTTATGTGAAGATATTTCCTTTTCCAGCATAGGCCGGAAATCGCTCTAAATATCCACTTGCAGATTTTACCAAAAGTGTGTTTCAAAACTGCTCTTTGAAAAGAAAGGTTCAACTCTGTGAGTTGATTGCACATGTGGTGAAGAAGTTTCTGAGAATGCTTCTGCCTAGTACTTAGCTGAAGAGATTTCATTTCACAGCATAGGCCTCATATTGCTCCAAATATCCACTTGCAGATTCTACAAAAAGAGGGTTTCAAAACTGCTCTATCAAAAGGCAGGTTGAACTCCGTGAGTTGAATGCACAAAGCACAGAGAACTTTCTGAGAAAGCTTTTGTCCAGTTTCTACGTGAAGATATTTCCATTTCCAGCATAGGCCTCAAAGCACTCCATCCATCCACATGAAGATTCTACTAAAAGAGTGTTTCGAAACTTCTCTATCAAAAGAAAGGTTGAACTCCGTGAGTTCAACGCACACATCACAAAGAAGTTTCTGAGAATGCTTCTGTCCAGTTTTTATGTGAAGATATTTCCTTTTCCAGCATAGGCCTCAAAGCGCTCCATATATCCACTTGCAGATGCTACAAAAAGAGTGTTTCAAAACTGCTCTTTCAGAAGGAAGCTTCAAGTCTGTGAGTTGAATGCACTTCTCACAAAGACGTTTCTGAGAATGCTTCTGTCTAGATTTCATGAGAAGATGTTTCCATTTACATCACAGGCCTCAAATCCCTCCAAATATTCACTTGCGTGTTCTACAAAAAGAGTGTTTCGAAACTTCTCTATCGATTGGTAGGTTCAACTCTCTGAGTTGAATGCACTCTTTACAAAGAGGTTTCTCAGAATATTTCTGTCTAGTTTTAATGTGAAGATATATCCTTTTCCAACATAGGCCTCGAAGCGCTCCGACTAAACAATTGCAGATTCTACAAAAGGAGTGCTTCAAAACTGTTCTATCGAAAGGAACGTTCAAGTCTGTGAGATGAATGCACTCTTCTCAAAGAGGTTTCTGAGAATGCTGCTGTCTAGTTTTTAGGTGAAGACATTTCCTTTTCCAGCATAGGCCTCAAAGCGCTCCAAATACCCACTTGCAGATTCTACAAAAAGAGTGTCTCCCAACTTCTCTATCAATTGGTAGGTTCAAGTCTGTGAGTTGAATGCAATCCACACAAAGAAGTTTCTGAGAATGCTGCTGTTTAGTTCTTATGTGAAGATATTTCCTTTTCCAGCATAGGCCGGAAATCGCTACAAATATCCACTTGCAGATTTTACCAAAAGTGTGCTTCAAAACTGCTCTTTGAAAAGAAAGGTTCAAAACTGTGAGTTGAATGCACATATCGTGAATAAGTTTCTGAGAATGCTTCTGTCTAGTACTTAGGTGAAGAGATTCCATTTCACAGCATAGGCCTCATAGTGCTCCAAATATCCACTTGCAGATTCTACAAAAAGAGTGTTTCAAAACTGTTCTATCAAAAGGAAGGTTCAAGTCTGTGACTAGAATGCACTCATCACAAAGAAGTTTCTGAGAATGCTTCTGTCTAGTTTTTATGTGAAGACATTTCCTTTTCCAACATAGGCCTCAAAGCGTTCCGAATAAACACTTGCAGATTGTACAAAAGGAGTGTTTCAAAACTGTTCTATGAAAAGGAACGTTCAAGTCTGTGAGTTGAATGCACTCCTCACAAAGAAGTTTCTGAGAATGCAGCTGTCTAGTTTTCGTGTGAAGATATTTCCTTTTCCTTGCATAGGTCTCAAATCGCTGGAAATATCCACTTGCAGAATTCACAAGAAGAGTGTTTCCAAACTGCTCTATCAAAAGACAGGTTCAACTCTGTGAGTTGAATGCACGCATCGAGAAGAACTTTCTGAGAATGCTTCTGTCTAGTTTTTAGGTGAAGATATTACGTTTCCCAGCATACGCCTCAAAGTGCTCCAAATATCCTTTTGCAGATTTTACAAAAAGAGTGTTTCAAAACTGCTCTTTCAAAAAGAAGGTTCAAGTCTGTGAGTTGAATGCACTCAACACAAGGAAGTTTCTGAGAATGCTTCTGTCTAGTTTTTATGTGAAGATATTTCCATTTCCAGCATAGGCCTCATAGTGCTCCAAATATCCACTTGCAGATTCTACAAAAAGAGTGTTTCAAAACTGTTCTATCAAAAGGAAGGTTCAACTCTGTGACTAGAATGCACTCATCACAAAGAAGTTTCTGAGAATGCTTCTGTCTAGTTTTTATGTGAAGATATTTCCATTTCCAGCATAGGCCTCAAAGCGCTCCAAATATCCATTTGCAGATTCTACAAAAAGAGTGTTTCCAAACTTCTCTATCAATTAGTAGGTTCAACTCTGTGAGGTGAATGCACTCATCACAAAGAAGTTTCTGAGAATGCTGCTGTTTAGTTCTTATGTGAAGATATTTCCTTTTCCAGCATAGGCCGGAAATCGCTCTAAATATCCACTTGCAGATTTTACCAAAAGTGTGTTTCAAAACTGCTCTTTGAAAAGAAAGGTTCAACTCTGTGAGTTGATTGCACATGTGGTGAAGAAGTTTCTGAGAATGCTTCTGTCTAGTACTTAGCTGAAGAGATTTCATTTCACAGCATAGGCCTCATAGTGCTCCAAATATCCACTTGCAGATTCTACAAAAAGAGTGTTTCAAAATTGTTCTATCAAAAGGAAGGTTCAACTCTGTGACTAGAATGCACTCCTCACAAAGAAGTTTCTGAGAATGCTTCTGTCTAGTTTTTATGTGAAGATATTTCCTTTTCCAACATAGGCCTCAAAGCGCTCCGAATAAACACCTGCAGATTGTACAAAAGGAGTGTTTCAAAACTGTTCTATGAAAAGGAACGTTCAAGTCTGTGAGTTGAATGCACTCCTCACAAAGAAGTTTCTGAGAATGCAGCTGTCTAGTTTTTGTGTGAAGATATTTCCTTTTCCTTGCATAGGTCTCAATTCGCTGGAAATATCCACTTGCAGATTTCACAAAAAGAGTGTTTCCAAACTGCTCTATCAAAAGACAGGTTCAACTCTGTGAGTTGAATGCACGCATCGAGAAGAACTTTCTGAGAATGCTTCTGTCTAGTTTTTAGGTGAAGATATTACATTTCCCAGCATAGGCCTCATAGTGCTCCAAATATCCACTTGCAGATTCTACAAAAAGAGTGTTTCAAAACTGTTCTATCAAAAGGAAGGTTCAACTCTGTGACTAGAATGCACTCATCACAAAGAAGTTTCTGAGAATGCTTCTGTCTAGTTTTTATGTGAAGATATTTCCATTTCCAGCATAGGCCTCAAAGCGCTCCAAATATCCATTTGTAGATTCTACAAAAAGAGTGTTTCCAAACTTCTCTATCAATTAGTAGGTTCAACTCTGTGAGGTGAATGCACTCATCACAAAGAAGTTTCTGAGAATGCTGCTGTTTAGTTCTTATGTGAAGATATTTCCTTTTCCAGCATAGGCCGGAAATCGCTCTAAATATCCACTTGCAGATTTTACCAAAAGTGTGTTTCAAAACTGCTCTTTGAAAAGAAAGGTTCAACTCTGTGAGTTGATTGCACATGTGGTGAAGAAGTTTCTGAGAATGCTTCTGTCTAGTACTTAGCTGAAGAGATTTCATTTCACAGCATAGGCCTCACAGTGCTCCAAATATCCACTTGCAGCTTCTACAAAAAGAGTGTTTCAAAACTGTTCTATCAAAAGGAAGGTTCAAGTCTGTGAGTAGAATGCACTCATCACAAAGAAGTTTCTGAGAATGCTTCTGTCTAGTTTTTATGTGAAGACATTTCCTTTTCCAACATAGGCCTCAAAGCGTTCCGAATAAACACTTGCAGATTGTACAAAAGGAGTGTTTCAAAACTGTTCTATGAAAAGGAACGTTCAAGTCTGTGAGTTGAATGCACTCCTCACAAAGAAGTTTCTGAGAATGCAGCTGTCTAGTTTTTGTGTGAAGATATTTCCTTTTCCTTGCATAGGTCTCAAATCGCTGGAAATATCCACTTGCAGATTTCACAAGAAGAGTGTTTCCAAACTGCTCTATCAAAAGACAGGTTCAACTCTGTGTGTTGAATGCACGCATCGAGAAGAACTTTCTGAGAATGCTTCTGTCTAGTTTTTAGGTGAAGATATTACATTTCCCAGCATAGGCCTCAAAGTGCTCCAAATATCCTTTTGCAGATTTAACAAAAAGAGTGTTTCTAAACTGCTCTTTCAAAAAGAAGGTTCAAGTCTGTGAGTTGAATGCACTCAACACAAGGAAGTTTCTGAGAATGCTTCTGTCTAGTTTTTATGTGAAGATATTTCCATTTCCAGCATAGGCCTCAAAGCGCTCCAAATATCCATTTGCAGGTTCTACAAAAAGAGTGTTTCCAAACTTCTCTATCAATTAGTAGGTTCAACTCTGTGAGGTGAATGCACTCATCACAAAGAAGTTTCTGAGAATGCTGCTGTTTAGTTCTTATGTGAAGATATTTCCTTTTCCAGCATAGGCCGGAAATCGCTCTAAATATCCACTTGCAGATTTTACCAAAAGTGTGTTTCAAAACTGCTCTTTGAAAAGAAAGGTTCAACTCTGTGAGTTGATTGCACATGTGGTGAAGAAGTTTCTGAGAATGCTTCTGCCTAGTACTTAGCTGAAGAGATTTCATTTCACAGCATAGGCCTCATATTGCTCCAAATATCCACTTGCAGATTCTACAAAAAGAGGGTTTCAAAACTGCTCTATCAAAAGGCAGGTTGAACTCCGTGAGTTGAATGCACAAAGCACAGAGAACTTTCTGAGAAAGCTTTTGTCCAGTTTCTACGTGAAGATATTTCCATTTCCAGCATAGGCCTCAAAGCACTCCATCCATCCACATGAAGATTCTACTAAAAGAGTGTTTCGAAACTTCTCTATCAAAAGAAAGGTTGAACTCCGTGAGTTCAACGCACACATCACAAAGAAGTTTCTGAGAATGCTTCTGTCCAGTTTTTATGTGAAGATATTTCCTTTTCCAGCATAGGCCTCAAAGCGCTCCATATATCCACTTGCAGATGCTACAAAAAGAGTGTTTCAAAACTGCTCTTTCAGAAGGAAGCTTCAAGTCTGTGAGTTGAATGCACTTCTCACAAAGACGTTTCTGAGAATGCTTCTGTCTAGATTTCATGAGAAGATGTTTCCATTTACATCACAGGCCTCAAATCCCTCCAAATATTCACTTGCGTGTTCTACAAAAAGAGTGTTTCGAAACTTCTCTATCGATTGGTAGGTTCAACTCTCTGAGTTGAATGCACTCTTTACAAAGAGGTTTCTCAGAATATTTCTGTCTAGTTTTAATGTGAAGATATATCCTTTTCCAACATAGGCCTCGAAGCGCTCCGACTAAACAATTGCAGATTCTACAAAAGGAGTGCTTCAAAACTGTTCTATCGAAAGGAACGTTCAAGTCTGTGAGATGAATGCACTCTTCTCAAAGAGGTTTCTGAGAATGCTGCTGTCTAGTTTTTAGGTGAAGACATTTCCTTTTCCAGCATAGGCCTCAAAGCGCTCCAAATACCCACTTGCAGATTCTACAAAAAGAGTGTCTCCCAACTTCTCTATCAATTGGTAGGTTCAAGTCTGTGAGTTGAATGCAATCCACACAAAGAAGTTTCTGAGAATGCTGCTGTTTAGTTCTTATGTGAAGATATTTCCTTTTCCAGCATAGGCCGGAAATCGCTACAAATATCCACTTGCAGATTTTACCAAAAGTGTGCTTCAAAACTGCTCTTTGAAAAGAAAGGTTCAAAACTGTGAGTTGAATGCACATATCGTGAATAAGTTTCTGAGAATGCTTCTGTCTAGTACTTAGGTGAAGAGATTCCATTTCACAGCATAGGCCTCATAGTGCTCCAAATATCCACTTGCAGATTCTACAAAAAGAGTGTTTCAAAACTGTTCTATCAAAAGGAAGGTTCAAGTCTGTGACTAGAATGCACTCATCACAAAGAAGTTTCTGAGAATGCTTCTGTCTAGTTTTTATGTGAAGACATTTCCTTTTCCAACATAGGCCTCAAAGCGTTCCGAATAAACACTTGCAGATTGTACAAAAGGAGTGTTTCAAAACTGTTCTATGAAAAGGAACGTTCAAGTCTGTGAGTTGAATGCACTCCTCACAAAGAAGTTTCTGAGAATGCAGCTGTCTAGTTTTCGTGTGAAGATATTTCCTTTTCCTTGCATAGGTCTCAAATCGCTGGAAATATCCACTTGCAGAATTCACAAGAAGAGTGTTTCCAAACTGCTCTATCAAAAGACAGGTTCAACTCTGTGAGTTGAATGCACGCATCGAGAAGAACTTTCTGAGAATGCTTCTGTCTAGTTTTTAGGTGAAGATATTACGTTTCCCAGCATACGCCTCAAAGTGCTCCAAATATCCTTTTGCAGATTTTACAAAAAGAGTGTTTCAAAACTGCTCTTTCAAAAAGAAGGTTCAAGTCTGTGAGTTGAATGCACTCAACACAAGGAAGTTTCTGAGAATGCTTCTGTCTAGTTTTTATGTGAAGATATTTCCATTTCCAGCATAGGCCTCATAGTGCTCCAAATATCCACTTGCAGATTCTACAAAAAGAGTGTTTCAAAACTGTTCTATCAAAAGGAAGGTTCAACTCTGTGACTAGAATGCACTCATCACAAAGAAGTTTCTGAGAATGCTTCTGTCTAGTTTTTATGTGAAGATATTTCCATTTCCAGCATAGGCCTCAAAGCGCTCCAAATATCCATTTGCAGATTCTACAAAAAGAGTGTTTCCAAACTTCTCTATCAATTAGTAGGTTCAACTCTGTGAGGTGAATGCACTCATCACAAAGAAGTTTCTGAGAATGCTGCTGTTTAGTTCTTATGTGAAGATATTTCCTTTTCCAGCATAGGCCGGAAATCGCTCTAAATATCCACTTGCAGATTTTACCAAAAGTGTGTTTCAAAACTGCTCTTTGAAAAGAAAGGTTCAACTCTGTGAGTTGATTGCACATGTGGTGAAGAAGTTTCTGAGAATGCTTCTGTCTAGTACTTAGCTGAAGAGATTTCATTTCACAGCATAGGCCTCATAGTGCTCCAAATATCCACTTGCAGATTCTACAAAAAGAGTGTTTCAAAATTGTTCTATCAAAAGGAAGGTTCAACTCTGTGACTAGAATGCACTCCTCACAAAGAAGTTTCTGAGAATGCTTCTGTCTAGTTTTTATGTGAAGATATTTCCTTTTCCAACATAGGCCTCAAAGCGCTCCGAATAAACACCTGCAGATTGTACAAAAGGAGTGTTTCAAAACTGTTCTATGAAAAGGAACGTTCAAGTCTGTGAGTTGAATGCACTCCTCACAAAGAAGTTTCTGAGAATGCAGCTGTCTAGTTTTTGTGTGAAGATATTTCCTTTTCCTTGCATAGGTCTCAATTCGCTGGAAATATCCACTTGCAGATTTCACAAAAAGAGTGTTTCCAAACTGCTCTATCAAAAGACAGGTTCAACTCTGTGAGTTGAATGCACGCATCGAGAAGAACTTTCTGAGAATGCTTCTGTCTAGTTTTTAGGTGAAGATATTACATTTCCCAGCATAGGCCTCATAGTGCTCCAAATATCCACTTGCAGATTCTACAAAAAGAGTGTTTCAAAACTGTTCTATCAAAAGGAAGGTTCAACTCTGTGACTAGAATGCACTCATCACAAAGAAGTTTCTGAGAATGCTTCTGTCTAGTTTTTATGTGAAGATATTTCCATTTCCAGCATAGGCCTCAAAGCGCTCCAAATATCCATTTGTAGATTCTACAAAAAGAGTGTTTCCAAACTTCTCTATCAATTAGTAGGTTCAACTCTGTGAGGTGAATGCACTCATCACAAAGAAGTTTCTGAGAATGCTGCTGTTTAGTTCTTATGTGAAGATATTTCCTTTTCCAGCATAGGCCGGAAATCGCTCTAAATATCCACTTGCAGATTTTACCAAAAGTGTGTTTCAAAACTGCTCTTTGAAAAGAAAGGTTCAACTCTGTGAGTTGATTGCACATGTGGTGAAGAAGTTTCTGAGAATGCTTCTGTCTAGTACTTAGCTGAAGAGATTTCATTTCACAGCATAGGCCTCACAGTGCTCCAAATATCCACTTGCAGCTTCTACAAAAAGAGTGTTTCAAAACTGTTCTATCAAAAGGAAGGTTCAAGTCTGTGAGTAGAATGCACTCATCACAAAGAAGTTTCTGAGAATGCTTCTGTCTAGTTTTTATGTGAAGACATTTCCTTTTCCAACATAGGCCTCAAAGCGTTCCGAATAAACACTTGCAGATTGTACAAAAGGAGTGTTTCAAAACTGTTCTATGAAAAGGAACGTTCAAGTCTGTGAGTTGAATGCACTCCTCACAAAGAAGTTTCTGAGAATGCAGCTGTCTAGTTTTTGTGTGAAGATATTTCCTTTTCCTTGCATAGGTCTCAAATCGCTGGAAATATCCACTTGCAGATTTCACAAGAAGAGTGTTTCCAAACTGCTCTATCAAAAGACAGGTTCAACTCTGTGTGTTGAATGCACGCATCGAGAAGAACTTTCTGAGAATGCTTCTGTCTAGTTTTTAGGTGAAGATATTACATTTCCCAGCATAGGCCTCAAAGTGCTCCAAATATCCTTTTGCAGATTTAACAAAAAGAGTGTTTCTAAACTGCTCTTTCAAAAAGAAGGTTCAAGTCTGTGAGTTGAATGCACTCAACACAAGGAAGTTTCTGAGAATGCTTCTGTCTAGTTTTTATGTGAAGATATTTCCATTTCCAGCATAGGCCTCAAAGCGCTCCAAATATCCATTTGCAGGTTCTACAAAAAGAGTGTTTCCAAACTTCTCTATCAATTAGTAGGTTCAACTCTGTGAGGTGAATGCACTCATCACAAAGAAGTTTCTGAGAATGCTGCTGTTTAGTTCTTATGTGAAGATATTTCCTTTTCCAGCATAGGCCGGAAATCGCTCTAAATATCCACTTGCAGATTTTACCAAAAGTGTGTTTCAAAACTGCTCTTTGAAAAGAAAGGTTCAACTCTGTGAGTTGATTGCACATGTGGTGAAGAAGTTTCTGAGAATGCTTCTGCCTAGTACTTAGCTGAAGAGATTTCATTTCACAGCATAGGCCTCATATTGCTCCAAATATCCACTTGCAGATTCTACAAAAAGAGTGTTTCAAAACTGTTCTATCAAAAGGAAGGTTCAACTCTGTGACTAGAATGCACTCATCACAAACAAGTTTCTGAGAATGCTTCTGTCTAGTTTTTATGTGAAGATATTTCCTTTTCCAACATAGGCCTCAAAGCCCTCCGAATAAACACCGGCAGATTGTAGAAAAGGAGTGTTTCAAAACTGTTCTATGAAAAGGAACGTTCAAGTCTGTGAGTTGAATGCACTCCTCGCAAAGAAGTTTCTGAGAATGCAGCTGTCTAGTTTTTGTGTGAAGATATTTCCTTTTCCTTGCATAGACCTCAAATCGCTGGAAATATCCACTTGCAGATTTCACAAAAAGAGTGTTTCCAAACTGCTCTATCAAAAGACGGGTTGAAATCTGTGAGTTGAATGCACGCATCGAGGAGATCTTTCTGAGAATGCTTCTGTCTAGTTTTTAGGTGAAGATATTCCATTTCCCAGCATGGGCCTCAAAATGCTCCAAATATCCATTTGCAGATTTTACAAAAAGAGTGTTTCAAAACTGCTCTTTCAAAAAGAAGGTTCAAGTCTATGGGTTGAACGCACTCAACACAAGGAAGTTTCTGAGAATGCTTCTGTCCAGTTTTTCTGTGAATATATTTCCATTTCCAGCCTAGGCTTCAAAGCGCTCCAAATATCCACTTGCAGATTCTACAAAAAGAGTGTTTCCAAACTTGTCTATCAATTAGTAGGTTCAACTCTGTTAGGTGAATGCACTCATCACAATGAAATTTCTGAGAATGCTTCTCTCTAGTTTTTATGTGAAGCAATTTCCTTTTCCAACATAGGCCTCAAGGTGCTCTGCATAAACACTTGCGAATTCTACAAACTTAGTGATTCAAAACTGTTCTATCAAAAGGAACGTTCAAGTCTGAGGTGAATGCACTCATCAGAGAGAACTTTCTCAGAATGCTTCTGTCTAGTTTTCAGGTGAAGATATTTCACTTCCCAGCATAGGCCTCAAAGCGCTCCAAATATCCACTTGCAGATTCTACAAAAAGAGTCTTTCAAAACTGCTCTTTGAAAAGGAAGGTTCAAATCTGTGAGTTGAAAGCACTCATCAGAGAGAAGTTTCCGAGAATGATTCTATCTAGTTTTCATCTGCATGTGTTTCCTTTTCCACTAGATGCCGCAATCGCACCAAATATCCACTTGCAGTTTCCACGAAAAGAGTGTTGCAGAACTGCTCCATGGAAAGGAGTGTTCAACTCTGTGAGTTCAATCCCCACATGACATAAAAGTTTCTGAAAATGCTTCTGTCCAGTTTGTATATGAAGATATCTCCTTTTCCAGCATAAGCCTCAAAGAGCTCCAAATATCCACTTGCGTATTCTACAAAAACCGTGTTTCCTAACTGGTCTATCAAAAGGGAGGTTCAACTCTGTGAGTTGAATGCACTCATCACAAAGAAGTTTCTGTGAATGCTTCCATCTAGCTTTTATGCAATGATATTTCCTTTTGCAGCATAGGCCTCAAAGCGCTCCAAATATCCACTTGCAGACTCTACAAAAAGAGGGTTTCAAAACTGCTCTATCAAAAGGCAGGTTGAACTCCGTGAGTTGAATGCACAAAGCACAGGGAACTTTCTGAGAAAGCTTTTGTCCAGTTTCTACGTGAAGATATTTCCTATTCCTGCATAGGCCTCAAAGCACTCCATCCATCCACATGAAGATTCTACTAAAAGAGTGTTTCGAAACTTCTCTATCAAAAGAAAGGTTGAACTCCGTGAGTTCAACGCACACATCACAAAGAAGTTTCTGAGAATGCTTCTGTCCAGTTTTTATGTGAAGATATTTCCTTTTCCAGCATAGGCCTCAAAGCGCTCCATATATCCACTTGCAGATGCTACAAAAAGAGTGTTTCAAAACTGCTCTTTCAGAAGGAAGCTTCACGTCTGTGAGTTGAATGCACTTATCACAAAGACGTTTCTGAGAATGCTTCTGTGTAGATTTCATGAGAAGATGTTTCCATTTACATCACAGGCCTCAAATCCCTCCAAATATTCACTTGCGTGTTCTACAAAAAGAGTGTTTCGAAACTTCTCTATCGATTGGTAGGTTCAACTCTCTGAGTTGAATGCACTCTTTACAAAGAGGTTTCTGAGAATATTTCTGTCTAGTTTTTATGTGAAGATATATCCTTTTCCAACATAGGCCTCGAAGCGCTCCGAATAAACAATTGCAGATTCTACAAAAGGAGTGCTTCAAAACTGTTCTATCGAAAGGAACGTTCAAGTCTGTGAGATGAATGCACTCTTCTCAAAGAGGTTTCTGAGAATGCTGCTGTCTAGTTTTTAGGTGAAGACATTTCCTTTTCCAGCGTAGGCCTCCAAGCGCTCCAAATACCCACTTGCAGATTCTACAAAAAGAGTGTCTCCCAACTTCTCTATCAATTGGTAGGTTCAAGTCTGTGAGTTGAATGCAATCCACACAAAGAAGTTTCTGAGAATGCTGCTGTTTAGTTCTTATGTGAAGATATTTCCTTTTCCAGCATAGGCCGGAAATCGCTACAAATATCCACTTGCAGATTTTACCAAAAGTGTGCTTCAAAACTGCTCTTTGAAAAGAAAGGTTCAACACTGTGAGTTGAATGCACATATCGTGAAGAAGTTTCTGAGAATGCTTCTGTCTAGTACTTAGGTGAAGAGATTCCATTTCACAGCATAGGCCTCATAGTGCTCCAAATATCCACTTGCAGATCCTACAGAAAGAGTGTTTCAAAACTGTTCTATCAAAAGGAAGGTTCAAGTCTGTGAGTAGAATGCACTCATCACAAAGAAGTTTCTGAGAATGCTTCTGTCTAGTTTTTATGTGAAGACATTTCCTTTTCCAACATAGGCCTCAAAGCGTTCCGAATAAACACTTGCAGATTGTACAAAAGGAGTGTTTCAAAACTGTTCTATGAAAAGGAACGTTCAAGTCTGCGAGTTGAATGCACTCCTCACAAAGAAGTTTCTGAGAATGCAGCTGTCTAGTTTTTGTGTGAAGATATTTCCTTTTCCTTGCATAGGTCTCAAATCGCTGGAAATATCCACTTGCAGATTTCACAAAAAGAGTGTTTCCAAACTGCTCTATCAAAAGACAGGTTCAACTCTGTGAGTTGAATGCACGCATCGAGAAGAACTTTCTGAGAATGCTTCTGTCTAGTTTTTAGGTGAAGATATTACATTTCCCAGCATAGGCCTCAAAGTGCTCCAAATATCCTTTTGCAGATTTTACAAAAAGAGTGTTTCAAAACTGCTCTTTCAAAAAGAAGGTTCAAGTCTGTGAGTTGAATGCACTCAACACAAGGAAGTTTCTGAGAATGCTTCTGTCTAGTTTTTATGTGAAGATATTTCCATTTCCAGCATAGGCCTCAAAGCGCTCCAAATATCCATTTGCAGATTCTACAAAAAGAGTGTTTCCAAACTTCTCTATCAATTAGTAGGTTCAACTCTGTGAGGTGAATGCACTCATCACAAAGAAGTTTCTGAGAATGCTGCTGTTTAGTTCTTATGTGAAGATATTTCCTTTTCCAGCATAGGCCGGAAATCGCTCTAAATATCCACTTGCAGATTTTACCAAAAGTGTGTTTCAAAACTGCTCTTTGAAAAGAAAGGTTCAACTCTGTGAGTTGATTGCACATGTGGTGAAGAAGTTTCTGAGAATGCTTCTGTCTAGTACTTAGCTGAAGAGATTTCATTTCACAGCATAGGCCTCATAGTGCTCCAAATATCCACTTGCAGATTCTACAAAAAGAGTGTTCCAAACTGTTCTATCAAAAGGAAGGTTCAAGTCTGTGACTAGAATGCACTCATCACAAAGAAGTTTCTGAGAATGCTTCTGTCTAGTTTTTATGTGAAGATATTTCGTTTTCCAACATAGGCCTCAAAGCCCTCCGAATAAACACCGGCAGATTGTACAAAAGGAGTGTTTCAAAACTGTTCTATGAAAAGGAACGTTCAAGTCTGTGAGTTGAATGCACTCCTCGCAAAGAAGTTTCTGAGAATGCAGCTGTCTAGTTTTTGTGTGAAGATATTTCCTTTTCCTTGCATAGACCTCAAATCGCTGGAAATATCCACTTGCAGATTTCACAAAAAGAGTGTTTCCAAACTGCTCTATCAAAAGACGGGTTGAAATCTGTGAGTTGAATGCACGCATCGAGGAGATCTTTCTGAGAATGCTTCTGTCTAGTTTTTAGGTGAAGATATTCCATTTCCCAGC
Source organism: Pongo pygmaeus (assembly GCF_028885625.2). NCBI lineage: Eukaryota > Metazoa > Chordata > Mammalia > Primates > Hominidae > Pongo > Pongo pygmaeus. Next base: position 21,258,426 of record NC_085930.1, read on the forward strand.
ATGGGCCTCAAAATTCTCCAAATATCCATTTGCAGATTTTACAAAAAGAGTGTTTCAAAACTGCTCTTTCAAAAAGAAGGTTCAATTCTATGGGTTGAACGCACTCAACACAAGGAAGTTTCTGAGAATGCTTCTGTCCAGTTTTTCTGTGAATATATTTCCATTTCCAGCCTAGGCTTCAAAGCGCTCCAAATATCCACTTGCAGATTCTACAAAAAGAGTGTTTCCAAACTTGTCTATCAATTAGTAGGTTCAACTCTGTTAGGTGAATGCACTCATCACAATGAAATTTCTGAGAATGCTTCTCTCTAGTTTTTATGTGAAGCAATTTCCTTTTCCAACATAGGCCTCAAGGTGCTCTGCATAAACACTTGCGAATTCTACAAACTTAGTGATTCAAAACTGTTCTATCAAAAGGAACGTTCAAGTCTTAGGTGAATGCACTCATCAGAGAGAACTTTCTCAGAATGCTTCTGTCTAGTTTTCAGGTGAAGATATTTCACTTCCCAGCATAGGCCTCAAAGCGCTCCAAATATCCACTTGCAGATTCTACAAAAAGAGTCTTTCAAAACTGCTCTTTGAAAAGGAAGGTTCAAATCTGTGAGTTGAAAGCACTCATCAGAGAGAAGTTTCCGAGAATGATTCTATCTAGTTTTCATCTGCATGTGTTTCCTTTTCCACTAGATGCCGCAATCGCACCAAATATCCACTTGCAGTTTCCACGAAAAGAGTGTTGCAGAACTGCTCCATGGAAAGGAGTGTTCAACTCTGTGAGTTCAATCCCCACATGACAGAAAAGTTTCTGAAAATGCTTCTGTCCAGTTTGTATATGAAGATATCTCCTTTTCCAGCATAAGCCTCAAAGAGCTCCAAATATCCACTTGCGTATTCTACAAAAACCGTGTTTCCTAACTGGTCTATCAAAAGGGAGGTTCAACTCTGTGAGTTGAATGCACTCATCACAAAGAAGTTTCTGTGAATGCTTCCATCTAGCTTTTATGCAATGATATTTCCTTTTGCAGCATAGGCCTCAAAGCGCTCCAAATATCCACTTGCAGACTCTACAAAAAGAGGGTTTCAAAACTGCTCTATCAAAAGGCAGGTTGAACTCCGTGAGTTGAATGCACAAAGCACAGGGAACTTTCTGAGAAAGCTTTTGTCCAGTTTCTACGTGAAGATATTTCCTATTCCTGCATAGGCCTCAAAGCACTCCATCCATCCACATGAAGATTCTACTAAAAGAGTGTTTCGAAACTTCTCTATCAAAAGAAAGGTTGAACTCCGTGAGTTCAACGCACACATCACAAAGAAGTTTCTGAGAATGCTTCTGTCCAGTTTTTATGTGAAGATATTTCCTTTTCCAGCATAGGCCTCAAAGCGCTCCATATATCCACTTGCAGATGCTACAAAAAGAGTGTTTCAAAACTGCTCTTTCAGAAGGAAGCTTCAAGTCTGTGAGTTGAATGCACTTCTCACAAAGACGTTTCTGAGAATGCTTCTGTCTAGATTTCATGAGAAGATGTTTCCATTTACATCACAGGCCTCAAATCCCTCCAAATATTCACTTGCGTGTTCTACAAAAAGAGTGTTTCGAAACTTCTCTATCGATTGGTAGGTTCAACTCTCTGAGTTGAATGCACTCTTTACAAAGAGGTTTCTGAGAATATTTCTGTCTAGTTTTTATGTGAAGATATAACCTTTTCCAACATAGGCCTCGAAGCGCTCCGAATAAACAATTGCAGATTCTACAAAAGGAGTGCTTCAAAACTGTTCTATCGAAAGGAACGTTCAAGTCTGTGAGATGAATGCACTCTTCTCAAAGAGGTTTCTGAGAATGCTGCTGTCTAGTTTTTAGGTGAAGACATTTCCTTTTCCAGCGTAGGCCTCCAAGCGCTCCAAATACCCACTTGCAGATTCTACAAAAAGAGTGTCTCCCAACTTCTCTATCAATTGGTAGGTTCAAGTCTGTGAGTTGAATGCAATCCACACAAAGAAGTTTCTGAGAATGCTGCTGTTTAGTTCTTATGTGAAGATATTTCCTTTTCCAGCATAGGCCGGAAATCGCTACAAATATCCACTTGCAGATTTTACCAAAAGTGTGCTTCAAAACTGCTCTTTGAAAAGAAAGGTTCAACACTGTGAGTTGAATGCACATATCGTGAAGAAGTTTCTGAGAATGCTTCTGTCTAGTACTTAGGTGAAGAGATTCCATTTCACAGCATAGGCCTCATAGTGCTCCAAATATCCACTTGCAGATCCTACAGAAAGAGTGTTTCAAAACTGTTCTATCAAAAGGAAGGTTCAAGTCTGTGAGTAGAATGCACTCATCACAAAGAAGTTTCTGAGAATGCTTCTGTCTAGTTTTTATGTGAAGACATTTCCTTTTCCAACATAGGCCTCAAAGCGTTCCGAATAAACACTTGCAGATTGTACAAAAGGAGTGTTTCAAAACTGTTCTATGAAAAGGAACGTTCAAGTCTGTGAGTTGAATGCACTCCTCACAAAGAAGTTTCTGAGAATGCAGCTGTCTAGTTTTTGTGTGAAGATATTTCCTTTTCCTTGCATAGGTCTCAAATCGCTGGAAATATCCACTTGCAGATTTCACAAAAAGAGTGTTTCCAAACTGCTCTATCAAAAGACAGGTTCAACTCTGTGAGTTGAATGCACGCATCGAGAAGAACTTTCTGAGAATGCTTCTGTCAATTTTTTAGGTGAAGATATTACATTTCCCAGCATAGGCCTCAAAGTGCTCCAAATATCCTTTTGCAGATTTTACAAAAAGAGTGTTTCAAAACTGCTCTTTCAAAAAGAAGGTTCAAGTCTGTGAGTTGAATGCACTCAACACAAGGAAGTTTCTGAGAATGCTTCTGTCTAGTTTTTATGTGAAGATATTTCCATTTCCAGCATAGGCCTCAAAGCGCTCCAAATATCCATTTGCAGATTCTACAAAAAGAGTGTTTCCAAACTTCTCTATCAATTAGTAGGTTCAACTCTGTGAGGTGAATGCACTCATCACAAAGAAGTTTCTGAGAATGCTGCTGTTTAGTTCTTATGTGAAGATATTTCCTTTTCCAGCATAGGCCGGAAATCGCTCTAAATATCAACTTGCAGATTTTACCAAAAGTGTGTTTCAAAACTGCTCTTTGAAAAGAAAGGTTCAACTCTGTGAGTTGATTGCACATGTGGTGAAGAAGTTTCTGAGAATGCTTCTGTCTAGTACTTAGCTGAAGAGATTTCATTTCACAGCATAGGCCTCATAGTGCTCCAAATATCCACTTGCAGATTCTACAAAAAGAGTGTTTCAAAACTGTTCTATCAAAAGGAAGGTTCAACTCTGTGACTAGAATGCACTCATCACAAAGAAGTTTCTGAGAATGCTTCTGTCTAGTTTTTATGTGAAGATATTTCCTTTTCCAACATAGGCCTCAAAGCCCTCCGAATAAACACCGGCAGATTGTAGAAAAGGAGTGTTTCAAAACTGTTCTATGAAAAGGAACGTTCAAGTCTGTGAGTTGAATGCACTCCTCACAAAGAAGTTTCTGAGAATGCAGCTGTCTAGTTTTTGTGTGAAGATATTTCCTTTTCCTTGCATAGACCTCAAATCGCTGGAAATATCCACTTGCAGATTTCACAAAAAGAGTGTTTCCAAACTGCTCTATCAAAAGACGGGTTGAAATCTGTGAGTTGAATGCACGCATCGAGGAGATCTTTCTGAGAATGCTTCTGTCTAGTTTTTAGGTGAAGATATTCCATTTCCCAGCATGGGCCTCAAAATGCTCCAAATATCCATTTGCAGATTTTACAAAAAGAGTGTTTCAAAACTGCTCTTTCAAAAAGAAGGTTCAAGTCTATGGGTTGAACGCACTCAACACAAGGAAGTTTCTGAGAATGCTTCTGTCCAGTTTTTATGTGAATATATTTCCATTTCCAGCCTAGGCTTCAAAGCGCTCCAAATATCCACTTGCAGATTCTACAAAAAGAGTGTTTCCAAACTTGTCTATCAATTAGTAGGTTCAACTCTGTTAGGTGAATGCACTCATCACAATGAAATTTCTGAGAATGCTTCTCTCTAGTTTTTATGTGAAGCAATTTCCTTTTCCAACATAGGCCTCAAGGTGCTCTGCATAAACACTTGCGAATTCTACAAACTTAGTGATTCAAAACTGTTCTATCAAAAGGAACGTTCAAGTCTGAGGTGAATGCACTCATCAGAGAGAACTTTCTCAGAATGCTTCTGTCTAGTTTTCAGGTGAAGATATTTCATTTCCCAGCATAGGCCTCAAAGCGCTCCAAATATCCACTTGCAGATCCTACAAAAAGAGTCTTTCAAAACTGCTCTTTGAAAAGGAAGGTTCAAATCTGTGAGTTGAAAGCACTCATCAGAGAGAAGTTTCCGAGAATGATTCTATCTAGTTTTCATCTGCATGTGTTTCCTTTTCCACTAGATGCCGCAATCGCACCAAATATCCACTTGCAGTTTCCACGAAAAGAGTGTTGCAGAACTGCTCCATGGAAAGGAGTGTTCAACTCTGTGAGTTCAATCCCCACATGACATAAAAGTTTCTGAAAATGCTTCTGTCCAGTTTGTATATGAAGATATCTCCTTTTCCAGCATAAGCCTCAAAGAGCTCCAAATATCCACTTGCGTATTCTACAAAAACCGTGTTTCATAACTGGTCTATCAAAAGGAAGGTTCAACTCTGTGAGTTGAATGCACTCATCACAAAGAAGTTTCTGTGAATGCTTCCATCTAGCTTTTATGCAATGATATTTCCTTTTGCAGCATAGGCCTCAAAGCGCTCCAAATATCCACTTGCAGATTCTACAAAAAGAGGGTTTCAAAACTGCTCTATCAAAAGGCAGGTTGAACTCCGTGAGTTGAATGCACAAAGCACAGGGAACTTTCTGAGAAAGCTTTTGTCCAGTTTCTAAGTGAAGATATTTCCATTTCCAGCATAGGACTCAAAGCACTCCATCCATCCACATGAAGATTCTACTAAAAGTGTGTTTCGAAACTTCTCTATCAAAAGAAAGGTTGAACTCCGTGAGTTCAACGCACACATGACAAAGAAGTTTCTGAGAATGCTTCTGTCCAGTTTTTATGTGAAGATATTTCCTTTTCCATCATAGGCCTCAAAGCGCTCCATATATCCACTTGCAGATGCTACAAAAAGAGTGTTTCAAAACTGCTCTTTCAGAAGGAAGCTTCAAGTCTGTGAGTTGAATGCACTTCTCACAAAGACGTTTCTGAGAATGCTTCTGTCTAGACTTCATGAGAAGATGTTTCCATTTACATCACAGGCCTCAAATCCCTCCAAATATTCACTTGCGTGTTCTACAAAAAGAGTGTTTCGAAACTTCTCTATCGATTGGTAGGTTCAACTCTCTGAGTTGAATGCACTCTTTACAAAGAGGTTTCTGAGAATATTTCTGTCTAGTTTTTATGTGAAGATATATCCTTTTCCAACATAGGCCTCGAAGCGCTCCGACTAAACAATTGCAGATTCTACAAAAGGAGTGCTTCAAAACTGTTCTATCGAAAGGAACGTTCAAGTCTGTGAGATGAATGCACTCTTCTCAAAGAGGTTTCTGAGAATGCTGCTGTCTAGTTTTTAGGTGAAGACATTTCCTTTTCCAGCATAGGCCTCAAAGCGCTCCAAATACCCACTTGCAGATTCTACACAAAGAGTGTCTCCCAACTTCTCTATCAATTGGTAGGTTCAAGTCTGTGAGTTGAATGCAATCCACACAAAGAAGTTTCTGAGAATGCTGCTGTTTAGTTCTTATGTGAAGATATTTCCTTTTCCAGCATAGGCCGGAAATCGCTCTAAATATCCACTTGCAGATTTTACCAAAAGTGTGCTTCAAAACTGCTCTTTGAAAAGAAAGGTTCAACACTGTGAGTTGAATGCACATATCGTGAAGAAGTTTCTGAGAATGCTTCTGTCTAGTACTTAGGTGAAGAGATTCCATTTCACAGCATAGGCCTCATAGTGCTCCAAATATCCACTTGCAGATTCTACAAAAAGAGTGTTTCAAAACTGTTCTATCAAAAGGAAGGTTCAAGTCTGTGAGTAGAATGCACTCATCACAAAGAAGTTTCTGAGAATGCTTCTGTCTAGTTTTTATGTGAAGACATTTCCTTTTCCAACACAGGCCTCAAAGCGTTCCTAATAAACACTTGCAGATTGTACAAAAGGAGTGTTTCAAAACTGTTCTATGAAAAGGAACGTTCAAGTCTGTGAGTTGAATGCACTCCTCACAAAGAAGTTTCTGAGAATGCAGCTGTCTAGTTTTTGTGTGAAGATATTTCCTTTTCCTTGCATAGGTCTCAAATCGCTGGAAATATCCACTTGCAGATTTCACAAGAAGAGTGTTTCCAAACTGCTCTATCAAAAGACAGGTTCAACTCTGTGAGTTGAATGCACGCATCGAGAAGAACTTTCTGAGAATGCTTCTGTCTAGTTTTTAGGTGAAGATATTACATTTCCCAGCATAGGCCTCAAAGTGCTCCAAATATGCTTTTGCAGATTTTACCAAACGAGTGTTTCAAAACTGCTGTTTCAAAAAGAAGGTTCAAGTCTGTGAGTTGAATGCACTCAACACAAGGAAGTTTCTGAGAATGCTTCTGTCTAGTTTTTATGTGAAGATATTTCCATTTCCAGCATAGGCCTCAAAGCGCTCCAAATATCCATTTGCAGATTCTACAAAAAGAGTGTTTCCAAACTTCTCTATCAATTAGTAGGTTCAACTCTGTGAGGTGAATGCACTCATCACAAAGAAGTTTCTGAGAATGCTGCTGTTTAGTTCTTATGTGAAGATATTTCCTTTTCCAGCATAGGCCGGAAATCGCTCTAAATATCCACTTGCAGATTTTTCCAAAAGGGTGTTTCAAAACTGCTCTTTGAAAAGAAAGGTTCAACTCTGTGAGTTGATTGCACATGTGGTGAAGAAATTTCTGAGAATGCTTCTGTCTAGTACTTAGCCGAAGAGATTTCATTTCACAGCAAAGGCCTCATAGTGTTCCAAATATCCACTTGCAGATTCTACAAAAAGAGTGTTTCAAAACTGTTCTATCAATAGGAAGGTTCAACTCTGTGACTAGAATGACCTCATCACAAAGAAGTTTCTGAGAATGCTTCTGTCTAGTTTTTATGTGAAGATATTTCCTTTTCCAACATAGGCCTCAAAGCCCTCCGAATAAACACCGGCAATTGTACAAAAGGAGTGTTTCAAAAGTGTTCTATGAAAAGGAACGTTCAAGTCTGTGAGTTGAATGCAATCCTCACAAAGAAGTTTCTGAGAATGCAGCTGTCTAGATTTTGTGTGAAGATATTTCCTTTTCCTTGCATAGACCTCAAATCGCTGGAAATATCCACTTACAGATTTCACAAAAAGAGTGTTTCCAAACTGCTCTATCAAAAGACGGGTTGAAATCTGTGAGTTGAATGCACGCATCGAGGAGATCTTTCTGAGAATGCTTCTGTCTAGTTTTTAGGTGAAGATATTCCATTTCCCAGCATGGGCCTCAAAATGCTCCAAATATCCATTTGCAGATTTTACAAAAAGAGTGTTTCAAAACTGCTCTTTCAAAAAGAAGGTTCAAGTCTATGGGTTGAACGCACTCAACACAAGGAAGTTTCTGAGAATGCTTCTGTCCAGTTTTTCTGTGAATATATTTCCATTTCCAGCCTAGGCTTCAAAGCGCTCCAAATATCCACTTGCAGATTCTACAAAAAGAGTGTTTCCAAACTTGTCTATCAATTAGTAGGTTCAACTCTGTTAGGTGAATGCACTCATCACAATGAAATTTCTGAGAATGCTTCTCTCTAGTTTTTATGTGAAGCAATTTCCTTTTCCAACATAGGCCTCAAGGTGCTCTGCCTAAACACTTGCGAATTCTACAAACTTAGTGATTCAAAACTGTTCTATCAAAAGGAACGTTCAAGTCTGAGGTGAATGCACTCATCAGAGAGAACTTTCTCAGAATGCTTCTGTCTAGTTTTCAGGTGAAGATATTTCACTTCCCAGCATAGGCCTCAAAGCGCTCCAAATATTCACTTGCAGATTCTACAAAAAGAGTCTTTCAAAACTGCTCTTTGAAAAGGAAGGTTCAAATCTGTGAGTTGAAAGCACTCATCAGAGAGAAGTTTCCGAGAATGATTCTATCTAGTTTTCATCTGCATGTGTTTCCTTTTCCACTAGATGCCGCAATCGCACCAAATATCCACTTGCAGTTTCCACGAAAAGAGTGTTGCAGAACTGCTCCATGGAAAGGAGTGTTCAACTCTGTGAGTTCAATCCCCACATGACATAAAAGTTTCTGAAAATGCTTCTGTCCAGTTTGTATATGAAGATATCTCCTTTTCCAGCATAAGCCTCAAAGAGCTCCAAATATCCACTTGCGTATTCTACAAAAACCGTGTTTCCTAACTGGTCTATCAAAAGGGAGGTTCAACTCTGTGAGTTGAATGCACTCATCACAAAGAAGTTTCTGTGAATGCCTCCATCTAGCTTTTATGCAATGATATTTCCTTTTGCAGCTTAGGCCTCAAAGCGCTCCAAATATCCACTTGCAGACTCTACAAAAAGAGGGTTTCAAAACTGCTCTATCAAAAGGCAGGTTGAACTCCGTGAGTTGAATGCACAAAGCACAGGGAACTTTCTGAGAAAGCTTTTGTCCAGTTTCTACGTGAAGATATTTCCTATTCCTGCATAGGCCTCAAAGCACTCCATCCATCCACATGAAGATTCTACTAAAAGAGTGTTTCGAAACTTCTCTATCAAAAGAAAGGTTGAACTCCATGAGTTCAACGCACACATCACAAAGAAGTTTCTGAGAATGCTTCTGTCCAGTTTTTATGTGAAGATATTTCCTTTTCCAGCATAGGCCTCAAAGCGCTCCATATATCCACTTGCAGATGCTACAAAAAGAGTGTTTCAAAACTGCTCTTTCAGAAGGAAGCTTCAAGTCTGTGAGTTGAATGCACTTATCACAAAGACGTTTCTGAGAATGCTTCTGTGTAGATTTCATGAGAAGATGTTTCCATTTACATCACAGGCCTCAAATCCCTCCAAATATTCACTTGCGTGTTCTACAAAAAGAGTGTTTCGAAACTTCTCTATCGATTGGTAGGTTCAACTCTCTGAGTTGAATGCACTCTTTACAAAGAGGTTTCTGAGAATATTTCTGTCTAGTTTTTATGTGAAGATATATCCTTTTCCAACATAGGCCTCGAAGCGCTCCGAATAAACAATTGCAGATTCTACAAAAGGAGTGCTTCAAAACTGTTCTATCGAAAGGAACGTTCAAGTCTGTGAGATGAATGCACTCTTCTCAAAGAGGTTTCTGAGAATGCTGCTGTCTAGTTTTTAGGTGAAGACATTTCCTTTTCCAGCGTAGGCCTCCAAGCGCTCCAAATACCCACTTGCAGATTCTACAAAAAGAGTGTCTCCCAACTTCTCTATCAATTGGTAGGTTCAAGTCTGTGAGTTGAATGCAATCCACACAAAGAAGTTTCTGAGAATGCTGCTGTTTAGTTCTTATGTGAAGATATTTCCTTTTCCAGCATAGGCCGGAAATCGCTACAAATATCCACTTGCAGATTTTACCAAAAGTGTGCTTCAAAACTGCTCTTTGAAAAGAAAGGTTCAACACTGTGAGTTGAATGCACATATCGTGAAGAAGTTTCTGAGAATGCTTCTGTCTAGTACTTAGGTGAAGAGATTCCATTTCACAGCATAGGCCTCATAGTGCTCCAAATATCCACTTGCAGATCCTACAAAAAGAGTGTTTCAAAACTGTTCTATCAAAAGGAAGGTTCAAGTCTGTGAGTAGAATGCACTCATCACAAAGAAGTTTCTGAGAATGCTTCTGTCTAGTTTTTATGTGAAGACATTTCCTTTTCCAACATAGGCCTCAAAGCGTTCCGAATAAACACTTGCAGATTGTACAAAAGGAGTGTTTCAAAACTGTTCTATGAAAAGGAACGTTCAAGTCTGTGAGTTGAATGCACTCCTCACAAAGAAGTTTCTGAGAATGCAGCTGTCTAGTTTTTGTGTGAAGATATTTCCTTTTCCTTGCATAGGTCTCAAATCGCTGGAAATATCCACTTGCAGATTTCACAAGAAGAGTGTTTCCAAACTGCTCTATCAAAAGACAGGTTCAACTCTGTGAGTTGAATGCACGCATCGAGAAGAACTTTCTGAGAATGCTTCTGTCTAGTTTTTAGGTGAAGATATTACATTTCCCAGCATAGGCCTCATAGTGCTCCAAATATCCACTTGCAGATTCTACAAAAAGAGTGTTTCAAAACTGTTCTATCAAAAGGAAGGTTGAACTCTGTGACTAGAATGCACTCATCACAAAGAAGTTTCTGAGAATGCTTCTGTCTAGTTTTTATGTGAAGATATTTCCATTTCCAGCATAGGCCTCAAAGCGCTCCAAATATCCATTTGCAGATTCTACAAAAAGAGTGTTTCCAAACTTCTCTATCAATTAGTAGGTTCAACTCTGTGAGGTGAATGCACTCATCACAAAGAAGTTTCTGAGAATGCTGCTGTTTAGTTCTTATGTGAAGATATTTCCTTTTCCAGCATAGGCCGGAAATCGCTCTAAATATCCACTTGCAGATTTTACCAAAAGTGTGTTTCAAAACTGCTCTTTGAAAAGAAAGGTTCAACTCTGTGAGTTGATTGCACATGTGGTGAAGAAGTTTCTGAGAATGCTTCTGTCTAGTACTTAGCTGAAGAGATTTCATTTCACAGCATAGGCCTCATAGTGCTCCAAATATCCACTTGCAGATTCTACAAAAAGAGTGTTTCAAAACTGTTCTATCAAAAGGAAGGTTCAACTCTGGAACTAGAATGCACTCATCACAAAGAAGTTTCTGAGAATGCTTCTGTCTAGTTTTTATGTGAAGATATTTCCTTTTCCAACATAGGCCTCAAAGCGCTCCGAATAAACACCTGCAGATTGTACAAAAGGAGTGTTTCAAAACTGTTCTATGAAAAGGAACGTTCAAGTCTGTGAGTTGAATGCACTCCTCAGAAAGAAGTTTCTGAGAATACAGCTGTCTAGTTTTTGTGTGAAGATATTTCCTTTTCCTTGCATAGACCTCAAATCGCTGGAAATATCCACTTGCAGATTTCACAAAAAGAGTGTTTCCAAACTGCTCTATCAAAAGACGGTTGAAATCCGTGAGTTGAATGCACGCATCGAGGAGATCTTTCTGAGAATGCTTCTGTCTAGTTTTTAGGTGAAGATATTCCATTTCCCAGCATGGGCCTCAAAATGCTCCAAATATCCATTTGCAGATTTTACAAAAACAGTGTTTCAAAACTGCTCTTTCAAAAAGAAGGTTCAAGTCTATGGGTTGAACGCACTCAACACAAGGAAGTTTCTGAGAATGCTTCTGTCCAGTTTTTCTGTGAATATATTTCCATTTCCAGGATAGGCTTCAAAGCGCTCCAAATATCCACTTGCAGATTCTACAAAAAGAGTGTTTCCAAACTTGTCTATCAATTAGTAGGTTCAACTCTGTTAGGTGAATGCACTCATCACAATGAAATTTCTGAGAATGCTTCTCTCTAGTTTTTATGTGAAGCAATTTCCTTTTCCAACATAGGCCTCAAGGTGCTCTGCATAAACACTTGCGAATTCTACAAACTTAGTGATTCAAAACTGTTCTATCAAAAGGAACGTTCAAGTCTGAGGTGAATGCACTCATCAGAGAGAACTTTCTCAGAATGCTTCTGTCTAGTTTTCAGGTGAAGATATTTCATTTCCCAGCATAGGCCTCAAAGCGCTCCAAATATCCACTTGCAGATTCTACAAAAAGAGTCTTTCAAAACTGCTCTTTGAAAAGGAAGGTTCAAATCTGTGAGTTGAAAGCACTCATCAGAGAGAAGTGTCCGAGAATGATTCTATCTAGTTTTCATCTGCATGTGTTTCCTTTTCCACTAGATGCCGCAATCGCACCAAATATCCACTTGCAGTTTCCACGAAAAGAGTGTTGCAGAACTGCTCCATGGAAAGGAGTGTTCAACTCTGTGAGTTCAATCCCCACATGACATAAAAGTTTCTGAAAATGCTTCTGTCCAGTTTGTATATGAAGATATCTCCTTTTCCAGCATAAGCCTCAAAGAGCTCCAAATATCCACTTGCGTATTCTACAAAAACCGTGTTTCATAACTGGTCTATCAAAAGGAAGGTTCAACTCTGTGAGTTGAATGCACTCATCACAAAGAAGTTTCTGTGAATGCCTCCATCTAGCTTTTATGCAATGATATTTCCTTTTCCAGCATAGGCCTCAAAGCACTCCATCCATTCACATGAAGATTCTACTAAAAGAGTGTTTCGAAACTTCTCTATCAAAAGAAAGGTTGAACTCCGTGAGTTCAACGCACACATCACAAAGAAGTTTCTGAGAATGCTTCTGTCCAGTTTTTATGTGAAGATATTTCCTTTTCCAGCATAGGCCTCAAAGCGCTCCATATATCCACTTGCAGATGCTACAAAAAGAGTGTTTCAAAACTGCTCTTTCAGAAGGAAGCTTCAAGTCTGTGAGTTGAATGCACTTCTCACAAAGACGTTTCTGAGAATGCTTCTGTCTAGATTTCATGAGAAGATGTTTCCATTTACATCACAGGCCTCAAATCCCTCCAAATATTCACTTGCGTGTTCTACAAAAAGAGTGTTTCGAAACTTCTCTATCGATTGGTAGGTTCAACTCTCTGAGTTGAATGCACTCTTTACAAAGAGGTTTCTGAGAATATTTCTGTCTAGTTTTTATGTGAAGATATATCCTTTTCCAACATAGGCCTCGAAGCGCTCCGACTAAACAATTGCAGATTCTACAAAAGGAGTGCTTCAAAACTGTTCTATCGAAAGGAACGTTCAAGTCTGTGAGATGAATGCACTCTTCTCAAAGAGGTTTCTGAGAATGCTGCTGTCTAGTTTTTAGGTGAAGACATTTCCTTTTCCAGCATAGGCCTCAAAGCGCTCCAAATACCCACTTGCAGATTCTAAAAAAAGAGTGTCTCCCAACTTCTCTATCAATTGGTAGGTTCAAGTCTGTGAGTTGAATGCAATCCACACAAAGAAGTTTCTGAGAATGCTGCTGTTTAGTTCTTATGTGAAGATATTTCCTTTTCCAGCATAGGCCGGAAATCGCTACAAATATCCACTTGCAGATTTTACCAAAAGTGTGCTTCAAAACTGCTCTTTGAAAAGAAAGGTTCAACACTGTGAGTTGAATGCACATATCGTGAAGAAGTTTCTGAGAATGCTTCTGTCTAGTACTTAGGTGAAGAGATTCCATTTCACAGCATAGGCCTCATAGTGCTCCAAATATCCACTTGCAGATTCTACAAAAAGAGTGTTTCAAAACTGTTCTATCAAAAGGAAGGTTCAAGTCTGTGAGTAGAATGCACTCATCACAAAGAAGTTTCTGAGAATGCTTCTGTCTAGTTTTTATGTGAAGACATTTCCTTTTCCAACATAGGCCTCAAAGCGTTCCGAATAAACACTTGCAGATTGTACAAAAGGAGTGTTTCAAAACTGTTCTATGAAAAGGAACGTTCAAGTCTGTGAGTTGAATGCACTCCTCACAAAGAAGTTTCTGAGAATGCAGCTGTCTAGTTTTTGTGTGAAGATATTTCCTTTTCCTTGCATAGGTCTCAAATCGCTGGAAATATCCACTTGCAGATTTCACAAGAAGAGTGTTTCCAAACTGCTCTATCAAAAGACAGGTTCAACTCTGTGAGTTGAATGCACTCATCGAGAAGAACTTTCTGAGAATGCTTCTGTCTAGTTTTTAGGTGAAGATATTACATTTCCCAGCATAGGCCTCAAAGTGCTCCAAATATCCTTTTGCAGATTTTACAAAAAGAGTGTTTCAAAACTGCTCTTTCAAAAAGAAGGTTCAAGTCTGTGAGTTGAATGCACTCAACACAAGGAAGTTTCTGAGAATGCTTCTGTCTAGTTTTTATGTGAAGATATTTCCATTTCCAGCATAGGCCTCAAAGCGCTCCAAATATCCATTTGCAGATTCTACAAAAAGAGTGTTTCCAAACTTCTCTATCAATTAGTAGGTTCAACTCTGTGAGGTGAATGCACTCATCACAAAGAAGTTTCTGAGAATGCTGCTGTTTAGTTCTTATGTGAAGATATTTCCTTTTCCAGCATAGGCCGGAAATCGCTCTAAATATCCACTTGCAGATTTTACCAAAAGTGTGTTTCAAAACTGCTCTTTGAAAAGAAAGGTTCAACTCTGTGAGTTGATTGCACATGTGGTGAAGAAGTTTCTGGGAATGCTTCTGTCTAGTACTTAGCTGAAGAGATTTCATTTCACAGCATAGGCCTCATAGTGCTCCAAATATCCACTTGCAGATTCTACAAAAAGAGTGTTTCAAAACTGTTCTATCAAAAGGAAGGTTCAACTCTGTGACTAGAATGCACTCATCACAAAGAAGTTTCTGAGAATGCTTCTGTCTAGTTTTTATGTGAAGATATTTCCTTTTCCAACATAGGCCTCAAAGCGCTCCGAATAAACACCTGCAGATTGTACAAAAGGAGTGTTTCAAAACTGTTCTATGAAAAGGAACGTTCAAGTCTGTGAGTTGAATGCACTCCTCACAAAGAAGTTTCTGAGAATGCAGCTGTCTAGTTTTTGTGTGAAGATATTTCCTTTTCCTTGCATAGACCTCAAATCGCTGGAAATATCCACTTGCAGATTTCACAAAAAGAGTGTTTCCAAACTGCTCTATCAAAAGACGGGTTGAAATCTGTGAGTTGAATGCACGCATCGAGGAGATCTTTCTGAGAATGCTTCTGTCTAGTTTTTAGGTGAAGATATTCCATTTCCCAGCATGGGCCTCAAAATGCTCCAAATATCCATTTGCAGATTTTACAAAAAGAGTGTTTCAAAACTGCTCTTTCAAAAAGAAGGTTCAAGTCTATGGGTTGAACGCACTCAACACAAGGAAGTTTCTGAGAATGCTTCTGTCCAGTTTTTCTGTGAATATATTTCCATTTCCAGCCTAGGCTTCAAAGCGCTCCAAATATCCACTTGCAGATTCTACAAAAAGAGTGTTTCCAAACTTGTCTATCAATTCGTAGGTTCAACTCTGTTAGGTGAATGCACTCATCACAATGAAATTTCTGAGAATGCTTCTCTCTAGTTTTTATGTGAAGCAATTTCCTTTTCCAACATAGGCCTCAAGGTGCTCTGCCTAAACACTTGCGAATTCTACAAACTTAGTGATTCAAAACTGTTCTATCAAAAGGAACGTTCAAGTCTGAGGTGAATGCACTCATCAGAGAGAACTTTCTCAGAATGCTTCTGTCTAGTTTTCAGGTGAAGATATTTCATTTCCCAGCATAGGCCTCAAAGCGCTCCAAATATCCACTTGCAGATCCTACAAAAAGAGTCTTTCAAAACTGCTCTTTGAAAAGGAAGGTTCAAATCTGCGAGTTGAAAGCCCTCATCAGAGAGAAGTTTCCGAGAATGATTCTATCTAGTTTTCATCTGCATGTGTTTCCTTTTCCACTAGATGCCGCAATCGCACCAAATATCCACTTGCAGTTTCCACGAAAAGAGTGTTGCAGAACTGCTCCATGGAAAGGAGTGTTCAACTCTGTGAGTTCAATCCCCACATGACATAAAAGTTTCTGAAAATGCTTCTGTCCAGTTTGTATATGAAGATATCTCCTTTTCCAGCATAAGCCTCAAAGAGCTCCAAATATCCACTTGCGTATTCTACAAAAACCGTGTTTCATAACTGGTCTATCAAAAGGAAGGTTCAACTCTGTGAGTTGAATGCACTCATCACAAAGAAGTTTCTGTGAATGCTTCCATCTAGCTTTTATGCAATGATATTTCCTTTTGCAGCATAGGCCTCAAAGCGCTCCAAATATCCACTTGCAGATTCTACAAAAAGAGGGTTTCAAAACTGCTCTATCAAAAGGCAGGTTGAACTCCGTGAGTTGAATGCACAAAGCACAGGGAACTTTCTGAGAAAGCTTTTGTCCAGTTTCTACGTGAAGATATTTCCATTTCCAGCATAGGCCTCAAAGCACTCCATCCATCCACATGAAGATTCTACTAAAAGAGTGTTTCGAAACTTCTCTATCAAAAGAAACGTTGAACTCCGTGAGTTCAACGCACACATCACAAAGAAGTTTCTGAGAATGCTTCTGTCCAGTTTTTATGTGAAGATATTTCCTTTTCCAGCATAGGCCTCAAAGCGCTCCATATATCCACTTGCAGATGCTACAAAAAGAGTGTTTCAAAACTGCTCTTTCAGAAGGAAGCTTCAAGTCTGTGAGTTGAATGCACTTCTCACAAAGACGTTTCTGAGAATGCTTCTGTCTAGATTTCATGAGAAGATGTTTCCATTTACATCACAGGCCTCAAATCCCTCCAAATATTCACTTGCGTGTTCTACAAAAAGAGTGTTTCGAAACTTCTCTATCGATTGGTAGGTTCAACTCTCTGAGTTGAATGCACTCTTTACAAAGAGGTTTCTGAGAATATTTCTGTCTAGTTTTTATGTGAAGATATATCCTTTTCCAACATAGGCCTCGAAGCGCTCCGACTAAACAATTGCAGATTCTACAAAAGGAGTGCTTCAAAACTGTTCTATCGAAAGGAACGTTCAAGTCTGTGAGATGAATGCACTCTTCTCAAAGAGGTTTCTGAGAATGCTGCTGTCTAGTTTTTAGGTGAAGACATTTCCTTTTCCAGCATAGGCCTCAAAGCGCTCCAAATACCCACTTGCAGATTCTACAAAAAGAGTGTCTCCCAACTTCTCTATCAATTGGTAGGTTCAAGTCTGTGAGTTGAATGCAATCCACACAAAGAAGTTTCTGAGAATGCTGCTGTTTAGTTCTTATGTGAAGATATTTCCTTTTCCAGCATAGGCCGGAAATCGCTACAAATATCCACTTGCAGATTTTACCAAAAGTGTGCTTCAAAACTGCTCTTTGAAAAGAAAGGTTCAACACTGTGAGTTGAATGCACATATCGTGAAGAAGTTTCTGAGAATGCTTCTGTCTAGTACTTAGGTGAAGAGATTCCATTTCACAGCATAGGCCTCATAGTGCTCCAAATATCCACTTGCAGATTCTACAAAAAGAGTGTTTCAAAACTGTTCTATCAAAAGGAAGGTTCAACTCTGGAACTAGAATGCACTCATCACAAAGAAGTTTCTGAGAATGCTTCTGTCTAGTTTTTATGTGAAGACATTTCCTTTTCCAACACAGGCCTCAAAGCGTTCCTAATAAACACTTGCAGATTGTACAAAAGGAGTGTTTCAAAACTGTTCTATGAAAAGGAACGTTCAAGTCTGTGAGTTGAATGCACTCCTCACAAAGAAGTTTCTGAGAATGCAGCTGTCTAGTTTTTGTGTGAAGATATTTCCTTTTCCTTGCATAGGTCTCAAATCGCTGGAAATATCCACTTGCAGATTTCACAAGAAGAGTGTTTCCAAACTGCTCTATCAAAAGACAGGTTCAACTCTGTGAGTTGAATGCACGCATCGAGAAGAACTTTCTGAGAATGCTTCTGTCTAGTTTTTAGGTGAAGATATTACATTTCCCAGCATAGGCCTCAAAGTGCTCCAAATATGCTTTTGCAGACTTTACCAAACGAGTGTTTCAAAACTGCTGTTTCAAAAAGAAGGTTCAAGTCTGTGAGTTGAATGCACTCAACACAAGGAAGTTTCTGAGAATGCTTCTGTCTAGTTTTTATGTGAAGATATTTCCATTTCCAGCATAGGCCTCAAAGCGCTCCAAATATCCATTTGCAGATTCTACAAAAAGAGTGTTTCCAAACTTCTCTATCAATTAGTAGGTTCAACTCTGTGAGGTGAATGCACTCATCACAAAGAAGTTTCTGAGAATGCTGCTGTTTAGTTCTTATGTGAAGATATTTCCTTTTCCAGCATAGGCCGGAAATCGCTCTAAATATCCACTTGCAGATTTTTCCAAAAGGGTGTTTCAAAACTGCTCTTTGAAAAGAAAGGTTCAACTCTGTGAGTTGATTGCACATGTGGTGAAGAAATTTCTGAGAATGCTTCTGTCTAGTACTTAGCCGAAGAGATTTCATTTCACAGCAAAGGCCTCATAGTGTTCCAAATATCCACTTGCAGATTCTACAAAAAGAGTGTTTCAAAACTGTTCTATCAATAGGAAGGTTCAACTCTGTGACTAGAATGACCTCATCACAAAGAAGTTTCTGAGAATGCTTCTGTCTAGTTTTTATGTGAAGATATTTCCTTTTCCAACATAGGCCTCAAAGCCCTCCGAATAAACACCGGCAATTGTACAAAAGGAGTGTTTCAAAAGTGTTCTATGAAAAGGAACGTTCAAGTCTGTGAGTTGAATGCAATCCTCACAAAGAAGTTTCTGAGAATGCAGCTGTCTAGATTTTGTGTGAAGATATTTCCTTTTCCTTGCATAGACCTCAAATCGCTGGAAATATCCACTTACAGATTTCACAAAAAGAGTGTTTCCAAACTGCTCTATCAAAAGACGGGTTGAAATCTGTGAGTTGAATGCACGCATCGAGGAGATCTTTCTGAGAATGCTTCTGTCTAGTTTTTAGGTGAAGATATTCCATTTCCCAGCATGGGCCTCAAAATGCTCCAAATATCCATTTGCAGATTTTACAAAAAGAGTGTTTCAAAACTGCTCTTTCAAAAAGAAGGTTCAAGTCTATGGGTTGAACGCACTCAACACAAGGAAGTTTCTGAGAATGCTTCTGTCCAGTTTTTCTGTGAATATATTTCCATTTCCAGCCTAGGCTTCAAAGCGCTCCAAATATCCACTTGCAGATTCTACAAAAAGAGTGTTTCCAAACTTGTCTATCAATTAGTAGGTTCAACTCTGTTAGGTGAATGCACTCATCACAATGAAATTTCTGAGAATGCTTCTCTCTAGTTTTTATGTGAAGCAATTTCCTTTTCCAACATAGGCCTCAAGGTGCTCTGCATAAACACTTGCGAATTCTACAAACTTAGTGATTCAAAACTGTTCTATCAAAAGGAACGTTCAAGTCTGAGGTGAATGCACTCATCAGAGAGAACTTTCTCAGAATGCTTCTGTCTAGTTTTCAGGTGAAGATATTTCACTTCCCAGCATAGGCCTCAAAGCGCTCCAAATATCCACTTGCAGATTCTACAAAAAGAGTCTTTCAAAACTGCTCTTTGAAAAGGAAGGTTCAAATCTGTGAGTTGAAAGCACTCATCAGAGAGAAGTTTCCGAGAATGATTCTATCTAGTTTTCATCTGCATGTGTTTCCTTTTCCACTAGATGCCGCAATCGCACCAAATATCCACTTGCAGTTTCCACGAAAAGAGTGTTGCAGAACTGCTCCATGGAAAGGAGTGTTCAACTCTGTGAGTTCAATCCCCACATGACATAAAAGTTTCTGAAAATGCTTCTGTCCAGTTTGTATATGAAGATATCTCCTTTTCCAGCATAAGCCTCAAAGAGCTCCAAATATCCACTTGCGTATTCTACAAAAACCATGTTTCCTAACTGGTCTATCAAAAGGGAGGTTCAACTCTGTGAGTTGAATGCACTCATCACAAAGAAGTTTCTGTGAATGCTTCCATCTAGCTTTTATGCAATGATATTTCCTTTTGCAGCATAGGCCTCAAAGCGCTCCAAATATCCACTTGCAGATTCTACAAAAAGAGGGTTTCAAAACTGCTCTATCAAAAGGCAGGTTGAACTCCGTGAGTTGAATGCACAAAGCACAGGGAACTTTCTGAGAAAGCTTTTGTCCAGTTCCTACGTGAAGATATTTCCTATTCCTGCATAGGCCTCAAAGCACTCCATCCATCCACATGAAGATTCTACTAAAAGAGTGTTTCGAAACTTCTCTATCAAAAGAAAGGTTGAACTCCGTGAGTTCAACGCACACATCACAAAGAAGTTTCTGAGAATGCTTCTGTCCAGTTTTTATGTGAAGATATTTCCTTTTCCAGCATAGGCCTCAAAGCGCTCCATATATCCACTTGCAGATGCTACAAAAAGAGTGTTTCAAAACTGCTCTTTCAGAAGGAAGCTTCAAGTCTGTGAGTTGAATGCACTTATCACAAAGACGTTTCTGAGAATGCTTCTGTGTAGATTTCATGAGAAGATGTTTCCATTTACATCACAGGCCTCAAATCCCTCCAAATATTCACTTGCGTGTTCTACAAAAAGAGTGTTTCGAAACTTCTCTATCGATTGGTAGGTTCAACTCTCTGAGTTGAATGCACTCTTTACAAAGAGGTTTCTGAGAATATTTCTGTCTAGTTTTTATGTGAAGATATATCCTTTTCCAACATAGGCCTCGAAGCGCTCCGAATAAACAATTGCAGATTCTACAAAAGGAGTGCTTCAAAACTGTTCTATCGAAAGGAACGTTCAAGTCTGTGAGATGAATGCACTCTTCTCAAAGAGGTTTCTGAGAATGCTGCTGTCTAGTTTTTAGGTGAAGACATTTCCTTTTCCAGCGTAGGCCTCCAAGCGCTCCAAATACCCACTTGCAGATTCTACAAAAAGAGTGTCTCCCAACTTCTCTATCAATTGGTAGGTTCAAGTCTGTGAGTTGAATGCAATCCACACAAAGAAGTTTCTGAGAATGCTGCTGTTTAGTTCTTATGTGAAGATATTTCCTTTTCCAGCATAGGCCGGAAATCGCTACAAATATC
This sequence comes from Pongo pygmaeus, assembly GCF_028885625.2. Lineage (NCBI taxonomy): Eukaryota > Metazoa > Chordata > Mammalia > Primates > Hominidae > Pongo > Pongo pygmaeus. Next base: position 21,279,132 of record NC_085930.1, read on the forward strand.
CACTTGCAGATTTTACCAAAAGTGTGCTTCAAAACTGCTCTTTGAAAAGAAAGGTTCAACACTGTGAGTTGAATGCACATATCGTGAAGAAGTTTCTGAGAATGCTTCTGTCTAGTACTTAGGTGAAGAGATTCCATTTCACAGCATAGGCCTCATAGTGCTCCAAATATCCACTTGCAGATCCTACAAAAAGAGTGTTTCAAAACTGTTCTATCAAAAGGAAGGTTCAAGTCTGTGAGTAGAATGCACTCATCACAAAGAAGTTTCTGAGAATGCTTCTGTCTAGTTTTTATGTGAAGACATTTCCTTTTCCAACATAGGCCTCAAAGCGTTCCGAATAAACACTTGCAGATTGTACAAAAGGAGTGTTTCAAAACTGTTCTATGAAAAGGAACGTTCAAGTCTGTGAGTTGAATGCACTCCTCACAAAGAAGTTTCTGAGAATGCAGCTGTCTAGTTTTTGTGTGAAGATATTTCCTTTTCCTTGCATAGGTCTCAAATCGCTGGAAATATCCACTTGCAGATTTCACAAGAAGAGTGTTTCCAAACTGCTCTATCAAAAGACAGGTTCAACTCTGTGAGTTGAATGCACGCATCGAGAAGAACTTTCTGAGAATGCTTCTGTCTAGTTTTTAGGTGAAGATATTACATTTCCCAGCATAGGCCTCATAGTGCTCCAAATATCCACTTGCAGATTCTACAAAAAGAGTGTTTCAAAACTGTTCTATCAAAAGGAAGGTTGAACTCTGTGACTAGAATGCACTCATCACAAAGAAGTTTCTGAGAATGCTTCTGTCTAGTTTTTATGTGAAGATATTTCCATTTCCAGCATAGGCCTCAAAGCGCTCCAAATATCCATTTGCAGATTCTACAAAAAGAGTGTTTCCAAACTTCTCTATCAATTAGTAGGTTCAACTCTGTGAGGTGAATGCACTCATCACAAAGAAGTTTCTGAGAATGCTGCTGTTTAGTTCTTATGTGAAGATATTTCCTTTTCCAGCATAGGCCGGAAATCGCTCTAAATATCCACTTGCAGATTTTACCAAAAGTGTGTTTCAAAACTGCTCTTTGAAAAGAAAGGTTCAACTCTGTGAGTTGATTGCACATGTGGTGAAGAAGTTTCTGAGAATGCTTCTGTCTAGTACTTAGCTGAAGAGATTTCATTTCACAGCATAGGCCTCATAGTGCTCCAAATATCCACTTGCAGATTCTACAAAAAGAGTGTTTCAAAACTGTTCTATCAAAAGGAAGTTTCAACTCTGGAACTAGAATGCACTCATCACAAAGAAGTTTCTGAGAATGCTTCTGTCTAGTTTTTATGTGAAGATATTTCCTTTTCCAACATAGGCCTCAAAGCGCTCCGAATAAATACCTGCAGATTGTACAAAAGGAGTGTTTCAAAACTGTTCTATGAAAAGGAACGTTCAAGTCTGTGAGTTGAATGCACTCCTCAGAAAGAATTTTCTGAGAATACAGCTGTCTAGTTTTTGTGTGAAGATATTTCCTTTTCCTTGCATAGACCTCAAATCGCTGGAAATATCCACTTGCAGATTTCACAAAAAGAGTGTTTCCAAACTGCTCTATCAAAAGACGGTTGAAATCCGTGAGTTGAATGCACGCATCGAGGAGATCTTTCTGAGAATGCTTCTGTCTAGTTTTTAGGTGAAGATATTCCATTTCCCAGCATGGGCCTCAAAATGCTCCAAATATCCATTTGCAGATTTTACAAAAACAGTGTTTCAAAACTGCTCTTTCAAAAAGAAGGTTCAAGTCTATGGGTTGAACGCACTCAACACAAGGAAGTTTCTGAGAATGCTTCTGTCCAGTTTTTCTGTGAATATATTTCCATTTCCAGGATAGGCTTCAAAGCGCTCCAAATATCCACTTGCAGATTCTACAAAAAGAGTGTTTCCAAACTTGTCTATCAATTAGTAGGTTCAACTCTGTTAGGTGAATGCACTCATCACAATGAAATTTCTGAGAATGCTTCTCTCTAGTTTTTATGTGAAGCAATTTCCTTTTCCAACATAGGCCTCAAGGTGCTCTGCATAAACACTTGCGAATTCTACAAACTTAGTGATTCAAAACTGTTCTATCAAAAGGAACGTTCAAGTCTGAGGTGAATGCACTCATCAGAGAGAACTTTCTCAGAATGCTTCTGTCTAGTTTTCAGGTGAAGATATTTCATTTCCCAGCATAGGCCTCAAAGCGCTCCAAATATCCACTTGCAGATTCTACAAAAAGAGTCTTTCAAAACTGCTCTTTGAAAAGGAAGGTTCAAATCTGTGAGTTGAAAGCACTCATCAGAGAGAAGTTTCCGAGAATGATTCTATCTAGTTTTCATCTGCATGTGTTTCCTTTTCCACTAGATGCCGCAATCGCACCAAATATCCACTTGCAGTTTCCACGAAAAGAGTGTTGCAGAACTGCTCCATGGAAAGGAGTGTTCAACTCTGTGAGTTCAATCCCCACATGACATAAAAGTTTCTGAAAATGCTTCTGTCCAGTTTGTATATGAAGATATCTCCTTTTCCAGCATAAGCCTCAAAGAGCTCCAAATATCCACTTGCGTATTCTACAAAAACCGTGTTTCATAACTGGTCTATCAAAAGGAAGGTTCAACTCTGTGAGTTGAATGCACTCATCACAAAGAAGTTTCTGTGAATGCCTCCATCTAGCTTTTATGCAATGATATTTCAATTTCCAGCATAGGCCTCAAAGCACTCCATCCATTCACATGAAGATTCTACTAAAAGAGTGTTTCGAAACTTCTCTATCAAAAGAAAGGTTGAACTCCGTGAGTTCAACGCACACATCACAAAGAAGTTTCTGAGAATGCTTCTGTCCAGTTTTTATGTGAAGATATTTCCTTTTCCAGCATAGGCCTCAAAGCGCTCCATATATCCACTTGCAGATGCTACAAAAAGAGTGTTTCAAAACTGCTCTTTCAGAAGGAAGCTTCAAGTCTGTGAGTTGAATGCACTTCTCACAAAGACGTTTCTGAGAATGCTTCTGTCTAGATTTCATGAGAAGATGTTTCCATTTACATCACAGGCCTCAAATCCCTCCAAATATTCACTTGCGTGTTCTACAAAAAGAGTGTTTCGAAACTTCTCTATCGATTGGTAGGTTCAACTCTCTGAGTTGAATGCACTCTTTACAAAGAGGTTTCTGAGAATATTTCTGTCTAGTTTTTATGTGAAGATATATCCTTTTCCAACATAGGCCTCGAAGCGCTCCGACTAAACAATTGCAGATTCTACAAAAGGAGTGCTTCAAAACTGTTCTATCGAAAGGAACGTTCAAGTCTGTGAGATGAATGCACTCTTCTCAAAGAGGTTTCTGAGAATGCTGCTGTCTAGTTTTTAGGTGAAGACATTTCCTTTTCCAGCATAGGCCTCAAAGCGCTCCAAATACCCACTTGCAGATTCTACAAAAAGAGTGTCTCCCAACTTCTCTATCAATTGGTAGGTTCAAGTCTGTGAGTTGAATGCAATCCACACAAAGAAGTTTCTGAGAATGCTGCTGTTTAGTTCTTATGTGAAGATATTTCCTTTTCCAGCATAGGCCGGAAATCGCTACAAATATCCACTTGCAGATTTTACCAAAAGTGTGCTTCAAAACTGCTCTTTGAAAAGAAAGGTTCAACACTGTGAGTTGAATGCACATATCGTGAAGAAGTTTCTGAGAATGCTTCTGTCTAGTACTTAGGTGAAGAGATTCCATTTCACAGCATAGGCCTCATAGTGCTCCAAATATCCACTTGCAGATTCTACAAAAAGAGTGTTTCAAAACTGTTCTATCAAAAGGAAGGTTCAAGTCTGTGAGTAGAATGCACTCATCACAAAGAAGTTTCTGAGAATGCTTCTGTCTAGTTTTTATGTGAAGACATTTCCTTTTCCAACATAGGCCTCAAAGCGTTCCTAATAAACACTTGCAGATTGTACAAAAGGAGTGTTTCAAAACTGTTCTATGAAAAGGAACGTTCAAGTCTGTGAGTTGAATGCACTCCTCACAAAGAAGTTTCTGAGAATGCAGCTGTCTAGTTTTTGTGTGAAGATATTTCCTTTTCCTTGCATAGGTCTCAAATCGCTGGAAATATCCACTTGCAGATTTCACAAGAAGAGTGTTTCCAAACTGCTCTATCAAAAGACAGGTTCAACTCTGTGAGTTGAATGCACGCATCGAGAAGAACTTTCTGAGAATGCTTCTGTCTAGTTTTTAGGTGAAGATATTACATTTCCCAGCATAGGCCTCAAAGTGCTCCAAATATACTTTTGCAGATTTTACAAAAAGAGTGTTTCAAAACTGCTCTTTCAAAAAGAAGGTTCAAGTCTGTGAGTTGAATGCACTCAACACAAGGAAGTTTCTGAGAATGCTTCTGTCTAGTTTTTATGTGAAGATATTTCCATTTCCAGCATAGGCCTCAAAGCGCTCCAAATATCCATTTGCAGATTCTACAAAAAGAGTGTTTCCAAACTTCTCTATCAATTAGTAGGTTCAACTCTGTGAGGTGAATGCACTCATCACAAAGAAGTTTCTGAGAATGCTGCTGTTTAGTTCTTATGTGAAGATATTTCCTTTTCCAGCATAGGCCGGAAATCGCTCTAAATATCCACTTGCAGATTTTACCAAAAGTGTGTTTCAAAACTGCTCTTTGAAAAGAAAGGTTCAACTCTGTGAGTTGATTGCACATGTGGTGAAGAAGTTTCTGGGAATGCTTCTGTCTAGTACTTAGCTGAAGAGATTTCATTTCACAGCATAGGCCTCATAGTGCTCCAAATATCCACTTGCAGATTCTACAAAAGGAGTGTTTCAAAACTGTTCTATCAAAAGGAAGGTTCAAGTCTGTGAGTAGAATGCACTCATCACAAAGAAGTTTCTGAGAATGCTTCTGTCTAGTTTTTATGTGAAGACATTTCCTTTTCCAACATAGGCCTCAAAGCGTTCCTAATAAACACTTGCAGATTGTACAAAAGGAGTGTTTCAAAACTGTTCTATGAAAAGGAACGTTCAAGTCTGTGAGTTGAATGCACTCCTCACAAAGAAGTTTCTGAGAATGCAGCTGTCTAGTTTTTGTGTGAAGATATTTCCTTTTCCTTGCATAGGTCTCAAATCGCTGGAAATATCCACTTGCAGATTTCACAAGAAGAGTGTTTCCAAACTGCTCTATCAAAAGACTGGTTCAAATCTGTGAGTTGAATGCACGCATCGAGAAGAACTTTCTGAGAATGCTTCTGTCTAGTTTTTAGGTGAAGATATTACATTTCCCATCATAGGCCTCAAAGTGCTCCAAATATGCTTTTGCAGATTTTACAAAAAGAGTGTTTCAAAACTGCTGTTTCAAAAAGAAGGTTCAAGTCTGTGAGTTGAATGCACTCAACACAAGGAAGTTTCTGAGAATGCTTCTGTCTAGTTTTTATGTGAAGATATTTCCTTTTCCAACATAGGCCTCAAAGCGCTCCGAATAAACACCTGCAGATTGTACAAAAGGAGTGTTTCAAAACTGCTCGATGAAAAGGAACGTTCAAGTCTGTGAGTTGAATGCACTCCTCACAAAGAAGTTTCTGAGAATGCAGCTGTCTAGTTTTTGTGTGAAGATATTTCCTTTTCCTTGCATAGACCTCAAATCGCTGGAAATATCCACTTGCAGATTTCACAAAAAGAGTTTCCAAACTGCTCTATCAAAAGACGGGTTGAAATCCGTGAGTTGAATGCACGCATCGAGGAGATCTTTCTGAGAATGCTTCTGTCTAGTTTTTAGGTGAAGATATTCCATTTCCCAGCATGGGCCTCAAAATGCTCCAAATATCCATTTGCAGATTTTACAAAAAGAGTGTTTCAAAACTGCTCTTTCAAAAAGAAGGTTCAAGTCTATGGGTTGAACGCACTCAACACAAGGAAGTTTCTGAGAATGCTTCTGTCCAGTTTTTCTGTGAATATATTTCCATTTCCAGCCTAGGCTTCAAAGCGCTCCAAATATCCACTTGCAGATTCTACAAAAAGAGTGTTTCCAAACTTGTCTATCAATTAGTAGGTTCAACTCTGTTAGGTGAATGCACTCATCACAATGAAATTTCTGAGAATGCTTCTCTCTAGTTTTTATGTGAAGCAATTTCCTTTTCCAACATAGGCCTCAAGGTGCTCTGCCTAAACACTTGCGAATTCTACAAACTTAGTGATTCAAAACTGTTCTATCAAAAGGAACGTTCAAGTCTGAGGTGAATGCACTCATCAGAGAGAACTTTCTCAGAATGCTTCTGTCTAGTTTTCAGGTGAAGATATTTCATTTCCCAGCATAGGCCTCAAAGCGCTCCAAATATCCACTTGCAGATTCTACAAAAAGAGTCTTTCAAAACTGCTCTTTGAAAAGGAAGGTTCAAATCTGTGAGTTGAAAGCACTCATCAGAGAGAAGTTTCCGAGAATGATTCTATCTAGTTTTCATCTGCATGTGTTTCCTTTTCCACTAGATGCCGCAATCGCACCAAATATCCACTTGCAGTTTCCACGAAAAGAGTGTTGCAGAACTGCTCCATGGAAAGGAGTGTTCAACTCTGTGAGTTCAATCCCCACATGACATAAAAGTTTCTGAAAATGCTTCTGTCCAGTTTGTATATGAAGATATCTCCTTTTCCAGCATAAGCCTCAAAGAGCTCCAAATATCCACTTGCGTATTCTACAAAAACCGTGTTTCATAACTGGTCTATCAAAAGGAAGGTTCAACTCTGTGAGTTGAATGCACTCATCACAAAGAAGTTTCTGTGAATGCTTCCATCTAGCTTTTATGCAATGATATTTCCTTTTGCAGCATAGGCCTCAAAGCGCTCCAAATATCCACTTGCAGATTCTACAAAAAGAGGGTTTCAAAACTGCTCTATCAAAAGGCAGGTTGAACTCCGTGAGTTGAATGCACAAAGCACAGGGAACTTTCTGAGAAAGCTTTTGTCCAGTTTCTACGTGAAGATATTTCCTTTTCCAGCATAGGCCTCAAAGCACTCCATCCATCCACATGAAGATTCTACTAAAAGAGTGTTTCGAAACTTCTCTATCAAAAGAAAGGTTGAACTCCGTGAGTTCAACGCACACATCACAAAGAAGTTTCTGAGAATGCTTCTGTCCAGTTTTTATGTGAAGATATTTCCTTTTCCAGCATAGGCCTCAAAGCGCTCCATATATCCACTTGCAGATGCTACAAAAAGAGTGTTTCAAAACTGCTCTTTCAGAAGGAAGCTTCAAGTCTGTGAGTTGAATGCACTTCTCACAAAGACGTTTCTGAGAATGCTTCTGTCTAGATTTCATGAGAAGATGTTTCCATTTACATCACAGGCCTCAAATCCCTCCAAATATTCACTTGCGTGTTCTACAAAAAGAGTGTTTCGAAACTTCTCTATCGATTGGTAGGTTCAACTCTCTGAGTTGAATGCACTCTTTACAAAGAGGTTTCTGAGAATATTTCTGTCTAGTTTTTATGTGAAGATATATCCTTTTCCAACATAGGCCTCGAAGCGCTCCGACTAAACAATTGCAGATTCTACAAAAGGAGTGCTTCAAAACTGTTCTATCGAAAGGAACGTTCAAGTCTGTGAGATGAATGCACTCTTCTCAAAGAGGTTTCTGAGAATGCTGCTGTCTAGTTTTTAGGTGAAGACATTTCCTTTTCCAGCATAGGCCTCAAAGCGCTCCAAATACCCACTTGCAGATTCTACAAAAAGAGTGTCTCCCAACTTCTCTATCAATTGGTAGGTTCAAGTCTGTGAGTTGAATGCAATCCACACAAAGAAGTTTCTGAGAATGCTGCTGTTTAGTTCTTATGTGAAGATATTTCCTTTTCCAGCATAGGCCGGAAATCGCTACAAATATCCACTTGCAGATTTTACCAAAAGTGTGCTTCAAAACTGCTCTTTGAAAAGAAAGGTTCAACACTGTGAGTTGAATGCACATATCGTGAAGAAGTTTCTGAGAATGCTTCTGTCTAGTACTTAGGTGAAGAGATTCCATTTCACAGCATAGGCCTCATAGTGCTCCAAATATCCACTTGCAGATCCTACAAAAAGAGTGTTTCAAAACTGTTCTATCAAAAGGAAGGTTCAAGTCTGTGAGTAGAATGCACTCATCACAAAGAAGTTTCTGAGAATGCTTCTGTCTAGTTTTTATGTGAAGACATTTCCTTTTCCAACATAGGCCTCAAAGCGTTCCGAATAAACACTTGCAGATTGTACAAAAGGAGTGTTTCAAAACTGTTCTATGAAAAGGAACGTTCAAGTCTGTGAGTTGAATGCACTCCTCACAAAGAAGTTTCTGAGAATGCAGCTGTCTAGTTTTTGTGTGAAGATATTTCCTTTTCCTTGCATAGGTCTCAAATCGCTGGAAATATCCACTTGCAGATTTCACAAGAAGAGTGTTTCCAAACTGCTCTATCAAAAGACAGGTTCAACTCTGTGAGTTGAATGCACGCATCGAGAAGAACTTTCTGAGAATGCTTCTGTCTAGTTTTTAGGTGAAGATATTACATTTCCCAGCATAGGCCTCATAGTGCTCCAAATATCCACTTGCAGATTCTACAAAAAGAGTGTTTCAAAACTGTTCTATCAAAAGGAAGGTTGAACTCTGTGACTAGAATGCACTCATCACAAAGAAGTTTCTGAGAATGCTTCTGTCTAGTTTTTATGTGAAGATATTTCCATTTCCAGCATAGGCCTCAAACCGCTCCAAATATCCATTTGCAGATTCTACAAAAAGAGTGTTTCCAAACTTCTCTATCAATTAGTAGGTTCAACTCTGTGAGGTGAATGCACTCATCACAAAGAAGTTTCTGAGAATGCTGCTGTTTAGTTCTTATGTGAAGATATTTCCTTTTCCAGCATAGGCCGGAAATGGCTCTAAATATCCACTTGCAGATTTTACCAAAAGTGTGTTTCAAAACTGCTCTTTGAAAAGAAAGGTTCAACTCTGTGTGTTGATTGCAAATGTGGTGAAGAAGTTTCTGAGAATGCTTCTGTCTAGTACTTAGCTGAAGAGATTTCATTTCACAGCATAGGCCTCATAGTGCTCCAAATATCCACTTGCAGCTTCTACAAAAAGAGTGTTTCAAAACTGTTCTATCAAAAGGAAGGTTCAACTCTGTGACTAGAATGCACTCATCACAAAGAAGTTTCTGAGAATGCTTCTGTCTAGTTTTTATGTGAAGATATTTCCTTTTCCAACATAGGCCTCAAAGCGCTCCGAATAAACACCTGCAGATTGTACAAAAGGAGTGTTTCAAAACTGTTCTATGAAAAGGAACGTTCAAGTCTGTGAGTTGAATGCACTCCTCACAAAGAAGTTTCTGAGAATGCAGCTGTCTAGTTTTTGTGTGAAGATATTTCCTTTTCCTTGCATAGACCTCAAATCGCTGGAAATATCCACTTGCAGATTTCACAAAAAGAGTGTTTCCAAACTGCTCTATCAAAAGACGGGTTGAAATCCGTGAGTTGAATGCACGCATCGAGGAGATCTTTCTGAGAATGCTTCTGTCTAGTTTTTAGGTGAAGATATTCCATTTCCCAGCATGGGCCTCAAAATGCTCCAAATATCCATTTGCAGATTTTACAAAAAGAGTGTTTCAAAACTGCTCTTTCAAAAAGAAGGTTCAAGTCTATGGGTTGAACGCACTCAACACAAGGAAGTTTCTGAGAATGCTTCTGTCCAGTTTTTCTGTGAATATATTTCCATTTCCAGCCTAGGCTTCAAAGCGCTCCAAATATCCACTTGCAGATTCTACAAAAAGAGTGTTTCCAAACTTGTCTATCAATTAGTAGGTTCAACTCTGTTAGGTGAATGCACTCATCACAATGAAATTTCTGAGAATGCTTCTCTCTAGTTTTTATGTGAAGCAATTTCCTTTTCCAACATAGGCCTCAAGGTGCTCTGCCTAAACACTTGCGAATTCTACAAACTTAGTGATTCAAAACTGTTCTATCAAAAGGAACGTTCAAGTCTGAGGTGAATGCACTCATCAGAGAGAACTTTCTCAGAATGCTTCTGTCTAGTTTTCAGGTGAAGATATTTCATTTCCCAGCATAGGCCTCAAAGCGCTCCAAATATCCACTTGCAGATTCTACAAAAAGAGTCTTTCAAAACTGATCTTTGAAAAGGAAGGTTCAAATCTGTGAGTTGAAAGCACTCATCAGAGAGAAGTTTCCGAGAATGATTCTATCTAGTTTTCATCTGCATGTGTTTCCTTTTCCACTAGATGCCGCAATCGCACCAAATATCCACTTGCAGTTTCCACGAAAAGAGTGTTGCAGAACTGCTCCATGGAAAGGAGTGTTCAACTCTGTGAGTTCAATCCCCACATGACATAAAAGTTTCTGAAAATGCTTCTGTCCAGTTTGTATATGAAGATATCTCCTTTTCCAGCATAAGCCTCAAAGAGCTCCAAATATCCACTTGCGTTTTCTACAAAAACCGTGTTTCATAACTGGTCTATCAAAAGGAAGGTTCAACTCTGTGAGTTGAATGCACTCATCACAAAGAAGTTTCTGTGAATGCTTCCATCTAGCTTTTATGCAATGATATTTCCTTTTGCAGCATAGGCCTCAAAGCGCTCCAAATATCCACTTGCAGATTCTACAAAAAGAGGGTTTCAAAACTGCTCTATCAAAAGGCAGGTTGAACTCCGTGAGTTGAATGCACAAAGCACAGAGAACTTTCTGAGAAAGCTTTTGTCCAGTTTCTACGTGAAGATATTTCCATTTCCAGCATAGGCCTCAAAGCACTCCATCCATCCACATGAAGATTCTACTAAAAGAGTGTTTCGAAACTTCTCTATCAAAAGAAAGGTTGAACTCCGTGAGTTCAACGCACACATCACAAAGAAGTTTCTGAGAATGCTTCTGTCCAGTTTTTATGTGAAGATATTTCCTTTTCCAGCATAGGCCTCAAAGCGCTCCATATATCCACTTGCAGATGCTACAAAAAGAGTGTTTCAAAACTGCTCTTTCAGAAGGAAGCTTCAAGTCTGTGAGTTGAATGCACTTCTCACAAAGACGTTTCTGAGAATGCTTCTGTCTAGATTTCATGAGAAGATGTTTCCATTTACATCACAGGCCTCAAATCCCTCCAAATATTCACTTGCGTGTTCTACAAAAAGAGTGTTTCGAAACTTCTCTATCGATTGGTAGGTTCAACTCTCTGAGTTGAATGCACTCTTTACAAAGAGGTTTCTCAGAATATTTCTGTCTAGTTTTAATGTGAAGATATATCCTTTTCCAACATAGGCCTCGAAGCGCTCCGACTAAACAATTGCAGATTCTACAAAAGGAGTGCTTCAAAACTGTTCTATCGAAAGGAACGTTCAAGTCTGTGAGATGAATGCACTCTTCTCAAAGAGGTTTCTGAGAATGCTGCTGTCTAGTTTTTAGGTGAAGACATTTCCTTTTCCAGCATAGGCCTCAAAGCGCTCCAAATACCCACTTGCAGATTCTACAAAAAGAGTGTCTCCCAACTTCTCTATCAATTGGTAGGTTCAAGTCTGTGAGTTGAATGCAATCCACACAAAGAAGTTTCTGAGAATGCTGCTGTTTAGTTCTTATGTGAAGATATTTCCTTTTCCAGCATAGGCCGGAAATCGCTACAAATATCCACTTGCAGATTTTACCAAAAGTGTGCTTCAAAACTGCTCTTTGAAAAGAAAGGTTCAAAACTGTGAGTTGAATGCACATATCGTGAATAAGTTTCTGAGAATGCTTCTGTCTAGTACTTAGGTGAAGAGATTCCATTTCACAGCATAGGCCTCATAGTGCTCCAAATATCCACTTGCAGATTCTACAAAAAGAGTGTTTCAAAACTGTTCTATCAAAAGGAAGGTTCAAGTCTGTGACTAGAATGCACTCATCACAAAGAAGTTTCTGAGAATGCTTCTGTCTAGTTTTTATGTGAAGACATTTCCTTTTCCAACATAGGCCTCAAAGCGTTCCGAATAAACACTTGCAGATTGTACAAAAGGAGTGTTTCAAAACTGTTCTATGAAAAGGAACGTTCAAGTCTGTGAGTTGAATGCACTCCTCACAAAGAAGTTTCTGAGAATGCAGCTGTCTAGTTTTCGTGTGAAGATATTTCCTTTTCCTTGCATAGGTCTCAAATCGCTGGAAATATCCACTTGCAGAATTCACAAGAAGAGTGTTTCCAAACTGCTCTATCAAAAGACAGGTTCAACTCTGTGAGTTGAATGCACGCATCGAGAAGAACTTTCTGAGAATGCTTCTGTCTAGTTTTTAGGTGAAGATATTACGTTTCCCAGCATACGCCTCAAAGTGCTCCAAATATCCTTTTGCAGATTTTACAAAAAGAGTGTTTCAAAACTGCTCTTTCAAAAAGAAGGTTCAAGTCTGTGAGTTGAATGCACTCAACACAAGGAAGTTTCTGAGAATGCTTCTGTCTAGTTTTTATGTGAAGATATTTCCATTTCCAGCATAGGCCTCATAGTGCTCCAAATATCCACTTGCAGATTCTACAAAAAGAGTGTTTCAAAACTGTTCTATCAAAAGGAAGGTTCAACTCTGTGACTAGAATGCACTCATCACAAAGAAGTTTCTGAGAATGCTTCTGTCTAGTTTTTATGTGAAGATATTTCCATTTCCAGCATAGGCCTCAAAGCGCTCCAAATATCCATTTGCAGATTCTACAAAAAGAGTGTTTCCAAACTTCTCTATCAATTAGTAGGTTCAACTCTGTGAGGTGAATGCACTCATCACAAAGAAGTTTCTGAGAATGCTGCTGTTTAGTTCTTATGTGAAGATATTTCCTTTTCCAGCATAGGCCGGAAATCGCTCTAAATATCCACTTGCAGATTTTACCAAAAGTGTGTTTCAAAACTGCTCTTTGAAAAGAAAGGTTCAACTCTGTGAGTTGATTGCACATGTGGTGAAGAAGTTTCTGAGAATGCTTCTGTCTAGTACTTAGCTGAAGAGATTTCATTTCACAGCATAGGCCTCATAGTGCTCCAAATATCCACTTGCAGATTCTACAAAAAGAGTGTTTCAAAATTGTTCTATCAAAAGGAAGGTTCAACTCTGTGACTAGAATGCACTCCTCACAAAGAAGTTTCTGAGAATGCTTCTGTCTAGTTTTTATGTGAAGATATTTCCTTTTCCAACATAGGCCTCAAAGCGCTCCGAATAAACACCTGCAGATTGTACAAAAGGAGTGTTTCAAAACTGTTCTATGAAAAGGAACGTTCAAGTCTGTGAGTTGAATGCACTCCTCACAAAGAAGTTTCTGAGAATGCAGCTGTCTAGTTTTTGTGTGAAGATATTTCCTTTTCCTTGCATAGGTCTCAATTCGCTGGAAATATCCACTTGCAGATTTCACAAAAAGAGTGTTTCCAAACTGCTCTATCAAAAGACAGGTTCAACTCTGTGAGTTGAATGCACGCATCGAGAAGAACTTTCTGAGAATGCTTCTGTCTAGTTTTTAGGTGAAGATATTAAATTTCCCAGCATAGGCCTCATAGTGCTCCAAATATCCACTTGCAGATTCTACAAAAAGAGTGTTTCAAAACTGTTCTATCAAAAGGAAGGTTCAACTCTGTGACTAGAATGCACTCATCACAAAGAAGTTTCTGAGAATGCTTCTGTCTAGTTTTTATGTGAAGATATTTCCATTTCCAGCATAGGCCTCAAAGCGCTCCAAATATCCATTTGTAGATTCTACAAAAAGAGTGTTTCCAAACTTCTCTATCAATTAGTAGGTTCAACTCTGTGAGGTGAATGCACTCATCACAAAGAAGTTTCTGAGAATGCTGCTGTTTAGTTCTTATGTGAAGATATTTCCTTTTCCAGCATAGGCCGGAAATCGCTCTAAATATCCACTTGCAGATTTTACCAAAAGTGTGTTTCAAAACTGCTCTTTGAAAAGAAAGGTTCAACTCTGTGAGTTGATTGCACATGTGGTGAAGAAGTTTCTGAGAATGCTTCTGTCTAGTACTTAGCTGAAGAGATTTCATTTCACAGCATAGGCCTCACAGTGCTCCAAATATCCACTTGCAGCTTCTACAAAAAGAGTGTTTCAAAACTGTTCTATCAAAAGGAAGGTTCAAGTCTGTGAGTAGAATGCACTCATCACAAAGAAGTTTCTGAGAATGCTTCTGTCTAGTTTTTATGTGAAGACATTTCCTTTTCCAACATAGGCCTCAAAGCGTTCCGAATAAACACTTGCAGATTGTACAAAAGGAGTGTTTCAAAACTGTTCTATGAAAAGGAACGTTCAAGTCTGTGAGTTGAATGCACTCCTCACAAAGAAGTTTCTGAGAATGCAGCTGTCTAGTTTTTGTGTGAAGATATTTCCTTTTCCTTGCATAGGTCTCAAATCGCTGGAAATATCCACTTGCAGATTTCACAAGAAGAGTGTTTCCAAACTGCTCTATCAAAAGACAGGTTCAACTCTGTGTGTTGAATGCACGCATCGAGAAGAACTTTCTGAGAATGCTTCTGTCTAGTTTTTAGGTGAAGATATTACATTTCCCAGCATAGGCCTCAAAGTGCTCCAAATATCCTTTTGCAGATTTAACAAAAAGAGTGTTTCTAAACTGCTCTTTCAAAAAGAAGGTTCAAGTCTGTGAGTTGAATGCACTCAACACAAGGAAGTTTCTGAGAATGCTTCTGTCTAGTTTTTATGTGAAGATATTTCCATTTCCAGCATAGGCCTCAAAGCGCTCCAAATATCCATTTGCAGGTTCTACAAAAAGAGTGTTTCCAAACTTCTCTATCAATTAGTAGGTTCAACTCTGTGAGGTGAATGCACTCATCACAAAGAAGTTTCTGAGAATGCTGCTGTTTAGTTCTTATGTGAAGATATTTCCTTTTCCAGCATAGGCCGGAAATCGCTCTAAATATCCACTTGCAGATTTTACCAAAAGTGTGTTTCAAAACTGCTCTTTGAAAAGAAAGGTTCAACTCTGTGAGTTGATTGCACATGTGGTGAAGAAGTTTCTGAGAATGCTTCTGCCTAGTACTTAGCTGAAGAGATTTCATTTCACAGCATAGGCCTCATATTGCTCCAAATATCCACTTGCAGATTCTACAAAAAGAGGGTTTCAAAACTGCTCTATCAAAAGGCAGGTTGAACTCCGTGAGTTGAATGCACAAAGCACAGAGAACTTTCTGAGAAAGCTTTTGTCCAGTTTCTACGTGAAGATATTTCCATTTCCAGCATAGGCCTCAAAGCACTCCATCCATCCACATGAAGATTCTACTAAAAGAGTGTTTCGAAACTTCTCTATCAAAAGAAAGGTTGAACTCCGTGAGTTCAACGCACACATCACAAAGAAGTTTCTGAGAATGCTTCTGTCCAGTTTTTATGTGAAGATATTTCCTTTTCCAGCATAGGCCTCAAAGCGCTCCATATATCCACTTGCAGATGCTACAAAAAGAGTGTTTCAAAACTGCTCTTTCAGAAGGAAGCTTCAAGTCTGTGAGTTGAATGCACTTCTCACAAAGACGTTTCTGAGAATGCTTCTGTCTAGATTTCATGAGAAGATGTTTCCATTTACATCACAGGCCTCAAATCCCTCCAAATATTCACTTGCGTGTTCTACAAAAAGAGTGTTTCGAAACTTCTCTATCGATTGGTAGGTTCAACTCTCTGAGTTGAATGCACTCTTTACAAAGAGGTTTCTCAGAATATTTCTGTCTAGTTTTAATGTGAAGATATATCCTTTTCCAACATAGGCCTCGAAGCGCTCCGACTAAACAATTGCAGATTCTACAAAAGGAGTGCTTCAAAACTGTTCTATCGAAAGGAACGTTCAAGTCTGTGAGATGAATGCACTCTTCTCAAAGAGGTTTCTGAGAATGCTGCTGTCTAGTTTTTAGGTGAAGACATTTCCTTTTCCAGCATAGGCCTCAAAGCGCTCCAAATACCCACTTGCAGATTCTACAAAAAGAGTGTCTCCCAACTTCTCTATCAATTGGTAGGTTCAAGTCTGTGAGTTGAATGCAATCCACACAAAGAAGTTTCTGAGAATGCTGCTGTTTAGTTCTTATGTGAAGATATTTCCTTTTCCAGCATAGGCCGGAAATCGCTACAAATATCCACTTGCAGATTTTACCAAAAGTGTGCTTCAAAACTGCTCTTTGAAAAGAAAGGTTCAAAACTGTGAGTTGAATGCACATATCGTGAATAAGTTTCTGAGAATGCTTCTGTCTAGTACTTAGGTGAAGAGATTCCATTTCACAGCATAGGCCTCATAGTGCTCCAAATATCCACTTGCAGATTCTACAAAAAGAGTGTTTCAAAACTGTTCTATCAAAAGGAAGGTTCAAGTCTGTGACTAGAATGCACTCATCACAAAGAAGTTTCTGAGAATGCTTCTGTCTAGTTTTTATGTGAAGACATTTCCTTTTCCAACATAGGCCTCAAAGCGTTCCGAATAAACACTTGCAGATTGTACAAAAGGAGTGTTTCAAAACTGTTCTATGAAAAGGAACGTTCAAGTCTGTGAGTTGAATGCACTCCTCACAAAGAAGTTTCTGAGAATGCAGCTGTCTAGTTTTCGTGTGAAGATATTTCCTTTTCCTTGCATAGGTCTCAAATCGCTGGAAATATCCACTTGCAGAATTCACAAGAAGAGTGTTTCCAAACTGCTCTATCAAAAGACAGGTTCAACTCTGTGAGTTGAATGCACGCATCGAGAAGAACTTTCTGAGAATGCTTCTGTCTAGTTTTTAGGTGAAGATATTACGTTTCCCAGCATACGCCTCAAAGTGCTCCAAATATCCTTTTGCAGATTTTACAAAAAGAGTGTTTCAAAACTGCTCTTTCAAAAAGAAGGTTCAAGTCTGTGAGTTGAATGCACTCAACACAAGGAAGTTTCTGAGAATGCTTCTGTCTAGTTTTTATGTGAAGATATTTCCATTTCCAGCATAGGCCTCATAGTGCTCCAAATATCCACTTGCAGATTCTACAAAAAGAGTGTTTCAAAACTGTTCTATCAAAAGGAAGGTTCAACTCTGTGACTAGAATGCACTCATCACAAAGAAGTTTCTGAGAATGCTTCTGTCTAGTTTTTATGTGAAGATATTTCCATTTCCAGCATAGGCCTCAAAGCGCTCCAAATATCCATTTGCAGATTCTACAAAAAGAGTGTTTCCAAACTTCTCTATCAATTAGTAGGTTCAACTCTGTGAGGTGAATGCACTCATCACAAAGAAGTTTCTGAGAATGCTGCTGTTTAGTTCTTATGTGAAGATATTTCCTTTTCCAGCATAGGCCGGAAATCGCTCTAAATATCCACTTGCAGATTTTACCAAAAGTGTGTTTCAAAACTGCTCTTTGAAAAGAAAGGTTCAACTCTGTGAGTTGATTGCACATGTGGTGAAGAAGTTTCTGAGAATGCTTCTGTCTAGTACTTAGCTGAAGAGATTTCATTTCACAGCATAGGCCTCATAGTGCTCCAAATATCCACTTGCAGATTCTACAAAAAGAGTGTTTCAAAATTGTTCTATCAAAAGGAAGGTTCAACTCTGTGACTAGAATGCACTCCTCACAAAGAAGTTTCTGAGAATGCTTCTGTCTAGTTTTTATGTGAAGATATTTCCTTTTCCAACATAGGCCTCAAAGCGCTCCGAATAAACACCTGCAGATTGTACAAAAGGAGTGTTTCAAAACTGTTCTATGAAAAGGAACGTTCAAGTCTGTGAGTTGAATGCACTCCTCACAAAGAAGTTTCTGAGAATGCAGCTGTCTAGTTTTTGTGTGAAGATATTTCCTTTTCCTTGCATAGGTCTCAATTCGCTGGAAATATCCACTTGCAGATTTCACAAAAAGAGTGTTTCCAAACTGCTCTATCAAAAGACAGGTTCAACTCTGTGAGTTGAATGCACGCATCGAGAAGAACTTTCTGAGAATGCTTCTGTCTAGTTTTTAGGTGAAGATATTAAATTTCCCAGCATAGGCCTCATAGTGCTCCAAATATCCACTTGCAGATTCTACAAAAAGAGTGTTTCAAAACTGTTCTATCAAAAGGAAGGTTCAACTCTGTGACTAGAATGCACTCATCACAAAGAAGTTTCTGAGAATGCTTCTGTCTAGTTTTTATGTGAAGATATTTCCATTTCCAGCATAGGCCTCAAAGCGCTCCAAATATCCATTTGTAGATTCTACAAAAAGAGTGTTTCCAAACTTCTCTATCAATTAGTAGGTTCAACTCTGTGAGGTGAATGCACTCATCACAAAGAAGTTTCTGAGAATGCTGCTGTTTAGTTCTTATGTGAAGATATTTCCTTTTCCAGCATAGGCCGGAAATCGCTCTAAATATCCACTTGCAGATTTTACCAAAAGTGTGTTTCAAAACTGCTCTTTGAAAAGAAAGGTTCAACTCTGTGAGTTGATTGCACATGTGGTGAAGAAGTTTCTGAGAATGCTTCTGTCTAGTACTTAGCTGAAGAGATTTCATTTCACAGCATAGGCCTCACAGTGCTCCAAATATCCACTTGCAGCTTCTACAAAAAGAGTGTTTCAAAACTGTTCTATCAAAAGGAAGGTTCAAGTCTGTGAGTAGAATGCACTCATCACAAAGAAGTTTCTGAGAATGCTTCTGTCTAGTTTTTATGTGAAGACATTTCCTTTTCCAACATAGGCCTCAAAGCGTTCCGAATAAACACTTGCAGATTGTACAAAAGGAGTGTTTCAAAACTGTTCTATGAAAAGGAACGTTCAAGTCTGTGAGTTGAATGCACTCCTCACAAAGAAGTTTCTGAGAATGCAGCTGTCTAGTTTTTGTGTGAAGATATTTCCTTTTCCTTGCATAGGTCTCAAATCGCTGGAAATATCCACTTGCAGATTTCACAAGAAGAGTGTTTCCAAACTGCTCTATCAAAAGACAGGTTCAACTCTGTGTGTTGAATGCACGCATCGAGAAGAACTTTCTGAGAATGCTTCTGTCTAGTTTTTAGGTGAAGATATTACATTTCCCAGCATAGGCCTCAAAGTGCTCCAAATATCCTTTTGCAGATTTAACAAAAAGAGTGTTTCTAAACTGCTCTTTCAAAAAGAAGGTTCAAGTCTGTGAGTTGAATGCACTCAACACAAGGAAGTTTCTGAGAATGCTTCTGTCTAGTTTTTATGTGAAGATATTTCCATTTCCAGCATAGGCCTCAAAGCGCTCCAAATATCCATTTGCAGGTTCTACAAAAAGAGTGTTTCCAAACTTCTCTATCAATTAGTAGGTTCAACTCTGTGAGGTGAATGCACTCATCACAAAGAAGTTTCTGAGAATGCTGCTGTTTAGTTCTTATGTGAAGATATTTCCTTTTCCAGCATAGGCCGGAAATCGCTCTAAATATCCACTTGCAGATTTTACCAAAAGTGTGTTTCAAAACTGCTCTTTGAAAAGAAAGGTTCAACTCTGTGAGTTGATTGCACATGTGGTGAAAAAGTTTCTGAGAATGCTTCTGCCTAGTACTTAGCTGAAGAGATTTCATTTCACAGCATAGGCCTCATATTGCTCCAAATATCCACTTGCAGATTCTACAAAAAGAGGGTTTCAAAACTGCTCTATCAAAAGGCAGGTTGAACTCCGTGAGTTGAATGCACAAAGCACAGAGAACTTTCTGAGAAAGCTTTTGTCCAGTTTCTACGTGAAGATATTTCCATTTCCAGCATAGGCCTCAAAGCACTCCATCCATCCACATGAAGATTCTACTAAAAGAGTGTTTCGAAACTTCTCTATCAAAAGAAAGGTTGAACTCCGTGAGTTCAACGCACACATCACAAAGAAGTTTCTGAGAATGCTTCTGTCCAGTTTTTATGTGAAGATATTTCCTTTTCCAGCATAGGCCTCAAAGCGCTCCATATATCCACTTGCAGATGCTACAAAAAGAGTGTTTCAAAACTGCTCTTTCAGAAGGAAGCTTCAAGTCTGTGAGTTGAATGCACTTCTCACAAAGACGTTTCTGAGAATGCTTCTGTCTAGATTTCATGAGAAGATGTTTCCATTTACATCACAGGCCTCAAATCCCTCCAAATATTCACTTGCGTGTTCTACAAAAAGAGTGTTTCGAAACTTCTCTATCGATTGGTAGGTTCAACTCTCTGAGTTGAATGCACTCTTTACAAAGAGGTTTCTCAGAATATTTCTGTCTAGTTTTAATGTGAAGATATATCCTTTTCCAACATAGGCCTCGAAGCGCTCCGACTAAACAATTGCAGATTCTACAAAAGGAGTGCTTCAAAACTGTTCTATCGAAAGGAACGTTCAAGTCTGTGAGATGAATGCACTCTTCTCAAAGAGGTTTCTGAGAATGCTGCTGTCTAGTTTTTAGGTGAAGACATTTCCTTTTCCAGCATAGGCCTCAAAGCGCTCCAAATACCCACTTGCAGATTCTACAAAAAGAGTGTCTCCCAACTTCTCTATCAATTGGTAGGTTCAAGTCTGTGAGTTGAATGCAATCCACACAAAGAAGTTTCTGAGAATGCTGCTGTTTAGTTCTTATGTGAAGATATTTCCTTTTCCAGCATAGGCCGGAAATCGCTACAAATATCCACTTGCAGATTTTACCAAAAGTGTGCTTCAAAACTGCTCTTTGAAAAGAAAGGTTCAAAACTGTGAGTTGAATGCACATATCGTGAATAAGTTTCTGAGAATGCTTCTGTCTAGTACTTAGGTGAAGAGATTCCATTTCACAGCATAGGCCTCATAGTGCTCCAAATATCCACTTGCAGATTCTACAAAAAGAGTGTTTCAAAACTGTTCTATCAAAAGGAAGGTTCAAGTCTGTGACTAGAATGCACTCATCACAAAGAAGTTTCTGAGAATGCTTCTGTCTAGTTTTTATGTGAAGACATTTCCTTTTCCAACATAGGCCTCAAAGCGTTCCGAATAAACACTTGCAGATTGTACAAAAGGAGTGTTTCAAAACTGTTCTATGAAAAGGAACGTTCAAGTCTGTGAGTTGAATGCACTCCTCACAAAGAAGTTTCTGAGAATGCAGCTGTCTAGTTTTCGTGTGAAGATATTTCCTTTTCCTTGCATAGGTCTCAAATCGCTGGAAATATCCACTTGCAGAATTCACAAGAAGAGTGTTTCCAAACTGCTCTATCAAAAGACAGGTTCAACTCTGTGAGTTGAATGCACGCATCGAGAAGAACTTTCTGAGAATGCTTCTGTCTAGTTTTTAGGTGAAGATATTACGTTTCCCAGCATACGCCTCAAAGTGCTCCAAATATCCTTTTGCAGATTTTACAAAAAGAGTGTTTCAAAACTGCTCTTTCAAAAAGAAGGTTCAAGTCTGTGAGTTGAATGCACTCAACACAAGGAAGTTTCTGAGAATGCTTCTGTCTAGTTTTTATGTGAAGATATTTCCATTTCCAGCATAGGCCTCATAGTGCTCCAAATATCCACTTGCAGATTCTACAAAAAGAGTGTTTCAAAACTGTTCTATCAAAAGGAAGGTTCAACTCTGTGACTAGAATGCACTCATCACAAAGAAGTTTCTGAGAATGCTTCTGTCTAGTTTTTATGTGAAGATATTTCCATTTCCAGCATAGGCCTCAAAGCGCTCCAAATATCCATTTGCAGATTCTACAAAAAGAGTGTTTCCAAACTTCTCTATCAATTAGTAGGTTCAACTCTGTGAGGTGAATGCACTCATCACAAAGAAGTTTCTGAGAATGCTGCTGTTTAGTTCTTATGTGAAGATATTTCCTTTTCCAGCATAGGCCGGAAATCGCTCTAAATATCCACTTGCAGATTTTACCAAAAGTGTGTTTCAAAACTGCTCTTTGAAAAGAAAGGTTCAACTCTGTGAGTTGATTGCACATGTGGTGAAGAAGTTTCTGAGAATGCTTCTGTCTAGTACTTAGCTGAAGAGATTTCATTTCACAGCATAGGCCTCATAGTGCTCCAAATATCCACTTGCAGATTCTACAAAAAGAGTGTTTCAAAATTGTTCTATCAAAAGGAAGGTTCAACTCTGTGACTAGAATGCACTCCTCACAAAGAAGTTTCTGAGAATGCTTCTGTCTAGTTTTTATGTGAAGATATTTCCTTTTCCAACATAGGCCTCAAAGCGCTCCGAATAAACACCTGCAGATTGTACAAAAGGAGTGTTTCAAAACTGTTCTATGAAAAGGAACGTTCAAGTCTGTGAGTTGAATGCACTCCTCACAAAGAAGTTTCTGAGAATGCAGCTGTCTAGTTTTTGTGTGAAGATATTTCCTTTTCCTTGCATAGGTCTCAATTCGCTGGAAATATCCACTTGCAGATTTCACAAAAAGAGTGTTTCCAAACTGCTCTATCAAAAGACAGGTTCAACTCTGTGAGTTGAATGCACGCATCGAGAAGAACTTTCTGAGAATGCTTCTGTCTAGTTTTTAGGTGAAGATATTAAATTTCCCAGCATAGGCCTCATAGTGCTCCAAATATCCACTTGCAGATTCTACAAAAAGAGTGTTTCAAAACTGTTCTATCAAAAGGAAGGTTCAACTCTGTGACTAGAATGCACTCATCACAAAGAAGTTTCTGAGAATGCTTCTGTCTAGTTTTTATGTGAAGATATTTCCATTTCCAGCATAGGCCTCAAAGCGCTCCAAATATCCATTTGTAGATTCTACAAAAAGAGTGTTTCCAAACTTCTCTATCAATTAGTAGGTTCAACTCTGTGAGGTGAATGCACTCATCACAAAGAAGTTTCTGAGAATGCTGCTGTTTAGTTCTTATGTGAAGATATTTCCTTTTCCAGCATAGGCCGGAAATCGCTCTAAATATCCACTTGCAGATTTTACCAAAAGTGTGTTTCAAAACTGCTCTTTGAAAAGAAAGGTTCAACTCTGTGAGTTGATTGCACATGTGGTGAAGAAGTTTCTGAGAATGCTTCTGTCTAGTACTTAGCTGAAGAGATTTCATTTCACAGCATAGGCCTCACAGTGCTCCAAATATCCACTTGCAGCTTCTACAAAAAGAGTGTTTCAAAACTGTTCTATCAAAAGGAAGGTTCAAGTCTGTGAGTAGAATGCACTCATCACAAAGAAGTTTCTGAGAATGCTTCTGTCTAGTTTTTATGTGAAGACATTTCCTTTTCCAACATAGGCCTCAAAGCGTTCCGAATAAACACTTGCAGATTGTACAAAAGGAGTGTTTCAAAACTGTTCTATGAAAAGGAACGTTCAAGTCTGTGAGTTGAATGCACTCCTCACAAAGAAGTTTCTGAGAATGCAGCTGTCTAGTTTTTGTGTGAAGATATTTCCTTTTCCTTGCATAGGTCTCAAATCGCTGGAAATATCCACTTGCAGATTTCACAAGAAGAGTGTTTCCAAACTGCTCTATCAGAAGACAGGTTCAACTCTGTGTGTTGAATGCACGCATCGAGAAGAACTTTCTGAGAATGCTTCTGTCTAGTTTTTAGGTGAAGATATTACATTTCCCAGCATAGGCCTCAAAGTGCTCCAAATATCCTTTTGCAGATTTAACAAAAAGAGTGTTTCTAAACTGCTCTTTCAAAAAGAAGGTTCAAGTCTGTGAGTTGAATGCACTCAACACAAGGAAGTTTCTGAGAATGCTTCTGTCTAGTTTTTATGTGAAGATATTTCCATTTCCAGCATAGGCCTCAAAGCGCTCCAAATATCCATTTGCAGGTTCTACAAAAAGAGTGTTTCCAAACTTCTCTATCAATTAGTAGGTTCAACTCTGTGAGGTGAATGCACTCATCACAAAGAAGTTTCTGAGAATGCTGCTGTTTAGTTCTTATGTGAAGATATTTCCTTTTCCAGCATAGGCCGGAAATCGCTCTAAATATCCACTTGCAGATTTTACCAAAAGTGTGTTTCAAAACTGCTCTTTGAAAAGAAAGGTTCAACTCTGTGAGTTGATTGCACATGTGGTGAAGAAGTTTCTGAGAATGCTTCTGCCTAGTACTTAGCTGAAGAGATTTCATTTCACAGCATAGGCCTCATATTGCTCCAAATATCCACTTGCAGATTCTACAAAAAGAGGGTTTCAAAACTGCTCTATCAAAAGGCAGGTTGAACTCCGTGAGTTGAATGCACAAAGCACAGAGAACTTTCTGAGAAAGCTTTTGTCCAAAAGCTTATGCTTTGTCCAAAGCTTATGCTTTGAGCATAGGCCTCAAAGCACTCCATCCATCCACATGAAGATTCTACTAAAAGAGTGTTTCGAAACTTCTCTATCAAAAGAAAGGTTGAACTCCGTGAGTTCAACGCACACATCACAAAGAAGTTTCTGAGAATGCTTCTGTCCAGTTTTTATGTGAAGATATTTCCTTTTCCAGCATAGGCCTCAAAGCGCTCCATATATCCACTTGCAGATGCTACAAAAAGAGTGTTTCAAAACTGCTCTTTCAGAAGGAAGCTTCAAGTCTGTGAGTTGAATGCACTTCTCACAAAGACGTTTCTGAGAATGCTTCTGTCTAGATTTCATGAGAAGATGTTTCCATTTACATCACAGGCCTCAAATCCCTCCAAATATTCACTTGCGTGTTCTACAAAAAGAGTGTTTCGAAACTTCTCTATCGATTGGTAGGTTCAACTCTCTGAGTTGAATGCACTCTTTACAAAGAGGTTTCTCAGAATATTTCTGTCTAGTTTTAATGTGAAGATATATCCTTTTCCAACATAGGCCTCGAAGCGCTCCGACTAAACAATTGCAGATTCTACAAAAGGAGTGCTTCAAAACTGTTCTATCGAAAGGAACGTTCAAGTCTGTGAGATGAATGCACTCTTCTCAAAGAGGTTTCTGAGAATGCTGCTGTCTAGTTTTTAGGTGAAGACATTTCCTTTTCCAGCATAGGCCTCAAAGCGCTCCAAATACCCACTTGCAGATTCTACAAAAAGAGTGTCTCCCAACTTCTCTATCAATTGGTAGGTTCAAGTCTGTGAGTTGAATGCAATCCACACAAAGAAGTTTCTGAGAATGCTGCTGTTTAGTTCTTATGTGAAGATATTTCCTTTTCCAGCATAGGCCGGAAATCGCTACAAATATCCACTTGCAGATTTTACCAAAAGTGTGCTTCAAAACTGCTCTTTGAAAAGAAAGGTTCAAAACTGTGAGTTGAATGCACATATCGTGAATAAGTTTCTGAGAATGCTTCTGTCTAGTACTTAGGTGAAGAGATTCCATTTCACAGCATAGGCCTCATAGTGCTCCAAATATCCACTTGCAGATTCTACAAAAAGAGTGTTTCAAAACTGTTCTATCAAAAGGAAGGTTCAAGTCTGTGAGTAGAATGCACTCATCACAAAGAAGTTTCTGAGAATGCTTCTGTCTAGTTTTTATGTGAAGACATTTCCTTTTCCAACATAGGCCTCAAAGCGTTCCGAATAAACACTTGCAGATTGTACAAAAGGAGTGTTTCAAAACTGTTCTATGAAAAGGAACGTTCAAGTCTGTGAGTTGAATGCACTCCTCACAAAGAAGTTTCTGAGAATGCAGCTGTCTAGTTTTCGTGTGAAGATATTTCCTTTTCCTTGCATAGGTCTCAAATCGCTGGAAATATCCACTTGCAGAATTCACAAGAAGAGTGTTTCCAAACTGCTCTATCAAAAGACAGGTTCAACTCTGTGAGTTGAATGCACGCATCGAGAAGAACTTTCTGAGAATGCTTCTGTCTAGTTTTTAGGTGAAGATATTACGTTTCCCAGCATACGCCTCAAAGTGCTCCAAATATCCTTTTGCAGATTTTACAAAAAGAGTGTTTCAAAACTGCTCTTTCAAAAAGAAGGTTCAAGTCTGTGAGTTGAATGCACTCAACACAAGGAAGTTTCTGAGAATGCTTCTGTCTAGTTTTTATGTGAAGATATTTCCATTTCCAGCATAGGCCTCATAGTGCTCCAAATATCCACTTGCAGATTCTACAAAAAGAGTGTTTCAAAACTGTTCTATCAAAAGGAAGGTTCAACTCTGTGACTAGAATGCACTCATCACAAAGAAGTTTCTGAGAATGCTTCTGTCTAGTTTTTATGTGAAGATATTTCCATTTCCAGCATAGGCCTCAAAGCGCTCCAAATATCCATTTGCAGATTCTACAAAAAGAGTGTTTCCAAACTTCTCTATCAATTAGTAGGTTCAACTCTGTGAGGTGAATGCACTCATCACAAAGAAGTTTCTGAGAATGCTGCTGTTTAGTTCTTATGTGAAGATATTTCCTTTTCCAGCATAGGCCGGAAATCGCTCTAAATATCCACTTGCAGATTTTACCAAAAGTGTGTTTCAAAACTGCTCTTTGAAAAGAAAGGTTCAACTCTGTGAGTTGATTGCACATGTGGTGAAGAAGTTTCTGAGAATGCTTCTGTCTAGTACTTAGCTGAAGAGATTTCATTTCACAGCATAGGCCTCATAGTGCTCCAAATATCCACTTGCAGATTCTACAAAAAGAGTGTTTCAAAATTGTTCTATCAAAAGGAAGGTTCAACTCTGTGACTAGAATGCACTCCTCACAAAGAAGTTTCTGAGAATGCTTCTGTCTAGTTTTTATGTGAAGATATTTCCTTTTCCAACATAGGCCTCAAAGCGCTCCGAATAAACACCTGCAGATTGTACAAAAGGAGTGTTTCAAAACTGTTCTATGAAAAGGAACGTTCAAGTCTGTGAGTTGAATGCACTCCTCACAAAGAAGTTTCTGAGAATGCAGCTGTCTAGTTTTTGTGTGAAGATATTTCCTTTTCCTTGCATAGGTCTCAATTCGCTGGAAATATCCACTTGCAGATTTCACAAAAAGAGTGTTTCCAAACTGCTCTATCAAAAGACAGGTTCAACTCTGTGAGTTGAATGCACGCATCGAGAAGAACTTTCTGAGAATGCTTCTGTCTAGTTTTTAGGTGAAGATATTACATTTCCCAGCATAGGCCTCATAGTGCTCCAAATATCCACTTGCAGATTCTACAAAAAGAGTGTTTCAAAACTGTTCTATCAAAAGGAAGGTTCAACTCTGTGACTAGAATGCACTCATCACAAAGAAGTTTCTGAGAATGCTTCTGTCTAGTTTTTATGTGAAGATATTTCCATTTCCAGCATAGGCCTCAAAGCGCTCCAAATATCCATTTGTAGATTCTACAAAAAGAGTGTTTCCAAACTTCTCTATCAATTAGTAGGTTCAACTCTGTGAGGTGAATGCACTCATCACAAAGAAGTTTCTGAGAATGCTGCTGTTTAGTTCTTATGTGAAGATATTTCCTTTTCCAGCATAGGCCGGAAATCGCTCTAAATATCCACTTGCAGATTTTACCAAAAGTGTGTTTCAAAACTGCTCTTTGAAAAGAAAGGTTCAACTCTGTGAGTTGATTGCACATGTGGTGAAGAAGTTTCTGAGAATGCTTCTGTCTAGTACTTAGCTGAAGAGATTTCATTTCACAGCATAGGCCTCACAGTGCTCCAAATATCCACTTGCAGCTTCTACAAAAAGAGTGTTTCAAAACTGTTCTATCAAAAGGAAGGTTCAAGTCTGTGAGTAGAATGCACTCATCACAAAGAAGTTTCTGAGAATGCTTCTGTCTAGTTTTTATGTGAAGACATTTCCTTTTCCAACATAGGCCTCAAAGCGTTCCGAATAAACACTTGCAGATTGTACAAAAGGAGTGTTTCAAAACTGTTCTATGAAAAGGAACGTTCAAGTCTGTGAGTTGAATGCACTCCTCACAAAGAAGTTTCTGAGAATGCAGCTGTCTAGTTTTTGTGTGAAGATATTTCCTTTTCCTTGCATAGGTCTCAAATCGCTGGAAATATCCACTTGCAGATTTCACAAGAAGAGTGTTTCCAAACTGCTCTATCAAAAGACAGGTTCAACTCTGTGTGTTGAATGCACGCATCGAGAAGAACTTTCTGAGAATGCTTCTGTCTAGTTTTTAGGTGAAGATATTACATTTCCCAGCATAGGCCTCAAAGTGCTCCAAATATCCTTTTGCAGATTTAACAAAAAGAGTGTTTCTAAACTGCTCTTTCAAAAAGAAGGTTCAAGTCTGTGAGTTGAATGCACTCAACACAAGGAAGTTTCTGAGAATGCTTCTGTCTAGTTTTTATGTGAAGATATTTCCATTTCCAGCATAGGCCTCAAAGCGCTCCAAATATCCATTTGCAGGTTCTACAAAAAGAGTGTTTCCAAACTTCTCTATCAATTAGTAGGTTCAACTCTGTGAGGTGAATGCACTCATCACAAAGAAGTTTCTGAGAATGCTGCTGTTTAGTTCTTATGTGAAGATATTTCCTTTTCCAGCATAGGCCGGAAATCGCTCTAAATATCCACTTGCAGATTTTACCAAAAGTGTGTTTCAAAACTGCTCTTTGAAAAGAAAGGTTCAACTCTGTGAGTTGATTGCACATGTGGTGAAGAAGTTTCTGAGAATGCTTCTGCCTAGTACTTAGCTGAAGAGATTTCATTTCACAGCATAGGCCTCATATTGCTCCAAATATCCACTTGCAGATTCTACAAAAAGAGGGTTTCAAAACTGCTCTATCAAAAGGCAGGTTGAACTCCGTGAGTTGAATGCACAAAGCACAGAGAACTTTCTGAGAAAGCTTTTGTCCAGTTTCTACGTGAAGATATTTCCATTTCCAGCATAGGCCTCAAAGCACTCCATCCATCCACATGAAGATTCTACTAAAAGAGTGTTTCGAAACTTCTCTATCAAAAGAAAGGTTGAACTCCGTGAGTTCAACGCACACATCACAAAGAAGTTTCTGAGAATGCTTCTGTCCAGTTTTTATGTGAAGATATTTCCTTTTCCAGCATAGGCCTCAAAGCGCTCCATATATCCACTTGCAGATGCTACAAAAAGAGTGTTTCAAAACTGCTCTTTCAGAAGGAAGCTTCAAGTCTGTGAGTTGAATGCACTTCTCACAAAGACGTTTCTGAGAATGCTTCTGTCTAGATTTCATGAGAAGATGTTTCCATTTACATCACAGGCCTCAAATCCCTCCAAATATTCACTTGCGTGTTCTACAAAAAGAGTGTTTCGAAACTTCTCTATCGATTGGTAGGTTCAACTCTCTGAGTTGAATGCACTCTTTACAAAGAGGTTTCTCAGAATATTTCTGTCTAGTTTTAATGTGAAGATATATCCTTTTCCAACATAGGCCTCGAAGCGCTCCGACTAAACAATTGCAGATTCTACAAAAGGAGTGCTTCAAAACTGTTCTATCGAAAGGAACGTTCAAGTCTGTGAGATGAATGCACTCTTCTCAAAGAGGTTTCTGAGAATGCTGCTGTCTAGTTTTTAGGTGAAGACATTTCCTTTTCCAGCATAGGCCTCAAAGCGCTCCAAATACCCACTTGCAGATTCTACAAAAAGAGTGTCTCCCAACTTCTCTATCAATTGGTAGGTTCAAGTCTGTGAGTTGAATGCAATCCACACAAAGAAGTTTCTGAGAATGCTGCTGTTTAGTTCTTATGTGAAGATATTTCCTTTTCCAGCATAGGCCGGAAATCGCTACAAATATCCACTTGCAGATTTTACCAAAAGTGTGCTTCAAAACTGCTCTTTGAAAAGAAAGGTTCAAAACTGTGAGTTGAATGCACATATCGTGAAGAAGTTTCTGAGAATGCTTCTGTCTAGTACTTAGGTGAAGAGATTCCATTTCACAGCATAGGCCTCATAGTGCTCCAAATATCCACTTGCAGATTCTACAAAAAGAGTGTTTCAAAACTGTTCTATCAAAAGGAAGGTTCAAGTCTGTGACTAGAATGCACTCATCACAAAGAAGTTTCTGAGAATGCTTCTGTCTAGTTTTTATGTGAAGACATTTCCTTTTCCAACATAGGCCTCAAAGCGTTCCGAATAAACACTTGCAGATTGTACAAAAGGAGTGTTTCAAAACTGTTCTATGAAAAGGAACGTTCAAGTCTGTGAGTTGAATGCACTCCTCACAAAGAAGTTTCTGAGAATGCAGCTGTCTAGTTTTCGTGTGAAGATATTTCCTTTTCCTTGCATAGGTCTCAAATCGCTGGAAATATCCACTTGCAGAATTCACAAGAAGAGTGTTTCCAAACTGCTCTATCAAAAGACAGGTTCAACTCTGTGAGTTGAATGCACGCATCGAGAAGAACTTTCTGAGAATGCTTCTGTCTAGTTTTTAGGTGAAGATATTACGTTTCCCAGCATACGCCTCAAAGTGCTCCAAATATCCTTTTGCAGATTTTACAAAAAGAGTGTTTCAAAACTGCTCTTTCAAAAAGAAGGTTCAAGTCTGTGAGTTGAATGCACTCAACACAAGGAAGTTTCTGAGAATGCTTCTGTCTAGTTTTTATGTGAAGATATTTCCATTTCCAGCATAGGCCTCATAGTGCTCCAAATATCCACTTGCAGATTCTACAAAAAGAGTGTTTCAAAACTGTTCTATCAAAAGGAAGGTTCAACTCTGTGACTAGAATGCACTCATCACAAAGAAGTTTCTGAGAATGCTTCTGTCTAGTTTTTATGTGAAGATATTTCCATTTCCAGCATAGGCCTCAAAGCGCTCCAAATATCCATTTGCAGATTCTACAAAAAGAGTGTTTCCAAACTTCTCTATCAATTAGTAGGTTCAACTCTGTGAGGTGAATGCACTCATCACAAAGAAGTTTCTGAGAATGCTGCTGTTTAGTTCTTATGTGAAGATATTTCCTTTTCCAGCATAGGCCGGAAATCGCTCTAAATATCCACTTGCAGATTTTACCAAAAGTGTGTTTCAAAACTGCTCTTTGAAAAGAAAGGTTCAACTCTGTGAGTTGATTGCACATGTGGTGAAGAAGTTTCTGAGAATGCTTCTGTCTAGTACTTAGCTGAAGAGATTTCATTTCACAGCATAGGCCTCATAGTGCTCCAAATATCCACTTGCAGATTCTACAAAAAGAGTGTTTCAAAATTGTTCTATCAAAAGGAAGGTTCAACTCTGTGACTAGAATGCACTCCTCACAAAGAAGTTTCTGAGAATGCTTCTGTCTAGTTTTTATGTGAAGATATTTCCTTTTCCAACATAGGCCTCAAAGCGCTCCGAATAAACACCTGCAGATTGTACAAAAGGAGTGTTTCAAAACTGTTCTATGAAAAGGAACGTTCAAGTCTGTGAGTTGAATGCACTCCTCACAAAGAAGTTTCTGAGAATGCAGCTGTCTAGTTTTTGTGTGAAGATATTTCCTTTTCCTTGCATAGGTCTCAATTCGCTGGAAATATCCACTTGCAGATTTCACAAAAAGAGTGTTTCCAAACTGCTCTATCAAAAGACAGGTTCAACTCTGTGAGTTGAATGCACGCATCGAGAAGAACTTTCTGAGAATGCTTCTGTCTAGTTTTTAGGTGAAGATATTACATTTCCCAGCATAGGCCTCATAGTGCTCCAAATATCCACTTGCAGATTCTACAAAAAGAGTGTTTCAAAACTGTTCTATCAAAAGGAAGGTTCAACTCTGTGACTAGAATGCACTCATCACAAAGAAGTTTCTGAGAATGCTTCTGTCTAGTTTTTATGTGAAGATATTTCCATTTCCAGCATAGGCCTCAAAGCGCTCCAAATATCCATTTGTAGATTCTACAAAAAGAGTGTTTCCAAACTTCTCTATCAATTAGTAGGTTCAACTCTGTGAGGTGAATGCACTCATCACAAAGAAGTTTCTGAGAATGCTGCTGTTTAGTTCTTATGTGAAGATATTTCCTTTTCCAGCATAGGCCGGAAATCGCTCTAAATATCCACTTGCAGATTTTACCAAAAGTGTGTTTCAAAACTGCTCTTTGAAAAGAAAGGTTCAACTCTGTGAGTTGATTGCACATGTGGTGAAGAAGTTTCTGAGAATGCTTCTGTCTAGTACTTAGCTGAAGAGATTTCATTTCACAGCATAGGCCTCACAGTGCTCCAAATATCCACTTGCAGCTTCTACAAAAAGAGTGTTTCAAAACTGTTCTATCAAAAGGAAGGTTCAAGTCTGTGAGTAGAATGCACTCATCACAAAGAAGTTTCTGAGAATGCTTCTGTCTAGTTTTTATGTGAAGACATTTCCTTTTCCAACATAGGCCTCAAAGCGTTCCGAATAAACACTTGCAGATTGTACAAAAGGAGTGTTTCAAAACTGTTCTATGAAAAGGAACGTTCAAGTCTGTGAGTTGAATGCACTCCTCACAAAGAAGTTTCTGAGAATGCAGCTGTCTAGTTTTTGTGTGAAGATATTTCCTTTTCCTTGCATAGGTCTCAAATCGCTGGAAATATCCACTTGCAGATTTCACAAGAAGAGTGTTTCCAAACTGCTCTATCAAAAGACAGGTTCAACTCTGTGTGTTGAATGCACGCATCGAGAAGAACTTTCTGAGAATGCTTCTGTCTAGTTTTTAGGTGAAGATATTACATTTCCCAGCATAGGCCTCAAAGTGCTCCAAATATCCTTTTGCAGATTTAACAAAAAGAGTGTTTCTAAACTGCTCTTTCAAAAAGAAGGTTCAAGTCTGTGAGTTGAATGCACTCAACACAAGGAAGTTTCTGAGAATGCTTCTGTCTAGTTTTTATGTGAAGATATTTCCATTTCCAGCATAGGCCTCAAAGCGCTCCAAATATCCATTTGCAGGTTCTACAAAAAGAGTGTTTCCAAACTTCTCTATCAATTAGTAGGTTCAACTCTGTGAGGTGAATGCACTCATCACAAAGAAGTTTCTGAGAATGCTGCTGTTTAGTTCTTATGTGAAGATATTTCCTTTTCCAGCATAGGCCGGAAATCGCTCTAAATATCCACTTGCAGATTTTACCAAAAGTGTGTTTCAAAACTGCTCTTTGAAAAGAAAGGTTCAACTCTGTGAGTTGATTGCACATGTGGTGAAGAAGTTTCTGAGAATGCTTCTGCCTAGTACTTAGCTGAAGAGATTTCATTTCACAGCATAGGCCTCATATTGCTCCAAATATCCACTTGCAGATTCTACAAAAAGAGGGTTTCAAAACTGCTCTATCAAAAGGCAGGTTGAACTCCGTGAGTTGAATGCACAAAGCACAGAGAACTTTCTGAGAAAGCTTTTGTCCAGTTTCTTCGTGAAGATATTTCCATTTCCAGCATAGGCCTCAAAGCACTCCATCCATCCACATGAAGATTCTACTAAAAGAGTGTTTCGAAACTTCTCTATCAAAAGAAAGGTTGAACTCCGTGAGTTCAACGCACACATCACAAAGAAGTTTCTGAGAATGCTTCTGTCCAGTTTTTATGTGAAGATATTTCCTTTTCCAGCATAGGCCTCAAAGCGCTCCATATATCCACTTGCAGATGCTACAAAAAGAGTGTTTCAAAACTGCTCTTTCAGAAGGAAGCTTCAAGTCTGTGAGTTGAATGCACTTCTCACAAAGACGTTTCTGAGAATGCTTCTGTCTAGATTTCATGAGAAGATGTTTCCATTTACATCACAGGCCTCAAATCCCTCCAAATATTCACTTGCGTGTTCTACAAAAAGAGTGTTTCGAAACTTCTCTATCGATTGGTAGGTTCAACTCTCTGAGTTGAATGCACTCTTTACAAAGAGGTTTCTCAGAATATTTCTGTCTAGTTTTAATGTGAAGATATATCCTTTTCCAACATAGGCCTCGAAGCGCTCCGACTAAACAATTGCAGATTCTACAAAAGGAGTGCTTCAAAACTGTTCTATCGAAAGGAACGTTCAAGTCTGTGAGATGAATGCACTCTTCTCAAAGAGGTTTCTGAGAATGCTGCTGTCTAGTTTTTAGGTGAAGACATTTCCTTTTCCAGCATAGGCCTCAAAGCGCTCCAAATACCCACTTGCAGATTCTACAAAAAGAGTGTCTCCCAACTTCTCTATCAATTGGTAGGTTCAAGTCTGTGAGTTGAATGCAATCCACACAAAGAAGTTTCTGAGAATGCTGCTGTTTAGTTCTTATGTGAAGATATTTCCTTTTCCAGCATAGGCCGGAAATCGCTACAAATATCCACTTGCAGATTTTACCAAAAGTGTGCTTCAAAACTGCTCTTTGAAAAGAAAGGTTCAAAACTGTGAGTTGAATGCACATATCGTGAATAAGTTTCTGAGAATGCTTCTGTCTAGTACTTAGGTGAAGAGATTCCATTTCACAGCATAGGCCTCATAGTGCTCCAAATATCCACTTGCAGATTCTACAAAAAGAGTGTTTCAAAACTGTTCTATCAAAAGGAAGGTTCAAGTCTGTGACTAGAATGCACTCATCACAAAGAAGTTTCTGAGAATGCTTCTGTCTAGTTTTTATGTGAAGACATTTCCTTTTCCAACATAGGCCTCAAAGCGTTCCGAATAAACACTTGCAGATTGTACAAAAGGAGTGTTTCAAAACTGTTCTATGAAAAGGAACGTTCAAGTCTGTGAGTTGAATGCACTCCTCACAAAGAAGTTTCTGAGAATGCAGCTGTCTAGTTTTCGTGTGAAGATATTTCCTTTTCCTTGCATAGGTCTCAAATCGCTGGAAATATCCACTTGCAGAATTCACAAGAAGAGTGTTTCCAAACTGCTCTATCAAAAGACAGGTTCAACTCTGTGAGTTGAATGCACGCATCGAGAAGAACTTTCTGAGAATGCTTCTGTCTAGTTTTTAGGTGAAGATATTACGTTTCCCAGCATACGCCTCAAAGTGCTCCAAATATCCTTTTGCAGATTTTACAAAAAGAGTGTTTCAAAACTGCTCTTTCAAAAAGAAGGTTCAAGTCTGTGAGTTGAATGCACTCAACACAAGGAAGTTTCTGAGAATGCTTCTGTCTAGTTTTTATGTGAAGATATTTCCATTTCCAGCATAGGCCTCATAGTGCTCCAAATATCCACTTGCAGATTCTACAAAAAGAGTGTTTCAAAACTGTTCTATCAAAAGGAAGGTTCAACTCTGTGACTAGAATGCACTCATCACAAAGAAGTTTCTGAGAATGCTTCTGTCTAGTTTTTATGTGAAGATATTTCCATTTCCAGCATAGGCCTCAAAGCGCTCCAAATATCCATTTGCAGATTCTACAAAAAGAGTGTTTCCAAACTTCTCTATCAATTAGTAGGTTCAACTCTGTGAGGTGAATGCACTCATCACAAAGAAGT
This sequence comes from Pongo pygmaeus, assembly GCF_028885625.2. Classification (NCBI taxonomy): domain Eukaryota; kingdom Metazoa; phylum Chordata; class Mammalia; order Primates; family Hominidae; genus Pongo; species Pongo pygmaeus. The sequence goes on from NC_085930.1 coordinate 21,314,125, forward strand.
TTCTGAGAATGCTGCTGTTTAGTTCTTATGTGAAGATATTTCCTTTTCCAGCATAGGCCGGAAATCGCTCTAAATATCCACTTGCAGATTTTACCAAAAGTGTGTTTCAAAACTGCTCTTTGAAAAGAAAGGTTCAACTCTGTGAGTTGATTGCACATGTGGTGAAGAAGTTTCTGAGAATGCTTCTGTCTAGTACTTAGCTGAAGAGATTTCATTTCACAGCATAGGCCTCATAGTGCTCCAAATATCCACTTGCAGATTCTACAAAAAGAGTGTTTCAAAATTGTTCTATCAAAAGGAAGGTTCAACTCTGTGACTAGAATGCACTCCTCACAAAGAAGTTTCTGAGAATGCTTCTGTCTAGTTTTTATGTGAAGATATTTCCTTTTCCAACATAGGCCTCAAAGCGCTCCGAATAAACACCTGCAGATTGTACAAAAGGAGTGTTTCAAAACTGTTCTATGAAAAGGAACGTTCAAGTCTGTGAGTTGAATGCACTCCTCACAAAGAAGTTTCTGAGAATGCAGCTGTCTAGTTTTTGTGTGAAGATATTTCCTTTTCCTTGCATAGGTCTCAATTCGCTGGAAATATCCACTTGCAGATTTCACAAAAAGAGTGTTTCCAAACTGCTCTATCAAAAGACAGGTTCAACTCTGTGAGTTGAATGCACGCATCGAGAAGAACTTTCTGAGAATGCTTCTGTCTAGTTTTTAGGTGAAGATATTACATTTCCCAGCATAGGCCTCATAGTGCTCCAAATATCCACTTGCAGATTCTACAAAAAGAGTGTTTCAAAACTGTTCTATCAAAAGGAAGGTTCAACTCTGTGACTAGAATGCACTCATCACAAAGAAGTTTCTGAGAATGCTTCTGTCTAGTTTTTATGTGAAGATATTTCCATTTCCAGCATAGGCCTCAAAGCGCTCCAAATATCCATTTGTAGATTCTACAAAAAGAGTGTTTCCAAACTTCTCTATCAATTAGTAGGTTCAACTCTGTGAGGTGAATGCACTCATCACAAAGAAGTTTCTGAGAATGCTGCTGTTTAGTTCTTATGTGAAGATATTTCCTTTGCCAGCATAGGCCGGAAATCGCTCTAAATATCCACTTGCAGATTTTACCAAAAGTGTGTTTCAAAACTGCTCTTTGAAAAGAAAGGTTCAACTCTGTGAGTTGATTGCACATGTGGTGAAGAAGTTTCTGAGAATGCTTCTGTCTAGTACTTAGCTGAAGAGATTTCATTTCACAGCATAGGCCTCACAGTGCTCCAAATATCCACTTGCAGCTTCTACAAAAAGAGTGTTTCAAAACTGTTCTATCAAAAGGAAGGTTCAAGTCTGTGAGTAGAATGCACTCATCACAAAGAAGTTTCTGAGAATGCTTCTGTCTAGTTTTTATGTGAAGACATTTCCTTTTCCAACATAGGCCTCAAAGCGTTCCGAATAAACACTTGCAGATTGTACAAAAGGAGTGTTTCAAAACTGTTCTATGAAAAGGAACGTTCAAGTCTGTGAGTTGAATGCACTCCTCACAAAGAAGTTTCTGAGAATGCAGCTGTCTAGTTTTCGTGTGAAGATATTTCCTTTTCCTTGCATAGGTCTCAAATCGCTGGAAATATCCACTTGCAGAATTCACAAGAAGAGTGTTTCCAAACTGCTCTATCAAAAGACAGGTTCAACTCTGTGAGTTGAATGCACGCATCGAGAAGAACTTTCTGAGAATGCTTCTGTCTAGTTTTTAGGTGAAGATATTACGTTTCCCAGCATACGCCTCAAAGTGCTCCAAATATCCTTTTGCAGATTTTACAAAAAGAGTGTTTCAAAACTGCTCTTTCAAAAAGAAGGTTCAAGTCTGTGAGTTGAATGCACTCAACACAAGGAAGTTTCTGAGAATGCTTCTGTCTAGTTTTTATGTGAAGATATTTCCATTTCCAGCATAGGCCTCATAGTGCTCCAAATATCCACTTGCAGATTCTACAAAAAGAGTGTTTCAAAACTGTTCTATCAAAAGGAAGGTTCAACTCTGTGACTAGAATGCACTCATCACAAAGAAGTTTCTGAGAATGCTTCTGTCTAGTTTTTATGTGAAGATATTTCCATTTCCAGCATAGGCCTCAAAGCGCTCCAAATATCCATTTGCAGATTCTACAAAAAGAGTGTTTCCAAACTTCTCTATCAATTAGTAGGTTCAACTCTGTGAGGTGAATGCACTCATCACAAAGAAGTTTCTGAGAATGCTGCTGTTTAGTTCTTATGTGAAGATATTTCCTTTTCCAGCATAGGCCGGAAATCGCTCTAAATATCCACTTGCAGATTTTACCAAAAGTGTGTTTCAAAACTGCTCTTTGAAAAGAAAGGTTCAACTCTGTGAGTTGATTGCACATGTGGTGAAGAAGTTTCTGAGAATGCTTCTGTCTAGTACTTAGCTGAAGAGATTTCATTTCACAGCATAGGCCTCATAGTGCTCCAAATATCCACTTGCAGATTCTACAAAAAGAGTGTTTCAAAATTGTTCTATCAAAAGGAAGGTTCAACTCTGTGACTAGAATGCACTCCTCACAAAGAAGTTTCTGAGAATGCTTCTGTCTAGTTTTTATGTGAAGATATTTCCTTTTCCAACATAGGCCTCAAAGCGCTCCGAATAAACACCTGCAGATTGTACAAAAGGAGTGTTTCAAAACTGTTCTATGAAAAGGAACGTTCAAGTCTGTGAGTTGAATGCACTCCTCACAAAGAAGTTTCTGAGAATGCAGCTGTCTAGTTTTTGTGTGAAGATATTTCCTTTTCCTTGCATAGGTCTCAATTCGCTGGAAATATCCACTTGCAGATTTCACAAAAAGAGTGTTTCCAAACTGCTCTATCAAAAGACAGGTTCAACTCTGTGAGTTGAATGCACGCATCGAGAAGAACTTTCTGAGAATGCTTCTGTCTAGTTTTTAGGTGAAGATATTACATTTCCCAGCATAGGCCTCATAGTGCTCCAAATATCCACTTGCAGATTCTACAAAAAGAGTGTTTCAAAACTGTTCTATCAAAAGGAAGGTTCAACTCTGTGACTAGAATGCACTCATCACAAAGAAGTTTCTGAGAATGCTTCTGTCTAGTTTTTATGTGAAGATATTTCCATTTCCAGCATAGGCCTCAAAGCGCTCCAAATATCCATTTGTAGATTCTACAAAAAGAGTGTTTCCAAACTTCTCTATCAATTAGTAGGTTCAACTCTGTGAGGTGAATGCACTCATCACAAAGAAGTTTCTGAGAATGCTGCTGTTTAGTTCTTATGTGAAGATATTTCCTTTGCCAGCATAGGCCGGAAATCGCTCTAAATATCCACTTGCAGATTTTACCAAAAGTGTGTTTCAAAACTGCTCTTTGAAAAGAAAGGTTCAACTCTGTGAGTTGATTGCACATGTGGTGAAGAAGTTTCTGAGAATGCTTCTGTCTAGTACTTAGCTGAAGAGATTTCATTTCACAGCATAGGCCTCACAGTGCTCCAAATATCCACTTGCAGCTTCTACAAAAAGAGTGTTTCAAAACTGTTCTATCAAAAGGAAGGTTCAAGTCTGTGAGTAGAATGCACTCATCACAAAGAAGTTTCTGAGAATGCTTCTGTCTAGTTTTTATGTGAAGACATTTCCTTTTCCAACATAGGCCTCAAAGCGTTCCGAATAAACACTTGCAGATTGTACAAAAGGAGTGTTTCAAAACTGTTCTATGAAAAGGAACGTTCAAGTCTGTGAGTTGAATGCACTCCTCACAAAGAAGTTTCTGAGAATGCAGCTGTCTAGTTTTTGTGTGAAGATATTTCCTTTTCCTTGCATAGGTCTCAAATCGCTGGAAATATCCACTTGCAGATTTCACAAGAAGAGTGTTTCCAAACTGCTCTATCAAAAGACAGGTTCAACTCTGTGTGTTGAATGCACGCATCGAGAAGAACTTTCTGAGAATGCTTCTGTCTAGTTTTTAGGTGAAGATATTACATTTCCCAGCATAGGCCTCAAAGTGCTCCAAATATCCTTTTGCAGATTTAACAAAAAGAGTGTTTCTAAACTGCTCTTTCAAAAAGAAGGTTCAAGTCTATGGGTTGAACGCACTCAACACAAGGAAGTTTCTGAGAATGCTTCTGTCCAGTTTTTCTGTGAATATATTTCCATTTCCAGCCTAGGCTTCAAAGCGCTCCAAATATCCACTTGCAGATTCTACAAAAAGAGTGTTTCCAAACTTGTCTATCAATTAGTAGGTTCAACTCTGTTAGGTGAATGCACTCATCACAATGAAATTTCTGAGAATGCTTCTCTCTAGTTTTTATGTGAAGCAATTTCCTTTTCCAACATAGGCCTCAAGGTGCTCTGCATAAACACTTGCGAATTCTACAAACTTAGTGATTCAAAACTGTTCTATCAAAAGGAACGTTCAAGTCTGAGGTGAATGCACTCATCAGAGAGAACTTTCTCAGAATGCTTCTGTCTAGTTTTCAGGTGAAGATATTTCACTTCCCAGCATAGGCCTCAAAGCGCTCCAAATATCCACTTGCAGATTCTACAAAAAGAGTCTTTCAAAACTGCTCTTTGAAAAGGAAGGTTCAAATCTGTGAGTTGAAAGCACTCATCAGAGAGAAGTTTCCGAGAATGATTCTATCTAGTTTTCATCTGCATGTGTTTCCTTTTCCACTAGATGCCGCAATCGCACCAAATATCCACTTGCAGTTTCCACGAAAAGAGTGTTGCAGAACTGCTCCATGGAAAGGAGTGTTCAACTCTGTGAGTTCAATCCCCACATGACATAAAAGTTTCTGAAAATGCTTCTGTCCAGTTTGTATATGAAGATATCTCCTTTTCCAGCATAAGCCTCAAAGAGCTCCAAATATCCACTTGCGTATTCTACAAAAACCGTGTTTCCTAACTGGTCTATCAAAAGGGAGGTTCAACTCTGTGAGTTGAATGCACTCATCACAAAGAAGTTTCTGTGAATGCTTCCATCTAGCTTTTATGCAATGATATTTCCTTTTGCAGCATAGGCCTCAAAGCGCTCCAAATATCCACTTGCAGACTCTACAAAAAGAGGGTTTCAAAACTGCTCTATCAAAAGGCAGGTTGAACTCCGTGAGTTGAATGCACAAAGCACAGGGAACTTTCTGAGAAAGCTTTTGTCCAGTTTCTACGTGAAGATATTTCCTATTCCTGCATAGGCCTCAAAGCACTCCATCCATCCACATGAAGATTCTACTAAAAGAGTGTTTCGAAACTTCTCTATCAAAAGAAAGGTTGAACTCCGTGAGTTCAACGCACACATCACAAAGAAGTTTCTGAGAATGCTTCTGTCCAGTTTTTATGTGAAGATATTTCCTTTTCCAGCATAGGCCTCAAAGCGCTCCATATATCCACTTGCAGATGCTACAAAAAGAGTGTTTCAAAACTGCTCTTTCAGAAGGAAGCTTCACGTCTGTGAGTTGAATGCACTTATCACAAAGACGTTTCTGAGAATGCTTCTGTCTAGATTTCATGAGAAGATGTTTCCATTTACATCACAGGCCTCAAATCCCTCCAAATATTCACTTGCGTGTTCTACAAAAAGAGTGTTTCGAAACTTCTCTATCGATTGGTAGGTTCAACTCTCTGAGTTGAATGCACTCTTTACAAAGAGGTTTCTGAGAATATTTCTATCTAGTTTTTATGTGAAGATATATCCTTTTCCAACATAGGCCTCGAAGCGCTCCGAATAAACAATTGCAGATTCTACAAAAGGAGTGCTTCAAAACTGTTCTATCGAAAGGAACGTTCAAGTCTGTGAGATGAATGCACTCTTCTCAAAGAGGTTTCTGAGAATGCTGCTGTCTAGTTTTTAGGTGAAGACATTTCCTTTTCCAGCGTAGGCCTCAAAGCGCTCCAAATACCCACTTGCAGATTCTACAAAAAGAGTGTCTCCCAACTTCTCTATCAATTGGTAGGTTCAAGTCTGTGAGTTGAATGCAATCCACACAAAGAAGTTTCTGAGAATGCTGCTGTTTAGTTCTTATGTGAAGATATTTCCTTTTCCAGCATAGGCCGGAAATCGCTACAAATATCCACTTGCAGATTTTACCAAAAGTGTGCTTCAAAACTGCTCTTTGAAAAGAAAGGTTCAACACTGTGAGTTGAATGCACATATCGTGAAGAAGTTTCTGAGAATGCTTCTGTCTAGTACTTAGGTGAAGAGATTCCATTTCACAGCATAGGCCTCATAGTGCTCCAAATATCCACTTGCAGATCCTACAGAAAGAGTGTTTCAAAACTGTTCTATCAAAAGGAAGGTTCAAGTCTGTGAGTAGAATGCACTCATCACAAAGAAGTTTCTGAGAATGCTTCTGTCTAGTTTTTATGTGAAGACATTTCCTTTTCCAACATAGGCCTCAAAGCGTTCCGAATAAACACTTGCAGATTGTACAAAAGGAGTGTTTCAAAACTGTTCTATGAAAAGGAACGTTCAAGTCTGCGAGTTGAATGCACTCCTCACAAAGAAGTTTCTGAGAATGCAGCTGTCTAGTTTTTGTGTGAAGATATTTCCTTTTCCTTGCATAGGTCTCAAATCGCTGGAAATATCCACTTGCAGATTTCACAAAAAGAGTGTTTCCAAACTGCTCTATCAAAAGACAGGTTCAACTCTGTGAGTTGAATGCACGCATCGAGAAGAACTTTCTGAGAATGCTTCTGTCTAGTTTTTAGGTGAAGATATTACATTTCCCAGCATAGGCCTCAAAGTGCTCCAAATATCCTTTTGCAGATTTTACAAAAAGAGTGTTTCAAAACTGCTCTTTCAAAAAGAAGGTTCAAGTCTGTGAGTTGAATGCACTCAACACAAGGAAGTTTCTGAGAATGCTTCTGTCTAGTTTTTATGTGAAGATATTTCCATTTCCAGCATAGGCCTCAAAGCGCTCCAAATATCCATTTGCAGATTCTACAAAAAGAGTGTTTCCAAACTTCTCTATCAATTAGTAGGTTCAACTCTGTGAGGTGAATGCACTCATCACAAAGAAGTTTCTGAGAATGCTGCTGTTTAGTTCTTATGTGAAGATATTTCCTTTTCCAGCATAGGCCGGAAATCGCTCTAAATATCCACTTGCAGATTTTACCAAAAGTGTGTTTCAAAACTGCTCTTTGAAAAGAAAGGTTCAACTCTGTGAGTTGATTGCACATGTGGTGAAGAAGTTTCTGAGAATGCTTCTGTCTAGTACTTAGCTGAAGAGATTTCATTTCACAGCATAGGCCTCATAGTGCTCCAAATATCCACTTGCAGATTCTACAAAAAGAGTGTTCCAAACTGTTCTATCAAAAGGAAGGTTCAAGTCTGTGACTAGAATGCACTCATCACAAAGAAGTTTCTGAGAATGCTTCTGTCTAGTTTTTATGTGAAGATATTTCGTTTTCCAACATAGGCCTCAAAGCCCTCCGAATAAACACCGGCAGATTGTACAAAAGGAGTGTTTCAAAACTGTTCTATGAAAAGGAACGTTCAAGTCTGTGAGTTGAATGCACTCCTCGCAAAGAAGTTTCTGAGAATGCAGCTGTCTAGTTTTTGTGTGAAGATATTTCCTTTTCCTTGCATAGACCTCAAATCGCTGGAAATATCCACTTGCAGATTTCACAAAAAGAGTGTTTCCAAACTGCTCTATCAAAAGACGGGTTGAAATCTGTGAGTTGAATGCACGCATCGAGGAGATCTTTCTGAGAATGCTTCTGTCTAGTTTTTAGGTGAAGATATTCCATTTCCCAGCATGGGCCTCAAAATTCTCCAAATATCCATTTGCAGATTTTACAAAAAGAGTGTTTCAAAACTGCTCTTTCAAAAAGAAGGTTCAAGTCTATGGGTTGAACGCACTCAACACAAGGAAGTTTCTGAGAATGCTTCTGTCCAGTTTTTCTGTGAATATATTTCCATTTCCAGCCTAGGCTTCAAAGCGCTCCAAATATCCACTTGCAGATTCTACAAAAAGAGTGTTTCCAAACTTGTCTATCAATTAGTAGGTTCAACTCTGTTAGGTGAATGCACTCATCACAATGAAATTTCTGAGAATGCTTCTCTCTAGTTTTTATGTGAAGCAATTTCCTTTTCCAACATAGGCCTCAAGGTGCTCTGCATAAACACTTGCGAATTCTACAAACTTAGTGATTCAAAACTGTTCTATCAAAAGGAACGTTCAAGTCTTAGGTGAATGCACTCATCAGAGAGAACTTTCTCAGAATGCTTCTGTCTAGTTTTCAGGTGAAGATATTTCACTTCCCAGCATAGGCCTCAAAGCGCTCCAAATATCCACTTGCAGATTCTACAAAAAGAGTCTTTCAAAACTGCTCTTTGAAAAGGAAGGTTCAAATCTGTGAGTTGAAAGCACTCATCAGAGAGAAGTTTCCGAGAATGATTCTATCTAGTTTTCATCTGCATGTGTTTCCTTTTCCACTAGATGCCGCAATCGCACCAAATATCCACTTGCAGTTTCCACGAAAAGAGTGTTGCAGAACTGCTCCATGGAAAGGAGTGTTCAACTCTGTGAGTTCAATCCCCACATGACAGAAAAGTTTCTGAAAATGCTTCTGTCCAGTTTGTATATGAAGATATCTCCTTTTCCAGCATAAGCCTCAAAGAGCTCCAAATATCCACTTGCGTATTCTACAAAAACCGTGTTTCCTAACTGGTCTATCAAAAGGGAGGTTCAACTCTGTGAGTTGAATGCACTCATCACAAAGAAGTTTCTGTGAATGCTTCCATCTAGCTTTTATGCAATGATATTTCCTTTTGCAGCATAGGCCTCAAAGCGCTCCAAATATCCACTTGCAGACTCTACAAAAAGAGGGTTTCAAAACTGCTCTATCAAAAGGCAGGTTGAACTCCGTGAGTTGAATGCACAAAGCACAGGGAACTTTCTGAGAAAGCTTTTGTCCAGTTTCTACGTGAAGATATTTCCTATTCCTGCATAGGCCTCAAAGCACTCCATCCATCCACATGAAGATTCTACTAAAAGAGTGTTTCGAAACTTCTCTATCAAAAGAAAGGTTGAACTCCGTGAGTTCAACGCACACATCACAAAGAAGTTTCTGAGAATGCTTCTGTCCAGTTTTTATGTGAAGATATTTCCTTTTCCAGCATAGGCCTCAAAGCGCTCCATATATCCACTTGCAGATGCTACAAAAAGAGTGTTTCAAAACTGCTCTTTCAGAAGGAAGCTTCAAGTCTGTGAGTTGAATGCACTTCTCACAAAGACGTTTCTGAGAATGCTTCTGTCTAGATTTCATGAGAAGATGTTTCCATTTACATCACAGGCCTCAAATCCCTCCAAATATTCACTTGCGTGTTCTACAAAAAGAGTGTTTCGAAACTTCTCTATCGATTGGTAGGTTCAACTCTCTGAGTTGAATGCACTCTTTACAAAGAGGTTTCTGAGAATATTTCTGTCTAGTTTTTATGTGAAGATATAACCTTTTCCAACATAGGCCTCGAAGCGCTCCGAATAAACAATTGCAGATTCTACAAAAGGAGTGCTTCAAAACTGTTCTATCGAAAGGAACGTTCAAGTCTGTGAGATGAATGCACTCTTCTCAAAGAGGTTTCTGAGAATGCTGCTGTCTAGTTTTTAGGTGAAGACATTTCCTTTTCCAGCGTAGGCCTCCAAGCGCTCCAAATACCCACTTGCAGATTCTACAAAAAGAGTGTCTCCCAACTTCTCTATCAATTGGTAGGTTCAAGTCTGTGAGTTGAATGCAATCCACACAAAGAAGTTTCTGAGAATGCTGCTGTTTAGTTCTTATGTGAAGATATTTCCTTTTCCAGCATAGGCCGGAAATCGCTACAAATATCCACTTGCAGATTTTACCAAAAGTGTGCTTCAAAACTGCTCTTTGAAAAGAAAGGTTCAACACTGTGAGTTGAATGCACATATCGTGAAGAAGTTTCTGAGAATGCTTCTGTCTAGTACTTAGGTGAAGAGATTCCATTTCACAGCATAGGCCTCATAGTGCTCCAAATATCCACTTGCAGATCCTACAGAAAGAGTGTTTCAAAACTGTTCTATCAAAAGGAAGGTTCAAGTCTGTGAGTAGAATGCACTCATCACAAAGAAGTTTCTGAGAATGCTTCTGTCTAGTTTTTATGTGAAGACATTTCCTTTTCCAACATAGGCCTCAAAGCGTTCCGAATAAACACTTGCAGATTGTACAAAAGGAGTGTTTCAAAACTGTTCTATGAAAAGGAACGTTCAAGTCTGTGAGTTGAATGCACTCCTCACAAAGAAGTTTCTGAGAATGCAGCTGTCTAGTTTTTGTGTGAAGATATTTCCTTTTCCTTGCATAGGTCTCAAATCGCTGGAAATATCCACTTGCAGATTTCACAAAAAGAGTGTTTCCAAACTGATCTATCAAAAGACAGGTTCAACTCTGTGAGTTGAATGCACGCATCGAGAAGAACTTTCTGAGAATGCTTCTGTCAATTTTTTAGGTGAAGATATTACATTTCCCAGCATAGGCCTCAAAGTGCTCCAAATATCCTTTTGCAGATTTTACAAAAAGAGTGTTTCAAAACTGCTCTTTCAAAAAGAAGGTTCAAGTCTGTGAGTTGAATGCACTCAACACAAGGAAGTTTCTGAGAATGCTTCTGTCTAGTTTTTATGTGAAGATATTTCCATTTCCAGCATAGGCCTCAAAGCGCTCCAAATATCCATTTGCAGATTCTACAAAAAGAGTGTTTCCAAACTTCTCTATCAATTAGTAGGTTCAACTCTGTGAGGTGAATGCACTCATCACAAAGAAGTTTCTGAGAATGCTGCTGTTTAGTTCTTATGTGAAGATATTTCCTTTTCCAGCATAGGCCGGAAATCGCTCTAAATATCAACTTGCAGATTTTACCAAAAGTGTGTTTCAAAACTGCTCTTTGAAAAGAAAGGTTCAACTCTGTGAGTTGATTGCACATGTGGTGAAGAAGTTTCTGAGAATGCTTCTGTCTAGTACTTAGCTGAAGAGATTTCATTTCACAGCATAGGCCTCATAGTGCTCCAAATATCCACTTGCAGATTCTACAAAAAGAGTGTTTCAAAACTGTTCTATCAAAAGGAAGGTTCAACTCTGTGACTAGAATGCACTCATCACAAAGAAGTTTCTGAGAATGCTTCTGTCTAGTTTTTATGTGAAGATATTTCCTTTTCCAACATAGGCCTCAAAGCCCTCCGAATAAACACCGGCAGAATGTAGAAAAGGAGTGTTTCAAAACTGTTCTATGAAAAGGAACGTTCAAGTCTGTGAGTTGAATGCACTCCTCACAAAGAAGTTTCTGAGAATGCAGCTGTCTAGTTTTTGTGTGAAGATATTTCCTTTTCCTTGCATAGACCTCAAATCGCTGGAAATATCCACTTGCAGATTTCACAAAAAGAGTGTTTCCAAACTGCTCTATCAAAAGACGGGTTGAAATCTGTGAGTTGAATGCACGCATCGAGGAGATCTTTCTGAGAATGCTTCTGTCTAGTTTTTAGGTGAAGATATTCCATTTCCCAGCATGGGCCTCAAAATGCTCCAAATATCCATTTGCAGATTTTACAAAAAGAGTGTTTCAAAACTGCTCTTTCAAAAAGAAGGTTCAAGTCTATGGGTTGAACGCACTCAACACAAGGAAGTTTCTGAGAATGCTTCTGTCCAGTTTTTCTGTGAATATATTTCCATTTCCAGCCTAGGCTTCAAAGCGCTCCAAATATCCACTTGCAGATTCTACAAAAAGAGTGTTTCCAAACTTGTCTATCAATTCGTAGGTTCAACTCTGTTAGGTGAATGCACTCATCACAATGAAATTTCTGAGAATGCTTCTCTCTAGTTTTTATGTGAAGCAATTTCCTTTTCCAACATAGGCCTCAAGGTGCTCTGCATAAACACTTGCGAATTCTACAAACTTAGTGATTCAAAACTGTTCTATCAAAAGGAACGTTCAAGTCTGAGGTGAATGCACTCATCAGAGAGAACTTTCTCAGAATGCTTCTGTCTAGTTTTCAGGTGAAGATATTTCATTTCCCAGCATAGGCCTCAAAGCGCTCCAAATATCCACTTGCAGATCCTACAAAAAGAGTCTTTCAAAACTGCTCTTTGAAAAGGAAGGTTCAAATCTGTGAGTTGAAAGCACTCATCAGAGAGAAGTTTCCGAGAATGATTCTATCTAGTTTTCATCTGCATGTGTTTCCTTTTCCACTAGATGCCGCAATCGCACCAAATATCCACTTGCAGTTTCCACGAAAAGAGTGTTGCAGAACTGCTCCATGGAAAGGAGTGTTCAACTCTGTGAGTTCAATCCCCACATGACATAAAATTTTCTGAAAATGCTTCTGTCCAGTTTGTATATGAAGATATCTCCTTTTCCAGCATAAGCCTCAAAGAGCTCCAAATATCCACTTGCGTATTCTACAAAAACCGTGTTTCATAACTGGTCTATCAAAAGGAAGGTTCAACTCTGTGAGTTGAATGCACTCATCACAAAGAAGTTTCTGTGAATGCTTCCATCTAGCTTTTATGCAATGATATTTCCTTTTGCAGCATAGGCCTCAAAGCGCTCCAAATATCCACTTGCAGATTCTACAAAAAGAGGGTTTCAAAACTGCTCTATCAAAAGGCAGGTTGAACTCCGTGAGTTGAATGCACAAAGCACAGGGAACTTTCTGAGAAAGCTTTTGTCCAGTTTCTAAGTGAAGATATTTCCATTTCCAGCATAGGCCTCAAAGCACTCCATCCATCCACATGAAGATTCTACTAAAAGTGTGTTTCGAAACTTCTCTATCAAAAGAAAGGTTGAACTCCGTGAGTTCAACGCACACATGACAAAGAAGTTTCTGAGAATGCTTCTGTCCAGTTTTTATGTGAAGATATTTCCTTTTCCATCATAGGCCTCAAAGCGCTCCATATATCCACTTGCAGATGCTACAAAAAGAGTGTTTCAAAACTGCTCTTTCAGAAGGAAGCTTCAAGTCTGTGAGTTGAATGCACTTCTCACAAAGACGTTTCTGAGAATGCTTCTGTCTAGACTTCATGAGAAGATGTTTCCATTTACATCACAGGCCTCAAATCCCTCCAAATATTCACTTGCGTGTTCTACAAAAAGAGTGTTTCGAAACTTCTCTATCGATTGGTAGGTTCAACTCTCTGAGTTGAATGCACTCTTTACAAAGAGGTTTCTGAGAATATTTCTGTCTAGTTTTTATGTGAAGATATATCCTTTTCCAACATAGGCCTCGAAGCGCTCCGACTAAACAATTGCAGATTCCACAAAAGGAGTGCTTCAAAACTGTTCTATCGAAAGGAACGTTCAAGTCTGTGAGATGAATGCACTCTTCTCAAAGAGGTTTCTGAGAATGCTGCTGTCTAGTTTTTAGGTGAAGACATTTCCTTTTCCAGCATAGGCCTCAAAGCGCTCCAAATACCCACTTGCAGATTCTACACAAAGAGTGTCTCCCAACTTCTCTATCAATTGGTAGGTTCAAGTCTGTGAGTTGAATGCAATCCACACAAAGAAGTTTCTGAGAATGCTGCTGTTTAGTTCTTATGTGAAGATATTTCCTTTTCCAGCATAGGCCGGAAATCGCTCTAAATATCCACTTGCAGATTTTACCAAAAGTGTGCTTCAAAACTGCTCTTTGAAAAGAAAGGTTCAACACTGTGAGTTGAATGCACATATCGTGAAGAAGTTTCTGAGAATGCTTCTGTCTAGTACTTAGGTGAAGAGATTCCATTTCACAGCATAGGCCTCATAGTGCTCCAAATATCCACTTGCAGATTCTACAAAAAGAGTGTTTCAAAACTGTTCTATCAAAAGGAAGGTTCAAGTCTGTGAGTAGAATGCACTCATCACAAAGAAGTTTCTGAGAATGCTTCTGTCTAGTTTTTATGTGAAGACATTTCCTTTTCCAACACAGGCCTCAAAGCGTTCCTAATAAACACTTGCAGATTGTACAAAAGGAGTGTTTCAAAACTGTTCTATGAAAAGGAACGTTCAAGTCTGTGAGTTGAATGCACTCCTCACAAAGAAGTTTCTGAGAATGCAGCTGTCTAGTTTTTGTGTGAAGATATTTCCTTTTCCTTGCATAGGTCTCAAATCGCTGGAAATATCCACTTGCAGATTTCACAAGAAGAGTGTTTCCAAACTGCTCTATCAAAAGACAGGTTCAACTCTGTGAGTTGAATGCACGCATCGAGAAGAACTTTCTGAGAATGCTTCTGTCTAGTTTTTAGGTGAAGATATTACATTTCCCAGCATAGGCCTCAAAGTGATCCAAATATGCTTTTGCAGATTTTACCAAACGAGTGTTTCAAAACTGCTGTTTCAAAAAGAAGGTTCAAGTCTGTGAGTTGAATGCACTCAACACAAGGAAGTTTCTGAGAATGCTTCTGTCTAGTTTTTATGTGAAGATATTTCCATTTCCAGCATAGGCCTCAAAGCGCTCCAAATATCCATTTGCAGATTCTACAAAAAGAGTGTTTCCAAACTTCTCTATCAATTAGTAGGTTCAACTCTGTGAGGTGAATGCACTCATCACAAAGAAGTTTCTGAGAATGCTGCTGTTTAGTTCTTATGTGAAGATATTTCCTTTTCCAGCATAGGCCGGAAATCGCTCTAAATATCCACTTGCAGATTTTTCCAAAAGGGTGTTTCAAAACTGCTCTTTGAAAAGAAAGGTTCAACTCTGTGAGTTGATTGCACATGTGGTGAAGAAATTTCTGAGAATGCTTCTGTCTAGTACTTAGCCGAAGAGATTTCATTTCACAGCAAAGGCCTCATAGTGTTCCAAATATCCACTTGCAGATTCTACAAAAAGAGTGTTTCAAAACTGTTCTATCAATAGGAAGGTTCAACTCTGAGACTAGAATGACCTCATCACAAAGAAGTTTCTGAGAATGCTTCTGTCTAGTTTTTATGTGAAGATATTTCCTTTTCCAACATAGGCCTCAAAGCCCTCCGAATAAACACCGGCAATTGTACAAAAGGAGTGTTTCAAAAGTGTTCTATGAAAAGGAACGTTCAAGTCTGTGAGTTGAATGCAATCCTCACAAAGAAGTTTCTGAGAATGCAGCTGTCTAGATTTTGTGTGAAGATATTTCCTTTTCCTTGCATAGACCTCAAATCGCTGGAAATATCCACTTACAGATTTCACAAAAAGAGTGTTTCCAAACTGCTCTATCAAAAGACGGGTTGAAATCTGTGAGTTGAATGCACGCATCGAGGAGATCTTTCTGAGAATGCTTCTGTCTAGTTTTTAGGTGAAGATATTCCATTTCCCAGCATGGGCCTCAAAATGCTCCAAATATCCATTTGCAGATTTTACAAAAAGAGTGTTTCAAAACTGCTCTTTCAAAAAGAAGGTTCAAGTCTATGGGTTGAACGCACTCAACACAAGGAAGTTTCTGAGAATGCTTCTGTCCAGTTTTTCTGTGAATATATTTCCATTTCCAGCCTAGGCTTCAAAGCGCTCCAAATATCCACTTGCAGATTCTACAAAAAGAGTGTTTCCAAACTTGTCTATCAATTAGTAGGTTCAACTCTGTTAGGTGAATGCACTCATCACAATGAAATTTCTGAGAATGCTTCTCTCTAGTTTTTATGTGAAGCAATTTCCTTTTCCAACATAGGCCTCAAGGTGCTCTGCCTAAACACTTGCGAATTCTACAAACTTAGTGATTCAAAACTGTTCTATCAAAAGGAACGTTCAAGTCTGAGGTGAATGCACTCATCAGAGAGAACTTTCTCAGAATGCTTCTGTCTAGTTTTCAGGTGAAGATATTTCACTTCCCAGCATAGGCCTCAAAGCGCTCCAAATATTCACTTGCAGATTCTACAAAAAGAGTCTTTCAAAACTGCTCTTTGAAAAGGAAGGTTCAAATCTGTGAGTTGAAAGCACTCATCAGAGAGAAGTTTCCGAGAATGATTCTATCTAGTTTTCATCTGCATGTGTTTCCTTTTCCACTAGATGCCGCAATCGCACCAAATATCCACTTGCAGTTTCCACGAAAAGAGTGTTGCAGAACTGCTCCATGGAAAGGAGTGTTCAACTCTGTGAGTTCAATCCCCACATGACATAAAAGTTTCTGAAAATGCTTCTGTCCAGTTTGTATATGAAGATATCTCCTTTTCCAGCATAAGCCTCAAAGAGCTCCAAATATCCACTTGCGTATTCTACAAAAACCGTGTTTCCTAACTGGTCTATCAAAAGGGAGGTTCAACTCTGTGAGTTGAATGCACTCATCACAAAGAAGTTTCTGTGAATGCCTCCATCTAGCTTTTATGCAATGATATTTCCTTTTGCAGCTTAGGCCTCAAAGCGCTCCAAATATCCACTTGCAGACTCTACAAAAAGAGGGTTTCAAAACTGCTCTATCAAAAGGCAGGTTGAACTCCGTGAGTTGAATGCACAAAGCACAGGGAACTTTCTGAGAAAGCTTTTGTCCAGTTTCTACGTGAAGATATTTCCTATTCCTGCATAGGCCTCAAAGCACTCCATCCATCCACATGAAGATTCTACTAAAAGAGTGTTTCGAAACTTCTCTATCAAAAGAAAGGTTGAACTCCATGAGTTCAACGCACACATCACAAAGAAGTTTCTGAGAATGCTTCTGTCCAGTTTTTATGTGAAGATATTTCCTTTTCCAGCATAGGCCTCAAAGCGCTCCATATATCCACTTGCAGATGCTACAAAAAGAGTGTTTCAAAACTGCTCTTTCAGAAGGAAGCTTCAAGTCTGTGAGTTGAATGCACTTATCACAAAGACGTTTCTGAGAATGCTTCTGTGTAGATTTCATGAGAAGATGTTTCCATTTACATCACAGGCCTCAAATCCCTCCAAATATTCACTTGCGTGTTCTACAAAAAGAGTGTTTCGAAACTTCTCTATCGATTGGTAGGTTCAACTCTCTGAGTTGAATGCACTCTTTACAAAGAGGTTTCTGAGAATATTTCTGTCTAGTTTTTATGTGAAGATATATCCTTTTCCAACATAGGCCTCGAAGCGCTCCGAATAAACAATTGCAGATTCTACAAAAGGAGTGCTTCAAAACTGTTCTATCGAAAGGAACGTTCAAGTCTGTGAGATGAATGCACTCTTCTCAAAGAGGTTTCTGAGAATGCTGCTGTCTAGTTTTTAGGTGAAGACATTTCCTTTTCCAGCGTAGGCCTCCAAGCGCTCCAAATACCCACTTGCAGATTCTACAAAAAGAGTGTCTCCCAACTTCTCTATCAATTGGTAGGTTCAAGTCTGTGAGTTGAATGCAATCCACACAAAGAAGTTTCTGAGAATGCTGCTGTTTAGTTCTTATGTGAAGATATTTCCTTTTCCAGCATAGGCCGGAAATCGCTACAAATATCCACTTGCAGATTTTACCAAAAGTGTGCTTCAAAACTGCTCTTTGAAAAGAAAGGTTCAACACTGTGAGTTGAATGCACATATCGTGAAGAAGTTTCTGAGAATGCTTCTGTCTAGTACTTAGGTGAAGAGATTCCATTTCACAGCATAGGCCTCATAGTGCTCCAAATATCCACTTGCAGATCCTTCAAAAAGAGTGTTTCAAAACTGTTCTATCAAAAGGAAGGTTCAAGTCTGTGAGTAGAATGCACTCATCACAAAGAAGTTTCTGAGAATGCTTCTGTCTAGTTTTTATGTGAAGACATTTCCTTTTCCAACATAGGCCTCAAAGCGTTCCGAATAAACACTTGCAGATTGTACAAAAGGAGTGTTTCAAAACTGTTCTATGAAAAGGAACGTTCAAGTCTGTGAGTTGAATGCACTCCTCACAAAGAAGTTTCTGAGAATGCAGCTGTCTAGTTTTTGTGTGAAGATATTTCCTTTTCCTTGCATAGGTCTCAAATCGCTGGAAATATCCACTTGCAGATTTCACAAGAAGAGTGTTTCCAAACTGCTCTATCAAAAGACAGGTTCAACTCTGTGAGTTGAATGCACGCATCGAGAAGAACTTTCTGAGAATGCTTCTGTCTAGTTTTTAGGTGAAGATATTACATTTCCCAGCATAGGCCTCATAGTGCTCCAAATATCCACTTGCAGATTCTACAAAAAGAGTGTTTCAAAACTGTTCTATCAAAAGGAAGGTTGAACTCTGTGACTAGAATGCACTCATCACAAAGAAGTTTCTGAGAATGCTTCTGTCTAGTTTTTATGTGAAGATATTTCCATTTCCAGCATAGGCCTCAAAGCGCTCCAAATATCCATTTGCAGATTCTACAAAAAGAGTGTTTCCAAACTTCTCTATCAATTAGTAGGTTCAACTCTGTGAGGTGAATGCACTCATCACAAAGAAGTTTCTGAGAATGCTGCTGTTTAGTTCTTATGTGAAGATATTTCCTTTTCCAGCATAGGCCGGAAATCGCTCTAAATATCCACTTGCAGATTTTACCAAAAGTGTGTTTCAAAACTGCTCTTTGAAAAGAAAGGTTCAACTCTGTGAGTTGATTGCACATGTGGTGAAGAAGTTTCTGAGAATGCTTCTGTCTAGTACTTAGCTGAAGAGATTTCATTTCACAGCATAGGCCTCATAGTGCTCCAAATATCCACTTGCAGATTCTACAAAAAGAGTGTTTCAAAACTGTTCTATCAAAAGGAAGGTTCAACTCTGTGACTAGAATGCACTCATCACAAAGAAGTTTCTGAGAATGCTTCTGTCTAGTTTTTATGTGAAGATATTTCCTTTTCCAACATAGGCCTCAAAGCGCTCCGAATAAACACCTGCAGATTGTACAAAAGGAGTGTTTCAAAACTGTTCTATGAAAAGGAACGTTCAAGTCTGTGAGTTGAATGCACTCCTCACAAAGAAGTTTCTGAGAATGCAGCTGTCTAGTTTTTGTGTGAAGATATTTCCTTTTCCTTGCATAGACCTCAAATCGCTGGAAATATCCACTTGCAGATTTCACAAAAAGAGTGTTTCCAAACTGCTCTATCAAAAGACGGGTTGAAATCTGTGAGTTGAATGCACGCATCGAGGAGATCTTTCTGAGAATGCTTCTGTCTAGTTTTTAGGTGAAGATATTCCATTTCCCAGCATGGGCCTCAAAATGCTCCAAATATCCATTTGCAGATTTTACAAAAAGAGTGTTTCAAAACTGCTCTTTCAAAAAGAAGGTTCAAGTCTATGGGTTGAACGCACTCAACACAAGGAAGTTTCTGAGAATGCTTCTGTCCAGTTTTTCTGTGAATATATTTCCATTTCCAGCCTAGGCTTCAAAGCGCTCCAAATATCCACTTGCAGATTCTACAAAAAGAGTGTTTCCAAACTTGTCTATCAATTCGTAGGTTCAACTCTGTTAGGTGAATGCACTCATCACAATGAAATTTCTGAGAATGCTTCTCCCTAGTTTTTATGTGAAGCAATTTCCTTTTCCAACATAGGCCTCAAGGTGCTCTGCCTAAACACTTGCGAATTCTACAAACTTAGTGATTCAAAACTGTTCTATCAAAAGGAACGTTCAAGTCTGAGGTGAATGCACTCATCAGAGAGAACTTTCTCAGAATGCTTCTGTCTAGTTTTCAGGTGAAGATATTTCATTTCCCAGCATAGGCCTCAAAGCGCTCCAAATATCCACTTGCAGATCCTACAAAAAGAGTCTTTCAAAACTGCTCTTTGAAAAGGAAGGTTCAAATCTGCGAGTTGAAAGCCCTCATCAGAGAGAAGTTTCCGAGAATGATTCTATCTAGTTTTCATCTGCATGTGTTTCCTTTTCCACTAGATGCCGCAATCGCACCAAATATCCACTTGCAGTTTCCACGAAAAGAGTGTTGCAGAACTGCTCCATGGAAAGGAGTGTTCAACTCTGTGAGTTCAATCCCCACATGACAGAAAAGTTTCTGAAAATGCTTCTGTCCAGTTTGTATATGAAGATATCTCCTTTTCCAGCATAAGCCTCAAAGAGCTCCAAATATCCACTTGCGTATTCTACAAAAACCGTGTTTCATAACTGGTCTATCAAAAGGAAGGTTCAACTCTGTGAGTTGAATGCACTCATCACAAAGAAGTTTCTGTGAATGCTTCCATCTAGCTTTTATGCAATGATATTTCCTTTTGCAGCATAGGCCTCAAAGCGCTCCAAATATCCACTTGCAGATTCTACAAAAAGAGGGTTTCAAAACTGCTCTATCAAAAGGCAGGTTGAACTCCGTGAGTTGAATGCACAAAGCACAGGGAACTTTCTGAGAAAGCTTTTGTCCAGTTTCTACGTGAAGATATTTCCATTTCCAGCATAGGCCTCAAAGCACTCCATCCATCCACATGAAGATTCTACTAAAAGAGTGTTTCGAAACTTCTCTATCAAAAGAAACGTTGAACTCCGTGAGTTCAACGCACACATCACAAAGAAGTTTCTGAGAATGCTTCTGTCCAGTTTTTATGTGAAGATATTTCCTTTTCCAGCATAGGCCTCAAAGCGCTCCATATATCCACTTGCAGATGCTACAAAAAGAGTGTTTCAAAACTGCTCTTTCAGAAGGAAGCTTCAAGTCTGTGAGTTGAATGCACTTCTCACAAAGACGTTTCTGAGAATGCTTCTGTCTAGATTTCATGAGAAGATGTTTCCATTTACATCACAGGCCTCAAATCCCTCCAAATATTCACTTGCGTGTTCTACAAAAAGAGTGTTTCGAAACTTCTCTATCGATTGGTAGGTTCAACTCTCTGAGTTGAATGCACTCTTTACAAAGAGGTTTCTGAGAATATTTCTGTCTAGTTTTTATGTGAAGATATATCCTTTTCCAACATAGGCCTCGAAGCGCTCCGACTAAACAATTGCAGATTCTACAAAAGGAGTGCTTCAAAACTGTTCTATCGAAAGGAACGTTCAAGTCTGTGAGATGAATGCACTCTTCTCAAAGAGGTTTCTGAGAATGCTGCTGTCTAGTTTTTAGGTGAAGACATTTCCTTTTCCAGCATAGGCCTCAAAGCGCTCCAAATACCCACTTGCAGATTCTACAAAAAGAGTGTCTCCCAACTTCTCTATCAATTGGTAGGTTCAAGTCTGTGAGTTGAATGCAATCCACACAAAGAAGTTTCTGAGAATGCTGCTGTTTAGTTCTTATGTGAAGATATTTCCTTTTCCAGCATAGGCCGGAAATCGCTACAAATATCCACTTGCAGATTTTACCAAAAGTGTGCTTCAAAACTGCTCTTTGAAAAGAAAGGTTCAACACTGTGAGTTGAATGCACATATCGTGAAGAAGTTTCTGAGAATGCTTCTGTCTAGTACTTAGGTGAAGAGATTCCATTTCACAGCATAGGCCTCATAGTGCTCCAAATATCCACTTGCAGATTCTACAAAAAGAGTGTTTCAAAACTGTTCTATCAAAAGGAAGGTTCAACTCTGGAACTAGAATGCACTCATCACAAAGAAGTTTCTGAGAATGCTTCTGTCTAGTTTTTATGTGAAGACATTTCCTTTTCCAACACAGGCCTCAAAGTGTTCCTAATAAACACTTGCAGATTGTACAAAAGGAGTGTTTCAAAACTGTTCTATGAAAAGGAACGTTCAAGTCTGTGAGTTGAATGCACTCCTCACAAAGAAGTTTCTGAGAATGCAGCTGTCTAGTTTTTGTGTGAAGATATTTCCTTTTCCTTGCATAGGTCTCAAATCGCTGGAAATATCCACTTGCAGATTTCACAAGAAGAGTGTTTCCAAACTGCTCTATCAAAAGACAGGTTCAACTCTGTGAGTTGAATGCACGCATCGAGAAGAACTTTCTGAGAATGCTTCTGTCTAGTTTTTAGGTGAAGATATTACATTTCCCAGCATAGGCCTCAAAGTGCTCCAAATATGCTTTTGCAGATTTTACCAAACGAGTGTTTCAAAACTGCTGTTTCAAAAAGAAGGTTCAAGTCTGTGAGTTGAATGCACTCAACACAAGGAAGTTTCTGAGAATGCTTCTGTCTAGTTTTTATGTGAAGATATTTCCATTTCCAGCATAGGCCTCAAAGCGCTCCAAATATCCATTTGCAGATTCTACAAAAAGAGTGTTTCCAAACTTCTCTATCAATTAGTAGGTTCAACTCTGTGAGGTGAATGCACTCATCACAAAGAAGTTTCTGAGAATGCTGCTGTTTAGTTCTTATGTGAAGATATTTCCTTTTCCAGCATAGGCCGGAAATCGCTCTAAATATCCACTTGCAGATTTTTCCAAAAGGGTGTTTCAAAACTGCTCTTTGAAAAGAAAGGTTCAACTCTGTGAGTTGATTGCACATGTGGTGAAGAAATTTCTGAGAATGCTTCTGTCTAGTACTTAGCCGAAGAGATTTCATTTCACAGCAAAGGCCTCATAGTGTTCCAAATATCCACTTGCAGATTCTACAAAAAGAGTGTTTCAAAACTGTTCTATCAATAGGAAGGTTCAACTCTGTGACTAGAATGACCTCATCACAAAGAAGTTTCTGAGAATGCTTCTGTCTAGTTTTTATGTGAAGATATTTCCTTTTCCAACATAGGCCTCAAAGCCCTCCGAATAAACACCGGCAATTGTACAAAAGGAGTGTTTCAAAAGTGTTCTATGAAAAGGAACGTTCAAGTCTGTGAGTTGAATGCAATCCTCACAAAGAAGTTTCTGAGAATGCAGCTGTCTAGATTTTGTGTGAAGATATTTCCTTTTCCTTGCATAGACCTCAAATCGCTGGAAATATCCACTTACAGATTTCACAAAAAGAGTGTTTCCAAACTGCTCTATCAAAAGACGGGTTGAAATCTGTGAGTTGAATGCACGCATCGAGGAGATCTTTCTGAGAATGCTTCTGTCTAGTTTTTAGGTGAAGATATTCCATTTCCCAGCATGGGCCTCAAAATGCTCCAAATATCCATTTGCAGATTTTACAAAAAGAGTGTTTCAAAACTGCTCTTTCAAAAAGAAGGTTCAAGTCTATGGGTTGAACGCACTCAACACAAGGAAGTTTCTGAGAATGCTTCTGTCCAGTTTTTCTGTGAATATATTTCCATTTCCAGCCTAGGCTTCAAAGCGCTCCAAATATCCACTTGCAGATTCTACAAAAAGAGTGTTTCCAAACTTGTCTATCAATTAGTAGGTTCAACTCTGTTAGGTGAATGCACTCATCACAATGAAATTTCTGAGAATGCTTCTCTCTAGTTTTTATGTGAAGCAATTTCCTTTTCCAACATAGGCCTCAAGGTGCTCTGCATAAACACTTGCGAATTCTACAAACTTAGTGATTCAAAACTGTTCTATCAAAAGGAACGTTCAAGTCTGAGGTGAATGCACTCATCAGAGAGAACTTTCTCAGAATGCTTCTGTCTAGTTTTCAGGTGAAGATATTTCACTTCCCAGCATAGGCCTCAAAGCGCTCCAAATATCCACTTGCAGATTCTACAAAAAGAGTCTTTCAAAACTGCTCTTTGAAAAGGAAGGTTCAAATCTGTGAGTTGAAAGCACTCATCAGAGAGAAGTTTCCGAGAATGATTCTATCTAGTTTTCATCTGCATGTGTTTCCTTTTCCACTAGATGCCGCAATCGCACCAAATATCCACTTGCAGTTTCCACGAAAAGAGTGTTGCAGAACTGCTCCATGGAAAGGAGTGTTCAACTCTGTGAGTTCAATCCCCACATGACATAAAAGTTTCTGAAAATGCTTCTGTCCAGTTTGTATATGAAGATATCTCCTTTTCCAGCATAAGCCTCAAAGAGCTCCAAATATCCACTTGCGTATTCTACAAAAACCATGTTTCCTAACTGGTCTATCAAAAGGGAGGTTCAACTCTGTGAGTTGAATGCACTCATCACAAAGAAGTTTCTGTGAATGCTTCCATCTAGCTTTTATGCAATGATATTTCCTTTTGCAGCATAGGCCTCAAAGCGCTCCAAATATCCACTTGCAGATTCTACAAAAAGAGGGTTTCAAAACTGCTCTATCAAAAGGCAGGTTGAACTCCGTGAGTTGAATGCACAAAGCACAGGGAACTTTCTGAGAAAGCTTTTGTCCAGTTCCTACGTGAAGATATTTCCTATTCCTGCATAGGCCTCAAAGCACTCCATCCATCCACATGAAGATTCTACTAAAAGAGTGTTTCGAAACTTCTCTATCAAAAGAAAGGTTGAACTCCGTGAGTTCAACGCACACATCACAAAGAAGTTTCTGAGAATGCTTCTGTCCAGTTTTTATGTGAAGATATTTCCTTTTCCAGCATAGGCCTCAAAGCGCTCCATATATCCACTTGCAGATGCTACAAAAAGAGTGTTTCAAAACTGCTCTTTCAGAAGGAAGCTTCAAGTCTGTGAGTTGAATGCACTTATCACAAAGACGTTTCTGAGAATGCTTCTGTGTAGATTTCATGAGAAGATGTTTCCATTTACATCACAGGCCTCAAATCCCTCCAAATATTCACTTGCGTGTTCTACAAAAAGAGTGTTTCGAAACTTCTCTATCGATTGGTAGGTTCAACTCTCTGAGTTGAATGCACTCTTTACAAAGAGGTTTCTGAGAATATTTCTGTCTAGTTTTTATGTGAAGATATATCCTTTTCCAACATAGGCCTCGAAGCGCTCCGAATAAACAATTGCAGATTCTACAAAAGGAGTGCTTCAAAACTGTTCTATCGAAAGGAACGTTCAAGTCTGTGAGATGAATGCACTCTTCTCAAAGAGGTTTCTGAGAATGCTGCTGTCTAGTTTTTAGGTGAAGACATTTCCTTTTCCAGCGTAGGCCTCCAAGCGCTCCAAATACCCACTTGCAGATTCTACAAAAAGAGTGTCTCCCAACTTCTCTATCAATTGGTAGGTTCAAGTCTGTGAGTTGAATGCAATCCACACAAAGAAGTTTCTGAGAATGCTGCTGTTTAGTTCTTATGTGAAGATATTTCCTTTTCCAGCATAGGCCGGAAATCGCTACAAATATCCACTTGCAGATTTTACCAAAAGTGTGCTTCAAAACTGCTCTTTGAAAAGAAAGGTTCAACACTGTGAGTTGAATGCACATATCGTGAAGAAGTTTCTGAGAATGCTTCTGTCTAGTACTTAGGTGAAGAGATTCCATTTCACAGCATAGGCCTCATAGTGCTCCAAATATCCACTTGCAGATCCTACAAAAAGAGTGTTTCAAAACTGTTCTATCAAAAGGAAGGTTCAAGTCTGTGAGTAGAATGCACTCATCACAAAGAAGTTTCTGAGAATGCTTCTGTCTAGTTTTTATGTGAAGACATTTCCTTTTCCAACATAGGCCTCAAAGCGTTCCGAATAAACACTTGCAGATTGTACAAAAGGAGTGTTTCAAAACTGTTCTATGAAAAGGAACGTTCAAGTCTGTGAGTTGAATGCACTCCTCACAAAGAAGTTTCTGAGAATGCAGCTGTCTAGTTTTTGTGTGAAGATATTTCCTTTTCCTTGCATAGGTCTCAAATCGCTGGAAATATCCACTTGCAGATTTCACAAGAAGAGTGTTTCCAAACTGCTCTATCAAAAGACAGGTTCAACTCTGTGAGTTGAATGCACGCATCGAGAAGAACTTTCTGAGAATGCTTCTGTCTAGTTTTTAGGTGAAGATATTACATTTCCCAGCATAGGCCTCATAGTGCTCCAAATATCCACTTGCAGATTCTACAAAAAGAGTGTTTCAAAACTGTTCTATCAAAAGGAAGGTTGAACTCTGTGACTAGAATGCACTCATCACAAAGAAGTTTCTGAGAATGCTTCTGTCTAGTTTTTATGTGAAGATATTTCCATTTCCAGCATAGGCCTCAAAGCGCTCCAAATATCCATTTGCAGATTCTACAAAAAGAGTGTTTCCAAACTTCTCTATCAATTAGTAGGTTCAACTCTGTGAGGTGAATGCACTCATCACAAAGAAGTTTCTGAGAATGCTGCTGTTTAGTTCTTATGTGAAGATATTTCCTTTTCCAGCATAGGCCGGAAATCGCTCTAAATATCCACTTGCAGATTTTACCAAAAGTGTGTTTCAAAACTGCTCTTTGAAAAGAAAGGTTCAACTCTGTGAGTTGATTGCACATGTGGTGAAGAAGTTTCTGAGAATGCTTCTGTCTAGTACTTAGCTGAAGAGATTTCATTTCACAGCATAGGCCTCATAGTGCTCCAAATATCCACTTGCAGATTCTACAAAAAGAGTGTTTCAAAACTGTTCTATCAAAAGGAAGTTTCAACTCTGGAACTAGAATGCACTCATCACAAAGAAGTTTCTGAGAATGCTTCTGTCTAGTTTTTATGTGAAGATATTTCCTTTTCCAACATAGGCCTCAAAGCGCTCCGAATAAACACCTGCAGATTGTACAAAAGGAGTGTTTCAAAACTGTTCTATGAAAAGGAACGTTCAAGTCTGTGAGTTGAATGCACTCCTCAGAAAGAAGTTTCTGAGAATACAGCTGTCTAGTTTTTGTGTGAAGATATTTCCTTTTCCTTGCATAGACCTCAAATCGCTGGAAATATCCACTTGCAGATTTCACAAAAAGAGTGTTTCCAAACTGCTCTATCAAAAGACGGTTGAAATCCGTGAGTTGAATGCACGCATCGAGGAGATCTTTCTGAGAATGCTTCTGTCTAGTTTTTAGGTGAAGATATTCCATTTCCCAGCATGGGCCTCAAAATGCTCCAAATATCCATTTGCAGATTTTACAAAAACAGTGTTTCAAAACTGCTCTTTCAAAAAGAAGGTTCAAGTCTATGGGTTGAACGCACTCAACACAAGGAAGTTTCTGAGAATGCTTCTGTCCAGTTTTTCTGTGAATATATTTCCATTTCCAGGATAGGCTTCAAAGCGCTCCAAATATCCACTTGCAGATTCTACAAAAAGAGTGTTTCCAAACTTGTCTATCAATTAGTAGGTTCAACTCTGTTAGGTGAATGCACTCATCACAATGAAATTTCTGAGAATGCTTCTCTCTAGTTTTTATGTGAAGCAATTTCCTTTTCCAACATAGGCCTCAAGGTGCTCTGCATAAACACTTGCGAATTCTACAAACTTAGTGATTCAAAACTGTTCTATCAAAAGGAACGTTCAAGTCTGAGGTGAATGCACTCATCAGAGAGAACTTTCTCAGAATGCTTCTGTCTAGTTTTCAGGTGAAGATATTTCATTTCCCAGCATAGGCCTCAAAGCGCTCCAAATATCCACTTGCAGATTCTACAAAAAGAGTCTTTCAAAACTGCTCTTTGAAAAGGAAGGTTCAAATCTGTGAGTTGAAAGCACTCATCAGAGAGAAGTTTCCGAGAATGATTCTATCTAGTTTTCATCTGCATGTGTTTCCTTTTCCACTAGATGCCGCAATCGCACCAAATATCCACTTGCAGTTTCCACGAAAAGAGTGTTGCAGAACTGCTCCATGGAAAGGAGTGTTCAACTCTGTGAGTTCAATCCCCACATGACATAAAAGTTTCTGAAAATGCTTCTGTCCAGTTTGTATATGAAGATATCTCCTTTTCCAGCATAAGCCTCAAAGAGCTCCAAATATCCACTTGCGTATTCTACGAAAACCGTGTTTCATAACTGGTCTATCAAAAGGAAGGTTCAACTCTGTGAGTTGAATGCACTCATCACAAAGAAGTTTCTGTGAATGCCTCCATCTAGCTTTTATGCAATGATATTTCAATTTCCAGCATAGGCCTCAAAGCACTCCATCCATTCACATGAAGATTCTACTAAAAGAGTGTTTCGAAACTTCTCTATCAAAAGAAAGGTTGAACTCCGTGAGTTCAACGCACACATCACAAAGAAGTTTCTGAGAATGCTTCTGTCCAGTTTTTATGTGAAGATATTTCCTTTTCCAGCATAGGCCTCAAAGCGCTCCATATATCCACTTGCAGATGCTACAAAAAGAGTGTTTCAAAACTGCTCTTTCAGAAGGAAGCTTCAAGTCTGTGAGTTGAATGCACTTCTCACAAAGACGTTTCTGAGAATTCTTCTGTCTAGATTTCATGAGAAGATGTTTCCATTTACATCACAGGCCTCAAATCCCTCCAAATATTCACTTGCGTGTTCTACAAAAAGAGTGTTTCGAAACTTCTCTATCGATTGGTAGGTTCAACTCTCTGAGTTGAATGCACTCTTTACAAAGAGGTTTCTGAGAATATTTCTGTCTAGTTTTTATGTGAAGATATATCCTTTTCCAACATAGGCCTCGAAGCGCTCCGACTAAACAATTGCAGATTCTACAAAAGGAGTGCTTCAAAACTGTTCTATCGAAAGGAACGTTCAAGTCTGTGAGATGAATGCACTCTTCTCAAAGAGGTTTCTGAGAATGCTGCTGTCTAGTTTTTAGGTGAAGACATTTCCTTTTCCAGCATAGGCCTCAAAGCGCTCCAAATACCCACTTGCAGATTCTACAAAAAGAGTGTCTCCCAACTTCTCTATCAATTGGTAGGTTCAAGTCTGTGAGTTGAATGCAATCCACACAAAGAAGTTTCTGAGAATGCTGCTGTTTAGTTCTTATGTGAAGATATTTCCTTTTCCAGCATAGGCCGGAAATCGCTACAAATATCCACTTGCAGATTTTACCAAAAGTGTGCTTCAAAACTGCTCTTTGAAAAGAAAGGTTCAACACTGTGAGTTGAATGCACATATCGTGAAGAAGTTTCTGAGAATGCTTCTGTCTAGTACTTAGGTGAAGAGATTCCATTTCACAGCATAGGCCTCATAGTGCTCCAAATATCCACTTGCAGATTCTACAAAAAGAGTGTTTCAAAACTGTTCTATCAAAAGGAAGGTTCAAGTCTGTGAGTAGAATGCACTCATCACAAAGAAGTTTCTGAGAATGCTTCTGTCTAGTTTTTATGTGAAGACATTTCCTTTTCCAACATAGGCCTCAAAGCGTTCCTAATAAACACTTGCAGATTGTACAAAAGGAGTGTTTCAAAACTGTTCTATGAAAAGGAACGTTCAAGTCTGTGAGTTGAATGCACTCCTCACAAAGAAGTTTCTGAGAATGCAGCTGTCTAGTTTTTGTGTGAAGATATTTCCTTTTCCTTGCATAGGTCTCAAATCGCTGGAAATATCCACTTGCAGATTTCACAAGAAGAGTGTTTCCAAACTGCTCTATCAAAAGACAGGTTCAACTCTGTGAGTTGAATGCACGCATCGAGAAGAACTTTCTGAGAATGCTTCTGTCTAGTTTTTAGGTGAAGATATTACATTTCCCAGCATAGGCCTCAAAGTGCTCCAAATATACTTTTGCAGATTTTACAAAAAGAGTGTTTCAAAACTGCTCTTTCAAAAAGAAGGTTCAAGTCTGTGAGTTGAATGCACTCAACACAAGGAAGTTTCTGAGAATGCTTCTGTCTAGTTTTTATGTGAAGATATTTCCATTTCCAGCATAGGCCTCAAAGCGCTCCAAATATCCATTTGCAGATTCTACAAAAAGAGTGTTTCCAAACTTCTCTATCAATTAGTAGGTTCAACTCTGTGAGGTGAATGCACTCATCACAAAGAAGTTTCTGAGAATGCTGCTGTTTAGTTCTTATGTGAAGATATTTCCTTTTCCAGCATAGGCCGGAAATCGCTCTAAATATCCACTTGCAGATTTTACCAAAAGTGTGTTTCAAAACTGCTCTTTGAAAAGAAAGGTTCAACTCTGTGAGTTGATTGCACATGTGGTGAAGAAGTTTCTGGGAATGCTTCTGTCTAGTACTTAGCTGAAGAGATTTCATTTCACAGCATAGGCCTCATAGTGCTCCAAATATCCACTTGCAGATTCTACAAAAAGAGTGTTTCAAAACTGTTCTATCAAAAGGAAGGTTCAACTCTGTGACTAGAATGCACTCATCACAAAGAAGTTTCTGAGAATGCTTCTGTCTAGTTTTTATGTGAAGATATTTCCTTTTCCAACATAGGCCTCAAAGCGCTCCGAATAAACACCTGCAGATTGTACAAAAGGAGTGTTTCAAAACTGTTCTATGAAAAGGAACGTTCAAGTCTGTGAGTTGAATGCACTCCTCACAAAGAAGTTTCTGAGAATGCAGCTGTCTAGTTTTTGTGTGAAGATATTTCCTTTTCCTTGCATAGACCTCAAATCGCTGGAAATATCCACTTGCAGATTTCACAAAAAGAGTGTTTCCAAACTGCTCTATCAAAAGACGGGTTGAAATCTGTGAGTTGAATGCACGCATCGAGGAGATCTTTCTGAGAATGCTTCTGTCTAGTTTTTAGGTGAAGATATTCCATTTCCCAGCATGGGCCTCAAAATGCTCCAAATATCCATTTGCAGATTTTACAAAAAGAGTGTTTCAAAACTGCTCTTTCAAAAAGAAGGTTCAAGTCTATGGGTTGAACGCACTCAACACAAGGAAGTTTCTGAGAATGCTTCTGTCCAGTATTTCTGTGAATATATTTCCATTTCCAGCCTAGGCTTCAAAGCGCTCCAAATATCCACTTGAAGATTCTACAAAAAGAGTGTTTCCAAACTTGTCTATCAATTAGTAGGTTCAACTCTGTTAGGTGAATGCACTCATCACAATGAAATTTCTGAGAATGCTTCTCTCTAGTTTTTATGTGAAGCAATTTCCTTTTCCAACATAGGCCTCAAGGTGCTCTGCATAAACACTTGCGAATTCTACAAACTTAGTGATTCAAAACTGTTCTATCAAAAGGAACGTTCAAGTCTGAGGTGAATGCACTCATCAGAGAGAACTTTCTCAGAATGCTTCTGTCTAGTTTTCAGGTGAAGATATTTCATTTCCCAGCATAGGCCTCAAAGCGCTCCAAATATCCACTTGCAGATCCTACAAAAAGAGTCTTTCAAAACTGCTCTTTGAAAAGGAAGGTTCAAATCTGCGAGTTGAAAGCCCTCATCAGAGAGAAGTTTCCGAGAATGATTCTATCTAGTTTTCATCTGCATGTGTTTCCTTTTCCACTAGATGCCGCAATCGCACCAAATATCCACTTGCAGTTTCCACGAAAAGAGTGTTGCAGAACTGCTCCATGGAAAGGAGTGTTCAACTCTGTGAGTTCAATCCCCACATGACATAAAAGTTTCTGAAAATGCTTCTGTCCAGTTTGTATATGAAGATATCTCCTTTTCCAGCATAAGCCTCAAAGAGCTCCAAATATCCACTTGCGTATTCTACAAAAACCGTGTTTCATAACTGGTCTATCAAAAGGAAGGTTCAACTCTGTGAGTTGAATGCACTCATCACAAAGAAGTTTCTGTGAATGCTTCCATCTAGCTTTTATGCAATGATATTTCCTTTTGCAGCATAGGCCTCAAAGCGCTCCAAATATCCACTTGCAGATTCTACAAAAAGAGGGTTTCAAAACTGCTCTATCAAAAGGCAGGTTGAACTCCGTGAGTTGAATGCACAAAGCACAGGGAACTTTCTGAGAAAGCTTTTGTCCAGTTTCTACGTGAAGATATTTCCTATTCCAGCATAGGCCTCAAAGCACTCCATCCATCCACATGAAGATTCTACTAAAAGAGTGTTTCGAAACTTCTCTATCAAAAGAAACGTTGAACTCCGTGAGTTCAACGCACACATCACAAAGAAGTTTCTGAGAATGCTTCTGTCCAGTTTTTATGTGAAGATATTTCCTTTTCCAGCATAGGCCTCAAAGCGCTCCATATATCCACTTGCAGATGCTACAAAAAGAGTGTTTCAAAACTGCTCTTTCAGAAGGAAGCTTCAAGTCTGTGAGTTGAATGCACTTCTCACAAAGACGTTTCTGAGAATGCTTCTGTCTAGATTTCATGAGAAGATGTTTCCATTTACATCACAGGCCTCAAATCCTTCCAAATATTCACTTGTGTGTTCTACAAAAAGAGTGTTTCGAAACTTCTCTATCGATTGGTAGGTTCAACTCTCTGAGTTGAATGCACTCTTTACAAAGAGGTTTCTCAGAATATTTCTGTCTAGTTTTTATGTGAAGATATATCCTTTTCCAACATAGGCCTCGAAGCGCTCCGACTAAACAATTGCAGATTCTACAAAAGGAGTGCTTCAAAACTGTTCTATCGAAAGGAACGTTCAAGTCTGTGAGATGAATGCACTCTTCTCAAAGAGGTTTCTGAGAATGCTGCTGTCTAGTTTTTAGGTGAAGACATTTCCTTTTCCAGCATAGGCCTCAAAGCGCTCCAAATACCCACTTGCAGATTCTACACAAAGAGTGTCTCCCAACTTCTCTATCAATTGGTAGGTTCAAGTCTGTGAGTTGAATGCAATCCACACAAAGAAGTTTCTGAGAATGCTGCTGTTTAGTTCTTATGTGAAGATATTTCCTTTTCCAGCATAGGCCGGAAATCGCTCTAAATATCCACTTGCAGATTTTACCAAAAGTGTGCTTCAAAACTGCTCTTTGAAAAGAAAGGTTCAACACTGTGAGTTGAATGCACATATCGTGAAGAAGTTTCTGAGAATGCTTCTGTCTAGTACTTAGGTGAAGAGATTCCATTTCACAGCATAGGCCTCATAGTGCTCCAAATATCCACTTGCAGATTCTACAAAAAGAGTGTTTCAAAACTGTTCTATCAAAAGGAAGGTTGAAGTCTGTGAGTAGAATGCACTCATCACAAAGAAGTTTCTGAGAATGCTTCTGTCTAGTTTTTATGTGAAGACATTTCCTTTTCCAACATAGGCCTCAAAGTGTTCCGAATAAACACTTGCAGATTGTACAAAAGGAGTGTTTCAAAACTGTTCTATGAAAAGGAACGTTCAAGTCTGTGAGTTGAATGCACTCCTCACAAAGAAGTTTCTGAGAATGCAGCTGTCTAGTTTTTGTGTGAAGATATTTCCTTTTCCTTACATAGGTCTCAAATCGCTGGAAATATCCACTTGCAGATTTCACAAGAAGAGTGTTTCCAAACTGCTCTATCAAAAGACAGGTTCAACTCTGTGAGTTGAATGCACGCATCGAGAAGAACTTTCTGAGAATGCTTCTGTCTAGTTTTTAGGTGAAGATATTACATTTCCCAGCATAGGCCTCATAGTGCTCCAAATATCCACTTGCAGATTCTACAAAAGGAGTGTTTCAAAACTGTTCTATCAAAAGGAAGGTTGAACTCTGTGACTAGAATGCATTCATCACAAAGAAGTTTCTGAGAATGCTTCTGTCTAGTTTTTATGTGAAGATATTTCCATTTCCAGCATAGGCCTCAAAGCGCTCCAAATATCCATTTGCAGATTCTACAAAAAGAGTGTTTCCAAACTTCTCTATCAATTAGTAGGTTCAACTCTGTGAGGTGAATGCACTCATCACAAAGAAGTTTCTGAGAATGCTGCTGTTTAGTTCTTATGTGAAGATATTTCCTTTTCCAGCATAGGCCGGAAATCGCTACAAATATCCACTTGCAGATTTTACCAAAAGTGTGTTTCAAAACTGCTCTTTGAAAAGAAAGGTTCAACTCTGTGAGTTGATTGCACATGTGGTGAAGAAGTTTCTGAGAATGCTTCTGTCTAGTACTTAGCTGAAGAGATTTCATTTCACAGCATAGGCCTCATAGTGCTCCAAATATCCACTTGCAGCTTCTACAAAAAGAGTGTTTCAAAACTGTTCTACCAAAAGGAAGGTTCAACTCTGTGACTAGAATGCACTCATCACAAAGAAGTTTCTGAGAATGCTTCTGTCTAGTTTTTATGTGAAGATATTTCCTTTTCCAACATAGGCCTCAAAGCGCTCCGAATAAACACCTGCAGATTGTACAAAAGGAGTGTTTCAAAACTGTTCTATGAAAAGGAACGTTCAAGTCTGTGAGTTGAATGCACTCCTCACAAAGAAGTTTCTGAGAATGCAGCTGTCTAGTTTTTGTGTGAAGATATTTCCTTTTCCTTGCATAGACCTCAAATCGCTGGAAATATCCACTTGCAGATTTCACAAAAAGAGTGTTTCCAAACTGCTCTATCAAAAGACGGGTTGAAATCTGTGAGTTGAATGCACGCATCGAGGAGATCTTTCTGAGAATGCTTCTGTCTAGTTTTTAGGTGAAGATATTCCATTTCCCAGCATGGGCCTCAAAATGCTCCAAATATCCATTTGCAGATTTTACAAAAAGAGTGTTTCAAAACTGCTCTTTCAAAAAGAAGGTTCAAGTCTATGGGTTGAACGCACTCAACACAAGGAAGTTTCTGAGAATGCTTCTGTCCAGTTTTTCTGTGAATATATTTCCATTTCCAGCCTAGGCTTCAAAGCGCTCCAAATATCCACTTGCAGATTCTACAAAAAGAGTGTTTCCAAACTTGTCTATCAATTAGTAGGTTCAACTCTGTTAGGTGAATGCACTCATCACAATGAAATTTCTGAGAATGCTTCTCTCTAGTTTTTATGTGAAGCAATTTCCTTTTCCAACATAGGCCTCAAGGTGCTCTGCATAAACACTTGCGAATTCTACAAACTTAGTGATTCAAAACTGTTCTATCAAAAGGAACGTTCAAGTCTGAGGTGAATGCACTCATCAGAGAGAACTTTCTCAGAATGCTTCTGTCTAGTTTTCAGGTGAAGATATTTCATTTCCCAGCATAGGCCTCAAAGCGCTCCAAATATCCACTTGCAGATTCTACAAAAAGAGTCTTTCAAAACTGCTCTTTGAAAAGGAAGTTTCAAATCTGTGAGTTGAAAGCACTCATCAGAGAGAAGTTTCCGAGAATGATTCTATCTAGTTTTCATCTGCATGTGTTTCCTTTTCCACTAGATGCCGCAATCGCACCAAATATCCACTTGCAGTTTCCACGAAAAGAGTGTTGCAGAACTGCTCCATGGAAAGGAGTGTTCAACACTGTGAGTTCAATCCCCACATGACATAAAAGTTTCTGAAAATGCTTCTGTCCAGTTTGTATATGAAGATATCTCCTTTTCCAGCATAAGCCTCAAAGAGCTCCAAATATCCACTTGCGTATTCTACAAAAACCGTGTTTCGTAACTGGTCTATCAAAAGCAAGGTTCAACTCTGTGAGTTGAATGAACTCATCACAAAGAAGTTTCTGTGAATGCTTCCATCTAGCTTTTATGCAATGATATTTCCTTTTGCAGCATAGGCCTCAAAGCGCTCCAAATATCCACTTGCAGATTCTACAAAAAGAGGGTTTCAAAACTGCTCTATCAAAAGGCAGGTTGAACTCCGTGAGTTGAATGCACAAAGCACAGGGAACTTTCTGAGAAAGCTTTTGTCGAGTTTCTAAGTGAAGATATTTCCATTTCCAGCATAGGACTCAAAGCACTCCATCCATCCACATGAAGATTCTACTAAAAGTGTGTTTCGAAACTTCTCTATCAAAAGAAAGGTTGAACTCCGTGAGTTCAACGCACACATGACAAAGAAGTTTCTGAGAATGCTTCTGTCCAGTTTTTATGTGAAGATATTTCCTTTTCCATCATAGGCCTCAAAGCGCTCCATATATCCACTTGCAGATGCTACAAAAAGAGTGTTTCAAAACTGCTCTTTCAGAAGGAAGCTTCAAGTCTGTGAGTTGAATGCACTTCTCACAAAGACGTTTCTGAGAATGCTTCTGTCTAGACTTCATGAGAAGATGTTTCCATTTACATCACAGGCCTCAAATCCCTCCAAATATTCACTTGCGTGTTCTACAAAAAGAGTGTTTCGAAACTTCTCTATCGATTGGTAGGTTCAACTCTCTGAGTTGAATGCACTCTTTACAAAGAGGTTTCTGAGAATATTTCTGTCTAGTTTTTATGTGAAGATATATTCTTTTCCAACATAGGCCTCGAAGCGCTCCGACTAAACAATTGCAGATTCTACAAAAGGAGTGCTTCAAAACTGTTCTATCGAAAGGAACGTTCAAGTCTGTGAGATGAATGCACTCTTCTCAAAGAGGTTTCTGAGAATGCTGCTGTCTAGTTTTTAGGTGAAGACATTTCCTTTTCCAGCATAGGCCTCCAAGCGCTCCAAATACCCACTTGCAGATTCTACACAAAGAGTGTCTCCCAACTTCTCTATCAATTGGTAGGTTCAAGTCTGTGAGTTGAATGCAATCCACACAAAGAAGTTTCTGAGAATGCTGCTGTTTAGTTCTTATGTGAAGATATTTCCTTTTCCAGCATAGGCCGGAAATCGCTCTAAATATCCACTTGCAGATTTTACCAAAAGTGTGCTTCAAAACTGCTCTTTGAAAAGAAAGGTTCAACACTGTGAGTTGAATGCACATATCGTGAAGAAGTTTCTGAGAATGCTTCTGTCTAGTACTTAGGTGAAGAGATTCCATTTCACAGCATAGGCCTCATAGTGCTCCAAATATCCACTTGCAGATTCTACAAAAAGAGTGTTTCAAAACTGTTCTATCAAAAGGAAGGTTCAAGTCTGTGAGTAGAATGCACTCATCACAAAGAAGTTTCTGAGAATGCTTCTGTCTAGTTTTTATGTGAAGACATTTCCTTTTCCAACATAGGCCTCAAAGCGTTCCGAATAAACACTTGCAGATTGTACAAAAGGAGTGTTTCAAAACTGTTCTACGAAAAGGAACGTTCAAGTCTGTGAGTTGAATGCACTCCTCACAAAGAAGTTTCTGAGAATGCAGCTGTCTAGTTTTTGTGTGAAGATATTTCCTTTTCCTTACATAGGTCTCAAATCGCTGGAAATATCCACTTGCAGATTTCACAAGAAGAGTGTTTCCAAACTGCTCTATCAAAAGACAGGTTCAACTCTGTGAGTTGAATGCACGCATCGAGAAGAACTTTCTGAGAATGCTTCTGTCTAGTTTTTAGGTGAAGATATTACATTTCCCAGCATAGGCCTCATAGTGCTCCAAATATCCACTTGCAGATTCTACAAAAAGAGTGTTTCAAAACTGTTCTATCAAAAGGAAGGTTCAACTCTGTGACTAGAATGCATTCATCACAAAGAAGTTTCTGAGAATGCTTCTGTCTAGTTTTTATGTGAAGATATTTCCATTTCCAGCATAGGCCTCAAAGCGCTCCAAATATCCATTTGCAGATTCTACAAAAAGAGTGTTTCCAAACTTCTCTATCAATTAGTAGGTTCAACTCTGTGAGGTGAATGCACTCATCACAAAGAAGTTTCTGAGAATGCTGCTGTTTAGTTCTTATGTGAAGATATTTCCTTTTCCAGCATAGGCCGGAAATCGCTACAAATATCCACTTGCAGATTTTACCAAAAGTGTGTTTCAAAACTGCTCTTTGAAAAGAAAGGTTCAACCCTGTGAGTTGATTGCACATGTGGTGAAGAAGTTTCTGAGAATGCTTCTGTCTAGTACTTAGCTGAAGAGATTTCATTTCACAGCATAGGCCTCATAGTGCTCCAAATATCCACTTGCAGCTTCTACAAAAAGAGTGTTTCAAAACTGTTCTACCAAAAGGAAGGTTCAACTCTGTGACTAGAATGCACTCATCACAAAGAAGTTTCTGAGAATGCTTCTGTCTAGTTTTTATGTGAAGATATTTCCTTTTCCAACATAGGCCTCAAAGCGCTCCGAATAAACACCTGCAGATTGTACAAAAGGAGTGTTTCAAAACTGTTCTATGAAAAGGAACGTTCAAGTCTGTGAGTTGAATGCACTCCTCACAAAGAAGTTTCTGAGAATGCAGCTGTCTAGTTTTTGTGTGAAGATATTTCCTTTTCCTTGCATAGACCTCAAATCGCTGGAAATATCCACTTGCAGATTTCACAAAAAGAGTGTTTCCAAACTGCTCTATCAAAAGACGGGTTGAAATCTGTGAGTTGAATGCACGCATCGAGGAGATCTTTCTGAGAATGCTTCTGTCTAGTTTTTAGGTGAAGATATTCCATTTCCCAGCATGGGCCTCAAAATGCTCCAAATATCCATTTGCAGATTTTACAAAAAGAGTGTTTCAAAACTGCTCTTTCAAAAAGAAGGTTCAAGTCTATGGGTTGAACGCACTCAACACAAGGAAGTTTCTGAGAATGCTTCTGTCCAGTTTTTCTGTGAATATATTTCCATTTCCAGCCTAGGCTTCAAAGCGCTCCAAATATCCACTTGCAGATTCTACAAAAAGAGTGTTTCCAAACTTGTCTATCAATTAGTAGGTTCAACTCTGTTAGGTGAATGCACTCATCACAATGAAATTTCTGAGAATGCTTCTCTCTAGTTTTTATGTGAAGCAATTTCCTTTTCCAACATAGGCCTCAAGGTGCTCTGCCTAAACACTTGCGAATTCTACAAACTTAGTGATTCAAAACTGTTCTATCAAAAGGAACGTTCAAGTCTGAGGTGAATGCACTCATCAGAGAGAACTTTCTCAGAATGCTTCTGTCTAGTTTTCAGGTGAAGATATTTCATTTCCCAGCATAGGCCTCAAAGCGCTCCAAATATCCACTTGTAGATTCTACAAAAAGAGTCTTTCAAAACTGCTCTTTGAAAAGGAAGGTTCAAATCTGTGAGTTGAAAGCACTCATCAGAGAGAAGTTTCCGAGAATGATTCTATCTAGTTTTCATCTGCATGTGTTTCCTTTTCCACTAGATGCCGCAATCGCACCAAATATCCACTTGCAGTTTCCACGAAAAGAGTGTTGCAGAACTGCTCCATGGAAAGGAGTGTTCAACACTGTGAGTTCAATCCCCACATGACATAAAAGTTTCTGAAAATGCTTCTGTCCAGTTTGTATATGAAGATATCTCCTTTTCCAGCATAAGCCTCAAAGAGCTCCAAATATCCACTTGCGTATTCTACAAAAACCGTGTTTCGTAACTGGTCTATCAAAAGCAAGGTTCAACTCTGTGAGTTGAATGCACTCATCACAAAGAAGTTTCTGTGAATGCTTCCATCTAGCTTTTATGCAATTATATTTCCTTTTGCAGCATAGGCCTCAAAGCGCTCCAAATATCCACTTGCAGATTCTACAAAAAGAGGGTTTCAAAACTGCTCTATCAAAAGGCAGGTTGAACTCCGTGAGTTGAATGCACAAAGCACAGGGAACTTTCTGAGAAAGCTTTTGTCCAGTTTCTAAGTGAAGATATTTCCATTTCCAGCATAGGACTCAAAGCACTCCATCCATCCACATGAAGATTCTACTAAAACTGTGTTTCGAAACTTCTCTATCAAAAGAAAGGTTGAACTCCGTGAGTTCAACGCACACATGACAAAGAAGTTTCTGAGAATGCTTCTGTCCAGTTTTTATGTGAAGATATTTCCTTTTCCATCATAGGCCTCAAAGCGCTCCATATATCCACTTGCAGATGCTACAAAAAGAGTGTTTCAAAACTGCTCTTTCAGAAGGAAGCTTCAAGTCTGTGAGTTGAATGCACTTCTCACAAAGACGTTTCTGAGAATGCTTCTGTCTAGACTTCATGAGAAGATGTTTCCATTTACATCACAGGCCTCAAATCCCTCCAAATATTCACTTGCGTGTTCTACAAAAAGAGTGTTTCGAAACTTCTCTATCGATTGGTAGGTTCAACTCTCTGAGTTGAATGCACTCTTTACAAAGAGGTTTCTGAGAATATTTCTGTCTAGTTTTTATGTGAAGATATATCCTTTTCCAACATAGGCCTCGAAGCGCTCCGACTAAACAATTGCAGATTCTACAAAAGGAGTGCTTCAAAACTGTTCTATCGAAAGGAACGTTCAAGTCTGTGAGATGAATGCACTCTTCTCAAAGAGGTTTCTGAGAATGCTGCTGTCTAGTTTTTAGGTGAAGACATTTCCTTTTCCAGCATAGGCCTCAAAGCGCTCCAAATACCCACTTGCAGATTCTACACAAAGAGTGTCTCCCAACTTCTCTATCAATTGGTAGGTTCAAGTCTGTGAGTTGAATGCAATCCACACAAAGAAGTTTCTGAGAATGCTGCTGTTTAGTTCTTATGTGAAGATATTTCCTTTTCCAGCATAGGCCGGAAATCGCTCTAAATATCCACTTGCAGATTTTACCAAAAGTGTGCTTCAAAACTGCTCTTTGAAAA
Source organism: Pongo pygmaeus (assembly GCF_028885625.2). Classification (NCBI taxonomy): domain Eukaryota; kingdom Metazoa; phylum Chordata; class Mammalia; order Primates; family Hominidae; genus Pongo; species Pongo pygmaeus. The sequence continues at coordinate 21,353,911 of NC_085930.1, forward strand.
GAAAGGTTCAACACTGTGAGTTGAATGCACATATCGTGAAGAAGTTTCTGAGAATGCTTCTGTCTAGTACTTAGGTGAAGAGATTCCATTTCACAGCATAGGCCTCATAGTGCTCCAAATATCCACTTGCAGATCCTACAAAAAGAGTGTTTCAAAACTGTTCTATCAAAAGGAAGGTTCAAGTCTGTGAGTAGAATGCACTCATCACAAAGAAGTTTCTGAGAATGCTTCTGTCTAGTTTTTATGTGAAGACATTTCCTTTTCCAACATAGGCCTCAAAGCGTTCCGAATAAACACTTGCAGATTGTACAAAAGGAGTGTTTCAAAACTGTTCTATGAAAAGGAACGTTCAAGTCTGTGAGTTGAATGCACTCCTCACAAAGAAGTTTCTGAGAATGCAGCTGTCTAGTTTTTGTGTGAAGATATTTCCTTTTCCTTGCATAGGTCTCAAATCGCTGGAAATATCCACTTGCAGATTTCACAAAAAGAGTGTTTCCAAACTGCTCTATCAAAAGACAGGTTCAACTCTGTGAGTTGAATGCACGCATCGAGAAGAACTTTCTGAGAATGCTTCTGTCTAGTTTTTAGGTGAAGATATTACATTTCCCAGCATAGGCCTCAAAGTGCTCAAAATATCCTTTTGCAGATTTTACAAAAAGAGTGTTTCAAAACTGCTCTTTCAAAAAGAAGGTTCAAGTCTGTGAGTTGAATGCACTCAACACAAGGAAGTTTCTGAGAATGCTTCTGTCTAGTTTTTATGTGAAGATATTTCCATTTCCAGCATAGGCCTCAAAGCACTCCAAATATCCATTTACAGATTCAACAAAAAGAGTGTTTCCAAACTTCTCTATCAATTAGTAGGTTCAACTCTGTGAGGTGAATGCACTCATCACAAAGAAGTTTCTGAGAATGCTGCTGTTTAGTTCTTATGTGAAGATATTTCCTTTTCCAGCATAGGCCGGAAATCGCTCTAAATATCCACTTGCAGATTTTACCAAAAGTCTGTTTCAAAACTGCTCTTTGAAAAGAAAGGTTCAACTCTGTGAGTTGATTGCACATGTGGTGAAGAAGTTTCTGAGAATGCTTCTGTCTAGTACTTAGCTGAAGAGATTTCATTTCACAGCATAGGCCTCATAGTGCTCCAAATATCCACTGGCAGATCCTACAAAAAGAGTGTTTCAAAACTGTTCTATCAAAAGGAAGGTTCGACTCTGTGACTAGAATGCACTCATCACAAAGAAGTTTCTGAGAATGCTTCTGTCTAGTTTTTATGTGAAGATATTTCCTTTTCCAACATAGGCCTCAAAGCCCTCCGAATAAACAGCGGCAGATTGTACAAAAGGAGTGTTTCAAAAGTGTTCTATGAAAAGGAACGTTCAAGTCTGTGAGTTGAATGCAATCCTCACAAAGAAGTTTCTGAGAATGCAGCTGTCTAGTTTTTGTGTGAAGATATTTCCTTTTCCTTGCATAGACCTCAAATCGCTGGAAATATCCACTTGCAGATTTCACAAAAAGAGTGTTTCCAAACTGCTCTATCAAAAGACGGGTTGAAATCTGTGAGTTGAATGCACGCATCGAGGAGATCTTTCTGAGAATGCTTCTGTCTAGTTTTTAGGTGAAGATATTCCATTTCCCAGCATGGGCCTCAATATGCTCCAAATATCCATTTGCAGATTTTACAAAAAGAGTGTTTCAAAACTGCTCTTTCAAAAAGAAGGTTCAAGTCTATGGGTTGAACGCACTCAACACAAGGAAGTTTCTGAGAATGCTTCTGTCCAGTTTTTCTGTGAATATATTTCCATTTCCAGCCTAGGCTTCAAAGCGCTCCAAATATCCACTTGCAGATTCTACAAAAAGAGTGTTTCCAAACTTGTCTATCAATTAGTAGGTTCAACTCTGTTAGGTGAATGCACTCATCACAATGAAATTTCTGAGAATGCTTCTCTCTAGTTTTTATGTGAAGCAATTTCCTTTTCCAACATAGGCCCAAGGTGCTCTGCCTAAACACTTGCGAATTCTACAGACTTAGTGATTCAAAACTGCTCTATCAAAAGGAACGTTCAAGTCTGAGGTGAATGCACTCATCAGAGAGAACTTTCTCAGAATGCTTCTGTCTAGTTTTCAGGTGAAGATATTTCACTTCCCAGCATAGGCCTCAAAGCGCTCCAAATATCCACTTGCAGATTCTACAAAAAGAGTCTTTCAAAACTGCTCTTTGAAAAGGAAGTTTCAAATCTGTGAGTTGAAAGCACTCATCAGAGAGAAGTTTCCGAGAATGATTCTATCTAGTTTTCATCTGCATGTGTTTCCTTTTCCACTAGATGCCGCAATCGCACCAATATCCACTTGCAGTTTCCACGAAAAGAGTGTTGCAGAACTGCTCCATGGAAAGGAGTGTTCAACTCTGTGAGTTCAATCCCCACATGACATAAAAGTTTCTGAAAATGCTTCTGTCCAGTTTGTATATGAAGATATCTCCTTTTCCAGCATAAGCCTCAAAGAGCTCCAAATATCCACTTGCGTATTCTACAAAAACCGTGTTTCATAACTGGTCTATCAAAAGGGAGGTTCAACTCTGTGAGTTGAATGCACTCATCACAAAGAAGTTTCTGTGAATGCTTCCGTCTAGCTTTTATGCAATGATATTTCCTTTTGCAGCATAGGCCTCAAAGCGCTCCAAATATCCACTTGCAGATTCTACAAAAAGATGGTTTCAAAACTGCTCTATCAAAAGGCAGGTTGAACTCCGTGAGTTGAATGCACAAAGCACAGGGAACTTTCTGAGAAAGCTTTTGTCCAGTTCCTACGTGAAGATATTTCCTATTCCTGCATAGGCCTCAAAGCACTCCATCCATCCACATGAAGATTCTACTAAAAGAGTGTTTCGAAACTTCTCTATCGATTTTTAGGTTCAACTCTCTGAGTTGAATGCACTCTTTACAAAGAGGTTTCTGAGAATATTTCTGTCTAGTTTTTATGTGAAGATATATCCTTTTCCAACATAGGCCTCGAAGCGCTCCGAATAAACAATTGCAGATTCTACAAAAGGAGTGCTTCAAAACTGTTCTATCGAAAGGAACGTTCAAGTCTGTGAGATGAATGCACTCTTCTCAAAGAGGTTTCTGAGAATGCTGCTGTCTAGTTTTTAGGTGAAGACATTTCCTTTTCCAGCGTAGGCCTCCAAGCGCTCCAAATACCCACTTGCAGATTCTACAAAAAGAGTGTCTCCCAACTTCTCTATCAATTGGTAGGTTCAAGTCTGTGAGTTGAATGCAATCCACACAAAGAAGTTTCTGAGAATGCTGCTGTTTAGTTCTTATGTGAAGATATTTCCTTTTCCAGCATAGGCCGGAAATCGCTACAAATATCCACTTGCAGATTTTCCCAAAAGTGTGCTTCAAAACTGCTCTTTGAAAAGAAAGGTTCAACACTGTGAGTTGAATGCACATATCGTGAAGAAGTTTCTGAGAATGCTTCTGTCTAGTACTTAGGTGAAGAGATTCCATTTCACAGCATAGGCCTCATAGTGCTCCAAATATCCACTTGCAGATCCTACAAAAAGAGTGTTTCCAAACTGCTCTATCAAAAGGCAGGTTCAACTCTGTGAGTTGAATGCACGCATCGAGAAGAACTTTCTGAGAATGCTTCTGTCTAGTTTTTAGGTGAAGATATTACATTTCCCAGCATAGGCCTCAAAGTGCTCCAAATATCCTTTTGCAGATTTTACAAAAAGAGTGTTTCAAAACTGCTCTTTCAAAAAGAAGGTTCAAGTCTGTGAGTTGAATGCACTCAACACAAGGAAGTTTCTGAGAATGCTTCTGTCTAGCTTTTATGTGAAGATATTTCCATTTCCAGCATAGACCTCAAAGCGCTCCAAATATCCATTTGCAGATTCTACAAAAAGAGTGTTTCCAAACTTCTCTATCAATTAGTAGGTTCAACTCTGTGAGGTGAATGCACTCATCACAAAGAAGTTTCTGAGAATGCTGCTGTTTAGTTCTTATGTGAAGATATTTCCTTTTCCAGCTTGGGCCGGAAATCGCTCTAAATATCCACTTGCAGATTTTTCCAAAAGGGTGTTTCAAAACTGCTCTTTGAAAAGAAAGGTTCAACTCTGTGAGTTGATTGCACATGTGGTGAAGAAGTTTCTGAGAATGCTTCTGTCTAGTACTTAGACGAAGAGATTTCATTTCATAGCATAGGCCTCATAGTGCTCCAAATATCCACTTGCAGATTCTACAAAAAGAGTGTTTCAAAACTGTTCTATCAAAAGGAAGGTTCAACTCTGTGACTAGAATGCACTCATCACAAAGAAGTTTCTGAGAATGCTTCTGTCTAGTTTTTATGTGAAGATATTTCCATTTCCAGCATAGGCCTCAAAGCGCTCCAAATATCCATTTGCAGATTCTACAAAAAGAGTGTTTCCAAACTTCTCTATCAATTAGTAGGTTCAACTCTGTGAGGTGAATGCACTCATCACAAAGAAGTTTCTGAGAATGCTGCTGTTTAGTTCTTATGTGAAGATATTTCCTTTTCCAGCATAGGCCGGAAATCGCTCTAATTATCCACTTGCAGATTTTACGAAAAGTGTGTTTCAAAACTGCTCTTTGAAAAGAAAGGTTCAACTCTGTGAGTTGATTGCACATGTGGTGAAGAAGTTTCTGAGAATGCTTCTGTCTAGTACTTAGCTGAAGAGATTTCATTTCACAGCATAGGCCTCATAGTGCTCCAAATATCCACTTGCAGATTCTACAAAAAGAGTGTTTCAAAACTGTTCTATCAAAAGGAAGGTTCAACTCTGTGACTAGAATGCACTCATCACAAAGAAGTTTCTGAGAATGCTTCTGTCTAGTTTTTATGTGAAGATATTTCCTTTTCCAACATAGGCCTCAAAGCGCTCCGAATAAACACCGGCAGATTGTACAAAAGGAGTGTTTCAAAACTGTTCTATGAAAAGGAACGTTCAAGTCTGTGAGTTGAATGCACTCCTCACAAAGAAGTTTCTGAGAATGCAGCTGTCTAGTTTTTGTGTGAAGATATTTCCTTTTCCTTGCATAGACCTCAAATCGCTGGAAATATCCACTTGCAGATTTCACAAAAAGAGTGTTTCCAAACTGCTCTATCAAAAGACGGGTTGAAATCTGTGAGTTGAATGCACGCATCGAGGAGATCTTTCTGAGAATGCTTCTGTCTAGTTTTTAGGTGAAGATATTCCATTTCCCAGCATGGGCCTCAAAATGCTCCAAATATCCATTTGCAGATTTTACAAAAAGAGTGTTTCAAAACTGCTCTTTCAAAAAGAAGGTTCAAGTCTATGGGTTGAACGCACTCAACACAAGGAAGTTTCTGAGAATGCTTCTGTCCAGTTTTTCTGTGAATATATTTCCATTTCCAGCCTAGGCTTCAAAGCGCTCCAAATATCCAATTGCAGATTCTACAAAAAGAGTGTTTCCAAAGTTGTCTATCAATTAGTAGGTTCAACTCTGTTAGCTGAATGCACTCATCACAATGAAATTTCTGAGAATGCTTCTCTCTAGTTTTTATGTGCAGCAATTTCCTTTTCCAACATAGGCCTCAAGGTGCTCTGCATAAACACTTGCGAATTCTACAAACTTAGTGATTCAAAACTGTTCTATCAAAAGGAACGTTCAAGTCTGAGGTGAATGCACTCATCAGAGAGAACTTTCTCAGAATGCTTCTGTCTAGTTTTCAGGTGAAGATATTTCATTTCCCAGCATAGGCCTCAAAGCGCTCCAAATATCCACTTGCAGATCCTACAAAAAGAGTCTTTCAAAACTGCTCTTTGAAAAGGAAGGTTCAAATCTGTGAGTTGAAAGCACTCATCAGAGATAAGTTTCCGAGAATGATTCTATCTAGTTTTCATCTGCATGTGTTTCCTTTTCCACTAGATGCCGCAATCGCACCAAATATCCACTTGCAGTTTCCAGGAAAAGAGTGTTGCAGAACTGCTCCATGGAAAGGAGTGTTCAACTCTGTGAGTTCAATCCCCACATGACATAAAAGTTTCTGAAAATGCTTCTGTCCAGTTTGTATATGAAGATATCTCCTTTTCCAGCATAAGCCTCAAAGAGCTCCAAATATCCACTTGCGTATTCTACAAAAACCGTGTTTCCTAACTGGTCTATCAAAAGGGAGGTTCAAGTCTGTGAGTTGAATGCACTCATCACAAAGAAGTTTCTGTGAATGCTTCCATCTAGCTTTTATGCAATGATATTTCCTTTTACAGCATAGGCCTCAAAGCGCTCCAAATATCCACTTGCAGATTCTACAAAAAGAGGGTTTCAAAACTGCTCTATCAAAAGGCAGGTTGAACTCCGTGAGTTGAATGCACAAAGCACAGGGAACTTTCTGAGAAAGCTTTTGTCCAGTTTCTACGTGAAGATATTTCCTTTTCCAGCATAGGCCTCAAAGCACTCCATCCATCCACATGAAGATTCTACTAAAAGAGTGTTTCGAAACTTCTCTATCAAAAGAAAGGTTGAACTCCGTGAGTTCAACGCACACATCACAAAGAAGTTTCTGAGAATGCTTCTGTCCAGTTTTTATGTGAAGATATTTCCTTTTCCAGCATAGGCCTCAAAGCGCTCCATATATCCACTTGCAGATGCTACAAAAAGAGTGTTTCAAAACTGCTCTTTCAGAAGGAAGCTTCAAGTCTGTGAGTTGAATGCACTTCTCACAAAGACGTTTCTGAGAATGCTTCTGTCTAGATTTCATGAGAAGATGTTTCCATTTACATCACAGGCCTCAAATCCCTCCAAATATTCACTTGCGTGTTCTACAAAAAGAGTGTTTCGAAACTTCTCTATCGATTGGTAGGTTCAACTCTCTGAGTTGAATGCACTCTTTACAAAGAGGTTTCTCAGAATATTTCTGTCTAGTTTTTATGTGAAGATATATCCTTTTCCAACATAGGCCTCGAAGCGCTCCGACTAAACAATTGCAGATTCTACAAAAGGAGTGCTTCAAAACTGTCCTACAGAAATTAACGTTCAAGTCTGTGAGATGAATGCACTCTTCTCAAAGAGGTTTCTGAGAATGCTGCTGTCTAGTTTTTAGGTGAAGACATTTCCTTTTCCAGCATAGGCCTCAAAGCGCTCCAAATACCCACTTGCAGATTCTACAAAAAGAGTGTCTCCCAACTCCTCTATCAATTGGTAGGTTCAAGTCTGTGAGCTGAATGCAATCCACACAAAGAAGTTTCTGAGAATGCAGCTGTCTAGATTTTGTGTGAAGATATTTCCTTTTCCTTGCATAGGTCTCAAATCGCTGGAAATATCCACTTGCAGATTTCACAAGAAGAGTGTTTCCAAACTGCTCTATCAAAAGACAGGTTCAACTCTGTGAGTTGAATGCACGCATCGAGAAGAACTTTCTGAGAATGCTTCTGTCTAGTTTTTAGGTGAAGATATTACATTTCCCAGCATAGGCCTCAAAGTGCTCCAAATATCCTTTTGCAGATTTTACAAAAAGAGTGTTTCAAAACTGCTCTTTCAAAAAGAAGGTTCAAGTCTGTGAGTTGAATGCACTCAACACAAGGAAGTTTCTGAGAATGCTTCTGTCTAGTTTTTATGTGAAGATATTTCCATTTCCAGCATAGGCCTCAAAGCGCTCCAAATATCCATTTGCAGATTCTACAAAAAGAGTGTTTCCAAACTTCTCTATCAATTAGTAGGTTCAACTCTGTGAGGTGAATGCACTCATCACAAAGAAGTTTCTGAGAATGCTGCTGTTTAGTTCTTATGTGAAGATATTTCCTTTTCCAGCATAGGCCGGAAATCGCTCTAAATATCCACTTGCAGATTTTACCAAAAGTCTGTTTCAAAACTGCTCTTTGAAAAGAAAGGTTCAACTCTGTGAGTTGATTGCACATGTGGTGAAGAAGTTTCTGAGAATGCTTCTGTCTAGTACTTAGCTGAAGAGATTTCATTTCACAGCATAGGCCTCATAGTGCTCCAAATATCCACTGGCAGATCCTACAAAAAGAGTGTTTCAAAACTGTTCTATCAAAAGGAAGGTTCGACTCTGTGACTAGAATGCACTCATCACAAAGAAGTTTCTGAGAATGCTTCTGTCTAGTTTTTATGTGAAGATATTTCCTTTTCCAACATAGGCCTCAAAGCCCTCCGAATAAACAGCGGCAGATTGTACAAAAGGAGTGTTTCAAAAGTGTTCTATGAAAAGGAACGTTCAAGTCTGTGAGTTGAATGCAATCCTCACAAAGAAGTTTCTGAGAATGCAGCTGTCTAGTTTTTGTGTGAAGATATTTCCTTTTCCTTGCATAGACCTCAAATCGCTGGAAATATCCACTTGCAGATTTCACAAAAAGAGTGTTTCCAAACTGCTCTATCAAAAGACGGGTTGAAATCTGTGAGTTGAATGCACGCATCGAGGAGATCTTTCTGAGAATGCTTCTGTCTAGTTTTTAGGTGAAGATATTCCATTTCCCAGCATGGGCCTCAATATGCTCCAAATATCCACTTGCAGATTTTACAAAAAGAGTGTTTCAAAACTGCTCTTTCAAAAAGAAGGTTCAAGTCTATGGGTTGAACGCACTCAACACAAGGAAGTTTCTGAGAATGCTTCTGTCCAGTTTTTCTGTGAATATATTTCCATTTCCAGCCTAGGCTTCAAAGCGCTCCAAATATCCACTTGCAGATTCTACAAAAAGAGTGTTTCCAAACTTGTCTATCAATTAGTAGGTTCAACTCTGTTAGGTGAATGCACTCATCACAATGAAATTTCTGAGAATGCTTCTCTCTAGTTTTTATGTGAAGCAATTTCCTTTTCCAACATAGGCCCAAGGTGCTCTGCCTAAACACTTGCGAATTCTACAGACTTAGTGATTCAAAACTGTTCTATCAAAAGGAACGTTCAAGTCTGAGGTGAATGCACTCATCAGAGAGAACTTTCTCAGAATGCTTCTGTCTAGTTTTCAGGTGAAGATATTTCACTTCCCAGCATAGGCCTCAAAGCGCTCCAAATATCCACTTGCAGATTCTACAAAAAGAGTCTTTCAAAACTGCTCTTTGAAAAGGAAGGTTCAAATCTGTGAGTTGAAAGCACTCATCAGAGAGAAGTTTCCGAGAATGATTCTATCTAGTTTTCATCTGCATGTGTTTCCTTTTCCACTAGATGCCGCAATCGCACCAAATATCCACTTGCAGTTTCCACGAAAAGAGTGTTGCAGAACTGCTCCATGGAAAGGAGTGTTCAACTCTGTGAGTTCAATCCCCACATGACATAAAAGTTTCTGAAAATGCTTCTGTCCAGTTTGTATATGAAGATATCTCCTTTTCCAGCATAAGCCTCAAAGAGCTCCAAATATCCACTTGCGTATTCTACAAAAACCGTGTTTCATAACTGGTCTATCAAAAGGGAGGTTCAACTCTGTGAGTTGAATGCACTCATCACAAAGAAGTTTCTGTGAATGCTTCCATCTAGCTTTTATGCAATGATATTTCCTTTTGCAGCATAGGCCTCAAAGCGCTCCAAATATCCACTTGCAGATTCTACAAAAAGAGGGTTTCAAAACTGCTCTATCAAAAGGCAGGTTGAACTCCGTGAGTTGAATGCACAAAGCACAGGGAACTTTCTGAGAAAGCTTTTGTCCAGTTCCTACGTGAAGATATTTCCTATTCCTGCATAGGCCTCAAAGCACTCCATCCATCCACATGAAGATTCTACTAAAAGAGTGTTTCGAAACCTCTCTATCAAAAGAAAGGTTGAACTCCGTGAGTTCAACGCACACATCACAAAGAAGTTTCTGAGAATGCTTCTGTCCAGTTTTTATGTGAAGATATTTCCTTTTCCAGCATAGGCCTCAAAGCGCTCCATATATCCACTTGCAGATGCTACAAAAAGAGTGTTTCAAAACTGCTCTTTCAGAAGGAAGCTTCAAGTCTGTGAGTTGAATGCACTTATCACAAAGACGTTTCTGAGAATGCTTCTGTCTAGATTTCATGAGAAGATGTTTCCATTTACATCACAGGCCTCAAATCCCTCCAAATATTCACTTGCGTGTTCTACAAAAAGAGTGTTTCGAAACTTCTCTATCGATGGGTAGGTTCAACTCTCTGAGTTGAATGCACTCTTTACAAAGAGGTTTCTGAGAATATTTCTGTCTAGTTTTTATGTGAAGATATATCCTTTTCCAACATAGGCCTCGAAGCGCTCCGAATAAACAATTGCAGATTCTACAAAAGGAGTGCTTCAAAACTGTTCTATCGAAAGGAACGTTCAAGTCTGTGAGATGAATGCACTCTTCTCAAAGAGGTTTCTGAGAATGCTGCTGTCTAGTTTTTAGGTGAAGACATTTCCTTTTCCAGCGTAGGCCTCCAAGCGCTCCAAATACCCACTTGCAGATTCTACAAAAAGAGTGTCTCCCAACTTCTCTATCAATTGGTAGGTTCAAGTCTGTGAGTTGAATGCAATCCACACAAAGAAGTTTCTGAGAATGCTGCTGTTTAGTTCTTATATGAAGATATTTCCTTTTCCAGCATAGGCCGGAAATCGCTACAAATATCCACTTGCAGATTTTACCAAAAGTGTGCTTCAAAACTGCTCTTTGAAAAGAAAGGTTCAACACTGTGAGTTGAATGCACATATCGTGAAGAAGTTTCTGAGAATGCTTCTGTCTAGTACTTAGGTGAAGAGATTCCATTTCACAGCATAGGCCTCATAGTGCTCCAAATATCCACTTGCAGATTCTACAAAAAGAGTGTTTCAAAACTGTTCTATCAAAAGGAAGGTTCAAGTCTGTGAGTAGAATGCACTCATCACAAAGAAGTTTCTGAGAATGCTTCTGTCTAGTTTTTATGTGAAGACATTTCCTTTTCCAACATAGGCCTCAAAGCGTTCCTAATAAACACTTGCAGATTGTACAAAAGGAGTGTTTCAAAACTGTTCTATGAAAAGGAACGTTCAAGTCTGTGAGTTGAATGCACTCCTCACAAAGAAGTTTCTGAGAATGCAGCTGTCTAGTTTTCGTGTGAAGATATTTCCTTTTCCTTGCATAGGTCTCAAATCGCTGGAAATATCCACTTGCAGAATTCACAAGAAGAGTGTTTCCAAACTGCTCTATCAAAAGACAGGTTCAACTCTGTGAGTTGAATGCACGCATCGAGAAGAACTTTCTGAGAATGCTTCTGTCTAGTTTTTAGGTGAAGATATTACGTTTCCCAGCATACGCCTCAAAGTGCTCCAAATATCCTTTTGCAGATTTTACAAAAAGAGTGTTTCAAAACTGCTCTTTCAAAAAGAAGGTTCAAGTCTGTGAGTTGAATGCACTCAACACAAGGAAGTTTCTGAGAATGCTTCTGTCTAGTTTTTATGTGAAGATATTTCCATTTCCAGCATAGGCCTCATAGTGCTCCAAATATCCACTTGCAGATTCTACAAAAAGAGTGTTTCAAAACTGTTCTATCAAAAGGAAGGTTCAACTCTGTGACTAGAATGCACTCATCACAAAGAAGTTTCTGAGAATGCTTCTGTCTAGTTTTTATGTGAAGATATTTCCATTTCCAGCATAGGCCTCAAAGCGCTCCAAATATCCATTTGCAGATTCTACAAAAAGAGTGTTTCCAAACTTCTCTATCAATTAGTAGGTTCAACTCTGTGAGGTGAATGCACTCATCACAAAGAAGTTTCTGAGAATGCTGCTGTTTAGTTCTTATGTGAAGATATTTCCTTTTCCAGCATAGGCCGGAAATCGCTCTAAATATCCACTTGCAGATTTTACCAAAAGTGTGTTTCAAAACTGCTCTTTGAAAAGAAAGGTTCAACTCTGTGAGTTGATTGCACATGTGGTGAAGAAGTTTCTGAGAATGCTTCTGTCTAGTACTTAGCTGAAGAGATTTCATTTCACAGCATAGGCCTCATAGTGCTCCAAATATCCACTTGCAGATTCTACAAAAAGAGTGTTTCAAAACTGTTCTATCAAAAGGAAGGTTCAACTCTGTGACTAGAATGCACTCATCACAAAGAAGTTTCTGAGAATGCTTCTGTCTAGTTTTTATGTGAAGATATTTCCTTTTCCAACATAGGCCTCAAAGCGCTCCGAATAAACACCGGCAGATTGTACAAAAGGAGTGTTTCAAAACTGTTCTATGAAAAGGAACGTTCAAGTCTGTGGGTTGAATGCATTCCTCACAAAGAAGTTTCTGAGAATGCAGCTGTCTAGTTTTTGTGTGAATATATTTCCTTTTCCTTGCATAGACCTCAAATCCCTGGAAATATCCACTTGCAGATTTCACAAAAAGAGTGTTTCCAAACTGCTCTATCAAAAGACGGGTTGAAATCTGTGAGTTGAATGCACGCATCGAGGAGATCTTTCTGAGAATGCTTCTGTCTAGTTTTTAGGTGAAGATATTCCATTTCCCAGCATGGGCCTCAAAATGCTCCAAATATCCATTTGCAGATTTTACAAAAAGAGTGTTTCAAAACTGCTCTTTCAAAAAGAAGGTTCAAGTCTATGGGTTGAACGCACTGAACACAAGGAAGTTTCTGAGAATGCTTCTGTCCAGTTTTTATGTGAATATATTTCCATTTCCAGCCTAGGCTTCAAAGCGCTCCAAATATCCAATTGCAGATTCTACAAAAAGAGTTTTTCCAAACTTGTCTATCAATTAGTAGGTTCAACTCTGTTAGGTGAATGCACTCATCACAATGAAATTTCTGAGAATGCTTCTCTCTAGTTTTTATGTGCAGCAATTTCCTTTTCCAACATAGGCCTCAAGGTGCTCTGCATAAACACTTGCGAATTCTACAAACTTAGTGATTCAAAACTGTTCTATCAAAAGGAACGTTCAAGTCTGAGGTGAATGCACTCATCAGAGAGAACTTTCTCAGAATGCTTCTGTCTAGTTTTCAGGTGAAGATATTTCATTTCCCAGCATAGGCCTCAAAGCGCTCCAAATATCCACTTGCAGATCCTACAAAAAGAGTCTTTCAAAACTGCTCTTTGAAAAGGAAGGTTCAAATCTGTGAGTTGAAAGCACTCATCAGAGAGAAGTTTCCGAGAATGATTCTATCTAGTTTTCATCTGCATGTGTTTCCTTTTCCACTAGATGCCGCAATCGCACCAAATATCCACTTGCAGTTTCCACGAAAAGAGTGTTGCAGAACTGCTCCATGGAAAGGAGTGTTCAACTCTGTGAGTTCAATCCCCACATGACATAAAAGTTTCTGAAAATGCTTCTGTCCAGTTTGTATATGAAGATATCTCCTTTTCCAGCATAAGCCTCAAAGAGCTCCAAATATCCACTTGCGTATTCTACAAAAACCGTGTTTCCTAACTGGTCTATCAAAAGGGAGGTTCAAGTCTGTGAGTTGAATGCACTCATCACAAAGAAGTTTCTGTGAATGCTTCCATCTAGCTTTTATGCAATGATATTTCCTTTTACAGCATAGGCCTCAAAGCGCTCCAAATATCCACTTGCAGATTCTACAAAAAGAGGGTTTCAAAACTGCTCTATCAAAAGGCAGGTTGAACTCCGTGAGTTGAATGCACAAAGCACAGGGAACTTTCTGAGAAAGCTTTTGTCCAGTTTCTACGTGAAGATATTTCCTTTTCCAGCATAGGCCTCAAAGCACTCCATCCATCCACATGAAGATTCTACTAAAAGAGTGTTTCGAAACTTCTCTATCAAAAGAAAGGTTGAACTCCGTGAGTTCAACGCACACATCACAAAGAAGTTTCTGAGAATGCTTCTGTCCAGTTTTTATGTGAAGATATTTCCTTTTCCAGCATAGGCCTCAAAGCGCTCCATATATCCACTTGCAGATGCTACAAAAAGAGTGTTTCAAAACTGCTCTTTCAGAAGGAAGCTTCAAGTCTGTGAGTTGAATGCACTTCTCACAAAGACGTTTCTGAGAATGCTTCTGTCTAGATTTCATGAGAAGATGTTTCCATTTACATCACAGGCCTCAAATCCCTCCAAATATTCACTTGCGTGTTCTACAAAAAGAGTGTTTCGAAACTTCTCTATCGATTGGTAGGTTCAACTCTCTGAGTTGAATGCACTCTTTACAAAGAGGTTTCTCAGAATATTTCTGTCTAGTTTTTATGTGAAGATATATCCTTTTCCAACATAGGCCTCGAAGCGCTCCGACTAAACAATTGCAGATTCTACAAAAGGAGTGCTTCAAAACTGTTCTATCGAAAGGAACGTTCAAGTCTGTGAGATGAATGCACTCTTCTCAAAGAGGTTTCTGAGAATGCTGCTGTCTAGTTTTTAGGTGAAGACATTTCCTTTTCCAGCATAGGCCTCAAAGCGCTCCAAATACCCACTTGCAGATTCTACAAAAAGAGTGTCTCCCAACTTCTCTATCAATTGGTAGGTTCAAGTCTGTGAGTTGAATGCAATCCACACAAAGAAGTTTCTGAGAATGCTGCTGTTTAGTTCTTATGTGAAGATATTTCCTTTTCCAGCATAGGCCGGAAATCGCTACAAATATCCACTTGCAGATTTTACCAAAAGTGTGCTTCAAAACTGCTCTTTGAAAAGAAAGGTTCAACACTGTGAGTTGAATGCACATATCGTGAAGAAGTTTCTGAGAATGCTTCTGTCTAGTACTTAGGTGAAGAGATTCCATTTCACAGCATAGGCCTCATAGTGCTCCAAATATCCACTTGCAGATCCTACAAAAAGAGTGTTTCCAAACTGCTCTATCAAAAGACAGGTTCAACTCTGTGAGTTGAATGCACGCATCGAGAAGAACTTTCTGAGAATGCTTCTGTCTAGTTTTTATGTGAAGACATTTCCTTTTCCAACATAGGCCTCAAAGCGTTCCGAATAAACACTTGCAGATTGTACAAAAGGAGTGTTTCAAAACTGTTCTATGAAAAGGAACGTTCAAGTCTGTGAGTTGAATGCACTCCTCACAAAGAAGTTTCTGAGAATGCAGCTGTCTAGTTTTCGTGTGAAGATATTTCCTTTTCCTTGCATAGGTCTCAAATCGCTGGAAATATCCACTTGCAGATTTCACAAGAAGAGTGTTTCCAAACTGCTCTATCAAAAGACAGGTTCAACTCTGTGAGTTGAATGCACGCATCGAGAAGAACTTTCTGAGAATGCTTCTGTCTAGTTTTTAGGTGAAGATATTACATTTCCCAGCATAGGCCTCAAAGTGCTCCAAATATCCTTTTGCAGATTTTACAAAAAGAGTGTTTCAAAACTGCTCTTTCAAAAAGAAGGTTCAAGTCTGTGAGTTGAATGCACTCAACACAAGGAAGTTTCTGAGAATGCTTCTGTCTAGTTTTTATGTGAAGATATTTCCATTTCCAGCATAGGCCTCATAGTGCTCCAAATATCCACTTGCAGATTCTACAAAAAGAGTGTTTCAAAACTGTTCTATCAAAAGGAAGGTTCAACTCTGTGACTAGAATGCACTCATCACAAAGAAGTTTCTGAGAATGCTTCTGTCTAGTTTTTATGTGAAGATATTTCCATTTCCAGCATAGGCCTCAAAGCGCTCCAAATATCCATTTGCAGATTCTACAAAAAGAGTGTTTCCAAACTTCTCTATCAATTAGTAGGTTCAACTCTGTGAGGTGAATGCACTCATCACAAAGAAGTTTCTGAGAATGCTGCTGTTTAGTTCTTATGTGAAGATATTTCCTTTTCCAGCATAGGCCGGAAATCGCTCTAAATATCCACTTGCAGATTTTACCAAAAGTGTGTTTCAAAACTGCTCTTTGAAAAGAAAGGTTCAACTCTGTGAGTTGATTGCACATGTGGTGAAGAAGTTTCTGAGAATGCTTCTGTCTAGTACTTAGCTGAAGAGATTTCATTTCACAGCATAGGCCTCATAGTGCTCCAAATATCCACTTGCAGATTCTACAAAAAGAGTGTTTCAAAATTGTTCTATCAAAAGGAAGGTTCAACTCTGTGACTAGAATGCACTCCTCACAAAGAAGTTTCTGAGAATGCTTCTGTCTAGTTTTTATGTGAAGATATTTCCTTTTCCAACATAGGCCTCAAAGCGCTCCGAATAAACACCTGCAGATTGTACAAAAGGAGTGTTTCAAAACTGTTCTATGAAAAGGAACGTTCAAGTCTGTGAGTTGAATGCACTCCTCACAAAGAAGTTTCTGAGAATGCAGCTGTCTAGTTTTTGTGTGAAGATATTTCCTTTTCCTTGCATAGGTCTCAATTCGCTGGAAATATCCACTTGCAGATTTCACAAAAAGAGTGTTTCCAAACTGCTCTATCAAAAGACAGGTTCAACTCTGTGAGTTGAATGCACGCATCGAGAAGAACTTTCTGAGAATGCTTCTGTCTAGTTTTTAGGTGAAGATATTACATTTCCCAGCATAGGCCTCATAGTGCTCCAAATATCCACTTGCAGATTCTACAAAAAGAGTGTTTCAAAACTGTTCTATCAAAAGGAAGGTTCAACTCTGTGACTAGAATGCACTCATCACAAAGAAGTTTCTGAGAATGCTTCTGTCTAGTTTTTATGTGAAGATATTTCCATTTCCAGCATAGGCCTCAAAGCGCTCCAAATATCCATTTGTAGATTCTACAAAAAGAGTGTTTCCAAACTTCTCTATCAATTAGTAGGTTCAACTCTGTGAGGTGAATGCACTCATCACAAAGAAGTTTCTGAGAATGCTGCTGTTTAGTTCTTATGTGAAGATATTTCCTTTTCCAGCATAGGCCGGAAATCGCTCTAAATATCCACTTGCAGATTTTACCAAAAGTGTGTTTCAAAACTGCTCTTTGAAAAGAAAGGTTCAACTCTGTGAGTTGATTGCACATGTGGTGAAGAAGTTTCTGAGAATGCTTCTGTCTAGTACTTAGCTGAAGAGATTTCATTTCACAGCATAGGCCTCACAGTGATCCAAATATCCACTTGCAGCTTCTACAAAAAGAGTGTTTCAAAACTGTTCTATCAAAAGGAAGGTTCAAGTCTGTGAGTAGAATGCACTCATCACAAAGAAGTTTCTGAGAATGCTTCTGTCTAGTTTTTATGTGAAGACATTTCCTTTTCCAACATAGGCCTCAAAGCGTTCCGAATAAACACTTGCAGATTGTACAAAAGGAGTGTTTCAAAACTGTTCTATGAAAAGGAACGTTCAAGTCTGTGAGTTGAATGCACTCCTCACAAAGAAGTTTCTGAGAATGCAGCTGTCTAGTTTTTGTGTGAAGATATTTCCTTTTCCTTGCATAGGTCTCAAATCGCTGGAAATATCCACTTGCAGATTTCACAAGAAGAGTGTTTCCAAACTGCTCTATCAAAAGACAGGTTCAACTCTGTGTGTTGAATGCACGCATCGAGAAGAACTTTCTGAGAATGCTTCTGTCTAGTTTTTAGGTGAAGATATTACATTTCCCAGCATAGGCCTCAAAGTGCTCCAAATATCCTTTTGCAGATTTAACAAAAAGAGTGTTTCTAAACTGCTCTTTCAAAAAGAAGGTTCAAGTCTGTGAGTTGAATGCACTCAACACAAGGAAGTTTCTGAGAATGCTTCTGTCTAGTTTTTATGTGAAGATATTTCCATTTCCAGCATAGGCCTCAAAGCGCTCCAAATATCCATTTGCAGGTTCTACAAAAAGAGTGTTTCCAAACTTCTCTATCAATTAGTAGGTTCAACTCTGTGAGGTGAATGCACTCATCACAAAGAAGTTTCTGAGAATGCTGCTGTTTAGTTCTTATGTGAAGATATTTCCTTTTCCAGCATAGGCCGGAAATCGCTCTAAATATCCACTTGCAGATTTTACCAAAAGTGTGTTTCAAAACTGCTCTTTGAAAAGAAAGGTTCAACTCTGTGAGTTGATTGCACATGTGGTGAAGAAGTTTCTGAGAATGCTTCTGCCTAGTACTTAGCTGAAGAGATTTCATTTCACAGCATAGGCCTCATATTGCTCCAAATATCCACTTGCAGATTCTACAAAAAGAGTGTTTCAAAACTGTTCTATCAAAAGGAAGGTTCAACTCTGTGACTAGAATGCACTCATCACAAACAAGTTTCTGAGAATGCTTCTGTCTAGTTTTTATGTGAAGATATTTCCTTTTCCAACATAGGCCTCAAAGCCCTCCGAATAAACACCGGCAGATTGTAGAAAAGGAGTGTTTCAAAACTGTTCTATGAAAAGGAACGTTCAAGTCTGTGAGTTGAATGCACTCCTCGCAAAGAAGTTTCTGAGAATGCAGCTGTCTAGTTTTTGTGTGAAGATATTTCCTTTTCCTTGCATAGACCTCAAATCGCTGGAAATATCCACTTGCAGATTTCACAAAAAGAGTGTTTCCAAACTGCTCTATCAAAAGACGGGTTGAAATCTGTGAGTTGAATGCACGCCTCGAGGAGATCTTTCTGAGAATGCTTCTGTCTAGTTTTTAGGTGAAGATATTCCATTTCCCAGCATGGGCCTCAAAATGCTCCAAATATCCATTTGCAGATTTTACAAAAAGAGTGTTTCAAAACTGCTCTTTCAAAAAGAAGGTTCAAGTCTATGGGTTGAACGCACTCAACACAAGGAAGTTTCTGAGAATGCTTCTGTCCAGTTTTTCTGTGAATATATTTCCATTTCCAGCCTAGGCTTCAAAGCGCTCCAAATATCCACTTGCAGATTCTACAAAAAGAGTGTTTCCAAACTTGTCTATCAATTAGTAGGTTCAACTCTGTTAGGTGAATGCACTCATCACAATGAAATTTCTGAGAATGCTTCTCTCTAGTTTTTATGTGAAGCAATTTCCTTTTCCAACATAGGCCTCAAGGTGCTCTGCATAAACACTTGCGAATTCTACAAACTTAGTGATTCAAAACTGTTCTATCAAAAGGAACGTTCAAGTCTGAGGTGAATGCACTCATCAGAGAGAACTTTCTCAGAATGCTTCTGTCTAGTTTTCAGGTGAAGATATTTCACTTCCCAGCATAGGCCTCAAAGCGCTCCAAATATCCACTTGCAGATTCTACAAAAAGAGTCTTTCAAAACTGCTCTTTGAAAAGGAAGGTTCAAATCTGTGAGTTGAAAGCACTCATCAGAGAGAAGTTTCCGAGAATGATTCTATCTAGTTTTCATCTGCATGTGTTTCCTTTTCCACTAGATGCCGCAATCGCACCAAATATCCACTTGCAGTTTCCACGAAAAGAGTGTTGCAGAACTGCTCCATGGAAAGGAGTGTTCAACTCTGTGAGTTCAATCCCCACATGACAGAAAAGTTTCTGAAAATGCTTCTGTCCAGTTTGTATATGAAGATATCTCCTTTTCCAGCATAAGCCTCAAAGAGCTCCAAATATCCACTTGCGTATTCTACAAAAACCGTGTTTCCTAACTGGTCTATCAAAAGGGAGGTTCAACTCTGTGAGTTGAATGCACTCATCACAAAGAAGTTTCTGTGAATGCTTCCATCTAGCTTTTATGCAATGATATTTCCTTTTGCAGCATAGGCCTCAAAGCGCTCCAAATATCCACTTGCAGACTCTACAAAAAGAGGGTTTCAAAACTGCTCTATCAAAAGGCAGGTTGAACTCCGTGAGTTGAATGCACAAAGCACAGGGAACTTTCTGAGAAAGCTTTTGTCCAGTTTCTACGTGAAGATATTTCCTATTCCTGCATAGGCCTCAAAGCACTCCATCCATCCACATGAAGATTCTACTAAAAGAGTGTTTCGAAACTTCTCTATCAAAAGAAAGGTTGAACTCCGTGAGTTCAACGCACACATCACAAAGAAGTTTCTGAGAATGCTTCTGTCCAGTTTTTATGTGAAGATATTTCCTTTTCCAGCATAGGCCTCAAAGCGCTCCATATATCCACTTGCAGATGCTACAAAAAGAGTGTTTCAAAACTGCTCTTTCAGAAGGAAGCTTCACGTCTGTGAGTTGAATGCACTTATCACAAAGACGTTTCTGAGAATGCTTCTGTCTAGATTTCATGAGAAGATGTTTCCATTTACATCACAGGCCTCAAATCCCTCCAAATATTCACTTGCGTGTTCTACAAAAAGAGTGTTTCGAAACTTCTCTATCGATTGGTAGGTTCAACTCTCTGAGTTGAATGCACTCTTTAAAAGAGGTTTCTGAGAATATTTCTGTCTAGTTTTTATGTGAAGATATATCCTTTTCCAACATAGGCCTCGAAGCGCTCCGAATAAACAATTGCAGATTCTACAAAAGGAGTGCTTCAAAACTGTTCTATCGAAAGGAACGTTCAAGTCTGTGAGATGAATGCACTCTTCTCAAAGAGGTTTCTGAGAATGCTGCTGTCTAGTTTTTAGGTGAAGACATTTCCTTTTCCAGCGTAGGCCTCCAAGCGCTCCAAATACCCACTTGCAGATTCTACAAAAAGAGTGTCTCCCAACTCCTCTATCAATTGGTAGGTTCAAGTCTGTGAGCTGAATGCAATCCACACAAAGAAGTTTCTGAGAATGCAGCTGTCTAGATTTTGTGTGAAGATATTTCCTTTTCCTTGCATAGGTCTCAAATCGCTGGAAATATCCACTTGCAGATTTCACAAGAAGAGTGTTTCCAAACTGCTCTAT
The DNA here is from genome assembly GCF_028885625.2 of Pongo pygmaeus. Lineage (NCBI taxonomy): Eukaryota > Metazoa > Chordata > Mammalia > Primates > Hominidae > Pongo > Pongo pygmaeus. The sequence goes on from NC_085930.1 coordinate 21,374,419, forward strand.
CAAAAGACAGGTTCAACTCTGTGAGTTGAATGCACGCATCGAGAAGAACTTTCTGAGAATGCTTCTGTCTAGTTTTTAGGTGAAGATATTACATTTCCCAGCATAGGCCTCAAAGTGCTCCAAATATCCTTTTGCAGATTTTACAAAAAGAGTGTTTCAAAACTGCTCTTTCAAAAGGAAGGTTCAAGTCTGTGAGTTGAATGCACTCAACACAAGGAAGTTTCTGAGAATGCTTCTGTCTAGTTTTTATGTGAAGATATTTCCATTTCCAGCATAGGCCTCAAAGCGCTCCAAATATCCATTTGCAGATTCTACAAAAAGAGTGTTTCCAAACTTCTCTATCAATTAGTAGGTTCAACTCTGTGAGGTGAATGCACTCATCACAAAGAAGTTTCTGAGAATGCTGCTGTTTAGTTCTTATGTGAAGATATTTCCTTTTCCAGCATAGGCCGGAAATCGCTCTAAATATCCACTTGCAGATTTTACCAAAAGTCTGTTTCAAAACTGCTCTTTGAAAAGAAAGGTTCAACTCTGTGAGTTGATTGCACATGTGGTGAAGAAGTTTCTGAGAATGCTTCTGTCTAGTACTTAGCTGAAGAGATTTCATTTCACAGCATAGGCCTCATAGTGCTCCAAATATCCACTGGCAGATCCTACAAAAAGAGTGTTTCAAAACTGTTCTATCAAAAGGAAGGTTCGACTCTGTGACTAGAATGCACTCATCACAAAGAAGTTTCTGAGAATGCTTCTGTCTAGTTTTTATGTGAAGATATTTCCTTTTCCAACATAGGCCTCAAAGCCCTCCGAATAAACAGCGGCAGATTGTACAAAAGGAGTGTTTCAAAAGTGTTCTATGAAAAGGAACGTTCAAGTCTGTGAGTTGAATGCAATCCTCACAAAGAAGTTTCTGAGAATGCAGCTGTCTAGTTTTTGTGTGAAGATATTTCCTTTTCCTTGCATAGACCTCAAATCGCTGGAAATATCCACTTGCAGATTTCACAAAAAGAGTGTTTCCAAACTGCTCTATCAAAAGACGGGTTGAAATCTGTGAGTTGAATGCACGCATCGAGGAGATCTTTCTGAGAATGCTTCTGTCTAGTTTTTAGGTGAAGATATTCCATTTCCCAGCATGGGCCTCAATATGCTCCAAATATCCATTTGCAGATTTTACAAAAAGAGTGTTTCAAAACTGCTCTTTCAAAAAGAAGGTTCAAGTCTATGGGTTGAACGCACTCAACACAAGGAAGTTTCTGAGAATGCTTCTGTCCAGTTTTTCTGTGAATATATTTCCATTTCCAGCCTAGGCTTCAAAGCGCTCCAAATATCCACTTGCAGATTCTACAAAAAGAGTGTTTCCAAACTTGTCTATCAATTAGTAGGTTCAACTCTGTTAGGTGAATGCACTCATCACAATGAAATTTCTGAGAATGCTTCTCTCTAGTTTTTATGTGAAGCAATTTCCTTTTCCAACATAGGCCCAAGGTGCTCTGCCTAAACACTTGCGAATTCTACAGACTTAGTGATTCAAAACTGCTCTATCAAAAGGAACGTTCAAGTCTGAGGTGAATGCACTCATCAGAGAGAACTTTCTCAGAATGCTTCTGTCTAGTTTTCAGGTGAAGATATTTCACTTCCCAGCATAGGCCTCAAAGCGCTCCAAATATCCACTTGCAGATTCTACAAAAAGAGTCTTTCAAAACTGCTCTTTGAAAAGGAAGGTTCAAATCTGTGAGTTGAAAGCACTCATCAGAGAGAAGTTTCCGAGAATGATTCTATCTAGTTTTCATCTGCATGTGTTTCCTTTTCCACTAGATGCCGCAATCGCACCAAATATCCACTTGCAGTTTCCACGAAAAGAGTGTTGCAGAACTGCTCCATGGAAAGGAGTGTTCAACTCTGTGAGTTCAATCCCCACATGACATAAAAGTTTCTGAAAATGCTTCTGTCCAGTTTGTATATGAAGATATCTCCTTTTCCAGCATAAGCCTCAAAGAGCTCCAAATATCCACTTGCGTATTCTACAAAAACCGTGTTTCATAACTGGTCTATCAAAAGGGAGGTTCAACTCTGTGAGTTGAATGCACTCATCACAAAGAAGTTTCTGTGAATGCTTCCATCTAGCTTTTATGCAATGATATTTCCTTTTGCAGCATAGGCCTCAAAGCGCTCCAAATATCCACTTGCAGATTCTACAAAAAGAGGGTTTCAAAACTGCTCTATCAAAAGGCAGGTTGAACTCCGTGAGTTGAATGCACAAAGCACAGGGAACTTTCTGAGAAAGCTTTTGTCCAGTTCCTACGTGAAGATATTTCCTATTCCTGCATAGGCCTCAAAGCACTCCATCCATCCACATGAAGATTCTACTAAAAGAGTGTTTCGAAACCTCTCTATCAAAATAAAGGTTGAACTCCGTGAGTTCAACGCACACATCACAAAGAAGTTTCTGAGAATGCTTCTGTCCAGTTTTTATGTGAAGATATTTCCTTTTCCAGCATAGGCCTCAAAGCGCTCCATATATCCACTTGCAGATGCTACAAAAAGAGTGTTTCAAAACTGCTCTTTCAGAAGGAAGCTTCAAGTCTGTGAGTTGAATGCACTTCTCACAAAGACGTTTCTGAGAATGCTTCTGTCTAGATTTCATGAGAAGATGTTTCCATTTACATCACAGGCCTCAAATCCCTCCAAATATTCACTTGCGTGTTCTACAAAAAGAGTGTTTCGAAACTTCTCTATCGATTGGTAGGTTCAACTCTCTGAGTTGAATGCACTCTTTACAAAGAGGTTTCTGAGAATATTTCTGTCTAGTTTTTATGTGAAGATATATCATTTTCCAACATAGGCCTCGAAGCGCTCCGAATAAACAATTGCAGATTCTACAAAAGGAGTGCTTCAAAACTGTTCTATCGAAAGGAACGTTCAAGTCTGTGAGATGAATGCACTCTTCTCAAAGAGGTTTCTGAGAATGCTGCTGTCTAGTTTTTAGGTGAAGACATTTCCTTTTCCAGCGTAGGCCTCAAAGCGCTCCAAATACCCACTTGCAGATTCTACAAAAAGAGTGTCTCCCAACTTCTCTATCAATTGGTAGGTTCAAGTCTGTGAGTTGAATGCAATCCACACAAAGAAGTTTCTGAGAATGCTGCTGTTTAGTTCTTATGTGAAGATATTTCCTTTTCCAGCATAGGCCGGAAATCGCTACAAATATCCACTTGCAGATTTTACCAAAAGTGTGCTTCAAAACTGCTCTTTGAAAAGAAAGGTTCAACACTGTGAGTTGAATGCACATATCGTGAAGAAGTTTCTGAGAATGCTTCTGTCTAGTACTTAGGTGAAGAGATTCCATTTCACAGCATAGGCCTCATAGTGCTCCAAATATCCACTTGCAGATTCTACAAAAAGAGTGTTTCAAAACTGTTCTATCAAAAGGAAGGTTCAAGTCTGTGACTAGAATGCACTCATCACAAAGAAGTTTCTGAGAATGCTTCTGTCTAGTTTTTATGTGAAGACATTTCCTTTTCCAACATAGGCCTCAAAGCGTTCCGAATAAACACTTGCAGATTGTACAAAAGGAGTGTTTCAAAACTGTTCTATGAAAAGGAACGTTCAAGTCTGTGAGTTGAATGCACTCCTCACAAAGAAGTTTCTGAGAATGCAGCTGTCTAGTTTTCGTGTGAAGATATTTCCTTTTCCTTGCATAGGTCTCAAATCGCTGGAAATATCCACTTGCAGAATTCACAAGAAGAGTGTTTCCAAACTGCTCTATCAAAAGACAGGTTCAACTCTGTGAGTTGAATGCACGCATCGAGAAGAACTTTCTGAGAATGCTTCTGTCTAGTTTTTAGGTGAAGATATTACGTTTCCCAGCATACGCCTCAAAGTGCTCCAAATATCCTTTTGCAGATTTTACAAAAAGAGTGTTTCAAAACTGCTCTTTCAAAAAGAAGGTTCAAGTCTGTGAGTTGAATGCACTCAACACAAGGAAGTTTCTGAGAATGCTTCTGTCTAGTTTTTATGTGAAGATATTTCCATTTCCAGCATAGGCCTCATAGTGCTCCAAATATCCACTTGCAGATTCTACAAAAAGAGTGTTTCAAAACTGTTCTATCAAAAGGAAGGTTCAACTCTGTGACTAGAATGCACTCATCACAAAGAAGTTTCTGAGAATGCTTCTGTCTAGTTTTTATGTGAAGATATTTCCATTTCCAGCATAGGCCTCAAAGCGCTCCAAATATCCATTTGCAGATTCTACAAAAAGAGTGTTTCCAAACTTCTCTATCAATTAGTAGGTTCAACTCTGTGAGGTGAATGCACTCATCACAAAGAAGTTTCTGAGAATGCTGCTGTTTAGTTCTTATGTGAAGATATTTCCTTTTCCAGCATAGGCCGGAAATGGCTCTAAATATCCACTTGCAGATTTTACCAAAAGTGTGTTTCAAAACTGCTCTTTGAAAAGAAAGGTTCAACTCTGTGAGTTGATTGCACATGTGGTGAAGAAGTTTCTGAGAATGCTTCTGTCTAGTACTTAGCTGAAGAGATTTCATTTCACAGCATAGGCCTCATAGTGCTCCAAATATCCACTTGCAGATTCTACAAAAAGAGTGTTTCAAAACTGTTCTATCAAAAGGAAGGTTCAACTCTGTGACTAGAATGCACTCATCACAAAGAAGTTTCTGAGAATGCTTCTGTCTAGTTTTTATGTGAAGATATTTCCTTTTCCAACATAGGCCTCAAAGCGCTCCGAATAAACACCGGCAGATTGTAGAAAAGGAGTGTTTCAAAACTGTTCTATGAAAAGGAACGTTCAAGTCTGTGGGTTGAATGCATTCCTCACAAAGAAGTTTCTGAGAATGCAGCTGTCTAGTTTTTGTGTGAATATATTTCCTTTTCCTTGCATAGACCTCAAATCCCTGGAAATATCCACTTGCAGATTTCACAAAAAGAGTGTTTCCAAACTGCTCTATCAAAAGACGGGTTGAAATCTGTGAGTTGAATGCACGCATCGAGGAGATCTTTCTGAGAATGCTTCTGTCTAGTTTTTAGGTGAAGATATTCCATTTCCCAGCATGGGCCTCAAAATGCTCCAAATATCCATTTGCAGATTTTACAAAAAGAGTGTTTCAAAACTGCTCTTTCAAAAAGAAGGTTCAAGTCTATGGGTTGAACGCACTGAACACAAGGAAGTTTCTGAGAATGCTTCTGTCCAGTTTTTCTGTGAATATATTTCCATTTCCAGCCTAGGCTTCAAAGCGCTCCAAATATCCAATTGCAGATTCTACAAAAAGAGTGTTTCCAAACTTGTCTATCAATTAGTAGGTTCAACTCTGTTAGGTGAATGCACTCATCACAATGAAATTTCTGAGAATGCTTCTCTCTAGTTTTTATGTGCAGCAATTTCCTTTTCCAACATAGGCCTCAAGGTGCTCTGCATAAACACTTGCGAATTCTACAAACTTAGTGATTCAAAACTGTTCTATCAAAAGGAACGTTCAAGTCTGAGGTGAATGCACTCATCAGAGAGAACTTTCTCAGAATGCTTCTGTCTAGTTTTCAGGTGAAGATATTTCATTTCCCAGCATAGGCCTCAAAGCGCTCCAAATATCCACTTGCAGATCCTACAAAAAGAGTCTTTCAAAACTGCTCTTTGAAAAGGAAGGTTCAAATCTGTGAGTTGAAAGCACTCATCAGAGAGAAGTTTCCGAGAATGATTCTATCTAGTTTTCATCTGCATGTGTTTCCTTTTCCACTAGATGCCGCAATCGCACCAAATATCCACTTGCAGTTTCCACGAAAAGAGTGTTGCAGAACTGCTCCATGGAAAGGAGTGTTCAACTCTGTGAGTTCAATCCCCACATGACATAAAAGTTTCTGAAAATGCTTCTGTCCAGTTTGTATATGAAGATATCTCCTTTTCCAGCATAAGCCTCAAAGAGCTCCAAATATCCACTTGCGTATTCTACAAAAACCGTGTTTCATAACTGGTCTATCAAAAGCAAGGTTCAACTCTGTGAGTTGAATGCACTCATCACAAAGAAGTTTCTGTGAATGCTTCCATCTAGCTTTTATGCAATGATATTTCCTTTTGCAGCATAGGCCTCAAAGCGCTCCAAATATCCACTTGCAGATTCTACAAAAAGAGGGTTTCAAAACTGCTCTATCAAAAGGCAGGTTGAACTCCGTGAGTTGAATGCACAAAGCACAGAGAACTTTCTGAGAAAGCTTTTGTCCAGTTTCTACGTGAAGATATTTCCATTTCCAGCATAGGCCTCAAAGCACTCCATCCATCCACATGAAGATTCTACTAAAAGAGTGTTTCGAAACTTCTCTATCAAAAGAAAGGTTGAACTCCGTGAGTTCAACGCACACATCACAAAGAAGTTTCTGAGAATGCTTCTGTCCAGTTTTTATGTGAAGATATTTCCTTTTCCAGCATAGGCCTCAAAGCGCTCCATATATCCACTTGCAGATGCTACAAAAAGAGTGTTTCAAAACTGCTCTTTCAGAAGGAAGCTTCAAGTCTGTGAGTTGAATGCACTTCTCACAAAGACGTTTCTGAGAATGCTTCTGTCTAGATTTCATGAGAAGATGTTTCCATTTACATCACAGGCCTCAAATCCCTCCAAATATTCACTTGCGTGTTCTACAAAAAGAGTTTTTCGAAACTTCTCTATCGATTGGTAGGTTCAACTCTCTGAGTTGAATGCACTCTTTACAAAGAGGTTTCTGAGAATATTTCTGTCTAGTTTTAATGTGAAGATATATCCTTTTCCAACATAGGCCTCGAAGCGCTCCGACTAAACAATTGCAGATTCTACAAAAGGAGTGCTTCAAAACTGTTCTATCGAAAGGAACGTTCAAGTCTGTGAGATGAATGCACTCTTCTCAAAGAGGTTTCTGAGAATGCTGCTGTCTAGTTTTTAGGTGAAGACATTTCCTTTTCCAGCATAGGCCTCAAAGCGCTCCAAATACCCACTTGCAGATTCTACACAAAGAGTGTCTCCCAACTTCTCTATCAATTGGTAGGTTCAAGTCTGTGAGTTGAATGCAATCCAGACAAAGAAGTTTCTGAGAATGCTGCTGTTTAGTTCTTATGTGAAGATATTTCCTTTTCCAGCATAGGCCGGAAATCGCTACAAATATCCACTTGCAGATTTTCCCAAAAGTGTGCTTCAAAACTGCTCTTTGAAAAGAAAGGTTCAACACTGTGAGTTGAATGCACATATCGTGAAGAAGTTTCTGAGAATGCTTCTGTCTAGTACTTAGGTGAAGAGATTCCATTTCACAGCATAGGCCTCATAGTGCTCCAAATATCCACTTGCAGATCCTACAAAAAGAGTGTTTCCAAACTGCTCTATCAAAAGACAGGTTCAACTCTGTGAGTTGAATGCACGCATCGAGAAGAACTTTCTGAGAATGCTTCTGTCTAGTTTTTAGGTGAAGATATTACATTTCCCAGCATAGGCCTCAAAGTGCTCCAAATATCCTTTTGCAGATTTTACAAAAAGTGTTTCAAAACTGCTCTTTCAAAAAGAAGGTTCAAGTCTGTGAGTTGAATGCACTCAACACAAGGAAGTTTCTGAGAATGCTTCTGTCTAGCTTTTATGTGAAGATATTTCCATTTCCAGCATAGACCTCAAAGCGCTCCAAATATCCATTTGCAGATTCTACAAAAAGAGTGTTTCCAAACTTCTCTATCAATTAGTAGGTTCAACTCTGTGAGGTGAATGCACTCATCACAAAGAAGTTTCTGAGAATGCTGCTGTTTAGTTCTTATGTGAAGATATTTCCTTTTCCAGCTTGGGCCGGAAATCGCTCTAAATATCCACTTGCAGATTTTTCCAAAAGGGTGTTTCAAAACTGCTCTTTGAAAAGAAAGGTTCAACTCTGTGAGTTGATTGCACATGTGGTGAAGAAGTTTCTGAGAATGCTTCTGTCTAGTACTTAGACGAAGAGATTTCATTTCATAGCATAGGCCTCATAGTGCTCCAAATATCCACTTGCAGATTCTACAAAAAGAGTGTTTCAAAACTGTTCTATCAAAAGGAAGGTTCAACTCTGTGACTAGAATGCACTCATCACAAAGAAGTTTCTGAGAATGCTTCTGTCTAGTTTTTATGTGAAGATATTTCCATTTCCAGCATAGGCCTCAAAGCGCTCCAAATATCCATTTGCAGATTCTACAAAAAGAGTGTTTCCAAACTTCTCTATCAATTAGTAGGTTCAACTCTGTGAGGTGAATGCACTCATCACAAAGAAGTTTCTGAGAATGCTGCTGTTTAGTTCTTATGTGAAGATATTTCCTTTTCCAGCATAGGCCGGAAATCGCTCTAATTATCCACTTGCAGATTTTACGAAAAGTGTGTTTCAAAACTGCTCTTTGAAAAGAAAGGTTCAACTCTGTGAGTTGATTGCACATGTGGTGAAGAAGTTTCTGAGAATGCTTCTGTCTAGTACTTAGCTGAAGAGATTTCATTTCACAGCATAGGCCTCATAGTGCTCCAAATATCCACTTGCAGATTCTACAAAAAGAGTGTTTCAAAACTGTTCTATCAAAAGGAAGGTTCAACTCTGTGACTAGAATGCACTCATCACAAAGAAGTTTCTGAGAATGCTTCTGTCTAGTTTTTATGTGAAGATATTTCCTTTTCCAACATAGGCCTCAAAGCGCTCCGAATAAACACCGGCAGATTGTACAAAAGGAGTGTTTCAAAACTGTTCTATGAAAAGGAACGTTCAAGTCTGTGAGTTGAATGCACTCCTCACAAAGAAGTTTCTGAGAATGCAGCTGTCTAGTTTTTGTGTGAAGATATTTCCTTTTCCTTGCATAGACCTCAAATCGCTGGAAATATCCACTTGCAGATTTCACAAAAAGAGTGTTTCCAAACTGCTCTATCAAAAGACGGGTTGAAATCTGTGAGTTGAATGCACGCATCGAGGAGATCTTTCTGAGAATGCTTCTGTCTAGTTTTTAGGTGAAGATATTCCATTTCCCAGCATGGGCCTCAAAATGCTCCAAATATCCATTTGCAGATTTTACAAAAAGAGTGTTTCAAAACTGCTCTTTCAAAAAGAAGGTTCAAGTCTATGGGTTGAACGCACTCAACACAAGGAAGTTTCTGAGAATGCTTCTGTCCAGTTTTTCTGTGAATATATTTCCATTTCCAGCCTAGGCTTCAAAGCGCTCCAAATATCCAATTGCAGATTCTACAAAAAGAGTGTTTCCAAAGTTGTCTATCAATTAGTAGGTTCAACTCTGTTAGCTGAATGCACTCATCACAATGAAATTTCTGAGAATGCTTCTCTCTAGTTTTTATGTGAAGCAATTTCCTTTTCCAACATAGGCCTCAAGGTGCTCTGCATAAACACTTGCGAATTCTACAAACTTAGTGATTCAAAACTGTTCTATCAAAAGGAACGTTCAAGTCTGAGGTGAATGCACTCATCAGAGAGAACTTTCTCAGAATGCTTCTGTCTAGTTTTCAGGTGAAGATATTTCATTTCCCAGCATAGGCCTCAAAGCGCTCCAAATATCCACTTGCAGATTCTACAAAAAGAGTCTTTCAAAACTGCTCTTTGAAAAGGAAGGTTCAAATCTGTGAGTTGAAAGCACTCATCAGAGATAAGTTTCCGAGAATGATTCTATCTACTTTTCATCTGCATGTGTTTCCTTTTCCACTAGATGCCGCAATCGCACCAAATATCCACTTGCAGTTTCCACGAAAAGAGTGTTGCAGAACTGCTCCATGGAAAGGAGTGTTCAACTCTGTGAGTTCAATCCCCACATGACATAAAAGTTTCTGAAAATGCTTCTGTCCAGTTTGTATATGAAGATATCTCCTTTTCCAGCATAAGCCTCAAAGAGCTCCAAATATCCACTTGCGTATTCTACAAAAAAAGTGTTTCATAACTGGTCTATCAAAAGCAAGGTTCAACTCTGTGAGTTGAATGCACTCATCACAAAGAAGTTTCTGTGAATGCTTCCATCTAGCTTTTATGCAATGATATTTCCTTTTACAGCATAGGCCTCAAATTGCTCCAAATATCCACTTGCAGATTCTACAAAAAGAGGGTTTCAAAACTGCTCTATCAAAAGGCAGGTTGAACTCCGTGAGTTGAATGCACAAAGCACAGGGAACTTTCTGAGAAAGCTTTTGTCCAGTTTCTACGTGAAGATATTTCCTTTTCCAGCATAGGCCTCAAAGCACTCCATCCATCCACATGAAGATTCTACTAAAAGAGTGTTTCGAAACTTCTCTATCAAAAGAAAGGTTGAACTCCGTGAGTTCAACGCACACATCACAAAGAAGTTTCTGAGAATGCTTCTGTCCAGTTTTTATGTGAAGATATTTCCTTTTCCAGCATAGGCCTCAAAGCGCTCCATATATCCACTTGCAGATGCTACAAAAAGAGTGTTTCAAAACTGCTCTTTCAGAAGGAAGCTTCAAGTCTGTGAGTTGAATGCACTTCTCACAAAGACGTTTCTGAGAATGCTTCTGTCTAGATTTCATGAGAAGATGTTTCCATTTACATCACAGGCCTCAAATCCCTCCAAATATTCACTTGCGTGTTCTACAAAAAGAGTGTTTCGAAACTTCTCTATCGATTGGTAGGTTCAACTCTCTGAGTTGAATGCACTCTTTACAAAGAGGTTTCTCAGAATATTTCTGTCTAGTTTTTATGTGAAGATATATCCTTTTCCAACATAGGCCTCGAAGCGCTCCGACTAAACAATTGCAGATTCTACAAAAGGAGTGCTTCAAAACTGTCCTACAGAAATTAACGTTCAAGTCTGTGAGATGAATGCACTCTTCTCAAAGAGGTTTCTGAGAATGCTGCTGTCTAGTTTTTAGGTGAAGACATTTCCTTTTCCAGCATAGGCCTCAAAGCGCTCCAAATACCCACTTGCAGATTCTACAAAAAGAGTGTCTCCCAACTCCTCTATCAATTGGTAGGTTCAAGTCTGTGAGCTGAATGCAATCCACACAAAGAAGTTTCTGAGAATGCAGCTGTCTAGATTTTGTGTGAAGATATTTCCTTTTCCTTGCATAGGTCTCAAATCGCTGGAAATATCCACTTGCAGATTTCACAAGAAGAGTGTTTCCAAACTGCTCTATCAAAAGACAGGTTCAACTCTGTGAGTTGAATGCACGCATCGAGAAGAACTTTCTGAGAATGCTTCTGTCTAGTTTTTAGGTGAAGATATTACATTTCCCAGCATAGGCCTCAAAGTGCTCCAAATATCCTTTTGCAGATTTTACAAAAAGAGTGTTTCAAAACTGCTCTTTCAAAAAGAAGGTTCAAGTCTGTGAGTTGAATGCACTCAACACAAGGAAGTTTCTGAGAATGCTTCTGTCTAGTTTTTATGTGAAGATATTTCCATTTCCAGCATAGGCCTCAAAGCGCTCCAAATATCCATTTGCAGATTCTACAAAAAGAGTGTTTCCAAACTTCTCTATCAATTAGTAGGTTCAACTCTGTGAGGTGAATGCACTCATCACAAAGAAGTTTCTGAGAATGCTGCTGTTTAGTTCTTATGTGAAGATATTTCCTTTTCCAGCATAGGCCGGAAATCGCTCTAAATATCCACTTGCAGATTTTACCAAAAGTCTGTTTCAAAACTGCTCTTTGAAAAGAAAGGTTCAACTCTGTGAGTTGATTGCACATGTGGTGAAGAAGTTTCTGAGAATGCTTCTGTCTAGTACTTAGCTGAAGAGATTTCATTTCACAGCATAGGCCTCATAGTGCTCCAAATATCCACTGGCAGATCCTACAAAAAGAGTGTTTCAAAACTGTTCTATCAAAAGGAAGGTTCGACTCTGTGACTAGAATGCACTCATCACAAAGAAGTTTCTGAGAATGCTTCTGTCTAGTTTTTATGTGAAGATATTTCCTTTTCCAACATAGGCCTCAAAGCCCTCCGAATAAACAGCGGCAGATTGTACAAAAGGAGTGTTTCAAAAGTGTTCTATGAAAAGGAACGTTCAAGTCTGTGAGTTGAATGCAATCCTCACAAAGAAGTTTCTGAGAATGCAGCTGTCTAGTTTTTGTGTGAAGATATTTCCTTTTCTTTGCATAGACCTCAAATCGCTGGAAATATCCACTTGCAGATTTCACAAAAAGAGTGTTTCCAAACTGCTCTATCAAAAGACGGGTTGAAATCTGTGAGTTGAATGCACGCATCGAGGAGATCTTTCTGAGAATGCTTCTGTCTAGTTTTTAGGTGAAGATATTCCATTTCCCAGCATGGGCCTCAAAATGCTCCAAATATCCATTTGCAGATTTTACAAAAAGAGTGTTTCAAAACTGCTCTTTCAAAAAGAAGGTTCAAGTCTATGGGTTGAACGCACTCAACACAAGGAAGTTTCTGAGAATGCTTCTGTCCAGTTTTTCTGTGAATATATTTCCATTTCCAGCCTAGGCTTCAAAGCGCTCCAAATATCCACTTGCAGATTCTACAAAAAGAGTGTTTCCAAACTTGTCTATCAATTAGTAGGTTCAACTCTGTTAGGTGAATGCACTCATCACAATGAAATTTCTGAGAATGCTTCTCTCTAGTTTTTATGTGAAGCAATTTCCTTTTCCAACATAGGCCCAAGGTGCTCTGCCTAAACACTTGCGAATTCTACAGACTTAGTGATTCAAAACTGTTCTATCAAAAGGAACGTTCAAGTCTGAGGTGAATGCACTCATCAGAGAGAACTTTCTCAGAATGCTTCTGTCTAGTTTTCAGGTGAAGATATTTCACTTCCCAGCATAGGCCTCAAAGCGCTCCAAATATCCACTTGCAGATTCTACAAAAAGAGTCTTTCAAAACTGCTCTTTGAAAAGGAAGGTTCAAATCTGTGAGTTGAAAGCACTCATCAGAGAGAAGTTTCCGAGAATGATTCTATCTAGTTTTCATCTGCATGTGTTTCCTTTTCCACTAGATGCCGCAATCGCACCAAATATCCACTTGCAGTTTCCACGAAAAGAGTGTTGCAGAACTGCTCCATGGAAAGGAGTGTTCAACTCTGTGAGTTCAATCCCCACATGACATAAAAGTTTCTGAAAATGCTTCTGTCCAGTTTGTATATGAAGATATCTCCTTTTCCAGCATAAGCCTCAAAGAGCTCCAAATATCCACTTGCGTATTCTACAAAAACCGTGTTTCATAACTGGTCTATCAAAAGGGAGGTTCAACTCTGTGAGTTGAATGCACTCATCACAAAGAAGTTTCTGTGAATGCTTCCATCTAGCTTTTATGCAATGATATTTCCTTTTGCAGCATAGGCCTCAAAGCGCTCCAAATATCCACTTGCAGATTCTACAAAAAGAGGGTTTCAAAACTGCTCTATCAAAAGGCAGGTTGAACTCCGTGAGTTGAATGCACAAAGCACAGGGAACTTTCTGAGAAAGCTTTTGTCCAGTTCCTACGTGAAGATATTTCCTATTCCTGCATAGGCCTCAAAGCACTCCATCCATCCACATGAAGATTCTACTAAAAGAGTGTTTCGAAACCTCTCTATCAAAAGAAAGGTTGAACTCCGTGAGTTCAACGCACACATCACAAAGAAGTTTCTGAGAATGCTTCTGTCCAGTTTTTATGTGAAGATATTTCCTTTTCCAGCATAGGCCTCAAAGCGCTCCATATATCCACTTGCAGATGCTACAAAAAGAGTGTTTCAAAACTGCTCTTTCAGAAGGAAGCTTCAAGTCTGTGAGTTGAATGCACTTATCACAAAGACGTTTCTGAGAATGCTTCTGTCTAGATTTCATGAGAAGATGTTTCCATTTACATCACAGGCCTCAAATCCCTCCAAATATTCACTTGCGTGTTCTACAAAAAGAGTGTTTCGAAACTTCTCTATCGATTGGTAGGTTCAACTCTCTGAGTTGAATGCACTCTTTACAAAGAGGTTTCTGAGAATATTTCTGTCTAGTTTTTATGTGAAGATATATCCTTTTCCAACATAGGCCTCGAAGCGCTCCGAATAAACAATTGCAGATTCTACAAAAGGAGTGCTTCAAAACTGTTCTATCGAAAGGAACGTTCAAGTCTGTGAGATGAATGCACTCTTCTCAAAGAGGTTTCTGAGAATGCTGCTGTCTAGTTTTTAGGTGAAGACATTTCCTTTTCCAGCGTAGGCCTCCAAGCGCTCCAAATACCCACTTGCAGATTCTACAAAAAGAGTGTCTCCCAACTTCTCTATCAATTGGTAGGTTCAAGTCTGTGAGTTGAATGCAATCCACACAAAGAAGTTTCTGAGAATGCTGCTGTTTAGTTCTTATATGAAGATATTTCCTTTTCCAGCATAGGCCGGAAATCGCTACAAATATCCACTTGCAGATTTTACCAAAAGTGTGCTTCAAAACTGCTCTTTGAAAAGAAAGGTTCAACACTGTGAGTTGAATGCACATATCGTGAAGAAGTTTCTGAGAATGCTTCTGTCTAGTACTTAGGTGAAGAGATTCCATTTCACAGCATAGGCCTCATAGTGCTCCAAATATCCACTTGCAGATTCTACAAAAAGAGTGTTTCAAAACTGTTCTATCAAAAGGAAGGTTCAAGTCTGTGAGTAGAATGCACTCATCACAAAGAAGTTTCTGAGAATGCTTCTGTCTAGTTTTTATGTGAAGACATTTCCTTTTCCAACATAGGCCTCAAAGCGTTCCTAATAAACACTTGCAGATTGTACAAAAGGAGTGTTTCAAAACTGTTCTATGAAAAGGAACGTTCAAGTCTGTGAGTTGAATGCACTCCTCACAAAGAAGTTTCTGAGAATGCAGCTGTCTAGTTTTCGTGTGAAGATATTTCCTTTTCCTTGCATAGGTCTCAAATCGCTGGAAATATCCACTTGCAGAATTCACAAGAAGAGTGTTTCCAAACTGCTCTATCAAAAGACAGGTTCAACTCTGTGAGTTGAATGCACGCATCGAGAAGAACTTTCTGAGAATGCTTCTGTCTAGTTTTTAGGTGAAGATATTACGTTTCCCAGCATACGCCTCAAAGTGCTCCAAATATCCTTTTGCAGATTTTACAAAAAGAGTGTTTCAAAACTGCTCTTTCAAAAAGAAGGTTCAAGTCTGTGAGTTGAATGCACTCAACACAAGGAAGTTTCTGAGAATGCTTCTGTCTAGTTTTTATGTGAAGATATTTCCATTTCCAGCATAGGCCTCAAAGCGCTCCAAATATCCATTTGCAGATTCTACAAAAAGAGTGTTTCCAAACTTCTCTATCAATTAGTAGGTTCAACTCTGTGAGGTGAATGCACTCATCACAAAGAAGTTTCTGAGAATGCTGCTGTTTAGTTCTTATGTGAAGATATTTCCTTTTCCAGCATAGGCCGGAAATCGCTCTAAATATCCACTTGCAGATTTTACCAAAAGTGTGTTTCAAAACTGCTCTTTGAAAAGAAAGGTTCAACTCTGTGAGTTGATTGCACATGTGGTGAAGAAGTTTCTGAGAATGCTTCTGTCTAGTACTTAGCTGAAGAGATTTCATTTCACAGCATAGGCCTCATAGTGCTCCAAATATCCACTTGCAGGTTCTACAAAAAGAGTGTTTCAAAACTGTTCTATCAAAAGGAAGGTTCAACTCTGTGACTAGAATGCACTCATCACAAAGAAGTTTCTGAGAATGCTTCTGTCTAGTTTTTATGTGAAGATATTTCCTTTTCCAACATAGGCCTCAAAGCGCTCCGAATAAACACCGGCAGATTGTACAAAAGGAGTGTTTCAAAACTGTTCTATGAAAAGGAACGTTCAAGTCTGTTGGTTGAATTCATTCCTCACAAAGAAGTTTCTGAGAATGCAGCTGTCTAGTTTTTGTGTGAATATATTTCCTTTTCCTTGCATAGACCTCAAATCCCTGGAAATATCCACTTGCAGATTTCACAAAAAGAGTGTTTCCAAACTGCTCTATCAAAAGACGGGTTGAAATCTGTGAGTTGAATGCACGCATCGAGGAGATCTTTCTGAGAATGCTTCTGTCTAGTTTTTAGGTGAAGATATTCCATTTCCCAGCATGGGCCTCAAAATGCTCCAAATATCCATTTGCAGATTTTACAAAAAGAGTGTTTCAAAACTGCTCTTTCAAAAAGAAGGTTCAAGTCTATGGGTTGAACGCACTGAACACAAGGAAGTTTCTGAGAATGCTTCTGTCCAGTTTTTATGTGAATATATTTCCATTTCCAGCCTAGGCTTCAAAGCGCTCCAAATATCCAATTGCAGATTCTACAAAAAGAGTGTTTCCAAACTTGTCTATCAATTAGTAGGTTCAACTCTGTTAGGTGAATGCACTCATCACAATGAAATTTCTGAGAATGCTTCTCTCTAGTTTTTATGTGCAGCAATTTCCTTTTCCAACATAGGCCTCAAGGTGCTCTGCATAAACACTTGCGAATTCTACAAACTTAGTGATTCAAAACTGTTCTATCAAAAGGAACGTTCAAGTCTGAGGTGAATGCACTCATCAGAGAGAACTTTCTCAGAATGCTTCTGTCTAGTTTTCAGGTGAAGATATTTCATTTCCCAGCATAGGCCTCAAAGCGCTCCAAATATCCACTTGCAGATCCTACAAAAAGAGTCTTTCAAAACTGCTCTTTGAAAAGGAAGGTTCAAATCTGTGAGTTGAAAGCACTCATCAGAGAGAAGTTTCCGAGAATGATTCTATCTAGTTTTCATCTGCATGTGTTTCCTTTTCCACTAGATGCCGCAATCGCACCAAATATCCACTTGCAGTTTCCACGAAAAGAGTGTTGCAGAACTGCTCCATGGAAAGGAGTGTTCAACTCTGTGAGTTCAATCCCCACATGACATAAAAGTTTCTGAAAATGCTTCTGTCCAGTTTGTATATGAAGATATCTCCTTTTCCAGCATAAGCCTCAAAGAGCTCCAAATATCCACTTGCGTATTCTACAAAAACCGTGTTTCCTAACTGGTCTATCAAAAGGGAGGTTCAAGTCTGTGAGTTGAATGCACTCATCACAAAGAAGTTTCTGTGAATGCTTCCATCTAGCTTTTATGCAATGATATTTCCTTTTACAGCATAGGCCTCAAAGCGCTCCAAATATCCACTTGCAGATTCTACAAAAAGAGGGTTTCAAAACTGCTCTATCAAAAGGCAGGTTGAACTCCGTGAGTTGAATGCACAAAGCACAGGGAACTTTCTGAGAAAGCTTTTGTCCAGTTTCTACGTGAAGATATTTCCTTTTCCAGCATAGGCCTCAAAGCACTCCATCCATCCACATGAAGATTCTACTAAAAGAGTGTTTCGAAACTTCTCTATCAAAAGAAAAGTTGAACTCCGTGAGTTCAACGCACACATCACAAAGAAGTTTCTGAGAATGCTTCTGTCCAGTTTTTATGTGAAGATATTTCCTTTTCCAGCATAGGCCTCAAAGCGCTCCATATATCCACTTGCAGATGCTACAAAAAGAGTGTTTCAAAACTGCTCTTTCAGAAGGAAGCTTCAAGTCTGTGAGTTGAATGCACTTCTCACAAAGA
Organism: Pongo pygmaeus; assembly: GCF_028885625.2. NCBI lineage: Eukaryota > Metazoa > Chordata > Mammalia > Primates > Hominidae > Pongo > Pongo pygmaeus. Next base: position 21,391,897 of record NC_085930.1, read on the forward strand.
CGTTTCTGAGAATGCTTCTGTCTAGATTTCATGAGAAGATGTTTCCATTTACATCACAGGCCTCAAATCCCTCCAAATATTCACTTGCGTGTTCTACAAAAAGAGTGTTTCGAAACTTCTCTATCGATTGGTAGGTTCAACTCTCTGAGTTGAATGCACTCTTTACAAAGAGGTTTCTCAGAATATTTCTGTCTAGTTTTTATGTGAAGATATATCCTTTTCCAACATAGGCCTCGAAGCGCTCCGACTAAACAATTGCAGATTCTACAAAAGGAGTGCTTCAAAACTGTTCTATCGAAAGGAACGTTCAAGTCTGTGAGATGAATGCACTCTTCTCAAAGAGGTTTCTGAGAATGCTGGTGTCTAGTTTTTAGGTGAAGACATTTCCTTTTCCAGCATAGGCCTCAAAGCGCTCCAAATACCCACTTGCAGATTCTACAAAAAGAGTGTCTCCCAACTCCTCTATCAATTGGTAGGTTCAAGTCTGTGAGCTGAATGCAATCCACACAAAGAAGTTTCTGAGAATGCAGCTGTCTAGATTTTGTGTGAAGATATTTCCTTTTCCTTGCATAGGTCTCAAATCGCTGGAAATATCCACTTGCAGATTTCACAAGAAGAGTGTTTCCAAACTGCTCTATCAAAAGACAGGTTCAACTCTGTGAGTTGAATGCACGCATCGAGAAGAACTTTCTGAGAATGCTTCTGTCTAGTTTTTAGGTGAAGATATTACATTTCCCAGCATAGGCCTCAAAGTGCTCCAAATATCCTTTTGCAGATTTTACAAAAAGAGTGTTTCAAAACTGCTCTTTCAAAAGGAAGGTTCAAGTCTGTGAGTTGAATGCACTCAACACAAGGAAGTTTCTGAGAATGCTTCTGTCTAGTTTTTATGTGAAGATATTTCCATTTCCAGCATAGGCCTCAAAGCGCTCCAAATATCCATTTGCAGATTCTACAAAAAGAGTGTTTCCAAACTTCTCTATCAATTAGTAGGTTCAACTCTGTGAGGTGAATGCACTCATCACAAAGAAGTTTCTGAGAATGCTGCTGTTTAGTTCTTATGTGAAGATATTTCCTTTTCCAGCATAGGCCGGAAATCGCTCTAAATATCCACTTGCAGATTTTACCAAAAGTCTGTTTCAAAACTGCTCTTTGAAAAGAAAGGTTCAACTCTGTGAGTTGATTGCACATGTGGTGAAGAAGTTTCTGAGAATGCTTCTGTCTAGTACTTAGCTGAAGAGATTTCATTTCACAGCATAGGCCTCATAGTGCTCCAAATATCCACTGGCAGATCCTACAAAAAGAGTGTTTCAAAACTGTTCTATCAAAAGGAAGGTTCGACTCTGTGACTAGAATGCACTCATCACAAAGAAGTTTCTGAGAATGCTTCTGTCTAGTTTTTATGTGAAGATATTTCCTTTTCCAACATAGGCCTCAAAGCCCTCCGAATAAACAGCGGCAGATTGTACAAAAGGAGTGTTTCAAAAGTGTTCTATGAAAAGGAACGTTCAAGTCTGTGAGTTGAATGCAATCCTCACAAAGAAGTTTCTGAGAATGCAGCTGTCTAGTTTTTGTGTGAAGATATTTCCTTTTCCTTGCATAGACCTCAAATCGCTGGAAATATCCACTTGCAGATTTCACAAAAAGAGTGTTTCCAAACTGCTCTATCAAAAGACGGGTTGAAATCTGTGAGTTGAATGCACGCATCGAGGAGATCTTTCTGAGAATGCTTCTGTCTAGTTTTTAGGTGAAGATATTCCATTTCCCAGCATGGGCCTCAATATGCTCCAAATATCCATTTGCAGATTTTACAAAAAGAGTGTTTCAAAACTGCTCTTTCAAAAAGAAGGTTCAAGTCTATGGGTTGAACGCACTCAACACAAGGAAGTTTCTGAGAATGCTTCTGTCCAGTTTTTCTGTGAATATATTTCCATTTCCAGCCTAGGCTTCAAAGCGCTCCAAATATCCACTTGCAGATTCTACAAAAAGAGTGTTTCCAAACTTGTCTATCAATTAGTAGGTTCAACTCTGTTAGGTGAATGCACTCATCACAATGAAATTTCTGAGAATGCTTCTCTCTAGTTTTTATGTGAAGCAATTTCCTTTTCCAACATAGGCCCAAGGTGCTCTGCCTAAACACTTGCGAATTCTACAGACTTAGTGATTCAAAACTGCTCTATCAAAAGGAACGTTCAAGTCTGAGGTGAATGCACTCATCAGAGAGAACTTTCTCAGAATGCTTCTGTCTAGTTTTCAGGTGAAGATATTTCACTTCCCAGCATAGGCCTCAAAGCGCTCCAAATATCCACTTGCAGATTCTACAAAAAGAGTCTTTCAAAACTGCTCTTTGAAAAGGAAGGTTCAAATCTGTGAGTTGAAAGCACTCATCAGAGAGAAGTTTCCGAGAATGATTCTATCTAGTTTTCATCTGCATGTGTTTCCTTTTCCACTAGATGCCGCAATCGCACCAAATATCCACTTGCAGTTTCCACGAAAAGAGTGTTGCAGAACTGCTCCATGGAAAGGAGTGTTCAACTCTGTGAGTTCAATCCCCACATGACATAAAAGTTTCTGAAAATGCTTCTGTCCAGTTTGTATATGAAGATATCTCCTTTTCCAGCATAAGCCTCAAAGAGCTCCAAATATCCACTTGCGTATTCTACAAAAACCGTGTTTCATAACTGGTCTATCAAAAGGGAGGTTCAACTCTGTGAGTTGAATGCACTCATCACAAAGAAGTTTCTGTGAATGCTTCCATCTAGCTTTTATGCAATGATATTTCCTTTTGCAGCATAGGCCTCAAAGCGCTCCAAATATCCACTTGCAGATTCTACAAAAAGAGGGTTTCAAAACTGCTCTATCAAAAGGCAGGTTGAACTCCGTGAGTTGAATGCACAAAGCACAGGGAACTTTCTGAGAAAGCTTTTGTCCAGTTCCTACGTGAAGATATTTCCTATTCCTGCATAGGCCTCAAAGCACTCCATCCATCCACATGAAGATTCTACTAAAAGAGTGTTTCGAAACCTCTCTATCAAAATAAAGGTTGAACTCCGTGAGTTCAACGCACACATCACAAAGAAGTTTCTGAGAATGCTTCTGTCCAGTTTTTATGTGAAGATATTTCCTTTTCCAGCATAGGCCTCAAAGCGCTCCATATATCCACTTGCAGATGCTACAAAAAGAGTGTTTCAAAACTGCTCTTTCAGAAGGAAGCTTCAAGTCTGTGAGTTGAATGCACTTCTCACAAAGACGTTTCTGAGAATGCTTCTGTCTAGATTTCATGAGAAGATGTTTCCATTTACATCACAGGCCTCAAATCCCTCCAAATATTCACTTGCGTGTTCTACAAAAAGAGTGTTTCGAAACTTCTCTATCGATTGGTAGGTTCAACTCTCTGAGTTGAATGCACTCTTTACAAAGAGGTTTCTGAGAATATTTCTGTCTAGTTTTTATGTGAAGATATATCATTTTCCAACATAGGCCTCGAAGCGCTCCGAATAAACAATTGCAGATTCTACAAAAGGAGTGCTTCAAAACTGTTCTATCGAAAGGAACGTTCAAGTCTGTGAGATGAATGCACTCTTCTCAAAGAGGTTTCTGAGAATGCTGCTGTCTAGTTTTTAGGTGAAGACATTTCCTTTTCCAGCGTAGGCCTCAAAGCGCTCCAAATACCCACTTGCAGATTCTACAAAAAGAGTGTCTCCCAACTTCTCTATCAATTGGTAGGTTCAAGTCTGTGAGTTGAATGCAATCCACACAAAGAAGTTTCTGAGAATGCTGCTGTTTAGTTCTTATGTGAAGATATTTCCTTTTCCAGCATAGGCCGGAAATCGCTACAAATATCCACTTGCAGATTTTACCAAAAGTGTGCTTCAAAACTGCTCTTTGAAAAGAAAGGTTCAACACTGTGAGTTGAATGCACATATCGTGAAGAAGTTTCTGAGAATGCTTCTGTCTAGTACTTAGGTGAAGAGATTCCATTTCACAGCATAGGCCTCATAGTGCTCCAAATATCCACTTGCAGATTCTACAAAAAGAGTGTTTCAAAACTGTTCTATCAAAAGGAAGGTTCAAGTCTGTGACTAGAATGCACTCATCACAAAGAAGTTTCTGAGAATGCTTCTGTCTAGTTTTTATGTGAAGACATTTCCTTTTCCAACATAGGCCTCAAAGCGTTCCGAATAAACACTTGCAGATTGTACAAAAGGAGTGTTTCAAAACTGTTCTATGAAAAGGAACGTTCAAGTCTGTGAGTTGAATGCACTCCTCACAAAGAAGTTTCTGAGAATGCAGCTGTCTAGTTTTCGTGTGAAGATATTTCCTTTTCCTTGCATAGGTCTCAAATCGCTGGAAATATCCACTTGCAGAATTCACAAGAAGAGTGTTTCCAAACTGCTCTATCAAAAGACAGGTTCAACTCTGTGAGTTGAATGCACGCATCGAGAAGAACTTTCTGAGAATGCTTCTGTCTAGTTTTTAGGTGAAGATATTACGTTTCCCAGCATACGCCTCAAAGTGCTCCAAATATCCTTTTGCAGATTTTACAAAAAGAGTGTTTCAAAACTGCTCTTTCAAAAAGAAGGTTCAAGTCTGTGAGTTGAATGCACTCAACACAAGGAAGTTTCTGAGAATGCTTCTGTCTAGTTTTTATGTGAAGATATTTCCATTTCCAGCATAGGCCTCATAGTGCTCCAAATATCCACTTGCAGATTCTACAAAAAGAGTGTTTCAAAACTGTTCTATCAAAAGGAAGGTTCAACTCTGTGACTAGAATGCACTCATCACAAAGAAGTTTCTGAGAATGCTTCTGTCTAGTTTTTATGTGAAGATATTTCCATTTCCAGCATAGGCCTCAAAGCGCTCCAAATATCCATTTGCAGATTCTACAAAAAGAGTGTTTCCAAACTTCTCTATCAATTAGTAGGTTCAACTCTGTGAGGTGAATGCACTCATCACAAAGAAGTTTCTGAGAATGCTGCTGTTTAGTTCTTATGTGAAGATATTTCCTTTTCCAGCATAGGCCGGAAATGGCTCTAAATATCCACTTGCAGATTTTACCAAAAGTGTGTTTCAAAACTGCTCTTTGAAAAGAAAGGTTCAACTCTGTGAGTTGATTGCACATGTGGTGAAGAAGTTTCTGAGAATGCTTCTGTCTAGTACTTAGCTGAAGAGATTTCATTTCACAGCATAGGCCTCATAGTGCTCCAAATATCCACTTGCAGATTCTACAAAAAGAGTGTTTCAAAACTGTTCTATCAAAAGGAAGGTTCAACTCTGTGACTAGAATGCACTCATCACAAAGAAGTTTCTGAGAATGCTTCTGTCTAGTTTTTATGTGAAGATATTTCCTTTTCCAACATAGGCCTCAAAGCGCTCCGAATAAACACCGGCAGATTGTAGAAAAGGAGTGTTTCAAAACTGTTCTATGAAAAGGAACGTTCAAGTCTGTGGGTTGAATGCATTCCTCACAAAGAAGTTTCTGAGAATGCAGCTGTCTAGTTTTTGTGTGAATATATTTCCTTTTCCTTGCATAGACCTCAAATCCCTGGAAATATCCACTTGCAGATTTCACAAAAAGAGTGTTTCCAAACTGCTCTATCAAAAGACGGGTTGAAATCTGTGAGTTGAATGCACGCATCGAGGAGATCTTTCTGAGAATGCTTCTGTCTAGTTTTTAGGTGAAGATATTCCATTTCCCAGCATGGGCCTCAAAATGCTCCAAATATCCATTTGCAGATTTTACAAAAAGAGTGTTTCAAAACTGCTCTTTCAAAAAGAAGGTTCAAGTCTATGGGTTGAACGCACTGAACACAAGGAAGTTTCTGAGAATGCTTCTGTCCAGTTTTTCTGTGAATATATTTCCATTTCCAGCCTAGGCTTCAAAGCGCTCCAAATATCCAATTGCAGATTCTACAAAAAGAGTGTTTCCAAACTTGTCTATCAATTAGTAGGTTCAACTCTGTTAGGTGAATGCACTCATCACAATGAAATTTCTGAGAATGCTTCTCTCTAGTTTTTATGTGCAGCAATTTCCTTTTCCAACATAGGCCTCAAGGTGCTCTGCATAAACACTTGCGAATTCTACAAACTTAGTGATTCAAAACTGTTCTATCAAAAGGAACGTTCAAGTCTGAGGTGAATGCACTCATCAGAGAGAACTTTCTCAGAATGCTTCTGTCTAGTTTTCAGGTGAAGATATTTCATTTCCCAGCATAGGCCTCAAAGCGCTCCAAATATCCACTTGCAGATCCTACAAAAAGAGTCTTTCAAAACTGCTCTTTGAAAAGGAAGGTTCAAATCTGTGAGTTGAAAGCACTCATCAGAGAGAAGTTTCCGAGAATGATTCTATCTAGTTTTCATCTGCATGTGTTTCCTTTTCCACTAGATGCCGCAATCGCACCAAATATCCACTTGCAGTTTCCACGAAAAGAGTGTTGCAGAACTGCTCCATGGAAAGGAGTGTTCAACTCTGTGAGTTCAATCCCCACATGACATAAAAGTTTCTGAAAATGCTTCTGTCCAGTTTGTATATGAAGATATCTCCTTTTCCAGCATAAGCCTCAAAGAGCTCCAAATATCCACTTGCGTATTCTACAAAAACCGTGTTTCATAACTGGTCTATCAAAAGCAAGGTTCAACTCTGTGAGTTGAATGCACTCATCACAAAGAAGTTTCTGTGAATGCTTCCATCTAGCTTTTATGCAATGATATTTCCTTTTGCAGCATAGGCCTCAAAGCGCTCCAAATATCCACTTGCAGATTCTACAAAAAGAGGGTTTCAAAACTGCTCTATCAAAAGGCAGGTTGAACTCCGTGAGTTGAATGCACAAAGCACAGAGAACTTTCTGAGAAAGCTTTTGTCCAGTTTCTACGTGAAGATATTTCCATTTCCAGCATAGGCCTCAAAGCACTCCATCCATCCACATGAAGATTCTACTAAAAGAGTGTTTCGAAACTTCTCTATCAAAAGAAAGGTTGAACTCCGTGAGTTCAACGCACACATCACAAAGAAGTTTCTGAGAATGCTTCTGTCCAGTTTTTATGTGAAGATATTTCCTTTTCCAGCATAGGCCTCAAAGCGCTCCATATATCCACTTGCAGATGCTACAAAAAGAGTGTTTCAAAACTGCTCTTTCAGAAGGAAGCTTCAAGTCTGTGAGTTGAATGCACTTCTCACAAAGACGTTTCTGAGAATGCTTCTGTCTAGATTTCATGAGAAGATGTTTCCATTTACATCACAGGCCTCAAATCCCTCCAAATATTCACTTGCGTGTTCTACAAAAAGAGTTTTTCGAAACTTCTCTATCGATTGGTAGGTTCAACTCTCTGAGTTGAATGCACTCTTTACAAAGAGGTTTCTGAGAATATTTCTGTCTAGTTTTAATGTGAAGATATATCCTTTTCCAACATAGGCCTCGAAGCGCTCCGACTAAACAATTGCAGATTCTACAAAAGGAGTGCTTCAAAACTGTTCTATCGAAAGGAACGTTCAAGTCTGTGAGATGAATGCACTCTTCTCAAAGAGGTTTCTGAGAATGCTGCTGTCTAGTTTTTAGGTGAAGACATTTCCTTTTCCAGCATAGGCCTCAAAGCGCTCCAAATACCCACTTGCAGATTCTACACAAAGAGTGTCTCCCAACTTCTCTATCAATTGGTAGGTTCAAGTCTGTGAGTTGAATGCAATCCAGACAAAGAAGTTTCTGAGAATGCTGCTGTTTAGTTCTTATGTGAAGATATTTCCTTTTCCAGCATAGGCCGGAAATCGCTACAAATATCCACTTGCAGATTTTCCCAAAAGTGTGCTTCAAAACTGCTCTTTGAAAAGAAAGGTTCAACACTGTGAGTTGAATGCACATATCGTGAAGAAGTTTCTGAGAATGCTTCTGTCTAGTACTTAGGTGAAGAGATTCCATTTCACAGCATAGGCCTCATAGTGCTCCAAATATCCACTTGCAGATCCTACAAAAAGAGTGTTTCCAAACTGCTCTATCAAAAGACAGGTTCAACTCTGTGAGTTGAATGCACGCATCGAGAAGAACTTTCTGAGAATGCTTCTGTCTAGTTTTTAGGTGAAGATATTACATTTCCCAGCATAGGCCTCAAAGTGCTCCAAATATCCTTTTGCAGATTTTACAAAAAGTGTTTCAAAACTGCTCTTTCAAAAAGAAGGTTCAAGTCTGTGAGTTGAATGCACTCAACACAAGGAAGTTTCTGAGAATGCTTCTGTCTAGCTTTTATGTGAAGATATTTCCATTTCCAGCATAGACCTCAAAGCGCTCCAAATATCCATTTGCAGATTCTACAAAAAGAGTGTTTCCAAACTTCTCTATCAATTAGTAGGTTCAACTCTGTGAGGTGAATGCACTCATCACAAAGAAGTTTCTGAGAATGCTGCTGTTTAGTTCTTATGTGAAGATATTTCCTTTTCCAGCTTGGGCCGGAAATCGCTCTAAATATCCACTTGCAGATTTTTCCAAAAGGGTGTTTCAAAACTGCTCTTTGAAAAGAAAGGTTCAACTCTGTGAGTTGATTGCACATGTGGTGAAGAAGTTTCTGAGAATGCTTCTGTCTAGTACTTAGACGAAGAGATTTCATTTCATAGCATAGGCCTCATAGTGCTCCAAATATCCACTTGCAGATTCTACAAAAAGAGTGTTTCAAAACTGTTCTATCAAAAGGAAGGTTCAACTCTGTGACTAGAATGCACTCATCACAAAGAAGTTTCTGAGAATGCTTCTGTCTAGTTTTTATGTGAAGATATTTCCATTTCCAGCATAGGCCTCAAAGCGCTCCAAATATCCATTTGCAGATTCTACAAAAAGAGTGTTTCCAAACTTCTCTATCAATTAGTAGGTTCAACTCTGTGAGGTGAATGCACTCATCACAAAGAAGTTTCTGAGAATGCTGCTGTTTAGTTCTTATGTGAAGATATTTCCTTTTCCAGCATAGGCCGGAAATCGCTCTAATTATCCACTTGCAGATTTTACGAAAAGTGTGTTTCAAAACTGCTCTTTGAAAAGAAAGGTTCAACTCTGTGAGTTGATTGCACATGTGGTGAAGAAGTTTCTGAGAATGCTTCTGTCTAGTACTTAGCTGAAGAGATTTCATTTCACAGCATAGGCCTCATAGTGCTCCAAATATCCACTTGCAGATTCTACAAAAAGAGTGTTTCAAAACTGTTCTATCAAAAGGAAGGTTCAACTCTGTGACTAGAATGCACTCATCACAAAGAAGTTTCTGAGAATGCTTCTGTCTAGTTTTTATGTGAAGATATTTCCTTTTCCAACATAGGCCTCAAAGCGCTCCGAATAAACACCGGCAGATTGTACAAAAGGAGTGTTTCAAAACTGTTCTATGAAAAGGAACGTTCAAGTCTGTGAGTTGAATGCACTCCTCACAAAGAAGTTTCTGAGAATGCAGCTGTCTAGTTTTTGTGTGAAGATATTTCCTTTTCCTTGCATAGACCTCAAATCGCTGGAAATATCCACTTGCAGATTTCACAAAAAGAGTGTTTCCAAACTGCTCTATCAAAAGACGGGTTGAAATCTGTGAGTTGAATGCACGCATCGAGGAGATCTTTCTGAGAATGCTTCTGTCTAGTTTTTAGGTGAAGATATTCCATTTCCCAGCATGGGCCTCAAAATGCTCCAAATATCCATTTGCAGATTTTACAAAAAGAGTGTTTCAAAACTGCTCTTTCAAAAAGAAGGTTCAAGTCTATGGGTTGAACGCACTCAACACAAGGAAGTTTCTGAGAATGCTTCTGTCCAGTTTTTCTGTGAATATATTTCCATTTCCAGCCTAGGCTTCAAAGCGCTCCAAATATCCAATTGCAGATTCTACAAAAAGAGTGTTTCCAAAGTTGTCTATCAATTAGTAGGTTCAACTCTGTTAGCTGAATGCACTCATCACAATGAAATTTCTGAGAATGCTTCTCTCTAGTTTTTATGTGAAGCAATTTCCTTTTCCAACATAGGCCTCAAGGTGCTCTGCATAAACACTTGCGAATTCTACAAACTTAGTGATTCAAAACTGTTCTATCAAAAGGAACGTTCAAGTCTGAGGTGAATGCACTCATCAGAGAGAACTTTCTCAGAATGCTTCTGTCTAGTTTTCAGGTGAAGATATTTCATTTCCCAGCATAGGCCTCAAAGCGCTCCAAATATCCACTTGCAGATTCTACAAAAAGAGTCTTTCAAAACTGCTCTTTGAAAAGGAAGGTTCAAATCTGTGAGTTGAAAGCACTCATCAGAGATAAGTTTCCGAGAATGATTCTATCTACTTTTCATCTGCATGTGTTTCCTTTTCCACTAGATGCCGCAATCGCACCAAATATCCACTTGCAGTTTCCACGAAAAGAGTGTTGCAGAACTGCTCCATGGAAAGGAGTGTTCAACTCTGTGAGTTCAATCCCCACATGACATAAAAGTTTCTGAAAATGCTTCTGTCCAGTTTGTATATGAAGATATCTCCTTTTCCAGCATAAGCCTCAAAGAGCTCCAAATATCCACTTGCGTATTCTACAAAAAAAGTGTTTCATAACTGGTCTATCAAAAGCAAGGTTCAACTCTGTGAGTTGAATGCACTCATCACAAAGAAGTTTCTGTGAATGCTTCCATCTAGCTTTTATGCAATGATATTTCCTTTTACAGCATAGGCCTCAAATTGCTCCAAATATCCACTTGCAGATTCTACAAAAAGAGGGTTTCAAAACTGCTCTATCAAAAGGCAGGTTGAACTCCGTGAGTTGAATGCACAAAGCACAGGGAACTTTCTGAGAAAGCTTTTGTCCAGTTTCTACGTGAAGATATTTCCTTTTCCAGCATAGGCCTCAAAGCACTCCATCCATCCACATGAAGATTCTACTAAAAGAGTGTTTCGAAACTTCTCTATCAAAAGAAAGGTTGAACTCCGTGAGTTCAACGCACACATCACAAAGAAGTTTCTGAGAATGCTTCTGTCCAGTTTTTATGTGAAGATATTTCCTTTTCCAGCATAGGCCTCAAAGCGCTCCATATATCCACTTGCAGATGCTACAAAAAGAGTGTTTCAAAACTGCTCTTTCAGAAGGAAGCTTCAAGTCTGTGAGTTGAATGCACTTCTCACAAAGACGTTTCTGAGAATGCTTCTGTCTAGATTTCATGAGAAGATGTTTCCATTTACATCACAGGCCTCAAATCCCTCCAAATATTCACTTGCGTGTTCTACAAAAAGAGTGTTTCGAAACTTCTCTATCGATTGGTAGGTTCAACTCTCTGAGTTGAATGCACTCTTTACAAAGAGGTTTCTCAGAATATTTCTGTCTAGTTTTTATGTGAAGATATATCCTTTTCCAACATAGGCCTCGAAGCGCTCCGACTAAACAATTGCAGATTCTACAAAAGGAGTGCTTCAAAACTGTCCTACAGAAATTAACGTTCAAGTCTGTGAGATGAATGCACTCTTCTCAAAGAGGTTTCTGAGAATGCTGCTGTCTAGTTTTTAGGTGAAGACATTTCCTTTTCCAGCATAGGCCTCAAAGCGCTCCAAATACCCACTTGCAGATTCTACAAAAAGAGTGTCTCCCAACTCCTCTATCAATTGGTAGGTTCAAGTCTGTGAGCTGAATGCAATCCACACAAAGAAGTTTCTGAGAATGCAGCTGTCTAGATTTTGTGTGAAGATATTTCCTTTTCCTTGCATAGGTCTCAAATCGCTGGAAATATCCACTTGCAGATTTCACAAGAAGAGTGTTTCCAAACTGCTCTATCAAAAGACAGGTTCAACTCTGTGAGTTGAATGCACGCATCGAGAAGAACTTTCTGAGAATGCTTCTGTCTAGTTTTTAGGTGAAGATATTACATTTCCCAGCATAGGCCTCAAAGTGCTCCAAATATCCTTTTGCAGATTTTACAAAAAGAGTGTTTCAAAACTGCTCTTTCAAAAAGAAGGTTCAAGTCTGTGAGTTGAATGCACTCAACACAAGGAAGTTTCTGAGAATGCTTCTGTCTAGTTTTTATGTGAAGATATTTCCATTTCCAGCATAGGCCTCAAAGCGCTCCAAATATCCATTTGCAGATTCTACAAAAAGAGTGTTTCCAAACTTCTCTATCAATTAGTAGGTTCAACTCTGTGAGGTGAATGCACTCATCACAAAGAAGTTTCTGAGAATGCTGCTGTTTAGTTCTTATGTGAAGATATTTCCTTTTCCAGCATAGGCCGGAAATCGCTCTAAATATCCACTTGCAGATTTTACCAAAAGTCTGTTTCAAAACTGCTCTTTGAAAAGAAAGGTTCAACTCTGTGAGTTGATTGCACATGTGGTGAAGAAGTTTCTGAGAATGCTTCTGTCTAGTACTTAGCTGAAGAGATTTCATTTCACAGCATAGGCCTCATAGTGCTCCAAATATCCACTGGCAGATCCTACAAAAAGAGTGTTTCAAAACTGTTCTATCAAAAGGAAGGTTCGACTCTGTGACTAGAATGCACTCATCACAAAGAAGTTTCTGAGAATGCTTCTGTCTAGTTTTTATGTGAAGATATTTCCTTTTCCAACATAGGCCTCAAAGCCCTCCGAATAAACAGCGGCAGATTGTACAAAAGGAGTGTTTCAAAAGTGTTCTATGAAAAGGAACGTTCAAGTCTGTGAGTTGAATGCAATCCTCACAAAGAAGTTTCTGAGAATGCAGCTGTCTAGTTTTTGTGTGAAGATATTTCCTTTTCTTTGCATAGACCTCAAATCGCTGGAAATATCCACTTGCAGATTTCACAAAAAGAGTGTTTCCAAACTGCTCTATCAAAAGACGGGTTGAAATCTGTGAGTTGAATGCACGCATCGAGGAGATCTTTCTGAGAATGCTTCTGTCTAGTTTTTAGGTGAAGATATTCCATTTCCCAGCATGGGCCTCAAAATGCTCCAAATATCCATTTGCAGATTTTACAAAAAGAGTGTTTCAAAACTGCTCTTTCAAAAAGAAGGTTCAAGTCTATGGGTTGAACGCACTCAACACAAGGAAGTTTCTGAGAATGCTTCTGTCCAGTTTTTCTGTGAATATATTTCCATTTCCAGCCTAGGCTTCAAAGCGCTCCAAATATCCACTTGCAGATTCTACAAAAAGAGTGTTTCCAAACTTGTCTATCAATTAGTAGGTTCAACTCTGTTAGGTGAATGCACTCATCACAATGAAATTTCTGAGAATGCTTCTCTCTAGTTTTTATGTGAAGCAATTTCCTTTTCCAACATAGGCCCAAGGTGCTCTGCCTAAACACTTGCGAATTCTACAGACTTAGTGATTCAAAACTGTTCTATCAAAAGGAACGTTCAAGTCTGAGGTGAATGCACTCATCAGAGAGAACTTTCTCAGAATGCTTCTGTCTAGTTTTCAGGTGAAGATATTTCACTTCCCAGCATAGGCCTCAAAGCGCTCCAAATATCCACTTGCAGATTCTACAAAAAGAGTCTTTCAAAACTGCTCTTTGAAAAGGAAGGTTCAAATCTGTGAGTTGAAAGCACTCATCAGAGAGAAGTTTCCGAGAATGATTCTATCTAGTTTTCATCTGCATGTGTTTCCTTTTCCACTAGATGCCGCAATCGCACCAAATATCCACTTGCAGTTTCCACGAAAAGAGTGTTGCAGAACTGCTCCATGGAAAGGAGTGTTCAACTCTGTGAGTTCAATCCCCACATGACATAAAAGTTTCTGAAAATGCTTCTGTCCAGTTTGTATATGAAGATATCTCCTTTTCCAGCATAAGCCTCAAAGAGCTCCAAATATCCACTTGCGTATTCTACAAAAACCGTGTTTCATAACTGGTCTATCAAAAGGGAGGTTCAACTCTGTGAGTTGAATGCACTCATCACAAAGAAGTTTCTGTGAATGCTTCCATCTAGCTTTTATGCAATGATATTTCCTTTTGCAGCATAGGCCTCAAAGCGCTCCAAATATCCACTTGCAGATTCTACAAAAAGAGGGTTTCAAAACTGCTCTATCAAAAGGCAGGTTGAACTCCGTGAGTTGAATGCACAAAGCACAGGGAACTTTCTGAGAAAGCTTTTGTCCAGTTCCTACGTGAAGATATTTCCTATTCCTGCATAGGCCTCAAAGCACTCCATCCATCCACATGAAGATTCTACTAAAAGAGTGTTTCGAAACCTCTCTATCAAAAGAAAGGTTGAACTCCGTGAGTTCAACGCACACATCACAAAGAAGTTTCTGAGAATGCTTCTGTCCAGTTTTTATGTGAAGATATTTCCTTTTCCAGCATAGGCCTCAAAGCGCTCCATATATCCACTTGCAGATGCTACAAAAAGAGTGTTTCAAAACTGCTCTTTCAGAAGGAAGCTTCAAGTCTGTGAGTTGAATGCACTTATCACAAAGACGTTTCTGAGAATGCTTCTGTCTAGATTTCATGAGAAGATGTTTCCATTTACATCACAGGCCTCAAATCCCTCCAAATATTCACTTGCGTGTTCTACAAAAAGAGTGTTTCGAAACTTCTCTATCGATTGGTAGGTTCAACTCTCTGAGTTGAATGCACTCTTTACAAAGAGGTTTCTGAGAATATTTCTGTCTAGTTTTTATGTGAAGATATATCCTTTTCCAACATAGGCCTCGAAGCGCTCCGAATAAACAATTGCAGATTCTACAAAAGGAGTGCTTCAAAACTGTTCTATCGAAAGGAACGTTCAAGTCTGTGAGATGAATGCACTCTTCTCAAAGAGGTTTCTGAGAATGCTGCTGTCTAGTTTTTAGGTGAAGACATTTCCTTTTCCAGCGTAGGCCTCCAAGCGCTCCAAATACCCACTTGCAGATTCTACAAAAAGAGTGTCTCCCAACTTCTCTATCAATTGGTAGGTTCAAGTCTGTGAGTTGAATGCAATCCACACAAAGAAGTTTCTGAGAATGCTGCTGTTTAGTTCTTATATGAAGATATTTCCTTTTCCAGCATAGGCCGGAAATCGCTACAAATATCCACTTGCAGATTTTACCAAAAGTGTGCTTCAAAACTGCTCTTTGAAAAGAAAGGTTCAACACTGTGAGTTGAATGCACATATCGTGAAGAAGTTTCTGAGAATGCTTCTGTCTAGTACTTAGGTGAAGAGATTCCATTTCACAGCATAGGCCTCATAGTGCTCCAAATATCCACTTGCAGATTCTACAAAAAGAGTGTTTCAAAACTGTTCTATCAAAAGGAAGGTTCAAGTCTGTGAGTAGAATGCACTCATCACAAAGAAGTTTCTGAGAATGCTTCTGTCTAGTTTTTATGTGAAGACATTTCCTTTTCCAACATAGGCCTCAAAGCGTTCCTAATAAACACTTGCAGATTGTACAAAAGGAGTGTTTCAAAACTGTTCTATGAAAAGGAACGTTCAAGTCTGTGAGTTGAATGCACTCCTCACAAAGAAGTTTCTGAGAATGCAGCTGTCTAGTTTTCGTGTGAAGATATTTCCTTTTCCTTGCATAGGTCTCAAATCGCTGGAAATATCCACTTGCAGAATTCACAAGAAGAGTGTTTCCAAACTGCTCTATCAAAAGACAGGTTCAACTCTGTGAGTTGAATGCACGCATCGAGAAGAACTTTCTGAGAATGCTTCTGTCTAGTTTTTAGGTGAAGATATTACGTTTCCCAGCATACGCCTCAAAGTGCTCCAAATATCCTTTTGCAGATTTTACAAAAAGAGTGTTTCAAAACTGCTCTTTCAAAAAGAAGGTTCAAGTCTGTGAGTTGAATGCACTCAACACAAGGAAGTTTCTGAGAATGCTTCTGTCTAGTTTTTATGTGAAGATATTTCCATTTCCAGCATAGGCCTCAAAGCGCTCCAAATATCCATTTGCAGATTCTACAAAAAGAGTGTTTCCAAACTTCTCTATCAATTAGTAGGTTCAACTCTGTGAGGTGAATGCACTCATCACAAAGAAGTTTCTGAGAATGCTGCTGTTTAGTTCTTATGTGAAGATATTTCCTTTTCCAGCATAGGCCGGAAATCGCTCTAAATATCCACTTGCAGATTTTACCAAAAGTGTGTTTCAAAACTGCTCTTTGAAAAGAAAGGTTCAACTCTGTGAGTTGATTGCACATGTGGTGAAGAAGTTTCTGAGAATGCTTCTGTCTAGTACTTAGCTGAAGAGATTTCATTTCACAGCATAGGCCTCATAGTGCTCCAAATATCCACTTGCAGGTTCTACAAAAAGAGTGTTTCAAAACTGTTCTATCAAAAGGAAGGTTCAACTCTGTGACTAGAATGCACTCATCACAAAGAAGTTTCTGAGAATGCTTCTGTCTAGTTTTTATGTGAAGATATTTCCTTTTCCAACATAGGCCTCAAAGCGCTCCGAATAAACACCGGCAGATTGTACAAAAGGAGTGTTTCAAAACTGTTCTATGAAAAGGAACGTTCAAGTCTGTTGGTTGAATTCATTCCTCACAAAGAAGTTTCTGAGAATGCAGCTGTCTAGTTTTTGTGTGAATATATTTCCTTTTCCTTGCATAGACCTCAAATCCCTGGAAATATCCACTTGCAGATTTCACAAAAAGAGTGTTTCCAAACTGCTCTATCAAAAGACGGGTTGAAATCTGTGAGTTGAATGCACGCATCGAGGAGATCTTTCTGAGAATGCTTCTGTCTAGTTTTTAGGTGAAGATATTCCATTTCCCAGCATGGGCCTCAAAATGCTCCAAATATCCATTTGCAGATTTTACAAAAAGAGTGTTTCAAAACTGCTCTTTCAAAAAGAAGGTTCAAGTCTATGGGTTGAACGCACTGAACACAAGGAAGTTTCTGAGAATGCTTCTGTCCAGTTTTTATGTGAATATATTTCCATTTCCAGCCTAGGCTTCAAAGCGCTCCAAATATCCAATTGCAGATTCTACAAAAAGAGTGTTTCCAAACTTGTCTATCAATTAGTAGGTTCAACTCTGTTAGGTGAATGCACTCATCACAATGAAATTTCTGAGAATGCTTCTCTCTAGTTTTTATGTGCAGCAATTTCCTTTTCCAACATAGGCCTCAAGGTGCTCTGCATAAACACTTGCGAATTCTACAAACTTAGTGATTCAAAACTGTTCTATCAAAAGGAACGTTCAAGTCTGAGGTGAATGCACTCATCAGAGAGAACTTTCTCAGAATGCTTCTGTCTAGTTTTCAGGTGAAGATATTTCATTTCCCAGCATAGGCCTCAAAGCGCTCCAAATATCCACTTGCAGATCCTACAAAAAGAGTCTTTCAAAACTGCTCTTTGAAAAGGAAGGTTCAAATCTGTGAGTTGAAAGCACTCATCAGAGAGAAGTTTCCGAGAATGATTCTATCTAGTTTTCATCTGCATGTGTTTCCTTTTCCACTAGATGCCGCAATCGCACCAAATATCCACTTGCAGTTTCCACGAAAAGAGTGTTGCAGAACTGCTCCATGGAAAGGAGTGTTCAACTCTGTGAGTTCAATCCCCACATGACATAAAAGTTTCTGAAAATGCTTCTGTCCAGTTTGTATATGAAGATATCTCCTTTTCCAGCATAAGCCTCAAAGAGCTCCAAATATCCACTTGCGTATTCTACAAAAACCGTGTTTCCTAACTGGTCTATCAAAAGGGAGGTTCAAGTCTGTGAGTTGAATGCACTCATCACAAAGAAGTTTCTGTGAATGCTTCCATCTAGCTTTTATGCAATGATATTTCCTTTTACAGCATAGGCCTCAAAGCGCTCCAAATATCCACTTGCAGATTCTACAAAAAGAGGGTTTCAAAACTGCTCTATCAAAAGGCAGGTTGAACTCCGTGAGTTGAATGCACAAAGCACAGGGAACTTTCTGAGAAAGCTTTTGTCCAGTTTCTACGTGAAGATATTTCCTTTTCCAGCATAGGCCTCAAAGCACTCCATCCATCCACATGAAGATTCTACTAAAAGAGTGTTTCGAAACTTCTCTATCAAAAGAAAAGTTGAACTCCGTGAGTTCAACGCACACATCACAAAGAAGTTTCTGAGAATGCTTCTGTCCAGTTTTTATGTGAAGATATTTCCTTTTCCAGCATAGGCCTCAAAGCGCTCCATATATCCACTTGCAGATGCTACAAAAAGAGTGTTTCAAAACTGCTCTTTCAGAAGGAAGCTTCAAGTCTGTGAGTTGAATGCACTTCTCACAAAGACGTTTCTGAGAATGCTTCTGTCTAGATTTCATGAGAAGATGTTTCCATTTACATCACAGGCCTCAAATCCCTCCAAATATTCACTTGCGTGTTCTACAAAAAGAGTGTTTCGAAACTTCTCTATCGATTGGTAGGTTCAACTCTCTGAGTTGAATGCACTCTTTACAAAGAGGTTTCTCAGAATATTTCTGTCTAGTTTTTATGTGAAGATATATCCTTTTCCAACATAGGCCTCGAAGCGCTCCGACTAAACAATTGCAGATTCTACAAAAGGAGTGCTTCAAAACTGTCCTACAGAAATTAACGTTCAAGTCTGTGAGATGAATGCACTCTTCTCAAAGAGGTTTCTGAGAATGCTGGTGTCTAGTTTTTAGGTGAAGACATTTCCTTTTCCAGCATAGGCCTCAAAGCGCTCCAAATACCCACTTGCAGATTCTACAAAAAGAGTGTCTCCCAACTCCTCTATCAATTGGTAGGTTCAAGTCTGTGAGCTGAATGCAATCCACACAAAGAAGTTTCTGAGAATGCAGCTGTCTAGATTTTGTGTGAAGATATTTCCTTTTCCTTGCATAGGTCTCAAATCGCTGGAAATATCCACTTGCAGATTTCACAAGAAGAGTGTTTCCAAACTGCTCTATCAAAAGACAGGTTCAACTCTGTGAGTTGAATGCACGCATCGAGAAGAACTTTCTGAGAATGCTTCTGTCTAGTTTTTAGGTGAAGATATTACATTTCCCAGCATAGGCCTCAAAGTGCTCCAAATATCCTTTTGCAGATTTTACAAAAAGAGTGTTTCAAAACTGCTCTTTCAAAAAGAAGGTTCAAGTCTGTGAGTTGAATGCACTCAACACAAGGAAGTTTCTGAGAATGCTTCTGTCTAGTTTTTATGTGAAGATATTTCCATTTCCAGCATAGGCCTCAAAGCGCTCCAAATATCCATTTGCAGATTCTACAAAAAGAGTGTTTCCAAACTTCTCTATCAATTAGTAGGTTCAACTCTGTGAGGTGAATGCACTCATCACAAAGAAGTTTCTGAGAATGCTGCTGTTTAGTTCTTATGTGAAGATATTTCCTTTTCCAGCATAGGCCGGAAATCGCTCTAAATATCCACTTGCAGATTTTACCAAAAGTCTGTTTCAAAACTGCTCTTTGAAAAGAAAGGTTCAACTCTGTGAGTTGATTGCACATGTGGTGAAGAAGTTTCTGAGAATGCTTCTGTCTAGTACTTAGCTGAAGAGATTTCATTTCACAGCATAGGCCTCATAGTGCTCCAAATATCCACTGGCAGATCCTACAAAAAGAGTGTTTCAAAACTGTTCTATCAAAAGGAAGGTTCGACTCTGTGACTAGAATGCACTCATCACAAAGAAGTTTCTGAGAATGCTTCTGTCTAGTTTTTATGTGAAGATATTTCCTTTTCCAACATAGGCCTCAAAGCCCTCCGAATAAACAGCGGCAGATTGTACAAAAGGAGTGTTTCAAAAGTGTTCTATGAAAAGGAACGTTCAAGTCTGTGAGTTGAATGCAATCCTCACAAAGAAGTTTCTGAGAATGCAGCTGTCTAGTTTTTGTGTGAAGATATTTCCTTTTCCTTGCATAGACCTCAAATCGCTGGAAATATCCACTTGCAGATTTCACAAAAAGAGTGTTTCCAAACTGCTCTATCAAAAGACGGGTTGAAATCTGTGAGTTGAATGCACGCATCGAGGAGATCTTTCTGAGAATGCTTCTGTCTAGTTTTTAGGTGAAGATATTCCATTTCCCAGCATGGGCCTCAATATGCTCCAAATATCCATTTGCAGATTTTACAAAAAGAGTGTTTCAAAACTGCTCTTTCAAAAAGAAGGTTCAAGTCTATGGGTTGAACGCACTCAACACAAGGAAGTTTCTGAGAATGCTTCTGTCCAGTTTTTCTGTGAATATATTTCCATTTCCAGCCTAGGCTTCAAAGCGCTCCAAATATCCACTTGCAGATTCTACAAAAAGAGTGTTTCCAAACTTGTCTATCAATTAGTAGGTTCAACTCTGTTAGGTGAATGCACTCATCACAATGAAATTTCTGAGAATGCTTCTCTCTAGTTTTTATGTGAAGCAATTTCCTTTTCCAACATAGGCCCAAGGTGCTCTGCCTAAACACTTGCGAATTCTACAGACTTAGTGATTCAAAACTGTTCTATCAAAAGGAACGTTCAAGTCTGAGGTGAATGCACTCATCAGAGAGAACTTTCTCAGAATGCTTCTGTCTAGTTTTCAGGTGAAGATATTTCACTTCCCAGCATAGGCCTCAAAGCGCTCCAAATATCCACTTGCAGATTCTACAAAAAGAGTCTTTCAAAACTGCTCTTTGAAAAGGAAGGTTCAAATCTGTGAGTTGAAAGCACTCATCAGAGAGAAGTTTCCGAGAATGATTCTATCTAGTTTTCATCTGCATGTGTTTCCTTTTCCACTAGATGCCGCAATCGCACCAAATATCCACTTGCAGTTTCCACGAAAAGAGTGTTGCAGAACTGCTCCATGGAAAGGAGTGTTCAACTCTGTGAGTTCAATCCCCACATGACATAAAAGTTTCTGAAAATGCTTCTGTCCAGTTTGTATATGAAGATATCTCCTTTTCCAGCATAAGCCTCAAAGAGCTCCAAATATCCACTTGCGTATTCTACAAAAACCGTGTTTCATAACTGGTCTATCAAAAGGGAGGTTCAACTCTGTGAGTTGAATGCACTCATCACAAAGAAGTTTCTGTGAATGCTTCCATCTAGCTTTTATGCAATGATATTTCCTTTTGCAGCATAGGCCTCAAAGCGCTCCAAATATCCACTTGCAGATTCTACAAAAAGAGGGTTTCAAAACTGCTCTATCAAAAGGCAGGTTGAACTCCGTGAGTTGAATGCACAAAGCACAGGGAACTTTCTGAGAAAGCTTTTGTCCAGTTTCTACGTGAAGATATTTCCTTTTCCAGCATAGGCCTCAAAGCACTCCATCCATCCACATGAAGATTCTACTAAAAGAGTGTTTCGAAACTTCTCTATCAAAAGAAAGGTTGAACTCCGTGAGTTCAACGCACACATCACAAAGAAGTTTCTGAGAATGCTTCTGTCCAGTTTTTATGTGAAGATATTTCCTTTTCCAGCATAGGCCTCAAAGCGCTCCATATATCCACTTGCAGATGCTACAAAAAGAGTGTTTCAAAACTGCTCTTTCAGAAGGAAGCTTCAAGTCTGTGAGTTGAATGCACTTCTCACAAAGACGTTTCTGAGAATGCTTCTGTCTAGATTTCATGAGAAGATGTTTCCATTTACATCACAGGCCTCAAATCCCTCCAAATATTCACTTGCGTGTTCTACAAAAAGAGTGTTTCGAAACTTCTCTATCGATTGGTAGGTTCAACTCTCTGAGTTGAATGCACTCTTTACAAAGAGGTTTCTCAGAATATTTCTGTCTAGTTTTTATGTGAAGATATATCCTTTTCCAACATAGGCCTCGAAGCGCTCCGACTAAACAATTGCAGATTCTACAAAAGGAGTGCTTCAAAACTGTCCTACAGAAATTAACGTTCAAGTCTGTGAGATGAATGCACTCTTCTCAAAGAGGTTTCTGAGAATGCTGCTGTCTAGTTTTTAGGTGAAGACATTTCCTTTTCCAGCATAGGCCTCAAAGCGCTCCAAATACCCACTTGCAGATTCTACAAAAAGAGTGTCTCCCAACTCCTCTATCAATTGGTAGGTTCAAGTCTGTGAGCTGAATGCAATCCACACAAAGAAGTTTCTGAGAATGCAGCTGTCTAGATTTTGTGTGAAGATATTTCCTTTTCCTTGCATAGGTCTCAAATCGCTGGAAATATCCACTTGCAGATTTCACAAGAAGAGTGTTTCCAAACTGCTCTATCAAAAGACAGGTTCAACTCTGTGAGTTGAATGCACGCATCGAGAAGAACTTTCTGAGAATGCTTCTGTCTAGTTTTTAGGTGAAGATATTACATTTCCCAGCATAGGCCTCAAAGTGCTCCAAATACCCTTTTGCAGATTTTACAAAAAGAGTGTTTCAAAACTGCTCTTTCAAAAAGAAGGTTCAAGTCTGTGAGTTGAATGCACTCAACACAAGGAAGTTTCTGAGAATGCTTCTGTCTAGTTTTTATGTGAAGATATTTCCATTTCCAGCATAGGCCTCAAAGCGCTCCAAATATCCATTTGCAGATTCTACAAAAAGAGTGTTTCCAAACTTCTCTATCAATTAGTAGGTTCAACTCTGTGAGGTGAATGCACTCATCACAAAGAAGTTTCTGAGAATGCTGCTGTTTAGTTCTTATGTGAAGATATTTCCTTTTCCAGCATAGGCCGGAAATCGCTCTAAATATCCACTTGCAGATTTTACCAAAAGTCTGTTTCAAAACTGCTCTTTGAAAAGAAAGGTTCAACTCTGTGAGTTGATTGCACATGTGGTGAAGAAGTTTCTGAGAATGCTTCTGTCTAGTACTTAGCTGAAGAGATTTCATTTCACAGCATAGGCCTCATAGTGCTCCAAATATCCACTGGCAGATCCTACAAAAAGAGTGTTTCAAAACTGTTCTATCAAAAGGAAGGTTCGACTCTGTGACTAGAATGCACTCATCACAAAGAAGTTTCTGAGAATGCTTCTGTCTAGTTTTTATGTGAAGATATTTCCTTTTCCAACATAGGCCTCAAAGCCCTCCGAATAAACAGCGGCAGATTGTACAAAAGGAGTGTTTCAAAAGTGTTCTATGAAAAGGAACGTTCAAGTCTGTGAGTTGAATGCAATCCTCACAAAGAAGTTTCTGAGAATGCAGCTGTCTAGTTTTTGTGTGAAGATATTTCCTTTTCCTTGCATAGACCTCAAATCGCTGGAAATATCCACTTGCAGATTTCACAAAAAGAGTGTTTCCAAACTGCTCTATCAAAAGACGGGTTGAAATCTGTGAGTTGAATGCACGCATCGAGGAGATCTTTCTGAGAATGCTTCTGTCTAGTTTTTAGGTGAAGATATTCCATTTCCCAGCATGGGCCTCAATATGCTCCAAATATCCATTTGCAGATTTTACAAAAAGAGTGTTTCAAAACTGCTCTTTCAAAAAGAAGGTTCAAGTCTATGGGTTGAACGCACTCAACACAAGGAAGTTTCTGAGAATGCTTCTGTCCAGTTTTTCTGTGAATATATTTCCATTTCCAGCCTAGGCTTCAAAGCGCTCCAAATATCCACTTGCAGATTCTACAAAAAGAGTGTTTCCAAACTTGTCTATCAATTAGTAGGTTCAACTCTGTTAGGTGAATGCACTCATCACAATGAAATTTCTGAGAATGCTTCTCTCTAGTTTTTATGTGAAGCAATTTCCTTTTCCAACATAGGCCCAAGGTGCTCTGCCTAAACACTTGCGAATTCTACAGACTTAGTGATTCAAAACTGTTCTATCAAAAGGAACGTTCAAGTCTGAGGTGAATGCACTCATCAGAGAGAACTTTCTCAGAATGCTTCTGTCTAGTTTTCAGGTGAAGATATTTCACTTCCCAGCATAGGCCTCAAAGCGCTCCAAATATCCACTTGCAGATTCTACAAAAAGAGTCTTTCAAAACTGCTCTTTGAAAAGGAAGGTTCAAATCTGTGAGTTGAAAGCACTCATCAGAGAGAAGTTTCCGAGAATGATTCTATCTAGTTTTCATCTGCATGTGTTTCCTTTTCCACTAGATGCCGCAATCGCACCAAATATCCACTTGCAGTTTCCACGAAAAGAGTGTTGCAGAACTGCTCCATGGAAAGGAGTGTTCAACTCTGTGAGTTCAATCCCCACATGACATAAAAGTTTCTGAAAATGCTTCTGTCCAGTTTGTATATGAAGATATCTCCTTTTCCAGCATAAGCCTCAAAGAGCTCCAAATATCCACTTGCGTATTCTACAAAAACCGTGTTTCATAACTGGTCTATCAAAAGGGAGGTTCAACTCTGTGAGTTGAATGCACTCATCACAAAGAAGTTTCTGTGAATGCTTCCATCTAGCTTTTATGCAATGATATTTCCTTTTGCAGCATAGGCCTCAAAGCGCTCCAAATATCCACTTGCAGATTCTACAAAAAGAGGGTTTCAAAACTGCTCTATCAAAAGGCAGGTTGAACTCCGTCAGTTGAATGCACAAAGCACAGGGAACTTTCTGAGAAAGCTTTTGTCCAGTTCCTACGTGAAGATATTTCCTATTCCTGCATAGGCCTCAAAGCACTCCATCCATCCACATGAAGATTCTACTAAAAGAGTGTTTCGAAACCTCTCTATCAAAAGAAAGGTTGAACTCCGTGAGTTCAACGCACACATCACAAAGAAGTTTCTGAGAATGCTTCTGTCCAGTTTTTATGTGAAGATATTTCCTTTTCCAGCATAGGCCTCAAAGCGCTCCATATATCCACTTGCAGATGCTACAAAAAGAGTGTTTCAAAACTGCTCTTTCAGAAGGAAGCTTCAAGTCTGTGAGTTGAATGCACTTATCACAAAGACGTTTCTGAGAATGCTTCTGTCTAGATTTCATGAGAAGATGTTTCCATTTACATCACAGGCCTCAAATCCCTCCAAATATTCACTTGCGTGTTCTACAAAAAGAGTGTTTCGAAACTTCTCTATCGATTGGTAGGTTCAACTCTCTGAGTTGAATGCACTCTTTACAAAGAGGTTTCTGAGAATATTTCTGTCTAGTTTTTATGTGAAGATATATCCTTTTCCAACATAGGCCTCGAAGCGCTCCGAATAAACAATTGCAGATTCTACAAAAGGAGTGCTTCAAAACTGTTCTATCGAAAGGAACGTTCAAGTCTGTGAGATGAATGCACTCTTCTCAAAGAGGTTTCTGAGAATGCTGCTGTCTAGTTTTTAGGTGAAGACATTTCCTTTTCCAGCGTAGGCCTCCAAGCGCTCCAAATACCCACTTGCAGATTCTACAAAAAGAGTGTCTCCCAACTTCTCTATCAATTGGTAGGTTCAAGTCTGTGAGTTGAATGCAATCCACACAAAGAAGTTTCTGAGAATGCTGCTGTTTAGTTCTTATATGAAGATATTTCCTTTTCCAGCATAGGCCGGAAATCGCTACAAATATCCACTTGCAGATTTTACCAAAAGTGTGCTTCAAAACTGCTCTTTGAAAAGAAAGGTTCAACACTGTGAGTTGAATGCACATATCGTGAAGAAGTTTCTCAGAATGCTTCTGTCTAGTACTTAGGTGAAGAGATTCCATTTCACAGCATAGGCCTCATAGTGCTCCAAATATCCACTTGCAGATTCTACAAAAAGAGTGTTTCAAAACTGTTCTATCAAAAGGAAGGTTCAAGTCTGTGAGTAGAATGCACTCATCACAAAGAAGTTTCTGAGAATGCTTCTGTCTAGTTTTTATGTGAAGACATTTCCTTTTCCAACATAGGCCTCAAAGCGTTCCTAATAAACACTTGCAGATTGTACAAAAGGAGTGTTTCAAAACTGTTCTATGAAAAGGAACGTTCAAGTCTGTGAGTTGAATGCACTCCTCACAAAGAAGTTTCTGAGAATGCAGCTGTCTAGTTTTCGTGTGAAGATATTTCCTTTTCCTTGCATAGGTCTCAAATCGCTGGAAATATCCACTTGCAGAATTCACAAGAAGAGTGTTTCCAAACTGCTCTATCAAAAGACAGGTTCAACTCTGTGAGTTGAATGCACGCATCGAGAAGAACTTTCTGAGAATGCTTCTGTCTAGTTTTTAGGTGAAGATATTACGTTTCCCAGCATACGCCTCAAAGTGCTCCAAATATCCTTTTGCAGATTTTACAAAAAGAGTGTTTCAAAACTGCTCTTTCAAAAAGAAGGTTCAAGTCTGTGAGTTGAATGCACTCAACACAAGGAAGTTTCTGAGAATGCTTCTGTCTAGTTTTTATGTGAAGATATTTCCATTTCCAGCATAGGCCTCATAGTGCTCCAAATATCCACTTGCAGATTCTACAAAAAGAGTGTTTCAAAACTGTTCTATCAAAAGGAAGGTTCAACTCTGTGACTAGAATGCACTCATCACAAAGAAGTTTCTGAGAATGCTTCTGTCTAGTTTTTATGTGAAGATATTTCCATTTCCAGCATAGGCCTCAAAGCGCTCCAAATATCCATTTGCAGATTCTACAAAAAGAGTGTTTCCAAACTTCTCTATCAATTAGTAGGTTCAACTCTGTGAGGTGAATGCACTCATCACAAAGAAGTTTCTGAGAATGCTGCTGTTTAGTTCTTATGTGAAGATATTTCCTTTTCCAGCATAGGCCGGAAATCGCTCTAAATATCCACTTGCAGATTTTACCAAAAGTGTGTTTCAAAACTGCTCTTTGAAAAGAAAGGTTCAACTCTGTGAGTTGATTGCACATGTGGTGAAGAAGTTTCTGAGAATGCTTCTGTCTAGTACTTAGCTGAAGAGATTTCATTTCACAGCATAGGCCTCATAGTGCTCCAAATATCCACTTGCAGGTTCTACAAAAAGAGTGTTTCAAAACTGTTCTATCAAAAGGAAGGTTCAACTCTGTGACTAGAATGCACTCATCACAAAGAAGTTTCTGAGAATGCTTCTGTCTAGTTTTTATGTGAAGATATTTCCTTTTCCAACATAGGCCTCAAAGCGCTCCGAATAAACACCGGCAGATTGTACAAAAGGAGTGTTTCAAAACTGTTCTATGAAAAGGAACGTTCAAGTCTGTGGGTTGAATTCATTCCTCACAAAGAAGTTTCTGAGAATGCAGCTGTCTAGTTTTTGTGTGAATATATTTCCTTTTCCTTGCATAGACCTCAAATCCCTGGAAATATCCACTTGCAGATTTCACAAAAAGAGTGTTTCCAAACTGCTCTATCAAAAGACGGGTTGAAATCTGTGAGTTGAATGCACGCATCGAGGAGATCTTTCTGAGAATGCTTCTGTCTAGTTTTTAGGTGAAGATATTCCATTTCCCAGCATGGGCCTCAAAATGCTCCAAATATCCATTTGCAGATTTTACAAAAAGAGTGTTTCAAAACTGCTCTTTCAAAAAGAAGGTTCAAGTCTATGGGTTGAACGCACTGAACACAAGGAAGTTTCTGAGAATGCTTCTGTCCAGTTTTTATGTGAATATATTTCCATTTCCAGCCTAGGCTTCAAAGCGCTCCAAATATCCAATTGCAGATTCTACAAAAAGAGTGTTTCCAAACTTGTCTATCAATTAGTAGGTTCAACTCTGTTAGGTGAATGCACTCACCACAATGAAATTTCTGAGAATGCTTCTCTCTAGTTTTTATGTGCAGCAATTTCCTTTTCCAACATAGGCCTCAAGGTGCTCTGCATAAACACTTGCGAATTCTACAAACTTAGTGATTCAAAACTGTTCTATCAAAAGGAACGTTCAAGTCTGAGGTGAATGCACTCATCAGAGAGAACTTTCTCAGAATGCTTCTGTCTAGTTTTCAGGTGAAGATATTTCATTTCCCAGCATAGGCCTCAAAGCGCTCCAAATATCCACTTGCAGATCCTACAAAAAGAGTCTTTCAAAACTGCTCTTTGAAAAGGAAGGTTCAAATCTGTGAGTTGAAAGCACTCATCAGAGAGAAGTTTCCGAGAATGATTCTATCTAGTTTTCATCTGCATGTGTTTCCTTTTCCACTAGATGCCGCAATCGCACCAAATATCCACTTGCAGTTTCCACGAAAAGAGTGTTGCAGAACTGCTCCATGGAAAGGAGTGTTCAACTCTGTGAGTTCAATCCCCACATGACATAAAAGTTTCTGAAAATGCTTCTGTCCAGTTTGTATATGAAGATATCTCCTTTTCCAGCATAAGCCTCAAAGAGCTCCAAATATCCACTTGCGTATTCTACAAAAACCGTGTTTCCTAACTGGTCTATCAAAAGGGAGGTTCAAGTCTGTGAGTTGAATGCACTCATCACAAAGAAGTTTCTGTGAATGCTTCCATCTAGCTTTTATGCAATGATATTTCCTTTTGCAGCATAGGCCTCAAAGCGCTCCAAATATCCACTTGCAGATTCTACAAAAAGAGGGTTTCAAAACTGCTCTATCAAAAGGCAGGTTGAACTCCGTGAGTTGAATGCACAAAGCACAGAGAACTTTCTGAGAAAGCTTTTGTCCAGTTTCTACGTGAAGATATTTCCATTTCCAGCATAGGCCTCAAAGCACTCCATCCATCCACATGAAGATTCTACTAAAAGAGTGTTTCGAAACTTCTCTATCAAAAGAAAGGTTGAACTCCGTGAGTTCAACGCACACATCACAAAGAAGTTTCTGAGAATGCTTCTGTCCAGTTTTTATGTGAAGATATTTCCTTTTCCAGCATAGGCCTCAAAGCGCTCCATATATCCACTTGCAGATGCTACAAAAAGAGTGTTTCAAAACTGCTCTTTCAGAAGGAAGCTTCAAGTCTGTGAGTTGAATGCACTTCTCACAAAGACGTTTCTGAGAATGCTTCTGTCTAGATTTCATGAGAAGATGTTTCCATTTACATCACAGGCCTCAAATCCCTCCAAATATTCACTTGCGTGTTCTACAAAAAGAGTGTTTCGAAACTTCTCTATCGATTGGTAGGTTCAACTCTCTGAGTTGAATGCACTCTTTACAAAGAGGTTTCTGAGAATATTTCTGTCTAGTTTTAATGTGAAGATATATCCTTTTCCAACATAGGCCTCGAAGCGCTCCGACTAAACAATTGCAGATTCTACAAAAGGAGTGCTTCAAAACTGTTCTATCGAAAGGAACGTTCAAGTCTGTGAGATGAATGCACTCTTCTCAAAGAGGTTTCTGAGAATGCTGCTGTCTAGTTTTTAGGTGAAGACATTTCCTTTTCCAGCATAGGCCTCAAAGCGCTCCAAATACCCACTTGCAGATTCTACAAAAAGAGTGTCTCCCAACTTCTCTATCAATTGGTAGGTTCAAGTCTGTGAGTTGAATGCAATCCACACAAAGAAGTTTCTGAGAATGCTGCTGTTTAGTTCTTATGTGAAGATATTTCCTTTTCCAGCATAGGCCGGAAATCGCTACAAATATCCACTTGCAGATTTTACCAAAAGTGTGCTTCAAAACTGCTCTTTGAAAAGAAAGGTTCAACACTGTGAGTTGAATGCACATATCGTGAATAAGTTTCTGAGAATGCTTCTGTCTAGTACTTAGGTGAAGAGATTCCATTTCACAGCATAGGCCTCATAGTGCTCCAAATATCCACTTGCAGATTCTACAAAAAGAGTGTTTCAAAACTGTTCTATCAAAAGGAAGGTTCAAGTCTGTGAGTAGAATGCACTCATCACAAAGAAGTTTCTGAGAATGCTTCTGTCTAGTTTTTATGTGAAGACATTTCCTTTTCCAACATAGGCCTCAAAGCGTTCCGAATAAACACTTGCAGATTGTACAAAAGGAGTGTTTCAAAACTGTTCTATGAAAAGGAACGTTCAAGTCTGTGAGTTGAATGCACTCCTCACAAAGAAGTTTCTGAGAATGCAGCTGTCTAGTTTTTGTGTGAAGATATTTCCTTTTCCTTGCATAGGTCTCAAATCGCTGGAAATATCCACTTGCAGATTTCACAAATAGAGTGTTTCCAAACTGCTCTATCAAAAGACAGGTTCAACTCTGTGAGTTGAATGCACGCATCGAGAAGAACTTTCTGAGAATGCTTCTGTCTAGTTTTTAGGTGAAGATATTACATTTCCCAGCATAGGCCTCAAAGTGCTCCAAATATCCTTTTGCAGATTTTACAAAAAGAGTGTTTCAAAACTGCTCTTTCAAAAAGAAGGTTCAAGTCTGTGAGTTGAATGCACTCAACACAAGGAAGTTTCTGAGAATGCTTCTGTCTAGTTTTTATGTGAAGATATTTCCATTTCCAGCATAGGCCTCAAAGCGCTCCAAATATCCATTTGCAGATTCTACAAAAAGAGTGTTTCCAAACTTCTCTATCAATTAGTAGGTTCAACTCTGTGAGGTGAATGCACTCATCACAAAGAAGTTTCTGAGAATGCTGCTGTTTAGTTCTTATGTGAAGATATTTCCTTTTCCAGCATAGGCCGGAAATCGCTCTAAATATCCACTTGCAGATTTTACCAAAAGTGTGTTTCAAAACTGCTCTTTGAAAAGAAAGGTTCAACTCTGTGAGTTGATTGCACATGTGGTGAAGAAGTTTCTGAGAATGCTTCTGTCTAGTACTTAGCTGAAGAGATTTCATTTCACAGCATAGGCCTCATAGTGCTCCAAATATCCACTTGCAGATTCTACAAAAAGAGTGTTCCAAACTGTTCTATCAAAAGGAAGGTTCAAGTCTGTGACTAGAATGCACTCATCACAAAGAAGTTTCTGAGAATGCTTCTGTCTAGTTTTTATGTGAAGATATTTCGTTTTCCAACATAGGCCTCAATGCCCTCCGAATAAACACCGGCAGATTGTACAAAAGGAGTGTTTCAAAACTGTTCTATGAAAAGGAACGTTCAAGTCTGTGAGTTGAATGCACTCCTCGCAAAGAAGTTTCTGAGAATGCAGCAGTCTAGTTTTTGTGTGAAGATATATCCTTTTCCTTGCATAGACCTCAAATCGCTGGAAATATCCACTTGCAGATTTCACAAAAAGAGTGTTTCCAAACTGCTCTATCAAAAGACGGGTTGAAATCTGTGAGTTGAATGCACGCATCGAGGAGATCTTTCTGAGAATGCTTCTGTCTAGTTTTTAGGTGAAGATATTCCATTTCCCAGCATGGGCCTCAAAATGCTCCAAATATCCATTTGCAGATTTTACAAAAAGAGTGTTTCAAAACTGCTCTTTCAAAAAGAAGGTTCAAGTCTATGGGTTGAACGCACTCAACACAAGGAAGTTTCTGAGAATGCTTCTGTCCAGTTTTTCTGTGAATATATTTCCATTTCCAGCCTAGGCTTCAAAGCGCTCCAAATATCCACTTGCAGATTCTACAAAAAGAGTGTTTCCAAACTTGTCTATCAATTAGTAGGTTCAACTCTGTTAGGTGAATGCACTCATCACAATGAAATTTCTGAGAATGCTTCTCTCTAGTTTTTATGTGAAGCAATTTCCTTTTCCAACATAGGCCTCAAGGTGCTCTGCATAAACACTTGCGAATTCTACAAACTTAGTGATTCAAAACTGTTCTATCAAAAGGAACGTTCAAGTCTGAGGTGAATGCACTCATCAGAGAGAACTTTCTCAGAATGCTTCTGTCTAGTTTTCAGGTGAAGATATTTCACTTCCCAGCATAGGCCTCAAAGCGCTCCAAATATCCACTTGCAGATTCTACAAAAAGAGTCTTTCAAAACTGCTCTTTGAAAAGGAAGGTTCAAATCTGTGAGTTGAAAGCACTCATCAGAGAGAAGTTTCCGAGAATGATTCTATCTAGTTTTCATCTGCATGTGTTTCCTTTTCCACTAGATGCCGCAATCGCACCAAATATCCACTTGCAGTTTCCACGAAAAGAGTGTTGCAGAACTGCTCCATGGAAAGGAGTGTTCAACTCTGTGAGTTCAATCCCCACATGACAGAAAAGTTTCTGAAAATGCTTCTGTCCAGTTTGTATATGAAGATATCTCCTTTTCCAGCATAAGCCTCAAAGAGCTCCAAATATCCACTTGCGTATTCTACAAAAACCGTGTTTCCTAACTGGTCTATCAAAAGGGAGGTTCAACTCTGTGAGTTGAATGCACTCATCACAAAGAAGTTTCTGTGAATGCTTCCATCTAGCTTTTATGCAATGATATTTCCTTTTGCAGCATAGGCCTCAAAGCGCTCCAAATATCCACTTGCAGACTCTACAAAAAGAGGGTTTCAAAACTGCTCTATCAAAAGGCAGGTTGAACTCCGTGAGTTGAATGCACAAAGCACAGGGAACTTTCTGAGAAAGCTTTTGTCCAGTTTCTACGTGAAGATATTTCCTATTCCTGCATAGGCCTCAAAGCACTCCATCCATCCACATGAAGATTCTACTAAAAGAGTGTTTCGAAACTTCTCTATCAAAAGAAAGGTTGAACTCCGTGAGTTCAACGCACACATCACAAAGAAGTTTCTGAGAATGCTTCTGTCCAGTTTTTATGTGAAGATATTTCCTTTTCCAGCATAGGCCTCAAAGCGCTCCATATATCCACTTGCAGATGCTACAAAAAGAGTGTTTCAAAACTGCTCTTTCAGAAGGAAGCTTCAAGTCTGTGAGTTGAATGCACTTCTCACAAAGACGTTTCTGAGAATGCTTCTGTCTAGATTTCATGAGAAGATGTTTCCATTTACATCACAGGCCTCAAATCCCTCCAAATATTCACTTGCGTGTTCTACAAAAAGAGTGTTTCGAAACTTCTCTATCGATTGGTAGGTTCAACTCTCTGAGTTGAATGCACTCTTTACAAAGAGGTTTCTGAGAATATTTCTGTCTAGTTTTTATGTGAAGATATATCCTTTTCCAACATAGGCCTCGAAGCGCTCCGAATAAACAATTGCAGATTCTACAAAAGGAGTGCTTCAAAACTGTTCTATCGAAAGGAACGTTCAAGTCTGTGAGATGAATGCACTCTTCTCAAAGAGGTTTCTGAGAATGCTGCTGTCTAGTTTTTAGGTGAAGACATTTCCTTTTCCAGCGTAGGCCTCCAAGCGCTCCAAATACCCACTTGCAGATTCTACAAAAAGAGTGTCTCCCAACTTCTCTATCAATTGGTAGGTTCAAGTCTGTGAGTTGAATGCAATCCACACAAAGAAGTTTCTGAGAATGCTGCTGTTTAGTTCTTATGTGAAGATATTTCCTTTTCCAGCATAGGCCGGAAATCGCTACAAATATCCACCTGCAGATTTTACCAAAAGTGTGCTTCAAAACTGCTCTTTGAAAAGAAAGGTTCAACACTGTGAGTTGAATGCACATATCGTGAAGAAGTTTCTGAGAATGCTTCTGTCTAGTACTTAGGTGAAGAGATTCCATTTCACAGCATAGGCCTCATAGTGCTCCAAATATCCACTTGCAGATCCTACAGAAAGAGTGTTTCAAAACTGTTCTATCAAAAGGAAGGTTCAAGTCTGTGAGTAGAATGCACTCATCACAAAGAAGTTTCTGAGAATGCTTCTGTCTAGTTTTTATGTGAAGACATTTCCTTTTCCAACATAGGCCTCAAAGCGTTCCGAATAAACACTTGCAGATTGTACAAAAGGAGTGTTTCAAAACTGTTCTATGAAAAGGAACGTTCAAGTCTGTGAGTTGAATGCACTCCTCACAAAGAAGTTTCTGAGAATGCAGCTGTCTAGTTTTTGTGTGAAGATATTTCCTTTTCCTTGCATAGGTCTCAAATCGCTGGAAATATCCACTTGCAGATTTCACAAAAAGAGTGTTTCCAAACTGCTCTATCAAAAGACAGGTTCAACTCTGTGAGTTGAATGCACGCATCGAGAAGAACTTTCTGAGAATGCTTCTGTCTAGTTTTTAGGTGAAGATATTACATTTCCCAGCATAGGCCTCAAAGTGCTCCAAATATCCTTTTGCAGATTTTACAAAAAGAGTGTTTCAAAACTGCTCTTTCAAAAAGAAGGTTCAAGTCTGTGAGTTGAATGCACTCAACACAAGGAAGTTTCTGAGAATGCTTCTGTCTAGTTTTTATGTGAAGATATTTCCATTTCCAGCATAGGCCTCAAAGCGCTCCAAATATCCATTTGCAGATTCTACAAAAAGAGTGTTTCCAAACTTCTCTATCAATTAGTAGGTTCAACTCTGTGAGGTGAATGCACTCATCACAAAGAAGTTTCTGAGAATGCTGCTGTTTAGTTCTTATGTGAAGATATTTCCTTTTCCAGCATAGGCCGGAAATCGCTCTAAATATCCACTTGCAGATTTTACCAAAAGTGTGTTTCAAAACTGCTCTTTGAAAAGAAAGGTTCAACTCTGTGAGTTGATTGCACATGTGGTGAAGAAGTTTCTGAGAATGCTTCTGTCTAGTACTTAGCTGAAGAGATTTCATTTCACAGCATAGGCCTCATAGTGCTCCAAATATCCACTTGCAGATTCTACAAAAAGAGTGTTTCAAAACTGTTCTATCAAAAGGAAGGTTCAACTCTGTGACTAGAATGCACTCATCACAAAGAAGTTTCTGAGAATGCTTCTGTCTAGTTTTTATGTGAAGATATTTCCTTTTCCAACATAGGCCTCAAAGCCCTCCGAATAAACACCGGCAGATTGTAGAAAAGGAGTGTTTCAAAACTGTTCTATGAAAAGGAACGTTCAAGTCTGTGAGTTGAATGCACTCCTCGCAAAGAAGTTTCTGAGAATGCAGCTGTCTAGTTTTTGTGTGAAGATATTTCCTTTTCCTTGCATAGACCTCAAATCGCTGGAAATATCCACTTGCAGATTTCACAAAAAGAGTGTTTCCAAACTGCTCTATCAAAAGACGGGTTGAAATCTGTGAGTTGAATGCACGCATCGAGGAGATCTTTCTGAGAATGCTTCTGTCTAGTTTTTAGGTGAAGATATTCCATTTCCCAGCATGGGCCTCAAAATGCTCCAAATATCCATTTGCAGATTTTACAAAAAGAGTGTTTCAAAACTGCTCTTTCAAAAAGAAGGTTCAAGTCTATGGGTTGAACGCACTCAACACAAGGAAGTTTCTGAGAATGCTTCTGTCCAGTTTTTCTGTGAATATATTTCCATTTCCAGCCTAGGCTTCAAAGCGCTCCAAATATCCACTTGCAGATTCTACAAAAAGAGTGTTTCCAAACTTGTCTATCAATTAGTAGGTTCAACTCTGTTAGGTGAATGCACTCATCACAATGAAATTTCTGAGAATGCTTCTCTCTAGTTTTTATGTGAAGCAATTTCCTTTTCCAACATAGGCCTCAAGGTGCTCTGCATAAACACTTGCGAATTCTACAAACTTAGTGATTCAAAACTGTTCTATCAAAAGGAACGTTCAAGTCTGAGGTGAATGCACTCATCAGGGAGAACTTTCTCAGAATGCTTCTGTCTAGTTTTCAGGTGAAGATATTTCACTTCCCAGCATAGGCCTCAAAGCGCTCCAAATATTCACTTGCAGATTGTACAAAAAGAGTCTTTCAAAACTGCTCTTTGAAAAGGAAGGTTCAAATCTGTGAGTTGAAAGCACTCATCAGAGAGAAGTTTCCGAGAATGATTCTATCTAGTTTTCATCTGCATGTGTTTCCTTTTCCACTAGATGCCGCAATCGCACCAAATATCCACTTGCAGTTTCCACGAAAAGAGTGTTGCAGAACTGCTCCATGGAAAGGAGTGTTCAACTCTGTGAGTTCAATCCCCACATGACATAAAAGTTTCTGAAAATGCTTCTGTCCAGTTTGTATATGAAGATATCTCCTTTTCCAGCATAAGCCTCAAAGAGCTCCAAATATCCACTTGCGTATTCTACAAAAACCGTGTTTCCTAACTGGTCTATCAAAAGGGAGGTTCAACTCTGTGAGTTGAATGCACTCATCACAAAGAAGTTTCTGTGAATGCTTCCATCTAGCTTTTATGCAATGATATTTCCTTTTGCAGCATAGGCCTCAAAGCGCTCCAAATATCCACTTGCAGACTCTACAAAAAGAGGGTTTCAAAACTGCTCTATCAAAAGGCAGGTTGAACTCCGTGAGTTGAATGCACAAAGCACAGGGAACTTTCTGAGAAAGCTTTTGTCCAGTTTCTACGTGAAGATATTTCCTATTCCTGCATAGGCCTCAAAGCACTCCATCCATCCACATGAAGATTCTACTAAAAGAGTGTTTCGAAACTTCTCTATCAAAAGAAAGGTTGAACTCCGTGAGTTCAACGCACACATCACAAAGAAGTTTCTGAGAATGCTTCTGTCCAGTTTTTATGTGAAGATATTTCCTTTTCCAGCATAGGCCTCAAAGCGCTCCATATATCCACTTGCAGATGCTACAAAAAGAGTGTTTCAAAACTGCTCTTTCAGAAGGAAGCTTCAAGTCTGTGAGTTGAATGCACTTCTCACAAAGACGTTTCTGAGAATGCTTCTGTCTAGATTTCATGAGAAGATGTTTCCATTTACATCACAGGCCTCAAATCCCTCCAAATATTCACTTGCGTGTTCTACAAAAAGAGTGTTTCGAAACTTCTCTATCGATTGGTAGGTTCAACTCTCTGAGTTGAATGCACTCTTTACAAAGAGGTTTCTGAGAATATTTCTGTCTAGTTTTTATGTGAAGATATATCCTTTTCCAACATAGGCCTCGAAGCGCTCCGAATAAACAATTGCAGATTCTACAAAAGGAGTGCTTCAAAACTGTTCTATCGAAAGGAACGTTCAAGTCTGTGAGATGAATGCACTCTTCTCAAAGAGGTTTCTGAGAATGCTGCTGTCTAGTTTTTAGGTGAAGACATTTCCTTTTCCAGCGTAGGCCTCCAAGCGCTCCAAATACCCACTTGCAGATTCTACAAAAAGAGTGTCTCCCAACTTCTCTATCAATTGGTAGGTTCAAGTCTGTGAGTTGAATGCAATCCACACAAAGAAGTTTCTGAGAATGCTGCTGTTTAGTTCTTATGTGAAGATATTTCCTTTTCCAGCATAGGCCGGAAATCGCTACAAATATCCACTTGCAGATTTTACCAAAAGTGTGCTTCAAAACTGCTCTTTGAAAAGAAAGGTTCAACACTGTGAGTTGAATGCACATATCGTGAAGAAGTTTCTGAGAATGCTTCTGTCTAGTACTTAGGTGAAGAGATTCCATTTCACAGCATAGGCCTCATAGTGCTCCAAATATCCACTTGCAGATCCTACAGAAAGAGTGTTTCAAAACTGTTCTATCAAAAGGAAGGTTCAAGTCTGTGAGTAGAATGCACTCATCACAAAGAAGTTTCTGAGAATGCTTCTGTCTAGTTTTTATGTGAAGACATTTCCTTTTCCAACATAGGCCTCAAAGCGTTCCGAATAAACACTTGCAGATTGTACAAAAGGAGTGTTTCAAAACTGTTCTATGAAAAGGAACGTTCAAGTCTGTGAGTTGAATGCACTCCTCACAAAGAAGTTTCTGAGAATGCAGCTGTCTAGTTTTTGTGTGAAGATATTTCCTTTTCCTTGCATAGGTCTCAAATCGCTGGAAATATCCACTTGCAGATTTCACAAAAAGAGTGTTTCCAAACTGCTCTATCAAAAGACAGGTTCAACTCTGTGAGTTGAATGCACGCATCGAGAAGAACTTTCTGAGAATGCTTCTGTCTAGTTTTTAGGTGAAGATATTACATTTCCCAGCATAGGCCTCAAAGTGCTCCAAATATCCTTTTGCAGATTTTACAAAAAGAGTGTTTCAAAACTGCTCTTTCAAAAAGAAGGTTCAAGTCTGTGAGTTGAATGCACTCAACACAAGGAAGTTTCTGAGAATGCTTCTGTCTAGTTTTTATGTGAAGATATTTCCATTTCCAGCATAGGCCTCAAAGCGCTCCAAATATCCATTTGCAGATTCTACAAAAAGAGTGTTTCCAAACTTCTCTATCAATTAGTAGGTTCAACTCTGTGAGGTGAATGCACTCATCACAAAGAAGTTTCTGAGAATGCTGCTGTTTAGTTCTTATGTGAAGATATTTCCTTTTCCAGCATAGGCCGGAAATCGCTCTAAATATCCACTTGCAGATTTTACCAAAAGTGTGTTTCAAAACTGCTCTTTGAAAAGAAAGGTTCAACTCTGTGAGTTGATTGCACATGTGGTGAAGAAGTTTCTGAGAATGCTTCTGTCTAGTACTTAGCTGAAGAGATTTCATTTCACAGCATAGGCCTCATAGTGCTCCAAATATCCACT
This sequence comes from Pongo pygmaeus, assembly GCF_028885625.2. NCBI lineage: Eukaryota > Metazoa > Chordata > Mammalia > Primates > Hominidae > Pongo > Pongo pygmaeus. Next base: position 21,429,756 of record NC_085930.1, read on the forward strand.
TGCAGATTCTACAAAAAGAGTGTTTCAAAACTGTTCTATCAAAAGGAAGGTTCAACTCTGTGACTAGAATGCACTCATCACAAAGAAGTTTCTGAGAATGCTTCTGTCTAGTTTTTATGTGAAGATATTTCCTTTTCCAACATAGGCCTCAAAGCCCTCCGAATAAACACCGGCAGATTGTAGAAAAGGAGTGTTTCAAAACTGTTCTATGAAAAGGAACGTTCAAGTCTGTGAGTTGAATGCACTCCTCGCAAAGAAGTTTCTGAGAATGCAGCTGTCTAGTTTTTGTGTGAAGATATTTCCTTTTCCTTGCATAGACCTCAAATCGCTGGAAATATCCACTTGCAGATTTCACAAAAAGAGTGTTTCCAAACTGCTCTATCAAAAGACGGGTTGAAATCTGTGAGTTGAATGCACGCATCGAGGAGATCTTTCTGAGAATGCTTCTGTCTAGTTTTTAGGTGAAGATATTCCATTTCCCAGCATGGGCCTCAAAATGCTCCAAATATCCATTTGCAGATTTTACAAAAAGAGTGTTTCAAAACTGCTCTTTCAAAAAGAAGGTTCAAGTCTATGGGTTGAACGCACTCAACACAAGGAAGTTTCTGAGAATGCTTCTGTCCAGTTTTTCTGTGAATATATTTCCATTTCCAGCCTAGGCTTCAAAGCGCTCCAAATATCCACTTGCAGATTCTACAAAAAGAGTGTTTCCAAACTTGTCTATCAATTAGTAGGTTCAACTCTGTTAGGTGAATGCACTCATCACAATGAAATTTCTGAGAATGCTTCTCTCTAGTTTTTATGTGAAGCAATTTCCTTTTCCAACATAGGCCTCAAGGTGCTCTGCATAAACACTTGCGAATTCTACAAACTTAGTGATTCAAAACTGTTCTATCAAAAGGAACGTTCAAGTCTGAGGTGAATGCACTCATCAGGGAGAACTTTCTCAGAATGCTTCTGTCTAGTTTTCAGGTGAAGATATTTCACTTCCCAGCATAGGCCTCAAAGCGCTCCAAATATTCACTTGCAGATTGTACAAAAAGAGTCTTTCAAAACTGCTCTTTGAAAAGGAAGGTTCAAATCTGTGAGTTGAAAGCACTCATCAGAGAGAAGTTTCCGAGAATGATTCTATCTAGTTTTCATCTGCATGTGTTTCCTTTTCCACTAGATGCCGCAATCGCACCAAATATCCACTTGCAGTTTCCACGAAAAGAGTGTTGCAGAACTGCTCCATGGAAAGGAGTGTTCAACTCTGTGAGTTCAATCCCCACATGACATAAAAGTTTCTGAAAATGCTTCTGTCCAGTTTGTATATGAAGATATCTCCTTTTCCAGCATAAGCCTCAAAGAGCTCCAAATATCCACTTGCGTATTCTACAAAAACCGTGTTTCATAACTGGTCTATCAAAAGGGAGGTTCAACTCTGTGAGTTGAATGCACTCATCACAAAGAAGTTTCTGTGAATGCTTCCATCTAGCTTTTATGCAATGATATTTCCTTTTGCAGCATAGGCCTCAAAGCGCTCCAAATATCCACTTGCAGACTCTACAAAAAGAGGGTTTCAAAACTGCTCTATCAAAAGGCAGGTTGAACTCCGTGAGTTGAATGCACAAAGCACAGGGAACTTTCTGAGAAAGCTTTTGTCCAGTTTCTACGTGAAGATATTTCCTATTCCTGCATAGGCCTCAAAGCACTCCATCCATCCACATGAAGATTCTACTAAAAGAGTGTTTCGAAACTTCTCTATCAAAAGAAAGGTTGAACTCCGTGAGTTCAACGCACACATCACAAAGAAGTTTCTGAGAATGCTTCTGTCCAGTTTTTATGTGAAGATATTTCCTTTTCCAGCATAGGCCTCAAAGCGCTCCATATATCCACTTGCAGATGCTACAAAAAGAGTGTTTCAAAACTGCTCTTTCAGAAGGAAGCTTCAAGTCTGTGAGTTGAATGCACTTATCACAAAGACGTTTCTGAGAATGCTTCTGTCTAGATTTCATGAGAAGATGTTTCCATTTACATCACAGGCCTCAAATCCCTCCAAATATTCACTTGCGTGTTCTACAAAAAGAGTGTTTCGAAACTTCTCTATCGATTGGTAGGTTCAACTCTCTGAGTTGAATGCACTCTTTACAAAGAGGTTTCTGAGAATATTTCTGTCTAGTTTTTATGTGAAGATATATCCTTTTCCAACATAGGCCTCGAAGCGCTCCGAATAAACAATTGCAGATTCTACAAAAGGAGTGCTTCAAAACTGTTCTATCGAAAGGAACGTTCAAGTCTGTGAGATGAATGCACTCTTCTCAAAGAGGTTTCTGAGAATGCTGCTGTCTAGTTTTTAGGTGAAGACATTTCCTTTTCCAGCGTAGGCCTCCAAGCGCTCCAAATACCCACTTGCAGATTCTACAAAAAGAGTGTCTCCCAACTTCTCTATCAATTGGTAGGTTCAAGTCTGTGAGTTGAATGCAATCCACACAAAGAAGTTTCTGAGAATGCTGCTGTTTAGTTCTTATGTGAAGATATTTCCTTTTCCAGCATAGGCCGGAAATCGCTACAAATATCCACTTGCAGATTTTACCAAAAGTGTGCTTCAAAACTGCTCTTTGAAAAGAAAGGTTCAACACTGTGAGTTGAATGCACATATCGTGAAGAAGTTTCTGAGAATGCTTCTGTCTAGTACTTAGGTGAAGAGATTCCATTTCACAGCATAGGCCTCATAGTGCTCCAAATATCCACTTGCAGATCCTACAGAAAGAGTGTTTCAAAACTGTTCTATCAAAAGGAAGGTTCAAGTCTTTGAGTAGAATGCACTCATCACAAAGAAGTTTCTGAGAATGCTTCTGTCTAGTTTTTATGTGAAGACATTTCCTTTTCCAACATAGGCCTCAAAGCGTTCCGAATAAACACTTGCAGATTGTACAAAAGGAGTGTTTCAAAACTGTTCTATGAAAAGGAACGTTCAAGTCTGTGAGTTGAATGCACTCCTCACAAAGAAGTTTCTGAGAATGCAGCTGTCTAGTTTTTGTGTGAAGATATTTCCTTTTCCTTGCATAGGTCTCAAATCGCTGGAAATATCCACTTGCAGATTTCACAAAAAGAGTGTTTCCAAACTGCTCTATCAAAAGACAGGTTCAACTCTGTGAGTTGAATGCACGCATCGAGAAGAACTTTCTGAGAATGCTTCTGTCTAGTTTTTAGGTGAAGATATTACATTTCCCAGCATAGGCCTCAAAGTGCTCCAAATATCCTTTTGCAGATTTTACAAAAAGAGTGTTTCAAAACTGCTCTTTCAAAAAGAAGGTTCAAGTCTGTGAGTTGAATGCACTCAACACAAGGAAGTTTCTGAGAATGCTTCTGTCTAGTTTTTATGTGAAGATATTTCCATTTCCAGCATAGGCCTCAAAGCGCTCCAAATATCCATTTGCAGATTCTACAAAAAGAGTGTTTCCAAACTTCTCTATCAATTAGTAGGTTCAACTCTGTGAGGTGAATGCACTCATCACAAAGAAGTTTCTGAGAATGCTGCTGTTTAGTTCTTATGTGAAGATATTTCCTTTTCCAGCATAGGCCGGAAATCGCTCTAAATATCCACTTGCAGATTTTACCAAAAGTGTGTTTCAAAACTGCTCTTTGAAAAGAAAGGTTCAACTCTGTGAGTTGATTGCACATGTGGTGAAGAAGTTTCTGAGAATGCTTCTGTCTAGTACTTAGCTGAAGAGATTTCATTTCACAGCATAGGCCTCATAGTGCTCCAAATATCCACTTGCAGATTCTACAAAAAGAGTGTTTCAAAACTGTTCTATCAAAAGGAAGGTTCAACTCTGTGACTAGAATGCACTCATCACAAAGAAGTTTCTGAGAATGCTTCTGTCTAGTTTTTATGTGAAGATATTTCCTTTTCCAACATAGGCCTCAAAGCCCTCCGAATAAACACCGGCAGATTGTAGAAAAGGAGTGTTTCAAAACTGTTCTATGAAAAGGAACGTTCAAGTCTGTGAGTTGAATGCACTCCTCGCAAAGAAGTTTCTGAGAATGCAGCTGTCTAGTTTTTGTGTGAAGATATTTCCTTTTCCTTGCATAGACCTCAAATCGCTGGAAATATCCACTTGCAGATTTCACAAAAAGAGTGTTTCCAAACTGCTCTATCAAAAGACGGGTTGAAATCTGTGAGTTGAATGCACGCATCGAGGAGATCTTTCTGAGAATGCTTCTGTCTAGTTTTTAGGTGAAGATATTCCATTTCCCAGCATGGGCCTCAAAATGCTCCAAATATCCATTTGCAGATTTTACAAAAAGAGTGTTTCAAAACTGCTCTTTCAAAAAGAAGGTTCAAGTCTATGGGTTGAACGCACTCAACACAAGGAAGTTTCTGAGAATGCTTCTGTCCAGTTTTTCTGTGAATATATTTCCATTTCCAGCCTAGGCTTCAAAGCGCTCCAAATATCCACTTGCAGATTCTACAAAAAGAGTGTTTCCAAACTTGTCTATCAATTAGTAGGTTCAACTCTGTTAGGTGAATGCACTCATCACAATGAAATTTCTGAGAATGCTTCTCTCTAGTTTTTATGTGAAGCAATTTCCTTTTCCAACATAGGCCTCAAGGTGCTCTGCATAAACACTTGCGAATTCTACAAACTTAGTGATTCAAAACTGTTCTATCAAAAGGAACGTTCAAGTCTGAGGTGAATGCACTCATCAGGGAGAACTTTCTCAGAATGCTTCTGTCTAGTTTTCAGGTGAAGATATTTCACTTCCCAGCATAGGCCTCAAAGCGCTCCAAATATTCACTTGCAGATTGTACAAAAAGAGTCTTTCAAAACTGCTCTTTGAAAAGGAAGGTTCAAATCTGTGAGTTGAAAGCACTCATCAGAGAGAAGTTTCCGAGAATGATTCTATCTAGTTTTCATCTGCATGTGTTTCCTTTTCCACTAGATGCCGCAATCGCACCAAATATCCACTTGCAGTTTCCACGAAAAGAGTGTTGCAGAACTGCTCCATGGAAAGGAGTGTTCAACTCTGTGAGTTCAATCCCCACATGACATAAAAGTTTCTGAAAATGCTTCTGTCCAGTTTGTATATGAAGATATCTCCTTTTCCAGCATAAGCCTCAAAGAGCTCCAAATATCCACTTGCGTATTCTACAAAAACCGTGTTTCATAACTGGTCTATCAAAAGGGAGGTTCAACTCTGTGAGTTGAATGCACTCATCACAAAGAAGTTTCTGTGAATGCTTCCATCTAGCTTTTATGCAATGATATTTCCTTTTGCAGCATAGGCCTCAAAGCGCTCCAAATATCCACTTGCAGACTCTACAAAAAGAGGGTTTCAAAACTGCTCTATCAAAAGGCAGGTTGAACTCCGTGAGTTGAATGCACAAAGCACAGGGAACTTTCTGAGAAAGCTTTTGTCCAGTTTCTACGTGAAGATATTTCCTATTCCTGCATAGGCCTCAAAGCACTCCATCCATCCACATGAAGATTCTACTAAAAGAGTGTTTCGAAACTTCTCTATCAAAAGAAAGGTTGAACTCCGTGAGTTCAACGCACACATCACAAAGAAGTTTCTGAGAATGCTTCTGTCCAGTTTTTATGTGAAGATATTTCCTTTTCCAGCATAGGCCTCAAAGCGCTCCATATATCCACTTGCAGATGCTACAAAAAGAGTGTTTCAAAACTGCTCTTTCAGAAGGAAGCTTCAAGTCTGTGAGTTGAATGCACTTATCACAAAGACGTTTCTGAGAATGCTTCTGTCTAGATTTCATGAGAAGATGTTTCCATTTACATCACAGGCCTCAAATCCCTCCAAATATTCACTTGCGTGTTCTACAAAAAGAGTGTTTCGAAACTTCTCTATCGATTGGTAGGTTCAACTCTCTGAGTTGAATGCACTCTTTACAAAGAGGTTTCTGAGAATATTTCTGTCTAGTTTTTATGTGAAGATATATCCTTTTCCAACATAGGCCTCGAAGCGCTCCGAATAAACAATTGCAGATTCTACAAAAGGAGTGCTTCAAAACTGTTCTATCGAAAGGAACGTTCAAGTCTGTGAGATGAATGCACTCTTCTCAAAGAGGTTTCTGAGAATGCTGCTGTCTAGTTTTTAGGTGAAGACATTTCCTTTTCCAGCGTAGGCCTCCAAGCGCTCCAAATACCCACTTGCAGATTCTACAAAAAGAGTGTCTCCCAACTTCTCTATCAATTGGTAGGTTCAAGTCTGTGAGTTGAATGCAATCCACACAAAGAAGTTTCTGAGAATGCTGCTGTTTAGTTCTTATGTGAAGATATTTCCTTTTCCAGCATAGGCCGGAAATCGCTACAAATATCCACTTGCAGATTTTACCAAAAGTGTGCTTCAAAACTGCTCTTTGAAAAGAAAGGTTCAACACTGTGAGTTGAATGCACATATCGTGAAGAAGTTTCTGAGAATGCTTCTGTCTAGTACTTAGGTGAAGAGATTCCATTTCACAGCATAGGCCTCATAGTGCTCCAAATATCCACTTGCAGATCCTACAAAAAGAGTGTTTCAAAACTGTTCTATCAAAAGGAAGGTTCAAGTCTGTGAGTAGAATGCACTCATCACAAAGAAGTTTCTGAGAATGCTTCTGTCTAGTTTTTATGTGAAGACATTTCCTTTTCCAACATAGGCCTCAAAGCGTTCCGAATAAACACTTGCAGATTGTACAAAAGGAGTGTTTCAAAACTGTTCTATGAAAAGGAACGTTCAAGTCTGTGAGTTGAATGCACTCCTCACAAAGAAGTTTCTGAGAATGCAGCTGTCTAGTTTTTGTGTGAAGATATTTCCTTTTCCTTGCATAGGTCTCAAATCGCTGGAAATATCCACTTGCAGATTTCACAAGAAGAGTGTTTCCAAACTGCTCTATCAAAAGACAGGTTCAACTCTGTGAGTTGAATGCACGCATCGAGAAGAACTTTCTGAGAATGCTTCTGTCTAGTTTTTAGGTGAAGATATTACATTTCCCAGCATAGGCCTCAAAGTGCTCCAAATATCCTTTTGCAGATTTTACAAAAAGAGTGTTTCAAAACTGCTCTTTCAAAAAGAAGGTTCAAGTCTGTGAGTTGAATGCACTCAACACAAGGAAGTTTCTGAGAATGCTTCTGTCTAGTTTTTATGTGAAGATATTTCCATTTCCAGCATAGGCCTCAAAGCGCTCCAAATATCCATTTGCAGATTCTACAAAAAGAGTGTTTCCAAACTTCTCTATCAATTAGTAGGTTCAACTCTGTGAGGTGAATGCACTCATCACAAAGAAGTTTCTGAGAATGCTGCTGTTTAGTTCTTATGTGAAGATATTTCCTTTTCCAGCATAGGCCGGAAATCGCTCTAAATATCCACTTGCAGATTTTACCAAAAGTGTGTTTCAAAACTGCTCTTTGAAAAGAAAGGTTCAACTCTGTGAGTTGATTGCACATGTGGTGAAGAAGTTTCTGAGAATGCTTCTGTCTAGTACTTAGCTGAAGAGATTTCATTTCACAGCATAGGCCTCATAGTGCTCCAAATATCCACTTGCAGATTCTACAAAAAGAGTGTTTCAAAACTGTTCTATCAAAAGGAAGGTTCAACTCTGTGACTAGAATGCACTCATCACAAAGAAGTTTCTGAGAATGCTTCTGTCTAGTTTTTATGTGAAGATATTTCCTTTTCCAACATAGGCCTCAAAGCGCTCCGAATAAACACCTGCAGATTGTACAAAAGGAGTGTTTCAAAACTGTTCTATGAAAAGGAACGTTCAAGTCTGTGAGTTGAATGCACTCCTCACAAAGAAGTTTCTGAGAATGCAGCTGTCTAGTTTTTGTGTGAAGATATTTCCTTTTCCTTGCATAGACCTCAAATCGCTGGAAATATCCACTTGCAGATTTCACAAAAAGAGTGTTTCCAAACTGCTCTATCAAAAGACGGGTTGAAATCTGTGAGTTGAATGCACGCATCGAGGAGATCTTTCTGAGAATGCTTCTGTCTAGTTTTTAGGTGAAGATATTCCATTTCCCAGCATGGGCCTCAAAATGCTCCAAATATCCATTTCCAGATTTTACAAAAAGAGTGTTTCAAAACTGCTCTTTCAAAAAGAAGGTTCAAGTCTATGGGTTGAACGCACTCAACACAAGGAAGTTTCTGAGAATGCTTCTGTCCAGTTTTTCTGTGAATATATTTCCATTTCCAGCCTAGGCTTCAAAGCGCTCCAAATATCCACTTGCAGATTCTACAAAAAGAGTGTTTCCAAACTTGTCTATCAATTAGTAGGTTCAACTCTGTTAGGTGAATGCACTCATCACAATGAAATTTCTGAGAATGCTTCTCTCTAGTTTTTATGTGAAGCAATTTCCTTTTCCAACATAGGCCTCAAGGTGCTCTGCATAAACACTTGCGAATTCTACAAACTTAGTGATTCAAAACTGTTCTATCAAAAGGAACGTTCAAGTCTGAGGTGAATGCACTCATCAGAGAGAACTTTCTCAGAATGCTTCTGTCTAGTTTTCAGGTGAAGATATTTCACTTCCCAGCATAGGCCTCAAAGCGCTCCAAATATCCACTTGCAGATTCTACAAAAAGAGTCTTTCAAAACTGCTCTTTGAAAAGGAAGGTTCAAATCTGTGAGTTGAAAGCACTCATCAGAGAGAAGTTTCCGAGAATGATTCTATCTAGTTTTCATCTGCATGTGTTTCCTTTTCCACTAGATGCCGCAATCGCACCAAATATCCACTTGCAGTTTCCACGAAAAGAGTGTTGCAGAACTGCTCCATGGAAAGGAGTGTTCAACTCTGTGAGTTCAATCCCCACATGACATAAAAGTTTCTGAAAATGCTTCTGTCCAGTTTGTATATGAAGATATCTCCTTTTCCAGCATAAGCCTCAAAGAGCTCCAAATATCCACTTGCGTATTCTACAAAAACCGTGTTTCATAACTGGTCTATCAAAAGGGAGGTTCAACTCTGTGAGTTGAATGCACTCATCACAAAGAAGTTTCTGTGAATGCTTCCATCTAGCTTTTATGCAATGATATTTCCTTTTGCAGCATAGGCCTCAAAGCGCTCCAAATATCCACTTGCAGATTCTACAAAAAGAGGGTTTCAAAACTGCTCTATCAAAAGGCAGGTTGAACTCCGTGAGTTGAATGCACAAAGCACAGGGAACTTTCTGAGAAAGCTTTTGTCCAGTTCCTACGTGAAGATATTTCCTATTCCTGCATAGGCCTCAAAGCACTCCATCCATCCACATGAAGATTCTACTAAAAGAGTGTTTCGAAACTTCTCTATCAAAAGAAAGGTTGAACTCCGTGAGTTCAACGCACACATCACAAAGAAGTTTCTGAGAATGCTTCTGTCCAGTTTTTATGTGAAGATATTTCCTTTTCCAGCATAGGCCTCAAAGCGCTCCATATATCCACTTGCAGATGCTACAAAAAGAGTGTTTCAAAACTGCTCTTTCAGAAGGAAGCTTCAAGTCTGTGAGTTGAATGCACTTCTCACAAAGACGTTTCTGAGAATGCTTCTGTCTAGATTTCATGAGAAGATGTTTCCATTTACATCACATGCCTCAAATCCCTCCAAATATTCACTTGCGTGTTCTACAAAAAGAGTGTTTCGAAACTTCTCTATCGATTGGTAGGTTCAACTCTCTGAGTTGAATGCACTCTTTACAAAGAGGTTTCTGAGAATATTTCTGTCTAGTTTTTATGTGAAGATATATCCTTTTCCAACATAGGCCTCGAAGCGCTCCGAATAAACAATTGCAGATTCTACAAAAGGAGTGCTTCAAAACTGTTCTATCGAAAGGAACGTTCAAGTCTGTGAGATGAATGCACTCTTCTCAAAGAGGTTTCTGAGAATGCTGCTGTCTAGTTTTTAGGTGAAGACATTTCCTTTTCCAGCGTAGGCCTCCAAGCGCTCCAAATACCCACTTGCAGATTCTACAAAAAGAGTGTCTCCCAACTTCTCTATCAATTGGTAGGTTCAAGTCTGTGAGTTGAATGCAATCCACACAAAGAAGTTTCTGAGAATGCTGCTGTTTAGTTCTTATGTGAAGATATTTCCTTTTCCAGCATAGGCCGGAAATCGCTACAAATATCCACTTGCAGATTTTACCAAAAGTGTGCTTCAAAACTGCTCTTTGAAAAGAAAGGTTCAACACTGTGAGTTGAATGCACATATCGTGAAGAAGTTTCTGAGAATGCTTCTGTCTAGTACTTAGGTGAAGAGATTCCATTTCACAGCATAGGCCTCATAGTGCTCCAAATATCCACTTGCAGATCCTACAAAAAGAGTGTTTCAAAACTGTTCTATCAAAAGGAAGGTTCAAGTCTGTGAGTAGAATGCACTCATCACAAAGAAGTTTCTGAGAATGCTTCTGTCTAGTTTTTAGGTGAAGACATTTCCTTTTCCAGCATAGGCCTCAAAGCGCTCCAAATACCCACTTGCAGATTCTACAAAAAGAGTGTCTCCCAACTCCTCTATCAATTGGTAGGTTCAAGTCTGTGAGCTGAATGCAATCCACACAAAGAAGTTTCTGAGAATGCAGCTGTCTAGATTTTGTGTGAAGATATTTCCTTTTCCTTGCATAGGTCTCAAATCGCTGGAAATATCCACTTGCAGATTTCACAAGAAGAGTGTTTCCAAACTGCTCTATCAAAAGACAGGTTCAACTCTGTGAGTTGAATGCACGCATCGAGAAGAACTTTCTGAGAATGCTTCTGTCTAGTTTTTAGGTGAAGATATTACATTTCCCAGCATAGGCCTCAAAGTGCTCCAAATATCCTTTTGCAGATTTTACAAAAAGAGTGTTTCAAAACTGCTCTTTCAAAAAGAAGGTTCAAGTCTGTGAGTTGAATGCACTCAACACAAGGAAGTTTCTGAGAATGCTTCTGTCTAGTTTTTATGTGAAGATATTTCCATTTCCAGCATAGGCCTCAAAGCGCTCCAAATATCCATTTGCAGATTCTACAAAAAGAGTGTTTCCAAACTTCTCTATCAATTAGTAGGTTCAACTCTGTGAGGTGAATGCACTCATCACAAAGAAGTTTCTGAGAATGCTGCTGTTTAGTTCTTATGTGAAGATATTTCCTTTTCCAGCATAGGCCGGAAATCGCTCTAAATATCCACTTGCAGATTTTACCAAAAGTGTGTTTCAAAACTGCTCTTTGAAAAGAAAGGTTCAACTCTGTGAGTTGATTGCACATGTGGTGAAGAAGTTTCTGAGAATGCTTCTGTCTAGTACTTAGCTGAAGAGATTTCATTTCACAGCATAGGCCTCATAGTGCTCCAAATATCCACTTGCAGATTCTACAAAAAGAGTGTTTCAAAACTGTTCTATCAAAAGGAAGGTTCAACTCTGTGACTAGAATGCACTCATCACAAAGAAGTTTCTGAGAATGCTTCTGTCTAGTTTTTATGTGAAGATATTTCCTTTTCCAACATAGGCCTCAAAGCGCTCCGAATAAACACCTGCAGATTGTACAAAAGGAGTGTTTCAAAACTGTTCTATGAAAAGGAACGTTCAAGTCTGTGAGTTGAATGCACTCCTCACAAAGAAGTTTCTGAGAATGCAGCTGTCTAGTTTTTGTGTGAAGATATTTCCTTTTCCTTGCATAGACCTCAAATCGCTGGAAATATCCACTTGCAGATTTCACAAAAAGAGTGTTTCCAAACTGCTCTATCAAAAGACGGGTTGAAATCTGTGAGTTGAATGCACGCATCGAGGAGATCTTTCTGAGAATGCTTCTGTCTAGTTTTTAGGTGAAGATATTCCATTTCCCAGCATGGGCCTCAAAATGCTCCAAATATCCATTTCCAGATTTTACAAAAAGAGTGTTTCAAAACTGCTCTTTCAAAAAGAAGGTTCAAGTCTATGGGTTGAACGCACTCAACACAAGGAAGTTTCTGAGAATGCTTCTGTCCAGTTTTTCTGTGAATATATTTCCATTTCCAGCCTAGGCTTCAAAGCGCTCCAAATATCCACTTGCAGATTCTACAAAAAGAGTGTTTCCAAACTTGTCTATCAATTAGTAGGTTCAACTGTGTTAGGTGAATGCACTCATCACAATGAAATTTCTGAGAATGCTTCTCTCTAGTTTTTATGTGAAGCAATTTCCTTTTCCAACATAGGCCTCAAGGTGCTCTGCATAAACACTTGCGAATTCTACAAACTTAGTGATTCAAAACTGTTCTATCAAAAGGAACGTTCAAGTCTGAGGTGAATGCACTCATCAGGGAGAACTTTCTCAGAATGCTTCTGTCTAGTTTTCAGGTGAAGATATTTCACTTCCCAGCATAGGCCTCAAAGCGCTCCAAATATTCACTTGCAGATTGTACAAAAAGAGTCTTTCAAAACTGCTCTTTGAAAAGGAAGGTTCAAATCTGTGAGTTGAAAGCACTCATCAGAGAGAAGTTTCCGAGAATGATTCTATCTAGTTTTCATCTGCATGTGTTTCCTTTTCCACTAGATGCCGCAATCGCACCAAATATCCACTTGCAGTTTCCACGAAAAGAGTGTTGCAGAACTGCTCCATGGAAAGGAGTGTTCAACTCTGTGAGTTCAATCCCCACATGACATAAAAGTTTCTGAAAATGCTTCTGTCCAGTTTGTATATGAAGATATCTCCTTTTCCAGCATAAGCCTCAAAGAGCTCCAAATATCCACTTGCGTATTCTACAAAAACCGTGTTTCATAACTGGTCTATCAAAAGGGAGGTTCAACTCTGTGAGTTGAATGCACTCATCACAAAGAAGTTTCTGTGAATGCTTCCATCTAGCTTTTATGCAATGATATTTCCTTTTGCAGCATAGGCCTCAAAGCGCTCCAAATATCCACTTGCAGATTCTACAAAAAGAGGGTTTCAAAACTGCTCTATCAAAAGGCAGGTTGAACTCCGTGAGTTGAATGCACAAAGCACAGGGAACTTTCTGAGAAAGCTTTTGTCCAGTTCCTACGTGAAGATATTTCCTATTCCTGCATAGGCCTCAAAGCACTCCATCCATCCACATGAAGATTCTACTAAAAGAGTGTTTCGAAACTTCTCTATCAAAAGAAAGGTTGAACTCCGTGAGTTCAACGCACACATCACAAAGAAGTTTCTGAGAATGCTTCTGTCCAGTTTTTATGTGAAGATATTTCCTTTTCCAGCATAGGCCTCAAAGCGCTCCATATATCCACTTGCAGATGCTACAAAAAGAGTGTTTCAAAACTGCTCTTTCAGAAGGAAGCTTCAAGTCTGTGAGTTGAATGCCCTTCTCACAAAGACGTTTCTGAGAATGCTTCTGTCTAGATTTCATGAGAAGATGTTTCCATTTACATCACAGGCCTCAAATCCCTCCAAATATTCACTTGCGTGTTCTACAAAAAGAGTGTTTCGAAACTTCTCTATCGATTGGTAGGTTCAACTCTCTGAGTTGAATGCACTCTTTACAAAGAGGTTTCTGAGAATATTTCTGTCTAGTTTTTATGTGAAGATATATCCTTTTCCAACATAGGCCTCGAAGCGCTCCGAATAAACAATTGCAGATTCTACAAAAGGAGTGCTTCAAAACTGTTCTATCGAAAGGAACGTTCAAGTCTGTGAGATGAATGCACTCTTCTCAAAGAGGTTTCTGAGAATGCTGCTGTCTAGTTTTTAGGTGAAGACATTTCCTTTTCCAGCGTAGGCCTCCAAGCGCTCCAAATACCCACTTGCAGATTCTACAAAAAGAGTGTCTCCCAACTTCTCTATCAATTGGTAGGTTCAAGTCTGTGAGTTGAATGCAATCCACACAAAGAAGTTTCTGAGAATGCTGCTGTTTAGTTCTTATGTGAAGATATTTCCTTTTCCAGCATAGGCCGGAAATCGCTACAAATATCCACTTGCAGATTTTACCAAAAGTGTGCTTCAAAACTGCTCTTTGAAAAGAAAGGTTCAACACTGTGAGTTGAATGCACATATCGTGAAGAAGTTTCTGAGAATGCTTCTGTCTAGTACTTAGGTGAAGAGATTCCATTTCACAGCATAGGCCTCATAGTGCTCCAAATATCCACTTGCAGATCCTACAAAAAGAGTGTTTCAAAACTGTTCTATCAAAAGGAAGGTTCAAGTCTGTGAGTAGAATGCACTCATCACAAAGAAGTTTCTGAGAATGCTTCTGTCTAGTTTTTATGTGAAGACATTTCCTTTTCCAACATAGGCCTCAAAGCGTTCCGAATAAACACTTGCAGATTGTACAAAAGGAGTGTTTCAAAACTGTTCTATGAAAAGGAACGTTCAAGTCTGTGAGTTGAATGCACTCCTCACAAAGAAGTTTCTGAGAATGCAGCTGTCTAGTTTTTGTGTGAAGATATTTCCTTTTCCTTGCATAGGTCTCAAATCGCTGGAAATATCCACTTGCAGATTTCACAAGAAGAGTGTTTCCAAACTGCTCTATCAAAAGACAGGTTCAACTCTGTGAGTTGAATGCACGCATCGAGAAGAACTTTCTGAGAATGCTTCTGTCTAGTTTTTAGGTGAAGATATTACATTTCCCAGCATAGGCCTCAAAGTGCTCCAAATATCCTTTTGCAGATTTTACAAAAAGAGTGTTTCAAAACTGCTCTTTCAAAAAGAAGGTTCAAGTCTGTGAGTTGAATGCACTCAACACAAGGAAGTTTCTGAGAATGCTTCTGTCTAGTTTTTATGTGAAGATATTTCCATTTCCAGCATAGGCCTCAAAGCGCTCCAAATATCCATTTGCAGATTCTACAAAAAGAGTGTTTCCAAACTTCTCTATCAATTAGTAGGTTCAACTCTGTGAGGTGAATGCACTCATCACAAAGAAGTTTCTGAGAATGCTGCTGTTTAGTTCTTATGTGAAGATATTTCCTTTTCCAGCATAGGCCGGAAATCGCTCTAAATATCCACTTGCAGATTTTACCAAAAGTGTGTTTCAAAACTGCTCTTTGAAAAGAAAGGTTCAACTCTGTGAGTTGATTGCACATGTGGTGAAGAAGTTTCTGAGAATGCTTCTGTCTAGTACTTAGCTGAAGAGATTTCATTTCACAGCATAGGCCTCATAGTGCTCCAAATATCCACTTGCAGATTCTACAAAAAGAGTGTTTCAAAACTGTTCTATCAAAAGGAAGGTTCAACTCTGTGACTAGAATGCACTCATCACAAAGAAGTTTCTGAGAATGCTTCTGTCTAGTTTTTATGTGAAGATATTTCCTTTTCCAACATAGGCCTCAAAGCGCTCCGAATAAACACCTGCAGATTGTACAAAAGGAGTGTTTCAAAACTGTTCTATGAAAAGGAACGTTCAAGTCTGTGAGTTGAATGCACTCCTCACAAAGAAGTTTCTGAGAATGCAGCTGTCTAGTTTTTGTGTGAAGATATTTCCTTTTCCTTGCATAGACCTCAAATCGCTGGAAATATCCACTTGCAGATTTCACAAAAAGAGTGTTTCCAAACTGCTCTATCAAAAGACGGGTTGAAATCTGTGAGTTGAATGCACGCATCGAGGAGATCTTTCTGAGAATGCTTCTGTCTAGTTTTTAGGTGAAGATATTCCATTTCCCAGCATGGGCCTCAAAATGCTCCAAATATCCATTTCCAGATTTTACAAAAAGAGTGTTTCAAAACTGCTCTTTCAAAAAGAAGGTTCAAGTCTATGGGTTGAACGCACTCAACACAAGGAAGTTTCTGAGAATGCTTCTGTCCAGTTTTTCTGTGAATATATTTCCATTTCCAGCCTAGGCTTCAAAGCGCTCCAAATATCCACTTGCAGATTCTACAAAAAGAGTGTTTCCAAACTTGTCTATCAATTAGTAGGTTCAACTCTGTTAGGTGAATGCACTCATCACAATGAAATTTCTGAGAATGCTTCTCTCTAGTTTTTATGTGAAGCAATTTCCTTTTCCAACATAGGCCTCAAGGTGCTCTGCATAAACACTTGCGAATTCTACAAACTTAGTGATTCAAAACTGTTCTATCAAAAGGAACGTTCAAGTCTGAGGTGAATGCACTCATCAGAGAGAACTTTCTCAGAATGCTTCTGTCTAGTTTTCAGGTGAAGATATTTCACTTCCCAGCATAGGCCTCAAAGCGCTCCAAATATCCACTTGCAGATTCTACAAAAAGAGTCTTTCAAAACTGCTCTTTGAAAAGGAAGGTTCAAATCTGTGAGTTGAAAGCACTCATCAGAGAGAAGTTTCCGAGAATGATTCTATCTAGTTTTCATCTGCATGTGTTTCCTTTTCCACTAGATGCCGCAATCGCACCAAATATCCACTTGCAGTTTCCACGAAAAGAGTGTTGCAGAACTGCTCCATGGAAAGGAGTGTTCAACTCTGTGAGTTCAATCCCCACATGACATAAAAGTTTCTGAAAATGCTTCTGTCCAGTTTGTATATGAAGATATCTCCTTTTCCAGCATAAGCCTCAAAGAGCTCCAAATATCCACTTGCGTATTCTACAAAAACCGTGTTTCATAACTGGTCTATCAAAAGGGAGGTTCAACTCTGTGAGTTGAATGCACTCATCACAAAGAAGTTTCTGTGAATGCTTCCATCTAGCTTTTATGCAATGATATTTCCTTTTGCAGCATAGGCCTCAAAGCGCTCCAAATATCCACTTGCAGATTCTACAAAAAGAGGGTTTCAAAACTGCTCTATCAAAAGGCAGGTTGAACTCCGTGAGTTGAATGCACAAAGCACAGGGAACTTTCTGAGAAAGCTTTTGTCCAGTTCCTACGTGAAGATATTTCCTATTCCTGCATAGGCCTCAAAGCACTCCATCCATCCACATGAAGATTCTACTAAAAGAGTGTTTCGAAACTTCTCTATCAAAAGAAAGGTTGAACTCCGTGAGTTCAACGCACACATCACAAAGAAGTTTCTGAGAATGCTTCTGTCCAGTTTTTATGTGAAGATATTTCCTTTTCCAGCATAGGCCTCAAAGCGCTCCATATATCCACTTGCAGATGCTACAAAAAGAGTGTTTCAAAACTGCTCTTTCAGAAGGAAGCTTCAAGTCTGTGAGTTGAATGCCCTTCTCACAAAGACGTTTCTGAGAATGCTTCTGTCTAGATTTCATGAGAAGATGTTTCCATTTACATCACAGGCCTCAAATCCCTCCAAATATTCACTTGCGTGTTCTACAAAAAGAGTGTTTCGAAACTTCTCTATCGATTGGTAGGTTCAACTCTCTGAGTTGAATGCACTCTTTACAAAGAGGTTTCTGAGAATATTTCTGTCTAGTTTTTATGTGAAGATATATCCTTTTCCAACATAGGCCTCGAAGCGCTCCGAATAAACAATTGCAGATTCTACAAAAGGAGTGCTTCAAAACTGTTCTATCGAAAGGAACGTTCAAGTCTGTGAGATGAATGCACTCTTCTCAAAGAGGTTTCTGAGAATGCTGCTGTCTAGTTTTTAGGTGAAGACATTTCCTTTTCCAGCGTAGGCCTCCAAGCGCTCCAAATACCCACTTGCAGATTCTACAAAAAGAGTGTCTCCCAACTTCTCTATCAATTGGTAGGTTCAAGTCTGTGAGTTGAATGCAATCCACACAAAGAAGTTTCTGAGAATGCTGCTGTTTAGTTCTTATGTGAAGATATTTCCTTTTCCAGCATAGGCCGGAAATCGCTACAAATATCCACTTGCAGATTTTACCAAAAGTGTGCTTCAAAACTGCTCTTTGAAAAGAAAGGTTCAACACTGTGAGTTGAATGCACATATCGTGAAGAAGTTTCTGAGAATGCTTCTGTCTAGTACTTAGGTGAAGAGATTCCATTTCACAGCATAGGCCTCATAGTGCTCCAAATATCCACTTGCAGATCCTACAAAAAGAGTGTTTCAAAACTGTTCTATCAAAAGGAAGGTTCAAGTCTGTGAGTAGAATGCACTCATCACAAAGAAGTTTCTGAGAATGCTTCTGTCTAGTTTTTATGTGAAGACATTTCCTTTTCCAACATAGGCCTCAAAGCGTTCCGAATAAACACTTGCAGATTGTACAAAAGGAGTGTTTCAAAACTGTTCTATGAAAAGGAACGTTCAAGTCTGTGAGTTGAATGCACTCCTCACAAAGAAGTTTCTGAGAATGCAGCTGTCTAGTTTTTGTGTGAAGATATTTCCTTTTCCTTGCATAGGTCTCAAATCGCTGGAAATATCCACTTGCAGATTTCACAAGAAGAGTGTTTCCAAACTGCTCTATCAAAAGACAGGTTCAACTCTGTGAGTTGAATGCACGCATCGAGAAGAACTTTCTGAGAATGCTTCTGTCTAGTTTTTAGGTGAAGATATTACATTTCCCAGCATAGGCCTCAAAGTGCTCCAAATATCCTTTTGCAGATTTTACAAAAAGAGTGTTTCAAAACTGCTCTTTCAAAAAGAAGGTTCAAGTCTGTGAGTTGAATGCACTCAACACAAGGAAGTTTCTGAGAATGCTTCTGTCTAGTTTTTATGTGAAGATATTTCCATTTCCAGCATAGGCCTCAAAGCGCTCCAAATATCCATTTGCAGATTCTACAAAAAGAGTGTTTCCAAACTTCTCTATCAATTAGTAGGTTCAACTCTGTGAGGTGAATGCACTCATCACAAAGAAGTTTCTGAGAATGCTGCTGTTTAGTTCTTATGTGAAGATATTTCCTTTTCCAGCATAGGCCGGAAATCGCTCTAAATATCCACTTGCAGATTTTACCAAAAGTGTGTTTCAAAACTGCTCTTTGAAAAGAAAGGTTCAACTCTGTGAGTTGATTGCACATGTGGTGAAGAAGTTTCTGAGAATGCTTCTGTCTAGTACTTAGCTGAAGAGATTTCATTTCACAGCATAGGCCTCATAGTGCTCCAAATATCCACTTGCAGATTCTACAAAAAGAGTGTTTCAAAACTGTTCTATCAAAAGGAAGGTTCAACTCTGTGACTAGAATGCACTCATCACAAAGAAGTTTCTGAGAATGCTTCTGTCTAGTTTTTATGTGAAGATATTTCCTTTTCCAACATAGGCCTCAAAGCGCTCCGAATAAACACCTGCAGATTGTACAAAAGGAGTGTTTCAAAACTGTTCTATGAAAAGGAACGTTCAAGTCTGTGAGTTGAATGCATTCCTCACAAAGAAGTTTCTGAGAATGCAGCTGTCTAGTTTTTGTGTGAAGATATTTCCTTTTCCTTGCATAGACCTCAAATCGCTGGAAATATCCACTTGCAGATTTCACAAAAAGAGTGTTTCCAAACTGCTCTATCAAAAGACGGGTTGAAATCTGTGAGTTGAATGCACGCATCGAGGAGATCTTTCTGAGAATGCTTCTGTCTAGTTTTTAGGTGAAGATATTCCATTTCCCAGCATGGGCCTCAAAATGCTCCAAATATCCATTTCCAGATTTTACAAAAAGAGTGTTTCAAAACTGCTCTTTCAAAAAGAAGGTTCAAGTCTATGGGTTGAACGCACTCAACACAAGGAAGTTTCTGAGAATGCTTCTGTCCAGTTTTTCTGTGAATATATTTCCATTTCCAGCCTAGGCTTCAAAGCGCTCCAAATATCCACTTGCAGATTCTACAAAAAGAGTGTTTCCAAACTTGTCTATCAATTAGTAGGTTCAACTGTGTTAGGTGAATGCACTCATCACAATGAAATTTCTGAGAATGCTTCTCTCTAGTTTTTATGTGAAGCAATTTCCTTTTCCAACATAGGCCTCAAGGTGCTCTGCATAAACACTTGCGAATTCTACAAACTTAGTGATTCAAAACTGTTCTATCAAAAGGAACGTTCAAGTCTGAGGTGAATGCACTCATCAGAGAGAACTTTCTCAGAATGCTTCTGTCTAGTTTTCAGGTGAAGATATTTCATTTCCCAGCATAGGCCTCAAAGCGCTCCAAATATCCACTTGCAGATCCTACAAAAAGAGTCTTTCAAAACTGCTCTTTGAAAAGGAAGGTTCAAATCTGTGAGTTGAAAGCACTCATCAGAGAGAAGTTTCCGAGAATGATTCTATCTAGTTTTCATCTGCATGTGTTTCCTTTTCCACTAGATGCCGCAATCGCACCAAATATCCACTTGCAGTTTCCACGAAAAGAGTGTTGCAGAACTGCTCCATGGAAAGGAGTGTTCAACTCTGTGAGTTCAATCCCCACATGACATAAAAGTTTCTGAAAATGCTTCTGTCCAGTTTGTATATGAAGATATCTCCTTTTCCAGCATAAGCCTCAAAGAGCTCCAAATATCCACTTGCGTATTCTACAAAAACCGTGTTTCATAACTGGTCTATCAAAAGCAAGGTTCAACTCTGTGAGTTGAATGCACTCATCACAAAGAAGTTTCTGTGAATGCTTCCATCTAGCTTTTATGCAATGATATTTCCTTTTGCAGCATAGGCCTCAAAGCGCTCCAAATATCCACTTGCAGATTCTACAAAAAGAGGGTTTCAAAACTGCTCTATCAAAAGGCAGGTTGAACTCCGTGAGTTGAATGCACAAAGCACAGAGAACTTTCTGAGAAAGCTTTTGTCCAGTTTCTACGTGAAGATATTTCCATTTCCAGCATAGGCCTCAAAGCACTCCATCCATCCACATGAAGATTCTACTAAAAGAGTGTTTCGAAACTTCTCTATCAAAAGAAAGGTTGAACTCCGTGAGTTCAACGCACACATCACAAAGAAGTTTCTGAGAATTCTTCTGTCCAGTTTTTATGTGAAGATATTTCCTTTTCCAGCATAGGCCTCAAAGCGCTCCATATATCTACTTGCAGATGCTACAAAAAGAGTGTTTCAAAACTGCTCTTTCAGAAGGAAGCTTCAAGTCTGTGAGTTGAATGCACTTCTCACAAAGACGTTTCTGAGAATGCTTCTGTCTAGATTTCATGTGAAGATGTTTCCATTTACATCACAGGCCTCAAATCCCTCCAAATATTCACTTGCGTGTTCTACAAAAAGAGTGTTTCGAAACTTCTCTATCGATTGGTAGGTTCAACTCTCTGAGTTGAATGCACTCTTTACAAAGAGGTTTCTGAGAATATTTCTGTCTAGTTTTTATGTGAAGATATATCCTTTTCCAACATAGGCCTCGAAGCGCTCCGAATAAACAATTGCAGATTCTACAAAAGGAGTGCTTCAAAACTGTTCTATCGAAAGGAACGTTCAAGTCTGTGAGATAAATGCACTCTTCTCAAAGAGGTTTCTGAGAATGCTGCTGTCTAGTTTTTAGGTGAAGACATTTCCTTTTCCAGCATAGGCCTCAAAGCGCTCCAAATACCCACTTGCAGATTCTACAAAAAGAGTGTCTCCCAACTTCTCTATCAATTGGTAGGTTCAAGTCTGTGAGTTGAATGCAATCCACACAAAGAAGTTTCTGAGAATGCAGCTGTCTAGATTTTGTGTGAAGATATTTCCTTTTCCTTGCATAGGTCCCAAATCGCTGGAAATATCCACTTGCAGATTTCACAAGAAGAGTGTTTCCAAACTGCTCTATCAAAAGACAGGTTCAACTCTGTGAGTTGAATGCACGCATCGAGAAGAACTTTCTGAGAATGCTTCTGTCTAGTTTTTAGGTGAAGATATTACATTTCCCAGCATAGGCCTCAAAGTGCTCCAAATATCCTTTTGCAGATTTTACAAAAAGAGTGTTTCAAAACTGCTCTTTCAAAAAGAAGGTTCAAGTCTGTGAGTTGAATGCACTCAACACAAGGAAGTTTCTGAGAATGCTTCTGTCTAGTTTTTATGTGAAGATATTTCCATTTCCAGCATAGGCCTCAAAGCGCTCCAAATATCCATTTGCAGATTCTACAAAAAGAGTGTTTCCAAACTTCCCTATCAATTAGTAGGTTCAACTCTGTGAGGTGAATGCACTCATCACAAAGAAGTTTCTGAGAATGCTGCTTTTTAGTTCTTATGTGAAGATATTTCCTTTTCCAGCATAGGCCGGAAATCGCTCTAAATATCCACTTGCAGATTTTACCAAAAGTGTGTTTCAAAACTGCTCTTTGAAAAGAAAGGTTCAACTCTGTGAGTTGATTGCACATGTGGTGAAGAAGTTTCTGAGAATGCTTCTGTCTAGTACTTAGCTGAAGAGATTTCATTTCACAGCATAAGCGTCATAGTGCTCCAAATATCCACTTGCAGATTCTACAAAAAGAGTGTTTCAAAACTGTTCTATCAAAAGGAAGGTTCAACTCTGTGACTAGAATGCACTCATCACAAAGAAGTTTCTGAGAATGCTTCTGTCTAGTTTTTATGTGAAGATATTTCCTTTTCCAACATAGGCCTCAAAGCGCTCCGAATAAACACCTGCAGATTGTACAAAAGGAGTGTTTCAAAACTGTTCTATGAAAAGGAACGTTCAAGTCTGTGAGTTGAATGCACTCCTCACAAAGAAGTTTCTGAGAATGCAGCTGTCTAGTTTTTGTGTGAAGATATTTCCTTTTCCTTGCATAGACCTCAAATCGCTGGAAATATCCACTTGCAGATTTCACAAAAAGAGTGTTTCCAAACTGCTCTATCAAAAGACGGGTTGAAATCTGTGAGTTGAATGCACGCATCGAGGAGATCTTTCTGAGAATGCTTCTGTCTAGTTTTTAGGTGAAGATATTCCATTTCCCAGCATGGGCCTCAAAATGCTCCAAATATCCATTTGCAGATTTTACAAAAAGAGTGTTTCAAAACTGCTCTTTTAAAAAGAAGGTTCAAGTCTATGGGTTGAACGCACTCAACACAAGGAAGTTTCTGAGAATGCTTCTGTCCAGTTTTTCTGTGAATATATTTCCATTTCCAGCCTAGGCTTCAAAGCGCTCCAAATATCCACTTGCAGATTCTACAAAAAGAGTGTTTCCAAACTTGCCTATCAATTAGTAGGTTCAACTCTGTTAGGTGAATGCACTCATCACAATGAAATTTCTGAGAATGCTTCTCTCTAGTTTTTATGTGAAGCAATTTCCTTTTCCAACATAGGCCTCAAGGTGCTCTGCATAAACACTTGCGAATTCTACAAACTTAGTGATTCAAAACTGTTCTATCAAAAGGAACGTTCAAGTCTGAGGTGAATGCACTCATCAGAGAGAACTTTCTCAGAATGCTTCTGTCTAGTTTTCAGGTGAAGATATTTCATTTCCCAGCATAGGCCTCAAAGCGCTCCAAATATCCACTTGCAGATCCTACAAAAAGAGTCTTTCAAAACTGCTCTTTGAATAGGAAGGTTCAAATCTGTGAGTTGAAAGCACTCATCAGAGAGAAGTTTCCGAGAATGATTCTATCTAGTTTTCATCTGCATGTGTTTCCTTTTCCACTAGATGCCGCAATCGCACCAAATATCCACTTGCAGTTTCCACGAAAAGAGTGTTGCAGAACTGCTCCATGGAAAGGAGTGTTCAACTCTGTGAGTTCAATCCCCACATGACATAAAAGTTTCTGAAAATGCTTCTGTCCAGTTTGTATATGAAGATATCTCCTTTTCCAGCATAAGCCTCAAAGAGCTCCAAATATCCACTTGCGTATTCTACAAAAACCGTGTTTCATAACTGGTCTATCAAAAGCAAGGTTCAACTCTGTGAGTTGAATGCACTCATCACAAAGAAGTTTCTGTGAATGCTTCCATCTAGCTTTTATGCAATGATATTTCCTTTTGCAGCATAGGCCTCAAAGCGCTCCAAATATCCACTTGCAGATTCTACAAAAAGAGGGTTTCAAAACTGCTCTATCAAAAGGCAGGTTGAACTCCGTGAGTTGAATGCACAAAGCACAGGGAACTTTCTGAGAAAGCTTTTGTCCAGTTTCTACGTGAAGATATTTCCATTTCCAGCATAGGCCTCAAAGCACTCCATCCATCCACATGAAGATTCTACTAAAAGAGTGTTTCGAAACTTCTCTATCAAAAGAAAGGTTGAACTCCGTGAGTTCAACGCACACATCACAAAGAAGTTTCTGAGAATGCTTCTGTCCAGTTTTTATGTGAAGATATTTCCTTTTCCAGCATAGGCCTCAAAGCGCTCCATATATCTACTTGCAGATGCTACAAAAAGAGTGTTTCAAAACTGCTCTTTCAGAAGGAAGCTTCAAGTCTGTGAGTTGAATGCACTTCTCACAAAGACGTTTCTGAGAATGCTTCTGTCTAGATTTCATGAGAAGATGTTTCCATTTACATCACAGGCCTCAAATCCCTCCAAATATTCACTTGCGTGTTCTACAAAAAGAGTGTTTCGAAACTTCTCTATCGATTGGTAGGTTCAACTCTCTGAGTTCAATGCACTCTTTACAAAGAGGTTTCTGAGAATATTTCTGTCTAGTTTTTATGTGAAGATATATCCTTTTCCAACATAGGCCTCGAAGCGCTCCGAATAAACAATTGCAGATTCTACAAAAGGAGTGCTTCAAAACTGTTCTATCGAAAGGAACGTTCAAGTCTGTGAGATGAATGCACTCTTCTCAAAGAGGTTTCTGAGAATGCTGCTGTCTAGTTTTTAGGTGAAGACATTTCCTTTTCCAGCATAGGCCTCAAAGCGCTCCAAATACCCACTTGCAGATTCTACAAAAAGAGTGTCTCCCAACTTCTCTATCAATTGGTAGGTTCAAGTCTGTGAGTTGAATGCAATCCACACAAAGAAGTTTCTGAGAATGCTGCTGTTTAGTTCTTATGTGAAGATATTTCCTTTTCCAGCATAGGCCGGAAATCGCTACAAATATCCACTTGCAGATTTTACCAAAAGTGTGCTTCAAAACTGCTCTTTGAAAAGAAAGGTTCAACACTGTGAGTTGAATGCACATATCGTGAAGAAGTTTCTGAGAATGCTTCTGTCTAGTACTTAGGTGAAGAGATTCCATTTCACAGCATAGGCCTCATAGTGCTCCAAATATCCACTTGCAGATTCTACAAAAAGAGTGTTTCAAAACTGTTCTATCAAAAGGAAGGTTCAAGTCTGTGACTAGAATGCACTCATCACAAAGAAGTTTCTGAGAATGCTTCTGTCTAGTTTTTATGTGAAGACATTTCCTTTTCCAACATAGGCCTCAAAGCGTTCCGAATAAACACTTGCAGATTGTACAAAAGGAGTGTTTCAAAACTGTTCTATGAAAAGGAACGTTCAAGTCTGTGAGTTGAATGCACTCCTCACAAAGAAGTTTCTGAGAATGCAGCTGTCTAGTTTTCGTGTGAAGATATTTCCTTTTCCTTGCATAGGTCTCAAATCGCTGGAAATATCCACTTGCAGAATTCACAAGAAGAGTGATTCCAAACTGCTCTATCAAAAGACAGGTTCAACTCTGTGAGTTGAATGCACGCATCGAGAAGAACTTTCTGAGAATGCTTCTGTCTAGTTTTTAGGTGAAGATATTACGTTTCCCAGCATAGGCCTCAAAGTGCTCCAAATATCCTTTTGCAGATTTTACAAAAAGAGTGTTTCAAAACTGCTCTTTCAAAAAGAAGGTTCAAGTCTGTGAGTTGAATGCACTCAACACAAGGAAGTTTCTGAGAATGCTTCTGTCTAGTTTTTATGTGAAGATATTTCCATTTCCAGCATAGGCCTCATAGTGCTCCAAATATCCACTTGCAGATTCTACAAAAAGAGTGTTTCAAACTGTTCTATCAAAAGGAAGGTTCAACTCTGTGACTAGAATGCACTCATCACAAAGAAGTTTCTGAGAATGCTTCTGTCTAGTTTTTATGTGAAGATATTTCCATTTCTAGCATAGGCCTCAAAGCGCTCCAAATATCCATTTGCAGATTCTACAAAAAGAGTGTTTCCAAACTTCTCTATCAATTAGTAGGTTCAACTCTGTGAGGTGAATGCACTCATCACAAAGAAGTTTCTCAGAATGCTGCTGTTTAGTTCTTATGTGAAGATATTTCCTTTTCCAGCATAGGCCGGAAATGGCTCTAAATATCCACTTGCAGATTTTACCAAAAGTGTGTTTCAAAACTGCTCTTTGAAAAGAAAGGTTCAACTCTGTGAGTTGATTGCACATGTGGTGAAGAAGTTTCTGAGAATGCTTCTGTCTAGTACTTAGCTGAAGAGATTTCATTTCACAGCATAGGCCTCATAGTGCTCCAAATATCCACTTGCAGATTCTACAAAAAGAGTGTTTCAAAACTGTTCTATCAAAAGGAAGGTTCAACTCTGTGACTAGAATCCACTCATCACAAAGAAGTTTCTGAGAATGCTTCTGTCTAGTTTTTATGTGAAGATATTTCCTTTTCCAACATAGGCCTCAAAGCGCTCCGAATAAACACCGGCAGATTGTACAAAAGGAGTGTTTCAAAACTGTTCTATGAAAAGGAACGTTCAAGTCTGTGGGTTGAATGCATTCCTCACAAAGAAGTTTCTGAGAATGCAGCTGTCTAGTTTTTGTGTGAATATATTTCCTTTTCCTTGCATAGACCTCAAATCGCTGGAAATATCCACTTGCAGATTTCACAAAAAGAGTGTTTCCAAACTGCTCTATCAAAAGACGGGTTGAAATCTGTGAGTTGAATGCACGCATCGAGGAGATCTTTCTGAGAATGCTTCTGTCTAGTTTTTAGGTGAAGATATTCCATTTCCCAGCATGGGCCTCAAAATGCTCCAAATATCCATTTGCAGATTATACAAAAAGAGTGTTTCAAAACTGCTCTTTCAAAAAGAAGGTTCAAGTCTATGGGTTGAACGCACTCAACACAAGGAAGTTTCTGAGAATGCTTCTGTCCAGTTTTTCTGTGAATATATTTCCATTTACTGCCTAGGCTTCAAAGCGCTCCAAATATCCAATTGCAGATTCTACAAAAAGAGTGTTTCCAAACTTGTCTATCAATTAGTAGGTTCAACTCTGTTAGGTGAATGCACTCATCACAATGAAATTTCTGAGAATGCTTCTCTCTAGTTTTTATGTGAAGCAATTTCCTTTTCCAACATAGGCCTCAAGGTGCTCTGCATAAACACTTGCGAATTCTACAAACTTAGTGATTCAAAACTGTTCTATCAAAAGGAACGTTCAAGTCTGAGGTGAATGCACTCATCAGAGAGAACTTTCTCAGAATGCTTCTGTCTAGTTTTCAGGTGAAGATATTTCATTTCCCAGCATAGGCCTCAAAGCGCTCCAAATATCCACTTGCAGATCCTACAAAAAGAGTCTTTCAAAACTGCTCTTTGAAAAGGAAGGTTCAAATCTGTGAGTTGAAAGCACTCATCAGAGAGAAGTTTCCGAGAATGATTCTATCTAGTTTTCATCTGCATGTGTTTCCTTTTCCACTAGATGCCGCAATCGCACCAAATATCCACTTGCAGTTTCCACGAAAAGAGTGTTGCAGAACTGCTCCATGGAAAGGAGTGTTCAACTCTGTGAGTTCAATCCCCACATGACATAAAAGTTTCTGAAAATGCTTCTGTCCAGTTTGTATATGAAGATATCTCCTTTTCCAGCATAAGCCTCAAAGAGCTCCAAATATCCACTTGCGTATTCTACAAAAACCGTGTTTCATAACTGGTCTATCAAAAGCAAGGTTCAACTCTGTGAGTTGAATGCACTCATCACAAAGAAGTTTCTGTGAATGCTTCCATCTAGCTTTTATGCAATGATATTTCCTTTTGCAGCATAGGCCTCAAAGCGCTCCAAATATCCACTTGCAGATTCTACAAAAAGAGGGTTTCAAAACTGCTCTATCAAAAGGCAGGTTGAACTCCGTGAGTTGAATGCACAAAGCACAGAGAACTTTCTGAGAAAGCTTTTGTCCAGTTTCTACGTGAAGATATTTCCATTTCCAGCATAGGCCTCAAAGCACTCCATCCATCCACATGAAGATTCTACTAAAAGAGTGTTTCGAAACTTCTCTATCAAAAGAAAGGTTGAACTCCGTGAGTTCAACGCACACATCACAAAGAAGTTTCTGAGAATGCTTCTGTCCAGTTTTTATGTGAAGATATTTCCTTTTCCAGCATAGGCCTCAAAGCGCTCCATATATCCACTTGCAGATGCTACAAAAAGAGTGTTTCAAAACTGCTCTTTCAGAAGGAAGCTTCAAGTCTGTGAGTTGAATGCACTTCTCACGAAGACGTTTCTGAGAATGCTTCTGTCTAGATTTCATGAGAAGATGTTTCCATTTACATCACAGGCCTCAAATCCCTCCAAATATTCACTTGCGTGTTCTACAAAAAGAGTGTTTCGAAACTTCTCTATCGATTGGTAGGTTCAACTCTCTGAGTTCAATGCACTCTTTACAAAGAGGTTTCTGAGAATATTTCTGTCTAGTTTTTATGTGAAGATATATCCTTTTCCAACATAGGCCTCGAAGCGCTCCGACTAAACAATTGCAGATTCTACAAAAGGAGTGCTTCAAAACTGTTCTATCGAAAGGAACGTTCAAGTCTGTGAGATGAATGCACTCTTCTCAAAGAGGTTTCTGAGAATGCTGCTGTCTGGTTTTTAGGTGAAGACATTTCCTTTTCCAGCATAGGCCTCAAAGCGCTCCAAATACCCACTTGCAGATTCTACAAAAAGAGTGTCTCCCAACTTCTCTATCAATTGGTAGGTTCAAGTCTGTGAGTTGAATGCAATCCACACAAAGAAGTTTCTGAGAATGCTGCTGTTTAGTTCTTATGTGAAGATATTTCCTTTTCCAGCATAGGCCGGAAATCGCTACAAATATCCACTTGCAGATTTTACCAAAAGTGTGCTTCAAAACTGCTCTTTGAAAAGAAAGGTTCAACACTGTGAGTTGAATGCACATATCGTGAAGAAGTTTCTGAGAATGCTTCTGTCTAGTACTTAGGTGAAGAGATTCCATTTCACAGCATAAGCCTCATAGTGCTCCAAATATCCACTTGCAGATTCTACAAAAAGAGTGTTTCAAAACTGTTCTATCAAAAGGAAGGTTCAAGTCTGTGACTAGAATGCACTCATCACAAAGAAGTTTCTGAGAATGCTTCTGTCTAGTTTTTATGTGAAGACATTTCCTTTTCCAACATAGGCCTCAAAGCGTTCCGAATAAACACCTGCAGATTGTACAAAAGGAGTGTTTCAAAACTGTTCTATGAAAAGGAACGTTCAAGTCTGTGAGTTGAATGCACTCCTCACAAAGAAGTTTCTGAGAATGCAGCTGTCTAGTTTTCGTGTGAAGATATTTCCTTTTCCTTGCATAGGTCTCAAATCGCTGGAAATATCCACTTGCAGATTTCACAAGAAGAGTGTTTCCAAACTGCTCTATCAAAAGACAGGTTCAACTCTGTGAGTTGAATGCACGCATCGAGAAGAACTTTCTGAGAATGCTTCTGTCTAGTTTTTAGGTGAAGATATTACATTTCCCAGCATAGG
Source organism: Pongo pygmaeus (assembly GCF_028885625.2). Lineage (NCBI taxonomy): Eukaryota > Metazoa > Chordata > Mammalia > Primates > Hominidae > Pongo > Pongo pygmaeus. The sequence continues at coordinate 21,458,963 of NC_085930.1, forward strand.
CCTCAAAGTGCTCCAAATATCCTTTTGCAGATTTTACAAAAAGAGTGTTTCAAAACTGCTCTTTCAAAAAGAAGGTTCAAGTCTGTGAGTTGAATGCACTCAACACAAGGAAGTTTCTGAGAATGCTTCTGTCTAGTTTTTATGTGAAGATATTTCCATTTCCAGCATAGGCCTCAAAGCGCTCCAAATATCCATTTGCAGATTCTACAAAAAGAGTGTTTCCAAACTTCCCTATCAATTAGTAGGTTCAACTCTGTGAGGTGAATGCACTCATCACAAAGAAGTTTCTGAGAATGCTGCTGTTTAGTTCTTATGTGAAGATATTTCCTTTTCCAGCATAGGCCGGAAATCGTTCTAAATATCCACTTGCAGATTTTACCAAAAGTGTGTTTCAAAACTGCTCTTTGAAAAGAAAGGTTCAACTCTGTGAGTTGATTGCACATGTGGTGAAGAAGTTTCTGAGAATGCTTCTGTCTAGTACTTAGCTGAAGAGATTTCATTTCACAGCATAAGCCTCATAGTGCTCCAAATATCCACTTGCAGATTCTACAAAAAGAGTGTTTCAAAACTGTTCTATCAAAAGGAAGGTTCAACTCTGTGACTAGAATGCACTCATCACAAAGAAGTTTCTGAGAATGCTTCTGTCTAGTTTTTATGTGAAGATATTTCCTTTTCCAACATAGGCCTCAAAGCGCTCCGAATAAACACCTGCAGATTGTACAAAAGGAGTGTTTCAAAACTGTTCTATGAAAAGGAACGTTCAAGTCTGTGAGTTGAATGCACTCCTCACAAAGAAGTTTCTGAGAATGCAGCTGTCTAGTTTTTGTGTGAAGATATTTCCTTTTCCTTGCATAGACCTCAAATCGCTGGAAATATCCACTTGCAGATTTCACAAAAAGAGTGTTTCCAAACTGCTCTATCAAAAGACGGGTTGAAATCTGTGAGTTGAATGCACGCATCGAGGAGATCTTTCTGAGAATGCTTCTGTCTAGTTTTTAGGTGAAGATATTCCATTTCCCAGCATGGGCCTCAAAATGCTCCAAATATCCATTTGCAGATTTTACAAAAAGAGTGTTTCAAAACTGCTCTTTCAAAAAGAAGGTTCAAGTCTATGGGTTGAACGCACTCAACACAAGGAAGTTTCTGAGAATGCTTCTGTCCAGTTTTTCTGTGAATATATTTCCATTTCCAGCCTAGGCTTCAAAGCGCTCCAAATATCCACTTGCAGATTCTACAAAAAGAGTGTTTCCAAACTTGCCTATCAATTAGTAGGTTCAACTCTGTTAGGTGAATGCACTCATCACAATGAAATTTCTGAGAATGCTTCTCTCTAGTTTTTATGTGAAGCAATTTCCTTTTCCAACATAGGCCTCAAGGTGCTCTGCATAAACACTTGCGAATTCTACAAACTTAGTGATTCAAAACTGTTCTATCAAAAGGAACGTTCAAGTCTGAGGTGAATGCACTCATCAGAGAGAACTTTCTCAGAATGCTTCTGTCTAGTTTTCAGGTGAAGATATTTCATTTCCCAGCATAGGCCTCAAAGCGCTCCAAATATCCACTTGCAGATCCTACAAAAAGAGTCTTTCAAAACTGCTCTTTGAATAGGAAGGTTCAAATCTGTGAGTTGAAAGCACTCATCAGAGAGAAGTTTCCGAGAATGATTCTATCTAGTTTTCATCTGCATGTGTTTCCTTTTCCACTAGATGCCGCAATCGCACCAAATATCCACTTGCAGTTTCCACGAAAAGAGTGTTGCAGAACTGCTCCATGGAAAGGAGTGTTCAACTCTGTGAGTTCAATCCCCACATGACATAAAAGTTTCTGAAAATGCTTCTGTCCAGTTTGTATATGAAGATATCTCCTTTTCCAGCATAAGCCTCAAAGAGCTCCAAATATCCACTTGCGTATTCTACAAAAACCGTGTTTCATAACTGGTCTATCAAAAGCAAGGTTCAACTCTGTGAGTTGAATGCACTCATCACAAAGAAGTTTCTGTGAATGCTTCCATCTAGCTTTTATGCAATGATATTTCCTTTTGCAGCATAGGCCTCAAAGCGCTCCAAATATCCACTTGCAGATTCTACAAAAAGAGGGTTTCAAAACTGATCTATCAAAAGGCAGGTTGAACTCCGTGAGTTGAATGCACAAAGCACAGGGAACTTTCTGAGAAAGCTTTTGTCCAGTTTCTACGTGAAGATATTTCCATTTCCAGCATAGGCCTCAAAGCACTCCATCCATCCACATGAAGATTCTACTAAAAGAGTGTTTCGAAACTTCTCTATCAAAAGAAAGGTTGAACTCCGTGAGTTCAACGCACACATCACAAAGAAGTTTCTGAGAATGCTTCTGTCCAGTTTTTATGTGAAGATATTTCCTTTTCCAGCATAGGCCTCAAAGCGCTCCATATATCTACTTGCAGATGCTACAAAAAGAGTGTTTCAAAACTGCTCTTTCAGAAGGAAGCTTCAAGTCTGTGAGTTGAATGCACTTCTCACAAAGACGTTTCTGAGAATGCTTCTGTCTAGATTTCATGAGAAGATGTTTCCATTTACATCACAGGCCTCAAATCCCTCCAAATATTCACTTGCGTGTTCTACAAAAAGAGTGTTTCGAAACTTCTCTATCGATTGGTAGGTTCAACTCTCTGAGTTCAATGCACTCTTTACAAAGAGGTTTCTGAGAATATTTCTGTCTAGTTTTTATGTGAAGATATATCCTTTTCCAACATAGGCCTCGAAGCGCTCCGAATAAACAATTGCAGATTCTACAAAAGGAGTGCTTCAAAACTGTTCTATCGAAAGGAACGTTCAAGTCTGTGAGATGAATGCACTCTTCTCAAAGAGGTTTCTGAGAATGCTGCTGTCTAGTTTTTAGGTGAAGACATTTCCTTTTCCAGCATAGGCCTCAAAGCGCTCCAAATACCCACTTGCAGATTCTACAAAAAGAGTGTCTCCCAACTTCTCTATCAATTGGTAGGTTCAAGTCTGTGAGTTGAATGCAATCCACACAAAGAAGTTTCTGAGAATGCTGCTGTTTAGTTCTTATGTGAAGATATTTCCTTTTCCAGCATAGGCCGGAAATCGCTACAAATATCCACTTGCAGATTTTACCAAAAGTGTGCTTCAAAACTGCTCTTTGAAAAGAAAGGTTCAACACTGTGAGTTGAATGCACATATCGTGAAGAAGTTTCTGAGAATGCTTCTGTCTAGTACTTAGGTGAAGAGATTCCATTTCACAGCATAGGCCTCATAGTGCTCCAAATATCCACTTGCAGATTCTACAAAAAGAGTGTTTCAAAACTGTTCTATCAAAAGGAAGGTTCAAGTCTGTGACTAGAATGCACTCATCACAAAGAAGTTTCTGAGAATGCTTCTGTCTAGTTTTTATGTGAAGACATTTCCTTTTCCAACATAGGCCTCAAAGCGTTCCGAATAAACACTTGCAGATTGTACAAAAGGAGTGTTTCAAAACTGTTCTATGAAAAGGAACGCTCAAGTCTGTGAGTTGAATTCACTCCTCACAAAGAAGTTTCTGAGAATGCAGCTGTCTAGTTTTCGTGTGAAGATATTTCCTTTTCCTTGCATAGGTCTCAAATCGCTGGAAATATCCACTTGCAGATTTCACAAGAAGAGTGTTTCCAAACTGCTCTATCAAAAGACAGGTTCAACTCTGTGAGTTGAATGCACGCATCGAGAAGAACTTTCTGAGAATGCTTCTGTCTAGTTTTTAGGTGAAGATATTACATTTCCCAGCATAGGCCTCAAAGTGCTCCAAATATCCTTTTGCAGATTTTACAAAAAGAGTGTTTCAAAACTGCTCTTTCAAAAAGAAGGTTCAAGTCTGTGAGTTGAATGCACTCAACACAAGGAAGTTTCTGAGAATGCTTCTGTCTAGTTTTTATGTGAAGATATTTCCATTTCCAGCATAGGCCTCATAGTGCTCCAAATATCCACTTGCAGATTCTACAAAAAGAGTGTTTCAAAACTGTTCTATCAAAAGGAAGGTTCAACTCTGTGACTAGAATGCACTCATCACAAAGAAGTTTCTGAGAATGCTTCTGTCTAGTTTTTATGTGAAGATATTTCCATTTCCAGCATAGGCCTCAAAGCGCTCCAAATATCCATTTGCAGATTCTACAAAAACAGTGTTTCCAAACTTCTCTATCAATTAGTAGGTTCACCTCCGTGAGGTGAATGCACTCATCACAAAGAAGTTTCTGAGAATGCTGCTGTTTAGTTCTTATGTGAAGATATTTCCTTTTCCAGCATAGGCCGGAAATCGCTCTAAATATCCACTTGCAGATTTTACCAAAAGTGTGTTTCAAAACTGCTCTTTGAAAAGAAAGGTTCAACTCTGTGAGTTGATTGCACATGTGGTGAAGAAGTTTCTGAGAATGCTTCTGTCTAGTACTTAGCTGAAGAGATTTCATTTCACGGCATAGGCCTCATAGTGCTCCAAATATCCACTTGCAGATTCTACAAAAAGAGTGTTTCAAAATTGTTCTATCAAAAGGAAGGTTCAACTCTGTGACTAGAATGCACTCCTCACAAAGAAGTTTCTGAGAATGCTTCTGTCTAGTTTTTATGTGAAGATATTTCCTTTTCCAACATAGGCCTCTAAGCACTCCGAATAAACACCTGCAGATTGTACAAAAGGAGTGTTTCAAAACTGTTCTATGAAAAGGAACGTTCAAGTCTGTGAGTTGAATGCACTCCTCACAAAGAAGTTTCTGAGAATGCAGCTGTCTAGTTTTTGTGTGAAGATATTTCCTTTTCCTTCCATAGACCTCAAATCGCTGGAAATATCCACTTGCAGATTTCACAAAAAGAGTGTTTCCAAACTGCTCTATCAAAAGACGGGTTGAAATCTGTGAGTTGAATGCACGCATCGAGGAGATCTTTCTGAGAATGCTTCTGTCTAGTTTTTAGGTGAAGATATTCCATTTCCCAGCATGGGCCTCAAAATGCTCCAAATATCCATTTGCAGATTTTACAAAAAGAGTGTTTCAAAACTGCTCTTTCAAAAAGAAGGTTCAAGTCTATGGGTTGAACGCACTCAACACAAGGAAGTTTCTGAGAATGCTTCTGTCCAGTTTTTCTGTGAATATATTTCCATTTACTGCCTAGGCTTCAAAGCGCTCCAAATATCCACTTGCAGATTCTATAAAAAGAGTGTTTCCAAACTTGTCTATCAATTAGTAGGTTCAACTCTGTTAGGTGAATGCACTCATCACAATGAAATTTCTGAGAATGCTTCTCTCTAGTTTTTATGTGAAGCAATTTCCTTTTCCAACATAGGCCTCAAGGTGCTCTGCATAAACACTTGCGAATTCTACAAACTTAGTGATTCAAAACTGTTCTATCAAAAGGAACGTTCAAGTCTGAGGTGAATGCACTCATCAGAGAGAACTTTCTCAGAATGCTTCTGTCTAGTTTTCAGGTGAAGATATTTCATTTCCCAGCATAGGCCTCAAAGCGCTCCAAATATCCACTTGCAGATCCTACAAAAAGAGTCTTTCAAAACTGCTCTTTGAAAAGGAAGGTTCAAATCTGTGAGTTGAAAGCACTCATCAGAGAGAAGTTTCCGAGAATGATTCTATCTAGTTTTCATCTGCATGTGTTTCCTTTTCCACTAGATGCCGCAATCGCACCAAATATCCACTTGCAGTTTCCACGAAAAGAGTGTTGCAGAACTGCTCCATGGAAAGGAGTGTTCAACTCTGTGAGTTCAATCCCCACATGACATAAAAGTTTCTGAAAATGCTTCTGTCCAGTTTGTATATGAAGATATCTCCTTTTCCAGCATAAGCCTCAAAGAGCTCCAAATATCCACTTGCGTATTCTACAAAAACCGTGTTTCATAACTGGTCTATCAAAAGCAAGGTTCAACTCTGTGAGTTGAATGAACTCATCACAAAGAAGTTTCTGTGAATGCTTCCATCTAGCTTTTATGCAATGATATTTCCTTTTGCAGCATAGGCCTCAAAGCGCTCCAAATATCCACTTGCAGATTCTACAAAAAGAGGGTTTCAAAACTGCTCTATCAAAAGGCAGGTTGAACTCCGTGTGTTGAATGCACAAAGCACAGGGAACTTTCTGAGAAAGCTTTTGTCCAGTTTCTACGAGAAGATATTTCCTTTTCCAGCTAGGCCTCAAAGCACTCCATCCATCCACATGAAGATTCTACTAAAAGAGTGTTTCGAAACTTCTCTATCAAAAGAAAGGTTGAACTCCGTGAGTTCAACGCACACATCACAAAGAAGTTTCTGAGAATGCTTCTGTCCAGTTTTTATGTGAAGATATTTCCTTTTCCAGCATAGGCCTCAAAGCGCTCCATATATCCACTTGCAGATGCTACAAAAAGAGTGTTTCAAAACTGCTCTTTCAGAAGGAAGCTTCAAGTCTGTGAGTTGAATGCACTTCTCACAAAGACGTTTCTGAGAATGCTTCTGTCTAGATTTCATGAGAAGATGTTTCCATTTACATCACAGGCCTCAAATCCCTCCAAATATTCACTTGCGTGTTCTACAAAAAGAGTGTTTCGAAACTTCTCTATCGATTGGTAGGTTCAACTCTCTGAGTTCAATGCACTCTTTACAAAGAGGTTTCTGAGAATATTTCTGTCTAGTTTTTATGTGAAGATATATCCTTTTCCAACATAGGCCTCGAAGCGCTCCGACTAAACAATTGCAGATTCTACAAAAGGAGTGCTTCAAAACTGTTCTATCGAAAGGAACGTTCAAGTCTGTGAGATGAATGCACTCCTCTCAAAGAGGTTTCTGAGAATGCTGCTGTCTAGTTTTTAGGTGAAGACATTTCCTTTTCCAGCATAGGCCTCAAAGCGCTCCAAATACCCACTTGCAGATTCTACACAAAGAGTGTCTCCCAACTTCTCTATCAATTGGTAGGTTCAAGTCTGTGAGTTGAATGCAATCCACACAAAGAAGTTTCTGAGAATGCTGCTGTTTAGTTCTTATGTGAAGATATTTCCTTTTCCAGCATAGGCCGGAAATCGCTACAAATGTCCACTTGCAGATTTTACCAAAAGTGTGCTTCAAAACTGCTCTTTGAAAAGAAAGGTTCAACACTGTGAGTTGAATGCACATATCGTGAAGAAGTTTCTGAGAATGCTTCTGTCTAGTACTTAGCTGAAGAGATTTCATTTCACAGCATAGGCCTCATAGTGCTCCAAATATCCACTTGCAGATTCTACAAAAAGAGTGTTTCAAAACTGTTCTATCAAAAGGAAGGTTCAACTCTGTGACTAGAATGCACTCATCACAAAGAAGTTTCTGAGAATGCTTCTGTCTAGTTTTTATGTGAAGATATTTCCTTTTCCAACAAAGGCCTCAAAGCGCTCCGAATAAACACCTGCAGATTGTACAAAAGGAGTGTTTCAAAACTGTTCTATGAAAAGGAACGTTCAAGTCTGTGAGTTGAATGCACTCCTCACAAAGAAGTTTCTGAGAATGCAGCTGTCTAGTTTTTGTGTGAAGATATTTCCTTTTCCTTGCATAGGTCTCAAATCGCTGGAAATATCCACTTCCAGATTTCACAAGAAGAGTGTTTCCAAACTGCTCTATCAAAAGACAGGTTCAACTCTGTGAGTTGAATGCACGCATCGAGAAGAACTTTCTGAGAATGCTTCTGTCTAGTTTTTAGGTGAAGATATTACATTTCCCAGCATAGGCCTCATAGTGCTCCAAATATCCACTTGCAGATTCTACAAAAAGAGTGTTTCAAAACTGTTCTATCAAAAGGAAGGTTCAACTCTGTGACTAGAATGCACTCATCACAAAGAAGTTTCTGAGAATGCTTCTGTCTAGTTTTTATGTGAAGATATTTCCATTTCCAGCATAGGCCTCAAAGCGCTCCAAATATCCATTTGCAGATTCTACAAAAAGAGTGTTTCCAAACTTCTCTATCAATTAGTAGGTTCAACTCTGTGAGGTGAATGCACTCATCACAAAGAAGTTTCTGAGAATGCTGCTGTTTAGTTCTTATGTGAAGATATTTCCTTTTCCAGCATAGGCCGGAAATCGCTACAAATGTCCACTTGCAGATTTTACCAAAAGTGTGCTTCAAAACTACTCTTTGAAAAGAAAGGTTCAACACTGTGAGTTGAATGCACATATCATGAAGAAGTTTCTGAGAATGCTTCTGTCTAGTACTTAGCTGAAGAGATTTCATTTCACAGCATAGGCCTCATAGTGCTCCAAATATCCACTTGCAGATTCTACAAAAAGAGTGTTTCAAAACTGTTCTATCAAAAGGAAGGTTCAACTCTGTGACTAGAATGCACTCATCACAAAGAAGTTTCTGAGAATGCTTCTGTCTAGTTTTTATGTGAAGACATTTCCTTTTCCAACATAGGCCTCAAAGCGCTCCGAATAAACACCTGCAGATTGTACAAAAGGAGTGTTTCAAAACTGTTCTATGAAAAGGAACGTTCAAGTCTGTGAGTTGAATGCACTCCTCACAAAGAAGTTTCTGAGAATGCAGCTGTCTAGTTTTTGTGTGAAGATATTTCCTTTTCCTTGCATAGACCTCAAATCGCTGGAAATATCCACTTGCAGATTTCACAAAAAGAGTGTTTCCAAACTGCTCTATCAAAAGACGGGTTGAAATCTGTGAGTTGAATGCACGCATCGAGGAGATCTTTCTGAGAATGCTTCTGTCTAGTTTTTAGGTGAAGATATTCCATTTCCCAGCTTGGGCCTCAAAATGCTCCAAATATCCATTTGCAGATTTTACAAAAAGAGTGTTTCAAAACTGCTCTTTCAAAAAGAAGGTTCAAGTCTATGGGTTGAACGCACTCAACACAAGGAAGTTTCTGAGAATGCTTCTGTCCAGTTTTTCTGTGAATATATTTCCATTTCCAGCCTAGGCTTCAAAGCGCTCCAAATATCCACTTGCAGATTCTACAAAAAGAGTGTTTCCAAACTTGTCTATCAATTAGTAGGTTCAACTGTGTTAGGTGAATGCACTCATCACAATGAAATTTCTGAGAATGCTTCTCTCTAGTTTTTATGTGAAGCAATTTCCTTTTCCAACATAGGCCTCAAGGTGCTCTGCATAAACACTTGCGAATTCTACAAACTTAGTGATTCAAAACTGTTCTATCAAAAGGAACGTTCAAGTCTGAGGTGAAGGCACTCATCAGAGAGAACTTTCTCAGAATGCTTCTGTCTAGTTTTCAGGTGAAGATATTTCATTTCCCAGCATAGGCCTCAAAGCGCTCCAAATATCCACTTGCAGATTCTACAAAAAGGGTCTTTCAAAACTGCTCTTTGAAAAGGAAGGTTCAAATCTGTGAGTTGAAAGCACTCATCAGAGAGAAGTTTCCGAGAATGATTCTATCTAGTTTTCATCTGCATGTGTTTCCTTTTCCACTAGATGCCGCAATCGCACCAAATATCCACTTGCAGTTTCCACGAAAAGAGTGTTGCAGAACTGCTCCATGGAAAGGAGTGTTCAACTCTGTGAGTTCAATCCCCACATGACATAAAAGTTTCTGAAAATGCTTCTGTCCAGTTTGTATATGAAGATATCTCCTTTTCCAGCATAAGCCTCAAAGAGCTCCAAATATCCACTTGCGTATTCTACAAAAACCGTGTTTCATAACTGGTCTATCAAAAGCAAGGTTCAACTCTGTGAGTTGAATGCACTCATCACAAAGAAGTTTCTGTGAATGCTTCCATCTAGCTTTTATGCAATGATATTTCCTTTTGCAGCATAGGCCTCAAAGCGCTCCAAATATCCACTTGCAGATTCTACAAAAAGAGGGTTTCAAAACTGCTCTATCAAAAGGCAGGTTGAACTCCGTGAGTTGAATGCACAAAGCACAGGGAACTTTCTGAGAAAGCTTTTGTCCAGTTTCTACGTGAAGATATTTCCTTTTCCAGCATAGGCCTCAAAGCACTCCATCCATTCACATGAAGATTCTACTAAAAGAGTGTTTCGAAACTTCTCTATCAAAAGAAAGGTTGAACTCCGTGAGTTCAACGCACACATCACAAAGAAGTTTCTGAGAATGCTTCTGTCCAGTTTTTATGTGAAGATATTTCCTTTTCCAGCATAGGCCTCAAAGCGCTCCATATATCCACTTGCAGATGCTACAAAAAGAGTGTTTCAAAACTGCTCTTTCAGAAGGAAGCTTCAAGTCTGTGAGTTGAATGCACATCTCACAAAGACGTTTCTGAGAATGCTTCTGTCTAGATTTCATGAGAAGATGTTTCCATTTACATCACAGGCCTCAAATCCCTCCAAATATTCACTTGCGTGTTCTACAAAAAGAGTGTTTCGAAACTTCTCTATCGATTGGTAGGTTCAACTCTCTGAGTTGAATGCACTCTTTACAAAGAGGTTTCTGAGAATATTCCTGTCTAGTTTTAATGTGAAGATATATCCTTTTCCAACATAGGCCTCGAAGCGCTCCGACTAAACAATTGCAGATTCTACAAAAGGAGTGCTTCAAAACTGTTCTATCGAAAGGAACGTTCAAGTCTGTGAGATGAATGCACTCTTGTCAAAGAGGTTTCTGAGAATGCTGCTGTCTAGTTTTTAGGTGAAGACATTTCCTTTTCCAGCATAGGCCTCAAAGCGCTCCAAATACCCACTTGCAGATTCTACACAAAGAGTGTCTCCCAACTTCTCTATCAATTGGTAGGTTCAAGTCTGTGAGTTGAATGCAATCCACACAAAGAAGTTTCTGAGAATGCTGCTGTTTAGTTCTTATGTGAAGATATTTCCTTTTCCAGCATAGGCCGGAAATCGCTACAAATGTCCACTTGCAGATTTTACCAAAAGTGTGCTTCAAAACTGCTCTTTGAAAAGAAAGGTTCAACACTGTGAGTTGAATGCACATATCGTGAAGAAGTTTCTGAGAATGCTTCTGTCTAGTACTTAGCTGAAGAGATTTCATTTCACAGCATAGGCCTCCTAGTGCTCCAAATATCCACTTGCAGATTCTACAAAAAGAGTGTTTCAAAACTGTTCTATCAAAAGGAAGGTTCAACTCTGTGACTAGAATGCACTCATCACAAAGAAGTTTCTGAGAATGCTTCTGTCTAGTTTTTATGTGAAGATATTTCCTTTTCCAACAAAGGCCTCAAAGCGCTCCGAATAAACACCTGCAGATTGTACAAAAGGAGTGTTTCAAAACTGTTCTATGAAAAGGAACGTTCAAGTCTGTGAGTTGAATGCACTCCTCACAAAGAAGTTTCTGAGAATGCAGCTGTCTAGTTTTTGTGTGAAGATATTTCCTTTTCCTTGCATAGGTCTCAAATCGCTGGAAATATCCACTTCCAGATTTCACAAGAAGAGTGTTTCCAAACTGCTCTATCAAAAGACAGGTTCAACTCTGTGAGTTGAATGCACGCATCGAGAAGAACTTTCTGAGAATGCTTCTGTCTAGTTTTTAGGTGAAGATATTACATTTCCCAGCATAGGCCTCATAGTGCTCCAAATATCCACTTGCAGATTCTACAAAAAGAGTGTTTCAAAACTGTTCTATCAAAAGGAAGGTTCAACTCTGTGACTAGAATGCACTCATCACAAAGAAGTTTCTGAGAATGCTTCTGTCTAGTTTTTATGTGAAGATATTTCCATTTCCAGCATAGGCCTCAAAGCGCTCCAAATATCCATTTGCAGATTCTACAAAAAGAGTGTTTCCAAACTTCTCTATCAATTAGTAGGTTCAACTCTGTGAGGTGAATGCACTCATCACAAAGAAGTTTCTGAGAATGCTGCTGTTTAGTTCTTATGTGAAGATATTTCCTTTTCCAGCATAGGCCGGAAATCGCTACAAATGTCCACTTGCAGATTTTACCAAAAGTGTGCTTCAAAACTACTCTTTGAAAAGAAAGGTTCAACACTGTGAGTTGAATGCACATATCATGAAGAAGTTTCTGAGAATGCTTCTGTCTAGTACTTAGCTGAAGAGATTTCATTTCACAGCATAGGCCTCATAGTGCTCCAAATATCCACTTGCAGATTCTACAAAAAGAGTGTTTCAAAACTGTTCTATCAAAAGGAAGGTTCAACTCTGTGACTAGAATGCACTCATCACAAAGAAGTTTCTGAGAATGCTTCTGTCTAGTTTTTATGTGAAGACATTTCCTTTTCCAACATAGGCCTCAAAGCGCTCCGAATAAACACCTGCAGATTGTACAAAAGGAGTGTTTCAAAACTGTTCTATGAAAAGGAACGTTCAAGTCTGTGAGTTGAATGCACTCCTCACAAAGAAGTTTCTGAGAATGCAGCTGTCTAGTTTTTGTGTGAAGATATTTCCTTTTCCTTGCATAGACCTCAAATCGCTGGAAATATCCACTTGCAGATTTCACAAAAAGAGTGTTTCCAAACTGCTCTATCAAAAGACGGGTTGAAATCTGTGAGTTGAATGCACGCATCGAGGAGATCTTTCTGAGAATGCTTCTGTCTAGTTTTTAGGTGAAGATATTCCATTTCCCAGCTTGGGCCTCAAAATGCTCCAAATATCCATTTGCAGATTTTACAAAAAGAGTGTTTCAAAACTGCTCTTTCAAAAAGAAGGTTCAAGTCTATGGGTTGAACGCACTCAACACAAGGAAGTTTCTGAGAATGCTTCTGTCCAGTTTTTCTGTGAATATATTTCCATTTCCAGCCTAGGCTTCAAAGCGCTCCAAATATCCACTTGCAGATTCTACAAAAAGAGTGTTTCCAAACTTGTCTATCAATTAGTAGGTTCAACTGTGTTAGGTGAATGCACTCATCACAATGAAATTTCTGAGAATGCTTCTCTCTAGTTTTTATGTGAAGCAATTTCCTTTTCCAACATAGGCCTCAAGGTGCTCTGCATAAACACTTGCGAATTCTACAAACTTAGTGATTCAAAACTGTTCTATCAAAAGGAACGTTCAAGTCTGAGGTGAAGGCACTCATCAGAGAGAACTTTCTCAGAATGCTTCTGTCTAGTTTTCAGGTGAAGATATTTCATTTCCCAGCATAGGCCTCAAAGCGCTCTAAATATCCACTTGCAGATTCTACAAAAAGGGTCTTTCAAAACTGCTCTTTGAAAAGGAAGGTTCAAATCTGTGAGTTGAAAGCACTCATCAGAGAGAAGTTTCCGAGAATGATTCTATCTAGTTTTCATCTGCATGTGTTTCCTTTTCCACTAGATGCCGCAATCGCACCAAATATCCACTTGCAGTTTCCACGAAAAGAGTGTTGCAGAACTGCTCCATGGAAAGGAGTGTTCAACTCTGTGAGTTCAATCCCCACATGACATAAAAGTTTCTGAAAATGCTTCTGTCCAGTTTGTATATGAAGATATCTCCTTTTCCAGCATAAGCCTCAAAGAGCTCCAAATATCCACTTGCGTATTCTACAAAAACCGTGTTTCATAACTGGTCTATCAAAAGCAAGGTTCAACTCTGTGAGTTGAATGCACTCATCACAAAGAAGTTTCTGTGAATGCTTCCATCTAGCTTTTATGCAATGATATTTCCTTTTGCAGCATAGGCCTCAAAGCGCTCCAAATATCCACTTGCAGATTCTACAAAAAGAGGGTTTCAAAACTGCTCTATCAAAACGCAGGTTGAACTCCGTGAGTTGAATGCACAAAGCACAGGGAACTTTCTGAGAAAGCTTTTGTCCAGTTTCTACGTGAAGATATTTCCTTTTCCAGCATAGGCCTCAAAGCACTCCATCCATTCACATGAAGATTCTACTAAAAGAGTGTTTCGAAACTTCTCTATCAAAAGAAAGGTTGAACTCCGTGAGTTCAACGCACACATCACAAAGAAGTTTCTGAGAATGCTTCTGTCCAGTTTTTATGTGAAGATATTTCCTTTTCCAGCATAGGCCTCAAAGCGCTCCATATATCCACTTGCAGATGCTACAAAAAGAGTGTTTCAAAACTGCTCTTTCAGAAGGAAGCTTCAAGTCTGTGAGTTGAATGCACATCTCACAAAGACGTTTCTGAGAATGCTTCTGTCTAGATTTCATGAGAAGATGTTTCCATTTACATCACAGGCCTCAAATCCCTCCAAATATTCACTTGCGTGTTCTACAAAAAGAGTGTTTCGAAACTTCTCTATCGATTGGTAGGTTCAACTCTCTGAGTTGAATGCACTCTTTACAAAGAGGTTTCTGAGAATATTCCTGTCTAGTTTTAATGTGAAGATATATCCTTTTCCAACATAGGCCTCGAAGCGCTCCGACTAAACAATTGCAGATTCTACAAAAGGAGTGCTTCAAAACTGTTCTATCGAAAGGAACGTTCAAGTCTGTGAGATGAATGCACTCTTGTCAAAGAGGTTTCTGAGAATGCTGCTGTCTAGTTTTTAGGTGAAGACATTTCCTTTTCCAGCATAGGCCTCAAAGCGCTCCAAATACCCACTTGCAGATTCTACACAAAGAGTGTCTCCCAACTTCTCTATCAATTGGTAGGTTCAAGTCTGTGAGTTGAATGCAATCCACACAAAGAAGTTTCTGAGAATGCTGCTGTTTAGTTCTTATGTGAAGATATTTCCTTTTCCAGCATAGGCCGGAAATCGCTACAAATATCCACTTGCAGATTTTACCAAAAGTGTGCTTGAAAACTGCTCTTTGAAAAGAAAGGTTCAACACTGTGAGTTGAATGCACATATCGTGAAGAAGTTTCTGAGAATGCTTCTGTCTAGTACTTAGGTGAAGAGATTCCATTTCACAGCATAGGCCTCATAGTGCTCCAAATATCCACTTGCAGATTCTACAAAAAGAGTGTTTCAAAACTGTTCTATCAAAAGGAAGGTTCAAGTCTGTGAGTAGAATGCACTCATCACAAAGAAGTTTCTGAGAATGCTTCTGTCTAGTTTTTATGTGAAGACATTTCCTTTTCCAACATAGGCCTCAAAGCGTTCCGAATAAACACTTGCAGATTGTACAAAAGGAGTGTTTCAAAACTGTTCTATGAAAAGGAACGTTCAAGTCTGTGAGTTGAATGCACTCCTCACAAAGAAGTTTCTGAGAATGCAGCTGTCTAGTTTTTGTGTGAAGATATTTCCTTTTCCTTGCATAGGTCTCAAATCGCTGGAAATATCCACTTGCAGATTTCACAAGAAGAGTGTTTCCAAACTGCTCTATCAAAAGACAGGTTCAACTCTGTGAGTTGAATGCACGCATCGAGAAGAACTTTCTGAGAATGCTTCTGTCTAGTTTTTAGGTGAAGATATTACATTTCCCAGCATAGGCCTCATAGTGCTCCAAATATCCACTTGCAGATTCTACAAAAAGAGTGTTTCAAAACTGTTCTATCAAAAGGAAGGTTGAACTCTGTGACTAGAATGCACTCATCACAAAGAAGTTTCTGAGAATGCTTCTGTCTAGTTTTTATGTGAAGATATTTCCATTTCCAGCATAGGCCTCAAAGCGCTCCAAATATCCATTTGCAGATTCTACAAAAAGAGTGTTTCCAAACTTCTCTATCAATTAGTAGGTTCAACTCTGTGAGGTGAATGCACTCATCACAAAGAAGTTTCTGAGAATGCTGCTGTTTAGTTCTTATGTGAAGATATTTCCTTTTCCAGCATAGGCCGGAAATCGCTCTAAATATCCACTTGCAGATTTTACCAAAAGTGTGTTTCAAAACTGCTCTTTGAAAAGAAAGGTTCAACTCTGTGAGTTGATTGCACATGTGGTGAAGAAGTTTCTGAGAATGCTTCTGTCTAGTACTTAGCTGAAGAGATTTCATTTCACAGCATAGGCCTCATAGTGCTCCAAATATCCACTTGCAGATTCTACAAAAAGAGTGTTTCAAAACTGTTCTATCAAAAGGAAGGTTCAACTCTGTGACTAGAATGCACTCATCACAAAGAAGTTTCTGAGAATGCTTCTGTCTAGTTTTTATGTGAAGATATTTCCTTTTCCAACATAGGCCTCAAAGCGCTCCGAATAAACACCTGCAGATTGTACAAAAGGAGTGTTTCAAAACTGTTCTATGAAAAGGAACGTTCAAGTCTGTGAGTTGAATGCACTCCTCACAAAGAAGTTTCTGAGAATGCAGCTGTCTAGTTTTTGTGTGAAGATATTTCCTTTTCCTTGCATAGACCTCAAATCGCTGGAAATATCCACTTGCAGATTTCACAAAAAGAGTGTTTCCAAACTGCTCTATCAAAAGACGGGTTGAAATCCGTGAGTTGAATGCACGCATCTAGGAGATCTTTCTGAGAATGCTTCTGTCTAGTTTTTAGGTGAAGATATTCCATTTCCCAGCATGGGCCTCAAAATGCTCCAAATATCCATTTGCAGATTTTACAAAAAGAGTGTTTCAAAACTGCTCTTTCAAAAAGAAGGTTCAAGTCTATGGGTTGAACGCACTCAACACAAGGAAGTTTCTGAGAATGCTTCTGTCCAGTTTTTATGTTAATATATTTCCATTTCCAGCCTAGACTTCAAAGCGCTCCAAATATCCACTTGCAGATTCTACAAAAAGAGTGTTTCCAAACTTGTCTATCAATTAGTAGGTTCAACTCTGTTAGGTGAATGCACTCATCACAATGAAATTTCTGAGAATGCTTCTCTCTAGTTTTTATGTGAAGCAATTTCCTTTTCCAACATAGGCCTCAAGGTGCTCTGCATAAACACTTGCGAATTCTACAAACTTAGTGATTCAAAACTGTTCTATCAAAAGGAACGTTCAAGTCTGAGGTGAATGCACTCATCAGAGAGAACTTTCTCAGAATGCTTCTGTCTAGTTTTCAGGTGAAGATATTTCATTTCCCAGCATAGGCCTCAAAGCGCTCCAAATATCCACTTGCAGATCCTACAAAAAGAGTCTTTCAAAACTGCTCTTTGAAAAGGAAGGTTCAAATCTGTGAGTTGAAAGCCCTCATCAGAGAGAAGTTTCCGAGAATGATTCTATCTAGTTTTCATCTGCATGTGTTTCCTTTTCCACTAGATGCCGCAATCGCACCAAATATCCACTTGCAGTTTCCACGAAAAGAGTGTTGCAGAACTGCTCCATGGAAAGGAGTGTTCAACTCTGTGAGTTCAATCCCCACATGACATAAAAGTTTCTGAAAATGCTTCTGTCCAGTTTGTATATGAAGATATCTCCTTTTCCAGCATAAGCCTCAAAGAGCTCCAAATATCCACTTGCGTATTCTACAAAAACCGTGTTTCATAACTGGTCTATCAAAAGCAAGGTTCAACTCTGTGAGTTGAATGCACTCATCACAAAGAAGTTTCTGTGAATGCTTCCATCTAGCTTTTATGCAATGATATTTCCTTTTGCAGCATAGGCCTCAAAGCGCTCCAAATATCCACTTGCAGATTCTACAAAAAGAGGGTTTCAAAACTGCTCTATCAAAAGGCAGGTTGAACTCCGTGAGTTGAATGCACAAAGCACAGGGAACTTTCTGAGAAAGCTTTTGTCCAGTTTCTACGTGAAGATATTTCCTTTTCCAGCATAGGCCTCAAAGCACTCCATCCATCCACATGAAGATTCTACTAAAAGAGTGTTTCGAAACTTCTCTATCAAAAGAAAGGTTGAACTCCGTGAGTTCAACGCACACATCACAAAGAAGTTTCTGAGAATGCTTCTGTCCAGTTTTTATGTGAAGATATTTCCTTTTCCAGCATAGGCCTCAAAGCGCTCCATATATCCACTTGCAGATGCTACAAAAAGAGTGTTTCAAAACTGCTCTTTCAGAAGGAAGCTTCAAGTCTGTGAGTTGAATGCACTTCTCACAAAGACGTTTCTGAGAATGCTTCTGTCTAGATTTCATGAGAAGATGTTTCCATTTACATCACAGGCCTCAAATCCCTCCAAATATTCACTTGCGTGTTCTACAAAAAGAGTGTTTCGAAACTTCTCTATCGATTGGTAGGTTCAACTCTCTGAGTTGAATGCACTCTTTACAAAGAGGTTTCTGAGAATATTTCTGTCTAGTTTTAATGTGAAGATATATCCTTTTCCAACATAGGCCTCGAAGCGCTCCGACTAAACAATTGCAGATTCTACAAAAGGAGTGCTTCAAAGCTGTTCTATCGAAAGGAACGTTCAAGTCTGTGAGATGAATGCACTCTTCTCAAAGAGGTTTCTGAGAATGCTACTGTCTAGTTTTTAGGTGAAGACATTTCCTTTTCCAGCATAGGCCTCAAAGCGCTCCAAATACCCACTTGCAGATTCTACACAAAGAGTGTCTCCCAACTTCTCTATCAATTGGTAGGTTCAAGTCTGTGAGTTGAATGCAATCCACACAAAGAAGTTTCTGAGAATGCTGCTGTTTAGTTCTTATGTGCAGATATTTCCTTTTCCAGCATAGGCCGGAAATCGCTACAAATATCCACTTGCAGATTTTACCAAAAGTGTGCTTCAAAACTGCTCTTTGAAAAGAAAGGTTCAACACTGTGAGTTGAATGCACATATCGTGAAGAAGTTTCTGAGAATGCTTCTGTCTAGTACTTAGCTGAAGAGATTTCATTTCACAGCATAGGCCTCATAGTGCTCCAAATATCCACTTGCAGATTCTACAAAAAGAGTGTTTCAAAACTGTTCTATCAAAAGGAAGGTTCAACTCTGTGACTAGAATGCACTCATCACAAAGAAGTTTCTGAGAATGCTTCTGTCTAGTTTTTATGTGAAGATATTTCCTTTTCCAACATAGGCCTCAAAGCGCTCTGAATAAACACCTGCAGATTGTACAAAAGGAGTGTTTCAAAACTGTTCTATGAAAAGGAACGTTCAAGTCTGTGAGTTGAATGCACTCCTCACAAAGAAGTTTCTGAGAATGCAGCTGTCTAGTTTTTGTGTGAAGATATTTCCTTTTCCTTGCATAGGTCTCAATTCGCTGGAAATATCCACTTGCAGATTTCACAAAAAGAGTGTTTCCAAACTGCTCTATCAAAAGACAGGTTCAACTCTGTGAGTTGAATGCACGCATCGAGAAGAACTTTCTGAGAATGCTTCTGTCTAGTTTTTAGGTGAAGATATTACATTTCCCAGCATAGGCCTCATAGTGCTCCAAATATCCACTTGCAGATTCTACAAAAAGAGTGTTTCAAAACTGTTCTATCAAAAGGAAGGTTCAACTCTGTGACTAGAATGCACTCATCACAAAGAAGTTTCTGAGAATGCTTCTGTCTAGTTTTTATGTGAAGATATTTCCATTTCCAGCATAGGCCTCAAAGCGCTCCAAATATCCATTTGCAGATTCTACAAAAAGAGTGTTTCCAAACTTCTCTATCAATTAGTAGGTTCAACTCTGTGAGGTGAATGCACTCATCACAAAGAAGTTTCTGAGAATGCTGCTGTTTAGTTCTTATGTGAAGATATTTCCTTTTCCAGCATAGGCCGGAAATCGCTCTAAATATCCACTTGCAGATTTTACCAAAAGTGTGTTTCAAAACTGCTCTTTGAAAAGAAAGGTTCAACTCTGTGAGTTGATTGCACATGTGGTGAAGAAGTTTCTGAGAATGCTTCTGTCTAGTACTTAGCTGAAGAGATTTCATTTCACAGCATAGGCCTCATAGTGCTCCAAATATCCACTTGCAGATTCTACAAAAAGAGTGTTTCAAAACTGTTCTATCAAAAGGAAGGTTCAACTCTGTGACTAGAATGCACTCATCACAAAGAAGTTTCTGAGAATGCTTCTGTCTAGTTTTTATGTGAAGATATTTCCTTTTCCAACATAGGCCTCAAAGCCCTCCGAATAAACACCTGCAGATTGTACAAAAGGAGTGTTTCAAAACTGTTCTATGAAAAGGAACGTTCAAGTCTGTGAGTTGAATGCACTCCTCACAAAGAAGTTTCTGAGAATGCAGCTGTCTAGTTTTTGTGTGAAGATATTTCCTTTTCCTTGCATAGACCTCAAATCGCTGGAAATATCCACTTGCAGATTTCACAAAAAGAGTGTTTCCAAACTGCTCTATCAAAAGACGGGTTGAAATCCGTGAGTTGAATGCACGCATCGAGGAGATCTTTCTGAGGATGCTTCTGTCTAGTTTTTAGGTGAAGATATTCCATTTCCCAGCATGGGCCTCAAAATGCTCCAAATATCCATTTGCAGATTTTACAAAAAGAGTGTTTCAAAACTGCTCTTTCAAAAAGAAGGTTCAAGTCTATGGGTTGAACGCACTCAACACAAGGAAGTTTCTGAGAATGCTTCTGTCCAGTTTTTATGTGAATATATTTCCATTTCCAGCCTAGGCTTCAAAGCGCTCCAAATATCCACTTGCAGATTCTACAAAAAGAGTGTTTCCAAACTTGTCTATCAATTAGTAGGTTCAACTCTGTTAGGTGAATGCACTCATCACAATGAAATTTCTGAGAATGCTTCTCTCTAGTTTTTATGTGAAGCAATTTCCTTTTCCAACATAGGCCTCAAGGTGCTCTGCATAAACACTTGCGAATTCTACAAACTTAGTGATTCAAAACTGTTCTATCAAAAGGAACGTTCAAGTCTGAGGTGAATGCACTCATCAGAGAGAACTTTCTCAGAATGCTTCTGTCTAGTTTTCAGGTGAAGATATTTCATTTCCCAGCATAGGCCTCAAAGCGCTCCAAATATCCACTTGCAGATCCTACAAAAAGAGTCTTTCAAAACTGCTCTTTGAAAAGGAAGGTTCAAATCTGTGAGTTGAAAGCCCTCATCAGAGAGAAGTTTCCGAGAATGATTCTATCTAGTTTTCATCTGCATGTGTTTCCTTTTCCACTAGATGCCGCAATCGCACCAAATATCCACTTGCAGTTTCCACGAAAAGAGTGTTGCAGAACTGCTCCATGGAAAGGAGTGTTCAACTCTGTGAGTTCAATCCCCACATGACATAAAAGTTTCTGAAAATGCTTCTGTCCAGTTTGTATATGAAGATATCTCCTTTTCCAGCATAAGCCTCAAAGAGCTCCAAATATCCACTTGCGTATTCTACAAAAACCGTGTTTCATAACTGGTCTATCAAAAGCAAGGTTCAACTCTGTGAGTTGAATGCACTCATCACAAAGAAGTTTCTGTGAATGCTTCCATCTAGCTTTTATGCAATGATATTTCCTTTTGCAGCATAGGCCTCAAAGCGCTCCAAATATCCACTTGCAGATTCTACAAAAAGAGGGTTTCAAAACTGCTCTATCAAAAGGCAGGTTGAACTCCGTGAGTTGAATGCACAAAGCACAGGGAACTTTCTGAGAAAGCTTTTGTCCAGTTTCTACGTGAAGATATTTCCTTTTCCAGCATAGGCCTCAAAGCACTCCATCCATCCACATGAAGATTCTACTAAAAGAGTGTTTCGAAACTTCTCTATCAAAAGAAAGGTTGAACTCCGTGAGTTCAACGCACACATCACAAAGAAGTTTCTGAGAATGCTTCTGTCCAGTTTTTATGTGAAGATATTTCCTTTTCCAGCATAGGCCTCAAAGCGCTCCATATATCCACTTGCAGATGCTACGAAAAGAGTGTTTCAAAACTGCTCTTTCAGAAGGAAGCTTCAAGTCTGTGAGTTGAATGCACTTCTCACAAAGACGTTTCTGAGAATGCTTCTGTCTAGATTTCATGAGAAGATGTTTCCATTTACATCACAGGCCTCAAATCCCTCCAAATATTCACTTGCGTGTTCTACAAAAAGAGTGTTTCGAAACTTCTCTATCGATTGGTAGGTTCAACTCTCTGAGTTGAATGCACTCTTTACAAAGAGGTTTCTGAGAATATTTCTGTCTAGTTTTTATGTGAAGATATATCCTTTTCCAACATAGGCCTCGAAGCGCTCCGACTAAACAATTGCAGATTCTACAAAAGGAGTGCTTCAAAACTGTTCTATCGAAAGGAACGTTCAAGTCTGTGAGATGAATGCACTCTTCTCAAAGAGGTTTCTGAGAATGCTGCTGTCTAGTTTTTAGGTGAAGACATTTCCTTTTCCAGCATAGGCCTCAAAGCGCTCCAAATACCCACTTGCAGATTCTACAAAAGGAGTGTCTCCCAACTTCTCTATCAATTGGTAGGTTCAAGTCTGTGAGTTGAATGCAATCCACACAAAGAAGTTTCTGAGAATGCTGCTGTTTAGTTCTTATGTGAAGATATTTCCTTTTCCAGCATAGGCCGGAAATCGCTACAAATATCCACTTGCAGATTTTACCAAAAGTGTGCTTGAAAACTGCTCTTTGAAAAGAAAGGTTCAACACTGTGAGTTGAATGCACATATCGTGAAGAAGTTTCTGAGAATGCTTCTGTCTAGTACTTAGGTGAAGAGATTCCATTTCACAGCATAGGCCTCATAGTGCTCCAAATATCCACTTGCAGATTCTACAAAAAGAGTGTTTCAAAACTGTTCTATCAAAAGGAAGGTTCAAGTCTGTGAGTAGAATGCACTCATCACAAAGAAGTTTCTGAGAATGCTTCTGTCTAGTTTTTATGTGAAGACATTTCCTTTTCCAACATAGGCCTCAAAGCGTTCCGAATAAACACTTGCAGATTGTACAAAAGGAGTGTTTCAAAACTGTTCTATGAAAAGGAACGTTCAAGTCTGTGAGTTGAATGCACTCCTCACAAAGAAGTTTCTGAGAATGCAGCTGTCTAGTTTTTGTGTGAAGATATTTCCTTTTCCTTGCATAGGTCTCAAATCGCTGGAAATATCCACTTGCAGATTTCACAAGAAGAGTGTTTCCAAACTGCTCTATCAAAAGACAGGTTCAACTCTGTGAGTTGAATGCACGCATCGAGAAGAACTTTCTGAGAATGCTTCTGTCTAGTTTTTAGGTGAAGATATTACATTTCCCAGCATAGGCCTCATAGTGCTCCAAATATCCACTTGCAGATTCTACAAAAAGAGTGTTTCAAAACTGTTCTATCAAAAGGAAGGTTGAACTCTGTGACTAGAATGCACTCATCACAAAGAAGTTTCTGAGAATGCTTCTGTCTAGTTTTTATGTGAAGATATTTCCATTTCCAGCATCGGCCTCAAAGCGCTCCAAATATCCATTTGCAGATTCTACAAAAAGAGTGTTTCCAAACTTCTCTATCAATTAGTAGGTTCAACTCTGTGAGGTGAATGCACTCATCACAAAGAAGTTTCTGAGAATGCTGCTGTTTAGTTCTTATGTGAAGATATTTCCTTTTCCAGCATAGGCCGGAAATCGCTCTAAATATCCACTTGCACATTTTACCAAAAGTGTGTTTCAAAACTGCTCTTTGAAAAGAAAGGTTCAACTCTGTGAGTTGATTGCACATGTGGTGAAGAAGTTTCTGAGAATGCTTCTGTCTAGTACTTAGCTGAAGAGATTTCATTTCACAGCATAGGCCTCATAGTGCTCCAAATATCCACTTGCAGATTCTACAAAAAGAGTGTTTCAAAACTGTTCTATCAAAAGGAAGGTTCAACTCTGTGACTAGAATGCACTCATCACAAAGAAGTTTCTGAGAATGCTTCTGTCTAGTTTTTATGTGAAGATATTTCCTTTTCCAACATAGGCCTCAAAGCGCTCCGAATAAACACCTGCAGATTGTACAAAAGGAGTGTTTCAAAACTGTTCTATGAAAAGGAACGTTCAAGTCTGTGAGTTGAATGCACTCCTCACAAAGAAGTTTCTGAGAATGCAGCTGTCTAGTTTTTGTGTGAAGATATTTCCTTTTCCTTGCATAGACCTCAAATCGCTGGAAATATCCACTTGCAGATTTCACAAAAAGAGTGTTTCCAAACTGCTCTATCAAAAGACGGGTTGAAATCCGTGAGTTGAATGCACGCATCGAGGAGATCTTTCTGAGGATGCTTCTGTCTAGTTTTTAGGTGAAGATATTCCATTTCCCAGCATGGGCCTCAAAATGCTCCAAATATCCATTTGCAGATTTTACAAAAAGAGTGTTTCAAAACTGCTCTTTCAAAAAGAAGGTTCAAGTCTATGGGTTGAACGCACTCAACACAAGGAAGTTTCTGAGAATGCTTCTGTCCAGTTTTTATGTGAATATATTTCCATTTCCAGCCTAGGCTTCAAAGCGCTCCAAATATCCACTTGCAGATTCTACAAAAAGAGTGTTTCCAAACTTGTCTATCAATTAGTAGGTTCAACTCTGTTAGGTGAATGCACTCATCACAATGAAATTTCTGAGAATGCTTCTCTCTAGTTTTTATGTGAAGCAATTTCCTTTTCCAACATAGGCCTCAAGGTGCTCTGCATAAACACTTGCGAATTCTACAAACTTAGTGATTCAAAACTGTTCTATCAAAAGGAACGTTCAAGTCTGAGGTGAATGCACTCATCAGAGAGAACTTTCTCAGAATGCTTCTGTCTAGTTTTCAGGTGAAGATATTTCATTTCCCAGCATAGGCCTCAAAGCGCTCCAAATATCCACTTGCAGATCCTACAAAAAGAGTCTTTCAAAACTGCTCTTTGAAAAGGAAGGTTCAAATCTGTGAGTTGAAAGCCCTCATCAGAGAGAAGTTTCCGAGAATGATTCTATCTAGTTTTCATCTGCATGTGTTTCCTTTTCCACTAGATGCCGCAATCGCACCAAATATCCACTTGCAGTTTCCACGAAAAGAGTGTTGCAGAACTGCTCCATGGAAAGGAGTGTTCAACTCTGTGAGTTCAATCCCCACATGACATAAAAGTTTCTGAAAATGCTTCTGTCCAGTTTGTATATGAAGATATCTCCTTTTCCAGCATAAGCCTCAAAGAGCTCCAAATATCCACTTGCGTATTCTACAAAAACCGTGTTTCATAACTGGTCTATCAAAAGGAAGGTTCGACTCTGTGAGTTGAATGCACTCATCACAAAGAAGTTTCTGTGAATGCTTCCATCTAGCTTTTATGCAATGATATTTCCTTTTGCAGCATAGGCCTCAAAGCGCTCCAAATATCCACTTGCAGATTCTACAAAAAGAGGGTTTCAAAACTGCTCTATCAAAAGGCAGGTTGAACTCCGTGAGTTGAATGCACAAAGCACAGGGAACTTTCTGAGAAAGCTTTTGTCCAGTTTCTACGTGAAGATATTTCCTTTTCCAGCATAGGCCTCAAAGCACTCCATCCATCCACATGAAGATTCTACTAAAAGAGTGTTTCGAAACTTCTCTATCAAAAGAAAGGTTGAACTCCGTGAGTTCAACGCACACATCACAAAGAAGTTTCTGAGAATGCTTCTGTCCAGTTTTTATGTGAAGATATTTCCTTTTCCAGCATAGGCCTCAAAGCGCTCCATATATCCACTTGCAGATGCTACAAAAAGAGTGTTTCAAAACTGCTCTTTCAGAAGGAAGCTTCAAGTCTGTGAGTTGAATGCACTTCTCACAAAGACGTTTCTGAGAATGCTTCTGTCTAGATTTCATGAGAAGATGTTTCCATTTACATCACAGGCCTCAAATCCCTCCAAATATTCACTTGCGTGTTCTACAAAAAGAGTGTTTCGAAACTTCTCTATCGATTGGTAGGTTCAACTCTCTGAGTTGAATGCACTCTTTACAAAGAGGTTTCTGAGAATATTTCTGTCTAGTTTTTATGTGAAGATATATCCTTTTCCAACATAGGCCTCGAAGCGCTCCGACTAAACAATTGCAGATTCTACAAAAGGAGTGCTTCAAAACTGTTCTATCGAAAGGAACGTTCAAGTCTGTGAGATGAATGCACTCTTCTCAAAGAGGTTTCTGAGAATGCTGCTGTCTAGTTTTTAGGTGAAGACATTTCCTTTTCCAGCATAGGCCTCAAAGCGCTCCAAATACCCACTTGCAGATTCTACAAAAGGAGTGTCTCCCAACTTCTCTATCAATTGGTAGGTTCAAGTCTGTGAGTTGAATGCAATCCACACAAAGAAGTTTCTGAGAATGCTGCTGTTTAGTTCTTATGTGAAGATATTTCCTTTTCCAGCATAGGCCGGAAATCGCTACAAATATCCACTTGCAGATTTTACCAAAAGTGTGCTTGAAAACTGCTCTTTGAAAAGAAAGGTTCAACACTGTGAGTTGAATGCACATATCGTGAAGAAGTTTCTGAGAATGCTTCTGTCTAGTACTTAGGTGAAGAGATTCCATTTCACAGCATAGGCCTCATAGTGCTCCAAATATCCACTTGCAGATTCTACAAAAAGAGTGTTTCAAAACTGTTCTATCAAAAGGAAGGTTCAAGTCTGTGAGTAGAATGCACTCATCACAAAGAAGTTTCTGAGAATGCTTCTGTCTAGTTTTTATGTGAAGACATTTCCTTTTCCAACATAGGCCTCAAAGCGTTCCGAATAAACACTTGCAGATTGTACAAAAGGAGTGTTTCAAAACTGTTCTATGAAAAGGAACGTTCAAGTCTGTGAGTTGAATGCACTCCTCACATAGAAGTTTCTGAGAATGCAGCTGTCTAGTTTTTGTGTGAAGATATTTCCTTTTCCTTGCATAGGTCTCAAATCGCTGGAAATATCCACTTGCAGATTTCACAAGAAGAGTGTTTCCAAACTGCTCTATCAAAAGACAGGTTCAACTCTGTGAGTTGAATGCACGCATCGAGAAGAACTTTCTGAGAATGCTTCTGTCTAGTTTTTAGGTGAAGATATTACATTTCCCAGCATAGGCCTCAAAGTGCTCCAAATATCCTTTTGCAGATTTTACAAAAAGAGTGTTTCAAAACTGCTCTTTCAAAAAGAAGGTTCAAGTCTGTGAGTTGAATGCACTCAACACAAGGAAGTTTCTGAGAATGCTTCTGTCTAGTTTTTATGTGAAGATATTTCCATTTCCAGCATAGGCCTCAAAGCGCTCCAAATATCCATTTGCAGATTCTACAAAAAGAGTGTTTCCAAACTTCTCTATCAATTAGTAGGTTCAACTCTGTGAGGTGAATGCACTCATCACAAAGAAGTTTCTGAGAATGCTGCTGTTTAGTTCTTATGTGAAGATATTTCCTTTTCCAGCATAGGCCGGAAATCGCTCTAAATATCCACTTGCAGATTTTACCAAAAGTGTGTTTCAAAACTGCTCTTTGAAAAGAAAGGTTCAACTCTGTGAGTTGATTGCACATGTGGTGAAGAAGTTTCTGAGAATGCTTCTGTCTAGTACTTAGCTGAAGAGATTTCATTTCACAGCATAGGCCTCATAGTGCTCCAAATATCCACTTGCAGATTCTACAAAAAGAGTGTTTCAAAACTGTTCTATCAAAAGGAAGGTTCAACTCTGTGACTGGAATGCACTCATCACAAAGAAGTTTCTGAGAATGCTTCTGTCTAGTTTTTATGTGAAGATATTTCCTTTTCCAACATAGGCCTCAAAGCGCTCCGAATAAACACCTGCAGATTGTACAAAAGGAGTGTTTCAAAACTGTTCTATGAAAAGGAACGTTCAAGTCTGTGAGTTGAATGCACTCCTCACAAAGAAGTTTCTGAGAATGCAGCTGTCTAGTTTTTGTGTGAAGATATTTCCTTTTCCTTGCATAGACCTCAAATCGCTGGAAATATCCACTTGCAGATTTCACAAAAAGAGTGTTTCCAAACTGCTCTATCAAAAGACGGGTTGAAATCTGTGAGTTGAATGCACGCATCGAGGAGATCTTTCTGAGAATGCTTCTGTCTAGTTTTTAGGTGAAGATATTCCATTTCCCAGCATGGGCCTCAAAATGCTCCAAATATCCATTTGCAGATTTTACAAAAAGAGTGTTTCAAAACTGCTCTTTCAAAAAGAAGGTTCAAGTCTATGGGTTGAACGCACTCA
The DNA here is from genome assembly GCF_028885625.2 of Pongo pygmaeus. Lineage (NCBI taxonomy): Eukaryota > Metazoa > Chordata > Mammalia > Primates > Hominidae > Pongo > Pongo pygmaeus. Next base: position 21,486,589 of record NC_085930.1, read on the forward strand.
ACACAAGGAAGTTTCTGAGAATGTTTCTGTCCAGTTTTTATGTGAATATATTTCCATTTCCAGCCTAGGCTTCAAAGCGCTCCAAATATCCGCTTGCAGATTCTACAAAAAGAGTGTTTCCAAACTTGTCTATCAATTAGTAGGTTTAACTCTGTTAGGTGAATGCACTCATCACAATGAAATTTCTGAGAATGCTTCCCTCTAGTTTTTCTGTGAAGCAATTTCCTTTTCCAACATAGGCCTCAAGGTGCTCTGCATAAACACTTGCGAATTCTACAAACTTAGTGATTCAAAACTGTTCTATCAAAAGGAACGTTCAAGTCTGAGGTGAATGCACTCATCAGAGAGAACTTTCTCAGAATGCTTCTGTCTAGTTTTCAGGTGAAGATATTTCATTTCCCAGCATAGGCCTCAAAGCGCTCCAAATATCCACTTGCAGATCCTACGAAAAGAGTCTTTCAAAACTGCTCTTTGAAAAGGAAGGTTCAAATCTGTGAGTTGAAAGCACTCATCAGAGAGAAGTTTCCGAGAATGATTCTATCTAGTTTTCATCTGCATGTGTTTCCTTTTCCACTAGATGCCGCAATCGCACCAAATATCCACTTGCAGTTTCCACGAAAAGAGTGTTGCAGAACTGCTCCATGGAAAGGAGTGTTCAACTCTGTGAGTTCAATCCCCGCATGACATAAAAGTTTCTGAAAATGCTTCTGTCCAGTTTGTATATGAAGATATCTCCTTTTCCAGCATAAGCCTCAAAGAGCTCCAAATATCCACTTGCGTATTCTACAAAAACCGTGTTTCATAACTGGTCTATCAAAAGGAAGGTTCAACTCTGTGAGTTGAATGCACTCATCACAAAGAAGTTTCTGTGAATGCTTCCATCTAGCTTTTATGCAATGATATTTCCTTTTGCAGCATAGGCCTCAAAGCGCTCCAAATATCCACTTGCAGATTCTACAAAAAGAGGGTTTCAAAACTGCTCTATCAAAAGGCAGGTTGAACTCCGTGAGTTGAATGCACAAAGCACAGGGAACTTTCTGAGAAAGCTTTTGTCCAGTTTCTACGTGAAGATATTTCCTTTTCCAGCCTAGGCCTCAAAGCACTCCATCCATCCACATGAAGATTCTACTAAAAGAGTGTTTCGAAACTTCTCTATCAAAAGAAAGGTTGAACTCCGTGAGTTCAACGCACACATCACAAAGAAGTTTCTGAGAATGCTTCTGTCCAGTTTTTATGTGAAGATATTTCCTTTTCCAGCATAGGCCTCAAAGCGCTCCATATATCCACTTGCAGATGCTACAAAAAGAGTGTTTCAAAACTGCTCTTTCAGAAGGAAGCTTCAAGTCTGTGAGTTGAATGCACTTCTCACAAAGACGTTTCTGAGAATGCTTCTGTCTAGATTTCATGAGAAGATGTTTCCATTTACATCACAGGCCTCAAATCCCTCCAAATATTCACTTGCGTGTTCTACAAAAAGAGTGTTTCGAAACTTCTCTATCGATTGGTAGGTTCAACCCTCTGAGTTGAATGCACTCTTTACAAAGAGGTTTCTGAGAATATTTCTGTCTAGTTTTTATGTGAAGATATATCCTTTTCCAACATAGGCCTCGAAGCGCTCCGACTAAACAATTGCAGATTCTACAAAAGGAGTGCTTCAAAACTGTTCTATCGAAAGGAACGTTCAAGTCTGTGAGATGAATGCACTCTTCTCAAAGAGGTTTCTGAGAATGCTGCTGTCTAGTTTTTAGGTGAAGACATTTCCTTTTCCAGCATAGGCCTCAAAGCGCTACAAATACCCACTTGCAGATTCTACAAAAAGAGTGTCTCCCAACTTCTCTATCAATTGGTAGGTTCAAGTCTGTGAGTTGAATGCAATCCACACAAAGAAGTTTCTGAGAATGCTGCTGTTTAGTTCTTATGTGAAGATATTTCCTTTTCCAGCATAGGCCGGAAATCGCTACAAATATCCACTTGCAGATTTTACCAAAAGTGTGCTTCAAAACTGCTCTTTGAAAAGAAATGTTCAACACTGTGAGTTGAATGCACATATCGTGAAGAAGTTTCTGAGAATGCTTCTGTCTAGTACTTAGGTGAAGTGATTCCATTTCACAGCATAGGCCTCATAGTGCTCCAAATATCCACTTGCAGATTCTACAAAAAGAGTGTTTCAAAACTGTTCTATCAAAAGGAAGGTTCAAGTCTGTGAGTAGAATGCACTCATCACAAAGAAGTTTCTGAGAATGCTTCTGTCTAGTTTTTATGTGAAGACATTTCCTTTTCCAACATAGGCCTCAAAGCGTTCCGAATAAACACTTGCAGATTGTACAAAAGGAGTGTTTCAAAACTGTTCTATGAAAAGGAACGTTCAAGTCTGTGAGTTGAATGCACTCCTCACAAAGAAGTTTCTGAGAATGCAGCTGTCTAGTTTTTGTGTGAAGATATTTCCTTTTCCTTGCATACGTCTCAAATCGCTGGAAATATCCACTTGCAGGTTTCACAAGAAGAGTGTTTCCAAACTGCTCTATCAAAAGACAGGTTCAACTCTGTGAGTTGAATGCACGCATCGAGAAGAACTTTCTGAGAATGCTTCTGTCTAGTTTTTAGGTGAAGATATTACATTTCCCAGCATAGGCCTCAAAGTGCTCCAAATATTCTTTTGCAGATTTTACAAAAAGAGTGTTTCAAAACTCCTCTTTCAAAAAGAAGGTTCAAGTCTATGGGTTGAACGCACTCAACACAAGGAAGTTTCTGAGAATGCTTCTGTCCAGTTTTTATGTGAATATATTTCCATTTCCAGCCTAGGCTTCAAAGCGCTCCAAATATCCACTTGCAGATTCTACAAAAAGAGTGTTTCCAAACTTGTCTATCAATTAGTAGGTTCAACTCTGTTAGGTGAATGCACTCATCACAATGAAATTTCTGAGAATGCTTCTCTCTAGTTTTTATGTGAAGCAATTTCCTTTTCCAACATAGGCCTCAAGGTGCTCTGCATAAACACTTGCGAATTCTACAAACTTAGTGATTCAAAACTGTTCTATCAAAAGGAACGTTCAAGTCAGAGGTGAATGCACTCATCAGAGAGAACTTTCTCAGAATGCTTCTGTCTAGTTTTCAGGTGAAGATATTTCATTTCCCAGCATAGGCCTCAAAGCGCTCCAAATATCCACTTGCAGATCCTACAAAAAGAGTCTTTCAAAACAGCTCTTTGAAAAGGAAGGTTCAAATCTGCGAGTTGAAAGCACTCATCAGAGAGACGTTTCCGAGAATGATTCTATCTAGTTTTCATCTGCATGTGTTTCCTTTTCCACTAGATGCCGCAATCGCACCAAATATCCACTTGCAGTTTCCACGAAAAGAGTGTTGCAGAACTGCTCCATGGAAAGGAGTGTTCAACTCTGTGAGTTCAATCCCCACATGACATAAAAGTTTCTGAAAATGCTTCTGTCCAGTTTGTATATGAAGATATCTCCTTTTCCAGCATAAGCCTCAAAGAGCTCCAAATATCCACTTGCGTATTCTACAAAAACCGTGTTTCATAACTGGTCTATCAAAAGGAAGGTTCAACTCTGTGAGTTGAATGCACTCATCACAAAGAAGTTTCTGTGAATGCTTCCATCTAGCTTTTATGCAATGATATTTCCTTTTGCAGCATAGGCCTCAAAGCGCTCCAAATATCCACTTGCAGATTCTACAAAAAGAGGGTTTCAAAACTGCTCTATCAAAAGGCAGGTTGAACTCCGTGAGTTGAATGCACAAAGCACAGGGAACTTTCTGAGAAAGCTTTTGTCCAGTTTCTACGTGAAGATATTTCCTTTTCCAGCCTAGGCCTCAAAGCACTCCATCCATCCACATGAAGATTCTACTAAAAGAGTGTTTCGAAACTTCTCTATCAAAAGAAAGGTTGAACTCCGTGAGTTCAACGCACACATCACAAAGAAGTTTCTGAGAATGCTTCTGTCCAGTTTTTATGTGAAGATATTTCCTTTTCCAGCATAGGCCTCAAAGCGCTCCATATATCCACTTGCAGATGCTACAAAAAGAGTGTTTCAAAACTGCTCTTTCAGAAGGAAGCTTCAAGTCTGTGAGTTGAATGCACTTCTCACAAAGACGTTTCTGAGAATGCTTCTGTCTAGATTTCATGAGAAGATGTTTCCATTTACATCACAGGCCTCAAATCCCTCCAAATATTCACTTGCGTGTTCTACAAAAAGAGTGTTTCGAAACTTCTCTATCGATTGGTAGGTTCAACCCTCTGAGTTGAATGCACTCTTTACAAAGAGGTTTCTGAGAATATTTCTGTCTAGTTTTTCTGTGAAGATATATCCTTTTCCAACATAGGCCTCGAAGCGCTCCGACTAAACAATTGCAGATTCTACAAAAGGAGTGCTTCAAAACTGTTCTATCGAAAGGAACGTTCAAGTCTGTGAGATGAATGCACTCTTCTCAAAGAGGTTTCTGAGAATGCTGCTGTCTAGTTTTTAGGTGAAGACATTTCCTTTTCCAGCATAGGCCTCAAAGCGCTACAAATACCCACTAGCAGATTCTACAAAAAGAGTGTCTCCCAACTTCTCTATCAATTGGTAGGTTCAAGTCTGTGAGTTGAATGCAATCCACACAAAGAAGTTTCTGAGAATGCTGCTGTTTAGTTCTTATGTGAAGATATTTCCTTTTCCAGCATAGGCCGGAAATCGCTACAAATATCCACTTGCAGATTTTACCAAAAGTGTGCTTCAAAACTGCTCTTTGAAAAGAAATGTTCAACACTGTGAGTTGAATGCACATATCGTGAAGAAGTTTCTGAGAATGCTTCTGTCTAGTACTTAGGTGAAGAGATTCCATTTCACAGCATAGGCCTCATAGTGCTCCAAATATCCACTTGCAGATTCTACAAAAAGAGTGTTTCAAAACTGTTCTATCAAAAGGAAGGTTCAAGTCTGTGAGTAGAATGCACTCATCACAAAGAAGTTTCTGAGAATGCTTCTGTCTAGTTTTTATGTGAAGACATTTCCTTTTCCAACATAGGCCTCAAAGCGTTCCGAATAAACACTTGCAGATTGTACAAAAGGAGTGTTTCAAAACTGTTCTATGAAAAGGAACGTTCAAGTCTGTGAGTTGAATGCACTCCTCACAAAGAAGTTTCTGAGAATGCAGCTGTCTAGTTTTTGTGTGAAGATATTTCCTTTTCCTTGCATACGTCTCAAATCGCTGGAAATATCCACTTGCAGGTTTCACAAGAAGAGTGTTTCCAAACTGCTCTATCAAAAGACAGGTTCAACTCTGTGAGTTGAATGCACGCATCGAGAAGAACTTTCTGAGAATGCTTCTGTCTAGTTTTTAGGTGAAGATATTACATTTCCCAGCATAGGCCTCAAAGTGCTCCAAATATTCTTTTGCAGATTTTACAAAAAGAGTGTTTCAAAACTGCTCTTTCAAAAAGAAGGTTCAAGTCTATGGGTTGAACGCACTCAACACAAGGAAGTTTCTGAGAATGCTTCTGTCCAGTTTTTATGTGAATATATTTCCATTTCCAGCCTAGGCTTCAAAGCGCTCCAAATATCCACTTGCAGATTCTACAAAAAGAGTGTTTCCAAACTTGTCTATCAATTAGTAGGTTCAACTCTGTTAGGTGAATGCACTCATCACAATGAAATTTCTGAGAATGCTTCTCTCTAGTTTTTATGTGAAGCAATTTCCTTTTCCAACATAGGCCTCAAGGTGCTCTGCATAAACACTTGCGAATTCTACAAACTTAGTGATTCAAAACTGTTCTATCAAAAGGAACGTTCAAGTCAGAGGTGAATGCACTCATCAGAGAGAACTTTCTCAGAATGCTTCTGTCTAGTTTTCAGGTGAAGATATTTCATTTCCCAGCATAGGCCTCAAAGCGCTCCAAATATCCACTTGCAGATCCTACAAAAAGAGTCTTTCAAAACAGCTCTTTGAAAAGGAAGGTTCAAATCTGCGAGTTGAAAGCACTCATCAGAGAGACGTTTCCGAGAATGATTCTATCTAGTTTTCATCTGCATGTGTTTCCTTTTCCACTAGATGCCGCAATCGCACCAAATATCCACTTGCAGTTTCCACGAAAAGAGTGTTGCAGAACTGCTCCATGGAAAGGAGTGTTCAACTCTGTGAGTTCAATCCCCACATGACATAAAAGTTTCTGAAAATGCTTCTGTCCAGTTTGTATATGAAGATATCTCCTTTTCCAGCATAAGCCTCAAAGAGCTCCAAATATCCACTTGCGTATTCTACAAAAACCGTGTTTCATAACTGGTCTATCAAAAGGAAGGTTCAACTCTGTGAGTTGAATGCACTCATCACAAAGAAGTTTCTGTGAATGCTTCCATCTAGCTTTTATGCAATGATATTTCCTTTTGCAGCATAGGCCTCAAAGCGCTCCAAATATCCACTTGCAGATTCTACAAAAAGAGGGTTTCAAAACTGCTCTATCAAAAGGCAGGTTGAACTCCGTGAGTTGAATGCACAAAGCACAGGGAACTTTCTGAGAAAGCTTTTGTCCAGTTTCTACGTGAAGATATTTCCTTTTCCAGCATAGGCCTCAAAGCACTCCATCCATCCACATGAAGATTCTACTAAAAGAGTGTTTCGAAACTTCTCTATCAAAAGAAAGGTTGAACTCCGTGAGTTCAACGCACACATCACAAAGAAGTTTCTGAGAATGCTTCTGTCCAGTTTTTATGTGAAGATATTTCCTTTTCCAGCATAGGCCTCAAAGCGCTCCATATATCCACTTGCAGATGCTACAAAAAGAGTGTTTCAAAACTGCTCTTTCAGAAGGAAGCTTCAAGTCTGTGAGTTGAATGCACTTCTCACAAAGACGTTTCTGAGAATGCTTCTGTCTAGATTTCATGAGAAGATGTTTCCATTTACATCACAGGCCTCAAATCCCTCCAAATATTCACTTGCGTGTTCTACAAAAAGAGTGTTTCGAAACTTCTCTATCGATTGGTAGGTTCAACCCTCTGAGTTGAATGCACTCTTTACAAAGAGGTTTCTGAGAATATTTCTGTCTAGTTTTTCTGTGAAGATATATCCTTTTCCAACATAGGCCTCGAAGCGCTCCGACTAAACAATTGCAGATTCTACAAAAGGAGTGCTTCAAAACTGTTCTATCGAAAGGAACGTTCAAGTCTGTGAGATGAATGCACTCTTCTCAAAGAGGTTTCTGAGAATGCTGCTGTCTAGTTTTTAGGTGAAGACATTTCCTTTTCCAGCATAGGCCTCAAAGCGCTACAAATACCCACTAGCAGATTCTACAAAAAGAGTGTCTCCCAACTTCTCTATCAATTGGTAGGTTCAAGTCTGTGAGTTGAATGCAATCCACACAAAGAAGTTTCTGAGAATGCTGCTGTTTAGTTCTTATGTGAAGATATTTCCTTTTCCAGCATAGGCCGGAAATCGCTACAAATATCCACTTGCAGATTTTACCAAAAGTGTGCTTCAAAACTGCTCTTTGAAAAGAAATGTTCAACACTGTGAGTTGAATGCACATATCGTGAAGAAGTTTCTGAGAATGCTTCTGTCTAGTACTTAGGTGAAGAGATTCCATTTCACAGCATAGGCCTCATAGTGCTCCAAATATCCACTTGCAGATTCTACAAAAAGAGTGTTTCAAAACTGTTCTATCAAAAGGAAGGTTCAAGTCTGTGAGTAGAATGCACTCATCACAAAGAAGTTTCTGAGAATGCTTCTGTCTAGTTTTTATGTGAAGACATTTCCTTTTCCAACATAGGCCTCAAAGCGTTCCGAATAAACACTTGCAGATTGTACAAAAGGAGTGTTTCAAAACTGTTCTATGAAAAGGAACGTTCAAGTCTGTGAGTTGAATGCACTCCTCACAAAGAAGTTTCTGAGAATGCAGCTGTCTAGTTTTTGTGTGAAGATATTTCCTTTTCCTTGCATAGGTCTCAAATCGCTGGAAATATCCACTTGCAGGTTTCACAAGAAGAGTGTTTCCAAACTGCTCTATCAAAAGACAGGTTCAACTCTGTGAGTTGAATGCACGCATCGAGAAGAACTTTCTGAGAATGCTTCTGTCTAGTTTTTAGGTGAAGATATTACATTTCCCAGCATAGGCCTCAAAGTGCTCCAAATATTCTTTTGCAGATTTTACAAAAAGAGTGTTTCAAAACTGCTCTTTCAAAAAGAAGGTTCAAGTCTATGGGTTGAACGCACTCAACACAAGGAAGTTTCTGAGAATGCTTCTGTCCAGTTTTTATGTGAATATATTTCCATTTCCAGCCTAGGCTTCAAAGCGCTCCAAATATCCACTTGCAGATTCTACAAAAAGAGTGTTTCCAAACTTGTCTATCAATTAGTAGGTTCAACTCTGTTAGGTGAATGCACTCATCACAATGAAATTTCTGAGAATGCTTCTCTCTAGTTTTTATGTGAAGCAATTTCCTTTTCCAACATAGGCCTCAAGGTGCTCTGCATAAACACTTGCGAATTCTACAAACTTAGTGATTCAAAACTGTTCTATCAAAAGGAACGTTCAAGTCTGAGGTGAATGCACTCATCAGAGAGAACTTTCTCAGAATGCTTCTGTCTAGTTTTCAGGTGAAGATATTTCATTTCCCAGCATAGGCCTCAAAGCGCTCCAAATATCCACTTGCAGATCCTACGAAAAGAGTCTTTCAAAACTGCTCTTTGAAAAGGAAGGTTCAAATCTGTGAGTTGAAAGCACTCATCAGAGAGAAGTTTCCGAGAATGATTCTATCTAGTTTTCATCTGCATGTGTTTCCTTTTCCACTAGATGCCGCAATCGCACCAAATATCCACTTGCAGTTTCCACGAAAAGAGTGTTGCAGAACTGCTCCATGGAAAGGAGTGTTCAACTCTGTGAGTTCAATCCCCACATGACATAAAAGTTTCTGAAAATGCTTCTGTCCAGTTTGTATATGAAGATATCTCCTTTTCCAGCATAAGCCTCAAAGAGCTCCAAATATCCACTTGCGTATTCTACAAAAACCGTGTTTCATAACTGGTCTATCAAAAGGAAGGTTCAACTCTGTGAGTTGAATGCACTCATCACAAAGAAGTTTCTGTGAATGCTTCCATCTAGCTTTTATGCAATGATATTTCCTTTTGCAGCATAGGCCTCAAAGCGCTCCAAATATCCACTTGCAGATTCTACAAAAAGAGGGTTTCAAAACTGCTCTATCAAAAGGCAGGTTGAACTCCGTGAGTTGAATGCACAAAGCACAGGGAACTTTCTGAGAAAGCTTTTGTCCAGTTTCTACGTGAAGATATTTCCTTTTCCAGCCTAGGCCTCAAAGCACTCCATCCATCCACATGAAGATTCTACTAAAAGAGTGTTTCGAAACTTCTCTATCAAAAGAAAGGTTGAACTCCGTGAGTTCAACGCACACATCACAAAGAAGTTTCTGAGAATGCTTCTGTCCAGTTTTTATGTGAAGATATTTCCTTTTCCAGCATAGGCCTCAAAGCGCTCCATATATCCACTTGCAGATGCTACAAAAAGAGTGTTTCAAAACTGCTCTTTCAGAAGGAAGCTTCAAGTCTGTGAGTTGAATGCACTTCTCACAAAGACGTTTCTGAGAATGCTTCTGTCTAGATTTCATGAGAAGATGTTTCCATTTACATCACAGGCCTCAAATCCCTCCAAATATTCACTTGCGTGTTCTACAAAAAGAGTGTTTCGAAACTTCTCTATCGATTGGTAGGTTCAACCCTCTGAGTTGAATGCACTCTTTACAAAGAGGTTTCTGAGAATATTTCTGTCTAGTTTTTATGTGAAGATATATCCTTTTCCAACATAGGCCTCGAAGCACTCCGACTAAACAATTGCAGATTCTACAAAAGGAGTGCTTCAAAACTGTTCTATCGAAAGGAACGTTCAAGTCTGTGAGATGAATGCACTCTTCTCAAAGAGGTTTCTGAGAATGCTGCTGTCTAGTTTTTAGGTGAAGACATTTCCTTTTCCAGCATAGGCCTCAAAGCGCTACAAATACCCACTTGCAGATTCTACAAAAAGAGTGTCTCCCAACTTCTCTATCAATTGGTAGGTTCAAGTCTGTGAGTTGAATGCAATCCACACAAAGAAGTTTCTGAGAATGCTGCTGTTTAGTTCTTATGTGAAGATATTTCCTTTTCCAGCATAGGCCGGAAATCGCTACAAATATCCACTTGCAGATTTTACCAAAAGTGTGCTTCAAAACTGCTCTTTGAAAAGAAATGTTCAACACTGTGAGTTGAATGCACATATCGTGAAGAAGTTTCTGAGAATGCTTCTGTCTAGTACTTAGGTGAAGTGATTCCATTTCACAGCATAGGCCTCATAGTGCTCCAAATATCCACTTGCAGATTCTACAAAAAGAGTGTTTCAAAACTGTTCTATCAAAAGGAAGGTTCAAGTCTGTGAGTAGAATGCACTCATCACAAAGAAGTTTCTGAGAATGCTTCTGTCTAGTTTTTATGTGAAGACATTTCCTTTTCCAACATAGGCCTCAAAGCGTTCCGAATAAACACTTGCAGATTGTACAAAAGGAGTGTTTCAAAACTGTTCTATGAAAAGGAACGTTCAAGTCTGTGAGTTGAATGCACTCCTCACAAAGAAGTTTCTGAGAATGCAGCTGTCTAGTTTTTGTGTGAAGATATTTCCTTTTCCTTGCATACGTCTCAAATCGCTGGAAATATCCACTTGCAGGTTTCACAAGAAGAGTGTTTCCAAACTGCTCTATCAAAAGACAGGTTCAACTCTGTGAGTTGAATGCACGCATCGAGAAGAACTTTCTGAGAATGCTTCTGTCTAGTTTTTAGGTGAAGATATTACATTTCCCAGCATAGGCCTCAAAGTGCTCCAAATATTCTTTTGCAGATTTTACAAAAAGAGTGTTTCAAAACTCCTCTTTCAAAAAGAAGGTTCAAGTCTATTGGTTGAACGCACTCAACACAAGGAAGTTTCTGAGAATGCTTCTGTCCAGTTTTTATGTGAATATATTTCCATTTCCAGCCTAGGCTTCAAAGCGCTCCAAATATCCACTTGCAGATTCTACAAAAAGAGTGTTTCCAAACTTGTCTATCAATTAGTAGGTTCAACTCTGTTAGGTGAATGCACTCATCACAATGAAATTTCTGAGAATGCTTCTCTCTAGTTTTTATGTGAAGCAATTTCCTTTTCCAACATAGGCCTCAAGGTGCTCTGCATAAACACTTGCGAATTCTACAAACTTAGTGATTCAAAACTGTTCTATCAAAAGGAACGTTCAAGTCAGAGGTGAATGCACTCATCAGAGAGAACTTTCTCAGAATGCTTCTGTCTAGTTTTCAGGTGAAGATATTTCATTTCCCAGCATAGGCCTCAAAGCGCTCCAAATATCCACTTGCAGATCCTACAAAAAGAGTCTTTCAAAACAGCTCTTTGAAAAGGAAGGTTCAAATCTGCGAGTTGAAAGCACTCATCAGAGAGACGTTTCCGAGAATGATTCTATCTAGTTTTCATCTGCATGTGTTTCCTTTTCCACTAGATGCCGCAATCGCACCAAATATCCACTTGCAGTTTCCACGAAAAGAGTGTTGCAGAACTGCTCCATGGAAAGGAGTGTTCAACTCTGTGAGTTCAATCCCCACATGACATAAAAGTTTCTGAAAATGCTTCTGTCCAGTTTGTATATGAAGATATCTCCTTTTCCAGCATAAGCCTCAAAGAGCTCCAAATATCCACTTGCGTATTCTACAAAAACCGTGTTTCATAACTGGTCTATCAAAAGGAAGGTTCAACTCTGTGAGTTGAATGCACTCATCACAAAGAAGTTTCTGTGAATGCTTCCATCTAGCTTTTATGCAATGATATTTCCTTTTGCAGCATAGGCCTCAAAGCGCTCCAAATATCCACTTGCAGATTCTACAAAAAGAGGGTTTCAAAACTGCTCTATCAAAAGGCAGGTTGAACTCCGTGAGTTGAATGCACAAAGCACAGGGAACTTTCTGAGAAAGCTTTTGTCCAGTTTCTACGTGAAGATATTTCCTTTTCCAGCATAGGCCTCAAAGCACTCCATCCATCCACATGAAGATTCTACTAAAAGAGTGTTTCGAAACTTCTCTATCAAAAGAAAGGTTGAACTCCGTGAGTTCAACGCACACATCACAAAGAAGTTTCTGAGAATGCTTCTGTCCAGTTTTTATGTGAAGATATTTCCTTTTCCAGCATAGGCCTCAAAGCGCTCCATATATCCACTTGCAGATGCTACAAAAAGAGTGTTTCAAAACTGCTCTTTCAGAAGGAAGCTTCAAGTCTGTGAGTTGAATGCACTTCTCACAAAGACGTTTCTGAGAATGCTTCTGTCTAGATTTCATGAGAAGATGTTTCCATTTACATCACAGGCCTCAAATCCCTCCAAATATTCACTTGCGTGTTCTACAAAAAGAGTGTTTCGAAACTTCTCTATCGATTGGTAGGTTCAACCCTCTGAGTTGAATGCACTCTTTACAAAGAGGTTTCTGAGAATATTTCTGTCTAGTTTTCATGTGAAGATATATCCTTTTCCAACATAGGCCTCGAAGCGCTCCGACTAAACAATTGCAGATTCTACAAAAGGAGTGCTTCAAAACTGTTCTATCGAAAGGAACGTTCAAGTCTGTGAGATGAATGCACTCTTCTCAAAGAGGTTTCTGAGAATGCTGCTGTCTAGTTTTTAGGTGAAGACATTTCCTTTTCCAGCATAGGCCTCAAAGCGCTACAAATACCCACTTGCAGATTCTACAAAAAGAGTGTCTCCCAACTTCTCTATCAATTGGTAGGTTCAAGTCTGTGAGTTGAATGCAATCCACACAAAGAAGTTTCTGAGAATGCTGCTGTTTAGTTCTTATGTGAAGATATTTCCTTTTCCAGCATAGGCCGGAAATCGCTACAAATATCCACTTGCAGATTTTACCAAAAGTGTGCTTCAAAACTGCTCTTTGAAAAGAAATGTTCAACACTGTGAGTTGAATGCACATATCGTGAAGAAGTTTCTGAGAATGCTTCTGTCTAGTACTTAGGTGAAGAGATTCCATTTCACAGCATAGGCCTCATAGTGCTCCAAATATCCACTTGCAGATTCTACAAAAAGAGTGTTTCAAAACTGTTCTATCAAAAGGAAGGTTCAAGTCTGTGAGTAGAATGCACTCATCACAAAGAAGTTTCTGAGAATGCTTCTGTCTAGTTTTTATGTGAAGACATTTCCTTTTCCAACATAGGCCTCAAAGCGTTCCGAATAAACACTTGCAGATTGTACAAAAGGAGTGTTTCAAAACTGTTCTATGAAAAGGAACGTTCAAGTCTGTGAGTTGAATGCACTCCTCACAAAGAAGTTTCTGAGAATGCAGCTGTCTAGTTTTTGTGTGAAGATATTTCCTTTTCCTTGCATAGGTCTCAAATCGCTGGAAATATCCACTTGCAGGTTTCACAAGAAGAGTGTTTCCAAACTGCTCTATCAAAAGACAGGTTCAACTCTGTGAGTTGAATGCACGCATCGAGAAGAACTTTCTGAGAATGCTTCTGTCTAGTTTTTAGGTGAAGATATTACATTTCCCAGCATAGGCCTCAAAGTGCTCCAAATATTCTTTTGCAGATTTTACAAAAAGAGTGTTTCAAAACTGCTCTTTCAAAAAGAAGGTTCAAGTCTATGGGTTGAACGCACTCAACACAAGGAAGTTTCTGAGAATGCTTCTGTCCAGTTTTTATGTGAATATATTTCCATTTCCAGCCTAGGCTTCAAAGCGCTCCAAATATCCACTTGCAGATTCTACAAAAAGAGTGTTTCCAAACTTGTCTATCAATTAGTAGGTTCAACTCTGTTAGGTGAATGCACTCATCACAATGAAATTTCTGAGAATGCTTCTCTCTAGTTTTTATGTGAAGCAATTTCCTTTTCCAACATAGGCCTCAAGGTGCTCTGCATAAACACTTGCGAATTCTACAAACTTAGTGATTCAAAACTGTTCTATCAAAAGGAACGTTCAAGTCTGAGGTGAATGCACTCATCAGAGAGAACTTTCTCAGAATGCTTCTGTCTAGTTTTCAGGTGAAGATATTTCATTTCCCAGCATAGGCCTCAAAGCGCTCCAAATATCCACTTGCAGATCCTACAAAAAGAGTCTTTCAAAACTGCTCTTTGAAAAGGAAGGTTCAAATCTGCGAGTTGAAAGCACTCATCAGAGAGACGTTTCCGAGAATGATTCTATCTAGTTTTCATCTGCATGTGTTTCCTTTTCCACTAGATGCCGCAATCGCACCAAATATCCACTTGCAGTTTCCACGAAAAGAGTGTTGCAGAACTGCTCCATGGAAAGGAGTGTTCAACTCTGTGAGTTCAATCCCCACATGACATAAAAGTTTCTGAAAATGCTTCTGTCCAGTTTGTATATGAAGATATCTCCTTTTCCAGCATAAGCCTCAAAGAGCTCCAAATATCCACTTGCGTATTCTACAAAAACCGTGTTTCATAACTGGTCTATCAAAAGGAAGGTTCAACTCTGTGAGTTGAATGCACTCATCACAAAGAAGTTTCTGTGAATGCTTCCATCTAGCTTTTATGCAATGATATTTCCTTTTGCAGCATAGGCCTCAAAGCGCTCCAAATATCCACTTGCAGATTCTACAAAAAGAGGGTTTCAAAACTGCTCTATCAAAAGGCAGGTTGAACTCCGTGAGTTGAATGCACAAAGCACAGGGAACTTTCTGAGAAAGCTTTTGTCCAGTTTCTACGTGAAGATATTTCCTTTTCCAGCCTAGGCCTCAAAGCACTCCATCCATCCACATGAAGATTCTACTAAAAGAGTGTTTCGAAACTTCTCTATCAAAAGAAAGGTTGAACTCCGTGAGTTCAACGCACACATCACAAAGAAGTTTCTGAGAATGCTTCTGTCCAGTTTTTATGTGAAGATATTTCCTTTTCCAGCATAGGCCTCAAAGCGCTCCATATATCCACTTGCAGATGCTACAAAAAGAGTGTTTCAAAACTGCTCTTTCAGAAGGAAGCTTCAAGTCTGTGAGTTGAATGCACTTCTCACAAAGACGTTTCTGAGAATGCTTCTGTCTAGATTTCATGAGAAGATGTTTCCATTTACATCACAGGCCTCAAATCCCTCCAAATATTCACTTGCGTGTTCTACAAAAAGAGTGTTTCGAAACTTCTCTATCGATTGGTAGGTTCAACTCTCTGAGTTGAATGCACTCTTTACAAAGAGGTTTCTGAGAATATTTCTGTCTAGTTTTTATGTGAAGATATATCCTTTTCCAACATAGGCCTCGAAGCGCTCCGACTAAACAATTGCAGATTCTACAAAAGGAGTGCTTCAAAACTGTTCTATCGAAAGGAACGTTCAAGTCTGTGAGATGAATGCACTCTTCTCAAAGAGGTTTCTGAGAATGCTGTTGTCCAGTTTTTAGGTGAAGACATTTCCTTTTCCAGCATAGGCCTCAAAGCGCTCCAAATACCCACTTGCAGATTCTACAAAAAGAGTGTCTCCCAACTTCTCTATCAATTGGTAGGTTCAAGTCTGTGAGTTGAATGCAATCCACACAAAGAAGTTTCTGAGAATGCTGCTGTTTAGTTCTTATGTGAAGATATTTCCTTTTCCAGCATAGGCCGGAAATCGCTACAAATATCCACTTGCAGATTTTACCGAAAGTGTGCTTCAAAACTGCTCTTTGAAAAGAAAGGTTCAACACTGTGAGTTGAATGCACGTATCGTGAAGAAGTTTCTGAGAATGCTTCTGTCTAGTACTTAGGTGAAGAGATTCCATTTCACAGCATAGGCCTCATAGTGCTCCAAATATCCACTTGCAGATTCTACAAAAAGAGTGTTTCAAAACTGTTCTATCAAAAGGAAGGTTCAAGTCTGTGAGTAGAATGCACTCATCACAAAGAAGTTTCTGAGAATGCTTCTGTCTAGTTTTTATGTGAAGACATTTCCTTTTCCAACATAGGCCTCAAAGCGTTCCGAATAAACACTTGCAGATTGTACAAAAGGAGTGTTTCAAAACTGTTCTATGAAAAGGAACGTTCAAGTCTGTGAGTTGAATGCACTCCTCACAAAGAAGTTTCTGAGAATGCAGCTGTCTAGTTTTTGTGTGAAGATATTTCCTTTTCCTTGCATAGGTCTCAAATCGCTGGAAATATCCACTTGCAGATTTCACAAGAAGAGTGTTTCCAAACTGCTCTATCAAAAGACAGGTTCAACTCTGTGAGTTGAATGCACGCATCGAGAAGAACTTTCTGAGAATGCTTCTGTCTAGTTTTTAGGTGAAGATATTACATTTCCCAGCATAGGCCTCAAAGTGCTCCAAATATCCTTTTGCAGATTTTACAAAAAGAGTGTTTCAAAACTGCTCTTTCAAAAAGAAGGTTCAAGTCTGTGAGTTGAATGCACTCAACACAAGGAAGTTTCTGAGAATGCTTCTGTCTAGTTTTTATGTGAAGATATTTCCATTTCCAGCATAGGCCTCAAAGCGCTCCAAATATCCATTTGCAGATTCTACAAAAAGAGTGTTTCCAAACTTCTCTATCAATTAGTAGGTTCAACTCTGTGAGGTGAATGCACTCATCACAAAGAAGTTTCTGAGAATGCTGCTGTTTAGTTCTTATGTGAAGATATTTCCTTTTCCAGCATAGGCCGGAAATCGCTCTAAATATCCACTTGCAGATTTTACCAAAAGTGTGTTTCAAAACTGCTCTTTGAAAAGAAAGGTTCAACTCTGTGAGTTGATTGCACATGTGGTGAAGAAGTTTCTGAGAATGCTTCTGTCTAGTACTTAGCTGAAGAGATTTCATTTCACAGCATAGGCCTCATAGTGCTCCAAATATCCACTTGCAGATTCTACAAAAAGAGTGTTTCAAAACTGTTCTATCAAAAGGAAGGTTCAACTCTGTGACTGGAATGCACTCATCACAAAGAAGTTTCTGAGAATGCTTCTGTCTAGTTTTTATGTGAAGATATTTCCTTTTCCAACATAGGCCTCAAAGCGCTCCGAATAAACACCTGCAGATTGTACAAAAGGAGTGTTTCAAAACTGTTCTATGAAAAGGAACGTTCAAGTCTGTGAGTTGAATGCACTCCTCACAAAGAAGTTTCTGAGAATGCAGCTGTCTAGTTTTTGTGTGAAGATATTTCCTTTTCCTTGCATAGACCTCAAATCGCTGGAAATATCCACTTGCAGATTTCACAAAAAGAGTGTTTCCAAACTGCTCTATCAAAAGACGGGTTGAAATCTGTGAGTTGAATGCACGCATCGAGGAGATCTTTCTGAGAATGCTTCTGTCTAGTTTTTAGGTGAAGATATTCCATTTCCCAGCATGGGCCTCAAAATGCTCCAAATATCCATTTGCAGATTTTACAAAAAGAGTGTTTCAAAACTGCTCTTTCAAAAAGAAGGTTCAAGTCTATGGGTTGAACGCACTCAACACAAGGAAGTTTCTGAGAATGCTTCTGTCCAGTTTTTATGTGAATATATTTCCATTTCCAGCCTAGGCTTCAAAGCGCTCCAAATATCCGCTTGCAGATTCTACAAAAAGAGTGTTTCCAAACTTGTCTATCAATTAGTAGGTTTAACTCTGTTAGGTGAATGCACTCATCACAATGAAATTTCTGAGAATGCTTCCCTCTAGTTTTTATGTGAAGCAATTTCCTTTTCCAACATAGGCCTCAAGGTGCTCTGCATAAACACTTGCGAATTCTACAAACTTAGTGATTCAAAACTGTTCTATCAAAAGGAACGTTCAAGTCTGAGGTGAATGCACTCATCAGAGAGAACTTTCTCAGAATGCTTCTGTCTAGTTTTCAGGTGAAGATATTTCATTTCCCAGCATAGGCCTCAAAGCGCTCCAAATATCCACTTGCAGATCCTACAAAAAGAGTCTTTCAAAACTGCTCTTTGAAAAGGAAGGTTCAAATCTGTGAGTTGAAAGCACTCATCAGAGAGAAGTTTCCGAGAATGATTCTATCTAGTTTTCATCTGCATGTGTTTCCTTTTCCACTAGATGCCGCAATCGCACCAAATATCCACTTGCAGTTTCCACGAAAAGAGTGTTGCAGAACTGCTCCATGGAAAGGAGTGTTCAACTCTGTGAGTTCAATCCCCGCATGACATAAAAGTTTCTGAAAATGCTTCTGTCCAGTTTGTATATGAAGATATCTCCTTTTCCAGCATAAGCCTCAAAGAGCTCCAAATATCCACTTGCGTATTCTACAAAAACCGTGTTTCATAACTGGTCTATCAAAAGGAAGGTTCAACTCTGTGAGTTGAATGCACTCATCACAAAGAAGTTTCTGTGAATGCTTCCATCTAGCTTTTATGCAATGATATTTCCTTTTGCAGCATAGGCCTCAAAGCGCTCCAAATATCCACTTGCAGATTCTACAAAAAGAGGGTTTCAAAACTGCTCTATCAAAAGGCAGGTTGAACTCCGTGAGTTGAATGCACAAAGCACAGGGAACTTTCTGAGAAAGCTTTTGTCCAGTTTCTACGTGAAGATATTTCCTTTTCCAGCCTAGGCCTCAAAGCACTCCATCCATCCACATGAAGATTCTACTAAAAGAGTGTTTCGAAACTTCTCTATCAAAAGAAAGGTTGAACTCCGTGAGTTCAACGCACACATCACAAAGAAGTTTCTGAGAATGCTTCTGTCCAGTTTTTATGTGAAGATATTTCCTTTTCCAGCATAGGCCTCAAAGCGCTCCATATATCCACTTGCAGATGCTACAAAAAGAGTGTTTCAAAACTGCTCTTTCAGAAGGAAGCTTCAAGTCTGTGAGTTGAATGCACTTCTCACAAAGACGTTTCTGAGAATGCTTCTGTCTAGATTTCATGAGAAGATGTTTCCATTTACATCACAGGCCTCAAATCCCTCCAAATATTCACTTGCGTGTTCTACAAAAAGAGTGTTTCGAAACTTCTCTATCGATTGGTAGGTTCAACTCTCTGAGTTGAATGCACTCTTTACAAAGAGGTTTCTGAGAATATTTCTGTCTAGTTTTTATGTGAAGATATATCCTTTTCCAACATAGGCCTCGAAGCGCTCCGACTAAACAATTGCAGATTCTACAAAAGGAGTGCTTCAAAACTGTTCTATCGAAAGGAACGTTCAAGTCTGTGAGATGAATGCACTCTTCTCAAAGAGGTTTCTGAGAATGCTGCTGTCCAGTTTTTAGGTGAAGACATTTCCTTTTCCAGCATAGGCCTCAAAGCGCTCCAAATACCCACTTGCAGATTCTACAAAAAGAGTGTCTCCCAACTTCTCTATCAATTGGTAGGTTCAAGTCTGTGAGTTGAATGCAATCCACACAAAGAAGTTTCTGAGAATGCTGCTGTTTAGTTCTTATGTGAAGATATTTCCTTTTCCAGCATAGGCCGGAAATCGCTACAAATATCCACTTGCAGATTTTACCGAAAGTGTGCTTCAAAACTGCTCTTTGAAAAGAAAGGTTCAACACTGTGAGTTGAATGCACGTATCGTGAAGAAGTTTCTGAGAATGCTTCTGTCTAGTACTTAGGTGAAGAGATTCCATTTCACAGCATAGGCCTCATAGTGCTCCAAATATCCACTTGCAGATTCTACAAAAAGAGTGTTTCAAAACTGTTCTATCAAAAGGAAGGTTCAAGTCTGTGAGTAGAATGCACTCATCACAAAGAAGTTTCTGAGAATGCTTCTGTCTAGTTTTTATGTGAAGACATTTCCTTTTCCAACATAGGCCTCAAAGCGTTCCGAATAAACACTTGCAGATTGTACAAAAGGAGTGTTTCAAAACTGTTCTATGAAAAGGAACGTTCAAGTCTGTGAGTTGAATGCACTCCTCACAAAGAAGTTTCTGAGAATGCAGCTGTCTAGTTTTTGTGTGAAGATATTTCCTTTTCCTTGCATAGGTCTCAAATCGCTGGAAATATCCACTTGCAGATTTCACAAAAAGAGTGTTTCCAAACTGCTCTATCAAAAGACAGGTTCAACTCTGTGAGTTGAATGCACGCATCGAGAAGAACTTTCTGAGAATGCTTCTGTCTAGTTTTTAGGTGAAGATATTACATTTCCCAGCATAGGCCTCAAAGTGCTCCAAATATCCTTTTGCAGATTTTACAAAAAGAGTGTTTCAAAACTGCTCTTTCAAAAAGAAGGTTCAAGTCTGTGAGTTGAATGCACTCAACACAAGGAAGTTTCTGAGAATGCTTCTGTCTAGTTTTTATGTGAAGATATTTCCATTTCCAGCATAGGCCTCAAAGCGCTCCAAATATCCATTTGCAGATTCTACAAAAAGAGTGTTTCCAAACTTGTCTATCAATTAGTAGGTTCAACTCTGTGAGGTGAATGCACTCATCACAAAGAAGTTTCTGAGAATGCTGCTGTTTAGTTCTTATGTGAACATATTTCCTTTTCCAGCATAGGCCGGAAATCGCTCTAAATATCCACTTGCAGATTTTACCAAAAGTGTGTTTCAAAACTGCTCTTTGAAAAGAAAGGTTCAACTCTGTGAGTTGATTGCACATGTGGTGAAGAAGTTTCTGAGAATGCTTCTGTCTAGTACTTAGCTGAAGAGATTTCATTTCACAGCATAGGCCTCATAGTGCTCCAAATATCCACTTGCAGATTCTACAAAAAGAGTGTTTCAAAACTGTTCTATCAAAAGGAAGGTTCAACTCTGTGACTGGAATGCACTCATCACAAAGAAGTTTCTGAGAATGCTTCTGTCTAGTTTTTATGTGAAGATATTTCCTTTTCCAACATAGGCCTCAAAGCGCTCCGAATAAACACCTGCAGATTGTACAAAAGGAGTGTTTCAAAACTGTTCTATGAAAAGGAACGTTCAAGTCTGTGAGTTGAATGCACTCCTCACAAAGAAGTTTCTGAGAATGCAGCTGTCTAGTTTTTGTGTGAAGATATTTCCTTTTCCTTGCATAGACCTCAAATCGCTGGAAATATCCACTTGCAGATTTCACAAAAAGAGTGTTTCCAAACTGCTCTATCAAAAGACGGGTTGAAATCTGTGAGTTGAATGCACGCATCGAGGAGATCTTTCTGAGAATGCTTCTGTCTAGTTTTTAGGTGAAGATATTCCATTTCCCAGCATGGGCCTCAAAATGCTCCAAATATCCATTTGCAGATTTTACAAAAAGAGTGTTTCAAAACTGCTCTTTCAAAAAGAAGGTTCAAGTCTATGGGTTGAACGCACTCAACACAAGGAAGTTTCTGAGAATGCTTCTGTCCAGTTTTTATGTGAATATATTTCCATTTCCAGCCTAGGCTTCAAAGCGCTCCAAATATCCACTTGCAGATTCTACAAAAAGAGTGTTTCCAAACTTGTCTATCAATTAGTAGGTTCAACTCTGTTAGGTGAATGCACTCATCACAATGAAATTTCTGAGAATGCTTCTCTCTAGTTTTTATGTGAAGCAATTTCCTTTTCCAACATAGGCCTCAAGGTGCTCTGCATAAACACTTGCGAATTCTACAAACTTAGTGATTCAAAACTGTTCTATCAAAAGGAACGTTCAAGTCTGAGGTGAATGCACTCATCAGAGAGAACTTTCTCAGAATGCTTCTGTCTAGTTTTCAGGTGAAGATATTTCATTTCCCAGCATAGGCCTCAAAGCGCTCCAAATATCCACTTGCAGATCCTACAAAAAGAGTCTTTCAAAACTGCTCTTTGAAAAGGAAGGTTCAAATCTGTGAGTTGAAAGCACTCATCAGAGAGAAGTTTCCGAGAATGATTCTATCTAGTTTTCATCTGCATGTGTTTCCTTTTCCACTAGATGCCGCAATCGCACCAAATATCCACTTGCAGTTTCCACGAAAAGAGTGTTGCAGAACTGCTCCATGGAAAGGAGTGTTCAACTCTGTGAGTTCAATCCCCACATGACATAAAAGTTTCTGAAAATGCTTCTGTCCAGTTTGTATATGAAGATATCTCCTTTTCCAGCATAAGCCTCAAAGAGCTCCAAATATCCACTTGCGTATTCTACAAAAACCGTGTTTCATAACTGGTCTATCAAAAGGAAGGTTCAACTCTGTGAGTTGAATGCACTCATCACAAAGAAGTTTCTGTGAATGCTTCCATCTAGCTTTTATGCAATGATATTTCCTTTTGCAGCATAGGCCTCAAAGCGCTCCAAATATCCACTTGCAGATTCTACAAAAAGAGGGTTTCAAAACTGCTCTATCAAAAGGCAGGTTGAACTCCGTGAGTTGAATGCACAAAGCACAGGGAACTTTCTGAGAAAGCTTTTGTCCAGTTTCTACGTGAAGATATTTCCTTTTCCAGCCTAGGCCTCAAAGCACTCCATCCATCCACATGAAGATTCTACTAAAAGAGTGTTTCGAAACTTCTCTATCAAAAGAAAGGTTGAACTCCGTGAGTTCAACGCACACATCACAAAGAAGTTTCTGAGAATGCTTCTGTCCAGTTTTTATGTGAAGATATTTCCTTTTCCAGCATAGGCCTCAAAGCGCTCCATATATCCACTTGCAGATGCTACAAAAAGAGTGTTTCAAAACTGCTCTTTCAGAAGGAAGCTTCAAGTCTGTGAGTTGAATGCACTTCTCACAAAGACGTTTCTGAGAATGCTTCTGTCTAGATTTCATGAGAAGATGTTTCCATTTACATCACAGGCCTCAAATCCCTCCAAATATTCACTTGCGTGTTCTACAAAAAGAGTGTTTCGAAACTTCTCTATCGATTGGTAGGTTCAACTCTCTGAGTTGAATGCACTCTTTACAAAGAGGTTTCTGAGAATATTTCTGTCTAGTTTTTATGTGAAGATATATCCTTTTCCAACATAGGCCTCGAAGCGCTCCGACTAAACAATTGCAGATTCTACAAAAGGAGTGCTTCAAAACTGTTCTATCGAAAGGAACGTTCAAGTCTGTGAGATGAATGCACTCTTCTCAAAGAGGTTTCTGAGAATGCTGCTGTCCAGTTTTTAGGTGAAGACATTTCCTTT
The DNA here is from genome assembly GCF_028885625.2 of Pongo pygmaeus. Classification (NCBI taxonomy): domain Eukaryota; kingdom Metazoa; phylum Chordata; class Mammalia; order Primates; family Hominidae; genus Pongo; species Pongo pygmaeus. The sequence goes on from NC_085930.1 coordinate 21,509,546, forward strand.
TCCAGCATAGGCCTCAAAGCGCTCCAAATACCCACTTGCAGATTCTACAAAAAGAGTGTCTCCCAACTTCTCTATCAATTGGTAGGTTCAAGTCTGTGAGTTGAATGCAATCCACACAAAGAAGTTTCTGAGAATGCTGCTGTTTAGTTCTTATGTGAAGATATTTCCTTTTCCAGCATAGGCCGGAAATCGCTACAAATATCCACTTGCAGATTTTACCGAAAGTGTGCTTCAAAACTGCTCTTTGAAAAGAAAGGTTCAACACTGTGAGTTGAATGCACGTATCGTGAAGAAGTTTCTGAGAATGCTTCTGTCTAGTACTTAGGTGAAGAGATTCCATTTCACAGCATAGGCCTCATAGTGCTCCAAATATCCACTTGCAGATTCTACAAAAAGAGTGTTTCAAAACTGTTCTATCAAAAGGAAGGTTCAAGTCTGTGAGTAGAATGCACTCATCACAAAGAAGTTTCTGAGAATGCTTCTGTCTAGTTTTTATGTGAAGACATTTCCTTTTCCAACATAGGCCTCAAAGCGTTCCGAATAAACACTTGCAGATTGTACAAAAGGAGTGTTTCAAAACTGTTCTATGAAAAGGAACGTTCAAGTCTGTGAGTTGAATGCACTCCTCACAAAGAAGTTTCTGAGAATGCAGCTGTCTAGTTTTTGTGTGAAGATATTTCCTTTTCCTTGCATAGGTCTCAAATCGCTGGAAATATCCACTTGCAGATTTCACAAGAAGAGTGTTTCCAAACTGCTCTATCAAAAGACAGGTTCAACTCTGTGAGTTGAATGCACGCATCGAGAAGAACTTTCTGAGAATGCTTCTGTCTAGTTTTTAGGTGAAGATATTACATTTCCCAGCATAGGCCTCAAAGTGCTCCAAATATCCTTTTGCAGATTTTACAAAAAGAGTGTTTCAAAACTGCTCTTTCAAAAAGAAGGTTCAAGTCTGTGAGTTGAATGCACTCAACACAAGGAAGTTTCTGAGAATGCTTCTGTCTAGTTTTTATGTGAAGATATTTCCATTTCCAGCATAGGCCTCAAAGCGCTCCAAATATCCATTTGCAGATTCTACAAAAAGAGTGTTTCCAAACTTCTCTATCAATTAGTAGGTTCAACTCTGTGAGGTGAATGCACTCATCACAAAGAAGTTTCTGAGAATGCTGCTGTTTAGTTCTTATGTGAAGATATTTCCTTTTCCAGCATAGGCCGGAAATCGCTCTAAATATCCACTTGCAGATTTTACCAAAAGTGTGTTTCAAAACTGCTCTTTGAAAAGAAAGGTTCAACTCTGTGAGTTGATTGCACATGTGGTGAAGAAGTTTCTGAGAATGCTTCTGTCTAGTACTTAGCTGAAGAGATTTCATTTCACAGCATAGGCCTCATAGTGCTCCAAATATCCACTTGCAGATTCTACAAAAAGAGTGTTTCAAAACTGTTCTATCAAAAGGAAGGTTCAACTCTGTGACTGGAATGCACTCATCACAAAGAAGTTTCTGAGAATGCTTCTCTCTAGTTTTTATGTGAAGATATTTCCTTTTCCAACATAGGCCTCAAAGCGCTCCGAATAAACACCTGCAGATTGTACAAAAGGAGTGTTTCAAAACTGTTCTATGAAAAGGAACGTTCAAGTCTGTGAGTTGAATGCACTCCTCACAAAGAAGTTTCTGAGAATGCAGCTGTCTAGTTTTTGTGTGAAGATATTTCCTTTTCCTTGCATAGACCTCAAATCGCTGGAAATATCCACTTGCAGATTTCACAAAAAGAGTGTTTCCAAACTGCTCTATCAAAAGACGGGTTGAAATCTGTGAGTTGAATGCACGCATCGAGGAGATCTTTCTGAGAATGCTTCTGTCTAGTTTTTAGGTGAAGATATTCCATTTCCCAGCATGGGCCTCAAAATGCTCCAAATATCCATTTGCAGATTTTACAAAAAGAGTGTTTCAAAACTGCTCTTTCAAAAAGAAGGTTCAAGTCTATGGGTTGAACGCACTCAACACAAGGAAGTTTCTGAGAATGCTTCTGTCCAGTTTTTATGTGAATATATTTCCATTTCCAGCCTAGGCTTCAAAGCGCTCCAAATATCCACTTGCAGATTCTACAAAAAGAGTGTTTCCAAACTTGTCTATCAATTAGTAGGTTCAACTCTGTTAGGTGAATGCACTCATCACAATGAAATTTCTGAGAATGCTTCTCTCTAGTTTTTATGTGAAGCAATTTCCTTTTCCAACATAGGCCTCAAGGTGCTCTGCATAAACACTTGCGAATTCTACAAACTTAGTGATTCAAAACTGTTCTATCAAAAGGAACGTTCAAGTCTGAGGTGAATGCACTCATCAGAGAGAACTTTCTCAGAATGCTTCTGTCTAGTTTTCAGGTGAAGATATTTCATTTCCCAGCATAGGCCTCAAAGCGCTCCAAATATCCACTTGCAGATCCTACAAAAAGAGTCTTTCAAAACTGCTCTTTGAAAAGGAAGGTTCAAATCTGTGAGTTGAAAGCACTCATCAGAGAGAAGTTTCCGAGAATGATTCTATCTAGTTTTCATCTGCATGTGTTTCCTTTTCCACTAGATGCCGCAATCGCACCAAATATCCACTTGCAGTTTCCACGAAAAGAGTGTTGCAGAACTGCTCCATGGAAAGGAGTGTTCAACTCTGTGAGTTCAATCCCCACATGACATAAAAGTTTCTGAAAATGCTTCTGTCCAGTTTGTATATGAAGATATCTCCTTTTCCAGCATAAGCCTCAAAGAGCTCCAAATATCCACTTGCGTATTCTACAAAAACCGTGTTTCATAACTGGTCTATCAAAAGGAAGGTTCAACTCTGTGAGTTGAATGCACTCATCACAAAGAAGTTTCTGTGAATGCTTCCATCTAGCTTTTATGCAATGATATTTCCTTTTGCAGCATAGGCCTCAAAGCGCTCCAAATATCCACTTGCAGATTCTACAAAAAGAGGGTTTCAAAACTGCTCTATCAAAAGGCAGGTTGAACTCCGTGAGTTGAATGCACAAAGCACAGGGAACTTTCTGAGAAAGCTTTTGTCCAGTTTCTACGTGAAGATATTTCCTTTTCCAGCCTAGGCCTCAAAGCACTCCATCCATCCACATGAAGATTCTACTAAAAGAGTGTTTCGAAACTTCTCTATCAAAAGAAAGGTTGAACTCCGTGAGTTCAACGCACACATCACAAAGAAGTTTCTGAGAATGCTTCTGTCCAGTTTTTATGTGAAGATATTTCCTTTTCCAGCATAGGCCTCAAAGCGCTCCATATATCCACTTGCAGATGCTACAAAAAGAGTGTTTCAAAACTGCTCTTTCAGAAGGAAGCTTCAAGTCTGTGAGTTGAATGCACTTCTCACAAAGACGTTTCTGAGAATGCTTCTGTCTAGATTTCATGAGAAGATGTTTCCATTTACATCACAGGCCTCAAATCCCTCCAAATATTCACTTGCGTGTTCTACAAAAAGAGTGTTTCGAAACTTCTCTATCGATTGGTAGGTTCAACTCTCTGAGTTGAATGCACTCTTTACAAAGAGGTTTCTGAGAATATTTCTGTCTAGTTTTTATGTGAAGATATATCCTTTTCCAACATAGGCCTCGAAGCGCTCCGACTAAACAATTGCAGATTCTACAAAAGGAGTGCTTCAAAACTGTTCTATCGAAAGGAACGTTCAAGTCTGTGAGATGAATGCACTCTTCTCAAAGAGGTTTCTGAGAATGCTGCTGTCCAGTTTTTAGGTGAAGACATTTCCTTTTCCAGCATAGGCCTCAAAGCGCTCCAAATACCCACTTGCAGATTCTACAAAAAGAGTGTCTCCCAACTTCTCTATCAATTGGTAGGTTCAAGTCTGTGAGTTGAATGCAATCCACACAAAGAAGTTTCTGAGAATGCTGCTGTTTAGTTCTTATGTGAAGATATTTCCTTTTCCAGCATAGGCCGGAAATCGCTACAAATATCCACTTGCAGATTTTACCGAAAGTGTGCTTCAAAACTGCTCTTTGAAAAGAAAGGTTCAACACTGTGAGTTGAATGCACGTATCGTGAAGAAGTTTCTGAGAATGCTTCTGTCTAGTACTTAGGTGAAGAGATTCCATTTCACAGCATAGGCCTCATAGTGCTCCAAATATCCACTTGCAGATTCTACAAAAAGAGTGTTTCAAAACTGTTCTATCAAAAGGAAGGTTCAAGTCTGTGAGTAGAATGCACTCATCACAAAGAAGTTTCTGAGAATGCTTCTGTCTAGTTTTTATGTGAAGACATTTCCTTTTCCAACATAGGCCTCAAAGCGTTCCGAATAAACACTTGCAGATTGTACAAAAGGAGTGTTTCAAAACTGTTCTATGAAAAGGAACGTTCAAGTCTGTGAGTTGAATGCACTCCTCACAAAGAAGTTTCTGAGAATGCAGCTGTCTAGTTTTTGTGTGAAGATATTTCCTTTTCCTTGCATAGGTCTCAAATCGCTGGAAATATCCACTTGCAGATTTCACAAGAAGAGTGTTTCCAAACTGCTCTATCAAAAGACAGGTTCAACTCTGTGAGTTGAATGCACGCATCGAGAAGAACTTTCTGAGAATGCTTCTGTCTAGTTTTTAGGTGAAGATATTACATTTCCCAGCATAGGCCTCAAAGTGCTCCAAATATCCTTTTGCAGATTTTACAAAAAGAGTGTTTCAAAACTGCTCTTTCAAAAAGAAGGTTCAAGTCTGTGAGTTGAATGCACTCAACACAAGGAAGTTTCTGAGAATGCTTCTGTCTAGTTTTTATGTGAAGATATTTCCATTTCCAGCATAGGCCTCAAAGCGCTCCAAATATCCATTTGCAGATTCTACAAAAAGAGTGTTTCCAAACTTCTCTATCAATTAGTAGGTTCAACTCTGTGAGGTGAATGCACTCATCACAAAGAAGTTTCTGAGAATGCTGCTGTTTAGTTCTTATGTGAAGATATTTCCTTTTCCAGCATAGGCCGGAAATCGCTCTAAATATCCACTTGCAGATTTTACCAAAAGTGTGTTTCAAAACTGCTCTTTGAAAAGAAAGGTTCAACTCTGTGAGTTGATTGCACATGTGGTGAAGAAGTTTCTGAGAATGCTTCTGTCTAGTACTTAGCTGAAGAGATTTCATTTCACAGCATAGGCCTCATAGTGCTCCAAATATCCACTTGCAGATTCTACAAAAAGAGTGTTTCAAAACTGTTCTATCAAAAGGAAGGTTCAACTCTGTGACTGGAATGCACTCATCACAAAGAAGTTTCTGAGAATGCTTCTCTCTAGTTTTTATGTGAAGATATTTCCTTTTCCAACATAGGCCTCAAAGCGCTCCGAATAAACACCTGCAGATTGTACAAAAGGAGTGTTTCAAAACTGTTCTATGAAAAGGAACGTTCAAGTCTGTGAGTTGAATGCACTCCTCACAAAGAAGTTTCTGAGAATGCAGCTGTCTAGTTTTTGTGTGAAGATATTTCCTTTTCCTTGCATAGACCTCAAATCGCTGGAAATATCCACTTGCAGATTTCACAAAAAGAGTGTTTCCAAACTGCTCTATCAAAAGACGGGTTGAAATCTGTGAGTTGAATGCACGCATCGAGGAGATCTTTCTGAGAATGCTTCTGTCTAGTTTTTAGGTGAAGATATTCCATTTCCCAGCATGGGCCTCAAAATGCTCCAAATATCCATTTGCAGATTTTACAAAAAGAGTGTTTCAAAACTGCTCTTTCAAAAAGAAGGTTCAAGTCTATGGGTTGAACGCACTCAACACAAGGAAGTTTCTGAGAATGCTTCTGTCCAGTTTTTATGTGAATATATTTCCATTTCCAGCCTAGGCTTCAAAGCGCTCCAAATATCCACTTGCAGATTCTACAAAAAGAGTGTTTCCAAACTTGTCTATCAATTAGTAGGTTCAACTCTGTTAGGTGAATGCACTCATCACAATGAAATTTCTGAGAATGCTTCTCTCTAGTTTTTATGTGAAGCAATTTCCTTTTCCAACATAGGCCTCAAGGTGCTCTGCATAAACACTTGCGAATTCTACAAACTTAGTGATTCAAAACTGTTCTATCAAAAGGAACGTTCAAGTCTGAGGTGAATGCACTCATCAGAGAGAACTTTCTCAGAATGCTTCTGTCTAGTTTTCAGGTGAAGATATTTCATTTCCCAGCATAGGCCTCAAAGCGCTCCAAATATCCACTTGCAGATCCTACAAAAAGAGTCTTTCAAAACTGCTCTTTGAAAAGGAAGGTTCAAATCTGTGAGTTGAAAGCACTCATCAGAGAGAAGTTTCCGAGAATGATTCTATCTAGTTTTCATCTGCATGTGTTTCCTTTTCCACTAGATGCCGCAATCGCACCAAATATCCACTTGCAGTTTCCACGAAAAGAGTGTTGCAGAACTGCTCCATGGAAAGGAGTGTTCAACTCTGTGAGTTCAATCCCCACATGACATAAAAGTTTCTGAAAATGCTTCTGTCCAGTTTGTATATGAAGATATCTCCTTTTCCAGCATAAGCCTCAAAGAGCTCCAAATATCCACTTGCGTATTCTACAAAAACCGTGTTTCATAACTGGTCTATCAAAAGGAAGGTTCAACTCTGTGAGTTGAATGCACTCATCACAAAGAAGTTTCTGTGAATGCTTCCATCTAGCTTTTATGCAATGATATTTCCTTTTGCAGCATAGGCCTCAAAGCGCTCCAAATATCCACTTGCAGATTCTACAAAAAGAGGGTTTCAAAACTGCTCTATCAAAAGGCAGGTTGAACTCCGTGAGTTGAATGCACAAAGCACAGGGAACTTTCTGAGAAAGCTTTTGTCCAGTTTCTACGTGAAGATATTTCCTTTTCCAGCCTAGGCCTCAAAGCACTCCATCCATCCACATGAAGATTCTACTAAAAGAGTGTTTCGAAACTTCTCTATCAAAAGAAAGGTTGAACTCCGTGAGTTCAACGCACACATCACAAAGAAGTTTCTGAGAATGCTTCTGTCCAGTTTTTATGTGAAGATATTTCCTTTTCCAGCATAGGCCTCAAAGCGCTCCATATATCCACTTGCAGATGCTACAAAAAGAGTGTTTCAAAACTGCTCTTTCAGAAGGAAGCTTCAAGTCTGTGAGTTGAATGCACTTCTCACAAAGACGTTTCTGAGAATGCTTCTGTCTAGATTTCATGAGAAGATGTTTCCATTTACATCACAGGCCTCAAATCCCTCCAAATATTCACTTGCGTGTTCTACAAAAAGAGTGTTTCGAAACTTCTCTATCGATTGGTAGGTTCAACTCTCTGAGTTGAATGCACTCTTTACAAAGAGGTTTCTGAGAATATTTCTGTCTAGTTTTTATGTGAAGATATATCCTTTTCCAACATAGGCCTCGAAGCGCTCCGACTAAACAATTGCAGATTCTACAAAAGGAGTGCTTCAAAACTGTTCTATCGAAAGGAACGTTCAAGTCTGTGAGATGAATGCACTCTTCTCAAAGAGGTTTCTGAGAATGCTGCTGTCCAGTTTTTAGGTGAAGACATTTCCTTTTCCAGCATAGGCCTCAAAGCGCTCCAAATACCCACTTGCAGATTCTACAAAAAGAGTGTCTCCCAACTTCTCTATCAATTGGTAGGTTCAAGTCTGTGAGTTGAATGCAATCCACACAAAGAAGTTTCTGAGAATGCTGCTGTTTAGTTCTTATGTGAAGATATTTCCTTTTCCAGCATAGGCCGGAAATCGCTACAAATATCCACTTGCAGATTTTACCGAAAGTGTGCTTCAAAACTGCTCTTTGAAAAGAAAGGTTCAACACTGTGAGTTGAATGCACATATCGTGAAGAAGTTTCTGAGAATGCTTCTGTCTAGTACTTAGGTGAAGAGATTCCATTTCACAGCATAGGCCTCATAGTGCTCCAAATATCCACTTGCAGATTCTACAAAAAGAGTGTTTCAAAACTGTTCTATCAAAAGGAAGGTTCAAGTCTGTGAGTAGAATGCACTCATCACAAAGAAGTTTCTGAGAATGCTTCTGTCTAGTTTTTATGTGAAGACATTTCCTTTTCCAACATAGGCCTCAAAGCGTTCCGAATAAACACTTGCAGATTGTACAAAAGGAGTGTTTCAAAACTGTTCTATGAAAAGGAACGTTCAAGTCTGTGAGTTGAATGCACTCCTCACAAAGAAGTTTCTGAGAATGCAGCTGTCTAGTTTTTGTGTGAAGATATTTCCTTTTCCTTGCATAGGTCTCAAATCGCTGGAAATATCCACTTGCAGATTTCACAAAAAGAGTGTTTCCAAACTGCTCTATCAAAAGACAGGTTCAACTCTGTGAGTTGAATGCACGCATCGAGAAGAACTTTCTGAGAATGCTTCTGTCTAGTTTTTAGGTGAAGATATTACATTTCCCAGCATAGGCCTCAAAGTGCTCCAAATATCCTTTTGCAGATTTTACAAAAAGAGTGTTTCAAAACTGCTCTTTCAAAAAGAAGGTTCAAGTCTGTGAGTTGAATGCACTCAACACAAGGAAGTTTCTGAGAATGCTTCTGTCTAGTTTTTATGTGAAGATATTTCCATTTCCAGCATAGGCCTCAAAGCGCTCCAAATATCCATTTGCAGATTCTACAAAAAGAGTGTTTCCAAACTTGTCTATCAATTAGTAGGTTCAACTCTGTGAGGTGAATGCACTCATCACAAAGAAGTTTCTGAGAATGCTGCTGTTTAGTTCTTATGTGAACATATTTCCTTTTCCAGCATAGGCCGGAAATCGCTCTAAATATCCACTTGCAGATTTTACCAAAAGTGTGTTTCAAAACTGCTCTTTGAAAAGAAAGGTTCAACTCTGTGAGTTGATTGCACATGTGGTGAAGAAGTTTCTGAGAATGCTTCTGTCTAGTACTTAGCTGAAGAGATTTCATTTCACAGCATAGGCCTCATAGTGCTCCAAATATCCACTTGCAGATTCTACAAAAAGAGTGTTTCAAAACTGTTCTATCAAAAGGAAGGTTCAACTCTGTGACTGGAATGCACTCATCACAAAGAAGTTTCTGAGAATGCTTCTGTCTAGTTTTTATGTGAAGATATTTCCTTTTCCAACATAGGCCTCAAAGCGCTCCGAATAAACACCTGCAGATTGTACAAAAGGAGTGTTTCAAAACTGTTCTATGAAAAGGAACGTTCAAGTCTGTGAGTTGAATGCACTCCTCACAAAGAAGTTTCTGAGAATGCAGCTGTCTAGTTTTTGTGTGAAGATATTTCCTTTTCCTTGCATAGACCTCAAATCGCTGGAAATATCCACTTGCAGATTTCACAAAAAGAGTGTTTCCAAACTGCTCTATCAAAAGACGGGTTGAAATCTGTGAGTTGAATGCACGCATCGAGGAGATCTTTCTGAGAATGCTTCTGTCTAGTTTTTAGGTGAAGATATTCCATTTCCCAGCATGGGCCTCAAAATGCTCCAAATATCCATTTGCAGATTTTACAAAAAGAGTGTTTCAAAACTGCTCTTTCAAAAAGAAGGTTCAAGTCTATGGGTTGAACGCACTCAACACAAGGAAGTTTCTGAGAATGCTTCTGTCCAGTTTTTATGTGAATATATTTCCATTTCCAGCCTAGGCTTCAAAGCGCTCCAAATATCCACTTGCAGATTCTACAAAAAGAGTGTTTCCAAACTTGTCTATCAATTAGTAGGTTCAACTCTGTTAGGTGAATGCACTCATCACAATGAAATTTCTGAGAATGCTTCTCTCTAGTTTTTATGTGAAGCAATTTCCTTTTCCAACATAGGCCTCAAGGTGCTCTGCATAAACACTTGCGAATTCTACAAACTTAGTGATTCAAAACTGTTCTATCAAAAGGAACGTTCAAGTCTGAGGTGAATGCACTCATCAGAGAGAACTTTCTCAGAATGCTTCTGTCTAGTTTTCAGGTGAAGATATTTCATTTCCCAGCATAGGCCTCAAAGCGCTCCAAATATCCACTTGCAGATCCTACAAAAAGAGTCTTTCAAAACTGCTCTTTGAAAAGGAAGGTTCAAATCTGTGAGTTGAAAGCACTCATCAGAGAGAAGTTTCCGAGAATGATTCTATCTAGTTTTCATCTGCATGTGTTTCCTTTTCCACTAGATGCCGCAATCGCACCAAATATCCACTTGCAGTTTCCACGAAAAGAGTGTTGCAGAACTGCTCCATGGAAAGGAGTGTTCAACTCTGTGAGTTCAATCCCCACATGACATAAAAGTTTCTGAAAATGCTTCTGTCCAGTTTGTATATGAAGATATCTCCTTTTCCAGCATAAGCCTCAAAGAGCTCCAAATATCCACTTGCGTATTCTACAAAAACCGTGTTTCATAACTGGTCTATCAAAAGGAAGGTTCAACTCTGTGAGTTGAATGCACTCATCACAAAGAAGTTTCTGTGAATGCTTCCATCTAGCTTTTATGCAATGATATTTCCTTTTGCAGCATAGGCCTCAAAGCGCTCCAAATATCCACTTGCAGATTCTACAAAAAGAGGGTTTCAAAACTGCTCTATCAAAAGGCAGGTTGAACTCCGTGAGTTGAATGCACAAAGCACAGGGAACTTTCTGAGAAAGCTTTTGTCCAGTTTCTACGTGAAGATATTTCCTTTTCCAGCCTAGGCCTCAAAGCACTCCATCCATCCACATGAAGATTCTACTAAAAGAGTGTTTCGAAACTTCTCTATCAAAAGAAAGGTTGAACTCCGTGAGTTCAACGCACACATCACAAAGAAGTTTCTGAGAATGCTTCTGTCCAGTTTTTATGTGAAGATATTTCCTTTTCCAGCATAGGCCTCAAAGCGCTCCATATATCCACTTGCAGATGCTACAAAAAGAGTGTTTCAAAACTGCTCTTTCAGAAGGAAGCTTCAAGTCTGTGAGTTGAATGCACTTCTCACAAAGACGTTTCTGAGAATGCTTCTGTCTAGATTTCATGAGAAGATGTTTCCATTTACATCACAGGCCTCAAATCCCTCCAAATATTCACTTGCGTGTTCTACAAAAAGAGTGTTTCGAAACTTCTCTATCGATTGGTAGGTTCAACTCTCTGAGTTGAATGCACTCTTTACAAAGAGGTTTCTGAGAATATTTCTGTCTAGTTTTTATGTGAAGATATATCCTTTTCCAACATAGGCCTCGAAGCGCTCCGACTAAACAATTGCAGATTCTACAAAAGGAGTGCTTCAAAACTGTTCTATCGAAAGGAACGTTCAAGTCTGTGAGATGAATGCACTCTTCTCAAAGAGGTTTCTGAGAATGCTGCTGTCCAGTTTTTAGGTGAAGACATTTCCTTTTCCAGCATAGGCCTCAAAGCGCTCCAAATACCCACTTGCAGATCCTACAAAAAGAGTGTCTCCCAACTTCTCTATCAATTGGTAGGTTCAAATCTGTGAGTTGAATGCAATCCACACAAAGAAGTTTCTGAGAATGCTGCTGTTTAGTTCTTATGTGAAGATATTTCCTTTTCCAGCATAGGCCGGAAATCGCTACAAATATCCACTTGCAGATTTTACCGAAAGTGTGCTTCAAAACTGCTCTTTGAAAAGAAAGGTTCAACACTGTGAGTTGAATGCACATATCGTGAAGAAGTTTCTGAGAATGCTTCTGTCTAGTACTTAGGTGAAGAGATTCCATTTCACAGCATAGGCCTCATAGTGCTCCAAATATCCACTTGCAGATTCTACAAAAAGAGTGTTTCAAAACTGTTCTATCAAAAGGAAGGTTCAAGTCTGTGAGTAGAATGCACTCATCACAAAGAAGTTTCTGAGAATGCTTCTGTCTAGTTTTTATGTGAAGACATTTCCTTTTCCAACATAGGCCTCAAAGCGTTCCGAATAAACACTTGCAGATTGTACAAAAGGAGTGTTTCAAAACTGTTCTATGAAAAGGAACGTTCAAGTCTGTGAGTTGAATGCACTCCTCACAAAGAAGTTTCTGAGAATGCAGCTGTCTAGTTTTTGTGTGAAGATATTTCCTTTTCCTTGCATAGGTCTCAAATCGCTGGAAATATCCACTTGCAGATTTCACAAGAAGAGTGTTTCCAAACTGCTCTATCAAAAGACAGGTTCAACTCTGTGAGTTGAATGCACGCATCGAGAAGAACTTTCTGAGAATGCTTCTGTCTAGTTTTTAGGTGAAGATATTACATTTCCCAGCATAGGCCTCAAAGTGCTCCAAATATCCTTTTGCAGATTTTACAAAAAGAGTGTTTCAAAACTGCTCTTTCAAAAAGAAGGTTCAAGTCTGTGAGTTGAATGCACTCAACACAAGGAAGTTTCTGAGAATGCTTCTGTCTAGTTTTTATGTGAAGATATTTCCATTTCCAGCATAGGCCTCAAAGCGCTCCAAATATCCATTTGCAGATTCTACAAAAAGAGTGTTTCCAAACTTCTCTATCAATTAGTAGGTTCAACTCTGTGAGGTGAATGCACTCATCACAAAGAAGTTTCTGAGAATGCTGCTGTTTAGTTCTTATGTGAAGATATTTCCTTTTCCAGCATAGGCCGGAAATCGCTCTAAATATCCACTTGCAGATTTTACCAAAAGTGTGTTTCAAAACTGCTCTTTGAAAAGAAAGGTTCAACTCTGTGAGTTGATTGCACATGTGGTGAAGAAGTTTCTGAGAATGCTTCTGTCTAGTACTTAGGTGAAGAGATTTCATTTCACAGCATAGGCCTCATAGTGCTCCAAATATCCACTTGCAGATTCTACAAAAAGAGTGTTTCAAAACTGTTCTATCAAAAGGAAGGTTCAACTCTGTGACTGGAATGCACTCATCACAAAGAAGTTTCTGAGAATGCTTCTGTCTAGTTTTTATGTGAAGATATTTCCTTTTCCAACATAGGCCTCAAAGCGCTCCGAATAAACACCTGCAGATTGTACAAAAGGAGTGTTTCAAAACTGTTCTATGAAAAGGAACGTTCAAGTCTGTGAGTTGAATGCACTCCTCACAAAGAAGTTTCTGAGAATGCAGCTGTCTAGTTTTTGTGTGAAGATATTTCCTTTTCCTTGCATAGACCTCAAATCGCTGGAAATATCCACTTGCAGATTTCACAAAAAGAGTGTTTCCAAACTGCTCTATCAAAAGACGGGTTGAAATCTGTGAGTTGAATGCACGCATCGAGGAGATCTTTCTGAGAATGCTTCTGTCTAGTTTTTAGGTGAAGATATTCCATTTCCCAGCATGGGCCTCAAAATGCTCCAAATATCCATTTGCAGATTTTACAAAAAGAGTGTTTCAAAACTGCTCTTTCAAAAAGAAGGTTCAAGTCTATGGGTTGAACGCACTCAACACAAGGAAGTTTCTGAGAATGCTTCTGTCCAGTTTTTATGTGAATATATTTCCATTTCCAGCCTAGGCTTCAAAGCGCTCCAAATATCCACTTGCAGATTCTACAAAAAGAGTGTTTCCAAACTTGTCTATCAATTAGTAGGTTCAACTCTGTTAGGTGAATGCACTCATCACAATGAAATTTCTGAGAATGCTTCTCTCTAGTTTTTATGTGAAGCAATTTCCTTTTCCAACATAGGCCTCAAGGTGCTCTGCATAAACACTTGCGAATTCTACAAACTTAGTGATTCAAAACTGTTCTATCAAAAGGAACGTTCAAGTCTGAGGTGAATGCACTCATCAGAGAGAACTTTCTCAGAATGCTTCTGTCTAGTTTTCAGGTGAAGATATTTCATTTCCCAGCATAGGCCTCAAAGCGCTCCAAATATCCACTTGCAGATCCTACAAAAAGAGTCTTTCAAAACTGCTCTTTGAAAAGGAAGGTTCAAATCTGTGAGTTGAAAGCACTCATCAGAGAGAAGTTTCCGAGAATGATTCTATCTAGTTTTCATCTGCATGTGTTTCCTTTTCCACTAGATGCCGCAATCGCACCAAATATCCACTTGCAGTTTCCACGAAAAGAGTGTTGCAGAACTGCTCCATGGAAAGGAGTGTTCAACTCTGTGAGTTCAATCCCCACATGACATAAAAGTTTCTGAAAATGCTTCTGTCCAGTTTGTATATGAAGATATCTCCTTTTCCAGCATAAGCCTCAAAGAGCTCCAAATATCCACTTGCGTATTCTACAAAAACCGTGTTTCATAACTGGTCTATCAAAAGGAAGGTTCAACTCTGTGAGTTGAATGCACTCATCACAAAGAAGTTTCTGTGAATGCTTCCATCTAGCTTTTATGCAATGATATTTCCTTTTGCAGCATAGGCCTCAAAGCGCTCCAAATATCCACTTGCAGATTCTACAAAAAGAGGGTTTCAAAACTGCTCTATCAAAAGGCAGGTTGAACTCCGTGAGTTGAATGCACAAAGCACAGGGAACTTTCTGAGAAAGCTTTTGTCCAGTTTCTACGTGAAGATATTTCCTTTTCCAGCCTAGGCCTCAAAGCACTCCATCCATCCACATGAAGATTCTACTAAAAGAGTGTTTCGAAACTTCTCTATCAAAAGAAAGGTTGAACTCCGTGAGTTCAACGCACACATCACAAAGAAGTTTCTGAGAATGCTTCTGTCCAGTTTTTATGTGAAGATATTTCCTTTTCCAGCATAGGCCTCAAAGCGCTCCATATATCCACTTGCAGATGCTACAAAAAGAGTGTTTCAAAACTGCTCTTTCAGAAGGAAGCTTCAAGTCTGTGAGTTGAATGCACTTCTCACAAAGACGTTTCTGAGAATGCTTCTGTCTAGATTTCATGAGAAGATGTTTCCATTTACATCACAGGCCTCAAATCCCTCCAAATATTCACTTGCGTGTTCTACAAAAAGAGTGTTTCGAAACTTCTCTATCGATTGGTAGGTTCAACTCTCTGAGTTGAATGCACTCTTTACAAAGAGGTTTCTGAGAATATTTCTGTCTAGTTTTTATGTGAAGATATATCCTTTTCCAACATAGGCCTCGAAGCGCTCCGACTAAACAATTGCAGATTCTACAAAAGGAGTGCTTCAAAACTGTTCTATCGAAAGGAACGTTCAAGTCTGTGAGATGAATGCACTCTTCTCAAAGAGGTTTCTGAGAATGCTGCTGTCCAGTTTTTAGGTGAAGACATTTCCTTTTCCAGCATAGGCCTCAAAGCGCTCCAAATACCCACTTGCAGATTCTACAAAAAGAGTGTCTCCCAACTTCTCTATCAATTGGTAGGTTCAAGTCTGTGAGTTGAATGCAATCCACACAAAGAAGTTTCTGAGAATGCTGCTGTTTAGTTCTTATGTGAAGATATTTCCTTTTCCAGCATAGGCCGGAAATCGCTACAAATATCCACTTGCAGATTTTACCGAAAGTGTGCTTCAAAACTGCTCTTTGAAAAGAAAGGTTCAACACTGTGAGTTGAATGCACATATCGTGAAGAAGTTTCTGAGAATGCTTCTGTCTAGTACTTAGGTGAAGAGATTCCATTTCACAGCATAGGCCTCATAGTGCTCCAAATATCCACTTGCAGATTCTACAAAAAGAGTGTTTCAAAACTGTTCTATCAAAAGGAAGGTTCAAGTCTGTGAGTAGAATGCACTCATCACAAAGAAGTTTCTGAGAATGCTTCTGTCTAGTTTTTATGTGAAGACATTTCCTTTTCCAACATAGGCCTCAAAGCGTTCCGAATAAACACTTGCAGATTGTACAAAAGGAGTGTTTCAAAACTGTTCTATGAAAAGGAACGTTCAAGTCTGTGAGTTGAATGCACTCCTCACAAAGAAGTTTCTGAGAATGCAGCTGTCTAGTTTTTGTGTGAAGATATTTCCTTTTCCTTGCATAGGTCTCAAATCGCTGGAAATATCCACTTGCAGATTTCACAAGAAGAGTGTTTCCAAACTGCTCTATCAAAAGACAGGTTCAACTCTGTGAGTTGAATGCACGCATCGAGAAGAACTTTCTGAGAATGCTTCTGTCTAGTTTTTAGGTGAAGATATTACATTTCCCAGCATAGGCCTCAAAGTGCTCCAAATATCCTTTTGCAGATTTTACAAAAAGAGTGTTTCAAAACTGCTCTTTCAAAAAGAAGGTTCAAGTCTGTGAGTTGAATGCACTCAACACAAGGAAGTTTCTGAGAATGCTTCTGTCTAGTTTTTATGTGAAGATATTTCCATTTCCAGCATAGGCCTCAAAGCGCTCCAAATATCCATTTGCAGATTCTACAAAAAGAGTGTTTCCAAACTTCTCTATCAATTAGTAGGTTCAACTCTGTGAGGTGAATGCACTCATCACAAAGAAGTTTCTGAGAATGCTGCTGTTTAGTTCTTATGTGAAGATATTTCCTTTTCCAGCATAGGCCGGAAATCGCTCTAAATATCCACTTGCAGATTTTACCAAAAGTGTGTTTCAAAACTGCTCTTTGAAAAGAAAGGTTCAACTCTGTGAGTTGATTGCACATGTGGTGAAGAAGTTTCTGAGAATGCTTCTGTCTAGTACTTAGCTGAAGAGATTTCATTTCACAGCATAGGCCTCATAGTGCTCCAAATATCCACTTGCAGATTCTACAAAAAGAGTGTTTCAAAACTGTTCTATCAAAAGGAAGGTTCAACTCTGTGACTGGAATGCACTCATCACAAAGAAGTTTCTGAGAATGCTTCTGTCTAGTTTTTATGTGAAGATATTTCCTTTTCCAACATAGGCCTCAAAGCGCTCCGAATAAACACCTGCAGATTGTACAAAAGGAGTGTTTCAAAACTGTTCTATGAAAAGGAACGTTCAAGTCTGTGAGTTGAATGCACTCCTCACAAAGAAGTTTCTGAGAATGCAGCTGTCTAGTTTTTGTGTGAAGATATTTCCTTTTCCTTGCATAGACCTCAAATCGCTGGAAATATCCACTTGCAGATTTCACAAAAAGAGTGTTTCCAAACTGCTCTATCAAAAGACGGGTTGAAATCTGTGAGTTGAATGCACGCATCGAGGAGATCTTTCTGAGAATGCTTCTGTCTAGTTTTTAGGTGAAGATATTCCATTTCCCAGCATGGGCCTCAAAATGCTCCAAATATCCATTTGCAGATTTTACAAAAAGAGTGTTTCAAAACTGCTCTTTCAAAAAGAAGGTTCAAGTCTATGGGTTGAACGCACTCAACACAAGGAAGTTTCTGAGAATGCTTCTGTCCAGTTTTTATGTGAATATATTTCCATTTCCAGCCTAGGCTTCAAAGCGCTCCAAATATCCACTTGCAGATTCTACAAAAAGAGTGTTTCCAAACTTGTCTATCAATTAGTAGGTTCAACTCTGTTAGGTGAATGCACTCATCACAATGAAATTTCTGAGAATGCTTCTCTCTAGTTTTTATGTGAAGCAATTTCCTTTTCCAACATAGGCCTCAAGGTGCTCTGCATAAACACTTGCGAATTCTACAAACTTAGTGATTCAAAACTGTTCTATCAAAAGGAACGTTCAAGTCTGAGGTGAATGCACTCATCAGAGAGAACTTTCTCAGAATGCTTCTGTCTAGTTTTCAGGTGAAGATATTTCATTTCCCAGCATAGGCCTCAAAGCGCTCCAAATATCCACTTGCAGATCCTACAAAAAGAGTCTTTCAAAACTGCTCTTTGAAAAGGAAGGTTCAAATCTGTGAGTTGAAAGCACTCATCAGAGAGAAGTTTCCGAGAATGATTCTATCTAGTTTTCATCTGCATGTGTTTCCTTTTCCACTAGATGCCGCAATCGCACCAAATATCCACTTGCAGTTTCCACGAAAAGAGTGTTGCAGAACTGCTCCATGGAAAGGAGTGTTCAACTCTGTGAGTTCAATCCCCACATGACATAAAAGTTTCTGAAAATGCTTCTGTCCAGTTTGTATATGAAGATATCTCCTTTTCCAGCATAAGCCTCAAAGAGCTCCAAATATCCACTTGCGTATTCTACAAAAACCGTGTTTCATAACTGGTCTATCAAAAGGAAGGTTCAACTCTGTGAGTTGAATGCACTCATCACAAAGAAGTTTCTGTGAATGCTTCCATCTAGCTTTTATGCAATGATATTTCCTTTTGCAGCATAGGCCTCAAAGCGCTCCAAATATCCACTTGCAGATTCTACAAAAAGAGGGTTTCAAAACTGCTCTATCAAAAGGCAGGTTGAACTCCGTGAGTTGAATGCACAAAGCACAGGGAACTTTCTGAGAAAGCTTTTGTCCAGTTTCTACGTGAAGATATTTCCTTTTCCAGCCTAGGCCTCAAAGCACTCCATCCATCCACATGAAGATTCTACTAAAAGAGTGTTTCGAAACTTCTCTATCAAAAGAAAGGTTGAACTCCGTGAGTTCAACGCACACATCACAAAGAAGTTTCTGAGAATGCTTCTGTCCAGTTTTTATGTGAAGATATTTCCTTTTCCAGCATAGGCCTCAAAGCGCTCCATATATCCACTTGCAGATGCTACAAAAAGAGTGTTTCAAAACTGCTCTTTCAGAAGGAAGCTTCAAGTCTGTGAGTTGAATGCACTTCTCACAAAGACGTTTCTGAGAATGCTTCTGTCTAGATTTCATGAGAAGATGTTTCCATTTACATCACAGGCCTCAAATCCCTCCAAATATTCACTTGCGTGTTCTACAAAAAGAGTGTTTCGAAACTTCTCTATCGATTGGTAGGTTCAACTCTCTGAGTTGAATGCACTCTTTACAAAGAGGTTTCTGAGAATATTTCTGTCTAGTTTTTATGTGAAGATATATCCTTTTCCAACATAGGCCTCGAAGCGCTCCGACTAAACAATTGCAGATTCTACAAAAGGAGTGCTTCAAAACTGTTCTATGGAAAGGAACGTTCAAGTCTGTGAGATGAATGCACTCTTCTCAAAGAGGTTTCTGAGAATGCTGCTGTCCAGTTTTTAGGTGAAGACATTTCCTTTTCCAGCATAGGCCTCAAAGCGCTCCAAATACCCACTTGCAGATTCTACAAAAAGAGTGTCTCCCAACTTCTCTATCAATTGGTAGGTTCAAGTCTGTGAGTTGAATGCAATCCACACAAAGAAGTTTCTGAGAATGCTGCTGTTTAGTTCTTATGTGAAGATATTTCCTTTTCCAGCATAGGCCGGAAATCGCTACAAATATCCACTTGCAGATTTTACCGAAAGTGTGCTTCAAAACTGCTCTTTGAAAAGAAAGGTTCAACACTGTGAGTTGAATGCACATATCGTGAAGAAGTTTCTGAGAATGCTTCTGTCTAGTACTTAGGTGAAGAGATTCCATTTCACAGCATAGGCCTCATAGTGCTCCAAATATCCACTTGCAGATTCTACAAAAAGAGTGTTTCAAAACTGTTCTATCAAAAGGAAGGTTCAAGTCTGTGAGTAGAATGCACTCATCACAAAGAAGTTTCTGAGAATGCTTCTGTCTAGTTTTTATGTGAAGACATTTCCTTTTCCAACATAGGCCTCAAAGCGTTCCGAATAAACACTTGCAGATTGTACAAAAGGAGTGTTTCAAAACTGTTCTATGAAAAGGAACGTTCAAGTCTGTGAGTTGAATGCACTCCTCACAAAGAAGTTTCTGAGAATGCAGCTGTCTAGTTTTTGTGTGAAGATATTTCCTTTTCCTTGCATAGGTCTCAAATCGCTGGAAATATCCACTTGCAGATTTCACAAGAAGAGTGTTTCCAAACTGCTCTATCAAAAGACAGGTTCAACTCTGTGAGTTGAATGCACGCATCGAGAAGAACTTTCTGAGAATGCTTCTGTCTAGTTTTTAGGTGAAGATATTACATTTCCCAGCATAGGCCTCAAAGTGCTCCAAATATCCTTTTGCAGATTTTACAAAAAGAGTGTTTCAAAACTGCTCTTTCAAAAAGAAGGTTCAAGTCTGTGAGTTGAATGCACTCAACACAAGGAAGTTTCTGAGAATGCTTCTGTCTAGTTTTTATGTGAAGATATTTCCATTTCCAGCATAGGCCTCAAAGCGCTCCAAATATCCATTTGCAGATTCTACAAAAAGAGTGTTTCCAAACTTCTCTATCAATTAGTAGGTTCAACTCTGTGAGGTGAATGCACTCATCACAAAGAAGTTTCTGAGAATGCTGCTGTTTAGTTCTTATGTGAAGATATTTCCTTTTCCAGCATAGGCCGGAAATCGCTCTAAATATCCACTTGCAGATTTTACCAAAAGTGTGTTTCAAAACTGCTCTTTGAAAAGAAAGGTTCAACTCTGTGAGTTGATTGCACATGTGGTGAAGAAGTTTCTGAGAATGCTTCTGTCTAGTACTTAGCTGAAGAGATTTCATTTCACAGCATAGGCCTCATAGTGCTCCAAATATCCACTTGCAGATTCTACAAAAAGAGTGTTTCAAAACTGTTCTATCAAAAGGAAGGTTCAACTCTGTGACTGGAATGCACTCATCACAAAGAAGTTTCTGAGAATGCTTCTCTCTAGTTTTTATGTGAAGATATTTCCTTTTCCAACATAGGCCTCAAAGCGCTCCGAATAAACACCTGCAGATTGTACAAAAGGAGTGTTTCAAAACTGTTCTATGAAAAGGAACGTTCAAGTCTGTGAGTTGAATGCACTCCTCACAAAGAAGTTTCTGAGAATGCAGCTGTCTAGTTTTTGTGTGAAGATATTTCCTTTTCCTTGCATAGACCTCAAATCGCTGGAAATATCCACTTGCAGATTTCACAAAAAGAGTGTTTCCAAACTGCTCTATCAAAAGACGGGTTGAAATCTGTGAGTTGAATGCACGCATCGAGGAGATCTTTCTGAGAATGCTTCTGTCTAGTTTTTAGGTGAAGATATTCCATTTCCCAGCATGGGCCTCAAAATGCTCCAAATATCCATTTGCAGATTTTACAAAAAGAGTGTTTCAAAACTGCTCTTTCAAAAAGAAGGTTCAAGTCTATGGGTTGAACGCACTCAACACAAGGAAGTTTCTGAGAATGCTTCTGTCCAGTTTTTATGTGAATATATTTCCATTTCCAGCCTAGGCTTCAAAGCGCTCCAAATATCCACTTGCAGATTCTACAAAAAGAGTGTTTCCAAACTTGTCTATCAATTAGTAGGTTCAACTCTGTTAGGTGAATGCACTCATCACAATGAAATTTCTGAGAATGCTTCTCTCTAGTTTTTATGTGAAGCAATTTCCTTTTCCAACATAGGCCTCAAGGTGCTCTGCATAAACACTTGCGAATTCTACAAACTTAGTGATTCAAAACTGTTCTATCAAAAGGAACGTTCAAGTCTGAGGTGAATGCACTCATCAGAGAGAACTTTCTCAGAATGCTTCTGTCTAGTTTTCAGGTGAAGATATTTCATTTCCCAGCATAGGCCTCAAAGCGCTCCAAATATCCACTTGCAGATCCTACAAAAAGAGTCTTTCAAAACTGCTCTTTGAAAAGGAAGGTTCAAATCTGTGAGTTGAAAGCACTCATCAGAGAGAAGTTTCCGAGAATGATTCTATCTAGTTTTCATCTGCATGTGTTTCCTTTTCCACTAGATGCCGCAATCGCACCAAATATCCACTTGCAGTTTCCACGAAAAGAGTGTTGCAGAACTGCTCCATGGAAAGGAGTGTTCAACTCTGTGAGTTCAATCCCCACATGACATAAAAGTTTCTGAAAATGCTTCTGTCCAGTTTGTATATGAAGATATCTCCTTTTCCAGCATAAGCCTCAAAGAGCTCCAAATATCCACTTGCGTATTCTACAAAAACCGTGTTTCATAACTGGTCTATCAAAAGGAAGGTTCAACTCTGTGAGTTGAATGCACTCATCACAAAGAAGTTTCTGTGAATGCTTCCATCTAGCTTTTATGCAATGATATTTCCTTTTGCAGCATAGGCCTCAAAGCGCTCCAAATATCCACTTGCAGATTCTACAAAAAGAGGGTTTCAAAACTGCTCTATCAAAAGGCAGGTTGAACTCCGTGAGTTGAATGCACAAAGCACAGGGAACTTTCTGAGAAAGCTTTTGTCCAGTTTCTACGTGAAGATATTTCCTTTTCCAGCCTAGGCCTCAAAGCACTCCATCCATCCACATGAAGATTCTACTAAAAGAGTGTTTCGAAACTTCTCTATCAAAAGAAAGGTTGAACTCCGTGAGTTCAACGCACACATCACAAAGAAGTTTCTGAGAATGCTTCTGTCCAGTTTTTATGTGAAGATATTTCCTTTTCCAGCATAGGCCTCAAAGCGCTCCATATATCCACTTGCAGATGCTACAAAAAGAGTGTTTCAAAACTGCTCTTTCAGAAGGAAGCTTCAAGTCTGTGAGTTGAATGCACTTCTCACAAAGACGTTTCTGAGAATGCTTCTGTCTAGATTTCATGAGAAGATGTTTCCATTTACATCACAGGCCTCAAATCCCTCCAAATATTCACTTGCGTGTTCTACAAAAAGAGTGTTTCGAAACTTCTCTATCGATTGGTAGGTTCAACTCTCTGAGTTGAATGCACTCTTTACAAAGAGGTTTCTGAGAATATTTCTGTCTAGTTTTTATGTGAAGATATATCCTTTTCCAACATAGGCCTCGAAGCGCTCCGACTAAACAATTGCAGATTCTACAAAAGGAGTGCTTCAAAACTGTTCTATCGAAAGGAACGTTCAAGTCTGTGAGATGAATGCACTCTTCTCAAAGAGGTTTCTGAGAATGCTGCTGTCCAGTTTTTAGGTGAAGACATTTCCTTTTCCAGCATAGGCCTCAAAGCGCTCCAAATACCCACTTGCAGATTCTACAAAAAGAGTGTCTCCCAACTTCTCTATCAATTGGTAGGTTCAAGTCTGTGAGTTGAATGCAATCCACACAAAGAAGTTTCTGAGAATGCTGCTGTTTAGTTCTTATGTGAAGATATTTCCTTTTCCAGCATAGGCCGGAAATCGCTACAAATATCCACTTGCAGATTTTACCGAAAGTGTGCTTCAAAACTGCTCTTTGAAAAGAAAGGTTCAACACTGTGAGTTGAATGCACATATCGTGAAGAAGTTTCTGAGAATGCTTCTGTCTAGTACTTAGGTGAAGAGATTCCATTTCACAGCATAGGCCTCATAGTGCTCCAAATATCCACTTGCAGATTCTACAAAAAGAGTGTTTCAAAACTGTTCTATCAAAAGGAAGGTTCAAGTCTGTGAGTAGAATGCACTCATCACAAAGAAGTTTCTGAGAATGCTTCTGTCTAGTTTTTATGTGAAGACATTTCCTTTTCCAACATAGGCCTCAAAGCGTTCCGAATAAACACTTGCAGATTGTACAAAAGGAGTGTTTCAAAACTGTTCTATGAAAAGGAACGTTCAAGTCTGTGAGTTGAATGCACTCCTCACAAAGAAGTTTCTGAGAATGCAGCTGTCTAGTTTTTGTGTGAAGATATTTCCTTTTCCTTGCATAGGTCTCAAATCGCTGGAAATATCCACTTGCAGATTTCACAAAAAGAGTGTTTCCAAACTGCTCTATCAAAAGACAGGTTCAACTCTGTGAGTTGAATGCACGCATCGAGAAGAACTTTCTGAGAATGCTTCTGTCTAGTTTTTAGGTGAAGATATTACATTTCCCAGCATAGGCCTCAAAGTGCTCCAAATATCCTTTTGCAGATTTTACAAAAAGAGTGTTTCAAAACTGCTCTTTCAAAAAGAAGGTTCAAGTCTGTGAGTTGAATGCACTCAACACAAGGAAGTTTCTGAGAATGCTTCTGTCTAGTTTTTATGTGAAGATATTTCCATTTCCAGCATAGGCCTCAAAGCGCTCCAAATATCCATTTGCAGATTCTACAAAAAGAGTGTTTCCAAACTTGTCTATCAATTAGTAGGTTCAACTCTGTGAGGTGAATGCACTCATCACAAAGAAGTTTCTGAGAATGCTGCTGTTTAGTTCTTATGTGAACATATTTCCTTTTCCAGCATAGGCCGGAAATCGCTCTAAATATCCACTTGCAGATTTTACCAAAAGTGTGTTTCCAAACTGCTCTTTGAAAAGAAAGGTTCAACTCTGTGAGTTGATTGCACATGTGGTGAAGAAGTTTCTGAGAATGCTTCTGTCTAGTACTTAGCTGAAGAGATTTCATTTCACAGCATAGGCCTCATAGTGCTCCAAATATCCACTTGCAGATTCTACAAAAAGAGTGTTTCAAAACTGTTCTATCAAAAGGAAGGTTCAACTCTGTGACTGGAATGCACTCATCACAAAGAAGTTTCTGAGAATGCTTCTGTCTAGTTTTTATGTGAAGATATTTCCTTTTCCAACATAGGCCTCAAAGCGCTCCGAATAAACACCTGCAGATTGTACAAAAGGAGTGTTTCAAAACTGTTCTATGAAAAGGAACGTTCAAGTCTGTGAGTTGAATGCACTCCTCACAAAGAAGTTTCTGAGAATGCAGCTGTCTAGTTTTTGTGTGAAGATATTTCCTTTTCCTTGCATAGACCTCAAATCGCTGGAAATATCCACTTGCAGATTTCACAAAAAGAGTGTTTCCAAACTGCTCTATCAAAAGACGGGTTGAAATCTGTGAGTTGAATGCACGCATCGAGGAGATCTTTCTGAGAATGCTTCTGTCTAGTTTTTAGGTGAAGATATTCCATTTCCCAGCATGGGCCTCAAAATGCTCCAAATATCCATTTGCAGATTTTACAAAAAGAGTGTTTCAAAACTGCTCTTTCAAAAAGAAGGTTCAAGTCTATGGGTTGAACGCACTCAACACAAGGAAGTTTCTGAGAATGCTTCTGTCCAGTTTTTATGTGAATATATTTCCATTTCCAGCCTAGGCTTCAAAGCGCTCCAAATATCCACTTGCAGATGCTACAAAAAGAGTGTTTCCAAACTTGTCTATCAATTAGTAGGTTCAACTCTGTTAGGTGAATGCACTCATCACAATGAAATTTCTGAGAATGCTTCTCTCTAGTTTTTATGTGAAGCAATTTCCTTTTCCAACATAGGCCTCAAGGTGCTCTGCATAAACACTTGCGAATTCTACAAACTTAGTGATTCAAAACTGTTCTATCAAAAGGAACGTTCAAGTCTGAGGTGAATGCACTCATCAGAGAGAACTTTCTCAGAATGCTTCTGTCTAGTTTTCAGGTGAAGATATTTCATTTCCCAGCATAGGCCTCAAAGCGCTCCAAATATCCACTTGCAGATCCTACAAAAAGAGTCTTTCAAAACTGCTCTTTGAAAAGGAAGGTTCAAATCTGTGAGTTGAAAGCACTCATCAGAGAGAAGTTTCCGAGAATGATTCTATCTAGTTTTCATCTGCATGTGTTTCCTTTTCCACTAGATGCCGCAATCGCACCAAATATCCACTTGCAGTTTCCACGAAAAGAGTGTTGCAGAACTGCTCCATGGAAAGGAGTGTTCAACTCTGTGAGTTCAATCCCCACATGACATAAAAGTTTCTGAAAATGCTTCTGTCCAGTTTGTATATGAAGATATCTCCTTTTCCAGCATAAGCCTCAAAGAGCTCCAAATATCCACTTGCGTATTCTACAAAAACCGTGTTTCATAACTGGTCTATCAAAAGGAAGGTTCAACTCTGTGAGTTGAATGCACTCATCACAAAGAAGTTTCTGTGAATGCTTCCATCTAGCTTTTATGCAATGATATTTCCTTTTGCAGCATAGGCCTCAAAGCGCTCCAAATATCCACTTGCAGATTCTACAAAAAGAGGGTTTCAAAACTGCTCTATCAAAAGGCAGGTTGAACTCCGTGAGTTGAATGCACAAAGCACAGGGAACTTTCTGAGAAAGCTTTTGTCCAGTTTCTACGTGAAGATATTTCCTTTTCCAGCCTAGGCCTCAAAGCACTCCATCCATCCACATGAAGATTCTACTAAAAGAGTGTTTCGAAACTTCTCTATCAAAAGAAAGGTTGAACTCCGTGAGTTCAACGCACACATCACAAAGAAGTTTCTGAGAATGCTTCTGTCCAGTTTTTATGTGAAGATATTTCCTTTTCCAGCATAGGCCTCAAAGCGCTCCATATATCCACTTGCAGATGCTACAAAAAGAGTGTTTCAAAACTGCTCTTTCAGAAGGAAGCTTCAAGTCTGTGAGTTGAATGCACTTCTCACAAAGACGTTTCTGAGAATGCTTCTGTCTAGATTTCATGAGAAGATGTTTCCATTTACATCACAGGCCTCAAATCCCTCCAAATATTCACTTGCGTGTTCTACAAAAAGAGTGTTTCGAAACTTCTCTATCGATTGGTAGGTTCAACTCTCTGAGTTGAATGCACTCTTTACAAAGAGGTTTCTGAGAATATTTCTGTCTAGTTTTTATGTGAAGATATATCCTTTTCCAACATAGGCCTCGAAGCGCTCCGACTAAACAATTGCAGATTCTACAAAAGGAGTGCTTCAAAACTGTTCTATGGAAAGGAACGTTCAAGTCTGTGAGATGAATGCACTCTTCTCAAAGAGGTTTCTGAGAATGCTGCTGTCCAGTTTTTAGGTGAAGACATTTCCTTTTCCAGCATAGGCCTCAAAGCGCTCCAAATACCCACTTGCAGATTCTACAAAAAGAGTGTCTCCCAACTTCTCTATCAATTGGTAGGTTCAAGTCTGTGAGTTGAATGCAATCCACACAAAGAAGTTTCTGAGAATGCTGCTGTTTAGTTCTTATGTGAAGATATTTCCTTTTCCAGCATAGGCCGGAAATCGCTACAAATATCCACTTGCAGATTTTACCGAAAGTGTGCTTCAAAACTGCTCTTTGAAAAGAAAGGTTCAACACTGTGAGTTGAATGCACATATCGTGAAGAAGTTTCTGAGAATGCTTCTGTCTAGTACTTAGGTGAAGAGATTCCATTTCACAGCATAGGCCTCATAGTGCTCCAAATATCCACTTGCAGATTCTACAAAAAGAGTGTTTCAAAACTGTTCTATCAAAAGGAAGGTTCAAGTCTGTGAGTAGAATGCACTCATCACAAAGAAGTTTCTGAGAATGCTTCTGTCTAGTTTTTATGTGAAGACATTTCCTTTTCCAACATAGGCCTCAAAGCGTTCCGAATAAACACTTGCAGATTGTACAAAAGGAGTGTTTCAAAACTGTTCTATGAAAAGGAACGTTCAAGTCTGTGAGTTGAATGCACTCCTCACAAAGAAGTTTCTGAGAATGCAGCTGTCTAGTTTTTGTGTGAAGATATTTCCTTTTCCTTGCATAGGTCTCAAATCGCTGGAAATATCCACTTGCAGATTTCACAAGAAGAGTGTTTCCAAACTGCTCTATCAAAAGACAGGTTCAACTCTGTGAGTTGAATGCACGCATCGAGAAGAACTTTCTGAGAATGCTTCTGTCTAGTTTTTAGGTGAAGATATTACATTTCCCAGCATAGGCCTCAAAGTGCTCCAAATATCCTTTTGCAGATTTTACAAAAAGAGTGTTTCAAAACTGCTCTTTCAAAAAGAAGGTTCAAGTCTGTGAGTTGAATGCACTCAACACAAGGAAGTTTCTGAGAATGCTTCTGTCTAGTTTTTATGTGAAGATATTTCCATTTCCAGCATAGGCCTCAAAGCGCTCCAAATATCCATTTGCAGATTCTACAAAAAGAGTGTTTCCAAACTTCTCTATCAATTAGTAGGTTCAACTCTGTGAGGTGAATGCACTCATCACAAAGAAGTTTCTGAGAATGCTGCTGTTTAGTTCTTATGTGAAGATATTTCCTTTTCCAGCATAGGCCGGAAATCGCTCTAAATATCCACTTGCAGATTTTACCAAAAGTGTGTTTCAAAACTGCTCTTTGAAAAGAAAGGTTCAACTCTGTGAGTTGATTGCACATGTGGTGAAGAAGTTTCTGAGAATGCTTCTGTCTAGTACTTAGCTGAAGAGATTTCATTTCACAGCATAGGCCTCATAGTGCTCCAAATATCCACTTGCAGATTCTACAAAAAGAGTGTTTCAAAACTGTTCTATCAAAAGGAAGGTTCAACTCTGTGACTGGAATGCACTCATCACAAAGAAGTTTCTGAGAATGCTTCTGTCTAGTTTTTATGTGAAGATATTTCCTTTTCCAACATAGGCCTCAAAGCGCTCCGAATAAACACCTGCAGATTGTACAAAAGGAGTGTTTCAAAACTGTTCTATGAAAAGGAACGTTCAAGTCTGTGAGTTGAATGCACTCCTCACAAAGAAGTTTCTGAGAATGCAGCTGTCTAGTTTTTGTGTGAAGATATTTCCTTTTCCTTGCATAGACCTCAAATCGCTGGAAATATCCACTTGCAGATTTCACAAAAAGAGTGTTTCCAAACTGCTCTATCAAAAGACGGGTTGAAATCTGTGAGTTGAATGCACGCATCGAGGAGATCTTTCTGAGAATGCTTCTGTCTAGTTTTTAGGTGAAGATATTCCATTTCCCAGCATGGGCCTCAAAATGCTCCAAATATCCATTTGCAGATTTTACAAAAAGAGTGTTTCAAAACTGCTCTTTCAAAAAGAAGGTTCAAGTCTATGGGTTGAACGCACTCAACACAAGGAAGTTTCTGAGAATGCTTCTGTCCAGTTTTTATGTGAATATATTTCCATTTCCAGCCTAGGCTTCAAAGCGCTCCAAATATCCACTTGCAGATTCTACAAAAAGAGTGTTTCCAAACTTGTCTATCAATTAGTAGGTTCAACTCTGTTAGGTGAATGCACTCATCACAATGAAATTTCTGAGAATGCTTCTCTCTAGTTTTTATGTGAAGCAATTTCCTTTTCCAACATAGGCCTCAAGGTGCTCTGCATAAACACTTGCGAATTCTACAAACTTAGTGATTCAAAACTGTTCTATCAAAAGGAACGTTCAAGTCTGAGGTGAATGCACTCATCAGAGAGAACTTTCTCAGAATGCTTCTGTCTAGTTTTCAGGTGAAGATATTTCATTTCCCAGCATAGGCCTCAAAGCGCTCCAAATATCCACTTGCAGATCCTACAAAAAGAGTCTTTCAAAACTGCTCTTTGAAAAGGAAGGTTCAAATCTGTGAGTTGAAAGCACTCATCAGAGAGAAGTTTCCGAGAATGATTCTATCTAGTTTTCATCTGCATGTGTTTCCTTTTCCACTAGATGCCGCAATCGCACCAAATATCCACTTGCAGTTTCCACGAAAAGAGTGTTGCAGAACTGCTCCATGGAAAGGAGTGTTCAACTCTGTGAGTTCAATCCCCACATGACATAAAAGTTTCTGAAAATGCTTCTGTCCAGTTTGTATATGAAGATATCTCCTTTTCCAGCATAAGCCTCAAAGAGCTCCAAATATCCACTTGCGTATTCTACAAAAACCGTGTTTCATAACTGGTCTATCAAAAGGAAGGTTCAACTCTGTGAGTTGAATGCACTCATCACAAAGAAGTTTCTGTGAATGCTTCCATCTAGCTTTTATGCAATGATATTTCCTTTTGCAGCATAGGCCTCAAAGCGCTCCAAATATCCACTTGCAGATTCTACAAAAAGAGGGTTTCAAAACTGCTCTATCAAAAGGCAGGTTGAACTCCGTGAGTTGAATGCACAAAGCACAGGGAACTTTCTGAGAAAGCTTTTGTCCAGTTTCTACGTGAAGATATTTCCTTTTCCAGCCTAGGCCTCAAAGCACTCCATCCATCCACATGAAGATTCTACTAAAAGAGTGTTTCGAAACTTCTCTATCAAAAGAAAGGTTGAACTCCGTGAGTTCAACGCACACATCACAAAGAAGTTTCTGAGAATGCTTCTGTCCAGTTTTTATGTGAAGATATTTCCTTTTCCAGCATAGGCCTCAAAGCGCTCCATATATCCACTTGCAGATGCTACAAAAAGAGTGTTTCAAAACTGCTCTTTCAGAAGGAAGCTTCAAGTCTGTGAGTTGAATGCACTTCTCACAAAGACGTTTCTGAGAATGCTTCTGTCTAGATTTCATGAGAAGATGTTTCCATTTACATCACAGGCCTCAAATCCCTCCAAATATTCACTTGCGTGTTCTACAAAAAGAGTGTTTCGAAACTTCTCTATCGATTGGTAGGTTCAACTCTCTGAGTTGAATGCACTCTTTTCAAAGAGGTTTCTGAGAATATTTCTGTCTAGTTTTTATGTGAAGATATATCCTTTTCCAACATAGGCCTCGAAGCGCTCCGACTAAACAATTGCAGATTCTACAAAAGGAGTGCTTCAAAACTGTTCTATGGAAAGGAACGTTCAAGTCTGTGAGATGAATGCACTCTTCTCAAAGAGGTTTCTGAGAATGCTGCTGTCCAGTTTTTAGGTGAAGACATTTCCTTTTCCAGCATAGGCCTCAAAGCGCTCCAAATACCCACTTGCAGATTCTACAAAAAGAGTGTCTCCCAACTTCTCTATCAATTGGTAGGTTCAAGTCTGTGAGTTGAATGCAATCCACACAAAGAAGTTTCTGAGAATGCTGCTGTTTAGTTCTTATGTGAAGATATTTCCTTTTCCAGCATAGGCCGGAAATCGCTACAAATATCCACTTGCAGATTTTACCGAAAGTGTGCTTCAAAACTGCTCTTTGAAAAGAAAGGTTCAACACTGTGAGTTGAATGCACATATCGTGAAGAAGTTTCTGAGAATGCTTCTGTCTAGTACTTAGGTGAAGAGATTCCATTTCACAGCATAGGCCTCATAGTGCTCCAAATATCCACTTGCAGATTCTACAAAAAGAGTGTTTCAAAACTGTTCTATCAAAAGGAAGGTTCAAGTCTGTGAGTAGAATGCACTCATCACAAAGAAGTTTCTGAGAATGCTTCTGTCTAGTTTTTATGTGAAGACATTTCCTTTTCCAACATAGGCCTCAAAGCGTTCCGAATAAACACTTGCAGATTGTACAAAAGGAGTGTTTCAAAACTGTTCTATGAAAAGGAACGTTCAAGTCTGTGAGTTGAATGCACTCCTCACAAAGAAGTTTCTGAGAATGCAGCTGTCTAGTTTTTGTGTGAAGATATTTCCTTTTCCTTGCATAGGTCTCAAATCGCTGGAAATATCCACTTGCAGATTTCACAAGAAGAGTGTTTCCAAACTGCTCTATCAAAAGACAGGTTCAACTCTGTGAGTTGAATGCACGCATCGAGAAGAACTTTCTGAGAATGCTTCTGTCTAGTTTTTAGGTGAAGATATTACATTTCCCAGCATAGGCCTCAAAGTGCTCCAAATATCCTTTTGCAGATTTTACAAAAAGAGTGTTTCAAAACTGCTCTTTCAAAAAGAAGGTTCAAGTCTGTGAGTTGAATGCACTCAACACAAGGAAGTTTCTGAGAATGCTTCTGTCTAGTTTTTATGTGAAGATATTTCCATTTCCAGCATAGGCCTCAAAGCGCTCCAAATATCCATTTGCAGATTCTACAAAAAGAGTGTTTCCAAACTTCTCTATCAATTAGTAGGTTCAACTCTGTGAGGTGAATGCACTCATCACAAAGAAGTTTCTGAGAATGCTGCTGTTTAGTTCTTATGTGAAGATATTTCCTTTTCCAGCATAGGCCGGAAATCGCTCTAAATATCCACTTGCAGATTTTACCAAAAGTGTGTTTCAAAACTGCTCTTTGAAAAGAAAGGTTCAACTCTGTGAGTTGATTGCACATGTGGTGAAGAAGTTTCTGAGAATGCTTCTGTCTAGTACTTAGCTGAAGAGATTTCATTTCACAGCATAGGCCTCATAGTGCTCCAAATATCCACTTGCAGATTCTACAAAAAGAGTGTTTCAAAACTGTTCTATCAAAAGGAAGGTTCAACTCTGTGACTGGAATGCACTCATCACAAAGAAGTTTCTGAGAATGCTTCTGTCTAGTTTTTATGTGAAGATATTTCCTTTTCCAACAGAGGCCTCAAAGCGCTCAGAATAAACACCTGCAGATTGTACAAAAGGAGTGTTTCAAAACTGTTCTATGAAAAGGAACGTTCAAGTCTGTGAGTTGAATGCACTCCTCACAAAGAAGTTTCTGAGAATGCAGCTGTCTAGTTTTTGTGTGAAGATATTTCCTTTTCCTTGCATAGACCTCAAATCGCTGGAAATATCCACTTGCAGATTTCACAAAAAGAGTGTTTCCAAACTGCTCTATCAAAAGACGGGTTGAAATCTGTGAGTTGAATGCACGCATCGAGGAGATCTTTCTGAGGATGCTTCTGTCTAGTTTTTAGGTGAAGATATTCCATTTCCCAGCATGGGCCTCAAAATGCTCCAAATATCCATTTGCAGATTTTACAAAAAGAGTGTTTCAAAACTGCTCTTTCAAAAAGAAGGTTCAAGTCTATGGGTTGAACGCACTCAACACAAGGAAGTTTCTCAGAATGCTTCTGTCTAGTTTTTATGTGAATATATTTCCATTTCCAGCCTAGGCTTCAAAGAGCTCCATATATCCACTTGCAGATTCTACAAAAAGAGTGTTTCCAAACTTGTCTATCAATTAGTAGGTTCAACTCTGTTAGGTGAATGCACTCATCACAATGAAATTTCTGAGAATGCTTCTCTCTAGTTTTTATGTGAAGCAATTTCCTTTTCCAACATAGGCCTCAAGGTGCTCTGCATAAACACTTGCGAATTCTACAAACTTAGTGATTCAAAACTGTTCTATCAAAAGGAACGTTCAAGTCTGAGGTGAATGCACTCATCAGAGAGAACTTTCTCAGAATGCTTCTGTCTAGTTTTCAGGTGAAGATATTTCATTTCCCAGCATAGGCCTCAAAGCGCTCCAAATATCCACTTGCAGATCCTACAAAAAGAGTCTTTCAAAACTGCTCTTTGAAAAGGAAGGTTCAAATCTGTGAGTTGAAAGCACTCATCAGAGAGAAGTTTCCGAGAATGATTCTATCTAGTTTTCATCTGCATGTGTTTCCTTTTCCACTAGATGCCGCAATCGCACCAAATATCCACTTGCAGTTTCCACGAAAAGAGTGTTGCAGAACTGCTCCATGGAAAGGAGTGTTCAACTCTGTGAGTTCAATCCCCACATGACATAAAAGTTTCTGAAAATGCTTCTGTCCAGTTTGTATATGAAGATATCTCCTTTTCCAGCATAAGCCTCAAAGAGCTCCAAATATCCACTTGCGTATTCTACAAAAACCGTGTTTCATAACTGGTCTATCAAAAGGAAGGTTCAACTCTGTGAGTTGAATGCACTCATCACAAAGAAGTTTCTGTGAATGCTTCCATCTAGCTTTTATGCAATGATATTTCCTTTTGCAGCATAGGCCTCAAAGCGCTCCAAATATCCACTTGCAGATTCTACAAAAAGAGGGTTTCAAAACTGCTCTATCAAAAGGCAGGTTGAACTCCGTGAGTTGAATGCACAAAGCACAGGGAACTTTCTGAGAAAGCTTTTGTCCAGTTTCTACGTGAAGATATTTCCTTTTCCAGCCTAGGCCTCAAAGCACTCCATCCATCCACATGAAGATTCTACTAAAAGAGTGTTTCGAAACTTCTCTATCAAAAGAAAGGTTGAACTCCGTGAGTTCAACGCACACATCACAAAGAAGTTTCTGAGAATGCTTCTGTCCAGTTTTTATGTGAAGATATTTCCTTTTCCAGCATAGGCCTCAAAGCGCTCCATATATCCACTTGCAGATGCTACAAAAAGAGTGTTTCAAAACTGCTCTTTCAGAAGGAAGCTTCAAGTCTGTGAGTTGAATGCACTTCTCACAAAGACGTTTCTGAGAATGCTTCTGTCTAGATTTCATGAGAAGATGTTTCCATTTACATCACAGGCCTCAAATCCCTCCAAATATTCACTTGCGTGTTCTACAAAAAGAGTGTTTCGAAACTTCTCTATCGATTGGTAGGTTCAACTCTCTGAGTTGAATGCACTCTTTACAAAGAGGTTTCTGAGAATATTTCTGTCTAGTTTTTATGTGAAGATATATCCTTT
This sequence comes from Pongo pygmaeus, assembly GCF_028885625.2. Lineage (NCBI taxonomy): Eukaryota > Metazoa > Chordata > Mammalia > Primates > Hominidae > Pongo > Pongo pygmaeus. The sequence continues at coordinate 21,543,224 of NC_085930.1, forward strand.
TCCAACATAGGCCTCGAAGCGCTCCGACTAAACAATTGCAGATTCTACAAAAGGAGTGCTTCAAAACTGTTCTATGGAAAGGAACGTTCAAGTCTGTGAGATGAATGCACTCTTCTCAAAGAGGTTTCTGAGAATGCTGCTGTCCAGTTTTTAGGTGAAGACATTTCCTTTTCCAGCATAGGCCTCAAAGCGCTCCAAATACCCACTTGCAGATTCTACAAAAAGAGTGTCTCCCAACTTCTCTATCAATTGGTAGGTTCAAGTCTGTGAGGTGAATGCACTCATCACAAAGAAGTTTCTGAGAATGCTGCTGTTTAGTTCTTATGTGAAGATATTTCCTTTTCCAGCATAGGCCGGAAATCGCTCTAAATATCCACTTGCAGATTTTACCAAAAGTGTGTTTCAAAACTGCTCTTTGAAAAGAAAGGTTCAACTCTGTGAGTTGATTGCACATGTGGTGAAGAAGTTTCTGAGAATGCTTCTGTCTAGTACTTAGCTGAAGAGATTTCATTTCACAGCATAGGCCTCATAGTGCTCCAAATATCCACTTGCAGATTCTACAAAAAGAGTGTTTCAAAACTGTTCTATCAAAAGGAAGGTTCAACTCTGTGACTGGAATGCACTCATCACAAAGAAGTTTCTGAGAATGCTTCTGTCTAGTTTTTATGTGAAGATATTTCCTTTTCCAACATAGGCCTCAAAGCGCTCCGAATAAACACCTGCAGATTGTACAAAAGGAGTGTTTCAAAACTGTTCTATGAAAAGGAACGTTCAAGTCTGTGAGTTGAATGCACTCCTCACAAAGAAGTTTCTGAGAATGCAGCTGTCTAGTTTTTGTGTGAAGATATTTCCTTTTCCTTGCATAGACCTCAAATCGCTGGAAATATCCACTTGCAGATTTCACAAAAAGAGTGTTTCCAAACTGCTCTATCAAAAGACGGGTTGAAATCTGTGAGTTGAATGCACGCATCGAGGAGATCTTTCTGAGAATGCTTCTGTCTAGTTTTTAGGTGAAGATATTCCATTTCCCAGCATGGGCCTCAAAATGCTCCAAATATCCATTTGCAGATTTTACAAAAAGAGTGTTTCAAAACTGCTCTTTCAAAAAGAAGGTTCAAGTCTATGGGTTGAACGCACTCAACACAAGGAAGTTTCTGAGAATGCTTCTGTCCAGTTTTTATGTGAATATATTTCCATTTCCAGCCTAGGCTTCAAAGCGCTCCAAATATCCACTTGCAGATTCTACAAAAAGAGTGTTTCCAAACTTGTCTATCAATTAGTAGGTTCAACTCTGTTAGGTGAATGCACTCATCACAATGAAATTTCTGAGAATGCTTCTCTCTAGTTTTTATGTGAAGCAATTTCCTTTTCCAACATAGGCCTCAAGGTGCTCTGCATAAACACTTGCGAATTCTACAAACTTAGTGATTCAAAACTGTTCTATCAAAAGGAACGTTCAAGTCTGAGGTGAATGCACTCATCAGAGAGAACTTTCTCAGAATGCTTCTGTCTAGTTTTCAGGTGAAGATATTTCATTTCCCAGCATAGGCCTCAAAGCGCTCCAAATATCCACTTGCAGATCCTACAAAAAGAGTCTTTCAAAACTGCTCTTTGAAAAGGAAGGTTCAAATCTGTGAGTTGAAAGCACTCATCAGAGAGAAGTTTCCGAGAATGATTCTATCTAGTTTTCATCTGCATGTGTTTCCTTTTCCACTAGATGCCGCAATCGCACCAAATATCCACTTGCAGTTTCCACGAAAAGAGTGTTGCAGAACTGCTCCATGGAAAGGAGTGTTCAACTCTGTGAGTTCAATCCCCACATGACATAAAAGTTTCTGAAAATGCTTCTGTCCAGTTTGTATATGAAGATATCTCCTTTTCCAGCATAAGCCTCAAAGAGCTCCAAATATCCACTTGCGTATTCTACAAAAACCGTGTTTCATAACTGGTCTATCAAAAGGAAGGTTCAACTCTGTGAGTTGAATGCACTCATCACAAAGAAGTTTCTGTGAATGCTTCCATCTAGCTTTTATGCAATGATATTTCCTTTTGCAGCATAGGCCTCAAAGCGCTCCAAATATCCACTTGCAGATTCTACAAAAAGAGGGTTTCAAAACTGCTCTATCAAAAGGCAGGTTGAACTCCGTGAGTTGAATGCACAAAGCACAGGGAACTTTCTGAGAAAGCTTTTGTCCAGTTTCTACGTGAAGATATTTCCTTTTCCAGCCTAGGCCTCAAAGCACTCCATCCATCCACATGAAGATTCTACTAAAAGAGTGTTTCGAAACTTCTCTATCAAAAGAAAGGTTGAACTCCGTGAGTTCAACGCACACATCACAAAGAAGTTTCTGAGAATGCTTCTGTCCAGTTTTTATGTGAAGATATTTCCTTTTCCAGCATAGGCCTCAAAGCGCTCCATATATCCACTTGCAGATGCTACAAAAAGAGTGTTTCAAAACTGCTCTTTCAGAAGGAAGCTTCAAGTCTGTGAGTTGAATGCACTTCTCACAAAGACGTTTCTGAGAATGCTTCTGTCTAGATTTCATGAGAAGATGTTTCCATTTACATCACAGGCCTCAAATCCCTCCAAATATTCACTTGCGTGTTCTACAAAAAGAGTGTTTCGAAACTTCTCTATCGATTGGTAGGTTCAACTCTCTGAGTTGAATGCACTCTTTACAAAGAGGTTTCTGAGAATATTTCTGTCTAGTTTTTATGTGAAGATATATCCTTTTCCAACATAGGCCTCGAAGCGCTCCGACTAAACAATTGCAGATTCTACAAAAGGAGTGCTTCAAAACTGTTCTATGGAAAGGAACGTTCAAGTCTGTGAGATGAATGCACTCTTCTCAAAGAGGTTTCTGAGAATGCTGCTGTCCAGTTTTTAGGTGAAGACATTTCCTTTTCCAGCATAGGCCTCAAAGCGCTCCAAATACCCACTTGCAGATTCTACAAAAAGAGTGTCTCCCAACTTCTCTATCAATTGGTAGGTTCAAGTCTGTGAGTTGAATGCAATCCACACAAAGAAGTTTCTGAGAATGCTGCTGTTTAGTTCTTATGTGAAGATATTTCCTTTTCCAGCATAGGCCGGAAATCGCTACAAATATCCACTTGCAGATTTTACCGAAAGTGTGCTTCAAAACTGCTCTTTGAAAAGAAAGGTTCAACACTGTGAGTTGAATGCACATATCGTGAAGAAGTTTCTGAGAATGCTTCTGTCTAGTACTTAGGTGAAGAGATTCCATTTCACAGCATAGGCCTCATAGTGCTCCAAATATCCACTTGCAGATTCTACAAAAAGAGTGTTTCAAAACTGTTCTATCAAAAGGAAGGTTCAAGTCTGTGAGTAGAATGCACTCATCACAAAGAAGTTTCTGAGAATGCTTCTGTCTAGTTTTTATGTGAAGACATTTCCTTTTCCAACATAGGCCTCAAAGCGTTCCGAATAAACACTTGCAGATTGTACAAAAGGAGTGTTTCAAAACTGTTCTATGAAAAGGAACGTTCAAGTCTGTGAGTTGAATGCACTCCTCACAAAGAAGTTTCTGAGAATGCAGCTGTCTAGTTTTTGTGTGAAGATATTTCCTTTTCCTTGCATAGGTCTCAAATCGCTGGAAATATCCACTTGCAGATTTCACAAGAAGAGTGTTTCCAAACTGCTCTATCAAAAGACAGGTTCAACTCTGTGAGTTGAATGCACGCATCGAGAAGAACTTTCTGAGAATGCTTCTGTCTAGTTTTTAGGTGAAGATATTACATTTCCCAGCATAGGCCTCAAAGTGCTCCAAATATCCTTTTGCAGATTTTACAAAAAGAGTGTTTCAAAACTGCTCTTTCAAAAAGAAGGTTCAAGTCTGTGAGTTGAATGCACTCAACACAAGGAAGTTTCTGAGAATGCTTCTGTCTAGTTTTTATGTGAAGATATTTCCATTTCCAGCATAGGCCTCAAAGCGCTCCAAATATCCATTTGCAGATTCTACAAAAAGAGTGTTTCCAAACTTCTCTATCAATTAGTAGGTTCAACTCTGTGAGGTGAATGCACTCATCACAAAGAAGTTTCTGAGAATGCTGCTGTTTAGTTCTTATGTGAAGATATTTCCTTTTCCAGCATAGGCCGGAAATCGCTCTAAATATCCACTTGCAGATTTTACCAAAAGTGTGTTTCAAAACTGCTCTTTGAAAAGAAAGGTTCAACTCTGTGAGTTGATTGCACATGTGGTGAAGAAGTTTCTGAGAATGCTTCTGTCTAGTACTTAGCTGAAGAGATTTCATTTCACAGCATAGGCCTCATAGTGCTCCAAATATCCACTTGCAGATTCTACAAAAAGAGTGTTTCAAAACTGTTCTATCAAAAGGAAGGTTCAACTCTGTGACTGGAATGCACTCATCACAAAGAAGTTTCTGAGAATGCTTCTGTCTAGTTTTTATGTGAAGATATTTCCTTTTCCAACATAGGCCTCAAAGCGCTCCGAATAAACACCTGCAGATTGTACAAAAGGAGTGTTTCAAAACTGTTCTATGAAAAGGAACGTTCAAGTCTGTGAGTTGAATGCACTCCTCACAAAGAAGTTTCTGAGAATGCAGCTGTCTAGTTTTTGTGTGAAGATATTTCCTTTTCCTTGCATAGACCTCAAATCGCTGGAAATATCCACTTGCAGATTTCACAAAAAGAGTGTTTCCAAACTGCTCTATCAAAAGACGGGTTGAAATCTGTGAGTTGAATGCACGCATCGAGGAGATCTTTCTGAGAATGCTTCTGTCTAGTTTTTAGGTGAAGATATTCCATTTCCCAGCATGGGCCTCAAAATGCTCCAAATATCCATTTGCAGATTTTACAAAAAGAGTGTTTCAAAACTGCTCTTTCAAAAAGAAGGTTCAAGTCTATGGGTTGAACGCACTCAACACAAGGAAGTTTCTGAGAATGCTTCTGTCCAGTTTTTATGTGAATATATTTCCATTTCCAGCCTAGGCTTCAAAGCGCTCCAAATATCCACTTGCAGATTCTACAAAAAGAGTGTTTCCAAACTTGTCTATCAATTAGTAGGTTCAACTCTGTTAGGTGAATGCACTCATCACAATGAAATTTCTGAGAATGCTTCTCTCTAGTTTTTATGTGAAGCAATTTCCTTTTCCAACATAGGCCTCAAGGTGCTCTGCATAAACACTTGCGAATTCTACAAACTTAGTGATTCAAAACTGTTCTATCAAAAGGAACGTTCAAGTCTGAGGTGAATGCACTCATCAGAGAGAACTTTCTCAGAATGCTTCTGTCTAGTTTTCAGGTGAAGATATTTCATTTCCCAGCATAGGCCTCAAAGCGCTCCAAATATCCACTTGCAGATCCTACAAAAAGAGTCTTTCAAAACTGCTCTTTGAAAAGGAAGGTTCAAATCTGTGAGTTGAAAGCACTCATCAGAGAGAAGTTTCCGAGAATGATTCTATCTAGTTTTCATCTGCATGTGTTTCCTTTTCCACTAGATGCCGCAATCGCACCAAATATCCACTTGCAGTTTCCACGAAAAGAGTGTTGCAGAACTGCTCCATGGAAAGGAGTGTTCAACTCTGTGAGTTCAATCCCCACATGACATAAAAGTTTCTGAAAATGCTTCTGTCCAGTTTGTATATGAAGATATCTCCTTTTCCAGCATAAGCCTCAAAGAGCTCCAAATATCCACTTGCGTATTCTACAAAAACCGTGTTTCATAACTGGTCTATCAAAAGGAAGGTTCAACTCTGTGAGTTGAATGCACTCATCACAAAGAAGTTTCTGTGAATGCTTCCATCTAGCTTTTATGCAATGATATTTCCTTTTGCAGCATAGGCCTCAAAGCGCTCCAAATATCCACTTGCAGATTCTACAAAAAGAGGGTTTCAAAACTGCTCTATCAAAAGGCAGGTTGAACTCCGTGAGTTGAATGCACAAAGCACAGGGAACTTTCTGAGAAAGCTTTTGTCCAGTTTCTACGTGAAGATATTTCCTTTTCCAGCCTAGGCCTCAAAGCACTCCATCCATCCACATGAAGATTCTACTAAAAGAGTGTTTCGAAACTTCTCTATCAAAAGAAAGGTTGAACTCCGTGAGTTCAACGCACACATCACAAAGAAGTTTCTGAGAATGCTTCTGTCCAGTTTTTATGTGAAGATATTTCCTTTTCCAGCATAGGCCTCAAAGCGCTCCATATATCCACTTGCAGATGCTACAAAAAGAGTGTTTCAAAACTGCTCTTTCAGAAGGAAGCTTCAAGTCTGTGAGTTGAATGCACTTCTCACAAAGACGTTTCTGAGAATGCTTCTGTCTAGATTTCATGAGAAGATGTTTCCATTTACATCACAGGCCTCAAATCCCTCCAAATATTCACTTGCGTGTTCTACAAAAAGAGTGTTTCGAAACTTCTCTATCGATTGGTAGGTTCAACTCTCTGAGTTGAATGCACTCTTTACAAAGAGGTTTCTGAGAATATTTCTGTCTAGTTTTTATGTGAAGATATATCCTTTTCCAACATAGGCCTCGAAGCGCTCCGACTAAACAATTGCAGATTCTACAAAAGGAGTGCTTCAAAACTGTTCTATGGAAAGGAACGTTCAAGTCTGTGAGATGAATGCACTCTTCTCAAAGAGGTTTCTGAGAATGCTGCTGTCCAGTTTTTAGGTGAAGACATTTCCTTTTCCAGCATAGGCCTCAAAGCGCTCCAAATACCCACTTGCAGATTCTACAAAAAGAGTGTCTCCCAACTTCTCTATCAATTGGTAGGTTCAAGTCTGTGAGTTGAATGCAATCCACACAAAGAAGTTTCTGAGAATGCTGCTGTTTAGTTCTTATGTGAAGATATTTCCTTTTCCAGCATAGGCCGGAAATCGCTACAAATATCCACTTGCAGATTTTACCGAAAGTGTGCTTCAAAACTGCTCTTTGAAAAGAAAGGTTCAACACTGTGAGTTGAATGCACATATCGTGAAGAAGTTTCTGAGAATGCTTCTGTCTAGTACTTAGGTGAAGAGATTCCATTTCACAGCATAGGCCTCATAGTGCTCCAAATATCCACTTGCAGATTCTACAAAAAGAGTGTTTCAAAACTGTTCTATCAAAAGGAAGGTTCAAGTCTGTGAGTAGAATGCACTCATCACAAAGAAGTTTCTGAGAATGCTTCTGTCTAGTTTTTATGTGAAGACATTTCCTTTTCCAACATAGGCCTCAAAGCGTTCCGAATAAACACTTGCAGATTGTACAAAAGGAGTGTTTCAAAACTGTTCTATGAAAAGGAACGTTCAAGTCTGTGAGTTGAATGCACTCCTCACAAAGAAGTTTCTGAGAATGCAGCTGTCTAGTTTTTGTGTGAAGATATTTCCTTTTCCTTGCATAGGTCTCAAATCGCTGGAAATATCCACTTGCAGATTTCACAAGAAGAGTGTTTCCAAACTGCTCTATCAAAAGACAGGTTCAACTCTGTGAGTTGAATGCACGCATCGAGAAGAACTTTCTGAGAATGCTTCTGTCTAGTTTTTAGGTGAAGATATTACATTTCCCAGCATAGGCCTCAAAGTGCTCCAAATATCCTTTTGCAGATTTTACAAAAAGAGTGTTTCAAAACTGCTCTTTCAAAAAGAAGGTTCAAGTCTGTGAGTTGAATGCACTCAACACAAGGAAGTTTCTGAGAATGCTTCTGTCTAGTTTTTATGTGAAGATATTTCCATTTCCAGCATAGGCCTCAAAGCGCTCCAAATATCCATTTGCAGATTCTACAAAAAGAGTGTTTCCAAACTTCTCTATCAATTAGTAGGTTCAACTCTGTGAGGTGAATGCACTCATCACAAAGAAGTTTCTGAGAATGCTGCTGTTTAGTTCTTATGTGAAGATATTTCCTTTTCCAGCATAGGCCGGAAATCGCTCTAAATATCCACTTGCAGATTTTACCAAAAGTGTGTTTCAAAACTGCTCTTTGAAAAGAAAGGTTCAACTCTGTGAGTTGATTGCACATGTGGTGAAGAAGTTTCTGAGAATGCTTCTGTCTAGTACTTAGCTGAAGAGATTTCATTTCACAGCATAGGCCTCATAGTGCTCCAAATATCCACTTGCAGATTCTACAAAAAGAGTGTTTCAAAACTGTTCTATCAAAAGGAAGGTTCAACTCTGTGACTGGAATGCACTCATCACAAAGAAGTTTCTGAGAATGCTTCTGTCTAGTTTTTATGTGAAGATATTTCCTTTTCCAACATAGGCCTCAAAGCGCTCCGAATAAACACCTGCAGATTGTACAAAAGGAGTGTTTCAAAACTGTTCTATGAAAAGGAACGTTCAAGTCTGTGAGTTGAATGCACTCCTCACAAAGAAGTTTCTGAGAATGCAGCTGTCTAGTTTTTGTGTGAAGATATTTCCTTTTCCTTGCATAGACCTCAAATCGCTGGAAATATCCACTTGCAGATTTCACAAAAAGAGTGTTTCCAAACTGCTCTATCAAAAGACGGGTTGAAATCTGTGAGTTGAATGCACGCATCGAGGAGATCTTTCTGAGAATGCTTCTGTCTAGTTTTTAGGTGAAGATATTCCATTTCCCAGCATGGGCCTCAAAATGCTCCAAATATCCATTTGCAGATTTTACAAAAAGAGTGTTTCAAAACTGCTCTTTCAAAAAGAAGGTTCAAGTCTATGGGTTGAACGCACTCAACACAAGGAAGTTTCTGAGAATGCTTCTGTCCAGTTTTTATGTGAATATATTTCCATTTCCAGCCTAGGCTTCAAAGCGCTCCAAATATCCACTTGCAGATTCTACAAAAAGAGTGTTTCCAAACTTGTCTATCAATTAGTAGGTTCAACTCTGTTAGGTGAATGCACTCATCACAATGAAATTTCTGAGAATGCTTCTCTCTAGTTTTTATGTGAAGCAATTTCCTTTTCCAACATAGGCCTCAAGGTGCTCTGCATAAACACTTGCGAATTCTACAAACTTAGTGATTCAAAACTGTTCTATCAAAAGGAACGTTCAAGTCTGAGGTGAATGCACTCATCAGAGAGAACTTTCTCAGAATGCTTCTGTCTAGTTTTCAGGTGAAGATATTTCATTTCCCAGCATAGGCCTCAAAGCGCTCCAAATATCCACTTGCAGATCCTACAAAAAGAGTCTTTCAAAACTGCTCTTTGAAAAGGAAGGTTCAAATCTGTGAGTTGAAAGCACTCATCAGAGAGAAGTTTCCGAGAATGATTCTATCTAGTTTTCATCTGCATGTGTTTCCTTTTCCACTAGATGCCGCAATCGCACCAAATATCCACTTGCAGTTTCCACGAAAAGAGTGTTGCAGAACTGCTCCATGGAAAGGAGTGTTCAACTCTGTGAGTTCAATCCCCACATGACATAAAAGTTTCTGAAAATGCTTCTGTCCAGTTTGTATATGAAGATATCTCCTTTTCCAGCATAAGCCTCAAAGAGCTCCAAATATCCACTTGCGTATTCTACAAAAACCGTGTTTCATAACTGGTCTATCAAAAGGAAGGTTCAACTCTGTGAGTTGAATGCACTCATCACAAAGAAGTTTCTGTGAATGCTTCCATCTAGCTTTTATGCAATGATATTTCCTTTTGCAGCATAGGCCTCAAAGCGCTCCAAATATCCACTTGCAGATTCTACAAAAAGAGGGTTTCAAAACTGCTCTATCAAAAGGCAGGTTGAACTCCGTGAGTTGAATGCACAAAGCACAGGGAACTTTCTGAGAAAGCTTTTGTCCAGTTTCTACGTGAAGATATTTCCTTTTCCAGCCTAGGCCTCAAAGCACTCCATCCATCCACATGAAGATTCTACTAAAAGAGTGTTTCGAAACTTCTCTATCAAAAGAAAGGTTGAACTCCGTGAGTTCAACGCACACATCACAAAGAAGTTTCTGAGAATGCTTCTGTCCAGTTTTTATGTGAAGATATTTCCTTTTCCAGCATAGGCCTCAAAGCGCTCCATATATCCACTTGCAGATGCTACAAAAAGAGTGTTTCAAAACTGCTCTTTCAGAAGGAAGCTTCAAGTCTGTGAGTTGAATGCACTTCTCACAAAGACGTTTCTGAGAATGCTTCTGTCTAGATTTCATGAGAAGATGTTTCCATTTACATCACAGGCCTCAAATCCCTCCAAATATTCACTTGCGTGTTCTACAAAAAGAGTGTTTCGAAACTTCTCTATCGATTGGTAGGTTCAACTCTCTGAGTTGAATGCACTCTTTACAAAGAGGTTTCTGAGAATATTTCTGTCTAGTTTTTATGTGAAGATATATCCTTTTCCAACATAGGCCTCGAAGCGCTCCGACTAAACAATTGCAGATTCTACAAAAGGAGTGCTTCAAAACTGTTCTATCGAAAGGAACGTTCAAGTCTGTGAGATGAATGCACTCTTCTCAAAGAGGTTTCTGAGAATGCTGCTGTCCAGTTTTTAGGTGAAGACATTTCCTTTTCCAGCATAGGCCTCAAAGCGCTCCAAATACCCACTTGCAGATTCTACAAAAAGAGTGTCTCCCAACTTCTCTATCAATTGGTAGGTTCAAGTCTGTGAGTTGAATGCAATCCACACAAAGAAGTTTCTGAGAATGCTGCTGTTTAGTTCTTATGTGAAGATATTTCCTTTTCCAGCATAGGCCGGAAATCGCTACAAATATCCACTTGCAGATTTTACCGAAAGTGTGCTTCAAAACTGCTCTTTGAAAAGAAAGGTTCAACACTGTGAGTTGAATGCACATATCGTGAAGAAGTTTCTGAGAATGCTTCTGTCTAGTACTTAGGTGAAGAGATTCCATTTCACAGCATAGGCCTCATAGTGCTCCAAATATCCACTTGCAGATTCTACAAAAAGAGTGTTTCAAAACTGTTCTATCAAAAGGAAGGTTCAAGTCTGTGAGTAGAATGCACTCATCACAAAGAAGTTTCTGAGAATGCTTCTGTCTAGTTTTTATGTGAAGACATTTCCTTTTCCAACATAGGCCTCAAAGCGTTCCGAATAAACACTTGCAGATTGTACAAAAGGAGTGTTTCAAAACTGTTCTATGAAAAGGAACGTTCAAGTCTGTGAGTTGAATGCACTCCTCACAAAGAAGTTTCTGAGAATGCAGCTGTCTAGTTTTTGTGTGAAGATATTTCCTTTTCCTTGCATAGGTCTCAAATCGCTGGAAATATCCACTTGCAGATTTCACAAGAAGAGTGTTTCCAAACTGCTCTATCAAAAGACAGGTTCAACTCTGTGAGTTGAATGCACGCATCGAGAAGAACTTTCTGAGAATGCTTCTGTCTAGTTTTTAGGTGAAGATATTACATTTCCCAGCATAGGCCTCAAAGTGCTCCAAATATCCTTTTGCAGATTTTACAAAAAGAGTGTTTCAAAACTGCTCTTTCAAAAAGAAGGTTCAAGTCTGTGAGTTGAATGCACTCAACACAAGGAAGTTTCTGAGAATGCTTCTGTCTAGTTTTTATGTGAAGATATTTCCATTTCCAGCATAGGCCTCAAAGCGCTCCAAATATCCATTTGCAGATTCTACAAAAAGAGTGTTTCCAAACTTCTCTATCAATTAGTAGGTTCAACTCTGTGAGGTGAATGCACTCATCACAAAGAAGTTTCTGAGAATGCTGCTGTTTAGTTCTTATGTGAAGATATTTCCTTTTCCAGCATAGGCCGGAAATCGCTCTAAATATCCACTTGCAGATTTTACCAAAAGTGTGTTTCAAAACTGCTCTTTGAAAAGAAAGGTTCAACTCTGTGAGTTGATTGCACATGTGGTGAAGAAGTTTCTGAGAATGCTTCTGTCTAGTACTTAGCTGAAGAGATTTCATTTCACAGCATAGGCCTCATAGTGCTCCAAATATCCACTTGCAGATTCTACAAAAAGAGTGTTTCAAAACTGTTCTATCAAAAGGAAGGTTCAACTCTGTGACTGGAATGCACTCATCACAAAGAAGTTTCTGAGAATGCTTCTGTCTAGTTTTTATGTGAAGATATTTCCTTTTCCAACATAGGCCTCAAAGCGCTCCGAATAAACACCTGCAGATTGTACAAAAGGAGTGTTTCAAAACTGTTCTATGAAAAGGAACGTTCAAGTCTGTGAGTTGAATGCACTCCTCACAAAGAAGTTTCTGAGAATGCAGCTGTCTAGTTTTTGTGTGAAGATATTTCCTTTTCCTTGCATAGACCTCAAATCGCTGGAAATATCCACTTGCAGATTTCACAAAAAGAGTGTTTCCAAACTGCTCTATCAAAAGACGGGTTGAAATCTGTGAGTTGAATGCACGCATCGAGGAGATCTTTCTGAGAATGCTTCTGTCTAGTTTTTAGGTGAAGATATTCCATTTCCCAGCATGGGCCTCAAAATGCTCCAAATATCCATTTGCAGATTTTACAAAAAGAGTGTTTCAAAACTGCTCTTTCAAAAAGAAGGTTCAAGTCTATGGGTTGAACGCACTCAACACAAGGAAGTTTCTGAGAATGCTTCTGTCCAGTTTTTATGTGAATATATTTCCATTTCCAGCCTAGGCTTCAAAGCGCTCCAAATATCCACTTGCAGATTCTACAAAAAGAGTGTTTCCAAACTTGTCTATCAATTAGTAGGTTCAACTCTGTTAGGTGAATGCACTCATCACAATGAAATTTCTGAGAATGCTTCTCTCTAGTTTTTATGTGAAGCAATTTCCTTTTCCAACATAGGCCTCAAGGTGCTCTGCATAAACACTTGCGAATTCTACAAACTTAGTGATTCAAAACTGTTCTATCAAAAGGAACGTTCAAGTCTGAGGTGAATGCACTCATCAGAGAGAACTTTCTCAGAATGCTTCTGTCTAGTTTTCAGGTGAAGATATTTCATTTCCCAGCATAGGCCTCAAAGCGCTCCAAATATCCACTTGCAGATCCTACAAAAAGAGTCTTTCAAAACTGCTCTTTGAAAAGGAAGGTTCAAATCTGTGAGTTGAAAGCACTCATCAGAGAGAAGTTTCCGAGAATGATTCTATCTAGTTTTCATCTGCATGTGTTTCCTTTTCCACTAGATGCCGCAATCGCACCAAATATCCACTTGCAGTTTCCACGAAAAGAGTGTTGCAGAACTGCTCCATGGAAAGGAGTGTTCAACTCTGTGAGTTCAATCCCCACATGACATAAAAGTTTCTGAAAATGCTTCTGTCCAGTTTGTATATGAAGATATCTCCTTTTCCAGCATAAGCCTCAAAGAGCTCCAAATATCCACTTGCGTATTCTACAAAAACCGTGTTTCATAACTGGTCTATCAAAAGGAAGGTTCAACTCTGTGAGTTGAATGCACTCATCACAAAGAAGTTTCTGTGAATGCTTCCATCTAGCTTTTATGCAATGATATTTCCTTTTGCAGCATAGGCCTCAAAGCGCTCCAAATATCCACTTGCAGATTCTACAAAAAGAGGGTTTCAAAACTGCTCTATCAAAAGGCAGGTTGAACTCCGTGAGTTGAATGCACAAAGCACAGGGAACTTTCTGAGAAAGCTTTTGTCCAGTTTCTACGTGAAGATATTTCCTTTTCCAGCCTAGGCCTCAAAGCACTCCATCCATCCACATGAAGATTCTACTAAAAGAGTGTTTCGAAACTTCTCTATCAAAAGAAAGGTTGAACTCCGTGAGTTCAACGCACACATCACAAAGAAGTTTCTGAGAATGCTTCTGTCCAGTTTTTATGTGAAGATATTTCCTTTTCCAGCATAGGCCTCAAAGCGCTCCATATATCCACTTGCAGATGCTACAAAAAGAGTGTTTCAAAACTGCTCTTTCAGAAGGAAGCTTCAAGTCTGTGAGTTGAATGCACTTCTCACAAAGACGTTTCTGAGAATGCTTCTGTCTAGATTTCATGAGAAGATGTTTCCATTTACATCACAGGCCTCAAATCCCTCCAAATATTCACTTGCGTGTTCTACAAAAAGAGTGTTTCGAAACTTCTCTATCGATTGGTAGGTTCAACTCTCTGAGTTGAATGCACTCTTTACAAAGAGGTTTCTGAGAATATTTCTGTCTAGTTTTTATGTGAAGATATATCCTTTTCCAACATAGGCCTCGAAGCGCTCCGACTAAACAATTGCAGATTCTACAAAAGGAGTGCTTCAAAACTGTTCTATGGAAAGGAACGTTCAAGTCTGTGAGATGAATGCACTCTTCTCAAAGAGGTTTCTGAGAATGCTGCTGTCCAGTTTTTAGGTGAAGACATTTCCTTTTCCAGCATAGGCCTCAAAGCGCTCCAAATACCCACTTGCAGATTCTACAAAAAGAGTGTCTCCCAACTTCTCTATCAATTGGTAGGTTCAAGTCTGTGAGTTGAATGCAATCCACACAAAGAAGTTTCTGAGAATGCTGCTGTTTAGTTCTTATGTGAAGATATTTCCTTTTCCAGCATAGGCCGGAAATCGCTACAAATATCCACTTGCAGATTTTACCGAAAGTGTGCTTCAAAACTGCTCTTTGAAAAGAAAGGTTCAACACTGTGAGTTGAATGCACATATCGTGAAGAAGTTTCTGAGAATGCTTCTGTCTAGTACTTAGGTGAAGAGATTCCATTTCACAGCATAGGCCTCATAGTGCTCCAAATATCCACTTGCAGATTCTACAAAAAGAGTGTTTCAAAACTGTTCTATCAAAAGGAAGGTTCAAGTCTGTGAGTAGAATGCACTCATCACAAAGAAGTTTCTGAGAATGCTTCTGTCTAGTTTTTATGTGAAGACATTTCCTTTTCCAACATAGGCCTCAAAGCGTTCCGAATAAACACTTGCAGATTGTACAAAAGGAGTGTTTCAAAACTGTTCTATGAAAAGGAACGTTCAAGTCTGTGAGTTGAATGCACTCCTCACAAAGAAGTTTCTGAGAATGCAGCTGTCTAGTTTTTGTGTGAAGATATTTCCTTTTCCTTGCATAGGTCTCAAATCGCTGGAAATATCCACTTGCAGATTTCACAAGAAGAGTGTTTCCAAACTGCTCTATCAAAAGACAGGTTCAACTCTGTGAGTTGAATGCACGCATCGAGAAGAACTTTCTGAGAATGCTTCTGTCTAGTTTTTAGGTGAAGATATTACATTTCCCAGCATAGGCCTCAAAGTGCTCCAAATATCCTTTTGCAGATTTTACAAAAAGAGTGTTTCAAAACTGCTCTTTCAAAAAGAAGGTTCAAGTCTGTGAGTTGAATGCACTCAACACAAGGAAGTTTCTGAGAATGCTTCTGTCTAGTTTTTATGTGAAGATATTTCCATTTCCAGCATAGGCCTCAAAGCGCTCCAAATATCCATTTGCAGATTCTACAAAAAGAGTGTTTCCAAACTTCTCTATCAATTAGTAGGTTCAACTCTGTGAGGTGAATGCACTCATCACAAAGAAGTTTCTGAGAATGCTGCTGTTTAGTTCTTATGTGAAGATATTTCCTTTTCCAGCATAGGCCGGAAATCGCTCTAAATATCCACTTGCAGATTTTACCAAAAGTGTGTTTCAAAACTGCTCTTTGAAAAGAAAGGTTCAACTCTGTGAGTTGATTGCACATGTGGTGAAGAAGTTTCTGAGAATGCTTCTGTCTAGTACTTAGCTGAAGAGATTTCATTTCACAGCATAGGCCTCATAGTGCTCCAAATATCCACTTGCAGATTCTACAAAAAGAGTGTTTCAAAACTGTTCTATCAAAAGGAAGGTTCAACTCTGTGACTGGAATGCACTCATCACAAAGAAGTTTCTGAGAATGCTTCTGTCTAGTTTTTATGTGAAGATATTTCCTTTTCCAACATAGGCCTCAAAGCGCTCCGAATAAACACCTGCAGATTGTACAAAAGGAGTGTTTCAAAACTGTTCTATGAAAAGGAACGTTCAAGTCTGTGAGTTGAATGCACTCCTCACAAAGAAGTTTCTGAGAATGCAGCTGTCTAGTTTTTGTGTGAAGATATTTCCTTTTCCTTGCATAGACCTCAAATCGCTGGAAATATCCACTTGCAGATTTCACAAAAAGAGTGTTTCCAAACTGCTCTATCAAAAGACGGGTTGAAATCTGTGAGTTGAATGCACGCATCGAGGAGATCTTTCTGAGGATGCTTCTGTCTAGTTTTTAGGTGAAGATATTCCATTTCCCAGCATGGGCCTCAAAATGCTCCAAATATCCATTTGCAGATTTTACAAAAAGAGTGTTTCAAAACTGCTCTTTCAAAAAGAAGGTTCAAGTCTATGGGTTGAACGCACTCAACACAAGGAAGTTTCTCAGAATGCTTCTGTCTAGTTTTTATGTGAATATATTTCCATTTCCAGCCTAGGCTTCAAAGCGCTCCATATATCCACTTGCAGATTCTACAAAAAGAGTGTTTCCAAACTTGTCTATCAATTAGTAGGTTCAACTCTGTTAGGTGAATGCACTCATCACAATGAAATTTCTGAGAATGCTTCTCTCTAGTTTTTATGTGAAGCAATTTCCTTTTCCAACATAGGCCTCAAGGTGCTCTGCATAAACACTTGCGAATTCTACAAACTTAGTGATTCAAAACTGTTCTATCAAAAGGAACGTTCAAGTCTGAGGTGAATGCACTCATCAGAGAGAACTTTCTCAGAATGCTTCTGTCTAGTTTTCAGGTGAAGATATTTCATTTCCCAGCATAGGCCTCAAAGCGCTCCAAATATCCACTTGCAGATCCTACAAAAAGAGTCTTTCAAAACTGCTCTTTGAAAAGGAAGGTTCAAATCTGTGAGTTGAAAGCACTCATCAGAGAGAAGTTTCCGAGAATGATTCTATCTAGTTTTCATCTGCATGTGTTTCCTTTTCCACTAGATGCCGCAATCGCACCAAATATCCACTTGCAGTTTCCACGAAAAGAGTGTTGCAGAACTGCTCCATGGAAAGGAGTGTTCAACTCTGTGAGTTCAATCCCCACATGACATAAAAGTTTCTGAAAATGCTTCTGTCCAGTTTGTATATGAAGATATCTCCTTTTCCAGCATAAGCCTCAAAGAGCTCCAAATATCCACTTGCGTATTCTACAAAAACCGTGTTTCATAACTGGTCTATCAAAAGGAAGTTTCAACTCTGTGAGTTGAATGCACTCATCACAAAGAAGTTTCTGTGAATGCTTCCATCTAGCTTTTATGCAATGATATTTCCTTTTGCAGCATAGGCCTCAAAGCGCTCCAAATATCCACTTGCAGATTCTACAAAAAGAGGGTTTCAAAACTGCTCTATCAAAAGGCAGGTTGAACTCCGTGAGTTGAATGCACAAAGCACAGGGAACTTTCTGAGAAAGCTTTTGTCCAGTTTCTACGTGAAGATATTTCCTTTTCCAGCCTAGGCCTCAAAGCACTCCATCCATCCACATGAAGATTCTACTAAAAGAGTGTTTCGAAACTTCTCTATCAAAAGAAAGGTTGAACTCCGTGAGTTCAACGCACACATCACAAAGAAGTTTCTGAGAATGCTTCTGTCCAGTTTTTATGTGAAGATATTTCCTTTTCCAGCATAGGCCTCAAAGCGCTCTATATATCCACTTGCAGATGCTACAAAAAGAGTGTTTCAAAACTGCTCTTTCAGAAGGAAGCTTCAAGTCTGTGAGTTGAATGCACTTCTCACAAAGACGTTTCTGAGAATGCTTCTGTCTAGATTTCATGAGAAGATGTTTCCATTTACATCACAGGCCTCAAATCCCTCCAAATATTCACTTGCGTGTTCTACAAAAAGAGTGTTTCGAAACTTCTCTATCGATTGGTAGGTTCAACTCTCTGAGTTGAATGCACTCTTTACAAAGAGGTTTCTGAGAATATTTCTGTCTAGTTTTTATGTGAAGATATATCCTTTTCCAACATAGGCCTCGAAGCGCTCCGACTAAACAATTGCAGATTCTACAAAAGGAGTGCTTCAAAACTGTTCTATGGAAAGGAACGTTCAAGTCTGTGAGATGAATGCACTCTTCTCAAAGAGGTTTCTGAGAATGCTGCTGTCCAGTTTTTAGGTGAAGACATTTCCTTTTCCAGCATAGGCCTCAAAGCGCTCCAAATACCCACTTGCAGATTCTACAAAAAGAGTGTCTCCCAACTTCTCTATCAATTGGTAGGTTCAAGTCTGTGAGGTGAATGCACTCATCACAAAGAAGTTTCTGAGAATGCTGCTGTTTAGTTCTTATGTGAAGATATTTCCTTTTCCAGCATAGGCCGGAAATCGCTCTAAATATCCACTTGCAGATTTTACCAAAAGTGTGTTTCAAAACTGCTCTTTGAAAAGAAAGGTTCAACTCTGTGAGTTGATTGCACATGTGGTGAAGAAGTTTCTGAGAATGCTTCTGTCTAGTACTTAGCTGAAGAGATTTCATTTCACAGCATAGGCCTCATAGTGCTCCAAATATCCACTTGCAGATTCTACAAAAAGAGTGTTTCAAAACTGTTCTATCAAAAGGAAGGTTCAACTCTGTGACTGGAATGCACTCATCACAAAGAAGTTTCTGAGAATGCTTCTGTCTAGTTTTTATGTGAAGATATTTCCTTTTCCAACATAGGCCTCAAAGCGCTCCGAATAAACACCTGCAGATTGTACAAAAGGAGTGTTTCAAAACTGTTCTATGAAAAGGAACGTTCAAGTCTGTGAGTTGAATGCACTCCTCACAAAGAAGTTTCTGAGAATGCAGCTGTCTAGTTTTTGTGTGAAGATATTTCCTTTTCCTTGCATAGACCTCAAATCGCTGGAAATATCCACTTGCAGATTTCACAAAAAGAGTGTTTCCAAACTGCTCTATCAAAAGACGGGTTGAAATCTGTGAGTTGAATGCACGCATCGAGGAGATCTTTCTGAGAATGCTTCTGTCTAGTTTTTAGGTGAAGATATTCCATTTCCCAGCATGGGCCTCAAAATGCTCCAAATATCCATTTGCAGATTTTACAAAAAGAGTGTTTCAAAACTGCTCTTTCAAAAAGAAGGTTCAAGTCTATGGGTTGAACGCACTCAACACAAGGAAGTTTCTGAGAATGCTTCTGTCCAGTTTTTATGTGAATATATTTCCATTTCCAGCCTAGGCTTCAAAGCGCTCCAAATATCCACTTGCAGATTCTACAAAAAGAGTGTTTCCAAACTTGTCTATCAATTAGTAGGTTCAACTCTGTTAGGTGAATGCACTCATCACAATGAAATTTCTGAGAATGCTTCTCTCTAGTTTTTATGTGAAGCAATTTCCTTTTCCAACATAGGCCTCAAGGTGCTCTGCATAAACACTTGCGAATTCTACAAACTTAGTGATTCAAAACTGTTCTATCAAAAGGAACGTTCAAGTCTGAGGTGAATGCACTCATCAGAGAGAACTTTCTCAGAATGCTTCTGTCTAGTTTTCAGGTGAAGATATTTCATTTCCCAGCATAGGCCTCAAAGCGCTCCAAATATCCACTTGCAGATCCTACAAAAAGAGTCTTTCAAAACTGCTCTTTGAAAAGGAAGGTTCAAATCTGTGAGTTGAAAGCACTCATCAGAGAGAAGTTTCCGAGAATGATTCTATCTAGTTTTCATCTGCATGTGTTTCCTTTTCCACTAGATGCCGCAATCGCACCAAATATCCACTTGCAGTTTCCACGAAAAGAGTGTTGCAGAACTGCTCCATGGAAAGGAGTGTTCAACTCTGTGAGTTCAATCCCCACATGACATAAAAGTTTCTGAAAATGCTTCTGTCCAGTTTGTATATGAAGATATCTCCTTTTCCAGCATAAGCCTCAAAGAGCTCCAAATATCCACTTGCGTATTCTACAAAAACCGTGTTTCATAACTGGTCTATCAAAAGGAAGGTTCAACTCTGTGAGTTGAATGCACTCATCACAAAGAAGTTTCTGTGAATGCTTCCATCTAGCTTTTATGCAATGATATTTCCTTTTGCAGCATAGGCCTCAAAGCGCTCCAAATATCCACTTGCAGATTCTACAAAAAGAGGGTTTCAAAACTGCTCTATCAAAAGGCAGGTTGAACTCCGTGAGTTGAATGCACAAAGCACAGGGAACTTTCTGAGAAAGCTTTTGTCCAGTTTCTACGTGAAGATATTTCCTTTTCCAGCCTAGGCCTCAAAGCACTCCATCCATCCACATGAAGATTCTACTAAAAGAGTGTTTCGAAACTTCTCTATCAAAAGAAAGGTTGAACTCCGTGAGTTCAACGCACACATCACAAAGAAGTTTCTGAGAATGCTTCTGTCCAGTTTTTATGTGAAGATATTTCCTTTTCCAGCATAGGCCTCAAAGCGCTCCATATATCCACTTGCAGATGCTACAAAAAGAGTGTTTCAAAACTGCTCTTTCAGAAGGAAGCTTCAAGTCTGTGAGTTGAATGCACTTCTCACAAAGACGTTTCTGAGAATGCTTCTGTCTAGATTTCATGAGAAGATGTTTCCATTTACATCACAGGCCTCAAATCCCTCCAAATATTCACTTGCGTGTTCTACAAAAAGAGTGTTTCGAAACTTCTCTATCGATTGGTAGGTTCAACTCTCTGAGTTGAATGCACTCTTTTCAAAGAGGTTTCTGAGAATATTTCTGTCTAGTTTTTATGTGAAGATATATCCTTTTCCAACATAGGCCTCGAAGCGCTCCGACTAAACAATTGCAGATTCTACAAAAGGAGTGCTTCAAAACTGTTCTATGGAAAGGAACGTTCAAGTCTGTGAGATGAATGCACTCTTCTCAAAGAGGTTTCTGAGAATGCTGCTGTCCAGTTTTTAGGTGAAGACATTTCCTTTTCCAGCATAGGCCTCAAAGCGCTCCAAATACCCACTTGCAGATTCTACAAAAAGAGTGTCTCCCAACTTCTCTATCAATTGGTAGGTTCAAGTCTGTGAGTTGAATGCAATCCACACAAAGAAGTTTCTGAGAATGCTGCTGTTTAGTTCTTATGTGAAGATATTTCCTTTTCCAGCATAGGCCGGAAATCGCTACAAATATCCACTTGCAGATTTTACCGAAAGTGTGCTTCAAAACTGCTCTTTGAAAAGAAAGGTTCAACACTGTGAGTTGAATGCACATATCGTGAAGAAGTTTCTGAGAATGCTTCTGTCTAGTACTTAGGTGAAGAGATTCCATTTCACAGCATAGGCCTCATAGTGCTCCAAATATCCACTTGCAGATTCTACAAAAAGAGTGTTTCAAAACTGTTCTATCAAAAGGAAGGTTCAAGTCTGTGAGTAGAATGCACTCATCACAAAGAAGTTTCTGAGAATGCTTCTGTCTAGTTTTTATGTGAAGACATTTCCTTTTCCAACATAGGCCTCAAAGCGTTCCGAATAAACACTTGCAGATTGTACAAAAGGAGTGTTTCAAAACTGTTCTATGAAAAGGAACGTTCAAGTCTGTGAGTTGAATGCACTCCTCACAAAGAAGTTTCTGAGAATGCAGCTGTCTAGTTTTTGTGTGAAGATATTTCCTTTTCCTTGCATAGGTCTCAAATCGCTGGAAATATCCACTTGCAGATTTCACAAGAAGAGTGTTTCCAAACTGCTCTATCAAAAGACAGGTTCAACTCTGTGAGTTGAATGCACGCATCGAGAAGAACTTTCTGAGAATGCTTCTGTCTAGTTTTTAGGTGAAGATATTACATTTCCCAGCATAGGCCTCAAAGTGCTCCAAATATCCTTTTGCAGATTTTACAAAAAGAGTGTTTCAAAACTGCTCTTTCAAAAAGAAGGTTCAAGTCTGTGAGTTGAATGCACTCAACACAAGGAAGTTTCTGAGAATGCTTCTGTCTAGTTTTTATGTGAAGATATTTCCATTTCCAGCATAGGCCTCAAAGCGCTCCAAATATCCATTTGCAGATTCTACAAAAAGAGTGTTTCCAAACTTCTCTATCAATTAGTAGGTTCAACTCTGTGAGGTGAATGCACTCATCACAAAGAAGTTTCTGAGAATGCTGCTGTTTAGTTCTTATGTGAAGATATTTCCTTTTCCAGCATAGGCCGGAAATCGCTCTAAATATCCACTTGCAGATTTTACCAAAAGTGTGTTTCAAAACTGCTCTTTGAAAAGAAAGGTTCAACTCTGTGAGTTGATTGCACATGTGGTGAAGAAGTTTCTGAGAATGCTTCTGTCTAGTACTTAGCTGAAGAGATTTCATTTCACAGCATAGGCCTCATAGTGCTCCAAATATCCACTTGCAGATTCTACAAAAAGAGTGTTTCAAAACTGTTCTATCAAAAGGAAGGTTCAACTCTGTGACTGGAATGCACTCATCACAAAGAAGTTTCTGAGAATGCTTCTGTCTAGTTTTTATGTGAAGATATTTCCTTTTCCAACATAGGCCTCAAAGCGCTCCGAATAAACACCTGCAGATTGTACAAAAGGAGTGTTTCAAAACTGTTCTATGAAAAGGAACGTTCAAGTCTGTGAGTTGAATGCACTCCTCACAAAGAAGTTTCTGAGAATGCAGCTGTCTAGTTTTTGTGTGAAGATATTTCCTTTTCCTTGCATAGACCTCAAATCGCTGGAAATATCCACTTGCAGATTTCACAAAAAGAGTGTTTCCAAACTGCTCTATCAAAAGACGGGTTGAAATCTGTGAGTTGAATGCACGCATCGAGGAGATCTTTCTGAGGATGCTTCTGTCTAGTTTTTAGGTGAAGATATTCCATTTCCCAGCATGGGCCTCAAAATGCTCCAAATATCCATTTGCAGATTTTACAAAAAGAGTGTTTCAAAACTGCTCTTTCAAAAAGAAGGTTCAAGTCTATGGGTTGAACGCACTCAACACAAGGAAGTTTCTCAGAATGCTTCTGTCTAGTTTTTATGTGAATATATTTCCATTTCCAGCCTAGGCTTCAAAGAGCTCCATATATCCACTTGCAGATTCTACAAAAAGAGTGTTTCCAAACTTGTCTATCAATTAGTAGGTTCAACTCTGTTAGGTGAATGCACTCATCACAATGAAATTTCTGAGAATGCTTCTCTCTAGTTTTTATGTGAAGCAATTTCCTTTTCCAACATAGGCCTCAAGGTGCTCTGCATAAACACTTGCGAATTCTACAAACTTAGTGATTCAAAACTGTTCTATCAAAAGGAACGTTCAAGTCTGAGGTGAATGCACTCATCAGAGAGAACTTTCTCAGAATGCTTCTGTCTAGTTTTCAGGTGAAGATATTTCATTTCCCAGCATAGGCCTCAAAGCGCTCCAAATATCCACTTGCAGATCCTACAAAAAGAGTCTTTCAAAACTGCTCTTTGAAAAGGAAGGTTCAAATCTGTGAGTTGAAAGCACTCATCAGAGAGAAGTTTCCGAGAATGATTCTATCTAGTTTTCATCTGCATGTGTTTCCTTTTCCACTAGATGACGCAATCGCACCAAATATCCACTTGCAGTTTCCACGAAAAGAGTGTTGCAGAACTGCTCCATGGAAAGGAGTGTTCAACTCTGTGAGTTCAATCCCCACATGACATAAAAGTTTCTGAAAATGCTTCTGTCCAGTTTGTATATGAAGATATCTCCTTTTCCAGCATAAGCCTCAAAGAGCTCCAAATATCCACTTGCGTATTCTACAAAAACCGTGTTTCATAACTGGTCTATCAAAAGGAAGGTTCAACTCTGTGAGTTGAATGCACTCATCACAAAGAAGTTTCTGTGAATGCTTCCATCTAGCTTTTATGCAATGATATTTCCTTTTGCAGCATAGGCCTCAAAGCGCTCCAAATATCCACTTGCAGATTCTACAAAAAGAGGGTTTCAAAACTGCTCTATCAAAAGGCAGGTTGAACTCCGTGAGTTGAATGCACAAAGCACAGGGAACTTTCTGAGAAAGCTTTTGTCCAGTTTCTACGTGAAGATATTTCCTTTTCCAGCCTAGGCCTCAAAGCACTCCATCCATCCACATGAAGATTCTACTAAAAGAGTGTTTCGAAACTTCTCTATCAAAAGAAAGGTTGAACTCCGTGAGTTCAACGCACACATCACAAAGAAGTTTCTGAGAATGCTTCTGTCCAGTTTTTATGTGAAGATATTTCCTTTTCCAGCATAGGCCTCAAAGCGCTCCATATATCCACTTGCAGATGCTACAAAAAGAGTGTTTCAAAACTGCTCTTTCAGAAGGAAGCTTCAAGTCTGTGAGTTGAATGCACTTCTCACAAAGACGTTTCTGAGAATGCTTCTGTCTAGATTTCATGAGAAGATGTTTCCATTTACATCACAGGCCTCAAATCCCTCCAAATATTCACTTGCGTGTTCTACAAAAAGAGTGTTTCGAAACTTCTCTATCGATTGGTAGGTTCAACTCTCTGAGTTGAATGCACTCTTTACAAAGAGGTTTCTGAGAATATTTCTGTCTAGTTTTTATGTGAAGATATATCCTTTTCCAACATAGGCCTCGAAGCGCTCCGACTAAACAATTGCAGATTCTACAAAAGGAGTGCTTCAAAACTGTTCTATGGAAAGGAACGTTCAAGTCTGTGAGATGAATGCACTCTTCTCAAAGAGGTTTCTGAGAATGCTGCTGTCCAGTTTTTAGGTGAAGACATTTCCTTTTCCAGCATAGGCCTCAAAGCGCTCCAAATACCCACTTGCAGATTCTACAAAAAGAGTGTCTCCCAACTTCTCTATCAATTGGTAGGTTCAAGTCTGTGAGTTGAATGCAATCCACACAAAGAAGTTTCTGAGAATGCTGCTGTTTAGTTCTTATGTGAAGATATTTCCTTTTCCAGCATAGGCCGGAAATCGCTACAAATATCCACTTGCAGATTTTACCGAAAGTGTGCTTCAAAACTGCTCTTTGAAAAGAAAGGTTCAACACTGTGAGTTGAATGCACATATCGTGAAGAAGTTTCTGAGAATGCTTCTGTCTAGTACTTAGGTGAAGAGATTCCATTTCACAGCATAGGCCTCATAGTGCTCCAAATATCCACTTGCAGATTCTACAAAAAGAGTGTTTCAAAACTGTTCTATCAAAAGGAAGGTTCAAGTCTGTGAGTAGAATGCACTCATCACAAAGAAGTTTCTGAGAATGCTTCTGTCTAGTTTTTATGTGAAGACATTTCCTTTTCCAACATAGGCCTCAAAGCGTTCCGAATAAACACTTGCAGATTGTACAAAAGGAGTGTTTCAAAACTGTTCTATGAAAAGGAACGTTCAAGTCTGTGAGTTGAATGCACTCCTCACAAAGAAGTTTCTGAGAATGCAGCTGTCTAGTTTTTGTGTGAAGATATTTCCTTTTCCTTGCATAGGTCTCAAATCGCTGGAAATATCCACTTGCAGATTTCACAAGAAGAGTGTTTCCAAACTGCTCTATCAAAAGACAGGTTCAACTCTGTGAGTTGAATGCACGCATCGAGAAGAACTTTCTGAGAATGCTTCTGTCTAGTTTTTAGGTGAAGATATTACATTTCCCAGCATAGGCCTCAAAGTGCTCCAAATATCCTTTTGCAGATTTTACAAAAAGAGTGTTTCAAAACTGCTCTTTCAAAAAGAAGGTTCAAGTCTGTGAGTTGAATGCACTCAACACAAGGAAGTTTCTGAGAATGCTTCTGTCTAGTTTTTATGTGAAGATATTTCCATTTCCAGCATAGGCCTCAAAGCGCTCCAAATATCCATTTGCAGATTCTACAAAAAGAGTGTTTCCAAACTTCTCTATCAATTAGTAGGTTCAACTCTGTGAGGTGAATGCACTCATCACAAAGAAGTTTCTGAGAATGCTGCTGTTTAGTTCTTATGTGAAGATATTTCCTTTTCCAGCATAGGCCGGAAATCGCTCTAAATATCCACTTGCAGATTTTACCAAAAGTGTGTTTCAAAACTGCTCTTTGAAAAGAAAGGTTCAACTCTGTGAGTTGATTGCACATGTGGTGAAGAAGTTTCTGAGAATGCTTCTGTCTAGTACTTAGCTGAAGAGATTTCATTTCACAGCATAGGCCTCATAGTGCTCCAAATATCCACTTGCAGATTCTACAAAAAGAGTGTTTCAAAACTGTTCTATCAAAAGGAAGGTTCAACTCTGTGACTGGAATGCACTCATCACAAAGAAGTTTCTGAGAATGCTTCTGTCTAGTTTTTATGTGAAGATATTTCCTTTTCCAACATAGGCCTCAAAGCGCTCCGAATAAACACCTGCAGATTGTACAAAAGGAGTGTTTCAAAACTGTTCTATGAAAAGGAACGTTCAAGTCTGTGAGTTGAATGCACTCCTCACAAAGAAGTTTCTGAGAATGCAGCTGTCTAGTTTTTGTGTGAAGATATTTCCTTTTCCTTGCATAGACCTCAAATCGCTGGAAATATCCACTTGCAGATTTCACAAAAAGAGTGTTTCCAAACTGCTCTATCAAAAGACGGGTTGAAATCTGTGAGTTGAATGCACGCATCGAGGAGATCTTTCTGAGAATGCTTCTGTCTAGTTTTTAGGTGAAGATATTCCATTTCCCAGCATGGGCCTCAAAATGCTCCAAATATCCATTTGCAGATTTTACAAAAAGAGTGTTTCAAAACTGCTCTTTCAAAAAGAAGGTTCAAGTCTATGGGTTGAACGCACTCAACACAAGGAAGTTTCTGAGAATGCTTCTGTCCAGTTTTTATGTGAATATATTTCCATTTCCAGCCTAGGCTTCAAAGCGCTCCAAATATCCACTTGCAGATTCTACAAAAAGAGTGTTTCCAAACTTGTCTATCAATTAGTAGGTTCAACTCTGTTAGGTGAATGCACTCATCACAATGAAATTTCTGAGAATGCTTCTCTCTAGTTTTTATGTGAAGCAATTTCCTTTTCCAACATAGGCCTCAAGGTGCTCTGCATAAACACTTGCGAATTCTACAAACTTAGTGATTCAAAACTGTTCTATCAAAAGGAACGTTCAAGTCTGAGGTGAATGCACTCATCAGAGAGAACTTTCTCAGAATGCTTCTGTCTAGTTTTCAGGTGAAGATATTTCATTTCCCAGCATAGGCCTCAAAGCGCTCCAAATATCCACTTGCAGATCCTACAAAAAGAGTCTTTCAAAACTGCTCTTTGAAAAGGAAGGTTCAAATCTGTGAGTTGAAAGCACTCATCAGAGAGAAGTTTCCGAGAATGATTCTATCTAGTTTTCATCTGCATGTGTTTCCTTTTCCACTAGATGCCGCAATCGCACCAAATATCCACTTGCAGTTTCCACGAAAAGAGTGTTGCAGAACTGCTCCATGGAAAGGAGTGTTCAACTCTGTGAGTTCAATCCCCACATGACATAAAAGTTTCTGAAAATGCTTCTGTCCAGTTTGTATATGAAGATATCTCCTTTTCCAGCATAAGCCTCAAAGAGCTCCAAATATCCACTTGCGTATTCTACAAAAACCGTGTTTCATAACTGGTCTATCAAAAGGAAGGTTCAACTCTGTGAGTTGAATGCACTCATCACAAAGAAGTTTCTGTGAATGCTTCCATCTAGCTTTTATGCAATGATATTTCCTTTTGCAGCATAGGCCTCAAAGCGCTCCAAATATCCACTTGCAGATTCTACAAAAAGAGGGTTTCAAAACTGCTCTATCAAAAGGCAGGTTGAACTCCGTGAGTTGAATGCACAAAGCACAGGGAACTTTCTGAGAAAGCTTTTGTCCAGTTTCTACGTGAAGATATTTCCTTTTCCAGCCTAGGCCTCAAAGCACTCCATCCATCCACATGAAGATTCTACTAAAAGAGTGTTTCGAAACTTCTCTATCAAAAGAAAGGTTGAACTCCGTGAGTTCAACGCACACATCACAAAGAAGTTTCTGAGAATGCTTCTGTCCAGTTTTTATGTGAAGATATTTCCTTTTCCAGCATAGGCCTCAAAGCGCTCCATATATCCACTTGCAGATGCTACAAAAAGAGTGTTTCAAAACTGCTCTTTCAGAAGGAAGCTTCAAGTCTGTGAGTTGAATGCACTTCTCACAAAGACGTTTCTGAGAATGCTTCTGTCTAGATTTCATGAGAAGATGTTTCCATTTACATCACAGGCCTCAAATCCCTCCAAATATTCACTTGCGTGTTCTACAAAAAGAGTGTTTCGAAACTTCTCTATCGATTGGTAGGTTCAACTCTCTGAGTTGAATGCACTCTTTTCAAAGAGGTTTCTGAGAATATTTCTGTCTAGTTTTTATGTGAAGATATATCCTTTTCCAACATAGGCCTCGAAGCGCTCCGACTAAACAATTGCAGATTCTACAAAAGGAGTGCTTCAAAACTGTTCTATGGAAAGGAACGTTCAAGTCTGTGAGATGAATGCACTCTTCTCAAAGAGGTTTCTGAGAATGCTGCTGTCCAGTTTTTAGGTGAAGACATTTCCTTTTCCAGCATAGGCCTCAAAGCGCTCCAAATACCCACTTGCAGATTCTACAAAAAGAGTGTCTCCCAACTTCTCTATCAATTGGTAGGTTCAAGTCTGTGAGTTGAATGCAATCCACACAAAGAAGTTTCTGAGAATGCTGCTGTTTAGTTCTTATGTGAAGATATTTCCTTTTCCAGCATAGGCCGGAAATCGCTACAAATATCCACTTGCAGATTTTACCGAAAGTGTGCTTCAAAACTGCTCTTTGAAAAGAAAGGTTCAACACTGTGAGTTGAATGCACATATCGTGAAGAAGTTTCTGAGAATGCTTCTGTCTAGTACTTAGGTGAAGAGATTCCATTTCACAGCATAGGCCTCATAGTGCTCCAAATATCCACTTGCAGATTCTACAAAAAGAGTGTTTCAAAACTGTTCTATCAAAAGGAAGGTTCAAGTCTGTGAGTAGAATGCACTCATCACAAAGAAGTTTCTGAGAATGCTTCTGTCTAGTTTTTATGTGAAGACATTTCCTTTTCCAACATAGGCCTCAAAGCGTTCCGAATAAACACTTGCAGATTGTACAAAAGGAGTGTTTCAAAACTGTTCTATGAAAAGGAACGTTCAAGTCTGTGAGTTGAATGCACTCCTCACAAAGAAGTTTCTGAGAATGCAGCTGTCTAGTTTTTGTGTGAAGATATTTCCTTTTCCTTGCATAGGTCTCAAATCGCTGGAAATATCCACTTGCAGATTTCACAAGAAGAGTGTTTCCAAACTGCTCTATCAAAAGACAGGTTCAACTCTGTGAGTTGAATGCACGCATCGAGAAGAACTTTCTGAGAATGCTTCTGTCTAGTTTTTAGGTGAAGATATTACATTTCCCAGCATAGGCCTCAAAGTGCTCCAAATATCCTTTTGCAGATTTTACAAAAAGAGTGTTTCAAAACTGCTCTTTCAAAAAGAAGGTTCAAGTCTGTGAGTTGAATGCACTCAACACAAGGAAGTTTCTGAGAATGCTTCTGTCTAGTTTTTATGTGAAGATATTTCCATTTCCAGCATAGGCCTCAAAGCGCTCCAAATATCCATTTGCAGATTCTACAAAAAGAGTGTTTCCAAACTTCTCTATCAATTAGTAGGTTCAACTCTGTGAGGTGAATGCACTCATCACAAAGAAGTTTCTGAGAATGCTGCTGTTTAGTTCTTATGTGAAGATATTTCCTTTTCCAGCATAGGCCGGAAATCGCTCTAAATATCCACTTGCAGATTTTACCAAAAGTGTGTTTCAAAACTGCTCTTTGAAAAGAAAGGTTCAACTCTGTGAGTTGATTGCACATGTGGTGAAGAAGTTTCTGAGAATGCTTCTGTCTAGTACTTAGCTGAAGAGATTTCATTTCACAGCATAGGCCTCATAGTGCTCCAAATATCCACTTGCAGATTCTACAAAAAGAGTGTTTCAAAACTGTTCTATCAAAAGGAAGGTTCAACTCTGTGACTGGAATGCACTCATCACAAAGAAGTTTCTGAGAATGCTTCTGTCTAGTTTTTATGTGAAGATATTTCCTTTTCCAACATAGGCCTCAAAGCGCTCCGAATAAACACCTGCAGATTGTACAAAAGGAGTGTTTCAAAACTGTTCTATGAAAAGGAACGTTCAAGTCTGTGAGTTGAATGCACTCCTCACAAAGAAGTTTCTGAGAATGCAGCTGTCTAGTTTTTGTGTGAAGATATTTCCTTTTCCTTGCATAGACCTCAAATCGCTGGAAATATCCACTTGCAGATTTCACAAAAAGAGTGTTTCCAAACTGCTCTATCAAAAGACGGGTTGAAATCTGTGAGTTGAATGCACGCATCGAGGAGATCTTTCTGAGGATGCTTCTGTCTAGTTTTTAGGTGAAGATATTCCATTTCCCAGCATGGGCCTCAAAATGCTCCAAATATCCATTTGCAGATTTTACAAAAAGAGTGTTTCAAAACTGCTCTTTCAAAAAGAAGGTTCAAGTCTATGGGTTGAACGCACTCAACACAAGGAAGTTTCTCAGAATGCTTCTGTCTAGTTTTTATGTGAATATATTTCCATTTCCAGCCTAGGCTTCAAAGAGCTCCATATATCCACTTGCAGATTCTACAAAAAGAGTGTTTCCAAACTTGTCTATCAATTAGTAGGTTCAACTCTGTTAGGTGAATGCACTCATCACAATGAAATTTCTGAGAATGCTTCTCTCTAGTTTTTATGTGAAGCAATTTCCTTTTCCAACATAGGCCTCAAGGTGCTCTGCATAAACACTTGCGAATTCTACAAACTTAGTGATTCAAAACTGTTCTATCAAAAGGAACGTTCAAGTCTGAGGTGAATGCACTCATCAGAGAGAACTTTCTCAGAATGCTTCTGTCTAGTTTTCAGGTGAAGATATTTCATTTCCCAGCATAGGCCTCAAAGCGCTCCAAATATCCACTTGCAGATCCTACAAAAAGAGTCTTTCAAAACTGCTCTTTGAAAAGGAAGGTTCAAATCTGTGAGTTGAAAGCACTCATCAGAGAGAAGTTTCCGAGAATGATTCTATCTAGTTTTCATCTGCATGTGTTTCCTTTTCCACTAGATGCCGCAATCGCACCAAATATCCACTTGCAGTTTCCACGAAAAGAGTGTTGCAGAACTGCTCCATGGAAAGGAGTGTTCAACTCTGTGAGTTCAATCCCCACATGACATAAAAGTTTCTGAAAATGCTTCTGTCCAGTTTGTATATGAAGATATCTCCTTTTCCAGCATAAGCCTCAAAGAGCTCCAAATATCCACTTGCGTATTCTACAAAAACCGTGTTTCATAACTGGTCTATCAAAAGGAAGGTTCAACTCTGTGAGTTGAATGCACTCATCACAAAGAAGTTTCTGTGAATGCTTCCATCTAGCTTTTATGCAATGATATTTCCTTTTGCAGCATAGGCCTCAAAGCGCTCCAAATATCCACTTGCAGATTCTACAAAAAGAGGGTTTCAAAACTGCTCTATCAAAAGGCAGGTTGAACTCCGTGAGTTGAATGCACAAAGCACAGGGAACTTTCTGAGAAAGCTTTTGTCCAGTTTCTACGTGAAGATATTTCCTTTTCCAGCCTAGGCCTCAAAGCACTCCATCCATCCACATGAAGATTCTACTAAAAGAGTGTTTCGAAACTTCTCTATCAAAAGAAAGGTTGAACTCCGTGAGTTCAACGCACACATCACAAAGAAGTTTCTGAGAATGCTTCTGTCCAGTTTTTATGTGAAGATATTTCCTTTTCCAGCATAGGCCTCAAAGCGCTCCATATATCCACTTGCAGATGCTACAAAAAGAGTGTTTCAAAACTGCTCTTTCAGAAGGAAGCTTCAAGTCTGTGAGTTGAATGCACTTCTCACAAAGACGTTTCTGAGAATGCTTCTGTCTAGATTTCATGAGAAGATGTTTCCATTTACATCACAGGCCTCAAATCCCTCCAAATATTCACTTGCGTGTTCTACAAAAAGAGTGTTTCGAAACTTCTCTATCGATTGGTAGGTTCAACTCTCTGAGTTGAATGCACTCTTTACAAAGAGGTTTCTGAGAATATTTCTGTCTAGTTTTTATGTGAAGATATATCCTTTTCCAACATAGGCCTCGAAGCGCTCCGACTAAACAATTGCAGATTCTACAAAAGGAGTGCTTCAAAACTGTTCTATCGAAAGGAACGTTCAAGTCTGTGAGATGAATGCACTCTTCTCAAAGAGGTTTCTGAGAATGCTGCTGTCCAGTTTTTAGGTGAAGACATTTCCTTTTCCAGCATAGGCCTCAAAGCGCTCCAAATACCCACTTGCAGATTCTACAAAAAGAGTGTCTCCCAACTTCTCTATCAATTGGTAGGTTCAAGTCTGTGAGTTGAATGCAATCCACACAAAGAAGTTTCTGAGAATGCTGCTGTTTAGTTCTTATGTGAAGATATTTCCTTTTCCAGCATAGGCCGGAAATCGCTACAAATATCCACTTGCAGATTTTACCGAAAGTGTGCTTCAAAACTGCTCTTTGAAAAGAAAGGTTCAACACTGTGAGTTGAATGCACATATCGTGAAGAAGTTTCTGAGAATGCTTCTGTCTAGTACTTAGGTGAAGAGATTCCATTTCACAGCATAGGCCTCATAGTGCTCCAAATATCCACTTGCAGATTCTACAAAAAGAGTGTTTCAAAACTGTTCTATCAAAAGGAAGGTTCAAGTCTGTGAGTAGAATGCACTCATCACAAAGAAGTTTCTGAGAATGCTTCTGTCTAGTTTTTATGTGAAGACATTTCCTTTTCCAACATAGGCCTCAAAGCGTTCCGAATAAACACTTGCAGATTGTACAAAAGGAGTGTTTCAAAACTGTTCTATGAAAAGGAACGTTCAAGTCTGTGAGTTGAATGCACTCCTCACAAAGAAGTTTCTGAGAATGCAGCTGTCTAGTTTTTGTGTGAAGATATTTCCTTTTCCTTGCATAGGTCTCAAATCGCTGGAAATATCCACTTGCAGATTTCACAAGAAGAGTGTTTCCAAACTGCTCTATCAAAAGACAGGTTCAACTCTGTGAGTTGAATGCACGCATCGAGAAGAACTTTCTGAGAATGCTTCTGTCTAGTTTTTAGGTGAAGATATTACATTTCCCAGCATAGGCCTCAAAGTGCTCCAAATATCCTTTTGCAGATTTTACAAAAAGAGTGTTTCAAAACTGCTCTTTCAAAAAGAAGGTTCAAGTCTGTGAGTTGAATGCACTCAACACAAGGAAGTTTCTGAGAATGCTTCTGTCTAGTTTTTATGTGAAGATATTTCCATTTCCAGCATAGGCCTCAAAGCGCTCCAAATATCCATTTGCAGATTCTACAAAAAGAGTGTTTCCAAACTTGTCTATCAATTAGTAGGTTCAACTCTGTGAGGTGAATGCACTCATCACAAAGAAGTTTCTGAGAATGCTGCTGTTTAGTTCTTATGTGAAGATATTTCCTTTTCCAGCATAGGCCTCAAGGTGCTCTGCATAAACACTTGCGAATTCTACAAACTTAGTGATTCAAAACTGTTCTATCAAAAGGAACGTTCAAGTCTGAGGTGAATGCACTCATCAGAGAGAACTTTCTCAGAATGCTTCTGTCTAGTTTTCAGGTGAAGATATTTCATTTCCCAGCATAGGCCTCAAAGCGCTCCAAATATCCACTTGCAGATCCTACAAAAAGAGTCTTTCAAAACTGCTCTTTGAAAAGGAAGGTTCAAATCTGTGAGTTGAAAGCACTCATCAGAGAGAAGTTTCCGAGAATGATTCTATCTAGTTTTCATCTGCATGTGTTTCCTTTTCCACTAGATGCCGCAATCGCACCAAATATCCACTTGCAGTTTCCACGAAAAGAGTGTTGCAGAACTGCTCCATGGAAAGGAGTGTTCAACTCTGTGAGTTCAATCCCCACATGACAGAAAAGTTTCTGAAAATGCTTCTGTCCAGTTTGTATATGAAGATATCTCCTTTTCCAGCATAAGCCTCAAAGAGCTCCAAATATCCACTTGCGTATTCTACAAAAACCGTGTTTCATAACTGGTCTATCAAAAGGAAGGTTCAACTCTGTGAGTTGAATGCACTCATCACAAAGAAGTTTCTGTGAATGCTTCCATCTAGCTTTTATGCAATGATATTTCCTTTTGCAGCATAGGCCTCAAAGCGCTCCAAATATCCACTTGCAGATTCTACAAAAAGAGGGTTTCAAAACTGCTCTATCAAAAGGCAGGTTGAACTCCGTGAGTTGAATGCACAAAGCACAGGGAACTTTCTGAGAAAGCTTTTGTCCAGTTTCTACGTGAAGATATTTCCTTTTCCAGCCTAGGCCTCAAAGCACTCCATCCATCCACATGAAGATTCTACTAAAAGAGTGTTTCGAAACTTCTCTATCAAAAGAAAGGTTGAACTCCGTGAGTTCAACGCACACATCACAAAGAAGTTTCTGAGAATGCTTCTGTCCAGTTTTTATGTGAAGATATTTCCTTTTCCAGCATAGGCCTCAAAGCGCTCCATATATCCACTTGCAGATGCTACAAAAAGAGTGTTTCAAAACTGCTCTTTCAGAAGGAAGCTTCAAGTCTGTGAGTTGAATGCACTTCTCACAAAGACGTTTCTGAGAATGCTTCTGTCTAGATTTCATGAGAAGATGTTTCCATTTACATCACAGGCCTCAAATCCCTCCAAATATTCACTTGCGTGTTCTACAAAAAGAGTGTTTCGAAACTTCTCTATCGATTGGTAGGTTCAACTCTCTGAGTTGAATGCACTCTTTACAAAGAGGTTTCTGAGAATATTTCTGTCTAGTTTTTATGTGAAGATATATCCTTTTCCAACATAGGCCTCGAAGCGCTCCGACTAAACAATTGCAGATTCTACAAAAGGAGTGCTTCAAAACTGTTCTATGGAAAGGAACGTTCAAGTCTGTGAGATGAATGCACTCTTCTCAAAGAGGTTTCTGAGAATGCTGCTGTCCAGTTTTTAGGTGAAGACATTTCCTTTTCCAGCATAGGCCTCAAAGCGCTCCAAATACCCACTTGCAGATTCTACAAAAAGAGTGTCTCCCAACTTCTCTATCAATTGGTAGGTTCAAGTCTGTGAGTTGAATGCAATCCACACAAAGAAGTTTCTGAGAATGCTGCTGTTTAGTTCTTATGTGAAGATATTTCCTTTTCCAGCATAGGCCGGAAATCGCTACAAATATCCACTTGCAGATTTTACCGAAAGTGTGCTTCAAAACTGCTCTTTGAAAAGAAAGGTTCAACACTGTGAGTTGAATGCACATATCGTGAAGAAGTTTCTGAGAATGCTTCTGTCTAGTACTTAGGTGAAGAGATTCCATTTCACAGCATAGGCCTCATAGTGCTCCAAATATCCACTTGCAGATTCTACAAAAAGAGTGTTTCAAAACTGTTCTATCAAAAGGAAGGTTCAAGTCTGTGAGTAGAATGCACTCATCACAAAGAAGTTTCTGAGAATGCTTCTGTCTAGTTTTTATGTGAAGACATTTCCTTTTCCAACATAGGCCTCAAAGCGTTCCGAATAAACACTTGCAGATTGTACAAAAGGAGTGTTTCAAAACTGTTCTATGAAAAGGAACGTTCAAGTCTGTGAGTTGAATGCACTCCTCACAAAGAAGTTTCTGAGAATGCAGCTGTCTAGTTTTTGTGTGAAGATATTTCCTTTTCCTTGCATAGGTCTCAAATCGCTGGAAATATCCACTTGCAGATTTCACAAGAAGAGTGTTTCCAAACTGCTCTATCAAAAGACAGGTTCAACTCTGTGAGTTGAATGCACGCATCGAGAAGAACTTTCTGAGAATGCTTCTGTCTAGTTTTTAGGTGAAGATATTACATTTCCCAGCATAGGCCTCAAAGTGCTCCAAATATCCTTTTGCAGATTTTACAAAAAGAGTGTTTCAAAACTGCTCTTTCAAAAAGAAGGTTCAAGTCTGTGAGTTGAATGCACTCAACACAAGGAAGTTTCTGAGAATGCTTCTGTCTAGTTTTTATGTGAAGATATTTCCATTTCCAGCATAGGCCTCAAAGCGCTCCAAATATCCATTTGCAGATTCTACAAAAAGAGTGTTTCCAAACTTCTCTATCAATTAGTAGGTTCAACTCTGTGAGGTGAATGCACTCATCACAAAGAAGTTTCTGAGAATGCTGCTGTTTAGTTCTTATGTGAAGATATTTCCTTTTCCAGCATAGGCCGGAAATCGCTCTAAATATCCACTTGCAGATTTTACCAAAAGTGTGTTTCAAAACTGCTCTTTGAAAAGAAAGGTTCAACTCTGTGAGTTGATTGCACATGTGGTGAAGAAGTTTCTGAGAATGCTTCTGTCTAGTACTTAGCTGAAGAGATTTCATTTCACAGCATAGGCCTCATAGTGCTCCAAATATCCACTTGCAGATTCTACAAAAAGAGTGTTTCAAAACTGTTCTATCAAAAGGAAGGTTCAACTCTGTGACTGGAATGCACTCATCACAAAGAAGTTTCTGAGAATGCTTCTGTCTAGTTTTTATGTGAAGATATTTCCTTTTCCAACATAGGCCTCAAAGCGCTCCGAATAAACACCTGCAGATTGTACAAAAGGAGTGTTTCAAAACTGTTCTATGAAAAGGAACTTTCAAGTCTGTGAGTTGAATGCACTCCTCACAAAGAAGTTTCTGAGAATGCAGCTGTCTAGTTTTTGTGTGAAGATATTTCCTTTTCCTTGCATAGACCTCAAATCGCTGGAAATATCCACTTGCAGATTTCACAAAAAGAGTGTTTCCAAACTGCTCTATCAAAAGATGGGTTGAAATCTGTGAGTTGAATGCACGCATCGAGGAGATCTTTCTGAGAATGCTTCTGTCTAGTTTTTAGGTGAAGATATTCCATTTCCCAGCATGGGCCTCAAAATGCTCCAAATATCCATTTGCAGATTTTACAAAAAGAGTGTTTCAAAACTGCTCTTTCAAAAAGAAGGTTCAAGTCTATGGGTTGAACGCACTCAACACAAGGAAGTTTCTGAGAATGCTTCTGTCCAGTTTTTATGTGAATATATTTCCATTTCCAGCCTAGGCTTCAAAGCGCTCCAAATATCCACTTGCAGATTCTACAAAAAGAGTGTTTCCAAACTTGTCTATCAATTAGTAGGTTCAACTCTGTTAGGTGAATGCACTCATCACAATGAAATTTCTGAGAATGCTTCTCTCTAGTTTTTATGTGAAGCAATTTCCTTTTCCAACATAGGCCTCAAGGTGCTCTGCATAAACACTTGCGAATTCTACAAACTTAGTGATTCAAAACTGTTCTATCAAAAGGAACGTTCAAGTCTGAGGTGAATGCACTCATCAGAGAGAACTTTCTCAGAATGCTTCTGTCTAGTTTTCAGGTGAAGATATTTCATTTCCCAGCATAGGCCTCAAAGCGCTCCAAATATCCACTTGCAGATCCTACAAAAAGAGTCTTTCAAAACTGCTCTTTGAAAAGGAAGGTTCAAATCTGTGAGTTGAAAGCACTCATCAGAGAGAAGTTTCCGAGAATGATTCTATCTAG
This sequence comes from Pongo pygmaeus, assembly GCF_028885625.2. Lineage (NCBI taxonomy): Eukaryota > Metazoa > Chordata > Mammalia > Primates > Hominidae > Pongo > Pongo pygmaeus. The sequence continues at coordinate 21,580,465 of NC_085930.1, forward strand.
TTTTCATCTGCATGTGTTTCCTTTTCCACTAGATGCCGCAATCGCACCAAATATCCACTTGCAGTTTCCACGAAAAGAGTGTTGCAGAACTGCTCCATGGAAAGGAGTGTTCAACTCTGTGAGTTCAATCCCCACATGACATAAAAGTTTCTGAAAATGCTTCTGTCCAGTTTGTATATGAAGATATCTCCTTTTCCAGCATAAGCCTCAAAGAGCTCCAAATATCCACTTGCGTATTCTACAAAAACCGTGTTTCATAACTGGTCTATCAAAAGGAAGGTTCAACTCTGTGAGTTGAATGCACTCATCACAAAGAAGTTTCTGTGAATGCTTCCATCTAGCTTTTATGCAATGATATTTCCTTTTGCAGCATAGGCCTCAAAGCGCTCCAAATATCCACTTGCAGATTCTACAAAAAGAGGGTTTCAAAACTGCTCTATCAAAAGGCAGGTTGAACTCCGTGAGTTGAATGCACAAAGCACAGGGAACTTTCTGAGAAAGCTTTTGTCCAGTTTCTACGTGAAGATATTTCCTTTTCCAGCCTAGGCCTCAAAGCACTCCATCCATCCACATGAAGATTCTACTAAAAGAGTGTTTCGAAACTTCTCTATCAAAAGAAAGGTTGAACTCCGTGAGTTCAACGCACACATCACAAAGAAGTTTCTGAGAATGCTTCTGTCCAGTTTTTATGTGAAGATATTTCCTTTTCCAGCATAGGCCTCAAAGCGCTCCATATATCCACTTGCAGATGCTACAAAAAGAGTGTTTCAAAACTGCTCTTTCAGAAGGAAGCTTCAAGTCTGTGAGTTGAATGCACTTCTCACAAAGACGTTTCTGAGAATGCTTCTGTCTAGATTTCATGAGAAGATGTTTCCATTTACATCACAGGCCTCAAATCCCTCCAAATATTCACTTGCGTGTTCTACAAAAAGAGTGTTTCGAAACTTCTCTATCGATTGGTAGGTTCAACTCTCTGAGTTGAATGCACTCTTTTCAAAGAGGTTTCTGAGAATATTTCTGTCTAGTTTTTATGTGAAGATATATCCTTTTCCAACATAGGCCTCGAAGCGCTCCGACTAAACAATTGCAGATTCTACAAAAGGAGTGCTTCAAAACTGTTCTATGGAAAGGAACGTTCAAGTCTGTGAGATGAATGCACTCTTCTCAAAGAGGTTTCTGAGAATGCTGCTGTCCAGTTTTTAGGTGAAGACATTTCCTTTTCCAGCATAGGCCTCAAAGCGCTCCAAATACCCACTTGCAGATTCTACAAAAAGAGTGTCTCCCAACTTCTCTATCAATTGGTAGGTTCAAGTCTGTGAGTTGAATGCAATCCACACAAAGAAGATTCTGAGAATGCTGCTGTTTAGTTCTTATGTGAAGATATTTCCTTTTCCAGCATAGGCCGGAAATCGCTACAAATATCCACTTGCAGATTTTACCGAAAGTGTGCTTCAAAACTGCTCTTTGAAAAGAAAGGTTCAACACTGTGAGTTGAATGCACATATCGTGAAGAAGTTTCTGAGAATGCTTCTGTCTAGTACTTAGGTGAAGAGATTCCATTTCACAGCATAGGCCTCATAGTGCTCCAAATATCCACTTGCAGATTCTACAAAAAGAGTGTTTCAAAACTGTTCTATCAAAAGGAAGGTTCAAGTCTGTGAGTAGAATGCACTCATCACAAAGAAGTTTCTGAGAATGCTTCTGTCTAGTTTTTATGTGAAGACATTTCCTTTTCCAACATAGGCCTCAAAGCGTTCCGAATAAACACTTGCAGATTGTACAAAAGGAGTGTTTCAAAACTGTTCTATGAAAAGGAACGTTCAAGTCTGTGAGTTGAATGCACTCCTCACAAAGAAGTTTCTGAGAATGCAGCTGTCTAGTTTTTGTGTGAAGATATTTCCTTTTCCTTGCATAGGTCTCAAATCGCTGGAAATATCCACTTGCAGATTTCACAAGAAGAGTGTTTCCAAACTGCTCTATCAAAAGACAGGTTCAACTCTGTGAGTTGAATGCACGCATCGAGAAGAACTTTCTGAGAATGCTTCTGTCTAGTTTTTAGGTGAAGATATTACATTTCCCAGCATAGGCCTCAAAGTGCTCCAAATATCCTTTTGCAGATTTTACAAAAAGAGTGTTTCAAAACTGCTCTTTCAAAAAGAAGGTTCAAGTCTGTGAGTTGAATGCACTCAACACAAGGAAGTTTCTGAGAATGCTTCTGTCTAGTTTTTATGTGAAGATATTTCCATTTCCAGCATAGGCCTCAAAGCGCTCCAAATATCCATTTGCAGATTCTACAAAAAGAGTGTTTCCAAACTTCTCTATCAATTAGTAGGTTCAACTCTGTGAGGTGAATGCACTCATCACAAAGAAGTTTCTGAGAATGCTGCTGTTTAGTTCTTATGTGAAGATATTTCCTTTTCCAGCATAGGCCGGAAATCGCTCTAAATATCCACTTGCAGATTTTACCAAAAGTGTGTTTCAAAACTGCTCTTTGAAAAGAAAGGTTCAACTCTGTGAGTTGATTGCACATGTGGTGAAGAAGTTTCTGAGAATGCTTCTGTCTAGTACTTAGCTGAAGAGATTTCATTTCACAGCATAGGCCTCATAGTGCTCCAAATATCCACTTGCAGATTCTACAAAAAGAGTGTTTCAAAACTGTTCTATCAAAAGGAAGGTTCAACTCTGTGACTGGAATGCACTCATCACAAAGAAGTTTCTGAGAATGCTTCTGTCTAGTTTTTATGTGAAGATATTTCCTTTTCCAACATAGGCCTCAAAGCGCTCCGAATAAACACCTGCAGATTGTACAAAAGGAGTGTTTCAAAACTGTTCTATGAAAAGGAACGTTCAAGTCTGTGAGTTGAATGCACTCCTCACAAAGAAGTTTCTGAGAATGCAGCTGTCTAGTTTTTGTGTGAAGATATTTCCTTTTCCTTGCATAGACCTCAAATCGCTGGAAATATCCACTTGCAGATTTCACAAAAAGAGTGTTTCCAAACTGCTCTATCAAAAGACGGGTTGAAATCTGTGAGTTGAATGCACGCATCGAGGAGATCTTTCTGAGAATGCTTCTGTCTAGTTTTTAGGTGAAGATATTCCATTTCCCAGCATGGGCCTCAAAATGCTCCAAATATCCATTTGCAGATTTTACAAAAAGAGTGTTTCAAAACTGCTCTTTCAAAAAGAAGGTTCAAGTCTATGGGTTGAACGCACTCAACACAAGGAAGTTTCTGAGAATGCTTCTGTCCAGTTTTTATGTGAATATATTTCCATTTCCAGCCTAGGCTTCAAAGCGCTCCAAATATCCACTTGCAGATTCTACAAAAAGAGTGTTTCCAAACTTGTCTATCAATTAGTAGGTTCAACTCTGTTAGGTGAATGCACTCATCACAATGAAATTTCTGAGAATGCTTCTCTCTAGTTTTTATGTGAAGCAATTTCCTTTTCCAACATAGGCCTCAAGGTGCTCTGCATAAACACTTGCGAATTCTACAAACTTAGTGATTCAAAACTGTTCTATCAAAAGGAACGTTCAAGTCTGAGGTGAATGCACTCATCAGAGAGAACTTTCTCAGAATGCTTCTGTCTAGTTTTCAGGTGAAGATATTTCATTTCCCAGCATAGGCCTCAAAGCGCTCCAAATATCCACTTGCAGATCCTACAAAAAGAGTCTTTCAAAACTGCTCTTTGAAAAGGAAGGTTCAAATCTGTGAGTTGAAAGCACTCATCAGAGAGAAGTTTCCGAGAATGATTCTATCTAGTTTTCATCTGCATGTGTTTCCTTTTCCACTAGATGCCGCAATCGCACCAAATATCCACTTGCAGTTTCCACGAAAAGAGTGTTGCAGAACTGCTCCATGGAAAGGAGTGTTCAACTCTGTGAGTTCAATCCCCACATGACATAAAAGTTTCTGAAAATGCTTCTGTCCAGTTTGTATATGAAGATATCTCCTTTTCCAGCATAAGCCTCAAAGAGCTCCAAATATCCACTTGCGTATTCTACAAAAACCGTGTTTCATAACTGGTCTATCAAAAGGAAGGTTCAACTCTGTGAGTTGAATGCACTCATCACAAAGAAGTTTCTGTGAATGCTTCCATCTAGCTTTTATGCAATGATATTTCCTTTTGCAGCATAGGCCTCAAAGCGCTCCAAATATCCACTTGCAGATTCTACAAAAAGAGGGTTTCAAAACTGCTCTATCAAAAGGCAGGTTGAACTCCGTGAGTTGAATGCACAAAGCACAGGGAACTTTCTGAGAAAGCTTTTGTCCAGTTTCTACGTGAAGATATTTCCTTTTCCAGCCTAGGCCTCAAAGCACTCCATCCATCCACATGAAGATTCTACTAAGAGTGTTTCGAAACTTCTCTATCAAAAGAAAGGTTGAACTCCGTGAGTTCAACGCACACATCACAAAGAAGTTTCTGAGAATGCTTCTGTCCAGTTTTTATGTGAAGATATTTCCTTTTCCAGCATAGGCCTCAAAGCGCTCCATATATCCACTTGCAGATGCTACAAAAAGAGTGTTTCAAAACTGCTCTTTCAGAAGGAAGCTTCAAGTCTGTGAGTTGAATGCACTTCTCACAAAGACGTTTCTGAGAATGCTTCTGTCTAGATTTCATGAGAAGATGTTTCCATTTACATCACAGGCCTCAAATCCCTCCAAATATTCACTTGCGTGTTCTACAAAAAGAGTGTTTCGAAACTTCTCTATCGATTGGTAGGTTCAACTCTCTGAGTTGAATGCACTCTTTACAAAGAGGTTTCTGAGAATATTTCTGTCTAGTTTTTATGTGAAGATATATCCTTTTCCAACATAGGCCTCGAAGCGCTCCGACTAAACAATTGCAGATTCTACAAAAGGAGTGCTTCAAAACTGTTCTATCGAAAGGAACGTTCAAGTCTGTGAGATGAATGCACTCTTCTCAAAGAGGTTTCTGAGAATGCTGCTGTCCAGTTTTTAGGTGAAGACATTTCCTTTTCCAGCATAGGCCTCAAAGCGCTCCAAATACCCACTTGCAGATTCTACAAAAAGAGTGTCTCCCAACTTCTCTATCAATTGGTACGTTCAAGTCTGTGAGTTGAATGCAATCCACACAAAGAAGTTTCTGAGAATGCTGCTGTTTAGTTCTTATGTGAAGATATTTCCTTTTCCAGCATAGGCCGGAAATCGCTACAAATATCCACTTGCAGATTTTACCAAAAGTGTGCTTCAAAACTGCTCTTTGAAAAGAAAGGTTCAACACTGTGAGTTGAATGCACATATCGTGAAGAAGTTTCTGAGAATGCTTCTGTCTAGTACTTAGGTGAAGAGATTCCATTTCACAGCATAGGCCTCATAGTGCTCCAAATATCCACTTGCAGATTCTACAAAAAGAGTGTTTCAAAACTGTTCTATCAAAAGGAAGGTTCAAGTCTGTGAGTAGAATGCACTCATCACAAAGAAGTTTCTGAGAATGCTTCTGTCTAGTTTTTATGTGAAGACATTTCCTTTTCCAACATAGGCCTCAAAGCGTTCCGAATAAACACTTGCAGATTGTACAAAAGGAGTGTTTCAAAACTGTTCTATGAAAAGGAACGTTCAAGTCTGTGAGTTGAATGCACTCCTCACAAAGAAGTTTCTGAGAATGCAGCTGTCTAGTTTTTGTGTGAAGATATTTCCTTTTCCTTGCATAGGTCTCAAATCGCTGGAAATATCCACTTGCAGATTTCACAAGAAGAGTGTTTCCAAACTGCTCTATCAAAAGACAGGTTCAACTCTGTGAGTTGAATGCACGCATCGAGAAGAACTTTCTGAGAATGCTTCTGTCTAGTTTTTAGGTGAAGATATTACATTTCCCAGCATAGGCCTCAAAGTGCTCCAAATATCCTTTTGCAGATTTTACAAAAAGAGTGTTTCAAAACTGCTCTTTCAAAAAGAAGGTTCAAGTCTGTGAGTTGAATGCACTCAACACAAGGAAGTTTCTGAGAATGCTTCTGTCTAGTTTTTATGTGAAGATATTTCCATTTCCAGCATAGGCCTCAAAGCGCTCCAAATATCCATTTGCAGATTCTACAAAAAGAGTGTTTCCAAACTTCTCTATCAATTAGTAGGTTCAACTCTGTGAGGTGAATGCACTCATCACAAAGAAGTTTCTGAGAATGCTGCTGTTTAGTTCTTATGTGAAGATATTTCCTTTTCCAGCATAGGCCGGAAATCGCTCTAAATATCCACTTGCAGATTTTACCAAAAGTGTGTTTCAAAACTGCTCTTTGAAAAGAAAGGTTCAACTCTGTGAGTTGATTGCACATGTGGTGAAGAAGTTTCTGAGAATGCTTCTGTCTAGTACTTAGCTGAAGAGATTTCATTTCACAGCATAGGCCTCATAGTGCTCCAAATATCCACTTGCAGATTCTACAAAAAGAGTGTTTCAAAACTGTTCTATCAAAAGGAAGGTTCAACTCTGTGACTGGAATGCACTCATCACAAAGAAGTTTCTGAGAATGCTTCTGTCTAGTTTTTATGTGAAGATATTTCCTTTTCCAACATAGGCCTCAAAGCGCTCCGAATAAACACCTGCAGATTGTACAAAAGGAGTGTTTCAAAACTGTTCTATGAAAAGGAACGTTCAAGTCTGTGAGTTGAATGCACTCCTCACAAAGAAGTTTCTGAGAATGCAGCTGTCTAGTTTTTGTGTGAAGATATTTCCTTTTCCTTGCATAGACCTCAAATCGCTGGAAATATCCACTTGCAGATTTCACAAAAAGAGTGTTTCCAAACTGCTCTATCAAAAGACGGGTTGAAATCTGTGAGTTGAATGCACGCATCGAGGAGATCTTTCTGAGAATGCTTCTGTCTAGTTTTTAGGTGAAGATATTCCATTTCCCAGCATGGGCCTCAAAATGCTCCAAATATCCATTTGCAGATTTTACAAAAAGAGTGTTTCAAAACTGCTCTTTCAAAAAGAAGGTTCAAGTCTATGGGTTGAACGCACTCAACACAAGGAAGTTTCTGAGAATGCTTCTGTCCAGTTTTTATGTGAATATATTTCCATTTCCAGCCTAGGCTTCAAAGCGCTCCAAATATCCACTTGCAGATTCTACAAAAAGAGTGTTTCCAAACTTGTCTATCAATTAGTAGGTTCAACTCTGTTAGGTGAATGCACTCATCACAATGAAATTTCTGAGAATGCTTCTCTCTAGTTTTTATGTGAAGCAATTTCCTTTTCCAACATAGGCCTCAAGGTGCTCTGCATAAACACTTGCGAATTCTACAAACTTAGTGATTCAAAACTGTTCTATCAAAAGGAACGTTCAAGTCTGAGGTGAATGCACTCATCAGAGAGAACTTTCTCAGAATGCTTCTGTCTAGTTTTCAGGTGAAGATATTTCATTTCCCAGCATAGGCCTCAAAGCGCTCCAAATATCCACTTGCAGATCCTACAAAAAGAGTCTTTCAAAACTGCTCTTTGAAAAGGAAGGTTCAAATCTGTGAGTTGAAAGCACTCATCAGAGAGAAGTTTCCGAGAATGATTCTATCTAGTTTTCATCTGCATGTGTTTCCTTTTCCACTAGATGCCGCAATCGCACCAAATATCCACTTGCAGTTTCCACGAAAAGAGTGTTGCAGAACTGCTCCATGGAAAGGAGTGTTCAACTCTGTGAGTTCAATCCCCACATGACATAAAAGTTTCTGAAAATGCTTCTGTCCAGTTTGTATATGAAGATATCTCCTTTTCCAGCATAAGCCTCAAAGAGCTCCAAATATCCACTTGCGTATTCTACAAAAACCGTGTTTCATAACTGGTCTATCAAAAGGAAGGTTCAACTCTGTGAGTTGAATGCACTCATCACAAAGAAGTTTCTGTGAATGCTTCCATCTAGCTTTTATGCAATGATATTTCCTTTTGCAGCATAGGCCTCAAAGCGCTCCAAATATCCACTTGCAGATTCTACAAAAAGAGGGTTTCAAAACTGCTCTATCAAAAGGCAGGTTGAACTCCGTGAGTTGAATGCACAAAGCACAGGGAACTTTCTGAGAAAGCTTTTGTCCAGTTTCTACGTGAAGATATTTCCTTTTCCAGCCTAGGCCTCAAAGCACTCCATCCATCCACATGAAGATTCTACTAAAAGAGTGTTTCGAAACTTCTCTATCAAAAGAAAGGTTGAACTCCGTGAGTTCAACGCACACATCACAAAGAAGTTTCTGAGAATGCTTCTGTCCAGTTTTTATGTGAAGATATTTCCTTTTCCAGCATAGGCCTCAAAGCGCTCCATATATCCACTTGCAGATGCTACAAAAAGAGTGTTTCAAAACTGCTCTTTCAGAAGGAAGCTTCAAGTCTGTGAGTTGAATGCACTTCTCACAAAGACGTTTCTGAGAATGCTTCTGTCTAGATTTCATGAGAAGATGTTTCCATTTACATCACAGGCCTCAAATCCCTCCAAATATTCACTTGCGTGTTCTACAAAAAGAGTGTTTCGAAACTTCTCTATCGATTGGTAGGTTCAACTCTCTGAGTTGAATGCACTCTTTACAAAGAGGTTTCTGAGAATATTTCTGTCTAGTTTTTATGTGAAGATATATCCTTTTCCAACATAGGCCTCGAAGCGCTCCGACTAAACAATTGCAGATTCTACAAAAGGAGTGCTTCAAAACTGTTCTATCGAAAGGAACGTTCAAGTCTGTGAGATGAATGCACTCTTCTCAAAGAGGTTTCTGAGAATGCTGCTGTCCAGTTTTTAGGTGAAGACATTTCCTTTTCCAGCATAGGCCTCAAAGCGCTCCAAATACCCACTTGCAGATTCTACAAAAAGAGTGTCTCCCAACTTCTCTATCAATTGGTACGTTCAAGTCTGTGAGTTGAATGCAATCCACACAAAGAAGTTTCTGAGAATGCTGCTGTTTAGTTCTTATGTGAAGACATTTCCTTTTCCAGCATAGGCCGGAAATCGCTACAAATATCCACTTGCAGATTTTACCGAAAGTGTGCTTCAAAACTGCTCTTTGAAAAGAAAGGTTCAACACTGTGAGTTGAATGCACATATCGTGAAGAAGTTTCTGAGAATGCTTCTGTCTAGTACTTAGGTGAAGAGATTCCATTTCACAGCATAGGCCTCATAGTGCTCCAAATATCCACTTGCAGATTCTACAAAAAGAGTGTTTCAAAACTGTTCTATCAAAAGGAAGGTTCAAGTCTGTGAGTAGAATGCACTCATCACAAAGAAGTTTCTGAGAATGCTTCTGTCTAGTTTTTATGTGAAGACATTTCCTTTTCCAACATAGGCCTCAAAGCGTTCCGAATAAACACTTGCAGATTGTACAAAAGGAGTGTTTCAAAACTGTTCTATGAAAAGGAACGTTCAAGTCTGTGAGTTGAATGCACTCCTCACAAAGAAGTTTCTGAGAATGCAGCTGTCTAGTTTTTGTGTGAAGATATTTCCTTTTCCTTGCATAGGTCTCAAATCGCTGGAAATATCCACTTGCAGATTTCACAAGAAGAGTGTTTCCAAACTGCTCTATCAAAAGACAGGTTCAACTCTGTGAGTTGAATGCACGCATCGAGAAGAACTTTCTGAGAATGCTTCTGTCTAGTTTTTAGGTGAAGATATTACATTTCCCAGCATAGGCCTCAAAGTGCTCCAAATATCCTTTTGCAGATTTTACAAAAAGAGTGTTTCAAAACTGCTCTTTCAAAAAGAAGGTTCAAGTCTGTGAGTTGAATGCACTCAACACAAGGAAGTTTCTGAGAATGCTTCTGTCTAGTTTTTATGTGAAGATATTTCCATTTCCAGCATAGGCCTCAAAGCGCTCCAAATATCCATTTGCAGATTCTACAAAAAGAGTGTTTCCAAACTTCTCTATCAATTAGTAGGTTCAACTCTGTGAGGTGAATGCACTCATCACAAAGAAGTTTCTGAGAATGCTGCTGTTTAGTTCTTATGTGAAGATATTTCCTTTTCCAGCATAGGCCGGAAATCGCTCTAAATATCCACTTGCAGATTTTACCAAAAGTGTGTTTCAAAACTGCTCTTTGAAAAGAAAGGTTCAACTCTGTGAGTTGATTGCACATGTGGTGAAGAAGTTTCTGAGAATGCTTCTGTCTAGTACTTAGCTGAAGAGATTTCATTTCACAGCATAGGCCTCATAGTGCTCCAAATATCCACTTGCAGATTCTACAAAAAGAGTGTTTCAAAACTGTTCTATCAAAAGGAAGGTTCAACTCTGTGACTGGAATGCACTCATCACAAAGAAGTTTCTGAGAATGCTTCTGTCTAGTTTTTATGTGAAGATATTTCCTTTTCCAACATAGGCCTCAAAGCGCTCCGAATAAACACCTGCAGATTGTACAAAAGGAGTGTTTCAAAACTGTTCTATGAAAAGGAACGTTCAAGTCTGTGAGTTGAATGCACTCCTCACAAAGAAGTTTCTGAGAATGCAGCTGTCTAGTTTTTGTGTGAAGATATTTCCTTTTCCTTGCATAGACCTCAAATCGCTGGAAATATCCACTTGCAGATTTCACAAAAAGAGTGTTTCCAAACTGCTCTATCAAAAGACGGGTTGAAATCTGTGAGTTGAATGCACGCATCGAGGAGATCTTTCTGAGAATGCTTCTGTCTAGTTTTTAGGTGAAGATATTCCATTTCCCAGCATGGGCCTCAAAATGCTCCAAATATCCATTTGCAGATTTTACAAAAAGAGTGTTTCAAAACTGCTCTTTCAAAAAGAAGGTTCAAGTCTATGGGTTGAACGCACTCAACACAAGGAAGTTTCTGAGAATGCTTCTGTCCAGTTTTTATGTGAATATATTTCCATTTCCAGCCTAGGCTTCAAAGCGCTCCAAATATCCACTTGCAGATTCTACAAAAAGAGTGTTTCCAAACTTGTCTATCAATTAGTAGGTTCAACTCTGTTAGGTGAATGCACTCATCACAATGAAATTTCTGAGAATGCTTCTCTCTAGTTTTTATGTGAAGCAATTTCCTTTTCCAACATAGGCCTCAAGGTGCTCTGCATAAACACTTGCGAATTCTACAAACTTAGTGATTCAAAACTGTTCTATCAAAAGGAACGTTCAAGTCTGAGGTGAATGCACTCATCAGAGAGAACTTTCTCAGAATGCTTCTGTCTAGTTTTCAGGTGAAGATATTTCATTTCCCAGCATAGGCCTCAAAGCGCTCCAAATATCCACTTGCAGATCCTACAAAAAGAGTCTTTCAAAACTGCTCTTTGAAAAGGAAGGTTCAAATCTGTGAGTTGAAAGCACTCATCAGAGAGAAGTTTCCGAGAATGATTCTATCTAGTTTTCATCTGCATGTGTTTCCTTTTCCACTAGATGCCGCAATCGCACCAAATATCCACTTGCAGTTTCCACGAAAAGAGTGTTGCAGAACTGCTCCATGGAAAGGAGTGTTCAACTCTGTGAGTTCAATCCCCACATGACATAAAAGTTTCTGAAAATGCTTCTGTCCAGTTTGTATATGAAGATATCTCCTTTTCCAGCATAAGCCTCAAAGAGCTCCAAATATCCACTTGCGTATTCTACAAAAACCGTGTTTCATAACTGGTCTATCAAAAGGAAGGTTCAACTCTGTGAGTTGAATGCACTCATCACAAAGAAGTTTCTGTGAATGCTTCCATCTAGCTTTTATGCAATGATATTTCCTTTTGCAGCATAGGCCTCAAAGCGCTCCAAATATCCACTTGCAGATTCTACAAAAAGAGGGTTTCAAAACTGCTCTATCAAAAGGCAGGTTGAACTCCGTGAGTTGAATGCACAAAGCACAGGGAACTTTCTGAGAAAGCTTTTGTCCAGTTTCTACGTGAAGATATTTCCTTTTCCAGCCTAGGCCTCAAAGCACTCCATCCATCCACATGAAGATTCTACTAAGAGTGTTTCGAAACTTCTCTATCAAAAGAAAGGTTGAACTCCGTGAGTTCAACGCACACATCACAAAGAAGTTTCTGAGAATGCTTCTGTCCAGTTTTTATGTGAAGATATTTCCTTTTCCAGCATAGGCCTCAAAGCGCTCCATATATCCACTTGCAGATGCTACAAAAAGAGTGTTTCAAAACTGCTCTTTCAGAAGGAAGCTTCAAGTCTGTGAGTTGAATGCACTTCTCACAAAGACGTTTCTGAGAATGCTTCTGTCTAGATTTCATGAGAAGATGTTTCCATTTACATCACAGGCCTCAAATCCCTCCAAATATTCACTTGCGTGTTCTACAAAAAGAGTGTTTCGAAACTTCTCTATCGATTGGTAGGTTCAACTCTCTGAGTTGAATGCACTCTTTACAAAGAGGTTTCTGAGAATATTTCTGTCTAGTTTTTATGTGAAGATATATCCTTTTCCAACATAGGCCTCGAAGCGCTCCGACTAAACAATTGCAGATTCTACAAAAGGAGTGCTTCAAAACTGTTCTATGGAAAGGAACGTTCAAGTCTGTGAGATGAATGCACTCTTCTCAAAGAGGTTTCTGAGAATGCTGCTGTCCAGTTTTTAGGTGAAGACATTTCCTTTTCCAGCATAGGCCTCAAAGCGCTCCAAATACCCACTTGCAGATTCTACAAAAAGAGTGTCTCCCAACTTCTCTATCAATTGGTAGGTTCAAGTCTGTGAGTTGAATGCAATCCACACAAAGAAGTTTCTGAGAATGCTGCTGTTTAGTTCTTATGTGAAGATATTTCCTTTTCCAGCATAGGCCGGAAATCGCTACAAATATCCACTTGCAGATTTTACCAAAAGTGTGCTTCAAAACTGCTCTTTGAAAAGAAAGGTTCAACACTGTGAGTTGAATGCACATATCGTGAAGAAGTTTCTGAGAATGCTTCTGTCTAGTACTTAGGTGAAGAGATTCCATTTCACAGCATAGGCCTCATAGTGCTCCAAATATCCACTTGCAGATTCTACAAAAAGAGTGTTTCAAAACTGTTCTATCAAAAGGAAGGTTCAAGTCTGTGAGTAGAATGCACTCATCACAAAGAAGTTTCTGAGAATGCTTCTGTCTAGTTTTTATGTGAAGACATTTCCTTTTCCAACATAGGCCTCAAAGCGTTCCGAATAAACACTTGCAGATTGTACAAAAGGAGTGTTTCAAAACTGTTCTATGAAAAGGAACGTTCAAGTCTGTGAGTTGAATGCACTCCTCACAAAGAAGTTTCTGAGAATGCAGCTGTCTAGTTTTTGTGTGAAGATATTTCCTTTTCCTTGCATAGGTCTCAAATCGCTGGAAATATCCACTTGCAGATTTCACAAGAAGAGTGTTTCCAAACTGCTCTATCAAAAGACAGGTTCAACTCTGTGAGTTGAATGCACGCATCGAGAAGAACTTTCTGAGAATGCTTCTGTCTAGTTTTTAGGTGAAGATATTACATTTCCCAGCATAGGCCTCAAAGTGCTCCAAATATCCTTTTGCAGATTTTACAAAAAGAGTGTTTCAAAACTGCTCTTTCAAAAAGAAGGTTCAAGTCTGTGAGTTGAATGCACTCAACACAAGGAAGTTTCTGAGAATGCTTCTGTCTAGTTTTTATGTGAAGATATTTCCATTTCCAGCATAGGCCTCAAAGCGCTCCAAATATCCATTTGCAGATTCTACAAAAAGAGTGTTTCCAAACTTCTCTATCAATTAGTAGGTTCAACTCTGTGAGGTGAATGCACTCATCACAAAGAAGTTTCTGAGAATGCTGCTGTTTAGTTCTTATGTGAAGATATTTCCTTTTCCAGCATAGGCCGGAAATCGCTCTAAATATCCACTTGCAGATTTTACCAAAAGTGTGTTTCAAAACTGCTCTTTGAAAAGAAAGGTTCAACTCTGTGAGTTGATTGCACATGTGGTGAAGAAGTTTCTGAGAATGCTTCTGTCTAGTACTTAGCTGAAGAGATTTCATTTCACAGCATAGGCCTCATAGTGCTCCAAATATCCACTTGCAGATTCTACAAAAAGAGTGTTTCAAAACTGTTCTATCAAAAGGAAGGTTCAACTCTGTGACTGGAATGCACTCATCACAAAGAAGTTTCTGAGAATGCTTCTGTCTAGTTTTTATGTGAAGATATTTCCTTTTCCAACATAGGCCTCAAAGCGCTCCGAATAAACACCTGCAGATTGTACAAAAGGAGTGTTTCAAAACTGTTCTATGAAAAGGAACGTTCAAGTCTGTGAGTTGAATGCACTCCTCACAAAGAAGTTTCTGAGAATGCAGCTGTCTAGTTTTTGTGTGAAGATATTTCCTTTTCCTTGCATAGACCTCAAATCGCTGGAAATATCCACTTGCAGATTTCACAAAAAGAGTGTTTCCAAACTGCTCTATCAAAAGACGGGTTGAAATCTGTGAGTTGAATGCACGCATCGAGGAGATCTTTCTGAGGATGCTTCTGTCTAGTTTTTAGGTGAAGATATTCCATTTCCCAGCATGGGCCTCAAAATGCTCCAAATATCCATTTGCAGATTTTACAAAAAGAGTGTTTCAAAACTGCTCTTTCAAAAAGAAGGTTCAAGTCTATGGGTTGAACGCACTCAACACAAGGAAGTTTCTGAGAATGCTTCTGTCCAGTTTTTATGTGAATATATTTCCATTTCCAGCCTAGGCTTCAAAGCGCTCCAAATATCCACTTGCAGATTCTACAAAAAGAGTGTTTCCAAACTTGTCTATCAATTAGTAGGTTCAACTCTGTTAGGTGAATGCACTCATCACAATGAAATTTCTGAGAATGCTTCTCTCTAGTTTTTATGTGAAGCAATTTCCTTTTCCAACATAGGCCTCAAGGTGCTCTGCATAAACACTTGCGAATTCTACAAACTTAGTGATTCAAAACTGTTCTATCAAAAGGAACGTTCAAGTCTGAGGTGAATGCACTCATCAGAGAGAACTTTCTCAGAATGCTTCTGTCTAGTTTTCAGGTGAAGATATTTCATTTCCCAGCATAGGCCTCAAAGCGCTCCAAATATCCACTTGCAGATCCTACAAAAAGAGTCTTTCAAAACTGCTCTTTGAAAAGGAAGGTTCAAATCTGTGAGTTGAAAGCACTCATCAGAGAGAAGTTTCCGAGAATGATTCTATCTAGTTTTCATCTGCATGTGTTTCCTTTTCCACTAGATGCCGCAATCGCACCAAATATCCACTTGCAGTTTCCACGAAAAGAGTGTTGCAGAACTGCTCCATGGAAAGGAGTGTTCAACTCTGTGAGTTCAATCCCCACATGACATAAAAGTTTCTGAAAATGCTTCTGTCCAGTTTGTATATGAAGATATCTCCTTTTCCAGCATAAGCCTCAAAGAGCTCCAAATATCCACTTGCGTATTCTACAAAAACCGTGTTTCATAACTGGTCTATCAAAAGGAAGGTTCAACTCTGTGAGTTGAATGCACTCATCACAAAGAAGTTTCTGTGAATGCTTCCATCTAGCTTTTATGCAATGATATTTCCTTTTGCAGCATAGGCCTCAAAGCGCTCCAAATATCCACTTGCAGATTCTACAAAAAGAGGGTTTCAAAACTGCTCTATCAAAAGGCAGGTTGAACTCCGTGAGTTGAATGCACAAAGCACAGGGAACTTTCTGAGAAAGCTTTTGTCCAGTTTCTACGTGAAGATATTTCCTTTTCCAGCCTAGGCCTCAAAGCACTCCATCCATCCACATGAAGATTCTACTAAAAGAGTGTTTCGAAACTTCTCTATCAAAAGAAAGGTTGAACTCCGTGAGTTCAACGCACACATCACAAAGAAGTTTCTGAGAATGCTTCTGTCCAGTTTTTATGTGAAGATATTTCCTTTTCCAGCATAGGCCTCAAAGCGCTCCATATATCCACTTGCAGATGCTACAAAAAGAGTGTTTCAAAACTGCTCTTTCAGAAGGAAGCTTCAAGTCTGTGAGTTGAATGCACTTCTCACAAAGACGTTTCTGAGAATGCTTCTGTCTAGATTTCATGAGAAGATGTTTCCATTTACATCACAGGCCTCAAATCCCTCCAAATATTCACTTGCGTGTTCTACAAAAAGAGTGTTTCGAAACTTCTCTATCGATTGGTAGGTTCAACTCTCTGAGTTGAATGCACTCTTTACAAAGAGGTTTCTGAGAATATTTCTGTCTAGTTTTTATGTGAAGATATATCCTTTTCCAACATAGGCCTCGAAGCGCTCCGACTAAACAATTGCAGATTCTACAAAAGGAGTGCTTCAAAACTGTTCTATCGAAAGGAACGTTCAAGTCTGTGAGATGAATGCACTCTTCTCAAAGAGGTTTCTGAGAATGCTGCTGTCCAGTTTTTAGGTGAAGACATTTCCTTTTCCAGCATAGGCCTCAAAGCGCTCCAAATACCCACTTGCAGATTCTACAAAAAGAGTGTCTCCCAACTTCTCTATCAATTGGTACGTTCAAGTCTGTGAGTTGAATGCAATCCACACAAAGAAGTTTCTGAGAATGCTGCTGTTTAGTTCTTATGTGAAGACATTTCCTTTTCCAGCATAGGCCGGAAATCGCTACAAATATCCACTTGCAGATTTTACCGAAAGTGTGCTTCAAAACTGCTCTTTGAAAAGAAAGGTTCAACACTGTGAGTTGAATGCACATATCGTGAAGAAGTTTCTGAGAATGCTTCTGTCTAGTACTTAGGTGAAGAGATTCCATTTCACAGCATAGGCCTCATAGTGCTCCAAATATCCACTTGCAGATTCTACAAAAAGAGTGTTTCAAAACTGTTCTATCAAAAGGAAGGTTCAAGTCTGTGAGTAGAATGCACTCATCACAAAGAAGTTTCTGAGAATGCTTCTGTCTAGTTTTTATGTGAAGACATTTCCTTTTCCAACATAGGCCTCAAAGCGTTCCGAATAAACACTTGCAGATTGTACAAAAGGAGTGTTTCAAAACTGTTCTATGAAAAGGAACGTTCAAGTCTGTGAGTTGAATGCACTCCTCACAAAGAAGTTTCTGAGAATGCAGCTGTCTAGTTTTTGTGTGAAGATATTTCCTTTTCCTTGCATAGGTCTCAAATCGCTGGAAATATCCACTTGCAGATTTCACAAGAAGAGTGTTTCCAAACTGCTCTATCAAAAGACAGGTTCAACTCTGTGAGTTGAATGCACGCATCGAGAAGAACTTTCTGAGAATGCTTCTGTCTAGTTTTTAGGTGAAGATATTACATTTCCCAGCATAGGCCTCAAAGTGCTCCAAATATCCTTTTGCAGATTTTACAAAAAGAGTGTTTCAAAACTGCTCTTTCAAAAAGAAGGTTCAAGTCTGTGAGTTGAATGCACTCAACACAAGGAAGTTTCTGAGAATGCTTCTGTCTAGTTTTTATGTGAAGATATTTCCATTTCCAGCATAGGCCTCAAAGCGCTCCAAATATCCATTTGCAGATTCTACAAAAAGAGTGTTTCCAAACTTCTCTATCAATTAGTAGGTTCAACTCTGTGAGGTGAATGCACTCATCACAAAGAAGTTTCTGAGAATGCTGCTGTTTAGTTCTTATGTGAAGATATTTCCTTTTCCAGCATAGGCCGGAAATCGCTCTAAATATCCACTTGCAGATTTTACCAAAAGTGTGTTTCAAAACTGCTCTTTGAAAAGAAAGGTTCAACTCTGTGAGTTGATTGCACATGTGGTGAAGAAGTTTCTGAGAATGCTTCTGTCTAGTACTTAGCTGAAGAGATTTCATTTCACAGCATAGGCCTCATAGTGCTCCAAATATCCACTTGCAGATTCTACAAAAAGAGTGTTTCAAAACTGTTCTATCAAAAGGAAGGTTCAACTCTGTGACTGGAATGCACTCATCACAAAGAAGTTTCTGAGAATGCTTCTGTCTAGTTTTTATGTGAAGATATTTCCTTTTCCAACATAGGCCTCAAAGCGCTCCGAATAAACACCTGCAGATTGTACAAAAGGAGTGTTTCAAAACTGTTCTATGAAAAGGAACGTTCAAGTCTGTGAGTTGAATGCACTCCTCACAAAGAAGTTTCTGAGAATGCAGCTGTCTAGTTTTTGTGTGAAGATATTTCCTTTTCCTTGCATAGACCTCAAATCGCTGGAAATATCCACTTGCAGATTTCACAAAAAGAGTGTTTCCAAACTGCTCTATCAAAAGACGGGTTGAAATCTGTGAGTTGAATGCACGCATCGAGGAGATCTTTCTGAGAATGCTTCTGTCTAGTTTTTAGGTGAAGATATTCCATTTCCCAGCATGGGCCTCAAAATGCTCCAAATATCCATTTGCAGATTTTACAAAAAGAGTGTTTCAAAACTGCTCTTTCAAAAAGAAGGTTCAAGTCTATGGGTTGAACGCACTCAACACAAGGAAGTTTCTGAGAATGCTTCTGTCCAGTTTTTATGTGAATATATTTCCATTTCCAGCCTAGGCTTCAAAGCGCTCCAAATATCCACTTGCAGATTCTACAAAAAGAGTGTTTCCAAACTTGTCTATCAATTAGTAGGTTCAACTCTGTTAGGTGAATGCACTCATCACAATGAAATTTCTGAGAATGCTTCTCTCTAGTTTTTATGTGAAGCAATTTCCTTTTCCAACATAGGCCTCAAGGTGCTCTGCATAAACACTTGCGAATTCTACAAACTTAGTGATTCAAAACTGTTCTATCAAAAGGAACGTTCAAGTCTGAGGTGAATGCACTCATCAGAGAGAACTTTCTCAGAATGCTTCTGTCTAGTTTTCAGGTGAAGATATTTCATTTCCCAGCATAGGCCTCAAAGCGCTCCAAATATCCACTTGCAGATCCTACAAAAAGAGTCTTTCAAAACTGCTCTTTGAAAAGGAAGGTTCAAATCTGTGAGTTGAAAGCACTCATCAGAGAGAAGTTTCCGAGAATGATTCTATCTAGTTTTCATCTGCATGTGTTTCCTTTTCCACTAGATGCCGCAATCGCACCAAATATCCACTTGCAGTTTCCACGAAAAGAGTGTTGCAGAACTGCTCCATGGAAAGGAGTGTTCAACTCTGTGAGTTCAATCCCCACATGACATAAAAGTTTCTGAAAATGCTTCTGTCCAGTTTGTATATGAAGATATCTCCTTTTCCAGCATAAGCCTCAAAGAGCTCCAAATATCCACTTGCGTATTCTACAAAAACCGTGTTTCATAACTGGTCTATCAAAAGGAAGGTTCAACTCTGTGAGTTGAATGCACTCATCACAAAGAAGTTTCTGTGAATGCTTCCATCTAGCTTTTATGCAATGATATTTCCTTTTGCAGCATAGGCCTCAAAGCGCTCCAAATATCCACTTGCAGATTCTACAAAAAGAGGGTTTCAAAACTGCTCTATCAAAAGGCAGGTTGAACTCCGTGAGTTGAATGCACAAAGCACAGGGAACTTTCTGAGAAAGCTTTTGTCCAGTTTCTACGTGAAGATATTTCCTTTTCCAGCCTAGGCCTCAAAGCACTCCATCCATCCACATGAAGATTCTACTAAGAGTGTTTCGAAACTTCTCTATCAAAAGAAAGGTTGAACTCCGTGAGTTCAACGCACACATCACAAAGAAGTTTCTGAGAATGCTTCTGTCCAGTTTTTATGTGAAGATATTTCCTTTTCCAGCATAGGCCTCAAAGCGCTCCATATATCCACTTGCAGATGCTACAAAAAGAGTGTTTCAAAACTGCTCTTTCAGAAGGAAGCTTCAAGTCTGTGAGTTGAATGCACTTCTCACAAAGACGTTTCTGAGAATGCTTCTGTCTAGATTTCATGAGAAGATGTTTCCATTTACATCACAGGCCTCAAATCCCTCCAAATATTCACTTGCGTGTTCTACAAAAAGAGTGTTTCGAAACTTCTCTATCGATTGGTAGGTTCAACTCTCTGAGTTGAATGCACTCTTTACAAAGAGGTTTCTGAGAATATTTCTGTCTAGTTTTTATGTGAAGATATATCCTTTTCCAACATAGGCCTCGAAGCGCTCCGACTAAACAATTGCAGATTCTACAAAAGGAGTGCTTCAAAACTGTTCTATGGAAAGGAACGTTCAAGTCTGTGAGATGAATGCACTCTTCTCAAAGAGGTTTCTGAGAATGCTGCTGTCCAGTTTTTAGGTGAAGACATTTCCTTTTCCAGCATAGGCCTCAAAGCGCTCCAAATACCCACTTGCAGATTCTACAAAAAGAGTGTCTCCCAACTTCTCTATCAATTGGTAGGTTCAAGTCTGTGAGTTGAATGCAATCCACACAAAGAAGTTTCTGAGAATGCTGCTGTTTAGTTCTTATGTGAAGATATTTCCTTTTCCAGCATAGGCCGGAAATCGCTACAAATATCCACTTGCAGATTTTACCAAAAGTGTGCTTCAAAACTGCTCTTTGAAAAGAAAGGTTCAACACTGTGAGTTGAATGCACATATCGTGAAGAAGTTTCTGAGAATGCTTCTGTCTAGTACTTAGGTGAAGAGATTCCATTTCACAGCATAGGCCTCATAGTGCTCCAAATATCCACTTGCAGATTCTACAAAAAGAGTGTTTCAAAACTGTTCTATCAAAAGGAAGGTTCAAGTCTGTGAGTAGAATGCACTCATCACAAAGAAGTTTCTGAGAATGCTTCTGTCTAGTTTTTATGTGAAGACATTTCCTTTTCCAACATAGGCCTCAAAGCGTTCCGAATAAACACTTGCAGATTGTACAAAAGGAGTGTTTCAAAACTGTTCTATGAAAAGGAACGTTCAAGTCTGTGAGTTGAATGCACTCCTCACAAAGAAGTTTCTGAGAATGCAGCTGTCTAGTTTTTGTGTGAAGATATTTCCTTTTCCTTGCATAGGTCTCAAATCGCTGGAAATATCCACTTGCAGATTTCACAAGAAGAGTGTTTCCAAACTGCTCTATCAAAAGACAGGTTCAACTCTGTGAGTTGAATGCACGCATCGAGAAGAACTTTCTGAGAATGCTTCTGTCTAGTTTTTAGGTGAAGATATTACATTTCCCAGCATAGGCCTCAAAGTGCTCCAAATATCCTTTTGCAGATTTTACAAAAAGAGTGTTTCAAAACTGCTCTTTCAAAAAGAAGGTTCAAGTCTGTGAGTTGAATGCACTCAACACAAGGAAGTTTCTGAGAATGCTTCTGTCTAGTTTTTATGTGAAGATATTTCCATTTCCAGCATAGGCCTCAAAGCGCTCCAAATATCCATTTGCAGATTCTACAAAAAGAGTGTTTCCAAACTTCTCTATCAATTAGTAGGTTCAACTCTGTGAGGTGAATGCACTCATCACAAAGAAGTTTCTGAGAATGCTGCTGTTTAGTTCTTATGTGAAGATATTTCCTTTTCCAGCATAGGCCGGAAATCGCTCTAAATATCCACTTGCAGATTTTACCAAAAGTGTGTTTCAAAACTGCTCTTTGAAAAGAAAGGTTCAACTCTGTGAGTTGATTGCACATGTGGTGAAGAAGTTTCTGAGAATGCTTCTGTCTAGTACTTAGCTGAAGAGATTTCATTTCACAGCATAGGCCTCATAGTGCTCCAAATATCCACTTGCAGATTCTACAAAAAGAGTGTTTCAAAACTGTTCTATCAAAAGGAAGGTTCAACTCTGTGACTGGAATGCACTCATCACAAAGAAGTTTCTGAGAATGCTTCTGTCTAGTTTTTATGTGAAGATATTTCCTTTTCCAACATAGGCCTCAAAGCGCTCCGAATAAACACCTGCAGATTGTACAAAAGGAGTGTTTCAAAACTGTTCTATGAAAAGGAACGTTCAAGTCTGTGAGTTGAATGCACTCCTCACAAAGAAGTTTCTGAGAATGCAGCTGTCTAGTTTTTGTGTGAAGATATTTCCTTTTCCTTGCATAGACCTCAAATCGCTGGAAATATCCACTTGCAGATTTCACAAAAAGAGTGTTTCCAAACTGCTCTATCAAAAGACGGGTTGAAATCTGTGAGTTGAATGCACGCATCGAGGAGATCTTTCTGAGGATGCTTCTGTCTAGTTTTTAGGTGAAGATATTCCATTTCCCAGCATGGGCCTCAAAATGCTCCAAATATCCATTTGCAGATTTTACAAAAAGAGTGTTTCAAAACTGCTCTTTCAAAAAGAAGGTTCAAGTCTATGGGTTGAACGCACTCAACACAAGGAAGTTTCTGAGAATGCTTCTGTCCAGTTTTTATGTGAATATATTTCCATTTCCAGCCTAGGCTTCAAAGCGCTCCAAATATCCACTTGCAGATTCTACAAAAAGAGTGTTTCCAAACTTGTCTATCAATTAGTAGGTTCAACTCTGTTAGGTGAATGCACTCATCACAATGAAATTTCTGAGAATGCTTCTCTCTAGTTTTTATGTGAAGCAATTTCCTTTTCCAACATAGGCCTCAAGGTGCTCTGCATAAACACTTGCGAATTCTACAAACTTAGTGATTCAAAACTGTTCTATCAAAAGGAACGTTCAAGTCTGAGGTGAATGCACTCATCAGAGAGAACTTTCTCAGAATGCTTCTGTCTAGTTTTCAGGTGAAGATATTTCATTTCCCAGCATAGGCCTCAAAGCGCTCCAAATATCCACTTGCAGATCCTACAAAAAGAGTCTTTCAAAACTGCTCTTTGAAAAGGAAGGTTCAAATCTGTGAGTTGAAAGCACTCATCAGAGAGAAGTTTCCGAGAATGATTCTATCTAGTTTTCATCTGCATGTGTTTCCTTTTCCACTAGATGCCGCAATCGCACCAAATATCCACTTGCAGTTTCCACGAAAAGAGTGTTGCAGAACTGCTCCATGGAAAGGAGTGTTCAACTCTGTGAGTTCAATCCCCACATGACATAAAAGTTTCTGAAAATGCTTCTGTCCAGTTTGTATATGAAGATATCTCCTTTTCCAGCATAAGCCTCAAAGAGCTCCAAATATCCACTTGCGTATCCTACAAAAACCGTGTTTCATAACTGGTCTATCAAAAGGAAGGCTCAACTCTGTGAGTTGAATGCACTCATCACAAAGAAGTTTCTGTGAATGCTTCCATCTAGCTTTTATGCAATGATATTTCCTTTTGCAGCATAGGCCTCAAAGCGCTCCAAATATCCACTTGCAGATTCTACAAAAAGAGGGTTTCAAAACTGCTCTATCAAAAGGCAGGTTGAACTCCGTGAGTTGAATGCACAAAGCACAGGGAACTTTCTGAGAAAGCTTTTGTCCAGTTTCTACGTGAAGATATTTCCTTTTCCAGCCTAGGCCTCAAAGCACTCCATCCATCCACATGAAGATTCTACTAAAAGAGTGTTTCGAAACTTCTCTATCAAAAGAAAGGTTGAACTCCGTGAGTTCAACGCACACATCACAAAGAAGTTTCTGAGAATGCTTCTGTCCAGTTTTTATGTGAAGATATTTCCTTTTCCAGCATAGGCCTCAAAGCGCTCCATATATCCACTTGCAGATGCTACAAAAAGAGTGTTTCAAAACTGCTCTTTCAGAAGGAAGCTTCAAGTCTGTGAGTTGAATGCACTTCTCACAAAGACGTTTCTGAGAATGCTTCTGTCTAGATTTCATGAGAAGATGTTTCCATTTACATCACAGGCCTCAAATCCCTCCAAATATTCACTTGCGTGTTCTACAAAAAGAGTGTTTCGAAACTTCTCTATCGATTGGTAGGTTCAACTCTCTGAGTTGAATGCACTCTTTACAAAGAGGTTTCTGAGAATATTTCTGTCTAGTTTTTATGTGAAGATATATCCTTTTCCAACATAGGCCTCGAAGCGCTCCGACTAAACAATTGCAGATTCTACAAAAGGAGTGCTTCAAAACTGTTCTATCGAAAGGAACGTTCAAGTCTGTGAGATGAATGCACTCTTCTCAAAGAGGTTTCTGAGAATGCTGCTGTCCAGTTTTTAGGTGAAGACATTTCCTTTTCCAGCATAGGCCTCAAAGCGCTCCAAATACCCACTTGCAGATTCTACAAAAAGAGTGTCTCCCAACTTCTCTATCAATTGGTAGGTTCAAGTCTGTGAGTTGAATGCAATCCACACAAAGAAGTTTCTGAGAATGCTGCTGTTTAGTTCTTATGTGAAGATATTTCCTTTTCCAGCATAGGCCGGAAATCGCTACAAATATCCACTTGCAGATTTTACCAAAAGTGTGCTTCAAAACTGCTCTTTGAAAAGAAAGGTTCAACACTGTGAGTTGAATGCACATATCGTGAAGAAGTTTCTGAGAATGCTTCTGTCTAGTACTTAGGTGAAGAGATTCCATTTCACAGCATAGGCCTCATAGTGCTCCAAATATCCACTTGCAGATTCTACAAAAAGAGTGTTTCAAAACTGTTCTATCAAAAGGAAGGTTCAAGTCTGTGAGTAGAATGCACTCATCACAAAGAAGTTTCTGAGAATGCTTCTGTCTAGTTTTTATGTGAAGACATTTCCTTTTCCAACATAGGCCTCAAAGCGTTCCGAATAAACACTTGCAGATTGTACAAAAGGAGTGTTTCAAAACTGTTCTATGAAAAGGAACGTTCAAGTCTGTGAGTTGAATGCACTCCTCACAAAGAAGTTTCTGAGAATGCAGCTGTCTAGTTTTTGTGTGAAGATATTTCCTTTTCCTTGCATAGGTCTCAAATCGCTGGAAATATCCACTTGCAGATTTCACAAGAAGAGTGTTTCCAAACTGCTCTATCAAAAGACAGGTTCAACTCTGTGAGTTGAATGCACGCATCGAGAAGAACTTTCTGAGAATGCTTCTGTCTAGTTTTTAGGTGAAGATATTACATTTCCCAGCATAGGCCTCAAAGTGCTCCAAATATCCTTTTGCAGATTTTACAAAAAGAGTGTTTCAAAACTGCTCTTTCAAAAAGAAGGTTCAAGTCTGTGAGTTGAATGCACTCAACACAAGGAAGTTTCTGAGAATGCTTCTGTCTAGTTTTTATGTGAAGATATTTCCATTTCCAGCATAGGCCTCAAAGCGCTCCAAATATCCATTTGCAGATTCTACAAAAAGAGTGTTTCCAAACTTCTCTATCAATTAGTAGGTTCAACTCTGTGAGGTGAATGCACTCATCACAAAGAAGTTTCTGAGAATGCTGCTGTTTAGTTCTTATGTGAAGATATTTCCTTTTCCAGCATAGGCCGGAAATCGCTCTAAATATCCACTTGCAGATTTTACCAAAAGTGTGTTTCAAAACTGCTCTTTGAAAAGAAAGGTTCAACTCTGTGAGTTGATTGCACATGTGGTGAAGAAGTTTCTGAGAATGCTTCTGTCTAGTACTTAGCTGAAGAGATTTCATTTCACAGCATAGGCCTCATAGTGCTCCAAATATCCACTTGCAGATTCTACAAAAAGAGTGTTTCAAAACTGTTCTATCAAAAGGAAGGTTCAACTCTGTGACTGGAATGCACTCATCACAAAGAAGTTTCTGAGAATGCTTCTGTCTAGTTTTTATGTGAAGATATTTCCTTTTCCAACATAGGCCTCAAAGCGCTCCCAATAAACACCTGCAGATTGAACAAAAGGAGTGTTTCAAAACTGTTCTATGAAAAGGAACGTTCAAGTCTGTGAGTTGAATGCACTCCTCACAAAGAAGTTTCTGAGAATGCAGCTGTCTAGTTTTTGTGTGAAGATATTTCCTTTTCCTTGCATAGACCTCAAATCGCTGGAAATATCCACTTGCAGATTTCACAAAAAGAGTGTTTCCAAACTGCTCTATCAAAAGACGGGTTGAAATCTGTGAGTTGAATGCACGCATCGAGGAGATCTTTCTGAGAATGCTTCTGTCTAGTTTTTAGGTGAAGATATTCCATTTCCCAGCATGGGCCTCAAAATGCTCCAAATATCCATTTGCAGATTTTACAAAAAGAGTGTTTCAAAACTGCTCTTTCAAAAAGAAGGTTCAAGTCTATGGGTTGAACGCACTCAACACAAGGAAGTTTCTGAGAATGCTTCTGTCCAGTTTTTATGTGAATATATTTCCATTTCCAGCCTAGGCTTCAAAGCGCTCCAAATATCCACTTGCAGATTCTACAAAAAGAGTGTTTCCAAACTTGTCTATCAATTAGTAGGTTCAACTCTGTTAGGTGAATGCACTCATCACAATGAAATTTCTGAGAATGCTTCTCTCTAGTTTTTATGTGAAGCAATTTCCTTTTCCAACATAGGCCTCAAGGTGCTCTGCATAAACACTTGCGAATTCTACAAACTTAGTGATTCAAAACTGTTCTATCAAAAGGAACGTTCAAGTCTGAGGTGAATGCACTCATCAGAGAGAACTTTCTCAGAATGCTTCTGTCTAGTTTTCAGGTGAAGATATTTCATTTCCCAGCATAGGCCTCAAAGCGCTCCAAATATCCACTTGCAGATCCTACAAAAAGAGTCTTTCAAAACTGCTCTTTGAAAAGGAAGGTTCAAATCTGTGAGTTGAAAGCACTCATCAGAGAGAAGTTTCCGAGAATGACTCTATCTAGTTTTCATCTGCATGTGTTTCCTTTTCCACTAGATGCCGCAATCGCACCAAATATCCACTTGCAGTTTCCACGAAAAGAGTGTTGCAGAACTGCTCCATGGAAAGGAGTGTTCATCTCTGTGAGTTCAATCCCCACATGACATAAAAGTTTCTGAAAATGCTTCTGTCCAGTTTGTATATGAAGATATCTCCTTTTCCAGCATAAGCCTCAAAGAGCTCCAAATATCCACTTGCGTATTCTACAAAAACCGTGTTTCATAACTGGTCTATCAAAAGGAAGGTTCAACTCTGTGAGTTGAATGCACTCATCACAAAGAAGTTTCTGTGAATGCTTCCATCTAGCTTTTATGCAATGATATTTCCTTTTGCAGCATAGGCCTCAAAGCGCTCCACATATCCACTTGCAGATTCTACAAAAAGAGGGTTTCAAAACTGCTCTATCAAAAGGCAGGTTGAACTCCGTGAGTTGAATGCACAAAGCACAGGGAACTTTCTGAGAAAGCTTTTGTCCAGTTTCTACGTGAAGATATTTCCTTTTCCAGCCTAGGCCTCAAAGCACTCCATCCATCCACATGAAGATTCTACTAAAAGAGTGTTTCGAAACTTCTCTATCAAAAGAAAGGTTGAACTCCGTGAGTTCAACGCACACATCACAAAGAAGTTTCTGAGAATGCTTCTGTCCAGTTTTTATGTGAAGATATTTCCTTTTCCAGCATAGGCCTCAAAGCGCTCCATATATCCACTTGCAGATGCTACAAAAAGAGTGTTTCAAAACTGCTCTTTCAGAAGGAAGCTTCAAGTCTGTGAGTTGAATGCACTTCTCACAAAGACGTTTCTGAGAATGCTTCTGTCTAGATTTCATGAGAAGATGTTTCCATTTACATCACAGGCCTCAAATCCCTCCAAATATTCACTTGCGTGTTCTACAAAAAGAGTGTTTCGAAACTTCTCTATCGATTGGTAGGTTCAACTCTCTGAGTTGAATGCACTCTTTACAAAGAGGTTTCTGAGAATATTTCTGTCTAGTTTTTATGTGAAGATATATCCTTTTCCAACATAGGCCTCGAAGCGCTCCGACTAAACAATTGCAGATTCTACAAAAGGAGTGCTTCAAAACTGTTCTATCGAAAGGAACGTTCAAGTCTGTGAGATGAATGCACTCTTCTCAAAGAGGTTTCTGAGAATGCTGCTGTCCAGTTTTTAGGTGAAGACATTTCCTTTTCCAGCATAGGCCTCAAAGCGCTCCAAATACCCACTTGCAGATTCTACAAAAAGAGTGTCTCCCAACTTCTCTATCAATTGGTACGTTCAAGTCTGTGAGTTGAATGCAATCCACACAAAGAAGTTTCTGAGAATGCTGCTGTTTAGTTCTTATGTGAAGATATTTCCTTTTCCAGCATAGGCCGGAAATCGCTACAAATATCCACTTGCAGATTTTACCGAAAGTGTGCTTCAAAACTGCTCTTTGAAAAGAAAGGTTCAACACTGTGAGTTGAATGCACATATCGTGAAGAAGTTTCTGAGAATGCTTCTGTCTAGTACTTAGGTGAAGAGATTCCATTTCACAGCATAGGCCTCATAGTGCTCCAAATATCCACTTGCAGATTCTACAAAAAGAGTGTTTCAAAACTGTTCTATCAAAAGGAAGGTTCAAGTCTGTGAGTAGAATGCACTCATCACAAAGAAGTTTCTGAGAATGCTTCTGTCTAGTTTTTATGTGAAGACATTTCCTTTTCCAACATAGGCCTCAAAGCGTTCCGAATAAACACTTGCAGATTGTACAAAAGGAGTGTTTCAAAACTGTTCTATGAAAAGGAACGTTCAAGTCTGTGAGTTGAATGCACTCCTCACAAAGAAGTTTCTGAGAATGCAGCTGTCTAGTTTTTGTGTGAAGATATTTCCTTTTCCTTGCATAGGTCTCAAATCGCTGGAAATATCCACTTGCAGATTTCACAAGAAGAGTGTTTCCAAACTGCTCTATCAAAAGACAGGTTCAACTCTGTGAGTTGAATGCACGCATCGAGAAGAACTTTCTGAGAATGCTTCTGTCTAGTTTTTAGGTGAAGATATTACATTTCCCAGCATAGGCCTCAAAGTGCTCCAAATATCCTTTTGCAGATTTTACAAAAAGAGTGTTTCAAAACTGCTCTTTCAAAAAGAAGGTTCAAGTCTGTGAGTTGAATGCACTCAACACAAGGAAGTTTCTGAGAATGCTTCTGTCTAGTTTTTATGTGAAGATATTTCCATTTCCAGCATAGGCCTCAAAGCGCTCCAAATATCCATTTGCAGATTCTACAAAAAGAGTGTTTCCAAACTTCTCTATCAATTAGTAGGTTCAACTCTGTGAGGTGAATGCACTCATCACAAAGAAGTTTCTGAGAATGCTGCTGTTTAGTTCTTATGTGAAGATATTTCCTTTTCCAGCATAGGCCGGAAATCGCTCTAAATATCCACTTGCAGATTTTACCAAAAGTGTGTTTCAAAACTGCTCTTTGAAAAGAAAGGTTCAACTCTGTGAGTTGATTGCACATGTGGTGAAGAAGTTTCTGAGAATGCTTCTGTCTAGTACTTAGCTGAAGAGATTTCATTTCACAGCATAGGCCTCATAGTGCTCCAAATATCCACTTGCAGATTCTACAAAAAGAGTGTTTCAAAACTGTTCTATCAAAAGGAAGGTTCAACTCTGTGACTGGAATGCACTCATCACAAAGAAGTTTCTGAGAATGCTTCTGTCTAGTTTTTATGTGAAGATATTTCCTTTTCCAACATAGGCCTCAAAGCGCTCCCAATAAACACCTGCAGATTGTACAAAAGGAGTGTTTCAAAACTGTTCTATGAAAAGGAACGTTCAAGTCTGTGAGTTGAATGCACTCCTCACAAAGAAGTTTCTGAGAATGCAGCTGTCTAGTTTTTGTGTGAAGATATTTCCTTTTCCTTGCATAGACCTCAAATCGCTGGAAATATCCACTTGCAGATTTCACAAAAAGAGTGTTTCCAAACTGCTCTATCAAAAGACGGGTTGAAATCTGTGAGTTGAATGCACGCATCGAGGAGATCTTTCTGAGAATGCTTCTGTCTAGTTTTTAGGTGAAGATATTCCATTTCCCAGCATGGGCCTCAAAATGCTCCAAATATCCATTTGCAGATTTTACAAAAAGAGTGTTTCAAAACTGCTCTTTCAAAAAGAAGGTTCAAGTCTATGGGTTGAACGCACTCAACACAAGGAAGTTTCTGAGAATGCTTCTGTCCAGTTTTTATGTGAATATATTTCCATTTCCAGCCTAGGCTTCAAAGCGCTCCAAATATCCACTTGCAGATTCTACAAAAAGAGTGTTTCCAAACTTGTCTATCAATTAGTAGGTTCAACTCTGTTAGGTGAATGCACTCATCACAATGAAATTTCTGAGAATGCTTCTCTCTAGTTTTTATGTGAAGCAATTTCCTTTTCCAACATAGGCCTCAAGGTGCTCTGCATAAACACTTGCGAATTCTACAAACTTAGTGATTCAAAACTGTTCTATCAAAAGGAACGTTCAAGTCTGAGGTGAATGCACTCATCAGAGAGAACTTTCTCAGAATGCTTCTGTCTAGTTTTCAGGTGAAGATATTTCATTTCCCAGCATAGGCCTCAAAGCGCTCCAAATATCCACTTGCAGATCCTACAAAAAGAGTCTTTCAAAACTGCTCTTTGAAAAGGAAGGTTCAAATCTGTGAGTTGAAAGCACTCATCAGAGAGAAGTTTCCGAGAATGATTCTATCTAGTTTTCATCTGCATGTGTTTCCTTTTCCACTAGATGCCGCAATCGCACCAAATATCCACTTGCAGTTTCCATGAAAAGAGTGTTGCAGAACTGCTCCATGGAAAGGAGTGTTCAACTCTGTGAGTTCAATCCCCACATGACATAAAAGTTTCTGAAAATGCTTCTGTCCAGTTTGTATATGAAGATATCTCCTTTTCCAGCATAAGCCTCAAAGAGCTCCAAATATCCACTTGCGTATTCTACAAAAACCGTGTTTCATAACTTTTCTATCAAAAGGAAGGTTCAACTCTGTGAGTTGAATGCACTCATCACAAAGAAGTTTCTGTGAATGCTTCCATCTAGCTTTTATGCAATGATATTTCCTTTTGCAGCATAGGCCTCAAAGCGCTCCAAATATCCACTTGCAGATTCTACAAAAAGAGGGTTTCAAAACTGCTCTATCAAAAGGCAGGTTGAACTCCGTGAGTTGAATGCACAAAGCACAGGGAACTTTCTGAGAAAGCTTTTGTCCAGTTTCTACGTGAAGATATTTCCTTTTCCAGCCTAGGCCTCAAAGCACTCCATCCATCCACATGAAGATTCTACTAAAAGAGTGTTTCGAAACTTCTCTATCAAAAGAAAGGTTGAACTCCGTGAGTTCAACGCACACATCACAAAGAAGTTTCTGAGAATGCTTCTGTCCAGTTTTTATGTGAAGATATTTCCTTTTCCAGCATAGGCCTCAAAGCGCTCCATATATCCACTTGCAGATGCTACAAAAAGAGTGTTTCAAAACTGCTCTTTCAGAAGGAAGCTTCAAGTCTGTGAGTTGAATGCACTTCTCACAAAGACGTTTCTGAGAATGCTTCTGTCTAGATTTCATGAGAAGATGTTTCCATTTACATCACAGGCCTCAAATCCCTCCAAATATTCACTTGCGTGTTCTACAAAAAGAGTGTTTCGAAACTTCTCTATCGATTGGTAGGTTCAACTCTCTGAGTTGAATGCACTCTTTTCAAAGAGGTTTCTGAGAATATTTCTGTCTAGTTTTTATGTGAAGATATATCCTTTTCCAACATAGGCCTCGAAGCGCTCCGACTAAACAATTGCAGATTCTACAAAAGGAGTGCTTCAAAACTGTTCTATGGAAAGGAACGTTCAAGTCTGTGAGATGAATGCACTCTTCTCAAAGAGGTTTCTGAGAATGCTGCTGTCCAGTTTTTAGGTGAAGACATTTCCTTTTCCAGCATAGGCCTCAAAGCGCTCCAAATACCCACTTGCAGATTCTACAAAAAGAGTGTCTCCCAACTTCTCTATCAATTGGTAGGTTCAAGTCTGTGAGTTGAATGCAATCCACACAAAGAAGTTTCTGAGAATGCTGCTGTTTAGTTCTTATGTGAAGATATTTCCTTTTCCAGCATAGGCCGGAAATCGCTACAAATATCCACTTGCAGATTTTACCGAAAGTGTGCTTCAAAACTGCTCTTTGAAAAGAAAGGTTCAACACTGTGAGTTGAATGCACATATCGTGAAGAAGTTTCTGAGAATGCTTCTGTCTAGTACTTAGGTGAAGAGATTCCATTTCACAGCATAGGCCTCATAGTGCTCCAAATATCCACTTGCAGATTCTACAAAAAGAGTGTTTCAAAACTGTTCTATCAAAAGGAAGGTTCAAGTCTGTGAGTAGAATGCACTCATCACAAAGAAGTTTCTGAGAATGCTTCTGTCTAGTTTTTATGTGAAGACATTTCCTTTTCCAACATAGGCCTCAAAGCGTTCCGAATAAACACTTGCAGATTGTACAAAAGGAGTGTTTCAAAACTGTTCTATGAAAAGGAACGTTCAAGTCTGTGAGTTGAATGCACTCCTCACAAAGAAGTTTCTGAGAATGCAGCTGTCTAGTTTTTGTGTGAAGATATTTCCTTTTCCTTGCATAGGTCTCAAATCGCTGGAAATATCCACTTGCAGATTTCACAAGAAGAGTGTTTCCAAACTGCTCTATCAAAAGACAGGTTCAACTCTGTGAGTTGAATGCACGCATCGAGAAGAACTTTCTGAGAATGCTTCTGTCTAGTTTTTAGGTGAAGATATTACATTTCCCAGCATAGGCCTCAAAGTGCTCCAAATATCCTTTTGCAGATTTTACAAAAAGAGTGTTTCAAAACTGCTCTTTCAAAAAGAAGGTTCAAGTCTGTGAGTTGAATGCACTCAACACAAGGAAGTTTCTGAGAATGCTTCTGTCTAGTTTTTATGTGAAGATATTTCCATTTCCAGCATAGGCCTCAAAGCGCTCCAAATATCCATTTGCAGATTCTACAAAAAGAGTGTTTCCAAACTTCTCTATCAATTAGTAGGTTCAACTCTGTGAGGTGAATGCACTCATCACAAAGAAGTTTCTGAGAATGCTGCTGTTTAGTTCTTATGTGAAGATATTTCCTTTTCCAGCATAGGCCGGAAATCGCTCTAAATATCCACTTGCAGATTTTACCAAAAGTGTGTTTCAAAACTGCTCTTTGAAAAGAAAGGTTCAACTCTGTGAGTTGATTGCACATGTGGTGAAGAAGTTTCTGAGAATGCTTCTGTCTAGTACTTAGCTGAAGAGATTTCATTTCACAGCATAGGCCTCATAGTGCTCCAAATATCCACTTGCAGATTCTACAAAAAGAGTGTTTCAAAACTGTTCTATCAAAAGGAAGGTTCAACTCTGTGACTGGAATGCACTCATCACAAAGAAGTTTCTGAGAATGCTTCTGTCTAGTTTTTATGTGAAGATATTTCCTTTTCCAACATAGGCCTCAAAGCGCTCCGAATAAACACCTGCAGATTGTACAAAAGGAGTGTTTCAAAACTGTTCTATGAAAAGGAACGTTCAAGTCTGTGAGTTGAATGCACTCCTCACAAAGAAGTTTCTGAGAATGCAGCTGTCTAGTTTTTGTGTGAAGATATTTCCTTTTCCTTGCATAGACCTCAAATCGCTGGAAATATCCACTTGCAGATTTCACAAAAAGAGTGTTTCCAAACTGCTCTATCAAAAGACGGGTTGAAATCTGTGAGTTGAATGCACGCATCGAGGAGATCTTTCTGAGAATGCTTCTGTCTAGTTTTTAGGTGAAGATATTCCATTTCCCAGCATGGGCCTCAAAATGCTCCAAATATCCATTTGCAGATTTTACAAAAAGAGTGTTTCAAAACTGCTCTTTCAAAAAGAAGGTTCAAGTCTATGGGTTGAACGCACTCAACACAAGGAAGTTTCTGAGAATGCTTCTGTCCAGTTTTTCTGTGAATATATTTCCATTTCCAGCCTAGGCTTCAAAGCGCTCCAAATATCCACTTGCAGATTCTACAAAAAGAGTGTTTCCAAACTTGTCTATCAATTAGTAGGTTCAACTCTGTTAGGTGAATGCACTCATCACAATGAAATTTCTGAGAATGCTTCTCTCTAGTTTTTATGTGAAGCAATTTCCTTTTCCAACATAGGCCTCAAGGTGCTCTGCATAAACACTTGCGAATTCTACAAACTTAGTGATTCAAAACTGTTCTATCAAAAGGAACGTTCAAGTCTGAGGTGAATGCACTCATCAGAGAGAACTTTCTCAGAATGCTTCTGTCTAGTTTTCAGGTGAAGATATTTCATTTCCCAGCATAGGCCTCAAAGCGCTCCAAATATCCACTTGCAGATCCTACAAAAAGAGTCTTTCAAAACTGCTCTTTGAAAAGGAAGGTTCAAATCTGTGAGTTGAAAGCACTCATCAGAGAGAAGTTTCCGAGAATGATTCTATCTAGTTTTCATCTGCATGTGTTTCCTTTTCCACTAGATGCCGCAATCGCACCAAATATCCACTTGCAGTTTCCACGAAAAGAGTGTTGCAGAACTGCTCCATGGAAAGGAGTGTTCAACTCTGTGAGTTCAATCCCCACATGACATAAAAGTTTCTGAAAATGCTTCTGTCCAGTTTGTATATGAAGATATCTCCTTTTCCAGCATAAGCCTCAAAGAGCTCCAAATATCCACTTGCGTATTCTACAAAAACCGTGTTTCATAACTGGTCTATCAAAAGGAAGGTTCAACTCTGTGAGTTGAATGCACTCATCACAAAGAAGTTTCTGTGAATGCTTCCATCTAGCTTTTATGCAATGATATTTCCTTTTGCAGCATAGGCCTCAAAGCGCTCCAAATATCCACTTGCAGATTCTACAAAAAGAGGGTTTCAAAACTGCTCTATCAAAAGGCAGGTTGAACTCCGTGAGTTGAATGCACAAAGCACAGGGAACTTTCTGAGAAAGCTTTTGTCCAGTTTCTACGTGAAGATATTTCCTTTTCCAGCCTAGGCCTCAAAGCACTCCATCCATCCACATGAAGATTCTACTAAAAGAGTGTTTCGAAACTTCTCTATCAAAAGAAAGGTTGAACTCCGTGAGTTCAACGCACACATCACAAAGAAGTTTCTGAGAATGCTTCTGTCCAGTTTTTATGTGAAGATATTTCCTTTTCCAGCATAGGCCTCAAAGCGCTCCATATATCCACTTGCAGATGCTACAAAAAGAGTGTTTCAAAACTGCTCTTTCAGAAGGAAGCTTCAAGTCTGTGAGTTGAATGCACTTCTCACAAAGACGTTTCTGAGAATGCTTCTGTCTAGATTTCATGAGAAGATGTTTCCATTTACATCACAGGCCTCAAATCCCTCCAAATATTCACTTGCGTGTTCTACAAAAAGAGTGTTTCGAAACTTCTCTATCGATTGGTAGGTTCAACTCTCTGAGTTGAATGCACTCTTTTCAAAGAGGTTTCTGAGAATATTTCTGTCTAGTTTTTATGTGAAGATATATCCTTTTCCAACATAGGCCTCGAAGCGCTCCGACTAAACAATTGCAGATTCTACAAAAGGAGTGCTTCAAAACTGTTCTATGGAAAGGAACGTTCAAGTCTGTGAGATGAATGCACTCTTCTCAAAGAGGTTTCTGAGAATGCTGCTGTCCAGTTTTTAGGTGAAGACATTTCCTTTTCCAGCATAGGCCTCAAAGCGCTCCAAATACCCACTTGCAGATTCTACAAAAAGAGTGTCTCCCAACTTCTCTATCAATTGGTAGGTTCAAGTCTGTGAGTTGAATGCAATCCACACAAAGAAGTTTCTGAGAATGCTGCTGTTTAGTTCTTATGTGAAGATATTTCCTTTTCCAGCATAGGCCGGAAATCGCTACAAATATCCACTTGCAGATTTTACCGAAAGTGTGCTTCAAAACTGCTCTTTGAAAAGAAAGGTTCAACACTGTGAGTTGAATGCACATATCGTGAAGAAGTTTCTGAGAATGCTTCTGTCTAGTACTTAGGTGAAGAGATTCCATTTCACAGCATAGGCCTCATAGTGCTCCAAATATCCACTTGCAGATTCTACAAAAAGAGTGTTTCAAAACTGTTCTATCAAAAGGAAGGTTCAAGTCTGTGAGTAGAATGCACTCATCACAAAGAAGTTTCTGAGAATGCTTCTGTCTAGTTTTTATGTGAAGACATTTCCTTTTCCAACATAGGCCTCAAAGCGTTCCGAATAAACACTTGCAGATTGTACAAAAGGAGTGTTTCAAAACTGTTCTATGAAAAGGAACGTTCAAGTCTGTGAGTTGAATGCACTCCTCACAAAGAAGTTTCTGAGAATGCAGCTGTCTAGTTTTTGTGTGAAGATATTTCCTTTTCCTTGCATAGGTCTCAAATCGCTGGAAATATCCACTTGCAGATTTCACAAGAAGAGTGTTTCCAAACTGCTCTATCAAAAGACAGGTTCAACTCTGTGAGTTGAATGCACGCATCGAGAAGAACTTTCTGAGAATGCTTCTGTCTAGTTTTTAGGTGAAGATATTACATTTCCCAGCATAGGCCTCAAAGTGCTCCAAATATCCTTTTGCAGATTTTACAAAAAGAGTGTTTCAAAACTGCTCTTTCAAAAAGAAGGTTCAAGTCTGTGAGTTGAATGCACTCAACACAAGGAAGTTTCTGAGAATGCTTCTGTC
Organism: Pongo pygmaeus; assembly: GCF_028885625.2. Classification (NCBI taxonomy): domain Eukaryota; kingdom Metazoa; phylum Chordata; class Mammalia; order Primates; family Hominidae; genus Pongo; species Pongo pygmaeus. The sequence continues at coordinate 21,616,528 of NC_085930.1, forward strand.
TAGTTTTTATGTGAAGATATTTCCATTTCCAGCATAGGCCTCAAAGCGCTCCAAATATCCATTTGCAGATTCTACAAAAAGAGTGTTTCCAAACTTCTCTATCAATTAGTAGGTTCAACTCTGTGAGGTGAATGCACTCATCACAAAGAAGTTTCTGAGAATGCTGCTGTTTAGTTCTTATGTGAAGATATTTCCTTTTCCAGCATAGGCCGGAAATCGCTCTAAATATCCACTTGCAGATTTTACCAAAAGTGTGTTTCAAAACTGCTCTTTGAAAAGAAAGGTTCAACTCTGTGAGTTGATTGCACATGTGGTGAAGAAGTTTCTGAGAATGCTTCTGTCTAGTACTTAGCTGAAGAGATTTCATTTCACAGCATAGGCCTCATAGTGCTCCAAATATCCACTTGCAGATTCTACAAAAAGAGTGTTTCAAAACTGTTCTATCAAAAGGAAGGTTCAACTCTGTGACTGGAATGCACTCATCACAAAGAAGTTTCTGAGAATGCTTCTGTCTAGTTTTTATGTGAAGATATTTCCTTTTCCAACATAGGCCTCAAAGCGCTCCGAATAAACACCTGCAGATTGTACAAAAGGAGTGTTTCAAAACTGTTCTATGAAAAGGAACGTTCAAGTCTGTGAGTTGAATGCACTCCTCACAAAGAAGTTTCTGAGAATGCAGCTGTCTAGTTTTTGTGTGAAGATATTTCCTTTTCCTTGCATAGACCTCAAATCGCTGGAAATATCCACTTGCAGATTTCACAAAAAGAGTGTTTCCAAACTGCTCTATCAAAAGACGGGTTGAAATCTGTGAGTTGAATGCACGCATCGAGGAGATCTTTCTGAGAATGCTTCTGTCTAGTTTTTAGGTGAAGATATTCCATTTCCCAGCATGGGCCTCAAAATGCTCCAAATATCCATTTGCAGATTTTACAAAAAGAGTGTTTCAAAACTGCTCTTTCAAAAAGAAGGTTCAAGTCTATGGGTTGAACGCACTCAACACAAGGAAGTTTCTGAGAATGCTTCTGTCCAGTTTTTATGTGAATATATTTCCATTTCCAGCCTAGGCTTCAAAGCGCTCCAAATATCCACTTGCAGATGCTACAAAAAGAGTGTTTCCAAACTTGTCTATCAATTAGTAGGTTCAACTCTGTTAGGTGAATGCACTCATCACAATGAAATTTCTGAGAATGCTTCTCTCTAGTTTTTATGTGAAGCAATTTCCTTTTCCAACATAGGCCTCAAGGTGCTCTGCATAAACACTTGCGAATTCTACAAACTTAGTGATTCAAAACTGTTCTATCAAAAGGAACGTTCAAGTCTGAGGTGAATGCACTCATCAGAGAGAACTTTCTCAGAATGCTTCTGTCTAGTTTTCAGGTGAAGATATTTCATTTCCCAGCATAGGCCTCAAAGCGCTCCAAATATCCACTTGCAGATCCTACAAAAAGAGTCTTTCAAAACTGCTCTTTGAAAAGGAAGGTTCAAATCTGTGAGTTGAAAGCACTCATCAGAGAGAAGTTTCCGAGAATGATTCTATCTAGTTTTCATCTGCATGTGTTTCCTTTTCCACTAGATGCCGCAATCGCACCAAATATCCACTTGCAGTTTCCACGAAAAGAGTGTTGCAGAACTGCTCCATGGAAAGGAGTGTTCAACTCTGTGAGTTCAATCCCCACATGACAGAAAAGTTTCTGAAAATGCTTCTGTCCAGTTTGTATATGAAGATATCTCCTTTTCCAGCATAAGCCTCAAAGAGCTCCAAATATCCACTTGCGTATTCTACAAAAACCGTGTTTCATAACTGGTCTATCAAAAGGAAGGTTCAACTCTGTGAGTTGAATGCACTCATCACAAAGAAGTTTCTGTGAATGCTTCCATCTAGCTTTTATGCAATGATATTTCCTTTTGCAGCATAGGCCTCAAAGCGCTCCAAATATCCACTTGCAGATTCTACAAAAAGAGGGTTTCAAAACTGCTCTATCAAAAGGCAGGTTGAACTCCGTGAGTTGAATGCACAAAGCACAGGGAACTTTCTGAGAAAGCTTTTGTCCAGTTTCTACGTGAAGATATTTCCTTTTCCAGCCTAGGCCTCAAAGCACTCCATCCATCCACATGAAGATTCTACTAAAAGAGTGTTTCGAAACTTCTCTATCAAAAGAAAGGTTGAACTCCGTGAGTTCAACGCACACATCACAAAGAAGTTTCTGAGAATGCTTCTGTCCAGTTTTTATGTGAAGATATTTCCTTTTCCAGCATAGGCCTCAAAGCGCTCCATATATCCACTTGCAGATGCTACAAAAAGAGTGTTTCAAAACTGCTCTTTCAGAAGGAAGCTTCAAGTCTGTGAGTTGAATGCACTTCTCACAAAGACGTTTCTGAGAATGCTTCTGTCTAGATTTCATGAGAAGATGTTTCCATTTACATCACAGGCCTCAAATCCCTCCAAATATTCACTTGCGTGTTCTACAAAAAGAGTGTTTCGAAACTTCTCTATCGATTGGTAGGTTCAACTCTCTGAGTTGAATGCACTCTTTTCAAAGAGGTTTCTGAGAATATTTCTGTCTAGTTTTTATGTGAAGATATATCCTTTTCCAACATAGGCCTCGAAGCGCTCCGACTAAACAATTGCAGATTCTACAAAAGGAGTGCTTCAAAACTGTTCTATGGAAAGGAACGTTCAAGTCTGTGAGATGAATGCACTCTTCTCAAAGAGGTTTCTGAGAATGCTGCTGTCCAGTTTTTAGGTGAAGACATTTCCTTTTCCAGCATAGGCCTCAAAGCGCTCCAAATACCCACTTGCAGATTCTACAAAAAGAGTGTCTCCCAACTTCTCTATCAATTGGTAGGTTCAAGTCTGTGAGTTGAATGCAATCCACACAAAGAAGTTTCTGAGAATGCTGCTGTTTAGTTCTTATGTGAAGATATTTCCTTTTCCAGCATAGGCCGGAAATCGCTACAAATATCCACTTGCAGATTTTACCGAAAGTGTGCTTCAAAACTGCTCTTTGAAAAGAAAGGTTCAACACTGTGAGTTGAATGCACATATCGTGAAGAAGTTTCTGAGAATGCTTCTGTCTAGTACTTAGGTGAAGAGATTCCATTTCACAGCATAGGCCTCATAGTGCTCCAAATATCCACTTGCAGATTCTACAAAAAGAGTGTTTCAAAACTGTTCTATCAAAAGGAAGGTTCAAGTCTGTGAGTAGAATGCACTCATCACAAAGAAGTTTCTGAGAATGCTTCTGTCTAGTTTTTATGTGAAGACATTTCCTTTTCCAACATAGGCCTCAAAGCGTTCCGAATAAACACTTGCAGATTGTACAAAAGGAGTGTTTCAAAACTGTTCTATGAAAAGGAACGTTCAAGTCTGTGAGTTGAATGCACTCCTCACAAAGAAGTTTCTGAGAATGCAGCTGTCTAGTTTTTGTGTGAAGATATTTCCTTTTCCTTGCATAGGTCTCAAATCGCTGGAAATATCCACTTGCAGATTTCACAAGAAGAGTGTTTCCAAACTGCTCTATCAAAAGACAGGTTCAACTCTGTGAGTTGAATGCACGCATCGAGAAGAACTTTCTGAGAATGCTTCTGTCTAGTTTTTAGGTGAAGATATTACATTTCCCAGCATAGGCCTCAAAGTGCTCCAAATATCCTTTTGCAGATTTTACAAAAAGAGTGTTTCAAAACTGCTCTTTCAAAAAGAAGGTTCAAGTCTGTGAGTTGAATGCACTCAACACAAGGAAGTTTCTGAGAATGCTTCTGTCTAGTTTTTATGTGAAGATATTTCCATTTCCAGCATAGGCCTCAAAGCGCTCCAAATATCCATTTGCAGATTCTACAAAAAGAGTGTTTCCAAACTTCTCTATCAATTAGTAGGTTCAACTCTGTGAGGTGAATGCACTCATCACAAAGAAGTTTCTGAGAATGCTGCTGTTTAGTTCTTATGTGAAGATATTTCCTTTTCCAGCATAGGCCGGAAATCGCTCTAAATATCCACTTGCAGATTTTACCAAAAGTGTGTTTCAAAACTGCTCTTTGAAAAGAAAGGTTCAACTCTGTGAGTTGATTGCACATGTGGTGAAGAAGTTTCTGAGAATGCTTCTGTCTAGTACTTAGCTGAAGAGATTTCATTTCACAGCATAGGCCTCATAGTGCTCCAAATATCCACTTGCAGATTCTACAAAAAGAGTGTTTCAAAACTGTTCTATCAAAAGGAAGGTTCAACTCTGTGACTGGAATGCACTCATCACAAAGAAGTTTCTGAGAATGCTTCTGTCTAGTTTTTATGTGAAGATATTTCCTTTTCCAACATAGGCCTCAAAGCGCTCCGAATAAACACCTGCAGATTGTACAAAAGGAGTGTTTCAAAACTGTTCTATGAAAAGGAACGTTCAAGTCTGTGAGTTGAATGCACTCCTCACAAAGAAGTTTCTGAGAATGCAGCTGTCTAGTTTTTGTGTGAAGATATTTCCTTTTCCTTGCATAGACCTCAAATCGCTGGAAATATCCACTTGCAGATTTCACAAAAAGAGTGTTTCCAAACTGCTCTATCAAAAGACGGGTTGAAATCTGTGAGTTGAATGCACGCATCGAGGAGATCTTTCTGAGAATGCTTCTGTCTAGTTTTTAGGTGAAGATATTCCATTTCCCAGCATGGGCCTCAAAATGCTCCAAATATCCATTTGCAGATTTTACAAAAAGAGTGTTTCAAAACTGCTCTTTCAAAAAGAAGGTTCAAGTCTATGGGTTGAACGCACTCAACACAAGGAAGTTTCTGAGAATGCTTCTGTCCAGTTTTTATGTGAATATATTTCCATTTCCAGCCTAGGCTTCAAAGCGCTCCAAATATCCACTTGCAGATGCTACAAAAAGAGTGTTTCCAAACTTGTCTATCAATTAGTAGGTTCAACTCTGTTAGGTGAATGCACTCATCACAATGAAATTTCTGAGAATGCTTCTCTCTAGTTTTTATGTGAAGCAATTTCCTTTTCCAACATAGGCCTCAAGGTGCTCTGCATAAACACTTGCGAATTCTACAAACTTAGTGATTCAAAACTGTTCTATCAAAAGGAACGTTCAAGTCTGAGGTGAATGCACTCATCAGAGAGAACTTTCTCAGAATGCTTCTGTCTAGTTTTCAGGTGAAGATATTTCATTTCCCAGCATAGGCCTCAAAGCGCTCCAAATATCCACTTGCAGATCCTACAAAAAGAGTCTTTCAAAACTGCTCTTTGAAAAGGAAGGTTCAAATCTGTGAGTTGAAAGCACTCATCAGAGAGAAGTTTCCGAGAATGATTCTATCTAGTTTTCATCTGCATGTGTTTCCTTTTCCACTAGATGCCGCAATCGCACCAAATATCCACTTGCAGTTTCCACGAAAAGAGTGTTGCAGAACTGCTCCATGGAAAGGAGTGTTCAACTCTGTGAGTTCAATCCCCACATGACAGAAAAGTTTCTGAAAATGCTTCTGTCCAGTTTGTATATGAAGATATCTCCTTTTCCAGCATAAGCCTCAAAGAGCTCCAAATATCCACTTGCGTATTCTACAAAAACCGTGTTTCATAACTGGTCTATCAAAAGGAAGGTTCAACTCTGTGAGTTGAATGCACTCATCACAAAGAAGTTTCTGTGAATGCTTCCATCTAGCTTTTATGCAATGATATTTCCTTTTGCAGCATAGGCCTCAAAGCGCTCCACATATCCACTTGCAGATTCTACAAAAAGAGGGTTTCAAAACTGCTCTATCAAAAGGCAGGTTGAACTCCGTGAGTTGAATGCACAAAGCACAGGGAACTTTCTGAGAAAGCTTTTGTCCAGTTTCTACGTGAAGATATTTCCTTTTCCAGCCTAGGCCTCAAAGCACTCCATCCATCCACATGAAGATTCTACTAAAAGAGTGTTTCGAAACTTCTCTATCAAAAGAAAGGTTGAACTCCGTGAGTTCAACGCACACATCACAAAGAAGTTTCTGAGAATGCTTCTGTCCAGTTTTTATGTGAAGATATTTCCTTTTCCAGCATAGGCCTCAAAGCGCTCCATATATCCACTTGCAGATGCTACAAAAAGAGTGTTTCAAAACTGCTCTTTCAGAAGGAAGCTTCAAGTCTGTGAGTTGAATGCACTTCTCACAAAGACGTTTCTGAGAATGCTTCTGTCTAGATTTCATGAGAAGATGTTTCCATTTACATCACAGGCCTCAAATCCCTCCAAATATTCACTTGCGTGTTCTACAAAAAGAGTGTTTCGAAACTTCTCTATCGATTGGTAGGTTCAACTCTCTGAGTTGAATGCACTCTTTACAAAGAGGTTTCTGAGAATATTTCTGTCTAGTTTTTATGTGAAGATATATCCTTTTCCAACATAGGCCTCGAAGCGCTCCGACTAAACAATTGCAGATTCTACAAAAGGAGTGCTTCAAAACTGTTCTATCGAAAGGAACGTTCAAGTCTGTGAGATGAATGCACTCTTCTCAAAGAGGTTTCTGAGAATGCTGCTGTCCAGTTTTTAGGTGAAGACATTTCCTTTTCCAGCATAGGCCTCAAAGCGCTCCAAATACCCACTTGCAGATTCTACAAAAAGAGTGTCTCCCAACTTCTCTATCAATTGGTACGTTCAAGTCTGTGAGTTGAATGCAATCCACACAAAGAAGTTTCTGAGAATGCTGCTGTTTAGTTCTTATGTGAAGATATTTCCTTTTCCAGCATAGGCCGGAAATCGCTACAAATATCCACTTGCAGATTTTACCGAAAGTGTGCTTCAAAACTGCTCTTTGAAAAGAAAGGTTCAACACTGTGAGTTGAATGCACATATCGTGAAGAAGTTTCTGAGAATGCTTCTGTCTAGTACTTAGGTGAAGAGATTCCATTTCACAGCATAGGCCTCATAGTGCTCCAAATATCCACTTGCAGATTCTACAAAAAGAGTGTTTCAAAACTGTTCTATCAAAAGGAAGGTTCAAGTCTGTGAGTAGAATGCACTCATCACAAAGAAGTTTCTGAGAATGCTTCTGTCTAGTTTTTATGTGAAGACATTTCCTTTTCCAACATAGGCCTCAAAGCGTTCCGAATAAACACTTGCAGATTGTACAAAAGGAGTGTTTCAAAACTGTTCTATGAAAAGGAACGTTCAAGTCTGTGAGTTGAATGCACTCCTCACAAAGAAGTTTCTGAGAATGCAGCTGTCTAGTTTTTGTGTGAAGATATTTCCTTTTCCTTGCATAGGTCTCAAATCGCTGGAAATATCCACTTGCAGATTTCACAAGAAGAGTGTTTCCAAACTGCTCTATCAAAAGACAGGTTCAACTCTGTGAGTTGAATGCACGCATCGAGAAGAACTTTCTGAGAATGCTTCTGTCTAGTTTTTAGGTGAAGATATTACATTTCCCAGCATAGGCCTCAAAGTGCTCCAAATATCCTTTTGCAGATTTTACAAAAAGAGTGTTTCAAAACTGCTCTTTCAAAAAGAAGGTTCAAGTCTGTGAGTTGAATGCACTCAACACAAGGAAGTTTCTGAGAATGCTTCTGTCTAGTTTTTATGTGAAGATATTTCCATTTCCAGCATAGGCCTCAAAGCGCTCCAAATATCCATTTGCAGATTCTACAAAAAGAGTGTTTCCAAACTTCTCTATCAATTAGTAGGTTCAACTCTGTGAGGTGAATGCACTCATCACAAAGAAGTTTCTGAGAATGCTGCTGTTTAGTTCTTATGTGAAGATATTTCCTTTTCCAGCATAGGCCGGAAATCGCTCTAAATATCCACTTGCAGATTTTACCAAAAGTGTGTTTCAAAACTGCTCTTTGAAAAGAAAGGTTCAACTCTGTGAGTTGATTGCACATGTGGTGAAGAAGTTTCTGAGAATGCTTCTGTCTAGTACTTAGCTGAAGAGATTTCATTTCACAGCATAGGCCTCATAGTGCTCCAAATATCCACTTGCAGATTCTACAAAAAGAGTGTTTCAAAACTGTTCTATCAAAAGGAAGGTTCAACTCTGTGACTGGAATGCACTCATCACAAAGAAGTTTCTGAGAATGCTTCTGTCTAGTTTTTATGTGAAGATATTTCCTTTTCCAACATAGGCCTCAAAGCGCTCCCAATAAACACCTGCAGATTGTACAAAAGGAGTGTTTCAAAACTGTTCTATGAAAAGGAACGTTCAAGTCTGTGAGTTGAATGCACTCCTCACAAAGAAGTTTCTGAGAATGCAGCTGTCTAGTTTTTGTGTGAAGATATTTCCTTTTCCTTGCATAGACCTCAAATCGCTGGAAATATCCACTTGCAGATTTCACAAAAAGAGTGTTTCCAAACTGCTCTATCAAAAGACGGGTTGAAATCTGTGAGTTGAATGCACGCATCGAGGAGATCTTTCTGAGAATGCTTCTGTCTAGTTTTTAGGTGAAGATATTCCATTTCCCAGCATGGGCCTCAAAATGCTCCAAATATCCATTTGCAGATTTTACAAAAAGAGTGTTTCAAAACTGCTCTTTCAAAAAGAAGGTTCAAGTCTATGGGTTGAACGCACTCAACACAAGGAAGTTTCTGAGAATGCTTCTGTCCAGTTTTTATGTGAATATATTTCCATTTCCAGCCTAGGCTTCAAAGCGCTCCAAATATCCACTTGCAGATTCTACAAAAAGAGTGTTTCCAAACTTGTCTATCAATTAGTAGGTTCAACTCTGTTAGGTGAATGCACTCATCACAATGAAATTTCTGAGAATGCTTCTCTCTAGTTTTTATGTGAAGCAATTTCCTTTTCCAACATAGGCCTCAAGGTGCTCTGCATAAACACTTGCGAATTCTACAAACTTAGTGATTCAAAACTGTTCTATCAAAAGGAACGTTCAAGTCTGAGGTGAATGCACTCATCAGAGAGAACTTTCTCAGAATGCTTCTGTCTAGTTTTCAGGTGAAGATATTTCATTTCCCAGCATAGGCCTCAAAGCGCTCCAAATATCCACTTGCAGATCCTACAAAAAGAGTCTTTCAAAACTGCTCTTTGAAAAGGAAGGTTCAAATCTGTGAGTTGAAAGCACTCATCAGAGAGAAGTTTCCGAGAATGATTCTATCTAGTTTTCATCTGCATGTGTTTCCTTTTCCACTAGATGCCGCAATCGCACCAAATATCCACTTGCAGTTTCCATGAAAAGAGTGTTGCAGAACTGCTCCATGGAAAGGAGTGTTCAACTCTGTGAGTTCAATCCCCACATGACATAAAAGTTTCTGAAAATGCTTCTGTCCAGTTTGTATATGAAGATATCTCCTTTTCCAGCATAAGCCTCAAAGAGCTCCAAATATCCACTTGCGTATTCTACAAAAACCGTGTTTCATAACTTTTCTATCAAAAGGAAGGTTCAACTCTGTGAGTTGAATGCACTCATCACAAAGAAGTTTCTGTGAATGCTTCCATCTAGCTTTTATGCAATGATATTTCCTTTTGCAGCATAGGCCTCAAAGCGCTCCAAATATCCACTTGCAGATTCTACAAAAAGAGGGTTTCAAAACTGCTCTATCAAAAGGCAGGTTGAACTCCGTGAGTTGAATGCACAAAGCACAGGGAACTTTCTGAGAAAGCTTTTGTCCAGTTTCTACGTGAAGATATTTCCTTTTCCAGCCTAGGCCTCAAAGCACTCCATCCATCCACATGAAGATTCTACTAAAAGAGTGTTTCGAAACTTCTCTATCAAAAGAAAGGTTGAACTCCGTGAGTTCAACGCACACATCACAAAGAAGTTTCTGAGAATGCTTCTGTCCAGTTTTTATGTGAAGATATTTCCTTTTCCAGCATAGGCCTCAAAGCGCTCCATATATCCACTTGCAGATGCTACAAAAAGAGTGTTTCAAAACTGCTCTTTCAGAAGGAAGCTTCAAGTCTGTGAGTTGAATGCACTTCTCACAAAGACGTTTCTGAGAATGCTTCTGTCTAGATTTCATGAGAAGATGTTTCCATTTACATCACAGGCCTCAAATCCCTCCAAATATTCACTTGCGTGTTCTACAAAAAGAGTGTTTCGAAACTTCTCTATCGATTGGTAGGTTCAACTCTCTGAGTTGAATGCACTCTTTTCAAAGAGGTTTCTGAGAATATTTCTGTCTAGTTTTTATGTGAAGATATATCCTTTTCCAACATAGGCCTCGAAGCGCTCCGACTAAACAATTGCAGATTCTACAAAAGGAGTGCTTCAAAACTGTTCTATGGAAAGGAACGTTCAAGTCTGTGAGATGAATGCACTCTTCTCAAAGAGGTTTCTGAGAATGCTGCTGTCCAGTTTTTAGGTGAAGACATTTCCTTTTCCAGCATAGGCCTCAAAGCGCTCCAAATACCCACTTGCAGATTCTACAAAAAGAGTGTCTCCCAACTTCTCTATCAATTGGTAGGTTCAAGTCTGTGAGTTGAATGCAATCCACACAAAGAAGTTTCTGAGAATGCTGCTGTTTAGTTCTTATGTGAAGATATTTCCTTTTCCAGCATAGGCCGGAAATCGCTACAAATATCCACTTGCAGATTTTACCGAAAGTGTGCTTCAAAACTGCTCTTTGAAAAGAAAGGTTCAACACTGTGAGTTGAATGCACATATCGTGAAGAAGTTTCTGAGAATGCTTCTGTCTAGTACTTAGGTGAAGAGATTCCATTTCACAGCATAGGCCTCATAGTGCTCCAAATATCCACTTGCAGATTCTACAAAAAGAGTGTTTCAAAACTGTTCTATCAAAAGGAAGGTTCAAGTCTGTGAGTAGAATGCACTCATCACAAAGAAGTTTCTGAGAATGCTTCTGTCTAGTTTTTATGTGAAGACATTTCCTTTTCCAACATAGGCCTCAAAGCGTTCCGAATAAACACTTGCAGATTGTACAAAAGGAGTGTTTCAAAACTGTTCTATGAAAAGGAACGTTCAAGTCTGTGAGTTGAATGCACTCCTCACAAAGAAGTTTCTGAGAATGCAGCTGTCTAGTTTTTGTGTGAAGATATTTCCTTTTCCTTGCATAGGTCTCAAATCGCTGGAAATATCCACTTGCAGATTTCACAAGAAGAGTGTTTCCAAACTGCTCTATCAAAAGACAGGTTCAACTCTGTGAGTTGAATGCACGCATCGAGAAGAACTTTCTGAGAATGCTTCTGTCTAGTTTTTAGGTGAAGATATTACATTTCCCAGCATAGGCCTCAAAGTGCTCCAAATATCCTTTTGCAGATTTTACAAAAAGAGTGTTTCAAAACTGCTCTTTCAAAAAGAAGGTTCAAGTCTGTGAGTTGAATGCACTCAACACAAGGAAGTTTCTGAGAATGCTTCTGTCTAGTTTTTATGTGAAGATATTTCCATTTCCAGCATAGGCCTCAAAGCGCTCCAAATATCCATTTGCAGATTCTACAAAAAGAGTGTTTCCAAACTTCTCTATCAATTAGTAGGTTCAACTCTGTGAGGTGAATGCACTCATCACAAAGAAGTTTCTGAGAATGCTGCTGTTTAGTTCTTATGTGAAGATATTTCCTTTTCCAGCATAGGCCGGAAATCGCTCTAAATATCCACTTGCAGATTTTACCAAAAGTGTGTTTCAAAACTGCTCTTTGAAAAGAAAGGTTCAACTCTGTGAGTTGATTGCACATGTGGTGAAGAAGTTTCTGAGAATGCTTCTGTCTAGTACTTAGCTGAAGAGATTTCATTTCACAGCATAGGCCTCATAGTGCTCCAAATATCCACTTGCAGATTCTACAAAAAGAGTGTTTCAAAACTGTTCTATCAAAAGGAAGGTTCAACTCTGTGACTGGAATGCACTCATCACAAAGAAGTTTCTGAGAATGCTTCTGTCTAGTTTTTATGTGAAGATATTTCCTTTTCCAACATAGGCCTCAAAGCGCTCCGAATAAACACCTGCAGATTGTACAAAAGGAGTGTTTCAAAACTGTTCTATGAAAAGGAACGTTCAAGTCTGTGAGTTGAATGCACTCCTCACAAAGAAGTTTCTGAGAATGCAGCTGTCTAGTTTTTGTGTGAAGATATTTCCTTTTCCTTGCATAGACCTCAAATCGCTGGAAATATCCACTTGCAGATTTCACAAAAAGAGTGTTTCCAAACTGCTCTATCAAAAGACGGGTTGAAATCTGTGAGTTGAATGCACGCATCGAGGAGATCTTTCTGAGAATGCTTCTGTCTAGTTTTTAGGTGAAGATATTCCATTTCCCAGCATGGGCCTCAAAATGCTCCAAATATCCATTTGCAGATTTTACAAAAAGAGTGTTTCAAAACTGCTCTTTCAAAAAGAAGGTTCAAGTCTATGGGTTGAACGCACTCAACACAAGGAAGTTTCTGAGAATGCTTCTGTCCAGTTTTTCTGTGAATATATTTCCATTTCCAGCCTAGGCTTCAAAGCGCTCCAAATATCCACTTGCAGATTCTACAAAAAGAGTGTTTCCAAACTTGTCTATCAATTAGTAGGTTCAACTCTGTTAGGTGAATGCACTCATCACAATGAAATTTCTGAGAATGCTTCTCTCTAGTTTTTATGTGAAGCAATTTCCTTTTCCAACATAGGCCTCAAGGTGCTCTGCATAAACACTTGCGAATTCTACAAACTTAGTGATTCAAAACTGTTCTATCAAAAGGAACGTTCAAGTCTGAGGTGAATGCACTCATCAGAGAGAACTTTCTCAGAATGCTTCTGTCTAGTTTTCAGGTGAAGATATTTCATTTCCCAGCATAGGCCTCAAAGCGCTCCAAATATCCACTTGCAGATCCTACAAAAAGAGTCTTTCAAAACTGCTCTTTGAAAAGGAAGGTTCAAATCTGTGAGTTGAAAGCACTCATCAGAGAGAAGTTTCCGAGAATGATTCTATCTAGTTTTCATCTGCATGTGTTTCCTTTTCCACTAGATGCCGCAATCGCACCAAATATCCACTTGCAGTTTCCACGAAAAGAGTGTTGCAGAACTGCTCCATGGAAAGGAGTGTTCAACTCTGTGAGTTCAATCCCCACATGACATAAAAGTTTCTGAAAATGCTTCTGTCCAGTTTGTATATGAAGATATCTCCTTTTCCAGCATAAGCCTCAAAGAGCTCCAAATATCCACTTGCGTATTCTACAAAAACCGTGTTTCATAACTGGTCTATCAAAAGGAAGGTTCAACTCTGTGAGTTGAATGCACTCATCACAAAGAAGTTTCTGTGAATGCTTCCATCTAGCTTTTATGCAATGATATTTCCTTTTGCAGCATAGGCCTCAAAGCGCTCCAAATATCCACTTGCAGATTCTACAAAAAGAGGGTTTCAAAACTGCTCTATCAAAAGGCAGGTTGAACTCCGTGAGTTGAATGCACAAAGCACAGGGAACTTTCTGAGAAAGCTTTTGTCCAGTTTCTACGTGAAGATATTTCCTTTTCCAGCCTAGGCCTCAAAGCACTCCATCCATCCACATGAAGATTCTACTAAAAGAGTGTTTCGAAACTTCTCTATCAAAAGAAAGGTTGAACTCCGTGAGTTCAACGCACACATCACAAAGAAGTTTCTGAGAATGCTTCTGTCCAGTTTTTATGTGAAGATATTTCCTTTTCCAGCATAGGCCTCAAAGCGCTCCATATATCCACTTGCAGATGCTACAAAAAGAGTGTTTCAAAACTGCTCTTTCAGAAGGAAGCTTCAAGTCTGTGAGTTGAATGCACTTCTCACAAAGACGTTTCTGAGAATGCTTCTGTCTAGATTTCATGAGAAGATGTTTCCATTTACATCACAGGCCTCAAATCCCTCCAAATATTCACTTGCGTGTTCTACAAAAAGAGTGTTTCGAAACTTCTCTATCGATTGGTAGGTTCAACTCTCTGAGTTGAATGCACTCTTTTCAAAGAGGTTTCTGAGAATATTTCTGTCTAGTTTTTATGTGAAGATATATCCTTTTCCAACATAGGCCTCGAAGCGCTCCGACTAAACAATTGCAGATTCTACAAAAGGAGTGCTTCAAAACTGTTCTATGGAAAGGAACGTTCAAGTCTGTGAGATGAATGCACTCTTCTCAAAGAGGTTTCTGAGAATGCTGCTGTCCAGTTTTTAGGTGAAGACATTTCCTTTTCCAGCATAGGCCTCAAAGCGCTCCAAATACCCACTTGCAGATTCTACAAAAAGAGTGTCTCCCAACTTCTCTATCAATTGGTAGGTTCAAGTCTGTGAGTTGAATGCAATCCACACAAAGAAGTTTCTGAGAATGCTGCTGTTTAGTTCTTATGTGAAGATATTTCCTTTTCCAGCATAGGCCGGAAATCGCTACAAATATCCACTTGCAGATTTTACCGAAAGTGTGCTTCAAAACTGCTCTTTGAAAAGAAAGGTTCAACACTGTGAGTTGAATGCACATATCGTGAAGAAGTTTCTGAGAATGCTTCTGTCTAGTACTTAGGTGAAGAGATTCCATTTCACAGCATAGGCCTCATAGTGCTCCAAATATCCACTTGCAGATTCTACAAAAAGAGTGTTTCAAAACTGTTCTATCAAAAGGAAGGTTCAAGTCTGTGAGTAGAATGCACTCATCACAAAGAAGTTTCTGAGAATGCTTCTGTCTAGTTTTTATGTGAAGACATTTCCTTTTCCAACATAGGCCTCAAAGCGTTCCGAATAAACACTTGCAGATTGTACAAAAGGAGTGTTTCAAAACTGTTCTATGAAAAGGAACGTTCAAGTCTGTGAGTTGAATGCACTCCTCACAAAGAAGTTTCTGAGAATGCAGCTGTCTAGTTTTTGTGTGAAGATATTTCCTTTTCCTTGCATAGGTCTCAAATCGCTGGAAATATCCACTTGCAGATTTCACAAGAAGAGTGTTTCCAAACTGCTCTATCAAAAGACAGGTTCAACTCTGTGAGTTGAATGCACGCATCGAGAAGAACTTTCTGAGAATGCTTCTGTCTAGTTTTTAGGTGAAGATATTACATTTCCCAGCATAGGCCTCAAAGTGCTCCAAATATCCTTTTGCAGATTTTACAAAAAGAGTGTTTCAAAACTGCTCTTTCAAAAAGAAGGTTCAAGTCTGTGAGTTGAATGCACTCAACACAAGGAAGTTTCTGAGAATGCTTCTGTCTAGTTTTTATGTGAAGATATTTCCATTTCCAGCATAGGCCTCAAAGCGCTCCAAATATCCATTTGCAGATTCTACAAAAAGAGTGTTTCCAAACTTCTCTATCAATTAGTAGGTTCAACTCTGTGAGGTGAATGCACTCATCACAAAGAAGTTTCTGAGAATGCTGCTGTTTAGTTCTTATGTGAAGATATTTCCTTTTCCAGCATAGGCCGGAAATCGCTCTAAATATCCACTTGCAGATTTTACCAAAAGTGTGTTTCAAAACTGCTCTTTGAAAAGAAAGGTTCAACTCTGTGAGTTGATTGCACATGTGGTGAAGAAGTTTCTGAGAATGCTTCTGTCTAGTACTTAGCTGAAGAGATTTCATTTCACAGCATAGGCCTCATAGTGCTCCAAATATCCACTTGCAGATTCTACAAAAAGAGTGTTTCAAAACTGTTCTATCAAAAGGAAGGTTCAACTCTGTGACTGGAATGCACTCATCACAAAGAAGTTTCTGAGAATGCTTCTGTCTAGTTTTTATGTGAAGATATTTCCTTTTCCAACATAGGCCTCAAAGCGCTCCGAATAAACACCTGCAGATTGTACAAAAGGAGTGTTTCAAAACTGTTCTATGAAAAGGAACGTTCAAGTCTGTGAGTTGAATGCACTCCTCACAAAGAAGTTTCTGAGAATGCAGCTGTCTAGTTTTTGTGTGAAGATATTTCCTTTTCCTTGCATAGACCTCAAATCGCTGGAAATATCCACTTGCAGATTTCACAAAAAGAGTGTTTCCAAACTGCTCTATCAAAAGACGGGTTGAAATCTGTGAGTTGAATGCACGCATCGAGGAGATCTTTCTGAGAATGCTTCTGTCTAGTTTTTAGGTGAAGATATTCCATTTCCCAGCATGGGCCTCAAAATGCTCCAAATATCCATTTGCAGATTTTACAAAAAGAGTGTTTCAAAACTGCTCTTTCAAAAAGAAGGTTCAAGTCTATGGGTTGAACGCACTCAACACAAGGAAGTTTCTGAGAATGCTTCTGTCCAGTTTTTATGTGAATATATTTCCATTTCCAGCCTAGGCTTCAAAGCGCTCCAAATATCCACTTGCAGATGCTACAAAAAGAGTGTTTCCAAACTTGTCTATCAATTAGTAGGTTCAACTCTGTTAGGTGAATGCACTCATCACAATGAAATTTCTGAGAATGCTTCTCTCTAGTTTTTATGTGAAGCAATTTCCTTTTCCAACATAGGCCTCAAGGTGCTCTGCATAAACACTTGCGAATTCTACAAACTTAGTGATTCAAAACTGTTCTATCAAAAGGAACGTTCAAGTCTGAGGTGAATGCACTCATCAGAGAGAACTTTCTCAGAATGCTTCTGTCTAGTTTTCAGGTGAAGATATTTCATTTCCCAGCATAGGCCTCAAAGCGCTCCAAATATCCACTTGCAGATCCTACAAAAAGAGTCTTTCAAAACTGCTCTTTGAAAAGGAAGGTTCAAATCTGTGAGTTGAAAGCACTCATCAGAGAGAAGTTTCCGAGAATGATTCTATCTAGTTTTCATCTGCATGTGTTTCCTTTTCCACTAGATGCCGCAATCGCACCAAATATCCACTTGCAGTTTCCACGAAAAGAGTGTTGCAGAACTGCTCCATGGAAAGGAGTGTTCAACTCTGTGAGTTCAATCCCCACATGACAGAAAAGTTTCTGAAAATGCTTCTGTCCAGTTTGTATATGAAGATATCTCCTTTTCCAGCATAAGCCTCAAAGAGCTCCAAATATCCACTTGCGTATTCTACAAAAACCGTGTTTCATAACTGGTCTATCAAAAGGAAGGTTCAACTCTGTGAGTTGAATGCACTCATCACAAAGAAGTTTCTGTGAATGCTTCCATCTAGCTTTTATGCAATGATATTTCCTTTTGCAGCATAGGCCTCAAAGCGCTCCAAATATCCACTTGCAGATTCTACAAAAAGAGGGTTTCAAAACTGCTCTATCAAAAGGCAGGTTGAACTCCGTGAGTTGAATGCACAAAGCACAGGGAACTTTCTGAGAAAGCTTTTGTCCAGTTTCTACGTGAAGATATTTCCTTTTCCAGCCTAGGCCTCAAAGCACTCCATCCATCCACATGAAGATTCTACTAAAAGAGTGTTTCGAAACTTCTCTATCAAAAGAAAGGTTGAACTCCGTGAGTTCAACGCACACATCACAAAGAAGTTTCTGAGAATGCTTCTGTCCAGTTTTTATGTGAAGATATTTCCTTTTCCAGCATAGGCCTCAAAGCGCTCCATATATCCACTTGCAGATGCTACAAAAAGAGTGTTTCAAAACTGCTCTTTCAGAAGGAAGCTTCAAGTCTGTGAGTTGAATGCACTTCTCACAAAGACGTTTCTGAGAATGCTTCTGTCTAGATTTCATGAGAAGATGTTTCCATTTACATCACAGGCCTCAAATCCCTCCAAATATTCACTTGCGTGTTCTACAAAAAGAGTGTTTCGAAACTTCTCTATCGATTGGTAGGTTCAACTCTCTGAGTTGAATGCACTCTTTACAAAGAGGTTTCTGAGAATATTTCTGTCTAGTTTTTATGTGAAGATATATCCTTTTCCAACATAGGCCTCGAAGCGCTCCGACTAAACAATTGCAGATTCTACAAAAGGAGTGCTTCAAAACTGTTCTATGGAAAGGAACGTTCAAGTCTGTGAGATGAATGCACTCTTCTCAAAGAGGTTTCTGAGAATGCTGCTGTCCAGTTTTTAGGTGAAGACATTTCCTTTTCCAGCATAGGCCTCAAAGCGCTCCAAATACCCACTTGCAGATTCTACAAAAAGAGTGTCTCCCAACTTCTCTATCAATTGGTAGGTTCAAGTCTGTGAGTTGAATGCAATCCACACAAAGAAGTTTCTGAGAATGCTGCTGTTTAGTTCTTATGTGAAGATATTTCCTTTTCCAGCATAGGCCGGAAATCGCTACAAATATCCACTTGCAGATTTTACCGAAAGTGTGCTTCAAAACTGCTCTTTGAAAAGAAAGGTTCAACACTGTGAGTTGAATGCACATATCGTGAAGAAGTTTCTGAGAATGCTTCTGTCTAGTACTTAGGTGAAGAGATTCCATTTCACAGCATAGGCCTCATAGTGCTCCAAATATCCACTTGCAGATTCTACAAAAAGAGTGTTTCAAAACTGTTCTATCAAAAGGAAGGTTCAAGTCTGTGAGTAGAATGCACTCATCACAAAGAAGTTTCTGAGAATGCTTCTGTCTAGTTTTTATGTGAAGACATTTCCTTTTCCAACATAGGCCTCAAAGCGTTCCGAATAAACACTTGCAGATTGTACAAAAGGAGTGTTTCAAAACTGTTCTATGAAAAGGAACGTTCAAGTCTGTGAGTTGAATGCACTCCTCACAAAGAAGTTTCTGAGAATGCAGCTGTCTAGTTTTTGTGTGAAGATATTTCCTTTTCCTTGCATAGGTCTCAAATCGCTGGAAATATCCACTTGCAGATTTCACAAGAAGAGTGTTTCCAAACTGCTCTATCAAAAGACAGGTTCAACTCTGTGAGTTGAATGCACGCATCGAGAAGAACTTTCTGAGAATGCTTCTGTCTAGTTTTTAGGTGAAGATATTACATTTCCCAGCATAGGCCTCAAAGTGCTCCAAATATCCTTTTGCAGATTTTACAAAAAGAGTGTTTCAAAACTGCTCTTTCAAAAAGAAGGTTCAAGTCTGTGAGTTGAATGCACTCAACACAAGGAAGTTTCTGAGAATGCTTCTGTCTAGTTTTTATGTGAAGATATTTCCATTTCCAGCATAGGCCTCAAAGCGCTCCAAATATCCATTTGCAGATTCTACAAAAAGAGTGTTTCCAAACTTCTCTATCAATTAGTAGGTTCAACTCTGTGAGGTGAATGCACTCATCACAAAGAAGTTTCTGAGAATGCTGCTGTTTAGTTCTTATGTGAAGATATTTCCTTTTCCAGCATAGGCCGGAAATCGCTCTAAATATCCACTTGCAGATTTTACCAAAAGTGTGTTTCAAAACTGCTCTTTGAAAAGAAAGGTTCAACTCTGTGAGTTGATTGCACATGTGGTGAAGAAGTTTCTGAGAATGCTTCTGTCTAGTACTTAGCTGAAGAGATTTCATTTCACAGCATAGGCCTCATAGTGCTCCAAATATCCACTTGCAGATTCTACAAAAAGAGTGTTTCAAAACTGTTCTATCAAAAGGAAGGTTCAACTCTGTGACTGGAATGCACTCATCACAAAGAAGTTTCTGAGAATGCTTCTGTCTAGTTTTTATGTGAAGATATTTCCTTTTCCAACATAGGCCTCAAAGCGCTCCGAATAAACACCTGCAGATTGTACAAAAGGAGTGTTTCAAAACTGTTCTATGAAAAGGAACGTTCAAGTCTGTGAGTTGAATGCACTCCTCACAAAGAAGTTTCTGAGAATGCAGCTGTCTAGTTTTTGTGTGAAGATATTTCCTTTTCCTTGCATAGACCTCAAATCGCTGGAAATATCCACTTGCAGATTTCACAAAAAGAGTGTTTCCAAACTGCTCTATCAAAAGACGGGTTGAAATCTGTGAGTTGAATGCACGCATCGAGGAGATCTTTCTGAGAATGCTTCTGTCTAGTTTTTAGGTGAAGATATTCCATTTCCCAGCATGGGCCTCAAAATGCTCCAAATATCCATTTGCAGATTTTACAAAAAGAGTGTTTCAAAACTGCTCTTTCAAAAAGAATTTTCAAGTCTATGGGTTGAACGCACTCAACACAAGGAAGTTTCTGAGAATGCTTCTGTCCAGTTTTTATGTGAATATATTTCCATTTCCAGCCTAGGCTTCAAAGCGCTCCAAATATCCACTTGCAGATTCTACAAAAAGAGTGTTTCCAAACTTGTCTATCAATTAGTAGGTTCAACTCTGTTAGGTGAATGCACTCATCACAATGAAATTTCTGAGAATGCTTCTCTCTAGTTTTTATGTGAAGCAATTTCCTTTTCCAACATAGGCCTCAAGGTGCTCTGCATAAACACTTGCGAATTCTACAAACTTAGTGATTCAAAACTGTTCTATCAAAAGGAACGTTCAAGTCTGAGGTGAATGCACTCATCAGAGAGAACTTTCTCAGAATGCTTCTGTCTAGTTTTCAGGTGAAGATATTTCATTTCCCAGCATAGGCCTCAAAGCGCTCCAAATATCCACTTGCAGATCCTACAAAAAGAGTCTTTCAAAACTGCTCTTTGAAAAGGAAGGTTCAAATCTGTGAGTTGAAAGCACTCATCAGAGAGAAGTTTCCGAGAATGATTCTATCTAGTTTTCATCTGCATGTGTTTCCTTTTCCACTAGATGCCGCAATCGCACCAAATATCCACTTGCAGTTTCCACGAAAAGAGTGTTGCAGAACTGCTCCATGGAAAGGAGTGTTCAACTCTGTGAGTTCAATCCCCACATGACATAAAAGTTTCTGAAAATGCTTCTGTCCAGTTTGTATATGAAGATATCTCCTTTTCCAGCATAAGCCTCAAAGAGCTCCAAATATCCACTTGCGTATTCTACAAAAACCGTGTTTCATAACTGGTCTATCAAAAGGAAGGTTCAACTCTGTGAGTTGAATGCACTCATCACAAAGAAGTTTCTGTGAATGCTTCCATCTAGCTTTTATGCAATGATATTTCCTTTTGCAGCATAGGCCTCAAAGCGCTCCAAATATCCACTTGCAGATTCTACAAAAAGAGGGTTTCAAAACTGCTCTATCAAAAGGCAGGTTGAACTCCGTGAGTTGAATGCACAAAGCACAGGGAACTTTCTGAGAAAGCTTTTGTCCAGTTTCTACGTGAAGATATTTCCTTTTCCAGCCTAGGCCTCAAAGCACTCCATCCATCCACATGAAGATTCTACTAAAAGAGTGTTTCGAAACTTCTCTATCAAAAGAAAGGTTGAACTCCGTGAGTTCAACGCACACATCACAAAGAAGTTTCTGAGAATGCTTCTGTCCAGTTTTTATGTGAAGATATTTCCTTTTCCAGCATAGGCCTCAAAGCGCTCCATATATCCACTTGCAGATGCTACAAAAAGAGTGTTTCAAAACTGCTCTTTCAGAAGGAAGCTTCAAGTCTGTGAGTTGAATGCACTTCTCACAAAGACGTTTCTGAGAATGCTTCTGTCTAGATTTCATGAGAAGATGTTTCCATTTACATCACAGGCCTCAAATCCCTCCAAATATTCACTTGCGTGTTCTACAAAAAGAGTGTTTCGAAACTTCTCTATCGATTGGTAGGTTCAACTCTCTGAGTTGAATGCACTCTTTACAAAGAGGTTTCTGAGAATATTTCTGTCTAGTTTTTATGTGAAGATATATCCTTTTCCAACATAGGCCTCGAAGCGCTCCGACTAAACAATTGCAGATTCTACAAAAGGAGTGCTTCAAAACTGTTCTATCGAAAGGAACGTTCAAGCCTGTGAGATGAATGCACTCTTCTCAAAGAGGTTTCTGAGAATGCTGCTGTCCAGTTTTTAGGTGAAGACATTTCCTTTTCCAGCATAGGCCTCAAAGCGCTCCAAATACCCACTTGCAGATTCTACAAAAAGAGTGTCTCCCAACTTCTCTATCAATTGGTAGGTTCAAGTCTGTGAGTTGAATGCAATCCACACAAAGAAGTTTCTGAGAATGCTGCTGTTTAGTTCTTATGTGAAGATATTTCCTTTTCCAGCATAGGCCGGAAATCGCTACAAATATCCACTTGCAGATTTTACCGAAAGTGTGCTTCAAAACTGCTCTTTGAAAAGAAAGGTTCAACACTGTGAGTTGAATGCACGTATCGTGAAGAAGTTTCTGAGAATGCTTCTGTCTAGTACTTAGGTGAAGAGATTCCATTTCACAGCATAGGCCTCATAGTGCTCCAAATATCCACTTGCAGATTCTACAAAAAGAGTGTTTCAAAACTGTTGTATCTAAAGGAAGGTTCAAGTCTGTGAGTAGAATGCACTCATCACAAAGAAGTTTCTGAGAATGCTTCTGTCTAGTTTTTATGTGAAGACATTTCCTTTTCCAACATAGGCCTCAAAGCGTTCCGAATAAACACTTGCAGATTGTACAAAAGGAGTGTTTCAAAACTGTTCTATGAAAAGGAACGTTCAAGTCTGTGAGTTGAATGCACTCCTCACAAAGAAGTTTCTGAGAATGCAGCTGTCTAGTTTTTGTGTGAAGATATTTCCTTTTCCTTGCATAGGTCTCAAATCGCTGGAAATATCCACTTGCAGATTTCACAAGAAGAGTGTTTCCAAACTGCTCTATCAAAAGACAGGTTCAACTCTGTGAGTTGAATGCACGCATCGAGAAGAACTTTCTGAGAATGCTTCTGTCTAGTTTTTAGGTGAAGATATTACATTTCCCAGCATAGGCCTCAAAGTGCTCCAAATATCCTTTTGCAGATTTTACAAAAAGAGTGTTTCAAAACTGCTCTTTCAAAAAGAAGGTTCAAGTCTGTGAGTTGAATGCACTCAACACAAGGAAGTTTCTGAGAATGCTTCTGTCTAGTTTTTATGTGAAGATATTTCCATTTCCAGCATAGGCCTCAAAGCGCTCCAAATATCCATTTGCAGATTCTACAAAAAGAGTGTTTCCAAACTTCTCTATCAATTAGTAGGTTCAACTCTGTGAGGTGAATGCACTCATCACAAAGAAGTTTCTGAGAATGCTGCTGTTTAGTTCTTATGTGAACATATTTCCTTTTCCAGCATAGGCCGGAAATCGCTCTAAATATCCACTTGCAGATTTTACCAAAAGTGTGTTTCAAAACTGCTCTTTGAAAAGAAAGGTTCAACTCTGTGAGTTGATTGCACATGTGGTGAAGAAGTTTCTGAGAATGCTTCTGTCTAGTACTTAGCTGAAGAGATTTCATTTCACAGCATAGGCCTCATAGTGCTCCAAATATCCACTTGCAGATTCTACAAAAAGAGTGTTTCAAAACTGTTCTATCAAAAGGAAGGTTCAACTCTGTGACTGGAATGCACTCATCACAAAGAAGTTTCTGAGAATGCTTCTGTCTAGTTTTTATGTGAAGATATTTCCTTTTCCAACATAGGCCTCAAAGCGCTCCGAATAAACACCTGCAGATTGTACAAAAGGAGTGTTTCAAAACTGTTCTATGAAAAGGAACGTTCAAGTCTGTGAGTTGAATGCACTCCTCACAAAGAAGTTTCTGAGAATGCAGCTGTCTAGTTTTTGTGTGAAGATATTTCCTTTTCCTTGCATAGACCTCAAATCGCTGGAAATATCCACTTGCAGATTTCACAAAAAGAGTGTTTCCAAACTGCTCTATCAAAAGACGGGTTGAAATCTGTGAGTTGAATGCACGCATCGAGGAGATCTTTCTGAGGATGCTTCTGTCTAGTTTTTAGGTGAAGATATTCCATTTCCCAGCATGGGCCTCAAAATGCTCCAAATATCCATTTGCAGATTTTACAAAAAGAGTGTTTCAAAACTGCTCTTTCAAAAAGAAGGTTCAAGTCTATGGGTTGAACGCACTCAACACAAGGAAGTTTCTGAGAATGCTTCTGTCTAGTTTTTCTGTGAATATATTTCCATTTCCAGCCTAGGCTTCAAAGCGCTCCAAATATCCACTTGCAGATTCTACAAAAAGAGTGTTTCCAAACTTGTCTATCAATTAGTAGGTTCAACTCTGTTAGGTGAATGCACTCATCACAATGAAATTTCTGAGAATGCTTCTCTCTAGTTTTTATGTGAAGCAATTTCCTTTTCCAACATAGGCCTCAAGGTGCTCTGCATAAACACTTGCGAATTCTACAAACTTAGTGATTCAAAACTGTTCTATCAAAAGGAACGTTCAAGTCTGAGGTGAATGCACTCATCAGAGAGAACTTTCTCAGAATGCTTCTGTCTAGTTTTCAGGTGAAGATATTTCATTTCCCAGCATAGGCCTCAAAGCGCTCCAAATATCCACTTGCAGATCCTACAAAAAGAGTCTTTCAAAACTGCTCTTTGAAAAGGAAGGTTCAAATCTGTGAGTTGAAAGCACTCATCAGAGAGAAGTTTCCGAGAATGATTCTATCTAGTTTTCATCTGCATGTGTTTCCTTTTCCACTAGATGCCGCAATCGCACCAAATATCCACTTGCAGTTTCCACGAAAAGAGTGTTGCAGAACTGCTCCATGGAAAGGAGTGTTCAACTCTGTGAGTTCAATCCCCACATGACAGAAAAGTTTCTGAAAATGCTTCTGTCCAGTTTGTATATGAAGATATCTCCTTTTCCAGCATAAGCCTCAAAGAGCTCCAAATATCCACTTGCGTATTCTACAAAAACCGTGTTTCATAACTGGTCTATCAAAAGGAAGGTTCAACTCTGTGAGTTGAATGCACTCATCACAAAGAAGTTTCTGTGAATGCTTCCATCTAGCTTTTATGCAATGATATTTCCTTTTGCAGCATAGGCCTCAAAGCGCTCCAAATATCCACTTGCAGATTCTACAAAAAGAGGGTTTCAAAACTGCTCTATCAAAAGGCAGGTTGAACTCCGTGAGTTGAATGCACAAAGCACTGGGAACTTTCTGAGAAAGCTTTTGTCCAGTTTCTACGTGAAGATATTTCCTTTTCCAGCCTAGGCCTCAAAGCACTCCATCCATCCACATGAAGATTCTACTAAAAGAGTGTTTCGAAACTTCTCTATCAAAAGAAAGGTTGAACTCCGTGAGTTCAACGCACACATCACAAAGAAGTTTATGAGAATGCTTCTGTCCAGTTTTTATGTGAAGATATTTCCTTTTCCAGCATAGGCCTCAAAGCGCTCCATATATCCACTTGCAGATGCTACAAAAAGAGTGTTTCAAAACTGCTCTTTCAGAAGGAAGCTTCAAGTCTGTGAGTTGAATGCACTTCTCATAAAGACGTTTCTGAGAATGCTTCTGTCTAGATTTCATGAGAAGATGTTTCCATTTACATCACAGGCCTCAAATCCCTCCAAATATTCACTTGCGTGTTCTACAAAAAGAGTGTTTCGAAACTTCTCTATCGATTGGTAGGTTCAACTCTCTGAGTTGAATGCACTCTTTACAAAGAGGTTTCTGAGAATATTTCTGTCTAGTTTTTATGTGAAGATATATCCTTTTCCAACATAGGCCTCGAAGCGCTCCGACTAAACAATTGCAGATTCTACAAAAGGAGTGCTTCAAAACTGTTCTATCGAAAGGAACGTTCAAGTCTGTGAGATGAATGCACTCTTCTCAAAGAGGTTTCTGAGAATGCTGCTGTCCAGTTTTTAGGTGAAGACATTTCCTTTTCCAGCATAGGCCTCAAAGCGCTCCAAATACCCACTTGCAGATTCTACAAAAAGAGTGTCTCCCAACTTCTCTATCAATTGGTAGGTTCAAGTCTGTGAGTTGAATGCAATCCACACAAAGAAGTTTCTGAGAATGCTGCTGTTTAGTTCTTATGTGAAGATATTTCCTTTTCCAGCATAGGCCGGAAACCGCTACAAATATCCACTTGCAGATTTTACCGAAAGTGTGCTTCAAAACTGCTCTTTGAAAAGAAAGGTTCAACACTGTGAGTTGAATGCACGTATCGTGAAGAAGTTTCTGAGAATGCTTCTGTCTAGTACTTAGGTGAAGAGATTCCATTTCACAGCATAGGCCTCATAGTGCTCCAAATATCCACTTGCAGATTCTACAAAAAGAGTGTTTCAAAACTGTTGTATCTAAAGGAAGGTTCAAGTCTGTGAGTAGAATGCACTCATCACAAAGAAGTTTCTGAGAATGCTTCTGTCTAGTTTTTATGTGAAGACATTTCCTTTTCCAACATAGGCCTCAAAGCGTTCCGAATAAACACTTGCAGATTGTACAAAAGGAGTGTTTCAAAACTGTTCTATGAAAAGGAACGTTCAAGTCTGTGAGTTGAATGCACTCCTCACAAAGAAGTTTCTGAGAATGCAGCTGTCTAGTTTTTGTGTGAAGATATTTCCTTTTCCTTGCATAGGTCTCAAATCGCTGGAAATATCCACTTGCAGATTTCACAAGAAGAGTGTTTCCAAACTGCTCTATCAAAAGACAGGTTCAACTCTGTGAGTTGAATGCACGCATCGAGAGGAACTTTCTGAGAATGCTTCTGTCTAGTTTTTAGGTGAAGATATTACATTTCCCAGCATAGGCCTCAAAGTGCTCCAAATATCCTTTTGCAGATTTTACAAAAAGAGTGTTTCAAAACTGCTCTTTCAAAAAGAAGGTTCAAGTCTGTGAGTTGAATGCACTCAACACAAGGAAGTTTCTGAGAATGCTTCTGTCTAGTTTTTATGTGAAGATATTTCCATTTCCAGCATAGGCCTCAAAGCGCTCCAAATATCCATTTGCAGATTCTACAAAAAGAGTGTTTCCAAACTTCTCTATCAATTAGTAGGTTCAACTCTGTGAGGTGAATGCACTCATCACAAAGAAGTTTCTGAGAATGCTGCTGTTTAGTTCTTATGTGAACATATTTCCTTTTCCAGCATAGGCCGGAAATCGCTCTAAATATCCACTTGCAGATTTTACCAAAAGTGTGTTTCAAAACTGCTCTTTGAAAAGAAAGGTTCAACTCTGTGAGTTGATTGCACATGTGGTGAAGAAGTTTCTGAGAATGCTTCTGTCTAGTACTTAGCTGAAGAGATTTCATTTCACAGCATAGGCCTCATAGTGCTCCAAATATCCACTTGCAGATTCTACAAAAAGAGTGTTTCAAAACTGTTCTATCAAAAGGAAGGTTCAACTCTGTGACTGGAATGCACTCATCACAAAGAAGTTTCTGAGAATGCTTCTGTCTAGTTTTTATGTGAAGATATTTCCTTTTCCAACATAGGCCTCAAAGCGCTCCGAATAAACACCTGCAGATTGTACAAAAGGAGTGTTTCAAAACTGTTCTATGAAAAGGAACGTTCAAGTCTGTGAGTTGAATGCACTCCTCACAAAGAAGTTTCTGAGAATGCAGCTGTCTAGTTTTTGTGTGAAGATATTTCCTTTTCCTTGCATAGACCTCAAATCGCTGGAAATATCCACTTGCAGATTTCACAAAAAGAGTGTTTCCAAACTGCTCTATCAAAAGACGGGTTGAAATCTGTGAGTTGAATGCACGCAACGAGGAGATCTTTCTGAGGATGCTTCTGTCTAGTTTTTAGGTGAAGATATTCCATTTCCCAGCATGGGCCTCAAAATGCTCCAAATATCCATTTGCAGATTTTACAAAAAGAGTGTTTCAAAACTGCTCTTTCAAAAAGAAGTTTCAAGTCTATGGGTTGAACGCACTCAACACAAGGAAGTTTCTGAGAATGCTTCTGTCCAGTTTTTCTGTGAATATATTTCCATTTCCAGCCTAGGCTTCAAAGCGCTCCAAATATCCACTTGCAGATTCTACAAAAAGAGTGTTTCCAAACTTGTCTATCAATTAGTAGGTTCAACTCTGTTAGGTGAATGCACTCATCACAATGAAATTTCTGAGAATGCTTCTCTCTAGTTTTTATGTGAAGCAATTTCCTTTTCCAACATAGGCCTCAAGGTGCTCTGCATAAACACTTGCGAATTCTACAAACTTAGTGATTCAAAACTGTTCTATCAAAAGGAACGTTCAAGTCTGAGGTGAATGCACTCATCAGAGAGAACTTTCTCAGAATGCTTCTGTCTAGTTTTCAGGTGAAGATATTTCATTTCCCAGCATAGGCCTCAAAGCGCTCCAAATATCCACTTGCAGATCCTACAAAAAGAGTCTTTCAAAACTGCTCTTTGAAAAGGAAGGTTCAAATCTGTGAGTTGAAAGCACTCATCAGAGAGAAGTTTCCGAGAATGATTCTATCTAGTTTTCATCTGCATGTGTTTCCTTTTCCACTAGATGCCGCAATCGCACCAAATATCCACTTGCAGTTTCCACGAAAAGAGTGTTGCAGAACTGCTCCATGGAAAGGAGTGTTCAACTCTGTGAGTTCAATCCCCACATGACATAAAAGTTTCTGAAAATGCTTCTGTCCAGTTTGTATATGAAGATATCTCCTTTTCCAGCATAAGCCTCAAAGAGCTCCAAATATCCACTTGCGTATTCTACAAAAACCGTGTTTCATAACTGGTCTATCAAAAGCAAGGTTCAACTCTGTGAGTTGAATGCACTCATCACAAAGAAGTTTCTGTGAATGCTTCCATCTAGCTTTTATGCAATGATATTTCCTTTTGCAGCATAGGCCTCAAAGCGCTCCAAATATCCACTTGCAGATTCTACAAAAAGAGGGTTTCAAAACTGCTCTATCAAAAGGCAGGTTGAACTCCGTGAGTTGAATGCACAAAGCACAGGGAACTTTCTGAGAAAGCTTTTGTCCAGTTTCTACGTGAAGATATTTCCTTTTCCAGCCTAGGCCTCAAAGCACTCCATCCATCCACATGAAGATTCTACTAAAAGAGTGTTTCGAAACTTCTCTATCAAAAGAAAGGTTGAACTCCGTGAGTTCAACGCACACATCACAAAGAAGTTTCTGAGAATGCTTCTGTCCAGTTTTTATGTGAAGATATTTCCTTTTCCAGCATAGGCCTCAAAGCGCTCCATATATCCACTTGCAGATGCTACAAAAAGAGTGTTTCAAAACTGCTCTTTCAGAAGGAAGCTTCAAGTCTGTGAGTTGAATGCACTTCTCACAAAGACGTTTCTGAGAATGCTTCTGTCTAGATTTCATGAGAAGATGTTTCCATTTACATCACAGGCCTCAAATCCCTCCAAATATTCACTTGCGTGTTCTACAAAAAGAGTGTTTCGAAACTTCTCTATCGATTGGTAGGTTCAACTCTCTGAGTTGAATGCACTCTTTACAAAGAGGTTTCTGAGAATATTTCTGTCTAGTTTTTATGTGAAGATATATCCTTTTCCAACATAGGCCTCGAAGCGCTCCGACTAAACAATTGCAGATTCTACAAAAGGAGTGCTTCAAAACTGTTCTATCGAAAGGAACGTTCAAGTCTGTGAGATGAATGCACTCTTCTCAAAGAGGTTTCTGAGAATGCTGCTGTCTAGTTTTTAGGTGAAGACATTTCCTTTTCCAGCATAGGCCTCAAAGCGCTCCAAATACCCACTTGCAGATTCTACAAAAGGAGTGTCTCCCAACTTCTCTATCAATTGGTAGGTTCAAGTCTGTGAGTTGAATGCAATCCACACAAAGAAGTTTCTGAGAATGCTGCTGTTTAGTTCTTATGTGAAGATATTTCCTTTTCCAGCATAGGCCGGAAATCGCTACAAATATCCACTTGCAGATTTTACCAAAAGTGTGCTTCAAAACTGCTCTTTGAAAAGAAAGGTTCAACACTGTGAGTTGAATGCACATATCGTGAAGAAGTTTCTGAGAATGCTTCTGTCTAGTACTTAGGTGAAGAGATTCCATTTCACAGCATAGGCCTCATAGTGCTCCAAATATCCACTTGCAGATTCTACAAAAAGAGTGTTTCAAAACTGTTCTATCAAAAGGAAGGTTCAAGTCTGTGAGTAGAATGCACTCATCACAAAGAAGTTTCTGAGAATGCTTCTGTCTAGTTTTTATGTGAAGACATTTCCTTTTCCAAGATAGGCCTCAAAGCGTTCCGAATAAACACTTGCAGATTGTACAAAAGGAGTGTTTCAAAACTGTTCTATGAAAAGGAACGTTCAAGACTGTGAGTTGAATGCACTCCTCACAAAGAAGTTTCTGAGAATGCAGCTGTCTAGTTTTTGTGTGAAGATATTTCCTTTTCCTTGCATAGGTCTCAAATCGCTGGAAATATCCACTTGCAGATTTCACAAGAAGAGTGTTTCCAAACTGCTCTATCAAAAGACAGGTTCAACTCTGTGAGTTGAATGCACGCATCGAGAAGAACTTTCTGAGAATGCTTCTGTCTAGTTTTTAGGTGAAGATATTACATTTCCCAGCATAGGCCTCAAAGTGCTCCAAATATCCTTTTGCAGATTTTACAAAAAGAGTGTTTCAAAACTGCTCTTTCAAAAAGAAGGTTCAAGTCTGTGAGTTGAATGCACTCAACACAAGGAAGTTTCTGAGAATGCTTCTGTCTAGTTTTTATGTGAAGATATTTCCATTTCCAGCATAGGCCTCAAAGCGCTCCAAATATCCATTTGCAGATTCTACAAAAAGAGTGTTTCCAAACTTCTCTATCAATTAGTAGGTTCAACTCTGTGAGGTGAATGCACTCATCACAAAGAAGTTTCTGAGAATGCTGCTGTTTAGTTCTTATGTGAAGATATTTCCTTTTCCAGCATAGGCCGGAAATCGCTCTAAATATCCACTTGCAGATTTTACCAAAAGTGTGTTTCAAAACTGCTCTTTGAAAAGAAAGGTTCAACTCTGTGAGTTGATTGCACATGTGGTGAAGAAGTTTCTGAGAATGCTTCTGTCTAGTACTTAGCTGAAGAGATTTCATTTCACAGCATAGGCCTCATAGTGCTCCAAATATCCACTTGCAGATTCTACAAAAAGAGTGTTTCAAAACTGTTCTATCAAAAGGAAGGTTCAACTCTGTGACTAGAATGCACTCATCACAAAGAAGTTTCTGAGAATGCTTCTGTCTAGTTTTTATGTGAAGATATTTCCTTTTCCAACATAGGCCTCAAAGCGCTCCGAATAAACACCTGCAGATTGTACAAAAGGAGTGTTTCAAAACTGTTCTATGAAAAGGAACGTTCAAGTCTGTGAGTTGAATGCACTCCTCACAAAGAAGTTTCTGAGAATGCAGCTGTCTAGTTTTTGTGTGAAGATATTTCCTTTTCCTTGCATAGACCTCAAATCGCTGGAAATATCCACTTGCAGATTTCACAAAAAGAGTGTTTCCAAACTGCTCTATCAAAAGACGGGTTGAAATCCGTGAGTTGAATGCACGCATCGAGGAGATCTTTCTGAGGATGCTTCTGTCTAGTTTTTAGGTGAAGATATTCCATTTCCCAGCATGGGCCTCAAAATGCTCCAAATATCCATTTGCAGATTTTACAAAAAGAGTGTTTCAAAACTGCTCTTTCAAAAAGAAGGTTCAAGTCTATGGGTTGAACGCACTCAACACAAGGAAGTTTCTGAGAATGCTTCTGTCCAGTTTTTCTGTGAATATATTTCCATTTCCAGCCTAGGCTTCAAAGCGCTCCAAATATCCACTTGCAGATTCTACAAAAAGAGTGTTTCCAAACTTGTCTATCAATTAGTAGGTTCAACTCTGTTAGGTGAATGCACTCATCACAATGAAATTTCTGAGAATGCTTCTCTCTAGTTTTTATGTGAAGCAATTTCCTTTTCCAACATAGGCCTCAAGGTGCTCTGCATAAACACTTGCGAATTCTACAAACTTAGTGATTCAAAACTGTTCTATCAAAAGGAACGTTCAAGTCTGAGGTGAATGCACTCATCAGAGAGAACTTTCTCAGAATGCTTCTGTCTAGTTTTCAGGTGAAGATATTTCATTTCCCAGCATAGGCCTCAAAGCGCTCCAAATATCCACTTGCAGATCCTACAAAAAGAGTCTTTCAAAACTGCTCTTTGAAAAGGAAGGTTCAAATCTGTGAGTTGAAAGCACTCATCAGAGAGAAGTTTCCGAGAATGATTCTATCTAGTTTTCATCTGCATGTGTTTCCTTTTCCACTAGATGCCGCAATCGCACCAAATATCCACTTGCAGTTTCCACGAAAAGAGTGTTGCAGAACTGCTCCATGGAAAGGAGTGTTCAACTCTGTGAGTTCAATCCCCACATGACATAAAAGTTTCTGAAAATGCTTCTGTCCAGTTTGTATATGAAGATATCTCCTTTTCCAGCATAAGCCTCAAAGAGCTCCAAATATCCACTTGCGTATTCTACAAAAACCGTGTTTCATAACTGGTCTATCAAAAGCAAGGTTCAACTCTGTGAGTTGAATGCACTCATCACAAAGAAGTTTCTGTGAATGCTTCCATCTAGCTTTTATGCAATGATATTTCCTTTTGCAGCATAGGCCTCAAAGCGCTCCAAATATCCACTTGCAGATTCTACAAAAAGAGGGTTTCAAAACTGCTCTATCAAAAGGCAGGTTGAACTCCGTGAGTTGAATGCACAAAGCACAGGGAACTTTCTGAGAAAGCTTTTGTCCAGTTTCTACGTGAAGATATTTCCTTTTCCAGCCTAGGCCTCAAAGCACTCCATCCATCCACATGAAGATTCTACTAAAAGAGTGTTTCGAAACTTCTCTATCAAAAGAAAGGTTGAACTCCGTGAGTTCAACGCACACATCACAAAGAAGTTTCTGAGAATGCTTCTGTCCAGTTTTTATGTGAAGATATTTCCTTTTCCAGCATAGGCCTCAAAGCGCTCCATATATCCACTTGCAGATGCTACAAAAAGAGTGTTTCAAAACTGCTCTTTCAGAAGGAAGCTTCAAGTCTGTGAGTTGAATGCACTTCTCACAAAGACGTTTCTGAGAATGCTTCTGTCTAGATTTCATGAGAAGATGTTTCCATTTACATCACAGGCCTCAAATCCCTCCAAATATTCACTTGCGTGTTCTACAAAAAGAGTGTTTCGAAACTTCTCTATCGATTGGTAGGTTCAACTCTCTGAGTTGAATGCACTCTTTACAAAGAGGTTTCTGAGAATATTTCTGTCTAGTTTTTATGTGAAGATATATCCTTTTCCAACATAGGCCTCGAAGCGCTCCGACTAAACAATTGCAGATTCTACAAAAGGAGTGCTTCAAAACTGTTCTATCGAAAGGAACGTTCAAGTCTGTGAGATGAATGCACTCTTCTCAAAGAGGTTTCTGAGAATGCTGCTGTCTAGTTTTTAGGTGAAGACATTTCCTTTTCCAGCATAGGCCTCAAAGCGCTCCAAATACCCACTTGCAGATTCTACAAAAGGAGTGTCTCCCAACTTCTCTATCAATTGGTAGGTTCAAGTCTGTGAGTTGAATGCAATCCACACAAAGAAGTTTCTGAGAATGCTGCTGTTTAGTTCTTATGTGAAGATATTTCCTTTTCCAGCATAGGCCGGAAATCGCTACAAATATCCACTTGCAGATTTTACCAAAAGTGTGCTTCAAAACTGCTCTTTGAAAAGAAAGGTTCAACACTGTGAGTTGAATGCACATATCGTGAAGAAGTTTCTGAGAATGCTTCTGTCTAGTACTTAGGTGAAGAGATTCCATTTCACAGCATAGGCCTCATAGTGCTCCAAATATCCACTTGCAGATTCTACAAAAAGAGTGTTTCAAAACTGTTCTATCAAAAGGAAGGTTGAAGTCTGTGAGTAGAATGCACTCATCACAAAGAAGTTTCTGAGAATGCTTCTGTCTAGTTTTTATGTGAAGACATTTCCTTTTCCAAGATAGGCCTCAAAGCGTTCCGAATAAACACTTGCAGATTGTACAAAAGGAGTGTTTCAAAACTGTTCTATGAAAAGGAACGTTCAAGACTGTGAGTTGAATGCACTCCTCACAAAGAAGTTTCTGAGAATGCAGCTGTCTAGTTTTTGTGTGAAGATATTTCCTTTTCCTTGCATAGGTCTCAAATCGCTGGAAATATCCACTTGCAGATTTCACAAGAAGAGTGTTTCCAAACTGCTCTATCAAAAGACAGGTTCAACTCTGTGAGTTGAATGCACGCATCGAGAAGAACTTTCTGAGAATGCTTCTGTCTAGTTTTTAGGTGAAGATATTACATTTCCCAGCATAGGCCTCAAAGTGCTCCAAATATCCTTTTGCAGATTTTACAAAAAGAGTGTTTCAAAACTGCTCTTTCAAAAAGAAGGTTCAAGTCTGTGAGTTGAATGCACTCAACACAAGGAAGTTTCTGAGAATGCTTCTGTCTAGTTTTTATGTGAAGATATTTCCATTTCCAGCATAGGCCTCAAAGCGCTCCAAATATCCATTTGCAGATTCTACAAAAAGAGTGTTTCCAAACTTCTCTATCAATTAGTAGGTTCAACTCTGTGAGGTGAATGCACTCATCACAAAGAAGTTTCTGAGAATGCTGCTGTTTAGTTCTTATGTGAAGATATTTCCTTTTCCAGCATAGGCCGGAAATCGCTCTAAATATCCACTTGCAGATTTTACCAAAAGTGTGTTTCAAAACTGCTCTTTGAAAAGAAAGGTTCAACTCTGTGAGTTGATTGCACATGTGGTGAAGAAGTTTCTGAGAATGCTTCTGTCTAGTACTTAGCTGAAGAGATTTCATTTCACAGCATAGGCCTCATAGTGCTCCAAATATCCACTTGCAGATTCTACAAAAAGAGTGTTTCAAAACTGTTCTATCAAAAGGAAGGTTCAACTCTGTGACTAGAATGCACTCATCACAAAGAAGTTTCTGAGAATGCTTCTGTCTAGTTTTTATGTGAAGATATTTCCTTTTCCAACATAGGCCTCAAAGCGCTCCGAATAAACACCTGCAGATTGTACAAAAGGAGTGTTTCAAAACTGCTCTATGAAAAGGAACGTTCAAGTCTGTGAGTTGAATGCACTCCTCACAAAGAAGTTTCTGAGAATGCAGCTGTCTAGTTTTTGTGTGAAGATATTTCCTTTTCCTTGCATAGACCTCAAATCGCTGGAAATATCCACTTGCAGATTTCACAAAAAGAGTGTTTCCAAACTGCTCTATCAAAAGACGGGTTGCATTCCGTGAGTTGAATGCACGCATCGAGGAGATCTTTCTGAGGATGCTTCTGTCTAGTTTTTAGGTGAAGATATTCCATTTCCCAGCATGGGCCTCAAAATGCTCCAAATATCCATTTGCAGATTTTACAAAAAGAGTGTTTCAAAACTGCTCTTTCAAAAAGAAGGTTCAAGTCTATAGGTTGAACGCACTCAACACAAGGAAGTTTCTGAGAATGCTTCTGTCCAGTTTTTCTGTGAATATATTTCCATTTCCAGCCTAGGCTTCAAAGCGCTCCAAATATCCACTTGCAGATTCTACAAAAAGAGTGTTTCCAAACTTGTCTATCAATTAGTAGGTTCAACTCTGTTAGGTGAATGCACTCATCACAATGAAATTTCTGAGAATGCTTCTCTCTAGTTTTTATGTGAAGCAATTTCCTTTTCCAACATAGGCCTCAAGGTGCTCTGCATAAACACTTGCGAATTCTACAAACTTAGTGATTCAAAACTGTTCTATCAAAAGGAACGTTCAAGTCTGAGGTGAATGCACTCATCAGAGAGAACTTTCTCAGAATGCTTCTGTCTAGTTTTCAGGTGAAGATATTTCATTTCCCAGCATAGGCCTCAAAGCGCTCCAAATATCCACTTGCAGATCCTACAAAAAGAGTCTTTCAAAACTGCTCTTTGAAAAGGAAGGTTCAAATCTGTGAGTTGAAAGCACTCATCAGAGAGAAGTTTCCGAGAATGATTCTATCTAGTTTTCATCTGCATGTGTTTCCTTTTCCACTAGATGCCGCAATCGCACCAAATATCCACTTGCAGTTTCCACGAAAAGAGTGTTGCAGAACTGCTCCATGGAAAGGAGCGTTCAACTCTGTGAGTTCAATCCCCACATGACATAAAAGTTTCTGAAAATGCTTCTGTCCAGTTTGTATATGAAGATATCTCCTTTTCCAGCATAAGCCTCAAAGAGCTCCAAATATCCACTTGCGTATTCTACAAAAACCGTGTTTCATAACTGGTCTATCAAAAGCAAGGTTCAACTCTGTGAGTTGAATGCACTCATCACAAAGAAGTTTCTGTGAATGCTTCCATCTAGCTTTTATGCAATGATATTTCCTTTTGCAGCATAGGCCTCAAAGCGCTCCAAATATCCACTTGCAGATTCTACAAAAAGAGGGTTTCAAAACTGCTCTATCAAAAGGCAGGTTGAACTCCGTGAGTTGAATGCACAAAGCACAGGGAACTTTCTGAGAAAGCTTTTGTCCAGTTTCTACGTGAAGATATTTCCTTTTCCAGCCTAGGCCTCAAAGCACTCCATCCATCCACATGAAGATTCTACTAAAAGAGTGTTTCGAAACTTCTCTATCAAAAGAAAGGTTGAACTCCGTGAGTTCAACGCACACATCACAAAGAAGTTTCTGAGAATGCTTCTGTCCAGTTTTTATGTGAAGATATTTCCTTTTCCAGCATAGGCCTCAAAGCGCTCCATATATCCACTTGCAGATGCTACAAAA
Source organism: Pongo pygmaeus (assembly GCF_028885625.2). Lineage (NCBI taxonomy): Eukaryota > Metazoa > Chordata > Mammalia > Primates > Hominidae > Pongo > Pongo pygmaeus. The sequence goes on from NC_085930.1 coordinate 21,652,677, forward strand.
AGAGTGTTTCAAAACTGCTCTTTCAGAAGGAAGCTTCAAGTCTGTGAGTTGAATGCACTTCTCACAAAGACGTTTCTGAGAATGCTTCTGTCTAGATTTCATGAGAAGATGTTTCCATTTACATCACAGGCCTCAAATCCCTCCAAATATTCACTTGCGTGTTCTACAAAAAGAGTGTTTCGAAACTTCTCTATGGATTGGTAGGTTCAACTCTCTGAGTTGAATGCACTCTTTACAAAGAGGTTTCTGAGAATATTTCTGTCTAGTTTTTATGTGAAGATATATCCTTTTCCAACATAGGCCTCGAAGCGCTCCGACTAAACAATTGCAGATTCTACAAAAGGAGTGCTTCAAAACTGTTCTATCGAAAGGAACGTTCAAGTCTGTGAGATGAATGCACTCTTCTCAAAGAGGTTTCTGAGAATGCTGCTGTCCAGTTTTTAGGTGAAGACATTTCCTTTTCCAGCATAGGCCTCAAAGCGCTCCAAATACCCACTTGCAGATTCTACAAAAAGAGTGTCTCCCAACTTCTCTATCAATTGGTAGGTTCAAGTCTGTGAGTTGAATGCAATCCACACAAAGAAGTTTCTGAGAATGCTGCTGTTTAGTTCTTATGTGAAGATATTTCCTTTTCCAGCATAGGCCGGAAATCGCTACAAATATCCACTTGCAGATTTTACCGAAAGTGTGCTTCAAAACTGCTCTTTGAAAAGAAAGGTTCAACACTGTGAGTTGAATGCACATATCGTGAAGAAGTTTCTGAGAATGCTTCTGTCTAGTACTTAGGTGAAGAGATTCCATTTCACAGCATAGGCCTCATAGTGCTCCAAATATCCACTTGCAGATTCTACAAAAAGAGTGTTTCAAAACTGTTCTATCAAAAGGAAGGTTCAAGTCTGTGAGTAGAATGCACTCATCACAAAGAAGTTTCTGAGAATGCTTCTGTCTAGTTTTTATGTGAAGACATTTCCTTTTCCAACATAGGCCTCAAAGCGTTCCGAATAAACACTTGCAGATTGTACAAAAGGAGTGTTTCAAAACTGTTCTATGAAAAGGAACGTTCAAGTCTGTGAGTTGAATGCACTCCTCACAAAGAAGTTTCTGAGAATGCAGCTGTCTAGTTTTTGTGTGAAGATATTTCCTTTTCCTTGCATAGGTCTCAAATCGCTGGAAATATCCACTTGCAGATTTCACAAGAAGAGTGTTTCCAAACTGCTCTATCAAAAGACAGGTTCAACTCTGTGAGTTGAATGCACGCATCGAGAAGAACTTTCTGAGAATGCTTCTGTCTAGTTTTTAGGTGAAGATATTACATTTCCCAGCATAGGCCTCAAAGTGCTCCAAATATCCTTTTGCAGATTTTACAAAAAGAGTGTTTCAAAACTGCTCTTTCAAAAAGAAGGTTCAAGTCTGTGAGTTGAATGCACTCAACACAAGGAAGTTTCTGAGAATGCTTCTGTCTAGTTTTTATGTGAAGATATTTCCATTTCCAGCATAGGCCTCAAAGCGCTCCAAATATCCATTTGCAGATTCTACAAAAAGAGTGTTTCCAAACTTGTCTATCAATTAGTAGGTTCAACTCTGTGAGGTGAATGCACTCATCACAAAGAAGTTTCTGAGAATGCTGCTGTTTAGTTCTTATGTGAAGATATTTCCTTTTCCAGCATAGGCCGGAAATCGCTCTAAATATCCACTTGCAGATTTTACCAAAAGTGTGTTTCAAAACTGCTCTTTGAAAAGAAAGGTTCAACTCTATGAGTTGATTGCACATGTGGTGAAGAAGTTTCTGAGAATGCTTCTGTCTAGTACTTAGCTGAAGAGATTTCATTTCACAGCATAGGCCTCATAGTGCTCCAAATATCCACTTGCAGATTCTACAAAAAGAGTGTTTCAAAACTGTTCTATCAAAAGGAAGGTTCAACTCTGTGACTGGAATGCACTCATCACAAAGAAGTTTCTGAGAATGCTTCTGTCTAGTTTTTATGTGAAGATATTTCCTTTTCCAACATAGGCCTCAAAGCGCTCCGAATAAACACCTGCAGATTGTACAAAAGGAGTGTTTCAAAACTGTTCTATGAAAAGGAACGTTCAAGTCTGTGAGTTGAATGCACTCCTCACAAAGAAGTTTCTGAGAATGCAGCTGTCTAGTTTTTGTGTGAAGATATTTCCTTTTCCTTGCATAGACCTCAAATCGCTGGAAATATCCACTTGCAGATTTCACAAAAAGAGTGTTTCCAAACTGCTCTATCAAAAGACGGGTTGAAATCTGTGAGTTGAATGCACGCATCGAGGAGATCTTTCTGAGGATGCTTCTGTCTAGTTTTTAGGTGAAGATATTCCATTTCCCAGCATGGGCCTCAAAATGCTCCAAATATCCATTTGCAGATTTTACAAAAAGAGTGTTTCAAAACTGCTCTTTCAAAAAGAAGGTTGAAGTCTATGGGTTGAACGCACTCAACACAAGGAAGTTTCTGAGAATGCTTCTGTCCAGTTTTTCTGTGAATATATTTCCATTTCCAGCCTAGGCTTCAAAGCGCTCCAAATATCCACTTGCAGATTCTACAAAAAGAGTGTTTCCAAACTTGTCTATCAATTAGTAGGTTCAACTCTGTTAGGTGAATGCACTCATCACAATGAAATTTCTGAGAATGCTTCTCTCTAGTTTTTATGTGAAGCAATTTCCTTTTCCAACATAGGCCTCAAGGTGCTCTGCATAAACACTTGCGAATTCTACAAACTTAGTGATTCAAAACTGTTCTATCAAAAGGAACGTTCAAGTCTGAGGTGAATGCACTCATCAGAGAGAACTTTCTCAGAATGCTTCTGTCTAGTTTTCAGGTGAAGATATTTCATTTCCCAGCATAGGCCTCAAAGCGCTCCAAATATCCACTTGCAGATCCTACAAAAAGAGTCTTTCAAAACTGCTCTTTGAAAAGGAAGGTTCAAATCTGTGAGTTGAAAGCACTCATCAGAGAGAAGTTTCCGAGAATGATTCTATCTAGTTTTCATCTGCATGTGTTTCCTTTTCCACTAGATGCCGCAATCGCACCAAATATCCACTTGCAGTTTCCACGAAAAGAGTGTTGCAGAACTGCTCCATGGAAAGGAGTGTTCAACTCTGTGAGTTCAATCCCCACATGACATAAAAGTTTCTGAAAATGCTTCTGTCCAGTTTGTATATGAAGATATCTCCTTTTCCAGCATAAGCCTCAAAGAGCTCCAAATATCCACTTGCGTATTCTACAAAAACCGTGTTTCATAACTGGTCTATCAAAAGCAAGGTTCAACTCTGTGAGTTGAATGCACTCATCACAAAGAAGTTTCTGTGAATGCTTCCATCTAGCTTTTATGCAATGATATTTCCTTTTGCAGCATAGGCCTCAAAGCGCTCCAAATATCCACTTGCAGATTCTACAAAAAGAGGGTTTCAAAACTGCTCTATCAAAAGGCAGGTTGAACTCCGTGAGTTGAATGCACAAAGCACAGGGAACTTTCTGAGAAAGCTTTTGTCCAGTTTCTACGTGAAGATATTTCCATTTCCAGCCTAGGCCTCAAAGCACTCCATCCATCCACATGAAGATTCTACTAAAAGAGTGTTTCGAAACTTCTCTATCAAAAGAAATTTTGAACTCCGTGAGTTCAACGCACACATCACAAAGAAGTTTCTGAGAATGCTTCTGTCCAGTTTTTATGTTAAGATATTTCCTTTTCCAACATAGGCCTCAAAGCGCTCCATATATCCACTTGCAGATGCTACAAAAAGAGTGTTTCAAAACTGCTCTTTCAGAAGGAAGCTTCAAGTCTGTGAGTTGAATGGACTTCTCACAAAGACGTTTCTGAGAATGCTTCTGTCTAGATTTCATGAGAAGATGTTTCCATTTACATCACAGGCCTCAAATCCCTCCAAATATTCACTTGCGTGTTCTACAAAAAGAGTGTTTCGAAACTTCTCTATGGATTGGTAGGTTCAACTCTCTGAGTTGAATGCACTCTTTACAAAGAGGTTTCTGAGAATATTTCTGTCTAGTTTTTATGTGAAGATATATCCTTTTCCAACATAGGCCTCGAAGCGCTCCGACTAAACAATTGCAGATTCTACAAAAGGAGTGCTTCAAAACTGTTCTATCGAAAGGAACGTTCAAGTCTGTGAGATGAATGCACTCTTCTCAAAGAGGTTTCTGAGAATGCTGCTGTCTAGTTTTTAGGTGAAGACATTTCCTTTTCCAGCATAGGCCTCAAAGCGCTCCAAATACCCACTTGCAGATTCTACAAAAGGAGTGTCTCCCAACTTCTCTATCAATTGGTAGGTTCAAGTCTGTGAGTTGAATGCAATCCACACAAAGAAGTTTCTGAGAATGCTGCTGTTTAGTTCTTATGTGAAGATATTTCCTTTTCCAGCATAGGCCGGAAATCGCTACAAATATCCACTTGCAGATTTTACCAAATGTGTGCTTCAAAACTGCTCTTTGAAAAGAAAGGTTCAACACTGTGAGTTGAATGCACATATCGTGAAGAAGTTTCTGAGAATGCTTCTGTCTAGTACTTAGGTGAAGAGATTCCATTTCACAGCATAGGCCTCATAGTGCTCCAAATATCCACTTGCAGATTCTACAAAAAGAGTGTTTCAAAACTGTTCTATCAAAAGGAAGGTTCAAGTCTGTGAGTAGAATGCACTCATCACAAAGAAGTTTCTGAGAATGCTTCTGTCTAGTTTTTATGTGAAGACATTTCCTTTTCCAACAGAGGCCTCAAAGTGTTCCGAATAAACACTTGCAGATTGTACAAAAGGAGTGTTTCAAAACTGTTCTATGAAAAGGAACGTTCAAGTCTGTGAGTTGAATGCACTCCTCACAAAGAAGTTTCTGAGAATGCAGCTGTCTAGTTTTTGTGTGAAGATATTTCCTTTTCCTTGCATAGGTCTCAAATCGCTGGAAATATCCACTTGCAGATTTCACAAGAAGAGTGTTTCCAAACTGCTCTATCAAAAGACAGGTTCAACTCTGTGAGTTGAATGCACGCATCGAGAAGAACTTTCTGAGAATGCTTCTGTCTAGTTTTTAGGTGAAGATATTACATTTCCCAGCATAGGCCTCAAAGTGCTCCAAATATCCTTTTGCAGATTTTACAAAAAGAGTGTTTCAAAACTGCTCTTTCAAAAAGAAGGTTCAAGTCTGTGAGTTGAATGCACTCAACACAAGGAAGTTTCTGAGAATGCTTCTGTCTAGTTTTTATGTGAAGATATTTCCATTTCCAGCATAGGCCTCAAAGCGCTCCAAATATCCATTTGCAGATTCTACAAAAAGAGTGTTTCCAAACTTCTCTATCAATTAGTAGGTTCAACTCTGTGAGGTGAATGCACTCATCACAAAGAAGTTTCTGAGAATGCTGCTGTTTAGTTCTTATGTGAAGATATTTCCTTTTCCAGCATAGGCCGGAAATCGCTCTAAATATCCACTTGCAGATTTTACCAAAAGTGTGTTTCAAAACTGCTCTTTGAAAAGAAAGGTTCAACTCTGTGAGTTGATTGCACATGTGGTGAAGAAGTTTCTGAGAATGCTTCTGTCTAGTACTTAGCTGAAGAGATTTCATTTCACAGCATAGGCCTCATAGTGCTCCAAATATCCACTTGCAGATTCTACAAAAAGAGTGTTTCAAAACTGTTCTATCAAAAGGAAGGTTCAACTCTGTGACTAGAATGCACTCATCACAAAGAAGTTTCTGAGAATGCTTCTGTCTAGTTTTTATGTGAAGATATTTCCTTTTCCAACATAGGCCTCAAAGCGCTCCGAATAAACACCTGCAGATTGTACAAAAGGAGTGTTTCAAAACTGTTCTATGAAAAGGAACGTTCAAGTCTGTGAGTTGAATGCACTCCTCACAAAGAAGTTTCTGAGAATGCAGCTGTCTAGTTTTTGTGTGAAGATATTTCCTTTTCCTTGCATAGACCTCAAATCGCTGGAAATATCCACTTGCAGATTTCACAAAAAGAGTGTTTCCAAACTGCTCTATCAAAAGACGGGTTGAAATCTGTGAGTTGAATGCACGCATCGAGGAGATCTTTCTGAGAATGCTTCTGTCTAGTTTTTAGGTGAAGATATTCCATTTCCCAGCATGGGCCTCAAAATGCTCCAAATATCCATTTGCAGATTTTACAAAAAGAGTGTTTCAAAACTGCTCTTTCAAAAAGAAGGTTCAAGTCTATGGGTTGAACGCACTCAACACAAGGAAGTTTCTGAGAATGCTTCTGTCCAGTTTTTCTGTGAATATATTTCCATTTCCAGCCTAGGCTTCAAAGCGCTCCAAATATCCACTTGCAGATTCTACAAAAAGAGTGTTTCCAAACTTGTCTATCAATTAGTAGGTTCAACTCTGTTAGGTGAATGCACTCATCACAATGAAATTTCTGAGAATGCTTCTCTCTAGTTTTTATGTGAAGCAATTTCCTTTTCCAACATAGGCCTCAAGGTGCTCTGCATAAACACTTGCGAATTCTACAAACTTAGTGATTCAAAACTGTTCTATCAAAAGGAACGTTCAAGTCTGAGGTGAATGCACTCATCAGAGAGAACTTTCTCAGAATGCTTCTGTCTAGTTTTCAGGTGAAGATATTTCATTTCCCAGCATAGGCCTCAAAGCGCTCCAAATATCCACTTGCAGATCCTACAAAAAGAGTCTTTCAAAACTGCTCTTTGAAAAGGAAGGTTCAAATCTGTGAGTTGAAAGCACTCATCAGAGAGAAGTTTCCGAGAATGATTCTATCTAGTTTTCATCTGCATGTGTTTCCTTTTCCACTAGATGCCGCAATCGCACCAAATATCCACTTGCAGTTTCCACGAAAAGAGTGTTGCAGAACTGCTCCATGGAAAGGAGTGTTCAACTCTGTGAGTTCAATCCCCACATGACATAAAAGTTTCTGAAAATGCTTCTGTCCAGTTTGTATATGAAGATATCTCCTTTTCCAGCATAAGCCTCAAAGAGCTCCAAATATCCACTTGCGTATTCTACAAAAACCGTGTTTCATAACTGGTCTATCAAAAGGAAGGTTCAACTCTGTGAGTTGAATGCACTCATCACAAAGAAGTTTCTGTGAATGCTTCCATCTAGCTTTTATGCAATGATATTTCCTTTTGCAGCATAGGCCTCAAAGCGCTCCAAATATCCACTTGCAGATTCTACAAAAAGAGGGTTTCAAAACTGCTCTATCAAAAGGCAGGTTGAACTCCGTGAGTTGAATGCACAAAGCACAGGGAACTTTCTGAGAAAGCTTTTGTCCAGTTTCTACGTGAAGATATTTCCATTTCCAGCATAGGCCTCAAAGCACTCCATCCATCCACATGAAGATTCTACTAAAAGAGTGTTTCGAAACTTCTCTATCAAAAGAAAGGTTGAACTCCGTGAGTTCAACGCACACATCACAAAGAAGTTTCTGAGAATGCTTCTGTCCAGTTTTTATGTGAAGATATTTCCTTTTCCAGCATAGGCCTCAAAGCGCTCCATATATCCACTTGCAGATGCTACAAAAAGAGTGTTTCAAAACTGCTCTTTCAGAAGGAAGCTTCAAGTCTGTGAGTTGAATGCACTTCTCACAAAGACGTTTCTGAGAATGCTTCTGTCTAGATTTCATGAGAAGATGTTTCCATTTACATCACAGGCCTCAAATCCCTCCAAATATTCACTTGCGTGTTCTACAAAAAGAGTGTTTCGAAACTTCTCTATCGATTGGTAGGTTCAACTCTCTGAGTTGAATGCACTCTTTACAAAGAGGTTTCTGAGAATATTTCTGTCTAGTTTTTATGTGAATATATATCCTTTTCCAACATAGGCCTCGAAGCGCTCCGACTAAACAATTGCAGATTCTACAAAAGGAGTGCTTCAAAACTGTTCTGTCGAAAGGAACGTTCAAGTCTGTGAGATGAATGAACTCTTCTCAAAGAGGTTTCTGAGAATGCTGCTGTCTAGTTTTTAGGTGAAGACATTTCCTTTTCCAGCATAGGCCTCAAAGCGCTCCAAATACCCACTTGCAGATTCTACACAAAGAGTGTCTCCCAACTTCTCTATCAATTGGTAGGTTCAAGTCTGTGAGTTGAATGCAATCCACACAAAGAAGTTTCTGAGAATGCTGCTGTTTAGTTCTTATGTGAAGGTATTTCCTTTTCCAGCATAGGCCGGAAATCGCTACAAATATCCACTTGCAGATTTTACCAAAAGTGTGCTTCAAAACTGCTCTTTGAAAAGAAAGGTTCAACACTGTGAGTTGAATGCACATATGGTGAAGAAGTTTCTGAGAATGCTTCTGTCTAGTACTTAGCTGAAGAGATTTCATTTCACAGCATAGGCCTCATAGTGCTCCAAATATCCACTTGCAGATTCTACAAAAAGAGTGTTTCAAAACTGTTCTATCAAAAGGAAGGTTCAACTCTGTGACTAGAATGCACTCATCACAAAGAAGTTTCTGAGAATGCTTCTGTCTAGTTTTTATGTGAAGATATTTCCTTTTCCAACATAGGCCTCAAAGCGCTCCGAATAAACACCTGCAGATTGTACAAAAGGAGTGTTTCAAAACTGTTCTATGAAAAGGAACGTTCAAGTCTGTGAGTTGAATGCACTCCTCACAAAGAAGTTTCTGAGAATGCAGCTGTCTAGTTTTTGTGTGAAGATATTTCCTTTTCCTTGCATAGACCTCAAATCGCTGGAAATATCCACTTGCAGATTTCACAAAAAGAGTGTTTCCAAACTGCTCTATCAAAAGACGGGTTGAAATCTGTGAGTTGAATGCACGCATCGAGGAGATCTTTCTGAGAATGCTTCTGTCTAGTTTTTAGGTGAAGATATTCCATTTCCCAGCATGGGCCTCAAAATGCTCCAAATATCCATTTGCAGATTTTACAAAAAGAGTGTTTCAAAACTGCTCTTTCAAAAAGAAGGTTCAAGTCTATGGGTTGAACGCACTCAACACAAGGACGTTTCTGAGAATGCTTCTGTCCAGTTTTTATGTGAATATATTTCCATTTCCAGCCTAGGCTTCAAAGCGCTCCAAATATCCACTTGCAGATTCTACAAAAAGAGTGTTTCCAAACTTGTCTATCAATTAGTAGGTTCAACTCTGTTAGGTGAATGCACTCATCACAATGAAATTTCTGAGAATGCTTCTCTCTAGTTTTTATGTGAAGCAATTTCCTTTTCCAACATAGGCCTCAAGGTGCTCTGCATAAACACTTGCGAATTCTACAAACTTAGTGATTCAAAACTGTTCTATCAAAAGGAACGTTCAAGTCTGAGGTGAATGCACTCATCAGAGAGAACTTTCTCAGAATGCTTCTGTCTAGTTTTCAGGTGAAGATATTTCATTTCCCAGCATAGGCCTCAAAGCGCTCCAAATATCCACTTGCAGATTCTACAAAAAGAGTTTTTCAAAACTGCTCTTTGAAAAGGAAGTTTCAAATCTGTGAGTTGAAAGCACTCATCAGAGAGAAGTTTCCGAGAATGATTCTATCTAGTTTTCATCTGCATGTGTTTCCTTTTCCACTAGATGCCGCAATCGCACCAAATATCCACTTGCAGTTTCCACGAAAAGAGTGTTGCAGAACTGCTCCATGGAAAGGAGTGTTCAACTCTGTGAGTTCAATCCCCACATGACATAAAAGTTTCTGAAAATGCTTCTGTCCAGTTTGTATATGAAGATATCTCCTTTTCCAGCATAAGCCTCAAAGAGCTCCAAATATCCACTTGCGTATTCTACAAAAACCGTGTTTCATAACTGGTCTATCAAAAGGAAGGTTCAACTCTGTGAGTTGAATGCACTCATCACAAAGAAGTTTCTGTGAATGCTTCCATCTAGCTTTTATTCAATGATATTTCCTTTTGCAGCATAGGCCTCAAAGCGCTCCAAATATCCACTTGCAGATTCTACAAAAAGAGGGTTTCAAAACTGCTCTATCAAAAGGCAGGTTGAACTCCGTGAGTTGAATGCACAAAGCACAGGGAACTTTCTGAGAAAGCTTTTGTCCAGTTTCTACGTGAAGATATTTCCTTTTCCAGCCTAGGCCTCAAAGCACTCCATCCATCCACATGAAGATTCTACTAAAAGAGTGTTTCGAAACTTCTCTATCAAAAGAAAGGTTGAACTCCGTGAGTTCAACGCACACATCACAAAGAAGTTTCTGAGGATGCTTCTGTCCAGTTTTTATGTGAAGATATTTCCTTTTCCAGCATAGGCCTCAAAGCGCTCCATATATCCACTTGCAGATGCTACAAAAAGAGTGTTTCAAAACTGCTCTTTCAGAAGGAAGCTTCAAGTCTGTGAGTTGAATGCACTTCTCACAAAGACGTTTCTGAGAATGCTTCTGTCTAGATTTCATGAGAAGATGTTTCCATTTACATCACAGGCCTCAAATCCCTCCAAATATTCACTTGCGTGTTCTACAAAAAGAGTGTTTCGAAACTTCTCTATCGATTGGTAGGTTCAACTCTCTGAGTTGAATGCACTCTTTACAAAGAGGTTTCTGAGAATATTTCTGTCTAGTTTTTATGTGAAGATATATCCTTTTCCAACATAGGCCCCGAAGCGCTCCGACTAAACAATTGCAGATTCTACAAAAGGAGTGCTTCAAAACTGTTCTATCGAAAGGAACGTTCAAGTCTGTGAGATGAATGCACTCTTCTCAAAGAGGTTTCTGAGAATGCTTCTGTCTAGTTTTTAGGTGAAGACATTTCCTTTTCCAGCATAGGCCTCAAAGCGCTCCAAATACCCACCTGCAGATTCTACACAAAGAGTGTTTCCAAACTTCTCTATCAATTAGTAGGTTCAACTCTGTGAGGTGAATGCACTCATCACAAAGAAGTTTCTGAGAATGCTGCTGTTTAGTTCTTATGTGAAGATATTTCCTTTTCCAGCATAGGCCGGAAATCGCTCTAAATATCCACTTGCAGATTTTACCAAAAGTGTGTTTCAAAACTGCTCTTTGAAAAGAAAGGTTCAACTCTGTGAGTTGATTGCACATATGGTGAAGAACTTTCTGAGAATGCTTCTGTCTAGTACTTAGCTGAAGAGATTTCATTTCACAGCATAGGCCTCATAGTGCTCCAATATCCACTTGCAGATTCTACAAAAAGAGTGTTTCAAAACTGTTCTATCAAAAGGAAGGTTCAACTCTGTGACTAGAATGCACTCATCACAAAGAAGTTTCTGAGAATGCTTCTGTCTAGTTTTTATGTGAAGATATTTCCTTTTCCAACATAGGCCTCAAAGCGCTCCGAATAAACACCTGCAGATTGTACAAAAGGAGTGTTTCAAAACTGTTCTATGAAAAGGAACGTTCAAGTCTGTGAGTTGAATGCACTCCTCACAAAGAAGTTTCTGAGAATGCAGCTGTCTAGTTTTTGTGTGAAGATATTTCCTTTTCCTTGCATAGACCTCAAATCGCTGGAAATATCCACTTGCAGATTTCACAAAAAGAGTGTTTCCAAACTGCTCTATCAAAAGACGGGTTGAAATCTGTGAATTGAATGCACGCATCGAGGAGATCTTTCTGAGAATGCTTCTGTCTAGTTTTTAGGTGAAGATATTCCATTTCCCAGCATGGGCCTCAAAATGCTCCAAATATCCATTTGCAGATTTTACAAAAAGAGTGTTTCAAAACTGCTCTTTCAAAAAGAAGGTTCAAGTCTATGGGTTGAACGCACTCAACACAAGGAAGTTTCTGAGAATGCTTCTGTCCAGTTTTTCTGTGAATATATTTCCATTTCCAGCCTAGGCTTCAAAGCGCTCCAAATATCCACTTGCAGATTCTACAAAAAGAGTGTTTCCAAACTTGTCTATCAATTAGTAGGTTCAACTCTGTTAGGTGAATGCACTCATCACAATGAAATTTCTGAGAATGCTTCTCTCTAGTTTTTATGTGAAGCAATTTCCTTTTCCAACATAGGCCTCAAGGTGCTCTGCATAAACACTTGCGAATTCTACAAACTTAGTGATTCAAAACTGTTCTATCAAAAGGAACGTTCAAGTCTGAGGTGAATGCACTCATCAGAGAGAACTTTCTCAGAATGCTTCTGTCTAGTTTTCAGGTGAAGATATTTCATTTCCCAGCATAGGCCTCAAAGCGCTCCAAATATCCACTTGCAGATCCTACAAAAAGAGTCTTTCAAAACTGCTCTTTGAAAAGGAAGGTTCAAATCTGTGAGTTGAAAGCACTCATCAGAGAGAAGTTTCCGAGAATGATTCTATCTAGTTTTCATCTGCATGTGTTTCCTTTTCCACTAGATGCCGCAATCGCACCAAATATCCACTTGCAGTTTCCACGAAAAGAGTGTTGCAGAACTGCTCCATGGAAAGGAGTGTTCAACTCTGTGAGTTCAATCCCCACATGACATAAAAGTTTCTGAAAATGCTTCTGTCCAGTTTGTATATGAAGATATCTCCTTTTCCAGCATAAGCCTCCAAGAGCTCCAAATATCCACTTGCGTATTCTACAAAAACCGTGTTTCATAACTGGTCTATCAAAAGGAAGGTTCAACTCTGTGAGTTGAATGCACTCATCACAAAGAAGTTTCTGTGAATGCTTCCATCTAGCTTTTATGCAATGATATTTCCTTTTGCAGCATAGGCCTCAAAGCGCTCCAAATATCCACTTGCAGATTCTACAAAAAGAGGGTTTCAAAACTGCTCTATCAAAAGGCAGGTTGAACTCCGTGAGTTGAATGCACAAAGCACAGGGAACTTTCTGAGAAAGCTTTTGTCCAGTTTCTACGTGAAGATATTTCCTTTTCCAGCATAGGCCTCAAAGCACTCCATCCATCCACATGAAGATTCTACTAAAAGAGTGTTTCGAAACTTCTCTATCAAAAGAAAGGTTGAACTCCGTGAGTTCAACGCACACATCACAAAGAAGTTTCTGAGGATGCTTCTGTCCAGTTTTTATGTGAAGATATTTCCTTTTCCAGCATAGGCCTCAAAGCGCTCCATATATCCACTTGCAGATGCTACAAAAAGAGTGTTTCAAAACTGCTCTTTCAGAAGGAAGCTTCAAGTCTGTGAGTTGAATGCACTTCTCACAAAGACGTTTCTGAGAATGCTTCTGTCTAGATTTCATGAGAAGATGTTTCCATTTACATCACAGGCCTCAAATCCCTCCAAATATTCACTTGCGTGTTCTACAAAAAAGTGTTTCGAAACTTCTCTATCGATTGGTCGGTTCAACTCTCTGAGTTGAATGCACTCTTTACAAAGAGGTTTCTGAGAATATTTCTGTCTAGTTTTTATGTGAAGATATATCCTTTTCCAACATAGGCCTCGAAGCGCTCCGACTAAACAATTGCAGATTCTACAAAAGGAGTGCTTCAAAACTGTTCTATCGAAAGGAACGTTCAAGTCTGTGAGATGAATGAACTCTTCTCAAAGTGGTTTCTGAGAATGCTGCTGTCTAGTTTTTAGGTGAAGACATTTCCTTTTCCAGCATAGGCCTCCAAGCGCTCCAAATACCCACTTGCAGATTCTACACAAAGAGTGTCTCCCAACTTCTCTATCAATTGGTAGGTTCAAGTCTGTGAGTTGAATGCAATCCACACAAAGAAGTTTCTGAGAATGCTGCTGTTTGGTTCTTATGTGAAGATATTTCCTTTTCCAGCTTAGGCCGGAAATCGCTACAAATATCCACTTGCAGATTTTACCAAAAGTGTGCTTCAAAACTGCTCTTTGAAAAGAAAGGTTCAACACTGTGAGTTGAATGCACATATCGTGAAGAAGTTTCTGAGAATGCTTCTGTCTAGTACTTAGGTGAAGAGATTCCATTTCACAGCATAGGCCTCATAGTGCTCCAAATATCCACTTGCAGATTCTACAAAAAGAGTGTTTCAAAACTGTTGTATCTAAAGGAAGGTTCAAGTCTGTGAGTAGAATGCACTCATCACAAAGAAGTTTCTGAGAATGCTTCTGTCTAGTTTTTATGTGAAGACATTTCCTTTTCCAACATAGGCCTCAAAGCGTTCCGAATAAACACTTGCAGATTGTACAAAAGGAGTGTTTCAAAACTGTTCTATGAAAAGGAACGTTCAAGTCTGTGAGTTGAATGCACTCCTCACAAAGAAGTTTCTGAGAATGCAGCTGTCTAGTTTTTGTGTGAAGATATTTCCTTTTCCTTGCATAGGTCTCAAATCGCTGGAAATAGCCACTTGCAGATTTCACAAGAAGAGTGTTTCCAAACTGCTCTATCAAAAGACAGGTTCAACTCTGTGAGTTGAATGCACGCATCGAGAAGAACTTTCTGAGAATGCTTCTGTCTAGTTTTTAGGTGAAGATATTACATTTCCCAGCATAGGCCTCATAGTGCTCCAAATATCCACTTGCAGATTCTACAAAAAGAGTGTTTCAAAACTGTTCTATCAAAAGGAAGGTTCAACTCGGTGACTAGAATGCACTCAACCCAAAGAAGTTTCTGAGAATGCTTCTGTCTAGTTTTTATGTGAAGATATTTCCATTTCCAGCATAGGCCTCAAAGCGCTCCAAATATCCATTTGCAGATTCTACAAAAAGAGTGTTTCCAAACTTCTCTATCAATTAGTAGGTTCAACTCTGTGAGGTGAATGCACTCATCACAAAGAAGTTTCTGAGAATGCTGCTGTTTAGTTCTTATGTGAAGATATTTCCTTTTCCAGCATAGGCCGGAAATCGCTCTAAATATCCACTTGCAGATTTTACCAAAAGTGTGTTTCAAAACTGCTCTTTGAAAAGAAACGTTCAACTCTGTGAGTTGATTGCACATGTGGTGAAGAAGTTTCTGAGAATGCTTCTGTCTAGTACTTAGCTGAAGGGATTTCATTTCACAGCATAGGCCTCATAGTGCTCCAAATATCCACTTGCAGATTCTACAAAAAGAGTGTTTCAAAACTGTTCTATCAAAAGGAAGGTTCAACTCTGTGACTAGAATGCACTCATCACAAAGAAGTTTCTGAGAATGCTTCTGTCTAGTTTTTATGTGAAGATATTTCCTTTTCCAACATAGGCCTCAAAGCGCTCCGAATAAACACCTGCAGATTGTACAAAAGGAGTGTTTCAAAACTGTTCTATGAAAAGGAACGTTCAAGTCTGTGAGTTGAATGCACTCCTCACAAAGAAGTTTCTGAGAATGCAGCTGTCTAGTTTTTGTGTGAAGATATTTCCTTTTCCTTGCATAGACCTCAAATCGCTGGAAATATCCACTTGCAGATTTCACAAAAAGAGTGTTTCCAAACTGCTCTATCAAAAGACGGGTTGAAATCCGTGAGTTGAATGCACGCATCGAGGAGATCTTTCTGAGCATGCTTCTGTCTAGTTTTTAGGTGAAGATATTCCATTTCCCAGCATGGGCCTCAAAATGCTCCAAATATCCATTTGCAGATTTTACAAAAAGAGTGTTTCAAAACTGCTCTTTCAAAAAGAAGGTTCAAGTCTATGGGTTGAACGCACTCAACGCAAGGAAGTTTCTGAGAATGCTTCTGTCCAGTTTTTCTGTGAATATATTTCCATTTCCAGCCTAGGCTTCAAAGCGCTCCAAATATCCACTTGCAGATTCTACAAAAAGAGTGTTTCCAAACTTGTCTATCAATTAGTAGGTTCAACTCTGTTAGGTGAATGCACTCATCACAATGAAATTTCTGAGAATGCTTCTCTCTAGTTTTTATGTGAAGCAATTTCCTTTTCCAACATAGGCCTCAAGGTGCTCTGCATAAACACTTGCGAATTCTACAAACTTAGTGATTCAAAACTGTTCTATCAAAAGGAACGTTCAAGTCTGAGGTGAATGCACTCATCAGAGAGAACTTTCTCAGAATGCTTCTGTCTAGTTTTCAGGTGAAGATATTTCATTTCCCAGCATAGGCCTCAAAGCGCTCCAAATATCCACTTGCAGATCCTACAAAAAGAGTCTTTCAAAACTGCTGTTTGAAAAGGAAGGTTCAAATCTGTGAGTTGAAAGCACTCATCAGAGAGAAGTTTCCGAGAATGATTCTATCTAGTTTTCATCTGCATGTGTTTCCTTTTCCACTAGATGCCGCAATCGCACCAAATATCCACTTGCAGTTTCCACGAAAAGAGTGTTGCAGAACTGCTCCATGGAAAGGAGTGTTCAACTCTGTGAGTTCAATCCCCACATGACATAAAAGTTTCTGAAAATGCTTCTGTCCAGTTTGTATATGAAGATATCTCCTTTTCCAGCATAAGCCTCAAAGAGCTCCAAATATCCACTTGCGTATTCTACAAAAACCGTGTTTCATAACTGGTCTATCAAAAGCAAGGTTCAACTCTGTGAGTTGAATGCACTCATCACAAAGAAGTTTCTGTGAATGCTTCCATCTAGCTTTTATGCAATGATATTTCCTTTTGCAGCATAGGCCTCAAAGCGCTCCAAATATCCACTTGCAGATTCTACAAAAAGAGGGTTTCAAAACTGCTCTATCAAAAGGCAGGTTGAACTCCGTGAGTTGAATGCACAAAGCACAGGGAACTTTCTGAGAAAGCTTTTGTCCAGTTTCTACGTGAAGATATTTCCTTTTCCAGCCTAGGCCTCAAAGCACTCCATCCATCCACATGAAGATTCTACTAAAAGAGTGTTTCGAAACTTCTCTATCAAAAGAAAGGTTGAACTCCGTGAGTTCAACGCACACATCACAAAGAAGTTTCTGAGGATGCTTCTGTCCAGTTTTTATGTGAAGATATTTCCTTTTCCAGCATAGGCCTCAAAGCGCTCCATATATCCACTTGCAGATGCTACAAAAAGAGTGTTTCAAAACTGCTCTTTCAGAAGGAAGCTTCAAGTCTGTGAGTTGAATGCACTTCTCACAAAGACGTTTCTGAGAATGCTTCTGTCTAGATTTCATGAGAAGATGTTTCCATTTACATCACAGGCCTCAAATCCCTCCAAATATTCACTTGCGTGTTCTACAAAAAGAGTGTTTCGAAACTTCTCTATCGATTGGTAGGTTCAACCCTCTGAGTTGAATGCACTCTTTACAAAGAGGTTTCTGAGAATATTTCTGTCTAGTTTTTATGTGAAGATATATCCTTTTCCAACACAGGCCTCGAAGCGCTCCGACTAAACAATTGCAGATTCTACAAAAGGAGTGCTTCAAAACTGTTCTATCGAAAGGAACGTTAAAGTCTGTGAGATGAATGCACTCTTCTCAAAGAGGTTTCTGAGAATGCTGCTGTCTAGTTTTTAGGTGAAGACATTTCCTTTTCCAGCATAGGCCTCAAAGCGCTCCAAATACCCACTTGCAGATTGTACAAAAAGAGTGTCTCCCAACTTCTCTATCAATTGGTAGGTTCAAGTCTGTGAGTTGAATGCAATCCACACAAAGAAGTTTCTGAGAATGCTGCTGTTTAGTTCTTATGTGAAGATATTTCCTTTTCCAGCATAGGCCGGAAATCGCTACAAATATCCACTTGCAGATTTTACCAAAAGTGTGCTTCAAAACTGCTCTTTGAAAAGAAAGGTTCAACACTGTGAGTTGAATGCACATATCGTGAAGAAGTTTCTGAGAATGCTTCTGTCTAGTACTTAGGTGAAGAGATTCCATTTCACAGCATAGGCCTCATAGTGCTCCAAATATCCACTTGCAGATTCTACAAAAAGAGTGTTTCAAAACTGTTCTATCAAAAGGAAGGTTCAAGTCTGTGAGTAGAATGCACTCATCACAAAGAAGTTTCTGAGAATACTTCTGTCTAGTTTTTATGTGAAGACATTTCCTTTTCCAACATAGGCCTCAAAGCGTTCCGAATAAACACTTGCAGATTGTACAAAAGGAGTGTTTCAAAACTGTTCTATGAAAAGGAACGTTCAAGTCTGTGAGTTGAATGCACTCCTCACAAAGAAGTTTCTGAGAATGCAGCTGTCTAGTTTTTGTGTGAAGATATTTCCTTTTCCTTGCATAGGTCTCAAATCGCTGGAAATATCCACTTGCAGATTTCACAAGAAGAGTGTTTCCAAACTGCTCTATCAAAAGACAGGTTCAACTCTGTGAGTTGAATGCACGCATCGAGAAGAACTTTCTGAGAATGCTTCTGTCTAGTTTTTAGGTGAAGATATTACATTTCCCAGCATAGGCCTCAAAGTGCTCCAAATATCCTTTTGCAGATTTTACAAAAAGAGTGTTTCAAAACTGCTCTTTCAAAAAGAAGGTTCAAGTCTGTGAGTTGAATGCACTCAACACAAGGAAGTTTCTGAGAATGCTTCTGTCTAGTTTTTATGTGAAGATATTTCCATTTCCAGCATAGGCCTCAAAGCGCTCCAAATATCCATTTGCAGATTCTACAAAAAGAGTGTTTCCAAACTTCTCTATCAATTAGTAGGTTCAACTCTGTGAGGTGAATGCACTCATCACAAAGAAGTTTCTGAGAATGCTGCTGTTTAGTTCTTATGTGAAGATATTTCCTTTTCCAGCATAGGCCGGAAATCGCTCTAAATATCCACTTGCAGATTTTACCAAAAGTGTGTTTCAAAACTGCTCTTTGAAAAGAAAGGTTCAACTCTGTGAGTTGATTGCACATGTGGTGAAGAAGTTTCTGAGAATGCTTCTGTCTAGTACTTAGCTGAAGAGATTTCATTTCACAGCATAGGCCTCATAGTGCTCCAAATATCCACTTGCAGATTCTACAAAAAGAGTGTTTCAAAACTGTTCTATCAAAAGGAAGGTTCAACTCTGTGACTAGAATGCACTCATCACAAAGAAGTTTCTGAGAATGCTTCTGTCTAGTTTTTATGTGAAGATATTTCCTTTTCCAACATAGGCCTCAAAGCGCTCCGAATAAACACCTGCAGATTGTACAAAAGGAGTGTTTCAAAACTGTTCTATGAAAAGGAACGTTCAAGTCTGTGAGTTGAATGCACTCCTCACAAAGAAGTTTCTGAGAATGCAGCTGTCTAGTTTTTGTGTGAAGATATTTCCTTTTCCTTGCATAGACCTCAAATCGCTGGAAATATCCACTTGCAGATTTCACAAAAAGAGTGTTTCCAAACTGCTCTATCAAAAGACGGGTTGAAATCTGTGAGTTGAATGCACGCATCGAGGAGATCTTTCTGAGAATGCTTCTGTCTAGTTTTTAGGTGAAGATATTCCATTTCCCAGCATGGGCCTCAAAATGCTCCAAATATCCATTTGCAGATTTTACAAAAAGAGTGTTTCAAAACTGCTCTTTCAAAAAGAAGGTTCAAGTCTATGGGTTGAACGCACTCAACGCAAGGAAGTTTCTGAGAATGCTTCTGTCCAGTTTTTCTGTGAATATATTTCCATTTCCAGCCTAGGCTTCAAAGCGCTCCAAATATCCACTTGCAGATTCTACAAAAAGAGTGTTTCCAAACTTGTCTATCAATTAGTAGGTTCAACTCTGTTAGGTGAATGCACTCATCACAATGAAATTTCTGAGAATGCTTCTCTCTAGTTTTTATGTGAAGCAATTTCCTTTTCCAACATAGGCCTCAAGGTGCTCTGCATAAACACTTGCGAATTCTACAAACTTAGTGATTCAAAACTGTTCTATCAAAAGGAACGTTCAAGTCTGAGGTGAATGCACTCATCAGAGAGAACTTTCTCAGAATGCTTCTGTCTAGTTTTCAGGTGAAGATATTTCATTTCCCAGCATAGGCCTCAAAGCGCTCCAAATATCCACTTGCAGATCCTACAAAAAGAGTCTTTCAAAACTGCTCTTTGAAAAGGAAGGTTCAAATCTGTGAGTTGAAAGCACTCATCAGAGAGAAGTTTCCGAGAATGATTCTATCTAGTTTTCATCTGCATGTGTTTCCTTTTCCACTAGATGCCGCAATCGCACCAAATATCCACTTGCAGTTTCCACGAAAAGAGTGTTGCAGAACTGCTCCATGGAAAGGAGTGTTCAACTCTGTGAGTTCAATCCCCACATGACATAAAAGTTTCTGAAAATGCTTCTGTCCAGTTTGTATATGAAGATATCTCCTTTTCCAGCATAAGCCTCAAAGAGCTCCAAATATCCACTTGCGTATTGTACAAAAACCGTGTTTCATAACTGGTCTATCAAAAGCAAGGTTCAACTCTGTGAGTTGAATGCACTCATCACAAAGAAGTTTCTGTGAATGCTTCCATCTAGCTTTTATGCAATGATATTTCCTTTTGCAGCATAGGCCTCAAAGCGCTCCAAATATCCACTTGCAGATTCTACAAAAAGAGGGTTTCAAAACTGCTCTATCAAAAGGCAGGTTGAACTCCGTGAGTTGAATGCACAAAGCACAGGGAACTTTCTGAGAAAGCTTTTGTCCAGTTTCTACGTGAAGATATTTCCTTTTCCAGCCTAGGCCTCAAAGCACTCCATCCATCCACATGAAGATTCTACTAAAAGAGTGTTTCGAAACTTCTCTATCAAAAGAAAGGTTGAACTCCGTGAGTTCAACGCACACATCACAAAGAAGTTTCTGAGGATGCTTCTGTCCAGTTTTTATGTGAAGATATTTCCTTTTCCAGCATAGGCCTCAAAGCGCTCCATATATCCACTTGCAGATGCTACAAAAAGAGTGTTTCAAAACTGCTCTTTCAGAAGGAAGCTTCAAGTCTGTGAGTTGAATGCACTTCTCACAAAGACGTTTCTGAGAATGCTTCTGTCTAGATTTCATGAGAAGATGTTTCCATTTACATCACAGGCCTCAAATCCCTCCAAATATTCACTTGCGTGTTCTACAAAAAGAGTGTTTCGAAACTTCTCTATCGATTGGTAGGTTCAACTCTCTGAGTTGAATGCACTCTTTACAAAGAGGTTTCTCAGAATATTTCTGTCTAGTTTTTATGTGAAGATATATCCTTTTCCAACATAGGCCTCGAAGCGCTCCGACTAAACAATTGCAGATTCTACAAAAGGAGTGCTTCAAAACTGTCCTACAGAAATTAACGTTCAAGTCTGTGAGATGAATGCACTCTTCTCAAAGAGGTTTCTGAGAATGCTGCTGTCTAGTTTTTAGGTGAAGACATTTCCTTTTCCAGCATAGGCCTCAAAGCGCTCCAAATACCCACTTGCAGATTCTACAAAAAGAGTGTCTCCCAACTCCTCTATCAATTGGTAGGTTCAAGTCTGTGAGCTGAATGCAATCCACACAAAGAAGTTTCTGAGAATGCAGCTGTCTAGATTTTGTGTGAAGATATTTCCTTTTCCTTGCATAGGTCTCAAATCGCTGGAAATATCCACTTGCAGATTTCACAAGAAGAGTGTTTCCAAACTGCTCTATCAAAAGACAGGTTCAACTCTGTGAGTTGAATGCACGCATCGAGAAGAACTTTCTGAGAATGCTTCTGTCTAGTTTTTAGGTGAAGATATTACATTTCCCAGCATAGGCCTCAAAGTGCTCCAAATATCCTTTTGCAGATTTTACAAAAAGAGTGTTTCAAAACTGCTCTTTCAAAAAGAAGGTTCAAGTCTGTGAGTTGAATGCACTCAACACAAGGAAGTTTCTGAGAATGCTTCTGTCTAGTTTTTATGTGAAGATATTTCCATTTCCAGCATAGGCCTCAAAGCGCTCCAAATATCCATTTGCAGATTCTACAAAAAGAGTGTTTCCAAACTTCTCTATCAATTAGTAGGTTCAACTCTGTGAGGTGAATGCACTCATCACAAAGAAGTTTCTGAGAATGCTGCTGTTTAGTTCTTATGTGAAGATATTTCCTTTTCCAGCATAGGCCGGAAATCGCTCTAAATATCCACTTGCAGATTTTACCAAAAGTGTGTTTCAAAACTGCTCTTTGAAAAGAAAGGTTCAACTCTGTGAGTTGATTGCACATGTGGTGAAGAAGTTTCTGAGAATGCTTCTGCCTAGTACTTAGCTGAAGAGATTTCATTTCACAGCATAGGCCTCATAGTGCTCCAAATATCCACTGGCAGATCCTACAAAAAGAGTGTTTCAAAACTGTTCTATCAAAAGGAAGGTTCGACTCTGTGACTAGAATGCACTCATCACAAAGAAGTTTCTGAGAATGCTTCTGTCTAGTTTTTATGTGAAGATATTTCCTTTTCCAACATAGGCCTCAAAGCCCTCCGAATAAACACCGGCAGATTGTACAAAAGGAGTGTTTCAAAACTGTTCTATGAAAAGGAACGTTCAAGTCTGTGGGTTGAATGCATTCCTCACAAAGAAGTTTCTGAGAATGCAGCTGTCTAGTTTTTGTGTGAATATATTTCCTTTTCCTTGCATAGACCTCAAATCCCTGGAAATATCCACTTGCAGATTTCACAAAAAGAGTGTTTCCAAACTGCTCTATCAAAAGACGGGTTGAAATCTGTGAGTTGAATGCACGCATCGAGGAGATCTTTCTGAGAATGCTTCTGTCTAGTTTTTAGGTGAAGATATTCCATTTCCCAGCATGGGCCTCAAAATGCTCCAAATATCCATTTGCAGATTTTACAAAAAGAGTGTTTCAAAACTGCTCTTTCAAAAAGAAGGTTCAAGTCTATGGGTTGAACGCACTGAACACAAGGAAGTTTCTGAGAATGCTTCTGTCCAGTTTTTATGTGAATATATTTCCATTTCCAGCCTAGGCTTCAAAGCGCTCCAAATATCCAATTGCAGATTCTACAAAAAGAGTGTTTCCAAACTTGTCTATCAATTAGTAGGTTCAACTCTGTTAGGTGAATGCACTCATCACAATGAAATTTCTGAGAATGCTTCTCTCTAGTTTTTATGTGCAGCAATTTCCTTTTCCAACATAGGCCTCAAGGTGCTCTGCCTAAACACTTGCGAATTCTACAAACTTAGTGATTCAAAACTGTTCTATCAAAAGGAACGTTCAAGTCTGAGGTGAATGCACTCATCAGAGAGAACTTTCTCAGAATGCTTCTGTCTAGTTTTCAGGTGAAGATATTTCATTTCCCAGCATAGGCCTCAAAGCGCTCCAAATATCCACTTGCAGATTCTACAAAAAGAGTCTTTCAAAACTGCTCTTTGAAAAGGAAGTTTCAAATCTGTGAGTTGAAAGCACTCATCAGAGAGAAGTTTCCGAGAATGATTCTATCTAGTTTTCATCTGCATGTGTTTCCTTTTCCACTAGATGCCGCAATCGCACCAAATATCCACTTGCAGTTTCCACGAAAAGAGTGTTGCAGAACTGCTCCATGGAAAGGAGTGTTCAACTCTGTGAGTTCAATCCCCACATGACATAAAAGTTTCTGAAAATGCTTCTGTCCAGTTTGTATATGAAGATATCTCCTTTTCCAGCATAAGCCTCAAAGAGCTCCAAATATCCACTTGCGTATTCTACAAAAACCGTGTTTCATAACTGGTCTATCAAAAGGGAGGTTCAACTCTGTGAGTTGAATGCACTCATCACAAAGAAGTTTCTGTGAATGCTTCCATCTAGCTTTTATGCAATGATATTTCCTTTTGCAGCATAGGCCTCAAAGCGCTCCAAATATCCACTTGCAGATTCTACAAAAAGAGGGTTTCAAAACTGCTCTATCAAAAGGCAGGTTGAACTCCGTGAGTTGAATGCACAAAGCACAGGGAACTTTCTGAGAAAGCTTTTGTCCAGTTCCTACGTGAAGATATTTCCTATTCTTGCATAGGCCTCAAAGCACTCCATCCATCCACATGAAGATTCTACTAAAAGAGTGTTTCGAAACCTCTCTATCAAAAGAAAGGTTGAACTCCGTGAGTTCAACGCACACATCACAAAGAAGTTTCTGAGAATGCTTCTGTCCAGTTTTTATGTGAAGATATTTCCTTTTCCAGCATAGGCCTCAAAGCGCTCCATATATCCACTTGCAGATGCTACAAAAAGAGTGTTTCAAAACTGCTCTTTCAGAAGGAAGCTTCAAGTCTGTGAGTTGAATGCACTTCTCACAAAGACGTTTCTGAGAATGCTTCTGTCTAGATTTCATGAGAAGATGTTTCCATTTACATCACAGGCCTCAAATCCCTCCAAATATTCACTTGCGTGTTCTACAAAAAGAGTGTTTCGAAACTTCTCTAACGATTGGTAGGTTCAACTCTCTGAGTTCAATGCACTCTTTACAAAGAGGTTTCTGAGAATATTTCTGTCTAGTTTTTATGTGAAGATATATCCTTTTCCAACATAGGCCTCGAAGCGCTCCGAATAAACAATTGCAGATTCTACAAAAGGAGTGCTTCAAAACTGTTCTATCGAAAGGAACGTTCAAGTCTGTGAGATGAATGCACTCTTCTCAAAGAGGTTTCTGAGAATGCTGCTGTCTAGTTTTTAGGTGAAGACATTTCCTTTTCCAGCGTAGGCCTCCAAGCGCTCCAAATACCCACTTGCAGATTCTACAAAAAGAGTGTCTCCCAACTTCTCTATCAATTGGTAGGTTCAAGTCTGTGAGTTGAATGCAATCCACACAAAGAAGTTTCTGAGAATGCTGCTGTTTAGTTCTTATATGAAGATATTTCCTTTTCCAGCATAGGCCGGAAATCGCTACAAATATCCACTTGCAGATTTTACCAAAAGTGTGCTTCAAAACTGCTCTTTGAAAAGAAAAGTTCAACACTGTGAGTTGAATGCACATATCGTGAAGAAGTTTCTGAGAATGCTTCTGTCTAGTACTTAGGTGAAGAGATTCCATTTCACAGCATAGGCCTCATAGTGCTCCAAATATCCACTTGCAGATTCTACAAAAAGAGTGTTTCAAAACTGTTCTATCAAAAGGAAGGTTCAAGTCTGTGACTAGAATGCACTCATCACAAAGAAGTTTCTGAGAATGCTTCTGTCTAGTTTTTATGTGAAGACATTTCCTTTTCCAACATAGGCCTCAAAGCGTTCCGAATAAACACTTGCAGATTGTACAAAAGGAGTGTTTCAAAACTGTTCTATGAAAAGGAACGTTCAAGTCTGTGAGTTGAATGCACTCCTCACAAAGAAGTTTCTGAGAATGCAGCTGTCTAGTTTTCGTGTGAAGATATTTCCTTTTCCTTGCATAGGTCTAAAATCTCTGGAAATATCCACTTGCAGAATTCACAAGAAGAGTGTTTCCAAACTGCTCTATCAAAAGACAGGTTCAACTCTGTGAGTTGAATGCACGCATCGAGAAGAACTTTCTGAGAATTCTTCTGTCTAGTTTTTAGGTGAAGATATTACGTTTCCCAGCATACGCCTCAAAGTGCTCCAAATATCCTTTTGCAGATTTTACAAAAAGAGTGTTTCAAAACTGCTCTTTCAAAAAGAAGGTTCAAGTCTGTGAGTTGAATGCACTCAACACAAGGAAGTTTCTGAGAATGCTTCTGTCTAGTTTTTATGTGAAGATATTTCCATTTCCAGCATAGGCCTCATAGTGCTCCAAATATCCACTTGCAGATTCTACAAAAAGAGTGTTTCAAAACTGTTCTATCAAAAGGAAGGTTCAACTCTGTGACTAGAATGCACTCATCACAAAGAAGTTTCTGAGAATGCTTCTGTCTAGTTTTTATGTGAAGATATTTCCATTTCCAGCATAGGCCTCAAAGCGCTCCAAATATCCATTTGCAGATTCTACAAAAAGAGTGTTTCCAAACTTCTCTATCAATTAGTAGGTTCAACTCTGTGAGGTGAATGCACTCATCACAAAGAAGTTTCTGAGAATGCTGCTGTTTAGTTCTTATGTGAAGATATTTCCTTTTCCAGCATAGGCCGGAAATCGCTCTAAATATCCACTTGCAGATTTTACCAAAAGTGTGTTTCAAAACTGCTCTTTGAAAAGAAAGGTTCAACTCTGTGAGTTGATTGCACATGTGGTGAAGAAGTTTCTGAGAATGCTTCTGTCTAGTACTTAGCTGAAGAGATTTCATTTCACAGCATAGGCCTCATAGTGCTCCAAATATCCACTTGCAGATTCTACAAAAAGAGTGTTTCAAAACTGTTCTATCAAAAGGAAGGTTCAACTCTGTGACTAGAATGCACTCATCACAAAGAAGTTTCTGAGAATGCTTCTGTCTAGTTTTTATGTGAAGATATTTCCTTTTCCAACATAGGCCTCAAAGCGCTCCGAATAAACACCGGCAGATTGTACAAAAGGAGTGTTTCAAAACTGTTCTATGAAAAGGAACGTTCAAGTCTGTGGGTTGAATGCATTCCTCACAAAGAAGTTTCTGAGAATGCAGCTGTCTAGTTTTTGTGTGAATATATTTCCTTTTCCTTGCATAGACCTCAAATCCCTGGAAATATCCACTTGCAGATTTCACAAAAAGAGTGTTTCCAAACTGCTCTATCAAAAGACGGGTTGAAATCTGTGAGTTGAATGCACGCATCGAGGAGATCTTTCTGAGAATGCTTCTGTCTAGTTTTTAGGTGAAGATATTCCATTTCCCAGCATGGGCCTCAAAATGCTCCAAATATCCATTTGCAGATTTTACAAAAAGAGTGTTTCAAAACTGCTCTTTCAAAAAGAAGGTTCAAGTCTATGGGTTGAACGCACTGAACACAAGGAAGTTTCTGAGAATGCTTCTGTCCAGTTTTTATGTGAATATATTTCCATTTCCAGCCTAGGCTTCAAAGCGCTCCAAATATCCAATTGCAGATTCTACAAAAAGAGTGTTTCCAAACTTGTCTATCAATTAGTAGGTTCAACTCTGTTAGGTGAATGCACTCATCACAATGAAATTTCTGAGAATGCTTCTCTCTAGTTTTTATGTGCAGCAATTTCCTTTTCCAACATAGGCCTCAAGGTGCTCTGCATAAACACTTGCGAATTCTACAAACTTAGTGATTCAAAACTGTTCTATCAAAAGGAACGTTCAAGTCTGAGGTGAATGCACTCATCAGAGAGAACTTTCTCAGAATGCTTCTGTCTAGTTTTCAGGTGAAGATATTTCATTTCCCAGCATAGGCCTCAAAGCGCTCCAAATATCCACTTGCAGATCCTACAAAAAGAGTCTTTCAAAACTGCTCTTTGAAAAGGAAGGTTCAAATCTGTGAGTTGAAAGCACTCATCAGAGAGAAGTTTCCGAGAATGATTCTATCTAGTTTTCATCTGCATGTGTTTCCTTTTCCACTAGATGCCGCAATCGCACCAAATATCCACTTGCAGTTTCCACGAAAAGAGTGTTGCAGAACTGCTCCATGGAAAGGAGTGTTCAACTCTGTGAGTTCAATCCCCACATGACATAAAAGTTTCTGAAAATGCTTCTGTCCAGTTTGTATATGAAGATATCTCCTTTTCCAGCATAAGCCTCAAAGAGCTCCAAATATCCACTTGCGTATTGTACAAAAACCGTGTTTCATAACTGGTCTATCAAAAGCAAGGTTCAACTCTGTGAGTTGAATGCACTCATCACAAAGAAGTTTCTGTGAATGCTTCCATCTAGCTTTTATGCAATGATATTTCCT
Organism: Pongo pygmaeus; assembly: GCF_028885625.2. NCBI lineage: Eukaryota > Metazoa > Chordata > Mammalia > Primates > Hominidae > Pongo > Pongo pygmaeus. The sequence goes on from NC_085930.1 coordinate 21,679,971, forward strand.
TTTGCAGCATAGGCCTCAAAGCGCTCCAAATATCCACTTGCAGATTCTACAAAAAGAGGGTTTCAAAACTGCTCTATCAAAAGGCAGGTTGAACTCCGTGAGTTGAATGCACAAAGCACAGGGAACTTTCTGAGAAAGCTTTTGTCCAGTTTCTACGTGAAGATATTTCCTTTTCCAGCCTAGGCCTCAAAGCACTCCATCCATCCACATGAAGATTCTACTAAAAGAGTGTTTCGAAACTTCTCTATCAAAAGAAAGGTTGAACTCCGTGAGTTCAACGCACACATCACAAAGAAGTTTCTGAGGATGCTTCTGTCCAGTTTTTATGTGAAGATATTTCCTTTTCCAGCATAGGCCTCAAAGCGCTCCATATATCCACTTGCAGATGCTACAAAAAGAGTGTTTCAAAACTGCTCTTTCAGAAGGAAGCTTCAAGTCTGTGAGTTGAATGCACTTCTCACAAAGACGTTTCTGAGAATGCTTCTGTCTAGATTTCATGAGAAGATGTTTCCATTTACATCACAGGCCTCAAATCCCTCCAAATATTCACTTGCGTGTTCTACAAAAAGAGTGTTTCGAAACTTCTCTATCGATTGGTAGGTTCAACTCTCTGAGTTGAATGCACTCTTTACAAAGAGGTTTCTCAGAATATTTCTGTCTAGTTTTTATGTGAAGATATATCCTTTTCCAACATAGGCCTCGAAGCGCTCCGACTAAACAATTGCAGATTCTACAAAAGGAGTGCTTCAAAACTGTCCTACAGAAATTAACGTTCAAGTCTGTGAGATGAATGCACTCTTCTCAAAGAGGTTTCTGAGAATGCTGCTGTCTAGTTTTTAGGTGAAGACATTTCCTTTTCCAGCATAGGCCTCAAAGCGCTCCAAATACCCACTTGCAGATTCTACAAAAAGAGTGTCTCCCAACTCCTCTATCAATTGGTAGGTTCAAGTCTGTGAGCTGAATGCAATCCACACAAAGAAGTTTCTGAGAATGCAGCTGTCTAGATTTTGTGTGAAGATATTTCCTTTTCCTTGCATAGGTCTCAAATCGCTGGAAATATCCACTTGCAGATTTCACAAGAAGAGTGTTTCCAAACTGCTCTATCAAAAGACAGGTTCAACTCTGTGAGTTGAATGCACGCATCGAGAAGAACTTTCTGAGAATGCTTCTGTCTAGTTTTTAGGTGAAGATATTACATTTCCCAGCATAGGCCTCAAAGTGCTCCAAATATCCTTTTGCAGATTTTACAAAAAGAGTGTTTCAAAACTGCTCTTTCAAAAAGAAGGTTCAAGTCTGTGAGTTGAATGCACTCAACACAAGGAAGTTTCTGAGAATGCTTCTGTCTAGTTTTTATGTGAAGATATTTCCATTTCCAGCATAGGCCTCAAAGCGCTCCAAATATCCATTTGCAGATTCTACAAAAAGAGTGTTTCCAAACTTCTCTATCAATTAGTAGGTTCAACTCTGTGAGGTGAATGCACTCATCACAAAGAAGTTTCTGAGAATGCTGCTGTTTAGTTCTTATGTGAAGATATTTCCTTTTCCAGCATAGGCCGGAAATCGCTCTAAATATCCACTTGCAGATTTTACCAAAAGTGTGTTTCAAAACTGCTCTTTGAAAAGAAAGGTTCAACTCTGTGAGTTGATTGCACATGTGGTGAAGAAGTTTCTGAGAATGCTTCTGCCTAGTACTTAGCTGAAGAGATTTCATTTCACAGCATAGGCCTCATAGTGCTCCAAATATCCACTGGCAGATCCTACAAAAAGAGTGTTTCAAAACTGTTCTATCAAAAGGAAGGTTCGACTCTGTGACTAGAATGCACTCATCACAAAGAAGTTTCTGAGAATGCTTCTGTCTAGTTTTTATGTGAAGATATTTCCTTTTCCAACATAGGCCTCAAAGCCCTCCGAATAAACACCGGCAGATTGTACAAAAGGAGTGTTTCAAAACTGTTCTATGAAAAGGAACGTTCAAGTCTGTGGGTTGAATGCATTCCTCACAAAGAAGTTTCTGAGAATGCAGCTGTCTAGTTTTTGTGTGAATATATTTCCTTTTCCTTGCATAGACCTCAAATCCCTGGAAATATCCACTTGCAGATTTCACAAAAAGAGTGTTTCCAAACTGCTCTATCAAAAGACGGGTTGAAATCTGTGAGTTGAATGCACGCATCGAGGAGATCTTTCTGAGAATGCTTCTGTCTAGTTTTTAGGTGAAGATATTCCATTTCCCAGCATGGGCCTCAAAATGCTCCAAATATCCATTTGCAGATTTTACAAAAAGAGTGTTTCAAAACTGCTCTTTCAAAAAGAAGGTTCAAGTCTATGGGTTGAACGCACTGAACACAAGGAAGTTTCTGAGAATGCTTCTGTCCAGTTTTTATGTGAATATATTTCCATTTCCAGCCTAGGCTTCAAAGCGCTCCAAATATCCAATTGCAGATTCTACAAAAAGAGTGTTTCCAAACTTGTCTATCAATTAGTAGGTTCAACTCTGTTAGGTGAATGCACTCATCACAATGAAATTTCTGAGAATGCTTCTCTCTAGTTTTTATGTGCAGCAATTTCCTTTTCCAACATAGGCCTCAAGGTGCTCTGCCTAAACACTTGCGAATTCTACAAACTTAGTGATTCAAAACTGTTCTATCAAAAGGAACGTTCAAGTCTGAGGTGAATGCACTCATCAGAGAGAACTTTCTCAGAATGCTTCTGTCTAGTTTTCAGGTGAAGATATTTCATTTCCCAGCATAGGCCTCAAAGCGCTCCAAATATCCACTTGCAGATTCTACAAAAAGAGTCTTTCAAAACTGCTCTTTGAAAAGGAAGTTTCAAATCTGTGAGTTGAAAGCACTCATCAGAGAGAAGTTTCCGAGAATGATTCTATCTAGTTTTCATCTGCATGTGTTTCCTTTTCCACTAGATGCCGCAATCGCACCAAATATCCACTTGCAGTTTCCACGAAAAGAGTGTTGCAGAACTGCTCCATGGAAAGGAGTGTTCAACTCTGTGAGTTCAATCCCCACATGACATAAAAGTTTCTGAAAATGCTTCTGTCCAGTTTGTATATGAAGATATCTCCTTTTCCAGCATAAGCCTCAAAGAGCTCCAAATATCCACTTGCGTATTCTACAAAAACCGTGTTTCATAACTGGTCTATCAAAAGGGAGGTTCAACTCTGTGAGTTGAATGCACTCATCACAAAGAAGTTTCTGTGAATGCTTCCATCTAGCTTTTATGCAATGATATTTCCTTTTGCAGCATAGGCCTCAAAGCGCTCCAAATATCCACTTGCAGATTCTACAAAAAGAGGGTTTCAAAACTGCTCTATCAAAAGGCAGGTTGAACTCCGTGAGTTGAATGCACAAAGCACAGGGAACTTTCTGAGAAAGCTTTTGTCCAGTTCCTACGTGAAGATATTTCCTATTCTTGCATAGGCCTCAAAGCACTCCATCCATCCACATGAAGATTCTACTAAAAGAGTGTTTCGAAACCTCTCTATCAAAAGAAAGGTTGAACTCCGTGAGTTCAACGCACACATCACAAAGAAGTTTCTGAGAATGCTTCTGTCCAGTTTTTATGTGAAGATATTTCCTTTTCCAGCATAGGCCTCAAAGCGCTCCATATATCCACTTGCAGATGCTACAAAAAGAGTGTTTCAAAACTGCTCTTTCAGAAGGAAGCTTCAAGTCTGTGAGTTGAATGCACTTCTCACAAAGACGTTTCTGAGAATGCTTCTGTCTAGATTTCATGAGAAGATGTTTCCATTTACATCACAGGCCTCAAATCCCTCCAAATATTCACTTGCGTGTTCTACAAAAAGAGTGTTTCGAAACTTCTCTAACGATTGGTAGGTTCAACTCTCTGAGTTCAATGCACTCTTTACAAAGAGGTTTCTGAGAATATTTCTGTCTAGTTTTTATGTGAAGATATATCCTTTTCCAACATAGGCCTCGAAGCGCTCCGAATAAACAATTGCAGATTCTACAAAAGGAGTGCTTCAAAACTGTTCTATCGAAAGGAACGTTCAAGTCTGTGAGATGAATGCACTCTTCTCAAAGAGGTTTCTGAGAATGCTGCTGTCTAGTTTTTAGGTGAAGACATTTCCTTTTCCAGCGTAGGCCTCCAAGCGCTCCAAATACCCACTTGCAGATTCTACAAAAAGAGTGTCTCCCAACTTCTCTATCAATTGGTAGGTTCAAGTCTGTGAGTTGAATGCAATCCACACAAAGAAGTTTCTGAGAATGCTGCTGTTTAGTTCTTATATGAAGATATTTCCTTTTCCAGCATAGGCCGGAAATCGCTACAAATATCCACTTGCAGATTTTACCAAAAGTGTGCTTCAAAACTGCTCTTTGAAAAGAAAAGTTCAACACTGTGAGTTGAATGCACATATCGTGAAGAAGTTTCTGAGAATGCTTCTGTCTAGTACTTAGGTGAAGAGATTCCATTTCACAGCATAGGCCTCATAGTGCTCCAAATATCCACTTGCAGATTCTACAAAAAGAGTGTTTCAAAACTGTTCTATCAAAAGGAAGGTTCAAGTCTGTGACTAGAATGCACTCATCACAAAGAAGTTTCTGAGAATGCTTCTGTCTAGTTTTTATGTGAAGACATTTCCTTTTCCAACATAGGCCTCAAAGCGTTCCGAATAAACACTTGCAGATTGTACAAAAGGAGTGTTTCAAAACTGTTCTATGAAAAGGAACGTTCAAGTCTGTGAGTTGAATGCACTCCTCACAAAGAAGTTTCTGAGAATGCAGCTGTCTAGTTTTCGTGTGAAGATATTTCCTTTTCCTTGCATAGGTCTAAAATCTCTGGAAATATCCACTTGCAGAATTCACAAGAAGAGTGTTTCCAAACTGCTCTATCAAAAGACAGGTTCAACTCTGTGAGTTGAATGCACGCATCGAGAAGAACTTTCTGAGAATTCTTCTGTCTAGTTTTTAGGTGAAGATATTACGTTTCCCAGCATACGCCTCAAAGTGCTCCAAATATCCTTTTGCAGATTTTACAAAAAGAGTGTTTCAAAACTGCTCTTTCAAAAAGAAGGTTCAAGTCTGTGAGTTGAATGCACTCAACACAAGGAAGTTTCTGAGAATGCTTCTGTCTAGTTTTTATGTGAAGATATTTCCATTTCCAGCATAGGCCTCATAGTGCTCCAAATATCCACTTGCAGATTCTACAAAAAGAGTGTTTCAAAACTGTTCTATCAAAAGGAAGGTTCAACTCTGTGACTAGAATGCACTCATCACAAAGAAGTTTCTGAGAATGCTTCTGTCTAGTTTTTATGTGAAGATATTTCCATTTCCAGCATAGGCCTCAAAGCGCTCCAAATATCCATTTGCAGATTCTACAAAAAGAGTGTTTCCAAACTTCTCTATCAATTAGTAGGTTCAACTCTGTGAGGTGAATGCACTCATCACAAAGAAGTTTCTGAGAATGCTGCTGTTTAGTTCTTATGTGAAGATATTTCCTTTTCCAGCATAGGCCGGAAATCGCTCTAAATATCCACTTGCAGATTTTACCAAAAGTGTGTTTCAAAACTGCTCTTTGAAAAGAAAGGTTCAACTCTGTGAGTTGATTGCACATGTGGTGAAGAAGTTTCTGAGAATGCTTCTGTCTAGTACTTAGCTGAAGAGATTTCATTTCACAGCATAGGCCTCATAGTGCTCCAAATATCCACTTGCAGATTCTACAAAAAGAGTGTTTCAAAACTGTTCTATCAAAAGGAAGGTTCAACTCTGTGACTAGAATGCACTCATCACAAAGAAGTTTCTGAGAATGCTTCTGTCTAGTTTTTATGTGAAGATATTTCCTTTTCCAACATAGGCCTCAAAGCGCTCCGAATAAACACCGGCAGATTGTACAAAAGGAGTGTTTCAAAACTGTTCTATGAAAAGGAACGTTCAAGTCTGTGGGTTGAATGCATTCCTCACAAAGAAGTTTCTGAGAATGCAGCTGTCTAGTTTTTGTGTGAATATATTTCCTTTTCCTTGCATAGACCTCAAATCCCTGGAAATATCCACTTGCAGATTTCACAAAAAGAGTGTTTCCAAACTGCTCTATCAAAAGACGGGTTGAAATCTGTGAGTTGAATGCACGCATCGAGGAGATCTTTCTGAGAATGCTTCTGTCTAGTTTTTAGGTGAAGATATTCCATTTCCCAGCATGGGCCTCAAAATGCTCCAAATATCCATTTGCAGATTTTACAAAAAGAGTGTTTCAAAACTGCTCTTTCAAAAAGAAGGTTCAAGTCTATGGGTTGAACGCACTGAACACAAGGAAGTTTCTGAGAATGCTTCTGTCCAGTTTTTATGTGAATATATTTCCATTTCCAGCCTAGGCTTCAAAGCGCTCCAAATATCCAATTGCAGATTCTACAAAAAGAGTGTTTCCAAACTTGTCTATCAATTAGTAGGTTCAACTCTGTTAGGTGAATGCACTCATCACAATGAAATTTCTGAGAATGCTTCTCTCTAGTTTTTATGTGCAGCAATTTCCTTTTCCAACATAGGCCTCAAGGTGCTCTGCATAAACACTTGCGAATTCTACAAACTTAGTGATTCAAAACTGTTCTATCAAAAGGAACGTTCAAGTCTGAGGTGAATGCACTCATCAGAGAGAACTTTCTCAGAATGCTTCTGTCTAGTTTTCAGGTGAAGATATTTCATTTCCCAGCATAGGCCTCAAAGCGCTCCAAATATCCACTTGCAGATCCTACAAAAAGAGTCTTTCAAAACTGCTCTTTGAAAAGGAAGGTTCAAATCTGTGAGTTGAAAGCACTCATCAGAGAGAAGTTTCCGAGAATGATTCTATCTAGTTTTCATCTGCATGTGTTTCCTTTTCCACTAGATGCCGCAATCGCACCAAATATCCACTTGCAGTTTCCACGAAAAGAGTGTTGCAGAACTGCTCCATGGAAAGGAGTGTTCAACTCTGTGAGTTCAATCCCCACATGACATAAAAGTTTCTGAAAATGCTTCTGTCCAGTTTGTATATGAAGATATCTCCTTTTCCAGCATAAGCCTCAAAGAGCTCCAAATATCCACTTGCGTATTCTACAAAAACCGTGTTTCCTAACTGGTCTATCAAAAGGGAGGTTCAACTCTGTGAGTTGAATGCACTCATCACAAAGAAGTTTCTGTGAATGCTTCCATCTAGCTTTTATGCAATGATATTTCCTTTTGCAGCCTAGGCCTCAAAGCGCTCCAAATATCCACTTGCAGATTCTACAAAAAGAGGGTTTCAAAACTGCTCTATCAAAAGGCAGGTTGAACTCCGTGAGTTGAATGCACAAAGCACAGAGAACTCTCTGAGAAAGCTTTTGTCCAGTTTCTACGTGAAGATATTTCCATTTCCAGCATAGGCCTCAAAGCACTCCATCCATCCACATGAAGATTCTACTAAAAGAGTGTTTCGAAACTTCTCTATCAAAAGAAAGGTTGAACTCCGTGAGTTCAACGCACACATCACAAAGAAGTTTCTGAGAATGCTTCTGTCCAGTTTTTATGTGAAGATATTTCCTTTTCCAGCATAGGCCTCAAAGCGCTCCATATATCCACTTGCAGATGCTACAAAAAGAGTGTTTCAAAACTGCTCTTTCAGAAGGAAGCTTCAAGTCTGTGAGTTGAATGCACTTCTCACAAAGACGTTTCTGAGAATGCTTCTGTCTAGATTTCATGAGAAGATGTTTCCATTTACATCACAGGCCTCAAATCCCTCCAAATATTCACTTGCGTGTTCTACAAAAAGAGTGTTTCGAAACTTCTCTATCGATTGGTAGGTTCAACTCTCTGAGTTGAATGCACTCTTTACAAAGAGGTTTCTCAGAATATTTCTGTCTAGTTTTAATGTGAAGATATATCCTTTTCCAACATAGGCCTCGAAGCGCTCCGACTAAACAATTGCAGATTCTACAAAAGGAGTGCTTCAAAACTGTTCTATCGAAAGGAACGTTCAAGTCTGTGAGATGAATGCACTCTTCTCAAAGAGGTTTCTGAGAATGCTGCTGTCTAGTTTTTAGGTGAAGACATTTCCTTTTCCAGCATAGGCCTCAAAGCGCTCCAAATACCCACTTGCAGATTCTACAAAAAGAGTGTCTCCCAACTTCTCTATCAATTGGTAGGTTCAAGTCTGTGAGTTGAATGCAATCCACACAAAGAAGTTTCTGAGAATGCTGCTGTTTAGTTCTTATGTGAAGATATTTCCTTTTCCAGCATAGGCCGGAAATCGCTACAAATATCCACTTGCAGATTTTACCAAAAGTGTGCTTCAAAACTGCTCTTTGAAAAGAAAGGTTCAAAACTGTGAGTTGAATGCACATATCGTGAATAAGTTTCTGAGAATGCTTCTGTCTAGTACTTAGGTGAAGAGATTCCATTTCACAGCATAGGCCTCATAGTGCTCCAAATATCCACTTGCAGATTCTACAAAAAGAGTGTTTCAAAACTGTTCTATCAAAAGGAAGGTTCAAGTCTGTGACTAGAATGCACTCATCACAAAGAAGTTTCTGAGAATGCTTCTGTCTAGTTTTTATGTGAAGACATTTCCTTTTCCAACATAGGCCTCAAAGCGTTCCGAATAAACACTTGCAGATTGTACAAAAGGAGTGTTTCAAAACTGTTCTATGAAAAGGAACGTTCAAGTCTGTGAGTTGAATGCACTCCTCACAAAGAAGTTTCTGAGAATGCAGCTGTCTAGTTTTCGTGTGAAGATATTTCCTTTTCCTTGCATAGGTCTCAAATCGCTGGAAATATCCACTTGCAGAATTCACAAGAAGAGTGTTTCCAAACTGCTCTATCAAAAGACAGGTTCAACTCTGTGAGTTGAATGCACGCATCGAGAAGAACTTTCTGAGAATGCTTCTGTCTAGTTTTTAGGTGAAGATATTACGTTTCCCAGCATACGCCTCAAAGTGCTCCAAATATCCTTTTGCAGATTTTACAAAAAGAGTGTTTCAAAACTGCTCTTTCAAAAAGAAGGTTCAAGTCTGTGAGTTGAATGCACTCAACACAAGGAAGTTTCTGAGAATGCTTCTGTCTAGTTTTTATGTGAAGATATTTCCATTTCCAGCATAGGCCTCATAGTGCTCCAAATATCCACTTGCAGATTCTACAAAAAGAGTGTTTCAAAACTGTTCTATCAAAAGGAAGGTTCAACTCTGTGACTAGAATGCACTCATCACAAAGAAGTTTCTGAGAATGCTTCTGTCTAGTTTTTATGTGAAGATATTTCCATTTCCAGCATAGGCCTCAAAGCGCTCCAAATATCCATTTGCAGATTCTACAAAAAGAGTGTTTCCAAACTTCTCTATCAATTAGTAGGTTCAACTCTGTGAGGTGAATGCACTCATCACAAAGAAGTTTCTGAGAATGCTGCTGTTTAGTTCTTATGTGAAGATATTTCCTTTTCCAGCATAGGCCGGAAATCGCTCTAAATATCCACTTGCAGATTTTACCAAAAGTGTGTTTCAAAACTGCTCTTTGAAAAGAAAGGTTCAACTCTGTGAGTTGATTGCACATGTGGTGAAGAAGTTTCTGAGAATGCTTCTGTCTAGTACTTAGCTGAAGAGATTTCATTTCACAGCATAGGCCTCATAGTGCTCCAAATATCCACTTGCAGATTCTACAAAAAGAGTGTTTCAAAATTGTTCTATCAAAAGGAAGGTTCAACTCTGTGACTAGAATGCACTCCTCACAAAGAAGTTTCTGAGAATGCTTCTGTCTAGTTTTTATGTGAAGATATTTCCTTTTCCAACATAGGCCTCAAAGCGCTCCGAATAAACACCTGCAGATTGTACAAAAGGAGTGTTTCAAAACTGTTCTATGAAAAGGAACGTTCAAGTCTGTGAGTTGAATGCACTCCTCACAAAGAAGTTTCTGAGAATGCAGCTGTCTAGTTTTTGTGTGAAGATATTTCCTTTTCCTTGCATAGGTCTCAATTCGCTGGAAATATCCACTTGCAGATTTCACAAAAAGAGTGTTTCCAAACTGCTCTATCAAAAGACAGGTTCAACTCTGTGAGTTGAATGCACGCATCGAGAAGAACTTTCTGAGAATGCTTCTGTCTAGTTTTTAGGTGAAGATATTACATTTCCCAGCATAGGCCTCATAGTGCTCCAAATATCCACTTGCAGATTCTACAAAAAGAGTGTTTCAAAACTGTTCTATCAAAAGGAAGGTTCAACTCTGTGACTAGAATGCACTCATCACAAAGAAGTTTCTGAGAATGCTTCTGTCTAGTTTTTATGTGAAGATATTTCCATTTCCAGCATAGGCCTCAAAGCGCTCCAAATATCCATTTGTAGATTCTACAAAAAGAGTGTTTCCAAACTTCTCTATCAATTAGTAGGTTCAACTCTGTGAGGTGAATGCACTCATCACAAAGAAGTTTCTGAGAATGCTGCTGTTTAGTTCTTATGTGAAGATATTTCCTTTTCCAGCATAGGCCGGAAATCGCTCTAAATATCCACTTGCAGATTTTACCAAAAGTGTGTTTCAAAACTGCTCTTTGAAAAGAAAGGTTCAACTCTGTGAGTTGATTGCACATGTGGTGAAGAAGTTTCTGAGAATGCTTCTGTCTAGTACTTAGCTGAAGAGATTTCATTTCACAGCATAGGCCTCACAGTGCTCCAAATATCCACTTGCAGCTTCTACAAAAAGAGTGTTTCAAAACTGTTCTATCAAAAGGAAGGTTCAAGTCTGTGAGTAGAATGCACTCATCACAAAGAAGTTTCTGAGAATGCTTCTGTCTAGTTTTTATGTGAAGACATTTCCTTTTCCAACATAGGCCTCAAAGCGTTCCGAATAAACACTTGCAGATTGTACAAAAGGAGTGTTTCAAAACTGTTCTATGAAAAGGAACGTTCAAGTCTGTGAGTTGAATGCACTCCTCACAAAGAAGTTTCTGAGAATGCAGCTGTCTAGTTTTTGTGTGAAGATATTTCCTTTTCCTTGCATAGGTCTCAAATCGCTGGAAATATCCACTTGCAGATTTCACAAGAAGAGTGTTTCCAAACTGCTCTATCAAAAGACAGGTTCAACTCTGTGTGTTGAATGCACGCATCGAGAAGAACTTTCTGAGAATGCTTCTGTCTAGTTTTTAGGTGAAGATATTACATTTCCCAGCATAGGCCTCAAAGTGCTCCAAATATCCTTTTGCAGATTTAACAAAAAGAGTGTTTCTAAACTGCTCTTTCAAAAAGAAGGTTCAAGTCTGTGAGTTGAATGCACTCAACACAAGGAAGTTTCTGAGAATGCTTCTGTCTAGTTTTTATGTGAAGATATTTCCATTTCCAGCATAGGCCTCAAAGCGCTCCAAATATCCATTTGCAGGTTCTACAAAAAGAGTGTTTCCAAACTTCTCTATCAATTAGTAGGTTCAACTCTGTGAGGTGAATGCACTCATCACAAAGAAGTTTCTGAGAATGCTGCTGTTTAGTTCTTATGTGAAGATATTTCCTTTTCCAGCATAGGCCGGAAATCGCTCTAAATATCCACTTGCAGATTTTACCAAAAGTGTGTTTCAAAACTGCTCTTTGAAAAGAAAGGTTCAACTCTGTGAGTTGATTGCACATGTGGTGAAGAAGTTTCTGAGAATGCTTCTGCCTAGTACTTAGCTGAAGAGATTTCATTTCACAGCATAGGCCTCATATTGCTCCAAATATCCACTTGCAGATTCTACAAAAAGAGGGTTTCAAAACTGCTCTATCAAAAGGCAGGTTGAACTCCGTGAGTTGAATGCACAAAGCACAGAGAACTTTCTGAGAAAGCTTTTGTCCAGTTTCTACGTGAAGATATTTCCATTTCCAGCATAGGCCTCAAAGCACTCCATCCATCCACATGAAGATTCTACTAAAAGAGTGTTTCGAAACTTCTCTATCAAAAGAAAGGTTGAACTCCGTGAGTTCAACGCACACATCACAAAGAAGTTTCTGAGAATGCTTCTGTCCAGTTTTTATGTGAAGATATTTCCTTTTCCAGCATAGGCCTCAAAGCGCTCCATATATCCACTTGCAGATGCTACAAAAAGAGTGTTTCAAAACTGCTCTTTCAGAAGGAAGCTTCAAGTCTGTGAGTTGAATGCACTTCTCACAAAGACGTTTCTGAGAATGCTTCTGTCTAGATTTCATGAGAAGATGTTTCCATTTACATCACAGGCCTCAAATCCCTCCAAATATTCACTTGCGTGTTCTACAAAAAGAGTGTTTCGAAACTTCTCTATCGATTGGTAGGTTCAACTCTCTGAGTTGAATGCACTCTTTACAAAGAGGTTTCTCAGAATATTTCTGTCTAGTTTTAATGTGAAGATATATCCTTTTCCAACATAGGCCTCGAAGCGCTCCGACTAAACAATTGCAGATTCTACAAAAGGAGTGCTTCAAAACTGTTCTATCGAAAGGAACGTTCAAGTCTGTGAGATGAATGCACTCTTCTCAAAGAGGTTTCTGAGAATGCTGCTGTCTAGTTTTTAGGTGAAGACATTTCCTTTTCCAGCATAGGCCTCAAAGCGCTCCAAATACCCACTTGCAGATTCTACAAAAAGAGTGTCTCCCAACTTCTCTATCAATTGGTAGGTTCAAGTCTGTGAGTTGAATGCAATCCACACAAAGAAGTTTCTGAGAATGCTGCTGTTTAGTTCTTATGTGAAGATATTTCCTTTTCCAGCATAGGCCGGAAATCGCTACAAATATCCACTTGCAGATTTTACCAAAAGTGTGCTTCAAAACTGCTCTTTGAAAAGAAAGGTTCAAAACTGTGAGTTGAATGCACATATCGTGAATAAGTTTCTGAGAATGCTTCTGTCTAGTACTTAGGTGAAGAGATTCCATTTCACAGCATAGGCCTCATAGTGCTCCAAATATCCACTTGCAGATTCTACAAAAAGAGTGTTTCAAAACTGTTCTATCAAAAGGAAGGTTCAAGTCTGTGACTAGAATGCACTCATCACAAAGAAGTTTCTGAGAATGCTTCTGTCTAGTTTTTATGTGAAGACATTTCCTTTTCCAACATAGGCCTCAAAGCGTTCCGAATAAACACTTGCAGATTGTACAAAAGGAGTGTTTCAAAACTGTTCTATGAAAAGGAACGTTCAAGTCTGTGAGTTGAATGCACTCCTCACAAAGAAGTTTCTGAGAATGCAGCTGTCTAGTTTTCGTGTGAAGATATTTCCTTTTCCTTGCATAGGTCTCAAATCGCTGGAAATATCCACTTGCAGAATTCACAAGAAGAGTGTTTCCAAACTGCTCTATCAAAAGACAGGTTCAACTCTGTGAGTTGAATGCACGCATCGAGAAGAACTTTCTGAGAATGCTTCTGTCTAGTTTTTAGGTGAAGATATTACGTTTCCCAGCATACGCCTCAAAGTGCTCCAAATATCCTTTTGCAGATTTTACAAAAAGAGTGTTTCAAAACTGCTCTTTCAAAAAGAAGGTTCAAGTCTGTGAGTTGAATGCACTCAACACAAGGAAGTTTCTGAGAATGCTTCTGTCTAGTTTTTATGTGAAGATATTTCCATTTCCAGCATAGGCCTCATAGTGCTCCAAATATCCACTTGCAGATTCTACAAAAAGAGTGTTTCAAAACTGTTCTATCAAAAGGAAGGTTCAACTCTGTGACTAGAATGCACTCATCACAAAGAAGTTTCTGAGAATGCTTCTGTCTAGTTTTTATGTGAAGATATTTCCATTTCCAGCATAGGCCTCAAAGCGCTCCAAATATCCATTTGCAGATTCTACAAAAAGAGTGTTTCCAAACTTCTCTATCAATTAGTAGGTTCAACTCTGTGAGGTGAATGCACTCATCACAAAGAAGTTTCTGAGAATGCTGCTGTTTAGTTCTTATGTGAAGATATTTCCTTTTCCAGCATAGGCCGGAAATCGCTCTAAATATCCACTTGCAGATTTTACCAAAAGTGTGTTTCAAAACTGCTCTTTGAAAAGAAAGGTTCAACTCTGTGAGTTGATTGCACATGTGGTGAAGAAGTTTCTGAGAATGCTTCTGTCTAGTACTTAGCTGAAGAGATTTCATTTCACAGCATAGGCCTCATAGTGCTCCAAATATCCACTTGCAGATTCTACAAAAAGAGTGTTTCAAAATTGTTCTATCAAAAGGAAGGTTCAACTCTGTGACTAGAATGCACTCCTCACAAAGAAGTTTCTGAGAATGCTTCTGTCTAGTTTTTATGTGAAGATATTTCCTTTTCCAACATAGGCCTCAAAGCGCTCCGAATAAACACCTGCAGATTGTACAAAAGGAGTGTTTCAAAACTGTTCTATGAAAAGGAACGTTCAAGTCTGTGAGTTGAATGCACTCCTCACAAAGAAGTTTCTGAGAATGCAGCTGTCTAGTTTTTGTGTGAAGATATTTCCTTTTCCTTGCATAGGTCTCAATTCGCTGGAAATATCCACTTGCAGATTTCACAAAAAGAGTGTTTCCAAACTGCTCTATCAAAAGACAGGTTCAACTCTGTGAGTTGAATGGACGCATCGAGAAGAACTTTCTGAGAATGCTTCTGTCTAGTTTTTAGGTGAAGATATTACATTTCCCAGCATAGGCCTCATAGTGCTCCAAATATCCACTTGCAGATTCTACAAAAAGAGTGTTTCAAAACTGTTCTATCAAAAGGAAGGTTCAACTCTGTGACTAGAATGCACTCATCACAAAGAAGTTTCTGAGAATGCTTCTGTCTAGTTTTTATGTGAAGATATTTCCATTTCCAGCATAGGCCTCAAAGCGCTCCAAATATCCATTTGTAGATTCTACAAAAAGAGTGTTTCCAAACTTCTCTATCAATTAGTAGGTTCAACTCTGTGAGGTGAATGCACTCATCACAAAGAAGTTTCTGAGAATGCTGCTGTTTAGTTCTTATGTGAAGATATTTCCTTTTCCAGCATAGGCCGGAAATCGCTCTAAATATCCACTTGCAGATTTTACCAAAAGTGTGTTTCAAAACTGCTCTTTGAAAAGAAAGGTTCAACTCTGTGAGTTGATTGCACATGTGGTGAAGAAGTTTCTGAGAATGCTTCTGTCTAGTACTTAGCTGAAGAGATTTCATTTCACAGCATAGGCCTCACAGTGCTCCAAATATCCACTTGCAGCTTCTACAAAAAGAGTGTTTCAAAACTGTTCTATCAAAAGGAAGGTTCAAGTCTGTGAGTAGAATGCACTCATCACAAAGAAGTTTCTGAGAATGCTTCTGTCTAGTTTTTATGTGAAGACATTTCCTTTTCCAACATAGGCCTCAAAGCGTTCCGAATAAACACTTGCAGATTGTACAAAAGGAGTGTTTCAAAACTGTTCTATGAAAAGGAACGTTCAAGTCTGTGAGTTGAATGCACTCCTCACAAAGAAGTTTCTGAGAATGCAGCTGTCTAGTTTTTGTGTGAAGATATTTCCTTTTCCTTGCATAGGTCTCAAATCGCTGGAAATATCCACTTGCAGATTTCACAAGAAGAGTGTTTCCAAACTGCTCTATCAAAAGACAGGTTCAACTCTGTGTGTTGAATGCACGCATCGAGAAGAACTTTCTGAGAATGCTTCTGTCTAGTTTTTAGGTGAAGATATTACATTTCCCAGCATAGGCCTCAAAGTGCTCCAAATATCCTTTTGCAGATTTAACAAAAAGAGTGTTTCTAAACTGCTCTTTCAAAAAGAAGGTTCAAGTCTGTGAGTTGAATGCACTCAACACAAGGAAGTTTCTGAGAATGCTTCTGTCTAGTTTTTATGTGAAGATATTTCCATTTCCAGCATAGGCCTCAAAGCGCTCCAAATATCCATTTGCAGGTTCTACAAAAAGAGTGTTTCCAAACTTCTCTATCAATTAGTAGGTTCAACTCTGTGAGGTGAATGCACTCATCACAAAGAAGTTTCTGAGAATGCTGCTGTTTAGTTCTTATGTGAAGATATTTCCTTTTCCAGCATAGGCCGGAAATCGCTCTAAATATCCACTTGCAGATTTTACCAAAAGTGTGTTTCAAAACTGCTCTTTGAAAAGAAAGGTTCAACTCTGTGAGTTGATTGCACATGTGGTGAAGAAGTTTCTGAGAATGCTTCTGCCTAGTACTTAGCTGAAGAGATTTCATTTCACAGCATAGGCCTCATATTGCTCCAAATATCCACTTGCAGATTCTACAAAAAGAGTGTTTCAAAACTGTTCTATCAAAAGGAAGGTTCAACTCTGTGACTAGAATGCACTCATCACAAACAAGTTTCTGAGAATGCTTCTGTCTAGTTTTTATGTGAAGATATTTCCTTTTCCAACATAGGCCTCAAAGCCCTCCGAATAAACACCGGCAGATTGTAGAAAAGGAGTGTTTCAAAACTGTTCTATGAAAAGGAACGTTCAAGTCTGTGAGTTGAATGCACTCCTCGCAAAGAAGTTTCTGAGAATGCAGCTGTCTAGTTTTTGTGTGAAGATATTTCCTTTTCCTTGCATAGACCTCAAATCGCTGGAAATATCCACTTGCAGATTTCACAAAAAGAGTGTTTCCAAACTGCTCTATCAAAAGACGGGTTGAAATCTGTGAGTTGAATGCACGCATCGAGGAGATCTTTCTGAGAATGCTTCTGTCTAGTTTTTAGGTGAAGATATTCCATTTCCCAGCATGGGCCTCAAAATGCTCCAAATATCCATTTGCAGATTTTACAAAAAGAGTGTTTCAAAACTGCTCTTTCAAAAAGAAGGTTCAAGTCTATGGGTTGAACGCACTCAACACAAGGAAGTTTCTGAGAATGCTTCTGTCCAGTTTTTCTGTGAATATATTTCCATTTCCAGCCTAGGCTTCAAAGCGCTCCAAATATCCACTTGCAGATTCTACAAAAAGAGTGTTTCCAAACTTGTCTATCAATTAGTAGGTTCAACTCTGTTAGGTGAATGCACTCATCACAATGAAATTTCTGAGAATGCTTCTCTCTAGTTTTTATGTGAAGCAATTTCCTTTTCCAACATAGGCCTCAAGGTGCTCTGCATAAACACTTGCGAATTCTACAAACTTAGTGATTCAAAACTGTTCTATCAAAAGGAACGTTCAAGTCTGAGGTGAATGCACTCATCAGAGAGAACTTTCTCAGAATGCTTCTGTCTAGTTTTCAGGTGAAGATATTTCACTTCCCAGCATAGGCCTCAAAGCGCTCCAAATATCCACTTGCAGATTCTACAAAAAGAGTCTTTCAAAACTGCTCTTTGAAAAGGAAGGTTCAAATCTGTGAGTTGAAAGCACTCATCAGAGAGAAGTTTCCGAGAATGATTCTATCTAGTTTTCATCTGCATGTGTTTCCTTTTCCACTAGATGCCGCAATCGCACCAAATATCCACTTGCAGTTTCCACGAAAAGAGTGTTGCAGAACTGCTCCATGGAAAGGAGTGTTCAACTCTGTGAGTTCAATCCCCACATGACATAAAAGTTTCTGAAAATGCTTCTGTCCAGTTTGTATATGAAGATATCTCCTTTTCCAGCATAAGCCTCAAAGAGCTCCAAATATCCACTTGCGTATTCTACAAAAACCGTGTTTCCTAACTGGTCTATCAAAAGGGAGGTTCAACTCTGTGAGTTGAATGCACTCATCACAAAGAAGTTTCTGTGAATGCTTCCATCTAGCTTTTATGCAATGATATTTCCTTTTGCAACATAGGCCTCAAAGCGCTCCAAATATCCACTTGCAGACTCTACAAAAAGAGGGTTTCAAAACTGCTCTATCAAAAGGCAGGTTGAACTCCGTGAGTTGAATGCACAAAGCACAGGGAACTTTCTGAGAAAGCTTTTGTCCAGTTTCTACGTGAAGATATTTCCTATTCCTGCATAGGCCTCAAAGCACTCCATCCATCCACATGAAGATTCTACTAAAAGAGTGTTTCGAAACTTCTCTATCAAAAGAAAGGTTGAACTCCGTGAGTTCAACGCACACATCACAAAGAAGTTTCTGAGAATGCTTCTGTCCAGTTTTTATGTGAAGATATTTCCTTTTCCAGCATAGGCCTCAAAGCGCTCCATATATCCACTTGCAGATGCTACAAAAAGAGTGTTTCAAAACTGCTCTTTCAGAAGGAAGCTTCACGTCTGTGAGTTGAATGCACTTATCACAAAGACGTTTCTGAGAATGCTTCTGTCTAGATTTCATGAGAAGATGTTTCCATTTACATCACAGGCCTCAAATCCCTCCAAATATTCACTTGCGTGTTCTACAAAAAGAGTGTTTCGAAACTTCTCTATCGATTGGTAGGTTCAACTCTCTGAGTTGAATGCACTCTTTACAAAGAGGTTTCTGAGAATATTTCTGTCTAGTTTTTATGTGAAGATATATCCTTTTCCAACATAGGCCTCGAAGCGCTCCGAATAAACAATTGCAGATTCTACAAAAGGAGTGCTTCAAAACTGTTCTATCGAAAGGAACGTTCAAGTCTGTGAGATGAATGCACTCTTCTCAAAGAGGTTTCTGAGAATGCTGCTGTCTAGTTTTTAGGTGAAGACATTTCCTTTTCCAGCGTAGGCCTCAAAGCGCTCCAAATACCCACTTGCAGATTCTACAAAAAGAGTGTCTCCCAACTTCTCTATCAATTGGTAGGTTCAAGTCTGTGAGTTGAATGCAATCCACACAAAGAAGTTTCTGAGAATGCTGCTGTTTAGTTCTTATGTGAAGATATTTCCTTTTCCAGCATAGGCCGGAAATCGCTACAAATATCCACTTGCAGATTTTACCAAAAGTGTGCTTCAAAACTGCTCTTTGAAAAGAAAGGTTCAACACTGTGAGTTGAATGCACATATCGTGAAGAAGTTTCTGAGAATGCTTCTGTCTAGTACTTAGGTGAAGAGATTCCATTTCACAGCATAGGCCTCATAGTGCTCCAAATATCCACTTGCAGATCCTACAGAAAGAGTGTTTCAAAACTGTTCTATCAAAAGGAAGGTTCAAGTCTGTGACTAGAATGCACTCATCACAAAGAAGTTTCTGAGAATGCTTCTGTCTAGTTTTTATGTGAAGACATTTCCTTTTCCAACATAGGCCTCAAAGCGTTCCGAATAAACACTTGCAGATTGTACAAAAGGAGTGTTTCAAAACTGTTCTATGAAAAGGAACGTTCAAGTCTGCGAGTTGAATGCACTCCTCACAAAGAAGTTTCTGAGAATGCAGCTGTCTAGTTTTTGTGTGAAGATATTTCCTTTTCCTTGCATAGGTCTCAAATCGCTGGAAATATCCACTTGCAGATTTCACAAAAAGAGTGTTTCCAAACTGCTCTATCAAAAGACAGGTTCAACTCTGTGAGTTGAATGCACGCATCGAGAAGAACTTTCTGAGAATGCTTCTGTCTAGTTTTTAGGTGAAGATATTACATTTCCCAGCATAGGCCTCAAAGTGCTCCAAATATCCTTTTGCAGATTTTACAAAAAGAGTGTTTCAAAACTGCTCTTTCAAAAAGAAGGTTCAAGTCTGTGAGTTGAATGCACTCAACACAAGGAAGTTTCTGAGAATGCTTCTGTCTAGTTTTTATGTGAAGATATTTCCATTTCCAGCATAGGCCTCAAAGCGCTCCAAATATCCATTTGCAGGTTCTACAAAAAGAGTGTTTCCAAACTTCTCTATCAATTAGTAGGTTCAACTCTGTGAGGTGAATGCACTCATCACAAAGAAGTTTCTGAGAATGCTGCTGTTTAGTTCTTATGTGAAGATATTTCCTTTTCCAGCATAGGCCGGAAATCGCTCTAAATATCCACTTGCAGATTTTACCAAAAGTGTGTTTCAAAACTGCTCTTTGAAAAGAAAGGTTCAACTCTGTGAGTTGATTGCACATGTGGTGAAGAAGTTTCTGAGAATGCTTCTGCCTAGTACTTAGCTGAAGAGATTTCATTTCACAGCATAGGCCTCATATTGCTCCAAATATCCACTTGCAGATTCTACAAAAAGAGGGTTTCAAAACTGCTCTATCAAAAGGCAGGTTGAACTCCGTGAGTTGAATGCACAAAGCACAGAGAACTTTCTGAGAAAGCTTTTGTCCAGTTTCTACGTGAAGATATTTCCATTTCCAGCATAGGCCTCAAAGCACTCCATCCATCCACATGAAGATTCTACTAAAAGAGTGTTTCGAAACTTCTCTATCAAAAGAAAGGTTGAACTCCGTGAGTTCAACGCACACATCACAAAGAAGTTTCTGAGAATGCTTCTGTCCAGTTTTTATGTGAAGATATTTCCTTTTCCAGCATAGGCCTCAAAGCGCTCCATATATCCACTTGCAGATGCTACAAAAAGAGTGTTTCAAAACTGCTCTTTCAGAAGGAAGCTTCAAGTCTGTGAGTTGAATGCACTTCTCACAAAGACGTTTCTGAGAATGCTTCTGTCTAGATTTCATGAGAAGATGTTTCCATTTACATCACAGGCCTCAAATCCCTCCAAATATTCACTTGCGTGTTCTACAAAAAGAGTGTTTCGAAACTTCTCTATCGATTGGTAGGTTCAACTCTCTGAGTTGAATGCACTCTTTACAAAGAGGTTTCTCAGAATATTTCTGTCTAGTTTTAATGTGAAGATATATCCTTTTCCAACATAGGCCTCGAAGCGCTCCGACTAAACAATTGCAGATTCTACAAAAGGAGTGCTTCAAAACTGTTCTATCGAAAGGAACGTTCAAGTCTGTGAGATGAATGCACTCTTCTCAAAGAGGTTTCTGAGAATGCTGCTGTCTAGTTTTTAGGTGAAGACATTTCCTTTTCCAGCATAGGCCTCAAAGCGCTCCAAATACCCACTTGCAGATTCTACAAAAAGAGTGTCTCCCAACTTCTCTATCAATTGGTAGGTTCAAGTCTGTGAGTTGAATGCAATCCACACAAAGAAGTTTCTGAGAATGCTGCTGTTTAGTTCTTATGTGAAGATATTTCCTTTTCCAGCATAGGCCGGAAATCGCTACAAATATCCACTTGCAGATTTTACCAAAAGTGTGCTTCAAAACTGCTCTTTGAAAAGAAAGGTTCAAAACTGTGAGTTGAATGCACATATCGTGAATAAGTTTCTGAGAATGCTTCTGTCTAGTACTTAGGTGAAGAGATTCCATTTCACAGCATAGGCCTCATAGTGCTCCAAATATCCACTTGCAGATTCTACAAAAAGAGTGTTTCAAAACTGTTCTATCAAAAGGAAGGTTCAAGTCTGTGACTAGAATGCACTCATCACAAAGAAGTTTCTGAGAATGCTTCTGTCTAGTTTTTATGTGAAGACATTTCCTTTTCCAACATAGGCCTCAAAGCGTTCCGAATAAACACTTGCAGATTGTACAAAAGGAGTGTTTCAAAACTGTTCTATGAAAAGGAACGTTCAAGTCTGTGAGTTGAATGCACTCCTCACAAAGAAGTTTCTGAGAATGCAGCTGTCTAGTTTTCGTGTGAAGATATTTCCTTTTCCTTGCATAGGTCTCAAATCGCTGGAAATATCCACTTGCAGAATTCACAAGAAGAGTGTTTCCAAACTGCTCTATCAAAAGACAGGTTCAACTCTGTGAGTTGAATGCACGCATCGAGAAGAACTTTCTGAGAATGCTTCTGTCTAGTTTTTAGGTGAAGATATTACGTTTCCCAGCATACGCCTCAAAGTGCTCCAAATATCCTTTTGCAGATTTTACAAAAAGAGTGTTTCAAAACTGCTCTTTCAAAAAGAAGGTTCAAGTCTGTGAGTTGAATGCACTCAACACAAGGAAGTTTCTGAGAATGCTTCTGTCTAGTTTTTATGTGAAGATATTTCCATTTCCAGCATAGGCCTCATAGTGCTCCAAATATCCACTTGCAGATTCTACAAAAAGAGTGTTTCAAAACTGTTCTATCAAAAGGAAGGTTCAACTCTGTGACTAGAATGCACTCATCACAAAGAAGTTTCTGAGAATGCTTCTGTCTAGTTTTTATGTGAAGATATTTCCATTTCCAGCATAGGCCTCAAAGCGCTCCAAATATCCATTTGCAGATTCTACAAAAAGAGTGTTTCCAAACTTCTCTATCAATTAGTAGGTTCAACTCTGTGAGGTGAATGCACTCATCACAAAGAAGTTTCTGAGAATGCTGCTGTTTAGTTCTTATGTGAAGATATTTCCTTTTCCAGCATAGGCCGGAAATCGCTCTAAATATCCACTTGCAGATTTTACCAAAAGTGTGTTTCAAAACTGCTCTTTGAAAAGAAAGGTTCAACTCTGTGAGTTGATTGCACATGTGGTGAAGAAGTTTCTGAGAATGCTTCTGTCTAGTACTTAGCTGAAGAGATTTCATTTCACAGCATAGGCCTCATAGTGCTCCAAATATCCACTTGCAGATTCTACAAAAAGAGTGTTTCAAAATTGTTCTATCAAAAGGAAGGTTCAACTCTGTGACTAGAATGCACTCCTCACAAAGAAGTTTCTGAGAATGCTTCTGTCTAGTTTTTATGTGAAGATATTTCCTTTTCCAACATAGGCCTCAAAGCGCTCCGAATAAACACCTGCAGATTGTACAAAAGGAGTGTTTCAAAACTGTTCTATGAAAAGGAACGTTCAAGTCTGTGAGTTGAATGCACTCCTCACAAAGAAGTTTCTGAGAATGCAGCTGTCTAGTTTTTGTGTGAAGATATTTCCTTTTCCTTGCATAGGTCTCAATTCGCTGGAAATATCCACTTGCAGATTTCACAAAAAGAGTGTTTCCAAACTGCTCTATCAAAAGACAGGTTCAACTCTGTGAGTTGAATGCACGCATCGAGAAGAACTTTCTGAGAATGCTTCTGTCTAGTTTTTAGGTGAAGATATTACATTTCCCAGCATAGGCCTCATAGTGCTCCAAATATCCACTTGCAGATTCTACAAAAAGAGTGTTTCAAAACTGTTCTATCAAAAGGAAGGTTCAACTCTGTGACTAGAATGCACTCATCACAAAGAAGTTTCTGAGAATGCTTCTGTCTAGTTTTTATGTGAAGATATTTCCATTTCCAGCATAGGCCTCAAAGCGCTCCAAATATCCATTTGTAGATTCTACAAAAAGAGTGTTTCCAAACTTCTCTATCAATTAGTAGGTTCAACTCTGTGAGGTGAATGCACTCATCACAAAGAAGTTTCTGAGAATGCTGCTGTTTAGTTCTTATGTGAAGATATTTCCTTTTCCAGCATAGGCCGGAAATCGCTCTAAATATCCACTTGCAGATTTTACCAAAAGTGTGTTTCAAAACTGCTCTTTGAAAAGAAAGGTTCAACTCTGTGAGTTGATTGCACATGTGGTGAAGAAGTTTCTGAGAATGCTTCTGTCTAGTACTTAGCTGAAGAGATTTCATTTCACAGCATAGGCCTCACAATGCTCCAAATATCCACTTGCAGCTTCTACAAAAAGAGTGTTTCAAAACTGTTCTATCAAAAGGAAGGTTCAAGTCTGTGAGTAGAATGCACTCATCACAAAGAAGTTTCTGAGAATGCTTCTGTCTAGTTTTTATGTGAAGACATTTCCTTTTCCAACATAGGCCTCAAAGCGTTCCGAATAAACACTTGCAGATTGTACAAAAGGAGTGTTTCAAAACTGTTCTATGAAAAGGAACGTTCAAGTCTGTGAGTTGAATGCACTCCTCACAAAGAAGTTTCTGAGAATGCAGCTGTCTAGTTTTTGTGTGAAGATATTTCCTTTTCCTTGCATAGGTCTCAAATCGCTGGAAATATCCACTTGCAGATTTCACAAGAAGAGTGTTTCCAAACTGCTCTATCAAAAGACAGGTTCAACTCTGTGTGTTGAATGCACGCATCGAGAAGAACTTTCTGAGAATGCTTCTGTCTAGTTTTTAGGTGAAGATATTACATTTCCCAGCATAGGCCTCAAAGTGCTCCAAATATCCTTTTGCAGATTTAACAAAAAGAGTGTTTCTAAACTGCTCTTTCAAAAAGAAGGTTCAAGTCTGTGAGTTGAATGCACTCAACACAAGGAAGTTTCTGAGAATGCTTCTGTCTAGTTTTTATGTGAAGATATTTCCATTTCCAGCATAGGCCTCAAAGCGCTCCAAATATCCATTTGCAGGTTCTACAAAAAGAGTGTTTCCAAACTTCTCTATCAATTAGTAGGTTCAACTCTGTGAGGTGAATGCACTCATCACAAAGAAGTTTCTGAGAATGCTGCTGTTTAGTTCTTATGTGAAGATATTTCCTTTTCCAGCATAGGCCGGAAATCGCTCTAAATATCCACTTGCAGATTTTACCAAAAGTGTGTTTCAAAACTGCTCTTTGAAAAGAAAGGTTCAACTCTGTGAGTTGATTGCACATGTGGTGAAGAAGTTTCTGAGAATGCTTCTGCCTAGTACTTAGCTGAAGAGATTTCATTTCACAGCATAGGCCTCATATTGCTCCAAATATCCACTTGCAGATTCTACAAAAAGAGTGTTTCAAAACTGTTCTATCAAAAGGAAGGTTCAACTCTGTGACTAGAATGCACTCATCACAAACAAGTTTCTGAGAATGCTTCTGTCTAGTTTTTATGTGAAGATATTTCCTTTTCCAACATAGGCCTCAAAGCCCTCCGAATAAACACCGGCAGATTGTAGAAAAGGAGTGTTTCAAAACTGTTCTATGAAAAGGAACGTTCAAGTCTGTGAGTTGAATGCACTCCTCGCAAAGAAGTTTCTGAGAATGCAGCTGTCTAGTTTTTGTGTGAAGATATTTCCTTTTCCTTGCATAGACCTCAAATCGCTGGAAATATCCACTTGCAGATTTCACAAAAAGAGTGTTTCCAAACTGCTCTATCAAAAGACGGGTTGAAATCTGTGAGTTGAATGCACGCATCGAGGAGATCTTTCTGAGAATGCTTCTGTCTAGTTTTTAGGTGAAGATATTCCATTTCCCAGCATGGGCCTCAAAATGCTCCAAATATCCATTTGCAGATTTTACAAAAAGAGTGTTTCAAAACTGCTCTTTCAAAAAGAAGGTTCAAGTCTATGGGTTGAACGCACTCAACACAAGGAAGTTTCTGAGAATGCTTCTGTCCAGTTTTTCTGTGAATATATTTCCATTTCCAGCCTAGGCTTCAAAGCGCTCCAAATATCCACTTGCAGATTCTACAAAAAGAGTGTTTCCAAACTTGTCTATCAATTAGTAGGTTCAACTCTGTTAGGTGAATGCACTCATCACAATGAAATTTCTGAGAATGCTTCTCTCTAGTTTTTATGTGAAGCAATTTCCTTTTCCAACATAGGCCTCAAGGTGCTCTGCATAAACACTTGCGAATTCTACAAACTTAGTGATTCAAAACTGTTCTATCAAAAGGAACGTTCAAGTCTGAGGTGAATGCACTCATCAGAGAGAACTTTCTCAGAATGCTTCTGTCTAGTTTTCAGGTGAAGATATTTCACTTCCCAGCATAGGCCTCAAAGCGCTCCAAATATCCACTTGCAGATTCTACAAAAAGAGTCTTTCAAAACTGCTCTTTGAAAAGGAAGGTTCAAATCTGTGAGTTGAAAGCACTCATCAGAGAGAAGTTTCCGAGAATGATTCTATCTAGTTTTCATCTGCATGTGTTTCCTTTTCCACTAGATGCCGCAATCGCACCAAATATCCACTTGCAGTTTCCACGAAAAGAGTGTTGCAGAACTGCTCCATGGAAAGGAGTGTTCAACTCTGTGAGTTCAATCCCCACATGACATAAAAGTTTCTGAAAATGCTTCTGTCCAGTTTGTATATGAAGATATCTCCTTTTCCAGCATAAGCCTCAAAGAGCTCCAAATATCCACTTGCGTATTCTACAAAAACCGTGTTTCCTAACTGGTCTATCAAAAGGGAGGTTCAACTCTGTGAGTTGAATGCACTCATCACAAAGAAGTTTCTGTGAATGCTTCCATCTAGCTTTTATGCAATGATATTTCCTTTTGCAGCATAGGCCTCAAAGCGCTCCAAATATCCACTTGCAGACTCTACAAAAAGAGGGTTTCAAAACTGCTCTATCAAAAGGCAGGTTGAACTCCGTGAGTTGAATGCACAAAGCACAGGGAACTTTCTGAGAAAGCTTTTGTCCAGTTTCTACGTGAAGATATTTCCTATTCCTGCATAGGCCTCAAAGCACTCCATCCATCCACATGAAGATTCTACTAAAAGAGTGTTTCGAAACTTCTCTATCAAAAGAAAGGTTGAACTCCGTGAGTTCAACGCACACATCACAAAGAAGTTTCTGAGAATGCTTCTGTCCAGTTTTTATGTGAAGATATTTCCTTTTCCAGCATAGGCCTCAAAGCGCTCCATATATCCACTTGCAGATGCTACAAAAAGAGTGTTTCAAAACTGCTCTTTCAGAAGGAAGCTTCACGTCTGTGAGTTGAATGCACTTATCACAAAGACGTTTCTGAGAATGCTTCTGTCTAGATTTCATGAGAAGATGTTTCCATTTACATCACAGGCCTCAAATCCCTCCAAATATTCACTTGCGTGTTCTACAAAAAGAGTGTTTCGAAACTTCTCTATCGATTGGTAGGTTCAACTCTCTGAGTTGAATGCACTCTTTACAAAGAGGTTTCTGAGAATATTTCTGTCTAGTTTTTATGTGAAGATATATCCTTTTCCAACATAGGCCTCGAAGCGCTCCGAATAAACAATTGCAGATTCTACAAAAGGAGTGCTTCAAAACTGTTCTATCGAAAGGAACGTTCAAGTCTGTGAGATGAATGCACTCTTCTCAAAGAGGTTTCTGAGAATGCTGCTGTCTAGTTTTTAGGTGAAGACATTTCCTTTTCCAGCGTAGGCCTCAAAGCGCTCCAAATACCCACTTGCAGATTCTACAAAAAGAGTGTCTCCCAACTTCTCTATCAATTGGTAGGTTCAAGTCTGTGAGTTGAATGCAATCCACACAAAGAAGTTTCTGAGAATGCTGCTGTTTAGTTCTTATGTGAAGATATTTCCTTTTCCAGCATAGGCCGGAAATCGCTACAAATATCCACTTGCAGATTTTACCAAAAGTGTGCTTCAAAACTGCTCTTTGAAAAGAAAGGTTCAACACTGTGAGTTGAATGCACATATCGTGAAGAAGTTTCTGAGAATGCTTCTGTCTAGTACTTAGGTGAAGAGATTCCATTTCACAGCATAGGCCTCATAGTGCTCCAAATATCCACTTGCAGATCCTACAGAAAGAGTGTTTCAAAACTGTTCTATCAAAAGGAAGGTTCAAGTCTGTGAGTAGAATGCACTCATCACAAAGAAGTTTCTGAGAATGCTTCTGTCTAGTTTTTATGTGAAGACATTTCCTTTTCCAACATAGGCCTCAAAGCGTTCCGAATAAACACTTGCAGATTGTACAAAAGGAGTGTTTCAAAACTGTTCTATGAAAAGGAACGTTCAAGTCTGCGAGTTGAATGCACTCCTCACAAAGAAGTTTCTGAGAATGCAGCTGTCTAGTTTTTGTGTGAAGATATTTCCTTTTCCTTGCATAGGTCTCAAATCGCTGGAAATATCCACTTGCAGATTTCACAAAAAGAGTGTTTCCAAACTGCTCTATCAAAAGACAGGTTCAACTCTGTGAGTTGAATGCACGCATCGAGAAGAACTTTCTGAGAATGCTTCTGTCTAGTTTTTAGGTGAAGATATTACATTTCCCAGCATAGGCCTCAAAGTGCTCCAAATATCCTTTTGCAGATTTTACAAAAAGAGTGTTTCAAAACTGCTCTTTCAAAAAGAAGGTTCAAGTCTGTGAGTTGAATGCACTCAACACAAGGAAGTTTCTGAGAATGCTTCTGTCTAGTTTTTATGTGAAGATATTTCCATTTCCAGCATAGGCCTCAAAGCGCTCCAAATATCCATTTGCAGATTCTACAAAAAGAGTGTTTCCAAACTTCTCTATCAATTAGTAGGTTCAACTCTGTGAGGTGAATGCACTCATCACAAAGAAGTTTCTGAGAATGCTGCTGTTTAGTTCTTATGTGAAGATATTTCCTTTTCCAGCATAGGCCGGAAATCGCTCTAAATATCCACTTGCAGATTTTACCAAAAGTGTGTTTCAAAACTGCTCTTTGAAAAGAAAGGTTCAACTCTGTGAGTTGATTGCACATGTGGTGAAGAAGTTTCTGAGAATGCTTCTGCCTAGTACTTAGCTGAAGAGATTTCATTTCACAGCATAGGCCTCATAGTGCTCCAAATATCCACTGGCAGATCCTACAAAAAGAGTGTTTCAAAACTGTTCTATCAAAAGGAAGGTTCGACTCTGTGACTAGAATGCACTCATCACAAAGAAGTTTCTGAGAATGCTTCTGTCTAGTTTTTATGTGAAGATATTTCCTTTTCCAACATAGGCCTCAAAGCCCTCCGAATAAACACCGGCAGATTGTACAAAAGGAGTGTTTCAAAACTGTTCTATGAAAAGGAACGTTCAAGTCTGTGGGTTGAATGCATTCCTCACAAAGAAGTTTCTGAGAATGCAGCTGTCTAGTTTTTGTGTGAATATATTTCCTTTTCCTTGCATAGACCTCAAATCCCTGGAAATATCCACTTGCAGATTTCACAAAAAGAGTGTTTCCAAACTGCTCTATCAAAAGACGGGTTGAAATCTGTGAGTTGAATGCACGCATCGAGGAGATCTTTCTGAGAATGCTTCTGTCTAGTTTTTAGGTGAAGATATTCCATTTCCCAGCATGGGCCTCAAAATGCTCCAAATATCCATTTGCAGATTTTACAAAAAGAGTGTTTCAAAACTGCTCTTTCAAAAAGAAGGTTCAAGTCTATGGGTTGAACGCACTGAACACAAGGAAGTTTCTGAGAATGCTTCTGTCCAGTTTTTATGTGAATATATTTCCATTTCCAGCCTAGGCTTCAAAGCGCTCCAAATATCCAATTGCAGATTCTACAAAAAGAGTGTTTCCAAACTTGTCTATCAATTAGTAGGTTCAACTCTGTTAGGTGAATGCACTCATCACAATGAAATTTCTGAGAATGCTTCTCTCTAGTTTTTATGTGCAGCAATTTCCTTTTCCAACATAGGCCTCAAGGTGCTCTGCCTAAACACTTGCGAATTCTACAAACTTAGTGATTCAAAACTGTTCTATCAAAAGGAACGTTCAAGTCTGAGGTGAATGCACTCATCAGAGAGAACTTTCTCAGAATGCTTCTGTCTAGTTTTCAGGTGAAGATATTTCATTTCCCACCATAGGCCTCAAAGCGCTCCAAATATCCACTTGCAGATTCTACAAAAAGAGTCTTTCAAAACTGCTCTTTGAAAAGGAAGTTTCAAATCTGTGAGTTGAAAGCACTCATCAGAGAGAAGTTTCCGAGAATGATTCTATCTAGTTTTCATCTGCATGTGTTTCCTTTTCCACTAGATGCCGCAATCGCACCAAATATCCACTTGCATTTTCCACGAAAAGAGTGTTGCAGAACTGCTCCATGGAAAGGAGTGTTCAACTCTGTGAGTTCAATCCCCACATGACATAAAAGTTTCTGAAAATGCTTCTGTCCAGTTTGTATATGAAGATATCTCCTTTTCCAGCATAAGCCTCAAAGAGCTCCAAATATCCACTTGCGTATTCTACAAAAACCGTGTTTCATAACTGGTCTATCAAAAGGGAGGTTCAACTCTGTGAGTTGAATGCACTCATCACAAAGAAGTTTCTGTGAATGCTTCCATCTAGCTTTTATGCAATGATATTTCCTTTTGCAGCATAGGCCTCAAAGCGCTCCAAATATCCACTTGCAGATTCTACAAAAAGAGGGTTTCAAAACTGCTCTATCAAAAGGCAGGTTGAACTCCGTGAGTTGAATGCACAAAGCACAGGGAACTTTCTGAGAAAGCTTTTGTCCAGTTCCTACGTGAAGATATTTCCTATTCTTGCATAGGCCTCAAAGCACTCCATCCATCCACATGAAGATTCTACTAAAAGAGTGTTTCGAAACCTCTCTATCAAAAGAAAGGTTGAACTCCGTGAGTTCAACGCACACATCACAAAGAAGTTTCTGAGAATGCTTCTGTCCAGTTTTTATGTGAAGATATTTCCTTTTCCAGCATAGGCCTCAAAGCGCTCCATATATCCACTTGCAGATGCTACAAAAAGAGTGTTTCAAAACTGCTCTTTCAGAAGGAAGCTTCAAGTCTGTGAGTTGAATGCACTTCTCACAAAGACGTTTCTGAGAATGCTTCTGTCTAGATTTCATGAGAAGATGTTTCCATTTACATCACAGGCCTCAAATCCCTCCAAATATTCACTTGCGTGTTCTACAAAAAGAGTGTTTCGAAACTTCTCTAACGATTGGTAGGTTCAACTCTCTGAGTTCAATGCACTCTTTACAAAGAGGTTTCTGAGAATATTTCTGTCTAGTTTTTATGTGAAGATATATCCTTTTCCAACATAGGCCTCGAAGCGCTCCGAATAAACAATTGCAGATTCTACAAAAGGAGTGCTTCAAAACTGTTCTATCGAAAGGAACGTTCAAGTCTGTGAGATGAATGCACTCTTCTCAAAGAGGTTTCTGAGAATGCTGCTGTCTAGTTTTTAGGTGAAGACATTTCCTTTTCCAGCGTAGGCCTCCAAGCGCTCCAAATACCCACTTGCAGATTCTACAAAAAGAGTGTCTCCCAACTTCTCTATCAATTGGTAGGTTCAAGTCTGTGAGTTGAATGCAATCCACACAAAGAAGTTTCTGAGAATGCTGCTGTTTAGTTCTTATATGAAGATATTTCCTTTTCCAGCATAGGCCGGAAATCGCTACAAATATCCACTTGCAGATTTTACCAAAAGTGTGCTTCAAAACTGCTCTTTGAAAAGAAAAGTTCAACACTGTGAGTTGAATGCACATATCGTGAAGAAGTTTCTGAGAATGCTTCTGTCTAGTACTTAGGTGAAGAGATTCCATTTCACAGCATAGGCCTCATAGTGCTCCAAATATCCACTTGCAGATTCTACAAAAAGAGTGTTTCAAAACTGTTCTATCAAAAGGAAGGTTCAAGTCTGTGACTAGAATGCACTCATCACAAAGAAGTTTCTGAGAATGCTTCTGTCTAGTTTTTATGTGAAGACATTTCCTTTTCCAACATAGGCCTCAAAGCGTTCCGAATAAACACTTGCAGATTGTACAAAAGGAGTGTTTCAAAACTGTTCTATGAAAAGGAACGTTCAAGTCTGTGAGTTGAATGCACTCCTCACAAAGAAGTTTCTGAGAATGCAGCTGTCTAGTTTTCGTGTGAAGATATTTCCTTTTCCTTGCATAGGTCTAAAATCTCTGGAAATATCCACTTGCAGAATTCACAAGAAGAGTGTTTCCAAACTGCTCTATCAAAAGACAGGTTCAACTCTGTGAGTTGAATGCACGCATCGAGAAGAACTTTCTGAGAATTCTTCTGTCTAGTTTTTAGGTGAAGATATTACGTTTCCCAGCATACGCCTCAAAGTGCTCCAAATATCCTTTTGCAGATTTTACAAAAAGAGTGTTTCAAAACTGCTCTTTCAAAAAGAAGGTTCAAGTCTGTGAGTTGAATGCACTCAACACAAGGAAGTTTCTGAGAATGCTTCTGTCTAGTTTTTATGTGAAGATATTTCCATTTCCAGCATAGGCCTCATAGTGCTCCAAATATCCACTTGCAGATTCTACAAAAAGAGTGTTTCAAAACTGTTCTATCAAAAGGAAGGTTCAACTCTGTGACTAGAATGCACTCATCACAAAGAAGTTTCTGAGAATGCTTCTGTCTAGTTTTTATGTGAAGATATTTCCATTTCCAGCATAGGCCTCAAAGCGCTCCAAATATCCATTTGCAGATTCTACAAAAAGAGTGTTTCCAAACTTCTCTATCAATTAGTAGGTTCAACTCTGTGAGGTGAATGCACTCATCACAAAGAAGTTTCTGAGAATGCTGCTGTTTAGTTCTTATGTGAAGATATTTCCTTTTCCAGCATAGGCCGGAAATCGCTCTAAATATCCACTTGCAGATTTTACCAAAAGTGTGTTTCAAAACTGCTCTTTGAAAAGAAAGGTTCAACTCTGTGAGTTGATTGCACATGTGGTGAAGAAGTTTCTGAGAATGCTTCTGTCTAGTACTTAGCTGAAGAGATTTCATTTCACAGCATAGGCCTCATAGTGCTCCAAATATCCACTTGCAGATTCTACAAAAAGAGTGTTTCAAAACTGTTCTATCAAAAGGAAGGTTCAACTCTGTGACTAGAATGCACTCATCACAAAGAAGTTTCTGAGAATGCTTCTGTCTAGTTTTTATGTGAAGATATTTCCTTTTCCAACATAGGCCTCAAAGCGCTCCGAATAAACACCGGCAGATTGTACAAAAGGAGTGTTTCAAAACTGTTCTATGAAAAGGAACGTTCAAGTCTGTGGGTTGAATGCATTCCTCACAAAGAAGTTTCTGAGAATGCAGCTGTCTAGTTTTTGTGTGAATATATTTCCTTTTCCTTGCATAGACCTCAAATCCCTGGAAATATCCACTTGCAGATTTCACAAAAAGAGTGTTTCCAAACTGCTCTATCAAAAGACGGGTTGAAATCTGTGAGTTGAATGCACGCATCGAGGAGATCTTTCTGAGAATGCTTCTGTCTAGTTTTTAGGTGAAGATATTCCATTTCCCAGCATGGGCCTCAAAATGCTCCAAATATCCATTTGCAGATTTTACAAAAAGAGTGTTTCAAAACTGCTCTTTCAAAAAGAAGGTTCAAGTCTATGGGTTGAACGCACTGAACACAAGGAAGTTTCTGAGAATGCTTCTGTCCAGTTTTTATGTGAATATATTTCCATTTCCAGCCTAGGCTTCAAAGCGCTCCAAATATCCAATTGCAGATTCTACAAAAAGAGTGTTTCCAAACTTGTCTATCAATTAGTAGGTTCAACTCTGTTAGGTGAATGCACTCATCACAATGAAATTTCTGAGAATGCTTCTCTCTAGTTTTTATGTGCAGCAATTTCCTTTTCCAACATAGGCCTCAAGGTGCTCTGCATAAACACTTGCGAATTCTACAAACTTAGTGATTCAAAACTGTTCTATCAAAAGGAACGTTCAAGTCTGAGGTGAATGCACTCATCAGAGAGAACTTTCTCAGAATGCTTCTGTCTAGTTTTCAGGTGAAGATATTTCATTTCCCAGCATAGGCCTCAAAGCGCTCCAAATATCCACTTGCAGATCCTACAAAAAGAGTCTTTCAAAACTGCTCTTTGAAAAGGAAGGTTCAAATCTGTGAGTTGAAAGCACTCATCAGAGAGAAGTTTCCGAGAATGATTCTATCTAGTTTTCATCTGCATGTGTTTCCTTTTCCACTAGATGCCGCAATCGCACCAAATATCCACTTGCAGTTTCCACGAAAAGAGTGTTGCAGAACTGCTCCATGGAAAGGAGTGTTCAACTCTGTGAGTTCAATCCCCACATGACATAAAAGTTTCTGAAAATGCTTCTGTCCAGTTTGTATATGAAGATATCTCCTTTTCCAGCATAAGCCTCAAAGAGCTCCAAATATCCACTTGCGTATTCTACAAAAACCGTGTTTCCTAACTGGTCTATCAAAAGGGAGGTTCAACTCTGTGAGTTGAATGCACTCATCACAAAGAAGTTTCTGTGAATGCTTCCATCTAGCTTTTATGCAATGATATTTCCTTTTGCAGCCTAGGCCTCAAAGCGCTCCAAATATCCACTTGCAGATTCTACAAAAAGAGGGTTTCAAAACTGCTCTATCAAAAGGCAGGTTGAACTCCGTGAGTTGAATGCACAAAGCACAGAGAACTCTCTGAGAAAGCTTTTGTCCAGTTTCTACGTGAAGATATTTCCATTTCCAGCATAGGCCTCAAAGCACTCCATCCATCCACATGAAGATTCTACTAAAAGAGTGTTTCGAAACTTCTCTATCAAAAGAAAGGTTGAACTCCGTGAGTTCAACGCACACATCACAAAGAAGTTTCTGAGAATGCTTCTGTCCAGTTTTTATGTGAAGATATTTCCTTTTCCAGCATAGGCCTCAAAGCGCTCCATATATCCACTTGCAGATGCTACAAAAAGAGTGTTTCAAAACTGCTCTTTCAGAAGGAAGCTTCAAGTCTGTGAGTTGAATGCACTTCTCACAAAGACGTTTCTGAGAATGCTTCTGTCTAGATTTCATGAGAAGATGTTTCCATTTACATCACAGGCCTCAAATCCCTCCAAATATTCACTTGCGTGTTCTACAAAAAGAGTGTTTCGAAACTTCTCTATCGATTGGTAGGTTCAACTCTCTGAGTTGAATGCACTCTTTACAAAGAGGTTTCTCAGAATATTTCTGTCTAGTTTTAATGTGAAGATATATCCTTTTCCAACATAGGCCTCGAAGCGCTCCGACTAAACAATTGCAGATTCTACAAAAGGAGTGCTTCAAAACTGTTCTATCGAAAGGAACGTTCAAGTCTGTGAGATGAATGCACTCTTCTCAAAGAGGTTTCTGAGAATGCTGCTGTCTAGTTTTTAGGTGAAGACATTTCCTTTTCCAGCATAGGCCTCAAAGCGCTCCAAATACCCACTTGCAGATTCTACAAAAAGAGTGTCTCCCAACTTCTCTATCAATTGGTAGGTTCAAGTCTGTGAGTTGAATGCAATCCACACAAAGAAGTTTCTGAGAATGCTGCTGTTTAGTTCTTATGTGAAGATATTTCCTTTTCCAGCATAGGCCGGAAATCGCTACAAATATCCACTTGCAGATTTTACCAAAAGTGTGCTTCAAAACTGCTCTTTGAAAAGAAAGGTTCAAAACTGTGAGTTGAATGCACATATCGTGAATAAGTTTCTGAGAATGCTTCTGTCTAGTACTTAGGTGAAGAGATTCCATTTCACAGCATAGGCCTCATAGTGCTCCAAATATCCACTTGCAGATTCTACAAAAAGAGTGTTTCAAAACTGTTCTATCAAAAGGAAGGTTCAAGTCTGTGACTAGAATGCACTCATCACAAAGAAGTTTCTGAGAATGCTTCTGTCTAGTTTTTATGTGAAGACATTTCCTTTTCCAACATAGGCCTCAAAGCGTTCCGAATAAACACTTGCAGATTGTACAAAAGGAGTGTTTCAAAACTGTTCTATGAAAAGGAACGTTCAAGTCTGTGAGTTGAATGCACTCCTCACAAAGAAGTTTCTGAGAATGCAGCTGTCTAGTTTTCGTGTGAAGATATTTCCTTTTCCTTGCATAGGTCTCAAATCGCTGGAAATATCCACTTGCAGAATTCACAAGAAGAGTGTTTCCAAACTGCTCTATCAAAAGACAGGTTCAACTCTGTGAGTTGAATGCACGCATCGAGAAGAACTTTCTGAGAATGCTTCTGTCTAGTTTTTAGGTGAAGATATTACGTTTCCCAGCATAGGCCTCAAAGTGCTCCAAATATCCTTTTGCAGATTTTACAAAAAGAGTGTTTCAAAACTGCTCTTTCAAAAAGAAGGTTCAAGTCTGTGAGTTGAATGCACTCAACACAAGGAAGTTTCTGAGAATGCTTCTGTCTAGTTTTTATGTGAAGATATTTCCATTTCCAGCATAGGCCTCATAGTGCTCCAAATATCCACTTGCAGATTCTACAAAAAGAGTGTTTCAAAACTGTTCTATCAAAAGGAAGGTTCAACTCTGTGACTAGAATGCACTCATCACAAAGAAGTTTCTGAGAATGCTTCTGTCTAGTTTTTATGTGAAGATATTTCCATTTCCAGCATAGGCCTCAAAGCGCTCCAAATATCCATTTGCAGATTCTACAAAAAGAGTGTTTCCAAACTTCTCTATCAATTAGTAGGTTCAACTCTGTGAGGTGAATGCACTCATCACAAAGAAGTTTCTGAGAATGCTGCTGTTTAGTTCTTATGTGAAGATATTTCCTTTTCCAGCATAGGCCGGAAATCGCTCTAAATATCCACTTGCAGATTTTACCAAAAGTGTGTTTCAAAACTGCTCTTTGAAAAGAAAGGTTCAACTCTGTGAGTTGATTGCACATGTGGTGAAGAAGTTTCTGAGAATGCTTCTGTCTAGTACTTAGCTGAAGAGATTTCATTTCACAGCATAGGCCTCATAGTGCTCCAAATATCCACTTGCAGATTCTACAAAAAGAGTGTTTCAAAATTGTTCTATCAAAAGGAAGGTTCAACTCTGTGACTAGAATGCACTCCTCACAAAGAAGTTTCTGAGAATGCTTCTGTCTAGTTTTTATGTGAAGATATTTCCTTTTCCAACATAGGCCTCAAAGCGCTCCGAATAAACACCTGCAGATTGTACAAAAGGAGTGTTTCAAAACTGTTCTATGAAAAGGAACGTTCAAGTCTGTGAGTTGAATGCACTCCTCACAAAGAAGTTTCTGAGAATGCAGCTGTCTAGTTTTTGTGTGAAGATATTTCCTTTTCCTTGCATAGGTCTCAATTCGCTGGAAATATCCACTTGCAGATTTCACAAAAAGAGTGTTTCCAAACTGCTCTATCAAAAGACAGGTTCAACTCTGTGAGTTGAATGCACGCATCGAGAAGAACTTTCTGAGAATGCTTCTGTCTAGTTTTTAGGTGAAGATATTACATTTCCCAGCATAGGCCTCATAGTGCTCCAAATATCCACTTGCAGATTCTACAAAAAGAGTGTTTCAAAACTGTTCTATCAAAAGGAAGGTTCAACTCTGTGACTAGAATGCACTCATCACAAAGAAGTTTCTGAGAATGCTTCTGTCTAGTTTTTATGTGAAGATATTTCCATTTCCAGCATAGGCCTCAAAGCGCTCCAAATATCCATTTGTAGATTCTACAAAAAGAGTGTTTCCAAACTTCTCTATCAATTAGTAGGTTCAACTCTGTGAGGTGAATGCACTCATCACAAAGAAGTTTCTGAGAATGCTGCTGTTTAGTTCTTATGTGAAGATATTTCCTTTTCCAGCATAGGCCGGAAATCGCTCTAAATATCCACTTGCAGATTTTACCAAAAGTGTGTTTCAAAACTGCTCTTTGAAAAGAAAGGTTCAACTCTGTGAGTTGATTGCACATGTGGTGAAGAAGTTTCTGAGAATGCTTCTGTCTAGTACTTAGCTGAAGAGATTTCATTTCACAGCATAGGCCTCACAGTGCTCCAAATATCCACTTGCAGCTTCTACAAAAAGAGTGTTTCAAAACTGTTCTATCAAAAGGAAGGTTCAAGTCTGTGAGTAGAATGCACTCATCACAAAGAAGTTTCTGAGAATGCTTCTGTCTAGTTTTTATGTGAAGACATTTCCTTTTCCAACATAGGCCTCAAAGCGTTCCGAATAAACACTTGCAGATTGTACAAAAGGAGTGTTTCAAAACTGTTCTATGAAAAGGAACGTTCAAGTCTGTGAGTTGAATGCACTCCTCACAAAGAAGTTTCTGAGAATGCAGCTGTCTAGTTTTTGTGTGAAGATATTTCCTTTTCCTTGCATAGGTCTCAAATCGCTGGAAATATCCACTTGCAGATTTCACAAGAAGAGTGTTTCCAAACTGCTCTATCAAAAGACAGGTTCAACTCTGTGTGTTGAATGCACGCATCGAGAAGAACTTTCTGAGAATGCTTCTGTCTAGTTTTTAGGTGAAGATATTACATTTCCCAGCATAGGCCTCAAAGTGCTCCAAATATCCTTTTGCAGATTTAACAAAAAGAGTGTTTCTAAACTGCTCTTTCAAAAAGAAGGTTCAAGTCTGTGAGTTGAATGCACTCAACACAAGGAAGTTTCTGAGAATGCTTCTGTCTAGTTTTTATGTGAAGATATTTCCATTTCCAGCATAGGCCTCAAAGCGCTCCAAATATCCATTTGCAGGTTCTACAAAAAGAGTGTTTCCAAACTTCTCTATCAATTAGTAGGTTCAACTCTGTGAGGTGAATGCACTCATCACAAAGAAGTTTCTGAGAATGCTGCTGTTTAGTTCTCATGTGAAGATATTTCCTTTTCCAGCATAGGCCGGAAATCGCTCTAAATATCCACTTGCAGATTTTACCAAAAGTGTGTTTCAAAACTGCTCTTTGAAAAGAAAGGTTCAACTCTGTGAGTTGATTGCACATGTGGTGAAGAAGTTTCTGAGAATGCTTCTGCCTAGTACTTAGCTGAAGAGATTTCATTTCACAGCATAGGCCTCATATTGCTCCAAATATCCACTTGCAGATTCTACAAAAAGAGTGTTTCAAAACTGTTCTATCAAAAGGAAGGTTCAACTCTGTGACTAGAATGCACTCATCACAAACAAGTTTCTGAGAATGCTTCTGTCTAGTTTTTATGTGAAGATATTTCCTTTTCCAACATAGGCCTCAAAGCCCTCCGAATAAACACCGGCAGATTGTAGAAAAGGAGTGTTTCAAAACTGTTCTATGAAAAGGAACGTTCAAGTCTGTGAGTTGAATGCACTCCTCGCAAAGAAGTTTCTGAGAATGCAGCTGTCTAGTTTTTGTGTGAAGATATTTCCTTTTCCTTGCATAGACCTCAAATCGCTGGAAATATCCACTTGCAGATTTCACAAAAAGAGTGTTTCCAAACTGCTCTATCAAAAGACGGGTTGAAATCTGTGAGTTGAATGCACGCATCGAGGAGATCTTTCTGAGAATGCTTCTGTCTAGTTTTTAGGTGAAGATATTCCATTTCCCAGCATGGGCCTCAAAATGCTCCAAATATCCATTTGCAGATTTTACAAAAAGAGTGTTTCAAAACTGCTCTTTCAAAAAGAAGGTTCAAGTCTATGGGTTGAACGCACTCAACACAAGGAAGTTTCTGAGAATGCTTCTGTCCAGTTTTTCTGTGAATATATTTCCATTTCCAGCCTAGGCTTCAAAGCGCTCCAAATATCCACTTGCAGATTCTACAAAAAGAGTGTTTCCAAACTTGTCTATCAATTAGTAGGTTCAACTCTGTTAGGTGAATGCACTCATCACAATGAAATTTCTGAGAATGCTTCTCTCTAGTTTTTATGTGAAGCAATTTCCTTTTCCAACATAGGCCTCAAGGTGCTCTGCATAAACACTTGCGAATTCTACAAACTTAGTGATTCAAAACTGTTCTATCAAAAGGAACGTTCAAGTCTGAGGTGAATGCACTCATCAGAGAGAACTTTCTCAGAATGCTTCTGTCTAGTTTTCAGGTGAAGATATTTCACTTCCCAGCATAGGCCTCAAAGCGCTCCAAATATCCACTTGCAGATTCTACAAAAAGAGTCTTTCAAAACTGCTCTTTGAAAAGGAAGGTTCAAATCTGTGAGTTGAAAGCACTCATCAGAGAGAAGTTTCCGAGAATGATTCTATCTAGTTTTCATCTGCATGTGTTTCCTTTTCCACTAGATGCCGCAATCGCACCAAATATCCACTTGCAGTTTCCACGAAAAGAGTGTTGCAGAACTGCTCCATGGAAAGGAGTGTTCAACTCTGTGAGTTCAATCCCCACATGACATAAAAGTTTCTGAAAATGCTTCTGTCCAGTTTGTATATGAAGATATCTCCTTTTCCAGCATAAGCCTCAAAGAGCTCCAAATATCCACTTGCGTATTCTACAAAAACCGTGTTTCCTAACTGGTCTATCAAAAGGGAGGTTCAACTCTGTGAGTTGAATGCACTCATCACAAAGAAGTTTCTGTGAATGCTTCCATCTAGCTTTTATGCAATGATATTTCCTTTTGCAGCATAGGCCTCAAAGCGCTCCAAATATCCACTTGCAGACTCTACAAAAAGAGGGTTTCAAAACTGCTCTATCAAAAGGCAGGTTGAACTCCGTGAGTTGAATGCACAAAGCACAGGGAACTTTCTGAGAAAGCTTTTGTCCAGTTTCTACGTGAAGATATTTCCTATTCCTGCATAGGCCTCAAAGCACTCCATCCATCCACATGAAGATTCTACTAAAAGAGTGTTTCGAAACTTCTCTATCAAAAGAAAGGTTGAACTCCGTGAGTTCAACGCACACATCACAAAGAAGTTTCTGAGAATGCTTCTGTCCAGTTTTTATGTGAAGATATTTCCTTTTCCAGCATAGGCCTCAAAGCGCTCCATATATCCACTTGCAGATGCTACAAAAAGAGTGTTTCAAAACTGCTCTTTCAGAAGGAAGCTTCACGTCTGTGAGTTGAATGCACTTATCACAAAGACGTTTCTGAGAATGCTTCTGTCTAGATTTCATGAGAAGATGTTTCCATTTACATCACAGGCCTCAAATCCCTCCAAATATTCACTTGCGTGTTCTACAAAAAGAGTGTTTCGAAACTTCTCTATCGATTGGTAGGTTCAACTCTCTGAGTTGAATGCACTCTTTACAAAGAGGTTTCTGAGAATATTTCTGTCTAGTTTTTATGTGAAGATATATCCTTTTCCAACATAGGCCTCGAAGCGCTCCGAATAAACAATTGCAGATTCTACAAAAGGAGTGCTTCAAAACTGTTCTATCGAAAGGAACGTTCAAGTCTGTGAGATGAATGCACTCTTCTCAAAGAGGTTTCTGAGAATGCTGCTGTCTAGTTTTTAGGTGAAGACATTTCCTTTTCCAGCGTAGGCCTCAAAGCGCTCCAAATACCCACTTGCAGATTCTACAAAAAGAGTGTCTCCCAACTTCTCTATCAATTGGTAGGTTCAAGTCTGTGAGTTGAATGCAATCCACACAAAGAAGTTTCTGAGAATGCTGCTGTTTAGTTCTTATGTGAAGATATTTCCTTTTCCAGCATAGGCCGGAAATCGCTACAAATATCCACTTGCAGATTTTACCAAAAGTGTGCTTCAAAACTGCTCTTTGAAAAGAAAGGTTCAACACTGTGAGTTGAATGCACATATCGTGAAGAAGTTTCTGAGAATGCTTCTGTCTAGTACTTAGGTGAAGAGATTCCATTTCACAGCATAGGCCTCATAGTGCTCCAAATATCCACTTGCAGATCCTACAGAAAGAGTGTTTCAAAACTGTTCTATCAAAAGGAAGGTTCAAGTCTGTGAGTAGAATGCACTCATCACAAAGAAGTTTCTGAGAATGCTTCTGTCTAGTTTTTATGTGAAGACATTTCCTTTTCCAACATAGGCCTCAAAGCGTTCCGAATAAACACTTGCAGATTGTACAAAAGGAGTGTTTCAAAACTGTTCTATGAAAAGGAACGTTCAAGTCTGCGAGTTGAATGCACTCCTCACAAAGAAGTTTCTGAGAATGCAGCTGTCTAGTTTTTGTGTGAAGATATTTCCTTTTCCTTGCATAGGTCTCAAATCGCTGGAAATATCCACTTGCAGATTTCACAAAAAGAGTGTTTCCAAACTGCTCTATCAAAAGACAGGTTCAACTCTGTGAGTTGAATGCACGCATCGAGAAGAACTTTCTGAGAATGCTTCTGTCTAGTTTTTAGGTGAAGATATTACATTTCCCAGCATAGGCCTCAAAGTGCTCCAAATATCCTTTTGCAGATTTTACAAAAAGAGTGTTTCAAAACTGCTCTTTCAAAAAGAAGGTTCAAGTCTGTGAGTTGAATGCACTCAACACAAGGAAGTTTCTGAGAATGCTTCTGTCTAGTTTTTATGTGAAGATATTTCCATTTCCAGCATAGGCCTCAAAGCGCTCCAAATATCCATTTGCAGATTCTACAAAAAGAGTGTTTCCAAACTTCTCTATCAATTAGTAGGTTCAACTCTGTGAGGTGAATGCACTCATCACAAAGAAGTTTCTGAGAATGCTGCTGTTTAGTTCTTATGTGAAGATATTTCCTTTTCCAGCATAGGCCGGAAATCGCTCTAAATATCCACTTGCAGATTTTACCAAAAGTGTGTTTCAAAACTGCTCTTTGAAAAGAAAGGTTCAACTCTGTGAGTTGATTGCACATGTGGTGAAGAAGTTTCTGAGAATGCTTCTGCCTAGTACTTAGCTGAAGAGATTTCATTTCACAGCATAGGCCTCATAGTGCTCCAAATATCCACTGGCAGATCCTACAAAAAGAGTGTTTCAAAACTGTTCTATCAAAAGGAAGGTTCGACTCTGTGACTAGAATGCACTCATCACAAAGAAGTTTCTGAGAATGCTTCTGTCTAGTTTTTATGTGAAGATATTTCCTTTTCCAACATAGGCCTCAAAGCCCTCCGAATAAACACCGGCAGATTGTACAAAAGGAGTGTTTCAAAACTGTTCTATGAAAAGGAACGTTCAAGTCTGTGGGTTGAATGCATTCCTCACAAAGAAGTTTCTGAGAATGCAGCTGTCTAGTTTTTGTGTGAATATATTTCCTTTTCCTTGCATAGACCTCAAATCCCTGGAAATATCCACTTGCAGATTTCACAAAAAGAGTGTTTCCAAACTGCTCTATCAAAAGACGGGTTGAAATCTGTGAGTTGAATGCACGCATCGAGGAGATCTTTCTGAGAATGCTTCTGTCTAGTTTTTAGGTGAAGATATTCCATTTCCCAGCATGGGCCTCAAAATGCTCCAAATATCCATTTGCAGATTTTACAAAAAGAGTGTTTCAAAACTGCTCTTTCAAAAAGAAGGTTCAAGTCTATGGGTTGAACGCACTGAACACAAGGAAGTTTCTGAGAATGCTTCTGTCCAGTTTTTATGTGAATATATTTCCATTTCCAGCCTAGGCTTCAAAGCGCTCCAAATATCCAATTGCAGATTCTACAAAAAGAGTGTTTCCAAACTTGTCTATCAATTAGTAGGTTCAACTCTGTTAGGTGAATGCACTCATCACAATGAAATTTCTGAGAATGCTTCTCTCTAGTTTTTATGTGCAGCAATTTCCTTTTCCAACATAGGCCTCAAGGTGCTCTGCCTAAACACTTGCGAATTCTACAAACTTAGTGATTCAAAACTGTTCTATCAAAAGGAACGTTCAAGTCTGAGGTGAATGCACTCATCAGAGAGAACTTTCTCAGAATGCTTCTGTCTAGTTTTCAGGTGAAGATATTTCATTTCCCAGCATAGGCCTCAAAGCGCTCCAAATATCCACTTGCAGATTCTACAAAAAGAGTCTTTCAAAACTGCTCTTTGAAAAGGAAGTTTCAAATCTGTGAGTTGAAAGCACTCATCAGAGAGAAGTTTCCGAGAATGATTCTATCTAGTTTTCATCTGCATGTGTTTCCTTTTCCACTAGATGCCGCAATCGCACCAAATATCCACTTGCAGTTTCCACGAAAAGAGTGTTGCAGAACTGCTCCATGGAAAGGAGTGTTCAACTCTGTGAGTTCAATCCCCACATGACATAAAAGTTTCTGAAAATGCTTCTGTCCAGTTTGTATATGAAGATATCTCCTTTTCCAGCATAAGCCTCAAAGAGCTCCAAATATCCACTTGCGTATTCTACAAAAACCGTGTTTCATAACTGGTCTATCAAAAGGGAGGTTCAACTCTGTGAGTTGAATGCACTCATCACAAAGAAGTTTCTGTGAATGCTTCCATCTAGCTTTTATGCAATGATATTTCCTTTTGCAGCATAGGCCTCAAAGCGCTCCAAATATCCACTTGCAGATTCTACAAAAAGAGGGTTTCAAAACTGCTCTATCAAAAGGCAGGTTGAACTCCGTGAGTTGAATGCACAAAGCACAGGGAACTTTCTGAGAAAGCTTTTGTCCAGTTCCTACGTGAAGATATTTCCTATTCTTGCATAGGCCTCAAAGCACTCCATCCATCCACATGAAGATTCTACTAAAAGAGTGTTTCGAAACCTCTCTATCAAAAGAAAGGTTGAACTCCGTGAGTTCAACGCACACATCACAAAGAAGTTTCTGAGAATGCTTCTGTCCAGTTTTTATGTGAAGATATTTCCTTTTCCAGCATAGGCCTCAAAGCGCTCCATATATCCACTTGCAGATGCTACAAAAAGAGTGTTTCAAAACTGCTCTTTCAGAAGGAAGCTTCAAGTCTGTGAGTTGAATGCACTTCTCACAAAGACGTTTCTGAGAATGCTTCTGTCTAGATTTCATGAGAAGATGTTTCCATTTACATCACAGGCCTCAAATCCCTCCAAATATTCACTTGCGTGTTCTACAAAAAGAGTGTTTCGAAACTTCTCTAACGATTGGTAGGTTCAACTCTCTGAGTTCAATGCACTCTTTACAAAGAGGTTTCTGAGAATATTTCTGTCTAGTTTTTATGTGAAGATATATCCTTTTCCAACATAGGCCTCGAAGCGCTCCGAATAAACAATTGCAGATTCTACAAAAGGAGTGCTTCAAAACTG
The DNA here is from genome assembly GCF_028885625.2 of Pongo pygmaeus. NCBI lineage: Eukaryota > Metazoa > Chordata > Mammalia > Primates > Hominidae > Pongo > Pongo pygmaeus. The sequence continues at coordinate 21,723,991 of NC_085930.1, forward strand.
TTCTATCGAAAGGAACGTTCAAGTCTGTGAGATGAATGCACTCTTCTCAAAGAGGTTTCTGAGAATGCTGCTGTCTAGTTTTTAGGTGAAGACATTTCCTTTTCCAGCGTAGGCCTCCAAGCGCTCCAAATACCCACTTGCAGATTCTACAAAAAGAGTGTCTCCCAACTTCTCTATCAATTGGTAGGTTCAAGTCTGTGAGTTGAATGCAATCCACACAAAGAAGTTTCTGAGAATGCTGCTGTTTAGTTCTTATATGAAGATATTTCCTTTTCCAGCATAGGCCGGAAATCGCTACAAATATCCACTTGCAGATTTTACCAAAAGTGTGCTTCAAAACTGCTCTTTGAAAAGAAAAGTTCAACACTGTGAGTTGAATGCACATATCGTGAAGAAGTTTCTGAGAATGCTTCTGTCTAGTACTTAGGTGAAGAGATTCCATTTCACAGCATAGGCCTCATAGTGCTCCAAATATCCACTTGCAGATTCTACAAAAAGAGTGTTTCAAAACTGTTCTATCAAAAGGAAGGTTCAAGTCTGTGACTAGAATGCACTCATCACAAAGAAGTTTCTGAGAATGCTTCTGTCTAGTTTTTATGTGAAGACATTTCCTTTTCCAACATAGGCCTCAAAGCGTTCCGAATAAACACTTGCAGATTGTACAAAAGGAGTGTTTCAAAACTGTTCTATGAAAAGGAACGTTCAAGTCTGTGAGTTGAATGCACTCCTCACAAAGAAGTTTCTGAGAATGCAGCTGTCTAGTTTTCGTGTGAAGATATTTCCTTTTCCTTGCATAGGTCTAAAATCTCTGGAAATATCCACTTGCAGAATTCACAAGAAGAGTGTTTCCAAACTGCTCTATCAAAAGACAGGTTCAACTCTGTGAGTTGAATGCACGCATCGAGAAGAACTTTCTGAGAATTCTTCTGTCTAGTTTTTAGGTGAAGATATTACGTTTCCCAGCATACGCCTCAAAGTGCTCCAAATATCCTTTTGCAGATTTTACAAAAAGAGTGTTTCAAAACTGCTCTTTCAAAAAGAAGGTTCAAGTCTGTGAGTTGAATGCACTCAACACAAGGAAGTTTCTGAGAATGCTTCTGTCTAGTTTTTATGTGAAGATATTTCCATTTCCAGCATAGGCCTCATAGTGCTCCAAATATCCACTTGCAGATTCTACAAAAAGAGTGTTTCAAAACTGTTCTATCAAAAGGAAGGTTCAACTCTGTGACTAGAATGCACTCATCACAAAGAAGTTTCTGAGAATGCTTCTGTCTAGTTTTTATGTGAAGATATTTCCATTTCCAGCATAGGCCTCAAAGCGCTCCAAATATCCATTTGCAGATTCTACAAAAAGAGTGTTTCCAAACTTCTCTATCAATTAGTAGGTTCAACTCTGTGAGGTGAATGCACTCATCACAAAGAAGTTTCTGAGAATGCTGCTGTTTAGTTCTTATGTGAAGATATTTCCTTTTCCAGCATAGGCCGGAAATCGCTCTAAATATCCACTTGCAGATTTTACCAAAAGTGTGTTTCAAAACTGCTCTTTGAAAAGAAAGGTTCAACTCTGTGAGTTGATTGCACATGTGGTGAAGAAGTTTCTGAGAATGCTTCTGTCTAGTACTTAGCTGAAGAGATTTCATTTCACAGCATAGGCCTCATAGTGCTCCAAATATCCACTTGCAGATTCTACAAAAAGAGTGTTTCAAAACTGTTCTATCAAAAGGAAGGTTCAACTCTGTGACTAGAATGCACTCATCACAAAGAAGTTTCTGAGAATGCTTCTGTCTAGTTTTTATGTGAAGATATTTCCTTTTCCAACATAGGCCTCAAAGCGCTCCGAATAAACACCGGCAGATTGTACAAAAGGAGTGTTTCAAAACTGTTCTATGAAAAGGAACGTTCAAGTCTGTGGGTTGAATGCATTCCTCACAAAGAAGTTTCTGAGAATGCAGCTGTCTAGTTTTTGTGTGAATATATTTCCTTTTCCTTGCATAGACCTCAAATCCCTGGAAATATCCACTTGCAGATTTCACAAAAAGAGTGTTTCCAAACTGCTCTATCAAAAGACGGGTTGAAATCTGTGAGTTGAATGCACGCATCGAGGAGATCTTTCTGAGAATGCTTCTGTCTAGTTTTTAGGTGAAGATATTCCATTTCCCAGCATGGGCCTCAAAATGCTCCAAATATCCATTTGCAGATTTTACAAAAAGAGTGTTTCAAAACTGCTCTTTCAAAAAGAAGGTTCAAGTCTATGGGTTGAACGCACTGAACACAAGGAAGTTTCTGAGAATGCTTCTGTCCAGTTTTTATGTGAATATATTTCCATTTCCAGCCTAGGCTTCAAAGCGCTCCAAATATCCAATTGCAGATTCTACAAAAAGAGTGTTTCCAAACTTGTCTATCAATTAGTAGGTTCAACTCTGTTAGGTGAATGCACTCATCACAATGAAATTTCTGAGAATGCTTCTCTCTAGTTTTTATGTGCAGCAATTTCCTTTTCCAACATAGGCCTCAAGGTGCTCTGCATAAACACTTGCGAATTCTACAAACTTAGTGATTCAAAACTGTTCTATCAAAAGGAACGTTCAAGTCTGAGGTGAATGCACTCATCAGAGAGAACTTTCTCAGAATGCTTCTGTCTAGTTTTCAGGTGAAGATATTTCATTTCCCAGCATAGGCCTCAAAGCGCTCCAAATATCCACTTGCAGATCCTACAAAAAGAGTCTTTCAAAACTGCTCTTTGAAAAGGAAGGTTCAAATCTGTGAGTTGAAAGCACTCATCAGAGAGAAGTTTCCGAGAATGATTCTATCTAGTTTTCATCTGCATGTGTTTCCTTTTCCACTAGATGCCGCAATCGCACCAAATATCCACTTGCAGTTTCCACGAAAAGAGTGTTGCAGAACTGCTCCATGGAAAGGAGTGTTCAACTCTGTGAGTTCAATCCCCACATGACATAAAAGTTTCTGAAAATGCTTCTGTCCAGTTTGTATATGAAGATATCTCCTTTTCCAGCATAAGCCTCAAAGAGCTCCAAATATCCACTTGCGTATTCTACAAAAACCGTGTTTCCTAACTGGTCTATCAAAAGGGAGGTTCAACTCTGTGAGTTGAATGCACTCATCACAAAGAAGTTTCTGTGAATGCTTCCATCTAGCTTTTATGCAATGATATTTCCTTTTGCAGCCTAGGCCTCAAAGCGCTCCAAATATCCACTTGCAGATTCTACAAAAAGAGGGTTTCAAAACTGCTCTATCAAAAGGCAGGTTGAACTCCGTGAGTTGAATGCACAAAGCACAGAGAACTCTCTGAGAAAGCTTTTGTCCAGTTTCTACGTGAAGATATTTCCATTTCCAGCATAGGCCTCAAAGCACTCCATCCATCCACATGAAGATTCTACTAAAAGAGTGTTTCGAAACTTCTCTATCAAAAGAAAGGTTGAACTCCGTGAGTTCAACGCACACATCACAAAGAAGTTTCTGAGAATGCTTCTGTCCAGTTTTTATGTGAAGATATTTCCTTTTCCAGCATAGGCCTCAAAGCGCTCCATATATCCACTTGCAGATGCTACAAAAAGAGTGTTTCAAAACTGCTCTTTCAGAAGGAAGCTTCAAGTCTGTGAGTTGAATGCACTTCTCACAAAGACGTTTCTGAGAATGCTTCTGTCTAGATTTCATGAGAAGATGTTTCCATTTACATCACAGGCCTCAAATCCCTCCAAATATTCACTTGCGTGTTCTACAAAAAGAGTGTTTCGAAACTTCTCTATCGATTGGTAGGTTCAACTCTCTGAGTTGAATGCACTCTTTACAAAGAGGTTTCTCAGAATATTTCTGTCTAGTTTTAATGTGAAGATATATCCTTTTCCAACATAGGCCTCGAAGCGCTCCGACTAAACAATTGCAGATTCTACAAAAGGAGTGCTTCAAAACTGTTCTATCGAAAGGAACGTTCAAGTCTGTGAGATGAATGCACTCTTCTCAAAGAGGTTTCTGAGAATGCTGCTGTCTAGTTTTTAGGTGAAGACATTTCCTTTTCCAGCATAGGCCTCAAAGCGCTCCAAATACCCACTTGCAGATTCTACAAAAAGAGTGTCTCCCAACTTCTCTATCAATTGGTAGGTTCAAGTCTGTGAGTTGAATGCAATCCACACAAAGAAGTTTCTGAGAATGCTGCTGTTTAGTTCTTATGTGAAGATATTTCCTTTTCCAGCATAGGCCGGAAATCGCTACAAATATCCACTTGCAGATTTTACCAAAAGTGTGCTTCAAAACTGCTCTTTGAAAAGAAAGGTTCAAAACTGTGAGTTGAATGCACATATCGTGAATAAGTTTCTGAGAATGCTTCTGTCTAGTACTTAGGTGAAGAGATTCCATTTCACAGCATAGGCCTCATAGTGCTCCAAATATCCACTTGCAGATTCTACAAAAAGAGTGTTTCAAAACTGTTCTATCAAAAGGAAGGTTCAAGTCTGTGACTAGAATGCACTCATCACAAAGAAGTTTCTGAGAATGCTTCTGTCTAGTTTTTATGTGAAGACATTTCCTTTTCCAACATAGGCCTCAAAGCGTTCCGAATAAACACTTGCAGATTGTACAAAAGGAGTGTTTCAAAACTGTTCTATGAAAAGGAACGTTCAAGTCTGTGAGTTGAATGCACTCCTCACAAAGAAGTTTCTGAGAATGCAGCTGTCTAGTTTTCGTGTGAAGATATTTCCTTTTCCTTGCATAGGTCTCAAATCGCTGGAAATATCCACTTGCAGAATTCACAAGAAGAGTGTTTCCAAACTGCTCTATCAAAAGACAGGTTCAACTCTGTGAGTTGAATGCACGCATCGAGAAGAACTTTCTGAGAATGCTTCTGTCTAGTTTTTAGGTGAAGATATTACGTTTCCCAGCATACGCCTCAAAGTGCTCCAAATATCCTTTTGCAGATTTTACAAAAAGAGTGTTTCAAAACTGCTCTTTCAAAAAGAAGGTTCAAGTCTGTGAGTTGAATGCACTCAACACAAGGAAGTTTCTGAGAATGCTTCTGTCTAGTTTTTATGTGAAGATATTTCCATTTCCAGCATAGGCCTCATAGTGCTCCAAATATCCACTTGCAGATTCTACAAAAAGAGTGTTTCAAAACTGTTCTATCAAAAGGAAGGTTCAACTCTGTGACTAGAATGCACTCATCACAAAGAAGTTTCTGAGAATGCTTCTGTCTAGTTTTTATGTGAAGATATTTCCATTTCCAGCATAGGCCTCAAAGCGCTCCAAATATCCATTTGCAGATTCTACAAAAAGAGTGTTTCCAAACTTCTCTATCAATTAGTAGGTTCAACTCTGTGAGGTGAATGCACTCATCACAAAGAAGTTTCTGAGAATGCTGCTGTTTAGTTCTTATGTGAAGATATTTCCTTTTCCAGCATAGGCCGGAAATCGCTCTAAATATCCACTTGCAGATTTTACCAAAAGTGTGTTTCAAAACTGCTCTTTGAAAAGAAAGGTTCAACTCTGTGAATTGATTGCACATGTGGTGAAGAAGTTTCTGAGAATGCTTCTGTCTAGTACTTAGCTGAAGAGATTTCATTTCACAGCATAGGCCTCATAGTGCTCCAAATATCCACTTGCAGATTCTACAAAAAGAGTGTTTCAAAATTGTTCTATCAAAAGGAAGGTTCAACTCTGTGACTAGAATGCACTCCTCACAAAGAAGTTTCTGAGAATGCTTCTGTCTAGTTTTTATGTGAAGATATTTCCTTTTCCAACATAGGCCTCAAAGCGCTCCGAATAAACACCTGCAGATTGTACAAAAGGAGTGTTTCAAAACTGTTCTATGAAAAGGAACGTTCAAGTCTGTGAGTTGAATGCACTCCTCACAAAGAAGTTTCTGAGAATGCAGCTGTCTAGTTTTTGTGTGAAGATATTTCCTTTTCCTTGCATAGGTCTCAATTCGCTGGAAATATCCACTTGCAGATTTCACAAAAAGAGTGTTTCCAAACTGCTCTATCAAAAGACAGGTTCAACTCTGTGAGTTGAATGCACGCATCGAGAAGAACTTTCTGAGAATGCTTCTGTCTAGTTTTTAGGTGAAGATATTACATTTCCCAGCATAGGCCTCATAGTGCTCCAAATATCCACTTGCAGATTCTACAAAAAGAGTGTTTCAAAACTGTTCTATCAAAAGGAAGGTTCAACTCTGTGACTAGAATGCACTCATCACAAAGAAGTTTCTGAGAATGCTTCTGTCTAGTTTTTATGTGAAGATATTTCCATTTCCAGCATAGGCCTCAAAGCGCTCCAAATATCCATTTGTAGATTCTACAAAAAGAGTGTTTCCAAACTTCTCTATCAATTAGTAGGTTCAACTCTATGAGGTGAATGCACTCATCACAAAGAAGTTTCTGAGAATGCTGCTGTTTAGTTCTTATGTGAAGATATTTCCTTTTCCAGCATAGGCCGGAAATCGCTCTAAATATCCACTTGCAGATTTTACCAAAAGTGTGTTTCAAAACTGCTCTTTGAAAAGAAAGGTTCAACTCTGTGAGTTGATTGCACATGTGGTGAAGAAGTTTCTGAGAATGCTTCTGTCTAGTACTTAGCTGAAGAGATTTCATTTCACAGCATAGGCCTCACAGTGCTCCAAATATCCACTTGCAGCTTCTACAAAAAGAGTGTTTCAAAACTGTTCTATCAAAAGGAAGGTTCAAGTCTGTGAGTAGAATGCACTCATCACAAAGAAGTTTCTGAGAATGCTTCTGTCTAGTTTTTATGTGAAGACATTTCCTTTTCCAACATAGGCCTCAAAGCGTTCCGAATAAACACTTGCAGATTGTACAAAAGGAGTGTTTCAAAACTGTTCTATGAAAAGGAACGTTCAAGTCTGTGAGTTGAATGCACTCCTCACAAAGAAGTTTCTGAGAATGCAGCTGTCTAGTTTTTGTGTGAAGATATTTCCTTTTCCTTGCATAGGTCTCAAATCGCTGGAAATATCCACTTGCAGATTTCACAAGAAGAGTGTTTCCAAACTGCTCTATCAAAAGACAGGTTCAACTCTGTGTGTTGAATGCACGCATCGAGAAGAACTTTCTGAGAATGCTTCTGTCTAGTTTTTAGGTGAAGATATTACATTTCCCAGCATAGGCCTCAAAGTGCTCCAAATATCCTTTTGCAGATTTAACAAAAAGAGTGTTTCTAAACTGCTCTTTCAAAAAGAAGGTTCAAGTCTGTGAGTTGAATGCACTCAACACAAGGAAGTTTCTGAGAATGCTTCTGTCTAGTTTTTATGTGAAGATATTTCCATTTCCAGCATAGGCCTCAAAGCGCTCCAAATATCCATTTGCAGGTTCTACAAAAAGAGTGTTTCCAAACTTCTCTATCAATTAGTAGGTTCAACTCTGTGAGGTGAATGCACTCATCACAAAGAAGTTTCTGAGAATGCTGCTGTTTAATTCTTATGTGAAGATATTTCCTTTTCCAGCATAGGCCGGAAATCGCTCTAAATATCCACTTGCAGATTTTACCAAAAGTGTGTTTCAAAACTGCTCTTTGAAAAGAAAGGTTCAACTCTGTGAGTTGATTGCACATGTGGTGAAGAAGTTTCTGAGAATGCTTCTGCCTAGTACTTAGCTGAAGAGATTTCATTTCACAGCATAGGCCTCATATTGCTCCAAATATCCACTTGCAGATTCTACAAAAAGAGTGTTTCAAAACTGTTCTATCAAAAGGAAGGTTCAACTCTGTGACTAGAATGCACTCATCACAAACAAGTTTCTGAGAATGCTTCTGTCTAGTTTTTATGTGAAGATATTTCCTTTTCCAACATAGGCCTCAAAGCCCTCCGAATAAACACCGGCAGATTGTAGAAAAGGAGTGTTTCAAAACTGTTCTATGAAAAGGAACGTTCAAGTCTGTGAGTTGAATGCACTCCTCGCAAAGAAGTTTCTGAGAATGCAGCTGTCTAGTTTTTGTGTGAAGATATTTCCTTTTCCTTGCATAGACCTCAAATCGCTGGAAATATCCACTTGCAGATTTCACAAAAAGAGTGTTTCCAAACTGCTCTATCAAAAGACGGGTTGAAATCTGTGAGTTGAATGCACGCATCGAGGAAATCTTTCTGAGAATGCTTCTGTCTAGTTTTTAGGTGAAGATATTCCATTTCCCAGCATGGGCCTCAAAATGCTCCAAATATCCATTTGCAGATTTTACAAAAAGAGTGTTTCAAAACTGCTCTTTCAAAAAGAAGGTTCAAGTCTATGGGTTGAACGCACTCAACACAAGGAAGTTTCTGAGAATGCTTCTGTCCAGTTTTTCTGTGAATATATTTCCATTTCCAGCCTAGGCTTCAAAGCGCTCCAAATATCCACTTGCAGATTCTACAAAAAGAGTGTTTCCAAACTTGTCTATCAATTAGTAGGTTCAACTCTGTTAGGTGAATGCACTCATCACAATGAAATTTCTGAGAATGCTTCTCTCTAGTTTTTATGTGAAGCAATTTCCTTTTCCAACATAGGCCTCAAGGTGCTCTGCATAAACACTTGCGAATTCTACAAACTTAGTGATTCAAAACTGTTCTATCAAAAGGAACGTTCAAGTCTGAGGTGAATGCACTCATCAGAGAGAACTTTCTCAGAATGCTTCTGTCTAGTTTTCAGGTGAAGATATTTCACTTCCCAGCATAGGCCTCAAAGCGCTCCAAATATCCACTTGCAGATTCTACAAAAAGAGTCTTTCAAAACTGCTCTTTGAAAAGGAAGGTTCAAATCTGTGAGTTGAAAGCACTCATCAGAGAGAAGTTTCCGAGAATGATTCTATCTAGTTTTCATCTGCATGTGTTTCCTTTTCCACTAGATGCCGCAATCGCACCAAATATCCACTTGCAGTTTCCACGAAAAGAGTGTTGCAGAACTGCTCCATGGAAAGGAGTGTTCAACTCTGTGAGTTCAATCCCCACATGACATAAAAGTTTCTGAAAATGCTTCTGTCCAGTTTGTATATGAAGATATCTCCTTTTCCAGCATAAGCCTCAAAGAGCTCCAAATATCCACTTGCGTATTCTACAAAAACCGTGTTTCCTAACTGGTCTATCAAAAGGGAGGTTCAACTCTGTGAGTTGAATGCACTCATCACAAAGAAGTTTCTGTGAATGCTTCCATCTAGCTTTTATGCAATGATATTTCCTTTTGCAGCATAGGCCTCAAAGCGCTCCAAATATCCACTTGCAGACTCTACAAAAAGAGGGTTTCAAAACTGCTCTATCAAAAGGCAGGTTGAACTCCGTGAGTTGAATGCACAAAGCACAGGGAACTTTCTGAGAAAGCTTTTGTCCAGTTTCTACGTGAAGATATTTCCTATTCCTGCATAGGCCTCAAAGCACTCCATCCATCCACATGAAGATTCTACTAAAAGAGTGTTTCGAAACTTCTCTATCAAAAGAAAGGTTGAACTCCGTGAGTTCAACGCACACATCACAAAGAAGTTTCTGAGAATGCTTCTGTCCAGTTTTTATGTGAAGATATTTCCTTTTCCAGCATAGGCCTCAAAGCGCTCCATATATCCACTTGCAGATGCTACAAAAAGAGTGTTTCAAAACTGCTCTTTCAGAAGGAAGCTTCACGTCTGTGAGTTGAATGCACTTATCACAAAGACGTTTCTGAGAATGCTTCTGTCTAGATTTCATGAGAAGATGTTTCCATTTACATCACAGGCCTCAAATCCCTCCAAATATTCACTTGCGTGTTCTACAAAAAGAGTGTTTCGAAACTTCTCTATCGATTGGTAGGTTCAACTCTCTGAGTTGAATGCACTCTTTACAAAGAGGTTTCTGAGAATATTTCTGTCTAGTTTTTATGTGAAGATATATCCTTTTCCAACATAGGCCTCGAAGCGCTCCGAATAAACAATTGCAGATTCTACAAAAGGAGTGCTTCAAAACTGTTCTATCGAAAGGAACGTTCAAGTCTGTGAGATGAATGCACTCTTCTCAAAGAGGTTTCTGAGAATGCTGCTGTCTAGTTTTTAGGTGAAGACATTTCCTTTTCCAGCGTAGGCCTCAAAGCGCTCCAAATACCCACTTGCAGATTCTACAAAAAGAGTGTCTCCCAACTTCTCTATCAATTGGTAGGTTCAAGTCTGTGAGTTGAATGCAATCCACACAAAGAAGTTTCTGAGAATGCTGCTGTTTAGTTCTTATGTGAAGATATTTCCTTTTCCAGCATAGGCCGGAAATCGCTACAAATATCCACTTGCAGATTTTACCAAAAGTGTGCTTCAAAACTGCTCTTTGAAAAGAAAGGTTCAACACTGTGAGTTGAATGCACATATCGTGAAGAAGTTTCTGAGAATGCTTCTGTCTAGTACTTAGGTGAAGAGATTCCATTTCACAGCATAGGCCTCATAGTGCTCCAAATATCCACTTGCAGATCCTACAGAAAGAGTGTTTCAAAACTGTTCTATCAAAAGGAAGGTTCAAGTCTGTGAGTAGAATGCACTCATCACAAAGAAGTTTCTGAGAATGCTTCTGTCTAGTTTTTATGTGAAGACATTTCCTTTTCCAACATAGGCCTCAAAGCGTTCCGAATAAACACTTGCAGATTGTACAAAAGGAGTGTTTCAAAACTGTTCTATGAAAAGGAACGTTCAAGTCTGCGAGTTGAATGCACTCCTCACAAAGAAGTTTCTGAGAATGCAGCTGTCTAGTTTTTGTGTGAAGATATTTCCTTTTCCTTGCATAGGTCTCAAATCGCTGGAAATATCCACTTGCAGATTTCACAAAAAGAGTGTTTCCAAACTGCTCTATCAAAAGACAGGTTCAACTCTGTGAGTTGAATGCACGCATCGAGAAGAACTTTCTGAGAATGCTTCTGTCTAGTTTTTAGGTGAAGATATTACATTTCCCAGCATAGGCCTCAAAGTGCTCCAAATATCCTTTTGCAGATTTTACAAAAAGAGTGTTTCAAAACTGCTCTTTCAAAAAGAAGGTTCAAGTCTGTGAGTTGAATGCACTCAACACAAGGAAGTTTCTGAGAATGCTTCTGTCTAGTTTTTATGTGAAGATATTTCCATTTCCAGCATAGGCCTCAAAGCGCTCCAAATATCCATTTGCAGATTCTACAAAAAGAGTGTTTCCAAACTTCTCTATCAATTAGTAGGTTCAACTCTGTGAGGTGAATGCACTCATCACAAAGAAGTTTCTGAGAATGCTGCTGTTTAGTTCTTATGTGAAGATATTTCCTTTTCCAGCATAGGCCGGAAATCGCTCTAAATATCCACTTGCAGATTTTACCAAAAGTGTGTTTCAAAACTGCTCTTTGAAAAGAAAGGTTCAACTCTGTGAGTTGATTGCACATGTGGTGAAGAAGTTTCTGAGAATGCTTCTGCCTAGTACTTAGCTGAAGAGATTTCATTTCACAGCATAGGCCTCATAGTGCTCCAAATATCCACTGGCAGATCCTACAAAAAGAGTGTTTCAAAACTGTTCTATCAAAAGGAAGGTTCGACTCTGTGACTAGAATGCACTCATCACAAAGAAGTTTCTGAGAATGCTTCTGTCTAGTTTTTATGTGAAGATATTTCCTTTTCCAACATAGGCCTCAAAGCCCTCCGAATAAACACCGGCAGATTGTACAAAAGGAGTGTTTCAAAACTGTTCTATGAAAAGGAACGTTCAAGTCTGTGGGTTGAATGCATTCCTCACAAAGAAGTTTCTGAGAATGCAGCTGTCTAGTTTTTGTGTGAATATATTTCCTTTTCCTTGCATAGACCTCAAATCCCTGGAAATATCCACTTGCAGATTTCACAAAAAGAGTGTTTCCAAACTGCTCTATCAAAAGACGGGTTGAAATCTGTGAGTTGAATGCACGCATCGAGGAGATCTTTCTGAGAATGCTTCTGTCTAGTTTTTAGGTGAAGATATTCCATTTCCCAGCATGGGCCTCAAAATGCTCCAAATATCCATTTGCAGATTTTACAAAAAGAGTGTTTCAAAACTGCTCTTTCAAAAAGAAGGTTCAAGTCTATGGGTTGAACGCACTGAACACAAGGAAGTTTCTGAGAATGCTTCTGTCCAGTTTTTATGTGAATATATTTCCATTTCCAGCCTAGGCTTCAAAGCGCTCCAAATATCCAATTGCAGATTCTACAAAAAGAGTGTTTCCAAACTTGTCTATCAATTAGTAGGTTCAACTCTGTTAGGTGAATGCACTCATCACAATGAAATTTCTGAGAATGCTTCTCTCTAGTTTTTATGTGCAGCAATTTCCTTTTCCAACATAGGCCTCATGGTGCTCTGCCTAAACACTTGCGAATTCTACAAACTTAGTGATTCAAAACTGTTCTATCAAAAGGAACGTTCAAGTCTGAGGTGAATGCACTCATCAGAGAGAACTTTCTCAGAATGCTTCTGTCTAGTTTTCAGGTGAAGATATTTCATTTCCCAGCATAGGCCTCAAAGCGCTCCAAATATCCACTTGCAGATTCTACAAAAAGAGTCTTTCAAAACTGCTCTTTGAAAAGGAAGTTTCAAATCTGTGAGTTGAAAGCACTCATCAGAGAGAAGTTTCCGAGAATGATTCTATCTAGTTTTCATCTGCATGTGTTTCCTTTTCCACTAGATGCCGCAATCGCACCAAATATCCACTTGCAGTTTCCACGAAAAGAGTGTTGCAGAACTGCTCCATGGAAAGGAGTGTTCAACTCTGTGAGTTCAATCCCCACATGACATAAAAGTTTCTGAAAATGCTTCTGTCCAGTTTGTATATGAAGATATCTCCTTTTCCAGCATAAGCCTCAAAGAGCTCCAAATATCCACTTGCGTATTCTACAAAAACCGTGTTTCATAACTGGTCTATCAAAAGGGAGGTTCAACTCTGTGAGTTGAATGCACTCATCACAAAGAAGTTTCTGTGAATGCTTCCATCTAGCTTTTATGCAATGATATTTCCTTTTGCAGCATAGGCCTCAAAGCGCTCCAAATATCCACTTGCAGATTCTACAAAAAGAGGGTTTCAAAACTGCTCTATCAAAAGGCAGGTTGAACTCCGTGAGTTGAATGCACAAAGCACAGGGAACTTTCTGAGAAAGCTTTTGTCCAGTTCCTACGTGAAGATATTTCCTATTCTTGCATAGGCCTCAAAGCACTCCATCCATCCACATGAAGATTCTACTAAAAGAGTGTTTCGAAACCTCTCTATCAAAAGAAAGGTTGAACTCCGTGAGTTCAACGCACACATCACAAAGAAGTTTCTGAGAATGCTTCTGTCCAGTTTTTATGTGAAGATATTTCCTTTTCCAGCATAGGCCTCAAAGCGCTCCATATATCCACTTGCAGATGCTACAAAAAGAGTGTTTCAAAACTGCTCTTTCAGAAGGAAGCTTCAAGTCTGTGAGTTGAATGCACTTCTCACAAAGACGTTTCTGAGAATGCTTCTGTCTAGATTTCATGAGAAGATGTTTCCATTTACATCACAGGCCTCAAATCCCTCCAAATATTCACTTGCGTGTTCTACAAAAAGAGTGTTTCGAAACTTCTCTAACGATTGGTAGGTTCAACTCTCTGAGTTCAATGCACTCTTTACAAAGAGGTTTCTGAGAATATTTCTGTCTAGTTTTTATGTGAAGATATATCCTTTTCCAACATAGGCCTCGAAGCGCTCCGAATAAACAATTGCAGATTCTACAAAAGGAGTGCTTCAAAACTGTTCTATCGAAAGGAACGTTCAAGTCTGTGAGATGAATGCACTCTTCTCAAAGAGGTTTCTGAGAATGCTGCTGTCTAGTTTTTAGGTGAAGACATTTCCTTTTCCAGCGTAGGCCTCCAAGCGCTCCAAATACCCACTTGCAGATTCTACAAAAAGAGTGTCTCCCAACTTCTCTATCAATTGGTAGGTTCAAGTCTGTGAGTTGAATGCAATCCACACAAAGAAGTTTCTGAGAATGCTGCTGTTTAGTTCTTATATGAAGATATTTCCTTTTCCAGCATAGGCCGGAAATCGCTACAAATATCCACTTGCAGATTTTACCAAAAGTGTGCTTCAAAACTGCTCTTTGAAAAGAAAAGTTCAACACTGTGAGTTGAATGCACATATCGTGAAGAAGTTTCTGAGAATGCTTCTGTCTAGTACTTAGGTGAAGAGATTCCATTTCACAGCATAGGCCTCATAGTGCTCCAAATATCCACTTGCAGATTCTACAAAAAGAGTGTTTCAAAACTGTTCTATCAAAAGGAAGGTTCAAGTCTGTGACTAGAATGCACTCATCACAAAGAAGTTTCTGAGAATGCTTCTGTCTAGTTTTTATGTGAAGACATTTCCTTTTCCAACATAGGCCTCAAAGCGTTCCGAATAAACACTTGCAGATTGTACAAAAGGAGTGTTTCAAAACTGTTCTATGAAAAGGAACGTTCAAGTCTGTGAGTTGAATGCACTCCTCACAAAGAAGTTTCTGAGAATGCAGCTGTCTAGTTTTCGTGTGAAGATATTTCCTTTTCCTTGCATAGGTCTAAAATCTCTGGAAATATCCACTTGCAGAATTCACAAGAAGAGTGTTTCCAAACTGCTCTATCAAAAGACAGGTTCAACTCTGTGAGTTGAATGCACGCATCGAGAAGAACTTTCTGAGAATTCTTCTGTCTAGTTTTTAGGTGAAGATATTACGTTTCCCAGCATACGCCTCAAAGTGCTCCAAATATCCTTTTGCAGATTTTACAAAAAGAGTGTTTCAAAACTGCTCTTTCAAAAAGAAGGTTCAAGTCTGTGAGTTGAATGCACTCAACACAAGGAAGTTTCTGAGAATGCTTCTGTCTAGTTTTTATGTGAAGATATTTCCATTTCCAGCATAGGCCTCATAGTGCTCCAAATATCCACTTGCAGATTCTACAAAAAGAGTGTTTCAAAACTGTTCTATCAAAAGGAAGGTTCAACTCTGTGACTAGAATGCACTCATCACAAAGAAGTTTCTGAGAATGCTTCTGTCTAGTTTTTATGTGAAGATATTTCCATTTCCAGCATAGGCCTCAAAGCGCTCCAAATATCCATTTGCAGATTCTACAAAAAGAGTGTTTCCAAACTTCTCTATCAATTAGTAGGTTCAACTCTGTGAGGTGAATGCACTCATCACAAAGAAGTTTCTGAGAATGCTGCTGTTTAGTTCTTATGTGAAGATATTTCCTTTTCCAGCATAGGCCGGAAATCGCTCTAAATATCCACTTGCAGATTTTACCAAAAGTGTGTTTCAAAACTGCTCTTTGAAAAGAAAGGTTCAACTCTGTGAGTTGATTGCACATGTGGTGAAGAAGTTTCTGAGAATGCTTCTGTCTAGTACTTAGCTGAAGAGATTTCATTTCACAGCATAGGCCTCATAGTGCTCCAAATATCCACTTGCAGATTCTACAAAAAGAGTGTTTCAAAACTGTTCTATCAAAAGGAAGGTTCAACTCTGTGACTAGAATGCACTCATCACAAAGAAGTTTCTGAGAATGCTTCTGTCTAGTTTTTATGTGAAGATATTTCCTTTTCCAACATAGGCCTCAAAGCGCTCCGAATAAACACCGGCAGATTGTACAAAAGGAGTGTTTCAAAACTGTTCTATGAAAAGGAACGTTCAAGTCTGTGGGTTGAATGCATTCCTCACAAAGAAGTTTCTGAGAATGCAGCTGTCTAGTTTTTGTGTGAATATATTTCCTTTTCCTTGCATAGACCTCAAATCCCTGGAAATATCCACTTGCAGATTTCACAAAAAGAGTGTTTCCAAACTGCTCTATCAAAAGACGGGTTGAAATCTGTGAGTTGAATGCACGCATCGAGGAGATCTTTCTGAGAATGCTTCTGTCTAGTTTTTAGGTGAAGATATTCCATTTCCCAGCATGGGCCTCAAAATGCTCCAAATATCCATTTGCAGATTTTACAAAAAGAGTGTTTCAAAACTGCTCTTTCAAAAAGAAGGTTCAAGTCTATGGGTTGAACGCACTGAACACAAGGAAGTTTCTGAGAATGCTTCTGTCCAGTTTTTATGTGAATATATTTCCATTTCCAGCCTAGGCTTCAAAGCGCTCCAAATATCCAATTGCAGATTCTACAAAAAGAGTGTTTCCAAACTTGTCTATCAATTAGTAGGTTCAACTCTGTTAGGTGAATGCACTCATCACAATGAAATTTCTGAGAATGCTTCTCTCTAGTTTTTATGTGCAGCAATTTCCTTTTCCAACATAGGCCTCAAGGTGCTCTGCATAAACACTTGCGAATTCTACAAACTTAGTGATTCAAAACTGTTCTATCAAAAGGAACGTTCAAGTCTGAGGTGAATGCACTCATCAGAGAGAACTTTCTCAGAATGCTTCTGTCTAGTTTTCAGGTGAAGATATTTCATTTCCCAGCATAGGCCTCAAAGCGCTCCAAATATCCACTTGCAGATCCTACAAAAAGAGTCTTTCAAAACTGCTCTTTGAAAAGGAAGGTTCAAATCTGTGAGTTGAAAGCACTCATCAGAGAGAAGTTTCCGAGAATGATTCTATCTAGTTTTCATCTGCATGTGTTTCCTTTTCCACTAGATGCCGCAATCGCACCAAATATCCACTTGCAGTTTCCACGAAAAGAGTGTTGCAGAACTGCTCCATGGAAAGGAGTGTTCAACTCTGTGAGTTCAATCCCCACATGACATAAAAGTTTCTGAAAATGCTTCTGTCCAGTTTGTATATGAAGATATCTCCTTTTCCAGCATAAGCCTCAAAGAGCTCCAAATATCCACTTGCGTATTCTACAAAAACCGTGTTTCCTAACTGGTCTATCAAAAGGGAGGTTCAACTCTGTGAGTTGAATGCACTCATCACAAAGAAGTTTCTGTGAATGCTTCCATCTAGCTTTTATGCAATGATATTTCCTTTTGCAGCCTAGGCCTCAAAGCGCTCCAAATATCCACTTGCAGATTCTACAAAAAGAGGGTTTCAAAACTGCTCTATCAAAAGGCAGGTTGAACTCCGTGAGTTGAATGCACAAAGCACAGAGAACTCTCTGAGAAAGCTTTTGTCCAGTTTCTACGTGAAGATATTTCCATTTCCAGCATAGGCCTCAAAGCACTCCATCCATCCACATGAAGATTCTACTAAAAGAGTGTTTCGAAACTTCTCTATCAAAAGAAAGGTTGAACTCCGTGAGTTCAACGCACACATCACAAAGAAGTTTCTGAGAATGCTTCTGTCCAGTTTTTATGTGAAGATATTTCCTTTTCCAGCATAGGCCTCAAAGCGCTCCATATATCCACTTGCAGATGCTACAAAAAGAGTGTTTCAAAACTGCTCTTTCAGAAGGAAGCTTCAAGTCTGTGAGTTGAATGCACTTCTCACAAAGACGTTTCTGAGAATGCTTCTGTCTAGATTTCATGAGAAGATGTTTCCATTTACATCACAGGCCTCAAATCCCTCCAAATATTCACTTGCGTGTTCTACAAAAAGAGTG
Organism: Pongo pygmaeus; assembly: GCF_028885625.2. Classification (NCBI taxonomy): domain Eukaryota; kingdom Metazoa; phylum Chordata; class Mammalia; order Primates; family Hominidae; genus Pongo; species Pongo pygmaeus. The sequence continues at coordinate 21,741,420 of NC_085930.1, forward strand.
TTTCGAAACTTCTCTATCGATTGGTAGGTTCAACTCTCTGAGTTGAATGCACTCTTTACAAAGAGGTTTCTCAGAATATTTCTGTCTAGTTTTAATGTGAAGATATATCCTTTTCCAACATAGGCCTCGAAGCGCTCCGACTAAACAATTGCAGATTCTACAAAAGGAGTGCTTCAAAACTGTTCTATCGAAAGGAACGTTCAAGTCTGTGAGATGAATGCACTCTTCTCAAAGAGGTTTCTGAGAATGCTGCTGTCTAGTTTTTAGGTGAAGACATTTCCTTTTCCAGCATAGGCCTCAAAGCGCTCCAAATACCCACTTGCAGATTCTACAAAAAGAGTGTCTCCCAACTTCTCTATCAATTGGTAGGTTCAAGTCTGTGAGTTGAATGCAATCCACACAAAGAAGTTTCTGAGAATGCTGCTGTTTAGTTCTTATGTGAAGATATTTCCTTTTCCAGCATAGGCCGGAAATCGCTACAAATATCCACTTGCAGATTTTACCAAAAGTGTGCTTCAAAACTGCTCTTTGAAAAGAAAGGTTCAAAACTGTGAGTTGAATGCACATATCGTGAATAAGTTTCTGAGAATGCTTCTGTCTAGTACTTAGGTGAAGAGATTCCATTTCACAGCATAGGCCTCATAGTGCTCCAAATATCCACTTGCAGATTCTACAAAAAGAGTGTTTCAAAACTGTTCTATCAAAAGGAAGGTTCAAGTCTGTGACTAGAATGCACTCATCACAAAGAAGTTTCTGAGAATGCTTCTGTCTAGTTTTTATGTGAAGACATTTCCTTTTCCAACATAGGCCTCAAAGCGTTCCGAATAAACACTTGCAGATTGTACAAAAGGAGTGTTTCAAAACTGTTCTATGAAAAGGAACGTTCAAGTCTGTGAGTTGAATGCACTCCTCACAAAGAAGTTTCTGAGAATGCAGCTGTCTAGTTTTCGTGTGAAGATATTTCCTTTTCCTTGCATAGGTCTCAAATCGCTGGAAATATCCACTTGCAGAATTCACAAGAAGAGTGTTTCCAAACTGCTCTATCAAAAGACAGGTTCAACTCTGTGAGTTGAATGCACGCATCGAGAAGAACTTTCTGAGAATGCTTCTGTCTAGTTTTTAGGTGAAGATATTACGTTTCCCAGCATACGCCTCAAAGTGCTCCAAATATCCTTTTGCAGATTTTACAAAAAGAGTGTTTCAAAACTGCTCTTTCAAAAAGAAGGTTCAAGTCTGTGAGTTGAATGCACTCAACACAAGGAAGTTTCTGAGAATGCTTCTGTCTAGTTTTTATGTGAAGATATTTCCATTTCCAGCATAGGCCTCATAGTGCTCCAAATATCCACTTGCAGATTCTACAAAAAGAGTGTTTCAAAACTGTTCTATCAAAAGGAAGGTTCAACTCTGTGACTAGAATGCACTCATCACAAAGAAGTTTCTGAGAATGCTTCTGTCTAGTTTTTATGTGAAGATATTTCCATTTCCAGCATAGGCCTCAAAGCGCTCCAAATATCCATTTGCAGATTCTACAAAAAGAGTGTTTCCAAACTTCTCTATCAATTAGTAGGTTCAACTCTGTGAGGTGAATGCACTCATCACAAAGAAGTTTCTGAGAATGCTGCTGTTTAGTTCTTATGTGAAGATATTTCCTTTTCCAGCATAGGCCGGAAATCGCTCTAAATATCCACTTGCAGATTTTACCAAAAGTGTGTTTCAAAACTGCTCTTTGAAAAGAAAGGTTCAACTCTGTGAGTTGATTGCACATGTGGTGAAGAAGTTTCTGAGAATGCTTCTGTCTAGTACTTAGCTGAAGAGATTTCATTTCACAGCATAGGCCTCATAGTGCTCCAAATATCCACTTGCAGATTCTACAAAAAGAGTGTTTCAAAATTGTTCTATCAAAAGGAAGGTTCAACTCTGTGACTAGAATGCACTCCTCACAAAGAAGTTTCTGAGAATGCTTCTGTCTAGTTTTTATGTGAAGATATTTCCTTTTCCAACATAGGCCTCAAAGCGCTCCGAATAAACACCTGCAGATTGTACAAAAGGAGTGTTTCAAAACTGTTCTATGAAAAGGAACGTTCAAGTCTGTGAGTTGAATGCACTCCTCACAAAGAAGTTTCTGAGAATGCAGCTGTCTAGTTTTTGTGTGAAGATATTTCCTTTTCCTTGCATAGGTCTCAATTCGCTGGAAATATCCACTTGCAGATTTCACAAAAAGAGTGTTTCCAAACTGCTCTATCAAAAGACAGGTTCAACTCTGTGAGTTGAATGCACGCATCGAGAAGAACTTTCTGAGAATGCTTCTGTCTAGTTTTTAGGTGAAGATATTACATTTCCCAGCATAGGCCTCATAGTGCTCCAAATATCCACTTGCAGATTCTACAAAAAGAGTGTTTCAAAACTGTTCTATCAAAAGGAAGGTTCAACTCTGTGACTAGAATGCACTCATCACAAAGAAGTTTCTGAGAATGCTTCTGTCTAGTTTTTATGTGAAGATATTTCCATTTCCAGCATAGGCCTCAAAGCGCTCCAAATATCCATTTGTAGATTCTACAAAAAGAGTGTTTCCAAACTTCTCTATCAATTAGTAGGTTCAACTCTGTGAGGTGAATGCACTCATCACAAAGAAGTTTCTGAGAATGCTGCTGTTTAGTTCTTATGTGAAGATATTTCCTTTTCCAGCATAGGCCGGAAATCGCTCTAAATATCCACTTGCAGATTTTACCAAAAGTGTGTTTCAAAACTGCTCTTTGAAAAGAAAGGTTCAACTCTGTGAGTTGATTGCACATGTGGTGAAGAAGTTTCTGAGAATGCTTCTGTCTAGTACTTAGCTGAAGAGATTTCATTTCACAGCATAGGCCTCACAGTGCTCCAAATATCCACTTGCAGCTTCTACAAAAAGAGTGTTTCAAAACTGTTCTATCAAAAGGAAGGTTCAAGTCTGTGAGTAGAATGCACTCATCACAAAGAAGTTTCTGAGAATGCTTCTGTCTAGTTTTTATGTGAAGACATTTCCTTTTCCAACATAGGCCTCAAAGCGTTCCGAATAAACACTTGCAGATTGTACAAAAGGAGTGTTTCAAAACTGTTCTATGAAAAGGAACGTTCAAGTCTGTGAGTTGAATGCACTCCTCACAAAGAAGTTTCTGAGAATGCAGCTGTCTAGTTTTTGTGTGAAGATATTTCCTTTTCCTTGCATAGGTCTCAAATCGCTGGAAATATCCACTTGCAGATTTCACAAGAAGAGTGTTTCCAAACTGCTCTATCAAAAGACAGGTTCAACTCTGTGTGTTGAATGCACGCATCGAGAAGAACTTTCTGAGAATGCTTCTGTCTAGTTTTTAGGTGAAGATATTACATTTCCCAGCATAGGCCTCAAAGTGCTCCAAATATCCTTTTGCAGATTTAACAAAAAGAGTGTTTCTAAACTGCTCTTTCAAAAAGAAGGTTCAAGTCTGTGAGTTGAATGCACTCAACACAAGGAAGTTTCTGAGAATGCTTCTGTCTAGTTTTTATGTGAAGATATTTCCATTTCCAGCATAGGCCTCAAAGCGCTCCAAATATCCATTTGCAGGTTCTACAAAAAGAGTGTTTCCAAACTTCTCTATCAATTAGTAGGTTCAACTCTGTGAGGTGAATGCACTCATCACAAAGAAGTTTCTGAGAATGCTGCTGTTTAGTTCTTATGTGAAGATATTTCCTTTTCCAGCATAGGCCGGAAATCGCTCTAAATATCCACTTGCAGATTTTACCAAAAGTGTGTTTCAAAACTGCTCTTTGAAAAGAAAGGTTCAACTCTGTGAGTTGATTGCACATGTGGTGAAGAAGTTTCTGAGAATGCTTCTGCCTAGTACTTAGCTGAAGAGATTTCATTTCACAGCATAGGCCTCATATTGCTCCAAATATCCACTTGCAGATTCTACAAAAAGAGGGTTTCAAAACTGCTCTATCAAAAGGCAGGTTGAACTCCGTGAGTTGAATGCACAAAGCACAGAGAACTTTCTGAGAAAGCTTTTGTCCAGTTTCTACGTGAAGATATTTCCATTTCCAGCGTAGGCCTCAAAGCACTCCATCCATCCACATGAAGATTCTACTAAAAGAGTGTTTCGAAACTTCTCTATCAAAAGAAAGGTTGAACTCCGTGAGTTCAACGCACACATCACAAAGAAGTTTCTGAGAATGCTTCTGTCCAGTTTTTATGTGAAGATATTTCCTTTTCCAGCATAGGCCTCAAAGCGCTCCATATATCCACTTGCAGATGCTACAAAAAGAGTGTTTCAAAACTGCTCTTTCAGAAGGAAGCTTCAAGTCTGTGAGTTGAATGCACTTCTCACAAAGACGTTTCTGAGAATGCTTCTGTCTAGATTTCATGAGAAGATGTTTCCATTTACATCACAGGCCTCAAATCCCTCCAAATATTCACTTGCGTGTTCTACAAAAAGAGTGTTTCGAAACTTCTCTATCAATTGGTAGGTTCAACTCTCTGAGTTGAATGCACTCTTTACAAAGAGGTTTCTGAGAATATTTCTGTCTAGTTTTAATGTGAAGATATATCCTTTTCCAACATAGGCCTCGAAGCGCTCCGACTAAACAATTGCAGATTCTACAAAAGGAGTGCTTCAAAACTGTTCTATCGAAAGGAACGTTCAAGTCTGTGAGATGAATGCACTCTTCTCAAAGAGGTTTCTGAGAATGCTGCTGTCTAGTTTTTAGGTGAAGACATTTCCTTTTCCAGCATAGGCCTCAAAGCGCTCCAAATACCCACTTGCAGATTCTACAAAAAGAGTGTCTCCCAACTTCTCTATCAATTGGTAGGTTCAAGTCTGTGAGTTGAATGCAATCCACACAAAGAAGTTTCTGAGAATGCTGCTGTTTAGTTCTTATGTGAAGATATTTCCTTTTCCAGCATAGGCCGGAAATCGCTACAAATATCCACTTGCAGATTTTACCAAAAGTGTGCTTCAAAACTGCTCTTTGAAAAGAAAGGTTCAACACTGTGAGTTGAATGCACATATCGTGAAGAAGTTTCTGAGAATGCTTCTGTCTAGTACTTAGGTGAAGAGATTCCATTTCACAGCATAGGCCTCATAGTGCTCCAAATATCCACTTGCAGATCCTACAGAAAGAGTGTTTCAAAACTGTTCTATCCAAAGGAAGGTTCAAGTCTGTGACTAGAATGCACTCATCACAAAGAAGTTTCTGAGAATGCTTCTGTCTAGTTTTTATGTGAAGACATTTCCTTTTCCAACATAGGCCTCAAAGCGTTCCGAATAAACACTTGCAGATTGTACAAAAGGAGTGTTTCAAAACTGTTCTATGAAAAGGAACGTTCAAGTCTGCGAGTTGAATGCACTCCTCACAAAGAAGTTTCTGAGAATGCAGCTGTCTAGTTTTTGTGTGAAGATATTTCCTTTTCCTTGCATAGGTCTCAAATCGCTGGAAATATCCACTTGCAGATTTCACAAAAAGAGTGTTTCCAAACTGCTCTATCAAAAGACAGGTTCAACTCTGTGAGTTGAATGCACGCATCGAGAAGAACTTTCTGAGAATGCTTCTGTCTAGTTTTTAGGTGAAGATATTACATTTCCCAGCATAGGCCTCAAAGTGCTCCAAATATCCTTTTGCAGATTTTACAAAAAGAGTGTTTCAAAACTGCTCTTTCAAAAAGAAGGTTCAAGTCTGTGAGTTGAATGCACTCAACACAAGGAAGTTTCTGAGAATGCTTCTGTCTAGTTTTTATGTGAAGATATTTCCATTTCCAGCATAGGCCTCAAAGCGCTCCAAATATCCATTTGCAGATTCTACAAAAAGAGTGTTTCCAAACTTCTCTATCAATTAGTAGGTTCAACTCTGTGAGGTGAATGCACTCATCACAAAGAAGTTTCTGAGAATGCTGCTGTTTAGTTCTTATGTGAAGATATTTCCTTTTCCAGCATAGGCCGGAAATCGCTCTAAATATCCACTTGCAGATTTTACCAAAAGTGTGTTTCAAAACTGCTCTTTGAAAAGAAAGGTTCAACTCTGTGAGTTGATTGCACATGTGGTGAAGAAGTTTCTGAGAATGCTTCTGTCTAGTACTTAGCTGAAGAGATTTCATTTCACAGCATAGGCCTCATAGTGCTCCAAATATCCACTTGCAGATTCTACAAAAAGAGTGTTCCAAACTGTTCTATCAAAAGGAAGGTTCAAGTCTGTGACTAGAATGCACTCATCACAAAGAAGTTTCTGAGAATGCTTCTGTCTAGTTTTTATGTGAAGATATTTCGTTTTCCAACATAGGCCTCAAAGCCCTCCGAATAAACACCGGCAGATTGTACAAAAGGAGTGTTTCAAAACTGTTCTATGAAAAGGAACGTTCAAGTCTGTGAGTTGAATGCACTCCTCGCAAAGAAGTTTCTGAGAATGCAGCTGTCTAGTTTTTGTGTGAAGATATTTCCTTTTCCTTGCATAGACCTCAAATCGCTGGAAATATCCACTTGCAGATTTCACAAAAAGAGTGTTTCCAAACTGCTCTATCAAAAGACGGGTTGAAATCTGTGAGTTGAATGCACGCATCGAGGAGATCTTTCTGAGAATGCTTCTGTCTAGTTTTTAGGTGAAGATATTCCATTTCCCAGCATGGGCCTCAAAATTCTCCAAATATCCATTTGCAGATTTTACAAAAAGAGTGTTTCAAAACTGCTCTTTCAAAAAGAAGGTTCAAGTCTATGGGTTGAACGCACTCAACACAAGGAAGTTTCTGAGAATGCTTCTGTCCAGTTTTTCTGTGAATATATTTCCATTTCCAGCCTAGGCTTCAAAGCGCTCCAAATATCCACTTGCAGATTCTACAAAAAGAGTGTTTCCAAACTTGTCTATCAATTAGTAGGTTCAACTCTGTTAGGTGAATGCACTCATCACAATGAAATTTCTGAGAATGCTTCTCTCTAGTTTTTATGTGAAGCAATTTCCTTTTCCAACATAGGCCTCAAGGTGCTCTGCATAAACACTTGCGAATTCTACAAACTTAGTGATTCAAAACTGTTCTATCAAAAGGAACGTTCAAGTCTTAGGTGAATGCACTCATCAGAGAGAACTTTCTCAGAATGCTTCTGTCTAGTTTTCAGGTGAAGATATTTCACTTCCCAGCATAGGCCTCAAAGCGCTCCAAATATCCACTTGCAGATTCTACAAAAAGAGTCTTTCAAAACTGCTCTTTGAAAAGGAAGGTTCAAATCTGTGAGTTGAAAGCACTCATCAGAGAGAAGTTTCCGAGAATGATTCTATCTAGTTTTCATCTGCATGTGTTTCCTTTTCCACTAGATGCCGCAATCGCACCAAATATCCACTTGCAGTTTCCACGAAAAGAGTGTTGCAGAACTGCTCCATGGAAAGGAGTGTTCAACTCTGTGAGTTCAATCCCCACATGACAGAAAAGTTTCTGAAAATGCTTCTGTCCAGTTTGTATATGAAGATATCTCCTTTTCCAGCATAAGCCTCAAAGAGCTCCAAATATCCACTTGCGTATTCTACAAAAACCGTGTTTCCTAACTGGTCTATCAAAAGGGAGGTTCAACTCTGTGAGTTGAATGCACTCATCACAAAGAAGTTTCTGTGAATGCTTCCATCTAGCTTTTATGCAATGATATTTCCTTTTGCAGCATAGGCCTCAAAGCGCTCCAAATATCCACTTGCAGACTCTACAAAAAGAGGGTTTCAAAACTGCTCTATCAAAAGGCAGGTTGAACTCCGTGAGTTGAATGCACAAAGCACAGGGAACTTTCTGAGAAAGCTTTTGTCCAGTTTCTACGTGAAGATATTTCCTATTCCTGCATAGGCCTCAAAGCACTCCATCCATCCACATGAAGATTCTACTAAAAGAGTGTTTCGAAACTTCTCTATCAAAAGAAAGGTTGAACTCCGTGAGTTCAACGCACACATCACAAAGAAGTTTCTGAGAATGCTTCTGTCCAGTTTTTATGTGAAGATATTTCCTTTTCCAGCATAGGCCTCAAAGCGCTCCATATATCCACTTGCAGATGCTACAAAAAGAGTGTTTCAAAACTGCTCTTTCAGAAGGAAGCTTCAAGTCTGTGAGTTGAATGCACTTCTCACAAAGACGTTTCTGAGAATGCTTCTGTCTAGATTTCATGAGAAGATGTTTCCATTTACATCACAGGCCTCAAATCCCTCCAAATATTCACTTGCGTGTTCTACAAAAAGAGTGTTTCGAAACTTCTCTATCGATTGGTAGGTTCAACTCTCTGAGTTGAATGCACTCTTTACAAAGAGGTTTCTGAGAATATTTCTGTCTAGTTTTTATGTGAAGATATAACCTTTTCCAACATAGGCCTCGAAGCGCTCCGACTAAACAATTGCAGATTCTACAAAAGGAGTGCTTCAAAACTGTTCTATCGAAAGGAACGTTCAAGTCTGTGAGATGAATGCACTCTTCTCAAAGAGGTTTCTGAGAATGCTGCTGTCTAGTTTTTAGGTGAAGACATTTCCTTTTCCAGCGTAGGCCTCCAAGCGCTCCAAATACCCACTTGCAGATTCTACAAAAAGAGTGTCTCCCAACTTCTCTATCAATTGGTAGGTTCAAGTCTGTGAGTTGAATGCAATCCACACAAAGAAGTTTCTGAGAATGCTGCTGTTTAGTTCTTATGTGAAGATATTTCCTTTTCCAGCATAGGCCGGAAATCGCTACAAATATCCACTTGCAGATTTTACCAAAAGTGTGCTTCAAAACTGCTCTTTGAAAAGAAAGGTTCAACACTGTGAGTTGAATGCACATATCGTGAAGAAGTTTCTGAGAATGCTTCTGTCTAGTACTTAGGTGAAGAGATTCCATTTCACAGCATAGGCCTCATAGTGCTCCAAATATCCACTTGCAGATCCTACAGAAAGAGTGTTTCAAAACTGTTCTATCAAAAGGAAGGTTCAAGTCTGTGAGTAGAATGCACTCATCACAAAGAAGTTTCTGAGAATGCTTCTGTCTAGTTTTTATGTGAAGACATTTCCTTTTCCAACATAGGCCTCAAAGCGTTCCGAATAAACACTTGCAGATTGTACAAAAGGAGTGTTTCAAAACTGTTCTATGAAAAGGAACGTTCAAGTCTGTGAGTTGAATGCACTCCTCACAAAGAAGTTTCTGAGAATGCAGCTGTCTAGTTTTTGTGTGAAGATATTTCCTTTTCCTTGCATAGGTCTCAAATCGCTGGAAATATCCACTTGCAGATTTCACAAAAAGAGTGTTTCCAAACTGCTCTATCAAAAGACAGGTTCAACTCTGTGAGTTGAATGCACGCATCGAGAAGAACTTTCTGAGAATGCTTCTGTCAATTTTTTAGGTGAAGATATTACATTTCCCAGCATAGGCCTCAAAGTGCTCCAAATATCCTTTTGCAGATTTTACAAAAAGAGTGTTTCAAAACTGCTCTTTCAAAAAGAAGGTTCAAGTCTGTGAGTTGAATGCACTCAACACAAGGAAGTTTCTGAGAATGCTTCTGTCTAGTTTTTATGTGAAGATATTTCCATTTCCAGCATAGGCCTCAAAGCGCTCCAAATATCCATTTGCAGATTCTACAAAAAGAGTGTTTCCAAACTTCTCTATCAATTAGTAGGTTCAACTCTGTGAGGTGAATGCACTCATCACAAAGAAGTTTCTGAGAATGCTGCTGTTTAGTTCTTATGTGAAGATATTTCCTTTTCCAGCATAGGCCGGAAATCGCTCTAAATATCAACTTGCAGATTTTACCAAAAGTGTGTTTCAAAACTGCTCTTTGAAAAGAAAGGTTCAACTCTGTGAGTTGATTGCACATGTGGTGAAGAAGTTTCTGAGAATGCTTCTGTCTAGTACTTAGCTGAAGAGATTTCATTTCACAGCATAGGCCTCATAGTGCTCCAAATATCCACTTGCAGATTCTACAAAAAGAGTGTTTCAAAACTGTTCTATCAAAAGGAAGGTTCAACTCTGTGACTAGAATGCACTCATCACAAAGAAGTTTCTGAGAATGCTTCTGTCTAGTTTTTATGTGAAGATATTTCCTTTTCCAACATAGGCCTCAAAGCCCTCCGAATAAACACCGGCAGATTGTAGAAAAGGAGTGTTTCAAAACTGTTCTATGAAAAGGAACGTTCAAGTCTGTGAGTTGAATGCACTCCTCACAAAGAAGTTTCTGAGAATGCAGCTGTCTAGTTTTTGTGTGAAGATATTTCCTTTTCCTTGCATAGACCTCAAATCGCTGGAAATATCCACTTGCAGATTTCACAAAAAGAGTGTTTCCAAACTGCTCTATCAAAAGACGGGTTGAAATCTGTGAGTTGAATGCACGCATCGAGGAGATCTTTCTGAGAATGCTTCTGTCTAGTTTTTAGGTGAAGATATTCCATTTCCCAGCATGGGCCTCAAAATGCTCCAAATATCCATTTGCAGATTTTACAAAAAGAGTGTTTCAAAACTGCTCTTTCAAAAAGAAGGTTCAAGTCTATGGGTTGAACGCACTCAACACAAGGAAGTTTCTGAGAATGCTTCTGTCCAGTTTTTCTGTGAATATATTTCCATTTCCAGCCTAGGCTTCAAAGCGCTCCAAATATCCACTTGCAGATTCTACAAAAAGAGTGTTTCCAAACTTGTCTATCAATTAGTAGGTTCAACTCTGTTAGGTGAATGCACTCATCACAATGAAATTTCTGAGAATGCTTCTCTCTAGTTTTTATGTGAAGCAATTTCCTTTTCCAACATAGGCCTCAAGGTGCTCTGCATAAACACTTGCGAATTCTACAAACTTAGTGATTCAAAACTGTTCTATCAAAAGGAACGTTCAAGTCTGAGGTGAATGCACTCATCAGAGAGAACTTTCTCAGAATGCTTCTGTCTAGTTTTCAGGTGAAGATATTTCATTTCCCAGCATAGGCCTCAAAGCGCTCCAAATATCCACTTGCAGATCCTACAAAAAGAGTCTTTCAAAACTGCTCTTTGAAAAGGAAGGTTCAAATCTGTGAGTTGAAAGCACTCATCAGAGAGAAGTTTCCGAGAATGATTCTATCTAGTTTTCATCTGCATGTGTTTCCTTTTCCACTAGATGCCGCAATCGCACCAAATATCCACTTGCAGTTTCCACGAAAAGAGTGTTGCAGAACTGCTCCATGGAAAGGAGTGTTCAACTCTGTGAGTTCAATCCCCACATGACATAAAAGTTTCTGAAAATGCTTCTGTCCAGTTTGTATATGAAGATATCTCCTTTTCCAGCATAAGCCTCAAAGAGCTCCAAATATCCACTTGCGTATTCTACAAAAACCGTGTTTCATAACTGGTCTATCAAAAGGAAGGTTCAACTCTGTGAGTTGAATGCACTCATCACAAAGAAGTTTCTGTGAATGCTTCCATCTAGCTTTTATGCAATGATATTTCCTTTTGCAGCATAGGCCTCAAAGCGCTCCAAATATCCACTTGCAGATTCTACAAAAAGAGGGTTTCAAAACTGCTCTATCAAAAGGCAGGTTGAACTCCGTGAGTTGAATGCACAAAGCACAGGGAACTTTCTGAGAAAGCTTTTGTCCAGTTTCTAAGTGAAGATATTTCCATTTCCAGCATAGGACTCAAAGCACTCCATCCATCCACATGAAGATTCTACTAAAAGTGTGTTTCGAAACTTCTCTATCAAAAGAAAGGTTGAACTCCGTGAGTTCAACGCACACATGACAAAGAAGTTTCTGAGAATGCTTCTGTCCAGTTTTTATGTGAAGATATTTCCTTTTCCATCATAGGCCTCAAAGCGCTCCATATATCCACTTGCAGATGCTACAAAAAGAGTGTTTCAAAACTGCTCTTTCAGAAGGAAGCTTCAAGTCTGTGAGTTGAATGCACTTCTCACAAAGACGTTTCTGAGAATGCTTCTGTCTAGACTTCATGAGAAGATGTTTCCATTTACATCACAGGCCTCAAATCCCTCCAAATATTCACTTGCGTGTTCTACAAAAAGAGTGTTTCGAAACTTCTCTATCGATTGGTAGGTTCAACTCTCTGAGTTGAATGCACTCTTTACAAAGAGGTTTCTGAGAATATTTCTGTCTAGTTTTTATGTGAAGATATATCCTTTTCCAACATAGGCCTCGAAGCGCTCCGACTAAACAATTGCAGATTCTACAAAAGGAGTGCTTCAAAACTGTTCTATCGAAAGGAACGTTCAAGTCTGTGAGATGAATGCACTCTTCTCAAAGAGGTTTCTGAGAATGCTGCTGTCTAGTTTTTAGGTGAAGACATTTCCTTTTCCAGCATAGGCCTCAAAGCGCTCCAAATACCCACTTGCAGATTCTACACAAAGAGTGTCTCCCAACTTCTCTATCAATTGGTAGGTTCAAGTCTGTGAGTTGAATGCAATCCACACAAAGAAGTTTCTGAGAATGCTGCTGTTTAGTTCTTATGTGAAGATATTTCCTTTTCCAGCATAGGCCGGAAATCGCTCTAAATATCCACTTGCAGATTTTACCAAAAGTGTGCTTCAAAACTGCTCTTTGAAAAGAAAGGTTCAACACTGTGAGTTGAATGCACATATCGTGAAGAAGTTTCTGAGAATGCTTCTGTCTAGTACTTAGGTGAAGAGATTCCATTTCACAGCATAGGCCTCATAGTGCTCCAAATATCCACTTGCAGATTCTACAAAAAGAGTGTTTCAAAACTGTTCTATCAAAAGGAAGGTTCAAGTCTGTGAGTAGAATGCACTCATCACAAAGAAGTTTCTGAGAATGCTTCTGTCTAGTTTTTATGTGAAGACATTTCCTTTTCCAACACAGGCCTCAAAGCGTTCCTAATAAACACTTGCAGATTGTACAAAAGGAGTGTTTCAAAACTGTTCTATGAAAAGGAACGTTCAAGTCTGTGAGTTGAATGCACTCCTCACAAAGAAGTTTCTGAGAATGCAGCTGTCTAGTTTTTGTGTGAAGATATTTCCTTTTCCTTGCATAGGTCTCAAATCGCTGGAAATATCCACTTGCAGATTTCACAAGAAGAGTGTTTCCAAACTGCTCTATCAAAAGACAGGTTCAACTCTGTGAGTTGAATGCACGCATCGAGAAGAACTTTCTGAGAATGCTTCTGTCTAGTTTTTAGGTGAAGATATTACATTTCCCAGCATAGGCCTCAAAGTGCTCCAAATATGCTTTTGCAGATTTTACCAAACGAGTGTTTCAAAACTGCTGTTTCAAAAAGAAGGTTCAAGTCTGTGAGTTGAATGCACTCAACACAAGGAAGTTTCTGAGAATGCTTCTGTCTAGTTTTTATGTGAAGATATTTCCATTTCCAGCATAGGCCTCAAAGCGCTCCAAATATCCATTTGCAGATTCTACAAAAAGAGTGTTTCCAAACTTCTCTATCAATTAGTAGGTTCAACTCTGTGAGGTGAATGCACTCATCACAAAGAAGTTTCTGAGAATGCTGCTGTTTAGTTCTTATGTGAAGATATTTCCTTTTCCAGCATAGGCCGGAAATCGCTCTAAATATCCACTTGCAGATTTTTCCAAAAGGGTGTTTCAAAACTGCTCTTTGAAAAGAAAGGTTCAACTCTGTGAGTTGATTGCACATGTGGTGAAGAAATTTCTGAGAATGCTTCTGTCTAGTACTTAGCCGAAGAGATTTCATTTCACAGCAAAGGCCTCATAGTGTTCCAAATATCCACTTGCAGATTCTACAAAAAGAGTGTTTCAAAACTGTTCTATCAATAGGAAGGTTCAACTCTGTGACTAGAATGACCTCATCACAAAGAAGTTTCTGAGAATGCTTCTGTCTAGTTTTTATGTGAAGATATTTCCTTTTCCAACATAGGCCTCAAAGCCCTCCGAATAAACACCGGCAATTGTACAAAAGGAGTGTTTCAAAAGTGTTCTATGAAAAGGAACGTTCAAGTCTGTGAGTTGAATGCAATCCTCACAAAGAAGTTTCTGAGAATGCAGCTGTCTAGATTTTGTGTGAAGATATTTCCTTTTCCTTGCATAGACCTCAAATCGCTGGAAATATCCACTTACAGATTTCACAAAAAGAGTGTTTCCAAACTGCTCTATCAAAAGACGGGTTGAAATCTGTGAGTTGAATGCACGCATCGAGGAGATCTTTCTGAGAATGCTTCTGTCTAGTTTTTAGGTGAAGATATTCCATTTCCCAGCATGGGCCTCAAAATGCTCCAAATATCCATTTGCAGATTTTACAAAAAGAGTGTTTCAAAACTGCTCTTTCAAAAAGAAGGTTCAAGTCTATGGGTTGAACGCACTCAACACAAGGAAGTTTCTGAGAATGCTTCTGTCCAGTTTTTCTGTGAATATATTTCCATTTCCAGCCTAGGCTTCAAAGCGCTCCAAATATCCACTTGCAGATTCTACAAAAAGAGTGTTTCCAAACTTGTCTATCAATTAGTAGGTTCAACTCTGTTAGGTGAATGCACTCATCACAATGAAATTTCTGAGAATGCTTCTCTCTAGTTTTTATGTGAAGCAATTTCCTTTTCCAACATAGGCCTCAAGGTGCTCTGCCTAAACACTTGCGAATTCTACAAACTTAGTGATTCAAAACTGTTCTATCAAAAGGAACGTTCAAGTCTGAGGTGAATGCACTCATCAGAGAGAACTTTCTCAGAATGCTTCTGTCTAGTTTTCAGGTGAAGATATTTCACTTCCCAGCATAGGCCTCAAAGCGCTCCAAATATTCACTTGCAGATTCTACAAAAAGAGTCTTTCAAAACTGCTCTTTGAAAAGGAAGGTTCAAATCTGTGAGTTGAAAGCACTCATCAGAGAGAAGTTTCCGAGAATGATTCTATCTAGTTTTCATCTGCATGTGTTTCCTTTTCCACTAGATGCCGCAATCGCACCAAATATCCACTTGCAGTTTCCACGAAAAGAGTGTTGCAGAACTGCTCCATGGAAAGGAGTGTTCAACTCTGTGAGTTCAATCCCCACATGACATAAAAGTTTCTGAAAATGCTTCTGTCCAGTTTGTATATGAAGATATCTCCTTTTCCAGCATAAGCCTCAAAGAGCTCCAAATATCCACTTGCGTATTCTACAAAAACCGTGTTTCCTAACTGGTCTATCAAAAGGGAGGTTCAACTCTGTGAGTTGAATGCACTCATCACAAAGAAGTTTCTGTGAATGCCTCCATCTAGCTTTTATGCAATGATATTTCCTTTTGCAGCTTAGGCCTCAAAGCGCTCCAAATATCCACTTGCAGACTCTACAAAAAGAGGGTTTCAAAACTGCTCTATCAAAAGGCAGGTTGAACTCCGTGAGTTGAATGCACAAAGCACAGGGAACTTTCTGAGAAAGCTTTTGTCCAGTTTCTACGTGAAGATATTTCCTATTCCTGCATAGGCCTCAAAGCACTCCATCCATCCACATGAAGATTCTACTAAAAGAGTGTTTCGAAACTTCTCTATCAAAAGAAAGGTTGAACTCCATGAGTTCAACGCACACATCACAAAGAAGTTTCTGAGAATGCTTCTGTCCAGTTTTTATGTGAAGATATTTCCTTTTCCAGCATAGGCCTCAAAGCGCTCCATATATCCACTTGCAGATGCTACAAAAAGAGTGTTTCAAAACTGCTCTTTCAGAAGGAAGCTTCAAGTCTGTGAGTTGAATGCACTTATCACAAAGACGTTTCTGAGAATGCTTCTGTGTAGATTTCATGAGAAGATGTTTCCATTTACATCACAGGCCTCAAATCCCTCCAAATATTCACTTGCGTGTTCTACAAAAAGAGTGTTTCGAAACTTCTCTATCGATTGGTAGGTTCAACTCTCTGAGTTGAATGCACTCTTTACAAAGAGGTTTCTGAGAATATTTCTGTCTAGTTTTTATGTGAAGATATATCCTTTTCCAACATAGGCCTCGAAGCGCTCCGAATAAACAATTGCAGATTCTACAAAAGGAGTGCTTCAAAACTGTTCTATCGAAAGGAACGTTCAAGTCTGTGAGATGAATGCACTCTTCTCAAAGAGGTTTCTGAGAATGCTGCTGTCTAGTTTTTAGGTGAAGACATTTCCTTTTCCAGCGTAGGCCTCCAAGCGCTCCAAATACCCACTTGCAGATTCTACAAAAAGAGTGTCTCCCAACTTCTCTATCAATTGGTAGGTTCAAGTCTGTGAGTTGAATGCAATCCACACAAAGAAGTTTCTGAGAATGCTGCTGTTTAGTTCTTATGTGAAGATATTTCCTTTTCCAGCATAGGCCGGAAATCGCTACAAATATCCACTTGCAGATTTTACCAAAAGTGTGCTTCAAAACTGCTCTTTGAAAAGAAAGGTTCAACACTGTGAGTTGAATGCACATATCGTGAAGAAGTTTCTGAGAATGCTTCTGTCTAGTACTTAGGTGAAGAGATTCCATTTCACAGCATAGGCCTCATAGTGCTCCAAATATCCACTTGCAGATCCTACAAAAAGAGTGTTTCAAAACTGTTCTATCAAAAGGAAGGTTCAAGTCTGTGAGTAGAATGCACTCATCACAAAGAAGTTTCTGAGAATGCTTCTGTCTAGTTTTTATGTGAAGACATTTCCTTTTCCAACATAGGCCTCAAAGCGTTCCGAATAAACACTTGCAGATTGTACAAAAGGAGTGTTTCAAAACTGTTCTATGAAAAGGAACGTTCAAGTCTGTGAGTTGAATGCACTCCTCACAAAGAAGTTTCTGAGAATGCAGCTGTCTAGTTTTTGTGTGAAGATATTTCCTTTTCCTTGCATAGGTCTCAAATCGCTGGAAATATCCACTTGCAGATTTCACAAGAAGAGTGTTTCCAAACTGCTCTATCAAAAGACAGGTTCAACTCTGTGAGTTGAATGCACGCATCGAGAAGAACTTTCTGAGAATGCTTCTGTCTAGTTTTTAGGTGAAGATATTACATTTCCCAGCATAGGCCTCATAGTGCTCCAAATATCCACTTGCAGATTCTACAAAAAGAGTGTTTCAAAACTGTTCTATCAAAAGGAAGGTTGAACTCTGTGACTAGAATGCACTCATCACAAAGAAGTTTCTGAGAATGCTTCTGTCTAGTTTTTATGTGAAGATATTTCCATTTCCAGCATAGGCCTCAAAGCGCTCCAAATATCCATTTGCAGATTCTACAAAAAGAGTGTTTCCAAACTTCTCTATCAATTAGTAGGTTCAACTCTGTGAGGTGAATGCACTCATCACAAAGAAGTTTCTGAGAATGCTGCTGTTTAGTTCTTATGTGAAGATATTTCCTTTTCCAGCATAGGCCGGAAATCGCTCTAAATATCCACTTGCAGATTTTACCAAAAGTGTGTTTCAAAACTGCTCTTTGAAAAGAAAGGTTCAACTCTGTGAGTTGATTGCACATGTGGTGAAGAAGTTTCTGAGAATGCTTCTGTCTAGTACTTAGCTGAAGAGATTTCATTTCACAGCATAGGCCTCATAGTGCTCCAAATATCCACTTGCAGATTCTACAAAAAGAGTGTTTCAAAACTGTTCTATCAAAAGGAAGGTTCAACTCTGGAACTAGAATGCACTCATCACAAAGAAGTTTCTGAGAATGCTTCTGTCTAGTTTTTATGTGAAGATATTTCCTTTTCCAACATAGGCCTCAAAGCGCTCCGAATAAACACCTGCAGATTGTACAAAAGGAGTGTTTCAAAACTGTTCTATGAAAAGGAACGTTCAAGTCTGTGAGTTGAATGCACTCCTCAGAAAGAAGTTTCTGAGAATACAGCTGTCTAGTTTTTGTGTGAAGATATTTCCTTTTCCTTGCATAGACCTCAAATCGCTGGAAATATCCACTTGCAGATTTCACAAAAAGAGTGTTTCCAAACTGCTCTATCAAAAGACGGTTGAAATCCGTGAGTTGAATGCACGCATCGAGGAGATCTTTCTGAGAATGCTTCTGTCTAGTTTTTAGGTGAAGATATTCCATTTCCCAGCATGGGCCTCAAAATGCTCCAAATATCCATTTGCAGATTTTACAAAAACAGTGTTTCAAAACTGCTCTTTCAAAAAGAAGGTTCAAGTCTATGGGTTGAACGCACTCAACACAAGGAAGTTTCTGAGAATGCTTCTGTCCAGTTTTTCTGTGAATATATTTCCATTTCCAGGATAGGCTTCAAAGCGCTCCAAATATCCACTTGCAGATTCTACAAAAAGAGTGTTTCCAAACTTGTCTATCAATTAGTAGGTTCAACTCTGTTAGGTGAATGCACTCATCACAATGAAATTTCTGAGAATGCTTCTCTCTAGTTTTTATGTGAAGCAATTTCCTTTTCCAACATAGGCCTCAAGGTGCTCTGCATAAACACTTGCGAATTCTACAAACTTAGTGATTCAAAACTGTTCTATCAAAAGGAACGTTCAAGTCTGAGGTGAATGCACTCATCAGAGAGAACTTTCTCAGAATGCTTCTGTCTAGTTTTCAGGTGAAGATATTTCATTTCCCAGCATAGGCCTCAAAGCGCTCCAAATATCCACTTGCAGATTCTACAAAAAGAGTCTTTCAAAACTGCTCTTTGAAAAGGAAGGTTCAAATCTGTGAGTTGAAAGCACTCATCAGAGAGAAGTGTCCGAGAATGATTCTATCTAGTTTTCATCTGCATGTGTTTCCTTTTCCACTAGATGCCGCAATCGCACCAAATATCCACTTGCAGTTTCCACGAAAAGAGTGTTGCAGAACTGCTCCATGGAAAGGAGTGTTCAACTCTGTGAGTTCAATCCCCACATGACATAAAAGTTTCTGAAAATGCTTCTGTCCAGTTTGTATATGAAGATATCTCCTTTTCCAGCATAAGCCTCAAAGAGCTCCAAATATCCACTTGCGTATTCTACAAAAACCGTGTTTCATAACTGGTCTATCAAAAGGAAGGTTCAACTCTGTGAGTTGAATGCACTCATCACAAAGAAGTTTCTGTGAATGCCTCCATCTAGCTTTTATGCAATGATATTTCCTTTTCCAGCATAGGCCTCAAAGCACTCCATCCATTCACATGAAGATTCTACTAAAAGAGTGTTTCGAAACTTCTCTATCAAAAGAAAGGTTGAACTCCGTGAGTTCAACGCACACATCACAAAGAAGTTTCTGAGAATGCTTCTGTCCAGTTTTTATGTGAAGATATTTCCTTTTCCAGCATAGGCCTCAAAGCGCTCCATATATCCACTTGCAGATGCTACAAAAAGAGTGTTTCAAAACTGCTCTTTCAGAAGGAAGCTTCAAGTCTGTGAGTTGAATGCACTTCTCACAAAGACGTTTCTGAGAATGCTTCTGTCTAGATTTCATGAGAAGATGTTTCCATTTACATCACAGGCCTCAAATCCCTCCAAATATTCACTTGCGTGTTCTACAAAAAGAGTGTTTCGAAACTTCTCTATCGATTGGTAGGTTCAACTCTCTGAGTTGAATGCACTCTTTACAAAGAGGTTTCTGAGAATATTTCTGTCTAGTTTTTATGTGAAGATATATCCTTTTCCAACATAGGCCTCGAAGCGCTCCGACTAAACAATTGCAGATTCTACAAAAGGAGTGCTTCAAAACTGTTCTATCGAAAGGAACGTTCAAGTCTGTGAGATGAATGCACTCTTCTCAAAGAGGTTTCTGAGAATGCTGCTGTCTAGTTTTTAGGTGAAGACATTTCCTTTTCCAGCATAGGCCTCAAAGCGCTCCAAATACCCACTTGCAGATTCTACAAAAAGAGTGTCTCCCAACTTCTCTATCAATTGGTAGGTTCAAGTCTGTGAGTTGAATGCAATCCACACAAAGAAGTTTCTGAGAATGCTGCTGTTTAGTTCTTATGTGAAGATATTTCCTTTTCCAGCATAGGCCGGAAATCGCTACAAATATCCACTTGCAGATTTTACCAAAAGTGTGCTTCAAAACTGCTCTTTGAAAAGAAAGGTTCAACACTGTGAGTTGAATGCACATATCGTGAAGAAGTTTCTGAGAATGCTTCTGTCTAGTACTTAGGTGAAGAGATTCCATTTCACAGCATAGGCCTCATAGTGCTCCAAATATCCACTTGCAGATTCTACAAAAAGAGTGTTTCAAAACTGTTCTATCAAAAGGAAGGTTCAAGTCTGTGAGTAGAATGCACTCATCACAAAGAAGTTTCTGAGAATGCTTCTGTCTAGTTTTTATGTGAAGACATTTCCTTTTCCAACATAGGCCTCAAAGCGTTCCGAATAAACACTTGCAGATTGTACAAAAGGAGTGTTTCAAAACTGTTCTATGAAAAGGAACGTTCAAGTCTGTGAGTTGAATGCACTCCTCACAAAGAAGTTTCTGAGAATGCAGCTGTCTAGTTTTTGTGTGAAGATATTTCCTTTTCCTTGCATAGGTCTCAAATCGCTGGAAATATCCACTTGCAGATTTCACAAGAAGAGTGTTTCCAAACTGCTCTATCAAAAGACAGGTTCAACTCTGTGAGTTGAATGCACGCATCGAGAAGAACTTTCTGAGAATGCTTCTGTCTAGTTTTTAGGTGAAGATATTACATTTCCCAGCATAGGCCTCAAAGTGCTCCAAATATCCTTTTGCAGATTTTACAAAAAGAGTGTTTCAAAACTGCTCTTTCAAAAAGAAGGTTCAAGTCTGTGAGTTGAATGCACTCAACACAAGGAAGTTTCTGAGAATGCTTCTGTCTAGTTTTTATGTGAAGATATTTCCATTTCCAGCATAGGCCTCAAAGCGCTCCAAATATCCATTTGCAGATTCTACAAAAAGAGTGTTTCCAAACTTCTCTATCAATTAGTAGGTTCAACTCTGTGAGGTGAATGCACTCATCACAAAGAAGTTTCTGAGAATGCTGCTGTTTAGTTCTTATGTGAAGATATTTCCTTTTCCAGCATAGGCCGGAAATCGCTCTAAATATCCACTTGCAGATTTTACCAAAAGTGTGTTTCAAAACTGCTCTTTGAAAAGAAAGGTTCAACTCTGTGAGTTGATTGCACATGTGGTGAAGAAGTTTCTGGGAATGCTTCTGTCTAGTACTTAGCTGAAGAGATTTCATTTCACAGCATAGGCCTCATAGTGCTCCAAATATCCACTTGCAGATTCTACAAAAAGAGTGTTTCAAAACTGTTCTATCAAAAGGAAGGTTCAACTCTGTGACTAGAATGCACTCATCACAAAGAAGTTTCTGAGAATGCTTCTGTCTAGTTTTTATGTGAAGATATTTCCTTTTCCAACATAGGCCTCAAAGCGCTCCGAATAAACACCTGCAGATTGTACAAAAGGAGTGTTTCAAAACTGTTCTATGAAAAGGAACGTTCAAGTCTGTGAGTTGAATGCACTCCTCACAAAGAAGTTTCTGAGAATGCAGCTGTCTAGTTTTTGTGTGAAGATATTTCCTTTTCCTTGCATAGACCTCAAATCGCTGGAAATATCCACTTGCAGATTTCACAAAAAGAGTGTTTCCAAACTGCTCTATCAAAAGACGGGTTGAAATCTGTGAGTTGAATGCACGCATCGAGGAGATCTTTCTGAGAATGCTTCTGTCTAGTTTTTAGGTGAAGATATTCCATTTCCCAGCATGGGCCTCAAAATGCTCCAAATATCCATTTGCAGATTTTACAAAAAGAGTGTTTCAAAACTGCTCTTTCAAAAAGAAGGTTCAAGTCTATGGGTTGAACGCACTCAACACAAGGAAGTTTCTGAGAATGCTTCTGTCCAGTTTTTCTGTGAATATATTTCCATTTCCAGCCTAGGCTTCAAAGCGCTCCAAATATCCACTTGCAGATTCTACAAAAAGAGTGTTTCCAAACTTGTCTATCAATTCGTAGGTTCAACTCTGTTAGGTGAATGCACTCATCACAATGAAATTTCTGAGAATGCTTCTCTCTAGTTTTTATGTGAAGCAATTTCCTTTTCCAACATAGGCCTCAAGGTGCTCTGCCTAAACACTTGCGAATTCTACAAACTTAGTGATTCAAAACTGTTCTATCAAAAGGAACGTTCAAGTCTGAGGTGAATGCACTCATCAGAGAGAACTTTCTCAGAATGCTTCTGTCTAGTTTTCAGGTGAAGATATTTCATTTCCCAGCATAGGCCTCAAAGCGCTCCAAATATCCACTTGCAGATCCTACAAAAAGAGTCTTTCAAAACTGCTCTTTGAAAAGGAAGGTTCAAATCTGCGAGTTGAAAGCCCTCATCAGAGAGAAGTTTCCGAGAATGATTCTATCTAGTTTTCATCTGCATGTGTTTCCTTTTCCACTAGATGCCGCAATCGCACCAAATATCCACTTGCAGGTTCCACGAAAAGAGTGTTGCAGAACTGCTCCATGGAAAGGAGTGTTCAACTCTGTGAGTTCAATCCCCACATGACATAAAAGTTTCTGAAAATGCTTCTGTCCAGTTTGTATATGAAGATATCTCCTTTTCCAGCATAAGCCTCAAAGAGCTCCAAATATCCACTTGCGTATTCTACAAAAACCGTGTTTCATAACTGGTCTATCAAAAGGAAGGTTCAACTCTGTGAGTTGAATGCACTCATCACAAAGAAGTTTCTGTGAATGCTTCCATCTAGCTTTTATGCAATGATATTTCCTTTTGCAGCATAGGCCTCAAAGCGCTCCAAATATCCACTTGCAGATTCTACAAAAAGAGGGTTTCAAAACTGCTCTATCAAAAGGCAGGTTGAACTCCGTGAGTTGAATGCACAAAGCACAGGGAACTTTCTGAGAAAGCTTTTGTCCAGTTTCTACGTGAAGATATTTCCATTTCCAGCATAGGCCTCAAAGCACTCCATCCATCCACATGAAGATTCTACTAAAAGAGTGTTTCGAAACTTCTCTATCAAAAGAAACGTTGAACTCCGTGAGTTCAACGCACACATCACAAAGAAGTTTCTGAGAATGCTTCTGTCCAGTTTTTATGTGAAGATATTTCCTTTTCCAGCATAGGCCTCAAAGCGCTCCATATATCCACTTGCAGATGCTACAAAAAGAGTGTTTCAAAACTGCTCTTTCAGAAGGAAGCTTCAAGTCTGTGAGTTGAATGCACTTCTCACAAAGACGTTTCTGAGAATGCTTCTGTCTAGATTTCATGAGAAGATGTTTCCATTTACATCACAGGCCTCAAATCCCTCCAAATATTCACTTGCGTGTTCTACAAAAAGAGTGTTTCGAAACTTCTCTATCGATTGGTAGGTTCAACTCTCTGAGTTGAATGCACTCTTTACAAAGAGGTTTCTCAGAATATTTCTGTCTAGTTTTTATGTGAAGATATATCCTTTTCCAACATAGGCCTCGAAGCGCTCCGACTAAACAATTGCAGATTCTACAAAAGGAGTGCTTCAAAACTGTTCTATCGAAAGGAACGTTCAAGTCTGTGAGATGAATGCACTCTTCTCAAAGAGGTTTCTGAGAATGCTGCTGTCTAGTTTTTAGGTGAAGACATTTCCTTTTCCAGCATAGGCCTCAAAGCGCTCCAAATACCCACTTGCAGATTCTACAAAAAGAGTGTCTCCCAACTTCTCTATCAATTGGTAGGTTCAAGTCTGTGAGTTGAATGCAATCCACACAAAGAAGTTTCTGAGAATGCTGCTGTTTAGTTCTTATGTGAAGATATTTCCTTTTCCAGCATAGGCCGGAAATCGCTACAAATATCCACTTGCAGATTTTACCAAAAGTGTGCTTCAAAACTGCTCTTTGAAAAGAAAGGTTCAACACTGTGAGTTGAATGCACATATCGTGAAGAAGTTTCTGAGAATGCTTCTGTCTAGTACTTAGGTGAAGAGATTCCATTTCACAGCATAGGCCTCATAGTGCTCCAAATATCCACTTGCAGATTCTACAAAAAGAGTGTTTCAAAACTGTTCTATCAAAAGGAAGGTTCAACTCTGGAACTAGAATGCACTCATCACAAAGAAGTTTCTGAGAATGCTTCTGTCTAGTTTTTATGTGAAGACATTTCCTTTTCCAACACAGGCCTCAAAGCGTTCCTAATAAACACTTGCAGATTGTACAAAAGGAGTGTTTCAAAACTGTTCTATGAAAAGGAACGTTCAAGTCTGTGAGTTGAATGCACTCCTCACAAAGAAGTTTCTGAGAATGCAGCTGTCTAGTTTTTGTGTGAAGATATTTCCTTTTCCTTGCATAGGTCTCAAATCGCTGGAAATATCCACTTGCAGATTTCACAAGAAGAGTGTTTCCAAACTGCTCTATCAAAAGACAGGTTCAACTCTGTGAGTTGAATGCACGCATCGAGAAGAACTTTCTGAGAATGCTTCTGTCTAGTTTTTAGGTGAAGATATTACATTTCCCAGCATAGGCCTCAAAGTGCTCCAAATATGCTTTTGCAGATTTTACCAAACGAGTGTTTCAAAACTGCTGTTTCAAAAAGAAGGTTTAAGTCTGTGAGTTGAATGCACTCAACACAAGGAAGTTTCTGAGAATGCTTCTGTCTAGTTTTTATGTGAAGATATTTCCATTTCCAGCATAGGCCTCAAAGCGCTCCAAATATCCATTTGCAGATTCTACAAAAAGAGTGTTTCCAAACTTCTCTATCAATTAGTAGGTTCAACTCTGTGAGGTGAATGCACTCATCACAAAGAAGTTTCTGAGAATGCTGCTGTTTAGTTCTTATGTGAAGATATTTCCTTTTCCAGCATAGGCCGGAAATCGCTCTAAATATCCACTTGCAGATTTTTCCAAAAGGGTGTTTCAAAACTGCTCTTTGAAAAGAAAGGTTCAACTCTGTGAGTTGATTGCACATGTGGTGAAGAAATTTCTGAGAATGCTTCTGTCTAGTACTTAGCCGAAGAGATTTCATTTCACAGCAAAGGCCTCATAGTGTTCCAAATATCCACTTGCAGATTCTACAAAAAGAGTGTTTCAAAACTGTTCTATCAATAGGAAGGTTCAACTCTGTGACTAGAATGACCTCATCACAAAGAAGTTTCTGAGAATGCTTCTGTCTAGTTTTTATGTGAAGATATTTCCTTTTCCAACATAGGCCTCAAAGCCCTCCGAATAAACACCGGCAATTGTACAAAAGGAGTGTTTCAAAAGTGTTCTATGAAAAGGAACGTTCAAGTCTGTGAGTTGAATGCAATCCTCACAAAGAAGTTTCTGAGAATGCAGCTGTCTAGATTTTGTGTGAAGATATTTCCTTTTCCTTGCATAGACCTCAAATCGCTGGAAATATCCACTTACAGATTTCACAAAAAGAGTGTTTCCAAACTGCTCTATCAAAAGACGGGTTGAAATCTGTGAGTTGAATGCACGCATCGAGGAGATCTTTCTGAGAATGCTTCTGTCTAGTTTTTAGGTGAAGATATTCCATTTCCCAGCATGGGCCTCAAAATGCTCCAAATATCCATTTGCAGATTTTACAAAAAGAGTGTTTCAAAACTGCTCTTTCAAAAAGAAGGTTCAAGTCTATGGGTTGAACGCACTCAACACAAGGAAGTTTCTGAGAATGCTTCTGTCCAGTTTTTCTGTGAATATATTTCCATTTCCAGCCTAGGCTTCAAAGCGCTCCAAATATCCACTTGCAGATTCTACAAAAAGAGTGTTTCCAAACTTGTCTATCAATTAGTAGGTTCAACTCTGTTAGGTGAATGCACTCATCACAATGAAATTTCTGAGAATGCTTCTCTCTAGTTTTTATGTGAAGCAATTTCCTTTTCCAACATAGGCCTCAAGGTGCTCTGCATAAACACTTGCGAATTCTACAAACTTAGTGATTCAAAACTGTTCTATCAAAAGGAACGTTCAAGTCTGAGGTGAATGCACTCATCAGAGAGAACTTTCTCAGAATGCTTCTGTCTAGTTTTCAGGTGAAGATATTTCACTTCCCAGCATAGGCCTCAAAGCGCTCCAAATATCCACTTGCAGATTCTACAAAAAGAGTCTTTCAAAACTGCTCTTTGAAAAGGAAGGTTCAAATCTGTGAGTTGAAAGCACTCATCAGAGAGAAGTTTCCGAGAATGATTCTATCTAGTTTTCATCTGCATGTGTTTCCTTTTCCACTAGATGCCGCAATCGCACCAAATATCCACTTGCAGTTTCCACGAAAAGAGTGTTGCAGAACTGCTCCATGGAAAGGAGTGTTCAACTCTGTGAGTTCAATCCCCACATGACATAAAAGTTTCTGAAAATGCTTCTGTCCAGTTTGTATATGAAGATATCTCCTTTTCCAGCATAAGCCTCAAAGAGCTCCAAATATCCACTTGCGTATTCTACAAAAACCATGTTTCCTAACTGGTCTATCAAAAGGGAGGTTCAACTCTGTGAGTTGAATGCACTCATCACAAAGAAGTTTCTGTGAATGCTTCCATCTAGCTTTTATGCAATGATATTTCCTTTTGCAGCATAGGCCTCAAAGCGCTCCAAATATCCACTTGCAGATTCTACAAAAAGAGGGTTTCAAAACTGCTCTATCAAAAGGCAGGTTGAACTCCGTGAGTTGAATGCACAAAGCACAGGGAACTTTCTGAGAAAGCTTTTGTCCAGTTCCTACGTGAAGATATTTCCTATTCCTGCATAGGCCTCAAAGCACTCCATCCATCCACATGAAGATTCTACTAAAAGAGTGTTTCGAAACTTCTCTATCAAAAGAAAGGTTGAACTCCGTGAGTTCAACGCACACATCACAAAGAAGTTTCTGAGAATGCTTCTGTCCAGTTTTTATGTGAAGATATTTCCTTTTCCAGCATAGGCCTCAAAGCGCTCCATATATCCACTTGCAGATGCTACAAAAAGAGTGTTTCAAAACTGCTCTTTCAGAAGGAAGCTTCAAGTCTGTGAGTTGAATGCACTTATCACAAAGACGTTTCTGAGAATGCTTCTGTGTAGATTTCATGAGAAGATGTTTCCATTTACATCACAGGCCTCAAATCCCTCCAAATATTCACTTGCGTGTTCTACAAAAAGAGTGTTTCGAAACTTCTCTATCGATTGGTAGGTTCAACTCTCTGAGTTGAATGCACTCTTTACAAAGAGGTTTCTGAGAATATTTCTGTCTAGTTTTTATGTGAAGATATATCCTTTTCCAACATAGGCCTCGAAGCGCTCCGAATAAACAATTGCAGATTCTACAAAAGGAGTGCTTCAAAACTGTTCTATCGAAAGGAACGTTCAAGTCTGTGAGATGAATGCACTCTTCTCAAAGAGGTTTCTGAGAATGCTGCTGTCTAGTTTTTAGGTGAAGACATTTCCTTTTCCAGCGTAGGCCTCCAAGCGCTCCAAATACCCACTTGCAGATTCTACAAAAAGAGTGTCTCCCAACTTCTCTATCAATTGGTAGGTTCAAGTCTGTGAGTTGAATGCAATCCACACAAAGAAGTTTCTGAGAATGCTGCTGTTTAGTTCTTATGTGAAGATATTTCCTTTTCCAGCATAGGCCGGAAATCGCTACAAATATCCACTTGCAGATTTTACCAAAAGTGTGCTTCAAAACTGCTCTTTGAAAAGAAAGGTTCAACACTGTGAGTTGAATGCACATATCGTGAAGAAGTTTCTGAGAATGCTTCTGTCTAGTACTTAGGTGAAGAGATTCCATTTCACAGCATAGGCCTCATAGTGCTCCAAATATCCACTTGCAGATCCTACAAAAAGAGTGTTTCAAAACTGTTCTATCAAAAGGAAGGTTCAAGTCTGTGAGTAGAATGCACTCATCACAAAGAAGTTTCTGAGAATGCTTCTGTCTAGTTTTTATGTGAAGACATTTCCTTTTCCAACATAGGCCTCAAAGCGTTCCGAATAAACACTTGCAGATTGTACAAAAGGAGTGTTTCAAAACTGTTCTATGAAAAGGAACGTTCAAGTCTGTGAGTTGAATGCACTCCTCACAAAGAAGTTTCTGAGAATGCAGCTGTCTAGTTTTTGTGTGAAGATATTTCCTTTTCCTTGCATAGGTCTCAAATCGCTGGAAATATCCACTTGCAGATTTCACAAGAAGAGTGTTTCCAAACTGCTCTATCAAAAGACAGGTTCAACTCTGTGAGTTGAATGCACGCATCGAGAAGAACTTTCTGAGAATGCTTCTGTCTAGTTTTTAGGTGAAGATATTACATTTCCCAGCATAGGCCTCATAGTGCTCCAAATATCCACTTGCAGATTCTACAAAAAGAGTGTTTCAAAACTGTTCTATCAAAAGGAAGGTTGAACTCTGTGACTAGAATGCACTCATCACAAAGAAGTTTCTGAGAATGCTTCTGTCTAGTTTTTATGTGAAGATATTTCCATTTCCAGCATAGGCCTCAAAGCGCTCCAAATATCCATTTGCAGATTCTACAAAAAGAGTGTTTCCAAACTTCTCTATCAATTAGTAGGTTCAACTCTGTGAGGTGAATGCACTCATCACAAAGAAGTTTCTGAGAATGCTGCTGTTTAGTTCTTATGTGAAGATATTTCCTTTTCCAGCATAGGCCGGAAATCGCTCTAAATATCCACTTGCAGATTTTACCAAAAGTGTGTTTCAAAACTGCTCTTTGAAAAGAAAGGTTCAACTCTGTGAGTTGATTGCACATGTGGTGAAGAAGTTTCTGAGAATGCTTCTGTCTAGTACTTAGCTGAAGAGATTTCATTTCACAGCATAGGCCTCATAGTGCTCCAAATATCCACTTGCAGATTCTACAAAAAGAGTGTTTCAAAACTGTTCTATCAAAAGGAAGTTTCAACTCTGGAACTAGAATGCACTCATCACAAAGAAGTTTCTGAGAATGCTTCTGTCTAGTTTTTATGTGAAGATATTTCCTTTTCCAACATAGGCCTCAAAGCGCTCCGAATAAATGCCTGCAGATTGTACAAAAGGAGTGTTTCAAAACTGTTCTATGAAAAGGAACGTTCAAGTCTGTGAGTAGAATGCACTCCTCAGAAAGAAGTTTCTGAGAATACAGCTGTCTAGTTTTTGTGTGAAGATATTTCCTTTTCCTTGCATAGACCTCAAATCGCTGGAAATATCCACTTGCAGATTTCACAAAAAGAGTGTTTCCAAACTGCTCTATCAAAAGACGGTTGAAATCCGTGAGTTGAATGCACGCATCGAGGAGATCTTTCTGAGAATGCTTCTGTCTAGTTTTTAGGTGAAGATATTCCATTTCCCAGCATGGGCCTCAAAATGCTCCAAATATCCATTTGCAGATTTTACAAAAACAGTGTTTCAAAACTGCTCTTTCAAAAAGAAGGTTCAAGTCTATGGGTTGAACGCACTCAACACAAGGAAGTTTCTGAGAATGCTTCTGTCCAGTTTTTCTGTGAATATATTTCCATTTCCAGGATAGGCTTCAAAGCGCTCCAAATATCCACTTGCAGATTCTACAAAAAGAGTGTTTCCAAACTTGTCTATCAATTAGTAGGTTCAACTCTGTTAGGTGAATGCACTCATCACAATGAAATTTCTGAGAATGCTTCTCTCTAGTTTTTATGTGAAGCAATTTCCTTTTCCAACATAGGCCTCAAGGTGCTCTGCATAAACACTTGCGAATCCTACAAACTTAGTGATTCAAAACTGTTCTATCAAAAGGAACGTTCAAGTCTGAGGTGAATGCACTCATCAGAGAGAACTTTCTCAGAATGCTTCTGTCTAGTTTTCAGGTGAAGATATTTCATTTCCCAGCATAGGCCTCAAAGCGCTCCAAATATCCACTTGCAGATTCTACAAAAAGAGTCTTTCAAAACTGCTCTTTGAAAAGGAAGGTTCAAATCTGTGAGTTGAAAGCACTCATCAGAGAGAAGTTTCCGAGAATGATTCTATCTAGTTTTCATCTGCATGTGTTTCCTTTTCCACTAGATGCCGCAATCGCACCAAATATCCACTTGCAGTTTCCACGAAAAGAGTGTTGCAGAACTGCTCCATGGAAAGGAGTGTTCAACTCTGTGAGTTCAATCCCCACATGACATAAAAGTTTCTGAAAATGCTTCTGTCCAGTTTGTATATGAAGATATCTCCTTTTCCAGCATAAGCCTCAAAGAGCTCCAAATATCCACTTGCGTATTCTACAAAAACCGTGTTTCATAACTGGTCTATCAAAAGGAAGGTTCAACTCTGTGAGTTGAATGCACTCATCACAAAGAAGTTTCTGTGAATGCCTCCATCTAGCTTTTATGCAATGATATTTCAATTTCCAGCATAGGCCTCAAAGCACTCCATCCATTCACATGAAGATTCTACTAAAAGAGTGTTTCGAAACTTCTCTATCAAAAGAAAGGTTGAACTCCGTGAGTTCAACGCACACATCACAAAGAAGTTTCTGAGAATGCTTCTGTCCAGTTTTTATGTGAAGATATTTCCTTTTCCAGCATAGGCCTCAAAGCGCTCCATATATCCACTTGCAGATGCTACAAAAAGAGTGTTTCAAAACTGCTCTTTCAGAAGGAAGCTTCAAGTCTGTGAGTTGAATGCACTTCTCACAAAGACGTTTCTGAGAATGCTTCTGTCTAGATTTCATGAGAAGATGTTTCCATTTACATCACAGGCCTCAAATCCCTCCAAATATTCACTTGCGTGTTCTACAAAAAGAGTGTTTCGAAACTTCTCTATCGATTGGTAGGTTCAACTCTCTGAGTTGAATGCACTCTTTACAAAGAGGTTTCTGAGAATATTTCTGTCTAGTTTTTATGTGAAGATATATCCTTTTCCAACATAGGCCTCGAAGCGCTCCGACTAAACAATTGCAGATTCTACAAAAGGAGTGCTTCAAAACTGTTCTATCGAAAGGAACGTTCAAGTCTGTGAGATGAATGCACTCTTCTCAAAGAGGTTTCTGAGAATGCTGCTGTCTAGTTTTTAGGTGAAGACATTTCCTTTTCCAGCATAGGCCTCAAAGCGCTCCAAATACCCACTTGCAGATTCTACAAAAAGAGTGTCTCCCAACTTCTCTATCAATTGGTAGGTTCAAGTCTGTGAGTTGAATGCAATCCACACAAAGAAGTTTCTGAGAATGCTGCTGTTTAGTTCTTATGTGAAGATATTTCCTTTTCCAGCATAGGCCGGAAATCGCTACAAATATCCACTTGCAGATTTTACCAAAAGTGTGCTTCAAAACTGCTCTTTGAAAAGAAAGGTTCAACACTGTGAGTTGAATGCACATATCGTGAAGAAGTTTCTGAGAATGCTTCTGTCTAGTACTTAGGTGAAGAGATTCCATTTCACAGCATAGGCCTCATAGTGCTCCAAATATCCACTTGCAGATTCTACAAAAAGAGTGTTTCAAAACTGTTCTATCAAAAGGAAGGTTCAAGTCTGTGAGTAGAATGCACTCATCACAAAGAAGTTTCTGAGAATGCTTCTGTCTAGTTTTTATGTGAAGACATTTCCTTTTCCAACATAGGCCTCAAAGCGTTCCTAATAAACACTTGCAGATTGTACAAAAGGAGTGTTTCAAAACTGTTCTATGAAAAGGAACGTTCAAGTCTGTGAGTTGAATGCACTCCTCACAAAGAAGTTTCTGAGAATGCAGCTGTCTAGTTTTTGTGTGAAGATATTTCCTTTTCCTTGCATAGGTCTCAAATCGCTGGAAATATCCACTTGCAGATTTCACAAGAAGAGTGTTTCCAAACTGCTCTATCAAAAGACAGGTTCAACTCTGTGAGTTGAATGCACGCATCGAGAAGAACTTTCTGAGAATGCTTCTGTCTAGTTTTTAGGTGAAGATATTACATTTCCCAGCATAGGCCTCAAAGTGCTCCAAATATACTTTTGCAGATTTTACAAAAAGAGTGTTTCAAAACTGCTCTTTCAAAAAGAAGGTTCAAGTCTGTGAGTTGAATGCACTCAACACAAGGAAGTTTCTGAGAATGCTTCTGTCTAGTTTTTATGTGAAGATATTTCCATTTCCAGCATAGGCCTCAAAGCGCTCCAAATATCCATTTGCAGATTCTACAAAAAGAGTGTTTCCAAACTTCTCTATCAATTAGTAGGTTCAACTCTGTGAGGTGAATGCACTCATCACAAAGAAGTTTCTGAGAATGCTGCTGTTTAGTTCTTATGTGAAGATATTTCCTTTTCCAGCATAGGCCGGAAATCGCTCTAAATATCCACTTGCAGATTTTACCAAAAGTGTGTTTCAAAACTGCTCTTTGAAAAGAAAGGTTCAACTCTGTGAGTTGATTGCACATGTGGTGAAGAAGTTTCTGGGAATGCTTCTGTCTAGTACTTAGCTGAAGAGATTTCATTTCACAGCATAGGCCTCATAGTGCTCCAAATATCCACTTGCAGATTCTACAAAAAGAGTGTTTCAAAACTGTTCTATCAAAAGGAAGGTTCAACTCTGTGACTAGAATGCACTCATCACAAAGAAGTTTCTGAGAATGCTTCTGTCTAGTTTTTATGTGAAGATATTTCCTTTTCCAACATAGGCCTCAAAGCGCTCCGAATAAACACCTGCAGATTGTACAAAAGGAGTGTTTCAAAACTGTTCTATGAAAAGGAACGTTCAAGTCTGTGAGTTGAATGCACTCCTCACAAAGAAGTTTCTGAGAATGCAGCTGTCTAGTTTTTGTGTGAAGATATTTCCTTTTCCTTGCATAGACCTCAAATCGCTGGAAATATCCACTTGCAGATTTCACAAAAAGAGTGTTTCCAAACTGCTCTATCAAAAGACGGGTTGAAATCTGTGAGTTGAATGCACGCATCGAGGAGATCTTTCTGAGAATGCTTCTGTCTAGTTTTTAGGTGAAGATATTCCATTTCCCAGCATGGGCCTCAAAATGCTCCAAATATCCATTTGCAGATTTTACAAAAAGAGTGTTTCAAAACTGCTCTTTCAAAAAGAAGGTTCAAGTCTATGGGTTGAACGCACTCAACACAAGGAAGTTTCTGAGAATGCTTCTGTCCAGTATTTCTGTGAAT
This sequence comes from Pongo pygmaeus, assembly GCF_028885625.2. NCBI lineage: Eukaryota > Metazoa > Chordata > Mammalia > Primates > Hominidae > Pongo > Pongo pygmaeus. Next base: position 21,774,176 of record NC_085930.1, read on the forward strand.
ATATTTCCATTTCCAGCCTAGGCTTCAAAGCGCTCCAAATATCCACTTGCAGATTCTACAAAAAGAGTGTTTCCAAACTTGTCTATCAATTAGTAGGTTCAACTCTGTTAGGTGAATGCACTCATCACAATGAAATTTCTGAGAATGCTTCTCTCTAGTTTTTATGTGAAGCAATTTCCTTTTCCAACATAGGCCTCAAGGTGCTCTGCATAAACACTTGCGAATTCTACAAACTTAGTGATTCAAAACTGTTCTATCAAAAGGAACGTTCAAGTCTGAGGTGAATGCACTCATCAGAGAGAACTTTCTCAGAATGCTTCTGTCTAGTTTTCAGGTGAAGATATTTCATTTCCCAGCATAGGCCTCAAAGCGCTCCAAATATCCACTTGCAGATCCTACAAAAAGAGTCTTTCAAAACTGCTCTTTGAAAAGGAAGGTTCAAATCTGCGAGTTGAAAGCCCTCATCAGAGAGAAGTTTCCGAGAATGATTCTATCTAGTTTTCATCTGCATGTGTTTCCTTTTCCACTAGATGCCGCAATCGCACCAAATATCCACTTGCAGTTTCCACGAAAAGAGTGTTGCAGAACTGCTCCATGGAAAGGAGTGTTCAACTCTGTGAGTTCAATCCCCACATGACATAAAAGTTTCTGAAAATGCTTCTGTCCAGTTTGTATATGAAGATATCTCCTTTTCCAGCATAAGCCTCAAAGAGCTCCAAATATCCACTTGCGTATTCTACAAAAACCGTGTTTCATAACTGGTCTATCAAAAGCAAGGTTCAACTCTGTGAGTTGAATGCACTCATCACAAAGAAGTTTCTGTGAATGCTTCCATCTAGCTTTTATGCAATGATATTTCCTTTTGCAGCATAGGCCTCAAAGCGCTCCAAATATCCACTTGCAGATTCTACAAAAAGAGGGTTTCAAAACTGCTCTATCAAAAGGCAGGTTGAACTCCGTGAGTTGAATGCACAAAGCACAGGGAACTTTCTGAGAAAGCTTTTGTCCAGTTTCTACGTGAAGATATTTCCTATTCCAGCATAGGCCTCAAAGCACTCCATCCATCCACATGAAGATTCTACTAAAAGAGTGTTTCGAAACTTCTCTATCAAAAGAAACGTTGAACTCCGTGAGTTCAACGCACACATCACAAAGAAGTTTCTGAGAATGCTTCTGTCCAGTTTTTATGTGAAGATATTTCCTTTTCCAGCATAGGCCTCAAAGCGCTCCATATATCCACTTGCAGATGCTACAAAAAGAGTGTTTCAAAACTGCTCTTTCAGAAGGAAGCTTCAAGTCTGTGAGTTGAATGCACTTCTCACAAAGACGTTTCTGAGAATGCTTCTGTCTAGATTTCATGAGAAGATGTTTCCATTTACATCACAGGCCTCAAATCCTTCCAAATATTCACTTGTGTGTTCTACAAAAAGAGTGTTTCGAAACTTCTCTATCGATTGGTAGGTTCAACTCTCTGAGTTGAATGCACTCTTTACAAAGAGGTTTCTGAGAATATTTCTGTCTAGTTTTTATGTGAAGATATATCCTTTTCCAACATAGGCCTCGAAGCGCTCCGACTAAACAATTGCAGATTCTACAAAAGGAGTGCTTCAAAACTGTTCTATCGAAAGGAACGTTCAAGTCTGTGAGATGAATGCACTCTTCTCAAAGAGGTTTCTGAGAATGCTGCTGTCTAGTTTTTAGGTGAAGACATTTCCTTTTCCAGCATAGGCCTCAAAGCGCTCCAAATACCCACTTGCAGATTCTACAAAAAGAGTGTCTCCCAACTTCTCTATCAATTGGTAGGTTCAAGTCTGTGAGTTGAATGCAATCCACACAAAGAAGTTTCTGAGAATGCTGCTGTTTAGTTCTTATGTGAAGATATTTCCTTTTCCAGCATAGGCCGGAAATCGCTACAAATATCCACTTGCAGATTTTACCAAAAGTGTGCTTCAAAACTGCTCTTTGAAAAGAAAGGTTCAACACTGTGAGTTGAATGCACATATCGTGAAGAAGTTTCTGAGAATGCTTCTGTCTAGTACTTAGGTGAAGAGATTCCATTTCACAGCATAGGCCTCATAGTGCTCCAAATATCCACTTGCAGATTCTACAAAAAGAGTGTTTCAAAACTGTTCTATCAAAAGGAAGGTTGAAGTCTGTGAGTAGAATGCACTCATCACAAAGAAGTTTCTGAGAATGCTTCTGTCTAGTTTTTATGTGAAGACATTTCCTTTTCCAACATAGGCCTCAAAGCGTTCCGAATAAACACTTGCAGATTGTACAAAAGGAGTGTTTCAAAACTGTTCTATGAAAAGGAACGTTCAAGTCTGTGAGTTGAATGCACTCCTCACAAAGAAGTTTCTGAGAATGCAGCTGTCTAGTTTTTGTGTGAAGATATTTCCTTTTCCTTGCATAGGTCTCAAATCGCTGGAAATATCCACTTGCAGATTTCACAAGAAGAGTGTTTCCAAACTGCTCTATCAAAAGACAGGTTCAACTCTGTGAGTTGAATGCACGCATCGAGAAGAACTTTCTGAGAATGCTTCTGTCTCGTTTTTAGGTGAAGATATTACATTTCCCAGCATAGGCCTCATAGTGCTCCAAATATCCACTTGCAGATTCTACAAAAAGAGTGTTTCAAAACTGTTCTATCAAAAGGAAGGTTGAACTCTGTGACTAGAATGCACTCATCACAAAGAAGTTTCTGAGAATGCTTCTGTCTAGTTTTTATGTGAAGATATTTCCATTTCCAGCATAGGCCTCAAAGCGCTCCAAATATCCATTTGCAGATTCTACAAAAAGAGTGTTTCCAAACTTCTCTATCAATTAGTAGGTTCAACTCTGTGAGGTGAATGCACTCATCACAAAGAAGTTTCTGAGAATGCTGCTGTTTAGTTCTTATGTGAAGATATTTCCTTTTCCAGCATAGGCCGGAAATCGCTCTAAATATCCACTTGCAGATTTTACCAAAAGTGTGTTTCAAAACTGCTCTTTGAAAAGAAAGGTTCAACTCTGTGAGTTGATTGCACATGTGGTGAAGAAGTTTCTGAGAATGCTTCTGTCTACTACTTAGCTGAAGAGATTTCATTTCACAGCATAGGCCTCATAGTGCTCCAAATATCCACTTGCAGATTCTACAAAAAGAGTGTTTCAAAACTGTTCTATCAAAAGGAAGGTTCAACTCTGGAACTAGAATGCACTCATCACAAAGAAGTTTCTGAGAATGCTTCTGTCTAGTTTTTATGTGAAGATATTTCCTTTTCCAACATAGGCCTCAAAGCGCTCCGAATAAACACCTGCAGATTGTACAAAAGGAGTGTTTCAAAACTGTTCTATGAAAAGGAACGTTCAAGTCTGTGAGTTGAATGCACTCCTCACAAAGAAGTTTCTGAGAATGCAGCTGTCTAGTTTTTGTGTGAAGATATTTCCTTTTCCTTGCATAGACCTCAAATCGCTGGAAATATCCACTTGCAGATTTCACAAAAAGAGTGTTTCCAAACTGCTCTATCAAAAGACGGTTGAAATCCGTGAGTTGAATGCACGCATCGAGGAGATCTTTCTGAGAATGCTTCTGTCTAGTTTTTAGGTGAAGATATTCCATTTCCCAGCATGGGCCTCAAAATGCTCCAAATATCCATTTGCAGATTTTACAAAAACAGTGTTTCAAAACTGCTCTTTCAAAAAGAAGGTTCAAGTCTATGGGTTGAACGCACTCAACACAAGGAAGTTTCTGAGAATGCTTCTGTCCAGTTTTTCTGTGAATATATTTCCATTTCCAGGATAGGCTTCAAAGCGCTCCAAATATCCACTTGCAGATTCTACAAAAAGAGTGTTTCCAAACTTGTCTATCAATTAGTAGGTTCAACTCTGTTAGGTGAATGCACTCATCACAATGAAATTTCTGAGAATGCTTCTCTCTAGTTTTTATGTGAAGCAATTTCCTTTTCCAACATAGGCCTCAAGGTGCTCTGCATAAACACTTGCGAATTCTACAAACTTAGTGATTCAAAACTGTTCTATCAAAAGGAACGTTCAAGTCTGAGGTGAATGCACTCATCAGAGAGAACTTTCTCAGAATGCTTCTGTCTAGTTTTCAGGTGAAGATATTTCATTTCCCAGCATAGGCCTCAAAGCGCTCCAAATATCCACTTGCAGATTCTACAAAAAGAGTCTTTCAAAACTGCTCTTTGAAAAGGAAGGTTCAAATCTGTGAGTTGAAAGCACTCATCAGAGAGAAGTTTCCGAGAATGATTCTATCTAGTTTTCATCTGCATGTGTTTCCTTTTCCACTAGATGCCGCAATCGCACCAAATATCCACTTGCAGTTTCCACGAAAAGAGTGTTGCAGAACTGCTCCATGGAAAGGAGTGTTCAACTCTGTGAGTTCAATCCCCACATGACATAAAAGTTTCTGAAAATGCTTCTGTCCAGTTTGTATATGAAGATATCTCCTTTTCCAGCATAAGCCTCAAAGAGCTCCAAATATCCACTTGCGTATTCTACAAAAACCGTGTTTCGTAACTGGTCTATCAAAAGCAAGGTTCAACACTGTGAGTTGAATGCACTCATCACAAAGAAGTTTCTGTGAATGCTTCCATCTAGCTTTTATGCAATGATATTTCCTTTTGCAGCATAGGCCTCAAAGCGCTCCAAATATCCACTTGCAGATTCTACAAAAAGAGGGTTTCAAAACTGCTCTATCAAAAGGCAGGTTGAACTCCGTGAGTTGAATGCACAAAGCACAGGGAACTTTCTGAGAAAGCTTTTGTCCAGTTTCTACGTGAAGATATTTCCATTTCCAGCATAGGCCTCAAAGCACTCCATCCATCCACATGAAGATTCTACTAAAAGTGTGTTTCGAAACTTCTCTATCAAAAGAAAGGTTGAACTCCGTGAGTTCAACGCACACATGACAAAGAAGTTTCTGAGAATGCTTCTGTCCAGTTTTTATGTGAAGATATTTCCTTTTCCAGCATAGGCCTCAAAGCGCTCCATATATCCACTTGCAGATGCTACAAAAAGAGTGTTTCAAAACTGCTCTTTCAGAAGGAAGCTTCAAGTCTGTGAGTTGAATGCACTTCTCACAAAGACGTTTCTGAGAATGCTTCTGTCTAGACTTCATGAGAAGATGTTTCCATTTACATCACAGGCCTCAAATCCCTCCAAATATTCACTTGCGTGTTCTACAAAAAGAGTGTTTCGAAACTTCTCTATCGATTGGTAGGTTCAACTCTCTGAGTTGAATGCACTCTTTACAAAGAGGTTTCTGAGAATATTTCTGTCTAGTTTTTATGTGAAGATATTTCCTTTTCCAACATAGGCCTCGAAGCGCTCCGACTAAACAATTGCAGATTCTGCAAAAGGAGTGCTTCAAAACTGTTCTATCGAAAGGAACGTTCAAGTCTGTGAGATGAATGCACTCTTCTCAAAGAGGTTTCTGAGAATGCTGCTGTCTAGTTTTTAGGTGAAGACATTTCCTTTTCCAGCATAGGCCTCAAAGCGCTCCAAATACCCACTTGCAGATTCTACAAAAAGAGTGTCTCCCAACTTCTCTATCAATTGGTAGGTTCAAGTCTGTGAGTTGAATGCAATCCACACAAAGAAGTTTCTGAGAATGCTGCTGTTTAGTTCTTATGTGAAGATATTTCCTTTTCCAGCATAGGCCGGAAATCGCTACAAATATCCACTTGCAGATTTTACCAAAAGTGTGCTTCAAAACTGCTCTTTGAAAAGAAAGGTTCAACACTGTGAGTTGAATGCACATATCGTGAAGAAGTTTCTGAGAATGCTTCTGTCTAGTACTTAGGTGAAGAGATTCCATTTCACAGCATAGGCCTCATAGTGCTCCAAATATCCACTTGCAGATTCTACAAAAGGAGTGTTTCAAAACTGTTCTATCAAAAGGAAGGTTCAAGTCTGTGAGTAGAATGCACTCATCACAAAGAAGTTTCTGAGAATGCTTCTGTCTAGTTTTTATGTGAAGACATTTCCTTTTCCAACATAGGCCTCAAAGCGTTCCTAATAAACACTTGCAGATTGTACAAAAGGAGTGTTTCAAAACTGTTCTATGAAAAGGAACGTTCAAGTCTGTGAGTTGAATGCACTCCTCACAAAGAAGTTTCTGAGAATGCAGCTGTCTAGTTTTTGTGTGAAGATATTTCCTTTTCCTTGCATAGGTCTCAAATCGCTGGAAATATCCACTTGCAGATTTCACAAGAAGAGTGTTTCCAAACTGCTCTATCAAAAGACTGGTTCAAATCTGTGAGTTGAATGCACGCATCGAGAAGAACTTTCTGAGAATGCTTCTGTCTAGTTTTTAGGTGAAGATATTACATTTCCCATCATAGGCCTCAAAGTGCTCCAAATATGCTTTTGCAGATTTTACAAAAAGAGTGTTTCAAAACTGCTGTTTCAAAAAGAAGGTTCAAGTCTGTGAGTTGAATGCACTCAACACAAGGAAGTTTCTGAGAATGCTTCTGTCTAGTTTTTATGTGAAGATATTTCCTTTTCCAACATAGGCCTCAAAGCGCTCCGAATAAACACCTGCAGATTGTACAAAAGGAGTGTTTCAAAACTGCTCGATGAAAAGGAACGTTCAAGTCTGTGAGTTGAATGCACTCCTCACAAAGAAGTTTCTGAGAATGCAGCTGTCTAGTTTTTGTGTGAAGATATTTCCTTTTCCTTGCATAGACCTCAAATCGCTGGAAATATCCACTTGCAGATTTCACAAAAAGAGTTTCCAAACTGCTCTATCAAAAGACGGGTTGAAATCCGTGAGTTGAATGCACGCATCGAGGAGATCTTTCTGAGAATGCTTCTGTCTAGTTTTTAGGTGAAGATATTCCATTTCCCAGCATGGGCCTCAAAATGCTCCAAATATCCATTTGCAGATTTTACAAAAAGAGTGTTTCAAAACTGCTCTTTCAAAAAGAAGGTTCAAGTCTATGGGTTGAACGCACTCAACACTAGGAAGTTTCTGAGAATGCTTCTGTCCAGTTTTTCTGTGAATATATTTCCATTTCCAGCCTAGGCTTCAAAGCGCTCCAAATATCCACTTGCAGATTCTACAAAAAGAGTGTTTCCAAACTTGTCTATCAATTAGTAGGTTCAACTCTGTTAGGTGAATGCACTCATCACAATGAAATTTCTGAGAATGCTTCTCTCTAGTTTTTATGTGAAGCAATTTCCTTTTCCAACATAGGCCTCAAGGTGCTCTGCCTAAACACTTGCGAATTCTACAAACTTAGTGATTCAAAACTGTTCTATCAAAAGGAACGTTCAAGTCTGAGGTGAATGCACTCATCAGAGAGAACTTTCTCAGAATGCTTCTGTCTAGTTTTCAGGTGAAGATATTTCATTTCCCAGCATAGGCCTCAAAGCGCTCCAAATATCCACTTGCAGATTCTACAAAAAGAGTCTTTCAAAACTGCTCTTTGAAAAGGAAGGTTCAAATCTGTGAGTTGAAAGCACTCATCAGAGAGAAGTTTCCGAGAATGATTCTATCTAGTTTTCATCTGCATGTGTTTCCTTTTCCACTAGATGCCGCAATCGCACCAAATATCCACTTGCAGTTTCCACGAAAAGAGTGTTGCAGAACTGCTCCATGGAAAGGAGTGTTCAACTCTGTGAGTTCAATCCCCACATGACATAAAAGTTTCTGAAAATGCTTCTGTCCAGTTTGTATATGAAGATATCTCCTTTTCCAGCATAAGCCTCAAAGAGCTCCAAATATCCACTTGCGTATTCTACAAAAACCGTGTTTCATAACTGGTCTATCAAAAGGAAGGTTCAACTCTGTGAGTTGAATGCACTCATCACAAAGAAGTTTCTGTGAATGCTTCCATCTAGCTTTTATGCAATGATATTTCCTTTTGCAGCATAGGCCTCAAAGCGCTCCAAATATCCACTTGCAGATTCTACAAAAAGAGGGTTTCAAAACTGCTCTATCAAAAGGCAGGTTGAACTCCGTGAGTTGAATGCACAAAGCACAGGGAACTTTCTGAGAAAGCTTTTGTCCAGTTTCTACGTGAAGATATTTCCTTTTCCAGCATAGGCCTCAAAGCACTCCATCCATCCACATGAAGATTCTACTAAAAGAGTGTTTCGAAACTTCTCTATCAAAAGAAAGGTTGAACTCCGTGAGTTCAACGCACACATCACAAAGAAGTTTCTGAGAATGCTTCTGTCCAGTTTTTATGTGAAGATATTTCCTTTTCCAGCATAGGCCTCAAAGCGCTCCATATATCCACTTGCAGATGCTACAAAAAGAGTGTTTCAAAACTGCTCTTTCAGAAGGAAGCTTCAAGTCTGTGAGTTGAATGCACTTCTCACAAAGACGTTTCTGAGAATGCTTCTGTCTAGATTTCATGAGAAGATGTTTCCATTTACATCACAGGCCTCAAATCCCTCCAAATATTCACTTGCGTGTTCTACAAAAAGAGTGTTTCGAAACTTCTCTATCGATTGGTAGGTTCAACTCTCTGAGTTGAATGCACTCTTTACAAAGAGGTTTCTGAGAATATTTCTGTCTAGTTTTTATGTGAAGATATATCCTTTTCCAACATAGGCCTCGAAGCGCTCCGACTAAACAATTGCAGATTCTACAAAAGGAGTGCTTCAAAACTGTTCTATCGAAAGGAACGTTCAAGTCTGTGAGATGAATGCACTCTTCTCAAAGAGGTTTCTGAGAATGCTGCTGTCTAGTTTTTAGGTGAAGACATTTCCTTTTCCAGCATAGGCCTCAAAGCGCTCCAAATACCCACTTGCAGATTCTACAAAAAGAGTGTCTCCCAACTTCTCTATCAATTGGTAGGTTCAAGTCTGTGAGTTGAATGCAATCCACACAAAGAAGTTTCTGAGAATGCTGCTGTTTAGTTCTTATGTGAAGATATTTCCTTTTCCAGCATAGGCCGGAAATCGCTACAAATATCCACTTGCAGATTTTACCAAAAGTGTGCTTCAAAACTGCTCTTTGAAAAGAAAGGTTCAACACTGTGAGTTGAATGCACATATCGTGAAGAAGTTTCTGAGAATGCTTCTGTCTAGTACTTAGGTGAAGAGATTCCATTTCACAGCATAGGCCTCATAGTGCTCCAAATATCCACTTGCAGATCCTACAAAAAGAGTGTTTCAAAACTGTTCTATCAAAAGGAAGGTTCAAGTCTGTGAGTAGAATGCACTCATCACAAAGAAGTTTCTGAGAATGCTTCTGTCTAGTTTTTATGTGAAGACATTTCCTTTTCCAACATAGGCCTCAAAGCGTTCCGAATAAACACTTGCAGATTGTACAAAAGGAGTGTTTCAAAACTGTTCTATGAAAAGGAACGTTCAAGTCTGTGAGTTGAATGCACTCCTCACAAAGAAGTTTCTGAGAATGCAGCTGTCTAGTTTTTGTGTGAAGATATTTCCTTTTCCTTGCATAGGTCTCAAATCGCTGGAAATATCCACTTGCAGATTTCACAAGAAGAGTGTTTCCAAACTGCTCTATCAAAAGACAGGTTCAACTCTGTGAGTTGAATGCACGCATCGAGAAGAACTTTCTGAGAATGCTTCTGTCTAGTTTTTAGGTGAAGATATTACATTTCCCAGCATAGGCCTCATAGTGCTCCAAATATCCACTTGCAGATTCTACAAAAAGAGTGTTTCAAAACTGTTCTATCAAAAGGAAGGTTGAACTCTGTGACTAGAATGCACTCATCACAAAGAAGTTTCTGAGAATGCTTCTGTCTAGTTTTTATGTGAAGATATTTCCATTTCCAGCATAGGCCTCAAAGCGCTCCAAATATCCATTTGCAGATTCTACAAAAAGAGTGTTTCCAAACTTCTCTATCAATTAGTAGGTTCAACTCTGTGAGGTGAATGCACTCATCACAAAGAAGTTTCTGAGAATGCTGCTGTTTAGTTCTTATGTGAAGATATTTCCTTTTCCAGCATAGGCCGGAAATGGCTCTAAATATCCACTTGCAGATTTTACCAAAAGTGTGTTTCAAAACTGCTCTTTGAAAAGAAAGGTTCAACTCTGTGTGTTGATTGCAAATGTGGTGAAGAAGTTTCTGAGAATGCTTCTGTCTAGTACTTAGCTGAAGAGATTTCATTTCACAGCATAGGCCTCATAGTGCTCCAAATATCCACTTGCAGCTTCTACAAAAAGAGTGTTTCAAAACTGTTCTATCAAAAGGAAGGTTCAACTCTGTGACTAGAATGCACTCATCACAAAGAAGTTTCTGAGAATGCTTCTGTCTAGTTTTTATGTGAAGATATTTCCTTTTCCAACATAGGCCTCAAAGCGCTCCGAATAAACACCTGCAGATTGTACAAAAGGAGTGTTTCAAAACTGTTCTATGAAAAGGAACGTTCAAGTCTGTGAGTTGAATGCACTCCTCACAAAGAAGTTTCTGAGAATGCAGCTGTCTAGTTTTTGTGTGAAGATATTTCCTTTTCCTTGCATAGACCTCAAATCGCTGGAAATATCCACTTGCAGATTTCACAAAAAGAGTGTTTCCAAACTGCTCTATCAAAAGACGGGTTGAAATCCGTGAGTTGAATGCACGCATCGAGGAGATCTTTCTGAGAATGCTTCTGTCTAGTTTTTAGGTGAAGATATTCCATTTCCCAGCATGGGCCTCAAAATGCTCCAAATATCCATTTGCAGATTTTACAAAAAGAGTGTTTCAAAACTGCTCTTTCAAAAAGAAGGTTCAAGTCTATGGGTTGAACGCACTCAACACAAGGAAGTTTCTGAGAATGCTTCTGTCCAGTTTTTCTGTGAATATATTTCCATTTCCAGCCTAGGCTTCAAAGCGCTCCAAATATCCACTTGCAGATTCTACAAAAAGAGTGTTTCCAAACTTGTCTATCAATTAGTAGGTTCAAATCTGTTAGGTGAATGCACTCATCACAATGAAATTTCTGAGAATGCTTCTCTCTAGTTTTTATGTGAAGCAATTTCCTTTTCCAACATAGGCCTCAAGGTGCTCTGCCTAAACACTTGCGAATTCTACAAACTTAGTGATTCAAAACTGTTCTATCAAAAGGAACGTTCAAGTCTGAGGTGAATGCACTCATCAGAGAGAACTTTCTCAGAATGCTTCTGTCTAGTTTTCAGGTGAAGATATTTCATTTCCCAGCATAGGCCTCAAAGCGCTCCAAATATCCACTTGCAGATTCTACAAAAAGAGTCTTTCAAAACTGATCTTTGAAAAGGAAGGTTCAAATCTGTGAGTTGAAAGCACTCATCAGAGAGAAGTTTCCGAGAATGATTCTATCTAGTTTTCATCTGCATGTGTTTCCTTTTCCACTAGATGCCGCAATCGCACCAAATATCCACTTGCAGTTTCCACGAAAAGAGTGTTGCAGAACTGCTCCATGGAAAGGAGTGTTCAACTCTGTGAGTTCAATCCCCACATGACATAAAAGTTTCTGAAAATGCTTCTGTCCAGTTTGTATATGAAGATATCTCCTTTTCCAGCATAAGCCTCAAAGAGCTCCAAATATCCACTTGCGTTTTCTACAAAAACCGTGTTTCATAACTGGTCTATCAAAAGGAAGGTTCAACTCTGTGAGTTGAATGCACTCATCACAAAGAAGTTTCTGTGAATGCTTCCATCTAGCTTTTATGCAATGATATTTCCTTTTGCAGCATAGGCCTCAAAGCGCTCCAAATATCCACTTGCAGATTCTACAAAAAGAGGGTTTCAAAACTGCTCTATCAAAAGGCAGGTTGAACTCCGTGAGTTGAATGCACAAAGCACAGAGAACTTTCTGAGAAAGCTTTTGTCCAGTTTCTACGTGAAGATATTTCCATTTCCAGCATAGGCCTCAAAGCACTCCATCCATCCACATGAAGATTCTACTAAAAGAGTGTTTCGAAACTTCTCTATCAAAAGAAAGGTTGAACTCCGTGAGTTCAACGCACACATCACAAAGAAGTTTCTGAGAATGCTTCTGTCCAGTTTTTATGTGAAGATATTTCCTTTTCCAGCATAGGCCTCAAAGCGCTCCATATATCCACTTGCAGATGCTACAAAAAGAGTGTTTCAAAACTGCTCTTTCAGAAGGAAGCTTCAAGTCTGTGAGTTGAATGCACTTCTCACAAAGACGTTTCTGAGAATGCTTCTGTCTAGATTTCATGAGAAGATGTTTCCATTTACATCACAGGCCTCAAATCCCTCCAAATATTCACTTGCGTGTTCTACAAAAAGAGTGTTTCGAAACTTCTCTATCGATTGGTAGGTTCAACTCTCTGAGTTGAATGCACTCTTTACAAAGAGGTTTCTCAGAATATTTCTGTCTAGTTTTAATGTGAAGATATATCCTTTTCCAACATAGGCCTCGAAGCGCTCCGACTAAACAATTGCAGATTCTACAAAAGGAGTGCTTCAAAACTGTTCTATCGAAAGGAACGTTCAAGTCTGTGAGATGAATGCACTCTTCTCAAAGAGGTTTCTGAGAATGCTGCTGTCTAGTTTTTAGGTGAAGACATTTCCTTTTCCAGCATAGGCCTCAAAGCGCTCCAAATACCCACTTGCAGATTCTACAAAAAGAGTGTCTCCCAACTTCTCTATCAATTGGTAGGTTCAAGTCTGTGAGTTGAATGCAATCCACACAAAGAAGTTTCTGAGAATGCTGCTGTTTAGTTCTTATGTGAAGATATTTCCTTTTCCAGCATAGGCCGGAAATCGCTACAAATATCCACTTGCAGATTTTACCAAAAGTGTGCTTCAAAACTGCTCTTTGAAAAGAAAGGTTCAAAACTGTGAGTTGAATGCACATATCGTGAAGAAGTTTCTGAGAATGCTTCTGTCTAGTACTTAGGTGAAGAGATTCCATTTCACAGCATAGGCCTCATAGTGCTCCAAATATCCACTTGCAGATTCTACAAAAAGAGTGTTTCAAAACTGTTCTATCAAAAGGAAGGTTCAAGTCTGTGACTAGAATGCACTCATCACAAAGAAGTTTCTGAGAATGCTTCTGTCTAGTTTTTATGTGAAGACATTTCCTTTTCCAACATAGGCCTCAAAGCGTTCCGAATAAACACTTGCAGATTGTACAAAAGGAGTGTTTCAAAACTGTTCTATGAAAAGGAACGTTCAAGTCTGTGAGTTGAATGCACTCCTCACAAAGAAGTTTCTGAGAATGCAGCTGTCTAGTTTTCGTGTGAAGATATTTCCTTTTCCTTGCATAGGTCTCAAATCGCTGGAAATATCCACTTGCAGAATTCACAAGAAGAGTGTTTCCAAACTGCTCTATCAAAAGACAGGTTCAACTCTGTGAGTTGAATGCACGCATCGAGAAGAACTTTCTGAGAATGCTTCTGTCTAGTTTTTAGGTGAAGATATTACGTTTCCCAGCATACGCCTCAAAGTGCTCCAAATATCCTTTTGCAGATTTTACAAAAAGAGTGTTTCAAAACTGCTCTTTCAAAAAGAAGGTTCAAGTCTGTGAGTTGAATGCACTCAACACAAGGAAGTTTCTGAGAATGCTTCTGTCTAGTTTTTATGTGAAGATATTTCCATTTCCAGCATAGGCCTCATAGTGCTCCAAATATCCACTTGCAGATTCTACAAAAAGAGTGTTTCAAAACTGTTCTATCAAAAGGAAGGTTCAACTCTGTGACTAGAATGCACTCATCACAAAGAAGTTTCTGAGAATGCTTCTGTCTAGTTTTTATGTGAAGATATTTCCATTTCCAGCATAGGCCTCAAAGCGCTCCAAATATCCATTTGCAGATTCTACAAAAAGAGTGTTTCCAAACTTCTCTATCAATTAGTAGGTTCAACTCTGTGAGGTGAATGCACTCATCACAAAGAAGTTTCTGAGAATGCTGCTGTTTAGTTCTTATGTGAAGATATTTCCTTTTCCAGCATAGGCCGGAAATCGCTCTAAATATCCACTTGCAGATTTTACCAAAAGTGTGTTTCAAAACTGCTCTTTGAAAAGAAAGGTTCAACTCTGTGAGTTGATTGCACATGTGGTGAAGAAGTTTCTGAGAATGCTTCTGTCTAGTACTTAGCTGAAGAGATTTCATTTCACAGCATAGGCCTCATAGTGCTCCAAATATCCACTTGCAGATTCTACAAAAAGAGTGTTTCAAAATTGTTCTATCAAAAGGAAGGTTCAACTCTGTGACTAGAATGCACTCCTCACAAAGAAGTTTCTGAGAATGCTTCTGTCTAGTTTTTATGTGAAGATATTTCCTTTTCCAACATAGGCCTCAAAGCGCTCCGAATAAACACCTGCAGATTGTACAAAAGGAGTGTTTCAAAACTGTTCTATGAAAAGGAACGTTCAAGTCTGTGAGTTGAATGCACTCCTCACAAAGAAGTTTCTGAGAATGCAGCTGTCTAGTTTTTGTGTGAAGATATTTCCTTTTCCTTGCATAGGTCTCAATTCGCTGGAAATATCCACTTGCAGATTTCACAAAAAGAGTGTTTCCAAACTGCTCTATCAAAAGACAGGTTCAACTCTGTGAGTTGAATGCACGCATCGAGAAGAACTTTCTGAGAATGCTTCTGTCTAGTTTTTAGGTGAAGATATTACATTTCCCAGCATAGGCCTCATAGTGCTCCAAATATCCACTTGCAGATTCTACAAAAAGAGTGTTTCAAAACTGTTCTATCAAAAGGAAGGTTCAACTCTGTGACTAGAATGCACTCATCACAAAGAAGTTTCTGAGAATGCTTCTGTCTAGTTTTTATGTGAAGATATTTCCATTTCCAGCATAGGCCTCAAAGCGCTCCAAATATCCATTTGTAGATTCTACAAAAAGAGTGTTTCCAAACTTCTCTATCAATTAGTAGGTTCAACTCTGTGAGGTGAATGCACTCATCACAAAGAAGTTTCTGAGAATGCTGCTGTTTAGTTCTTATGTGAAGATATTTCCTTTTCCAGCATAGGCCGGAAATCGCTCTAAATATCCACTTGCAGATTTTACCAAAAGTGTGTTTCAAAACTGCTCTTTGAAAAGAAAGGTTCAACTCTGTGAGTTGATTGCACATGTGGTGAAGAAGTTTCTGAGAATGCTTCTGTCTAGTACTTAGCTGAAGAGATTTCATTTCACAGCATAGGCCTCACAGTGCTCCAAATATCCACTTGCAGCTTCTACAAAAAGAGTGTTTCAAAACTGTTCTATCAAAAGGAAGGTTCAAGTCTGTGAGTAGAATGCACTCATCACAAAGAAGTTTCTGAGAATGCTTCTGTCTAGTTTTTATGTGAAGACATTTCCTTTTCCAACATAGGCCTCAAAGCGTTCCGAATAAACACTTGCAGATTGTACAAAAGGAGTGTTTCAAAACTGTTCTATGAAAAGGAACGTTCAAGTCTGTGAGTTGAATGCACTCCTCACAAAGAAGTTTCTGAGAATGCAGCTGTCTAGTTTTTGTGTGAAGATATTTCCTTTTCCTTGCATAGGTCTCAAATCGCTGGAAATATCCACTTGCAGATTTCACAAGAAGAGTGTTTCCAAACTGCTCTATCAAAAGACAGGTTCAACTCTGTGTGTTGAATGCACGCATCGAGAAGAACTTTCTGAGAATGCTTCTGTCTAGTTTTTAGGTGAAGATATTACATTTCCCAGCATAGGCCTCAAAGTGCTCCAAATATCCTTTTGCAGATTTAACAAAAAGAGTGTTTCTAAACTGCTCTTTCAAAAAGAAGGTTCAAGTCTGTGAGTTGAATGCACTCAACACAAGGAAGTTTCTGAGAATGCTTCTGTCTAGTTTTTATGTGAAGATATTTCCATTTCCAGCATAGGCCTCAAAGCGCTCCAAATATCCATTTGCAGGTTCTACAAAAAGAGTGTTTCCAAACTTCTCTATCAATTAGTAGGTTCAACTCTGTGAGGTGAATGCACTCATCACAAAGAAGTTTCTGAGAATGCTGCTGTTTAGTTCTTATGTGAAGATATTTCCTTTTCCAGCATAGGCCGGAAATCGCTCTAAATATCCACTTGCAGATTTTACCAAAAGTGTGTTTCAAAACTGCTCTTTGAAAAGAAAGGTTCAACTCTGTGAGTTGATTGCACATGTGGTGAAGAAGTTTCTGAGAATGCTTCTGCCTAGTACTTAGCTGAAGAGATTTCATTTCACAGCATAGGCCTCATATTGCTCCAAATATCCACTTGCAGATTCTACAAAAAGAGGGTTTCAAAACTGCTCTATCAAAAGGCAGGTTGAACTCCGTGAGTTGAATGCACAAAGCACAGAGAACTTTCTGAGAAAGCTTTTGTCCAGTTTCTACGTGAAGATATTTCCATTTCCAGCATAGGCCTCAAAGCACTCCATCCATCCACATGAAGATTCTACTAAAAGAGTGTTTCGAAACTTCTCTATCAAAAGAAAGGTTGAACTCCGTGAGTTCAACGCACACATCACAAAGAAGTTTCTGAGAATGCTTCTGTCCAGTTTTTATGTGAAGATATTTCCTTTTCCAGCATAGGCCTCAAAGCGCTCCATATATCCACTTGCAGATGCTACAAAAAGAGTGTTTCAAAACTGCTCTTTCAGAAGGAAGCTTCAAGTCTGTGAGTTGAATGCACTTCTCACAAAGACGTTTCTGAGAATGCTTCTGTCTAGATTTCATGAGAAGATGTTTCCATTTACATCACAGGCCTCAAATCCCTCCAAATATTCACTTGCGTGTTCTACAAAAAGAGTGTTTCGAAACTTCTCTATCGATTGGTAGGTTCAACTCTCTGAGTTGAATGCACTCTTTACAAAGAGGTTTCTCAGAATATTTCTGTCTAGTTTTAATGTGAAGATATATCCTTTTCCAACATAGGCCTCGAAGCGCTCCGACTAAACAATTGCAGATTCTACAAAAGGAGTGCTTCAAAACTGTTCTATCGAAAGGAACGTTCAAGTCTGTGAGATGAATGCACTCTTCTCAAAGAGGTTTCTGAGAATGCTGCTGTCTAGTTTTTAGGTGAAGACATTTCCTTTTCCAGCATAGGCCTCAAAGCGCTCCAAATACCCACTTGCAGATTCTACAAAAAGAGTGTCTCCCAACTTCTCTATCAATTGGTAGGTTCAAGTCTGTGAGTTGAATGCAATCCACACAAAGAAGTTTCTGAGAATGCTGCTGTTTAGTTCTTATGTGAAGATATTTCCTTTTCCAGCATAGGCCGGAAATCGCTACAAATATCCACTTGCAGATTTTACCAAAAGTGTGCTTCAAAACTGCTCTTTGAAAAGAAAGGTTCAAAACTGTGAGTTGAATGCACATATCGTGAAGAAGTTTCTGAGAATGCTTCTGTCTAGTACTTAGGTGAAGAGATTCCATTTCACAGCATAGGCCTCATAGTGCTCCAAATATCCACTTGCAGATTCTACAAAAAGAGTGTTTCAAAACTGTTCTATCAAAAGGAAGGTTCAAGTCTGTGACTAGAATGCACTCATCACAAAGAAGTTTCTGAGAATGCTTCTGTCTAGTTTTTATGTGAAGACATTTCCTTTTCCAACATAGGCCTCAAAGCGTTCCGAATAAACACTTGCAGATTGTACAAAAGGAGTGTTTCAAAACTGTTCTATGAAAAGGAACGTTCAAGTCTGTGAGTTGAATGCACTCCTCACAAAGAAGTTTCTGAGAATGCAGCTGTCTAGTTTTCGTGTGAAGATATTTCCTTTTCCTTGCATAGGTCTCAAATCGCTGGAAATATCCACTTGCAGAATTCACAAGAAGAGTGTTTCCAAACTGCTCTATCAAAAGACAGGTTCAACTCTGTGAGTTGAATGCACGCATCGAGAAGAACTTTCTGAGAATGCTTCTGTCTAGTTTTTAGGTGAAGATATTACGTTTCCCAGCATACGCCTCAAAGTGCTCCAAATATCCTTTTGCAGATTTTACAAAAAGAGTGTTTCAAAACTGCTCTTTCAAAAAGAAGGTTCAAGTCTGTGAGTTGAATGCACTCAACACAAGGAAGTTTCTGAGAATGCTTCTGTCTAGTTTTTATGTGAAGATATTTCCATTTCCAGCATAGGCCTCATAGTGCTCCAAATATCCACTTGCAGATTCTACAAAAAGAGTGTTTCAAAACTGTTCTATCAAAAGGAAGGTTCAACTCTGTGACTAGAATGCACTCATCACAAAGAAGTTTCTGAGAATGCTTCTGTCTAGTTTTTATGTGAAGATATTTCCATTTCCAGCATAGGCCTCAAAGCGCTCCAAATATCCATTTGCAGATTCTACAAAAAGAGTGTTTCCAAACTTCTCTATCAATTAGTAGGTTCAACTCTGTGAGGTGAATGCACTCATCACAAAGAAGTTTCTGAGAATGCTGCTGTTTAGTTCTTATGTGAAGATATTTCCTTTTCCAGCATAGGCCGGAAATCGCTCTAAATATCCACTTGCAGATTTTACCAAAAGTGTGTTTCAAAACTGCTCTTTGAAAAGAAAGGTTCAACTCTGTGAGTTGATTGCACATGTGGTGAAGAAGTTTCTGAGAATGCTTCTGTCTAGTACTTAGCTGAAGAGATTTCATTTCACAGCATAGGCCTCATAGTGCTCCAAATATCCACTTGCAGATTCTACAAAAAGAGTGTTTCAAAATTGTTCTATCAAAAGGAAGGTTCAACTCTGTGACTAGAATGCACTCCTCACAAAGAAGTTTCTGAGAATGCTTCTGTCTAGTTTTTATGTGAAGATATTTCCTTTTCCAACATAGGCCTCAAAGCGCTCCGAATAAACACCTGCAGATTGTACAAAAGGAGTGTTTCAAAACTGTTCTATGAAAAGGAACGTTCAAGTCTGTGAGTTGAATGCACTCCTCACAAAGAAGTTTCTGAGAATGCAGCTGTCTAGTTTTTGTGTGAAGATATTTCCTTTTCCTTGCATAGGTCTCAATTCGCTGGAAATATCCACTTGCAGATTTCACAAAAAGAGTGTTTCCAAACTGCTCTATCAAAAGACAGGTTCAACTCTGTGAGTTGAATGCACGCATCGAGAAGAACTTTCTGAGAATGCTTCTGTCTAGTTTTTAGGTGAAGATATTACATTTCCCAGCATAGGCCTCATAGTGCTCCAAATATCCACTTGCAGATTCTACAAAAAGAGTGTTTCAAAACTGTTCTATCAAAAGGAAGGTTCAACTCTGTGACTAGAATGCACTCATCACAAAGAAGTTTCTGAGAATGCTTCTGTCTAGTTTTTATGTGAAGATATTTCCATTTCCAGCATAGGCCTCAAAGCGCTCCAAATATCCATTTGTAGATTCTACAAAAAGAGTGTTTCCAAACTTCTCTATCAATTAGTAGGTTCAACTCTGTGAGGTGAATGCACTCATCACAAAGAAGTTTCTGAGAATGCTGCTGTTTAGTTCTTATGTGAAGATATTTCCTTTTCCAGCATAGGCCGGAAATCGCTCTAAATATCCACTTGCAGATTTTACCAAAAGTGTGTTTCAAAACTGCTCTTTGAAAAGAAAGGTTCAACTCTGTGAGTTGATTGCACATGTGGTGAAGA
Source organism: Pongo pygmaeus (assembly GCF_028885625.2). Lineage (NCBI taxonomy): Eukaryota > Metazoa > Chordata > Mammalia > Primates > Hominidae > Pongo > Pongo pygmaeus. The sequence goes on from NC_085930.1 coordinate 21,793,628, forward strand.
AGTTTCTGAGAATGCTTCTGTCTAGTACTTAGCTGAAGAGATTTCATTTCACAGCATAGGCCTCACAGTGCTCCAAATATCCACTTGCAGCTTCTACAAAAAGAGTGTTTCAAAACTGTTCTATCAAAAGGAAGGTTCAAGTCTGTGAGTAGAATGCACTCATCACAAAGAAGTTTCTGAGAATGCTTCTGTCTAGTTTTTATGTGAAGACATTTCCTTTTCCAACATAGGCCTCAAAGCGTTCCGAATAAACACTTGCAGATTGTACAAAAGGAGTGTTTCAAAACTGTTCTATGAAAAGGAACGTTCAAGTCTGTGAGTTGAATGCACTCCTCACAAAGAAGTTTCTGAGAATGCAGCTGTCTAGTTTTTGTGTGAAGATATTTCCTTTTCCTTGCATAGGTCTCAAATCGCTGGAAATATCCACTTGCAGATTTCACAAGAAGAGTGTTTCCAAACTGCTCTATCAAAAGACAGGTTCAACTCTGTGTGTTGAATGCACGCATCGAGAAGAACTTTCTGAGAATGCTTCTGTCTAGTTTTTAGGTGAAGATATTACATTTCCCAGCATAGGCCTCAAAGTGCTCCAAATATCCTTTTGCAGATTTAACAAAAAGAGTGTTTCTAAACTGCTCTTTCAAAAAGAAGGTTCAAGTCTGTGAGTTGAATGCACTCAACACAAGGAAGTTTCTGAGAATGCTTCTGTCTAGTTTTTATGTGAAGATATTTCCATTTCCAGCATAGGCCTCAAAGCGCTCCAAATATCCATTTGCAGGTTCTACAAAAAGAGTGTTTCCAAACTTCTCTATCAATTAGTAGGTTCAACTCTGTGAGGTGAATGCACTCATCACAAAGAAGTTTCTGAGAATGCTGCTGTTTAGTTCTTATGTGAAGATATTTCCTTTTCCAGCATAGGCCGGAAATCGCTCTAAATATCCACTTGCAGATTTTACCAAAAGTGTGTTTCAAAACTGCTCTTTGAAAAGAAAGGTTCAACTCTGTGAGTTGATTGCACATGTGGTGAAGAAGTTTCTGAGAATGCTTCTGCCTAGTACTTAGCTGAAGAGATTTCATTTCACAGCATAGGCCTCATATTGCTCCAAATATCCACTTGCAGATTCTACAAAAAGAGGGTTTCAAAACTGCTCTATCAAAAGGCAGGTTGAACTCCGTGAGTTGAATGCACAAAGCACAGAGAACTTTCTGAGAAAGCTTTTGTCCAGTTTCTACGTGAAGATATTTCCATTTCCAGCATAGGCCTCAAAGCACTCCATCCATCCACATGAAGATTCTACTAAAAGAGTGTTTCGAAACTTCTCTATCAAAAGAAAGGTTGAACTCCGTGAGTTCAACGCACACATCACAAAGAAGTTTCTGAGAATGCTTCTGTCCAGTTTTTATGTGAAGATATTTCCTTTTCCAGCATAGGCCTCAAAGCGCTCCATATATCCACTTGCAGATGCTACAAAAAGAGTGTTTCAAAACTGCTCTTTCAGAAGGAAGCTTCAAGTCTGTGAGTTGAATGCACTTCTCACAAAGACGTTTCTGAGAATGCTTCTGTCTAGATTTCATGAGAAGATGTTTCCATTTACATCACAGGCCTCAAATCCCTCCAAATATTCACTTGCGTGTTCTACAAAAAGAGTGTTTCGAAACTTCTCTATCGATTGGTAGGTTCAACTCTCTGAGTTGAATGCACTCTTTACAAAGAGGTTTCTCAGAATATTTCTGTCTAGTTTTAATGTGAAGATATATCCTTTTCCAACATAGGCCTCGAAGCGCTCCGACTAAACAATTGCAGATTCTACAAAAGGAGTGCTTCAAAACTGTTCTATCGAAAGGAACGTTCAAGTCTGTGAGATGAATGCACTCTTCTCAAAGAGGTTTCTGAGAATGCTGCTGTCTAGTTTTTAGGTGAAGACATTTCCTTTTCCAGCATAGGCCTCAAAGCGCTCCAAATACCCACTTGCAGATTCTACAAAAAGAGTGTCTCCCAACTTCTCTATCAATTGGTAGGTTCAAGTCTGTGAGTTGAATGCAATCCACACAAAGAAGTTTCTGAGAATGCTGCTGTTTAGTTCTTATGTGAAGATATTTCCTTTTCCAGCATAGGCCGGAAATCGCTACAAATATCCACTTGCAGATTTTACCAAAAGTGTGCTTCAAAACTGCTCTTTGAAAAGAAAGGTTCAAAACTGTGAGTTGAATGCACATATCGTGAATAAGTTTCTGAGAATGCTTCTGTCTAGTACTTAGGTGAAGAGATTCCATTTCACAGCATAGGCCTCATAGTGCTCCAAATATCCACTTGCAGATTCTACAAAAAGAGTGTTTCAAAACTGTTCTATCAAAAGGAAGGTTCAAGTCTGTGACTAGAATGCACTCATCACAAAGAAGTTTCTGAGAATGCTTCTGTCTAGTTTTTATGTGAAGACATTTCCTTTTCCAACATAGGCCTCAAAGCGTTCCGAATAAACACTTGCAGATTGTACAAAAGGAGTGTTTCAAAACTGTTCTATGAAAAGGAACGTTCAAGTCTGTGAGTTGAATGCACTCCTCACAAAGAAGTTTCTGAGAATGCAGCTGTCTAGTTTTCGTGTGAAGATATTTCCTTTTCCTTGCATAGGTCTCAAATCGCTGGAAATATCCACTTGCAGAATTCACAAGAAGAGTGTTTCCAAACTGCTCTATCAAAAGACAGGTTCAACTCTGTGAGTTGAATGCACGCATCGAGAAGAACTTTCTGAGAATGCTTCTGTCTAGTTTTTAGGTGAAGATATTACGTTTCCCAGCATACGCCTCAAAGTGCTCCAAATATCCTTTTGCAGATTTTACAAAAAGAGTGTTTCAAAACTGCTCTTTCAAAAAGAAGGTTCAAGTCTGTGAGTTGAATGCACTCAACACAAGGAAGTTTCTGAGAATGCTTCTGTCTAGTTTTTATGTGAAGATATTTCCATTTCCAGCATAGGCCTCATAGTGCTCCAAATATCCACTTGCAGATTCTACAAAAAGAGTGTTTCAAAACTGTTCTATCAAAAGGAAGGTTCAACTCTGTGACTAGAATGCACTCATCACAAAGAAGTTTCTGAGAATGCTTCTGTCTAGTTTTTATGTGAAGATATTTCCATTTCCAGCATAGGCCTCAAAGCGCTCCAAATATCCATTTGCAGATTCTACAAAAAGAGTGTTTCCAAACTTCTCTATCAATTAGTAGGTTCAACTCTGTGAGGTGAATGCACTCATCACAAAGAAGTTTCTGAGAATGCTGCTGTTTAGTTCTTATGTGAAGATATTTCCTTTTCCAGCATAGGCCGGAAATCGCTCTAAATATCCACTTGCAGATTTTACCAAAAGTGTGTTTCAAAACTGCTCTTTGAAAAGAAAGGTTCAACTCTGTGAGTTGATTGCACATGTGGTGAAGAAGTTTCTGAGAATGCTTCTGTCTAGTACTTAGCTGAAGAGATTTCATTTCACAGCATAGGCCTCATAGTGCTCCAAATATCCACTTGCAGATTCTACAAAAAGAGTGTTTCAAAATTGTTCTATCAAAAGGAAGGTTCAACTCTGTGACTAGAATGCACTCCTCACAAAGAAGTTTCTGAGAATGCTTCTGTCTAGTTTTTATGTGAAGATATTTCCTTTTCCAACATAGGCCTCAAAGCGCTCCGAATAAACACCTGCAGATTGTACAAAAGGAGTGTTTCAAAACTGTTCTATGAAAAGGAACGTTCAAGTCTGTGAGTTGAATGCACTCCTCACAAAGAAGTTTCTGAGAATGCAGCTGTCTAGTTTTTGTGTGAAGATATTTCCTTTTCCTTGCATAGGTCTCAATTCGCTGGAAATATCCACTTGCAGATTTCACAAAAAGAGTGTTTCCAAACTGCTCTATCAAAAGACAGGTTCAACTCTGTGAGTTGAATGCACGCATCGAGAAGAACTTTCTGAGAATGCTTCTGTCTAGTTTTTAGGTGAAGATATTACATTTCCCAGCATAGGCCTCATAGTGCTCCAAATATCCACTTGCAGATTCTACAAAAAGAGTGTTTCAAAACTGTTCTATCAAAAGGAAGGTTCAACTCTGTGACTAGAATGCACTCATCACAAAGAAGTTTCTGAGAATGCTTCTGTCTAGTTTTTATGTGAAGATATTTCCATTTCCAGCATAGGCCTCAAAGCGCTCCAAATATCCATTTGTAGATTCTACAAAAAGAGTGTTTCCAAACTTCTCTATCAATTAGTAGGTTCAACTCTGTGAGGTGAATGCACTCATCACAAAGAAGTTTCTGAGAATGCTGCTGTTTAGTTCTTATGTGAAGATATTTCCTTTTCCAGCATAGGCCGGAAATCGCTCTAAATATCCACTTGCAGATTTTACCAAAAGTGTGTTTCAAAACTGCTCTTTGAAAAGAAAGGTTCAACTCTGTGAGTTGATTGCACATGTGGTGAAGAAGTTTCTGAGAATGCTTCTGTCTAGTACTTAGCTGAAGAGATTTCATTTCACAGCATAGGCCTCACAGTGCTCCAAATATCCACTTGCAGCTTCTACAAAAAGAGTGTTTCAAAACTGTTCTATCAAAAGGAAGGTTCAAGTCTGTGAGTAGAATGCACTCATCACAAAGAAGTTTCTGAGAATGCTTCTGTCTAGTTTTTATGTGAAGACATTTCCTTTTCCAACATAGGCCTCAAAGCGTTCCGAATAAACACTTGCAGATTGTACAAAAGGAGTGTTTCAAAACTGTTCTATGAAAAGGAACGTTCAAGTCTGTGAGTTGAATGCACTCCTCACAAAGAAGTTTCTGAGAATGCAGCTGTCTAGTTTTTGTGTGAAGATATTTCCTTTTCCTTGCATAGGTCTCACATCGCTGGAAATATCCACTTGCAGATTTCACAAGAAGAGTGTTTCCAAACTGCTCTATCAGAAGACAGGTTCAACTCTGTGTGTTGAATGCACGCATCGAGAAGAACTTTCTGAGAATGCTTCTGTCTAGTTTTTAGGTGAAGATATTACATTTCCCAGCATAGGCCTCAAAGTGCTCCAAATATCCTTTTGCAGATTTAACAAAAAGAGTGTTTCTAAACTGCTCTTTCAAAAAGAAGGTTCAAGTCTGTGAGTTGAATGCACTCAACACAAGGAAGTTTCTGAGAATGCTTCTGTCTAGTTTTTATGTGAAGATATTTCCATTTCCAGCATAGGCCTCAAAGCGCTCCAAATATCCATTTGCAGGTTCTACAAAAAGAGTGTTTCCAAACTTCTCTATCAATTAGTAGGTTCAACTCTGTGAGGTGAATGCACTCATCACAAAGAAGTTTCTGAGAATGCTGCTGTTTAGTTCTTATGTGAAGATATTTCCTTTTCCAGCATAGGCCGGAAATCGCTCTAAATATCCACTTGCAGATTTTACCAAAAGTGTGTTTCAAAACTGCTCTTTGAAAAGAAAGGTTCAACTCTGTGAGTTGATTGCACATGTGGTGAAGAAGTTTCTGAGAATGCTTCTGCCTAGTACTTAGCTGAAGAGATTTCATTTCACAGCATAGGCCTCATATTGCTCCAAATATCCACTTGCAGATTCTACAAAAAGAGGGTTTCAAAACTGCTCTATCAAAAGGCAGGTTGAACTCCGTGAGTTGAATGCACAAAGCACAGAGAACTTTCTGAGAAAGCTTTTGTCCAGTTTCTACGTGAAGATATTTCCATTTCCAGCATAGGCCTCAAAGCACTCCATCCATCCACATGAAGATTCTACTAAAAGAGTGTTTCGAAACTTCTCTATCAAAAGAAAGGTTGAACTCCGTGAGTTCAACGCACACATCACAAAGAAGTTTCTGAGAATGCTTCTGTCCAGTTTTTATGTGAAGATATTTCCTTTTCCAGCATAGGCCTCAAAGCGCTCCATATATCCACTTGCAGATGCTACAAAAAGAGTGTTTCAAAACTGCTCTTTCAGAAGGAAGCTTCAAGTCTGTGAGTTGAATGCACTTCTCACAAAGACGTTTCTGAGAATGCTTCTGTCTAGATTTCATGAGAAGATGTTTCCATTTACATCACAGGCCTCAAATCCCTCCAAATATTCACTTGCGTGTTCTACAAAAAGAGTGTTTCGAAACTTCTCTATCGATTGGTAGGTTCAACTCTCTGAGTTGAATGCACTCTTTACAAAGAGGTTTCTCAGAATATTTCTGTCTAGTTTTAATGTGAAGATATATCCTTTTCCAACATAGGCCTCGAAGCGCTCCGACTAAACAATTGCAGATTCTACAAAAGGAGTGCTTCAAAACTGTTCTATCGAAAGGAACGTTCAAGTCTGTGAGATGAATGCACTCTTCTCAAAGAGGTTTCTGAGAATGCTGCTGTCTAGTTTTTAGGTGAAGACATTTCCTTTTCCAGCATAGGCCTCAAAGCGCTCCAAATACCCACTTGCAGATTCTACAAAAAGAGTGTCTCCCAACTTCTCTATCAATTGGTAGGTTCAAGTCTGTGAGTTGAATGCAATCCACACAAAGAAGTTTCTGAGAATGCTGCTGTTTAGTTCTTATGTGAAGATATTTCCTTTTCCAGCATAGGCCGGAAATCGCTACAAATATCCACTTGCAGATTTTACCAAAAGTGTGCTTCAAAACTGCTCTTTGAAAAGAAAGGTTCAAAACTGTGAGTTGAATGCACATATCGTGAATAAGTTTCTGAGAATGCTTCTGTCTAGTACTTAGGTGAAGAGATTCCATTTCACAGCATAGGCCTCATAGTGCTCCAAATATCCACTTGCAGATTCTACAAAAAGAGTGTTTCAAAACTGTTCTATCAAAAGGAAGGTTCAAGTCTGTGACTAGAATGCACTCATCACAAAGAAGTTTCTGAGAATGCTTCTGTCTAGTTTTTATGTGAAGACATTTCCTTTTCCAACATAGGCCTCAAAGCGTTCCGAATAAACACTTGCAGATTGTACAAAAGGAGTGTTTCAAAACTGTTCTATGAAAAGGAACGTTCAAGTCTGTGAGTTGAATGCACTCCTCACAAAGAAGTTTCTGAGAATGCAGCTGTCTAGTTTTCGTGTGAAGATATTTCCTTTTCCTTGCATAGGTCTCAAATCGCTGGAAATATCCACTTGCAGAATTCACAAGAAGAGTGTTTCCAAACTGCTCTATCAAAAGACAGGTTCAACTCTGTGAGTTGAATGCACGCATCGAGAAGAACTTTCTGAGAATGCTTCTGTCTAGTTTTTAGGTGAAGATATTACGTTTCCCAGCATACGCCTCAAAGTGCTCCAAATATCCTTTTGCAGATTTTACAAAAAGAGTGTTTCAAAACTGCTCTTTCAAAAAGAAGGTTCAAGTCTGTGAGTTGAATGCACTCAACACAAGGAAGTTTCTGAGAATGCTTCTGTCTAGTTTTTATGTGAAGATATTTCCATTTCCAGCATAGGCCTCATAGTGCTCCAAATATCCACTTGCAGATTCTACAAAAAGAGTGTTTCAAAACTGTTCTATCAAAAGGAAGGTTCAACTCTGTGACTAGAATGCACTCATCACAAAGAAGTTTCTGAGAATGCTTCTGTCTAGTTTTTATGTGAAGATATTTCCATTTCCAGCATAGGCCTCAAAGCGCTCCAAATATCCATTTGCAGATTCTACAAAAAGAGTGTTTCCAAACTTCTCTATCAATTAGTAGGTTCAACTCTGTGAGGTGAATGCACTCATCACAAAGAAGTTTCTGAGAATGCTGCTGTTTAGTTCTTATGTGAAGATATTTCCTTTTCCAGCATAGGCCGGAAATCGCTCTAAATATCCACTTGCAGATTTTACCAAAAGTGTGTTTCAAAACTGCTCTTTGAAAAGAAAGGTTCAACTCTGTGAGTTGATTGCACATGTGGTGAAGAAGTTTCTGAGAATGCTTCTGTCTAGTACTTAGCTGAAGAGATTTCATTTCACAGCATAGGCCTCATAGTGCTCCAAATATCCACTTGCAGATTCTACAAAAAGAGTGTTTCAAAATTGTTCTATCAAAAGGAAGGTTCAACTCTGTGACTAGAATGCACTCCTCACAAAGAAGTTTCTGAGAATGCTTCTATCTAGTTTTTATGTGAAGATATTTCCTTTTCCAACATAGGCCTCAAAGCGCTCCGAATAAACACCTGCAGATTGTACAAAAGGAGTGTTTCAAAACTGTTCTATGAAAAGGAACGTTCAAGTCTGTGAGTTGAATGCACTCCTCACAAAGAAGTTTCTGAGAATGCAGCTGTCTAGTTTTTGTGTGAAGATATTTCCTTTTCCTTGCATAGGTCTCAATTCGCTGGAAATATCCACTTGCAGATTTCACAAAAAGAGTGTTTCCAAACTGCTCTATCAAAAGACAGGTTCAACTCTGTGAGTTGAATGCACGCATCGAGAAGAACTTTCTGAGAATGCTTCTGTCTAGTTTTTAGGTGAAGATATTACATTTCCCAGCATAGGCCTCATAGTGCTCCAAATATCCACTTGCAGATTCTACAAAAAGAGTGTTTCAAAACTGTTCTATCAAAAGGAAGGTTCAACTCTGTGACTAGAATGCACTCATCACAAAGAAGTTTCTGAGAATGCTTCTGTCTAGTTTTTATGTGAAGATATTTCCATTTCCAGCATAGGCCTCAAAGCGCTCCAAATATCCATTTGTAGATTCTACAAAAAGAGTGTTTCCAAACTTCTCTATCAATTAGTAGGTTCAACTCTGTGAGGTGAATGCACTCATCACAAAGAAGTTTCTGAGAATGCTGCTGTTTAGTTCTTATGTGAAGATATTTCCTTTTCCAGCATAGGCCGGAAATCGCTCTAAATATCCACTTGCAGATTTTACCAAAAGTGTGTTTCAAAACTGCTCTTTGAAAAGAAAGGTTCAACTCTGTGAGTTGATTGCACATGTGGTGAAGAAGTTTCTGAGAATGCTTCTGTCTAGTACTTAGCTGAAGAGATTTCATTTCACAGCATAGGCCTCACAGTGCTCCAAATATCCACTTGCAGCTTCTACAAAAAGAGTGTTTCAAAACTGTTCTATCAAAAGGAAGGTTCAAGTCTGTGAGTAGAATGCACTCATCACAAAGAAGTTTCTGAGAATGCTTCTGTCTAGTTTTTATGTGAAGACATTTCCTTTTCCAACATAGGCCTCAAAGCGTTCCGAATAAACACTTGCAGATTGTACAAAAGGAGTGTTTCAAAACTGTTCTATGAAAAGGAACGTTCAAGTCTGTGAGTTGAATGCACTCCTCACAAAGAAGTTTCTGAGAATGCAGCTGTCTAGTTTTTGTGTGAAGATATTTCCTTTTCCTTGCATAGGTCTCAAATCGCTGGAAATATCCACTTGCAGATTTCACAAGAAGAGTGTTTCCAAACTGCTCTATCAAAAGACAGGTTCAACTCTGTGTGTTGAATGCACGCATCGAGAAGAACTTTCTGAGAATGCTTCTGTCTAGTTTTTAGGTGAAGATATTACATTTCCCAGCATAGGCCTCAAAGTGCTCCAAATATCCTTTTGCAGATTTAACAAAAAGAGTGTTTCTAAACTGCTCTTTCAAAAAGAAGGTTCAAGTCTGTGAGTTGAATGCACTCAACACAAGGAAGTTTCTGAGAATGCTTCTGTCTAGTTTTTATGTGAAGATATTTCCATTTCCAGCATAGGCCTCAAAGCGCTCCAAATATCCATTTGCAGGTTCTACAAAAAGAGTGTTTCCAAACTTCTCTATCAATTAGTAGGTTCAACTCTGTGAGGTGAATGCACTCATCACAAAGAAGTTTCTGAGAATGCTGCTGTTTAGTTCTTATGTGAAGATATTTCCTTTTCCAGCATAGGCCGGAAATCGCTCTAAATATCCACTTGCAGATTTTACCAAAAGTGTGTTTCAAAACTGCTCTTTGAAAAGAAAGGTTCAACTCTGTGAGTTGATTGCACATGTGGTGAAGAAGTTTCTGAGAATGCTTCTGCCTAGTACTTAGCTGAAGAGATTGCATTTCACAGCATAGGCCTCATATTGCTCCAAATATCCACTTGCAGATTCTACAAAAAGAGGGTTTCAAAACTGCTCTATCAAAAGGCAGGTTGAACTCCGTGAGTTGAATGCACAAAGCACAGAGAACTTTCTGAGAAAGCTTTTGTCCAGTTTCTTCGTGAAGATATTTCCATTTCCAGCATAGGCCTCAAAGCACTCCATCCATCCACATGAAGATTCTACTAAAAGAGTGTTTCGAAACTTCTCTATCAAAAGAAAGGTTGAACTCCGTGAGTTCAACGCACACATCACAAAGAAGTTTCTGAGAATGCTTCTGTCCAGTTTTTATGTGAAGATATTTCCTTTTCCAGCATAGGCCTCAAAGCGCTCCATATATCCACTTGCAGATGCTACAAAAAGAGTGTTTCAAAACTGCTCTTTCAGAAGGAAGCTTCAAGTCTGTGAGTTGAATGCACTTCTCACAAAGACGTTTCTGAGAATGCTTCTGTCTAGATTTCATGAGAAGATGTTTCCATTTACATCACAGGCCTCAAATCCCTCCAAATATTCACTTGCGTGTTCTACAAAAAGAGTGTTTCGAAACTTCTCTATCGATTGGTAGGTTCAACTCTCTGAGTTGAATGCACTCTTTACAAAGAGGTTTCTCAGAATATTTCTGTCTAGTTTTAATGTGAAGATATATCCTTTTCCAACATAGGCCTCGAAGCGCTCCGACTAAACAATTGCAGATTCTACAAAAGGAGTGCTTCAAAACTGTTCTATCGAAAGGAACGTTCAAGTCTGTGAGATGAATGCACTCTTCTCAAAGAGGTTTCTGAGAATGCTGCTGTCTAGTTTTTAGGTGAAGACATTTCCTTTTCCAGCATAGGCCTCAAAGCGCTCCAAATACCCACTTGCAGATTTCACAAAAAGAGTGTTTCCAAACTGCTCTATCAAAAGACGGGTTGAAATCTGTGAGTTGAATGCACGCATCGAGGAGATCTTTCTGAGAATGCTTCTGTCTAGTTTTTAGGTGAAGATATTCCATTTCCCAGCATGGGCCTCAAAATGCTCCAAATATCCATTTGCAGATTTTACAAAAAGAGTGTTTCAAAACTGCTCTTTCAAAAAGAAGGTTCAAGTCTATGGGTTGAACGCACTCAACACAAGGAAGTTTCTGAGAATGCTTCTGTCCAGTTTTTCTGTGAATATATTTCCATTTCCAGCCTAGGCTTCAAAGCGCTCCAAATATCCACTTGCAGATTCTACAAAAAGAGTGTTTCCAAACTTGTCTATCAATTAGTAGGTTCAACTCTGTTAGGTGAATGCACTCATCACAATGAAATTTCTGAGAATGCTTCTCTCTAGTTTTTATGTGAAGCAATTTCCTTTTCCAACATAGGCCTCAAGGTGCTCTGCCTAAACACTTGCGAATTCTACAAACTTAGTGATTCAAAACTGTTCTATCAAAAGGAACGTTCAAGTCTGAGGTGAATGCACTCATCAGAGAGAACTTTCTCAGAATGCTTCTGTCTAGTTTTCAGGTGAAGATATTTCACTTCCCAGCATAGGCCTCAAAGCGCTCCAAATATTCACTTGCAGATTCTACAAAAAGAGTCTTTCAAAACTGCTCTTTGAAAAGGAAGGTTCAAATCTGTGAGTTGAAAGCACTCATCAGAGAGAAGTTTCCGAGAATGATTCTATCTAGTTTTCATCTGCATGTGTTTCCTTTTCCACTAGATGCCGCAATCGCACCAAATATCCACTTGCAGTTTCCACGAAAAGAGTGTTGCAGAACTGCTCCATGGAAAGGAGTGTTCAACTCTGTGAGTTCAATCCCCACATGACATAAAAGTTTCTGAAAATGCTTCTGTCCAGTTTGTATATGAAGATATCTCCTTTTCCAGCATAAGCCTCAAAGAGCTCCAAATATCCACTTGCGTATTCTACAAAAACCGTGTTTCCTAACTGGTCTATCAAAAGGGAGGTTCAACTCTGTGAGTTGAATGCACTCATCACAAAGAAGTTTCTGTGAATGCCTCCATCTAGCTTTTATGCAATGATATTTCCTTTTGCAGCTTAGGCCTCAAAGCGCTCCAAATATCCACTTGCAGACTCTACAAAAAGAGGGTTTCAAAACTGCTCTATCAAAAGGCAGGTTGAACTCCGTGAGTTGAATGCACAAAGCACAGGGAACTTTCTGAGAAAGCTTTTGTCCAGTTTCTACGTGAAGATATTTCCTATTCCTGCATAGGCCTCAAAGCACTCCATCCATCCACATGAAGATTCTACTAAAAGAGTGTTTCGAAACTTCTCTATCAAAAGAAAGGTTGAACTCCATGAGTTCAACGCACACATCACAAAGAAGTTTCTGAGAATGCTTCTGTCCAGTTTTTATGTGAAGATATTTCCTTTTCCAGCATAGGCCTCAAAGCGCTCCATATATCCACTTGCAGATGCTACAAAAAGAGTGTTTCAAAACTGCTCTTTCAGAAGGAAGCTTCAAGTCTGTGAGTTGAATGCACTTATCACAAAGACGTTTCTGAGAATGCTTCTGTGTAGATTTCATGAGAAGATGTTTCCATTTACATCACAGGCCTCAAATCCCTCCAAATATTCACTTGCGTGTTCTACAAAAAGAGTGTTTCGAAACTTCTCTATCGATTGGTAGGTTCAACTCTCTGAGTTGAATGCACTCTTTACAAAGAGGTTTCTGAGAATATTTCTGTCTAGTTTTTATGTGAAGATATATCCTTTTCCAACATAGGCCTCGAAGCGCTCCGAATAAACAATTGCAGATTCTACAAAAGGAGTGCTTCAAAACTGTTCTATCGAAAGGAACGTTCAAGTCTGTGAGATGAATGCACTCTTCTCAAAGAGGTTTCTGAGAATGCTGCTGTCTAGTTTTTAGGTGAAGACATTTCCTTTTCCAGCGTAGGCCTCCAAGCGCTCCAAATACCCACTTGCAGATTCTACAAAAAGAGTGTCTCCCAACTTCTCTATCAATTGGTAGGTTCAAGTCTGTGAGTTGAATGCAATCCACACAAAGAAGTTTCTGAGAATGCTGCTGTTTAGTTCTTATGTGAAGATATTTCCTTTTCCAGCATAGGCCGGAAATCGCTACAAATATCCACTTGCAGATTTTACCAAAAGTGTGCTTCAAAACTGCTCTTTGAAAAGAAAGGTTCAACACTGTGAGTTGAATGCACATATCGTGAAGAAGTTTCTGAGAATGCTTCTGTCTAGTACTTAGGTGAAGAGATTCCATTTCACAGCATAGGCCTCATAGTGCTCCAAATATCCACTTGCAGATCCTACAAAAAGAGTGTTTCAAAACTGTTCTATCAAAAGGAAGGTTCAAGTCTGTGAGTAGAATGCACTCATCACAAAGAAGTTTCTGAGAATGCTTCTGTCTAGTTTTTATGTGAAGACATTTCCTTTTCCAACATAGGCCTCAAAGCGTTCCGAATAAACACTTGCAGATTGTACAAAAGGAGTGTTTCAAAACTGTTCTATGAAAAGGAACGTTCAAGTCTGTGAGTTGAATGCACTCCTCACAAAGAAGTTTCTGAGAATGCAGCTGTCTAGTTTTTGTGTGAAGATATTTCCTTTTCCTTGCATAGGTCTCAAATCGCTGGAAATATCCACTTGCAGATTTCACAAGAAGAGTGTTTCCAAACTGCTCTATCAAAAGACAGGTTCAACTCTGTGAGTTGAATGCACGCATCGAGAAGAACTTTCTGAGAATGCTTCTGTCTAGTTTTTAGGTGAAGATATTACATTTCCCAGCATAGGCCTCATAGTGCTCCAAATATCCACTTGCAGATTCTACAAAAAGAGTGTTTCAAAACTGTTCTATCAAAAGGAAGGTTGAACTCTGTGACTAGAATGCACTCATCACAAAGAAGTTTCTGAGAATGCTTCTGTCTAGTTTTTATGTGAAGATATTTCCATTTCCAGCATAGGCCTCAAAGCGCTCCAAATATCCATTTGCAGATTCTACAAAAAGAGTGTTTCCAAACTTCTCTATCAATTAGTAGGTTCAACTCTGTGAGGTGAATGCACTCATCACAAAGAAGTTTCTGAGAATGCTGCTGTTTAGTTCTTATGTGAAGATATTTCCTTTTCCAGCATAGGCCGGAAATCGCTCTAAATATCCACTTGCAGATTTTACCAAAAGTGTGTTTCAAAACTGCTCTTTGAAAAGAAAGGTTCAACTCTGTGAGTTGATTGCACATGTGGTGAAGAAGTTTCTGAGAATGCTTCTGTCTAGTACTTAGCTGAAGAGATTTCATTTCACAGCATAGGCCTCATAGTGCTCCAAATATCCACTTGCAGATTCTACAAAAAGAGTGTTTCAAAACTGTTCTATCAAAAGGAAGGTTCAACTCTGTGACTAGAATGCACTCATCACAAAGAAGTTTCTGAGAATGCTTCTGTCTAGTTTTTATGTGAAGATATTTCCTTTTCCAACATAGGCCTCAAAGCGCTCCGAATAAACACCTGCAGATTGTACAAAAGGAGTGTTTCAAAACTGTTCTATGAAAAGGAACGTTCAAGTCTGTGAGTTGAATGCACTCCTCACAAAGAAGTTTCTGAGAATGCAGCTGTCTAGTTTTTGTGTGAAGATATTTCCTTTTCCTTGCATAGACCTCAAATCGCTGGAAATATCCACTTGCAGATTTCACAAAAAGAGTGTTTCCAAACTGCTCTATCAAAAGACGGGTTGAAATCTGTGAGTTGAATGCACGCATCGAGGAGATCTTTCTGAGAATGCTTCTGTCTAGTTTTTAGGTGAAGATATTCCATTTCCCAGCATGGGCCTCAAAATGCTCCAAATATCCATTTGCAGATTTTACAAAAAGAGTGTTTCAAAACTGCTCTTTCAAAAAGAAGGTTCAAGTCTATGGGTTGAACGCACTCAACACAAGGAAGTTTCTGAGAATGCTTCTGTCCAGTTTTTCTGTGAATATATTTCCATTTCCAGCCTAGGCTTCAAAGCGCTCCAAATATCCACTTGCAGATTCTACAAAAAGAGTGTTTCCAAACTTGTCTATCAATTCGTAGGTTCAACTCTGTTAGGTGAATGCACTCATCACAATGAAATTTCTGAGAATGCTTCTCTCTAGTTTTTCTGTGAAGCAATTTCCTTTTCCAACATAGGCCTCAAGGTGCTCTGCCTAAACACTTGCGAATTCTACAAACTTAGTGATTCAAAACTGTTCTATCAAAAGGAACGTTCAAGTCTGAGGTGAATGCACTCATCAGAGAGAACTTTCTCAGAATGCTTCTGTCTAGTTTTCAGGTGAAGATATTTCATTTCCCAGCATAGGCCTCAAAGCGCTCCAAATATCCACTTGCAGATCCTACAAAAAGAGTCTTTCAAAACTGCTCTTTGAAAAGGAAGGTTCAAATCTGCGAGTTGAAAGCCCTCATCAGAGAGAAGTTTCCGAGAATGATTCTATCTAGTTTTCATCTGCATGTGTTTCCTTTTCCACTAGATGCCGCAATCGCACCAAATATCCACTTGCAGTTTCCACGAAAAGAGTGTTGCAGAACTGCTCCATGGAAAGGAGTGTTCAACTCTGTGAGTTCAATCCCCACATGACAGAAAAGTTTCTGAAAATGCTTCTGTCCAGTTTGTATATGAAGATATCTCCTTTTCCAGCATAAGCCTCAAAGAGCTCCAAATATCCACTTGCGTATTCTACAAAAACCGTGTTTCATAACTGGTCTATCAAAAGGAAGGTTCAACTCTGTGAGTTGAATGCACTCATCACAAAGAAGTTTCTGTGAATGCTTCCATCTAGCTTTTATGCAATGATATTTCCTTTTGCAGCATAGGCCTCAAAGCGCTCCAAATATCCACTTGCAGATTCTACAAAAAGAGGGTTTCAAAACTGCTCTATCAAAAGGCAGGTTGAACTCCGTGAGTTGAATGCACAAAGCACAGGGAACTTTCTGAGAAAGCTTTTGTCCAGTTTCTACGTGAAGATATTTCCATTTCCAGCATAGGCCTCAAAGCACTCCATCCATCCACATGAAGATTCTACTAAAAGAGTGTTTCGAAACTTCTCTATCAAAAGAAACGTTGAACTCCGTGAGTTCAACGCACACATCACAAAGAAGTTTCTGAGAATGCTTCTGTCCAGTTTTTATGTGAAGATATTTCCTTTTCCAGCATAGGCCTCAAAGCGCTCCATATATCCACTTGCAGATGCTACAAAAAGAGTGTTTCAAAACTGCTCTTTCAGAAGGAAGCTTCAAGTCTGTGAGTTGAATGCACTTCTCACAAAGACGTTTCTGAGAATGCTTCTGTCTAGATTTCATGAGAAGATGTTTCCATTTACATCACAGGCCTCAAATCCCTCCAAATATTCACTTGCGTGTTCTACAAAAAGAGTGTTTCGAAACTTCTCTATCGATTGGTAGGTTCAACTCTCTGAGTTGAATGCACTCTTTACAAAGAGGTTTCTGAGAATATTTCTGTCTAGTTTTTATGTGAAGATATATCCTTTTCCAACATAGGCCTCGAAGCGCTCCGACTAAACAATTGCAGATTCTACAAAAGGAGTGCTTCAAAACTGTTCTATCGAAAGGAACGTTCAAGTCTGTGAGATGAATGCACTCTTCTCAAAGAGGTTTCTGAGAATGCTGCTGTCTAGTTTTTAGGTGAAGACATTTCCTTTTCCAGCATAGGCCTCAAAGCGCTCCAAATACCCACTTGCAGATTCTACAAAAAGAGTGTCTCCCAACTTCTCTATCAATTGGTAGGTTCAAGTCTGTGAGTTGAATGCAATCCACACAAAGAAGTTTCTGAGAATGCTGCTGTTTAGTTCTTATGTGAAGATATTTCCTTTTCCAGCATAGGCCGGAAATCGCTACAAATATCCACTTGCAGATTTTACCAAAAGTGTGCTTCAAAACTGCTCTTTGAAAAGAAAGGTTCAACACTGTGAGTTGAATGCACATATCGTGAAGAAGTTTCTGAGAATGCTTCTGTCTAGTACTTAGGTGAAGAGATTCCATTTCACAGCATAGGCCTCATAGTGCTCCAAATATCCACTTGCAGATTCTACAAAAAGAGTGTTTCAAAACTGTTCTATCAAAAGGAAGGTTCAACTCTGGAACTAGAATGCACTCATCACAAAGAAGTTTCTGAGAATGCTTCTGTCTAGTTTTTATGTGAAGACATTTCCTTTTCCAACACAGGCCTCAAAGCGTTCCTAATAAACACTTGCAGATTGTACAAAAGGAGTGTTTCAAAACTGTTCTATGAAAAGGAACGTTCAAGTCTGTGAGTTGAATGCACTCCTCACAAAGAAGTTTCTGAGAATGCAGCTGTCTAGTTTTTGTGTGAAGATATTTCCTTTTCCTTGCATAGGTCTCAAATCGCTGGAAATATCCACTTGCAGATTTCACAAGAAGAGTGTTTCCAAACTGCTCTATCAAAAGACAGGTTCAACTCTGTGAGTTGAATGCACGCATCGAGAAGAACTTTCTGAGAATGCTTCTGTCTAGTTTTTAGGTGAAGATATTACATTTCCCAGCATAGGCCTCAAAGTGCTCCAAATATGCTTTTGCAGATTTTACCAAACGAGTGTTTCAAAACTGCTGTTTCAAAAAGAAGGTTCAAGTCTGTGAGTTGAATGCACTCAACACAAGGAAGTTTCTGAGAATGCTTCTGTCTAGTTTTTATGTGAAGATATTTCCATTTCCAGCATAGGCCTCAAAGCGCTCCAAATATCCATTTGCAGATTCTACAAAAAGAGTGTTTCCAAACTTCTCTATCAATTAGTAGGTTCAACTCTGTGAGGTGAATGCACTCATCACAAAGAAGTTTCTGAGAATGCTGCTGTTTAGTTCTTATGTGAAGATATTTCCTTTTCCAGCATAGGCCGGAAATCGCTCTAAATATCCACTTGCAGATTTTTCCAAAAGGGTGTTTCAAAACTGCTCTTTGAAAAGAAAGGTTCAACTCTGTGAGTTGATTGCACATGTGGTGAAGAAATTTCTGAGAATGCTTCTGTCTAGTACTTAGCCGAAGAGATTTCATTTCACAGCAAAGGCCTCATAGTGTTCCAAATATCCACTTGCAGATTCTACAAAAAGAGTGTTTCAAAACTGTTCTATCAATAGGAAGGTTCAACTCTGTGACTAGAATGACCTCATCACAAAGAAGTTTCTGAGAATGCTTCTGTCTAGTTTTTATGTGAAGATATTTCCTTTTCCAACATAGGCCTCAAAGCCCTCCGAATAAACACCGGCAATTGTACAAAAGGAGTGTTTCAAAAGTGTTCTATGAAAAGGAACGTTCAAGTCTGTGAGTTGAATGCAATCCTCACAAAGAAGTTTCTGAGAATGCAGCTGTCTAGATTTTGTGTGAAGATATTTCCTTTTCCTTGCATAGACCTCAAATCGCTGGAAATATCCACTTACAGATTTCACAAAAAGAGTGTTTCCAAACTGCTCTATCAAAAGACGGGTTGAAATCTGTGAGTTGAATGCACGCATCGAGGAGATCTTTCTGAGAATGCTTCTGTCTAGTTTTTAGGTGAAGATATTCCATTTCCCAGCATGGGCCTCAAAATGCTCCAAATATCCATTTGCAGATTTTACAAAAAGAGTGTTTCAAAACTGCTCTTTCAAAAAGAAGGTTCAAGTCTATGGGTTGAACGCACTCAACACAAGGAAGTTTCTGAGAATGCTTCTGTCCAGTTTTTCTGTGAATATATTTCCATTTCCAGCCTAGGCTTCAAAGCGCTCCAAATATCCACTTGCAGATTCTACAAAAAGAGTGTTTCCAAACTTGTCTATCAATTAGTAGGTTCAACTCTGTTAGGTGAATGCACTCATCACAATGAAATTTCTGAGAATGCTTCTCTCTAGTTTTTATGTGAAGCAATTTCCTTTTCCAACATAGGCCTCAAGGTGCTCTGCATAAACACTTGCGAATTCTACAAACTTAGTGATTCAAAACTGTTCTATCAAAAGGAACGTTCAAGTCTGAGGTGAATGCACTCATCAGAGAGAACTTTCTCAGAATGCTTCTGTCTAGTTTTCAGGTGAAGATATTTCACTTCCCAGCATAGGCCTCAAAGCGCTCCAAATATCCACTTGCAGATTCTACAAAAAGAGTCTTTCAAAACTGCTCTTTGAAAAGGAAGGTTCAAATCTGTGAGTTGAAAGCACTCATCAGAGAGAAGTTTCCGAGAATGATTCTATCTAGTTTTCATCTGCATGTGTTTCCTTTTCCACTAGATGCCGCAATCGCACCAAATATCCACTTGCAGTTTCCACGAAAAGAGTGTTGCAGAACTGCTCCATGGAAAGGAGTGTTCAACTCTGTGAGTTCAATCCCCACATGACATAAAAGTTTCTGAAAATGCTTCTGTCCAGTTTGTATATGAAGATATCTCCTTTTCCAGCATAAGCCTCAAAGAGCTCCAAATATCCACTTGCGTATTCTACAAAAACCATGTTTCCTAACTGGTCTATCAAAAGGGAGGTTCAACTCTGTGAGTTGAATGCACTCATCACAAAGAAGTTTCTGTGAATGCTTCCATCTAGCTTTTATGCAATGATATTTCCTTTTGCAGCATAGGCCTCAAAGCGCTCCAAATATCCACTTGCAGATTCTACAAAAAGAGGGTTTCAAAACTGCTCTATCAAAAGGCAGGTTGAACTCCGTGAGTTGAATGCACAAAGCACAGGGAACTTTCTGAGAAAGCTTTTGTCCAGTTCCTACGTGAAGATATTTCCTATTCCTGCATAGGCCTCAAAGCACTCCATCCATCCACATGAAGATTCTACTAAAAGAGTGTTTCGAAACTTCTCTATCAAAAGAAAGGTTGAACTCCGTGAGTTCAACGCACACATCACAAAGAAGTTTCTGAGAATGCTTCTGTCCAGTTTTTATGTGAAGATATTTCCTTTTCCAGCATAGGCCTCAAAGCGCTCCATATATCCACTTGCAGATGCTACAAAAAGAGTGTTTCAAAACTGCTCTTTCAGAAGGAAGCTTCAAGTCTGTGAGTTGAATGCACTTATCACAAAGACGTTTCTGAGAATGCTTCTGTGTAGATTTCATGAGAAGATGTTTCCATTTACATCACAGGCCTCAAATCCCTCCAAATATTCACTTGCGTGTTCTACAAAAAGAGTGTTTCGAAACTTCTCTATCGATTGGTAGGTTCAACTCTCTGAGTTGAATGCACTCTTTACAAAGAGGTTTCTGAGAATATTTCTGTCTAGTTTTTATGTGAAGATATATCCTTTTCCAACATAGGCCTCGAAGCGCTCCGAATAAACAATTGCAGATTCTACAAAAGGAGTGCTTCAAAACTGTTCTATCGAAAGGAACGTTCAAGTCTGTGAGATGAATGCACTCTTCTCAAAGAGGTTTCTGAGAATGCTGCTGTCTAGTTTTTAGGTGAAGACATTTCCTTTTCCAGCGTAGGCCTCCAAGCGCTCCAAATACCCACTTGCAGATTCTACAAAAAGAGTGTCTCCCAACTTCTCTATCAATTGGTAGGTTCAAGTCTGTGAGTTGAATGCAATCCACACAAAGAAGTTTCTGAGAATGCTGCTGTTTAGTTCTTATGTGAAGATATTTCCTTTTCCAGCATAGGCCGGAAATCGCTACAAATATCCACTTGCAGATTTTACCAAAAGTGTGCTTCAAAACTGCTCTTTGAAAAGAAAGGTTCAACACTGTGAGTTGAATGCACATATCGTGAAGAAGTTTCTGAGAATGCTTCTGTCTAGTACTTAGGTGAAGAGATTCCATTTCACAGCATAGGCCTCATAGTGCTCCAAATATCCACTTGCAGATCCTACAAAAAGAGTGTTTCAAAACTGTTCTATCAAAAGGAAGGTTCAAGTCTGTGAGTAGAATGCACTCATCACAAAGAAGTTTCTGAGAATGCTTCTGTCTAGTTTTTATGTGAAGACATTTCCTTTTCCAACATAGGCCTCAAAGCGTTCCGAATAAACACTTGCAGATTGTACAAAAGGAGTGTTTCAAAACTGTTCTATGAAAAGGAACGTTCAAGTCTGTGAGTTGAATGCACTCCTCACAAAGAAGTTTCTGAGAATGCAGCTGTCTAGTTTTTGTGTGAAGATATTTCCTTTTCCTTGCATAGGTCTCAAATCGCTGGAAATATCCACTTGCAGATTTCACAAGAAGAGTGTTTCCAAACTGCTCTATCAAAAGACAGGTTCAACTCTGTGAGTTGAATGCACGCATCGAGAAGAACTTTCTGAGAATGCTTCTGTCTAGTTTTTAGGTGAAGATATTACATTTCCCAGCATAGGCCTCATAGTGCTCCAAATATCCACTTGCAGATTCTACAAAAAGAGTGTTTCAAAACTGTTCTATCAAAAGGAAGGTTGAACTCTGTGACTAGAATGCACTCATCACAAAGAAGTTTCTGAGAATGCTTCTGTCTAGTTTTTATGTGAAGATATTTCCATTTCCAGCATAGGCCTCAAAGCGCTCCAAATATCCATTTGCAGATTCTACAAAAAGAGTGTTTCCAAACTTCTCTATCAATTAGTAGGTTCAACTCTGTGAGGTGAATGCACTCATCACAAAGAAGTTTCTGAGAATGCTGCTGTTTAGTTCTTATGTGAAGATATTTCCTTTTCCAGCATAGGCCGGAAATCGCTCTAAATATCCACTTGCAGATTTTACCAAAAGTGTGTTTCAAAACTGCTCTTTGAAAAGAAAGGTTCAACTCTGTGAGTTGATTGCACATGTGGTGAAGAAGTTTCTGAGAATGCTTCTGTCTAGTACTTAGCTGAAGAGATTTCATTTCACAGCATAGGCCTCATAGTGCTCCAAATATCCACTTGCAGATTCTACAAAAAGAGTGTTTCAAAACTGTTCTATCAAAAGGAAGTTTCAACTCTGGAACTAGAATGCACTCATCACAAAGAAGTTTCTGAGAATGCTTCTGTCTAGTTTTTATGTGAAGATATTTCCTTTTCCAACATAGGCCTCAAAGCGCTCCGAATAAACACCTGCAGATTGTACAAAAGGAGTGTTTCAAAACTGTTCTATGAAAAGGAACGTTCAAGTCTGTGAGTTGAATGCACTCCTCAGAAAGAAGTTTCTGAGAATACAGCTGTCTAGTTTTTGTGTGAAGATATTTCCTTTTCCTTGCATAGACCTCAAATCGCTGGAAATATCCACTTGCAGATTTCACAAAAAGAGTGTTTCCAAACTGCTCTATCAAAAGACGGTTGAAATCCGTGAGTTGAATGCACGCATCGAGGAGATCTTTCTGAGAATGCTTCTGTCTAGTTTTTAGGTGAAGATATTCCATTTCCCAGCATGGGCCTCAAAATGCTCCAAATATCCATTTGCAGATTTTACAAAAACAGTGTTTCAAAACTGCTCTTTCAAAAAGAAGGTTCAAGTCTATGGGTTGAACGCACTCAACACAAGGAAGTTTCTGAGAATGCTTCTGTCCAGTTTTTCTGTGAATATATTTCCATTTCCAGGATAGGCTTCAAAGCGCTCCAAATATCCACTTGCAGATTCTACAAAAAGAGTGTTTCCAAACTTGTCTATCAATTAGTAGGTTCAACTCTGTTAGGTGAATGCACTCATCACAATGAAATTTCTGAGAATGCTTCTCTCTAGTTTTTATGTGAAGCAATTTCCTTTTCCAACATAGGCCTCAAGGTGCTCTGCATAAACACTTGCGAATTCTACAAACTTAGTGATTCAAAACTGTTCTATCAAAAGGAACGTTCAAGTCTGAGGTGAATGCACTCATCAGAGAGAACTTTCTCAGAATGCTTCTGTCTAGTTTTCAGGTGAAGATATTTCATTTCCCAGCATAGGCCTCAAAGCGCTCCAAATATCCACTTGCAGATTCTACAAAAAGAGTCTTTCAAAACTGCTCTTTGAAAAGGAAGGTTCAAATCTGTGAGTTGAAAGCACTCATCAGAGAGAAGTTTCCGAGAATGATTCTATCTAGTTTTCATCTGCATGTGTTTCCTTTTCCACTAGATGCCGCAATCGCACCAAATATCCACTTGCAGTTTCCACGAAAAGAGTGTTGCAGAACTGCTCCATGGAAAGGAGTGTTCAACTCTGTGAGTTCAATCCCCACATGACATAAAAGTTTCTGAAAATGCTTCTGTCCAGTTTGTATATGAAGATATCTCCTTTTCCAGCATAAGCCTCAAAGAGCTCCAAATATCCACTTGCGTATTCTACGAAAACCGTGTTTCATAACTGGTCTATCAAAAGGAAGGTTCAACTCTGTGAGTTGAATGCACTCATCACAAAGAAGTTTCTGTGAATGCCTCCATCTAGCTTTTATGCAATGATATTTCAATTTCCAGCATAGGCCTCAAAGCACTCCATCCATTCACATGAAGATTCTACTAAAAGAGTGTTTCGAAACTTCTCTATCAAAAGAAAGGTTGAACTCCGTGAGTTCAACGCACACATCACAAAGAAGTTTCTGAGAATGCTTCTGTCCAGTTTTTATGTGAAGATATTTCCTTTTCCAGCATAGGCCTCAAAGCGCTCCATATATCCACTTGCAGATGCTACAAAAAGAGTGTTTCAAAACTGCTCTTTCAGAAGGAAGCTTCAAGTCTGTGAGTTGAATGCACTTCTCACAAAGACGTTTCTGAGAATTCTTCTGTCTAGATTTCATGAGAAGATGTTTCCATTTACATCACAGGCCTCAAATCCCTCCAAATATTCACTTGCGTGTTCTACAAAAAGAGTGTTTCGAAACTTCTCTATCGATTGGTAGGTTCAACTCTCTGAGTTGAATGCACTCTTTACAAAGAGGTTTCTGAGAATATTTCTGTCTAGTTTTTATGTGAAGATATATCCTTTTCCAACATAGGCCTCGAAGCGCTCCGACTAAACAATTGCAGATTCTACAAAAGGAGTGCTTCAAAACTGTTCTATCGAAAGGAACGTTCAAGTCTGTGAGATGAATGCACTCTTCTCAAAGAGGTTTCTGAGAATGCTGCTGTCTAGTTTTTAGGTGAAGACATTTCCTTTTCCAGCATAGGCCTCAAAGCGCTCCAAATACCCACTTGCAGATTCTACAAAAAGAGTGTCTCCCAACTTCTCTATCAATTGGTAGGTTCAAGTCTGTGAGTTGAATGCAATCCACACAAAGAAGTTTCTGAGAATGCTGCTGTTTAGTTCTTATGTGAAGATATTTCCTTTTCCAGCATAGGCCGGAAATCGCTACAAATATCCACTTGCAGATTTTACCAAAAGTGTGCTTCAAAACTGCTCTTTGAAAAGAAAGGTTCAACACTGTGAGTTGAATGCACATATCGTGAAGAAGTTTCTGAGAATGCTTCTGTCTAGTACTTAGGTGAAGAGATTCCATTTCACAGCATAGGCCTCATAGTGCTCCAAATATCCACTTGCAGATTCTACAAAAAGAGTGTTTCAAAACTGTTCTATCAAAAGGAAGGTTCAAGTCTGTGAGTAGAATGCACTCATCACAAAGAAGTTTCTGAGAATGCTTCTGTCTAGTTTTTATGTGAAGACATTTCCTTTTCCAACATAGGCCTCAAAGCGTTCCTAATAAACACTTGCAGATTGTACAAAAGGAGTGTTTCAAAACTGTTCTATGAAAAGGAACGTTCAAGTCTGTGAGTTGAATGCACTCCTCACAAAGAAGTTTCTGAGAATGCAGCTGTCTAGTTTTTGTGTGAAGATATTTCCTTTTCCTTGCATAGGTCTCAAATCGCTGGAAATATCCACTTGCAGATTTCACAAGAAGAGTGTTTCCAAACTGCTCTATCAAAAGACAGGTTCAACTCTGTGAGTTGAATGCACGCATCGAGAAGAACTTTCTGAGAATGCTTCTGTCTAGTTTTTAGGTGAAGATATTACATTTCCCAGCATAGGCCTCAAAGTGCTCCAAATATACTTTTGCAGATTTTACAAAAAGAGTGTTTCAAAACTGCTCTTTCAAAAAGAAGGTTCAAGTCTGTGAGTTGAATGCACTCAACACAAGGAAGTTTCTGAGAATGCTTCTGTCTAGTTTTTATGTGAAGATATTTCCATTTCCAGCATAGGCCTCAAAGCGCTCCAAATATCCATTTGCAGATTCTACAAAAAGAGTGTTTCCAAACTTCTCTATCAATTAGTAGGTTCAACTCTGTGAGGTGAATGCACTCATCACAAAGAAGTTTCTGAGAATGCTGCTGTTTAGTTCTTATGTGAAGATATTTCCTTTTCCAGCATAGGCCGGAAATCGCTCTAAATATCCACTTGCAGATTTTACCAAAAGTGTGTTTCAAAACTGCTCTTTGAAAAGAAAGGTTCAACTCTGTGAGTTGATTGCACATGTGGTGAAGAAGTTTCTGGGAATGCTTCTGTCTAGTACTTAGCTGAAGAGATTTCATTTCACAGCATAGGCCTCATAGTGCTCCAAATATCCACTTGCAGATTCTACAAAAAGAGTGTTTCAAAACTGTTCTATCAAAAGGAAGGTTCAACTCTGTGACTAGAATGCACTCATCACAAAGAAGTTTCTGAGAATGCTTCTGTCTAGTTTTTATGTGAAGATATTTCCTTTTCCAACATAGGCCTCAAAGCGCTCCGAATAAACACCTGCAGATTGTACAAAAGGAGTGTTTCAAAACTGTTCTATGAAAAGGAACGTTCAAGTCTGTGAGTTGAATGCACTCCTCACAAAGAAGTTTCTGAGAATGCAGCTGTCTAGTTTTTGTGTGAAGATATTTCCTTTTCCTTGCATAGACCTCAAATCGCTGGAAATATCCACTTGCAGATTTCACAAAAAGAGTGTTTCCAAACTGCTCTATCAAAAGACGGGTTGAAATCTGTGAGTTGAATGCACGCATCGAGGAGATCTTTCTGAGAATGCTTCTGTCTAGTTTTTAGGTGAAGATATTCCATTTCCCAGCATGGGCCTCAAAATGCTCCAAATATCCATTTGCAGATTTTACAAAAAGAGTGTTTCAAAACTGCTCTTTCAAAAAGAAGGTTCAAGTCTATGGGTTGAACGCACTCAACACAAGGAAGTTTCTGAGAATGCTTCTGTCCAGTATTTCTGTGAATATATTTCCATTTCCAGCCTAGGCTTCAAAGCGCTCCAAATATCCACTTGAAGATTCTACAAAAAGAGTGTTTCCAAACTTGTCTATCAATTAGTAGGTTCAACTCTGTTAGGTGAATGCACTCATCACAATGAAATTTCTGAGAATGCTTCTCTCTAGTTTTTATGTGAAGCAATTTCCTTTTCCAACATAGGCCTCAAGGTGCTCTGCATAAACACTTGCGAATTCTACAAACTTAGTGATTCAAAACTGTTCTATCAAAAGGAACGTTCAAGTCTGAGGTGAATGCACTCATCAGAGAGAACTTTCTCAGAATGCTTCTGTCTAGTTTTCAGGTGAAGATATTTCATTTCCCAGCATAGGCCTCAAAGCGCTCCAAATATCCACTTGCAGATCCTACAAAAAGAGTCTTTCAAAACTGCTCTTTGAAAAGGAAGGTTCAAATCTGCGAGTTGAAAGCCCTCATCAGAGAGAAGTTTCCGAGAATGATTCTATCTAGTTTTCATCTGCATGTGTTTCCTTTTCCACTAGATGCCGCAATCGCACCAAATATCCACTTGCAGTTTCCACGAAAAGAGTGTTGCAGAACTGCTCCATGGAAAGGAGTGTTCAACTCTGTGAGTTCAATCCCCACATGACATAAAAGTTTCTGAAAATGCTTCTGTCCAGTTTGTATATGAAGATATCTCCTTTTCCAGCATAAGCCTCAAAGAGCTCCAAATATCCACTTGCGTATTCTACAAAAACCGTGTTTCATAACTGGTCTATCAAAAGCAAGGTTCAACTCTGTGAGTTGAATGCACTCATCACAAAGAAGTTTCTGTGAATGCTTCCATCTAGCTTTTATGCAATGATATTTCCTTTTGCAGCATAGGCCTCAAAGCGCTCCAAATATCCACTTGCAGATTCTACAAAAAGAGGGTTTCAAAACTGCTCTATCAAAAGGCAGGTTGAACTCCGTGAGTTGAATGCACAAAGCACAGGGAACTTTCTGAGAAAGCTTTTGTCCAGTTTCTACGTGAAGATATTTCCTATTCCAGCATAGGCCTCAAAGCACTCCATCCATCCACATGAAGATTCTACTAAAAGAGTGTTTCGAAACTTCTCTATCAAAAGAAACGTTGAACTCCGTGAGTTCAACGCACACATCACAAAGAAGTTTCTGAGAATGCTTCTGTCCAGTTTTTATGTGAAGATATTTCCTTTTCCAGCATAGGCCTCAAAGCGCTCCATATATCCACTTGCAGATGCTACAAAAAGAGTGTTTCAAAACTGCTCTTTCAGAAGGAAGCTTCAAGTCTGTGAGTTGAATGCACTTCTCACAAAGACGTTTCTGAGAATGCTTCTGTCTAGATTTCATGAGAAGATGTTTCCATTTACATCACAGGCCTCAAATCCTTCCAAATATTCACTTGTGTGTTCTACAAAAAGAGTGTTTCGAAACTTCTCTATCGATTGGTAGGTTCAACTCTCTGAGTTGAATGCACTCTTTACAAAGAGGTTTCTGAGAATATTTCTGTCTAGTTTTTATGTGAAGATATATCCTTTTCCAACATAGGCCTCGAAGCGCTCCGACTAAACAATTGCAGATTCTACAAAAGGAGTGCTTCAAAACTGTTCTATCGAAAGGAACGTTCAAGTCTGTGAGATGAATGCACTCTTCTCAAAGAGGTTTCTGAGAATGCTGCTGTCTAGTTTTTAGGTGAAGACATTTCCTTTTCCAGCATAGGCCTCAAAGCGCTCCAAATACCCACTTGCAGATTCTACAAAAAGAGTGTCTCCCAACTTCTCTATCAATTGGTAGGTTCAAGTCTGTGAGTTGAATGCAATCCACACAAAGAAGTTTCTGAGAATGCTGCTGTTTAGTTCTTATGTGAAGATATTTCCTTTTCCAGCATAGGCCGGAAATCGCTACAAATATCCACTTGCAGATTTTACCAAAAGTGTGCTTCAAAACTGCTCTTTGAAAAGAAAGGTTCAACACTGTGAGTTGAATGCACATATCGTGAAGAAGTTTCTGAGAATGCTTCTGTCTAGTACTTAGGTGAAGAGATTCCATTTCACAGCATAGGCCTCATAGTGCTCCAAATATCCACTTGCAGATTCTACAAAAAGAGTGTTTCAAAACTGTTCTATCAAAAGGAAGGTTGAAGTCTGTGAGTAGAATGCACTCATCACAAAGAAGTTTCTGAGAATGCTTCTGTCTAGTTTTTATGTGAAGACATTTCCTTTTCCAACATAGGCCTCAAAGCGTTCCGAATAAACACTTGCAGATTGTACAAAAGGAGTGTTTCAAAACTGTTCTATGAAAAGGAACGTTCAAGTCTGTGAGTTGAATGCACTCCTCACAAAGAAGTTTCTGAGAATGCAGCTGTCTAGTTTTTGTGTGAAGATATTTCCTTTTCCTTGCATAGGTCTCAAATCGCTGGAAATATCCACTTGCAGATTTCACAAGAAGAGTGTTTCCAAACTGCTCTATCAAAAGACAGGTTCAACTCTGTGAGTTGAATGCACGCATCGAGAAGAACTTTCTGAGAATGCTTCTGTCTCGTTTTTAGGTGAAGATATTACATTTCCCAGCATAGGCCTCATAGTGCTCCAAATATCCACTTGCAGATTCTACAAAAAGAGTGTTTCAAAACTGTTCTATCAAAAGGAAGGTTGAACTCTGTGACTAGAATGCACTCATCACAAAGAAGTTTCTGAGAATGCTTCTGTCTAGTTTTTATGTGAAGATATTTCCATTTCCAGCATAGGCCTCAAAGCGCTCCAAATATCCATTTGCAGATTCTACAAAAAGAGTGTTTCCAAACTTCTCTATCAATTAGTAGGTTCAACTCTGTGAGGTGAATGCACTCATCACAAAGAAGTTTCTGAGAATGCTGCTGTTTAGTTCTTATGTGAAGATATTTCCTTTTCCAGCATAGGCCGGAAATCGCTCTAAATATCCACTTGCAGATTTTACCAAAAGTGTGTTTCAAAACTGCTCTTTGAAAAGAAAGGTTCAACTCTGTGAGTTGATTGCACATGTGGTGAAGAAGTTTCTGAGAATGCTTCTGTCTACTACTTAGCTGAAGAGATTTCATTTCACAGCATAGGCCTCATAGTGCTCCAAATATCCACTTGCAGATTCTACAAAAAGAGTGTTTCAAAACTGTTCTATCAAAAGGAAGGTTCAACTCTGGAACTAGAATGCACTCATCACAAAGAAGTTTCTGAGAATGCTTCTGTCTAGTTTTTATGTGAAGATATTTCCTTTTCCAACATAGGCCTCAAAGCGCTCCGAATAAACACCTGCAGATTGTACAAAAGGAGTGTTTCAAAACTGTTCTATGAAAAGGAACGTTCAAGTCTGTGAGTTGAATGCACTCCTCACAAAGAAGTTTCTGAGAATGCAGCTGTCTAGTTTTTGTGTGAAGATATTTCCTTTTCCTTGCATAGACCTCAAATCGCTGGAAATATCCACTTGCAGATTTCACAAAAAGAGTGTTTCCAAACTGCTCTATCAAAAGACGGTTGAAATCCGTGAGTTGAATGCACGCATCGAGGAGATCTTTCTGAGAATGCTTCTGTCTAGTTTTTAGGTGAAGATATTCCATTTCCCAGCATGGGCCTCAAAATGCTCCAAATATCCATTTGCAGATTTTACAAAAACAGTGTTTCAAAACTGCTCTTTCAAAAAGAAGGTTCAAGTCTATGGGTTGAACGCACTCAACACAAGGAAGTTTCTGAGAATGCTTCTGTCCAGTTTTTCTGTGAATATATTTCCATTTCCAGGATAGGCTTCAAAGCGCTCCAAATATCCACTTGCAGATTCTACAAAAAGAGTGTTTCCAAACTTGTCTATCAATTAGTAGGTTCAACTCTGTTAGGTGAATGCACTCATCACAATGAAATTTCTGAGAATGCTTCTCTCTAGTTTTTATGTGAAGCAATTTCCTTTTCCAACATAGGCCTCAAGGTGCTCTGCATAAACACTTGCGAATTCTACAAACTTAGTGATTCAAAACTGTTCTATCAAAAGGAACGTTCAAGTCTGAGGTGAATGCACTCATCAGAGAGAACTTTCTCAGAATGCTTCTGTCTAGTTTTCAGGTGAAGATATTTCATTTCCCAGCATAGGCCTCAAAGCGCTCCAAATATCCACTTGCAGATTCTACAAAAAGAGTCTTTCAAAACTGCTCTTTGAAAAGGAAGGTTCAAATCTGTGAGTTGAAAGCACTCATCAGAGAGAAGTTTCCGAGAATGATTCTATCTAGTTTTCATCTGCATGTGTTTCCTTTTCCACTAGATGCCGCAATCGCACCAAATATCCACTTGCAGTTTCCACGAAAAGAGTGTTGCAGAACTGCTCCATGGAAAGGAGTGTTCAACTCTGTGAGTTCAATCCCCACATGACATAAAAGTTTCTGAAAATGCTTCTGTCCAGTTTGTATATGAAGATATCTCCTTTTCCAGCATAAGCCTCAAAGAGCTCCAAATATCCACTTGCGTATTCTACAAAAACCGTGTTTCGTAACTGGTCTATCAAAAGCAAGGTTCAACACTGTGAGTTGAATGCACTCATCACAAAGAAGTTTCTGTGAATGCTTCCATCTAGCTTTTATGCAATGATATTTCCTTTTGCAGCATAGGCCTCAAAGCGCTCCAAATATCCACTTGCAGATTCTACAAAAAGAGGGTTTCAAAACTGCTCTATCAAAAGGCAGGTTGAACTCCGTGAGTTGAATGCACAAAGCACAGGGAACTTTCTGAGAAAGCTTTTGTCCAGTTTCTACGTGAAGATATTTCCATTTCCAGCATAGGCCTCAAAGCACTCCATCCATCCACATGAAGATTCTACTAAAAGTGTGTTTCGAAACTTCTCTATCAAAAGAAAGGTTGAACTCCGTGAGTTCAACGCACACATGACAAAGAAATTTCTGAGAATGCTTCTGTCCAGTTTTTATGTGAAGATATTTCCTTTTCCAGCATAGGCCTCAAAGCGCTCCATATATCCACTTGCAGATGCTACAAAAAGAGTGTTTCAAAACTGCTCTTTCAGAAGGAAGCTTCAAGTCTGTGAGTTGAATGCACTTCTCAAAAAGACGTTTCTGAGAATGCTTCTGTCTAGACTTCATGAGAAGATGTTTCCATTTACATCACAGGCCTCAAATCCCTCCAAATATTCACTTGCGTGTTCTACAAAAAGAGTGTTTCGAAACTTCTCTATCGATTGGTAGGTTCAACTCTCTGAGTTGAATGCACTCTTTACAAAGAGGTTTCTGAGAATATTTCTGTCTAGTTTTTATGTGAAGATATTTCCTTTTCCAACATAGGCCTCGAAGCGCTCCGACTAAACAATTGCAGATTCTGCAAAAGGAGTGCTTCAAAACTGTTCTATCGAAAGGAACGTTCAAGTCTGTGAGATGAATGCACTCTTCTCAAAGAGGTTTCTGAGAATGCTGCTGTCTAGTTTTTAGGTGAAGACATTTCCTTTTCCAGCATAGGCCTCAAAGCGCTCCAAATACCCACTTGCAGATTCTACAAAAAGAGTGTCTCCCAACTTCTCTATCAATTGGTAGGTTCAAGTCTGTGAGTTGAATGCAATCCACACAAAGAAGTTTCTGAGAATGCTGCTGTTTAGTTCTTATGTGAAGATATTTCCTTTTCCAGCATAGGCCGGAAATCGCTACAAATATCCACTTGCAGATTTTACCAAAAGTGTGCTTCAAAACTGCTCTTTGAAAAGAAAGGTTCAACACTGTGAGTTGAATGCACATATCGTGAAGAAGTTTCTGAGAATGCTTCTGTCTAGTACTTAGGTGAAGAGATTCCATTTCACAGCATAGGCCTCATAGTGCTCCAAATATCCACTTGCAGATTCTACAAATGGAGTGTTTCAAAACTGTTCTATCAAAAGGAAGGTTCAAGTCTGTGAGTAGAATGCACTCATCACAAAGAAGTTTCTGAGAATGCTTCTGTCTAGTTTTTATGTGAAGACATTTCCTTTTCCAACATAGGCCTCAAAGCGTTCCTAATAAACACTTGCAGATTGTACAAAAGGAGTGTTTCAAAACTGTTCTATGAAAAGGAACGTTCAAGTCTGTGAGTTGAATGCACTCCTCACAAAGAAGTTTCTGAGAATGCAGCTGTCTAGTTTTTGTGTGAAGATATTTCCTTTTCCTTGCATAGGTCTCAAATCGCTGGAAATATCCACTTGCAGATTTCACAAGAAGAGTGTTTCCAAACTGCTCTATCAAAAGACTGGTTCAAATCTGTGAGTTGAATGCACGCATCGAGAAGAACTTTCTGAGAATGCTTCTGTCTAGTTTTTAGGTGAAGATATTACATTTCCCATCATAGGCCTCAAAGTGCTCCAAATATGCTTTTGCAGATTTTACAAAAAGAGTGTTTCAAAACTGCTGTTTCAAAAAGAAGGTTCAAGTCTGTGAGTTGAATGCACTCAACACAAGGAAGTTTCTGAGAATGCTTCTGTCTAGTTTTTATGTGAAGATATTTCCTTTTCCAACATAGGCCTCAAAGCGCTCCGAATAAACACCTGCAGATTGTACAAAAGGAGTGTTTCAAAACTGCTCGATGAAAAGGAACGTTCAAGTCTGTGAGTTGAATGCACTCCTCACAAAGAAGTTTCTGAGAATGCAGCTGTCTAGTTTTTGTGTGAAGATATTTCCTTTTCCTTGCATAGACCTCAAATCGCTGGAAATATCCACTTGCAGATTTCACAAAAAGAGTGTTTCCAAACTGCTCTATCAAAAGACGGGTTGAAATCCGTGAGTTGAATGCACGCATCGAGGAGATCTTTCTGAGAATGCTTCTGTCTAGTTTTTAGGTGAAGATATTCCATTTCCCAGCATGGGCCTCAAAATGCTCCAAATATCCATTTGCAGATTTTACAAAAAGAGTGTTTCAAAACTGCTCTTTCAAAAAGAAGGTTCAAGTCTATGGGTTGAACGCACTCAACACAAGGAAGTTTCTGAGAATGCTTCTGTCCAGTTTTTCTGTGAATATATTTCCATTTCCAGCCTAGGCTTCAAAGCGCTCCAAATATCCACTTGCAGATTCTACAAAAAGAGTGTTTCCAAACTTGTCTATCAATTAGTAGGTTCAACTCTGTTAGGTGAATGCACTCATCACAATGAAATTTCTGAGAATGCTTCTCTCTAGTTTTTATGTGAAGCAATTTCCTTTTCCAACATAGGCCTCAAGGTGCTCTGCCTAAACACTTGCGAATTCTACAAACTTAGTGATTCAAAACTGTTCTATCAAAAGGAACGTTCAAGTCTGAGGTGAATGCACTCATCAGAGAGAACTTTCTCAGAATGCTTCTGTCTAGTTTTCAGGTGAAGATATTTCATTTCCCAGCATAGGCCTCAAAGCGCTCCAAATATCCACTTGCAGATTCTACAAAAAGAGTCTTTCAAAACTGCTCTTTGAAAAGGAAGGTTCAAATCTGTGAGTTGAAAGCACTCATCAGAGAGAAGTTTCCGAGAATGATTCTATCTAGTTTTCATCTGCATGTGTTTCCTTTTCCACTAGATGCCGCAATCGCACCAAATATCCACTTGCAGTTTCCACGAAAAGAGTGTTGCAGAACTGCTCCATGGAAAGGAGTGTTCAACTCTGTGAGTTCAATCCCCACATGACATAAAAGTTTCTGAAAATGCTTCTGTCCAGTTTGTATATGAAGATATCTCCTTTTCCAGCATAAGCCTCAAAGAGCTCCAAATATCCACTTGCGTATTCTACAAAAACCGTGTTTCATAACTGGTCTATCAAAAGGAAGGTTCAACTCTGTGAGTTGAATGCACTCATCACAAAGAAGTTTCTGTGAATGCTTCCATCTAGCTTTTATGCAATGATATTTCCTTTTGCAGCATAGGCCTCAAAGCGCTCCAAATATCCACTTGCAGATTCTACAAAAAGAGGGTTTCAAAACTGCTCTATCAAAAGGCAGGTTGAACTCCGTGAGTTGAATGCACAAAGCACAGGGAACTTTCTGAGAAAGCTTTTGTCCAGTTTCTACGTGAAGATATTTCCTTTTCCAGCATAGGCCTCAAAGCACTCCATCCATCCACATGAAGATTCTACTAAAAGAGTGTTTCGAAACTTCTCTATCAAAAGAAAGGTTGAACTCCGTGAGTTCAACGCACACATCACAAAGAAGTTTCTGAGAATGCTTCTGTCCAGTTTTTATGTGAAGATATTTCCTTTTCCAGCATAGGCCTCAAAGCGCTCCATATATCCACTTGCAGATGCTACAAAAAGAGTGTTTCAAAACTGCTCTTTCAGAAGGAAGCTTCAAGTCTGTGAGTTGAATGCACTTCTTACAAAGACGTTTCTGAGAATGCTTCTGTCTAGATTTCATGAGAAGATGTTTCCATTTACATCACAGGCCTCAAATCCCTCCAAATATTCACTTGCGTGTTCTACAAAAAGAGTGTTTCGAAACTTCTCTATCGATTGGTAGGTTCAACTCTCTGAGTTGAATGCACTCTTTACAAAGAGGTTTCTGAGAATATTTCTGTCTAGTTTTTATGTGAAGATATATCCTTTTCCAACATAGGCCTCGAAGCGCTCCGACTAAACAATTGCAGATTCTACAAAAGGAGTGCTTCAAAACTGTTCTATCGAAAGGAACGTTCAAGTCTGTGAGATGAATGCACTCTTCTCAAAGAGGTTTCTGAGAATGCTGCTGTCTAGTTTTTAGGTGAAGACATTTCCTTTTCCAGCATAGGCCTCAAAGCGCTCCAAATACCCACTTGCAGATTCTACAAAAAGAGTGTCTCCCAACTTCTCTATCAATTGGTAGGTTCAAGTCTGTGAGTTGAATGCAATCCACACAAAGAAGTTTCTGAGAATGCTGCTGTTTAGTTCTTATGTGAAGATATTTCCTTTTCCAGCATAGGCCGGAAATCGCTACAAATATCCACTTGCAGATTTTACCAAAAGTGTGCTTGAAAACTGCTCTTTGAAAAGAAAGGTTCAACACTGTGAGTTGAATGCACATATCGTGAAGAAGTTTCTGAGAATGCTTCTGTCTAGTACTTAGGTGAAGAGATTCCATTTCACAGCATAGGCCTCATAGTGCTCCAAATATCCACTTGCAGATCCTACAAAAAGAGTGTTTCAAAACTGTTCTATCAAAAGGAAGGTTCAAGTCTGTGAGTAGAATGCACTCATCACAAAGAAGTTTCTGAGAATGCTTCTGTCTAGTTTTTATGTGAAGACATTTCCTTTTCCAACATAGGCCTCAAAGCGTTCCGAATAAACACTTGCAGATTGTACAAAAGGAGTGTTTCAAAACTGTTCTATGAAAAGGAACGTTCAAGTCTGTGAGTTGAATGCACTCCTCACAAAGAAGTTTCTGAGAATGCAGCTGTCTAGTTTTTGTGTGAAGATATTTCCTTTTCCTTGCATAGGTCTCAAATCGCTGGAAATATCCACTTGCAGATTTCACAAGAAGAGTGTTTCCAAACTGCTCTATCAAAAGACAGGTTCAACTCTGTGAGTTGAATGCACGCATCGAGAAGAACTTTCTGAGAATGCTTCTGTCTAGTTTTTAGGTGAAGATATTACATTTCCCAGCATAGGCCTCATAGTGCTCCAAATATCCACTTGCAGATTCTACAAAAAGAGTGTTTCAAAACTGTTCTATCAAAAGGAAGGTTGAACTCTGTGACTAGAATGCACTCATCACAAAGAAGTTTCTGAGAATGCTTCTGTCTAGTTTTTATGTGAAGATATTTCCATTTCCAGCATAGGCCTCAAAGCGCTCCAAATATCCATTTGCAGATTCTACAAAAAGAGTGTTTCCAAACTTCTCTATCAATTAGTAGGTTCAACTCTGTGAGGTGAATGCACTCATCACAAAGAAGTTTCTGAGAATGCTGCTGTTTAGTTCTTATGTGAAGATATTTCCTTTTCCAGCATAGGCCGGAAATGGCTCTAAATATCCACTTGCAGATTTTACCAAAAGTGTGTTTCAAAACTGCTCTTTGAAAAGAAAGGTTCAACTCTGTGTGTTGATTGCAAATGTGGTGAAGAAGTTTCTGAGAATGCTTCTGTCTAGTACTTAGCTGAAGAGATTTCATTTCACAGCATAGGCCTCATAGTGCTCCAAATATCCACTTGCAGCTTCTACAAAAAGAGTGTTTCAAAACTGTTCTATCAAAAGGAAGGTTCAACTCTGTGACTAGAATGCACTCATCACAAAGAAGTTTCTGAGAATGCTTCTGTCTAGTTTTTATGTGAAGATATTTCCTTTTCCAACATAGGCCTCAAAGCGCTCCGAATAAACACCTGCAGATTGTACAAAAGGAGTGTTTCAAAACTGTTCTATGAAAAGGAACGTTCAAGTCTGTGAGTTGAATGCACTCCTCACAAAGAAGTTTCTGAGAATGCAGCTGTCTAGTTTTTGTGTGAAGATATTTCCTTTTCCTTGCATAGACCTCAAATCGCTGGAAATATCCACTTGCAGATTTCACAAAAAGAGTGTTTCCAAACTGCTCTATCAAAAGACGGGTTGAAATCCGTGAGTTGAATGCACGCATCGAGGAGATCTTTCTGAGAATGCTTCTGTCTAGTTTTTAGGTGAAGATATTCCATTTCCCAGCATGGGCCTCAAAATGCTCCAAATATCCATTTGCAGATTTTACAAAAAGAGTGTTTCAAAACTGCTCTTTCAAAAAGAAGGTTCAAGTCTATGGGTTGAACGCACTCAACACAAGGAAGTTTCTGAGAATGCTTCTGTCCAGTTTTTCTGTGAATATATTTCCATTTCCAGCCTAGGCTTCAAAGCGCTCCAAATATCCACTTGCAGATTCTACAAAAAGAGTGTTTCCAAACTTGTCTATCAATTAGTAGGTTCAACTCTGTTAGGTGAATGCACTCATCACAATGAAATTTCTGAGAATGCTTCTCTCTAGTTTTTATGTGAAGCAATTTCCTTTTCCAACATAGGCCTCAAGGTGCTCTGCCTAAACACTTGCGAATTCTACAAACTTAGTGATTCAAAACTGTTCTATCAAAAGGAACGTTCAAGTCTGAGGTGAATGCACTCATCAGAGAGAACTTTCTCAGAATGCTTCTGTCTAGTTTTCAGGTGAAGATATTTCATTTCCCAGCATAGGCCTCAAAGCGCTCCAAATATCCACTTGCAGATTCTACAAAAAGAGTCTTTCAAAACTGATCTTTGAAAAGGAAGGTTCAAATCTGTGAGTTGAAAGCACTCATCAGAGAGAAGTTTCCGAGAATGATTCTATCTAGTTTTCATCTGCATGTGTTTCCTTTTCCACTAGATGCCGCAATCGCACCAAATATCCACTTGCAGTTTCCACGAAAAGAGTGTTGCAGAACTGCTCCATGGAAAGGAGTGTTCAACTCTGTGAGTTCAATCCCCACATGACATAAAAGTTTCTGAAAATGCTTCTGTCCAGTTTGTATATGAAGATATCTCCTTTTCCAGCATAAGCCTCAAAGAGCTTCAAATATCCACTTGCGTTTTCTACAAAAACCGTGTTTCATAACTGGTCTATCAAAAGGAAGGTTCAACTCTGTGAGTTGAATGCACTCATCACAAAGAAGTTTCTGTGAATGCTTCCATCTAGCTTTTATGCAATGATACTTCCTTTTGCAGCATAGGTCTCAAAGCGCTCCAAATATCCACTTGCAGATTCTACAAAAAGAGGGTTTCAAAACTGCTCTATCAAAAGGCAGGTTGAACTCCGTGAGTTGAATGCACAAAGCACAGGGAACTTTCTGAGAAAGCTTTTGTCCAGTTTCTACGTGAAGATATTTCCTTTTCCAGCATAGGCCTCAAAGCACTCCATCCATCCACATGAAGATTCTACTAAAAGAGTGTTTCGAAACTTCTCTATCAAAAGAAAGGTTGAACTCCGTGAGTTCAACGCACACATCACAAAGAAGTTTCTGAGAATGCTTCTGTCCAGTTTTTATGTGAAGATATTTCCTTTTCCAGCATAGGCCTCAAAGCGCTCCATATATCCACTTGCAGATGCTACAAAAAGAGTGTTTCAAAACTGCTCTTTCAGAAGGAAGCTTCAAGTCTGTGAGTTGAATGCACTTCTCACAAAGACGTTTCTGAGAATGCTTCTGTCTAGATTTCATGAGAAGATGTTTCCATTTACATCACAGGCCTCAAATCCCTCCAAATATTCACTTGCGTGTTCTACAAAAAGAGTGTTTCGAAACTTCTCTATCGATTGGTAGGTTCAACTCTCTGAGTTGAATGCACTCTTTACAAAGAGGTTTCTGAGAATATTTCTGTCTAGTTTTTATGTGAAGATATATCCTTTTCCAACATAGGCCTCGAAGCGCTCCGAATAAACAATTGCAGATTCTACAAAAGGAGTGCTTCAAAACTGTTCTATCGAAAGGAACGTTCAAGTCTGTGAGATGAATGCACTCTTCTCAAAGAGGTTTCTGAGAATGCTGCTGTCTAGTTTTTAGGTGAAGACATTTCCTTTTCCAGCATAGGCCTCAAAGCGCTCCAAATACCCACTTGCAGATTCTACAAAAAGAGTGTCTCCCAACTTCTCTATCAATTGGTAGGTTCAAGTCTGTGAGTTGAATGCAATCCACACAAAGAAGTTTCTGAGAATGCTGCTGTTTAGTTCTTATGTGAAGATATTTCCTTTTCCAGCATAGGCCGGAAATCGCTACAAATATCCACTTGCAGATTTTACCAAAAGTGTGCTTGAAAACTGCTCTTTGAAAAGAAAGGTTCAACACTGTGAGTTGAATGCACATATCGTGAAGAAGTTTCTGAGAATGCTTCTGTCTAGTACTTAGGTGAAGAGATTCCATTTCACAGCATAGGCCTCATAGTGCTCCAAATATCCACTTGCAGATCCTACAAAAAGAGTGTTTCAAAACTGTTCTATCAAAAGGAAGGTTCAAGTCTGTGAGTAGAATGCACTCATCACAAAGAAGTTTCTGAGAATGCTTCTGTCTAGTTTTTATGTGAAGACATTTCCTTTTCCAACATAGGCCTCAAAGCGTTCCGAATAAACACTTGCAGATTGTACAAAAGGAGTGTTTCAAAACTGTTCTATGAAAAGGAACGTTCAAGTCTGTGAGTTGAATGCACTCCTCACAAAGAAGTTTCTGAGAATGCAGCTGTCTAGTTTTTGTGTGAAGATATTTCCTTTTCCTTGCATAGGTCTCAAATCGCTGGAAATATCCACTTGCAGATTTCACAAGAAGAGTGTTTCCAAACTGCTCTATCAAAAGACAGGTTCAACTCTGTGAGTTGAATGCACGCATCGAGAAGAACTTTCTGAGAATGCTTCTGTCTAGTTTTTAGGTGAAGATATTACATTTCCCAGCATAGGCCTCATAGTGCTCCAAATATCCACTTGCAGATTCTACAAAAAGAGTGTTTCAAAACTGTTCTATCAAAAGGAAGGTTGAACTCTGTGACTAGAATGCACTCATCACAAAGAAGTTTCTGAGAATGCTTCTGTCTAGTTTTTATGTGAAGATATTTCCATTTCCAGCATAGGCCTCAAAGCGCTCCAAATATCCATTTGCAGATTCTACAAAAAGAGTGTTTCCAAACTTCTCTATCAATTAGTAGGTTCAACTCTGTGAGGTGAATGCACTCATCACAAAGAAGTTTCTGAGAATGCTGCTGTTTAGTTCTTATGTGAAGATATTTCCTTTTCCAGCATAGGCCGGAAATGGCTCTAAATATCCACTTGCAGATTTTACCAAAAGTGTGTTTCAAAACTGCTCTTTGAAAAGAAAGGTTCAACTCTGTGTGTTGATTGCAAATGTGGTGAAGAAGTTTCTGAGAATGCTTCTGTCTA
Organism: Pongo pygmaeus; assembly: GCF_028885625.2. Lineage (NCBI taxonomy): Eukaryota > Metazoa > Chordata > Mammalia > Primates > Hominidae > Pongo > Pongo pygmaeus. Next base: position 21,833,490 of record NC_085930.1, read on the forward strand.
GTACTTAGCTGAAGAGATTTCATTTCACAGCATAGGCCTCATAGTGCTCCAAATATCCACTTGCAGCTTCTACAAAAAGAGTGTTTCAAAACTGTTCTATCAAAAGGAAGGTTCAACTCTGTGACTAGAATGCACTCATCACAAAGAAGTTTCTGAGAATGCTTCTGTCTAGTTTTTATGTGAAGATATTTCCTTTTCCAACATAGGCCTCAAAGCGCTCCGAATAAACACCTGCAGATTGTACAAAAGGAGTGTTTCAAAACTGTTCTATGAAAAGGAACGTTCAAGTCTGTGAGTTGAATGCACTCCTCACAAAGAAGTTTCTGAGAATGCAGCTGTCTAGTTTTTGTGTGAAGATATTTCCTTTTCCTTGCATAGACCTCAAATCGCTGGAAATATCCACTTGCAGATTTCACAAAAAGAGTGTTTCCAAACTGCTCTATCAAAAGACGGGTTGAAATCCGTGAGTTGAATGCACGCATCGAGGAGATCTTTCTGAGAATGCTTCTGTCTAGTTTTTAGGTGAAGATATTCCATTTCCCAGCATGGGCCTCAAAATGCTCCAAATATCCATTTGCAGATTTTACAAAAAGAGTGTTTCAAAACTGCTCTTTCAAAAAGAAGGTTCAAGTCTATGGGTTGAACGCACTCAACACAAGGAAGTTTCTGAGAATGCTTCTGTCCAGTTTTTCTGTGAATATATTTCCATTTCCAGCCTAGGCTTCAAAGCGCTCCAAATATCCACTTGCAGATTCTACAAAAAGAGTGTTTCCAAACTTGTCTATCAATTAGTAGGTTCAACTCTGTTAGGTGAATGCACTCATCACAATGAAATTTCTGAGAATGCTTCTCTCTAGTTTTTATGTGAAGCAATTTCCTTTTCCAACATAGGCCTCAAGGTGCTCTGCATAAACACTTGCGAATTCTACAAACTTAGTGATTCAAAACTGTTCTATCAAAAGGAACGTTCAAGTCTGAGGTGAATGCACTCATCAGAGAGAACTTTCTCAGAATGCTTCTGTCTAGTTTTCAGGTGAAGATATTTCATTTCCCAGCATAGGCCTCAAAGCGCTCCAAATATCCACTTGCAGATCCTACAAAAAGAGTCTTTCAAAACTGCTCTTTGAAAAGGAAGGTTCAAATCTGTGAGTTGAAAGCACTCATCAGAGAGAAGTTTCCGAGAATGATTCTATCTAGTTTTCATCTGCATGTGTTTCCTTTTCCACTAGATGCCGCAATCGCACCAAATATCCACTTGCAGTTTCCACGAAAAGAGTGTTGCAGAACTGCTCCATGGAAAGGAGTGTTCAACTCTGTGAGTTCAATCCCCACATGACATAAAAGTTTCTGAAAATGCTTCTGTCCAGTTTGTATATGAAGATATCTCCTTTTCCAGCATAAGCCTCAAAGAGCTCCAAATATCCACTTGCGTATTCTACAAAAACCGTGTTTCATAACTGGTCTATCAAAAGCAAGGTTCAACTCTGTGAGTTGAATGCACTCATCACAAAGAAGTTTCTGTGAATGCTTCCATCTAGCTTTTATGCAATGATATTTCCTTTTGCAGCATAGGCCTCAAAGCGCTCCAAATATCCACTTGCAGATTCTACAAAAAGAGGGTTTCAAAACTGCTCTATCAAAAGGCAGGTTGAACTCCGTGAGTTGAATGCACAAAGCACAGGGAACTTTCTGAGAAAGCTTTTGTCCAGTTTCTACGTGAAGATATTTCCTTTTCCAGCATAGGCCTCAAAGCACTCCATCCATCCACATGAAGATTCTACTAAAAGAGTGTTTCGAAACTTCTCTATCAAAAGAAAGGTTGAACTCCGTGAGTTCAACGCACACATCACAAAGAAGTTTCTGAGAATGCTTCTGTCCAGTTTTTATGTGAAGATATTTCCTTTTCCAGCATAGGCCTCAAAGCGCTCCATATATCCACTTGCAGATGCTACAAAAAGAGTGTTTCAAAACTGCTCTTTCAGAAGGAAGCTTCAAGTCTGTGAGTTGAATGCACTTCTCACAAAGACGTTTCTGAGAATGCTTCTGTCTAGACTTCATGAGAAGATGTTTCCATTTACATCACAGGCCTCAAATCCCTCCAAATATTCACTTGCGTGTTCTACAAAAAGAGTGTTTCGAAACTTCTCTATCGATTGGTAGGTTCAACTCTCTGAGTTGAATGCACTCTTTACAAAGAGGTTTCTGAGAATATTTCTGTCTAGTTTTTATGTGAAGATATATCCTTTTCCAACATAGGCCTCGAAGCGCTCCGACTAAACAATTGCAGATTCTACAAAAGGAGTGCTTCAAAACTGTTCTATCGAAAGGAACGTTCAAGTCTGTGAGATGAATGCACTCTTCTCAAAGAGGTTTCTGAGAATGCTGCTGTCTAGTTTTTAGGTGAAGACATTTCCTTTTCCAGCATAGGCCTCAAAGCGCTCCAAATACCCACTTGCAGATTCTACACAAAGAGTGTCTCCCAACTTCTCTATCAATTGGTAGGTTCAAGTCTGTGAGTTGAATGCAATCCACACAAAGAAGTTTCTGAGAATGCTGCTGTTTAGTTCTTATGTGAAGATATTTCCTTTTCCAGCATAGGCCGGAAATCGCTCTAAATATCCACTTGCAGATTTTACCAAAAGTGTGCTTCAAAACTGCTCTTTGAAAAGAAAGGTTCAACACTGTGAGTTGAATGCACATATCGTGAAGAAGTTTCTGAGAATGCTTCTGTCTAGTACTTAGGTGAAGAGATTCCATTTCACAGCATAGGCCTCATAGTGCTCCAAATATCCACTTGCAGATTCTACAAAAAGAGTGTTTCAAAACTGTTCTATCAAAAGGAAGGTTGAAGTCTGTGAGTAGAATGCACTCATCACAAAGAAGTTTCTGAGAATGCTTCTGTCTAGTTTTTATGTGAAGACATTTCCTTTTCCAACATAGGCCTCAAAGCGTTCCGAATAAACACTTGCAGATTGTACAAAAGGAGTGTTTCAAAACTGTTCTATGAAAAGGAACGTTCAAGTCTGTGAGTTGAATGCACTCCTCACAAAGAAGTTTCTGAGAATGCAGCTGTCTAGTTTTTGTGTGAAGATATTTCCTTTTCCTTACATAGGTCTCAAATCGCTGGAAATATCCACTTGCAGATTTCACAAGAAGAGTGTTTCCAAACTGCTCTATCAAAAGACAGGTTCAACTCTGTGAGTTGAATGCACGCATCGAGAAGAACTTTCTGAGAATGCTTCTGTCTAGTTTTTAGGTGAAGATATTACATTTCCCAGCATAGGCCTCATAGTGCTCCAAATATCCACTTGCAGATTCTACAAAAGGAGTGTTTCAAAACTGTTCTATCAAAAGGAAGGTTGAACTCTGTGACTAGAATGCATTCATCACAAAGAAGTTTCTGAGAATGCTTCTGTCTAGTTTTTATGTGAAGATATTTCCATTTCCAGCATAGGCCTCAAAGCGCTCCAAATATCCATTTGCAGATTCTACAAAAAGAGTGTTTCCAAACTTCTCTATCAATTAGTAGGTTCAACTCTGTGAGGTGAATGCACTCATCACAAAGAAGTTTCTGAGAATGCTGCTGTTTAGTTCTTATGTGAAGATATTTCCTTTTCCAGCATAGGCCGGAAATCGCTACAAATATCCACTTGCAGATTTTAACAAAAGTGTGTTTCAAAACTGCTCTTTGAAAAGAAAGGTTCAACTCTGTGAGTTGATTGCACATGTGGTGAAGAAGTTTCTGAGAATGCTTCTGTCTAGTACTTAGCTGAAGAGATTTCATTTCACAGCATAGGCCTCATAGTGCTCCAAATATCCACTTGCAGCTTCTACAAAAAGAGTGTTTCAAAACTGTTCTACCAAAAGGAAGGTTCAACTCTGTGACTAGAATGCACTCATCACAAAGAAGTTTCTGAGAATGCTTCTGTCTAGTTTTTATGTGAAGATATTTCCTTTTCCAACATAGGCCTCAAAGCGCTCCGAATAAACACCTGCAGATTGTACAAAAGGAGTGTTTCAAAACTGTTCTATGAAAAGGAACGTTCAAGTCTGTGAGTTGAATGCACTCCTCACAAAGAAGTTTCTGAGAATGCAGCTGTCTAGTTTTTGTGTGAAGATATTTCCTTTTCCTTGCATAGACCTCAAATCGCTGGAAATATCCACTTGCAGATTTCACAAAAAGAGTGTTTCCAAACTGCTCTATCAAAAGACGGGTTGAAATCTGTGAGTTGAATGCACGCATCGAGGAGATCTTTCTGAGAATGCTTCTGTCTAGTTTTTAGGTGAAGATATTCCATTTCCCAGCATGGGCCTCAAAATGCTCCAAATATCCATTTGCAGATTTTACAAAAAGAGTGTTTCAAAACTGCTCTTTCAAAAAGAAGGTTCAAGTCAATGGGTTGAACGCACTCAACACAAGGAAGTTTCTGAGAATGCTTCTGTCCAGTTTTTATGTGAATATATTTCCATTTCCAGCCTAGGCTTCAAAGCGCTCCAAATATCCACTTGCAGATTCTACAAAAAGAGTGTTTCCAAACTTGTCTATCAATTAGTAGGTTCAACTCTGTTAGGTGAATGCACTCATCACAATGAAATTTCTGAGAATGCTTCTCTCTAGTTTTTATGTGAAGCAATTTCCTTTTCCAACATAGGCCTCAAGGTGCTCTGCATAAACACTTGCGAATTCTACAAACTTAGTGATTCAAAACTGTTCTATCAAAAGGAACGTTCAAGTCTGAGGTGAATGCACTCATCAGAGAGAACTTTCTCAGAATGCTTCTGTCTAGTTTTCAGGTGAAGATATTTCATTTCCCAGCATAGGCCTCAAAGCGCTCCAAATATCCACTTGCAGATTCTACAAAAAGAGTCTTTCAAAACTGCTCTTTGAAAAGGAAGTTTCAAATCTGTGAGTTGAAAGCACTCATCAGAGAGAAGTTTCCGAGAATGATTCTATCTAGTTTTCATCTGCATGTGTTTCCTTTTCCACTAGATGCCGCAATCGCACCAAATATCCACTTGCAGTTTCCACGAAAAGAGTGTTGCAGAACTGCTCCATGGAAAGGAGTGTTCAACACTGTGAGTTCAATCCCCACATGACATAAAAGTTTCTGAAAATGCTTCTGTCCAGTTTGTATATGAAGATATCTCCTTTTCCAGCATAAGCCTCAAAGAGCTCCAAATATCCACTTGCGTATTCTACAAAAACCGTGTTTCGTAACTGGTCTATCAAAAGCAAGGTTCAACTCTGTGAGTTGAATGAACTCATCACAAAGAAGTTTCTGTGAATGCTTCCATCTAGCTTTTATGCAATGATATTTCCTTTTGCAGCATAGGCCTCAAAGCGCTCCAAATATCCACTTGCAGATTCTACAAAAAGAGGGTTTCAAAACTGCTCTATCAAAAGGCAGGTTGAACTCCGTGAGTTGAATGCACAAAGCACAGGGAACTTTCTGAGAAAGCTTTTGTCGAGTTTCTAAGTGAAGATATTTCCATTTCCAGCATAGGACTCAAAGCACTCCATCCATCCACATGAAGATTCTACTAAAAGTGTGTTTCGAAACTTCTCTATCAAAAGAAAGGTTGAACTCCGTGAGTTCAACGCACACATGACAAAGAAGTTTCTGAGAATGCTTCTGTCCAGTTTTTATGTGAAGATATTTCCTTTTCCATCATAGGCCTCAAAGCGCTCCATATATCCACTTGCAGATGCTACAAAAAGAGTGTTTCAAAACTGCTCTTTCAGAAGGAAGCTTCAAGTCTGTGAGTTGAATGCACTTCTCACAAAGACGTTTCTGAGAATGCTTCTGTCTAGACTTCATGAGAAGATGTTTCCATTTACATCACAGGCCTCAAATCCCTCCAAATATTCACTTGCGTGTTCTACAAAAAGAGTGTTTCGAAACTTCTCTATCGATTGGTAGGTTCAACTCTCTGAGTTGAATGCACTCTTTACAAAGAGGTTTCTGAGAATATTTCTGTCTAGTTTTATGTGAAGATATATTCTTTTCCAACATAGGCCTCGAAGCGCTCCGACTAAACAATTGCAGATTCTACAAAAGGAGTGCTTCAAAACTGTTCTATCGAAAGGAACGTTCAAGTCTGTGAGATGAATGCACTCTTCTCAAAGAGGTTTCTGAGAATGCTGCTGTCTAGTTTTTAGGTGAAGACATTTCCTTTTCCAGCATAGGCCTCCAAGCGCTCCAAATACCCACTTGCAGATTCTACACAAAGAGTGTCTCCCAACTTCTCTATCAATTGGTAGGTTCAAGTCTGTGAGTTGAATGCAATCCACACAAAGAAGTTTCTGAGAATGCTGCTGTTTAGTTCTTATGTGAAGATATTTCCTTTTCCAGCATAGGCCGGAAATCGCTCTAAATATCCACTTGCAGATTTTACCAAAAGTGTGCTTCAAAACTGCTCTTTGAAAAGAAAGGTTCAACACTGTGAGTTGAATGCACATATCGTGAAGAAGTTTCTGAGAATGCTTCTGTCTAGTACTTAGGTGAAGAGATTCCATTTCACAGCATAGGCCTCATAGTGCTCCAAATATCCACTTGCAGATTCTACAAAAAGAGTGTTTCAAAACTGTTCTATCAAAAGGAAGGTTCAAGTCTGTGAGTAGAATGCACTCATCACAAAGAAGTTTCTGAGAATGCTTCTGTCTAGTTTTTATGTGAAGACATTTCCTTTTCCAACATAGGCCTCAAAGCGTTCCGAATAAACACTTGCAGATTGTACAAAAGGAGTGTTTCAAAACTGTTCTACGAAAAGGAACGTTCAAGTCTGTGAGTTGAATGCACTCCTCACAAAGAAGTTTCTGAGAATGCAGCTGTCTAGTTTTTGTGTGAAGATATTTCCTTTTCCTTACATAGGTCTCAAATCGCTGGAAATATCCACTTGCAGATTTCACAAGAAGAGTGTTTCCAAACTGCTCTATCAAAAGACAGGTTCAACTCTGTGAGTTGAATGCACGCATCGAGAAGAACTTTCTGAGAATGCTTCTGTCTAGTTTTTAGGTGAAGATATTACATTTCCCAGCATAGGCCTCATAGTGCTCCAAATATCCACTTGCAGATTCTACAAAAAGAGTGTTTCAAAACTGTTCTATCAAAAGGAAGGTTCAACTCTGTGACTAGAATGCATTCATCACAAAGAAGTTTCTGAGAATGCTTCTGTCTAGTTTTTATGTGAAGATATTTCCATTTCCAGCATAGGCCTCAAAGCGCTCCAAATATCCATTTGCAGATTCTACAAAAAGAGTGTTTCCAAACTTCTCTATCAATTAGTAGGTTCAACTCTGTGAGGTGAATGCACTCATCACAAAGAAGTTTCTGAGAATGCTGCTGTTTAGTTCTTATGTGAAGATATTTCCTTTTCCAGCATAGGCCGGAAATCGCTACAAATATCCACTTGCAGATTTTACCAAAAGTGTGTTTCAAAACTGCTCTTTGAAAAGAAAGGTTCAACTCTGTGAGTTGATTGCACATGTGGTGAAGAAGTTTCTGAGAATGCTTCTGTCTAGTACTTAGCTGAAGAGATTTCATTTCACAGCATAGGCCTCATAGTGCTCCAAATATCCACTTGCAGCTTCTACAAAAAGAGTGTTTCAAAACTGTTCTACCAAAAGGAAGGTTCAACTCTGTGACTAGAATGCACTCATCACAAAGAAGTTTCTGAGAATGCTTCTGTCTAGTTTTTATGTGAAGATATTTCCTTTTCCAACATAGGCCTCAAAGCGCTCCGAATAAACACCTGCAGATTGTACAAAAGGAGTGTTTCAAAACTGTTCTATGAAAAGGAACGTTCAAGTCTGTGAGTTGAATGCACTCCTCACAAAGAAGTTTCTGAGAATGCAGCTGTCTAGTTTTTGTGTGAAGATATTTCCTTTTCCTTGCATAGACCTCAAATCGCTGGAAATATCCACTTGCAGATTTCACAAAAAGAGTGTTTCCAAACTGCTCTATCAAAAGACGGGTTGAAATCTGTGAGTTGAATGCACGCATCGAGGAGATCTTTCTGAGAATGCTTCTGTCTAGTTTTTAGGTGAAGATATTCCATTTCCCAGCATGGGCCTCAAAATGCTCCAAATATCCATTTGCAGATTTTACAAAAAGAGTGTTTCAAAACTGCTCTTTCAAAAAGAAGGTTCAAGTCTATGGGTTGAACGCACTCAACACAAGGAAGTTTCTGAGAATGCTTCTGTCCAGTTTTTCTGTGAATATATTTCCATTTCCAGCCTAGGCTTCAAAGCGCTCCAAATATCCACTTGCAGATTCTACAAAAAGAGTGTTTCCAAACTTGTCTATCAATTAGTAGGTTCAACTCTGTTAGGTGAATGCACTCATCACAATGAAATTTCTGAGAATGCTTCTCTCTAGTTTTTATGTGAAGCAATTTCCTTTTCCAACATAGGCCTCAAGGTGCTCTGCATAAACACTTGCGAATTCTACAAACTTAGTGATTCAAAACTGTTCTATCAAAAGGAACGTTCAAGTCTGAGGTGAATGCACTCATCAGAGAGAACTTTCTCAGAATGCTTCTGTCTAGTTTTCAGGTGAAGATATTTCATTTCCCAGCATAGGCCTCAAAGCGCTCCAAATATCCACTTGTAGATTCTACAAAAAGAGTCTTTCAAAACTGCTCTTTGAAAAGGAAGTTTCAAATCTGTGAGTTGAAAGCACTCATCAGAGAGAAGTTTCCGAGAATGATTCTATCTAGTTTTCATCTGCATGTGTTTCCTTTTCCACTAGATGCCGCAATCGCACCAAATATCCACTTGCAGTTTCCACGAAAAGAGTGTTGCAGAACTGCTCCATGGAAAGGAGTGTTCAACACTGTGAGTTCAATCCCCACATGACATAAAAGTTTCTGAAAATGCTTCTGTCCAGTTTGTATATGAAGATATCTCCTTTTCCAGCATAAGCCTCAAAGAGCTCCAAATATCCACTTGCGTATTCTACAAAAACCGTGTTTCGTAACTGGTCTATCAAAAGCAAGGTTCAACTCTGTGAGTTGAATGCACTCATCACAAAGAAGTTTCTGTGAATGCTTCCATCTAGCTTTTATGCAATTATATTTCCTTTTGCAGCATAGGCCTCAAAGCGCTCCAAATATCCACTTGCAGATTCTACAAAAAGAGGGTTTCAAAACTGCTCTATCAAAAGGCAGGTTGAACTCCGTGAGTTGAATGCACAAAGCACAGGGAACTTTCTGAGAAAGCTTTTGTCCAGTTTCTAAGTGAAGATATTTCCATTTCCAGCATAGGACTCAAAGCACTCCATCCATCCACATGAAGATTCTACTAAAAGTGTGTTTCGAAACTTCTCTATCAAAAGAAAGGTTGAACTCCGTGAGTTCAACGCACACATGACAAAGAAGTTTCTGAGAATGCTTCTGTCCAGTTTTTATGTGAAGATATTTCCTTTTCCATCATAGGCCTCAAAGCGCTCCATATATCCACTTGCAGATGCTACAAAAAGAGTGTTTCAAAACTGCTCTTTCAGAAGGAAGCTTCAAGTCTGTGAGTTGAATGCACTTCTCACAAAGACGTTTCTGAGAATGCTTCTGTCTAGACTTCATGAGAAGATGTTTCCATTTACATCACAGGCCTCAAATCCCTCCAAATATTCACTTGCGTGTTCTACAAAAAGAGTGTTTCGAAACTTCTCTATCGATTGGTAGGTTCAACTCTCTGAGTTGAATGCACTCTTTACAAAGAGGTTTCTGAGAATATTTCTGTCTAGTTTTTATGTGAAGATATATCCTTTTCCAACATAGGCCTCGAAGCGCTCCGACTAAACAATTGCAGATTCTACAAAAGGAGTGCTTCAAAACTGTTCTATCGAAAGGAACGTTCAAGTCTGTGAGATGAATGCACTCTTCTCAAAGAGGTTTCTGAGAATGCTGCTGTCTAGTTTTTAGGTGAAGACATTTCCTTTTCCAGCATAGGCCTCAAAGCGCTCCAAATACCCACTTGCAGATTCTACACAAAGAGTGTCTCCCAACTTCTCTATCAATTGGTAGGTTCAAGTCTGTGAGTTGAATGCAATCCACACAAAGAAGTTTCTGAGAATGCTGCTGTTTAGTTCTTATGTGAAGATATTTCCTTTTCCAGCATAGGCCGGAAATCGCTCTAAATATCCACTTGCAGATTTTACCAAAAGTGTGCTTCAAAACTGCTCTTTGAAAAGAAAGGTTCAACACTGTGAGTTGAATGCACATATCGTGAAGAAGTTTCTGAGAATGCTTCTGTCTAGTACTTAGGTGAAGAGATTCCATTTCACAGCATAGGCCTCATAGTGCTCCAAATATCCACTTGCAGATCCTACAAAAAGAGTGTTTCAAAACTGTTCTATCAAAAGGAAGGTTCAAGTCTGTGAGTAGAATGCACTCATCACAAAGAAGTTTCTGAGAATGCTTCTGTCTAGTTTTTATGTGAAGACATTTCCTTTTCCAACATAGGCCTCAAAGCGTTCCGAATAAACACTTGCAGATTGTACAAAAGGAGTGTTTCAAAACTGTTCTATGAAAAGGAACGTTCAAGTCTGTGAGTTGAATGCACTCCTCACAAAGAAGTTTCTGAGAATGCAGCTGTCTAGTTTTTGTGTGAAGATATTTCCTTTTCCTTGCATAGGTCTCAAATCGCTGGAAATATCCACTTGCAGATTTCACAAAAAGAGTGTTTCCAAACTGCTCTATCAAAAGACAGGTTCAACTCTGTGAGTTGAATGCACGCATCGAGAAGAACTTTCTGAGAATGCTTCTGTCTAGTTTTTAGGTGAAGATATTACATTTCCCAGCATAGGCCTCAAAGTGCTCAAAATATCCTTTTGCAGATTTTACAAAAAGAGTGTTTCAAAACTGCTCTTTCAAAAAGAAGGTTCAAGTCTGTGAGTTGAATGCACTCAACACAAGGAAGTTTCTGAGAATGCTTCTGTCTAGTTTTTATGTGAAGATATTTCCATTTCCAGCATAGGCCTCAAAGCACTCCAAATATCCATTTACAGATTCAACAAAAAGAGTGTTTCCAAACTTCTCTATCAATTAGTAGGTTCAACTCTGTGAGGTGAATGCACTCATCACAAAGAAGTTTCTGAGAATGCTGCTGTTTAGTTCTTATGTGAAGATATTTCCTTTTCCAGCATAGGCCGGAAATCGCTCTAAATATCCACTTGCAGATTTTACCAAAAGTCTGTTTCAAAACTGCTCTTTGAAAAGAAAGGTTCAACTCTGTGAGTTGATTGCACATGTGGTGAAGAAGTTTCTGAGAATGCTTCTGTCTAGTACTTAGCTGAAGAGATTTCATTTCACAGCATAGGCCTCATAGTGCTCCAAATATCCACTGGCAGATCCTACAAAAAGAGTGTTTCAAAACTGTTCTATCAAAAGGAAGGTTCGACTCTGTGACTAGAATGCACTCATCACAAAGAAGTTTCTGAGAATGCTTCTGTCTAGTTTTTATGTGAAGATATTTCCTTTTCCAACATAGGCCTCAAAGCCCTCCGAATAAACAGCGGCAGATTGTACAAAAGGAGTGTTTCAAAAGTGTTCTATGAAAAGGAACGTTCAAGTCTGTGAGTTGAATGCAATCCTCACAAAGAAGTTTCTGAGAATGCAGCTGTCTAGTTTTTGTGTGAAGATATTTCCTTTTCCTTGCATAGACCTCAAATCGCTGGAAATATCCACTTGCAGATTTCACAAAAAGAGTGTTTCCAAACTGCTCTATCAAAAGACGGGTTGAAATCTGTGAGTTGAATGCACGCATCGAGGAGATCTTTCTGAGAATGCTTCTGTCTAGTTTTTAGGTGAAGATATTCCATTTCCCAGCATGGGCCTCAATATGCTCCAAATATCCATTTGCAGATTTTACAAAAAGAGTGTTTCAAAACTGCTCTTTCAAAAAGAAGGTTCAAGTCTATGGGTTGAACGCACTCAACACAAGGAAGTTTCTGAGAATGCTTCTGTCCAGTTTTTCTGTGAATATATTTCCATTTCCAGCCTAGGCTTCAAAGCGCTCCAAATATCCACTTGCAGATTCTACAAAAAGAGTGTTTCCAAACTTGTCTATCAATTAGTAGGTTCAACTCTGTTAGGTGAATGCACTCATCACAATGAAATTTCTGAGAATGCTTCTCTCTAGTTTTTATGTGAAGCAATTTCCTTTTCCAACATAGGCCCAAGGTGCTCTGCCTAAACACTTGCGAATTCTACAGACTTAGTGATTCAAAACTGCTCTATCAAAAGGAACGTTCAAGTCTGAGGTGAATGCACTCATCAGAGAGAACTTTCTCAGAATGCTTCTGTCTAGTTTTCAGGTGAAGATATTTCACTTCCCAGCATAGGCCTCAAAGCGCTCCAAATATCCACTTGCAGATTCTACAAAAAGAGTCTTTCAAAACTGCTCTTTGAAAAGGAAGTTTCAAATCTGTGAGTTGAAAGCACTCATCAGAGAGAAGTTTCCGAGAATGATTCTATCTAGTTTTCATCTGCATGTGTTTCCTTTTCCACTAGATGCCGCAATCGCACCAATATCCACTTGCAGTTTCCACGAAAAGAGTGTTGCAGAACTGCTCCATGGAAAGGAGTGTTCAACTCTGTGAGTTCAATCCCCACATGACATAAAAGTTTCTGAAAATGCTTCTGTCCAGTTTGTATATGAAGATATCTCCTTTTCCAGCATAAGCCTCAAAGAGCTCCAAATATCCACTTGCGTATTCTACAAAAACCGTGTTTCATAACTGGTCTATCAAAAGGGAGGTTCAACTCTGTGAGTTGAATGCACTCATCACAAAGAAGTTTCTGTGAATGCTTCCGTCTAGCTTTTATGCAATGATATTTCCTTTTGCAGCATAGGCCTCAAAGCGCTCCAAATATCCACTTGCAGATTCTACAAAAAGATGGTTTCAAAACTGCTCTATCAAAAGGCAGGTTGAACTCCGTGAGTTGAATGCACAAAGCACAGGGAACTTTCTGAGAAAGCTTTTGTCCAGTTCCTACGTGAAGATATTTCCTATTCCTGCATAGGCCTCAAAGCACTCCATCCATCCACATGAAGATTCTACTAAAAGAGTGTTTCGAAACTTCTCTATCGATTTTTAGGTTCAACTCTCTGAGTTGAATGCACTCTTTACAAAGAGGTTTCTGAGAATATTTCTGTCTAGTTTTTATGTGAAGATATATCCTTTTCCAACATAGGCCTCGAAGCGCTCCGAATAAACAATTGCAGATTCTACAAAAGGAGTGCTTCAAAACTGTTCTATCGAAAGGAACGTTCAAGTCTGTGAGATGAATGCACTCTTCTCAAAGAGGTTTCTGAGAATGCTGCTGTCTAGTTTTTAGGTGAAGACATTTCCTTTTCCAGCGTAGGCCTCCAAGCGCTCCAAATACCCACTTGCAGATTCTACAAAAAGAGTGTCTCCCAACTTCTCTATCAATTGGTAGGTTCAAGTCTGTGAGTTGAATGCAATCCACACAAAGAAGTTTCTGAGAATGCTGCTGTTTAGTTCTTATGTGAAGATATTTCCTTTTCCAGCATAGGCCGGAAATCGCTACAAATATCCACTTGCAGATTTTCCCAAAAGTGTGCTTCAAAACTGCTCTTTGAAAAGAAAGGTTCAACACTGTGAGTTGAATGCACATATCGTGAAGAAGTTTCTGAGAATGCTTCTGTCTAGTACTTAGGTGAAGAGATTCCATTTCACAGCATAGGCCTCATAGTGCTCCAAATATCCACTTGCAGATCCTACAAAAAGAGTGTTTCCAAACTGCTCTATCAAAAGGCAGGTTCAACTCTGTGAGTTGAATGCACGCATCGAGAAGAACTTTCTGAGAATGCTTCTGTCTAGTTTTTAGGTGAAGATATTACATTTCCCAGCATAGGCCTCAAAGTGCTCCAAATATCCTTTTGCAGATTTTACAAAAAGAGTGTTTCAAAACTGCTCTTTCAAAAAGAAGGTTCAAGTCTGTGAGTTGAATGCACTCAACACAAGGAAGTTTCTGAGAATGCTTCTGTCTAGCTTTTATGTGAAGATATTTCCATTTCCAGCATAGACCTCAAAGCGCTCCAAATATCCATTTGCAGATTCTACAAAAAGAGTGTTTCCAAACTTCTCTATCAATTAGTAGGTTCAACTCTGTGAGGTGAATGCACTCATCACAAAGAAGTTTCTGAGAATGCTGCTGTTTAGTTCTTATGTGAAGATATTTCCTTTTCCAGCTTGGGCCGGAAATCGCTCTAAATATCCACTTGCAGATTTTTCCAAAAGGGTGTTTCAAAACTGCTCTTTGAAAAGAAAGGTTCAACTCTGTGAGTTGATTGCACATGTGGTGAAGAAGTTTCTGAGAATGCTTCTGTCTAGTACTTAGACGAAGAGATTTCATTTCATAGCATAGGCCTCATAGTGCTCCAAATATCCACTTGCAGATTCTACAAAAAGAGTGTTTCAAAACTGTTCTATCAAAAGGAAGGTTCAACTCTGTGACTAGAATGCACTCATCACAAAGAAGTTTCTGAGAATGCTTCTGTCTAGTTTTTATGTGAAGATATTTCCATTTCCAGCATAGGCCTCAAAGCGCTCCAAATATCCATTTGCAGATTCTACAAAAAGAGTGTTTCCAAACTTCTCTATCAATTAGTAGGTTCAACTCTGTGAGGTGAATGCACTCATCACAAAGAAGTTTCTGAGAATGCTGCTGTTTAGTTCTTATGTGAAGATATTTCCTTTTCCAGCATAGGCCGGAAATCGCTCTAATTATCCACTTGCAGATTTTACGAAAAGTGTGTTTCAAAACTGCTCTTTGAAAAGAAAGGTTCAACTCTGTGAGTTGATTGCACATGTGGTGAAGAAGTTTCTGAGAATGCTTCTGTCTAGTACTTAGCTGAAGAGATTTCATTTCACAGCATAGGCCTCATAGTGCTCCAAATATCCACTTGCAGATTCTACAAAAAGAGTGTTTCAAAACTGTTCTATCAAAAGGAAGGTTCAACTCTGTGACTAGAATGCACTCATCACAAAGAAGTTTCTGAGAATGCTTCTGTCTAGTTTTTATGTGAAGATATTTCCTTTTCCAACATAGGCCTCAAAGCGCTCCGAATAAACACCGGCAGATTGTACAAAAGGAGTGTTTCAAAACTGTTCTATGAAAAGGAACGTTCAAGTCTGTGAGTTGAATGCACTCCTCACAAAGAAGTTTCTGAGAATGCAGCTGTCTAGTTTTTGTGTGAAGATATTTCCTTTTCCTTGCATAGACCTCAAATCGCTGGAAATATCCACTTGCAGATTTCACAAAAAGAGTGTTTCCAAACTGCTCTATCAAAAGACGGGTTGAAATCTGTGAGTTGAATGCACGCATCGAGGAGATCTTTCTGAGAATGCTTCTGTCTAGTTTTTAGGTGAAGATATTCCATTTCCCAGCATGGGCCTCAAAATGCTCCAAATATCCATTTGCAGATTTTACAAAAAGAGTGTTTCAAAACTGCTCTTTCAAAAAGAAGGTTCAAGTCTATGGGTTGAACGCACTCAACACAAGGAAGTTTCTGAGAATGCTTCTGTCCAGTTTTTCTGTGAATATATTTCCATTTCCAGCCTAGGCTTCAAAGCGCTCCAAATATCCAATTGCAGATTCTACAAAAAGAGTGTTTCCAAAGTTGTCTATCAATTAGTAGGTTCAACTCTGTTAGCTGAATGCACTCATCACAATGAAATTTCTGAGAATGCTTCTCTCTAGTTTTTATGTGCAGCAATTTCCTTTTCCAACATAGGCCTCAAGGTGCTCTGCATAAACACTTGCGAATTCTACAAACTTAGTGATTCAAAACTGTTCTATCAAAAGGAACGTTCAAGTCTGAGGTGAATGCACTCATCAGAGAGAACTTTCTCAGAATGCTTCTGTCTAGTTTTCAGGTGAAGATATTTCATTTCCCAGCATAGGCCTCAAAGCGCTCCAAATATCCACTTGCAGATCCTACAAAAAGAGTCTTTCAAAACTGCTCTTTGAAAAGGAAGGTTCAAATCTGTGAGTTGAAAGCACTCATCAGAGATAAGTTTCCGAGAATGATTCTATCTAGTTTTCATCTGCATGTGTTTCCTTTTCCACTAGATGCCGCAATCGCACCAAATATCCACTTGCAGTTTCCAGGAAAAGAGTGTTGCAGAACTGCTCCATGGAAAGGAGTGTTCAACTCTGTGAGTTCAATCCCCACATGACATAAAAGTTTCTGAAAATGCTTCTGTCCAGTTTGTATATGAAGATATCTCCTTTTCCAGCATAAGCCTCAAAGAGCTCCAAATATCCACTTGCGTATTCTACAAAAACCGTGTTTCCTAACTGGTCTATCAAAAGGGAGGTTCAAGTCTGTGAGTTGAATGCACTCATCACAAAGAAGTTTCTGTGAATGCTTCCATCTAGCTTTTATGCAATGATATTTCCTTTTACAGCATAGGCCTCAAAGCGCTCCAAATATCCACTTGCAGATTCTACAAAAAGAGGGTTTCAAAACTGCTCTATCAAAAGGCAGGTTGAACTCCGTGAGTTGAATGCACAAAGCACAGGGAACTTTCTGAGAAAGCTTTTGTCCAGTTTCTACGTGAAGATATTTCCTTTTCCAGCATAGGCCTCAAAGCACTCCATCCATCCACATGAAGATTCTACTAAAAGAGTGTTTCGAAACTTCTCTATCAAAAGAAAGGTTGAACTCCGTGAGTTCAACGCACACATCACAAAGAAGTTTCTGAGAATGCTTCTGTCCAGTTTTTATGTGAAGATATTTCCTTTTCCAGCATAGGCCTCAAAGCGCTCCATATATCCACTTGCAGATGCTACAAAAAGAGTGTTTCAAAACTGCTCTTTCAGAAGGAAGCTTCAAGTCTGTGAGTTGAATGCACTTCTCACAAAGACGTTTCTGAGAATGCTTCTGTCTAGATTTCATGAGAAGATGTTTCCATTTACATCACAGGCCTCAAATCCCTCCAAATATTCACTTGCGTGTTCTACAAAAAGAGTGTTTCGAAACTTCTCTATCGATTGGTAGGTTCAACTCTCTGAGTTGAATGCACTCTTTACAAAGAGGTTTCTCAGAATATTTCTGTCTAGTTTTTATGTGAAGATATATCCTTTTCCAACATAGGCCTCGAAGCGCTCCGACTAAACAATTGCAGATTCTACAAAAGGAGTGCTTCAAAACTGTCCTACAGAAATTAACGTTCAAGTCTGTGAGATGAATGCACTCTTCTCAAAGAGGTTTCTGAGAATGCTGCTGTCTAGTTTTTAGGTGAAGACATTTCCTTTTCCAGCATAGGCCTCAAAGCGCTCCAAATACCCACTTGCAGATTCTACAAAAAGAGTGTCTCCCAACTCCTCTATCAATTGGTAGGTTCAAGTCTGTGAGCTGAATGCAATCCACACAAAGAAGTTTCTGAGAATGCAGCTGTCTAGATTTTGTGTGAAGATATTTCCTTTTCCTTGCATAGGTCTCAAATCGCTGGAAATATCCACTTGCAGATTTCACAAGAAGAGTGTTTCCAAACTGCTCTATCAAAAGACAGGTTCAACTCTGTGAGTTGAATGCACGCATCGAGAAGAACTTTCTGAGAATGCTTCTGTCTAGTTTTTAGGTGAAGATATTACATTTCCCAGCATAGGCCTCAAAGTGCTCCAAATATCCTTTTGCAGATTTTACAAAAAGAGTGTTTCAAAACTGCTCTTTCAAAAAGAAGGTTCAAGTCTGTGAGTTGAATGCACTCAACACAAGGAAGTTTCTGAGAATGCTTCTGTCTAGTTTTTATGTGAAGATATTTCCATTTCCAGCATAGGCCTCAAAGCGCTCCAAATATCCATTTGCAGATTCTACAAAAAGAGTGTTTCCAAACTTCTCTATCAATTAGTAGGTTCAACTCTGTGAGGTGAATGCACTCATCACAAAGAAGTTTCTGAGAATGCTGCTGTTTAGTTCTTATGTGAAGATATTTCCTTTTCCAGCATAGGCCGGAAATCGCTCTAAATATCCACTTGCAGATTTTACCAAAAGTCTGTTTCAAAACTGCTCTTTGAAAAGAAAGGTTCAACTCTGTGAGTTGATTGCACATGTGGTGAAGAAGTTTCTGAGAATGCTTCTGTCTAGTACTTAGCTGAAGAGATTTCATTTCACAGCATAGGCCTCATAGTGCTCCAAATATCCACTGGCAGATCCTACAAAAAGAGTGTTTCAAAACTGTTCTATCAAAAGGAAGGTTCGACTCTGTGACTAGAATGCACTCATCACAAAGAAGTTTCTGAGAATGCTTCTGTCTAGTTTTTATGTGAAGATATTTCCTTTTCCAACATAGGCCTCAAAGCCCTCCGAATAAACAGCGGCAGATTGTACAAAAGGAGTGTTTCAAAAGTGTTCTATGAAAAGGAACGTTCAAGTCTGTGAGTTGAATGCAATCCTCACAAAGAAGTTTCTGAGAATGCAGCTGTCTAGTTTTTGTGTGAAGATATTTCCTTTTCCTTGCATAGACCTCAAATCGCTGGAAATATCCACTTGCAGATTTCACAAAAAGAGTGTTTCCAAACTGCTCTATCAAAAGACGGGTTGAAATCTGTGAGTTGAATGCACGCATCGAGGAGATCTTTCTGAGAATGCTTCTGTCTAGTTTTTAGGTGAAGATATTCCATTTCCCAGCATGGGCCTCAATATGCTCCAAATATCCATTTGCAGATTTTACAAAAAGAGTGTTTCAAAACTGCTCTTTCAAAAAGAAGGTTCAAGTCTGTGGGTTGAACGCACTCAACACAAGGAAGTTTCTGAGAATGCTTCTGTCCAGTTTTTCTGTGAATATATTTCCATTTCCAGCCTAGGCTTCAAAGCGCTCCAAATATCCACTTGCAGATTCTACAAAAAGAGTGTTTCCAAACTTGTCTATCAATTAGTAGGTTCAACTCTGTTAGGTGAATGCACTCATCACAATGAAATTTCTGAGAATGCTTCTCTCTAGTTTTTATGTGAAGCAATTTCCTTTTCCAACATAGGCCCAAGGTGCTCTGCCTAAACACTTGCGAATTCTACAGACTTAGTGATTCAAAACTGTTCTATCAAAAGGAACGTTCAAGTCTGAGGTGAATGCACTCATCAGAGAGAACTTTCTCAGAATGCTTCTGTCTAGTTTTCAGGTGAAGATATTTCACTTCCCAGCATAGGCCTCAAAGCGCTCCAAATATCCACTTGCAGATTCTACAAAAAGAGTCTTTCAAAACTGCTCTTTGAAAAGGAAGGTTCAAATCTGTGAGTTGAAAGCACTCATCAGAGAGAAGTTTCCGAGAATGATTCTATCTAGTTTTCATCTGCATGTGTTTCCTTTTCCACTAGATGCCGCAATCGCACCAAATATCCACTTGCAGTTTCCACGAAAAGAGTGTTGCAGAACTGCTCCATGGAAAGGAGTGTTCAACTCTGTGAGTTCAATCCCCACATGACATAAAAGTTTCTGAAAATGCTTCTGTCCAGTTTGTATATGAAGATATCTCCTTTTCCAGCATAAGCCTCAAAGAGCTCCAAATATCCACTTGCGTATTCTACAAAAACCGTGTTTCATAACTGGTCTATCAAAAGGGAGGTTCAACTCTGTGAGTTGAATGCACTCATCACAAAGAAGTTTCTGTGAATGCTTCCATCTAGCTTTTATGCAATGATATTTCCTTTTGCAGCATAGGCCTCAAAGCGCTCCAAATATCCACTTGCAGATTCTACAAAAAGAGGGTTTCAAAACTGCTCTATCAAAAGGCAGGTTGAACTCCGTGAGTTGAATGCACAAAGCACAGGGAACTTTCTGAGAAAGCTTTTGTCCAGTTCCTACGTGAAGATATTTCCTATTCCTGCATAGGCCTCAAAGCACTCCATCCATCCACATGAAGATTCTACTAAAAGAGTGTTTCGAAACCTCTCTATCAAAAGAAAGGTTGAACTCCGTGAGTTCAACGCACACATCACAAAGAAGTTTCTGAGAATGCTTCTGTCCAGTTTTTATGTGAAGATATTTCCTTTTCCAGCATAGGCCTCAAAGCGCTCCATATATCCACTTGCAGATGCTACAAAAAGAGTGTTTCAAAACTGCTCTTTCAGAAGGAAGCTTCAAGTCTGTGAGTTGAATGCACTTATCACAAAGACGTTTCTGAGAATGCTTCTGTCTAGATTTCATGAGAAGATGTTTCCATTTACATCACAGGCCTCAAATCCCTCCAAATATTCACTTGCGTGTTCTACAAAAAGAGTGTTTCGAAACTTCTCTATCGATGGGTAGGTTCAACTCTCTGAGTTGAATGCACTCTTTACAAAGAGGTTTCTGAGAATATTTCTGTCTAGTTTTTATGTGAAGATATATCCTTTTCCAACATAGGCCTCGAAGCGCTCCGAATAAACAATTGCAGATTCTACAAAAGGAGTGCTTCAAAACTGTTCTATCGAAAGGAACGTTCAAGTCTGTGAGATGAATGCACTCTTCTCAAAGAGGTTTCTGAGAATGCTGCTGTCTAGTTTTTAGGTGAAGACATTTCCTTTTCCAGCGTAGGCCTCCAAGCGCTCCAAATACCCACTTGCAGATTCTACAAAAAGAGTGTCTCCCAACTTCTCTATCAATTGGTAGGTTCAAGTCTGTGAGTTGAATGCAATCCACACAAAGAAGTTTCTGAGAATGCTGCTGTTTAGTTCTTATATGAAGATATTTCCTTTTCCAGCATAGGCCGGAAATCGCTACAAATATCCACTTGCAGATTTTACCAAAAGTGTGCTTCAAAACTGCTCTTTGAAAAGAAAGGTTCAACACTGTGAGTTGAATGCACATATCGTGAAGAAGTTTCTGAGAATGCTTCTGTCTAGTACTTAGGTGAAGAGATTCCATTTCACAGCATAGGCCTCATAGTGCTCCAAATATCCACTTGCAGATTCTACAAAAAGAGTGTTTCAAAACTGTTCTATCAAAAGGAAGGTTCAAGTCTGTGAGTAGAATGCACTCATCACAAAGAAGTTTCTGAGAATGCTTCTGTCTAGTTTTTATGTGAAGACATTTCCTTTTCCAACATAGGCCTCAAAGCGTTCCTAATAAACACTTGCAGATTGTACAAAAGGAGTGTTTCAAAACTGTTCTATGAAAAGGAACGTTCAAGTCTGTGAGTTGAATGCACTCCTCACAAAGAAGTTTCTGAGAATGCAGCTGTCTAGTTTTCGTGTGAAGATATTTCCTTTTCCTTGCATAGGTCTCAAATCGCTGGAAATATCCACTTGCAGAATTCACAAGAAGAGTGTTTCCAAACTGCTCTATCAAAAGACAGGTTCAACTCTGTGAGTTGAATGCACGCATCGAGAAGAACTTTCTGAGAATGCTTCTGTCTAGTTTTTAGGTGAAGATATTACGTTTCCCAGCATACGCCTCAAAGTGCTCCAAATATCCTTTTGCAGATTTTACAAAAAGAGTGTTTCAAAACTGCTCTTTCAAAAAGAAGGTTCAAGTCTGTGAGTTGAATGCACTCAACACAAGGAAGTTTCTGAGAATGCTTCTGTCTAGTTTTTATGTGAAGATATTTCCATTTCCAGCATAGGCCTCATAGTGCTCCAAATATCCACTTGCAGATTCTACAAAAAGAGTGTTTCAAAACTGTTCTATCAAAAGGAAGGTTCAACTCTGTGACTAGAATGCACTCATCACAAAGAAGTTTCTGAGAATGCTTCTGTCTAGTTTTTATGTGAAGATATTTCCATTTCCAGCATAGGCCTCAAAGCGCTCCAAATATCCATTTGCAGATTCTACAAAAAGAGTGTTTCCAAACTTCTCTATCAATTAGTAGGTTCAACTCTGTGAGGTGAATGCACTCATCACAAAGAAGTTTCTGAGAATGCTGCTGTTTAGTTCTTATGTGAAGATATTTCCTTTTCCAGCATAGGCCGGAAATCGCTCTAAATATCCACTTGCAGATTTTACCAAAAGTGTGTTTCAAAACTGCTCTTTGAAAAGAAAGGTTCAACTCTGTGAGTTGATTGCACATGTGGTGAAGAAGTTTCTGAGAATGCTTCTGTCTAGTACTTAGCTGAAGAGATTTCATTTCACAGCATAGGCCTCATAGTGCTCCAAATATCCACTTGCAGATTCTACAAAAAGAGTGTTTCAAAACTGTTCTATCAAAAGGAAGGTTCAACTCTGTGACTAGAATGCACTCATCACAAAGAAGTTTCTGAGAATGCTTCTGTCTAGTTTTTATGTGAAGATATTTCCTTTTCCAACATAGGCCTCAAAGCGCTCCGAATAAACACCGGCAGATTGTACAAAAGGAGTGTTTCAAAACTGTTCTATGAAAAGGAACGTTCAAGTCTGTGGGTTGAATGCATTCCTCACAAAGAAGTTTCTGAGAATGCAGCTGTCTAGTTTTTGTGTGAATATATTTCCTTTTCCTTGCATAGACCTCAAATCCCTGGAAATATCCACTTGCAGATTTCACAAAAAGAGTGTTTCCAAACTGCTCTATCAAAAGACGGGTTGAAATCTGTGAGTTGAATGCACGCATCGAGGAGATCTTTCTGAGAATGCTTCTGTCTAGTTTTTAGGTGAAGATATTCCATTTCCCAGCATGGGCCTCAAAATGCTCCAAATATCCATTTGCAGATTTTACAAAAAGAGTGTTTCAAAACTGCTCTTTCAAAAAGAAGGTTCAAGTCTATGGGTTGAACGCACTGAACACAAGGAAGTTTCTGAGAATGCTTCTGTCCAGTTTTTATGTGAATATATTTCCATTTCCAGCCTAGGCTTCAAAGCGCTCCAAATATCCAATTGCAGATTCTACAAAAAGAGTGTTTCCAAACTTGTCTATCAATTAGTAGGTTCAACTCTGTTAGGTGAATGCACTCATCACAATGAAATTTCTGAGAATGCTTCTCTCTAGTTTTTATGTGCAGCAATTTCCTTTTCCAACATAGGCCTCAAGGTGCTCTGCATAAACACTTGCGAATTCTACAAACTTAGTGATTCAAAACTGTTCTATCAAAAGGAACGTTCAAGTCTGAGGTGAATGCACTCATCAGAGAGAACTTTCTCAGAATGCTTCTGTCTAGTTTTCAGGTGAAGATATTTCATTTCCCAGCATAGGCCTCAAAGCGCTCCAAATATCCACTTGCAGATCCTACAAAAAGAGTCTTTCAAAACTGCTCTTTGAAAAGGAAGGTTCAAATCTGTGAGTTGAAAGCACTCATCAGAGAGAAGTTTCCGAGAATGATTCTATCTAGTTTTCATCTGCATGTGTTTCCTTTTCCACTAGATGCCGCAATCGCACCAAATATCCACTTGCAGTTTCCACGAAAAGAGTGTTGCAGAACTGCTCCATGGAAAGGAGTGTTCAACTCTGTGAGTTCAATCCCCACATGACATAAAAGTTTCTCAAAATGCTTCTGTCCAGTTTGTATATGAAGATATCTCCTTTTCCAGCATAAGCCTCAAAGAGCTCCAAATATCCACTTGCGTATTCTACAAAAACCGTGTTTCCTAACTGGTCTATCAAAAGGGAGGTTCAAGTCTGTGAGTTGAATGCACTCATCACAAAGAAGTTTCTGTGAATGCTTCCATCTAGCTTTTATGCAATGATATTTCCTTTTACAGCATAGGCCTCAAAGCGCTCCAAATATCCACTTGCAGATTCTACAAAAAGAGGGTTTCAAAACTGCTCTATCAAAAGGCAGGTTGAACTCCGTGAGTTGAATGCACAAAGCACAGGGAACTTTCTGAGAAAGCTTTTGTCCAGTTTCTACGTGAAGATATTTCCTTTTCCAGCATAGGCCTCAAAGCACTCCATCCATCCACATGAAGATTCTACTAAAAGAGTGTTTCGAAACTTCTCTATCAAAAGAAAGGTTGAACTCCGTGAGTTCAACGCACACATCACAAAGAAGTTTCTGAGAATGCTTCTGTCCAGTTTTTATGTGAAGATATTTCCTTTTCCAGCATAGGCCTCAAAGCGCTCCATATATCCACTTGCAGATGCTACAAAAAGAGTGTTTCAAAACTGCTCTTTCAGAAGGAAGCTTCAAGTCTGTGAGTTGAATGCACTTCTCACAAAGACGTTTCTGAGAATGCTTCTGTCTAGATTTCATGAGAAGATGTTTCCATTTACATCACAGGCCTCAAATCCCTCCAAATATTCACTTGCGTGTTCTACAAAAAGAGTGTTTCGAAACTTCTCTATCGATTGGTAGGTTCAACTCTCTGAGTTGAATGCACTCTTTACAAAGAGGTTTCTCAGAATATTTCTGTCTAGTTTTTATGTGAAGATATATCCTTTTCCAACATAGGCCTCGAAGCGCTCCGACTAAACAATTGCAGATTCTACAAAAGGAGTGCTTCAAAACTGTCCTACAGAAATTAACGCTCAAGTCTGTGAGATGAATGCACTCTTCTCAAAGAGGTTTCTGAGAATGCTGGTGTCTAGTTTTTAGGTGAAGACATTTCCTTTTCCAGCATAGGCCTCAAAGCGCTCCAAATACCCACTTGCAGATTCTACAAAAAGAGTGTCTCCCAACTCCTCTATCAATTGGTAGGTTCAAGTCTGTGAGCTGAATGCAATCCACACAAAGAAGTTTCTGAGAATGCAGCTGTCTAGATTTTGTGTGAAGATATTTCCTTTTCCTTGCATAGGTCTCAAATCGCTGGAAATATCCACTTGCAGATTTCACAAGAAGAGTGTTTCCAAACTGCTCTATCAAAAGACAGGTTCAACTCTGTGAGTTGAATGCACGCATCGAGAAGAACTTTCTGAGAATGCTTCTGTCTAGTTTTTAGGTGAAGATATTACATTTCCCAGCATAGGCCTCAAAGTGCTCCAAATATCCTTTTGCAGATTTTACAAAAAGAGTGTTTCAAAACTGCTCTTTCAAAAAGAAGGTTCAAGTCTGTGAGTTGAATGCACTCAACACAAGGAAGTTTCTGAGAATGCTTCTGTCTAGTTTTTATGTGAAGATATTTCCATTTCCAGCATAGGCCTCAAAGCGCTCCAAATATCCATTTGCAGATTCTACAAAAAGAGTGTTTCCAAACTTCTCTATCAATTAGTAGGTTCAACTCTGTGAGGTGAATGCACTCATCACAAAGAAGTTTCTGAGAATGCTGCTGTTTAGTTCTTATGTGAAGATATTTCCTTTTCCAGCATAGGCCGGAAATCGCTCTAAATATCCACTTGCAGATTTTACCAAAAGTCTGTTTCAAAACTGCTCTTTGAAAAGAAAGGTTCAACTCTGTGAGTTGATTGCACATGTGGTGAAGAAGTTTCTGAGAATGCTTCTGTCTAGTACTTAGCTGAAGAGATTTCATTTCACAGCATAGGCCTCATAGTGCTCCAAATATCCACTGGCAGATCCTACAAAAAGAGTGTTTCAAAACTGTTCTATCAAAAGGAAGGTTCGACTCTGTGACTAGAATGCACTCATCACAAAGAAGTTTCTGAGAATGCTTCTGTCTAGTTTTTATGTGAAGATATTTCCTTTTCCAACATAGGCCTCAAAGCCCTCCGAATAAACAGCGGCAGATTGTACAAAAGGAGTGTTTCAAAAGTGTTCTATGAAAAGGAACGTTCAAGTCTGTGAGTTGAATGCAATCCTCACAAAGAAGTTTCTGAGAATGCAGCTGTCTAGTTTTTGTGTGAAGATATTTCCTTTTCCTTGCATAGACCTCAAATCGCTGGAAATATCCACTTGCAGATTTCACAAAAAGAGTGTTTCCAAACTGCTCTATCAAAAGACGGGTTGAAATCTGTGAGTTGAATGCACGCATCGAGGAGATCTTTCTGAGAATGCTTCTGTCTAGTTTTTAGGTGAAGATATTCCATTTCCCAGCATGGGCCTCAATATGCTCCAAATATCCATTTGCAGATTTTACAAAAAGAGTGTTTCAAAACTGCTCTTTCAAAAAGAAGGTTCAAGTCTATGGGTTGAACGCACTCAACACAAGGAAGTTTCTGAGAATGCTTCTGTCCAGTTTTTCTGTGAATATATTTCCATTTCCAGCCTAGGCTTCAAAGCGCTCCAAATATCCACTTGCAGATTCTACAAAAAGAGTGTTTCCAAACTTGTCTATCAATTAGTAGGTTCAACTCTGTTAGGTGAATGCACTCATCACAATGAAATTTCTGAGAATGCTTCTCTCTAGTTTTTATGTGAAGCAATTTCCTTTTCCAACATAGGCCCAAGGTGCTCTGCCTAAACACTTGCGAATTCTACAGACTTAGTGATTCAAAACTGTTCTATCAAAAGGAACGTTCAAGTCTGAGGTGAATGCACTCATCAGAGAGAACTTTCTCAGAATGCTTCTGTCTAGTTTTCAGGTGAAGATATTTCACTTCCCAGCATAGGCCTCAAAGCGCTCCAAATATCCACTTGCAGATTCTACAAAAAGAGTCTTTCAAAACTGCTCTTTGAAAAGGAAGGTTCAAATCTGTGAGTTGAAAGCACTCATCAGAGAGAAGTTTCCGAGAATGATTCTATCTAGTTTTCATCTGCATGTGTTTCCTTTTCCACTAGATGCCGCAATCGCACCAAATATCCACTTGCAGTTTCCACGAAAAGAGTGTTGCAGAACTGCTCCATGGAAAGGAGTGTTCAACTCTGTGAGTTCAATCCCCACATGACATAAAAGTTTCTGAAAATGCTTCTGTCCAGTTTGTATATGAAGATATCTCCTTTTCCAGCATAAGCCTCAAAGAGCTCCAAATATCCACTTGCGTATTCTACAAAAACCGTGTTTCATAACTGGTCTATCAAAAGGGAGGTTCAACTCTGTGAGTTGAATGCACTCATCACAAAGAAGTTTCTGTGAATGCTTCCATCTAGCTTTTATGCAATGATATTTCCTTTTGCAGCATAGGCCTCAAAGCGCTCCAAATATCCACTTGCAGATTCTACAAAAAGAGGGTTTCAAAACTGCTCTATCAAAAGGCAGGTTGAACTCCGTGAGTTGAATGCACAAAGCACAGGGAACTTTCTGAGAAAGCTTTTGTCCAGTTTCTACGTGAAGATATTTCCTTTTCCAGCATAGGCCTCAAAGCACTCCATCCATCCACATGAAGATTCTACTAAAAGAGTGTTTCGAAACTTCTCTATCAAAAGAAAGGTTGAACTCCGTGAGTTCAACGCACACATCACAAAGAAGTTTCTGAGAATGCTTCTGTCCAGTTTTTATGTGAAGATATTTCCTTTTCCAGCATAGGCCTCAAAGCGCTCCATATATCCACTTGCAGATGCTACAAAAAGAGTGTTTCAAAACTGCTCTTTCAGAAGGAAGCTTCAAGTCTGTGAGTTGAATGCACTTCTCACAAAGACGTTTCTGAGAATGCTTCTGTCTAGATTTCATGAGAAGATGTTTCCATTTACATCACAGGCCTCAAATCCCTCCAAATATTCACTTGCGTGTTCTACAAAAAGAGTGTTTCGAAACTTCTCTATCGATTGGTAGGTTCAACTCTCTGAGTTGAATGCACTCTTTACAAAGAGGTTTCTCAGAATATTTCTGTCTAGTTTTTATGTGAAGATATATCCTTTTCCAACATAGGCCTCGAAGCGCTCCGACTAAACAATTGCAGATTCTACAAAAGGAGTGCTTCAAAACTGTCCTACAGAAATTAACGTTCAAGTCTGTGAGATGAATGCACTCTTCTCAAAGAGGTTTCTGAGAATGCTGCTGTCTAGTTTTTAGGTGAAGACATTTCCTTTTCCAGCATAGGCCTCAAAGCGCTCCAAATACCCACTTGCAGATTCTACAAAAAGAGTGTCTCCCAACTCCTCTATCAATTGGTAGGTTCAAGTCTGTGAGCTGAATGCAATCCACACAAAGAAGTTTCTGAGAATGCAGCTGTCTAGATTTTGTGTGAAGATATTTCCTTTTCCTTGCATAGGTCTCAAATCGCTGGAAATATCCACTTGCAGATTTCACAAGAAGAGTGTTTCCAAACTGCTCTATCAAAAGACAGGTTCAACTCTGTGAGTTGAATGCACGCATCGAGAAGAACTTTCTGAGAATGCTTCTGTCTAGTTTTTAGGTGAAGATATTACATTTCCCAGCATAGGCCTCAAAGTGCTCCAAATATCCTTTTGCAGATTTTACAAAAAGAGTGTTTCAAAACTGCTCTTTCAAAAAGAAGGTTCAAGTCTGTGAGTTGAATGCACTCAACACAAGGAAGTTTCTGAGAATGCTTCTGTCTAGTTTTTATGTGAAGATATTTCCATTTCCAGCATAGGCCTCAAAGCGCTCCAAATATCCATTTGCAGATTCTACAAAAAGAGTGTTTCCAAACTTCTCTATCAATTAGTAGGTTCAACTCTGTGAGGTGAATGCACTCATCACAAAGAAGTTTCTGAGAATGCTGCTGTTTAGTTCTTATGTGAAGATATTTCCTTTTCCAGCATAGGCCGGAAATCGCTCTAAATATCCACTTGCAGATTTTACCAAAAGTCTGTTTCAAAACTGCTCTTTGAAAAGAAAGGTTCAACTCTGTGAGTTGATTGCACATGTGGTGAAGAAGTTTCTGAGAATGCTTCTGTCTAGTACTTAGCTGAAGAGATTTCATTTCACAGCATAGGCCTCATAGTGCTCCAAATATCCACTGGCAGATCCTACAAAAAGAGTGTTTCAAAACTGTTCTATCAAAAGGAAGGTTCGACTCTGTGACTAGAATGCACTCATCACAAAGAAGTTTCTGAGAATGCTTCTGTCTAGTTTTTATGTGAAGATATTTCCTTTTCCAACATAGGCCTCAAAGCCCTCCGAATAAACAGCGGCAGATTGTACAAAAGGAGTGTTTCAAAAGTGTTCTATGAAAAGGAACGTTCAAGTCTGTGAGTTGAATGCAATCCTCACAAAGAAGTTTCTGAGAATGCAGCTGTCTAGTTTTTGTGTGAAGATATTTCCTTTTCCTTGCATAGACCTCAAATCGCTGGAAATATCCACTTGCAGATTTCACAAAAAGAGTGTTTCCAAACTGCTCTATCAAAAGACGGGTTGAAATCTGTGAGTTGAATGCACGCATCGAGGAGATCTTTCTGAGAATGCTTCTGTCTAGTTTTTAGGTGAAGATATTCCATTTCCCAGCATGGGCCTCAATATGCTCCAAATATCCATTTGCAGATTTTACAAAAAGAGTGTTTCAAAACTGCTCTTTCAAAAAGAAGGTTCAAGTCTATGGGTTGAACGCACTCAACACAAGGAAGTTTCTGAGAATGCTTCTGTCCAGTTTTTCTGTGAATATATTTCCATTTCCAGCCTAGGCTTCAAAGCGCTCCAAATATCCACTTGCAGATTCTACAAAAAGAGTGTTTCCAAACTTGTCTATCAATTAGTAGGTTCAACTCTGTTAGGTGAATGCACTCATCACAATGAAATTTCTGAGAATGCTTCTCTCTAGTTTTTATGTGAAGCAATTTCCTTTTCCAACATAGGCCCAAGGTGCTCTGCCTAAACACTTGCGAATTCTACAGACTTAGTGATTCAAAACTGTTCTATCAAAAGGAACGTTCAAGTCTGAGGTGAATGCACTCATCAGAGAGAACTTTCTCAGAATGCTTCTGTCTAGTTTTCAGGTGAAGATATTTCACTTCCCAGCATAGGCCTCAAAGCGCTCCAAATATCCACTTGCAGATTCTACAAAAAGAGTCTTTCAAAACTGCTCTTTGAAAAGGAAGGTTCAAATCTGTGAGTTGAAAGCACTCATCAGAGAGAAGTTTCCGAGAATGATTCTATCTAGTTTTCATCTGCATGTGTTTCCTTTTCCACTAGATGCCGCAATCGCACCAAATATCCACTTGCAGTTTCCACGAAAAGAGTGTTGCAGAACTGCTCCATGGAAAGGAGTGTTCAACTCTGTGAGTTCAATCCCCACATGACATAAAAGTTTCTGAAAATGCTTCTGTCCAGTTTGTATATGAAGATATCTCCTTTTCCAGCATAAGCCTCAAAGAGCTCCAAATATCCACTTGCGTATTCTACAAAAACCGTGTTTCATAACTGGTCTATCAAAAGGGAGGTTCAACTCTGTGAGTTGAATGCACTCATCACAAAGAAGTTTCTGTGAATGCTTCCATCTAGCTTTTATGCAATGATATTTCCTTTTGCAGCATAGGCCTCAAAGCGCTCCAAATATCCACTTGCAGATTCTACAAAAAGAGGGTTTCAAAACTGCTCTATCAAAAGGCAGGTTGAACTCCGTGAGTTGAATGCACAAAGCACAGGGAACTTTCTGAGAAAGCTTTTGTCCAGTTCCTACGTGAAGATATTTCCTATTCCTGCATAGGCCTCAAAGCACTCCATCCATCCACATGAAGATTCTACTAAAAGAGTGTTTCGAAACCTCTCTATCAAAAGAAAGGTTGAACTCCGTGAGTTCAACGCACACATCACAAAGAAGTTTCTGAGAATGCTTCTGTCCAGTTTTTATGTGAAGATATTTCCTTTTCCAGCATAGGCCTCAAAGCGCTCCATATATCCACTTGCAGATGCTACAAAAAGAGTGTTTCAAAACTGCTCTTTCAGAAGGAAGCTTCAAGTCTGTGAGTTGAATGCACTTATCACAAAGACGTTTCTGAGAATGCTTCTGTCTAGATTTCATGAGAAGATGTTTCCATTTACATCACAGGCCTCAAATCCCTCCAAATATTCACTTGCGTGTTCTACAAAAAGAGTGTTTCGAAACTTCTCTATCGATTGGTAGGTTCAACTCTCTGAGTTGAATGCACTCTTTACAAAGAGGTTTCTGAGAATATTTCTGTCTAGTTTTTATGTGAAGATATATCCTTTTCCAACATAGGCCTCGAAGCGCTCCGAATAAACAATTGCAGATTCTACAAAAGGAGTGCTTCAAAACTGTTCTATCGAAAGGAACGTTCAAGTCTGTGAGATGAATGCACTCTTCTCAAAGAGGTTTCTGAGAATGCTGCTGTCTAGTTTTTAGGTGAAGACATTTCCTTTTCCAGCGTAGGCCTCCAAGCGCTCCAAATACCCACTTGCAGATTCTACAAAAAGAGTGTCTCCCAACTTCTCTATCAATTGGTAGGTTCAAGTCTGTGAGTTGAATGCAATCCACACAAAGAAGTTTCTGAGAATGCTGCTGTTTAGTTCTTATATGAAGATATTTCCTTTTCCAGCATAGGCCGGAAATCGCTACAAATATCCACTTGCAGATTTTACCAAAAGTGTGCTTCAAAACTGCTCTTTGAAAAGAAAGGTTCAACACTGTGAGTTGAATGCACATATCGTGAAGAAGTTTCTGAGAATGCTTCTGTCTAGTACTTAGGTGAAGAGATTCCATTTCACAGCATAGGCCTCATAGTGCTCCAAATATCCACTTGCAGATTCTACAAAAAGAGTGTTTCAAAACTGTTCTATCAAAAGGAAGGTTCAAGTCTGTGAGTAGAATGCACTCATCACAAAGAAGTTTCTGAGAATGCTTCTGTCTAGTTTTTATGTGAAGACATTTCCTTTTCCAACATAGGCCTCAAAGCGTTCCTAATAAACACTTGCAGATTGTACAAAAGGAGTGTTTCAAAACTGTTCTATGAAAAGGAACGTTCAAGTCTGTGAGTTGAATGCACTCCTCACAAAGAAGTTTCTGAGAATGCAGCTGTCTAGTTTTCGTGTGAAGATATTTCCTTTTCCTTGCATAGGTCTCAAATCGCTGGAAATATCCACTTGCAGAATTCACAAGAAGAGTGTTTCCAAACTGCTCTATCAAAAGACAGGTTCAACTCTGTGAGTTGAATGCACGCATCGAGAAGAACTTTCTGAGAATGCTTCTGTCTAGTTTTTAGGTGAAGATATTACGTTTCCCAGCATACGCCTCAAAGTGCTCCAAATATCCTTTTGCAGATTTTACAAAAAGAGTGTTTCAAAACTGCTCTTTCAAAAAGAAGGTTCAAGTCTGTGAGTTGAATGCACTCAACACAAGGAAGTTTCTGAGAATGCTTCTGTCTAGTTTTTATGTGAAGATATTTCCATTTCCAGCATAGGCCTCATAGTGCTCCAAATATCCACTTGCAGATTCTACAAAAAGAGTGTTTCAAAACTGTTCTATCAAAAGGAAGGTTCAACTCTGTGACTAGAATGCACTCATCACAAAGAAGTTTCTGAGAATGCTTCTGTCTAGTTTTTATGTGAAGATATTTCCATTTCCAGCATAGGCCTCAAAGCGCTCCAAATATCCATTTGCAGATTCTACAAAAAGAGTGTTTCCAAACTTCTCTATCAATTAGTAGGTTCAACTCTGTGAGGTGAATGCACTCATCACAAAGAAGTTTCTGAGAATGCTGCTGTTTAGTTCTTATGTGAAGATATTTCCTTTTCCAGCATAGGCCGGAAATCGCTCTAAATATCCACTTGCAGATTTTACCAAAAGTGTGTTTCAAAACTGCTCTTTGAAAAGAAAGGTTCAACTCTGTGAGTTGATTGCACATGTGGTGAAGAAGTTTCTGAGAATGCTTCTGTCTAGTACTTAGCTGAAGAGATTTCATTTCACAGCATAGGCCTCATAGTGCTCCAAATATCCACTTGCAGATTCTACAAAAAGAGTGTTTCAAAACTGTTCTATCAAAAGGAAGGTTCAACTCTGTGACTAGAATGCACTCATCACAAAGAAGTTTCTGAGAATGCTTCTGTCTAGTTTTTATGTGAAGATATTTCGTTTTCCAACATAGGCCTCAAAGCGCTCCGAATAAACACCGGCAGATTGTACAAAAGGAGTGTTTCAAAACTGTTCTATGAAAAGGAACGTTCAAGTCTGTGAGTTGAATGCACTCCTCGCAAAGAAGTTTCTGAGAATGCAGCAGTCTAGTTTTTGTGTGAAGATATTTCCTTTTCCTTGCATAGACCTCAAATCGCTGGAAATATCCACTTGCAGTTTTCACAAAAAGAGTGTTTCCAAACTGCTCTATCAAAAGACGGGTTGAAATCTGTGAGTTGAATGCACGCATCGAGGAGATCTTTCTGAGAATGCTTCTGTCTAGTTTTTAGGTGAAGATATTCCATTTCCCAGCATGGGCCTCAAAATGCTCCAAATATCCATTTGCAGATTTTACAAAAAGAGTGTTTCAAAACTGCTCTTTCAAAAAGAAGGTTCAAGTCTATGGGTTGAACGCACTCAACACAAGGAAGTTTCTGAGAATGCTTCTGTCCAGTTTTTCTGTGAATATATTTCCATTTCCAGCCTAGGCTTCAAAGCGCTCCAAATATCCACTTGCAGATTCTACAAAAAGAGTGTTTCCAAACTTGTCTATCAATTAGTAGGTTCAACTCTGTTAGGTGAATGCACTCATCACAATGAAATTTCTGAGAATGCTTCTCTCTAGTTTTTATGTGAAGCAATTTCCTTTTCCAACATAGGCCTCAAGGTGCTCTGCATAAACACTTGCGAATTCTACAAACTTAGTGATTCAAAACTGTTCTATCAAAAGGAACGTTCAAGTCTGAGGTGAATGCACTCATCAGAGAGAACTTTCTCAGAATGCTTCTGTCTAGTTTTCAGGTGAAGATATTTCACTTCCCAGCATAGGCCTCAAAGCGCTCCAAATATCCACTTGCAGATTCTACAAAAAGAGTCTTTCAAAACTGCTCTTTGAAAAGGAAGGTTCAAATCTGTGAGTTGAAAGCACTCATCAGAGAGAAGTTTCCGAGAATGATTCTATCTAGTTTTCATCTGCATGTGTTTCCTTTTCCACTAGATGCCGCAATCGCACCAAATATCCACTTGCAGTTTCCACGAAAAGAGTGTTGCAGAACTGCTCCATGGAAAGGAGTGTTCAACTCTGTGAGTTCAATCCCCACATGACATAAAAGTTTCTGAAAATGCTTCTGTCCAGTTTGTATATGAAGATATCTCCTTTTCCAGCATAAGCCTCAAAGAGCTCCAAATATCCACTTGCGTATTCTACAAAAACCGTGTTTCCTAACTGGTCTATCAAAAGGGAGGTTCAACTCTGTGAGTTGAATGCACTCATCACAAAGAAGTTTCTGTGAATGCTTCCATCTAGCTTTTATGCAATGATATTTCCTTTTGCAGCATAGGCCTCAAAGCGCTCCAAATATCCACTTGCAGACTCTACAAAAAGAGGGTTTCAAAACTGCTCTATCAAAAGGCAGGTTGAACTCCGTGAGTTGAATGCACAAAGCACAGGGAACTTTCTGAGAAAGCTTTTGTCCAGTTTCTACGTGAAGATATTTCCTATTCCTGCATAGGCCTCAAAGCACTCCATCCATCCACATGAAGATTCTACTAAAAGAGTGTTTCGAAACTTCTCTATCAAAAGAAAGGTTGAACTCCGTGAGTTCAACGCACACATCACAAAGAAGTTTCTGAGAATGCTTCTGTCCAGTTTTTATGTGAAGATATTTCCTTTTCCAGCATAGGCCTCAAAGCGCTCCATATATCCACTTGCAGATGCTACAAAAAGAGTGTTTCAAAACTGCTCTTTCAGAAGGAAGCTTCAAGTCTGTGAGTTGAATGCACTTCTCACAAAGACGTTTCTGAGAATGCTTCTGTCTAGATTTCATGAGAAGATGTTTCCATTTACATCACAGGCCTCAAATCCCTCCAAATATTCACTTGCGTGTTCTACAAAAAGAGTGTTTCGAAACTTCTCTATCGATTGGTAGGTTCAACTCTCTGAGTTGAATGCACTCTTTACAAAGAGGTTTCTGAGAATATTTCTGTCTAGTTTTTATGTGAAGATATATCCTTTTCCAACATAGGCCTCGAAGCGCTCCGAATAAACAATTGCAGATTCTACAAAAGGAGTGCTTCAAAACTGTTCTATCGAAAGGAACGTTCAAGTCTGTGAGATGAATGCACTCTTCTCAAAGAGGTTTCTGAGAATGCTGCTGTCTAGTTTTTAGGTGAAGACATTTCCTTTTCCAGCGTAGGCCTCCAAGCGCTCCAAATACCCACTTGCAGATTCTACAAAAAGAGTGTCTCCCAACTTCTCTATCAATTGGTAGGTTCAAGTCTGTGAGTTGAATGCAATCCACACAAAGAAGTTTCTGAGAATGCTGCTGTTTAGTTCTTATGTGAAGATATTTCCTTTTCCAGCATAGGCCGGAAATCGCTACAAATATCCACTTGCAGATTTTACCAAAAGTGTGCTTCAAAACTGCTCTTTGAAAAGAAAGGTTCAACACTGTGAGTTGAATGCACATATCGTGAAGAAGTTTCTGAGAATGCTTCTGTCTAGTACTTAGGTGAAGAGATTCCATTTCACAGCATAGGCCTCATAGTGCTCCAAATATCCACTTGCAGATCCTACAGAAAGAGTGTTTCAAAACTGTTCTATCAAAAGGAAGGTTCAAGTCTGTGAGTAGAATGCACTCATCACAAAGAAGTTTCTGAGAATGCTTCTGTCTAGTTTTTATGTGAAGACATTTCCTTTTCCAACATAGGCCTCAAAGCGTTCCGAATAAACACTTGCAGATTGTACAAAAGGAGTGTTTCAAAACTGTTCTATGAAAAGGAACGTTCAAGTCTGTGAGTTGAATGCACTCCTCACAAAGAAGTTTCTGAGAATGCAGCTGTCTAGTTTTTGTGTGAAGATATTTCCTTTTCCTTGCATAGGTCTCAAATCGCTGGAAATATCCACTTGCAGATTTCACAAAAAGAGTGTTTCCAAACTGCTCTATCAAAAGACAGGTTCAACTCTGTGAGTTGAATGCACGCATCGAGAAGAACTTTCTGAGAATGCTTCTGTCTAGTTTTTAGGTGAAGATATTACATTTCCCAGCATAGGCCTCAAAGTGCTCCAAATATCCTTTTGCAGATTTTACAAAAAGAGTGTTTCAAAACTGCTCTTTCAAAAAGAAGGTTCAAGTCTGTGAGTTGAATGCACTCAACACAAGGAAGTTTCTGAGAATGCTTCTGTCTAGTTTTTATGTGAAGATATTTCCATTTCCAGCATAGGCCTCAAAGCGCTCCAAATATCCATTTGCAGATTCTACAAAAAGAGTGTTTCCAAACTTCTCTATCAATTAGTAGGTTCAACTCTGTGAGGTGAATGCACTCATCACAAAGAAGTTTCTGAGAATGCTGCTGTTTAGTTCTTATGTGAAGATATTTCCTTTTCCAGCATAGGCCGGAAATCGCTCTAAATATCCACTTGCAGATTTTACCAAAAGTGTGTTTCAAAACTGCTCTTTGAAAAGAAAGGTTCAACTCTGTGAGTTGATTGCACATGTGGTGAAGAAGTTTCTGAGAATGCTTCTGTCTAGTACTTAGCTGAAGAGATTTCATTTCACAGCATAGGCCTCATAGTGCTCCAAATATCCACTTGCAGATTCTACAAAAAGAGTGTTTCAAAACTGTTCTATCAAAAGGAAGGTTCAACTCTGTGACTAGAATGCACTCATCACAAAGAAGTTTCTGAGAATGCTTCTGTCTAGTTTTTATGTGAAGATATTTCCTTTTCCAACATAGGCCTCAAAGCCCTCCGAATAAACACCGGCAGATTGTAGAAAAGGAGTGTTTCAAAACTGTTCTATGAAAAGGAACGTTCAAGTCTGTGAGTTGAATGCACTCCTCGCAAAGAAGTTTCTGAGAATGCAGCTGTCTAGTTTTTGTGTGAAGATATTTCCTTTTCCTTGCATAGACCTCAAATCGCTGGAAATATCCACTTGCAGATTTCACAAAAAGAGTGTTTCCAAACTGCTCTATCAAAAGACGGGTTGAAATCTGTGAGTTGAATGCACGCATCGAGGAGATCTTTCTGAGAATGCTTCTGTCTAGTTTTTAGGTGAAGATATTCCATTTCCCAGCATGGGCCTCAAAATGCTCCAAATATCCATTTGCAGATTTTACAAAAAGAGTGTTTCAAAACTGCTCTTTCAAAAAGAAGGTTCAAGTCTATGGGTTGAACGCACTCAACACAAGGAAGTTTCTGAGAATGCTTCTGTCCAGTTTTTCTGTGAATATATTTCCATTTCCAGCCTAGGCTTCAAAGCGCTCCAAATATCCACTTGCAGATTCTACAAAAAGAGTGTTTCCAAACTTGTCTATCAATTAGTAGGTTCAACTCTGTTAGGTGAATGCACTCATCACAATGAAATTTCTGAGAATGCTTCTCTCTAGTTTTTATGTGAAGCAATTTCCTTTTCCAACATAGGCCTCAAGGTGCTCTGCATAAACACTTGCGAATTCTACAAACTTAGTGATTCAAAACTGTTCTATCAAAAGGAACGTTCAAGTCTGAGGTGAATGCACTCATCAGGGAGAACTTTCTCAGAATGCTTCTGTCTAGTTTTCAGGTGAAGATATTTCACTTCCCAGCATAGGCCTCAAAGCGCTCCAAATATTCACTTGCAGATTGTACAAAAAGAGTCTTTCAAAACTGCTCTTTGAAAAGGAAGGTTCAAATCTGTGAGTTGAAAGCACTCATCAGAGAGAAGTTTCCGAGAATGATTCTATCTAGTTTTCATCTGCATGTGTTTCCTTTTCCACTAGATGCCGCAATCGCACCAAATATCCACTTGCAGTTTCCACGAAAAGAGTGTTGCAGAACTGCTCCATGGAAAGGAGTGTTCAACTCTGTGAGTTCAATCCCCACATGACATAAAAGTTTCTGAAAATGCTTCTGTCCAGTTTGTATATGAAGATATCTCCTTTTCCAGCATAAGCCTCAAAGAGCTCCAAATATCCACTTGCGTATTCTACAAAAACCGTGTTTCCTAACTGGTCTATCAAAAGGGAGGTTCAACTCTGTGAGTTGAATGCACTCATCACAAAGAAGTTTCTGTGAATGCTTCCATCTAGCTTTTATGCAATGATATTTCCTTTTGCAGCATAGGCCTCAAAGCGCTCCAAATATCCACTTGCAGACTCTACAAAAAGAGGGTTTCAAAACTGCTCTATCAAAAGGCAGGTTGAACTCCGTGAGTTGAATGCACAAAGCACAGGGAACTTTCTGAGAAAGCTTTTGTCCAGTTTCTACGTGAAGATATTTCCTATTCCTGCATAGGCCTCAAAGCACTCCATCCATCCACATGAAGATTCTACTAAAAGAGTGTTTCGAAACTTCTCTATCAAAAGAAAGGTTGAACTCCGTGAGTTCAACGCACACATCACAAAGAAGTTTCTGAGAATGCTTCTGTCCAGTTTTTATGTGAAGATATTTCCTTTTCCAGCATAGGCCTCAAAGCGCTCCATATATCCACTTGCAGATGCTACAAAAAGAGTGTTTCAAAACTGCTCTTTCAGAAGGAAGCTTCAAGTCTGTGAGTTGAATGCACTTCTCACAAAGACGTTTCTGAGAATGCTTCTGTCTAGATTTCATGAGAAGATGTTTCCATTTACATCACAGGCCTCAAATCCCTCCAAATATTCACTTGCGTGTTCTACAAAAAGAGTGTTTCGAAACTTCTCTATCGATTGGTAGGTTCAACTCTCTGAGTTGAATGCACTCTTTACAAAGAGGTTTCTCAGAATATTTCTGTCTAGTTTTTATGTGAAGATATATCCTTTTCCAACATAGGCCTCGAAGCGCTCCGACTAAACAATTGCAGATTCTACAAAAGGAGTGCTTCAAAACTGTCCTACAGAAATTAACGTTCAAGTCTGTGAGATGAATGCACTCTTCTCAAAGAGGTTTCTGAGAATGCTGCTGTCTAGTTTTTAGGTGAAGACATTTCCTTTTCCAGCATAGGCCTCAAAGCGCTCCAAATACCCACTTGCAGATTCTACAAAAAGAGTGTCTCCCAACTCCTCTATCAATTGGTAGGTTCAAGTCTGTGAGCTGAATGCAATCCACACAAAGAAGTTTCTGAGAATGCAGCTGTCTAGATTTTGTGTGAAGATATTTCCTTTTCCTTGCATAGGTCTCAAATCGCTGGAAATATCCACTTGCAGATTTCACAAGAAGAGTGTTTCCAAACTGCTCTATCAAAAGACAGGTTCAACTCTGTGAGTTGAATGCACGCATCGAGAAGAACTTTCTGAGAATGCTTCTGTCTAGTTTTTAGGTGAAGATATTACATTTCCCAGCATAGGCCTCAAAGTGCTCCAAATATCCTTTTGCAGATTTTACAAAAAGAGTGTTTCAAAACTGCTCTTTCAAAAAGAAGGTTCAAGTCTGTGAGTTGAATGCACTCAACACAAGGAAGTTTCTGAGAATGCTTCTGTCTAGTTTTTATGTGAAGATATTTCCATTTCCAGCATAGGCCTCAAAGCGCTCCAAATATCCATTTGCAGATTCTACAAAAAGAGTGTTTCCAAACTTCTCTATCAATTAGTAGGTTCAACTCTGTGAGGTGAATGCACTCATCACAAAGAAGTTTCTGAGAATGCTGCTGTTTAGTTCTTATGTGAAGATATTTCCTTTTCCAGCATAGGCCGGAAATCGCTCTAAATATCCACTTGCAGATTTTACCAAAAGTCTGTTTCAAAACTGCTCTTTGAAAAGAAAGGTTCAACTCTGTGAGTTGATTGCACATGTGGTGAAGAAGTTTCTGAGAATGCTTCTGTCTAGTACTTAGCTGAAGAGATTTCATTTCACAGCATAGGCCTCATAGTGCTCCAAATATCCACTGGCAGATCCTACAAAAAGAGTGTTTCAAAACTGTTCTATCAAAAGGAAGGTTCGACTCTGTGACTAGAATGCACTCATCACAAAGAAGTTTCTGAGAATGCTTCTGTCTAGTTTTTATGTGAAGATATTTCCTTTTCCAACATAGGCCTCAAAGCCCTCCGAATAAACAGCGGCAGATTGTACAAAAGGAGTGTTTCAAAAGTGTTCTATGAAAAGGAACGTTCAAGTCTGTGAGTTGAATGCAATCCTCACAAAGAAGTTTCTGAGAATGCAGCTGTCTAGTTTTTGTGTGAAGATATTTCCTTTTCCTTGCATAGACCTCAAATCGCTGGAAATATCCACTTGCAGATTTCACAAAAAGAGTGTTTCCAAACTGCTCTATCAAAAGACGGGTTGAAATCTGTGAGTTGAATGCACGCATCGAGGAGATCTTTCTGAGAATGCTTCTGTCTAGTTTTTAGGTGAAGATATTCCATTTCCCAGCATGGGCCTCAATATGCTCCAAATATCCATTTGCAGATTTTACAAAAAGAGTGTTTCAAAACTGCTCTTTCAAAAAGAAGGTTCAAGTCTATGGGTTGAACGCACTCAACACAAGGAAGTTTCTGAGAATGCTTCTGTCCAGTTTTTCTGTGAATATATTTCCATTTCCAGCCTAGGCTTCAAAGCGCTCCAAATATCCACTTGCAGATTCTACAAAAAGAGTGTTTCCAAACTTGTCTATCAATTAGTAGGTTCAACTCTGTTAGGTGAATGCACTCATCACAATGAAATTTCTGAGAATGCTTCTCTCTAGTTTTTATGTGAAGCAATTTCCTTTTCCAACATAGGCCCAAGGTGCTCTGCCTAAACACTTGCGAATTCTACAGACTTAGTGATTCAAAACTGTTCTATCAAAAGGAACGTTCAAGTCTGAGGTGAATGCACTCATCAGAGAGAACTTTCTCAGAATGCTTCTGTCTAGTTTTCAGGTGAAGATATTTCACTTCCCAGCATAGGCCTCAAAGCGCTCCAAATATCCACTTGCAGATTCTACAAAAAGAGTCTTTCAAAACTGCTCTTTGAAAAGGAAGGTTCAAATCTGTGAGTTGAAAGCACTCATCAGAGAGAAGTTTCCGAGAATGATTCTATCTAGTTTTCATCTGCATGTGTTTCCTTTTCCACTAGATGCCGCAATCGCACCAAATATCCACTTGCAGTTTCCACGAAAAGAGTGTTGCAGAACTGCTCCATGGAAAGGAGTGTTCAACTCTGTGAGTTCAATCCCCACATGACATAAAAGTTTCTGAAAATGCTTCTGTCCAGTTTGTATATGAAGATATCTCCTTTTCCAGCATAAGCCTCAAAGAGCTCCAAATATCCACTTGCGTATTCTACAAAAACCGTGTTTCATAACTGGTCTATCAAAAGGGAGGTTCAACTCTGTGAGTTGAATGCACTCATCACAAAGAAGTTTCTGTGAATGCTTCCATCTAGCTTTTATGCAATGATATTTCCTTTTGCAGCATAGGCCTCAAAGCGCTCCAAATATCCACTTGCAGATTCTACAAAAAGAGGGTTTCAAAACTGCTCTATCAAAAGGCAGGTTGAACTCCGTGAGTTGAATGCACAAAGCACAGGGAACTCTCTGAGAAAGCTTTTGTCCAGTTCCTACGTGAAGATATTTCCTATTCCTGCATAGGCCTCAAAGCACTCCATCCATCCACATGAAGATTCTACTAAAAGAGTGTTTCGAAACCTCTCTATCAAAAGAAAGGTTGAACTCCGTGAGTTCAACGCACACATCACAAAGAAGTTTCTGAGAATGCTTCTGTCCAGTTTTTATGTGAAGATATTTCCTTTTCCAGCATAGGCCTCAAAGCGCTCCATATATCCACTTGCAGATGCTACAAAAAGAGTGTTTCAAAACTGCTCTTTCAGAAGGAAGCTTCAAGTCTGTGAGTTGAATGCACTTATCACAAAGACGTTTCTGAGAATGCTTCTGTCTAGATTTCATGAGAAGATGTTTCCATTTACATCACAGGCCTCAAATCCCTCCAAATATTCACTTGCGTGTTCTACAAAAAGAGTGTTTCGAAACTTCTCTATCGATTGGTAGGTTCAACTCTCTGAGTTGAATGCACTCTTTACAAAGAGGTTTCTGAGAATATTTCTGTCTAGTTTTTATGTGAAGATATATCCTTTTCCAACATAGGCCTCGAAGCGCTCCGAATAAACAATTGCAGATTCTACAAAAGGAGTGCTTCAAAACTGTTCTATCGAAAGGAACGTTCAAGTCTGTGAGATGAATGCACTCTTCTCAAAGAGGTTTCTGAGAATGCTGCTGTCTAGTTTTTAGGTGAAGACATTTCCTTTTCCAGCGTAGGCCTCCAAGCGCTCCAAATACCCACTTGCAGATTCTACAAAAAGAGTGTCTCCCAACTTCTCTATCAATTGGTAGGTTCAAGTCTGTGAGTTGAATGCAATCCACACAAAGAAGTTTCTGAGAATGCTGCTGTTTAGTTCTTATATGAAGATATTTCCTTTTCCAGCATAGGCCGGAAATCGCTACAAATATCCACTTGCAGATTTTACCAAAAGTGTGCTTCAAAACTGCTCTTTGAAAAGAAAGGTTCAACACTGTGAGTTGAATGCACATATCGTGAAGAAGTTTCTGAGAATGCTTCTGTCTAGTACTTAGGTGAAGAGATTCCATTTCACAGCATAGGCCTCATAGTGCTCCAAATATCCACTTGCAGATTCTACAAAAAGAGTGTTTCAAAACTGTTCTATCAAAAGGAAGGTTCAAGTCTGTGAGTAGAATGCACTCATCACAAAGAAGTTTCTGAGAATGCTTCTGTCTAGTTTTTATGTGAAGACATTTCCTTTTCCAACATAGGCCTCAAAGCGTTCCTAATAAACACTTGCAGATTGTACAAAAGGAGTGTTTCAAAACTGTTCTATGAAAAGGAACGTTCAAGTCTGTGAGTTGAATGCACTCCTCACAAAGAAGTTTCTGAGAATGCAGCTGTCTAGTTTTCGTGTGAAGATATTTCCTTTTCCTTGCATAGGTCTCAAATCGCTGGAAATATCCACTTGCAGAATTCACAAGAAGAGTGTTTCCAAACTGCTCTATCAAAAGACAGGTTCAACTCTGTGAGTTGAATGCACGCATCGAGAAGAACTTTCTGAGAATGCTTCTGTCTAGTTTTTAGGTGAAGATATTACGTTTCCCAGCATACGCCTCAAAGTGCTCCAAATATCCTTTTGCAGATTTTACAAAAAGAGTGTTTCAAAACTGCTCTTTCAAAAAGAAGGTTCAAGTCTGTGAGTTGAATGCACTCAACACAAGGAAGTTTCTGAGAATGCTTCTGTCTAGTTTTTATGTGAAGATATTTCCATTTCCAGCATAGGCCTCATAGTGCTCCAAATATCCACTTGCAGATTCTACAAAAAGAGTGTTTCAAAACTGTTCTATCAAAAGGAAGGTTCAACTCTGTGACTAGAATGCACTCATCACAAAGAAGTTTCTGAGAATGCTTCTGTCTAGTTTTTATGTGAAGATATTTCCATTTCCAGCATAGGCCTCAAAGCGCTCCAAATATCCATTTGCAGATTCTACAAAAAGAGTGTTTCCAAACTTCTCTATCAATTAGTAGGTTCAACTCTGTGAGGTGAATGCACTCATCACAAAGAAGTTTCTGAGAATGCTGCTGTTTAGTTCTTATGTGAAGATATTTCCTTTTCCAGCATAGGCCGGAAATCGCTCTAAATATCCACTTGCAGATTTTACCAAAAGTGTGTTTCAAAACTGCTCTTTGAAAAGAAAGGTTCA
This sequence comes from Pongo pygmaeus, assembly GCF_028885625.2. NCBI lineage: Eukaryota > Metazoa > Chordata > Mammalia > Primates > Hominidae > Pongo > Pongo pygmaeus. Next base: position 21,876,848 of record NC_085930.1, read on the forward strand.
ACTCTGTGAGTTGATTGCACATGTGGTGAAGAAGTTTCTGAGAATGCTTCTGTCTAGTACTTAGCTGAAGAGATTTCATTTCACAGCATAGGCCTCATAGTGCTCCAAATATCCACTTGCAGATTCTACAAAAAGAGTGTTTCAAAACTGTTCTATCAAAAGGAAGGTTCAACTCTGTGACTAGAATGCACTCATCACAAAGAAGTTTCTGAGAATGCTTCTGTCTAGTTTTTATGTGAAGATATTTCGTTTTCCAACATAGGCCTCAAAGCGCTCCGAATAAACACCGGCAGATTGTACAAAAGGAGTGTTTCAAAACTGTTCTATGAAAAGGAACGTTCAAGTCTGTGAGTTGAATGCACTCCTCGCAAAGAAGTTTCTGAGAATGCAGCAGTCTAGTTTTTGTGTGAAGATATTTCCTTTTCCTTGCATAGACCTCAAATCGCTGGAAATATCCACTTGCAGTTTTCACAAAAAGAGTGTTTCCAAACTGCTCTATCAAAAGACGGGTTGAAATCTGTGAGTTGAATGCACGCATCGAGGAGATCTTTCTGAGAATGCTTCTGTCTAGTTTTTAGGTGAAGATATTCCATTTCCCAGCATGGGCCTCAAAATGCTCCAAATATCCATTTGCAGATTTTACAAAAAGAGTGTTTCAAAACTGCTCTTTCAAAAAGAAGGTTCAAGTCTATGGGTTGAACGCACTCAACACAAGGAAGTTTCTGAGAATGCTTCTGTCCAGTTTTTCTGTGAATATATTTCCATTTCCAGCCTAGGCTTCAAAGCGCTCCAAATATCCACTTGCAGATTCTACAAAAAGAGTGTTTCCAAACTTGTCTATCAATTAGTAGGTTCAACTCTGTTAGGTGAATGCACTCATCACAATGAAATTTCTGAGAATGCTTCTCTCTAGTTTTTATGTGAAGCAATTTCCTTTTCCAACATAGGCCTCAAGGTGCTCTGCATAAACACTTGCGAATTCTACAAACTTAGTGATTCAAAACTGTTCTATCAAAAGGAACGTTCAAGTCTGAGGTGAATGCACTCATCAGAGAGAACTTTCTCAGAATGCTTCTGTCTAGTTTTCAGGTGAAGATATTTCACTTCCCAGCATAGGCCTCAAAGCGCTCCAAATATCCACTTGCAGATTCTACAAAAAGAGTCTTTCAAAACTGCTCTTTGAAAAGGAAGGTTCAAATCTGTGAGTTGAAAGCACTCATCAGAGAGAAGTTTCCGAGAATGATTCTATCTAGTTTTCATCTGCATGTGTTTCCTTTTCCACTAGATGCCGCAATCGCACCAAATATCCACTTGCAGTTTCCACGAAAAGAGTGTTGCAGAACTGCTCCATGGAAAGGAGTGTTCAACTCTGTGAGTTCAATCCCCACATGACATAAAAGTTTCTGAAAATGCTTCTGTCCAGTTTGTATATGAAGATATCTCCTTTTCCAGCATAAGCCTCAAAGAGCTCCAAATATCCACTTGCGTATTCTACAAAAACCGTGTTTCCTAACTGGTCTATCAAAAGGGAGGTTCAACTCTGTGAGTTGAATGCACTCATCACAAAGAAGTTTCTGTGAATGCTTCCATCTAGCTTTTATGCAATGATATTTCCTTTTGCAGCATAGGCCTCAAAGCGCTCCAAATATCCACTTGCAGACTCTACAAAAAGAGGGTTTCAAAACTGCTCTATCAAAAGGCAGGTTGAACTCCGTGAGTTGAATGCACAAAGCACAGGGAACTTTCTGAGAAAGCTTTTGTCCAGTTTCTACGTGAAGATATTTCCTATTCCTGCATAGGCCTCAAAGCACTCCATCCATCCACATGAAGATTCTACTAAAAGAGTGTTTCGAAACTTCTCTATCAAAAGAAAGGTTGAACTCCGTGAGTTCAACGCACACATCACAAAGAAGTTTCTGAGAATGCTTCTGTCCAGTTTTTATGTGAAGATATTTCCTTTTCCAGCATAGGCCTCAAAGCGCTCCATATATCCACTTGCAGATGCTACAAAAAGAGTGTTTCAAAACTGCTCTTTCAGAAGGAAGCTTCAAGTCTGTGAGTTGAATGCACTTCTCACAAAGACGTTTCTGAGAATGCTTCTGTCTAGATTTCATGAGAAGATGTTTCCATTTACATCACAGGCCTCAAATCCCTCCAAATATTCACTTGCGTGTTCTACAAAAAGAGTGTTTCGAAACTTCTCTATCGATTGGTAGGTTCAACTCTCTGAGTTGAATGCACTCTTTACAAAGAGGTTTCTGAGAATATTTCTGTCTAGTTTTTATGTGAAGATATATCCTTTTCCAACATAGGCCTCGAAGCGCTCCGAATAAACAATTGCAGATTCTACAAAAGGAGTGCTTCAAAACTGTTCTATCGAAAGGAACGTTCAAGTCTGTGAGATGAATGCACTCTTCTCAAAGAGGTTTCTGAGAATGCTGCTGTCTAGTTTTTAGGTGAAGACATTTCCTTTTCCAGCGTAGGCCTCCAAGCGCTCCAAATACCCACTTGCAGATTCTACAAAAAGAGTGTCTCCCAACTTCTCTATCAATTGGTAGGTTCAAGTCTGTGAGTTGAATGCAATCCACACAAAGAAGTTTCTGAGAATGCTGCTGTTTAGTTCTTATGTGAAGATATTTCCTTTTCCAGCATAGGCCGGAAATCGCTACAAATATCCACTTGCAGATTTTACCAAAAGTGTGCTTCAAAACTGCTCTTTGAAAAGAAAGGTTCAACACTGTGAGTTGAATGCACATATCGTGAAGAAGTTTCTGAGAATGCTTCTGTCTAGTACTTAGGTGAAGAGATTCCATTTCACAGCATAGGCCTCATAGTGCTCCAAATATCCACTTGCAGATCCTACAGAAAGAGTGTTTCAAAACTGTTCTATCAAAAGGAAGGTTCAAGTCTGTGAGTAGAATGCACTCATCACAAAGAAGTTTCTGAGAATGCTTCTGTCTAGTTTTTATGTGAAGACATTTCCTTTTCCAACATAGGCCTCAAAGCGTTCCGAATAAACACTTGCAGATTGTACAAAAGGAGTGTTTCAAAACTGTTCTATGAAAAGGAACGTTCAAGTCTGTGAGTTGAATGCACTCCTCACAAAGAAGTTTCTGAGAATGCAGCTGTCTAGTTTTTGTGTGAAGATATTTCCTTTTCCTTGCATAGGTCTCAAATCGCTGGAAATATCCACTTGCAGATTTCACAAAAAGAGTGTTTCCAAACTGCTCTATCAAAAGACAGGTTCAACTCTGTGAGTTGAATGCACGCATCGAGAAGAACTTTCTGAGAATGCTTCTGTCTAGTTTTTAGGTGAAGATATTACATTTCCCAGCATAGGCCTCAAAGTGCTCCAAATATCCTTTTGCAGATTTTACAAAAAGAGTGTTTCAAAACTGCTCTTTCAAAAAGAAGGTTCAAGTCTGTGAGTTGAATGCACTCAACACAAGGAAGTTTCTGAGAATGCTTCTGTCTAGTTTTTATGTGAAGATATTTCCATTTCCAGCATAGGCCTCAAAGCGCTCCAAATATCCATTTGCAGATTCTACAAAAAGAGTGTTTCCAAACTTCTCTATCAATTAGTAGGTTCAACTCTGTGAGGTGAATGCACTCATCACAAAGAAGTTTCTGAGAATGCTGCTGTTTAGTTCTTATGTGAAGATATTTCCTTTTCCAGCATAGGCCGGAAATCGCTCTAAATATCCACTTGCAGATTTTACCAAAAGTGTGTTTCAAAACTGCTCTTTGAAAAGAAAGGTTCAACTCTGTGAGTTGATTGCACATGTGGTGAAGAAGTTTCTGAGAATGCTTCTGTCTAGTACTTAGCTGAAGAGATTTCATTTCACAGCATAGGCCTCATAGTGCTCCAAATATCCACTTGCAGATTCTACAAAAAGAGTGTTTCAAAACTGTTCTATCAAAAGGAAGGTTCAACTCTGTGACTAGAATGCACTCATCACAAAGAAGTTTCTGAGAATGCTTCTGTCTAGTTTTTATGTGAAGATATTTCCTTTTCCAACATAGGCCTCAAAGCCCTCCGAATAAACACCGGCAGATTGTAGAAAAGGAGTGTTTCAAAACTGTTCTATGAAAAGGAACGTTCAAGTCTGTGAGTTGAATGCACTCCTCGCAAAGAAGTTTCTGAGAATGCAGCTGTCTAGTTTTTGTGTGAAGATATTTCCTTTTCCTTGCATAGACCTCAAATCGCTGGAAATATCCACTTGCAGATTTCACAAAAAGAGTGTTTCCAAACTGCTCTATCAAAAGACGGGTTGAAATCTGTGAGTTGAATGCACGCATCGAGGAGATCTTTCTGAGAATGCTTCTGTCTAGTTTTTAGGTGAAGATATTCCATTTCCCAGCATGGGCCTCAAAATGCTCCAAATATCCATTTGCAGATTTTACAAAAAGAGTGTTTCAAAACTGCTCTTTCAAAAAGAAGGTTCAAGTCTATGGGTTGAACGCACTCAACACAAGGAAGTTTCTGAGAATGCTTCTGTCCAGTTTTTCTGTGAATATATTTCCATTTCCAGCCTAGGCTTCAAAGCGCTCCAAATATCCACTTGCAGATTCTACAAAAAGAGTGTTTCCAAACTTGTCTATCAATTAGTAGGTTCAACTCTGTTAGGTGAATGCACTCATCACAATGAAATTTCTGAGAATGCTTCTCTCTAGTTTTTATGTGAAGCAATTTCCTTTTCCAACATAGGCCTCAAGGTGCTCTGCATAAACACTTGCGAATTCTACAAACTTAGTGATTCAAAACTGTTCTATCAAAAGGAACGTTCAAGTCTGAGGTGAATGCACTCATCAGGGAGAACTTTCTCAGAATGCTTCTGTCTAGTTTTCAGGTGAAGATATTTCACTTCCCAGCATAGGCCTCAAAGCGCTCCAAATATTCACTTGCAGATTGTACAAAAAGAGTCTTTCAAAACTGCTCTTTGAAAAGGAAGGTTCAAATCTGTGAGTTGAAAGCACTCATCAGAGAGAAGTTTCCGAGAATGATTCTATCTAGTTTTCATCTGCATGTGTTTCCTTTTCCACTAGATGCCGCAATCGCACCAAATATCCACTTGCAGTTTCCACGAAAAGAGTGTTGCAGAACTGCTCCATGGAAAGGAGTGTTCAACTCTGTGAGTTCAATCCCCACATGACATAAAAGTTTCTGAAAATGCTTCTGTCCAGTTTGTATATGAAGATATCTCCTTTTCCAGCATAAGCCTCAAAGAGCTCCAAATATCCACTTGCGTATTCTACAAAAACCGTGTTTCCTAACTGGTCTATCAAAAGGGAGGTTCAACTCTGTGAGTTGAATGCACTCATCACAAAGAAGTTTCTGTGAATGCTTCCATCTAGCTTTTATGCAATGATATTTCCTTTTGCAGCATAGGCCTCAAAGCGCTCCAAATATCCACTTGCAGACTCTACAAAAAGAGGGTTTCAAAACTGCTCTATCAAAAGGCAGGTTGAACTCCGTGAGTTGAATGCACAAAGCACAGGGAACTTTCTGAGAAAGCTTTTGTCCAGTTTCTACGTGAAGATATTTCCTATTCCTGCATAGGCCTCAAAGCACTCCATCCATCCACATGAAGATTCTACTAAAAGAGTGTTTCGAAACTTCTCTATCAAAAGAAAGGTTGAACTCCGTGAGTTCAACGCACACATCACAAAGAAGTTTCTGAGAATGCTTCTGTCCAGTTTTTATGTGAAGATATTTCCTTTTCCAGCATAGGCCTCAAAGCGCTCCATATATCCACTTGCAGATGCTACAAAAAGAGTGTTTCAAAACTGCTCTTTCAGAAGGAAGCTTCAAGTCTGTGAGTTGAATGCACTTCTCACAAAGACGTTTCTGAGAATGCTTCTGTCTAGATTTCATGAGAAGATGTTTCCATTTACATCACAGGCCTCAAATCCCTCCAAATATTCACTTGCGTGTTCTACAAAAAGAGTGTTTCGAAACTTCTCTATCGATTGGTAGGTTCAACTCTCTGAGTTGAATGCACTCTTTACAAAGAGGTTTCTGAGAATATTTCTGTCTAGTTTTTATGTGAAGATATATCCTTTTCCAACATAGGCCTCGAAGCGCTCCGAATAAACAATTGCAGATTCTACAAAAGGAGTGCTTCAAAACTGTTCTATCGAAAGGAACGTTCAAGTCTGTGAGATGAATGCACTCTTCTCAAAGAGGTTTCTGAGAATGCTGCTGTCTAGTTTTTAGGTGAAGACATTTCCTTTTCCAGCGTAGGCCTCCAAGCGCTCCAAATACCCACTTGCAGATTCTACAAAAAGAGTGTCTCCCAACTTCTCTATCAATTGGTAGGTTCAAGTCTGTGAGTTGAATGCAATCCACACAAAGAAGTTTCTGAGAATGCTGCTGTTTAGTTCTTATGTGAAGATATTTCCTTTTCCAGCATAGGCCGGAAATCGCTACAAATATCCACTTGCAGATTTTACCAAAAGTGTGCTTCAAAACTGCTCTTTGAAAAGAAAGGTTCAACACTGTGAGTTGAATGCACATATCGTGAAGAAGTTTCTGAGAATGCTTCTGTCTAGTACTTAGGTGAAGAGATTCCATTTCACAGCATAGGCCTCATAGTGCTCCAAATATCCACTTGCAGATCCTACAGAAAGAGTGTTTCAAAACTGTTCTATCAAAAGGAAGGTTCAAGTCTGTGAGTAGAATGCACTCATCACAAAGAAGTTTCTGAGAATGCTTCTGTCTAGTTTTTATGTGAAGACATTTCCTTTTCCAACATAGGCCTCAAAGCGTTCCGAATAAACACTTGCAGATTGTACAAAAGGAGTGTTTCAAAACTGTTCTATGAAAAGGAACGTTCAAGTCTGTGAGTTGAATGCACTCCTCACAAAGAAGTTTCTGAGGATGCAGCTGTCTAGTTTTTGTGTGAAGATATTTCCTTTTCCTTGCATAGGTCTCAAATCGCTGGAAATATCCACTTGCAGATTTCACAAAAAGAGTGTTTCCAAACTGCTCTATCAAAAGACAGGTTCAACTCTGTGAGTTGAATGCACGCATCGAGAAGAACTTTCTGAGAATGCTTCTGTCTAGTTTTTAGGTGAAGATATTACATTTCCCAGCATAGGCCTCAAAGTGCTCCAAATATCCTTTTGCAGATTTTACAAAAAGAGTGTTTCAAAACTGCTCTTTCAAAAAGAAGGTTCAAGTCTGTGAGTTGAATGCACTCAACACAAGGAAGTTTCTGAGAATGCTTCTGTCTAGTTTTTATGTGAAGATATTTCCATTTCCAGCATAGGCCTCAAAGCGCTCCAAATATCCATTTGCAGATTCTACAAAAAGAGTGTTTCCAAACTTCTCTATCAATTAGTAGGTTCAACTCTGTGAGGTGAATGCACTCATCACAAAGAAGTTTCTGAGAATGCTGCTGTTTAGTTCTTATGTGAAGATATTTCCTTTTCCAGCATAGGCCGGAAATCGCTCTAAATATCCACTTGCAGATTTTACCAAAAGTGTGTTTCAAAACTGCTCTTTGAAAAGAAAGGTTCAACTCTGTGAGTTGATTGCACATGTGGTGAAGAAGTTTCTGAGAATGCTTCTGTCTAGTACTTAGCTGAAGAGATTTCATTTCACAGCATAGGCCTCATAGTGCTCCAAATATCCACTTGCAGATTCTACAAAAAGAGTGTTTCAAAACTGTTCTATCAAAAGGAAGGTTCAACTCTGTGACTAGAATGCACTCATCACAAAGAAGTTTCTGAGAATGCTTCTGTCTAGTTTTTATGTGAAGATATTTCCTTTTCCAACATAGGCCTCAAAGCCCTCCGAATAAACACCGGCAGATTGTAGAAAAGGAGTGTTTCAAAACTGTTCTATGAAAAGGAACGTTCAAGTCTGTGAGTTGAATGCACTCCTCGCAAAGAAGTTTCTGAGAATGCAGCTGTCTAGTTTTTGTGTGAAGATATTTCCTTTTCCTTGCATAGACCTCAAATCGCTGGAAATATCCACTTGCAGATTTCACAAAAAGAGTGTTTCCAAACTGCTCTATCAAAAGACGGGTTGAAATCTGTGAGTTGAATGCACGCATCGAGGAGATCTTTCTGAGAATGCTTCTGTCTAGTTTTTAGGTGAAGATATTCCATTTCCCAGCATGGGCCTCAAAATGCTCCAAATATCCATTTGCAGATTTTACAAAAAGAGTGTTTCAAAACTGCTCTTTCAAAAAGAAGGTTCAAGTCTATGGGTTGAACGCACTCAACACAAGGAAGTTTCTGAGAATGCTTCTGTCCAGTTTTTCTGTGAATATATTTCCATTTCCAGCCTAGGCTTCAAAGCGCTCCAAATATCCACTTGCAGATTCTACAAAAAGAGTGTTTCCAAACTTGTCTATCAATTAGTAGGTTCAACTCTGTTAGGTGAATGCACTCATCACAATGAAATTTCTGAGAATGCTTCTCTCTAGTTTTTATGTGAAGCAATTTCCTTTTCCAACATAGGCCTCAAGGTGCTCTGCATAAACACTTGCGAATTCTACAAACTTAGTGATTCAAAACTGTTCTATCAAAAGGAACGTTCAAGTCTGAGGTGAATGCACTCATCAGGGAGAACTTTCTCAGAATGCTTCTGTCTAGTTTTCAGGTGAAGATATTTCACTTCCCAGCATAGGCCTCAAAGCGCTCCAAATATTCACTTGCAGATTGTACAAAAAGAGTCTTTCAAAACTGCTCTTTGAAAAGGAAGGTTCAAATCTGTGAGTTGAAAGCACTCATCAGAGAGAAGTTTCCGAGAATGATTCTATCTAGTTTTCATCTGCATGTGTTTCCTTTTCCACTAGATGCCGCAATCGCACCAAATATCCACTTGCAGTTTCCACGAAAAGAGTGTTGCAGAACTGCTCCATGGAAAGGAGTGTTCAACTCTGTGAGTTCAATCCCCACATGACATAAAAGTTTCTGAAAATGCTTCTGTCCAGTTTGTATATGAAGATATCTCCTTTTCCAGCATAAGCCTCAAAGAGCTCCAAATATCCACTTGCGTATTCTACAAAAACCGTGTTTCATAACTGGTCTATCAAAAGGGAGGTTCAACTCTGTGAGTTGAATGCACTCATCACAAAGAAGTTTCTGTGAATGCTTCCATCTAGCTTTTATGCAATGATATTTCCTTTTGCAGCATAGGCCTCAAAGCGCTCCAAATATCCACTTGCAGACTCTACAAAAAGAGGGTTTCAAAACTGCTCTATCAAAAGGCAGGTTGAACTCCGTGAGTTGAATGCACAAAGCACAGGGAACTTTCTGAGAAAGCTTTTGTCCAGTTTCTACGTGAAGATATTTCCTATTCCTGCATAGGCCTCAAAGCACTCCATCCATCCACATGAAGATTCTACTAAAAGAGTGTTTCGAAACTTCTCTATCAAAAGAAAGGTTGAACTCCGTGAGTTCAACGCACACATCACAAAGAAGTTTCTGAGAATGCTTCTGTCCAGTTTTTATGTGAAGATATTTCCTTTTCCAGCATAGGCCTCAAAGCGCTCCATATATCCACTTGCAGATGCTACAAAAAGAGTGTTTCAAAACTGCTCTTTCAGAAGGAAGCTTCAAGTCTGTGAGTTGAATGCACTTCTCACAAAGACGTTTCTGAGAATGCTTCTGTCTAGATTTCATGAGAAGATGTTTCCATTTACATCACAGGCCTCAAATCCCTCCAAATATTCACTTGCGTGTTCTACAAAAAGAGTGTTTCGAAACTTCTCTATCGATTGGTAGGTTCAACTCTCTGAGTTGAATGCACTCTTTACAAAGAGGTTTCTGAGAATATTTCTGTCTAGTTTTTATGTGAAGATATATCCTTTTCCAACATAGGCCTCGAAGCGCTCCGAATAAACAATTGCAGATTCTACAAAAGGAGTGCTTCAAAACTGTTCTATCGAAAGGAACGTTCAAGTCTGTGAGATGAATGCACTCTTCTCAAAGAGGTTTCTGAGAATGCTGCTGTCTAGTTTTTAGGTGAAGACATTTCCTTTTCCAGCGTAGGCCTCCAAGCGCTCCAAATACCCACTTGCAGATTCTACAAAAAGAGTGTCTCCCAACTTCTCTATCAATTGGTAGGTTCAAGTCTGTGAGTTGAATGCAATCCACACAAAGAAGTTTCTGAGAATGCTGCTGTTTAGTTCTTATGTGAAGATATTTCCTTTTCCAGCATAGGCCGGAAATCGCTACAAATATCCACTTGCAGATTTTACCAAAAGTGTGCTTCAAAACTGCTCTTTGAAAAGAAAGGTTCAACACTGTGAGTTGAATGCACATATCGTGAAGAAGTTTCTGAGAATGCTTCTGTCTAGTACTTAGGTGAAGAGATTCCATTTCACAGCATAGGCCTCATAGTGCTCCAAATATCCACTTGCAGATCCTACAGAAAGAGTGTTTCAAAACTGTTCTATCAAAAGGAAGGTTCAAGTCTGTGAGTAGAATGCACTCATCACAAAGAAGTTTCTGAGAATGCTTCTGTCTAGTTTTTATGTGAAGATATTTCCATTTCTAGCATAGGCCTCAAAGCGCTCCAAATATCCATTTGCAGATTCTACAAAAAGAGTGTTTCCAAACTTCTCTATCAATTAGTAGGTTCAACTCTGTGAGGTGAATGCACTCATCACAAAGAAGTTTCTCAGAATGCTGCTGTTTAGTTCTTATGTGAAGATATTTCCTTTTCCAGCATAGGCCGGAAATGGCTCTAAATATCCACTTGCAGATTTTACCAAAAGTGTGTTTCAAAACTGCTCTTTGAAAAGAAAGGTTCAACTCTGTGAGTTGATTGCACATGTGGTGAAGAAGTTTCTGAGAATGCTTCTGTCTAGTACTTAGCTGAAGAGATTTCATTTCACAGCATAGGCCTCATAGTGCTCCAAATATCCACTTGCAGATTCTACAAAAAGAGTGTTTCAAAACTGTTCTATCAAAAGGAAGGTTCAACTCTGTGACTAGAATGCACTCATCACAAAGAAGTTTCTGAGAATGCTTCTGTCTAGTTTTTATGTGAAGATATTTCCTTTTCCAACATAGGCCTCAAAGCGCTCCGAATAAACACCGGCAGATTGTACAAAAGGAGTGTTTCAAAACTGTTCTATGAAAAGGAACGTTCAAGTCTGTGGGTTGAATGCATTCCTCACAAAGAAGTTTCTGAGAATGCAGCTGTCTAGTTTTTGTGTGAATATATTTCCTTTTCCTTGCATAGACCTCAAATCGCTGGAAATATCCACTTGCAGATTTCACAAAAAGAGTGTTTCCAAACTGCTCTATCAAAAGACGGGTTGAAATCTGTGAGTTGAATGCACGCATCGAGGAGATCTTTCTGAGAATGCTTCTGTCTAGTTTTTAGGTGAAGATATTCCATTTCCCAGCATGGGCCTCAAAATGCTCCAAATATCCATTTGCAGATTATACAAAAAGAGTGTTTCAAAACTGCTCTTTCAAAAAGAAGGTTCAAGTCTATGGGTTGAACGCACTCAACACAAGGAAGTTTCTGAGAATGCTTCTGTCCAGTTTTTCTGTGAATATATTTCCATTTCCAGCCTAGGCTTCAAAGCGCTCCAAATATCCAATTGCAGATTCTACAAAAAGAGTGTTTCCAAACTTGTCTATCAATTAGTAGGTTCAACTGTGTTAGGTGAATGCACTCATCACAATGAAATTTCTGAGAATGCTTCTCTCTAGTTTTTATGTGAAGCAATTTCCTTTTCCAACATAGGCCTCAAGGTGCTCTGCATAAACACTTGCGAATTCTACAAACTTAGTGATTGAAAACTGTTCTATCAAAAGGAACGTTCAAGTCTGAGGTGAATGCACTCATCAGAGAGAACTTTCTCAGAATGCTTCTGTCTAGTTTTCAGGTGAAGATATTTCATTTCCCAGCATAGGCCTCAAAGCGCTCCAAATATCCACTTGCAGATCCTACAAAAAGAGTCTTTCAAAACTGCTCTTTGAAAAGGAAGGTTCAAATCTGTGAGTTGAAAGCACTCATCAGAGAGAAGTTTCCGAGAATGATTCTATCTAGTTTTCATCTGCATGTGTTTCCTTTTCCACTAGATGCCGCAATCGCACCAAATATCCACTTGCAGTTACCACGAAAAGAGTGTTGCAGAACTGCTCCATGGAAAGGAGTGTTCAACTCTGTGAGTTCAATCCCCACATGACATAAAAGTTTCTGAAAATGCTTCTGTCCAGTTTGTATATGAAGATATCTCCTTTTCCAGCATAAGCCTCAAAGAGCTCCAAATATCCACTTGCGTATTCTACAAAAACCGTGTTTCATAACTGGTCTATCAAAAGCAAGGTTCAACTCTGTGAGTTGAATGCACTCATCACAAAGAAGTTTCTGTGAATGCTTCCATCTAGCTTTTATGCAATGATATTTCCTTTTGCAGCATAGGCCTCAAAGCGCTCCAAATATCCACTTGCAGATTCTACAAAAAGAGGGTTTCAAAACTGCTCTATCAAAAGGCAGGTTGAACTCCGTGAGTTGAATGCACAAAGCACAGAGAACTTTCTGAGAAAGCTTTTGTCCAGTTTCTACGTGAAGATATTTCCATTTCCAGCATAGGCCTCAAAGCACTCCATCCATCCACATGAAGATTCTACTAAAAGAGTGTTTCGAAACTTCTCTATCAAAAGAAAGGTTGAACTCCGTGAGTTCAACGCACACATCACAAAGAAGTTTCTGAGAATGCTTCTGTCCAGTTTTTATGTGAAGATATTTCCTTTTCCAGCATAGGCCTCAAAGCGCTCCATATATCCACTTGCAGATGCTACAAAAAGAGTGTTTCAAAACTGCTCTTTCAGAAGGAAGCTTCAAGTCTGTGAGTTGAATGCACTTCTCACGAAGACGTTTCTGAGAATGCTTCTGTCTAGATTTCATGAGAAGATGTTTCCATTTACATCACAGGCCTCAAATCCCTCCAAATATTCACTTGCGTGTTCTACAAAAAGAGTGTTTCGAAACTTCTCTATCGATTGGTAGGTTCAACTCTCTGAGTTCAATGCACTCTTTACAAAGAGGTTTCTGAGAATATTTCTGTCTAGTTTTTATGTGAAGATATATCCTTTTCCAACATAGGCCTCGAAGCGCTCCGACTAAACAATTGCAGATTCTACAAAAGGAGTGCTTCAAAACTGTTCTATCGAAAGGAACGTTCAAGTCTGTGAGATGAATGCACTCTTCTCAAAGAGGTTTCTGAGAATGCTGCTGTCTGGTTTTTAGGTGAAGACATTTCCTTTTCCAGCATAGGCCTCAAAGCGCTCCAAATACCCACTTGCAGATTCTACAAAAAGAGTGTCTCCCAACTTCTCTATCAATTGGTAGGTTCAAGTCTGTGAGTTGAATGCAATCCACACAAAGAAGTTTCTGAGAATGCTGCTGTTTAGTTCTTATGTGAAGATATTTCCTTTTCCAGCATAGGCCGGAAATCGCTACAAATATCCACTTGCAGATTTTACCAAAAGTGTGCTTCAAAACTGCTCTTTGAAAAGAAAGGTTCAACACTGTGAGTTGAATGCACATATCGTGAAGAAGTTTCTGAGAATGCTTCTGTCTAGTACTTAGGTGAAGAGATTCCATTTCACAGCATAAGCCTCATAGTGCTCCAAATATCCACTTGCAGATTCTACAAAAAGAGTGTTTCAAAACTGTTCTATCAAAAGGAAGGTTCAAGTCTGTGACTAGAATGCACTCATCACAAAGAAGTTTCTGAGAATGCTTCTGTCTAGTTTTTATGTGAAGACATTTCCTTTTCCAACATAGGCCTCAAAGCGTTCCGAATAAACACCTGCAGATTGTACAAAAGGAGTGTTTCAAAACTGTTCTATGAAAAGGAACGTTCAAGTCTGTGAGTTGAATGCACTCCTCACAAAGAAGTTTCTGAGAATGCAGCTGTCTAGTTTTCGTGTGAAGATATTTCCTTTTCCTTGCATAGGTCTCAAATCGCTGGAAATATCCACTTGCAGATTTCACAAGAAGAGTGTTTCCAAACTGCTCTATCAAAAGACAGGTTCAACTCTGTGAGTTGAATGCACGCATCGAGAAGAACTTTCTGAGAATGCTTCTGTCTAGTTTTTAGGTGAAGATATTACATTTCCCAGCATAGGCCTCAAAGTGCTCCAAATATCCTTTTGCAGATTTTACAAAAAGAGTGTTTCAAAACTGCTCTTTCAAAAAGAAGGTTCAAGTCTGTGAGTTGAATGCACTCAACACAAGGAAGTTTCTGAGAATGCTTCTGTCTAGTTTTTATGTGAAGATATTTCCATTTCCAGCATAGGCCTCAAAGCGCTCCAAATATCCATTTGCAGATTCTACAAAAAGAGTGTTTCCAAACTTCCCTATCAATTAGTAGGTTCAACTCTGTGAGGTGAATGCACTCATCACAAAGAAGTTTCTGAGAATGCTGCTGTTTAGTTCTTATGTGAAGATATTTCCTTTTCCAGCATAGGCCGGAAATCGCTCTAAATATCCACTTGCAGATTTTACCAAAAGTGTGTTTCAAAACTGCTCTTTGAAAAGAAAGGTTCAACTCTGTGAGTTGATTGCACATGTGGTGAAGAAGTTTCTGAGAATGCTTCTGTCTAGTACTTAGCTGAAGAGATTTCATTTCACAGCATAAGCCTCATAGTGCTCCAAATATCCACTTGCAGATTCTACAAAAAGAGTGTTTCAAAACTGTTCTATCAAAAGGAAGGTTCAACTCTGTGACTAGAATGCACTCATCACAAAGAAGTTTCTGAGAATGCTTCTGTCTAGTTTTTATGTGAAGATATTTCCTTTTCCAACATAGGCCTCAAAGCGCTCCGAATAAACACCTGCAGATTGTACAAAAGGAGTGTTTCAAAACTGTTCTATGAAAAGGAACGTTCAAGTCTGTGAGTTGAATGCACTCCTCACAAAGAAGTTTCTGAGAATGCAGCTGTCTAGTTTTTGTGTGAAGATATTTCCTTTTCCTTGCATAGACCTCAAATCGCTGGAAATATCCACTTGCAGATTTCACAAAAAGAGTGTTTCCAAACTGCTCTATCAAAAGACGGGTTGAAATCTGTGAGTTGAATGCACGCATCGAGGAGATCTTTCTGAGAATGCTTCTGTCTAGTTTTTAGGTGAAGATATTCCATTTCCCAGCATGGGCCTCAAAATGCTCCAAATATCCATTTGCAGATTTTACAAAAAGAGTGTTTCAAAACTGCTCTTTCAAAAAGAAGGTTCAAGTCTATGGGTTGAACGCACTCAACACAAGGAAGTTTCTGAGAATGCTTCTGTCCAGTTTTTCTGTGAATATATTTCCATTTCCAGCCTAGGCTTCAAAGCGCTCCAAATATCCACTTGCAGATTCTACAAAAAGAGTGTTTCCAAACTTGCCTATCAATTAGTAGGTTCAACTCTGTTAGGTGAATGCACTCATCACAATGAAATTTCTGAGAATGCTTCTCTCTAGTTTTTATGTGAAGCAATTTCCTTTTCCAACATAGGCCTCAAGGTGCTCTGCATAAACACTTGCGAATTCTACAAACTTAGTGATTCAAAACTGTTCTATCAAAAGGAACGTTCAAGTCTGAGGTGAATGCACTCATCAGAGAGAACTTTCTCAGAATGCTTCTGTCTAGTTTTCAGGTGAAGATATTTCATTTCCCAGCATAGGCCTCAAAGCGCTCCAAATATCCACTTGCAGATCCTACAAAAAGAGTCTTTCAAAACTGCTCTTTGAATAGGAAGGTTCAAATCTGTGAGTTGAAAGCACTCATCAGAGAGAAGTTTCCGAGAATGATTCTATCTAGTTTTCATCTGCATGTGTTTCCTTTTCCACTAGATGCCGCAATCGCACCAAATATCCACTTGCAGTTTCCACGAAAAGAGTGTTGCAGAACTGCTCCATGGAAAGGAGTGTTCAACTCTGTGAGTTCAATCCCCACATGACATAAAAGTTTCTGAAAATGCTTCTGTCCAGTTTGTATATGAAGATATCTCCTTTTCCAGCATAAGCCTCAAAGAGCTCCAAATATCCACTTGCGTATTCTACAAAAACCGTGTTTCATAACTGGTCTATCAAAAGCAAGGTTCAACTCTGTGAGTTGAATGCACTCATCACAAAGAAGTTTCTGTGAATGCTTCCATCTAGCTTTTATGCAATGATATTTCCTTTTGCAGCATAGGCCTCAAAGCGCTCCAAATATCCACTTGCAGATTCTACAAAAAGAGGGTTTCAAAACTGCTCTATCAAAAGGCAGGTTGAACTCCGTGAGTTGAATGCACAAAGCACAGGGAACTTTCTGAGAAAGCTTTTGTCCAGTTTCTACGTGAAGATATTTCCATTTCCAGCATAGGCCTCAAAGCACTCCATCCATCCACATGAAGATTCTACTAAAAGAGTGTTTCGAAACTTCTCTATCAAAAGAAAGGTTGAACTCCGTGAGTTCAACGCACACATCACACAGAAGTTTCTGAGAATGCTTCTGTCCAGTTTTTATGTGAAGATATTTCCTTTTCCAGCATAGGCCTCAAAGCGCTCCATATATCTACTTGCAGATGCTACAAAAAGAGTGTTTCAAAACTGCTCTTTCAGAAGGAAGCTTCAAGTCTGTGAGTTGAATGCACTTCTCACAAAGACGTTTCTGAGAATGCTTCTGTCTAGATTTCATGAGAAGATGTTTCCATTTACATCACAGGCCTCAAATCCCTCCAAATATTCACTTGCGTGTTCTACAAAAAGAGTGTTTCGAAACTTCTCTATCGATTGGTAGGTTCAACTCTCTGAGTTCAATGCACTCTTTACAAAGAGGTTTCTGAGAATATTTCTGTCTAGTTTTTATGTGAAGATATATCCTTTTCCAACATAGGCCTCGAAGCGCTCCGAATAAACAATTGCAGATTCTACAAAAGGAGTGCTTCAAAACTGTTCTATCGAAAGGAACGTTCAAGTCTGTGAGATGAATGCACTCTTCTCAAAGAGGTTTCTGAGAATGCTGCTGTCTAGTTTTTAGGTGAAGACATTTCCTTTTCCAGCATAGGCCTCAAAGCGCTCCAAATACCCACTTGCAGATTCTACAAAAAGAGTGTCTCCCAACTTCTCTATCAATTGGTAGGTTCAAGTCTGTGAGTTGAATGCAATCCACACAAAGAAGTTTCTGAGAATGCTGCTGTTTAGTTCTTATGTGAAGATATTTCCTTTTCCAGCATAGGCCGGAAATCGCTACAAATATCCACTTGCAGATTTTACCAAAAGTGTGCTTCAAAACTGCTCTTTGAAAAGAAAGGTTCAACACTGTGAGTTGAATGCACATATCGTGAAGAAGTTTCTGAGAATGCTTCTGTCTAGTACTTAGGTGAAGAGATTCCATTTCACAGCATAGGCCTCATAGTGCTCCAAATATCCACTTGCAGATTCTACAAAAAGAGTGTTTCAAAACTGTTCTATCAAAAGGAAGGTTCAAGTCTGTGACTAGAATGCACTCATCACAAAGAAGTTTCTGAGAATGCTTCTGTCTAGTTTTTATGTGAAGACATTTCCTTTTCCAACATAGGCCTCAAAGCGTTCCGAATAAACACTTGCAGATTGTACAAAAGGAGTGTTTCAAAACTGTTCTATGAAAAGGAACGCTCAAGTCTGTGAGTTGAATTCACTCCTCACAAAGAAGTTTCTGAGAATGCAGCTGTCTAGTTTTCGTGTGAAGATATTTCCTTTTCCTTGCATAGGTCTCAAATCGCTGGAAATATCCACTTGCAGATTTCACAAGAAGAGTGTTTCCAAACTGCTCTATCAAAAGACAGGTTCAACTCTGTGAGTTGAATGCACGCATCGAGAAGAACTTTCTGAGAATGCTTCTGTCTAGTTTTTAGGTGAAGATATTACATTTCCCAGCATAGGCCTCAAAGTGCTCCAAATATCCTTTTGCAGATTTTACAAAAAGAGTGTTTCAAAACTGCTCTTTCAAAAAGAAGGTTCAAGTCTGTGAGTTGAATGCACTCAACACAAGGAAGTTTCTGAGAATGCTTCTGTCTAGTTTTTATGTGAAGATATTTCCATTTCCAGCATAGGCCTCATAGTGCTCCAAATATCCACTTGCAGATTCTACAAAAAGAGTGTTTCAAAACTGTTCTATCAAAAGGAAGGTTCAACTCTGTGACTAGAATGCACTCATCACAAAGAAGTTTCTGAGAATGCTTCTGTCTAGTTTTTATGTGAAGATATTTCCATTTCCAGCATAGGCCTCAAAGCGCTCCAAATATCCATTTGCAGATTCTACAAAAACAGTGTTTCCAAACTTCTCTATCAATTAGTAGGTTCACCTCCGTGAGGTGAATGCACTCATCACAAAGAAGTTTCTGAGAATGCTGCTGTTTAGTTCTTATGTGAAGATATTTCCTTTTCCAGCATAGGCCGGAAATCGCTCTAAATATCCACTTGCAGATTTTACCAAAAGTGTGTTTCAAAACTGCTCTTTGAAAAGAAAGGTTCAACTCTGTGAGTTGATTGCACATGTGGTGAAGAAGTTTCTGAGAATGCTTCTGTCTAGTACTTAGCTGAAGAGATTTCATTTCACGGCATAGGCCTCATAGTGCTCCAAATATCCACTTGCAGATTCTACAAAAAGAGTGTTTCAAAATTGTTCTATCAAAAGGAAGGTTCAACTCTGTGACTAGAATGCACTCCTCACAAAGAAGTTTCTGAGAATGCTTCTGTCTAGTTTTTATGTGAAGATATTTCCTTTTCCAACATAGGCCTCTAAGCACTCCGAATAAACACCTGCAGATTGTACAAAAGGAGTGTTTCAAAACTGTTCTATGAAAAGGAACGTTCAAGTCTGTGAGTTGAATGCACTCCTCACAAAGAAGTTTCTGAGAATGCAGCTGTCTAGTTTTTGTGTGAAGATATTTCCTTTTCCTTCCATAGACCTCAAATCGCTGGAAATATCCACTTGCAGATTTCACAAAAAGAGTGTTTCCAAACTGCTCTATCAAAAGACGGGTTGAAATCTGTGAGTTGAATGCACGCATCGAGGAGATCTTTCTGAGAATGCTTCTGTCTAGTTTTTAGGTGAAGATATTCCATTTCCCAGCATGGGCCTCAAAATGCTCCAAATATCCATTTGCAGATTTTACAAAAAGAGTGTTTCAAAACTGCTCTTTCAAAAAGAAGGTTCAAGTCTATGGGTTGAACGCACTCAACACAAGGAAGTTTCTGAGAATGCTTCTGTCCAGTTTTTCTGTGAATATATTTCCATTTACTGCCTAGGCTTCAAAGCGCTCCAAATATCCACTTGCAGATTCTATAAAAAGAGTGTTTCCAAACTTGTCTATCAATTAGTAGGTTCAACTCTGTTAGGTGAATGCACTCATCACAATGAAATTTCTGAGAATGCTTCTCTCTAGTTTTTATGTGAAGCAATTTCCTTTTCCAACATAGGCCTCAAGGTGCTCTGCATAAACACTTGCGAATTCTACAAACTTAGTGATTCAAAACTGTTCTATCAAAAGGAACGTTCAAGTCTGAGGTGAATGCACTCATCAGAGAGAACTTTCTCAGAATGCTTCTGTCTAGTTTTCAGGTGAAGATATTTCATTTCCCAGCATAGGCCTCAAAGCGCTCCAAATATCCACTTGCAGATCCTACAAAAAGAGTCTTTCAAAACTGCTCTTTGAAAAGGAAGGTTCAAATCTGTGAGTTGAAAGCACTCATCAGAGAGAAGTTTCCGAGAATGATTCTATCTAGTTTTCATCTGCATGTGTTTCCTTTTCCACTAGATGCCGCAATCGCACCAAATATCCACTTGCAGTTTCCACGAAAAGAGTGTTGCAGAACTGCTCCATGGAAAGGAGTGTTCAACTCTGTGAGTTCAATCCCCACATGACATAAAAGTTTCTGAAAATGCTTCTGTCCAGTTTGTATATGAAGATATCTCCTTTTCCAGCATAAGCCTCAAAGAGCTCCAAATATCCACTTGCGTATTCTACAAAAACCGTGTTTCATAACTGGTCTATCAAAAGCAAGGTTCAACTCTGTGAGTTGAATGAACTCATCACAAAGAAGTTTCTGTGAATGCTTCCATCTAGCTTTTATGCAATGATATTTCCTTTTGCAGCATAGGCCTCAAAGCGCTCCAAATATCCACTTGCAGATTCTACAAAAAGAGGGTTTCAAAACTGCTCTATCAAAAGGCAGGTTGAACTCCGTGTGTTGAATGCACAAAGCACAGGGAACTTTCTGAGAAAGCTTTTGTCCAGTTTCTACGAGAAGATATTTCCTTTTCCAGCCTAGGCCTCAAAGCACTCCATCCATCCACATGAAGATTCTACTAAAAGAGTGTTTCGAAACTTCTCTATCAAAAGAAAGGTTGAACTCCGTGAGTTCAACGCACACATCACAAAGAAGTTTCTGAGAATGCTTCTGTCCAGTTTTTATGTGAAGATATTTCCTTTTCCAGCATAGGCCTCAAAGCGCTCCATATATCCACTTGCAGATGCTACAAAAAGAGTGTTTCAAAACTGCTCTTTCAGAAGGAAGCTTCAAGTCTGTGAGTTGAATGCACTTCTCACAAAGACGTTTCTGAGAATGCTTCTGTCTAGATTTCATGAGAAGATGTTTCCATTTACATCACAGGCCTCAAATCCCTCCAAATATTCACTTGCGTGTTCTACAAAAAGAGTGTTTCGAAACTTCTCTATCGATTGGTAGGTTCAACTCTCTGAGTTCAATGCACTCTTTACAAAGAGGTTTCTGAGAATATTTCTGTCTAGTTTTTATGTGAAGATATATCCTTTTCCAACATAGGCCTCGAAGCGCTCCGACTAAACAATTGCAGATTCTACAAAAGGAGTGCTTCAAAACTGTTCTATCGAAAGGAACGTTCAAGTCTGTGAGATGAATGCACTCCTCTCAAAGAGGTTTCTGAGAATGCTGCTGTCTAGTTTTTAGGTGAAGACATTTCCTTTTCCAGCATAGGCCTCAAAGCGCTCCAAATACCCACTTGCAGATTCTACACAAAGAGTGTCTCCCAACTTCTCTATCAATTGGTAGGTTCAAGTCTGTGAGTTGAATGCAATCCACACAAAGAAGTTTCTGAGAATGCTGCTGTTTATTTCTTATGTGAAGATATTTCCTTTTCCAGCATAGGCCGGAAATCGCTACAAATGTCCACTTGCAGATTTTACCAAAAGTGTGCTTCAAAACTGCTCTTTGAAAAGAAAGGTTCAACACTGTGAGTTGAATGCACATATCGTGAAGAAGTTTCTGAGAATGCTTCTGTCTAGTACTTAGCTGAAGAGATTTCATTTCACAGCATAGGCCTCATAGTGCTCCAAATATCCACTTGCAGATTCTACAAAAAGAGTGTTTCAAAACTGTTCTATCAAAAGGAAGGTTCAACTCTGTGACTAGAATGCACTCATCACAAAGAAGTTTCTGAGAATGCTTCTGTCTAGTTTTTATGTGAAGATATTTCCTTTTCCAACAAAGGCCTCAAAGCGCTCCGAATAAACACCTGCAGATTGTACAAAAGGAGTGTTTCAAAACTGTTCTATGAAAAGGAACGTTCAAGTCTGTGAGTTGAATGCACTCCTCACAAAGAAGTTTCTGAGAATGCAGCTGTCTAGTTTTTGTGTGAAGATATTTCCTTTTCCTTGCATAGGTCTCAAATCGCTGGAAATATCCACTTCCAGATTTCACAAGAAGAGTGTTTCCAAACTGCTCTATCAAAAGACAGGTTCAACTCTGTGAGTTGAATGCACGCATCGAGAAGAACTTTCTGAGAATGCTTCTGTCTAGTTTTTAGGTGAAGATATTACATTTCCCAGCATAGGCCTCATAGTGCTCCAAATATCCACTTGCAGATTCTACAAAAAGAGTGTTTCAAAACTGTTCTATCAAAAGGAAGGTTCAACTCTGTGACTAGAATGCACTCATCACAAAGAAGTTTCTGAGAATGCTTCTGTCTAGTTTTTATGTGAAGATATTTCCATTTCCAGCATAGGCCTCAAAGCGCTCCAAATATCCATTTGCAGATTCTACAAAAAGAGTGTTTCCAAACTTCTCTATCAATTAGTAGGTTCAACTCTGTGAGGTGAATGCACTCATCACAAAGAAGTTTCTGAGAATGCTGCTGTTTAGTTCTTATGTGAAGATATTTCCTTTTCCAGCATAGGCCGGAAATCGCTACAAATGTCCACTTGCAGATTTTACCAAAAGTGTGCTTCAAAACTACTCTTTGAAAAGAAAGGTTCAACACTGTGAGTTGAATGCACATATCATGAAGAAGTTTCTGAGAATGCTTCTGTCTAGTACTTAGCTGAAGAGATTTCATTTCACAGCATAGGCCTCATAGTGCTCCAAATATCCACTTGCAGATTCTACAAAAAGAGTGTTTCAAAACTGTTCTATCAAAAGGAAGGTTCAACTCTGTGACTAGAATGCACTCATCACAAAGAAGTTTCTGAGAATGCTTCTGTCTAGTTTTTATGTGAAGACATTTCCTTTTCCAACATAGGCCTCAAAGCGCTCCGAATAAACACCTGCAGATTGTACAAAAGGAGTGTTTCAAAACTGTTCTATGAAAAGGAACGTTCAAGTCTGTGAGTTGAATGCACTCCTCACAAAGAAGTTTCTGAGAATGCAGCTGTCTAGTTTTTGTGTGAAGATATTTCCTTTTCCTTGCATAGACCTCAAATCGCTGGAAATATCCACTTGCAGATTTCACAAAAAGAGTGTTTCCAAACTGCTCTATCAAAAGACGGGTTGAAATCTGTGAGTTGAATGCACGCATCGAGGAGATCTTTCTGAGAATGCTTCTGTCTAGTTTTTAGGTGAAGATATTCCATTTCCCAGCTTGGGCCTCAAAATGCTCCAAATATCCATTTGCAGATTTTACAAAAAGAGTGTTTCAAAACTGCTCTTTCAAAAAGAAGGTTCAAGTCTATGGGTTGAACGCACTCAACACAAGGAAGTTTCTGAGAATGCTTCTGTCCAGTTTTTCTGTGAATATATTTCCATTTCCAGCCTAGGCTTCAAAGCGCTCCAAATATCCACTTGCAGATTCTACAAAAAGAGTGTTTCCAAACTTGTCTATCAATTAGTAGGTTCAACTGTGTTAGGTGAATGCACTCATCACAATGAAATTTCTGAGAATGCTTCTCTCTAGTTTTTATGTGAAGCAATTTCCTTTTCCAACATAGGCCTCAAGGTGCTCTGCATAAACACTTGCGAATTCTACAAACTTAGTGATTCAAAACTGTTCTATCAAAAGGAACGTTCAAGTCTGAGGTGAAGGCACTCATCAGAGAGAACTTTCTCAGAATGCTTCTGTCTAGTTTTCAGGTGAAGATATTTCATTTCCCAGCATAGGCCTCAAAGCGCTCCAAATATCCACTTGCAGATTCTACAAAAAGGGTCTTTCAAAACTGCTCTTTGAAAAGGAAGGTTCAAATCTGTGAGTTGAAAGCACTCATCAGAGAGAAGTTTCCGAGAATGATTCTATCTAGTTTTCATCTGCATGTGTTTCCTTTTCCACTAGATGCCGCAATCGCACCAAATATCCACTTGCAGTTTCCACGAAAAGAGTGTTGCAGAACTGCTCCATGGAAAGGAGTGTTCAACTCTGTGAGTTCAATCCCCACATGACATAAAAGTTTCTGAAAATGCTTCTGTCCAGTTTGTATATGAAGATATCTCCTTTTCCAGCATAAGCCTCAAAGAGCTCCAAATATCCACTTGCGTATTCTACAAAAACCGTGTTTCATAACTGGTCTATCAAAAGCAAGGTTCAACTCTGTGAGTTGAATGCACTCATCACAAAGAAGTTTCTGTGAATGCTTCCATCTAGCTTTTATGCAATGATATTTCCTTTTGCAGCATAGGCCTCAAAGCGCTCCAAATATCCACTTGCAGATTCTACAAAAAGAGGGTTTCAAAACTGCTCTATCAAAAGGCAGGTTGAACTCCGTGAGTTGAATGCACAAAGCACAGGGAACTTTCTGAGAAAGCTTTTGTCCAGTTTCTACGTGAAGATATTTCCTTTTCCAGCATAGGCCTCAAAGCACTCCATCCATTCACATGAAGATTCTACTAAAAGAGTGTTTCGAAACTTCTCTATCAAAAGAAAGGTTGAACTCCGTGAGTTCAACGCACACATCACAAAGAAGTTTCTGAGAATGCTTCTGTCCAGTTTTTATGTGAAGATATTTCCTTTTCCAGCATAGGCCTCAAAGCGCTCCATATATCCACTTGCAGATGCTACAAAAAGAGTGTTTCAAAACTGCTCTTTCAGAAGGAAGCTTCAAGTCTGTGAGTTGAATGCACATCTCACAAAGACGTTTCTGAGAATGCTTCTGTCTAGATTTCATGAGAAGATGTTTCCATTTACATCACAGGCCTCAAATCCCTCCAAATATTCACTTGCGTGTTCTACAAAAAGAGTGTTTCGAAACTTCTCTATCGATTGGTAGGTTCAACTCTCTGAGTTGAATGCACTCTTTACAAAGAGGTTTCTGAGAATATTCCTGTCTAGTTTTAATGTGAAGATATATCCTTTTCCAACATAGGCCTCGAAGCGCTCCGACTAAACAATTGCAGATTCTACAAAAGGAGTGCTTCAAAACTGTTCTATCGAAAGGAACGTTCAAGTCTGTGAGATGAATGCACTCTTGTCAAAGAGGTTTCTGAGAATGCTGCTGTCTAGTTTTTAGGTGAAGACATTTCCTTTTCCAGCATAGGCCTCAAAGCGCTCCAAATACCCACTTGCAGATTCTACACAAAGAGTGTCTCCCAACTTCTCTATCAATTGGTAGGTTCAAGTCTGTGAGTTGAATGCAATCCACACAAAGAAGTTTCTGAGAATGCTGCTGTTTAGTTCTTATGTGAAGATATTTCCTTTTCCAGCATAGGCCGGAAATCGCTACAAATGTCCACTTGCAGATTTTACCAAAAGTGTGCTTCAAAACTGCTCTTTGAAAAGAAAGGTTCAACACTGTGAGTTGAATGCACATATCGTGAAGAAGTTTCTGAGAATGCTTCTGTCTAGTACTTAGCTGAAGAGATTTCATTTCACAGCATAGGCCTCCTAGTGCTCCAAATATCCACTTGCAGATTCTACAAAAAGAGTGTTTCAAAACTGTTCTATCAAAAGGAAGGTTCAACTCTGTGACTAGAATGCACTCATCACAAAGAAGTTTCTGAGAATGCTTCTGTCTAGTTTTTATGTGAAGATATTTCCTTTTCCAACAAAGGCCTCAAAGCGCTCCGAATAAACACCTGCAGATTGTACAAAAGGAGTGTTTCAAAACTGTTCTATGAAAAGGAACGTTCAAGTCTGTGAGTTGAATGCACTCCTCACAAAGAAGTTTCTGAGAATGCAGCTGTCTAGTTTTTGTGTGAAGATATTTCCTTTTCCTTGCATAGGTCTCAAATCGCTGGAAATATCCACTTCCAGATTTCACAAGAAGAGTGTTTCCAAACTGCTCTATCAAAAGACAGGTTCAACTCTGTGAGTTGAATGCACGCATCGAGAAGAACTTTCTGAGAATGCTTCTGTCTAGTTTTTAGGTGAAGATATTACATTTCCCAGCATAGGCCTCATAGTGCTCCAAATATCCACTTGCAGATTCTACAAAAAGAGTGTTTCAAAACTGTTCTATCAAAAGGAAGGTTCAACTCTGTGACTAGAATGCACTCATCACAAAGAAGTTTCTGAGAATGCTTCTGTCTAGTTTTTATGTGAAGATATTTCCATTTCCAGCATAGGCCTCAAAGCGCTCCAAATATCCATTTGCAGATTCTACAAAAAGAGTGTTTCCAAACTTCTCTATCAATTAGTAGGTTCAACTCTGTGAGGTGAATGCACTCATCACAAAGAAGTTTCTGAGAATGCTGCTGTTTAGTTCTTATGTGAAGATATTTCCTTTTCCAGCATAGGCCGGAAATCGCTACAAATGTCCACTTGCAGATTTTACCAAAAGTGTGCTTCAAAACTACTCTTTGAAAAGAAAGGTTCAACACTGTGAGTTGAATGCACATATCATGAAGAAGTTTCTGAGAATGCTTCTGTCTAGTACTTAGCTGAAGAGATTTCATTTCACAGCATAGGCCTCATAGTGCTCCAAATATCCACTTGCAGATTCTACAAAAAGAGTGTTTCAAAACTGTTCTATCAAAAGGAAGGTTCAACTCTGTGACTAGAATGCACTCATCACAAAGAAGTTTCTGAGAATGCTTCTGTCTAGTTTTTATGTGAAGACATTTCCTTTTCCAACATAGGCCTCAAAGCGCTCCGAATAAACACCTGCAGATTGTACAAAAGGAGTGTTTCAAAACTGTTCTATGAAAAGGAACGTTCAAGTCTGTGAGTTGAATGCACTCCTCACAAAGAAGTTTCTGAGAATGCAGCTGTCTAGTTTTTGTGTGAAGATATTTCCTTTTCCTTGCATAGACCTCAAATCGCTGGAAATATCCACTTGCAGATTTCACAAAAAGAGTGTTTCCAAACTGCTCTATCAAAAGACGGGTTGAAATCTGTGAGTTGAATGCACGCATCGAGGAGATCTTTCTGAGAATGCTTCTGTCTAGTTTTTAGGTGAAGATATTCCATTTCCCAGCTTGGGCCTCAAAATGCTCCAAATATCCATTTGCAGATTTTACAAAAAGAGTGTTTCAAAACTGCTCTTTCAAAAAGAAGGTTCAAGTCTATGGGTTGAACGCACTCAACACAAGGAAGTTTCTGAGAATGCTTCTGTCCAGTTTTTATGTGAATATATTTCCATTTCCAGCCTAGGCTTCAAAGCGCTCCAAATATCCACTTGCAGATTCTACAAAAAGAGTGTTTCCAAACTTGTCTATCAATTAGTAGGTTCAACTGTGTTAGGTGAATGCACTCATCACAATGAAATTTCTGAGAATGCTTCTCTCTAGTTTTTATGTGAAGCAATTTCCTTTTCCAACATAGGCCTCAAGGTGCTCTGCATAAACACTTGCGAATTCTACAAACTTAGTGATTCAAAACTGTTCTATCAAAAGGAACGTTCAAGTCTGAGGTGAAGGCACTCATCAGAGAGAACTTTCTCAGAATGCTTCTGTCTAGTTTTCAGGTGAAGATATTTCATTTCCCAGCATAGGCCTCAAAGCGCTCTAAATATCCACTTGCAGATTCTACAAAAAGGGTCTTTCAAAACTGCTCTTTGAAAAGGAAGGTTCAAATCTGTGAGTTGAAAGCACTCATCAGAGAGAAGTTTCCGAGAATGATTCTATCTAGTTTTCATCTGCATGTGTTTCCTTTTCCACTAGATGCCGCAATCGCACCAAATATCCACTTGCAGTTTCCACGAAAAGAGTGTTGCAGAACTGCTCCATGGAAAGGAGTGTTCAACTCTGTGAGTTCAATCCCCACATGACATAAAAGTTTCTGAAAATGCTTCTGTCCAGTTTGTATATGAAGATATCTCCTTTTCCAGCATAAGCCTCAAAGAGCTCCAAATATCCACTTGCGTATTCTACAAAAACCGTGTTTCATAACTGGTCTATCAAAAGCAAGGTTCAACTCTGTGAGTTGAATGCACTCATCACAAAGAAGTTTCTGTGAATGCTTCCATCTAGCTTTTATGCAATGATATTTCCTTTTGCAGCATAGGCCTCAAAGCGCTCCAAATATCCACTTGCAGATTCTACAAAAAGAGGGTTTCAAAACTGCTCTATCAAAAGGCAGGTTGAACTCCGTGAGTTGAATGCACAAAGCACAGGGAACTTTCTGAGAAAGCTTTTGTCCAGTTTCTACGTGAAGATATTTCCTTTTCCAGCATAGGCCTCAAAGCACTCCATCCATTCACATGAAGATTCTACTAAAAGAGTGTTTCGAAACTTCTCTATCAAAAGAAAGGTTGAACTCCGTGAGTTCAACGCACACATCACAAAGAAGTTTCTGAGAATGCTTCTGTCCAGTTTTTATGTGAAGATATTTCCTTTTGCAGCATAGGCCTCAAAGCGCTCCATATATCCACTTGCAGATGCTACAAAAAGAGTGTTTCAAAACTGCTCTTTCAGAAGGAAGCTTCAAGTCTGTGAGTTGAATGCACATCTCACAAAGACGTTTCTGAGAATGCTTCTGTCTAGATTTCATGAGAAGATGTTTCCATTTACATCACAGGCCTCAAATCCCTCCAAATATTCACTTGCGTGTTCTACAAAAAGAGTGTTTCGAAACTTCTCTATCGATTGGTAGGTTCAACTCTCTGAGTTGAATGCACTCTTTACAAAGAGGTTTCTGAGAATATTCCTGTCTAGTTTTAATGTGAAGATATATCCTTTTCCAACATAGGCCTCGAAGCGCTCCGACTAAACAATTGCAGATTCTACAAAAGGAGTGCTTCAAAACTGTTCTATCGAAAGGAACGTTCAAGTCTGTGAGATGAATGCACTCTTGTCAAAGAGGTTTCTGAGAATGCTGCTGTCTAGTTTTTAGGTGAAGACATTTCCTTTTCCAGCATAGGCCTCAAAGCGCTCCAAATACCCACTTGCAGATTCTACACAAAGAGTGTCTCCCAACTTCTCTATCAATTGGTAGGTTCAAGTCTGTGAGTTGAATGCAATCCACACAAAGAAGTTTCTGAGAATGCTGCTGTTTAGTTCTTATGTGAAGATATTTCCTTTTCCAGCATAGGCCGGAAATCGCTACAAATATCCACTTGCAGATTTTACCAAAAGTGTGCTTCAAAACTGCTCTTTGAAAAGAAAGGTTCAACACTGTGAGTTGAATGCACATATCGTGAAGAAGTTTCTGAGAATGCTTCTGTCTAGTACTTAGGTGAAGAGATTCCATTTCACAGCATAGGCCTCATAGTGCTCCAAATATCCACTTGCAGATTCTACAAAAAGAGTGTTTCAAAACTGTTCTATCAAAAGGAAGGTTCAAGTCTGTGAGTAGAATGCACTCATCACAAAGAAGTTTCTGAGAATGCTTCTGTCTAGTTTTTATGTGAAGACATTTCCTTTTCCAACATAGGCCTCAAAGCGTTCCGAATAAACACTTGCAGATTGTACAAAAGGAGTGTTTCAAAACTGTTCTATGAAAAGGAACGTTCAAGTCTGTGAGTTGAATGCACTCCTCACAAAGAAGTTTCTGAGAATGCAGCTGTCTAGTTTTTGTGTGAAGATATTTCCTTTTCCTTGCATAGGTCTCAAATCGCTGGAAATATCCACTTGCAGATTTCACAAGAAGAGTGTTTCCAAACTGCTCTATCAAAAGACAGGTTCAACTCTGTGAGTTGAATGCACGCATCGAGAAGAACTTTCTGAGAATGCTTCTGTCTAGTTTTTAGGTGAAGATATTACATTTCCCAGCATAGGCCTCATAGTGCTCCAAATATCCACTTGCAGATTCTACAAAAAGAGTGTTTCAAAACTGTTCTATCAAAAGGAAGGTTGAACTCTGTGACTAGAATGCACTCATCACAAAGAAGTTTCTGAGAATGCTTCTGTCTAGTTTTTATGTGAAGATATTTCCATTTCCAGCATAGGCCTCAAAGCGCTCCAAATATCCATTTGCAGATTCTACAAAAAGAGTGTTTCCAAACTTCTCTATCAATTAGTAGGTTCAACTCTGTGAGGTGAATGCACTCATCACAAAGAAGTTTCTGAGAATGCTGCTGTTTAGTTCTTATGTGAAGATATTTCCTTTTCCAGCATAGGCCGGAAATCGCTCTAAATATCCACTTGCAGATTTTACCAAAAGTGTGTTTCAAAACTGCTCTTTGAAAAGAAAGGTTCAACTCTGTGAGTTGATTGCACATGTGGTGAAGAAGTTTCTGAGAATGCTTCTGTCTAGTACTTAGCTGAAGAGATTTCATTTCACAGCATAGGCCTCATAGTGCTCCAAATATCCACTTGCAGATTCTACAAAAAGAGTGTTTCAAAACTGTTCTATCAAAAGGAAGGTTCAACTCTGTGACTAGAATGCACTCATCACAAAGAAGTTTCTGAGAATGCTTCTGTCTAGTTTTTATGTGAAGATATTTCCTTTTCCAACATAGGCCTCAAAGCGCTCCGAATAAACACCTGCAGATTGTACAAAAGGAGTGTTTCAAAACTGTTCTATGAAAAGGAACGTTCAAGTCTGTGAGTTGAATGCACTCCTCACAAAGAAGTTTCTGAGAATGCAGCTGTCTAGTTTTTGTGTGAAGATATTTCCTTTTCCTTGCATAGACCTCAAATCGCTGGAAATATCCACTTGCAGATTTCACAAAAAGAGTGTTTCCAAACTGCTCTATCAAAAGACGGGTTGAAATCCGTGAGTTGAATGCACGCATCTAGGAGATCTTTCTGAGAATGCTTCTGTCTAGTTTTTAGGTGAAGATATTCCATTTCCCAGCATGGGCCTCAAAATGCTCCAAATATCCATTTGCAGATTTTACAAAAAGAGTGTTTCAAAACTGCTCTTTCAAAAAGAAGGTTCAAGTCTATGGGTTGAACGCACTCAACACAAGGAAGTTTCTGAGAATGCTTCTGTCCAGTTTTTATGTTAATATATTTCCATTTCCAGCCTAGACTTCAAAGCGCTCCAAATATCCACTTGCAGATTCTACAAAAAGAGTGTTTCCAAACTTGTCTATCAATTAGTAGGTTCAACTCTGTTAGGTGAATGCACTCATCACAATGAAATTTCTGAGAATGCTTCTCTCTAGTTTTTATGTGAAGCAATTTCCTTTTCCAACATAGGCCTCAA
Organism: Pongo pygmaeus; assembly: GCF_028885625.2. Lineage (NCBI taxonomy): Eukaryota > Metazoa > Chordata > Mammalia > Primates > Hominidae > Pongo > Pongo pygmaeus. The sequence goes on from NC_085930.1 coordinate 21,907,547, forward strand.
GGTGCTCTGCATAAACACTTGCGAATTCTACAAACTTAGTGATTCAAAACTGTTCTATCAAAAGGAACGTTCAAGTCTGAGGTGAATGCACTCATCAGAGAGAACTTTCTCAGAATGCTTCTGTCTAGTTTTCAGGTGAAGATATTTCATTTCCCAGCATAGGCCTCAAAGCGCTCCAAATATCCACTTGCAGATCCTACAAAAAGAGTCTTTCAAAACTGCTCTTTGAAAAGGAAGGTTCAAATCTGTGAGTTGAAAGCCCTCATCAGAGAGAAGTTTCCGAGAATGATTCTATCTAGTTTTCATCTGCATGTGTTTCCTTTTCCACTAGATGCCGCAATCGCACCAAATATCCACTTGCAGTTTCCACGAAAAGAGTGTTGCAGAACTGCTCCATGGAAAGGAGTGTTCAACTCTGTGAGTTCAATCCCCACATGACATAAAAGTTTCTGAAAATGCTTCTGTCCAGTTTGTATATGAAGATATCTCCTTTTCCAGCATAAGCCTCAAAGAGCTCCAAATATCCACTTGCGTATTCTACAAAAACCGTGTTTCATAACTGGTCTATCAAAAGCAAGGTTCAACTCTGTGAGTTGAATGCACTCATCACAAAGAAGTTTCTGTGAATGCTTCCATCTAGCTTTTATGCAATGATATTTCCTTTTGCAGCATAGGCCTCAAAGCGCTCCAAATATCCACTTGCAGATTCTACAAAAAGAGGGTTTCAAAACTGCTCTATCAAAAGGCAGGTTGAACTCCGTGAGTTGAATGCACAAAGCACAGGGAACTTTCTGAGAAAGCTTTTGTCCAGTTTCTACGTGAAGATATTTCCTTTTCCAGCATAGGCCTCAAAGCACTCCATCCATCCACATGAAGATTCTACTAAAAGAGTGTTTCGAAACTTCTCTATCAAAAGAAAGGTTGAACTCCGTGAGTTCAACGCACACATCACAAAGAAGTTTCTGAGAATGCTTCTGTCCAGTTTTTATGTGAAGATATTTCCTTTTCCAGCATAGGCCTCAAAGCGCTCCATATATCCACTTGCAGATGCTACAAAAAGAGTGTTTCAAAACTGCTCTTTCAGAAGGAAGCTTCAAGTCTGTGAGTTGAATGCACTTCTCACAAAGACGTTTCTGAGAATGCTTCTGTCTAGATTTCATGAGAAGATGTTTCCATTTACATCACAGGCCTCAAATCCCTCCAAATATTCACTTGCGTGTTCTACAAAAAGAGTGTTTCGAAACTTCTCTATCGATTGGTAGGTTCAACTCTCTGAGTTGAATGCACTCTTTACAAAGAGGTTTCTGAGAATATTTCTGTCTAGTTTTAATGTGAAGATATATCCTTTTCCAACATAGGCCTCGAAGCGCTCCGACTAAACAATTGCAGATTCTACAAAAGGAGTGCTTCAAAGCTGTTCTATCGAAAGGAACGTTCAAGTCTGTGAGATGAATGCACTCTTCTCAAAGAGGTTTCTGAGAATGCTACTGTCTAGTTTTTAGGTGAAGACATTTCCTTTTCCAGCATAGGCCTCAAAGCGCTCCAAATACCCACTTGCAGATTCTACACAAAGAGTGTCTCCCAACTTCTCTATCAATTGGTAGGTTCAAGTCTGTGAGTTGAATGCAATCCACACAAAGAAGTTTCTGAGAATGCTGCTGTTTAGTTCTTATGTGCAGATATTTCCTTTTCCAGCATAGGCCGGAAATCGCTACAAATATCCACTTGCAGATTTTACCAAAAGTGTGCTTCAAAACTGCTCTTTGAAAAGAAAGGTTCAACACTGTGAGTTGAATGCACATATCGTGAAGAAGTTTCTGAGAATGCTTCTGTCTAGTACTTAGCTGAAGAGATTTCATTTCACAGCATAGGCCTCATAGTGCTCCAAATATCCACTTGCAGATTCTACAAAAAGAGTGTTTCAAAACTGTTCTATCAAAAGGAAGGTTCAACTCTGTGACTAGAATGCACTCATCACAAAGAAGTTTCTGAGAATGCTTCTGTCTAGTTTTTATGTGAAGATATTTCCTTTTCCAACATAGGCCTCAAAGCGCTCTGAATAAACACCTGCAGATTGTACAAAAGGAGTGTTTCAAAACTGTTCTATGAAAAGGAACGTTCAAGTCTGTGAGTTGAATGCACTCCTCACAAAGAAGTTTCTGAGAATGCAGCTGTCTAGTTTTTGTGTGAAGATATTTCCTTTTCCTTGCATAGGTCTCAATTCGCTGGAAATATCCACTTGCAGATTTCACAAAAAGAGTGTTTCCAAACTGCTCTATCAAAAGACAGGTTCAACTCTGTGAGTTGAATGCACGCATCGAGAAGAACTTTCTGAGAATGCTTCTGTCTAGTTTTTAGGTGAAGATATTACATTTCCCAGCATAGGCCTCATAGTGCTCCAAATATCCACTTGCAGATTCTACAAAAAGAGTGTTTCAAAACTGTTCTATCAAAAGGAAGGTTCAACTCTGTGACTAGAATGCACTCATCACAAAGAAGTTTCTGAGAATGCTTCTGTCTAGTTTTTATGTGAAGATATTTCCATTTCCAGCATAGGCCTCAAAGCGCTCCAAATATCCATTTGCAGATTCTACAAAAAGAGTGTTTCCAAACTTCTCTATCAATTAGTAGGTTCAACTCTGTGAGGTGAATGCACTCATCACAAAGAAGTTTCTGAGAATGCTGCTGTTTAGTTCTTATGTGAAGATATTTCCTTTTCCAGCATAGGCCGGAAATCGCTCTAAATATCCACTTGCAGATTTTACCAAAAGTGTGTTTCAAAACTGCTCTTTGAAAAGAAAGGTTCAACTCTGTGAGTTGATTGCACATGTGGTGAAGAAGTTTCTGAGAATGCTTCTGTCTAGTACTTAGCTGAAGAGATTTCATTTCACAGCATAGGCCTCATAGTGCTCCAAATATCCACTTGCAGATTCTACAAAAAGAGTGTTTCAAAACTGTTCTATCAAAAGGAAGGTTCAACTCTGTGACTAGAATGCACTCATCACAAAGAAGTTTCTGAGAATGCTTCTGTCTAGTTTTTATGTGAAGATATTTCCTTTTCCAACATAGGCCTCAAAGCCCTCCGAATAAACACCTGCAGATTGTACAAAAGGAGTGTTTCAAAACTGTTCTATGAAAAGGAACGTTCAAGTCTGTGAGTTGAATGCACTCCTCACAAAGAAGTTTCTGAGAATGCAGCTGTCTAGTTTTTGTGTGAAGATATTTCCTTTTCCTTGCATAGACCTCAAATCGCTGGAAATATCCACTTGCAGATTTCACAAAAAGAGTGTTTCCAAACTGCTCTATCAAAAGACGGGTTGAAATCCGTGAGTTGAATGCACGCATCGAGGAGATCTTTCTGAGGATGCTTCTGTCTAGTTTTTAGGTGAAGATATTCCATTTCCCAGCATGGGCCTCAAAATGCTCCAAATATCCATTTGCAGATTTTACAAAAAGAGTGTTTCAAAACTGCTCTTTCAAAAAGAAGGTTCAAGTCTATGGGTTGAACGCACTCAACACAAGGAAGTTTCTGAGAATGCTTCTGTCCAGTTTTTATGTGAATATATTTCCATTTCCAGCCTAGGCTTCAAAGCGCTCCAAATATCCACTTGCAGATTCTACAAAAAGAGTGTTTCCAAACTTGTCTATCAATTAGTAGGTTCAACTCTGTTAGGTGAATGCACTCATCACAATGAAATTTCTGAGAATGCTTCTCTCTAGTTTTTATGTGAAGCAATTTCCTTTTCCAACATAGGCCTCAAGGTGCTCTGCATAAACACTTGCGAATTCTACAAACTTAGTGATTCAAAACTGTTCTATCAAAAGGAACGTTCAAGTCTGAGGTGAATGCACTCATCAGAGAGAACTTTCTCAGAATGCTTCTGTCTAGTTTTCAGGTGAAGATATTTCATTTCCCAGCATAGGCCTCAAAGCGCTCCAAATATCCACTTGCAGATCCTACAAAAAGAGTCTTTCAAAACTGCTCTTTGAAAAGGAAGGTTCAAATCTGTGAGTTGAAAGCCCTCATCAGAGAGAAGTTTCCGAGAATGATTCTATCTAGTTTTCATCTGCATGTGTTTCCTTTTCCACTAGATGCCGCAATCGCACCAAATATCCACTTGCAGTTTCCACGAAAAGAGTGTTGCAGAACTGCTCCATGGAAAGGAGTGTTCAACTCTGTGAGTTCAATCCCCACATGACATAAAAGTTTCTGAAAATGCTTCTGTCCAGTTTGTATATGAAGATATCTCCTTTTCCAGCATAAGCCTCAAAGAGCTCCAAATATCCACTTGCGTATTCTACAAAAACCGTGTTTCATAACTGGTCTATCAAAAGCAAGGTTCAACTCTGTGAGTTGAATGCACTCATCACAAAGAAGTTTCTGTGAATGCTTCCATCTAGCTTTTATGCAATGATATTTCCTTTTGCAGCATAGGCCTCAAAGCGCTCCAAATATCCACTTGCAGATTCTACAAAAAGAGGGTTTCAAAACTGCTCTATCAAAAGGCAGGTTGAACTCCGTGAGTTGAATGCACAAAGCACAGGGAACTTTCTGAGAAAGCTTTTGTCCAGTTTCTACGTGAAGATATTTCCTTTTCCAGCATAGGCCTCAAAGCACTCCATCCATCCACATGAAGATTCTACTAAAAGAGTGTTTCGAAACTTCTCTATCAAAAGAAAGGTTGAACTCCGTGAGTTCAACGCACACATCACAAAGAAGTTTCTGAGAATGCTTCTGTCCAGTTTTTATGTGAAGATATTTCCTTTTCCAGCATAGGCCTCAAAGCGCTCCATATATCCACTTGCAGATGCTACGAAAAGAGTGTTTCAAAACTGCTCTTTCAGAAGGAAGCTTCAAGTCTGTGAGTTGAATGCACTTCTCACAAAGACGTTTCTGAGAATGCTTCTGTCTAGATTTCATGAGAAGATGTTTCCATTTACATCACAGGCCTCAAATCCCTCCAAATATTCACTTGCGTGTTCTACAAAAAGAGTGTTTCGAAACTTCTCTATCGATTGGTAGGTTCAACTCTCTGAGTTGAATGCACTCTTTACAAAGAGGTTTCTGAGAATATTTCTGTCTAGTTTTTATGTGAAGATATATCCTTTTCCAACATAGGCCTCGAAGCGCTCCGACTAAACAATTGCAGATTCTACAAAAGGAGTGCTTCAAAACTGTTCTATCGAAAGGAACGTTCAAGTCTGTGAGATGAATGCACTCTTCTCAAAGAGGTTTCTGAGAATGCTGCTGTCTAGTTTTTAGGTGAAGACATTTCCTTTTCCAGCATAGGCCTCAAAGCGCTCCAAATACCCACTTGCAGATTCTACAAAAGGAGTGTCTCCCAACTTCTCTATCAATTGGTAGGTTCAAGTCTGTGAGTTGAATGCAATCCACACAAAGAAGTTTCTGAGAATGCTGCTGTTTAGTTCTTATGTGAAGATATTTCCTTTTCCAGCATAGGCCGGAAATCGCTACAAATATCCACTTGCAGATTTTACCAAAAGTGTGCTTGAAAACTGCTCTTTGAAAAGAAAGGTTCAACACTGTGAGTTGAATGCACATATCGTGAAGAAGTTTCTGAGAATGCTTCTGTCTAGTACTTAGGTGAAGAGATTCCATTTCACAGCATAGGCCTCATAGTGCTCCAAATATCCACTTGCAGATTCTACAAAAAGAGTGTTTCAAAACTGTTCTATCAAAAGGAAGGTTCAAGTCTGTGAGTAGAATGCACTCATCACAAAGAAGTTTCTGAGAATGCTTCTGTCTAGTTTTTATGTGAAGACATTTCCTTTTCCAACATAGGCCTCAAAGCGTTCCGAATAAACACTTGCAGATTGTACAAAAGGAGTGTTTCAAAACTGTTCTATGAAAAGGAACGTTCAAGTCTGTGAGTTGAATGCACTCCTCACAAAGAAGTTTCTGAGAATGCAGCTGTCTAGTTTTTGTGTGAAGATATTTCCTTTTCCTTGCATAGGTCTCAAATCGCTGGAAATATCCACTTGCAGATTTCACAAGAAGAGTGTTTCCAAACTGCTCTATCAAAAGACAGGTTCAACTCTGTGAGTTGAATGCACGCATCGAGAAGAACTTTCTGAGAATGCTTCTGTCTAGTTTTTAGGTGAAGATATTACATTTCCCAGCATAGGCCTCATAGTGCTCCAAATATCCACTTGCAGATTCTACAAAAAGAGTGTTTCAAAACTGTTCTATCAAAAGGAAGGTTGAACTCTGTGACTAGAATGCACTCATCACAAAGAAGTTTCTGAGAATGCTTCTGTCTAGTTTTTATGTGAAGATATTTCCATTTCCAGCATCGGCCTCAAAGCGCTCCAAATATCCATTTGCAGATTCTACAAAAAGAGTGTTTCCAAACTTCTCTATCAATTAGTAGGTTCAACTCTGTGAGGTGAATGCACTCATCACAAAGAAGTTTCTGAGAATGCTGCTGTTTAGTTCTTATGTGAAGATATTTCCTTTTCCAGCATAGGCCGGAAATCGCTCTAAATATCCACTTGCAGATTTTACCAAAAGTGTGTTTCAAAACTGCTCTTTGAAAAGAAAGGTTCAACTCTGTGAGTTGATTGCACATGTGGTGAAGAAGTTTCTGAGAATGCTTCTGTCTAGTACTTAGCTGAAGAGATTTCATTTCACAGCATAGGCCTCATAGTGCTCCAAATATCCACTTGCAGATTCTACAAAAAGAGTGTTTCAAAACTGTTCTATCAAAAGGAAGGTTCAACTCTGTGACTAGAATGCACTCATCACAAAGAAGTTTCTGAGAATGCTTCTGTCTAGTTTTTATGTGAAGATATTTCCTTTTCCAACATAGGCCTCAAAGCGCTCCGAATAAACACCTGCAGATTGTACAAAAGGAGTGTTTCAAAACTGTTCTATGAAAAGGAACGTTCAAGTCTGTGAGTTGAATGCACTCCTCACAAAGAAGTTTCTGAGAATGCAGCTGTCTAGTTTTTGTGTGAAGATATTTCCTTTTCCTTGCATAGACCTCAAATCGCTGGAAATATCCACTTGCAGATTTCACAAAAAGAGTGTTTCCAAACTGCTCTATCAAAAGACGGGTTGAAATCCGTGAGTTGAATGCACGCATCGAGGAGATCTTTCTGAGGATGCTTCTGTCTAGTTTTTAGGTGAAGATATTCCATTTCCCAGCATGGGCCTCAAAATGCTCCAAATATCCATTTGCAGATTTTACAAAAAGAGTGTTTCAAAACTGCTCTTTCAAAAAGAAGGTTCAAGTCTATGGGTTGAACGCACTCAACACAAGGAAGTTTCTGAGAATGCTTCTGTCCAGTTTTTATGTGAATATATTTCCATTTCCAGCCTAGGCTTCAAAGCGCTCCAAATATCCACTTGCAGATTCTACAAAAAGAGTGTTTCCAAACTTGTCTATCAATTAGTAGGTTCAACTCTGTTAGGTGAATGCACTCATCACAATGAAATTTCTGAGAATGCTTCTCTCTAGTTTTTATGTGAAGCAATTTCCTTTTCCAACATAGGCCTCAAGGTGCTCTGCATAAACACTTGCGAATTCTACAAACTTAGTGATTCAAAACTGTTCTATCAAAAGGAACGTTCAAGTCTGAGGTGAATGCACTCATCAGAGAGAACTTTCTCAGAATGCTTCTGTCTAGTTTTCAGGTGAAGATATTTCATTTCCCAGCATAGGCCTCAAAGCGCTCCAAATATCCACTTGCAGATCCTACAAAAAGAGTCTTTCAAAACTGCTCTTTGAAAAGGAAGGTTCAAATCTGTGAGTTGAAAGCCCTCATCAGAGAGAAGTTTCCGAGAATGATTCTATCTAGTTTTCATCTGCATGTGTTTCCTTTTCCACTAGATGCCGCAATCGCACCAAATATCCACTTGCAGTTTCCACGAAAAGAGTGTTGCAGAACTGCTCCATGGAAAGGAGTGTTCAACTCTGTGAGTTCAATCCCCACATGACATAAAAGTTTCTGAAAATGCTTCTGTCCAGTTTGTATATGAAGATATCTCCTTTTCCAGCATAAGCCTCAAAGAGCTCCAAATATCCACTTGCGTATTCTACAAAAACCGTGTTTCATAACTGGTCTATCAAAAGGAAGGTTCGACTCTGTGAGTTGAATGCACTCATCACAAAGAAGTTTCTGTGAATGCTTCCATCTAGCTTTTATGCAATGATATTTCCTTTTGCAGCATAGGCCTCAAAGCGCTCCAAATATCCACTTGCAGATTCTACAAAAAGAGGGTTTCAAAACTGCTCTATCAAAAGGCAGGTTGAACTCCGTGAGTTGAATGCACAAAGCACAGGGAACTTTCTGAGAAAGCTTTTGTCCAGTTTCTACGTGAAGATATTTCCTTTTCCAGCATAGGCCTCAAAGCACTCCATCCATCCACATGAAGATTCTACTAAAAGAGTGTTTCGAAACTTCTCTATCAAAAGAAAGGTTGAACTCCGTGAGTTCAACGCACACATCACAAAGAAGTTTCTGAGAATGCTTCTGTCCAGTTTTTATGTGAAGATATTTCCTTTTCCAGCATAGGCCTCAAAGCGCTCCATATATCCACTTGCAGATGCTACAAAAAGAGTGTTTCAAAACTGCTCTTTCAGAAGGAAGCTTCAAGTCTGTGAGTTGAATGCACTTCTCACAAAGACGTTTCTGAGAATGCTTCTGTCTAGATTTCATGAGAAGATGTTTCCATTTACATCACAGGCCTCAAATCCCTCCAAATATTCACTTGCGTGTTCTACAAAAAGAGTGTTTCGAAACTTCTCTATCGATTGGTAGGTTCAACTCTCTGAGTTGAATGCACTCTTTACAAAGAGGTTTCTGAGAATATTTCTGTCTAGTTTTTATGTGAAGATATATCCTTTTCCAACATAGGCCTCGAAGCGCTCCGACTAAACAATTGCAGATTCTACAAAAGGAGTGCTTCAAAACTGTTCTATCGAAAGGAACGTTCAAGTCTGTGAGATGAATGCACTCTTCTCAAAGAGGTTTCTGAGAATGCTGCTGTCTAGTTTTTAGGTGAAGACATTTCCTTTTCCAGCATAGGCCTCAAAGCGCTCCAAATACCCACTTGCAGATTCTACAAAAGGAGTGTCTCCCAACTTCTCTATCAATTGGTAGGTTCAAGTCTGTGAGTTGAATGCAATCCACACAAAGAAGTTTCTGAGAATGCTGCTGTTTAGTTCTTATGTGAAGATATTTCCTTTTCCAGCATAGGCCGGAAATCGCTACAAATATCCACTTGCAGATTTTACCAAAAGTGTGCTTGAAAACTGCTCTTTGAAAAGAAAGGTTCAACACTGTGAGTTGAATGCACATATCGTGAAGAAGTTTCTGAGAATGCTTCTGTCTAGTACTTAGGTGAAGAGATTCCATTTCACAGCATAGGCCTCATAGTGCTCCAAATATCCACTTGCAGATTCTACAAAAAGAGTGTTTCAAAACTGTTCTATCAAAAGGAAGGTTCAAGTCTGTGAGTAGAATGCACTCATCACAAAGAAGTTTCTGAGAATGCTTCTGTCTAGTTTTTATGTGAAGACATTTCCTTTTCCAACATAGGCCTCAAAGCGTTCCGAATAAACACTTGCAGATTGTACAAAAGGAGTGTTTCAAAACTGTTCTATGAAAAGGAACGTTCAAGTCTGTGAGTTGAATGCACTCCTCACATAGAAGTTTCTGAGAATGCAGCTGTCTAGTTTTTGTGTGAAGATATTTCCTTTTCCTTGCATAGGTCTCAAATCGCTGGAAATATCCACTTGCAGATTTCACAAGAAGAGTGTTTCCAAACTGCTCTATCAAAAGACAGGTTCAACTCTGTGAGTTGAATGCACGCATCGAGAAGAACTTTCTGAGAATGCTTCTGTCTAGTTTTTAGGTGAAGATATTACATTTCCCAGCATAGGCCTCAAAGTGCTCCAAATATCCTTTTGCAGATTTTACAAAAAGAGTGTTTCAAAACTGCTCTTTCAAAAAGAAGGTTCAAGTCTGTGAGTTGAATGCACTCAACACAAGGAAGTTTCTGAGAATGCTTCTGTCTAGTTTTTATGTGAAGATATTTCCATTTCCAGCATAGGCCTCAAAGCGCTCCAAATATCCATTTGCAGATTCTACAAAAAGAGTGTTTCCAAACTTCTCTATCAATTAGTAGGTTCAACTCTGTGAGGTGAATGCACTCATCACAAAGAAGTTTCTGAGAATGCTGCTGTTTAGTTCTTATGTGAAGATATTTCCTTTTCCAGCATAGGCCGGAAATCGCTCTAAATATCCACTTGCAGATTTTACCAAAAGTGTGTTTCAAAACTGCTCTTTGAAAAGAAAGGTTCAACTCTGTGAGTTGATTGCACATGTGGTGAAGAAGTTTCTGAGAATGCTTCTGTCTAGTACTTAGCTGAAGAGATTTCATTTCACAGCATAGGCCTCATAGTGCTCCAAATATCCACTTGCAGATTCTACAAAAAGAGTGTTTCAAAACTGTTCTATCAAAAGGAAGGTTCAACTCTGTGACTGGAATGCACTCATCACAAAGAAGTTTCTGAGAATGCTTCTGTCTAGTTTTTATGTGAAGATATTTCCTTTTCCAACATAGGCCTCAAAGCGCTCCGAATAAACACCTGCAGATTGTACAAAAGGAGTGTTTCAAAACTGTTCTATGAAAAGGAACGTTCAAGTCTGTGAGTTGAATGCACTCCTCACAAAGAAGTTTCTGAGAATGCAGCTGTCTAGTTTTTGTGTGAAGATATTTCCTTTTCCTTGCATAGACCTCAAATCGCTGGAAATATCCACTTGCAGATTTCACAAAAAGAGTGTTTCCAAACTGCTCTATCAAAAGACGGGTTGAAATCTGTGAGTTGAATGCACGCATCGAGGAGATCTTTCTGAGAATGCTTCTGTCTAGTTTTTAGGTGAAGATATTCCATTTCCCAGCATGGGCCTCAAAATGCTCCAAATATCCATTTGCAGATTTTACAAAAAGAGTGTTTCAAAACTGCTCTTTCAAAAAGAAGGTTCAAGTCTATGGGTTGAACGCACTCAACACAAGGAAGTTTCTGAGAATGCTTCTGTCCAGTTTTTATGTGAATATATTTCCATTTCCAGCCTAGGCTTCAAAGCGCTCCAAATATCCACTTGCAGATTCTACAAAAAGAGTGTTTCCAAACTTGTCTATCAATTAGTAGGTTCAACTCTGTTAGGTGAATGCACTCATCACAATGAAATTTCTGAGAATGCTTCTCTCTAGTTTTTATGTGAAGCAATTTCCTTTTCCAACATAGGCCTCAAGGTGCTCTGCATAAACACTTGCGAATTCTACAAACTTAGTGATTCAAAACTGTTCTATCAAAAGGAACGTTCAAGTCTGAGGTGAATGCACTCATCAGAGAGAACTTTCTCAGAATGCTTCTGTCTAGTTTTCAGGTGAAGATATTTCATTTCCCAGCATAGGCCTCAAAGCGCTCCAAATATCCACTTGCAGATCCTACAAAAAGAGTCTTTCAAAACTGCTCTTTGAAAAGGAAGGTTCAAATCTGTGAGTTGAAAGCCCTCATCAGAGAGAAGTTTCCGAGAATGATTCTATCTAGTTTTCATCTGCATGTGTTTCCTTTTCCACTAGATGCCGCAATCGCACCAAATATCCACTTGCAGTTTCCACGAAAAGAGTGTTGCAGAACTGCTCCATGGAAAGGAGTGTTCAACTCTGTGAGTTCAATCCCCACATGACATAAAAGTTTCTGAAAATGCTTCTGTCCAGTTTGTATATGAAGATATCTCCTTTTCCAGCATAAGCCTCAAAGAGCTCCAAATATCCACTTGCGCATTCTACAAAAACCGTGTTTCATAACTGGTCTATCAAAAGCAAGGTTCAACTCTGTGAGTTGAATGCACTCATCACAAAGAAGTTTCTGTGAATGCTTCCATCTAGCTTTTATGCAATGATATTTCCTTTTGCAGCATAGGCCTCAAAGCGCTCCAAATATCCACTTGCAGATTCTACAAAAAGAGGGTTTCAAAACTGCTCTATCAAAAGGCAGGTTGAACTCCGTGAGTTGAATGCACAAAGCACAGGGAACTTTCTGAGAAAGCTTTTGTCCAGTTTCTACGTGAAGATATTTCCTTTTCCAGCATAGGCCTCAAAGCACTCCATCCATCCACATGAAGATTCTACTAAAAGAGTGTTTCGAAACTTCTCTATCAAAAGAAAGGTTGAACTCCGTGAGTTCAACGCACACATCACAAAGAAGTTTCTGAGAATGCTTCTGTCCAGTTTTTATGTGAAGATATTTCCTTTTCCAGCATAGGCCTCAAAGCGCTCCATATATCCACTTGCAGATGCTACGAAAAGAGTGTTTCAAAACTGCTCTTTCAGAAGGAAGCTTCAAGTCTGTGAGTTGAATGCACTTCTCACAAAGACGTTTCTGAGAATGCTTCTGTCTAGATTTCATGAGAAGATGTTTCCATTTACATCACAGGCCTCAAATCCCTCCAAATATTCACTTGCGTGTTCTACAAAAAGAGTGTTTCGAAACTTCTCTATCGATTGGTAGGTTCAACTCTCTGAGTTGAATGCACTCTTTACAAAGAGGTTTCTGAGAATATTTCTGTCTAGTTTTTATGTGAAGATATATCCTTTTCCAACATAGGCCTCGAAGCGCTCCGACTAAACAATTGCAGATTCTACAAAAGGAGTGCTTCAAAACTGTTCTATCGAAAGGAACGTTCAAGTCTGTGAGATGAATGCACTCTTCTCAAAGAGGTTTCTGAGAATGCTGCTGTCTAGTTTTTAGGTGAAGACATTTCCTTTTCCAGCATAGGCCTCAAAGCGCTCCAAATACCCACTTGCAGATTCTACAAAAGGAGTGTCTCCCAACTTCTCTATCAATTGGTAGGTTCAAGTCTGTGAGTTGAATGCAATCCACACAAAGAAGTTTCTGAGAATGCTGCTGTTTAGTTCTTATGTGAAGATATTTCCTTTTCCAGCATAGGCCGGAAATCGCTACAAATATCCACTTGCAGATTTTACCAAAAGTGTGCTTGAAAACTGCTCTTTGAAAAGAAAGGTTCAACACTGTGAGTTGAATGCACATATCGTGAAGAAGTTTCTGAGAATGCTTCTGTCTAGTACTTAGGTGAAGAGATTCCATTTCACAGCATAGGCCTCATAGTGCTCCAAATATCCACTTGCAGATTCTACAAAAAGAGTGTTTCAAAACTGTTCTATCAAAAGGAAGGTTCAAGTCTGTGAGTAGAATGCACTCATCACAAAGAAGTTTCTGAGAATGCTTCTGTCTAGTTTTTATGTGAAGACATTTCCTTTTCCAACATAGGCCTCAAAGCGTTCCGAATAAACACTTGCAGATTGTACAAAAGGAGTGTTTCAAAACTGTTCTATGAAAAGGAACGTTCAAGTCTGTGAGTTGAATGCACTCCTCACAAAGAAGTTTCTGAGAATGCAGCTGTCTAGTTTTTGTGTGAAGATATTTCCTTTTCCTTGCATAGGTCTCAAATCGCTGGAAATATCCACTTGCAGATTTCACAAGAAGAGTGTTTCCAAACTGCTCTATCAAAAGACAGGTTCAACTCTGTGAGTTGAATGCACGCATCGAGAAGAACTTTCTGAGAATGCTTCTGTCTAGTTTTTAGGTGAAGATATTACATTTCCCAGCATAGGCCTCATAGTGCTCCAAATATCCACTTGCAGATTCTACAAAAAGAGTGTTTCAAAACTGTTCTATCAAAAGGAAGGTTGAACTCTGTGACTAGAATGCACTCATCACAAAGAAGTTTCTGAGAATGCTTCTGTCTAGTTTTTATGTGAAGATATTTCCATTTCCAGCATCGGCCTCAAAGCGCTCCAAATATCCATTTGCAGATTCTACAAAAAGAGTGTTTCCAAACTTCTCTATCAATTAGTAGGTTCAACTCTGTGAGGTGAATGCACTCATCACAAAGAAGTTTCTGAGAATGCTGCTGTTTAGTTCTTATGTGAAGATATTTCCTTTTCCAGCATAGGCCGGAAATCGCTCTAAATATCCACTTGCAGATTTTACCAAAAGTGTGTTTCAAAACTGCTCTTTGAAAAGAAAGGTTCAACTCTGTGAGTTGATTGCACATGTGGTGAAGAAGTTTCTGAGAATGCTTCTGTCTAGTACTTAGCTGAAGAGATTTCATTTCACAGCATAGGCCTCATAGTGCTCCAAATATCCACTTGCAGATTCTACAAAAAGAGTGTTTCAAAACTGTTCTATCAAAAGGAAGGTTCAACTCTGTGACTAGAATGCACTCATCACAAAGAAGTTTCTGAGAATGCTTCTGTCTAGTTTTTATGTGAAGATATTTCCTTTTCCAACATAGGCCTCAAAGCGCTCCGAATAAACACCTGCAGATTGTACAAAAGGAGTGTTTCAAAACTGTTCTATGAAAAGGAACGTTCAAGTCTGTGAGTTGAATGCACTCCTCACAAAGAAGTTTCTGAGAATGCAGCTGTCTAGTTTTTGTGTGAAGATATTTCCTTTTCCTTGCATAGACCTCAAATCGCTGGAAATATCCACTTGCAGATTTCACAAAAAGAGTGTTTCCAAACTGCTCTATCAAAAGACGGGTTGAAATCCGTGAGTTGAATGCACGCATCGAGGAGATCTTTCTGAGGATGCTTCTGTCTAGTTTTTAGGTGAAGATATTCCATTTCCCAGCATGGGCCTCAAAATGCTCCAAATATCCATTTGCAGATTTTACAAAAAGAGTGTTTCAAAACTGCTCTTTCAAAAAGAAGGTTCAAGTCTATGGGTTGAACGCACTCAACACAAGGAAGTTTCTGAGAATGCTTCTGTCCAGTTTTTATGTGAATATATTTCCATTTCCAGCCTAGGCTTCAAAGCGCTCCAAATATCCACTTGCAGATTCTACAAAAAGAGTGTTTCCAAACTTGTCTATCAATTAGTAGGTTCAACTCTGTTAGGTGAATGCACTCATCACAATGAAATTTCTGAGAATGCTTCTCTCTAGTTTTTATGTGAAGCAATTTCCTTTTCCAACATAGGCCTCAAGGTGCTCTGCATAAACACTTGCGAATTCTACAAACTTAGTGATTCAAAACTGTTCTATCAAAAGGAACGTTCAAGTCTGAGGTGAATGCACTCATCAGAGAGAACTTTCTCAGAATGCTTCTGTCTAGTTTTCAGGTGAAGATATTTCATTTCCCAGCATAGGCCTCAAAGCGCTCCAAATATCCACTTGCAGATCCTACAAAAAGAGTCTTTCAAAACTGCTCTTTGAAAAGGAAGGTTCAAATCTGTGAGTTGAAAGCCCTCATCAGAGAGAAGTTTCCGAGAATGATTCTATCTAGTTTTCATCTGCATGTGTTTCCTTTTCCACTAGATGCCGCAATCGCACCAAATATCCACTTGCAGTTTCCACGAAAAGAGTGTTGCAGAACTGCTCCATGGAAAGGAGTGTTCAACTCTGTGAGTTCAATCCCCACATGACATAAAAGTTTCTGAAAATGCTTCTGTCCAGTTTGTATATGAAGATATCTCCTTTTCCAGCATAAGCCTCAAAGAGCTCCAAATATCCACTTGCGTATTCTACAAAAACCGTGTTTCATAACTGGTCTATCAAAAGGAAGGTTCGACTCTGTGAGTTGAATGCACTCATCACAAAGAAGTTTCTGTGAATGCTTCCATCTAGCTTTTATGCAATGATATTTCCTTTTGCAGCATAGGCCTCAAAGCGCTCCAAATATCCACTTGCAGATTCTACAAAAAGAGGGTTTCAAAACTGCTCTATCAAAAGGCAGGTTGAACTCCGTGAGTTGAATGCACAAAGCACAGGGAACTTTCTGAGAAAGCTTTTGTCCAGTTTCTACGTGAAGATATTTCCTTTTCCAGCATAGGCCTCAAAGCACTCCATCCATCCACATGAAGATTCTACTAAAAGAGTGTTTCGAAACTTCTCTATCAAAAGAAAGGTTGAACTCCGTGAGTTCAACGCACACATCACAAAGAAGTTTCTGAGAATGCTTCTGTCCAGTTTTTATGTGAAGATATTTCCTTTTCCAGCATAGGCCTCAAAGCGCTCCATATATCCACTTGCAGATGCTACAAAAAGAGTGTTTCAAAACTGCTCTTTCAGAAGGAAGCTTCAAGTCTGTGAGTTGAATGCACTTCTCACAAAGACGTTTCTGAGAATGCTTCTGTCTAGATTTCATGAGAAGATGTTTCCATTTACATCACAGGCCTCAAATCCCTCCAAATATTCACTTGCGTGTTCTACAAAAAGAGTGTTTCGAAACTTCTCTATCGATTGGTAGGTTCAACTCTCTGAGTTGAATGCACTCTTTACAAAGAGGTTTCTGAGAATATTTCTGTCTAGTTTTTATGTGAAGATATATCCTTTTCCAACATAGGCCTCGAAGCGCTCCGACTAAACAATTGCAGATTCTACAAAAGGAGTGCTTCAAAACTGTTCTATCGAAAGGAACGTTCAAGTCTGTGAGTTGAATGCACTCAACACAAGGAAGTTTCTGAGAATGCTTCTGTCTAGTTTTTATGTGAAGATATTTCCATTTCCAGCATAGGCCTCAAAGCGCTCCAAATATCCATTTGCAGATTCTACAAAAAGAGTGTTTCCAAACTTCTCTATCAATTAGTAGGTTCAACTCTGTGAGGTGAATGCACTCATCACAAAGAAGTTTCTGAGAATGCTGCTGTTTAGTTCTTATGTGAAGATATTTCCTTTTCCAGCATAGGCCGGAAATCGCTCTAAATATCCACTTGCAGATTTTACCAAAAGTGTGTTTCAAAACTGCTCTTTGAAAAGAAAGGTTCAACTCTGTGAGTTGATTGCACATGTGGTGAAGAAGTTTCTGAGAATGCTTCTGTCTAGTACTTAGCTGAAGAGATTTCATTTCACAGCATAGGCCTCATAGTGCTCCAAATATCCACTTGCAGATTCTACAAAAAGAGTGTTTCAAAACTGTTCTATCAAAAGGAAGGTTCAACTCTGTGACTGGAATGCACTCATCACAAAGAAGTTTCTGAGAATGCTTCTGTCTAGTTTTTATGTGAAGATATTTCCTTTTCCAACATAGGCCTCAAAGCGCTCCGAATAAACACCTGCAGATTGTACAAAAGGAGTGTTTCAAAACTGTTCTATGAAAAGGAACGTTCAAGTCTGTGAGTTGAATGCACTCCTCACAAAGAAGTTTCTGAGAATGCAGCTGTCTAGTTTTTGTGTGAAGATATTTCCTTTTCCTTGCATAGACCTCAAATCGCTGGAAATATCCACTTGCAGATTTCACAAAAAGAGTGTTTCCAAACTGCTCTATCAAAAGACGGGTTGAAATCTGTGAGTTGAATGCACGCATCGAGGAGATCTTTCTGAGAATGCTTCTGTCTAGTTTTTAGGTGAAGATATTCCATTTCCCAGCATGGGCCTCAAAATGCTCCAAATATCCATTTGCAGATTTTACAAAAAGAGTGTTTCAAAACTGCTCTTTCAAAAAGAAGGTTCAAGTCTATGGGTTGAACGCACTCAACACAAGGAAGTTTCTGAGAATGCTTCTGTCCAGTTTTTATGTGAATATATTTCCATTTCCAGCCTAGGCTTCAAAGCGCTCCAAATATCCACTTGCAGATTCTACAAAAAGAGTGTTTCCAAACTTGTCTATCAATTAGTAGGTTCAACTCTGTTAGGTGAATGCACTCATCACAATGAAATTTCTGAGAATGCTTCTCTCTAGTTTTTATGTGAAGCAATTTCCTTTTCCAACATAGGCCTCAAGGTGCTCTGCATAAACACTTGCGAATTCTACAAACTTAGTGATTCAAAACTGTTCTATCAAAAGGAACGTTCAAGTCTGAGGTGAATGCACTCATCAGAGAGAACTTTCTCAGAATGCTTCTGTCTAGTTTTCAGGTGAAGATATTTCATTTCCCAGCATAGGCCTCAAAGCGCTCCAAATATCCACTTGCAGATCCTACAAAAAGAGTCTTTCAAAACTGCTCTTTGAAAAGGAAGGTTCAAATCTGTGAGTTGAAAGCCCTCATCAGAGAGAAGTTTCCGAGAATGATTCTATCTAGTTTTCATCTGCATGTGTTTCCTTTTCCACTAGATGCCGCAATCGCACCAAATATCCACTTGCAGTTTCCACGAAAAGAGTGTTGCAGAACTGCTCCATGGAAAGGAGTGTTCAACTCTGTGAGTTCAATCCCCACATGACATAAAAGTTTCTGAAAATGCTTCTGTCCAGTTTGTATATGAAGATATCTCCTTTTCCAGCATAAGCCTCAAAGAGCTCCAAATATCCACTTGCGTATTCTACAAAAACCGTGTTTCATAACTGGTCTATCAAAAGCAAGGTTCAACTCTGTGAGTTGAATGCACTCATCACAAAGAAGTTTCTGTGAATGCTTCCATCTAGCTTTTATGCAATGATATTTCCTTTTGCAGCATAGGCCTCAAAGCGCTCCAAATATCCACTTGCAGATTCTACAAAAAGAGGGTTTCAAAACTGCTCTATCAAAAGGCAGGTTGAACTCCGTGAGTTGAATGCACAAAGCACAGGGAACTTTCTGAGAAAGCTTTTGTCCAGTTTCTACGTGAAGATATTTCCTTTTCCAGCATAGGCCTCAAAGCACTCCATCCATCCACATGAAGATTCTACTAAAAGAGTGTTTCGAAACTTCTCTATCAAAAGAAAGGTTGAACTCCGTGAGTTCAACGCACACATCACAAAGAAGTTTCTGAGAATGCTTCTGTCCAGTTTTTATGTGAAGATATTTCCTTTTCCAGCATAGGCCTCAAAGCGCTCCATATATCCACTTGCAGATGCTACGAAAAGAGTGTTTCAAAACTGCTCTTTCAGAAGGAAGCTTCAAGTCTGTGAGTTGAATGCACTTCTCACAAAGACGTTTCTGAGAATGCTTCTGTCTAGATTTCATGAGAAGATGTTTCCATTTACATCACAGGCCTCAAATCCCTCCAAATATTCACTTGCGTTTTCTACAAAAAGAGTGTTTCGAAACTTCTCTATCGATTGGTAGGTTCAACTCTCTGAGTTGAATGCACTCTTTACAAAGAGGTTTCTGAGAATATTTCTGTCTAGTTTTTATGTGAAGATATATCCTTTTCCAACATAGGCCTCGAAGCGCTCCGACTAAACAATTGCAGATTCTACAAAAGGAGTGCTTCAAAACTGTTCTATCGAAAGGAACGTTCAAGTCTGTGAGATGAATGCACTCTTCTCAAAGAGGTTTCTGAGAATGCTGCTGTCTAGTTTTTAGGTGAAGACATTTCCTTTTCCAGCATAGGCCTCAAAGCGCTCCAAATACCCACTTGCAGATTCTACAAAAGGAGTGTCTCCCAACTTCTCTATCAATTGGTAGGTTCAAGTCTGTGAGTTGAATGCAATCCACACAAAGAAGTTTCTGAGAATGCTGCTGTTTAGTTCTTATGTGAAGATATTTCCTTTTCCAGCATAGGCCGGAAATCGCTACAAATATCCACTTGCAGATTTTACCAAAAGTGTGCTTGAAAACTGCTCTTTGAAAAGAAAGGTTCAACACTGTGAGTTGAATGCACATATCGTGAAGAAGTTTCTGAGAATGCTTCTGTCTAGTACTTAGGTGAAGAGATTCCATTTCACAGCATAGGCCTCATAGTGCTCCAAATATCCACTTGCAGATTCTACAAAAAGAGTGTTTCAAAACTGTTCTATCAAAAGGAAGGTTCAAGTCTGTGAGTAGAATGCACTCATCACAAAGAAGTTTCTGAGAATGCTTCTGTCTAGTTTTTATGTGAAGACATTTCCTTTTCCAACATAGGCCTCAAAGCGTTCCGAATAAACACTTGCAGATTGTACAAAAGGAGTGTTTCAAAACTGTTCTATGAAAAGGAACGTTCAAGTCTGTGAGTTGAATGCACTCCTCACAAAGAAGTTTCTGAGAATGCAGCTGTCTAGTTTTTGTGTGAAGATATTTCCTTTTCCTTGCATAGGTCTCAAATCGCTGGAAATATCCACTTGCAGATTTCACAAGAAGAGTGTTTCCAAACTGCTCTATCAAAAGACAGGTTCAACTCTGTGAGTTGAATGCACGCATCGAGAAGAACTTTCTGAGAATGCTTCTGTCTAGTTTTTAGGTGAAGATATTACATTTCCCAGCATAGGCCTCATAGTGCTCCAAATATCCACTTGCAGATTCTACAAAAAGAGTGTTTCAAAACTGTTCTATCAAAAGGAAGGTTGAACTCTGTGACTAGAATGCACTCATCACAAAGAAGTTTCTGAGAATGCTTCTGTCTAGTTTTTATGTGAAGATATTTCCATTTCCAGCATCGGCCTCAAAGCGCTCCAAATATCCATTTGCAGATTCTACAAAAAGAGTGTTTCCAAACTTCTCTATCAATTAGTAGGTTCAACTCTGTGAGGTGAATGCACTCATCACAAAGAAGTTTCTGAGAATGCTGCTGTTTAGTTCTTATGTGAAGATATTTCCTTTTCCAGCATAGGCCGGAAATCGCTCTAAATATCCACTTGCAGATTTTACCAAAAGTGTGTTTCAAAACTGCTCTTTGAAAAGAAAGGTTCAACTCTGTGAGTTGATTGCACATGTGGTGAAGAAGTTTCTGAGAATGCTTCTGTCTAGTACTTAGCTGAAGAGATTTCATTTCACAGCATAGGCCTCATAGTGCTCCAAATATCCACTTGCAGATTCTACAAAAAGAGTGTTTCAAAACTGTTCTATCAAAAGGAAGGTTCAACTCTGTGACTAGAATGCACTCATCACAAAGAAGTTTCTGAGAATGCTTCTGTCTAGTTTTTATGTGAAGATATTTCCTTTTCCAACATAGGCCTCAAAGCGCTCCGAATAAACACCTGCAGATTGTACAAAAGGAGTGTTTCAAAACTGTTCTATGAAAAGGAACGTTCAAGTCTGTGAGTTGAATGCACTCCTCACAAAGAAGTTTCTGAGAATGCAGCTGTCTAGTTTTTGTGTGAAGATATTTCCTTTTCCTTGCATAGACCTCAAATCGCTGGAAATATCCACTTGCAGATTTCACAAAAAGAGTGTTTCCAAACTGCTCTATCAAAAGACGGGTTGAAATCCGTGAGTTGAATGCACGCATCGAGGAGATCTTTCTGAGGATGCTTCTGTCTAGTTTTTAGGTGAAGATATTCCATTTCCCAGCATGGGCCTCAAAATGCTCCAAATATCCATTTGCAGATTTTACAAAAAGAGTGTTTCAAAACTGCTCTTTCAAAAAGAAGGTTCAAGTCTATGGGTTGAACACACTCAACACAAGGAAGTTTCTGAGAATGCTTCTGTCCAGTTTTTATGTGAATATATTTCCATTTCCAGCCT
The DNA here is from genome assembly GCF_028885625.2 of Pongo pygmaeus. Classification (NCBI taxonomy): domain Eukaryota; kingdom Metazoa; phylum Chordata; class Mammalia; order Primates; family Hominidae; genus Pongo; species Pongo pygmaeus. The sequence goes on from NC_085930.1 coordinate 21,928,906, forward strand.
AGGCTTCAAAGCGCTCCAAATATCCACTTGCAGATTCTACAAAAAGAGTGTTTCCAAACTTGTCTATCAATTAGTAGGTTCAACTCTGTTAGGTGAATGCACTCATCACAATGAAATTTCTGAGAATGCTTCTCTCTAGTTTTTATGTGAAGCAATTTCCTTTTCCAACATAGGCCTCAAGGTGCTCTGCATAAACACTTGCGAATTCTACAAACTTAGTGATTCAAAACTGTTCTATCAAAAGGAACGTTCAAGTCTGAGGTGAATGCACTCATCAGAGAGAACTTTCTCAGAATGCTTCTGTCTAGTTTTCAGGTGAAGATATTTCATTTCCCAGCATAGGCCTCAAAGCGCTCCAAATATCCACTTGCAGATCCTACAAAAAGAGTCTTTCAAAACTGCTCTTTGAAAAGGAAGGTTCAAATCTGTGAGTTGAAAGCCCTCATCAGAGAGAAGTTTCCGAGAATGATTCTATCTAGTTTTCATCTGCATGTGTTTCCTTTTCCACTAGATGCCGCAATCGCACCAAATATCCACTTGCAGTTTCCACGAAAAGAGTGTTGCAGAACTGCTCCATGGAAAGGAGTGTTCAACTCTGTGAGTTCAATCCCCACATGACATAAAAGTTTCTGAAAATGCTTCTGTCCAGTTTGTATATGAAGATATCTCCTTTTCCAGCATAAGCCTCAAAGAGCTCCAAATATCCACTTGCGTATTCTACAAAAACCGTGTTTCATAACTGGTCTATCAAAAGGAAGGTTCGACTCTGTGAGTTGAATGCACTCATCACAAAGAAGTTTCTGTGAATGCTTCCATCTAGCTTTTATGCAATGATATTTCCTTTTGCAGCATAGGCCTCAAAGCGCTCCAAATATCCACTTGCAGATTCTACAAAAAGAGGGTTTCAAAACTGCTCTATCAAAAGGCAGGTTGAACTCCGTGAGTTGAATGCACAAAGCACAGGGAACTTTCTGAGAAAGCTTTTGTCCAGTTTCTACGTGAAGATATTTCCTTTTCCAGCATAGGCCTCAAAGCACTCCATCCATCCACATGAAGATTCTACTAAAAGAGTGTTTCGAAACTTCTCTATCAAAAGAAAGGTTGAACTCCGTGAGTTCAACGCACACATCACAAAGAAGTTTCTGAGAATGCTTCTGTCCAGTTTTTATGTGAAGATATTTCCTTTTCCAGCATAGGCCTCAAAGCGCTCCATATATCCACTTGCAGATGCTACAAAAAGAGTGTTTCAAAACTGCTCTTTCAGAAGGAAGCTTCAAGTCTGTGAGTTGAATGCACTTCTCACAAAGACGTTTCTGAGAATGCTTCTGTCTAGATTTCATGAGAAGATGTTTCCATTTACATCACAGGCCTCAAATCCCTCCAAATATTCACTTGCGTGTTCTACAAAAAGAGTGTTTCGAAACTTCTCTATCGATTGGTAGGTTCAACTCTCTGAGTTGAATGCACTCTTTACAAAGAGGTTTCTGAGAATATTTCTGTCTAGTTTTTATGTGAAGATATATCCTTTTCCAACATAGGCCTCGAAGCGCTCCGACTAAACAATTGCAGATTCTACAAAAGGAGTGCTTCAAAACTGTTCTATCGAAAGGAACGTTCAAGTCTGTGAGATGAATGCACTCTTCTCAAAGAGGTTTCTGAGAATGCTGCTGTCTAGTTTTTAGGTGAAGACATTTCCTTTTCCAGCATAGGCCTCAAAGCGCTCCAAATACCCACTTGCAGATTCTACAAAAGGAGTGTCTCCCAACTTCTCTATCAATTGGTAGGTTCAAGTCTGTGAGTTGAATGCAATCCACACAAAGAAGTTTCTGAGAATGCTGCTGTTTAGTTCTTATGTGAAGATATTTCCTTTTCCAGCATAGGCCGGAAATCGCTACAAATATCCACTTGCAGATTTTACCAAAAGTGTGCTTGAAAACTGCTCTTTGAAAAGAAAGGTTCAACACTGTGAGTTGAATGCACATATCGTGAAGAAGTTTCTGAGAATGCTTCTGTCTAGTACTTAGGTGAAGAGATTCCATTTCACAGCATAGGCCTCATAGTGCTCCAAATATCCACTTGCAGATTCTACAAAAAGAGTGTTTCAAAACTGTTCTATCAAAAGGAAGGTTCAAGTCTGTGAGTAGAATGCACTCATCACAAAGAAGTTTCTGAGAATGCTTCTGTCTAGTTTTTATGTGAAGACATTTCCTTTTCCAACATAGGCCTCAAAGCGTTCCGAATAAACACTTGCAGATTGTACAAAAGGAGTGTTTCAAAACTGTTCTATGAAAAGGAACGTTCAAGTCTGTGAGTTGAATGCACTCCTCACATAGAAGTTTCTGAGAATGCAGCTGTCTAGTTTTTGTGTGAAGATATTTCCTTTTCCTTGCATAGGTCTCAAATCGCTGGAAATATCCACTTGCAGATTTCACAAGAAGAGTGTTTCCAAACTGCTCTATCAAAAGACAGGTTCAACTCTGTGAGTTGAATGCACGCATCGAGAAGAACTTTCTGAGAATGCTTCTGTCTAGTTTTTAGGTGAAGATATTACATTTCCCAGCATAGGCCTCAAAGTGCTCCAAATATCCTTTTGCAGATTTTACAAAAAGAGTGTTTCAAAACTGCTCTTTCAAAAAGAAGGTTCAAGTCTGTGAGTTGAATGCACTCAACACAAGGAAGTTTCTGAGAATGCTTCTGTCTAGTTTTTATGTGAAGATATTTCCATTTCCAGCATAGGCCTCAAAGCGCTCCAAATATCCATTTGCAGATTCTACAAAAAGAGTGTTTCCAAACTTCTCTATCAATTAGTAGGTTCAACTCTGTGAGGTGAATGCACTCATCACAAAGAAGTTTCTGAGAATGCTGCTGTTTAGTTCTTATGTGAAGATATTTCCTTTTCCAGCATAGGCCGGAAATCGCTCTAAATATCCACTTGCAGATTTTACCAAAAGTGTGTTTCAAAACTGCTCTTTGAAAAGAAAGGTTCAACTCTGTGAGTTGATTGCACATGTGGTGAAGAAGTTTCTGAGAATGCTTCTGTCTAGTACTTAGCTGAAGAGATTTCATTTCACAGCATAGGCCTCATAGTGCTCCAAATATCCACTTGCAGATTCTACAAAAAGAGTGTTTCAAAACTGTTCTATCAAAAGGAAGGTTCAACTCTGTGACTGGAATGCACTCATCACAAAGAAGTTTCTGAGAATGCTTCTGTCTAGTTTTTATGTGAAGATATTTCCTTTTCCAACATAGGCCTCAAAGCGCTCCGAATAAACACCTGCAGATTGTACAAAAGGAGTGTTTCAAAACTGTTCTATGAAAAGGAACGTTCAAGTCTGTGAGTTGAATGCACTCCTCACAAAGAAGTTTCTGAGAATGCAGCTGTCTAGTTTTTGTGTGAAGATATTTCCTTTTCCTTGCATAGACCTCAAATCGCTGGAAATATCCACTTGCAGATTTCACAAAAAGAGTGTTTCCAAACTGCTCTATCAAAAGACGGGTTGAAATCTGTGAGTTGAATGCACGCATCGAGGAGATCTTTCTGAGAATGCTTCTGTCTAGTTTTTAGGTGAAGATATTCCATTTCCCAGCATGGGCCTCAAAATGCTCCAAATATCCATTTGCAGATTTTACAAAAAGAGTGTTTCAAAACTGCTCTTTCAAAAAGAAGGTTCAAGTCTATGGGTTGAACGCACTCAACACAAGGAAGTTTCTGAGAATGTTTCTGTCCAGTTTTTATGTGAATATATTTCCATTTCCAGCCTAGGCTTCAAAGCGCTCCAAATATCCGCTTGCAGATTCTACAAAAAGAGTGTTTCCAAACTTGTCTATCAATTAGTAGGTTTAACTCTGTTAGGTGAATGCACTCATCACAATGAAATTTCTGAGAATGCTTCCCTCTAGTTTTTATGTGAAGCAATTTCCTTTTCCAACATAGGCCTCAAGGTGCTCTGCATAAACACTTGCGAATTCTACAAACTTAGTGATTCAAAACTGTTCTATCAAAAGGAACGTTCAAGTCTGAGGTGAATGCACTCATCAGAGAGAACTTTCTCAGAATGCTTCTGTCTAGTTTTCAGGTGAAGATATTTCATTTCCCAGCATAGGCCTCAAAGCGCTCCAAATATCCACTTGCAGATCCTACGAAAAGAGTCTTTCAAAACTGCTCTTTGAAAAGGAAGGTTCAAATCTGTGAGTTGAAAGCACTCATCAGAGAGAAGTTTCCGAGAATGATTCTATCTAGTTTTCATCTGCATGTGTTTCCTTTTCCACTAGATGCCGCAATCGCACCAAATATCCACTTGCAGTTTCCACGAAAAGAGTGTTGCAGAACTGCTCCATGGAAAGGAGTGTTCAACTCTGTGAGTTCAATCCCCACATGACATAAAAGTTTCTGAAAATGCTTCTGTCCAGTTTGTATATGAAGATATCTCCTTTTCCAGCATAAGCCTCAAAGAGCTCCAAATATCCACTTGCGTATTCTACAAAAACCGTGTTTCATAACTGGTCTATCAAAAGGAAGGTTCGACTCTGTGAGTTGAATGCACTCATCACAAAGAAGTTTCTGTGAATGCTTCCATCTAGCTTTTATGCAATGATATTTCCTTTTGCAGCATAGGCCTCAAAGCGCTCCAAATATCCACTTGCAGATTCTACAAAAAGAGGGTTTCAAAACTGCTCTATCAAAAGGCAGGTTGAACTCCGTGAGTTGAATGCACAAAGCACAGGGAACTTTCTGAGAAAGCTTTTGTCCAGTTTCTACGTGAAGATATTTCCTTTTCCAGCATAGGCCTCAAAGCACTCCATCCATCCACATGAAGATTCTACTAAAAGAGTGTTTCGAAACTTCTCTATCAAAAGAAAGGTTGAACTCCGTGAGTTCAACGCACACATCACAAAGAAGTTTCTGAGAATGCTTCTGTCCAGTTTTTATGTGAAGATATTTCCTTTTCCAGCATAGGCCTCAAAGCGCTCCATATATCCACTTGCAGATGCTACAAAAAGAGTGTTTCAAAACTGCTCTTTCAGAAGGAAGCTTCAAGTCTGTGAGTTGAATGCACTTCTCACAAAGACGTTTCTGAGAATGCTTCTGTCTAGATTTCATGAGAAGATGTTTCCATTTACATCACAGGCCTCAAATCCCTCCAAATATTCACTTGCGTGTTCTACAAAAAGAGTGTTTCGAAACTTCTCTATCGATTGGTAGGTTCAACTCTCTGAGTTGAATGCACTCTTTACAAAGAGGTTTCTGAGAATATTTCTGTCTAGTTTTTATGTGAAGATATATCCTTTTCCAACATAGGCCTCGAAGCGCTCCGACTAAACAATTGCAGATTCTACAAAAGGAGTGCTTCAAAACTGTTCTATCGAAAGGAACGTTCAAGTCTGTGAGATGAATGCACTCTTCTCAAAGAGGTTTCTGAGAATGCTGCTGTCTAGTTTTTAGGTGAAGACATTTCCTTTTCCAGCATAGGCCTCAAAGCGCTCCAAATACCCACTTGCAGATTCTACAAAAGGAGTGTCTCCCAACTTCTCTATCAATTGGTAGGTTCAAGTCTGTGAGTTGAATGCAATCCACACAAAGAAGTTTCTGAGAATGCTGCTGTTTAGTTCTTATGTGAAGATATTTCCTTTTCCAGCATAGGCCGGAAATCGCTACAAATATCCACTTGCAGATTTTACCAAAAGTGTGCTTGAAAACTGCTCTTTGAAAAGAAAGGTTCAACACTGTGAGTTGAATGCACATATCGTGAAGAAGTTTCTGAGAATGCTTCTGTCTAGTACTTAGGTGAAGAGATTCCATTTCACAGCATAGGCCTCATAGTGCTCCAAATATCCACTTGCAGATTCTACAAAAAGAGTGTTTCAAAACTGTTCTATCAAAAGGAAGGTTCAAGTCTGTGAGTAGAATGCACTCATCACAAAGAAGTTTCTGAGAATGCTTCTGTCTAGTTTTTATGTGAAGACATTTCCTTTTCCAACATAGGCCTCAAAGCGTTCCGAATAAACACTTGCAGATTGTACAAAAGGAGTGTTTCAAAACTGTTCTATGAAAAGGAACGTTCAAGTCTGTGAGTTGAATGCACTCCTCACATAGAAGTTTCTGAGAATGCAGCTGTCTAGTTTTTGTGTGAAGATATTTCCTTTTCCTTGCATAGGTCTCAAATCGCTGGAAATATCCACTTGCAGATTTCACAAGAAGAGTGTTTCCAAACTGCTCTATCAAAAGACAGGTTCAACTCTGTGAGTTGAATGCACGCATCGAGAAGAACTTTCTGAGAATGCTTCTGTCTAGTTTTTAGGTGAAGATATTACATTTCCCAGCATAGGCCTCAAAGTGCTCCAAATATCCTTTTGCAGATTTTACAAAAAGAGTGTTTCAAAACTGCTCTTTCAAAAAGAAGGTTCAAGTCTGTGAGTTGAATGCACTCAACACAAGGAAGTTTCTGAGAATGCTTCTGTCTAGTTTTTATGTGAAGATATTTCCATTTCCAGCATAGGCCTCAAAGCGCTCCAAATATCCATTTGCAGATTCTACAAAAAGAGTGTTTCCAAACTTCTCTATCAATTAGTAGGTTCAACTCTGTGAGGTGAATGCACTCATCACAAAGAAGTTTCTGAGAATGCTGCTGTTTAGTTCTTATGTGAAGATATTTCCTTTTCCAGCATAGGCCGGAAATCGCTCTAAATATCCACTTGCAGATTTTACCAAAAGTGTGTTTCAAAACTGCTCTTTGAAAAGAAAGGTTCAACTCTGTGAGTTGATTGCACATGTGGTGAAGAAGTTTCTGAGAATGCTTCTGTCTAGTACTTAGCTGAAGAGATTTCATTTCACAGCATAGGCCTCATAGTGCTCCAAATATCCACTTGCAGATTCTACAAAAAGAGTGTTTCAAAACTGTTCTATCAAAAGGAAGGTTCAACTCTGTGACTGGAATGCACTCATCACAAAGAAGTTTCTGAGAATGCTTCTGTCTAGTTTTTATGTGAAGATATTTCCTTTTCCAACATAGGCCTCAAAGCGCTCCGAATAAACACCTGCAGATTGTACAAAAGGAGTGTTTCAAAACTGTTCTATGAAAAGGAACGTTCAAGTCTGTGAGTTGAATGCACTCCTCACAAAGAAGTTTCTGAGAATGCAGCTGTCTAGTTTTTGTGTGAAGATATTTCCTTTTCCTTGCATAGACCTCAAATCGCTGGAAATATCCACTTGCAGATTTCACAAAAAGAGTGTTTCCAAACTGCTCTATCAAAAGACGGGTTGAAATCTGTGAGTTGAATGCACGCATCGAGGAGATCTTTCTGAGAATGCTTCTGTCTAGTTTTTAGGTGAAGATATTCCATTTCCCAGCATGGGCCTCAAAATGCTCCAAATATCCATTTGCAGATTTTACAAAAAGAGTGTTTCAAAACTGCTCTTTCAAAAAGAAGGTTCAAGTCTATGGGTTGAACGCACTCAACACAAGGAAGTTTCTGAGAATGTTTCTGTCCAGTTTTTATGTGAATATATTTCCATTTCCAGCCTAGGCTTCAAAGCGCTCCAAATATCCGCTTGCAGATTCTACAAAAAGAGTGTTTCCAAACTTGTCTATCAATTAGTAGGTTTAACTCTGTTAGGTGAATGCACTCATCACAATGAAATTTCTGAGAATGCTTCCCTCTAGTTTTTATGTGAAGCAATTTCCTTTTCCAACATAGGCCTCAAGGTGCTCTGCATAAACACTTGCGAATTCTACAAACTTAGTGATTCAAAACTGTTCTATCAAAAGGAACGTTCAAGTCTGAGGTGAATGCACTCATCAGAGAGAACTTTCTCAGAATGCTTCTGTCTAGTTTTCAGGTGAAGATATTTCATTTCCCAGCATAGGCCTCAAAGCGCTCCAAATATCCACTTGCAGATCCTACGAAAAGAGTCTTTCAAAACTGCTCTTTGAAAAGGAAGGTTCAAATCTGTGAGTTGAAAGCACTCATCAGAGAGAAGTTTCCGAGAATGATTCTATCTAGTTTTCATCTGCATGTGTTTCCTTTTCCACTAGATGCCGCAATCGCACCAAATATCCACTTGCAGTTTCCACGAAAAGAGTGTTGCAGAACTGCTCCATGGAAAGGAGTGTTCAACTCTGTGAGTTCAATCCCCACATGACATAAAAGTTTCTGAAAATGCTTCTGTCCAGTTTGTATATGAAGATATCTCCTTTTCCAGCATAAGCCTCAAAGAGCTCCAAATATCCACTTGCGTATTCTACAAAAACCGTGTTTCATAACTGGTCTATCAAAAGGAAGGTTCAACTCTGTGAGTTGAATGCACTCATCACAAAGAAGTTTCTGTGAATGCTTCCATCTAGCTTTTATGCAATGATATTTCCTTTTGCAGCATAGGCCTCAAAGCGCTCCAAATATCCACTTGCAGATTCTACAAAAAGAGGGTTTCAAAACTGCTCTATCAAAAGGCAGGTTGAACTCCGTGAGTTGAATGCACAAAGCACAGGGAACTTTCTGAGAAAGCTTTTGTCCAGTTTCTACGTGAAGATATTTCCTTTTCCAGCCTAGGCCTCAAAGCACTCCATCCATCCACATGAAGATTCTACTAAAAGAGTGTTTCGAAACTTCTCTATCAAAAGAAAGGTTGAACTCCGTGAGTTCAACGCACACATCACAAAGAAGTTTCTGAGAATGCTTCTGTCCAGTTTTTATGTGAAGATATTTCCTTTTCCAGCATAGGCCTCAAAGCGCTCCATATATCCACTTGCAGATGCTACAAAAAGAGTGTTTCAAAACTGCTCTTTCAGAAGGAAGCTTCAAGTCTGTGAGTTGAATGCACTTCTCACAAAGACGTTTCTGAGAATGCTTCTGTCTAGATTTCATGAGAAGATGTTTCCATTTACATCACAGGCCTCAAATCCCTCCAAATATTCACTTGCGTGTTCTACAAAAAGAGTGTTTCGAAACTTCTCTATCGATTGGTAGGTTCAACCCTCTGAGTTGAATGCACTCTTTACAAAGAGGTTTCTGAGAATATTTCTGTCTAGTTTTTATGTGAAGATATATCCTTTTCCAACATAGGCCTCGAAGCACTCCGACTAAACAATTGCAGATTCTACAAAAGGAGTGCTTCAAAACTGTTCTATCGAAAGGAACGTTCAAGTCTGTGAGATGAATGCACTCTTCTCAAAGAGGTTTCTGAGAATGCTGCTGTCTAGTTTTTAGGTGAAGACATTTCCTTTTCCAGCATAGGCCTCAAAGCGCTACAAATACCCACTTGCAGATTCTACAAAAAGAGTGTCTCCCAACTTCTCTATCAATTGGTAGGTTCAAGTCTGTGAGTTGAATGCAATCCACACAAAGAAGTTTCTGAGAATGCTGCTGTTTAGTTCTTATGTGAAGATATTTCCTTTTCCAGCATAGTCCGGAAATCGCTACAAATATCCACTTGCAGATTTTACCAAAAGTGTGCTTCAAAACTGCTCTTTGAAAAGAAATGTTCAACACTGTGAGTTGAATGCACATATCGTGAAGAAGTTTCTGAGAATGCTTCTGTCTAGTACTTAGGTGAAGTGATTACATTTCACAGCATAGGCCTCATAGTGCTCCAAATATCCACTTGCAGATTCTACAAAAAGAGTGTTTCAAAACTGTTCTATCAAAAGGAAGGTTCAAGTCTGTGAGTAGAATGCACTCATCACAAAGAAGTTTCTGAGAATGCTTCTGTCTAGTTTTTATGTGAAGACATTTCCTTTTCCAACATAGGCCTCAAAGCGTTCCGAATAAACACTTGCAGATTGTACAAAAGGAGTGTTTCAAAACTGTTCTATGAAAAGGAACGTTCAAGTCTGTGAGTTGAATGCACTCCTCACAAAGAAGTTTCTGAGAATGCAGCTGTCTAGTTTTTGTGTGAAGATATTTCCTTTTCCTTGCATACGTCTCAAATCGCTGGAAATATCCACTTGCAGGTTTCACAAGAAGAGTGTTTCCAAACTGCTCTATCAAAAGACAGGTTCAACTCTGTGAGTTGAATGCACGCATCGAGAAGAACTTTCTGAGAATGCTTCTGTCTAGTTTTTAGGTGAAGATATTACATTTCCCAGCATAGGCCTCAAAGTGCTCCAAATATTCTTTTGCAGATTTTACAAAAAGAGTGTTTCAAAACTCCTCTTTCAAAAAGAAGGTTCAAGTCTATGGGTTGAACGCACTCAACACAAGGAAGTTTCTGAGAATGCTTCTGTCCAGTTTTTATGTGAATATATTTCCATTTCCAGCCTAGGCTTCAAAGCGCTCCAAATATCCACTTGCAGATTCTACAAAAAGAGTGTTTCCAAACTTGTCTATCAATTAGTAGGTTCAACTCTGTTAGGTGAATGCACTCATCACAATGAAATTTCTGAGAATGCTTCTCTCTAGTTTTTATGTGAAGCAATTTCCTTTTCCAACATAGGCCTCAAGGTGCTCTGCATAAACACTTGCGAATTCTACAAACTTAGTGATTCAAAACTGTTCTATCAAAAGGAACGTTCAAGTCAGAGGTGAATGCACTCATCAGAGAGAACTTTCTCAGAATGCTTCTGTCTAGTTTTCAGGTGAAGATATTTCATTTCCCAGCATAGGCCTCAAAGCGCTCCAAATATCCACTTGCAGATCCTACAAAAAGAGTCTTTCAAAACAGCTCTTTGAAAAGGAAGGTTCAAATCTGCGAGTTGAAAGCACTCATCAGAGAGACGTTTCCGAGAATGATTCTATCTAGTTTTCATCTGCATGTGTTTCCTTTTCCACTAGATGCCGCAATCGCACCAAATATCCACTTGCAGTTTCCACGAAAAGAGTGTTGCAGAACTGCTCCATGGAAAGGAGTGTTCAACTCTGTGAGTTCAATCCCCACATGACATAAAAGTTTCTGAAAATGCTTCTGTCCAGTTTGTATATGAAGATATCTCCTTTTCCAGCATAAGCCTCAAAGAGCTCCAAATATCCACTTGCGTATTCTACAAAAACCGTGTTTCATAACTGGTCTATCAAAAGGAAGGTTCAACTCTGTGAGTTGAATGCACTCATCACAAAGAAGTTTCTGTGAATGCTTCCATCTAGCTTTTATGCAATGATATTTCCTTTTGCAGCATAGGCCTCAAAGCGCTCCAAATATCCACTTGCAGATTCTACAAAAAGAGGGTTTCAAAACTGCTCTATCAAAAGGCAGGTTGAACTCCGTGAGTTGAATGCACAAAGCACAGGGAACTTTCTGAGAAAGCTTTTGTCCAGTTTCTACGTGAAGATATTTCCTTTTCCAGCCTAGGCCTCAAAGCACTCCATCCATCCACATGAAGATTCTACTAAAAGAGTGTTTCGAAACTTCTCTATCAAAAGAAAGGTTGAACTCCGTGAGTTCAACGCACACATCACAAAGAAGTTTCTGAGAATGCTTCTGTCCAGTTTTTATGTGAAGATATTTCCTTTTCCAGCATAGGCCTCAAAGCGCTCCATATATCCACTTGCAGATGCTACAAAAAGAGTGTTTCAAAACTGCTCTTTCAGAAGGAAGCTTCAAGTCTGTGAGTTGAATGCACTTCTCACAAAGACGTTTCTGAGAATGCTTCTGTCTAGATTTCATGAGAAGATGTTTCCATTTACATCACAGGCCTCAAATCCCTCCAAATATTCACTTGCGTGTTCTACAAAAAGAGTGTTTCGAAACTTCTCTATCGATTGGTAGGTTCAACCCTCTGAGTTGAATGCACTCTTTACAAAGAGGTTTCTGAGAATATTTCTGTCTAGTTTTTATGTGAAGATATATCCTTTTCCAACATAGGCCTCGAAGCACTCCGACTAAACAATTGCAGATTCTACAAAAGGAGTGCTTCAAAACTGTTCTATCGAAAGGAACGTTCAAGTCTGTGAGATGAATGCACTCTTCTCAAAGAGGTTTCTGAGAATGCTGCTGTCTAGTTTTTAGGTGAAGACATTTCCTTTTCCAGCATAGGCCTCAAAGCGCTACAAATACCCACTTGCAGATTCTACAAAAAGAGTGTCTCCCAACTTCTCTATCAATTGGTAGGTTCAAGTCTGTGAGTTGAATGCAATCCACACAAAGAAGTTTCTGAGAATGCTGCTGTTTAGTTCTTATGTGAAGATATTTCCTTTTCCAGCATAGGCCGGAAATCGCTACAAATATCCACTTGCAGATTTTACCAAAAGTGTGCTTCAAAACTGCTCTTTGAAAAGAAATGTTCAACACTGTGAGTTGAATGCACATATCGTGAAGAAGTTTCTGAGAATGCTTCTGTCTAGTACTTAGGTGAAGTGATTCCATTTCACAGCATAGGCCTCATAGTGCTCCAAATATCCACTTGCAGATTCTACAAAAAGAGTGTTTGAAAACTGTTCTATCAAAAGGAAGGTTCAACTCTGTGAGTAGAATGCACTCATCACAAAGAAGTTTCTGAGAATGCTTCTGTCTAGTTTTTATGTGAAGACATTTCCTTTTCCAACATAGGCCTCAAAGCGTTCCGAATAAACACTTGCAGATTGTACAAAAGGAGTGTTTCAAAACTGTTCTATGAAAAGGAACGTTCAAGTCTGTGAGTTGAATGCACTCCTCACAAAGAAGTTTCTGAGAATGCAGCTGTCTAGTTTTTGTGTGAAGATATTTCCTTTTCCTTGCATACGTCTCAAATCGCTGGAAATATCCACTTGCAGGTTTCACAAGAAGAGTGTTTCCAAACTGCTCTATCAAAAGACAGGTTCAACTCTGTGAGTTGAATGCACGCATCGAGAAGAACTTTCTGAGAATGCTTCTGTCTAGTTTTTAGGTGAAGATATTACATTTCCCAGCATAGGCCTCAAAGTGCTCCAAATATTCTTTTGCAGATTTTACAAAAAGAGTGTTTCAAAACTCCTCTTTCAAAAAGAAGGTTCAAGTCTATGGGTTGAACGCACTCAACACAAGGAAGTTTCTGAGAATGCTTCTGTCCAGTTTTTATGTGAATATATTTCCATTTCCAGCCTAGGCTTCAAAGCGCTCCAAATATCCACTTGCAGATTCTACAAAAAGAGTGTTTCCAAACTTGTCTATCAATTAGTAGGTTCAACTCTGTTAGGTGAATGCACTCATCACAATGAAATTTCTGAGAATGCTTCTCTCTAGTTTTTATGTGAAGCAATTTCCTTTTCCAACATAGGCCTCAAGGTGCTCTGCATAAACACTTGCGAATTCTACAAACTTAGTGATTCAAAACTGTTCTATCAAAAGGAACGTTCAAGTCAGAGGTGAATGCACTCATCAGAGAGAACTTTCTCAGAATGCTTCTGTCTAGTTTTCAGGTGAAGATATTTCATTTCCCAGCATAGGCCTCAAAGCGCTCCAAATATCCACTTGCAGATCCTACAAAAAGAGTCTTTCAAAACAGCTCTTTGAAAAGGAAGGTTCAAATCTGCGAGTTGAAAGCACTCATCAGAGAGACGTTTCCGAGAATGATTCTATCTAGTTTTCATCTGCATGTGTTTCCTTTTCCACTAGATGCCGCAATCGCACCAAATATCCACTTGCAGTTTCCACGAAAAGAGTGTTGCAGAACTGCTCCATGGAAAGGAGTGTTCAACTCTGTGAGTTCAATCCCCACATGACATAAAAGTTTCTGAAAATGCTTCTGTCCAGTTTGTATATGAAGATATCTCCTTTTCCAGCATAAGCCTCAAAGAGCTCCAAATATCCACTTGCGTATTCTACAAAAACCGTGTTTCATAACTGGTCTATCAAAAGGAAGGTTCAACTCTGTGAGTTGAATGCACTCATCACAAAGAAGTTTCTGTGAATGCTTCCATCTAGCTTTTATGCAATGATATTTCCTTTTGCAGCATAGGCCTCAAAGCGCTCCAAATATCCACTTGCAGATTCTACAAAAAGAGGGTTTCAAAACTGCTCTATCAAAAGGCAGGTTGAACTCCGTGAGTTGAATGCACAAAGCACAGGGAACTTTCTGAGAAAGCTTTTGTCCAGTTTCTACGTGAAGATATTTCCTTTTCCAGCATAGGCCTCAAAGCACTCCATCCATCCATATGAAGATTCTACTAAAAGAGTGTTTCGAAACTTCTCTATCAAAAGAAAGGTTGAACTCCGTGAGTTCAACGCACACATCACAAAGAAGTTTCTGAGAATGCTTCTGTCCAGTTTTTATGTGAAGATATTTCCTTTTCCAGCATAGGCCTCAAAGCGCTCCATATATCCACTTGCAGATGCTACAAAAAGAGTGTTTCAAAACTGCTCTTTCAGAAGGAAGCTTCAAGTCTGTGAGTTGAATGCACTTCTCACAAAGACGTTTCTGAGAATGCTTCTGTCTAGATTTCATGAGAAGATGTTTCCATTTACATCACAGGCCTCAAATCCCTCCAAATATTCACTTGCGTGTTCTACAAAAAGAGTGTTTCGAAACTTCTCTATCGATTGGTAGGTTCAACCCTCTGAGTTGAATGCACTCTTTACAAAGAGGTTTCTGAGAATATTTCTGTCTAGTTTTTATGTGAAGATATATCCTTTTCCAACATAGGCCTCGAAGCGCTCCGACTAAACAATTGCAGATTCTACAAAAGGAGTGCTTCAAAACTGTTCTATCGAAAGGAACGTTCAAGTCTGTGAGATGAATGCACTCTTCTCAAAGAGGTTTCTGAGAATGCTGCTGTCTAGTTTTTAGGTGAAGACATTTCCTTTTCCAGCATAGGCCTCAAAGCGCTACAAATACCCACTTGCAGATTCTACAAAAAGAGTGTCTCCCAACTTCTCTATCAATTGGTAGGTTCAAGTCTGTGAGTTGAATGCAATCCACACAAAGAAGTTTCTGAGAATGCTGCTGTTTAGTTCTTATGTGAAGATATTTCCTTTTCCAGCATAGGCCGGAAATCGCTACAAATATCCACTTGCAGATTTTACCAAAAGTGTGCTTCAAAACTGCTCTTTGAAAAGAAATGTTCAACACTGTGAGTTGAATGCACATATCGTGAAGAAGTTTCTGAGAATGCTTCTGTCTAGTACTTAGGTGAAGAGATTCCATTTCACAGCATAGGCCTCATAGTGCTCCAAATATCCACTTGCAGATTCTACAAAAAGAGTGTTTCAAAACTGTTCTATCAAAAGGAAGGTTCAAGTCTGTGAGTAGAATGCACTCATCACAAAGAAGTTTCTGAGAATGCTTCTGTCTAGTTTTTATGTGAAGACATTTCCTTTTCCAACATAGGCCTCAAAGCGTTCCGAATAAACACTTGCAGATTGTACAAAAGGAGTGTTTCAAAACTGTTCTATGAAAAGGAACGTTCAAGTCTGTGAGTTGAATGCACTCCTCACAAAGAAGTTTCTGAGAATGCAGCTGTCTAGTTTTTGTGTGAAGATATTTCCTTTTCCTTGCATACGTCTCAAATCGCTGGAAATATCCACTTGCAGGTTTCACAAGAAGAGTGTTTCCAAACTGCTCTATCAAAAGACAGGTTCAACTCTGTGAGTTGAATGCACGCATCGAGAAGAACTTTCTGAGAATGCTTCTGTCTAGTTTTTAGGTGAAGATATTACATTTCCCAGCATAGGCCTCAAAGTGCTCCAAATATTCTTTTGCAGATTTTACAAAAAGAGTGTTTCAAAACTGCTCTTTCAAAAAGAAGGTTCAAGTCTATGGGTTGAACGCACTCAACACAAGGAAGTTTCTGAGAATGCTTCTGTCCAGTTTTTATGTGAATATATTTCCATTTCCAGCCTAGGCTTCAAAGCGCTCCAAATATCCACTTGCAGATTCTACAAAAAGAGTGTTTCCAAACTTGTCTATCAATTAGTAGGTTCAACTCTGTTAGGTGAATGCACTCATCACAATGAAATTTCTGAGAATGCTTCTCTCTAGTTTTTATGTGAAGCAATTTCCTTTTCCAACATAGGCCTCAAGGTGCTCTGCATAAACACTTGCGAATTCTACAAACTTAGTGATTCAAAACTGTTCTATCAAAAGGAACGTTCAAATCAGAGGTGAATGCACTCATCAGAGAGAACTTTCTCAGAATGCTTCTGTCTAGTTTTCAGGTGAAGATATTTCATTTCCCAGCATAGGCCTCAAAGCGCTCCAAATATCCACTTGCAGATCCTACAAAAAGAGTCTTTCAAAACAGCTCTTTGAAAAGGAAGGTTCAAATCTGCGAGTTGAAAGCACTCATCAGAGAGACGTTTCCGAGAATGATTCTATCTAGTTTTCATCTGCATGTGTTTCCTTTTCCACTAGATGCCGCAATCGCACCAAATATCCACTTGCAGTTTCCACGAAAAGAGTGTTGCAGAACTGCTCCATGGAAAGGAGTGTTCAACTCTGTGAGTTCAATCCCCACATGACATAAAAGTTTCTGAAAATGCTTCTGTCCAGTTTGTATATGAAGATATCTCCTTTTCCAGCATAAGCCTCAAAGAGCTCCAAATATCCACTTGCGTATTCTACAAAAACCGTGTTTCATAACTGGTCTATCAAAAGGAAGGTTCAACTCTGTGAGTTGAATGCACTCATCACAAAGAAGTTTCTGTGAATGCTTCCATCTAGCTTTTATGCAATGATATTTCCTTTTGCAGCATAGGCCTCAAAGCGCTCCAAATATCCACTTGCAGATTCTACAAAAAGAGGGTTTCAAAACTGCTCTATCAAAAGGCAGGTTGAACTCCGTGAGTTGAATGCACAAAGCACAGGGAACTTTCTGAGAAAGCTTTTGTCCAGTTTCTACGTGAAGATATTTCCTTTTCCAGCATAGGCCTCAAAGCACTCCATCCATCCACATGAAGATTCTACTAAAAGAGTGTTTCGAAACTTCTCTATCAAAAGAAAGGTTGAACTCCGTGAGTTCAACGCACACATCACAAAGAAGTTTCTGAGAATGCTTCTGTCCAGTTTTTATGTGAAGATATTTCCTTTTCCAGCATAGGCCTCAAAGCGCTCCATATATCCACTTGCAGATGCTACAAAAAGAGTGTTTCAAAACTGCTCTTTCAGAAGGAAGCTTCAAGTCTGTGAGTTGAATGCACTTCTCACAAAGACGTTTCTGAGAATGCTTCTGTCTAGATTTCATGAGAAGATGTTTCCATTTACATCACAGGCCTCAAATCCCTCCAAATATTCACTTGCGTGTTCTACAAAAAGAGTGTTTCGAAACTTCTCTATCGATTGGTAGGTTCAACCCTCTGAGTTGAATGCACTCTTTACAAAGAGGTTTCTGAGAATATTTCTGTCTAGTTTTCATGTGAAGATATATCCTTTTCCAACATAGGCCTCGAAGCGCTCCGACTAAACAATTGCAGATTCTACAAAAGGAGTGCTTCAAAACTGTTCTATCGAAAGGAACGTTCAAGTCTGTGAGATGAATGCACTCTTCTCAAAGAGGTTTCTGAGAATGCTGCTGTCTAGTTTTTAGGTGAAGACATTTCCTTTTCCAGCATAGGCCTCAAAGCGCTACAAATACCCACTTGCAGATTCTACAAAAAGAGTGTCTCCCAACTTCTCTATCAATTGGTAGGTTCAAGTCTGTGAGTTGAATGCAATCCACACAAAGAAGTTTCTGAGAATGCTGCTGTTTAGTTCTTATGTGAAGATATTTCCTTTTCCAGCATAGGCCGGAAATCGCTACAAATATCCACTTGCAGATTTTACCAAAAGTGTGCTTCAAAACTGCTCTTTGAAAAGAAATGTTCAACACTGTGAGTTGAATGCACATATCGTGAAGAAGTTTCTGAGAATGCTTCTGTCTAGTACTTAGGTGAAGAGATTCCATTTCACAGCATAGGCCTCATAGTGCTCCAAATATCCACTTGCAGATTCTACAAAAAGAGTGTTTCAAAACTGTTCTATCAAAAGGAAGGTTCAAGTCTGTGAGTAGAATGCACTCATCACAAAGAAGTTTCTGAGAATGCTTCTGTCTAGTTTTTATGTGAAGACATTTCCTTTTCCAACATAGGCCTCAAAGCGTTCCGAATAAACACTTGCAGATTGTACAAAAGGAGTGTTTCAAAACTGTTCTATGAAAAGGAACGTTCAAGTCTGTGAGTTGAATGCACTCCTCACAAAGAAGTTTCTGAGAATGCAGCTGTCTAGTTTTTGTGTGAAGATATTTCCTTTTCCTTGCATAGGTCTCAAATCGCTGGAAATATCCACTTGCAGGTTTCACAAGAAGAGTGTTTCCAAACTGCTCTATCAAAAGACAGGTTCAACTCTGTGAGTTGAATGCACGCATCGAGAAGAACTTTCTGAGAATGCTTCTGTCTAGTTTTTAGGTGAAGATATTACATTTCCCAGCATAGGCCTCAAAGTGCTCCAAATATTCTTTTGCAGATTTTACAAAAAGAGTGTTTCAAAACTGCTCTTTCAAAAAGAAGGTTCAAGTCTATGGGTTGAACGCACTCAACACAAGGAAGTTTCTGAGAATGCTTCTGTCCAGTTTTTATGTGAATATATTTCCATTTCCAGCCTAGGCTTCAAAGCGCTCCAAATATCCACTTGCAGATTCTACAAAAAGAGTGTTTCCAAACTTGTCTATCAATTAGTAGGTTCAACTCTGTTAGGTGAATGCACTCATCACAATGAAATTTCTGAGAATGCTTCTCTCTAGTTTTTATGTGAAGCAATTTCCTTTTCCAACATAGGCCTCAAGGTGCTCTGCATAAACACTTGCGAATTCTACAAACTTAGTGATTCAAAACTGTTCTATCAAAAGGAACGTTCAAGTCTGAGGTGAATGCACTCATCAGAGAGAACTTTCTCAGAATGCTTCTGTCTAGTTTTCAGGTGAAGATATTTCATTTCCCAGCATAGGCCTCAAAGCGCTCCAAATATCCACTTGCAGATCCTACAAAAAGAGTCTTTCAAAACTGCTCTTTGAAAAGGAAGGTTCAAATCTGCGAGTTGAAAGCACTCATCAGAGAGACGTTTCCGAGAATGATTCTATCTAGTTTTCATCTGCATGTGTTTCCTTTTCCACTAGATGCCGCAATCGCACCAAATATCCACTTGCAGTTTCCACGAAAAGAGTGTTGCAGAACTGCTCCATGGAAAGGAGTGTTCAACTCTGTGAGTTCAATCCCCACATGACATAAAAGTTTCTGAAAATGCTTCTGTCCAGTTTGTATATGAAGATATCTCCTTTTCCAGCATAAGCCTCAAAGAGCTCCAAATATCCACTTGCGTATTCTACAAAAACCGTGTTTCATAACTGGTCTATCAAAAGGAAGGTTCAACTCTGTGAGTTGAATGCACTCATCACAAAGAAGTTTCTGTGAATGCTTCCATCTAGCTTTTATGCAATGATATTTCCTTTTGCAGCATAGGCCTCAAAGCGCTCCAAATATCCACTTGCAGATTCTACAAAAAGAGGGTTTCAAAACTGCTCTATCAAAAGGCAGGTTGAACTCCGTGAGTTGAATGCACAAAGCACAGGGAACTTTCTGAGAAAGCTTTTGTCCAGTTTCTACGTGAAGATATTTCCTTTTCCAGCCTAGGCCTCAAAGCACTCCATCCATCCACATGAAGATTCTACTAAAAGAGTGTTTCGAAACTTCTCTATCAAAAGAAAGGTTGAACTCCGTGAGTTCAACGCACACATCACAAAGAAGTTTCTGAGAATGCTTCTGTCCAGTTTTTATGTGAAGATATTTCCTTTTCCAGCATAGGCCTCAAAGCGCTCCATATATCCACTTGCAGATGCTACAAAAAGAGTGTTTCAAAACTGCTCTTTCAGAAGGAAGCTTCAAGTCTGTGAGTTGAATGCACTTCTCACAAAGACGTTTCTGAGAATGCTTCTGTCTAGATTTCATGAGAAGATGTTTCCATTTACATCACAGGCCTCAAATCCCTCCAAATATTCACTTGCGTGTTCTACAAAAAGAGTGTTTCGAAACTTCTCTATCGATTGGTAGGTTCAACTCTCTGAGTTGAATGCACTCTTTACAAAGAGGTTTCTGAGAATATTTCTGTCTAGTTTTTATGTGAAGATATATCCTTTTCCAACATAGGCCTCGAAGCGCTCCGACTAAACAATTGCAGATTCTACAAAAGGAGTGCTTCAAAACTGTTCTATCGAAAGGAACGTTCAAGTCTGTGAGATGAATGCACTCTTCTCAAAGAGGTTTCTGAGAATGCTGTTGTCCAGTTTTTAGGTGAAGACATTTCCTTTTCCAGCATAGGCCTCAAAGCGCTCCAAATACCCACTTGCAGATTCTACAAAAAGAGTGTCTCCCAACTTCTCTATCAATTGGTAGGTTCAAGTCTGTGAGTTGAATGCAATCCACACAAAGAAGTTTCTGAGAATGCTGCTGTTTAGTTCTTATGTGAAGATATTTCCTTTTCCAGCATAGGCCGGAAATCGCTACAAATATCCACTTGCAGATTTTACCGAAAGTGTGCTTCAAAACTGCTCTTTGAAAAGAAAGGTTCAACACTGTGAGTTGAATGCACGTATCGTGAAGAAGTTTCTGAGAATGCTTCTGTCTAGTACTTAGGTGAAGAGATTCCATTTCACAGCATAGGCCTCATAGTGCTCCAAATATCCACTTGCAGATTCTACAAAAAGAGTGTTTCAAAACTGTTCTATCAAAAGGAAGGTTCAAGTCTGTGAGTAGAATGCACTCATCACAAAGAAGTTTCTGAGAATGCTTCTGTCTAGTTTTTATGTGAAGACATTTCCTTTTCCAACATAGGCCTCAAAGCGTTCCGAATAAACACTTGCAGATTGTACAAAAGGAGTGTTTCAAAACTGTTCTATGAAAAGGAACGTTCAAGTCTGTGAGTTGAATGCACTCCTCACAAAGAAGTTTCTGAGAATGCAGCTGTCTAGTTTTTGTGTGAAGATATTTCCTTTTCCTTGCATAGGTCTCAAATCGCTGGAAATATCCACTTGCAGATTTCACAAGAAGAGTGTTTCCAAACTGCTCTATCAAAAGACAGGTTCAACTCTGTGAGTTGAATGCACGCATCGAGAAGAACTTTCTGAGAATGCTTCTGTCTAGTTTTTAGGTGAAGATATTACATTTCCCAGCATAGGCCTCAAAGTGCTCCAAATATCCTTTTGCAGATTTTACAAAAAGAGTGTTTCAAAACTGCTCTTTCAAAAAGAAGGTTCAAGTCTGTGAGTTGAATGCACTCAACACAAGGAAGTTTCTGAGAATGCTTCTGTCTAGTTTTTATGTGAAGATATTTCCATTTCCAGCCTAGGCTTCAAAGCGCTCCAAATATCCATTTGCAGATTCTACAAAAAGAGTGTTTCCAAACTTCTCTATCAATTAGTAGGTTCAACTCTGTGAGGTGAATGCACTCATCACAAAGAAGTTTCTGAGAATGCTGCTGTTTAGTTCTTATGTGAAGATATTTCCTTTTCCAGCATAGGCCGGAAATCGCTCTAAATATCCACTTGCAGATTTTACCAAAAGTGTGTTTCAAAACTGCTCTTTGAAAAGAAAGGTTCAACTCTGTGAGTTGATTGCACATGTGGTGAAGAAGTTTCTGAGAATGCTTCTGTCTAGTACTTAGCTGAAGAGATTTCATTTCACAGCATAGGCCTCATAGTGCTCCAAATATCCACTTGCAGATTCTACAAAAAGAGTGTTTCAAAACTGTTCTATCAAAAGGAAGGTTCAACTCTGTGACTGGAATGCACTCATCACAAAGAAGTTTCTGAGAATGTTTCTGTCTAGTTTTTATGTGAAGATATTTCCTTTTCCAACATAGGCCTCAAAGCGCTCCGAATAAACACCTGCAGATTGTACAAAAGGAGTGTTTCAAAACTGTTCTATGAAAAGGAACGTTCAAGTCTGTGAGTTGAATGCACTCCTCACAAAGAAGTTTCTGAGAATGCAGCTGTCTAGTTTTTGTGTGAAGATATTTCCTTTTCCTTGCATAGACCTCAAATCGCTGGAAATATCCACTTGCAGATTTCACAAAAAGAGTGTTTCCAAACTGCTCTATCAAAAGACGGGTTGAAATCTGTGAGTTGAATGCACGCATCGAGGAGATCTTTCTGAGAATGCTTCTGTCTAGTTTTTAGGTGAAGATATTCCATTTCCCAGCATGGGCCTCAAAATGCTCCAAATATCCATTTGCAGATTTTACAAAAAGAGTGTTTCAAAACTGCTCTTTCAAAAAGAAGGTTCAAGTCTATGGGTTGAACGCACTCAACACAAGGAAGTTTCTGAGAATGCTTCTGTCCAGTTTTTATGTGAATATATTTCCATTTCCAGCCTAGGCTTCAAAGCGCTCCAAATATCCGCTTGCAGATTCTACAAAAAGAGTGTTTCCAAACTTGTCTATCAATTAGTAGGTTTAACTCTGTTAGGTGAATGCACTCATCACAATGAAATTTCTGAGAATGCTTCCCTCTAGTTTTTATGTGAAGCAATTTCCTTTTCCAACATAGGCCTCAAGGTGCTCTGCATAAACACTTGCGAATTCTACAAACTTAGTGATTCAAAACTGTTCTATCAAAAGGAACGTTCAAGTCTGAGGTGAATGCACTCATCAGAGAGAACTTTCTCAGAATGCTTCTGTCTAGTTTTCAGGTGAAGATATTTCATTTCCCAGCATAGGCCTCAAAGCGCTCCAAATATCCACTTGCAGATCCTACGAAAAGAGTCTTTCAAAACTGCTCTTTGAAAAGGAAGGTTCAAATCTGTGAGTTGAAAGCACTCATCAGAGAGAAGTTTCCGAGAATGATTCTATCTAGTTTTCATCTGCATGTGTTTCCTTTTCCACTAGATGCCGCAATCGCACCAAATATCCACTTGCAGTTTCCACGAAAAGAGTGTTGCAGAACTGCTCCATGGAAAGGAGTGTTCAACTCTGTGAGTTCAATCCCCGCATGACATAAAAGTTTCTGAAAATGCTTCTGTCCAGTTTGTATATGAAGATATCTCCTTTTCCAGCATAAGCCTCAAAGAGCTCCAAATATCCACTTGCGTATTCTACAAAAACCGTGTTTCATAACTGGTCTATCAAAAGGAAGGTTCAACTCTGTGAGTTGAATGCACTCATCACAAAGAAGTTTCTGTGAATGCTTCCATCTAGCTTTTATGCAATGATATTTCCTTTTGCAGCATAGGCCTCAAAGCGCTCCAAATATCCACTTGCAGATTCTACAAAAAGAGGGTTTCAAAACTGCTCTATCAAAAGGCAGGTTGAACTCCGTGAGTTGAATGCACAAAGCACAGGGAACTTTCTGAGAAAGCTTTTGTCCAGTTTCTACGTGAAGATATTTCCTTTTCCAGCCTAGGCCTCAAAGCACTCCATCCATCCACATGAAGATTCTACTAAAAGAGTGTTTCGAAACTTCTCTATCAAAAGAAAGGTTGAACTCCGTGAGTTCAACGCACACATCACAAAGAAGTTTCTGAGAATGCTTCTGTCCAGTTTTTATGTGAAGATATTTCCTTTTCCAGCATAGGCCTCAAAGCGCTCCATATATCCACTTGCAGATGCTACAAAAAGAGTGTTTCAAAACTGCTCTTTCAGAAGGAAGCTTCAAGTCTGTGAGTTGAATGCACTTCTCACAAAGACGTTTCTGAGAATGCTTCTGTCTAGATTTCATGAGAAGATGTTTCCATTTACATCACAGGCCTCAAATCCCTCCAAATATTCACTTGCGTGTTCTACAAAAAGAGTGTTTCGAAACTTCTCTATCGATTGGTAGGTTCAACTCTCTGAGTTGAATGCACTCTTTACAAAGAGGTTTCTGAGAATATTTCTGTCTAGTTTTTATGTGAAGATATATCCTTTTCCAACATAGGCCTCGAAGCGCTCCGACTAAACAATTGCAGATTCTACAAAAGGAGTGCTTCAAAACTGTTCTATCGAAAGGAACGTTCAAGTCTGTGAGATGAATGCACTCTTCTCAAAGAGGTTTCTGAGAATGCTGCTGTCCAGTTTTTAGGTGAAGACATTTCCTTTTCCAGCATAGGCCTCAAAGCGCTCCAAATACCCACTTGCAGATTCTACAAAAAGAGTGTCTCCCAACTTCTCTATCAATTGGTAGGTTCAAGTCTGTGAGTTGAATGCAATCCACACAAAGAAGTTTCTGAGAATGCTGCTGTTTAGTTCTTATGTGAAGATATTTCCTTTTCCAGCATAGGCCGGAAATCGCTACAAATATCCACTTGCAGATTTTACCGAAAGTGTGCTTCAAAACTGCTCTTTGAAAAGAAAGGTTCAACACTGTGAGTTGAATGCACATATCGTGAAGAAGTTTCTGAGAATGCTTCTGTCTAGTACTTAGGTGAAGAGATTCCATTTCACAGCATAGGCCTCATAGTGCTCCAAATATCCACTTGCAGATTCTACAAAAAGAGTGTTTCAAAACTGTTCTATCAAAAGGAAGGTTCAAGTCTGTGAGTAGAATGCACTCATCACAAAGAAGTTTCTGAGAATGCTTCTGTCTAGTTTTTATGTGAAGACATTTCCTTTTCCAACATAGGCCTCAAAGCGTTCCGAATAAACACTTGCAGATTGTACAAAAGGAGTGTTTCAAAACTGTTCTATGAAAAGGAACGTTCAAGTCTGTGAGTTGAATGCACTCCTCACAAAGAAGTTTCTGAGAATGCAGCTGTCTAGTTTTTGTGTGAAGATATTTCCTTTTCCTTGCATAGGTCTCAAATCGCTGGAAATATCCACTTGCAGATTTCACAAAAAGAGTGTTTCCAAACTGCTCTATCAAAAGACAGGTTCAACTCTGTGAGTTGAATGCACGCATCGAGAAGAACTTTCTGAGAATGCTTCTGTCTAGTTTTTAGGTGAAGATATTACATTTCCCAGCATAGGCCTCAAAGTGCTCCAAATATCCTTTTGCAGATTTTACAAAAAGAGTGTTTCAAAACTGCTCTTTCAAAAAGAAGGTTCAAGTCTGTGAGTTGAATGCACTCAACACAAGGAAGTTTCTGAGAATGCTTCTGTCTAGTTTTTATGTGAAGATATTTCCATTTCCAGCATAGGCCTCAAAGCGCTCCAAATATCCATTTGCAGATTCTACAAAAAGAGTGTTTCCAAACTTGTCTATCAATTAGTAGGTTCAACTCTGTGAGGTGAATGCACTCATCACAAAGAAGTTTCTGAGAATGCTGCTGTTTAGTTCTTATGTGAAGATATTTCCTTTTCCAGCATAGGCCGGAAATCGCTCTAAATATCCACTTGCAGATTTTACCAAAAGTGTGTTTCAAAACTGCTCTTTGAAAAGAAAGGTTCAACTCTGTGAGTTGATTGCACATGTGGTGAAGAAGTTTCTGAGAATGCTTCTGTCTAGTACTTAGCTGAAGAGATTTCATTTCACAGCATAGGCCTCATAGTGCTCCAAATATCCACTTGCAGATTCTACAAAAAGAGTGTTTCAAAACTGTTCTATCAAAAGGAAGGTTCAACTCTGTGACTGGAATGCACTCATCACAAAGAAGTTTCTGAGAATGCTTCTGTCTAGTTTTTATGTGAAGATATTTCCTTTTCCAACATAGGCCTCAAAGCGCTCCGAATAAACACCTGCAGATTGTACAAAAGGAGTGTTTCAAAACTGTTCTATGAAAAGGAACGTTCAAGTCTGTGAGTTGAATGCACTCCTCACAAAGAAGTTTCTGAGAATGCAGCTGTCTAGTTTTTGTGTGAAGATATTTCCTTTTCCTTGCATAGACCTCAAATCGCTGGAAATATCCACTTGCAGATTTCACAAAAAGAGTGTTTCCAAACTGCTCTATCAAAAGACGGGTTGAAATCTGTGAGTTGAATGCACGCATCGAGGAGATCTTTCTGAGAATGCTTCTGTCTAGTTTTTAGGTGAAGATATTCCATTTCCCAGCATGGGCCTCAAAATGCTCCAAATATCCATTTGCAGATTTTACAAAAAGAGTGTTTCAAAACTGCTCTTTCAAAAAGAAGGTTCAAGTCTATGGGTTGAACGCACTCAACACAAGGAAGTTTCTGAGAATGCTTCTGTCCAGTTTTTATGTGAATATATTTCCATTTCCAGCCTAGGCTTCAAAGCGCTCCAAATATCCACTTGCAGATTCTACAAAAAGAGTGTTTCCAAACTTGTCTATCAATTAGTAGGTTCAACTCTGTTAGGTGAATGCACTCATCACAATGAAATTTCTGAGAATGCTTCTCTCTAGTTTTTATGTGAAGCAATTTCCTTTTCCAACATAGGCCTCAAGGTGCTCTGCATAAACACTTGCGAATTCTACAAACTTAGTGATTCAAAACTGTTCTATCAAAAGGAACGTTCAAGTCTGAGGTGAATGCACTCATCAGAGAGAACTTTCTCAGAATGCTTCTGTCTAGTTTTCAGGTGAAGATATTTCATTTCCCAGCATAGGCCTCAAAGCGCTCCAAATATCCACTTGCAGATCCTACAAAAAGAGTCTTTCAAAACTGCTCTTTGAAAAGGAAGGTTCAAATCTGTGAGTTGAAAGCACTCATCAGAGAGAAGTTTCCGAGAATGATTCTATCTAGTTTTCATCTGCATGTGTTTCCTTTTCCACTAGATGCCGCAATCGCACCAAATATCCACTTGCAGTTTCCACGAAAAGAGTGTTGCAGAACTGCTCCATGGAAAGGAGTGTTCAACTCTGTGAGTTCAATCCCCACATGACATAAAAGTTTCTGAAAATGCTTCTGTCCAGTTTGTATATGAAGATATCTCCTTTTCCAGCATAAGCCTCAAAGAGCTCCAAATATCCACTTGCGTATTCTACAAAAACCGTGTTTCATAACTGGTCTATCAAAAGGAAGGTTCAACTCTGTGAGTTGAATGCACTCATCACAAAGAAGTTTCTGTGAATGCTTCCATCTAGCTTTTATGCAATGATATTTCCTTTTGCAGCATAGGCCTCAAAGCGCTCCAAATATCCACTTGCAGATTCTACAAAAAGAGGGTTTCAAAACTGCTCTATCAAAAGGCAGGTTGAACTCCGTGAGTTGAATGCACAAAGCACAGGGAACTTTCTGAGAAAGCTTTTGTCCAGTTTCTACGTGAAGATATTTCCTTTTCCAGCCTAGGCCTCAAAGCACTCCATCCATCCACATGAAGATTCTACTAAAAGAGTGTTTCGAAACTTCTCTATCAAAAGAAAGGTTGAACTCCGTGAGTTCAACGCACACATCACAAAGAAGTTTCTGAGAATGCTTCTGTCCAGTTTTTATGTGAAGATATTTCCTTTTCCAGCATAGGCCTCAAAGCGCTCCATATATCCACTTGCAGATGCTACAAAAAGAGTGTTTCAAAACTGCTCTTTCAGAAGGAAGCTTCAAGTCTGTGAGTTGAATGCACTTCTCACAAAGACGTTTCTGAGAATGCTTCTGTCTAGATTTCATGAGAAGATGTTTCCATTTACATCACAGGCCTCAAATCCCTCCAAATATTCACTTGCGTGTTCTACAAAAAGAGTGTTTCGAAACTTCTCTATCGATTGGTAGGTTCAACTCTCTGAGTTGAATGCACTCTTTACAAAGAGGTTTCTGAGAATATTTCTGTCTAGTTTTTATGTGAAGATATATCCTTTTCCAACATAGGCCTCGAAGCGCTCCGACTAAACAATTGCAGATTCTACAAAAGGAGTGCTTCAAAACTGTTCTATCGAAAGGAACGTTCAAGTCTGTGAGATGAATGCACTCTTCTCAAAGAGGTTTCTGAGAATGCTGCTGTCCAGTTTTTAGGTGAAGACATTTCCTTTTCCAGCATAGGCCTCAAAGCGCTCCAAATACCCACTTGCAGATTCTACAAAAAGAGTGTCTCCCAACTTCTCTATCAATTGGTAGGTTCAAGTCTGTGAGTTGAATGCAATCCACACAAAGAAGTTTCTGAGAATGCTGCTGTTTAGTTCTTATGTGAAGATATTTCCTTTTCCAGCATAGGCCGGAAATCGCTACAAATATCCACTTGCAGATTTTACCGAAAGTGTGCTTCAAAACTGCTCTTTGAAAAGAAAGGTTCAACACTGTGAGTTGAATGCACGTATCGTGAAGAAGTTTCTGAGAATGCTTCTGTCTAGTACTTAGGTGAAGAGATTCCATTTCACAGCATAGGCCTCATAGTGCTCCAAATATCCACTTGCAGATTCTACAAAAAGAGTGTTTCAAAACTGTTCTATCAAAAGGAAGGTTCAAGTCTGTGAGTAGAATGCACTCATCACAAAGAAGTTTCTGAGAATGCTTCTGTCTAGTTTTTATGTGAAGACATTTCCTTTTCCAACATAGGCCTCAAAGCGTTCCGAATAAACACTTGCAGATTGTACAAAAGGAGTGTTTCAAAACTGTTCTATGAAAAGGAACGTTCAAGTCTGTGAGTTGAATGCACTCCTCACAAAGAAGTTTCTGAGAATGCAGCTGTCTAGTTTTTGTGTGAAGATATTTCCTTTTCCTTGCATAGGTCTCAAATCGCTGGAAATATCCACTTGCAGATTTCACAAGAAGAGTGTTTCCAAACTGCTCTATCAAAAGACAGGTTCAACTCTGTGAGTTGAATGCACGCATCGAGAAGAACTTTCTGAGAATGCTTCTGTCTAGTTTTTAGGTGAAGATATTACATTTCCCAGCATAGGCCTCAAAGTGCTCCAAATATCCTTTTGCAGATTTTACAAAAAGAGTGTTTCAAAACTGCTCTTTCAAAAAGAAGGTTCAAGTCTGTGAGTTGAATGCACTCAACACAAGGAAGTTTCTGAGAATGCTTCTGTCTAGTTTTTATGTGAAGATATTTCCATTTCCAGCATAGGCCTCAAAGCGCTCCAAATATCCATTTGCAGATTCTACAAAAAGAGTGTTTCCAAACTTCTCTATCAATTAGTAGGTTCAACTCTGTGAGGTGAATGCACTCATCACAAAGAAGTTTCTGAGAATGCTGCTGTTTAGTTCTTATGTGAAGATATTTCCTTTTCCAGCATAGGCCGGAAATCGCTCTAAATATCCACTTGCAGATTTTACCAAAAGTGTGTTTCAAAACTGCTCTTTGAAAAGAAAGGTTCAACTCTGTGAGTTGATTGCACATGTGGTGAAGAAGTTTCTGAGAATGCTTCTGTCTAGTACTTAGCTGAAGAGATTTCATTTCACAGCATAGGCCTCATAGTGCTCCAAATATCCACTTGCAGATTCTACAAAAAGAGTGTTTCAAAACTGTTCTATCAAAAGGAAGGTTCAACTCTGTGACTGGAATGCACTCATCACAAAGAAGTTTCTGAGAATGCTTCTCTCTAGTTTTTATGTGAAGATATTTCCTTTTCCAACATAGGCCTCAAAGCGCTCCGAATAAACACCTGCAGATTGTACAAAAGGAGTGTTTCAAAACTGTTCTATGAAAAGGAACGTTCAAGTCTGTGAGTTGAATGCACTCCTCACAAAGAAGTTTCTGAGAATGCAGCTGTCTAGTTTTTGTGTGAAGATATTTCCTTTTCCTTGCATAGACCTCAAATCGCTGGAAATATCCACTTGCAGATTTCACAAAAAGAGTGTTTCCAAACTGCTCTATCAAAAGACGGGTTGAAATCTGTGAGTTGAATGCACGCATCGAGGAGATCTTTCTGAGAATGCTTCTGTCTAGTTTTTAGGTGAAGATATTCCATTTCCCAGCATGGGCCTCAAAATGCTCCAAATATCCATTTGCAGATTTTACAAAAAGAGTG
The DNA here is from genome assembly GCF_028885625.2 of Pongo pygmaeus. Classification (NCBI taxonomy): domain Eukaryota; kingdom Metazoa; phylum Chordata; class Mammalia; order Primates; family Hominidae; genus Pongo; species Pongo pygmaeus. Next base: position 21,958,526 of record NC_085930.1, read on the forward strand.
TTTCAAAACTGCTCTTTCAAAAAGAAGGTTCAAGTCTATGGGTTGAACGCACTCAACACAAGGAAGTTTCTGAGAATGCTTCTGTCCAGTTTTTATGTGAATATATTTCCATTTCCAGCCTAGGCTTCAAAGCGCTCCAAATATCCGCTTGCAGATTCTACAAAAAGAGTGTTTCCAAACTTGTCTATCAATTAGTAGGTTTAACTCTGTTAGGTGAATGCACTCATCACAATGAAATTTCTGAGAATGCTTCTCTCTAGTTTTTATTTGAAGCAATTTCCTTTTCCAACATAGGCCTCAAGGTGCTCTGCATAAACACTTGCGAATTCTACAAACTTAGTGATTCAAAACTGTTCTATCAAAAGGAACGTTCAAGTCTGAGGTGAATGCACTCATCAGAGAGAACTTTCTCAGAATGCTTCTGTCTAGTTTTCAGGTGAAGATATTTCATTTCCCAGCATAGGCCTCAAAGCGCTCCAAATATCCACTTGCAGATCCTACGAAAAGAGTCTTTCAAAACTGCTCTTTGAAAAGGAAGGTTCAAATCTGTGAGTTGAAAGCACTCATCAGAGAGAAGTTTCCGAGAATGATTCTATCTAGTTTTCATCTGCATGTGTTTCCTTTTCCACTAGATGCCGCAATCGCACCAAATATCCACTTGCAGTTTCCACGAAAAGAGTGTTGCAGAACTGCTCCATGGAAAGGAGTGTTCAACTCTGTGAGTTCAATCCCCACATGACATAAAAGTTTCTGAAAATGCTTCTGTCCAGTTTGTATATGAAGATATCTCCTTTTCCAGCATAAGCCTCAAAGAGCTCCAAATATCCACTTGCGTATTCTACAAAAACCGTGTTTCATAACTGGTCTATCAAAAGGAAGGTTCAACTCTGTGAGTTGAATGCACTCATCACAAAGAAGTTTCTGTGAATGCTTCCATCTAGCTTTTATGCAATGATATTTCCTTTTGCAGCATAGGCCTCAAAGCGCTCCAAATATCCACTTGCAGATTCTACAAAAAGAGGGTTTCAAAACTGCTCTATCAAAAGGCAGGTTGAACTCCGTGAGTTGAATGCACAAAGCACAGGGAACTTTCTGAGAAAGCTTTTGTCCAGTTTCTACGTGAAGATATTTCCTTTTCCAGCCTAGGCCTCAAAGCACTCCATCCATCCACATGAAGATTCTACTAAAAGAGTGTTTCGAAACTTCTCTATCAAAAGAAAGGTTGAACTCCGTGAGTTCAACGCACACATCACAAAGAAGTTTCTGAGAATGCTTCTGTCCAGTTTTTATGTGAAGATATTTCCTTTTCCAGCATAGGCCTCAAAGCGCTCCATATATCCACTTGCAGATGCTACAAAAAGAGTGTTTCAAAACTGCTCTTTCAGAAGGAAGCTTCAAGTCTGTGAGTTGAATGCACTTCTCACAAAGACGTTTCTGAGAATGCTTCTGTCTAGATTTCATGAGAAGATGTTTCCATTTACATCACAGGCCTCAAATCCCTCCAAATATTCACTTGCGTGTTCTACAAAAAGAGTGTTTCGAAACTTCTCTATCGATTGGTAGGTTCAACTCTCTGAGTTGAATGCACTCTTTACAAAGAGGTTTCTGAGAATATTTCTGTCTAGTTTTTATGTGAAGATATATCCTTTTCCAACATAGGCCTCGAAGCGCTCCGACTAAACAATTGCAGATTCTACAAAAGGAGTGCTTCAAAACTGTTCTATCGAAAGGAACGTTCAAGTCTGTGAGATGAATGCACTCTTCTCAAAGAGGTTTCTGAGAATGCTGCTGTCCAGTTTTTAGGTGAAGACATTTCCTTTTCCAGCATAGGCCTCAAAGCGCTCCAAATACCCACTTGCAGATTCTACAAAAAGAGTGTCTCCCAACTTCTCTATCAATTGGTAGGTTCAAATCTGTGAGTTGAATGCAATCCACACAAAGAAGTTTCTGAGAATGCTGCTGTTTAGTTCTTATGTGAAGATATTTCCTTTTCCAGCATAGGCCGGAAATCGCTACAAATATCCACTTGCAGATTTTACCGAAAGTGTGCTTCAAAACTGCTCTTTGAAAAGAAAGGTTCAACACTGTGAGTTGAATGCACATATCGTGAAGAAGTTTCTGAGAATGCTTCTGTCTAGTACTTAGGTGAAGAGATTCCATTTCACAGCATAGGCCTCATAGTGCTCCAAATATCCACTTGCAGATTCTACAAAAAGAGTGTTTCAAAACTGTTCTATCAAAAGGAAGGTTCAAGTCTGTGAGTAGAATGCACTCATCACAAAGAAGTTTCTGAGAATGCTTCTGTCTAGTTTTTATGTGAAGACATTTCCTTTTCCAACATAGGCCTCAAAGCGTTCCGAATAAACACTTGCAGATTGTACAAAAGGAGTGTTTCAAAACTGTTCTATGAAAAGGAACGTTCAAGTCTGTGAGTTGAATGCACTCCTCACAAAGAAGTTTCTGAGAATGCAGCTGTCTAGTTTTTGTGTGAAGATATTTCCTTTTCCTTGCATAGGTCTCAAATCGCTGGAAATATCCACTTGCAGATTTCACAAGAAGAGTGTTTCCAAACTGCTCTATCAAAAGACAGGTTCAACTCTGTGAGTTGAATGCACGCATCGAGAAGAACTTTCTGAGAATGCTTCTGTCTAGTTTTTAGGTGAAGATATTACATTTCCCAGCATAGGCCTCAAAGTGCTCCAAATATCCTTTTGCAGATTTTACAAAAAGAGTGTTTCAAAACTGCTCTTTCAAAAAGAAGGTTCAAGTCTGTGAGTTGAATGCACTCAACACAAGGAAGTTTCTGAGAATGCTTCTGTCTAGTTTTTATGTGAAGATATTTCCATTTCCAGCATAGGCCTCAAAGCGCTCCAAATATCCATTTGCAGATTCTACAAAAAGAGTGTTTCCAAACTTCTCTATCAATTAGTAGGTTCAACTCTGTGAGGTGAATGCACTCATCACAAAGAAGTTTCTGAGAATGCTGCTGTTTAGTTCTTATGTGAAGATATTTCCTTTTCCAGCATAGGCCGGAAATCGCTCTAAATATCCACTTGCAGATTTTACCAAAAGTGTGTTTCAAAACTGCTCTTTGAAAAGAAAGGTTCAACTCTGTGAGTTGATTGCACATGTGGTGAAGAAGTTTCTGAGAATGCTTCTGTCTAGTACTTAGCTGAAGAGATTTCATTTCACAGCATAGGCCTCATAGTGCTCCAAATATCCACTTGCAGATTCTACAAAAAGAGTGTTTCAAAACTGTTCTATCAAAAGGAAGGTTCAACTCTGTGACTGGAATGCACTCATCACAAAGAAGTTTCTGAGAATGCTTCTGTCTAGTTTTTATGTGAAGATATTTCCTTTTCCAACATAGGCCTCAAAGCGCTCCGAATAAACACCTGCAGATTGTACAAAAGGAGTGTTTCAAAACTGTTCTATGAAAAGGAACGTTCAAGTCTGTGAGTTGAATGCACTCCTCACAAAGAAGTTTCTGAGAATGCAGCTGTCTAGTTTTTGTGTGAAGATATTTCCTTTTCCTTGCATAGACCTCAAATCGCTGGAAATATCCACTTGCAGATTTCACAAAAAGAGTGTTTCCAAACTGCTCTATCAAAAGACGGGTTGAAATCTGTGAGTTGAATGCACGCATCGAGGAGATCTTTCTGAGAATGCTTCTGTCTAGTTTTTAGGTGAAGATATTCCATTTCCCAGCATGGGCCTCAAAATGCTCCAAATATCCATTTGCAGATTTTACAAAAAGAGTGTTTCAAAACTGCTCTTTCAAAAAGAAGGTTCAAGTCTATGGGTTGAACGCACTCAACACAAGGAAGTTTCTGAGAATGCTTCTGTCCAGTTTTTATGTGAATATATTTCCATTTCCAGCCTAGGCTTCAAAGCGCTCCAAATATCCACTTGCAGATTCTACAAAAAGAGTGTTTCCAAACTTGTCTATCAATTAGTAGGTTCAACTCTGTTAGGTGAATGCACTCATCACAATGAAATTTCTGAGAATGCTTCTCTCTAGTTTTTATGTGAAGCAATTTCCTTTTCCAACATAGGCCTCAAGGTGCTCTGCATAAACACTTGCGAATTCTACAAACTTAGTGATTCAAAACTGTTCTATCAAAAGGAACGTTCAAGTCTGAGGTGAATGCACTCATCAGAGAGAACTTTCTCAGAATGCTTCTGTCTAGTTTTCAGGTGAAGATATTTCATTTCCCAGCATAGGCCTCAAAGCGCTCCAAATATCCACTTGCAGATCCTACAAAAAGAGTCTTTCAAAACTGCTCTTTGAAAAGGAAGGTTCAAATCTGTGAGTTGAAAGCACTCATCAGAGAGAAGTTTCCGAGAATGATTCTATCTAGTTTTCATCTGCATGTGTTTCCTTTTCCACTAGATGCCGCAATCGCACCAAATATCCACTTGCAGTTTCCACGAAAAGAGTGTTGCAGAACTGCTCCATGGAAAGGAGTGTTCAACTCTGTGAGTTCAATCCCCACATGACATAAAAGTTTCTGAAAATGCTTCTGTCCAGTTTGTATATGAAGATATCTCCTTTTCCAGCATAAGCCTCAAAGAGCTCCAAATATCCACTTGCGTATTCTACAAAAACCGTGTTTCATAACTGGTCTATCAAAAGGAAGGTTCAACTCTGTGAGTTGAATGCACTCATCACAAAGAAGTTTCTGTGAATGCTTCCATCTAGCTTTTATGCAATGATATTTCCTTTTGCAGCATAGGCCTCAAAGCGCTCCAAATATCCACTTGCAGATTCTACAAAAAGAGGGTTTCAAAACTGCTCTATCAAAAGGCAGGTTGAACTCCGTGAGTTGAATGCACAAAGCACAGGGAACTTTCTGAGAAAGCTTTTGTCCAGTTTCTACGTGAAGATATTTCCTTTTCCAGCCTAGGCCTCAAAGCACTCCATCCATCCACATGAAGATTCTACTAAAAGAGTGTTTCGAAACTTCTCTATCAAAAGAAAGGTTGAACTCCGTGAGTTCAACGCACACATCACAAAGAAGTTTCTGAGAATGCTTCTGTCCAGTTTTTATGTGAAGATATTTCCTTTTCCAGCATAGGCCTCAAAGCGCTCCATATATCCACTTGCAGATGCTACAAAAAGAGTGTTTCAAAACTGCTCTTTCAGAAGGAAGCTTCAAGTCTGTGAGTTGAATGCACTTCTCACAAAGACGTTTCTGAGAATGCTTCTGTCTAGATTTCATGAGAAGATGTTTCCATTTACATCACAGGCCTCAAATCCCTCCAAATATTCACTTGCGTGTTCTACAAAAAGAGTGTTTCGAAACTTCTCTATCGATTGGTAGGTTCAACTCTCTGAGTTGAATGCACTCTTTACAAAGAGGTTTCTGAGAATATTTCTGTCTAGTTTTTATGTGAAGATATATCCTTTTCCAACATAGGCCTCGAAGCGCTCCGACTAAACAATTGCAGATTCTACAAAAGGAGTGCTTCAAAACTGTTCTATCGAAAGGAACGTTCAAGTCTGTGAGATGAATGCACTCTTCTCAAAGAGGTTTCTGAGAATGCTGCTGTCCAGTTTTTAGGTGAAGACATTTCCTTTTCCAGCATAGGCCTCAAAGCGCTCCAAATACCCACTTGCAGATTCTACAAAAAGAGTGTCTCCCAACTTCTCTATCAATTGGTAGGTTCAAGTCTGTGAGTTGAATGCAATCCACACAAAGAAGTTTCTGAGAATGCTGCTGTTTAGTTCTTATGTGAAGATATTTCCTTTTCCAGCATAGGCCGGAAATCGCTACAAATATCCACTTGCAGATTTTACCGAAAGTGTGCTTCAAAACTGCTCTTTGAAAAGAAAGGTTCAACACTGTGAGTGGAATGCACATATCGTGAAGAAGTTTCTGAGAATGCTTCTGTCTAGTACTTAGGTGAAGAGATTCCATTTCACAGCATAGGCCTCATAGTGCTCCAAATATCCACTTGCAGATTCTACAAAAAGAGTGTTTCAAAACTGTTCTATCAAAAGGAAGGTTCAAGTCTGTGAGTAGAATGCACTCATCACAAAGAAGTTTCTGAGAATGCTTCTGTCTAGTTTTTATGTGAAGACATTTCCTTTTCCAACATAGGCCTCAAAGCGTTCCGAATAAACACTTGCAGATTGTACAAAAGGAGTGTTTCAAAACTGTTCTATGAAAAGGAACGTTCAAGTCTGTGAGTTGAATGCACTCCTCACAAAGAAGTTTCTGAGAATGCAGCTGTCTAGTTTTTGTGTGAAGATATTTCCTTTTCCTTGCATAGGTCTCAAATCGCTGGAAATATCCACTTGCAGATTTCACAAGAAGAGTGTTTCCAAACTGCTCTATCAAAAGACAGGTTCAACTCTGTGAGTTGAATGCACGCATCGAGAAGAACTTTCTGAGAATGCTTCTGTCTAGTTTTTAGGTGAAGATATTACATTTCCCAGCATAGGCCTCAAAGTGCTCCAAATATCCTTTTGCAGATTTTACAAAAAGAGTGTTTCAAAACTGCTCTTTCAAAAAGAAGGTTCAAGTCTGTGAGTTGAATGCACTCAACACAAGGAAGTTTCTGAGAATGCTTCTGTCTAGTTTTTATGTGAAGATATTTCCATTTCCAGCATAGGCCTCAAAGCGCTCCAAATATCCATTTGCAGATTCTACAAAAAGAGTGTTTCCAAACTTCTCTATCAATTAGTAGGTTCAACTCTGTGAGGTGAATGCACTCATCACAAAGAAGTTTCTGAGAATGCTGCTGTTTAGTTCTTATGTGAAGATATTTCCTTTTCCAGCATAGGCCGGAAATCGCTCTAAATATCCACTTGCAGATTTTACCAAAAGTGTGTTTCAAAACTGCTCTTTGAAAAGAAAGGTTCAACTCTGTGAGTTGATTGCACATGTGGTGAAGAAGTTTCTGAGAATGCTTCTGTCTAGTACTTAGCTGAAGAGATTTCATTTCACAGCATAGGCCTCATAGTGCTCCAAATATCCACTTGCAGATTCTACAAAAAGAGTGTTTCAAAACTGTTCTATCAAAAGGAAGGTTCAACTCTGTGACTGGAATGCACTCATCACAAAGAAGTTTCTGAGAATGCTTCTGTCTAGTTTTTATGTGAAGATATTTCCTTTTCCAACATAGGCCTCAAAGCGCTCCGAATAAACACCTGCAGATTGTACAAAAGGAGTGTTTCAAAACTGTTCTATGAAAAGGAACGTTCAAGTCTGTGAGTTGAATGCACTCCTCACAAAGAAGTTTCTGAGAATGCAGCTGTCTAGTTTTTGTGTGAAGATATTTCCTTTTCCTTGCATAGACCTCAAATCGCTGGAAATATCCACTTGCAGATTTCACAAAAAGAGTGTTTCCAAACTGCTCTATCAAAAGACGGGTTGAAATCTGTGAGTTGAATGCACGCATCGAGGAGATCTTTCTGAGAATGCTTCTGTCTAGTTTTTAGGTGAAGATATTCCATTTCCCAGCATGGGCCTCAAAATGCTCCAAATATCCATTTGCAGATTTTACAAAAAGAGTGTTTCAAAACTGCTCTTTCAAAAAGAAGGTTCAAGTCTATGGGTTGAACGCACTCAACACAAGGAAGTTTCTGAGAATGCTTCTGTCCAGTTTTTATGTGAATATATTTCCATTTCCAGCCTAGGCTTCAAAGCGCTCCAAATATCCACTTGCAGATTCTACAAAAAGAGTGTTTCCAAACTTGTCTATCAATTAGTAGGTTCAACTCTGTTAGGTGAATGCACTCATCACAATGAAATTTCTGAGAATGCTTCTCTCTAGTTTTTATGTGAAGCAATTTCCTTTTCCAACATAGGCCTCAAGGTGCTCTGCATAAACACTTGCGAATTCTACAAACTTAGTGATTCAAAACTGTTCTATCAAAAGGAACCTTCAAGTCTGAGGTGAATGCACTCATCAGAGAGAACTTTCTCAGAATGCTTCTGTCTAGTTTTCAGGTGAAGATATTTCATTTCCCAGCATAGGCCTCAAAGCGCTCCAAATATCCACTTGCAGATCCTACAAAAAGAGTCTTTCAAAACTGCTCTTTGAAAAGGAAGGTTCAAATCTGTGAGTTGAAAGCACTCATCAGAGAGAAGTTTCCGAGAATGATTCTATCTAGTTTTCATCTGCATGTGTTTCCTTTTCCACTAGATGCCGCAATCGCACCAAATATCCACTTGCAGTTTCCACGAAAAGAGTGTTGCAGAACTGCTCCATGGAAAGGAGTGTTCAACTCTGTGAGTTCAATCCCCACATGACATAAAAGTTTCTGAAAATGCTTCTGTCCAGTTTGTATATGAAGATATCTCCTTTTCCAGCATAAGCCTCAAAGAGCTCCAAATATCCACTTGCGTATTCTACAAAAACCGTGTTTCATAACTGGTCTATCAAAAGGAAGGTTCAACTCTGTGAGTTGAATGCACTCATCACAAAGAAGTTTCTGTGAATGCTTCCATCTAGCTTTTATGCAATGATATTTCCTTTTGCAGCATAGGCCTCAAAGCGCTCCAAATATCCACTTGCAGATTCTACAAAAAGAGGGTTTCAAAACTGCTCTATCAAAAGGCAGGTTGAACTCCGTGAGTTGAATGCACAAAGCACAGGGAACTTTCTGAGAAAGCTTTTGTCCAGTTTCTACGTGAAGATATTTCCTTTTCCAGCCTAGGCCTCAAAGCACTCCATCCATCCACATGAAGATTCTACTAAAAGAGTGTTTCGAAACTTCTCTATCAAAAGAAAGGTTGAACTCCGTGAGTTCAACGCACACATCACAAAGAAGTTTCTGAGAATGCTTCTGTCCAGTTTTTATGTGAAGATATTTCCTTTTCCAGCATAGGCCTCAAAGCGCTCCATATATCCACTTGCAGATGCTACAAAAAGAGTGTTTCAAAACTGCTCTTTCAGAAGGAAGCTTCAAGTCTGTGAGTTGAATGCACTTCTCACAAAGACGTTTCTGAGAATGCTTCTGTCTAGATTTCATGAGAAGATGTTTCCATTTACATCACAGGCCTCAAATCCCTCCAAATATTCACTTGCGTGTTCTACAAAAAGAGTGTTTCGAAACTTCTCTATCGATTGGTAGGTTCAACTCTCTGAGTTGAATGCACTCTTTACAAAGAGGTTTCTGAGAATATTTCTGTCTAGTTTTTATGTGAAGATATATCCTTTTCCAACATAGGCCTCGAAGCGCTCCGACTAAACAATTGCAGATTCTACAAAAGGAGTGCTTCAAAACTGTTCTATCGAAAGGATCGTTCAAGTCTGTGAGATGAATGCACTCTTCTCAAAGAGGTTTCTGAGAATGCTGCTGTCCAGTTTTTAGGTGAAGACATTTCCTTTTCCAGCATAGGCCTCAAAGCGCTCCAAATACCCACTTGCAGATTCTACAAAAAGAGTGTCTCCCAACTTCTCTATCAATTGGTAGGTTCAAGTCTGTGAGTTGAATGCAATCCACACAAAGAAGTTTCTGAGAATGCTGCTGTTTAGTTCTTATGTGAAGATATTTCCTTTTCCAGCATAGGCCGGAAATCGCTACAAATATCCACTTGCAGATTTTACCGAAAGTGTGCTTCAAAACTGCTCTTTGAAAAGAAAGGTTCAACACTGTGAGTTGAATGCACATATCGTGAAGAAGTTTCTGAGAATGCTTCTGTCTAGTACTTAGGTGAAGAGATTCCATTTCACAGCATAGGCCTCATAGTGCTCCAAATATCCACTTGCAGATTCTACAAAAAGAGTGTTTCAAAACTGTTCTATCAAAAGGAAGGTTCAAGTCTGTGAGTAGAATGCACTCATCACAAAGAAGTTTCTGAGAATGCTTCTGTCTAGTTTTTATGTGAAGACATTTCCTTTTCCAACATAGGCCTCAAAGCGTTCCGAATAAACACTTGCAGATTGTACAAAAGGAGTGTTTCAAAACTGTTCTATGAAAAGGAACGTTCAAGTCTGTGAGTTGAATGCACTCCTCACAAAGAAGTTTCTGAGAATGCAGCTGTCTAGTTTTTGTGTGAAGATATTTCCTTTTCCTTGCATAGGTCTCAAATCGCTGGAAATATCCACTTGCAGATTTCACAAGAAGAGTGTTTCCAAACTGCTCTATCAAAAGACAGGTTCAACTCTGTGAGTTGAATGCACGCATCGAGAAGAACTTTCTGAGAATGCTTCTGTCTAGTTTTTAGGTGAAGATATTACATTTCCCAGCATAGGCCTCAAAGTGCTCCAAATATCCTTTTGCAGATTTTACAAAAAGAGTGTTTCAAAACTGCTCTTTCAAAAAGAAGGTTCAAGTCTGTGAGTTGAATGCACTCAACACAAGGAAGTTTCTGAGAATGCTTCTGTCTAGTTTTTATGTGAAGATATTTCCATTTCCAGCATAGGCCTCAAAGCGCTCCAAATATCCATTTGCAGATTCTACAAAAAGAGTGTTTCCAAACTTCTCTATCAATTAGTAGGTTCAACTCTGTGAGGTGAATGCACTCATCACAAAGAAGTTTCTGAGAATGCTGCTGTTTAGTTCTTATGTGAAGATATTTCCTTTTCCAGCATAGGCCGGAAATCGCTCTAAATATCCACTTGCAGATTTTACCAAAAGTGTGTTTCAAAACTGCTCTTTGAAAAGAAAGGTTCAACTCTGTGAGTTGATTGCACATGTGGTGAAGAAGTTTCTGAGAATGCTTCTGTCTAGTACTTAGCTGAAGAGATTTCATTTCACAGCATAGGCCTCATAGTGCTCCAAATATCCACTTGCAGATTCTACAAAAAGAGTGTTTCAAAACTGTTCTATCAAAAGGAAGGTTCAACTCTGTGACTGGAATGCACTCATCACAAAGAAGTTTCTGAGAATGCTTCTCTCTAGTTTTTATGTGAAGATATTTCCTTTTCCAACATAGGCCTCAAAGCGCTCCGAATAAACACCTGCAGATTGTACAAAAGGAGTGTTTCAAAACTGTTCTATGAAAAGGAACGTTCAAGTCTGTGAGTTGAATGCACTCCTCACAAAGAAGTTTCTGAGAATGCAGCTGTCTAGTTTTTGTGTGAAGATATTTCCTTTTCCTTGCATAGACCTCAAATCGCTGGAAATATCCACTTGCAGATTTCACAAAAAGAGTGTTTCCAAACTGCTCTATCAAAAGACGGGTTGAAATCTGTGAGTTGAATGCACGCATCGAGGAGATCTTTCTGAGAATGCTTCTGTCTAGTTTTTAGGTGAAGATATTCCATTTCCCAGCATGGGCCTCAAAATGCTCCAAATATCCATTTGCAGATTTTACAAAAAGAGTGTTTCAAAACTGCTCTTTCAAAAAGAAGGTTCAAGTCTATGGGTTGAACGCACTCAACACAAGGAAGTTTCTGAGAATGCTTCTGTCCAGTTTTTATGTGAATATATTTCCATTTCCAGCCTAGGCTTCAAAGCGCTCCAAATATCCACTTGCAGATTCTACAAAAAGAGTGTTTCCAAACTTGTCTATCAATTAGTAGGTTCAACTCTGTTAGGTGAATGCACTCATCACAATGAAATTTCTGAGAATGCTTCTCTCTAGTTTTTATGTGAAGCAATTTCCTTTTCCAACATAGGCCTCAAGGTGCTCTGCATAAACACTTGCGAATTCTACAAACTTAGTGATTCAAAACTGTTCTATCAAAAGGAACGTTCAAGTCTGAGGTGAATGCACTCATCAGAGAGAACTTTCTCAGAATGCTTCTGTCTAGTTTTCAGGTGAAGATATTTCATTTCCCAGCATAGGCCTCAAAGCGCTCCAAATATCCACTTGCAGATCCTACAAAAAGAGTCTTTCAAAACTGCTCTTTGAAAAGGAAGGTTCAAATCTGTGAGTTGAAAGCACTCATCAGAGAGAAGTTTCCGAGAATGATTCTATCTAGTTTTCATCTGCATGTGTTTCCTTTTCCACTAGATGCCGCAATCGCACCAAATATCCACTTGCAGTTTCCACGAAAAGAGTGTTGCAGAACTGCTCCATGGAAAGGAGTGTTCAACTCTGTGAGTTCAATCCCCACATGACATAAAAGTTTCTGAAAATGCTTCTGTCCAGTTTGTATATGAAGATATCTCCTTTTCCAGCATAAGCCTCAAAGAGCTCCAAATATCCACTTGCGTATTCTACAAAAACCGTGTTTCATAACTGGTCTATCAAAAGGAAGGTTCAACTCTGTGAGTTGAATGCACTCATCACAAAGAAGTTTCTGTGAATGCTTCCATCTAGCTTTTATGCAATGATATTTCCTTTTGCAGCATAGGCCTCAAAGCGCTCCAAATATCCACTTGCAGATTCTACAAAAAGAGGGTTTCAAAACTGCTCTATCAAAAGGCAGGTTGAACTCCGTGAGTTGAATGCACAAAGCACAGGGAACTTTCTGAGAAAGCTTTTGTCCAGTTTCTACGTGAAGATATTTCCTTTTCCAGCCTAGGCCTCAAAGCACTCCATCCATCCACATGAAGATTCTACTAAAAGAGTGTTTCGAAACTTCTCTATCAAAAGAAAGGTTGAACTCCGTGAGTTCAACGCACACATCACAAAGAAGTTTCTGAGAATGCTTCTGTCCAGTTTTTATGTGAAGATATTTCCTTTTCCAGCATAGGCCTCAAAGCGCTCCATATATCCACTTGCAGATGCTACAAAAAGAGTGTTTCAAAACTGCTCTTTCAGAAGGAAGCTTCAAGTCTGTGAGTTGAATGCACTTCTCACAAAGACGTTTCTGAGAATGCTTCTGTCTAGATTTCATGAGAAGATGTTTCCATTTACATCACAGGCCTCAAATCCCTCCAAATATTCACTTGCGTGTTCTACAAAAAGAGTGTTTCGAAACTTCTCTATCGATTGGTAGGTTCAACTCTCTGAGTTGAATGCACTCTTTACAAAGAGGTTTCTGAGAATATTTCTGTCTAGTTTTTATGTGAAGATATATCCTTTTCCAACATAGGCCTCGAAGCGCTCCGACTAAACAATTGCAGATTCTACAAAAGGAGTGCTTCAAAACTGTTCTATGGAAAGGAACGTTCAAGTCTGTGAGATGAATGCACTCTTCTCAAAGAGGTTTCTGAGAATGCTGCTGTCCAGTTTTTAGGTGAAGACATTTCCTTTTCCAGCATAGGCCTCAAAGCGCTCCAAATACCCACTTGCAGATTCTACAAAAAGAGTGTCTCCCAACTTCTCTATCAATTGGTAGGTTCAAGTCTGTGAGTTGAATGCAATCCACACAAAGAAGTTTCTGAGAATGCTGCTGTTTAGTTCTTATGTGAAGATATTTCCTTTTCCAGCATAGGCCGGAAATCGCTACAAATATCCACTTGCAGATTTTACCGAAAGTGTGCTTCAAAACTGCTCTTTGAAAAGAAAGGTTCAACACTGTGAGTTGAATGCACATATCGTGAAGAAGTTTCTGAGAATGCTTCTGTCTAGTACTTAGGTGAAGAGATTCCATTTCACAGCATAGGCCTCATAGTGCTCCAAATATCCACTTGCAGATTCTACAAAAAGAGTGTTTCAAAACTGTTCTATCAAAAGGAAGGTTCAAGTCTGTGAGTAGAATGCACTCATCACAAAGAAGTTTCTGAGAATGCTTCTGTCTAGTTTTTATGTGAAGACATTTCCTTTTCCAACATAGGCCTCAAAGCGTTCCGAATAAACACTTGCAGATTGTACAAAAGGAGTGTTTCAAAACTGTTCTATGAAAAGGAACGTTCAAGTCTGTGAGTTGAATGCACTCCTCACAAAGAAGTTTCTGAGAATGCAGCTGTCTAGTTTTTGTGTGAAGATATTTCCTTTTCCTTGCATAGGTCTCAAATCGCTGGAAATATCCACTTGCAGATTTCACAAGAAGAGTGTTTCCAAACTGCTCTATCAAAAGACAGGTTCAACTCTGTGAGTTGAATGCACGCATCGAGAAGAACTTTCTGAGAATGCTTCTGTCTAGTTTTTAGGTGAAGATATTACATTTCCCAGCATAGGCCTCAAAGTGCTCCAAATATCCTTTTGCAGATTTTACAAAAAGAGTGTTTCAAAACTGCTCTTTCAAAAAGAAGGTTCAAGTCTGTGAGTTGAATGCACTCAACACAAGGAAGTTTCTGAGAATGCTTCTGTCTAGTTTTTATGTGAAGATATTTCCATTTCCAGCATAGGCCTCAAAGCGCTCCAAATATCCATTTGCAGATTCTACAAAAAGAGTGTTTCCAAACTTCTCTATCAATTAGTAGGTTCAACTCTGTGAGGTGAATGCACTCATCACAAAGAAGTTTCTGAGAATGCTGCTGTTTAGTTCTTATGTGAAGATATTTCCTTTTCCAGCATAGGCCGGAAATCGCTCTAAATATCCACTTGCAGATTTTACCAAAAGTGTGTTTCAAAACTGCTCTTTGAAAAGAAAGGTTCAACTCTGTGAGTTGATTGCACATGTGGTGAAGAAGTTTCTGAGAATGCTTCTGTCTAGTACTTAGCTGAAGAGATTTCATTTCACAGCATAGGCCTCATAGTGCTCCAAATATCCACTTGCAGATTCTACAAAAAGAGTGTTTCAAAACTGTTCTATCAAAAGGAAGGTTCAACTCTGTGACTGGAATGCACTCATCACAAAGAAGTTTCTGAGAATGCTTCTGTCTAGTTTTTATGTGAAGATATTTCCTTTTCCAACATAGGCCTCAAAGCGCTCCGAATAAACACCTGCAGATTGTACAAAAGGAGTGTTTCAAAACTGTTCTATGAAAAGGAACGTTCAAGTCTGTGAGTTGAATGCACTCCTCACAAAGAAGTTTCTGAGAATGCAGCTGTCTAGTTTTTGTGTGAAGATATTTCCTTTTCCTTGCATAGACCTCAAATCGCTGGAAATATCCACTTGCAGATTTCACAAAAAGAGTGTTTCCAAACTGCTCTATCAAAAGACGGGTTGAAATCTGTGAGTTGAATGCACGCATAGAGGAGATCTTTCTGAGAATGCTTCTGTCTAGTTTTTAGGTGAAGATATTCCATTTCCCAGCATGGGCCTCAAAATGCTCCAAATATCCATTTGCAGATTTTACAAAAAGAGTGTTTCAAAACTGCTCTTTCAAAAAGAAGGTTCAAGTCTATGGGTTGAACGCACTCAACACAAGGAAGTTTCTGAGAATGCTTCTGTCCAGTTTTTATGTGAATATATTTCCATTTCCAGCCTAGGCTTCAAAGCGCTCCAAATATCCACTTGCAGATTCTACAAAAAGAGTGTTTCCAAACTTGTCTATCAATTAGTAGGTTCAACTCTGTTAGGTGAATGCACTCATCACAATGAAATTTCTGAGAATGCTTCTCTCTAGTTTTTATGTGAAGCAATTTCCTTTTCCAACATAGGCCTCAAGGTGCTCTGCATAAACACTTGCGAATTCTACAAACTTAGTGATTCAAAACTGTTCTATCAAAAGGAACGTTCAAGTCTGAGGTGAATGCACTCATCAGAGAGAACTTTCTCAGAATGCTTCTGTCTAGTTTTCAGGTGAAGATATTTCATTTCCCAGCATAGGCCTCAAAGCGCTCCAAATATCCACTTGCAGATCCTACAAAAAGAGTCTTTCAAAACTGCTCTTTGAAAAGGAAGGTTCAAATCTGTGAGTTGAAAGCACTCATCAGAGAGAAGTTTCCGAGAATGATTCTATCTAGTTTTCATCTGCATGTGTTTCCTTTTCCACTAGATGCCGCAATCGCACCAAATATCCACTTGCAGTTTCCACGAAAAGAGTGTTGCAGAACTGCTCCATGGAAAGGAGTGTTCAACTCTGTGAGTTCAATCCCCACATGACATAAAAGTTTCTGAAAATGCTTCTGTCCAGTTTGTATATGAAGATATCTCCTTTTCCAGCATAAGCCTCAAAGAGCTCCAAATATCCACTTGCGTATTCTACAAAAACCGTGTTTCATAACTGGTCTATCAAAAGGAAGGTTCAACTCTGTGAGTTGAATGCACTCATCACAAAGAAGTTTCTGTGAATGCTTCCATCTAGCTTTTATGCAATGATATTTCCTTTTGCAGCATAGGCCTCAAAGCGCTCCAAATATCCACTTGCAGATTCTACAAAAAGAGGGTTTCAAAACTGCTCTATCAAAAGGCAGGTTGAACTCCGTGAGTTGAATGCACAAAGCACAGGGAACTTTCTGAGAAAGCTTTTGTCCAGTTTCTACGTGAAGATATTTCCTTTTCCAGCCTAGGCCTCAAAGCACTCCATCCATCCACATGAAGATTCTACTAAAAGAGTGTTTCGAAACTTCTCTATCAAAAGAAAGGTTGAACTCCGTGAGTTCAACGCACACATCACAAAGAAGTTTCTGAGAATGCTTCTGTCCAGTTTTTATGTGAAGATATTTCCTTTTCCAGCATAGGCCTCAAAGCGCTCCATATATCCACTTGCAGATGCTACAAAAAGAGTGTTTCAAAACTGCTCTTTCAGAAGGAAGCTTCAAGTCTGTGAGTTGAATGCACTTCTCACAAAGACGTTTCTGAGAATGCTTCTGTCTAGATTTCATGAGAAGATGTTTCCATTTACATCACAGGCCTCAAATCCCTCCAAATATTCACTTGCGTGTTCTACAAAAAGAGTGTTTCGAAACTTCTCTATCGATTGGTAGGTTCAACTCTCTGAGTTGAATGCACTCTTTTCAAAGAGGTTTCTGAGAATATTTCTGTCTAGTTTTTATGTGAAGATATATCCTTTTCCAACATAGGCCTCGAAGCGCTCCGACTAAACAATTGCAGATTCTACAAAAGGAGTGCTTCAAAACTGTTCTATGGAAAGGAACGTTCAAGTCTGTGAGATGAATGCACTCTTCTCAAAGAGGTTTCTGAGAATGCTGCTGTCCAGTTTTTAGGTGAAGACATTTCCTTTTCCAGCATAGGCCTCAAAGCGCTCCAAATACCCACTTGCAGATTCTACAAAAAGAGTGTCTCCCAACTTCTCTATCAATTGGTAGGTTCAAGTCTGTGAGTTGAATGCAATCCACACAAAGAAGTTTCTGAGAATGCTGCTGTTTAGTTCTTATGTGAAGATATTTCCTTTTCCAGCATAGGCCGGAAATCGCTACAAATATCCACTTGCAGATTTTACCGAAAGTGTGCTTCAAAACTGCTCTTTGAAAAGAAAGGTTCAACACTGTGAGTTGAATGCACATATCGTGAAGAAGTTTCTGAGAATGCTTCTGTCTAGTACTTAGGTGAAGAGATTCCATTTCACAGCATAGGCCTCATAGTGCTCCAAATATCCACTTGCAGATTCTACAAAAAGAGTGTTTCAAAACTGTTCTATCAAAAGGAAGGTTCAAGTCTGTGAGTAGAATGCACTCATCACAAAGAAGTTTCTGAGAATGCTTCTGTCTAGTTTTTATGTGAAGACATTTCCTTTTCCAACATAGGCCTCAAAGCGTTCCGAATAAACACTTGCAGATTGTACAAAAGGAGTGTTTCAAAACTGTTCTATGAAAAGGAACGTTCAAGTCTGTGAGTTGAATGCACTCCTCACAAAGAAGTTTCTGAGAATGCAGCTGTCTAGTTTTTGTGTGAAGATATTTCCTTTTCCTTGCATAGGTCTCAAATCGCTGGAAATATCCACTTGCAGATTTCACAAGAAGAGTGTTTCCAAACTGCTCTATCAAAAGACAGGTTCAACTCTGTGAGTTGAATGCACGCATCGAGAAGAACTTTCTGAGAATGCTTCTGTCTAGTTTTTAGGTGAAGATATTACATTTCCCAGCATAGGCCTCAAAGTGCTCCAAATATCCTTTTGCAGATTTTACAAAAAGAGTGTTTCAAAACTGCTCTTTCAAAAAGAAGGTTCAAGTCTGTGAGTTGAATGCACTCAACACAAGGAAGTTTCTGAGAATGCTTCTGTCTAGTTTTTATGTGAAGATATTTCCATTTCCAGCATAGGCCTCAAAGCGCTCCAAATATCCATTTGCAGATTCTACAAAAAGAGTGTTTCCAAACTTCTCTATCAATTAGTAGGTTCAACTCTGTGAGGTGAATGCACTCATCACAAAGAAGTTTCTGAGAATGCTGCTGTTTAGTTCTTATGTGAAGATATTTCCTTTTCCAGCATAGGCCGGAAATCGCTCTAAATATCCACTTGCAGATTTTACCAAAAGTGTGTTTCAAAACTGCTCTTTGAAAAGAAAGGTTCAACTCTGTGAGTTGATTGCACATGTGGTGAAGAAGTTTCTGAGAATGCTTCTGTCTAGTACTTAGCTGAAGAGATTTCATTTCACAGCATAGGCCTCATAGTGCTCCAAATATCCACTTGCAGATTCTACAAAAAGAGTGTTTCAAAACTGTTCTATCAAAAGGAAGGTTCAACTCTGTGACTGGAATGCACTCATCACAAAGAAGTTTCTGAGAATGCTTCTGTCTAGTTTTTATGTGAAGATATTTCCTTTTCCAACATAGGCCTCAAAGCGCTCCGAATAAACACCTGCAGATTGTACAAAAGGAGTGTTTCAAAACTGTTCTATGAAAAGGAACGTTCAAGTCTGTGAGTTGAATGCACTCCTCACAAAGAAGTTTCTGAGAATGCAGCTGTCTAGTTTTTGTGTGAAGATATTTCCTTTTCCTTGCATAGACCTCAAATCGCTGGAAATATCCACTTGCAGATTTCACAAAAAGAGTGTTTCCAAACTGCTCTATCAAAAGACGGGTTGAAATCTGTGAGTTGAATGCACGCATCGAGGAGATCTTTCTGAGAATGCTTCTGTCTAGTTTTTAGGTGAAGATATTCCATTTCCCAGCATGGGCCTCAAAATGCTCCAAATATCCATTTGCAGATTTTACAAAAAGAGTGTTTCAAAACTGCTCTTTCAAAAAGAAGGTTCAAGTCTATGGGTTGAACGCACTCAACACAAGGAAGTTTCTGAGAATGCTTCTGTCCAGTTTTTATGTGAATATATTTCCATTTCCAGCCTAGGCTTCAAAGCGCTCCAAATATCCACTTGCAGATTCTACAAAAAGAGTGTTTCCAAACTTGTCTATCAATTAGTAGGTTCAACTCTGTTAGGTGAATGCACTCATCACAATGAAATTTCTGAGAATGCTTCTCTCTAGTTTTTATGTGAAGCAATTTCCTTTTCCAACATAGGCCTCAAGGTGCTCTGCATAAACACTTGCGAATTCTACAAACTTAGTGATTCAAAACTGTTCTATCAAAAGGAACGTTCAAGTCTGAGGTGAATGCACTCATCAGAGAGAACTTTCTCAGAATGCTTCTGTCTAGTTTTCAGGTGAAGATATTTCATTTCCCAGCATAGGCCTCAAAGCGCTCCAAATATCCACTTGCAGATCCTACAAAAAGAGTCTTTCAAAACTGCTCTTTGAAAAGGAAGGTTCAAATCTGTGAGTTGAAAGCACTCATCAGAGAGAAGTTTCCGAGAATGATTCTATCTAGTTTTCATCTGCATGTGTTTCCTTTTCCACTAGATGCCGCAATCGCACCAAATATCCACTTGCAGTTTCCACGAAAAGAGTGTTGCAGAACTGCTCCATGGAAAGGAGTGTTCAACTCTGTGAGTTCAATCCCCACATGACATAAAAGTTTCTGAAAATGCTTCTGTCCAGTTTGTATATGAAGATATCTCCTTTTCCAGCATAAGCCTCAAAGAGCTCCAAATATCCACTTGCGTATTCTACAAAAACCGTGTTTCATAACTGGTCTATCAAAAGGAAGGTTCAACTCTGTGAGTTGAATGCACTCATCACAAAGAAGTTTCTGTGAATGCTTCCATCTAGCTTTTATGCAATGATATTTCCTTTTGCAGCATAGGCCTCAAAGCGCTCCAAATATCCACTTGCAGATTCTACAAAAAGAGGGTTTCAAAACTGCTCTATCAAAAGGCAGGTTGAACTCCGTGAGTTGAATGCACAAAGCACAGGGAACTTTCTGAGAAAGCTTTTGTCCAGTTTCTACGTGAAGATATTTCCTTTTCCAGCCTAGGCCTCAAAGCACTCCATCCATCCACATGAAGATTCTACTAAAAGAGTGTTTCGAAACTTCTCTATCAAAAGAAAGGTTGAACTCCGTGAGTTCAACGCACACATCACAAAGAAGTTTCTGAGAATGCTTCTGTCCAGTTTTTATGTGAAGATATTTCCTTTTCCAGCATAGGCCTCAAAGCGCTCCATATATCCACTTGCAGATGCTACAAAAAGAGTGTTTCAAAACTGCTCTTTCAGAAGGAAGCTTCAAGTCTGTGAGTTGAATGCACTTCTCACAAAGACGTTTCTGAGAATGCTTCTGTCTAGATTTCATGAGAAGATGTTTCCATTTACATCACAGGCCTCAAATCCCTCCAAATATTCACTTGCGTGTTCTACAAAAAGAGTGTTTCGAAACTTCTCTATCGATTGGTAGGTTCAACTCTCTGAGTTGAATGCACTCTTTACAAAGAGGTTTCTGAGAATATTTCTGTCTAGTTTTTATGTGAAGATATATCCTTTTCCAACATAGGCCTCGAAGCGCTCCGACTAAACAATTGCAGATTCTACAAAAGGAGTGCTTCAAAACTGTTCTATCGAAAGGAACGTTCAAGTCTGTGAGATGAATGCACTCTTCTCAAAGAGGTTTCTGAGAATGCTGCTGTCCAGTTTTTAGGTGAAGACATTTCCTTTTCCAGCATAGGCCTCAAAGCGCTCCAAATACCCACTTGCAGATTCTACAAAAAGAGTGTCTCCCAACTTCTCTATCAATTGGTAGGTTCAAGTCTGTGAGTTGAATGCAATCCACACAAAGAAGTTTCTGAGAATGCTGCTGTTTAGTTCTTATGTGAAGATATTTCCTTTTCCAGCATAGGCCGGAAATCGCTACAAATATCCACTTGCAGATTTTACCGAAAGTGTGCTTCAAAACTGCTCTTTGAAAAGAAAGGTTCAACACTGTGAGTTGAATGCACATATCGTGAAGAAGTTTCTGAGAATGCTTCTGTCTAGTACTTAGGTGAAGAGATTCCATTTCACAGCATAGGCCTCATAGTGCTCCAAATATCCACTTGCAGATTCTACAAAAAGAGTGTTTCAAAACTGTTCTATCAAAAGGAAGGTTCAAGTCTGTGAGTAGAATGCACTCATCACAAAGAAGTTTCTGAGAATGCTTCTGTCTAGTTTTTATGTGAAGACATTTCCTTTTCCAACATAGGCCTCAAAGCGTTCCGAATAAACACTTGCAGATTGTACAAAAGGAGTGTTTCAAAACTGTTCTATGAAAAGGAACGTTCAAGTCTGTGAGTTGAATGCACTCCTCACAAAGAAGTTTCTGAGAATGCAGCTGTCTAGTTTTTGTGTGAAGATATTTCCTTTTCCTTGCATAGGTCTCAAATCGCTGGAAATATCCACTTGCAGATTTCACAAGAAGAGTGTTTCCAAACTGCTCTATCAAAAGACAGGTTCAACTCTGTGAGTTGAATGCACGCATCGAGAAGAACTTTCTGAGAATGCTTCTGTCTAGTTTTTAGGTGAAGATATTACATTTCCCAGCATAGGCCTCAAAGTGCTCCAAATATCCTTTTGCAGATTTTACAAAAAGAGTGTTTCAAAACTGCTCTTTCAAAAAGAAGGTTCAAGTCTGTGAGTTGAATGCACTCAACACAAGGAAGTTTCTGAGAATGCTTCTGTCTAGTTTTTATGTGAAGATATTTCCATTTCCAGCATAGGCCTCAAAGCGCTCCAAATATCCATTTGCAGATTCTACAAAAAGAGTGTTTCCAAACTTCTCTATCAATTAGTAGGTTCAACTCTGTGAGGTGAATGCACTCATCACAAAGAAGTTTCTGAGAATGCTGCTGTTTAGTTCTTATGTGAAGATATTTCCTTTTCCAGCATAGGCCGGAAATCGCTCTAAATATCCACTTGCAGATTTTACCAAAAGTGTGTTTCAAAACTGCTCTTTGAAAAGAAAGGTTCAACTCTGTGAGTTGATTGCACATGTGGTGAAGAAGTTTCTGAGAATGCTTCTGTCTAGTACTTAGCTGAAGAGATTTCATTTCACAGCATAGGCCTCATAGTGCTCCAAATATCCACTTGCAGATTCTACAAAAAGAGTGTTTCAAAACTGTTCTATCAAAAGGAAGGTTCAACTCTGTGACTGGAATGCACTCATCACAAAGAAGTTTCTGAGAATGCTTCTGTCTAGTTTTTATGTGAAGATATTTCCTTTTCCAACATAGGCCTCAAAGCGCTCCGAATAAACACCTGCAGATTGTACAAAAGGAGTGTTTCAAAACTGTTCTATGAAAAGGAACGTTCAAGTCTGTGAGTTGAATGCACTCCTCACAAAGAAGTTTCTGAGAATGCAGCTGTCTAGTTTTTGTGTGAAGATATTTCCTTTTCCTTGCATAGACCTCAAATCGCTGGAAATATCCACTTGCAGATTTCACAAAAAGAGTGTTTCCAAACTGCTCTATCAAAAGACGGGTTGAAATCTGTGAGTTGAATGCACGCATCGAGGAGATCTTTCTGAGAATGCTTCTGTCTAGTTTTTAGGTGAAGATATTCCATTTCCCAGCATGGGCCTCAAAATGCTCCAAATATCCATTTGCAGATTTTACAAAAAGAGTGTTTCAAAACTGCTCTTTCAAAAAGAAGGTTCAAGTCTATGGGTTGAACGCACTCAACACAAGGAAGTTTCTGAGAATGCTTCTGTCCAGTTTTTATGTGAATATATTTCCATTTCCAGCCTAGGCTTCAAAGCGCTCCAAATATCCACTTGCAGATTCTACAAAAAGAGTGTTTCCAAACTTGTCTATCAATTAGTAGGTTCAACTCTGTTAGGTGAATGCACTCATCACAATGAAATTTCTGAGAATGCTTCTCTCTAGTTTTTATGTGAAGCAATTTCCTTTTCCAACATAGGCCTCAAGGTGCTCTGCATAAACACTTGCGAATTCTACAAACTTAGTGATTCAAAACTGTTCTATCAAAAGGAACGTTCAAGTCTGAGGTGAATGCACTCATCAGAGAGAACTTTCTCAGAATGCTTCTGTCTAGTTTTCAGGTGAAGATATTTCATTTCCCAGCATAGGCCTCAAAGCGCTCCAAATATCCACTTGCAGATCCTACAAAAAGAGTCTTTCAAAACTGCTCTTTGAAAAGGAAGGTTCAAATCTGTGAGTTGAAAGCACTCATCAGAGAGAAGTTTCCGAGAATGATTCTATCTAGTTTTCATCTGCATGTGTTTCCTTTTCCACTAGATGCCGCAATCGCACCAAATATCCACTTGCAGTTTCCACGAAAAGAGTGTTGCAGAACTGCTCCATGGAAAGGAGTGTTCAACTCTGTGAGTTCAATCCCCACATGACATAAAAGTTTCTGAAAATGCTTCTGTCCAGTTTGTATATGAAGATATCTCCTTTTCCAGCATAAGCCTCAAAGAGCTCCAAATATCCACTTGCGTATTCTACAAAAACCGTGTTTCATAACTGGTCTATCAAAAGGAAGGTTCAACTCTGTGAGTTGAATGCACTCATCACAAAGAAGTTTCTGTGAATGCTTCCATCTAGCTTTTATGCAATGATATTTCCTTTTGCAGCATAGGCCTCAAAGCGCTCCAAATATCCACTTGCAGATTCTACAAAAAGAGGGTTTCAAAACTGCTCTATCAAAAGGCAGGTTGAACTCCGTGAGTTGAATGCACAAAGCACAGGGAACTTTCTGAGAAAGCTTTTGTCCAGTTTCTACGTGAAGATATTTCCTTTTCCAGCCTAGGCCTCAAAGCACTCCATCCATCCACATGAAGATTCTACTAAAAGAGTGTTTCGAAACTTCTCTATCAAAAGAAAGGTTGAACTCCGTGAGTTCAACGCACACATCACAAAGAAGTTTCTGAGAATGCTTCTGTCCAGTTTTTATGTGAAGATATTTCCTTTTCCAGCATAGGCCTCAAAGCGCTCCATATATCCACTTGCAGATGCTACAAAAAGAGTGTTTCAAAACTGCTCTTTCAGAAGGAAGCTTCAAGTCTGTGAGTTGAATGCACTTCTCACAAAGACGTTTCTGAGAATGCTTCTGTCTAGATTTCATGAGAAGATGTTTCCATTTACATCACAGGCCTCAAATCCCTCCAAATATTCACTTGCGTGTTCTACAAAAAGAGTGTTTCGAAACTTCTCTATCGATTGGTAGGTTCAACTCTCTGAGTTGAATGCACTCTTTACAAAGAGGTTTCTGAGAATATTTCTGTCTAGTTTTTATGTGAAGATATATCCTTTTCCAACATAGGCCTCGAAGCGCTCCGACTAAACAATTGCAGATTCTACAAAAGGAGTGCTTCAAAACTGTTCTATGGAAAGGAACGTTCAAGTCTGTGAGATGAATGCACTCTTCTCAAAGAGGTTTCTGAGAATGCTGCTGTCCAGTTTTTAGGTGAAGACATTTCCTTTTCCAGCATAGGTCTCAAAGCGCTCCAAATACCCACTTGCAGATTCTACAAAAAGAGTGTCTCCCAACTTCTCTATCAATTGGTAGGTTCAAGTCTGTGAGTTGAATGCAATCCACACAAAGAAGTTTCTGAGAATGCTGCTGTTTAGTTCTTATGTGAAGATATTTCCTTTTCCAGCATAGGCCGGAAATCGCTACAAATATCCACTTGCAGATTTTACCGAAAGTGTGCTTCAAAACTGCTCTTTGAAAAGAAAGGTTCAACACTGTGAGTTGAATGCACATATCGTGAAGAAGTTTCTGAGAATGCTTCTGTCTAGTACTTAGGTGAAGAGATTCCATTTCACAGCATAGGCCTCATAGTGCTCCAAATATCCACTTGCAGATTCTACAAAAAGAGTGTTTCAAAACTGTTCTATCAAAAGGAAGGTTCAAGTCTGTGAGTAGAATGCACTCATCACAAAGAAGTTTCTGAGAATGCTTCTGTCTAGTTTTTATGTGAAGACATTTCCTTTTCCAACATAGGCCTCAAAGCGTTCCGAATAAACACTTGCAGATTGTACAAAAGGAGTGTTTCAAAACTGTTCTATGAAAAGGAACGTTCAAGTCTGTGAGTTGAATGCACTCCTCACAAAGAAGTTTCTGAGAATGCAGCTGTCTAGTTTTTGTGTGAAGATATTTCCTTTTCCTTGCATAGGTCTCAAATCGCTGGAAATATCCACTTGCAGATTTCACAAGAAGAGTGTTTCCAAACTGCTCTATCAAAAGACAGGTTCAACTCTGTGAGTTGAATGCACGCATCGAGAAGAACTTTCTGAGAATGCTTCTGTCTAGTTTTTAGGTGAAGATATTACATTTCCCAGCATAGGCCTCAAAGTGCTCCAAATATCCTTTTGCAGATTTTACAAAAAGAGTGTTTCAAAACTGCTCTTTCAAAAAGAAGGTTCAAGTCTGTGAGTTGAATGCACTCAACACAAGGAAGTTTCTGAGAATGCTTCTGTCTAGTTTTTATGTGAAGATATTTCCATTTCCAGCATAGGCCTCAAAGCGCTCCAAATATCCATTTGCAGATTCTACAAAAAGAGTGTTTCCAAACTTCTCTATCAATTAGTAGGTTCAACTCTGTGAGGTGAATGCACTCATCACAAAGAAGTTTCTGAGAATGCTGCTGTTTAGTTCTTATGTGAAGATATTTCCTTTTCCAGCATAGGCCGGAAATCGCTCTAAATATCCACTTGCAGATTTTACCAAAAGTGTGTTTCAAAACTGCTCTTTGAAAAGAAAGGTTCAACTCTGTGAGTTGATTGCACATGTGGTGAAGAAGTTTCTGAGAATGCTTCTGTCTAGTACTTAGCTGAAGAGATTTCATTTCACAGCATAGGCCTCATAGTGCTCCAAATATCCACTTGCAGATTCTACAAAAAGAGTGTTTCAAAACTGTTCTATCAAAAGGAAGGTTCAACTCTGTGACTGGAATGCACTCATCACAAAGAAGTTTCTGAGAATGCTTCTGTCTAGTTTTTATGTGAAGATATTTCCTTTTCCAACATAGGCCTCAAAGCGCTCCGAATAAACACCTGCAGATTGTACAAAAGGAGTGTTTCAAAACTGTTCTATGAAAAGGAACGTTCAAGTCTGTGAGTTGAATGCACTCCTCACAAAGAAGTTTCTGAGAATGCAGCTGTCTAGTTTTTGTGTGAAGATATTTCCTTTTCCTTGCATAGACCTCAAATCGCTGGAAATATCCACTTGCAGATTTCACAAAAAGAGTGTTTCCAAACTGCTCTATCAAAAGACGGGTTGAAATCTGTGAGTTGAATGCACGCATCGAGGAGATCTTTCTGAGGATGCTTCTGTCTAGTTTTTAGGTGAAGATATTCCATTTCCCAGCATGGGCCTCAAAATGCTCCAAATATCCATTTGCAGATTTTACAAAAAGAGTGTTTCAAAACTGCTCTTTCAAAAAGAAGGTTCAAGTCTATGGGTTGAACGCACTCAACACAAGGAAGTTTCTCAGAATGCTTCTGTCTAGTTTTTATGTGAATATATTTCCATTTCCAGCCTAGGCTTCAAAGCGCTCCATATATCCACTTGCAGATTCTACAAAAAGAGTGTTTCCAAACTTGTCTATCAATTAGTAGGTTCAACTCTGTTAGGTGAATGCACTCATCACAATGAAATTTCTGAGAATGCTTCTCTCTAGTTTTTATGTGAAGCAATTTCCTTTTCCAACATAGGCCTCAAGGTGCTCTGCATAAACACTTGCGAATTCTACAAACTTAGTGATTCAAAACTGTTCTATCAAAAGGAACGTTCAAGTCTGAGGTGAATGCACTCATCAGAGAGAACTTTCTCAGAATGCTTCTGTCTAGTTTTCAGGTGAAGATATTTCATTTCCCAGCATAGGCCTCAAAGCGCTCCAAATATCCACTTGCAGATCCTACAAAAAGAGTCTTTCAAAACTGCTCTTTGAAAAGGAAGGTTCAAATCTGTGAGTTGAAAGCACTCATCAGAGAGAAGTTTCCGAGAATGATTCTATCTAGTTTTCATCTGCATGTGTTTCCTTTTCCACTAGATGCCGCAATCGCACCAAATATCCACTTGCAGTTTCCACGAAAAGAGTGTTGCAGAACTGCTCCATGGAAAGGAGTGTTCAACTCTGTGAGTTCAATCCCCACATGACATAAAAGTTTCTGAAAATGCTTCTGTCCAGTTTGTATATGAAGATATCTCCTTTTCCAGCATAAGCCTCAAAGAGCTCCAAATATCCACTTGCGTATTCTACAAAAACCGTGTTTCATAACTGGTCTATCAAAAGGAAGTTTCAACTCTGTGAGTTGAATGCACTCATCACAAAGAAGTTTCTGTGAATGCTTCCATCTAGCTTTTATGCAATGATATTTCCTTTTGCAGCATAGGCCTCAAAGCGCTCCAAATATCCACTTGCAGATTCTACAAAAAGAGGGTTTCAAAACTGCTCTATCAAAAGGCAGGTTGAACTCCGTGAGTTGAATGCACAAAGCACAGGGAACTTTCTGAGAAAGCTTTTGTCCAGTTTCTACGTGAAGATATTTCCTTTTCCAGCCTAGGCCTCAAAGCACTCCATCCATCCACATGAAGATTCTACTAAAAGAGTGTTTCGAAACTTCTCTATCAAAAGAAAGGTTGAACTCCGTGAGTTCAACGCACACATCACAAAGAAGTTTCTGAGAATGCTTCTGTCCAGTTTTTATGTGAAGATATTTCCTTTTCCAGCATAGGCCTCAAAGCGCTCTATATATCCACTTGCAGATGCTACAAAAAGAGTGTTTCAAAACTGCTCTTTCAGAAGGAAGCTTCAAGTCTGTGAGTTGAATGCACTTCTCACAAAGACGTTTCTGAGAATGCTTCTGTCTAGATTTCATGAGAAGATGTTTCCATTTACATCACAGGCCTCAAATCCCTCCAAATATTCACTTGCGTGTTCTACAAAAAGAGTGTTTCGAAACTTCTCTATCGATTGGTAGGTTCAACTCTCTGAGTTGAATGCACTCTTTACAAAGAGGTTTCTGAGAATATTTCTGTCTAGTTTTTATGTGAAGATATATCCTTTTCCAACATAGGCCTCGAAGCGCTCCGACTAAACAATTGCAGATTCTACAAAAGGAGTGCTTCAAAACTGTTCTATGGAAAGGAACGTTCAAGTCTGTGAGATGAATGCACTCTTCTCAAAGAGGTTTCTGAGAATGCTGCTGTCCAGTTTTTAGGTGAAGACATTTCCTTTTCCAGCATAGGCCTCAAAGCGCTCCAAATACCCACTTGCAGATTCTACAAAAAGAGTGTCTCCCAACTTCTCTATCAATTGGTAGGTTCAAGTCTGTGAGGTGAATGCACTCATCACAAAGAAGTTTCTGAGAATGCTGCTGTTTAGTTCTTATGTGAAGATATTTCCTTTTCCAGCATAGGCCGGAAATCGCTCTAAATATCCACTTGCAGATTTTACCAAAAGTGTGTTTCAAAACTGCTCTTTGAAAAGAAAGGTTCAACTCTGTGAGTTGATTGCACATGTGGTGAAGAAGTTTCTGAGAATGCTTCTGTCTAGTACTTAGCTGAAGAGATTTCATTTCACAGCATAGGCCTCATAGTGCTCCAAATATCCACTTGCAGATTCTACAAAAAGAGTGTTTCAAAACTGTTCTATCAAAAGGAAGGTTCAACTCTGTGACTGGAATGCACTCATCACAAAGAAGTTTCTGAGAATGCTTCTGTCTAGTTTTTATGTGAAGATATTTCCTTTTCCAACATAGGCCTCAAAGCGCTCCGAATAAACACCTGCAGATTGTACAAAAGGAGTGTTTCAAAACTGTTCTATGAAAAGGAACGTTCAAGTCTGTGAGTTGAATGCACTCCTCACAAAGAAGTTTCTGAGAATGCAGCTGTCTAGTTTTTGTGTGAAGATATTTCCTTTTCCTTGCATAGACCTCAAATCGCTGGAAATATCCACTTGCAGATTTCACAAAAAGAGTGTTTCCAAACTGCTCTATCAAAAGACGGGTTGAAATCTGTGAGTTGAATGCACGCATCGAGGAGATCTTTCTGAGAATGCTTCTGTCTAGTTTTTAGGTGAAGATATTCCATTTCCCAGCATGGGCCTCAAAATGCTCCAAATATCCATTTGCAGATTTTACAAAAAGAGTGTTTCAAAACTGCTCTTTCAAAAAGAAGGTTCAAGTCTATGGGTTGAACGCACTCAACACAAGGAAGTTTCTGAGAATGCTTCTGTCCAGTTTTTATGTGAATATATTTCCATTTCCAGCCTAGGCTTCAAAGCGCTCCAAATATCCACTTGCAGATTCTACAAAAAGAGTGTTTCCAAACTTGTCTATCAATTAGTAGGTTCAACTCTGTTAGGTGAATGCACTCATCACAATGAAATTTCTGAGAATGCTTCTCTCTAGTTTTTATGTGAAGCAATTTCCTTTTCCAACATAGGCCTCAAGGTGCTCTGCATAAACACTTGCGAATTCTACAAACTTAGTGATTCAAAACTGTTCTATCAAAAGGAACGTTCAAGTCTGAGGTGAATGCACTCATCAGAGAGAACTTTCTCAGAATGCTTCTGTCTAGTTTTCAGGTGAAGATATTTCATTTCCCAGCATAGGCCTCAAAGCGCTCCAAATATCCACTTGCAGATCCTACAAAAAGAGTCTTTCAAAACTGCTCTTTGAAAAGGAAGGTTCAAATCTGTGAGTTGAAAGCACTCATCAGAGAGAAGTTTCCGAGAATGATTCTATCTAGTTTTCATCTGCATGTGTTTCCTTTTCCACTAGATGCCGCAATCGCACCAAATATCCACTTGCAGTTTCCACGAAAAGAGTGTTGCAGAACTGCTCCATGGAAAGGAGTGTTCAACTCTGTGAGTTCAATCCCCACATGACATAAAAGTTTCTGAAAATGCTTCTGTCCAGTTTGTATATGAAGATATCTCCTTTTCCAGCATAAGCCTCAAAGAGCTCCAAATATCCACTTGCGTATTCTACAAAAACCGTGTTTCATAACTGGTCTATCAAAAGGAAGGTTCAACTCTGTGAGTTGAATGCACTCATCACAAAGAAGTTTCTGTGAATGCTTCCATCTAGCTTTTATGCAATGATATTTCCTTTTGCAGCATAGGCCTCAAAGCGCTCCAAATATCCACTTGCAGATTCTACAAAAAGAGGGTTTCAAAACTGCTCTATCAAAAGGCAGGTTGAACTCCGTGAGTTGAATGCACAAAGCACAGGGAACTTTCTGAGAAAGCTTTTGTCCAGTTTCTACGTGAAGATATTTCCTTTTCCAGCCTAGGCCTCAAAGCACTCCATCCATCCACATGAAGATTCTACTAAAAGAGTGTTTCGAAACTTCTCTATCAAAAGAAAGGTTGAACTCCGTGAGTTCAACGCACACATCACAAAGAAGTTTCTGAGAATGCTTCTGTCCAGTTTTTATGTGAAGATATTTCCTTTTCCAGCATAGGCCTCAAAGCGCTCCATATATCCACTTGCAGATGCTACAAAAAGAGTGTTTCAAAACTGCTCTTTCAGAAGGAAGCTTCAAGTCTGTGAGTTGAATGCACTTCTCACAAAGACGTTTCTGAGAATGCTTCTGTCTAGATTTCATGAGAAGATGTTTCCATTTACATCACAGGCCTCAAATCCCTCCAAATATTCACTTGCGTGTTCTACAAAAAGAGTGTTTCGAAACTTCTCTATCGATTGGTAGGTTCAACTCTCTGAGTTGAATGCACTCTTTACAAAGAGGTTTCTGAGAATATTTCTGTCTAGTTTTTATGTGAAGATATATCCTTTTCCAACATAGGCCTCGAAGCGCTCCGACTAAACAATTGCAGATTCTACAAAAGGAGTGCTTCAAAACTGTTCTATGGAAAGGAACGTTCAAGTCTGTGAGATGAATGCACTCTTCTCAAAGAGGTTTCTGAGAATGCTGCTGTCCAGTTTTTAGGTGAAGACATTTCCTTTTCCAGCATAGGTCTCAAAGCGCTCCAAATACCCACTTGCAGATTCTACAAAAAGAGTGTCTCCCAACTTCTCTATCAATTGGTAGGTTCAAGTCTGTGAGTTGAATGCAATCCACACAAAGAAGTTTCTGAGAATGCTGCTGTTTAGTTCTTATGTGAAGATATTTCCTTTTCCAGCATAGGCCGGAAATCGCTACAAATATCCACTTGCAGATTTTACCGAAAGTGTGCTTCAAAACTGCTCTTTGAAAAGAAAGGTTCAACACTGTGAGTTGAATGCACATATCGTGAAGAAGTTTCTGAGAATGCTTCTGTCTAGTACTTAGGTGAAGAGATTCCATTTCACAGCATAGGCCTCATAGTGCTCCAAATATCCACTTGCAGATTCTACAAAAAGAGTGTTTCAAAACTGTTCTATCAAAAGGAAGGTTCAAGTCTGTGAGTAGAATGCACTCATCACAAAGAAGTTTCTGAGAATGCTTCTGTCTAGTTTTTATGTGAAGACATTTCCTTTTCCAACATAGGCCTCAAAGCGTTCCGAATAAACACTTGCAGATTGTACAAAAGGAGTGTTTCAAAACTGTTCTATGAAAAGGAACGTTCAAGTCTGTGAGTTGAATGCACTCCTCACAAAGAAGTTTCTGAGAATGCAGCTGTCTAGTTTTTGTGTGAAGATATTTCCTTTTCCTTGCATAGGTCTCAAATCGCTGGAAATATCCACTTGCAGATTTCACAAGAAGAGTGTTTCCAAACTGCTCTATCAAAAGACAGGTTCAACTCTGTGAGTTGAATGCACGCATCGAGAAGAACTTTCTGAGAATGCTTCTGTCTAGTTTTTAGGTGAAGATATTACATTTCCCAGCATAGGCCTCAAAGTGCTCCAAATATCCTTTTGCAGATTTTACAAAAAGAGTGTTTCAAAACTGCTCTTTCAAAAAGAAGGTTCAAGTCTGTGAGTTGAATGCACTCAACACAAGGAAGTTTCTGAGAATGCTTCTGTCTAGTTTTTATGTGAAGATATTTCCATTTCCAGCATAGGCCTCAAAGCGCTCCAAATATCCATTTGCAGATTCTACAAAAAGAGTGTTTCCAAACTTCTCTATCAATTAGTAGGTTCAACTCTGTGAGGTGAATGCACTCATCACAAAGAAGTTTCTGAGAATGCTGCTGTTTAGTTCTTATGTGAAGATATTTCCTTTTCCAGCATAGGCCGGAAATCGCTCTAAATATCCACTTGCAGATTTTACCAAAAGTGTGTTTCAAAACTGCTCTTTGAAAAGAAAGGTTCAACTCTGTGAGTTGATTGCACATGTGGTGAAGAAGTTTCTGAGAATGCTTCTGTCTAGTACTTAGCTGAAGAGATTTCATTTCACAGCATAGGCCTCATAGTGCTCCAAATATCCACTTGCAGATTCTACAAAAAGAGTGTTTCAAAACTGTTCTATCAAAAGGAAGGTTCAACTCTGTGACTGGAATGCACTCATCACAAAGAAGTTTCTGAGAATGCTTCTGTCTAGTTTTTATGTGAAGATATTTCCTTTTCCAACATAGGCCTCAAAGCGCTCCGAATAAACACCTGCAGATTGTACAAAAGGAGTGTTTCAAAACTGTTCTATGAAAAGGAACGTTCAAGTCTGTGAGTTGAATGCACTCCTCACAAAGAAGTTTCTGAGAATGCAGCTGTCTAGTTTTTGTGTGAAGATATTTCCTTTTCCTTGCATAGACCTCAAATCGCTGGAAATATCCACTTGCAGATTTCACAAAAAGAGTGTTTCCAAACTGCTCTATCAAAAGACGGGTTGAAATCTGTGAGTTGAATGCACGCATCGAGGAGATCTTTCTGAGGATGCTTCTGTCTAGTTTTTAGGTGAAGATATTCCATTTCCCAGCATGGGCCTCAAAATGCTCCAAATATCCATTTGCAGATTTTACAAAAAGAGTGTTTCAAAACTGCTCTTTCAAAAAGAAGGTTCAAGTCTATGGGTTGAACGCACTCAACACAAGGAAGTTTCTCAGAATGCTTCTGTCTAGTTTTTATGTGAATATATTTCCATTTCCAGCCTAGGCTTCAAAGCGCTCCATATATCCACTTGCAGATTCTACAAAAAGAGTGTTTCCAAACTTGTCTATCAATTAGTAGGTTCAACTCTGTTAGGTGAATGCACTCATCACAATGAAATTTCTGAGAATGCTTCTCTCTAGTTTTTATGTGAAGCAATTTCCTTTTCCAACATAGGCCTCAAGGTGCTCTGCATAAACACTTGCGAATTCTACAAACTTAGTGATTCAAAACTGTTCTATCAAAAGGAACGTTCAAGTCTGAGGTGAATGCACTCATCAGAGAGAACTTTCTCAGAATGCTTCTGTCTAGTTTTCAGGTGAAGATATTTCATTTCCCAGCATAGGCCTCAAAGCGCTCCAAATATCCACTTGCAGATCCTACAAAAAGAGTCTTTCAAAACTGCTCTTTGAAAAGGAAGGTTCAAATCTGTGAGTTGAAAGCACTCATCAGAGAGAAGTTTCCGAGAATGATTCTATCTAGTTTTCATCTGCATGTGTTTCCTTTTCCACTAGATGCCGCAATCGCACCAAATATCCACTTGCAGTTTCCACGAAAAGAGTGTTGCAGAACTGCTCCATGGAAAGGAGTGTTCAACTCTGTGAGTTCAATCCCCACATGACATAAAAGTTTCTGAAAATGCTTCTGTCCAGTTTGTATATGAAGATATCTCCTTTTCCAGCATAAGCCTCAAAGAGCTCCAAATATCCACTTGCGTATTCTACAAAAACCGTGTTTCATAACTGGTCTATCAAAAGGAAGTTTCAACTCTGTGAGTTGAATGCACTCATCACAAAGAAGTTTCTGTGAATGCTTCCATCTAGCTTTTATGCAATGATATTTCCTTTTGCAGCATAGGCCTCAAAGCGCTCCAAATATCCACTTGCAGATTCTACAAAAAGAGGGTTTCAAAACTGCTCTATCAAAAGGCAGGTTGAACTCCGTGAGTTGAATGCACAAAGCACAGGGAACTTTCTGAGAAAGCTTTTGTCCAGTTTCTACGTGAAGATATTTCCTTTTCCAGCCTAGGCCTCAAAGCACTCCATCCATCCACATGAAGATTCTACTAAAAGAGTGTTTCGAAACTTCTCTATCAAAAGAAAGGTTGAACTCCGTGAGTTCAACGCACACATCACAAAGAAGTTTCTGAGAATGCTTCTGTCCAGTTTTTATGTGAAGATATTTCCTTTTCCAGCATAGGCCTCAAAGCGCTCTATATATCCACTTGCAGATGCTACAAAAAGAGTGTTTCAAAACTGCTCTTTCAGAAGGAAGCTTCAAGTCTGTGAGTTGAATGCACTTCTCACAAAGACGTTTCTGAGAATGCTTCTGTCTAGATTTCATGAGAAGATGTTTCCATTTACATCACAGGCCTCAAATCCCTCCAAATATTCACTTGCGTGTTCTACAAAAAGAGTGTTTCGAAACTTCTCTATCGATTGGTAGGTTCAACTCTCTGAGTTGAATGCACTCTTTACAAAGAGGTTTCTGAGAATATTTCTGTCTAGTTTTTATGTGAAGATATATCCTTTTCCAACATAGGCCTCGAAGCGCTCCGACTAAACAATTGCAGATTCTACAAAAGGAGTGCTTCAAAACTGTTCTATGGAAAGGAACGTTCAAGTCTGTGAGATGAATGCACTCTTCTCAAAGAGGTTTCTGAGAATGCTGCTGTCCAGTTTTTAGGTGAAGACATTTCCTTTTCCAGCATAGGCCTCAAAGCGCTCCAAATACCCACTTGCAGATTCTACAAAAAGAGTGTCTCCCAACTTCTCTATCAATTGGTAGGTTCAAGTCTGTGAGGTGAATGCACTCATCACAAAGAAGTTTCTGAGAATGCTGCTGTTTAGTTCTTATGTGAAGATATTTCCTTTTCCAGCATAGGCCGGAAATCGCTCTAAATATCCACTTGCAGATTTTACCAAAAGTGTGTTTCAAAACTGCTCTTTGAAAAGAAAGGTTCAACTCTGTGAGTTGATTGCACATGTGGTGAAGAAGTTTCTGAGAATGCTTCTGTCTAGTACTTAGCTGAAGAGATTTCATTTCACAGCATAGGCCTCATAGTGCTCCAAATATCCACTTGCAGATTCTACAAAAAGAGTGTTTCAAAACTGTTCTATCAAAAGGAAGGTTCAACTCTGTGACTGGAATGCACTCATCACAAAGAAGTTTCTGAGAATGCTTCTGTCTAGTTTTTATGTGAAGATATTTCCTTTTCCAACATAGGCCTCAAAGCGCTCCGAATAAACACCTGCAGATTGTACAAAAGGAGTGTTTCAAAACTGTTCTATGAAAAGGAACGTTCAAGTCTGTGAGTTGAATGCACTCCTCACAAAGAAGTTTCTGAGAATGCAGCTGTCTAGTTTTTGTGTGAAGATATTTCCTTTTCCTTGCATAGACCTCAAATCGCTGGAAATATCCACTTGCAGATTTCACAAAAAGAGTGTTTCCAAACTGCTCTATCAAAAGACGGGTTGAAATCTGTGAGTTGAATGCACGCATCGAGGAGATCTTTCTGAGAATGCTTCTGTCTAGTTTTTAGGTGAAGATATTCCATTTCCCAGCATGGGCCTCAAAATGCTCCAAATATCCATTTGCAGATTTTACAAAAAGAGTGTTTCAAAACTGCTCTTTCAAAAAGAAGGTTCAAGTCTATGGGTTGAACGCACTCAACACAAGGAAGTTTCTGAGAATGCTTCTGTCCAGTTTTTATGTGAATATATTTCCATTTCCAGCCTAGGCTTCAAAGCGCTCCAAATATCCACTTGCAGATTCTACAAAAAGAGTGTTTCCAAACTTGTCTATCAATTAGTAGGTTCAACTCTGTTAGGTGAATGCACTCATCACAATGAAATTTCTGAGAATGCTTCTCTCTAGTTTTTATGTGAAGCAATTTCCTTTTCCAACATAGGCCTCAAGGTGCTCTGCATAAACACTTGCGAATTCTACAAACTTAGTGATTCAAAACTGTTCTATCAAAAGGAACGTTCAAGTCTGAGGTGAATGCACTCATCAGAGAGAACTTTCTCAGAATGCTTCTGTCTAGTTTTCAGGTGAAGATATTTCATTTCCCAGCATAGGCCTCAAAGCGCTCCAAATATCCACTTGCAGATCCTACAAAAAGAGTCTTTCAAAACTGCTCTTTGAAAAGGAAGGTTCAAATCTGTGAGTTGAAAGCACTCATCAGAGAGAAGTTTCCGAGAATGATTCTATCTAGTTTTCATCTGCATGTGTTTCCTTTTCCACTAGATGCCGCAATCGCACCAAATATCCACTTGCAGTTTCCACGAAAAGAGTGTTGCAGAACTGCTCCATGGAAAGGAGTGTTCAACTCTGTGAGTTCAATCCCCACATGACATAAAAGTTTCTGAAAATGCTTCTGTCCAGTTTGTATATGAAGATATCTCCTTTTCCAGCATAAGCCTCAAAGAGCTCCAAATATCCACTTGCGTATTCTACAAAAACCGTGTTTCATAACTGGTCTATCAAAAGGAAGGTTCAACTCTGTGAGTTGAATGCACTCATCACAAAGAAGTTTCTGTGAATGCTTCCATCTAGCTTTTATGCAATGATATTTCCTTTTGCAGCATAGGCCTCAAAGCGCTCCAAATATCCACTTGCAGATTCTACAAAAAGAGGGTTTCAAAACTGCTCTATCAAAAGGCAGGTTGAACTCCGTGAGTTGAATGCACAAAGCACAGGGAACTTTCTGAGAAAGCTTTTGTCCAGTTTCTACGTGAAGATATTTCCTTTTCCAGCCTAGGCCTCAAAGCACTCCATCCATCCACATGAAGATTCTACTAAAAGAGTGTTTCGAAACTTCTCTATCAAAAGAAAGGTTGAACTCCGTGAGTTCAACGCACACATCACAAAGAAGTTTCTGAGAATGCTTCTGTCCAGTTTTTATGTGAAGATATTTCCTTTTCCAGCATAGGCCTCAAAGCGCTCCATATATCCACTTGCAGATGCTACAAAAAGAGTGTTTCAAAACTGCTCTTTCAGAAGGAAGCTTCAAGTCTGTGAGTTGAATGCACTTCTCACAAAGACGTTTCTGAGAATGCTTCTGTCTAGATTTCATGAGAAGATGTTTCCATTTACATCACAGGCCTCAAATCCCTCCAAATATTCACTTGCGTGTTCTACAAAAAGAGTGTTTCGAAACTTCTCTATCGATTGGTAGGTTCAACTCTCTGAGTTGAATGCACTCTTTACAAAGAGGTTTCTGAGAATATTTCTGTCTAGTTTTTATGTGAAGATATATCCTTTTCCAACATAGGCCTCGAAGCGCTCCGACTAAACAATTGCAGATTCTACAAAAGGAGTGCTTCAAAACTGTTCTATGGAAAGGAACGTTCAAGTCTGTGAGATGAATGCACTCTTCTCAAAGAGGTTTCTGAGAATGCTGCTGTCCAGTTTTTAGGTGAAGACATTTCCTTTTCCAGCATAGGCCTCAAAGCGCTCCAAATACCCACTTGCAGATTCTACAAAAAGAGTGTCTCCCAACTTCTCTATCAATTGGTAGGTTCAAGTCTGTGAGTTGAATGCAATCCACACAAAGAAGTTTCTGAGAATGCTGCTGTTTAGTTCTTATGTGAAGATATTTCCTTTTCCAGCATAGGCCGGAAATCGCTACAAATATCCACTTGCAGATTTTACCGAAAGTGTGCTTCAAAACTGCTCTTTGAAAAGAAAGGTTCAACACTGTGAGTTGAATGCACATATCGTGAAGAAGTTTCTGAGAATGCTTCTGTCTAGTACTTAGGTGAAGAGATTCCATTTCACAGCATAGGCCTCATAGTGCTCCAAATATCCACTTGCAGATTCTACAAAAAGAGTGTTTCAAAACTGTTCTATCAAAAGGAAGGTTCAAGTCTGTGAGTAGAATGCACTCATCACAAAGAAGTTTCTGAGAATGCTTCTGTCTAGTTTTTATGTGAAGACATTTCCTTTTCCAACATAGGCCTCAAAGCGTTCCGAATAAACACTTGCAGATTGTACAAAAGGAGTGTTTCAAAACTGTTCTATGAAAAGGAACGTTCAAGTCTGTGAGTTGAATGCACTCCTCACAAAGAAGTTTCTGAGAATGCAGCTGTCTAGTTTTTGTGTGAAGATATTTCCTTTTCCTTGCATAGGTCTCAAATCGCTGGAAATATCCACTTGCAGATTTCACAAGAAGAGTGTTTCCAAACTGCTCTATCAAAAGACAGGTTCAACTCTGTGAGTTGAATGCACGCATCGAGAAGAACTTTCTGAGAATGCTTCTGTCTAGTTTTTAGGTGAAGATATTACATTTCCCAGCATAGGCCTCAAAGTGCTCCAAATATCCTTTTGCAGATTTTACAAAAAGAGTGTTTCAAAACTGCTCTTTCAAAAAGAAGGTTCAAGTCTGTGAGTTGAATGCACTCAACACAAGGAAGTTTCTGAGAATGCTTCTGTCTAGTTTTTATGTGAAGATATTTCCATTTCCAGCATAGGCCTCAAAGCGCTCCAAATATCCATTTGCAGATTCTACAAAAAGAGTGTTTCCAAACTTCTCTATCAATTAGTAGGTTCAACTCTGTGAGGTGAATGCACTCATCACAAAGAAGTTTCTGAGAATGCTGCTGTTTAGTTCTTATGTGAAGATATTTCCTTTTCCAGCATAGGCCGGAAATCGCTCTAAATATCCACTTGCAGATTTTACCAAAAGTGTGTTTCAAAACTGCTCTTTGAAAAGAAAGGTTCAACTCTGTGAGTTGATTGCACATGTGGTGAAGAAGTTTCTGAGAATGCTTCTGTCTAGTACTTAGCTGAAGAGATTTCATTTCACAGCATAGGCCTCATAGTGCTCCAAATATCCACTTGCAGATTCTACAAAAAGAGTGTTTCAAAACTGTTCTATCAAAAGGAAGGTTCAACTCTGTGACTGGAATGCACTCATCACAAAGAAGTTTCTGAGAATGCTTCTGTCTAGTTTTTATGTGAAGATATTTCCTTTTCCAACATAGGCCTCAAAGCGCTCCGAATAAACACCTGCAGATTGTACAAAAGGAGTGTTTCAAAACTGTTCTATGAAAAGGAACGTTCAAGTCTGTGAGTTGAATGCACTCCTCACAAAGAAGTTTCTGAGAATGCAGCTGTCTAGTTTTTGTGTGAAGATATTTCCTTTTCCTTGCATAGACCTCAAATCGCTGGAAATATCCACTTGCAGATTTCACAAAAAGAGTGTTTCCAAACTGCTCTATCAAAAGACGGGTTGAAATCTGTGAGTTGAATGCACGCATCGAGGAGATCTTTCTGAGAATGCTTCTGTCTAGTTTTTAGGTGAAGATATTCCATTTCCCAGCATGGGCCTCAAAATGCTCCAAATATCCATTTGCAGATTTTACAAAAAGAGTGTTTCAAAACTGCTCTTTCAAAAAGAAGGTTCAAGTCTATGGGTTGAACGCACTCAACACAAGGAAGTTTCTGAGAATGCTTCTGTCCAGTTTTTATGTGAATATATTTCCATTTCCAGCCTAGGCTTCAAAGCGCTCCAAATATCCACTTGCAGATTCTACAAAAAGAGTGTTTCCAAACTTGTCTATCAATTAGTAGGTTCAACTCTGTTAGGTGAATGCACTCATCACAATGAAATTTCTGAGAATGCTTCTCTCTAGTTTTTATGTGAAGCAATTTCCTTTTCCAACATAGGCCTCAAGGTGCTCTGCATAAACACTTGCGAATTCTACAAACTTAGTGATTCAAAACTGTTCTATCAAAAGGAACGTTCAAGTCTGAGGTGAATGCACTCATCAGAGAGAACTTTCTCAGAATGCTTCTGTCTAGTTTTCAGGTGAAGATATTTCATTTCCCAGCATAGGCCTCAAAGCGCTCCAAATATCCACTTGCAGATCCTACAAAAAGAGTCTTTCAAAACTGCTCTTTGAAAAGGAAGGTTCAAATCTGTGAGTTGAAAGCACTCATCAGAGAGAAGTTTCCGAGAATGATTCTATCTAGTTTTCATCTGCATGTGTTTCCTTTTCCACTAGATGCCGCAATCGCACCAAATATCCACTTGCAGTTTCCACGAAAAGAGTGTTGCAGAACTGCTCCATGGAAAGGAGTGTTCAACTCTGTGAGTTCAATCCCCACATGACATAAAAGTTTCTGAAAATGCTTCTGTCCAGTTTGTATATGAAGATATCTCCTTTTCCAGCATAAGCCTCAAAGAGCTCCAAATATCCACTTGCGTATTCTACAAAAACCGTGTTTCATAACTGGTCTATCAAAAGGAAGGTTCAACTCTGTGAGTTGAATGCACTCATCACAAAGAAGTTTCTGTGAATGCTTCCATCTAGCTTTTATGCAATGATATTTCCTTTTGCAGCATAGGCCTCAAAGCGCTCCAAATATCCACTTGCAGATTCTACAAAAAGAGGGTTTCAAAACTGCTCTATCAAAAGGCAGGTTGAACTCCGTGAGTTGAATGCACAAAGCACAGGGAACTTTCTGAGAAAGCTTTTGTCCAGTTTCTACGTGAAGATATTTCCTTTTCCAGCCTAGGCCTCAAAGCACTCCATCCATCCACATGAAGATTCTACTAAAAGAGTGTTTCGAAACTTCTCTATCAAAAGAAAGGTTGAACTCCGTGAGTTCAACGCACACATCACAAAGAAGTTTCTGAGAATGCTTCTGTCCAGTTTTTATGTGAAGATATTT
The DNA here is from genome assembly GCF_028885625.2 of Pongo pygmaeus. NCBI lineage: Eukaryota > Metazoa > Chordata > Mammalia > Primates > Hominidae > Pongo > Pongo pygmaeus. The sequence goes on from NC_085930.1 coordinate 21,999,145, forward strand.
CCTTTTCCAGCATAGGCCTCAAAGCGCTCCATATATCCACTTGCAGATGCTACAAAAAGAGTGTTTCAAAACTGCTCTTTCAGAAGGAAGCTTCAAGTCTGTGAGTTGAATGCACTTCTCACAAAGACGTTTCTGAGAATGCTTCTGTCTAGATTTCATGAGAAGATGTTTCCATTTACATCACAGGCCTCAAATCCCTCCAAATATTCACTTGCGTGTTCTACAAAAAGAGTGTTTCGAAACTTCTCTATCGATTGGTAGGTTCAACTCTCTGAGTTGAATGCACTCTTTTCAAAGAGGTTTCTGAGAATATTTCTGTCTAGTTTTTATGTGAAGATATATCCTTTTCCAACATAGGCCTCGAAGCGCTCCGACTAAACAATTGCAGATTCTACAAAAGGAGTGCTTCAAAACTGTTCTATGGAAAGGAACGTTCAAGTCTGTGAGATGAATGCACTCTTCTCAAAGAGGTTTCTGAGAATGCTGCTGTCCAGTTTTTAGGTGAAGACATTTCCTTTTCCAGCATAGGCCTCAAAGCGCTCCAAATACCCACTTGCAGATTCTACAAAAAGAGTGTCTCCCAACTTCTCTATCAATTGGTAGGTTCAAGTCTGTGAGTTGAATGCAATCCACACAAAGAAGTTTCTGAGAATGCTGCTGTTTAGTTCTTATGTGAAGATATTTCCTTTTCCAGCATAGGCCGGAAATCGCTACAAATATCCACTTGCAGATTTTACCGAAAGTGTGCTTCAAAACTGCTCTTTGAAAAGAAAGGTTCAACACTGTGAGTTGAATGCACATATCGTGAAGAAGTTTCTGAGAATGCTTCTGTCTAGTACTTAGGTGAAGAGATTCCATTTCACAGCATAGGCCTCATAGTGCTCCAAATATCCACTTGCAGATTCTACAAAAAGAGTGTTTCAAAACTGTTCTATCAAAAGGAAGGTTCAAGTCTGTGAGTAGAATGCACTCATCACAAAGAAGTTTCTGAGAATGCTTCTGTCTAGTTTTTATGTGAAGACATTTCCTTTTCCAACATAGGCCTCAAAGCGTTCCGAATAAACACTTGCAGATTGTACAAAAGGAGTGTTTCAAAACTGTTCTATGAAAAGGAACGTTCAAGTCTGTGAGTTGAATGCACTCCTCACAAAGAAGTTTCTGAGAATGCAGCTGTCTAGTTTTTGTGTGAAGATATTTCCTTTTCCTTGCATAGGTCTCAAATCGCTGGAAATATCCACTTGCAGATTTCACAAGAAGAGTGTTTCCAAACTGCTCTATCAAAAGACAGGTTCAACTCTGTGAGTTGAATGCACGCATCGAGAAGAACTTTCTGAGAATGCTTCTGTCTAGTTTTTAGGTGAAGATATTACATTTCCCAGCATAGGCCTCAAAGTGCTCCAAATATCCTTTTGCAGATTTTACAAAAAGAGTGTTTCAAAACTGCTCTTTCAAAAAGAAGGTTCAAGTCTGTGAGTTGAATGCACTCAACACAAGGAAGTTTCTGAGAATGCTTCTGTCTAGTTTTTATGTGAAGATATTTCCATTTCCAGCATAGGCCTCAAAGCGCTCCAAATATCCATTTGCAGATTCTACAAAAAGAGTGTTTCCAAACTTCTCTATCAATTAGTAGGTTCAACTCTGTGAGGTGAATGCACTCATCACAAAGAAGTTTCTGAGAATGCTGCTGTTTAGTTCTTATGTGAAGATATTTCCTTTTCCAGCATAGGCCGGAAATCGCTCTAAATATCCACTTGCAGATTTTACCAAAAGTGTGTTTCAAAACTGCTCTTTGAAAAGAAAGGTTCAACTCTGTGAGTTGATTGCACATGTGGTGAAGAAGTTTCTGAGAATGCTTCTGTCTAGTACTTAGCTGAAGAGATTTCATTTCACAGCATAGGCCTCATAGTGCTCCAAATATCCACTTGCAGATTCTACAAAAAGAGTGTTTCAAAACTGTTCTATCAAAAGGAAGGTTCAACTCTGTGACTGGAATGCACTCATCACAAAGAAGTTTCTGAGAATGCTTCTGTCTAGTTTTTATGTGAAGATATTTCCTTTTCCAACATAGGCCTCAAAGCGCTCCGAATAAACACCTGCAGATTGTACAAAAGGAGTGTTTCAAAACTGTTCTATGAAAAGGAACGTTCAAGTCTGTGAGTTGAATGCACTCCTCACAAAGAAGTTTCTGAGAATGCAGCTGTCTAGTTTTTGTGTGAAGATATTTCCTTTTCCTTGCATAGACCTCAAATCGCTGGAAATATCCACTTGCAGATTTCACAAAAAGAGTGTTTCCAAACTGCTCTATCAAAAGACGGGTTGAAATCTGTGAGTTGAATGCACGCATCGAGGAGATCTTTCTGAGGATGCTTCTGTCTAGTTTTTAGGTGAAGATATTCCATTTCCCAGCATGGGCCTCAAAATGCTCCAAATATCCATTTGCAGATTTTACAAAAAGAGTGTTTCAAAACTGCTCTTTCAAAAAGAAGGTTCAAGTCTATGGGTTGAACGCACTCAACACAAGGAAGTTTCTCAGAATGCTTCTGTCTAGTTTTTATGTGAATATATTTCCATTTCCAGCCTAGGCTTCAAAGCGCTCCATATATCCACTTGCAGATTCTACAAAAAGAGTGTTTCCAAACTTGTCTATCAATTAGTAGGTTCAACTCTGTTAGGTGAATGCACTCATCACAATGAAATTTCTGAGAATGCTTCTCTCTAGTTTTTATGTGAAGCAATTTCCTTTTCCAACATAGGCCTCAAGGTGCTCTGCATAAACACTTGCGAATTCTACAAACTTAGTGATTCAAAACTGTTCTATCAAAAGGAACGTTCAAGTCTGAGGTGAATGCACTCATCAGAGAGAACTTTCTCAGAATGCTTCTGTCTAGTTTTCAGGTGAAGATATTTCATTTCCCAGCATAGGCCTCAAAGCGCTCCAAATATCCACTTGCAGATCCTACAAAAAGAGTCTTTCAAAACTGCTCTTTGAAAAGGAAGGTTCAAATCTGTGAGTTGAAAGCACTCATCAGAGAGAAGTTTCCGAGAATGATTCTATCTAGTTTTCATCTGCATGTGTTTCCTTTTCCACTAGATGCCGCAATCGCACCAAATATCCACTTGCAGTTTCCACGAAAAGAGTGTTGCAGAACTGCTCCATGGAAAGGAGTGTTCAACTCTGTGAGTTCAATCCCCACATGACATAAAAGTTTCTGAAAATGCTTCTGTCCAGTTTGTATATGAAGATATCTCCTTTTCCAGCATAAGCCTCAAAGAGCTCCAAATATCCACTTGCGTATTCTACAAAAACCGTGTTTCATAACTGGTCTATCAAAAGGAAGTTTCAACTCTGTGAGTTGAATGCACTCATCACAAAGAAGTTTCTGTGAATGCTTCCATCTAGCTTTTATGCAATGATATTTCCTTTTGCAGCATAGGCCTCAAAGCGCTCCAAATATCCACTTGCAGATTCTACAAAAAGAGGGTTTCAAAACTGCTCTATCAAAAGGCAGGTTGAACTCCGTGAGTTGAATGCACAAAGCACAGGGAACTTTCTGAGAAAGCTTTTGTCCAGTTTCTACGTGAAGATATTTCCTTTTCCAGCCTAGGCCTCAAAGCACTCCATCCATCCACATGAAGATTCTACTAAAAGAGTGTTTCGAAACTTCTCTATCAAAAGAAAGGTTGAACTCCGTGAGTTCAACGCACACATCACAAAGAAGTTTCTGAGAATGCTTCTGTCCAGTTTTTATGTGAAGATATTTCCTTTTCCAGCATAGGCCTCAAAGCGCTCTATATATCCACTTGCAGATGCTACAAAAAGAGTGTTTCAAAACTGCTCTTTCAGAAGGAAGCTTCAAGTCTGTGAGTTGAATGCACTTCTCACAAAGACGTTTCTGAGAATGCTTCTGTCTAGATTTCATGAGAAGATGTTTCCATTTACATCACAGGCCTCAAATCCCTCCAAATATTCACTTGCGTGTTCTACAAAAAGAGTGTTTCGAAACTTCTCTATCGATTGGTAGGTTCAACTCTCTGAGTTGAATGCACTCTTTAGAAAGAGGTTTCTGAGAATATTTCTGTCTAGTTTTTATGTGAAGATATATCCTTTTCCAACATAGGCCTCGAAGCGCTCCGACTAAACAATTGCAGATTCTACAAAAGGAGTGCTTCAAAACTGTTCTATGGAAAGGAACGTTCAAGTCTGTGAGATGAATGCACTCTTCTCAAAGAGGTTTCTGAGAATGCTGCTGTCCAGTTTTTAGGTGAAGACATTTCCTTTTCCAGCATAGGCCTCAAAGCGCTCCAAATACCCACTTGCAGATTCTACAAAAAGAGTGTCTCCCAACTTCTCTATCAATTGGTAGGTTCAAGTCTGTGAGTTGAATGCAATCCACACAAAGAAGTTTCTGAGAATGCTGCTGTTTAGTTCTTATGTGAAGATATTTCCTTTTCCAGCATAGGCCGGAAATCGCTACAAATATCCACTTGCAGATTTTACCGAAAGTGTGCTTCAAAACTGCTCTTTGAAAAGAAAGGTTCAACACTGTGAGTTGAATGCACATATCGTGAAGAAGTTTCTGAGAATGCTTCTGTCTAGTACTTAGGTGAAGAGATTCCATTTCACAGCATAGGCCTCATAGTGCTCCAAATATCCACTTGCAGATTCTACAAAAAGAGTGTTTCAAAACTGTTCTATCAAAAGGAAGGTTCAAGTCTGTGAGTAGAATGCACTCATCACAAAGAAGTTTCTGAGAATGCTTCTGTCTAGTTTTTATGTGAAGACATTTCCTTTTCCAACATAGGCCTCAAAGCGTTCCGAATAAACACTTGCAGATTGTACAAAAGGAGTGTTTCAAAACTGTTCTATGAAAAGGAACGTTCAAGTCTGTGAGTTGAATGCACTCCTCACAAAGAAGTTTCTGAGAATGCAGCTGTCTAGTTTTTGTGTGAAGATATTTCCTTTTCCTTGCATAGGTCTCAAATCGCTGGAAATATCCACTTGCAGATTTCACAAGAAGAGTGTTTCCAAACTGCTCTATCAAAAGACAGGTTCAACTCTGTGAGTTGAATGCACGCATCGAGAAGAACTTTCTGAGAATGCTTCTGTCTAGTTTTTAGGTGAAGATATTACATTTCCCAGCATAGGCCTCAAAGTGCTCCAAATATCCTTTTGCAGATTTTACAAAAAGAGTGTTTCAAAACTGCTCTTTCAAAAAGAAGGTTCAAGTCTGTGAGTTGAATGCACTCAACACAAGGAAGTTTCTGAGAATGCTTCTGTCTAGTTTTTATGTGAAGATATTTCCATTTCCAGCATAGGCCTCAAAGCGCTCCAAATATCCATTTGCAGATTCTACAAAAAGAGTGTTTCCAAACTTCTCTATCAATTAGTAGGTTCAACTCTGTGAGGTGAATGCACTCATCACAAAGAAGTTTCTGAGAATGCTGCTGTTTAGTTCTTATGTGAAGATATTTCCTTTTCCAGCATAGGCCGGAAATCGCTCTAAATATCCACTTGCAGATTTTACCAAAAGTGTGTTTCAAAACTGCTCTTTGAAAAGAAAGGTTCAACTCTGTGAGTTGATTGCACATGTGGTGAAGAAGTTTCTGAGAATGCTTCTGTCTAGTACTTAGCTGAAGAGATTTCATTTCACAGCATAGGCCTCATAGTGCTCCAAATATCCACTTGCAGATTCTACAAAAAGAGTGTTTCAAAACTGTTCTATCAAAAGGAAGGTTCAACTCTGTGACTGGAATGCACTCATCACAAAGAAGTTTCTGAGAATGCTTCTGTCTAGTTTTTATGTGAAGATATTTCCTTTTCCAACATAGGCCTCAAAGCGCTCAGAATAAACACCTGCAGATTGTACAAAAGGAGTGTTTCAAAACTGTTCTATGAAAAGGAACGTTCAAGTCTGTGAGTTGAATGCACTCCTCACAAAGAAGTTTCTGAGAATGCAGCTGTCTAGTTTTTGTGTGAAGATATTTCCTTTTCCTTGCATAGACCTCAAATCGCTGGAAATATCCACTTGCAGATTTCACAAAAAGAGTGTTTCCAAACTGCTCTATCAAAAGACGGGTTGAAATCTGTGAGTTGAATGCACGCATCGAGGAGATCTTTCTGAGGATGCTTCTGTCTAGTTTTTAGGTGAAGATATTCCATTTCCCAGCATGGGCCTCAAAATGCTCCAAATATCCATTTGCAGATTTTACAAAAAGAGTGTTTCAAAACTGCTCTTTCAAAAAGAAGGTTCAAGTCTATGGGTTGAACGCACTCAACACAAGGAAGTTTCTCAGAATGCTTCTGTCTAGTTTTTATGTGAATATATTTCCATTTCCAGCCTAGGCTTCAAAGAGCTCCATATATCCACTTGCAGATTCTACAAAAAGAGTGTTTCCAAACTTGTCTATCAATTAGTAGGTTCAACTCTGTTAGGTGAATGCACTCATCACAATGAAATTTCTGAGAATGCTTCTCTCTAGTTTTTATGTGAAGCAATTTCCTTTTCCAACATAGGCCTCAAGGTGCTCTGCATAAACACTTGCGAATTCTACAAACTTAGTGATTCAAAACTGTTCTATCAAAAGGAACGTTCAAGTCTGAGGTGAATGCACTCATCAGAGAGAACTTTCTCAGAATGCTTCTGTCTAGTTTTCAGGTGAAGATATTTCATTTCCCAGCATAGGCCTCAAAGCGCTCCAAATATCCACTTGCAGATCCTACAAAAAGAGTCTTTCAAAACTGCTCTTTGAAAAGGAAGGTTCAAATCTGTGAGTTGAAAGCACTCATCAGAGAGAAGTTTCCGAGAATGATTCTATCTAGTTTTCATCTGCATGTGTTTCCTTTTCCACTAGATGACGCAATCGCACCAAATATCCACTTGCAGTTTCCACGAAAAGAGTGTTGCAGAACTGCTCCATGGAAAGGAGTGTTCAACTCTGTGAGTTCAATCCCCACATGACATAAAAGTTTCTGAAAATGCTTCTGTCCAGTTTGTATATGAAGATATCTCCTTTTCCAGCATAAGCCTCAAAGAGCTCCAAATATCCACTTGCGTATTCTACAAAAACCGTGTTTCATAACTGGTCTATCAAAAGGAAGGTTCAACTCTGTGAGTTGAATGCACTCATCACAAAGAAGTTTCTGTGAATGCTTCCATCTAGCTTTTATGCAATGATATTTCCTTTTGCAGCATAGGCCTCAAAGCGCTCCAAATATCCACTTGCAGATTCTACAAAAAGAGGGTTTCAAAACTGCTCTATCAAAAGGCAGGTTGAACTCCGTGAGTTGAATGCACAAAGCACAGGGAACTTTCTGAGAAAGCTTTTGTCCAGTTTCTACGTGAAGATATTTCCTTTTCCAGCCTAGGCCTCAAAGCACTCCATCCATCCACATGAAGATTCTACTAAAAGAGTGTTTCGAAACTTCTCTATCAAAAGAAAGGTTGAACTCCGTGAGTTCAACGCACACATCACAAAGAAGTTTCTGAGAATGCTTCTGTCCAGTTTTTATGTGAAGATATTTCCTTTTCCAGCATAGGCCTCAAAGCGCTCCATATATCCACTTGCAGATGCTACAAAAAGAGTGTTTCAAAACTGCTCTTTCAGAAGGAAGCTTCAAGTCTGTGAGTTGAATGCACTTCTCACAAAGACGTTTCTGAGAATGCTTCTGTCTAGATTTCATGAGAAGATGTTTCCATTTACATCACAGGCCTCAAATCCCTCCAAATATTCACTTGCGTGTTCTACAAAAAGAGTGTTTCGAAACTTCTCTATCGATTGGTAGGTTCAACTCTCTGAGTTGAATGCACTCTTTACAAAGAGGTTTCTGAGAATATTTCTGTCTAGTTTTTATGTGAAGATATATCCTTTTCCAACATAGGCCTCGAAGCGCTCCGACTAAACAATTGCAGATTCTACAAAAGGAGTGCTTCAAAACTGTTCTATGGAAAGGAACGTTCAAGTCTGTGAGATGAATGCACTCTTCTCAAAGAGGTTTCTGAGAATGCTGCTGTCCAGTTTTTAGGTGAAGACATTTCCTTTTCCAGCATAGGCCTCAAAGCGCTCCAAATACCCACTTGCAGATTCTACAAAAAGAGTGTCTCCCAACTTCTCTATCAATTGGTAGGTTCAAGTCTGTGAGTTGAATGCAATCCACACAAAGAAGTTTCTGAGAATGCTGCTGTTTAGTTCTTATGTGAAGATATTTCCTTTTCCAGCATAGGCCGGAAATCGCTACAAATATCCACTTGCAGATTTTACCGAAAGTGTGCTTCAAAACTGCTCTTTGAAAAGAAAGGTTCAACACTGTGAGTTGAATGCACATATCGTGAAGAAGTTTCTGAGAATGCTTCTGTCTAGTACTTAGGTGAAGAGATTCCATTTCACAGCATAGGCCTCATAGTGCTCCAAATATCCACTTGCAGATTCTACAAAAAGAGTGTTTCAAAACTGTTCTATCAAAAGGAAGGTTCAAGTCTGTGAGTAGAATGCACTCATCACAAAGAAGTTTCTGAGAATGCTTCTGTCTAGTTTTTATGTGAAGACATTTCCTTTTCCAACATAGGCCTCAAAGCGTTCCGAATAAACACTTGCAGATTGTACAAAAGGAGTGTTTCAAAACTGTTCTATGAAAAGGAACGTTCAAGTCTGTGAGTTGAATGCACTCCTCACAAAGAAGTTTCTGAGAATGCAGCTGTCTAGTTTTTGTGTGAAGATATTTCCTTTTCCTTGCATAGGTCTCAAATCGCTGGAAATATCCACTTGCAGATTTCACAAGAAGAGTGTTTCCAAACTGCTCTATCAAAAGACAGGTTCAACTCTGTGAGTTGAATGCACGCATCGAGAAGAACTTTCTGAGAATGCTTCTGTCTAGTTTTTAGGTGAAGATATTACATTTCCCAGCATAGGCCTCAAAGTGCTCCAAATATCCTTTTGCAGATTTTACAAAAAGAGTGTTTCAAAACTGCTCTTTCAAAAAGAAGGTTCAAGTCTGTGAGTTGAATGCACTCAACACAAGGAAGTTTCTGAGAATGCTTCTGTCTAGTTTTTATGTGAAGATATTTCCATTTCCAGCATAGGCCTCAAAGCGCTCCAAATATCCATTTGCAGATTCTACAAAAAGAGTGTTTCCAAACTTCTCTATCAATTAGTAGGTTCAACTCTGTGAGGTGAATGCACTCATCACAAAGAAGTTTCTGAGAATGCTGCTGTTTAGTTCTTATGTGAAGATATTTCCTTTTCCAGCATAGGCCGGAAATCGCTCTAAATATCCACTTGCAGATTTTACCAAAAGTGTGTTTCAAAACTGCTCTTTGAAAAGAAAGGTTCAACTCTGTGAGTTGATTGCACATGTGGTGAAGAAGTTTCTGAGAATGCTTCTGTCTAGTACTTAGCTGAAGAGATTTCATTTCACAGCATAGGCCTCATAGTGCTCCAAATATCCACTTGCAGATTCTACAAAAAGAGTGTTTCAAAACTGTTCTATCAAAAGGAAGGTTCAACTCTGTGACTGGAATGCACTCATCACAAAGAAGTTTCTGAGAATGCTTCTGTCTAGTTTTTATGTGAAGATATTTCCTTTTCCAACATAGGCCTCAAAGCGCTCCGAATAAACACCTGCAGATTGTACAAAAGGAGTGTTTCAAAACTGTTCTATGAAAAGGAACGTTCAAGTCTGTGAGTTGAATGCACTCCTCACAAAGAAGTTTCTGAGAATGCAGCTGTCTAGTTTTTGTGTGAAGATATTTCCTTTTCCTTGCATAGACCTCAAATCGCTGGAAATATCCACTTGCAGATTTCACAAAAAGAGTGTTTCCAAACTGCTCTATCAAAAGACGGGTTGAAATCTGTGAGTTGAATGCACGCATCGAGGAGATCTTTCTGAGGATGCTTCTGTCTAGTTTTTAGGTGAAGATATTCCATTTCCCAGCATGGGCCTCAAAATGCTCCAAATATCCATTTGCAGATTTTACAAAAAGAGTGTTTCAAAACTGCTCTTTCAAAAAGAAGGTTCAAGTCTATGGGTTGAACGCACTCAACACAAGGAAGTTTCTCAGAATGCTTCTGTCTAGTTTTTATGTGAATATATTTCCATTTCCAGCCTAGGCTTCAAAGCGCTCCATATATCCACTTGCAGATTCTACAAAAAGAGTGTTTCCAAACTTGTCTATCAATTAGTAGGTTCAACTCTGTTAGGTGAATGCACTCATCACAATGAAATTTCTGAGAATGCTTCTCTCTAGTTTTTATGTGAAGCAATTTCCTTTTCCAACATAGGCCTCAAGGTGCTCTGCATAAACACTTGCGAATTCTACAAACTTAGTGATTCAAAACTGTTCTATCAAAAGGAACGTTCAAGTCTGAGGTGAATGCACTCATCAGAGAGAACTTTCTCAGAATGCTTCTGTCTAGTTTTCAGGTGAAGATATTTCATTTCCCAGCATAGGCCTCAAAGCGCTCCAAATATCCACTTGCAGATCCTACAAAAAGAGTCTTTCAAAACTGCTCTTTGAAAAGGAAGGTTCAAATCTGTGAGTTGAAAGCACTCATCAGAGAGAAGTTTCCGAGAATGATTCTATCTAGTTTTCATCTGCATGTGTTTCCTTTTCCACTAGATGCCGCAATCGCACCAAATATCCACTTGCAGTTTCCACGAAAAGAGTGTTGCAGAACTGCTCCATGGAAAGGAGTGTTCAACTCTGTGAGTTCAATCCCCACATGACATAAAAGTTTCTGAAAATGCTTCTGTCCAGTTTGTATATGAAGATATCTCCTTTTCCAGCATAAGCCTCAAAGAGCTCCAAATATCCACTTGCGTATTCTACAAAAACCGTGTTTCATAACTGGTCTATCAAAAGGAAGTTTCAACTCTGTGAGTTGAATGCACTCATCACAAAGAAGTTTCTGTGAATGCTTCCATCTAGCTTTTATGCAATGATATTTCCTTTTGCAGCATAGGCCTCAAAGCGCTCCAAATATCCACTTGCAGATTCTACAAAAAGAGGGTTTCAAAACTGCTCTATCAAAAGGCAGGTTGAACTCCGTGAGTTGAATGCACAAAGCACAGGGAACTTTCTGAGAAAGCTTTTGTCCAGTTTCTACGTGAAGATATTTCCTTTTCCAGCCTAGGCCTCAAAGCACTCCATCCATCCACATGAAGATTCTACTAAAAGAGTGTTTCGAAACTTCTCTATCAAAAGAAAGGTTGAACTCCGTGAGTTCAACGCACACATCACAAAGAAGTTTCTGAGAATGCTTCTGTCCAGTTTTTATGTGAAGATATTTCCTTTTCCAGCATAGGCCTCAAAGCGCTCTATATATCCACTTGCAGATGCTACAAAAAGAGTGTTTCAAAACTGCTCTTTCAGAAGGAAGCTTCAAGTCTGTGAGTTGAATGCACTTCTCACAAAGACGTTTCTGAGAATGCTTCTGTCTAGATTTCATGAGAAGATGTTTCCATTTACATCACAGGCCTCAAATCCCTCCAAATATTCACTTGCGTGTTCTACAAAAAGAGTGTTTCGAAACTTCTCTATCGATTGGTAGGTTCAACTCTCTGAGTTGAATGCACTCTTTACAAAGAGGTTTCTGAGAATATTTCTGTCTAGTTTTTATGTGAAGATATATCCTTTTCCAACATAGGCCTCGAAGCGCTCCGACTAAACAATTGCAGATTCTACAAAAGGAGTGCTTCAAAACTGTTCTATGGAAAGGAACGTTCAAGTCTGTGAGATGAATGCACTCTTCTCAAAGAGGTTTCTGAGAATGCTGCTGTCCAGTTTTTAGGTGAAGACATTTCCTTTTCCAGCATAGGCCTCAAAGCGCTCCAAATACCCACTTGCAGATTCTACAAAAAGAGTGTCTCCCAACTTCTCTATCAATTGGTAGGTTCAAGTCTGTGAGTTGAATGCAATCCACACAAAGAAGTTTCTGAGAATGCTGCTGTTTAGTTCTTATGTGAAGATATTTCCTTTTCCAGCATAGGCCGGAAATCGCTACAAATATCCACTTGCAGATTTTACCGAAAGTGTGCTTCAAAACTGCTCTTTGAAAAGAAAGGTTCAACACTGTGAGTTGAATGCACATATCGTGAAGAAGTTTCTGAGAATGCTTCTGTCTAGTACTTAGGTGAAGAGATTCCATTTCACAGCATAGGCCTCATAGTGCTCCAAATATCCACTTGCAGATTCTACAAAAAGAGTGTTTCAAAACTGTTCTATCAAAAGGAAGGTTCAAGTCTGTGAGTAGAATGCACTCATCACAAAGAAGTTTCTGAGAATGCTTCTGTCTAGTTTTTATGTGAAGACATTTCCTTTTCCAACATAGGCCTCAAAGCGTTCCGAATAAACACTTGCAGATTGTACAAAAGGAGTGTTTCAAAACTGTTCTATGAAAAGGAACGTTCAAGTCTGTGAGTTGAATGCACTCCTCACAAAGAAGTTTCTGAGAATGCAGCTGTCTAGTTTTTGTGTGAAGATATTTCCTTTTCCTTGCATAGGTCTCAAATCGCTGGAAATATCCACTTGCAGATTTCACAAGAAGAGTGTTTCCAAACTGCTCTATCAAAAGACAGGTTCAACTCTGTGAGTTGAATGCACGCATCGAGAAGAACTTTCTGAGAATGCTTCTGTCTAGTTTTTAGGTGAAGATATTACATTTCCCAGCATAGGCCTCAAAGTGCTCCAAATATCCTTTTGCAGATTTTACAAAAAGAGTGTTTCAAAACTGCTCTTTCAAAAAGAAGGTTCAAGTCTGTGAGTTGAATGCACTCAACACAAGGAAGTTTCTGAGAATGCTTCTGTCTAGTTTTTATGTGAAGATATTTCCATTTCCAGCATAGGCCTCAAAGCGCTCCAAATATCCATTTGCAGATTCTACAAAAAGAGTGTTTCCAAACTTCTCTATCAATTAGTAGGTTCAACTCTGTGAGGTGAATGCACTCATCACAAAGAAGTTTCTGAGAATGCTGCTGTTTAGTTCTTATGTGAAGATATTTCCTTTTCCAGCATAGGCCGGAAATCGCTCTAAATATCCACTTGCAGATTTTACCAAAAGTGTGTTTCAAAACTGCTCTTTGAAAAGAAAGGTTCAACTCTGTGAGTTGATTGCACATGTGGTGAAGAAGTTTCTGAGAATGCTTCTGTCTAGTACTTAGCTGAAGAGATTTCATTTCACAGCATAGGCCTCATAGTGCTCCAAATATCCACTTGCAGATTCTACAAAAAGAGTGTTTCAAAACTGTTCTATCAAAAGGAAGGTTCAACTCTGTGACTGGAATGCACTCATCACAAAGAAGTTTCTGAGAATGCTTCTGTCTAGTTTTTATGTGAAGATATTTCCTTTTCCAACATAGGCCTCAAAGCGCTCAGAATAAACACCTGCAGATTGTACAAAAGGAGTGTTTCAAAACTGTTCTATGAAAAGGAACGTTCAAGTCTGTGAGTTGAATGCACTCCTCACAAAGAAGTTTCTGAGAATGCAGCTGTCTAGTTTTTGTGTGAAGATATTTCCTTTTCCTTGCATAGACCTCAAATCGCTGGAAATATCCACTTGCAGATTTCACAAAAAGAGTGTTTCCAAACTGCTCTATCAAAAGACGGGTTGAAATCTGTGAGTTGAATGCACGCATCGAGGAGATCTTTCTGAGGATGCTTCTGTCTAGTTTTTAGGTGAAGATATTCCATTTCCCAGCATGGGCCTCAAAATGCTCCAAATATCCATTTGCAGATTTTACAAAAAGAGTGTTTCAAAACTGCTCTTTCAAAAAGAAGGTTCAAGTCTATGGGTTGAACGCACTCAACACAAGGAAGTTTCTCAGAATGCTTCTGTCTAGTTTTTATGTGAATATATTTCCATTTCCAGCCTAGGCTTCAAAGCGCTCCATATATCCACTTGCAGATTCTACAAAAAGAGTGTTTCCAAACTTGTCTATCAATTAGTAGGTTCAACTCTGTTAGGTGAATGCACTCATCACAATGAAATTTCTGAGAATGCTTCTCTCTAGTTTTTATGTGAAGCAATTTCCTTTTCCAACATAGGCCTCAAGGTGCTCTGCATAAACACTTGCGAATTCTACAAACTTAGTGATTCAAAACTGTTCTATCAAAAGGAACGTTCAAGTCTGAGGTGAATGCACTCATCAGAGAGAACTTTCTCAGAATGCTTCTGTCTAGTTTTCAGGTGAAGATATTTCATTTCCCAGCATAGGCCTCAAAGCGCTCCAAATATCCACTTGCAGATCCTACAAAAAGAGTCTTTCAAAACTGCTCTTTGAAAAGGAAGGTTCAAATCTGTGAGTTGAAAGCACTCATCAGAGAGAAGTTTCCGAGAATGATTCTATCTAGTTTTCATCTGCATGTGTTTCCTTTTCCACTAGATGCCGCAATCGCACCAAATATCCACTTGCAGTTTCCACGAAAAGAGTGTTGCAGAACTGCTCCATGGAAAGGAGTGTTCAACTCTGTGAGTTCAATCCCCACATGACATAAAAGTTTCTGAAAATGCTTCTGTCCAGTTTGTATATGAAGATATCTCCTTTTCCAGCATAAGCCTCAAAGAGCTCCAAATATCCACTTGCGTATTCTACAAAAACCGTGTTTCATAACTGGTCTATCAAAAGGAAGTTTCAACTCTGTGAGTTGAATGCACTCATCACAAAGAAGTTTCTGTGAATGCTTCCATCTAGCTTTTATGCAATGATATTTCCTTTTGCAGCATAGGCCTCAAAGCGCTCCAAATATCCACTTGCAGATTCTACAAAAAGAGGGTTTCAAAACTGCTCTATCAAAAGGCAGGTTGAACTCCGTGAGTTGAATGCACAAAGCACAGGGAACTTTCTGAGAAAGCTTTTGTCCAGTTTCTACGTGAAGATATTTCCTTTTCCAGCCTAGGCCTCAAAGCACTCCATCCATCCACATGAAGATTCTACTAAAAGAGTGTTTCGAAACTTCTCTATCAAAAGAAAGGTTGAACTCCGTGAGTTCAACGCACACATCACAAAGAAGTTTCTGAGAATGCTTCTGTCCAGTTTTTATGTGAAGATATTTCCTTTTCCAGCATAGGCCTCAAAGCGCTCTATATATCCACTTGCAGATGCTACAAAAAGAGTGTTTCAAAACTGCTCTTTCAGAAGGAAGCTTCAAGTCTGTGAGTTGAATGCACTTCTCACAAAGACGTTTCTGAGAATGCTTCTGTCTAGATTTCATGAGAAGATGTTTCCATTTACATCACAGGCCTCAAATCCCTCCAAATATTCACTTGCGTGTTCTACAAAAAGAGTGTTTCGAAACTTCTCTATCGATTGGTAGGTTCAACTCTCTGAGTTGAATGCACTCTTTACAAAGAGGTTTCTGAGAATATTTCTGTCTAGTTTTTATGTGAAGATATATCCTTTTCCAACATAGGCCTCGAAGCGCTCCGACTAAACAATTGCAGATTCTACAAAAGGAGTGCTTCAAAACTGTTCTATGGAAAGGAACGTTCAAGTCTGTGAGATGAATGCACTCTTCTCAAAGAGGTTTCTGAGAATGCTGCTGTCCAGTTTTTAGGTGAAGACATTTCCTTTTCCAGCATAAGCCTCAAAGCGCTCCAAATACCCACTTGCAGATTCTACAAAAAGAGTGTCTCCCAACTTCTCTATCAATTGGTAGGTTCAAGTCTGTGAGTTGAATGCAATCCACACAAAGAAGTTTCTGAGAATGCTGCTGTTTAGTTCTTATGTGAAGATATTTCCTTTTCCAGCATAGGCCGGAAATCGCTACAAATATCCACTTGCAGATTTTACCGAAAGTGTGCTTCAAAACTGCTCTTTGAAAAGAAAGGTTCAACACTGTGAGTTGAATGCACATATCGTGAAGAAGTTTCTGAGAATGCTTCTGTCTAGTACTTAGGTGAAGAGATTCCATTTCACAGCATAGGCCTCATAGTGCTCCAAATATCCACTTGCAGATTCTACAAAAAGAGTGTTTCAAAACTGTTCTATCAAAAGGAAGGTTCAAGTCTGTGAGTAGAATGCACTCATCACAAAGAAGTTTCTGAGAATGCTTCTGTCTAGTTTTTATGTGAAGACATTTCCTTTTCCAACATAGGCCTCAAAGCGTTCCGAATAAACACTTGCAGATTGTACAAAAGGAGTGTTTCAAAACTGTTCTATGAAAAGGAACGTTCAAGTCTGTGAGTTGAATGCACTCCTCACAAAGAAGTTTCTGAGAATGCAGCTGTCTAGTTTTTGTGTGAAGATATTTCCTTTTCCTTGCATAGGTCTCAAATCGCTGGAAATATCCACTTGCAGATTTCACAAGAAGAGTGTTTCCAAACTGCTCTATCAAAAGACAGGTTCAACTCTGTGAGTTGAATGCACGCATCGAGAAGAACTTTCTGAGAATGCTTCTGTCTAGTTTTTAGGTGAAGATATTACATTTCCCAGCATAGGCCTCAAAGTGCTCCAAATATCCTTTTGCAGATTTTACAAAAAGAGTGTTTCAAAACTGCTCTTTCAAAAAGAAGGTTCAAGTCTGTGAGTTGAATGCACTCAACACAAGGAAGTTTCTGAGAATGCTTCTGTCTAGTTTTTATGTGAAGATATTTCCATTTCCAGCATAGGCCTCAAAGCGCTCCAAATATCCATTTGCAGATTCTACAAAAAGAGTGTTTCCAAACTTCTCTATCAATTAGTAGGTTCAACTCTGTGAGGTGAATGCACTCATCACAAAGAAGTTTCTGAGAATGCTGCTGTTTAGTTCTTATGTGAAGATATTTCCTTTTCCAGCATAGGCCGGAAATCGCTCTAAATATCCACTTGCAGATTTTACCAAAAGTGTGTTTCAAAACTGCTCTTTGAAAAGAAAGGTTCAACTCTGTGAGTTGATTGCACATGTGGTGAAGAAGTTTCTGAGAATGCTTCTGTCTAGTACTTAGCTGAAGAGATTTCATTTCACAGCATAGGCCTCATAGTGCTCCAAATATCCACTTGCAGATTCTACAAAAAGAGTGTTTCAAAACTGTTCTATCAAAAGGAAGGTTCAACTCTGTGACTGGAATGCACTCATCACAAAGAAGTTTCTGAGAATGCTTCTGTCTAGTTTTTATGTGAAGATATTTCCTTTTCCAACATAGGCCTCAAAGCGCTCAGAATAAACACCTGCAGATTGTACAAAAGGAGTGTTTCAAAACTGTTCTATGAAAAGGAACGTTCAAGTCTGTGAGTTGAATGCACTCCTCACAAAGAAGTTTCTGAGAATGCAGCTGTCTAGTTTTTGTGTGAAGATATTTCCTTTTCCTTGCATAGACCTCAAATCGCTGGAAATATCCACTTGCAGATTTCACAAAAAGAGTGTTTCCAAACTGCTCTATCAAAAGACGGGTTGAAATCTGTGAGTTGAATGCACGCATCGAGGAGATCTTTCTGAGGATGCTTCTGTCTAGTTTTTAGGTGAAGATATTCCATTTCCCAGCATGGGCCTCAAAATGCTCCAAATATCCATTTGCAGATTTTACAAAAAGAGTGTTTCAAAACTGCTCTTTCAAAAAGAAGGTTCAAGTCTATGGGTTGAACGCACTCAACACAAGGAAGTTTCTCAGAATGCTTCTGTCTAGTTTTTATGTGAATATATTTCCATTTCCAGCCTAGGCTTCAAAGAGCTCCATATATCCACTTGCAGATTCTACAAAAAGAGTGTTTCCAAACTTGTCTATCAATTAGTAGGTTCAACTCTGTTAGGTGAATGCACTCATCACAATGAAATTTCTGAGAATGCTTCTCTCTAGTTTTTATGTGAAGCAATTTCCTTTTCCAACATAGGCCTCAAGGTGCTCTGCATAAACACTTGCGAATTCTACAAACTTAGTGATTCAAAACTGTTCTATCAAAAGGAACGTTCAAGTCTGAGGTGAATGCACTCATCAGAGAGAACTTTCTCAGAATGCTTCTGTCTAGTTTTCAGGTGAAGATATTTCATTTCCCAGCATAGGCCTCAAAGCGCTCCAAATATCCACTTGCAGATCCTACAAAAAGAGTCTTTCAAAACTGCTCTTTGAAAAGGAAGGTTCAAATCTGTGAGTTGAAAGCACTCATCAGAGAGAAGTTTCCGAGAATGATTCTATCTAGTTTTCATCTGCATGTGTTTCCTTTTCCACTAGATGACGCAATCGCACCAAATATCCACTTGCAGTTTCCACGAAAAGAGTGTTGCAGAACTGCTCCATGGAAAGGAGTGTTCAACTCTGTGAGTTCAATCCCCACATGACATAAAAGTTTCTGAAAATGCTTCTGTCCAGTTTGTATATGAAGATATCTCCTTTTCCAGCATAAGCCTCAAAGAGCTCCAAATATCCACTTGCGTATTCTACAAAAACCGTGTTTCATAACTGGTCTATCAAAAGGAAGGTTCAACTCTGTGAGTTGAATGCACTCATCACAAAGAAGTTTCTGTGAATGCTTCCATCTAGCTTTTATGCAATGATATTTCCTTTTGCAGCATAGGCCTCAAAGCGCTCCAAATATCCACTTGCAGATTCTACAAAAAGAGGGTTTCAAAACTGCTCTATCAAAAGGCAGGTTGAACTCCGTGAGTTGAATGCACAAAGCACAGGGAACTTTCTGAGAAAGCTTTTGTCCAGTTTCTACGTGAAGATATTTCCTTTTCCAGCCTAGGCCTCAAAGCACTCCATCCATCCACATGAAGATTCTA
This sequence comes from Pongo pygmaeus, assembly GCF_028885625.2. NCBI lineage: Eukaryota > Metazoa > Chordata > Mammalia > Primates > Hominidae > Pongo > Pongo pygmaeus. Next base: position 22,017,831 of record NC_085930.1, read on the forward strand.
CTAAAAGAGTGTTTCGAAACTTCTCTATCAAAAGAAAGGTTGAACTCCGTGAGTTCAACGCACACATCACAAAGAAGTTTCTGAGAATGCTTCTGTCCAGTTTTTATGTGAAGATATTTCCTTTTCCAGCATAGGCCTCAAAGCGCTCCATATATCCACTTGCAGATGCTACAAAAAGAGTGTTTCAAAACTGCTCTTTCAGAAGGAAGCTTCAAGTCTGTGAGTTGAATGCACTTCTCACAAAGACGTTTCTGAGAATGCTTCTGTCTAGATTTCATGAGAAGATGTTTCCATTTACATCACAGGCCTCAAATCCCTCCAAATATTCACTTGCGTGTTCTACAAAAAGAGTGTTTCGAAACTTCTCTATCGATTGGTAGGTTCAACTCTCTGAGTTGAATGCACTCTTTACAAAGAGGTTTCTGAGAATATTTCTGTCTAGTTTTTATGTGAAGATATATCCTTTTCCAACATAGGCCTCGAAGCGCTCCGACTAAACAATTGCAGATTCTACAAAAGGAGTGCTTCAAAACTGTTCTATCGAAAGGAACGTTCAAGTCTGTGAGATGAATGCACTCTTCTCAAAGAGGTTTCTGAGAATGCTGCTGTCCAGTTTTTAGGTGAAGACATTTCCTTTTCCAGCATAGGCCTCAAAGCGCTCCAAATACCCACTTGCAGATTCTACAAAAAGAGTGTCTCCCAACTTCTCTATCAATTGGTAGGTTCAAGTCTGTGAGTTGAATGCAATCCACACAAAGAAGTTTCTGAGAATGCTGCTGTTTAGTTCTTATGTGAAGATATTTCCTTTTCCAGCATAGGCCGGAAATCGCTACAAATATCCACTTGCAGATTTTACCGAAAGTGTGCTTCAAAACTGCTCTTTGAAAAGAAAGGTTCAACACTGTGAGTTGAATGCACATATCGTGAAGAAGTTTCTGAGAATGCTTCTGTCTAGTACTTAGGTGAAGAGATTCCATTTCACAGCATAGGCCTCATAGTGCTCCAAATATCCACTTGCAGATTCTACAAAAAGAGTGTTTCAAAACTGTTCTATCAAAAGGAAGGTTCAAGTCTGTGAGTAGAATGCACTCATCACAAAGAAGTTTCTGAGAATGCTTCTGTCTAGTTTTTATGTGAAGACATTTCCTTTTCCAACATAGGCCTCAAAGCGTTCCGAATAAACACTTGCAGATTGTACAAAAGGAGTGTTTCAAAACTGTTCTATGAAAAGGAACGTTCAAGTCTGTGAGTTGAATGCACTCCTCACAAAGAAGTTTCTGAGAATGCAGCTGTCTAGTTTTTGTGTGAAGATATTTCCTTTTCCTTGCATAGGTCTCAAATCGCTGGAAATATCCACTTGCAGATTTCACAAGAAGAGTGTTTCCAAACTGCTCTATCAAAAGACAGGTTCAACTCTGTGAGTTGAATGCACGCATCGAGAAGAACTTTCTGAGAATGCTTCTGTCTAGTTTTTAGGTGAAGATATTACATTTCCCAGCATAGGCCTCAAAGTGCTCCAAATATCCTTTTGCAGATTTTACAAAAAGAGTGTTTCAAAACTGCTCTTTCAAAAAGAAGGTTCAAGTCTGTGAGTTGAATGCACTCAACACAAGGAAGTTTCTGAGAATGCTTCTGTCTAGTTTTTATGTGAAGATATTTCCATTTCCAGCATAGGCCTCAAAGCGCTCCAAATATCCATTTGCAGATTCTACAAAAAGAGTGTTTCCAAACTTGTCTATCAATTAGTAGGTTCAACTCTGTGAGGTGAATGCACTCATCACAAAGAAGTTTCTGAGAATGCTGCTGTTTAGTTCTTATGTGAAGATATTTCCTTTTCCAGCATAGGCCTCAAGGTGCTCTGCATAAACACTTGCGAATTCTACAAACTTAGTGATTCAAAACTGTTCTATCAAAAGGAACGTTCAAGTCTGAGGTGAATGCACTCATCAGAGAGAACTTTCTCAGAATGCTTCTGTCTAGTTTTCAGGTGAAGATATTTCATTTCCCAGCATAGGCCTCAAAGCGCTCCAAATATCCACTTGCAGATCCTACAAAAAGAGTCTTTCAAAACTGCTCTTTGAAAAGGAAGGTTCAAATCTGTGAGTTGAAAGCACTCATCAGAGAGAAGTTTCCGAGAATGATTCTATCTAGTTTTCATCTGCATGTGTTTCCTTTTCCACTAGATGCCGCAATCGCACCAAATATCCACTTGCAGTTTCCACGAAAAGAGTGTTGCAGAACTGCTCCATGGAAAGGAGTGTTCAACTCTGTGAGTTCAATCCCCACATGACATAAAAGTTTCTGAAAATGCTTCTGTCCAGTTTGTATATGAAGATATCTCCTTTTCCAGCATAAGCCTCAAAGAGCTCCAAATATCCACTTGCGTATTCTACAAAAACCGTGTTTCATAACTGGTCTATCAAAAGGAAGGTTCAACTCTGTGAGTTGAATGCACTCATCACAAAGAAGTTTCTGTGAATGCTTCCATCTAGCTTTTATGCAATGATATTTCCTTTTGCAGCATAGGCCTCAAAGCGCTCCAAATATCCACTTGCAGATTCTACAAAAAGAGGGTTTCAAAACTGCTCTATCAAAAGGCAGGTTGAACTCCGTGAGTTGAATGCACAAAGCACAGGGAACTTTCTGAGAAAGCTTTTGTCCAGTTTCTACGTGAAGATATTTCCTTTTCCAGCCTAGGCCTCAAAGCACTCCATCCATCCACATGAAGATTCTACTAAAAGAGTGTTTCGAAACTTCTCTATCAAAAGAAAGGTTGAACTCCGTGAGTTCAACGCACACATCACAAAGAAGTTTCTGAGAATGCTTCTGTCCAGTTTTTATGTGAAGATATTTCCTTTTCCAGCATAGGCCTCAAAGCGCTCCATATATCCACTTGCAGATGCTACAAAAAGAGTGTTTCAAAACTGCTCTTTCAGAAGGAAGCTTCAAGTCTGTGAGTTGAATGCACTTCTCACAAAGACGTTTCTGAGAATGCTTCTGTCTAGATTTCATGAGAAGATGTTTCCATTTACATCACAGGCCTCAAATCCCTCCAAATATTCACTTGCGTGTTCTACAAAAAGAGTGTTTCGAAACTTCTCTATCGATTGGTAGGTTCAACTCTCTGAGTTGAATGCACTCTTTACAAAGAGGTTTCTGAGAATATTTCTGTCTAGTTTTTATGTGAAGATATATCCTTTTCCAACATAGGCCTCGAAGCGCTCCGACTAAACAATTGCAGATTCTACAAAAGGAGTGCTTCAAAACTGTTCTATGGAAAGGAACGTTCAAGTCTGTGAGATGAATGCACTCTTCTCAAAGAGGTTTCTGAGAATGCTGCTGTCCAGTTTTTAGGTGAAGACATTTCCTTTTCCAGCATAGGCCTCAAAGCGCTCCAAATACCCACTTGCAGATTCTACAAAAAGAGTGTCTCCCAACTTCTCTATCAATTGGTAGGTTCAAGTCTGTGAGTTGAATGCAATCCACACAAAGAAGTTTCTGAGAATGCTGCTGTTTAGTTCTTATGTGAAGATATTTCCTTTTCCAGCATAGGCCGGAAATCGCTACAAATATCCACTTGCAGATTTTACCGAAAGTGTGCTTCAAAACTGCTCTTTGAAAAGAAAGGTTCAACACTGTGAGTTGAATGCACATATCGTGAAGAAGTTTCTGAGAATGCTTCTGTCTAGTACTTAGGTGAAGAGATTCCATTTCACAGCATAGGCCTCATAGTGCTCCAAATATCCACTTGCAGATTCTACAAAAAGAGTGTTTCAAAACTGTTCTATCAAAAGGAAGGTTCAAGTCTGTGAGTAGAATGCACTCATCACAAAGAAGTTTCTGAGAATGCTTCTGTCTAGTTTTTATGTGAAGACATTTCCTTTTCCAACATAGGCCTCAAAGCGTTCCGAATAAACACTTGCAGATTGTACAAAAGGAGTGTTTCAAAACTGTTCTATGAAAAGGAACGTTCAAGTCTGTGAGTTGAATGCACTCCTCACAAAGAAGTTTCTGAGAATGCAGCTGTCTAGTTTTTGTGTGAAGATATTTCCTTTTCCTTGCATAGGTCTCAAATCGCTGGAAATATCCACTTGCAGATTTCACAAGAAGAGTGTTTCCAAACTGCTCTATCAAAAGACAGGTTCAACTCTGTGAGTTGAATGCACGCATCGAGAAGAACTTTCTGAGAATGCTTCTGTCTAGTTTTTAGGTGAAGATATTACATTTCCCAGCATAGGCCTCAAAGTGCTCCAAATATCCTTTTGCAGATTTTACAAAAAGAGTGTTTCAAAACTGCTCTTTCAAAAAGAAGGTTCAAGTCTGTGAGTTGAATGCACTCAACACAAGGAAGTTTCTGAGAATGCTTCTGTCTAGTTTTTATGTGAAGATATTTCCATTTCCAGCATAGGCCTCAAAGCGCTCCAAATATCCATTTGCAGATTCTACAAAAAGAGTGTTTCCAAACTTCTCTATCAATTAGTAGGTTCAACTCTGTGAGGTGAATGCACTCATCACAAAGAAGTTTCTGAGAATGCTGCTGTTTAGTTCTTATGTGAAGATATTTCCTTTTCCAGCATAGGCCGGAAATCGCTCTAAATATCCACTTGCAGATTTTACCAAAAGTGTGTTTCAAAACTGCTCTTTGAAAAGAAAGGTTCAACTCTGTGAGTTGATTGCACATGTGGTGAAGAAGTTTCTGAGAATGCTTCTGTCTAGTACTTAGCTGAAGAGATTTCATTTCACAGCATAGGCCTCATAGTGCTCCAAATATCCACTTGCAGATTCTACAAAAAGAGTGTTTCAAAACTGTTCTATCAAAAGGAAGGTTCAACTCTGTGACTGGAATGCACTCATCACAAAGAAGTTTCTGAGAATGCTTCTGTCTAGTTTTTATGTGAAGATATTTCCTTTTCCAACATAGGCCTCAAAGCGCTCCGAATAAACACCTGCAGATTGTACAAAAGGAGTGTTTCAAAACTGTTCTATGAAAAGGAACGTTCAAGTCTGTGAGTTGAATGCACTCCTCACAAAGAAGTTTCTGAGAATGCAGCTGTCTAGTTTTTGTGTGAAGATATTTCCTTTTCCTTGCATAGACCTCAAATCGCTGGAAATATCCACTTGCAGATTTCACAAAAAGAGTGTTTCCAAACTGCTCTATCAAAAGACGGGTTGAAATCTGTGAGTTGAATGCACGCATCGAGGAGATCTTTCTGAGAATGCTTCTGTCTAGTTTTTAGGTGAAGATATTCCATTTCCCAGCATGGGCCTCAAAATGCTCCAAATATCCATTTGCAGATTTTACAAAAAGAGTGTTTCAAAACTGCTCTTTCAAAAAGAAGGTTCAAGTCTATGGGTTGAACGCACTCAACACAAGGAAGTTTCTGAGAATGCTTCTGTCCAGTTTTTATGTGAATATATTTCCATTTCCAGCCTAGGCTTCAAAGCGCTCCAAATATCCACTTGCAGATTCTACAAAAAGAGTGTTTCCAAACTTGTCTATCAATTAGTAGGTTCAACTCTGTTAGGTGAATGCACTCATCACAATGAAATTTCTGAGAATGCTTCTCTCTAGTTTTTATGTGAAGCAATTTCCTTTTCCAACATAGGCCTCAAGGTGCTCTGCATAAACACTTGCGAATTCTACAAACTTAGTGATTCAAAACTGTTCTATCAAAAGGAACGTTCAAGTCTGAGGTGAATGCACTCATCAGAGAGAACTTTCTCAGAATGCTTCTGTCTAGTTTTCAGGTGAAGATATTTCATTTCCCAGCATAGGCCTCAAAGCGCTCCAAATATCCACTTGCAGATCCTACAAAAAGAGTCTTTCAAAACTGCTCTTTGAAAAGGAAGGTTCAAATCTGTGAGTTGAAAGCACTCATCAGAGAGAAGTTTCCGAGAATGATTCTATCTAGTTTTCATCTGCATGTGTTTCCTTTTCCACTAGATGCCGCAATCGCACCAAATATCCACTTGCAGTTTCCACGAAAAGAGTGTTGCAGAACTGCTCCATGGAAAGGAGTGTTCAACTCTGTGAGTTCAATCCCCACATGACATAAAAGTTTCTGAAAATGCTTCTGTCCAGTTTGTATATGAAGATATCTCCTTTTCCAGCATAAGCCTCAAAGAGCTCCAAATATCCACTTGCGTATTCTACAAAAACCGTGTTTCATAACTGGTCTATCAAAAGGAAGGTTCAACTCTGTGAGTTGAATGCACTCATCACAAAGAAGTTTCTGTGAATGCTTCCATCTAGCTTTTATGCAATGATATTTCCTTTTGCAGCATAGGCCTCAAAGCGCTCCAAATATCCACTTGCAGATTCTACAAAAAGAGGGTTTCAAAACTGCTCTATCAAAAGGCAGGTTGAACTCCGTGAGTTGAATGCACAAAGCACAGGGAACTTTCTGAGAAAGCTTTTGTCCAGTTTCTACGTGAAGATATTTCCTTTTCCAGCCTAGGCCTCAAAGCACTCCATCCATCCACATGAAGATTCTACTAAAAGAGTGTTTCGAAACTTCTCTATCAAAAGAAAGGTTGAACTCCGTGAGTTCAACGCACACATCACAAAGAAGTTTCTGAGAATGCTTCTGTCCAGTTTTTATGTGAAGATATTTCCTTTTCCAGCATAGGCCTCAAAGCGCTCCATATATCCACTTGCAGATGCTACAAAAAGAGTGTTTCAAAACTGCTCTTTCAGAAGGAAGCTTCAAGTCTGTGAGTTGAATGCACTTCTCACAAAGACGTTTCTGAGAATGCTTCTGTCTAGATTTCATGAGAAGATGTTTCCATTTACATCACAGGCCTCAAATCCCTCCAAATATTCACTTGCGTGTTCTACAAAAAGAGTGTTTCGAAACTTCTCTATCGATTGGTAGGTTCAACTCTCTGAGTTGAATGCACTCTTTACAAAGAGGTTTCTGAGAATATTTCTGTCTAGTTTTTATGTGAAGATATATCCTTTTCCAACATAGGCCTCGAAGCGCTCCGACTAAACAATTGCAGATTCTACAAAAGGAGTGCTTCAAAACTGTTCTATCGAAAGGAACGTTCAAGTCTGTGAGATGAATGCACTCTTCTCAAAGAGGTTTCTGAGAATGCTGCTGTCCAGTTTTTAGGTGAAGACATTTCCTTTTCCAGCATAGGCCTCAAAGCGCTCCAAATACCCACTTGCAGATTCTACAAAAAGAGTGTCTCCCAACTTCTCTATCAATTGGTAGGTTCAAGTCTGTGAGTTGAATGCAATCCACACAAAGAAGTTTCTGAGAATGCTGCTGTTTAGTTCTTATGTGAAGATATTTCCTTTTCCAGCATAGGCCGGAAATCGCTACAAATATCCACTTGCAGATTTTACCGAAAGTGTGCTTCAAAACTGCTCTTTGAAAAGAAAGGTTCAACACTGTGAGTTGAATGCACATATCGTGAAGAAGTTTCTGAGAATGCTTCTGTCTAGTACTTAGGTGAAGAGATTCCATTTCACAGCATAGGCCTCATAGTGCTCCAAATATCCACTTGCAGATTCTACAAAAAGAGTGTTTCAAAACTGTTCTATCAAAAGGAAGGTTCAAGTCTGTGAGTAGAATGCACTCATCACAAAGAAGTTTCTGAGAATGCTTCTGTCTAGTTTTTATGTGAAGACATTTCCTTTTCCAACATAGGCCTCAAAGCGTTCCGAATAAACACTTGCAGATTGTACAAAAGGAGTGTTTCAAAACTGTTCTATGAAAAGGAACGTTCAAGTCTGTGAGTTGAATGCACTCCTCACAAAGAAGTTTCTGAGAATGCAGCTGTCTAGTTTTTGTGTGAAGATATTTCCTTTTCCTTGCATAGGTCTCAAATCGCTGGAAATATCCACTTGCAGATTTCACAAGAAGAGTGTTTCCAAACTGCTCTATCAAAAGACAGGTTCAACTCTGTGAGTTGAATGCACGCATCGAGAAGAACTTTCTGAGAATGCTTCTGTCTAGTTTTTAGGTGAAGATATTACATTTCCCAGCATAGGCCTCAAAGTGCTCCAAATATCCTTTTGCAGATTTTACAAAAAGAGTGTTTCAAAACTGCTCTTTCAAAAAGAAGGTTCAAGTCTGTGAGTTGAATGCACTCAACACAAGGAAGTTTCTGAGAATGCTTCTGTCTAGTTTTTATGTGAAGATATTTCCATTTCCAGCATAGGCCTCAAAGCGCTCCAAATATCCATTTGCAGATTCTACAAAAAGAGTGTTTCCAAACTTCTCTATCAATTAGTAGGTTCAACTCTGTGAGGTGAATGCACTCATCACAAAGAAGTTTCTGAGAATGCTGCTGTTTAGTTCTTATGTGAAGATATTTCCTTTTCCAGCATAGGCCGGAAATCGCTCTAAATATCCACTTGCAGATTTTACCAAAAGTGTGTTTCAAAACTGCTCTTTGAAAAGAAAGGTTCAACTCTGTGAGTTGATTGCACATGTGGTGAAGAAGTTTCTGAGAATGCTTCTGTCTAGTACTTAGCTGAAGAGATTTCATTTCACAGCATAGGCCTCATAGTGCTCCAAATATCCACTTGCAGATTCTACAAAAAGAGTGTTTCAAAACTGTTCTATCAAAAGGAAGGTTCAACTCTGTGGCTGGAATGCACTCATCACAAAGAAGTTTCTGAGAATGCTTCTGTCTAGTTTTTATGTGAAGATATTTCCTTTTCCAACATAGGCCTCAAAGCGCTCCGAATAAACACCTGCAGATTGTACAAAAGGAGTGTTTCAAAACTGTTCTATGAAAAGGAACGTTCAAGTCTGTGAGTTGAATGCACTCCTCACAAAGAAGTTTCTGAGAATGCAGCTGTCTAGTTTTTGTGTGAAGATATTTCCTTTTCCTTGCATAGACCTCAAATCGCTGGAAATATCCACTTGCAGATTTCACAAAAAGAGTGTTTCCAAACTGCTCTATCAAAAGACGGGTTGAAATCTGTGAGTTGAATGCACGCATCGAGGAGATCTTTCTGAGAATGCTTCTGTCTAGTTTTTAGGTGAAGATATTCCATTTCCCAGCATGGGCCTCAAAATGCTCCAAATATCCATTTGCAGATTTTACAAAAAGAGTGTTTCAAAACTGCTCTTTCAAAAAGAAGGTTCAAGTCTATGGGTTGAACGCACTCAACACAAGGAAGTTTCTGAGAATGCTTCTGTCCAGTTTTTATGTGAATATATTTCCATTTCCAGCCTAGGCTTCAAAGCGCTCCAAATATCCACTTGCAGATTCTACAAAAAGAGTGTTTCCAAACTTGTCTATCAATTAGTAGGTTCAACTCTGTTAGGTGAATGCACTCATCACAATGAAATTTCTGAGAATGCTTCTCTCTAGTTTTTATGTGAAGCAATTTCCTTTTCCAACATAGGCCTCAAGGTGCTCTGCATAAACACTTGCGAATTCTACAAACTTAGTGATTCAAAACTGTTCTATCAAAAGGAACGTTCAAGTCTGAGGTGAATGCACTCATCAGAGAGAACTTTCTCAGAATGCTTCTGTCTAGTTTTCAGGTGAAGATATTTCATTTCCCAGCATAGGCCTCAAAGCGCTCCAAATATCCACTTGCAGATCCTACAAAAAGAGTCTTTCAAAACTGCTCTTTGAAAAGGAAGGTTCAAATCTGTGAGTTGAAAGCACTCATCAGAGAGAAGTTTCCGAGAATGATTCTATCTAGTTTTCATCTGCATGTGTTTCCTTTTCCACTAGATGCCGCAATCGCACCAAATATCCACTTGCAGTTTCCACGAAAAGAGTGTTGCAGAACTGCTCCATGGAAAGGAGTGTTCAACTCTGTGAGTTCAATCCCCACATGACATAAAAGTTTCTGAAAATGCTTCTGTCCAGTTTGTATATGAAGATATCTCCTTTTCCAGCATAAGCCTCAAAGAGCTCCAAATATCCACTTGCGTATTCTACAAAAACCGTGTTTCATAACTGGTCTATCAAAAGGAAGGTTCAACTCTGTGAGTTGAATGCACTCATCACAAAGAAGTTTCTGTGAATGCTTCCATCTAGCTTTTATGCAATGATATTTCCTTTTGCAGCATAGGCCTCAAAGCGCTCCAAATATCCACTTGCAGATTCTACAAAAAGAGGGTTTCAAAACTGCTCTATCAAAAGGCAGGTTGAACTCCGTGAGTTGAATGCACAAAGCACAGGGAACTTTCTGAGAAAGCTTTTGTCCAGTTTCTACGTGAAGATATTTCCTTTTCCAGCCTAGGCCTCAAAGCACTCCATCCATCCACATGAAGATTCTACTAAAAGAGTGTTTCGAAACTTCTCTATCAAAAGAAAGGTTGAACTCCGTGAGTTCAACGCACACATCACAAAGAAGTTTCTGAGAATGCTTCTGTCCAGTTTTTATGTGAAGATATTTCCTTTTCCAGCATAGGCCTCAAAGCGCTCCATATATCCACTTGCAGATGCTACAAAAAGAGTGTTTCAAAACTGCTCTTTCAGAAGGAAGCTTCAAGTCTGTGAGTTGAATGCACTTCTCACAAAGACGTTTCTGAGAATGCTTCTGTCTAGATTTCATGAGAAGATGTTTCCATTTACATCACAGGCCTCAAATCCCTCCAAATATTCACTTGCGTGTTCTACAAAAAGAGTGTTTCGAAACTTCTCTATCGATTGGTAGGTTCAACTCTCTGAGTTGAATGCACTCTTTACAAAGAGGTTTCTGAGAATATTTCTGTCTAGTTTTTATGTGAAGATATATCCTTTTCCAACATAGGCCTCGAAGCGCTCCGACTAAACAATTGCAGATTCTACAAAAGGAGTGCTTCAAAACTGTTCTATGGAAAGGAACGTTCAAGTCTGTGAGATGAATGCACTCTTCTCAAAGAGGTTTCTGAGAATGCTGCTGTCCAGTTTTTAGGTGAAGACATTTCCTTTTCCAGCATAGGCCTCAAAGCGCTCCAAATACCCACTTGCAGATTCTACAAAAAGAGTGTCTCCCAACTTCTCTATCAATTGGTAGGTTCAAGTCTGTGAGTTGAATGCAATCCACACAAAGAAGTTTCTGAGAATGCTGCTGTTTAGTTCTTATGTGAAGATATTTCCTTTTCCAGCATAGGCCGGAAATCGCTACAAATATCCACTTGCAGATTTTACCGAAAGTGTGCTTCAAAACTGCTCTTTGAAAAGAAAGGTTCAACACTGTGAGTTGAATGCACATATCGTGAAGAAGTTTCTGAGAATGCTTCTGTCTAGTACTTAGGTGAAGAGATTCCATTTCACAGCATAGGCCTCATAGTGCTCCAAATATCCACTTGCAGATTCTACAAAAAGAGTGTTTCAAAACTGTTCTATCAAAAGGAAGGTTCAAGTCTGTGAGTAGAATGCACTCATCACAAAGAAGTTTCTGAGAATGCTTCTGTCTAGTTTTTATGTGAAGACATTTCCTTTTCCAACATAGGCCTCAAAGCGTTCCGAATAAACACTTGCAGATTGTACAAAAGGAGTGTTTCAAAACTGTTCTATGAAAAGGAACGTTCAAGTCTGTGAGTTGAATGCACTCCTCACAAAGAAGTTTCTGAGAATGCAGCTGTCTAGTTTTTGTGTGAAGATATTTCCTTTTCCTTGCATAGGTCTCAAATCGCTGGAAATATCCACTTGCAGATTTCACAAGAAGAGTGTTTCCAAACTGCTCTATCAAAAGACAGGTTCAACTCTGTGAGTTGAATGCACGCATCGAGAAGAACTTTCTGAGAATGCTTCTGTCTAGTTTTTAGGTGAAGATATTACATTTCCCAGCATAGGCCTCAAAGTGCTCCAAATATCCTTTTGCAGATTTTACAAAAAGAGTGTTTCAAAACTGCTCTTTCAAAAAGAAGGTTCAAGTCTGTGAGTTGAATGCACTCAACACAAGGAAGTTTCTGAGAATGCTTCTGTCTAGTTTTTATGTGAAGATATTTCCATTTCCAGCATAGGCCTCAAAGCGCTCCAAATATCCATTTGCAGATTCTACAAAAAGAGTGTTTCCAAACTTCTCTATCAATTAGTAGGTTCAACTCTGTGAGGTGAATGCACTCATCACAAAGAAGTTTCTGAGAATGCTGCTGTTTAGTTCTTATGTGAAGATATTTCCTTTTCCAGCATAGGCCGGAAATCGCTCTAAATATCCACTTGCAGATTTTACCAAAAGTGTGTTTCAAAACTGCTCTTTGAAAAGAAAGGTTCAACTCTGTGAGTTGATTGCACATGTGGTGAAGAAGTTTCTGAGAATGCTTCTGTCTAGTACTTAGCTGAAGAGATTTCATTTCACAGCATAGGCCTCATAGTGCTCCAAATATCCACTTGCAGATTCTACAAAAAGAGTGTTTCAAAACTGTTCTATCAAAAGGAAGGTTCAACTCTGTGACTGGAATGCACTCATCACAAAGAAGTTTCTGAGAATGCTTCTGTCTAGTTTTTATGTGAAGATATTTCCTTTTCCAACATAGGCCTCAAAGCGCTCCGAATAAACACCTGCAGATTGTACAAAAGGAGTGTTTCAAAACTGTTCTATGAAAAGGAACGTTCAAGTCTGTGAGTTGAATGCACTCCTCACAAAGAAGTTTCTGAGAATGCAGCTGTCTAGTTTTTGTGTGAAGATATTTCCTTTTCCTTGCATAGACCTCAAATCGCTGGAAATATCCACTTGCAGATTTCACAAAAAGAGTGTTTCCAAACTGCTCTATCAAAAGACGGGTTGAAATCTGTGAGTTGAATGCACGCATCGAGGAGATCTTTCTGAGGATGCTTCTGTCTAGTTTTTAGGTGAAGATATTCCATTTCCCAGCATGGGCCTCAAAATGCTCCAAATATCCATTTGCAGATTTTACAAAAAGAGTGTTTCAAAACTGCTCTTTCAAAAAGAAGGTTCAAGTCTATGGGTTGAACGCACTCAACACAAGGAAGTTTCTCAGAATGCTTCTGTCTAGTTTTTATGTGAATATATTTCCATTTCCAGCCTAGGCTTCAAAGCGCTCCATATATCCACTTGCAGATTCTACAAAAAGAGTGTTTCCAAACTTGTCTATCAATTAGTAGGTTCAACTCTGTTAGGTGAATGCACTCATCACAATGAAATTTCTGAGAATGCTTCTCTCTAGTTTTTATGTGAAGCAATTTCCTTTTCCAACATAGGCCTCAAGGTGCTCTGCATAAACACTTGCGAATTCTACAAACTTAGTGATTCAAAACTGTTCTATCAAAAGGAACGTTCAAGTCTGAGGTGAATGCACTCATCAGAGAGAACTTTCTCAGAATGCTTCTGTCTAGTTTTCAGGTGAAGATATTTCATTTCCCAGCATAGGCCTCAAAGCGCTCCAAATATCCACTTGCAGATCCTACAAAAAGAGTCTTTCAAAACTGCTCTTTGAAAAGGAAGGTTCAAATCTGTGAGTTGAAAGCACTCATCAGAGAGAAGTTTCCGAGAATGATTCTATCTAGTTTTCATCTGCATGTGTTTCCTTTTCCACTAGATGCCGCAATCGCACCAAATATCCACTTGCAGTTTCCACGAAAAGAGTGTTGCAGAACTGCTCCATGGAAAGGAGTGTTCAACTCTGTGAGTTCAATCCCCACATGACATAAAAGTTTCTGAAAATGCTTCTGTCCAGTTTGTATATGAAGATATCTCCTTTTCCAGCATAAGCCTCAAAGAGCTCCAAATATCCACTTGCGTATTCTACAAAAACCGTGTTTCATAACTGGTCTATCAAAAGGAAGTTTCAACTCTGTGAGTTGAATGCACTCATCACAAAGAAGTTTCTGTGAATGCTTCCATCTAGCTTTTATGCAATGATATTTCCTTTTGCAGCATAGGCCTCAAAGCGCTCCAAATATCCACTTGCAGATTCTACAAAAAGAGGGTTTCAAAACTGCTCTATCAAAAGGCAGGTTGAACTCCGTGAGTTGAATGCACAAAGCACAGGGAACTTTCTGAGAAAGCTTTTGTCCAGTTTCTACGTGAAGATATTTCCTTTTCCAGCCTAGGCCTCAAAGCACTCCATCCATCCACATGAAGATTCTACTAAAAGAGTGTTTCGAAACTTCTCTATCAAAAGAAAGGTTGAACTCCGTGAGTTCAACGCACACATCACAAAGAAGTTTCTGAGAATGCTTCTGTCCAGTTTTTATGTGAAGATATTTCCTTTTCCAGCATAGGCCTCAAAGCGCTCTATATATCCACTTGCAGATGCTACAAAAAGAGTGTTTCAAAACTGCTCTTTCAGAAGGAAGCTTCAAGTCTGTGAGTTGAATGCACTTCTCACAAAGACGTTTCTGAGAATGCTTCTGTCTAGATTTCATGAGAAGATGTTTCCATTTACATCACAGGCCTCAAATCCCTCCAAATATTCACTTGCGTGTTCTACAAAAAGAGTGTTTCGAAACTTCTCTATCGATTGGTAGGTTCAACTCTCTGAGTTGAATGCACTCTTTACAAAGAGGTTTCTGAGAATATTTCTGTCTAGTTTTTATGTGAAGATATATCCTTTTCCAACATAGGCCTCGAAGCGCTCCGACTAAACAATTGCAGATTCTACAAAAGGAGTGCTTCAAAACTGTTCTATGGAAAGGAACGTTCAAGTCTGTGAGATGAATGCACTCTTCTCAAAGAGGTTTCTGAGAATGCTGCTGTCCAGTTTTTAGGTGAAGACATTTCCTTTTCCAGCATAGGCCTCAAAGCGCTCCAAATACCCACTTGCAGATTCTACAAAAAGAGTGTCTCCCAACTTCTCTATCAATTGGTAGGTTCAAGTCTGTGAGGTGAATGCACTCATCACAAAGAAGTTTCTGAGAATGCTGCTGTTTAGTTCTTATGTGAAGATATTTCCTTTTCCAGCATAGGCCGGAAATCGCTCTAAATATCCACTTGCAGATTTTACCAAAAGTGTGTTTCAAAACTGCTCTTTGAAAAGAAAGGTTCAACTCTGTGAGTTGATTGCACATGTGGTGAAGAAGTTTCTGAGAATGCTTCTGTCTAGTACTTAGCTGAAGAGATTTCATTTCACAGCATAGGCCTCATAGTGCTCCAAATATCCACTTGCAGATTCTACAAAAAGAGTGTTTCAAAACTGTTCTATCAAAAGGAAGGTTCAACTCTGTGACTGGAATGCACTCATCACAAAGAAGTTTCTGAGAATGCTTCTGTCTAGTTTTTATGTGAAGATATTTCCTTTTCCAACATAGGCCTCAAAGCGCTCCGAATAAACACCTGCAGATTGTACAAAAGGAGTGTTTCAAAACTGTTCTATGAAAAGGAACGTTCAAGTCTGTGAGTTGAATGCACTCCTCACAAAGAAGTTTCTGAGAATGCAGCTGTCTAGTTTTTGTGTGAAGATATTTCCTTTTCCTTGCATAGACCTCAAATCGCTGGAAATATCCACTTGCAGATTTCACAAAAAGAGTGTTTCCAAACTGCTCTATCAAAAGACGGGTTGAAATCTGTGAGTTGAATGCACGCATCGAGGAGATCTTTCTGAGAATGCTTCTGTCTAGTTTTTAGGTGAAGATATTCCATTTCCCAGCATGGGCCTCAAAATGCTCCAAATATCCATTTGCAGATTTTACAAAAAGAGTGTTTCAAAACTGCTCTTTCAAAAAGAAGGTTCAAGTCTATGGGTTGAACGCACTCAACACAAGGAAGTTTCTGAGAATGCTTCTGTCCAGTTTTTATGTGAATATATTTCCATTTCCAGCCTAGGCTTCAAAGCGCTCCAAATATCCACTTGCAGATTCTACAAAAAGAGTGTTTCCAAACTTGTCTATCAATTAGTAGGTTCAACTCTGTTAGGTGAATGCACTCATCACAATGAAATTTCTGAGAATGCTTCTCTCTAGTTTTTATGTGAAGCAATTTCCTTTTCCAACATAGGCCTCAAGGTGCTCTGCATAAACACTTGCGAATTCTACAAACTTAGTGATTCAAAACTGTTCTATCAAAAGGAACGTTCAAGTCTGAGGTGAATGCACTCATCAGAGAGAACTTTCTCAGAATGCTTCTGTCTAGTTTTCAGGTGAAGATATTTCATTTCCCAGCATAGGCCTCAAAGCGCTCCAAATATCCACTTGCAGATCCTACAAAAAGAGTCTTTCAAAACTGCTCTTTGAAAAGGAAGGTTCAAATCTGTGAGTTGAAAGCACTCATCAGAGAGAAGTTTCCGAGAATGATTCTATCTAGTTTTCATCTGCATGTGTTTCCTTTTCCACTAGATGCCGCAATCGCACCAAATATCCACTTGCAGTTTCCACGAAAAGAGTGTTGCAGAACTGCTCCATGGAAAGGAGTGTTCAACTCTGTGAGTTCAATCCCCACATGACATAAAAGTTTCTGAAAATGCTTCTGTCCAGTTTGTATATGAAGATATCTCCTTTTCCAGCATAAGCCTCAAAGAGCTCCAAATATCCACTTGCGTATTCTACAAAAACCGTGTTTCATAACTGGTCTATCAAAAGGAAGGTTCAACTCTGTGAGTTGAATGCACTCATCACAAAGAAGTTTCTGTGAATGCTTCCATCTAGCTTTTATGCAATGATATTTCCTTTTGCAGCATAGGCCTCAAAGCGCTCCAAATATCCACTTGCAGATTCTACAAAAAGAGGGTTTCAAAACTGCTCTATCAAAAGGCAGGTTGAACTCCGTGAGTTGAATGCACAAAGCACAGGGAACTTTCTGAGAAAGCTTTTGTCCAGTTTCTACGTGAAGATATTTCCTTTTCCAGCCTAGGCCTCAAAGCACTCCATCCATCCACATGAAGATTCTACTAAAAGAGTGTTTCGAAACTTCTCTATCAAAAGAAAGGTTGAACTCCGTGAGTTCAACGCACACATCACAAAGAAGTTTCTGAGAATGCTTCTGTCCAGTTTTTATGTGAAGATATTTCCTTTTCCAGCATAGGCCTCAAAGCGCTCCATATATCCACTTGCAGATGCTACAAAAAGAGTGTTTCAAAACTGCTCTTTCAGAAGGAAGCTTCAAGTCTGTGAGTTGAATGCACTTCTCACAAAGACGTTTCTGAGAATGCTTCTGTCTAGATTTCATGAGAAGATGTTTCCATTTACATCACAGGCCTCAAATCCCTCCAAATATTCACTTGCGTGTTCTACAAAAAGAGTGTTTCGAAACTTCTCTATCGATTGGTAGGTTCAACTCTCTGAGTTGAATGCACTCTTTACAAAGAGGTTTCTGAGAATATTTCTGTCTAGTTTTTATGTGAAGATATATCCTTTTCCAACATAGGCCTCGAAGCGCTCCGACTAAACAATTGCAGATTCTACAAAAGGAGTGCTTCAAAACTGTTCTATGGAAAGGAACGTTCAAGTCTGTGAGATGAATGCACTCTTCTCAAAGAGGTTTCTGAGAATGCTGCTGTCCAGTTTTTAGGTGAAGACATTTCCTTTTCCAGCATAGGCCTCAAAGCGCTCCAAATACCCACTTGCAGATTCTACAAAAAGAGTGTCTCCCAACTTCTCTATCAATTGGTAGGTTCAAGTCTGTGAGTTGAATGCAATCCACACAAAGAAGTTTCTGAGAATGCTGCTGTTTAGTTCTTATGTGAAGATATTTCCTTTTCCAGCATAGGCCGGAAATCGCTACAAATATCCACTTGCAGATTTTACCGAAAGTGTGCTTCAAAACTGCTCTTTGAAAAGAAAGGTTCAACACTGTGAGTTGAATGCACATATCGTGAAGAAGTTTCTGAGAATGCTTCTGTCTAGTACTTAGGTGAAGAGATTCCATTTCACAGCATAGGCCTCATAGTGCTCCAAATATCCACTTGCAGATTCTACAAAAAGAGTGTTTCAAAACTGTTCTATCAAAAGGAAGGTTCAAGTCTGTGAGTAGAATGCACTCATCACAAAGAAGTTTCTGAGAATGCTTCTGTCTAGTTTTTATGTGAAGACATTTCCTTTTCCAACATAGGCCTCAAAGCGTTCCGAATAAACACTTGCAGATTGTACAAAAGGAGTGTTTCAAAACTGTTCTATGAAAAGGAACGTTCAAGTCTGTGAGTTGAATGCACTCCTCACAAAGAAGTTTCTGAGAATGCAGCTGTCTAGTTTTTGTGTGAAGATATTTCCTTTTCCTTGCATAGGTCTCAAATCGCTGGAAATATCCACTTGCAGATTTCACAAGAAGAGTGTTTCCAAACTGCTCTATCAAAAGACAGGTTCAACTCTGTGAGTTGAATGCACGCATCGAGAAGAACTTTCTGAGAATGCTTCTGTCTAGTTTTTAGGTGAAGATATTACATTTCCCAGCATAGGCCTCAAAGTGCTCCAAATATCCTTTTGCAGATTTTACAAAAAGAGTGTTTCAAAACTGCTCTTTCAAAAAGAAGGTTCAAGTCTGTGAGTTGAATGCACTCAACACAAGGAAGTTTCTGAGAATGCTTCTGTCTAGTTTTTATGTGAAGATATTTCCATTTCCAGCATAGGCCTCAAAGCGCTCCAAATATCCATTTGCAGATTCTACAAAAAGAGTGTTTCCAAACTTCTCTATCAATTAGTAGGTTCAACTCTGTGAGGTGAATGCACTCATCACAAAGAAGTTTCTGAGAATGCTGCTGTTTAGTTCTTATGTGAAGATATTTCCTTTTCCAGCATAGGCCGGAAATCGCTCTAAATATCCACTTGCAGATTTTACCAAAAGTGTGTTTCAAAACTGCTCTTTGAAAAGAAAGGTTCAACTCTGTGAGTTGATTGCACATGTGGTGAAGAAGTTTCTGAGAATGCTTCTGTCTAGTACTTAGCTGAAGAGATTTCATTTCACAGCATAGGCCTCATAGTGCTCCAAATATCCACTTGCAGATTCTACAAAAAGAGTGTTTCAAAACTGTTCTATCAAAAGGAAGGTTCAACTCTGTGACTGGAATGCACTCATCACAAAGAAGTTTCTGAGAATGCTTCTGTCTAGTTTTTATGTGAAGATATTTCCTTTTCCAACATAGGCCTCAAAGCGCTCCGAATAAACACCTGCAGATTGTACAAAAGGAGTGTTTCAAAACTGTTCTATGAAAAGGAACGTTCAAGTCTGTGAGTTGAATGCACTCCTCACAAAGAAGTTTCTGAGAATGCAGCTGTCTAGTTTTTGTGTGAAGATATTTCCTTTTCCTTGCATAGACCTCAAATCGCTGGAAATATCCACTTGCAGATTTCACAAAAAGAGTGTTTCCAAACTGCTCTATCAAAAGACGGGTTGAAATCTGTGAGTTGAATGCACGCATCGAGGAGATCTTTCTGAGAATGCTTCTGTCTAGTTTTTAGGTGAAGATATTCCATTTCCCAGCATGGGCCTCAAAATGCTCCAAATATCCATTTGCAGATTTTACAAAAAGAGTGTTTCAAAACTGCTCTTTCAAAAAGAAGGTTCAAGTCTATGGGTTGAACGCACTCAACACAAGGAAGTTTCTGAGAATGCTTCTGTCCAGTTTTTATGTGAATATATTTCCATTTCCAGCCTAGGCTTCAAAGCGCTCCAAATATCCACTTGCAGATTCTACAAAAAGAGTGTTTCCAAACTTGTCTATCAATTAGTAGGTTCAACTCTGTTAGGTGAATGCACTCATCACAATGAAATTTCTGAGAATGCTTCTCTCTAGTTTTTATGTGAAGCAATTTCCTTTTCCAACATAGGCCTCAAGGTGCTCTGCATAAACACTTGCGAATTCTACAAACTTAGTGATTCAAAACTGTTCTATCAAAAGGAACGTTCAAGTCTGAGGTGAATGCACTCATCAGAGAGAACTTTCTCAGAATGCTTCTGTCTAGTTTTCAGGTGAAGATATTTCATTTCCCAGCATAGGCCTCAAAGCGCTCCAAATATCCACTTGCAGATCCTACAAAAAGAGTCTTTCAAAACTGCTCTTTGAAAAGGAAGGTTCAAATCTGTGAGTTGAAAGCACTCATCAGAGAGAAGTTTCCGAGAATGATTCTATCTAGTTTTCATCTGCATGTGTTTCCTTTTCCACTAGATGCCGCAATCGCACCAAATATCCACTTGCAGTTTCCACGAAAAGAGTGTTGCAGAACTGCTCCATGGAAAGGAGTGTTCAACTCTGTGAGTTCAATCCCCACATGACATAAAAGTTTCTGAAAATGCTTCTGTCCAGTTTGTATATGAAGATATCTCCTTTTCCAGCATAAGCCTCAAAGAGCTCCAAATATCCACTTGCGTATTCTACAAAAACCGTGTTTCATAACTGGTCTATCAAAAGGAAGGTTCAACTCTGTGAGTTGAATGCACTCATCACAAAGAAGTTTCTGTGAATGCTTCCATCTAGCTTTTATGCAATGATATTTCCTTTTGCAGCATAGGCCTCAAAGCGCTCCAAATATCC
The DNA here is from genome assembly GCF_028885625.2 of Pongo pygmaeus. Lineage (NCBI taxonomy): Eukaryota > Metazoa > Chordata > Mammalia > Primates > Hominidae > Pongo > Pongo pygmaeus. Next base: position 22,038,158 of record NC_085930.1, read on the forward strand.
ACTTGCAGATTCTACAAAAAGAGGGTTTCAAAACTGCTCTATCAAAAGGCAGGTTGAACTCCGTGAGTTGAATGCACAAAGCACAGGGAACTTTCTGAGAAAGCTTTTGTCCAGTTTCTACGTGAAGATATTTCCTTTTCCAGCCTAGGCCTCAAAGCACTCCATCCATCCACATGAAGATTCTACTAAAAGAGTGTTTCGAAACTTCTCTATCAAAAGAAAGGTTGAACTCCGTGAGTTCAACGCACACATCACAAAGAAGTTTCTGAGAATGCTTCTGTCCAGTTTTTATGTGAAGATATTTCCTTTTCCAGCATAGGCCTCAAAGCGCTCCATATATCCACTTGCAGATGCTACAAAAAGAGTGTTTCAAAACTGCTCTTTCAGAAGGAAGCTTCAAGTCTGTGAGTTGAATGCACTTCTCACAAAGACGTTTCTGAGAATGCTTCTGTCTAGATTTCATGAGAAGATGTTTCCATTTACATCACAGGCCTCAAATCCCTCCAAATATTCACTTGCGTGTTCTACAAAAAGAGTGTTTCGAAACTTCTCTATCGATTGGTAGGTTCAACTCTCTGAGTTGAATGCACTCTTTACAAAGAGGTTTCTGAGAATATTTCTGTCTAGTTTTTATGTGAAGATATATCCTTTTCCAACATAGGCCTCGAAGCGCTCCGACTAAACAATTGCAGATTCTACAAAAGGAGTGCTTCAAAACTGTTCTATGGAAAGGAACGTTCAAGTCTGTGAGATGAATGCACTCTTCTCAAAGAGGTTTCTGAGAATGCTGCTGTCCAGTTTTTAGGTGAAGACATTTCCTTTTCCAGCATAGGCCTCAAAGCGCTCCAAATACCCACTTGCAGATTCTACAAAAAGAGTGTCTCCCAACTTCTCTATCAATTGGTAGGTTCAAGTCTGTGAGTTGAATGCAATCCACACAAAGAAGTTTCTGAGAATGCTGCTGTTTAGTTCTTATGTGAAGATATTTCCTTTTCCAGCATAGGCCGGAAATCGCTACAAATATCCACTTGCAGATTTTACCGAAAGTGTGCTTCAAAACTGCTCTTTGAAAAGAAAGGTTCAACACTGTGAGTTGAATGCACATATCGTGAAGAAGTTTCTGAGAATGCTTCTGTCTAGTACTTAGGTGAAGAGATTCCATTTCACAGCATAGGCCTCATAGTGCTCCAAATATCCACTTGCAGATTCTACAAAAAGAGTGTTTCAAAACTGTTCTATCAAAAGGAAGGTTCAAGTCTGTGAGTAGAATGCACTCATCACAAAGAAGTTTCTGAGAATGCTTCTGTCTAGTTTTTATGTGAAGACATTTCCTTTTCCAACATAGGCCTCAAAGCGTTCCGAATAAACACTTGCAGATTGTACAAAAGGAGTGTTTCAAAACTGTTCTATGAAAAGGAACGTTCAAGTCTGTGAGTTGAATGCACTCCTCACAAAGAAGTTTCTGAGAATGCAGCTGTCTAGTTTTTGTGTGAAGATATTTCCTTTTCCTTGCATAGGTCTCAAATCGCTGGAAATATCCACTTGCAGATTTCACAAGAAGAGTGTTTCCAAACTGCTCTATCAAAAGACAGGTTCAACTCTGTGAGTTGAATGCACGCATCGAGAAGAACTTTCTGAGAATGCTTCTGTCTAGTTTTTAGGTGAAGATATTACATTTCCCAGCATAGGCCTCAAAGTGCTCCAAATATCCTTTTGCAGATTTTACAAAAAGAGTGTTTCAAAACTGCTCTTTCAAAAAGAAGGTTCAAGTCTGTGAGTTGAATGCACTCAACACAAGGAAGTTTCTGAGAATGCTTCTGTCTAGTTTTTATGTGAAGATATTTCCATTTCCAGCATAGGCCTCAAAGCGCTCCAAATATCCATTTGCAGATTCTACAAAAAGAGTGTTTCCAAACTTCTCTATCAATTAGTAGGTTCAACTCTGTGAGGTGAATGCACTCATCACAAAGAAGTTTCTGAGAATGCTGCTGTTTAGTTCTTATGTGAAGATATTTCCTTTTCCAGCATAGGCCGGAAATCGCTCTAAATATCCACTTGCAGATTTTACCAAAAGTGTGTTTCAAAACTGCTCTTTGAAAAGAAAGGTTCAACTCTGTGAGTTGATTGCACATGTGGTGAAGAAGTTTCTGAGAATGCTTCTGTCTAGTACTTAGCTGAAGAGATTTCATTTCACAGCATAGGCCTCATAGTGCTCCAAATATCCACTTGCAGATTCTACAAAAAGAGTGTTTCAAAACTGTTCTATCAAAAGGAAGGTTCAACTCTGTGACTGGAATGCACTCATCACAAAGAAGTTTCTGAGAATGCTTCTGTCTAGTTTTTATGTGAAGATATTTCCTTTTCCAACATAGGCCTCAAAGCGCTCCGAATAAACACCTGCAGATTGTACAAAAGGAGTGTTTCAAAACTGTTCTATGAAAAGGAACGTTCAAGTCTGTGAGTTGAATGCACTCCTCACAAAGAAGTTTCTGAGAATGCAGCTGTCTAGTTTTTGTGTGAAGATATTTCCTTTTCCTTGCATAGACCTCAAATCGCTGGAAATATCCACTTGCAGATTTCACAAAAAGAGTGTTTCCAAACTGCTCTATCAAAAGACGGGTTGAAATCTGTGAGTTGAATGCACGCATCGAGGAGATCTTTCTGAGAATGCTTCTGTCTAGTTTTTAGGTGAAGATATTCCATTTCCCAGCATGGGCCTCAAAATGCTCCAAATATCCATTTGCAGATTTTACAAAAAGAGTGTTTCAAAACTGCTCTTTCAAAAAGAAGGTTCAAGTCTATGGGTTGAACGCACTCAACACAAGGAAGTTTCTGAGAATGCTTCTGTCCAGTTTTTATGTGAATATATTTCCATTTCCAGCCTAGGCTTCAAAGCGCTCCAAATATCCACTTGCAGATTCTACAAAAAGAGTGTTTCCAAACTTGTCTATCAATTAGTAGGTTCAACTCTGTTAGGTGAATGCACTCATCACAATGAAATTTCTGAGAATGCTTCTCTCTAGTTTTTATGTGAAGCAATTTCCTTTTCCAACATAGGCCTCAAGGTGCTCTGCATAAACACTTGCGAATTCTACAAACTTAGTGATTCAAAACTGTTCTATCAAAAGGAACGTTCAAGTCTGAGGTGAATGCACTCATCAGAGAGAACTTTCTCAGAATGCTTCTGTCTAGTTTTCAGGTGAAGATATTTCATTTCCCAGCATAGGCCTCAAAGCGCTCCAAATATCCACTTGCAGATCCTACAAAAAGAGTCTTTCAAAACTGCTCTTTGAAAAGGAAGGTTCAAATCTGTGAGTTGAAAGCACTCATCAGAGAGAAGTTTCCGAGAATGATTCTATCTAGTTTTCATCTGCATGTGTTTCCTTTTCCACTAGATGCCGCAATCGCACCAAATATCCACTTGCAGTTTCCACGAAAAGAGTGTTGCAGAACTGCTCCATGGAAAGGAGTGTTCAACTCTGTGAGTTCAATCCCCACATGACATAAAAGTTTCTGAAAATGCTTCTGTCCAGTTTGTATATGAAGATATCTCCTTTTCCAGCATAAGCCTCAAAGAGCTCCAAATATCCACTTGCGTATTCTACAAAAACCGTGTTTCATAACTGGTCTATCAAAAGGAAGGTTCAACTCTGTGAGTTGAATGCACTCATCACAAAGAAGTTTCTGTGAATGCTTCCATCTAGCTTTTATGCAATGATATTTCCTTTTGCAGCATAGGCCTCAAAGCGCTCCAAATATCCACTTGCAGATTCTACAAAAAGAGGGTTTCAAAACTGCTCTATCAAAAGGCAGGTTGAACTCCGTGAGTTGAATGCACAAAGCACAGGGAACTTTCTGAGAAAGCTTTTGTCCAGTTTCTACGTGAAGATATTTCCTTTTCCAGCCTAGGCCTCAAAGCACTCCATCCATCCACATGAAGATTCTACTAAAAGAGTGTTTCGAAACTTCTCTATCAAAAGAAAGGTTGAACTCCGTGAGTTCAACGCACACATCACAAAGAAGTTTCTGAGAATGCTTCTGTCCAGTTTTTATGTGAAGATATTTCCTTTTCCAGCATAGGCCTCAAAGCGCTCCATATATCCACTTGCAGATGCTACAAAAAGAGTGTTTCAAAACTGCTCTTTCAGAAGGAAGCTTCAAGTCTGTGAGTTGAATGCACTTCTCACAAAGACGTTTCTGAGAATGCTTCTGTCTAGATTTCATGAGAAGATGTTTCCATTTACATCACAGGCCTCAAATCCCTCCAAATATTCACTTGCGTGTTCTACAAAAAGAGTGTTTCGAAACTTCTCTATCGATTGGTAGGTTCAACTCTCTGAGTTGAATGCACTCTTTTCAAAGAGGTTTCTGAGAATATTTCTGTCTAGTTTTTATGTGAAGATATATCCTTTTCCAACATAGGCCTCGAAGCGCTCCGACTAAACAATTGCAGATTCTACAAAAGGAGTGCTTCAAAACTGTTCTATGGAAAGGAACGTTCAAGTCTGTGAGATGAATGCACTATTCTCAAAGAGGTTTCTGAGAATGCTGCTGTCCAGTTTTTAGGTGAAGACATTTCCTTTTCCAGCATAGGCCTCAAAGCGCTCCAAATACCCACTTGCAGATTCTACAAAAAGAGTGTCTCCCAACTTCTCTATCAATTGGTAGGTTCAAGTCTGTGAGTTGAATGCAATCCACACAAAGAAGTTTCTGAGAATGCTGCTGTTTAGTTCTTATGTGAAGATATTTCCTTTTCCAGCATAGGCCGGAAATCGCTACAAATATCCACTTGCAGATTTTACCGAAAGTGTGCTTCAAAACTGCTCTTTGAAAAGAAAGGTTCAACACTGTGAGTTGAATGCACATATCGTGAAGAAGTTTCTGAGAATGCTTCTGTCTAGTACTTAGGTGAAGAGATTCCATTTCACAGCATAGGCCTCATAGTGCTCCAAATATCCACTTGCAGATTCTACAAAAAGAGTGTTTCAAAACTGTTCTATCAAAAGGAAGGTTCAAGTCTGTGAGTAGAATGCACTCATCACAAAGAAGTTTCTGAGAATGCTTCTGTCTAGTTTTTATGTGAAGACATTTCCTTTTCCAACATAGGCCTCAAAGCGTTCCGAATAAACACTTGCAGATTGTACAAAAGGAGTGTTTCAAAACTGTTCTATGAAAAGGAACGTTCAAGTCTGTGAGTTGAATGCACTCCTCACAAAGAAGTTTCTGAGAATGCAGCTGTCTAGTTTTTGTGTGAAGATATTTCCTTTTCCTTGCATAGGTCTCAAATCGCTGGAAATATCCACTTGCAGATTTCACAAGAAGAGTGTTTCCAAACTGCTCTATCAAAAGACAGGTTCAACTCTGTGAGTTGAATGCACGCATCGAGAAGAACTTTCTGAGAATGCTTCTGTCTAGTTTTTAGGTGAAGATATTACATTTCCCAGCATAGGCCTCAAAGTGCTCCAAATATCCTTTTGCAGATTTTACAAAAAGAGTGTTTCAAAACTGCTCTTTCAAAAAGAAGGTTCAAGTCTGTGAGTTGAATGCACTCAACACAAGGAAGTTTCTGAGAATGCTTCTGTCTAGTTTTTATGTGAAGATATTTCCATTTCCAGCATAGGCCTCAAAGCGCTCCAAATATCCATTTGCAGATTCTACAAAAAGAGTGTTTCCAAACTTCTCTATCAATTAGTAGGTTCAACTCTGTGAGGTGAATGCACTCATCACAAAGAAATTTCTGAGAATGCTGCTGTTTAGTTCTTATGTGAAGATATTTCCTTTTCCAGCATAGGCCGGAAATCGCTCTAAATATCCACTTGCAGATTTTACCAAAAGTGTGTTTCAAAACTGCTCTTTGAAAAGAAAGGTTCAACTCTGTGAGTTGATTGCACATGTGGTGAAGAAGTTTCTGAGAATGCTTCTGTCTAGTACTTAGCTGAAGAGATTTCATTTCACAGCATAGGCCTCATAGTGCTCCAAATATCCACTTGCAGATTCTACAAAAAGAGTGTTTCAAAACTGTTCTATCAAAAGGAAGGTTCAACTCTGTGACTGGAATGCACTCATCACAAAGAAGTTTCTGAGAATGCTTCTGTCTAGTTTTTATGTGAAGATATTTCCTTTTCCAACATAGGCCTCAAAGCGCTCCGAATAAACACCTGCAGATTGTACAAAAGGAGTGTTTCAAAACTGTTCTATGAAAAGGAACGTTCAAGTCTGTGAGTTGAATGCACTCCTCACAAAGAAGTTTCTGAGAATGCAGCTGTCTAGTTTTTGTGTGAAGATATTTCCTTTTCCTTGCATAGACCTCAAATCGCTGGAAATATCCACTTGCAGATTTCACAAAAAGAGTGTTTCCAAACTGCTCTATCAAAAGACGGGTTGAAATCTGTGAGTTGAATGCACGCATCGAGGAGATCTTTCTGAGGATGCTTCTGTCTAGTTTTTAGGTGAAGATATTCCATTTCCCAGCATGGGCCTCAAAATGCTCCAAATATCCATTTGCAGATTTTACAAAAAGAGTGTTTCAAAACTGCTCTTTCAAAAAGAAGGTTCAAGTCTATGGGTTGAACGCACTCAACACAAGGAAGTTTCTCAGAATGCTTCTGTCTAGTTTTTATGTGAATATATTTCCATTTCCAGCCTAGGCTTCAAAGAGCTCCATATATCCACTTGCAGATTCTACAAAAAGAGTGTTTCCAAACTTGTCTATCAATTAGTAGGTTCAACTCTGTTAGGTGAATGCACTCATCACAATGAAATTTCTGAGAATGCTTCTCTCTAGTTTTTATGTGAAGCAATTTCCTTTTCCAACATAGGCCTCAAGGTGCTCTGCATAAACACTTGCGAATTCTACAAACTTAGTGATTCAAAACTGTTCTATCAAAAGGAACGTTCAAGTCTGAGGTGAATGCACTCATCAGAGAGAACTTTCTCAGAATGCTTCTGTCTAGTTTTCAGGTGAAGATATTTCATTTCCCAGCATAGGCCTCAAAGCGCTCCAAATATCCACTTGCAGATCCTACAAAAAGAGTCTTTCAAAACTGCTCTTTGAAAAGGAAGGTTCAAATCTGTGAGTTGAAAGCACTCATCAGAGAGAAGTTTCCGAGAATGATTCTATCTAGTTTTCATCTGCATGTGTTTCCTTTTCCACTAGATGACGCAATCGCACCAAATATCCACTTGCAGTTTCCACGAAAAGAGTGTTGCAGAACTGCTCCATGGAAAGGAGTGTTCAACTCTGTGAGTTCAATCCCCACATGACATAAAAGTTTCTGAAAATGCTTCTGTCCAGTTTGTATATGAAGATATCTCCTTTTCCAGCATAAGCCTCAAAGAGCTCCAAATATCCACTTGCGTATTCTACAAAAACCGTGTTTCATAACTGGTCTATCAAAAGGAAGGTTCAACTCTGTGAGTTGAATGCACTCATCACAAAGAAGTTTCTGTGAATGCTTCCATCTAGCTTTTATGCAATGATATTTCCTTTTGCAGCATAGGCCTCAAAGCGCTCCAAATATCCACTTGCAGATTCTACAAAAAGAGGGTTTCAAAACTGCTCTATCAAAAGGCAGGTTGAACTCCGTGAGTTGAATGCACAAAGCACAGGGAACTTTCTGAGAAAGCTTTTGTCCAGTTTCTACGTGAAGATATTTCCTTTTCCAGCCTAGGCCTCAAAGCACTCCATCCATCCACATGAAGATTCTACTAAAAGAGTGTTTCGAAACTTCTCTATCAAAAGAAAGGTTGAACTCCGTGAGTTCAACGCACACATCACAAAGAAGTTTCTGAGAATGCTTCTGTCCAGTTTTTATGTGAAGATATTTCCTTTTCCAGCATAGGCCTCAAAGCGCTCCATATATCCACTTGCAGATGCTACAAAAAGAGTGTTTCAAAACTGCTCTTTCAGAAGGAAGCTTCAAGTCTGTGAGTTGAATGCACTTCTCACAAAGACGTTTCTGAGAATGCTTCTGTCTAGATTTCATGAGAAGATGTTTCCATTTACATCACAGGCCTCAAATCCCTCCAAATATTCACTTGCGTGTTCTACAAAAAGAGTGTTTCGAAACTTCTCTATCGATTGGTAGGTTCAACTCTCTGAGTTGAATGCACTCTTTACAAAGAGGTTTCTGAGAATATTTCTGTCTAGTTTTTATGTGAAGATATATCCTTTTCCAACATAGGCCTCGAAGCGCTCCGACTAAACAATTGCAGATTCTACAAAAGGAGTGCTTCAAAACTGTTCTATGGAAAGGAACGTTCAAGTCTGTGAGATGAATGCACTCTTCTCAAAGAGGTTTCTGAGAATGCTGCTGTCCAGTTTTTAGGTGAAGACATTTCCTTTTCCAGCATAGGCCTCAAAGCGCTCCAAATACCCACTTGCAGATTCTACAAAAAGAGTGTCTCCCAACTTCTCTATCAATTGGTAGGTTCAAGTCTGTGAGTTGAATGCAATCCACACAAAGAAGTTTCTGAGAATGCTGCTGTTTAGTTCTTATGTGAAGATATTTCCTTTTCCAGCATAGGCCGGAAATCGCTACAAATATCCACTTGCAGATTTTACCGAAAGTGTGCTTCAAAACTGCTCTTTGAAAAGAAAGGTTCAACACTGTGAGTTGAATGCACATATCGTGAAGAAGTTTCTGAGAATGCTTCTGTCTAGTACTTAGGTGAAGAGATTCCATTTCACAGCATAGGCCTCATAGTGCTCCAAATATCCACTTGCAGATTCTACAAAAAGAGTGTTTCAAAACTGTTCTATCAAAAGGAAGGTTCAAGTCTGTGAGTAGAATGCACTCATCACAAAGAAGTTTCTGAGAATGCTTCTGTCTAGTTTTTATGTGAAGACATTTCCTTTTCCAACATAGGCCTCAAAGCGTTCCGAATAAACACTTGCAGATTGTACAAAAGGAGTGTTTCAAAACTGTTCTATGAAAAGGAACGTTCAAGTCTGTGAGTTGAATGCACTCCTCACAAAGAAGTTTCTGAGAATGCAGCTGTCTAGTTTTTGTGTGAAGATATTTCCTTTTCCTTGCATAGGTCTCAAATCGCTGGAAATATCCACTTGCAGATTTCACAAGAAGAGTGTTTCCAAACTGCTCTATCAAAAGACAGGTTCAACTCTGTGAGTTGAATGCACGCATCGAGAAGAACTTTCTGAGAATGCTTCTGTCTAGTTTTTAGGTGAAGATATTACATTTCCCAGCATAGGCCTCAAAGTGCTCCAAATATCCTTTTGCAGATTTTACAAAAAGAGTGTTTCAAAACTGCTCTTTCAAAAAGAAGGTTCAAGTCTGTGAGTTGAATGCACTCAACACAAGGAAGTTTCTGAGAATGCTTCTGTCTAGTTTTTATGTGAAGATATTTCCATTTCCAGCATAGGCCTCAAAGCGCTCCAAATATCCATTTGCAGATTCTACAAAAAGAGTGTTTCCAAACTTCTCTATCAATTAGTAGGTTCAACTCTGTGAGGTGAATGCACTCATCACAAAGAAGTTTCTGAGAATGCTGCTGTTTAGTTCTTATGTGAAGATATTTCCTTTTCCAGCATAGGCCGGAAATCGCTCTAAATATCCACTTGCAGATTTTACCAAAAGTGTGTTTCAAAACTGCTCTTTGAAAAGAAAGGTTCAACTCTGTGAGTTGATTGCACATGTGGTGAAGAAGTTTCTGAGAATGCTTCTGTCTAGTACTTAGCTGAAGAGATTTCATTTCACAGCATAGGCCTCATAGTGCTCCAAATATCCACTTGCAGATTCTACAAAAAGAGTGTTTCAAAACTGTTCTATCAAAAGGAAGGTTCAACTCTGTGACTGGAATGCACTCATCACAAAGAAGTTTCTGAGAATGCTTCTGTCTAGTTTTTATGTGAAGATATTTCCTTTTCCAACATAGGCCTCAAAGCGCTCCGAATAAACACCTGCAGATTGTACAAAAGGAGTGTTTCAAAACTGTTCTATGAAAAGGAACGTTCAAGTCTGTGAGTTGAATGCACTCCTCACAAAGAAGTTTCTGAGAATGCAGCTGTCTAGTTTTTGTGTGAAGATATTTCCTTTTCCTTGCATAGACCTCAAATCGCTGGAAATATCCACTTGCAGATTTCACAAAAAGAGTGTTTCCAAACTGCTCTATCAAAAGACGGGTTGAAATCTGTGAGTTGAATGCACGCATCGAGGAGATCTTTCTGAGGATGCTTCTGTCTAGTTTTTAGGTGAAGATATTCCATTTCCCAGCATGGGCCTCAAAATGCTCCAAATATCCATTTGCAGATTTTACAAAAAGAGTGTTTCAAAACTGCTCTTTCAAAAAGAAGGTTCAAGTCTATGGGTTGAACGCACTCAACACAAGGAAGTTTCTGAGAATGCTTCTGTCCAGTTTTTATGTGAATATATTTCCATTTCCAGCCTAGGCTTCAAAGCGCTCCAAATATCCACTTGCAGATTCTACAAAAAGAGTGTTTCCAAACTTGTCTATCAATTAGTAGGTTCAACTCTGTTAGGTGAATGCACTCATCACAATGAAATTTCTGAGAATGCTTCTCTCTAGTTTTTATGTGAAGCAATTTCCTTTTCCAACATAGGCCTCAAGGTGCTCTGCATAAACACTTGCGAATTCTACAAACTTAGTGATTCAAAACTGTTCTATCAAAAGGAACGTTCAAGTCTGAGGTGAATGCACTCATCAGAGAGAACTTTCTCAGAATGCTTCTGTCTAGTTTTCAGGTGAAGATATTTCATTTCCCAGCATAGGCCTCAAAGCGCTCCAAATATCCACTTGCAGATCCTACAAAAAGAGTCTTTCAAAACTGCTCTTTGAAAAGGAAGGTTCAAATCTGTGAGTTGAAAGCACTCATCAGAGAGAAGTTTCCGAGAATGATTCTATCTAGTTTTCATCTGCATGTGTTTCCTTTTCCACTAGATGCCGCAATCGCACCAAATATCCACTTGCAGTTTCCACGAAAAGAGTGTTGCAGAACTGCTCCATGGAAAGGAGTGTTCAACTCTGTGAGTTCAATCCCCACATGACATAAAAGTTTCTGAAAATGCTTCTGTCCAGTTTGTATATGAAGATATCTCCTTTTCCAGCATAAGCCTCAAAGAGCTCCAAATATCCACTTGCGTATTCTACAAAAACCGTGTTTCATAACTGGTCTATCAAAAGGAAGGTTCAACTCTGTGAGTTGAATGCACTCATCACAAAGAAGTTTCTGTGAATGCTTCCATCTAGCTTTTATGCAATGATATTTCCTTTTGCAGCATAGGCCTCAAAGCGCTCCAAATATCCACTTGCAGATTCTACAAAAAGAGGGTTTCAAAACTGCTCTATCAAAAGGCAGGTTGAACTCCGTGAGTTGAATGCACAAAGCACAGGGAACTTTCTGAGAAAGCTTTTGTCCAGTTTCTACGTGAAGATATTTCCTTTTCCAGCCTAGGCCTCAAAGCACTCCATCCATCCACATGAAGATTCTACTAAAAGAGTGTTTCGAAACTTCTCTATCAAAAGAAAGGTTGAACTCCGTGAGTTCAACGCACACATCACAAAGAAGTTTCTGAGAATGCTTCTGTCCAGTTTTTATGTGAAGATATTTCCTTTTCCAGCATAGGCCTCAAAGCGCTCCATATATCCACTTGCAGATGCTACAAAAAGAGTGTTTCAAAACTGCTCTTTCAGAAGGAAGCTTCAAGTCTGTGAGTTGAATGCACTTCTCACAAAGACGTTTCTGAGAATGCTTCTGTCTAGATTTCATGAGAAGATGTTTCCATTTACATCACAGGCCTCAAATCCCTCCAAATATTCACTTGCGTGTTCTACAAAAAGAGTGTTTCGAAACTTCTCTATCGATTGGTAGGTTCAACTCTCTGAGTTGAATGCACTCTTTACAAAGAGGTTTCTGAGAATATTTCTGTCTAGTTTTTATGTGAAGATATATCCTTTTCCAACATAGGCCTCGAAGCGCTCCGACTAAACAATTGCAGATTCTACAAAAGGAGTGCTTCAAAACTGTTCTATGGAAAGGAACGTTCAAGTCTGTGAGATGAATGCACTCTTCTCAAAGAGGTTTCTGAGAATGCTGCTGTCCAGTTTTTAGGTGAAGACATTTCCTTTTCCAGCATAGGCCTCAAAGCGCTCCAAATACCCACTTGCAGATTCTACAAAAAGAGTGTCTCCCAACTTCTCTATCAATTGGTAGGTTCAAGTCTGTGAGTTGAATGCAATCCACACAAAGAAGTTTCTGAGAATGCTGCTGTTTAGTTCTTATGTGAAGATATTTCCTTTTCCAGCATAGGCCGGAAATCGCTACAAATATCCACTTGCAGATTTTACCGAAAGTGTGCTTCAAAACTGCTCTTTGAAAAGAAAGGTTCAACACTGTGAGTTGAATGCACATATCGTGAAGAAGTTTCTGAGAATGCTTCTGTCTAGTACTTAGGTGAAGAGATTCCATTTCACAGCATAGGCCTCATAGTGCTCCAAATATCCACTTGCAGATTCTACAAAAAGAGTGTTTCAAAACTGTTCTATCAAAAGGAAGGTTCAAGTCTGTGAGTAGAATGCACTCATCACAAAGAAGTTTCTGAGAATGCTTCTGTCTAGTTTTTATGTGAAGACATTTCCTTTTCCAACATAGGCCTCAAAGCGTTCCGAATAAACACTTGCAGATTGTACAAAAGGAGTGTTTCAAAACTGTTCTATGAAAAGGAACGTTCAAGTCTGTGAGTTGAATGCACTCCTCACAAAGAAGTTTCTGAGAATGCAGCTGTCTAGTTTTTGTGTGAAGATATTTCCTTTTCCTTGCATAGGTCTCAAATCGCTGGAAATATCCACTTGCAGATTTCACAAGAAGAGTGTTTCCAAACTGCTCTATCAAAAGACAGGTTCAACTCTGTGAGTTGAATGCACGCATCGAGAAGAACTTTCTGAGAATGCTTCTGTCTAGTTTTTAGGTGAAGATATTACATTTCCCAGCATAGGCCTCAAAGTGCTCCAAATATCCTTTTGCAGATTTTACAAAAAGAGTGTTTCAAAACTGCTCTTTCAAAAAGAAGGTTCAAGTCTGTGAGTTGAATGCACTCAACACAAGGAAGTTTCTGAGAATGCTTCTGTCTAGTTTTTATGTGAAGATATTTCCATTTCCAGCATAGGCCTCAAAGCGCTCCAAATATCCATTTGCAGATTCTACAAAAAGAGTGTTTCCAAACTTCTCTATCAATTAGTAGGTTCAACTCTGTGAGGTGAATGCACTCATCACAAAGAAGTTTCTGAGAATGCTGCTGTTTAGTTCTTATGTGAAGATATTTCCTTTTCCAGCATAGGCCGGAAATCGCTCTAAATATCCACTTGCAGATTTTACCAAAAGTGTGTTTCAAAACTGCTCTTTGAAAAGAAAGGTTCAACTCTGTGAGTTGATTGCACATGTGGTGAAGAAGTTTCTGAGAATGCTTCTGTCTAGTACTTAGCTGAAGAGATTTCATTTCACAGCATAGGCCTCATAGTGCTCCAAATATCCACTTGCAGATTCTACAAAAAGAGTGTTTCAAAACTGTTCTATCAAAAGGAAGGTTCAACTCTGTGACTGGAATGCACTCATCACAAAGAAGTTTCTGAGAATGCTTCTGTCTAGTTTTTATGTGAAGATATTTCCTTTTCCAACATAGGCCTCAAAGCGCTCCGAATAAACACCTGCAGATTGTACAAAAGGAGTGTTTCAAAACTGTTCTATGAAAAGGAACGTTCAAGTCTGTGAGTTGAATGCACTCCTCACAAAGAAGTTTCTGAGAATGCAGCTGTCTAGTTTTTGTGTGAAGATATTTCCTTTTCCTTGCATAGACCTCAAATCGCTGGAAATATCCACTTGCAGATTTCACAAAAAGAGTGTTTCCAAACTGCTCTATCAAAAGACGGGTTGAAATCTGTGAGTTGAATGCACGCATCGAGGAGATCTTTCTGAGAATGCTTCTGTCTAGTTTTTAGGTGAAGATATTCCATTTCCCAGCATGGGCCTCAAAATGCTCCAAATATCCATTTGCAGATTTTACAAAAAGAGTGTTTCAAAACTGCTCTTTCAAAAAGAAGGTTCAAGTCTATGGGTTGAACGCACTCAACACAAGGAAGTTTCTGAGAATGCTTCTGTCCAGTTTTTCTGTGAATATATTTCCATTTCCAGCCTAGGCTTCAAAGCGCTCCAAATATCCACTTGCAGATTCTACAAAAAGAGTGTTTCCAAACTTGTCTATCAATTAGTAGGTTCAACTCTGTTAGGTGAATGCACTCATCACAATGAAATTTCTGAGAATGCTTCTCTCTAGTTTTTATGTGAAGCAATTTCCTTTTCCAACATAGGCCTCAAGGTGCTCTGCATAAACACTTGCGAATTCTACAAACTTAGTGATTCAAAACTGTTCTATCAAAAGGAACGTTCAAGTCTGAGGTGAATGCACTCATCAGAGAGAACTTTCTCAGAATGCTTCTGTCTAGTTTTCAGGTGAAGATATTTCATTTCCCAGCATAGGCCTCAAAGCGCTCCAAATATCCACTTGCAGATCCTACAAAAAGAGTCTTTCAAAACTGCTCTTTGAAAAGGAAGGTTCAAATCTGTGAGTTGAAAGCACTCATCAGAGAGAAGTTTCCGAGAATGATTCTATCTAGTTTTCATCTGCATGTGTTTCCTTTTCCACTAGATGCCGCAATCGCACCAAATATCCACTTGCAGTTTCCACGAAAAGAGTGTTGCAGAACTGCTCCATGGAAAGGAGTGTTCAACTCTGTGAGTTCAATCCCCACATGACATAAAAGTTTCTGAAAATGCTTCTGTCCAGTTTGTATATGAAGATATCTCCTTTTCCAGCATAAGCCTCAAAGAGCTCCAAATATCCACTTGCGTATTCTACAAAAACCGTGTTTCATAACTGGTCTATCAAAAGGAAGGTTCAACTCTGTGAGTTGAATGCACTCATCACAAAGAAGTTTCTGTGAATGCTTCCATCTAGCTTTTATGCAATGATATTTCCTTTTGCAGCATAGGCCTCAAAGCGCTCCAAATATCCACTTGCAGATTCTACAAAAAGAGGGTTTCAAAACTGCTCTATCAAAAGGCAGGTTGAACTCCGTGAGTTGAATGCACAAAGCACAGGGAACTTTCTGAGAAAGCTTTTGTCCAGTTTCTACGTGAAGATATTTCCTTTTCCAGCCTAGGCCTCAAAGCACTCCATCCATCCACATGAAGATTCTACTAAAAGAGTGTTTCGAAACTTCTCTATCAAAAGAAAGGTTGAACTCCGTGAGTTCAACGCACACATCACAAAGAAGTTTCTGAGAATGCTTCTGTCCAGTTTTTATGTGAAGATATTTCCTTTTCCAGCATAGGCCTCAAAGCGCTCCATATATCCACTTGCAGATGCTACAAAAAGAGTGTTTCAAAACTGCTCTTTCAGAAGGAAGCTTCAAGTCTGTGAGTTGAATGCACTTCTCACAAAGACGTTTCTGAGAATGCTTCTGTCTAGATTTCATGAGAAGATGTTTCCATTTACATCACAGGCCTCAAATCCCTCCAAATATTCACTTGCGTGTTCTACAAAAAGAGTGTTTCGAAACTTCTCTATCGATTGGTAGGTTCAACTCTCTGAGTTGAATGCACTCTTTTCAAAGAGGTTTCTGAGAATATTTCTGTCTAGTTTTTATGTGAAGATATATCCTTTTCCAACATAGGCCTCGAAGCGCTCCGACTAAACAATTGCAGATTCTACAAAAGGAGTGCTTCAAAACTGTTCTATGGAAAGGAACGTTCAAGTCTGTGAGATGAATGCACTCTTCTCAAAGAGGTTTCTGAGAATGCTGCTGTCCAGTTTTTAGGTGAAGACATTTCCTTTTCCAGCATAGGCCTCAAAGCGCTCCAAATACCCACTTGCAGATTCTACAAAAAGAGTGTCTCCCAACTTCTCTATCAATTGGTAGGTTCAAGTCTGTGAGTTGAATGCAATCCACACAAAGAAGTTTCTGAGAATGCTGCTGTTTAGTTCTTATGTGAAGATATTTCCTTTTCCAGCATAGGCCGGAAATCGCTACAAATATCCACTTGCAGATTTTACCGAAAGTGTGCTTCAAAACTGCTCTTTGAAAAGAAAGGTTCAACACTGTGAGTTGAATGCACATATCGTGAAGAAGTTTCTGAGAATGCTTCTGTCTAGTACTTAGGTGAAGAGATTCCATTTCACAGCATAGGCCTCATAGTGCTCCAAATATCCACTTGCAGATTCTACAAAAAGAGTGTTTCAAAACTGTTCTATCAAAAGGAAGGTTCAAGTCTGTGAGTAGAATGCACTCATCACAAAGAAGTTTCTGAGAATGCTTCTGTCTAGTTTTTATGTGAAGACATTTCCTTTTCCAACATAGGCCTCAAAGCGTTCCGAATAAACACTTGCAGATTGTACAAAAGGAGTGTTTCAAAACTGTTCTATGAAAAGGAACGTTCAAGTCTGTGAGTTGAATGCACTCCTCACAAAGAAGTTTCTGAGAATGCAGCTGTCTAGTTTTTGTGTGAAGATATTTCCTTTTCCTTGCATAGGTCTCAAATCGCTGGAAATATCCACTTGCAGATTTCACAAGAAGAGTGTTTCCAAACTGCTCTATCAAAAGACAGGTTCAACTCTGTGAGTTGAATGCACGCATCGAGAAGAACTTTCTGAGAATGCTTCTGTCTAGTTTTTAGGTGAAGATATTACATTTCCCAGCATAGGCCTCAAAGTGCTCCAAATATCCTTTTGCAGATTTTACAAAAAGAGTGTTTCAAAACTGCTCTTTCAAAAAGAAGGTTCAAGTCTGTGAGTTGAATGCACTCAACACAAGGAAGTTTCTGAGAATACTTCTGTCTAGTTTTTATGTGAAGATATTTCCATTTCCAGCATAGGCCTCAAAGCGCTCCAAATATCCATTTGCAGATTCTACAAAAAGAGTGTTTCCAAACTTGTCTATCAATTAGTAGGTTCAACTCTGTGAGGTGAATGCACTCATCACAAAGAAGTTTCTGAGAATGCTGCTGTTTAGTTCTTATGTGAAGATATTTCCTTTTCCAGCATAGGCCGGAAATCGCTCTAAATATCCACTTGCAGATTTTACCAAAAGTGTGTTTCAAAACTGCTCTTTGAAAAGAAAGGTTCAACTCTGTGAGTTGATTGCACATGTGGTGAAGAAGTTTCTGAGAATGCTTCTGTCTAGTACTTAGCTGAAGAGATTTCATTTCACAGCATAGGCCTCATAGTGCTCCAAATATCCACTTGCAGATTCTACAAAAAGAGTGTTTCAAAACTGTTCTATCAAAAGGAAGGTTCAACTCTGTGACTGGAATGCACTCATCACAAAGAAGTTTCTGAGAATGCTTCTGTCTAGTTTTTATGTGAAGATATTTCCTTTTCCAACATAGGCCTCAAAGCGCTCCGAATAAACACCTGCAGATTGTACAAAAGGAGTGTTTCAAAACTGTTCTATGAAAAGGAACGTTCAAGTCTGTGAGTTGAATGCACTCCTCACAAAGAAGTTTCTGAGAATGCAGCTGTCTAGTTTTTGTGTGAAGATATTTCCTTTTCCTTGCATAGACCTCAAATCGCTGGAAATATCCACTTGCAGATTTCACAAAAAGAGTGTTTCCAAACTGCTCTATCAAAAGACGGGTTGAAATCTGTGAGTTGAATGCACGCATCGAGGAGATCTTTCTGAGGATGCTTCTGTCTAGTTTTTAGGTGAAGATATTCCATTTCCCAGCATGGGCCTCAAAATGCTCCAAATATCCATTTGCAGATTTTACAAAAAGAGTGTTTCAAAACTGCTCTTTCAAAAAGAAGGTTCAAGTCTATGGGTTGAACGCACTCAACACAAGGAAGTTTCTCAGAATGCTTCTGTCTAGTTTTTATGTGAATATATTTCCATTTCCAGCCTAGGCTTCAAAGAGCTCCATATATCCACTTGCAGATTCTACAAAAAGAGTGTTTCCAAACTTGTCTATCAATTAGTAGGTTCAACTCTGTTAGGTGAATGCACTCATCACAATGAAATTTCTGAGAATGCTTCTCTCTAGTTTTTATGTGAAGCAATTTCCTTTTCCAACATAGGCCTCAAGGTGCTCTGCATAAACACTTGCGAATTCTACAAACTTAGTGATTCAAAACTGTTCTATCAAAAGGAACGTTCAAGTCTGAGGTGAATGCACTCATCAGAGAGAACTTTCTCAGAATGCTTCTGTCTAGTTTTCAGGTGAAGATATTTCATTTCCCAGCATAGGCCTCAAAGCGCTCCAAATATCCACTTGCAGATCCTACAAAAAGAGTCTTTCAAAACTGCTCTTTGAAAAGGAAGGTTCAAATCTGTGAGTTGAAAGCACTCATCAGAGAGAAGTTTCCGAGAATGATTCTATCTAGTTTTCATCTGCATGTGTTTCCTTTTCCACTAGATGACGCAATCGCACCAAATATCCACTTGCAGTTTCCACGAAAAGAGTGTTGCAGAACTGCTCCATGGAAAGGAGTGTTCAACTCTGTGAGTTCAATCCCCACATGACATAAAAGTTTCTGAAAATGCTTCTGTCCAGTTTGTATATGAAGATATCTCCTTTTCCAGCATAAGCCTCAAAGAGCTCCAAATATCCACTTGCGTATTCTACAAAAACCGTGTTTCATAACTGGTCTATCAAAAGGAAGGTTCAACTCTGTGAGTTGAATGCACTCATCACAAAGAAGTTTCTGTGAATGCTTCCATCTAGCTTTTATGCAATGATATTTCCTTTTGCAGCATAGGCCTCAAAGCGCTCCAAATATCCACTTGCAGATTCTACAAAAAGAGGGTTTCAAAACTGCTCTATCAAAAGGCAGGTTGAACTCCGTGAGTTGAATGCACAAAGCACAGGGAACTTTCTGAGAAAGCTTTTGTCCAGTTTCTACGTGAAGATATTTCCTTTTCCAGCCTAGGCCTCAAAGCACTCCATCCATCCACATGAAGATTCTACTAAAAGAGTGTTTCGAAACTTCTCTATCAAAAGAAAGGTTGAACTCCGTGAGTTCAACGCACACATCACAAAGAAGTTTCTGAGAATGCTTCTGTCCAGTTTTTATGTGAAGATATTTCCTTTTCCAGCATAGGCCTCAAAGCGCTCCATATATCCACTTGCAGATGCTACAAAAAGAGTGTTTCAAAACTGCTCTTTCAGAAGGAAGCTTCAAGTCTGTGAGTTGAATGCACTTCTCACAAAGACGTTTCTGAGAATGCTTCTGTCTAGATTTCATGAGAAGATGTTTCCATTTACATCACAGGCCTCAAATCCCTCCAAATATTCACTTGCGTGTTCTACAAAAAGAGTGTTTCGAAACTTCTCTATCGATTGGTAGGTTCAACTCTCTGAGTTGAATGCACTCTTTACAAAGAGGTTTCTGAGAATATTTCTGTCTAGTTTTTATGTGAAGATATATCCTTTTCCAACATAGGCCTCGAAGCGCTCCGACTAAACAATTGCAGATTCTACAAAAGGAGTGCTTCAAAACTGTTCTATCGAAAGGAACGTTCAAGTCTGTGAGATGAATGCACTCTTCTCAAAGAGGTTTCTGAGAATGCTGCTGTCCAGTTTTTAGGTGAAGACATTTCCTTTTCCAGCATAGGCCTCAAAGCGCTCCAAATACCCACTTGCAGATTCTACAAAAAGAGTGTCTCCCAACTTCTCTATCAATTGGTAGGTTCAAGTCTGTGAGTTGAATGCAATCCACACAAAGAAGTTTCTGAGAATGCTGCTGTTTAGTTCTTATGTGAAGATATTTCCTTTTCCAGCATAGGCCGGAAATCGCTACAAATATCCACTTGCAGATTTTACCGAAAGTGTGCTTCAAAACTGCTCTTTGAAAAGAAAGGTTCAACACTGTGAGTTGAATGCACATATCGTGAAGAAGTTTCTGAGAATGCTTCTGTCTAGTACTTAGGTGAAGAGATTCCATTTCACAGCATAGGCCTCATAGTGCTCCAAATATCCACTTGCAGATTCTACAAAAAGAGTGTTTCAAAACTGTTCTATCAAAAGGAAGGTTCAAGTCTGTGAGTAGAATGCACTCATCACAAAGAAGTTTCTGAGAATGCTTCTGTCTAGTTTTTATGTGAAGACATTTCCTTTTCCAACATAGGCCTCAAAGCGTTCCGAATAAACACTTGCAGATTGTACAAAAGGAGTGTTTCAAAACTGTTCTATGAAAAGGAACGTTCAAGTCTGTGAGTTGAATGCACTCCTCACAAAGAAGTTTCTGAGAATGCAGCTGTCTAGTTTTTGTGTGAAGATATTTCCTTTTCCTTGCATAGGTCTCAAATCGCTGGAAATATCCACTTGCAGATTTCACAAGAAGAGTGTTTCCAAACTGCTCTATCAAAAGACAGGTTCAACTCTGTGAGTTGAATGCACGCATCGAGAAGAACTTTCTGAGAATGCTTCTGTCTAGTTTTTAGGTGAAGATATTACATTTCCCAGCATAGGCCTCAAAGTGCTCCAAATATCCTTTTGCAGATTTTACAAAAAGAGTGTTTCAAAACTGCTCTTTCAAAAAGAAGGTTCAAGTCTGTGAGTTGAATGCACTCAACACAAGGAAGTTTCTGAGAATGCTTCTGTCTAGTTTTTATGTGAAGATATTTCCATTTCCAGCATAGGCCTCAAAGCGCTCCAAATATCCATTTGCAGATTCTACAAAAAGAGTGTTTCCAAACTTGTCTATCAATTAGTAGGTTCAACTCTGTGAGGTGAATGCACTCATCACAAAGAAGTTTCTGAGAATGCTGCTGTTTAGTTCTTATGTGAAGATATTTCCTTTTCCAGCATAGGCCTCAAGGTGCTCTGCATAAACACTTGCGAATTCTACAAACTTAGTGATTCAAAACTGTTCTATCAAAAGGAACGTTCAAGTCTGAGGTGAATGCACTCATCAGAGAGAACTTTCTCAGAATGCTTCTGTCTAGTTTTCAGGTGAAGATATTTCATTTCCCAGCATAGGCCTCAAAGCGCTCCAAATATCCACTTGCAGATCCTACAAAAAGAGTCTTTCAAAACTGCTCTTTGAAAAGGAAGGTTCAAATCTGTGAGTTGAAAGCACTCATCAGAGAGAAGTTTCCGAGAATGATTCTATCTAGTTTTCATCTGCATGTGTTTCCTTTTCCACTAGATGCCGCAATCGCACCAAATATCCACTTGCAGTTTCCACGAAAAGAGTGTTGCAGAACTGCTCCATGGAAAGGAGTGTTCAACTCTGTGAGTTCAATCCCCACATGACATAAAAGTTTCTGAAAATGCTTCTGTCCAGTTTGTATATGAAGATATCTCCTTTTCCAGCATAAGCCTCAAAGAGCTCCAAATATCCACTTGCGTATTCTACAAAAACCGTGTTTCATAACTGGTCTATCAAAAGGAAGGTTCAACTCTGTGAGTTGAATGCACTCATCACAAAGAAGTTTCTGTGAATGCTTCCATCTAGCTTTTATGCAATGATATTTCCTTTTGCAGCATAGGCCTCAAAGCGCTCCAAATATCCACTTGCAGATTCTACAAAAAGAGGGTTTCAAAACTGCTCTATCAAAAGGCAGGTTGAACTCCGTGAGTTGAATGCACAAAGCACAGGGAACTTTCTGAGAAAGCTTTTGTCCAGTTTCTACGTGAAGATATTTCCTTTTCCAGCCTAGGCCTCAAAGCACTCCATCCATCCACATGAAGATTCTACTAAAAGAGTGTTTCGAAACTTCTCTATCAAAAGAAAGGTTGAACTCCGTGAGTTCAACGCACACATCACAAAGAAGTTTCTGAGAATGCTTCTGTCCAGTTTTTATGTGAAGATATTTCCTTTTCCAGCATAGGCCTCAAAGCGCTCCATATATCCACTTGCAGATGCTACAAAAAGAGTGTTTCAAAACTGCTCTTTCAGAAGGAAGCTTCAAGTCTGTGAGTTGAATGCACTTCTCACAAAGACGTTTCTGAGAATGCTTCTGTCTAGATTTCATGAGAAGATGTTTCCATTTACATCACAGGCCTCAAATCCCTCCAAATATTCACTTGCGTGTTCTACAAAAAGAGTGTTTCGAAACTTCTCTATCGATTGGTAGGTTCAACTCTCTGAGTTGAATGCACTCTTTACAAAGAGGTTTCTGAGAATATTTCTGTCTAGTTTTTATGTGAAGATATATCCTTTTCCAACATAGGCCTCGAAGCGCTCCGACTAAACAATTGCAGATTCTACAAAAGGAGTGCTTCAAAACTGTTCTATGGAAAGGAACGTTCAAGTCTGTGAGATGAATGCACTCTTCTCAAAGAGGTTTCTGAGAATGCTGCTGTCCAGTTTTTAGGTGAAGACATTTCCTTTTCCAGCATAGGCCTCAAAGCGCTCCAAATACCCACTTGCAGATTCTACAAAAAGAGTGTCTCCCAACTTCTCTATCAATTGGTAGGTTCAAGTCTGTGAGTTGAATGCAATCCACACAAAGAAGTTTCTGAGAATGCTGCTGTTTAGTTCTTATGTGAAGATATTTCCTTTTCCAGCATAGGCCGGAAATCGCTACAAATATCCACTTGCAGATTTTACCGAAAGTGTGCTTCAAAACTGCTCTTTGAAAAGAAAGGTTCAACACTGTGAGTGGAATGCACATATCGTGAAGAAGTTTCTGAGAATGCTTCTGTCTAGTACTTAGGTGAAGAGATTCCATTTCACAGCATAGGCCTCATAGTGCTCCAAATATCCACTTGCAGATTCTACAAAAAGAGTGTTTCAAAACTGTTCTATCAAAAGGAAGGTTCAAGTCTGTGAGTAGAATGCACTCATCACAAAGAAGTTTCTGAGAATGCTTCTGTCTAGTTTTTATGTGAAGACATTTCCTTTTCCAACATAGGCCTCAAAGCGTTCCGAATAAACACTTGCAGATTGTACAAAAGGAGTGTTTCAAAACTGTTCTATGAAAAGGAACGTTCAAGTCTGTGAGTTGAATGCACTCCTCACAAAGAAGTTTCTGAGAATGCAGCTGTCTAGTTTTTGTGTGAAGATATTTCCTTTTCCTTGCATAGGTCTCAAATCGCTGGAAATATCCACTTGCAGATTTCACAAGAAGAGTGTTTCCAAACTGCTCTATCAAAAGACAGGTTCAACTCTGTGAGTTGAATGCACGCATCGAGAAGAACTTTCTGAGAATGCTTCTGTCTAGTTTTTAGGTGAAGATATTACATTTCCCAGCATAGGCCTCAAAGTGCTCCAAATATCCTTTTGCAGATTTTACAAAAAGAGTGTTTCAAAACTGCTCTTTCAAAAAGAAGGTTCAAGTCTGTGAGTTGAATGCACTCAACACAAGGAAGTTTCTGAGAATGCTTCTGTCTAGTTTTTATGTGAAGATATTTCCATTTCCAGCATAGGCCTCAAAGCGCTCCAAATATCCATTTGCAGATTCTACAAAAAGAGTGTTTCCAAACTTCTCTATCAATTAGTAGGTTCAACTCTGTGAGGTGAATGCACTCATCACAAAGAAGTTTCTGAGAATGCTGCTGTTTAGTTCTTATGTGAAGATATTTCCTTTTCCAGCATAGGCCGGAAATCGCTCTAAATATCCACTTGCAGATTTTACCAAAAGTGTGTTTCAAAACTGCTCTTTGAAAAGAAAGGTTCAACTCTGTGAGTTGATTGCACATGTGGTGAAGAAGTTTCTGAGAATGCTTCTGTCTAGTACTTAGCTGAAGAGATTTCATTTCACAGCATAGGCCTCATAGTGCTCCAAATATCCACTTGCAGATTCTACAAAAAGAGTGTTTCAAAACTGTTCTATCAAAAGGAAGGTTCAACTCTGTGACTGGAATGCACTCATCACAAAGAAGTTTCTGAGAATGCTTCTGTCTAGTTTTTATGTGAAGATATTTCCTTTTCCAACATAGGCCTCAAAGCGCTCCGAATAAACACCTGCAGATTGTACAAAAGGAGTGTTTCAAAACTGTTCTATGAAAAGGAACTTTCAAGTCTGTGAGTTGAATGCACTCCTCACAAAGAAGTTTCTGAGAATGCAGCTGTCTAGTTTTTGTGTGAAGATATTTCCTTTTCCTTGCATAGACCTCAAATCGCTGGAAATATCCACTTGCAGATTTCACAAAAAGAGTGTTTCCAAACTGCTCTATCAAAAGACGGGTTGAAATCTGTGAGTTGAATGCACGCATCGAGGAGATCTTTCTGAGAATGCTTCTGTCTAGTTTTTAGGTGAAGATATTCCATTTCCCAGCATGGGCCTCAAAATGCTCCAAATATCCATTTGCAGATTTTACAAAAAGAGTGTTTCAAAACTGCTCTTTCAAAAAGAAGGTTCAAGTCTATGGGTTGAACGCACTCAACACAAGGAAGTTTCTGAGAATGCTTCTGTCCAGTTTTTCTGTGAATATATTTCCATTTCCAGCCTAGGCTTCAAAGCGCTCCAAATATCCACTTGCAGATTCTACAAAAAGAGTGTTTCCAAACTTGTCTATCAATTAGTAGGTTCAACTCTGTTAGGTGAATGCACTCATCACAATGAAATTTCTGAGAATGCTTCTCTCTAGTTTTTATGTGAAGCAATTTCCTTTTCCAACATAGGCCTCAAGGTGCTCTGCATAAACACTTGCGAATTCTACAAACTTAGTGATTCAAAACTGTTCTATCAAAAGGAACGTTCAAGTCTGAGGTGAATGCACTCATCAGAGAGAACTTTCTCAGAATGCTTCTGTCTAGTTTTCAGGTGAAGATATTTCATTTCCCAGCATAGGCCTCAAAGCGCTCCAAATATCCACTTGCAGATCCTACAAAAAGAGTCTTTCAAAACTGCTCTTTGAAAAGGAAGGTTCAAATCTGTGAGTTGAAAGCACTCATCAGAGAGAAGTTTCCGAGAATGATTCTATCTAGTTTTCATCTGCATGTGTTTCCTTTTCCACTAGATGCCGCAATCGCACCAAATATCCACTTGCAGTTTCCACGAAAAGAGTGTTGCAGAACTGCTCCATGGAAAGGAGTGTTCAACTCTGTGAGTTCAATCCCCACATGACATAAAAGTTTCTGAAAATGCTTCTGTCCAGTTTGTATATGAAGATATCTCCTTTTCCAGCATAAGCCTCAAAGAGCTCCAAATATCCACTTGCGTATTCTACAAAAACCGTGTTTCATAACTGGTCTATCAAAAGGAAGGTTCAACTCTGTGAGTTGAATGCACTCATCACAAAGAAGTTTCTGTGAATGCTTCCATCTAGCTTTTATGCAATGATATTTCCTTTTGCAGCATAGGCCTCAAAGCGCTCCAAATATCCACTTGCAGATTCTACAAAAAGAGGGTTTCAAAACTGCTCTATCAAAAGGCAGGTTGAACTCCGTGAGTTGAATGCACAAAGCACAGGGAACTTTCTGAGAAAGCTTTTGTCCAGTTTCTACGTGAAGATATTTCCTTTTCCAGCCTAGGCCTCAAAGCACTCCATCCATCCACATGAAGATTCTACTAAAAGAGTGTTTCGAAACTTCTCTATCAAAAGAAAGGTTGAACTCCGTGAGTTCAACGCACACATCACAAAGAAGTTTCTGAGAATGCTTCTGTCCAGTTTTTATGTGAAGATATTTCCTTTTCCAGCATAGGCCTCAAAGCGCTCCATATATCCACTTGCAGATGCTACAAAAAGAGTGTTTCAAAACTGCTCTTTCAGAAGGAAGCTTCAAGTCTGTGAGTTGAATGCACTTCTCACAAAGACGTTTCTGAGAATGCTTCTGTCTAGATTTCATGAGAAGATGTTTCCATTTACATCACAGGCCTCAAATCCCTCCAAATATTCACTTGCGTGTTCTACAAAAAGAGTGTTTCGAAACTTCTCTATCGATTGGTAGGTTCAACTCTCTGAGTTGAATGCACTCTTTACAAAGAGGTTTCTGAGAATATTTCTGTCTAGTTTTTATGTGAAGATATATCCTTTTCCAACATAGGCCTCGAAGCGCTCCGACTAAACAATTGCAGATTCTACAAAAGGAGTGCTTCAAAACTGTTCTATGGAAAGGAACGTTCAAGTCTGTGAGATGAATGCACTCTTCTCAAAGAGGTTTCTGAGAATGCTGCTGTCCAGTTTTTAGGTGAAGACATTTCCTTTTCCAGCATAGGCCTCAAAGCGCTCCAAATACCCACTTGCAGATTCTACAAAAAGAGTGTCTCCCAACTTCTCTATCAATTGGTAGGTTCAAGTCTGTGAGTTGAATGCAATCCACACAAAGAAGTTTCTGAGAATGCTGCTGTTTAGTTCTTATGTGAAGATATTTCCTTTTCCAGCATAGGCCGGAAATCGCTACAAATATCCACTTGCAGATTTTACCGAAAGTGTGCTTCAAAACTGCTCTTTGAAAAGAAAGGTTCAACACTGTGAGTGGAATGCACATATCGTGAAGAAGTTTCTGAGAATGCTTCTGTCTAGTACTTAGGTGAAGAGATTCCATTTCACAGCATAGGCCTCATAGTGCTCCAAATATCCACTTGCAGATTCTACAAAAAGAGTGTTTCAAAACTGTTCTATCAAAAGGAAGGTTCAAGTCTGTGAGTAGAATGCACTCATCACAAAGAAGTTTCTGAGAATGCTTCTGTCTAGTTTTTATGTGAAGACATTTCCTTTTCCAACATAGGCCTCAAAGCGTTCCGAATAAACACTTGCAGATTGTACAAAAGGAGTGTTTCAAAACTGTTCTATGAAAAGGAACGTTCAAGTCTGTGAGTTGAATGCACTCCTCACAAAGAAGTTTCTGAGAATGCAGCTGTCTAGTTTTTGTGTGAAGATATTTCCTTTTCCTTGCATAGGTCTCAAATCGCTGGAAATATCCACTTGCAGATTTCACAAGAAGAGTGTTTCCAAACTGCTCTATCAAAAGACAGGTTCAACTCTGTGAGTTGAATGCACGCATCGAGAAGAACTTTCTGAGAATGCTTCTGTCTAGTTTTTAGGTGAAGATATTACATTTCCCAGCATAGGCCTCAAAGTGCTCCAAATATCCTTTTGCAGATTTTACAAAAAGAGTGTTTCAAAACTGCTCTTTCAAAAAGAAGGTTCAAGTCTGTGAGTTGAATGCACTCAACACAAGGAAGTTTCTGAGAATGCTTCTGTCTAGTTTTTATGTGAAGATATTTCCATTTCCAGCATAGGCCTCAAAGCGCTCCAAATATCCATTTGCAGATTCTACAAAAAGAGTGTTTCCAAACTTCTCTATCAATTAGTAGGTTCAACTCTGTGAGGTGAATGCACTCATCACAAAGAAGTTTCTGAGAATGCTGCTGTTTAGTTCTTATGTGAAGATATTTCCTTTTCCAGCATAGGCCGGAAATCGCTCTAAATATCCACTTGCAGATTTTACCAAAAGTGTGTTTCAAAACTGCTCTTTGAAAAGAAAGGTTCAACTCTGTGAGTTGATTGCACATGTGGTGAAGAAGTTTCTGAGAATGCTTCTGTCTAGTACTTAGCTGAAGAGATTTCATTTCACAGCATAGGCCTCATAGTGCTCCAAATATCCACTTGCAGATTCTACAAAAAGAGTGTTTCAAAACTGTTCTATCAAAAGGAAGGTTCAACTCTGTGACTGGAATGCACTCATCACAAAGAAGTTTCTGAGAATGCTTCTGTCTAGTTTTTATGTGAAGATATTTCCTTTTCCAACATAGGCCTCAAAGCGCTCCGAATAAACACCTGCAGATTGTACAAAAGGAGTGTTTCAAAACTGTTCTATGAAAAGGAACGTTCAAGTCTGTGAGTTGAATGCACTCCTCACAAAGAAGTTTCTGAGAATGCAGCTGTCTAGTTTTTGTGTGAAGATATTTCCTTTTCCTTGCATAGACCTCAAATCGCTGGAAATATCCACTTGCAGATTTCACAAAAAGAGTGTTTCCAAACTGCTCTATCAAAAGACGGGTTGAAATCTGTGAGTTGAATGCACGCATCGAGGAGATCTTTCTGAGAATGCTTCTGTCTAGTTTTTAGGTGAAGATATTCCATTTCCCAGCATGGGCCTCAAAATGCTCCAAATATCCATTTGCAGATTTTACAAAAAGAGTGTTTCAAAACTGCTCTTTCAAAAAGAAGGTTCAAGTCTATGGGTTGAACGCACTCAACACAAGGAAGTTTCTGAGAATGCTTCTGTCCAGTTTTTATGTGAATATATTTCCATTTCCAGCCTAGGCTTCAAAGCGCTCCAAATATCCACTTGCAGATTCTACAAAAAGAGTGTTTCCAAACTTGTCTATCAATTAGTAGGTTCAACTCTGTTAGGTGAATGCACTCATCACAATGAAATTTCTGAGAATGCTTCTCTCTAGTTTTTATGTGAAGCAATTTCCTTTTCCAACATAGGCCTCAAGGTGCTCTGCATAAACACTTGCGAATTCTACAAACTTAGTGATTCAAAACTGTTCTATCAAAAGGAACGTTCAAGTCTGAGGTGAATGCACTCATCAGAGAGAACTTTCTCAGAATGCTTCTGTCTAGTTTTCAGGTGAAGATATTTCATTTCCCAGCATAGGCCTCAAAGCGCTCCAAATATCCACTTGCAGATCCTACAAAAAGAGTCTTTCAAAACTGCTCTTTGAAAAGGAAGGTTCAAATCTGTGAGTTGAAAGCACTCATCAGAGAGAAGTTTCCGAGAATGATTCTATCTAGTTTTCATCTGCATGTGTTTCCTTTTCCACTAGATGCCGCAATCGCACCAAATATCCACTTGCAGTTTCCACGAAAAGAGTGTTGCAGAACTGCTCCATGGAAAGGAGTGTTCAACTCTGTGAGTTCAATCCCCACATGACATAAAAGTTTCTGAAAATGCTTCTGTCCAGTTTGTATATGAAGATATCTCCTTTTCCAGCATAAGCCTCAAAGAGCTCCAAATATCCACTTGCGTATTCTACAAAAACCGTGTTTCATAACTGGTCTATCAAAAGGAAGGTTCAACTCTGTGAGTTGAATGCACTCATCACAAAGAAGTTTCTGTGAATGCTTCCATCTAGCTTTTATGCAATGATATTTCCTTTTGCAGCATAGGCCTCAAAGCGCTCCAAATATCCACTTGCAGATTCTACAAAAAGAGGGTTTCAAAACTGCTCTATCAAAAGGCAGGTTGAACTCCGTGAGTTGAATGCACAAAGCACAGGGAACTTTCTGAGAAAGCTTTTGTCCAGTTTCTACGTGAAGATATTTCCTTTTCCAGCCTAGGCCTCAAAGCACTCCATCCATCCACATGAAGATTCTACTAAAAGAGTGTTTCGAAACTTCTCTATCAAAAGAAAGGTTGAACTCCGTGAGTTCAACGCACACATCACAAAGAAGTTTCTGAGAATGCTTCTGTCCAGTTTTTATGTGAAGATATTTCCTTTTCCAGCATAGGCCTCAAAGCGCTCCATATATCCACTTGCAGATGCTACAAAAAGAGTGTTTCAAAACTGCTCTTTCAGAAGGAAGCTTCAAGTCTGTGAGTTGAATGCACTTCTCACAAAGACGTTTCTGAGAATGCTTCTGTCTAGATTTCATGAGAAGATGTTTCCATTTACATCACAGGCCTCAAATCCCTCCAAATATTCACTTGCGTGTTCTACAAAAAGAGTGTTTCGAAACTTCTCTATCGATTGGTAGGTTCAACTCTCTGAGTTGAATGCACTCTTTACAAAGAGGTTTCTGAGAATATTTCTGTCTAGTTTTTATGTGAAGATATATCCTTTTCCAACATAGGCCTCGAAGCGCTCCGACTAAACAATTGCAGATTCTACAAAAGGAGTGCTTCAAAACTGTTCTATGGAAAGGAACGTTCAAGTCTGTGAGATGAATGCACTCTTCTCAAAGAGGTTTCTGAGAATGCTGCTGTCCAGTTTTTAGGTGAAGACATTTCCTTTTCCAGCATAGGCCTCAAAGCGCTCCAAATACCCACTTGCAGATTCTACAAAAAGAGTGTCTCCCAACTTCTCTATCAATTGGTAGGTTCAAGTCTGTGAGTTGAATGCAATCCACACAAAGAAGTTTCTGAGAATGCTGCTGTTTAGTTCTTATGTGAAGATATTTCCTTTTCCAGCATAGGCCGGAAATCGCTACAAATATCCACTTGCAGATTTTACCGAAAGTGTGCTTCAAAACTGCTCTTTGAAAAGAAAGGTTCAACACTGTGAGTGGAATGCACATATCGTGAAGAAGTTTCTGAGAATGCTTCTGTCTAGTACTTAGGTGAAGAGATTCCATTTCACAGCATAGGCCTCATAGTGCTCCAAATATCCACTTGCAGATTCTACAAAAAGAGTGTTTCAAAACTGTTCTATCAAAAGGAAGGTTCAAGTCTGTGAGTAGAATGCACTCATCACAAAGAAGTTTCTGAGAATGCTTCTGTCTAGTTTTTATGTGAAGACATTTCCTTTTCCAACATAGGCCTCAAAGCGTTCCGAATAAACACTTGCAGATTGTACAAAAGGAGTGTTTCAAAACTGTTCTATGAAAAGGAACGTTCAAGTCTGTGAGTTGAATGCACTCCTCACAAAGAAGTTTCTGAGAATGCAGCTGTCTAGTTTTTGTGTGAAGATATTTCCTTTTCCTTGCATAGGTCTCAAATCGCTGGAAATATCCACTTGCAGATTTCACAAGAAGAGTGTTTCCAAACTGCTCTATCAAAAGACAGGTTCAACTCTGTGAGTTGAATGCACGCATCGAGAAGAACTTTCTGAGAATGCTTCTGTCTAGTTTTTAGGTGAAGATATTACATTTCCCAGCATAGGCCTCAAAGTGCTCCAAATATCCTTTTGCAGATTTTACAAAAAGAGTGTTTCAAAACTGCTCTTTCAAAAAGAAGGTTCAAGTCTGTGAGTTGAATGCACTCAACACAAGGAAGTTTCTGAGAATGCTTCTGTCTAGTTTTTATGTGAAGATATTTCCATTTCCAGCATAGGCCTCAAAGCGCTCCAAATATCCATTTGCAGATTCTACAAAAAGAGTGTTTCCAAACTTCTCTATCAATTAGTAGGTTCAACTCTGTGAGGTGAATGCACTCATCACAAAGAAGTTTCTGAGAATGCTGCTGTTTAGTTCTTATGTGAAGATATTTCCTTTTCCAGCATAGGCCGGAAATCGCTCTAAATATCCACTTGCAGATTTTACCAAAAGTGTGTTTCAAAACTGCTCTTTGAAAAGAAAGGTTCAACTCTGTGAGTTGATTGCACATGTGGTGAAGAAGTTTCTGAGAATGCTTCTGTCTAGTACTTAGCTGAAGAGATTTCATTTCACAGCATAGGCCTCATAGTGCTCCAAATATCCACTTGCAGATTCTACAAAAAGAGTGTTTCAAAACTGTTCTATCAAAAGGAAGGTTCAACTCTGTGACTGGAATGCACTCATCACAAAGAAGTTTCTGAGAATGCTTCTGTCTAGTTTTTATGTGAAGATATTTCCTTTTCCAACATAGGCCTCAAAGCGCTCCGAATAAACACCTGCAGATTGTACAAAAGGAGTGTTTCAAAACTGTTCTATGAAAAGGAACTTTCAAGTCTGTGAGTTGAATGCACTCCTCACAAAGAAGTTTCTGAGAATGCAGCTGTCTAGTTTTTGTGTGAAGATATTTCCTTTTCCTTGCATAGACCTCAAATCGCTGGAAATATCCACTTGCAGATTTCACAAAAAGAGTGTTTCCAAACTGCTCTATCAAAAGACGGGTTGAAATCTGTGAGTTGAATGCACGCATCGAGGAGATCTTTCTGAGAATGCTTCTGTCTAGTTTTTAGGTGAAGATATTCCATTTCCCAGCATGGGCCTCAAAATGCTCCAAATATCCATTTGCAGATTTTACAAAAAGAGTGTTTCAAAACTGCTCTTTCAAAAAGAAGGTTCAAGTCTATGGGTTGAACGCACTCAACACAAGGAAGTTTCTGAGAATGCTTCTGTCCAGTTTTTATGTGAATATATTTCCATTTCCAGCCTAGGCTTCAAAGCGCTCCAAATATCCACTTGCAGATTCTACAAAAAGAGTGTTTCCAAACTTGTCTATCAATTAGTAGGTTCAACTCTGTTAGGTGAATGCACTCATCACAATGAAATTTCTGAGAATGCTTCTCTCTAGTTTTTATGTGAAGCAATTTCCTTTTCCAACATAGGCCTCAAGGTGCTCTGCGTAAACACTTGCGAATTCTACAAACTTAGTGATTCAAAACTGTTCTATCAAAAGGAACGTTCAAGTCTGAGGTGAATGCACTCATCAGAGAGAACTTTCTCAGAATGCTTCTGTCTAGTTTTCAGGTGAAGATATTTCATTTCCCAGCATAGGCCTCAAAGCGCTCCAAATATCCACTTGCAGATCCTACAAAAAGAGTCTTTCAAAACTGCTCTTTGAAAAGGAAGGTTCAAATCTGTGAGTTGAAAGCACTCATCAGAGAGAAGTTTCCGAGAATGATTCTATCTAGTTTTCATCTGCATGTGTTTCCTTTTCCACTAGATGCCGCAATCGCACCAAATATCCACTTGCAGTTTCCACGAAAAGAGTGTTGCAGAACTGCTCCATGGAAAGGAGTGTTCAACTCTGTGAGTTCAATCCCCACATGACATAAAAGTTTCTGAAAATGCTTCTGTCCAGTTTGTATATGAAGATATCTCCTTTTCCAGCATAAGCCTCAAAGAGCTCCAAATATCCACTTGCGTATTCTACAAAAACCGTGTTTCATAACTGGTCTATCAAAAGGAAGGTTCAACTCTGTGAGTTGAATGCACTCATCACAAAGAAGTTTCTGTGAATGCTTCCATCTAGCTTTTATGCAATGATATTTCCTTTTGCAGCATAGGCCTCAAAGCGCTCCAAATATCCACTTGCAGATTCTACAAAAAGAGGGTTTCAAAACTGCTCTATCAAAAGGCAGGTTGAACTCCGTGAGTTGAATGCACAAAGCACAGGGAACTTTCTGAGAAAGCTTTTGTCCAGTTTCTACGTGAAGATATTTCCTTTTCCAGCCTAGGCCTCAAAGCACTCCATCCATCCACATGAAGATTCTACTAAAAGAGTGTTTCGAAACTTCTCTATCAAAAGAAAGGTTGAACTCCGTGAGTTCAACGCACACATCACAAAGAAGTTTCTGAGAATGCTTCTGTCCAGTTTTTATGTGAAGATATTTCCTTTTCCAGCATAGGCCTCAAAGCGCTCCATATATCCACTTGCAGATGCTACAAAAAGAGTGTTTCAAAACTGCTCTTTCAGAAGGAAGCTTCAAGTCTGTGAGTTGAATGCACTTCTCACAAAGACGTTTCTGAGAATGCTTCTGTCTAGATTTCATGAGAAGATGTTTCCATTTACATCACAGGCCTCAAATCCCTCCAAATATTCACTTGCGTGTTCTACAAAAAGAGTGTTTCGAAACTTCTCTATCGATTGGTAGGTTCAACTCTCTGAGTTGAATGCACTCTTTACAAAGAGGTTTCTGAGAATATTTCTGTCTAGTTTTTATGTGAAGATATATCCTTTTCCAACATAGGCCTCGAAGCGCTCCGACTAAACAATTGCAGATTCTACAAAAGGAGTGCTTCAAAACTGTTCTATGGAAAGGAACGTTCAAGTCTGTGAGATGAATGCACTCTTCTCAAAGAGGTTTCTGAGAATGCTGCTGTCCAGTTTTTAGGTGAAGACATTTCCTTTTCCAGCATAGGCCTCAAAGCGCTCCAAATACCCACTTGCAGATTCTACAAAAAGAGTGTCTCCCAACTTCTCTATCAATTGGTAGGTTCAAGTCTGTGAGTTGAATGCAATCCACACAAAGAAGTTTCTGAGAATGCTGCTGTTTAGTTCTTATGTGAAGATATTTCCTTTTCCAGCATAGGCCGGAAATCGCTACAAATATCCACTTGCAGATTTTACCGAAAGTGTGCTTCAAAACTGCTCTTTGAAAAGAAAGGTTCAACACTGTGAGTGGAATGCACATATCGTGAAGAAGTTTCTGAGAATGCTTCTGTCTAGTACTTAGGTGAAGAGATTCCATTTCACAGCATAGGCCTCATAGTGCTCCAAATATCCACTTGCAGATTCTACAAAAAGAGTGTTTCAAAACTGTTCTATCAAAAGGAAGGTTCAAGTCTGTGAGTAGAATGCACTCATCACAAAGAAGTTTCTGAGAATGCTTCTGTCTAGTTTTTATGTGAAGACATTTCCTTTTCCAACATAGGCCTCAAAGCGTTCCGAATAAACACTTGCAGATTGTACAAAAGGAGTGTTTCAAAACTGTTCTATGAAAAGGAACGTTCAAGTCTGTGAGTTGAATGCACTCCTCACAAAGAAGTTTCTGAGAATGCAGCTGTCTAGTTTTTGTGTGAAGATATTTCCTTTTCCTTGCATAGGTCTCAAATCGCTGGAAATATCCACTTGCAGATTTCACAAGAAGAGTGTTTCCAAACTGCTCTATCAAAAGACAGGTTCAACTCTGTGAGTTGAATGCACGCATCGAGAAGAACTTTCTGAGAATGCTTCTGTCTAGTTTTTAGGTGAAGATATTACATTTCCCAGCATAGGCCTCAAAGTGCTCCAAATATCCTTTTGCAGATTTTACAAAAAGAGTGTTTCAAAACTGCTCTTTCAAAAAGAAGGTTCAAGTCTGTGAGTTGAATGCACTCAACACAAGGAAGTTTCTGAGAATGCTTCTGTCTAGTTTTTATGTGAAGATATTTCCATTTCCAGCATAGGCCTCAAAGCGCTCCAAATATCCATTTGCAGATTCTACAAAAAGAGTGTTTCCAAACTTCTCTATCAATTAGTAGGTTCAACTCTGTGAGGTGAATGCACTCATCACAAAGAAGTTTCTGAGAATGCTGCTGTTTAGTTCTTATGTGAAGATATTTCCTTTTCCAGCATAGGCCGGAAATCGCTCTAAATATCCACTTGCAGATTTTACCAAAAGTGTGTTTCAAAACTGCTCTTTGAAAAGAAAGGTTCAACTCTGTGAGTTGATTGCACATGTGGTGAAGAAGTTTCTGAGAATGCTTCTGTCTAGTACTTAGCTGAAGAGATTTCATTTCACAGCATAGGCCTCATAGTGCTCCAAATATCCACTTGCAGATTCTACAAAAAGAGTGTTTCAAAACTGTTCTATCAAAAGGAAGGTTCAACTCTGTGACTGGAATGCACTCATCACAAAGAAGTTTCTGAGAATGCTTCTGTCTAGTTTTTATGTGAAGATATTTCCTTTTCCAACATAGGCCTCAAAGCGCTCCGAATAAACACCTGCAGATTGTACAAAAGGAGTGTTTCAAAACTGTTCTATGAAAAGGAACGTTCAAGTCTGTGAGTTGAATGCACTCCTCACAAAGAAGTTTCTGAGAATGCAGCTGTCTAGTTTTTGTGTGAAGATATTTCCTTTTCCTTGCATAGACCTCAAATCGCTGGAAATATCCACTTGCAGATTTCACAAAAAGAGTGTTTCCAAACTGCTCTATCAAAAGACGGGTTGAAATCTGTGAGTTGAATGCACGCATCGAGGAGATCTTTCTGAGAATGCTTCTGTCTAGTTTTTAGGTGAAGATATTCCATTTCCCAGCATGGGCCTCAAAATGCTCCAAATATCCATTTGCAGATTTTACAAAAAGAGTGTTTCAAAACTGCTCTTTCAAAAAGAAGGTTCAAGTCTATGGGTTGAACGCACTCAACACAAGGAAGTTTCTGAGAATGCTTCTGTCCAGTTTTTATGTGAATATATTTCCATTTCCAGCCTAGGCTTCAAAGCGCTCCAAATATCCACTTGCAGATTCTACAAAAAGAGTGTTTCCAAACTTGTCTATCAATTAGTAGGTTCAACTCTGTTAGGTGAATGCACTCATCACAATGAAATTTCTGAGAATGCTTCTCTCTAGTTTTTATGTGAAGCAATTTCCTTTTCCAACATAGGCCTCAAGGTGCTCTGCATAAACACTTGCGAATTCTACAAACTTAGTGATTCAAAACTGTTCTATCAAAAGGAACGTTCAAGTCTGAGGTGAATGCACTCATCAGAGAGAACTTTCTCAGAATGCTTCTGTCTAGTTTTCAGGTGAAGATATTTCATTTCCCAGCATAGGCCTCAAAGCGCTCCAAATATCCACTTGCAGATCCTACAAAAAGAGTCTTTCAAAACTGCTCTTTGAAAAGGAAGGTTCAAATCTGTGAGTTGAAAGCACTCATCAGAGAGAAGTTTCCGAGAATGATTCTATCTAGTTTTCATCTGCATGTGTTTCCTTTTCCACTAGATGCCGCAATCGCACCAAATATCCACTTGCAGTTTCCACGAAAAGAGTGTTGCAGAACTGCTCCATGGAAAGGAGTGTTCAACTCTGTGAGTTCAATCCCCACATGACATAAAAGTTTCTGAAAATGCTTCTGTCCAGTTTGTATATGAAGATATCTCCTTTTCCAGCATAAGCCTCAAAGAGCTCCAAATATCCACTTGCGTATTCTACAAAAACCGTGTTTCATAACTGGTCTATCAAAAGGAAGGTTCAACTCTGTGAGTTGAATGCACTCATCACAAAGAAGTTTCTGTGAATGCTTCCATCTAGCTTTTATGCAATGATATTTCCTTTTGCAGCATAGGCCTCAAAGCGCTCCAAATATCCACTTGCAGATTCTACAAAAAGAGGGTTTCAAAACTGCTCTATCAAAAGGCAGGTTGAACTCCGTGAGTTGAATGCACAAAGCACAGGGAACTTTCTGAGAAAGCTTTTGTCCAGTTTCTACGTGAAGATATTTCCTTTTCCAGCCTAGGCCTCAAAGCACTCCATCCATCCACATGAAGATTCTACTAAGAGTGTTTCGAAACTTCTCTATCAAAAGAAAGGTTGAACTCCGTGAGTTCAACGCACACATCACAAAGAAGTTTCTGAGAATGCTTCTGTCCAGTTTTTATGTGAAGATATTTCCTTTTCCAGCATAGGCCTCAAAGCGCTCCATATATCCACTTGCAGATGCTACAAAAAGAGTGTTTCAAAACTGCTCTTTCAGAAGGAAGCTTCAAGTCTGTGAGTTGAATGCACTTCTCACAAAGACGTTTCTGAGAATGCTTCTGTCTAGATTTCATGAGAAGATGTTTCCATTTACATCACAGGCCTCAAATCCCTCCAAATATTCACTTGCGTGTTCTACGAAAAGAGTGTTTCGAAACTTCTCTATCGATTGGTAGGTTCAACTCTCTGAGTTGAATGCACTCTTTACAAAGAGGTTTCTGAGAATATTTCTGTCTAGTTTTTATGTGAAGATATATCCTTTTCCAACATAGGCCTCGAAGCGCTCCGACTAAACAATTGCAGATTCTACAAAAGGAGTGCTTCAAAACTGTTCTATCGAAAGGAACGTTCAAGTCTGTGAGATGAATGCACTCTTCTCAAAGAGGTTTCTGAGAATGCTGCTGTCCAGTTTTTAGGTGAAGACATTTCCTTTTCCAGCATAGGCCTCAAAGCGCTCCAAATACCCACTTGCAGATTCTACAAAAAGAGTGTCTCCCAACTTCTCTATCAATTGGTACGTTCAAGTCTGTGAGTTGAATGCAATCCACACAAAGAAGTTTCTGAGAATGCTGCTGTTTAGTTCTTATGTGAAGATATTTCCTTTTCCAGCATAGGCCGGAAATCGCTACAAATATCCACTTGCAGATTTTACCAAAAGTGTGCTTCAAAACTGCTCTTTGAAAAGAAAGGTTCAACACTGTGAGTTGAATGCACATATCGTGAAGAAGTTTCTGAGAATGCTTCTGTCTAGTACTTAGGTGAAGAGATTCCATTTCACAGCATAGGCCTCATAGTGCTCCAAATATCCACTTGCAGATTCTACAAAAAGAGTGTTTCAAAACTGTTCTATCAAAAGGAAGGTTCAAGTCTGTGAGTAGAATGCACTCATCACAAAGAAGTTTCTGAGAATGCTTCTGTCTAGTTTTTATGTGAAGACATTTCCTTTTCCAACATAGGCCTCAAAGCGTTCCGAATAAACACTTGCAGATTGTACAAAAGGAGTGTTTCAAAACTGTTCTATGAAAAGGAACGTTCAAGTCTGTGAGTTGAATGCACTCCTCACAAAGAAGTTTCTGAGAATGCAGCTGTCTAGTTTTTGTGTGAAGATATTTCCTTTTCCTTGCATAGGTCTCAAATCGCTGGAAATATCCACTTGCAGATTTCACAAGAAGAGTGTTTCCAAACTGCTCTATCAAAAGACAGGTTCAACTCTGTGAGTTGAATGCACGCATCGAGAAGAACTTTCTGAGAATGCTTCTGTCTAGTTTTTAGGTGAAGATATTACATTTCCCAGCATAGGCCTCAAAGTGCTCCAAATATCCTTTTGCAGATTTTACAAAAAGAGTGTTTCAAAACTGCTCTTTCAAAAAGAAGGTTCAAGTCTGTGAGTTGAATGCACTCAACACAAGGAAGTTTCTGAGAATGCTTCTGTCTAGTTTTTATGTGAAGATATTTCCATTTCCAGCATAGGCCTCAAAGCGCTCCAAATATCCATTTGCAGATTCTACAAAAAGAGTGTTTCCAAACTTCTCTATCAATTAGTAGGTTCAACTCTGTGAGGTGAATGCACTCATCACAAAGAAGTTTCTGAGAATGCTGCTGTTTAGTTCTTATGTGAAGATATTTCCTTTTCCAGCATAGGCCGGAAATCGCTCTAAATATCCACTTGCAGATTTTACCAAAAGTGTGTTTCAAAACTGCTCTTTGAAAAGAAAGGTTCAACTCTGTGAGTTGATTGCACATGTGGTGAAGAAGTTTCTGAGAATGCTTCTGTCTAGTACTTAGCTGAAGAGATTTCATTTCACAGCATAGGCCTCATAGTGCTCCAAATATCCACTTGCAGATTCTACAAAAAGAGTGTTTCAAAACTGTTCTATCAAAAGGAAGGTTCAACTCTGTGACTGGAATGCACTCATCACAAAGAAGTTTCTGAGAATGCTTCTGTCTAGTTTTTATGTGAAGATATTTCCTTTTCCAACATAGGCCTCAAAGCGCTCCGAATAAACACCTGCAGATTGTACAAAAGGAGTGTTTCAAAACTGTTCTATGAAAAGGAACGTTCAAGTCTGTGAGTTGAATGCACTCCTCACAAAGAAGTTTCTGAGAATGCAGCTGTCTAGTTTTTGTGTGAAGATATTTCCTTTTCCTTGCATAGACCTCAAATCGCTGGAAATATCCACTTGCAGATTTCACAAAAAGAGTGTTTCCAAACTGCTCTATCAAAAGACGGGTTGAAATCTGTGAGTTGAATGCACGCATCGAGGAGATCTTTCTGAGAATGCTTCTGTCTAGTTTTTAGGTGAAGATATTCCATTTCCCAGCATGGGCCTCAAAATGCTCCAAATATCCATTTGCAGATTTTACAAAAAGAGTGTTTCAAAACTGCTCTTTCAAAAAGAAGGTTCAAGTCTATGGGTTGAACGCACTCAACACAAGGAAGTTTCTGAGAATGCTTCTGTCCAGTTTTTATGTGAATATATTTCCATTTCCAGCCTAGGCTTCAAAGCGCTCCAAATATCCACTTGCAGATTCTACAAAAAGAGTGTTTCCAAACTTGTCTATCAATTAGTAGGTTCAACTCTGTTAGGTGAATGCACTCATCACAATGAAATTTCTGAGAATGCTTCTCTCTAGTTTTTATGTGAAGCAATTTCCTTTTCCAACATAGGCCTCAAGGTGCTCTGCATAAACACTTGCGAATTCTACAAACTTAGTGATTCAAAACTGTTCTATCAAAAGGAACGTTCAAGTCTGAGGTGAATGCACTCATCAGAGAGAACTTTCTCAGAATGCTTCTGTCTAGTTTTCAGGTGAAGATATTTCATTTCCCAGCATAGGCCTCAAAGCGCTCCAAATATCCACTTGCAGATCCTACAAAAAGAGTCTTTCAAAACTGCTCTTTGAAAAGGAAGGTTCAAATCTGTGAGTTGAAAGCACTCATCAGAGAGAAGTTTCCGAGAATGATTCTATCTAGTTTTCATCTGCATGTGTTTCCTTTTCCACTAGATGCCGCAATCGCACCAAATATCCACTTGCAGTTTCCACGAAAAGAGTGTTGCAGAACTGCTCCATGGAAAGGAGTGTTCAACTCTGTGAGTTCAATCCCCACATGACATAAAAGTTTCTGAAAATGCTTCTGTCCAGTTTGTATATGAAGATATCTCCTTTTCCAGCATAAGCCTCAAAGAGCTCCAAATATCCACTTGCG
Source organism: Pongo pygmaeus (assembly GCF_028885625.2). Taxonomy (NCBI): domain Eukaryota; kingdom Metazoa; phylum Chordata; class Mammalia; order Primates; family Hominidae; genus Pongo; species Pongo pygmaeus. Next base: position 22,078,336 of record NC_085930.1, read on the forward strand.
TATTCTACAAAAACCGTGTTTCATAACTGGTCTATCAAAAGGAAGGTTCAACTCTGTGAGTTGAATGCACTCATCACAAAGAAGTTTCTGTGAATGCTTCCATCTAGCTTTTATGCAATGATATTTCCTTTTGCAGCATAGGCCTCAAAGCGCTCCAAATATCCACTTGCAGATTCTACAAAAAGAGGGTTTCAAAACTGCTCTATCAAAAGGCAGGTTGAACTCCGTGAGTTGAATGCACAAAGCACAGGGAACTTTCTGAGAAAGCTTTTGTCCAGTTTCTACGTGAAGATATTTCCTTTTCCAGCCTAGGCCTCAAAGCACTCCATCCATCCACATGAAGATTCTACTAAAAGAGTGTTTCGAAACTTCTCTATCAAAAGAAAGGTTGAACTCCGTGAGTTCAACGCACACATCACAAAGAAGTTTCTGAGAATGCTTCTGTCCAGTTTTTATGTGAAGATATTTCCTTTTCCAGCATAGGCCTCAAAGCGCTCCATATATCCACTTGCAGATGCTACAAAAAGAGTGTTTCAAAACTGCTCTTTCAGAAGGAAGCTTCAAGTCTGTGAGTTGAATGCACTTCTCACAAAGACGTTTCTGAGAATGCTTCTGTCTAGATTTCATGAGAAGATGTTTCCATTTACATCACAGGCCTCAAATCCCTCCAAATATTCACTTGCGTGTTCTACAAAAAGAGTGTTTCGAAACTTCTCTATCGATTGGTAGGTTCAACTCTCTGAGTTGAATGCACTCTTTACAAAGAGGTTTCTGAGAATATTTCTGTCTAGTTTTTATGTGAAGATATATCCTTTTCCAACATAGGCCTCGAAGCGCTCCGACTAAACAATTGCAGATTCTACAAAAGGAGTGCTTCAAAACTGTTCTATCGAAAGGAACGTTCAAGTCTGTGAGATGAATGCACTCTTCTCAAAGAGGTTTCTGAGAATGCTGCTGTCCAGTTTTTAGGTGAAGACATTTCCTTTTCCAGCATAGGCCTCAAAGCGCTCCAAATACCCACTTGCAGATTCTACAAAAAGAGTGTCTCCCAACTTCTCTATCAATTGGTACGTTCAAGTCTGTGAGTTGAATGCAATCCACACAAAGAAGTTTCTGAGAATGCTGCTGTTTAGTTCTTATGTGAAGACATTTCCTTTTCCAGCATAGGCCGGAAATCGCTACAAATATCCACTTGCAGATTTTACCGAAAGTGTGCTTCAAAACTGCTCTTTGAAAAGAAAGGTTCAACACTGTGAGTTGAATGCACATATCGTGAAGAAGTTTCTGAGAATGCTTCTGTCTAGTACTTAGGTGAAGAGATTCCATTTCACAGCATAGGCCTCATAGTGCTCCAAATATCCACTTGCAGATTCTACAAAAAGAGTGTTTCAAAACTGTTCTATCAAAAGGAAGGTTCAAGTCTGTGAGTAGAATGCACTCATCACAAAGAAGTTTCTGAGAATGCTTCTGTCTAGTTTTTATGTGAAGACATTTCCTTTTCCAACATAGGCCTCAAAGCGTTCCGAATAAACACTTGCAGATTGTACAAAAGGAGTGTTTCAAAACTGTTCTATGAAAAGGAACGTTCAAGTCTGTGAGTTGAATGCACTCCTCACAAAGAAGTTTCTGAGAATGCAGCTGTCTAGTTTTTGTGTGAAGATATTTCCTTTTCCTTGCATAGGTCTCAAATCGCTGGAAATATCCACTTGCAGATTTCACAAGAAGAGTGTTTCCAAACTGCTCTATCAAAAGACAGGTTCAACTCTGTGAGTTGAATGCACGCATCGAGAAGAACTTTCTGAGAATGCTTCTGTCTAGTTTTTAGGTGAAGATATTACATTTCCCAGCATAGGCCTCAAAGTGCTCCAAATATCCTTTTGCAGATTTTACAAAAAGAGTGTTTCAAAACTGCTCTTTCAAAAAGAAGGTTCAAGTCTGTGAGTTGAATGCACTCAACACAAGGAAGTTTCTGAGAATGCTTCTGTCTAGTTTTTATGTGAAGATATTTCCATTTCCAGCATAGGCCTCAAAGCGCTCCAAATATCCATTTGCAGATTCTACAAAAAGAGTGTTTCCAAACTTCTCTATCAATTAGTAGGTTCAACTCTGTGAGGTGAATGCACTCATCACAAAGAAGTTTCTGAGAATGCTGCTGTTTAGTTCTTATGTGAAGATATTTCCTTTTCCAGCATAGGCCGGAAATCGCTCTAAATATCCACTTGCAGATTTTACCAAAAGTGTGTTTCAAAACTGCTCTTTGAAAAGAAAGGTTCAACTCTGTGAGTTGATTGCACATGTGGTGAAGAAGTTTCTGAGAATGCTTCTGTCTAGTACTTAGCTGAAGAGATTTCATTTCACAGCATAGGCCTCATAGTGCTCCAAATATCCACTTGCAGATTCTACAAAAAGAGTGTTTCAAAACTGTTCTATCAAAAGGAAGGTTCAACTCTGTGACTGGAATGCACTCATCACAAAGAAGTTTCTGAGAATGCTTCTGTCTAGTTTTTATGTGAAGATATTTCCTTTTCCAACATAGGCCTCAAAGCGCTCCGAATAAACACCTGCAGATTGTACAAAAGGAGTGTTTCAAAACTGTTCTATGAAAAGGAACGTTCAAGTCTGTGAGTTGAATGCACTCCTCACAAAGAAGTTTCTGAGAATGCAGCTGTCTAGTTTTTGTGTGAAGATATTTCCTTTTCCTTGCATAGACCTCAAATCGCTGGAAATATCCACTTGCAGATTTCACAAAAAGAGTGTTTCCAAACTGCTCTATCAAAAGACGGGTTGAAATCTGTGAGTTGAATGCACGCATCGAGGAGATCTTTCTGAGAATGCTTCTGTCTAGTTTTTAGGTGAAGATATTCCATTTCCCAGCATGGGCCTCAAAATGCTCCAAATATCCATTTGCAGATTTTACAAAAAGAGTGTTTCAAAACTGCTCTTTCAAAAAGAAGGTTCAAGTCTATGGGTTGAACGCACTCAACACAAGGAAGTTTCTGAGAATGCTTCTGTCCAGTTTTTCTGTGAATATATTTCCATTTCCAGCCTAGGCTTCAAAGCGCTCCAAATATCCACTTGCAGATTCTACAAAAAGAGTGTTTCCAAACTTGTCTATCAATTAGTAGGTTCAACTCTGTTAGGTGAATGCACTCATCACAATGAAATTTCTGAGAATGCTTCTCTCTAGTTTTTATGTGAAGCAATTTCCTTTTCCAACATAGGCCTCAAGGTGCTCTGCATAAACACTTGCGAATTCTACAAACTTAGTGATTCAAAACTGTTCTATCAAAAGGAACGTTCAAGTCTGAGGTGAATGCACTCATCAGAGAGAACTTTCTCAGAATGCTTCTGTCTAGTTTTCAGGTGAAGATATTTCATTTCCCAGCATAGGCCTCAAAGCGCTCCAAATATCCACTTGCAGATCCTACAAAAAGAGTCTTTCAAAACTGCTCTTTGAAAAGGAAGGTTCAAATCTGTGAGTTGAAAGCACTCATCAGAGAGAAGTTTCCGAGAATGATTCTATCTAGTTTTCATCTGCATGTGTTTCCTTTTCCACTAGATGCCGCAATCGCACCAAATATCCACTTGCAGTTTCCACGAAAAGAGTGTTGCAGAACTGCTCCATGGAAAGGAGTGTTCAACTCTGTGAGTTCAATCCCCACATGACATAAAAGTTTCTGAAAATGCTTCTGTCCAGTTTGTATATGAAGATATCTCCTTTTCCAGCATAAGCCTCAAAGAGCTCCAAATATCCACTTGCGTATTCTACAAAAACCGTGTTTCATAACTGGTCTATCAAAAGGAAGGTTCAACTCTGTGAGTTGAATGCACTCATCACAAAGAAGTTTCTGTGAATGCTTCCATCTAGCTTTTATGCAATGATATTTCCTTTTGCAGCATAGGCCTCAAAGCGCTCCAAATATCCACTTGCAGATTCTACAAAAAGAGGGTTTCAAAACTGCTCTATCAAAAGGCAGGTTGAACTCCGTGAGTTGAATGCACAAAGCACAGGGAACTTTCTGAGAAAGCTTTTGTCCAGTTTCTACGTGAAGATATTTCCTTTTCCAGCCTAGGCCTCAAAGCACTCCATCCATCCACATGAAGATTCTACTAAGAGTGTTTCGAAACTTCTCTATCAAAAGAAAGGTTGAACTCCGTGAGTTCAACGCACACATCACAAAGAAGTTTCTGAGAATGCTTCTGTCCAGTTTTTATGTGAAGATATTTCCTTTTCCAGCATAGGCCTCAAAGCGCTCCATATATCCACTTGCAGATGCTACAAAAAGAGTGTTTCAAAACTGCTCTTTCAGAAGGAAGCTTCAAGTCTGTGAGTTGAATGCACTTCTCACAAAGACGTTTCTGAGAATGCTTCTGTCTAGATTTCATGAGAAGATGTTTCCATTTACATCACAGGCCTCAAATCCCTCCAAATATTCACTTGCGTGTTCTACAAAAAGAGTGTTTCGAAACTTCTCTATCGATTGGTAGGTTCAACTCTCTGAGTTGAATGCACTCTTTACAAAGAGGTTTCTGAGAATATTTCTGTCTAGTTTTTATGTGAAGATATATCCTTTTCCAACATAGGCCTCGAAGCGCTCCGACTAAACAATTGCAGATTCTACAAAAGGAGTGCTTCAAAACTGTTCTATGGAAAGGAACGTTCAAGTCTGTGAGATGAATGCACTCTTCTCAAAGAGGTTTCTGAGAATGCTGCTGTCCAGTTTTTAGGTGAAGACATTTCCTTTTCCAGCATAGGCCTCAAAGCGCTCCAAATACCCACTTGCAGATTCTACAAAAAGAGTGTCTCCCAACTTCTCTATCAATTGGTAGGTTCAAGTCTGTGAGTTGAATGCAATCCACACAAAGAAGTTTCTGAGAATGCTGCTGTTTAGTTCTTATGTGAAGATATTTCCTTTTCCAGCATAGGCCGGAAATCGCTACAAATATCCACTTGCAGATTTTACCAAAAGTGTGCTTCAAAACTGCTCTTTGAAAAGAAAGGTTCAACACTGTGAGTTGAATGCACATATCGTGAAGAAGTTTCTGAGAATGCTTCTGTCTAGTACTTAGGTGAAGAGATTCCATTTCACAGCATAGGCCTCATAGTGCTCCAAATATCCACTTGCAGATTCTACAAAAAGAGTGTTTCAAAACTGTTCTATCAAAAGGAAGGTTCAAGTCTGTGAGTAGAATGCACTCATCACAAAGAAGTTTCTGAGAATGCTTCTGTCTAGTTTTTATGTGAAGACATTTCCTTTTCCAACATAGGCCTCAAAGCGTTCCGAATAAACACTTGCAGATTGTACAAAAGGAGTGTTTCAAAACTGTTCTATGAAAAGGAACGTTCAAGTCTGTGAGTTGAATGCACTCCTCACAAAGAAGTTTCTGAGAATGCAGCTGTCTAGTTTTTGTGTGAAGATATTTCCTTTTCCTTGCATAGGTCTCAAATCGCTGGAAATATCCACTTGCAGATTTCACAAGAAGAGTGTTTCCAAACTGCTCTATCAAAAGACAGGTTCAACTCTGTGAGTTGAATGCACGCATCGAGAAGAACTTTCTGAGAATGCTTCTGTCTAGTTTTTAGGTGAAGATATTACATTTCCCAGCATAGGCCTCAAAGTGCTCCAAATATCCTTTTGCAGATTTTACAAAAAGAGTGTTTCAAAACTGCTCTTTCAAAAAGAAGGTTCAAGTCTGTGAGTTGAATGCACTCAACACAAGGAAGTTTCTGAGAATGCTTCTGTCTAGTTTTTATGTGAAGATATTTCCATTTCCAGCATAGGCCTCAAAGCGCTCCAAATATCCATTTGCAGATTCTACAAAAAGAGTGTTTCCAAACTTCTCTATCAATTAGTAGGTTCAACTCTGTGAGGTGAATGCACTCATCACAAAGAAGTTTCTGAGAATGCTGCTGTTTAGTTCTTATGTGAAGATATTTCCTTTTCCAGCATAGGCCGGAAATCGCTCTAAATATCCACTTGCAGATTTTACCAAAAGTGTGTTTCAAAACTGCTCTTTGAAAAGAAAGGTTCAACTCTGTGAGTTGATTGCACATGTGGTGAAGAAGTTTCTGAGAATGCTTCTGTCTAGTACTTAGCTGAAGAGATTTCATTTCACAGCATAGGCCTCATAGTGCTCCAAATATCCACTTGCAGATTCTACAAAAAGAGTGTTTCAAAACTGTTCTATCAAAAGGAAGGTTCAACTCTGTGACTGGAATGCACTCATCACAAAGAAGTTTCTGAGAATGCTTCTGTCTAGTTTTTATGTGAAGATATTTCCTTTTCCAACATAGGCCTCAAAGCGCTCCGAATAAACACCTGCAGATTGTACAAAAGGAGTGTTTCAAAACTGTTCTATGAAAAGGAACGTTCAAGTCTGTGAGTTGAATGCACTCCTCACAAAGAAGTTTCTGAGAATGCAGCTGTCTAGTTTTTGTGTGAAGATATTTCCTTTTCCTTGCATAGACCTCAAATCGCTGGAAATATCCACTTGCAGATTTCACAAAAAGAGTGTTTCCAAACTGCTCTATCAAAAGACGGGTTGAAATCTGTGAGTTGAATGCACGCATCGAGGAGATCTTTCTGAGGATGCTTCTGTCTAGTTTTTAGGTGAAGATATTCCATTTCCCAGCATGGGCCTCAAAATGCTCCAAATATCCATTTGCAGATTTTACAAAAAGAGTGTTTCAAAACTGCTCTTTCAAAAAGAAGGTTCAAGTCTATGGGTTGAACGCACTCAACACAAGGAAGTTTCTGAGAATGCTTCTGTCCAGTTTTTATGTGAATATATTTCCATTTCCAGCCTAGGCTTCAAAGCGCTCCAAATATCCACTTGCAGATTCTACAAAAAGAGTGTTTCCAAACTTGTCTATCAATTAGTAGGTTCAACTCTGTTAGGTGAATGCACTCATCACAATGAAATTTCTGAGAATGCTTCTCTCTAGTTTTTATGTGAAGCAATTTCCTTTTCCAACATAGGCCTCAAGGTGCTCTGCATAAACACTTGCGAATTCTACAAACTTAGTGATTCAAAACTGTTCTATCAAAAGGAACGTTCAAGTCTGAGGTGAATGCACTCATCAGAGAGAACTTTCTCAGAATGCTTCTGTCTAGTTTTCAGGTGAAGATATTTCATTTCCCAGCATAGGCCTCAAAGCGCTCCAAATATCCACTTGCAGATCCTACAAAAAGAGTCTTTCAAAACTGCTCTTTGAAAAGGAAGGTTCAAATCTGTGAGTTGAAAGCACTCATCAGAGAGAAGTTTCCGAGAATGATTCTATCTAGTTTTCATCTGCATGTGTTTCCTTTTCCACTAGATGCCGCAATCGCACCAAATATCCACTTGCAGTTTCCACGAAAAGAGTGTTGCAGAACTGCTCCATGGAAAGGAGTGTTCAACTCTGTGAGTTCAATCCCCACATGACATAAAAGTTTCTGAAAATGCTTCTGTCCAGTTTGTATATGAAGATATCTCCTTTTCCAGCATAAGCCTCAAAGAGCTCCAAATATCCACTTGCGTATCCTACAAAAACCGTGTTTCATAACTGGTCTATCAAAAGGAAGGTTCAACTCTGTGAGTTGAATGCACTCATCACAAAGAAGTTTCTGTGAATGCTTCCATCTAGCTTTTATGCAATGATATTTCCTTTTGCAGCATAGGCCTCAAAGCGCTCCAAATATCCACTTGCAGATTCTACAAAAAGAGGGTTTCAAAACTGCTCTATCAAAAGGCAGGTTGAACTCCGTGAGTTGAATGCACAAAGCACAGGGAACTTTCTGAGAAAGCTTTTGTCCAGTTTCTACGTGAAGATATTTCCTTTTCCAGCCTAGGCCTCAAAGCACTCCATCCATCCACATGAAGATTCTACTAAAAGAGTGTTTCGAAACTTCTCTATCAAAAGAAAGGTTGAACTCCGTGAGTTCAACGCACACATCACAAAGAAGTTTCTGAGAATGCTTCTGTCCAGTTTTTATGTGAAGATATTTCCTTTTCCAGCATAGGCCTCAAAGCGCTCCATATATCCACTTGCAGATGCTACAAAAAGAGTGTTTCAAAACTGCTCTTTCAGAAGGAAGCTTCAAGTCTGTGAGTTGAATGCACTTCTCACAAAGACGTTTCTGAGAATGCTTCTGTCTAGATTTCATGAGAAGATGTTTCCATTTACATCACAGGCCTCAAATCCCTCCAAATATTCACTTGCGTGTTCTACAAAAAGAGTGTTTCGAAACTTCTCTATCGATTGGTAGGTTCAACTCTCTGAGTTGAATGCACTCTTTACAAAGAGGTTTCTGAGAATATTTCTGTCTAGTTTTTATGTGAAGATATATCCTTTTCCAACATAGGCCTCGAAGCGCTCCGACTAAACAATTGCAGATTCTACAAAAGGAGTGCTTCAAAACTGTTCTATGGAAAGGAACGTTCAAGTCTGTGAGATGAATGCACTCTTCTCAAAGAGGTTTCTGAGAATGCTGCTGTCCAGTTTTTAGGTGAAGACATTTCCTTTTCCAGCATAGGCCTCAAAGCGCTCCAAATACCCACTTGCAGATTCTACAAAAAGAGTGTCTCCCAACTTCTCTATCAATTGGTAGGTTCAAGTCTGTGAGTTGAATGCAATCCACACAAAGAAGTTTCTGAGAATGCTGCTGTTTAGTTCTTATGTGAAGATATTTCCTTTTCCAGCATAGGCCGGAAATCGCTACAAATATCCACTTGCAGATTTTACCAAAAGTGTGCTTCAAAACTGCTCTTTGAAAAGAAAGGTTCAACACTGAGTTGAATGCACATATCGTGAAGAAGTTTCTGAGAATGCTTCTGTCTAGTACTTAGGTGAAGAGATTCCATTTCACAGCATAGGCCTCATAGTGCTCCAAATATCCACTTGCAGATTCTACAAAAAGAGTGTTTCAAAACTGTTCTATCAAAAGGAAGGTTCAAGTCTGTGAGTAGAATGCACTCATCACAAAGAAGTTTCTGAGAATGCTTCTGTCTAGTTTTTATGTGAAGACATTTCCTTTTCCAACATAGGCCTCAAAGCGTTCCGAATAAACACTTGCAGATTGTACAAAAGGAGTGTTTCAAAACTGTTCTATGAAAAGGAACGTTCAAGTCTGTGAGTTGAATGCACTCCTCACAAAGAAGTTTCTGAGAATGCAGCTGTCTAGTTTTTGTGTGAAGATATTTCCTTTTCCTTGCATAGGTCTCAAATCGCTGGAAATATCCACTTGCAGATTTCACAAGAAGAGTGTTTCCAAACTGCTCTATCAAAAGACAGGTTCAACTCTGTGAGTTGAATGCACGCATCGAGAAGAACTTTCTGAGAATGCTTCTGTCTAGTTTTTAGGTGAAGATATTACATTTCCCAGCATAGGCCTCAAAGTGCTCCAAATATCCTTTTGCAGATTTTACAAAAAGAGTGTTTCAAAACTGCTCTTTCAAAAAGAAGGTTCAAGTCTGTGAGTTGAATGCACTCAACACAAGGAAGTTTCTGAGAATGCTTCTGTCTAGTTTTTATGTGAAGATATTTCCATTTCCAGCATAGGCCTCAAAGCGCTCCAAATATCCATTTGCAGATTCTACAAAAAGAGTGTTTCCAAACTTCTCTATCAATTAGTAGGTTCAACTCTGTGAGGTGAATGCACTCATCACAAAGAAGTTTCTGAGAATGCTGCTGTTTAGTTCTTATGTGAAGATATTTCCTTTTCCAGCATAGGCCGGAAATCGCTCTAAATATCCACTTGCAGATTTTACCAAAAGTGTGTTTCAAAACTGCTCTTTGAAAAGAAAGGTTCAACTCTGTGAGTTGATTGCACATGTGGTGAAGAAGTTTCTGAGAATGCTTCTGTCTAGTACTTAGCTGAAGAGATTTCATTTCACAGCATAGGCCTCATAGTGCTCCAAATATCCACTTGCAGATTCTACAAAAAGAGTGTTTCAAAACTGTTCTATCAAAAGGAAGGTTCAACTCTGTGACTGGAATGCACTCATCACAAAGAAGTTTCTGAGAATGCTTCTGTCTAGTTTTTATGTGAAGATATTTCCTTTTCCAACATAGGCCTCAAAGCGCTCCCAATAAACACCTGCAGATTGAACAAAAGGAGTGTTTCAAAACTGTTCTATGAAAAGGAACGTTCAAGTCTGTGAGTTGAATGCACTCCTCACAAAGAAGTTTCTGAGAATGCAGCTGTCTAGTTTTTGTGTGAAGATATTTCCTTTTCCTTGCATAGACCTCAAATCGCTGGAAATATCCACTTGCAGATTTCACAAAAAGAGTGTTTCCAAACTGCTCTATCAAAAGACGGGTTGAAATCTGTGAGTTGAATGCACGCATCGAGGAGATCTTTCTGAGAATGCTTCTGTCTAGTTTTTAGGTGAAGATATTCCATTTCCCAGCATGGGCCTCAAAATGCTCCAAATATCCATTTGCAGATTTTACAAAAAGAGTGTTTCAAAACTGCTCTTTCAAAAAGAAGGTTCAAGTCTATGGGTTGAACGCACTCAACACAAGGAAGTTTCTGAGAATGCTTCTGTCCAGTTTTTATGTGAATATATTTCCATTTCCAGCCTAGGCTTCAAAGCGCTCCAAATATCCACTTGCAGATTCTACAAAAAGAGTGTTTCCAAACTTGTCTATCAATTAGTAGGTTCAACTCTGTTAGGTGAATGCACTCATCACAATGAAATTTCTGAGAATGCTTCTCTCTAGTTTTTATGTGAAGCAATTTCCTTTTCCAACATAGGCCTCAAGGTGCTCTGCATAAACACTTGCGAATTCTACAAACTTAGTGATTCAAAACTGTTCTATCAAAAGGAACGTTCAAGTCTGAGGTGAATGCACTCATCAGAGAGAACTTTCTCAGAATGCTTCTGTCTAGTTTTCAGGTGAAGATATTTCATTTCCCAGCATAGGCCTCAAAGCGCTCCAAATATCCACTTGCAGATCCTACAAAAAGAGTCTTTCAAAACTGCTCTTTGAAAAGGAAGGTTCAAATCTGTGAGTTGAAAGCACTCATCAGAGAGAAGTTTCCGAGAATGACTCTATCTAGTTTTCATCTGCATGTGTTTCCTTTTCCACTAGATGCCGCAATCGCACCAAATATCCACTTGCAGTTTCCACGAAAAGAGTGTTGCAGAACTGCTCCATGGAAAGGAGTGTTCATCTCTGTGAGTTCAATCCCCACATGACATAAAAGTTTCTGAAAATGCTTCTGTCCAGTTTGTATATGAAGATATCTCCTTTTCCAGCATAAGCCTCAAAGAGCTCCAAATATCCACTTGCGTATTCTACAAAAACCGTGTTTCATAACTGGTCTATCAAAAGGAAGGTTCAACTCTGTGAGTTGAATGCACTCATCACAAAGAAGTTTCTGTGAATGCTTCCATCTAGCTTTTATGCAATGATATTTCCTTTTGCAGCATAGGCCTCAAAGCGCTCCACATATCCACTTGCAGATTCTACAAAAAGAGGGTTTCAAAACTGCTCTATCAAAAGGCAGGTTGAACTCCGTGAGTTGAATGCACAAAGCACAGGGAACTTTCTGAGAAAGCTTTTGTCCAGTTTCTACGTGAAGATATTTCCTTTTCCAGCCTAGGCCTCAAAGCACTCCATCCATCCACATGAAGATTCTACTAAAAGAGTGTTTCGAAACTTCTCTATCAAAAGAAAGGTTGAACTCCGTGAGTTCAACGCACACATCACAAAGAAGTTTCTGAGAATGCTTCTGTCCAGTTTTTATGTGAAGATATTTCCTTTTCCAGCATAGGCCTCAAAGCGCTCCATATATCCACTTGCAGATGCTACAAAAAGAGTGTTTCAAAACTGCTCTTTCAGAAGGAAGCTTCAAGTCTGTGAGTTGAATGCACTTCTCACAAAGACGTTTCTGAGAATGCTTCTGTCTAGATTTCATGAGAAGATGTTTCCATTTACATCACAGGCCTCAAATCCCTCCAAATATTCACTTGCGTGTTCTACAAAAAGAGTGTTTCGAAACTTCTCTATCGATTGGTAGGTTCAACTCTCTGAGTTGAATGCACTCTTTACAAAGAGGTTTCTGAGAATATTTCTGTCTAGTTTTTATGTGAAGATATATCCTTTTCCAACATAGGCCTCGAAGCGCTCCGACTAAACAATTGCAGATTCTACAAAAGGAGTGCTTCAAAACTGTTCTATCGAAAGGAACGTTCAAGTCTGTGAGATGAATGCACTCTTCTCAAAGAGGTTTCTGAGAATGCTGCTGTCCAGTTTTTAGGTGAAGACATTTCCTTTTCCAGCATAGGCCTCAAAGCGCTCCAAATACCCACTTGCAGATTCTACAAAAAGAGTGTCTCCCAACTTCTCTATCAATTGGTACGTTCAAGTCTGTGAGTTGAATGCAATCCACACAAAGAAGTTTCTGAGAATGCTGCTGTTTAGTTCTTATGTGAAGATATTTCCTTTTCCAGCATAGGCCGGAAATCGCTACAAATATCCACTTGCAGATTTTACCGAAAGTGTGCTTCAAAACTGCTCTTTGAAAAGAAAGGTTCAACACTGTGAGTTGAATGCACATATCGTGAAGAAGTTTCTGAGAATGCTTCTGTCTAGTACTTAGGTGAAGAGATTCCATTTCACAGCATAGGCCTCATAGTGCTCCAAATATCCACTTGCAGATTCTACAAAAAGAGTGTTTCAAAACTGTTCTATCAAAAGGAAGGTTCAAGTCTGTGAGTAGAATGCACTCATCACAAAGAAGTTTCTGAGAATGCTTCTGTCTAGTTTTTATGTGAAGACATTTCCTTTTCCAACATAGGCCTCAAAGCGTTCCGAATAAACACTTGCAGATTGTACAAAAGGAGTGTTTCAAAACTGTTCTATGAAAAGGAACGTTCAAGTCTGTGAGTTGAATGCACTCCTCACAAAGAAGTTTCTGAGAATGCAGCTGTCTAGTTTTTGTGTGAAGATATTTCCTTTTCCTTGCATAGGTCTCAAATCGCTGGAAATATCCACTTGCAGATTTCACAAGAAGAGTGTTTCCAAACTGCTCTATCAAAAGACAGGTTCAACTCTGTGAGTTGAATGCACGCATCGAGAAGAACTTTCTGAGAATGCTTCTGTCTAGTTTTTAGGTGAAGATATTACATTTCCCAGCATAGGCCTCAAAGTGCTCCAAATATCCTTTTGCAGATTTTACAAAAAGAGTGTTTCAAAACTGCTCTTTCAAAAAGAAGGTTCAAGTCTGTGAGTTGAATGCACTCAACACAAGGAAGTTTCTGAGAATGCTTCTGTCTAGTTTTTATGTGAAGATATTTCCATTTCCAGCATAGGCCTCAAAGCGCTCCAAATATCCATTTGCAGATTCTACAAAAAGAGTGTTTCCAAACTTCTCTATCAATTAGTAGGTTCAACTCTGTGAGGTGAATGCACTCATCACAAAGAAGTTTCTGAGAATGCTGCTGTTTAGTTCTTATGTGAAGATATTTCCTTTTCCAGCATAGGCCGGAAATCGCTCTAAATATCCACTTGCAGATTTTACCAAAAGTGTGTTTCAAAACTGCTCTTTGAAAAGAAAGGTTCAACTCTGTGAGTTGATTGCACATGTGGTGAAGAAGTTTCTGAGAATGCTTCTGTCTAGTACTTAGCTGAAGAGATTTCATTTCACAGCATAGGCCTCATAGTGCTCCAAATATCCACTTGCAGATTCTACAAAAAGAGTGTTTCAAAACTGTTCTATCAAAAGGAAGGTTCAACTCTGTGACTGGAATGCACTCATCACAAAGAAGTTTCTGAGAATGCTTCTGTCTAGTTTTTATGTGAAGATATTTCCTTTTCCAACATAGGCCTCAAAGCGCTCCCAATAAACACCTGCAGATTGTACAAAAGGAGTGTTTCAAAACTGTTCTATGAAAAGGAACGTTCAAGTCTGTGAGTTGAATGCACTCCTCACAAAGAAGTTTCTGAGAATGCAGCTGTCTAGTTTTTGTGTGAAGATATTTCCTTTTCCTTGCATAGACCTCAAATCGCTGGAAATATCCACTTGCAGATTTCACAAAAAGAGTGTTTCCAAACTGCTCTATCAAAAGACGGGTTGAAATCTGTGAGTTGAATGCACGCATCGAGGAGATCTTTCTGAGAATGCTTCTGTCTAGTTTTTAGGTGAAGATATTCCATTTCCCAGCATGGGCCTCAAAATGCTCCAAATATCCATTTGCAGATTTTACAAAAAGAGTGTTTCAAAACTGCTCTTTCAAAAAGAAGGTTCAAGTCTATGGGTTGAACGCACTCAACACAAGGAAGTTTCTGAGAATGCTTCTGTCCAGTTTTTCTGTGAATATATTTCCATTTCCAGCCTAGGCTTCAAAGCGCTCCAAATATCCACTTGCAGATTCTACAAAAAGAGTGTTTCCAAACTTGTCTATCAATTAGTAGGTTCAACTCTGTTAGGTGAATGCACTCATCACAATGAAATTTCTGAGAATGCTTCTCTCTAGTTTTTATGTGAAGCAATTTCCTTTTCCAACATAGGCCTCAAGGTGCTCTGCATAAACACTTGCGAATTCTACAAACTTAGTGATTCAAAACTGTTCTATCAAAAGGAACGTTCAAGTCTGAGGTGAATGCACTCATCAGAGAGAACTTTCTCAGAATGCTTCTGTCTAGTTTTCAGGTGAAGATATTTCATTTCCCAGCATAGGCCTCAAAGCGCTCCAAATATCCACTTGCAGATCCTACAAAAAGAGTCTTTCAAAACTGCTCTTTGAAAAGGAAGGTTCAAATCTGTGAGTTGAAAGCACTCATCAGAGAGAAGTTTCCGAGAATGATTCTATCTAGTTTTCATCTGCATGTGTTTCCTTTTCCACTAGATGCCGCAATCGCACCAAATATCCACTTGCAGTTTCCACGAAAAGAGTGTTGCAGAACTGCTCCATGGAAAGGAGTGTTCAACTCTGTGAGTTCAATCCCCACATGACATAAAAGTTTCTGAAAATGCTTCTGTCCAGTTTGTATATGAAGATATCTCCTTTTCCAGCATAAGCCTCAAAGAGCTCCAAATATCCACTTGCGTATTCTACAAAAACCGTGTTTCATAACTGGTCTATCAAAAGGAAGGTTCAACTCTGTGAGTTGAATGCACTCATCACAAAGAAGTTTCTGTGAATGCTTCCATCTAGCTTTTATGCAATGATATTTCCTTTTGCAGCATAGGCCTCAAAGCGCTCCAAATATCCACTTGCAGATTCTACAAAAAGAGGGTTTCAAAACTGCTCTATCAAAAGGCAGGTTGAACTCCGTGAGTTGAATGCACAAAGCACAGGGAACTTTCTGAGAAAGCTTTTGTCCAGTTTCTACGTGAAGATATTTCCTTTTCCAGCCTAGGCCTCAAAGCACTCCATCCATCCACATGAAGATTCTACTAAAAGAGTGTTTCGAAACTTCTCTATCAAAAGAAAGGTTGAACTCCGTGAGTTCAACGCACACATCACAAAGAAGTTTCTGAGAATGCTTCTGTCCAGTTTTTATGTGAAGATATTTCCTTTTCCAGCATAGGCCTCAAAGCGCTCCATATATCCACTTGCAGATGCTACAAAAAGAGTGTTTCAAAACTGCTCTTTCAGAAGGAAGCTTCAAGTCTGTGAGTTGAATGCACTTCTCACAAAGACGTTTCTGAGAATGCTTCTGTCTAGATTTCATGAGAAGATGTTTCCATTTACATCACAGGCCTCAAATCCCTCCAAATATTCACTTGCGTGTTCTACAAAAAGAGTGTTTCGAAACTTCTCTATCGATTGGTAGGTTCAACTCTCTGAGTTGAATGCACTCTTTACAAAGAGGTTTCTGAGAATATTTCTGTCTAGTTTTTATGTGAAGATATATCCTTTTCCAACATAGGCCTCGAAGCGCTCCGACTAAACAATTGCAGATTCTACAAAAGGAGTGCTTCAAAACTGTTCTATCGAAAGGAACGTTCAAGTCTGTGAGATGAATGCACTCTTCTCAAAGAGGTTTCTGAGAATGCTGCTGTCTAGTTTTTAGGTGAAGACATTTCCTTTTCCAGCATAGGCCTCAAAGCGCTCCAAATACCCACTTGCAGATTCTACAAAAGGAGTGTCTCCCAACTTCTCTATCAATTGGTAGGTTCAAGTCTGTGAGTTGAATGCAATCCACACAAAGAAGTTTCTGAGAATGCTGCTGTTTAGTTCTTATGTGAAGATATTTCCTTTTCCAGCATAGGCCGGAAATCGCTACAAATATCCACTTGCAGATTTTACCAAAAGTGTGCTTCAAAACTGCTCTTTGAAAAGAAAGGTTCAACACTGTGAGTTGAATGCACATATCGTGAAGAAGTTTCTGAGAATGCTTCTGTCTAGTACTTAGGTGAAGAGATTCCATTTCACAGCATAGGCCTCATAGTGCTCCAAATATCCACTTGCAGATTCTACAAAAAGAGTGTTTCAAAACTGTTCTATCAAAAGGAAGGTTCAAGTCTGTGAGTAGAATGCACTCATCACAAAGAAGTTTCTGAGAATGCTTCTGTCTAGTTTTTATGTGAAGACATTTCCTTTTCCAAGATAGGCCTCAAAGCGTTCCGAATAAACACTTGCAGATTGTACAAAAGGAGTGTTTCAAAACTGTTCTATGAAAAGGAACGTTCAAGACTGTGAGTTGAATGCACTCCTCACAAAGAAGTTTCTGAGAATGCAGCTGTCTAGTTTTTGTGTGAAGATATTTCCTTTTCCTTGCATAGGTCTCAAATCGCTGGAAATATCCACTTGCAGATTTCACAAGAAGAGTGTTTCCAAACTGCTCTATCAAAAGACAGGTTCAACTCTGTGAGTTGAATGCACGCATCGAGAAGAACTTTCTGAGAATGCTTCTGTCTAGTTTTTAGGTGAAGATATTACATTTCCCAGCATAGGCCTCAAAGTGCTCCAAATATCCTTTTGCAGATTTTACAAAAAGAGTGTTTCAAAACTGCTCTTTCAAAAAGAAGGTTCAAGTCTGTGAGTTGAATGCACTCAACACAAGGAAGTTTCTGAGAATGCTTCTGTCTAGTTTTTATGTGAAGATATTTCCATTTCCAGCATAGGCCTCAAAGCGCTCCAAATATCCATTTGCAGATTCTACAAAAAGAGTGTTTCCAAACTTCTCTATCAATTAGTAGGTTCAACTCTGTGAGGTGAATGCACTCATCACAAAGAAGTTTCTGAGAATGCTGCTGTTTAGTTCTTATGTGAAGATATTTCCTTTTCCAGCATAGGCCGGAAATCGCTCTAAATATCCACTTGCAGATTTTACCAAAAGTGTGTTTCAAAACTGCTCTTTGAAAAGAAAGGTTCAACTCTGTGAGTTGATTGCACATGTGGTGAAGAAGTTTCTGAGAATGCTTCTGTCTAGTACTTAGCTGAAGAGATTTCATTTCACAGCATAGGCCTCATAGTGCTCCAAATATCCACTTGCAGATTCTACAAAAAGAGTGTTTCAAAACTGTTCTATCAAAAGGAAGGTTCAACTCTGTGACTAGAATGCACTCATCACAAAGAAGTTTCTGAGAATGCTTCTGTCTAGTTTTTATGTGAAGATATTTCCTTTTCCAACATAGGCCTCAAAGCGCTCCGAATAAACACCTGCAGATTGTACAAAAGGAGTGTTTCAAAACTGTTCTATGAAAAGGAACGTTCAAGTCTGTGAGTTGAATGCACTCCTCACAAAGAAGTTTCTGAGAATGCAGCTGTCTAGTTTTTGTGTGAAGATATTTCCTTTTCCTTGCATAGACCTCAAATCGCTGGAAATATCCACTTGCAGATTTCACAAAAAGAGTGTTTCCAAACTGCTCTATCAAAAGACGGGTTGAAATCCGTGAGTTGAATGCACGCATCGAGGAGATCTTTCTGAGGATGCTTCTGTCTAGTTTTTAGGTGAAGATATTCCATTTCCCAGCATGGGCCTCAAAATGCTCCAAATATCCATTTGCAGATTTTACAAAAAGAGTGTTTCAAAACTGCTCTTTCAAAAAGAAGGTTCAAGTCTATGGGTTGAACGCACTCAACACAAGGAAGTTTCTGAGAATGCTTCTGTCCAGTTTTTCTGTGAATATATTTCCATTTCCAGCCTAGGCTTCAAAGCGCTCCAAATATCCACTTGCAGATTCTACAAAAAGAGTGTTTCCAAACTTGTCTATCAATTAGTAGGTTCAACTCTGTTAGGTGAATGCACTCATCACAATGAAATTTCTGAGAATGCTTCTCTCTAGTTTTTATGTGAAGCAATTTCCTTTTCCAACATAGGCCTCAAGGTGCTCTGCATAAACACTTGCGAATTCTACAAACTTAGTGATTCAAAACTGTTCTATCAAAAGGAACGTTCAAGTCTGAGGTGAATGCACTCATCAGAGAGAACTTTCTCAGAATGCTTCTGTCTAGTTTTCAGGTGAAGATATTTCATTTCCCAGCATAGGCCTCAAAGCGCTCCAAATATCCACTTGCAGATCCTACAAAAAGAGTCTTTCAAAACTGCTCTTTGAAAAGGAAGGTTCAAATCTGTGAGTTGAAAGCACTCATCAGAGAGAAGTTTCCGAGAATGATTCTATCTAGTTTTCATCTGCATGTGTTTCCTTTTCCACTAGATGCCGCAATCGCACCAAATATCCACTTGCAGTTTCCACGAAAAGAGTGTTGCAGAACTGCTCCATGGAAAGGAGCGTTCAACTCTGTGAGTTCAATCCCCACATGACATAAAAGTTTCTGAAAATGCTTCTGTCCAGTTTGTATATGAAGATATCTCCTTTTCCAGCATAAGCCTCAAAGAGCTCCAAATATCCACTTGCGTATTCTACAAAAACCGTGTTTCATAACTGGTCTATCAAAAGCAAGGTTCAACTCTGTGAGTTGAATGCACTCATCACAAAGAAGTTTCTGTGAATGCTTCCATCTAGCTTTTATGCAATGATATTTCCTTTTGCAGCATAGGCCTCAAAGCGCTCCAAATATCCACTTGCAGATTCTACAAAAAGAGGGTTTCAAAACTGCTCTATCAAAAGGCAGGTTGAACTCCGTGAGTTGAATGCACAAAGCACAGGGAACTTTCTGAGAAAGCTTTTGTCCAGTTTCTACGTGAAGATATTTCCTTTTCCAGCCTAGGCCTCAAAGCACTCCATCCATCCACATGAAGATTCTACTAAAAGAGTGTTTCGAAACTTCTCTATCAAAAGAAAGGTTGAACTCCGTGAGTTCAACGCACACATCACAAAGAAGTTTCTGAGAATGCTTCTGTCCAGTTTTTATGTGAAGATATTTCCTTTTCCAGCATAGGCCTCAAAGCGCTCCATATATCCACTTGCAGATGCTACAAAAAGAGTGTTTCAAAACTGCTCTTTCAGAAGGAAGCTTCAAGTCTGTGAGTTGAATGCACTTCTCACAAAGACGTTTCTGAGAATGCTTCTGTCTAGATTTCATGAGAAGATGTTTCCATTTACATCACAGGCCTCAAATCCCTCCAAATATTCACTTGCGTGTTCTACAAAAAGAGTGTTTCGAAACTTCTCTATCGATTGGTAGGTTCAACTCTCTGAGTTGAATGCACTCTTTACAAAGAGGTTTCTGAGAATATTTCTGTCTAGTTTTTATGTGAAGATATATCCTTTTCCAACATAGGCCTCGAAGCGCTCCGACTAAACAATTGCAGATTCTACAAAAGGAGTGCTTCAAAACTGTTCTATCGAAAGGAACGTTCAAGTCTGTGAGATGAATGCACTCTTCTCAAAGAGGTTTCTGAGAATGCTGCTGTCTAGTTTTTAGGTGAAGACATTTCCTTTTCCAGCATAGGCCTCAAAGCGCTCCAAATACCCACTTGCAGATTCTACAAAAGGAGTGTCTCCCAACTTCTCTATCAATTGGTAGGTTCAAGTCTGTGAGTTGAATGCAATCCACACAAAGAAGTTTCTGAGAATGCTGCTGTTTAGTTCTTATGTGAAGATATTTCCTTTTCCAGCATAGGCCGGAAATCGCTACAAATATCCACTTGCAGATTTTACCAAAAGTGTGCTTCAAAACTGCTCTTTGAAAAGAAAGGTTCAACACTGTGAGTTGAATGCACATATCGTGAAGAAGTTTCTGAGAATGCTTCTGTCTAGTACTTAGGTGAAGAGATTCCATTTCACAGCATAGGCCTCATAGTGCTCCAAATATCCACTTGCAGATTCTACAAAAAGAGTGTTTCAAAACTGTTCTATCAAAAGGAAGGTTCAAGTCTGTGAGTAGAATGCACTCATCACAAAGAAGTTTCTGAGAATGCTTCTGTCTAGTTTTTATGTGAAGACATTTCCTTTTCCAACATAGGCCTCAAAGCGTTC
The DNA here is from genome assembly GCF_028885625.2 of Pongo pygmaeus. NCBI lineage: Eukaryota > Metazoa > Chordata > Mammalia > Primates > Hominidae > Pongo > Pongo pygmaeus. The sequence goes on from NC_085930.1 coordinate 22,098,660, forward strand.
CGAATAAACACTTGCAGATTGTACAAAAGGAGTGTTTCAAAACTGTTCTATGAAAAGGAACGTTCAAGACTGTGAGTTGAATGCACTCCTCACAAAGAAGTTTCTGAGAATGCAGCTGTCTAGTTTTTGTGTGAAGATATTTCCTTTTCCTTGCATAGGTCTCAAATCGCTGGAAATATCCACTTGCAGATTTCACAAGAAGAGTGTTTCCAAACTGCTCTATCAAAAGACAGGTTCAACTCTGTGAGTTGAATGCACGCATCGAGAAGAACTTTCTGAGAATGCTTCTGTCTAGTTTTTAGGTGAAGATATTACATTTCCCAGCATAGGCCTCAAAGTGCTCCAAATATCCTTTTGCAGATTTTACAAAAAGAGTGTTTCAAAACTGCTCTTTCAAAAAGAAGGTTCAAGTCTGTGAGTTGAATGCACTCAACACAAGGAAGTTTCTGAGAATGCTTCTGTCTAATTTTTATGTGAAGATATTTCCATTTCCAGCATAGGCCTCAAAGCGCTCCAAATATCCATTTGCAGATTCTACAAAAAGAGTGTTTCCAAACTTCTCTATCAATTAGTAGGTTCAACTCTGTGAGGTGAATGCACTCATCACAAAGAAGTTTCTGAGAATGCTGCTGTTTAGTTCTTATGTGAAGATATTTCCTTTTCCAGCATAGGCCGGAAATCGCTCTAAATATCCACTTGCAGATTTTACCAAAAGTGTGTTTCAAAACTGCTCTTTGAAAAGAAAGGTTCAACTCTGTGAGTTGATTGCACATGTGGTGAAGAAGTTTCTGAGAATGCTTCTGTCTAGTACTTAGCTGAAGAGATTTCATTTCACAGCATAGGCCTCATAGTGCTCCAAATATCCACTTGCAGATTCTACAAAAAGAGTGTTTCAAAACTGTTCTATCAAAAGGAAGGTTCAACTCTGTGACTAGAATGCACTCATCACAAAGAAGTTTCTGAGAATGCTTCTGTCTAGTTTTTATGTGAAGATATTTCCTTTTCCAACATAGGCCTCAAAGCGCTCCGAATAAACACCTGCAGATTGTACAAAAGGAGTGTTTCAAAACTGCTCTATGAAAAGGAACGTTCAAGTCTGTGAGTTGAATGCACTCCTCACAAAGAAGTTTCTGAGAATGCAGCTGTCTAGTTTTTGTGTGAAGATATTTCCTTTTCCTTGCATAGACCTCAAATCGCTGGAAATATCCACTTGCAGATTTCACAAAAAGAGTGTTTCCAAACTGCTCTATCAAAAGACGGGTTGCAATCCGTGAGTTGAATGCACGCATCGAGGAGATCTTTCTGAGGATGCTTCTGTCTAGTTTTTAGGTGAAGATATTCCATTTCCCAGCATGGGCCTCAAAATGCTCCAAATATCCATTTGCAGATTTTACAAAAAGAGTGTTTCAAAACTGCTCTTTCAAAAAGAAGGTTCAAGTCTATGGGTTGAACGCACTCAACACAAGGAAGTTTCTGAGAATGCTTCTGTCCAGTTTTTCTGTGAATATATTTCCATTTCCAGCCTAGGCTTCAAAGCGCTCCAAATATCCACTTGCAGATTCTACAAAAAGAGTGTTTCCAAACTTGTCTATCAATTAGTAGGTTCAACTCTGTTAGGTGAATGCACTCATCACAATGAAATTTCTGAGAATGCTTCTCTCTAGTTTTTATGTGAAGCAATTTCCTTTTCCAACATAGGCCTCAAGGTGCTCTGCATAAACACTTGCGAATTCTACAAACTTAGTGATTCAAAACTGTTCTATCAAAAGGAACGTTCAAGTCTGAGGTGAATGCACTCATCAGAGAGAACTTTCTCAGAATGCTTCTGTCTAGTTTTCAGGTGAAGATATTTCATTTCCCAGCATAGGCCTCAAAGCGCTCCAAATATCCACTTGCAGATCCTACAAAAAGAGTCTTTCAAAACTGCTCTTTGAAAAGGAAGGTTCAAATCTGTGAGTTGAAAGCACTCATCAGAGAGAAGTTTCCGAGAATGATTCTATCTAGTTTTCATCTGCATGTGTTTCCTTTTCCACTAGATGCCGCAATCGCACCAAATATCCACTTGCAGTTTCCACGAAAAGAGTGTTGCAGAACTGCTCCATGGAAAGGAGCGTTCAACTCTGTGAGTTCAATCCCCACATGACATAAAAGTTTCTGAAAATGCTTCTGTCCAGTTTGTATATGAAGATATCTCCTTTTCCAGCATAAGCCTCAAAGAGCTCCAAATATCCACTTGCGTATTCTACAAAAACCGTGTTTCATAACTGGTCTATCAAAAGCAAGGTTCAACTCTGTGAGTTGAATGCACTCATCACAAAGAAGTTTCTGTGAATGCTTCCATCTAGCTTTTATGCAATGATATTTCCTTTTGCAGCATAGGCCTCAAAGCGCTCCAAATATCCACTTGCAGATTCTACAAAAAGAGGGTTTCAAAACTGCTCTATCAAAAGGCAGGTTGAACTCCGTGAGTTGAATGCACAAAGCACAGGGAACTTTCTGAGAAAGCTTTTGTCCAGTTTCTACGTGAAGATATTTCCTTTTCCAGCCTAGGCCTCAAAGCACTCCATCCATCCACATGAAGATTCTACTAAAAGAGTGTTTCGAAACTTCTCTATCAAAAGAAAGGTTGAACTCCGTGAGTTCAACGCACACATCACAAAGAAGTTTCTGAGAATGCTTCTGTCCAGTTTTTATGTGAAGATATTTCCTTTTCCAGCATAGGCCTCAAAGCGCTCCATATATCCACTTGCAGATGCTACAAAAAGAGTGTTTCAAAACTGCTCTTTCAGAAGGAAGCTTCAAGTCTGTGAGTTGAATGCACTTCTCACAAAGACGTTTCTGAGAATGCTTCTGTCTAGATTTCATGAGAAGATGTTTCCATTTACATCACAGGCCTCAAATCCCTCCAAATATTCACTTGCGTGTTCTACAAAAAGAGTGTTTCGAAACTTCTCTATCGATTGGTAGGTTCAACTCTCTGAGTTGAATGCACTCTTTACAAAGAGGTTTCTGAGAATATTTCTGTCTAGTTTTTATGTGAAGATATATCCTTTTCCAACATAGGCCTCGAAGCGCTCCGACTAAACAATTGCAGATTCTACAAAAGGAGTGCTTCAAAACTGTTCTATCGAAAGGAACGTTCAAGTCTGTGAGATGAATGCACTCTTCTCAAAGAGGTTTCTGAGAATGCTGCTGTCTAGTTTTTAGGTGAAGACATTTCCTTTTCCAGCATAGGCCTCAAAGCGCTCCAAATACCCACTTGCAGATTCTACAAAAGGAGTGTCTCCCAACTTCTCTATCAATTGGTAGGTTCAAGTCTGTGAGTTGAATGCAATCCACACAAAGAAGTTTCTGAGAATGCTGCTGTTTAGTTCTTATGTGAAGATATTTCCTTTTCCAGCATAGGCCGGAAATCGCTACAAATATCCACTTGCAGATTTTACCAAAAGTGTGCTTCAAAACTGCTCTTTGAAAAGAAAGGTTCAACACTGTGAGTTGAATGCACATATCGTGAAGAAGTTTCTGAGAATGCTTCTGTCTAGTACTTAGGTGAAGAGATTCCATTTCACAGCATAGGCCTCATAGTGCTCCAAATATCCACTTGCAGATTCTACAAAAAGAGTGTTTCAAAACTGTTCTATCAAAAGGAAGGTTCAAGTCTGTGAGTAGAATGCACTCATCACAAAGAAGTTTCTGAGAATGCTTCTGTCTAGTTTTTATGTGAAGACATTTCCTTTTCCAACATAGGCCTCAAAGCGTTCCGAATAAACACGTGCAGATTGTACAAAAGGAGTGTTTCAAAACTGTTCTATGAAAAGGAACGTTCAAGACTGTGAGTTGAATGCACTCCTCACAAAGAAGTTTCTGAGAATGCAGCTGTCTAGTTTTTGTGTGAAGATATTTCCTTTTCCTTGCATAGGTCTCAAATCGCTGGAAATATCCACTTGCAGATTTCACAAGAAGAGTGTTTCCAAACTGCTCTATCAAAAGACAGGTTCAACTCTGTGAGTTGAATGCACGCATCGAGAAGAACTTTCTGAGAATGCTTCTGTCTAGTTTTTAGGTGAAGATATTACATTTCCCAGCATAGGCCTCAAAGTGCTCCAAATATCCTTTTGCAGATTTTACAAAAAGAGTGTTTCAAAACTGCTCTTTCAAAAAGAAGGTTCAAGTCTGTGAGTTGAATGCACTCAACACAAGGAAGTTTCTGAGAATGCTTCTGTCTAGTTTTTATGTGAAGATATTTCCATTTCCAGCATAGGCCTCAAAGCGCTCCAAATATCCATTTGCAGATTCTACAAAAAGAGTGTTTCCAAACTTCTCTATCAATTAGTAGGTTCAACTCTGTGAGGTGAATGCACTCATCACAAAGAAGTTTCTGAGAATGCTGCTGTTTAGTTCTTATGTGAACATATTTCCTTTTCCAGCATAGGCCGGAAATCGCTCTAAGTATCCACTTGCAGATTTTACCAAAAGTGTGTTTCAAAACTGCTCTTTGAAAAGAAAGGTTCAACTCTGTGAGTTGATTGCACATGTGGTGAAGAAGTTTCTGAGAATGCTTCTGTCTAGTACTTAGCTGAAGAGATTTCATTTCACAGCATAGGCCTCATAGTGCTCCAAATATCCACTTGCAGATTCTACAAAAAGAGTGTTTCAAAACTGTTCTATCAAAAGGAAGGTTCAACTCTGTGACTAGAATGCACTCATCACAAAGAAGTTTCTGAGAATGCTTCTGTCTAGTTTTTATGTGAAGATATTTCCTTTTCCAACATAGGCCTCAAAGCGCTCCGAATAAACACCTGCAGATTGTACAAAAGGAGTGTTTCAAAACTGTTCTATGAAAAGGAACGTTCAAGTCTGTGAGTTGAATGCACTCCTCACAAAGAAGTTTCTGAGAATGCAGCTGTCTAGTTTTTGTGTGAAGATATTTCCTTTTCCTTGCATAGACCTCAAATCGCTGGAAATATCCACTTGCAGATTTCACAAAAAGAGTGTTTCCAAACTGCTCTATCAAAAGACGGGTTGAAATCCGTGAGTTGAATGCACGCATCGAGGAGATCTTTCTGAGGATGCTTCTGTCTAGTTTTTAGGTGAAGATATTCCATTTCCCAGCATGGGCCTCAAAATGCTCCAAATATCCATTTGCAGATTTTACAAAAAGAGTGTTTCAAAACTGCTCTTTCAAAAAGAAGGTTCAAGTCTATGGGTTGAACGCACTCAACACAAGGAAGTTTCTGAGAATGCTTCTGTCCAGTTTTTCTGTGAATATATTTCCATTTCCAGCCTAGGCTTCAAAGCGCTCCAAATATCCACTTGCAGATTCTACAAAAAGAGTGTTTCCAAACTTGTCTATCAATTAGTAGGTTCAACTCTGTTAGGTGAATGCACTCATCACAATGAAATTTCTGAGAATGCTTCTCTCTAGTTTTTATGTGAAGCAATTTCCTTTTCCAACATAGGCCTCAAGGTGCTCTGCATAAACACTTGCGAATTCTACAAACTTAGTGATTCAAAACTGTTCTATCAAAAGGAACGTTCAAGTCTGAGGTGAATGCACTCATCAGAGAGAACTTTCTCAGAATGCTTCTGTCTAGTTTTCAGGTGAAGATATTTCATTTCCCAGCATAGGCCTCAAAGCGCTCCAAATATCCACTTGCAGATCCTACAAAAAGAGTCTTTCAAAACTGCTCTTTGAAAAGGAAGGTTCAAATCTGTGAGTTGAAAGCACTCATCAGAGAGAAGTTTCCGAGAATGATTCTATCTAGTTTTCATCTGCATGTGTTTCCTTTTCCACTAGATGCCGCAATCGCACCAAATATCCACTTGCAGTTTCCACGAAAAGAGTGTTGCAGAACTGCTCCATGGAAAGGAGTGTTCAACTCTGTGAGTTCAATCCCCACATGACATAAAAGTTTCTGAAAATGCTTCTGTCCAGTTTGTATATGAAGATATCTCCTTTTCCAGCATAAGCCTCAAAGAGCTCCAAATATCCACTTGCGTATTGTACAAAAACCGTGTTTCATAACTGGTCTATCAAAAGCAAGGTTCAACTCTGTGAGTTGAATGCACTCATCACAAAGAAGTTTCTGTGAATGCTTCCATCTAGCTTTTATGCAATGATATTTCCTTTTGCAGCATAGGCCTCAAAGCGCTCCAAATATCCACTTGCAGATTCTACAAAAAGAGGGTTTCAAAACTGCTCTATCAAAAGGCAGGTTGAACTCCGTGAGTTGAATGCACAAAGCACAGGGAACTTTCTGAGAAAGCTTTTGTCCAGTTTCTACGTGAAGATATTTCCATTTCCAGCCTAGGCCTCAAAGCACTCCATCCATTCACATGAAGATTCTACTAAAAGAGTGTTTCGAAACTTCTCTATCAAAAGAAAGGTTGAACTCCGTGAGTTCAGCGCACACATCACAAAGAAGTTTCTGAGAATGCTTCTGTCCAGTTTTTATGTGAAGATATTTCCTTTTCCAACATAGGCCTCAATGCGCTCCATATATCCACTTGCAGATGCTACAAAAAGAGTGTTTCAAAACTGCTCTTTCAGAAGGAAGCTTCAAGTCTGTGAGTTGAATGGACTTCTCACAAAGACGTTTCTGAGAATGCTTCTGTCTAGATTTCATGAGAAGATGTTTCCATTTACATCACAGGCCTCAAATCCCTCCAAATATTCACTTGCGTGTTCTACAAAAAGAGTGTTTCGAAACTTCTCTATCGATTGGTAGGTTCAACTCTCTGAGTTGAATGCACTCTTTACAAAGAGGTTTCTGAGAATATTTCTGTCTAGTTTTTATGTGAAGATATATCCTTTTCCAACATAGGCCTCGAAGCGCTCCGACTAAACAATTGCAGATTCTACAAAAGGAGTGCTTCAAAACTGTTCTATCGAAAGGAACGTTCAAGTCTGTGAGATGAATGCACTCTTCTCAAAGAGGTTTCTGAGAATGCTGCTGTCTAGTTTTTAGGTGAAGACATTTCCTTTTCCAGCATAGGCCTCAAAGCGCTCCAAATACCCACTTGCAGATTCTACAAAAGGAGTGTCTCCCAACTTCTCTATCAATTGGTAGGTTCAAGTCTGTGAGTTGAATGCAATCCACACAAAGAAGTTTCTGAGAATGCTGCTGTTTAGTTCTTATGTGAAGATATTTCCTTTTCCAGCATAGGCCGGAAATCGCTACAAATATCCACTTGCAGATTTTACCAAAAGTGTGCTTCAAAACTGCTCTTTGAAAAGAAAGGTTCAACACTGTGAGTTGAATGCACATATCGTGAAGAAGTTTCTGAGAATGCTTCTGTCTAGTACTTAGGTGAAGAGATTCCATTTCACAGCATAGGCCTCATAGTGCTCCAAATATCCACTTGCAGATTCTACAAAAAGAGTGTTTCAAAACTGTTCTATCAAAAGGAAGGTTCAAGTCTGTGAGTAGAATGCACTCATCACAAAGAAGTTTCTGAGAATGCTTCTGTCTAGTTTTTATGTGAAGACATTTCCTTTTCCAACATAGGCCTCAAAGTGTTCCGAATAAACACTTGCAGATTGTACAAAAGGAGTGTTTCAAAACTGTTCTATGAAAAGGAACGTTCAAGTCTGTGAGTTGAATGCACTCCTCACAAAGAAGTTTCTGAGAATGCAGCTGTCTAGTTTTTGTGTGAAGATATTTCCTTTTCCTTGCATAGGTCTCAAATCGCTGGAAATATCCACTTGCAGATTTCACAAGAAGAGTGTTTCCAAACTGCTCTATCAAAAGACAGGTTCAACTCTGTGAGTTGAATGCACGCATCGAGAAGAACTTTCTGAGAATGCTTCTGTCTAGTTTTTAGGTGAAGATATTACATTTCCCAGCATAGGCCTCAAAGTGCTCCAAATATCCTTTTGCAGATTTTACAAAAAGAGTGTTTCAAAACTGCTCTTTCAAAAAGAAGGTTCAAGTCTGTGAGTTGAATGCACTCAACACAAGGAAGTTTCTGAGAATGCTTCTGTCTAGTTTTTATGTGAAGATATTTCCATTTCCAGCATAGGCCTCAAAGCGCTCCAAATATCCATTTGCAGATTCTACAAAAAGAGTGTTTCCAAACTTCTCTATCAATTAGTAGGTTCAACTCTGTGAGGTGAATGCACTCATCACAAAGAAGTTTCTGAGAATGCTGCTGTTTAGTTCTTATGTGAAGATATTTCCTTTTCCAGCATAGGCCGGAAATCGCTCTAAATATCCACTTGCAGATTTTACCAAAAGTGTGCTTCAAAACTGCTCTTTGAAAAGAAAGGTTCAACTCTGTGAGTTGATTGCACATGTGGTGAAGAAGTTTCTGAGAATGCTTCTGTCTAGTACTTAGCTGAAGAGATTTCATTTCACAGCATAGGCCTCATAGTGCTCCAAATATCCACTTGCAGATTCTACAAAAAGAGTGTTTCAAAACTGTTCTATCAAAAGGAAGGTTCAACTCTGTGACTGGAATGCACTCATCACAAAGAAGTTTCTGAGAATGCTTCTGTCTAGTTTTTATGTGTAAATTTTTCCTTTTCCAACATAGGCCTCAAAGCGCTCCGAATAAACACCTGCAGATTGTACAAAAGGAGTGTTTCAAAACTGTTCTATGAAAAGGAACGTTCAATTCTGTGAGTTGAATGCACTCCTCACAAAGAAGTTTCTGAGAATGCAGCTGTCTAGTTTTTGTGTGAAGATATTTCCTTTTCCTTGCATAGACCTCAAATCGCTGGAAATATCCACTTGCAGATTTCACAAAAAGAGTGTTTCCAAACTGCTCTATCAAAAGACGGGTTGAAATCTGTGAGTTGAATGCACGCATCGAGGAGATCTTTCTGAGAATGCTTCTGTCTAGTTTTTAGGTGAAGATATTCCATTTCCCAGCATGGGCCTCAAAATGCTCCAAATATCCATTTGCAGATTTTACAAAAAGAGTGTTTCAAAACTGCTCTTTCAAAAAGAAGGTTCAAGTCTATGGGTTGAACGCACTCAACACAAGGAAGTTTCTGAGAATGCTTCTGTCTAGTTTTTCTGTGAATATATTTCCATTTCCAGCCTAGGCTTCAAAGCGCTCCAAATATCCACTTGCAGATTCTACAAAAAGAGTGTTTCCAAACTTGTCTATCAATTAGTAGGTTCAACTCTGTTAGGTGAATGCACTCATCACAATGAAATTTCTGAGAATGCTTCTCTCTAGTTTTTATGTGAAGCAATTTCCTTTTCCAACATAGGCCTCAAGGTGCTCTGCATAAACACTTGCGAATTCTACAAACTTAGTGATTCAAAACTGCTCTATCAAAAGGAACGTTCAAGTCTGAGGTGAATGCACTCATCAGAGAGAACTTTCTCAGAATGCTTCTGTCTAGTTTTCAGGTGAAGATATTTCATTTCCCAGCATAGGCCTCAAAGCGCTCCAAATATCCACTTGCAGATCCTACAAAAAGAGTCTTTCAAAACTGCTCTTTGAAAAGGAAGGTTCAAATCTGTGAGTTGAAAGCACTCATCAGAGAGAAGTTTCCGAGAATGATTCTATCTAGTTTTCATCTGCATGTGTTTCCTTTTCCACTAGATGACGCAATCGCACCAAATATCCACTTGCAGTTTCCACGAAAAGAGTGTTGCAGAACTGCTCCATGGAAAGGAGTGTTCAACTCTGTGAGTTCAATCCCCACATGACATAAAAGTTTCTGAAAATGCTTCTGCCCAGTTTGTATATGAAGATATCTCCTTTTCCAGCATAAGCCTCAAAGAGCTCCAAATATCCACTTGCGTATTCTACAAAAACCGTGTTTCATAACTGGTCTATCAAAAGGAAGGTTCAACTCTGTGAGTTGAATGCACTCATCACAAAGAAGTTTCTGTGAATGCTTCCATCTAGCTTTTATGCAATGATATTTCCTTTTGCAGCATAGGCCTCAAAGCGCTCCAAATATCCACTTGCAGATTCTACAAAAAGAGGGTTTCAAAACTGCTCTATCAAAAGGCAGGTTGAACTCCGTGAGTTGAATGCACAAAGCACAGGGAACTTTCTGAGAAAGCTTTTGTCCAGTTTCTACGTGAAGATATTTCCTTTTCCAGCCTAGGCCTCAAAGCACTCCATCCATCCACATGAAGATTCTACTAAAAGAGTGTTTCGAAACTTCTCTATCAAAAGAAAGGTTGAACTCCGTGAGTTCAACGCACACATCACAAAGAAGTTTCTGAGAATGCTTCTGTCCAGTTTTTATGTGAAGATATTTCCTTTTCCAGCATAGGCCTCAAAGCGCTCCATATATCCACTTGCAGATGCTACAAAAAGAGTGTTTCAAAACTGCTCTTTCAGAAGGAAGCTTCAAGTCTGTGAGTTGAATGCACTTCTCACAAAGACGTTTCTGAGAATGCTTCTGTCTAGATTTCATGAGAAGATGTTTCCATTTACATCACAGGCCTCAAATCCCTCCAAATATTCACTTGCGTGTTCTACAAAAAGAGTGTTTCGAAACTTCTCTATCGATTGGTAGGTTCAACTCTCTGAGTTGAATGCACTCTTTACAAAGAGGTTTCTGAGAATATTTCTGTCTAGTTTTTATGTGAAGATATATCCTTTTCCAACATAGGCCTCGAAGCGCTCCGACTAAACAATTGCAGATTCTACAAAAGGAGTGCTTCAAAACTGTTCTATCGAAAGGAACGTTCAAGTCTGTGAGATGAATGCACTCTTCTCAAAGAGGTTTCTGAGAATGCTGCTGTCCAGTTTTTAGGTGAAGACATTTCCTTTTCCAGCATAGGCCTCAAAGCGCTCCAAATACCCACTTGCAGATTCTACAAAAAGAGTGTCTCCCAACTTCTCTATCAATTGGTAGGTTCAAGTCTGTGAGTTGAATGCAATCCACACAAAGAAGTTTCTGAGAATGCTGCTGTTTAGTTCTTATGTGAAGATATTTCCTTTTCCAGCATAGGCCGGAAATCGCTACAAATATCCACTTGCAGATTTTACCGAAAGTGTGCTTCAAAACTGCTCTTTGAAAAGAAAGGTTCAACACTGTGAGTTGAATGCACATATCGTGAAGAAGTTTCTGAGAATGCTTCTGTCTAGTACTTAGGTGAAGAGATTCCATTTCACAGCATAGGCCTCATAGTGCTCCAAATATCCACTTGCAGATTCTACAAAAAGAGTGTTTCAAGACTGTTCTATCAAAAGGAAGGTTCAAGTCTGTGAGTAGAATGCACTCATCACAAAGAAGTTTCTGAGAATGCTTCTGTCTAGTTTTTATGTGAAGACATTTCCTTTTCCAACATAGGCCTCAAAGCGTTCCGAATAAACACTTGCAGATTGTACAAAAGGAGTGTTTCAAAACTGTTCTATGAAAAGGAACGTTCAAGTCTGTGAGTTGAATGCACTCCTCACAAAGAAGTTTCTGAGAATGCAGCTGTCTAGTTTTTGTGTGAAGATATTTCCTTTTCCTTGCATAGGTCTCAAATCGCTGGAAATATCCACTTGCAGATTTCACAAGAAGAGTGTTTCCAAACTGCTCTATCAAAAGACAGGTTCAACTCTGTGAGTTGAATGCACGCATCGAGAAGAACTTTCTGAGAATGCTTCTGTCTAGTTTTTAGGTGAAGATATTACATTTCCCAGCATAGGCCTCAAAGTGCTCCAAATATCCTTTTGCAGATTTTACAAAAAGAGTGTTTCAAAACTGCTCTTTCAAAAAGAAGGTTCAAGTCTGTGAGTTGAATGCACTCAACACAAGGAAGTTTCTGAGAATGCTTCTGTCTAGTTTTTATGTGAAGATATTTCCATTTCCAGCATAGGCCTCAAAGCGCTCCAAATATCCATTTGCAGATTCTACAAAAAGAGTGTTTCCAAACTTGTCTATCAATTAGTAGGTTCAACTCTGTGAGGTGAATGCACTCATCACAAAGAAGTTTCTGAGAATGCTGCTGTTTAGTTCTTATGTGAAGATATTTCCTTTTCCAGCATAGGCCGGAAATCGCTCTAAATATCCACTTGCAGATTTTACCAAAAGTGTGTTTCAAAACTGCTCTTTGAAAAGAAAGGTTCAACTCTGTGAGTTGATTGCACATGTGGTGAAGAAGTTTCTGAGAATGCTTCTGTCTAGTACTTAGCTGAAGAGATTTCATTTCACAGCATAGGCCTCATAGTGCTCCAAATATCCACTTGCAGATTCTACAAAAAGAGTGTTTCAAAACTGTTCTATCAAAAGGAAGGTTCAACTCTGTGACTGGAATGCACTCATCACAAAGAAGTTTCTGAGAATGCTTCTGTCTAGTTTTTATGTGAAGATATTTCCTTTTCCAACATAGGCCTCAAAGCGCTCCGAATAAACACCTGCAGATTGTACAAAAGGAGTGTTTCAAAACTGTTCTATGAAAAGGAACGTTCAAGTCTGTGAGTTGAATGCACTCCTCACAAAGAAGTTTCTGAGAATGCAGCTGTCTAGTTTTTGTGTGAAGATATTTCCTTTTCCTTGCATAGACCTCAAATCGCTGGAAATATCCACTTGCAGATTTCACAAAAAGAGTGTTTCCAAACTGCTGTATCAAAAGACGGGTTGAAATCTGTGAGTTGAATGCACGCATCGAGGAGATCTTTCTGAGGATGCTTCTGTCTAGTTTTTAGGTGAAGATATTCCATTTCCCAGCATGGGCCTCAAAATGCTCCAAATATCCATTTGCAGATTTTACAAAAAGAGTGTTTCAAAACTGCTCTTTCAAAAAGAAGGTTCAAGTCTATGGGTTGAACGCACTCAACACAAGGAAGTTTCTGAGAATGCTTCTGTCTAGTTTTTCTGTGAATATATTTCCATTTCCAGCCTAGGCTTCAAAGCGCTCCAAATATCCACTTGCAGATTCTACAAAAAGAGTGTTTCCAAACTTGTCTATCAATTAGTAGGTTCAACTCTGTTAGGTGAATGCACTCATCACAATGAAATTTCTGAGAATGCTTCTCTCTAGTTTTTATGTGAAGCAATTTCCTTTTCCAACATAGGCCTCAAGGTGCTCTGCATAAACACTTGCGAATTCTACAAACTTAGTGATTCAAAACTGTTCTATCAAAAGGAACGTTCAAGTCTGAGGTGAATGCACTCATCAGAGAGAACTTTCTCAGAATGCTTCTGTCTAGTTTTCAGGTGAAGATATTTCATTTCCCAGCATAGGCCTCAAAGCGCTCCAAATATCCACTTGCAGATCCTACAAAAAGAGTCTTTCAAAACTGCTCTTTGAAAAGGAAGGTTCAAATCTGTGAGTTGAAAGCACTCATCAGAGAGAAGTTTCCGAGAATGATTCTATCTAGTTTTCATCTGCATGTGTTTCCTTTTCCACTAGATGCCGCAATCGCACCAAATATCCACTTGCAGTTTCCACGAAAAGAGTGTTGCAGAACTGCTCCATGGAAAGGAGTGTTCAACTCTGTGAGTTCAATCCCCACATGACATAAAAGTTTCTGAAAATGCTTCTGTCCAGTTTGTATATGAAGATATCTCCTTTTCCAGCATAAGCCTCAAAGAGCTCCAAATATCCACTTGCGTATTCTACAAAAACCGTGTTTCATAACTGGTCTATCAAAAGCAAGGTTCAACTCTGTGAGTTGAATGCACTCATCACAAAGAAGTTTCTGTGAATGCTTCCATCTAGCTTTTATGCAATGATATTTCCTTTTGCAGCATAGGCCTCAAAGCGCTCCAAATATCCACTTGCAGATTCTACAAAAAGAGGGTTTCAAAACTGCTCTATCAAAAGGCAGGTTGAACTCCGTGAGTTGAATGCACAAAGCACAGGGAACTTTCTGAGAAAGCTTTTGTCCAGTTTCTACGTGAAGATATTTCCATTTCCAGCCTAGGCCTCAAAGCACTCCATCCATCCACATGAAGATTCTACTAAAAGAGTGTTTCGAAACTTCTCTATCAAAAGAAATTTTGAACTCCGTGAGTTCAACGCACACATCACAAAGAAGTTTCTGAGAATGCTTCTGTCCAGTTTTTATGTTAAGATATTTCCTTTTCCAACATAGGCCTCAAAGCGCTCCATATATCCACTTGCAGATGCTACAAAAAGAGTGTTTCAAAACTGCTCTTTCAGAAGGAAGCTTCAAGTCTGTGAGTTGAATGGACTTCTCACAAAGACGTTTCTGAGAATGCTTCTGTCTAGATTTCATGAGAAGATGTTTCCATTTACATCACAGGCCTCAAATCCCTCCAAATATTCACTTGCGTGTTCTACAAAAAGAGTGTTTCGAAACTTCTCTATGGATTGGTAGGTTCAACTCTCTGAGTTGAATGCACTCTTTACAAAGAGGTTTCTGAGAATATTTCTGTCTAGTTTTTATGTGAAGATATATCCTTTTCCAACATAGGCCTCGAAGCGCTCCGACTAAACAATTGCAGATTCTACAAAAGGAGTGCTTCAAAACTGTTCTATCGAAAGGAACGTTCAAGTCTGTGAGATGAATGCACTCTTCTCAAAGAGGTTTCTGAGAATGCTGCTGTCTAGTTTTTAGGTGAAGACATTTCCTTTTCCAGCATAGGCCTCAAAGCGCTCCAAATACCCACTTGCAGATTCTACAAAAAGAGTGTTTCCAAACTTGTCTATCAATTAGTAGGTTCAACTCTGTTAGGTGAATGCACTCATCACAATGAAATTTCTGAGAATGCTTCTCTCTAGTTTTTATGTGAAGCAATTTCCTTTTCCAACATAGGCCTCAAGGTGCTCTGCATAAACACTTGCGAATTCTACAAACTTAGTGATTCAAAACTGTTCTATCAAAAGGAACGTTCAAGTCTGAGGTGAATGCACTCATCAGAGAGAACTTTCTCAGAATGCTTCTGTCTAGTTTTCAGGTGAAGATATTTCATTTCCCAGCATAGGCCTCAAAGCGCTCCAAATATCCACTTGCAGATCCTACAAAAAGAGTCTTTCAAAACTGCTCTTTGAAAAGGAAGGTTCAAATCTGTGAGTTGAAAGCACTCATCAGAGAGAAGTTTCCGAGAATGATTCTATCTAGTTTTCATCTGCATGTGTTTCCTTTTCCACTAGATGCCGCAATCGCACCAAATATCCACTTGCAGTTTCCACGAAAAGAGTGTTGCAGAACTGCTCCATGGAAAGGAGTGTTCAACTCTGTGAGTTCAATCCCCACATGACATAAAAGTTTCTGAAAATGCTTCTGTCCAGTTTGTATATGAAGATATCTCCTTTTCCAGCATAAGCCTCAAAGAGCTCCAAATATCCACTTGCGTATTCTACAAAAACCGTGTTTCATAACTGGTCTATCAAAAGGAAGGTTCAACTCTGTGAGTTGAATGCACTCATCACAAAGAAGTTTCTGTGAATGCTTCCATCTAGCTTTTATGCAATGATATTTCCTTTTGCAGCATAGGCCTCAAAGCGCTCCAAATATCCACTTGCAGATTCTACAAAAAGAGGGTTTCAAAACTGCTCTATCAAAAGGCAGGTTGAACTCCGTGAGTTGAATGCACAAAGCACAGGGAACTTTCTGAGAAAGCTTTTGTCCAGTTTCTACGTGAAGATATTTCCATTTCCAGCATAGGCCTCAAAGCACTCCATCCATCCACATGAAGATTCTACTAAAAGAGTGTTTCGAAACTTCTCTATCAAAAGAAAGGTTGAACTCCGTGAGTTCAACGCACACATCACAAAGAAGTTTCTGAGAATGCTTCTGTCCAGTTTTTATGTGAAGATATTTCCTTTTCCAGCATAGGCCTCAAAGCGCTCCATATATCCACTTGCAGATGCTACAAAAAGAGTGTTTCAAAACTGCTCTTTCAGAAGGAAGCTTCAAGTCTGTGAGTTGAATGCACTTCTCACAAAGACGTTTCTGAGAATGCTTCTGTCTAGATTTCATGAGAAGATGTTTCCATTTACATCACAGGCCTCAAATCCCTCCAAATATTCACTTGCGTGTTCTACAAAAAGAGTGTTTCGAAACTTCTCTATCGATTGGTAGGTTCAACTCTCTGAGTTGAATGCACTCTTTACAAAGAGGTTTCTGAGAATATTTCTGTCTAGTTTTTATGTGAATATATATCCTTTTCCAACATAGGCCTCGAAGCGCTCCGACTAAACAATTGCAGATTCTACAAAAGGAGTGCTTCAAAACTGTTCTGTCGAAAGGAACGTTCAAGTCTGTGAGATGAATGAACTCTTCTCAAAGAGGTTTCTGAGAATGCTGCTGTCTAGTTTTTAGGTGAAGACATTTCCTTTTCCAGCATAGGCCTCAAAGCGCTCCAAATACCCACTTGCAGATTCTACACAAAGAGTGTCTCCCAACTTCTCTATCAATTGGTAGGTTCAAGTCTGTGAGTTGAATGCAATCCACACAAAGAAGTTTCTGAGAATGCTGCTGTTTAGTTCTTATGTGAAGGTATTTCCTTTTCCAGCATAGGCCGGAAATCGCTACAAATATCCACTTGCAGATTTTACCAAAAGTGTGCTTCAAAACTGCTCTTTGAAAAGAAAGGTTCAACACTGTGAGTTGAATGCACATATGGTGAAGAAGTTTCTGAGAATGCTTCTGTCTAGTACTTAGCTGAAGAGATTTCATTTCACAGCATAGGCCTCATAGTGCTCCAAATATCCACTTGCAGATTCTACAAAAAGAGTGTTTCAAAACTGTTCTATCAAAAGGAAGGTTCAACTCTGTGACTAGAATGCACTCATCACAAAGAAGTTTCTGAGAATGCTTCTGTCTAGTTTTTATGTGAAGATATTTCCTTTTCCAACATAGGCCTCAAAGCGCTCCGAATAAACACCTGCAGATTGTACAAAAGGAGTGTTTCAAAACTGTTCTATGAAAAGGAACGTTCAAGTCTGTGAGTTGAATGCACTCCTCACAAAGAAGTTTCTGAGAATGCAGCTGTCTAGTTTTTGTGTGAAGATATTTCCTTTTCCTTGCATAGACCTCAAATCGCTGGAAATATCCACTTGCAGATTTCACAAAAAGAGTGTTTCCAAACTGCTCTATCAAAAGACGGGTTGAAATCTGTGAGTTGAATGCACGCATCGAGGAGATCTTTCTGAGAATGCTTCTGTCTAGTTTTTAGGTGAAGATATTCCATTTCCCAGCATGGGCCTCAAAATGCTCCAAATATCCATTTGCAGATTTTACAAAAAGAGTGTTTCAAAACTGCTCTTTCAAAAAGAAGGTTCAAGTCTATGGGTTGAACGCACTCAACACAAGGACGTTTCTGAGAATGCTTCTGTCCAGTTTTTATGTGAATATATTTCCATTTCCAGCCTAGGCTTCAAAGCGCTCCAAATATCCACTTGCAGATTCTACAAAAAGAGTGTTTCCAAACTTGTCTATCAATTAGTAGGTTCAACTCTGTTAGGTGAATGCACTCATCACAATGAAATTTCTGAGAATGCTTCTCTCTAGTTTTTATGTGAAGCAATTTCCTTTTCCAACATAGGCCTCAAGGTGCTCTGCATAAACACTTGCGAATTCTACAAACTTAGTGATTCAAAACTGTTCTATCAAAAGGAACGTTCAAGTCTGAGGTGAATGCACTCATCAGAGAGAACTTTCTCAGAATGCTTCTGTCTAGTTTTCAGGTGAAGATATTTCATTTCCCAGCATAGGCCTCAAAGCGCTCCAAATATCCACTTGCAGATCCTACAAAAAGAGTCTTTCAAAACTGCTCTTTGAAAAGGAAGGTTCAAATCTGTGAGTTGAAAGCACTCATCAGAGAGAAGTTTCCGAGAATGATTCTATCTAGTTTTCATCTGCATGTGTTTCCTTTTCCACTAGATGCCGCAATCGCACCAAATATCCACTTGCAGTTTCCACGAAAAGAGTGTTGCAGAACTGCTCCATGGAAAGGAGTGTTCAACTCTGTGAGTTCAATCCCCACATGACATAAAAGTTTCTGAAAATGCTTCTGTCCAGTTTGTATATGAAGATATCTCCTTTTCCAGCATAAGCCTCCAAGAGCTCCAAATATCCACTTGCGTATTCTACAAAAACCGTGTTTCATAACTGGTCTATCAAAAGGAAGGTTCAACTCTGTGAGTTGAATGCACTCATCACAAAGAAGTTTCTGTGAATGCTTCCATCTAGCTTTTATGCAATGATATTTCCTTTTGCAGCATAGGCCTCAAAGCGCTCCAAATATCCACTTGCAGATTCTACAAAAAGAGGGTTTCAAAACTGCTCTATCAAAAGGCAGGTTGAACTCCGTGAGTTGAATGCACAAAGCACAGGGAACTTTCTGAGAAAGCTTTTGTCCAGTTTCTACGTGAAGATATTTCCTTTTCCAGCATAGGCCTCAAAGCACTCCATCCATCCACATGAAGATTCTACTAAAAGAGTGTTTCGAAACTTCTCTATCAAAAGAAAGGTTGAACTCCGTGAGTTCAACGCACACATCACAAAGAAGTTTCTGAGGATGCTTCTGTCCAGTTTTTATGTGAAGATATTTCCTTTTCCAGCATAGGCCTCAAAGCGCTCCATATATCCACTTGCAGATGCTACAAAAAGAGTGTTTCAAAACTGCTCTTTCAGAAGGAAGCTTCAAGTCTGTGAGTTGAATGCACTTCTCACAAAGACGTTTCTGAGAATGCTTCTGTCTAGATTTCATGAGAAGATGTTTCCATTTACATCACAGGCCTCAAATCCCTCCAAATATTCACTTGCGTGTTCTACAAAAAAGTGTTTCGAAACTTCTCTATCGATTGGTCGGTTCAACTCTCTGAGTTGAATGCACTCTTTACAAAGAGGTTTCTGAGAATATTTCTGTCTAGTTTTTATGTGAAGATATATCCTTTTCCAACATAGGCCTCGAAGCGCTCCGACTAAACAATTGCAGATTCTACAAAAGGAGTGCTTCAAAACTGTTCTATCGAAAGGAACGTTCAAGTCTGTGAGATGAATGAACTCTTCTCAAAGTGGTTTCTGAGAATGCTGCTGTCTAGTTTTTAGGTGAAGACATTTCCTTTTCCAGCATAGGCCTCCAAGCGCTCCAAATACCCACTTGCAGATTCTACACAAAGAGTGTCTCCCAACTTCTCTATCAATTGGTAGGTTCAAGTCTGTGAGTTGAATGCAATCCACACAAAGAAGTTTCTGAGAATGCTGCTGTTTGGTTCTTATGTGAAGATATTTCCTTTTCCAGCATAGGCCGGAAATCGCTACAAATATCCACTTGCAGATTTTACCAAAAGTGTGCTTCAAAACTGCTCTTTGAAAAGAAAGGTTCAACACTGTGAGTTGAATGCACATATCGTGAAGAAGTTTCTGAGAATGCTTCTGTCTAGTACTTAGGTGAAGAGATTCCATTTCACAGCATAGGCCTCATAGTGCTCCAAATATCCACTTGCAGATTCTACAAAAAGAGTGTTTCAAAACTGTTGTATCTAAAGGAAGGTTCAAGTCTGTGAGTAGAATGCACTCATCACAAAGAAGTTTCTGAGAATGCTTCTGTCTAGTTTTTATGTGAAGACATTTCCTTTTCCAACATAGGCCTCAAAGCGTTCCGAATAAACACTTGCAGATTGTACAAAAGGAGTGTTTCAAAACTGTTCTATGAAAAGGAACGTTCAAGTCTGTGAGTTGAATGCACTCCTCACAAAGAAGTTTCTGAGAATGCAGCTGTCTAGTTTTTGTGTGAAGATATTTCCTTTTCCTTGCATAGGTCTCAAATCGCTGGAAATAGCCACTTGCAGATTTCACAAGAAGAGTGTTTCCAAACTGCTCTATCAAAAGACAGGTTCAACTCTGTGAGTTGAATGCACGCATCGAGAAGAACTTTCTGAGAATGCTTCTGTCTAGTTTTTAGGTGAAGATATTACATTTCCCAGCATAGGCCTCATATTGCTCCAAATATCCACTTGCAGATTCTACAAAAAGAGTGTTTCAAAACTGTTCTATCAAAAGGAAGGTTCAACTCGGTGACTAGAATGCACTCAACCCAAAGAAGTTTCTGAGAATGCTTCTGTCTAGTTTTTATGTGAAGATATTTCCATTTCCAGCATAGGCCTCAAAGCGCTCCAAATATCCATTTGCAGATTCTACAAAAAGAGTGTTTCCAAACTTCTCTATCAATTAGTAGGTTCAACTCTGTGAGGTGAATGCACTCATCACAAAGAAGTTTCTGAGAATGCTGCTGTTTAGTTCTTATGTGAAGATATTTCCTTTTCCAGCATAGGCCGGAAATCGCTCTAAATATCCACTTGCAGATTTTACCAAAAGTGTGTTTCAAAACTGCTCTTTGAAAAGAAACGTTCAACTCTGTGAGTTGATTGCACATGTGGTGAAGAAGTTTCTGAGAATGCTTCTGTCTAGTACTTAGCTGAAGGGATTTCATTTCACAGCATAGGCCTCATAGTGCTCCAAATATCCACTTGCAGATTCTACAAAAAGAGTGTTTCAAAACTGTTCTATCAAAAGGAAGGTTCAACTCTGTGACTAGAATGCACTCATCACAAAGAAGTTTCTGAGAATGCTTCTGTCTAGTTTTTATGTGAAGATATTTCCTTTTCCAACATAGGCCTCAAAGCGCTCCGAATAAACACCTGCAGATTGTACAAAAGGAGTGTTTCAAAACTGTTCTATGAAAAGGAACGTTCAAGTCTGTGAGTTGAATGCACTCCTCACAAAGAAGTTTCTGAGAATGCAGCTGTCTAGTTTTTGTGTGAAGATATTTCCTTTTCCTTGCATAGACCTCAAATCGCTGGAAATATCCACTTGCAGATTTCACAAAAAGAGTGTTTCCAAACTGCTCTA
Organism: Pongo pygmaeus; assembly: GCF_028885625.2. Lineage (NCBI taxonomy): Eukaryota > Metazoa > Chordata > Mammalia > Primates > Hominidae > Pongo > Pongo pygmaeus. The sequence continues at coordinate 22,119,393 of NC_085930.1, forward strand.
TCAAAAGACGGGTTGAAATCCGTGAGTTGAATGCACGCATCGAGGAGATCTTTCTGAGCATGCTTCTGTCTAGTTTTTAGGTGAAGATATTCCATTTCCCAGCATGGGCCTCAAAATGCTCCAAATATCCATTTGCAGATTTTACAAAAAGAGTGTTTCAAAACTGCTCTTTCAAAAAGAAGGTTCAAGTCTATGGGTTGAACGCACTCAACGCAAGGAAGTTTCTGAGAATGCTTCTGTCCAGTTTTTCTGTGAATATATTTACATTTCCAGCCTAGGCTTCAAAGCGCTCCAAATATCCACTTGCAGATTCTACAAAAAGAGTGTTTCCAAACTTGTCTATCAATTAGTAGGTTCAACTCTGTTAGGTGAATGCACTCATCACAATGAAATTTCTGAGAATGCTTCTCTCTAGTTTTTATGTGAAGCAATTTCCTTTTCCAACATAGGCCTCAAGGTGCTCTGCATAAACACTTGCGAATTCTACAAACTTAGTGATTCAAAACTGTTCTATCAAAAGGAACGTTCAAGTCTGAGGTGAATGCACTCATCAGAGAGAACTTTCTCAGAATGCTTCTGTCTAGTTTTCAGGTGAAGATATTTCATTTCCCAGCATAGGCCTCAAAGCGCTCCAAATATCCACTTGCAGATCCTACAAAAAGAGTCTTTCAAAACTGCTCTTTGAAAAGGAAGGTTCAAATCTGTGAGTTGAAAGCACTCATCAGAGAGAAGTTTCCGAGAATGATTCTATCTAGTTTTCATCTGCATGTGTTTCCTTTTCCACTAGATGCCGCAATCGCACCAAATATCCACTTGCAGTTTCCACGAAAAGAGTGTTGCAGAACTGCTCCATGGAAAGGAGCGTTCAACTCTGTGAGTTCAATCCCCACATGACATAAAAGTTTCTGAAAATGCTTCTGTCCAGTTTGTATATGAAGATATCTCCTTTTCCAGCATAAGCCTCAAAGAGCTCCAAATATCCACTTGCGTATTGTACAAAAACCGTGTTTCATAACTGGTCTATCAAAAGCAAGGTTCAACTCTGTGAGTTGAATGCACTCATCACAAAGAAGTTTCTGTGAATGCTTCCATCTAGCTTTTATGCAATGATATTTCCTTTTGCAGCATAGGCCTCAAAGCGCTCCAAATATCCACTTGCAGATTCTACAAAAAGAGGGTTTCAAAACTGCTCTATCAAAAGGCAGGTTGAACTCCGTGAGTTGAATGCACAAAGCACAGGGAACTTTCTGAGAAAGCTTTTGTCCAGTTTCTACGTGAAGATATTTCCTTTTCCAGCCTAGGCCTCAAAGCACTCCATCCATCCACATGAAGATTCTACTAAAAGAGTGTTTCGAAACTTCTCTATCAAAAGAAAGGTTGAACTCCGTGAGTTCAACGCACACATCACAAAGAAGTTTCTGAGGATGCTTCTGTCCAGTTTTTATGTGAAGATATTTCCTTTTCCAGCATAGGCCTCAAAGCGCTCCATATATCCACTTGCAGATGCTACAAAAAGAGTGTTTCAAAACTGCTCTTTCAGAAGGAAGCTTCAAGTCTGTGAGTTGAATGCACTTCTCACAAAGACGTTTCTGAGAATGCTTCTGTCTAGATTTCATGAGAAGATGTTTCCATTTACATCACAGGCCTCAAATCCCTCCAAATATTCACTTGCGTGTTCTACAAAAAGAGTGTTTCGAAACTTCTCTATCGATTGGTAGGTTCAACCCTCTGAGTTGAATGCACTCTTTACAAAGAGGTTTCTGAGAATATTTCTGTCTAGTTTTTATGTGAAGATATATCCTTTTCCAACACAGGCCTCGAAGCGCTCCGACTAAACAATTGCAGATTCTACAAAAGGAGTGCTTCAAAACTGTTCTATCGAAAGGAACGTTAAAGTCTGTGAGATGAATGCACTCTTCTCAAAGAGGTTTCTGAGAATGCTGCTGTCTAGTTTTTAGGTGAAGACATTTCCTTTTCCAGCATAGGCCTCAAAGCGCTCCAAATACCCACTTGCAGATTGTACAAAAAGAGTGTCTCCCAACTTCTCTATCAATTGGTAGGTTCAAGTCTGTGAGTTGAATGCAATCCACACAAAGAAGTTTCTGAGAATGCTGCTGTTTAGTTCTTATGTGAAGATATTTCCTTTTCCAGCATAGGCCGGAAATCGCTACAAATATCCACTTGCAGATTTTACCAAAAGTGTGCTTCAAAACTGCTCTTTGAAAAGAAAGGTTCAACACTGTGAGTTGAATGCACATATCGTGAAGAAGTTTCTGAGAATGCTTCTGTCTAGTACTTAGGTGAAGAGATTCCATTTCACAGCATAGGCCTCATAGTGCTCCAAATATCCACTTGCAGATTCTACAAAAAGAGTGTTTCAAAACTGTTCTATCAAAAGGAAGGTTCAAGTCTGTGAGTAGAATGCACTCATCACAAAGAAGTTTCTGAGAATACTTCTGTCTAGTTTTTATGTGAAGACATTTCCTTTTCCAACATAGGCCTCAAAGCGTTCCGAATAAACACTTGCAGATTGTACAAAAGGAGTGTTTCAAAACTGTTCTATGAAAAGGAACGTTCAAGTCTGTGAGTTGAATGCACTCCTCACAAAGAAGTTTCTGAGAATGCAGCTGTCTAGTTTTTGTGTGAAGATATTTCCTTTTCCTTGCATAGGTCTCAAATCGCTGGAAATATCCACTTGCAGATTTCACAAGAAGAGTGTTTCCAAACTGCTCTATCAAAAGACAGGTTCAACTCTGTGAGTTGAATGCACGCATCGAGAAGAACTTTCTGAGAATGCTTCTGTCTAGTTTTTAGGTGAAGATATTACATTTCCCAGCATAGGCCTCAAAGTGCTCCAAATATCCTTTTGCAGATTTTACAAAAAGAGTGTTTCAAAACTGCTCTTTCAAAAAGAAGGTTCAAGTCTGTGAGTTGAATGCACTCAACACAAGGAAGTTTCTGAGAATGCTTCTGTCTAGTTTTTATGTGAAGATATTTCCATTTCCAGCATAGGCCTCAAAGCGCTCCAAATATCCATTTGCAGATTCTACAAAAAGAGTGTTTCCAAACTTCTCTATCAATTAGTAGGTTCAACTCTGTGAGGTGAATGCACTCATCACAAAGAAGTTTCTGAGAATGCTGCTGTTTAGTTCTTATGTGAAGATATTTCCTTTTCCAGCATAGGCCGGAAATCGCTCTAAATATCCACTTGCAGATTTTACCAAAAGTGTGTTTCAAAACTGCTCTTTGAAAAGAAAGGTTCAACTCTGTGAGTTGATTGCACATGTGGTGAAGAGGTTTCTGAGAATGCTTCTGTCTAGTACTTAGCTGAAGAGATTTCATTTCACAGCATAGGCCTCATAGTGCTCCAAATATCCACTTGCAGATTCTACAAAAAGAGTGTTTCAAAACTGTTCTATCAAAAGGAAGGTTCAACTCTGTGACTAGAATGCACTCATCACAAAGAAGTTTCTGAGAATGCTTCTGTCTAGTTTTTATGTGAAGATATTTCCTTTTCCAACATAGGCCTCAAAGCGCTCCGAATAAACACCTGCAGATTGTACAAAAGGAGTGTTTCAAAACTGTTCTATGAAAAGGAACGTTCAAGTCTGTGAGTTGAATGCACTCCTCACAAAGAAGTTTCTGAGAATGCAGCTGTCTAGTTTTTGTGTGAAGATATTTCCTTTTCCTTGCATAGACCTCAAATCGCTGGAAATATCCACTTGCAGATTTCACAAAAAGAGTGTTTCCAAACTGCTCTATCAAAAGACGGGTTGAAATCTGTGAGTTGAATGCACGCATCGAGGAGATCTTTCTGAGAATGCTTCTGTCTAGTTTTTAGGTGAAGATATTCCATTTCCCAGCATGGGCCTCAAAATGCTCCAAATATCCATTTGCAGATTTTACAAAAAGAGTGTTTCAAAACTGCTCTTTCAAAAAGAAGGTTCAAGTCTATGGGTTGAACGCACTCAACGCAAGGAAGTTTCTGAGAATGCTTCTGTCCAGTTTTTCTGTGAATATATTTACATTTCCAGCCTAGGCTTCAAAGCGCTCCAAATATCCACTTGCAGATTCTACAAAAAGAGTGTTTCCAAACTTGTCTATCAATTAGTAGGTTCAACTCTGTTAGGTGAATGCACTCATCACAATGAAATTTCTGAGAATGCTTCTCTCTAGTTTTTATGTGAAGCAATTTCCTTTTCCAACATAGGCCTCAAGGTGCTCTGCATAAACACTTGCGAATTCTACAAACTTAGTGATTCAAAACTGTTCTATCAAAAGGAACGTTCAAGTCTGAGGTGAATGCACTCATCAGAGAGAACTTTCTCAGAATGCTTCTGTCTAGTTTTCAGGTGAAGATATTTCATTTCCCAGCATAGGCCTCAAAGCGCTCCAAATATCCACTTGCAGATCCTACAAAAAGAGTCTTTCAAAACTGCTCTTTGAAAAGGAAGGTTCAAATCTGTGAGTTGAAAGCACTCATCAGAGAGAAGTTTCCGAGAATGATTCTATCTAGTTTTCATCTGCATGTGTTTCCTTTTCCACTAGATGCCGCAATCGCACCAAATATCCACTTGCAGTTTCCACGAAAAGAGTGTTGCAGAACTGCTCCATGGAAAGGAGCGTTCAACTCTGTGAGTTCAATCCCCACATGACATAAAAGTTTCTGAAAATGCTTCTGTCCAGTTTGTATATGAAGATATCTCCTTTTCCAGCATAAGCCTCAAAGAGCTCCAAATATCCACTTGCGTATTGTACAAAAACCGTGTTTCATAACTGGTCTATCAAAAGCAAGGTTCAACTCTGTGAGTTGAATGCACTCATCACAAAGAAGTTTCTGTGAATGCTTCCATCTAGCTTTTATGCAATGATATTTCCTTTTGCAGCATAGGCCTCAAAGCGCTCCAAATATCCACTTGCAGATTCTACAAAAAGAGGGTTTCAAAACTGCTCTATCAAAAGGCAGGTTGAACTCCGTGAGTTGAATGCACAAAGCACAGGGAACTTTCTGAGAAAGCTTTTGTCCAGTTTCTACGTGAAGATATTTCCTTTTCCAGCCTAGGCCTCAAAGCACTCCATCCATCCACATGAAGATTCTACTAAAAGAGTGTTTCGAAACTTCTCTATCAAAAGAAAGGTTGAACTCCGTGAGTTCAACGCACACATCACAAAGAAGTTTCTGAGAATGCTTCTGTCCAGTTTTTATGTGAAGATATTTCCTTTTCCAGCATAGGCCTCAAAGCGCTCCATATATCCACTTGCAGATGCTACAAAAAGAGTGTTTCAAAACTGCTCTTTCAGAAGGAAGCTTCAAGTCTGTGAGTTGAATGCACTTCTCACAAAGACGTTTCTGAGAATGCTTCTGTCTAGATTTCATGAGAAGATGTTTCCATTTACATCACAGGCCTCAAATCCCTCCAAATATTCACTTGCGTGTTCTACAAAAAGAGTGTTTCGAAACTTCTCTATCGATTGGTAGGTTCAACCCTCTGAGTTGAATGCACTCTTTACAAAGAGGTTTCTGAGAATATTTCTGTCTAGTTTTTATGTGAAGATATATCCTTTTCCAACACAGGCCTCGAAGCGCTCCGACTAAACAATTGCAGATTCTACAAAAGGAGTGCTTCAAAACTGTTCTATCGAAAGGAACGTTAAAGTCTGTGAGATGAATGCACTCTTCTCAAAGAGGTTTCTGAGAATGCTGCTGTCTAGTTTTTAGGTGAAGACATTTCCTTTTCCAGCATAGGCCTCAAAGCGCTCCAAATACCCACTTGCAGATTGTACAAAAAGAGTGTCTCCCAACTTCTCTATCAATTGGTAGGTTCAAGTCTGTGAGTTGAATGCAATCCACACAAAGAAGTTTCTGAGAATGCTGCTGTTTAGTTCTTATGTGAAGATATTTCCTTTTCCAGCATAGGCCGGAAATCGCTACAAATATCCACTTGCAGATTTTACCAAAAGTGTGCTTCAAAACTGCTCTTTGAAAAGAAAGGTTCAACACTGTGAGTTGAATGCACATATCGTGAAGAAGTTTCTGAGAATGCTTCTGTCTAGTACTTAGGTGAAGAGATTCCATTTCACAGCATAGGCCTCATAGTGCTCCAAATATCCACTTGCAGATTCTACAAAAAGAGTGTTTCAAAACTGTTCTATCAAAAGGAAGGTTCAAGTCTGTGAGTAGAATGCACTCATCACAAAGAAGTTTCTGAGAATACTTCTGTCTAGTTTTTATGTGAAGACATTTCCTTTTCCAACATAGGCCTCAAAGCGTTCCGAATAAACACTTGCAGATTGTACAAAAGGAGTGTTTCAAAACTGTTCTATGAAAAGGAACGTTCAAGTCTGTGAGTTGAATGCACTCCTCACAAAGAAGTTTCTGAGAATGCAGCTGTCTAGTTTTTGTGTGAAGATATTTCCTTTTCCTTGCATAGGTCTCAAATCGCTGGAAATATCCACTTGCAGATTTCACAAGAAGAGTGTTTCCAAACTGCTCTATCAAAAGACAGGTTCAACTCTGTGAGTTGAATGCACGCATCGAGAAGAACTTTCTGAGAATGCTTCTGTCTAGTTTTTAGGTGAAGATATTACATTTCCCAGCATAGGCCTCAAAGTGCTCCAAATATCCTTTTGCAGATTTTACAAAAAGAGTGTTTCAAAACTGCTCTTTCAAAAAGAAGGTTCAAGTCTGTGAGTTGAATGCACTCAACACAAGGAAGTTTCTGAGAATGCTTCTGTCTAGTTTTTATGTGAAGATATTTCCATTTCCAGCATAGGCCTCAAAGCGCTCCAAATATCCATTTGCAGATTCTACAAAAAGAGTGTTTCCAAACTTCTCTATCAATTAGTAGGTTCAACTCTGTGAGGTGAATGCACTCATCACAAAGAAGTTTCTGAGAATGCTGCTGTTTAGTTCTTATGTGAAGATATTTCCTTTTCCAGCATAGGCCGGAAATCGCTCTAAATATCCACTTGCAGATTTTACCAAAAGTGTGTTTCAAAACTGCTCTTTGAAAAGAAAGGTTCAACTCTGTGAGTTGATTGCACATGTGGTGAAGAAGTTTCTGAGAATGCTTCTGTCTAGTACTTAGCTGAAGAGATTTCATTTCACAGCATAGGCCTCATAGTGCTCCAAATATCCACTTGCAGATTCTACAAAAAGAGTGTTTCAAAACTGTTCTATCAAAAGGAAGGTTCAACTCTGTGACTAGAATGCACTCATCACAAAGAAGTTTCTGAGAATGCTTCTGTCTAGTTTTTATGTGAAGATATTTCCTTTTCCAACATAGGCCTCAAAGCGCTCCGAATAAACACCTGCAGATTGTACAAAAGGAGTGTTTCAAAACTGTTCTATGAAAAGGAACGTTCAAGTCTGTGAGTTGAATGCACTCCTCACAAAGAAGTTTCTGAGAATGCAGCTGTCTAGTTTTTGTGTGAAGATATTTCCTTTTCCTTGCATAGACCTCAAATCGCTGGAAATATCCACTTGCAGATTTCACAAAAAGAGTGTTTCCAAACTGCTCTATCAAAAGACGGGTTGAAATCTGTGAGTTGAATGCACGCATCGAGGAGATCTTTCTGAGAATGCTTCTGTCTAGTTTTTAGGTGAAGATATTCCATTTCCCAGCATGGGCCTCAAAATGCTCCAAATATCCATTTGCAGATTTTACAAAAAGAGTGTTTCAAAACTGCTCTTTCAAAAAGAAGGTTCAAGTCTATGGGTTGAACGCACTCAACGCAAGGAAGTTTCTGAGAATGCTTCTGTCCAGTTTTTCTGTGAATATATTTCCATTTCCAGCCTAGGCTTCAAAGCGCTCCAAATATCCACTTGCAGATTCTACAAAAAGAGTGTTTCCAAACTTGTCTATCAATTAGTAGGTTCAACTCTGTTAGGTGAATGCACTCATCACAATGAAATTTCTGAGAATGCTTCTCTCTAGTTTTTATGTGAAGCAATTTCCTTTTCCAACATAGGCCTCAAGGTGCTCTGCATAAACACTTGCGAATTCTACAAACTTAGTGATTCAAAACTGTTCTATCAAAAGGAACGTTCAAGTCTGAGGTGAATGCACTCATCAGAGAAAACTTTCTCAGAATGCTTCTGTCTAGTTTTCAGGTGAAGATATTTCATTTCCCAGCATAGGCCTCAAAGCGCTCCAAATATCCACTTGCAGATCCTACAAAAAGAGTCTTTCAAAACTGCTCTTTGAAAAGGAAGGTTCAAATCTGTGAGTTGAAAGCACTCATCAGAGAGAAGTTTCCGAGAATGATTCTATCTAGTTTTCATCTGCATGTGTTTCCTTTTCCACTAGATGCCGCAATCGCACCAAATATCCACTTGCAGTTTCCACGAAAAGAGTGTTGCAGAACTGCTCCATGGAAAGGAGTGTTCAACTCTGTGAGTTCAATCCCCACATGACATAAAAGTTTCTGAAAATGCTTCTGTCCAGTTTGTATATGAAGATATCTCCTTTTCCAGCATAAGCCTCCAAGAGATCCAAATATCCACTTGCGTATTCTACAAAAACCGTGTTTCATAACTGGTCTATCAAAAGGAAGGTTCAACTCTGTGAGTTGAATGCACTCATCACAAAGAAGTTTCTGTGAATGCTTCCATCTAGCTTTTATGCAATGATATTTCCTTTTGCAGCATAGGCCTCAAAGCGCTCCAAATATCCACTTGCAGATTCTACAAAAAGAGGGTTTCAAAACTGCTCTATCAAAAGGCAGGTTGAACTCCGTGAGTTGAATGCACAAAGCACAGGGAACTTTCTGAGAAAGCTTTTGTCCAGTTTCTACGTGAAGATATTTCCTTTTCCAGCATAGGCCTCAAAGCACTCCATCCATCCACATGAAGATTCTACTAAAAGAGTGTTTCGAAACTTCTCTATCAAAAGAAAGGTTGAACTCCGTGAGTTCAACGCACACATCACAAAGAAGTTTCTGAGGATGCTTCTGTCCAGTTTTTATGTGAAGATATTTCCTTTTCCAGCATAGGCCTCAAAGCGCTCCATATATCCACTTGCAGATGCTACAAAAAGAGTGTTTCAAAACTGCTCTTTCAGAAGGAAGCTTCAAGTCTGTGAGTTGAATGCACTTCTCACAAAGACGTTTCTGAGAATGCTTCTGTCTAGATTTCATGAGAAGATGTTTCCATTTACATCACAGGCCTCAAATCCCTCCAAATATTCACTTGCGTGTTCTACAAAAAAGTGTTTCGAAACTTCTCTATCGATTGGTCGGTTCAACTCTCTGAGTTGAATGCACTCTTTACAAAGAGGTTTCTGAGAATATTTCTGTCTAGTTTTTATGTGAAGATATATCCTTTTCCAACATAGGCCTCGAAGCGCTCCGACTAAACAATTGCAGATTCTACAAAAGGAGTGCTTCAAAACTGTTCTATCGAAAGGAACGTTCAAGTCTGTGAGATGAATGAACTCTTCTCAAAGTGGTTTCTGAGAATGCTGCTGTCTAGTTTTTAGGTGAAGACATTTCCTTTTCCAGCATAGGCCTCCAAGCGCTCCAAATACCCACTTGCAGATTCTACACAAAGAGTGTCTCCCAACTTCTCTATCAATTGGTAGGTTCAAGTCTGTGAGTTGAATGCAATCCACACAAAGAAGTTTCTGAGAATGCTGCTGTTTAGTTCTTATGTGAAGATATTTCCTTTTCCAGCATAGGCCGGAAATCGCTACAAATATCCACTTGCAGATTTTACCAAAAGTGTGCTTCAAAACTGCTCTTTGAAAAGAAAGGTTCAACACTGTGAGTTGAATGCACATATCGTGAAGAAGTTTCTGAGAATGCTTCTGTCTAGTACTTAGGTGAAGAGATTCCATTTCACAGCATAGGCCTCATAGTGCTCCAAATATCCACTTGCAGATTCTACAAAAAGAGTGTTTCAAAACTGTTGTATCTAAAGGAAGGTTCAAGTCTGTGAGTAGAATGCACTCATCACAAAGAAGTTTCTGAGAATGCTTCTGTCTAGTTTTTATGTGAAGACATTTCCTTTTCCAACATAGGCCTCAAAGCGTTCCGAATAAACACTTGCAGATTGTACAAAAGGAGTGTTTCAAAACTGTTCTATGAAAAGGAACGTTCAAGTCTGTGAGTTGAATGCACTCCTCACAAAGAAGTTTCTGAGAATGCAGCTGTCTAGTTTTTGTGTGAAGATATTTCCTTTTCCTTGCATAGGTCTCAAATCGCTGGAAATATCCACTTGCAGATTTCACAAGAAGAGTGTTTCCAAACTGCTCTATCAAAAGACAGGTTCAACTCTGTGAGTTGAATGCACGCATCGAGAAGAACTTTCTGAGAATGCTTCTGTCTAGTTTTTAGGTGAAGATATTACATTTCCCAGCATAGGCCTCATATTGCTCCAAATATCCACTTGCAGATTCTACAAAAAGAGTGTTTCAAAACTGTTCTATCAAAAGGAAGGTTCAACTCTGTGACTAGAATGCACTCAACCCAAAGAAGTTTCTGAGAATGCTTCTGTCTAGTTTTTATGTGAAGATATTTCCATTTCCAGCATAGGCCTCAAAGCGCTCCAAATATCCATTTGCAGATTCTACAAAAAGAGTGTTTCCAAACTTCTCTATCAATTAGTAGGTTCAACTCTGTGAGGTGAATGCACTCATCACAAAGAAGTTTCTGAGAATGCTGCTGTTTAGTTCTTATGTGAAGATATTTCCTTTTCCAGCATAGGCCGGAAATCGCTCTAAATATCCACTTGCAGATTTTACCAAAAGTGTGTTTCAAAACTGCTCTTTGAAAAGAAAGGTTCAACTCTGTGAGTTGATTGCACATGTGGTGAAGAAGTTTCTGAGAATGCTTCTGTCTAGTACTTAGCTGAAGGGATTTCATTTCACAGCATAGGCCTCATAGTGCTCCAAATATCCACTTGCAGATTCTACAAAAAGAGTGTTTCAAAACTGTTCTATCAAAAGGAAGGTTCAACTCTGTGACTAGAATGCACTCATCACAAAGAAGTTTCTGAGAATGCTTCTGTCTAGTTTTTATGTGAAGATATTTCCTTTTCCAACATAGGCCTCAAAGCGCTCCGAATAAACACCTGCAGATTGTACAAAAGGAGTGTTTCAAAACTGTTCTATGAAAAGGAAGGTTCAAGTCTGTGAGTTGAATGCACTCCTCACAAAGAAGTTTCTGAGAATGCAGCTGTCTAGTTTTTGTGTGAAGATATTTCCTTTTCCTTGCATAGACCTCAAATCGCTGGAAATATCCACTTGCAGATTTCACAAAAAGAGTGTTTCCAAACTGCTCTATCAAAAGACGGGTTGAAATCCGTGAGTTGAATGCACGCATCGAGGAGATCTTTCTGAGCATGCTTCTGTCTAGTTTTTAGGTGAAGATATTCCATTTCCCAGCATGGGCCTCAAAATGCTCCAAATATCCATTTGCAGATTTTACAAAAAGAGTGTTTCAAAACTGCTCTTTCAAAAAGAAGTTTCAAGTCTATGGGTTGAACGCACTCAACGCAAGGAAGTTTCTGAGAATGCTTCTGTCCAGTTTTTCTGTGAATATATTTCCATTTCCAGCCTAGGCTTCAAAGCGCTCCAAATATCCACTTGCAGATTCTACAAAAAGAGTGTTTCCAAACTTGTCTATCAATTAGTAGGTTCAACTCTGTTAGGTGAATGCACTCATCACAATGAAATTTCTGAGAATGCTTCTCTCTAGTTTTTATGTGAAGCAATTTCCTTTTCCAACATAGGCCTCAAGGTGCTCTGCATAAACACTTGCGAATTCTACAAACTTAGTGATTCAAAACTGTTCTATCAAAAGGAACGTTCAAGTCTGAGGTGAATGCACTCATCAGAGAGAACTTTCTCAGAATGCTTCTGTCTAGTTTTCAGGTGAAGATATTTCATTTCCCAGCATAGGCCTCAAAGCGCTCCAAATATCCACTTGCAGATCCTACAAAAAGAGTCTTTCAAAACTGCTCTTTGAAAAGGAAGGTTCAAATCTGTGAGTTGAAAGCACTCATCAGAGAGAAGTTTCCGAGAATGATTCTATCTAGTTTTCATCTGCATGTGTTTCCTTTTCCACTAGATGCCGCAATCGCACCAAATATCCACTTGCAGTTTCCACGAAAAGAGTGTTGCAGAACTGCTCCATGGAAAGGAGTGTTCAACTCTGTGAGTTCAATCCCCACATGACATAAAAGTTTCTGAAAATGCTTCTGTCCAGTTTGTATATGAAGATATCTCCTTTTCCAGCATAAGCCTCAAAGAGCTCCAAATATCCACTTGCGTATTGTACAAAAACCGTGTTTCATAACTGGTCTATCAAAAGCAAGGTTCAACTCTGTGAGTTGAATGCACTCATCACAAAGAAGTTTCTGTGAATGCTTCCATCTAGCTTTTATGCAATGATATTTCCTTTTGCAGCATAGGCCTCAAAGCGCTCCAAATATCCACTTGCAGATTCTACAAAAAGAGGGTTTCAAAACTGCTCTATCAAAAGGCAGGTTGAACTCCGTGAGTTGAATGCACAAAGCACAGGGAACTTTCTGAGAAAGCTTTTGTCCAGTTTCTACGTGAAGATATTTCCTTTTCCAGCCTAGGCCTCAAAGCACTCCATCCATCCACATGAAGATTCTACTAAAAGAGTGTTTCGAAACTTCTCTATCAAAAGAAAGGTCGAACTCCGTGAGTTCAACGCACACATCACAAAGAAGTTTCTGAGGATGCTTCTGTCCAGTTTTTATGTGAAGATATTTCCTTTTCCAGCATAGGCCTCAAAGCGCTCCATATATCCACTTGCAGATGCTACAAAAAGAGTGTTTCAAAACTGCTCTTTCAGAAGGAAGCTTCAAGTCTGTGAGTTGAATGCACTTCTCACAAAGACGTTTCTGAGAATGCTTCTGTCTAGATTTCATGAGAAGATGTTTCCATTTACATCACAGGCCTCAAATCCCTCCAAATATTCACTTGCGTGTTCTACAAAAAGAGTGTTTCGAAACTTCTCTATCGATTGGTAGGTTCAACCCTCTGAGTTGAATGCACTCTTTACAAAGAGGTTTCTGAGAATATTTCTGTCTAGTTTTTATGTGAAGATATATCCTTTTCCAACACAGGCCTCGAAGCGCTCCGACTAAACAATTGCAGATTCTACAAAAGGAGTGCTTCAAAACTGTTCTATCGAAAGGAACGTTAAAGTCTGTGAGATGAATGCACTCTTCTCAAAGAGGTTTCTGAGAATGCTGCTGTCTAGTTTTTAGGTGAAGACATTTCCTTTTCCAGCATAGGCCTCAAAGCGCTCCAAATACCCACTTGCAGATTGTACACAAAGAGTGTCTCCCAACTTCTCTATCAATTGGTAGGTTCAAGTCTGTGAGTTGAATGCAATCCACACAAAGAAGTTTCTGAGAATGCTGCTGTTTAGTTCTTATGTGAAGATATTTCCTTTTCCAGCATAGGCCGGAAATCGCTACAAATATCCACTTGCAGATTTTACCAAAAGTGTGCTTCAAAACTGCTCTTTGAAAAGAAAGGTTCAACACTGTGAGTTGAATGCACATATCGTGAAGAAGTTTCTGAGAATGCTTCTGTCTAGTACTTAGGTGAAGAGATTCCATTTCACAGCATAGGCCTCATAGTGCTCCAAATATCCACTTGCAGATTCTACAAAAAGAGTGTTTCAAAACTGTTCTATCAAAAGGAAGGTTCAAGTCTGTGAGTAGAATGCACTCATCACAAAGAAGTTTCTGAGAATGCTTCTGTCTAGTTTTTATGTGAAGACATTTCCTTTTCCAACATAGGCCTCAAAGCGTTCCGAATAAACACTTGCAGATTGTACAAAAGGAGTGTTTCAAAACTGTTCTATGAAAAGGAACGTTCAAGTCTGTGAGTTGAATGCACTCCTCACAAAGAAGTTTCTGAGAATGCAGCTGTCTAGTTTTTGTGTGAAGATATTTCCTTTTCCTTGCATAGGTCTCAAATCGCTGGAAATATCCACTTGCAGATTTCACAAGAAGAGTGTTTCCAAACTGCTCTATCAAAAGACAGGTTCAACTCTGTGAGTTGAATGCACGCATCGAGAAGAACTTTCTGAGAATGCTTCTGTCTAGTTTTTAGGTGAAGATATTACATTTCCCAGCATAGGCCTCAAAGTGCTCCAAATATCCTTTTGCAGATTTTACAAAAAGAGTGTTTCAAAACTGCTCTTTCAAAAAGAAGGTTCAAGTCTGTGAGTTGAATGCACTCAACACAAGGAAGTTTCTGAGAATGCTTCTGTCTAGTTTTTATGTGAAGATATTTCCATTTCCAGCATAGGCCTCAAAGCGCTCCAAATATCCATTTGCAGATTCTACAAAAAGAGTGTTTCCAAACTTCTCTATCAATTAGTAGGTTCAACTCTGTGAGGTGAATGCACTCATCACAAAGAAGTTTCTGAGAATGCTGCTGTTTAGTTCTTATGTGAAGATATTTCCTTTTCCAGCATAGGCCGGAAATCGCTCTAAATATCCACTTGCAGATTTTACCAAAAGTGTGTTTCAAAAGTGCTGTTTGAAAAGAAAGGTTCAACTCTGTGAGTTGATTGCACATGTGGTGAAGAAGTTTCTGAGAATGCTTCTGTCTAGTACTTAGCTGAAGAGATTTCATTTCACAGCATAGGCCTCATAGTGCTCCAAATATCCACTTGCAGATTCTACAAAAAGAGTGTTTCAAAACTGTTCTATCAAAAGGAAGGTTCAACTCTGTGACTAGAATGCACTCATCACAAAGAAGTTTCTGAGAATGCTTCTGTCTAGTTTTTATGTGAAGATATTTCCTTTTCCAACATAGGCCTCAAAGCGCTCCGAATAAACACCTGCAGATTGTACAAAAGGAGTGTTTCAAAACTGTTCTATGAAAAGGAACGTTCAAGTCTGTGAGTTGAATGCACTCCTCACAAAGAAGTTTCTGAGAATGCAGCTGTCTAGTTTTTGTGTGAAGATATTTCCTTTTCCTTGCATAGACCTCAAATCGCTGGAAATATCCACTTGCAGATTTCACAAAAAGAGTGTTTCCAAACTGCTCTATCAAAAGACGGGTTGAAATCTGTGAGTTGAATGCACGCATCGAGGAGATCTTTCTGAGAATGCTTCTGTCTAGTTTTTAGGTGAAGATATTCCATTTCCCAGCATGGGCCTCAAAATGCTCCAAATATCCATTTGCAGATTTTACAAAAAGAGTGTTTCAAAACTGCTCTTTCAAAAAGAAGGTTCAAGTCTATGGGTTGAACGCACTCAACACAAGGAAGTTTCTGAGAATGCTTCTGTCCAGTTTTTCTGTGAATATATTTCCATTTCCAGCCTAGGCTTCAAAGCGCTCCAAATATCCACTTGCAGATTCTACAAAAAGAGTGTTTCCAAACTTGTCTATCAATTAGTAGGTTCAACTCTGTTAGGTGAATGCACTCATCACAATGAAATTTCTGAGAATGCTTCTCTCTAGTTTTTATGTGAAGCAATTTCCTTTTCCAACATAGGCCTCAAGGTGCTCTGCATAAACACTTGCGAATTCTACAAACTTAGTGATTCAAAACTGTTCTATCAAAAGGAACGTTCAAGTCTGAGGTGAATGCACTCATCAGAGAGAACTTTCTCAGAATGCTTCTGTCTAGTTTTCAGGTGAAGATATTTCATTTCCCAGCATAGGCCTCAAAGCGCTCCAAATATCCACTTGCAGATCCTACAAAAAGAGTCTTTCAAAACTGCTGTTTGAAAAGGAAGGTTCAAATCTGTGAGTTGAAAGCACTCATCAGAGAGAAGTTTCCGAGAATGATTCTATCTAGTTTTCATCTGCATGTGTTTCCTTTTCCACTAGATGCCGCAATCGCACCAAATATCCACTTGCAGTTTCCACGAAAAGAGTGTTGCAGAACTGCTCCATGGAAAGGAGTGTTCAACTCTGTGAGTTCAATCCCCACATGACATAAAAGTTTCTGAAAATGCTTCTGTCCAGTTTGTATATGAAGATATCTCCTTTTCCAGCATAAGCCTCAAAGAGCTCCAAATATCCACTTGCGTATTCTACAAAAACCGTGTTTCATAACTGGTCTATCAAAAGGAAGGTTCAACTCTGTGAGTTGAATGCACTCATCACAAAGAAGTTTCTGTGAATGCTTCCATCTAGCTTTTATGCAATGATATTTCCTTTTGCAGCATAGGCCTCAAAGCGCTCCAAATATCCACTTGCAGATTCTACAAAAAGAGGGTTTCAAAACTGCTCTATCAAAAGGCAGGTTGAACTCCGTGAGTTGAATGCACAAAGCACAGGGAACTTTCTGAGAAAGCTTTTGTCCAGTTTCTACGTGAAGATATTTCCTTTTCCAGCCTAGGCCTCAAAGCACTCCATCCATCCACATGAAGATTCTACTAAAAGAGTGTTTCGAAACTTCTCTATCAAAAGAAAGGTTGAACTCCGTGAGTTCAACGCACACATCACAAAGAAGTTTCTGAGAATGCTTCTGTCCAGTTTTTATGTGAAGATATTTCCTTTTCCAGCATAGGCCTCAAAGCGCTCCATATATCCACTTGCAGATGCTACAAAAAGAGTGTTTCAAAACTGCTCTTTCAGAAGGAAGCTTCAAGTCTGTGAGTTGAATGCACTTCTCACAAAGACGTTTCTGAGAATGCTTCTGTCTAGATTTCATGAGAAGATGTTTCCATTTACATCACAGGCCTCAAATCCCTCCAAATATTCACTTGCGTGTTCTACAAAAAGAGTGTTTCGAAACTTCTCTATCGATTGGTAGGTTCAACTCTCTGAGTTGAATGCACTCTTTACAAAGAGGTTTCTGAGAATATTTCTGTCTAGTTTTTATGTGAAGATATATCCTTTTCCAACATAGGCCTCGAAGCGCTCCGACTAAACAATTGCAGATTCTACAAAAGGAGTGCTTCAAAACTGTTCTATCGAAAGGAACGTTCAAGTCTGTGAGATGAATGCACTCTTCTCAAAGAGGTTTCTGAGAATGCTGCTGTCTAGTTTTTAGGTGAAGACATTTCCTTTTCCAGCATAGGCCTCAAAGCGCTCCAAATACCCACTTGCAGATTCTACACAAAGAGTGTTTCCAAACTTCTCTATCAATTAGTAGGTTCAACTCTGTGAGGTGAATGCACTCATCACAAAGAAGTTTCTGAGAATGCTGCTGTTTAGTTCTTATGTGAAGATATTTCCTTTTCCAGCATAGGCCGGAAATCGCTCTAAATATCCACTTGCAGATTTTACCAAAAGTGTGTTTCAAAAGTGCTGTTTGAAAAGAAAGGTTCAACTCTGTGAGTTGATTGCACATGTGGTGAAGAAGTTTCTGAGAATGCTTCTGTCTAGTACTTAGCTGAAGAGATTTCATTTCACAGCATAGGCCTCATAGTGCTCCAAATATCCACTTGCAGATTCTACAAAAAGAGTGTTTCAAAACTGTTCTATCAAAAGGAAGGTTCAACTCTGTGACTAGAATGCACTCATCACAAAGAAGTTTCTGAGAATGCTTCTGTCTAGTTTTTATGTGAAGATATTTCCTTTTCCAACATAGGCCTCAAAGCGCTCCGAATAAACACCTGCAGATTGTACAAAAGGAGTGTTTCAAAACTGTTCTATGAAAAGGAACGTTCAAGTCTGTGAGTTGAATGCACTCCTCACAAAGAAGTTTCTGAGAATGCAGCTGTCTAGTTTTTGTGTGAAGATATTTCCTTTTCCTTGCATAGACCTCAAATCGCTGGAAATATCCACTTGCAGATTTCACAAAAAGAGTGTTTCCAAACTGCTCTATCAAAAGACGGGTTGAAATCTGTGAGTTGAATGCACGCATCGAGGAGATCTTTCTGAGAATGCTTCTGTCTAGTTTTTAGGTGAAGATATTCCATTTCCCAGCATGGGCCTCAAAATGCTCCAAATATCCATTTGCAGATTTTACAAAAAGAGTGTTTCAAAACTGCTCTTTCAAAAAGAAGGTTCAAGTCTATGGGTTGAACGCACTCAACACAAGGACGTTTCTGAGAATGCTTCTGTCCAGTTTTTATGTGAATATATTTCCATTTCCAGCCTAGGCTTCAAAGCGCTCCAAATATCCACTTGCAGATTCTACAAAAAGAGTGTTTCCAAACTTGTCTATCAATTAGTAGGTTCAACTCTGTGAGGTGAATGCACTCATCACAATGAAATTTCTGAGAATGCTTCTCTCTAGTTTTTATGTGAAGCAATTTCCTTTTCCAACATAGGCCTCAAGGTGCTCTGCATAAACACTTGCGAATTCTACAAACTTAGTGATTCAAAACTGTTCTATCAAAAGGAACGTTCAAGTCTGAGGTGAATGCACTCATCAGAGAGAACTTTCTCAGAATGCTTCTGTCTAGTTTTCAGGTGAAGATATTTCATTTCCCAGCATAGGCCTCAAAGCGCTCCAAATATCCACTTGCAGATCCTACAAAAAGAGTCTTTCCAAACTGCTCTTTGAAAAGGAAGGTTCAAATCTGCGAGTTGAAAGCACTCATCAGAGAGACGTTTCCGAGAATGATTCTATCTAGTTTTCATCTGCATGTGTTTCCTTTTCCACTAGATGCCGCAATCGCACCAAATATCCACTTGCAGTTTCCACGAAAAGAGTGTTGCAGAACTGCTCCATGGAAAGGAGTGTTCAACTCTGTGAGTTCAATCCCCACATGACATAAAAGTTTCTGAAAATGCTTCTGTCCAGTTTGTATATGAAGATATCTCCTTTTCCAGCATAAGCCTCAAAGAGCTCCAAATATCCACTTGCGTATTCTACAAAAACCGTGTTTCATAACTGGTCTATCAAAAGGAAGGTTCAACTCTGTGAGTTGAATGCACTCATCACAAAGAAGTTTCTGTGAATGCTTCCATCTAGCTTTTATGCAATGATATTTCCTTTTGCAGCATAGGCCTCAAAGCGCTCCAAATATCCACTTGCAGATTCTACAAAAAGAGGGTTTCAAAACTGCTCTATCAAAAGGCAGGTTGAACTCCGTGAGTTGAATGCACAAAGCACAGGGAACTTTCTGAGAAAGCTTTTGTCCAGTTTCTACGTGAAGATATTTCCTTTTCCAGCCTAGGCCTCAAAGCACTCCATCCATCCACATGAAGATTCTACTAAAAGAGTGTTTCGAAACTTCTCTATCAAAAGAAAGGTTGAACTCCGTGAGTTCAACGCACACATCACAAAGAAGTTTCTGAGGATGCTTCTGTCCAGTTTTTATGTGAAGATATTTCCTTTTCCAGCATAGGCCTCAAAGCGCTCCATATATCCACTTGCAGATGCTACAAAAAGAGTGTTTCAAAACTGCTCTTTCAGAAGGAAGCTTCAAGTCTGTGAGTTGAATGCACTTCTCACAAAGACGTTTCTGAGAATGCTTCTGTCTAGATTTCATGAGAAGATGTTTCCATTTACATCACAGGCCTCAAATCCCTCCAAATATTCACTTGCGTGTTCTACAAAAAGAGTGTTTCGAAACTTCTCTATCGATTGGTAGGTTCAACTCTCTGAGTTGAATGCACTCTTTACAAAGAGGTTTCTGAGAATATTTCTGTCTAGTTTTTATGTGAAGATATATCCTTTTCCAACATAGGCCTCGAAGCGCTCCGACTAAACAATTGCAGATTCTACAAAAGGAGTGCTTCAAAACTGTTCTATCGAAAGGAACGTTCAAGTCTGTGAGATGAATGCACTCTTCTCAAAGAGGTTTCTGAGAATGCTGCTGTCTAGTTTTTAGGTGAAGACATTTCCTTTTCCAGCATAGGCCACAAAGCGCTCCAAATACCCACTTGCAGATT
Organism: Pongo pygmaeus; assembly: GCF_028885625.2. Lineage (NCBI taxonomy): Eukaryota > Metazoa > Chordata > Mammalia > Primates > Hominidae > Pongo > Pongo pygmaeus. The sequence goes on from NC_085930.1 coordinate 22,139,189, forward strand.
CTACACAAAGAGTGTCTCCCAACTTCTCTATCAATTGGTAGGTTCAAGTCTGTGAGTTGAATGCAATCCACACAAAGAAGTTTCTGAGAATGCTGCTGTTTAGTTCTTATGTGAAGATATTTCCTTTTCCAGCATAGGCCGGAAATCGCTACAAATATCCACTTGCAGATTTTACCAAATGTGTGCTTCAAAACTGCTCTTTGAAAAGAAAGGTTCAACACTGTGAGTTGAATGCACATATCGTGAAGAAGTTTCTGAGAATGCTTCTGTCTAGTACTTGGGTGAAGAGATTCCATTTCACAGCATAGGCCTCATAGTGCTCCAAATATCCACTTGCAGATTCTACAAAAAGAGTGTTTCAAAACTGTTCTATCAAAAGGAAGGTTCAAGTCTGTGAGTAGAATGCACTCATCACAAAGAAGTTTCTGAGAATGCTTCTGTCTAGTTTTTATGTGAAGACATTTCCTTTTCCCACATAGGCCTCAAAGCGTTCCGAATAAACACTTTCAGATTGTACAAAAGGAGTGTTTCAAAACTGTTCTATGAAAAGGAACGTTCAAGTCTGTGAGTTGAATGCACTCCTCACAAAGAAGTTTCTGAGAATGCAGCTGTCTAGTTTTTGTGTGAAGATATTTCCTTTTCCTTGCATAGGTCCCAAATCGCTGGAAATATCCACTTGCAGATTTCACAAGAAGAGTGTTTCCAAACTGCTCTATCAAAAGACAGGTTCAACTCTGTGAGTTGAATGCACGCATCGAGAAGAACTTTCTGAGAATGCTTCTGTCTAGTTTTTAGGTGAAGATATTACATTTCCCAGCATAGGCCTCATAGTGCTCCAAATATCCACTTGCAGATTCTACAAAAAGAGTGTTTCAAAACTGTTCTATCAAAAGGAAGGTTCAACTCTGTGACTAGAATGCACTCATCACAAAGAAGTTTCTGAGAATGCTTCTGTCTAGTTTTTATGTGAAGATATTTCCATTTCCAGCATAGGCCTCAAAGCGCTCCAAATATCCATTTGCAGATTCTACAAAAAGAGTGTTTCCAAACTTCTCTATCAATTAGTAGGTTCAACTCTGTGAGGTGAATGCACTCATCACAAAGAAGTTTCTGAGAATGCTGCTGTTTAGTTCTTATGTGAAGATATTTCCTTTTCCAGCATAGGCCGGAAATCGCTCTAAATATCCACTTGCAGATTTTACCAAAAGTGTGTTTCAAAACTGCTCTTTGAAAAGAAAGGTTCAACTCTGTGAGTTGATTGCACATGTGGTGAAGAAGTTTCTGAGAATGCTTCTGTCTAGTACTTAGCTGAAGAGATTTCATTTCACAGCATAGGCCTCATAGTGCTCCAAATATCCACTTGCAGATTCTACAAAAAGAGTGTTTCAAAACTGTTCTATCAAAAGGAAGGTTCAACTCTGTGACTAGAATGCACTCATCACAAAGAAGTTTCTGAGAATGCTTCTGTCTAGTTTTTATGTGAAGATATTTCCTTTTCCAACATAGGCCTCAAAGCGCTCCGAATAAACACCTGCAGATTGTACAAAAGGAGTGTTTCAAAACTGTTCTATGAAAAGGAACGTTCAAGTCTGTGAGTTGAATGCACTCCTCACAAAGAAGTTTCTGAGAATGCAGCTGTCTAGTTTTTGTGTGAAGATATTTCCTTTTCCTTGCATAGACCTCAAATCGCTGGAAATATCCACTTGCAGATTTCACAAAAAGAGTGTTTCCAAACTGCTCTATCAAAAGACGGGTTGAAATCTGTGAGTTGAATGCACGCATCGAGGAGATCTTTCTGAGAATGCTTCTGTCTAGTTTTTAGGTGAAGATATTCCATTTCCCAGCATGGGCCTCAAAATGCTCCAAATATCCATTTGCAGATTTTACAAAAAGAGTGTTTCAAAACTGCTCTTTCAAAAAGAAGGTTCAAGTCTATGGGTTGAACGCACTCAACACAAGGAAGTTTCTGAGAATGCTTCTGTCCAGTTTTTATGTGAATATATTTCCATTTCCAGCCTAGGCTTCAAAGCGCTCCAAATATCCACTTGCAGATTCTACAAAAAGAGTGTTTCCAAACTTGTCTATCAATTAGTAGGTTCAACTCTGTTAGGTGAATGCACTCATCACAATGAAATTTCTGAGAATGCTTCTCTCTAGTTTTTATGTGAAGCAATTTCCTTTTCCAACATAGGCCTCAAGGTGCTCTGCATAAACACTTGCGAATTCTACAAACTTAGTGATTCAAAACTGTTCTATCAAAAGGAACGTTCAAGTCTGAGGTGAATGCACTCATCAGAGAGAACTTTCTCAGAATGCTTCTGTCTAGTTTTCAGGTGAAGATATTTCATTTCCCAGCATAGGCCTCAAAGCGCTCCAAATATCCACTTGCAGATCCTACAAAAAGAGTCTTTCAAAACTGCTCTTTGAAAAGGAAGGTTCAAATCTGCGAGTTGAAAGCACTCATCAGAGAGACGTTTCCGAGAATGATTCTATCTAGTTTTCATCTGCATGTGTTTCCTTTTCCACTAGATGCCGCAATCGCACCTAATATCCACTTGCAGTTTCCACGAAAAGAGTGTTGCAGAACTGCTCCATGGAAAGGAGTGTTCAACTCTGTGAGTTCAATCCCCACATGACATAAAAGTTTCTGAAAATGCTTCTGTCCAGTTTGTATATGAAGATATCTCCTTTTCCAGCATAAGCCTCAAAGAGCTCCAAATATCCACTTGCGTATTCTACAAAAACCGTGTTTCATAAGTTGTCTATCAAAAGGAAGGTTCAACTCTGTGAGTTGAATGCACTCATCACAAAGAAGTTTCTGTGAATGCTTCCATCTAGCTTTTATGCAATGATATTTCCTTTTGCAGCATAGGCCTCAAAGCGCTCCAAATATCCACTTGCAGATTCTACAAAAAGAGGGTTTCAAAACTGCTCTATCAAAAGGCAGGTTGAACTCCGTGAGTTGAATGCACAAAGCACAGGGAACTTTCTGAGAAAGCTTTTGTCCAGTTTCTACGTGAAGATATTTCCTTTTCCAGCCTAGGCCTCAAAGCACTCCATCCATCCACATGAAGATTCTACTAAAAGAGTGTTTCGAAACTTCTCTATCAAAAGAAAGGTTGAACTCCGTGAGTTCAACGCACACATCACAAAGAAGTTTCTGAGAATGCTTCTGTCCAGTTTTTATGTGAAGATATTTCCTTTTCCAGCATAGGCCTCAAAGCGCTCCATATATCCACTTGCAGATGCTACAAAAAGAGTGTTTCAAAACTGCTCTTTCAGAAGGAAGCTTCAAGTCTGTGAGTTGAATGCACTTCTCACAAAGACGTTTCTGAGAATGCTTCTGTCTAGATTTCATGAGAAGATGTTTCCATTTACATCACAGGCCTCAAATCCCTCCAAATATTCACTTGCGTGTTCTACAAAAAGAGTGTTTCGAAACTTCTCTATCGATTGGTAGGTTCAACTCTCTGAGTTGAATGCACTCTTTACAAAGAGGTTTCTGAGAATATTTCTGTCTAGCTTTTATGTGAAGATATATCCTTTTCCAACATAGGCCTCGAAGCGCTCCGACTAAACAATTGCAGATTCTACAAAAGGAGTGCTTCAAAACTGTTCTATCGAAAGGAACGTTCAAGTCTGTGAGATGAATGCACTCTTCTCAAAGAGGTTTCTGAGAATGCTGCTGTCTAGTTTTCAGGTGAAGACATTTCCTTTTCCAGCGTAGGCCTCAAAGCGCTCCAAATACCCACTTGCAGATTCTACAAAAGGAGTGTCTCCCAACTTCTCTATCAATTGGTAGGTTCAAGTCTGTGAGTTGAATGCAATCCACACAAAGAAGTTTCTGAGAATGCTGCTGTTTAGTTCTTATGTGAAGATATTTCCTTTTCCAGCATAGGCCGGAAATCGCTACAAATATCCACTTGCAGATTTTACCGAAAGTGTGCTTCAAAACTGCTCTTTGAAAAGAAAGGTTCAACACTGTGAGTTGAATGCACATATCGTGAAGAAGTTTCTGAGAATGCTTCTGTCTAGTACTTAGGTGAAGAGATTCCATTTCACAGCATAGGCCTCATAGTGCTCCAAATATCCACTTGCAGATTCTACAAAAAGAGTGTTTCAAAACTGTTCTATCAAAAGGAAGGTTCAAGTCTGTGAGTAGAATGCACTCATCACAAAGAAGTTTCTGAGAATGCTTCTGTCTAGTTTTTATGTGAAGACATTTCCTTTTCCAACATAGGCCTCAAAGCGTTCCGAATAAACACTTGCAGATTGTACAAAAGGAGTGTTTCAAAACTGTTCTATGAAAAGGAACGTTCAAGTCTGTGAGTTGAATGCACTCCTCAAAAAGAAGTTTCTGAGAATGCAGCTGTCTAGTTTTTGTGTGAAGATATTTCCTTTTCCTTGCATAGACCTCAAATCGCTGGAAATATCCACTTGCAGATTTCACAAGAAGAGTGTTTCCAAACTGCTCTATCAAAAGACAGGTTCAACTCTGTGAGTTGAATGCACGCATCGAGAAGAACTTTCTGAGAATGCTTCTGTCTAGTTTTTAGGTGAAGATATTCCATTTCCCAGCATAGGCCTCAAAGTGCTCCAAATATCCTTTTGCAGATTTTACAAAAAGAGTGTTTCAAAACTGCTCTTTCAAAAAGAGGGTTCAAGTCTGTGAGTTGAATGCACTCAACACAAGGAAGTTTCTGAGAATGCTTCTGTCTAGTTTTTATGTGAAGATATTTCCATTTCCAGCATCGGCCTCAAAGCGCTCCAAATATCCATTTGCAGATTCTACAAAAAGATTGTTTCCAAACTTCTCTATCAATTAGTAGGTTCAACTCTGTGAGGTGAATGCACTCATCACAAAGAAGTTTCTGAGAATGCTGCTGTTTAGTTCTTATGTGAAGATATTTCCTTTTCCAGCATAGGCCGGAAATCGCTCTAAATATCCACTTGCAGATTTTACCAAAAGTGTGTTTCAAAACTGCTCTTTGAAAAGAAAGGTTCAACTCTGTGAGTTGATTGCACATGTGGTGAAGAAGTTTCTGAGAATGCTTCTGTCTAGTACTTAGCTGAAGAGATTTCATTTCACAGCATAGGCCTCATAGTGCTCCAAATATCCACTTGCAGATTCTACAAAAAGAGTGTTTCAAAACTGTTCTATCAAAAGGAAGGTTCAACTCTGTGACTGGAATGCACTCATCACAAAGAAGTTTCTGAGAATGCTTCTGTCTAGTTTTTATGTGAAGATATTTCCTTTTCCAACATAGGCCTCAAAGCGCTCCGAATAAACACCTGCAGATTGTACAAAAGGAGTGTTTCAAAACTGTTCTATGAAAAGGAACGTTCAAGTCTGTGAGTTGAATGCACTCCTCACAAAGAAGTTTCTGAGAATGCAGCTGTCTAGTTTTTGTGTGAAGATATTTCCTTTTCCTTGCATAGACCTCAAATCGCTGGAAATATCCACTTGCAGATTTCACAAAAAGAGTGTTTCCAAACTGCTGTATCAAAAGACGGGTTGAAATCTGTGAGTTGAATGCACGCATCGAGGAGATCTTTCTGAGAATGCTTCTGTCTAGTTTTTAGGTGAAGATATTCCATTTCCCAGCATGGGCCTCAAAATGCTCCAAATATCCATTTGCAGATTTTACAAAAAGAGTGTTTCAAAACTGCTCTTTCAAAAAGAAGGTTCAAGTCTATGGGTTGAACGCACTCAACACAAGGACGTTTCTGAGAATGCTTCTGTCCAGTTTTTCTGTGAATATATTTCCATTTCCAGCCTAGGCTTCAAAGCGCTCCAAATATCCACTTGCAGATTCTACAAAAAGAGTGTTTCCAAACTTGTCTATCAATTAGTAGGTTCAACTCTGTTAGGTGAATGCACTCATCACAATGAAATTTCTGAGAATGCTTCTCTCTAGTTTTTATGTGAAGCAATTTCCTTTTCCAACATAGGCCTCAAGGTGCTCTGCATAAACACTTGCGAATTCTACAAACTTAGTGATTCAAAACTGTTCTATCAAAAGGAACGTTCAAGTCTGAGGTGAATGCACTCATCAGAGAGAACTTTCTCAGAATTCTTCTGTCTAGTTTTCAGGTGAAGATATTTCATTTCCCAGCATAGGCCTCAAAGCGCTCCAAATATCCACTTGCAGATCCTACAAAAAGAGTCTTTCAAAACTGCTCTTTGAAAAGGAAGGTTCAAATCTGTGAGTTGAAAGCGCTCATCAGAGAGACGTTTCCGAGAATGATTCTATCTAGTTTTCATCTGCATGTGTTTCCTTTTCCACTAGATGCCGCAATCGCACCAAATATCCACTTGCAGTTTCCACGAAAAGAGTGTTGCAGAACTGCTCCATGGAAAGGAGTGTTCAACTCTGTGAGTTCAATCCCCACATGACATAAAAGTTTCTGAAAATGCTTCTGTCCAGTTTGTACATGAAGATATCTCCTTTTCCAGCATAAGCCTCAAAGAGCTCCAAATATCCACTTGCGTATTCTACAAAAACCGTGTCTCATAACTGGTCTATCAAAAGGAAGGTTCAACTCTGTGAGTTGAATGCACTCATCACAAAGAAGTTTCTGTGAATGCTTCCATCTAGCTTTTATGCAATGATATTTCCTTTTGCAGCATAGGCCTCAAAGCGCTCCAAATATCCACTTGCAGATTCTACAAAAAGAGGGTTTCAAAACTGCTCTATCAAAAGGCAGGTTGAACTCCGTGAGTTGAATGCACAAAGCACAGGGAACTTTCTGAGAAAGCTTTTGTCCAGTTTCTACGTGAAGATATTTCCTTTTCCAGCCTAGGCCTCAAAGCACTCCATCCATCCACATGAAGATTCTACTAAAAGAGTGTTTCGAAACTTCTCTATCAAAAGAAAGGTTGAACTCCGTGAGTTCAACGCACACATCACAAAGAAGTTTCTGAGAATGCTTCTGTCCAGTTTTTATGTGAAGATATTTCCTTTTCCAGCATAGGCCTCAAAGCGCTCCATATATCCACTTGCAGATGCTACAAAAAGAGTGTTTCAAAACTGCTCTTACAGAAGGAAGCTTCAAGTCTGTGAGTTGAATGCACTTCTCACAAAGACGTTTCTGAGAATGCTTCTGTCTAGATTTCATGAGAAGATGTTTCCATTTACATCACAGGCCTCAAATCGCTCCAAATATTCACTTGCGTGTTCTACAAAAAGAGTGTTTCGAAACTTCTCTATCGATTGGTAGGTTCAACCCTCTGAGTTGAATGCACTCTTTACAAAGAGGTTTCTGAGAATATTTCTGTCTAGTTTTTATGTGAAGATATATCCTTTTCCAACATAGGCCTCGAAGCGCTCCGACTAAACAATTGCAGATTCTACAAAAGGAGTGCTTCAAAACTGTTCTATCGAAAGGAACGTTCAAGTCTGTGAGATGAATGCACTCTTCTCAAAGAGGTTTCTGAGAATGCTGCTGTCTAGTTTTTAGGTGAAGACATTTCCTTTTCCAGCATAGGCCTCAAAGCGCTCCAAATACCCACTTGCAAATACAAAAAGAGTGTCTCCCAACTTCTCTATCAATTGGTAGGTTCAAGTCTGTGAGTTGAATGCAATCTACACAAAGAAGTTTCTGAGAATGCTGCTGTTTAGTTCTTATGTGAAGATATTTCCTTTTCCAGCATAGGCCGGAAAGCGCTACAAATATCCACTTGCAGATTTTACCGAAAGTGTGCTTCAAAACTGCTCTTTGAAAAGAAAGGTTCAACACTGTGAGTTGAATGCACATATCGTGAAGAAGTTTCTGAGAATGCTTCTGTCTAGTACTTAGGTGAAGAGATTCCATTTCACAGCATAGGCCTCATAGTGCTCCCAATATCCACTTGCAGATTCTACAAAAAGAGTGTTTCAAAACTGTTCTATCAAAAGGAAGGTTCAAGTCTGTGAGTAGAATGCACTCATCACAAAGAAGTTTCTGAGAATGCTTCTGTCTAGTTTTTATGTGAAGACATTTCCTTTTCCAACATAGGCCTCAAAGCGTTCCGAATAAACACTTGCAGATAGTACAAAAGGAGTGTTTCAAAACTGTTCTATGAAAAGGAACGTTCAAGTCTGTGAGTTGAATGCACTCCTCACAAAGAAGTTTCTGAGAATGCAGCTGTCTAGTTTTTGTGTGAAGATATTTCCTTTTCCTTGCATAGGTCTCAAATCGCTGGAAATATCCACTTGCAGGTTTCACAAGAAGAGTGTTTCCAAACTGCTCTATCAAAAGACAGGTTCAACTCTGTGAGTTGAATGCACGCATCGAGAAGAACTTTCTGAGAATGCTTCTGTCTAGTTTTTAGGTGAAGATATTACATTTCCCAGCATAGGCCTCAAAGTGCTCCAAATATCCTTTTGCAGATTTTACAAAAAGAGTGTTTCAAAACTGCTCTTTCAAAAAGAAGGTTCAAGTCTGTGAGTTGAATGCACTCAACACAAGGAAGTTTCTGAGAATGCTTCTGTCTAGTTTTTATGTGAAGATATTTCCATTTCCAGCATAGGCCTCAAAGCGCTCCAAATATCCATTTGCAGATTCCACAAAAAGAGTGTTTCCAAACTTCTCTATCAATTAGTAGGTTCAACTCTGTGAGGTGAATGCACTCATCACAAAGAAGTTTCTGAGAATGCTGCTGTTTAGTTCTTATGTGAAGATATTTCCTTTTCCAGCATAGGCCGGAAATCGCTCTAAATATCCACTTGCAGATTTTACCAAAAGTGTGTTTCAAAACTGCTCTTTGAAAAGAAAGGTTCAACTCTGTGAGTTGATTGCACATGTGGTGAAGAAGTTTCTGAGAATGCTTCTGTCTAGTACTTAGCTGAAGAGATTTCATTTCACAGCATAGGCCTCTTAGTGCTCCAAATATCCACTTGCAGATTCTACAAAAAGAGTGTTTCAAAACTGTTCTATCAAAAGGAAGGTTCAACTCTGTGACTGGAATGCACTCATCACAAAGAAGTTTCTGAGAATGCTTCTGTCTAGTTTTTATGTGAAGATATTTCCTTTTCCAACATAGGCCTCAAAGCGCTCCGAATAAACACCTGCAGATTGTACAAAAGGAGTGTTTCAAAACTGTTCTATGAAAAGGAACGTTCAAGTCTGTGAGTTGAATGCACTCCTCACAAAGAAGTTTCTGAGAATGCAGCTGTCTAGTTTTTGTGTGAAGATATTTCCTTTTCCTTGCATAGACCTCAAATCGCTGGAAATATCCACTTGCAGATTTCACAAAAAGAGTGTTTCCAAACTGCTCTATCAAAAGACGGGTTGAAATCTGTGAGTTGAATGCACGCATCGAGGAGATCTTTCTGAGAATGCTTCTGTCTAGTTTTTAGGTGAAGATATTCCATTTCCCAGCATGGGCCTCAAAATGCTCCAAATATCCATTTGCAGATTTTACAAAAAGAGTGTTTCAAAACTGCTCTTTCAAAAAGAAGGTTCAAGTCTATGGGTTGAACGCACTCAACACAAGGACGTTTCTGAGAATGCTTCTGTCCAGTTTTTCTGTGAATATATTTCCATTTCCAGCCTAGGCTTCAAAGCGCTCCAAATATCCACTTGCAGATTCTACAAAAAGAGTGTTTCCAAACTTGTCTATCAATTAGTAGGTTCAACTCTGTTAGGTGAATGCACTCATCACAATGAAATTTCTGAGAATGCTTCTCTCTAGTTTTTATGTGAAGCAATTTCCTTTTCCAACATAGGCCTCAAGGTGCTCTGCATAAACACTTGCGAATTCTACAAACTTAGTGATTCAAAACTGTTCTATCAAAAGGAACGTTCAAGTCTGAGGTGAATGCACTCATCAGAGAGAACTTTCTCAGAATGCTTCTGTCTAGTTTTCAGGTGAAGATATTTCATTTCCCAGCATAGGCCTCAAAGCGCTCCAAATATCCACTTGCAGATCCTACAAAAAGAGTCTTTCAAAACTGCTCTTTGAAAAGGAAGGTTCAAATCTGTGAGTTGAAAGCGCTCATCAGAGAGACGTTTCCGAGAATGATTCTATCTAGTTTTCATCTGCATGTGTTTCCTTTTCCACTAGATGCCGCAATCGCACCAAATATCCACTTGCAGTTTCCACGAAAAGAGTGTTGCAGAACTGCTCCATGGAAAGGAGTGTTCAACTCTGTGAGTTCAATCCCCACATGACATAAAAGTTTCTGAAAATGCTTCTGTCCAGTTTGTACATGAAGATATCTCCTTTTCCAGCATAAGCCTCAAAGAGCTCCAAATATCCACTTGCGTATTCTACAAAAACCGTGTCTCATAACTGGTCTATCAAAAGGAAGGTTCAACTCTGTGAGTTGAATGCACTCATCACAAAGAAGTTTCTGTGAATGCTTCCATCTAGCTTTTATGCAATGATATTTCCTTTTGCAGCATAGGCCTCAAAGCGCTCCAAATATCCACTTGCAGATTCTACAAAAAGAGGGTTTCAAAACTGCTCTATCAAAAGGCAGGTTGAACTCCGTGAGTTGAATGCACAAAGCACAGGGAACTTTCTGAGAAAGCTTTTGTCCAGTTTCTACGTGAAGATATTTCCTTTTCCAGCCTAGGCCTCAAAGCACTCCATCCATCCACATGAAGATTCTACTAAAAGAGTGTTTCGAAACTTCTCTATCAAAAGAAAGGTTGAACTCCGTGAGTTCAACGCACACATCACAAAGAAGTTTCTGAGAATGCTTCTGTCCAGTTTTTATGTGAAGATATTTCCTTTTCCAGCATAGGCCTCAAAGCGCTCCATATATCCACTTGCAGATGCTACAAAAAGAGTGTTTCAAAACTGCTCTTACAGAAGGAAGCTTCAAGTCTGTGAGTTGAATGCACTTCTCACAAAGACGTTTCTGAGAATGCTTCTGTCTAGATTTCATGAGAAGATGTTTCCATTTACATCACAGGCCTCAAATCGCTCCAAATATTCACTTGCGTGTTCTACAAAAAGAGTGTTTCGAAACTTCTCTATCGATTGGTAGGTTCAACCCTCTGAGTTGAATGCACTCTTTACAAAGAGGTTTCTGAGAATATTTCTGTCTAGTTTTTATGTGAAGATATATCCTTTTCCAACATAGGCCTCGAAGCGCTCCGACTAAACAATTGCAGATTCTACAAAAGGAGTGCTTCAAAACTGTTCTATCGAAAGGAACGTTCAAGTCTGTGAGATGAATGCACTCTTCTCAAAGAGGTTTCTGAGAATGCTGCTGTCTAGTTTTTAGGTGAAGACATTTCCTTTTCCAGCATAGGCCTCAAAGCGCTCCAAATACCCACTTGCAAATACAAAAAGAGTGTCTCCCAACTTCTCTATCAATTGGTAGGTTCAAGTCTGTGAGTTGAATGCAATCTACACAAAGAAGTTTCTGAGAATGCTGCTGTTTAGTTCTTATGTGAAGATATTTCCTTTTCCAGCATAGGCCGGAAAGCGCTACAAATATCCACTTGCAGATTTTACCGAAAGTGTGCTTCAAAACTGCTCTTTGAAAAGAAAGGTTCAACACTGTGAGTTGAATGCACATATCGTGAAGAAGTTTCTGAGAATGCTTCTGTCTAGTACTTAGGTGAAGAGATTCCATTTCACAGCATAGGCCTCATAGTGCTCCCAATATCCACTTGCAGATTCTACAAAAAGAGTGTTTCAAAACTGTTCTATCAAAAGGAAGGTTCAAGTCTGTGAGTAGAATGCACTCATCACAAAGAAGTTTCTGAGAATGCTTCTGTCTAGTTTTTATGTGAAGACATTTCCTTTTCCAACATAGGCCTCAAAGCGTTCCGAATAAACACTTGCAGATAGTACAAAAGGAGTGTTTCAAAACTGTTCTATGAAAAGGAACGTTCAAGTCTGTGAGTTGAATGCACTCCTCACAAAGAAGTTTCTGAGAATGCAGCTGTCTAGTTTTTGTGTGAAGATATTTCCTTTTCCTTGCATAGGTCTCAAATCGCTGGAAATATCCACTTGCAGGTTTCACAAGAAGAGTGTTTCCAAACTGCTCTATCAAAAGACAGGTTCAACTCTGTGAGTTGAATGCACGCATCGAGAAGAACTTTCTGAGAATGCTTCTGTCTAGTTTTTAGGTGAAGATATTACATTTCCCAGCATAGGCCTCAAAGTGCTCCAAATATCCTTTTGCAGATTTTACAAAAAGAGTGTTTCAAAACTGCTCTTTCAAAAAGAAGGTTCAAGTCTGTGAGTTGAATGCACTCAACACAAGGAAGTTTCTGAGAATGCTTCTGTCTAGTTTTTATGTGAAGATATTTCCATTTCCAGCATAGGCCTCAAAGCGCTCCAAATATCCATTTGCAGATTCCACAAAAAGAGTGTTTCCAAACTTCTCTATCAATTAGTAGGTTCAACTCTGTGAGGTGAATGCACTCATCACAAAGAAGTTTCTGAGAATGCTGCTGTTTAGTTCTTATGTGAAGATATTTCCTTTTCCAGCATAGGCCGGAAATCGCTCTAAATATCCACTTGCAGATTTTACCAAAAGTGTGTTTCAAAACTGCTCTTTGAAAAGAAAGGTTCAACTCTGTGAGTTGATTGCACATGTGGTGAAGAAGTTTCTGAGAATGCTTCTGTCTAGTACTTAGCTGAAGAGATTTCATTTCACAGCATAGGCCTCATAGTGCTCCAAATATCCACTTGCAGATTCTACAAAAAGAGTGTTTCAAAACTGTTCTATCAAAAGGAAGGTTCAACTCTGTGACTGGAATGCACTCATCACAAAGAAGTTTCTGAGAATGCTTCTGTCTAGTTTTTATGTGAAGATATTTCCTTTTCCAACATAGGCCTCAAAGCGCTCCGAATAAACACCTGCAGATTGTACAAAAGGAGTGTTTCAAAACTGTTCTATGAAAAGGAACGTTCAAGTCTGTGAGTTGAATGCACTCCTCACAAAGAAGTTTCTGAGAATGCAGCTGTCTAGTTTTTGTGTGAAGATATTTCCTTTTCCTTGCATAGACCTCAAATCGCTGGAAATATCCACTTGCAGATTTCACAAAAAGAGTGTTTCCAAACTGCTCTATCAAAAGACGGGTTGAAATCTGTGAGTTGAATGCACGCATCGAGGAGATCTTTCTGAGAATGCTTCTGTCTAGTTTTTAGGTGAAGATATTCCATTTCCCAGCATGGGCCTCAAAATGCTCCAAATATCCATTTGCAGATTTTACAAAAAGAGTGTTTCAAAACTGCTCTTTCAAAAAGAAGGTTCAAGTCTATGGGTTGAACGCACTCAACACAAGGACGTTTCTGAGAATGCTTCTGTCCAGTTTTTATGTGAATATATTTCCATTTCCAGCCTAGGCTTCAAAGCGCTCCAAATATCCACTTGCAGATTCTACAAAAAGAGTGTTTCCAAACTTGTCTATCAATTAGTAGGTTCAACTCTGTTAGGTGAATGCACTCATCACAATGAAATTTCTGAGAATGCTTCTCTCTAGTTTTTATGTGAAGCAATTTCCTTTTCCAACATAGGCCTCAAGGTGCTCTGCATAAACACTTGCGAATTCTACAAACTTAGTGATTCAAAACTGTTCTATCAAAAGGAACGTTCAAGTCTGAGGTGAATGCACTCATCAGAGAGAACTTTCTCAGAATGCTTCTGTCTAGTTTTCAGGTGAAGATATTTCATTTCCCAGCATAGGCCTCAAAGCGCTCCAAATATCCACTTGCAGATCCTACAAAAAGAGTCTTTCAAAACTGCTCTTTGAAAAGGAAGGTTCAAATCTGCGAGTTGAAAGCGCTCATCAGAGAGACGTTTCCGAGAATGATTCTATCTAGTTTTCATCTGCATGTGTTTCCTTTTCCACTAGATGCCGCAATCGCACCAAATATCCACTTGCAGTTTCCACGAAAAGAGTGTTGCAGAACTGCTCCATGGAAAGGAGTGTTCAACTCTGTGAGTTCAATCCCCACATGACATAAAAGTTTCTGAAAATGCTTCTGTCCAGTTTGTATATGAAGATATCTCCTTTTCCAGCATAAGCCTCAAAGAGCTCCAAATATCCACTTGCGTATTCTACAAAAACCGTGTTTCATAACTGGTCTATCAAAAGGAAGGTTCAACTCTGTGAGTTGAATGCGCTCATCACAAAGAAGTTTCTGTGAATGCTTCCATCTAGCTTTTATGCAATGATATTTCCTTTTGCAGCATAGGCCTCAAAGCGCTCCAAATATCCACTTGCAGATTCTACAAAAAGAGGGTTTCAAAACTGCTCTATCAAAAGGCAGGTTGAACTCCGTGAGTTGAATGCACAAAGCACAGGGAACTTTCTGAGAAAGCTTTTGTCCAGTTTCTACGTGAAGATATTTCCTTTTCCAGCCTAGGCCTCAAAGCACTCCATCCATCCACATGAAGATTCTACTAAAAGAGTGTTTCGAAACTTCTCTATCAAAAGAAAGGTTGAACTCCGTGAGTTCAACGCACACATCACAAAGAAGTTTCTGAGAATGCTTCTGTCCAGTTTTTATGTGAAGATATTTCCTTTTCCAGCATAGGCCTCAAAGCGCTCCATATATCCACTTGCAGATGCTACAAAAAGAGTGTTTCAAAACTGCTCTTTCAGAAGGAAGCTTCAAGTCTGTGAGTTGAATGCACTTCTCACAAAGACGTTTCTGAGAATGCTTCTGTCTAGATTTCATGAGAAGATGTTTCCATTTACATCACAGGCCTCAAATCCCTCCAAATATTCACTTGCGTGTTCTACAAAAAGAGTGTTTCGAAACTTCTCTATCGATTGGTAGGTTCAACTCTCTGAGTTGAATGCACTCTTAACAAAGAGGTTTCTGAGAGTATTTCTGTCTAGTTTTTATGTGAAGATATATCCTTTTCCAACATAGGCCTCGAAGCGCTCCGACTAAACAATTGCAGATTCTACAAAAGGAGTGCTTCAAAACTGTTCTATCGAAAGGAACGTTCAAGTCTGTGAGATGAATGCACTCTTCTCAAAGAGGTTTCTGAGAATGCTGCTGTCTAGTTTTTAGGTGAAGACATTTCCTTTTCCAGCATAGGCCTCAAAGCGCTCCAAATACCCACTTGCAGATTCTACAAAAAGAGTGTCTCCCAACTTCTCTATCAATTGGTAGGTTCAAGTCTGTGAGTTGAATGCAATCCACACAAAGAAGTTTCTGAGAATGCTGCTGTTTAGTTCTTATGTGAAGATATTTCCTTTTCCAGCATAGGCCGGAAAGCGCTACAAATATCCACTTGCAGATTTTACCAAAAGTGTGCTTCAAAACAGCTCTTTGAAAAGAAAGGTTCAACACTGTGAGTTGAATGCACATATCGTGAAGAAGTTTCTGAGAATGCTTCTGTCTAGTACTTAGGTGAAGAGATTCCATTTCACAGCATAGGCCTCATAGTGCTCCAAATATCCACTTGCAGATTCTACAAAAAGAGTGTTTCAAAACTGTTCTATCAAAAGGAAGGTTCAAGTCTGTGAGTAGAATGCACTCATCACAAAGAAGTTTCTGAGAATGCTTCTGTCTAGTTTTTATGTGAAGACATTTCCTTTTCCAACATAGGCCTCAAAGCGTTCCGAATAAACACTTGCAGATTGTACAAAAGGAGTGTTTCAAAACTGTTCTATGAAAAGGAACGTTCAAGTCTGTGAGTTGAATGCACTCCTCACAAAGAAGTTTCTGAGAATGCAGCTGTCTAGTTTTTGTGTGAAGATATTTCCTTTTCCTTGCATAGGTCTCAAATCGCTGGAAATAGCCACTTGCAGATTTCACAAGAAGAGTGTTTCCAAACTGCTCTATCAAAAGACAGGTTCAACTCTGTGAGTTGAATGCACGCATCGAGAAGAACTTTCTGAGAATGCTTCTGTCTAGTTTTTAGGTGAAGATATTACATTTCCCAGCATAGGCCTCAAAGTGCTCCAAATATCCTTTTGCAGATTTTACAAAAAGAGTGTTTCAAAACTGCTCTTTCAAAAAGAAGGTTCAAGTCTGTGAGTTGAATGCACTCAACACAAGGAAGTTTCTGAGAATGCTTCTGTCTAGTTTTTATGTGAAGATATTTCCATTTCCAGCATAGGCCTCAAAGCGCTCCAAATATCCATTTGCAGATTCTACAAAAAGAGTGTTTCCAAACTTCTCTATCAATTAGTAGGTTCAACTCTGTGAGGTGAATGCACTCATCACAAAGAAGTTTCTGAGAATGCTGCTGTTTAGTTCTTATGTGAAGATATTTCCTTTTCCAGCCTAGGCCGGAAATCGCTCTAAATATCCACTTGCAGATTTTACCAAAAGTGTGTTTCAAAACTGCTCTTTGAAAAGAAAGGTTCAACTCTGTGAGTTGATTGCACATGTGGTGAAGAAGTTTCTGAGAATGCTTCTGTCTAGTACTTAGCTGAAGAGATTTCATTTCACAGCATAGGCCTCATAGTGCTCCAAATATCCACTTGCAGATTCTACAAAAAGAGTGTTTCAAAACTGTTCTATCAAAAGGAAGGTTCAACTCTGTGACTAGAATGCACTCATCACAAAGAAGTTTCTGAGAATGCTTCTGTCTAGTTTTTATGTGAAGATATTTCCTTTTCCAGCATAGGCCTCAAAGCGCTCCAAATACCCACTTGCAGATTCTACACAAAGAGTGTCTCCCAACTTCTCTATCAATTGGTAGGTTCAAGTCTGTGAGTTGAATGCAATCCACACAAAGAAGTTTCTGAGAATGCTGCTGTTTAGTTCTTATGTGAAGATATTTCCTTTTCCAGCATAGGCCGGAAATCGCTACAAATATCCACTTGCAGATTTTACCAAAAGTGTGCTTCAAAACTGCTCTTTGAAAAGAAAGGTTCAACACCGTGAGTTTAATGCACATATCGTGAAGAAGTTTCTGAGAATGCTTCTGTCTAGTACTTAGCTGAAGAGATTTCATTTCACAGCATAGGCCTCATAGTGCTCCAAATATCCACTTGCAGATTCTACAAAAAGAGTGTTTCAAAACTGTTCTATCAAAAGGAAGGTTCAACTCTGTGACTAGAATGCACTCATCACAAAGAAGTTTCTGAGAATGCTTCTGTCTAGTTTTTATGTGAAGATATTTCCTTTTCCAACATAGGCCTCAAAGCGCTCCGAATAAACACCTGCAGATTGTACAAAAGGAGTGTTTCAAAACTGTTCTATGAAAAGGAACGTTCAAGTCTGTGAGTTGAATGCACTCCTCACAAAGAAGTTTCTGAGAATGCAGCTGTCTAGTTTTTGTGTGAAGATATTTCCTTTTCCTTGCATAGACCTCAAATCGCTGGAAATATCCACTTGCAGATTTCACAAAAAGAGTGTTTCCAAACTGCTCTATCAAAAGACGGGTTGAAATCTGTGAGTTGAATGCACGCATCGAGGAGATCTTTCTGAGAATGCTTCTGTCTAGTTTTTAGGTGAAGATATTCCATTTCCCAGCATGGGCCTCAAAATGCTCCAAATATCCATTTGCAGATTTTACAAACAGAGTGTTTCAAAACTGCTCTTTCAAAAAGAAGGTTCAAGTCTATGGGTTGAACGCACTCAACACAAGGAAGTTTCTGAGAATGCTTCTGTCCAGGTTTTCTGTGAATATATTTCCATTTCCAGCCTAGGCTTCAAAGCGCTCCAAATATCCACTTGCAGATTCTACAAAAAGAGTGTTTCCAAACTTGTCTATCAATTAGTAGGTTCAACTCTGTTAGGTGAATGCACTCATCACAATGAAATTTCTGAGAATGCTTCTCTCTAGTTTTTATGTGAAGCAATTTCCTTTTCCAACATAGGCCTCAAGGTGCTCTGCATAAACACTTGCGAATTCTACAAACTTAGTGATTCAAAACTGTTCTATCAAAAGGAACGTTCAAGTCTGAGGTGAATGCACTCATCAGAGAGAACTTTCTCAGAATGCTTCTGTCTAGTTTTCAGGTGAAGATATTTCATTTCCCAGCATAGGCCTCAAAGCGCTCCAAATATCCACTTGCAGATTCTACAAAAAGAGTCTTTCAAAACTGCTCTTTGAAAAGGAAGGTTCAAATCTGTGAGTTGAAAGCACTCATCAGAGAGAAGTTTCCGAGAATGATTCTATCTAGTTTTCATCTGCATGTGTTTCCTTTTCCACTAGATGCCGCAATCGCACCAAATATCCACTTGCAGTTTCCACGAAAAGAGTGTTGCAGAACTGCTCCATGGAAAGGAGTGTTCAACTCTGTGAGTTCAATCCCCACATGACATAAAAGTTTCTGAAAATGCTTCTGTCCAGTTTGTATGTGAAGATATCTCCTTTTCCAGCATAAGCCTCAAAGAGCTCCAAATATCCACTTGCGTATTCTACAAAAACCGTGTTTCATAACTGGTCTATCAAAAGGAAGGTTCAACTCTGTGAGTTGAATGCACTCATCACAAAGAAGTTTCTGTGAATGCTTCCATCTAGCTTTTATGCAATGATATTTCCTTTTGCAGCATAGGCCTCAAAGCGCTCCAAATATCCACTTGCAGATTCTACAAAAAGAGGGTTTCAAAACTGCTCTATCAAAAGGCAGGTTGAACTCCGTGAGTTGAATGCACAAAGCACAGGGAACTTTCTGAGAAAGCTTTTGTCCAGTTTCTACGTGAAGATATTTCCTTTTCCAGCCTAGGCCTCAAAGCACTCCATCCATCCACATGAAGATTCTACTAAAAGAGTGTTTCGAAACTTCTCTATCAAAAGAAAGGTTGAACTCCGTGAGTTCAACGCACACATCACAAAGAAGTTTCTGAGGATGCTTCTGTCCAGTTTTTATGTGAAGATATTTCCTTTTCCAGCATAGGCCTCAAAGCGCTCCATATATCCACTTGCAGATGCTACAAAAAGAGTGTTTCAAAACTGCTCTTTCAGAAGGAAGCTTCAAGTCTGTGAGTTGAATGCACTTCTCACAAAGACGTTTCTGAGAATGCTTCTGTCTAGATTTCATGAGAAGATGTTTCCATTTACATCACAGGCCTCAAATCCCTCCAAATATTCACTTGCGTGTTCTACAAAAAGAGTGTTTCGAAACTTCTCTATCGATTGGTAGGTTCAACTCTCTGAGTTGAATGCACTCTTTACAAAGAGGTTTCTGAGAATATTTCTGTCTAGTTTTTATGTGAAGATATATCCTTTTCCAACATAGGCCTCGAAGCGCTCCGACTAAACAATTGCAGATTCTACAAAAGGAGTGCTTCAAAACTGTTCTATCGAAAGGAACGTTCAAGTCTGTGAGATGAATGCACTCTTCTCAAAGAGGTTTCTGAGAATGCTGCTGTCTAGTTTTTAGGTGAAGACATTTCCTTTTCCAGCATAGGCCACAAAGCGCTCCAAATACCCACTTGCAGATTCTACACAAAGAGTGTCTCCCAACTTCTCTATCAATTGGTAGGTTCAAGTCTGTGAGTTGAATGCAATCCACACAAAGAAGTTTCTGAGAATGCTGCTGTTTAGTTCTTATGTGAAGATATTTCCTTTTCCAGCATAGGCCGGAAATCGCTACAAATATCCACTTGCAGATTTTACCAAATGTGTGCTTCAAAACTGCTCTTTGAAAAGAAAGGTTCAACACTGTGAGTTGAATGCACATATCGTGAAGAAGTTTCTGAGAATGCTTCTGTCTAGTACTTGGGTGAAGAGATTCCATTTCACAGCATAGGCCTCATAGTGCTCCAAATATCCACTTGCAGATTCTACAAAAAGAGTGTTTCAAAACTGTTCTATCAAAAGGAAGGTTCAAGTCTGTGAGTAGAATGCACTCATCACAAAGAAGTTTCTGAGAATGCTTCTGTCTAGTTTTTATGTGAAGACATTTCCTTTTCCCACATAGGCCTCAAAGCGTTCCGAATAAACACTTTCAGATTGTACAAAAGGAGTGTTTCAAAACTGTTCTATGAAAAGGAACGTTCAAGTCTGTGAGTTGAATGCACTCCTCACAAAGAAGTTTCTGAGAATGCAGCTGTCTAGTTTTTGTGTGAAGATATTTCCTTTTCCTTGCATAGGTCCCAAATCGCTGGAAATATACACTTGCAGATTTCACAAGAAGAGTGTTTCCAAACTGCTCTATCAAAAGACAGGTTCAACTCTGTGAGTTGAATGCACGCATCGAGAAGAACTTTCTGAGAATGCTTCTGTCTAGTTTTTAGGTGAAGATATTACATTTCCCAGCATAGGCCTCATAGTGCTCCAAATATCCACTTGCAGATTCTACAAAAAGAGTGTTTCAAAACTGTTCTATCAAAAGGAAGGTTCAACTCTGTGACTAGAATGCACTCATCACAAAGAAGTTTCTGAGAATGCTTCTGTCTAGTTTTTATGTGAAGATATTTCCATTTCCAGCATAGGCCTCAAAGCGCTCCAAATATCCATTTGCAGATTCTACAAAAAGAGTGTTTCCAAACTTCTCTATCAATTAGTAGGTTCAACTCTGTGAGGTGAATGCACTCATCACAAAGAAGTTTCTGAGAATGCTGCTGTTTAGTTCTTATGTGAAGATATTTCCTTTTCCAGCATAGGCCGGAAATCGCTCTAAATATCCACTTGCAGATTTTACCAAAAGTGTGTTTCAAAACTGCTCTTTGAAAAGAAAGGTTCAACTCTGTGAGTTGATTGCACATGTGGTGAAGAAGTTTCTGAGAATGCTTCTGTCTAGTACTTAGCTGAAGAGATTTCATTTCACAGCATAGGCCTCATAGTGCTCCAAATATCCACTTGCAGATTCTACAAAAAGAGTGTTTCAAAACTGTTCTATCAAAAGGAAGGTTCAACTCTGTGACTAGAATGCACTCATCACAAAGAAGTTTCTGAGAATGCTTCTGTCTAGTTTTTATGTGAAGATATTTCCTTTTCCAACATAGGCCTCAAAGCGCTCCGAATAAACACCTGCAGATTGTACAAAAGGAGTGTTTCAAAACTGTTCTATGAAAAGGAACGTTCAAGTCTGTGAGTTGAATGCACTCCTCACAAAGAAGTTTCTGAGAATGCAGCTGTCTAGTTTTTGTGTGAAGATATTTCCTTTTCCTTGCATAGACCTCAAATCGCTGGAAATATCCACTTGCAGATTTCACAAAAAGAGTGTTTCCAAACTGCTCTATCAAAAGACGGGTTGAAATCTGTGAGTTGAATGCACGCATCGAGGAGATCTTTCTGAGAATGCTTCTGTCTAGTTTTTAGGTGAAGATATTCCATTTCCCAGCATGGGCCTCAAAATGCTCCAAATATCCATTTGCAGATTTTACAAAAAGAGTGTTTCAAAACTGCTCTTTCAAAAAGAAGGTTCAAGTCTATGGGTTGAACGCACTCAACACAAGGAAGTTTCTGAGAATGCTTCTGTCCAGTTTTTATGTGAATATATTTCCATTTCCAGCCTAGGCTTCAAAGCGCTCCAAATATCCACTTGCAGATTCTACAAAAAGAGTGTTTCCAAACTTGTCTATCAATTAGTAGGTTCAACTCTGTTAGGTGAATGCACTCATCACAATGAAATTTCTGAGAATGCTTCTCTCTAGTTTTTATGTGAAGCAATTTCCTTTTCCAACATAGGCCTCAAGGTGCTCTGCATAAACACTTGCGAATTCTACAAACTTAGTGATTCAAAACTGTTCTATCAAAAGGAACGTTCAAGTCTGAGGTGAATGCACTCATCAGAGAGAACTTTCTCAGAATGCTTCTGTCTAGTTTTCAGGTGAAGATATTTCATTTCCCAGCATAGGCCTCAAAGCGCTCCAAATATCCACTTGCAGATCCTACAAAAAGAGTCTTTCAAAACTGCTCTTTGAAAAGGAAGGTTCAAATCTGCGAGTTGAAAGCACTCATCAGAGAGACGTTTCCGAGAATGATTCTATCTAGTTTTCATCTGCATGTGTTTCCTTTTCCACTAGATGCCGCAATCGCACCTAATATCCACTTGCAGTTTCCACGAAAAGAGTGTTGCAGAACTGCTCCATGGAAAGGAGTGTTCAACTCTGTGAGTTCAATCCCCACATGACATAAAAGTTTCTGAAAATGCTTCTGTCCAGTTTGTATATGAAGATATCTCCTTTTCCAGCATAAGCCTCAAAGAGCTCCAAATATCCACTTGCGTATTCTACAAAAACCGTGTTTCATAAGTTGTCTATCAAAAGGAAGGTTCAACTCTGTGTGTTGAATGCACTCATCACAAAGAAGTTTCTGTGAATGCTTCCATCTAGCTTTTATGCAATGATATTTCCTTTTGCAGCATAGGCCTCAAAGCGCTCCAAATATCCACTTGCAGATTCTACAAAAAGAGGGTTTCAAAACTGCTCTATCAAAAGGCAGGTTGAACTCCGTGAGTTGAATGCACAAAGCACAGGGAACTTTCTGAGAAAGCTTTTGTCCAGTTTCTACGTGAAGATATTTCCTTTTCCAGCCTAGGCCTCAAAGCACTCCATCCATCCACATGAAGATTCTACTAAAAGAGTGTTTCGAAACTTCTCTATCAAAAGAAAGGTTGAACTCCGTGAGTTCAACGCACACATCACAAAGAAGTTTCTGAGAATGCTTCTGTCCAGTTTTTATGTGAAGATATTTCCTTTTCCAGCATAGGCCTCAAAGCGCTCCATATATCCACTTGCAGATGCTACAAAAAGAGTGTTTCAAAACTGCTCTTTCAGAAGGAAGCTTCAAGTCTGTGAGTTGAATGCACTTCTCACAAAGACGTTTCTGAGAATGCTTCTGTCTAGATTTCATGAGAAGATGTTTCCATTTACATCACAGGCCTCAAATCCCTCCAAATATTCACTTGCGTGTTCTACAAAAAGAGTGTTTCGAAACTTCTCTATCGATTGGTAGGTTCAACTCTCTGAGTTGAATGCACTCTTTACAAAGAGGTTTCTGAGAATATTTCTGTCTAGTTTTTATGTGAAGATATATCCTTTTCCAACATAGGCCTCGAAGCGCTCCGACTAAACAATTGCAGATTCTACAAAAGGAGTGCTTCAAAACTGTTCTATCGAAAGGAACGTTCAAGTCTGTGAGATGAATGCACTCTTCTCAAAGAGGTTTCTGAGAATGCTGCTGTCTAGTTTTTAGGTGAAGACATTTCCTTTTCCAGCATAGGCCTCAAAGCGCTCCAAATACCCACTTGCAGATTCTACAAAAAGAGTGTCTCCCAACTTCTCTATCAATTGGTAGGTTCAAGTCTGTGAGTTGAATGCAATCCACACAAAGAAGTTTCTGAGAATGCTGCTGTTTAGTTCTTATGTGAAGATATTTCCTTTTCCAGCATAGGCCGGAAATCGCTACAAATATCCACTTGCAGATTTTACCGAAAGTGTGCTTCAAAACTGCTCTTTGAAAAGAAAGGTTCAACACTGTGAGTTGAATGCACATATCGTGAAGAAGTTTCTGAGAATGCTTCTGTCTAGTACTTAGGTGAAGAGATTCCATTTCACAGCATAGGCCTCATAGTGCTCCAAATATCCACTTGCAGATTCTACAAAAAGAGTGTTTCAAAACTGTTCTATCAAAAGGAAGGTTCAAGTCTGTGAGTAGAATGCACTCATCACAAAGAAGTTTCTGAGAATGCTTCTGTCTAGTTTTTATGTGAAGACATTTCCTTTTCCAACATAGGCCTCAAAGCGTTCCGAATAAACACTTGCAGATTGTACAAAAGGAGTGTTTCAAAACTGTTCTATGAAAAGGAACGTTCAAGTCTGTGAGTTGAATGCACTCCTCACAAAGAAGTTTCTGAGAATGCAGCTGTCTAGTTTTTGTGTGAAGATATTTCCTTTTCCTTGCATAGGTCTCAAATCGCTGGAAATATCCACTTGCAGATTTCACAAGAAGAGTGTTTCCAAACTGCTCTATCAAAAGACTGGTTCAACTCTGTGAGTTGAATGCACGCATCGAGAAGAACTTTCTGAGAATGCTTCTGTCTAGTTTTTAGGTGAAGATATTATATTTCCCAGCATAGGCCTCAAAGTGCTCCAAATATCCTTTTGCAGATTTACAAAAAGAGTGTTTCAAAACTGCTCTTTCAAAAAGAAGGTTCAAGTCTGTGAGTTGAATGCACTCAACACAAGGAAGTTTCTGAGAATGCTTCTGTCTAGTTTTTATGTGAAGATATTTCCATTTCCAGCATCGGCCTCAAAGCGCTCCAAATATCCATTTGCAGATTCTACAAAAAGAGTGTTTCCAAACTTCTCTATCAATTAGTAGGTTCAACTCTGTGAGATGAATGCACTCATCACAAAGAAGTTTCTGAGAATGCTTCTGTCTAGTTTTTATGTGAAGATATTTCCTTTTCCAACATAGGCCTCAAAGCGCTCCGAATAAACACCTGCAGATTGTACAAAAGGAGTGTTTCAAAACTGTTCTATGAAAAGGAACGTTCAAGTCTGTGAGTTGAATGCACTCCTCACAAAGAAGTTTCTGAGAATGCAGCTGTCTAGTTTTTGTGTGAAGATATTTCCTTTTCCTTGCATATACCTCAAATCGCTGGAAATATCCACTTGCAGATTTCACAAAAAGAGTGTTTCCAAACTGCTCTATCAAATGACGGGTTGAAATCTGTGAGTTGAATGCACGCATCGAGGAGATCTTTCTGAGAATGCTTCTGTCTAGTTTTTAGGTGAAGATATTCCATTTCCCAGCATGGGCCTCAAAATGCTCCAAATATCCATTTGCAGATTTTACAAAAAGAGTGTTTCAAAACTGCTCTTTCAAAAAGAAGGTTCAAGTCTATGGGTTGAACGCACTCAACACAAGGAAGTTTCTGAGAATGCTTCTGTCCAGTTTTTATGTGAATATATTTCCATTTCCAGCCTAGGCTTCAAAGCGCTCCAAATATCCACTTGCAGATTCTACAAAAAGAGTGTTTCCGAACTTGTCTATCAATTAGTAGGTTCAACTCTGTTAGGTGAATGCACTCATCACAATGAAATTTCTGAGAATGCTTCTCTCTAGTTTTTATGTGAAGCAATTTCCTTTTCCAACATAGGCCTCAAGGTGCTCTGCATAAACACTTGCGAATTCTACAAACATAGTGATTCAAAACTGTTCTATCAAAAGGAACGTTCAAGTCTGAGCTGAATGCACTCATCAGAGAGAACTTTCTCAGAATGCTTCTGTCTAGTTTTCAGGTGAAGATATTTCATTTCCCAGCATAGGCCTCAAAGCGCTCCAAATATCCACTTGCAGATCCTACAAAAAGAGTCTTTCAAAACTGCTCTTTGAAAAGGAAGGTTCAAATCTGTGAGTTGAAAGCACTCGTCAGAGAGAAGTTTCCGAGAATGATTCTATCTAGTTTTCATCTGCATGTGTTTCCTTTTCCACTAGATGCCGCAATCGCACCAAATATCCACTTGCAGTTTCCACGAAAAGAGTGTTGCAGAACTGCTCCATGGAAAGGAGTGTTCAACTCTGTGAGTTCAATCCCCACATGACATAAAAGTTTCTGAAAATGCTTCTGTCCAGTTTGTATATGAAGATATCTCCTTTTCCAGCATAAGCCTCAAAGAGCTCCAAATATCCACTTGCGTATTCTACAAAAACCGTGTTTCATAAGTTGTCTATCAAAAGGAAGGTTCAACTCTGTGAGTTGAATGCACTCATCACAAAGAAGTTTCTGTGAATGCTTCCATCTAGCTTTTATGCAATGATATTTCCTTTTGCAGCATAGGCCTCAAAGCGCTCCAAATATCCACTTGCAGATTCTACAAAAAGAGGGTTTCAAAACTGCTCTATCAAAAGGCAGGTTGAACTCCGTGAGTTGAATGCACAAAGCACAGGGAACTTTCTGAGAAAGCTTTTGTCCAGTTTCTACGTGAAGATATTTCCTTTTCCAGCCTAGGCCTCAAAGCACTCCATCCATCCACATGAAGATTCTACTAAAAGAGTGTTTCGAAACTTCTCTATCAAAAGAAAGGTTGAACTCCGTGAGTTCAACGCACACATCACAAAGAAGTTTCTGAGAATGCTTCTGTCCAGTTTTTATGTGAAGATATTTCCTTTTCCAGCATAGGCCTCAAAGCGCTCCATATATCCACTTGCAGATGCTACAAAAAGAGTGTTTCAAAACTGCTCTTTCAGAAGGAAGCTTCAAGTCTGTGAGTTGAATGCACTTCTCACAAAGACGTTTCTGAGAATGCTTCTGTCTAGATTTCATGAGAAGATGTTTCCATTTACATCACAGGCCTCAAATCCCTCCAAATATTCACTTGCGTGTTCTACAAAAAGAGTGTTTCGAAACTTCTCTATCGATTGGTAGGTTCAACTCTCTGAGTTGAATGCACTCTTTACAAAGAGGTTTCTGAGAATATTTCTGTCTAGCTTTTATGTGAAGATATATCCTTTTCCAACATAGGCCTCGAAGCGCTCCGACTAAACAATTGCAGATTCTACAAAAGGAGTGCTTCAAAACTGTTCTATCGAAAGGAACGTTCAAGTCTGTGAGATGAATGCACTCTTCTCAAAGAGGTTTCTGAGAATGCTGCTGTCTAGTTTTCAGGTGAAGACATTTCCTTTTCCAGCGTAGGCCTCAAAGCGCTCCAAATACCCACTTGCAGATTCTACAAAAGGAGTGTCTCCCAACTTCTCTATCAATTGGTAGGTTCAAGTCTGTGAGTTGAATGCAATCCACACAAAGAAGTTTCTGAGAATGCTGCTGTTTAGTTCTTATGTGAAGATATTTCCTTTTCCAGCATAGGCCGGAAATCGCTACAAATATCCACTTGCAGATTTTACCGAAAGTGTGCTTCAAAACTGCTCTTTGAAAAGAAAGGTTCAACACTGTGAGTTGAATGCACATATCGTGAAGAAGTTTCTGAGAATGCTTCTGTCTAGTACTTAGGTGAAGAGATTCCATTTCACAGCATAGGCCTCATAGTGCTCCAAATATCCACTTGCAGATTCTACAAAAAGAGTGTTTCAAAACTGTTCTATCAAAAGGAAGGTTCAAGTCTGTGAGTAGAATGCACTCATCACAAAGAAGTTTCTGAGAATGCTTCTGTCTAGTTTTTATGTGAAGACATTTCCTTTTCCAACATAGGCCTCAAAGCGTTCCGAATAAACACTTGCAGATTGTACAAAAGGAGTGTTTCAAAACTGTTCTATGAAAAGGAACGTTCAAGTCTGTGAGTTGAATGCACTCCTCAAAAAGAAGTTTCTGAGAATGCAGCTGTCTAGTTTTTGTGTGAAGATATTTCCTTTTCCTTGCATAGACCTCAAATCGCTGGAAATATCCACTTGCAGATTTCACAAGAAGAGTGTTTCCAAACTGCTCTATCAAAAGACAGGTTCAACTCTGTGAGTTGAATGCACGCATCGAGAAGAACTTTCTGAGAATGCTTCTGTCTAGTTTTTAGGTGAAGATATTCCATTTCCCAGCATAGGCCTCAAAGTGCTCCAAATATCCTTTTGCAGATTTTACAAAAAGAGTGTTTCAAAACTGCTCTTTCAAAAAGAGGGTTCAAGTCTGTGAGTTGAATGCACTCAACACAAGGAAGTTTCTGAGAATGCTTCTGTCTAGTTTTTATGTGAAGATATTTCCATTTCCAGCATCGGCCTCAAAGCGCTCCAAATATCCATTTGCAGATTCTACAAAAAGATTGTTTCCAAACTTCTCTATCAATTAGTAGGTTCAACTCTGTGAGGTGAATGCACTCATCACAAAGAAGTTTCTGAGAATGCTGCTGTTTAGTTCTTATGTGAAGATATTTCCTTTTCCAGCATAGGCCGGAAATCGCTCTAAATATCCACTTGCAGATTTTACCAAAAG
This sequence comes from Pongo pygmaeus, assembly GCF_028885625.2. Lineage (NCBI taxonomy): Eukaryota > Metazoa > Chordata > Mammalia > Primates > Hominidae > Pongo > Pongo pygmaeus. The sequence goes on from NC_085930.1 coordinate 22,166,888, forward strand.
TGTGTTTCAAAACTGCTCTTTGAAAAGAAAGGTTCAACTCTGTGAGTTGATTGCACATGTGGTGAAGAAGTTTCTGAGAATGCTTCTGTCTAGTACTTAGCTGAAGAGATTTCATTTCACAGCATAGGCCTCATAGTGCTCCAAATATCCACTTGCAGATTCTACAAAAAGAGTGTTTCAAAACTGTTCTATCAAAAGGAAGGTTCAACTCTGTGACTAGAATGCACTCATCACAAAGAAGTTTCTGAGAATGCTTCTGTCTAGTTTTTATGTGAAGATATTTCCTTTTCCAACATAGGCCTCAAAGCGCTCCGAATAAACACCTGCAGATTGTACAAAAGGAGTGTTTCAAAACTGTTCTATGAAAAGGAACGTTCAAGTCTGTGAGTTGAATGCACTCCTCACAAAGAAGTTTCTGAGAATGCAGCTGTCTAGTTTTTGTGTGAAGATATTTCCTTTTCCTTGCATAGACCTCAAATCGCTGGAAATATCCACTTGCAGATTTCACAAAAAGAGTGTTTCCAAACTGCTGTATCAAAAGACGGGTTGAAATCTGTGAGTTGAATGCACGCATCGAGGAGATCTTTCTGAGAATGCTTCTGTCTAGTTTTTAGGTGAAGATATTCCATTTCCCAGCATGGGCCTCAAAATGCTCCAAATATCCATTTGCAGATTTTACAAAAAGAGTGTTTCAAAACTGCTCTTTCAAAAAGAAGGTTCAAGTCTATGGGTTGAACGCACTCAACACAAGGACGTTTCTGAGAATGCTTCTGTCCAGTTTTTCTGTGAATATATTTCCATTTCCAGCCTAGGCTTCAAAGCGCTCCAAATATCCACTTGCAGATTCTACAAAAAGAGTGTTTCCAAACTTGTCTATCAATTAGTAGGTTCAACTCTGTTAGGTGAATGCACTCATCACAATGAAATTTCTGAGAATGCTTCTCTCTAGTTTTTATGTGAAGCAATTTCCTTTTCCAACATAGGCCTCAAGGTGCTCTGCATAAACACTTGCGAATTCTACAAACTTAGTGATTCAAAACTGTTCTATCAAAAGGAACGTTCAAGTCTGAGGTGAATGCACTCATCAGAGAGAACTTTCTCAGAATTCTTCTGTCTAGTTTTCAGGTGAAGATATTTCATTTCCCAGCATAGGCCTCAAAGCGCTCCAAATATCCACTTGCAGATCCTACAAAAAGAGTCTTTCAAAACTGCTCTTTGAAAAGGAAGGTTCAAATCTGTGAGTTGAAAGCGCTCATCAGAGAGACGTTTCCGAGAATGATTCTATCTAGTTTTCATCTGCATGTGTTTCCTTTTCCACTAGATGCCGCAATCGCACCAAATATCCACTTGCAGTTTCCACGAAAAGAGTGTTGCAGAACTGCTCCATGGAAAGGAGTGTTCAACTCTGTGAGTTCAATCCCCACATGACATAAAAGTTTCTGAAAATGCTTCTGTCCAGTTTGTACATGAAGATATCTCCTTTTCCAGCATAAGCCTCAAAGAGCTCCAAATATCCACTTGCGTATTCTACAAAAACCGTGTCTCATAACTGGTCTATCAAAAGGAAGGTTCAACTCTGTGAGTTGAATGCACTCATCACAAAGAAGTTTCTGTGAATGCTTCCATCTAGCTTTTATGCAATGATATTTCCTTTTGCAGCATAGGCCTCAAAGCGCTCCAAATATCCACTTGCAGATTCTACAAAAAGAGGGTTTCAAAACTGCTCTATCAAAAGGCAGGTTGAACTCCGTGAGTTGAATGCACAAAGCACAGGGAACTTTCTGAGAAAGCTTTTGTCCAGTTTCTACGTGAAGATATTTCCTTTTCCAGCCTAGGCCTCAAAGCACTCCATCCATCCACATGAAGATTCTACTAAAAGAGTGTTTCGAAACTTCTCTATCAAAAGAAAGGTTGAACTCCGTGAGTTCAACGCACACATCACAAAGAAGTTTCTGAGAATGCTTCTGTCCAGTTTTTATGTGAAGATATTTCCTTTTCCAGCATAGGCCTCAAAGCGCTCCATATATCCACTTGCAGATGCTACAAAAAGAGTGTTTCAAAACTGCTCTTACAGAAGGAAGCTTCAAGTCTGTGAGTTGAATGCACTTCTCACAAAGACGTTTCTGAGAATGCTTCTGTCTAGATTTCATGAGAAGATGTTTCCATTTACATCACAGGCCTCAAATCGCTCCAAATATTCACTTGCGTGTTCTACAAAAAGAGTGTTTCGAAACTTCTCTATCGATTGGTAGGTTCAACCCTCTGAGTTGAATGCACTCTTTACAAAGAGGTTTCTGAGAATATTTCTGTCTAGTTTTTATGTGAAGATATATCCTTTTCCAACATAGGCCTCGAAGCGCTCCGACTAAACAATTGCAGATTCTACAAAAGGAGTGCTTCAAAACTGTTCTATCGAAAGGAACGTTCAAGTCTGTGAGATGAATGCACTCTTCTCAAAGAGGTTTCTGAGAATGCTGCTGTCTAGTTTTTAGGTGAAGACATTTCCTTTTCCAGCATAGGCCTCAAAGCGCTCCAAATACCCACTTGCAAATACAAAAAGAGTGTCTCCCAACTTCTCTATCAATTGGTAGGTTCAAGTCTGTGAGTTGAATGCAATCTACACAAAGAAGTTTCTGAGAATGCTGCTGTTTAGTTCTTATGTGAAGATATTTCCTTTTCCAGCATAGGCCGGAAAGCGCTACAAATATCCACTTGCAGATTTTACCGAAAGTGTGCTTCAAAACTGCTCTTTGAAAAGAAAGGTTCAACACTGTGAGTTGAATGCACATATCGTGAAGAAGTTTCTGAGAATGCTTCTGTCTAGTACTTAGGTGAAGAGATTCCATTTCACAGCATAGGCCTCATAGTGCTCCCAATATCCACTTGCAGATTCTACAAAAAGAGTGTTTCAAAACTGTTCTATCAAAAGGAAGGTTCAAGTCTGTGAGTAGAATGCACTCATCACAAAGAAGTTTCTGAGAATGCTTCTGTCTAGTTTTTATGTGAAGACATTTCCTTTTCCAACATAGGCCTCAAAGCGTTCCGAATAAACACTTGCAGATAGTACAAAAGGAGTGTTTCAAAACTGTTCTATGAAAAGGAACGTTCAAGTCTGTGAGTTGAATGCACTCCTCACAAAGAAGTTTCTGAGAATGCAGCTGTCTAGTTTTTGTGTGAAGATATTTCCTTTTCCTTGCATAGGTCTCAAATCGCTGGAAATATCCACTTGCAGGTTTCACAAGAAGAGTGTTTCCAAACTGCTCTATCAAAAGACAGGTTCAACTCTGTGAGTTGAATGCACGCATCGAGAAGAACTTTCTGAGAATGCTTCTGTCTAGTTTTTAGGTGAAGATATTACATTTCCCAGCATAGGCCTCAAAGTGCTCCAAATATCCTTTTGCAGATTTTACAAAAAGAGTGTTTCAAAACTGCTCTTTCAAAAAGAAGGTTCAAGTCTGTGAGTTGAATGCACTCAACACAAGGAAGTTTCTGAGAATGCTTCTGTCTAGTTTTTATGTGAAGATATTTCCATTTCCAGCATAGGCCTCAAAGCGCTCCAAATATCCATTTGCAGATTCTACAAAAAGAGTGTTTCCAAACTTCTCTATCAATTAGTAGGTTCAACTCTGTGAGGTGAATGCACTCATCACAAAGAAGTTTCTGAGAATGCTGCTGTTTAGTTCTTATGTGAAGATATTTCCTTTTCCAGCCTAGGCCGGAAATCGCTCTAAATATCCACTTGCAGATTTTACCAAAAGTGTGTTTCAAAACTGCTCTTTGAAAAGAAAGGTTCAACTCTGTGAGTTGATTGCACATGTGGTGAAGAAGTTTCTGAGAATGCTTCTGTCTAGTACTTAGCTGAAGAGATTTCATTTCACAGCATAGGCCTCATAGTGCTCCAAATATCCACTTGCAGATTCTACAAAAAGAGTGTTTCAAAACTGTTCTATCAAAAGGAAGGTTCAACTCTGTGACTGGAATGCACTCATCACAAAGAAGTTTCTGAGAATGCTTCTGTCTAGTTTTTATGTGAAGATATTTCCTTTTCCAACATAGGCCTCAAAGCGCTCCGAATAAACACCTGCAGATTGTACAAAAGGAGTGTTTCAAAACTGTTCTATGAAAAGGAACGTTCAAGTCTGTGAGTTGAATGCACTCCTCACAAAGAAGTTTCTGAGAATGCAGCTGTCTAGTTTTTGTGTGAAGATATTTCCTTTTCCTTGCATAGACCTCAAATCGCTGGAAATATCCACTTGCAGATTTCACAAAAAGAGTGTTTCCAAACTGCTCTATCAAAAGACGGGTTGAAATCTGTGAGTTGAATGCACGCATCGAGGAGATCTTTCTGAGAATGCTTCTGTCTAGTTTTTAGGTGAAGATATTCCATTTCCCAGCATGGGCCTCAAAATGCTCCAAATATCCATTTGCAGATTTTACAAAAAGAGTGTTTCAAAACTGCTCTTTCAAAAAGAAGGTTCAAGTCTATGGGTTGAACGCACTCAACACAAGGACGTTTCTGAGAATGCTTCTGTCCAGTTTTTATGTGAATATATTTCCATTTCCAGCCTAGGCTTCAAAGCGCTCCAAATATCCACTTGCAGATTCTACAAAAAGAGTGTTTCCAAACTTGTCTATCAATTAGTAGGTTCAACTCTGTTAGGTGAATGCACTCATCACAATGAAATTTCTGAGAATGCTTCTCTCTAGTTTTTATGTGAAGCAATTTCCTTTTCCAACATAGGCCTCAAGGTGCTCTGCATAAACACTTGCGAATTCTACAAACTTAGTGATTCAAAACTGTTCTATCAAAAGGAACGTTCAAGTCTGAGGTGAATGCACTCATCAGAGAGAACTTTCTCAGAATGCTTCTGTCTAGTTTTCTGGTGAAGATATTTCATTTCCCAGCATAGGCCTCAAAGCGCTCCAAATATCCACTTGCAGATCCTACAAAAAGAGTCTTTCAAAACTTCTCTTTGAAAAGGAAGGTTCAAATCTGCGAGTTGAAAGCACTCATCAGAGAGACGTTTCCGAGAATGATTCTATCTAGTTTTCATCTGCATGTGTTTCCTTTTCCACTAGATGCCGCAATCGCACCAAATATCCACTTGCAGTTTCCACGAAAAGAGTGTTGCAGAACTGCTCCATGGAAAGGAGTGTTCAACTCTGTGAGTTCAATCCCCACATGACATAAAAGTTTCTGAAAATGCTTCTGTCCAGTTTGTATATGAAGATATCTCCTTTTCCAGCATAAGCCTCAAAGAGCTCCAAATATCCACTTGCGTATTCTACAAAAACCGTGTTTCATAACTGGTCTATCAAAAGCAAGGTTCAACTCTGTGAGTTGAATGCACTCATCACAAAGAAGTTTCTGTGAATGCTTCCATCTAGCTTTTATGCAATGATATTTCCTTTTGCAGCATAGGCCTCAAAGCGCTCCAAATATCCACTTGCAGATTCTACAAAAAGAGGGTTTCAAAACTGCTCTATCAAAAGGCAGGTTGAACTCCGTGAGTTGAATGCACAAAGCACAGGGAACTTTCTGAGAAAGCTTTTGTCCAGTTTCTACGTGAAGATATTTCCTTTTCCAGCCTAGGCCTCAAAGCACTCCATCCATCCACATGAAGATTCTACTAAAAGAGTGTTTCGAAACTTCTCTATCAAAAGAAAGGTTGAACTCCGTGAGTTCAACGCACACATCACAAAGAAGTTTCTGAGAATGCTTCTGTCCAGTTTTTATGTGAAGATATTTCCTTTTCCAGCATAGGCCTCAAAGCGCTCCATATATCCACTTGCAGATGCTACAAAAAGAGTGTTTCAAAACTGCTCTTTCAGAAGGAAGCTTCAAGTCTGTGAGTTGAATGCACTTCTCACAAAGACGTTTCTGAGAATGCTTCTGTCTAGATTTCATGAGAAGATGTTTCCATTTACATCACAGGCCTCAAATCCCTCCAAATATTCACTTGCGTGTTCTACAAAAAGAGTGTTTCGAAACTTCTCTATCGATTGGTAGGTTCAACTCCCTGAGTTGAATGCACTCTTTACAAAGAGGTTTCTGAGAATATTTCTGTCTAGCTTTTACGTGAAGATATATCCTTTTCCAACATAGGCCTCGAAGCGCTCCGACTAAACAATTGCAGATTCTACAAAAGGAGTGCTTCAAAACTCTTCTATCGAAAGGAACGTTCAAGTCTGTGAGATGAATGCACTCTTCTCAAAGAGGTTTCTGAGAATGCTGCTGTCTAGTTTTTAGGTGAAGACATTTCCTTTTCCAGCATAGGCCTCAAAGCGCTCCAAATACCCACTTGCAGATTCTACAAAAAGAGTGTCTCCCAACTTCTCTATCAATTGGTAGGTTCAAGTCTGTGAGTTGAATGCAATCCACACAAAGAAGTTTCTGAGAATGCTGCTGTTTAGTTCTTATGTGAAGATATTTCCTTTTCCAGCATAGGCCGGAAACCGCTACAAATATCCACTTGCAGATTTTACCAAAAGTGTGCTTCAAAACTGCTCTTTGAAAAGAAAGGTTCAACACTGTGAGTTGAATGCACATATCGTGAAGAAGTTTCTGAGAATGCTTCTGTCTAGTACTTAGGTGAAGAGATTCCATTTCACAGCATAGGCCTCATAGTGCTCCCAATATCCACTTGCAGATTCTACAAAAAGAGTGTTTCAAAACTGTTCTATCAAAAGGAAGGTTCAAGTCTGTGAGTAGAATGCACTCATCACAAAGAAGTTTCTGGGAATGCTTCTGTCTAGTTTTTATGTGAAGACATTTCCTTTTCCAACATAGGCCTCAAAGCGTTCCGAATAAACACTTGCAGATTGTACAAAAGGAGTGTTTCAAAACTGTTCTATGAAAAGGAACGTTCAAGTCTGTGAGTTGAATGCACTCCTCACAAAGAAGTTTCTGAGAATGCAGCTGTCTAGTTTTTGTGTGAAGATATTTCCTTTTCCTTGCATTGGTCTCAAATCGCTGGAAATAGCCACTTGCAGATTTCACAAGAAGAGTGTTTCCAAACTGCTCTATCAAAAGACAGGTTCAACTCTGTGAGTTGAATGCACGCATCGAGAAGAACTTTCTGAGAATGCTTCTGTCTAGTTTTTAGGTGAAGATATTACATTTCCCAGCATAGGCCTCAAAGTGCTCCAAATATCCTTTTGCAGATTTTACAAAAAGAGTGTTTCAAAACTGCTCTTTCAAAAAGAAGGTTCAAGTCTGTGAGTTGAATGCACTCAACACAAGGAAGTTTCTGAGAATGCTTCTGTCTAGTTTTTATGTGAAGATATTTCCATTTCCAGCATCGGCCTCAAAGCGCTCCAAATATCCATTTGCAGATTCCACAAAAAGAGTGTTTCCAAACTTCTCTATCAATTAGTAGGTTCAACTCTGTGAGGTGAATGCACTCATCACAAAGAAGTTTCTGAGAATGCTGCTGTTTAGTTCTTATGTGAAGATATTTCCTTTTCCAGCATAGGCCGGAAATCGCTCTAAATATCCACTTGCAGATTTTACCAAAAGTGTGTTTCAAAACTGCTCTTTGAAAAGAAAGGTTCAACTCTGTGAGTTGATTGCACATGTGGTGAAGAAGTTTCTGAGAATGCTTCTGTCTAGTACTTAGCTGAAGAGATTTCATTTCACAGCATAGGCCTCATAGTGCTCCAAATATCCACTTGCAGATTCTACAAAAAGAGTGTTTCAAAACTGTTCTATCAAAAGGAAGGTTCAACTCTGTGACTGGAATGCACTCATCACAAAGAAGTTTCTGAGAATGCTTCTGTCTAGTTTTTATGTGAAGATATTTCCTTTTCCAACATAGGCCTCAAAGCGCTCCGAATAAACACCTGCAGATTGTACAAAAGGAGTGTTTCAAAACTGTTCTATGAAAAGGAACGTTCAAGTCTGTGAGTTGAATGCACTCCTCACAAAGAAGTTTCTGAGAATGCAGCTGTCTAGTTTTTGTGTGAAGATATTTCCTTTTCCTTGCATAGACCTCAAATCGCTGGAAATATCCACTTGCAGATTTCACAAAAAGAGTGTTTCCAAACTGCTCTATCAAAAGACGGGTTGAAATCTGTGAGTTGAATGCACGCATCGAGGAGATCTTTCTGAGAATGCTTCTGTCTAGTTTTTAGGTGAAGATATTCCATTTCCCAGCATGGGCCTCAAAATGCTCCAAATATCCATTTGCAGATTTTACAAAAAGAGTGTTTCAAAACTGCTCTTTCAAAAAGAAGGTTCAAGTCTATGGGTTGAACGCACTCAACACAAGGACGTTTCTGAGAATGCTTCTGTCCAGTTTTTATGTGAATATATTTCCATTTCCAGCCTAGGCTTCAAAGCGCTCCAAATATCCACTTGCAGATTCTACAAAAAGAGTGTTTCCAAACTTGTCTATCAATTAGTAGGTTCAACTCTGTTAGGTGAATGCACTCATCACAATGAAATTTCTGAGAATGCTTCTCTCTAGTTTTTATGTGAAGCAATTTCCTTTTCCAACATAGGCCTCAAGGTGCTCTGCATAAACACTTGCGAATTCTACAAACTTAGTGATTCAAAACTGTTCTATCAAAAGGAACGTTCAAGTCTGAGGTGAATGCACTCATCAGAGAGAACTTTCTCAGAATGCTTCTGTCTAGTTTTCAGGTGAAGATATTTCATTTCCCAGCATAGGCCTCAAAGCGCTCCAAATATCCACTTGCAGATCCTACAAAAAGAGTCTTTCAAAACTGCTCTTTGAAAAGGAAGGTTCAAATCTGCGAGTTGAAAGCACTCATCAGAGAGACGTTTCCGAGAATGATTCTATCTAGTTTTCATCTGCATGTGTTTCCTTTTCCACTAGATGCCGCAATCGCACCAAATATCCACTTGCAGTTTCCACGAAAAGAGTGTTGCAGAACTGCTCCATGGAAAGGAGTGTTCAACTCTGTGAGTTCAATCCCCACATGACATAAAAGTTTCTGAAAATGCTTCTGTCCAGTTTGTATATGAAGATATCTCCTTTTCCAGCATAAGCCTCAAAGAGCTCCAAATATCCACTTGCGTATTCTACAAAAACCGTGTTTCATAACTGGTCTATCAAAAGCAAGGTTCAACTCTGTGAGTTGAATGCACTCATCACAAAGAAGTTTCTGTGAATGCTTCCATCTAGCTTTTATGCAATGATATTTCCTTTTGCAGCATAGGCCTCAAAGCGCTCCAAATATCCACTTGCAGATTCTACAAAAAGAGGGTTTCAAAACTGCTCTATCAAAAGGCAGGTTGAACTCCGTGAGTTGAATGCACAAAGCACAGGGAACTTTCTGAGAAAGCTTTTGTCCAGTTTCTACGTGAAGATATTTCCTTTTCCAGCCTAGGCCTCAAAGCACTCCATCCATCCACATGAAGATACTACTAAAAGAGTGTTTCGAAACTTCTCTATCAAAAGAAAGGTTGAACTCCGTGAGTTCAACGCACACATCACAAAGAAGTTTCTGAGAATGCTTCTGTCCAGTTTTTATGTGAAGATATTTCCTTTTCCAGCATAGGCCTCAAAGCGCTCCATATATCCACTTGCAGATGCTACAAAAAGAGTGTTTCAAAACTGCTCTTTCAGAAGGAAGCTTCAAGTCTGTGAGTTGAATGCACTTCTCACAAAGACGTTTCTGAGAATGCTTCTGTCTAGATTTCATGAGAAGATGTTTCCATTTACATCACAGGCCTCAAATCCCTCCAAATATTCACTTGCGTGTTCTACAAAAAGAGTGTTTCGAAACTTCTCTATCGATTGGTAGGTTCAACTCTCTGAGTTGAATGCACTCTTTACAAAGAGGTTTCTGAGAATATTTCTGTCTAGCTTTTACGTGAAGATATATCCTTTTCCAACATAGGCCTCGAAGCGCTCCGACTAAACAATTGCAGTTTCTACAAAAGGAGTGCTTCAAAACTCTTCTATCGAAAGGAACGTTCAAGTCTGTGAGATGAATGCACTCTTCTCAAAGAGGTTTCTGAGAATGCTGCTGTCTAGTTTTTAGGTGAAGACATTTCCTTTTCCAGCATAGGCCTCAAAGCGCTCCAAATACCCACTTGCAGATTCTACAAAAAGAGTGTCTCCCAACTTCTCTATCAATTGGTAGGTTCAAGTCTGTGAGTTGAATGCAATCCACACAAAGAAGTTTCTGAGAATGCTGCTGTTTAGTTCTTATGTGAAGATATTTCCTTTTCCAGCATAGGCCGGAAATCGCTACAAATATCCACTTGCAGATTTTACCAAAAGTGTGCTTCAAAACTGCTCTTTGAAAAGAAAGGTTCAACACTGTGAGTTGAATGCACATATCGTGAAGAAGTTTCTGAGAATGCTTCTGTCTAGTACTTAGGTGAAGAGATTCCATTTCACAGCATAGGCCTCATAGTGCTCCCAATATCCACTTGCAGATTCTACAAAAAGAGTGTTTCAAAACTGTTCTATCAAAAGGAAGGTTCAAGTCTGTGAGTAGAATGCACTCATCACAAAGAAGTTTCTGGGAATGCTTCTGTCTAGTTTTTATGTGAAGACATTTCCTTTTCCAACATAGGCCTCAAAGCGTTCCGAATAAACACTTGCAGATTGTACAAAAGGAGTGTTTCAAAACTGTTCTATGAAAAGGAACGTTCAAGTCTGTGAGTTGAATGCACTCCTCACAAAGAAGTTTCTGAGAATGCAGCGGTCTAGTTTTTGTGTGAAGATATTTCCTTTTCCTTGCATAGGTCTCAAATCGCTGGAAATAGCCACTTGCAGATTTCACAAGAAGAGTGTTTCCAAACTGCTCTATCAAAAGACAGGTTCAACTCTGTGAGTTGAATGCACGCATCGAGAAGAACTTTCCGAGAATGCTTCTGTCTAGTTTTTAGGTGAAGATATTACATTTCCCAGCATAGGCCTCAAAGTGCTCCAAATATCCTTTTGCAGATTTTACAAAAAGAGTGTTTCAAAACTGCTCTTTCAAAAAGAAGGTTCAAGTCTGTGAGTTGAATGCACTCAACACAAGGAAGTTTCTGAGAATGCTTCTGTCTAGTTTTTATGTGAAGATATTTCCATTTCCAGCATCGGCCTCAAAGCGCTCCAAATATCCATTTGCAGATTCTACAAAAAGAGTGTTTCCAAACTTCTCTATCAATTAGTAGGTTCAACTCTCTGAGGTGAATGCACTCATCACAAAGAAGTTTCTGAGAATGCTGCTGTTTAGTTCTTATGTGAAGATATTTCCTTTTCCAGCATAGGCCGGAAATCGCTCTAAATATCCACTTGCAGATTTTACCAAAAGTGTGTTTCAAAACTGCTCTTTGAAAAGAAAGGTTCAACTCTGTGAGTTGATTGCACATGTGGTGAAGAAGTTTCTGAGAATGCTTCTGTCTAGTACTTAGCTGAAGAGATTTCATTTCACAGCATAGGCCTCATAGTGCTCCAAATATCCACTTGCAGATTCTACAAAAAGAGTGTTTCAAAACTGTTCTATCAAAAGGAAGGTTCAAGTCTGTGAGTAGAATGCACTCATCACAAAGAAGTTTCTGAGAATGCTTCTGTCTAGTTTTTATGTGAAGACATTTCCTTTTCCAACATAGGCCTCAAAGCGTTCCGAATAAACACTTGCAGATTGTACAAAAGGAGTGTTTCAAAACTGTTCTATGAAAAGGAACGTTCAAGTCTGTGAGTTGAATGCACTCCTCACAAAGAAGTTTCTGAGAATGCAGCTGTCTAGTTTTTGTGTGAAGATATTTCCTTTTCCTTGCATAGGTCTCAAATCGCTGGAAATAGCCACTTGCAGATTTCACAAGAAGAGTGTTTCCAAACTGCTCTATCAAAAGACAGGTTCAACTCTGTGAGTTGAATGCACGCATCGAGAAGAACTTTCTGAGAATGCTTCTGTCTACTTTTTAGGTGAAGATATTACATTTCCCAGCATAGGCCTCAAAGTGCTCCAAATATCCTTTTGCAGATTTTACAAAAAGAGTGTTTCAAAACTGCTCTTTCAAAAAGAAGGTTCAAGTCTGTGAGTTGAATGCACTCAACACAAGGAAGTTTCTGAGAATGCTTCTGTCTAGTTTTTATGTGAAGATATTTCCATTTCCAGCATCGGCCTCAAAGCGCTCCAAATATCCATTTGCAGATTCTACAAAAAGAGTGTTTCCAAACTTCTCTATCAATTAGTAGGTTCAACTCTGTGAGGTGAATGCACTCATCACAAAGAAGTTTCTGAGAATGCTGCTGTTTAGTTCTTATGTGAAGATATTTCCTTTTCCAGCATAGGCCGGAAATCGCTCTAAATATCCACTTGCAGATTTTACCAAAAGTGTGTTTCAAAACTGCTCTTTGAAAAGAAAGGTTCAACTTTGTGAGTTGATTGCACATGTGGTGAAGAAGTTTCTGAGAATGCTTCTGTCTAGTACTTAGCTGAAGAGATTTCATTTCACAGCATAGGCCTCATAGTGCTCCAAATATCCACTTGCAGATTCTACAAAAAGAGTGTTTCAAAACTGTTCTATCAAAAGGAAGGTTCAACTCTGTGACTAGAATGCACTCATCACAAAGAAGTTTCTGAGAATGCTTCTGTCTAGTTTTTATGTGAAGATATTTCCTTTTCCAACATAGGCCTCAAAGCGCTCCGAATAAACACCTGCAGATTGTACAAAAGGAGTGTTTCAAAACTGTTCTATGAAAAGGAACGTTCAAGTCTGTGAGTTGAATGCACTCCTCACAAAGAAGTTTCTGAGAATGCAGCTGTCTAGTTTTTGTGTGAAGATATTTCCTTTTCCTTGCATAGACCTCAAATCGCTGGAAATATCCACTTGCAGATTTCACAAAAAGAGTGTTTCCAAACTGCTCTATCAAAAGACGGGTTGAAATCTGTGAGTTGAATGCACGCATCGAGGAGATCTTTCTGAGAATGCTTCTGTCTAGTTTTTAGGTGAAGATATTCCATTTCCCAGCATGGGCCTCAAAATGCTCCAAATATCCATTTGCAGATTTTACAAAAAGAGCGTTTCAAAACTGCTCTTTCAAAAAGAAGGTTCAAGTCTATGGGTTGAACGCACTCAACACAAGGACGTTTCTGAGAATGCTTCTGTCCAGTTTTTATGTGAATATATTTCCATTTCCAGCCTAGGCTTCAAAGCGCTCCAAATATCCACTTGCAGATTCTACAAAAAGAGTGTTTCCAAACTTGTCTATCAATTAGTAGGTTCAACTCTGTTAGGTGAATGCACTCATCGCAATGAAATTTCTGAGAATGCTTCTCTCTAGTTTTTATGTGAAGCAATTTCCTTTTCCAACATAGGCCTCAAGGTGCTCTGCATAAACACTTGCGAATTCTACAAACTTAGTGATTCAAAACTGTTCTATCAAAAGGAACGTTCAAGTCTGAGGTGAATGCACTCATCAGAGAGAACTTTCTCAGAATGCTTCTGTCTAGTTTTCTGGTGAAGATATTTCATTTCCCAGCATAGGCCTCAAAGCGCTCCAAATATCCACTTGCAGATCCTACAAAAAGAGTCTTTCAAAACTGCTCTTTGAAAAGGAAGGTTCAAATCTGCGAGTTGAAAGCACTCATCAGAGAGACGTTTCCGAGAATGATTCTATCTAGTTTTCATCTGCATGTGTTTCCTTTTCCACTAGATGCCGCAATCGCACCAAATATCCACTTGCAGTTTCCACGAAAAGAGTGTTGCAGAACTGCTCCATGGAAAGGAGTGTTCAACTCTGTGAGTTCAATCCCCACATGACATAAAAGTTTCTGAAAATGCTTCTGTCCAGTTTGTATATGAAGATATCTCCTTTTCCAGCATAAGCCTCAAAGAGCTCCAAATATCCACTTGCGTATTCTACAAAAACCGTGTTTCATAACTGGTCTATCAAAAGCAAGGTTCAACTCTGTGAGTTGAATGCACTCATCACAAAGAAGTTTCTGTGAATGCTTCCATCTAGCTTTTATGCAATGATATTTCCTTTTGCAGCATAGGCCTCAAAGCGCTCCAAATATCCACTTGCAGATTCTACAAAAAGAGGGTTTCAAAACTGCTCTATCAAAAGGCAGGTTGAACTCCGTGAGTTGAATGCACAAAGCACAGGGAACTTTCTGAGAAAGCTTTTGTCCAGTTTCTACGTGAAGATATTTCCTTTTCCAGCCTAGGCCTCAAAGCACTCCATCCATCCACATGAAGATTCTACTAAAAGAGTGTTTCGAAACTTCTCTATCAAAAGAAAGGTTGAACTCCGTGAGTTCAACGCACACATCACAAAGAAGTTTCTGAGAATGCTTCTGTCCAGTTTTTATGTGAAGATATTTCCTTTTCCAGCATAGGCCTCAAAGCGCTCCATATATCCACTTGCAGATGCTACAAAAAGAGTGTTTCAAAACTGCTCTTTCAGAAGGAAGCTTCAAGTCTGTGAGTTGAATGCACTTCTCACAAAGACGTTTCTGAGAATGCTTCTGTCTAGATTTCATGAGAAGATGTTTCCATTTACATCACAGGCCTCAAATCCCTCCAAATATTCACTTGCGTGTTCTACAAAAAGAGTGTTTCGAAACTTCTCTATCGATTGGTAGGTTCAACTCTCTGAGTTGAATGCACTCTTTACAAAGAGGTTTCTGAGAATATTTCTGTCTAGCTTTTATGTGAAGATATATCCTTTTCCAACATAGGCCTCGAAGCGCTCCGACTAAACAATTGCAGATTCTACAAAAGGAGTGCTTCAAAACTGTTCTATCGAAAGGAACGTTCAAGTCTGTGAGATGAATGCACTCTTCTCAAAGAGGTTTCTGAGAATGCTGCTGTCTAGTTTTTAGGTGAAGACATTTCCTTTTCCAGCATAGACCTCAAAGCGCTCCAAATACCCACTTGCAGATTCTACAAAAAGAGTGTCTCCCAACTTCTCTATCAATTGGTAGGTTCAAGTCTGTGAGTTGAATGCAATCCACACAAAGAAGTTTCTGAGAATGCTGCTGTTCAGTTCTTATGTGAAGATATTTCCTTTTCCAGCATAGGCCGGAAACCGCTACAAATATCCACTTGCAGATTTTACCAAAAGTGTGCTTCAAAACTGCTCTTTGAAAAGAAAGGTTCAACACTGTGAGTTGAATGCACATATCGTGAAGAGGTTTCTGAGAATGCTTCTGTCTAGTACTTAGGTGAAGAGATTCCATTTCACAGCATAGGCCTCATAGTGCTCCAAATATCCACTTGCAGATTCTACAAAAAGAGTGTTTCAAAACTGTTCTATCAAAAGGAAGGTTCAAGTCTGTGAGTAGAATGCACTCATCACAAAGAAGTTTCTGAGAATGCTTCTGTCTAGTTTTTATGTGAAGACATTTCCTTTTCCAACATAGGCCTCAAAGCGTTCCGAATAAACACTTGCAGATTGTACAAAAGGAGTGTTTCAAAACTGTTCTATGAAAAGGAACGTTCAAGTCTGTGAGTTGAATGCACTCCTCACAAAGAAGTTTCTGAGAATGCAGCTGTATAGTTTTTGTGTGAAGATATTTCCTTTTCCTTGCATAGGTCTCAAATCGCTGGAAATAGCCACTTGCAGATTTCACAAGAAGAGTGTTTCCAAACTGCTCTATCAAAAGACAGGTTCAACTCTGTGAGTTGAATGCACGCATCGAGAAGAACTTTCTGAGAATGCTTCTGTCTAGTTTTTAGGTGAAGATATTACATTTCCCAGCATAGGCCTCAAAGTGCTCCAAATATCCTTTTGCAGATTTTACAAAAAGAGTGTTTCAAAACTGCTCTTTCAAAAAGAAGGTTCAAGTCTGTGAGTTGAATGCACTCAACACAAGGAAGTTTCTGAGAATGCTTCTGTCTAGTTTTTATGTGAAGATATTTCCATTTCCAGCATCGGCCTCAAAGCGCTCCAAATATCCATTTGCAGATTCTACAAAAAGAGTGTTTCCAAACTTCTCTATCAATTAGTAGGTTCAACTCTGTGAGGTGAATGCACTCATCACAAAGAAGTTTCTGAGAATGCTGCTGTTTAGTTCTTATGTGAAGATATTTCCTTTTCCAGCATAGGCCGGAAATCGCTCTAAATATCCACTTGCAGATTTTACCAAAAGTGTGTTTCAAAACTGCTCTTTGAAAAGAAAGGTTCAACTCTGTGAGTTGATTGCACATGTGGTGAAGAAGTTTCTGAGAATGCTTCTGTCTAGTACTTAGCTGAAGAGATTTCATTTCACAGCATAGGCATCATAGTGCTCCAAATATCCACTTGCAGATTCTACAAAAAGAGTGTTTCAAAACTGTTCTATCAAAAGAAAGGTTCAACTCTGTGACTAGAATGCACTCATCACAAAGAAGTTTCTGAGAATGCTTCTGTCTAGTTTTTATGTGAAGATATTTCCTTTTCCAACATAGGCCTCAAAGCGCTCCGAATAAACACCTGCAGATTGTACAAAAGGAGTGTTTCAAAACTGTTCTATGAAAAGGAACGTTCAAGTCTGTGAGTTGAATGCACTCCTCTCAAAGAAGTTTCTGAGAATGCAGCTGTCTAGTTTTTGTGTGAAGATATTTCCTTTTCCTTGCATAGACCTCAAATCGCTGGAAATATCCACTTGCAGATTTCACAAAAAGAGTGTTTCCAAACTGCTCTATCAAAAGACGGGTTGAAATCTGTGAGTTGAATGCACGCATCGAGGAGATCTTTCTGAGAATGCTTCTGTCTAGTTTTTAGGTGAAGATATTCCATTTCCCAGCATGGGCCTCAAAATGCTCCAAATATCCATTTGCAGATTTTACAAAAAGAGCGTTTCAAAACTGCTCTTTCAAAAAGAAGGTTCAAGTCTATGGGTTGAACGCACTCAACACAAGGACGTTTCTGAGAATGCTTCTGTCCAGTTTTTATGTGAATATATTTCCATTTCCAGCCTAGGCTTCAAAGCGCTCCAAATATCCACTTGCAGATTCTACAAAAAGAGTGTTTCCAAACTTGTCTATCAATTAGTAGGTTCAACTCTGTTAGGTGAATGCACTCATCACAATGAAATTTCTGAGAATGCTTCTCTCTAGTTTTTATGTGAAGCAATTTCCTTTTCCAACATAGGCCTCAAGGTGCTCTGCATAAACACTTGCGAATTCTACAAACTTAGTGATTCAAAACTGTTCTATCAAAAGGAACGTTCAAGTCTGAGGTGAATGCACTCATCAGAGAGAACTTTCTCAGAATGCTTCTGTCTAGTTTTCTGGTGAAGATATTTCATTTCCCAGCATAGGCCTCAAAGCGCTCCAAATATCCACTTGCAGATCCTACAAAAAGAGTCTTTCAAAACTGCTCTTTGAAAAGGAAGGTTCAAATCTGCGAGTTGAAAGCACTCATCAGAGAGACGTTTCCGAGAATGATTCTATCTAGTTTTCATCTGCATGTGTTTCCTTTTCCACTAGATGCCGCAATCGCACCAAATATCCACTTGCAGTTTCCACGAAAAGAGTGTTGCAGAACTGCTCCATGGAAAGGAGTGTTCAACTCTGTGAGTTCAATCCCCACATGACATAAAAGTTTCTGAAAATGCTTCTGTCCAGTTTGTATATGAAGATATCTCCTTTTCCAGCATAAGCCTCAAAGAGCTCCAAATATCCACTTGCGTATTCTACAAAAACCGTGTTTCATAACTGGTCTATCAAAAGCAAGGTTCAACTCTGTGAGTTGAATGCACTCATCACAAAGAAGTTTCTGTGAATGCTTCCATCTAGCTTTTATGCAATGATATTTCCTTTTGCAGCATAGGCCTCAAAGCGCTCCAAATATCCACTTGCAGATTCTACAAAAAGAGGGTTTCAAAACTGCTCTATCAAAAGGCAGGTTGAACTCCGTGAGTTGAATGCACAAAGCACAGGGAACTTTCTGAGAAAGCTTTTGTCCAGTTTCTACGTGAAGATATTTCCTTTTCCAGCCTAGGCCTCAAAGCACTCCATCCATCCACATGAAGATTCTACTAAAAGAGTGTTTCGAAACTTCTCTATCAAAAGAAAGGTTGAACTCCGTGAGTTCAACGCACACATCACAAAGAAGTTTCTGAGAATGCTTCTGTCCAGTTTTTATGTGAAGATATTTCCTTTTCCAGCATAGGCCTCAAAGCGCTCCATATATCCACTTGCAGATGCTACAAAAAGAGTGTTTCAAAACTGCTCTTTCAGAAGGAAGCTTCAAGTCTGTGAGTTGAATGCACTTCTCACAAAGACGTTTCTGAGAATGCTTCTGTCTAGATTTCATGAGAAGATGTTTCCATTTACATCACAGGCCTCAAATCCCTCCAAATATTCACTTGCGTGTTCTACAAAAAGAGTGTTTCGAAACTTCTCTATCGATTGGTAGGTTCAACTCTCTGAGTTGAATGCACTCTTTACAAAGAGGTTTCTGAGAATATTTCTGTCTAGCTTTTATGTGAAGATATATCCTTTTCCAACATAGGCCTCGAAGCGCTCCGACTAAACAATTGCAGATTCTACAAAAGGAGTGCTTCAAAACTGTTCTATCGAAAGGAACGTTCAAGTCTGTGAGATGAATGCACTCTTCTCAAAGAGGTTTCTGAGAATGCTGCTGTCTAGTTTTTAGGTGAAGACATTTCCTTTTCCAGCATAGGCCTCAAAGCGCTCCAAATACCCACTTGCAGATTCTACAAAAAGAGTGTCTCCCAACTTCTCTATCAATTGGTAGGTTCAAGTCTGTGAGTTGAATGCAATCCACACAAAGAAGTTTCTGAGAATGCTGCTGTTCAGTTCTTATGTGAAGATATTTCCTTTTCCAGCATAGGCCGGAAACCGCTACAAATATCCACTTGCAGATTTTACCAAAAGTGTGCTTCAAAACTGCTCTTTGAAAAGAAAGGTTCAACACTGTGAGTTGAATGCACATATCGTGAAGAGGTTTCTGAGAATGCTTCTGTCTAGTACTTAGGTGAAGAGATTCCATTTCACAGCATAGGCCTCATAGTGCTCCAAATATCCACTTGCAGATTCTACAAAAAGAGTGTTTCAAAACTGTTCTATCAAAAGGAAGGTTCAAGTCTGTGAGTAGAATGCACTCATCACAAAGAAGTTTCTGAGAATGCTTCTGTCTAGTTTTTATGTGAAGACATTTCCTTTTCCAACATAGGCCTCAAAGCGTTCCGAATAAACACTTGCAGATTGTACAAAAGGAGTGTTTCAAAACTGTTCTATGAAAAGGAACGTTCAAGTCTGTGAGTTGAATGCACTCCTCACAAAGAAGTTTCTGAGAATGCAGCTGTATAGTTTTTGTGTGAAGATATTTCCTTTTCCTTGCATAGGTCTCAAA
Source organism: Pongo pygmaeus (assembly GCF_028885625.2). Taxonomy (NCBI): domain Eukaryota; kingdom Metazoa; phylum Chordata; class Mammalia; order Primates; family Hominidae; genus Pongo; species Pongo pygmaeus. The sequence goes on from NC_085930.1 coordinate 22,186,168, forward strand.
TCGCTGGAAATAGCCACTTGCAGATTTCACAAGAAGAGTGTTTCCAAACTGCTCTATCAAAAGACAGGTTCAACTCTGTGAGTTGAATGCACGCATCGAGAAGAACTTTCTGAGAATGCTTCTGTCTAGTTTTTAGGTGAAGATATTACATTTCCCAGCATAGGCCTCAAAGTGCTCCAAATATCCTTTTGCAGATTTTACAAAAAGAGTGTTTCAAAACTGCTCTTTCAAAAAGAAGGTTCAAGTCTGTGAGTTGAATGCACTCAACACAAGGAAGTTTCTGAGAATGCTTCTGTCTAGTTTTTATGTGAATATATTTCCATTTCCAGCATCGGCCTCAAAGCGCTCCAAATATCCATTTGCAGATTCTACAAAAAGAGTGTTTCCAAACTTCTCTATCAATTAGTAGGTTCAACTCTGTGAGGTGAATGCACTCATCACAAAGAAGTTTCTGAGAATGCTGCTGTTTAGTTCTTATGTGAAGATATTTCCTTTTCCAGCATAGGCCGGAAATCGCTCTAAATATCCACTTGCAGATTTTACCAAAAGTGTGTTTCAAAACTGCTCTTTGAAAAGAAAGGTTCAACTCTGTGAGTTGATTGCACATGTGGTGAAGAAGTTTCTGAGAATGCTTCTGTCTAGTACTTAGCTGAAGAGATTTCATTTCACAGCATAGGCATCATAGTGCTCCAAATATCCACTTGCAGATTCTACAAAAAGAGTGTTTCAAAACTGTTCTATCAAATGAAAGGTTCAACTCTGTGACTAGAATGCACTCATCACAAAGAAGTTTCTGAGAATGCTTCTGTCTAGTTTTTATGTGAAGATATTTCCTTTTCCAACATAGGCCTCAAAGCGCTCCGAATAAACACCTGCAGATTGTACAAAAGGAGTGTTTCAAAACTGTTCTATGAAAAGGAACGTTCAAGTCTGTGAGTTGAATGCACTCCTCTCAAAGAAGTTTCTGAGAATGCAGCTGTCTAGTTTTTGTGTGAAGATATTTCCTTTTCCTTGCATAGACCTCAAATCGCTGGAAATATCCACTTGCAGATTTCACAAAAAGAGTGTTTCCAAACTGCTCTATCAAAAGACGGGTTGAAATCTGTGAGTTGAATGCACGCATCGAGGAGATCTTTCTGAGAATGCTTCTGTCTAGTTTTTAGGTGAAGATATTCCATTTCCCAGCATGGGCCTCAAAATGCTCCAAATATCCATTTGCAGATTTTACAAAAAGAGCGTTTCAAAACTGCTCTTTCAAAAAGAAGGTTCAAGTCTATGGGTTGAACGCACTCAACACAAGGACGTTTCTGAGAATGCTTCTGTCCAGTTTTTATGTGAATATATTTCCATTTCCAGCCTAGGCTTCAAAGCGCTCCAAATATCCACTTGCAGATTCTACAAAAAGAGTGTTTCCAAACTTGTCTATCAATTAGTAGGTTCAACTCTGTTAGGTGAATGCACTCATCACAATGAAATTTCTGAGAATGCTTCTCTCTAGTTTTTATGTGAAGCAATTTCCTTTTCCAACATAGGCCTCAAGGTGCTCTGCATAAACACTTGCGAATTCTACAAACTTAGTGATTCAAAACTGTTCTATCAAAAGGAACGTTCAAGTCTGAGGTGAATGCACTCATCAGAGAGAACTTTCTCAGAATGCTTCTGTCTAGTTTTCTGGTGAAGATATTTCATTTCCCAGCATAGGCCTCAAAGCGCTCCAAATATCCACTTGCAGATCCTACAAAAAGAGTCTTTCAAAACTGCTCTTTGAAAAGGAAGGTTCAAATCTGCGAGTTGAAAGCACTCATCAGAGAGACGTTTCCGAGAATGATTCTATCTAGTTTTCATCTGCATGTGTTTCCTTTTCCACTAGATGCCGCAATCGCACCAAATATCCACTTGCAGTTTCCACGAAAAGAGTGTTGCAGAACTGCTCCATGGAAAGGAGTGTTCAACTCTGTGAGTTCAATCCCCACATGACATAAAAGTTTCTGAAAATGCTTCTGTCCAGTTTGTATATGAAGATATCTCCTTTTCCAGCATAAGCCTCAAAGAGCTCCAAATATCCACTTGCGTATTCTACAAAAACCGTGTTTCGTAACTGGTCTATCAAAAGCAAGGTTCAACTCTGTGAGTTGAATGCACTCATCACAAAGAAGTTTCTGTGAATGCTTCCATCTAGCTTTTATGCAATGATATTTCCTTTTGCAGCATAGGCCTCAAAGCGCTCCAAATATCCACTTGCAGATTCTACAAAAAGAGGGTTTCAAAACTGCTCTATCAAAAGGCAGGTTGAACTCCGTGAGTTGAATGCACAAAGCACAGGGAACTTTCTGAGAAAGCTTTTGTCCAGTTTCTACGTGAAGATATTTCCATTTCCAGCCTAGGCCTCAAAGCACTCCATCCATCCACATGAAGATTCTACTAAAAGAGTGTTTCGAAACTTCCCTATCAAAAGAAAGGTTGAACTCCGTGAGATCAACGCACACATCACAAAGAAGTTTCTGAGAATGCTTCTGTCCAGTTTTTATGTGAAGATATTTCCTTTTCCAGCATAGGCCACAAAGCGCTCCATATATCCACTTGCAGATGCTACAAAAAGAGTGTTTCAAAACTGCTCTTTCAGAAGGAAGCTTCAAGTCTGTGAGTTGAATGCACTTCTCACAAAGACGTTTCTGAGAATGCTTCTGTCTAGATTTCATGAGAAGATGTTTCCATTTACATCACAGGCCTCAAATCCCTCCAAATATTCACTTGCGTGTTCTACAAAAGAGTGTTCCGAAACTTCTCTATCGATTGGTAGGTTCAACTCTCTGAGTTGAATGCACTCTTTACAAAGAGGTTTCTGAGAATATTTCTGTCTAGTTTTTATGTGAAGATATATCCTTTTCCAACATAGGCCTCGAAGCGCTCCGACTAAACAATTGCAGATTCTACAAAAGGAGTGCTTCAAAACTGTTCTATCGAAAGGAACGTTCAAGTCTGTGAGATGAATGCACTCTTCTCAAAGAGGTTTCTGAGAATGCTGCTGTCTAGTTTTTAGGTGAAGACATTTCCTTTTCCAGCATAGGCCTCAAAGCGCTCCAAATACCCACTTGCAGATTCTACAAAAAGAGTGTCTCCCAACTTCTCTATCAATTGGTAGGTTCAAGTCTGTGAGTTGAATGCAATCCACACAAAGAAGTTTCTGAGAATGCTGCTGTTTAGTTCTTATGTGAAGATATTTCCTTTTCCAGCATAGGCCGGAAACCGCTACAAATATCCACTTGCAGATTTTACCAAAAGTGTGCTTCAAAACTGCTCTTTGAAAAGAAAGGTTCAACACTGTGAGTTGAATGCACATATCGTGAAGAAGTTTCTGAGAATGCTTCTGTCTAGTACTTAGGTGTAGAGATTCCATTTCACAGCATAGGCCTCATAGTGCTCCAAATATCCACTTGCAGATTCTACAAAAAGAGTGTTTCAAAACTGTTCTATCAAAAGGAAGGTTCAAGTCTGTGAGTAGAATGCACTCATCACAAAGAAGTTTCTGGGAATGCTTCTGTCTAGTTTTTATGTGAAGACATTTCCTTTTCCAACATAGGCCTCAAAGCGTTCCGAATAAACACTTGCAGATTGTACAAAAGGAGTGTTTCAAAACTGTTCTATGAAAAGGAACGTTCAAGTCTGTGAGTTGAATGCACTCCTCACAAAGAAGTTTCTGAGAATGCAGCTGTCTAGTTTTTGTGTGAAGATATTTCCTTTTCCTTGCATAGGTCTCAAATCGCTGGAAATAGCCACTTGCAGATTTCACAAGAAGAGTGTTTCCAAACTGCTCTATCAAAAGACAGGTTCAACTCTGTGAGTTGAATGCACGCATCGAGAAGAACTTTCTGAGAATGCTTCTGTCTAGTTTTTAGGTGAAGATATTACATTTCCCAGCATAGGCCTCAAAGTGCTCCAAATATCCTTTTGCAGATTTTACAAAAAGAGTGTTTCAAAACTGCTCTTTCAAAAAGAAGGTTCAAGTCTGTGAGTTGAATGCACTCAACACAAGGAAGTTTCTGAGAATGCTTCTGTCTAGTTTTTATGTGAAGATATTTCCATTTCCAGCATCGGCCTCAAAGCGCTCCAAATATCCATTTGCAGATTCTACAAAAAGAGTGTTTCCAAACTTCTCTATCAATTAGTAGGTTCAACTCTGTGAGGTGAATGCACTCATCACAAAGAAGTTTCTGAGAATGCTGCTGTTTAGTTCTTATGTGAAGATATTTCCTTTTCCAGCATAGGCCGGAAATCGCTCTAAATATCCACTTGCAGATTTTACCAAAAGTGTGTTTCAAAACTGCTCTTTGAAAAGAAAGGTTCAACTCTGTGAGTTGATTGCACATGTGGTGAAGAAGTTTCTGAGAATGCTTCTGTCTAGTACTTAGCTGAAGAGATTTCATTTCACAGCATAGGCCTCATAGTGCTCCAAATATCCACTTGCAGATTCTACAAAAAGAGTGTTTCAAAACTGTTCTATCAAAAGGAAGGTTCAACTCTGTGACTAGAATGCACTCATCACAAAGAAGTTTCTGAGAATGCTTCTGTCTAGTTTTTATGTGAAGATATTTCCTTTTCCAACATAGGCCTCAAAGCGCTCCGAATAAACACCTGCAGATTGTACAAAAGGAGTGTTTCAAAACTGTTCTATGAAAAGGAACGTTCAAGTCTGTGAGTTGAATGCACTCCTCTCAAAGAAGTTTCTGAGAATGCAGCTGTCTAGTTTTTGTGTGAAGATATTTCCTTTTCCTTGCATAGACCTCAAATCGCTGGAAATATCCACTTGCAGATTTCACAAAAAGAGTGTTTCCAAACTGCTCTATCAAAAGACGGGTTGAAATCTGTGAGTTGAATGCACGCATCGAGGAGATCTTTCTGAGAATGCTTCTGTCTAGTTTTTAGGTGAAGATATTCCATTTCCCAGCATGGGCCTCAAAATGCTCCAAATATCCATTTGCAGATTTTACAAAAAGAGCGTTTCAAAACTGCTCTTTCAAAAAGAAGGTTCAAGTCTATGGGTTGAACGCACTCAACACAAGGACGTTTCTGAGAATGCTTCTGTCCAGTTTTTATGTGAATATATTTCCATTTCCAGCCTAGGCTTCAAAGCGCTCCAAATATCCACTTGCAGATTCTACAAAAAGAGTGTTTCCAAACTTGTCTATCAATTAGTAGGTTCAACTCTGTTAGGTGAATGCACTCATCACAATGAAATTTCTGAGAATGCTTCTCTCTAGTTTTTATGTGAAGCAATTTCCTTTTCCAACATAGGCCTCAAGGTGCTCTGCATAAACACTTGCGAATTCTACAAACTTAGTGATTCAAAACTGTTCTATCAAAAGGAACGTTCAAGTCTGAGGTGAATGCACTCATCAGAGAGAACTTTCTCAGAATGCTTCTGTCTAGTTTTCTGGTGAAGATATTTCATTTCCCAGCATAGGCCTCAAAGCGCTCCAAATATCCACTTGCAGATCCTACAAAAAGAGTCTTTCAAAACTGCTCTTTGAAAAGGAAGGTTCAAATCTGCGAGTTGAAAGCACTCATCAGAGAGACGTTTCCGAGAATGATTCTATCTAGTTTTCATCTGCATGTGTTTCCTTTTCCACTAGATGCCGCAATCGCACCAAATATCCACTTGCAGTTTCCACGAAAAGAGTGTTGCAGAACTGCTCCATGGAAAGGAGTGTTCAACTCTGTGAGTTCAATCCCCACATGACATAAAAGTTTCTGAAAATGCTTCTGTCCAGTTTGTATATGAAGATATCTCCTTTTCCAGCATAAGCCTCAAAGAGCTCCAAATATCCACTTGCGTATTCTACAAAAACCGTGTTTCATAACTGGTCTATCAAAAGCAAGGTTCAACTCTGTGAGTTGAATGCACTCATCACAAAGAAGTTTCTGTGAATGCTTCCATCTAGCTTTTATGCAATGATATTTCCTTTTGCAGCATAGGCCTCAAAGCGCTCCAAATATCCACTTGCAGATTCTACAAAAAGAGGGTTTCAAAACTGCTCTATCAAAAGGCAGGTTGAACTCCGTGAGTTGAATGCACAAAGCACAGGGAACTTTCTGAGAAAGCTTTTGTCCAGTTTCTACGTGAAGATATTTCCTTTTCCAGCCTAGGCCTCAAAGCACTCCATCCATCCACATGAAGATTCTACTAAAAGAGTGTTTCGAAACTTCTCTATCAAAAGAAAGGTTGAACTCCGTGAGTTCAACGCACACATCACAAAGAAGTTTCTGAGAATGCTTCTGTCCAGTTTTTATGTGAAGATATTTCCTTTTCCAGCATAGGCCTCAAAGCGCTCCATATATCCACTTGCAGATGCTACAAAAAGAGTGTTTCAAAACTGCTCTTTCAGAAGGAAGCTTCAAGTCTGTGAGTTGAATGCACTTCTCACAAAGACGTTTCTGAGAATGCTTCTGTCTAGATTTCATGAGAAGATGTTTCCATTTACATCACAGGCCTCAAATCCCTCCAAATATTCACTTGCGTGTTCTACAAAAAGAGTGTTTCGAAACTTCTCTATCGATTGGTAGGTTCAACTCTCTGAGTTGAATGCACTCTTTACAAAGAGGTTTCTGAGAATATTTCTGTCTAGCTTTTATGTGAAGATATATCCTTTTCCAACATAGGCCTCGAAGCGCTCCGACTAAACAATTGCAGATTCTACAAAAGGAGTGCTTCAAAACTGTTCTATCGAAAGGAACGTTCAAGTCTGTGAGATGAATGCACTCTTCTCAAAGAGGTTTCTGAGAATGCTGCTGTCTAGTTTTTAGGTGAAGACATTTCCTTTTCCAGCATAGACCTCAAAGCGCTCCAAATACCCACTTGCAGATTCTACAAAAAGAGTGTCTCCCAACTTCTCTATCAATTGGTAGGTTCAAGTCTGTGAGTTGAATGCAATCCACACAAAGAAGTTTCTGAGAATGCTGCTGTTCAGTTCTTATGTGAAGATATTTCCTTTTCCAGCATAGGCCGGAAACCGCTACAAATATCCACTTGCAGATTTTACCAAAAGTGTGCTTCAAAACTGCTCTTTGAAAAGAAAGGTTCAACACTGTGAGTTGAATGCACATATCGTGAAGAGGTTTCTGAGAATGCTTCTGTCTAGTACTTAGGTGAAGAGATTCCATTTCACAGCATAGGCCTCATAGTGCTCCAAATATCCACTTGCAGATTCTACAAAAAGAGTGTTTCAAAACTGTTCTATCAAAAGGAAGGTTCAAGTCTGTGAGTAGAATGCACTCATCACAAAGAAGTTTCTGAGAATGCTTCTGTCTAGTTTTTATGTGAAGACATTTCCTTTTCCAACATAGGCCTCAAAGCGTTCCGAATAAACACTTGCAGATTGTACAAAAGGAGTGTTTCAAAACTGTTCTATGAAAAGGAACGTTCAAGTCTGTGAGTTGAATGCACTCCTCACAAAGAAGTTTCTGAGAATGCAGCTGTCTAGTTTTTGTGTGAAGATATTTCCTTTTCCTTGCATAGGTCTCAAATCGCTGGAAATAGCCACTTGCAGATTTCACAAGAAGAGTGTTTCCAAACTGCTCTATCAAAAGACAGGTTCAACTCTGTGAGTTGAATGCACGCATCGAGAAGAACTTTCTGAGAATGCTTCTGTCTAGTTTTTAGGTGAAGATATTACATTTCCCAGCATAGGCCTCAAAGTGCTCCAAATATCCTTTTGCAGATTTTACAAAAAGAGTGTTTCAAAACTGCTCTTTCAAAAAGAAGGTTCAAGTCTGTGAGTTGAATGCACTCAACACAAGGAAGTTTCTGAGAATGCTTCTGTCTAGTTTTTATGTGAAGATATTTCCATTTCCAGCATCGGCCTCAAAGCGCTCCAAATATCCATTTGCAGATTCTACAAAAAGAGTGTTTCCAAACTTCTCTATCAATTAGTAGGTTCAACTCTGTGAGGTGAATGCACTCATCACAAAGAAGTTTCTGAGAATGCTGCTGTTTAGTTCTTATGTGAAGATATTTCCTTTTCCAGCATAGGCCGGAAATCGCTCTAAATATCCACTTGCAGATTTTACCAAAAGTGTGTTTCAAAACTGCTCTTTGAAAAGAAAGGTTCAACTCTGTGAGTTGATTGCACATGTGGTGAAGAAGTTTCTGAGAATGCTTCTGTCTAGTACTTAGCTGAAGAGATTTCATTTCACAGCATAGGCCTCATAGTGCTCCAAATATCCACTTGCAGATTCTACAAAAAGAGTGTTTCAAAACTGTTCTATCAAAAGGAAGGTTCAACTCTGTGACTAGAATGCACTCATCACAAAGAAGTTTCTGAGAATGCTTCTGTCTAGTTTTTATGTGAAGATATTTCCTTTTCCAACATAGGCCTCAAAGCGCTCCGAATAAACACCTGCAGATTGTACAAAAGGAGTGTTTCAAAACTGTTCTATGAAAAGGAACGTTCAAGTCTGTGAGTTGAATGCACTCCTCTCAAAGAAGTTTCTGAGAATGCAGCTGTCTAGTTTTTGTGTGAAGATATTTCCTTTTCCTTGCATAGACCTCAAATCGCTGGAAATATCCACTTGCAGATTTCACAAAAAGAGTGTTTCCAAACTGCTCTATCAAAAGACGGGTTGAAATCTGTGAGTTGAATGCACGCATCGAGGAGATCTTTCTGAGAATGCTTCTGTCTAGTTTTTAGGTGAAGATATTCCATTTCCCAGCATGGGCCTCAAAATGCTCCAAATATCCATTTGCAGATTTTACAAAAAGAGCGTTTCAAAACTGCTCTTTCAAAAAGAAGGTTCAAGTCTATGGGTTGAACGCACTCAACACAAGGACGTTTCTGAGAATGCTTCTGTCCAGTTTTTATGTGAATATATTTCCATTTCCAGCCTAGGCTTCAAAGCGCTCCAAATATCCACTTGCAGATTCTACAAAAAGAGTGTTTCCAAACTTGTCTATCAATTAGTAGGTTCAACTCTGTTAGGTGAATGCACTCATCACAATGAAATTTCTGAGAATGCTTCTCTCTAGTTTTTATGTGAAGCAATTTCCTTTTCCAACATAGGCCTCAAGGTGCTCTGCATAAACACTTGCGAATTCTACAAACTTAGTGATTCAAAACTGTTCTATCAAAAGGAACGTTCAAGTCTGAGGTGAATGCACTCATCAGAGAGAACTTTCTCAGAATGCTTCTGTCTAGTTTTCTGGTGAAGATATTTCATTTCCCAGCATAGGCCTCAAAGCGCTCCAAATATCCACTTGCAGATCCTACAAAAAGAGTCTTTCAAAACTGCTCTTTGAAAAGGAAGGTTCAAATCTGCGAGTTGAAAGCACTCATCAGAGAGACGTTTCCGAGAATGATTCTATCTAGTTTTCATCTGCATGTGTTTCCTTTTCCACTAGATGCCGCAATCGCACCAAATATCCACTTGCAGTTTCCACGAAAAGAGTGTTGCAGAACTGCTCCATGGAAAGGAGTGTTCAACTCTGTGAGTTCAATCCCCACATGACATAAAAGTTTCTGAAAATGCTTCTGTCCAGTTTGTATATGAAGATATCTCCTTTTCCAGCATAAGCCTCAAAGAGCTCCAAATATCCACTTGCGTATTCTACAAAAACCGTGTTTCATAACTGGTCTATCAAAAGCAAGGTTCAACTCTGTGAGTTGAATGCACTCATCACAAAGAAGTTTCTGTGAATGCTTCCATCTAGCTTTTATGCAATGATATTTCCTTTTGCAGCATAGGCCTCAAAGCGCTCCAAATATCCACTTGCAGATTCTACAAAAAGAGGGTTTCAAAACTGCTCTATCAAAAGGCAGGTTGAACTCCGTGAGTTGAATGCACAAAGCACAGGGAACTTTCTGAGAAAGCTTTTGTCCAGTTTCTACGTGAAGATATTTCCTTTTCCAGCCTAGGCCTCAAAGCACTCCATCCATCCACATGAAGATTCTACTAAAAGAGTGTTTCGAAACTTCTCTATCAAAAGAAAGGTTGAACTCCGTGAGTTCAACGCACACATCACAAAGAAGTTTCTGAGAATGCTTCTGTCCAGTTTTTATGTGAAGATATTTCCTTTTCCAGCATAGGCCTCAAAGCGCTCCATATATCCACTTGCAGATGCTACAAAAAGAGTGTTTCAAAACTGCTCTTTCAGAAGGAAGCTTCAAGTCTGTGAGTTGAATGCACTTCTCACAAAGACGTTTCTGAGAATGCTTCTGTCTAGATTTCATGAGAAGATGTTTCCATTTACATCACAGGCCTCAAATCCCTCCAAATATTCACTTGCGTGTTCTACAAAAAGAGTGTTTCGAAACTTCTCTATCGATTGGTAGGTTCAACTCTCTGAGTTGAATGCACTCTTTACAAAGAGGTTTCTGAGAATATTTCTGTCTAGCTTTTATGTGAAGATATATCCTTTTCCAACATAGGCCTCGAAGCGCTCCGACTAAACAATTGCAGATTCTACAAAAGGAGTGCTTCAAAACTGTTCTATCGAAAGGAACGTTCAAGTCTGTGAGATGAATGCACTCTTCTCAAAGAGGTTTCTGAGAATGCTGCTGTCTAGTTTTTAGGTGAAGACATTTCCTTTTCCAGCATAGGCCTCAAAGCGCTCCAAATACCCACTTGCAGATTCTACAAAAAGAGTGTCTCCCAACTTCTCTATCAATTGGTAGGTTCAAGTCTGTGAGTTGAATGCAATCCACACAAAGAAGTTTCTGAGAATGCTGCTGTTTAGTTCTTATGTGAAGATATTTCCTTTTCCAGCATAGGCCGGAAAGCGCTACAAATATCCACTTGCAGATTTTACCAAAAGTGTGCTTCAAAACAGCTCTTTGAAAAGAAAGGTTCAACACTGTGAGTTGAATGCACATATCGTGAAGAAGTTTCTGAGAATGCTTCTGTCTAGTACTTAGGTGAAGAGATTCCATTTCACAGCATAGGCCTCATAGTGCTCCAAATATCCACTTGCAGATTCTACAAAAAGAGTGTTTCAAAACTGTTCTATCAAAAGGAAGGTTCAAGTCTGTGAGTAGAATGCACTCATCACAAAGAAGTTTCTGAGAATGCTTCTGTCTAGTTTTTATGTGAAGACATTTCCTTTTCCAACATAGGCCTCAAAGCGTTCCGAATAAACACTTGCAGATTGTACAAAAGGAGTGTTTCAAAACTGTTCTATGAAAAGGAACGTTCAAGTCTGTGAGTTGAATGCACTCCTCACAAAGAAGTTTCTGAGAATGCAGCTGTCTAGTTTTTGTGTGAAGATATTTCCTTTTCCTTGCATAGGTCTCAAATCGCTGGAAATAGCCACTTGCAGATTTCACAAGAAGAGTGTTTCCAAACGGCTCTATCAAAAGACAGGTTCAACTCTGTGAGTTGAATGCACGCATCGAGAAGAACTTTCTGAGAATGCTTCTGTCTAGTTTTTAGGTGAAGATATTACATTTCCCAGCATAGGCCTCAAAGTGCTCCAAATATCCTTTTGCAGATTTTACAAAAAGAGTGTTTCAAAACTGCTCTTTCAAAAAGAAGGTTCAAGTCTGTGAGTTGAATGCACTCAACACAAGGAAGTTTCTGAGAATGCTTCTGTCTAGTTTTTATGTGAAGATATTTCCATTTCCAGCATCGGCCTCAAAGCGCTCCAAATATCCATTTGCAGATTCTACAAAAAGAGTGTTTCCAAACTTCTCTATCAATTAGTAGGTTCAACTCTGTGAGGTGAATGCACTCATCACAAAGAAGTTTCTGAGAATGCTGCAGTTTAGTTCTTATGTGAAGATATTTCCTTTTCCAGCATAGGCCGGAAATCGCTCTAAATATCCACTTGCAGATTTTACCAAAAGTGTGTTTCAAAACTGCTCTTTGAAAAGAAAGGTTCAACTCTGTGAGTTGATTGCACATGTGGTGAAGAAGTTTCTGAGAATGCTTCTGTCTAGTACTTAGCTGAAGAGATTTCATTTCACAGCATAGGCCTCATAGTGCTCCAAATATCCACTTGCAGATTCTACAAAAAGAGTGTTTCAAAACTGTTCTATCAAAAGGAAGGTTCAACTCTGTGACTAGAATGCACTCATCACAAAGAAGTTTCTGAGAATGCTTCTGTCTAGTTTTTATGTGAAGATATTTCCTTTTCCAACATAGGCCTCAAAGCGCTCCGAATAAACACCTGCAGATTGTACAAAAGGAGTGTTTCAAAACTGTTCTATGAAAAGGAACGTTCAAGTCTGTGAGTTGAATGCACTCCTCACAAAGAAGTTTCTGAGAATGCAGCTGTCTAGTTTTTGTGTGAAGATATTTCCTTTTCCTTGCATAGACCTCAAATCGCTGGAAATATCCACTTGCAGATTTCACAAAAAGAGTGTTTCCAAACTGCTCTATCAAAAGACGGGTTGAAATCTGTGAGTTGAATGCACGCATCGAGGAGATCTTTCTGAGGATGCTTCTGTCTAGTTTTTAGGTGAAGATATTCCATTTCCCAGCATGGGCCTCAAAATGCTCCAAATATCCATTTGCAGATTTTACAAAAAGAGTGTTTCAAAACTGCTCTTTCAAAAAGAAGGTTCAAGTCTATGGGTTGAACGCACTCAACACAAGGACGTTTCTGAGAATGCTTCTGTCCAGTTTTTATGTGAATATATTTCCATTTCCAGCCTAGGCTTCAAAGCGCTCCAAATATCCACTTGCAGATTCTACAAAAAGAGTGTTTCCAAACTTGTCTATCAATTAGTAGGTTCAACTCTGTTAGGTGAATGCACTCATCACAATGAAATTTCTGAGAATGCTTCTCTCTAGTTTTTATGTGAAGCAATTTCCTTTTCCAACATAGGCCTCAAGGTGCTCTGCATAAACACTTGCGAATTCTACAAACTTAGTGATTCAAAACTGTTCTATCAAAAGGAACGTTCAAGTCTGAGGTGAATGCACTCATCAGAGAGAACTTTCTCAGAATGCTTCTGTCTAGTTTTCAGGTGAAGATATTTCATTTCCCAGCATAGGCCTCAAAGCGCTCCAAATATCCACTTGCAGATCCTACAAAAAGAGTCTTTCCAAACTGCTCTTTGAAAAGGAAGGTTCAAATCTGCGAGTTGAAAGCACTCATCAGAGAGACGTTTCCGAGAATGATTCTATCTAGTTTTCATCTGCATGTGTTTCCTTTTCCACTAGATGCCGCAATCGCACCAAATATCCACTTGCAGTTTCCACGAAAAGAGTGTTGCAGAACTGCTCCATGGAAAGGAGTGTTCAACTCTGTGAGTTCAATCCCCACATGACATAAAAGTTTCTGAAAATGCTTCTGTCCAGTTTGTATATGAAGATATCTCCTTTTCCAGCATAAGCCTCAAAGAGCTCCAAATATCCACTTGCGTATTCTACAAAAACCGTGTTTCATAACTGGTCTATCAAAAGCAAGGTTCAACTCTGTGAGTTGAATGCACTCATCACAAAGAAGTTTCTGTGAATGCTTCCATCTAGCTTTTATGCAATGATATTTCCTTTTGCAGCATAGGCCTCAAAGCGCTCCAAATATCCACTTGCAGATTCTACAAAAAGAGGGTTTCAAAACTGCTCTATCAAAAGGCAGGTTGAACTCCGTGAGTTGAATGCACAAAGCACAGGGAACTTTCTGAGAAAGCTTTTGTCCAGTTTCTACGTGAAGATATTTCCTTTTCCAGCCTAGGCCTCAAAGCACTCCATCCATCCACATGAAGATTCTACTAAAAGAGTGTTTCGAAACTTCTCTATCAAAAGAAAGGTTGAACTCCGTGAGTTCAACGCACACATCACAAAGAAGTTTCTGAGAATGCTTCTGTCCAGTTTTTATGTGAAGATATTTCCTTTTCCAGCATAGGCCTCAAAGCGCTCCATATATCCACTTGCAGATGCTACAAAAAGAGTGTTTCAAAACTGCTCTTTCAGAAGGAAGCTTCAAGTCTGTGAGTTGAATGCACTTCTCACAAAGACGTTTCTGAGAATGCTTCTGTCTAGATTTCATGAGAAGATGTTTCCATTTACATCACAGGCCTCAAATCCCTCCAAATATTCACTTGCGTGTTCTACAAAAAGAGTGTTTCGAAACTTCTCTATCGATTGGTAGGTTCAACTCTCTGAGTTGAATGCACTCTTTACAAAGAGGTTTCTGAGAATATTTCTGTCTAGCTTTTATGTGAAGATATATCCTTTTCCAACATAGGCCTCGAAGCGCTCCGACTAAACAATTGCAGATTCTACAAAAGGAGTGCTTCAAAACTGTTCTATCGAAAGGAACGTTCAAGTCTGTGAGATGAATGCACTCTTCTCAAAGAGGTTTCTGAGAATGCTGCTGTCTAGTTTTTAGGTGAAGACATTTCCTTTTCCAGCATAGGCCTCAAAGCGCTCCAAATACCCACTTGCAGATTCTACAAAAAGAGTGTCTCCCAACTTCTCTATCAATTGGTAGGTTCAAGTCTGTGAGTTGAATGCAATCCACACAAAGAAGTTTCTGAGAATGCTGCTGTTTAGTTCTTATGTGAAGATATTTCCTTTTCCAGCATAGGCCGGAAACCGCTACAAATATCCACTTGCAGATTTTACCAAAAGTGTGCTTCAAAACAGCTCTTTGAAAAGAAAGGTTCAACACTGTGAGTTGAATGCACATATCGTGAAGAAGTTTCTGAGAATGCTTCTGTCTAGTACTTAGGTGAAGAGATTCCATTTCACAGCATAGGCCTCATAGTGCTCCAAATATCCACTTGCAGATTCTACAAAAAGAGTGTTTCAAAACTGTTCTATCAAAAGGAAGGTTCAAGTCTGTGAGTAGAATGCACTCATCACAAAGAAGTTTCTGAGAATGCTTCTGTCTAGTTTTTATGTGAAGACATTTCCTTTTCCAACATAGGCCTCAAAGCGTTCCGAATAAACACTTGCAGATTGTACAAAAGGAGTGTTTCAAAACTGTTCTATGAAAAGGAACGTTCAAGTCTGTGAGTTGAATGCACTCCTCACAAAGAAGTTTCTGAGAATGCAGCTGTCTAGTTTTTGTGTGAAGATATTTCCTTTTCCTTGCATAGGTCTCAAATCGCTGGAAATAGCCACTTGCAGATTTCACAAGAAGAGTGTTTCCAAACGGCTCTATCAAAAGACAGGTTCAACTCTGTGAGTTGAATGCACGCATCGAGAAGAACTTTCTGAGAATGCTTCTGTCTAGTTTTTAGGTGAAGATATTACATTTCCCAGCATAGGCCTCAAAGTGCTCCAAATATCCTTTTGCAGATTTTACAAAAAGAGTGTTTCAAAACTGCTCTTTCAAAAAGAAGGTTCAAGTCTGTGAGTTGAATGCACTCAACACAAGGAAGTTTCTGAGAATGCTTCTGTCTAGTTTTTATGTGAAGATATTTCCATTTCCAGCATCGGCCTCAAAGCGCTCCAAATATCCATTTGCAGATTCTACAAAAAGAGTGTTTCCAAACTTCTCTATCAATTAGTAGGTTCAACTCTGTGAGGTGAATGCACTCATCACAAAGAAGTTTCTGAGAATGCTGCAGTTTAGTTCTTATGTGAAGATATTTCCTTTTCCAGCATAGGCCGGAAATCGCTCTAAATATCCACTTGCAGATTTTACCAAAAGTGTGTTTCAAAACTGCTCTTTGAAAAGAAAGGTTCAACTCTGTGAGTTGATTGCACATGTGGTGAAGAAGTTTCTGAGAATGCTTCTGTCTAGTACTTAGCTGAAGAGATTTCATTTCACAGCATAGGCCTCATAGTGCTCCAAATATCCACTTGCAGATTCTACAAAAAGAGTGTTTCAAAACTGTTCTATCAAAAGGAAGGTTCAACTCTGTGACTAGAATGCACTCATCACAAAGAAGTTTCTGAGAATGCTTCTGTCTAGTTTTTATGTGAAGATATTTCCTTTTCCAACATAGGCCTCAAAGCGCTCCGAATAAACACCTGCAGATTGTACAAAAGGAGTGTTTCAAAACTGTTCTATGAAAAGGAACGTTCAAGTCTGTGAGTTGAATGCACTCCTCACAAAGAAGTTTCTGAGAATGCAGCTGTCTAGTTTTTGTGTGAAGATATTTCCTTTTCCTTGCATAGACCTCAAATCGCTGGAAATATCCACTTGCAGATTTCACAAAAAGAGTGTTTCCAAACTGCTCTATCAAAAGACGGGTTGAAATCTGTGAGTTGAATGCACGCATCGAGGAGATCTTTCTGAGGATGCTTCTGTCTAGTTTTTAGGTGAAGATATTCCATTTCCCAGCATGGGCCTCAAAATGCTCCAAATATCCATTTGCAGATTTTACAAAAAGAGTGTTTCAAAACTGCTCTTTCAAAAAGAAGGTTCAAGTCTATGGGTTGAACGCACTCAACACAAGGACGTTTCTGAGAATGCTTCTGTCCAGTTTTTATGTGAATATATTTCCATTTCCAGCCTAGGCTTCAAAGCGCTCCAAATATCCACTTGCAGATTCTACAAAAAGAGTGTTTCCAAACTTGTCTATCAATTAGTAGGTTCAACTCTGTTAGGTGAATGCACTCATCACAATGAAATTTCTGAGAATGCTTCTCTCTAGTTTTTATGTGAAGCAATTTCCTTTTCCAACATAGGCCTCAAGGTGCTCTGCATAAACACTTGCGAATTCTACAAACTTAGTGATTCAAAACTGTTCTATCAAAAGGAACGTTCAAGTCTGAGGTGAATGCACTCATCAGAGAGAACTTTCTCAGAATGCTTCTGTCTAGTTTTCAGGTGAAGATATTTCATTTCCCAGCATAGGCCTCAAAGCGCTCCAAATATCCACTTGCAGATCCTACAAAAAGAGTCTTTCCAAACTGCTCTTTGAAAAGGAAGGTTCAAATCTGCGAGTTGAAAGCACTCATCAGAGAGACGTTTCCGAGAATGATTCTATCTAGTTTTCATCTGCATGTGTTTCCTTTTCCACTAGATGCCGCAATCGCACCAAATATCCACTTGCAGTTTCCACGAAAAGAGTGTTGCAGAACTGCTCCATGGAAAGGAGTGTTCAACTCTGTGAGTTCAATCCCCACATGACATAAAAGTTTCTGAAAATGCTTCTGTCCAGTTTGTATATGAAGATATCTCCTTTTCCAGCATAAGCCTCAAAGAGCTCCAAATATCCACTTGCGTATTCTACAAAAACCGTGTTTCATAACTGGTCTATCAAAAGCAAGGTTCAACTCTGTGAGTTGAATGCACTCATCACAAAGAAGTTTCTGTGAATGCTTCCATCTAGCTTTTATGCAATGATATTTCCTTTTGCAGCATAGGCCTCAAAGCGCTCCAAATATCCACTTGCAGATTCTACAAAAAGAGGGTTTCAAAACTGCTCTATCAAAAGGCAGGTTGAACTCCGTGAGTTGAATGCACAAAGCACAGGGAACTTTCTGAGAAAGCTTTTGTCCAGTTTCTACGTGAAGATATTTCCTTTTCCAGCCTAGGCCTCAAAGCACTCCATCCATCCACATGAAGATTCTACTAAAAGAGTGTTTCGAAACTTCTCTATCAAAAGAAAGGTTGAACTCCGTGAGTTCAACGCACACATCACAAAGAAGTTTCTGAGATTGCTTCTGTCCAGTTTTTATGTGAAGATATTTCCTTTTCCAGCATAGGCCTCAAAGCGCTCCATATATCCACTTGCAGATGCTACAAAAAGAGTGTTTCAAAACTGCTCTTTCAGAAGGAAGCTTCAAGTCTGTGAGTTGAATGCACTTCTCACAAAGACGTTTCTGAGAATGCTTCTGTCTAGATTTCATGAGAAGATGTTTCCATTTACATCACAGGCCTCAAATCCCTAAAAATATTCACTTGCGTGTTCTACAAAAAGAGTGTTTCGAAACTTCTCTATCGATTGGTAGGTTCAACTCTCTGAGTTGAATGCACTCTTTACAAAGAGGTTTCTGAGAATATTTCTGTCTAGCTTTTATGTGAAGATATATCCTTTTCCAACATAGGCCTCGAAGCGCTCCGACTAAACAATTGCAGATTCTACAAAAGGAGTGCTTCAAAACTGTTCTATCGAAAGGAACGTTCAAGTCTGTGAGATGAATGCACTCTTCTCAAAGAGGTTTCTGAGAATGCTGCTGTCTAGTTTTTAGGTGAAGACATTTCCTTTTCCAGCATAGGCCTCAATGCGCTCCAAATACCCACTTGCAGATTCTACAAAAAGAGTGTCTCCCAACTTCTCTATCAATTGGTAGGTTCAAGTCTGTGAGTTGAATGCAATCCACACAAAGAAGTTTCTGAGAATGCTGCTGTTTAGTTCTTATGTGAAGATATTTCCTTTTCCAGCATAGGCCGGAAACCGCTACAAATATCCACTTGCAGATTTTACCAAAAGTGTGCTTCAAAACTGCTCTTTGAAAAGAAAGGTTCAACACTGTGAGTTGAATGCACATATCGTGAAGAAGTTTCTGAGAATGCTTCTGTCTAGTACTTAGGTGAAGAGATTCCATTTCACAGCATAGGCCTCATAGTGCTCCAAATATCCACTTGCAGATTCTACAAAAAGAGTGTTTCAAAACTGTTCTATCAAAAGGAAGGTTCAAGTCTGTGAGTAGAATGCACTCATCACAAAGAAGTTTCTGAGAATGCTTCTGTCTAGTTTTTATGTGAAGACATTTCCTTTTCCAACATAGGCCTCAAAGCGTTCCGAATAAACACTTGCAGATTGTACAAAAGGAGTGTTTCAAAACTGTTCTATGAAAAGGAACATTCAAGTCTGTGAGTTGAATGCACTCCTCACAAAGAAGTTTCTGAGAATGCAGCTGTCTAGTTTTTGTGTGAAGATATTTCCTTTTCCTTGCATAGGTCTCAAATCGCTGGAAATAGCCACTTGCAGATTTCACAAGAAGAGTGTTTCCAAACTGCTCTATCAAAAGACAGGTTCAACTCTGTGAGTTGAATGCACGCATCGAGAAGAACTTTCTGAGAATGCTTCTGTCTAGTTTTTAGGTGAAGATATTACATTTCCCAGCATAGGCCTCAAAGTGCTCCAAATATCCTTTTGCAGATTTTACAAAAAGAGTGTTTCAAAACTGCTCTTTCAAAAAGAAGGTTCAAGTCTGTGAGTTGAATGCACTCAACACAAGGAAGTTTCTGAGAATGCTTCTGTCTAGTTTTTATGTGAAGATATTTCCATTTCCAGCATAGGCCCCAAAGCGCTCCAAATATCCATTTGCAGATTCTACAAAAAGAGTGTTTCCAAACTTCTCTATCAATTAGTAGGTTCAACTCTGTGAGGTGAATGCACTCATCACAAAGAAGTTTCTGAGAATGCTGCTGTTTAGTTCTTATGTGAAGATATTTCCTTTTCCAGCATAGGCCGGAAATCGCTCTAAATATCCACTTGCAGATTTTACCAAAAGTGTGTTTCAAAACTGCTCTTTGAAAAGAAAGGTTCAACTCTGTGAGTTGATTGCACATGTGGTGAAGAAGTTTCTGAGAATGCTTCTGTCTAGTACTTAGCTGAAGAGATTTCATTTCACAGCATAGGCCTCATAGTGCTCCAAATATCCACTTGCAGATTCTACAAAAAGAGTGTTTCAAAACTGTTCTATCAAAAGGAAGGTTCAACTCTGTGACTAGAATGCACTCATCACAAAGAAGTTTCTGAGAATGCTTCTGTCTAGTTTTTATGTGAAGATATTTCCTTTTCCAACATAGGCCTCAAAGCGCTCCGAATAAACACCTGCAGATTGTACAAAAGGAGTGTTTCAAAACTGTTCTATGAAAAGGAACGTTCAAGTCTGTGAGTTGAATGCACTCCTCACAAAGAAGTTTCTGAGAATGCAGCTGTCTAGTTTTTGTGTGAAGATATTTCCTTTTCCTTGCATAGACCTCAAATCGCTGGAAATATCCACTTGCAGATTTCACAAAAAGAGTGTTTCCAAACTGCTCTATCAAAAGACGGGTTGAAATCTGTGAGTTGAATGCACGCATCGAGGAGATCTTTCTGAGAATGCTTCTGTCTAGTTTTTAGGTGAAGATATTCCATTTCCCAGCATGGGCCTCAAAATGCTCCAAATATCCATTTGCAGATTTTACAAAAAGAGTGTTTCAAAACTGCTCTTTCAAAAAGAAGGTTCAAGTCTATGGGTTGAACGCACTCAACACAAGGACGTTTCTGAGAATGCTTCTGTCCAGTTTTTATGTGAATATATTTCCATTTCCAGCCTAGGCTTCAAAGCGCTCCAAATATCCACTTGCAGATTCTACAAAAAGAGTGTTTCCAAACTTGTCTATCAATTAGTAGGTTCAACTCTGTGAGGTGAATGCACTCATCACAATGAAATTTCTGAGAATGCTTCTCTCTAGTTTTTATGTGAAGCAATTTCCTTTTCCAACATAGGCCTCAAGGTGCTCTGCATAAACACTTGCGAATTCTACAAACTTAGTGATTCAAAACTGTTCTATCAAAAGGAACGTTCAAGTCTGAGGTGAATGCACTCATCAGAGAGAACTTTCTCAGAATGCTTCTGTCTAGTTTTCGGGTGAAGATATTTCATTTCCCAGCATAGGCCTCAAAGCGCTCCAAATATCCACTTGCAGATCCTACAAAAAGAGTCTTTCCAAACTGCTCTTTGAAAAGGAAGGTTCAAATCTGCGAGTTGAAAGCACTCATCAGAGAGACGTTTCCGAGAATGATTCTATCTAGTTTTCATCTGCATGTGTTTCCTTTTCCACTAGATGCCGCAATCGCACCAAATATCCACTTGCAGTTTCCACGAAAAGAGTGTTGCAGAACTGCTCCATGGAAAGGAGTGTTCAACTCTGTGAGTTCAATCCCCACATGACATAAAAGTTTCTGAAAATGCTTCTGTCCAGTTTGTATATGAAGATATCTCCTTTTCCAGCATAAGCCTCAAAGAGCTCCAAATATCCACTTGCGTATTCTACAAAAACCGTGTTTCATAACTGGTCTATCAAAAGCAAGGTTCAACTCTGTGAGTTGAATGCACTCATCACAAAGAAGTTTCTGTGAATGCTTCCATCTAGCTTTTATGCAATGATATTTCCTTTTGCAATATAGGCCTCAAAGCGCTCCAAATATCCACTTGCAGATTCTACAAAAAGAGGGTTTCAAAACTGCTCTATCAAAAGGCAGGTTGAACTCCGTGAGTTGAATGCACAAAGCACAGGGAACTTTCTGAGAAAGCTTTTGTCCAGTTTCTACGTGAAGATATTTCCATTTCCAGCCTAGGCCTCAAAGCACTCCATCCATCCTCATGAAGATTCTACTAAAAGAGTGTTTCGAAACTTCCCTATCAAAAGAAAGGTTGAACTCCGTGAGTTCAACGCACACATCACAAAGAAGTTTCTGAGAATGCTTCTGTCCAGTTTTTATGTGAAGATATTTCCTTTTCCAGCATAGGCCTCAAAGCGCTCCATATATCCACTTGCAGATGCTACAAAAAGAGTGTTTCAAAACTGCTCTTTCAGAAGGAAGCTTCAAGTCTGTGAGTTGAATGCACTTCTCACAAAGACGTTTCTGAGAATGCTTC
Organism: Pongo pygmaeus; assembly: GCF_028885625.2. Lineage (NCBI taxonomy): Eukaryota > Metazoa > Chordata > Mammalia > Primates > Hominidae > Pongo > Pongo pygmaeus. The sequence continues at coordinate 22,207,657 of NC_085930.1, forward strand.
TGTCTAGATTTCATGAGAAGATGTTTCCATTTACATCACAGGCCTCAAATCCCTCCAAATATTCACTTGCGTGTTCCACAAAAAGAGTGTTTCGAAACTTCTCTATCGATTGGTAGGTTCAACTCTCTGAGTTGAATGCACTCTTTACAAAGAGGTTTCTGAGAATATTTCTGTCTAGTTTTTATGTGAAGATATATCCTTTTCCAACATAGGCCTCGAAGCGCTCCGACTAAACAATTGCAGATTCTACAAAAGGAGTGCTTCAAAACTGTTCTACCGAAAGGAACGTTCAAGTCTGTGAGATGAATGCACTCTTCTCAAAGAGGTTTCTGAGAATGCTGCTGTCTAGTTTTTAGGTGAAGACATTTCCTTTTCCAGCATAGGCCTCAAAGCGCTCCAAATACCCACTTGCAGATTCTACAAAAAGAGTGTCTCCCAACTTCTCTATCAATTGGTAGGTTCAAGTCTGTGAGTTGAATGCAATCCACACAAAGAAGTTTCTGAGAATGCTGCTGTTTAGTTCTTATGTGAAGATATTTCCTTTTCCAGCATAGGCCGGAAACCGCTACAAATATCCACTTGCAGATTTTACCAAAAGTGTGCTTCAAAACTGCTCTTTGAAAAGAAAGGTTCAACACTGTGAGTTGAATGCACATATCGTGAAGAAGTTTCTGAGAATGCTTCTGTCTAGTACTTAGGTGAAGAGATTCCATTTCACAGCATAGGCCTCATAGTGCTCCAAATATCCACTTGCAGATTCTACAAAAAGAGTGTTTCAAAACTGTTCTATCAAAAGGAAGGTTCAAGTCTGTGAGTAGAATGCACTCATCACAAAGAAGTTTCTGAGAATGCTTCTGTCTAGTTTTTATGTGAAGACATTTCCTTTTCCAACATAGGCCTCAAAGCGTTCCGAATAAACACTTGCAGATTGTACAAAAGGAGTGTTTCAAAACTGTTCTATGAAAAGGAACGTTCAAGTCTGTGAGTTGAATGCACTCCTCACAAAGAAGTTTCTGAGAATGCAGCTGTCTAGTTTTTGTGTGAAGATATTTCCTTTTCCTTGCATAGGTCTCAAATCGCTGGAAATAGCCACTTGCAGATTTCACAAGAAGAGTGTTTCCAAACTGCTCTATCAAAAGACAGGTTCAACTCTGTGAGTTGAATGCACGCATCGAGAAGAACTTTCTGAGAATGCTTCTGTCTAGTTTTTAGGTGAAGATATTACATTTCCCAGCATAGGCCTCAAAGTGCTCCAAATATCCTTTTGCAGATTTTACAAAAAGAGTGTTTCAAAACTGCTCTTTCAAAAAGAAGGTTCAAGTCTGTGAGTTGAATGCACTCAACACAAGGAAGTTTCTGAGAATGCTTCTGTCTAGTTTTTATGTGAAGATATTTCCATTTCCAGCATCGGCCTCAAAGCGCTCCAAATATCCATTTGCAGATTCTACAAAAAGAGTGTTTCCAAACTTCTCTATCAATTAGTAGGTTCAACTCTGTGAGGTGAATGCACTCATCACAAAGAAGTTTCTGAGAATGCTGCTGTTTAGTTCTTATGTGAAGATATTTCCTTTTCCAGCATAGGCCGGAAATCGCTCTAAATATCCACTTGCAGATTTTACCAAAAGTGTGTTTCAAAACTGCTCTTTGAAAAGAAAGGTTCAACTCTGTGAGTTGATTGCACATGTGGTGAAGAAGTTTCTGAGAATGCTTCTGTCTAGTACTTAGCTGAAGAGATTTCATTTCACAGCATAGGCCTCATAGTGCTCCAAATATCCACTTGCAGATTCTACAAAAAGAGTGTTTCAAAACTGTTCTATCAAAAGGAAGGTTCAACTCTGTGACTAGAATGCACTCATCACAAAGAAGTTTCTGAGAATGCTTCTGTCTAGTTTTTATGTGAAGATATTTCCTTTTCCAACATAGGCCTCAAAGCGCTCCGAATAAACACCTGCAGATTGTACAAAAGGAGTGTTTCAAAACTGTTCTATGAAAAGGAACGTTCAAGTCTGTGAGTTGAATGCACTCCTCTCAAAGAAGTTTCTGAGAATGCAGCTGTCTAGTTTTTGTGTGAAGATATTTCCTTTTCCTTGCATAGACCTCAAATCGCTGGAAATATCCACTTGCAGATTTCACAAAAAGAGTGTTTCCAAACTGCTCTATCAAAAGACGGGTTGAAATCTGTGAGTTGAATGCACGCATCGAGGAGATCTTTCTGAGAATGCTTCTGTCTAGTTTTTAGGTGAAGATATTCCATTTCCCAGCATGGGCCTCAAAATGCTCCAAATATCCATTTGCAGATTTTAAAAAAAGAGCGTTTCAAAACTGCTCTTTCAAAAAGAAGGTTCAAGTCTATGGGTTGAACGCACTCAACACAAGGACGTTTCTGAGAATGCTTCTGTCCAGTTTTTATGTGAATATATTTCCATTTCCAGCCTAGGCTTCAAAGCGCTCCAAATATCCACTTGCAGATTCTACAAAAAGAGTGTTTCCAAACTTGTCTATCAATTAGTAGGTTCAACTCTGTTAGGTGAATGCACTCATCACAATGAAATTTCTGAGAATGCTTCTCTCTAGTTTTTATGTGAAGCAATTTCCTTTTCCAACATAGGCCTCAAGGTGCTCTGCATAAACACTTGCGAATTCTACAAACTTAGTGATTCAAAACTGTTCTATCAAAAGGAACGTTCAAGTCTGAGGTGAATGCACTCATCAGAGAGAACTTTCTCAGAATGCTTCTGTCTAGTTTTCTGGTGAAGATATTTCATTTCCCAGCATAGGCCTCAAAGCGCTCCAAATATCCACTTGCAGATCCTACAAAAAGAGTCTTTCAAAACTGCTCTTTGAAAAGGAAGGTTCAAATCTGCGAGTTGAAAGCACTCATCAGAGAGACGTTTCCGAGAATGATTCTATCTAGTTTTCATCTGCATGTGTTTCCTTTTCCACTAGATGCCGCAATCGCACCAAATATCCACTTGCAGTTTCCACGAAAAGAGTGTTGCAGAACTGCTCCATGGAAAGGAGTGTTCAACTCTGTGAGTTCAATCCCCACATGACATAAAAGTTTCTGAAAATGCTTCTGTCCAGTTTGTATATGAAGATATCTCCTTTTCCAGCATAAGCCTCAAAGAGCTCCAAATATCCACTTGCGTATTCTACAAAAACCGTGTTTCATAACTGGTCTATCAAAAGCAAGGTTCAACTCTGTGAGTTGAATGCACTCATCACAAAGAAGTTTCTGTGAATGCTTCCATCTAGCTTTTATGCAATGATATTTCCTTTTGCAGCATAGGCCTCAAAGCGCTCCAAATATCCACTTGCAGATTCTACAAAAAGAGGGTTTCAAAACTGCTCTATCAAAAGGCAGGTTGAACTCCGTGAGTTGAATGCACAAAGCACAGGGAACTTTCTGAGAAAGCTTTTGTCCAGTTTCTACGTGAAGATATTTCCTTTTCCAGCCTAGGCCTCAAAGCACTCCATCCATCCACATGAAGATTCTACTAAAAGAGTGTTTCGAAACTTCTCTATCAAAAGAAAGGTTGAACTCCGTGAGTTCAACGCACACATCACAAAGAAGTTTCTGAGAATGCTTCTGTCCAGTTTTTATGTGAAGATATTTCCTTTTCCAGCATAGGCCTCAAAGCGCTCCATATATCCACTTGCAGATGCTACAAAAAGAGTGTTTCAAAACTGCTCTTTCAGAAGGAAGCTTCAAGTCTGTGAGTTGAATGCACTTCTCACAAAGACGTTTCTGAGAATGCTTCTGTCTAGATTTCATGAGAAGATGTTTCCATTTACATCACAGGCCTCAAATCCCTCCAAATATTCACTTGCGTGTTCTACAAAAAGAGTGTTTCGAAACTTCTCTATCGATTGGTAGGTTCAACTCTCTGAGTTGAATGCACTCTTTACAAAGAGGTTTCTGAGAATATTTCTGTCTAGCTTTTATGTGAAGATATATCCTTTTCCAACATAGGCCTCGAAGCGCTCCGACTAAACAATTGCAGATTCTACAAAAGGAGTGCTTCAAAACTGTTCTATCGAAAGGAACGTTCAAGTCTGTGAGATGAATGCACTCTTCTCAAAGAGGTTTCTGAGAATGCTGCTGTCTAGTTTTTAGGTGAAGACATTTCCTTTTCCAGCATAGACCTCAAAGCGCTCCAAATACCCACTTGCAGATTCTACAAAAAGAGTGTCTCCCAACTTCTCTATCAATTGGTAGGTTCAAGTCTGTGAGTTGAATGCAATCCACACAAAGAAGTTTCTGAGAATGCTGCTGTTCAGTTCTTATGTGAAGATATTTCCTTTTCCAGCATAGGCCGGAAACCGCTACAAATATCCACTTGCAGATTTTACCAAAAGTGTGCTTCAAAACTGCTCTTTGAAAAGAAAGGTTCAACACTGTGAGTTGAATGCACATATCGTGAAGAGGTTTCTGAGAATGCTTCTGTCTAGTACTTAGGTGAAGAGATTCCATTTCACAGCATAGGCCTCATAGTGCTCCAAATATCCACTTGCAGATTCTACAAAAAGAGTGTTTCAAAACTGTTCTATCAAAAGGAAGGTTCAAGTCTGTGAGTAGAATGCACTCATCACAAAGAAGTTTCTGAGAATGCTTCTGTCTAGTTTTTATGTGAAGACATTTCCTTTTCCAACATAGGCCTCAAAGCGTTCCGAATAAACACTTGCAGATTGTACAAAAGGAGTGTTTCAAAACTGTTCTATGAAAAGGAACGTTCAAGTCTGTGAGTTGAATGCACTCCTCACAAAGAAGTTTCTGAGAATGCAGCTGTATAGTTTTTGTGTGAAGATATTTCCTTTTCCTTGCATAGGTCTCAAATCGCTGGAAATAGCCACTTGCAGATTTCACAAGAAGAGTGTTTCCAAACTGCTCTATCAAAAGACAGGTTCAACTCTGTGAGTTGAATGCACGCATCGAGAAGAACTTTCTGAGAATGCTTCTGTCTAGTTTTTAGGTGAAGATATTACATTTCCCAGCATAGGCCTCAAAGTGCTCCAAATATCCTTTTGCAGATTTTACAAAAAGAGTGTTTCAAAACTGCTCTTTCAAAAAGAAGGTTCAAGTCTGTGAGTTGAATGCACTCAACACAAGGAAGTTTCTGAGAATGCTTCTGTCTAGTTTTTATGTGAAGATATTTCCATTTCCAGCATCGGCCTCAAAGCGCTCCAAATATCCATTTGCAGATTCTACAAAAAGAGTGTTTCCAAACTTCTCTATCAATTAGTAGGTTCAACTCTGTGAGGTGAATGCACTCATCACAAAGAAGTTTCTGAGAATGCTGCTGTTTAGTTCTTATGTGAAGATATTTCCTTTTCCAGCATAGGCCGGAAATCGCTCTAAATATCCACTTGCAGATTTTACCAAAAGTGTGTTTCAAAACTGCTCTTTGAAAAGAAAGGTTCAACTCTGTGAGTTGATTGCACATGTGGTGAAGAAGTTTCTGAGAATGCTTCTGTCTAGTACTTAGCTGAAGAGATTTCATTTCACAGCATAGGCCTCATAGTGCTCCAAATATCCACTTGCAGATTCTACAAAAAGAGTGTTTCAAAACTGTTCTATCAAAAGGAAGGTTCAACTCTGTGACTAGAATGCACTCATCACAAAGAAGTTTCTGAGAATGCTTCTGTCTAGTTTTTATGTGAAGATATTTCCTTTTCCAACATAGGCCTCAAAGCGCTCCGAATAAACACCTGCAGATTGTACAAAAGGAGTGTTTCAAAACTGTTCTATGAAAAGGAACGTTCAAGTCTGTGAGTTGAATGCACTCCTCTCAAAGAAGTTTCTGAGAATGCAGCTGTCTAGTTTTTGTGTGAAGATATTTCCTTTTCCTTGCATAGACCTCAAATCGCTGGAAATATCCACTTGCAGATTTCACAAAAAGAGTGTTTCCAAACTGCTCTATCAAAAGACGGGTTGAAATCTGTGAGTTGAATGCACGCATCGAGGAGATCTTTCTGAGAATGCTTCTGTCTAGTTTTTAGGTGAAGATATTCCATTTCCCAGCATGGGCCTCAAAATGCTCCAAATATCCATTTGCAGATTTTACAAAAAGAGCGTTTCAAAACTGCTCTTTCAAAAAGAAGGTTCAAGTCTATGGGTTGAACGCACTCAACACAAGGACGTTTCTGAGAATGCTTCTGTCCAGTTTTTATGTGAATATATTTCCATTTCCAGCCTAGGCTTCAAAGCGCTCCAAATATCCACTTGCAGATTCTACAAAAAGAGTGTTTCCAAACTTGTCTATCAATTAGTAGGTTCAACTCTGTTAGGTGAATGCACTCATCACAATGAAATTTCTGAGAATGCTTCTCTCTAGTTTTTATGTGAAGCAATTTCCTTTTCCAACATAGGCCTCAAGGTGCTCTGCATAAACACTTGCGAATTCTACAAACTTAGTGATTCAAAACTGTTCTATCAAAAGGAACGTTCAAGTCTGAGGTGAATGCACTCATCAGAGAGAACTTTCTCAGAATGCTTCTGTCTAGTTTTCTGGTGAAGATATTTCATTTCCCAGCATAGGCCTCAAAGCGCTCCAAATATCCACTTGCAGATCCTACAAAAAGAGTCTTTCAAAACTGCTCTTTGAAAAGGAAGGTTCAAATCTGCGAGTTGAAAGCACTCATCAGAGAGACGTTTCCGAGAATGATTCTATCTAGTTTTCATCTGCATGTGTTTCCTTTTCCACTAGATGCCGCAATCGCACCAAATATCCACTTGCAGTTTCCACGAAAAGAGTGTTGCAGAACTGCTCCATGGAAAGGAGTGTTCAACTCTGTGAGTTCAATCCCCACATGACATAAAAGTTTCTGAAAATGCTTCTGTCCAGTTTGTATATGAAGATATCTCCTTTTCCAGCATAAGCCTCAAAGAGCTCCAAATATCCACTTGCGTATTCTACAAAAACCGTGTTTCATAACTGGTCTATCAAAAGCAAGGTTCAACTCTGTGAGTTGAATGCACTCATCACAAAGAAGTTTCTGTGAATGCTTCCATCTAGCTTTTATGCAATGATATTTCCTTTTGCAGCATAGGCCTCAAAGCGCTCCAAATATCCACTTGCAGATTCTACAAAAAGAGGGTTTCAAAACTGCTCTATCAAAAGGCAGGTTGAACTCCGTGAGTTGAATGCACAAAGCACAGGGAACTTTCTGAGAAAGCTTTTGTCCAGTTTCTACGTGAAGATATTTCCTTTTCCAGCCTAGGCCTCAAAGCACTCCATCCATCCACATGAAGATTCTACTAAAAGAGTGTTTCGAAACTTCTCTATCAAAAGAAAGGTTGAACTCCGTGAGTTCAACGCACACATCACAAAGAAGTTTCTGAGAATGCTTCTGTCCAGTTTTTATGTGAAGATATTTCCTTTTCCAGCATAGGCCTCAAAGCGCTCCATATATCCACTTGCAGATGCTACAAAAAGAGTGTTTCAAAACTGCTCTTTCAGAAGGAAGCTTCAAGTCTGTGAGTTGAATGCACTTCTCACAAAGACGTTTCTGAGAATGCTTCTGTCTAGATTTCATGAGAAGATGTTTCCATTTACATCACAGGCCTCAAATCCCTCCAAATATTCACTTGCGTGTTCTACAAAAAGAGTGTTTCGAAACTTCTCTATCGATTGGTAGGTTCAACTCTCTGAGTTGAATGCACTCTTTACAAAGAGGTTTCTGAGAATATTTCTGTCTAGCTTTTATGTGAAGATATATCCTTTTCCAACATAGGCCTCGAAGCGCTCCGACTAAACAATTGCAGATTCTACAAAAGGAGTGCTTCAAAACTGTTCTATCGAAAGGAACGTTCAAGTCTGTGAGATGAATGCACTCTTCTCAAAGAGGTTTCTGAGAATGCTGCTGTCTAGTTTTTAGGTGAAGACATTTCCTTTTCCAGCATAGGCCTCAAAGCGCTCCAAATACCCACTTGCAGATTCTACAAAAAGAGTGTCTCCCAACTTCTCTATCAATTGGTAGGTTCAAGTCTGTGAGTTGAATGCAATCCACACAAAGAAGTTTCTGAGAATGCTGCTGTTTAGTTCTTATGTGAAGATATTTCCTTTTCCAGCATAGGCCGGAAAGCGCTACAAATATCCACTTGCAGATTTTACCAAAAGTGTGCTTCAAAACAGCTCTTTGAAAAGAAAGGTTCAACACTGTGAGTTGAATGCACATATCGTGAAGAAGTTTCTGAGAATGCTTCTGTCTAGTACTTAGGTGAAGAGATTCCATTTCACAGCATAGGCCTCATAGTGCTCCAAATATCCACTTGCAGATTCTACAAAAAGAGTGTTTCAAAACTGTTCTATCAAAAGGAAGGTTCAAGTCTGTGAGTAGAATGCACTCATCACAAAGAAGTTTCTGAGAATGCTTCTGTCTAGTTTTTATGTGAAGACATTTCCTTTTCCAACATAGGCCTCAAAGCGTTCCGAATAAACACTTGCAGATTGTACAAAAGGAGTGTTTCAAAACTGTTCTATGAAAAGGAACGTTCAAGTCTGTGAGTTGAATGCACTCCTCACAAAGAAGTTTCTGAGAATGCAGCTGTCTAGTTTTTGTGTGAAGATATTTCCTTTTCCTTGCATAGGTCTCAAATCGCTGGAAATAGCCACTTGCAGATTTCACAAGAAGAGTGTTTCCAAACGGCTCTATCAAAAGACAGGTTCAACTCTGTGAGTTGAATGCACGCATCGAGAAGAACTTTCTGAGAATGCTTCTGTCTAGTTTTTAGGTGAAGATATTACATTTCCCAGCATAGGCCTCAAAGTGCTCCAAATATCCTTTTGCAGATTTTACAAAAAGAGTGTTTCAAAACTGCTCTTTCAAAAAGAAGGTTCAAGTCTGTGAGTTGAATGCACTCAACACAAGGAAGTTTCTGAGAATGCTTCTGTCTAGTTTTTATGTGAAGATATTTCCATTTCCAGCATCGGCCTCAAAGCGCTCCAAATATCCATTTGCAGATTCTACAAAAAGAGTGTTTCCAAACTTCTCTATCAATTAGTAGGTTCAACTCTGTGAGGTGAATGCACTCATCACAAAGAAGTTTCTGAGAATGCTGCAGTTTAGTTCTTATGTGAAGATATTTCCTTTTCCAGCATAGGCCGGAAATCGCTCTAAATATCCACTTGCAGATTTTACCAAAAGTGTGTTTCAAAACTGCTCTTTGAAAAGAAAGGTTCAACTCTGTGAGTTGATTGCACATGTGGTGAAGAAGTTTCTGAGAATGCTTCTGTCTAGTACTTAGCTGAAGAGATTTCATTTCACAGCATAGGCCTCATAGTGCTCCAAATATCCACTTGCAGATTCTACAAAAAGAGTGTTTCAAAACTGTTCTATCAAAAGGAAGGTTCAACTCTGTGACTAGAATGCACTCATCACAAAGAAGTTTCTGAGAATGCTTCTGTCTAGTTTTTATGTGAAGATATTTCCTTTTCCAACATAGGCCTCAAAGCGCTCCGAATAAACACCTGCAGATTGTACAAAAGGAGTGTTTCAAAACTGTTCTATGAAAAGGAACGTTCAAGTCTGTGAGTTGAATGCACTCCTCACAAAGAAGTTTCTGAGAATGCAGCTGTCTAGTTTTTGTGTGAAGATATTTCCTTTTCCTTGCATAGACCTCAAATCGCTGGAAATATCCACTTGCAGATTTCACAAAAAGAGTGTTTCCAAACTGCTCTATCAAAAGACGGGTTGAAATCTGTGAGTTGAATGCACGCATCGAGGAGATTTTTCTGAGGATGCTTCTGTCTAGTTTTTAGGTGAAGATATTCCATTTCCCAGCATGGGCCTCAAAATGCTCCAAATATCCATTTGCAGATTTTACAAAAAGAGTGTTTCAAAACTGCTCTTTCAAAAAGAAGGTTCAAGTCTATGGGTTGAACGCACTCAACACAAGGACGTTTCTGAGAATGCTTCTGTCCAGTTTTTATGTGAATATATTTCCATTTCCAGCCTAGGCTTCAAAGCCCTCCAAATATCCACTTGCAGATTCTACAAAAAGAGTGTTTCCAAACTTGTCTATCAATTAGTAGGTTCAACTCTGTTAGGTGAATGCACTCATCACAATGAAATTTCTGAGAATGCTTCTCTCTAGTTTTTATGTGAAGCAATTTCCTTTTCCAACATAGGCCTCAAGGTGCTCTGCATAAACACTTGCGAATTCTACAAACTTAGTGATTCAAAACTGTTCTATCAAAAGGAACGTTCAAGTCTGAGGTGAATGCACTCATCAGAGAGAACTTTCTCAGAATGCTTCTGTCTAGTTTTCAGGTGAAGATATTTCATTTCCCAGCATAGGCCTCAAAGCGCTCCAAATATCCACTTGCAGATCCTACAAAAAGAGTCTTTCCAAACTGCTCTTTGAAAAGGAAGGTTCAAATCTGCGAGTTGAAAGCACTCATCAGAGAGACGTTTCCGAGAATGATTCTATCTAGTTTTCATCTGCATGTGTTTCCTTTTCCACTAGATGCCGCAATCGCACCAAATATCCACTTGCAGTTTCCACGAAAAGAGTGTTGCAGAACTGCTCCATGGAAAGGAGTGTTCAACTCTGTGAGTTCAATCCCCACATGACATAAAAGTTTCTGAAAATGCTTCTGTCCAGTTTGTATATGAAGATATCTCCTTTTCCAGCATAAGCCTCAAAGAGCTCCAAATATCCACTTGCGTATTCTACAAAAACCGTGTTTCATAACTGGTCTATCAAAAGCAAGGTTCAACTCTGTGAGTTGAATGCACTCATCACAAAGAAGTTTCTGTGAATGCTTCCATCTAGCTTTTATGCAATGATATTTCCTTTTGCAGCATAGGCCTCAAAGCGCTCCAAATATCCACTTGCAGATTCTACAAAAAGAGGGTTTCAAAACTGCTCTATCAAAAGGCAGGTTGAACTCCGTGAGTTGAATGCACAAAGCACAGGGAACTTTCTGAGAAAGCTTTTGTCCAGTTTCTACGTGAAGATATTTCCTTTTCCAGCCTAGGCCTCAAAGCACTCCATCCATCCACATGAAGATTCTACTAAAAGAGTGTTTCGAAACTTCTCTATCAAAAGAAAGGTTGAACTCCGTGAGTTCAACGCACACATCACAAAGAAGTTTCTGAGAATGCTTCTGTCCAGTTTTTATGTGAAGATATTTCCTTTTCCAGCATAGGCCTCAAAGCGCTCCATATATCCACTTGCAGATGCTACAAAAAGAGTGTTTCAAAACTGCTCTTTCAGAAGGAAGCTTCAAGTCTGTGAGTTGAATGCACTTCTCACAAAGACGTTTCTGAGAATGCTTCTGTCTAGATTTCATGAGAAGATGTTTCCATTTACATCACAGGCCTCAAATCCCTCCAAATATTCACTTGCGTGTTCTACAAAAAGAGTGTTTCGAAACTTCTCTATCGATTGGTAGGTTCAACTCTCTGAGTTGAATGCACTCTTTACAAAGAGGTTTCTGAGAATATTTCTGTCTAGCTTTTATGTGAAGATATATCCTTTTCCAACATAGGCCTCGAAGCGCTCCGACTAAACAATTGCAGATTCTACAAAAGGAGTGCTTCAAAACTGTTCTATCGAAAGGAACGTTCAAGTCTGTGAGATGAATGCACTCTTCTCAAAGAGGTTTCTGAGAATGCTGCTGTCTAGTTTTTAGGTGAAGACATTTCCTTTTCCAGCATAGGCCTCAAAGCGCTCCAAATACCCACTTGCAGATTCTACAAAAAGAGTGTCTCCCAACTTCTCTATCAATTGGTAGGTTCAAGTCTGTGAGTTGAATGCAATCCACACAAAGAAGTTTCTGAGAATGCTGCTGTTTAGTTCTTATGTGAAGATATTTCCTTTTCCAGCATAGGCCGGAAAGCGCTACAAATATCCACTTGCAGATTTTACCAAAAGTGTGCTTCAAAACAGCTCTTTGAAAAGAAAGGTTCAACACTGTGAGTTGAATGCACATATCGTGAAGAAGTTTCTGAGAATGCTTCTGTCTAGTACTTAGGTGAAGAGATTCCATTTCACAGCATAGGCCTCATAGTGCTCCAAATATCCACTTGCAGATTCTACAAAAAGAGTGTTTCAAAACTGTTCTATCAAAAGGAAGGTTCAAGTCTGTGAGTAGAATGCACTCATCACAAAGAAGTTTCTGAGAATGCTTCTGTCTAGTTTTTATGTGAAGACATTTCCTTTTCCAACATAGGCCTCAAAGCGTTCCGAATAAACACTTGCAGATTGTACAAAAGGAGTGTTTCAAAACTGTTCTATGAAAAGGAACGTTCAAGTCTGTGAGTTGAATGCACTCCTCACAAAGAAGTTTCTGAGAATGCAGCTGTCTAGTTTTTGTGTGAAGATATTTCCTTTTCCTTGCATAGGTCTCAAATCGCTGGAAATAGCCACTTGCAGATTTCACAAGAAGAGTGTTTCCAAACGGCTCTATCAAAAGACAGGTTCAACTCTGTGAGTTGAATGCACGCATCGAGAAGAACTTTCTGAGAATGCTTCTGTCTAGTTTTTAGGTGAAGATATTACATTTCCCAGCATAGGCCTCAAAGTGCTCCAAATATCCTTTTGCAGATTTTACAAAAAGAGTGTTTCAAAACTGCTCTTTCAAAAAGAAGGTTCAAGTCTGTGAGTTGAATGCACTCAACACAAGGAAGTTTCTGAGAATGCTTCTGTCTAGTTTTTATGTGAAGATATTTCCATTTCCAGCATCGGCCTCAAAGCGCTCCAAATATCCATTTGCAGATTCTACAAAAAGAGTGTTTCCAAACTTCTCTATCAATTAGTAGGTTCAACTCTGTGAGGTGAATGCACTCATCACAAAGAAGTTTCTGAGAATGCTGCAGTTTAGTTCTTATGTGAAGATATTTCCTTTTCCAGCATAGGCCGGAAATCGCTCTAAATATCCACTTGCAGATTTTACCAAAAGTGTGTTTCAAAACTGCTCTTTGAAAAGAAAGGTTCAACTCTGTGAGTTGATTGCACATGTGGTGAAGAAGTTTCTGAGAATGCTTCTGTCTAGTACTTAGCTGAAGAGATTTCATTTCACAGCATAGGCCTCATAGTGCTCCAAATATCCACTTGCAGATTCTACAAAAAGAGTGTTTCAAAACTGTTCTATCAAAAGGAAGGTTCAACTCTGTGACTAGAATGCACTCATCACAAAGAAGTTTCTGAGAATGCTTCTGTCTAGTTTTTATGTGAAGATATTTCCTTTTCCAACATAGGCCTCAAAGCGCTCCGAATAAACACCTGCAGATTGTACAAAAGGAGTGTTTCAAAACTGTTCTATGAAAAGGAACGTTCAAGTCTGTGAGTTGAATGCACTCCTCACAAAGAAGTTTCTGAGAATGCAGCTGTCTAGTTTTTGTGTGAAGATATTTCCTTTTCCTTGCATAGACCTCAAATCGCTGGAAATATCCACTTGCAGATTTCACAAAAAGAGTGTTTCCAAACTGCTCTATCAAAAGACGGGTTGAAATCTGTGAGTTGAATGCACGCATCGAGGAGATCTTTCTGAGGATGCTTCTGTCTAGTTTTTAGGTGAAGATATTCCATTTCCCAGCATGGGCCTCAAAATGCTCCAAATATCCATTTGCAGATTTTACAAAAAGAGTGTTTCAAAACTGCTCTTTCAAAAAGAAGGTTCAAGTCTATGGGTTGAACGCACTCAACACAAGGACGTTTCTGAGAATGCTTCTGTCCAGTTTTTATGTGAATATATTTCCATTTCCAGCCTAGGCTTCAAAGCGCTCCAAATATCCACTTGCAGATTCTACAAAAAGAGTGTTTCCAAACTTGTCTATCAATTAGTAGGTTCAACTCTGTGAGGTGAATGCACTCATCACAATGAAATTTCTGAGAATGCTTCTCTCTAGTTTTTATGTGAAGCAATTTCCTTTTCCAACATAGGCCTCAAGGTGCTCTGCATAAACACTTGCGAATTCTACAAACTTAGTGATTCAAAACTGTTCTATCAAAAGGAACGTTCAAGTCTGAGGTGAATGCACTCATCAGAGAGAACTTTCTCAGAATGCTTCTGTCTAGTTTTCAGGTGAAGATATTTCATTTCCCAGCATAGGCCTCAAAGCGCTCCAAATATCCACTTGCAGATCCTACAAAAAGAGTCTTTCCAAACTGCTCTTTGAAAAGGAAGGTTCAAATCTGCGAGTTGAAAGCACTCATCAGAGAGACGTTTCCGAGAATGATTCTATCTAGTTTTCATCTGCATGTGTTTCCTTTTCCACTAGATGCCGCAATCGCACCAAATATCCACTTGCAGTTTCCACGAAAAGAGTGTTGCAGAACTGCTCCATGGAAAGGAGTGTTCAACTCTGTGAGTTCAATCCCCACATGACATAAAAGTTTCTGAAAATGCTTCTGTCCAGTTTGTATATGAAGATATCTCCTTTTCCAGCATAAGCCTCAAAGAGCTCCAAATATCCACTTGCGTATTCTACAAAAACCGTGTTTCATAACTGGTCTATCAAAAGCAAGGTTCAACTCTGTGAGTTGAATGCACTCATCACAAAGAAGTTTCTGTGAATGCTTCCATCTAGCTTTTATGCAATGATATTTCCTTTTGCAGCATAGGCCTCAAAGCGCTCCAAATATCCACTTGCAGATTCTACAAAAAGAGGGTTTCAAAACTGCTCTATCAAAAGGCAGGTTGAACTCCGTGAGTTGAATGCACAAAGCACAGGGAACTTTCTGAGAAAGCTTTTGTCCAGTTTCTACGTGAAGATATTTCCTTTTCCAGCCTAGGCCTCAAAGCACTCCATCCATCCACATGAAGATTCTACTAAAAGAGTGTTTCGAAACTTCTCTATCAAAAGAAAGGTTGAACTCCGTGAGTTCAACGCACACATCACAAAGAAGTTTCTGAGATTGCTTCTGTCCAGTTTTTATGTGAAGATATTTCCTTTTCCAGCATAGGCCTCAAAGCGCTCCATATATCCACTTGCAGATGCTACAAAAAGAGTGTTTCAAAACTGCTCTTTCAGAAGGAAGCTTCAAGTCTGTGAGTTGAATGCACTTCTCACAAAGACGTTTCTGAGAATGCTTCTGTCTAGATTTCATGAGAAGATGTTTCCATTTACATCACAGGCCTCAAATCCCTAAAAATATTCACTTGCGTGTTCTACAAAAAGAGTGTTTCGAAACTTCTCTATCGATTGGTAGGTTCAACTCTCTGAGTTGAATGCACTCTTTACAAAGAGGTTTCTGAGAATATTTCTGTCTAGCTTTTATGTGAAGATATATCCTTTTCCAACATAGGCCTCGAAGCGCTCCGACTAAACAATTGCAGATTCTACAAAAGGAGTGCTTCAAAACTGTTCTATCGAAAGGAACGTTCAAGTCTGTGAGATGAATGCACTCTTCTCAAAGAGGTTTCTGAGAATGCTGCTGTCTAGTTTTTAGGTGAAGACATTTCCTTTTCCAGCATAGGCCTCAATGCGCTCCAAATACCCACTTGCAGATTCTACAAAAAGAGTGTCTCCCAACTTCTCTATCAATTGGTAGGTTCAAGTCTGTGAGTTGAATGCAATCCACACAAAGAAGTTTCTGAGAATGCTGCTGTTTAGTTCTTATGTGAAGATATTTCCTTTTCCAGCATAGGCCGGAAACCGCTACAAATATCCACTTGCAGATTTTACCAAAAGTGTGCTTCAAAACTGCTCTTTGAAAAGAAAGGTTCAACACTGTGAGTTGAATGCACATATCGTGAAGAAGTTTCTGAGAATGCTTCTGTCTAGTACTTAGGTGAAGAGATTCCATTTCACAGCATAGGCCTCATAGTGCTCCAAATATCCACTTGCAGATTCTACAAAAAGAGTGTTTCAAAACTGTTCTATCAAAAGGAAGGTTCAAGTCTGTGAGTAGAATGCACTCATCACAAAGAAGTTTCTGAGAATGCTTCTGTCTAGTTTTTATGTGAAGACATTTCCTTTTCCAACATAGGCCTCAAAGCGTTCCGAATAAACACTTGCAGATTGTACAAAAGGAGTGTTTCAAAACTGTTCTATGAAAAGGAACGTTCAAGTCTGTGAGTTGAATGCACTCCTCACAAAGAAGTTTCTGAGAATGCAGCTGTCTAGTTTTTGTGTGAAGATATTTCCTTTTCCTTGCATAGGTCTCAAATCGCTGGAAATAGCCACTTGCAGATTTCACAAGAAGAGTGTTTCCAAACTGCTCTATCAAAAGACAGGTTCAACTCTGTGAGTTGAATGCACGCATCGAGAAGAACTTTCTGAGAATGCTTCTGTCTAGTTTTTAGGTGAAGATATTACATTTCCCAGCATAGGCCTCAAAGTGCTCCAAATATCCTTTTGCAGATTTTACAAAAAGAGTGTTTCAAAACTGCTCTTTCAAAAAGAAGGTTCAAGTCTGTGAGTTGAATGCACTCAACACAAGGAAGTTTCTGAGAATGCTTCTGTCTAGTTTTTATGTGAAGATATTTCCATTTCCAGCATCGGCCTCAAAGCGC
Source organism: Pongo pygmaeus (assembly GCF_028885625.2). Lineage (NCBI taxonomy): Eukaryota > Metazoa > Chordata > Mammalia > Primates > Hominidae > Pongo > Pongo pygmaeus. The sequence continues at coordinate 22,224,123 of NC_085930.1, forward strand.
TCCAAATATCCATTTGCAGATTCTACAAAAAGAGTGTTTCCAAACTTCTCTATCAATTAGTAGGTTCAACTCTGTGAGGTGAATGCACTCATCACAAAGAAGTTTCTGAGAATGCTGCTGTTTAGTTCTTATGTGAAGATATTTCCTTTTCCAGCATAGGCCGGAAATCGCTCTAAATATCCACTTGCAGATTTTACCAAAAGTGTGTTTCAAAACTGCTCTTTGAAAAGAAAGGTTCAACTCTGTGAGTTGATTGCACATGTGGTGAAGAAGTTTCTGAGAATGCTTCTGTCTAGTACTTAGCTGAAGAGATTTCATTTCACAGCATAGGCCTCATAGTGCTCCAAATATCCACTTGCAGATTCTACAAAAAGAGTGTTTCAAAACTGTTCTATCAAAAGGAAGGTTCAACTCTGTGACTAGAATGCACTCATCACAAAGAAGTTTCTGAGAATGCTTCTGTCTAGTTTTTATGTGAAGATATTTCCTTTTCCAACATAGGCCTCAAAGCGCTCCGAATAAACACCTGCAGATTGTACAAAAGGAGTGTTTCAAAACTGTTCTATGAAAAGGAACGTTCAAGTCTGTGAGTTGAATGCACTCCTCACAAAGAAGTTTCTGAGAATGCAGCTGTCTAGTTTTTGTGTGAAGATATTTCCTTTTCCTTGCATAGACCTCAAATCGCTGGAAATATCCACTTGCAGATTTCACAAAAAGAGTGTTTCCAAACTGCTCTATCAAAAGACGGGTTGAAATCTGTGAGTTGAATGCACGCATCGAGGAGATCTTTCTGAGAATGCTTCTGTCTAGTTTTTAGGTGAAGATATTCCATTTCCCAGCATGGGCCTCAAAATGCTCCAAATATCCATTTGCAGATTTTACAAAAAGAGCGTTTCAAAACTGCTCTTTCAAAAAGAAGGTTCAAGTCTATGGGTTGAACGCACTCAACACAAGGACGTTTCTGAGAATGCTTCTGTCCAGTTTTTATGTGAATATATTTCCATTTCCAGCCTAGGCTTCAAAGCGCTCCAAATATCCACTTGCAGATTCTACAAAAAGAGTGTTTCCAAACTTGTCTATCAATTAGTAGGTTCAACTCTGTTAGGTGAATGCACTCATCACAATGAAATTTCTGAGAATGCTTCTCTCTAGTTTTTATGTGAAGCAATTTCCTTTTCCAACATAGGCCTCAAGGTGCTCTGCATAAACACTTGCGAATTCTACAAACTTAGTGATTCAAAACTGTTCTATCAAAAGGAACGTTCAAGTCTGAGGTGAATGCACTCATCAGAGAGAACTTTCTCAGAATGCTTCTGTCTAGTTTTCTGGTGAAGATATTTCATTTCCCAGCATAGGCCTCAAAGCGCTCCAAATATCCACTTGCAGATCCTACAAAAAGAGTCTTTCAAAACTGCTCTTTGAAAAGGAAGGTTCAAATCTGCGAGTTGAAAGCACTCATCAGAGAGACGTTTCCGAGAATGATTCTATCTAGTTTTCATCTGCATGTGTTTCCTTTTCCACTAGATGCCGCAATCGCACCAAATATCCACTTGCAGTTTCCACGAAAAGAGTGTTGCAGAACTGCTCCATGGAAAGGAGTGTTCAACTCTGTGAGTTCAATCCCCACATGACATAAAAGTTTCTGAAAATGCTTCTGTCCAGTTTGTATATGAAGATATCTCCTTTTCCAGCATAAGCCTCAAAGAGCTCCAAATATCCACTTGCGTATTCTACAAAAACCGTGTTTCATAACTGGTCTATCAAAAGCAAGGTTCAACTCTGTGAGTTGAATGCACTCATCACAAAGAAGTTTCTGTGAATGCTTCCATCTAGCTTTTATGCAATGATATTTCCTTTTGCAGCATAGGCCTCAAAGCGCTCCAAATATCCACTTGCAGATTCTACAAAAAGAGGGTTTCAAAACTGCTCTATCAAAAGGCAGGTTGAACTCCGTGAGTTGAATGCACAAAGCACAGGGAACTTTCTGAGAAAGCTTTTGTCCAGTTTCTACGTGAAGATATTTCCTTTTCCAGCCTAGGCCTCAAAGCACTCCATCCATCCACATGAAGATTCTACTAAAAGAGTGTTTCGAAACTTCTCTATCAAAAGAAAGGTTGAACTCCGTGAGTTCAACGCACACATCACAAAGAAGTTTCTGAGAATGCTTCTGTCCAGTTTTTATGTGAAGATATTTCCTTTTCCAGCATAGGCCTCAAAGCGCTCCATATATCCACTTGCAGATGCTACAAAAAGAGTGTTTCAAAACTGCTCTTTCAGAAGGAAGCTTCAAGTCTGTGAGTTGAATGCACTTCTCACAAAGACGTTTCTGAGAATGCTTCTGTCTAGATTTCATGAGAAGATGTTTCCATTTACATCACAGGCCTCAAATCCCTCCAAATATTCACTTGCGTGTTCTACAAAAAGAGTGTTTCGAAACTTCTCTATCGATTGGTAGGTTCAACTCTCTGAGTTGAATGCACTCTTTACAAAGAGGTTTCTGAGAATATTTCTGTCTAGCTTTTATGTGAAGATATATCCTTTTCCAACATAGGCCTCGAAGCGCTCCGACTAAACAATTGCAGATTCTACAAAAGGAGTGCTTCAAAACTGTTCTATCGAAAGGAACGTTCAAGTCTGTGAGATGAATGCACTCTTCTCAAAGAGGTTTCTGAGAATGCTGCTGTCTAGTTTTTAGGTGAAGACATTTCCTTTTCCAGCATAGGCCTCAAAGCGCTCCAAATACCCACTTGCAGATTCTACAAAAAGAGTGTCTCCCAACTTCTCTATCAATTGGTAGGTTCAAGTCTGTGAGTTGAATGCAATCCACACAAAGAAGTTTCTGAGAATGCTGCTGTTTAGTTCTTATGTGAAGATATTTCCTTTTCCAGCATAGGCCGGAAAGCGCTACAAATATCCACTTGCAGATTTTACCAAAAGTGTGCTTCAAAACAGCTCTTTGAAAAGAAAGGTTCAACACTGTGAGTTGAATGCACATATCGTGAAGAAGTTTCTGAGAATGCTTCTGTCTAGTACTTAGGTGAAGAGATTCCATTTCACAGCATAGGCCTCATAGTGCTCCAAATATCCACTTGCAGATTCTACAAAAAGAGTGTTTCAAAACTGTTCTATCAAAAGGAAGGTTCAAGTCTGTGAGTAGAATGCACTCATCACAAAGAAGTTTCTGAGAATGCTTCTGTCTAGTTTTTATGTGAAGACATTTCCTTTTCCAACATAGGCCTCAAAGCGTTCCGAATAAACACTTGCAGATTGTACAAAAGGAGTGTTTCAAAACTGTTCTATGAAAAGGAACGTTCAAGTCTGTGAGTTGAATGCACTCCTCACAAAGAAGTTTCTGAGAATGCAGCTGTCTAGTTTTTGTGTGAAGATATTTCCTTTTCCTTGCATAGGTCTCAAATCGCTGGAAATAGCCACTTGCAGATTTCACAAGAAGAGTGTTTCCAAACGGCTCTATCAAAAGACAGGTTCAACTCTGTGAGTTGAATGCACGCATCGAGAAGAACTTTCTGAGAATGCTTCTGTCTAGTTTTTAGGTGAAGATATTACATTTCCCAGCATAGGCCTCAAAGTGCTCCAAATATCCTTTTGCAGATTTTACAAAAAGAGTGTTTCAAAACTGCTCTTTCAAAAAGAAGGTTCAAGTCTGTGAGTTGAATGCACTCAACACAAGGAAGTTTCTGAGAATGCTTCTGTCTAGTTTTTATGTGAAGATATTTCCATTTCCAGCATCGGCCTCAAAGCGCTCCAAATATCCATTTGCAGATTCTACAAAAAGAGTGTTTCCAAACTTCTCTATCAATTAGTAGGTTCAACTCTGTGAGGTGAATGCACTCATCACAAAGAAGTTTCTGAGAATGCTGCAGTTTAGTTCTTATGTGAAGATATTTCCTTTTCCAGCATAGGCCGGAAATCGCTCTAAATATCCTCTTGCAGATTTTACCAAAAGTGTGTTTCAAAACTGCTCTTTGAAAAGAAAGGTTCAACTCTGTGAGTTGATTGCACATGTGGTGAAGAAGTTTCTGAGAATGCTTCTGTCTAGTACTTAGCTGAAGAGATTTCATTTCACAGCATAGGCCTCATAGTGCTCCAAATATCCACTTGCAGATTCTACAAAAAGAGTGTTTCAAAACTGTTCTATCAAAAGGAAGGTTCAACTCTGTGACTAGAATGCACTCATCACAAAGAAGTTTCTGAGAATGCTTCTGTCTAGTTTTTATGTGAAGATATTTCCTTTTCCAACATAGGCCTCAAAGCGCTCCGAATAAACACCTGCAGATTGTACAAAAGGAGTGTTTCAAAACTGTTCTATGAAAAGGAACGTTCAAGTCTGTGAGTTGAATGCACTCCTCACAAAGAAGTTTCTGAGAATGCAGCTGTCTAGTTTTTGTGTGAAGATATTTCCTTTTCCTTGCATAGACCTCAAATCGCTGGAAATATCCACTTGCAGATTTCACAAAAAGAGTGTTTCCAAACTGCTCTATCAAAAGACGGGTTGAAATCTGTGAGTTGAATGCACGCATCGAGGAGATCTTTCTGAGGATGCTTCTGTCTAGTTTTTAGGTGAAGATATTCCATTTCCCAGCATGGGCCTCAAAATGCTCCAAATATCCATTTGCAGATTTTACAAAAAGAGTGTTTCAAAACTGCTCTTTCAAAAAGAAGGTTCAAGTCTATGGGTTGAACGCACTCAACACAAGGACGTTTCTGAGAATGCTTCTGTCCAGTTTTTATGTGAATATATTTCCATTTCCAGCCTAGGCTTCAAAGCGCTCCAAATATCCACTTGCAGATTCTACAAAAAGAGTGTTTCCAAACTTGTCTATCAATTAGTAGGTTCAACTCTGTTAGGTGAATGCACTCATCACAATGAAATTTCTGAGAATGCTTCTCTCTAGTTTTTATGTGAAGCAATTTCCTTTTCCAACATAGGCCTCAAGGTGCTCTGCATAAACACTTGCGAATTCTACAAACTTAGTGATTCAAAACTGTTCTATCAAAAGGAACGTTCAAGTCTGAGGTGAATGCACTCATCAGAGAGAACTTTCTCAGAATGCTTCTGTCTAGTTTTCAGGTGAAGATATTTCATTTCCCAGCATAGGCCTCAAAGCGCTCCAAATATCCACTTGCAGATCCTACAAAAAGAGTCTTTCCAAACTGCTCTTTGAAAAGGAAGGTTCAAATCTGCGAGTTGAAAGCACTCATCAGAGAGACGTTTCCGAGAATGATTCTATCTAGTTTTCATCTGCATGTGTTTCCTTTTCCACTAGATGCCGCAATCGCACCAAATATCCACTTGCAGTTTCCACGAAAAGAGTGTTGCAGAACTGCTCCATGGAAAGGAGTGTTCAACTCTGTGAGTTCAATCCCCACATGACATAAAAGTTTCTGAAAATGCTTCTGTCCAGTTTGTATATGAAGATATCTCCTTTTCCAGCATAAGCCTCAAAGAGCTCCAAATATCCACTTGCGTATTCTACAAAAACCGTGTTTCATAACTGGTCTATCAAAAGCAAGGTTCAACTCTGTGAGTTGAATGCACTCATCACAAAGAAGTTTCTGTGAATGCTTCCATCTAGCTTTTATGCAATGATATTTCCTTTTGCAGCATAGGCCTCAAAGCGCTCCAAATATCCACTTGCAGATTCTACAAAAAGAGGGTTTCAAAACTGCTCTATCAAAAGGCAGGTTGAACTCCGTGAGTTGAATGCACAAAGCACAGGGAACTTTCTGAGAAAGCTTTTGTCCAGTTTCTACGTGAAGATATTTCCTTTTCCAGCCTAGGCCTCAAAGCACTCCATCCATCCACATGAAGATTCTACTAAAAGAGTGTTTCGAAACTTCTCTATCAAAAGAAAGGTTGAACTCCGTGAGTTCAACGCACACATCACAAAGAAGTTTCTGAGATTGCTTCTGTCCAGTTTTTATGTGAAGATATTTCCTTTTCCAGCATAGGCCTCAAAGCGCTCCATATATCCACTTGCAGATGCTACAAAAAGAGTGTTTCAAAACTGCTCTTTCAGAAGGAAGCTTCAAGTCTGTGAGTTGAATGCACTTCTCACAAAGACGTTTCTGAGAATGCTTCTGTCTAGATTTCATGAGAAGATGTTTCCATTTACATCACAGGCCTCAAATCCCTAAAAATATTCACTTGCGTGTTCTACAAAAAGAGTGTTTCGAAACTTCTCTATCGATTGGTAGGTTCAACTCTCTGAGTTGAATGCACTCTTTACAAAGAGGTTTCTGAGAATATTTCTGTCTAGCTTTTATGTGAAGATATATCCTTTTCCAACATAGGCCTCGAAGCGCTCCGACTAAACAATTGCAGATTCTACAAAAGGAGTGCTTCAAAACTGTTCTATCGAAAGGAACGTTCAAGTCTGTGAGATGAATGCACTCTTCTCAAAGAGGTTTCTGAGAATGCTGCTGTCTAGTTTTTAGGTGAAGACATTTCCTTTTCCAGCATAGGCCTCAATGCGCTCCAAATACCCACTTGCAGATTCTACAAAAAGAGTGTCTCCCAACTTCTCTATCAATTGGTAGGTTCAAGTCTGTGAGTTGAATGCAATCCACACAAAGAAGTTTCTGAGAATGCTGCTGTTTAGTTCTTATGTGAAGATATTTCCTTTTCCAGCATAGGCCGGAAACCGCTACAAATATCCACTTGCAGATTTTACCAAAAGTGTGCTTCAAAACTGCTCTTTGAAAAGAAAGGTTCAACACTGTGAGTTGAATGCACATATCGTGAAGAAGTTTCTGAGAATGCTTCTGTCTAGTACTTAGGTGAAGAGATTCCATTTCACAGCATAGGCCTCATAGTGCTCCAAATATCCACTTGCAGATTCTACAAAAAGAGTGTTTCAAAACTGTTCTATCAAAAGGAAGGTTCAAGTCTGTGAGTAGAATGCACTCATCACAAAGAAGTTTCTGAGAATGCTTCTGTCTAGTTTTTATGTGAAGACATTTCCTTTTCCAACATAGGCCTCAAAGCGTTCCGAATAAACACTTGCAGATTGTACAAAAGGAGTGTTTCAAAACTGTTCTATGAAAAGGAACATTCAAGTCTGTGAGTTGAATGCACTCCTCACAAAGAAGTTTCTGAGAATGCAGCTGTCTAGTTTTTGTGTGAAGATATTTCCTTTTCCTTGCATAGGTCTCAAATCGCTGGAAATAGCCACTTGCAGATTTCACAAGAAGAGTGTTTCCAAACTGCTCTATCAAAAGACAGGTTCAACTCTGTGAGTTGAATGCACGCATCGAGAAGAACTTTCTGAGAATGCTTCTGTCTAGTTTTTAGGTGAAGATATTACATTTCCCAGCATAGGCCTCAAAGTGCTCCAAATATCCTTTTGCAGATTTTACAAAAAGAGTGTTTCAAAACTGCTCTTTCAAAAAGAAGGTTCAAGTCTGTGAGTTGAATGCACTCAACACAAGGAAGTTTCTGAGAATGCTTCTGTCTAGTTTTTATGTGAAGATATTTCCATTTCCAGCATAGGCCCCAAAGCGCTCCAAATATCCATTTGCAGATTCTACAAAAAGAGTGTTTCCAAACTTCTCTATCAATTAGTAGGTTCAACTCTGTGAGGTGAATGCACTCATCACAAAGAAGTTTCTGAGAATGCTGCTGTTTAGTTCTTATGTGAAGATATTTCCTTTTCCAGCATAGGCCGGAAATCGCTCTAAATATCCACTTGCAGATTTTACCAAAAGTGTGTTTCAAAACTGCTCTTTGAAAAGAAAGGTTCAACTCTGTGAGTTGATTGCACATGTGGTGAAGAAGTTTCTGAGAATGCTTCTGTCTAGTACTTAGCTGAAGAGATTTCATTTCACAGCATAGGCCTCATAGTGCTCCAAATATCCACTTGCAGATTCTACAAAAAGAGTGTTTCAAAACTGTTCTATCAAAAGGAAGGTTCAACTCTGTGACTAGAATGCACTCATCACAAAGAAGTTTCTGAGAATGCTTCTGTCTAGTTTTTATGTGAAGATATTTCCTTTTCCAACATAGGCCTCAAAGCGCTCCGAATAAACACCTGCAGATTGTACAAAAGGAGTGTTTCAAAACTGTTCTATGAAAAGGAACGTTCAAGTCTGTGAGTTGAATGCACTCCTCACAAAGAAGTTTCTGAGAATGCAGCTGTCTAGTTTTTCTGTGAAGATATTTCCTTTTCCTTGCATAGACCTCAAATCGCTGGAAATATCCACTTGCAGATTTCACAAAAAGAGTGTTTCCAAACTGCTCTATCAAAAGACGGGTTGAAATCTGTGAGTTGAATGCACGCATCGAGGAGATCTTTCTGAGAATGCTTCTGTCTAGTTTTTAGGTGAAGATATTCCATTTCCCAGCATGGGCCTCAAAATGCTCCAAATATCCATTTGCAGATTTTACAAAAAGAGTGTTTCAAAACTGCTCTTTCAAAAAGAAGGTTCAAGTCTATGGGTTGAACGCACTCAACACAAGGACGTTTCTGAGAATGCTTCTGTCCAGTTTTTATGTGAATATATTTCCATTTCCAGCCTAGGCTTCAAAGCGCTCCAAATATCCACTTGCAGATTCTACAAAAAGAGTGTTTCCAAACTTGTCTATCAATTAGTAGGTTCAACTCTGTGAGGTGAATGCACTCATCACAATGAAATTTCTGAGAATGCTTCTCTCTAGTTTTTATGTGAAGCAATTTCCTTTTCCAACATAGGCCTCAAGGTGCTCTGCATAAACACTTGCGAATTCTACAAACTTAGTGATTCAAAACTGTTCTATCAAAAGGAACGTTCAAGTCTGAGGTGAATGCACTCATCAGAGAGAACTTTCTCAGAATGCTTCTGTCTAGTTTTCGGGTGAAGATATTTCATTTCCCAGCATAGGCCTCAAAGCGCTCCAAATATCCACTTGCAGATCCTACAAAAAGAGTCTTTCCAAACTGCTCTTTGAAAAGGAAGGTTCAAATCTGCGAGTTGAAAGCACTCATCAGAGAGACGTTTCCGAGAATGATTCTATCTAGTTTTCATCTGCATGTGTTTCCTTTTCCACTAGATGCCGCAATCGCACCAAATATCCACTTGCAGTTTCCACGAAAAGAGTGTTGCAGAACTGCTCCATGGAAAGGAGTGTTCAACTCTGTGAGTTCAATCCCCACATGACATAAAAGTTTCTGAAAATGCTTCTGTCCAGTTTGTATATGAAGATATCTCCTTTTCCAGCATAAGCCTCAAAGAGCTCCAAATATCCACTTGCGTATTCTACAAAAACCGTGTTTCATAACTGGTCTATCAAAAGCAAGGTTCAACTCTGTGAGTTGAATGCACTCATCACAAAGAAGTTTCTGTGAATGCTTCCATCTAGCTTTTATGCAATGATATTTCCTTTTGCAATATAGGCCTCAAAGCGCTCCAAATATCCACTTGCAGATTCTACAAAAAGAGGGTTTCAAAACTGCTCTATCAAAAGGCAGGTTGAACTCCGTGAGTTGAATGCACAAAGCACAGGGAACTTTCTGAGAAAGCTTTTGTCCAGTTTCTACGTGAAGATATTTCCATTTCCAGCCTAGGCCTCAAAGCACTCCATCCATCCTCATGAAGATTCTACTAAAAGAGTGTTTCGAAACTTCCCTATCAAAAGAAAGGTTGAACTCCGTGAGTTCAACGCACACATCACAAAGAAGTTTCTGAGAATGCTTCTGTCCAGTTTTTATGTGAAGATATTTCCTTTTCCAGCATAGGCCTCAAAGCGCTCCATATATCCACTTGCAGATGCTACAAAAAGAGTGTTTCAAAACTGCTCTTTCAGAAGGAAGCTTCAAGTCTGTGAGTTGAATGCACTTCTCACAAAGACGTTTCTGAGAATGCTTCTGTCTAGATTTCATGAGAAGATGTTTCCATTTACATCACAGGCCTCAAATCCCTCCAAATATTCACTTGCGTGTTCTACAAAAAGAGTGTTTCGAAACTTCTCTATCGATTGGTAGGTTCAACTCTCTGAGTTGAATGCACTCTTTACAAAGAGGTTTCTGAGAATATTTCTGTCTAGTTTTTATGTGAAGATATATCCTTTTCCAACATAGGCCTCGAAGCGCTCCGACTAAACAATTGCAGATTCTACAAAAGGAGTGCTTCAAAACTGTTCTACCGAAAGGAACGTTCAAGTCTGTGAGATGAATGCACTCTTCTCAAAGAGGTTTCTGAGAATGCTGCTGTCTAGTTTTTAGGTGAAGACATTTCCTTTTCCAGCATAGGCCTCAAAGCGCTCCAAATACCCACTTGCAGATTCTACAAAAAGAGTGTCTCCCAACTTCTCTATCAATTGGTAGGTTCAAATCTGTGAGTTGAATGCAATCCACACAAAGAAGTTTCTGAGAATGCTGCTGTTTAGTTCTTATGTGAAGATATTTCCTTTTCCAGCATAGGCCGGAAACCGCTACAAATATCCACTTGCAGATTTTACCAAAAGTGTGCTTCAAAACTGCTCTTTGAAAAGAAAGGTTCAACACTGTGAGTTGAATGCACATATCGTGAAGAAGTTTCTGAGAATGCTTCTGTCTAGTACTTAGGTGAAGAGATTCCATTTCACAGCATAGGCCTCATAGTGCTCCAAATATCCACTTGCAGATTCTACAAAAAGAGTGTTTCAAAACTGTTCTATCAAAAGGAAGGTTCAAGTCTGTGAGTAGAATGCACTCATCACAAAGAAGTTTCTGAGAATGCTTCTGTCTAGTTTTTATGTGAAGACATTTCCTTTTCCAACATAGGCCTCAAAGCGTTCCGAATAAACACTTGCAGATTGTACAAAAGGAGTGTTTCAAAACTGTTCTATGAAAAGGAACGTTCAAGTCTGTGAGTTGAATGCACTCCTCACAAAGAAGTTTCTGAGAATGCAGCTGTCTAGTTTTTGTGTGAAGATATTTCCTTTTCCTTGCATAGGTCTCAAATCGCTGGAAATAGCCACTTGCAGATTTCACAAGAAGAGTGTTTCCAAACTGCTCTATCAAAAGACAGGTTCAACTCTGTGAGTTGAATGCACGCATCGAGAAGAACTTTCTGAGAATGCTTCTGTCTAGTTTTTAGGTGAAGATATTACATTTCCCAGCATAGGCCTCAAAGTGCTCCAAATATCCTTTTGCAGATTTTACAAAAAGAGTGTTTCAAAACTGCTCTTTCAAAAAGAAGGTTCAAGTCTGTGAGTTGAATGCACTCAACACAAGGAAGTTTCTGAGAATGCTTCTGTCTAGTTTTTATGTGAAGATATTTCCATTTCCAGCATCGGCCTCAAAGCGCTCCAAATATCCATTTGCAGATTCTACAAAAAGAGTGTTTCCAAACTTCTCTATCAATTAGTAGGTTCAACTCTGTGAGGTGAATGCACTCATCACAAAGAAGTTTCTGAGAATGCTGCTGTTTAGTTCTTATGTGAAGATATTTCCTTTTCCAGCATAGGCCGGAAATCGCTCTAAATATCCACTTGCAGATTTTACCAAAAGTGTGTTTCAAAACTGCTCTTTGAAAAGAAAGGTTCAACTCTGTGAGTTGATTGCACATGTGGTGAAGAAGTTTCTGAGAATGCTTCTGTCTAGTACTTAGCTGAAGAGATTTCATTTCACAGCATAGGCCTCATAGTGCTCCAAATATCCACTTGCAGATTCTACAAAAAGAGTGTTTCAAAACTGTTCTATCAAAAGGAAGGTTCAACTCTGTGACTAGAATGCACTCATCACAAAGAAGTTTCTGAGAATGCTTCTGTCTAGTTTTTATGTGAAGATATTTCCTTTTCCAACATAGGCCTCAAAGCGCTCCGAATAAACACCTGCAGATTGTACAAAAGGAGTGTTTCAAAACTGTTCTATGAAAAGGAACGTTCAAGTCTGTGAGTTGAATGTACTCCTCACAAAGAAGTTTCTGAGAATGCAGCTGTCTAGTTTTTGTGTGAAGATATTTCCTTTTCCTTGCATAGACCTCAAATCGCTGGAAATATCCACTTGCAGATTTCACAAAAAGAGTGTTTCCAAACTGCTCTATCAAAAGACGGGTTGAAATCTGTGAGTTGAATGCACGCATCGAGGAGATCTTTCTGAGGATGCTTCTGTCTAGTTTTTAGGTGAAGATATTCCATTTCCCAGCATGGGCCTCAAAATGCTCCAAATATCCATTTGCAGATTTTACAAAAAGAGTGTTTCAAAACTGCTCTTTCAAAAAGAAGGTTAAGTCTATGGGTTGAACGCACTCAACACAAGGACGTTTCTGAGAATGCTTCTGTCCAGTTTTTATGTGAATATATTTCCATTTCCAGCCTAGGCTTCAAAGCGCTCCAAATATCCACTTGCAGATTCTACAAAAAGAGTGTTTCCAAACTTGTCTATCAATTAGTAGGTTCAACTCTGTTAGGTGAATGCACTCATCACAATGAAATTTCTGAGAATGCTTCTCTCTAGTTTTTATGTGAAGCAATTTCCTTTTCCAACATAGGCCTCAAGGTGCTCTGCATAAACACTTGCGAATTCTACAAACTTAGTGATTCAAAACTGTTCTATCAAAAGGAACGTTCAAGTCTGAGGTGAATGCACTCATCAGAGAGAACTTTCTCAGAATGCTTCTGTCTAGTTTTCAGGTGAAGATATTTCATTTCCCAGCATAGGCCTCAAAGCGCTCCAAATATCCACTTGCAGATCCTACAAAAAGAGTCTTTCCAAACAGCTCTTTGAAAAGGAAGGTTCAAATCTGCGAGTTGAAAGCACTCATCAGAGAGACGTTTCCGAGAATGATTCTATCTAGTTTTCATCTGCATGTGTTTCCTTTTCCACTAGATGCCGCAATCGCACCAAATATCCACTTGCAGTTTCCACGAAAAGAGTGTTGCAGAACTGCTCCATGGAAAGGAGTGTTCAACTCTGTGAGTTCAATCCCCACATGACATAAAAGTTTCTGAAAATGCTTCTGTCCAGTTTGTATATGAAGATATCTCCTTTTCCAGCATAAGCCTCAAAGAGCTCCAAATATCCACTTGCGTATTCTACAAAAACCGTGTTTCGTAACTGGTCTATCAAAAGCAAGGTTCAACTCTGTGAGTTGAATGCACTCATCACAAAGAAGTTTCTGTGAATGCTTCCATCTAGCTTTTATGCAATGATATTTCCTTTTGCAGCATAGGCCTCAAAGCGCTCCAAATATCCACTTGCAGATTCTACAAAAAGAGGGTTTCAAAACTGCTCTATCAAAAGGCAGGTTGAACTCCGTGAGTTGAATGCACAAAGCACAGGGAACTTTCTGAGAAAGCTTTTGTCCAGTTTCTACGTGAAGATATTTCCATTTCCAGCCTAGGCCTCAAAGCACTCCATCCATCCACATGAAGATTCTACTAAAAGAGTGTTTCGAAACTTCCCTATCAAAAGAAAGGTTGAACTCCGTGAGATCAACGCACACATCACAAAGAAGTTTCTGAGAATGCTTCTGTCCAGTTTTTATGTGAAGATATTTCCTTTTCCAGCATAGGCCACAAAGCGCTCCATATATCCACTTGCAGATGCTACAAAAAGAGTGTTTCAAAACTGCTCTTTCAGAAGGAAGCTTCAAGTCTGTGAGTTGAATGCACTTCTCACAAAGACGTTTCTGAGAATGCTTCTGTCTAGATTTCATGAGAAGATGTTTCCATTTACATCACAGGCCTCAAATCCCTCCAAATATTCACTTGCGTGTTCTACAAAAGAGTGTTCCGAAACTTCTCTATCGATTGGTAGGTTCAACTCTCTGAGTTGAATGCACTCTTTACAAAGAGGTTTCTGAGAATATTTCTGTCTAGTTTTTATGTGAAGATATATCCTTTTCCAACATAGGCCTCGAAGCGCTCCGACTAAACAATTGCAGATTCTACAAAAGGAGTGCTTCAAAACTGTTCTATCGAAAGGAACGTTTAAGTCTGTGAGATGAATGCACTCTTCTCAAAGAGGTTTCTGAGAATGCTGCTGTCTAGTTTTTAGGTGAAGACATTTCCTTTTCCAGCATAGGCCTCAAAGCGCTCCAAATACCCACTTGCAGATTCTACAAAAAGAGTGTCTCCCAACTTCTCTATCAATTGGTAGGTTCAAGTCTGTGAGTTGAATGCAATCCACACAAAGAAGTTTCTGAGAATGCTGCTGTTTAGTTCTTATGTGAAGATATTTCCTTTTCCAGCATAGGCCGGAAACCGCTACAAATATCCACTTGCAGATTTTACCAAAAGTGTGCTTCAAAACTGCTCTTTGAAAAGAAAGGTTCAACACTGTGAGTTGAATGCACATATCGTGAAGAAGTTTCTGAGAATGCTTCTGTCTAGTACTTAGGTGAAGAGATTCCATTTCACAGCATAGGCCTCATAGTGCTCCAAATATCCACTTGCAGATTCTACAAAAAGAGTGTTTCAAAACTGTTCTATCAAAAGGAAGGTTCAAGTCTGTGAGTAGAATGCACTCATCACAAAGAAGTTTCTGAGAATGCTTCTGTCTAGTTTTTATGTGAAGACATTTCCTTTTCCAACATAGGCCTCAAAGCGTTCCGAATAAACACTTGCAGATTGTACAAAAGGAGTGTTTCAAAACTGTTCTATGAAAAGGAACGTTCAAGTCTGTGAGTTGAATGCACTCCTCACAAAGAAGTTTCTGAGAATGCAGCTGTCTAGTTTTTGTGTGAAGATATTTCCTTTTCCTTGCATAGGTCTCAAATCGCTGGAAATAGCCACTTGCAGATTTCACAAGAAGAGTGTTTCCAAACTGCTCTATCAAAAGACAGGTTCAACTCTGTGAGTTGAATGCACGCATCGAGAAGAACTTTCTGAGAATGCTTCTGTCTAGTTTTTAGGTGAAGATATTACATTTCCCAGCATAGGCCTCAAAGTGCTCCAAATATCCTTTTGCAGATTTTACAAAAAGAGTGTTTCAAAACTGCTCTTTCAAAAAGAAGGTTCAAGTCTGTGAGTTGAATGCACTCAACACAAGGAAGTTTCTGAGAATGCTTCTGTCTAGTTTTTATGTGAAGATATTTCCATTTCCAGCATCGGCCTCAAAGCGCTCCAAATATCCATTTGCAGATTCTACAAAAAGAGTGTTTCCAAACTTCTCTATCAATTAGTAGGTTCAACTCTGTGAGGTGAATGCACTCATCACAAAGAAGTTTCTGAGAATGCTGCTGTTTAGTTCTTATGTGAAGATATTTCCTTTTCCAGCATAGGCCGGAAATCGCTCTAAATATCCACTTGCAGATTTTACCAAAAGTGTGTTTCAAAACTGCTCTTTGAAAAGAAAGGTTCAACTCTGTGAGTTGATTGCACATGTGGTGAAGAAGTTTCTGAGAATGCTTCTGTCTAGTACTTAGCTGAAGAGATTTCATTTCACAGCATAGGCCTCATAGTGCTCCAAATATCCACTTGCAGATTCTACAAAAAGAGTGTTTCAAAACTGTTCTATCAAAAGGAAGGTTCAACTCTGTGACTAGAATGCACTCATCACAAAGAAGTTTCTGAGAATGCTTCTGTCTAGTTTTTATGTGAAGATATTTCCTTTTCCAACATAGGCCTCAAAGCGCTCCGAATAAACACCTGCAGATTGTACAAAAGGAGTGTTTCAAAACTGTTCTATGAAAAGGAACGTTCAAGTCTGTGAGTTGAATGCACTCCTCACAAAGAAGTTTCTGAGAATGCAGCTGTCTAGTTTTTGTGTGAAGATATTTCCTTTTCCTTGCATAGACCTCAAATCGCTGGAAATATCCACTTGCAGATTTCACAAAAAGAGTGTTTCCAAACTGCTCTATCAAAAGACGGGTTGAAATCTGTGAGTTGAATGCACGCATCGAGGAGATCTTTCTGAGAATGCTTCTGTCTAGTTTTTAGGTGAAGATATTCCATTTCCCAGCATGGGCCTCAAAATGCTCCAAATATCCATTTGCAGATTTTACAAAAAGAGCGTTTCAAAACTGCTCTTTCAAAAAGAAGGTTCAAGTCTATGGGTTGAACGCACTCAACACAAGGACGTTTCTGAGAATGCTTCTGTCCAGTTTTTATGTGAATATATTTCCATTTCCAGCCTAGGCTTCAAAGCGCTCCAAATATCCACTTGCAGATTCTACAAAAAGAGTGTTTCCAAACTTGTCTATCAATTAGTAGGTTCAACTCTGTTAGGTGAATGCACTCATCACAATGAAATTTCTGAGAATGCTTCTCTCTAGTTTTTATGTGAAGCAATTTCCTTTTCCAACATAGGCCTCAAGGTGCTCTGCATAAACACTTGCGAATTCTACAAACTTAGTGATTCAAAACTGTTCTATCAAAAGGAACGTTCAAGTCTGAGGTGAATGCACTCATCAGAGAGAACTTTCTCAGAATGCTTCTGTCTAGTTTTCTGGTGAAGATATTTCATTTCCCAGCATAGGCCTCAAAGCGCTCCAAATATCCACTTGCAGATCCTACAAAAAGAGTCTTTCCAAACTGCTCTTTGAAAAGGAAGGTTCAAATCTGCGAGTTGAAAGCACTCATCAGAGAGACGTTTCCGAGAATGATTCTATCTAGTTTTCATCTGCATGTGTTTCCTTTTCCACTAGATGCCGCAATCGCACCAAATATCCACTTGCAGTTTCCACGAAAAGAGTGTTGCAGAACTGCTCCATGGAAAGGAGTGTTCAACTCTGTGAGTTCAATCCCCACATGACATAAAAGTTTCTGAAAATGCTTCTGTCCAGTTTGTATATGAAGATATCTCCTTTTCCAGCATAAGCCTCAAAGAGCTCCAAATATCCACTTGCGTATTCTACAAAAACCGTGTTTCGTAACTGGTCTATCAAAAGCAAGGTTCAACTCTGTGAGTTGAATGCACTCATCACAAAGAAGTTTCTGTGAATGCTTCCATCTAGCTTTTATGCAATGATATTTCCTTTTGCAGCATAGGCCTCAAAGCGCTCCAAATATCCACTTGCAGATTCTACAAAAAGAGGGTTTCAAAACTGCTCTATCAAAAGGCAGGTTGAACTCCGTGAGTTGAATGCACAAAGCACAGGGAACTTTCTGAGAAAGCTTTTGTCCAGTTTCTACGTGAAGATATTTCCATTTCCAGCCTAGGCCTCAAAGCACTCCATCCATCCACATGAAGATTCTACTAAAAGAGTGTTTCGAAACTTCCCTATCAAAAGAAAGGTTGAACTCCGTGAGATCAACGCACACATCACAAAGAAGTTTCTGAGAATGCTTCTGTCCAGTTTTTATGTGAAGATATTTCCTTTTCCAGCATAGGCCACAAAGCGCTCCATATATCCACTTGCAGATGCTACAAAAAGAGTGTTTCAAAACTGCTCTTTCAGAAGGAAGCTTCAAGTCTGTGAGCTGAATGCACTTCTCACAAAGACGTTTCTGAGAATGCTTCTGTCTAGATTTCATGAGAAGATGTTTCCATTTACATCACAGGCCTCAAATCCCTCCAAATGTTCACTTGCGTGTTCTACAAAAGAGTGTTCCGAAACTTCTCTATCGATTGGTAGGTTCAACTCTCTGAGTTGAATGCACTCTTTACAAAGAGGTTTCTGAGAATATTTCTGTCTAGTTTTTATGTGAAGATATATCCTTTTCCAACATAGGCCTCGAAGCGCTCCGACTAAACAATTGCAGATTCTACAAAAGGAGTGCTTCAAAACTGTTCTATCGAAAGGAACGTTCAAGTCTGTGAGATGAATGCACTCTTCTCAAAGAGGTTTCTGAGAATGCTGCTGTCTAGTTTTTAGGTGAAGACATTTCCTTTTCCAGCATAGACCTCAAAGCGCTCCAAATACCCACTTGCAGATTCTACAAAAAGAGTGTCTCCCAACTTCTCTATCAATTGGTAGGTTCAAGTCTGTGAGTTGAATGCAATCCACACAAAGAAGTTTCTGAGAATGCTGCTGTTTAGTTCTTATGTGAAGATATTTCCTTTTCCAGCATAGGCCGGAAACCGCTACAAATATCCACTTGCAGATTTTACCAAAAGTGTGCTTCAAAACTGCTCTTTGAAAAGAAAGGTTCAACACTGTGAGTTGAATGCACATATCGTGAAGAAGTTTCTGAGAATGCTTCTGTCTAGTACTTAGGTGAAGAGATTCCATTTCACAGCATAGGCCTCATAGTGCTCCAAATATCCACTTGCAGATTCTACAAAAAGAGTGTTTCAAAACTGTTCTATCAAAAGGAAGGTTCAAGTCTGTGAGTAGAATGCACTCATCACAAAGAAGTTTCTGAGAATGCTTCTGTCTAGTTTTTATGTGAAGACATTTCCTTTTCCAACATAGGCCTCAAAGCGTTCCGAATAAACACTTGCAGATTGTACAAAAGGAGTGTTTCAAAACTGTTCTATGAAAAGGAACGTTCAAGTCTGTGAGTTGAATGCACTCCTCACAAAGAAGTTTCTGAGAATGCAGCTGTCTAGTTTTTGTGTGAAGATATTTCCTTTTCCTTGCATAGGTCTCAAATCGCTGGAAATAGCCACTTGCAGATTTCACAAGAAGAGTGTTTCCAAACTGCTCTATCAAAAGACAGGTTCAACTCTGTGAGTTGAATGCACGCATCGAGAAGAACTTTCTGAGAATGCTTCTGTCTAGTTTTTAGGTGAAGATATTACATTTCCCAGCATAGGCCTCAAAGTGCTCCAAATATCCTTTTGCAGATTTTACAAAAAGAGTGTTTCAAAACTGCTCTTTCAAAAAGAAGGTTCAAGTCTGTGAGTTGAATGCACTCAACACAAGGAAGTTTCTGAGAATGCTTCTGTCTAGTTTTTATGTGAAGATATTTCCATTTCCAGCATCGGCCTCAAAGCGCTCCAAATATCCATTTGCAGATTCTACAAAAAGAGTGTTTCCAAACTTCTCTATCAATTAGTAGGTTCAACTCTGTGAGGTGAATGCACTCATCACAAAGAAGTTTCTGAGAATGCTGCAGTTTAGTTCTTATGTGAAGATATTTCCTTTTCCAGCATAGGCCGGAAATCGCTCTAAATATCCACTTGCAGATTTTACCAAAAGTGTGTTTCAAAACTGCTCTTTGAAAAGAAAGGTTCAACTCTGTGAGTTGATTGCACATGTGGTGAAGAAGTTTCTGAGAATGCTTCTGTCTAGTACTTAGCTGAAGAGATTTCATTTCACAGCATAGGCCTCATAGTGCTCCAAATATCCACTTGCAGATTCTACAAAAAGAGTGTTTCAAAACTGTTCTATCAAAAGGAAGGTTCAACTCTGTGACTAGAATGCACTCATCACAAAGAAGTTTCTGAGAATGCTTCTGTCTAGTTTTTATGTGAAGATATTTCCTTTTCCAACATAGGCCTCAAAGCGCTCCGAATAAACACCTGCAGATTGTACAAAAGGAGTGTTTCAAAACTGTTCTATGAAAAGGAACGTTCAAGTCTGTGAGTTGAATGCACTCCTCACAAAGAAGTTTCTGAGAATGCAGCTGTCTAGTTTTTGTGTGAAGATATTTCCTTTTCCTTGCATAGACCTCAAATCGCTGGAAATATCCACTTGCAGATTTCACAAAAAGAGTGTTTCCAAACTGCTCTATCAAAAGACGGGTTGAAATCTGTGAGTTGAATGCACGCATCGAGGAGATCTTTCTGAGGATGCTTCTGTCTAGTTTTTAGGTGAAGATATTCCATTTCCCAGCATGGGCCTCAAAATGCTCCAAATATCCATTTGCAGATTTTACAAAAAGAGCGTTTCAAAACTGCTCTTTCAAAAAGAAGGTTCAAGTCTATGGGTTGAACGCACTCAACACAAGGACGTTTCTGAGAATGCTTCTGTCCAGTTTTTATGTGAATATATTTCCATTTCCAGCCTAGGCTTCAAAGCGCTCCAAATATCCACTTGCAGATTCTACAAAAAGAGTGTTTCCAAACTTGTCTATCAATTAGTAGGTTCAACTCTGTTAGGTGAATGCACTCATCACAATGAAATTTCTGAGAATGCTTCTCTCTAGTTTTTATGTGAAGCAATTTCCTTTTCCAACATAGGCCTCAAGGTGCTCTGCATAAACACTTGCGAATTCTACAAACTTAGTGATTCAAAACTGTTCTATCAAAAGGAACGTTCAAGTCTGAGGTGAATGCACTCATCAGAGAGAACTTTCTCAGAATGCTTCTGTCTAGTTTTCTGGTGAAGATATTTCATTTCCCAGCATAGGCCTCAAAGCGCTCCAAATATCCACTTGCAGATCCTACAATAAGAGTCTTTCCAAACTGCTCTTTGAAAAGGAAGGTTCAAATCTGCGAGTTGAAAGCACTCATCAGAGAGACGTTTCCGAGAATGATTCTATCTAGTTTTCATCTGCATGTGTTTCCTTTTCCACTAGATGCCGCAATCGCACCAAATATCCACTTGCAGTTTCCACGAAAAGAGTGTTGCAGAACTGCTCCATGGAAAGGAGTGTTCAACTCTGTGAGTTCAATCCCCACATGACATAAAAGTTTCTGAAAATGCTTCTGTCCAGTTTGTATATGAAGATATCTCCTTTTCCAGCATAAGCCTCAAAGAGCTCCAAATATCCACTTGCGTATTCTACAAAAACCGTGTTTCATAACTGGTCTATCAAAAGCAAGGTTCAACTCTGTGAGTTGAATGCACTCATCACAAAGAAGTTTCTGTGAATGCTTCCATCTAGCTTTTATGCAATGATATTTCCTTTTGCAGCATAGGCCTCAAAGCGCTCCAAATATCCACTTGCAGATTCTACAAAAAGAGGGTTTCAAAACTGCTCTATCAAAAGGCAGGTTGAACTCCGTGAGTTGAATGCACAAAGCACAGGGAACTTTCTGAGAAAGCTTTTGTCCAGTTTCTACGTGAAGATATTTCCTTTTCCAGCCTAGGCCTCAAAGCACTCCATCCATCCACATGAAGATTCTACTAAAAGAGTGTTTCGAAACTTCCCTATCAAAAGAAAGGTTGAACTCCGTGAGATCAACGCACACATCACAAAGAAGTTTCTGAGATTGCTTCTGTCCAGTTTTTATGTGAAGATATTTCCTTTTCCAGCATAGGCCACAAAGCGCTCCATATATCCACTTGCAGATGCTACAAAAAGAGTGTTTCAAAACTGCTCTTTCAGAAGGAAGCTTCAAGTCTGTGAGCTGAATGCACTTCTCACAAAGACGTTTCTGAGAATGCTTCTGTCTAGATTTCATGAGAAGATGTTTCCATTTACATCACAGGCCTCAAATCCCTCCAAATGTTCACTTGCGTGTTCTACAAAAGAGTGTTCCGAAACTTCTCTATCGATTGGTAGGTTCAACTCTCTGAGTTGAATGCACTCTTTACAAAGAGGTTTCTGAGAATATTTCTGTCTAGTTTTTATGTGAAGATATATCCTTTTCCAACATAGGCCTCGAAGCGCTCCGACTAAACAATTGCAGATTCTACAAAAGGAGTGCTTCAAAACTGTTCTATCGAAAGGAACGTTCAAGTCTGTGAGATGAATGCACTCTTCTCAAAGAGGTTTCTGAGAATGCTGCTGTCTAGTTTTTAGGTGAAGACATTTCCTTTTCCAGCATAGGCCTCAAAGCGCTCCAAATACCCACTTGCAGATTCTACAAAAAGAGTGTCTCCCAACTTCTCTATCAATTGGTAGGTTCAAGTCTGTGAGTTGAATGCAATCCACACAAAGAAGTTTCTGAGAATGCTGCTGTTTAGTTCTTATGTGAAGATATTTCCTTTTCCAGCATAGGCCGGAAACCGCTACAAATATCCACTTGCAGATTTTACCAAAAGTGTGCTTCAAAACTGCTCTTTGAAAAGAAAGGTTCAACACTGTGAGTTGAATGCACATATCGTGAAGAAGTTTCTGAGAATGCTTCTGTCTAGTACTTAGGTGAAGAGATTCCATTTCACAGCATAGGCCTCATAGTGCTCCAAATATCCACTTGCAGATTCTACAAAAAGAGTGTTTCAAAACTGTTCTATCAAAAGGAAGGTTCAAGTCTGTGAGTAGAATGCACTCATCACAAAGAAGTTTCTGAGAATGCTTCTGTCTAGTTTTTATGTGAAGACATTTCCTTTTCCAACATAGGCCTCAAAGCGTTCCGAATAAACACTTGCAGATTGTACAAAAGGAGTGTTTCAAAACTGTTCTATGAAAAGGAACGTTCAAGTCTGTGAGTTGAATGCACTCCTCACAAAGAAGTTTCTGAGAATGCAGCTGTCTAGTTTTTGTGTGAAGATATTTCCTTTTCCTTGCATAGGTCTCAAATCGCTGGAAATAGCCACTTGCAGATTTCACAAGAAGAGTGTTTCCAAACTGCTCTATCAAAAGACAGGTTCAACTCTGTGAGTTGAATGCACGCATCGAGAAGAACTTTCTGAGAATGCTTCTGTCTAGTTTTTAGGTGAAGATATTACATTTCCCAGCATAGGCCTCAAAGTGCTCCAAATATCCTTTTGCAGATTTTACAAAAAGAGTGTTTCAAAACTGCTCTTTCAAAAAGAAGGTTCAAGTCTGTGAGTTGAATGCACTCAACACAAGGAAGTTTCTGAGAATGCTTCTGTCTAGTTTTTATGTGAAGATATTTCCATTTCCAGCATCGGCCTCAAAGCGCTCCAAATATCCATTTGCAGATTCTACAAAAAGAGTGTTTCCAAACTTCTCTATCAATTAGTAGGTTCAACTCTGTGAGGTGAATGCACTCATCACAAAGAAGTTTCTGAGAATGCTGCTGTTTAGTTCTTATGTGAAGATATTTCCTTTTCCAGCATAGGCCGGAAATCGCTCTAAATATCCACTTGCAGATTTTACCAAAAGTGTGTTTCAAAACTGCTCTTTGAAAAGAAAGGTTCAACTCTGTGAGTTGATTGCACATGTGGTGAA
Source organism: Pongo pygmaeus (assembly GCF_028885625.2). NCBI lineage: Eukaryota > Metazoa > Chordata > Mammalia > Primates > Hominidae > Pongo > Pongo pygmaeus. Next base: position 22,246,954 of record NC_085930.1, read on the forward strand.
GAAGTTTCTGAGAATGCTTCTGTCTAGTACTTAGCTGAAGAGATTTCATTTCACAGCATAGGCCTCATAGTGCTCCAAATATCCACTTGCAGATTCTACAAAAAGAGTGTTTCAAAACTGTTCTATCAAAAGGAAGGTTCAACTCTGTGACTAGAATGCACTCATCACAAAGAAGTTTCTGAGAATGCTTCTGTCTAGTTTTTATGTGAAGATATTTCCTTTTCCAACATAGGCCTCAAAGCGCTCCGAATAAACACCTGCAGATTGTACAAAAGGAGTGTTTCAAAACTGTTCTATGAAAAGGAACGTTCAAGTCTGTGAGTTGAATGCACTCCTCACAAAGAAGTTTCTGAGAATGCAGCTGTCTAGTTTTTGTGTGAAGATATTTCCTTTTCCTTGCATAGACCTCAAATCGCTGGAAATATCCACTTGCAGATTTCACAAAAAGAGTGTTTCCAAACTGCTCTATCAAAAGACGGGTTGAAATCTGTGAGTTGAATGCACGCATCGAGGAGATCTTTCTGAGAATGCTTCTGTCTAGTTTTTAGGTGAAGATATTCCATTTCCCAGCATGGGCCTCAAAATGCTCCAAATATCCATTTGCAGATTTTACAAAAAGAGCGTTTCAAAACTGCTCTTTCAAAAAGAAGGTTCAAGTCTATGGGTTGAACGCACTCAACACAAGGACGTTTCTGAGAATGCTTCTGTCCAGTTTTTATGTGAATATATTTCCATTTCCAGCCTAGGCTTCAAAGCGCTCCAAATATCCACTTGCAGATTCTACAAAAAGAGTGTTTCCAAACTTGTCTATCAATTAGTAGGTTCAACTCTGTGAGGTGAATGCACTCATCACAATGAAATTTCTGAGAATGCTTCTCTCTAGTTTTTATGTGAAGCAATTTCCTTTTCCAACATAGGCCTCAAGGTGCTCTGCATAAACACTTGCGAATTCTACAAACTTAGTGATTCAAAACTGTTCTATCAAAAGGAACGTTCAAGTCTGAGGTGAATGCACTCATCAGAGAGAACTTTCTCAGAATGCTTCTGTCTAGTTTTCAGGTGAAGATATTTCATTTCCCAGCATAGGCCTCAAAGCGCTCCAAATATCCACTTGCAGATCCTACAAAAAGAGTCTTTCCAAACTGCTCTTTGAAAAGGAAGGTTCAAATCTGCGAGTTGAAAGCACTCATCAGAGAGACGTTTCCGAGAATGATTCTATCTAGTTTTCATCTGCATGTGTTTCCTTTTCCACTAGATGCCGCAATCGCACCAAATATCCACTTGCAGTTTCCACGAAAAGAGTGTTGCAGAACTGCTCCATGGAAAGGAGTGTTCAACTCTGTGAGTTCAATCCCCACATGACATAAAAGTTTCTGAAAATGCTTCTGTCCAGTTTGTATATGAAGATATCTCCTTTTCCAGCATAAGCCTCAAAGAGCTCCAAATATCCACTTGCGTATTCTACAAAAACCGTGTTTCATAACTGGTCTATCAAAAGCAAGGTTCAACTCTGTGAGTTGAATGCACTCATCACAAAGAAGTTTCTGTGAATGCTTCCATCTAGCTTTTATGCAATGATATTTCCTTTTGCAGCATAGGCCTCAAAGCGCTCCAAATATCCACTTGCAGATTCTACAAAAAGAGGGTTTCAAAACTGCTCTATCAAAAGGCAGGTTGAACTCCGTGAGTTGAATGCACAAAGCACAGGGAACTTTCTGAGAAAGCTTTTGTCCAGTTTCTACGTGAAGATATTTCCTTTTCCAGCCTAGGCCTCAAAGCACTCCATCCATCCACATGAAGATTCTACTAAAAGAGTGTTTCGAAACTTCCCTATCAAAAGAAAGGTTGAACTCCGTGAGTTCAACGCACACATCACAAAGAAGTTTCTGAGAATGCTTCTGTCCAGTTTTTATGTGAAGATATTTCCTTTTCCAGCATAGGCCTCAAAGCGCTCCATATATCCACTTGCAGATGCTACAAAAAGAGTGTTTCAAAACTGCTCTTTCAGAAGGAAGCTTCAAGTCTGTGAGTTGAATGCACTTCTCACAAAGACGTTTCTGAGAATGCTTCTGTCTAGATTTCATGAGAAGATGTTTCCATTTACATCACAGGCCTCAAATCCCTCCAAATATTCACTTGCGTGTTCTACAAAAAGAGTGTTTCGAAACTTCTCTATCGATTGGTAGGTTCAACTCTCTGAGTTGAATGCACTCTTTACAAAGAGGTTTCTGAGAATATTTCTGTCTAGTTTTTATGTGAAGATATATCCTTTTCCAACATAGGCCTCGAAGCGCTCCGACTAAACAATTGCAGATTCTACAAAAGGAGTGCTTCAAAACTGTTCTATCGAAAGGAACGTTCAAGTCTGTGAGATGAATGCACTCTTCTCAAAGAGGTTTCTGAGAATGCTGCTGTCTAGTTTTAGGTGAAGACATTTCCTTTTCCAGCATAGGCCTCAAAGCGCTCCAAATACCCACTTGCAGATTCTACAAAAAGAGTGTCTCCCAACTTCTCTATCAATTGGTAGGTTCAAGTCTGTGAGTTGAATGCAATCCACACAAAGAAGTTTCTGAGAATGCTGCTGTTCAGTTCTTATGTGAAGATATTTCCTTTTCCAGCATAGGCCGGAAACCGCTACAAATATCCACTTGCAGATTTTACCAAAAGTGTGCTTCAAAACTGCTCTTTGAAAAGAAAGGTTCAACACTGTGAGTTGAATGCACATATCGTGAAGAAGTTTCTGAGAATGCTTCTGTCTAGTACTTAGGTGAAGAGATTCCATTTCACAGCATAGGCCTCATAGTGCTCCAAATATCCACTTGCAGATTCTACAAAAAGAGTGTTTCAAAACTGTTCTATCAAAAGGAAGGTTCAAGTCTGTGAGTAGAATGCACTCATCACAAAGAAGTTTCTGAGAATGCTTCTGTCTAGTTTTTATGTGAAGACATTTCCTTTTCCAACATAGGCCTCAAAGCGTTCCGAATAAACACTTGCAGATTGTACAAAAGGAGTGTTTCAAAACTGTTCTATGAAAAGGAACGTTCAAGTCTGTGAGTTGAATGCACTCCTCACAAAGAAGTTTCTGAGAATGCAGCTGTCTAGTTTTTGTGTGAAGATATTTCCTTTTCCTTGCATAGGTCTCAAATCGCTGGAAATAGCCACTTGCAGATTTCACAAGAAGAGTGTTTCCAAACTGCTCTATCAAAAGACAGGTTCAACTCTGTGAGTTGAATGCACGCATCGAGAAGAACTTTCTGAGAATGCTTCTGTCTAGTTTTTAGGTGAAGATATTACATTTCCCAGCATAGGCCTCAAAGTGCTCCAAATATCCTTTTGCAGATTTTACAAAAAGAGTGTTTCAAAACTGCTCTTTCAAAAAGAAGGTTCAAGTCTGTGAGTTGAATGCACTCAACACAAGGAAGTTTCTGAGAATGCTTCTGTCTAGTTTTTATGTGAAGATATTTCCATTTCCAGCATCGGCCTCAAAGCGCTCCAAATATCCATTTGCAGATTCTACAAAAAGAGTGTTTCCAAACTTCTCTATCAATTAGTAGGTTCAACTCTGTGAGGTGAATGCACTCATCACAAAGAAGTTTCTGAGAATGCTGCTGTTTAGTTCTTATGTGAAGATATTTCCTTTTCCAGCATAGGCCGGAAATCGCTCTAAATATCCACTTGCAGATTTTACCAAAAGTGTGTTTCAAAACTGCTCTTTGAAAAGAAAGGTTCAACTCTGTGAGTTGATTGCACATGTGGTGAAGAAGTTTCTGAGAATGCTTCTGTCTAGTACTTAGCTGAAGAGATTTCATTTCACAGCATAGGCCTCATAGTGCTCCAAATATCCACTTGCAGATTCTACAAAAAGAGTGTTTCAAAACTGTTCTATCAAAAGGAAGGTTCAACTCTGTGACTACAATGCACTCATCACAAAGAAGTTTCTGAGAATGCTTCTGTCTAGTTTTTATGTGAAGATATTTCCTTTTCCAACATAGGCCTCAAAGCGCTCCGAATAAACACCTGCAGATTGTACAAAAGGAGTGTTTCAAAACTGTTCTATGAAAAGGAACGTTCAAGTCTGTGAGTTGAATGCACTCCTCTCAAAGAAGTTTCTGAGAATGCAGCTGTCTAGTTTTTGTGTGAAGATATTTCCTTTTCCTTGCATAGACCTCAAATCGCTGGAAATATCCACTTGCAGATTTCACAAAAAGAGTGTTTCCAAACTGCTCTATCAAAAGACGGGTTGAAATCTGTGAGTTGAATGCACGCATCGAGGAGATCTTTCTGAGAATGCTTCTGTCTAGTTTTTAGGTGAAGATATTCCATTTCCCAGCATGGGCCTCAAAATGCTCCAAATATCCATTTGCAGATTTTACAAAAAGAGCGTTTCAAAACTGCTCTTTCAAAAAGAAGGTTCAAGTCTATGGGTTGAACGCACTCAACACAAGGACGTTTCTGAGAATGCTTCTGTCCAGTTTTTATGTGAATATATTTCCATTTCCAGCCTAGGCTTCAAAGCGCTCCAAATATCCACTTGCAGATTCTACAAAAAGAGTGTTTCCAAACTTGTCTATCAATTAGTAGGTTCAACTCTGTTAGGTGAATGCACTCATCACAATGAAATTTCTGAGAATGCTTCTCTCTAGTTTTTATGTGAAGCAATTTCCTTTTCCAACATAGGCCTCAAGGTGCTCTGCATAAACACTTGCGAATTCTACAAACTTAGTGATTCAAAACTGTTCTATCAAAAGGAACGTTCAAGTCTGAGGTGAATGCACTCATCAGAGAGAACTTTCTCAGAATGCTTCTGTCTAGTTTTCAGGTGAAGATATTTCATTTCCCAGCATAGGCCTCAAAGCGCTCCAAATATCCACTTGCAGATCCTACAAAAAGAGTCTTTCCAAACTGCTCTTTGAAAAGGAAGGTTCAAATCTGCGAGTTGAAAGCACTCATCAGAGAGACGTTTCCGAGAATGATTCTATCTAGTTTTCATCTGCATGTGTTTCCTTTTCCACTAGATGCCGCAATCGCACCAAATATCCACTTGCAGTTTCCACGAAAAGAGTGTTGCAGAACTGCTCCATGGAAAGGAGTGTTCAACTCCGTGAGTTCAATCCCCACATGACATAAAAGTTTCTGAAAATGCTTCTGTCCAGTTTGTATATGAAGATATCTCCTTTTCCAGCATAAGCCTCAAAGAGCTCCAAATATCCACTTGCGTATTCTACAAAAACCGTGTTTCATAACTGGTCTATCAAAAGCAAGGTTCAACTCTGTGAGTTGAATGCACTCATCACAAAGAAGTTTCTGTGAATGCTTCCATCTAGCTTTTATGCAATGATATTTCCTTTTGCAGCATAGGCCTCAAAGCGCTCCAAATATCCACTTGCAGATTCTACAAAAAGAGGGTTTCAAAACTGCTCTATCAAAAGGCAGGTTGAACTCCGTGAGTTGAATGCACAAAGCACAGGGAACTTTCTGAGAAAGCTTTTGTCCAGTTTCTACGTGAAGATATTTCCTTTTCCAGCCTAGGCCTCAAAGCACTCCATCCATCCACATGAAGATTCTACTAAAAGAGTGTTTCGAAACTTCTCTATCAAAAGAAAGGTTGAACTCCGTGAGTTCAACGCACACATCACAAAGAAGTTTCTGAGAATGCTTCTGTCCAGTTTTTATGTGAAGATATTTCCTTTTCCAGCATAGGCCTCAAAGCGCTCCATATATCCACTTGCAGATGCTACAAAAAGAGTGTTTCAAAACTGCTCTTTCAGAAGGAAGCTTCAAGTCTGTGAGTTGAATGCACTTCTCACAAAGACGTTTCTGAGAATGCTTCTGTCTAGATTTCATGAGAAGATGTTTCCATTTACATCACAGGCCTCAAATCCCTCCAAATATTCACTTGCGTGTTCTACAAAAAGAGTGTTTCGAAACTTCTCTATCGATTGGTAGGTTCAACTCTCTGAGTTGAATGCACTCTTTACAAAGAGGTTTCTGAGAATATTTCTGTCTAGCTTTTATGTGAAGATATATCCTTTTCCAACATAGGCCTCGAAGCGCTCCGACTAAACAATTGCAGATTCTACAAAAGGAGTGCTTCAAAACTGTTCTATCGAAAGGAACGTTCAAGTCTGTGAGATGAATGCACTCTTCTCAAAGAGGTTTCTGAGAATGCTGCTGTCTAGTTTTTAGGTGAAGACATTTCCTTTTCCAGCATAGGCCTCAAAGCGCTCCAAATACCCACTTGCAGATTCTACAAAAAGAGTGTCTCCCAACTTCTCTATCAATTGGTAGGTTCAAGTCTGTGAGTTGAATGCAATCCACACAAAGAAGTTTCTGAGAATGCTGCTGTTTAGTTCTTATGTGAAGATATTTCCTTTTCCAGCATAGGCCGGAAACCGCTACAAATATCCACCTGCAGATTTTACCAAAAGTGTGCTTCAAAACTGCTCTTTGAAAAGAAAGGTTCAACACTGTGAGTTGAATGCACATATCGTGAAGAAGTTTCTGAGAATGCTTCTGTCTAGTACTTAGGTGAAGAGATTCCATTTCACAGCATAGGCCTCATAGTGCTCCAAATATCCACTTGCAGATTCTACAAAAAGAGTGTTTCAAAACTGTTCTATCAAAAGGAAGGTTCAAGTCTGTGAGTAGAATGCACTCATCACAAAGAAGTTTCTGAGAATGCTTCTGTCTAGTTTTTATGTGAAGACATTTCCTTTTCCAACATAGGCCTCAAAGCGTTCCGAATAAACACTTGCAGATTGTACAAAAGGAGTGTTTCAAAACTGTTCTATGAAAAGGAACGTTCAAGTCTGTGAGTTGAATGCACTCCTCACAAAGAAGTTTCTGAGAATGCAGCTGTCTAGTTTTTGTGTGAAGATATTTCCTTTTCCTTGCATAGGTCTCAAATCGCTGGAAATAGCCACTTGCAGATTTCACAAGAAGAGTGTTTCCAAACTGCTCTATCAAAAGACAGGTTCAACTCTGTGAGTTGAATGCACGCATCGAGAAGAACTTTCTGAGAATGCTTCTGTCTAGTTTTTAGGTGAAGATATTACATTTCCCAGCATAGGCCTCAAAGTGCTCCAAATATCCTTTTGCAGATTTTACAAAAAGAGTGTTTCAAAACTGCTCTTTCAAAAAGAAGGTTCAAGTCTGTGAGTTGAATGCACTCAACACAAGGAAGTTTCTGAGAATGCTTCTGTCTAGTTTTTATGTGAAGATATTTCCATTTCCAGCATCGGCCTCAAAGCGCTCCAAATATCCATTTGCAGATTCTACAAAAAGAGTGTTTCCAAACTTCTCTATCAATTAGTAGGTTCAACTCTGTGAGGTGAATGCACTCATCACAAAGAAGTTTCTGAGAATGCTGCTGTTTAGTTCTTATGTGAAGATATTTCCTTTTCCAGCATAGGCCGGAAATCGCTCTAAATATCCACTTGCAGATTTTACCAAAAGTGTGTTTCAAAACTGCTCTTTGAAAAGAAAGGTTCAACTCTGCGAGTTGATTGCACATGTGGTGAAGAAGTTTCTGAGAATGCTTCTGTCTAGTACTTAGCTGAAGAGATTTCATTTCACAGCATAGGCCTCATAGTGCTCCAAATATCCACTTGCAGATTCTACAAAAAGAGTGTTTCAAAACTGTTCTATCAAAAGGAAGGTTCAACTCTGTGACTGGAATGCACTCATCACAAAGAAGTTTCTGAGAATGCTTCTGTCTAGTTTTTATGTGAAGATATTTCCTTTTCCAACATAGGCCTCAAAGCGCTCCGAATAAACACCTGCAGATTGTACAAAAGGAGTGTTTCAAAACTGTTCTATGAAAAGGAACGTTCAAGTCTGTGAGTTGAATGCACTCCTCACAAAGAAGTTTCTGAGAATGCAGCTGTCTAGTTTTTGTGTGAAGATATTTCCTTTTCCTTGCATAGACCTCAAATCGCTGGAAATATCCACTTGCAGATTTCACAAAAAGAGTGTTTCCAAACTGCTCTATCAAAAGACGGGTTGAAATCTGTGAGTTGAATGCACGCATCGAGGAGATCTTTCTGAGAATGCTTCTGTCTAGTTTTTAGGTGAAGATATTCCATTTCCCAGCATGGGCCTCAAAATGCTCCAAATATCCATTTGCAGATTTTACAAAAAGAGCGTTTCAAAACTGCTCTTTCAAAAAGAAGGTTCAAGTCTATGGGTTGAACGCACTCAACACAAGGACGTTTCTGAGAATGCTTCTGTCCAGTTTTTATGTGAATATATTTCCATTTCCAGCCTAGGCTTCAAAGCGCTCCAAATATCCACTTGCAGATTCTACAAAAAGAGTGTTTCCAAACTTGTCTATCAATTAGTAGGTTCAACTCTGTGAGGTGAATGCACTCATCACAATGAAATTTCTGAGAATGCTTCTCTCTAGTTTTTATGTGAAGCAATTTCCTTTTCCAACATAGGCCTCAAGGTGCTCTGCATAAACACTTGCGAATTCTACAAACTTAGTGATTCAAAACTGTTCTATCAAAAGGAACGTTCAAGTCTGAGGTGAATGCACTCATCAGAGAGAACTTTCTCAGAATGCTTCTGTCTAGTTTTCTGGTGAAGATATTTCATTTCCCAGCATAGGCCTCAAAGCGCTCCAAATATCCACTTGCAGATCCTACAAAAAGAGTCTTTCCAAACTGCTCTTTGAAAAGGAAGGTTCAAATCTGCGAGTTGAAAGCACTCATCAGAGAGACGTTTCCGAGAATGATTCTATCTAGTTTTCATCTGCATGTGTTTCCTTTTCCACTAGATGCCGCAATCGCACCAAATATCCACTTGCAGTTTCCACGAAAAGAGTGTTGCAGAACTGCTCCATGGAAAGGAGTGTTCAACTCTGTGAGTTCAATCCCCACATGACATAAAAGTTTCTGAAAATGCTTCTGTCCAGTTTGTATATGAAGATATCTCCTTTTCCAGCATAAGCCTCAAAGAGCTCCAAATATCCACTTGCGTATTCTACAAAAACCGTGTTTCGTAACTGGTCTATCAAAAGCAAGGTTCAACTCTGTGAGTTGAATGCACTCATCACAAAGAAGTTTCTGTGAATGCTTCCATCTAGCTTTTATGCAATGATATTTCCTTTTGCAGCATAGGCCTCAAAGCGCTCCAAATATCCACTTGCAGATTCTACAAAAAGAGGGTTTCAAAACTGCTCTATCAAAAGGCAGGTTGAACTCCGTGAGTTGAATGCACAAAGCACAGGGAACTTTCTGAGAAAGCTTTTGTCCAGTTTCTACGTGAAGATATTTCCATTTCCAGCCTAGGCCTCAAAGCACTCCATCCATCCACATGAAGATTCTACTAAAAGAGTGTTTCGAAACTTCCCTATCAAAAGAAAGGTTGAACTCCGTGAGATCAACGCACACATCACAAAGAAGTTTCTGAGAATGCTTCTGTCCAGTTTTTATGTGAAGATATTTCCTTTTCCAGCATAGGCCACAAAGCGCTCCATATATCCACTTGCAGATGCTACAAAAAGAGTGTTTCAAAACTGCTCTTTCAGAAGGAAGCTTCAAGTCTGTGAGCTGAATGCACTTCTCACAAAGACGTTTCTGAGAATGCTTCTGTCTAGATTTCATGAGAAGATGTTTCCATTTACATCACAGGCCTCAAATCCCTCCAAATATTCACTTGCGTGTTCTACAAAAGAGTGTTCCGAAACTTCTCTATCGATTGGTAGGTTCAACTCTCTGAGTTGAATGCACTCTTTACAAAGAGGTTTCTGAGAATATTTCTGTCTAGTTTTTATGTGAAGATATATCCTTTTCCAACATAGGCCTCGAAGCGCTCCGACTAAACAATTGCAGATTCTACAAAAGGAGTGCTTCAAAACTGTTCTATCGAAAGGAACGTTCAAGTCTGTGAGATGAATGCACTCTTCTCAAAGAGGTTTCTGAGAATGCTGCTGTCTAGTTTTTAGGTGAAGACATTTCCTTTTCCAGCATAGACCTCAAAGCGCTCCAAATACCCACTTGCAGATTCTACAAAAAGAGTGTCTCCCAACTTCTCTATCAATTGGTAGGTTCAAGTCTGTGAGTTGAATGCAATCCACACAAAGAAGTTTCTGAGAATGCTGCTGTTTAGTTCTTATGTGAAGATATTTCCTTTTCCAGCATAGGCCGGAAACCGCTACAAATATCCACTTGCAGATTTTACCAAAAGTGTGCTTCAAAACTGCTCTTTGAAAAGAAAGGTTCAACACTGTGAGTTGAATGCACATATCGTGAAGAAGTTTCTGAGAATGCTTCTGTCTAGTACTTAGGTGAAGAGATTCCATTTCACAGCATAGGCCTCATAGTGCTCCAAATATCCACTTGCAGATTCTACAAAAAGAGTGTTTCAAAACTGTTCTATCAAAAGGAAGGTTCAAGTCTGTGAGTAGAATGCACTCATCACAAAGAAGTTTCTGAGAATGCTTCTGTCTAGTTTTTATGTGAAGACATTTCCTTTTCCAACATAGGCCTCAAAGCGTTCCGAATAAACACTTGCAGATTGTACAAAAGGAGTGTTTCATAACTGTTCTATGAAAAGGAACGTTCAAGTCTGTGAGTTGAATGCACTCCTCACAAAGAAGTTTCTGAGAATGCAGCTGTCTAGTTTTTGTGTGAAGATATTTCCTTTTCCTTGCATAGGTCTCAAATCGCTGGAAATAGCCACTTGCAGATTTCACAAGAAGAGTGTTTCCAAACTGCTCTATCAAAAGACAGGTTCAACTCTGTGAGTTGAATGCACGCATCGAGAAGAACTTTCTGAGAATGCTTCTGTCTAGTTTTTAGGTGAAGATATTACATTTCCCAGCATAGGCCTCAAAGTGCTCCAAATATCCTTTTGCAGATTTTACAAAAAGAGTGTTTCAAAACTGCTCTTTCAAAAAGAAGGTTCAAGTCTGTGAGTTGAATGCACTCAACACAAGGAAGTTTCTGAGAATGCTTCTGTCTAGTTTTTATGTGAAGATATTTCCATTTCCAGCATCGGCCTCAAAGCGCTCCAAATATCCATTTGCAGATTCTACAAAAAGAGTGTTTCCAAACTTCTCTATCAATTAGTAGGTTCAACTCTGTGAGGTGAATGCACTCATCACAAAGAAGTTTCTGAGAATGCTGCTGTTTAGTTCTTATGTGAAGATATTTCCTTTTCCAGCATAGGCCGGAAATCGCTCTAAATATCCACTTGCAGATTTTACCAAAAGTGTGTTTCAAAACTGCTCTTTGAAAAGAAAGGTTCAACTCTGTGAGTTGATTGCACATGTGGTGAAGAAGTTTCTGAGAATGCTTCTGTCTAGTACTTAGCTGAAGAGATTTCATTTCACAGCATAGGCCTCATAGTGCTCCAAATATCCACTTGCAGATTCTACAAAAAGAGTGTTTCAAAACTGTTCTATCAAAAGGAAGGTTCAACTCTGTGACTAGAATGCACTCATCACAAAGAAGTTTCTGAGAATGCTTCTGTCTAGTTTTTATGTGAAGATATTTCCTTTTCCAACATAGGCCTCAAAGCGCTCCGAATAAACACCTGCAGATTGTACAAAAGGAGTGTTTCAAAACTGTTCTATGAAAAGGAACGTTCAAGTCTGTGAGTTGAATGCACTCCTCTCAAAGAAGTTTCTGAGAATGCAGCTGTCTAGTTTTTGTGTGAAGATATTTCCTTTTCCTTGCATAGACCTCAAATCGCTGGAAATATCCACTTGCAGATTTCACAAAAAGAGTGTTTCCAAACTGCTCTATCAAAAGACGGGTTGAAATCTGTGAGTTGAATGCACGCATCGAGGAGATCTTTCTGAGAATGCTTCTGTCTAGTTTTTAGGTGAAGATATTCCATTTCCCAGCATGGGCCTCAAAATGCTCCAAATATCCATTTGCAGATTTTACAAAAAGAGCGTTTCAAAACTGCTCTTTCAAAAAGAAGGTTCAAGTCTATGGGTTGAACGCACTCAACACAAGGACGTTTCTGAGAATGCTTCTGTCCAGTTTTTATGTGAATATATTTCCATTTCCAGCCTAGGCTTCAAAGCGCTCCAAATATCCACTTGCAGATTCTACAAAAAGAGTGTTTCCAAACTTGTCTATCAATTAGTAGGTTCAACTCTGTTAGGTGAATGCACTCATCACAATGAAATTTCTGAGAATGCTTCTCTCTAGTTTTTATGTGAAGCAATTTCCTTTTCCAACATAGGCCTCAAGGTGCTCTGCATAAACACTTGCGAATTCTACAAACTTAGTGATTCAAAACTGTTCTATCAAAAGGAACGTTCAAGTCTGAGGTGAATGCACTCATCAGAGAGAACTTTCTCAGAATGCTTCTGTCTAGTTTTCTGGTGAAGATATTTCATTTCCCAGCATAGGCCTCAAAGCGCTCCAAATATCCACTTGCAGATCCTACAAAAAGAGTCTTTCAAAACTGCTCTTTGAAAAGGAAGGTTCAAATCTGCGAGTTGAAAGCACTCATCAGGGAGACGTTTCCGAGAATGATTCTATCTAGTTTTCATCTGCATGTGTTTCCTTTTCCACTAGATGCCGCAATCGCACCAAATATCCACTTGCAGTTTCCACGAAAAGAGTGTTGCAGAACTGCTCCATGGAAAGGAGTGTTCAACTCTGTGAGTTCAATCCCCACATGACATAAAAGTTTCTGAAAATGCTTCTGTCCAGTTTGTATATGAAGATATCTCCTTTTCCAGCATAAGCCTCAAAGAGCTCCAAATATCCACTTGCGTATTCTACAAAAACCGTGTTTCATAACTGGTCTATCAAAAGCAAGGTTCAACTCTGTGAGTTGAATGCACTCATCACAAAGAAGTTTCTGTGAATGCTTCCATCTAGCTTTTATGCAATGATATTTCCTTTTGCAGCATAGGCCTCAAAGCGCTCCAAATATCCACTTGCAGATTCTACAAAAAGAGGGTTTCAAAACTGCTCTATCAAAAGGCAGGTTGAACTCCGTGAGTTGAATGCACAAAGCACAGGGAACTTTCTGAGAAAGCTTTTGTCCAGTTTCTACGTGAAGATATTTCCTTTTCCAGCCTAGGCCTCAAAGCACTCCATCCATCCACATGAAGATTCTACTAAAAGAGTGTTTCGAAACTTCTCTATCAAAAGAAAGGTTGAACTCCGTGAGTTCAACGCACACATCACAAAGAAGTTTCTGAGAATGCTTCTGTCCAGTTTTTATGTGAAGATATTTCCTTTTCCAGCATAGGCCTCAAAGCGCTCCATATATCCACTTGCAGATGCTACAAAAAGAGTGTTTCAAAACTGCTCTTTCAGAAGGAAGCTTCAAGTCTGTGAGTTGAATGCACTTCTCACAAAGACGTTTCTGAGAATGCTTCTGTCTAGATTTCATGAGAAGATGTTTCCATTTACATCACAGGCCTCAAATCCCTCCAAATATTCACTTGCGTGTTCTACAAAAAGAGTGTTTCGAAACTTCTCTATCGATTGGTAGGTTCAACTCTCTGAGTTGAATGCACTCTTTACAAAGAGGTTTCTGAGAATATTTCTGTCTAGCTTTTATGTGAAGATATATCCTTTTCCAACATAGGCCTCGAAGCGCTCCGACTAAACAATTGCAGATTCTACAAAAGGAGTGCTTCAAAACTGTTCTATCGAAAGGAACGTTCAAGTCTGTGAGATGAATGCACTCTTCTCAAAGAGGTTTCTGAGAATGCTGCTGTCTAGTTTTTAGGTGAAGACACTTCCTTTTCCAGCATAGACCTCAAAGCGCTCCAAATACCCACTTGCAGATTCTACAAAAAGAGTGTCTCCCAACTTCTCTATCAATTGGTAGGTTCAAGTCTGTGAGTTGAATGCAATCCACACAAAGAAGTTTCTGAGAATGCTGCTGTTCAGTTCTTATGTGAAGATATTTCCTTTTCCAGCATAGGCCGGAAACCGCTACAAATATCCACTTGCAGATTTTACCAAAAGTGTGCTTCAAAACTGCTCTTTGAAAAGAAAGGTTCAACACTGTGAGTTGAATGCACATATCGTGAAGAAGTTTCTGAGAATGCTTCTGTCTAGTACTTAGGTGAAGAGATTCCATTTCACAGCATAGGCCTCATAGTGCTCCAAATATCCACTTGCAGATTCTACAAAAAGAGTGTTTCAAAACTGTTCTATCAAAAGGAAGGTTCAAGTCTGTGAGTAGAATGCACTCATCACAAAGAAGTTTCTGAGAATGCTTCTGTCTAGTTTTTATGTGAAGACATTTCCTTTTCCAACATAGGCCTCAAAGCGTTCCGAATAAACACTTGCAGATTGTACAAAAGGAGTGTTTCATAACTGTTCTATGAAAAGGAACGTTCAAGTCTGTGAGTTGAATGCACTCCTCACAAAGAAGTTTCTGAGAATGCAGCTGTCTAGTTTTTGTGTGAAGATATTTCCTTTTCCTTGCATAGGTCTCAAATCGCTGGAAATAGCCACTTGCAGATTTCACAAGAAGAGTGTTTCCAAACTGCTCTATCAAAAGACAGGTTCAACTCTGTGAGTTGAATGCACGCATCGAGAAGAACTTTCTGAGAATGCTTCTGTCTAGTTTTTAGGTGAAGATATTACATTTCCCAGCATAGGCCTCAAAGTGCTCCAAATATCCTTTTGCAGATTTTACAAAAAGAGTGTTTCAAAACTGCTCTTTCAAAAAGAAGGTTCAAGTCTGTGAGTTGAATGCACTCAACACAAGGAAGTTTCTGAGAATGCTTCTGTCTAGTTTTTATGTGAAGATATTTCCATTTCCAGCATCGGCCTCAAAGCGCTCCAAATATCCATTTGCAGATTCTACAAAAAGAGTGTTTCCAAACTTCTCTATCAATTAGTAGGTTCAACTCTGTGAGGTGAATGCACTCATCACAAAGAAGTTTCTGAGAATGCTGCTGTTTAGTTCTTATGTGAAGATATTTCCTTTTCCAGCATAGGCCGGAAATCGCTCTAAATATCCACTTGCAGATTTTACCAAAAGTGTGTTTCAAAACTGCTCTTTGAAAAGAAAGGTTCAACTCTGTGAGTTGATTGCACATGTGGTGAAGAAGTTTCTGAGAATGCTTCTGTCTAGTACTTAGCTGAAGAGATTTCATTTCACAGCATAGGCCTCATAGTGCTCCAAATATCCACTTGCAGATTCTACAAAAAGAGTGTTTCAAAACT
The DNA here is from genome assembly GCF_028885625.2 of Pongo pygmaeus. NCBI lineage: Eukaryota > Metazoa > Chordata > Mammalia > Primates > Hominidae > Pongo > Pongo pygmaeus. Next base: position 22,262,115 of record NC_085930.1, read on the forward strand.
GTTCTATCAAAAGGAAGGTTCAACTCTGTGACTAGAATGCACTCATCACAAAGAAGTTTCTGAGAATGCTTCTGTCTAGTTTTTATGTGAAGATATTTCCTTTTCCAACATAGGCCTCAAAGCGCTCCGAATAAACACCTGCAGATTGTACAAAAGGAGTGTTTCAAAACTGTTCTATGAAAAGGAACGTTCAAGTCTGTGAGTTGAATGCACTCCTCTCAAAGAAGTTTCTGAGAATGCAGCTGTCTAGTTTTTGTGTGAAGATATTTCCTTTTCCTTGCATAGACCTCAAATCGCTGGAAATATCCACTTGCAGATTTCACAAAAAGAGTGTTTCCAAACTGCTCTATCAAAAGACGGGTTGAAATCTGTGAGTTGAATGCACGCATCGAGGAGATCTTTCTGAGAATGCTTCTGTCTAGTTTTTAGGTGAAGATATTCCATTTCCCAGCATGGGCCTCAAAATGCTCCAAATATCCATTTGCAGATTTTACAAAAAGAGCGTTTCAAAACTGCTCTTTCAAAAAGAAGGTTCAAGTCTATGGGTTGAACGCACTCAACACAAGGACGTTTCTGAGAATGCTTCTGTCCAGTTTTTATGTGAATATATTTCCATTTCCAGCCTAGGCTTCAAAGCGCTCCAAATATCCACTTGCAGATTCTACAAAAAGAGTGTTTCCAAACTTGTCTATCAATTAGTAGGTTCAACTCTGTTAGGTGAATGCACTCATCACAATGAAATTTCTGAGAATGCTTCTCTCTAGTTTTTATGTGAAGCAATTTCCTTTTCCAACATAGGCCTCAAGGTGCTCTGCATAAACACTTGCGAATTCTACAAACTTAGTGATTCAAAACTGTTCTATCAAAAGGAACGTTCAAGTCTGAGGTGAATGCACTCATCAGAGAGAACTTTCTCAGAATGCTTCTGTCTAGTTTTCGGGTGAAGATATTTCATTTCCCAGCATAGGCCTCAAAGCGCTCCAAATATCCACTTGCAGATCCTACAAAAAGAGTCTTTCAAAACTGCTCTTTGAAAAGGAAGGTTCAAATCTGCGAGTTGAAAGCACTCATCAGGGAGACGTTTCCGAGAATGATTCTATCTAGTTTTCATCTGCATGTGTTTCCTTTTCCACTAGATGCCGCAATCGCACCAAATATCCACTTGCAGTTTCCACGAAAAGAGTGTTGCAGAACTGCTCCATGGAAAGGAGTGTTCAACTCTGTGAGTTCAATCCCCACATGACATAAAAGTTTCTGAAAATGCTTCTGTCCAGTTTGTATATGAAGATATCTCCTTTTCCAGCATAAGCCTCAAAGAGCTCCAAATATCCACTTGCGTATTCTACAAAAACCGTGTTTCATAACTGGTCTATCAAAAGCAAGGTTCAACTCTGTGAGTTGAATGCACTCATCACAAAGAAGTTTCTGTGAATGCTTCCATCTAGCTTTTATGCAATGATATTTCCTTTTGCAGCATAGGCCTCAAAGCGCTCCAAATATCCACTTGCAGATTCTACAAAAAGAGGGTTTCAAAACTGCTCTATCAAAAGGCAGGTTGAACTCCGTGAGTTGAATGCACAAAGCACAGGGAACTTTCTGAGAAAGCTTTTGTCCAGTTTCTACGTGAAGATATTTCCTTTTCCAGCCTAGGCCTCAAAGCACTCCATCCATCCACATGAAGATTCTACTAAAAGAGTGTTTCGAAACTTCTCTATCAAAAGAAAGGTTGAACTCCGTGAGTTCAACGCACACATCACAAAGAAGTTTGTGAGAATGCTTCTGTCCAGTTTTTATGTGAAGATATTTCCTTTTCCAGCATAGGCCTCAAAGCGCTCCATATATCCACTTGCAGATGCTACAAAAAGAGTGTTTCAAAACTGCTCTTTCAGAAGGAAGCTTCAAGTCTGTGAGTTGAATGCACTTCTCACAAAGACGTTTCTGAGAATGCTTCTGTCTAGATTTCATGAGAAGATGTTTCCATTTACATCACAGGCCTCAAATCCCTCCAAATATTCACTTGCGTGTTCTACAAAAAGAGTGTTTCGAAACTTCTCTATCGATTGGTAGGTTCAACTCTCTGAGTTGAATGCACTCTTTACAAAGAGGTTTCTGAGAATATTTCTGTCTAGCTTTTATGTGAAGATATATCCTTTTCCAACATAGGCCTCGAAGCGCTCCGACTAAACAATTGCAGATTCTACAAAAGGAGTGCTTCAAAACTGTTCTATCGAAAGGAACGTTCAAGTCTGTGAGATGAATGCACTCTTCTCAAAGAGGTTTCTGAGAATGCTGCTGTCTAGTTTTTAGGTGAAGACATTTCCTTTTCCAGCATAGGCCTCAAAGCGCTCCAAATACCCACTTGCAGATTCTACAAAAAGAGTGTCTCCCAACTTCTCTATCAATTGGTAGGTTCAAGTCTGTGAGTTGAATGCAATCCACACAAAGAAGTTTCTGAGAATGCTGCTGTTTAGTTCTTATGTGAAGATATTTCCTTTTCCAGCATAGGCCGGAAACCGCTACAAATATCCACCTGCAGATTTTACCAAAAGTGTGCTTCAAAACTGCTCTTTGAAAAGAAAGGTTCAACACTGTGAGTTGAATGCACATATCGTGAAGAAGTTTCTGAGAATGCTTCTGTCTAGTACTTAGGTGAAGAGATTCCATTTCACAGCATAGGCCTCATAGTGCTCCAAATATCCACTTGCAGATTCTACAAAAAGAGTGTTTCAAAACTGTTCTATCAAAAGGAAGGTTCAAGTCTGTGAGTAGAATGCACTCATCACAAAGAAGTTTCTGAGAATGCTTCTGTCTAGTTTTTATGTGAAGACATTTCCTTTTCCAACATAGGCCTCAAAGCGTTCCGAATAAACACTTGCAGATTGTACAAAAGGAGTGTTTCAAAACTGTTCTATGAAAAGGAACGTTCAAGTCTGTGAGTTGAATGCACTCCTCACAAAGAAGTTTCTGAGAATGCAGCTGTCTAGTTTTTGTGTGAAGATATTTCCTTTTCCTTGCATAGGTCTCAAATCGCTGGAAATAGCCACTTGCAGATTTCACAAGAAGAGTGTTTCCAAACTGCTCTATCAAAAGACAGGTTCAACTCTGTGAGTTGAATGCACGCATCGAGAAGAACTTTCTGAGAATGCTTCTGTCTAGTTTTTAGGTGAAGATATTACATTTCCCAGCATAGGCCTCAAAGTGCTCCAAATATCCTTTTGCAGATTTTACAAAAAGAGTGTTTCAAAACTGCTCTTTCAAAAAGAAGGTTCAAGTCTGTGAGTTGAATGCACTCAACACAAGGAAGTTTCTGAGAATGCTTCTGTCTAGTTTTTATGTGAAGATATTTCCATTTCCAGCATCGGCCTCAAAGCGCTCCAAATATCCATTTGCAGATTCTACAAAAAGAGTGTTTCCAAACTTCTCTATCAATTAGTAGGTTCAACTCTGTGAGGTGAATGCACTCATCACAAAGAAGTTTCTGAGAATGCTGCAGTTTAGTTCTTATGTGAAGATATTTCCTTTTCCAGCATAGGCCGGAAATCGCTCTAAATATCCACTTGCAGATTTTACCAAAAGTGTGTTTCAAAACTGCTCTTTGAAAAGAAAGGTTCAACTCTGCGAGTTGATTGCACATGTGGTGAAGAAGTTTCTGAGAATGCTTCTGTCTAGTACTTAGCTGAAGAGATTTCATTTCACAGCATAGGCCTCATAGTGCTCCAAATATCCACTTGCAGATTCTACAAAAAGAGTGTTTCAAAACTGTTCTATCAAAAGGAAGGTTCAACTCTGTGACTAGAATGCACTCATCACAAAGAAGTTTCTGAGAATGCTTCTGTCTAGTTTTTATGTGAAGATATTTCCTTTTCCAACATAGGCCTCAAAGCGCTCCGAATAAACACCTGCAGATTGTACAAAAGGAGTGTTTCAAAACTGTTCTATGAAAAGGAACGTTCAAGTCTGTGAGTTGAATGCACTCCTCACAAAGAAGTTTCTGAGAATGCAGCTGTCTAGTTTTTGTGTGAAGATATTTCCTTTTCCTTGCATAGACCTCAAATCGCTGGAAATATCCACTTGCAGATTTCACAAAAAGAGTGTTTCCAAACTGCTCTATCAAAAGACGGGTTGAAATCTGTGAGTTGAATGCACGCATCGAGGAGATCTTTCTGAGAATGCTTCTGTCTAGTTTTTAGGTGAAGATATTCCATTTCCCAGCATGGGCCTCAAAATGCTCCAAATATCCATTTGCAGATTTTACAAAAAGAGCGTTTCAAAACTGCTCTTTCAAAAAGAAGGTTCAAGTCTATGGGTTGAACGCACTCAACACAAGGACGTTTCTGAGAATGCTTCTGTCCAGTTTTTATGTGAATATATTTCCATTTCCAGCCTAGGCTTCAAAGCGCTCCAAATATCCACTTGCAGATTCTACAAAAAGAGTGTTTCCAAACTTGTCTATCAATTAGTAGGTTCAACTCTGTGAGGTGAATGCACTCATCACAATGAAATTTCTGAGAATGCTTCTCTCTAGTTTTTATGTGAAGCAATTTCCTTTTCCAACATAGGCCTCAAGGTGCTCTGCATAAACACTTGCGAATTCTACAAACTTAGTGATTCAAAACTGTTCTATCAAAAGGAACGTTCAAGTCTGAGGTGAATGCACTCATCAGAGAGAACTTTCTCAGAATGCTTCTGTCTAGTTTTCAGGTGAAGATATTTCATTTCCCAGCATAGGCCTCAAAGCGCTCCAAATATCCACTTGCAGATCCTACAAAAAGAGTCTTTCCAAACTGCTCTTTGAAAAGGAAGGTTCAAATCTGCGAGTTGAAAGCACTCATCAGAGAGACGTTTCCGAGAATGATTCTATCTAGTTTTCATCTGCATGTGTTTCCTTTTCCACTAGATGCCGCAATCGCACCAAATATCCACTTGCAGTTTCCACGAAAAGAGTGTTGCAGAACTGCTCCATGGAAAGGAGTGTTCAACTCCGTGAGTTCAATCCCCACATGACATAAAAGTTTCTGAAAATGCTTCTGTCCAGTTTGTATATGAAGATATCTCCTTTTCCAGCATAAGCCTCAAAGAGCTCCAAATATCCACTTGCGTATTCTACAAAAACCGTGTTTCATAACTGGTCTATCAAAAGCAAGGTTCAACTCTGTGAGTTGAATGCACTCATCACAAAGAAGTTTCTGTGAATGCTTCCATCTAGCTTTTATGCAATGATATTTCCTTTTGCAGCATAGGCCTCAAAGCGCTCCAAATATCCACTTGCAGATTCTACAAAAAGAGGGTTTCAAAACTGCTCTATCAAAAGGCAGGTTGAACTCCGTGAGTTGAATGCACAAAGCACAGGGAACTTTCTGAGAAAGCTTTTGTCCAGTTTCTACGTGAAGATATTTCCTTTTCCAGCCTAGGCCTCAAAGCACTCCATCCATCCACATGAAGATTCTACTAAAAGAGTGTTTCGAAACTTCTCTATCAAAAGAAAGGTTGAACTCCGTGAGTTCAACGCACACATCACAAAGAAGTTTCTGAGAATGCTTCTGTCCAGTTTTTATGTGAAGATATTTCCTTTTCCAGCATAGGCCTCAAAGCGCTCCATATATCCACTTGCAGATGCTACAAAAAGAGTGTTTCAAAACTGCTCTTTCAGAAGGAAGCTTCAAGTCTGTGAGTTGAATGCACTTCTCACAAAGACGTTTCTGAGAATGCTTCTGTCTAGATTTCATGAGAAGATGTTTCCATTTACATCACAGGCCTCAAATCCCTCCAAATATTCACTTGCGTGTTCTACAAAAAGAGTGTTTCGAAACTTCTCTATCGATTGGTAGGTTCAACTCTCTGAGTTGAATGCACTCTTAACAAAGAGGTTTCTGAGAATATTTCTGTCTAGTTTTTATGTGAAGATATATCCTTTTCCAACATAGGCCTCGAAGCGCTCCGACTAAACAATTGCAGATTCTACAAAAGGAGTGCTTCAAAACTGTTCTATCGAAAGGAACGTTCAAGTCTGTGAGATGAATGCACTCTTCTCAAAGAGGTTTCTGAGAATGCTGCTGTCTAGTTTTTAGGTGAAGACATTTCCTTTTCCAGCATAGGCCTCAAAGCGCTCCAAATACCCACTTGCAGATTCTACAAAAAGAGTGTCTCCCAACTTCTCTATCAATTGGTAGGTTCAAGTCTGTGAGTTGAATGCAATCCACACAAAGAAGTTTCTGAGAATGCTGCTGTTTAGTTCTTATGTGAAGATATTTCCTTTTCCAGCATAGGCCGGAAAGCGCTACAAATATCCACCTGCAGATTTTACCAAAAGTGTGCTTCAAAACAGCTCTTTGAAAAGAAAGGTTCAACACTGTGAGTTGAATGCACATATCGTGAAGAAGTTTCTGAGAATGCTTCTGTCTAGTACTTAGGTGAAGAGATTCCATTTCACAGCATAGGCCTCATAGTGCTCCAAATATCCACTTGCAGATTCTACAAAAAGAGTGTTTCAAAACTGTTCTATCAAAAGGAAGGTTCAAGTCTGTGAGTAGAATGCACTCATCACAAAGAAGTTTCTGAGAATGCTTCTGTCTAGTTTTTATGTGAAGACATTTCCTTTTCCAACATAGGCCTCAAAGCGTTCCGAATAAACACTTGCAGATTGTACAAAAGGAGTGTTTCAAAACTGTTCTATGAAAAGGAACGTTCAAGTCTGTGAGTTGAATGCACTCCTCACAAAGAAGTTTCTGAGAATGCAGCTGTCTAGTTTTTGTGTGAAGATATTTCCTTTTCCTTGCATAGGTCTCAAATCGCTGGAAATAGCCACTTGCAGATTTCACAAGAAGAGTGTTTCCAAACTGCTCTATCAAAAGACAGGTTCAACTCTGTGAGTTGAATGCACGCATCGAGAAGAACTTTCTGAGAATGCTTCTGTCTAGTTTTTAGGTGAAGATATTACATTTCCCAGCATAGGCCTCAAAGTGCTCCAAATATCCTTTTGCAGATTTTACAAAAAGAGTGTTTCAAAACTGCTCTTTCAAAAAGAAGGTTCAAGTCTGTGAGTTGAATGCACTCAACACAAGGAAGTTTCTGAGAATGCTTCTGTCTAGTTTTTATGTGAAGATATTTCCATTTCCAGCATCGGCCTCAAAGCGCTCCAAATATCCATTTGCAGATTCTACAAAAAGAGTGTTTCCAAACTTCTCTATCAATTAGTAGGTTCAACTCTGTGAGGTGAATGCACTCATCACAAAGAAGTTTCTGAGAATGCTGCAGTTTAGTTCTTATGTGAAGATATTTCCTTTTCCAGCATAGGCCGGAAATCGCTCTAAATATCCACTTGCAGATTTTACCAAAAGTGTGTTTCAAAACTGCTCTTTGAAAAGAAAGGTTCAACTCTGTGAGTTGATTGCACATGTGGTGAAGAAGTTTCTGAGAATGCTTCTGTCTAGTACTTAGCTGAAGAGATTTCATTTCACAGCATAGGCCTCATAGTGCTCCAAATATCCACTTGCAGATTCTACAAAAAGAGTGTTTCAAAACTGTTCTATCAAAAGGAAGGTTCAACTCTGTGACTAGAATGCACTCATCACAAAGAAGTTTCTGAGAATGCTTCTGTCTAGTTTTTATGTGAAGATATTTCCTTTTCCAACATAGGCCTCAAAGCGCTCCGAATAAACACCTGCAGATTGTACAAAAGGAGTGTTTCAAAACTGTTCTATGAAAAGGAACGTTCAAGTCTGTGAGTTGAATGCACTCCTCACAAAGAAGTTTCTGAGAATGCAGCTGTCTAGTTTTTGTGTGAAGATATTTCCTTTTCCTTGCATAGACCTCAAATCGCTGGAAATATCCACTTGCAGATTTCACAAAAAGAGTGTTTCCAAACTGCTCTATCAAAAGACGGGTTGAAATCTGTGAGTTGAATGCACGCATCGAGGAGATCTTTCTGAGAATGCTTCTGTCTAGTTTTTAGGTGAAGATATTCCATTTCCCAGCATGGGCCTCAAAATGCTCCAAATATCCATTTGCAGATTTTACAAAAAGAGCGTTTCAAAACTGCTCTTTCAAAAAGAAGGTTCAAGTCTATGGGTTGAACGCACTCAACACAAGGACGTTTCTGAGAATGCTTCTGTCCAGTTTTTATGTGAATATATTTCCATTTCCAGCCTAGGCTTCAAAGCGCTCCAAATATCCACTTGCAGATTCTACAAAAAGAGTGTTTCCAAACTTGTCTATCAATTAGTAGGTTCAACTCTGTGAGGTGAATGCACTCATCACAATGAAATTTCTGAGAATGCTTCTCTCTAGTTTTTATGTGAAGCAATTTCCTTTTCCAACATAGGCCTCAAGGTGCTCTGCATAAACACTTGCGAATTCTACAAACTTAGTGATTCAAAACTGTTCTATCAAAAGGAACGTTCAAGTCTGAGGTGAATGCACTCATCAGAGAGAACTTTCTCAGAATGCTTCTGTCTAGTTTTCAGGTGAAGATATTTCATTTCCCAGCATAGGCCTCAAAGCGCTCCAAATATCCACTTGCAGATCCTACAAAAAGAGTCTTTCCAAACTGCTCTTTGAAAAGGAAGGTTCAAATCTGCGAGTTGAAAGCACTCATCAGAGAGACGTTTCCGAGAATGATTCTATCTAGTTTTCATCTGCATGTGTTTCCTTTTCCACTAGATGCCGCAATCGCACCAAATATCCACTTGCAGTTTCCACGAAAAGAGTGTTGCAGAACTGCTCCATGGAAAGGAGTGTTCAACTCCGTGAGTTCAATCCCCACATGACATAAAAGTTTCTGAAAATGCTTCTGTCCAGTTTGTATATGAAGATATCTCCTTTTCCAGCATAAGCCTCAAAGAGCTCCAAATATCCACTTGCGTATTCTACAAAAACCGTGTTTCATAACTGGTCTATCAAAAGCAAGGTTCAACTCTGTGAGTTGAATGCACTCATCACAAAGAAGTTTCTGTGAATGCTTCCATCTAGCTTTTATGCAATGATATTTCCTTTTGCAGCATAGGCCTCAAAGCGCTCCAAATATCCACTTGCAGATTCTACAAAAAGAGGGTTTCAAAACTGCTCTATCAAAAGGCAGGTTGAACTCCGTGAGTTGAATGCACAAAGCACAGGGAACTTTCTGAGAAAGCTTTTGTCCAGTTTCTACGTGAAGATATTTCCTTTTCCAGCCTAGGCCTCAAAGCACTCCATCCATCCACATGAAGATTCTACTAAAAGAGTGTTTCGAAACTTCTCTATCAAAAGAAAGGTTGAACTCCGTGAGATCAACGCACACATCACAAAGAAGTTTCTGAGAATGCTTCTGTCCAGTTTTTATGTGAAGATATTTCCTTTTCCAGCATAGGCCTCAAAGCGCTCCATATATCCACTTGCAGATGCTACAAAAAGAGTGTTTCAAAACTGCTCTTTCAGAAGGAAGCTTCAAGTCTGTGAGTTGAATGCACTTCTCACAAAGACGTTTCTGAGAATGCTTCTGTCTAGATTTCATGAGAAGATGTTTCCATTTACATCACAGGCCTCAAATCCCTCCAAATGTTCACTTGCGTGTTCTACAAAAGAGTGTTCCGAAACTTCTCTATCGATTGGTAGGTTCAACTCTCTGAGTTGAATGCACTCTTTACAAAGAGGTTTCTGAGAATATTTCTGTCTAGTTTTTATGTGAAGATATATCCTTTTCCAACATAGGCCTCGAAGCGCTCCGACTAAACAATTGCAGATTCTACAAAAGGAGTGCTTCAAAACTGTTCTATCGAAAGGAACGTTCAAGTCTGTGAGATGAATGCACTCTTCTCAAAGAGGTTTCTGAGAATGCTGCTGTCTAGTTTTTAGGTGAAGACATTTCCTTTTCCAGCATAGACCTCAAAGCGCTCCAAATACCCACTTGCAGATTCTACAAAAAGAGTGTCTCCCAACTTCTCTATCAATTGGTAGGTTCAAGTCTGTGAGTTGAATGCAATCCACACAAAGAAGTTTCTGAGAATGCTGCTGTTTAGTTCTTATGTGAAGATATTTCCTTTTCCAGCATAGGCCGGAAACCGCTACAAATATCCACTTGCAGATTTTACCAAAAGTGTGCTTCAAAACTGCTCTTTGAAAAGAAAGGTTCAACACTGTGAGTTGAATGCACATATCGTGAAGAAGTTTCTGAGAATGCTTCTGTCTAGTACTTAGGTGAAGAGATTCCATTTCACAGCATAGGCCTCATAGTGCTCCAAATATCCACTTGCAGATTCTACAAAAAGAGTGTTTCAAAACTGTTCTATCAAAAGGAAGGTTCAAGTCTGTGAGTAGAATGCACTCATCACAAAGAAGTTTCTGAGAATGCTTCTGTCTAGTTTTTATGTGAAGACATTTCCTTTTCCAACATAGGCCTCAAAGCGTTCCGAATAAACACTTGCAGATTGTACAAAAGGAGTGTTTCAAAACTGTTCTATGAAAAGGAACGTTCAAGTCTGTGAGTTGAATGCACTCCTCACAAAGAAGTTTCTGAGAATGCAGCTGTCTAGTTTTTGTGTGAAGATATTTCCTTTTCCTTGCATAGGTCTCAAATCGCTGGAAATAGCCACTTGCAGATTTCACAAGAAGAGTGTTTCCAAACTGCTCTATCAAAAGACAGGTTCAACTCTGTGAGTTGAATGCACGCATCGAGAAGAACTTTCTGAGAATGCTTCTGTCTAGTTTTTAGGTGAAGATATTACATTTCCCAGCATAGGCCTCAAAGTGCTCCAAATATCCTTTTGCAGATTTTACAAAAAGAGTGTTTCAAAACTGCTCTTTCAAAAAGAAGGTTCAAGTCTGTGAGTTGAATGCACTCAACACAAGGAAGTTTCTGAGAATGCTTCTGTCTAGTTTTTATGTGAAGATATTTCCATTTCCAGCATCGGCCTCAAAGCGCTCCAAATATCCATTTGCAGATTCTACAAAAAGAGTGTTTCCAAACTTCTCTATCAATTAGTAGGTTCAACTCTGTGAGGTGAATGCACTCATCACAAAGAAGTTTCTGAGAATGCTGCTGTTTAGTTCTTATGTGAAGATATTTCCTTTTCCAGCATAGGCCGGAAATCGCTCTAAATATCCACTTGCAGATTTTACCAAAAGTGTGTTTCAAAACTGCTCTTTGAAAAGAAGGGTTCAACTCTGTGAGTTGATTGCACATGTGGTGAAGAAGTTTCTGAGAATGCTTCTGTCTAGTACTTAGCTGAAGAGATTTCATTTCACAGCATAGGCCTCATAGTGCTCCAAATATCCACTTGCAGATTCTACAAAAAGAGTGTTTCAAAACTGTTCTATCAAAAGGAAGGTTCAACTCTGTGACTAGAATGCACTCATCACAAAGAAGTTTCTGAGAATGCTTCTGTCTAGTTTTTATGTGAAGATATTTCCTTTTCCAACATAGGCCTCAAAGCGCTCCGAATAAACACCTGCAGATTGTACAAAAGGAGTGTTTCAAAACTGTTCTATGAAAAGGAACGTTCAAGTCTGTGAGTTGAATGCACTCCTCACAAAGAAGTTTCTGAGAATGCAGCTGTCTAGTTTTTGTGTGAAGATATTTCCTTTTCCTTGCATAGACCTCAAATCGCTGGAAATATCCACTTGCAGATTTCACAAAAAGAGTGTTTCCAAACTGCTCTATCAAAAGACGGGTTGAAATCTGTGAGTTGAATGCACGCATCGAGGAGATCTTTCTGAGAATGCTTCTGTCTAGTTTTTAGGTGAAGATATTCCATTTCCCAGCATGGGCCTCAAAATGCTCCAAATATCCATTTGCAGATTTTACAAAAAGAGCGTTTCAAAACTGCTCTTTCAAAAAGAAGGTTCAAGTCTATGGGTTGAACGCACTCAACACAAGGACGTTTCTGAGAATGCTTCTGTCCAGTTTTTATGTGAATATATTTCCATTTCCAGCCTAGGCTTCAAAGCGCTCCAAATATCCACTTGCAGATTCTACAAAAAGAGTGTTTCCAAACTTGTCTATCAATTAGTAGGTTCAACTCTGTGAGGTGAATGCACTCATCACAATGAAATTTCTGAGAATGCTTCTCTCTAGTTTTTATGTGAAGCAATTTCCTTTTCCAACATAGGCCTCAAGGTGCTCTGCATAAACACTTGCGAATTCTACAAACTTAGTGATTCAAAACTGTTCTATCAAAAGGAACGTTCAAGTCTGAGGTGAATGCACTCATCAGAGAGAACTTTCTCAGAATGCTTCTGTCTAGTTTTCTGGTGAAGATATTTCATTTCCCAGCATAGGCCTCAAAGCGCTCCAAATATCCACTTGCAGATCCTACAAAAAGAGTCTTTCAAAACTGCTCTTTGAAAAGGAAGGTTCAAATCTGCGAGTTGAAAGCACTCATCAGAGAGACGTTTCCGAGAATGATTCTATCTAGTTTTCATCTGCATGTGTTTCCTTTTCCACTAGATGCCGCAATCGCACCAAATATCCACTTGCAGTTTCCACGAAAAGAGTGTTGCAGAACTGCTCCATGGAAAGGAGTGTTCAACTCTGTGAGTTCAATCCCCACATGACATAAAAGTTTCTGAAAATGCTTCTGTCCAGTTTGTATATGAAGATATCTCCTTTTCCAGCATAAGCCTCAAAGAGCTCCAAATATCCACTTGCGTATTCTACAAAAACCGTGTTTCATAACTGGTCTATCAAAAGCAAGGTTCAACTCTGTGAGTTGAATGCACTCATCACAAAGAAGTTTCTGTGAATGCTTCCATCTAGCTTTTATGCAATGATATTTCCTTTTGCAGCATAGGCCTCAAAGCGCTCCAAATATCCACTTGCAGATTCTACAAAAAGAGGGTTTCAAAACTGCTCTATCAAAAGGCAGGTTGAACTCCGTGAGTTGAATGCACAAAGCACAGGGAACTTTCTGAGAAAGCTTTTGTCCAGTTTCTACGTGAAGATATTTCCTTTTCCAGCCTAGGCCTCAAAGCACTCCATCCATCCACATGAAGATTCTACTAAAAGAGTGTTTCGAAACTTCTCTATCAAAAGAAAGGTTGAACTCCGTGAGTTCAACGCACACATCACAAAGAAGTTTCTGAGAATGCTTCTGTCCAGTTTTTATGTGAAGATATTTCCTTTTCCAGCATAGGCCTCAAAGCGCTCCATATATCCACTTGCAGATGCTACAAAAAGAGTGTTTCAAAACTGCTCTTTCAGAAGGAAGCTTCAAGTCTGTGAGTTGAATGCACTTCTCACAAAGACGTTTCTGAGAATGCTTCTGTCTAGATTTCATGAGAAGATGTTTCCATTTACATCACAGGCCTCAAATCCCTCCAAATATTCACTTGCGTGTTCTACAAAAAGAGTGTTTCGAAACTTCTCTATCGATTGGTAGGTTCAACTCTCTGAGTTGAATGCACTCTTTACAAAGAGGTTTCTGAGAATATTTCTGTCTAGCTTTTATGTGAAGATATATCCTTTTCCAACATAGGCCTCGAAGCGCTCCGACTAAACAATTGCAGATTCTACAAAAGGAGTGCTTCAAAACTGTTCTATCGAAAGGAACGTTCAAGTCTGTGAGATGAATGCACTCTTCTCAAAGAGGTTTCTGAGAATGCTGCTGTCTAGTTTTTAGGTGAAGACACTTCCTTTTCCAGCATAGACCTCAAAGCGCTCCAAATACCCACTTGCAGATTCTACAAAAAGAGTGTCTCCCAAGTTCTCTATCAATTGGTAGGTTCAAGTCTGTGAGTTGAATGCAATCCACACAAAGAAGTTTCTGAGAATGCTGCTGTTTAGTTCTTATGTGAAGATATTTCCTTTTCCAGCATAGGCCGGAAACCGCTACAAATATCCACTTGCAGATTTTACCAAAAGTGTGCTTCAAAACTGCTCTTTGAAAAGAAAGGTTCAACACTGTGAGTTGAATGCACATATCGTGAAGAAGTTTCTGAGAATGCTTCTGTCTAGTACTTAGGTGAAGAGATTCCATTTCACAGCATAGGCCTCATAGTGCTCCAAATATCCACTTGCAGATTCTACAAAAAGAGTGTTTCAAAACTGTTCTATCAAAAGGAAGGTTCAAGTCTGTGAGTAGAATGCACTCATCACAAAGAAGTTTCTGAGAATGCTTCTGTCTAGTTTTTATGTGAATACATTTCCTTTTCCAACATAGGCCTCAAAGCGTTCCGAATAAACACTTGCAGATTGTACAAAAGGAGTGTTTCATAACTGTTCTATGAAAAGGAACGTTCAAGTCTGTGAGTTGAATGCACTCCTCACAAAGAAGTTTCTGAGAATGCAGCTGTCTAGTTTTTGTGTGAAGATATTTCCTTTTCCTTGCATAGGTCTCAAATCGCTGGAAATAGCCACTTGCAGATTTCACAAGAAGAGTGTTTCCAAACTGCTCTATCAAAAGACAGGTTCAACTCTGTGAGTTGAATGCACGCATCGAGAAGAACTTTCTGAGAATGCTTCTGTCTAGTTTTTAGGTGAAGATATTACATTTCCCAGCATAGGCCTCAAAGTGCTCCAAATATCCTTTTGCAGATTTTACAAAAAGAGTGTTTCAAAACTGCTCTTTCAAAAAGAAGGTTCAAGTCTGTGAGTTGAATGCACTCAACACAAGGAAGTTTCTGAGAATGCTTCTGTCTAGTTTTTATGTGAAGATATTTCCATTTCCAGCATCGGCCTCAAAGCGCTCCAAATATCCATTTGCAGATTCTACAAAAAGAGTGTTTCCAAACTTCTCTATCAATTAGTAGGTTCAACTCTGTGAGGTGAATGCACTCATCACAAAGAAGTTTCTGAGAATGCTGCAGTTTAGTTCTTATGTGAAGATATTTCCTTTTCCAGCATAGGCCGGAAATCGCTCTAAATATCCACTTGCAGATTTTACCAAAAGTGTGTTTCAAAACTGCTCTTTGAAAAGAAAGGTTCAACTCTGCGAGTTGATTGCACATGTGGTGAAGAAGTTTCTGAGAATGCTTCTGTCTAGTACTTAGCTGAAGAGATTTCATTTCACAGCATAGGCCTCATAGTGCTCCAAATATCCACTTGCAGATTCTACAAAAAGAGTGTTTCAAAACTGTTCTATCAAAAGGAAGGTTCAACTCTGTGACTAGAATGCACTCATCACAAAGAAGTTTCTGAGAATGCTTCTGTCTAGTTTTTATGTGAAGATATTTCCTTTTCCAACATAGGCCTCAAAGCGCTCCGAATAAACACCTGCAGATTGTACAAAAGGAGTGTTTCAAAACTGTTCTATGAAAAGGAACGTTCAAGTCTGTGAGTTGAATGCACTCCTCACAAAGAAGTTTCTGAGAATGCAGCTGTCTAGTTTTTGTGTGAAGATATTTCCTTTTCCTTGCATAGACCTCAAATCGCTGGAAATATCCACTTGCAGATTTCACAAAAAGAGTGTTTCCAAACTGCTCTATCAAAAGACGGGTTGAAATCTGTGAGTTGAATGCACGCATCGAGGAGATCTTTCTGAGAATGCTTCTGTCTAGTTTTTAGGTGAAGATATTCCATTTCCCAGCATGGGCCTCAAAATGCTCCAAATATCCATTTGCAGATTTTACAAAAAGAGTGTTTCAAAACTGCTCTTTCAAAAAGAAGGTTCAAGTCTATGGGTTGAACGCACTCAACACAAGGACGTTTCTGAGAATGCTTCTGTCCAGTTTTTCTGTGAATATATTTCCATTTCCAGCCTAGGCTTCAAAGCGCTCCAAATATCCACTTGCAGATTCTACAAAAAGAGTGTTTCCAAACTTGTCTATCAATTAGTAGGTTCAACTCTGTGAGGTGAATGCACTCATCACAATGAAATTTCTGAGAATGCTTCTCTCTAGTTTTTATGTGAAGCAATTTCCTTTTCCAACATAGGCCTCAAGGTGCTCTGCATAAACACTTGCGAATTCTACAAACTTAGTGATTCAAAACTGTTCTATCAAAAGGAACGTTCAAGTCTGAGGTGAATGCACTCATCAGAGAGAACTTTCTCAGAATGCTTCTGTCTAGTTTTCGGGTGAAGATATTTCATTTCCCAGCATAGGCCTCAAAGCGCTCCAAATATCCACTTGCAGATCCTACAAAAAGAGTCTTTCCAAACTGCTCTTTGAAAAGGAAGGTTCAAATCTGCGAGTTGAAAGCACTCATCAGAGAGACGTTTCCGAGAATGATTCTATCTAGTTTTCATCTGCATGTGTTTCCTTTTCCACTAGATGCCGCAATCGCACCAAATATCCACTTGCAGTTTCCACGAAAAGAGTGTTGCAGAACTGCTCCATGGAAAGGAGTGTTCAACTCTGTGAGTTCAATCCCCACATGACATAAAAGTTTCTGAAAATGCTTCTGTCCAGTTTGTATATGAAGATATCTCCTTTTCCAGCATAAGCCTCAAAGAGCTCCAAATATCCACTTGCGTATTCTACAAAAACCGTGTTTCATAACTGGTCTATCAAAAGCAAGGTTCAACTCTGTGAGTTGAATGCACTCATCACAAAGAAGTTTCTGTGAATGCTTCCATCTAGCTTTTATGCAATGATATTTCCTTTTGCAGCATAGGCCTCAAAGCGCTCCAAATATCCACTTGCAGATTCTACAAAAAGAGGGTTTCAAAACTGCTCTATCAAAAGGCAGGTTGAACTCCGTGAGTTGAATGCACAAAGCACAGGGAACTTTCTGAGAAAGCTTTTGTCCAGTTTCTACGTGAAGATATTTCCATTTCCAGCCTAGGCCTCAAAGCACTCCATCCATCCACATGAAGATTCTACTAAAAGAGTGTTTCGAAACTTCCCTATCAAAAGAAAGGTTGAACTCCGTGAGTTCAACGCACACATCACAAACAAGTTTCTGAGAATGCTTCTGTCCAGTTTTTATGTGAAGATATTTCCTTTTCCAGCATAGGCCTCAAAGCGCTCCATATATCCACTTGCAGATGCTACAAAAAGAGTGTTTCAAAACTGCTCTTTCAGAAGGAAGCTTCAAGTCTGTGAGTTGAATGCACTTCTCACAAAGACGTTTCTGAGAATGCTTCTGTCTAGATTTCATGAGAAGATGTTTCCATTTACATCACAGGCCTCAAATCCCTCCAAATATTCACTTGCGTGTTCTACAAAAAGAGTGTTTCGAAACTTCTCTATCGATTGGTAGGTTCAACTCTCTGAGTTGAATGCACTCTTTACAAAGAGGTTTCTGAGAATATTTCTGTCTAGTTTTTATGTGAAGATATATCCTTTTCCAACATAGGCCTCGAAGCGCTCCGACTAAACAATTGCAGATTCTACAAAAGGAGTGCTTCAAAACTGTTCTATCGAAAGGAACGTTCAAGTCTGTGAGATGAATGCACTCTTCTCAAAGAGGTTTCTGAGAATGCTGCTGTCTAGTTTTTAGGTGAAGACATTTCCTTTTCCAGCATAGGCCTCAAAGCGCTCCAAATACCCACTTGCAGATTCTACAAAAAGAGTGTCTCCCAACTTCTCTATCAATTGGTAGGTTCAAGTCTGTGAGTTGAATGCAATCCACACAAAGAAGTTTCTGAGAATGCTGCTGTTTAGTTCTTATGTGAAGATATTTCCTTTTCCAGCATAGGCCGGAAACCGCTACAAATATCCACCTGCAGATTTTACCAAAAGTGTGCTTCAAAACTGCTCTTTGAAAACAAAGGTTCAACACTGTGAGTTGAATGCACATATCGTGAAGAAGTTTCTGAGAATGCTTCTGTCTAGTACTTAGGTGAAGAGATTCCATTTCACAGCATAGGCCTCATAGTGCTCCAAATATCCACTTGCAGATTCTACAAAAAGAGTGTTTCAAAACTGTTCTATCAAAAGGAAGGTTCAAGTCTGTGAGTAGAATGCACTCATCACAAAGAAGTTTCTGAGAATGCTTCTGTCTAGTTTTTATGTGAAGACATTTCCTTTTCCAACATAGGCCTCAAAGCGTTCCGAATAAACACTTGCAGATTGTACAAAAGGAGTGTTTCAAAACTGTTCTATGAAAAGGAACGTTCAAGTCTGTGAGTTGAATGCACTCCTCACAAAGAAGTTTCTGAGAATGCAGCTGTCTAGTTTTTGTGTGAAGATATTTCCTTTTCCTTGCATAGGTCTCAAATCGCTGGAAATAGCCACTTGCAGATTTCACAAGAAGAGTGTTTCCAAACTGCTCTATCAAAAGACAGGTTCAACTCTGTGAGTTGAATGCACGCATCGAGAAGAACTTTCTGAGAATGCTTCTGTCTAGTTTTTAGGTGAAGATATTACATTTCCCAGCATAGGCCTCAAAGTGCTCCAAATATCCTTTTGCAGATTTTACAAAAAGAGTGTTTCAAAACTGCTCTTTCAAAAAGAAGGTTCAAGTCTGTGAGTTGAATGCACTCAACACAAGGAAGTTTCTGAGAATGCTTCTGTCTAGTTTTTATGTGAAGATATTTCCATTTCCAGCATCGGCCTCAAAGCGCTCCAAATATCCATTTGCAGATTCTACAAAAAGAGTGTTTCCAAACTTCTCTATCAATTAGTAGGTTCAACTCTGTGAGGTGAATGCACTCATCACAAAGAAGTTTCTGAGAATGCTGCAGTTTAGTTCTTATGTGAAGATATTTCCTTTTCCAGCATAGGCCGGAAATCGCTCTAAATATCCACTTGCAGATTTTACCAAAAGTGTGTTTCAAAACTGCTCTTTGAAAAGAAAGGTTCAACTCTGCGAGTTGATTGCACATGTGGTGAAGAAGTTTCTGAGAATGCTTCTGTCTAGTACTTAGCTGAAGAGATTTCATTTCACAGCATAGGCCTCATAGTGCTCCAAATATCCACTTGCAGATTCTACAAAAAGAGTGTTTCAAAACTGTTCTATCAAAAGGAAGGTTCAACTCTGTGACTAGAATGCACTCATCACAAAGAAGTTTCTGAGAATGCTTCTGTCTAGTTTTTATGTGAAGATATTTCCTTTTCCAACATAGGCCTCAAAGCGCTCCGAATAAACACCTGCAGATTGTACAAAAGGAGTGTTTCAAAACTGTTCTATGAAAAGGAACGTTCAAGTCTGTGAGTTGAATGCACTCCTCACAAAGAAGTTTCTGAGAATGCAGCTGTCTAGTTTTTGTGTGAAGATATTTCCTTTTCCTTGCATAGACCTCAAATCGCTGGAAATATCCACTTGCAGATTTCACAAAAAGAGTGTTTCCAAACTGCTCTATCAAAAGACGGGTTGAAATCTGTGAGTTGAATGCACGCATCGAGGAGATCTTTCTGAGAATGCTTCTGTCTAGTTTTTAGGTGAAGATATTCCATTTCCCAGCATGGGCCTCAAAATGCTCCAAATATCCATTTGCAGATTTTACAAAAAGAGTGTTTCAAAACTGCTCTTTCAAAAAGAAGGTTCAAGTCTATGGGTTGAACGCACTCAACACAAGGACGTTTCTGAGAATGCTTCTGTCCAGTTTTTATGTGAATATATTTCCATTTCCAGCCTAGGCTTCAAAGCGCTCCAAATATCCACTTGCAGATTCTACAAAAAGAGTGTTTCCAAACTTGTCTATCAATTAGTAGGTTCAACTCTGTGAGGTGAATGCACTCATCACAATGAAATTTCTGAGAATGCTTCTCTCTAGTTTTTATGTGAAGCAATTTCCTTTTCCAACATAGGCCTCAAGGTGCTCTGCATAAACACTTGCGAATTCTACAAACTTAGTGATTCAAAACTGTTCTATCAAAAGGAACGTTCAAGTCTGAGGTGAATGCACTCATCAGAGAGAACTTTCTCAGAATGCTTCTGTCTAGTTTTCGGGTGAAGATATTTCATTTCCCAGCATAGGCCTCAAAGCGCTCCAAATATCCACTTGCAGATCCTACAAAAAGAGTCTTTCAAAACTGCTCTTTGAAAAGGAAGGTTCAAATCTGCGAGTTGAAAGCACTCATCAGAGAGACGTTTCCGAGAATGATTCTATCTAGTTTTCATCTGCATGTGTTTCCTTTTCCACTAGATGCCGCAATCGCACCAAATATCCACTTGCAGTTTCCACGAAAAGAGTGTTGCAGAACTGCTCCATGGAAAGGAGTGTTCAACTCTGTGAGTTCAATCCCCACATGACATAAAAGTTTCTGAAAATGCTTCTGTCCAGTTTGTATATGAAGATATCTCCTTTTCCAGCATAAGCCTCAAAGAGCTCCAAATATCCACTTGCGTATTCTACAAAAACCGTGTTTCATAACTGGTCTATCAAAAGCAAGGTTCAACTCTGTGAGTTGAATGCACTCATCACAAAGAAGTTTCTGTGAATGCTTCCATCTAGCTTTTATGCAATGATATTTCCTTTTGCAGCATAGGCCTCAAAGCGCTCCAAATATCCACTTGCAGATTCTACAAAAAGAGGGTTTCAAAACTGCTCTATCAAAAGGCAGGTTGAACTCCGTGAGTTGAATGCACAAAGCACAGGGAACTTTCTGAGAAAGCTTTTGTCCAGTTTCTACGTGAAGATATTTCCATTTCCAGCCTAGGCCTCAAAGCACTCCATCCATCCACATGAAGATTCTACTAAAAGAGTGTTTCGAAACTTCCCTATCAAAAGAAAGGTTGAACTCCGTGAGTTCAACGCACACATCACAAACAAGTTTCTGAGAATGCTTCTGTCCAGTTTTTATGTGAAGATATTTCCTTTTCCAGCATAGGCCTCAAAGCGCTCCATATATCCACTTGCAGATGCTACAAAAAGAGTGTTTCAAAACTGCTCTTTCAGAAGGAAGCTTCAAGTCTGTGAGTTGAATGCACTTCTCACAAAGACGTTTCTGAGAATGCTTCTGTCTAGATTTCATGAGAAGATGTTTCCATTTACATCACAGGCCTCAAATCCCTCCAAATATTCACTTGCGTGTTCTACAAAAAGAGTGTTTCGAAACTTCTCTATCGATTGGTAGGTTCAACTCTCTGAGTTGAATGCACTCTTTACAAAGAGGTTTCTGAGAATATTTCTGTCTAGTTTTTATGTGAAGATATATCCTTTTCCAACATAGGCCTCGAAGCGCTCCGACTAAACAATTGCAGATTCTACAAAAGGAGTGCTTCAAAACTGTTCTATCGAAAGGAACGTTCAAGTCTGTGAGATGAATGCACTCTTCTCAAAGAGGTTTCTGAGAATGCTGCTGTCTAGTTTTTAGGTGAAGACATTTCCTTTTCCAGCATAGGCCTCAAAGCGCTCCAAATACCCACTTGCAGATTCTACAAAAAGAGTGTCTCCCAACTTCTCTATCAATTGGTAGGTTCAAGTCTGTGAGTTGAATGCAATCCACACAAAGAAGTTTCTGAGAATGCTGCTGTTTAGTTCTTATGTGAAGATATTTCCTTTTCCAGCATAGGCCGGAAACCGCTACAAATATCCACCTGCAGATTTTACCAAAAGTGTGCTTCAAAACTGCTCTTTGAAAAGAAAGGTTCAACACTGTGAGTTGAATGCACATATCGTGAAGAAGTTTCTGAGAATGCTTCTGTCTAGTACTTAGGTGAAGAGATTCCATTTCACAGCATAGGCCTCATAGTGCTCCAAATATCCACTTGCAGATTCTACAAAAAGAGTGTTTCAAAACTGTTCTATCAAAAGGAAGGTTCAAGTCTGTGAGTAGAATGCACTCATCACAAAGAAGTTTCTGAGAATGCTTCTGTCTAGTTTTTATGTGAAGACATTTCCTTTTCCAACATAGGCCTCAAAGCGTTCCGAATAAACACTTGCAGATTGTACAAAAGGAGTGTTTCAAAACTGTTCTATGAAAAGGAACGTTCAAGTCTGTGAGTTGAATGCACTCCTCACAAAGAAGTTTCTGAGAATGCAGCTGTCTAGTTTTTGTGTGAAGATATTTCCTTTTCCTTGCATAGGTCTCAAATCGCTGGAAATAGCCACTTGCAGATTTCACAAGAAGAGTGTTTCCAAACTGCTCTATCAAAAGACAGGTTCAACTCTGTGAGTTGAATGCACGCATCGAGAAGAACTTTCTGAGAATGCTTCTGTCTAGTTTTTAGGTGAAGATATTACATTTCCCAGCATAGGCCTCAAAGTGCTCCAAATATCCTTTTGCAGATTTTACAAAAAGAGTGTTTCAAAACTGCTCTTTCAAAAAGAAGGTTCAAGTCTGTGAGTTGAATGCACTCAACACAAGGAAGTTTCTGAGAATGCTTCTGTCTAGTTTTTATGTGAAGATATTTCCATTTCCAGCATCGGCCTCAAAGCGCTCCAAATATCCATTTGCAGATTCTACAAAAAGAGTGTTTCCAAACTTCTCTATCAATTAGTAGGTTCAACTCTGTGAGGTGAATGCACTCATCACAAAGAAGTTTCTGAGAATGCTGCAGTTTAGTTCTTATGTGAAGATATTTCCTTTTCCAGCATAGGCCGGAAATCGCTCTAAATATCCACTTGCAGATTTTACCAAAAGTGTGTTTCAAAACTGCTCTTTGAAAAGAAAGGTTCAACTCTGCGAGTTGATTGCACATGTGGTGAAGAAGTTTCTGAGAATGCTTCTGTCTAGTACTTAGCTGAAGAGATTTCATTTCACAGCATAGGCCTCATAGTGCTCCAAATATCCACTTGCAGATTCTACAAAAAGAGTGTTTCAAAACTGTTCTATCAAAAGGAAGGTTCAACTCTGTGACTAGAATGCACTCATCACAAAGAAGTTTCTGAGAATGCTTCTGTCTAGTTTTTATGTGAAGATATTTCCTTTTCCAACATAGGCCTCAAAGCGCTCCGAATAAACACCTGCAGATTGTACAAAAGGAGTGTTTCAAAACTGTTCTATGAAAAGGAACGTTCAAGTCTGTGAGTTGAATGCACTCCTCACAAAGAAGTTTCTGAGAATGCAGCTGTCTAGTTTTTGTGTGAAGATATTTCCTTTTCCTTGCATAGACCTCAAATCGCTGGAAATATCCACTTGCAGATTTCACAAAAAGAGTGTTTCCAAACTGCTCTATCAAAAGACGGGTTGAAATCTGTGAGTTGAATGCACGCATCGAGGAGATCTTTCTGAGGATGCTTCTGTCTAGTTTTTAGGTGAAGATATTCCATTTCCCAGCATGGGCCTCAAAATGCTCCAAATATCCATTTGCAGATTTTACAAAAAGAGTGTTTCAAAACTGCTCTTTCAAAAAGAAGGTTGAAGTCTATGGGTTGAACGCACTCAACACAAGGACGTTTCTGAGAATGCTTCTGTCCAGTTTTTATGTGAATATATTTCCATTTCCAGCCTAGGCTTCAAAGCGCTCCAAATATCCACTTGCAGATTCTACAAAAAGAGTGTTTCCAAACTTGTCTATCAATTAGTAGGTTCAACTCTGTGAGGTGAATGCACTCATCACAATGAAATTTCTGAGAATGCTTCTCTCTAGTTTTTATGTGAAGCAATTTCCTTTTCCAACATAGGCCTCAAGGTGCTCTGCATAAACACTTGCGAATTCTACAAACTTAGTGATTCAAAACTGTTCTATCAAAAGGAACGTTCAAGTCTGAGGTGAATGCACTCATCAGAGAGAACTTTCTCAGAATGCTTCTGTCTAGTTTTCGGGTGAAGATATTTCATTTCCCAGCATAGGCCTCAAAGCGCTCCAAATATCCACTTGCAGATCCTACAAAAAGAGTCTTTCAAAACTGCTCTTTGAAAAGGAAGGTTCAAATCTGCGAGTTGAAAGCACTCATCAGAGAGACGTTTCCGAGAATGATTCTATCTAGTTTTCATCTGCATGTGTTTCCTTTTCCACTAGATGCCGCAATCGCACCAAATATCCACTTGCAGTTTCCACGAAAAGAGTGTTGCAGAACTGCTCCATGGAAAGGAGTGTTCAACTCTGTGAGTTCAATCCCCACATGACATAAAAGTTTCTGAAAATGCTTCTGT
Source organism: Pongo pygmaeus (assembly GCF_028885625.2). Lineage (NCBI taxonomy): Eukaryota > Metazoa > Chordata > Mammalia > Primates > Hominidae > Pongo > Pongo pygmaeus. Next base: position 22,285,950 of record NC_085930.1, read on the forward strand.
CCAGTTTGTATATGAAGATATCTCCTTTTCCAGCATAAGCCTCAAAGAGCTCCAAATATCCACTTGCGTATTCTACAAAAACCGTGTTTCATAACTGGTCTATCAAAAGCAAGGTTCAACTCTGTGAGTTGAATGCACTCATCACAAAGAAGTTTCTGTGAATGCTTCCATCTAGCTTTTATGCAATGATATTTCCTTTTGCAGCATAGGCCTCAAAGCGCTCCAAATATCCACTTGCAGATTCTACAAAAAGAGGGTTTCAAAACTGCTCTATCAAAAGGCAGGTTGAACTCCGTGAGTTGAATGCACAAAGCACAGGGAACTTTCTGAGAAAGCTTTTGTCCAGTTTCTACGTGAAGATATTTCCATTTCCAGCCTAGGCCTCAAAGCACTCCATCCATCCACATGAAGATTCTACTAAAAGAGTGTTTCGAAACTTCCCTATCAAAAGAAAGGTTGAACTCCGTGAGTTCAACGCACACATCACAAAGAAGTTTCTGAGAATGCTTCTGTCCAGTTTTTATGTGAAGATATTTCCTTTTCCAGCATAGGCCTCAAAGCGCTCCATATATCCACTTGCAGATGCTACAAAAAGAGTGTTTCAAAACTGCTCTTTCAGAAGGAAGCTTCAAGTCTGTGAGTTGAATGCACTTCTCACAAAGACGTTTCTGAGAATGCTTCTGTCTAGATTTCATGAGAAGATGTTTCCATTTACATCACAGGCCTCAAATCCCTCCAAATATTCACTTGCGTGTTCTACAAAAAGAGTGTTTCGAAACTTCTCTATCGATTGGTAGGTTCAACTCTCTGAGTTGAATGCACTCTTTACAAAGAGGTTTCTGAGAATATTTCTGTCTAGTTTTTATGTGAAGATATATCCTTTTCCAACATAGGCCTCGAAGCGCTCCGACTAAACAATTGCAGATTCTACAAAAGGAGTGCTTCAAAACTGTTCTATCGAAAGGAACGTTCAAGTCTGTGAGATGAATGCACTCTTCTCAAAGAGGTTTCTGAGAATGCTGCTGTCTAGTTTTTAGGTGAAGACATTTCCTTTTCCAGCATAGGCCTCAAAGAGCTCCAAATACCCACTTGCAGATTCTACAAAAAGAGTGTCTCCCAACTTCTCTATCAATTGGTAGGTTCAAGTCTGTGAGTTGAATGCAATCCACACAAAGAAGTTTCTGAGAATGCTGCTGTTTAGTTCTTATGTGAAGATATTTCCTTTTCCAGCATAGGCCGGAAACCGCTACAAATATCCACCTGCAGATTTTACCAAAAGTGTGCTTCAAAACTGCTCTTTGAAAAGAAAGGTTCAACAGTGTGAGTGGAATGCACATATCGTGAAGAAGTTTCTGAGAATGCTACTGTCTAGTACTTAGGTGAAGAGATTCCATTTCACAGCATAGGCCTCATAGTGCTCCAAATATCCACTTGCAGATTCTACAAAAAGAGTGTTTCAAAACTGTTCTATCAAAAGGAAGGTTCAAGTCTGTGAGTAGAATGCACTCATCACAAAGAAGTTTCTGAGAATGCTTCTGTCTAGTTTTTATGTGAAGACATTTCCTTTTCCAACATAGGCCTCAAAGCGTTCCGAATAAACACTTGCAGATTGTACAAAAGGAGTGTTTCAAAACTGTTCTATGAAAAGGAACGTTCAAGTCTGTGAGTTGAATGCACTCCTCACAAAGAAGTTTCTGAGAATGCAGCTGTCTAGTTTTTGTGTGAAGATATTTCCTTTTCCTTGCATAGGTCTCAAATCGCTGGAAATAGCCACTTGCAGATTTCACAAGAAGAGTGTTTCCAAACTGCTCTATCAAAAGACAGGTTCAACTCTGTGAGTTGAATGCACGCATCGAGAAGAACTTTCTGAGAATGCTTCTGTCTAGTTTTTAGGTGAAGATATTACATTTCCCAGCATAGGCCTCAAAGTGCTCCAAATATCCTTTTGCAGATTTTACAAAAAGAGTGTTTCAAAACTGCTCTTTCAAAAAGAAGGTTCAAGTCTGTGAGTTGAATGCACTCAACACAAGGAAGTTTCTGAGAATGCTTCTGTCTAGTTTTTATGTGAAGATATTTCCATTTCCAGCATCGGCCTCAAAGCGCTCCAAATATCCATTTGCAGATTCTACAAAAAGAGTGTTTCCAAACTTCTCTATCAATTAGTAGGTTCAACTCTGTGAGGTGAATGCACTCATCACAAAGAAGTTTCTGAGAATGCTGCTGTTTAGTTCTTATGTGAAGATATTTCCTTTTCCAGCATAGGCCGGAAATCGCTCTAAATATCCACTTGCAGATTTTACCAAAAGTGTGTTTCAAAACTGCTCTTTGAAAAGAAAGGTTCAACTCTGTGAGTTGATTGCACATGTGGTGAAGAAGTTTCTGAGAATGCTTCTGTCTAGTACTTAGCTGAAGAGATTTCATTTCACAGCATAGGCCTCATAGTGCTCCAAATATCCACTTGCAGATTCTACAAAAAGAGTGTTTCAAAACTGTTCTATCAAAAGGAAGGTTCAACTCTGTGACTAGAATGCACTCATCACAAAGAAGTTTCTGAGAATGCTTCTGTCTAGTTTTTATGTGAAGATATTTCCTTTTCCAACATAGGCCTCAAAGCGCTCCGAATAAACACCTGCAGATTGTACAAAAGGAGTGTTTCAAAACTGTTCTATGAAAAGGAACGTTCAAGTCTGTGAGTTGAATGCACTCCTCACAAAGAAGTTTCTGAGAATGCAGCTGTCTAGTTTTTGTGTGAAGATATTTCCTTTTCCTTGCATAGGTCTCAAATCGCTGGAAATATCCACTTGCAGATTTCACAAAAAGAGTGTTTCCAAACTGCTCTATCAAAAGACGGGTTGAAATCTGTGAGTTGAATGCACGCATCGAGGAGATCTTTCTGAGGATGCTTCTGTCTAGTTTTTAGGTGAAGATATTCCATTTCCCAGCATGGGCCTCAAAATGCTCCAAATATACATTTGCAGATTTTACAAAAAGAGTGTTTCAAAACTGCTCTTTCAAAAAGAAGGTTCAAGTCTATGGGTTGAACGCACTCAACACAAGGACGTTTCTGAGAATGCTTCTGTCCAGTTTTTATGTGAATATATTTCCATTTCCAGCCTAGGCTTCAAAGCGCTCCAAATATCCACTTGCAGATTCTACAAAAAGAGTGTTTCCAAACTTGTCTATCAATTAGTAGGTTCAACTCTGTGAAGTGAATGCACTCATCACAATGAAATTTCTGAGAATGCTTCTCTCTAGTTTTTATGTGAAGCAATTTCCTTTTCCAACATAGGCCTCAAGGTGCTCTGCATAAACACTTGCGAATTCTACAAACTTAGTGATTCAAAACTGTTCTATCAAAAGGAACGTTCAAGTCTGAGGTGAATGCACTCATCAGAGAGAACTTTCTCAGAATGCTTCTGTCTAGTTTTCAGGTGAAGATATTTCATTTCCCAGCATAGGCCTCAAAGCGCTCCAAATATCCACTTGCAGATCCTACAAAAAGAGTCTTTCAAAACTGCTCTTTGAAAAGGAAGGTTCAAATCTGCGAGTTGAAAGCACTCATCAGAGAGACGTTTCCGAGAATGATTCTATCTAGTTTTCATCTGCATGTGTTTCCTTTTCCACTAGATGCCGCAATCGCACCAAATATCCACTTGCAGTTTCCACGAAAAGAGTGTTGCAGAACTGCTCCATGGAAAGGAGTGTTCAACTCTGTGAGTTCAATCCCCACATGACATAAAAGTTTCTGAAAATGCTTCTGTCCAGTTTGTATATGAAGATATCTCCTTTTCCAGCATAAGCCTCAAAGAGCTCCAAATATCCACTTGCGTATTCTACAAAAACCGTGTTTCATAACTGGTCTATCAAAAGCAAGGTTCAACTCTGTGAGTTGAATGCACTCATCACAAAGAAGTTTCTGTGAATGCTTCCATCTAGCTTTTATGCAATGATATTTCCTTTTGCAGCATAGGCCTCCAAGCGCTCCAAATATCCACTTGCAGATTCTACAAAAAGAGGGTTTCAAAACTGCTCTATCAAAAGGCAGGTTGAACTCCGTGAGTTGAATGCACAAAGCACAGGGAACTTTCTGAGAAAGCTTTTGTCCAGTTTCTACGTGAAGATATTTCCTTTTCCAGCCTAGGCCTCAAAGCACTCCATCCATCCACATGAAGATTCTACTAAAAGAGTGTTTCGAAACTTCTCTATCAAAAGAAAGGTTGAACTCCGTGAGCTCAACGCACACATCACAAAGAAGTTTCTGAGAATGCTTCTGTCCAGTTTTTATGTGAAGATATTTCCTTTTCCAGCATAGGCCTCAAAGCGCTCCATATATCCACTTGCAGATGCTACAAAAAGAGTGTTTCAAAACTGCTCTTTCAGAAGGAAGCTTCAAGTCTGTGAGTTGAATGCACTTCTCACAAAGACGTTTCTGAGAATGCTTCTGTCTAGATTTCATGAGAAGATGTTTCCATTTACATCACAGGCCTCAAATCCCTCCAAATATTCACTTGCGTGTTCTACAAAAAGAGTGTTTCGAAACTTCTCTATCGATTGGTAGGTTCAACTCTCTGAGTTGAATGCACTCTTTACAAAGAGGTTTCTGAGAATATTTCTGTCTAGTTTTTATGTGAAGATATATCCTTTTCCAACATAGGCCTCGAAGCGCTCCGACTAAACAATTGCAGATTCTACAAAAGGAGTGCTTCAAAACTGTTCTATCGAAAGGAACGTTCAAGTCTGTGAGATGAATGCACTCTTCTCAAAGAGGTTTCTGAGAATGCTGCTGTCTAGTTTTTAGGTGAAGACATTTCCTTTTCCAGCATAGGCCTCAAAGCGCTCCAAATACCCACTTGCAGATTCTACAAAAAGAGTGTCTCCCAACTTCTCTATCAATTGGTAGGTTCAAGTCTGTGAGTTGAATGCAATCCACACAAAGAAGTTTCTGAGAATGCTGCTGTTTAGTTCTTCTGTGAAGATATTTCCTTTTCCAGCATAGGCCGGAAACCGCTACAAATATCCACCTGCAGATTTTACCAAAAGTGTGCTTCAAAACTGCTCTTTGAAAAGAAAGGTTCAACACTGTGAGTGGAATGCACATATCGTGAAGAAGTTTCTGAGAATGCTTCTGTCTAGTACTTAGGTGAAGAGATTCCATTTCACAGCATAGGCCTCATAGTGCTCCAAATATCCACTTGCAGATTCTACAAAAAGAGTGTTTCAAAACTGTTCTATCAAAAGGAAGGTTCAAGTCTGTGAGTAGAATGCACTCATCACAAAGAAGTTTCTGAGAATGCTTCTGTCTAGTTTTTATGTGAAGACATTTCCTTTTCCAACATAGGCCTCAAAGCGTTCCGAATAAACACTTGCAGATTGTACAAAAGGAGTGTTTCAAAACTGTTCTATGAAAAGGAACGTTCAAGTCTGTGAGTTGAATGCACTCCTCACAAAGAAGTTTCTGAGAATGCAGCTGTCTAGTTTTTGTGTGAAGATATTTCCTTTTCCTTGCATAGGTCTCAAATCGCTGGAAATAGCCACTTGCAGATTTCACAAGAAGAGTGTTTCCAAACTGCTCTATCAAAAGACAGGTTCAACTCTGTGAGTTGAATGCACGCATCGAGAAGAACTTTCTGAGAATGCTTCTGTCTAGTTTTTAGGTGAAGATATTACATTTCCCAGCATAGGCCTCAAAGTGCTCCAAATATGCTTTTGCAGATTTTACAAAAAGAGTGTTTCAAAACTGCTCTTTCAAAAAGAAGGTTCAAGTCTGTGAGTTGAATGCACTCAACACAAGGAAGTTTCTGAGAATGCTTCTGTCTAGTTTTTATGTGAAGATATTTCCATTTCCAGCATCGGCCTCAAAGCGCTCCAAATATCCATTTGCAGATTCTACAAAAAGAGTGTTTCCAAACTTCTCTATCAATTAGTAGGTTCAACTCTGTGAGGTGAATGCACTCATCACAAAGAAGTTTCTGAGAATGCTGCTGTTTAGTTCTTATGTGAAGATATTTCCTTTTCCAGCATAGGCCGGAAATCGCTCTAAATATCCACTTGCAGATTTTACCAAAAGTGTGTTTCAAAACTGCTCTTTGAAAAGAAAGGTTCAACTCTGTGAGTTGATTGCACATGTGGTGAAGAAGTTTCTGAGAATGCTTCTGTCTAGTACTTAGCTGAAGAGATTTCATTTCACAGCATAGGCCTCATAGTGCTCCAAATATCCACTTGCAGATTCTACAAAAAGAGTGTTTCAAAACTGTTCTATCAAAAGGAAGGTTCAACTCTGTGACTAGAATGCACTCATCACAAAGAAGTTTCTGAGAATGCTTCTGTCTAGTTTTTATGTGAAGATATTTCCTTTTCCAACATAGGCCTCAAAGCGCTCCGAATAAACACCTGCAGATTGTACAAAAGGAGTGTTTCAAAACTGTTCTATGAAAAGGAACGTTCAAGTCTGTGAGTTGAATGCACTCCTCACAAAGAAGTTTCTGAGAATGCAGCTGTCTAGTTTTTGTGTGAAGATATTTCCTTTTCCTTGCATAGACCTCAAATCGCTGGAAATATCCACTTGCAGATTTCACAAAAAGAGTGTTTCCAAACTGCTCTATCAAAAGACGGGTTGAAATCTGTGAGTTGAATGCACGCATCGAGGAGATCTTTCTGAGGATGCTTCTGTCTAGTTTTTAGGTGAAGATATTCCATTTCCCAGCATGGGCCTCAAAATGCTCCAAATATCCATTTGCAGATTTTACAAAAAGAGTGTTTCAAAACTGCTCTTTCAAAAAGAAGGTTCAAGTCTATGGGTTGAACGCACTCAACACAAGGACGTTTCTGAGAATGCTTCTGTCCAGTTTTTCTGTGAATATATTTCCATTTCCAGCCTAGGCTTCAAAGCGCTCCAAATATCCACTTGCAGATTCTACAAAAAGAGTGTTTCCAAACTTGTCTATCAATTAGTAGGTTCAACTCTGTGAGGTGAATGCACTCATCACAATGAAATTTCTGAGAATGCTTCTCTCTAGTTTTTATGTGAAGCAATTTCCTTTTCCAACATAGGCCTCAAGGTGCTCTGCATAAACACTTGCGAATTCTACAAACTTAGTGATTCAAAACTGTTCTATCAAAAGGAACGTTCAAGTCTGAGGTGAATGCACTCATCAGAGAGAACTTTCTCAGAATGCTTCTGTCTAGTTTTCAGGTGAAGATATTTCATTTCCCAGCATAGGCCTCAAAGCGCTCCAAATATCCACTTGCAGATCCTACAAAAAGAGTCTTTCCAAACTGCTCTTTGAAAAGGAAGGTTCAAATCTGCGAGTTGAAAGCACTCATCAGAGAGACGTTTCCGAGAATGATTCTATCTAGTTTTCATCTGCATGTGTTTCCTTTTCCACTAGATGCCGCAATCGCACCAAATATCCACTTGCAGTTTCCACGAAAAGAGTGTTGCAGAACTGCTCCATGGAAAGGAGTGTTCAACTCTGTGAGTTCAATCCCCACATGACATAAAAGTTTCTGAAAATGCTTCTGTCCAGTTTGTATATGAAGATATCTCCTTTTCCAGCATAAGCCTCAAAGAGCTCCAAATATCCACTTGCGTATTCTACAAAAACCGTGTTTCATAACTGGTCTATCAAAAGCAAGGTTCAACTCTGTGAGTTGAATGCACTCATCACAAAGAAGTTTCTGTGAATGCTTCCATCTAGCTTTTATGCAATGATATTTCCTTTTGCAGCATAGGCCTCAAAGCGCTCCAAATATCCACTTGCAGATTCTACAAAAAGAGGGTTTCAAAACTGCTCTATCAAAAGGCAGGTTGAACTCCGTGAGTTGAATGCACAAAGCACAGGGAACTTTCTGAGAAAGCTTTTGTCCAGTTTCTACGTGAAGATATTTCCTTTTCCAGCCTAGGCCTCAAAGCACTCCATCCATCCACATGAAGATTCTACTAAAAGAGTGTTTCGAAACTTCTCTATCAAAAGAAAGGTTGAACTCCGTGAGTTCAACGCACACATCACAAAGAAGTTTCTGAGAATGCTTCTGTCCAGTTTTTATGTGAAGATATTTCCTTTTCCAGCATAGGCCTCAAAGCGCTCCATATATCCACTTGCAGATGCTACAAAAAGAGTGTTTCAAAACTGCTCTTTCAGAAGGAAGCTTCAAGTCTGTGAGTTGAATGCACTTCTCACAAAGACGTTTCTGAGAATGCTTCTGTCTAGATTTCATGAGAAGATGTTTCCATTTACATCACAGGCCTCAAATCCCTCCAAATATTCACTTGCGTGTTCTACAAAAAGAGTGTTTCGAAACTTCTCTATCGATTGGTAGGTTCAACTCTCTGAGTTGAATGCACTCTTTACAAAGAGGTTTCTGAGAATATTTCTGTCTAGCTTTTATGTGAAGATATATCCTTTTCCAACATAGGCCTCGAAGCGCTCCGACTAAACAATTGCAGATTCTACAAAAGGAGTGCTTCAAAACTGTTCTATCGAAAGGAACGTTCAAGTCTGTGAGATGAATGCACTCTTCTCAAAGAGGTTTCTGAGAATGCTGCTGTCTAGTTTTTAGGTGAAGACATTTCCTTTTCCAGCATAGGCCTCAAAGCGCTCCAAATACCCACTTGCAGATTCTACAAAAAGAGTGTCTCCCAACTTCTCTATCAATTGGTAGGTTCAAGTCTGTGAGTTGAATGCAACCCACACAAAGAAGTTTCTGAGAATGCTGCTGTTTAGTTCTTCTGTGAAGATATTTCCTTTTCCAGCATAGGCCGGAAACCGCTACAAATATCCACCTGCAGATTTTACCAAAAGTGTGCTTCAAAACTGCTCTTTGAAAAGAAAGGTTCAACACTGTGAGTTGAATGCACATATCGTGAAGAAGTTTCTGAGAATGCTTCTGTCTAGTACTTAGGTGAAGAGGTTCCATTTCACAGCATAGGCCTCATAGTGCTCCAAATATCCACTTGCAGATTCTACAAAAAGAGTGTTTCAAAACTGTTCTATCAAAAGGAAGGTTCAAGTCTGTGAGTAGAATGCACTCATCACAAAGAAGTTTCTGAGAATGCTTCTGTCTAGTTTTTATGTGAAGACATTTCCTTTTCCAACATAGGCCTCAAAGCGTTCCGAATAAACACTTGCAGATTGTACAAAAGGAGTGTTTCAAAACTGTTCTATGAAAAGGAACGTTCAAGTCTGTGGGTTGAATGCACTCCTCACAAAGAAGTTTCTGAGAATGCAGCTGTCTAGTTTTTGTGTGAAGATATTTCCTTTTCCTTGCATAGGTCTCAAATCGCTGGAAATAGCCACTTGCAGATTTCACAAGAAGAGTGTTTCCAAACTGCTCTATCAAAAGACAGGTTCAACTCTGTGAGTTGAATGCACGCATCGAGAAGAACTTTCTGAGAATGCTTCTGTCTAGTTTTTAGGTGAAGATATTACATTTCCCAGCATAGGCCTCAAAGTGCTCCAAATATCCTTTTGCAGATTTTACAAAAAGAGTGTTTCAAAACTGCTCTTTCAAAAAGAAGGTTCAAGTCTGTGAGTTGAATGCACTCAACACAAGGAAGTTTCTGAGAATGCTTCTGTCTAGTTTTTATGTGAAGATATTTCCATTTCCAGCATCGGCCTCAAAGCGCTCCAAATATCCATTTGCAGATTCTACAAAAAGAGTGTTTCCAAACTTCTCTATCAATTAGTAGGTTCAACTCTGTGAGGTGAATGCACTCATCACAAAGAAGTTTCTGAGAATGCTGCTGTTTAGTTCTTATGTGAAGATATTTCCTTTTCCAGCATAGGCCGGAAATCGCTCTAAATATCCACTTGCAGATTTTACCAAAAGTGTGTTTCAAAACTGCTCTTTGAAAAGAAAGGTTCAACTCTGTGAGTTGATTGCACATGTGGTGAAGAAGTTTCTGAGAATGCTTCTGTCTAGTACTTAGCTGAAGAGATTTCATTTCACAGCATAGGCCTCATAGTGCTCCAAATATCCACTTGCAGATTCTACAAAAAGAGTGTTTCAAAACTGTTCTATCAAAAGGAAGGTTCAACTCTGTGACTAGAATGCACTCATCACAAAGAAGTTTCTGAGAATGCTTCTGTCTAGTTTTTATGTGAAGATATTTCCTTTTCCAACATAGGCCTCAAAGCGCTCCGAATAAACACCTGCAGATTGTACAAAAGGAGTGTTTCAAAACTGTTCTATGAAAAGGAACGTTCAAGTCTGTGAGTTGAATGCACTCCTCACAAAGAAGTTTCTGAGAATGCAGCTGTCTAGTTTTTGTGTGAAGATATTTCCTTTTCCTTGCATAGACCTCAAATCGCTGGAAATATCCACTTGCAGATTTCACAAAAAGAGTGTTTCCAAACTGCTCTATCAAAAGACGGGTTGAAATCTGTGAGTTGAATGCACGCATCGAGGAGATCTTTCTGAGGATGCTTCTGTCTAGTTTTTAGGTGAAGATATTCCATTTCCCAGCATGGGCCTCAAAATGCTCCAAATATCCATTTGCAGATTTTACAAAAAGAGTGTTTCAAAACTGCTCTTTCAAAAAGAAGGTTCAAGTCTATGGGTTGAACGCACTCAACACAAGGACGTTTCTGAGAATGCTTCTGTCCAGTTTTTATGTGAATATATTTCCATTTCCAGCCTAGGCTTCAAAGCGCTCCAAATATCCACTTGCAGATTCTACAAAAAGAGTGTTTCCAAACTTGTCTATCAATTAGTAGGTTCAACTCTGTGAGGTGAATGCACTCATCACAATGAAATTTCTGAGAATGCTTCTCTCTAGTTTTTATGTGAAGCAATTTCCTTTTCCAACATAGGCCTCAAGGTGCTCTGCATAAACACTTGCGAATTCTACAAACTTAGTGATTCAAAACTGTTCTATCAAAAGGAACGTTCAAGTCTGAGGTGAATGCACTCATCAGAGAGAACTTTCTCAGAATGCTTCTGTCTAGTTTTCAGGTGAAGATATTTCATTTCCCAGCATAGGCCTCAAAGCGCTCCAAATATCCACTTGCAGATCCTACAAAAAGAGTCTTTCCAAACTGCTCTTTGAAAAGGAAGGTTCAAATCTGCAAGTTGAAAGCACTCATCAGAGAGACGTTTCCGAGAATGATTCTATCTAGTTTTCATCTGCATGTGTTTCCTTTTCCACTAGATGCCGCAATCGCACCAAATATCCACTTGCAGTTTCCACGAAAAGAGTGTTGCAGAACTGCTCCATGGAAAGGAGTGTTCAACTCTGTGAGTTCAATCCCCACATGACATAAAAGTTTCTGAAAATGCTTCTGTCCAGTTTGTATATGAAGATATCTCCTTTTCCAGCATAAGCCTCAAAGAGCTCCAAATATCCACTTGCGTATTCTACAAAAACCGTGTTTCATAACTGGTCTATCAAAAGCAAGGTTCAACTCTGTGAGTTGAATGCACTCATCACAAAGAAGTTTCTGTGAATGCTTCCATCTAGCTTTTATGCAATGATATTTCCTTTTGCAGCATAGGCCTCCAAGCGCTCCAAATATCCACTTGCAGATTCTACAAAAAGAGGGTTGCAAAACTGCTCTATCAAAAGGCAGGTTGAACTCCGTGAGTTGAATGCACAAAGCACAGGGAACTTTCTGAGAAAGCTTTTGTCCAGTTTCTACGTGAAGATATTTCCTTTTCCAGCCTAGGCCTCAAAGCACTCCATCCATCCACATGAAGATTCTACTAAAAGAGTGTTTCGAATCTTCTCTATCAAAAGAAAGGTTGAACTCCGTGAGTTCAACGCACACATCACAAAGAAGTTTCTGAGAATGCTTCTGTCCAGTTTTTATGTGAAGATATTTCCTTTTCCAGCATAGGCCTCAAAGCGCTCCATATATCCACTTGCAGATGCTACAAAAAGAGTGTTTCAAAACTGCTCTTTCAGAAGGAAGCTTCAAGTCTGTGAGTTGAATGCACTTCTCACAAAGACGTTTCTGAGAATGCTTCTGTCTAGATTTCATGAGAAGATGTTTCCATTTACATCACAGGCCTCAAATCCCTCCAAATATTCACTTGCGTGTTCTACAAAAAGAGTGTTTCGAAACTTCTCTATCGATTGGTAGGTTCAACTCTCTGAGTTGAATGCACTCTTTACAAAGAGGTTTCTGAGAATATTTCTGTCTAGCTTTTATGTGAAGATATATCCTTTTCCAACATAGGCCTCGAAGCGCTCCGACTAAACAATTGCAGATTCTACAAAAGGAGTGCTTCAAAACTGTTCTATCGAAAGGAACGTTCAAGTCTGTGAGATGAATGCACTCTTCTCAAAGAGGTTTCTGAGAATGCTGCTGTCTAGTTTTTAGGTGAAGACATTTCCTTTTCCAGCATAGGCCTCAAAGCGCTCCAAATACCCACTTGCAGATTCTACAAAAAGAGTGTCTCCCAACTTCTCTATCAATTGGTAGGTTCAAGTCTGTGAGTTGAATGCAACCCACACAAAGAAGTTTCTGAGAATGCTGCTGTTTAGTTCTTCTGTGAAGATATTTCCATTTCCAGCATAGGCCGGAAACCGCTACAAATATCCACCTGCAGATTTTACCAAAAGTGTGCTTCAAAACTGCTCTTTGAAAAGAAAGGTTCAACACTGTGAGTTGAATGCACATATCGTGAAGAAGTTTCTGAGAATGCTTCTGTCTAGTACTTAGGTGAAGAGATTCCATTTCACAGCATAGGCCTCATAGTGCTCCAAATATCCACTTGCAGATTCTACAAAAAGAGGGTTGCAAAACTGCTCTATCAAAAGGCAGGTTGAACTCCGTGAGTTGAATGCACAAAGCACAGGGAACTTTCTGAGAAAGCTTTTGTCCAGTTTCTACGTGAAGATATTTCCTTTTCCAGCCTAGGCCTCAAAGCACTCCATCCATCCACATGAAGATTCTACTAAAAGAGTGTTTCGAATCTTCTCTATCAAAAGAAAGGTTGAACTCCGTGAGTTCAACGCACACATCACAAAGAAGTTTCTGAGAATGCTTCTGTCCAGTTTTTATGTGAAGATATTTCCTTTTCCAGCATAGGCCTCAAAGCGCTCCATATATCCACTTGCAGATGCTACAAAAAGAGTGTTTCAAAACTGCTCTTTCAGAAGGAAGCTTCAAGTCTGTGAGTTGAATGCACTTCTCACAAAGACGTTTCTGAGAATGCTTCTGTCTAGATTTCATGAGAAGATGTTTCCATTTACATCACAGGCCTCAAATCCCTCCAAATATTCACTTGCGTGTTCTACAAAAAGAGTGTTTCGAAACTTCTCTATCGATTGGTAGGTTCAACTCTCTGAGTTGAATGCACTCTTTACAAAGAGGTTTCTGAGAATATTTCTGTCTAGCTTTTATGTGAAGATATATCCTTTTCCAACATAGGCCTCGAAGCGCTCCGACTAAACAATTGCAGATTCTACAAAAGGAGTGCTTCAAAACTGTTCTATCGAAAGGAACGTTCAAGTCTGTGAGATGAATGCACTCTTCTCAAAGAGGTTTCTGAGAATGCTGCTGTCTAGTTTTTAGGTGAAGACATTTCCTTTTCCAGCATAGGCCTCAAAGCGCTCCAAATACCCACTTGCAGATTCTACAAAAAGAGTGTCTCCCAACTTCTCTATCAATTGGTAGGTTCAAGTCTGTGAGTTGAATGCAACCCACACAAAGAAGTTTCTGAGAATGCTGCTGTTTAGTTCTTCTGTGAAGATATTTCCATTTCCAGCATAGGCCGGAAACCGCTACAAATATCCACCTGCAGATTTTACCAAAAGTGTGCTTCAAAACTGCTCTTTGAAAAGAAAGGTTCAACACTGTGAGTTGAATGCACATATCGTGAAGAAGTTTCTGAGAATGCTTCTGTCTAGTACTTAGGTGAAGAGATTCCATTTCACAGCATAGGCCTCATAGTGCTCCAAATATCCACTTGCAGATTCTACAAAAAGAGTGTTTCAAAACTGTTCTATCAAAAGGAAGGTTCAACTCTGTGAGTAGAATGCACTCATCACAAAGAAGTTTCTGAGAATGCTTCTGTCTAGTTTTTATGTGAAGACATTTCCTTTTCCAACATAGGCCTCAAAGCGTTCCGAATAAACACTTGCAGATTGTACAAAAGGAGTGTTTCAAAACTGTTCTATGAAAAGGAACGTTCAAGTCTGTGGGTTGAATGCACTCCTCACAAAGAAGTTTCTGAGAATGCAGCTGTCTAGTTTTTGTGTGAAGATATTTCCTTTTCCTTGCATAGGTCTCAAATCGCTGGAAATAGCCACTTGCAGATTTCACAAGAAGAGTGTTTCCAAACTGCTCTATCAAAAGACAGGTTCAACTCTGTGAGTTGAATGCACGCATCGAGAAGAACTTTCTGAGAATGCTTCTGTCTAGTTTTTAGGTGAAGATATTACATTTCCCAGCATAGGCCTCAAAGTGCTCCAAATATCCTTTTGCAGATTTTACAAAAAGAGTGTTTCAAAACTGCTCTTTCAAAAAGAAGGTTCAAGTCTGTGAGTTGAATGCACTCAACACAAGGAAGTTTCTGAGAATGCTTCTGTCTAGTTTTTATGTGAAGATATTTCCATTTCCAGCATCGGCCTCAAAGCGCTCCAAATATCCATTTGCAGATTCTACAAAAAGAGTGTTTCCAAACTTCTCTATCAATTAGTAGGTTCAACTCTGTGAGGTGAATGCACTCATCACAAAGAAGTTTCTGAGAATGCTGCTGTTTAGTTCTTATGTGAAGATATTTCCTTTTCCAGCATAGGCCGGAAATCGCTCTAAATATCCACTTGCAGATTTTACCAAAAGTGTGTTTCAAAACTGCTCTTTGAAAAGAAAGGTTCAACTCTGTGAGTTGATTGCACATGTGGTGAAGAAGTTTCTGAGAATGCTTCTGTCTAGTACTTAGCTGAAGAGATTTCATTTCACAGCATAGGCCTCATAGTGCTCCAAATATCCACTTGCAGATTCTACAAAAAGAGTGTTTCAAAACTGTTCTATCAAAAGGAAGGTTCAACTCTGTGACTAGAATGCACTCATCACAAAGAAGTTTCTGAGAATGCTTCTGTCTAGTTTTTATGTGAAGATATTTCCTTTTCCAACATAGGCCTCAAAGCGCTCCGAATAAACACCTGCAGATTGTACAAAAGGAGTGTTTCAAAACTGTTCTATGAAAAGGAACGTTCAAGTCTGTGAGTTGAATGCACTCCTCACAAAGAAGTTTCTGAGAATGCAGCTGTCTAGTTTTTGTGTGAAGATATTTCCTTTTCCTTGCATAGACCTCAAATCGCTGGAAATATCCACTTGCAGATTTCACAAAAAGAGTGTTTCCAAACTGCTCTATCAAAAGACGGGTTGAAATCTGTGAGTTGAATGCACGCATCGAGGAGATCGTTCTGAGGATGCTTCTGTCTAGTTTTTAGGTGAAGATATTCCATTTCCCAGCATGGGCCTCAAAATGCTCCAAATATCCATTTGCAGATTTTACAAAAAGAGTGTTTCAAAACTGCTCTTTCAAAAAGAAGGTTCAAGTCTATGGGTTGAACGCACTCAACACAAGGACGTTTCTGAGAATGCTTCTGTCCAGTTTTTCTGTGAATATATTTCCATTTCCAGCCTAGGCTTCAAAGCGCTCCAAATATCCACTTGCAGATTCTACAAAAAGAGTGTTTCCAAACTTGTCTATCAATTAGTAGGTTCAACTCTGTGAGGTGAATGCACTCATCACAATGAAATTTCTGAGAATGCTTCTCTCTAGTTTTTATGTGAAGCAATTTCCTTTTCCAACATAGGCCTCAAGGTGCTCTGCATAAACACTTGCGAATTCTACAAACTTAGTGATTCAAAACTGTTCTATCAAAAGGAACGTTCAAGTCTGAGGTGAATGCACTCATCAGAGAGAACTTTCTCAGAATGCTTCTGTCTAGTTTTCAGGTGAAGATATTTCATTTCCCAGCATAGGCCTCAAAGCGCTCCAAATATCCACTTGCAGATCCTACAAAAAGAGTCTTTCCAAACTGCTCTTTGAAAAGGAAGGTTCAAATCTGCGAGTTGAAAGCACTCATCAGAGAGACGTTTCCGAGAATGATTCTATCTAGTTTTCATCTGCATGTGTTTCCTTTTCCACTAGATGCCGCAATCGCACCAAATATCCACTTGCAGTTTCCACGAAAAGAGTGTTGCAGAACTGCTCCATGGAAAGGAGTGTTCAACTCTGTGAGTTCAATCCCCACATGACATAAAAGTTTCTGAAAATGCTTCTGTCCAGTTTGTATATGAAGATATCTCCTTTTCCAGCATAAGCCTCAAAGAGCTCCAAATATCCACTTGCGTATTCTACAAAAACCGTGTTTCATAACTGGTCTATCAAAAGCAAGGTTCAACTCTGTGAGTTGAATGCACTCATCACAAAGAAGTTTCTGTGAATGCTTCCATCTAGCTTTTATGCAATGATATTTCCTTTTGCAGCATAGGCCTCAAAGCGCTCCAAATATCCACTTGCAGATTCTACAAAAAGAGGGTTTCAAAACTGCTCTATCAAAAGGCAGGTTGAACTCCGTGAGTTGAATGCACAAAGCACAGGGAACTTTCTGAGAAAGCTTTTGTCCAGTTTCTACGTGAAGATATTTCCTTTTCCAGCCTAGGCCTCAAAGCACTCCATCCATCCACATGAAGATTCTACTAAAAGAGTGTTTCGAAACTTCTCTATCAAAAGAAAGGTTGAACTCCGTGAGTTCAACGCACACATCACAAAGAAGTTTCTGAGAATGCTTCTGTCCAGTTTTTATGTGAAGATATTTCCTTTTCCAGCATAGGCCTCAAAGCGCTCCATATATCCACTTGCAGATGCTACAAAAAGAGTGTTTCAAAACTGCTCTTTCAGAAGGAAGCTTCAAGTCTGTGAGTTGAATGCACTTCTCACAAAGACGTTTCTGAGAATGCTTCTGTCTAGATTTCATGAGAAGATGTTTCCATTTACATCACAGGCCTCAAATCCCTCCAAATATTCACTTGCGTGTTCTACAAAAAGAGTGTTTCGAAACTTCTCTATCGATTGGTAGGTTCAACTCTCTGAGTTGAATGCACTCTTTACAAAGAGGTTTCTGAGAATATTTCTGTCTAGTTTTTATGTGAAGATATATCCTTTTCCAACATAGGCCTCGAAGCGCTCCGACTAAACAATTGCAGATTCTACAAAAGGAGTGCTTCAAAACTGTTCTATCGAAAGGAACGTTCAAGTCTGTGAGATGAATGCACTCTTCTCAAAGAGGTTTCTGAGAATGCTGCTGTCTAGTTTTTAGGTGAAGACATTTCCTTTTCCAGCATAGGCCTCAAAGCGCTCCAAATACCCACTTGCAGATTCTACAAAAAGAGTGTCTCCCAACTTCTCTATCAATTGGTAGGTTCAAGTCTGTGAGTTGAATGCAATCCACACAAAGAAGTTTCTGAGAATGCTGCTGTTTAGTTCTTCTGTGAAGATATTTCCTTTTCCAGCATAGGCCGGAAACCGCTACAAATATCCACCTGCAGATTTTACCAAAAGTGTGCTTCAAAACTGCTCTTTGAAAAGAAAGGTTCAACACTGTGAGTGGAATGCACATATCGTGAAGAAGTTTCTGAGAATGCTTCTGTCTAGTACTTAGGTGAAGAGATTCCATTTCACAGCATAGGCCTCATAGTGCTCCAAATATCCACTTGCAGATTCTACAAAAAGAGTGTTTCAAAACTGTTCTATCAAAAGGAAGGTTCAAGTCTGTGAGTAGAATGCACTCATCACAAAGAAGTTTCTGAGAATGCTTCTGTCTAGTTTTTATGTGAAGACATTTCCTTTTCCAACATAGGCCTCAAAGCGTTCCGAATAAACACTTGCAGATTGTACAAAAGGAGTGTTTCAAAACTGTTCTATGAAAAGGAACGTTCAAGTCTGTGAGTTGAATGCACTCCTCACAAAGAAGTTTCTGAGAATGCAGCTGTCTAGTTTTTGTGTGAAGATATTTCCTTTTCCTTGCATAGGTCTCAAATCGCTGGAAATAGCCACTTGCAGATTTCACAAGAAGAGTGTTTCCAAACTGCTCTATCAAAAGACAGGTTCAACTCTGTGAGTTGAATGCACGCACCGAGAAGAACTTTCTGAGAATGCTTCTGTCTAGTTTTTAGGTGAAGATATTACATTTCCCAGCATAGGCCTCAAAGTGCTCCAAATATCCTTTTGCAGATTTTACAAAAAGAGTGTTTCAAAACTGCTCTTTCAAAAAGAAGGTTCAAGTCTGTGAGTTGAATGCACTCAACACAAGGAAGTTTCTGAGAATGCTTCTGTCTAGTTTTTATGTGAAGATATTTCCATTTCCAGCATCGGCCTCAAAGCGCTCCAAATATCCATTTGCAGATTCTACAAAAAGAGTGTTTCCAAACTTCTCTATCAATTAGTAGGTTCAACTCTGTGAGGTGAATGCACTCATCACAAAGAAGTTTCTGAGAATGCTGCTGTTTAGTTCTTATGTGAAGATATTTCCTTTTCCAGCATAGGCCGGAAATCGCTCTAAATATCCACTTGCAGATTTTACCAAAAGTGTGTTTCAAAACTGCTCTTTGAAAAGAAAGGTTCAACTCTGTGAGTTGATTGCACATGTGGTGAAGAAGTTTCTGAGAATGCTTCTGTCTAGTACTTAGCTGAAGAGATTTCATTTCACAGCATAGGCCTCATAGTGCTCCAAATATCCACTTGCAGATTCTACAAAAAGAGTGTTTCAAAACTGTTCTATCAAAAGGAAGGTTCAACTCTGTGACTAGAATGCACTCATCACAAAGAAGTTTCTGAGAATGCTTCTGTCTAGTTTTTATGTGAAGATATTTCCTTTTCCAACATAGGCCTCAAAGCGCTCCGAATAAACACCTGCAGATTGTACAAAAGGAGTGTTTCAAAACTGTTCTATGAAAAGGAACGTTCAAGTCTGTGAGTTGAATGCACTCCTCACAAAGAAGTTTCTGAGAATGCAGCTGTCTAGTTTTTGTGTGAAGATATTTCCTTTTCCTTGCATAGACCTCAAATCGCTGGAAATATCCACTTGCAGATTTCACAAAAAGAGTGTTTCCAAACTGCTCTATCAAAAGACGGGTTGAAATCTGTGAGTTGAATGCACGCATCGAGGAGATCTTTCTGAGGATGCTTCTGTCTAGTTTTTAGGTGAAGATATTCCATTTCCCAGCATGGGCCTCAAAATGCTCCAAATATCCATTTGCAGATTTTACAAAAAGAGTGTTTCAAAACTGCTCTTTCAAAAAGAAGGTTCAAGTCTATGGGTTGAACGCACTCAACACAAGGACGTTTCTGAGAATGCTTCTGTCCAGTTTTTCTGTGAATATATTTCCATTTCCAGCCTAGGCTTCAAAGCGCTCCAAATATCCACTTGCAGATTCTACAAAAAGAGTGTTTCCAAACTTGTCTATCAATTAGTAGGTTCAACTCTGTGAGGTGAATGCACTCATCACAATGAAATTTCTGAGAATGCTTCTCTCTAGTTTTTATGTGAAGCAATTTCCTTTTCCAACATAGGCCTCAAGGTGCTCTGCATAAACACTTGCGAATTCTACAAACTTAGTGATTCAAAACTGTTCTATCAAAAGGAACGTTCAAGTCTGAGGTGAATGCACTCATCAGAGAGAACTTTCTCAGAATGCTTCTGTCTAGTTTTCAGGTGAAGATATTTCATTTCCCAGCATAGGCCTCAAAGCGCTCCAAATATCCACTTGCAGATCCTACAAAAAGAGTCTTTCAAAACTGCTCTTTGAAAAGGAAGGTTCAAATCTGCGAGTTGAAAGCACTCATCAGAGAGACGTTTCCGAGAATGATTCTATCTAGTTTTCATCTGCATGTGTTTCCTTTTCCACTAGATGCCGCAATCGCACCAAATATCCACTTGCAGTTTCCACGAAAAGAGTGTTGCAGAACTGCTCCATGGAAAGGAGTGTTCAACTCTGTGAGTTCAATCCCCACATGACATAAAAGTTTCTGAAAATGCTTCTGTCCAGTTTGTATATGAAGATATCTCCTTTTCCAGCATAAGCCTCAAAGAGCTCCAAATATCCACTTGCGTATTCTACAAAAACCGTGTTTCATAACTGGTCTATCAAAAGCAAGGTTCAACTCTGTGAGTTGAATGCACTCATCACAAAGAAGTTTCTGTGAATGCTTCCATCTAGCTTTTATGCAATGATATTTCCTTTTGCAGCATAGGCCTCAAAGCGCTCCAAATATCCACTTGCAGATTCTACAAAAAGAGGGTTTCAAAACTGCTCTATCAAAAGGCAGGTTGAACTCCGTGAGTTGAATGCACAAAGCACAGGGAACTTTCTGAGAAAGCTTTTGTCCAGTTTCTACGTGAAGATATTTCCATTTCCAGCCTAGGCCTCAAAGCACTCCATCCATCCACATGAAGATTCTACTAAAAGAGTGTTTCGAAACTTCCCTATCAAAAGAAAGGTTGAACTCCGTGAGCTCAACGCACACATCACAAAGAAGTTTCTGAGAATGCTTCTGTCCAGTTTTTATGTGAAGATATTTCCTTTTCCAGCATAGGCCTCAAAGCGCTCCATATATCCACTTGCAGATGCTACAAAAAGAGTGTTTCAAAACTGCTCTTTCAGAAGGAAGCTTCAAGTCTGTGAGTTGAATGCACTTCTCACAAAGACGTTTCTGAGAATGCTTCTGTCTAGATTTCATGAGAAGATGTTTCCATTTACATCACAGGCCTCAAATCCCTCCAAATATTCACTTGCGTGTTCTACAAAAAGAGTGTTTCGAAACTTCTCTATCGATTGGTAGGTTCAACTCTCTGAGTTGAATGCACTCTTTACAAAGAGGTTTCTGAGAATATTTCTGTCTAGTTTTTATGTGAAGATATATCCTTTTCCAACATAGGCCTCGAAGCGCTCCGACTAAACAATTGCAGATTCTACAAAAGGAGTGCTTCAAAACTGTTCTATCGAAAGGAACGTTCAAGTCTGTGAGATGAATGCACTCTTCTCAAAGAGGTTTCTGAGAATGCTGCTGTCTAGTTTTTAGGTGAAGACATTTCCTTTTCCAGCATAGGCCTCAAAGCGCTCCAAATACCCACTTGCAGATTCTACAAAAAGAGTGTCTCCCAACTTCTCTATCAATTGGTAGGTTCAAGTCTGTGAGTTGAATGCAATCCACACAAAGAAGTTTCTGAGAATGCTGCTGTTTAGTTCTTCTGTGAAGATATTTCCTTTTCCAGCATAGGCCGGAAACCGCTACAAATATCCACCTGCAGATTTTACCAAAAGTGTGCTTCAAAACTGCTCTTTGAAAAGAAAGGTTCAACACTGTGAGTGGAATGCACATATCGTGAAGAAGTTTCTGAGAATGCTTCTGTCTAGTACTTAGGTGAAGAGATTCCATTTCACAGCATAGGCCTCATAGTGCTCCAAATATCCACTTGCAGATTCTACAAAAAGAGTGTTTCAAAACTGTTCTATCAAAAGGAAGGTTCAAGTCTGTGAGTAGAATGCACTCATCACAAAGAAGTTTCTGAGAATGCTTCTGTCTAGTTTTTATGTGAAGACATTTCCTTTTCCAACATAGGCCTCAAAGCGTTCCGAATAAACACTTGCAGATTGTACAAAAGGAGTGTTTCAAAACTGTTCTATGAAAAGGAACGTTCAAGTCTGTGAGTTGAATGCACTCCTCACAAAGAAGTTTCTGAGAATGCAGCTGTCTAGTTTTTGTGTGAAGATATTTCCTTTTCCTTGCATAGGTCTCAAATCGCTGGAAATAGCCACTTGCAGATTTCACAAGAAGAGTGTTTCCAAACTGCTCTATCAAAAGACAGGTTCAACTCTGTGAGTTGAATGCACGCACCGAGAAGAACTTTCTGAGAATGCTTCTGTCTAGTTTTTAGGTGAAGATATTACATTTCCCAGCATAGGCCTCAAAGTGCTCCAAATATCCTTTTGCAGATTTTACAAAAAGAGTGTTTCAAAACTGCTCTTTCAAAAAGAAGGTTCAAGTCTGTGAGTTGAATGCACTCAACACAAGGAAGTTTCTGAGAATGCTTCTGTCTAGTTTTTATGTGAAGATATTTCCATTTCCAGCATCGGCCTCAAAGCGCTCCAAATATCCATTTGCAGATTCTACAAAAAGAGTGTTTCCAAACTTCTCTATCAATTAGTAGGTTCAACTCTGTGAGGTGAATGCACTCATCACAAAGAAGTTTCTGAGAATGCTGCTGTTTAGTTCTTATGTGAAGATATTTCCTTTTCCAGCATAGGCCGGAAATCGCTCTAAATATCCACTTGCAGATTTTACCAAAAGTGTGTTTCAAAACTGCTCTTTGAAAAGAAAGGTTCAACTCTGTGAGTTGATTGCACATGTGGTGAAGAAGTTTCTGAGAATGCTTCTGTCTAGTACTTAGCTGAAGAGATTTCATTTCACAGCATAGGCCTCATAGTGCTCCAAATATCCACTTGCAGATTCTACAAAAAGAGTGTTTCAAAACTGTTCTATCAAAAGGAAGGTTCAACTCTGTGACTAGAATGCACTCATCACAAAGAAGTTTCTGAGAATGCTTCTGTCTAGTTTTTATGTGAAGATATTTCCTTTTCCAACATAGGCCTCAAAGCGCTCCGAATAAACACCTGCAGATTGTACAAAAGGAGTGTTTCAAAACTGTTCTATGAAAAGGAACGTTCAAGTCTGTGAGTTGAATGCACTCCTCACAAAGAAGTTTCTGAGAATGCAGCTGTCTAGTTTTTGTGTGAAGATATTTCCTTTTCCTTGCATAGACCTCAAATCGCTGGAAATATCCACTTGCAGATTTCACAAAAAGAGTGTTTCCAAACTGCTCTATCAAAAGACGGGTTGAAATCTGTGAGTTGAATGCACGCATCGAGGAGATCTTTCTGAGGATGCTTCTGTCTAGTTTTTAGGTGAAGATATTCCATTTCCCAGCATGGGCCTCAAAATGCTCCAAATATCCATTTGCAGATTTTACAAAAAGAGTGTTTCAAAACTGCTCTTTCAAAAAGAAGGTTCAAGTCTATGGGTTGAACGCACTCAACACAAGGACGTTTCTGAGAATGCTTCTGTCCAGTTTTTCTGTGAATATATTTCCATTTCCAGCCTAGGCTTCAAAGCGCTCCAAATATCCACTTGCAGATTCTACAAAAAGAGTGTTTCCAAACTTGTCTATCAATTAGTAGGTTCAACTCTGTGAGGTGAATGCACTCATCACAATGAAATTTCTGAGAATGCTTCTCTCTAGTTTTTATGTGAAGCAATTTCCTTTTCCAACATAGGCCTCAAGGTGCTCTGCATAAACACTTGCGAATTCTACAAACTTAGTGATTCAAAACTGTTCTATCAAAAGGAACGTTCAAGTCTGAGGTGAATGCACTCATCAGAGAGAACTTTCTCAGAATGCTTCTGTCTAGTTTTCAGGTGAAGATATTTCATTTCCCAGCATAGGCCTCAAAGCGCTCCAAATATCCACTTGCAGATCCTACAAAAAGAGTCTTTCCAAACTGCTCTTTGAAAAGGAAGGTTCAAATCTGCGAGTTGAAAGCACTCATCAGAGAGACGTTTCCGAGAATGATTCTATCTAGTTTTCATCTGCATGTGTTTCCTTTTCCACTAGATGCCGCAATCGCACCAAATATCCACTTGCAGTTTCCACGAAAAGAGTGTTGCAGAACTGCTCCATGGAAAGGAGTGTTCAACTCTGTGAGTTCAATCCCCACATGACATAAAAGTTTCTGAAAATGCTTCTGTCCAGTTTGTATATGAAGATATCTCCTTTTCCAGCATAAGCCTCAAAGAGCTCCAAATATCCACTTGCGTATTCTACAAAAACCGTGTTTCATAACTGGTCTATCAAAAGCAAGGTTCAACTCTGTGAGTTGAATGCACTCATCACAAAGAAGTTTCTGTGAATGCTTCCATCTAGCTTTTATGCAATGATATTTCCTTTTGCAGCATAGGCCTCAAAGCGCTCCAAATATCCACTTGCAGATTCTACAAAAAGAGGGTTTCAAAACTGCTCTATCAAAAGGCAGGTTGAACTCCGTGAGTTGAATGCACAAAGCACAGGGAACTTTCTGAGAAAGCTTTTGTCCAGTTTCTACGTGAAGATATTTCCATTTCCAGCCTAGGCCTCAAAGCACTCCATCCATCCACATGAAGATTCTACTAAAAGAGTGTTTCGAAACTTCCCTATCAAAAGAAAGGTTGAACTCCGTGAGTTCAACGCACACATCACAAAGAAGTTTCTGAGAATGCTTCTGTCCAGTTTTTATGTGAAGATATTTCCTTTTCCAGCATAGGCCTCAAAGCGCTCCATATATCCACTTGCAGATGCTACAAAAAGAGTGTTTCAAAACTGCTCTTTCAGAAGGAAGCTTCAAGTCTGTGAGTTGAATGCACTTCTCACAAAGACGTTTCTGAGAATGCTTCTGTCTAGATTTCATGAGAAGATGTTTCCATTTACATCACAGGCCTCAAATCCCTCCAAATATTCACTTGCGTGTTCTACAAAAAGAGTGTTTCGAAACTTCTCTATCGATTGGTAGGTTCAACTCTCTGAGTTGAATGCACTCTTTACAAAGAGGTTTCTGAGAATATTTCTGTCTAGTTTTTATGTGAAGATATATCCTTTTCCAACATAGGCCTCGAAGCGCTCCGACTAAACAATTGCAGATTCTACAAAAGGAGTGCTTCAAAACTGTTCTATCGAAAGGAACGTTCAAGTCTGTGAGATGAATGCACTCTTCTCAAAGAGGTTTCTGAGAATGCTGCTGTCTAGTTTTTAGGTGAAGACATTTCCTTTTCCAGCATAGGCCTCAAAGCGCTCCAAATACCCACTTGCAGATTCTACAAAAAGAGTGTCTCCCAACTTCTCTATCAATTGGTAGGTTCAAGTCTGTGAGTTGAATGCAACCCACACAAAGAAGTTTCTGAGAATGCTGCTGTTTAGTTCTTATGTGAAGATATTTCCTTTTCCAGCATAGGCCGGAAACCGCTACAAATATCCACTTGCAGATTTTACCAAAAGTGTGCTTCAAAACTGCTCTTTGAAAAGAAAGGTTCAACACTGTGAGTTGAATGCACATATCGTGAAGAAGTTTCTGAGAATGCTTCTGTCTAGTACTTAGGTGAAGAGATTCCATTTCACAGCATAGGCCTCATAGTGCTCCAAATATCCACTTGCAGATTCTACAAAAAGAGTGTTTCAAAACTGTTCTATCAAAAGGAAGGTTCAAGTCTGTGAGTAGAATGCACTCATCACAAAGAAGTTTCTGAGAATGCTTCTGTCTAGTTTTTATGTGAAGACATTTCCTTTTCCAACATAGGCCTCAAAGCGTTCCGAATAAACACTTGCAGATTGTACAAAAGGAGTGTTTCAAAACTGTTCTATGAAAAGGAACGTTCAAGTCTGTGAGTTGAATGCACTCCTCACAAAGAAGTTTCTGAGAATGCAGCTGTCTAGTTTTTGTGTGAAGATATTTCCTTTTCCTTGCATAGGTCTCAAATCGCTGGAAATAGCCACTTGCAGATTTCACAAGAAGAGTGTTTCCAAACTGCTCTATCAAAAGACAGGTTCAACTCTGTGAGTTGAATGCACGCATCGAGAAGAACTTTCTGAGAATGCTTCTGTCTAGTTTTTAGGTGAAGATATTACATTTCCCAGCATAGGCCTCAAAGTGCTCCAAATATCCTTTTGCAGATTTTACAAAAAGAGTGTTTCAAAACTGCTCTTTCAAAAAGAAGGTTCAAGTCTGTGAGTTGAATGCACTCAACACAAGGAAGTTTCTGAGAATGCTTCTGTCTAGTTTTTATGTGAAGATATTTCCATTTCCAGCATCGGACTCAAAGCGCTCCAAATATCCATTTGCAGATTCTACAAAAAGAGTGTTTCCAAACTTCTCTATCAATTAGTAGGTTCAACTCTGTGAGGTGAATGCACTCATCACAAAGAAGTTTCTGAGAATGCTGCTGTTTAGTTCTTATGTGAAGATATTTCCTTTTCCAGCATAGGCCGGAAATCGCTCTAAATATCCACTTGCAGATTTTACCAAAAGTGTGTTTCAAAACTGCTCTTTGAAAAGAAAGGTTCAACTCTGTGAGTTGATTGCACATGTGGTGAAGAAGTTTCTGAGAATGCTTCTGTCTAGTACTTAGCTGAAGAGATTTCATTTCACAGCATAGGCCTCATAGTGCTCCAAATATCCACTTGCAGATTCTACAAAAAGAGTGTTTCAAAACTGTTCTATCAAAAGGAAGGTTCAACTCTGTGACTAGAATGCACTCATCACAAAGAAGTTTCTGAGAATGCTTCTGTCTAGTTTTTATGTGAAGATATTTCCTTTTCCAACATAGGCCTCAAAGCGCTCCGAATAAACACCTGCAGATTGTACAAAAGGAGTGTTTCAAAACTGTTCTATGAAAAGGAACGTTCAAGTCTGTGAGTTGAATGCACTCCTCACAAAGAAGTTTCTGAGAATGCAGCTGTCTAGTTTTTGTGTGAAGATATTTCCTTTTCCTTGCATAGACCTCAAATCGCTGGAAATATCCACTTGCAGATTTCACAAAAAGAGTGTTTCCAAACTGCTCTATCAAAAGACGGGTTGAAATCTGTGAGTTGAATGCACGCATCGAGGAGATCTTTCTGAGGATGCTTCTGTCTAGTTTTTAGGTGAAGATATTCCATTTCCCAGCATGGGCCTCAAAATGCTCCAAATATCCATTTGCAGATTTTACAAAAAGAGTGTTTCAAAACTGCTCTTTCAAAAAGAAGGTTCAAGTCTATGGGTTGAACGCACTCAACACAAGGACGTTTCTGAGAATGCTTCTGTCCAGTTTTTATGTGAATATATTTCCATTTCCAGCCTAGGCTTCAAAGCGCTCCAAATATCCACTTGCAGATTCTACAAAAAGAGTGTTTCCAAACTTGTCTATCAATTAGTAGGTTCAACTCTGTGAAGTGAATGCACTCATCACAATGAAATTTCTGAGAATGCTTCTCTCTGGTTTTTATGTGAAGCAATTTCCTTTTCCAACATAGGCCTCAAGGTGCTCTGCATAAACACTTGCGAATTCTACAAACTTAGTGATTCAAAACTGTTCTATCAAAAGGAACGTTCAAGTCTGAGGTGAATGCACTCATCAGAGAGAACTTTCTCAGAATGCTTCTGTCTAGTTTTCAGGTGAAGATATTTCATTTCCCAGCATAGTCCTCAAAGCGCTCCAAATATCCACTTGCAGATCCTACAAAAAGAGTCTTTCAAAACTGCTCTTTGAAAAGGAAGGTTCAAATCTGCGAGTTGAAAGCACTCATCAGAGAGACGTTTCCGAGAATGATTCTATCTAGTTTTCATCTGCATGTGTTTCCTTTTCCACTAGATGCCGCAATCGCACCAAATATCCACTTGCAGTTTCCACGAAAAGAGTGTTGCAGAACTGCTCCATGGAAAGGAGTGTTCAACTCTGTGAGTTCAATCCCCACATGACATAAAAGTTTCTGAAAATGCTTCTGTCCAGTTTGTATATGAAGATATCTCCTTTTCCAGCATAAGCCTCAAAGAGCTCCAAATATCCACTTGCGTATTCTACAAAAACCGTGTTTCATAACTGGTCTATCAAAAGCAAGGTTCAACTCTGTGAGTTGAATGCACTCATCACAAAGAAGTTTCTGTGAATGCTTCCATCTAGCTTTTATGCAATGATATTTCCTTTTGCAGCATAGGCCTCAAAGCGCTCCAAATATCCACTTGCAGATTCTACAAAAAGAGGGTTTCAAAACTGCTCTATCAAAAGGCAGGTTGAACTCCGTGAGTTGAATGCACAAAGCACAGGGAACTTTCTGAGAAAGCTTTTGTCCAGTTTCTACGTGAAGATATTTCCTTTTCCAGCCTAGGCCTCAAAGCACTCCATCCATCCACATGAAGATTCTACTAAAAGAGTGTTTCGAAACTTCTCTATCAAAAGAAAGGTTGAACTCCGTGAGTTCAACGCACACATCACAAAGAAGTTTCTGAGAATGCTTCTGTCCAGTTTTTATGTGAAGATATTTCCTTTTCCAGCATAGGCCTCAAAGCGCTCCATATATCCACTTGCAGATGCTACAAAAAGAGTGTTTCAAAACTGCTCTTTCAGAAGGAAGCTTCAAGTCTGTGAGTTGAATGCACTTCTCACAAAGACGTTTCTGAGAATGCTTCTGTCTAGATTTCATGAGAAGATGTTTCCATTTACATCACAGGCCTCAAATCCCTCCAAATATTCACTTGCGTGTTCTACAAAAAGAGTGTTTCGAAACTTCTCTATCGATTGGTAGGTTCAACTCTCTGAGTTGAATGCACTCTTTACAAAGAGGTTTCTGAGAATATTTCTGTCTAGTTTTTATGTGAAGATATATCCTTTTCCAACATAGGCCTCGAAGCGCTCCGACTAAACAATTGCAGATTCTACAAAAGGAGTGCTTCAAAACTGTTCTATCGAAAGGAACGTTCAAGTCTGTGAGATGAATGCACTCTTCTCAAAGAGGTTTCTGAGAATGCTGCTGTCTAGTTTTTAGGTGAAGACATTTCCTTTTCCAGCATAGGCCTCAAAGCGCTCCAAATACCCACTTGCAGATTCTACAAAAAGAGTGTCTCCCAACTTCTCTATCAATTGGTAGGTTCAAGTCTGTGAGTTGAATGCAATCCACACAAAGAAGTTTCTGAGAATGCTGCTGTTTAGTTCTTCTGTGAAGATATTTCCTTTTCCAGCATAGGCCGGAAACCGCTACAAATATCCACCTGCAGATTTTACCAAAAGTGTGCTTCAAAACTGCTCTTTGAAAAGAAAGGTTCAACACTGTGAGTGGAATGCACATATCGTGAAGAAGTTTCTGAGAATGCTTCTGTCTAGTACTTAGGTGAAGAGATTCCATTTCACAGCATAGGCCTCATAGTGCTCCAAATATCCACTTGCAGATTCTACAAAAAGAGTGTTTCAAAACTGTTCTATCAAAAGGAAGGTTCAAGTCTGTGAGTAGAATGCACTCATCACAAAGAAGTTTCTGAGAATGCTTCTGTCTAGTTTTTATGTGAAGACATTTCCTTTTCCAACATAGGCCTCAAAGCGTTCCGAATAAACACTTGCAGATTGTACAAAAGGAGTGTTTCAAAACTGTTCTATGAAAAGGAACGTTCAAGTCTGTGAGTTGAATGCACTCCTCACAAAGAAGTTTCTGAGAATGCAGCTGTCTAGTTTTTGTGTGAAGATATTTCCTTTTCCTTGCATAGGTCTCAAATCGCTGGAAATAGCCACTTGCAGATTTCACAAGAAGAGTGTTTCCAAACTGCTCTATCAAAAGACAGGTTCAACTCTGTGAGTTGAATGCACGCATCGAGAAGAACTTTCTGAGAATGCTTCTGTCTAGTTTTTAGGTGAAGATATTACATTTCCCAGCATAGGCCTCAAAGTGCTCCAAATATGCTTTTGCAGATTTTACAAAAAGAGTGTTTCAAAACTGCTCTTTCAAAAAGAAGGTTCAAGTCTGTGAGTTGAATGCACTCAACACAAGGAAGTTTCTGAGAATGCTTCTGTCTAGTTTTTATGTGAAGATATTTCCATTTCCAGCATCGGCCTCAAAGCGCTCCAAATATCCATTTGCAGATTCTACAAAAAGAGTGTTTCCAAACTTCTCTATCAATTAGTAGGTTCAACTCTGTGAGGTGAATGCACTCATCACAAAGAAGTTTCTGAGAATGCTGCTGTTTAGTTCTTATGTGAAGATATTTCCTTTTCCAGCATAGGCCGGAAATCGCTCTAAATATCCACTTGCAGATTTTACCAAAAGTGTGTTTCAAAACTGCTCTTTGAAAAGAAAGGTTCAACTCTGTGAGTTGATTGCACATGTGGTGAAGAAGTTTCTGAGAATGCTTCTGTCTAGTACTTAGCTGAAGAGATTTCATTTCACAGCATAGGCCTCATAGTGCTCCAAATATCCACTTGCAGATTCTACAAAAAGAGTGTTTCAAAACTGTTCTATCAAAAGGAAGGTTCAACTCTGTGACTAGAATGCACTCATCACAAAGAAGTTTCTGAGAATGCTTCTGTCTAGTTTTTATGTGAAGATATTTCCTTTTCCAACATAGGCCTCAAAGCGCTCCGAATAAACACCTGCAGATTGTACAAAAGGAGTGTTTCAAAACTGTTCTATGAAAAGGAACGTTCAAGTCTGTGAGTTGAATGCACTCCTCACAAAGAAGTTTCTGAGAATGCAGCTGTCTAGTTTTTGTGTGAAGATATTTCCTTTTCCTTGCATAGACCTCAAATCGCTGGAAATATCCACTTGCAGATTTCACAAAAAGAGTGTTTCCAAACTGCTCTATCAAAAGACGGGTTGAAATCTGTGAGTTGAATGCACGCATCGAGGAGATCTTTCTGAGGATGCTTCTGTCTAGTTTTTAGGTGAAGATATTCCATTTCCCAGCATGGGCCTCAAAATGCTCCAAATATCCATTTTCAGATTTTACAAAAAGAGTGTTTCAAAACTGCTCTTTCAAAAAGAAGGTTCAAGTCTATGGGTTGAACGCACTCAACACAAGGACGTTTCTGAGAATGCTTCTGTCCAGTTTTTCTGTGAATATATTTCCATTTCCAGCCTAGGCTTCAAAGCGCTCCAAATATCCACTTGCAGATTCTACAAAAAGAGTGTTTCCAAACTTGTCTATCAATTAGTAGGTTCAACTCTGTGAGGTGAATGCACTCATCACAATGAAATTTCTGAGAATGCTTCTCTCTAGTTTTTATGTGAAGCAATTTCCTTTTCCAACATAGGCCTCAAGGTGCTCTGCATAAACACTTGCGAATTCTACAAACTTAGTGATTCAAAACTGTTCTATCAAAAGGAACGTTCAAGTCTGAGGTGAATGCACTCATCAGAGAGAACTTTCTCAGAATGCTTCTGTCTAGTTTTCAGGTGAAGATATTTCATTTCCCAGCATAGGCCTCAAAGCGCTCCAAATATCCACTTGCAGATCCTACAAA
Organism: Pongo pygmaeus; assembly: GCF_028885625.2. Lineage (NCBI taxonomy): Eukaryota > Metazoa > Chordata > Mammalia > Primates > Hominidae > Pongo > Pongo pygmaeus. The sequence continues at coordinate 22,316,973 of NC_085930.1, forward strand.
AAGAGTCTTTCAAAACTGCTCTTTGAAAAGGAAGGTTCAAATCTGCGAGTTGAAAGCACTCATCAGAGAGACGTTTCCGAGAATGATTCTATCTAGTTTTCATCTGCATGTGTTTCCTTTTCCACTAGATGCCGCAATCGCACCAAATATCCACTTGCAGTTTCCACGAAAAGAGTGTTGCAGAACTGCTCCATGGAAAGGAGTGTTCAACTCTGTGAGTTCAATCCCCACATGACATAAAAGTTTCTGAAAATGCTTCTGTCCAGTTTGTATATGAAGATATCTCCTTTTCCAGCATAAGCCTCAAAGAGCTCCAAATATCCACTTGCGTATTCTACAAAAACCGTGTTTCATAACTGGTCTATCAAAAGCAAGGTTCAACTCTGTGAGTTGAATGCACTCATCACAAAGAAGTTTCTGTGAATGCTTCCATCTAGCTTTTATGCAATGATATTTCCTTTTGCAGCATAGGCCTCAAAGCGCTCCAAATATCCACTTGCAGATTCTACAAAAAGAGGGTTTCAAAACTGCTCTATCAAAAGGCAGGTTGAACTCCGTGAGTTGAATGCACAAAGCACAGGGAACTTTCTGAGAAAGCTTTTGTCCAGTTTCTACGTGAAGATATTTCCTTTTCCAGCCTAGGCCTCAAAGCACTCCATCCATCCACATGAAGATTCTACTAAAAGAGTGTTTCGAAACTTCTCTATCAAAAGAAAGGTTGAACTCCGTGAGTTCAACGCACACATCACAAAGAAGTTTCTGAGAATGCTTCTGTCCAGTTTTTATGTGAAGATATTTCCTTTTCCAGCATAGGCCTCAAAGCGCTCCATATATCCACTTGCAGATGCTACAAAAAGAGTGTTTCAAAACTGCTCTTTCAGAAGGAAGCTTCAAGTCTGTGAGTTGAATGCACTTCTCACAAAGACGTTTCTGAGAATGCTTCTGTCTAGATTTCATGAGAAGATGTTTCCATTTACATCACAGGCCTCAAATCCCTCCAAATATTCACTTGCGTGTTCTACAAAAAGAGTGTTTCGAAACTTCTCTATCGATTGGTAGGTTCAACTCTCTGAGTTGAATGCACTCTTTACAAAGAGGTTTCTGAGAATATTTCTGTCTAGCTTTTATGTGAAGATATATCCTTTTCCAACATAGGCCTCGAAGCGCTCCGACTAAACAATTGCAGATTCTACAAAAGGAGTGCTTCAAAACTGTTCTATCGAAAGGAACGTTCAAGTCTGTGAGATGAATGCACTCTTCTCAAAGAGGTTTCTGAGAATGCTGCTGTCTAGTTTTTAGGTGAAGACATTTCCTTTTCCAGCATAGGCCTCAAAGCGCTCCAAATACCCACTTGCAGATTCTACAAAAAGAGTGTCTCCCAACTTCTCTATCAATTGGTAGGTTCAAGTCTGTGAGTTGAATGCAACCCACACAAAGAAGTTTCTGAGAATGCTGCTGTTTAGTTCTTCTGTGAAGATATTTCCTTTTCCAGCATAGGCCGGAAACCGCTACAAATATCCACCTGCAGATTTTACCAAAAGTGTGCTTCAAAACTGCTCTTTGAAAAGAAAGGTTCAACACTGTGAGTGGAATGCACATATCGTGAAGAAGTTTCTGAGAATGCTTCTGTCTAGTACTTAGGTGAAGAGGTTCCATTTCACAGCATAGGCCTCATAGTGCTCCAAATATCCACTTGCAGATTCTACAAAAAGAGTGTTTCAAAACTGTTCTATCAAAAGGAAGGTTCAAGTCTGTGAGTAGAATGCACTCATCACAAAGAAGTTTCTGAGAATGCTTCTGTCTAGTTTTTATGTGAAGACATTTCCTTTTCCAACATAGGCCTCAAAGCGTTCCGAATAAACACTTGCAGATTGTACAAAAGGAGTGTTTCAAAACTGTTCTATGAAAAGGAACGTTCAAGTCTGTGGGTTGAATGCACTCCTCACAAAGAAGTTTCTGAGAATGCAGCTGTCTAGTTTTTGTGTGAAGATATTTCCTTTTCCTTGCATAGGTCTCAAATCGCTGGAAATAGCCACTTGCAGATTTCACAAGAAGAGTGTTTCCAAACTGCTCTATCAAAAGACAGGTTCAACTCTGTGAGTTGAATGCACGCATCGAGAAGAACTTTCTGAGAATGCTTCTGTCTAGTTTTTAGGTGAAGATATTACATTTCCCAGCATAGGCCTCAAAGTGCTCCAAATATGCTTTTGCAGATTTTACAAAAAGAGTGTTTCAAAACTGCTCTTTCAAAAAGAAGGTTCAAGTCTGTGAGTTGAATGCACTCAACACAAGGAAGTTTCTGAGAATGCTTCTGTCTAGTTTTTATGTGAAGATATTTCCATTTCCAGCATCGGCCTCAAAGCGCTCCAAATATCCATTTGCAGATTCTACAAAAAGAGTGTTTCCAAACTTCTCTATCAATTAGTAGGTTCAACTCTGTGAGGTGAATGCACTCATCACAAAGAAGTTTCTGAGAATGCTGCTGTTTAGTTCTTATGTGAAGATATTTCCTTTTCCAGCATAGGCCGGAAATCGCTCTAAATATCCACTTGCAGATTTTACCAAAAGTGTGTTTCAAAACTGCTCTTTGAAAAGAAAGGTTCAACTCTGTGAGTTGATTGCACATGTGGTGAAGAAGTTTCTGAGAATGCTTCTGTCTAGTACTTAGCTGAAGAGATTTCATTTCACAGCATAGGCCTCATAGTGCTCCAAATATCCACTTGCAGATTCTACAAAAAGAGTGTTTCAAAACTGTTCTATCAAAAGGAAGGTTCAACTCTGTGACTAGAATGCACTCATCACAAAGAAGTTTCTGAGAATGCTTCTGTCTAGTTTTTATGTGAAGATATTTCCTTTTCCAACATAGGCCTCAAAGCGCTCCGAATAAACACCTGCAGATTGTACAAAAGGAGTGTTTCAAAACTGTTCTATGAAAAGGAACGTTCAAGTCTGTGAGTTGAATGCACTCCTCACAAAGAAGTTTCTGAGAATGCAGCTGTCTAGTTTTTGTGTGAAGATATTTCCTTTTCCTTGCATAGACCTCAAATCGCTGGAAATATCCACTTGCAGATTTCACAAAAAGAGTGTTTCCAAACTGCTCTATCAAAAGACGGGTTGAAATCTGTGAGTTGAATGCACGCATCGAGGAGATCTTTCTGAGGATGCTTCTGTCTAGTTTTTAGGTGAAGATATTCCATTTCCCAGCATGGGCCTCAAAATGCTCCAAATATCCATTTGCAGATTTTACAAAAAGAGTGTTTCAAAACTGCTCTTTCAAAAAGAAGGTTCAAGTCTATGGGTTGAACGCACTCAACACAAGGACGTTTCTGAGAATGCTTCTGTCCAGTTTTTCTGTGAATATATTTCCATTTCCAGCCTAGGCTTCAAAGCGCTCCAAATATCCACTTGCAGATTCTACAAAAAGAGTGTTTCCAAACTTGTCTATCAATTAGTAGGTTCAACTCTGTGAGGTGAATGCACTCATCACAATGAAATTTCTGAGAATGCTTCTCTCTAGTTTTTATGTGAAGCAATTTCCTTTTCCAACATAGGCCTCAAGGTGCTCTGCATAAACACTTGCGAATTCTACAAACTTAGTGATTCAAAACTGTTCTATCAAAAGGAACGTTCAAGTCTGAGGTGAATGCACTCATCAGAGAGAACTTTCTCAGAATGCTTCTGTCTAGTTTTCAGGTGAAGATATTTCATTTCCCAGCATAGGCCTCAAAGCGCTCCAAATATCCACTTGCAGATCCTACAAAAAGAGTCTTTCAAAACTGCTCTTTGAAAAGGAAGGTTCAAATCTGCGAGTTGAAAGCACTCATCAGAGAGACGTTTCCGAGAATGATTCTATCTAGTTTTCATCTGCATGTGTTTCCTTTTCCACTAGATGCCGCAATCGCACCAAATATCCACTTGCAGTTTCCACGAAAAGAGTGTTGCAGAACTGCTCCATGGAAAGGAGTGTTCAACTCTGTGAGTTCAATCCCCACATGACATAAAAGTTTCTGAAAATGCTTCTGTCCAGTTTGTATATGAAGATATCTCCTTTTCCAGCATAAGCCTCAAAGAGCTCCAAATATCCACTTGCGTATTCTACAAAAACCGTGTTTCATAACTGGTCTATCAAAAGCAAGGTTCAACTCTGTGAGTTGAATGCACTCATCACAAAGAAGTTTCTGTGAATGCTTCCATCTAGCTTTTATGCAATGATATTTCCTTTTGCAGCATAGGCCTCAAAGCGCTCCAAATATCCACTTGCAGATTCTACAAAAAGAGGGTTTCAAAACTGCTCTATCAAAAGGCAGGTTGAACTCCGTGAGTTGAATGCACAAAGCACAGGGAACTTTCTGAGAAAGCTTTTGTCCAGTTTCTACGTGAAGATATTTCCTTTTCCAGCCTAGGCCTCAAAGCACTCCATCCATCCACATGAAGATTCTACTAAAAGAGTGTTTCGAAACTTCTCTATCAAAAGAAAGGTTGAACTCCGTGAGTTCAACGCACACATCACAAAGAAGTTTCTGAGAATGCTTCTGTCCAGTTTTTATGTGAAGATATTTCCTTTTCCAGCATAGGCCTCAAAGCGCTCCATATATCCACTTGCAGATGCTACAAAAAGAGTGTTTCAAAACTGCTCTTTCAGAAGGAAGCTTCAAGTCTGTGAGTTGAATGCACTTCTCACAAAGACGTTTCTGAGAATGCTTCTGTCTAGATTTCATGAGAAGATGTTTCCATTTACATCACAGGCCTCAAATCCCTCCAAATATTCACTTGCGTGTTCTACAAAAAGAGTGTTTCGAAACTTCTCTATCGATTGGTAGGTTCAACTCTCTGAGTTGAATGCACTCTTTACAAAGAGGTTTCTGAGAATATTTCTGTCTAGCTTTTATGTGAAGATATATCCTTTTCCAACATAGGCCTCGAAGCGCTCCGACTAAACAATTGCAGATTCTACAAAAGGAGTGCTTCAAAACTGTTCTATCGAAAGGAACGTTCAAGTCTGTGAGATGAATGCACTCTTCTCAAAGAGGTTTCTGAGAATGCTGCTGTCTAGTTTTTAGGTGAAGACATTTCCTTTTCCAGCATAGGCCTCAAAGCGCTCCAAATACCCACTTGCAGATTCTACAAAAAGAGTGTCTCCCAACTTCTCTATCAATTGGTAGGTTCAAGTCTGTGAGTTGAATGCAATCCACACAAAGAAGTTTCTGAGAATGCTGCTGTTTAGTTCTTATGTGAAGATATTTCCTTTTCCAGCATAGGCCGGAAACCGCTACAAATATCCACCTGCAGATTTTACCAAAAGTGTGCTTCAAAACTGCTCTTTGAAAAGAAAGGTTCAACACTGTGAGTGGAATGCACATATCGTGAAGAAGTTTCTGAGAATGCTACTGTCTAGTACTTAGGTGAAGAGATTCCATTTCACAGCATAGGCCTCATAGTGCTCCAAATATCCACTTGCAGATTCTACAAAAAGAGTGTTTCAAAACTGTTCTATCAAAAGGAAGGTTCAAGTCTGTGAGTAGAATGCACTCATCACAAAGAAGTTTCTGAGAATGCTTCTGTCTAGTTTTTATGTGAAGACATTTCCTTTTCCAACATAGGCCTCAAAGCGTTCCGAATAAACACTTGCAGATTGTACAAAAGGAGTGTTTCAAAACTGTTCTATGAAAAGGAACGTTCAAGTCTGTGAGTTGAATGCACTCCTCACAAAGAAGTTTCTGAGAATGCAGCTGTCTAGTTTTTGTGTGAAGATATTTCCTTTTCCTTGCATAGGTCTCAAATCGCTGGAAATAGCCACTTGCAGATTTCACAAGAAGAGTGTTTCCAAACTGCTCTATCAAAAGACAGGTTCAACTCTGTGAGTTGAATGCACGCATCGAGAAGAACTTTCTGAGAATGCTTCTGTCTAGTTTTTAGGTGAAGATATTACATTTCCCAGCATAGGCCTCAAAGTGCTCCAAATATCCTTTTGCAGATTTTACAAAAAGAGTGTTTCAAAACTGCTCTTTCAAAAAGAAGGTTCAAGTCTGTGAGTTGAATGCACTCAACACAAGGAAGTTTCTGAGAATGCTTCTGTCTAGTTTTTATGTGAAGATATTTCCATTTCCAGCATCGGCCTCAAAGCGCTCCAAATATCCATTTGCAGATTCTACAAAAAGAGTGTTTCCAAACTTCTCTATCAATTAGTAGGTTCAACTCTGTGAGGTGAATGCACTCATCACAAAGAAGTTTCTGAGAATGCTGCTGTTTAGTTCTTATGTGAAGATATTTCCTTTTCCAGCATAGGCCGGAAATCGCTCTAAATATCCACTTGCAGATTTTACCAAAAGTGTGTTTCAAAACTGCTCTTTGAAAAGAAAGGTTCAACTCTGTGAGTTGATTGCACATGTGGTGAAGAAGTTTCTGAGAATGCTTCTGTCTAGTACTTAGCTGAAGAGATTTCATTTCACAGCATAGGCCTCATAGTGCTCCAAATATCCACTTGCAGATTCTACAAAAAGAGTGTTTCAAAACTGTTCTATCAAAAGGAAGGTTCAACTCTGTGACTAGAATGCACTCATCACAAAGAAGTTTCTGAGAATGCTTCTGTCTAGTTTTTATGTGAAGATATTTCCTTTTCCAACATAGGCCTCAAAGCGCTCCGAATAAACACCTGCAGATTGTACAAAAGGAGTGTTTCAAAACTGTTCTATGAAAAGGAACGTTCAAGTCTGTGAGTTGAATGCACTCCTCACAAAGAAGTTTCTGAGAATGCAGCTGTCTAGTTTTTGTGTGAAGATATTTCCTTTTCCTTGCATAGACCTCAAATCGCTGGAAATATCCACTTGCAGATTTCACAAAAAGAGTGTTTCCAAACTGCTCTATCAAAAGACGGGTTGAAATCTGTGAGTTGAATGCACACATCGAGGAGATCTTTCTGAGAATGCTTCTGTCTAGTTTTTAGGTGAAGATATTCCATTTCCCAGCATGGGCCTCAAAATGCTCCAAATATCCATTTGCAGATTTTACAAAAAGAGTGTTTCAAAACTGCTCTTTCAAAAAGAAGGTTCAAGTCTATGGGTTGAACGCACTCAACACAAGGACGTTTCTGAGAATGCTTCTGTCCAGTTTTTCTGTGAATATATTTCCATTTCCAGCCTAGGCTTCAAAGCGCTCCAAATATCCACTTGCAGATTCTACAAAAAGAGTGTTTCCAAACTTGTCTATCAATTAGTAGGTTCAACTCTGTGAGGTGAATGCACTCATCACAATGAAATTTCTGAGAATGCTTCTCTCTAGTTTTTATGTGAAGCAATTTCCTTTTCCAACATAGGCCTCAAGGTGCTCTGCATAAACACTTGCGAATTCTACAAACTTAGTGATTCAAAACTGTTCTATCAAAAGGAACGTTCAAGTCTGAGGTGAATGCACTCATCAGAGAGAACTTTCTCAGAATGCTTCTGTCTAGTTTTCGGGTGAAGATATTTCATTTCCCAGCATAGGCCTCAAAGCGCTCCAAATATCCACTTGCAGATCCTACAAAAAGAGTCTTTCAAAACTGCTCTTTGAAAAGGAAGGTTCAAATCTGCGAGTTGAAAGCACTCATCAGAGAGACGTTTCCGAGAATGATTCTATCTAGTTTTCATCTGCATGTGTTTCCTTTTCCACTAGATGCCGCAATCGCACCAAATATCCACTTGCAGTTTCCACGAAAAGAGTGTTGCAGAACTGCTCCATGGAAAGGAGTGTTCAACTCTGTGAGTTCAATCCCCACATGACATAAAAGTTTCTGAAAATGCTTCTGTCCAGTTTGTATATGAAGATATCTCCTTTTCCAGCATAAGCCTCAAAGAGCTCCAAATATCCACTTGCGTATTCTACAAAAACCGTGTTTCATAACTGGTCTATCAAAAGCAAGGTTCAACTCTGTGAGTTGAATGCACTCATCACAAAGAAGTTTCTGTGAATGCTTCCATCTAGCTTTTATGCAATGATATTTCCTTTTGCAATATAGGCCTCAAAGCGCTCCAAATATCCACTTGCAGATTCTACAAAAAGATGGTTTCAAAACTGCTCTATCAAAAGGCAGGTTGAACTCCGTGAGTTGAATGCACAAAGCACAGGGAACTTTCTGAGAAAGCTTTTGTCCAGTTTCTACGTGAAGATATTTCCATTTCCAGCCTAGGCCTCAAAGCACTCCATCCATCCACATGAAGATTCTACTAAAAGAGTGTTTCGAAACTTCCCTATCAAAAGAAAGGTTGAACTCCGTGAGTTCAACGCACACATCACAAAGAAGTTTCTGAGAATGCTTCTGTCCAGTTTTTATGTGAAGATATTTCCTTTTCCAGCATAGGCCTCAAAGCGCTCCATATATCCACTTGCAGATGCTACAAAAAGAGTGTTTCAAAACTGCTCTTTCAGAAGGAAGCTTCAAGTCTGTGAGTTGAATGCACTTCTCACAAAGACGTTTCTGAGAATGCTTCTGTCTAGATTTCATGAGAAGATGTTTCCATTTACATCACAGGCCTCAAATCCCTCCAAATATTCACTTGCGTGTTCTACAAAAAGAGTGTTTCGAAACTTCTCTATCGATTGGTAGGTTCAACTCTCTGAGTTGAATGCACTCTTTACAAAGAGGTTTCTGAGAATATTTCTGTCTAGTTTTTATGTGAAGATATATCCTTTTCCAACATAGGCCTCGAAGCGCTCCGACTAAACAATTGCAGATTCTACAAAAGGAGTGCTTCAAAACTTCTATCGAAAGGAACGTTCAAGTCTGTGAGATGAATGCACTCTTCTCAAAGAGGTTTCTGAGAATGCTGCTGTCTAGTTTTTAGGTGAAGACATTTCCTTTTCCAGCATAGGCCTCAAAGCGCTCCAAATACCCACTTGCAGATTCTACAAAAAGAGTGTCTCCCAACTTCTCTATCAATTGGTAGGTTCAAGTCTGTGAGTTGAATGCAATCCACACAAAGAAGTTTCTGAGAATGCTGCTGTTTAGTTCTTATGTGAAGATATTTCCTTTTCCAGCATAGGCCGGAAACCGCTACAAATATCCACTTGCAGATTTTACCAAAAGTGTGCTTCAAAACTGCTCTTTGAAAAGAAAGGTTCAACACTGTGAGTTGAATGCACATATCGTGAAGAAGTTTCTGAGAATGCTTCTGTCTAGTACTTAGGTGAAGAGATTCCATTTCACAGCATAGGCCTCATAGTGCTCCAAATATCCACTTGCAGATTCTACAAAAAGAGTGTTTCAAAACTGTTCTATCAAAAGGAAGGTTCAAGTCTGTGAGTAGAATGCACTCATCACAAAGAAGTTTCTGAGAATGCTTCTGTCTAGTTTTTATGTGAAGACATTTCCTTTTCCAACATAGGCCTCAAAGCGTTCCGAATAAACACTTGCAGATTGTACAAAAGGAGTGTTTCAAAACTGTTCTATGAAAAGGAACGTTCAAGTCTGTGAGTTGAATGCACTCCTCACAAAGAAGTTTCTGAGAATGCAGCTGTCTAGTTTTTGTGTGAAGATATTTCCTTTTCCTTGCATAGGTCTCAAATCGCTGGAAATAGCCACTTGCAGATTTCACAAGAAGAGTGTTTCCAAACTGCTCTATCAAAAGACAGGTTCAACTCTGTGAGTTGAATGCACGCATCGAGAAGAACTTTCTGAGAATGCTTCTGTCTAGTTTTTAGGTGAAGATATTACATTTCCCAGCATAGGCCTCAAAGTGCTCCAAATATCCTTTTGCAGATTTTACAAAAAGAGTGTTTCAAAACTGCTCTTTCAAAAAGAAGGTTCAAGTCTGTGAGTTGAATGCACTCAACACAAGGAAGTTTCTGAGAATGCTTCTGTCTAGTTTTTATGTGAAGATATTTCCATTTCCAGCATCGGCCTCAAAGCGCTCCAAATATCCATTTGCAGATTCTACAAAAAGAGTGTTTCCAAACTTCTCTATCAATTAGTAGGTTCAACTCTGTGAGGTGAATGCACTCATCACAAAGAAGTTTCTGAGAATGCTGCTGTTTAGTTCTTATGTGAAGATATTTCCTTTTCCAGCATAGGCCGGAAATCGCTCTAAATATCCACTTGCAGATTTTACCAAAAGTGTGTTTCAAAACTGCTCTTTGAAAAGAAAGGTTCAACTCTGTGAGTTGATTGCACATGTGGTGAAGAAGTTTCTGAGAATGCTTCTGTCTAGTACTTAGCTGAAGAGATTTCATTTCACAGCATAGGCCTCATAGTGCTCCAAATATCCACTTGCAGATTCTACAAAAAGAGTGTTTCAAAACTGTTCTATCAAAAGGAAGGTTCAACTCTGTGACTAGAATGCACTCATCACAAAGAAGTTTCTGAGAATGCTTCTGTCTAGTTTTTATGTGAAGATATTTCCTTTTCCAACATAGGCCTCAAAGCGCTCCGAATAAACACCTGCAGATTGTACAAAAGGAGTGTTTCAAAACTGTTCTATGAAAAGGAACGTTCAAGTCTGTGAGTTGAATGCACTCCTCACAAAGAAGTTTCTGAGAATGCAGCTGTCTAGTTTTTGTGTGAAGATATTTCCTTTTCCTTGCATAGACCTCAAATCGCTGGAAATATCCACTTGCAGATTTCACAAAAAGAGTGTTTCCAAACTGCTCTATCAAAAGACGGGTTGAAATCTGTGAGTTGAATGCACGCATCGAGGAGATCTTTCTGAGGATGCTTCTGTCTAGTTTTTAGGTGAAGATATTCCATTTCCCAGCATGGGCCTCAAAATGCTCCAAATATCCATTTGCAGATTTTACAAAAAGAGTGTTTCAAAACTGCTCTTTCAAAAAGAAGGTTCAAGTCTATGGGTTGAACGCACTCAACACAAGGACGTTTCTGAGAATGCTTCTGTCCAGTTTTTCTGTGAATATATTTCCATTTCCAGCCTAGGCTTCAAAGCGCTCCAAATATCCACTTGCAGATTCTACAAAAAGAGTGTTTCCAAACTTGTCTATCAATTAGTAGGTTCAACTCTGTGAGGTGAATGCACTCATCACAATGAAATTTCTGAGAATGCTTCTCTCTAGTTTTTATGTGAAGCAATTTCCTTTTCCAACATAGGCCTCAAGGTGCTCTGCATAAACACTTGCGAATTCTACAAACTTAGTGATTCAAAACTGTTCTATCAAAAGGAACGTTCAAGTCTGAGGTGAATGCACTCATCAGAGAGAACTTTCTCAGAATGCTTCTGTCTAGTTTTCAGGTGAAGATATTTCATTTCCCAGCATAGGCCTCAAAGCGCTCCAAATATCCACTTGCAGATCCTACAAAAAGAGTCTTTCCAAACTGCTCTTTGAAAAGGAAGGTTCAAATCTGCGAGTTGAAAGCACTCATCAGAGAGACGTTTCCGAGAATGATTCTATCTAGTTTTCATCTGCATGTGTTTCCTTTTCCACTAGATGCCGCAATCGCACCAAATATCCACTTGCAGTTTCCACGAAAAGAGTGTTGCAGAACTGCTCCATGGAAAGGAGTGTTCAACTCTGTGAGTTCAATCCCCACATGACATAAAAGTTTCTGAAAATGCTTCTGTCCAGTTTGTATATGAAGATATCTCCTTTTCCAGCATAAGCCTCAAAGAGCTCCAAATATCCACTTGCGTATTCTACAAAAACCGTGTTTCATAACTGGTCTATCAAAAGCAAGGTTCAACTCTGTGAGTTGAATGCACTCATCACAAAGAAGTTTCTGTGAATGCTTCCATCTAGCTTTTATGCAATGATATTTCCTTTTGCAGCATAGGCCTCAAAGCGCTCCAAATATCCACTTGCAGATTCTACAAAAAGAGGGTTTCAAAACTGCTCTATCAAAAGGCAGGTTGAACTCCGTGAGTTGAATGCACAAAGCACAGGGAACTTTCTGAGAAAGCTTTTGTCCAGTTTCTACGTGAAGATATTTCCATTTCCAGCCTAGGCCTCAAAGCACTCCATCCATCCACATGAAGATTCTACTAAAAGAGTGTTTCGAAACTTCCCTATCAAAAGAAAGGTTGAACTCCGTGAGTTCAACGCACACATCACAAAGAAGTTTCTGAGAATGCTTCTGTCCAGTTTTTATGTGAAGATATTTCCTTTTCCAGCATAGGCCTCAAAGCGCTCCATATATCCACTTGCAGATGCTACAAAAAGAGTGTTTCAAAACTGCTCTTTCAGAAGGAAGCTTCAAGTCTGTGAGTTGAATGCACTTCTCACAAAGACGTTTCTGAGAATGCTTCTGTCTAGATTTCATGAGAAGATGTTTCCATTTACATCACAGGCCTCAAATCCCTCCAAATATTCACTTGCGTGTTCTACAAAAAGAGTGTTTCGAAACTTCTCTATCGATTGGTAGGTTCAACTCTCTGAGTTGAATGCACTCTTTACAAAGAGGTTTCTGAGAATATTTCTGTCTAGTTCTTATGTGAAGATATATCCTTTTCCAACATAGGCCTCGAAGCGCTCCGACTAAACAATTGCAGATTCTACAAAAGGAGTGCTTCAAAACTGTTCTATCGAAAGGAACGTTCAAGTCTGTGAGATGAATGCACTCTTCTCAAAGAGGTTTCTGAGAATGCTGCTGTCTAGTTTTTAGGTGAAGACATTTCCTTTTCCAGCATAGGCCTCAAAGCGCTCCAAATACCCACTTGCAGATTCTACAAAAAGAGTGTCTCCCAACTTCTCTATCAATTGGTAGGTTCAAGTCTGTGAGTTGAATGCAACCCACACAAAGAAGTTTCTGAGAATGCTGCTGTTTAGTTCTTATGTGAAGATATTTCCTTTTCCAGCATAGGCCGGAAACCGCTACAAATATCCACTTGCAGATTTTACCAAAAGTGTGCTTCAAAACTGCTCTTTGAAAAGAAAGGTTCAACACTGTGAGTTGAATGCACATATCGTGAAGAAGTTTCTGAGAATGCTTCTGTCTAGTACTTAGGTGAAGAGATTCCATTTCACAGCATAGGCCTCATAGTGCTCCAAATATCCACTTGCAGATTCTACAAAAAGAGTGTTTCAAAACTGTTCTATCAAAAGGAAGGTTCAAGTCTGTGAGTAGAATGCACTCATCACAAAGAAGTTTCTGAGAATGCTTCTGTCTAGTTTTTATGTGAAGACATTTCCTTTTCCAACATAGGCCTCAAAGCGTTCCGAATAAACACTTGCAGATTGTACAAAAGGAGTGTTTCAAAACTGTTCTATGAAAAGGAACGTTCAAGTCTGTGAGTTGAATGCACTCCTCACAAAGAAGTTTCTGAGAATGCAGCTGTCTAGTTTTTGTGTGAAGATATTTCCTTTTCCTTGCATAGGTCTCAAATCGCTGGAAATAGCCACTTGCAGATTTCACAAGAAGAGTGTTTCCAAACTGCTCTATCAAAAGACAGGTTCAACTCTGTGAGTTGAATGCACGCATCGAGAAGAACTTTCTGAGAATGCTTCTGTCTAGTTTTTAGGTGAAGATATTACATTTCCCAGCATAGGCCTCAAAGTGCTCCAAATATCCTTTTGCAGATTTTACAAAAAGAGTGTTTCAAAACTGCTCTTTCAAAAAGAAGGTTCAAGTCTGTGAGTTGAATGCACTCAACACAAGGAAGTTTCTGAGAATGCTTCTGTCTAGTTTTTATGTGAAGATATTTCCATTTCCAGCATCGGCCTCAAAGCGCTCCAAATATCCATTTGCAGATTCTACAAAAAGAGTGTTTCCAAACTTCTCTATCAATTAGTAGGTTCAACTCTGTGAGGTGAATGCACTCATCACAAAGAAGTTTCTGAGAATGCTGCTGTTTAGTTCTTATGTGAAGATATTTCCTTTTCCAGCATAGGCCGGAAATCGCTCTAAATATCCACTTGCAGATTTTACCAAAAGTGTGTTTCAAAACTGCTCTTTGAAAAGAAAGGTTCAACTCTGTGAGTTGATTGCACATGTGGTGAAGAAGTTTCTGAGAATGCTTCTGTCTAGTACTTAGCTGAAGAGATTTCATTTCACAGCATAGGCCTCATAGTGCTCCAAATATCCACTTGCAGATTCTACAAAAAGAGTGTTTCAAAACTGTTCTATCAAAAGGAAGGTTCAACTCTGTGACTAGAATGCACTCATCACAAAGAAGTTTCTGAGAATGCTTCTGTCTAGTTTTTATGTGAAGATATTTCCTTTTCCAACATAGGCCTCAAAGCGCTCCGAATAAACACCTGCAGATTGTACAAAAGGAGTGTTTCAAAACTGTTCTATGAAAAGGAACGTTCAAGTCTGTGAGTTGAATGCACTCCTCACAAAGAAGTTTCTGAGAATGCAGCTGTCTAGTTTTTGTGTGAAGATATTTCCTTTTCCTTGCATAGACCTCAAATCGCTGGAAATATCCACTTGCAGATTTCACAAAAAGAGTGTTTCCAAACTGCTCTATCAAAAGACGGGTTGAAATCTGTGAGTTGAATGCACGCATCGAGGAGATCTTTCTGAGGATGCTTCTGTCTAGTTTTTAGGTGAAGATATTCCATTTCCCAGCATGGGCCTCAAAATGCTCCAAATATCCATTTGCAGATTTTACAAAAAGAGTGTTTCAAAACTGCTCTTTCAAAAAGAAGGTTCAAGTCTATGGGTTGAACGCACTCAACACAAGGACGTTTCTGAGAATGCTTCTGTCCAGTTTTTATGTGAATATATTTCCATTTCCAGCCTAGGCTTCAAAGCGCTCCAAATATCCACTTGCAGATTCTACAAAAAGAGTGTTTCCAAACTTGTCTATCAATTAGTAGGTTCAACTCTGTGAGGTGAATGCACTCATCACAATGAAATTTCTGAGAATGCTTCTCTCTAGTTTTTATGTGAAGCAATTTCCTTTTCCAACATAGGCCTCAAGGTGCTCTGCATAAACACTTGCGAATTCTACAAACTTAGTGATTCAAAACTGTTCTATCAAAAGGAACGTTCAAGTCTGAGGTGAATGCACTCATCAGAGAGAACTTTCTCAGAATGCTTCTGTCTAGTTTTCAGGTGAAGATATTTCATTTCCCAGCATAGGCCTCAAAGCGCTCCAAATATCCACTTGCAGATCCTACAAAAAGAGTCTTTCCAAACTGCTCTTTGAAAAGGAAGGTTCAAATCTGCGAGTTGAAAGCACTCATCAGAGAGACGTTTCCGAGAATGATTCTATCTAGTTTTCATCTGCATGTGTTTCCTTTTCCACTAGATGCCGCAATCGCACCAAATATCCACTTGCAGTTTCCACGAAAAGAGTGTTGCAGAACTGCTCCATGGAAAGGAGTGTTCAACTCTGTGAGTTCAATCCCCACATGACATAAAAGTTTCTGAAAATGCTTCTGTCCAGTTTGTATATGAAGATATCTCCTTTTCCAGCATAAGCCTCAAAGAGCTCCAAATATCCACTTGCGTATTCTACAAAAACCGTGTTTCATAACTGGTCTATCAAAAGCAAGGTTCAACTCTGTGAGTTGAATGCACTCATCACAAAGAAGTTTCTGTGAATGCTTCCATCTAGCTTTTATGCAATGATATTTCCTTTTGCAGCATAGGCCTCAAAGCGCTCCAAATATCCACTTGCAGATTCTACAAAAAGAGGGTTTCAAAACTGCTCTATCAAAAGGCAGGTTGAACTCCGTGAGTTGAATGCACAAAGCACAGGGAACTTTCTGAGAAAGCTTTTGTCCAGTTTCTACGTGAAGATATTTCCTTTTCCAGCCTAGGCCTCAAAGCACTCCATCCATCCACATGAAGATTCTACTAAAAGAGTGTTTCGAAACTTCTCTATCAAAAGAAAGGTTGAACTCCGTGAGTTCAACGCACACATCACAAAGAAGTTTCTGAGAATGCTTCTGTCCAGTTTTTATGTGAAGATATTTCCTTTTCCAGCATAGGCCTCAAAGCGCTCCATATATCCACTTGCAGATGCTACAAAAAGAGTGTTTCAAAACTGCTCTTTCAGAAGGAAGCTTCAAGTCTGTGAGTTGAATGCACTTCTCACAAAGACGTTTCTGAGAATGCTTCTGTCTAGATTTCATGAGAAGATGTTTCCATTTACATCACAGGCCTCAAATCCCTCCAAATATTCACTTGCGTGTTCTACAAAAAGAGTGTTTCGAAACTTCTCTATCGATTGGTAGGTTCAACTCTCTGAGTTGAATGCACTCTTTACAAAGAGGTTTCTGAGAATATTTCTGTCTAGTTTTTATGTGAAGATATATCCTTTTCCAACATAGGCCTCGAAGCGCTCCGACTAAACAATTGCAGATTCTACAAAAGGAGTGCTTCAAAACTGTTCTATCGAAAGGAACGTTCAAGTCTGTGAGATGAATGCACTCTTCTCAAAGAGGTTTCTGAGAATGCTGCTGTCTAGTTTTTAGGTGAAGACATTTCCTTTTCCAGCATAGGCCTCAAAGCGCTCCAAATACCCACTTGCAGATTCTACAAAAAGAGTGTCTCCCAACTTCTCTATCAATTGGTAGGTTCAAGTCTGTGAGTTGAATGCAATCCACACAAAGAAGTTTCTGAGAATGCTGCTGTTTAGTTCTTCTGTGAAGATATTTCCTTTTCCAGCATAGGCCGGAAACCGCTACAAATATCCACCTGCAGATTTTACCAAAAGTGTGCTTCAAAACTGCTCTTTGAAAAGAAAGGTTCAACACTGTGAGTGGAATGCACATATCGTGAAGAAGTTTCTGAGAATGCTTCTGTCTAGTACTTAGGTGAAGAGATTCCATTTCACAGCATAGGCCTCATAGTGCTCCAAATATCCACTTGCAGATTCTACAAAAAGAGTGTTTCAAAACTGTTCTATCAAAAGGAAGGTTCAAGTCTGTGAGTAGAATGCACTCATCACAAAGAAGTTTCTGAGAATGCTTCTGTCTAGTTTTTATGTGAAGACATTTCCTTTTCCAACATAGGCCTCAAAGCGTTCCGAATAAACACTTGCAGATTGTACAAAAGGAGTGTTTCAAAACTGTTCTATGAAAAGGAACGTTCAAGTCTGTGAGTTGAATGCACTCCTCACAAAGAAGTTTCTGAGAATGCAGCTGTCTAGTTTTTGTGTGAAGATATTTCCTTTTCCTTGCATAGGTCTCAAATCGCTGGAAATAGCCACTTGCAGATTTCACAAGAAGAGTGTTTCCAAACTGCTCTATCAAAAGACAGGTTCAACTCTGTGAGTTGAATGCACGCATCGAGAAGAACTTTCTGAGAATGCTTCTGTCTAGTTTTTAGGTGAAGATATTACATTTCCCAGCATAGGCCTCAAAGTGCTCCAAATATGCTTTTGCAGATTTTACAAAAAGAGTGTTTCAAAACTGCTCTTTCAAAAAGAAGGTTCAAGTCTGTGAGTTGAATGCACTCAACACAAGGAAGTTTCTGAGAATGCTTCTGTCTAGTTTTTATGTGAAGATATTTCCATTTCCAGCATCGGCCTCAAAGCGCTCCAAATATCCATTTGCAGATTCTACAAAAAGAGTGTTTCCAAACTTCTCTATCAATTAGTAGGTTCAACTCTGTGAGGTGAATGCACTCATCACAAAGAAGTTTCTGAGAATGCTGCTGTTTAGTTCTTATGTGAAGATATTTCCTTTTCCAGCATAGGCCGGAAATCGCTCTAAATATCCACTTGCAGATTTTACCAAAAGTGTGTTTCAAAACTGCTCTTTGAAAAGAAAGGTTCAACTCTGTGAGTTGATTGCACATGTGGTGAAGAAGTTTCTGAGAATGCTTCTGTCTAGTACTTAGCTGAAGAGATTTCATTTCACAGCATAGGCCTCATAGTGCTCCAAATATCCACTTGCAGATTCTACAAAAAGAGTGTTTCAAAACTGTTCTATCAAAAGGAAGGTTCAACTCTGTGACTAGAATGCACTCATCACAAAGAAGTTTCTGAGAATGCTTCTGTCTAGTTTTTATGTGAAGATATTTCCTTTTCCAACATAGGCCTCAAAGCGCTCCGAATAAACACCTGCAGATTGTACAAAAGGAGTGTTTCAAAACTGTTCTATGAAAAGGAACGTTCAAGTCTGTGAGTTGAGTGCACTCCTCACAAAGAAGTTTCTGAGAATGCAGCTGTCTAGTTTTTGTGTGAAGATATTTCCTTTTCCTTGCATAGACCTCAAATCGCTGGAAATATCCACTTGCAGATTTCACAAAAAGAGTGTTTCCAAACTGCTCTATCAAAAGACGGGTTGAAATCTGTGAGTTGAATGCACGCATCGAGGAGATCTTTCTGAGGATGCTTCTGTCTAGTTTTTAGGTGAAGATATTCCATTTCCCAGCATGGGCCTCAAAATGCTCCAAATATCCATTTGCAGATTTTACAAAAAGAGTGTTTCAAAACTGCTCTTTCAAAAAGAAGGTTCAAGTCTATGGGTTGAACGCACTCAACACAAGGACGTTTCTGAGAATGCTTCTGTCCAGTTTTTCTGTGAATATATTTCCATTTCCAGCCTAGGCTTCAAAGCGCTCCAAATATCCACTTGCAGATTCTACAAAAAGAGTGTTTCCAAACTTGTCTATCAATTAGTAGGTTCAACTCTGTGAGGTGAATGCACTCATCACAATGAAATTTCTGAGAATGCTTCTCTCTAGTTTTTATGTGAAGCAATTTCCTTTTCCAACATAGGCCTCAAGGTGCTCTGCATAAACACTTGCGAATTCTACAAACTTAGTGATTCAAAACTGTTCTATCAAAAGGAACGTTCAAGTCTGAGGTGAATGCACTCATCAGAGAGAACTTTCTCAGAATGCTTCTGTCTAGTTTTCAGGTGAAGATATTTCATTTCCCAGCATAGGCCTCAAAGCGCTCCAAATATCCACTTGCAGATCCTACAAAAAGAGTCTTTCAAAACTGCTCTTTGAAAAGGAAGGTTCAAATCTGCGAGTTGAAAGCACTCATCAGAGAGACGTTTCCGAGAATGATTCTATCTAGTTTTCATCTGCATGTGTTTCCTTTTCCACTAGATGCCGCAATCGCACCAAATATCCACTTGCAGTTTCCACGAAAAGAGTGTTGCAGAACTGCTCCATGGAAAGGAGTGTTCAACTCTGTGAGTTCAATCCCCACATGACATAAAAGTTTCTGAAAATGCTTCTGTCCAGTTTGTATATGAAGATATCTCCTTTTCCAGCATAAGCCTCAAAGAGCTCCAAATATCCACTTGCGTATTCTACAAAAACCGTGTTTCATAACTGGTCTATCAAAAGCAAGGTTCAACTCTGTGAGTTGAATGCACTCATCACAAAGAAGTTTCTGTGAATGCTTCCATCTAGCTTTTATGCAATGATATTTCCTTTTGCAGCATAGGCCTCAAAGCGCTCCAAATATCCACTTGCAGATTCTACAAAAAGAGGGTTTCAAAACTGCTCTATCAAAAGGCAGGTTGAACTCCGTGAGTTGAATGCACAAAGCACAGGGAACTTTCTGAGAAAGCTTTTGTCCAGTTTCTACGTGAAGATATTTCCTTTTCCAGCCTAGGCCTCAAAGCACTCCATCCATCCACATGAAGATTCTACTAAAAGAGTGTTTCGAAACTTCTCTATCAAAAGAAAGGTTGAACTCCGTGAGTTCAACGCACACATCACAAAGAAGTTTCTGAGAATGCTTCTGTCCAGTTTTTATGTGAAGATATTTCCTTTTCCAGCATAGGCCTCAAAGCGCTCCATATATCCACTTGCAGATGCTACAAAAAGAGTGTTTCAAAACTGCTCTTTCAGAAGGAAGCTTCAAGTCTGTGAGTTGAATGCACTTCTCACAAAGACGTTTCTGAGAATGCTTCTGTCTAGATTTCATGAGAAGATGTTTCCATTTACATCACAGGCCTCAAATCCCTCCAAATATTCACTTGCGTGTTCTACAAAAAGAGTGTTTCGAAACTTCTCTATCGATTGGTAGGTTCAACTCTCTGAGTTGAATGCACTCTTTACAAAGAGGTTTCTGAGAATATTTCTGTCTAGCTTTTATGTGAAGATATATCCTTTTCCAACATAGGCCTCGAAGCGCTCCGACTAAACAATTGCAGATTCTACAAAAGGAGTGCTTCAAAACTGTTCTATCGAAAGGAACGTTCAAGTCTGTGAGATGAATGCACTCTTCTCAAAGAGGTTTCTGAGAATGCTGCTGTCTAGTTTTTAGGTGAAGACATTTCCTTTTCCAGCATAGGCCTCAAAGCGCTCCAAATACCCACTTGCAGATTCTACAAAAAGAGTGTCTCCCAACTTCTCTATCAATTGGTAGGTTCAAGTCTGTGAGTTGAATGCAACCCACACAAAGAAGTTTCTGAGAATGCTGCTGTTTAGTTCTTCTGTGAAGATATTTCCTTTTCCAGCATAGGCCGGAAACCGCTACAAATATCCACCTGCAGATTTTACCAAAAGTGTGCTTCAAAACTGCTCTTTGAAAAGAAAGGTTCAACACTGTGAGTTGAATGCACATATCGTGAAGAAGTTTCTGAGAATGCTTCTGTCTAGTACTTAGGTGAAGAGGTTCCATTTCACAGCATAGGCCTCATAGTGCTCCAAATATCCACTTGCAGATTCTACAAAAAGAGTGTTTCAAAACTGTTCTATCAAAAGGAAGGTTCAAGTCTGTGAGTAGAATGCACTCATCACAAAGAAGTTTCTGAGAATGCTTCTGTCTAGTTTTTATGTGAAGACATTTCCTTTTCCAACATAGGCCTCAAAGCGTTCCGAATAAACACTTGCAGATTGTACAAAAGGAGTGTTTCAAAACTGTTCTATGAAAAGGAACGTTCAAGTCTGTGGGTTGAATGCACTCCTCACAAAGAAGTTTCTGAGAATGCAGCTGTCTAGTTTTTGTGTGAAGATATTTCCTTTTCCTTGCATAGGTCTCAAATCGCTGGAAATAGCCACTTGCAGATTTCACAAGAAGAGTGTTTCCAAACTGCTCTATCAAAAGACAGGTTCAACTCTGTGAGTTGAATGCACGCATCGAGAAGAACTTTCTGAGAATGCTTCTGTCTAGTTTTTAGGTGAAGATATTACATTTCCCAGCATAGGCCTCAAAGTGCTCCAAATATCCTTTTGCAGATTTTACAAAAAGAGTGTTTCAAAACTGCTCTTTCAAAAAGAAGGTTCAAGTCTGTGAGTTGAATGCACTCAACACAAGGAAGTTTCTGAGAATGCTTCTGTCTAGTTTTTATGTGAAGATATTTCCATTTCCAGCATCGGCCTCAAAGCGCTCCAAATATCCATTTGCAGATTCTACAAAAAGAGTGTTTCCAAACTTCTCTATCAATTAGTAGGTTCAACTCTGTGAGGTGAATGCACTCATCACAAAGAAGTTTCTGAGAATGCTGCTGTTTAGTTCTTATGTGAAGATATTTCCTTTTCCAGCATAGGCCGGAAATCGCTCTAAATATCCACTTGCAGATTTTACCAAAAGTGTGTTTCAAAACTGCTCTTTGAAAAGAAAGGTTCAACTCTGTGAGTTGATTGCACATGTGGTGAAGAAGTTTCTGAGAATGCTTCTGTCTAGTACTTAGCTGAAGAGATTTCATTTCACAGCATAGGCCTCATAGTGCTCCAAATATCCACTTGCAGATTCTACAAAAAGAGTGTTTCAAAACTGTTCTATCAAAAGGAAGGTTCAACTCTGTGACTAGAATGCACTCATCACAAAGAAGTTTCTGAGAATGCTTCTGTCTAGTTTTTATGTGAAGATATTTCCTTTTCCAACATAGGCCTCAAAGCGCTCCGAATAAACACCTGCAGATTGTACAAAAGGAGTGTTTCAAAACTGTTCTATGAAAAGGAACGTTCAAGTCTGTGAGTTGAATGCACTCCTCACAAAGAAGTTTCTGAGAATGCAGCTGTCTAGTTTTTGTGTGAAGATATTTCCTTTTCCTTGCATAGACCTCAAATCGCTGGAAATATCCACTTGCAGATTTCACAAAAAGAGTGTTTCCAAACTGCTCTATCAAAAGACGGGTTGAAATCTGTGAGTTGAATGCACGCATCGAGGAGATCTTTCTGAGGATGCTTCTGTCTAGTTTTTAGGTGAAGATATTCCATTTCCCAGCATGGGCCTCAAAATGCTCCAAATATCCATTTGCAGATTTTACAAAAAGAGTGTTTCAAAACTGCTCTTTCAAAAAGAAGGTTCAAGTCTATGGGTTGAACGCACTCAACACAAGGACGTTTCTGAGAATGCTTCTGTCCAGTTTTTCTGTGAATATATTTCCATTTCCAGCCTAGGCTTCAAAGCGCTCCAAATATCCACTTGCAGATTCTACAAAAAGAGTGTTTCCAAACTTGTCTATCAATTAGTAGGTTCAACTCTGTGAGGTGAATGCACTCATCACAATGAAATTTCTGAGAATGCTTCTCTCTAGTTTTTATGTGAAGCAATTTCCTTTTCCAACATAGGCCTCAAGGTGCTCTGCATAAACACTTGCGAATTCTACAAACTTAGTGATTCAAAACTGTTCTATCAAAAGGAACGTTCAAGTCTGAGGTGAATGCACTCATCAGAGAGAACTTTCTCAGAATGCTTCTGTCTAGTTTTCAGGTGAAGATATTTCATTTCCCAGCATAGGCCTCAAAGCGCTCCAAATATCCACTTGCAGATCCTACAAAAAGAGTCTTTCCAAACTGCTCTTTGAAAAGGAAGGTTCAAATCTGCGAGTTGAAAGCACTCATCAGAGAGACGTTTCCGAGAATGATTCTATCTAGTTTTCATCTGCATGTGTTTCCTTTTCCACTAGATGCCGCAATCGCACCAAATATCCACTTGCAGTTTCCACGAAAAGAGTGTTGCAGAACTGCTCCATGGAAAGGAGTGTTCAACTCTGTGAGTTCAATCCCCACATGACATAAAAGTTTCTGAAAATGCTTCTGTCCAGTTTGTATATGAAGATATCTCCTTTTCCAGCATAAGCCTCAAAGAGCTCCAAATATCCACTTGCGTATTCTACAAAAACCGTGTTTCATAACTGGTCTATCAAAAGCAAGGTTCAACTCTGTGAGTTGAATGCACTCATCACAAAGAAGTTTCTGTGAATGCTTCCATCTAGCTTTTATGCAATGATATTTCCTTTTGCAGCATAGGCCTCAAAGCGCTCCAAATATCCACTTGCAGATTCTACAAAAAGAGGGTTTCAAAACTGCTCTATCAAAAGGCAGGTTGAACTCCGTGAGTTGAATGCACAAAGCACAGGGAACTTTCTGAGAAAGCTTTTGTCCAGTTTCTACGTGAAGATATTTCCTTTTCCAGCCTAGGCCTCAAAGCACTCCATCCATCCACATGAAGATTCTACTAAAAGAGTGTTTCGAAACTTCTCTATCAAAAGAAAGGTTGAACTCCGTGAGTTCAACGCACACATCACAAAGAAGTTTCTGAGAATGCTTCTGTCCAGTTTTTATGTGAAGATATTTCCTTTTCCAGCATAGGCCTCAAAGCGCTCCATATATCCACTTGCAGATGCTACAAAAAGAGTGTTTCAAAACTGCTCTTTCAGAAGGAAGCTTCAAGTCTGTGAGTTGAATGCACTTCTCACAAAGACGTTTCTGAGAATGCTTCTGTCTAGATTTCATGAGAAGATGTTTCCATTTACATCACAGGCCTCAAATCCCTCCAAATATTCACTTGCGTGTTCTACAAAAAGAGTGTTTCGAAACTTCTCTATCGATTGGTAGGTTCAACTCTCTGAGTTGAATGCACTCTTTACAAAGAGGTTTCTGAGAATATTTCTGTCTAGCTTTTATGTGAAGATATATCCTTTTCCAACATAGGCCTCGAAGCGCTCCGACTAAACAATTGCAGATTCTACAAAAGGAGTGCTTCAAAACTGTTCTATCGAAAGGAACGTTCAAGTCTGTGAGATGAATGCACTCTTCTCAAAGAGGTTTCTGAGAATGCTGCTGTCTAGTTTTTAGGTGAAGACATTTCCTTTTCCAGCATAGGCCTCAAAGCGCTCCAAATACCCACTTGCAGATTCTACAAAAAGAGTGTCTCCCAACTTCTCTATCAATTGGTAGGTTCAAGTCTGTGAGTTGAATGCAACCCACACAAAGAAGTTTCTGAGAATGCTGCTGTTTAGTTCTTCTGTGAAGATATTTCCTTTTCCAGCATAGGCCGGAAACCGCTACAAATATCCACCTGCAGATTTTACCAAAAGTGTGCTTCAAAACTGCTCTTTGAAAAGAAAGGTTCAACACTGTGAGTTGAATGCACATATCGTGAAGAAGTTTCTGAGAATGCTTCTGTCTAGTACTTAGGTGAAGAGGTTCCATTTCACAGCATAGGCCTCATAGTGCTCCAAATATCCACTTGCAGATTCTACAAAAAGAGTGTTTCAAAACTGTTCTATCAAAAGGAAGGTTCAAGTCTGTGAGTAGAATGCACTCATCACAAAGAAGTTTCTGAGAATGCTTCTGTCTAGTTTTTATGTGAAGACATTTCCTTTTCCAACATAGGCCTCAAAGCGTTCCGAATAAACACTTGCAGATTGTACAAAAGGAGTGTTTCAAAACTGTTCTATGAAAAGGAACGTTCAAGTCTGTGGGTTGAATGCACTCCTCACAAAGAAGTTTCTGAGAATGCAGCTGTCTAGTTTTTGTGTGAAGATATTTCCTTTTCCTTGCATAGGTCTCAAATCGCTGGAAATAGCCACTTGCAGATTTCACAAGAAGAGTGTTTCCAAACTGCTCTATCAAAAGACAGGTTCAACTCTGTGAGTTGAATGCACGCATCGAGAAGAACTTTCTGAGAATGCTTCTGTCTAGTTTTTAGGTGAAGATATTACATTTCCCAGCATAGGCCTCAAAGTGCTCCAAATATCCTTTTGCAGATTTTACAAAAAGAGTGTTTCAAAACTGCTCTTTCAAAAAGAAGGTTCAAGTCTGTGAGTTGAATGCACTCAACACAAGGAAGTTTCTGAGAATGCTTCTGTCTAGTTTTTATGTGAAGATATTTCCATTTCCAGCATCGGCCTCAAAGCGCTCCAAATATCCATTTGCAGATTCTACAAAAAGAGTGTTTCCAAACTTCTCTATCAATTAGTAGGTTCAACTCTGTGAGGTGAATGCACTCATCACAAAGAAGTTTCTGAGAATGCTGCTGTTTAGTTCTTATGTGAAGATATTTCCTTTTCCAGCATAGGCCGGAAATCGCTCTAAATATCCACTTGCAGATTTTACCAAAAGTGTGTTTCAAAACTGCTCTTTGAAAAGAAAGGTTCAACTCTGTGAGTTGATTGCACATGTGGTGAAGAAGTTTCTGAGAATGCTTCTGTCTAGTACTTAGCTGAAGAGATTTCATTTCACAGCATAGGCCTCATAGTGCTCCAAATATCCACTTGCAGATTCTACAAAAAGAGTGTTTCAAAACTGTTCTATCAAAAGGAAGGTTCAACTCTGTGACTAGAATGCACTCATCACAAAGAAGTTTCTGAGAATGCTTCTGTCTAGTTTTTATGTGAAGATATTTCCTTTTCCAACATAGGCCTCAAAGCGCTCCGAATAAACACCTGCAGATTGTACAAAAGGAGTGTTTCAAAACTGTTCTATGAAAAGGAACGTTCAAGTCTGTGAGTTGAATGCACTCCTCACAAAGAAGTTTCTGAGAATGCAGCTGTCTAGTTTTTGTGTGAAGATATTTCCTTTTCCTTGCATAGACCTCAAATCGCTGGAAATATCCACTTGCAGATTTCACAAAAAGAGTGTTTCCAAACTGCTCTATCAAAAGACGGGTTGAAATCTGTGAGTTGAATGCACGCATCGAGGAGATCTTTCTGAGGATGCTTCTGTCTAGTTTTTAGGTGAAGATATTCCATTTCCCAGCATGGGCCTCAAAATGCTCCAAATATCCATTTGCAGATTTTACAAAAAGAGTGTTTCAAAACTGCTCTTTCAAAAAGAAGGTTCAAGTCTATGGGTTGAACGCACTCAACACAAGGACGTTTCTGAGAATGCTTCTGTCCAGTTTTTCTGTGAATATATTTCCATTTCCAGCCTAGGCTTCAAAGCGCTCCAAATATCCACTTGCAGATTCTACAAAAAGAGTGTTTCCAAACTTGTCTATCAATTAGTAGGTTCAACTCTGTGAGGTGAATGCACTCATCACAATGAAATTTCTGAGAATGCTTCTCTCTAGTTTTTATGTGAAGCAATTTCCTTTTCCAACATAGGCCTCAAGGTGCTCTGCATAAACACTTGCGAATTCTACAAACTTAGTGATTCAAAACTGTTCTATCAAAAGGAACGTTCAAGTCTGAGGTGAATGCACTCATCAGAGAGAACTTTCTCAGAATGCTTCTGTCTAGTTTTCAGGTGAAGATATTTCATTTCCCAGCATAGGCCTCAAAGCGCTCCAAATATCCACTTGCAGATCCTACAAAAAGAGTCTTTCAAAACTGCTCTTTGAAAAGGAAGGTTCAAATCTGCGAGTTGAAAGCACTCATCAGAGAGACGTTTCCGAGAATGATTCTATCTAGTTTTCATCTGCATGTGTTTCCTTTTCCACTAGATGCCGCAATCGCACCAAATATCCACTTGCAGTTTCCACGAAAAGAGTGTTGCAGAACTGCTCCATGGAAAGGAGTGTTCAACTCTGTGAGTTCAATCCCCACATGACATAAAAGTTTCTGAAAATGCTTCTGTCCAGTTTGTATATGAAGATATCTCCTTTTCCAGCATAAGCCTCAAAGAGCTCCAAATATCCACTTGCGTATTCTACAAAAACCGTGTTTCATAACTGGTCTATCAAAAGCAAGGTTCAACTCTGTGAGTTGAATGCACTCATCACAAAGAAGTTTCTGTGAATGCTTCCATCTAGCTTTTATGCAATGATATTTCCTTTTGCAGCATAGGCCTCAAAGCGCTCCAAATATCCACTTGCAGATTCTACAAAAAGAGGGTTTCAAAACTGCTCTATCAAAAGGCAGGTTGAACTCCGTGAGTTGAATGCACAAAGCACAGGGAACTTTCTGAGAAAGCTTTTGTCCAGTTTCTACGTGAAGATATTTCCTTTTCCAGCCTAGGCCTCAAAGCACTCCATCCATCCACATGAAGATTCTACTAAAAGAGTGTTTCGAAACTTCTCTATCAAAAGAAAGGTTGAACTCCGTGAGTTCAACGCACACATCACAAAGAAGTTTCTGAGAATGCTTCTGTCCAGTTTTTATGTGAAGATATTTCCTTTTCCAGCATAGGCCTCAAAGCGCTCCATATATCCACTTGCAGATGCTACAAAAAGAGTGTTTCAAAACTGCTCTTTCAGAAGGAAGCTTCAAGTCTGTGAGTTGAATGCACTTCTCACAAAGACGTTTCTGAGAATGCTTCTGTCTAGATTTCATGAGAAGATGTTTCCATTTACATCACAGGCCTCAAATCCCTCCAAATATTCACTTGCGTGTTCTACAAAAAGAGTGTTTCGAAACTTCTCTATCGATTGGTAGGTTCAACTCTCTGAGTTGAATGCACTCTTTACAAAGAGGTTTCTGAGAATATTTCTGTCTAGCTTTTATGTGAAGATATATCCTTTTCCAACATAGGCCTCGAAGCGCTCCGACTAAACAATTGCAGATTCTACAAAAGGAGTGCTTCAAAACTGTTCTATCGAAAGGAACGTTCAAGTCTGTGAGATGAATGCACTCTTCTCAAAGAGGTTTCTGAGAATGCTGCTGTCTAGTTTTTAGGTGAAGACATTTCCTTTTCCAGCATAGGCCTCAAAGCGCTCCAAATACCCACTTGCAGATTCTACAAAAAGAGTGTCTCCCAACTTCTCTATCAATTGGTAGGTTCAAGTCTGTGAGTTGAATGCAACCCACACAAAGAAGTTTCTGAGAATGCTGCTGTTTAGTTCTTCTGTGAAGATATTTCCTTTTCCAGCATAGGCCGGAAACCGCTACAAATATCCACCTGCAGATTTTACCAAAAGTGTGCTTCAAAACTGCTCTTTGAAAAGAAAGGTTCAACACTGTGAGTTGAATGCACATATCGTGAAGAAGTTTCTGAGAATGCTTCTGTCTAGTACTTAGGTGAAGAGGTTCCATTTCACAGCATAGGCCTCATAGTGCTCCAAATATCCACTTGCAGATTCTACAAAAAGAGTGTTTCAAAACTGTTCTATCAAAAGGAAGGTTCAAGTCTGTGAGTAGAATGCACTCATCACAAAGAAGTTTCTGAGAATGCTTCTGTCTAGTTTTTATGTGAAGACATTTCCTTTTCCAACATAGGCCTCAAAGCGTTCCGAATAAACACTTGCAGATTGTACAAAAGGAGTGTTTCAAAACTGTTCTATGAAAAGGAACGTTCAAGTCTGTGGGTTGAATGCACTCCTCACAAAGAAGTTTCTGAGAATGCAGCTGTCTAGTTTTTGTGTGAAGATATTTCCTTTTCCTTGCATAGGTCTCAAATCGCTGGAAATAGCCACTTGCAGATTTCACAAGAAGAGTGTTTCCAAACTGCTCTATCAAAAGACAGGTTCAACTCTGTGAGTTGAATGCACGCATCGAGAAGAACTTTCTGAGAATGCTTCTGTCTAGTTTTTAGGTGAAGATATTACATTTCCCAGCATAGGCCTCAAAGTGCTCCAAATATCCTTTTGCAGATTTTACAAAAAGAGTGTTTCAAAACTGCTCTTTCAAAAAGAAGGTTCAAGTCTGTGAGTTGAATGCACTCAACACAAGGAAGTTTCTGAGAATGCTTCTGTCTAGTTTTTATGTGAAGATATTTCCATTTCCAGCATCGGCCTCAAAGCGCTCCAAATATCCATTTGCAGATTCTACAAAAAGAGTGTTTCCAAACTTCTCTATCAATTAGTAGGTTCAACTCTGTGAGGTGAATGCACTCATCACAAAGAAGTTTCTGAGAATGCTGCTGTTTAGTTCTTATGTGAAGATATTTCCTTTTCCAGCATAGGCCGGAAATCGCTCTAAATATCCACTTGCAGATTTTACCAAAAGTGTGTTTCAAAACTGCTCTTTGAAAAGAAAGGTTCAACTCTGTGAGTTGATTGCACATGTGGTGAAGAAGTTTCTGAGAATGCTTCTGTCTAGTACTTAGCTGAAGAGATTTCATTTCACAGCATAGGCCTCATAGTGCTCCAAATATCCACTTGCAGATTCTACAAAAAGAGTGTTTCAAAACTGTTCTATCAAAAGGAAGGTTCAACTCTGTGACTAGAATGCACTCATCACAAAGAAGTTTCTGAGAATGCTTCTGTCTAGTTTTTATGTGAAGATATTTCCTTTTCCAACATAGGCCTCAAAGCGCTCCGAATAAACACCTGCAGATTGTACAAAAGGAGTGTTTCAAAACTGTTCTATGAAAAGGAACGTTCAAGTCTGTGAGTTGAATGCACTCCTCACAAAGAAGTTTCTGAGAATGCAGCTGTCTAGTTTTTGTGTGAAGATATTTCCTTTTCCTTGCATAGACCTCAAATCGCTGGAAATATCCACTTGCAGATTTCACAAAAAGAGTGTTTCCAAACTGCTCTATCAAAAGACGGGTTGAAATCTGTGAGTTGAATGCACGCATCGAGGAGATCTTTCTGAGGATGCTTCTGTCTAGTTTTTAGGTGAAGATATTCCATTTCCCAGCATGGGCCTCAAAATGCTCCAAATATCCATTTGCAGATTTTACAAAAAGAGTGTTTCAAAACTGCTCTTTCAAAAAGAAGGTTCAAGTCTATGGGTTGAACGCACTCAACACAAGGACGTTTCTGAGAATGCTTCTGTCCAGTTTTTCTGTGAATATATTTCCATTTCCAGCCTAGGCTTCAAAGCGCTCCAAATATCCACTTGCAGATTCTACAAAAAGAGTGTTTCCAAACTTGTCTATCAATTAGTAGGTTCAACTCTGTGAGGTGAATGCACTCATCACAATGAAATTTCTGAGAATGCTTCTCTCTAGTTTTTATGTGAAGCAATTTCCTTTTCCAACATAGGCCTCAAGGTGCTCTGCATAAACACTTGCGAATTCTACAAACTTAGTGATTCAAAACTGTTCTATCAAAAGGAACGTTCAAGTCTGAGGTGAATGCACTCATCAGAGAGAACTTTCTCAGAATGCTTCTGTCTAGTTTTCAGGTGAAGATATTTCATTTCCCAGCATAGGCCTCAAAGCGCTCCAAATATCCACTTGCAGATCCTACAAAAAGAGTCTTTCAAAACTGCTCTTTGAAAAGGAAGGTTCAAATCTGCGAGTTGAAAGCACTCATCAGAGAGACGTTTCCGAGAATGATTCTATCTAGTTTTCATCTGCATGTGTTTCCTTTTCCACTAGATGCCGCAATCGCACCAAATATCCACTTGCAGTTTCCACGAAAAGAGTGTTGCAGAACTGCTCCATGGAAAGGAGTGTTCAACTCTGTGAGTTCAATCCCCACATGACATAAAAGTTTCTGAAAATGCTTCTGTCCAGTTTGTATATGAAGATATCTCCTTTTCCAGCATAAGCCTCAAAGAGCTCCAAATATCCACTTGCGTATTCTACAAAAACCGTGTTTCATAACTGGTCTATCAAAAGCAAGGTTCAACTCTGTGAGTTGAATGCACTCATCACAAAGAAGTTTCTGTGAATGCTTCCATCTAGCTTTTATGCAATGATATTTCCTTTTGCAGCATAGGCCTCAAAGCGCTCCAAATATCCACTTGCAGATTCTACAAAAAGAGGGTTTCAAAACTGCTCTATCAAAAGGCAGGTTGAACTCCGTGAGTTGAATGCACAAAGCACAGGGAACTTTCTGAGAAAGCTTTTGTCCAGTTTCTACGTGAAGATATTTCCTTTTCCAGCCTAGGCCTCAAAGCACTCCATCCATCCACATGAAGATTCTACTAAAAGAGTGTTTCGAAACTTCTCTATCAAAAGAAAGGTTGAACTCCGTGAGTTCAACGCACACATCACAAAGAAGTTTCTGAGAATGCTTCTGTCCAGTTTTTATGTGAAGATATTTCCTTTTCCAGCATAGGCCTCAAAGCGCTCCATATATCCACTTGCAGATGCTACAAAAAGAGTGTTTCAAAACTGCTCTTTCAGAAGGAAGCTTCAAGTCTGTGAGTTGAATGCACTTCTCACAAAGACGTTTCTGAGAATGCTTCTGTCTAGATTTCATGAGAAGATGTTTCCATTTACATCACAGGCCTCAAATCCCTCCAAATATTCACTTGCGTGTTCTACAAAAAGAGTGTTTCGAAACTTCTCTATCGATTGGTAGGTTCAACTCTCTGAGTTGAATGCACTCTTTACAAAGAGGTTTCTGAGAATATTTCTGTCTAGCTTTTATGTGAAGATATATCCTTTTCCAACATAGGCCTCGAAGCGCTCCGACTAAACAATTGCAGATTCTACAAAAGGAGTGCTTCAAAACTGTTCTATCGAAAGGAACGTTCAAGTCTGTGAGATGAATGCACTCTTCTCAAAGAGGTTTCTGAGAATGCTGCTGTCTAGTTTTTAGGTGAAGACATTTCCTTTTCCAGCATAGGCCTCAAAGCGCTCCAAATACCCACTTGCAGATTCTACAAAAAGAGTGTCTCCCAACTTCTCTATCAATTGGTAGGTTCAAGTCTGTGAGTTGAATGCAACCCACACAAAGAAGTTTCTGAGAATGCTGCTGTTTAGTTCTTCTGTGAAGATATTTCCTTTTCCAGCATAGGCCGGAAACCGCTACAAATATCCACCTGCAGATTTTACCAAAAGTGTGCTTCAAAACTGCTCTTTGAAAAGAAAGGTTCAACACTGTGAGTTGAATGCACATATCGTGAAGAAGTTTCTGAGAATGCTTCTGTCTAGTACTTAGGTGAAGAGGTTCCATTTCACAGCATAGGCCTCATAGTGCTCCAAATATCCACTTGCAGATTCTACAAAAAGAGTGTTTCAAAACTGTTCTATCAAAAGGAAGGTTCAAGTCTGTGAGTAGAATGCACTCATCACAAAGAAGTTTCTGAGAATGCTTCTGTCTAGTTTTTATGTGAAGACATTTCCTTTTCCAACATAGGCCTCAAAGCGTTCCGAATAAACACTTGCAGATTGTACAAAAGGAGTGTTTCAAAACTGTTCTTTGAAAAGGAACGTTCAAGTCTGTGGGTTGAATGCACTCCTCACAAAGAAGTTTCTGAGAATGCAGCTGTCTAGTTTTTGTGTGAAGATATTTCCTTTTCCTTGCATAGGTCTCAAATCGCTGGAAATAGCCACTTGCAGATTTCACAAGAAGAGTGTTTCCAAACTGCTCTATCAAAAGACAGGTTCAACTCTGTGAGTTGAATGCACGCATCGAGAAGAACTTTCTGAGAATGCTTCTGTCTAGTTTTTAGGTGAAGATATTACATTTCCCAGCATAGGCCTCAAAGTGCTCCAAATATCCTTTTGCAGATTTTACAAAAAGAGTGTTTCAAAACTGCTCTTTCAAAAAGAAGGTTCAAGTCTGTGAGTTGAATGCACTCAACACAAGGAAGTTTCTGAGAATGCTTCTGTCTAGTTTTTATGTGAAGATATTTCCATTTCCAGCATCGGCCTCAAAGCGCTCCAAATATCCATTTGCAGATTCTACAAAAAGAGTGTTTCCAAACTTCTCTATCAATTAGTAGGTTCAACTCTGTGAGGTGAATGCACTCATCACAAAGAAGTTTCTGAGAATGCTGCTGTTTAGTTCTTATGTGAAGATATTTCCTTTTCCAGCATAGGCCGGAAATCGCTCTAAATATCCACTTGCAGATTTTACCAAAAGTGTGTTTCAAAACTGCTCTTTGAAAAGAAAGGTTCAACTCTGTGAGTTGATTGCACATGTGGTGAAGAAGTTTCTGAGAATGCTTCTGTCTAGTACTTAGCTGAAGAGATTTCATTTCACAGCATAGGCCTCATAGTGCTCCAAATATCCACTTGCAGATTCTACAAAAAGAGTGTTTCAAAACTGTTCTATCAAAAGGAAGGTTCAACTCTGTGACTAGAATGCACTCATCACAAAGAAGTTTCTGAGAATGCTTCTGTCTAGTTTTTATGTGAAGATATTTCCTTTTCCAACATAGGCCTCAAAGCGCTCCGAATAAACACCTGCAGATTGTACAAAAGGAGTGTTTCAAAACTGTTCTATGAAAAGGAACGTTCAAGTCTGTGAGTTGAATGCACTCCTCACAAAGAAGTTTCTGAGAATGCAGCTGTCTAGTTTTTGTGTGAAGATATTTCCTTTTCCTTGCATAGACCTCAAATCGCTGGAAATATCCACTTGCAGATTTCACAAAAAGAGTGTTTCCAAACTGCTCTATCAAAAGACGGGTTGAAATCTGTGAGTTGAATGCACGCATCGAGGAGATCTTTCTGAGGATGCTTCTGTCTAGTTTTTAGGTGAAGATATTCCATTTCCCAGCATGGGCCTCAAAATGCTCCAAATATCCATTTGCAGATTTTACAAAAAGAGTGTTTCAAAACTGCTCTTTCAAAAAGAAGGTTCAAGTCTATGGGTTGAACGCACTCAACACAAGGACGTTTCTGAGAATGCTTCTGTCCAGTTTTTCTGTGAATATATTTCCATTTCCAGCCTAGGCTTCAAAGCGCTCCAAATATCCACTTGCAGATTCTACAAAAAGAGTGTTTCCAAACTTGTCTATCAATTAGTAGGTTCAACTCTGTGAGGTGAATGCACTCATCACAATGAAATTTCTGAGAATGCTTCTCTCTAGTTTTTATGTGAAGCAATTTCCTTTTCCAACATAGGCCTCAAGGTGCTCTGCATAAACACTTGCGAATTCTACAAACTTAGTGATTCAAAACTGTTCTATCAAAAGGAACGTTCAAGTCTGAGGTGAATGCACTCATCAGAGAGAACTTTCTCAGAATGCTTCTGTCTAGTTTTCAGGTGAAGATATTTCATTTCCCAGCATAGGCCTCAAAGCGCTCCAAATATCCACTTGCAGATCCTACAAAAAGAGTCTTTCAAAACTGCTCTTTGAAAAGGAAGGTTCAAATCTGCGAGTTGAAAGCACTCATCAGAGAGACGTTTCCGAGAATGATTCTATCTAGTTTTCATCTGCATGTGTTTCCTTTTCCACTAGATGCCGCAATCGCACCAAATATCCACTTGCAGTTTCCACGAAAAGAGTGTTGCAGAACTGCTCCATGGAAAGGAGTGTTCAACTCTGTGAGTTCAATCCCCACATGACATAAAAGTTTCTGAAAATGCTTCTGTCCAGTTTGTATATGAAGATATCTCCTTTTCCAGCATAAGCCTCAAAGAGCTCCAAATATCCACTTGCGTATTCTACAAAAACCGTGTTTCATAACTGGTCTATCAAAAGCAAGGTTCAACTCTGTGAGTTGAATGCACTCATCACAAAGAAGTTTCTGTGAATGCTTCCATCTAGCTTTTATGCAATGATATTTCCTTTTGCAGCATAGGCCTCAAAGCGCTCCAAATATCCACTTGCAGATTCTACAAAAAGAGGGTTTCAAAACTGCTCTATCAAAAGGCAGGTTGAACTCCGTGAGTTGAATGCACAAAGCACAGGGAACTTTCTGAGAAAGCTTTTGTCCAGTTTCTACGTGAAGATATTTCCTTTTCCAGCCTAGGCCTCAAAGCACTCCATCCATCCACATGAAGATTCTACTAAAAGAGTGTTTCGAAACTTCTCTATCAAAAGAAAGGTTGAACTCCGTGAGTTCAACGCACACATCACAAAGAAGTTTCTGAGAATGCTTCTGTCCAGTTTTTATGTGAAGATATTTCCTTTTCCAGCATAGGCCTCAAAGCGCTCCATATATCCACTTGCAGATGCTACAAAAAGAGTGTTTCAAAACTGCTCTTTCAGAAGGAAGCTTCAAGTCTGTGAGTTGAATGCACTTCTCACAAAGACGTTTCTGAGAATGCTTCTGTCTAGATTTCATGAGAAGATGTTTCCATTTACATCACAGGCCTCAAATCCCTCCAAATATTCACTTGCGTGTTCTACAAAAAGAGTGTTTCGAAACTTCTCTATCGATTGGTAGGTTCAACTCTCTGAGTTGAATGCACTCTTTACAAAGAGGTTTCTGAGAATATTTCTGTCTAGCTTTTATGTGAAGATATATCCTTTTCCAACATAGGCCTCGAAGCGCTCCGACTAAACAATTGCAGATTCTACAAAAGGAGTGCTTCAAAACTGTTCTATCGAAAGGAACGTTCAAGTCTGTGAGATGAATGCACTCTTCTCAAAGAGGTTTCTGAGAATGCTGCTGTCTAGTTTTTAGGTGAAGACATTTCCTTTTCCAGCATAGGCCTCAAAGCGCTCCAAATACCCACTTGCAGATTCTACAAAAAGAGTGTCTCCCAACTTCTCTATCAATTGGTAGGTTCAAGTCTGTGAGTTGAATGCAACCCACACAAAGAAGTTTCTGAGAATGCTGCTGTTTAGTTCTTCTGTGAAGATATTTCCTTTTCCAGCATAGGCCGGAAACCGCTACAAATATCCACCTGCAGATTTTACCAAAAGTGTGCTTCAAAACTGCTCTTTGAAAAGAAAGGTTCAACACTGTGAGTTGAATGCACATATCGTGAAGAAGTTTCTGAGAATGCTTCTGTCTAGTACTTAGGTGAAGAGGTTCCATTTCACAGCATAGGCCTCATAGTGCTCCAAATATCCACTTGCAGATTCTACAAAAAGAGTGTTTCAAAACTGTTCTATCAAAAGGAAGGTTCAAGTCTGTGAGTAGAATGCACTCATCACAAAGAAGTTTCTGAGAATGCTTCTGTCTAGTTTTTATGTGAAGACATTTCCTTTTCCAACATAGGCCTCAAAGCGTTCCGAATAAACACTTGCAGATTGTACAAAAGGAGTGTTTCAAAACTGTTCTATGAAAAGGAACGTTCAAGTCTGTGGGTTGAATGCACTCCTCACAAAGAAGTTTCTGAGAATGCAGCTGTCTAGTTTTTGTGTGAAGATATTTCCTTTTCCTTGCATAGGTCTCAAATCGCTGGAAATAGCCACTTGCAGATTTCACAAGAAGAGTGTTTCCAAACTGCTCTATCAAAAGACAGGTTCAACTCTGTGAGTTGAATGCACGCATCGAGAAGAACTTTCTGAGAATGCTTCTGTCTAGTTTTTAGGTGAAGATATTACATTTCCCAGCATAGGCCTCAAAGTGCTCCAAATATCCTTTTGCAGATTTTACAAAAAGAGTGTTTCAAAACTGCTCTTTCAAAAAGAAGGTTCAAGTCTGTGAGTTGAATGCACTCAACACAAGGAAGTTTCTGAGAATGCTTCTGTCTAGTTTTTATGTGAAGATATTTCCATTTCCAGCATCGGCCTCAAAGCGCTCCAAATATCCATTTGCAGATTCTACAAAAAGAGTGTTTCCAAACTTCTCTATCAATTAGTAGGTTCAACTCTGTGAGGTGAATGCACTCATCACAAAGAAGTTTCTGAGAATGCTGCTGTTTAGTTCTTATGTGAAGATATTTCCTTTTCCAGCATAGGCCGGAAATCGCTCTAAATATCCACTTGCAGATTTTACCAAAAGTGTGTTTCAAAACTGCTCTTTGAAAAGAAAGGTTCAACTCTGTGAGTTGATTGCACATGTGGTGAAGAAGTTTCTGAGAATGCTTCTGTCTAGTACTTAGCTGAAGAGATTTCATTTCACAGCATAGGCCTCATAGTGCTCCAAATATCCACTTGCAGATTCTACAAAAAGAGTGTTTCAAAACTGTTCTATCAAAAGGAAGGTTCAAATCTGTGACTAGAATGCACTCATCACAAAGAAGTTTCTGAGAATGCTTCTGTCTAGTTTTTATGTGAAGATATTTCCTTTTCCAACATAGGCCTCAAAGCGCTCCGAATAAACACCTGCAGATTGTACAAAAGGAGTGTTTCAAAACTGTTCTATGAAAAGGAACGTTCAAGTCTGTGAGTTGAATGCACTCCTCACAAAGAAGTTTCTGAGAATGCAGCTGTCTAGTTTTTGTGTGAAGATATTTCCTTTTCCTTGCATAGACCTCAAATCGCTGGAAATATCCACTTGCAGATTTCACAAAAAGAGTGTTTCCAAACTGCTCTATCAAAAGACGGGTTGAAATCTGTGAGTTGAATGCACGCATCGAGGAGATCTTTCTGAGGATGCTTCTGTCTAGTTTTTAGGTGAAGATATTCCATTTCCCAGCATGGGCCTCAAAATGCTCCAAATATCCATTTGCAGATTTTACAAAAAGAGTGTTTCAAAACTGCTCTTTCAAAAAGAAGGTTCAAGTCTATGGGTTGAACGCACTCAACACAAGGACGTTTCTGAGAATGCTTCTGTCCAGTTTTTCTGTGAATATATTTCCATTTCCAGCCTAGGCTTCAAAGCGCTCCAAATATCCACTTGCAGATTCTACAAAAAGAGTGTTTCCAAACTTGTCTATCAATTAGTAGGTTCAACTCTGTGAGGTGAATGCACTCATCACAATGAAATTTCTGAGAATGCTTCTCTCTAGTTTTTATGTGAAGCAATTTCCTTTTCCAACATAGGCCTCAAGGTGCTCTGCATAAACACTTGCGAATTCTACAAACTTAGTGATTCAAAACTGTTCTATCAAAAGGAACGTTCAAGTCTGAGGTGAATGCACTCATCAGAGAGAACTTTCTCAGAATGCTTCTGTCTAGTTTTCAGGTGAAGATATTTCATTTCCCAGCATAGGCCTCAAAGCGCTCCAAATATCCACTTGCAGATCCTACAAAAAGAGTCTTTCAAAACTGCTCTTTGAAAAGGAAGGTTCAAATCTGCGAGTTGAAAGCACTCATCAGAGAGACGTTTCCGAGAATGATTCTATCTAGTTTTCATCTGCATGTGTTTCCTTTTCCACTAGATGCCGCAATCGCACCAAATATCCACTTGCAGTTTCCACGAAAAGAGTGTTGCAGAACTGCTCCATGGAAAGGAGTGTTCAACTCTGTGAGTTCAATCCCCACATGACATAAAAGTTTCTGAAAATGCTTCTGTCCAGTTTGTATATGAAGATATCTCCTTTTCCAGCATAAGCCTCAAAGAGCTCCAAATATCCACTTGCGTATTCTACAAAAACCGTGTTTCATAACTGGTCTATCAAAAGCAAGGTTCAACTCTGTGAGTTGAATGCACTCATCACAAAGAAGTTTCTGTGAATGCTTCCATCTAGCTTTTATGCAATGATATTTCCTTTTGCAGCATAGGCCTCAAAGCGCTCCAAATATCCACTTGCAGATTCTACAAAAAGAGGGTTTCAAAACTGCTCTATCAAAAGGCAGTTTGAACTCCGTGAGTTGAATGCACAAAGCACAGGGAACTTTCTGAGAAAGCTTTTGTCCAGTTTCTACGTGAAGATATTTCCATTTCCAGCCTAGGCCTCAAAGCACTCCATCCATCCACATGAAGATTCTACTAAAAGAGTGTTTCGAAACTTCTCTATCAAAAGAAAGGTTGAACTCCGTGAGTTCAACGCACACATCACAAAGAAGTTTCTGAGAATGCTTCTGTCCAGTTTTTATGTGAAGATATTTCCTTTTCCAGCATAGGCCTCAAAGCGCTCCATATATCCACTTGCAGATGCTACAAAAAGAGTGTTTCAAAACTGCTCTTTCAGAAGGAAGCTTCAAGTCTGTGAGTTGAATGCACTTCTCACAAAGACGTTTCTGAGAATGCTTCTGTCTAGATTTCATGAGAAGATGTTTCCATTTACATCACAGGCCTCAAATCCCTCCAAATATTCACTTGCGTGTTCTACAAAAAGAGTGTTTCGAAACTTCTCTATCGATTGGTAGGTTCAACTCTCTGAGTTGAATGCACTCTTTACAAAGAGGTTTCTGAGAATATTTCTGTCTAGCTTTTATGTGAAGATATATCCTTTTCCAACATAGGCCTCGAAGCGCTCCGACTAAACAATTGCAGATTCTACAAAAGGAGTGCTTCAAAACTGTTCTATCGAAAGGAACGTTCAAGTCTGTGAGATGAATGCACTCTTCTCAAAGAGGTTTCTGAGAATGCTGCTGTCTAGTTTTTAGGTGAAGACATTTCCTTTTCCAGCATAGGCCTCAAAGCGCTCCAAATACCCACTTGCAGATTCTACAAAAAGAGTGTCTCCCAACTTCTCTATCAATTGGTAGGTTCAAGTCTGTGAGTTGAATGCAACCCACACAAAGAAGTTTCTGAGAATGCTGCTGTTTAGTTCTTCTGTGAAGATATTTCCTTTTCCAGCATAGGCCGGAAACCGCTACAAATATCCACCTGCAGATTTTACCAAAAGTGTGCTTCAAAACTGCTCTTTGAAAAGAAAGGTTCAACACTGTGAGTTGAATGCACATATCGTGAAGAAGTTTCTGAGAATGCTTCTGTCTAGTACTTAGGTGAAGAGGTTCCATTTCACAGCATAGGCCTCATAGTGCTCCAAATATCCACTTGCAGATTCTACAAAAAGAGTGTTTCAAAACTGTTCTATCAAAAGGAAGGTTCAAGTCTGTGAGTAGAATGCACTCATCACAAAGAAGTTTCTGAGAATGCTTCTGTCTAGTTTTTATGTGAAGACATTTCCTTTTCCAACATAGGCCTCAAAGCGTTCCGAATAAACACTTGCAGATTGTACAAAAGGAGTGTTTCAAAACTGTTCTATGAAAAGGAACGTTCAAGTCTGTGGGTTGAATGCACTCCTCACAAAGAAGTTTCTGAGAATGCAGCTGTCTAGTTTTTGTGTGAAGATATTTCCTTTTCCTTGCATAGGTCTCAAATCGCTGGAAATAGCCACTTGCAGATTTCACAAGAAGAGTGTTTCCAAACTGCTCTATCAAAAGACAGGTTCAACTCTGTGAGTTGAATGCACGCATCGAGAAGAACTTTCTGAGAATGCTTCTGTCTAGTTTTTAGGTGAAGATATTACATTTCCCAGCATAGGCCTCAAAGTGCTCCAAATATCCTTTTGCAGATTTTACAAAAAGAGTGTTTCAAAACTGCTCTTTCAAAAAGAAGGTTCAAGTCTGTGAGTTGAATGCACTCAACACAAGGAAGTTTCTGAGAATGCTTCTGTCTAGTTTTTATGTGAAGATATTTCCATTTCCAGCATCGGCCTCAAAGCGCTCCAAATATCCATTTGCAGATTCTACAAAAAGAGTGTTTCCAAACTTCTCTATCAATTAGTAGGTTCAACTCTGTGAGGTGAATGCACTCATCACAAAGAAGTTTCTGAGAATGCTGCTGTTTAGTTCTTATGTGAAGATATTTCCTTTTCCAGCATAGGCCGGAAATCGCTCTAAATATCCACTTGCAGATTTTACCAAAAGTGTGTTTCAAAACTGCTCTTTGAAAAGAAAGGTTCAACTCTGTGAGTTGATTGCACATGTGGTGAAGAAGTTTCTGAGAATGCTTCTGTCTAGTACTTAGCTGAAGAGATTTCATTTCACAGCATAGGCCTCATAGTGCTCCAAATATCCACTTGCAGATTCTACAAAAAGAGTGTTTCAAAACTGTTCTATCAAAAGGAAGGTTCAACTCTGTGACTAGAATGCACTCATCACAAAGAAGTTTCTGAGAATGCTTCTGTCTAGTTTTTATGTGAAGATATTTCCTTTTCCAACATAGGCCTCAAAGCGCTCCGAATAAACACCTGCAGATTGTACAAAAGGAGTGTTTCAAAACTGTTCTATGAAAAGGAACGTTCAAGTCTGTGAGTTGAATGCACTCCTCACAAAGAAGTTTCTGAGAATGCAGCTGTCTAGTTTTTGTGTGAAGATATTTCCTTTTCCTTGCATAGACCTCAAATCGCTGGAAATATCCACTTGCAGATTTCACAAAAAGAGTGTTTCCAAACTGCTCTATCAAAAGACGGGTTGAAATCTGTGAGTTGAATGCACGCATCGAGGAGATCTTTCTGAGGATGCTTCTGTCTAGTTTTTAGGTGAAGATATTCCATTTCCCAGCATGGGCCTCAAAATGCTCCAAATATCCATTTGCAGATTTTACAAAAAGAGTGTTTCAAAACTGCTCTTTCAAAAAGAAGGTTCAAGTCTATGGGTTGAACGCACTCAACACAAGGACGTTTCTGAGAATGCTTCTGTCCAGTTTTTCTGTGAATATATTTCCATTTCCAGCCTAGGCTTCAAAGCGCTCCAAATATCCACTTGCAGATTCTACAAAAAGAGTGTTTCCAAACTTGTCTATCAATTAGTAGGTTCAACTCTGTGAGGTGAATGCACTCATCACAATGAAATTTCTGAGAATGCTTCTCTCTAGTTTTTATGTGAAGCAATTTCCTTTTCCAACATAGGCCTCAAGGTGCTCTGCATAAACACTTGCGAATTCTACAAACTTAGTGATTCAAAACTGTTCTATCAAAAGGAACGTTCAAGTCTGAGGTGAATGCACTCATCAGAGAGAACTTTCTCAGAATGCTTCTGTCTAGTTTTCAGGTGAAGATATTTCATTTCCCAGCATAGGCCTCAAAGCGCTCCAAATATCCACTTGCAGATCCTACAAAAAGAGTCTTTCAAAACTGCTCTTTGAAAAGGAAGGTTCAAATCTGCGAGTTGAAAGCACTCATCAGAGAGACGTTTCCGAGAATGATTCTATCTAGTTTTCATCTGCATGTGTTTCCTTTTCCACTAGATGCCGCAATCGCACCAAATATCCACTTGCAGTTTCCACGAAAAGAGTGTTGCAGAACTGCTCCATGGAAAGGAGTGTTCAACTCTGTGAGTTCAATCCCCACATGACATAAAAGTTTCTGAAAATGCTTCTGTCCAGTTTGTATATGAAGATATCTCCTTTTCCAGCATAAGCCTCAAAGAGCTCCAAATATCCACTTGCGTATTCTACAAAAACCGTGTTTCATAACTGGTCTATCAAAAGCAAGGTTCAACTCTGTGAGTTGAATGCACTCATCACAAAGAAGTTTCTGTGAATGCTTCCATCTAGCTTTTATGCAATGATATTTCCTTTTGCAGCATAGGCCTCAAAGCGCTCCAAATATCCACTTGCAGATTCTACAAAAAGAGGGTTTCAAAACTGCTCTATCAAAAGGCAGGTTGAACTCCGTGAGTTGAATGCACAAAGCACAGGGAACTTTCTGAGAAAGCTTTTGTCCAGTTTCTACGTGAAGATATTTCCTTTTCCAGCCTAGGCCTCAAAGCACTCCATCCATCCACATGAAGATTCTACTAAAAGAGTGTTTCGAAACTTCTCTATCAAAAGAAAGGTTGAACTCCGTGAGTTCAACGCACACATCAC
Organism: Pongo pygmaeus; assembly: GCF_028885625.2. Lineage (NCBI taxonomy): Eukaryota > Metazoa > Chordata > Mammalia > Primates > Hominidae > Pongo > Pongo pygmaeus. Next base: position 22,359,091 of record NC_085930.1, read on the forward strand.
AAAGAAGTTTCTGAGAATGCTTCTGTCCAGTTTTTATGTGAAGATATTTCCTTTTCCAGCATAGGCCTCAAAGCGCTCCATATATCCACTTGCAGATGCTACAAAAAGAGTGTTTCAAAACTGCTCTTTCAGAAGGAAGCTTCAAGTCTGTGAGTTGAATGCACTTCTCACAAAGACGTTTCTGAGAATGCTTCTGTCTAGATTTCATGAGAAGATGTTTCCATTTACATCACAGGCCTCAAATCCCTCCAAATATTCACTTGCGTGTTCTACAAAAAGAGTGTTTCGAAACTTCTCTATCGATTGGTAGGTTCAACTCTCTGAGTTGAATGCACTCTTTACAAAGAGGTTTCTGAGAATATTTCTGTCTAGCTTTTATGTGAAGATATATCCTTTTCCAACATAGGCCTCGAAGCGCTCCGACTAAACAATTGCAGATTCTACAAAAGGAGTGCTTCAAAACTGTTCTATCGAAAGGAACGTTCAAGTCTGTGAGATGAATGCACTCTTCTCAAAGAGGTTTCTGAGAATGCTGCTGTCTAGTTTTTAGGTGAAGACATTTCCTTTTCCAGCATAGGCCTCAAAGCGCTCCAAATACCCACTTGCAGATTCTACAAAAAGAGTGTCTCCCAACTTCTCTATCAATTGGTAGGTTCAAGTCTGTGAGTTGAATGCAACCCACACAAAGAAGTTTCTGAGAATGCTGCTGTTTAGTTCTTCTGTGAAGATATTTCCTTTTCCAGCATAGGCCGGAAACCGCTACAAATATCCACCTGCAGATTTTACCAAAAGTGTGCTTCAAAACTGCTCTTTGAAAAGAAAGGTTCAACACTGTGAGTTGAATGCACATATCGTGAAGAAGTTTCTGAGAATGCTTCTGTCTAGTACTTAGGTGAAGAGGTTCCATTTCACAGCATAGGCCTCATAGTGCTCCAAATATCCACTTGCAGATTCTACAAAAAGAGTGTTTCAAAACTGTTCTATCAAAAGGAAGGTTCAAGTCTGTGAGTAGAATGCACTCATCACAAAGAAGTTTCTGAGAATGCTTCTGTCTAGTTTTTATGTGAAGACATTTCCTTTTCCAACATAGGCCTCAAAGCGTTCCGAATAAACACTTGCAGATTGTACAAAAGGAGTGTTTCAAAACTGTTCTATGAAAAGGAACGTTCAAGTCTGTGGGTTGAATGCACTCCTCACAAAGAAGTTTCTGAGAATGCAGCTGTCTAGTTTTTGTGTGAAGATATTTCCTTTTCCTTGCATAGGTCTCAAATCGCTGGAAATAGCCACTTGCAGATTTCACAAGAAGAGTGTTTCCAAACTGCTCTATCAAAAGACAGGTTCAACTCTGTGAGTTGAATGCACGCATCGAGAAGAACTTTCTGAGAATGCTTCTGTCTAGTTTTTAGGTGAAGATATTACATTTCCCAGCATAGGCCTCAAAGTGCTCCAAATATCCTTTTGCAGATTTTACAAAAAGAGTGTTTCAAAACTGCTCTTTCAAAAAGAAGGTTCAAGTCTGTGAGTTGAATGCACTCAACACAAGGAAGTTTCTGAGAATGCTTCTGTCTAGTTTTTATGTGAAGATATTTCCATTTCCAGCATCGGCCTCAAAGCGCTCCAAATATCCATTTGCAGATTCTACAAAAAGAGTGTTTCCAAACTTCTCTATCAATTAGTAGGTTCAACTCTGTGAGGTGAATGCACTCATCACAAAGAAGTTTCTGAGAATGCTGCTGTTTAGTTCTTATGTGAAGATATTTCCTTTTCCAGCATAGGCCGGAAATCGCTCTAAATATCCACTTGCAGATTTTACCAAAAGTGTGTTTCAAAACTGCTCTTTGAAAAGAAAGGTTCAACTCTGTGAGTTGATTGCACATGTGGTGAAGAAGTTTCTGAGAATGCTTCTGTCTAGTACTTAGCTGAAGAGATTTCATTTCACAGCATAGGCCTCATAGTGCTCCAAATATCCACTTGCAGATTCTACAAAAAGAGTGTTTCAAAACTGTTCTATCAAAAGGAAGGTTCAAATCTGTGACTAGAATGCACTCATCACAAAGAAGTTTCTGAGAATGCTTCTGTCTAGTTTTTATGTGAAGATATTTCCTTTTCCAACATAGGCCTCAAAGCGCTCCGAATAAACACCTGCAGATTGTACAAAAGGAGTGTTTCAAAACTGTTCTATGAAAAGGAACGTTCAAGTCTGTGAGTTGAATGCACTCCTCACAAAGAAGTTTCTGAGAATGCAGCTGTCTAGTTTTTGTGTGAAGATATTTCCTTTTCCTTGCATAGACCTCAAATCGCTGGAAATATCCACTTGCAGATTTCACAAAAAGAGTGTTTCCAAACTGCTCTATCAAAAGACGGGTTGAAATCTGTGAGTTGAATGCACGCATCGAGGAGATCTTTCTGAGGATGCTTCTGTCTAGTTTTTAGGTGAAGATATTCCATTTCCCAGCATGGGCCTCAAAATGCTCCAAATATCCATTTGCAGATTTTACAAAAAGAGTGTTTCAAAACTGCTCTTTCAAAAAGAAGGTTCAAGTCTATGGGTTGAACGCACTCAACACAAGGACGTTTCTGAGAATGCTTCTGTCCAGTTTTTCTGTGAATATATTTCCATTTCCAGCCTAGGCTTCAAAGCGCTCCAAATATCCACTTGCAGATTCTACAAAAAGAGTGTTTCCAAACTTGTCTATCAATTAGTAGGTTCAACTCTGTGAGGTGAATGCACTCATCACAATGAAATTTCTGAGAATGCTTCTCTCTAGTTTTTATGTGAAGCAATTTCCTTTTCCAACATAGGCCTCAAGGTGCTCTGCATAAACACTTGCGAATTCTACAAACTTAGTGATTCAAAACTGTTCTATCAAAAGGAACGTTCAAGTCTGAGGTGAATGCACTCATCAGAGAGAACTTTCTCAGAATGCTTCTGTCTAGTTTTCAGGTGAAGATATTTCATTTCCCAGCATAGGCCTCAAAGCGCTCCAAATATCCACTTGCAGATCCTACAAAAAGAGTCTTTCAAAACTGCTCTTTGAAAAGGAAGGTTCAAATCTGCGAGTTGAAAGCACTCATCAGAGAGACGTTTCCGAGAATGATTCTATCTAGTTTTCATCTGCATGTGTTTCCTTTTCCACTAGATGCCGCAATCGCACCAAATATCCACTTGCAGTTTCCACGAAAAGAGTGTTGCAGAACTGCTCCATGGAAAGGAGTGTTCAACTCTGTGAGTTCAATCCCCACATGACATAAAAGTTTCTGAAAATGCTTCTGTCCAGTTTGTATATGAAGATATCTCCTTTTCCAGCATAAGCCTCAAAGAGCTCCAAATATCCACTTGCGTATTCTACAAAAACCGTGTTTCATAACTGGTCTATCAAAAGCAAGGTTCAACTCTGTGAGTTGAATGCACTCATCACAAAGAAGTTTCTGTGAATGCTTCCATCTAGCTTTTATGCAATGATATTTCCTTTTGCAGCATAGGCCTCAAAGCGCTCCAAATATCCACTTGCAGATTCTACAAAAAGAGGGTTTCAAAACTGCTCTATCAAAAGGCAGTTTGAACTCCGTGAGTTGAATGCACAAAGCACAGGGAACTTTCTGAGAAAGCTTTTGTCCAGTTTCTACGTGAAGATATTTCCATTTCCAGCCTAGGCCTCAAAGCACTCCATCCATCCACATGAAGATTCTACTAAAAGAGTGTTTCGAAACTTCTCTATCAAAAGAAAGGTTGAACTCCGTGAGTTCAACGCACACATCACAAAGAAGTTTCTGAGAATGCTTCTGTCCAGTTTTTATGTGAAGATATTTCCTTTTCCAGCATAGGCCTCAAAGCGCTCCATATATCCACTTGCAGATGCTACAAAAAGAGTGTTTCAAAACTGCTCTTTCAGAAGGAAGCTTCAAGTCTGTGAGTTGAATGCACTTCTCACAAAGACGTTTCTGAGAATGCTTCTGTCTAGATTTCATGAGAAGATGTTTCCATTTACATCACAGGCCTCAAATCCCTCCAAATATTCACTTGCGTGTTCTACAAAAAGAGTGTTTCGAAACTTCTCTATCGATTGGTAGGTTCAACTCTCTGAGTTGAATGCACTCTTTACAAAGAGGTTTCTGAGAATATTTCTGTCTAGCTTTTATGTGAAGATATATCCTTTTCCAACATAGGCCTCGAAGCGCTCCGACTAAACAATTGCAGATTCTACAAAAGGAGTGCTTCAAAACTGTTCTATCGAAAGGAACGTTCAAGTCTGTGAGATGAATGCACTCTTCTCAAAGAGGTTTCTGAGAATGCTGCTGTCTAGTTTTTAGGTGAAGACATTTCCTTTTCCAGCATAGGCCTCAAAGCGCTCCAAATACCCACTTGCAGATTCTACAAAAAGAGTGTCTCCCAACTTCTCTATCAATTGGTAGGTTCAAGTCTGTGAGTTGAATGCAACCCACACAAAGAAGTTTCTGAGAATGCTGCTGTTTAGTTCTTCTGTGAAGATATTTCCTTTTCCAGCATAGGCCGGAAACCGCTACAAATATCCACGTGCAGATTTTACCAAAAGTGTGCTTCAAAACTGCTCTTTGAAAAGAAAGGTTCAACACTGTGAGTTGAATGCACATATCGTGAAGAAGTTTCTGAGAATGCTTCTGTCTAGTACTTAGGTGAAGAGGTTCCATTTCACAGCATAGGCCTCATAGTGCTCCAAATATCCACTTGCAGATTCTACAAAAAGAGTGTTTCAAAACTGTTCTATCAAAAGGAAGGTTCAAGTCTGTGAGTAGAATGCACTCATCACAAAGAAGTTTCTGAGAATGCTTCTGTCTAGTTTTTATGTGAAGACATTTCCTTTTCCAACATAGGCCTCAAAGCGTTCCGAATAAACACTTGCAGATTGTACAAAAGGAGTGTTTCAAAACTGTTCTATGAAAAGGAACGTTCAAGTCTGTGGGTTGAATGCACTCCTCACAAAGAAGTTTCTGAGAATGCAGCTGTCTAGTTTTTGTGTGAAGATATTTCCTTTTCCTTGCATAGGTCTCAAATCGCTGGAAATAGCCACTTGCAGATTTCACAAGAAGAGTGTTTCCAAACTGCTCTATCAAAAGACAGGTTCAACTCTGTGAGTTGAATGCACGCATCGAGAATAACTTTCTGAGAATGCTTCTGTCTAGTTTTTAGGTGAAGATATTACATTTCCCAGCATAGGCCTCAAAGTGCTCCAAATATCCTTTTGCAGATTTTACAAAAAGAGTGTTTCAAAACTGCTCTTTCAAAAAGAAGGTTCAAGTCTGTGAGTTGAATGCACTCAACACAAGGAAGTTTCTGAGAATGCTTCTGTCTAGTTTTTATGTGAAGATATTTCCATTTCCAGCATCGGCCTCAAAGCGCTCCAAATATCCATTTGCAGATTCTACAAAAAGAGTGTTTCCAAACTTCTCTATCAATTAGTAGGTTCAACTCTGTGAGGTGAATGCACTCATCACAAAGAAGTTTCTGAGAATGCTGCTGTTTAGTTCTTATGTGAAGATATTTCCTTTTCCAGCATAGGCCGGAAATCGCTCTAAATATCCACTTGCAGATTTTACCAAAAGTGTGTTTCAAAACTGCTCTTTGAAAAGAAAGGTTCAACTCTGTGAGTTGATTGCACGTGTGGTGAAGAAGTTTCTGAGAATGCTTCTGTCTAGTACTTAGCTGAAGAGATTTCATTTCACAGCATAGGCCTCATAGTGCTCCAAATATCCACTTGCAGATTCTACAAAAAGAGTGTTTCAAAACTGTTCTATCAAAAGGAAGGTTCAACTCTGTGACTAGAATGCACTCATCACAAAGAAGTTTCTGAGAATGCTTCTGTCTAGTTTTTATGTGAAGATATTTCCTTTTCCAACATAGGCCTCAAAGCGCTCCGAATAAACACCTGCAGATTGTACAAAAGGAGTGTTTCAAAACTGTTCTATGAAAAGGAACGTTCAAGTCTGTGAGTTGAATGCACTCCTCACAAAGAAGTTTCTGAGAATGCAGCTGTCTAGTTTTTGTGTGAAGATATTTCCTTTTCCTTGCATAGACCTCAAATCGCTGGAAATATCCACTTGCAGATTTCACAAAAAGAGTGTTTCCAAACTGCTCTATCAAAAGACGGGTTGAAATCTGTGAGTTGAATGCACGCATCGAGGAGATCTTTCTGAGGATGCTTCTGTCTAGTTTTTAGGTGAAGATATTCCATTTCCCAGCATGGGCCTCAAAATGCTCCAAATATCCATTTGCAGATTTTACAAAAAGAGTGTTTCAAAACTGCTCTTTCAAAAAGAAGGTTCAAGTCTATGGGTTGAACGCACTCAACACAAGGACGTTTCTGAGAATGCTTCTGTCCAGTTTTTCTGTGAATATATTTCCATTTCCAGCCTAGGCTTCAAAGCGCTCCAAATATCCACTTGCAGATTCTACAAAAAGTGTGTTTCCAAACTTGTCTATCAATTAGTAGGTTCAACTCTGTGAGGTGAATGCACTCATCACAATGAAATTTCTGAGAATGCTTCTCTCTAGTTTTTATGTGAAGCAATTTCCTTTTCCAACATAGGCCTCAAGGTGCTCTGCATAAACACTTGCGAATTCTACAAACTTAGTGATTCAAAACTGTTCTATCAAAAGGAACGTTCAAGTCTGAGGTGAATGCACTCATCAGAGAGAACTTTCTCAGAATGCTTCTGTCTAGTTTTCAGGTGAAGATATTTCATTTCCCAGCATAGGCCTCAAAGCGCTCCAAATATCCACTTGCAGATCCTACAAAAAGAGTCTTTCAAAACTGCTCTTTGAAAAGGAAGGTTCAAATCTGCGAGTTGAAAGCACTCATCAGAGAGACGTTTCCGAGAATGATTCTATCTAGTTTTCATCTGCATGTGTTTCCTTTTCCACTAGATGCCGCAATCGCACCAAATATCCACTTGCAGTTTCCACGAAAAGAGTGTTGCAGAACTGCTCCATGGAAAGGAGTGTTCAACTCTGTGAGTTCAATCCCCACATGACATAAAAGTTTCTGAAAATGCTTCTGTCCAGTTTGTATATGAAGATATCTCCTTTTCCAGCATAAGCCTCAAAGAGCTCCAAATATCCACTTGCGTATTCTACAAAAACCGTGTTTCATAACTGGTCTATCAAAAGCAAGGTTCAACTCTGTGAGTTGAATGCACTCATCACAAAGAAGTTTCTGTGAATGCTTCCATCTAGCTTTTATGCAATGATATTTCCTTTTGCAGCATAGGCCTCAAAGCGCTCCAAATATCCACTTGCAGATTCTACAAAAAGAGGGTTTCAAAACTGCTCTATCAAAAGGCAGGTTGAACTCCGTGAGTTGAATGCACAAAGCACAGGGAACTTTCTGAGAAAGCTTTTGTCCAGTTTCTACGTGAAGATATTTCCTTTTCCAGCCTAGGCCTCAAAGCACTCCATCCATCCACATGAAGATTCTACTAAAAGAGTGTTTCGAAACTTCTCTATCAAAAGAAAGGTTGAACTCCGTGAGTTCAACGCACACATCACAAAGAAGTTTCTGAGAATGCTTCTGTCCAGTTTTTATGTGAAGATATTTCCTTTTCCAGCATAGGCCTCAAAGCGCTCCATATATCCACTTGCAGATGCTACAAAAAGAGTGTTTCAAAACTGCTCTTTCAGAAGGAAGCTTCAAGTCTGTGAGTTGAATGCACTTCTCACAAAGACGTTTCTGAGAATGCTTCTGTCTAGATTTCATGAGAAGATGTTTCCATTTACATCACAGGCCTCAAATCCCTCCAAATATTCACTTGCGTGTTCTACAAAAAGAGTGTTTCGAAACTTCTCTATCGATTGGTAGGTTCAACTCTCTGAGTTGAATGCACTCTTTACAAAGAGGTTTCTGAGAATATTTCTGTCTAGCTTTTATGTGAAGATATATCCTTTTCCAACATAGGCCTCGAAGCGCTCCGACTAAACAATTGCAGATTCTACAAAAGGAGTGCTTCAAAACTGTTCTATCGAAAGGAACGTTCAAGTCTGTGAGATGAATGCACTCTTCTCAAAGAGGTTTCTGAGAATGCTGCTGTCTAGTTTTTAGGTGAAGACATTTCCTTTTCCAGCATAGGCCTCAAAGCGCTCCAAATACCCACTTGCAGATTCTACAAAAAGAGTGTCTCCCAACTTCTCTATCAATTGGTAGGTTCAAGTCTGTGAGTTGAATGCAACCCACACAAAGAAGTTTCTGAGAATGCTGCTGTTTAGTTCTTCTGTGAAGATATTTCCTTTTCCAGCATAGGCCGGAAACCGCTACAAATATCCACGTGCAGATTTTACCAAAAGTGTGCTTCAAAACTGCTCTTTGAAAAGAAAGGTTCAACACTGTGAGTTGAATGCACATATCGTGAAGAAGTTTCTGAGAATGCTTCTGTCTAGTACTTAGGTGAAGAGGTTCCATTTCACAGCATAGGCCTCATAGTGCTCCAAATATCCACTTGCAGATTCTACAAAAAGAGTGTTTCAAAACTGTTCTATCAAAAGGAAGGTTCAAGTCTGTGAGTAGAATGCACTCATCACAAAGAAGTTTCTGAGAATGCTTCTGTCTAGTTTTTATGTGAAGACATTTCCTTTTCCAACATAGGCCTCAAAGCGTTCCGAATAAACACTTGCAGATTGTACAAAAGGAGTGTTTCAAAACTGTTCTATGAAAAGGAACGTTCAAGTCTGTGGGTTGAATGCACTCCTCACAAAGAAGTTTCTGAGAATGCAGCTGTCTAGTTTTTGTGTGAAGATATTTCCTTTTCCTTGCATAGGTCTCAAATCGCTGGAAATAGCCACTTGCAGATTTCACAAGAAGAGTGTTTCCAAACTGCTCTATCAAAAGACAGGTTCAACTCTGTGAGTTGAATGCACGCATCGAGAAGAACTTTCTGAGAATGCTTCTGTCTAGTTTTTAGGTGAAGATATTACATTTCCCAGCATAGGCCTCAAAGTGCTCCAAATATCCTTTTGCAGATTTTACAAAAAGAGTGTTTCAAAACTGCTCTTTCAAAAAGAAGGTTCAAGTCTGTGAGTTGAATGCACTCAACACAAGGAAGTTTCTGAGAATGCTTCTGTCTAGTTTTTATGTGAAGATATTTCCATTTCCAGCATCGGCCTCAAAGCGCTCCAAATATCCATTTGCAGATTCTACAAAAAGAGTGTTTCCAAACTTCTCTATCAATTAGTAGGTTCAACTCTGTGAGGTGAATGCACTCATCACAAAGAAGTTTCTGAGAATGCTGCTGTTTAGTTCTTATGTGAAGATATTTCCTTTTCCAGCATAGGCCGGAAATCGCTCTAAATATCCACTTGCAGATTTTACCAAAAGTGTGTTTCAAAACTGCTCTTTGAAAAGAAAGGTTCAACTCTGTGAGTTGATTGCACATGTGGTGAAGAAGTTTCTGAGAATGCTTCTGTCTAGTACTTAGCTGAAGAGATTTCATTTCACAGCATAGGCCTCATAGTGCTCCAAATATCCACTTGCAGATTCTACAAAAAGAGTGTTTCAAAACTGTTCTATCAAAAGGAAGGTTCAACTCTGTGACTAGAATGCACTCATCACAAAGAAGTTTCTGAGAATGCTTCTGTCTAGTTTTTATGTGAAGATATTTCCTTTTCCAACATAGGCCTCAAAGCGCTCCGAATAAACACCTGCAGATTGTACAAAAGGAGTGTTTCAAAACTGTTCTATGAAAAGGAACGTTCAAGTCTGTGAGTTGAATGCACTCCTCACAAAGAAGTTTCTGAGAATGCAGCTGTCTAGTTTTTGTGTGAAGATATTTCCTTTTCCTTGCATAGACCTCAAATCGCTGGAAATATCCACTTGCAGATTTCACAAAAAGAGTGTTTCCAAACTGCTCTATCAAAAGACGGGTTGAAATCTGTGAGTTGAATGCACGCATCGAGGAGATCTTTCTGAGGATGCTTCTGTCTAGTTTTTAGGTGAAGATATTCCATTTCCCAGCATGGGCCTCAAAATGCTCAAAATATCCATTTGCAGATTTTACAAAAAGAGTGTTTCAAAACTGCTCTTTCAAAAAGAAGGTTCAAGTCTATGGGTTGAACGCACTCAACACAAGGACGTTTCTGAGAATGCTTCTGTCCAGTTTTTCTGTGAATATATTTCCATTTCCAGCCTAGGCTTCAAAGCGCTCCAAATATCCACTTGCAGATTCTACAAAAAGAGTGTTTCCAAACTTGTCTATCAATTAGTAGGTTCAACTCTGTGAGGTGAATGCACTCATCACAATGAAATTTCTGAGAATGCTTCTCTCTAGTTTTTATGTGAAGCAATTTCCTTTTCCAACATAGGCCTCAAGGTGCTCTGCATAAACACTTGCGAATTCTACAAACTTAGTGATTCAAAACTGTTCTATCAAAAGGAACGTTCAAGTCTGAGGTGAATGCACTCATCAGAGAGAACTTTCTCAGAATGCTTCTGTCTAGTTTTCAGGTGAAGATATTTCATTTCCCAGCATAGGCCTCAAAGCGCTCCAAATATCCACTTGCAGATCCTACAAAAAGAGTCTTTCAAAACTGCTCTTTGAAAAGGAAGGTTCAAATCTGCGAGTTGAAAGCACTCATCAGAGAGACGTTTCCGAGAATGATTCTATCTAGTTTTCATCTGCATGTGTTTCCTTTTCCACTAGATGCCGCAATCGCACCAAATATCCACTTGCAGTTTCCACGAAAAGAGTGTTGCAGAACTGCTCCATGGAAAGGAGTGTTCAACTCTGTGAGTTCAATCCCCACATGACATAAAAGTTTCTGAAAATGCTTCTGTCCAGTTTGTATATGAAGATATCTCCTTTTCCAGCATAAGCCTCAAAGAGCTCCAAATATCCACTTGCGTATTCTACAAAAACCGTGTTTCATAACTGGTCTATCAAAAGCAAGGTTCAACTCTGTGAGTTGAATGCACTCATCACAAAGAAGTTTCTGTGAATGCTTCCATCTAGCTTTTATGCAATGATATTTCCTTTTGCAGCATAGGCCTCAAAGCGCTCCAAATATCCACTTGCAGATTCTACAAAAAGAGGGTTTCAAAACTGCTCTATCAAAAGGCAGGTTGAACTCCGTGAGTTGAATGCACAAAGCACAGGGAACTTTCTGAGAAAGCTTTTGTCCAGTTTCTACGTGAAGATATTTCCTTTTCCAGCCTAGGCCTCAAAGCACTCCATCCATCCACATGAAGATTCTACTAAAAGAGTGTTTCGAAACTTCTCTATCAAAAGAAAGGTTGAACTCCGTGAGTTCAACGCACACATCACAAAGAAGTTTCTGAGAATGCTTCTGTCCAGTTTTTATGTGAAGATATTTCCTTTTCCAGCATAGGCCTCAAAGCGCTCCATATATCCACTTGCAGATGCTACAAAAAGAGTGTTTCAAAACTGCTCTTTCAGAAGGAAGCTTCAAGTCTGTGAGTTGAATGCACTTCTCACAAAGACGTTTCTGAGAATGCTTCTGTCTAGATTTCATGAGAAGATGTTTCCATTTACATCACAGGCCTCAAATCCCTCCAAATATTCACTTGCGTGTTCTACAAAAAGAGTGTTTCGAAACTTCTCTATCGATTGGTAGGTTCAACTCTCTGAGTTGAATGCACTCTTTACAAAGAGGTTTCTGAGAATATTTCTGTCTAGCTTTTATGTGAAGATATATCCTTTTCCAACATAGGCCTCGAAGCGCTCCGACTAAACAATTGCAGATTCTACAAAAGGAGTGCTTCAAAACTGTTCTATCGAAAGGAACGTTCAAGTCTGTGAGATGAATGCACTCTTCTCAAAGAGGTTTCTGAGAATGCTGCTGTCTAGTTTTTAGGTGAAGACATTTCCTTTTCCAGCATAGGCCTCAAAGCGCTCCAAATACCCACTTGCAGATTCTACAAAAAGAGTGTCTCCCAACTTCTCTATCAATTGGTAGGTTCAAGTCTGTGAGTTGAATGCAACCCACACAAAGAAGTTTCTGAGAATGCTGCTGTTTAGTTCTTCTGTGAAGATATTTCCTTTTCCAGCATAGGCCGGAAACCGCTACAAATATCCACGTGCAGATTTTACCAAAAGTGTGCTTCAAAACTGCTCTTTGAAAAGAAAGGTTCAACACTGTGAGTTGAATGCACATATCGTGAAGAAGTTTCTGAGAATGCTTCTGTCTAGTACTTAGGTGAAGAGGTTCCATTTCACAGCATAGGCCTCATAGTGCTCCAAATATCCACTTGCAGATTCTACAAAAAGAGTGTTTCAAAACTGTTCTATCAAAAGGAAGGTTCAAGTCTGTGAGTAGAATGCACTCATCACAAAGAAGTTTCTGAGAATGCTTCTGTCTAGTTTTTATGTGAAGACATTTCCTTTTCCAACATAGGCCTCAAAGCGTTCCGAATAAACACTTGCAGATTGTACAAAAGGAGTGTTTCAAAACTGTTCTATGAAAAGGAACGTTCAAGTCTGTGGGTTGAATGCACTCCTCACAAAGAAGTTTCTGAGAATGCAGCTGTCTAGTTTTTGTGTGAAGATATTTCCTTTTCCTTGCATAGGTCTCAAATCGCTGGAAATAGCCACTTGCAGATTTCACAAGAAGAGTGTTTCCAAACTGCTCTATCAAAAGACAGGTTCAACTCTGTGAGTTGAATGCACGCATCGAGAAGAACTTTCTGAGAATGCTTCTGTCTAGTTTTTAGGTGAAGATATTACATTTCCCAGCATAGGCCTCAAAGTGCTCCAAATATCCTTTTGCAGATTTTACAAAAAGAGTGTTTCAAAACTGCTCTTTCAAAAAGAAGGTTCAAGTCTGTGAGTTGAATGCACTCAACACAAGGAAGTTTCTGAGAATGCTTCTGTCTAGTTTTTATGTGAAGATATTTCCATTTCCAGCATCGGCCTCAAAGCGCTCCAAATATCCATTTGCAGATTCTACAAAAAGAGTGTTTCCAAACTTCTCTATCAATTAGTAGGTTCAACTCTGTGAGGTGAATGCACTCATCACAAAGAAGTTTCTGAGAATGCTGCTGTTTAGTTCTTATGTGAAGATATTTCCTTTTCCAGCATAGGCCGGAAATCGCTCTAAATATCCACTTGCAGATTTTACCAAAAGTGTGTTTCAAAACTGCTCTTTGAAAAGAAAGGTTCAACTCTGTGAGTTGATTGCACATGTGGTGAAGAAGTTTCTGAGAATGCTTCTGTCTAGTACTTAGCTGAAGAGATTTCATTTCACAGCATAGGCCTCATAGTGCTCCAAATATCCACTTGCAGATTCTACAAAAAGAGTGTTTCAAAACTGTTCTATCAAAAGGAAGGTTCAAATCTGTGACTAGAATGCACTCATCACAAAGAAGTTTCTGAGAATGCTTCTGTCTAGTTTTTATGTGAAGATATTTCCTTTTCCAACATAGGCCTCAAAGCGCTCCGAATAAACACCTGCAGATTGTACAAAAGGAGTGTTTCAAAACTGTTCTATGAAAAGGAACGTTCAAGTCTGTGAGTTGAATGCACTCCTCACAAAGAAGTTTCTGAGAATGCAGCTGTCTAGTTTTTGTGTGAAGATATTTCCTTTTCCTTGCATAGACCTCAAATCGCTGGAAATATCCACTTGCAGATTTCACAAAAAGAGTGTTTCCAAACTGCTCTATCAAAAGACGGGTTGAAATCTGTGAGTTGAATGCACGCATCGAGGAGATCTTTCTGAGGATGCTTCTGTCTAGTTTTTAGGTGAAGATATTCCATTTCCCAGCATGGGCCTCAAAATGCTCCAAATATCCATTTGCAGATTTTACAAAAAGAGTGTTTCAAAACTGCTCTTTCAAAAAGAAGGTTCAAGTCTATGGGTTGAACGCACTCAACACAAGGACGTTTCTGAGAATGCTTCTGTCCAGTTTTTCTGTGAATATATTTCCATTTCCAGCCTAGGCTTCAAAGCGCTCCAAATATCCACTTGCAGATTCTACAAAAAGAGTGTTTCCAAACTTGTCTATCAATTAGTAGGTTCAACTCTGTGAGGTGAATGCACTCATCACAATGAAATTTCTGAGAATGCTTCTCTCTAGTTTTTATGTGAAGCAATTTCCTTTTCCAACATAGGCCTCAAGGTGCTCTGCATAAACACTTGCGAATTCTACAAACTTAGTGATTCAAAACTGTTCTATCAAAAGGAACGTTCAAGTCTGAGGTGAATGCACTCATCAGAGAGAACTTTCTCAGAATGCTTCTGTCTAGTTTTCAGGTGAAGATATTTCATTTCCCAGCATAGGCCTCAAAGCGCTCCAAATATCCACTTGCAGATCCTACAAAAAGAGTCTTTCAAAACTGCTCTTTGAAAAGGAAGGTTCAAATCTGCGAGTTGAAAGCACTCATCAGAGAGACGTTTCCGAGAATGATTCTATCTAGTTTTCATCTGCATGTGTTTCCTTTTCCACTAGATGCCGCAATCGCACCAAATATCCACTTGCAGTTTCCACGAAAAGAGTGTTGCAGAACTGCTCCATGGAAAGGAGTGTTCAACTCTGTGAGTTCAATCCCCACATGACATAAAAGTTTCTGAAAATGCTTCTGTCCAGTTTGTATATGAAGATATCTCCTTTTCCAGCATAAGCCTCAAAGAGCTCCAAATATCCACTTGCGTATTCTACAAAAACCGTGTTTCATAACTGGTCTATCAAAAGCAAGGTTCAACTCTGTGAGTTGAATGCACTCATCACAAAGAAGTTTCTGTGAATGCTTCCATCTAGCTTTTATGCAATGATATTTCCTTTTGCAGCATAGGCCTCAAAGCGCTCCAAATATCCACTTGCAGATTCTACAAAAAGAGGGTTTCAAAACTGCTCTATCAAAAGGCAGTTTGAACTCCGTGAGTTGAATGCACAAAGCACAGGGAACTTTCTGAGAAAGCTTTTGTCCAGTTTCTACGTGAAGATATTTCCATTTCCAGCCTAGGCCTCAAAGCACTCCATCCATCCACATGAAGATTCTACTAAAAGAGTGTTTCGAAACTTCTCTATCAAAAGAAAGGTTGAACTCCGTGAGTTCAACGCACACATCACAAAGAAGTTTCTGAGAATGCTTCTGTCCAGTTTTTATGTGAAGATATTTCCTTTTCCAGCATAGGCCTCAAAGCGCTCCATATATCCACTTGCAGATGCTACAAAAAGAGTGTTTCAAAACTGCTCTTTCAGAAGGAAGCTTCAAGTCTGTGAGTTGAATGCACTTCTCACAAAGACGTTTCTGAGAATGCTTCTGTCTAGATTTCATGAGAAGATGTTTCCATTTACATCACAGGCCTCAAATCCCTCCAAATATTCACTTGCGTGTTCTACAAAAAGAGTGTTTCGAAACTTCTCTATCGATTGGTAGGTTCAACTCTCTGAGTTGAATGCACTCTTTACAAAGAGGTTTCTGAGAATATTTCTGTCTAGCTTTTATGTGAAGATATATCCTTTTCCAACATAGGCCTCGAAGCGCTCCGACTAAACAATTGCAGATTCTACAAAAGGAGTGCTTCAAAACTGTTCTATCGAAAGGAACGTTCAAGTCTGTGAGATGAATGCACTCTTCTCAAAGAGGTTTCTGAGAATGCTGCTGTCTAGTTTTTAGGTGAAGACATTTCCTTTTCCAGCATAGGCCTCAAAGCGCTCCAAATACCCACTTGCAGATTCTACAAAAAGAGTGTCTCCCAACTTCTCTATCAATTGGTAGGTTCAAGTCTGTGAGTTGAATGCAACCCACACAAAGAAGTTTCTGAGAATGCTGCTGTTTAGTTCTTCTGTGAAGATATTTCCTTTTCCAGCATAGGCCGGAAACCGCTACAAATATCCACCTGCAGATTTTACCAAAAGTGTGCTTCAAAACTGCTCTTTGAAAAGAAAGGTTCAACACTGTGAGTTGAATGCACATATCGTGAAGAAGTTTCTGAGAATGCTTCTGTCTAGTACTTAGGTGAAGAGGTTCCATTTCACAGCATAGGCCTCATAGTGCTCCAAATATCCACTTGCAGATTCTACAAAAAGAGTGTTTCAAAACTGTTCTATCAAAAGGAAGGTTCAAGTCTGTGAGTAGAATGCACTCATCACAAAGAAGTTTCTGAGAATGCTTCTGTCTAGTTTTTATGTGAAGACATTTCCTTTTCCAACATAGGCCTCAAAGCGTTCCGAATAAACACTTGCAGATTGTACAAAAGGAGTGTTTCAAAACTGTTCTATGAAAAGGAACGTTCAAGTCTGTGGGTTGAATGCACTCCTCACAAAGAAGTTTCTGAGAATGCAGCTGTCTAGTTTTTGTGTGAAGATATTTCCTTTTCCTTGCATAGGTCTCAAATCGCTGGAAATAGCCACTTGCAGATTTCACAAGAAGAGTGTTTCCAAACTGCTCTATCAAAAGACAGGTTCAACTCTGTGAGTTGAATGCACGCATCGAGAAGAACTTTCTGAGAATGCTTCTGTCTAGTTTTTAGGTGAAGATATTACATTTCCCAGCATAGGCCTCAAAGTGCTCCAAATATCCTTTTGCAGATTTTACAAAAAGAGTGTTTCAAAACTGCTCTTTCAAAAAGAAGGTTCAAGTCTGTGAGTTGAATGCACTCAACACAAGGAAGTTTCTGAGAATGCTTCTGTCTAGTTTTTATGTGAAGATATTTCCATTTCCAGCATCGGCCTCAAAGCGCTCCAAATATCCATTTGCAGATTCTACAAAAAGAGTGTTTCCAAACTTCTCTATCAATTAGTAGGTTCAACTCTGTGAGGTGAATGCACTCATCACAAAGAAGTTTCTGAGAATGCTGCTGTTTAGTTCTTATGTGAAGATATTTCCTTTTCCAGCATAGGCCGGAAATCGCTCTAAATATCCACTTGCAGATTTTACCAAAAGTGTGTTTCAAAACTGCTCTTTGAAAAGAAAGGTTCAACTCTGTGAGTTGATTGCACATGTGGTGAAGAAGTTTCTGAGAATGCTTCTGTCTAGTACTTAGCTGAAGAGATTTCATTTCACAGCATAGGCCTCATAGTGCTCCAAATATCCACTTGCAGATTCTACAAAAAGAGTGTTTCAAAACTGTTCTATCAAAAGGAAGGTTCAACTCTGTGACTAGAATGCACTCATCACAAAGAAGTTTCTGAGAATGCTTCTGTCTAGTTTTTATGTGAAGATATTTCCTTTTCCAACATAGGCCTCAAAGCGCTCCGAATAAACACCTGCAGATTGTACAAAAGGAGTGTTTCAAAACTGTTCTATGAAAAGGAACGTTCAAGTCTGTGAGTTGAATGCACTCCTCACAAAGAAGTTTCTGAGAATGCAGCTGTCTAGTTTTTGTGTGAAGATATTTCCTTTTCCTTGCATAGACCTCAAATCGCTGGAAATATCCACTTGCAGATTTCACAAAAAGAGTGTTTCCAAACTGCTCTATCAAAAGACGGGTTGAAATCTGTGAGTTGAATGCACGCATCGAGGAGATCTTTCTGAGGATGCTTCTGTCTAGTTTTTAGGTGAAGATATTCCATTTCCCAGCATGGGCCTCAAAATGCTCCAAATATCCATTTGCAGATTTTACAAAAAGAGTGTTTCAAAACTGCTCTTTCAAAAAGAAGGTTCAAGTCTATGGGTTGAACGCACTCAACACAAGGACGTTTCTGAGAATGCTTCTGTCCAGTTTTTCTGTGAATATATTTCCATTTCCAGCCTAGGCTTCAAAGCGCTCCAAATATCCACTTGCAGATTCTACAAAAAGTGTGTTTCCAAACTTGTCTATCAATTAGTAGGTTCAACTCTGTGAGGTGAATGCACTCATCACAATGAAATTTCTGAGAATGCTTCTCTCTAGTTTTTATGTGAAGCAATTTCCTTTTCCAACATAGGCCTCAAGGTGCTCTGCATAAACACTTGCGAATTCTACAAACTTAGTGATTCAAAACTGTTCTATCAAAAGGAACGTTCAAGTCTGAGGTGAATGCACTCATCAGAGAGAACTTTCTCAGAATGCTTCTGTCTAGTTTTCAGGTGAAGATATTTCATTTCCCAGCATAGGCCTCAAAGCGCTCCAAATATCCACTTGCAGATCCTACAAAAAGAGTCTTTCAAAACTGCTCTTTGAAAAGGAAGGTTCAAATCTGCGAGTTGAAAGCACTCATCAGAGAGACGTTTCCGAGAATGATTCTATCTAGTTTTCATCTGCATGTGTTTCCTTTTCCACTAGATGCCGCAATCGCACCAAATATCCACTTGCAGTTTCCACGAAAAGAGTGTTGCAGAACTGCTCCATGGAAAGGAGTGTTCAACTCTGTGAGTTCAATCCCCACATGACATAAAAGTTTCTGAAAATGCTTCTGTCCAGTTTGTATATGAAGATATCTCCTTTTCCAGCATAAGCCTCAAAGAGCTCCAAATATCCACTTGCGTATTCTACAAAAACCGTGTTTCATAACTGGTCTATCAAAAGCAAGGTTCAACTCTGTGAGTTGAATGCACTCATCACAAAGAAGTTTCTGTGAATGCTTCCATCTAGCTTTTATGCAATGATATTTCCTTTTGCAGCATAGGCCTCAAAGCGCTCCAAATATCCACTTGCAGATTCTACAAAAAGAGGGTTTCAAAACTGCTCTATCAAAAGGCAGGTTGAACTCCGTGAGTTGAATGCACAAAGCACAGGGAACTTTCTGAGAAAGCTTTTGTCCAGTTTCTACGTGAAGATATTTCCTTTTCCAGCCTAGGCCTCAAAGCACTCCATCCATCCACATGAAGATTCTACTAAAAGAGTGTTTCGAAACTTCTCTATCAAAAGAAAGGTTGAACTCCGTGAGTTCAACGCACACATCACAAAGAAGTTTCTGAGAATGCTTCTGTCCAGTTTTTATGTGAAGATATTTCCTTTTCCAGCATAGGCCTCAAAGCGCTCCATATATCCACTTGCAGATGCTACAAAAAGAGTGTTTCAAAACTGCTCTTTCAGAAGGAAGCTTCAAGTCTGTGAGTTGAATGCACTTCTCACAAAGACGTTTCTGAGAATGCTTCTGTCTAGATTTCATGAGAAGATGTTTCCATTTACATCACAGGCCTCAAATCCCTCCAAATATTCACTTGCGTGTTCTACAAAAAGAGTGTTTCGAAACTTCTCTATCGATTGGTAGGTTCAACTCTCTGAGTTGAATGCACTCTTTACAAAGAGGTTTCTGAGAATATTTCTGTCTAGCTTTTATGTGAAGATATATCCTTTTCCAACATAGGCCTCGAAGCGCTCCGACTAAACAATTGCAGATTCTACAAAAGGAGTGCTTCAAAACTGTTCTATCGAAAGGAACGTTCAAGTCTGTGAGATGAATGCACTCTTCTCAAAGAGGTTTCTGAGAATGCTGCTGTCTAGTTTTTAGGTGAAGACATTTCCTTTTCCAGCATAGGCCTCAAAGCGCTCCAAATACCCACTTGCAGATTCTACAAAAAGAGTGTCTCCCAACTTCTCTATCAATTGGTAGGTTCAAGTCTGTGAGTTGAATGCAACCCACACAAAGAAGTTTCTGAGAATGCTGCTGTTTAGTTCTTCTGTGAAGACATTTCCTTTTCCAGCATAGGCCGGAAACCGCTACAAATATCCACGTGCAGATTTTACCAAAAGTGTGCTTCAAAACTGCTCTTTGAAAAGAAAGGTTCAACACTGTGAGTTGAATGCACATATCGTGAAGAAGTTTCTGAGAATGCTTCTGTCTAGTACTTAGGTGAAGAGGTTCCATTTCACAGCATAGGCCTCATAGTGCTCCAAATATCCACTTGCAGATTCTACAAAAAGAGTGTTTCAAAACTGTTCTATCAAAAGGAAGGTTCAAGTCTGTGAGTAGAATGCACTCATCACAAAGAAGTTTCTGAGAATGCTTCTGTCTAGTTTTTATGTGAAGACATTTCCTTTTCCAACATAGGCCTCAAAGCGTTCCGAATAAACACTTGCAGATTGTACAAAAGGAGTGTTTCAAAACTGTTCTATGAAAAGGAACGTTCAAGTCTGTGGGTTGAATGCACTCCTCACAAAGAAGTTTCTGAGAATGCAGCTGTCTAGTTTTTGTGTGAAGATATTTCCTTTTCCTTGCATAGGTCTCAAATCGCTGGAAATAGCCACTTGCAGATTTCACAAGAAGAGTGTTTCCAAACTGCTCTATCAAAAGACAGGTTCAACTCTGTGAGTTGAATGCACGCATCGAGAAGAACTTTCTGAGAATGCTTCTGTCTAGTTTTTAGGTGAAGATATTACATTTCCCAGCATAGGCCTCAAAGTGCTCCAAATATCCTTTTGCAGATTTTACAAAAAGAGTGTTTCAAAACTGCTCTTTCAAAAAGAAGGTTCAAGTCTGTGAGTTGAATGCACTCAACACAAGGAAGTTTCTGAGAATGCTTCTGTCTAGTTTTTATGTGAAGATATTTCCATTTCCAGCATCGGCCTCAAAGCGCTCCAAATATCCATTTGCAGATTCTACAAAAAGAGTGTTTCCAAACTTCTCTATCAATTAGTAGGTTCAACTCTGTGAGGTGAATGCACTCATCACAAAGAAGTTTCTGAGAATGCTGCTGTTTAGTTCTTATGTGAAGATATTTCCTTTTCCAGCATAGGCCGGAAATCGCTCTAAATATCCACTTGCAGATTTTACCAAAAGTGTGTTTCAAAACTGCTCTTTGAAAAGAAAGGTTCAACTCTGTGAGTTGATTGCACATGTGGTGAAGAAGTTTCTGAGAATGCTTCTGTCTAGTACTTAGCTGAAGAGATTTCATTTCACAGCATAGGCCTCATAGTGCTCCAAATATCCACTTGCAGATTCTACAAAAAGAGTGTTTCAAAACTGTTCTATCAAAAGGAAGGTTCAAATCTGTGACTAGAATGCACTCATCACAAAGAAGTTTCTGAGAATGCTTCTGTCTAGTTTTTATGTGAAGATATTTCCTTTTCCAACATAGGCCTCAAAGCGCTCCGAATAAACACCTGCAGATTGTACAAAAGGAGTGTTTCAAAACTGTTCTATGAAAAGGAACGTTCAAGTCTGTGAGTTGAATGCACTCCTCACAAAGAAGTTTCTGAGAATGCAGCTGTCTAGTTTTTGTGTGAAGATATTTCCTTTTCCTTGCATAGACCTCAAATCGCTGGAAATATCCACTTGCAGATTTCACAAAAAGAGTGTTTCCAAACTGCTCTATCAAAAGACGGGTTGAAATCTGTGAGTTGAATGCACGCATCGAGGAGATCTTTCTGAGGATGCTTCTGTCTAGTTTTTAGGTGAAGATATTCCATTTCCCAGCATGGGCCTCAAAATGCTCCAAATATCCATTTGCAGATTTTACAAAAAGAGTGTTTCAAAACTGCTCTTTCAAAAAGAAGGTTCAAGTCTATGGGTTGAACGCACTCAACACAAGGACGTTTCTGAGAATGCTTCTGTCCAGTTTTTCTGTGAATATATTTCCATTTCCAGCCTAGGCTTCAAAGCGCTCCAAATATCCACTTGCAGATTCTACAAAAAGAGTGTTTCCAAACTTGTCTATCAATTAGTAGGTTCAACTCTGTGAGGTGAATGCACTCATCACAATGAAATTTCTGAGAATGCTTCTCTCTAGTTTTTATGTGAAGCAATTTCCTTTTCCAACATAGGCCTCAAGGTGCTCTGCATAAACACTTGCGAATTCTACAAACTTAGTGATTCAAAACTGTTCTATCAAAAGGAACGTTCAAGTCTGAGGTGAATGCACTCATCAGAGAGAACTTTCTCAGAATGCTTCTGTCTAGTTTTCAGGTGAAGATATTTCATTTCCCAGCATAGGCCTCAAAGCGCTCCAAATATCCACTTGCAGATCCTACAAAAAGAGTCTTTCAAAACTGCTCTTTGAAAAGGAAGGTTCAAATCTGCGAGTTGAAAGCACTCATCAGAGAGACGTTTCCGAGAATGATTCTATCTAGTTTTCATCTGCATGTGTTTCCTTTTCCACTAGATGCCGCAATCGCACCAAATATCCACTTGCAGTTTCCACGAAAAGAGTGTTGCAGAACTGCTCCATGGAAAGGAGTGTTCAACTCTGTGAGTTCAATCCCCACATGACATAAAAGTTTCTGAAAATGCTTCTGTCCAGTTTGTATATGAAGATAACTCCTTTTCCAGCATAAGCCTCAAAGAGCTCCAAATATCCACTTGCGTATTCTACAAAAACCGTGTTTCATAACTGGTCTATCAAAAGCAAGGTTCAACTCTGTGAGTTGAATGCACTCATCACAAAGAAGTTTCTGTGAATGCTTCCATCTAGCTTTTATGCAATGATATTTCCTTTTGCAGCATAGGCCTCAAAGCGCTCCAAATATCCACTTGCAGATTCTACAAAAAGAGGGTTTCAAAACTGCTCTATCAAAAGGCAGTTTGAACTCCGTGAGTTGAATGCACAAAGCACAGGGAACTTTCTGAGAAAGCTTTTGTCCAGTTTCTACGTGAAGATATTTCCATTTCCAGCCTAGGCCTCAAAGCACTCCATCCATCCACATGAAGATTCTACTAAAAGAGTGTTTCGAAACTTCCCTATCAAAAGAAAGGTTGAACTCCGTGAGTTCAACGCACACATCACAAAGAAGTTTCTGAGAATGCTTTTGTCCAGTTTTTATGTGAAGATATTTCCTTTTCCAGCATAGGCCTCAAAGCGCTCCATATATCCACTTGCAGATGCTACAAAAAGAGTGTTTCAAAACTGCTCTTTCAGAAGGAAGCTTCAAGTCTGTGAGTTGAATGCACTTCTCACAAAGACGTTTCTGAGAATGCTTCTGTCTAGATTTCATGAGAAGATGTTTCCATTTACATCACAGGCCTCAAATCCCTCCAAATATTCACTTGCGTGTTCTACAAAAAGAGTGTTTCGAAACTTCTCTATCGATTGGTAGGTTCAACTCTCTGAGTTCAATGCACTCTTTACAAAGAGGTTTCTGAGAATATTTCTGTCTAGTTTTTATGTGAAGATATATCCTTTTCCAACATAGGCCTCGAAGCGCTCCGACTAAACAATTGCAGATTCTACAAAAGGAGTGCTTCAAAACTGTTCTATCGAAAGGAACGTTCAAGTCTGTGAGATGAATGCACTCTTCTCAAAGAGGTTTCTGAGAATGCTGCTGTCTAGTTTTTAGGTGAAGACATTTCCTTTTCCAGCATAGGCCTCAAAGCGCTCCAAATACCCACTTGCAGATTCTACAAAAAGAGTGTCTCCCAACTTCTCTATCAATTGGTAGGTTCAAGTCTGTGAGTTGAATGCAATCCACACAAAGAAGTTTCTGAGAATGCTGCTGTTTAGTTCTTATGTGAAGATATTTCCTTTTCCAGCATAGGCCGGAAACCGCTACAAATATCCACTTGCAGATTTTACCAAAAGTGTGCTTCAAAACTGCTCTTTGAAAAGAAAGGTTCAACACTGTGAGTTGAATGCACATATCGTGAAGAAGTTTCTGAGAATGCTTCTGTCTAGTACTTAGGTGAAGAGGTTCCATTTCACAGCATAGGCCTCATAGTGCTCCAAATATCCACTTGCAGATTCTACAAAAAGAGTGTTTCAAAACTGTTCTATCAAAAGGAAGGTTCAAGTCTGTGAGTAGAATGCACTCATCACAAAGAAGTTTCTGAGAATGCTTCTGTCTAGTTTTTATGTGAAGACATTTCCTTTTCCAACATAGGCCTCAAAGCGTTCCGAATAAACACTTGCAGATTGTACAAAAGGAGTGTTTCAAAACTGTTCTATGAAAAGGAACGTTCAAGTCTGTGAGTTGAATGCACTCCTCACAAAGAAGTTTCTGAGAATGCAGCTGTCTAGTTTTTGTGTGAAGATATTTCCTTTTCCTTGCATAGGTCTCAAATCGCTGGAAATAGCCACTTGCAGATTTCACAAGAAGAGTGTTTCCAAACTGCTCTATCAAAAGACAGGTTCAACTCTGTGAGTTGAATGCACGCATCGAGAAGAACTTTCTGAGAATGCTTCTGTCTAGTTTTTAGGTGAAGATATTACATTTCCCAGCATAGGCCTCAAAGTGCTCCAAATATCCTTTTGCAGATTTTACAAAAAGAGTGTTTCAAAACTGCTCTTTCAAAAAGAAGGTTCAAGTCTGTGAGTTGAATGCACTCAACACAAGGAAGTTTCTGAGAATGCTTCTGTCTAGTTTTTATGTGAAGATATTTCCATTTCCAGCATCGGCCTCAAAGCGCTCCAAATATCCATTTGCAGATTCTACAAAAAGAGTGTTTCCAAACTTCTCTATCAATTAGTAGGTTCAACTCTGTGAGGTGAATGCACTCATCACAAAGAAGTTTCTGAGAATGCTGCTGTTTAGTTCTTATGTGAAGATATTTCCTTTTCCAGCATAGGCCGGAAATCGCTCTAAATATCCACTTGCAGATTTTACCAAAAGTGTGTTTCAAAACTGCTCTTTGAAAAGAAAGGTTCAACTCTGTGAGTTGATTGCACATGTGGTGAAGAAGTTTCTGAGAATGCTTCTGTCTAGTACTTAGCTGAAGAGATTTCATTTCACAGCATAGGCCTCATAGTGCTCCAAATATCCACTTGCAGATTCTACAAAAAGAGTGTTTCAAAACTGTTCTATCAAAAGGAAGGTTCAACTCTGTGACTAGAATGCACTCATCACAAAGAAGTTTCTGAGAATGCTTCTGTCTAGTTTTTATGTGAAGATATTTCCTTTTCCAACATAGGCCTCAAAGCGCTCCGAATAAACACCTGCAGATTGTACAAAAGGAGTGTTTCAAAACTGTTCTATGAAAAGGAACGTTCAAGTCTGTGAGTTGAATGCACTCCTCACAAAGAAGTTTCTGAGAATGCAGCTGTCTAGTTTTTGTGTGAAGATATTTCCTTTTCCTTGCATAGACCTCAAATCGCTGGAAATATCCACTTGCAGATTTCACAAAAAGAGTGTTTCCAAACTGCTCTATCAAAAGACGGGTTGAAATCTGTGAGTTGAATGCACGCATCGAGGAGATCTTTCTGAGGATGCTTCTGTCTAGTTTTTAGGTGAAGATATTCCATTTCCCAGCATGGGCCTCAAAATGCTCCAAATATCCATTTGCAGATTTTACAAAAAGAGTGTTTCAAAACTGCTCTTTCAAAAAGAAGGTTCAAGTCTATGGGTTGAACGCACTCAACACAAGGACGTTTCTGAGAATGCTTCTGTCCAGTTTTTCTGTGAATATATTTCCATTTCCAGCCTAGGCTTCAAAGCGCTCCAAATATCCACTTGCAGATTCTACAAAAAGAGTGTTTCCAAACTTGTCTATCAATTAGTAGGTTCAACTCTGTGAGGTGAATGCACTCATCACAATGAAATTTCTGAGAATGCTTCTCTCTAGTTTTTATGTGAAGCAATTTCCTTTTCCAACATAGGCCTCAAGGTGCTCTGCATAAACACTTGCGAATTCTACAAACTTAGTGATTCAAAACTGTTCTATCAAAAGGAACGTTCAAGTCTGAGGTGAATGCACTCATCAGAGAGAACTTTCTCAGAATGCTTCTGTCTAGTTTTCAGGTGAAGATATTTCATTTCCCAGCATAGGCCTCAAAGCGCTCCAAATATCCACTTGCAGATCCTACAAAAAGAGTCTTTCAAAACTGCTCTTTGAAAAGGAAGGTTCAAATCTGCGAGTTGAAAGCACTCATCAGAGAGACGTTTCCGAGAATGATTCTATCTAGTTTTCATCTGCATGTGTTTCCTTTTCCACTAGATGCCGCAATCGCACCAAATATCCACTTGCAGTTTCCACGAAAAGAGTGTTGCAGAACTGCTCCATGGAAAGGAGTGTTCAACTCTGTGAGTTCAATCCCCACATGACATAAAAGTTTCTGAAAATGCTTCTGTCCAGTTTGTATATGAAGATATCTCCTTTTCCAGCATAAGCCTCAAAGAGCTCCAAATATCCACTTGCGTATTCTACAAAAACCGTGTTTCATAACTGGTCTATCAAAAGCAAGGTTCAACTCTGTGAGTTGAATGCACTCATCACAAAGAAGTTTCTGTGAATGCTTCCATCTAGCTTTTATGCAATGATATTTCCTTTTGCAGCATAGGCCTCAAAGCGCTCCAAATATCCACTTGCAGATTCTACAAAAAGAGGGTTTCAAAACTGCTCTATCAAAAGGCAGGTTGAACTCCGTGAGTTGAATGCACAAAGCACAGGGAACTTTCTGAGAAAGCTTTTGTCCAGTTTCTACGTGAAGATATTTCCTTTTCCAGCCTAGGCCTCAAAGCACTCCATCCATCCACATGAAGATTCTACTAAAAGAGTGTTTCGAAACTTCTCTATCAAAAGAAAGGTTGAACTCCGTGAGTTCAACGCACACATCACAAAGAAGTTTCTGAGAATGCTTCTGTCCAGTTTTTATGTGAAGATATTTCCTTTTCCAGCATAGGCCTCAAAGCGCTCCATATATCCACTTGCAGATGCTACAAAAAGAGTGTTTCAAAACTGCTCTTTCAGAAGGAAGCTTCAAGTCTGTGAGTTGAATGCACTTCTCACAAAGACGTTTCTGAGAATGCTTCTGTCTAGATTTCATGAGAAGATGTTTCCATTTACATCACAGGCCTCAAATCCCTCCAAATATTCACTTGCGTGTTCTACAAAAAGAGTGTTTCGAAACTTCTCTATCGATTGGTAGGTTCAACTCTCTGAGTTCAATGCACTCTTTACAAAGAGGTTTCTGAGAATATTTCTGTCTAGCTTTTATGTGAAGATATATCCTTTTCCAACATAGGCCTCGAAGCGCTCCGACTAAACAATTGCAGATTCTACAAAAGGAGTGCTTCAAAACTGTTCTATCGAAAGGAACGTTCAAGTCTGTGAGATGAATGCACTCTTCTCAAAGAGGTTTCTGAGAATGCTGCTGTCTAGTTTTTAGGTGAAGACATTTCCTTTTCCAGCATAGGCCTCAAAGCGCTCCAAATACCCACTTGCAGATTCTACAAAAAGAGTGTCTCCCAACTTCTCTATCAATTGGTAGGTTCAAGTCTGTGAGTTGAATGCAATCCACACAAAGAAGTTTCTGAGAATGCTGCTGTTTAGTTCTTATGTGAAGATATTTCCTTTTCCAGCATAGGCCGGAAACCGCTACAAATATCCACCTGCAGATTTTACCAAAAGTGTGCTTCAAAACTGCTCTTTGAAAAGAAAGGTTCAACACTGTGAGTTGAATGCACATATCGTGAAGAAGTTTCTGAGAATGCTTCTGTCTAGTACTTAGGTGAAGAGGTTCCATTTCACAGCATAGGCCTCATAGTGCTCCAAATATCCACTTGCAGATTCTACAAAAAGAGTGTTTCAAAACTGTTCTATCAAAAGGAAGGTTCAAGTCTGTGAGTAGAATGCACTCATCACAAAGAAGTTTCTGAGAATGCTTCTGTCTAGTTTTTATGTGAAGACATTTCCTTTTCCAACATAGGCCTCAAAGCGTTCCGAATAAACACTTGCAGATTGTACAAAAGGAGTGTTTCAAAACTGTTCTATGAAAAGGAACGTTCAAGTCTGTGGGTTGAATGCACTCCTCACAAAGAAGTTTCTGAGAATGCAGCTGTCTAGTTTTTGTGTGAAGATATTTCCTTTTCCTTGCATAGGTCTCAAATCGCTGGAAATAGCCACTTGCAGATTTCACAAGAAGAGTGTTTCCAAACTGCTCTATCAAAAGACAGGTTCAACTCTGTGAGTTGAATTCACGCATCGAGAAGAACTTTCTGAGAATGCTTCTGTCTAGTTTTTAGGTGAAGATATTACATTTCCCAGCATAGGCCTCAAAGTGCTCCAAATATGCTTTTGCAGATTTTACAAAAAGAGTGTTTCAAAACTGCTCTTTCAAAAAGAAGGTTCAAGTCTGTGAGTTGAATGCACTCAACACAAGGAAGTTTCTGAGAATGCTTCTGTCTAGTTTTTATGTGAAGATATTTCCATTTCCAGCATCGGCCTCAAAGCGCTCCAAATATCCATTTGCAGATTCTACAAAAAGAGTGTTTCCAAACTTCTCTATCAATTAGTAGGTTCAACTCTGTGAGGTGAATGCACTCATCACAAAGAAGTTTCTGAGAATGCTGCTGTTTAGTTCTTATGTGAAGATATTTCCTTTTCCAGCATAGGCCGGAAATCGCTCTAAACATCCACTTGGAGATTTTACCAAAAGTGTGTTTCAAAACTGCTCTTTGAAAAGAAAGGTTCAACTCTGTGAGTTGATTGCACATGTGGTGAAGAAGTTTCTGAGAATGCTTCTGTCTAGTACTTAGCTGAAGAGATTTCATTTCACAGCATAGGCCTCATAGTGCTCCAAATATCCACTTGCAGATTCTACAAAAAGAGTGTTTCAAAACTGTTCTATCAAAAGGAAGGTTCAACTCTGTGACTAGAATGCACTCATCACAAAGAAGTTTCTGAGAATGCTTCTGTCTAGTTTTTATGTGAAGATATTTCCTTTTCCAACATAGGCCTCAAAGCGCTCCGAATAAACACCTGCAGATTGTACAAAAGGAGTGTTTCAAAACTGTTCTATGAAAAGGAACGTTCAAGTCTGTGAGTTGAATGCACTCCTCACAAAGAAGTTTCTGAGAATGCAGCTGTCTAGTTTTTGTGTGAAGATATTTCCTTTTCCTTGCATAGACCTCAAATCGCTGGAAATATCCACTTGCAGATTTCACAAAAAGAGTGTTTCCAAACTGCTCTATCAAAAGACGGGTTGAAATCTGTGAGTTGAATGCACGCATCGAGGAGATCGTTCTGAGGATGCTTCTGTCTAGTTTTTAGGTGAAGATATTCCATTTCCCAGCATGGGCCTCAAAATGCTCCAAATATCCATTTGCAGATTTTACAAAAAGAGTGTTTCAAAACTGCTCTTTCAAAAAGAAGGTTCAAGTCTATGGGTTGAACGCACTCAACACAAGGACGTTTCTGAGAATGCTTCTGTCCAGTTTTTCTGTGAATATATTTCCATTTCCAGCCTAGGCTTCAAAGCGCTCCAAATATCCACTTGCAGATTCTACAAAAAGAGTGTTTCCAAACTTGTCTATCAATTAGTAGGTTCAACTCTGTGAGGTGAATGCACTCATCACAATGAAATTTCTGAGAATGCTTCTCTCTAGTTTTTATGTGAAGCAATTTCCTTTTCCAACACAGGCCTCAAGGTGCTCTGCATAAACACTTGCGAATTCTACAAACTTAGTGATTCAAAACTGTTCTATCAAAAGGAACGTTCAAGTCTGAGGTGAATGCACTCATCAGAGAGAACTTTCTCAGAATGCTTCTGTCTAGTTTTCAGGTGAACATATTTCATTTCCCAGCATAGGCCTCAAAGCGCTCCAAATATCCACTTGCAGATCCTACAAAAAGAGTCTTTCCAAACTGCTCTTTGAAAAGGAAGGTTCAAATCTGCGAGTTGAAAGCACTCATCAGAGAGACGTTTCCGAGAATGATTCTATCTAGTTTTCATCTGCATGTGTTTCCTTTTCCACTAGATGCCGCAATCGCACCAAATATCCACTTGCAGTTTCCACGAAAAGAGTGTTGCAGAACTGCTCCATGGAAAGGAGTGTTCAACTCTGTGAGTTCAATCCCCACATGACATAAAAGTTTCTGAAAATGCTTCTGTCCAGTTTGTATATGAAGATATCTCCTTTTCCAGCATAAGCCTCAAAGAGCTCCAAATATCCACTTGCGTATTCTACAAAAACCGTGTTTCATAACTGGTCTATCAAAAGCAAGGTTCAACTCTGTGAGTTGAATGCACTCATCAGAAAGAAGTTTCTGTGAATGCTTCCATCTAGCTTTTATGCAATGATATTTCCTTTTGCAGCATAGGCCTCAAAGCGCTCCAAATATCCACTTGCAGATTCTACAAAAAGAGGGTTTCAAAACTGCTCTATCAAAAGGCAGGTTGAACTCCGTGAGTTGAATGCACAAAGCACAGGGAACTTTCTGAGAAAGCTTTTGTCCAGTTTCTACGTGAAGATATTTCCTTTTCCAGCCTAGGCCTCAAAGCACTCCATCCATCCACATGAAGATTCTACTAAAAGAGTGTTTCGAAACTTCTCTATCAAAAGAAAGGTTGAACTCCGTGAGTTCAACGCACACATCACAAAGAAGTTTCTGAGAATGCTTCTGTCCAGTTTTTATGTGAAGATATTTCCTTTTCCAGCATAGGCCTCAAAGCGCTCCATATATCCACTTGCAGATGCTACAAAAAGAGTGTTTCAAAACTGCTCTTTCAGAAGGAAGCTTCAAGTCTGTGAGTTGAATGCACTTCTCACAAAGACGTTTCTGAGAATGCTTCTGTCTAGATTTCATGAGAAGATGTTTCCATTTACATCACAGGCCTCAAATCCCTCCAAATATTCACTTGCGTGTTCTACAAAAAGAGTGTTTCGAAACTTCTCTATCGATTGGTAGGTTCAACTCTCTGAGTTGAATGCACTCTTTACAAAGAGGTTTCTGAGAATATTTCTGTCTAGCTTTTATGTGAAGATATATCCTTTCCCAACATAGGCCTCGAAGCGCTCCGACTAAACAATTGCAGATTCTACAAAAGGAGTGCTTCAAAACTGTTCTATCGAAAGGAACGTTCAAGTCTGTGAGATGAATGCACTCTTCTCAAAGAGGTTTCTGAGAATGCTGCTGTCTAGTTTTTAGGTGAAGACATTTCCTTTTCCAGCATAGGCCTCAAAGCGCTCCAAATACCCACTTGCAGATTCTACAAAAAGAGTGTCTCCCAACTTCTCTATCAATTGGTAGGTTCAAGTCTGTGAGTTGAATGCAATCCACACAAAGAAGTTTCTGAGAATGCTGCTGTTTAGTTCTTCTGTGAAGATATTTCCTTTTCCAGCATAGGCCGGAAACCGCTACAAATATCCACCTGCAGATTTTACCAAAAGTGTGCTTCAAAACTGCTCTTTGAAAAGAAAGGTTCAACACTGTGAGTTGAATGCACATATCGTGAAGAAGTTTCTGAGAATGCTTCTGTCTAGTACTTAGGTGAAGAGGTTCCATTTCACAGCATAGGCCTCATAGTGCTCCAAATATCCACTTGCAGATTCTACAAAAAGAGTGTTTCAAAACTGTTCTATCAAAAGGAAGGTTCAAGTCTGTGAGTAGAATGCACTCATCACAAAGAAGTTTCTGAGAATGCTTCTGTCTAGTTTTTATGTGAAGACATTTCCTTTTCCAACATAGGCCTCAAAGCGTTCCGAATAAACACTTGCAGATTGTACAAAAGGAGTGTTTCAAAACTGTTCTATGAAAAGGAACGTTCAAGTCTGTGGGTTGAATGCACTCCTCACAAAGAAGTTTCTGAGAATGCAGCTGTCTAGTTTTTGTGTGAAGATATTTCCTTTTCCTTGCATTGGTCTCAAATCGCTGGAAATAGCCACTTGCAGATTTCACAAGAAGAGTGTTTCCAAACTGCTCTATCAAAAGACAGGTTCAACTCTGTGAGTTGAATTCACGCATCGAGAAGAACTTTCTGAGAATGCTTCTGTCTAGTTTTTAGGTGAAGATATTACATTTCCCAGCATAGGCCTCAAAGTGCTCCAAATATGCTTTTGCAGATTTTACAAAAAGAGTGTTTCAAAACTGCTCTTTCAAAAAGAAGGTTCAAGTCTGTGAGTTGAATGCACTCAACACAAGGAAGTTTCTGAGAATGCTTCTGTCTAGTTTTTATGTGAAGATATTTCCATTTCCAGCATCGGCCTCAAAGCGCTCCAAATATCCATTTGCAGATTCTACAAAAAGAGTGTTTCCAAACTTCTCTATCAATTAGTAGGTTCAACTCTGTGAGGTGAATGCACTCATCACAAAGAAGTTTCTGAGAATGCTGCTGTTTAGTTCTTATGTGAAGATATTTCCTTTTCCAGCATAGGCCGGAAATCGCTCTAAACATCCACTTGGAGATTTTACCAAAAGTGTGTTTCAAAACTGCTCTTTGAAAAGAAAGGTTCAACTCTGTGAGTTGATTGCACATGTGGTGAAGAAGTTTCTGAGAATGCTTCTGTCTAGTACTTAGCTGAAGAGATTTCATTTCACAGCATAGGCCTCATAGTGCTCCAAATATCCACTTGCAGATTCTACAAAAAGAGTGTTTCAAAACTGTT
Organism: Pongo pygmaeus; assembly: GCF_028885625.2. Classification (NCBI taxonomy): domain Eukaryota; kingdom Metazoa; phylum Chordata; class Mammalia; order Primates; family Hominidae; genus Pongo; species Pongo pygmaeus. Next base: position 22,391,186 of record NC_085930.1, read on the forward strand.
CTATCAAAAGGAAGGTTCAACTCTGTGACTAGAATGCACTCATCACAAAGAAGTTTCTGAGAATGCTTCTGTCTAGTTTTTATGTGAAGATATTTCCTTTTCCAACATAGGCCTCAAAGCGCTCCGAATAAACACCTGCAGATTGTACAAAAGGAGTGTTTCAAAACTGTTCTATGAAAAGGAACGTTCAAGTCTGTGAGTTGAATGCACTCCTCACAAAGAAGTTTCTGAGAATGCAGCTGTCTAGTTTTTGTGTGAAGATATTTCCTTTTCCTTGCATAGACCTCAAATCGCTGGAAATATCCACTTGCAGATTTCACAAAAAGAGTGTTTCCAAACTGCTCTATCAAAAGACGGGTTGAAATCTGTGAGTTGAATGCACGCATCGAGGAGATCGTTCTGAGGATGCTTCTGTCTAGTTTTTAGGTGAAGATATTCCATTTCCCAGCATGGGCCTCAAAATGCTCCAAATATCCATTTGCAGATTTTACAAAAAGAGTGTTTCAAAACTGCTCTTTCAAAAAGAAGGTTCAAGTCTATGGGTTGAACGCACTCAACACAAGGACGTTTCTGAGAATGCTTCTGTCCAGTTTTTCTGTGAATATATTTCCATTTCCAGCCTAGGCTTCAAAGCGCTCCAAATATCCACTTGCAGATTCTACAAAAAGAGTGTTTCCAAACTTGTCTATCAATTAGTAGGTTCAACTCTGTGAGGTGAATGCACTCATCACAATGAAATTTCTGAGAATGCTTCTCTCTAGTTTTTATGTGAAGCAATTTCCTTTTCCAACACAGGCCTCAAGGTGCTCTGCATAAACACTTGCGAATTCTACAAACTTAGTGATTCAAAACTGTTCTATCAAAAGGAACGTTCAAGTCTGAGGTGAATGCACTCATCAGAGAGAACTTTCTCAGAATGCTTCTGTCTAGTTTTCAGGTGAACATATTTCATTTCCCAGCATAGGCCTAAAAGCGCTCCAAATATCCACTTGCAGATCCTACAAAAAGAGTCTTTCCAAACTGCTCTTTGAAAAGGAAGGTTCAAATCTGCGAGTTGAAAGCACTCATCAGAGAGACGTTTCCGAGAATGATTCTATCTAGTTTTCATCTGCACGTGTTTCCTTTTCCACTAGATGCCGCAATCGCACCAAATATCCACTTGCAGTTTCCACGAAAAGAGTGTTGCAGAACTGCTCCATGGAAAGGAGTGTTCAACTCTGTGAGTTCAATCCCCACATGACATAAAAGTTTCTGAAAATGCTTCTGTCCAGTTTGTATATGAAGATATCTCCTTTTCCAGCATAAGCCTCAAAGAGCTCCAAATATCCACTTGCGTATTCTACAAAAACCGTGTTTCATAACTGGTCTATCAAAAGCAAGGTTCAACTCTGTGAGTTGAATGCACTCATCACAAAGAAGTTTCTGTGAATGCTTCCATCTAGCTTTTATGCAATGATATTTCCTTTTGCAGCATAGGCCTCAAAGCGCTCCAAATATCCACTTGCAGATTCTACAAAAAGAGGGTTTCAAAACTGCTCTATCAAAAGGCAGGTTGAACTCCGTGAGTTGAATGCACAAAGCACAGGGAACTTTCTGAGAAAGCTTTTGTCCAGTTTCTACGTGAAGATATTTCCTTTTCCAGCCTAGGCCTCAAAGCACTCCATCCATCCACATGAAGATTCTACTAAAAGAGTGTTTCGAAACTTCTCTATCAAAAGAAAGGTTGAACTCCGTGAGTTCAACGCACACATCACAAAGAAGTTTCTGAGAATGCTTCTGTCCAGTTTTTATGTGAAGATATTTCCTTTTCCAGCATAGGCCTCAAAGCGCTCCATATATCCACTTGCAGATGCTACAAAAAGAGTGTTTCAAAACTGCTCTTTCAGAAGGAAGCTTCAAGTCTGTGAGTTGAATGCACTTCTCACAAAGACGTTTCTGAGAATGCTTCTGTCTAGATTTCATGAGAAGATGTTTCCATTTACATCACAGGCCTCAAATCCCTCCAAATATTCACTTGCGTGTTCTACAAAAAGAGTGTTTCGAAACTTCTCTATCGATTGGTAGGTTCAACTCTCTGAGTTGAATGCACTCTTTACAAAGAGGTTTCTGAGAATATTTCTGTCTAGCTTTTATGTGAAGATATATCCTTTCCCAACATAGGCCTCGAAGCGCTCCGACTAAACAATTGCAGATTCTACAAAAGGAGTGCTTCAAAACTGTTCTATCGAAAGGAACGTTCAAGTCTGTGAGATGAATGCACTCTTCTCAAAGAGGTTTCTGAGAATGCTGCTGTCTAGTTTTTAGGTGAAGACATTTCCTTTTCCAGCATAGGCCTCAAAGCGCTCCAAATACCCACTTGCAGATTCTACAAAAAGAGTGTCTCCCAACTTCTCTATCAATTGGTAGGTTCAAGTCTGTGAGTTGAATGCAATCCACACAAAGAAGTTTCTGAGAATGCTGCTGTTTAGTTCTTCTGTGAAGATATTTCCTTTTCCAGCATAGGCCGGAAACCGCTACAAATATCCACCTGCAGATTTTACCAAAAGTGTGCTTCAAAACTGCTCTTTGAAAAGAAAGGTTCAACACTGTGAGTTGAATGCACATATCGTGAAGAAGTTTCTGAGAATGCTTCTGTCTAGTACTTAGGTGAAGAGGTTCCATTTCACAGCATAGGCCTCATAGTGCTCCAAATATCCACTTGCAGATTCTACAAAAAGAGTGTTTCAAAACTGTTCTATCAAAAGGAAGGTTCAAGTCTGTGAGTAGAATGCACTCATCACAAAGAAGTTTCTGAGAATGCTTCTGTCTAGTTTTTATGTGAAGACATTTCCTTTTCCAACATAGGCCTCAAAGCGTTCCGAATAAACACTTGCAGATTGTACAAAAGGAGTGTTTCAAAACTGTTCTATGAAAAGGAACGTTCAAGTCTGTGGGTTGAATGCACTCCTCACAAAGAAGTTTCTGAGAATGCAGCTGTCTAGTTTTTGTGTGAAGATATTTCCTTTTCCTTGCATTGGTCTCAAATCGCTGGAAATAGCCACTTGCAGATTTCACAAGAAGAGTGTTTCCAAACTGCTCTATCAAAAGACAGGTTCAACTCTGTGAGTTGAATTCACGCATCGAGAAGAACTTTCTGAGAATGCTTCTGTCTAGTTTTTAGGTGAAGATATTACATTTCCCAGCATAGGCCTCAAAGTGCTCCAAATATGCTTTTGCAGATTTTACAAAAAGAGTGTTTCAAAACTGCTCTTTCAAAAAGAAGGTTCAAGTCTGTGAGTTGAATGCACTCAACACAAGGAAGTTTCTGAGAATGCTTCTGTCTAGTTTTTATGTGAAGATATTTCCATTTCCAGCATCGGCCTCAAAGCGCTCCAAATATCCATTTGCAGATTCTACAAAAAGAGTGTTTCCAAACTTCTCTATCAATTAGTAGGTTCAACTCTGTGAGGTGAATGCACTCATCACAAAGAAGTTTCTGAGAATGCTGCTGTTTAGTTCTTATGTGAAGATATTTCCTTTTCCAGCATAGGCCGGAAATCGCTCTAAACATCCACTTGGAGATTTTACCAAAAGTGTGTTTCAAAACTGCTCTTTGAAAAGAAAGGTTCAACTCTGTGAGTTGATTGCACATGTGGTGAAGAAGTTTCTGAGAATGCTTCTGTCTAGTACTTAGCTGAAGAGATTTCATTTCACAGCATAGGCCTCATAGTGCTCCAAATATCCACTTGCAGATTCTACAAAAAGAGTGTTTCAAAACTGTTCTATCAAAAGGAAGGTTCAACTCTGTGACTAGAATGCACTCATCACAAAGAAGTTTCTGAGAATGCTTCTGTCTAGTTTTTATGTGAAGATATTTCCTTTTCCAACATAGGCCTCAAAGCGCTCCGAATAAACACCTGCAGATTGTACAAAAGGAGTGTTTCAAAACTGTTCTATGAAAAGGAACGTTCAAGTCTGTGAGTTGAATGCACTCCTCACAAAGAAGTTTCTGAGAATGCAGCTGTCTAGTTTTTGTGTGAAGATATTTCCTTTTCCTTGCATAGACCTCAAATTGCTGGAAATATCCACTTGCAGATTTCACAAAAAGAGTGTTTCCAAACTGCTCTATCAAAAGACGGGTTGAAATCTGTGAGTTGAATGCACGCATCGAGGAGATCGTTCTGAGGATGCTTCTGTCTAGTTTTTAGGTGAAGATATTCCATTTCCCAGCATGGGCCTCAAAATGCTCCAAATATCCATTTGCAGATTTTACAAAAAGAGTGTTTCAAAACTGCTCTTTCAAAAAGAAGGTTCAAGTCTATGGGTTGAACGCACTCAACACAAGGACGTTTCTGAGAATGCTTCTGTCCAGTTTTTCTGTGAATATATTTCCATTTCCAGCCTAGGCTTCAAAGCGCTCCAAATATCCACTTGCAGATTCTACAAAAAGAGTGTTTCCAAACTTGTCTATCAATTAGTAGGTTCAACTCTGTGAGGTGAATGCACTCATCACAATGAAATTTCTGAGAATGCTTCTCTCTAGTTTTTATGTGAAGCAATTTCCTTTTCCAACACAGGCCTCAAGGTGCTCTGCATAAACACTTGCGAATTCTACAAACTTAGTGATTCAAAACTGTTCTATCAAAAGGAACGTTCAAGTCTGAGGTGAATGCACTCATCAGAGAGAACTTTCTCAGAATGCTTCTGTCTAGTTTTCAGGTGAAGATATTTCATTTCCCAGCATAGGCCTCAAAGCGCTCCAAATATCCACTTGCAGATCCTACAAAAAGAGTCTTTCCAAACTGCTCTTTGAAAAGGAAGGTTCAAATCTGCGAGTTGAAAGCACTCATCAGAGAGACGTTTCCGAGAATGATTCTATCTAGTTTTCATCTGCACGTGTTTCCTTTTCCACTAGATGCCGCAATCGCACCAAATATCCACTTGCAGTTTCCACGAAAAGAGTGTTGCAGAACTGCTCCATGGAAAGGAGTGTTCAACTCTGTGAGTTCAATCCCCACATGACATAAAAGTTTCTGAAAATGCTTCTGTCCAGTTTGTATATGAAGATATCTCCTTTTCCAGCATAAGCCTCAAAGAGCTCCAAATATCCACTTGCGTATTCTACAAAAACCGTGTTTCATAACTGGTCTATCAAAAGCAAGGTTCAACTCTGTGAGTTGAATGCACTCATCACAAAGAAGTTTCTGTGAATGCTTCCATCTAGCTTTTATGCAATGATATTTCCTTTTGCAGCATAGGCCTCAAAGCGCTCCAAATATCCACTTGCAGATTCTACAAAAAGAGGGTTTCAAAACTGCTCTATCAAAAGGCAGGTTGAACTCCGTGAGTTGAATGCACAAAGCACAGGGAACTTTCTGAGAAAGCTTTTGTCCAGTTTCTACGTGAAGATATTTCCTTTTCCAGCCTAGGCCTCAAAGCACTCCATCCATCCACATGAAGATTCTACTAAAAGAGTGTTTCGAAACTTCTCTATCAAAAGAAAGGTTGAACTCCGTGAGTTCAACGCACACATCACAAAGAAGTTTCTGAGAATGCTTCTGTCCAGTTTTTATGTGAAGATATTTCCTTTTCCAGCATAGGCCTCAAAGCGCTCCATATATCCACTTGCAGATGCTACAAAAAGAGTGTTTCAAAACTGCTCTTTCAGAAGGAAGCTTCAAGTCTGTGAGTTGAATGCACTTCTCACAAAGACGTTTCTGAGAATGCTTCTGTCTAGATTTCATGAGAAGATGTTTCCATTTACATCACAGGCCTCAAATCCCTCCAAATATTCACTTGCGTGTTCTACAAAAAGAGTGTTTCGAAACTTCTCTATCGATTGGTAGGTTCAACTCTCTGAGTTGAATGCACTCTTTACAAAGAGGTTTCTGAGAATATTTCTGTCTAGCTTTTATGTGAAGATATATCCTTTCCCAACATAGGCCTCGAAGCGCTCCGACTAAACAATTGCAGATTCTACAAAAGGAGTGCTTCAAAACTGTTCTATCGAAAGGAACGTTCAAGTCTGTGAGATGAATGCACTCTTCTCAAAGAGGTTTCTGAGAATGCTGCTGTCTAGTTTTTAGGTGAAGACATTTCCTTTTCCAGCATAGGCCTCAAAGCGCTCCAAATACCCACTTGCAGATTCTACAAAAAGAGTGTCTCCCAACTTCTCTATCAATTGGTAGGTTCAAGTCTGTGAGTTGAAGGCAATCCACACAAAGAAGTTTCTGAGAATGCTGCTGTTTAGTTCTTCTGTGAAGATATTTCCTTTTCCAGCATAGGCCGGAAACCGCTACAAATATCCACCTGCAGATTTTACCAAAAGTGTGCTTCAAAACTGCTCTTTGAAAAGAAAGGTTCAACACTGTGAGTTGAATGCACATATCGTGAAGAAGTTTCTGAGAATGCTTCTGTCTAGTACTTAGGTGAAGAGATTCCATTTCACAGCATAGGAATCATAGTGCTCCAAATATCCACTTGCAGATTCTACAAAAAGAGTGTTTCAAAACTGTTCTATCAAAAGGAAGGTTCAAGTCTGTGAGTAGAATGCACTCATCACAAAGAAGTTTCTGAGAATGCTTCTGTCTAGTTTTTATGTGAAGACATTTCCTTTTCCAACATAGGCCTCAAAGCGTTCCGAATAAACACTTGCAGATTGTACAAAAGGAGTGTTTCAAAACTGTTCTATGAAAAGGAACGTTCAAGTCTGTGAGTTGAATGCAATCCTCACAAAGAAGTTTCTGAGAATGCAGCTGTCTAGTTTTTGTGTGAAGATATTTCCTTTTCCTTGCATAGGTCTCAAATCGCTGGAAATAGCCAATTGCAGATTTCACAAGAAGAGTGTTTCCAAACTGCTCTATCAAAAGACAGGTTCAACTCTGTGAGTTGAATGCACGCATCGAGAAGAACTTTCTGAGAATGCTTCTGTCTAGTTTTTAGGTGAAGATATTACATTTCCCAGCATAGGCCTCAAAGTGCTCCAAATATCCTTTTGCAGATTTTACAAAAAGAGTGTTTCAAAACTGCTCTTTCAAAAAGAAGGTTCAAGTCTGTGAGTTGAATGCACTCAACACAAGGAAGTTTCTGAGAATGCTTCTGTCTAGTTTTTATGTGAAGATATTTCCATTTCCAGCATCAGCCTCAAAGCGCTCCAAATATCCATTTGCAGATTCTACAAAAAGAGTGTTTCCAAACTTCTCTATCAATTAGTAGGTTCAACTCTGTGAGGTGAATGCACTCATCACAAAGAAGTTTCTGAGAATGCTGCTGTTTAGTTCTTATGTGAAGATATTTCCTTTTCCAGCATAGGCCGGAAATCGCTCTAAACATCCACTTGCAGATTTTACCAAAAGTGTGTTTCAAAACTGCTCTTTGAAAAGAAAGGTTCAACTCTGTGAGTTGATTGCACATGTGGTGAAGAAGTTTCTGAGAATGCTTCTGTCTAGTACTTAGCTGAAGAGATTTCATTTCACAGCATAGGCCTCATAGTGCTCCAAATATCCACTTGCAGATTCTACAAAAAGAGTGTTTCAAAACTGTTCTATCAAAAGGAAGGTTCAACTCTGTGACTAGAATGCACTCATCACAAAGAAGTTTCTGAGAATGCTTCTGTCTAGTTTTTATGTGAAGATATTTCCTTTTCCAACATAGGCCTCAAAGCGCTCCGAATAAACACCTGCAGATTGTACAAAAGGAGTGTTTCAAAACTGTTCTATGAAAAGGAACGTTCAAGTCTGTGAGTTGAATGCACTCCTCACAAAGAAGTTTCTGAGAATGCAGCTGTCTAGTTTTTGTGTGAAGATATTTCCTTTTCCTTGCATAGACCTCAAATCGCTGGAAATATCCACTTGCAGATTTCACAAAAAGAGTGTTTCCAAACTGCTCTATCAAAAGACGGGTTGAAATCTGTGAGTTGAATGCACGCATCGAGGAGATCGTTCTGAGAATGCTTCTGTCTAGTTTTTAGGTGAAGATATTCCATTTCCCAGCATGGGCCTCAAAATGCTCCAAATATCCATTTGCAGATTTTACAAAAAGAGTGTTTCAAAACTGCTCTTTCAAAAAGAAGGTTCAAGTCTATGGGTTGAACGCACTCAACACAAGGACGTTTCTGAGAATGCTTCTGTCCAGTTTTTCTGTGAATATATTTCCATTTCCAGCCTAGGCTTCAAAGCGCTCCAAATATCCACTTGCAGATTCTACAAAAAGAGTGTTTCCAAACTTGTCTATCAATTAGTAGGTTCAACTCTGTGAGGTGAATGCACTCATCACAATGAAATTTCTGAGAATGCTTCTCTCTAGTTTTTATGTGAAGCAATTTCCTTTTCCAACTTAGGCCTCAAGGTGCTCTGCATAAACACTTGCGAATTCTACAAACTTAGTGATTCAAAACTGTTCTATCAAAAGGAACGTTCAAGTCTGAGGTGAATGCACTCATCAGAGAGAACTTTCTCAGAATGCTTCTGTCTAGTTTTCAGGTGAAGATATTTCATTTCCCAGCATAGGCCTCAAAGCGCTCCAAATATCCACTTGCAGATCCTACAAAAAGAGTCTTTCAAAACTGCTCTTTGAAAACGAAGGTTCAAATCTGCGAGTTGAAAGGACTCATCAGAGAGACGTTTCCGAGAATGATTCTATCTAGTTTTCATCTGCACGTGTTTCCTTTTCCACTAGATGCCGCAATCGCACCAAATATCCACTTGCAGTTTCCACGAAAAGAGTGTTGCAGAACTGCTCCATGGAAAGGAGTGTTCAACTCTGTGAGTTCAATCCCCACATGACATAAAAGTTTCTGAAAATGCTTCTGTCCAGTTTGTATATGAAGATATCTCCTTTTCCAGCATAAGCCTCAAAGAGCTCCAAATATCCACTTGCGTATTCTACAAAAACCGTGTTTCATAACTGGTCTATCAAAAGCAAGGTTCAACTCTGTGAGTTGAATGCACTCATCACAAAGAAGTTTCTGTGAATGCTTCCATCTAGCTTTTATGCAATGATATTTCCTTTTGTAACATAGGCCTCAAAGCGCTCCAAATATCCACTTGCAGATTCTACAAAAAGAGGGTTTCAAAACTGCTCTATCAAAAGGCAGGTTGAACTCCGTGAATTGAATGCACAAAGCACAGGGAACTTTCTGAGAAAGCTTTTGTCCAGTTTCTACGTGAAGATATTTCCATTTCCAGCATAGGCCTCAAAGCACTCCATCCATCCACATGAAGATTCTACTAAAAGAGGGTTTCGAAACTTCCCTATCAAAAGAAAGGTTGAACTCCGTGAGTTCAACGCACACATCACAAAGAAGTTTCTGAGAATGCTTCTGTCCAGTTTTTATGTGAAGATATTTCCTTTTCCAGCATAGGCCTCAAAGCGCTCCATATATCCACTTGCAGATGCTACAAAAAGAGTGTTTCAAAACTGCTCTTTCAGAAGGAAGCTTCAAGTCTGTGAGTTGAATGCACTTCTCACAAAGACGTTTCTGAGAATGCTTCTGTCTAGATTTCATGAGAAGATGTTTCCATTTACATCACAGGCCTCAAATCCCTCCAAATATTCACTTGCGTGTTCTACAAAAAGAGTGTTTCGAAACTTCTCTATCGATTGGTAGGTTCAACCCTCTGAGTTGAATGCAGTCTTTACAAAGAGGTTTCTGAGAATATTTCTGTCTAGTTTTTATGTGAAGATATATCCTTTTCCAACATAGGCCTCGAAGCGCTCCGACTAAACAATTGCAGATTCTACAAAAGGAGTGCTTCAAAACTGTTCTATCGAAAGGAACGTTCAAGTCTGTGAGATGAATGCACTCTTCTCAAAGAGGTTTCTGAGAATGCTGCTGTCTAGTTTTTAGGTGAAGACATTTCCTTTTCCAGCATAGGCCTCAAAGCGCTCCAAATACCCACTTGCAGATTCTACAAAAAGAGTGTCTCCCAACTTCTCTATCAATTGGTAGGTTCAAGTCTGTGAGTTGAATGCAATCCACACAAAGAAGTTTCTGAGAATGCTGCTGTTTAGTTCTTATGTGAAGATATTTCCTTTTCCAGCATAGGCCGGAAATCGCTACAAATATCCACTTGCAGATTTTACCGAAAGTGTGCTTCAAAACTGCTCTTTGAAAAGAAAGGTTCAACACTGTGAGTTGAATGCACATATCGTGAAGAAGTTTCTGAGAATGCTTCTGTCTAGTACTTAGGTGAAGAGATTCCATTTCACAGCATAGGCCTCATAGTGCACCAAATATCCACTTGCAGATTCTACAAAAAGAGTGTTTCAAAACTGTTCTATCAAAAGGAAGGTTCAAGTCTGTGAGTAGAATGCACTCATCACAAAGAAGTTTCTGAGAATGCTTCTGTCTAGTTCTTATGTGAAGACATTTCCTTTTCCAACATAGGCCTCAAAGCGTTCCGAATAAACACTTGCAGATTGTACAAAAGGAGTGTTTCAAAACTGTTCTATGAAAAGGAACGTTCAAGTCTGTGGGTTGAATGCACTCCTCACAAAGAAGTTTCTGAGAATGCAGCTGTCTAGTTTTTGTGTGAAGATATTTCCTTTTCCTTGCATAGGTCTCAAATCGCTGGAAATAGCCACTTGCAGATTTCACAAGAAGAGTGTTTCCAAACTGCTCTATCAAAAGACAGGTTCAACTCTGTGAGTTGAATGCACGCATCGAGAAGAACTTTCTGAGAATGCTTCTGTCTAGTTTTTAGGTGAAGATATTACATTTCCCAGCATAGGCCTCAAAGTGCTCCAAATATCCTTTTGCAGATTTTACAAAAAGAGTGTTTCAAAACTGCTCTTTCAAAAAGAAGGTTCAAGTCTGTGAGTTGAATGCACTCAACACAAGGAAGTTTCTGAGAATGCTTCTGTCTAGTTTTTATGTGAAGATATTTCCATTTCCAGCATCGGCCTCAAAGCGCTCCAAATATCCATTTGCAGATTCTACAAAAAGAGTGTTTCCAAACTTCTCTATCAATTAGTAGGTTCAACTCTGTGAGGTGAATGCACTCATCACAAAGAAGTTTCTGAGAATGCTGCTGTTTAGTTCTTATGTGAAGATATTTCCTTTTCCAGCATAGGCCGGAAATCGCTCTAAATATCCACTTGCAGATTTTACCAAAAGTGTGTTTCAAAACTGCTCTTTGAAAAGAAAGGTTCAACTCTGTGAGTTGATTGCACATGTGGTGAAGAAGTTTCTGAGAATGCTTCTGTCTAGTACTTAGCTGAAGAGATTTCATTTCACAGCATAGGCCTCATAGTGCTCCAAATATCCACTTGCAGATTCTACAAAAAGAGTGTTTCAAAACTGTTCTATCAAAAGGAAGGTTCAAATCTGTGACTAGAATGCACTCATCACAAAGAAGTTTCTGAGAATGCTTCTGTCTAGTTTTTATGTGAAGATATTTCCTTTTCCAACATAGGCCTCAAAGCGCTCCGAATAAACACCTGCAGATTGTACAAAAGGAGTGTTTCAAAACTGTTCTATGAAAAGGAACGTTCAAGTCTGTGAGTTGAATGCACTCCTCACAAAGAAGTTTCTGAGAATGCAGCTGTCTAGTTTTTGTGTGAAGATATTTCCTTTTCCTTGCATAGACCTCAAATCGCTGGAAATATCCACTTGCAGATTTCACAAAAAGAGTGTTTCCAAACTGCTCTATCAAAAGACGGGTTGAAATCTGTGAGTTGAATGCACGCATCGAGGAGATCTTTCTGAGGATGCTTCTGTCTAGTTTTTAGGTGAAGATATTCCATTTCCCAGCATGGGCCTCAAAATGCTCCAAATATCCATTTGCAGATTTTACAAAAAGAGTGTTTCAAAACTGCTCTTTCAAAAAGAAGGTTCAAGTCTATGGGTTGAACGCACTCAACACAAGGACGTTTCTGAGAATGCTTCTGTCCAGTTTTTCTGTGAATATATTTCCATTTCCAGCCTAGGCTTCAAAGCGCTCCAAATATCCACTTGCAGATTCTACAAAAAGAGTGTTTCCAAACTTGTCTATCAATTAGTAGGTTCAACTCTGTGAGGTGAATGCACTCATCACAATGAAATTTCTGAGAATGCTTCTCTCTAGTTTTTATGTGAAGCAATTTCCTTTTCCAACATAGGCCTCAAGGTGCTCTGCATAAACACTTGCGAATTCTACAAACTTAGTGATTCAAAACTGTTCTATCAAAAGGAACGTTCAAGTCTGAGGTGAATGCACTCATCAGAGAGAACTTTCTCAGAATGCTTCTGTCTAGTTTTCAGGTGAAGATATTTCATTTCCCAGCATAGGCCTCAAAGCGCTCCAAATATCCACTTGCAGATCCTACAAAAAGAGTCTTTCAAAACTGCTCTTTGAAAAGGAAGGTTCAAATCTGCGAGTTGAAAGCACTCATCAGAGAGACGTTTCCGAGAATGATTCTATCTAGTTTTCATCTGCATGTGTTTCCTTTTCCACTAGATGCCGCAATCGCACCAAATATCCACTTGCAGTTTCCACGAAAAGAGTGTTGCAGAACTGCTCCATGGAAAGGAGTGTTCAACTCTGTGAGTTCAATCCCCACATGACATAAAAGTTTCTGAAAATGCTTCTGTCCAGTTTGTATATGAAGATAACTCCTTTTCCAGCATAAGCCTCAAAGAGCTCCAAATATCCACTTGCGTATTCTACAAAAACCGTGTTTCATAACTGGTCTATCAAAAGCAAGGTTCAACTCTGTGAGTTGAATGCACTCATCACAAAGAAGTTTCTGTGAATGCTTCCATCTAGCTTTTATGCAATGATATTTCCTTTTGCAGCATAGGCCTCAAAGCGCTCCAAATATCCACTTGCAGATTCTACAAAAAGAGGGTTTCAAAACTGCTCTATCAAAAGGCAGTTTGAACTCCGTGAGTTGAATGCACAAAGCACAGGGAACTTTCTGAGAAAGCTTTTGTCCAGTTTCTACGTGAAGATATTTCCATTTCCAGCCTAGGCCTCAAAGCACTCCATCCATCCACATGAAGATTCTACTAAAAGAGTGTTTCGAAACTTCCCTATCAAAAGAAAGGTTGAACTCCGTGAGTTCAACGCACACATCACAAAGAAGTTTCTGAGAATGCTTTTGTCCAGTTTTTATGTGAAGATATTTCCTTTTCCAGCATAGGCCTCAAAGCGCTCCATATATCCACTTGCAGATGCTACAAAAAGAGTGTTTCAAAACTGCTCTTTCAGAAGGAAGCTTCAAGTCTGTGAGTTGAATGCACTTCTCACAAAGACGTTTCTGAGAATGCTTCTGTCTAGATTTCATGAGAAGATGTTTCCATTTACATCACAGGCCTCAAATCCCTCCAAATATTCACTTGCGTGTTCTACAAAAAGAGTGTTTCGAAACTTCTCTATCGATTGGTAGGTTCAACTCTCTGAGTTCAATGCACTCTTTACAAAGAGGTTTCTGAGAATATTTCTGTCTAGTTTTTATGTGAAGATATATCCTTTTCCAACATAGGCCTCGAAGCGCTCCGACTAAACAATTGCAGATTCTACAAAAGGAGTGCTTCAAAACTGTTCTATCGAAAGGAACGTTCAAGTCTGTGAGATGAATGCACTCTTCTCAAAGAGGTTTCTGAGAATGCTGCTGTCTAGTTTTTAGGTGAAGACATTTCCTTTTCCAGCATAGGCCTCAAAGCGCTCCAAATACCCACTTGCAGATTCTACAAAAAGAGTGTCTCCCAACTTCTCTATCAATTGGTAGGTTCAAGTCTGTGAGTTGAATGCAATCCACACAAAGAAGTTTCTGAGAATGCTGCTGTTTAGTTCTTATGTGAAGATATTTCCTTTTCCAGCATAGGCCGGAAACCGCTACAAATATCCACTTGCAGATTTTACCAAAAGTGTGCTTCAAAACTGCTCTTTGAAAAGAAAGGTTCAACACTGTGAGTTGAATGCACATATCGTGAAGAAGTTTCTGAGAATGCTTCTGTCTAGTACTTAGGTGAAGAGGTTCCATTTCACAGCATAGGCCTCATAGTGCTCCAAATATCCACTTGCAGATTCTACAAAAAGAGTGTTTCAAAACTGTTCTATCAAAAGGAAGGTTCAAGTCTGTGAGTAGAATGCACTCATCACAAAGAAGTTTCTGAGAATGCTTCTGTCTAGTTTTTATGTGAAGACATTTCCTTTTCCAACATAGGCCTCAAAGCGTTCCGAATAAACACTTGCAGATTGTACAAAAGGAGTGTTTCAAAACTGTTCTATGAAAAGGAACGTTCAAGTCTGTGAGTTGAATGCACTCCTCACAAAGAAGTTTCTGAGAATGCAGCTGTCTAGTTTTTGTGTGAAGATATTTCCTTTTCCTTGCATAGGTCTCAAATCGCTGGAAATATCCACTTGCAGATTTCACAAGAAGAGTGTTTCCAAACTGCTCTATCAAAAGACAGGTTCAACTCTGTGAGTTGAATGCACGCATCGAGAAGAACTTTCTGAGAATGCTTCTGTCTAGTTTTTAGGTGAAGATATTACATTTCCCAGCATAGGCCTCAAAGTGCTCCAAATATCCTTTTGCAGATTTTACAAAAAGAGTGTTTCAAAACTGCTCTTTCAAAAAGAAGGTTCAAGTCTGTGAGTTGAATGCACTCAACACAAGGAAGTTTCTGAGAATGCTTCTGTCTAGTTTTTATGTGAAGATATTTCCATTTCCAGCATCGGCCTCAAAGCGCTCCAAATATCCATTTGCAGATTCTACAAAAAGAGTGTTTCCAAACTTCTCTATCAATTAGTAGGTTCAACTCTGTGAGGTGAATGCACTCATCACAAAGAAGTTTCTGAGAATGCTGCTGTTTAGTTCTTATGTGAAGATATTTCCTTTTCCAGCATAGGCCGGAAATCGCTCTAAATATCCACTTGCAGATTTTACCAAAAGTGTGTTTCAAAACTGCTCTTTGAAAAGAAAGGTTCAACTCTGTGAGTTGATTGCACATGTGGTGAAGAAGTTTCTGAGAATGCTTCTGTCTAGTACTTAGCTGAAGAGATTTCATTTCACAGCATAGGCCTCATAGTGCTCCAAATATCCACTTGCAGATTCTACAAAAAGAGTGTTTCAAAACTGTTCTATCAAAAGGAAGGTTCAACTCTGTGACTAGAATGCACTCATCACAAAGAAGTTTCTGAGAATGCTTCTGTCTAGTTTTTATGTGAAGATATTTCCTTTTCCAACATAGGCCTCAAAGCGCTCCGAATAAACACCTGCAGATTGTACAAAAGGAGTGTTTCAAAACTGTTCTATGAAAAGGAACGTTCAAGTCTGTGAGTTGAATGCACTCCTCACAAAGAAGTTTCTGAGAATGCAGCTGTCTAGTTTTTGTGTGAAGATATTTCCTTTTCCTTGCATAGACCTCAAATCGCTGGAAATATCCACTTGCAGATTTCACAAAAAGAGTGTTTCCAAACTGCTCTATCAAAAGACGGGTTGAAATCTGTGAGTTGAATGCACGCATCGAGGAGATCTTTCTGAGGATGCTTCTGTCTAGTTTTTAGGTGAAGATATTCCATTTCCCAGCATGGGCCTCAAAATGCTCCAAATATCCATTTGCAGATTTTACAAAAAGAGTGTTTCAAAACTGCTCTTTCAAAAAGAAGGTTCAAGTCTATGGGTTGAACGCACTCAACACAAGGACGTTTCTGAGAATGCTTCTGTCCAGTTTTTATGTGAATATATTTCCATTTCCAGCCTAGGCTTCAAAGCGCTCCAAATATCCACTTGCAGATTCTACAAAAAGAGTGTTTCCAAACTTGTCTATCAATTAGTAGGTTCAACTCTGTGAGGTGAATGCACTCATCACAATGAAATTTCTGAGAATGCTTCTCTCTAGTTTTTATGTGAAGCAATTTCCTTTTCCAACATAGGCCTCAAGGTGCTCTGCATAAACACTTGCGAATTCTACAAACTTAGTGATTCAAAACTGTTCTATCAAAAGGAACGTTCAAGTCTGAGGTGAATGCACTCATCAGAGAGAACTTTCTCAGAATGCTTCTGTCTAGTTTTCAGGTGAAGATATTTCATTTCCCAGCATAGGCCTCAAAGCGCTCCAAATATCCACTTGCAGATCCTACAAAAAGAGTCTTTCAAAACTGCTCTTTGAAAAGGAAGGTTCAAATCTGCGAGTTGAAAGCACTCATCAGAGAGACGTTTCCGAGAATGATTCTATCTAGTTTTCATCTGCATGTGTTTCCTTTTCCACTAGATGCCGCAATCGCACCAAATATCCACTTGCAGTTTCCACGAAAAGAGTGTTGCAGAACTGCTCCATGGAAAGGAGTGTTCAACTCTGTGAGTTCAATCCCCACATGACATAAAAGTTTCTGAAAATGCTTCTGTCCAGTTTGTATATGAAGATATCTCCTTTTCCAGCATAAGCCTCAAAGAGCTCCAAATATCCACTTGCGTATTCTACAAAAACCGTGTTTCATAACTGGTCTATCAAAAGCAAGGTTCAACTCTGTGAGTTGAATGCACTCATCACAAAGAAGTTTCTGTGAATGCTTCCATCTAGCTTTTATGCAATGATATTTCCTTTTGCAGCATAGGCCTCAAAGCGCTCCAAATATCCACTTGCAGATTCTACAAAAAGAGGGTTTCAAAACTGCTCTATCAAAAGGCAGGTTGAACTCCGTGAGTTGAATGCACAAAGCACAGGGAACTTTCTGAGAAAGCTTTTGTCCAGTTTCTACGTGAAGATATTTCCTTTTCCAGCCTAGGCCTCAAAGCACTCCATCCATCCACATGAAGATTCTACTAAAAGAGTGTTTCGAAACTTCTCTATCAAAAGAAAGGTTGAACTCCGTGAGTTCAACGCACACATCACAAAGAAGTTTCTGAGAATGCTTCTGTCCAGTTTTTATGTGAAGATATTTCCTTTTCCAGCATAGGCCTCAAAGCGCTCCATATATCCACTTGCAGATGCTACAAAAAGAGTGTTTCAAAACTGCTCTTTCAGAAGGAAGCTTCAAGTCTGTGAGTTGAATGCACTTCTCACAAAGACGTTTCTGAGAATGCTTCTGTCTAGATTTCATGAGAAGATGTTTCCATTTACATCACAGGCCTCAAATCCCTCCAAATATTCACTTGCGTGTTCTACAAAAAGAGTGTTTCGAAACTTCTCTATCGATTGGTAGGTTCAACTCTCTGAGTTCAATGCACTCTTTACAAAGAGGTTTCTGAGAATATTTCTGTCTAGCTTTTATGTGAAGATATATCCTTTTCCAACATAGGCCTCGAAGCGCTCCGACTAAACAATTGCAGATTCTACAAAAGGAGTGCTTCAAAACTGTTCTATCGAAAGGAACGTTCAAGTCTGTGAGATGAATGCACTCTTCTCAAAGAGGTTTCTGAGAATGCTGCTGTCTAGTTTTTAGGTGAAGACATTTCCTTTTCCAGCATAGGCCTCAAAGCGCTCCAAATACCCACTTGCAGATTCTACAAAAAGAGTGTCTCCCAACTTCTCTATCAATTGGTAGGTTCAAGTCTGTGAGTTGAATGCAATCCACACAAAGAAGTTTCTGAGAATGCTGCTGTTTAGTTCTTATGTGAAGATATTTCCTTTTCCAGCATAGGCCGGAAACCGCTACAAATATCCACCTGCAGATTTTACCAAAAGTGTGCTTCAAAACTGCTCTTTGAAAAGAAAGGTTCAACACTGTGAGTTGAATGCACATATCGTGAAGAAGTTTCTGAGAATGCTTCTGTCTAGTACTTAGGTGAAGAGGTTCCATTTCACAGCATAGGCCTCATAGTGCTCCAAATATCCACTTGCAGATTCTACAAAAAGAGTGTTTCAAAACTGTTCTATCAAAAGGAAGGTTCAAGTCTGTGAGTAGAATGCACTCATCACAAAGAAGTTTCTGAGAATGCTTCTGTCTAGTTTTTATGTGAAGACATTTCCTTTTCCAACATAGGCCTCAAAGCGTTCCGAATAAACACTTGCAGATTGTACAAAAGGAGTGTTTCAAAACTGTTCTATGAAAAGGAACGTTCAAGTCTGTGGGTTGAATGCACTCCTCACAAAGAAGTTTCTGAGAATGCAGCTGTCTAGTTTTTGTGTGAAGATATTTCCTTTTCCTTGCATAGGTCTCAAATCGCTGGAAATAGCCACTTGCAGATTTCACAAGAAGAGTGTTTCCAAACTGCTCTATCAAAAGACAGGTTCAACTCTGTGAGTTGAATTCACGCATCGAGAAGAACTTTCTGAGAATGCTTCTGTCTAGTTTTTAGGTGAAGATATTACATTTCCCAGCATAGGCCTCAAAGTGCTCCAAATATGCTTTTGCAGATTTTACAAAAAGAGTGTTTCAAAACTGCTCTTTCAAAAAGAAGGTTCAAGTCTGTGAGTTGAATGCACTCAACACAAGGAAGTTTCTGAGAATGCTTCTGTCTAGTTTTTATGTGAAGATATTTCCATTTCCAGCATCGGCCTCAAAGCGCTCCAAATATCCATTTGCAGATTCTACAAAAAGAGTGTTTCCAAACTTCTCTATCAATTAGTAGGTTCAACTCTGTGAGGTGAATGCACTCATCACAAAGAAGTTTCTGAGAATGCTGCTGTTTAGTTCTTATGTGAAGATATTTCCTTTTCCAGCATAGGCCGGAAATCGCTCTAAACATCCACTTGGAGATTTTACCAAAAGTGTGTTTCAAAACTGCTCTTTGAAAAGAAAGGTTCAACTCTGTGAGTTGATTGCACATGTGGTGAAGAAGTTTCTGAGAATGCTTCTGTCTAGTACTTAGCTGAAGAGATTTCATTTCACAGCATAGGCCTCATAGTGCTCCAAATATCCACTTGCAGATTCTACAAAAAGAGTGTTTCAAAACTGTTCTATCAAAAGGAAGGTTCAACTCTGTGACTAGAATGCACTCATCACAAAGAAGTTTCTGAGAATGCTTCTGTCTAGTTTTTATGTGAAGATATTTCCTTTTCCAACATAGGCCTCAAAGCGCTCCGAATAAACACCTGCAGATTGTACAAAAGGAGTGTTTCAAAACTGTTCTATGAAAAGGAACGTTCAAGTCTGTGAGTTGAATGCACTCCTCACAAAGAAGTTTCTGAGAATGCAGCTGTCTAGTTTTTGTGTGAAGATATTTCCTTTTCCTTGCATAGACCTCAAATCGCTGGAAATATCCACTTGCAGATTTCACAAAAAGAGTGTTTCCAAACTGCTCTATCAAAAGACGGGTTGAAATCTGTGAGTTGAATGCACGCATCGAGGAGATCGTTCTGAGGATGCTTCTGTCTAGTTTTTAGGTGAAGATATTCCATTTCCCAGCATGGGCCTCAAAATGCTCCAAATATCCATTTGCAGATTTTACAAAAAGAGTGTTTCAAAACTGCTCTTTCAAAAAGAAGGTTCAAGTCTATGGGTTGAACGCACTCAACACAAGGACGTTTCTGAGAATGCTTCTGTCCAGTTTTTCTGTGAATATATTTCCATTTCCAGCCTAGGCTTCAAAGCGCTCCAAATATCCACTTGCAGATTCTACAAAAAGAGTGTTTCCAAACTTGTCTATCAATTAGTAGGTTCAACTCTGTGAGGTGAATGCACTCATCACAATGAAATTTCTGAGAATGCTTCTCTCTAGTTTTTATGTGAAGCAATTTCCTTTTCCAACACAGGCCTCAAGGTGCTCTGCATAAACACTTGCGAATTCTACAAACTTAGTGATTCAAAACTGTTCTATCAAAAGGAACGTTCAAGTCTGAGGTGAATGCACTCATCAGAGAGAACTTTCTCAGAATGCTTCTGTCTAGTTTTCAGGTGAACATATTTCATTTCCCAGCATAGGCCTCAAAGCGCTCCAAATATCCACTTGCAGATCCTACAAAAAGAGTCTTTCCAAACTGCTCTTTGAAAAGGAAGGTTCAAATCTGCGAGTTGAAAGCACTCATCAGAGAGACGTTTCCGAGAATGATTCTATCTAGTTTTCATCTGCATGTGTTTCCTTTTCCACTAGATGCCGCAATCGCACCAAATATCCACTTGCAGTTTCCACGAAAAGAGTGTTGCAGAACTGCTCCATGGAAAGGAGTGTTCAACTCTGTGAGTTCAATCCCCACATGACATAAAAGTTTCTGAAAATGCTTCTGTCCAGTTTGTATATGAAGATATCTCCTTTTCCAGCATAAGCCTCAAAGAGCTCCAAATATCCACTTGCGTATTCTACAAAAACCGTGTTTCATAACTGGTCTATCAAAAGCAAGGTTCAACTCTGTGAGTTGAATGCACTCATCAGAAAGAAGTTTCTGTGAATGCTTCCATCTAGCTTTTATGCAATGATATTTCCTTTTGCAGCATAGGCCTCAAAGCGCTCCAAATATCCACTTGCAGATTCTACAAAAAGAGGGTTTCAAAACTGCTCTATCAAAAGGCAGGTTGAACTCCGTGAGTTGAATGCACAAAGCACAGGGAACTTTCTGAGAAAGCTTTTGTCCAGTTTCTACGTGAAGATATTTCCTTTTCCAGCCTAGGCCTCAAAGCACTCCATCCATCCACATGAAGATTCTACTAAAAGAGTGTTTCGAAACTTCTCTATCAAAAGAAAGGTTGAACTCCGTGAGTTCAACGCACACATCACAAAGAAGTTTCTGAGAATGCTTCTGTCCAGTTTTTATGTGAAGATATTTCCTTTTCCAGCATAGGCCTCAAAGCGCTCCATATATCCACTTGCAGATGCTACAAAAAGAGTGTTTCAAAACTGCTCTTTCAGAAGGAAGCTTCAAGTCTGTGAGTTGAATGCACTTCTCACAAAGACGTTTCTGAGAATGCTTCTGTCTAGATTTCATGAGAAGATGTTTCCATTTACATCACAGGCCTCAAATCCCTCCAAATATTCACTTGCGTGTTCTACAAAAAGAGTGTTTCGAAACTTCTCTATCGATTGGTAGGTTCAACTCTCTGAGTTGAATGCACTCTTTACAAAGAGGTTTCTGAGAATATTTCTGTCTAGCTTTTATGTGAAGATATATCCTTTCCCAACATAGGCCTCGAAGCGCTCCGACTAAACAATTGCAGATTCTACAAAAGGAGTGCTTCAAAACTGTTCTATCGAAAGGAACGTTCAAGTCTGTGAGATGAATGCACTCTTCTCAAAGAGGTTTCTGAGAATGCTGCTGTCTAGTTTTTAGGTGAAGACATTTCCTTTTCCAGCATAGGCCTCAAAGCGCTCCAAATACCCACTTGCAGATTCTACAAAAAGAGTGTCTCCCAACTTCTCTATCAATTGGTAGGTTCAAGTCTGTGAGTTGAATGCAATCCACACAAAGAAGTTTCTGAGAATGCTGCTGTTTAGTTCTTCTGTGAAGATATTTCCTTTTCCAGCATAGGCCGGAAACCGCTACAAATATCCACCTGCAGATTTTACCAAAAGTGTGCTTCAAAACTGCTCTTTGAAAAGAAAGGTTCAACACTGTGAGTTGAATGCACATATCGTGAAGAAGTTTCTGAGAATGCTTCTGTCTAGTACTTAGGTGAAGAGGTTCCATTTCACAGCATAGGCCTCATAGTGCTCCAAATATCCACTTGCAGATTCTACAAAAAGAGTGTTTCAAAACTGTTCTATCAAAAGGAAGGTTCAAGTCTGTGAGTAGAATGCACTCATCACAAAGAAGTTTCTGAGAATGCTTCTGTCTAGTTTTTATGTGAAGACATTTCCTTTTCCAACATAGGCCTCAAAGCGTTCCGAATAAACACTTGCAGATTGTACAAAAGGAGTGTTTCAAAACTGTTCTATGAAAAGGAACGTTCAAGTCTGTGGGTTGAATGCACTCCTCACAAAGAAGTTTCTGAGAATGCAGCTGTCTAGTTTTTGTGTGAAGATATTTCCTTTTCCTTGCATTGGTCTCAAATCGCTGGAAATAGCCACTTGCAGATTTCACAAGAAGAGTGTTTCCAAACTGCTCTATCAAAAGACAGGTTCAACTCTGTGAGTTGAATTCACGCATCGAGAAGAACTTTCTGAGAATGCTTCTGTCTAGTTTTTAGGTGAAGATATTACATTTCCCAGCATAGGCCTCAAAGTGCTCCAAATATGCTTTTGCAGATTTTACAAAAAGAGTGTTTCAAAACTGCTCTTTCAAAAAGAAGGTTCAAGTCTGTGAGTTGAATGCACTCAACACAAGGAAGTTTCTGAGAATGCTTCTGTCTAGTTTTTATGTGAAGATATTTCCATTTCCAGCATCGGCCTCAAAGCGCTCCAAATATCCATTTGCAGATTCTACAAAAAGAGTGTTTCCAAACTTCTCTATCAATTAGTAGGTTCAACTCTGTGAGGTGAATGCACTCATCACAAAGAAGTTTCTGAGAATGCTGCTGTTTAGTTCTTATGTGAAGATATTTCCTTTTCCAGCATAGGCCGGAAATCGCTCTAAACATCCACTTGGAGATTTTACCAAAAGTGTGTTTCAAAACTGCTCTTTGAAAAGAAAGGTTCAACTCTGTGAGTTGATTGCACATGTGGTGAAGAAGTTTCTGAGAATGCTTCTGTCTAGTACTTAGCTGAAGAGATTTCATTTCACAGCATAGGCCTCATAGTGCTCCAAATATCCACTTGCAGATTCTACAAAAAGAGTGTTTCAAAACTGTTCTATCAAAAGGAAGGTTCAACTCTGTGACTAGAATGCACTCATCACAAAGAAGTTTCTGAGAATGCTTCTGTCTAGTTTTTATGTGAAGATATTTCCTTTTCCAACATAGGCCTCAAAGCGCTCCGAATAAACACCTGCAGATTGTACAAAAGGAGTGTTTCAAAACTGTTCTATGAAAAGGAACGTTCAAGTCTGTGAGTTGAATGCACTCCTCACAAAGAAGTTTCTGAGAATGCAGCTGTCTAGTTTTTGTGTGAAGATATTTCCTTTTCCTTGCATAGACCTCAAATCGCTGGAAATATCCACTTGCAGATTTCACAAAAAGAGTGTTTCCAAACTGCTCTATCAAAAGACGGGTTGAAATCTGTGAGTTGAATGCACGCATCGAGGAGATCGTTCTGAGGATGCTTCTGTCTAGTTTTTAGGTGAAGATATTCCATTTCCCAGCATGGGCCTCAAAATGCTCCAAATATCCATTTGCAGATTTTACAAAAAGAGTGTTTCAAAACTGCTCTTTCAAAAAGAAGGTTCAAGTCTATGGGTTGAACGCACTCAACACAAGGACGTTTCTGAGAATGCTTCTGTCCAGTTTTTCTGTGAATATATTTCCATTTCCAGCCTAGGCTTCAAAGCGCTCCAAATATCCACTTGCAGATTCTACAAAAAGAGTGTTTCCAAACTTGTCTATCAATTAGTAGGTTCAACTCTGTGAGGTGAATGCACTCATCACAATGAAATTTCTGAGAATGCTTCTCTCTAGTTTTTATGTGAAGCAATTTCCTTTTCCAACACAGGCCTCAAGGTGCTCTGCATAAACACTTGCGAATTCTACAAACTTAGTGATTCAAAACTGTTCTATCAAAAGGAACGTTCAAGTCTGAGGTGAATGCACTCATCAGAGAGAACTTTCTCAGAATGCTTCTGTCTAGTTTTCAGGTGAACATATTTCATTTCCCAGCATAGGCCTCAAAGCGCTCCAAATATCCACTTGCAGATCCTACAAAAAGAGTCTTTCCAAACTGCTCTTTGAAAAGGAAGGTTCAAATCTGCGAGTTGAAAGCACTCATCAGAGAGACGTTTCCGAGAATGATTCTATCTAGTTTTCATCTGCACGTGTTTCCTTTTCCACTAGATGCCGCAATCGCACCAAATATCCACTTGCAGTTTCCACGAAAAGAGTGTTGCAGAACTGCTCCATGGAAAGGAGTGTTCAACTCTGTGAGTTCAATCCCCACATGACATAAAAGTTTCTGAAAATGCTTCTGTCCAGTTTGTATATGAAGATATCTCCTTTTCCAGCATAAGCCTCAAAGAGCTCCAAATATCCACTTGCGTATTCTACAAAAACCGTGTTTCATAACTGGTCTATCAAAAGCAAGGTTCAACTCTGTGAGTTGAATGCACTCATCACAAAGAAGTTTCTGTGAATGCTTCCATCTAGCTTTTATGCAATGATATTTCCTTTTGCAGCATAGGCCTCAAAGCGCTCCAAATATCCACTTGCAGATTCTACAAAAAGAGGGTTTCAAAACTGCTCTATCAAAAGGCAGGTTGAACTCCGTGAGTTGAATGCACAAAGCACAGGGAACTTTCTGAGAAAGCTTTTGTCCAGTTTCTACGTGAAGATATTTCCTTTTCCAGCCTAGGCCTCAAAGCACTCCATCCATCCACATGAAGATTCTACTAAAAGAGTGTTTCGAAACTTCTCTATCAAAAGAAAGGTTGAACTCCGTGAGTTCAACGCACACATCACAAAGAAGTTTCTGAGAATGCTTCTGTCCAGTTTTTATGTGAAGATATTTCCTTTTCCAGCATAGGCCTCAAAGCGCTCCATATATCCACTTGCAGATGCTACAAAAAGAGTGTTTCAAAACTGCTCTTTCAGAAGGAAGCTTCAAGTCTGTGAGTTGAATGCACTTCTCACAAAGACGTTTCTGAGAATGCTTCTGTCTAGATTTCATGAGAAGATGTTTCCATTTACATCACAGGCCTCAAATCCCTCCAAATATTCACTTGCGTGTTCTACAAAAAGAGTGTTTCGAAACTTCTCTATCGATTGGTAGGTTCAACTCTCTGAGTTGAATGCACTCTTTACAAAGAGGTTTCTGAGAATATTTCTGTCTAGCTTTTATGTGAAGATATATCCTTTCCCAACATAGGCCTCGAAGCGCTCCGACTAAACAATTGCAGATTCTACAAAAGGAGTGCTTCAAAACTGTTCTATCGAAAGGAACGTTCAAGTCTGTGAGATGAATGCACTCTTCTCAAAGAGGTTTCTGAGAATGCTGCTGTCTAGTTTTTAGGTGAAGACATTTCCTTTTCCAGCATAGGCCTCAAAGCGCTCCAAATACCCACTTGCAGATTCTACAAAAAGAGTGTCTCCCAACTTCTCTATCAATTGGTAGGTTCAAGTCTGTGAGTTGAATGCAATCCACACAAAGAAGTTTCTGAGAATGCTGCTGTTTAGTTCTTCTGTGAAGATATTTCCTTTTCCAGCATAGGCCGGAAACCGCTACAAATATCCACCTGCAGATTTTACCAAAAGTGTGCTTCAAAACTGCTCTTTGAAAAGAAAGGTTCAACACTGTGAGTTGAATGCACATATCGTGAAGAAGTTTCTGAGAATGCTTCTGTCTAGTACTTAGGTGAAGAGGTTCCATTTCACAGCATAGGCCTCATAGTGCTCCAAATATCCACTTGCAGATTCTACAAAAAGAGTGTTTCAAAACTGTTCTATCAAAAGGAAGGTTCAAGTCTGTGAGTAGAATGCACTCATCACAAAGAAGTTTCTGAGAATGCTTCTGTCTAGTTTTTATGTGAAGACATTTCCTTTTCCAACATAGGCCTCAAAGCGTTCCGAATAAACACTTGCAGATTGTACAAAAGGAGTGTTTCAAAACTGTTCTATGAAAAGGAACGTTCAAGTCTGTGGGTTGAATGCACTCCTCACAAAGAAGTTTCTGAGAATGCAGCTGTCTAGTTTTTGTGTGAAGATATTTCCTTTTCCTTGCATTGGTCTCAAATCGCTGGAAATAGCCACTTGCAGATTTCACAAGAAGAGTGTTTCCAAACTGCTCTATCAAAAGACAGGTTCAACTCTGTGAGTTGAATTCACGCATCGAGAAGAACTTTCTGAGAATGCTTCTGTCTAGTTTTTAGGTGAAGATATTACATTTCCCAGCATAGGCCTCAAAGTGCTCCAAATATGCTTTTGCAGATTTTACAAAAAGAGTGTTTCAAAACTGCTCTTTCAAAAAGAAGGTTCAAGTCTGTGAGTTGAATGCACTCAACACAAGGAAGTTTCTGAGAATGCTTCTGTCTAGTTTTTATGTGAAGATATTTCCATTTCCAGCATCGGCCTCAAAGCGCTCCAAATATCCATTTGCAGATTCTACAAAAAGAGTGTTTCCAAACTTCTCTATCAATTAGTAGGTTCAACTCTGTGAGGTGAATGCACTCATCACAAAGAAGTTTCTGAGAATGCTGCTGTTTAGTTCTTATGTGAAGATATTTCCTTTTCCAGCATAGGCCGGAAATCGCTCTAAACATCCACTTGGAGATTTTACCAAAAGTGTGTTTCAAAACTGCTCTTTGAAAAGAAAGGTTCAACTCTGTGAGTTGATTGCACATGTGGTGAAGAAGTTTCTGAGAATGCTTCTGTCTAGTACTTAGCTGAAGAGATTTCATTTCACAGCATAGGCCTCATAGTGCTCCAAATATCCACTTGCAGATTCTACAAAAAGAGTGTTTCAAAACTGTTCTATCAAAAGGAAGGTTCAACTCTGTGACTAGAATGCACTCATCACAAAGAAGTTTCTGAGAATGCTTCTGTCTAGTTTTTATGTGAAGATATTTCCTTTTCCAACATAGGCCTCAAAGCGCTCCGAATAAACACCTGCAGATTGTACAAAAGGAGTGTTTCAAAACTGTTCTATGAAAAGGAACGTTCAAGTCTGTGAGTTGAATGCACTCCTCACAAAGAAGTTTCTGAGAATGCAGCTGTCTAGTTTTTGTGTGAAGATATTTCCTTTTCCTTGCATAGACCTCAAATTGCTGGAAATATCCACTTGCAGATTTCACAAAAAGAGTGTTTCCAAACTGCTCTATCAAAAGACGGGTTGAAATCTGTGAGTTGAATGCACGCATCGAGGAGATCGTTCTGAGGATGCTTCTGTCTAGTTTTTAGGTGAAGATATTCCATTTCCCAGCATGGGCCTCAAAATGCTCCAAATATCCATTTGCAGATTTTACAAAAAGAGTGTTTCAAAACTGCTCTTTCAAAAAGAAGGTTCAAGTCTATGGGTTGAACGCACTCAACACAAGGACGTTTCTGAGAATGCTTCTGTCCAGTTTTTCTGTGAATATATTTCCATTTCCAGCCTAGGCTTCAAAGCGCTCCAAATATCCACTTGCAGATTCTACAAAAAGAGTGTTTCCAAACTTGTCTATCAATTAGTAGGTTCAACTCTGTGAGGTGAATGCACTCATCACAATGAAATTTCTGAGAATGCTTCTCTCTAGTTTTTATGTGAAGCAATTTCCTTTTCCAACACAGGCCTCAAGGTGCTCTGCATAAACACTTGCGAATTCTACAAACTTAGTGATTCAAAACTGTTCTATCAAAAGGAACGTTCAAGTCTGAGGTGAATGCACTCATCAGAGAGAACTTTCTCAGAATGCTTCTGTCTAGTTTTCAGGTGAAGATATTTCATTTCCCAGCATAGGCCTCA
The DNA here is from genome assembly GCF_028885625.2 of Pongo pygmaeus. Classification (NCBI taxonomy): domain Eukaryota; kingdom Metazoa; phylum Chordata; class Mammalia; order Primates; family Hominidae; genus Pongo; species Pongo pygmaeus. The sequence goes on from NC_085930.1 coordinate 22,418,483, forward strand.
AAGCGCTCCAAATATCCACTTGCAGATCCTACAAAAAGAGTCTTTCCAAACTGCTCTTTGAAAAGGAAGGTTCAAATCTGCGAGTTGAAAGCACTCATCAGAGAGACGTTTCCGAGAATGATTCTATCTAGTTTTCATCTGCACGTGTTTCCTTTTCCACTAGATGCCGCAATCGCACCAAATATCCACTTGCAGTTTCCACGAAAAGAGTGTTGCAGAACTGCTCCATGGAAAGGAGTGTTCAACTCTGTGAGTTCAATCCCCACATGACATAAAAGTTTCTGAAAATGCTTCTGTCCAGTTTGTATATGAAGATATCTCCTTTTCCAGCATAAGCCTCAAAGAGCTCCAAATATCCACTTGCGTATTCTACAAAAACCGTGTTTCATAACTGGTCTATCAAAAGCAAGGTTCAACTCTGTGAGTTGAATGCACTCATCACAAAGAAGTTTCTGTGAATGCTTCCATCTAGCTTTTATGCAATGATATTTCCTTTTGCAGCATAGGCCTCAAAGCGCTCCAAATATCCACTTGCAGATTCTACAAAAAGAGGGTTTCAAAACTGCTCTATCAAAAGGCAGGTTGAACTCCGTGAGTTGAATGCACAAAGCACAGGGAACTTTCTGAGAAAGCTTTTGTCCAGTTTCTACGTGAAGATATTTCCTTTTCCAGCCTAGGCCTCAAAGCACTCCATCCATCCACATGAAGATTCTACTAAAAGAGTGTTTCGAAACTTCTCTATCAAAAGAAAGGTTGAACTCCGTGAGTTCAACGCACACATCACAAAGAAGTTTCTGAGAATGCTTCTGTCCAGTTTTTATGTGAAGATATTTCCTTTTCCAGCATAGGCCTCAAAGCGCTCCATATATCCACTTGCAGATGCTACAAAAAGAGTGTTTCAAAACTGCTCTTTCAGAAGGAAGCTTCAAGTCTGTGAGTTGAATGCACTTCTCACAAAGACGTTTCTGAGAATGCTTCTGTCTAGATTTCATGAGAAGATGTTTCCATTTACATCACAGGCCTCAAATCCCTCCAAATATTCACTTGCGTGTTCTACAAAAAGAGTGTTTCGAAACTTCTCTATCGATTGGTAGGTTCAACTCTCTGAGTTGAATGCACTCTTTACAAAGAGGTTTCTGAGAATATTTCTGTCTAGCTTTTATGTGAAGATATATCCTTTCCCAACATAGGCCTCGAAGCGCTCCGACTAAACAATTGCAGATTCTACAAAAGGAGTGCTTCAAAACTGTTCTATCGAAAGGAACGTTCAAGTCTGTGAGATGAATGCACTCTTCTCAAAGAGGTTTCTGAGAATGCTGCTGTCTAGTTTTTAGGTGAAGACATTTCCTTTTCCAGCATAGGCCTCAAAGCGCTCCAAATACCCACTTGCAGATTCTACAAAAAGAGTGTCTCCCAACTTCTCTATCAATTGGTAGGTTCAAGTCTGTGAGTTGAAGGCAATCCACACAAAGAAGTTTCTGAGAATGCTGCTGTTTAGTTCTTCTGTGAAGATATTTCCTTTTCCAGCATAGGCCGGAAACCGCTACAAATATCCACCTGCAGATTTTACCAAAAGTGTGCTTCAAAACTGCTCTTTGAAAAGAAAGGTTCAACACTGTGAGTTGAATGCACATATCGTGAAGAAGTTTCTGAGAATGCTTCTGTCTAGTACTTAGGTGAAGAGATTCCATTTCACAGCATAGGAATCATAGTGCTCCAAATATCCACTTGCAGATTCTACAAAAAGAGTGTTTCAAAACTGTTCTATCAAAAGGAAGGTTCAAGTCTGTGAGTAGAATGCACTCATCACAAAGAAGTTTCTGAGAATGCTTCTGTCTAGTTTTTATGTGAAGACATTTCCTTTTCCAACATAGGCCTCAAAGCGTTCCGAATAAACACTTGCAGATTGTACAAAAGGAGTGTTTCAAAACTGTTCTATGAAAAGGAACGTTCAAGTCTGTGAGTTGAATGCAATCCTCACAAAGAAGTTTCTGAGAATGCAGCTGTCTAGTTTTTGTGTGAAGATATTTCCTTTTCCTTGCATAGGTCTCAAATCGCTGGAAATAGCCAATTGCAGATTTCACAAGAAGAGTGTTTCCAAACTGCTCTATCAAAAGACAGGTTCAACTCTGTGAGTTGAATGCACGCATCGAGAAGAACTTTCTGAGAATGCTTCTGTCTAGTTTTTAGGTGAAGATATTACATTTCCCAGCATAGGCCTCAAAGTGCTCCAAATATCCTTTTGCAGATTTTACAAAAAGAGTGTTTCAAAACTGCTCTTTCAAAAAGAAGGTTCAAGTCTGTGAGTTGAATGCACTCAACACAAGGAAGTTTCTGAGAATGCTTCTGTCTAGTTTTTATGTGAAGATATTTCCATTTCCAGCATCAGCCTCAAAGCGCTCCAAATATCCATTTGCAGATTCTACAAAAAGAGTGTTTCCAAACTTCTCTATCAATTAGTAGGTTCAACTCTGTGAGGTGAATGCACTCATCACAAAGAAGTTTCTGAGAATGCTGCTGTTTAGTTCTTATGTGAAGATATTTCCTTTTCCAGCATAGGCCGGAAATCGCTCTAAACATCCACTTGCAGATTTTACCAAAAGTGTGTTTCAAAACTGCTCTTTGAAAAGAAAGGTTCAACTCTGTGAGTTGATTGCACATGTGGTGAAGAAGTTTCTGAGAATGCTTCTGTCTAGTACTTAGCTGAAGAGATTTCATTTCACAGCATAGGCCTCATAGTGCTCCAAATATCCACTTGCAGATTCTACAAAAAGAGTGTTTCAAAACTGTTCTATCAAAAGGAAGGTTCAACTCTGTGACTAGAATGCACTCATCACAAAGAAGTTTCTGAGAATGCTTCTGTCTAGTTTTTATGTGAAGATATTTCCTTTTCCAACATAGGCCTCAAAGCGCTCCGAATAAACACCTGCAGATTGTACAAAAGGAGTGTTTCAAAACTGTTCTATGAAAAGGAACGTTCAAGTCTGTGAGTTGAATGCACTCCTCACAAAGAAGTTTCTGAGAATGCAGCTGTCTAGTTTTTGTGTGAAGATATTTCCTTTTCCTTGCATAGACCTCAAATCGCTGGAAATATCCACTTGCAGATTTCACAAAAAGAGTGTTTCCAAACTGCTCTATCAAAAGACGGGTTGAAATCTGTGAGTTGAATGCACGCATCGAGGAGATCGTTCTGAGAATGCTTCTGTCTAGTTTTTAGGTGAAGATATTCCATTTCCCAGCATGGGCCTCAAAATGCTCCAAATATCCATTTGCAGATTTTACAAAAAGAGTGTTTCAAAACTGCTCTTTCAAAAAGAAGGTTCAAGTCTATGGGTTGAACGCACTCAACACAAGGACGTTTCTGAGAATGCTTCTGTCCAGTTTTTCTGTGAATATATTTCCATTTCCAGCCTAGGCTTCAAAGCGCTCCAAATATCCACTTGCAGATTCTACAAAAAGAGTGTTTCCAAACTTGTCTATCAATTAGTAGGTTCAACTCTGTGAGGTGAATGCACTCATCACAATGAAATTTCTGAGAATGCTTCTCTCTAGTTTTTATGTGAAGCAATTTCCTTTTCCAACTTAGGCCTCAAGGTGCTCTGCATAAACACTTGCGAATTCTACAAACTTAGTGATTCAAAACTGTTCTATCAAAAGGAACGTTCAAGTCTGAGGTGAATGCACTCATCAGAGAGAACTTTCTCAGAATGCTTCTGTCTAGTTTTCAGGTGAAGATATTTCATTTCCCAGCATAGGCCTCAAAGCGCTCCAAATATCCACTTGCAGATCCTACAAAAAGAGTCTTTCAAAACTGCTCTTTGAAAACGAAGGTTCAAATCTGCGAGTTGAAAGGACTCATCAGAGAGACGTTTCCGAGAATGATTCTATCTAGTTTTCATCTGCACGTGTTTCCTTTTCCACTAGATGCCGCAATCGCACCAAATATCCACTTGCAGTTTCCACGAAAAGAGTGTTGCAGAACTGCTCCATGGAAAGGAGTGTTCAACTCTGTGAGTTCAATCCCCACATGACATAAAAGTTTCTGAAAATGCTTCTGTCCAGTTTGTATATGAAGATATCTCCTTTTCCAGCATAAGCCTCAAAGAGCTCCAAATATCCACTTGCGTATTCTACAAAAACCGTGTTTCATAACTGGTCTATCAAAAGCAAGGTTCAACTCTGTGAGTTGAATGCACTCATCACAAAGAAGTTTCTGTGAATGCTTCCATCTAGCTTTTATGCAATGATATTTCCTTTTGTAACATAGGCCTCAAAGCGCTCCAAATATCCACTTGCAGATTCTACAAAAAGAGGGTTTCAAAACTGCTCTATCAAAAGGCAGGTTGAACTCCGTGAATTGAATGCACAAAGCACAGGGAACTTTCTGAGAAAGCTTTTGTCCAGTTTCTACGTGAAGATATTTCCATTTCCAGCATAGGCCTCAAAGCACTCCATCCATCCACATGAAGATTCTACTAAAAGAGGGTTTCGAAACTTCCCTATCAAAAGAAAGGTTGAACTCCGTGAGTTCAACGCACACATCACAAAGAAGTTTCTGAGAATGCTTCTGTCCAGTTTTTATGTGAAGATATTTCCTTTTCCAGCATAGGCCTCAAAGCGCTCCATATATCCACTTGCAGATGCTACAAAAAGAGTGTTTCAAAACTGCTCTTTCAGAAGGAAGCTTCAAGTCTGTGAGTTGAATGCACTTCTCACAAAGACGTTTCTGAGAATGCTTCTGTCTAGATTTCATGAGAAGATGTTTCCATTTACATCACAGGCCTCAAATCCCTCCAAATATTCACTTGCGTGTTCTACAAAAAGAGTGTTTCGAAACTTCTCTATCGATTGGTAGGTTCAACCCTCTGAGTTGAATGCAGTCTTTACAAAGAGGTTTCTGAGAATATTTCTGTCTAGTTTTTATGTGAAGATATATCCTTTTCCAACATAGGCCTCGAAGCGCTCCGACTAAACAATTGCAGATTCTACAAAAGGAGTGCTTCAAAACTGTTCTATCGAAAGGAACGTTCAAGTCTGTGAGATGAATGCACTCTTCTCAAAGAGGTTTCTGAGAATGCTGCTGTCTAGTTTTTAGGTGAAGACATTTCCTTTTCCAGCATAGGCCTCAAAGCGCTCCAAATACCCACTTGCAGATTCTACAAAAAGAGTGTCTCCCAACTTCTCTATCAATTGGTAGGTTCAAGTCTGTGAGTTGAATGCAATCCACACAAAGAAGTTTCTGAGAATGCTGCTGTTTAGTTCTTATGTGAAGATATTTCCTTTTCCAGCATAGGCCGGAAATCGCTACAAATATCCACTTGCAGATTTTACCGAAAGTGTGCTTCAAAACTGCTCTTTGAAAAGAAAGGTTCAACACTGTGAGTTGAATGCACATATCGTGAAGAAGTTTCTGAGAATGCTTCTGTCTAGTACTTAGGTGAAGAGATTCCATTTCACAGCATAGGCCTCATAGTGCACCAAATATCCACTTGCAGATTCTACAAAAAGAGTGTTTCAAAACTGTTCTATCAAAAGGAAGGTTCAAGTCTGTGAGTAGAATGCACTCATCACAAAGAAGTTTCTGAGAATGCTTCTGTCTAGTTCTTATGTGAAGACATTTCCTTTTTCAACATAGGCCTCAAAGCGTTCCGAATAAACACTTGCAGATTGTACAAAAGGAGTGTTTCAAAACTGTTCTATGAAAAGGAACGTTCAAGTCTGTGAGTTGAATGCACTCCTCACAAAGAAGTTTCTGAGAATGCAGCTGTCTAGTTTTTGTGTGAAGATATTTCCTTTTCCTTGCATAGGTCTCAAATCGCTGGAAATATCCACTTGCAGATTTCACAAGAAGAGTGTTTCCAAACTGCTCTATCAAAAGACAGGTTCAACTCTGTGAGTTGAATGCACGCATCGAGAAGAACTTTCTGAGAATGCTTCTGTCTAGTTTTTAGGTGAAGATATTACATTTCCCAGCATAGGCCTCAAAGTGCTCCAAATATCCTTTTGCAGATTTTACAAAAAGAGTGTTTCAAAACTGCTCTTTCAAAAAGAAGGTTCAAGTCTGTGAGTTGAATGCACTCAACACAAGGAAGTTTCTGAGAATGCTTCTGCCTAGTTTTTATGTGAAGATATTTCCATTTCCAGCATAGGCCTCAAAGCGCTCCAAATATCCATTTGCAGATTCTACAAAAAGAGTGTTTCCAAACTTCTCTATCAATTAGTAGGTTCAACTCTGTGAGGTGAATGCACTCATCACAAAGAAGTTTCTGAGAATGCTGCTGTTTAGTTCTTATGTGAAGATATTTCCTTTTCCAGCATAGGCCGGAAATCGCTCTAAATATCCACTTGCAGATTTTACCAAAAGTGTGTTTCAAAACTGCTCTTTGAAAAGAAAGGTTCAACTCTGTGAGTTGATTGCACATGTGGTGAAGAAGTTTCTGAGAATGCTTCTGTCTAGTACTTAGCTGAAGAGATTTCATTTCACAGCATAGGCCTCATAGTGCTCCAAATATCCACTTGCAGATTCTACAAAAAGAGTGTTTCAAAACTGTTCTATCAAAAGGAAGGTTCAACTCTGTGACTGGAATGCACTCATCACAAAGAAGTTTCTGAGAATGCTTCTGTCTAGTTTTTATGTGAAGATATTTCCTTTTCCAACATAGGCCTCAAAGCGCTCTGAATAAACACCTGCAGATTGTACAAAAGGAGTGTTTCAAAACTGTTCTATGAAAAGGAACGTTCAAGTCTGTGAGTTGAATGCACTCCTCACAAAGAAGTTTCTGAGAATGCAGCTGTCTAGTTTTTGTATGAAGATATTTCCTTTTCCTTGCATAGACCTCAAATCGCTGGAAATATCCACTTGCAGATTTCACAAAAAGAGTGTTTCCAAACTGCTCTATCAAAAGACGGGTTGAAATCTGTGAGTTGAATGCACGCATCGAGGAGATCTTTCTGAGAATGCTTCTGTCTAGTTTTTAGGTGAAGATATTACATTTCCCAGCATGGGCCTCAAAATGCTCCAAATATCCATTTGCAGATTTTACAAAAAGAGTGTTTCAAAACTGCTCTTTCAAAAAGAAGGTTCAAGTCTATGGGTTGAACGCACTCAACACAAGGAAGTTTCTGAGAATGCTTCTGTCCAGTTTTTATGTGAATATATTTCCATTTCCAGCCTAGGCTTCAAAGCGCTCCAAATATCCACTTGCAGATTCTACAAAAAGAGTGTTTCCAAACTTGTCTATCAATTAGTAGGTTCAACTCTGTTAGATGAATGCACTCATCACAATGAAATTTCTGAGAATGCTTCTCTCTAGTTTTTATGTGAAGCAATTTCCTTTTCCAACATAGGCCTCAAGGTGCTCTGCATAAACACTTGCGAATTCTACAAACTTAGTGATTCAAAACTGTTCTATCAAAAGGAACGTTCAAGTCTGAGGTGAATGCACTCATCAGAGAGAACTTTCTCAGAATGCTTCTGTCTAGTTTTCAGGTGAAGATATTTCATTTCCCAGCATAGGCCTCAAAGCGCTCCAAATATCCACTTGCAGATCCTACAAAAAGAGTCTTTCAAAACTGCTCTTTGAAAAGGAAGGTTCAAATCTGTGAGTTGAAAGCACTCATCAGAGAGACGTTTCCGAGAATGATTCTATCTAGTTTTCATCTGCATGTGTTTCCTTTTCCACTAGATGCCGCAATCGCACCAAATATCCACTTGCAGTTTCCACGAAAAGAGTGTTGCAGAACTGCTCCATAGAAAGGAGTGTTCCACTCTGTGAGTTCAATCCCCACATGACATAAAAGTTTCTGAAAATGCTTCTGTCCAGTTTGTATATGAAGATATCTCCTTTTCCAGCATAAGCCTCAAAGAGCTCCAAATATCCACTTGCGTATTCTACAAAAACCGTGTTTCATAACTGGTCTATCAAAAGCAAGGTTCAACTCTGTGAGTTGAATGCACTCATCACAAAGAAGTTTCTGTGAATGCTTCCATCTAGCTTTTATGCAATGATATTTCCTTTTGCAGCATAGGCCTCAAAGCGCTCCAAATATCCACTTGCAGATTCTACAAAAAGAGGGTTTCAAAACTGCTCTATCAAAAGGCAGGTTGAACTCCGTGAGTTGAATGCACAAAGCACAGGGAACTTTCTGAGAAAGCTTTTGTCCAGTTTCTACGTGAGGATATTTCCTTTTCCAGCATAGGCCGGAAATCGCTACAAATATCCACTTGCAGATTTTACCAAAAGTGTGCTTCAAAACTGCTCTTTGAAAAGAAAGGTTCAACACTGTGAGTTGAATGCACATATCGTGAAGAAGTTTCTGAGAATGCTTCTGTCTAGTACTTAGGTGAAGAGATTCCATTTCACAGCATAGGCCTCATAGTGCTCCAAATATCCACTTGCAGATTCTACAAAAAGAGTGTTTGAAAACTGTTCTATCAAAAGGAAGGTTCAACTCTGTGAGTAGAATGCACTCATCACAAAGAAGTTTCTGAGAATGCTTCTGTCTAGTTTTTATGTGAAGACATTTCCTTTTCCAACATAGGCCTCAAAGCGTTCCGAATAAACACTTGCAGATTGTACAAAAGGAGTGTTTCAAAACTGTTCTATGAAAAGGAACGTTCAAGTCTGTGAGTTGAATGCACTCCTCGCAAAGAAGTTTCTGAGAATGCAGCTGTCTAGTTTTTGTGTGAAGATATTTCCTTTTCCTTGCATAGGTCTCAAATCGCTGGAAATATCCACTTGCAGATTTCACAAAAAGAGTGTTTCCAAACTGCTCTATCAAAAGACAGGTTCAACTCTGTGAGTGGAATGCACGCATCGAGAAGAACTTTCTGAGAATGCTTCTGTCTAGTTTTTAGGTGAAGATATTACATTTCCCAGCATAGGCCTCAAAGTGCTCCAAATATCCTTTTGCAGATTTTACAAAAAGAGTGTTTCAAAACTGCTCTTTCAAAAAGAAGGTTCAACTCTGTGAGTTGAATGCACTCAACACAAGGAAGTTTCTGAGAATGCTTCTGTCTAGTTTTTATGTGAAGATATTTCCATTTCCAGCATAGGCCTCAAAGCGCTCCAAATATCCATTTGCAGATTCTACAAAAAGAGTGTTTCCAAACTTCTCTATCAATTAGTAAGTTCAACTCTGTGAGGTGAATGCACTCATCACAAAGAAGTTTCTGAGAATGCTGCTGTTTAGTTCTTATGTGAAGATATTTCCTTTTCCAGCATAGGCCGGAAATCGCTCTAAATATCCACTTGTAGATTTTACCAAAAGTGTGTTTCAAAACTGCTCTTTGAAAAGAAAGGTTCAACTCTGTGAGTTGATTGCACATGTGGTGAAGAAGTTTCTGAGAATGCTTCTGTCTAGTACTTAGCTGAAGAGATTTCATTTCACAGCATAGGCCTCATAGTGCTCCAAATATCCACTTGCAGATTCTACAAAAAGAGTGTTTCAAAACTGTTCTATCAAAAGGAAGGTTCAACTCTGTGACTAGAATGCACTCATCACAAAGAAGTTTCTGAGAATGCTTCTGTCTAGTTTTTATGTGAAGATATTTCCTTTTCCAACATAGGCCTCAAAGCGCTCCGAATAAACACCTGCAGATTGTACAAAAGGAGTGTTTCAAAACTGTTCTATGAAAAGGAACGTTCAAGTCTGTGAGTTGAATGCACTCCTCACAAAGAAGTTTCTGAGAATGCAGCTGTCTAGTTTTTGTGTGAAGATATTTCCTTTTCCTTGCATAGACCTCAAATCGCTGGAAATATCCACTTGCAGATTTCACAAAAAGAGTGTTTCCAAACTGCTCTATCAAAAGACGGGTTGAAATCTGTGAGTTGAATGCACGCATCGAGGAGATCTTTCTGAGAATGCTTCTGTCTAGTTTTTAGGTGAAGATATTCCATTTCCCAGCATGGGCTTCAAAATGCTCCAAATATCCATTTGCAGATTTTACAAAAAGAGTGTTTCAAAACTGCTCTTTCAAAAAGAAGGCTCAAGTCTATGGGTTGAACGCACTCAACACAAGGAAGTTTCTGAGAATGCTTCTGTCCAGTTTTTATGTGAATATATTTCCATTTCCAGCCTAGGCTTCAAAGCGCTCCAAATATCCACTTGCAGATTCTACAAAAAGAGTGTTTCCAAACTTGTCTATCAATTAGTAGGTTTAACTCTGTTAGGTGAATGCACTCATCACAATGAAATTTCTCAGAATGCTTCTCTCTAGTTTTTATGTGAAGCAATTTCCTTTTCCAACGTAGGCCTCAAGGTGCTCTGCATAAACACTTGCGAATTCTACAAACTTAGTGATTGAAAACTGTTCTATCAAAAGGAACGTTCAAGTCTGAGGTGAATGCACTCATCAGAGAGAACTTTCTCAGAATGCTTCTGTCTAGTTTTCAGGTGAAGATATTTCACTTCCCAGCATAGGCCTCAAAGCGCTCCAAATATCCACTTGCAGATTCTACAAAAAGAGTCTTTCAAAACTGCTCTTTGAAAAGGAAGTTTCAAATCTGTGAGTTGGAAGCACTCATCAGAGAGAAGTTTCCGAGAATGATTCTATCTAGTTTTCATCTGCATGTGTTTCCTTTTCCACTAGATGCCGCAATCGCACCAAATATCCACTTGCAGTTTCCACGAAAAGAGTGTTGCAGAACTGCTCCATGGAAAGGAGTGTTCAACTCTGTGAGTTCAATCCCCACATGACATAAAAGTTTCTGAAAATGCTTCTGTCCAGTTTGTATATGAAGATATCTCCTTTTCCAGCATAAGCCTCAAAGAGCTCCAAATATCCACTTGCGTATTCTACAAAAACCGTGTTTCATAACTGGTCTATCAAAAGGGAGGTTCAACTCTGTGAGTTGAATGCACTCATCACAAAGAAGTTTCTGTGAATGCTTCCATCTAGCTTTTATGCAATGATATTTCCTTTTGCAGCATAGGCCTCAAAGCGCTCCAAATATCCACTTGCAGATTCTACAAAAAGAGGGTTTCAAAACTGCTCTATCAAAAGGCAGGTTGAACTCCGTGAGTTGAATGCACAAAGCACAGGGAACTTTCTGAGAAAGCTTTTGTCCAGTTTCTACGTGAAGATATTTCCTATTCCTGCATAGGCCTCAAAGCACTCCATCCATCCACATGAAGATTCTACTAAGAGTGTTTCGAAACTTCTCTATCAAAAGAAAGTTTGAACTCCGTGAGTTCAACGCACACATCACAAAGAAGTTTCTGAGAATGCTTCTGTCCAGTTTTTATATGAAGATATTTCCTTTTCCAGCATAGGCCTCAAAGCGCTCCATATATCCACTTGCAGATGCTACAAAAAGAGTGTTTCAAAACTGCTCTTTTAGAAGGAAGCTTCAAGTCTGTGAGTTGAATGCACTTCTCACAAAGACGTTTCTGAGAATGCTTCTGTCTAGATTTCATGAGAAGATGTTTGCGTTTACATCACAGGCCTCAAATAACTCCAAATATTCACTTGCGTGTTCTACAAAAAGAGTGTTTCGAAACTTCTCTATCGATTGGTAGGTTCAACTCTCTGAGTTGAATGCACTCTTTACAAAGAGGTTTCTGAGAATATTTCTGTCTAGTTTTTATGTGAAGATATATCCTTTTCCAACATAGGCCTCGAAGCGCTCCGACTAAACAATTGCAGATTCTACAAAAGGAGTGCTTCAAAACTGTTCTATCGAAAGGAACGTTCAAGTCTGTGAGATGAATGCACTCTTCTCAAAGAGGTTTCTGAGAATGCTGCTGTCTAGTTTTTAGGTGAAGACATTTCCTTTTCCAGCATAGGCCTCAAAGCGCTCCAAATACCCACTTGCAGATTCTACAAAAAGAGTGTCTCCCAACTTCTCTATCAATTGGTAGGTTCAAGTCTGTGAGTTGAATGCAATCCACACAAAGAAGTTTCTGAGAATGCTGCTGTTTAGTTCTTATGTGAAGATATTTCCTTTTCCAGCATAGGCCGGAAATCGTTACAAATATCCACTTGCAGATTTTACCGAAAGTGTGCTTCAAAACTGCTCTTTGAAAAGAAAGGTTCAACACTGTGAGTTGAATGCACATATCGTGAAGAAGTTTCTGAGAATGCTTCTGTCTAGTACTTAGGTGAAGAGATTCCATTTCACAGCATAGGCCTCATAGTGCTCCAAATATCCACTTGCAGATTCTACAAAAAGAGTGTTTCAAAACTGTTCTATCAAAAGGAAGGTTCAAGTCTGTGAGTAGAATGCACTCATCACAAAGAAGTTTCTGAGAATGCTTCTGTCTAGTTTTTATGTGAAGACATTTCCTTTTCCAACATAGGCCTCAAAGCGTTCCGAATAAACACTTGCAGATTGTACAAAAGGAGTGTTTCAAAACTGTTCTATGAAAAGGAACGTTCAAGTCTGTGAGTTGAATGCACTCCTCACAAAGAAGTTTCTGAGAATGCAGCTGTCTAGTTTTTGTGTGAAGATATTTCCTTTTCCTTGCATAGGTCTCAAATCGCTGGAAATATCCACTTGCAGATTTCACAAGAAGAGTGTTTCCAAACTGCTCTATCAAAAGACAGGTTCAACTCTGTGAGTTGAATGCACGCATCGAGAAGAACTTTCTGAGAATGCTTCTGTCTAGTTTTTAGGTGAAGATATTACATTTCCCAGCATAGGCCTCATAGTGCTCCAAATATCCACTTGCAGATTCTACAAAAAGAGTGTTTCAAAACTGTTCTATCAAAAGGAAGGTTCAACTCTGTGAACATTTTCCTTTCCTTTTCCACTAGATGCCGCAATCGCACCAAATATCCACGCAGTTTCCACGAAAAGAGTGTTGCAGAACTGCTCCATAGAAAGGAGTGTTCCACTCTGTGAGTTCAATCCCCACATGACATAAAAGTTTCTTAAAATGCTTCTGTCCAGTTTGTATATGAAGATATCTCCTTTTCCAGCATAAGCCTCAAAGAGCTCCAAATATCCACTTGCGTATTCTACAAAAACCGTGTTTCATAACTGGTCTATCAAAGGCAAGGTTCAACTCTGTGAGTTGAATGCACTCATCACAAAGAAGTTTCTGTGAATGCTTCCATCTAGCTTTTATGCAATGATATTTCCTTTTGCAGCATAGGCCTCAAAGCGCTCCAAATATCCACTTGCAGATTCTACAAAAAGAGGGTTTCAAAACTGCTCTATGAAAAGGCAGGTTGAACTCCGTGAGTTGAATGCACAAAGCACAGGGAACTTTCTGAGAAAGCTTTTGTCCAGTTTCTACGTGAGGATATTTCCTTTTCCAGCATAGGCCGGAAATCGCTACAAATATCCACTTGCAGATTTTACCAAAAGTGTGCTTCAAAACTGCTCTTTGAAAAGAAAGGTTCAACACTGTGAGTTGAATGCACATATCGTGAAGAAGTTTCTGAGAATGCTTCTGTCTAGTACTTAGGTGAAGAGATTCCATTTCACAGCATAGGCCTCATAGTGCTCCAAATATCCACTTGCAGATTCTACAAAAAGAGTGTTTGAAAACTGTTCTATCAAAAGGAAGGTTCAACTCTGTGAGTAGAATGCACTCATCACAAAGAAGTTTCTGAGAATGCTTCTGTCTAGTTTTTATGTGAAGACATTTCCTTTTCCAACATAGGCCTCAAAGCGTTCCGAATAAACACTTGCAGATTGTACAAAAGGAGTGTTTCAAAACTGTTCTATGAAAAGGAACGTTCAAGTCTGTGAGTTGAATGCACTCCTCGCAAAGAAGTTTCTGAGAATGCAGCTGTCTAGTTTTTGTGTGAAGATATTTCCTTTTCCTTGCATAGGTCTCAAATCGCTGGAAATATCCACTTGCAGATTTCACAAAAAGAGTGTTTCCAAACTGCTCTATCAAAAGACAGGTTCAACTCTGTGAGTGGAATGCACGCATCGAGAAGAACTTTCTGAGAATGCTTCTGTCTAGTTTTTAGGTGAAGATATTACATTTCCCAGCATAGGCCTCAAAGTGCTCCAAATATCCTTTTGCAGATTTTACAAAAAGAGTGTTTCAAAACTGCTCTTTCAAAAAGAAGGTTCAACTCTGTGAGTTGAATGCACTCAACACAAGGAAGTTTCTGAGAATGCTTCTGTCTAGTTTTTATGTGAAGATATTTCCATTTCCAGCATAGGCCTCAAAGCGCTCCAAATATCCATTTGCAGATTCTACAAAAAGAGTGTTTCCAAACTTCTCTATCAATTAGTAAGTTCAACTCTGTGAGGTGAATGCACTCATCACAAAGAAGTTTCTGAGAATGCTGCTGTTTAGTTCTTATGTGAAGATATTTCCTTTTCCAGCATAGGCCGGAAATCGCTCTAAATATCCACTTGTAGATTTTACCAAAAGTGTGTTTCAAAACTGCTCTTTGAAAAGAAAGGTTCAACTCTGTGAGTTGATTGCACATGTGGTGAAGAAGTTTCTGAGAATGCTTCTGTCTAGTACTTAGCTGAAGAGATTTCATTTCACAGCATAGGCCTCATAGTGCTCCAAATATCCACTTGCAGATTCTACAAAAAGAGTGTTTCAAAACTGTTCTATCAAAAGGAAGGTTCAACTCTGTGACTAGAATGCACTCATCACAAAGAAGTTTCTGAGAATGCTTCTGTCTAGTTTTTATGTGAAGATATTTCCTTTTCCAACATAGGCCTCAAAGCGCTCCGAATAAACACCTGCAGATTGTACAAAAGGAGTGTTTCAAAACTGTTCTATGAAAAGGAACGTTCAAGTCTGTGAGTTGAATGCACTCCTCACAAAGAAGTTTCTGAGAATGCAGCTGTCTAGTTTTTGTGTGAAGATATTTCCTTTTCCTTGCATAGACCTCAAATCGCTGGAAATATCCACTTGCAGATTTCACAAAAAGAGTGTTTCCAAACTGCTCTATCAAAAGACGGGTTGAAATCTGTGAGTTGAATGCACGCATCGAAGAGATCTTTCTGAGAATGCTTCTGTCTAGTTTTTAGGTGAAGATATTCCATTTCCCAGCATGGGCTTCAAAATGCTCCAAATATCCATTTGCAGATTTTACAAAAAGAGTGTTTCAAAACTGCTCTTTCAAAAAGAAGGCTCAAGTCTATGGGTTGAACGCACTCAACACAAGGAAGTTTCTGAGAATGCTTCTGTCCAGTTTTTATGTGAATATATTTCCATTTCCAGCCTAGGCTTCAAAGCGCTCCAAATATCCACTTGCAGATTCTACAAAAAGAGTGTTTCCAAACTTGTCTATCAATTAGTAGGTTTAACTCTGTTAGGTGAATGCACTCATCACAATGAAATTTCTCAGAATGCTTCTCTCTAGTTTTTATGTGAAGCAATTTCCTTTTCCAACGTAGGCCTCAAGGTGCTCTGCATAAACACTTGCGAATTCTACAAACTTAGTGATTGAAAACTGTTCTATCAAAAGGAACGTTCAAGTCTGAGGTGAATGCACTCATCAGAGAGAACTTTCTCAGAATGCTTCTGTCTAGTTTTCAGGTGAAGATATTTCACTTCCCAGCATAGGCCTCAAAGCGCTCCAAATATCCACTTGCAGATTCTACAAAAAGAGTCTTTCAAAACTGCTCTTTGAAAAGGAAGTTTCAAATCTGTGAGTTGGAAGCACTCATCAGAGAGAAGTTTCCGAGAATGATTCTATCTAGTTTTCATCTGCATGTGTTTCCTTTTCCACTAGATGCCGCAATCGCACCAAATATCCACTTGCAGTTTCCACGAAAAGAGTGTTGCAGAACTGCTCCATGGAAAGGAGTGTTCAACTCTGTGAGTTCAATCCCCACATGACATAAAAGTTTCTGAAAATGCTTCTGTCCAGTTTGTATATGAAGATATCTCCTTTTCCAGCATAAGCCTCAAAGAGCTCCAAATATCCACTTGCGTATTCTACAAAAACCGTGTTTCATAACTGGTCTATCAAAAGGGAGGTTCAACTCTGTGAGTTGAATGCACTCATCACAAAGAAGTTTCTGTGAATGCTTCCATCTAGCTTTTATGCAATGATATTTCCTTTTGCAGCATAGGCCTCAAAGCGCTCCAAATATCCACTTGCAGATTCTACAAAAAGAGGGTTTCAAAACTGCTCTATCAAAAGGCAGGTTGAACTCCGTGAGTTGAATGCACAAAGCACAGGGAACTTTCTGAGAAAGCTTTTGTCCAGTTTCTACGTGAAGATATTTCCTATTCCTGCATAGGCCTCAAAGCACTCCATCCATCCACATGAAGATTCTACTAAGAGTGTTTCGAAACTTCTCTATCAAAAGAAAGTTTGAACTCCGTGAGTTCAACGCACACATCACAAAGAAGTTTCTGAGAATGCTTCTGTCCAGTTTTTATATGAAGATATTTCCTTTTCCAGCATAGGCCTCAAAGCGCTCCATATATCCACTTGCAGATGCTACAAAAAGAGTGTTTCAAAACTGCTCTTTTAGAAGGAAGCTTCAAGTCTGTGAGTTGAATGCACTTCTCACAAAGACGTTTCTGAGAATGCTTCTGTCTAGATTTCATGAGAAGATGTTTGCGTTTACATCACAGGCCTCAAATAACTCCAAATATTCACTTGCGTGTTCTACAAAAAGAGTGTTTCGAAACTTCTCTATCGATTGGTAGGTTCAACTCTCTGAGTTGAATGCACTCTTTACAAAGAGGTTTCTGAGAATATTTCTGTCTAGTTTTTATGTGAAGATATATCCTTTTCCAACATAGGCCTCGAAGCGCTCCGACTAAACAATTGCAGATTCTACAAAAGGAGTGCTTCAAAACTGTTCTATCGAAAGGAACGTTCAAGTCTGTGAGATGAATGCACTCTTCTCAAAGAGGTTTCTGAGAATGCTGCTGTCTAGTTTTTAGGTGAAGACATTTCCTTTTCCAGCATAGGCCTCAAAGCGCTCCAAATACCCACTTGCAGATTCTACAAAAAGAGTGTCTCCCAACTTCTCTATCAATTGGTAGGTTCAAGTCTGTGAGTTGAATGCAATCCACACAAAGAAGTTTCTGAGAATGCTGCTGTTTAGTTCTTATGTGAAGATATTTCCTTTTCCAGCATAGGCCGGAAATCGTTACAAATATCCACTTGCAGATTTTACCGAAAGTGTGCTTCAAAACTGCTCTTTGAAAAGAAAGGTTCAACACTGTGAGTTGAATGCACATATCGTGAAGAAGTTTCTGAGAATGCTTCTGTCTAGTACTTAGGTGAAGAGATTCCATTTCACAGCATAGGCCTCATAGTGCTCCAAATATCCACTTGCAGATTCTACAAAAAGAGTGTTTCAAAACTGTTCTATCAAAAGGAAGGTTCAAGTCTGTGAGTAGAATGCACTCATCACAAAGAAGTTTCTGAGAATGCTTCTGTCTAGTTTTTATGTGAAGACATTTCCTTTTCCAACATAGGCCTCAAAGCGTTCCGAATAAACACTTGCAGATTGTACAAAAGGAGTGTTTCAAAACTGTTCTATGAAAAGGAACGTTCAAGTCTGTGAGTTGAATGCACTCCTCACAAAGAAGTTTCTGAGAATGCAGCTGTCTAGTTTTTGTGTGAAGATATTTCCTTTTCCTTGCATAGGTCTCAAATCGCTGGAAATATCCACTTGCAGATTTCACAAGAAGAGTGTTTCCAAACTGCTCTATCAAAAGACAGGTTCAACTCTGTGAGTTGAATGCACGCATCGAGAAGAACTTTCTGAGAATGCTTCTGTCTAGTTTTTAGGTGAAGATATTACATTTCCCAGCATAGGCCTCATAGTGCTCCAAATATCCACTTGCAGATTCTACAAAAAGAGTGTTTCAAAACTGTTCTATCAAAAGGAAGGTTCAACTCTGTGAACATTTTCCTTTCCTTTTCCACTAGATGCCGCAATCGCACCAAATATCCACGCAGTTTCCACGAAAAGAGTGTTGCAGAACTGCTCCATAGAAAGGAGTGTTCCACTCTGTGAGTTCAATCCCCACATGACATAAAAGTTTCTTAAAATGCTTCTGTCCAGTTTGTATATGAAGATATCTCCTTTTCCAGCATAAGCCTCAAAGAGCTCCAAATATCCACTTGCGTATTCTACAAAAACCGTGTTTCATAACTGGTCTATCAAAGGCAAGGTTCAACTCTGTGAGTTGAATGCACTCATCACAAAGAAGTTTCTGTGAATGCTTCCATCTAGCTTTTATGCAATGATATTTCCTTTTGCAGCATAGGCCTCAAAGCGCTCCAAATATCCACTTGCAGATTCTACAAAAAGAGGGTTTCAAAACTGCTCTATGAAAAGGCAGGTTGAACTCCGTGAGTTGAATGCACAAAGCACAGGGAACTTTCTGAGAAAGCTTTTGTCCAGTTTCTACGTGAGGATATTTCCTTTTCCAGCATAGGCCGGAAATCGCTACAAATATCCACTTGCAGATTTTACCAAAAGTGTGCTTCAAAACTGCTCTTTGAAAAGAAAGGTTCAACACTGTGAGTTGAATGCACATATCGTGAAGAAGTTTCTGAGAATGCTTCTGTCTAGTACTTAGGTGAAGAGATTCCATTTCACAGCATAGGCCTCATAGTGCTCCAAATATCCACTTGCAGATTCTACAAAAAGAGTGTTTGAAAACTGTTCTATCAAAAGGAAGGTTCAACTCTGTGAGTAGAATGCACTCATCACAAAGAAGTTTCTGAGAATGCTTCTGTCTAGTTTTTATGTGAAGACATTTCCTTTTCCAACATAGGCCTCAAAGCGTTCCGAATAAACACTTGCAGATTGTACAAAAGGAGTGTTTCAAAACTGTTCTATGAAAAGGAACGTTCAAGTCTGTGAGTTGAATGCACTCCTCGCAAAGAAGTTTCTGAGAATGCAGCTGTCTAGTTTTTGTGTGAAGATATTTCCTTTTCCTTGCATAGGTCTCAAATCGCTGGAAATATCCACTTGCAGATTTCACAAAAAGAGTGTTTCCAAACTGCTCTATCAAAAGACAGGTTCAACTCTGTGAGTGGAATGCACGCATCGAGAAGAACTTTCTGAGAATGCTTCTGTCTAGTTTTTAGGTGAAGATATTACATTTCCCAGCATAGGCCTCAAAGTGCTCCAAATATCCTTTTGCAGATTTTACAAAAAGAGTGTTTCAAAACTGCTCTTTCAAAAAGAAGGTTCAACTCTGTGAGTTGAATGCACTCAACACAAGGAAGTTTCTGAGAATGCTTCTGTCTAGTTTTTATGTGAAGATATTTCCATTTCCAGCATAGGCCTCAAAGCGCTCCAAATATCCATTTGCAGATTCTACAAAAAGAGTGTTTCCAAACTTCTCTATCAATTAGTAAGTTCAACTCTGTGAGGTGAATGCACTCATCACAAAGAAGTTTCTGAGAATGCTGCTGTTTAGTTCTTATGTGAAGATATTTCCTTTTCCAGCATAGGCCGGAAATCGCTCTAAATATCCACTTGTAGATTTTACCAAAAGTGTGTTTCAAAACTGCTCTTTGAAAAGAAAGGTTCAACTCTGTGAGTTGATTGCACATGTGGTGAAGAAGTTTCTGAGAATGCTTCTGTCTAGTACTTAGCTGAAGAGATTTCATTTCACAGCATAGGCCTCATAGTGCTCCAAATATCCACTTGCAGATTCTACAAAAAGAGTGTTTCAAAACTGTTCTATCAAAAGGAAGGTTCAACTCTGTGACTAGAATGCACTCATCACAAAGAAGTTTCTGAGAATGCTTCTGTCTAGTTTTTATGTGAAGATATTTCCTTTTCCAACATAGGCCTCAAAGCGCTCCGAATAAACACCTGCAGATTGTACAAAAGGAGTGTTTCAAAACTGTTCTATGAAAAGGAACGTTCAAGTCTGTGAGTTGAATGCACTCCTCACAAAGAAGTTTCTGAGAATGCAGCTGTCTAGTTTTTGTGTGAAGATATTTCCTTTTCCTTGCATAGACCTCAAATCGCTGGAAATATCCACTTGCAGATTTCACAAAAAGAGTGTTTCCAAACTGCTCTATCAAAAGACGGGTTGAAATCTGTGAGTTGAATGCACGCATCGAAGAGATCTTTCTGAGAATGCTTCTGTCTAGTTTTTAGGTGAAGATATTCCATTTCCCAGCATGGGCTTCAAAATGCTCCAAATATCCATTTGCAGATTTTACAAAAAGAGTGTTTCAAAACTGCTCTTTCAAAAAGAAGGCTCAAGTCTATGGGTTGAACGCACTCAACACAAGGAAGTTTCTGAGAATGCTTCTGTCCAGTTTTTATGTGAATATATTTCCATTTCCAGCCTAGGCTTCAAAGCGCTCCAAATATCCACTTGCAGATTCTACAAAAAGAGTGTTTCCAAACTTGTCTATCAATTAGTAGGTTTAACTCTGTTAGGTGAATGCACTCATCACAATGAAATTTCTCAGAATGCTTCTCTCTAGTTTTTATGTGAAGCAATTTCCTTTTCCAACGTAGGCCTCATGGTGCTCTGCATAAACACTTGCGAATTCTACAAACTTAGTGATTGAAAACTGTTCTATCAAAAGGAACGTTCAAGTCTGAGGTGAATGCACTCATCAGAGAGAACTTTCTCAGAATGCTTCTGTCTAGTTTTCAGGTGAAGATATTTCACTTCCCAGCATAGGCCTCAAAGCGCTCCAAATATCCACTTGCAGATTCTACAAAAAGAGTCTTTCAAAACTGCTCTTTGAAAAGGAAGTTTCAAATCTGTGAGTTGGAAGCACTCATCAGAGAGAAGTTTCCGAGAATGATTCTATCTAGTTTTCATCTGCATGTGTTTCCTTTTCCACTAGATGCCGCAATCGCACCAAATATCCACTTGCAGTTTCCACGAAAAGAGTGTTGCAGAACTGCTCCATGGAAAGGAGTGTTCAACTCTGTGAGTTCAATCCCCACATGACATAAAAGTTTCTGAAAATGCTTCTGTCCAGTTTGTATATGAAGATATCTCCTTTTCCAGCATAAGCCTCAAAGAGCTCCAAATATCCACTTGCGTATTCTACAAAAACCGTGTTTCATAACTGGTCTATCAAAAGGGAGGTTCAACTCTGTGAGTTGAATGCACTCATCACAAAGAAGTTTCTGTGAATGCTTCCATCTAGCTTTTATGCAATGATATTTCCTTTTGCAGCATAGGCCTCAAAGCGCTCCAAATATCCACTTGCAGATTCTACAAAAAGAGGGTTTCAAAACTGCTCTATCAAAAGGCAGGTTGAACTCCGTGAGTTGAATGCACAAAGCACAGGGAACTTTCTGAGAAAGCTTTTGTCCAGTTTCTACGTGAAGATATTTCCTATTCCTGCATAGGCCTCAAAGCACTCCATCCATCCACATGAAGATTCTACTAAGAGTGTTTCGAAACTTCTCTATCAAAAGAAAGTTTGAACTCCGTGAGTTCAACGCACACATCACAAAGAAGTTTCTGAGAATGCTTCTGTCCAGTTTTTATATGAAGATATTTCCTTTTCCAGCATAGGCCTCAAAGCGCTCCATATATCCACTTGCAGATGCTACAAAAAGAGTGTTTCAAAACTGCTCTTTTAGAAGGAAGCTTCAAGTCTGTGAGTTGAATGCACTTCTCACAAAGACGTTTCTGAGAATGCTTCTGTCTAGATTTCATGAGAAGATGTTTGCGTTTACATCACAGGCCTCAAATAACTCCAAATATTCACTTGCGTGTTCTACAAAAAGAGTGTTTCGAAACTTCTCTATCGATTGGTAGGTTCAACTCTCTGAGTTGAATGCACTCTTTACAAAGAGGTTTCTGAGAATATTTCTGTCTAGTTTTTATGTGAAGATATATCCTTTTCCAACATAGGCCTCGAAGCGCTCCGACTAAACAATTGCAGATTCTACAAAAGGAGTGCTTCAAAACTGTTCTATCGAAAGGAACGTTCAAGTCTGTGAGATGAATGCACTCTTCTCAAAGAGGTTTCTGAGAATGCTGCTGTCTAGTTTTTAGGTGAAGACATTTCCTTTTCCAGCCTAGGCCTCAAAGCGCTCCAAATACCCACTTGCAGATTCTACAAAAAGAGTGTCTCCCAACTTCTCTATCAATTGGTAGGTTCAAGTCTGTGAGTTGAATGCAATCCACACAAAGAAGTTTCTGAGAATGCTGCTGTTTAGTTCTTATGTGAAGATATTTCCTTTTCCAGCATAGGCCGGAAATCGCTACAAATATCCACTTGCAGATTTTACCGAAAGTGTGCTTCAAAACTGCTCTTTGAAAAGAAAGGTTCAACACTGTGAGTTGAATGCACATATCGTGAAGAAGTTTCTGAGAATGCTTCTGTCTAGTACTTAGGTGAAGAGATTCCATTTCACAGCATAGGCCTCATAGTGCTCCAAATATCCACTTGCAGATTCTACAAAAAGAGTGTTTCAAAACTGTTCTATCAAAAGGAAGGTTCAAGTCTGTGAGTAGAATGCACTCATCACAAAGAAGTTTCTGAGAATGCTTCTGTCTAGTTTTTATGTGAAGACATTTCCTTTTCCAACATAGGCCTCAAAGCGTTCCGAATAAACACTTGCAGATTGTACAAAAGGAGTGTTTCAAAACTGTTCTATGAAAAGGAACGTTCAAGTCTGTGAGTTGAATGCACTCCTCACAAAGAAGTTTCTGAGAATGCAGCTGTCTAGTTTTTGTGTGAAGATATTTCCTTTTCCTTGCATAGGTCTCAAATCACTGGAAATATCCACTTGCAGATTTCACAAGAAGAGTGTTTCCAAACTGCTCTATCAAAAGACAGGTTCAACTCTGTGAGTTGAATGCACGCATCGAGAAGAACTTTCTGAGAATGCTTCTGTCTAGTTTTTAGGTGAAGATATTACATTTCCCAGCATAGGCCTCAAAGTGCTCCAAATATCCTTTTGCAGATTTTACAAAAAGAGTGTTTCAAAACTGCTCTTTCAAAACGAAGGTTCAACTCTGTGAGTTGAATGCACTCAACACAAGGAAGTTTCTGAGAATGCTTCTGTCTAGTTTTTATGTGAAGGTATTTCCATTTCCAGCATAGGCCTCAAAGCGCTCCAAATATCCATTTGCAGATTCTACAAAAAGAGTGTTTCCAAACTTCTCTATCAATTAGTAGGTTCAACTCTGTGAGGTGAATGCACTCATCACAAAGAAGTTTCTGAGAATGCTGCTGTTTAGTTCTTATGTGAAGATATTTCCTTTTCCAGCATAGGCCGGAAATCGCTCTAAATATCCACTTGCAGATTTTACCAAAAGTGTGTTTCAAAACTGCTCTTTGAAAAGAAAGGTTCAACTCTGTGAGTTGATTGCACATGTGGTGAAGAAGTTTCTGAGAATGCTTCTGTCTAGTACTTAGCTGAAGAGATTTCATTTCACAGCATAGGCCTCATAGTGCTCCAAATATCCACTTGCAGATTCTACAAAAAGAGTGTTTCAAAACTGTTCTATCAAAAGGAAGGTTCAACTCTGTGACTGGAATGCACTCATCACAAAGAAGTTTCTGAGAATGCTTCTGTCTAGTTTTTATGTGAAGATATTTCCTTTTCCAACATAGGCCTCAAAGAGCTCCGAATAAACACCTGCAGATTGTACAAAAGGAGTGTTTCAAAACTGTTCTATGAAAAGGAACGTTCAAGTCTGTGAGTTGAATGCACTCCTCACAAAGAAGTTTCTGAGAATGCAGCTGTCTAGTTTTTGTGTGAAGATATTTCCTTTTCCTTGCATAGACCTCAAATCGCTGGAAATATCCACTTGCAGATTTCACAAAAAGAGTGTTTCCAAACTGCTCTATCAAAAGACGGGTTGAAATCTGTGAGTTGAATGCACGCATCGAGGAGATCTTTCTGAGGATGCTTCTGTCTAGTTTTTAGGTGAAGATATTCCATTTCCCAGCATGGGCCTCAAAATGCTCCAAATATCCATTTGCAGATTTTACAAAAAGAGTGTTTCAAAACTGCTCTTTCAAAAAGAAGGTTCAAGTCTATGGGTTGAACGCACTCAACACAAGGAAGTTTCTGAGAATGCTTCTGTCCAGTTTTTATGTGAATATATTTCCATTTCCAGCCTAGGCTTCAAAGCGCTCCAAATATCCACTTGCAGATTCTACAAAAAGAGTGTTTCCAAACTTGTCTATCAATTAGTAGGTTCAACTCTGTTAGGTGAATGCACTCATCACAATGAAATTCCTGAGAATGCTTCTCTCTAGTTTTTATGTGAAGCAATTTCCTTTTCCAACATAGGCCTCAAGGTGCTCTGCATAAACACTTGCGAATTCTACAAACTTAGTGATTCAAAACTGTTCTATCAAAAGGAACGTTCAAGTCTGAGGTGAATGCACTCATCAGAGAGAACTTTCTCAGAATGCTTCTGTCTAGTTTTCAGGTGAAGATATTTCATTTCCCAGCATAGGCCTCAAAGCGCTCCAAATATCCACTTGCAGATCCTACAAAAAGAGTCTTTCAAAACTGCTCTTTGAAAAGGAATGTTCAAATCTGTGAGTTGAAAGCGCTCATCAGAGAGACGTTTCCGAGAATGATTCTATCTAGTTTTCATCTGCATGTGTTTCCTTTTCCACTAGATGCCGCAATCGCACCAAATATCCACTTGCAGTTTCCACGAAAAGAGTGTTGCAGAACTGCTCCATGGAAAGGAGTGTTCAACTCTGTGAGTTCAATCCCCACATGACATAAAAGTTTCTGAAAATGCTTCTGTCCAGTTTGTATATGAAGATATCTCCTTTTCCAGCATAAGCCTCAAAGCTCCAAATATCCACTTGCGTATTCTACAAAAACCGTGTTTCATAACTGGTCTATCAAAAGGGAGGTTCAACTCTGTGAGTTGAATGCACTCATCACAAAGAAGTTTCTGTGAATGCTTCCATCTAGCTTTTATGCAATGATATTTCCTTTTGCAGCATAGGCCTCAAAGCGCTCCAAATATCCACTTGCAGATTCTACAAAAAGAGGGTTTCAAAACTGCTCTATCAAAAGGCAGGTTGAACTCCGTGAGTTGAATGCACAAAGCACAGGGAACTTTCTGAGAAAGCTTTTGTCCAGTTTCTACGTGAAGATATTTCCTTTTCCAGCCTAGGCCTCAAAGCACTCCATCCATCCACATGAAGATTCTACTAAAAGAGTGTTTCGAAACTTCTCTATCAAAAGAAAGGTTGAACTCCGTGAGTTCAACGCACACATCACAAAGAAGTTTCTGAGAATGCTTCTGTCCAGTTTTTATGTGAAGATATTTCCTTTTCCAGCATAGGCCTCAAAGCGCTCCATATATCCACTTGCAGATGCTACAAAAAGAGTGTTTCAAAACTGCTCTTTCAGAAGGAAGCTTCAAGTCTGTGAGTTGAATGCACTTCTCACAAAGACGTTTCTGAGAATGCTTCTGTCTAGATTTCATGAGAAGATGTTTCCATTTACATCACAGGCCTCAAATCCCTCCAAATATTCACTTGCGTGTTCTACAAAAAGAGTGTTTCGAAACTTCTCTATCGATTGGTAGGTTCAACTCTCTGAGTTGAATGCACTCTTTACAAAGAGGTTTCTGAGAATATTTCTGCCTAGTTTTTATGTGAAGATATATCCTTTTCCAACATAGGCCTCGAAGCGCTCCGACTAAACAATTGCAGATTCTACAAAAGGAGTGCTTCAAAACTGTTCTATCGAAAGGAACGTTCAAGTCTGTGAGATGAATGCACTCTTCTCAAAGAGGTTTCTGAGAATGCTGCTGTCTAGTTTTTAGGTGAAGACATTTCCTTTTCCAGCATAGGCCTCAAAGCGCTCCAAATACCCACTTGCAGATTCTACAAAAAGAGTGTCTCCCAACTTCTCTATCAATTGGTAGGTTCAAGTCTGTGAGTTGAATGCAATCCACACAAAGAAGTTTCTGAGAATGCTGCTGTTTAGTTCTTATGTGAAGATATTTCCTTTTCCAGCATAGGCCGGAAATCGCTACAAATATCCACTTGCAGATTTTACCGAAAGTGTGCTTCAAAACTGCTCTTTGAAAAGAAAGGTTCAACACTGTGAGTTGAATGCACATATCGTGAAGAAGTTTCTGAGAATGCTTCTGTCTAGTACTTAGGTGAAGAGATTCCATTTCACAGCATAGGCCTCATAGTGCTCCAAATATCCACTTGCAGATTCTACAAAAAGAGTGTTTCAAAACTGTTCTATCAAAAGGAAGGTTCAAGTCTGTGAGTAGAATGCACTCATCACAAAGAAGTTTCTGAGAATGCTTCTGTCTAGTTTTTATGTGAAGACATTTCCTTTTCCAACATAGGCCTCAAAGCGTTCCGAATAAACACTTGCAGATTGTACAAAAGGAGTGTTTCAAAACTGTTCTATGAAAAGGAACGTTCAAGTCTGTG
Organism: Pongo pygmaeus; assembly: GCF_028885625.2. Classification (NCBI taxonomy): domain Eukaryota; kingdom Metazoa; phylum Chordata; class Mammalia; order Primates; family Hominidae; genus Pongo; species Pongo pygmaeus. The sequence continues at coordinate 22,444,770 of NC_085930.1, forward strand.
AGTTGAATGCACTCCTCACAAAGAAGTTTCTGAGAATGCAGCTGTCTAGTTTTTGTGTGAAGATATTTCCTTTTCCTTGCATAGGTCTCAAATCGCTGGAAATATCCACTTGCAGATTTCACAAGAAGAGTGTTTCCAAACTGCTCTATCAAAAGACAGGTTCAACTCTGTGAGTTGAATGCACGCATCGAGAAGAACTTTCTGAGAATGCTTCTGTCTAGTTTTTAGGTGAAGATATTACATTTCCCAGCATAGGCCTCATAGTGCTCCAAATATCCACTTGCAGATTCTACAAAAAGAGTGTTTCAAAACTGTTCTATCAAAAGGAAGGTTCAACTCTGTGAACATTTTCCTTTCCTTTTCCACTAGATGCCGCAATCGCACCAAATATCCACGCAGTTTCCACGAAAAGAGTGTTGCAGAACTGCTCCATAGAAAGGAGTGTTCCACTCTGTGAGTTCAATCCCCACATGACATAAAAGTTTCTTAAAATGCTTCTGTCCAGTTTGTATATGAAGATATCTCCTTTTCCAGCATAAGCCTCAAAGAGCTCCAAATATCCACTTGCGTATTCTACAAAAACCGTGTTTCATAACTGGTCTATCAAAGGCAAGGTTCAACTCTGTGAGTTGAATGCACTCATCACAAAGAAGTTTCTGTGAATGCTTCCATCTAGCTTTTATGCAATGATATTTCCTTTTGCAGCATAGGCCTCAAAGCGCTCCAAATATCCACTTGCAGATTCTACAAAAAGAGGGTTTCAAAACTGCTCTATGAAAAGGCAGGTTGAACTCCGTGAGTTGAATGCACAAAGCACAGGGAACTTTCTGAGAAAGCTTTTGTCCAGTTTCTACGTGAGGATATTTCCTTTTCCAGCATAGGCCGGAAATCGCTACAAATATCCACTTGCAGATTTTACCAAAAGTGTGCTTCAAAACTGCTCTTTGAAAAGAAAGGTTCAACACTGTGAGTTGAATGCACATATCGTGAAGAAGTTTCTGAGAATGCTTCTGTCTAGTACTTAGGTGAAGAGATTCCATTTCACAGCATAGGCCTCATAGTGCTCCAAATATCCACTTGCAGATTCTACAAAAAGAGTGTTTGAAAACTGTTCTATCAAAAGGAAGGTTCAACTCTGTGAGTAGAATGCACTCATCACAAAGAAGTTTCTGAGAATGCTTCTGTCTAGTTTTTATGTGAAGACATTTCCTTTTCCAACATAGGCCTCAAAGCGTTCCGAATAAACACTTGCAGATTGTACAAAAGGAGTGTTTCAAAACTGTTCTATGAAAAGGAACGTTCAAGTCTGTGAGTTGAATGCACTCCTCGCAAAGAAGTTTCTGAGAATGCAGCTGTCTAGTTTTTGTGTGAAGATATTTCCTTTTCCTTGCATAGGTCTCAAATCGCTGGAAATATCCACTTGCAGATTTCACAAAAAGAGTGTTTCCAAACTGCTCTATCAAAAGACAGGTTCAACTCTGTGAGTGGAATGCACGCATCGAGAAGAACTTTCTGAGAATGCTTCTGTCTAGTTTTTAGGTGAAGATATTACATTTCCCAGCATAGGCCTCAAAGTGCTCCAAATATCCTTTTGCAGATTTTACAAAAAGAGTGTTTCAAAACTGCTCTTTCAAAAAGAAGGTTCAACTCTGTGAGTTGAATGCACTCAACACAAGGAAGTTTCTGAGAATGCTTCTGTCTAGTTTTTATGTGAAGATATTTCCATTTCCAGCATAGGCCTCAAAGCGCTCCAAATATCCATTTGCAGATTCTACAAAAAGAGTGTTTCCAAACTTCTCTATCAATTAGTAAGTTCAACTCTGTGAGGTGAATGCACTCATCACAAAGAAGTTTCTGAGAATGCTGCTGTTTAGTTCTTATGTGAAGATATTTCCTTTTCCAGCATAGGCCGGAAATCGCTCTAAATATCCACTTGTAGATTTTACCAAAAGTGTGTTTCAAAACTGCTCTTTGAAAAGAAAGGTTCAACTCTGTGAGTTGATTGCACATGTGGTGAAGAAGTTTCTGAGAATGCTTCTGTCTAGTACTTAGCTGAAGAGATTTCATTTCACAGCATAGGCCTCATAGTGCTCCAAATATCCACTTGCAGATTCTACAAAAAGAGTGTTTCAAAACTGTTCTATCAAAAGGAAGGTTCAACTCTGTGACTAGAATGCACTCATCACAAAGAAGTTTCTGAGAATGCTTCTGTCTAGTTTTTATGTGAAGATATTTCCTTTTCCAACATAGGCCTCAAAGCGCTCCGAATAAACACCTGCAGATTGTACAAAAGGAGTGTTTCAAAACTGTTCTATGAAAAGGAACGTTCAAGTCTGTGAGTTGAATGCACTCCTCACAAAGAAGTTTCTGAGAATGCAGCTGTCTAGTTTTTGTGTGAAGATATTTCCTTTTCCTTGCATAGACCTCAAATCGCTGGAAATATCCACTTGCAGATTTCACAAAAAGAGTGTTTCCAAACTGCTCTATCAAAAGACGGGTTGAAATCTGTGAGTTGAATGCACGCATCGAGGAGATCTTTCTGAGGATGCTTCTGTCTAGTTTTTAGGTGAAGATATTCCATTTCCCAGCATGGGCCTCAAAATGCTCCAAATATCCATTTGCAGATTTTACAAAAAGAGTGTTTCAAAACTGCTCTTTCAAAAAGAAGGTTCAAGTCTATGGGTTGAACGCACTCAACACAAGGAAGTTTCTGAGAATGCTTCTGTCCAGTTTTTATGTGAATATATTTCCATTTCCAGCCTAGGCTTCAAAGCGCTCCAAATATCCACTTGCAGATTCTACAAAAAGAGTGTTTCCAAACTTGTCTATCAATTAGTAGGTTCAACTCTGTTAGGTGAATGCACTCATCACAATGAAATTCCTGAGAATGCTTCTCTCTAGTTTTTATGTGAAGCAATTTCCTTTTCCAACATAGGCCTCAAGGTGCTCTGCATAAACACTTGCGAATTCTACAAACTTAGTGATTCAAAACTGTTCTATCAAAAGGAACGTTCAAGTCTGAGGTGAATGCACTCATCAGAGAGAACTTTCTCAGAATGCTTCTGTCTAGTTTTCAGGTGAAGATATTTCATTTCCCAGCATAGGCCTCAAAGCGCTCCAAATATCCACTTGCAGATCCTACAAAAAGAGTCTTTCAAAACTGCTCTTTGAAAAGGAATGTTCAAATCTGTGAGTTGAAAGCGCTCATCAGAGAGACGTTTCCGAGAATGATTCTATCTAGTTTTCATCTGCATGTGTTTCCTTTTCCACTAGATGCCGCAATCGCACCAAATATCCACTTGCAGTTTCCACGAAAAGAGTGTTGCAGAACTGCTCCATGGAAAGGAGTGTTCAACTCTGTGAGTTCAATCCCCACATGACATAAAAGTTTCTGAAAATGCTTCTGTCCAGTTTGTATATGAAGATATCTCCTTTTCCAGCATAAGCCTCAAAGCTCCAAATATCCACTTGCGTATTCTACAAAAACCGTGTTTCATAACTGGTCTATCAAAAGGGAGGTTCAACTCTGTGAGTTGAATGCACTCATCACAAAGAAGTTTCTGTGAATGCTTCCATCTAGCTTTTATGCAATGATATTTCCTTTTGCAGCATAGGCCTCAAAGCGCTCCAAATATCCACTTGCAGATTCTACAAAAAGAGGGTTTCAAAACTGCTCTATCAAAAGGCAGGTTGAACTCCGTGAGTTGAATGCACAAAGAACAGGGAACTTTCTGAGAAAGCTTTTGTCCAGTTTCTACGTGAAGATATTTCCTTTTCCAGCATAGGCCGGAAATCGCTACAAATATCCACTTGCAGATTTTACCAAAAGTGTGCTTCAAAACTGCTCTTTGAAAAGAAAGGTTCAACACTGTGAGTTGAATGCACATATCGTGAAGAAGTTTCTGAGAATGCTTCTGTCTAGTACTTAGGTGAAGAGATTCCATTTCACAGCATAGGCCTCATAGTGCTCCAAATATCCACTTGCAGATTCTACAAAAAGAGTGTTTGAAAACTGTTCTATCAAAAGGAAGGTTCAACTCTGTGAGTAGAATGCACTCATCACAAAGCAGTTTCTGAGAATGCTTCTGTCTAGTTTTTATGTGAAGACATTTCCTTTTCCAACATAGGCCTCAAAGCGTTCCGAATAAACACTTGCAGATTGTACAAAAGGAGTGTTTCAAAACTGTTCTATGAAAAGGAACGTTCAAGTCTGTGAGTTGAATGCACTCCTCGCAAAGAAGTTTCTGAGAATGCAGCTGTCTAGTTTTTGTGTGAAGATATTTCCTTTTCCTTGCATAGGTCTCAAATCGCTGGAAATATCCACTTGCAGATTTCACAAAAAGAGTGTTTCCAAACTGCTCTATCAAAAGACAGGTTCAACTCTGTGAGTGGAATGCACGCATCGAGAAGAACTTTCTGAGAATGCTTCTGTCTAGTTTTTAGGTGAAGATATTACATTTCCCAGCATAGGCCTCAAAGTGCTCCAAATATCCTTTTGCAGATTTTACAAAAAGAGTGTTTCAAAACTGCTCTTTCAAAAAGAAGGTTCAAGTCTGTGAGTTGAATGCACTCAACACAAGGAAGTTTCTGAGAATGCTTCTGTCTAGTTTTTATGTGAAGATATTTCCATTTCCAGCATAGGCCTCAAAGCGCTCCAAATATCCATTTGCAGATTCTACAAAAAGAGTATTTCCAAACTTCTCTATCAATTAGTAGGTTCAACTCTGTGAGGTGAATGCACTCATCACAAAGAAGTTTCTGAGAATGCTGCTGTTTAGTTCTTATGTGAAGATATTTCCTTTTCCAGCATAGGCCGGAAATCGCTCTAAATATCCACTTGTAGATTTTACCAAAAGTGTGTTTCAAAACTGCTCTTTGAAAAGAAAGGTTCAACTCTGTGAGTTGATTGCACATGTGGTGAAGAAGTTTCTGAGAATGCTTCTGTCTAGTACTTAGCTGAAGAGATTTCATTTCACAGCATAGGCCTCATAGTGCTCCAAATATCCACTTGCAGATTCTACAAAAAGAGTGTTTCAAAACTGTTCTATCAAAAGGAAGGTTCAACTCTGTGACTAGAATGCACTCATCACAAAGAAGTTTCTGAGAATGCTTCTGTCTAGTTTTTATGTGAAGATATTTCCTTTTCCAACATAGGCCTCAAAGCGCTCCGAATAAGCACCTGCAGATTGTACAAAAGGAGTGTTTCAAAACTGTTCTATGAAAAGGAACGTTCAAGTCTGTGAGTTGAATGCACTCCTCACAAAGAAGTTTCTGAGAATGCAGCTGTCTAGTTTTTGTGTGAAGATATTTCCTTTTCCTTGCATAGACCTCAAATCGCTGGAAACATCCACTTGCAGATTTCACAAAAAGAGTGTTTCCAAACTGCTCTATCAAAAGACGGGTTGAAATCTGTGAGTTGAATGCACGCATCGAGGAGATCTTTCTGAGAATGCTTCTGTCTAGTTTTTAGGTGAAGATATTCCATTTCCCAGCATGGGCCTCAAAATGCTCCAAATATCCATTTGCAGATTTTACAAAAAGAGTGTTTCAAAACTGCTCTTTCAAAAAGAAGGTTCAAGTCTATGGGTTGAACGCACTCAACACAAGGAAGTTTCTGAGAATGCTTCTGTCCAGTTTTTCTGTGAATATATTTCCATTTCCAGCCTAGGCTTCAAAGCGCTCCAAATATCCACTTGCAGATTCTACAAAAAGAGTGTTTCCAAACTTGTCTATCAATTAGTAGGTTTAACTCTGTTAGGTAAATGCACTCATCACAATGAAATTTCTGAGAATGCTTCTCTCTAGTTTTTATGTGAAGCAATTTCCTTTTCCAACATAGGCCTCAAGGTGCTCTGCATAAACACTTGCGAATTCTACAAACTTAGTGATTCAAAACTGTTCTATCAAAAGGAACGTTCAAGTCTGAGGTGAATGCACTCATCAGAGAGAACTTTCTCAGAATGCTTCTGTCTAGTTTTCAGGTGAAGATATTTCACTTCCAAGCATAGGCCTCAAAGCGCTCCAAATATCCACTTGCAGATTCTACAAAAAGAGTCTTTCAAAACTGCTCTTTGAAAAGGAAGGTTGAAATCTGTGAGTTTAAAGCACTCATCAGAGAGAAGTTTCCGAGAATGATTCTATCTAGTTTTCATCTGCATGTGTTTCCTTTTCCACTAGATGCCGCAATCGCACCAAATATCCACTTGCAGTTTCCACGAAAAGAGTGTTGCAGAACTGCTCCATGGAAAGGAGTGTTCAACTCTGTGAGTTCAATCCCCACATGACATAAAAGTTTCTGAAAATGCTTCTGTCCAGTTTGTATATGAAGATTTCTCCTTTTCCTGCATAAGCCTCAAAGAGCTCCAAATATCCACTTGCGTATTCTACAAAAACCGTGTTTCATAACTGGTCTATCAAAAGGGAGGTTCAACTCTGTGAGTTGAATGCACTCATCACAAAGAAGTTTCTGTGAATGCTTCCATCTAGCTTTTATGCAATGATATTTCCTTTTGCAGCATAGGCCTCAAAGCGCTCCAAATATCCACTTGCAGATTCTACAAAAAGAGGGTTTCAAAACTGCTCTATCAAAAGGCAGGTTGAACTCCGTGAGTTGAATGCACAAAGCACAGGGAACTTTCTGAGAAAGCTTTTGTCCAGTTTCTACGTGAAGATATTTCCTATTCCTGCATAGGCCTCAAAGCACTCCATCCATCCACATGAAGATTCTACTAAAAGAGTGTTTCGAAACTTCTCTATCAAAAGAAAGGTTGAACTCCGTGAGTTCAACGCACACATCACAAAGAAGTTTCTGAGAATGCTTCTGTCCAGTTTTTATGTGAAGATATTTCCTTTTCCAGCATAGGCCTCAAAGCGCTCCATATATCCACTTGCAGATGCTACAAAAAGAGTGTTTCAAAACTGCTCTTTCAGAAGGAAGCTTCAAGTCTGTGAGTTGAATGCACTTCTCACAAAGACGTTTCTGAGAATGCTTCTGTCTAGATTTCATGAGAAGATGTTTCCATTTACATCACAGGCCTCAAATCCCTCCAAATATTCACTTGCGTGTTCTACAAAAAGAGTGTTTCGAAACTTCTCTATCGATTGGTAGGTTCAACTCTCTGAGTTGAATGCACTCTTTACAAAGAGGTTTCTGAGAATATTTCTGCCTAGTTTTTATGTGAAGATATATCCTTTTCCAACATAGGCCTCGAAGCGCTCCGACTAAACAATTGCAGATTCTACAAAAGGAGTGCTTCAAAACTGTTCTATCGAAAGGAACGTTCAAGTCTGTGAGATGAATGCACTCTTCTCAAAGAGGTTTCTGAGAATGCTGCTGTCTAGTTTTTAGGTGAAGACATTTCCTTTTCCAGCATAGGCCTCAAAGCGCTCCAAATACCCACTTGCAGATTCTACAAAAAGAGTGTCTCCCAACTTCTCTATCAATTGGTAGGTTCAAGCCTGTGAGTTGAATGCAATCCACACCAAGAAGTTTCTGAGAATGCTGCTGTTTAGTTCTTATGTGAAGATATTTCCTTTTCCAGCATAGGCCGGAAATCGCTACAAATATCCACTTGCAGACTTTACCAAAAGTGTGCTTCAAAACTGCTCTTTGAAAAGAAAGGTTCAACACTGTGAGTTGAATGCACATATCGTGAAGAAGTTTCTGAGAATGCTTCTGTCTAGTACTTAGGTGAAGAGATTCCATTTCACAGCATAGGCCTCATAGTGCTCCAAATATCCACTTGCAGATTCTACAAAAAGAGTGTTTCAAAACTGTTCTATCAAAAGGAAGGTTCAACTCTGTGACTTGAATGCACTCATCACAAAGAAGTTTCTGAGAATGCTTCTGTCTAGTTTTTATGTGAAGACATTTCCTTTTCCAACATAGGCCTCAAAGCGTTCCGAATAAACACTTGCAGATTGTACAAAAGGAGTGTTTCAAAACTGTTTTTGAAAGGGAACGTTCAAGTCTGTGAGATGAATGCGCTCTTCTCAAAGCGGTTACTGAGAATGCTGCTGTCTAGTTTTTAGGTGAAGACATTTCCTTTTCCAGCATAGGCCTCAAAGCGCTCCAAATTCCCATTTGCAGATTCTACAAAAAGAGTGTCTCCCAACTTCTCTATCAATTGGTAGGTTCAAGTCTGTGAGTTGAATGCAATCCACACAAAGAAGTTTCTGAGAATGCTGCTGTTTAGTTTTTGTGTGAAGATATTTCCTTTTCCTTGCATAGGTCTCAAATCGCTGGAAATATCCACTTGCAGATTTCACAAAAAGAGTGTTTCCAAACTGCTCTATCAAAAGACAGGTTCAACTCTGTGAGTGGAATGCACGCATCGAGAAGAACTTTCTGAGAATGCTTCTGTCTAGTTTTTAGGTGAAGATATTACATTTCCCAGCATAGGCCTCAAAGTGCTCCAAATATCCTTTTGCAGATTTTACAAAAAGAGTGTTTCAAAACTGCTCTTTCAAAAAGAAGGTTCAAGTCTGTGAGTTGAATGCACTCAACACAAGGAAGTTTCTGAGAATGCTTCTGTCTAGTTTTTATGTGAAGATATTTCCATTTCCAGCATAGGCCTCAAAGCGCTCCAAATATCCATTTGCAGATTCTACAAAAAGAGTGTTTCCAAACTTCTCTATCAATTAGGTTCAACTCTGTGAGGTGAATGCACTCATCACAAAGAAGTTTCTGAGAATGCTGCTGTTTAGTTCTTATGTGAAGATATATCCTTTTCCAGCATAGGCCGGAAATCGCTCTAAATATCCACTTGCAGATTTTACCAAAAGTGTGTTTCAAAACAGCTCTTTGAAAAGAAAGGTTCAACTCTGTGAGTTGATTGCACATGTGGTGAAGAAGTTTCTGAGAATACTTCTGTCTGGTACTTAGCTGAAGAGATTTCATTTCACAGCATAGGCCTCATAGTGCTCCAAATATCCACTTGCAGATTCTACAAAAAGAGTGTTTCAAAACTGTTCTATCAAAAGGAAGGTTCAACTCTGTGACTAGAATGCACTCATCACAAAGAAGTTTCTGAGAATGCTTCTGTCTAGTTTTTATGTGAAGATATTTCCTTTTCCAACATAGGCCTCAAAGCGCTCCGAATAAGCACCTGCAGATTGTACAAAAGGAGTGTTTCAAAACTGTTCTATGAAAAGGAACGTTCAAGTCTGTGAGTTGAATGCACTCCTCACAAAGAAGTTTCTGAGAATGCAGCTGTCTAGTTTTTGTGTGAAGATATTTCCTTTTCCTTGCATAGACCTCAAATCGCTGGAAACATCCACTTGCAGATTTCACAAAAAGAGTGTTTCCAAACTGCTCTATCAAAAGACGGGTTGAAATCTGTGAGTTGAATGCACGCATCGAGGAGATCTTTCTGAGAATGCTTCTGTCTAGTTTTTAGGTGAAGATATTCCATTTCCCAGCATGGGCCTCAAAATGCTCCAAATATCCACTTGCAGATTTTACAAAAAGAGTGTTTCAAAACTGCTCTTTCAAAAAGAAGGTTCAAGTCTATGGGTTGAACGCACTCAACACAAGGAAGTTTCTGAGAATGCTTCTGTCCAGTTTTTATGTGAATATATTTCCATTTCCAGCCTAGGCTTCAAAGCGCTCCAAATATCCACTTGCAGATTCTACAAAAAGAGTGTTTCCAAACTTGTCTATCAATTAGTAGGTTTAACTCTGTTAGGTGAATGCACTCATCACAATGAAATTTCTGAGAATGCTTCTCTCTAGTTTTTATGTGAAGCAATTTCCTTTTCCAACATAGGCCTCAAGGTGCTCTGCATAAACACTTGCGAATTCTACAAACTTAGTGATTCAAAACTGTTCTATCAAAAGGAACGTTCAAGTCTGAGGTGAATGCACTCATCAGAGAGAACTTTCTCAGAATGCTTCTGTCTAGTTTTCAGGTGAAGATATTTCATTGCCCAGCATAGGCCTCAAAGCGCTCCAAATATCCACTTGCAGATTCTACAAAAAGAGTCTTTCAAAACTGCTCTTTGAAAAGGAAGGTTCAAATCTGTGAGTTGAAAGCACTCATCAGAGAGAAGTTTCCGAGAATGATTCTATCTAGTTTTCATCTGCATGTGTTTCCTTTTCCACTAGATGCCGCAATCGCACCAAATATCCACTTGCAGTTTCCACGAAAAGAGTGTTGCAGAACTGCTCCATGGAAAGGAGTGTTCAACTCTGTGAGTTCAATCCCCACATGACATAAAAGTTTCTGAAAATGCTTCTGTCCAGTTTGTATATGAAGATATCTCCTTTTCCAGCATAAGCCTCAAAGAGCTCCAAATATCCACTTGCGTATTCTACAAAAACCGTGTTTCATAACTGGTCTATCAAAAGGGAGGTTCAACTCTGTGAGTTGAATGCACTCATCACAAAGAAGTTTCTGTGAATGCTTCCATCTAGCTTTTATGCAATGATGTTTCCTTTTGCAGCATAGGCCTCAAAGCGCTCCAAATATCCACTTGCAGATTCTACAAAAAGAGGGTTTCAAAACTGCTCTATCAAAAGGCAGGTTGAACTCCGTGAGTTGAATGCACAAAGCACAGGGAACTTTCTGAGAAAGCTTTTGTCCAGTTTCTACGTGAAGATATTTCCTATTCCTGCATAGGCCTCAAAGCACTCCATCCATCCACATGAAGATTCTACTAAGAGTGTTTCGAAACTTCTCTATCAAAAGAAAGGTTGAACTCCGTGAGTTCAACGCACACATCACAAAGAAGTTTCTGAGAATGCTTCTGTCCAGTTTTTATATGAAGATATTTCCTTTTCCAGCATAGGCCTCAAAGCGCTCCATATATCCACTTGCAGATGCTACAAAAAGAGTGTTTCAAAACTGCTCTTTCAGAAGGAAGCTTCAAGTCTGTGAGTTGAATGCACTTCTCACAAAGACGTTTCTGAGAATGCTTCTGTCTAGATTTCATGAGAAGATGTTTGCGTTTACATCACAGGCCTCAAATAACTCCAAATATTCACTTGCGTGTTCTACAAAAAGAGTGTTTCGAAACTTCTCTATCGATTGGTAGGTTCAACTCTCTGAGTTGAATGCACTCTTTACAAAGAGGTTTCTGAGAATATTTCTGTCTAGTTTTTATGTGAAGATATATCCTTTTCCAACATAGGCCTCGAAGCGCTCCGAATAAACAATTACAGATTCTACAAAAGGTGTGCTTCAAAACTGTTCTATCGAAAGGAACGTTCAACTCTGTGAGATGAATGCACTCTTCTCAAAGAGGTTTCTGAGAATGCTGCTGTCTAGTTTTAGGTGAAGACATTTCCTTTTCCAGCATAGGCCTCAAAGCGCTCCAAATACCCACTTGCAGATTCTACAAAAAGAGTGTCTCCCAACTTCTCTATCAATTGGTAGGTTCAAGCCTGTGAGTTGAATGCAATCCACACCAAGAAGTTTCTGAGAATGCTGCTGTTTAGTTCTTATGTGAAGATATTTCCTTTTCCAGCATAGGCCGGAAATCGCTACAAATATCCACTTGCAGACTTTACCAAAAGTGTGCTTCAAAACTGCTCTTTGAAAAGAAAGGTTCAACACTGTGAGTTGAATGCACATATCGCGAAGAAGTTTCTGAGAATGCTTCTGTCTAGTACTTAGGTGAAGAGATTCCATTTCACAGCATAGGCCTCATAGTGCTCCAAATATCCACTTGCAGATTCTACAAAAAGAGTGTTTCAAAACTGTTCTATCAAAAGGAAGGTTCAACTCTGTGACTTGAATGCACTCATCACAAAGAAGTTTCTGAGAATGCTTCTGTCTAGTTTTTATGTGAAGACATTTCCTTTTCCAACATAGGCCTCAAAGCGTTCCGAATAAACACTTGCAGATTGTACAAAAGGAGTGTTTCAAAACTGTTCTATGAAAGGGAACGTTCAAGTCTGTGAGATGAATGCGCTCTTCTCAAAGCGGTTACTGAGAATGCTGCTGTCTAGTTTTTAGGTGAAGACATTTCCTTTTCCAGCATAGGCCTCAAAGCGCTCCAAATTCCCATTTGCAGATTCTACAAAAAGAGTGTCTCCCAACTTCTCTATCAATTGGTAGGTTCAAGTCTGTGAGTTGAATGCAATCCACACAAAGAAGTTTCTGAGAATGCTGCTGTTTAGTTCTTATGTGAAGATATTTCCTTTTCCAGCATAGGCCGGAAATCGCTACAAATATCCACTTGCAGATTTTACTAAAAGTGTGCTTCAAAACTGCTCTTTGAAAAGAAAGGTTCAACACTGTGAGTTGAATGCACATATCGTGAAGAAGTTTCTGAGAATGCTTCTGTCTAGTACTTAGGTGAAGAGATTCCATTTCACAGCATAGGCCTCATAGTGCTCCAAATATCCACTTGCAGATGCTACAAAAAGAGTGTTTGAAAACTGTTCTATCAAAAGGAAGGTTCAACTCTGTGAGTAGAATGCACTCATCACAAAGAAGTTTCTGAGAATGCTTCTGTCTAGTTTTTATGTGAAGACATTTCCTTTTCCAACATAGGCCTCAAAGCGTTCCGAATAAACACTTGCAGATTGTACAAAAGGAGTGTTTCAAAACTGTTCTAGGAAAAGGAACGTTCAAGTCTGTGAGTTGAATGCACTCCTAACAAAGAAGTTTCTGAGAATGCAGCTGTCTAGTTTTTGTGTGAAGATATTTCCTTTTCCTTGCATAGGTCTGAAATCGCTGGAAATATCCACTTGCAGATTTCACAAAAAGAGTGTTTCCAAACTGCTCTATCAAAAGACAGGTTCAACTCTGTGAGAGGAATGCACGCATCGAGAAGAACTTTCTGAGAATGCTTCTGTCTAGTTTTTAGGTGAAGATATTACATTTCCCAGCATAGGCCTCAAAGTGCTCCAAATATCCTTTTGCAGATTTTACAAAAAGAGTGTTTCAAAACTGCTCTTTCAAAAAGAAGGTTCAAGTCTGTGAGTTGAATGCACTCAACACAAGGAAGTTTCTGAGAATGCTTCTGTCTAGTTTTTATGTGAAGATATTTCCATTTCCAGCATAGGCCTCAAAGCGCTCCAAATATCCATTTGCAGATTCTACAAAAAGAGTGTTTCCAAACTTCTCTATCAATTAGGTTCAACTCTGTGAGGTGAATGCACTCATCACAAAGAAGTTTCTGAGAATGCTGCTGTTTAGTTCTTATGTGAAGATATTTCCTTTTCCAGCATAGGCCGGAAATCGCTCTAAATATCCACTTGCAGATTTTACCAAAAGTGTGTTTCAAAACAGCTCTTTGAAAAGAAAGGTTCAACTCTGTGAGTTGATTGCACATGTGGTGAAGAAGTTTCTGAGAATGCTTCTGTCTGGTACTTAGCTGAAGAGATTTCATTTCACAGCAGAGGCCTCATAGTGCTCCAAATATCCACTTGCAGATTCTACAAAAAGAGTGTTTCAAAACTGTTCTATCAAAAGGAAGGTTCAACTCTGTGACTAGAATGCACTCATCACAAAGAAGTTTCTGAGAATGCTTCTGTCTAGTTTTTATGTGAAGATATTTCCTTTTCCAACATAGGCCTCAAAGCGCTCCGAATAAGCACCTGCAGATTGTACAAAAGGAGTGTTTCAAAACTGTTCTATGAAAAGGAACGTTCAAGTCTGTGAGTTGAATGCACTCCTCACAAAGAAGTTTCTGAGAATGCAGCTGTCTAGTTTTTGTGTGAAGATATTTCCTTTTCCTTGCATAGACCTCAAATCGCTGGAAACATCCACTTGCAGATTTCACAAAAGAGTGTTTCCAAACTGCTCTATCAAAAGACGGGTTGAAATCTGTGAGTTGAATGCACGCATCGAGGAGATCTTTCTGAGAATGCTTCTGTCTAGTTTTTAGGTGAAGATATTCCATTTCCCAGCATGGGCCTCAAAATGCTCCAAATATCCACTTGCAGATTTTACAAAAAGAGTGTTTCAAAACTGCTCTTTCAAAAAGAAGGTTCAAGTCTATGGGTTGAACGCACTCAACACAAGGAAGTTTCTGAGAATGCTTCTGTCCAGTTTTTCTGTGAATATATTTCCATTTCCAGCCTAGGCTTCAAAGCGCTCCAAATATCCACTTGCAGATTCTACAAAAAGAGTGTTTCCAAACTTGTCTATCAATTAGTAGGTTTAACTCTGTTGGGTGAATGCAGTCATCACAATGAAATTTCTGAGAATGCTTCTCTCTAGTTTTTATGTGAAGCAATTTCCTTTTCCAACATAGGCCTCAATGTGCTCTGCATAAACACTTGCGAATTCTACAAACTTAGTGATTCAAAACTGTTCTATCAAAAGGAACGTTCAAGTCTGAGGTGAATGCACTCATCAGAGAGAACTTTCTCAGAATGCTTCTGTCTAGTTTTCAGGTGAAGATATTTCACTTCCAAGCATAGGCCTCAAAGCGCTCCAAATATCCACTTGCAGATTCTACAAAAAGAGTCTTTCAAAACTGCTCTTTGAAAAGGAAGGTTCAAATCTGTGAGTTGAAAGCACTCATCAGAGAGAAGTTTCCGAGAATGATTCTATCTAGTTTTCATCTGCATGTGTTTCCTTTTCCACTAGATGCCGCAATCGCACCAAATATCCACTTGCAGTTTCCACGAAAAGAGTGTTGCAGAACTGCTCCATGGAAAGGAGTGTTCAACTCTGTGAGTTCAATCCCCACATGACATAAAAGTTTCTGAAAATGCTTCTGTCCAGTTTGTATATGAAGATATCTCCTTTTCCAGCATAAGCCTCAAAGAGCTCCAAATATCCACTTGCGTATTCTACAAAAACCGTGTTTCATAACTGGTCTATCAAAAGGGAGGTTCAACTCTGTGAGTTGAATGCACTCATCACAAGGAAGTTTCTGTGAATGCTTTCATCTAGCTTTTATGCAATGATGTTTCCTTTTGCAGCATAGGCCTCAAAGCGCTCCAAATATCCACTTGCAGATTCTACAAAAAGAGGGTTTCAAAACTGCTCTATCAAAAGGCAGGTTGAACTCCGTGAGTTGAATGCACAAAGCACAGGGAACTTTCTGAGAAAGCTTTTGTCCAGTTTCTACGTGAAGATATTTCCTATTCCTGCATAGGCCTCAAAGCACTCCATCCATCCACATGAAGATTCTACTAAAAGAGTGTTTCGAAACTTCTCTATCAAAAGAAAGGTTGAACTCCGTGAGTTCAACGCACACATCACAAAGAAGTTTCTGAGAATGCTTCTGTCCAGTTTTTATGTGAAGATATTTCCTTTTCCAGCATAGGCCTCAAAGCGCTCCATATATCCACTTGCAGATGCTACAAAAAGAGTGTTTCAAAACTGCTCTTTCAGAAGGAAGCTTCAAGTCTGTGAGTTGAATGCACTTCTCACAAAGACGTTTCTGAGAATGCTTCTGTCTAGATTTCATGAGAAGATGTTTCCATTTACATCACAGGCCTCAAATCCCTCCAAATATTCACTTGCGTGTTCTACAAAAAGAGTGTTTCGAAACTTCTCTATCGATTGGTAGGTTCAACTCTCTGAGTTGAATGCACTCTTTACAAAGAGGTTTCTGAGAATATTTCTGCCTAGTTTTTATGTGAAGATATATCCTTTTCCAACATAGGCCTCGAAGCGCTCCGACTAAACAATTGCAGATTCTACAAAAGGAGTGCTTCAAAACTGTTCTATCGAAAGGAACGTTCAAGTCTGTGAGATGAATGCACTCTTCTCAAAGAGGTTTCTGAGAATGCTGCTGTCTAGTTTTTAGGTGAAGACATTTCCTTTTCCAGCATAGGCCTCAAAGCGCTCCAAATACCCACTTGCAGATTCTACAAAAAGAGTGTCTCCCAACTTCTCTATCAATTGGTAGGTTCAAGCCTGTGAGTTGAATGCAATCCACACCAAGAAGTTTCTGAGAATGCTGCTGTTTAGTTCTTATGTGAAGATATTTCCTTTTCCAGCATAGGCCGGAAATCGCTACAAATATCCACTTGCAGACTTTACCAAAAGTGTGCTTCAAAACTGCTCTTTGAAAAGAAAGGTTCAACACTGTGAGTTGAATGCACATATCGTGAAGAAGTTTCTGAGAATGCTTCTGTCTAGTACTTAGGTGAAGAGATTCCATTTCACAGCATAGGCCTCATAGTGCTCCAAATATCCACTTGCAGATTCTACAAAAAGAGTGTTTCAAAACTGTTCTATCAAAAGGAAGGTTCAACTCTGTGACTTGAATGCACTCATCACAAAGAAGTTTCTGAGAATGCTTCTGTCTAGTTTTTATGTGAAGACATTTCCTTTTCCAACATAGGCCTCAAAGCGTTCCGAATAAACACTTGCAGATTGTACAAAAGGAGTGTTTCAAAACTGTTTTTGAAAGGGAACGTTCAAGTCTGTGAGATGAATGCGCTCTTCTCAAAGCGGTTACTGAGAATGCTGCTGTCTAGTTTTTAGGTGAAGACATTTCCTTTTCCAGCATAGGCCTCAAAGCGCTCCAAATTCCCATTTGCAGATTCTACAAAAAGA
Source organism: Pongo pygmaeus (assembly GCF_028885625.2). Lineage (NCBI taxonomy): Eukaryota > Metazoa > Chordata > Mammalia > Primates > Hominidae > Pongo > Pongo pygmaeus. The sequence continues at coordinate 22,461,239 of NC_085930.1, forward strand.
GTGTCTCCCAACTTCTCTATCAATTGGTAGGTTCAAGTCTGTGAGTTGAATGCAATCCACACAAAGAAGTTTCTGAGAATGCTGCTGTTTAGTTTTTGTGTGAAGATATTTCCTTTTCCTTGCATAGGTCTCAAATCGCTGGAAATATCCACTTGCAGATTTCACAAAAAGAGTGTTTCCAAACTGCTCTATCAAAAGACAGGTTCAACTCTGTGAGTGGAATGCACGCATCGAGAAGAACTTTCTGAGAATGCTTCTGTCTAGTTTTTAGGTGAAGATATTACATTTCCCAGCATAGGCCTCAAAGTGCTCCAAATATCCTTTTGCAGATTTTACAAAAAGAGTGTTTCAAAACTGCTCTTTCAAAAAGAAGGTTCAAGTCTGTGAGTTGAATGCACTCAACACAAGGAAGTTTCTGAGAATGCTTCTGTCTAGTTTTTATGTGAAGATATTTCCATTTCCAGCATAGGCCTCAAAGCGCTCCAAATATCCATTTGCAGATTCTACAAAAAGAGTGTTTCCAAACTTCTCTATCAATTAGGTTCAACTCTGTGAGGTGAATGCACTCATCACAAAGAAGTTTCTGAGAATGCTGCTGTTTAGTTCTTATGTGAAGATATATCCTTTTCCAGCATAGGCCGGAAATCGCTCTAAATATCCACTTGCAGATTTTACCAAAAGTGTGTTTCAAAACAGCTCTTTGAAAAGAAAGGTTCAACTCTGTGAGTTGATTGCACATGTGGTGAAGAAGTTTCTGAGAATACTTCTGTCTGGTACTTAGCTGAAGAGATTTCATTTCACAGCATAGGCCTCATAGTGCTCCAAATATCCACTTGCAGATTCTACAAAAAGAGTGTTTCAAAACTGTTCTATCAAAAGGAAGGTTCAACTCTGTGACTAGAATGCACTCATCACAAAGAAGTTTCTGAGAATGCTTCTGTCTAGTTTTTATGTGAAGATATTTCCTTTTCCAACATAGGCCTCAAAGCGCTCCGAATAAGCACCTGCAGATTGTACAAAAGGAGTGTTTCAAAACTGTTCTATGAAAAGGAACGTTCAAGTCTGTGAGTTGAATGCACTCCTCACAAAGAAGTTTCTGAGAATGCAGCTGTCTAGTTTTTGTGTGAAGATATTTCCTTTTCCTTGCATAGACCTCAAATCGCTGGAAACATCCACTTGCAGATTTCACAAAAAGAGTGTTTCCAAACTGCTCTATCAAAAGACGGGTTGAAATCTGTGAGTTGAATGCACGCATCGAGGAGATCTTTCTGAGAATGCTTCTGTCTAGTTTTTAGGTGAAGATATTCCATTTCCCAGCATGGGCCTCAAAATGCTCCAAATATCCACTTGCAGATTTTACAAAAAGAGTGTTTCAAAACTGCTCTTTCAAAAAGAAGGTTCAAGTCTATGGGTTGAACGCACTCAACACAAGGAAGTTTCTGAGAATGCTTCTGTCCAGTTTTTATGTGAATATATTTCCATTTCCAGCCTAGGCTTCAAAGCGCTCCAAATATCCACTTGCAGATTCTACAAAAAGAGTGTTTCCAAACTTGTCTATCAATTAGTAGGTTTAACTCTGTTAGGTGAATGCACTCATCACAATGAAATTTCTGAGAATGCTTCTCTCTAGTTTTTATGTGAAGCAATTTCCTTTTCCAACATAGGCCTCAAGGTGCTCTGCATAAACACTTGCGAATTCTACAAACTTAGTGATTCAAAACTGTTCTATCAAAAGGAACGTTCAAGTCTGAGGTGAATGCACTCATCAGAGAGAACTTTCTCAGAATGCTTCTGTCTAGTTTTCAGGTGAAGATATTTCATTGCCCAGCATAGGCCTCAAAGCGCTCCAAATATCCACTTGCAGATTCTACAAAAAGAGTCTTTCAAAACTGCTCTTTGAAAAGGAAGGTTCAAATCTGTGAGTTGAAAGCACTCATCAGAGAGAAGTTTCCGAGAATGATTCTATCTAGTTTTCATCTGCATGTGTTTCCTTTTCCACTAGATGCCGCAATCGCACCAAATATCCACTTGCAGTTTCCACGAAAAGAGTGTTGCAGAACTGCTCCATGGAAAGGAGTGTTCAACTCTGTGAGTTCAATCCCCACATGACATAAAAGTTTCTGAAAATGCTTCTGTCCAGTTTGTATATGAAGATATCTCCTTTTCCAGCATAAGCCTCAAAGAGCTCCAAATATCCACTTGCGTATTCTACAAAAACCGTGTTTCATAACTGGTCTATCAAAAGGGAGGTTCAACTCTGTGAGTTGAATGCACTCATCACAAAGAAGTTTCTGTGAATGCTTCCATCTAGCTTTTATGCAATGATGTTTCCTTTTGCAGCATAGGCCTCAAAGCGCTCCAAATATCCACTTGCAGATTCTACAAAAAGAGGGTTTCAAAACTGCTCTATCAAAAGGCAGGTTGAACTCCGTGAGTTGAATGCACAAAGCACAGGGAACTTTCTGAGAAAGCTTTTGTCCAGTTTCTACGTGAAGATATTTCCTATTCCTGCATAGGCCTCAAAGCACTCCATCCATCCACATGAAGATTCTACTAAGAGTGTTTCGAAACTTCTCTATCAAAAGAAAGGTTGAACTCCGTGAGTTCAACGCACACATCACAAAGAAGTTTCTGAGAATGCTTCTGTCCAGTTTTTATATGAAGATATTTCCTTTTCCAGCATAGGCCTCAAAGCGCTCCATATATCCACTTGCAGATGCTACAAAAAGAGTGTTTCAAAACTGCTCTTTCAGAAGGAAGCTTCAAGTCTGTGAGTTGAATGCACTTCTCACAAAGACGTTTCTGAGAATGCTTCTGTCTAGATTTCATGAGAAGATGTTTGCGTTTACATCACAGGCCTCAAATAACTCCAAATATTCACTTGCGTGTTCTACAAAAAGAGTGTTTCGAAACTTCTCTATCGATTGGTAGGTTCAACTCTCTGAGTTGAATGCACTCTTTACAAAGAGGTTTCTGAGAATATTTCTGTCTAGTTTTTATGTGAAGATATATCCTTTTCCAACATAGGCCTCGAAGCGCTCCGAATAAACAATTACAGATTCTACAAAAGGTGTGCTTCAAAACTGTTCTATCGAAAGGAACGTTCAACTCTGTGAGATGAATGCACTCTTCTCAAAGAGGTTTCTGAGAATGCTGCTGTCTAGTTTTAGGTGAAGACATTTCCTTTTCCAGCATAGGCCTCAAAGCGCTCCAAATACCCACTTGCAGATTCTACAAAAAGAGTGTCTCCCAACTTCTCTATCAATTGGTAGGTTCAAGCCTGTGAGTTGAATGCAATCCACACCAAGAAGTTTCTGAGAATGCTGCTGTTTAGTTCTTATGTGAAGATATTTCCTTTTCCAGCATAGGCCGGAAATCGCTACAAATATCCACTTGCAGACTTTACCAAAAGTGTGCTTCAAAACTGCTCTTTGAAAAGAAAGGTTCAACACTGTGAGTTGAATGCACATATCGCGAAGAAGTTTCTGAGAATGCTTCTGTCTAGTACTTAGGTGAAGAGATTCCATTTCACAGCATAGGCCTCATAGTGCTCCAAATATCCACTTGCAGATTCTACAAAAAGAGTGTTTCAAAACTGTTCTATCAAAAGGAAGGTTCAACTCTGTGACTTGAATGCACTCATCACAAAGAAGTTTCTGAGAATGCTTCTGTCTAGTTTTTATGTGAAGACATTTCCTTTTCCAACATAGGCCTCAAAGCGTTCCGAATAAACACTTGCAGATTGTACAAAAGGAGTGTTTCAAAACTGTTCTATGAAAGGGAACGTTCAAGTCTGTGAGATGAATGCGCTCTTCTCAAAGCGGTTACTGAGAATGCTGCTGTCTAGTTTTTAGGTGAAGACATTTCCTTTTCCAGCATAGGCCTCAAAGCGCTCCAAATTCCCATTTGCAGATTCTACAAAAAGAGTGTCTCCCAACTTCTCTATCAATTGGTAGGTTCAAGTCTGTGAGTTGAATGCAATCCACACAAAGAAGTTTCTGAGAATGCTGCTGTTTAGTTCTTATGTGAAGATATTTCCTTTTCCAGCATAGGCCGGAAATCGCTACAAATATCCACTTGCAGATTTTACTAAAAGTGTGCTTCAAAACTGCTCTTTGAAAAGAAAGGTTCAACACTGTGAGTTGAATGCACATATCGTGAAGAAGTTTCTGAGAATGCTTCTGTCTAGTACTTAGGTGAAGAGATTCCATTTCACAGCATAGGCCTCATAGTGCTCCAAATATCCACTTGCAGATGCTACAAAAAGAGTGTTTGAAAACTGTTCTATCAAAAGGAAGGTTCAACTCTGTGAGTAGAATGCACTCATCACAAAGAAGTTTCTGAGAATGCTTCTGTCTAGTTTTTATGTGAAGACATTTCCTTTTCCAACATAGGCCTCAAAGCGTTCCGAATAAACACTTGCAGATTGTACAAAAGGAGTGTTTCAAAACTGTTCTAGGAAAAGGAACGTTCAAGTCTGTGAGTTGAATGCACTCCTAACAAAGAAGTTTCTGAGAATGCAGCTGTCTAGTTTTTGTGTGAAGATATTTCCTTTTCCTTGCATAGGTCTGAAATCGCTGGAAATATCCACTTGCAGATTTCACAAAAAGAGTGTTTCCAAACTGCTCTATCAAAAGACAGGTTCAACTCTGTGAGAGGAATGCACGCATCGAGAAGAACTTTCTGAGAATGCTTCTGTCTAGTTTTTAGGTGAAGATATTACATTTCCCAGCATAGGCCTCAAAGTGCTCCAAATATCCTTTTGCAGATTTTACAAAAAGAGTGTTTCAAAACTGCTCTTTCAAAAAGAAGGTTCAAGTCTGTGAGTTGAATGCACTCAACACAAGGAAGTTTCTGAGAATGCTTCTGTCTAGTTTTTATGTGAAGATATTTCCATTTCCAGCATAGGCCTCAAAGCGCTCCAAATATCCATTTGCAGATTCTACAAAAAGAGTGTTTCCAAACTTCTCTATCAATTAGGTTCAACTCTGTGAGGTGAATGCACTCATCACAAAGAAGTTTCTGAGAATGCTGCTGTTTAGTTCTTATGTGAAGATATTTCCTTTTCCAGCATAGGCCGGAAATCGCTCTAAATATCCACTTGCAGATTTTACCAAAAGTGTGTTTCAAAACAGCTCTTTGAAAAGAAAGGTTCAACTCTGTGAGTTGATTGCACATGTGGTGAAGAAGTTTCTGAGAATGCTTCTGTCTGGTACTTAGCTGAAGAGATTTCATTTCACAGCAGAGGCCTCATAGTGCTCCAAATATCCACTTGCAGATTCTACAAAAAGAGTGTTTCAAAACTGTTCTATCAAAAGGAAGGTTCAACTCTGTGACTAGAATGCACTCATCACAAAGAAGTTTCTGAGAATGCTTCTGTCTAGTTTTTATGTGAAGATATTTCCTTTTCCAACATAGGCCTCAAAGCGCTCCGAATAAGCACCTGCAGATTGTACAAAAGGAGTGTTTCAAAACTGTTCTATGAAAAGGAACGTTCAAGTCTGTGAGTTGAATGCACTCCTCACAAAGAAGTTTCTGAGAATGCAGCTGTCTAGTTTTTGTGTGAAGATATTTCCTTTTCCTTGCATAGACCTCAAATCGCTGGAAACATCCACTTGCAGATTTCACAAAAGAGTGTTTCCAAACTGCTCTATCAAAAGACGGGTTGAAATCTGTGAGTTGAATGCACGCATCGAGGAGATCTTTCTGAGAATGCTTCTGTCTAGTTTTTAGGTGAAGATATTCCATTTCCCAGCATGGGCCTCAAAATGCTCCAAATATCCACTTGCAGATTTTACAAAAAGAGTGTTTCAAAACTGCTCTTTCAAAAAGAAGGTTCAAGTCTATGGGTTGAACGCACTCAACACAAGGAAGTTTCTGAGAATGCTTCTGTCCAGTTTTTCTGTGAATATATTTCCATTTCCAGCCTAGGCTTCAAAGCGCTCCAAATATCCACTTGCAGATTCTACAAAAAGAGTGTTTCCAAACTTGTCTATCAATTAGTAGGTTTAACTCTGTTGGGTGAATGCAGTCATCACAATGAAATTTCTGAGAATGCTTCTCTCTAGTTTTTATGTGAAGCAATTTCCTTTTCCAACATAGGCCTCAATGTGCTCTGCATAAACACTTGCGAATTCTACAAACTTAGTGATTCAAAACTGTTCTATCAAAAGGAACGTTCAAGTCTGAGGTGAATGCACTCATCAGAGAGAACTTTCTCAGAATGCTTCTGTCTAGTTTTCAGGTGAAGATATTTCACTTCCAAGCATAGGCCTCAAAGCGCTCCAAATATCCACTTGCAGATTCTACAAAAAGAGTCTTTCAAAACTGCTCTTTGAAAAGGAAGGTTCAAATCTGTGAGTTGAAAGCACTCATCAGAGAGAAGTTTCCGAGAATGATTCTATCTAGTTTTCATCTGCATGTGTTTCCTTTTCCACTAGATGCCGCAATCGCACCAAATATCCACTTGCAGTTTCCACGAAAAGAGTGTTGCAGAACTGCTCCATGGAAAGGAGTGTTCAACTCTGTGAGTTCAATCCCCACATGACATAAAAGTTTCTGAAAATGCTTCTGTCCAGTTTGTATATGAAGATATCTCCTTTTCCAGCATAAGCCTCAAAGAGCTCCAAATATCCACTTGCGTATTCTACAAAAACCGTGTTTCATAACTGGTCTATCAAAAGGGAGGTTCAACTCTGTGAGTTGAATGCACTCATCACAAGGAAGTTTCTGTGAATGCTTTCATCTAGCTTTTATGCAATGATGTTTCCTTTTGCAGCATAGGCCTCAAAGCGCTCCAAATATCCACTTGCAGATTCTACAAAAAGAGGGTTTCAAAACTGCTCTATCAAAAGGCAGGTTGAACTCCGTGAGTTGAATGCACAAAGCACAGGGAACTTTCTGAGAAAGCTTTTGTCCAGTTTCTACGTGAAGATATTTCCTATTCCTGCATAGGCCTCAAAGCACTCCATCCATCCACATGAAGATTCTACTAAAAGAGTGTTTCGAAACTTCTCTATCAAAAGAAAGGTTGAACTCCGTGAGTTCAACGCACACATCACAAAGAAGTTTCTGAGAATGCTTCTGTCCAGTTTTTATGTGAAGATATTTCCTTTTCCAGCATAGGCCTCAAAGCGCTCCATATATCCACTTGCAGATGCTACAAAAAGAGTGTTTCAAAACTGCTCTTTCAGAAGGAAGCTTCAAGTCTGTGAGTTGAATGCACTTATCACAAAGACGTTTCTGAGAATGCTTCTGTCTAGATTTCATGAGAAGATGTTTCCATTTACATCACAGGCCTCAAATCCCTCCAAATATTCACTTGCGTGTTCTACAAAAAGAGTGTTTCGAAACTTCTCTATCGATTGGTAGGTTCAACTCTCTGAGTTGAATGCACTCTTTACAAAGAGGTTTCTGAGAATATTTCTGCCTAGTTTTTATGTGAAGATATATCCTTTTCCAACATAGGCCTCGAAGCGCTCCGAATAAACAATTGCAGATTCTACAAAAGGAGTGCTTCAAAACTGTTCTATCGAAAGGAACGTTCAACTCTGTGAGATGAATGCACTCTTCTCAAAGAGGTTTCTGAGAATGCTGCTGTCTAGTTTTTAGGTGAAGACATTTCCTTTTCCAGCATAGGCCTCAAAGCGCTCCAAATACCCACTTGCAGATTCTACAAAAAGAGTGTCTCCCAACTTCTCTATCAATTGGTAGGTTCAAGTCTGTGAGTTGAATGCAATCCACACCAAGAAGTTTCTGAGAATGCTGCTGTTTAGTTCTTATGTGAAGATATTTCCTTTTCCAGCATAGGCCGGAAATCGCTACAAATATCCACTTGCAGACTTTACCAAAAGTGTGCTTCAAAACTGCTCTTTGAAAAGAAAGGTTCAACACTGTGAGTTGAATGCACATATCGCGAAGAAGTTTCTGAGAATGCTTCTGTCTAGTACTTAGGTGAAGAGATTCCATTTCACAGCATAGGCCTCATAGTGCTCCAAATATCCACTTGCAGATTCTACAAAAAGAGTGTTTCAAAACTGTTCTATCAAAAGGAAGGTTCAACTCTGTGACTTGAATGCACTCATCACAAAGAAGTTTCTGAGAATGCTTCTGTCTAGTTTTTATGTGAAGACATTTCCTTTTCCAACATAGGCCTCAAAGCGTTCCGAATAAACACTTGCAGATTGTACAAAAGGAGTGTTTCAAAACTGTTCTATGAAAGGGAACGTTCAAGTCTGTGAGATGAATGCGCTCTTCTCAAAGCGGTTACTGAGAATGCTGCTGTCTAGTTTTTAGGTGAAGACATATCCTTTTCCAGCATAGGCCTCAAAGCGCTCCAAATTCCCATTTGCAGATTCTACAAAAAGAGTGTCTCCCAACTTCTCTATCAATTGGTAGGTTCAAGTCTGTGAGTTGAATGCAATCCACACAAAGAAGTTTCTGAGAATGCTGCTGTTTAGTTCTTATGTGAAAATATTTCCTTTTCCAGCATAGGCCAGAAATCGCTACAAATATCCACTTGCAGATTTTACTAAAAGTGTGCTTCAAAACTGCTCTTTGAAAAGAAAGGTTCAACACTGTGAGTTGAATGCACATATCGTGAAGAAGTTTCTGAGAATGCTTCTGTCTAGTACTTAGGTGAAGAGATTCCATTTCACAGCATAGGCCTCATAGTGCTCCAAATATCCACTTGCAGATTCTACAAAAAGAGTGTTTGAAAACTGTTCTATCAAAAGGAAGGTTCAACCCTGTGAGTAGAATGCACTCATCACAAAGAAGTTTCTGAGAATGCTTCTGTCTAGTTTTTATGTGAAGACATTTCCTTTTCCAACATAGGCCTCAAAGCGTTCCGAATAAACACTTGCAGATTGTACAAAAGGAGTGTTTCAAAACTGTTCTATGAAAAGGAACGTTCAAGTCTGTGAGTTGAATGCACTCCTAACAAAGAAGTTTCTGAGAATGCAGCTGTCTAGTTTTTGTGTGAAGATATTTCCTTTTCCTTGCATAGGTCTCAAATCGCTGGAAATATCCACTTGCAGATTTCACAAAAAGAGTGTTTCCAAACTGCTCTATCAAAAGACAGGTTCAACTCTGTGAGTGGAATGCACGCATCGAGAAGAACTTTCTGAGAATGCTTCTGTCTAGTTTTTAGGTGAAGATATTACACTTCCCAGCATAGGCCTCAAAGTGCTCCAAATATCCTTTTGCAGATTTTACAAAAAGAGTGTTTCAAAACTGCTCTTTCAAAAAGAAGGTTCAAGTCTGTGAGTTGAATGCACTCAACACAAGGAAGTTTCTGAGAATGCTTCTGTCTAGTTTTTATGTGAAGATATTTCCATTTCCAGCATAGGCCTCAAAGCGCTCCAAATATCCATTTGCAGATTCTACAAAAAGAGTGTTTCCAAACTTCTCTATCAATTAGGTTCAACTCTGTGAGGTGAATGCACTCATCACAAAGAAGTTTCTGAGAATGCTGCTGTTTAGTTCTTATGTGAAGATATTTCCTTTTCCAGCATAGGCCGGAAATCGCTCTAAATATCCACTTGCAGATTTTACCAAAAGTGTGTTTCAAAACAGCTCTTTGAAAAGAAAGGTTCAACTCTGTGAGTTGATTGCACATGTGGTGAAGAAGTTTCTGAGAATGCTTCTGTCTGGTACTTAGCTGAAGAGATTTCATTTCACAGCATAGGCCTCATAGTGCTCCAAATATCCACTTGCAGATTCTACAAAAAGAGTGTTTCAAAACTGTTCAATCAAAAGGAAGGTTCAACTCTGTGACTAGAATGCAGTCATCACAAAGAAGTTTCTGAGAATGCTTCTGTCTAGTTTTTATGTGAAGATATTTCCTTTTCCAACATAGGCCTCAAAGCGCTCCGAATAAGCACCTGCAGATTGTACAAAAGGAGTGTTTCAAAACTGTTCTATGAAAAGGAACGTTCAAGTCTGTGAGTTGAATGCACTCCTCACAAAGAAGTTTCTGACAATGCAGCTGTCTAGTTTTTGTGTGAAGATATTTCCTTTTCCTTGCATAGACCTCAAATCGCTGGAAACATCCACTTGCAGATTTCACAAAAAGAGTGTTTCCAAACTGCTCTATCAAAAGACGGGTTGAAATCTGTGAGTTGAATGCACGCATCGAGGAGATCTTTCTGAGAATGCTTCTGTCTAGTTTTTAGGTGAAGATATTCCATTTCCCAGCATGGGCCTCAAAATGCTCCAAATATCCACTTGCAGATTTTACAAAAAGAGTGTTTCAAAACTGCTCTTTCAAAAAGAAGTTTCAAGTCTATGGGTTGAACGCACTCAACACAAGGAAGTTTCTGAGAATGCTTCTGTCCAGTTTTTATGTGAATATATTTCCATTTCCAGCCTAGGCTTCAAAGCGCTCCAAATATCCACTTGCAGATTCTACAAAAAGAGTGTTTCCAAACTTGTCTATCAATTAGTAGGTTTAACTCTGTTAGGTGAATGCACTCATCACAATGAAATTTCTGAGAATGCTTCTCTCTAGTTTTTATGTGAAGCAATTTCCTTTTCCAACATAGGCCTCAAGGTGCTCTGCATAAACACTTGCGAATTCTACAAACTTAGTGATTCAAAACTGTTCTATCAAAAGGAACGTTCAAGTCTGAGGTGAATGCACTCATCAGAGAGAACTTTCTCAGAATGCTTCTGTCTAGTTTTCAGGTGAAGATATTTCATTGCCCAGCATAGGCCTCAAAGCGCTCCAAATATCCACTTGCAGATTCTACAAAAAGAGTCTTTCAAAACTGCTCTTTGAAAAGGAAGGTTCAAATCTGTGAGTTGAAAGCACTCATCAGAGAGAAGTTTCCGAGAATGATTCTATCTAGTTTTCATCTGCATGTGTTTCCTTTTCCACTAGATGCCGCAATCGCACCAAATATCCACTTGCAGTTTCCACGAAAAGAGTGTTGCAGAACTGCTCCATGGAAAGGAGTGTTCAACTCTGTGAGTTCAATCCCCACATGACATAAAAGTTTCTGAAAATGCTTCTGTCCAGTTTGTATATGAAGATATCTCCTTTTCCAGCATAAGCCTCAAAGAGCTCCAAATATCCACTTGCGTATTCTACAAAAACCGTGTTTCATAACTGGTCTATCAAAAGGGAGGTTCAACTCTGTGAGTTGAATGCACTCATCACAAAGAAGTTTCTGTGAATGCTTCCATCTAGCTTTTATGCAATGATGTTTCCTTTTGCAGCATAGGCCTCAAAGCGCTCCAAATATCCACTTGCAGATTCTACAAAAAGAGGGTTTCAAAACTGCTCTATCAAAAGGCAGGTTGAACTCCGTGAGTTGAATGCACAAAGCACAGGGAACTTTCTGAGAAAGCTTTTGTCCAGTTTCTACGTGAAGATATTTCCTATTCCTGCATAGGCCTCAAAGCACTCCATCCATCCACATGAAGATTCTACTAAGAGTGTTTCGAAACTTCTCTATCAAAAGAAAGGTTGAACTCCGTGAGTTCAACGCACACATCACAAAGAAGTTTCTGAGAATGCTTCTGTCCAGTTTTTATATGAAGATATTTCCTTTTCCAGCATAGGCCTCAAAGCGCTCCATATATCCACTTGCAGATGCTACAAAAAGAGTGTTTCAAAACTGCTCTTTCAGAAGGAAGCTTTAAGTCTGTGAGTTGAATGCACTTCTCACAAAGACGTTTCTGAGAATGCTTCTGTCTAGATTTCATGAGAAGATGTTTGCGTTTACATCACAGGCCTCAAATAACTCCAAATATTCACTTGCGTGTTCTACAAAAAGAGTGTTTCGAAACTTCTCTATCGATTGGTAGGTTCAACTCTCTGAGTTGAATGCACTCTTTACAAAGAGGTTTCTGAGAATATTTCTGCCTAGTTTTTATGTGAAGATATATCCTTTTCCAACATAGGCCTCGAAGCGCTCCGAATAAACAATTGCAGATTCTACAAAAGGAGTGCTTCAAAACTGTTCTATCGAAAGGAACGTTCAAGTCTGTGAGATGAATGCACTCTTCTCAAAGAGGTTTCTGAGAATGCTGCTGTCTAGTTTTTAGGTGAAGACATTTCCTTTTCCAGCATAGGCCTCAAAGCGCTCCAAATACCCACTTGCAGATTCTACAAAAAGAGTGTCTCCCAACTTCTCTATCAATTGGTAGGTTCAAATCTGTGAGTTGAATGCAATCCACACAAAGAAGTTTCTGAGAATGCTGCTGTTTAGTTCTTATGTGAAGATATTTCCTTTTCCAGCATAGGCCGGAAATCGCTACAAATATCCACTTGCAGATTTTACCAAAAGTGTGCTTCAAAACTGCTCTTTGAAAAGAAAGGTTCAACACTGTGAGTTGAATGCACATATCGTGAAGAAGTTTCTGAGAATGCTTCTGTCTAGTACTTAGGTGAAGAGATTCCATTTCACAGCATAGGCCTCATAGTGCTCCAAATATCCACTTGCAGATTCTACAAAAAGAGTGTTTGAAAACTGTTCTATCAAAAGGAAGGTTCAACTCTGTGAGTAGAATGCACTCATCACAAAGAAGTTTCTGAGAATGCTTCTGTCTAGTTTTTATGTGAAGACATTTCCTTTTCCAACATAGGCCTCAAAGCGTTCCGAATAAACACTTGCAGATTGTACAAAAGGAGTGTTTCAAAACTGTTCTATGAAAAGGAACGTTCAAGTCTGTGAGTTGAATGCACTCCTCACAAAGAAGTTTCTGAGAATGCAGCTGTCTAGTTTTTGTGTAAAGATATTTCCTTTTCCTTGCATAGGTCTCAAATCGCTGGAAATATCCACTTGCAGATTTCACAAGAAGAGTGTTTCCAAACTGCTCTATCAAAAGACAGGTTCAACTCTGTGAGTTGAATGCACGCATCGAGAAGAACTTTCTGAGAATGCTTCTGTCTAGTTTTTAGGTGAAGATATTACATTTCCCAGCATAGGCCTCAAAGTGCTCCAAATATCCTTTTGCAGATTTTACAAAAAGAGTGTTTCAAAACTGCTCTTTCAAAAAGAAGGTTCAAGTCTGTGAGTTGAATGCACTCAACACAAGGAAGTTTCTGAGAATGCTTCTGTCTAGTTTTTATGTGAAGATATTTCCATTTCCAGCATAGGCTTCAAAGCACTCCAAATATCCATTTGCAGATTCTACAAAAAGAGTGTTTCCAAACTTCTCTATCAATTAGTAGGTTCAACTCTGTGAGGTGAATGCACTCATCACAAAGAAGTTTCTGAGAATGCTGCTGTTTAGTTCTTATGTGAAGATATTTCCTTTTCCAGCATAGGCCGGAAATCGCTCTAAATATCCACTTGCAGATTTTACCAAAAGTGTGTTTCAAAACTGCTCTTTGAAAAGAAAGGTTCAACTCTGTGAGTTGATTGCACATGTGGTGAAGAAGTTTCTGAGAATGCTTCTGTCTAGTACTTAGCTGAAGAGATTTCATTTCACAGCATAGGCCTCATAGTGCTCCAAATATCCACTTGCAGATTCTACAAAAAGAGTGTTTCAAAACTGTTCTATCAAAAGGAAGGTTCAACTCTGTGACTGGAATGCACTCATCACAAAGAAGTTTCTGAGAATGCTTCTGTCTAGTTTTTATGTGAAGATATTTCCTTTTCCAACATAGGCCTCAAAGAGCTCCGAATAAACACCTGCAGATTGTACAAAAGGAGTGTTTCAAAACTGTTCTATGAAAAGGAACGTTCAAGTCTGTGAGTTGAATGCACTCCTCACAAAGAAGTTTCTGAGAATGCAGCTGTCTAGTTTTTGTGTGAAGATATTTCCTTTTCCTTGCATAGACCTCAAATCGCTGGAAATATCCACTTGCAGATTTCACAAAAAGAGTGTTTCCAAACTGCTCTATCAAAAGACGGGTTGAAATCTGTGAGTTGAATGCACGCATCGAGGAGATCTTTCTGAGGATGCTTCTGTCTAGTTTTTAGGTGAAGATATTCCATTTCCCAGCATGGGCCTCAAAATGCTCCAAATATCCATTTGCAGATTTTACAAAAAGAGTGTTTCAAAACTGCTCTTTCAAAAAGAAGGTTCAAGTCTATGGGTTGAACGCACTCAACACAAGGAAGTTTCTGAGAATGCTTCTGTCCAGTTTTTATGTGAATATATTTCCATTTCCAGCCTAGGCTTCAAAGCGCTCCAAATATCCACTTGCAGATTCTACAAAAAGAGTGTTTCCAAACTTGTCTATCAATTAGTAGGTTCAACTCTGTTAGGTGAATGCACTCATCACAATGAAATTCCTGAGAATGCTTCTCTCTAGTTTTTATGTGAAGCAATTTCCTTTTCCAACATAGGCCTCAAGGTGCTCTGCATAAACACTTGCGAATTCTACAAACTTAGTGATTCAAAACTGTTCTATCAAAAGGAACGTTCAAGTCTGAGGTGAATGCACTCATCAGAGAGAACTTTCTCAGAATGCTTCTGTCTAGTTTTCAGGTGAAGATATTTCATTTCCCAGCATAGGCCTCAAAGCGCTCCAAATATCCACTTGCAGATCCTACAAAAAGAGTCTTTCAAAACTGCTCTTTGAAAAGGAATGTTCAAATCTGTGAGTTGAAAGCGCTCATCAGAGAGACGTTTCCGAGAATGATTCTATCTAGTTTTCATCTGCATGTGTTTCCTTTTCCACTAGATGCCGCAATCGCACCAAATATCCACTTGCAGTTTCCACGAAAAGAGTGTTGCAGAACTGCTCCATGGAAAGGAGTGTTCAACTCTGTGAGTTCAATCCCCACATGACATAAAAGTTTCTGAAAATGCTTCTGTCCAGTTTGTATATGAAGATATCTCCTTTTCCAGCATAAGCCTCAAAGCTCCAAATATCCACTTGCGTATTCTACAAAAACCGTGTTTCATAACTGGTCTATCAAAAGGGAGGTTCAACTCTGTGAGTTGAATGCACTCATCACAAAGAAGTTTCTGTGAATGCTTCCATCTAGCTTTTATGCAATGATATTTCCTTTTGCAGCATAGGCCTCAAAGCGCTCCAAATATCCACTTGCAGATTCTACAAAAAGAGGGTTTCAAAACTGCTCTATCAAAAGGCAGGTTGAACTCCGTGAGTTGAATGCACAAAGCACAGGGAACTTTCTGAGAAAGCTTTTGTCCAGTTTCTACGTGAAGATATTTCCTTTTCCAGCCTAGGCCTCAAAGCACTCCATCCATCCACATGAAGATTCTACTAAAAGAGTGTTTCGAAACTTCTCTATCAAAAGAAAGGTTGAACTCCGTGAGTTCAACGCACACATCACAAAGAAGTTTCTGAGAATGCTTCTGTCCAGTTTTTATGTGAAGATATTTCCTTTTCCAGCATAGGCCTCAAAGCGCTCCATATATCCACTTGCAGATGCTACAAAAAGAGTGTTTCAAAACTGCTCTTTCAGAAGGAAGCTTCAAGTCTGTGAGTTGAATGCACTTCTCACAAAGACGTTTCTGAGAATGCTTCTGTCTAGATTTCATGAGAAGATGTTTCCATTTACATCACAGGCCTCAAATCCCTCCAAATATTCACTTGCGTGTTCTACAAAAAGAGTGTTTCGAAACTTCTCTATCGATTGGTAGGTTCAACTCTCTGAGTTGAATGCACTCTTTACAAAGAGGTTTCTGAGAATATTTCTGCCTAGTTTTTATGTGAAGATATATCCTTTTCCAACATAGGCCTCGAAGCGCTCCGACTAAACAATTGCAGATTCTACAAAAGGAGTGCTTCAAAACTGTTCTATCGAAAGGAACGTTCAAGTCTGTGAGATGAATGCACTCTTCTCAAAGAGGTTTCTGAGAATGCTGCTGTCTAGTTTTTAGGTGAAGACATTTCCTTTTCCAGCATAGGCCTCAAAGCGCTCCAAATACCCACTTGCAGATTCTACAAAAAGAGTGTCTCCCAACTTCTCTATCAATTGGTAGGTTCAAGTCTGTGAGTTGAATGCAATCCACACAAAGAAGTTTCTGAGAATGCTGCTGTTTAGTTCTTATGTGAAGATATTTCCTTTTCCAGCATAGGCCGGAAATCGCTACAAATATCCACTTGCAGATTTTACCGAAAGTGTGCTTCAAAACTGCTCTTTGAAAAGAAAGGTTCAACACTGTGAGTTGAATGCACATATCGTGAAGAAGTTTCTGAGAATGCTTCTGTCTAGTACTTAGGTGAAGAGATTCCATTTCACAGCATAGGCCTCATAGTGCTCCAAATATCCACTTGCAGATTCTACAAAAAGAGTGTTTCAAAACTGTTCTATCAAAAGGAAGGTTCAAGTCTGTGAGTAGAATGCACTCATCACAAAGAAGTTTCTGAGAATGCTTCTGTCTAGTTTTTATGTGAAGACATTTCCTTTTCCAACATAGGCCTCAAAGCGTTCCGAATAAACACTTGCAGATTGTACAAAAGGAGTGTTTCAAAACTGTTCTATGAAAAGGAACGTTCAAGTCTGTGAGTTGAATGCACTCCTCACAAAGAAGTTTCTGAGAATGCAGCTGTCTAGTTTTTGTGTGAAGATATTTCCTTTTCCTTGCATAGGTCTCAAATCGCTGGAAATATCCACTTGCAGATTTCACAAGAAGAGTGTTTCCAAACTGCTCTATCAAAAGACAGGTTCAACTCTGTGAGTTGAATGCACGCATCGAGAAGAACTTTCTGAGAATGCTTCTGTCTAGTTTTTAGGTGAAGATATTACATTTCCCAGCATAGGCCTCATAGTGCTCCAAATATCCACTTGCAGATTCTACAAAAAGAGTGTTTCAAAACTGTTCTATCAAAAGGAAGGTTCAACTCTGTGAACATTTTCCTTTCCTTTTCCACTAGATGCCGCAATCGCACCAAATATCCACGCAGTTTCCACGAAAAGAGTGTTGCAGAACTGCTCCATAGAAAGGAGTGTTCCACTCTGTGAGTTCAATCCCCACATGACATAAAAGTTTCTTAAAATGCTTCTGTCCAGTTTGTATATGAAGATATCTCCTTTTCCAGCATAAGCCTCAAAGAGCTCCAAATATCCACTTGCGTATTCTACAAAAACCGTGTTTCATAACTGGTCTATCAAAGGCAAGGTTCAACTCTGTGAGTTGAATGCACTCATCACAAAGAAGTTTCTGTGAATGCTTCCATCTAGCTTTTATGCAATGATATTTCCTTTTGCAGCATAGGCCTCAAAGCGCTCCAAATATCCACTTGCAGATTCTACAAAAAGAGGGTTTCAAAACTGCTCTATGAAAAGGCAGGTTGAACTCCGTGAGTTGAATGCACAAAGCACAGGGAACTTTCTGAGAAAGCTTTTGTCCAGTTTCTACGTGAGGATATTTCCTTTTCCAGCATAGGCCGGAAATCGCTACAAATATCCACTTGCAGATTTTACCAAAAGTGTGCTTCAAAACTGCTCTTTGAAAAGAAAGGTTCAACACTGTGAGTTGAATGCACATATCGTGAAGAAGTTTCTGAGAATGCTTCTGTCTAGTACTTAGGTGAAGAGATTCCATTTCACAGCATAGGCCTCATAGTGCTCCAAATATCCACTTGCAGATTCTACAAAAAGAGTGTTTGAAAACTGTTCTATCAAAAGGAAGGTTCAACTCTGTGAGTAGAATGCACTCATCACAAAGAAGTTTCTGAGAATGCTTCTGTCTAGTTTTTATGTGAAGACATTTCCTTTTCCAACATAGGCCTCAAAGCGTTCCGAATAAACACTTGCAGATTGTACAAAAGGAGTGTTTCAAAACTGTTCTATGAAAAGGAACGTTCAAGTCTGTGAGTTGAATGCACTCCTCGCAAAGAAGTTTCTGAGAATGCAGCTGTCTAGTTTTTGTGTGAAGATATTTCCTTTTCCTTGCATAGGTCTCAAATCGCTGGAAATATCCACTTGCAGATTTCACAAAAAGAGTGTTTCCAAACTGCTCTATCAAAAGACAGGTTCAACTCTGTGAGTGGAATGCACGCATCGAGAAGAACTTTCTGAGAATGCTTCTGTCTAGTTTTTAGGTGAAGATATTACATTTCCCAGCATAGGCCTCAAAGTGCTCCAAATATCCTTTTGCAGATTTTACAAAAGAGTGTTTCAAAACTGCTCTTTCAAAAAGAAGGTTCAACTCTGTGAGTTGAATGCACTCAACACAAGGAAGTTTCTGAGAATGCTTCTGTCTAGTTTTTATGTGAAGATATTTCCATTTCCAGCATAGGCCTCAAAGCGCTCCAAATATCCATTTGCAGATTCTACAAAAAGAGTGTTTCCAAACTTCTCTATCAATTAGTAAGTTCAACTCTGTGAGGTGAATGCACTCATCACAAAGAAGTTTCTGAGAATGCTGCTGTTTAGTTCTTATGTGAAGATATTTCCTTTTCCAGCATAGGCCGGAAATCGCTCTAAATATCCACTTGTAGATTTTACCAAAAGTGTGTTTCAAAACTGCTCTTTGAAAAGAAAGGTTCAACTCTGTGAGTTGATTGCACATGTGGTGAAGAAGTTTCTGAGAATGCTTCTGTCTAGTACTTAGCTGAAGAGATTTCATTTCACAGCATAGGCCTCATAGTGCTCCAAATATCCACTTGCAGATTCTACAAAAAGAGTGTTTCAAAACTGTTCTATCAAAAGGAAGGTTCAACTCTGTGACTTGAATGCACTCATCACAAAGAAGTTTCTGAGAATGCTTCTGTCTAGTTTTTATGTGAAGACATTTCCTTTTCCAACATAGGCCTCAAAGCGTTCCGAATAAACACTTGCAGATTGTACAAAAGGAGTGTTTCAAAACTGTTCTATGAAAGGGAACGTTCAAGTCTGTGAGATGAATGCGCTCTTCTCAAAGCGGTTACTGAGAATGCTGCTGTCTAGTTTTTAGGTGAAGACATATCCTTTTCCAGCATAGGCCTCAAAGCGCTCCAAATTCCCATTTGCAGATTCTACAAAAAGAGTGTCTCCCAACTTCTCTATCAATTGGTAGGTTCAAGTCTGTGAGTTGAATGCAATCCACACAAAGAAGTTTCTGAGAATGCTGCTGTTTAGTTCTTATGTGAAAATATTTCCTTTTCCAGCATAGGCCAGAAATCGCTACAAATATCCACTTGCAGATTTTACTAAAAGTGTGCTTCAAAACTGCTCTTTGAAAAGAAAGGTTCAACACTGTGAGTTGAATGCACATATCGTGAAGAAGTTTCTGAGAATGCTTCTGTCTAGTACTTAGGTGAAGAGATTCCATTTCACAGCATAGGCCTCATAGTGCTCCAAATATCCACTTGCAGATTCTACAAAAAGAGTGTTTGAAAACTGTTCTATCAAAAGGAAGGTTCAACCCTGTGAGTAGAATGCACTCATCACAAAGAAGTTTCTGAGAATGCTTCTGTCTAGTTTTTATGTGAAGACATTTCCTTTTCCAACATAGGCCTCAAAGCGTTCCGAATAAACACTTGCAGATTGTACAAAAGGAGTGTTTCAAAACTGTTCTATGAAAAGGAACGTTCAAGTCTGTGAGTTGAATGCACTCCTAACAAAGAAGTTTCTGAGAATGCAGCTGTCTAGTTTTTGTGTGAAGATATTTCCTTTTCCTTGCATAGGTCTCAAATCGCTGGAAATATCCACTTGCAGATTTCACAAAAAGAGTGTTTCCAAACTGCTCTATCAAAAGACAGGTTCAACTCTGTGAGTGGAATGCACGCATCGAGAAGAACTTTCTGAGAATGCTTCTGTCTAGTTTTTAGGTGAAGATATTACACTTCCCAGCATAGGCCTCAAAGTGCTCCAAATATCCTTTTGCAGATTTTACAAAAAGAGTGTTTCAAAACTGCTCTTTCAAAAAGAAGGTTCAAGTCTGTGAGTTGAATGCACTCAACACAAGGAAGTTTCTGAGAATGCTTCTGTCTAGTTTTTATGTGAAGATATTTCCATTTCCAGCATAGGCCTCAAAGCGCTCCAAATATCCATTTGCAGATTCTACAAAAAGAGTGTTTCCAAACTTCTCTATCAATTAGGTTCAACTCTGTGAGGTGAATGCACTCATCACAAAGAAGTTTCTGAGAATGCTGCTGTTTAGTTCTTATGTGAAGATATTTCCTTTTCCAGCATAGGCCGGAAATCGCTCTAAATATCCACTTGCAGATTTTACCAAAAGTGTGTTTCAAAACAGCTCTTTGAAAAGAAAGGTTCAACTCTGTGAGTTGATTGCACATGTGGTGAAGAAGTTTCTGAGAATGCTTCTGTCTGGTACTTAGCTGAAGAGATTTCATTTCACAGCATAGGCCTCATAGTGCTCCAAATATCCACTTGCAGATTCTACAAAAAGAGTGTTTCAAAACTGTTCAATCAAAAGGAAGGTTCAACTCTGTGACTAGAATGCAGTCATCACAAAGAAGTTTCTGAGAATGCTTCTGTCTAGTTTTTATGTGAAGATATTTCCTTTTCCAACATAGGCCTCAAAGCGCTCCGAATAAGCACCTGCAGATTGTACAAAAGGAGTGTTTCAAAACTGTTCTATGAAAAGGAACGTTCAAGTCTGTGAGTTGAATGCACTCCTCACAAAGAAGTTTCTGACAATGCAGCTGTCTAGTTTTTGTGTGAAGATATTTCCTTTTCCTTGCATAGACCTCAAATCGCTGGAAACATCCACTTGCAGATTTCACAAAAAGAGTGTTTCCAAACTGCTCTATCAAAAGACGGGTTGAAATCTGTGAGTTGAATGCACGCATCGAGGAGATCTTTCTGAGAATGCTTCTGTCTAGTTTTTAGGTGAAGATATTCCATTTCCCAGCATGGGCCTCAAAATGCTCCAAATATCCACTTGCAGATTTTACAAAAAGAGTGTTTCAAAACTGCTCTTTCAAAAAGAAGTTTCAAGTCTATGGGTTGAACGCACTCAACACAAGGAAGTTTCTGAGAATGCTTCTGTCCAGTTTTTATGTGAATATATTTCCATTTCCAGCCTAGGCTTCAAAGCGCTCCAAATATCCACTTGCAGATTCTACAAAAAGAGTGTTTCCAAACTTGTCTATCAATTAGTAGGTTTAACTCTGTTAGGTGAATGCACTCATCACAATGAAATTTCTGAGAATGCTTCTCTCTAGTTTTTATGTGAAGCAATTTCCTTTTCCAACATAGGCCTCAAGGTGCTCTGCATAAACACTTGCGAATTCTACAAACTTAGTGATTCAAAACTGTTCTATCAAAAGGAACGTTCAAGTCTGAGGTGAATGCACTCATCAGAGAGAACTTTCTCAGAATGCTTCTGTCTAGTTTTCAGGTGAAGATATTTCATTGCCCAGCATAGGCCTCAAAGCGCTCC
Organism: Pongo pygmaeus; assembly: GCF_028885625.2. NCBI lineage: Eukaryota > Metazoa > Chordata > Mammalia > Primates > Hominidae > Pongo > Pongo pygmaeus. The sequence goes on from NC_085930.1 coordinate 22,482,503, forward strand.
AAATATCCACTTGCAGATTCTACAAAAAGAGTCTTTCAAAACTGCTCTTTGAAAAGGAAGGTTCAAATCTGTGAGTTGAAAGCACTCATCAGAGAGAAGTTTCCGAGAATGATTCTATCTAGTTTTCATCTGCATGTGTTTCCTTTTCCACTAGATGCCGCAATCGCACCAAATATCCACTTGCAGTTTCCACGAAAAGAGTGTTGCAGAACTGCTCCATGGAAAGGAGTGTTCAACTCTGTGAGTTCAATCCCCACATGACATAAAAGTTTCTGAAAATGCTTCTGTCCAGTTTGTATATGAAGATATCTCCTTTTCCAGCATAAGCCTCAAAGAGCTCCAAATATCCACTTGCGTATTCTACAAAAACCGTGTTTCATAACTGGTCTATCAAAAGGGAGGTTCAACTCTGTGAGTTGAATGCACTCATCACAAAGAAGTTTCTGTGAATGCTTCCATCTAGCTTTTATGCAATGATGTTTCCTTTTGCAGCATAGGCCTCAAAGCGCTCCAAATATCCACTTGCAGATTCTACAAAAAGAGGGTTTCAAAACTGCTCTATCAAAAGGCAGGTTGAACTCCGTGAGTTGAATGCACAAAGCACAGGGAACTTTCTGAGAAAGCTTTTGTCCAGTTTCTACGTGAAGATATTTCCTATTCCTGCATAGGCCTCAAAGCACTCCATCCATCCACATGAAGATTCTACTAAGAGTGTTTCGAAACTTCTCTATCAAAAGAAAGGTTGAACTCCGTGAGTTCAACGCACACATCACAAAGAAGTTTCTGAGAATGCTTCTGTCCAGTTTTTATATGAAGATATTTCCTTTTCCAGCATAGGCCTCAAAGCGCTCCATATATCCACTTGCAGATGCTACAAAAAGAGTGTTTCAAAACTGCTCTTTCAGAAGGAAGCTTTAAGTCTGTGAGTTGAATGCACTTCTCACAAAGACGTTTCTGAGAATGCTTCTGTCTAGATTTCATGAGAAGATGTTTGCGTTTACATCACAGGCCTCAAATAACTCCAAATATTCACTTGCGTGTTCTACAAAAAGAGTGTTTCGAAACTTCTCTATCGATTGGTAGGTTCAACTCTCTGAGTTGAATGCACTCTTTACAAAGAGGTTTCTGAGAATATTTCTGCCTAGTTTTTATGTGAAGATATATCCTTTTCCAACATAGGCCTCGAAGCGCTCCGAATAAACAATTGCAGATTCTACAAAAGGAGTGCTTCAAAACTGTTCTATCGAAAGGAACGTTCAAGTCTGTGAGATGAATGCACTCTTCTCAAAGAGGTTTCTGAGAATGCTGCTGTCTAGTTTTTAGGTGAAGACATTTCCTTTTCCAGCATAGGCCTCAAAGCGCTCCAAATACCCACTTGCAGATTCTACAAAAAGAGTGTCTCCCAACTTCTCTATCAATTGGTAGGTTCAAATCTGTGAGTTGAATGCAATCCACACAAAGAAGTTTCTGAGAATGCTGCTGTTTAGTTCTTATGTGAAGATATTTCCTTTTCCAGCATAGGCCGGAAATCGCTACAAATATCCACTTGCAGATTTTACCAAAAGTGTGCTTCAAAACTGCTCTTTGAAAAGAAAGGTTCAACACTGTGAGTTGAATGCACATATCGTGAAGAAGTTTCTGAGAATGCTTCTGTCTAGTACTTAGGTGAAGAGATTCCATTTCACAGCATAGGCCTCATAGTGCTCCAAATATCCACTTGCAGATTCTACAAAAAGAGTGTTTGAAAACTGTTCTATCAAAAGGAAGGTTCAACTCTGTGAGTAGAATGCACTCATCACAAAGAAGTTTCTGAGAATGCTTCTGTCTAGTTTTTATGTGAAGACATTTCCTTTTCCAACATAGGCCTCAAAGCGTTCCGAATAAACACTTGCAGATTGTACAAAAGGAGTGTTTCAAAACTGTTCTATGAAAAGGAACGTTCAAGTCTGTGAGTTGAATGCACTCCTCACAAAGAAGTTTCTGAGAATGCAGCTGTCTAGTTTTTGTGTAAAGATATTTCCTTTTCCTTGCATAGGTCTCAAATCGCTGGAAATATCCACTTGCAGATTTCACAAGAAGAGTGTTTCCAAACTGCTCTATCAAAAGACAGGTTCAACTCTGTGAGTTGAATGCACGCATCGAGAAGAACTTTCTGAGAATGCTTCTGTCTAGTTTTTAGGTGAAGATATTACATTTCCCAGCATAGGCCTCAAAGTGCTCCAAATATCCTTTTGCAGATTTTACAAAAAGAGTGTTTCAAAACTGCTCTTTCAAAAAGAAGGTTCAAGTCTGTGAGTTGAATGCACTCAACACAAGGAAGTTTCTGAGAATGCTTCTGTCTAGTTTTTATGTGAAGATATTTCCATTTCCAGCATAGGCTTCAAAGCACTCCAAATATCCATTTGCAGATTCTACAAAAAGAGTGTTTCCAAACTTCTCTATCAATTAGTAGGTTCAACTCTGTGAGGTGAATGCACTCATCACAAAGAAGTTTCTGAGAATGCTGCTGTTTAGTTCTTATGTGAAGATATTTCCTTTTCCAGCATAGGCCGGAAATCGCTCTAAATATCCACTTGCAGATTTTACCAAAAGTGTGTTTCAAAACTGCTCTTTGAAAAGAAAGGTTCAACTCTGTGAGTTGATTGCACATGTGGTGAAGAAGTTTCTGAGAATGCTTCTGTCTAGTACTTAGCTGAAGAGATTTCATTTCACAGCATAGGCCTCATAGTGCTCCAAATATCCACTTGCAGATTCTACAAAAAGAGTGTTTCAAAACTGTTCTATCAAAAGGAAGGTTCAACTCTGTGACTGGAATGCACTCATCACAAAGAAGTTTCTGAGAATGCTTCTGTCTAGTTTTTATGTGAAGATATTTCCTTTTCCAACATAGGCCTCAAAGAGCTCCGAATAAACACCTGCAGATTGTACAAAAGGAGTGTTTCAAAACTGTTCTATGAAAAGGAACGTTCAAGTCTGTGAGTTGAATGCACTCCTCACAAAGAAGTTTCTGAGAATGCAGCTGTCTAGTTTTTGTGTGAAGATATTTCCTTTTCCTTGCATAGACCTCAAATCGCTGGAAATATCCACTTGCAGATTTCACAAAAAGAGTGTTTCCAAACTGCTCTATCAAAAGACGGGTTGAAATCTGTGAGTTGAATGCACGCATCGAGGAGATCTTTCTGAGGATGCTTCTGTCTAGTTTTTAGGTGAAGATATTCCATTTCCCAGCATGGGCCTCAAAATGCTCCAAATATCCATTTGCAGATTTTACAAAAAGAGTGTTTCAAAACTGCTCTTTCAAAAAGAAGGTTCAAGTCTATGGGTTGAACGCACTCAACACAAGGAAGTTTCTGAGAATGCTTCTGTCCAGTTTTTATGTGAATATATTTCCATTTCCAGCCTAGGCTTCAAAGCGCTCCAAATATCCACTTGCAGATTCTACAAAAAGAGTGTTTCCAAACTTGTCTATCAATTAGTAGGTTCAACTCTGTTAGGTGAATGCACTCATCACAATGAAATTCCTGAGAATGCTTCTCTCTAGTTTTTATGTGAAGCAATTTCCTTTTCCAACATAGGCCTCAAGGTGCTCTGCATAAACACTTGCGAATTCTACAAACTTAGTGATTCAAAACTGTTCTATCAAAAGGAACGTTCAAGTCTGAGGTGAATGCACTCATCAGAGAGAACTTTCTCAGAATGCTTCTGTCTAGTTTTCAGGTGAAGATATTTCATTTCCCAGCATAGGCCTCAAAGCGCTCCAAATATCCACTTGCAGATCCTACAAAAAGAGTCTTTCAAAACTGCTCTTTGAAAAGGAATGTTCAAATCTGTGAGTTGAAAGCGCTCATCAGAGAGACGTTTCCGAGAATGATTCTATCTAGTTTTCATCTGCATGTGTTTCCTTTTCCACTAGATGCCGCAATCGCACCAAATATCCACTTGCAGTTTCCACGAAAAGAGTGTTGCAGAACTGCTCCATGGAAAGGAGTGTTCAACTCTGTGAGTTCAATCCCCACATGACATAAAAGTTTCTGAAAATGCTTCTGTCCAGTTTGTATATGAAGATATCTCCTTTTCCAGCATAAGCCTCAAAGCTCCAAATATCCACTTGCGTATTCTACAAAAACCGTGTTTCATAACTGGTCTATCAAAAGGGAGGTTCAACTCTGTGAGTTGAATGCACTCATCACAAAGAAGTTTCTGTGAATGCTTCCATCTAGCTTTTATGCAATGATATTTCCTTTTGCAGCATAGGCCTCAAAGCGCTCCAAATATCCACTTGCAGATTCTACAAAAAGAGGGTTTCAAAACTGCTCTATCAAAAGGCAGGTTGAACTCCGTGAGTTGAATGCACAAAGAACAGGGAACTTTCTGAGAAAGCTTTTGTCCAGTTTCTACGTGAAGATATTTCCTTTTCCAGCATAGGCCGGAAATCGCTACAAATATCCACTTGCAGATTTTACCAAAAGTGTGCTTCAAAACTGCTCTTTGAAAAGAAAGGTTCAACACTGTGAGTTGAATGCACATATCGTGAAGAAGTTTCTGAGAATGCTTCTGTCTAGTACTTAGGTGAAGAGATTCCATTTCACAGCATAGGCCTCATAGTGCTCCAAATATCCACTTGCAGATTCTACAAAAAGAGTGTTTGAAAACTGTTCTATCAAAAGGAAGGTTCAACTCTGTGAGTAGAATGCACTCATCACAAAGCAGTTTCTGAGAATGCTTCTGTCTAGTTTTTATGTGAAGACATTTCCTTTTCCAACATAGGCCTCAAAGCGTTCCGAATAAACACTTGCAGATTGTACAAAAGGAGTGTTTCAAAACTGTTCTATGAAAAGGAACGTTCAAGTCTGTGAGTTGAATGCACTCCTCGCAAAGAAGTTTCTGAGAATGCAGCTGTCTAGTTTTTGTGTGAAGATATTTCCTTTTCCTTGCATAGGTCTCAAATCGCTGGAAATATCCACTTGCAGATTTCACAAAAAGAGTGTTTCCAAACTGCTCTATCAAAAGACAGGTTCAACTCTGTGAGTGGAATGCACGCATCGAGAAGAACTTTCTGAGAATGCTTCTGTCTAGTTTTTAGGTGAAGATATTACATTTCCCAGCATAGGCCTCAAAGTGCTCCAAATATCCTTTTGCAGATTTTACAAAAAGAGTGTTTCAAAACTGCTCTTTCAAAAAGAAGGTTCAACTCTGTGAGTTGAATGCACTCAACACAAGGAAGTTTCTGAGAATGCTTCTGTCTAGTTTTTATGTGAAGATATTTCCATTTCCAGCATAGGCCTCAAAGCGCTCCAAATATCCATTTGCAGATTCTACAAAAAGAGTATTTCCAAACTTCTCTATCAATTAGTAGGTTCAACTCTGTGAGGTGAATGCACTCATCACAAAGAAGTTTCTGAGAATGCTGCTGTTTAGTTCTTATGTGAAGATATTTCCTTTTCCAGCATAGGCCGGAAATCGCTCTAAATATCCACTTGTAGATTTTACCAAAAGTGTGTTTCAAAACTGCTCTTTGAAAAGAAAGGTTCAACTCTGTGAGTTGATTGCACATGTGGTGAAGAAGTTTCTGAGAATGCTTCTGTCTAGTACTTAGCTGAAGAGATTTCATTTCACAGCATAGGCCTCATAGTGCTCCAAATATCCACTTGCAGATTCTACAAAAAGAGTGTTTCAAAACTGTTCTATCAAAAGGAAGGTTCAACTCTGTGACTAGAATGCACTCATCACAAAGAAGTTTCTGAGAATGCTTCTGTCTAGTTTTTATGTGAAGATATTTCCTTTTCCAACATAGGCCTCAAAGCGCTCCGAATAAGCACCTGCAGATTGTACAAAAGGAGTGTTTCAAAACTGTTCTATGAAAAGGAACGTTCAAGTCTGTGAGTTGAATGCACTCCTCACAAAGAAGTTTCTGAGAATGCAGCTGTCTAGTTTTTGTGTGAAGATATTTCCTTTTCCTTGCATAGACCTCAAATCGCTGGAAACATCCACTTGCAGATTTCACAAAAAGAGTGTTTCCAAACTGCTCTATCAAAAGACGGGTTGAAATCTGTGAGTTGAATGCACGCATCGAGGAGATCTTTCTGAGAATGCTTCTGTCTAGTTTTTAGGTGAAGATATTCCATTTCCCAGCATGGGCCTCAAAATGCTCCAAATATCCATTTGCAGATTTTACAAAAAGAGTGTTTCAAAACTGCTCTTTCAAAAAGAAGGTTCAAGTCTATGGGTTGAACGCACTCAACACAAGGAAGTTTCTGAGAATGCTTCTGTCCAGTTTTTCTGTGAATATATTTCCATTTCCAGCCTAGGCTTCAAAGCGCTCCAAATATCCACTTGCGGATTCTACAAAAAGAGTGTTTCCAAACTTGTCTATCAATTAGTAGGTTTAACTCTGTTAGGTAAATGCACTCATCACAATGAAATTTCTGAGAATGCTTCTCTCTAGTTTTTATGTGAAGCAATTTCCTTTTCCAACATAGGCCTCAAGGTGCTCTGCATAAACACTTGCGAATTCTACAAACTTAGTGATTCAAAACTGTTCTATCAAAAGGAACGTTCAAGTCTGAGGTGAATGCACTCATCAGAGAGAACTTTCTCAGAATGCTTCTGTCTAGTTTTCAGGTGAAGATATTTCACTTCCAAGCATAGGCCTCAAAGCGCTCCAAATATCCACTTGCAGATTCTACAAAAAGAGTCTTTCAAAACTGCTCTTTGAAAAGGAAGGTTGAAATCTGTGAGTTGAAAGCACTCATCAGAGAGAAGTTTCCGAGAATGATTCTATCTAGTTTTCATCTGCATGTGTTTCCTTTTCCACTAGATGCCGCAATCGCACCAAATATCCACTTGCAGTTTCCACGAAAAGAGTGTTGCAGAACTGCTCCATGGAAAGGAGTGTTCAACTCTGTGAGTTCAATCCCCACATGACATAAAAGTTTCTGAAAATGCTTCTGTCCAGTTTGTATATGAAGATTTCTCCTTTTCCTGCATAAGCCTCAAAGAGCTCCAAATATCCACTTGCGTATTCTACAAAAACCGTGTTTCATAACTGGTCTATCAAAAGGGAGGTTCAACTCTGTGAGTTGAATGCACTCATCACAAAGAAGTTTCTGTGAATGCTTCCATCTAGCTTTTATGCAATGATATTTCCTTTTGCAGCATAGGCCTCAAAGCGCTCCAAATATCCACTTGCAGATTCTACAAAAAGAGGGTTTCAAAACTGCTCTATCAAAAGGCAGGTTGAACTCCGTGAGTTGAATGCACAAAGCACAGGGAACTTTCTGAGAAAGCTTTTGTCCAGTTTCTACGTGAAGATATTTCCTATTCCTGCATAGGCCTCAAAGCACTCCATCCATCCACATGAAGATTCTACTAAAAGAGTGTTTCGAAACTTCTCTATCAAAAGAAAGGTTGAACTCCGTGAGTTCAACGCACACATCACAAAGAAGTTTCTGAGAATGCTTCTGTCCAGTTTTTATGTGAAGATATTTCCTTTTCCAGCATAGGCCTCAAAGCGCTCCATATATCCACTTGCAGATGCTACAAAAAGAGTGTTTCAAAACTGCTCTTTCAGAAGGAAGCTTCAAGTCTGTGAGTTGAATGCACTTCTCACAAAGACGTTTCTGAGAATGCTTCTGTCTAGATTTCATGAGAAGATGTTTCCATTTACATCACAGGCCTCAAATCCCTCCAAATATTCACTTGCGTGTTCTACAAAAAGAGTGTTTCGAAACTTCTCTATCGATTGGTAGGTTCAACTCTCTGAGTTGAATGCACTCTTTACAAAGAGGTTTCTGAGAATATTTCTGCCTAGTTTTTATGTGAAGATATATCCTTTTCCAACATAGGCCTCGAAGCGCTCCGACTAAACAATTGCAGATTCTACAAAAGGAGTGCTTCAAAACTGTTCTATCGAAAGGAACGTTCAAGTCTGTGAGATGAATGCACTCTTCTCAAAGAGGTTTCTGAGAATGCTGCTGTCTAGTTTTTAGGTGAAGACATTTCCTTTTCCAGCATAGGCCTCAAAGCGCTCCAAATACCCACTTGCAGATTCTACAAAAAGAGTGTCTCCCAACTTCTCTATCAATTGGTAGGTTCAAGCCTGTGAGTTGAATGCAATCCACACCAAGAAGTTTCTGAGAATGCTGCTGTTTAGTTCTTATGTGAAGATATTTCCTTTTCCAGCATAGGCCGGAAATCGCTACAAATATCCACTTGCAGACTTTACCAAAAGTGTGCTTCAAAACTGCTCTTTGAAAAGAAAGGTTCAACACTGTGAGTTGAATGCACATATCGTGAAGAAGTTTCTGAGAATGCTTCTGTCTAGTACTTAGGTGAAGAGATTCCATTTCACAGCATAGGCCTCATAGTGCTCCAAATATCCACTTGCAGATTCTACAAAAAGAGTGTTTCAAAACTGTTCTATCAAAAGGAAGGTTCAACTCTGTGACTTGAATGCACTCATCACAAAGAAGTTTCTGAGAATGCTTCTGTCTAGTTTTTATGTGAAGACATTTCCTTTTCCAACATAGGCCTCAAAGCGTTCCGAATAAACACTTGCAGATTGTACAAAAGGAGTGTTTCAAAACTGTTTTTGAAAGGGAACGTTCAAGTCTGTGAGATGAATGCGCTCTTCTCAAAGCGGTTACTGAGAATGCTGCTGTCTAGTTTTTAGGTGAAGACATTTCCTTTTCCAGCATAGGCCTCAAAGCGCTCCAAATTCCCATTTGCAGATTCTACAAAAAGAGTGTCTCCCAACTTCTCTATCAATTGGTAGGTTCAAGTCTGTGAGTTGAATGCAATCCACACAAAGAAGTTTCTGAGAATGCTGCTGTTTAGTTTTTGTGTGAAGATATTTCCTTTTCCTTGCATAGGTCTCAAATCGCTGGAAATATCCACTTGCAGATTTCACAAAAAGAGTGTTTCCAAACTGCTCTATCAAAAGACAGGTTCAACTCTGTGAGTGGAATGCACGCATCGAGAAGAACTTTCTGAGAATGCTTCTGTCTAGTTTTTAGGTGAAGATATTACATTTCCCAGCATAGGCCTCAAAGTGCTCCAAATATCCTTTTGCAGATTTTACAAAAAGAGTGTTTCAAAACTGCTCTTTCAAAAAGAAGGTTCAAGTCTGTGAGTTGAATGCACTCAACACAAGGAAGTTTCTGAGAATGCTTCTGTCTAGTTTTTATGTGAAGATATTTCCATTTCCAGCATAGGCCTCAAAGCGCTCCAAATATCCATTTGCAGATTCTACAAAAAGAGTGTTTCCAAACTTCTCTATCAATTAGGTTCAACTCTGTGAGGTGAATGCACTCATCACAAAGAAGTTTCTGAGAATGCTGCTGTTTAGTTCTTATGTGAAGATATATCCTTTTCCAGCATAGGCCGGAAATCGCTCTAAATATCCACTTGCAGATTTTACCAAAAGTGTGTTTCAAAACAGCTCTTTGAAAAGAAAGGTTCAACTCTGTGAGTTGATTGCACATGTGGTGAAGAAGTTTCTGAGAATACTTCTGTCTGGTACTTAGCTGAAGAGATTTCATTTCACAGCATAGGCCTCATAGTGCTCCAAATATCCACTTGCAGATTCTACAAAAAGAGTGTTTCAAAACTGTTCTATCAAAAGGAAGGTTCAACTCTGTGACTAGAATGCACTCATCACAAAGAAGTTTCTGAGAATGCTTCTGTCTAGTTTTTATGTGAAGATATTTCCTTTTCCAACATAGGCCTCAAAGCGCTCCGAATAAGCACCTGCAGATTGTACAAAAGGAGTGTTTCAAAACTGTTCTATGAAAAGGAACGTTCAAGTCTGTGAGTTGAATGCACTCCTCACAAAGAAGTTTCTGAGAATGCAGCTGTCTAGTTTTTGTGTGAAGATATTTCCTTTTCCTTGCATAGACCTCAAATCGCTGGAAACATCCACTTGCAGATTTCACAAAAAGAGTGTTTCCAAACTGCTCTATCAAAAGACGGGTTGAAATCTGTGAGTTGAATGCACGCATCGAGGAGATCTTTCTGAGAATGCTTCTGTCTAGTTTTTAGGTGAAGATATTCCATTTCCCAGCATGGGCCTCAAAATGCTCCAAATATCCACTTGCAGATTTTACAAAAAGAGTGTTTCAAAACTGCTCTTTCAAAAAGAAGGTTCAAGTCTATGGGTTGAACGCACTCAACACAAGGAAGTTTCTGAGAATGCTTCTGTCCAGTTTTTATGTGAATATATTTCCATTTCCAGCCTAGGCTTCAAAGCGCTCCAAATATCCACTTGCAGATTCTACAAAAAGAGTGTTTCCAAACTTGTCTATCAATTAGTAGGTTTAACTCTGTTAGGTGAATGCACTCATCACAATGAAATTTCTGAGAATGCTTCTCTCTAGTTTTTATGTGAAGCAATTTCCTTTTCCAACATAGGCCTCAAGGTGCTCTGCATAAACACTTGCGAATTCTACAAACTTAGTGATTCAAAACTGTTCTATCAAAAGGAACGTTCAAGTCTGAGGTGAATGCACTCATCAGAGAGAACTTTCTCAGAATGCTTCTGTCTAGTTTTCAGGTGAAGATATTTCATTGCCCAGCATAGGCCTCAAAGCGCTCCAAATATCCACTTGCAGATTCTACAAAAAGAGTCTTTCAAAACTGCTCTTTGAAAAGGAAGGTTCAAATCTGTGAGTTGAAAGCACTCATCAGAGAGAAGTTTCCGAGAATGATTCTATCTAGTTTTCATCTGCATGTGTTTCCTTTTCCACTAGATGCCGCAATCGCACCAAATATCCACTTGCAGTTTCCACGAAAAGAGTGTTGCAGAACTGCTCCATGGAAAGGAGTGTTCAACTCTGTGAGTTCAATCCCCACATGACATAAAAGTTTCTGAAAATGCTTCTGTCCAGTTTGTATATGAAGATATCTCCTTTTCCAGCATAAGCCTCAAAGAGCTCCAAATATCCACTTGCGTATTCTACAAAAACCGTGTTTCATAACTGGTCTATCAAAAGGGAGGTTCAACTCTGTGAGTTGAATGCACTCATCACAAAGAAGTTTCTGTGAATGCTTCCATCTAGCTTTTATGCAATGATGTTTCCTTTTGCAGCATAGGCCTCAAAGCGCTCCAAATATCCACTTGCAGATTCTACAAAAAGAGGGTTTCAAAACTGCTCTATCAAAAGGCAGGTTGAACTCCGTGAGTTGAATGCACAAAGCACAGGGAACTTTCTGAGAAAGCTTTTGTCCAGTTTCTACGTGAAGATATTTCCTATTCCTGCATAGGCCTCAAAGCACTCCATCCATCCACATGAAGATTCTACTAAGAGTGTTTCGAAACTTCTCTATCAAAAGAAAGGTTGAACTCCGTGAGTTCAACGCACACATCACAAAGAAGTTTCTGAGAATGCTTCTGTCCAGTTTTTATATGAAGATATTTCCTTTTCCAGCATAGGCCTCAAAGCGCTCCATATATCCACTTGCAGATGCTACAAAAAGAGTGTTTCAAAACTGCTCTTTCAGAAGGAAGCTTCAAGTCTGTGAGTTGAATGCACTTCTCACAAAGACGTTTCTGAGAATGCTTCTGTCTAGATTTCATGAGAAGATGTTTGCGTTTACATCACAGGCCTCAAATAACTCCAAATATTCACTTGCGTGTTCTACAAAAAGAGTGTTTCGAAACTTCTCTATCGATTGGTAGGTTCAACTCTCTGAGTTGAATGCACTCTTTACAAAGAGGTTTCTGAGAATATTTCTGTCTAGTTTTTATGTGAAGATATATCCTTTTCCAACATAGGCCTCGAAGCGCTCCGAATAAACAATTACAGATTCTACAAAAGGTGTGCTTCAAAACTGTTCTATCGAAAGGAACGTTCAACTCTGTGAGATGAATGCACTCTTCTCAAAGAGGTTTCTGAGAATGCTGCTGTCTAGTTTTAGGTGAAGACATTTCCTTTTCCAGCATAGGCCTCAAAGCGCTCCAAATACCCACTTGCAGATTCTACAAAAAGAGTGTCTCCCAACTTCTCTATCAATTGGTAGGTTCAAGCCTGTGAGTTGAATGCAATCCACACCAAGAAGTTTCTGAGAATGCTGCTGTTTAGTTCTTATGTGAAGATATTTCCTTTTCCAGCATAGGCCGGAAATCGCTACAAATATCCACTTGCAGACTTTACCAAAAGTGTGCTTCAAAACTGCTCTTTGAAAAGAAAGGTTCAACACTGTGAGTTGAATGCACATATCGCGAAGAAGTTTCTGAGAATGCTTCTGTCTAGTACTTAGGTGAAGAGATTCCATTTCACAGCATAGGCCTCATAGTGCTCCAAATATCCACTTGCAGATTCTACAAAAAGAGTGTTTCAAAACTGTTCTATCAAAAGGAAGGTTCAACTCTGTGACTTGAATGCACTCATCACAAAGAAGTTTCTGAGAATGCTTCTGTCTAGTTTTTATGTGAAGACATTTCCTTTTCCAACATAGGCCTCAAAGCGTTCCGAATAAACACTTGCAGATTGTACAAAAGGAGTGTTTCAAAACTGTTCTATGAAAGGGAACGTTCAAGTCTGTGAGATGAATGCGCTCTTCTCAAAGCGGTTACTGAGAATGCTGCTGTCTAGTTTTTAGGTGAAGACATTTCCTTTTCCAGCATAGGCCTCAAAGCGCTCCAAATTCCCATTTGCAGATTCTACAAAAAGAGTGTCTCCCAACTTCTCTATCAATTGGTAGGTTCAAGTCTGTGAGTTGAATGCAATCCACACAAAGAAGTTTCTGAGAATGCTGCTGTTTAGTTCTTATGTGAAGATATTTCCTTTTCCAGCATAGGCCGGAAATCGCTACAAATATCCACTTGCAGATTTTACTAAAAGTGTGCTTCAAAACTGCTCTTTGAAAAGAAAGGTTCAACACTGTGAGTTGAATGCACATATCGTGAAGAAGTTTCTGAGAATGCTTCTGTCTAGTACTTAGGTGAAGAGATTCCATTTCACAGCATAGGCCTCATAGTGCTCCAAATATCCACTTGCAGATGCTACAAAAAGAGTGTTTGAAAACTGTTCTATCAAAAGGAAGGTTCAACTCTGTGAGTAGAATGCACTCATCACAAAGAAGTTTCTGAGAATGCTTCTGTCTAGTTTTTATGTGAAGACATTTCCTTTTCCAACATAGGCCTCAAAGCGTTCCGAATAAACACTTGCAGATTGTACAAAAGGAGTGTTTCAAAACTGTTCTAGGAAAAGGAACGTTCAAGTCTGTGAGTTGAATGCACTCCTAACAAAGAAGTTTCTGAGAATGCAGCTGTCTAGTTTTTGTGTGAAGATATTTCCTTTTCCTTGCATAGGTCTGAAATCGCTGGAAATATCCACTTGCAGATTTCACAAAAAGAGTGTTTCCAAACTGCTCTATCAAAAGACAGGTTCAACTCTGTGAGAGGAATGCACGCATCGAGAAGAACTTTCTGAGAATGCTTCTGTCTAGTTTTTAGGTGAAGATATTACATTTCCCAGCATAGGCCTCAAAGTGCTCCAAATATCCTTTTGCAGATTTTACAAAAAGAGTGTTTCAAAACTGCTCTTTCAAAAAGAAGGTTCAAGTCTGTGAGTTGAATGCACTCAACACAAGGAAGTTTCTGAGAATGCTTCTGTCTAGTTTTTATGTGAAGATATTTCCATTTCCAGCATAGGCCTCAAAGCGCTCCAAATATCCATTTGCAGATTCTACAAAAAGAGTGTTTCCAAACTTCTCTATCAATTAGGTTCAACTCTGTGAGGTGAATGCACTCATCACAAAGAAGTTTCTGAGAATGCTGCTGTTTAGTTCTTATGTGAAGATATTTCCTTTTCCAGCATAGGCCGGAAATCGCTCTAAATATCCACTTGCAGATTTTACCAAAAGTGTGTTTCAAAACAGCTCTTTGAAAAGAAAGGTTCAACTCTGTGAGTTGATTGCACATGTGGTGAAGAAGTTTCTGAGAATGCTTCTGTCTGGTACTTAGCTGAAGAGATTTCATTTCACAGCAGAGGCCTCATAGTGCTCCAAATATCCACTTGCAGATTCTACAAAAAGAGTGTTTCAAAACTGTTCTATCAAAAGGAAGGTTCAACTCTGTGACTAGAATGCACTCATCACAAAGAAGTTTCTGAGAATGCTTCTGTCTAGTTTTTATGTGAAGATATTTCCTTTTCCAACATAGGCCTCAAAGCGCTCCGAATAAGCACCTGCAGATTGTACAAAAGGAGTGTTTCAAAACTGTTCTATGAAAAGGAACGTTCAAGTCTGTGAGTTGAATGCACTCCTCACAAAGAAGTTTCTGAGAATGCAGCTGTCTAGTTTTTGTGTGAAGATATTTCCTTTTCCTTGCATAGACCTCAAATCGCTGGAAACATCCACTTGCAGATTTCACAAAAGAGTGTTTCCAAACTGCTCTATCAAAAGACGGGTTGAAATCTGTGAGTTGAATGCACGCATCGAGGAGATCTTTCTGAGAATGCTTCTGTCTAGTTTTTAGGTGAAGATATTCCATTTCCCAGCATGGGCCTCAAAATGCTCCAAATATCCACTTGCAGATTTTACAAAAAGAGTGTTTCAAAACTGCTCTTTCAAAAAGAAGGTTCAAGTCTATGGGTTGAACGCACTCAACACAAGGAAGTTTCTGAGAATGCTTCTGTCCAGTTTTTCTGTGAATATATTTCCATTTCCAGCCTAGGCTTCAAAGCGCTCCAAATATCCACTTGCAGATTCTACAAAAAGAGTGTTTCCAAACTTGTCTATCAATTAGTAGGTTTAACTCTGTTGGGTGAATGCAGTCATCACAATGAAATTTCTGAGAATGCTTCTCTCTAGTTTTTATGTGAAGCAATTTCCTTTTCCAACATAGGCCTCAATGTGCTCTGCATAAACACTTGCGAATTCTACAAACTTAGTGATTCAAAACTGTTCTATCAAAAGGAACGTTCAAGTCTGAGGTGAATGCACTCATCAGAGAGAACTTTCTCAGAATGCTTCTGTCTAGTTTTCAGGTGAAGATATTTCACTTCCAAGCATAGGCCTCAAAGCGCTCCAAATATCCACTTGCAGATTCTACAAAAAGAGTCTTTCAAAACTGCTCTTTGAAAAGGAAGGTTCAAATCTGTGAGTTGAAAGCACTCATCAGAGAGAAGTTTCCGAGAATGATTCTATCTAGTTTTCATCTGCATGTGTTTCCTTTTCCACTAGATGCCGCAATCGCACCAAATATCCACTTGCAGTTTCCACGAAAAGAGTGTTGCAGAACTGCTCCATGGAAAGGAGTGTTCAACTCTGTGAGTTCAATCCCCACATGACATAAAAGTTTCTGAAAATGCTTCTGTCCAGTTTGTATATGAAGATATCTCCTTTTCCAGCATAAGCCTCAAAGAGCTCCAAATATCCACTTGCGTATTCTACAAAAACCGTGTTTCATAACTGGTCTATCAAAAGGGAGGTTCAACTCTGTGAGTTGAATGCACTCATCACAAGGAAGTTTCTGTGAATGCTTTCATCTAGCTTTTATGCAATGATGTTTCCTTTTGCAGCATAGGCCTCAAAGCGCTCCAAATATCCACTTGCAGATTCTACAAAAAGAGGGTTTCAAAACTGCTCTATCAAAAGGCAGGTTGAACTCCGTGAGTTGAATGCACAAAGCACAGGGAACTTTCTGAGAAAGCTTTTGTCCAGTTTCTACGTGAAGATATTTCCTATTCCTGCATAGGCCTCAAAGCACTCCATCCATCCACATGAAGATTCTACTAAAAGAGTGTTTCGAAACTTCTCTATCAAAAGAAAGGTTGAACTCCGTGAGTTCAACGCACACATCACAAAGAAGTTTCTGAGAATGCTTCTGTCCAGTTTTTATGTGAAGATATTTCCTTTTCCAGCATAGGCCTCAAAGCGCTCCATATATCCACTTGCAGATGCTACAAAAAGAGTGTTTCAAAACTGCTCTTTCAGAAGGAAGCTTCAAGTCTGTGAGTTGAATGCACTTATCACAAAGACGTTTCTGAGAATGCTTCTGTCTAGATTTCATGAGAAGATGTTTCCATTTACATCACAGGCCTCAAATCCCTCCAAATATTCACTTGCGTGTTCTACAAAAAGAGTGTTTCGAAACTTCTCTATCGATTGGTAGGTTCAACTCTCTGAGTTGAATGCACTCTTTACAAAGAGGTTTCTGAGAATATTTCTGCCTAGTTTTTATGTGAAGATATATCCTTTTCCAACATAGGCCTCGAAGCGCTCCGAATAAACAATTGCAGATTCTACAAAAGGAGTGCTTCAAAACTGTTCTATCGAAAGGAACGTTCAACTCTGTGAGATGAATGCACTCTTCTCAAAGAGGTTTCTGAGAATGCTGCTGTCTAGTTTTTAGGTGAAGACATTTCCTTTTCCAGCATAGGCCTCAAAGCGCTCCAAATACCCACTTGCAGATTCTACAAAAAGAGTGTCTCCCAACTTCTCTATCAATTGGTAGGTTCAAGTCTGTGAGTTGAATGCAATCCACACCAAGAAGTTTCTGAGAATGCTGCTGTTTAGTTCTTATGTGAAGATATTTCCTTTTCCAGCATAGGCCGGAAATCGCTACAAATATCCACTTGCAGACTTTACCAAAAGTGTGCTTCAAAACTGCTCTTTGAAAAGAAAGGTTCAACACTGTGAGTTGAATGCACATATCGCGAAGAAGTTTCTGAGAATGCTTCTGTCTAGTACTTAGGTGAAGAGATTCCATTTCACAGCATAGGCCTCATAGTGCTCCAAATATCCACTTGCAGATTCTACAAAAAGAGTGTTTCAAAACTGTTCTATCAAAAGGAAGGTTCAACTCTGTGACTTGAATGCACTCATCACAAAGAAGTTTCTGAGAATGCTTCTGTCTAGTTTTTATGTGAAGACATTTCCTTTTCCAACATAGGCCTCAAAGCGTTCCGAATAAACACTTGCAGATTGTACAAAAGGAGTGTTTCAAAACTGTTCTATGAAAGGGAACGTTCAAGTCTGTGAGATGAATGCGCTCTTCTCAAAGCGGTTACTGAGAATGCTGCTGTCTAGTTTTTAGGTGAAGACATATCCTTTTCCAGCATAGGCCTCAAAGCGCTCCAAATTCCCATTTGCAGATTCTACAAAAAGAGTGTCTCCCAACTTCTCTATCAATTGGTAGGTTCAAGTCTGTGAGTTGAATGCAATCCACACAAAGAAGTTTCTGAGAATGCTGCTGTTTAGTTCTTATGTGAAAATATTTCCTTTTCCAGCATAGGCCAGAAATCGCTACAAATATCCACTTGCAGATTTTACTAAAAGTGTGCTTCAAAACTGCTCTTTGAAAAGAAAGGTTCAACACTGTGAGTTGAATGCACATATCGTGAAGAAGTTTCTGAGAATGCTTCTGTCTAGTACTTAGGTGAAGAGATTCCATTTCACAGCATAGGCCTCATAGTGCTCCAAATATCCACTTGCAGATTCTACAAAAAGAGTGTTTGAAAACTGTTCTATCAAAAGGAAGGTTCAACCCTGTGAGTAGAATGCACTCATCACAAAGAAGTTTCTGAGAATGCTTCTGTCTAGTTTTTATGTGAAGACATTTCCTTTTCCAACATAGGCCTCAAAGCGTTCCGAATAAACACTTGCAGATTGTACAAAAGGAGTGTTTCAAAACTGTTCTATGAAAAGGAACGTTCAAGTCTGTGAGTTGAATGCACTCCTAACAAAGAAGTTTCTGAGAATGCAGCTGTCTAGTTTTTGTGTGAAGATATTTCCTTTTCCTTGCATAGGTCTCAAATCGCTGGAAATATCCACTTGCAGATTTCACAAAAAGAGTGTTTCCAAACTGCTCTATCAAAAGACAGGTTCAACTCTGTGAGTGGAATGCACGCATCGAGAAGAACTTTCTGAGAATGCTTCTGTCTAGTTTTTAGGTGAAGATATTACACTTCCCAGCATAGGCCTCAAAGTGCTCCAAATATCCTTTTGCAGATTTTACAAAAAGAGTGTTTCAAGACTGCTCTTTCAAAAAGAAGGTTCAAGTCTGTGAGTTGAATGCACTCAACACAAGGAAGTTTCTGAGAATGCTTCTGTCTAGTTTTTATGTGAAGATATTTCCATTTCCAGCATAGGCCTCAAAGCGCTCCAAATATCCATTTGCAGATTCTACAAAAAGAGTGTTTCCAAACTTCTCTATCAATTAGGTTCAACTCTGTGAGGTGAATGCACTCATCACAAAGAAGTTTCTGAGAATGCTGCTGTTTAGTTCTTATGTGAAGATATTTCCTTTTCCAGCATAGGCCGGAAATCGCTCTAAATATCCACTTGCAGATTTTACCAAAAGTGTGTTTCAAAACAGCTCTTTGAAAAGAAAGGTTCAACTCTGTGAGTTGATTGCACATGTGGTGAAGAAGTTTCTGAGAATGCTTCTGTCTGGTACTTAGCTGAAGAGATTTCATTTCACAGCATAGGCCTCATAGTGCTCCAAATATCCACTTGCAGATTCTACAAAAAGAGTGTTTCAAAACTGTTCAATCAAAAGGAAGGTTCAACTCTGTGACTAGAATGCAGTCATCACAAAGAAGTTTCTGAGAATGCTTCTGTCTAGTTTTTATGTGAAGATATTTCCTTTTCCAACATAGGCCTCAAAGCGCTCCGAATAAGCACCTGCAGATTGTACAAAAGGAGTGTTTCAAAACTGTTCTATGAAAAGGAACGTTCAAGTCTGTGAGTTGAATGCACTCCTCACAAAGAAGTTTCTGACAATGCAGCTGTCTAGTTTTTGTGTGAAGATATTTCCTTTTCCTTGCATAGACCTCAAATCGCTGGAAACATCCACTTGCAGATTTCACAAAAAGAGTGTTTCCAAACTGCTCTATCAAAAGACGGGTTGAAATCTGTGAGTTGAATGCACGCATCGAGGAGATCTTTCTGAGAATGCTTCTGTCTAGTTTTTAGGTGAAGATATTCCATTTCCCAGCATGGGCCTCAAAATGCTCCAAATATCCACTTGCAGATTTTACAAAAAGAGTGTTTCAAAACTGCTCTTTCAAAAAGAAGTTTCAAGTCTATGGGTTGAACGCACTCAACACAAGGAAGTTTCTGAGAATGCTTCTGTCCAGTTTTTATGTGAATATATTTCCATTTCCAGCCTAGGCTTCAAAGCGCTCCAAATATCCACTTGCAGATTCTACAAAAAGAGTGTTTCCAAACTTGTCTATCAATTAGTAGGTTTAACTCTGTTAGGTGAATGCACTCATCACAATGAAATTTCTGAGAATGCTTCTCTCTAGTTTTTATGTGAAGCAATTTCCTTTTCCAACATAGGCCTCAAGGTGCTCTGCATAAACACTTGCGAATTCTACAAACTTAGTGATTCAAAACTGTTCTATCAAAAGGAACGTTCAAGTCTGAGGTGAATGCACTCATCAGAGAGAACTTTCTCAGAATGCTTCTGTCTAGTTTTCAGGTGAAGATATTTCATTGCCCAGCATAGGCCTCAAAGCGCTCCAAATATCCACTTGCAGATTCTACAAAAAGAGTCTTTCAAAACTGCTCTTTGAAAAGGAAGGTTCAAATCTGTGAGTTGAAAGCACTCATCAGAGAGAAGTTTCCGAGAATGATTCTATCTAGTTTTCATCTGCATGTGTTTCCTTTTCCACTAGATGCCGCAATCGCACCAAATATCCACTTGCAGTTTCCACGAAAAGAGTGTTGCAGAACTGCTCCATGGAAAGGAGTGTTCAACTCTGTGAGTTCAATCCCCACATGACATAAAAGTTTCTGAAAATGCTTCTGTCCAGTTTGTATATGAAGATATCTCCTTTTCCAGCATAAGCCTCAAAGAGCTCCAAATATCCACTTGCGTATTCTACAAAAACCGTGTTTCATAACTGGTCTATCAAAAGGGAGGTTCAACTCTGTGAGTTGAATGCACTCATCACAAAGAAGTTTCTGTGAATGCTTCCATCTAGCTTTTATGCAATGATGTTTCCTTTTGCAGCATAGGCCTCAAAGCGCTCCAAATATCCACTTGCAGATTCTACAAAAAGAGGGTTTCAAAACTGCTCTATCAAAAGGCAGGTTGAACTCCGTGAGTTGAATGCACAAAGCACAGGGAACTTTCTGAGAAAGCTTTTGTCCAGTTTCTACGTGAAGATATTTCCTATTCCTGCATAGGCCTCAAAGCACTCCATCCATCCACATGAAGATTCTACTAAGAGTGTTTCGAAACTTCTCTATCAAAAGAAAGGTTGAACTCCGTGAGTTCAACGCACACATCACAAAGAAGTTTCTGAGAATGCTTCTGTCCAGTTTTTATATGAAGATATTTCCTTTTCCAGCATAGGCCTCAAAGCGCTCCATATATCCACTTGCAGATGCTACAAAAAGAGTGTTTCAAAACTGCTCTTTCAGAAGGAAGCTTTAAGTCTGTGAGTTGAATGCACTTCTCACAAAGACGTTTCTGAGAATGCTTCTGTCTAGATTTCATGAGAAGATGTTTGCGTTTACATCACAGGCCTCAAATAACTCCAAATATTCACTTGCGTGTTCTACAAAAAGAGTGTTTCGAAACTTCTCTATCGATTGGTAGGTTCAACTCTCTGAGTTGAATGCACTCTTTACAAAGAGGTTTCTGAGAATATTTCTGTCTAGTTTTTATGTGAAGATATATCCTTTTCCAACATAGGCCTCGAAGCGCTCCGAATAAACAATTGCAGATTCTACAAAAGGAGTGCTTCAAAACTGTTCTATCGAAAGGAACGTTCAAGTCTGTGAGATGAATGCACTCTTCTCAAAGAGGTTTCTGAGAATGCTGCTGTCTAGTTTTTAGGTGAAGACATTTCCTTTTCCAGCATAGGCCTCAAAGCGCTCCAAATACCCACTTGCAGATTCTACAAAAAGAGTGTCTCCCAACTTCTCTATCAATTGGTAGGTTCAAGTCTGTGAGTTGAATGCAATCCACACAAAGAAGTTTCTGAGAATGCTGCTGTTTAGTTCTTATGTGAAGATATTTCCTTTTCCAGCATAGGCCGGAAATCGCTACAAATATCCACTTGCAGATTTTACCAAAAGTGTGCTTCAAAACTGCTCTTTGAAAAGAAAGGTTCAACACTGTGAGTTGAATGCACATATCGTGAAGAAGTTTCTGAGAATGCTTCTGTCTAGTACTTAGGTGAAGAGATTCCATTTCACAGCATAGGCCTCATAGTGCTCCAAATATCCACTTGCAGATTCTACAAAAAGAGTGTTTGAAAACTGTTCTATCAAAAGGAAGGTTCAACTCTGTGAGTAGAATGCACTCATCACAAAGAAGTTTCTGAGAATGCTTCTGTCTAGTTTTTATGTGAAGACATTTCCTTTTCCAACATAGGCCTCAAAGCGTTCCGAATAAACACTTGCAGATTGTACAAAAGGAGTGTTTCAAAACTGTTCTATGAAAAGGAACGTTCAAGTCTGTGAGTTGAATGCACTCCTCACAAAGAAGTTTCTGAGAATGCAGCTATCTAGTTTTTGTGTGAAGATATTTCCTTTTCCTTGCATAGGTCTCAAATCGCTGGAAATATCCACTTGCAGATTTCACAAGAAGAGTGTTTCCAAACTGCTCTATCAAAAGACAGGTTCAACTCTGTGAGTTGAATGCACGCATCGAGAAGAACTTTCTGAGAATGCTTCTGTCTAGTTTTTAGGTGAAGATATTACATTTCCCAGCATAGGCCTCAAAGTGCTCCAAATATCCTTTTGCAGATTTTACAAAAAGAGTGTTTCAAAACTGCTCTTTCAAAAAGAATGTTCAAGTCTGTGAGTTGAATGCACTCAACACAAGGAAGTTTCTGAGAATGCTTCTGTCTAGTTTTTATGTGAAGATATTTCCATTTCCAGCATAGGCTTCAAAGCACTCCAAATATCCATTTGCAGATTCTACAAAAAGAGTGTTTCCAAACTTCTCTATCAATTAGCAGGTTCAACTCTGTGAGGTGAATGCACTCATCACAAAGAAGTTTCTGAGAATGCTGCTGTTTAGTTCTTATGTGAAGATATTTCCTTTTCCAGCATAGGCCGGAAATCGCTCTAAATATCCACTTGCAGATTTTACCAAAAGTGTGTTTCAAAACTGCTCTTTGAAAAGAAAGGTTCAACTCTGTGAGTTGATTGCACATGTGGTGAAGAAGTTTCTGAGAATGCTTCTGTCTAGTACTTAGCTGAAGAGATTTCATTTCACAGCATAGGCCTCATAGTGCTCCAAATATCCACTTGCAGATTCTACAAAAAGAGTGTTTCAAAACTGTTCTATCAAAAGGAAGGTTCAACTCTGTGACTAGAATGCACTCATCACAAAGAAGTTTCTGAGAATGCTTCTGTCTAGTTTTTATGTGAAGATATTTCCTTTTCCAACATAGGCCTCAAAGCGCTCCGAATAAGCACCTGCAGATTGTACAAAAGGAGTGTTTCAAAACTGTTCTATGAAAAGGAACGTTCAAGTCTGTGAGTTGAATGCACTCCTCACAAAGAAGTTTCTGAGAATGCAGCTGTCTAGTTTTTGTGTGAAGATATTTCCTTTTCCTTGCATAGACCTCAAATCGCTGGAAACATCCACTTGCAGATTTCACAAAAAGAGTGTTTCCAAACTGCTCTATCAAAAGACAGGTTGAAATCTGTGAGTTGAATGCACGCATCGAGGAGATCTTTCTGAGAATGCTTCTGTCTAGTTTTTAGGTGAAGATATTCCATTTCCCAGCATGGGCCTCAAAATGCTCCAAATATCCATTTGCAGATTTTACAAAAAGAGTGTTTCAAAACTGCTCTTTCAAAAAGAAGGTTCAAGTCTATGGGTTGAATGCACTCAACACAAGGAAGTTTCTGAGAATGCTTCTGTCCAGTTTTTCTGTGAATATATTTCCATTTCCAGCCTAGGCTTCAAAGCGCTCCAAATATCCACTTGCAGATTCTACAAAAAGAGTGTTTCCAAACTTGTCTATCAATTAGTAGGTTTAACTCTGTTAGGTGAATGCACTCATCACAATGAAATTTCTGAGAATGCTTCTCTCTAGTTTTTATGTGAAGCAATTTCCTTTTCCAACATAGGCCTCAAGGTGCTCTGCATAAACACTTGCGAATTCTACAAACTTAGTGATTCAAAACTGTTCTATCAAAAGGAACGTTCAAGTCTGAGGTGAATGCACTCATCAGAGAGAACTTTCTCAGAATGCTTCTGTCTAGTTTTCAGGTGAAGATATTTCACTTCCAAGCATAGGCCTCAAAGCGCTCCAAATATCCACTTGCAGATTCTACAAAAAGAGTCTTTCAAAACTGCTCTTTGAAAAGGAAGGTTCAAATCTGTGAGTTTAAAGCACTCATCAGAGAGAAGTTTCCGAGAATGATTCTATCTAGTTTTCATCTGCATGTGTTTCCTTTTCCACTAGATGCCGCAATCGCACCAAATATCCACTTGCAGTTTCCACGAAAAGAGTGTTGCAGAACTGCTCCATGGAAAGGAGTGTTCAACTCTGTGAGTTCAATCCCCACATGACATAAAAGTTTCTGAAAATGCTTCTGTCCAGTTTGTATATGAAGATTTCTCCTTTTCCTGCATAAGCCTCAAAGAGCTCCAAATATCCACTTGCGTATTCTACAAAAACCGTGTTTCATAACTGGTCTATCAAAAGGGAGGTTCAACTCTGTGAGTTGAATGCACTCATCACAAAGAAGTTTCTGTGAATGCTTCCATCTAGCTTTTATGCAATGATATTTCCTTTTGCAGCATAGGCCTCAAAGCGCTCCAAATATCCACTTGCAGATTCTACAAAAAGAGGGTTTCAAAACTGCTCTATCAAAAGGCAGGTTGAACTCCGTGAGTTGAATGCACAAAGCACAGGGAACTTTCTGAGAAAGCTTTTGTCCAGTTTCTACGTGAAGATATTTCCTATTCCTGCATAGGCCTCAAAGCACTCCATCCATCCACATGAAGATTCTACTAAAAGAGTGTTTCGAAACTTCTCTATCAAAAGAAAGTTTGAACTCCGTGAGTTCAACGCACACATCACAAAGAAGTTTCTGAGAATGCTTCTGTCCAGTTTTTATGTGAAGATATTTCCTTTTCCAGCATAGGCCTCAAAGCGCTCCATATATCCACTTGCAGATGCTACAAAAAGAGTGTTTCAAAACTGCTCTTTCAGAAGGAAGCTTCAAGTCTGTGAGTTGAATGCACTTATCACAAAGACGTTTCTGAGAATGCTTCTGTCTAGATTTCATGAGAAGATGTTTCCATTTACATCACAGGCCTCAAATCCCTCCAAATATTCACTTGCGTGTTCTACAAAAAGAGTGTTTCGAAACTTCTCTATCGATTGGTAGGTTCAACTCTCTGAGTTGAATGCACTCTTTACAAAGAGGTTTCTGAGAATATTTCTGCCTAGTTTTTATGTGAAGATATATCCTTTTCCAACATAGGCCTCGAAGCGCTCCGACTAAACAATTGCAGATTCTACAAAAGGAGTGCTTCAAAACTGTTCTATCGAAAGGAACGTTCAACTCTGTGAGATGAATGCACTCTTCTCAAAGAGGTTTCTGAGAATGCTGCTGTCTAGTTTTTAGGTGAAGACATTTCCTTTTCCAGCATAGGCCTCAAAGCGCTCCAAATACCCACTTGCAGATTCTACAAAAAGAGTGTCTCCCAACTTCTCTATCAATTGGTAGGTTCAAGTCTGTGAGTTGAATGCAATCCACACCAAGAAGTTTCTGAGAATGCTGCTGTTTAGTTCTTATGTGAAGATATTTCCTTTTCCAGCATAGGCCGGAAATCGCTACAAATATCCACTTGCAGACTTTACCAAAAGTGTGCTTCAAAACTGCTCTTTGAAAAGAAAGGTTCAACACTGTGAGTTGAATGCACATATCGCGAAGAAGTTTCTGAGAATGCTTCTGTCTAGTACTTAGGTGAAGAGATTCCATTTCACAGCATAGGCCTCATAGTGCTCCAAATATCCACTTGCAGATTCTACAAAAAGAGTGTTTGAAAACTGTTCTATCAAAAGGAAGGTTCAACCCTGTGAGTAGAATGCACTCATCACAAAGAAGTTTCTGAGAATGCTTCTGTCTAGTTTTTATGTGAAGACATTTCCTTTTCCAACATAGGCCTCAAAGCGTTCCGAATAAACACTTGCAGATTGTACAAAAGGAGTGTTTCAAAACTGTTCTATGAAAAGGAACGTTCAAGTCTGTGAGTTGAATGCACTCCTAACAAAGAAGTTTCTGAGAATGCAGCTGTCTAGTTTTTGTGTGAAGATATTTCCTTTTCCTTGCATAGGTCTCAAATCGCTGGAAATATCCACTTGCAGATTTCACAAAAAGAGTGTTTCCAAACTGCTCTATCAAAAGACAGGTTCAACTCTGTGAGTGGAATGCACGCATCGAGAAGAACTTTCTGAGAATGCTTCTGTCTAGTTTTTAGGTGAAGATATTACATTTCCCAGCATAGGCCTCAAAGTGCTCCAAATATCCTTTTGCAGATTTTACAAAAAGAGTGTTTCAAAACTGCTCTTTCAAAAAGAAGGTTCAAGTCTGTGAGTTGAATGCACTCAACACAAGGAAGTTTCTGAGAATGCTTCTGTCTAGTTTTTATGTGAAGATATTTCCATTTCCAGCATAGGCCTCAAAGCGCTCCAAATATCCATTTGCAGATTCTACAAAAAGAGTGTTTCCAAACTTCTCTATCAATTAGGTTCAACTCTGTGAGGTGAATGCACTCATCACAAAGAAGTTTCTGAGAATGCTGCTGTTTAGTTCTTATGTGAAGATATTTCCTTTTCCAGCATAGGCCGGAAATCGCTCTAAATATCCACTTGCAGATTTTACCAAAAGTGTGTTTCAAAACAGCTCTTTGAAAAGAAAGGTTCAACTCTGTGAGTTGATTGCACATGTGGTGAAGAAGTTTCTGAGAATGCTTCTGTCTGGTACTTAGCTGAAGAGATTTCATTTCACAGCATAGGCCTCATAGTGCTCCAAATATCCACTTGCAGATTCTACAAAAAGAGTGTTTCAAAACTGTTCTATCAAAAGGAAGGTTCAACTCTGTGACTAGAATGCACTCATCACAAAGAAGTTTCTGAGAATGCTTCTGTCTAGTTTTTATGTGAAGATATTTCCTTTTCCAACATAGGCCTCAAAGCGCTCCGAATAAGCACCTGCAGATTGTACAAAAGGAGTGTTTCAAAACTGTTCTATGAAAAGGAACGTTCAAGTCTGTGAGTTGAATGCACTCCTCACAAAGAAGTTTCTGAGAATGCAGCTGTCTAGTTTTTGTGTGAAGATATTTCCTTTTCCTTGCATAGACCTCAAATCGCTGGAAACATCCACTTGCAGATTTCACAAAAAGAGTGTTTCCAAACTGCTCTATCAAAAGACGGGTTGAAATCTGTGAGTTGAATGCACGCATCGAGGAGATCTTTCTGAGAATGCTTCTGTCTAGTTTTTAGGTGAAGATATTCCATTTCCCAGCATGGGCCTCAAAATGCTCCAAATATCCACTTGCAGATTTTACAAAAAGAGTGTTTCAAAACTGCTCTTTCAAAAAGAAGGTTCAAGTCTATGGGTTGAACGCACTCAACACAAGGAAGTTTCTGAGAATGCTTCTGTCCAGTTTTTATGTGAATATATTTCCATTTCCAGCCTAGGCTTCAAAGCGCTCCAAATATCCACTTGCAGATTCTACAAAAAGAGTGTTTCCAAACTTGTCTATCAATTAGTAGGTTTAACTCTGTTAGGTGAATGCACTCATCACAATGAAATTTCTGAGAATGCTTCTCTCTAGTTTTTATGTGAAGCAATTTCCTTTTCCAACATAGGCCTCAAGGTGCTCTGCATAAACACTTGCGAATTCTACAAACTTAGTGATTCAAAACTGTTCTATCAAAAGGAACGTTCAATCTGAGGTGAATGCACTCATCAGAGAGAACTTTCTCAGAATGCTTCTGTCTAGTTTTCAGGTGAAGATATTTCATTGCCCAGCATAGGCCTCAAAGCGCTCCAAATATCCACTTGCAGATTCTACAAAAAGAGTCTTTCAAAACTGCTCTTTGAAAAGGAAGGTTCAAATCTGTGAGTTGAAAGCACTCATCAGAGAGAAGTTTCCGAGAATGATTCTATCTAGTTTTCATCTGCATGTGTTTCCTTTTCCACTAGATGCCGCAATCGCACCAAATATCCACTTGCAGTTTCCACGAAAAGAGTGTTGCAGAACTGCTCCATGGAAAGGAGTGTTCAACTCTGTGAGTTCAATCCCCACATGACATAAAAGTTTCTGAAAATGCTTCTGTCCAGTTTGTATATGAAGATATCTCCTTTTCCAGCATAAGCCTCAAAGAGCTCCAAATATCCACTTGCGTATTCTACAAAAACCGTGTTTCATAACTGGTCTATCAAAAGGGAGGTTCAACTCTGTGAGTTGAATGCACTCATCACAAAGAAGTTTCTGTGAATGCTTCCATCTAGCTTTTATGCAATGATGTTTCCTTTTGCAGCATAGGCCTCAAAGCGCTCCAAATATCCACTTGCAGATTCTACAAAAAGAGGGTTTCAAAACTGCTCTATCAAAAGGCAGGTTGAACTCCGTGAGTTGAATGCACAAAGCACAGGGAACTTTCTGAGAAAGCTTTTGTCCAGTTTCTACGTGAAGATATTTCCTATTCCTGCATAGGCCTCAAAGCACTCCATCCATCCACATGAAGATTCTACTAAGAGTGTTTCGAAACTTCTCTATCAAAAGAAAGGTTGAACTCCGTGAGTTCAACGCACACATCACAAAGAAGTTTCTGAGAATGCTTCTGTCCAGTTTTTATATGAAGATATTTCCTTTTCCAGCATAGGCCTCAAAGCGCTCCATATATCCACTTGCAGATGCTACAAAAAGAGTGTTTCAAAACTGCTCTTTCAGAAGGAAGCTTCAAGTCTGTGAGTTGAATGCACTTCTCACAAAGACGTTTCTGAGAATGCTTCTGTCTAGATTTCATGAGAAGATGTTTGCGTTTACATCACAGGCCTCAAATAACTCCAAATATTCACTTGCGTGTTCTACAAAAAGAGTGTTTCGAAACTTCTCTATCGATTGGTAGGTTCAAATCTCTGAGTTGAATGCACTCTTTACAAAGAGGTTTCTGAGAATATTTCTGTCTAGTTTTTATGTGAAGATATATCCTTTTCCAACATAGGCCTCGAAGCGCTCCGAATAAACAATTGCAGATTCTACAAAAGGAGTGCTTCAAAACTGTTCTATCGAAAGGAACGTTCAAGTCTGTGAGATGAATGCACTCTTCTCAAAGAGGTTTCTGAGAATGCTGCTGTCTAGTTTTTAGGTGAAGACATTTCCTTTTCCAGCATAGGCCTCAAAGCGCTCCAAATACCCACTTGCAGATTCTACAAAAAGAGTGTCTCCCAACTTCTCTATCAATTGGTAGGTTCAAGTCTGTGAGTTGAATGCAATCCACACAAAGAAGTTTCTGAGAATGCTGCTGTTTAGTTCTTCTGTGAAGATATTTCCTTTTCCAGCATAGGCCGGAAACCGCTACAAATATCCACCTGCAGATTTTACCAAAAGTGTGCTTCAAAACTGCTCTTTGAAAAGAAAGGTTCAACACTGTGAGTTGAATGCACATATCGTGAAGAAGTTTCTGAGAATGCTTCTGTCTAGTACTTAGGTGAAGAGATTCCATTTCACAGCATAGGAATCATAGTGCTCCAAATATCCACTTGCAGATTCTACAAAAAGAGTGTTTCAAAACTGTTCTATCAAAAGGAAGGTTCAAGTCTGTGAGTAGAATGCACTCATCACAAAGAAGTTTCTGAGAATGCTTCTGTCTAGTTTTTATGTGAAGACATTTCCTTTTCCAACATAGGCCTCAAAGCGTTCCGAATAAACACTTGCAGATTGTACAAAAGGAGTGTTTCAAAACTGTTCTATGAAAAGGAACGTTCAAGTCTGTGAGTTGAATGCAATCCTCACAAAGAAGTTTCTGAGAATGCAGCTGTCTAGTTTTTGTGTGAAGATATTTCCTTTTCCTTGCATAGGTCTCAAATCGCTGGAAATAGCCACTTGCAGATTTCACAAGAAGAGTGTTTCCAAACTGCTCTATCAAAAGACAGGTTCAACTCTGTGAGTTGAATGCACGCATCGAGAAGAACTTTCTGAGAATGCTTCTGTCTAGTTTTTAGGTGAAGATATTACATTTCCCAGCATAGGCCTCAAAGTGCTCCAAATATCCTTTTGCAGATTTTACAAAAAGAGTGTTTCAAAACTGCTCTTTCAAAAAGAAGGTTCAAGTCTGTGAGTTGAATGCACTCAACACAAGGAAGTTTCTGAGAATGCTTCTGTCTAGTTTTTATGTGAAGATATTTCCATTTCCAGCATCAGCCTCAAAGCGCTCCAAATATCCATTTGCAGATTCTACAAAAAGAGTGTTTCCAAACTTCTCTATCAATTAGTAGGTTCAACTCTGTGAGGTGAATGCACTCATCACAAAGAAGTTTCTGAGAATGCTGCTGTTTAGTTCTTATGTGAAGATATTTCCTTTTCCAGCATAGGCCGGAAATCGCTCTAAACATCCATTTGCAGATTTTACCAAAAGTGTGTTTCAAAACTGCTCTTTGAAAAGAAAGGTTCAACTCTGTGAGTTGATTGCACATGTGGTGAAGAAGTTTCTGAGAATGCTTCTGTCTAGTACTTAGCTGAAGAGATTTCATTTCACAGCATAGGCCTCATAGTGCTCCAAATATCCACTTGCAGATTCTACAAAAAGAGTGTTTCAAAACTGTTCTATCAAAAGGAAGGTTCAACTCTGTGACTAGAATGCACTCATCACAAAGAAGTTTCTGAGAATGCTTCTGTCTAGTTTTTATGTGAAGATATTTCCTTTTCCAACATAGGCCTCAAAGCGCTCCGAATAAACACCTGCAGATTGTACAAAAGGAGTGTTTCAAAACTGTTCTATGAAAAGGAACGTTCAAGTCTGTGAGTTGAATGCACTCCTCACAAAGAAGTTTCTGAGAATGCAGCTGTCTAGTTTTTGTGTGAAGATATTTCCTTTTCCTTGCATAGACCTCAAATCGCTGGAAATATCCACTTGCAGATTTCACAAAAAGAGTGTTTCCAAACTGCTCTATCAAAAGACGGGTTGAAATCTGTGAGTTGAATGCACGCATCGAGGAGATCGTTCTGAGAATGCTTCTGTCTAGTTTTTAGGTGAAGATATTCCATTTCCCAGCATGGGCCTCAAAATGCTCCAAATATCCATTTGCAGATTTTACAAAAAGAGTGTTTCAAAACTGCTCTTTCAAAAAGAAGGTTCAAGTCTATGGGTTGAACGCACTCAACACAAGGACGTTTCTGAGAATGCTTCTGTCCAGTTTTTCTGTGAATATATTTCCATTTCCAGCCTAGGCTTCAAAGCGCTCCAAATATCCACTTGCAGATTCTACAAAAAGAGTGTTTCCAAACTTGTCTATCAATTAGTAGGTTCAACTCTGTGAGGTGAATGCACTCATCACAATGAAATTTCTGAGAATGCTTCTCTCTAGTTTTTATGTGAAGCAATTTCCTTTTCCAACATAGGCCTCAAGGTGCTCTGCATAAACACTTGCGAATTCTACAAACTTAGTGATTCAAAACTGTTCTATCAAAAGGAACGTTCAAGTCTGAGGTGAATGCACTCATCAGAGAGAACTTTCTCAGAATGCTTCTGTCTAGTTTTCAGGTGAAGATATTTCATTTCCCAGCATAGGCCTCAAAGCGCTCCAAATATCCACTTGCAGATCCTACAAAAAGAGTCTTTCAAAACTGCTCTTTGAAAACGAAGGTTCAAATCTGCGAGTTGAAAGGACTCATCAGAGAGACGTTTCCGAGAATGATTCTATCTAGTTTTCATCTGCACGTGTTTCCTTTTCCACTAGATGCCGCAATCGCACCAAATATCCACTTGCAGTTTCCACGAAAAGAGTGTTGCAGAACTGCTCCATGGAAAGGAGTGTTCAACTCTGTGAGTTCAATCCCCACATGACATAAAAGTTTCTGAAAATGCTTCTGTCCAGTTTGTATATGAAGATATCTCCTTTTCCAGCATAAGCCTCAAAGAGCTCCAAATATCCACTTGCGTATTCTACAAAAACCGTGTTTCATAACTGGTCTATCAAAAGCAAGGTTCAACTCTGTGAGTTGAATGCACTCATCACAAAGAAGTTTCTGTGAATGCTTCCATCTAGCTTTTATGCAATGATATTTCCTTTTGCAACATAGGCCTCAAAGCGCTCCAAATATCCACTTGCAGATTCTACAAAAAGAGGGTTTCAAAACTGCTCTATCAAAAGGCAGGTTGAACTCCGTGAATTGAATGCACAAAGCACAGGGAACTTTCTGAGAAAGCTTTTGTCCAGTTTCTACGTGAAGATATTTCCATTTCCAGCATAGGCCTCAAAGCACTCCATCCATCCACATGAAGATTCTACTAAAAGAGGGTTTCGAAACTTCCCTATCAAAAGAAAGGTTGAACTCCGTGAGTTCAACGCACACATCACAAAGAAGTTTCTGAGAATGCTTCTGTCCAGTTTTTATGTGAAGATATTTCCTTTTCCAGCATAGGCCTCAAAGCGCTCCATATATCCACTTGCAGATGCTACAAAAAGAGTGTTTCAAAACTGCTCTTTCAGAAGGAAGCTTCAAGTCTGTG
This sequence comes from Pongo pygmaeus, assembly GCF_028885625.2. NCBI lineage: Eukaryota > Metazoa > Chordata > Mammalia > Primates > Hominidae > Pongo > Pongo pygmaeus. Next base: position 22,514,176 of record NC_085930.1, read on the forward strand.
AGTTGAATGCACTTCTCACAAAGACGTTTCTGAGAATGCTTCTGTCTAGATTTCATGAGAAGATGTTTCCATTTACATCACAGGCCTCAAATCCCTCCAAATATTCACTTGCGTGTTCTACAAAAAGAGTGTTTCGAAACTTCTCTATCGATTGGTAGGTTCAACCCTCTGAGTTGAATGCAGTCTTTACAAAGAGGTTTCTGAGAATATTTCTGTCTAGTTTTTATGTGAAGATATATCCTTTTCCAACATAGGCCTCGAAGCGCTCCGACTAAACAATTGCAGATTCTACAAAAGGAGTGCTTCAAAACTGTTCTATCGAAAGGAACGTTCAAGTCTGTGAGATGAATGCACTCTTCTCAAAGAGGTTTCTGAGAATGCTGCTGTCTAGTTTTTAGGTGAAGACATTTCCTTTTCCAGCATAGGCCTCAAAGCGCTCCAAATACCCACTTGCAGATTCTACAAAAAGAGTGTCTCCCAACTTCTCTATCAATTGGTAGGTTCAAGTCTGTGAGTTGAATGCAATCCACACAAAGAAGTTTCTGAGAATGCTGCTGTTTAGTTCTTATGTGAAGATATTTCCTTTTCCAGCATAGGCCGGAAATCGCTACAAATATCCACTTGCAGATTTTACCGAAAGTGTGCTTCAAAACTGCTCTTTGAAAAGAAAGGTTCAACACTGTGAGTTGAATGCACATATCGTGAAGAAGTTTCTGAGAATGCTTCTGTCTAGTACTTAGGTGAAGAGATTCCATTTCACAGCATAGGCCTCATAGTGCACCAAATATCCACTTGCAGAATCTACAAAAAGAGTGTTTCAAAACTGTTCTATCAAAAGGAAGGTTCAAGTCTGTGAGTAGAATGCACTCATCACAAAGAAGTTTCTGAGAATGCTTCTGTCTAGTTCTTATGTGAAGACATTTCCTTTTTCAACATAGGCCTCAAAGCGTTCCGAATAAACACTTGCAGATTGTACAAAAGGAGTGTTTCAAAACTGTTCTATGAAAAGGAACGTTCAAGTCTGTGAGTTGAATGCACTCCTCACAAAGAAGTTTCTGAGAATGCAGCTGTCTAGTTTTTGTGTGAAGATATTTCCTTTTCCTTGCATAGGTCTCAAATCGCTGGAAATATCCACTTGCAGATTTCACAAGAAGAGTGTTTCCAAACTGCTCTATCAAAAGACAGGTTCAACTCTGTGAGTTGAATGCACGCATCGAGAAGAACTTTCTGAGAATGCTTCTGTCTAGTTTTTAGGTGAAGATATTACATTTCCCAGCATAGGCCTCAAAGTGCTCCAAATATCCTTTTGCAGATTTTACAAAAAGAGTGTTTCAAAACTGCTCTTTCAAAAAGAAGGTTCAAGTCTGTGAGTTGAATGCACTCAACACAAGGAAGTTTCTGAGAATGCTTCTGTCTAGTTTTTATGTGAAGATATTTCCATTTCCAGCATAGGCCTCAAAGCGCTCCAAATATCCATTTGCAGATTCTACAAAAAGAGTGTTTCCAAACTTCTCTATCAATTAGGTTCAACTCTGTGAGGTGAATGCACTCATCACAAAGAAGTTTCTGAGAATGCTGCTGTTTAGTTCTTATGTGAAGATATTTCCTTTTCCAGCATAGGCCGGAAATCGCTACAAATATCCACTTGCAGATTTTACCAAAAGTGTGTTTCAAAACAGCTCTTTGAAAAGAAAGGTTCAACTCTGTGAGTTGATTGCACATGTGGTGAAGAAGTTTCTGAGAATGCTTCTGTCTGGTACTTAGCTGAAGAGATTTCATTTCACAGCATAGGCCTCATAGTGCTCCAAATATCCACTTGCAGATTCTACAAAAAGAGTGTTTCAAAACTGTTCTATCAAAAGGAAGGTTCAACTCTGTGACTAGAATGCACTCATCACAAAGAAGTTTCTGAGAATGCTTCTGTCTAGTTTTTATGTGAAGATATTTCCTTTTCCAACATAGGCCTCAAAGCGCTCCGAATAAGCACCTGCAGATTGTACAAAAGGAGTGTTTCAAAACTGTTCTATGAAAAGGAACGTTCAAGTCTGTGAGTTGAATGCACTCCTCACAAAGAAGTTTCTGAGAATGCAGCTGTCTAGTTTTTGTGTGAAGATATTTCCTTTTCCTTGCATAGACCTCAAATCGCTGGAAACATCCACTTGCAGATTTCACAAAAAGAGTGTTTCCAAACTGCTCTATCAAAAGACGGGTTGAAATCTGTGAGTTGAATGCACGCATCGAGGAGATCTTTCTGAGAATGCTTCTGTCTAGTTTTTAGGTGAAGATATTCCATTTCCCAGCATGGGCCTCAAAATGCTCCAAATATCCACTTGCAGATTTTACAAAAAGAGTGTTTCAAAACTGCTCTTTCAAAAAGAAGGTTCAAGTCTATGGGTTGAACGCACTCAACACAAGGAAGTTTCTGAGAATGCTTCTGTCCAGTTTTTATGTGAATATATTTCCATTTCCAGCCTAGGCTTCAAAGCGCTCCAAATATCCACTTGCAGATTCTACAAAAAGAGTGTTTCCAAACTTGTCTATCAATTAGTAGGTTTAACTCTGTTAGGTGAATGCACTCATCACAATGAAATTTCTGAGAATGCTTCTCTCTAGTTTTTATGTGAAGCAATTTCCTTTTCCAACATAGGCCTCAAGGTGCTCTGCATAAACACTTGCGAATTCTACAAACTTAGTGATTCAAAACTGTTCTATCAAAAGGAACGTTCAATCTGAGGTGAATGCACTCATCAGAGAGAACTTTCTCAGAATGCTTCTGTCTAGTTTTCAGGTGAAGATATTTCATTGCCCAGCATAGGCCTCAAAGCGCTCCAAATATCCACTTGCAGATTCTACAAAAAGAGTCTTTCAAAACTGCTCTTTGAAAAGGAAGGTTCAAATCTGTGAGTTGAAAGCACTCATCAGAGAGAAGTTTCCGAGAATGATTCTATCTAGTTTTCATCTGCATGTGTTTCCTTTTCCACTAGATGCCGCAATCGCACCAAATATCCACTTGCAGTTTCCACGAAAAGAGTGTTGCAGAACTGCTCCATGGAAAGGAGTGTTCAACTCTGTGAGTTCAATCCCCACATGACATAAAAGTTTCTGAAAATGCTTCTGTCCAGTTTGTATATGAAGATATCTCCTTTTCCAGCATAAGCCTCAAAGAGCTCCAAATATCCACTTGCGTATTCTACAAAAACCGTGTTTCATAACTGGTCTATCAAAAGGGAGGTTCAACTCTGTGAGTTGAATGCACTCATCACAAAGAAGTTTCTGTGAATGCTTCCATCTAGCTTTTATGCAATGATGTTTCCTTTTGCAGCATAGGCCTCAAAGCGCTCCAAATATCCACTTGCAGATTCTACAAAAAGAGGGTTTCAAAACTGCTCTATCAAAAGGCAGGTTGAACTCCGTGAGTTGAATGCACAAAGCACAGGGAACTTTCTGAGAAAGCTTTTGTCCAGTTTCTACGTGAAGATATTTCCTATTCCTGCATAGGCCTCAAAGCACTCCATCCATCCACATGAAGATTCTACTAAGAGTGTTTCGAAACTTCTCTATCAAAAGAAAGGTTGAACTCCGTGAGTTCAACGCACACATCACAAAGAAGTTTCTGAGAATGCTTCTGTCCAGTTTTTATATGAAGATATTTCCTTTTCCAGCATAGGCCTCAAAGCGCTCCATATATCCACTTGCAGATGCTACAAAAAGAGTGTTTCAAAACTGCTCTTTCAGAAGGAAGCTTCAAGTCTGTGAGTTGAATGCACTTCTCACAAAGACGTTTCTGAGAATGCTTCTGTCTAGATTTCATGAGAAGATGTTTGCGTTTACATCACAGGCCTCAAATAACTCCAAATATTCACTTGCGTGTTCTACAAAAAGAGTGTTTCGAAACTTCTCTATCGATTGGTAGGTTCAAATTTCTGAGTTGAATGCACTTCTCACAAAGACGTTTCTGAGAATGCTTCTGTCTAGATTTCATGAGAAGATGTTTGCGTTTACATCACAGGCCTCAAATAACTCCAAATATTCACTTGCGTGTTCTACAAAAAGAGTGTTTCGAAACTTCTCTATCGATTGGTAGGTTCAAATCTCTGAGTTGAATGCACTCTTTACAAAGAGGTTTCTGAGAATATTTCTGTCTAGTTTTTATGTGAAGATATATCCTTTTCCAACATAGGCCTCGAAGCGCTCCGAATAAACAATTGCAGATTCTACAAAAGGAGTGCTTCAAAACTGTTCTATCGAAAGGAACGTTCAAGTCTGTGAGATGAATGCACTCTTCTCAAAGAGGTTTCTGAGAATGCTGCTGTCTAGTTTTTAGGTGAAGACATTTCCTTTTCCAGCATAGGCCTCAAAGCGCTCCAAATACCCACTTGCAGATTCTACAAAAAGAGTGTCTCCCAACTTCTCTATCAATTGGTAGGTTCAAGTCTGTGAGTTGAATGCAATCCACACAAAGAAGTTTCTGAGAATGCTGCTGTTTAGTTCTTCTGTGAAGATATTTCCTTTTCCAGCATAGGCCGGAAACCGCTACAAATATCCACCTGCAGATTTTACCAAAAGTGTGCTTCAAAACTGCTCTTTGAAAAGAAAGGTTCAACACTGTGAGTTGAATGCACATATCGTGAAGAAGTTTCTGAGAATGCTTCTGTCTAGTACTTAGGTGAAGAGATTCCATTTCACAGCATAGGAATCATAGTGCTCCAAATATCCACTTGCAGATTCTACAAAAAGAGTGTTTCAAAACTGTTCTATCAAAAGGAAGGTTCAAGTCTGTGAGTAGAATGCACTCATCACAAAGAAGTTTCTGAGAATGCTTCTGTCTAGTTTTTATGTGAAGACATTTCCTTTTCCAACATAGGCCTCAAAGCGTTCCGAATAAACACTTGCAGATTGTACAAAAGGAGTGTTTCAAAACTGTTCTATGAAAAGGAACGTTCAAGTCTGTGAGTTGAATGCAATCCTCACAAAGAAGTTTCTGAGAATGCAGCTGTCTAGTTTTTGTGTGAAGATATTTCCTTTTCCTTGCATAGGTCTCAAATCGCTGGAAATAGCCACTTGCAGATTTCACAAGAAGAGTGTTTCCAAACTGCTCTATCAAAAGACAGGTTCAACTCTGTGAGTTGAATGCACGCATCGAGAAGAACTTTCTGAGAATGCTTCTGTCTAGTTTTTAGGTGAAGATATTACATTTCCCAGCATAGGCCTCAAAGTGCTCCAAATATCCTTTTGCAGATTTTACAAAAAGAGTGTTTCAAAACTGCTCTTTCAAAAAGAAGGTTCAAGTCTGTGAGTTGAATGCACTCAACACAAGGAAGTTTCTGAGAATGCTTCTGTCTAGTTTTTATGTGAAGATATTTCCATTTCCAGCATCAGCCTCAAAGCGCTCCAAATATCCATTTGCAGATTCTACAAAAAGAGTGTTTCCAAACTTCTCTATCAATTAGTAGGTTCAACTCTGTGAGGTGAATGCACTCATCACAAAGAAGTTTCTGAGAATGCTGCTGTTTAGTTCTTATGTGAAGATATTTCCTTTTCCAGCATAGGCCGGAAATCGCTCTAAACATCCACTTGCAGATTTTACCAAAAGTGTGTTTCAAAACTGCTCTTTGAAAAGAAAGGTTCAACTCTGTGAGTTGATTGCACATGTGGTGAAGAAGTTTCTGAGAATGCTTCTGTCTAGTACTTAGCTGAAGAGATTTCATTTCACAGCATAGGCCTCATAGTGCTCCAAATATCCACTTGCAGATTCTACAAAAAGAGTGTTTCAAAACTGTTCTATCAAAAGGAAGGTTCAACTCTGTGACTAGAATGCACTCATCACAAAGAAGTTTCTGAGAATGCTTCTGTCTAGTTTTTATGTGAAGATATTTCCTTTTCCAACATAGGCCTCAAAGCGCTCCGAATAAACACCTGCAGATTGTACAAAAGGAGTGTTTCAAAACTGTTCTATGAAAAGGAACGTTCAAGTCTGTGAGTTGAATGCACTCCTCACAAAGAAGTTTCTGAGAATGCAGCTGTCTAGTTTTTGTGTGAAGATATTTCCTTTTCCTTGCATAGACCTCAAATCGCTGGAAATATCCACTTGCAGATTTCACAAAAAGAGTGTTTCCAAACTGCTCTATCAAAAGACGGGTTGAAATCTGTGAGTTGAATGCACGCATCGAGGAGATCGTTCTGAGAATGCTTCTGTCTAGTTTTTAGGTGAAGATATTCCATTTCCCAGCATGGGCCTCAAAATGCTCCAAATATCCATTTGCAGATTTTACAAAAAGAGTGTTTCAAAACTGCTCTTTCAAAAAGAAGGTTCAAGTCTATGGGTTGAACGCACTCAACACAAGGACGTTTCTGAGAATGCTTCTGTCCAGTTTTTCTGTGAATATATTTCCATTTCCAGCCTAGGCTTCAAAGCGCTCCAAATATCCACTTGCAGATTCTACAAAAAGAGTGTTTCCAAACTTGTCTATCAATTAGTAGGTTCAACTCTGTGAGGTGAATGCACTCATCACAATGAAATTTCTGAGAATGCTTCTCTCTAGTTTTTATGTGAAGCAATTTCCTTTTCCAACATAGGCCTCAAGGTGCTCTGCATAAACACTTGCGAATTCTACAAACTTAGTGATTCAAAACTGTTCTATCAAAAGGAACGTTCAAGTCTGAGGTGAATGCACTCATCAGAGAGAACTTTCTCAGAATGCTTCTGTCTAGTTTTCAGGTGAAGATATTTCATTTCCCAGCATAGGCCTCAAAGCGCTCCAAATATCCACTTGCAGATCCTACAAAAAGAGTCTTTCAAAACTGCTCTTTGAAAACGAAGGTTCAAATCTGCGAGTTGAAAGGACTCAACAGAGAGACGTTTCCGAGAATGATTCTATCTAGTTTTCATCTGCACGTGTTTCCTTTTCCACTAGATGCCGCAATCGCACCAAATATCCACTTGCAGTTTCCACGAAAAGAGTGTTGCAGAACTGCTCCATGGAAAGGAGTGTTCAACTCTGTGAGTTCAATCCCCACATGACATAAAAGTTTCTGAAAATGCTTCTGTCCAGTTTGTATATGAAGATATCTCCTTTTCCAGCATAAGCCTCAAAGAGCTCCAAATATCCACTTGCGTATTCTACAAAAACCGTGTTTCATAACTGGTCTATCAAAAGCAAGGTTCAACTCTGTGAGTTGAATGCACTCATCACAAAGAAGTTTCTGTGAATGCTTCCATCTAGCTTTTATGCAATGATATTTCCTTTTGCAACATAGGCCTCAAAGCGCTCCAAATATCCACTTGCAGATTCTACAAAAAGAGGGTTTCAAAACTGCTCTATCAAAAGGCAGGTTGAACTCCGTGAATTGAATGCACAAAGCACAGGGAACTTTCTGAGAAAGCTTTTGTCCAGTTTCTACGTGAAGATATTTCCATTTCCAGCATAGGCCTCAAAGCACTCCATCCATCCACATGAAGATTCTACTAAAAGAGGGTTTCGAAACTTCCCTATCAAAAGAAAGGTTGAACTCCGTGAGTTCAACGCACACATCACAAAGAAGTTTCTGAGAATGCTTCTGTCCAGTTTTTATGTGAAGATATTTCCTTTTCCAGCATAGGCCTCAAAGCGCTCCATATATCCACTTGCAGATGCTACAAAAAGAGTGTTTCAAAACTGCTCTTTCAGAAGGAAGCTTCAAGTCTGTGAGTTGAATGCACTTCTCACAAAGACGTTTCTGAGAATGCTTCTGTCTAGATTTCATGAGAAGATGTTTCCATTTACATCACAGGCCTCAAATCCCTCCAAATATTCACTTGCGTGTTCTACAAAAAGAGTGTTTCGAAACTTCTCTATCGATTGGTAGGTTCAACCCTCTGAGTTGAATGCAGTCTTTACAAAGAGGTTTCTGAGAATATTTCTGTCTAGTTTTTATGTGAAGATATATCCTTTTCCAACATAGGCCTCGAAGCGCTCCGACTAAACAATTGCAGATTCTACAAAAGGAGTGCTTCAAAACTGTTCTATCGAAAGGAACGTTCAAGTCTGTGAGATGAATGCACTCTTCTCAAAGAGGTTTCTGAGAATGCTGCTGTCTAGTTTTTAGGTGAAGACATTTCCTTTTCCAGCATAGGCCTCAAAGCGCTCCAAATACCCACTTGCAGATTCTACAAAAAGAGTGTCTCCCAACTTCTCTATCAATTGGTAGGTTCAAGTCTGTGAGTTGAATGCAATCCACACAAAGAAGTTTCTGAGAATGCTGCTGTTTAGTTCTTATGTGAAGATATTTCCTTTTCCAGCATAGGCCGGAAATCGCTACAAATATCCACTTGCAGATTTTACCAAAAGTGTGCTTCAAAACTGCTCTTTGAAAAGAAAGGTTCAACACTGTGAGTTGAATGCACATATCGTGAAGAAGTTTCTGAGAATGCTTCTGTCTAGTACTTAGGTGAAGAGATTCCATTTCACAGCATAGGCCTCATAGTGCACCAAATATCCACTTGCAGATTCTACAAAAAGAGTGTTTCAAAACTGTTCTATCAAAAGGAAGGTTCAAGTCTGTGAGTAGAATGCACTCATCACAAAGAAGTTTCTGAGAATGCTTCTGTCTAGTTCTTATGTGAAGACATTTCCTTTTTCAACATAGGCCTCAAAGCGTTCCGAATAAACACTTGCAGATTGTACAAAAGGAGTGTTTCAAAACTGTTCTATGAAAAGGAACGTTCAAGTCTGTGAGTTGAATGCACTCCTCACAAAGAAGTTTCTGAGAATGCAGCTGTCTAGTTTTTGTGTGAAGATATTTCCTTTTCCTTGCATAGGTCTCAAATCGCTGGAAATATCCACTTGCAGATTTCACAAGAAGAGTGTTTCCAAACTGCTCTATCAAAAGACAGGTTCAACTCTGTGAGTTGAATGCACGCATCGAGAAGAACTTTCTGAGAATGCTTCTGTCTAGTTTTTAGGTGAAGATATTACATTTCCCAGCATAGGCCTCAAAGTGCTCCAAATATCCTTTTGCAGATTTTACAAAAAGAGTGTTTCAAAACTGCTCTTTCAAAAAGAAGGTTCAAGTCTGTGAGTTGAATGCACTCAACACAAGGAAGTTTCTGAGAATGCTTCTGCCTAGTTTTTATGTGAAGATATTTCCATTTCCAGCATAGGCCTCAAAGCGCTCCAAATATCCATTTGCAGATTCTACAAAAAGAGTGTTTCCAAACTTCTCTATCAATTAGTAGGTTCAACTCTGTGAGGTGAATGCACTCATCACAAAGAAGTTTCTGAGAATGCTGCTGTTTAGTTCTTATGTGAAGATATTTCCTTTTCCAGCATAGGCCGGAAATCGCTCTAAATATCCACTTGCAGATTTTACCAAAAGTGTGTTTCAAAACTGCTCTTTGAAAAGAAAGGTTCAACTCTGTGAGTTGATTGCACATGTGGTGAAGAAGTTTCTGAGAATGCTTCTGTCTAGTACTTAGCTGAAGAGATTTCATTTCACAGCATAGGCCTCATAGTGCTCCAAATATCCACTTGCAGATTCTACAAAAAGAGTGTTTCAAAACTGTTCTATCAAAAGGAAGGTTCAACTCTGTGACTGGAATGCACTCATCACAAAGAAGTTTCTGAGAATGCTTCTGTCTAGTTTTTATGTGAAGATATTTCCTTTTCCAACATAGGCCTCAAAGCGCTCTGAATAAACACCTGCAGATTGTACAAAAGGAGTGTTTCAAAACTGTTCTATGAAAAGGAACGTTCAAGTCTGTGAGTTGAATGCACTCCTCACAAAGAAGTTTCTGAGAATGCAGCTGTCTAGTTTTTGTGTGAAGATATTTCCTTTTCCTTGCATAGACCTCAAATCGCTGGAAATATCCACTTGCAGATTTCACAAAAAGAGTGTTTCCAAACTGCTCTATCAAAAGACGGGTTGAAATCTGTGAGTTGAATGCACGCATCGAGGAGATCTTTCTGAGAATGCTTCTGTCTAGTTTTTAGGTGAAGATATTACATTTCCCAGCATGGGCCTCAAAATGCTCCAACTATCCATTTGCAGATTTTACAAAAAGAGTGTTTCAAAACTGCTCTTTCAAAAAGAAGGTTCAAGTCTATGGGTTGAACGCACTCAACACAAGGAAGTTTCTGAGAATGCTTCTGTCCAGTTTTTATGTGAATATATTTCCATTTCCAGCCTAGGCTTCAAAGCGCTCCAAATATCCACTTGCAGATTCTACAAAAAGAGTGTTTCCAAACTTGTCTATCAATTAGTAGGTTCAACTCTGTTAGATGAATGCACTCATCACAATGAAATTTCTGAGAATGCTTCTCTCTAGTTTTTATGTGAAGCAATTTCCTTTTCCAACATAGGCCTCAAGGTGCTCTGCATAAACACTTGCGAATTCTACAAACTTAGTGATTCAAAACTGTTCTATCAAAAGGAACGTTCAAGTCTGAGGTGAATGCACACATCAGAGAGAACTTTCTCAGAATGCTTCTGTCTAGTTTTCAGGTGAAGATATTTCATTTCCCAGCATAGGCCTCAAAGCGCTCCAAATATCCACTTGCAGATCCTACAAAAAGAGTCTTTCAAAACTGCTCTTTGAAAAGGAAGGTTCAAATCTGTGAGTTGAAAGCACTCATCAGAGAGACGTTTCCGAGAATGATTCTATCTAGTTTTCATCTGCATGTGTTTCCTTTTCCACTAGATGCCGCAATCGCACCAAATATCCACTTGCAGTTTCCACGAAAAGAGTGTTGCAGAACTGCTCCATAGAAAGGAGTGTTCCACTCTGTGAGTTCAATCCCCACATGACATAAAAGTTTCTGAAAATGCTTCTGTCCAGTTTGTATATGAAGATATCTCCTTTTCCAGCATAAGCCTCAAAGAGCTCCAAATATCCACTTGCGTATTCTACAAAAACCGTGTTTCATAACTGGTCTATCAAAAGCAAGGTTCAACTCTGTGAGTTGAATGCACTCATCACAAAGAAGTTTCTGTGAATGCTTCCATCTAGCTTTTATGCAATGATATTTCCTTTTGCAGCATAGGCCTCAAAGCGCTCCAAATATCCACTTGCAGATTCTACAAAAAGAGGGTTTCAAAACTGCTCTATCAAAAGGCAGGTTGAACTCCGTGAGTTGAATGCACAAAGCACAGGGAACTTTCTGAGAAAGCTTTTGTCCAGTTTCTACGTGAAGATATTTCCTTTTCCAGCATAGGCCGGAAATCGCTACAAATATCCACTTGCAGATTTTACCAAAAGTGTGCTTCAAAACTGCTCTTTGAAAAGAAAGGTTCAACACTGTGAGTTGAATGCACATATCGTGAAGAAGTTTCTGAGAATGCTTCTGTCTAGTACTTAGGTGAAGAGATTCCATTTCACAGCATAGGCCTCATAGTGCTCCAAATATCCACTTGCAGATTCTACTAAAAGAGTGTTTGAAAACTGTTCTATCAAAAGGAAGGTTCAACTCTGTGAGTAGAATGCACTCATCACAAAGAAGTTTCTGAGAATGCTTCTGTCTAGTTTTTATGTGAAGACATTTCCTTTTCCAACATAGGCCTCAAAGCGTTCCGAATAAACACTTGCAGATTGTACAAAAGGAGTGTTTCAAAACTGTTCTATGAAAAGGAACGTTCAAGTCTGTGAGTTGAATGCACTCCTCGCAAAGAAGTTTCTGAGAATGCAGCTGTCTAGTTTTTGTGTGAAGATATTTCCTTTTCCTTGCATAGGTCTCAAATCGCTGGAAATATCCACTTGCAGATTTCACAAAAAGAGTGTTTCCAAACTGCTCTATCAAAAGACAGGTTCAACTCTGTGAGTGGAATGCACGCATCGAGAAGAACTTTCTGAGAATGCTTCTGTCTAGTTTTTAGGTGAAGATATTACATTTCCCAGCATAGGCCTCAAAGTGCTCCAAATATCCTTTTGCAGATTTTACAAAAAGAGTGTTTCAAAACTGCTCTTTCAAAAAGAAGGTTCAAGTCTGTGAGTTGAATGCACTCAACACAAGGAAGTTTCTGAGAATGCTTCTGTCTAGTTTTTATGTGAAGGTATTTCCATTTCCAGCATAGGCCTCAAAGCGCTCCAAATATCCATTTGCAGATTCTACAAAAAGAGTGTTTCCAAACTTCTCTATCAATTAGTAGGTTCAACTCTGTGAGGTGAATGCACTCATCACAAAGAAGTTTCTGAGAATGCTGCTGTTTAGTTCTTATGTGAAGATATTTCCTTTTCCAGCATAGGCCGGAAATCGCTCTAAATATCCACTTGCAGATTTTACCAAAAGTGTGTTTCAAAACTGCTCTTTGAAAAGAAAGGTTCAACTCTGTGAGTTGATTGCACATGTGGTGAAGAAGTTTCTGAGAATGCTTCTGTCTAGTACTTAGCTGAAGAGATTTCATTTCACAGCATAGGCCTCATAGTGCTCCAAATATCCACTTGCAGATTCTACAAAAAGAGTGTTTCAAAACTGTTCTATCAAAAGGAAGGTTCAACTCTGTGACTGGAATGCACTCATCACAAAGAAGTTTCTGAGAATGCTTCTGTCTAGTTTTTATGTGAAGATATTTCCTTTTCCAACATAGGCCTCAAAGCGCTCCGAATAAACACCTGCACATTGTACAAAAGGAGTGTTTCAAAACTGTTCTATGAAAAGGAACGTTCAAGTCTGTGAGTTGAATGCACTCCTCACAAAGAAGTTTCTGAGAATGCAGCTGTCTAGTTTTTGTGTGAAGATATTTCCTTTTCCTTGCATAGACCTCAAATCGCTGGAAATATCCACTTGCAGATTTCACAAAAAGAGTGTTTCCAAACTGCTCTATCAAAAGACGGGTTGAAATCTGTGAGTTGAATGCACGCATCGAGGAGATCTTTCTGAGGATGCTTCTGTCTAGTTTTTAGGTGAAGATATTCCATTTCCCAGCATGGGCCTCAAAATGCTCCAAATATCCATTTGCAGATTTTACAAAAAGAGTGTTTCAAAACTGCTCTTTCAAAAAGAAGGTTCAAGTCTATGGGTTGAACGCACTCAACACAAGGAAGTTTCTGAGAATGCTTCTGTCCAGTTTTTATGTGAATATATTTCCATTTCCAGCCTAGGCTTCAAAGCGCTCCAAATATCCACTTGCAGATTCTACAAAAAGAGTGTTTCCAAACTTGTCTATCAATTAGTAGGTTCAACTCTGTTAGGTGAATGCACTCATCACAATGAAATTCCTGAGAATGCTTCTCTCTAGTTTTTATGTGAAGCAATTTCCTTTTCCAACATAGGCCTCAAGGTGCTCTGCATAAACACTTGCGAATTCTACAAACTTAGTGATTCAAAACTGTTCTATCAAAAGGAACGTTCAAGTCTGAGGTGAATGCACTCATCAGAGAGAACTTTCTCAGAATGCTTCTGTCTAGTTTTCAGGTGAAGATATTTCATTTCCCAGCATAGGCCTCAAAGCGCTCCAAATATCCACTTGCAGATCCTACAAAAAGAGTCTTTCAAAACTGCTCTTTGAAAAGGAATGTTCAAATCTGTGAGTTGAAAGCGCTCATCAGAGAGACGTTTCCGAGAATGATTCTATCTAGTTTTCATCTGCATGTGTTTCCTTTTCCACTAGATGCCGCAATCGCACCAAATATCCACTTGCAGTTTCCACGAAAAGAGTGTTGCAGAACTGCTCCATGGAAAGGAGTGTTCAACTCTGTGAGTTCAATCCCCACATGACATAAAAGTTTCTGAAAATGCTTCTGTCCAGTTTGTATATGAAGATATCTCCTTTTCCAGCATAAGCCTCAAAGCTCCAAATATCCACTTGCGTATTCTACAAAAACCGTGTTTCATAACTGGTCTATCAAAAGGGAGGTTCAACTCTGTGAGTTGAATGCACTCATCACAAAGAAGTTTCTGTGAATGCTTCCATCTAGCTTTTATGCAATGATATTTCCTTTTGCAGCATAGGCCTCAAAGCGCTCCAAATATCCACTTGCAGATTCTACAAAAAGAGGGTTTCAAAACTGCTCTATCAAAAGGCAGGTTGAACTCCGTGAGTTGAATGCACAAAGCACAGGGAACTTTCTGAGAAAGCTTTTGTCCAGTTTCTACGTGAAGATATTTCCTTTTCCAGCCTAGGCCTCAAAGCACTCCATCCATCCACATGAAGATTCTACTAAAAGAGTGTTTCGAAACTTCTCTATCAAAAGAAAGGTTGAACTCCGTGAGTTCAACGCACACATCACAAAGAAGTTTCTGAGAATGCTTCTGTCCAGTTTTTATGTGAAGATATTTCCTTTTCCAGCATAGGCCTCAAAGCGCTCCATATATCCACTTGCAGATGCTACAAAAAGAGTGTTTCAAAACTGCTCTTTCAGAAGGAAGCTTCAAGTCTGTGAGTTGAATGCACTTCTCACAAAGACGTTTCTGAGAATGCTTCTGTCTAGATTTCATGAGAAGATGTTTCCATTTACATCACAGGCCTCAAATCCCTCCAAATATTCACTTGCGTGTTCTACAAAAAGAGTGTTTCGAAACTTCTCTATCGATTGGTAGGTTCAACTCTCTGAGTTGAATGCACTCTTTACAAAGAGGTTTCTGAGAATATTTCTGCCTAGTTTTTATGTGAAGATATATCCTTTTCCAACATAGGCCTCGAAGCGCTCCGACTAAACAATTGCAGATTCTACAAAAGGAGTGCTTCAAAACTGTTCTATCGAAAGGAACGTTCAAGTCTGTGAGATGAATGCACTCTTCTCAAAGAGGTTTCTGAGAATGCTGCTGTCTAGTTTTTAGGTGAAGACATTTCCTTTTCCAGCATAGGCCTCAAAGCGCTCCAAATACCCACTTGCAGATTCTACAAAAAGAGTGTCTCCCAACTTCTCTATCAATTGGTAGGTTCAAGCCTGTGAGTTGAATGCAATCCACACCAAGAAGTTTCTGAGAATGCTGCTGTTTAGTTCTTATGTGAAGATATTTCCTTTTCCAGCATAGGCCGGAAATCGCTACAAATATCCACTTGCAGACTTTACCAAAAGTGTGCTTCAAAACTGCTCTTTGAAAAGAAAGGTTCAACACTGTGAGTTGAATGCACATATCGTGAAGAAGTTTCTGAGAATGCTTCTGTCTAGTACTTAGGTGAAGAGATTCCATTTCACAGCATAGGCCTCATAGTGCTCCAAATATCCACTTGCAGATTCTACAAAAAGAGTGTTTCAAAACTGTTCTATCAAAAGGAAGGTTCAACTCTGTGACTTGAATGCACTCATCACAAAGAAGTTTCTGAGAATGCTTCTGTCTAGTTTTTATGTGAAGACATTTCCTTTTCCAACATAGGCCTCAAAGCGTTCCGAATAAACACTTGCAGATTGTACAAAAGGAGTGTTTCAAAACTGTTTTTGAAAGGGAACGTTCAAGTCTGTGAGATGAATGCGCTCTTCTCAAAGCGGTTACTGAGAATGCTGCTGTCTAGTTTTTAGGTGAAGACATTTCCTTTTCCAGCATAGGCCTCAAAGCGCTCCAAATTCCCATTTGCAGATTCTACAAAAAGAGTGTCTCCCAACTTCTCTATCAATTGGTAGGTTCAAGTCTGTGAGTTGAATGCAATCCACACAAAGAAGTTTCTGAGAATGCTGCTGTTTAGTTTTTGTGTGAAGATATTTCCTTTTCCTTGCATAGGTCTCAAATCGCTGGAAATATCCACTTGCAGATTTCACAAAAAGAGTGTTTCCAAACTGCTCTATCAAAAGACAGGTTCAACTCTGTGAGTGGAATGCACGCATCGAGAAGAACTTTCTGAGAATGCTTCTGTCTAGTTTTTAGGTGAAGATATTACATTTCCCAGCATAGGCCTCAAAGTGCTCCAAATATCCTTTTGCAGATTTTACAAAAAGAGTGTTTCAAAACTGCTCTTTCAAAAAGAAGGTTCAAGTCTGTGAGTTGAATGCACTCAACACAAGGAAGTTTCTGAGAATGCTTCTGTCTAGTTTTTATGTGAAGATATTTCCATTTCCAGCATAGGCCTCAAAGCGCTCCAAATATCCATTTGCAGATTCTACAAAAAGAGTGTTTCCAAACTTCTCTATCAATTAGGTTCAACTCTGTGAGGTGAATGCACTCATCACAAAGAAGTTTCTGAGAATGCTGCTGTTTAGTTCTTATGTGAAGATATATCCTTTTCCAGCATAGGCCGGAAATCGCTCTAAATATCCACTTGCAGATTTTACCAAAAGTGTGTTTCAAAACAGCTCTTTGAAAAGAAAGGTTCAACTCTGTGAGTTGATTGCACATGTGGTGAAGAAGTTTCTGAGAATACTTCTGTCTGGTACTTAGCTGAAGAGATTTCATTTCACAGCATAGGCCTCATAGTGCTCCAAATATCCACTTGCAGATTCTACAAAAAGAGTGTTTCAAAACTGTTCTATCAAAAGGAAGGTTCAACTCTGTGACTAGAATGCACTCATCACAAAGAAGTTTCTGAGAATGCTTCTGTCTAGTTTTTATGTGAAGATATTTCCTTTTCCAACATAGGCCTCAAAGCGCTCCGAATAAGCACCTGCAGATTGTACAAAAGGAGTGTTTCAAAACTGTTCTATGAAAAGGAACGTTCAAGTCTGTGAGTTGAATGCACTCCTCACAAAGAAGTTTCTGAGAATGCAGCTGTCTAGTTTTTGTGTGAAGATATTTCCTTTTCCTTGCATAGACCTCAAATCGCTGGAAACATCCACTTGCAGATTTCACAAAAAGAGTGTTTCCAAACTGCTCTATCAAAAGACGGGTTGAAATCTGTGAGTTGAATGCACGCATCGAGGAGATCTTTCTGAGAATGCTTCTGTCTAGTTTTTAGGTGAAGATATTCCATTTCCCAGCATGGGCCTCAAAATGCTCCAAATATCCACTTGCAGATTTTACAAAAAGAGTGTTTCAAAACTGCTCTTTCAAAAAGAAGGTTCAAGTCTATGGGTTGAACGCACTCAACACAAGGAAGTTTCTGAGAATGCTTCTGTCCAGTTTTTATGTGAATATATTTCCATTTCCAGCCTAGGCTTCAAAGCGCTCCAAATATCCACTTGCAGATTCTACAAAAAGAGTGTTTCCAAACTTGTCTATCAATTAGTAGGTTTAACTCTGTTAGGTGAATGCACTCATCACAATGAAATTTCTGAGAATGCTTCTCTCTAGTTTTTATGTGAAGCAATTTCCTTTTCCAACATAGGCCTCAAGGTGCTCTGCATAAACACTTGCGAATTCTACAAACTTAGTGATTCAAAACTGTTCTATCAAAAGGAACGTTCAAGTCTGAGGTGAATGCACTCATCAGAGAGAACTTTCTCAGAATGCTTCTGTCTAGTTTTCAGGTGAAGATATTTCATTGCCCAGCATAGGCCTCAAAGCGCTCCAAATATCCACTTGCAGATTCTACAAAAAGAGTCTTTCAAAACTGCTCTTTGAAAAGGAAGGTTCAAATCTGTGAGTTGAAAGCACTCATCAGAGAGAAGTTTCCGAGAATGATTCTATCTAGTTTTCATCTGCATGTGTTTCCTTTTCCACTAGATGCCGCAATCGCACCAAATATCCACTTGCAGTTTCCACGAAAAGAGTGTTGCAGAACTGCTCCATGGAAAGGAGTGTTCAACTCTGTGAGTTCAATCCCCACATGACATAAAAGTTTCTGAAAATGCTTCTGTCCAGTTTGTATATGAAGATATCTCCTTTTCCAGCATAAGCCTCAAAGAGCTCCAAATATCCACTTGCGTATTCTACAAAAACCGTGTTTCATAACTGGTCTATCAAAAGGGAGGTTCAACTCTGTGAGTTGAATGCACTCATCACAAAGAAGTTTCTGTGAATGCTTCCATCTAGCTTTTATGCAATGATATTTCCTTTTGCAGCATAGGCCTCAAAGCGCTCCAAATATCCACTTGCAGATTCTACAAAAAGAGGGTTTCAAAACTGCTCTATCAAAAGGCAGGTTGAACTCCGTGAGTTGAATGCACAAAGCACAGGGAACTTTCTGAGAAAGCTTTTGTCCAGTTTCTACGTGAAGATATTTCCTTTTCCAGCCTAGGCCTCAAAGCACTCCATCCATCCACATGAAGATTCTACTAAAAGAGTGTTTCGAAACTTCTCTATCAAAAGAAAGGTTGAACTCCGTGAGTTCAACGCACACATCACAAAGAAGTTTCTGAGAATGCTTCTGTCCAGTTTTTATGTGAAGATATTTCCTTTTCCAGCATAGGCCTCAAAGCGCTCCATATATCCACTTGCAGATGCTACAAAAAGAGTGTTTCAAAACTGCTCTTTCAGAAGGAAGCTTCAAGTCTGTGAGTTGAATGCACTTCTCACAAAGACGTTTCTGAGAATGCTTCTGTCTAGATTTCATGAGAAGATGTTTCCATTTACATCACAGGCCTCAAATCCCTCCAAATATTCACTTGCGTGTTCTACAAAAAGAGTGTTTCGAAACTTCTCTATCGATTGGTAGGTTCAACTCTCTGAGTTGAATGCACTCTTTACAAAGAGGTTTCTGAGAATATTTCTGCCTAGTTTTTATGTGAAGATATATCCTTTTCCAACATAGGCCTCGAAGCGCTCCGACTAAACAATTGCAGATTCTACAAAAGGAGTGCTTCAAAACTGTTCTATCGAAAGGAACGTTCAAGTCTGTGAGATGAATGCACTCTTCTCAAAGAGGTTTCTGAGAATGCTGCTGTCTAGTTTTTAGGTGAAGACATTTCCTTTTCCAGCATAGGCCTCAAAGCGCTCCAAATACCCACTTGCAGATTCTACAAAAAGAGTGTCTCCCAACTTCTCTATCAATTGGTAGGTTCAAGCCTGTGAGTTGAATGCAATCCACACCAAGAAGTTTCTGAGAATGCTGCTGTTTAGTTCTTATGTGAAGATATTTCCTTTTCCAGCATAGGCCGGAAATCGCTACAAATATCCACTTGCAGACTTTACCAAAAGTGTGCTTCAAAACTGCTCTTTGAAAAGAAAGGTTCAACACTGTGAGTTGAATGCACATATCGTGAAGAAGTTTCTGAGAATGCTTCTGTCTAGTACTTAGGTGAAGAGATTCCATTTCACAGCATAGGCCTCATAGTGCTCCAAATATCCACTTGCAGATTCTACAAAAAGAGTGTTTGAAAACTGTTCTATCAAAAGGAAGGTTCAACTCTGTGAGTAGAATGCACTCATCACAAAGAAGTTTCTGAGAATGCTTCTGTCTAGTTTTTATGTGAAGACATTTCCTTTTCCAACATAGGCCTCAAAGCGTTCCGAATAAACACTTGCAGATTGTACAAAAGGAGTGTTTCAAAACTGTTCTATGAAAAGGAACGTTCAAGTCTGTGAGTTGAATGCACTCCTCGCAAAGAAGTTTCTGAGAATGCAGCTGTCTAGTTTTTGTGTGAAGATATTTCCTTTTCCTTGCATAGGTCTCAAATCGCTGGAAATATCCACTTGCAGATTTCACAAAAAGAGTGTTTCCAAACTGCTCTATCAAAAGACAGGTTCAACTCTGTGAGTGGAATGCACGCATCGAGAAGAACTTTCTGAGAATGCTTCTGTCTAGTTTTTAGGTGAAGATATTACATTTCCCAGCATAGGCCTCAAAGTGCTCCAAATATCCTTTTGCAGATTTTACAAAAAGAGTGTTTCAAAACTGCTCTTTCAAAAAGAAGGTTCAAGTCTGTGAGTTGAATGCACTCAACACAAGGAAGTTTCTGAGAATGCTTCTGTCTAGTTTTTATGTGAAGGTATTTCCATTTCCAGCATAGGCCTCAAAGCGCTCCAAATATCCATTTGCAGATTCTACAAAAAGAGTGTTTCCAAACTTCTCTATCAATTAGTAGGTTCAACTCTGTGAGGTGAATGCACTCATCACAAAGAAGTTTCTGAGAATGCTGCTGTTTAGTTCTTATGTGAAGATATTTCCTTTTCCAGCATAGGCCGGAAATCGCTCTAAATATCCACTTGCAGATTTTACCAAAAGTGTGTTTCAAAACTGCTCTTTGAAAAGAAAGGTTCAACTCTGTGAGTTGATTGCACATGTGGTGAAGAAGTTTCTGAGAATGCTTCTGTCTAGTACTTAGCTGAAGAGATTTCATTTCACAGCATAGGCCTCATAGTGCTCCAAATATCCACTTGCAGATTCTACAAAAAGAGTGTTTCAAAACTGTTCTATCAAAAGGAAGGTTCAACTCTGTGACTGGAATGCACTCATCACAAAGAAGTTTCTGAGAATGCTTCTGTCTAGTTTTTATGTGAAGATATTTCCTTTTCCAACATAGGCCTCAAAGCGCTCCGAATAAACACCTGCACATTGTACAAAAGGAGTGTTTCAAAACTGTTCTATGAAAAGGAACGTTCAAGTCTGTGAGTTGAATGCACTCCTCACAAAGAAGTTTCTGAGAATGCAGCTGTCTAGTTTTTGTGTGAAGATATTTCCTTTTCCTTGCATAGACCTCAAATCGCTGGAAATATCCACTTGCAGATTTCACAAAAAGAGTGTTTCCAAACTGCTCTATCAAAAGACGGGTTGAAATCTGTGAGTTGAATGCACGCATCGAGGAGATCTTTCTGAGGATGCTTCTGTCTAGTTTTTAGGTGAAGATATTCCATTTCCCAGCATGGGCCTCAAAATGCTCCAAATATCCATTTGCAGATTTTACAAAAAGAGTGTTTCAAAACTGCTCTTTCAAAAAGAAGGTTCAAGTCTATGGGTTGAACGCACTCAACACAAGGAAGTTTCTGAGAATGCTTCTGTCCAGTTTTTATGTGAATATATTTCCATTTCCAGCCTAGGCTTCAAAGCGCTCCAAATATCCACTTGCAGATTCTACAAAAAGAGTGTTTCCAAACTTGTCTATCAATTAGTAGGTTCAACTCTGTTAGGTGAATGCACTCATCACAATGAAATTCCTGAGAATGCTTCTCTCTAGTTTTTATGTGAAGCAATTTCCTTTTCCAACATAGGCCTCAAGGTGCTCTGCATAAACACTTGCGAATTCTACAAACTTAGTGATTCAAAACTGTTCTATCAAAAGGAACGTTCAAGTCTGAGGTGAATGCACTCATCAGAGAGAACTTTCTCAGAATGCTTCTGTCTAGTTTTCAGGTGAAGATATTTCATTTCCCAGCATAGGCCTCAAAGCGCTCCAAATATCCACTTGCAGATCCTACAAAAAGAGTCTTTCAAAACTGCTCTTTGAAAAGGAATGTTCAAATCTGTGAGTTGAAAGCGCTCATCAGAGAGACGTTTCCGAGAATGATTCTATCTAGTTTTCATCTGCATGTGTTTCCTTTTCCACTAGATGCCGCAATCGCACCAAATATCCACTTGCAGTTTCCACGAAAAGAGTGTTGCAGAACTGCTCCATGGAAAGGAGTGTTCAACTCTGTGAGTTCAATCCCCACATGACATAAAAGTTTCTGAAAATGCTTCTGTCCAGTTTGTATATGAAGATATCTCCTTTTCCAGCATAAGCCTCAAAGCTCCAAATATCCACTTGCGTATTCTACAAAAACCGTGTTTCATAACTGGTCTATCAAAAGGGAGGTTCAACTCTGTGAGTTGAATGCACTCATCACAAAGAAGTTTCTGTGAATGCTTCCATCTAGCTTTTATGCAATGATATTTCCTTTTGCAGCATAGGCCTCAAAGCGCTCCAAATATCCACTTGCAGATTCTACAAAAAGAGGGTTTCAAAACTGCTCTATCAAAAGGCAGGTTGAACTCCGTGAGTTGAATGCACAAAGCACAGGGAACTTTCTGAGAAAGCTTTTGTCCAGTTTCTACGTGAAGATATTTCCTTTTCCAGCCTAGGCCTCAAAGCACTCCATCCATCCACATGAAGATTCTACTAAAAGAGTGTTTCGAAACTTCTCTATCAAAAGAAAGGTTGAACTCCGTGAGTTCAACGCACACATCACAAAGAAGTTTCTGAGAATGCTTCTGTCCAGTTTTTATGTGAAGATATTTCCTTTTCCAGCATAGGCCTCAAAGCGCTCCATATATCCACTTGCAGATGCTACAAAAAGAGTGTTTCAAAACTGCTCTTTCAGAAGGAAGCTTCAAGTCTGTGAGTTGAATGCACTTCTCACAAAGACGTTTCTGAGAATGCTTCTGTCTAGATTTCATGAGAAGATGTTTCCATTTACATCACAGGCCTCAAATCCCTCCAAATATTCACTTGCGTGTTCTACAAAAAGAGTGTTTCGAAACTTCTCTATCGATTGGTAGGTTCAACTCTCTGAGTTGAATGCACTCTTTACAAAGAGGTTTCTGAGAATATTTCTGCCTAGTTTTTATGTGAAGATATATCCTTTTCCAACATAGGCCTCGAAGCGCTCCGACTAAACAATTGCAGATTCTACAAAAGGAGTGCTTCAAAACTGTTCTATCGAAAGGAACGTTCAAGTCTGTGAGATGAATGCACTCTTCTCAAAGAGGTTTCTGAGAATGCTGCTGTCTAGTTTTTAGGTGAAGACATTTCCTTTTCCAGCATAGGCCTCAAAGCGCTCCAAATACCCACTTGCAGATTCTACAAAAAGAGTGTCTCCCAACTTCTCTATCAATTGGTAGGTTCAAGCCTGTGAGTTGAATGCAATCCACACCAAGAAGTTTCTGAGAATGCTGCTGTTTAGTTCTTATGTGAAGATATTTCCTTTTCCAGCATAGGCCGGAAATCGCTACAAATATCCACTTGCAGACTTTACCAAAAGTGTGCTTCAAAACTGCTCTTTGAAAAGAAAGGTTCAACACTGTGAGTTGAATGCACATATCGTGAAGAAGTTTCTGAGAATGCTTCTGTCTAGTACTTAGGTGAAGAGATTCCATTTCACAGCATAGGCCTCATAGTGCTCCAAATATCCACTTGCAGATTCTACAAAAAGAGTGTTTCAAAACTGTTCTATCAAAAGGAAGGTTCAACTCTGTGACTTGAATGCACTCATCACAAAGAAGTTTCTGAGAATGCTTCTGTCTAGTTTTTATGTGAAGACATTTCCTTTTCCAACATAGGCCTCAAAGCGTTCCGAATAAACACTTGCAGATTGTACAAAAGGAGTGTTTCAAAACTGTTTTTGAAAGGGAACGTTCAAGTCTGTGAGATGAATGCGCTCTTCTCAAAGCGGTTACTGAGAATGCTGCTGTCTAGTTTTTAGGTGAAGACATTTCCTTTTCCAGCATAGGCCTCAAAGCGCTCCAAATTCCCATTTGCAGATTCTACAAAAAGAGTGTCTCCCAACTTCTCTATCAATTGGTAGGTTCAAGTCTGTGAGTTGAATGCAATCCACACAAAGAAGTTTCTGAGAATGCTGCTGTTTAGTTTTTGTGTGAAGATATTTCCTTTTCCTTGCATAGGTCTCAAATCGCTGGAAATATCCACTTGCAGATTTCACAAAAAGAGTGTTTCCAAACTGCTCTATCAAAAGACAGGTTCAACTCTGTGAGTGGAATGCACGCATCGAGAAGAACTTTCTGAGAATGCTTCTGTCTAGTTTTTAGGTGAAGATATTACATTTCCCAGCATAGGCCTCAAAGTGCTCCAAATATCCTTTTGCAGATTTTACAAAAAGAGTGTTTCAAAACTGCTCTTTCAAAAAGAAGGTTCAAGTCTGTGAGTTGAATGCACTCAACACAAGGAAGTTTCTGAGAATGCTTCTGTCTAGTTTTTATGTGAAGATATTTCCATTTCCAGCATAGGCCTCAAAGCGCTCCAAATATCCATTTGCAGATTCTACAAAAAGAGTGTTTCCAAACTTCTCTATCAATTAGGTTCAACTCTGTGAGGTGAATGCACTCATCACAAAGAAGTTTCTGAGAATGCTGCTGTTTAGTTCTTATGTGAAGATATATCCTTTTCCAGCATAGGCCGGAAATCGCTCTAAATATCCACTTGCAGATTTTACCAAAAGTGTGTTTCAAAACAGCTCTTTGAAAAGAAAGGTTCAACTCTGTGAGTTGATTGCACATGTGGTGAAGAAGTTTCTGAGAATACTTCTGTCTGGTACTTAGCTGAAGAGATTTCATTTCACAGCATAGGCCTCATAGTGCTCCAAATATCCACTTGCAGATTCTACAAAAAGAGTGTTTCAAAACTGTTCTATCAAAAGGAAGGTTCAACTCTGTGACTAGAATGCACTCATCACAAAGAAGTTTCTGAGAATGCTTCTGTCTAGTTTTTATGTGAAGATATTTCCTTTTCCAACATAGGCCTCAAAGCGCTCCGAATAAGCACCTGCAGATTGTACAAAAGGAGTGTTTCAAAACTGTTCTATGAAAAGGAACGTTCAAGTCTGTGAGTTGAATGCACTCCTCACAAAGAAGTTTCTGAGAATGCAGCTGTCTAGTTTTTGTGTGAAGATATTTCCTTTTCCTTGCATAGACCTCAAATCGCTGGAAACATCCACTTGCAGATTTCACAAAAAGAGTGTTTCCAAACTGCTCTATCAAAAGACGGGTTGAAATCTGTGAGTTGAATGCACGCATCGAGGAGATCTTTCTGAGAATGCTTCTGTCTAGTTTTTAGGTGAAGATATTCCATTTCCCAGCATGGGCCTCAAAATGCTCCAAATATCCACTTGCAGATTTTACAAAAAGAGTGTTTCAAAACTGCTCTTTCAAAAAGAAGGTTCAAGTCTATGGGTTGAACGCACTCAACACAAGGAAGTTTCTGAGAATGCTTCTGTCCAGTTTTTATGTGAATATATTTCCATTTCCAGCCTAGGCTTCAAAGCGCTCCAAATATCCACTTGCAGATTCTACAAAAAGAGTGTTTCCAAACTTGTCTATCAATTAGTAGGTTTAACTCTGTTAGGTGAATGCACTCATCACAATGAAATTTCTGAGAATGCTTCTCTCTAGTTTTTATGTGAAGCAATTTCCTTTTCCAACATAGGCCTCAAGGTGCTCTGCATAAACACTTGCGAATTCTACAAACTTAGTGATTCAAAACTGTTCTATCAAAAGGAACGTTCAAGTCTGAGGTGAATGCACTCATCAGAGAGAACTTTCTCAGAATGCTTCTGTCTAGTTTTCAGGTGAAGATATTTCATTGCCCAGCATAGGCCTCAAAGCGCTCCAAATATCCACTTGCAGATTCTACAAAAAGAGTCTTTCAAAACTGCTCTTTGAAAAGGAAGGTTCAAATCTGTGAGTTGAAAGCACTCATCAGAGAGAAGTTTCCGAGAATGATTCTATCTAGTTTTCATCTGCATGTGTTTCCTTTTCCACTAGATGCCGCAATCGCACCAAATATCCACTTGCAGTTTCCACGAAAAGAGTGTTGCAGAACTGCTCCATGGAAAGGAGTGTTCAACTCTGTGAGTTCAATCCCCACATGACATAAAAGTTTCTGAAAATGCTTCTGTCCAGTTTGTATATGAAGATATCTCCTTTTCCAGCATAAGCCTCAAAGAGCTCCAAATATCCACTTGCGTATTCTACAAAAACCGTGTTTCATAACTGGTCTATCAAAAGGGAGGTTCAACTCTGTGAGTTGAATGCACTCATCACAAAGAAGTTTCTGTGAATGCTTCCATCTAGCTTTTATGCAATGATATTTCCTTTTGCAGCATAGGCCTCAAAGCGCTCCAAATATCCACTTGCAGATTCTACAAAAAGAGGGTTTCAAAACTGCTCTATCAAAAGGCAGGTTGAACTCCGTGAGTTGAATGCACAAAGCACAGGGAACTTTCTGAGAAAGCTTTTGTCCAGTTTCTACGTGAAGATATTTCCTTTTCCAGCCTAGGCCTCAAAGCACTCCATCCATCCACATGAAGATTCTACTAAAAGAGTGTTTCGAAACTTCTCTATCAAAAGAAAGGTTGAACTCCGTGAGTTCAACGCACACATCACAAAGAAGTTTCTGAGAATGCTTCTGTCCAGTTTTTATGTGAAGATATTTCCTTTTCCAGCATAGGCCTCAAAGCGCTCCATATATCCACTTGCAGATGCTACAAAAAGAGTGTTTCAAAACTGCTCTTTCAGAAGGAAGCTTCAAGTCTGTGAGTTGAATGCACTTCTCACAAAGACGTTTCTGAGAATGCTTCTGTCTAGATTTCATGAGAAGATGTTTCCATTTACATCACAGGCCTCAAATCCCTCCAAATATTCACTTGCGTGTTCTACAAAAAGAGTGTTTCGAAACTTCTCTATCGATTGGTAGGTTCAACTCTCTGAGTTGAATGCACTCTTTACAAAGAGGTTTCTGAGAATATTTCTGCCTAGTTTTTATGTGAAGATATATCCTTTTCCAACATAGGCCTCGAAGCGCTCCGACTAAACAATTGCAGATTCTACAAAAGGAGTGCTTCAAAACTGTTCTATCGAAAGGAACGTTCAAGTCTGTGAGATGAATGCACTCTTCTCAAAGAGGTTTCTGAGAATGCTGCTGTCTAGTTTTTAGGTGAAGACATTTCCTTTTCCAGCATAGGCCTCAAAGCGCTCCAAATACCCACTTGCAGATTCTACAAAAAGAGTGTCTCCCAACTTCTCTATCAATTGGTAGGTTCAAGCCTGTGAGTTGAATGCAATCCACACCAAGAAGTTTCTGAGAATGCTGCTGTTTAGTTCTTATGTGAAGATATTTCCTTTTCCAGCATAGGCCGGAAATCGCTACAAATATCCACTTGCAGACTTTACCAAAAGTGTGCTTCAAAACTGCTCTTTGAAAAGAAAGGTTCAACACTGTGAGTTGAATGCACATATCGTGAAGAAGTTTCTGAGAATGCTTCTGTCTAGTACTTAGGTGAAGAGATTCCATTTCACAGCATAGGCCTCATAGTGCTCCAAATATCCACTTGCAGATTCTACAAAAAGAGTGTTTCAAAACTGTTCTATCAAAAGGAAGGTTCAACTCTGTGACTTGAATGCACTCATCACAAAGAAGTTTCTGAGAATGCTTCTGTCTAGTTTTTATGTGAAGACATTTCCTTTTCCAACATAGGCCTCAAAGCGTTCCGAATAAACACTTGCAGATTGTACAAAAGGAGTGTTTCAAAACTGTTTTTGAAAGGGAACGTTCAAGTCTGTGAGACGAATGCGCTCTTCTCAAAGCGGTTACTGAGAATGCTGCTGTCTAGTTTTTAGGTGAAGACATTTCCTTTTCCAGCATAGGCCTCAAAGCGCTCCAAATTCCCATTTGCAGATTCTACAAAAAGAGTGTCTCCCAACTTCTCTATCAATTGGTAGGTTCAAGTCTGTGAGTTGAATGCAATCCACACAAAGAAGTTTCTGAGAATGCTGCTGTTTAGTTTTTGTGTGAAGATATTTCCTTTTCCTTGCATAGGTCTCAAATCGCTGGAAATATCCACTTGCAGATTTCACAAAAAGAGTGTTTCCAAACTGCTCTATCAAAAGACAGGTTCAACTCTGTGAGTGGAATGCACGCATCGAGAAGAACTTTCTGAGAATGCTTCTGTCTAGTTTTTAGGTGAAGATATTACATTTCCCAGCATAGGCCTCAAAGTGCTCCAAATATCCTTTTGCAGATTTTACAAAAAGAGTGTTTCAAAACTGCTCTTTCAAAAAGAAGGTTCAAGTCTGTGAGTTGAATGCACTCAACACAAGGAAGTTTCTGAGAATGCTTCTGTCTAGTTTTTATGTGAAGATATTTCCATTTCCAGCATAGGCCTCAAAGCGCTCCAAATATCCATTTGCAGATTCTACAAAAAGAGTGTTTCCAAACTTCTCTATCAATTAGGTTCAACTCTGTGAGGTGAATGCACTCATCACAAAGAAGTTTCTGAGAATGCTGCTGTTTAGTTCTTATGTGAAGATATATCCTTTTCCAGCATAGGCCGGAAATCGCTCTAAATATCCACTTGCAGATTTTACCAAAAGTGTGTTTCAAAACAGCTCTTTGAAAAGAAAGGTTCAACTCTGTGAGTTGATTGCACATGTGGTGAAGAAGTTTCTGAGAATACTTCTGTCTGGTACTTAGCTGAAGAGATTTCATTTCACAGCATAGGCCTCATAGTGCTCCAAATATCCACTTGCAGATTCTACAAAAAGAGTGTTTCAAAACTGTTCTATCAAAAGGAAGGTTCAACTCTGTGACTAGAATGCACTCATCACAAAGAAGTTTCTGAGAATGCTTCTGTCTAGTTTTTATGTGAAGATATTTCCTTTTCCAACATAGGCCTCAAAGCGCTCCGAATAAGCACCTGCAGATTGTACAAAAGGAGTGTTTCAAAACTGTTCTATGAAAAGGAACGTTCAAGTCTGTGAGTTGAATGCACTCCTCACAAAGAAGTTTCTGAGAATGCAGCTGTCTAGTTTTTGTGTGAAGATATTTCCTTTTCCTTGCATAGACCTCAAATCGCTGGAAACATCCACTTGCAGATTTCACAAAAAGAGTGTTTCCAAACTGCTCTATCAAAAGACGGGTTGAAATCTGTGAGTTGAATGCACGCATCGAGGAGATCTTTCTGAGAATGCTTCTGTCTAGTTTTTAGGTGAAGATATTCCATTTCCCAGCATGGGCCTCAAAATGCTCCAAATATCCACTTGCAGATTTTACAAAAAGAGTGTTTCAAAACTGCTCTTTCAAAAAGAAGGTTCAAGTCTATGGGTTGAACGCACTCAACACAAGGAAGTTTCTGAGAATGCTTCTGTCCAGTTTTTATGTGAATATATTTCCATTTCCAGCCTAGGCTTCAAAGCGCTCCAAATATCCACTTGCAGATTCTACAAAAAGAGTGTTTCCAAACTTGTCTATCAATTAGTAGGTTTAACTCTGTTAGGTGAATGCACTCATCACAATGAAATTTCTGAGAATGCTTCTCTCTAGTTTTTATGTGAAGCAATTTCCTTTTCCAACATAGGCCTCAAGGTGCTCTGCATAAACACTTGCGAATTCTACAAACTTAGTGATTCAAAACTGTTCTATCAAAAGGAACGTTCAAGTCTGAGGTGAATGCACTCATCAGAGAGAACTTTCTCAGAATGCTTCTGTCTAGTTTTCAGGTGAAGATATTTCATTGCCCAGCATAGGCCTCAAAGCGCTCCAAATATCCACTTGCAGATTCTACAAAAAGAGTCTTTCAAAACTGCTCTTTGAAAAGGAAGGTTCAAATCTGTGAGTTGAAAGCACTCATCAGAGAGAAGTTTCCGAGAATGATTCTATCTAGTTTTCATCTGCATGTGTTTCCTTTTCCACTAGATGCCGCAATCGCACCAAATATCCACTTGCAGTTTCCACGAAAAGAGTGTTGCAGAACTGCTCCATGGAAAGGAGTGTTCAACTCTGTGAGTTCAATCCCCACATGACATAAAAGTTTCTGAAAATGCTTCTGTCCAGTTTGTATATGAAGATATCTCCTTTTCCAGCATAAGCCTCAAAGAGCTCCAAATATCCACTTGCGTATTCTACAAAAACCGTGTTTCATAACTGGTCTATCAAAAGGGAGGTTCAACTCTGTGAGTTGAATGCACTCATCACAAAGAAGTTTCTGTGAATGCTTCCATCTAGCTTTTATGCAATGATGTTTCCTTTTGCAGCATAGGCCTCAAAGCGCTCCAAATATCCACTTGCAGATTCTACAAAAAGAGGGTTTCAAAACTGCTCTATCAAAAGGCAGGTTGAACTCCGTGAGTTGAATGCACAAAGCACAGGGAACTTTCTGAGAAAGCTTTTGTCCAGTTTCTACGTGAAGATATTTCCTATTCCTGCATAGGCCTCAAAGCACTCCATCCATCCACATGAAGATTCTACTAAGAGTGTTTCGAAACTTCTCTATCAAAAGAAAGGTTGAACTCCGTGAGTTCAACGCACACATCACAAAGAAGTTTCTGAGAATGCTTCTGTCCAGTTTTTATATGAAGATATTTCCTTTTCCAGCATAGGCCTCAAAGCGCTCCATATATCCACTTGCAGATGCTACAAAAAGAGTGTTTCAAAACTGCTCTTTCAGAAGGAAGCTTCAAGTCTGTGAGTTGAATGCACTTCTCACAAAGACGTTTCTGAGAATGCTTCTGTCTAGATTTCATGAGAAGATGTTTGCGTTTACATCACAGGCCTCAAATAACTCCAAATATTCACTTGCGTGTTCTACAAAAAGAGTGTTTCGAAACTTCTCTATCGATTGGTAGGTTCAACTCTCTGAGTTGAATGCACTCTTTACAAAGAGGTTTCTGAGAATATTTCTGTCTAGTTTTTATGTGAAGATATATCCTTTTCCAACATAGGCCTCGAAGCGCTCCGAATAAACAATTACAGATTGTACAAAAGGTGTGCTTCAAAACTGTTCTATCGAAAGGAACGTTCAACTCTGTGAGATGAATGCACTCTTCTCAAAGAGGTTTCTGAGAATGCTGCTGTCTAGTTTTTAGGTGAAGACATTTCCTTTTCCAGCATAGGCCTCAAAGCGCTCCAAATACCCACTTGCAGATTCTACAAAAAGAGTGTCTCCCAACTTCTCTATCAATTGGTAGGTTCAAGCCTGTGAGTTGAATGCAATCCACACCAAGAAGTTTCTGAGAATGCTGCTGTTTAGTTCTTATGTGAAGATATTTCCTTTTCCAGCATAGGCCGGAAATCGCTACAAATATCCACTTGCAGACTTTACCAAAAGTGTGCTTCAAAACTGCTCTTTGAAAAGAAAGGTTCAACACTGTGAGTTGAATGCACATATCGCGAAGAAGTTTCTGAGAATGCTTCTGTCTAGTACTTAGGTGAAGAGATTCCATTTCACAGCATAGGCCTCATAGTGCTCCAAATATCCACTTGCAGATTCTACAAAAAGAGTGTTTCAAAACTGTTCTATCAAAAGGAAGGTTCAACTCTGTGACTTGAATGCACTCATCACAAAGAAGTTTCTGAGAATGCTTCTGTCTAGTTTTTATGTGAAGACATTTCCTTTTCCAACATAGGCCTCAAAGCGTTCCGAATAAACACTTGCAGATTGTACAAAAGGAGTGTTTCAAAACTGTTCTATGAAAGGGAACGTTCAAGTCTGTGAGATGAATGCGCTCTTCTCAAAGCGGTTACTGAGAATGCTGCTGTCTAGTTTTTAGGTGAAGACATTTCCTTTTCCAGCATAGGCCTCAAAGCGCTCCAAATTCCCATTTGCAGATTCTACAAAAAGAGTGTCTCCCAACTTCTCTATCAATTGGTAGGTTCAAGTCTGTGAGTTGAATGCAATCCACACAAAGAAGTTTCTGAGAATGCTGCTGTTTAGTTCTTATGTGAAGATATTTCCTTTTCCAGCATAGGCCGGAAATCGCTACAAATATCCACTTGCAGATTTTACTAAAAGTGTGCTTCAAAACTGCTCTTTGAAAAGAAAGGTTCAACACTGTGAGTTGAATGCACATATCGTGAAGAAGTTTCTGAGAATGCTTCTGTCTAGTACTTAGGTGAAGAGATTCCATTTCACAGCATAGGCCTCATAGTGCTCCAAATATCCACTTGCAGATGCTACAAAAAGAGTGTTTGAAAACTGTTCTATCAAAAGGAAGGTTCAACTCTGTGAGTAGAATGCACTCATCACAAAGAAGTTTCTGAGAATGCTTCTGTCTAGTTTTTATGTGAAGACATTTCCTTTTCCAACATAGGCCTCAAAGCGTTCCGAATAAACACTTGCAGATTGTACAAAAGGAGTGTTTCAAAACTGTTCTAGGAAAAGGAACGTTCAAGTCTGTGAGTTGAATGCACTCCTAACAAAGAAGTTTCTGAGAATGCAGCTGTCTAGTTTTTGTGTGAAGATATTTCCTTTTCCTTGCATAGGTCTCAAATCGCTGGAAATATCCACTTGCAGATTTCACAAAAAGAGTGTTTCCAAACTGCTCTATCAAAAGACAGGTTCAACTCTGTGAGAGGAATGCACGCATCGAGAAGAACTTTCTGAGAATGCTTCTGTCTAGTTTTTAGGTGAAGATATTACATTTCCCAGCATAGGCCTCAAAGTGCTCCAAATATCCTTTTGCAGATTTTACAAAAAGAGTGTTTCAAAACTGCTCTTTCAAAAAGAAGGTTCAAGTCTGTGAGTTGAATGCACTCAACACAAGGAAGTTTCTGAGAATGCTTCTGTCTAGTTTTTATGTGAAGATATTTCCATTTCCAGCATAGGCCTCAAAGCGCTCCAAATATCCATTTGCAGATTCTACAAAAAGAGTGTTTCCAAACTTCTCTATCAATTAGGTTCAACTCTGTGAGGTGAATGCACTCATCACAAAGAAGTTTCTGAGAATGCTGCTGTTTAGTTCTTATGTGAAGATATTTCCTTTTCCAGCATAGGCCGGAAATCGCTCTAAATATCCACTTGCAGATTTTACCAAAAGTGTGTTTCAAAACAGCTCTTTGAAAAGAAAGGTTCAACTCTGTGAGTTGATTGCACATGTGGTGAAGAAGTTTCTGAGAATGCTTCTGTCTGGTACTTAGCTGAAGAAATTTCATTTCACAGCAGAGGCCTCATAGTGCTCCAAATATCCACTTGCAGATTCTACAAAAAGAGTGTTTCAAAACTGTTCTATCAAAAGGAAGGTTCAACTCTGTGACTAGAATGCACTCATCACAAAGAAGTTTCTGAGAATGCTTCTGTCTAGTTTTTATGTGAAGATATTTCCTTTTCCAACATAGGCCTCAAAGCGCTCCGAATAAGCACCTGCAGATTGTACAAAAGGAGTGTTTCAAAACTGTTCTATGAAAAGGAACGTTCAAGTCTGTGAGTTGAATGCACTCCTCACAAAGAAGTTTCTGAGAATGCAGCTGTCTAGTTTTTGTGTGAAGATATTTCCTTTTCCTTGCATAGACCTCAAATCGCTGGAAACATCCACTTGCAGATTTCACAAAAGAGTGTTTCCAAACTGCTCTATCAAAAGACGGGTTGAAATCTGTGAGTTGAATGCACGCATCGAGGAGATCTTTCTGAGAATGCTTCTGTCTAGTTTTTAGGTGAAGATATTCCATTTCCCAGCATGGGCCTCAAAATGCTCCAAATATCCACTTGCAGATTTTACAAAAAGAGTGTTTCAAAACTGCTCTTTCAAAAAGAAGGTTCAAGTCTATGGGTTGAACGCACTCAACACAAGGAAGTTTCTGAGAATGCTTCTGTCCAGTTTTTCTGTGAATATATTTCCATTTCCAGCCTAGGCTTCAAAGCGCTCCAAATATCCACTTGCAGATTCTACAAAAAGAGTGTTTCCAAACTTGTCTATCAATTAGTAGGTTTAACTCTGTTAGGTGAATGCACTCATCACAATGAAATTTCTGAGAATGCTTCTCTCTAGTTTTTATGTGAAGCAATTTCCTTTTCCAACATAGGCCTCAATGTGCTCTGCATAAACACTTGCGAATTCTACAAACTTAGTGATTCAAAACTGTTCTATCAAAAGGAACGTTCAAGTCTGAGGTGAATGCACTCATCAGAGAGAACTTTCTCAGAATGCTTCTGTCTAGTTTTCAGGTGAAGATATTTCACTTCCAAGCATAGGCCTCAAAGCGCTCCAAATATCCACTTGCAGATTCTACAAAAAGAGTCTTTCAAAACTGCTCTTTGAAAAGGAAGGTTCAAATCTGTGAGTTGAAAGCACTCATCAGAGAGAAGTTTCCGAGAATGATTCTATCTAGTTTTCATCTGCATGTGTTTCCTTTTCCACTAGATGCCGCAATCGCACCAAATATCCACTTGCAGTTTCCACGAAAAGAGTGTTGCAGAACTGCTCCATGGAAAGGAGTGTTCAACTCTGTGAGTTCAATCCCCACATGACATAAAAGTTTCTGAAAATGCTTCTGTCCAGTTTGTATATGAAGATATCTCCTTTTCCAGCATAAGCCTCAAAGAGCTCCAAATATCCACTTGCGTATTCTACAAAAACCGTGTTTCATAACTGGTCTATCAAAAGGGAGGTTCAACTCTGTGAGTTGAATGCACTCATCACAAAGAAGTTTCTGTGAATGCTTCCATCTAGCTTTTATGCAATGATGTTTCCTTTTGCAGCATAGGCCTCAAAGCGCTCCAAATATCCACTTGCAGATTCTACAAAAAGAGGGTTTCAAAACTGCTCTATCAAAAGGCAGGTTGAACTCCGTGAGTTGAATGCACAAAGCACAGGGAACTTTCTGAGAAAGCTTTTGTCCAGTTTCTACGTGAAGATATTTCCTATTCCTGCATAGGCCTCAAAGCACTCCATCCATCCACATGAAGATTCTACTAAGAGTGTTTCGAAACTTCTCTATCAAAGGAAAGGTTGAACTCCGTGAGTTCAACGCACACATCACAAAGAAGTTTCTGAGAATGCTTCTGTCCAGTTGTTATATGAAGATATTTCCTTTTCCAGCATAGGCCTCAAAGCGCTCCATATATCCACTTGCAGATGCTACAAAAAGAGTGTTTCAAAACTGCTCTTTCAGAAGGAAGCTTCAAGTCTGTGAGTTGAATGCACTTCTCACAAAGACGTTTCTGAGAATGCTTCTGTCTAGATTTCATGAGAAGATGTTTGCGTTTACATCACAGGCCTCAAATAACTCCAAATATTCACTTGCGTGTTCTACAAAAAGAGTGTTTCGAAACTTCTCTATCGATTGGTAGGTTCAACTCTCTGAGTTGAATGCACTCTTTACAAAGAGGTTTCTGAGAATATTTCTGCCTAGTTTTTATGTGAAGATATATCCTTTTCCAACATAGGCCTCGAAGCGCTCCGAATAAACAATTGCAGATTCTACAAAAGGAGTGTTTCAAAACTGTTCTATGAAAGGGAACGTTCAAGTCTGTGAGATGAATGCGCTCTTCTCAAAGCGGTTACTGAGAATGCTGCTGTCTAGTTTTTAGGTGAAGACATTTCCTTTTCCAGCATAGGCCTCAAAGCGCTCCAAATTCCCATTTGCAGATTCTACAAAAAGAGTGTCTCCCAACTTCTCTATCAATTGGTAGGTTCAAGTCTGTGAGTTGAATGCAATCCACACAAAGAAGTTTCTGAGAATGCTGCTGTTTAGTTCTTATGTGAAGATATTTCCTTTTCCAGCATAGGCCGGAAATCGCTACAAATATCCACTTGCAGATTTTACTAAAAGTGTGCTTCAAAACTGCTCTTTGAAAAGAAAGGTTCAACACTGTGAGTTGAATGCACATATCGTGAAGAAGTTTCTGAGAATGCTTCTGTCTAGTACTTAGGTGAAGAGATTCCATTTCACAGCATAGGCCTCATAGTGCTCCAAATATCCACTTGCAGATTCTACAAAAAGTGTGTTTGAAAACTGTTCTATCAAAAGGAAGGTTCAACTCTGTGAGTAGAATGCACTCATCACAAAGAAGTTTCTGAGAATGCTTCTGTCTAGTTTTTATGTGAAGACATTTCCTTTTCCAACATAGGCCTCAAAGCGTTCCGAATAAACACTTGCAGATTGTACAAAAGGAGTGTTTCAAAACTGTTCTATGAAAAGGAACGTTCAAGTCTGTGAGTTGAATGCACTCCTAACAAAGAAGTTTCTGAGAATGCAGCTGTCTAGTTTTTGTGTGAAGATATTTCCTTTTCCTTGCATAGGTCTCAAATCGCTGGAAATATCCACTTCCAGATTTCACAAAAAGAGTGTTTCCAAACTGCTCTATCAAAAGACAGGTTCAACTCTGTGAGTGGAATGCACGCATCGAGAAGAACTTTCTGAGAATGCTTCTGTCTAGTTTTTAGGTGAAGATATTACATTTCCCAGCATAGGCCTCAAAGTGCTCCAAATATCCTTTTGCAGATTTTACAAAAAGAGTGTTTCAAAACTGCTCTTTCAAAAAGAAGGTTCAAGTCTGTGAGTTGAATGCACTCAACACAAGGAAGTTTCTGAGAATGCTTCTGTCTAGTTTTTATGTGAAGATATTTCCATTTCCAGCATAGGCCTCAAAGCGCTCCAAATATCCATTTGCAGATTCTACAAAAAGAGTGTTTCCAAACTTCTCTATCAATTAGGTTCAACTCTGTGAGGTGAATGCACTCATCACAAAGAAGTTTCTGAGAATGCTGCTGTTTAGTTCTTATGTGAAGATATTTCCTTTTCCAGCATAGGCCGGAAATCGCTGTAAATATCCACTTGCAGATTTTACCAAAAGTGTGTTTCAAAACAGCTCTTTGAAAAGAAAGGTTCAACTCTGTGAGTTGATTGCACATGTGGTGAAGAAGTTTCTGAGAATGCTTCTGTCTGGTACTTAGCTGAAGAGATTTCATTTCACAGCATAGGCCTCATAGTGCTCCAAATATCCACTTGCAGATTCTACAAAAAGAGTGTTTCAAAACTGTTCTATCAAAAGGAAGGTTCAACTCTGTGACTAGAATGCACTCATCACAAAGAAGTTTCTGAGAATGCTTCTGTCTAGTTTTTATGTGAAGATATTTCCTTTTCCAACATAGGCCTCAAAGCGCTCCGAATAAGCACCTGCAGATTGTACAAAAGGAGTGTTTCAAAACTGTTCTATGAAAAGGAACGTTCAAGTCTGTGAGTTGAATGCACTCCTCACAAAGAAGTTTCTGAGAATGCAGCTGTCTAGTTTTTGTGTGAAGATATTTCCTTTTCCTTGCATAGACCTCAAATCGCTGGAAACATCCACTTGCAGATTTCACAAAAAGAGTGTTTCCAAACTGCTCTATCAAAAGACGGGTTGAAATCTGTGAGTTGAATGCACGCATCGAGGAGATCTTTCTGAGAATGCTTCTGTCTAGTTTTTAGGTGAAGATATTCCATTTCCCAGCATGGGCCTCAAAATGCTCCAAATATCCACTTGCAGATTTTACAAAAAGAGTGTTTCAAAACTGCTCTTTCAAAAAGAAGGTTCAAGTCTATGGGTTGAACGCACTCAACACAAGGAAGTTTCTGAGAATGCTTCTGTCCAGTTTTTATGTGAATATATTTCCATTTCCAGCCTAGGCTTCAAAGCGCTCCAAATATCCACTTGCAGATTCTACAAAAAGAGTGTTTCCAAACTTGTCTATCAATTAGTAGGTTTAACTCTGTTAGGTGAATGCACTCATCACAATGAAATTTCTGAGAATGCTTCTCTCTAGTTTTTATGTGAAGCAATTTCCTTTTCCAACATAGGCCTCAAGGTGCTCTGCATAAACACTTGCGAATTCTACAAACTTAGTGATTCAAAACTGTTCTATCAAAAGGAACGTTCAAGTCTGAGGTGAATGCACTCATCAGAGAGAACTTTCTCAGAATGCTTCTGTCTAGTTTTCAGGTGAAGATATTTCACTTCCAAGCATAGGCCTCAAAGCGCTCCAAATATCCACTTGCAGATTCTACAAAAAGAGTCTTTCAAAACTGCTCTTTGAAAAGGAAGGTTCAAATCTGTGAGTTGAAAGCACTCATCAGAGAGAAGTTTCCGAGAATGATTCTATCTAGTTTTCATCTGCATGTGTTTCCTTTTCCACTAGATGCCGCAATCGCACCAAATATCCACTTGCAGTTTCCACGAAAAGAGTGTTGCAGAACTGCTCCATGGAAAGGAGTGTTCAACTCTGTGAGTTCAATCCCCACATGACATAAAAGTTTCTGAAAATGCTTCTGTCCAGTTTGTATATGAAGATATCTCCTTTTCCAGCATAAGCCTCAAAGAGCTCCAAATATCCACTTGCGTATTCTACAAAAACCGTGTTTCATAACTGGTCTATCAAAAGGGAGGTTCAACTCTGTGAGTTGAATGCACTCATCACAAAGAAGTTTCTGTGAATGCTTCCATCTAGCTTTTATGCAATGATGTTTCCTTTTGCAGCATAGGCCTCAAAGCGCTCCAAATATCCACTTGCAGATTCTACAAAAAGAGGGTTTCAAAACTGCTCTATCAAAAGGCAGGTTGAACTCCGTGAGTTGAATGCACAAAGCACAGGGAACTTTCTGAGAAAGCTTTTGTCCAGTTTCTACGTGAAGATATTTCCTATTCCTGCATAGGCCTCAAAGCACTCCATCCATCCACATGAAGATTCTACTAAGAGTGTTTCGAAACTTCTCTATCAAAGGAAAGGTTGAACTCCGTGAGTTCAACGCACACATCACAAAGAAGTTTCTGAGAATGCTTCTGTCCAGTTGTTATATGAAGATATTTCCTTTTCCAGCATAGGCCTCAAAGCGCTCCATATATCCACTTGCAGATGCTACAAAAAGAGTGTTTCAAAACTGCTCTTTCAGAAGGAAGCTTCAAGTCTGTGAGTTGAATGCACTTCTCACAAAGACGTTTCTGAGAATGCTTCTGTCTAGATTTCATGAGAAGATGTTTGCGTTTACATCACAGGCCTCAAATAACTCCAAATATTCACTTGCGTGTTCTACAAAAAGAGTGTTTCGAAACTTCTCTATCGATTGGTAGGTTCAACTCTCTGAGTTGAATGCACTCTTTACAAAGAGGTTTCTGAGAATATTTCTGTCTAGTTTTTATGTGAAGATATATCCTTTTCCAACATAGGCCTCGAAGCGCTCCGAATAAACAATTGCAGATTCTACAAAAGGAGTGCTTCAAAACTGTTCTATCGAAAGGAACGTTCAAGTCTGTGAGATGAATGCACTCTTCTCAAAGAGGTTTCTGAGAATGCTGCTGTCTAGTTTTTAGGTGAAGACATTTCCTTTTCCAGCATAGGCCTCAAAGCGCTCCAAATACCCACTTGCAGATTCTACAAAAAGAGTGTCTCCCAACTTCTCTATCAATTGGTAGGTTCAAGTCTGTGAGTTGAATGCAATCCACACAAAGAAGTTTCTGAGAATGCTGCTGTTTAGTTCTTATGTGAAGATATTTCCTTTTCCAGCATAGGCCGGAAATCGCTACAAATATCCACTTGCAGATTTTACCAAAAGTGTGCTTCAAAACTGCTCTTTGAAAAGAAAGGTTCAACACTGTGAGTTGAATGCACATATCGTGAAGAAGTTTCTGAGAATGCTTCTGTCTAGTACTTAGGTGAAGAGATTCCATTTCACAGCATAGGCCTCATAGTGCTCCAAATATCCACTTGCAGATTCTACAAAAAGAGTGTTTGAAAACTGTTCTATCAAAAGGAAGGTTCAACTCTGTGAGTAGAATGCACTCATCACAAAGAAGTTTCTGAGAATGCTTCTGTCTAGTTTTTATGTGAAGACATTTCCTTTTCCAACATAGGCCTCAAAGCGTTCCGAATAAACACTTGCAGATTGTACAAAAGGAGTGTTTCAAAACTGTTCTATGAAAAGGAACGTTCAAGTCTGTGAGTTGAATGCACTCCTCACAAAGAAGTTTCTGAGAATGCAGCTATCTAGTTTTTGTGTGAAGATATTTCCTTTTCCTTGCATAGGTCTCAAATCGCTGGAAATATCCACTTGCAGATTTCACAAGAAGAGTGTTTCCAAACTGCTCTATCAAAAGACAGGTTCAACTCTGTGAGTTGAATGCACGCATCGAGAAGAACTTTCTGAGAATGCTTCTGTCTAGTTTTTAGGTGAAGATATTACATTTCCCAGCATAGGCCTCAAAGTGCTCCAAATATCCTTTTGCAGATTTTACAAAAAGAGTGTTTCAAAACTGCTCTTTCAAAAAGAATGTTCAAGTCTGTGAGTTGAATGCACTCAACACAAGGAAGTTTCTGAGAATGCTTCTGTCTAGTTTTTATGTGAAGATATTTCCATTTCCAGCATAGGCTTCAAAGCACTCCAAATATCCATTTGCAGATTCTACAAAAAGAGTGTTTCCAAACTTCTCTATCAATTAGCAGGTTCAACTCTGTGAGGTGAATGCACTCATCACAAAGAAGTTTCTGAGAATGCTGCTGTTTAGTTCTTATGTGAAGATATTTCCTTTTCCAGCATAGGCCGGAAATCGCTCTAAATATCCACTTGCAGATTTTACCAAAAGTGTGTTTCAAAACTGCTCTTTGAAAAGAAAGGTTCAACTCTGTGAGTTGATTGCACATGTGGTGAAGAAGTTTCTGAGAATGCTTCTGTCTAGTACTTAGCTGAAGAGATTTCATTTCACAGCATAGGCCTCATAGTGCTCCAAATATCCACTTGCAGATTCTACAAAAAGAGTGTTTCAAAACTGTTCTATCAAAAGGAAGGTTCAACTCTGTGACTAGAATGCACTCATCACAAAGAAGTTTCTGAGAATGCTTCTGTCTAGTTTTTATGTGAAGATATTTCCTTTTCCAACATAGGCCTCAAAGCGCTCCGAATAAGCACCTGCAGATTGTACAAAAGGAGTGTTTCAAAACTGTTCTATGAAAAGGAACGTTCAAGTCTGTGAGTTGAATGCACTCCTCACAAAGAAGTTTCTGAGAATGCAGCTGTCTAGTTTTTGTGTGAAGATATTTCCTTTTCCTTGCATAGACCTCAAATCGCTGGAAACATCCACTTGCAGATTTCACAAAAAGAGTGTTTCCAAACTGCTCTATCAAAAGACAGGTTGAAATCTGTGAGTTGAATGCACGCATCGAGGAGATCTTTCTGAGAATGCTTCTGTCTAGTTTTTAGGTGAAGATATTCCATTTCCCAGCATGGGCCTCAAAATGCTCCAAATATCCATTTGCAGATTTTACAAAAAGAGTGTTTCAAAACTGCTCTTTCAAAAAGAAGGTTCAAGTCTATGGGTTGAATGCACTCAACACAAGGAAGTTTCTGAGAATGCTTCTGTCCAGTTTTTATGTGAATATATTTCCATTTCCAGCCTAGGCTTCAAAGCGCTCCAAATATCCACTTGCAGATTCTACAAAAAGAGTGTTTCCAAACTTGTCTATCAATTAGTAGGTTTAACTCTGTTAGGTGAATGCACTCATCACAATGAAATTTCTGAGAATGCTTCTCTCTAGTTTTTATGTGAAGCAATTTCCTTTTCCAACATAGGCCTCAAGGTGCTCTGCATAAACACTTGCGAATTCTACAAACTTAGTGATTCAAAACTGTTCTATCAAAAGGAACGTTCAAGTCTGAGGTGAATGCACTCATCAGAGAGAACTTTCTCAGAATGCTTCTGTCTAGTTTTCAGGTGAAGATATTTCACTTCCAAGCATAGGCCTCAAAGCGCTCCAAATATCCACTTGCAGATTCTACAAAAAGAGTCTTTCAAAACTGCTCTTTGAAAAGGAAGGTTCAAATCTGTGAGTTGAAAGCACTCATCAGAGAGAAGTTTCCGAGAATGATTCTATCTAGTTTTCATCTGCATGTGTTTCCTTTTCCACTAGATGCCGCAATCGCACCAAATATCCACTTGCAGTTTCCACGAAAAGAGTGTTGCAGAACTGCTCCATGGAAAGGAGTGTTCAACTCTGTGAGTTCAATCCCCACATGACATAAAAGTTTCTGAAAATGCTTCTGTCCAGTTTGTATATGAAGATTTCTCCTTTTCCTGCATAAGCCTCAAAGAGCTCCAAATATCCACTTGCGTATTCTACAAAAACCGTGTTTCATAACTGGTCTATCAAAAGGGAGGTTCAACTCTGTGAGTTGAATGCACTCATCACAAAGAAGTTTCTGTGAATGCTTCCATCTAGCTTTTATGCAATGATATTTCCTTTTGCAGCATAGGCCTCAAAGCGCTCCAAATATCCACTTGCAGATTCTACAAAAAGAGGGTTTCAAAACTGCTCTATCAAAAGGCAGGTTGAACTCCGTGAGTTGAATGCACAAAGCACAGGGAACTTTCTGAGAAAGCTTTTGTCCAGTTTCTACGTGAAGATATTTCCTATTCCTGCATAGGCCTCAAAGCACTCCATCCATCCACATGAAGATTCTACTAAAAGAGTGTTTCGAAACTTCTCTATCAAAAGAAAGGTTGAACTCCGTGAGTTCAACGCACACATCACAAAGAAGTTTCTGAGAATGCTTCTGTCCAGTTTTTATGTGAAGATATTTCCTTTTCCAGCATAGGCCTCAAAGCGCTCCATATATCCACTTGCAGATGCTACAAAAAGAGTGTTTCAAAACTGCTCTTTCAGAAGGAAGCTTCAAGTCTGTGAGTTGAATGCACTTATCACAAAGACGTTTCTGAGAATGCTTCTGTCTAGATTTCATGAGAAGATGTTTCCATTTACATCACAGGCCTCAAATCCCTCCAAATATTCACTTGCGTGTTCTACAAAAAGAGTGTTTCGAAACTTCTCTATCGATTGGTAGGTTCAACTCTCTGAGTTGAATGCACTCTTTACAAAGAGGTTTCTGAGAATATTTCTGCCTAGTTTTTATGTGAAGATATATCCTTTTCCAACATAGGCCTCGAAGCGCTCCGACTAAACAATTGCAGATTCTACAAAAGGAGTGCTTCAAAACTGTTCTATCGAAAGGAACGTTCAACTCTGTGAGATGAATGCACTCTTCTCAAAGAGGTTTCTGAGAATGCTGCTGTCTAGTTTTTAGGTGAAGACATTTCCTTTTCCAGCATAGGCCTCAAAGCGCTCCAAATACCCACTTGCAGATTCTACAAAAAGAGTGTCTCCCAACTTCTCTATCAATTGGTAGGTTCAAGTCTGTGAGTTGAATGCAATCCACACCAAGAAGTTTCTGAGAATGCTGCTGTTTAGTTCTTATGTGAAGATATTTCCTTTTCCAGCATAGGCCGGAAATCGCTACAAATATCCACTTGCAGACTTTACCAAAAGTGTGCTTCAAAACTGCTCTTTGAAAAGAAAGGTTCAACACTGTGAGTTGAATGCACATATCGCGAAGAAGTTTCTGAGAATGCTTCTGTCTAGTACTTAGGTGAAGAGATTCCATTTCACAGCATAGGCCTCATAGTGCTCCAAATATCCACTTGCAGATTCTACAAAAAGAGTGTTTGAAAACTGTTCTATCAAAAGGAAGGTTCAACCCTGTGAGTAGAATGCACTCATCACAAAGAAGTTTCTGAGAATGCTTCTGTCTAGTTTTTATGTGAAGACATTTCCTTTTCCAACATAGGCCTCAAAGCGTTCCGAATAAACACTTGCAGATTGTACAAAAGGAGTGTTTCAAAACTGTTCTATGAAAAGGAACGTTCAAGTCTGTGAGTTGAATGCACTCCTAACAAAGAAGTTTCTGAGAATGCAGCTGTCTAGTTTTTGTGTGAAGATATTTCCTTTTCCTTGCATAGGTCTCAAATCGCTGGAAATATCCACTTGCAGATTTCACAAAAAGAGTGTTTCCAAACTGCTCTATCAAAAGACAGGTTCAACTCTGTGAGTGGAATGCACGCATCGAGAAGAACTTTCTGAGAATGCTTCTGTCTAGTTTTTAGGTGAAGATATTACATTTCCCAGCATAGGCCTCAAAGTGCTCCAAATATCCTTTTGCAGATTTTACAAAAAGAGTGTTTCAAAACTGCTCTTTCAAAAAGAAGGTTCAAGTCTGTGAGTTGAATGCACTCAACACAAGGAAGTTTCTGAGAATGCTTCTGTCTAGTTTTTATGTGAAGATATTTCCATTTCCAGCATAGGCCTCAAAGCGCTCCAAATATCCATTTGCAGATTCTACAAAAAGAGTGTTTCCAAACTTCTCTATCAATTAGGTTCAACTCTGTGAGGTGAATGCACTCATCACAAAGAAGTTTCTGAGAATGCTGCTGTTTAGTTCTTATGTGAAGATATTTCCTTTTCCAGCATAGGCCGGAAATCGCTCTAAATATCCACTTGCAGATTTTACCAAAAGTGTGTTTCAAAACAGCTCTTTGAAAAGAAAGGTTCAACTCTGTGAGTTGATTGCACATGTGGTGAAGAAGTTTCTGAGAATGCTTCTGTCTGGTACTTAGCTGAAGAGATTTCATTTCACAGCATAGGCCTCATAGTGCTCCAAATATCCACTTGCAGATTCTACAAAAAGAGTGTTTCAAAACTGTTCTATCAAAAGGAAGGTTCAACTCTGTGACTAGAA
Source organism: Pongo pygmaeus (assembly GCF_028885625.2). NCBI lineage: Eukaryota > Metazoa > Chordata > Mammalia > Primates > Hominidae > Pongo > Pongo pygmaeus. The sequence goes on from NC_085930.1 coordinate 22,557,911, forward strand.
TGCACTCATCACAAAGAAGTTTCTGAGAATGCTTCTGTCTAGTTTTTATGTGAAGATATTTCCTTTTCCAACATAGGCCTCAAAGCGCTCCGAATAAGCACCTGCAGATTGTACAAAAGGAGTGTTTCAAAACTGTTCTATGAAAAGGAACGTTCAAGTCTGTGAGTTGAATGCACTCCTCACAAAGAAGTTTCTGAGAATGCAGCTGTCTAGTTTTTGTGTGAAGATATTTCCTTTTCCTTGCATAGACCTCAAATCGCTGGAAACATCCACTTGCAGATTTCACAAAAAGAGTGTTTCCAAACTGCTCTATCAAAAGACGGGTTGAAATCTGTGAGTTGAATGCACGCATCGAGGAGATCTTTCTGAGAATGCTTCTGTCTAGTTTTTAGGTGAAGATATTCCATTTCCCAGCATGGGCCTCAAAATGCTCCAAATATCCACTTGCAGATTTTACAAAAAGAGTGTTTCAAAACTGCTCTTTCAAAAAGAAGGTTCAAGTCTATGGGTTGAACGCACTCAACACAAGGAAGTTTCTGAGAATGCTTCTGTCCAGTTTTTATGTGAATATATTTCCATTTCCAGCCTAGGCTTCAAAGCGCTCCAAATATCCACTTGCAGATTCTACAAAAAGAGTGTTTCCAAACTTGTCTATCAATTAGTAGGTTTAACTCTGTTAGGTGAATGCACTCATCACAATGAAATTTCTGAGAATGCTTCTCTCTAGTTTTTATGTGAAGCAATTTCCTTTTCCAACATAGGCCTCAAGGTGCTCTGCATAAACACTTGCGAATTCTACAAACTTAGTGATTCAAAACTGTTCTATCAAAAGGAACGTTCAAGTCTGAGGTGAATGCACTCATCAGAGAGAACTTTCTCAGAATGCTTCTGTCTAGTTTTCAGGTGAAGATATTTCATTGCCCAGCATAGGCCTCAAAGCGCTCCAAATATCCACTTGCAGATTCTACAAAAAGAGTCTTTCAAAACTGCTCTTTGAAAAGGAAGGTTCAAATCTGTGAGTTGAAAGCACTCATCAGAGAGAAGTTTCCGAGAATGATTCTATCTAGTTTTCATCTGCATGTGTTTCCTTTTCCACTAGATGCCGCAATCGCACCAAATATCCACTTGCAGTTTCCACGAAAAGAGTGTTGCAGAACTGCTCCATGGAAAGGAGTGTTCAACTCTGTGAGTTCAATCCCCACATGACATAAAAGTTTCTGAAAATGCTTCTGTCCAGTTTGTATATGAAGATATCTCCTTTTCCAGCATAAGCCTCAAAGAGCTCCAAATATCCACTTGCGTATTCTACAAAAACCGTGTTTCATAACTGGTCTATCAAAAGGGAGGTTCAACTCTGTGAGTTGAATGCACTCATCACAAAGAAGTTTCTGTGAATGCTTCCATCTAGCTTTTATGCAATGATGTTTCCTTTTGCAGCATAGGCCTCAAAGCGCTCCAAATATCCACTTGCAGATTCTACAAAAAGAGGGTTTCAAAACTGCTCTATCAAAAGGCAGGTTGAACTCCGTGAGTTGAATGCACAAAGCACAGGGAACTTTCTGAGAAAGCTTTTGTCCAGTTTCTACGTGAAGATATTTCCTATTCCTGCATAGGCCTCAAAGCACTCCATCCATCCACATGAAGATTCTACTAAGAGTGTTTCGAAACTTCTCTATCAAAAGAAAGGTTGAACTCCGTGAGTTCAACGCACACATCACAAAGAAGTTTCTGAGAATGCTTCTGTCCAGTTTTTATGTGAAGATATTTCCTTTTCCAGCATAGGCCTCAAAGCGCTCCATATATCCACTTGCAGATGCTACAAAAAGAGTGTTTCAAAACTGCTCTTTCAGAAGGAAGCTTCAAGTCTGTGAGTTGAATGCACTTCTCACAAAGACGTTTCTGAGAATGCTTCTGTCTAGATTTCATGAGAAGATGTTTGCGTTTACATCACAGGCCTCAAATAACTCCAAATATTCACTTGCGTGTTCTACAAAAAGAGTGTTTCGAAACTTCTCTATCGATTGGTAGGTTCAAATCTCTGAGTTGAATGCACTCTTTACAAAGAGGTTTCTGAGAATATTTCTGTCTAGTTTTTATGTGAAGATATATCCTTTTCCAACATAGGCCTCGAAGCGCTCCGAATAAACAATTGCAGATTCTACAAAAGGAGTGCTTCAAAACTGTTCTATCGAAAGGAACGTTCAAGTCTGTGAGATGAATGCACTCTTCTCAAAGAGGTTTCTGAGAATGCTGCTGTCTAGTTTTTAGGTGAAGACATTTCCTTTTCCAGCATAGGCCTCAAAGCGCTCCAAATACCCACTTGCAGATTCTACAAAAAGAGTGTCTCCCAACTTCTCTATCAATTGGTAGGTTCAAGTCTGTGAGTTGAATGCAATCCACACAAAGAAGTTTCTGAGAATGCTGCTGTTTAGTTCTTCTGTGAAGATATTTCCTTTTCCAGCATAGGCCGGAAACCGCTACAAATATCCACCTGCAGATTTTACCAAAAGTGTGCTTCAAAACTGCTCTTTGAAAAGAAAGGTTCAACACTGTGAGTTGAATGCACATATCGTGAAGAAGTTTCTGAGAATGCTTCTGTCTAGTACTTAGGTGAAGAGATTCCATTTCACAGCATAGGAATCATAGTGCTCCAAATATCCACTTGCAGATTCTACAAAAAGAGTGTTTCAAAACTGTTCTATCAAAAGGAAGGTTCAAGTCTGTGAGTAGAATGCACTCATCACAAAGAAGTTTCTGAGAATGCTTCTGTCTAGTTTTTATGTGAAGACATTTCCTTTTCCAACATAGGCCTCAAAGCGTTCCGAATAAACACTTGCAGATTGTACAAAAGGAGTGTTTCAAAACTGTTCTATGAAAAGGAACGTTCAAGTCTGTGAGTTGAATGCAATCCTCACAAAGAAGTTTCTGAGAATGCAGCTGTCTAGTTTTTGTGTGAAGATATTTCCTTTTCCTTGCATAGGTCTCAAATCGCTGGAAATAGCCTCTTGCAGATTTCACAAGAAGAGTGTTTCCAAACTGCTCTATCAAAAGACAGGTTCAACTCTCTGAGTTGAATGCACGCATCGAGAAGAACTTTCTGAGAATGCTTCTGTCTAGTTTTTAGGTGAAGATATTACATTTCCCAGCATAGGCCTCAAAGTGCTCCAAATATCCTTTTGCAGATTTTACAAAAAGAGTGTTTCAAAACTGCTCTTTCAAAAAGAAGGTTCAAGTCTGTGAGTTGAATGCACTCAACACAAGGAAGTTTCTGAGAATGCTTCTGTCTAGTTTTTATGTGAAGATATTTCCATTTCCAGCATCAGCCTCAAAGCGCTCCAAATATCCATTTGCAGATTCTACAAAAAGAGTGTTTCCAAACTTCTCTATCAATTAGTAGGTTCAACTCTGTGAGGTGAATGCACTCATCACAAAGAAGTTTCTGAGAATGCTGCTGTTTAGTTCTTATGTGAAGATATTTCCTTTTCCAGCATAGGCCGGAAATCGCTCTAAACATCCACTTGCAGATTTTACCAAAAGTGTGTTTCAAAACTGCTCTTTGAAAAGAAAGGTTCAACTCTGTGAGTTGATTGCACATGTGGTGAAGAAGTTTCTGAGAATGCTTCTGTCTAGTACTTAGCTGAAGAGATTTCATTTCACAGCATAGGCCTCATAGTGCTCCAAATATCCACTTGCAGATTCTACAAAAAGAGTGTTTCAAAACTGTTCTATCAAAAGGAAGGTTCAACTCTGTGACTAGAATGCACTCATCACAAAGAAGTTTCTGAGAATGCTTCTGTCTAGTTTTTATGTGAAGATATTTCCTTTTCCAACATAGGCCTCAAAGCGCTCCGAATAAACACCTGCAGATTGTACAAAAGGAGTGTTTCAAAACTGTTCTATGAAAAGGAACGTTCAAGTCTGTGAGTTGAATGCACTCCTCACAAAGAAGTTTCTGAGAATGCAGCTGTCTAGTTTTTGTGTGAAGATATTTCCTTTTCCTTGCATAGACCTCAAATCGCTGGAAATATCCACTTGCAGATTTCACAAAAAGAGTGTTTCCAAACTGCTCTATCAAAAGACGGGTTGAAATCTGTGAGTTGAATGCACGCATCGAGGAGATCGTTCTGAGAATGCTTCTGTCTAGTTTTTAGGTGAAGATATTCCATTTCCCAGCATGGGCCTCAAAATGCTCCAAATATCCATTTGCAGATTTTACAAAAAGAGTGTTTCAAAACTGCTCTTTCAAAAAGAAGGTTCAAGTCTATGGGTTGAACGCACTCAACACAAGGACGTTTCTGAGAATGCTTCTGTCCAGTTTTTCTGTGAATATATTTCCATTTCCAGCCTAGGCTTCAAAGCGCTCCAAATATCCACTTGCAGATTCTACAAAAAGAGTGTTTCCAAACTTGTCTATCAATTAGTAGGTTCAACTCTGTGAGGTGAATGCACTCATCACAATGAAATTTCTGAGAATGCTTCTCTCTAGTTTTTATGTGAAGCAATTTCCTTTTCCAACATAGGCCTCAAGGTGCTCTGCATAAACACTTGCGAATTCTACAAACTTAGTGATTCAAAACTGTTCTATCAAAAGGAACGTTCAAGTCTGAGGTGAATGCACTCATCAGAGAGAACTTTCTCAGAATGCTTCTGTCTAGTTTTCAGGTGAAGATATTTCATTTCCCAGCATAGGCCTCAAAGCGCTCCAAATATCCACTTGCAGATCCTACAAAAAGAGTCTTTCAAAACTGCTCTTTGAAAACGAAGGTTCAAATCTGCGAGTTGAAAGGACTCATCAGAGAGACGTTTCCGAGAATGATTCTATCTAGTTTTCATCTGCACGTGTTTCCTTTTCCACTAGATGCCGCAATCGCACCAAATATCCACTTGCAGTTTCCACGAAAAGAGTGTTGCAGAACTGCTCCATGGAAAGGAGTGTTCAACTCTGTGAGTTCAATCCCCACATGACATAAAAGTTTCTGAAAATGCTTCTGTCCAGTTTGTATATGAAGATATCTCCTTTTCCAGCATAAGCCTCAAAGAGCTCCAAATATCCACTTGCGTATTCTACAAAAACCGTGTTTCATAACTGGTCTATCAAAAGCAAGGTTCAACTCTGTGAGTTGAATGCACTCATCACAAAGAAGTTTCTGTGAATGCTTCCATCTAGCTTTTATGCAATGATATTTCCTTTTGCAACATAGGCCTCAAAGCGCTCCAAATATCCACTTGCAGATTCTACAAAAAGAGGGTTTCAAAACTGCTCTATCAAAAGGCAGGTTGAACTCCGTGAATTGAATGCACAAAGCACAGGGAACTTTCTGAGAAAGCTTTTGTCCAGTTTCTACGTGAAGATATTTCCATTTCCAGCATAGGCCTCAAAGCACTCCATCCATCCACATGAAGATTCTACTAAAAGAGGGTTTCGAAACTTCCCTATCAAAAGAAAGGTTGAACTCCGTGAGTTCAACGCACACATCACAAAGAAGTTTCTGAGAATGCTTCTGTCCAGTTTTTATGTGAAGATATTTCCTTTTCCAGCATAGGCCTCAAAGCGCTCCATATATCCACTTGCAGATGCTACAAAAAGAGTGTTTCAAAACTGCTCTTTCAGAAGGAAGCTTCAAGTCTGTGAGTTGAATGCACTTCTCACAAAGACGTTTCTGAGAATGCTTCTGTCTAGATTTCATGAGAAGATGTTTCCATTTACATCACAGGCCTCAAATCCCTCCAAATATTCACTTGCGTGTTCTACAAAAAGAGTGTTTCGAAACTTCTCTATCGATTGGTAGGTTCAACCCTCTGAGTTGAATGCAGTCTTTACAAAGAGGTTTCTGAGAATATTTCTGTCTAGTTTTTATGTGAAGATATATCCTTTTCCAACATAGGCCTCGAAGCGCTCCGACTAAACAATTGCAGATTCTACAAAAGGAGTGCTTCAAAACTGTTCTATCGAAAGGAACGTTCAAGTCTGTGAGATGAATGCACTCTTCTCAAAGAGGTTTCTGAGAATGCTGCTGTCTAGTTTTTAGGTGAAGACATTTCCTTTTCCAGCATAGGCCTCAAAGCGCTCCAAATACCCACTTGCAGATTCTACAAAAAGAGTGTCTCCCAACTTCTCTATCAATTGGTAGGTTCAAGTCTGTGAGTTGAATGCAATCCACACAAAGAAGTTTCTGAGAATGCTGCTGTTTAGTTCTTATGTGAAGATATTTCCTTTTCCAGCATAGGCCGGAAATCGCTACAAATATCCACTTGCAGATTTTACCGAAAGTGTGCTTCAAAACTGCTCTTTGAAAAGAAAGGTTCAACACTGTGAGTTGAATGCACATATCGTGAAGAAGTTTCTGAGAATGCTTCTGTCTAGTACTTAGGTGAAGAGATTCCATTTCACAGCATAGGCCTCATAGTGCACCAAATATCCACTTGCAGATTCTACAAAAAGAGTGTTTCAAAACTGTTCTATCAAAAGGAAGGTTCAAGTCTGTGAGTAGAATGCACTCATCACAAAGAAGTTTCTGAGAATGCTTCTGTCTAGTTCTTATGTGAAGACATTTCCTTTTTCAACATAGGCCTCAAAGCGTTCCGAATAAACACTTGCAGATTGTACAAAAGGAGTGTTTCAAAACTGTTCTATGAAAAGGAACGTTCAAGTCTGTGAGTTGAATGCACTCCTCACAAAGAAGTTTCTGAGAATGCAGCTGTCTAGTTTTTGTGTGAAGATATTTCCTTTTCCTTGCATAGGTCTCAAATCGCTGGAAATATCCACTTGCAGATTTCACAAGAAGAGTGTTTCCAAACTGCTCTATCAAAAGACAGGTTCAACTCTGTGAGTTGAATGCACGCATCGAGAAGAACTTTCTGAGAATGCTTCTGTCTAGTTTTTAGGTGAAGATATTACATTTCCCAGCATAGGCCTCAAAGTGCTCCAAATATCCTTTTGCAGATTTTACAAAAAGAGTGTTTCAAAACTGCTCTTTCAAAAAGAAGGTTCAAGTCTGTGAGTTGAATGCACTCAACACAAGGAAGTTTCTGAGAATGCTTCTGCCTAGTTTTTATGTGAAGATATTTCCATTTCCAGCATAGGCCTCAAAGCGCTCCAAATATCCATTTGCAGATTCTACAAAAAGAGTGTTTCCAAACTTCTCTATCAATTAGTAGGTTCAACTCTGTGAGGTGAATGCACTCATCACAAAGAAGTTTCTGAGAATGCTGCTGTTTAGTTCTTATGTGAAGATATTTCCTTTTCCAGCATAGGCCGGAAATCGCTCTAAATATCCACTTGCAGATTTTACCAAAAGTGTGTTTCAAAACTGCTCTTTGAAAAGAAAGGTTCAACTCTGTGAGTTGATTGCACATGTGGTGAAGAAGTTTCTGAGAATGCTTCTGTCTAGTACTTAGCTGAAGAGATTTCATTTCACAGCATAGGCCTCATAGTGCTCCAAATATCCACTTGCAGATTCTACAAAAAGAGTGTTTCAAAACTGTTCTATCAAAAGGAAGGTTCAACTCTGTGACTGGAATGCACTCATCACAAAGAAGTTTCTGAGAATGCTTCTGTCTAGTTTTTATGTGAAGATATTTCCTTTTCCAACATAGGCCTCAAAGCGCTCTGAATAAACACCTGCAGATTGTACAAAAGGAGTGTTTCAAAACTGTTCTATGAAAAGGAACGTTCAAGTCTGTGAGTTGAATGCACTCCTCACAAAGAAGTTTCTGAGAATGCAGCTGTCTAGTTTTTGTGTGAAGATATTTCCTTTTCCTTGCATAGACCTCAAATCGCTGGAAATATCCACTTGCAGATTTCACAAAAAGAGTGTTTCCAAACTGCTCTATCAAAAGACGGGTTGAAATCTGTGAGTTGAATGCACGCATCGAGGAGATCTTTCTGAGAATGCTTCTGTCTAGTTTTTAGGTGAAGATATTACATTTCCCAGCATGGGCCTCAAAATGCTCCAAATATCCATTTGCAGATTTTACAAAAAGAGTGTTTCAAAACTGCTCTTTCAAAAAGAAGGTTCAAGTCTATGGGTTGAACGCACTCAACACAAGGAAGTTTCTGAGAATGCTTCTGTCCAGTTTTTATGTGAATATATTTCCATTTCCAGCCTAGGCTTCAAAGCGCTCCAAATATCCACTTGCAGATTCTACAAAAAGAGTGTTTCCAAACTTGTCTATCAATTAGTAGGTTCAACTCTGTTAGATGAATGCACTCATCACAATGAAATTTCTGAGAATGCTTCTCTCTAGTTTTTATGTGAAGCAATTTCCTTTTCCAACATAGGCCTCAAGGTGCTCTGCATAAACACTTGCGAATTCTACAAACTTAGTGATTCAAAACTGTTCTATCAAAAGGAACGTTCAAGTCTGAGGTGAATGCACTCATCAGAGAGAACTTTCTCAGAATGCTTCTGTCTAGTTTTCAGGTGAAGATATTTCATTTCCCAGCATAGGCCTCAAAGCGCTCCAAATATCCACTTGCAGATCCTACAAAAAGAGTCTTTCAAAACTGCTCTTTGAAAAGGAAGGTTCAAATCTGTGAGTTGAAAGCACTCATCAGAGAGACGTTTCCGAGAATGATTCTATCTAGTTTTCATCTGCATGTGTTTCCTTTTCCACTAGATGCCGCAATCGCACCAAATATCCACTTGCAGTTTCCACGAAAAGAGTGTTGCAGAACTGCTCCATAGAAAGGAGTGTTCCACTCTGTGAGTTCAATCCCCACATGACATAAAAGTTTCTGAAAATGCTTCTGTCCAGTTTGTATATGAAGATATCTCCTTTTCCAGCATAAGCCTCAAAGAGCTCCAAATATCCACTTGCGTATTCTACAAAAACCGTGTTTCATAACTGGTCAATCAAAAGCAAGGTTCAACTCTGTGAGTTGAATGCACTCATCACAAAGAAGTTTCTGTGAATGCTTCCATCTAGCTTTTATGCAATGATATTTCCTTTTGCAGCATAGGCCTCAAAGCGCTCCAAATATCCACTTGCAGATTCTACAAAAAGAGGGTTTCAAAACTGCTCTATCAAAAGGCAGGTTGAACTCCGTGAGTTGAATGCACAAAGCACAGGGAACTTTCTGAGAAAGCTTTTGTCCAGTTTCTACGTGAAGATATTTCCTTTTCCAGCATAGGCCGGAAATCGCTACAAATATCCACTTGCAGATTTTACCAAAAGTGTGCTTCAAAACTGCTCTTTGAAAAGAAAGGTTCAACACTGTGAGTTGAATGCACATATCGTGAAGAAGTTTCTGAGAATGCTTCTGTCTAGTACTTAGGTGAAGAGATTCCATTTCACAGCATAGGCCTCATAGTGCTCCAAATATCCACTTGCAGATTCTACAAAAAGAGTGTTTGAAAACTGTTCTATCAAAAGGAAGGTTCAACTCTGTGAGTAGAATGCACTCATCACAAAGAAGTTTCTGAGAATGCTTCTGTCTAGTTTTTATGTGAAGACATTTCCTTTTCCAACATAGGCCTCAAAGCGTTCCGAATAAACACTTGCAGATTGTACAAAAGGAGTGTTTCAAAACTGTTCTATGAAAAGGAACGTTCAAGTCTGTGAGTTGAATGCACTCCTCGCAAAGAAGTTTCTGAGAATGCAGCTGTCTAGTTTTTGTGTGAAGATATTTCCTTTTCCTTGCATAGGTCTCAAATCGCTGGAAATATCCACTTGCAGATTTCACAAAAAGAGTGTTTCCAAACTGCTCTATCAAAAGACAGGTTCAACTCTGTGAGTGGAATGCACGCATCGAGAAGAACTTTCTGAGAATGCTTCTGTCTAGTTTTTAGGTGAAGATATTACATTTCCCAGCATAGGCCTCAAAGTGCTCCAAATATCCTTTTGCAGATTTTACAAAAAGAGTGTTTCAAAACTGCTCTTTCAAAACGAAGGTTCAACTCTGTGAGTTGAATGCACTCAACACAAGGAAGTTTCTGAGAATGCTTCTGTCTAGTTTTTATGTGAAGGTATTTCCATTTCCAGCATAGGCCTCAAAGCGCTCCAAATATCCATTTGCAGATTCTACAAAAAGAGTGTTTCCAAACTTCTCTATCAATTAGTAGGTTCAACTCTGTGAGGTGAATGCACTCATCACAAAGAAGTTTCTGAGAATGCTGCTGTTTAGTTCTTATGTGAAGATATTTCCTTTTCCAGCATAGGCCGGAAATCGCTCTAAATATCCACTTGCAGATTTTACCAAAAGTGTGTTTCAAAACTGCTCTTTGAAAAGAAAGGTTCAACTCTGTGAGTTGATTGCACATGTGGTGAAGAAGTTTCTGAGAATGCTTCTGTCTAGTACTTAGCTGAAGAGATTTCATTTCACAGCATAGGCCTCATAGTGCTCCAAATATCCACTTGCAGATTCTACAAAAAGAGTGTTTCAAAACTGTTCTATCAAAAGGAAGGTTCAACTCTGTGACTGGAATGCACTCATCACAAAGAAGTTTCTGAGAATGCTTCTGTCTAGTTTTTATGTGAAGATATTTCCTTTTCCAACATAGGCCTCAAAGCGCTCCGAATAAACACCTGCACATTGTACAAAAGGAGTGTTTCAAAACTGTTCTATGAAAAGGAACGTTCAAGTCTGTGAGTTGAATGCACTCCTCACAAAGAAGTTTCTGAGAATGCAGCTGTCTAGTTTTTGTGTGAAGATATTTCCTTTTCCTTGCATAGACCTCAAATCGCTGGAAATATCCACTTGCAGATTTCACAAAAAGAGTGTTTCCAAACTGCTCTATCAAAAGACGGGTTGAAATCTGTGAGTTGAATGCACGCATCGAGGAGATCTTTCTGAGGATGCTTCTGTCTAGTTTTTAGGTGAAGATATTCCATTTCCCAGCATGGGCCTCAAAATGCTCCAAATATCCATTTGCAGATTTTACAAAAAGAGTGTTTCAAAACTGCTCTTTCAAAAAGAAGGTTCAAGTCTATGGGTTGAACGCACTCAACACAAGGAAGTTTCTGAGAATGCTTCTGTCCAGTTTTTATGTGAATATATTTCCATTTCCAGCCTAGGCTTCAAAGCGCTCCAAATATCCACTTGCAGATTCTACAAAAAGAGTGTTTCCAAACTTGTCTATCAATTAGTAGGTTCAACTCTGTTAGGTGAATGCACTCATCACAATGAAATTCCTGAGAATGCTTCTCTCTAGTTTTTATGTGAAGCAATTTCCTTTTCCAACATAGGCCTCAAGGTGCTCTGCATAAACACTTGCGAATTCTACAAACTTAGTGATTCAAAACTGTTCTATCAAAAGGAACGTTCAAGTCTGAGGTGAATGCACTCATCAGAGAGAACTTTCTCAGAATGCTTCTGTCTAGTTTTCAGGTGAAGATATTTCATTTCCCAGCATAGGCCTCAAAGCGCTCCAAATATCCACTTGCAGATCCTACAAAAAGAGTCTTTCAAAACTGCTCTTTGAAAAGGAATGTTCAAATCTGTGAGTTGAAAGCGCTCATCAGAGAGACGTTTCCGAGAATGATTCTATCTAGTTTTCATCTGCATGTGTTTCCTTTTCCACTAGATGCCGCAATCGCACCAAATATCCACTTGCAGTTTCCACGAAAAGAGTGTTGCAGAACTGCTCCATGGAAAGGAGTGTTCAACTCTGTGAGTTCAATCCCCACATGACATAAAAGTTTCTGAAAATGCTTCTGTCCAGTTTGTATATGAAGATATCTCCTTTTCCAGCATAAGCCTCAAAGCTCCAAATATCCACTTGCGTATTCTACAAAAACCGTGTTTCATAACTGGTCTATCAAAAGGGAGGTTCAACTCTGTGAGTTGAATGCACTCATCACAAAGAAGTTTCTGTGAATGCTTCCATCTAGCTTTTATGCAATGATATTTCCTTTTGCAGCATAGGCCTCAAAGCGCTCCAAATATCCACTTGCAGATTCTACAAAAAGAGGGTTTCAAAACTGCTCTATCAAAAGGCAGGTTGAACTCCGTGAGTTGAATGCACAAAGCACAGGGAACTTTCTGAGAAAGCTTTTGTCCAGTTTCTACGTGAAGATATTTCCTTTTCCAGCATAGGCCGGAAATCGCTACAAATATCCACTTGCAGATTTTACCAAAAGTGTGCTTCAAAACTGCTCTTTGAAAAGAAAGGTTCAACACTGTGAGTTGAATGCACATATCGTGAAGAAGTTTCTGAGAATGCTTCTGTCTAGTACTTAGGTGAAGAGATTCCATTTCACAGCATAGGCCTCATAGTGCTCCAAATATCCACTTGCAGATTCTACAAAAAGAGTGTTTGAAAACTGTTCTATCAAAAGGAAGGTTCAACTCTGTGAGTAGAATGCACTCATCACAAAGAAGTTTCTGAGAATGCTTCTGTCTAGTTTTTATGTGAAGACATTTCCTTTTCCAACATAGGCCTCAAAGCGTTCCGAATAAACACTTGCAGATTGTACAAAAGGAGTGTTTCAAAACTGTTCTATGAAAAGGAACGTTCAAGTCTGTGAGTTGAATGCACTCCTCGCAAAGAAGTTTCTGAGAATGCAGCTGTCTAGTTTTTGTGTGAAGATATTTCCTTTTCCTTGCATAGGTCTCAAATCGCTGGAAATATCCACTTGCAGATTTCACAAAAAGAGTGTTTCCAAACTGCTCTATCAAAAGACAGGTTCAACTCTGTGAGTGGAATGCACGCATCGAGAAGAACTTTCTGAGAATGCTTCTGTCTAGTTTTTAGGTGAAGATATTACATTTCCCAGCATAGGCCTCAAAGTGCTCCAAATATCCTTTTGCAGATTTTACAAAAAGAGTGTTTCAAAACTGCTCTTTCAAAAAGAAGGTTCAAGTCTGTGAGTTGAATGCACTCAACACAAGGAAGTTTCTGAGAATGCTTCTGTCTAGTTTTTATGTGAAGGTATTTCCATTTCCAGCATAGGCCTCAAAGCGCTCCAAATATCCATTTGCAGATTCTACAAAAAGAGTGTTTCCAAACTTCTCTATCAATTAGTAGGTTCAACTCTGTGAGGTGAATGCACTCATCACAAAGAAGTTTCTGAGAATGCTGCTGTTTAGTTCTTATGTGAAGATATTTCCTTTTCCAGCATAGGCCGGAAATCGCTCTAAATATCCACTTGCAGATTTTACCAAAAGTGTGTTTCAAAACTGCTCTTTGAAAAGAAAGGTTCAACTCTGTGAGTTGATTGCACATGTGGTGAAGAAGTTTCTGAGAATGCTTCTGTCTAGTACTTAGCTGAAGAGATTTCATTTCACAGCATAGGCCTCATAGTGCTCCAAATATCCACTTGCAGATTCTACAAAAAGAGTGTTTCAAAACTGTTCTATCAAAAGGAAGGTTCAACTCTGTGACTGGAATGCACTCATCACAAAGAAGTTTCTGAGAATGCTTCTGTCTAGTTTTTATGTGAAGATATTTCCTTTTCCAACATAGGCCTCAAAGCGCTCCGAATAAACACCTGCACATTGTACAAAAGGAGTGTTTCAAAACTGTTCTATGAAAAGGAACGTTCAAGTCTGTGAGTTGAATGCACTCCTCACAAAGAAGTTTCTGAGAATGCAGCTGTCTAGTTTTTGTGTGAAGATATTTCCTTTTCCTTGCATAGACCTCAAATCGCTGGAAATATCCACTTGCAGATTTCACAAAAAGAGTGTTTCCAAACTGCTCTATCAAAAGACGGGTTGAAATCTGTGAGTTGAATGCACGCATCGAGGAGATCTTTCTGAGGATGCTTCTGTCTAGTTTTTAGGTGAAGATATTCCATTTCCCAGCATGGGCCTCAAAATGCTCCAAATATCCATTTGCAGATTTTACAAAAAGAGTGTTTCAAAACTGCTCTTTCAAAAAGAAGGTTCAAGTCTATGGGTTGAACGCACTCAACACAAGGAAGTTTCTGAGAATGCTTCTGTCCAGTTTTTATGTGAATATATTTCCATTTCCAGCCTAGGCTTCAAAGCGCTCCAAATATCCACTTGCAGATTCTACAAAAAGAGTGTTTCCAAACTTGTCTATCAATTAGTAGGTTCAACTCTGTTAGGTGAATGCACTCATCACAATGAAATTCCTGAGAATGCTTCTCTCTAGTTTTTATGTGAAGCAATTTCCTTTTCCAACATAGGCCTCAAGGTGCTCTGCATAAACACTTGCGAATTCTACAAACTTAGTGATTCAAAACTGTTCTATCAAAAGGAACGTTCAAGTCTGAGGTGAATGCACTCATCAGAGAGAACTTTCTCAGAATGCTTCTGTCTAGTTTTCAGGTGAAGATATTTCATTTCCCAGCATAGGCCTCAAAGCGCTCCAAATATCCACTTGCAGATCCTACAAAAAGAGTCTTTCAAAACTGCTCTTTGAAAAGGAATGTTCAAATCTGTGAGTTGAAAGCGCTCATCAGAGAGACGTTTCCGAGAATGATTCTATCTAGTTTTCATCTGCATGTGTTTCCTTTTCCACTAGATGCCGCAATCGCACCAAATATCCACTTGCAGTTTCCACGAAAAGAGTGTTGCAGAACTGCTCCATGGAAAGGAGTGTTCAACTCTGTGAGTTCAATCCCCACATGACATAAAAGTTTCTGAAAATGCTTCTGTCCAGTTTGTATATGAAGATATCTCCTTTTCCAGCATAAGCCTCAAAGCTCCAAATATCCACTTGCGTATTCTACAAAAACCGTGTTTCATAACTGGTCTATCAAAAGGGAGGTTCAACTCTGTGAGTTGAATGCACTCATCACAAAGAAGTTTCTGTGAATGCTTCCATCTAGCTTTTATGCAATGATATTTCCTTTTGCAGCATAGGCCTCAAAGCGCTCCAAATATCCACTTGCAGATTCTACAAAAAGAGGGTTTCAAAACTGCTCTATCAAAAGGCAGGTTGAACTCCGTGAGTTGAATGCACAAAGCACAGGGAACTTTCTGAGAAAGCTTTTGTCCAGTTTCTACGTGAAGATATTTCCTTTTCCAGCCTAGGCCTCAAAGCACTCCATCCATCCACATGAAGATTCTACTAAAAGAGTGTTTCGAAACTTCTCTATCAAAAGAAAGGTTGAACTCCGTGAGTTCAACGCACACATCACAAAGAAGTTTCTGAGAATGCTTCTGTCCAGTTTTTATGTGAAGATATTTCCTTTTCCAGCATAGGCCTCAAAGCGCTCCATATATCCACTTGCAGATGCTACAAAAAGAGTGTTTCAAAACTGCTCTTTCAGAAGGAAGCTTCAAGTCTGTGAGTTGAATGCACTTCTCACAAAGACGTTTCTGAGAATGCTTCTGTCTAGATTTCATGAGAAGATGTTTCCATTTACATCACAGGCCTCAAATCCCTCCAAATATTCACTTGCGTGTTCTACAAAAAGAGTGTTTCGAAACTTCTCTATCGATTGGTAGGTTCAACTCTCTGAGTTGAATGCACTCTTTACAAAGAGGTTTCTGAGAATATTTCTGCCTAGTTTTTATGTGAAGATATATCCTTTTCCAACATAGGCCTCGAAGCGCTCCGACTAAACAATTGCAGATTCTACAAAAGGAGTGCTTCAAAACTGTTCTATCGAAAGGAACGTTCAACTCTGTGAGATGAATGCACTCTTCTCAAAGAGGTTTCTGAGAATGCTGCTGTCTAGTTTTTAGGTGAAGACATTTCCTTTTCCAGCATAGGCCTCAAAGCGCTCCAAATACCCACTTGCAGATTCTACAAAAAGAGTGTCTCCCAACTTCTCTATCAATTGGTAGGTTCAAGTCTGTGAGTTGAATGCAATCCACACCAAGAAGTTTCTGAGAATGCTGCTGTTTAGTTCTTATGTGAAGATATTTCCTTTTCCAGCATAGGCCGGAAATCGCTACAAATATCCACTTGCAGACTTTACCAAAAGTGTGCTTCAAAACTGCTCTTTGAAAAGAAAGGTTCAACACTGTGAGTTGAATGCACATATCGCGAAGAAGTTTCTGAGAATGCTTCTGTCTAGTACTTAGGTGAAGAGATTCCATTTCACAGCATAGGCCTCATAGTGCTCCAAATATCCACTTGCAGATTCTATAAAAAGAGTGTTTCAAAACTGTTCTATCAAAAGGAAGGTTCAACTCTGTGACTTGAATGCACTCATCACAAAGAAGTTTCTGAGAATGCTTCTGTCTAGTTTTTATGTGAAGACATTTCCTTTTCCAACATAGGCCTCAAAGCGTTCCGAATAAACACTTGCAGATTGTACAAAAGGAGTGTTTCAAAACTGTTCTATGAAAGGGAACGTTCAAGTCTGTGAGATGAATGCGCTCTTCTCAAAGCGGTTACTGAGAATGCTGCTGTCTAGTTTTTAGGTGAAGACATTTCCTTTTCCAGCATAGGCCTCAAAGCGCTCCAAATTCCCATTTGCAGATTCTACAAAAAGAGTGTCTCCCAACTTCTCTATCAATTGGTAGGTTCAAGTCTGTGAGTTGAATGCAATCCACACAAAGAAGTTTCTGAGAATGCTGCTGTTTAGTTCTTATGTGAAGATATTTCCTTTTCCAGCATAGGCCGGAAATCGCTACAAATATCCACTTGCAGATTTTACTAAAAGTGTGCTTCAAAACTGCTCTTTGAAAAGAAAGGTTCAACACTGTGAGTTGAATGCACATATCGTGAAGAAGTTTCTGAGAATGCTTCTGTCTAGTACTTAGGTGAAGAGATTCCATTTCACAGCATAGGCCTCATAGTGCTCCAAATATCCACTTGCAGATTCTACAAAAAGAGTGTTTCAAAACTGTTCTATCTAAAGGAAGGTTCAAGTCTGTGAGTAGAATGCACTCATCACAAAGAAGTTTCTGAGAATGCTTCTGTCTAGTTTTTATGTGAAGACATTTCCTTTTCCAACATAGGCCTCAAAGCGTTCCGAATAAACACTTGCAGATTGTACAAAAGGAGTGTTTCAAAACTGTTCTATGAAAAGGAACGTTCAAGTCTGTGAGTTGAATGCACTCCTCACAAAGAAGTTTCTGAGAATGCAGCTGTCTAGTTTTTGTGTGAAGATATTTCCTTTTCCTTGCATAGGTCTCAAATCGCTGGAAATATCCACTTGCAGATTTCACAAGAAGAGTGTTTCCAAACTGCTCTATCAAAAGACAGGTTCAACTCTGTGAGTTGAATGCACGCATCGAGAAGAACTTTCTGAGAATGCTTCTGTCTAGTTTTTAGGTGAAGATATTACATTTCCCAGCATAGGCCTCATAGTGCTCCAAATATCCACTTGCAGATTCTACAAAAAGAGTGTTTCAAAACTGTTCTATCAAAAGGAAGGTTCAACTCTGTGAACATTTTCCTTTCCTTTTCCACTAGATGCCGCAATCGCACCAAATATCCACGCAGTTTCCACGAAAAGAGTGTTGCAGAACTGCTCCATAGAAAGGAGTGTTCCACTCTGTGAGTTCAATCCCCACATGACATAAAAGTTTCTTAAAATGCTTCTGTCCAGTTTGTATATGAAGATATCTCCTTTTCCAGCATAAGCCTCAAAGAGCTCCAAATATCCACTTGCGTATTCTACAAAAACCGTGTTTCATAACTGGTCTATCAAAGGCAAGGTTCAACTCTGTGAGTTGAATGCACTCATCACAAAGAAGTTTCTGTGAATGCTTCCATCTAGCTTTTATGCAATGATATTTCCTTTTGCAGCATAGGCCTCAAAGCGCTCCAAATATCCACTTGCAGATTCTACAAAAAGAGGGTTTCAAAACTGCTCTATGAAAAGGCAGGTTGAACTCCGTGAGTTGAATGCACAAAGCACAGGGAACTTTCTGAGAAAGCTTTTGTCCAGTTTCTACGTGAGGATATTTCCTTTTCCAGCATAGGCCGGAAATCGCGACAAATATCCACTTGCAGATTTTACCAAAAGTGTGCTTCAAAACTGCTCTTTGAAAAGAAAGGTTCAACACTGTGAGTTGAATGCACATATCGTGAAGAAGTTTCTGAGAATGCTTCTGTCTAGTACTTAGGTGAAGAGATTCCATTTCACAGCATAGGCCTCATAGTGCTCCAAATATCCACTTGCAGATTCTACAAAAAGAGTGTTTGAAAACTGTTCTATCAAAAGGAAGGTTCAACTCTGTGAGTAGAATGCACTCATCACAAAGAAGTTTCTGAGAATGCTTCTGTCTAGTTTTTATGTGAAGACATTTCCTTTTCCAACATAGGCCTCAAAGCGTTCCGAATAAACACTTGCAGATTGTACAAAAGGAGTGTTTCAAAACTGTTCTATGAAAAGGAACGTTCAAGTCTGTGAGTTGAATGCACTCCTCGCAAAGAAGTTTCTGAGAATGCAGCTGTCTAGTTTTTGTGTGAAGATATTTCCTTTTCCTTGCATAGGTCTCAAATCGCTGGAAATATCCACTTGCAGATTTCACAAAAAGAGTGTTTCCAAACTGCTCTATCAAAAGACAGGTTCAACTCTGTGAGTGGAATGCACGCATCGAGAAGAACTTTCTGAGAATGCTTCAGTCTAGTTTTTAGGTGAAGATATTACATTTCCCAGCATAGGCCTCAAAGTGCTCCAAATATCCTTTTGCAGATTTTACAAAAAGAGTGTTTCAAAACTGCTCTTTCAAAAAGAAGGTTCAACTCTGTGAGTTGAATGCACTCAACACAAGGAAGTTTCTGAGAATGCTTCTGTCTAGTTTTTATGTGAAGATATTTCCATTTCCAGCATAGGCCTCAAAGCGCTCCAAATATCCATTTGCAGATTCTACAAAAAGAGTGTTTCCAAACTTCTCTATCAATTAGTAGGTTCAACTCTGTGAGGTGAATGCACTCATCACAAAGAAGTTTCTGAGAATGCTGCTGTTTAGTTCTTATGTGAAGATATTTCCTTTTCCAGCATAGGCCGGAAATCGCTCTAAATATCCACTTGTAGATTTTACCAAAAGTGTGTTTCAAAACTGCTCTTTGAAAAGAAAGGTTCAACTCTGTGAGTTGATTGCACATGTGGTGAAGAAGTTTCTGAGAATGCTTCTGTCTAGTACTTAGCTGAAGAGATTTCATTTCACAGCATAGGCCTCATAGTGCTCCAAATATCCACTTGCAGATTCTACAAAAAGAGTGTTTCAAAACTGTTCTATCAAAAGGAAGGTTCAACTCTGTGACTAGAATGCACTCATCACAAAGAAGTTTCTGAGAATGCTTCTGTCTAGTTTTTATGTGAAGATATTTCCTTTTCCAACATAGGCCTCAAAGCGCTCCGAATAAACACCTGCAGATTGTACAAAAGGAGTGTTTCAAAACTGTTCTATGAAAAGGAACGTTCAAGTCTGTGAGTTGAATGCACTCCTCACAAAGAAGTTTCTGAGAATGCAGCTGTCTAGTTTTTGTGTGAAGATATTTCCTTTTCCTTGCATAGACCTCAAATCGCTGGAAATATCCACTTGCAGATTTCACAAAAAGAGTGTTTCCAAACTGCTCTATCAAAAGACGGGTTGAAATCTGTGAGTTGAATGCACGCATCGAGGAGATCTTTCTGAGAATGCTTCTGTCTAGTTTTTAGGTGAAGATATTCCATTTCCCAGCATGGGCTTCAAAATGCTCCAAATATCCATTTGCAGATTTTACAAAAAGAGTGTTTCAAAACTGCTCTTTCAAAAAGAAGGCTCAAGTCTATGGGTTGAACGCACTCAACACAAGGAAGTTTCTGAGAATGCTTCTGTCCAGTTTTTATGTGAATATATTTCCATTTCCAGCCTAGGCTTCAAAGCGCTCCAAATATCCACTTGCAGATTCTACAAAAAGAGTGTTTCCAAACTTGTCTATCAATTAGTAGGTTTAACTCTGTTAGGTGAATGCACTCATCACAATGAAATTTCTGAGAATGCTTCTCTCTAGTTTTTATGTGAAGCAATTTCCTTTTCCAACGTAGGCCTCAAGGTGCTCTGCATAAACACTTGCGAATTCTACAAACTTAGTGATTGAAAACTGTTCTATCAAAAGGAACGTTCAAGTCTGAGGTGAATGCACTCATCAGAGAGAACTTTCTCAGAATGCTTCTGTCTAGTTTTCAGGTGAAGATATTTCACTTCCCAGCATAGGCCTCAAAGCGCTCCAAATATCCACTTGCAGATTCTACAAAAAGAGTCTTTCAAAACTGCTCTTTGAAAAGGAAGTTTCAAATCTGTGAGTTGGAAGCACTCATCAGAGAGAAGTTTCCGAGAATGATTCTATCTAGTTTTCATCTGCATGTGTTTCCTTTTCCACTAGATGCCGCAATCGCACCAAATATCCACTTGCAGTTTCCACGAAAAGAGTGTTGCAGAACTGCTCCATGGAAAGGAGTGTTCAACTCTGTGAGTTCAATCCCCACATGACATAAAAGTTTCTGAAAATGCTTCTGTCCAGTTTGTATATGAAGATATCTCCTTTTCCAGCATAAGCCTCAAAGAGCTCCAAATATCCACTTGCGTATTCTACAAAAACCGTGTTTCATAACTGGTCTATCAAAAGGGAGGTTCAACTCTGTGAGTTGAATGCACTCATCACAAAGAAGTTTCTGTGAATGCTTCCATCTAGCTTTTATGCAATGATATTTCCTTTTGCAGCATAGGCCTCAAAGCGCTCCAAATATCCACTTGCAGATTCTACAAAAAGAGGGTTTCAAAACTGCTCTATCAAAAGGCAGGTTGAACTCCGTGAGTTGAATGCACAAAGCACAGGGAACTTTCTGAGAAAGCTTTTGTCCAGTTTCTACGTGAAGATATTTCCTATTCCTGCATAGGCCTCAAAGCACTCCATCCATCCACATGAAGATTCTACTAAGAGTGTTTCGAAACTTCTCTATCAAAAGAAAGGTTGAACTCCGTGAGTTCAACGCACACATCACAAAGAAGTTTCTGAGAATGCTTCTGTCCAGTTTTTATATGAAGATATTTCCTTTTCCAGCATAGGCCTCAAAGCGCTCCATATATCCACTTGCAGATGCTACAAAAAGAGTGTTTCAAAACTGCTCTTTCAGAAGGAAGCTTCAAGTCTGTGAGTTGAATGCACTTCTCACAAAGACGTTTCTGAGAATGCTTCTGTCTAGATTTCATGAGAAGATGTTTGCGTTTACATCACAGGCCTCAAATAACTCCAAATATTCACTTGCGTGTTCTACAAAAAGAGTGTTTCGAAACTTCTCTATCGATTGGTAGGTTCAACTCTCTGAGTTGAATGCACTCTTTACAAAGAGGTTTCTGAGAATATTTCTGTCTAGTTTTTATGTGAAGATATATCCTTTTCCAACATAGGCCTCGAAGCGCTCCGACTAAACAATTGCAGATTCTACAAAAGGAGTGCTTCAAAACTGTTCTATCGAAAGGAACGTTCAAGTCTGTGAGATGAATGCACTCTTCTCAAAGAGGTTTCTGAGAATGCTGCTGTCTAGTTTTTAGGTGAAGACATTTCCTTTTCCAGCATAGGCCTCAAAGCGCTCCAAATACCCACTTGCAGATTCTACAAAAAGAGTGTCTCCCAACTTCTCTATCAATTGGTAGGTTCAAGTCTGTGAGTTGAATGCAATCCACACAAAGAAGTTTCTGAGAATGCTGCTGTTTAGTTCTTATGTGAAGATATTTCCTTTTCCAGCATAGGCCGGAAATCGCTACAAATATCCACTTGCAGATTTTACCGAAAGTGTGCTTCAAAACTGCTCTTTGAAAAGAAAGGTTCAACACTGTGAGTTGAATGCACATATCGTGAAGAAGTTTCTGAGAATGCTTCTGTCTAGTACTTAGGTGAAGAGATTCCATTTCACAGCATAGGCCTCATAGTGCTCCAAATATCCACTTGCAGATTCTACAAAAAGAGTGTTTCAAAACTGTTCTATCAAAAGGAAGGTTCAAGTCTGTGAGTAGAATGCACTCATCACAAAGAAGTTTCTGAGAATGCTTCTGTCTAGTTTTTATGTGAAGACATTTCCTTTTCCAACATAGGCCTCAAAGCGTTCCGAATAAACACTTGCAGATTGTACAAAAGGAGTGTTTCAAAACTGTTCTATGAAAAGGAACGTTCAAGTCTGTGAGTTGAATGCACTCCTCACAAAGAAGTTTCTGAGAATGCAGCTGTCTAGTTTTTGTGTGAATATATTTCCTTTTCCTTGCATAGGTCTCAAATCACTGGAAATATCCACTTGCAGATTTCACAAGAAGAGTGTTTCCAAACTGCTCTATCAAAAGACAGGTTCAACTCTGTGAGTTGAATGCACGCATCGAGAAGAACTTTCTGAGAATGCTTCTGTCTAGTTTTTAGGTGAAGATATTACATTTCCCAGCATAGGCCTCAAAGTGCTCCAAATATCCTTTTGCAGATTTTACAAAAAGAGTGTTTCAAAACTGCTCTTTCAAAAAGAAGGTTCAAGTCTGTGAGTTGAATGCACTCAACACAAGGAAGTTTCTGAGAATGCTTCTGTCTAGTTTTTATGTGAAGGTATTTCCATTTCCAGCATAGGCCTCAAAGCGCTCCAAATATCCATTTGCAGATTCTACAAAAAGAGTGTTTCCAAACTTCTCTATCAATTAGTAGGTTCAACTCTGTGAGGTGAATGCACTCATCACAAAGAAGTTTCTGAGAATGCTGCTGTTTAGTTCTTATGTGAAGATATTTCCTTTTCCAGCATAGGCCGGAAATCGCTCTAAATATCCACTTGCAGATTTTACCAAAAGTGTGTTTCAAAACTGCTCTTTGAAAAGAAAGGTTCAACTCTGTGAGTTGATTGCACATGTGGTGAAGAAGTTTCTGAGAATGCTTCTGTCTAGTACTTAGCTGAAGAGATTTCATTTCACAGCATAGGCCTCATAGTGCTCCAAATATCCACTTGCAGATTCTACAAAAAGAGTGTTTCAAAACTGTTCTATCAAAAGGAAGGTTCAACTCTGTGACTGGAATGCACTCATCACAAAGAAGTTTCTGAGAATGCTTCTGTCTAGTTTTTATGTGAAGATATTTCCTTTTCCAACATAGGCCTCAAAGAGCTCCGAATAAACACCTGCAGATTGTACAAAAGGAGTGTTTCAAAACTGTTCTATGAAAAGGAACGTTCAAGTCTGTGAGTTGAATGCACTCCTCACAAAGAAGTTTCTGAGAATGCAGCTGTCTAGTTTTTGTGTGAAGATATTTCCTTTTCCTTGCATAGACCTCAAATCGCTGGAAATATCCACTTGCAGATTTCACAAAAAGAGTGTTTCCAAACTGCTCTATCAAAAGACGGGTTGAAATCTGTGAGTTGAATGCACGCATCGAGGAGATCTTTCTGAGGATGCTTCTGTCTAGTTTTTAGGTGAAGATATTCCATTTCCCAGCATGGGCCTCAAAATGCTCCAAATATCCATTTGCAGATTTTACAAAAAGAGTGTTTCAAAACTGCTCTTTCAAAAAGAAGGTTCAAGTCTATGGGTTGAACGCACTCAACACAAGGAAGTTTCTGAGAATGCTTCTGTCCAGTTTTTATGTGAATATATTTCCATTTCCAGCCTAGGCTTCAAAGCGCTCCAAATATCCACTTGCAGATTCTACAAAAAGAGTGTTTCCAAACTTGTCTATCAATTAGTAGGTTCAACTCTGTTAGGTGAATGCACTCATCACAATGAAATTCCTGAGAATGCTTCTCTCTAGTTTTTATGTGAAGCAATTTCCTTTTCCAACATAGGCCTCAAGGTGCTCTGCATAAACACTTGCGAATTCTACAAACTTAGTGATTCAAAACTGTTCTATCAAAAGGAACGTTCAAGTCTGAGGTGAATGCACTCATCAGAGAGAACTTTCTCAGAATGCTTCTGTCTAGTTTTCAGGTGAAGATATTTCATTTCCCAGCATAGGCCTCAAAGCGCTCCAAATATCCACTTGCAGATCCTACAAAAAGAGTCTTTCAAAACTGCTCTTTGAAAAGGAATGTTCAAATCTGTGAGTTGAAAGCGCTCATCAGAGAGACGTTTCCGAGAATGATTCTATCTAGTTTTCATCTGCATGTGTTTCCTTTTCCACTAGATGCCGCAATCGCACCAAATATCCACTTGCAGTTTCCACGAAAAGAGTGTTGCAGAACTGCTCCATGGAAAGGAGTGTTCAACTCTGTGAGTTCAATCCCCACATGACATAAAAGTTTCTGAAAATGCTTCTGTCCAGTTTGTATATGAAGATATCTCCTTTTCCAGCATAAGCCTCAAAGCTCCAAATATCCACTTGCGTATTCTACAAAAACCGTGTTTCATAACTGGTCTATCAAAAGGGAGGTTCAACTCTGTGAGTTGAATGCACTCATCACAAAGAAGTTTCTGTGAATGCTTCCATCTAGCTTTTATGCAATGATATTTCCTTTTGCAGCATAGGCCTCAAAGCGCTCCACATATCCACTTGCAGATTCTACAAAAAGAGGGTTTCAAAACTGCTCTATCAAAAGGCAGGTTGAACTCCGTGAGTTGAATGCACAAAGAACAGGGAACTTTCTGAGAAAGCTTTTGTCCAGTTTCTACGTGAAGATATTTCCTTTTCCAGCATAGGCCGGAAATCGCTACAAATATCCACTTGCAGATTTTACCAAAAGTGTGCTTCAAAACTGCTCTTTGAAAAGAAAGGTTCAACACTGTGAGTTGAATGCACATATCGTGAAGAAGTTTCTGAGAATGCTTCTGTCTAGTACTTAGGTGAAGAGATTCCATTTCACAGCATAGGCCTCATAGTGCTCCAAATATCCACTTGCAGATTCTACAAAAAGAGTGTTTGAAAACTGTTCTATCAAAAGGAAGGTTCAACTCTGTGAGTAGAATGCACTCATCACAAAGCAGTTTCTGAGAATGCTTCTGTCTAGTTTTTATGTGAAGACATTTCCTTTTCCAACATAGGCCTCAAAGCGTTCCGAATAAACACTTGCAGATTGTACAAAAGGAGTGTTTCAAAACTGTTCTATGAAAAGGAACGTTCAAGTCTGTGAGTTGAATGCACTCCTCGCAAAGAAGTTTCTGAGAATGCAGCTGTCTAGTTTTTGTGTGAAGATATTTCCTTTTCCTTGCATAGGTCTCAAATCGCTGGAAATATCCACTTGCAGATTTCACAAAAAGAGTGTTTCCAAACTGCTCTATCAAAAGACAGGTTCAACTCTGTGAGTGGAATGCACGCATCGAGAAGAACTTTCTGAGAATGCTTCTGTCTAGTTTTTAGGTGAAGATATTACATTTCCCAGCATAGGCCTCAAAGTGCTCCAAATATCCTTTTGCAGATTTTACAAAAAGAGTGTTTCAAAACTGCTCTTTCAAAAAGAAGGTTCAACTCTGTGAGTTGAATGCACTCAACACAAGGAAGTTTCTGAGAATGCTTCTGTCTAGTTTTTATGTGAAGATATTTCCATTTCCAGCATAGGCCTCAAAGCGCTCCAAATATCCATTTGCAGATTCTACAAAAAGAGTATTTCCAAACTTCTCTATCAATTAGTAGGTTCAACTCTGTGAGGTGAATGCACTCATCACAAAGAAGTTTCTGAGAATGCTGCTGTTTAGTTCTTATGTGAAGATATTTCCTTTTCCAGCATAGGCCGGAAATCGCTCTAAATATCCACTTGTAGATTTTACCAAAAGTGTGTTTCAAAACTGCTCTTTGAAAAGAAAGGTTCAACTCTGTGAGTTGATTGCACATGTGGTGAAGAAGTTTCTGAGAATGCTTCTGTCTAGTACTTAGCTGAAGAGATTTCATTTCACAGCATAGGCCTCATAGTGCTCCAAATATCCACTTGCAGATTCTACAAAAAGAGTGTTTCAAAACTGTTCTATCAAAAGGAAGGTTCAACTCTGTGACTAGAATGCACTCATCACAAAGAAGTTTCTGAGAATGCTTCTGTCTAGTTTTTATGTGAAGATATTTCCTTTTCCAACATAGGCCTCAAAGCGCTCCGAATAAGCACCTGCAGATTGTACAAAAGGAGTGTTTCAAAACTGTTCTATGAAAAGGAACGTTCAAGTCTGTGAGTTGAATGCACTCCTCACAAAGAAGTTTCTGAGAATGCAGCTGTCTAGTTTTTGTGTGAAGATATTTCCTTTTCCTTGCATAGACCTCAAATCGCTGGAAACATCCACTTGCAGATTTCACAAAAAGAGTGTTTCCAAACTGCTCTATCAAAAGACGGGTTGAAATCTGTGAGTTGAATGCACGCATCGAGGAGATCTTTCTGAGAATGCTTCTGTCTAGTTTTTAGGTGAAGATATTCCATTTCCCAGCATGGGCCTCAAAATGCTCCAAATATCCATTTGCAGATTTTACAAAAAGAGTGTTTCAAAACTGCTCTTTCAAAAAGAAGGTTCAAGTCTATGGGTTGAACGCACTCAACACAAGGAAGTTTCTGAGAATGCTTCTGTCCAGTTTTTCTGTGAATATATTTCCATTTCCAGCCTAGGCTTCAAAGCGCTCCAAATATCCACTTGCAGATTCTACAAAAAGAGTGTTTCCAAACTTGTCTATCAATTAGTAGGTTTAACTCTGTTAGGTAAATGCACTCATCACAATGAAATTTCTGAGAATGCTTCTCTCTAGTTTTTATGTGAAGCAATTTCCTTTTCCAACATAGGCCTCAAGGTGCTCTGCATAAACACTTGCGAATTCTACAAACTTAGTGATTCAAAACTGTTCTATCAAAAGGAACGTTCAAGTCTGAGGTGAATGCACTCATCAGAGAGAACTTTCTCAGAATGCTTCTGTCTAGTTTTCAGGTGAAGATATTTCACTTCCAAGCATAGGCCTCAAAGCGCTCCAAATATCCACTTGCAGATTCTACAAAAAGAGTCTTTCAAAACTGCTCTTTGAAAAGGAAGGTTGAAATCTGTGAGTTTAAAGCACTCATCAGAGAGAAGTTTCCGAGAATGATTCTATCTAGTTTTCATCTGCATGTGTTTCCTTTTCCACTAGATGCCGCAATCGCACCAAATATCCACTTGCAGTTTCCACGAAAAGAGTGTTGCAGAACTGCTCCATGGAAAGGAGTGTTCAACTCTGTGAGTTCAATCCCCACATGACATAAAAGTTTCTGAAAATGCTTCTGTCCAGTTTGTATATGAAGATTTCTCCTTTTCCTGCATAAGCCTCAAAGAGCTCCAAATATCCACTTGCGTATTCTACAAAAACCGTGTTTCATAACTGGTCTATCAAAAGGGAGGTTCAACTCTGTGAGTTGAATGCACTCATCACAAAGAAGTTTCTGTGAATGCTTCCATCTAGCTTTTATGCAATGATATTTCCTTTTGCAGCCTAGGCCTCAAAGCGCTCCAAATATCCACTTGCAGATTCTACAAAAAGAGGGTTTCAAAACTGCTCTATCAAAAGGCAGGTTGAACTCCGTGAGTTGAATGCACAAAGCACAGGGAACTTTCTGAGAAAGCTTTTGTCCAGTTTCTACGTGAAGATATTTCCTATTCCTGCATAGGCCTCAAAGCACTCCATCCATCCACATGAAGATTCTACTAAAAGAGTGTTTCGAAACTTCTCTATCAAAAGAAAGGTTGAACTCCGTGAGTTCAACGCACACATCACAAAGAAGTTTCTGAGAATGCTTCTGTCCAGTTTTTATGTGAAGATATTTCCTTTTCCAGCATAGGCCTCAAAGCGCTCCATATATCCACTTGCAGATGCTACAAAAAGAGTGTTTCAAAACTGCTCTTTCAGAAGGAAGCTTCAAGTCTGTGAGTTGAATGCACTTCTCACAAAGACGTTTCTGAGAATGCTTCTGTCTAGATTTCATGAGAAGATGTTTCCATTTACATCACAGGCCTCAAATCCCTCCAAATATTCACTTGCGTGTTCTACAAAAAGAGTGTTTCGAAACTTCTCTATCGATTGGTAGGTTCAACTCTCTGAGTTGAATGCACTCTTTACAAAGAGGTTTCTGAGAATATTTCTGCCTAGTTTTTATGTGAAGATATATCCTTTTCCAACATAGGCCTCGAAGCGCTCCGACTAAACAATTGCAGATTCTACAAAAGGAGTGCTTCAAAACTGTTCTATCGAAAGGAACGTTCAAGTCTGTGAGATGAATGCACTCTTCTCAAAGAGGTTTCTGAGAATGCTGCTGTCTAGTTTTTAGGTGAAGACATTTCCTTTTCCAGCATAGGCCTCAAAGCGCTCCAAATACCCACTTGCAGATTCTACAAAAAGAGTGTCTCCCAACTTCTCTATCAATTGGTAGGTTCAAGCCTGTGAGTTGAATGCAATCCACACCAAGAAGTTTCTGAGAATGCTGCTGTTTAGTTCTTATGTGAAGATATTTCCTTTTCCAGCATAGGCCGGAAATCGCTACAAATATCCACTTGCAGACTTTACCAAAAGTGTGCTTCAAAACTGCTCTTTGAAAAGAAAGGTTCAACACTGTGAGTTGAATGCACATATCGTGAAGAAGTTTCTGAGAATGCTTCTGTCTAGTACTTAGGTGAAGAGATTCCATTTCACAGCATAGGCCTCATAGTGCTCCAAATATCCACTTGCAGATTCTACAAAAAGAGTGTTTCAAAACTGTTCTATCAAAAGGAAGGTTCAACTCTGTGACTTGAATGCACTCATCACAAAGAAGTTTCTGAGAATGCTTCTGTCTAGTTTTTATGTGAAGACATTTCCTTTTCCAACATAGGCCTCAAAGCGTTCCGAATAAACACTTGCAGATTGTACAAAAGGAGTGTTTCAAAACTGTTTTTGAAAGGGAACGTTCAAGTCTGTGAGATGAATGCGCTCTTCTCAAAGCGGTTACTGAGAATGCTGCTGTCTAGTTTTTAGGTGAAGACATTTCCTTTTCCAGCATAGGCCTCAAAGCGCTCCAAATTCCCATTTGCAGATTCTACAAAAAGAGTGTCTCCCAACTTCTCTATCAATTGGTAGGTTCAAGTCTGTGAGTTGAATGCAATCCACACAAAGAAGTTTCTGAGAATGCTGCTGTTTAGTTTTTGTGTGAAGATATTTCCTTTTCCTTGCATAGGTCTCAAATGGCTGGAAATATCCACTTGCAGATTTCACAAAAAGAGTGTTTCCAAACTGCTCTATCAAAAGACAGGTTCAACTCTGTGAGTGGAATGCACGCATCGAGAAGAACTTTCTGAGAATGCTTCTGTCTAGTTTTTAGGTGAAGATATTACATTTCCCAGCATAGGCCTCAAAGTGCTCCAAATATCCTTTTGCAGATTTTACAAAAAGAGTGTTTCAAAACTGCTCTTTCAAAAAGAAGGTTCAAGTCTGTGAGTTGAATGCACTCAACACAAGGAAGTTTCTGAGAATGCTTCTGTCTAGTTTTTATGTGAAGATATTTCCATTTCCAGCATAGGCCTCAAAGCGCTCCAAATATCCATTTGCAGATTCTACAAAAAGAGTGTTTCCAAACTTCTCTATCAATTAGGTTCAACTCTGTGAGGTGAATGCACTCATCACAAAGAAGTTTCTGAGAATGCTGCTGTTTAGTTCTTATGTGAAGATATTTTCTTTTCCAGCATAGGCCGGAAATCGCTCTAAATATCCACTTGCAGATTTTACCAAAAGTGTGTTTCAAAACAGCTCTTTGAAAAGAAAGGTTCAACTCTGTGAGTTGATTGCACATGTGGTGAAGAAGTTTCTGAGAATGCTTCTGTCTGGTACTTAGCTGAAGAGATTTCATTTCACAGCATAGGCCTCATAGTGCTCCAAATATCCACTTGCAGATTCTACAAAAAGAGTGTTTCAAAACTGTTCTATCAAAAGGAAGGTTCAACTCTGTGACTAGAATGCACTCATCACAAAGAAGTTTCTGAGAATGCTTCTGTCTAGTTTTTATGTGAAGATATTTCCTTTTCCAACATAGGCCTCAAAGCGCTCCGAATAAGCACCTGCAGATTGTACAAAAGGAGTGTTTCAAAACTGTTCTATGAAAAGGAACGTTCAAGTCTGTGAGTTGAATGCACTCCTCACAAAGAAGTTTCTGAGAATGCAGCTGTCTAGTTTTTGTGTGAAGATATTTCCTTTTCCTTGCATAGACCTCAAATCGCTGGAAACATCCACTTGCAGATTTCACAAAAAGAGTGTTTCCAAACTGCTCTATCAAAAGACGGGTTGAAATCTGTGAGTTGAATGCACGCATCGAGGAGATCTTTCTGAGAATGCTTCTGTCTAGTTTTTAGGTGAAGATATTCCATTTCCCAGCATGGGCCTCAAAATGCTCCAAATATCCACTTGCAGATTTTACAAAAAGAGTGTTTCAAAACTGCTCTTTCAAAAAGAAGGTTCAAGTCTATGTGTTGAACGCACTCAACACAAGGAAGTTTCTGAGAATGCTTCTGTCCAGTTTTTATGTGAATATATTTCCATTTCCAGCCTAGGCTTCAAAGCGCTCCAAATATCCACTTGCAGATTCTACAAAAAGAGTGTTTCCAAACTTGTCTATCAATTAGTAGGTTTAACTCTGTTAGGTGAATGCACTCATCACAATGAAATTTCTGAGAATGCTTCTCTCTAGTTTTTATGTGAAGCAATTTCCTTTTCCAACATAGGCCTCAAGGTGCTCTGCATAAACACTTGCGAATTCTACAAACTTAGTGATTCAAAACTGTTCTATCAAAAGGAACGTTCAAGTCTGAGGTGAATGCACTCATCAGAGAGAACTTTCTCAGAATGCTTCTGTCTAGTTTTCAGGTGAAGATATTTCACTTCCAAGCATAGGCCTCAAAGCGCTCCAAATATCCACTTGCAGATTCTACAAAAAGAGTCTTTCAAAACTGCTCTTTGAAAAGGAAGGTTCAAATCTGTGAGTTGAAAGCACTCATCAGAGAGAAGTTTCCGAGAATGATTCTATCTAGTTTTCATCTGCATGTGTTTCCTTTTCCACTAGATGCCGCAATCGCACCAAATATCCACTTGCAGTTTCCACGAAAAGAGTGTTGCAGAACTGCTCCATGGAAAGGAGTGTTCAACTCTGTGAGTTCAATCCCCACATGACATAAAAGTTTCTGAAAATGCTTCTGTCCAGTTTGTATATGAAGATATCTCCTTTTCCAGCATAAGCCTCAAAGAGCTCCAAATATCCACTTGCGTATTCTACAAAAACCGTGTTTCATAACTGGTCTATCAAAAGGGAGGTTCAACTCTGTGAGTTGAATGCACTCATCACAAAGAAGTTTCTGTGAATGCTTCCATCTAGCTTTTATGCAATGATGTTTCCTTTTGCAGCATAGGCCTCAAAGCGCTCCAAATATCCACTTGCAGATTCTACAAAAAGAGGGTTTCAAAACTGCTCTATCAAAAGGCAGGTTGAACTCCGTGAGTTGAATGCACAAAGCACAGGGAACTTTCTGAGAAAGCTTTTGTCCAGTTTCTACGTGAAGATATTTCCTATTCCTGCATAGGCCTCAAAGCACTCCATCCATCCACATGAAGATTCTACTAAGAGTGTTTCGAAACTTCTCTATCAAAGGAAAGGTTGAACTCCGTGAGTTCAACGCACACATCACAAAGAAGTTTCTGAGAATGCTTCTGTCCAGTTGTTATATGAAGATATTTCCTTTTCCAGCATAGGCCTCAAAGCGCTCCATATATCCACTTGCAGATGCTACAAAAAGAGTGTTTCAAAACTGCTCTTTCAGAAGGAAGCTTCAAGTCTGTGAGTTGAATGCACTTCTCACAAAGACGTTTCTGAGAATGCTTCTGTCTAGATTTCATGAGAAGATGTTTGCGTTTACATCACAGGCCTCAAATAACTCCAAATATTCACTTGCGTGTTCTACAAAAAGAGTGTTTCGAAACTTCTCTATCGATTGGTAGGTTCAACTCTCTGAGTTGAATGCACTCTTTACAAAGAGGTTTCTGAGAATATTTCTGCCTAGTTTTTATGTGAAGATATATCCTTTTCCAACATAGGCCTCGAAGCGCTCCGAATAAACAATTGCAGATTCTACAAAAGGAGTGTTTCAAAACTGTTCTATGAAAGGGAACGTTCAAGTCTGTGAGATGAATGCGCTCTTCTCAAAGCGGTTACTGAGAATGCTGCTGTCTAGTTTTTAGGTGAAGACATTTCCTTTTCCAGCATAGGCCTCAAAGCGCTCCAAATTCCCATTTGCAGATTCTACAAAAAGAGTGTCTCCCAACTTCTCTATCAATTGGTAGGTTCAAGTCTGTGAGTTGAATGCAATCCACACAAAGAAGTTTCTGAGAATGCTGCTGTTTAGTTCTTATGTGAAGATATTTCCTTTTCCAGCATAGGCCGGAAATCGCTACAAATATCCACTTGCAGATTTTACTAAAAGTGTGCTTCAAAACTGCTCTTTGAAAAGAAAGGTTCAACACTGTGAGTTGAATGCACATATCGTGAAGAAGTTTCTGAGAATGCTTCTGTCTAGTACTTAGGTGAAGAGATTCCATTTCACAGCATAGGCCTCATAGTGCTCCAAATATCCACTTGCAGATTCTACAAAAAGTGTGTTTGAAAACTGTTCTATCAAAAGGAAGGTTCAACTCTGTGAGTAGAATGCACTCATCACAAAGAAGTTTCTGAGAATGCTTCTGTCTAGTTTTTATGTGAAGACATTTCCTTTTCCAACATAGGCCTCAAAGCGTTCCGAATAAACACTTGCAGATTGTACAAAAGGAGTGTTTCAAAACTGTTCTATGAAAAGGAACGTTCAAGTCTGTGAGTTGAATGCACTCCTAACAAAGAAGTTTCTGAGAATGCAGCTGTCTAGTTTTTGTGTGAAGATATTTCCTTTTCCTTGCATAGGTCTCAAATCGCTGGAAATATCCACTTCCAGATTTCACAAAAAGAGTGTTTCCAAACTGCTCTATCAAAAGACAGGTTCAACTCTGTGAGTGGAATGCACGCATCGAGAAGAACTTTCTGAGAATGCTTCTGTCTAGTTTTTAGGTGAAGATATTACATTTCCCAGCATAGGCCTCAAAGTGCTCCAAATATCCTTTTGCAGATTTTACAAAAAGAGTGTTTCAAAACTGCTCTTTCAAAAAGAAGGTTCAAGTCTGTGAGTTGAATGCACTCAACACAAGGAAGTTTCTGAGAATGCTTCTGTCTAGTTTTTATGTGAAGATATTTCCATTTCCAGCATAGGCCTCAAAGCGCTCCAAATATCCATTTGCAGATTCTACAAAAAGAGTGTTTCCAAACTTCTCTATCAATTAGGTTCAACTCTGTGAGGTGAATGCACTCATCACAAAGAAGTTTCTGAGAATGCTGCTGTTTAGTTCTTATGTGAAGATATTTCCTTTTCCAGCATAGGCCGGAAATCGCTGTAAATATCCACTTGCAGATTTTACCAAAAGTGTGTTTCAAAACAGCTCTTTGAAAAGAAAGGTTCAACTCTGTGAGTTGATTGCACATGTGGTGAAGAAGTTTCTGAGAATGCTTCTGTCTGGTACTTAGCTGAAGAGATTTCATTTCACAGCATAGGCCTCATAGTGCTCCAAATATCCACTTGCAGATTCTACAAAAAGAGTGTTTCAAAACTGTTCTATCAAAAGGAAGGTTCAACTCTGTGACTAGAATGCACTCATCACAAAGAAGTTTCTGAGAATGCTTCTGTCTAGTTTTTATGTGAAGATATTTCCTTTTCCAACATAGGCCTCAAAGCGCTCCGAATAAGCACCTGCAGATTGTACAAAAGGAGTGTTTCAAAACTGTTCTATGAAAAGGAACGTTCAAGTCTGTGAGTTGAATGCACTCCTCACAAAGAAGTTTCTGAGAATGCAGCTGTCTAGTTTTTGTGTGAAGATATTTCCTTTTCCTTGCATAGACCTCAAATCGCTGGAAACATCCACTTGCAGATTTCACAAAAAGAGTGTTTCCAAACTGCTCTATCAAAAGACGGGTTGAAATCTGTGAGTTGAATGCACGCATCGAGGAGATCTTTCTGAGAATGCTTCTGTCTAGTTTTTAGGTGAAGATATTCCATTTCCCAGCATGGGCCTCAAAATGCTCCAAATATCCACTTGCAGATTTTACAAAAAGAGTGTTTCAAAACTGCTCTTTCAAAAAGAAGGTTCAAGTCTATGGGTTGAACGCACTCAACACAAGGAAGTTTCTGAGAATGCTTCTGTCCAGTTTTTATGTGAATATATTTCCATTTCCAGCCTAGGCTTCAAAGCGCTCCAAATATCCACTTGCAGATTCTACAAAAAGAGTGTTTCCAAACTTGTCTATCAATTAGTAGGTTTAACTCTGTTAGGTGAATGCACTCATCACAATGAAATTTCTGAGAATGCTTCTCTCTAGTTTTTATGTGAAGCAATTTCCTTTTCCAACATAGGCCTCAAGGTGCTCTGCATAAACACTTGCGAATTCTACAAACTTAGTGATTCAAAACTGTTCTATCAAAAGGAACGTTCAAGTCTGAGGTGAATGCACTCATCAGAGAGAACTTTCTCAGAATGCTTCTGTCTAGTTTTCAGGT
This sequence comes from Pongo pygmaeus, assembly GCF_028885625.2. NCBI lineage: Eukaryota > Metazoa > Chordata > Mammalia > Primates > Hominidae > Pongo > Pongo pygmaeus. The sequence continues at coordinate 22,592,247 of NC_085930.1, forward strand.
GAAGATATTTCACTTCCAAGCATAGGCCTCAAAGCGCTCCAAATATCCACTTGCAGATTCTACAAAAAGAGTCTTTCAAAACTGCTCTTTGAAAAGGAAGGTTCAAATCTGTGAGTTGAAAGCACTCATCAGAGAGAAGTTTCCGAGAATGATTCTATCTAGTTTTCATCTGCATGTGTTTCCTTTTCCACTAGATGCCGCAATCGCACCAAATATCCACTTGCAGTTTCCACGAAAAGAGTGTTGCAGAACTGCTCCATGGAAAGGAGTGTTCAACTCTGTGAGTTCAATCCCCACATGACATAAAAGTTTCTGAAAATGCTTCTGTCCAGTTTGTATATGAAGATATCTCCTTTTCCAGCATAAGCCTCAAAGAGCTCCAAATATCCACTTGCGTATTCTACAAAAACCGTGTTTCATAACTGGTCTATCAAAAGGGAGGTTCAACTCTGTGAGTTGAATGCACTCATCACAAAGAAGTTTCTGTGAATGCTTCCATCTAGCTTTTATGCAATGATGTTTCCTTTTGCAGCATAGGCCTCAAAGCGCTCCAAATATCCACTTGCAGATTCTACAAAAAGAGGGTTTCAAAACTGCTCTATCAAAAGGCAGGTTGAACTCCGTGAGTTGAATGCACAAAGCACAGGGAACTTTCTGAGAAAGCTTTTGTCCAGTTTCTACGTGAAGATATTTCCTATTCCTGCATAGGCCTCAAAGCACTCCATCCATCCACATGAAGATTCTACTAAGAGTGTTTCGAAACTTCTCTATCAAAGGAAAGGTTGAACTCCGTGAGTTCAACGCACACATCACAAAGAAGTTTCTGAGAATGCTTCTGTCCAGTTGTTATATGAAGATATTTCCTTTTCCAGCATAGGCCTCAAAGCGCTCCATATATCCACTTGCAGATGCTACAAAAAGAGTGTTTCAAAACTGCTCTTTCAGAAGGAAGCTTCAAGTCTGTGAGTTGAATGCACTTCTCACAAAGACGTTTCTGAGAATGCTTCTGTCTAGATTTCATGAGAAGATGTTTGCGTTTACATCACAGGCCTCAAATAACTCCAAATATTCACTTGCGTGTTCTACAAAAAGAGTGTTTCGAAACTTCTCTATCGATTGGTAGGTTCAACTCTCTGAGTTGAATGCACTCTTTACAAAGAGGTTTCTGAGAATATTTCTGTCTAGTTTTTATGTGAAGATATATCCTTTTCCAACATAGGCCTCGAAGCGCTCCGAATAAACAATTGCAGATTCTACAAAAGGAGTGCTTCAAAACTGTTCTATCGAAAGGAACGTTCAAGTCTGTGAGATGAATGCACTCTTCTCAAAGAGGTTTCTGAGAATGCTGCTGTCTAGTTTTTAGGTGAAGACATTTCCTTTTCCAGCATAGGCCTCAAAGCGCTCCAAATACCCACTTGCAGATTCTACAAAAAGAGTGTCTCCCAACTTCTCTATCAATTGGTAGGTTCAAATCTGTGAGTTGAATGCAATCCACACAAAGAAGTTTCTGAGAATGCTGCTGTTTAGTTCTTATGTGAAGATATTTCCTTTTCCAGCATAGGCCGGAAATCGCTACAAATATCCACTTGCAGATTTTACCAAAAGTGTGCTTCAAAACTGCTCTTTGAAAAGAAAGGTTCAACACTGTGAGTTGAATGCACATATCGTGAAGAAGTTTCTGAGAATGCTTCTGTCTAGTACTTAGGTGAAGAGATTCCATTTCACAGCATAGGCCTCATAGTGCTCCAAATATCCACTTGCAGATTCTACAAAAAGAGTGTTTCAAAACTGTTCTATCAAAAGGAAGGTTCAACTCTGTGAGTAGAATGCACTCATCACAAAGAAGTTTCTGAGAATGCTTCTGTCTAGTTTTTATGTGAAGACATTTCCTTTTCCAACATAGGCCTCAAAGCGTTCCGAATAAACACTTGCAGATTGTACAAAAGGAGTGTTTCAAAACTGTTCTATGAAAAGGAACGTTCAAGTCTGTGAGTTGAATGCACTCCTCACAAAGAAGTTTCTGAGAATGCAGCTGTCTAGTTTTTGTGTGAAGATATTTCCTTTTCCTTGCATAGGTCTCAAATCGCTGGAAATATCCACTTGCAGATTTCACAAGAAGAGTGTTTCCAAACTGCTCTATCAAAAGACAGGTTCAACTCTGTGAGTTGAATGCACGCATCGAGAAGAACTTTCTGAGAATGCTTCTGTCTAGTTTTTAGGTGAAGATATTACATTTCCCAGCATAGGCCTCAAAGTGCTCCAAATATCCTTTTGCAGATTTTACAAAAAGAGTGTTTCAAAACTGCTCTTTCAAAAAGAATGTTCAAGTCTGTGAGTTGAATGCACTCAACACAAGGAAGTTTCTGAGAATGCTTCTGTCTAGTTTTTATGTGAAGATATTTCCATTTCCAGCATAGGCTTCAAAGCACTCCAAATATCCATTTGCAGATTCTACAAAAAGAGTGTTTCCAAACTTCTCTATCAATTAGCAGGTTCAACTCTGTGAGGTGAATGCACTCATCACAAAGAAGTTTCTGAGAATGCTGCTGTTTAGTTCTTATGTGAAGATATTTCCTTTTCCAGCATAGGCCGGAAATCGCTCTAAATATCCACTTGCAGATTTTACCAAAAGTGTGTTTCAAAACTGCTCTTTGAAAAGAAAGGTTCAACTCTGTGAGTTGATTGCACATGTGGTGAAGAAGTTTCTGAGAATGCTTCTGTCTAGTACTTAGCTGAAGAGATTTCATTTCACAGCATAGGCCTCATAGTGCTCCAAATATCCACTTGCAGATTCTACAAAAAGAGTGTTTCAAAACTGTTCTATCAAAAGGAAGGTTCAACTCTGTGACTAGAATGCACTCATCACAAAGAAGTTTCTGAGAATGCTTCTGTCTAGTTTTTATGTGAAGATATTTCCTTTTCCAACATAGGCCTCAAAGCGCTCCGAATAAGCACCTGCAGATTGTACAAAAGGAGTGTTTCAAAACTGTTCTATGAAAAGGAACGTTCAAGTCTGTGAGTTGAATGCACTCCTCACAAAGAAGTTTCTGAGAATGCAGCTGTCTAGTTTTTGTGTGAAGATATTTCCTTTTCCTTGCATAGACCTCAAATCGCTGGAAACATCCACTTGCAGATTTCACAAAAAGAGTGTTTCCAAACTGCTCTATCAAAAGACAGGTTGAAATCTGTGAGTTGAATGCACGCATCGAGGAGATCTTTCTGAGAATGCTTCTGTCTAGTTTTTAGGTGAAGATATTCCATTTCCCAGCATGGGCCTCAAAATGCTCCAAATATCCACTTGCAGATTTTACAAAAAGAGTGTTTCAAAACTGCTCTTTCAAAAAGAAGGTTCAAGTCTATGGGTTGAATGCACTCAACACAAGGAAGTTTCTGAGAATGCTTCTGTCCAGTTTTTCTGTGAATATATTTCCATTTCCAGCCTAGGCTTCAAAGCGCTCCAAATATCCACTTGCAGATTCTACAAAAAGAGTGTTTCCAAACTTGTCTATCAATTAGTAGGTTTAACTCTGTTAGGTGAATGCACTCATCACAATGAAATTTCTGAGAATGCTTCTCTCTAGTTTTTATGTGAAGCAATTTCCTTTTCCAACATAGGCCTCAAGGTGCTCTGCATAAACACTTGCGAATTCTACAAACTTAGTGATTCAAAACTGTTCTATCAAAAGGAACGTTCAAGTCTGAGGTGAATGCACTCATCAGAGAGAACTTTCTCAGAATGCTTCTGTCTAGTTTTCAGGTGAAGATATTTCACTTCCAAGCATAGGCCTCAAAGCGCTCCAAATATCCACTTGCAGATTCTACAAAAAGAGTCTTTCAAAACTGCTCTTTGAAAAGGAAGGTTCAAATCTGTGAGTTGAAAGCACTCATCAGAGAGAAGTTTCCGAGAATGATTCTATCTAGTTTTCATCTGCATGTGTTTCCTTTTCCACTAGATGCCGCAATCGCACCAAATATCCACTTGCAGTTTCCACGAAAAGAGTGTTGCAGAACTGCTCCATGGAAAGGAGTGTTCAACTCTGTGAGTTCAATCCCCACATGACATAAAAGTTTCTGAAAATGCTTCTGTCCAGTTTGTATATGAAGATTTCTCCTTTTCCTGCATAAGCCTCAAAGAGCTCCAAATATCCACTTGCGTATTCTACAAAAACCGTGTTTCATAACTGGTCTATCAAAAGGGAGGTTCAACTCTGTGAGTTGAATGCACTCATCACAAAGAAGTTTCTGTGAATGCTTCCATCTAGCTTTTATGCAATGATATCTCCTTTTGCAGCATAGGCCTCAAAGCGCTCCAAATATCCACTTGCAGATTCTACAAAAAGAGGGTTTCAAAACTGCTCTATCAAAAGGCAGGTTGAACTCCGTGAGTTGAATGCACAAAGCACAGGGAACTTTCTGAGAAAGCTTTTGTCCAGTTTCTACGTGAAGATATTTCCTATTCCTGCATAGGCCTCAAAGCACTCCATCCATCCACATGAAGATTCTACTAAAAGAGTGTTTCGAAACTTCTCTATCAAAAGAAAGGTTGAACTCCGTGAGTTCAACGCACACATCACAAAGAAGTTTCTGAGAATGCTTCTGTCCAGTTTTTATGTGAAGATATTTCCTTTTCCAGCATAGGCCTCAAAGCGCTCCATATATCCACTTGCAGATGCTACAAAAAGAGTGTTTCAAAACTGCTCTTTCAGAAGGAAGCTTCAAGTCTGTGAGTTGAATGCACTTATCACAAAGACGTTTCTGAGAATGCTTCTGTCTAGATTTCATGAGAAGATGTTTCCATTTACATCACAGGCCTCAAATCCCTCCAAATATTCACTTGCGTGTTCTACAAAAAGAGTGTTTCGAAACTTCTCTATCGATTGGTAGGTTCAACTCTCTGAGTTGAATGCACTCTTTACAAAGAGGTTTCTGAGAATATTTCTGCCTAGTTTTTATGTGAAGATATATCCTTTTCCAACATAGGCCTCGAAGCGCTCCGACTAAACAATTGCAGATTCTACAAAAGGAGTGCTTCAAAACTGTTCTATCGAAAGGAACGTTCAACTCTGTGAGACGAATGCACTCTTCTCAAAGAGGTTTCTGAGAATGCTGCTGTCTAGTTTTTAGGTGAAGACATTTCCTTTTCCAGCATAGGCCTCAAAGCGCTCCAAATACCCACTTGCAGATTCTACAAAAAGAGTGTCTCCCAACTTCTCTATCAATTGGTAGGTTCAAGTCTGTGAGTTGAATGCAATCCACACCAAGAAGTTTCTGAGAATGCTGCTGTTTAGTTCTTATGTGAAGATATTTCCTTTTCCAGCATAGGCCGGAAATCGCTACAAATATCCACTTGCAGACTTTACCAAAAGTGTGCTTCAAAACTGCTCTTTGAAAAGAAAGGTTCAACACTGTGAGTTGAATGCACATATCGCGAAGAAGTTTCTGAGAATGCTTCTGTCTAGTACTTAGGTGAAGAGATTCCATTTCACAGCATAGGCCTCATAGTGCTCCAAATATCCACTTGCAGATTCTACAAAAAGAGTGTTTGAAAACTGTTCTATCAAAAGGAAGGTTCAACCCTGTGAGTAGAATGCACTCATCACAAAGAAGTTTCTGAGAATGCTTCTGTCTAGTTTTTATGTGAAGACATTTCCTTTTCCAACATAGGCCTCAAAGCGTTCCGAATAAACACTTGCAGATTGTACAAAAGGAGTGTTTCAAAACTGTTCTATGAAAAGGAACGTTCAAGTCTGTGAGTTGAATGCACTCCTAACAAAGAAGTTTCTGAGAATGCAGCTGTCTAGTTTTTGTGTGAAGATATTTCCTTTTCCTTGCATAGGTCTCAAATCGCTGGAAATATCCACTTGCAGATTTCACAAAAAGAGTGTTTCCAAACTGCTCTATCAAAAGACAGGTTCAACTCTGTGAGTGGAATGCACGCATCGAGAAGAACTTTCTGAGAATGCTTCTGTCTAGTTTTTAGGTGAAGATATTACATTTCCCAGCATAGGCCTCAAAGTGCTCCAAATATCCTTTTGCAGATTTTACAAAAAGAGTGTTTCAAAACTGCTCTTTCAAAAAGAAGGTTCAAGTCTGTGAGTTGAATGCGCTCAACACAAGGAAGTTTCTGAGAATGCTTCTGTCTAGTTTTTATGTGAAGATATTTCCATTTCCAGCATAGGCCTCAAAGCGCTCCAAATATCCATTTGCAGATTCTACAAAAAGAGTGTTTCCAAACTTCTCTATCAATTAGGTTCAACTCTGTGAGGTGAATGCACTCATCACAAAGAAGTTTCTGAGAATGCTGCTGTTTAGTTCTTATGTGAAGATATTTCCTTTTCCAGCATAGGCCGGAAATCGCTCTAAATATCCACTTGCAGATTTTACCAAAAGTGTGTTTCAAAACAGCTCTTTGAAAAGAAAGGTTCAACTCTGTGAGTTGATTGCACATGTGGTGAAGAAGTTTCTGAGAATGCTTCTGTCTGGTACTTAGCTGAAGAGATTTCATTTCACAGCATAGGCCTCATAGTGCTCCAAATATCCACTTGCAGATTCTACAAAAAGAGTGTTTCAAAACTGTTCTATCAAAAGGAAGGTTCAACTCTGTGACTAGAATGCACTCATCACAAAGAAGTTTCTGAGAATGCTTCTGTCTAGTTTTTATGTGAAGATATTTCCTTTTCCAACATAGGCCTCAAAGCGCTCCGAATAAGCACCTGCAGATTGTACAAAAGGAGTGTTTCAAAACTGTTCTATGAAAAGGAACGTTCAAGTCTGTGAGTTGAATGCACTCCTCACAAAGAAGTTTCTGAGAATGCAGCTGTCTAGTTTTTGTGTGAAGATATTTCCTTTTCCTTGCATAGACCTCCAATCGCTGGAAACATCCACTTGCAGATTTCACAAAAAGAGTGTTTCCAAACTGCTCTATCAAAAGACGGGTTGAAATGTGTGAGTTGAATGCACGCATCGAGGAGATCTTTCTGAGAATGCTTCTGTCTAGTTTTTAGGTGAAGATATTCCATTTCCCAGCATGGGCCTCAAAATGCTCCAAATATCCACTTGCAGATTTTACAAAAAGAGTGTTTCAAAACTGCTCTTTCAAAAAGAAGGTTCAAGTCTATGGGTTGAACGCACTCAACACAAGGAAGTTTCTGAGAATGCTTCTGTCCAGTTTTTATGTGAATATATTTCCATTTCCAGCCTAGGCTTCAAAGCGCTCCAAATATCCACTTGCAGATTCTACAAAAAGAGTGTTTCCAAACTTGTCTATCAATTAGTAGGTTTAACTCTGTTAGGTGAATGCACTCATCACAATGAAATTTCTGAGAATGCTTCTCTCTAGTTTTTATGTGAAGCAATTTCCTTTTCCAACATAGGCCTCAAGGTGCTCTGCATAAACACTTGCGAATTCTACAAACTTAGTGATTCAAAACTGTTCTATCAAAAGGAACGTTCAAGTCTGAGGTGAATGCACTCATCAGAGAGAACTTTCTCAGAATGCTTCTGTCTAGTTTTCAGGTGAAGATATTTCACTTCCAAGCATAGGCCTCAAAGCGCTCCAAATATCCACTTGCAGATTCTACAAAAAGAGTCTTTCAAAACTGCTCTTTGAAAAGGAAGGTTCAAATCTGTGAGTTGAAAGCACTCATCAGAGAGAAGTTTCCGAGAATGATTCTATCTAGTTTTCATCTGCATGTGTTTCCTTTTCCACTAGATGCCGCAATCGCACCAAATATCCACTTGCAGTTTCCACGAAAAGAGTGTTGCAGAACTGCTCCATGGAAAGGAGTGTTCAACTCTGTGAGTTCAATCCCCACATGACATAAAAGTTTCTGAAAATGCTTCTGTCCAGTTTGTATATGAAGATTTCTCCTTTTCCTGCATAAGCCTCAAAGAGCTCCAAATATCCACTTGCGTATTCTACAAAAACCGTGTTTCATAACTGGTCTATCAAAAGGGAGGTTCAACTCTGTGAGTTGAATGCACTCATCACAAAGAAGTTTCTGTGAATGCTTCCATCTAGCTTTTATGCAATGATATTTCCTTTTGCAGCATAGGCCTCAAAGCGCTCCAAATATCCACTTGCAGATTCTACAAAAAGAGGGTTTCAAAACTGCTCTATCAAAAGGCAGGTTGAACTCCGTGAGTTGAATGCACAAAGCACAGGGAACTTTCTGAGAAAGCTTTTGTCCAGTTTCTACGTGAAGATATTTCCTATTCCTGCATAGGCCTCAAAGCACTCCATCCATCCACATGAAGATTCTACTAAAAGAGTGTTTCGAAACTTCTCTATCAAAAGAAAGGTTGAACTCCGTGAGTTCAACGCACACATCACAAAGAAGTTTCTGAGAATGCTTCTGTCCAGTTTTTATGTGAAGATATTTCCTTTTCCAGCATAGGCCTCAAAGCGCTCCATATATCCACTTGCAGATGCTACAAAAAGAGTGTTTCAAAACTGCTCTTTCAGAAGGAAGCTTCAAGTCTGTGAGTTGAATGCACTTATCACAAAGACGTTTCTGAGAATGCTTCTGTCTAGATTTCATGAGAAGATGTTTCCATTTACATCACAGGCCTCAAATCCCTCCAAATATTCACTTGCGTGTTCTACAAAAAGAGTGTTTCGAAACTTCTCTATCGATTGGTAGGTTCAACTCTCTGAGTTGAATGCACTCTTTACAAAGAGGTTTCTGAGAATATTTCTGCCTAGTTTTTATGTGAAGATATATCCTTTTCCAACATAGGCCTCGAAGCGCTCCGACTAAACAATTGCAGATTCTACAAAAGGAGTGCTTCAAAACTGTTCTATCGAAAGGAACGTTCAACTCTGTGAGACGAATGCACTCTTCTCAAAGAGGTTTCTGAGAATGCTGCTGTCTAGTTTTTAGGTGAAGACATTTCCTTTTCCAGCATAGGCCTCAAAGCGCTCCAAATACCCACTTGCAGATTCTACAAAAAGAGTGTCTCCCAACTTCTCTATCAATTGGTAGGTTCAAGTCTGTGAGTTGAATGCAATCCACACCAAGAAGTTTCTGAGAATGCTGCTGTTTAGTTCTTATGTGAAGATATTTCCTTTTCCAGCATAGGCCGGAAATCGCTACAAATATCCACTTGCAGACTTTACCAAAAGTGTGCTTCAAAACTGCTCTTTGAAAAGAAAGGTTCAACACTGTGAGTTGAATGCACATATCGCGAAGAAGTTTCTGAGAATGCTTCTGTCTAGTACTTAGGTGAAGAGATTCCATTTCACAGCATAGGCCTCATAGTGCTCCAAATATCCACTTGCAGATTCTACAAAAAGAGTGTTTGAAAACTGTTCTATCAAAAGGAAGGTTCAACCCTGTGAGTAGAATGCACTCATCACAAAGAAGTTTCTGAGAATGCTTCTGTCTAGTTTTTATGTGAAGACATTTCCTTTTCCAACATAGGCCTCAAAGCGTTCCGAATAAACACTTGCAGATTGTACAAAAGGAGTGTTTCAAAACTGTTCTATGAAAAGGAACGTTCAAGTCTGTGAGTTGAATGCACTCCTAACAAAGAAGTTTCTGAGAATGCAGCTGTCTAGTTTTTGTGTGAAGATATTTCCTTTTCCTTGCATAGGTCTCAAATCGCTGGAAATATCCACTTGCAGATTTCACAAAAAGAGTGTTTCCAAACTGCTCTATCAAAAGACAGGTTCAACTCTGTGAGTGGAATGCACGCATCGAGAAGAACTTTCTGAGAATGCTTCTGTCTAGTTTTTAGGTGAAGATATTACATTTCCCAGCATAGGCCTCAAAGTGCTCCAAATATCCTTTTGCAGATTTTACAAAAAGAGTGTTTCAAAACTGCTCTTTCAAAAAGAAGGTTCAAGTCTGTGAGTTGAATGCGCTCAACACAAGGAAGTTTCTGAGAATGCTTCTGTCTAGTTTTTATGTGAAGATATTTCCATTTCCAGCATAGGCCTCAAAGCGCTCCAAATATCCATTTGCAGATTCTACAAAAAGAGTGTTTCCAAACTTCTCTATCAATTAGGTTCAACTCTGTGAGGTGAATGCACTCATCACAAAGAAGTTTCTGAGAATGCTGCTGTTTAGTTCTTATGTGAAGATATTTCCTTTTCCAGCATAGGCCGGAAATCGCTCTAAATATCCACTTGCAGATTTTACCAAAAGTGTGTTTCAAAACAGCTCTTTGAAAAGAAAGGTTCAACTCTGTGAGTTGATTGCACATGTGGTGAAGAAGTTTCTGAGAATGCTTCTGTCTAGTACTTAGCTGAAGAGATTTCATTTCACAGCATAGGCCTCATAGTGCTCCAAATATCCACTTGCAGATTCTACAAAAAGAGTGTTTCAAAACTGTTCTATCAAAAGGAAGGTTCAACTCTGTGACTAGAATGCACTCATCACAAAGAAGTTTCTGAGAATGCTTCTGTCTAGTTTTTATGTGAAGATATTTCCTTTTCCAACATAGGCCTCAAAGCGCTCCGAATAAGCACCTGCAGATTGTACAAAAGGAGTGTTTCAAAACTGTTCTATGAAAAGGAACGTTCAAGTCTGTGAGTTGAATGCACTCCTCACAAAGAAGTTTCTGAGAATGCAGCTGTCTAGTTTTTGTGTGAAGATATTTCCTTTTCCTTGCATAGACCTCAAATCGCTGGAAACATCCACTTGCAGATTTCACAAAAAGAGTGTTTCCAAACTGCTCTATCAAAAGACGGGTTGAAATCTGTGAGTTGAATGCACGCATCGAGGAGATCTTTCTGAGAATGCTTCTGTCTAGTTTTTAGGTGAAGATATTCCATTTCCCAGCATGGGCCTCAAAATGCTCCAAATATCCACTTGCAGATTTTACAAAAAGAGTGTTTCAAAACTGCTCTTTCAAAAAGAAGGTTCAAGTCTATGGGTTGAACGCACTCAACACAAGGAAGTTTCTGAGAATGCTTCTGTCCAGTTTTTATGTGAATATATTTCCATTTCCAGCCTAGGCTTCAAAGCGCTCCAAATATCCACTTGCAGATTCTACAAAAAGAGTGTTTCCAAACTTGTCTATCAATTAGTAGGTTTAACTCTGTTAGGTGAATGCACTCATCACAATGAAATTTCTGAGAATGCTTCTCTCTAGTTTTTATGTGAAGCAATTTCCTTTTCCAACATAGGCCTCAAGGTGCTCTGCATAAACACTTGCGAATTCTACAAACTTAGTGATTCAAAACTGTTCTATCAAAAGGAACGTTCAAGTCTGAGGTGAATGCACTCATCAGAGAGAACTTTCTCAGAATGCTTCTGTCTAGTTTTCAGGTGAAGATATTTCATTGCCCAGCATAGGCCTCAAAGCGCTCCAAATATCCACTTGCAGATTCTACAAAAAGAGTCTTTCAAAACTGCTCTTTGAAAAGGAAGGTTCAAATCTGTGAGTTGAAAGCACTCATCAGAGAGAAGTTTCCGAGAATGATTCTATCTAGTTTTCATCTGCATGTGTTTCCTTTTCCACTAGATGCCGCAATCGCACCAAATATCCACTTGCAGTTTCCACGAAAAGAGTGTTGCAGAACTGCTCCATGGAAAGGAGTGTTCAACTCTGTGAGTTCAATCCCCACATGACATAAAAGTTTCTGAAAATGCTTCTGTCCAGTTTGTATATGAAGATATCTCCTTTTCCAGCATAAGCCTCAAAGAGCTCCAAATATCCACTTGCGTATTCTACAAAAACCGTGTTTCATAACTGGTCTATCAAAAGGGAGGTTCAACTCTGTGAGTTGAATGCACTCATCACAAAGAAGTTTCTGTGAATGCTTCCATCTAGCTTTTATGCAATGATGTTTCCTTTTGCAGCATAGGCCTCAAAGCGCTCCAAATATCCACTTGCAGATTCTACAAAAAGAGGGTTTCAAAACTGCTCTATCAAAAGGCAGGTTGAACTCCGTGAGTTGAATGCACAAAGCACAGGGAACTTTCTGAGAAAGCTTTTGTCCAGTTTCTACGTGAAGATATTTCCTATTCCTGCATAGGCCTCAAAGCACTCCATCCATCCACATGAAGATTCTACTAAGAGTGTTTCGAAACTTCTCTATCAAAAGAAAGGTTGAACTCCGTGAGTTCAACGCACACATCACAAAGAAGTTTCTGAGAATGCTTCTGTCCAGTTTTTATATGAAGATATTTCCTTTTCCAGCATAGGCCTCAAAGCGCTCCATATATCCACTTGCAGATGCTACAAAAAGAGTGTTTCAAAACTGCTCTTTCAGAAGGAAGCTTCAAGTCTGTGAGTTGAATGCACTTCTCACAAAGACGTTTCTGAGAATGCTTCTGTCTAGATTTCATGAGAAGATGTTTGCGTTTACATCACAGGCCTCAAATAACTCCAAATATTCACTTGCGTGTTCTACAAAAAGAGTGTTTCGAAACTTCTCTATCGATTGGTAGGTTCAAATCTCTGAGTTGAATGCACTCTTTACAAAGAGGTTTCTGAGAATATTTCTGTCTAGTTTTTATGTGAAGATATATCCTTTTCCAACATAGGCCTCGAAGCGCTCCGAATAAACAATTGCAGATTCTACAAAAGGAGTGCTTCAAAACTGTTCTATCGAAAGGAACGTTCAAGTCTGTGAGATGAATGCACTCTTCTCAAAGAGGTTTCTGAGAATGCTGCTGTCTAGTTTTTAGGTGAAGACATTTCCTTTTCCAGCATAGGCCTCAAAGCGCTCCAAATACCCACTTGCAGATTCTACAAAAAGAGTGTCTCCCAACTTCTCTATCAATTGGTAGGTTCAAGTCTGTGAGTTGAATGCAATCCACACAAAGAAGTTTCTGAGAATGCTGCTGTTTAGTTCTTATGTGAAGATATTTCCTTTTCCAGCATAGGCCGGAAATCGCTACAAATATCCACTTGCAGATTTTACCAAAAGTGTGCTTCAAAACTGCTCTTTGAAAAGAAAGGTTCAACACTGTGAGTTGAATGCACATATCGTGAAGAAGTTTCTGAGAATGCTTCTGTCTAGTACTTAGGTGAAGAGATTCCATTTCACAGCATAGGCCTCATAGTGCTCCAAATATCCACTTGCAGATTCTACAAAAAGAGTGTTTGAAAACTGTTCTATCAAAAGGAAGGTTCAACTCTGTGAGTAGAATGCACTCATCACAAAGAAGTTTCTGAGAATGCTTCTGTCTAGTTTTTATGTGAAGACATTTCCTTTTCCAACATAGGCCTCAAAGCGTTCCGAATAAACACTTGCAGATTGTACAAAAGGAGTGTTTCAAAACTGTTCTATGAAAAGGAACGTTCAAGTCTGTGAGTTGAATGCACTCCTCACAAAGAAGTTTCTGAGAATGCAGCTGTCTAGTTTTTGTGTGAAGATATTTCCTTTTCCTTGCATAGGTCTCAAATCGCTGGAAATATCCACTTGCAGATTTCACAAAAAGAGTGTTTCCAAACTGCTCTATCAAAAGACAGGTTCAACTCTGTGAGTGGAATGCACGCATCGAGAAGAACTTTCTGAGAATGCTTCTGTCTAGTTTTTAGGTGAAGATATTACATTTCCCAGCATAGGCCTCAAAGTGCTCCAAATATCCTTTTGCAGATTTTACAAAAAGAGTGTTTCAAAACTGCTCTTTCAAAAAGAAGGTTCAAGTCTGTGAGTTGAATGCACTCAACACAAGGAAGTTTCTGAGAATGCTTCTGTCTAGTTTTTATGTGAAGATATTTCCATTTCCAGCATAGGCCTCAAAGCGCTCCAAATATCCATTTGCAGATTCTACAAAAAGAGTGTTTCCAAACTTCTCTATCAATTAGGTTCAACTCTGTGAGGTGAATGCACTCATCACAAAGAAGTTTCTGAGAATGCTGCTGTTTAGTTCTTATGTGAAGATATTTCCTTTTCCAGCATAGGCCGGAAATCGCTCTAAATATCCACTTGCAGATTTTACCAAAAGTGTGTTTCAAAACAGCTCTTTGAAAAGAAAGGTTCAACTCTGTGAGTTGATTGCACATGTGGTGAAGAAGTTTCTGAGAATGCTTCTGTCTGGTACTTAGCTGAAGAGATTTCATTTCACAGCATAGGCCTCATAGTGCTCCAAATATCCACTTGCAGATTCTACAAAAAGAGTGTTTCAAAACTGTTCTATCAAAAGGAAGGTTCAACTCTGTGACTTGAATGCACTCATCACAAAGAAGTTTCTGAGAATGCTTCTGTCTAGTTTTTATGTGAAGACATTTCCTTTTCCAACATAGGCCTCAAAGCGTTCCGAATAAACACTTGCAGATTGTACAAAAGGAGTGTTTCAAAACTGTTCTATGAAAGGGAACGTTCAAGTCTGTGAGATGAATGCGCTCTTCTCAAAGCGGTTACTGAGAATGCTGCTGTCTAGTTTTTAGGTGAAGACATTTCCTTTTCCAGCATAGGCCTCAAAGCGCTCCAAATTCCCATTTGCAGATTCTACAAAAAGAGTGTCTCCCAACTTCTCTATCAATTGGTAGGTTCAAGTCTGTGAGTTGAATGCAATCCACACAAAGAAGTTTCTGAGAATGCTGCTGTTTAGTTCTTATGTGAAGATATTTCCTTTTCCAGCATAGGCCGGAAATCGCTACAAATATCCACTTGCAGATTTTACTAAAAGTGTGCTTCAAAACTGCTCTTTGAAAAGAAAGGTTCAACACTGTGAGTTGAATGCACATATCGTGAAGAAGTTTCTGAGAATGCTTCTGTCTAGTACTTAGGTGAAGAGATTCCATTTCACAGCATAGGCCTCATAGTGCTCCAAATATCCACTTGCAGATTCTACAAAAAGTGTGTTTGAAAACTGTTCTATCAAAAGGAAGGTTCAACTCTGTGAGTAGAATGCACTCATCACAAAGAAGTTTCTGAGAATGCTTCTGTCTAGTTTTTATGTGAAGACATTTCCTTTTCCAACATAGGCCTCAAAGCGTTCCGAATAAACACTTGCAGATTGTACAAAAGGAGTGTTTCAAAACTGTTCTATGAAAAGGAACGTTCAAGTCTGTGAGTTGAATGCACTCCTAACAAAGAAGTTTCTGAGAATGCAGCTGTCTAGTTTTTGTGTGAAGATATTTCCTTTTCCTTGCATAGGTCTCAAATCGCTGGAAATATCCACTTCCAGATTTCACAAAAAGAGTGTTTCCAAACTGCTCTATCAAAAGACAGGTTCAACTCTGTGAGTGGAATGCACGCATCGAGAAGAACTTTCTGAGAATGCTTCTGTCTAGTTTTTAGGTGAAGATATTACATTTCCCAGCATAGGCCTCAAAGTGCTCCAAATATCCTTTTGCAGATTTTACAAAAAGAGTGTTTCAAAACTGCTCTTTCAAAAAGAAGGTTCAAGTCTGTGAGTTGAATGCACTCAACACAAGGAAGTTTCTGAGAATGCTTCTGTCTAGTTTTTATGTGAAGATATTTCCATTTCCAGCATAGGCCTCAAAGCGCTCCAAATATCCATTTGCAGATTCTACAAAAAGAGTGTTTCCAAACTTCTCTATCAATTAGGTTCAACTCTGTGAGGTGAATGCACTCATCACAAAGAAGTTTCTGAGAATGCTGCTGTTTAGTTCTTATGTGAAGATATTTCCTTTTCCAGCATAGGCCGGAAATCGCTCTAAATATCCACTTGCAGATTTTACCAAAAGTGTGTTTCAAAACAGCTCTTTGAAAAGAAAGGTTCAACTCTGTGAGTTGATTGCACATGTGGTGAAGAAGTTTCTGAGAATGCTTCTGTCTGGTACTTAGCTGAAGAGATTTCATTTCACAGCATAGGCCTCATAGTGCTCCAAATATCCACTTGCAGATTCTACAAAAAGAGTGTTTCAAAACTGTTCTATCAAAAGGAAGGTTCAACTCTGTGACTAGAATGCACTCATCACAAAGAAGTTTCTGAGAATGCTTCTGTCTAGTTTTTATGTGAAGATATTTCCTTTTCCAACATAGGCCTCAAAGCGCTCCGAATAAGCACCTGCAGATTGTACAAAAGGAGTGTTTCAAAACTGTTCTATGAAAAGGAACGTTCAAGTCTGTGAGTTGAATGCACTCCTCACAAAGAAGTTTCTGAGAATGCAGCTGTCTAGTTTTTGTGTGAAGATATTTCCTTTTCCTTGCATAGACCTCAAATCGCTGGAAACATCCACTTGCAGATTTCACAAAAAGAGTGTTTCCAAACTGCTCTATCAAAAGACGGGTTGAAATCTGTGAGTTGAATGCACGCATCGAGGAGATCTTTCTGAGAATGCTTCTGTCTAGTTTTTAGGTGAAGATATTCCATTTCCCAGCATGGGCCTCAAAATGCTCCAAATATCCACTTGCAGATTTTACAAAAAGAGTGTTTCAAAACTGCTCTTTCAAAAAGAAGGTTCAAGTCTATGGGTTGAACGCACTCAACACAAGGAAGTTTCTGAGAATGCTTCTGTCCAGTTTTTATGTGAATATATTTCCATTTCCAGCCTAGGCTTCAAAGCGCTCCAAATATCCACTTGCAGATTCTACAAAAAGAGTGTTTCCAAACTTGTCTATCAATTAGTAGGTTTAACTCTGTTAGGTGAATGCACTCATCACAATGAAATTTCTGAGAATGCTTCTCTCTAGTTTTTATGTGAAGCAATTTCCTTTTCCAACATAGGCCTCAAGGTGCTCTGCATAAACACTTGCGAATTCTACAAACTTAGTGATTCAAAACTGTTCTATCAAAAGGAACGTTCAAGTCTGAGGTGAATGCACTCATCAGAGAGAACTTTCTCAGAATGCTTCTGTCTAGTTTTCAGGTGAAGATATTTCATTGCCCAGCATAGGCCTCAAAGCGCTCCAAATATCCACTTGCAGATTCTACAAAAAGAGTCTTTCAAAACTGCTCTTTGAAAAGGAAGGTTCAAATCTGTGAGTTGAAAGCACTCATCAGAGAGAAGTTTCCGAGAATGATTCTATCTAGTTTTCATCTGCATGTGTTTCCTTTTCCACTAGATGCCGCAATCGCACCAAATATCCACTTGCAGTTTCCACGAAAAGAGTGTTGCAGAACTGCTCCATGGAAAGGAGTGTTCAACTCTGTGAGTTCAATCCCCACATGACATAAAAGTTTCTGAAAATGCTTCTGTCCAGTTTGTATATGAAGATATCTCCTTTTCCAGCATAAGCCTCAAAGAGCTCCAAATATCCACTTGCGTATTCTACAAAAACCGTGTTTCATAACTGGTCTATCAAAAGGGAGGTTCAACTCTGTGAGTTGAATGCACTCATCACAAAGAAGTTTCTGTGAATGCTTCCATCTAGCTTTTATGCAATGATGTTTCCTTTTGCAGCATAGGCCTCAAAGCGCTCCAAATATCCACTTGCAGATTCTACAAAAAGAGGGTTTCAAAACTGCTCTATCAAAAGGCAGGTTGAACTCCGTGAGTTGAATGCACAAAGCACAGGGAACTTTCTGAGAAAGCTTTTGTCCAGTTTCTACGTGAAGATATTTCCTATTCCTGCATAGGCCTCAAAGCACTCCATCCATCCACATGAAGATTCTACTAAGAGTGTTTCGAAACTTCTCTATCAAAAGAAAGGTTGAACTCCGTGAGTTCAACGCACACATCACAAAGAAGTTTCTGAGAATGCTTCTGTCCAGTTTTTATATGAAGATATTTCCTTTTCCAGCATAGGCCTCAAAGCGCTCCATATATCCACTTGCAGATGCTACAAAAAGAGTGTTTCAAAACTGCTCTTTCAGAAGGAAGCTTCAAGTCTGTGAGTTGAATGCACTTCTCACAAAGACGTTTCTGAGAATGCTTCTGTCTAGATTTCATGAGAAGATGTTTGCGTTTACATCACAGGCCTCAAATAACTCCAAATATTCACTTGCGTGTTCTACAAAAAGAGTGTTTCGAAACTTCTCTATCGATTGGTAGGTTCAAATCTCTGAGTTGAATGCACTCTTTACAAAGAGGTTTCTGAGAATATTTCTGTCTAGTTTTTATGTGAAGATATATCCTTTTCCAACATAGGCCTCGAAGCGCTCCGAATAAACAATTGCAGATTCTACAAAAGGAGTGCTTCAAAACTGTTCTATCGAAAGGAACGTTCAAGTCTGTGAGATGAATGCACTCTTCTCAAAGAGGTTTCTGAGAATGCTGCTGTCTAGTTTTTAGGTGAAGACATTTCCTTTTCCAGCATAGGCCTCAAAGCGCTCCAAATACCCACTTGCAGATTCTACAAAAAGAGTGTCTCCCAACTTCTCTATCAATTGGTAGGTTCAAGTCTGTGAGTTGAATGCAATCCACACAAAGAAGTTTCTGAGAATGCTGCTGTTTAGTTCTTATGTGAAGATATTTCCTTTTCCAGCATAGGCCGGAAATCGCTACAAATATCCACTTGCAGATTTTACCAAAAGTGTGCTTCAAAACTGCTCTTTGAAAAGAAAGGTTCAACACTGTGAGTTGAATGCACATATCGTGAAGAAGTTTCTGAGAATGCTTCTGTCTAGTACTTAGGTGAAGAGATTCCATTTCACAGCATAGGCCTCATAGTGCTCCAAATATCCACTTGCAGATTCTACAAAAAGAGTGTTTGAAAACTGTTCTATCAAAAGGAAGGTTCAACTCTGTGAGTAGAATGCACTCATCACAAAGAAGTTTCTGAGAATGCTTCTGTCTAGTTTTTATGTGAAGACATTTCCTTTTCCAACATAGGCCTCAAAGCGTTCCGAATAAACACTTGCAGATTGTACAAAAGGAGTGTTTCAAAACTGTTCTATGAAAAGGAACGTTCAAGTCTGTGAGTTGAATGCACTCCTCACAAAGAAGTTTCTGAGAATGCAGCTGTCTAGTTTTTGTGTGAAGATATTTCCTTTTCCTTGCATAGGTCTCAAATCGCTGGAAATATCCACTTGCAGATTTCACAAAAAGAGTGTTTCCAAACTGCTCTATCAAAAGACAGGTTCAACTCTGTGAGTGGAATGCACGCATCGAGAAGAACTTTCTGAGAATGCTTCTGTCTAGTTTTTAGGTGAAGATATTACATTTCCCAGCATAGGCCTCAAAGTGCTCCAAATATCCTTTTGCAGATTTTACAAAAAGAGTGTTTCAAAACTGCTCTTTCAAAAAGAAGGTTCAAGTCTGTGAGTTGAATGCACTCAACACAAGGAAGTTTCTGAGAATGCTTCTGTCTAGTTTTTATGTGAAGATATTTCCATTTCCAGCATAGGCCTCAAAGCGCTCCAAATATCCATTTGCAGATTCTACAAAAAGAGTGTTTCCAAACTTCTCTATCAATTAGGTTCAACTCTGTGAGGTGAATGCACTCATCACAAAGAAGTTTCTGAGAATGCTGCTGTTTAGTTCTTATGTGAAGATATTTCCTTTTCCAGCATAGGCCGGAAATCGCTCTAAATATCCACTTGCAGATTTTACCAAAAGTGTGTTTCAAAACAGCTCTTTGAAAAGAAAGGTTCAACTCTGTGAGTTGATTGCACATGTGGTGAAGAAGTTTCTGAGAATGCTTCTGTCTGGTACTTAGCTGAAGAGATTTCATTTCACAGCATAGGCCTCATAGTGCTCCAAATATCCACTTGCAGATTCTACAAAAAGAGTGTTTCAAAACTGTTCTATCAAAAGGAAGGTTCAACTCTGTGACTTGAATGCACTCATCACAAAGAAGTTTCTGAGAATGCTTCTGTCTAGTTTTTATGTGAAGACATTTCCTTTTCCAACATAGGCCTCAAAGCGTTCCGAATAAACACTTGCAGATTGTACAAAAGGAGTGTTTCAAAACTGTTCTATGAAAGGGAACGTTCAAGTCTGTGAGATGAATGCGCTCTTCTCAAAGCGGTTACTGAGAATGCTGCTGTCTAGTTTTTAGGTGAAGACATTTCCTTTTCCAGCATAGGCCTCAAAGCGCTCCAAATTCCCATTTGCAGATTCTACAAAAAGAGTGTCTCCCAACTTCTCTATCAATTGGTAGGTTCAAGTCTGTGAGTTGAATGCAATCCACACAAAGAAGTTTCTGAGAATGCTGCTGTTTAGTTCTTATGTGAAGATATTTCCTTTTCCAGCATAGGCCGGAAATCGCTACAAATATCCACTTGCAGATTTTACTAAAAGTGTGCTTCAAAACTGCTCTTTGAAAAGAAAGGTTCAACACTGTGAGTTGAATGCACATATCGTGAAGAAGTTTCTGAGAATGCTTCTGTCTAGTACTTAGGTGAAGAGATTCCATTTCACAGCATAGGCCTCATAGTGCTCCAAATATCCACTTGCAGATTCTACAAAAAGTGTGTTTGAAAACTGTTCTATCAAAAGGAAGGTTCAACTCTGTGAGTAGAATGCACTCATCACAAAGAAGTTTCTGAGAATGCTTCTGTCTAGTTTTTATGTGAAGACATTTCCTTTTCCAACATAGGCCTCAAAGCGTTCCGAATAAACACTTGCAGATTGTACAAAAGGAGTGTTTCAAAACTGTTCTATGAAAAGGAACGTTCAAGTCTGTGAGTTGAATGCACTCCTAACAAAGAAGTTTCTGAGAATGCAGCTGTCTAGTTTTTGTGTGAAGATATTTCCTTTTCCTTGCATAGGTCTCAAATCGCTGGAAATATCCACTTCCAGATTTCACAAAAAGAGTGTTTCCAAACTGCTCTATCAAAAGACAGGTTCAACTCTGTGAGTGGAATGCACGCATCGAGAAGAACTTTCTGAGAATGCTTCTGTCTAGTTTTTAGGTGAAGATATTACATTTCCCAGCATAGGCCTCAAAGTGCTCCAAATATCCTTTTGCAGATTTTACAAAAAGAGTGTTTCAAAACTGCTCTTTCAAAAAGAAGGTTCAAGTCTGTGAGTTGAATGCACTCAACACAAGGAAGTTTCTGAGAATGCTTCTGTCTAGTTTTTATGTGAAGATATTTCCATTTCCAGCATAGGCCTCAAAGCGCTCCAAATATCCATTTGCAGATTCTACAAAAAGAGTGTTTCCAAACTTCTCTATCAATTAGGTTCAACTCTGTGAGGTGAATGCACTCATCACAAAGAAGTTTCTGAGAATGCTGCTGTTTAGTTCTTATGTGAAGATATTTCCTTTTCCAGCATAGGCCGGAAATCGCTCTAAATATCCACTTGCAGATTTTACCAAAAGTGTGTTTCAAAACAGCTCTTTGAAAAGAAAGGTTCAACTCTGTGAGTTGATTGCACATGTGGTGAAGAAGTTTCTGAGAATGCTTCTGTCTGGTACTTAGCTGAAGAGATTTCATTTCACAGCATAGGCCTCATAGTGCTCCAAATATCCACTTGCAGATTCTACAAAAAGAGTGTTTCAAAACTGTTCTATCAAAAGGAAGGTTCAACTCTGTGACTAGAATGCACTCATCACAAAGAAGTTTCTGAGAATGCTTCTGTCTAGTTTTTATGTGAAGATATTTCCTTTTCCAACATAGGCCTCAAAGCGCTCCGAATAAGCACCTGCAGATTGTACAAAAGGAGTGTTTCAAAACTGTTCTATGAAAAGGAACGTTCAAGTCTGTGAGTTGAATGCACTCCTCACAAAGAAGTTTCTGAGAATGCAGCTGTCTAGTTTTTGTGTGAAGATATTTCCTTTTCCTTGCATAGACCTCAAATCGCTGGAAACATCCACTTGCAGATTTCACAAAAAGAGTGTTTCCAAACTGCTCTATCAAAAGACGGGTTGAAATCTGTGAGTTGAATGCACGCATCGAGGAGATCTTTCTGAGAATGCTTCTGTCTAGTTTTTAGGTGAAGATATTCCATTTCCCAGCATGGGCCTCAAAATGCTCCAAATATCCACTTGCAGATTTTACAAAAAGAGTGTTTCAAAACTGCTCTTTCAAAAAGAAGGTTCAAGTCTATGGGTTGAACGCACTCAACACAAGGAAGTTTCTGAGAATGCTTCTGTCCAGTTTTTATGTGAATATATTTCCATTTCCAGCCTAGGCTTCAAAGCGCTCCAAATATCCACTTGCAGATTCTACAAAAAGAGTGTTTCCAAACTTGTCTATCAATTAGTAGGTTTAACTCTGTTAGGTGAATGCACTCATCACAATGAAATTTCTGAGAATGCTTCTCTCTAGTTTTTATGTGAAGCAATTTCCTTTTCCAACATAGGCCTCAAGGTGCTCTGCATAAACACTTGCGAATTCTACAAACTTAGTGATTCAAAACTGTTCTATCAAAAGGAACGTTCAAGTCTGAGGTGAATGCACTCATCAGAGAGAACTTTCTCAGAATGCTTCTGTCTAGTTTTCAGGTGAAGATATTTCACTTCCAAGCATAGGCCTCAAAGCGCTCCAAATATCCACTTGCAGATTCTACAAAAAGAGTCTTTCAAAACTGCTCTTTGAAAAGGAAGGTTCAAATCTGTGAGTTGAAAGCACTCATCAGAGAGAAGTTTCCGAGAATGATTCTATCTAGTTTTCATCTGCATGTGTTTCCTTTTCCACTAGATGCCGCAATCGCACCAAATATCCACTTGCAGTTTCCACGAAAAGAGTGTTGCAGAACTGCTCCATGGAAAGGAGTGTTCAACTCTGTGAGTTCAATCCCCACATGACATAAAAGTTTCTGAAAATGCTTCTGTCCAGTTTGTATATGAAGATATCTCCTTTTCCAGCATAAGCCTCAAAGAGCTCCAAATATCCACTTGCGTATTCTACAAAAACCGTGTTTCATAACTGGTCTATCAAAAGGGAGGTTCAACTCTGTGAGTTGAATGCACTCATCACAAAGAAGTTTCTGTGAATGCTTCCATCTAGCTTTTATGCAATGATGTTTCCTTTTGCAGCATAGGCCTCAAAGCGCTCCAAATATCCACTTGCAGATTCTACAAAAAGAGGGTTTCAAAACTGCTCTATCAAAAGGCAGGTTGAACTCCGTGAGTTGAATGCACAAAGCACAGGGAACTTTCTGAGAAAGCTTTTGTCCAGTTTCTACGTGAAGATATTTCCTATTCCTGCATAGGCCTCAAAGCACTCCATCCATCCACATGAAGATTCTACTAAGAGTGTTTCGAAACTTCTCTATCAAAGGAAAGGTTGAACTCCGTGAGTTCAACGCACACATCACAAAGAAGTTTCTGAGAATGCTTCTGTCCAGTTGTTATATGAAGATATTTCCTTTTCCAGCATAGGCCTCAAAGCGCTCCATATATCCACTTGCAGATGCTACAAAAAGAGTGTTTCAAAACTGCTCTTTCAGAAGGAAGCTTCAAGTCTGTGAGTTGAATGCACTTCTCACAAAGACGTTTCTGAGAATGCTTCTGTCTAGATTTCATGAGAAGATGTTTGCGTTTACATCACAGGCCTCAAATAACTCCAAATATTCACTTGCGTGTTCTACAAAAAGAGTGTTTCGAAACTTCTCTATCGATTGGTAGGTTCAACTCTCTGAGTTGAATGCACTCTTTACAAAGAGGTTTCTGAGAATATTTCTGCCTAGTTTTTATGTGAAGATATATCCTTTTCCAACATAGGCCTCGAAGCGCTCCGAATAAACAATTGCAGATTCTACAAAAGGAGTGTTTCAAAACTGTTCTATGAAAGGGAACGTTCAAGTCTGTGAGATGAATGCGCTCTTCTCAAAGCGGTTACTGAGAATGCTGCTGTCTAGTTTTTAGGTGAAGACATTTCCTTTTCCAGCATAGGCCTCAAAGCGCTCCAAATTCCCATTTGCAGATTCTACAAAAAGAGTGTCTCCCAACTTCTCTATCAATTGGTAGGTTCAAGTCTGTGAGTTGAATGCAATCCACACAAAGAAGTTTCTGAGAATGCTGCTGTTTAGTTCTTATGTGAAGATATTTCCTTTTCCAGCATAGGCCGGAAATCGCTACAAATATCCACTTGCAGATTTTACTAAAAGTGTGCTTCAAAACTGCTCTTTGAAAAGAAAGGTTCAACACTGTGAGTTGAATGCACATATCGTGAAGAAGTTTCTGAGAATGCTTCTGTCTAGTACTTAGGTGAAGAGATTCCATTTCACAGCATAGGCCTCATAGTGCTCCAAATATCCACTTGCAGATTCTACAAAAAGTGTGTTTGAAAACTGTTCTATCAAAAGGAAGGTTCAACTCTGTGAGTAGAATGCACTCATCACAAAGAAGTTTCTGAGAATGCTTCTGTCTAGTTTTTATGTGAAGACATTTCCTTTTCCAACATAGGCCTCAAAGCGTTCCGAATAAACACTTGCAGATTGTACAAAAGGAGTGTTTCAAAACTGTTCTATGAAAAGGAACGTTCAAGTCTGTGAGTTGAATGCACTCCTAACAAAGAAGTTTCTGAGAATGCAGCTGTCTAGTTTTTGTGTGAAGATATTTCCTTTTCCTTGCATAGGTCTCAAATCGCTGGAAATATCCACTTCCAGATTTCACAAAAAGAGTGTTTCCAAACTGCTCTATCAAAAGACAGGTTCAACTCTGTGAGTGGAATGCACGCATCGAGAAGAACTTTCTGAGAATGCTTCTGTCTAGTTTTTAGGTGAAGATATTACATTTCCCAGCATAGGCCTCAAAGTGCTCCAAATATCCTTTTGCAGATTTTACAAAAAGAGTGTTTCAAAACTGCTCTTTCAAAAAGAAGGTTCAAGTCTGTGAGTTGAATGCACTCAACACAAGGAAGTTTCTGAGAATGCTTCTGTCTAGTTTTTATGTGAAGATATTTCCATTTCCAGCATAGGCCTCAAAGCGCTCCAAATATCCATTTGCAGATTCTACAAAAAGAGTGTTTCCAAACTTCTCTATCAATTAGGTTCAACTCTGTGAGGTGAATGCACTCATCACAAAGAAGTTTCTGAGAATGCTGCTGTTTAGTTCTTATGTGAAGATATTTCCTTTTCCAGCATAGGCCGGAAATCGCTGTAAATATCCACTTGCAGATTTTACCAAAAGTGTGTTTCAAAACAGCTCTTTGAAAAGAAAGGTTCAACTCTGTGAGTTGATTGCACATGTGGTGAAGAAGTTTCTGAGAATGCTTCTGTCTGGTACTTAGCTGAAGAGATTTCATTTCACAGCATAGGCCTCATAGTGCTCCAAATATCCACTTGCAGATTCTACAAAAAGAGTGTTTCAAAACTGTTCTATCAAAAGGAAGGTTCAACTCTGTGACTAGAATGCACTCATCACAAAGAAGTTTCTGAGAATGCTTCTGTCTAGTTTTTATGTGAAGATATTTCCTTTTCCAACATAGGCCTCAAAGCGCTCCGAATAAGCACCTGCAGATTGTACAAAAGGAGTGTTTCAAAACTGTTCTATGAAAAGGAACGTTCAAGTCTGTGAGTTGAATGCACTCCTCACAAAGAAGTTTCTGAGAATGCAGCTGTCTAGTTTTTGTGTGAAGATATTTCCTTTTCCTTGCATAGACCTCAAATCGCTGGAAACATCCACTTGCAGATTTCACAAAAAGAGTGTTTCCAAACTGCTCTATCAAAAGACGGGTGAAATCTGTGAGTTGAATGCACGCATCGAGGAGATCTTTCTGAGAATGCTTCTGTCTAGTTTTTAGGTGAAGATATTCCATTTCCCAGCATGGGCCTCAAAATGCTCCAAATATCCACTTGCAGATTTTACAAAAAGAGTGTTTCAAAACTGCTCTTTCAAAAAGAAGGTTCAAGTCTATGGGTTGAACGCACTCAACACAAGGAAGTTTCTGAGAATGCTTCTGTCCAGTTTTTATGTGAATATATTTCCATTTCCAGCCTAGGCTTCAAAGCGCTCCAAATATCCACTTGCAGATTCTACAAAAAGAGTGTTTCCAAACTTGTCTATCAATTAGTAGGTTTAACTCTGTTAGGTGAATGCACTCATCACAATGAAATTTCTGAGAATGCTTCTCTCTAGTTTTTATGTGAAGCAATTTCCTTTTCCAACATAGGCCTCAAGGTGCTCTGCATAAACACTTGCGAATTCTACAAACTTAGTGATTCAAAACTGTTCTATCAAAAGGAACGTTCAAGTCTGAGGTGAATGCACTCATCAGAGAGAACTTTCTCAGAATGCTTCTGTCTAGTTTTCAGGTGAAGATATTTCACTTCCAAGCATAGGCCTCAAAGCGCTCCAAATATCCACTTGCAGATTCTACAAAAAGAGTCTTTCAAAACTGCTCTTTGAAAAGGAAGGTTCAAATCTGTGAGTTGAAAGCACTCATCAGAGAGAAGTTTCCGAGAATGATTCTATCTAGTTTTCATCTGCATGTGTTTCCTTTTCCACTAGATGCCGCAATCGCACCAAATATCCACTTGCAGTTTCCACGAAAAGAGTGTTGCAGAACTGCTCCATGGAAAGGAGTGTTCAACTCTGTGAGTTCAATCCCCACATGACATAAAAGTTTCTGAAAATGCTTCTGTCCAGTTTGTATATGAAGATATCTCCTTTTCCAGCATAAGCCTCAAAGAGCTCCAAATATCCACTTGCGTATTCTACAAAAACCGTGTTTCATAACTGGTCTATCAAAAGGGAGGTTCAACTCTGTGAGTTGAATGCACTCATCACAAAGAAGTTTCTGTGAATGCTTCCATCTAGCTTTTATGCAATGATGTTTCCTTTTGCAGCATAGGCCTCAAAGCGCTCCAAATATCCACTTGCAGATTCTACAAAAAGAGGGTTTCAAAACTGCTCTATCAAAAGGCAGGTTGAACTCCGTGAGTTGAATGCACAAAGCACAGGGAACTTTCTGAGAAAGCTTTTGTCCAGTTTCTACGTGAAGATATTTCCTATTCCTGCATAGGCCTCAAAGCACTCCATCCATCCACATGAAGATTCTACTAAGAGTGTTTCGAAACTTCTCTATCAAAGGAAAGGTTGAACTCCGTGAGTTCAACGCACACATCACAAAGAAGTTTCTGAGAATGCTTCTGTCCAGTTGTTATATGAAGATATTTCCTTTTCCAGCATAGGCCTCAAAGCGCTCCATATATCCACTTGCAGATGCTACAAAAAGAGTGTTTCAAAACTGCTCTTTCAGAAGGAAGCTTCAAGTCTGTGAGTTGAATGCACTTCTCACAAAGACGTTTCTGAGAATGCTTCTGTCTAGATTTCATGAGAAGATGTTTGCGTTTACATCACAGGCCTCAAATAACTCCAAATATTCACTTGCGTGTTCTACAAAAAGAGTGTTTCGAAACTTCTCTATCGATTGGTAGGTTCAACTCTCTGAGTTGAATGCACTCTTTACAAAGAGGTTTCTGAGAATATTTCTGTCTAGTTTTTATGTGAAGATATATCCTTTTCCAACATAGGCCTCGAAGCGCTCCGAATAAACAATTGCAGATTCTACAAAAGGAGTGCTTCAAAACTGTTCTATCGAAAGGAACGTTCAAGTCTGTGAGATGAATGCACTCTTCTCAAAGAGGTTTCTGAGAATGCTGCTGTCTAGTTTTTAGGTGAAGACATTTCCTTTTCCAGCATAGGCCTCAAAGCGCTCCAAATACCCACTTGCAGATTCTACAAAAAGAGTGTCTCCCAACTTCTCTATCAATTGGTAGGTTCAAGTCTGTGAGTTGAATGCAATCCACACAAAGAAGTTTCTGAGAATGCTGCTGTTTAGTTCTTATGTGAAGATATTTCCTTTTCCAGCATAGGCCGGAAATCGCTACAAATATCCACTTGCAGATTTTACCAAAAGTGTGCTTCAAAACTGCTCTTTGAAAAGAAAGGTTCAACACTGTGAGTTGAATGCACATATCGTGAAGAAGTTTCTGAGAATGCTTCTGTCTAGTACTTAGGTGAAGAGATTCCATTTCACAGCATAGGCCTCATAGTGCTCCAAATATCCACTTGCAGATTCTACAAAAAGAGTGTTTGAAAACTGTTCTATCAAAAGGAAGGTTCAACTCTGTGAGTAGAATGCACTCATCACAAAGAAGTTTCTGAGAATGCTTCTGTCTAGTTTTTATGTGAAGACATTTCCTTTTCCAACATAGGCCTCAAACCGTTCCGAATAAACACTTGCAGATTGTACAAAAGGAGTGTTTCAAAACTGTTCTATGAAAAGGAACGTTCAAGTCTGTGAGTTGAATGCACTCCTGACAAAGAAGTTTCTGAGAATGCAGCTATCTAGTTTTTGTGTGAAGATATTTCCTTTTCCTTGCATAGGTCTCAAATCGCTGGAAATATCCACTTGCAGATTTCACAAGAAGAGTGTTTCCAAACTGCTCTATCAAAAGACAGGTTCAACTCTGTGAGTTGAATGCACGCATCGAGAAGAACTTTCTGAGAATGCTTCTGTCTAGTTTTTAGGTGAAGATATTACATTTCCCAGCATAGGCCTCAAAGTGCTCCAAATATCCTTTTGCAGATTTTACAAAAAGAGTGTTTCAAAACTGCTCTTTCAAAAAGAATGTTCAAGTCTGTGAGTTGAATGCACTCAACACAAGGAAGTTTCTGAGAATGCTTCTGTCTAGTTTTTATGTGAAGATATTTCCATTTCCAGCATAGGCTTCAAAGCACTCCAAATATCCATTTGCAGATTCTACAAAAAGAGTGTTTCCAAACTTCTCTATCAATTAGCAGGTTCAACTCTGTGAGGTGAATGCACTCATCACAAAGAAGTTTCTGAGAATGCTGCTGTTTAGTTCTTATGTGAAGATATTTCCTTTTCCAGCATAGGCCGGAAATCGCTCTAAATATCCACTTGCAGATTTTACCAAAAGTGTGTTTCAAAACTGCTCTTTGAAAAGAAAGGTTCAACTCTGTGAGTTGATTGCACATGTGGTGAAGAAGTTTCTGAGAATGCTTCTGTCTAGTACTTAGCTGAAGAGATTTCATTTCACAGCATAGGCCTCATAGTGCTCCAAATATCCACTTGCAGATTCTACAAAAAGAGTGTTTCAAAACTGTTCTATCAAAAGGAAGGTTCAACTCTGTGACTAGAATGCACTCATCACAAAGAAGTTTCTGAGAATGCTTCTGTCTAGTTTTTATGTGAAGATATTTCCTTTTCCAACATAGGCCTCAAAGCGCTCCGAATAAGCACCTGCAGATTGTACAAAAGGAGTGTTTCAAAACTGTTCTATGAAAAGGAACGTTCAAGTCTGTGAGTTGAATGCACTCCTCACAAAGAAGTTTCTGAGAATGCAGCTGTCTAGTTTTTGTGTGAAGATATTTCCTTTTCCTTGCATAGACCTCAAATCGCTGGAAACATCCACTTGCAGATTTCACAAAAAGAGTGTTTCCAAACTGCTCTATCAAAAGACAGGTTGAAATCTGTGAGTTGAATGCACGCATCGAGGAGATCTTTCTGAGAATGCTTCTGTCTAGTTTTTAGGTGAAGATATTCCATTTCCCAGCATGGGCCTCAAAATGCTCCAAATATCCATTTGCAGATTTTACAAAAAGAGTGTTTCAAAACTGCTCTTTCAAAAAGAAGGTTCAAGTCTATGGGTTGAATGCACTCAACACAAGGAAGTTTCTGAGAATGCTTCTGTCCAGTTTTTCTGTGAATATATTTCCATTTCCAGCCTAGGCTTCAAAGCGCTCCAAATATCCACTTGCAGATTCTACAAAAAGAGTGTTTCCAAACTTGTCTATCAATTAGTAGGTTTAACTCTGTTAGGTGAATGCACTCATCACAATGAAATTTCTGAGAATGCTTCTCTCTAGTTTTTATGTGAAGCAATTTCCTTTTCCAACATAGGCCTCAAGGTGCTCTGCATAAACACTTGCGAATTCTACAAACTTAGTGATTCAAAACTGTTCTATCAAAAGGAACGTTCAAGTCTGAGGTGAATGCACTCATCAGAGAGAACTTTCTCAGAATGCTTCTGTCTAGTTTTCAGGTGAAGATATTTCACTTCCAAGCATAGGCCTCAAAGCGCTCCAAATATCCACTTGCAGATTCTACAAAAAGAGTCTTTCAAAACTGCTCTTTGAAAAGGAAGGTTCAAATCTGTGAGTTTAAAGCACTCATCAGAGAGAAGTTTCCGAGAATGATTCTATCTAGTTTTCATCTGCATGTGTTTCCTTTTCCACTAGATGCCGCAATCGCACCAAATATCCACTTGCAGTTTCCACGAAAAGAGTGTTGCAGAACTGCTCCATGGAAAGGAGTGTTCAACTCTGTGAGTTCAATCCCCACATGACATAAAAGTTTCTGAAAATGCTTCTGTCCAGTTTGTATATGAAGATTTCTCCTTTTCCTGCATAAGCCTCAAAGAGCTCCAAATATCCACTTGCGTATTCTACAAAAACCGTGTTTCATAACTGGTCTATCAAAAGGGAGGTTCAACTCTGTGAGTTGAATGCACTCATCACAAAGAAGTTTCTGTGAATGCTTCCATCTAGCTTTTATGCAATGATATTTCCTTTTGCAGCATAGGCCTCAAAGCGCTCCAAATATCCACTTGCAGATTCTACAAAAAGAGGGTTTCAAAACTGCTCTATCAAAAGGCAGGTTGAACTCCGTGAGTTGAATGCACAAAGCACAGGGAACTTTCTGAGAAAGCTTTTGTCCAGTTTCTACGTGAAGATATTTCCTATTCCTGCATAGGCCTCAAAGCACTCCATCCATCCACATGAAGATTCTACTAAAAGAGTGTTTCGAAACTTCTCTATCAAAAGAAAGGTTGAACTCCGTGAGTTCAACGCACACATCACAAAGAAGTTTCTGAGAATGCTTCTGTCCAGTTTTTATGTGAAGATATTTCCTTTTCCAGCATAGGCCTCAAAGCGCTCCATATATCCACTTGCAGATGCTACAAAAAGAGTGTTTCAAAACTGCTCTTTCAGAAGGAAGCTTCAAGTCTGTGAGTTGAATGCACTTATCACAAAGACGTTTCTGAGAATGCTTCTGTCTAGATTTCATGAGAAGATGTTTCCATTTACATCACAGGCCTCAAATCCCTCCAAATATTCACTTGCGTGTTCTACAAAAAGAGTGTTTCGAAACTTCTCTATCGATTGGTAGGTTCAACTCTCTGAGTTGAATGCACTCTTTACAAAGAGGTTTCTGAGAATATTTCTGCCTAGTTTTTATGTGAAGATATATCCTTTTCCAACATAGGCCTCGAAGCGCTCCGACTAAACAATTGCAGATTCTACAAAAGGAGTGCTTCAAAACTGTTCTATCGAAAGGAACGTTCAACTCTGTGAGATGAATGCACTCTTCTCAAAGAGGTTTCTGAGAATGCTGCTGTCTAGTTTTTAGGTGAAGACATTTCCTTTTCCAGCATAGGCCTCAAAGCGCTCCAAATACCCACTTGCAGATTCTACAAAAAGAGTGTCTCCCAACTTCTCTATCAATTGGTAGGTTCAAGTCTGTGAGTTGAATGCAATCCACACAAAGAAGTTTCTGAGAATGCTGCTGTTTAGTTCTTATGTGAAGATATTTCCTTTTCCAGCATAGGCCGGAAATCGCTACAAATATCCACTTGCAGATTTTACTAAAAGTGTGCTTCAAAACTGCTCTTTGAAAAGAAAGGTTCAACACTGTGAGTTGAATGCACATATCGTGAAGAAGTTTCTGAGAATGCTTCTGTCTAGTACTTAGGTGAAGAGATTCCATTTCACAGCATAGGCCTCATAGTGCTCCAAATATCCACTTGCAGATTCTACAAAAAGAGTGTTTCAAAACTGTTCTATCTAAAGGAAGGTTCAAGTCTGTGAGTAGAATGCACTCATTACAAAGAAGTTTCTGAGAATGCTTCTGTCTAGTTTTTATGTGAAGACATTTCCTTTTCCAACATAGGCCTCAAAGCGTTCCGAATAAACACTTGCAGATTGTACAAAAGGAGTGTTTCAAAACTGTTCTATGAAAAGGAACGTTCAAGTCTGTGAGTTGAATGCACTCCTCACAAAGAAGTTTCTGAGAATGCAGCTGTCTAGTTTTTGTGTGAAGATATTTCCTTTTCCTTGCATAGGTCTCAAATCGCTGGAAATATCCACTTGCAGATTTCACAAGAAGAGTGTTTCCAAACTGCTCTATCAAAAGACAGGTTCAACTCTGTGAGTTGAATGCACGCATCGAGAAGAACTTTCTGAGAATGCTTCTGTCTAGTTTTTAGGTGAAGATATTACATTTCCCAGCATAGGCCTCATAGTGCTCCAAATATCCACTTGCAGATTCTACAAAAAGAGTGTTTCAAAACTGTTCTATCAAAAGGAAGGTTCAACTCTGTGAACATTTTCCTTTCCTTTTCCACTAGATGCCGCAATCGCACCAAATATCCACGCAGTTTCCACGAAAAGAGTGTTGCAGAACTGCTCCATAGAAAGGAGTGTTCCACTCTGTGAGTTCAATCCCCACATGACATAAAAGTTTCTTAAAATGCTTCTGTCCAGTTTGTATATGAAGATATCTCCTTTTCCAGCATAAGCCTCAAAGAGCTCCAAATATCCACTTGCGTATTCTACAAAAACCGTGTTTCATAACTGGTCTATCAAAAGCAAGGTTCAACTCTGTGAGTTGAATGCACTCATCACAAAGAAGTTTCTGTGAATGCTTCCATCTAGCTTTTATGCAATGATATTTCCTTTTGCAGCATAGGCCTCAAAGCGCTCCAAATATCCACTTGCAGATTCTACAAAAAGAGGGTTTCAAAACTGCTCTATGAAAAGGCAGGTTGAACTCCGTGAGTTGAATGCACAAAGCACAGGGAACTTTCTGAGAAAGCTTTTGTCCAGTTTCTACGTGAGGATATTTCCTTTTCCAGCATAGGCCGGAAATCGCTACAAATATCCACTTGCAGATTTTACCAAAAGTGTGCTTCAAAACTGCTCTTTGAAAAGAAAGGTTCAACACTGTGAGTTGAATGCACATATCGTGAAGAAGTTTCTGAGAATGCTTCTGTCTAGTACTTAGGTGAAGAGATTCCATTTCACAGCATAGGCCTCATAGTGCTCCAAATATCCACTTGCAGATTCTACAAAAAGAGTGTTTGAAAACTGTTCTATCAAAAGGAAGGTTCAACTCTGTGAGTAGAATGCACTCATCACAAAGAAGTTTCTGAGAATGCTTCTGTCTAGTTTTTATGTGAAGACATTTCCTTTTCCAACATAGGCCTCAAAGCGTTCCGAATAAACACTTGCAGATTGTACAAAAGGAGTGTTTCAAAACTGTTCTATGAAAAGGAACGTTCAAGTCTGTGAGTTGAATGCACTCCTCGCAAAGAAGTTTCTGAGAATGCAGCTGTCTAGTTTTTGTGTGAAGATATTTCCTTTTCCTTGCATAGGTCTCAAATCGCTGGAAATATCCACTTGCAGATTTCACAAAAAGAGTGTTTCCAAACTGCTCTATCAAAAGACAGGTTCAACTCTGTGAGTGGAATGCACGCATCGAGAAGAACTTTCTGAGAATGCTTCTGTCTAGTTTTTAGGTGAAGATATTACATTTCCCAGCATAGGCCTCAAAGTGCTCCAAATATCCTTTTGCAGATTTTACAAAAAGAGTGTTTCAAAACTGCTCTTTCAAAAAGAAGGTTCAACTCTGTGAGTTGAATGCACTCAACACAAGGAAGTTTCTGAGAATGCTTCTGTCTAGTTTTTATGTGAAGATATTTCCATTTCCAGCATAGGCCTCAAAGCGCTCCAAATATCCATTTGCAGATTCTACAAAAAGAGTGTTTCCAAACTTCTCTATCAATTAGTAGGTTCAACTCTGTGAGGTGAATGCACTCATCACAAAGAAGTTTCTGAGAATGCTGCTGTTTAGTTCTTATGTGAAGATATTTCCTTTTCCAGCATAGGCCGGAAATCGCTCTAAATATCCACTTGTAGATTTTACCAAAAGTGTGTTTCAAAACTGCTCTTTGAAAAGAAAGGTTCAACTCTGTGAGTTGATTGCACATGTGGTGAAGAAGTTTCTGAGAATGCTTCTGTCTAGTACTTAGCTGAAGAGATTTCATTTCACAGCATAGGCCTCATAGTGCTCCAAATATCCACTTGCAGATTCTACAAAAAGAGTGTTTCAAAACTGTTCTATCAAAAGGAAGGTTCAACTCTGTGACTAGAATGCACTCATCACAAAGAAGTTTCTGAGAATGCTTCTGTCTAGTTTTTATGTGAAGATATTTCCTTTTCCAACATAGGCCTCAAAGCGCTCCGAATAAACACCTGCAGATTGTACAAAAGGAGTGTTTCAAAACTGTTCTATGAAAAGGAACGTTCAAGTCTGTGAGTTGAATGCACTCCTCACAAAGAAGTTTCTGAGAATGCAGCTGTCTAGTTTTTGTGTGAAGATATTTCCTTTTCCTTGCATAGACCTCAAATCGCTGGAAATATCCACTTGCAGATTTCACAAAAAGAGTGTTTCCAAACTGCTCTATCAAAAGACGGGTTGAAATCTGTGAGTTGAATGCACGCATCGAGGAGATCTTTCTGAGAATGCTTCTGTCTAGTTTTTAGGTGAAGATATTCCATTTCCCAGCATGGGCTTCAAAATGCTCCAAATATCCATTTGCAGATTTTACAAAAAGAGTGTTTCAAAACTGCTCTTTCAAAAAGAAGGCTCAAGTCTATGGGTTGAACGCACTCAACACAAGGAAGTTTCTGAGAATGCTTCTGTCCAGTTTTTATGTGAATATATTTCCATTTCCAGCCTAGGCTTCAAAGCGCTCCAAATATCCACTTGCAGATTCTACAAAAAGAGTGTTTCCAAACTTGTCTATCAATTAGTAGGTTTAACTCTGTTAGGTGAATGCACTCATCACAATGAAATTTCTCAGAATGCTTCTCTCTAGTTTTTATGTGAAGCAATTTCCTTTTCCAACGTAGGCCTCAAGGTGCTCTGCATAAACACTTGCGAATTCTACAAACTTAGTGATTGAAAACTGTTCTATCAAAAGGAACGTTCAAGTCTGAGGTGAATGCACTCATCAGAGAGAACTTTCTCAGAATGCTTCTGTCTAGTTTTCAGGTGAAGATATTTCACTTCCCAGCATAGGCCTCAAAGCGCTCCAAATATCCACTTGCAGATTCTACAAAAAGAGTCTTTCAAAACTGCTCTTTGAAAAGGAAGTTTCAAATCTGTGAGTTGGAAGCACTCATCAGAGAGAAGTTTCCGAGAATGATTCTATCTAGTTTTCATCTGCATGTGTTTCCTTTTCCACTAGATGCCGCAATCGCACCAAATATCCACTTGCAGTTTCCACGAAAAGAGTGTTGCAGAACTGCTCCATGGAAAGGAGTGTTCAACTCTGTGAGTTCAATCCCCACATGACATAAAAGTTTCTGAAAATGCTTCTGTCCAGTTTGTATATGAAGATATCTCCTTTTCCAGCATAAGCCTCAAAGAGCTCCAAATATCCACTTGCGTATTCTACAAAAACCGTGTTTCATAACTGGTCTATCAAAAGGGAGGTTCAACTCTGTGAGTTGAATGCACTCATCACAAAGAAGTTTCTGTGAATGCTTCCATCTAGCTTTTATGCAATGATATTTCCTTTTGCAGCATAGGCCTCAAAGCGCTCCAAATATCCACTTGCAGATTCTACAAAAAGAGGGTTTCAAAACTGCTCTATCAAAAGGCAGGTTGAACTCCGTGAGTTGAATGCACAAAGCACAGGGAACTTTCTGAGAAAGCTTTTGTCCAGTTTCTACGTGAAGATATTTCCTATTCCTGCATAGGCCTCAAAGCACTCCATCCATCCACATGAAGATTCTACTAAGAGTGTTTCGAAACTTCTCTATCAAAAGAAAGGTTGAACTCCGTGAGTTCAACGCACACATCACAAAGAAGTTTCTGAGAATGCTTCTGTCCAGTTTTTATATGAAGATATTTCCTTTTCCAGCATAGGCCTCAAAGCGCTCCATATATCCACTTGCAGATGCTACAAAAAGAGTGTTTCAAAACTGCTCTTTCAGAAGGAAGCTTCAAGTCTGTGAGTTGAATGCACTTCTCACAAAGACGTTTCTGAGAATGCTTCTGTCTAGATTTCATGAGAAGATGTTTGCGTTTACATCACAGGCCTCAAATAACTCCAAATATTCACTTGCGTGTTCTACAAAAAGA
This sequence comes from Pongo pygmaeus, assembly GCF_028885625.2. Taxonomy (NCBI): domain Eukaryota; kingdom Metazoa; phylum Chordata; class Mammalia; order Primates; family Hominidae; genus Pongo; species Pongo pygmaeus. The sequence goes on from NC_085930.1 coordinate 22,628,129, forward strand.
GTGTTTCGAAACTTCTCTATCGATTGGTAGGTTCAACTCTCTGAGTTGAATGCACTCTTTACAAAGAGGTTTCTGAGAATATTTCTGTCTAGTTTTTATGTGAAGATATATCCTTTTCCAACATAGGCCTCGAAGCGCTCCGACTAAACAATTGCAGATTCTACAAAAGGAGTGCTTCAAAACTGTTCTATCGAAAGGAACGTTCAAGTCTGTGAGATGAATGCACTCTTCTCAAAGAGGTTTCTGAGAATGCTGCTGTCTAGTTTTTAGGTGAAGACATTTCCTTTTCCAGCATAGGCCTCAAAGCGCTCCAAATACCCACTTGCAGATTCTACAAAAAGAGTGTCTCCCAACTTCTCTATCAATTGGTAGGTTCAAGTCTGTGAGTTGAATGCAATCCACACAAAGAAGTTTCTGAGAATGCTGCTGTTTAGTTCTTATGTGAAGATATTTCCTTTTCCAGCATAGGCCGGAAATCGCTACAAATATCCACTTGCAGATTTTACCGAAAGTGTGCTTCAAAACTGCTCTTTGAAAAGAAAGGTTCAACACTGTGAGTTGAATGCACATATCGTGAAGAAGTTTCTGAGAATGCTTCTGTCTAGTACTTAGGTGAAGAGATTCCATTTCACAGCATAGGCCTCATAGTGCTCCAAATATCCACTTGCAGATTCTACAAAAAGAGTGTTTCAAAACTGTTCTATCAAAAGGAAGGTTCAAGTCTGTGAGTAGAATGCACTCATCACAAAGAAGTTTCTGAGAATGCTTCTGTCTAGTTTTTATGTGAAGACATTTCCTTTTCCAACATAGGCCTCAAAGCGTTCCGAATAAACACTTGCAGATTGTACAAAAGGAGTGTTTCAAAACTGTTCTATGAAAAGGAACGTTCAAGTCTGTGAGTTGAATGCACTCCTCACAAAGAAGTTTCTGAGAATGCAGCTGTCTAGTTTTTGTGTGAAGATATTTCCTTTTCCTTGCATAGGTCTCAAATCACTGGAAATATCCACTTGCAGATTTCACAAGAAGAGTGTTTCCAAACTGCTCTATCAAAAGACAGGTTCAACTCTGTGAGTTGAATGCACGCATCGAGAAGAACTTTCTGAGAATGCTTCTGTCTAGTTTTTAGGTGAAGATATTACATTTCCCAGCATAGGCCTCAAAGTGCTCCAAATATCCTTTTGCAGATTTTACAAAAAGAGTGTTTCAAAACTGCTCTTTCAAAACGAAGGTTCAACTCTGTGAGTTGAATGCACTCAACACAAGGAAGTTTCTGAGAATGCTTCTGTCTAGTTTTTATGTGAAGGTATTTCCATTTCCAGCATAGGCCTCAAAGCGCTCCAAATATCCATTTGCAGATTCTACAAAAAGAGTGTTTCCAAACTTCTCTATCAATTAGTAGGTTCAACTCTGTGAGGTGAATGCACTCATCACAAAGAAGTTTCTGAGAATGCTGCTGTTTAGTTCTTATGTGAAGATATTTCCTTTTCCAGCATAGGCCGGAAATCGCTCTAAATATCCACTTGCAGATTTTACCAAAAGTGTGTTTCAAAACTGCTCTTTGAAAAGAAAGGTTCAACTCTGTGAGTTGATTGCACATGTGGTGAAGAAGTTTCTGAGAATGCTTCTGTCTAGTACTTAGCTGAAGAGATTTCATTTCACAGCATAGGCCTCATAGTGCTCCAAATATCCACTTGCAGATTCTACAAAAAGAGTGTTTCAAAACTGTTCTATCAAAAGGAAGGTTCAACTCTGTGACTGGAATGCACTCATCACAAAGAAGTTTCTGAGAATGCTTCTGTCTAGTTTTTATGTGAAGATATTTCCTTTTCCAACATAGGCCTCAAAGAGCTCCGAATAAACACCTGCAGATTGTACAAAAGGAGTGTTTCAAAACTGTTCTATGAAAAGGAACGTTCAAGTCTGTGAGTTGAATGCACTCCTCACAAAGAAGTTTCTGAGAATGCAGCTGTCTAGTTTTTGTGTGAAGATATTTCCTTTTCCTTGCATAGACCTCAAATCGCTGGAAATATCCACTTGCAGATTTCACAAAAAGAGTGTTTCCAAACTGCTCTATCAAAAGACGGGTTGAAATCTGTGAGTTGAATGCACGCATCGAGGAGATCTTTCTGAGGATGCTTCTGTCTAGTTTTTAGGTGAAGATATTCCATTTCCCAGCATGGGCCTCAAAATGCTCCAAATATCCATTTGCAGATTTTACAAAAAGAGTGTTTCAAAACTGCTCTTTCAAAAAGAAGGTTCAAGTCTATGGGTTGAACGCACTCAACACAAGGAAGTTTCTGAGAATGCTTCTGTCCAGTTTTTATGTGAATATATTTCCATTTCCAGCCTAGGCTTCAAAGCGCTCCAAATATCCACTTGCAGATTCTACAAAAAGAGTGTTTCCAAACTTGTCTATCAATTAGTAGGTTCAACTCTGTTAGGTGAATGCACTCATCACAATGAAATTCCTGAGAATGCTTCTCTCTAGTTTTTATGTGAAGCAATTTCCTTTTCCAACATAGGCCTCAAGGTGCTCTGCATAAACACTTGCGAATTCTACAAACTTAGTGATTCAAAACTGTTCTATCAAAAGGAACGTTCAAGTCTGAGGTGAATGCACTCATCAGAGAGAACTTTCTCAGAATGCTTCTGTCTAGTTTTCAGGTGAAGATATTTCATTTCCCAGCATAGGCCTCAAAGCGCTCCAAATATCCACTTGCAGATCCTACAAAAAGAGTCTTTCAAAACTGCTCTTTGAAAAGGAATGTTCAAATCTGTGAGTTGAAAGCGCTCATCAGAGAGACGTTTCCGAGAATGATTCTATCTAGTTTTCATCTGCATGTGTTTCCTTTTCCACTAGATGCCGCAATCGCACCAAATATCCACTTGCAGTTTCCACGAAAAGAGTGTTGCAGAACTGCTCCATGGAAAGGAGTGTTCAACTCTGTGAGTTCAATCCCCACATGACATAAAAGTTTCTGAAAATGCTTCTGTCCAGTTTGTATATGAAGATATCTCCTTTTCCAGCATAAGCCTCAAAGCTCCAAATATCCACTTGCGTATTCTACAAAAACCGTGTTTCATAACTGGTCTATCAAAAGGGAGGTTCAACTCTGTGAGTTGAATGCACTCATCACAAAGAAGTTTCTGTGAATGCTTCCATCTAGCTTTTATGCAATGATATTTCCTTTTGCAGCATAGGCCTCAAAGCGCTCCAAATATCCACTTGCAGATTCTACAAAAAGAGGGTTTCAAAACTGCTCTATCAAAAGGCAGGTTGAACTCCGTGAGTTGAATGCACAAAGCACAGGGAACTTTCTGAGAAAGCTTTTGTCCAGTTTCTACGTGAAGATATTTCCTTTTCCAGCCTAGGCCTCAAAGCACTCCATCCATCCACATGAAGATTCTACTAAAAGAGTGTTTCGAAACTTCTCTATCAAAAGAAAGGTTGAACTCCGTGAGTTCAACGCACACATCACAAAGAAGTTTCTGAGAATGCTTCTGTCCAGTTTTTATGTGAAGATATTTCCTTTTCCAGCATAGGCCTCAAAGCGCTCCATATATCCACTTGCAGATGCTACAAAAAGAGTGTTTCAAAACTGCTCTTTCAGAAGGAAGCTTCAAGTCTGTGAGTTGAATGCACTTCTCACAAAGACGTTTCTGAGAATGCTTCTGTCTAGATTTCATGAGAAGATGTTTCCATTTACATCACAGGCCTCAAATCCCTCCAAATATTCACTTGCGTGTTCTACAAAAAGAGTGTTTCGAAACTTCTCTATCGATTGGTAGGTTCAACTCTCTGAGTTGAATGCACTCTTTACAAAGAGGTTTCTGAGAATATTTCTGCCTAGTTTTTATGTGAAGATATATCCTTTTCCAACATAGGCCTCGAAGCGCTCCGACTAAACAATTGCAGATTCTACAAAAGGAGTGCTTCAAAACTGTTCTATCGAAAGGAACGTTCAACTCTGTGAGATGAATGCACTCTTCTCAAAGAGGTTTCTGAGAATGCTGCTGTCTAGTTTTTAGGTGAAGACATTTCCTTTTCCAGCATAGGCCTCAAAGCGCTCCAAATACCCACTTGCAGATTCTACAAAAAGAGTGTCTCCCAACTTCTCTATCAATTGGTAGGTTCAAGTCTGTGAGTTGAATGCAATCCACACCAAGAAGTTTCTGAGAATGCTGCTGTTTAGTTCTTATGTGAAGATATTTCCTTTTCCAGCATAGGCCGGAAATCGCTACAAATATCCACTTGCAGACTTTACCAAAAGTGTGCTTCAAAACTGCTCTTTGAAAAGAAAGGTTCAACACTGTGAGTTGAATGCACATATCGCGAAGAAGTTTCTGAGAATGCTTCTGTCTAGTACTTAGGTGAAGAGATTCCATTTCACAGCATAGGCCTCATAGTGCTCCAAATATCCACTTGCAGATTCTATAAAAAGAGTGTTTCAAAACTGTTCTATCAAAAGGAAGGTTCAACTCTGTGACTTGAATGCACTCATCACAAAGAAGTTTCTGAGAATGCTTCTGTCTAGTTTTTATGTGAAGACATTTCCTTTTCCAACATAGGCCTCAAAGCGTTCCGAATAAACACTTGCAGATTGTACAAAAGGAGTGTTTCAAAACTGTTCTATGAAAGGGAACGTTCAAGTCTGTGAGATGAATGCGCTCTTCTCAAAGCGGTTACTGAGAATGCTGCTGTGTAGTTTTTAGGTGAAGACATTTCCTTTTCCAGCATAGGCCTCAAAGCGCTCCAAATTCCCATTTGCAGATTCTACAAAAAGAGTGTCTCCCAACTTCTCTATCAATTGGTAGGTTCAAGTCTGTGAGTTGAATGCAATCCACACAAAGAAGTTTCTGAGAATGCTGCTGTTTAGTTCTTATGTGAAGATATTTCATTTTCCAGCATAGGCCGGAAATCGCTACAAATATCCACTTGCAGATTTTACTAAAAGTGTGCTTCAAAACTGCTCTTTGAAAAGAAAGGTTCAACACTGTGAGTTGAATGCACATATCGTGAAGAAGTTTCTGAGAATGCTTCTGTCTAGTACTTAGGTGAAGAGATTCCATTTCACAGCATAGGCCTCATAGTGCTCCAAATATCCACTTGCAGATTCTACAAAAAGAGTGTTTCAAAACTGTTCTATCTAAAGGAAGGTTCAAGTCTGTGAGTAGAATGCACTCATCACAAAGAAGTTTCTGAGAATGCTTCTGTCTAGTTTTTATGTGAAGACATTTCCTTTTCCAACATAGGCCTCAAAGCGTTCCGAATAAACACTTGCAGATTGTACAAAAGGAGTGTTTCAAAACTGTTCTATGAAAAGGAACGTTCAAGTCTGTGAGTTGAATGCACTCCTCACAAAGAAGTTTCTGAGAATGCAGCTGTCTAGTTTTTGTGTGAAGATATTTCCTTTTCCTTGCATAGGTCTCAAATCGCTGGAAATATCCACTTGCAGATTTCACAAGAAGAGTGTTTCCAAACTGCTCTATCAAAAGACAGGTTCAACTCTGTGAGTTGAATGCACGCATCGAGAAGAACTTTCTGAGAATGCTTCTGTCTAGTTTTTAGGTGAAGATATTACATTTCCCAGCATAGGCCTCATAGTGCTCCAAATATCCACTTGCAGATTCTACAAAAAGAGTGTTTCAAAACTGTTCTATCAAAAGGAAGGTTCAACTCTGTGAACATTTTCCTTTCCTTTTCCACTAGATGCCGCAATCGCACCAAATATCCACGCAGTTTCCACGAAAAGAGTGTTGCAGAACTGCTCCATAGAAAGGAGTGTTCCACTCTGTGAGTTCAATCCCCACATGACATAAAAGTTTCTTAAAATGCTTCTGTCCAGTTTGTATATGAAGATATCTCCTTTTCCAGCATAAGCCTCAAAGAGCTCCAAATATCCACTTGCGTATTCTACAAAAACCGTGTTTCATAACTGGTCTATCAAAGGCAAGGTTCAACTCTGTGAGTTGAATGCACTCATCACAAAGAAGTTTCTGTGAATGCTTCCATCTAGCTTTTATGCAATGATATTTCCTTTTGCAGCATAGGCCTCAAAGCGCTCCAAATATCCACTTGCAGATTCTACAAAAAGAGGGTTTCAAAACTGCTCTATGAAAAGGCAGGTTGAACTCCGTGAGTTGAATGCACAAAGCACAGGGAACTTTCTGAGAAAGCTTTTGTCCAGTTTCTACGTGAGGATATTTCCTTTTCCAGCATAGGCCGGAAATCGCTACAAATATCCACTTGCAGATTTTACCAAAAGTGTGCTTCAAAACTGCTCTTTGAAAAGAAAGGTTCAACACTGTGAGTTGAATGCACATATCGTGAAGAAGTTTCTGAGAATGCTTCTGTCTAGTACTTAGGTGAAGAGATTCCATTTCACAGCATAGGCCTCATAGTGCTCCAAATATCCACTTGCAGATTCTACAAAAAGAGTGTTTGAAAACTGTTCTATCAAAAGGAAGGTTCAACTCTGTGAGTAGAATGCACTCATCACAAAGAAGTTTCTGAGAATGCTTCTGTCTAGTTTTTATGTGAAGACATTTCCTTTTCCAACATAGGCCTCAAAGCGTTCCGAATAAACACTTGCAGATTGTACAAAAGGAGTGTTTCAAAACTGTTCTATGAAAAGGAACGTTCAAGTCTGTGAGTTGAATGCACTCCTCGCAAAGAAGTTTCTGAGAATGCAGCTGTCTAGTTTTTGTGTGAAGATATTTCCTTTTCCTTGCATAGGTCTCAAATCGCTGGAAATATCCACTTGCAGATTTCACAAAAAGAGTGTTTCCAAACTGCTCTATCAAAAGACAGGTTCAACTCTGTGAGTGGAATGCACGCATCGAGAAGAACTTTCTGAGAATGCTTCTGTCTAGTTTTTAGGTGAAGATATTACATTTCCCAGCATAGGCCTCAAAGTGCTCCAAATATCCTTTTGCAGATTTTACAAAAAGAGTGTTTCAAAACTGCTCTTTCAAAAAGAAGGTTCAACTCTGTGAGTTGAATGCACTCAACACAAGGAAGTTTCTGAGAATGCTTCTGTCTAGTTTTTATGTGAAGATATTTCCATTTCCAGCATAGGCCTCAAAGCGCTCCAAATATCCATTTGCAGATTCTACAAAAAGAGTGTTTCCAAACTTCTCTATCAATTAGTAAGTTCAACTCTGTGAGGTGAATGCACTCATCACAAAGAAGTTTCTGAGAATGCTGCTGTTTAGTTCTTATGTGAAGATATTTCCTTTTCCAGCATAGGCCGGAAATCGCTCTAAATATCCACTTGTAGATTTTACCAAAAGTGTGTTTCAAAACTGCTCTTTGAAAAGAAAGGTTCAACTCTGTGAGTTGATTGCACATGTGGTGAAGAAGTTTCTGAGAATGCTTCTGTCTAGTACTTCGCTGAAGAGATTTCATTTCACAGCATAGGCCTCATAGTGCTCCAAATATCCACTTGCAGATTCTACAAAAAGAGTGTTTCAAAACTGTTCTATCAAAAGGAAGGTTCAACTCTGTGACTAGAATGCACTCATCACAAAGAAGTTTCTGAGAATGCTTCTGTCTAGTTTTTATGTGAAGATATTTCCTTTTCCAACATAGGCCTCAAAGCGCTCCGAATAAACACCTGCAGATTGTACAAAAGGAGTGTTTCAAAACTGTTCTATGAAAAGGAACGTTCAAGTCTGTGAGTTGAATGCACTCCTCACAAAGAAGTTTCTGAGAATGCAGCTGTCTAGTTTTTGTGTGAAGATATTTCCTTTTCCTTGCATAGACCTCAAATCGCTGGAAATATCCACTTGCAGATTTCACAAAAAGAGTGTTTCCAAACTGCTCTATCAAAAGACGGGTTGAAATCTGTGAGTTGAATGCACGCATCGAGGAGATCTTTCTGAGAATGCTTCTGTCTAGTTTTTAGGTGAAGATATTCCATTTCCCAGCATGGGCTTCAAAATGCTCCAAATATCCATTTGCAGATTTTACAAAAAGAGTGTTTCAAAACTGCTCTTTCAAAAAGAAGGTTCAAGTCTATGGGTTGAACGCACTCAACACAAGGAAGTTTCTGAGAATGCTTCTGTCCAGTTTTTATGTGAATATATTTCCATTTCCAGCCTAGGCTTCAAAGCGCTCCAAATATCCACTTGCAGATTCTACAAAAAGAGTGTTTCCAAACTTGTCTATCAATTAGTAGGTTTAACTCTGTTAGGTGAATGCACTCATCACAATGAAATTTCTCAGAATGCTTCTCTCTAGTTTTTATGTGAAGCAATTTCCTTTTCCAACGTAGGCCTCAAGGTGCTCTGCATAAACACTTGCGAATTCTACAAACTTAGTGATTGAAAACTGTTCTATCAAAAGGAACGTTCAAGTCTGAGGTGAATGCACTCATCAGAGAGAACTTTCTCAGAATGCTTCTGTCTAGTTTTCAGGTGAAGATATTTCACTTCCCAGCATAGGCCTCAAAGCGCTCCAAATATCCACTTGCAGATTCTACAAAAAGAGTCTTTCAAAACTGCTCTTTGAAAAGGAAGTTTCAAATCTGTGAGTTGGAAGCACTCATCAGAGAGAAGTTTCCGAGAATGATTCTATCTAGTTTTCATCTGCATGTGTTTCCTTTTCCACTAGATGCCGCAATCGCACCAAATATCCACTTGCAGTTTCCACGAAAAGAGTGTTGCAGAACTGCTCCATGGAAAGGAGTGTTCAACTCTGTGAGTTCAATCCCCACATGACATAAAAGTTTCTGAAAATGCTTCTGTCCAGTTTGTATATGAAGATATCTCCTTTTCCAGCATAAGCCTCAAAGAGCTCCAAATATCCACTTGCGTATTCTACAAAAACCGTGTTTCATAACTGGTCTATCAAAAGGGAGGTTCAACTCTGTGAGTTGAATGCACTCATCACAAAGAAGTTTCTGTGAATGCTTCCATCTAGCTTTTATGCAATGATATTTCCTTTTGCAGCATAGGCCTCAAAGCGCTCCAAATATCCACTTGCAGATTCTACAAAAAGAGGGTTTCAAAACTGCTCTATCAAAAGGCAGGTTGAACTCCGTGAGTTGAATGCACAAAGCACAGGGAACTTTCTGAGAAAGCTTTTGTCCAGTTTTTACGTGAAGATATTTCCTATTCCTGCATAGGCCTCAAAGCACTCCATCCATCCACATGAAGATTCTACTAAGAGTGTTTCGAAACTTCTCTATCAAAAGAAAGTTTGAACTCCGTGAGTTCAACGCACACATCACAAAGAAGTTTCTGAGAATGCTTCTGTCCAGTTTTTATATGAAGATATTTCCTTTTCCAGCATAGGCCTCAAAGCGCTCCATATATCCACTTGCAGATGCTACAAAAAGAGTGTTTCAAAACTGCTCTTTCAGAAGGAAGCTTCAAGTCTGTGAGTTGAATGCACTTCTCACAAAGACGTTTCTGAGAATGCTTCTGTCTAGATTTCATGAGAAGATGTTTGCGTTTACATCACAGGCCTCAAATAACTCCAAATATTCACTTGCGTGTTCTACAAAAAGAGTGTTTCGAAACTTCTCTATCGATTGGTAGGTTCAACTCTCTGAGTTGAATGCACTCTTTACAAAGAGGTTTCTGAGAATATTTCTGTCTAGTTTTTATGTGAAGATATATCCTTTTCCAACATAGGCCTCGAAGCGCTCCGACTAAACAATTGCAGATTCTACAAAAGGAGTGCTTCAAAACTGTTCTATCGAAAGGAACGTTCAAGTCTGTGAGATGAATGCACTCTTCTCAAAGAGGTTTCTGAGAATGCTGCTGTCTAGTTTTTAGGTGAAGACATTTCCTTTTCCAGCATAGGCCTCAAAGCGCTCCAAATACCCACTTGCAGATTCTACAAAAAGAGTGTCTCCCAACTTCTCTATCAATTGGTAGGTTCAAGTCTGTGAGTTGAATGCAATCCACACAAAGAAGTTTCTGAGAATGCTGCTGTTTAGTTCTTATGTGAAGATATTTCCTTTTCCAGCATAGGCCGGAAATCGCTACAAATATCCACTTGCAGATTTTACCGAAAGTGTGCTTCAAAACTGCTCTTTGAAAAGAAAGGTTCAACACTGTGAGTTGAATGCACATATCGTGAAGAAGTTTCTGAGAATGCTTCTGTCTAGTACTTAGGTGAAGAGATTCCATTTCACAGCATAGGCCTCATAGTGCTCCAAATATCCACTTGCAGATTCTACAAAAAGAGTGTTTCAAAACTGTTCTATCAAAAGGAAGGTTCAAGTCTGTGAGTAGAATGCACTCATCACAAAGAAGTTTCTGAGAATGCTTCTGTCTAGTTTTTATGTGAAGACATTTCCTTTTCCAACATAGGCCTCAAAGCGTTCCGAATAAACACTTGCAGATTGTACAAAAGGAGTGTTTCAAAACTGTTCTATGAAAAGGAACGTTCAAGTCTGTGAGTTGAATGCACTCCTCACAAAGAAGTTTCTGAGAATGCAGCTGTCTAGTTTTTGTGTGAATATATTTCCTTTTCCTTGCATAGGTCTCAAATCACTGGAAATATCCACTTGCAGATTTCACAAGAAGAGTGTTTCCAAACTGCTCTATCAAAAGACAGGTTCAACTCTGTGAGTTGAATGCACGCATCGAGAAGAACTTTCTGAGAATGCTTCTGTCTAGTTTTTAGGTGAAGATATTACATTTCCCAGCATAGGCCTCAAAGTGCTCCAAATATCCTTTTGCAGATTTTACAAAAAGAGTGTTTCAAAACTGCTCTTTCAAAAAGAAGGTTCAAGTCTGTGAGTTGAATGCACTCAACACAAGGAAGTTTCTGAGAATGCTTCTGTCTAGTTTTTATGTGAAGGTATTTCCATTTCCAGCATAGGCCTCAAAGCGCTCCAAATATCCATTTGCAGATTCTACAAAAAGAGTGTTTCCAAACTTCTCTATCAATTAGTAGGTTCAACTCTGTGAGGTGAATGCACTCATCACAAAGAAGTTTCTGAGAATGCTGCTGTTTAGTTCTTATGTGAAGATATTTCCTTTTCCAGCATAGGCCGGAAATCGCTCTAAATATCCACTTGCAGATTTTACCAAAAGTGTGTTTCAAAACTGCTCTTTGAAAAGAAAGGTTCAACTCTGTGAGTTGATTGCACATGTGGTGAAGAAGTTTCTGAGAATGCTTCTGTCTAGTACTTAGCTGAAGAGATTTCATTTCACAGCATAGGCCTCATAGTGCTCCAAATATCCACTTGCAGATTCTACAAAAAGAGTGTTTCAAAACTGTTCTATCAAAAGGAAGGTTCAACTCTGTGACTGGAATGCACTCATCACAAAGAAGTTTCTGAGAATGCTTCTGTCTAGTTTTTATGTGAAGATATTTCCTTTTCCAACATAGGCCTCAAAGAGCTCCGAATAAACACCTGCAGATTGTACAAAAGGAGTGTTTCAAAACTGTTCTATGAAAAGGAACGTTCAAGTCTGTGAGTTGAATGCACTCCTCACAAAGAAGTTTCTGAGAATGCAGCTGTCTAGTTTTTGTGTGAAGATATTTCCTTTTCCTTGCATAGACCTCAAATCGCTGGAAATATCCACTTGCAGATTTCACAAAAAGAGTGTTTCCAAACTGCTCTATCAAAAGACGGGTTGAAATCTGTGAGTTGAATGCACGCATCGAGGAGATCTTTCTGAGGATGCTTCTGTCTAGTTTTTAGGTGAAGATATTCCATTTCCCAGCATGGGCCTCAAAATGCTCCAAATATCCATTTGCAGATTTTACAAAAAGAGTGTTTCAAAACTGCTCTTTCAAAAAGAAGGTTCAAGTCTATGGGTTGAACGCACTCAACACAAGGAAGTTTCTGAGAATGCTTCTGTCCAGTTTTTATGTGAATATATTTCCATTTCCAGCCTAGGCTTCAAAGCGCTCCAAATATCCACTTGCAGATTCTACAAAAAGAGTGTTTCCAAACTTGTCTATCAATTAGTAGGTTCAACTCTGTTAGGTGAATGCACTCATCACAATGAAATTCCTGAGAATGCTTCTCTCTAGTTTTTATGTGAAGCAATTTCCTTTTCCAACATAGGCCTCAAGGTGCTCTGCATAAACACTTGCGAATTCTACAAACTTAGTGATTCAAAACTGTTCTATCAAAAGGAACGTTCAAGTCTGAGGTGAATGCACTCATCAGAGAGAACTTTCTCAGAATGCTTCTGTCTAGTTTTCAGGTGAAGATATTTCATTTCCCAGCATAGGCCTCAAAGCGCTCCAAATATCCACTTGCAGATCCTACAAAAAGAGTCTTTCAAAACTGCTCTTTGAAAAGGAATGTTCAAATCTGTGAGTTGAAAGCGCTCATCAGAGAGACGTTTCCGAGAATGATTCTATCTAGTTTTCATCTGCATGTGTTTCCTTTTCCACTAGATGCCGCAATCGCACCAAATATCCACTTGCAGTTTCCACGAAAAGAGTGTTGCAGAACTGCTCCATGGAAAGGAGTGTTCAACTCTGTGAGTTCAATCCCCACATGACATAAAAGTTTCTGAAAATGCTTCTGTCCAGTTTGTATATGAAGATATCTCCTTTTCCAGCATAAGCCTCAAAGCTCCAAATATCCACTTGCGTATTCTACAAAAACCGTGTTTCATAACTGGTCTATCAAAAGGGAGGTTCAACTCTGTGAGTTGAATGCACTCATCACAAAGAAGTTTCTGTGAATGCTTCCATCTAGCTTTTATGCAATGATATTTCCTTTTGCAGCATAGGCCTCAAAGCGCTCCACATATCCACTTGCAGATTCTACAAAAAGAGGGTTTCAAAACTGCTCTATCAAAAGGCAGGTTGAACTCCGTGAGTTGAATGCACAAAGAACAGGGAACTTTCTGAGAAAGCTTTTGTCCAGTTTCTACGTGAAGATATTTCCTTTTCCAGCATAGGCCGGAAATCGCTACAAATATCCACTTGCAGATTTTACCAAAAGTGTGCTTCAAAACTGCTCTTTGAAAAGAAAGGTTCAACACTGTGAGTTGAATGCACATATCGTGAAGAAGTTTCTGAGAATGCTTCTGTCTAGTACTTAGGTGAAGAGATTCCATTTCACAGCATAGGCCTCATAGTGCTCCAAATATCCACTTGCAGATTCTACAAAAAGAGTGTTTGAAAACTGTTCTATCAAAAGGAAGGTTCAACTCTGTGAGTAGAATGCACTCATCACAAAGCAGTTTCTGAGAATGCTTCTGTCTAGTTTTTATGTGAAGACATTTCCTTTTCCAACATAGGCCTCAAAGCGTTCCGAATAAACACTTGCAGATTGTACAAAAGGAGTGTTTCAAAACTGTTCTATGAAAAGGAACGTTCAAGTCTGTGAGTTGAATGCACTCCTCGCAAAGAAGTTTCTGAGAATGCAGCTGTCTAGTTTTTGTGTGAAGATATTTCCTTTTCCTTGCATAGGTCTCAAATCGCTGGAAATATCCACTTGCAGATTTCACAAAAAGAGTGTTTCCAAACTGCTCTATCAAAAGACAGGTTCAACTCTGTGAGTGGAATGCACGCATCGAGAAGAACTTTCTGAGAATGCTTCTGTCTAGTTTTTAGGTGAAGATATTACATTTCCCAGCATAGGCCTCAAAGTGCTCCAAATATCCTTTTGCAGATTTTACAAAAAGAGTGTTTCAAAACTGCTCTTTCAAAAAGAAGGTTCAACTCTGTGAGTTGAATGCACTCAACACAAGGAAGTTTCTGAGAATGCTTCTGTCTAGTTTTTATGTGAAGATATTTCCATTTCCAGCATAGGCCTCAAAGCGCTCCAAATATCCATTTGCAGATTCTACAAAAAGAGTATTTCCAAACTTCTCTATCAATTAGTAGGTTCAACTCTGTGAGGTGAATGCACTCATCACAAAGAAGTTTCTGAGAATGCTGCTGTTTAGTTCTTATGTGAAGATATTTCCTTTTCCAGCATAGGCCGGAAATCGCTCTAAATATCCACTTGTAGATTTTACCAAAAGTGTGTTTCAAAACTGCTCTTTGAAAAGAAAGGTTCAACTCTGTGAGTTGATTGCACATGTGGTGAAGAAGTTTCTGAGAATGCTTCTGTCTAGTACTTAGCTGAAGAGATATCATTTCACAGCATAGGCCTCATAGTGCTCCAAATATCCACTTGCAGATTCTACAAAAAGAGTGTTTCAAAACTGTTCTATCAAAAGGAAGGTTCAACTCTGTGACTAGAATGCACTCATCACAAAGAAGTTTCTGAGAATGCTTCTGTCTAGTTTTTATGTGAAGATATTTCCTTTTCCAACATAGGCCTCAAAGCGCTCCGAATAAGCACCTGCAGATTGTACAAAAGGAGTGTTTCAAAACTGTTCTATGAAAAGGAACGTTCAAGTCTGTGAGTTGAATGCACTCCTCACAAAGAAGTTTCTGAGAATGCAGCTGTCTAGTTTTTGTGTGAAGATATTTCCTTTTCCTTGCATAGACCTCAAATCGCTGGAAACATCCACTTGCAGATTTCACAAAAAGAGTGTTTCCAAACTGCTCTATCAAAAGACGGGTTGAAATCTGTGAGTTGAATGCACGCATCGAGGAGATCTTTCTGAGAATGCTTCTGTCTAGTTTTTAGGTGAAGATATTCCATTTCCCAGCATGGGCCTCAAAATGCTCCAAATATCCATTTGCAGATTTTACAAAAAGAGTGTTTCAAAACTGCTCTTTCAAAAAGAAGGTTCAAGTCTATGGGTTGAACGCACTCAACACAAGGAAGTTTCTGAGAATGCTTCTGTCCAGTTTTTCTGTGAATATATTTCCATTTCCAGCCTAGGCTTCAAAGCGCTCCAAATATCCACTTGCAGATTCTACAAAAAGAGTGTTTCCAAACTTGTCTATCAATTAGTAGGTTTAACTCTGTTAGGTAAATGCACTCATCACAATGAAATTTCTGAGAATGCTTCTCTCTAGTTTTTATGTGAAGCAATTTCCTTTTCCAACATAGGCCTCAAGGTGCTCTGCATAAACACTTGCGAATTCTACAAACTTAGTGATTCAAAACTGTTCTATCAAAAGGAACGTTCAAGTCTGAGGTGAATGCACTCATCAGAGAGAACTTTCTCAGAATGCTTCTGTCTAGTTTTCAGGTGAAGATATTTCACTTCCAAGCATAGGCCTCAAAGCGCTCCAAATATCCACTTGCAGATTCTACAAAAAGAGTCTTTCAAAACTGCTCTTTGAAAAGGAAGGTTGAAATCTGTGAGTTTAAAGCACTCATCAGAGAGAAGTTTCCGAGAATGATTCTATCTAGTTTTCATCTGCATGTGTTTCCTTTTCCACTAGATGCCGCAATCGCACCAAATATCCACTTGCAGTTTCCACGAAAAGAGTGTTGCAGAACTGCTCCATGGAAAGGAGTGTTCAACTCTGTGAGTTCAATCCCCACATGACATAAAAGTTTCTGAAAATGCTTCTGTCCAGTTTGTATATGAAGATTTCTCCTTTTCCTGCATAAGCCTCAAAGAGCTCCAAATATCCACTTGCGTATTCTACAAAAACCGTGTTTCATAACTGGTCTATCAAAAGGGAGGTTCAACTCTGTGAGTTGAATGCACTCATCACAAAGAAGTTTCTGTGAATGCTTCCATCTAGCTTTTATGCAATGATATTTCCTTTTGCAGCATAGGCCTCAAAGCGCTCCAAATATCCACTTGCAGATTCTACAAAAAGAGGGTTTCAAAACTGCTCTATCAAAAGGCAGGTTGAACTCCGTGAGTTGAATGCACAAAGCACAGGGAACTTTCTGAGAAAGCTTTTGTCCAGTTTCTACGTGAAGATATTTCCTATTCCTGCATAGGCCTCAAAGCACTCCATCCATCCACATGAAGATTCTACTAAAAGAGTGTTTCGAAACTTCTCTATCAAAAGAAAGGTTGAACTCCGTGAGTTCAACGCACACATCACAAAGAAGTTTCTGAGAATGCTTCTGTCCAGTTTTTATGTGAAGATATTTCCTTTTCCAGCATAGGCCTCAAAGCGCTCCATATATCCACTTGCAGATGCTACAAAAAGAGTGTTTCAAAACTGCTCTTTCAGAAGGAAGCTTCAAGTCTGTGAGTTGAATGCACTTCTCACAAAGACGTTTCTGAGAATGCTTCTGTCTAGATTTCATGAGAAGATGTTTCCATTTACATCACAGGCCTCAAATCCCTCCAAATATTCACTTGCGTGTTCTACAAAAAGAGTGTTTCGAAACTTCTCTATCGATTGGTAGGTTCAACTCTCTGAGTTGAATGCACTCTTTACAAAGAGGTTTCTGAGAATATTTCTGCCTAGTTTTTATGTGAAGATGTATCCTTTTCCAACATAGGCCTCGAAGCGCTCCGACTAAACAATTGCAGATTCTACAAAAGGAGTGCTTCAAAACTGTTCTATCGAAAGGAACGTTCAAGTCTGTGAGATGAATGCACTCTTCTCAAAGAGGTTTCTGAGAATGCTGCTGTCTAGTTTTTAGGTGAAGACATTTCCTTTTCCAGCATAGGCCTCAAAGCGCTCCAAATACCCACTTGCAGATTCTACAAAAAGAGTGTCTCCCAACTTCTCTATCAATTGGTAGGTTCAAGCCTGTGAGTTGAATGCAATCCACACCAAGAAGTTTCTGAGAATGCTGCTGTTTAGTTCTTATGTGAAGATATTTCCTTTTCCAGCATAGGCCGGAAATCGCTACAAATATCCACTTGCAGACTTTACCAAAAGTGTGCTTCAAAACTGCTCTTTGAAAAGAAAGGTTCAACACTGTGAGTTGAATGCACATATCGTGAAGAAGTTTCTGAGAATGCTTCTGTCTAGTACTTAGGTGAAGAGATTCCATTTCACAGCATAGGCCTCATAGTGCTCCAAATATCCACTTGCAGATTCTACAAAAAGAGTGTTTCAAAACTGTTCTATCAAAAGGAAGGTTCAACTCTGTGACTTGAATGCACTCATCACAAAGAAGTTTCTGAGAATGCTTCTGTCTAGTTTTTATGTGAAGACATTTCCTTTTCCAACATAGGCCTCAAAGCGTTCCGAATAAACACTTGCAGATTGTACAAAAGGAGTGTTTCAAAACTGTTTTTGAAAGGGAACGTTCAAGTCTGTGAGATGAATGCGCTCTTCTCAAAGCGGTTACTGAGAATGCTGCTGTCTAGTTTTTAGGTGAAGACATTTCCTTTTCCAGCATAGGCCTCAAAGCGCTCCAAATTCCCATTTGCAGATTCTACAAAAAGAGTGTCTCCCAACTTCTCTATCAATTGGTAGGTTCAAGTCTGTGAGTTGAATGCAATCCACACAAAGAAGTTTCTGAGAATGCTGCTGTTTAGTTTTTGTGTGAAGATATTTCCTTTTCCTTGCATAGGTCTCAAATCGCTGGAAATATCCACTTGCAGATTTCACAAAAAGAGTGTTTCCAAACTGCTCTATCAAAAGACAGGTTCAACTCTGTGAGTGGAATGCACGCATCGAGAAGAACTTTCTGAGAATGCTTCTGTCTAGTTTTTAGGTGAAGATATTACATTTCCCAGCATAGGCCTCAAAGTGCTCCAAATATCCTTTTGCAGATTTTACAAAAAGAGTGTTTCAAAACTGCTCTTTCAAAAAGAAGGTTCAAGTCTGTGAGTTGAATGCACTCAACACAAGGAAGTTTCTGAGAATGCTTCTGTATAGTTTTTATGTGAAGATATTTCCATTTCCAGCATAGGCCTCAAAGCGCTCCAAATATCCATTTGCAGATTCTACAAAAAGAGTGTTTCCAAACTTCTCTATCAATTAGGTTCAACTCTGTGAGGTGAATGCACTCATCACAAAGAAGTTTCTGAGAATGCTGCTGTTTAGTTCTTATGTGAAGATATATCCTTTTCCAGCATAGGCCGGAAATCGCTCTAAATATCCACTTGCAGATTTTACCAAAAGTGTGTTTCAAAACAGCTCTTTGAAAAGAAAGGTTCAACTCTGTGAGTTGATTGCACATGTGGTGAAGAAGTTTCTGAGAATACTTCTGTCTGGTACTTAGCTGAAGAGATTTCATTTCACAGCATAGGCCTCATAGTGCTCCAAATATCCACTTGCAGATTCTACAAAAAGAGTGTTTCAAAACTGTTCTATCAAAAGGAAGGTTCAACTCTGTGACTAGAATGCACTCATCACAAAGAAGTTTCTGAGAATGCTTCTGTCTAGTTTTTATGTGAAGATATTTCCTTTTCCAACATAGGCCTCAAAGCGCTCCGAATAAGCACCTGCAGATTGTACAAAAGGAGTGTTTCAAAACTGTTCTATGAAAAGGAACGTTCAAGTCTGTGAGTTGAATGCACTCCTCACAAAGAAGTTTCTGAGAATGCAGCTGTCTAGTTTTTGTGTGAAGATATTTCCTTTTCCTTGCATAGACCTCAAATCGCTGGAAACATCCACTTGCAGATTTCACAAAAAGAGTGTTTCCAAACTGCTCTATCAAAAGACGGGTTGAAATCTGTGAGTTGAATGCACGCATCGAGGAGATCTTTCTGAGAATGCTTCTGTCTAGTTTTTAGGTGAAGATATTCCATTTCCCAGCATGGGCCTCAAAATGCTCCAAATATCCACTTGCAGATTTTACAAAAAGAGTGTTTCAAAACTGCTCTTTCAAAAAGAAGGTTCAAGTCTATGGGTTGAACGCACTCAACACAAGGAAGTTTCTGAGAATGCTTCTGTCCAGTTTTTATGTGAATATATTTCCATTTCCAGCCTAGGCTTCAAAGCGCTCCAAATATCCACTTGCAGATTCTACAAAAAGAGTGTTTCCAAACTTGTCTATCAATTAGTAGGTTTAACTCTGTTAGGTGAATGCACTCATCACAATGAAATTTCTGAGAATGCTTCTCTCTAGTTTTTATGTGAAGCAATTTCCTTTTCCAACATAGGCCTCAAGGTGCTCTGCATAAACACTTGCGAATTCTACAAACTTAGTGATTCAAAACTGTTCTATCAAAAGGAACGTTCAAGTCTGAGGTGAATGCACTCATCAGAGAGAACTTTCTCAGAATGCTTCTGTCTAGTTTTCAGGTGAAGATATTTCATTGCCCAGCATAGGCCTCAAAGCGCTCCAAATATCCACTTGCAGATTCTACAAAAAGAGTCTTTCAAAACTGCTCTTTGAAAAGGAAGGTTCAAATCTGTGAGTTGAAAGCACTCATCAGAGAGAAGTTTCCGAGAATGATTCTATCTAGTTTTCATCTGCATGTGTTTCCTTTTCCACTAGATGCCGCAATCGCACCAAATATCCACTTGCAGTTTCCACGAAAAGAGTGTTGCAGAACTGCTCCATGGAAAGGAGTGTTCAACTCTGTGAGTTCAATCCCCACATGACATAAAAGTTTCTGAAAATGCTTCTGTCCAGTTTGTATATGAAGATATCTCCTTTTCCAGCATAAGCCTCAAAGAGCTCCAAATATCCACTTGCGTATTCTACAAAAACCGTGTTTCATAACTGGTCTATCAAAAGGGAGGTTCAACTCTGTGAGTTGAATGCACTCATCACAAAGAAGTTTCTGTGAATGCTTCCATCTAGCTTTTATGCAATGATATTTCCTTTTGCAGCATAGGCCTCAAAGCGCTCCAAATATCCACTTGCAGATTCTACAAAAAGAGGGTTTCAAAACTGCTCTATCAAAAGGCAGGTTGAACTCCGTGAGTTGAATGCACAAAGCACAGGGAACTTTCTGAGAAAGCTTTTGTCCAGTTTCTACGTGAAGATATTTCCTATTCCTGCATAGGCCTCAAAGCACTCCATCCATCCACATGAAGATTCTACTAAGAGTGTTTCGAAACTTCTCTATCAAAAGAAAGGTTGAACTCCGTGAGTTCAACGCACACATCACAAAGAAGTTTCTGAGAATGCTTCTGTCCAGTTTTTATATGAAGATATTTCCTTTTCCAGCATAGGCCTCAAAGCGCTCCATATATCCACTTGCAGATGCTACAAAAAGAGTGTTTCAAAACTGCTCTTTCAGAAGGAAGCTTCAAGTATGTGAGTTGAATGCACTTCTCACAAAGACGTTTCTGAGAATGCTTCTGTCTAGATTTCATGAGAAGATGTTTGCGTTTACATCACAGGCCTCAAATAACTCCAAATATTCACTTGCGTGTTCTACAAAAAGAGTGTTTCGAAACTTCTCTATCGATTGGTAGGTTCAACTCTCTGAGTTGAATGCACTCTTTACAAAGAGGTTTCTGAGAATATTTCTGTCTAGTTTTTATGTGAAGATATATCCTTTTCCAACATAGGCCTCGAAGCGCTCCGAATAAACAATTACAGATTCTACAAAAGGTGTGCTTCAAAACTGTTCTATCGACAGGAACGTTCAACTCTGTGAGATGAATGCACTCTTCTCAAAGAGGTTTCTGAGAATGCTGCTGTCTAGTTTTTAGGTGAAGACATTTCCTTTTCCAGCATAGGCCTCAAAGCGCTCCAAATACCCACTTGCAGATTCTACAAAAAGAGTGTCTCCCAACTTCTCTATCAATTGGTAGGTTCAAGCCTGTGAGTTGAATGCAATCCACACCAAGAAGTTTCTGAGAATGCTGCTGTTTAGTTCTTATGTGAAGATATTTCCTTTTCCAGCATAGGCCGGAAATCGCTACAAATATCCACTTGCAGACTTTACCAAAAGTGTGCTTCAAAACTGCTCTTTGAAAAGAAAGGTTCAACACTGTGAGTTGAATGCACATATCGCGAAGAAGTTTCTGAGAATGCTTCTGTCTAGTACTTAGGTGAAGAGATTCCATTTCACAGCATAGGCCTCATAGTGCTCCAAATATCCACTTGCAGATTCTACAAAAAGAGTGTTTCAAAACTGTTCTATCAAAAGGAAGGTTCAACTCTGTGACTTGAATGCACTCATCACAAAGAAGTTTCTGAGAATGCTTCTGTCTAGTTTTTATGTGAAGACATTTCCTTTTCCAACATAGGCCTCAAAGCGTTCCGAATAAACACTTGCAGATTGTACAAAAGGAGTGTTTCAAAACTGTTCTATGAAAGGGAACGTTCAAGTCTGTGAGATGAATGCGCTCTTCTCAAAGCGGTTACTGAGAATGCTGCTGTCTAGTTTTTAGGTGAAGACATATCCTTTTCCAGCATAGGCCTCAAAGCGCTCCAAATTCCCATTTGCAGATTCTACAAAAAGAGTGTCTCCCAACTTCTCTATCAATTGGTAGGTTCAAGTCTGTGAGTTGAATGCAATCCACACAAAGAAGTTTCTGAGAATGCTGCTGTTTAGTTCTTATGTGAAAATATTTCCTTTTCCAGCATAGGCCAGAAATCGCTACAAATATCCACTTGCAGATTTTACTAAAAGTGTGCTTCAAAACTGCTCTTTGAAAAGAAAGGTTCAACACTGTGAGTTGAATGCACATATCGTGAAGAAGTTTCTGAGAATGCTTCTGTCTAGTACTTAGGTGAAGAGATTCCATTTCACAGCATAGGCCTCATAGTGCTCCAAATATCCACTTGCAGATTCTACAAAAAGAGTGTTTGAAAACTGTTCTATCAAAAGGAAGGTTCAACCCTGTGAGTAGAATGCACTCATCACAAAGAAGTTTCTGAGAATGCTTCTGTCTAGTTTTTATGTGAAGACATTTCCTTTTCCAACATAGGCCTCAAAGCGTTCCGAATAAACACTTGCAGATTGTACAAAAGGAGTGTTTCAAAACTGTTCTATGAAAAGGAACGTTCAAGTCTGTGAGTTGAATGCACTCCTAACAAAGAAGTTTCTGAGAATGCAGCTGTCTAGTTTTTGTGTGAAGATATTTCCTTTTCCTTGCATAGGTCTCAAATCGCTGGAAATATCCACTTGCAGATTTCACAAAAAGAGTGTTTCCAAACTGCTCTATCAAAAGACAGGTTCAACTCTGTGAGTGGAATGCACGCATCGAGAAGAACTTTCTGAGAATGCTTCTGTCTAGTTTTTAGGTGAAGATATTACACTTCCCAGCATAGGCCTCAAAGTGCTCCAAATATCCTTTTGCAGATTTTACAAAAAGAGTGTTTCAAAACTGCTCTTTCAAAAAGAAGGTTCAAGTCTGTGAGTTGAATGCACTCAACACAAGGAAGTTTCTGAGAATGCTTCTGTCTAGTTTTTATGTGAAGATATTTCCATTTCCAGCATAGGCCTCAAAGCGCTCCAAATATCCATTTGCAGATTCTACAAATAGAGTGTTTCCAAACTTCTCTATCAATTAGGTTCAACTCTGTGAGGTGAATGCACTCATCACAAAGAAGTTTCTGAGAATGCTGCTGTTTAGTTCTTATGTGAAGATATTTCCTTTTCCAGCATAGGCCGGAAATCGCTCTAAATATCCACTTGCAGATTTTACCAAAAGTGTGTTTCAAAACAGCTCTTTGAAAAGAAAGGTTCAACTCTGTGAGTTGATTGCACATGTGGTGAAGAAGTTTCTGAGAATGCTTCTGTCTGGTACTTAGCTGAAGAGATTTCATTTCACAGCATAGGCCTCATAGTGCTCCAAATATCCACTTGCAGATTCTACAAAAAGAGTGTTTCAAAACTGTTCAATCAAAAGGAAGGTTCAACTCTGTGACTAGAATGCAGTCATCACAAAGAAGTTTCTGAGAATGCTTCTGTCTAGTTTTTATGTGAAGATATTTCCTTTTCCAACATAGGCCTCAAAGCGCTCCGAATAAGCACCTGCAGATTGTACAAAAGGAGTGTTTCAAAACTGTTCTATGAAAAGGAACGTTCAAGTCTGTGAGTTGAATGCACTCCTCACAAAGAAGTTTC
Source organism: Pongo pygmaeus (assembly GCF_028885625.2). Taxonomy (NCBI): domain Eukaryota; kingdom Metazoa; phylum Chordata; class Mammalia; order Primates; family Hominidae; genus Pongo; species Pongo pygmaeus. Next base: position 22,650,869 of record NC_085930.1, read on the forward strand.
TGACAATGCAGCTGTCTAGTTTTTGTGTGAAGATATTTCCTTTTCCTTGCATAGACCTCAAATCGCTGGAAACATCCACTTGCAGATTTCACAAAAAGAGTGTTTCCAAACTGCTCTATCAAAAGACGGGTTGAAATCTGTGAGTTGAATGCACGCATCGAGGAGATCTTTCTGAGAATGCTTCTGTCTAGTTTTTAGGTGAAGATATTCCATTTCCCAGCATGGGCCTCAAAATGCTCCAAATATCCACTTGCAGATTTTACAAAAAGAGTGTTTCAAAACTGCTCTTTCAAAAAGAAGTTTCAAGTCTATGGGTTGAACGCACTCAACACAAGGAAGTTTCTGAGAATGCTTCTGTCCAGTTTTTCTGTGAATATATTTCCATTTCCAGCCTAGGCTTCAAAGCGCTCCAAATATCCACTTGCAGATTCTACAAAAAGAGTGTTTCCAAACTTGTCTATCAATTAGTAGGTTTAACTCTGTTAGGTGAATGCACTCATCACAATGAAATTTCTGAGAATGCTTCTCTCTAGTTTTTATGTGAAGCAATTTCCTTTTCCAACATAGGCCTCAAGGTGCTCTGCATAAACACTTGCGAATTCTACAAACTTAGTGATTCAAAACTGTTCTATCAAAAGGAACGTTCAAGTCTGAGGTGAATGCACTCATCAGAGAGAACTTTCTCAGAATGCTTCTGTCTAGTTTTCAGGTGAAGATATTTCATTGCCCAGCATAGGCCTCAAAGCGCTCCAAATATCCACTTGCAGATTCTACAAAAAGAGTCTTTCAAAACTGCTCTTTGAAAAGGAAGGTTCAAATCTGTGAGTTGAAAGCACTCATCAGAGAGAAGTTTCCGAGAATGATTCTATCTAGTTTTCATCTGCATGTGTTTCCTTTTCCACTAGATGCCGCAATCGCACCAAATATCCACTTGCAGTTTCCACGAAAAGAGTGTTGCAGAACTGCTCCATGGAAAGGAGTGTTCAACTCTGTGAGTTCAATCCCCACATGACATAAAAGTTTCTGAAAATGCTTCTGTCCAGTTTGTATATGAAGATATCTCCTTTTCCAGCATAAGCCTCAAAGAGCTCCAAATATCCACTTGCGTATTCTACAAAAACCGTGTTTCATAACTGGTCTATCAAAAGGGAGGTTCAACTCTGTGAGTTGAATGCACTCATCACAAAGAAGTTTCTGTGAATGCTTCCATCTAGCTTTTATGCAATGATGTTTCCTTTTGCAGCATAGGCCTCAAAGCGCTCCAAATATCCACTTGCAGATTCTACAAAAAGAGGGTTTCAAAACTGCTCTATCAAAAGGCAGGTTGAACTCCGTGAGTTGAATGCACAAAGCACAGGGAACTTTCTGAGAAAGCTTTTGTCCAGTTTCTACGTGAAGATATTTCCTATTCCTGCATAGGCCTCAAAGCACTCCATCCATCCACATGAAGATTCTACTAAGAGTGTTTCGAAACTTCTCTATCAAAAGAAAGGTTGAACTCCGTGAGTTCAACGCACACATCACAAAGAAGTTTCTGAGAATGCTTCTGTCCAGTTTTTATATGAAGATATTTCCTTTTCCAGCATAGGCCTCAAAGCGCTCCATATATCCACTTGCAGATGCTACAAAAAGAGTGTTTCAAAACTGCTCTTTCAGAAGGAAGCTTTAAGTCTGTGAGTTGAATGCACTTCTCACAAAGACGTTTCTGAGAATGCTTCTGTCTAGATTTCATGAGAAGATGTTTGCGTTTACATCACAGGCCTCAAATAACTCCAAATATTCACTTGCGTGTTCTACAAAAAGAGTGTTTCGAAACTTCTCTATCGATTGGTAGGTTCAACTCTCTGAGTTGAATGCACTCTTTACAAAGAGGTTTCTGAGAATATTTCTGCCTAGTTTTTATGTGAAGATATATCCTTTTCCAACATAGGCCTCGAAGCGCTCCGAATAAACAATTGCAGATTCTACAAAAGGAGTGCTTCAAAACTGTTCTATCGAAAGGAACGTTCAAGTCTGTGAGATGAATGCACTCTTCTCAAAGAGGTTTCTGAGAATGCTGCTGTCTAGTTTTTAGGTGAAGACATTTCCTTTTCCAGCATAGGCCTCAAAGCGCTCCAAATACCCACTTGCAGATTCTACAAAAAGAGTGTCTCCCAACTTCTCTATCAATTGGTAGGTTCAAATCTGTGAGTTGAATGCAATCCACACAAAGAAGTTTCTGAGAATGCTGCTGTTTAGTTCTTATGTGAAGATATTTCCTTTTCCAGCATAGGCCGGAAATCGCTACAAATATCCACTTGCAGATTTTACCAAAAGTGTGCTTCAAAACTGCTCTTTGAAAAGAAAGGTTCAACACTGTGAGTTGAATGCACATATCGTGAAGAAGTTTCTGAGAATGCTTCTGTCTAGTACTTAGGTGAAGAGATTCCATTTCACAGCATAGGCCTCATAGTGCTCCAAATATCCACTTGCAGATTCTACAAAAAGAGTGTTTGAAAACTGTTCTATCAAAAGGAAGGTTCAACTCTGTGAGTAGAATGCACTCATCACAAAGAAGTTTCTGAGAATGCTTCTGTCTAGTTTTTATGTGAAGACATTTCCTTTTCCAACATAGGCCTCAAAGCGTTCCGAATAAACACTTGCAGATTGTACAAAAGGAGTGTTTCAAAACTGTTCTATGAAAAGGAACGTTCAAGTCTGTGAGTTGAATGCACTCCTCACAAAGAAGTTTCTGAGAATGCAGCTGTCTAGTTTTTGTGTGAAGATATTTCCTTTTCCTTGCATAGGTCTCAAATCGCTGGAAATATCCACTTGCAGATTTCACAAGAAGAGTGTTTCCAAACTGCTCTATCAAAAGACAGGTTCAACTCTGTGAGTTGAATGCACGCATCGAGAAGAACTTTCTGAGAATGCTTCTGTCTAGTTTTTAGGTGAAGATATTACATTTCCCAGCATAGGCCTCAAAGTGCTCCAAATATCCTTTTGCAGATTTTACAAAAAGAGTGTTTCAAAACTGCTCTTTCAAAAAGAAGGTTCAAGTCTGTGAGTTGAATGCACTCAACACAAGGAAGTTTCTGAGAATGCTTCTGTCTAGTTTTTATGTGAAGATATTTCCATTTCCAGCATAGGCTTCAAAGCACTCCAAATATCCATTTGCAGATTCTACAAAAAGAGTGTTTCCAAACTTCTCTATCAATTAGTAGGTTCAACTCTGTGAGGTGAATGCACTCATCACAAAGAAGTTTCTGAGAATGCTGCTGTTTAGTTCTTATGTGAAGATATTTCCTTTTCCAGCATAGGCCGGAAATCGCTCTAAATATCCACTTGCAGATTTTACCAAAAGTGTGTTTCAAAACTGCTCTTTGAAAAGAAAGGTTCAACTCTGTGAGTTGATTGCACATGTGGTGAAGAAGTTTCTGAGAATGCTTCTGTCTAGTACTTAGCTGAAGAGATTTCATTTCACAGCATAGGCCTCATAGTGCTCCAAATATCCACTTGCAGATTCTACAAAAAGAGTGTTTCAAAACTGTTCTATCAAAAGGAAGGTTCAACTCTGTGACTAGAATGCACTCATCACAAAGAAGTTTCTGAGAATGCTTCTGTCTAGTTTTTATGTGAAGATATTTCCTTTTCCAACATAGGCCTCAAAGCGCTCTGAATAAACACCTGCAGATTGTACAAAAGGAGTGTTTCAAAACTGTTCTATGAAAAGGAACGTTCAAGTCTGTGAGTTGAATGCACTCCTCACAAAGAAGTTTCTGAGAATGCAGCTGTCTAGTTTTTGTGTGAAGATATTTCCTTTTCCTTGCATAGACCTCAAATCGCTGGAAACATCCACTTGCAGATTTCACAAAAAGAGTGTTTCCAAACTGCTCTATCAAAAGACGGGTTGAAATCTGTGAGTTGAATGCACGCATCGAGGAGATCTTTCTGAGAATGCTTCTGTCTAGTTTTTAGGTGAAGATATTCCATTTCCCAGCATGGGCCTCAAAATGCTCCAAATATCCATTTGCAGATTTTACAAAAAGAGTGTTTCAAAACTGCTCTTTCAAAAAGAAGGTTCAAGTCTATGGGTTGAACGCACTCAACACAAGGAAGTTTCTGAGAATGCTTCTGTCCAGTTTTTCTGTGAATATATTTCCATTTCCAGCCTAGGCTTCAAAGCGCTCCAAATATCCACTTGCAGATTCTACAAAAAGAGTGTTTCCAAACTTGTCTATCAATTAGTAGGTTTAACTCTGTTAGGTAAATGCACTCATCACAATGAAATTTCTGAGAATGCTTCTCTCTAGTTTTTATGTGAAGCAATTTCCTTTTCCAACATAGGCCTCAAGGTGCTCTGCATAAACACTTGCGAATTCTACAAACTTAGTGATTCAAAACTGTTCTATCAAAAGGAACGTTCAAGTCTGAGGTGAATGCACTCATCAGAGAGAACTTTCTCAGAATGCTTCTGTCTAGTTTTCAGGTGAAGATATTTCATTGCCCAGCATAGGCCTCAAAGCGCTCCAAATATCCACTTGCAGATTCTACAAAAAGAGTCTTTCAAAACTGCTCTTTGAAAAGGAAGGTTCAAATCTGTGAGTTGAAAGCACTCATCAGAGAGAAGTTTCCGAGAATGATTCTATCTAGTTTTCATCTGCATGTGTTTCCTTTTCCACTAGATGCCGCAATCGCACCAAATATCCACTTGCAGTTTCTACGAAAAGAGTGTTGCAGAACTGCTCCATGGAAAAGAGTGTTCAACTCTGTGAGTTCAATCCCCACATGACATAAAAGTTTCTGAAAATGCTTCTGTCCAGTTTGTATATGAAGATATCTCCTTTTCCAGCATAAGCCTCAAAGAGCTCCAAATATCCACTTGCGTATTCTACAAAAACCGTGTTTCATAACTGGTCTATCAAAAGGGAGGTTCAACTCTGTGAGTTGAATGCACTCATCACAAAGAAGTTTCTGTGAATGCTTCCATCTAGCTTTTATGCAATGATATTTCCTTTTGCAGCATAGGCCTCAAAGCGCTCCAAATATCCACTTGCAGATTCTACAAAAAGAGGGTTTCAAAACTGCTCTATCAAAAGGCAGGTTGAACTCCGTGAGTTGAATGCACAAAGCACAGGGAACTTTCTGAGAAAGCTTTTGTCCAGTTTCTACGTGAAGATATTTCCTATTCCTGCATAGGCCTCAAAGCACTCCATCCATCCACATGAAGATTCTACTAAAAGAGTGTTTCGAAACTTCTCTATCAAAAGAAAGGTTGAACTCCGTGAGTTCAACGCACACATCACAAAGAAGTTTCTGAGAATGCTTCTGTCCAGTTTTTATGTGAAGATATTTCCTTTTCCAGCATAGGCCTCAAAGCGCTCCATATATCCACTTGCAGATGCTACAAAAAGAGTGTTTCAAAACTGCTCTTTCAGAAGGAAGCTTCAAGTCTGTGAGTTGAATGCACTTATCACAAAGACGTTTCTGAGAATGCTTCTGTCTAGATTTCATGAGAAGATGTTTCCATTTACATCACAGGCCTCAAATCCCTCCAAATATTCACTTGCGTGTTCTACAAAAAGAGTGTTTCGAAACTTCTCTATCGATTGGTAGGTTCAACTCTCTGAGTTGAATGCACTCTTTACAAAGAGGTTTCTGAGAATATTTCTGCCTAGTTTTTATGTGAAGATATATCCTTTTCCAACATAGGCCTCGAAGCGCTCCGACTAAACAATTGCAGATTCTACAAAAGGAGTGCTTCAAAACTGTTCTATCGAAAGGAACGTTCAACTCTGTGAGATGAATGCACTCTTCTCAAAGAGGTTTCTGAGAATGCTGCTGTCTAGTTTTTAGGTGAAGACATTTCCTTTTCCAGCATAGGCCTCAAAGCGCTCCAAATACCCACTTGCAGATTCTACAAAAAGAGTGTCTCCCAACTTCTCTATCAATTGGTAGGTTCAAGTCTGTGAGTTGAATGCAATCCACACCAAGAAGTTTCTGAGAATGCTGCTGTTTAGTTCTTATGTGAAGATATTTCCTTTTCCAGCATAGGTCGGAAATCGCTACAAATATCCACTTGCAGACTTTACCAAAAGTGTGCTTCAAAACTGCTCTTTGAAAAGAAAGGTTCAACACTGTGAGTTGAATGCACATATCGCGAAGAAGTTTCTGAGAATGCTTCTGTCTAGTACTTAGGTGAAGAGATTCCCTTTCACAGCATAGGCCTCATAGTGCTCCAAATATCCACTTGCAGATTCTACAAAAAGAGTGTTTCAAAACTGTTCTATCAAAAGGAAGGTTCAACTCTGTGACTTGAATGCACTCATCACAAAGAAGTTTCTGAGAATGCTTCTGTCTAGTTTTTATGTGAAGACATTTCCTTTTCCAACATAGGCCTCAAAGCGTTCCGAATAAACACTTGCAGATTGTACAAAAGGAGTGTTTCAAAACTGTTCTATGAAAGGGAACGTTCAAGTCTGTGAGATGAATGCGCTCTTCTCAAAGCGGTTACTGAGAATGCTGCTGTCTAGTTTTTAGGTGAAGACATTTCCTTTTCCAGCATAGGCCTCAAAGCGCTCCAAATTCCCATTTGCAGATTCTACAAAAAGAGTGTCTCCCAACTTCTCTATCAATTGGTAGGTTCAAGTCTGTGAGTTGAATGCAATCCACACAAAGAAGTTTCTGAGAATGCTGCTGTTTAGTTCTTATGTGAAGATATTTCCTTTTCCAGCATAGGCCGGAAATCGCTACAAATATCCACTTGCAGATTTTACTAAAAGTGTGCTTCAAAACTGCTCTTTGAAAAGAAAGGTTCAACACTGTGAGTTGAATGCACATATCGTGAAGAAGTTTCTGAGAATGCTTCTGTCTAGTACTTAGGTGAAGAGATTCCATTTCACAGCATAGGCCTCATAGTGCTCCAAATATCCACTTGCAGATTCTACAAAAAGTGTGTTTGAAAACTGTTCTATCAAAAGGAAGGTTCAACTCTGTGAGTAGAATGCACTCATCACAAAGAAGTTTCTGAGAATGCTTCTGTCTAGTTTTTATGTGAAGACATTTCCTTTTCCAACATAGGCCTCAAAGCGTTCCGAATAAACACTTGCAGATTGTACAAAAGGAGTGTTTCAAAACTGTTCTATGAAAAGGAACGTTCAAGTCTGTGAGTTGAATGCACTACTAACAAAGAAGTTTCTGAGAATGCAGCTGTCTAGTTTTTGTGTGAAGATATTTCCTTTTCCTTGCATAGGTCTCAAATCGCTGGAAATATCCACTTCCAGATTTCACAAAAAGAGTGTTTCCAAACTGCTCTATCAAAAGACAGGTTCAACTCTGTGAGTGGAATGCACGCATCGAGAAGAACTTTCTGAGAATGCTTCTGTCTAGTTTTTAGGTGAAGATATTACATTTCCCAGCATAGGCCTCAAAGTGCTCCAAATATCCTTTTGCAGATTTTACAAAAAGAGTGTTTCAAAACTGCTCTTTCAAAAAGAAGGTTCAAGTCTGTGAGTTGAATGCACTCAACACAAGGAAGTTTCTGAGAATGCTTCTGTCTAGTTTTTATGTGAAGATATTTCCATTTCCAGCATAGGCCTCAAAGCGCTCCAAATATCCATTTGCAGATTCTACAAAAAGAGTGTTTCCAAACTTCTCTATCAATTAGGTTCAACTCTGTGAGGTGAATGCACTCATCACAAAGAAGTTTCTGAGAATGCTGCTGTTTAGTTCTTATGTGAAGATATTTCCTTTTCCAGCATAGGCCGGAAATCGCTCTAAATATCCACTTGCAGATTTTACCAAAAGTGTGTTTCAAAACAGCTCTTTGAAAAGAAAGGTTCAACTCTGTGAGTTGATTGCACATGTGGTGAAGAAGTTTCTGAGAATGCTTCTGTCTGGTACTTAGCTGAAGAGATTTCATTTCACAGCATAGGCCTCATAGTGCTCCAAATATCCACTTGCAGATTCTACAAAAAGAGTGTTTCAAAACTGTTCTATCAAAAGGAAGGTTCAACTCTGTGACTAGAATGCACTCATCACAAAGAAGTTTCTGAGAATGCTTCTGTCTAGTTTTTATGTGAAGATATTTCCTTTTCCAACATAGGCCTCAAAGCGCTCCGAATAAGCACCTGCAGATTGTACAAAAGGAGTGTTTCAAAACTGTTCTATGAAAAGGAACGTTCAAGTCTGTGAGTTGAATGCACTCCTCACAAAGAAGTTTCTGAGAATGCAGCTGTCTAGTTTTTGTGTGAAGATATTTCCTTTTCCTTGCATAGACCTCAAATCGCTGGAAACATCCACTTGCAGATTTCACAAAAAGAGTGTTTCCAAACTGCTCTATCAAAAGACGGGTTGAAATCTGTGAGTTGAATGCACGCATCGAGGAGATCTTTCTGAGAATGCTTCTGTCTAGTTTTTAGGTGAAGATATTCCATTTCCCAGCATGGGCCTCAAAATGCTCCAAATATCCACTTGCAGATTTTACAAAAAGAGTGTTTCAAAACTGCTCTTTCAAAAAGAAGGTTCAAGTCTATGGGTTGAACGCACTCAACACAAGGAAGTTTCTGAGAATGCTTCTGTCCAGTTTTTATGTGAATATATTTCCATTTCCAGCCTAGGCTTCAAAGCGCTCCAAATATCCACTTGCAGATTCTACAAAAAGAGTGTTTCCAAACTTGTCTATCAATTAGTAGGTTTAACTCTGTTAGGTGAATGCACTCATCACAATGAAATTTCTGAGAATGCTTCTCTCTAGTTTTTATGTGAAGCAATTTCCTTTTCCAACATAGGCCTCAAGGTGCTCTGCATAAACACTTGCGAATTCTACAAACTTAGTGATTCAAAACTGTTCTATCAAAAGGAACGTTCAAGTCTGAGGTGAATGCACTCATCAGAGAGAACTTTCTCAGAATGCTTCTGTCTAGTTTTCAGGTGAAGATATTTCACTTCCAAGCATAGGCCTCAAAGCGCTCCAAATATCCACTTGCAGATTCTACAAAAAGAGTCTTTCAAAACTGCTCTTTGAAAAGGAAGGTTCAAATCTGTGAGTTGAAAGCACTCATCAGAGAGAAGTTTCCGAGAATGATTCTATCTAGTTTTCATCTGCATGTGTTTCCTTTTCCACTAGATGCCGCAATCGCACCAAATATCCACTTGCAGTTTCCACGAAAAGAGTGTTGCAGAACTGCTCCATGGAAAGGAGTGTTCAACTCTGTGAGTTCAATCCCCACATGACATAAAAGTTTCTGAAAATGCTTCTGTCCAGTTTGTATATGAAGATATCTCCTTTTCCAGCATAAGCCTCAAAGAGCTCCAAATATCCACTTGCGTATTCTACAAAAACCGTGTTTCATAACTGGTCTATCAAAAGGGAGGTTCAACTCTGTGAGTTGAATGCACTCATCACAAAGAAGTTTCTGTGAATGCTTCCATCTAGCTTTTATGCAATGATGTTTCCTTTTGCAGCATAGGCCTCAAAGCGCTCCAAATATCCACTTGCAGATTCTACAAAAAGAGGGTTTCAAAACTGCTCTATCAAAAGGCAGGTTGAACTCCGTGAGTTGAATGCACAAAGCACAGGGAACTTTCTGAGAAAGCTTTTGTCCAGTTTCTACGTGAAGATATTTCCTATTCCTGCATAGGCCTCAAAGCACTCCATCCATCCACATGAAGATTCTACTAAGAGTGTTTCGAAACTTCTCTATCAAAGGAAAGGTTGAACTCCGTGAGTTCAACGCACACATCACAAAGAAGTTTCTGAGAATGCTTCTGTCCAGTTGTTATATGAAGATATTTCCTTTTCCAGCATAGGCCTCAAAGCGCTCCATATATCCACTTGCAGATGCTACAAAAAGAGTGTTTCAAAACTGCTCTTTCAGAAGGAAGCTTCAAGTCTGTGAGTTGAATGCACTTCTCACAAAGACGTTTCTGAGAATGCTTCTGTCTAGATTTCATGAGAAGATGTTTGCGTTTACATCACAGGCCTCAAATAACTCCAAATATTCACTTGCGTGTTCTACAAAAAGAGTGTTTCGAAACTTCTCTATCGATTGGTAGGTTCAACTCTCTGAGTTGAATGCACTCTTTACAAAGAGGTTTCTGAGAATATTTCTGCCTAGTTTTTATGTGAAGATATATCCTTTTCCAACATAGGCCTCGAAGCGCTCCGAATAAACAATTGCAGATTCTACAAAAGGAGTGTTTCAAAACTGTTCTATGAAAGGGAACGTTCAAGTCTGTGAGATGAATGCGCTCTTCTCAAAGCGGTTACTGAGAATGCTGCTGTCTAGTTTTTAGGTGAAGACATTTCCTTTTCCAGCATAGGCCTCAAAGCGCTCCAAATTCCCATTTGCAGATTCTACAAAAAGAGTGTCTCCCAACTTCTCTATCAATTGGTAGGTTCAAGTCTGTGAGTTGAATGCAATCCACACAAAGAAGTTTCTGAGAATGCTGCTGTTTAGTTCTTATGTGAAGATATTTCCTTTTCCAGCATAGGCCGGAAATCGCTACAAATATCCACTTGCAGATTTTACTAAAAGTGTGCTTCAAAACTGCTCTTTGAAAAGAAAGGTTCAACACTGTGAGTTGAATGCACATATCGTGAAGAAGTTTCTGAGAATGCTTCTGTCTAGTACTTAGGTGAAGAGATTCCATTTCACAGCATAGGCCTCATAGTGCTCCAAATATCCACTTGCAGATTCTACAAAAAGTGTGTTTGAAAACTGTTCTATCAAAAGGAAGGTTCAACTCTGTGAGTAGAATGCACTCATCACAAAGAAGTTTCTGAGAATGCTTCTGTCTAGTTTTTATGTGAAGACATTTCCTTTTCCAACATAGGCCTCAAAGCGTTCCGAATAAACACTTGCAGATTGTACAAAAGGAGTGTTTCAAAACTGTTCTATGAAAAGGAACGTTCAAGTCTGTGAGTTGAATGCACTCCTAACAAAGAAGTTTCTGAGAATGCAGCTGTCTAGTTTTTGTGTGAAGATATTTCCTTTTCCTTGCATAGGTCTCAAATCGCTGGAAATATCCACTTCCAGATTTCACAAAAAGAGTGTTTCCAAACTGCTCTATCAAAAGACAGGTTCAACTCTGTGAGTGGAATGCACGCATCGAGAAGAACTTTCTGAGAATGCTTCTGTCTAGTTTTTAGGTGAAGATATTACATTTCCCAGCATAGGCCTCAAAGTGCTCCAAATATCCTTTTGCAGATTTTACAAAAAGAGTGTTTCAAAACTGCTCTTTCAAAAAGAAGGTTCAACTCTGTGAGTTGAATGCACTCAACACAAGGAAGTTTCTGAGAATGCTTCTGTCTAGTTTTTATGTGAAGATATTTCCATTTCCAGCATAGGCCTCAAAGCGCTCCAAATATCCATTTGCAGATTCTACAAAAAGAGTGTTTCCAAACTTCTCTATCAATTAGGTTCAACTCTGTGAGGTGAATGCACTCATCACAAAGAAGTTTCTGAGAATGCTGCTGTTTAGTTCTTATGTGAAGATATTTCCTTTTCCAGCATAGGCCGGAAATCGCTGTAAATATCCACTTGCAGATTTTACCAAAAGTGTGTTTCAAAACTGCTCTTTGAAAAGAAAGGTTCAACTCTGTGAGTTGATTGCACATGTGGTGAAGAAGTTTCTGAGAATGCTTCTGTCTAGTACTTAGCTGAAGAGATTTCATTTCACAGCATAGGCCTCATAGTGCTCCAAATATCCACTTGCAGATTCTACAAAAAGAGTGTTTCAAAACTGTTCTATCAAAAGGAAGGTTCAACTCTGTGACTAGAATGCACTCATCACAAAGAAGTTTCTGAGAATGCTTCTGTCTAGTTTTTATGTGAAGATATTTCCTTTTCCAACATAGGCCTCAAAGCGCTCCGAATAAACACCTGCAGATTGTACAAAAGGAGTGTTTCAAAACTGTTCTATGAAAAGGAACGTTCAAGTCTGTGAGTTGAATGCACTCCTCACAAAGAAGTTTCTGAGAATGCAGCTGTCTAGTTTTTGTGTGAAGATATTTCCTTTTCCTTGCATAGACCTCAAATCGCTGGAAACATCCACTTGCAGATTTCACAAAAAGAGTGTTTCCAAACTGCTCTATCAAAAGACGGGTTGAAATCTGTGAGTTGAATGCACGCATCGAGGAGATCTTTCTGAGAATGCTTCTGTCTAGTTTTTAGGTGAAGATATTCCATTTCCCAGCATGGGCCTCAAAATGCTCCAAATATCCATTTGCAGATTTTACAAAAAGAGTGTTTCAAAACTGCTCTTTCAAAAAGAAGGTTCAAGTCTATGGGTTGAACGCACTCAACACAAGGAAGTTTCTGAGAATGCTTCTGTCCAGTTTTTCTGTGAATATATTTCCATTTCCAGCCTAGGCTTCAAAGCGCTCCAAATATCCACTTGCAGATTCTACAAAAAGAGTGTTTCCAAACTTGTCTATCAATTAGTAGGTTTAACTCTGTTAGGTAAATGCACTCATCACAATGAAATTTCTGAGAATGCTTCTCTCTAGTTTTTATGTGAAGCAATTTCCTTTTCCAACATAGGCCTCAAGGTGCTCTGCATAAACACTTGCGAATTCTACAAACTTAGTGATTCAAAACTGTTCTATCAAAAGGAACGTTCAAGTCTGAGGTGAATGCACTCATCAGAGAGAACTTTCTCAGAATGCTTCTGTCTAGTTTTCAGGTGAAGATATTTCATTGCCCAGCATAGGCCTCAAAGCGCTCCAAATATCCACTTGCAGATTCTACAAAAAGAGTCTTTCAAAACTGCTCTTTGAAAAGGAAGGTTCAAATCTGTGAGTTGAAAGCACTCATCAGAGAGAAGTTTCCGAGAATGATTCTATCTAGTTTTCATCTGCATGTGTTTCCTTTTCCACTAGATGCCGCAATCGCACCAAATATCCACTTGCAGTTTCTACGAAAAGAGTGTTGCAGAACTGCTCCATGGAAAGGAGTGTTCAACTCTGTGAGTTCAATCCCCACATGACATAAAAGTTTCTGAAAATGCTTCTGTCCAGTTTGTATATGAAGATATCTCCTTTTCCAGCATAAGCCTCAAAGAGCTCCAAATATCCACTTGCGTATTCTACAAAAACCGTGTTTCATAACTGGTCTATCAAAAGGGAGGTTCAACTCTGTGAGTTGAATGCACTCATCACAAAGAAGTTTCTGTGAATGCTTCCATCTAGCTTTTATGCAATGATATTTCCTTTTGCAGCATAGGCCTCAAAGCGCTCCAAATATCCACTTGCAGATTCTACAAAAAGAGGGTTTCAAAACTGCTCTATCAAAAGGCAGGTTGAACTCCGTGAGTTGAATGCACAAAGCACAGGGAACTTTCTGAGAAAGCTTTTGTCCAGTTTCTACGTGAAGATATTTCCTATTCCTGCATAGGCCTCAAAGCACTCCATCCATCCACATGAAGATTCTACTAAAAGAGTGTTTCGAAACTTCTCTATCAAAAGAAAGGTTGAACTCCGTGAGTTCAACGCACACATCACAAAGAAGTTTCTGAGAATGCTTCTGTCCAGTTTTTATGTGAAGATATTTCCTTTTCCAGCATAGGCCTCAAAGCGCTCCATATATCCACTTGCAGATGCTACAAAAAGAGTGTTTCAAAACTGCTCTTTCAGAAGGAAGCTTCAAGTCTGTGAGTTGAATGCACTTATCACAAAGACGTTTCTGAGAATGCTTCTGTCTAGATTTCATGAGAAGATGTTTCCATTTACATCACAGGCCTCAAATCCCTCCAAATATTCACTTGCGTGTTCTACAAAAAGAGTGTTTCGAAACTTCTCTATCGATTGGTAGGTTCAACTCTCTGAGTTGAATGCACTCTTTACAAAGAGGTTTCTGAGAATATTTCTGCCTAGTTTTTATGTGAAGATATATCCTTTTCCAACATAGGCCTCGAAGCGCTCCGACTAAACAATTGCAGATTCTACAAAAGGAGTGCTTCAAAACTGTTCTATCGAAAGGAACGTTCAACTCTGTGAGATGAATGCACTCTTCTCAAAGAGGTTTCTGAGAATGCTGCTGTCTAGTTTTTAGGTGAAGACATTTCCTTTTCCAGCATAGGCCTCAAAGCGCTCCAAATACCCACTTGCAGATTCTACAAAAAGAGTGTCTCCCAACTTCTCTATCAATTGGTAGGTTCAAGTCTGTGAGTTGAATGCAATCCACACAAAGAAGTTTCTGAGAATGCTGCTGTTTAGTTCTTATGTGAAGATATTTCCTTTTCCAGCATAGGTCGGAAATCGCTACAAATATCCACTTGCAGACTTTACCAAAAGTGTGCTTCAAAACTGCTCTTTGAAAAGAAAGGTTCAACACTGTGAGTTGAATGCACATATCGCGAAGAAGTTTCTGAGAATGCTTCTGTCTAGTACTTAGGTGAAGAGATTCCCTTTCACAGCATAGGCCTCATAGTGCTCCAAATATCCACTTGCAGATTCTACAAAAAGAGTGTTTCAAAACTGTTCTATCAAAAGGAAGGTTCAACTCTGTGACTTGAATGCACTCATCACAAAGAAGTTTCTGAGAATGCTTCTGTCTAGTTTTTATGTGAAGACATTTCCTTTTCCAACATAGGCCTCAAAGCGTTCCGAATAAACACTTGCAGATTGTACAAAAGGAGTGTTTCAAAACTGTTCTATGAAAGGGAACGTTCAAGTCTGTGAGATGAATGCGCTCTTCTCAAAGCGGTTACTGAGAATGCTGCTGTCTAGTTTTTAGGTGAAGACATTTCCTTTTCCAGCATAGGCCTCAAAGCGCTCCAAATTCCCATTTGCAGATTCTACAAAAAGAGTGTCTCCCAACATCTCTATCAATTGGTAGGTTCAAGTCTGTGAGTTGAATGCAATCCACACAAAGAAGTTTCTGAGAATGCTGCTGTTTAGTTCTTATGTGAAGATATTTCCTTTTCCAGCATAGGCCGGAAATCGCTACAAATATCCACTTGCAGATTTTACTAAAAGTGTGCTTCAAAACTGCTCTTTGAAAAGAAAGGTTCAACACTGTGAGTTGAATGCACATATCGTGAAGAAGTTTCTGAGAATGCTTCTGTCTAGTACTTAGGTGAAGAGATTCCATTTCACAGCATAGGCCTCATAGTGCTCCAAATATCCACTTGCAGATTCTACAAAAAGTGTGTTTGAAAACTGTTCTATCAAAAGGAAGGTTCAACTCTGTGAGTAGAATGCACTCATCACAAAGAAGTTTCTGAGAATGCTTCTGTCTAGTTTTTATGTGAAGATATTTCCTTTTCCAACATAGGCCTCAAAGCGCTCCGAATAAGCACCTGCAGATTGTACAAAAGGAGTGTTTCAAAACTGTTCTATGAAAAGGAACGTTCAAGTCTGTGAGTTGAATGCACTCCTCACAAAGAAGTTTCTGAGAATGCAGCTGTCTAGTTTTTGTGTGAAGATATTTCCTTTTCCTTGCATAGACCTCAAATCGCTGGAAACATCCACTTGCAGATTTCACAAAAAGAGTGTTTCCAAACTGCTCTATCAAAAGACGGGTTGAAATCTGTGAGTTGAATGCACGCATCGAGGAGATCTTTCTGAGAATGCTTCTGTCTAGTTTTTAGGTGAAGATATTCCATTTCCCAGCATGGGCCTCAAAATGCTCCAAATATCCACTTGCAGATTTTACAAAAAGAGTGTTTCAAAACTGCTCTTTCAAAAAGAAGGTTCAAGTCTATGGGTTGAACGCACTCAACACAAGGAAGTTTCTGAGAATGCTTCTGTCCAGTTTTTATGTGAATATATTTCCATTTCCAGCCTAGGCTTCAAAGCGCTCCAAATATCCACTTGCAGATTCTACAAAAAGAGTGTTTCCAAACTTGTCTATCAATTAGTAGGTTTAACTCTGTTAGGTGAATGCACTCATCACAATGAAATTTCTGAGAATGCTTCTCTCTAGTTTTTATGTGAAGCAATTTCCTTTTCCAACATAGGCCTCAAGGTGCTCTGCATAAACACTTGCGAATTCTACAAACTTAGTGATTCAAAACTGTTCTATCAAAAGGAACGTTCAAGTCTGAGGTGAATGCACTCATCAGAGAGAACTTTCTCAGAATGCTTCTGTCTAGTTTTCAGGTGAAGATATTTCACTTCCAAGCATAGGCCTCAAAGCGCTCCAAATATCCACTTGCAGATTCTACAAAAAGAGTCTTTCAAAACTGCTCTTTGAAAAGGAAGGTTCAAATCTGTGAGTTGAAAGCACTCATCAGAGAGAAGTTTCCGAGAATGATTCTATCTAGTTTTCATCTGCATGTGTTTCCTTTTCCACTAGATGCCGCAATCGCACCAAATATCCACTTGCAGTTTCCACGAAAAGAGTGTTGCAGAACTGCTCCATGGAAAGGAGTGTTCAACTCTGTGAGTTCAATCCCCACATGACATAAAAGTTTCTGAAAATGCTTCTGTCCAGTTTGTATATGAAGATATCTCCTTTTCCAGCATAAGCCTCAAAGAGCTCCAAATATCCACTTGCGTATTCTACAAAAACCGTGTTTCATAACTGGTCTATCAAAAGGGAGGTTCAACTCTGTGAGTTGAATGCACTCATCACAAAGAAGTTTCTGTGAATGCTTCCATCTAGCTTTTATGCAATGATGTTTCCTTTTGCAGCATAGGCCTCAAAGCGCTCCAAATATCCACTTGCAGATTCTACAAAAAGAGGGTTTCAAAACTGCTCTATCAAAAGGCAGGTTGAACTCCGTGAGTTGAATGCACAAAGCACAGGGAACTTTCTGAGAAAGCTTTTGTCCAGTTTCTACGTGAAGATATTTCCTATTCCTGCATAGGCCTCAAAGCACTCCATCCATCCACATGAAGATTCTACTAAGAGTGTTTCGAAACTTCTCTATCAAAGGAAAGGTTGAACTCCGTGAGTTCAACGCACACATCACAAAGAAGTTTCTGAGAATGCTTCTGTCCAGTTGTTATATGAAGATATTTCCTTTTCCAGCATAGGCCTCAAAGCGCTCCATATATCCACTTGCAGATGCTACAAAAAGAGTGTTTCAAAACTGCTCTTTCAGAAGGAAGCTTCAAGTCTGTGAGTTGAATGCACTTCTCACAAAGACGTTTCTGAGAATGCTTCTGTCTAGATTTCATGAGAAGATGTTTGCGTTTACATCACAGGCCTCAAATAACTCCAAATATTCACTTGCGTGTTCTACAAAAAGAGTGTTTCGAAACTTCTCTATCGATTGGTAGGTTCAACTCTCTGAGTTGAATGCACTCTTTACAAAGAGGTTTCTGAGAATATTTCTGTCTAGTTTTTATGTGAAGATATATCCTTTTCCAACATAGGCCTCGAAGCGCTCCGAATAAACAATTGCAGATTCTACAAAAGGAGTGCTTCAAAACTGTTCTATCGAAAGGAACGTTCAAGTCTGTGAGATGAATGCACTCTTCTCAAAGCGGTTACTGAGAATGCTGCTGTCTAGTTTTTAGGTGAAGACATTTCCTTTTCCAGCATAGGCCTCAAAGCGCTCCAAATTCCCATTTGCAGATTCTACAAAAAGAGTGTCTCCCAACTTCTCTATCAATTGGTAGGTTCAAGTCTGTGAGTTGAATGCAATCCACACAAAGAAGTTTCTGAGAATGCTGCTGTTTAGTTCTTATGTGAAAATATTTCCTTTTCCAGCATAGGCCAGAAATCGCTACAAATATCCACTTGCAGATTTTACTAAAAGTGTGCTTCAAAACTGCTCTTTGAAAAGAAAGGTTCAACACTGTGAGTTGAATGCACATATCGTGAAGAAGTTTCTGAGAATGCTTCTGTCTAGTACTTAGGTGAAGAGATTCCATTTCACAGCATAGGCCTCATAGTGCTCCAAATATCCACTTGCAGATTCTACAAAAAGAGTGTTTGAAAACTGTTCTATCAAAAGGAAGGTTCAACCCTGTGAGTAGAATGCACTCATCACAAAGAAGTTTCTGAGAATGCTTCTGTCTAGTTTTTATGTGAAGACATTTCCTTTTCCAACATAGGCCTCAAAGCGTTCCGAATAAACACTTGCAGATTGTACAAAAGGAGTGTTTCAAAACTGTTCTAGGAAAAGGAACGTTCAAGTCTGTGAGTTGAATGCACTCCTAACA
This sequence comes from Pongo pygmaeus, assembly GCF_028885625.2. Lineage (NCBI taxonomy): Eukaryota > Metazoa > Chordata > Mammalia > Primates > Hominidae > Pongo > Pongo pygmaeus. The sequence goes on from NC_085930.1 coordinate 22,668,966, forward strand.
AAGAAGTTTCTGAGAATGCAGCTGTCTAGTTTTTGTGTGAAGATATTTCCTTTTCCTTGCATAGGTCTCAAATCGCTGGAAATATCCACTTGCAGATTTCACAAAAAGAGTGTTTCCAAACTGCTCTATCAAAAGACAGGTTCAACTCTGTGAGTGGAATGCACGCATCGAGAAGAACTTTCTGAGAATGCTTCTGTCTAGTTTTTAGGTGAAGATATTACATTTCCCAGCATAGGCCTCAAAGTGCTCCAAATATCCTTTTGCAGATTTTACAAAAAGAGTGTTTCAAAACTGCTCTTTCAAAAAGAAGGTTCAAGTCTGTGAGTTGAATGCACTCAACACAAGGAAGTTTCTGAGAATGCTTCTGTCTAGTTTTTATGTGAAGATATTTCCATTTCCAGCATAGGCCTCAAAGCGCTCCAAATATCCATTTGCAGATTCTACAAAAAGAGTGTTTCCAAACTTCTCTATCAATTAGGTTCAACTCTGTGAGGTGAATGCACTCATCACAAAGAAGTTTCTGAGAATGCTGCTGTTTAGTTCTTATGTGAAGATATTTCCTTTTCCAGCATAGGCCGGAAATCGCTCTAAATATCCACTTGCAGATTTTACCAAAAGTGTGTTTCAAAACAGCTCTTTGAAAAGAAAGGTTCAACTCTGTGAGTTGATTGCACATGTGGTGAAGAAGTTTCTGAGAATGCTTCTGTCTGGTACTTAGCTGAAGAGATTTCATTTCACAGCATAGGCCTCATAGTGCTCCAAATATCCACTTGCAGATTCTACAAAAAGAGTGTTTCAAAACTGTTCTATCAAAAGGAAGGTTCAACTCTGTGACTAGAATGCACTCATCACAAAGAAGTTTCTGAGAATGCTTCTGTCTAGTTTTTATGTGAAGATATTTCCTTTTCCAACATAGGCCTCAAAGCGCTCCGAATAAGCACCTGCAGATTGTACAAAAGGAGTGTTTCAAAACTGTTCTATGAAAAGGAACGTTCAAGTCTGTGAGTTGAATGCACTCCTCACAAAGAAGTTTCTGAGAATGCAGCTGTCTAGTTTTTGTGTGAAGATATTTCCTTTTCCTTGCATAGACCTCAAATCGCTGGAAACATCCACTTGCAGATTTCACAAAAAGAGTGTTTCCAAACTGCTCTATCAAAAGACGGGTTGAAATCTGTGAGTTGAATGCACGCATCGAGGAGATCTTTCTGAGAATGCTTCTGTCTAGTTTTTAGGTGAAGATATTCCATTTCCCAGCATGGGCCTCAAAATGCTCCAAATATCCACTTGCAGATTTTACAAAAAGAGTGTTTCAAAACTGCTCTTTCAAAAAGAAGGTTCAAGTCTATGGGTTGAACGCACTCAACACAAGGAAGTTTCTGAGAATGCTTCTGTCCAGTTTTTCTGTGAATATATTTCCATTTCCAGCCTAGGCTTCAAAGCGCTCCAAATATCCACTTGCAGATTCTACAAAAAGAGTGTTTCCAAACTTGTCTATCAATTAGTAGGTTTAACTCTGTTAGGTGAATGCACTCATCACAATGAAATTTCTGAGAATGCTTCTCTCTAGTTTTTATGTGAAGCAATTTCCTTTTCCAACATAGGCCTCAAGGTGCTCTGCATAAACACTTGCGAATTCTACAAACTTAGTGATTCAAAACTGTTCTATCAAAAGGAACGTTCAAGTCTGAGGTGAATGCACTCATCAGAGAGAACTTTCTCAGAATGCTTCTGTCTAGTTTTCAGGTGAAGATATTTCATTGCCCAGCATAGGCCTCAAAGCGCTCCAAATATCCACTTGCAGATTCTACAAAAAGAGTCTTTCAAAACTGCTCTTTGAAAAGGAAGGTTCAAATCTGTGAGTTGAAAGCACTCATCAGAGAGAAGTTTCCGAGAATGATTCTATCTAGTTTTCATCTGCATGTGTTTCCTTTTCCACTAGATGCCGCAATCGCACCAAATATCCACTTGCAGTTTCCACGAAAAGAGTGTTGCAGAACTGCTCCATGGAAAGGAGTGTTCAACTCTGTGAGTTCAATCCCCACATGACATAAAAGTTTCTGAAAATGCTTCTGTCCAGTTTGTATATGAAGATATCTCCTTTTCCAGCATAAGCCTCAAAGAGCTCCAAATATCCACTTGCGTATTCTACAAAAACCGTGTTTCATAACTGGTCTATCAAAAGGGAGGTTCAACTCTGTGAGTTGAATGCACTCATCACAAAGAAGTTTCTGTGAATGCTTCCATCTAGCTTTTATGCAATGATGTTTCCTTTTGCAGCATAGGCCTCAAAGCGCTCCAAATATCCACTTGCAGATTCTACAAAAAGAGGGTTTCAAAACTGCTCTATCAAAAGGCAGGTTGAACTCCGTGAGTTGAATGCACAAAGCACAGGGAACTTTCTGAGAAAGCTTTTGTCCAGTTTCTACGTGAAGATATTTCCTATTCCTGCATAGGCCTCAAAGCACTCCATCCATCCACATGAAGATTCTACTAAGAGTGTTTCGAAACTTCTCTATCAAAAGAAAGGTTGAACTCCGTGAGTTCAACGCACACATCACAAAGAAGTTTCTGAGAATGCTTCTGTCCAGTTTTTATATGAAGATATTTCCTTTTCCAGCATAGGCCTCAAAGCGCTCCATATATCCACTTGCAGATGCTACAAAAAGAGTGTTTCAAAACTGCTCTTTCAGAAGGAAGCTTCAAGTCTGTGAGTTGAATGCACTTCTCACAAAGACGTTTCTGAGAATGCTTCTGTCTAGATTTCATGAGAAGATGTTTGCGTTTACATCACAGGCCTCAAATAACTCCAAATATTCACTTGCGTGTTCTACAAAAAGAGTGTTTCGAAACTTCTCTATCGATTGGTAGGTTCAAATCTCTGAGTTGAATGCACTCTTTACAAAGAGGTTTCTGAGAATATTTCTGTCTAGTTTTTAAGTGAAGATATATCCTTTTCCAACATAGGCCTCGAAGCGCTCCGAATAAACAATTGCAGATTCTACAAAAGGAGTGCTTCAAAACTGTTCTATCGAAAGGAACGTTCAAGTCTGTGAGATGAATGCACTCTTCTCAAAGAGGTTTCTGAGAATGCTGCTGTCTAGTTTTTAGGTGAAGACATTTCCTTTTCCAGCATAGGCCTCAAAGCGCTCCAAATACCCACTTGCAGATTCTACAAAAAGAGTGTCTCCCAACTTCTCTATCAATTGGTAGGTTCAAGTCTGTGAGTTGAATGCAATCCACACAAAGAAGTTTCTGAGAATGCTGCTGTTTAGTTCTTATGTGAAGATATTTCCTTTTCCAGCATAGGCCGGAAATCGCTACAAATATCCACTTGCAGATTTTACCAAAAGTGTGCTTCAAAACTGCTCTTTGAAAAGAAAGGTTCAACACTGTGAGTTGAATGCACATATCGTGAAGAAGTTTCTGAGAATGCTTCTGTCTAGTACTTAGGTGAAGAGATTCCATTTCACAGCATAGGCCTCATAGTGCTCCAAATATCCACTTGCAGATTCTACAAAAAGAGTGTTTGAAAACTGTTCTATCAAAAGGAAGGTTCAACTCTGTGAGTAGAATGCACTCATCACAAAGAAGTTTCTGAGAATGCTTCTGTCTAGTTTTTATGTGAAGACATTTCCTTTTCCAACATAGGCCTCAAAGCGTTCCGAATAAACACTTGCAGATTGTACAAAAGGAGTGTTTCAAAACTGTTCTATGAAAAGGAACGTTCAAGTCTGTGAGTTGAATGCACTCCTCACAAAGAAGTTTCTGAGAATGCAGCTGTCTAGTTTTTGTGTGAAGATGTTTCCTTTTCCTTGCATAGGTCTCAAATCGCTGGAAATATCCACTTGCAGATTTCACAAAAAGAGTGTTTCCAAACTGCTCTATCAAAAGACAGGTTCAACTCTGTGAGTGGAATGCACGCATCGAGAAGAACTTTCTGAGAATGCTTCTGTCTAGTTTTTAGGTGAAGATATTACATTTCCCAGCATAGGCCTCAAAGTGCTCCAAATATCCTTTTGCAGATTTTACAAAAAGAGTGTTTCAAAACTGCTCTTTCAAAAAGAAGGTTCAAGTCTGTGAGTTGAATGCACTCAACACAAGGAAGTTTCTGAGAATGCTTCTGTCTAGTTTTTATGTGAAGATATTTCCATTTCCAGCATAGGCCTCAAAGCGCTCCAAATATCCATTTGCAGATTCTACAAAAAGAGTGTTTCCAAACTTCTCTATCAATTAGGTTCAACTCTGTGAGGTGAATGCACTCATCACAAAGAAGTTTCTGAGAATGCTGCTGTTTAGTTCTTATGTGAAGATATTTCCTTTTCCAGCATAGGCCGGAAATCGCTCTAAATATCCACTTGCAGATTTTACCAAAAGTGTGTTTCAAAACAGCTCTTTGAAAAGAAAGGTTCAACTCTGTGAGTTGATTGCACATGTGGTGAAGAAGTTTCTGAGAATGCTTCTGTCTGGTACTTAGCTGAAGAGATTTCATTTCACAGCATAGGCCTCATAGTGCTCCAAATATCCACTTGTAGATTCTACAAAAAGAGTGTTTCAAAACTGTTCTATCAAAAGGAAGGTTCAACTCTGTGACTGGAATGCACTCATCACAAAGAAGTTTCTGAGAATGCTTCTGTCTAGTTTTTATGTGAAGATACTTCCTTTTCCAACATAGGCCTCAAAGCGCTCCGAATAAACACCTGCAGATTGTACAAAAGGAGTGTTTCAAAACTGTTCTATGAAAAGGAACGTTCAAGTCTGTGAGTTGAATGCACTCCTCACAAAGAAGTTTCTGAGAATGCAGCTGTCTAGTTTTTGTGTGAAGATATTTCCTTTTCCTTGCATAGACCTCAAATCGCTGGAAATATCCACTTGCAGATTTCACAAAAAGAGTGTTTCCAAACTGCTCTATCAAAAGACGGGTTGAAATCTGTGAGTTGAATGCACGCATCGAGGAGATCTTTCTGAGAATGCTTCTGTCTAGTTTTTAGGTGAAGATATTCCATTTCCCAGCATGGGCCTCAAAATGCTCCAAATATCCACTTGCAGATTTTACAAAAAGAGTGTTTCAAAACTGCTCTTTCAAAAAGAAGGTTCAAGTCTATGGGTTGAACGCACTCAACACAAGGAAGTTTCTGAGAATGCTTCTGTCCAGTTTTTCTGTGAATATATTTCCATTTCCAGCCTAGGCTTCAAAGCGCTCCAAATATCCACTTGCAGATTCTACAAAAAGAGTGTTTCCAAACTTGTCTATCAATTAGTAGGTTTAACTCTGTTAGGTGAATGCACTCATCACAATGAAATTTCTGAGAATGCTTCTCTCTAGTTTTTATGTGAAGCAATTTCCTTTTCCAACATAGGCCTCAAGGTGCTCTGCATAAACACTTGCGAATTCTACAAACTTAGTGATTCAAAACTGTTCTATCAAAAGGAACGTTCAAGTCTGAGGTGAATGCACTCATCAGAGAGAACTTTCTCAGAATGCTTCTGTCTAGTTTTCAGGTGAAGATATTTCACTTCCCAGCATAGGCCTCAAAGCGCTCCAAATATCCACTTGCAGATTCTACAAAAAGAGTCTTTCAAAACTGCTCTTTGAAAAGGAAGGTTCAAATCTGTGAGTTGAAAGCACTCATCAGAGAGAAGTTTCCGAGAATGATTCTATCTAGTTTTCATCTGCATGTGTTTCCTTTTCCACTAGATGCCGCAATCGCACCAAATATCCACCTGCAGTTTCCACGAAAAGAGTGTTGCAGAACTGCTCCATGGAAAGGAGTGTTCAACTCTGTGAGTTCAATCCCCACATGACATAAAAGTTTCTGAAAATGCTTCTGTCCAGTTTGTATATGAAGATATCTCCTTTTCCAGCATAAGCCTCAAAGAGCTCCAAATATCCACTTGCGTATTCTACAAAAACCGTGTTTCATAACTGGTCTATCAAAAGGGAGGTTCAACTCTGTGAGTTGAATGCACTCATCACAAAGAAGTTTCTGTGAATGCTTCCATCTAGCTTTTATGCAATGATATTTCCTTTTGCAGCATAGGCCTCAAAGCGCTCCAAATATCCACTTGCAGATTCTACAAAAAGAGGGTTTCAAAACTGCTCTATCAAAAGGCAGGTTGAACTCCGTGAGTTGAATGCACAAAGCACAGGGAACTTTCTGAGAAAGCTTTTGTCCAGTTTCTACGTGAAGATATTTCCTATTCCTGCATAGGCCTCAAAGCACTCCATCCATCCACATGAAGATTCTACTAAGAGTGTTTCGAAACTTCTCTATCAAAAGAAAGGTTGAACTCCGTGAGTTCAACGCACACATCACAAAGAAGTTTCTGAGAATGCTTCTGTCCAGTTTTTATATGAAGATATTTCCTTTTCCAGCATAGGCCTCAAAGCGCTCCATATATCCACTTGCAGATGCTACAAAAAGAGTGTTTCAAAACTGCTCTTTCAGAAGGAAGCTTCAAGTCTGTGAGTTGAATGCACTTCTCACAAAGACGTTTCTGAGAATGCTTCTGTCTAGATTTCATGAGAAGATGTTTCCATTTACATCACAGGCCTCAAATCCCTCCAAATATTCACTTGCGTGTTCTACAAAAAGAGTGTTTCGAAACTTCTCTATCGATTGGTAGGTTCAACCCTCTGAGTTGAATGCACTCTTTACAAAGAGGTTTCTGAGAATATTTCTGTCTAGTTTTTATGTGAAGATATATCCTTTTCCAACATAGGCCTCGAAGCGCTCCGACTATACAATTGCAGATTCTACAAAAGGAGTGCTTCAAAACTGTTCTATCGAAAGGAACGTTCAAGTCTGTGAGATGAATGCACTCTTCTCAAAGAGGTTTCTGAGAATGCTGCTGTCTAGTTTTTAGGTGAAGACATTTCCTTTTCCAGCATAGGCCTCAAAGCGCTCCAAATACCCACTTGCAGATTCTACAAAAAGAGTGTCTCCCAACTTCTCTATCAATTGGTAGGTTCAAGTCTGTGAGTTGAATGCAATCCACACAAACAAGTTTCTGAGAATGCTGCTGTTTAGTTCTTATGTGAAGATATTTCCTTTTCCAGCATAGGCCGGAAATCGCTACAAATATCCACTTGCAGATTTTACCGAAAGTGTGCTTCAAAACTGCTCTTTGAAAAGAAAGGTTCAACACTGTGAGTTGAATGCACATATCGTGAAGAAGTTTCTGAGAATGCTTCTGTCTAGTACTTAGGTGAAGAGATTCCATTTCACAGCATAGGCCTCATAGTGCTCCAAATATCCACTTGCAGATTCTACAAAAGGAGTGTTTCAAAACTGTTCTATCAAAAGGAAGGTTCAAGTCTGTGAGTAGAATGCACTCATCACAAAGAAGTTTCTGAGAATGCTTCTGTCTAGTTTTTATGTGAAGACATTTCCTTTTCCAACATAGGCCTCAAAGCGTTCCGAATAAACACTTGCAGATTGTACAAAAGGAGTGTTTCAAAACTGTTCTATGAAAAGGAACGTTCAAGTCTGTGAGTTGAATGCACTCCTCACAAAGAAGTTTCTGAGAATGCAGCTGTCTAGTTTTTGTGTGAAGATATTTCCTTTTCCTTGCATAGGTCTCAAATCACTGGAAATATCCACTTGCAGATTTCACAAGAAGAGTGTTTCCAAACTGCTCTATCAAAAGACAGGTTCAACTCTGTGAGTTGAATGCACGCATCGAGAAGAACTTTCTGAGAATGCTTCTGTCTAGTTTTTAGGTGAAGATATTACATTTCCCAGCATAGGCCTCAAAGTGCTCCAAATATCCTTATGCAGATTTTACAAAAAGAGTGTTTCAAAACTGCTCTTTCAAAAAGAAGGTTCAAGTCTGTGAGTTGAATGCACTCAACACAAGGAAGTTTCTGAGAATGCTTCTGTCTAGTTTTTATGTGAAGGTATTTCCATTTCCAGCATAGGCCTCAAAGCGCTCCAAATATCCATTTGCAGATTCTACAAAAAGAGTGTTTCCAAACTTCTCTATCAATTAGTAGGTTCAACTCTGTGAGGTGAATGCACTCATCACAAAGAAGTTTCTGAGAATGCTGCTGTTTAGTTCTTATGTGAAGATATTTCCTTTTCCAGCATAGGCCGGAAATCGCTCTAAATATCCACTTGCAGATTTTACCAAAAGTGTGTTTCAAAACTGCTGTATGAAAAGAAAGGTTCAACTCTGTGAGTTGATTGCACATGTGGTGAAGAAGTTTCTGAGAATGCTTCTGTCTAGTACTTAGCTGAAGAGATTTCATTTCACAGCATAGGCCTCATAGTGCTCCAAATATCCACTTGCAGATTCTACAAAAAGAGTGTTTCAAAACTGTTCTATCAAAAGGAAGGTTCAACTCTGTGACTGGAATGCACTCATCACAAAGAAGTTTCTGAGAATGCTTCTGTCTAGTTTTTATGTGAAGATATTTCCTTTTCCAACATAGGCCTCAAAGCGCTCCGAATAAACACCTGCAGATTGTACAAAAGGAGTGTTTCAAAAGTGTTCTATGAAAAGGAACGTTCAAGTCTGTGAGTTGAATGCACTCCTCACAAAGAAGTTTCTGAGAATGCAGCTGTCTAGTTTTTGTGTGAAGATATTTCCTTTTCCTTGCATAGACCTCAAATCGCTGGAAATATCCACTTGCAGATTTCACAAAAAGAGTGTTTCCAAACTGCTCTATCAAAAGACGGGTTGAAATCTGTGAGTTGAATGCACGCATCGAGGAGATCTTTCTGAGAATGCTTCTGTCTAGTTTTTAGGTGAAGATATTCCATTTCCCAGCATGGGCCTCAAAATGCTCCAAATATCCATTTGCAGATTTTACAAAAAGAGTGTTTCAAAACTGCTCTTTCAAAAAGAAGGATGATTTCCAATTTCATCCATGTCCCTACAAAGGACATGATCATTCTCAGTAAACTATCGCAAGAACAAAAAACCAAACACCGCATATTCTCACTCATATGTGGGAATTGAACAATGAGAACACATGGACACAGGAAGGGGAACATCACACTTCAGGGACTGTTGTGTGTTGGGGGTAGGGGGGAGGGATAACATTGGGAGATATACCTAATGCTAGATGACGAGTTGGTGGGTGCAGTGCACCAGCATGGCACATGTATACATATGCAACTTACTGCACATTGGGCACATGTACCATAAAACCTAAAGTATAATAATAATAATAATAATAATAATTACAATAAAAGAAAAAAAAAAAAAAAAAAGAAAGTTCAAGTCTATGGGTTGAACGCACTCAACACAAGGAAGTTTCTGAGAATGCTTCTGTCCAGTTTTTATGTGAATATATTTCCATTTCCAGCCTAGGCTTCAAAGCGCTCCAAATATCCACTTGCAGATTCTACAAAAAGAGTGTTTCCAAAGTTGTCTATCAATTAGTAGGTTTAACTCTGTTAGGTGAATGCACTCATCACAATGAAATTTCTGAGAATGCTTCTCTCTAGTTTTTATGTGAAGCAATTTCCTTTTCCAACATAGGCCTCAAGGTGCTCTGCATAAACACTTGCGAATTCTACAAACTTAGTGATTCAAAACTGTTCTATCAAAAGGAACGTTCAAGTCTGAGGTGAATGCACTCATCAGAGAGAACTTTCTCAGAATGCTTCTGTCTAGTTTTCAGGTGAAGATATTTCATTTCCCAGCATAGGCCTCAAAGCGCTCCAAATATCCACTTGCAGATTCTACAAAAAGAGTCTTTCAAAACTGCTCTTTGAAAAGGAAGGTTCAAATCTGTGAGTTTAAAGCACTCATCAGAGAGAAGTTTCCGAGAATGATTCTATCTAGTTTTCATCTGCATGTGTTTCCTTTTCCACTAGATGCCGCAATCGCACCAAATATCCACTTGCAGTTTCCACGAAAAGAGTGTTGCAGAACTGCTCCATGGAAAGGAGTGTTCAACTCTGTGAGTTCAATCCCCACATGACATAAAAGTTTCTGAAAATGCTTCTGTCCAGTTTGTATATGAAGATATCTCCTTTTCCAGCATAAGCCTCAAAGAGCTCCAAATATCCACTTGCGTATTCTACAAAAACCGTGTTTCATAACTGGTCTATCAAAAGGGAGGTTCAACTCTGTGAGTTGAATGCACTCATCACAAAGAAGTTTCTGTGAATGCTTCCATCTAGCTTTTATGCAATGATATTTCCTTTTGCAGCATAGGCCTCAAAGCGCTCCAAATATCCACTTGCAGATTCTACAAAAAGAGGGTTTCAAAACTGCTCTATCAAAAGGCAGGTTGAACTCCGTGAGTTGAATGCACAAAGCACAGGGAACTTTCTGAGAAAGCTTTGGTCCAGTTTCTACGTGAAGATATTTCCTATTCCTGCATAGGCCTCAAAGCACTCCATCCATCCACATGAAGATTCTACTAAAAGAGTGTTTCGAAACTTCTCTATCAAAAGAAAGGTTGAACTCTGTGAGTTCAACGCACACATCACAAAGAAGTTTCTGAGAATGCTTCTGTCCAGTTTTTATGTGAAGATATTTCCTTTTCCAGCATAGGCCTCAAAGCGCTCCATATATCCACTTGCAGATGCTACAAAAAGAGTGTTTCAAAACTGCTCTTTCAGAAGGAAGCTTCAAGTCTGTGAGTTGAATGCACTTCTCACAAAGACGTTTCTGAGAATGCTTCTGTCTAGATTTCATGAGAAGATGTTTCCATTTACATCACAGGCCTCAAATCCCTCCAAATATTCACTTGCGTGTTCTACAAAAAGAGTGTTTCGAAACTTCTCTATCGATTGGTAGGTTCAACTCTCTGAGTTGAATGCACTCTTTACAAAGAGGTTTCTGAGAATATTTCTGTCTAGTTTTTATGTGAAGATATATCCTTTTCCAACATAGGCCTCGAAGCGCTCCGAATAAACAATTGCAGATTCTACAAAAGGAGTGCTTCAAAACTGTTCTATCGAAAGGAACGTTCAAGTCTGTGAGATGAATGCACTCTTCTCAAAGAGGTTTCTGAGAATGCTGCTGTCTAGTTTTTAGGTGAAGACATTTCCTTTTCCAGCATAGGCCTCAAAGCGCTCCAAATACCCACTTGCAGATTCTACAAAAAGAGTGTCTCCCAACTTCTCTATCAATTGGTAGGTTCAAGTCTGTGAGTTGAATGCAATCCACACAAACAAGTTTCTGAGAATGCTGCTGTTTAGTTCTTATGTGAAGATATTTCCTTTTCCAGCATAGGCCGGAAATCGCTACAAATATCCACTTGCAGATTTTACCAAAAGTGTGCTTCAAAACAGCTCTTTGAAAAGAAAGGTTCAACACTGTGAGTTGAATGCACATATCGTGAAGAAGTTTCTGAGAAGGCTTCTGTCTAGTACTTAGGTGAAGAGATTCCATTTCACAGCATAGGCCTCATAGTGCTCCAAATATCCACTTGCAGATTCTACAAAAAGAGTGTTTGAAAACTGTTCTATCAAAAGGAAGGTTCAACTCTGTGACTAGAATGCACTCATCACAAAGAAGTTTCTGAGAATGCTTCTGTCTAGTTTTTATGTGAAGACATTTTCTTTTCCAACATAGGCCTCAAAGCGTTCCGAATAAACACTTGCAGATTGTACAAAAGGAGTGTTTCAAAACTGTTCTATGAAAAGGAACGTTAAAGTCTGTGAGTTGAATGCACTCCTCACAAAGAAGTTTCTGAGAATGCAGCTGTCTAGTTTTTGTGTGAAGATATTTCCTTTTCCTTGCATAGGTCTCAAATCGCTGGAAATATCCACTTGCAGATTTCACAAAAAGAGTGTTTCCAAACTGCTCTATCAAAAGACAGGTTCAACTCTGTGAGTTGATTGCACGCATCGAGAAGAACTTTCTGAGAATGCTTCTGTCTAGTTTTTAGGTGAAGATATTACATTTCCCAGCATAGGCCTCAAAGTGCTCCAAATATCCTTTCGCAGATTTTACAAAAAGAGTGTTTCAAAACTGCTCTTTCAAAAAGAAGGTTCAAGTCCGTGAGTTGAATGCATTCAACACAAGGAAGTTTCTGAGAATGCTTCTGTCTAGTTTTTATGTGAAGATATTTCCATTTCCAGCATAGGCCTCAAAGCGCTCCAAATATCCATTTGCAGATTCTACAAAAAGAGTGTTTCCAAACTTCTCTATCAATTAGTAGGTTCAACTCTGTGAGGTGAATGCACTCATCACAAAGAAGTTTCTGAGAATGCTGCTGTTTAGTTCTTATGTGAAGATATTTCCTTTTCCAGCATAGGCCGGAAATCGCTCTAAATATCCACTTGCAGATTTTACCTAAAGTGTGTTTCAAAACTGCTCTTTGAAAAGAAAGATTCAACTCTGTGAGTTGATTGCACATGTGGTGAAGAAGTTTCTGAGAATGCTTCTATCTAGTACTTAGCTGAAGAGATTTCATTTCACAGCATAGGCCTCATAGTGCTCCAAATATCCACTTGCAGATTCTACAAAAAGAGTGTTTCAAAACTGTTCTATCAAAAGGAAGGTTCAAGTCTGTGAGTAGAATGCACTCATCACAAAGAAGTTTCTGAGAATGCTTCTGTCTAGTTTTCATGTGAAGATATTTCCTTTTCCAACATAGGCCTCAGAGCGCTCCGAATAAACACCGGCAGATTGTACAAAAGGAGTGTTTCAAAAGTGTTCTATGAAAAGGAACGTTCAAGTCTGTGAGTTGAATGCACTCCTCACAAAGAAGTTTCTGAGAATGCAGCTGTCTAGTTTTTGTGTGAAGATATTTCCTTTTCCTTGCATAGACCTCAAATCGCTGGAAATATCCACTTGCAGAGTTCACAAAAAGAGTGATTCCAAACTGCTCTATCAAAAGACGGGTTGAAATCTGTGAGTTGAATGCACGCATCGAGGAGATCTTTCTGAGAATGCTTCTGTCTAGTTTTTAGGTGAAGATATTCCATTTCCCAGCATGGGCCTCAAAATGCTCCAAATATCCATTTGCAGATTTTACAAAGAGAGTGTTTCAAAACTGCTCTTTCAAAAAGAAGGATGATTTCCAATTTCATCGATGTCCCTACAAAGGACATGATCATTCTCAGTAAACTATCGCAAGAACAAAAAACCAAACACCGCATATTCTCACTCATAGGTGGGAATTGAACAATGAGAACACATGGACACAGGAAGGGGAACATCACACTTCAGTGACTGTTGTGGGTTGGGGGGAGGGGGGAGGGATAACATTGGGAGATATACCTAATGCTAGATGACGAGTTGGTGGGTGCAGTGCACCAGCATGGCACATGTATACATATGCAACTTACTGCACATTGGGCACATGTACCATAAAACCTAAAGTATAATAATAATAATAATAATAATTACAATAAAAGAAAAAAAAAAAAAAAGAAATTTCAAGTCTATGGGTTGAACGCACTCAACACAAGGAAGTTTCTGAGAATGCTTCTGTCCAGTTTTTATGTGAATATATTTCCATTTCCAGCCTAGGCTTCAAAGCGCTCCAAATATCCACTTGCAGATTCTACAAAAAGAGTGTTTCCAAACTTGTCTATCAATTAGTAGGTTCAACTCTGTTAGGTGAATGCACTCATCACAATGAAATTCCTGAGAATGCTTCTCTCTAGTTTTTATGTGAAGCAATTTCCTTTTCCAACATAGGCCTCAAGGTGCTCTGCATAAACACTTGCGAATTCTACAAACTTAGTGATTCAAAACTGTTCTATCAAAAGGAACGTTCAAGTCTGAGGTGAATGCACTCATCAGAGAGAACTTTCTCAGAATGCTTCTGTCTAGTTTTCAGGTGAAGATATTTCATTTCCCAGCATAGGCCTCAAAGCGCTCCAAATATCCACTTGCAGATCCTACAAAAAGAGTCTTTCAAAACTGCTCTTTGAAAAGGAATGTTCAAATCTGTGAGTTGAAAGCGCTCATCAGAGAGACGTTTCCGAGAATGATTCTATCTAGTTTTCATCTGCATGTGTTTCCTTTTCCACTAGATGCCGCAATCGCACCAAATATCCACTTGCAGTTTCCACGAAAAGAGTGTTGCAGAACTGCTCCATGGAAAGGAGTGTTCAACTCTGTGAGTTCAATCCCCACATGACATAAAAGTTTCTGAAAATGCTTCTGTCCAGTTTGTATATGAAGATATCTCCTTTTCCAGCATAAGCCTCAAAGCTCCAAATATCCACTTGCGTATTCTACAAAAACCGTGTTTCATAACTGGTCTATCAAAAGGGAGGTTCAACTCTGTGAGTTGAATGCACTCATCACAAAGAAGTTTCTGTGAATGCTTCCATCTAGCTTTTATGCAATGATATTTCCTTTTGCAGCATAGGCCTCAAAGCGCTCCAAATATCCACTTGCAGATTCTACAAAAAGAGGGTTTCAAAACTGCTCTATCAAAAGGCAGGTTGAACTCCGTGAGTTGAATGCACAAAGCACAGGGAACTTTCTGAGAAAGCTTTTGTCCAGTTTCTACGTGAAGATATTTCCTATTCCTGCATAGGCCTCAAAGCACTCCATCCATCCACATGAAGATTCTACTAAGAGTGTTTCGAAACTTCTCTATCAAAAGAAAGGTTGAACTCCGTGAGTTCAACGCACACATCACAAAGAAGTTTCTGAGAATGCTTCTGTCCAGTTTTTATATGAAGATATTTCCTTTTCCAGCATAGGCCTCAAAGCGCTCCATATATCCACTTGCAGATGCTACAAAAAGAGTGTTTCAAAACTGCTCTTTCAGAAGGAAGCTTCAAGTCTGTGAGTTGAATGCACTTCTCACAAAGACGTTTCTGAGAATGCTTCTGTCTAGATTTCATGAGAAGATGTTTGCGTTTACATCACAGGCCTCAAATAACTCCAAATATTCACTTGCGTGTTCTACAAAAAGAGTGTTTCGAAACTTCTCTATCGATTGGTAGGTTCAACTCTCTGAGTTGAATACACTCTTTACAAAGAGGTTTCTGAGAATATTTCTGTCTAGTTTTTATGTGAAGATATATCCTTTTCCAACATAGGCCTCGAAGCGCTCCGAATAAACAATTGCAGATTCTACAAAAGGAGTGCTTCAAAACTGTTCTATCGAAAGGAACGTTCAAGTCTGTGAGATGAATGCACTCTTCTCAAAGAGGTTTCTGAGAATGCTGCTGTCTAGTTTTTAGGTGAAGACATTTCCTTTTCCAGCATAGGCCTCAAAGCGCTCCAAATACCCACTTGCAGATTCTACAAAAAGAGTGTCTCCCAACTTCTCTATCAATTGGTAGGTTCAAGTCTGTGAGTTGAATGCAATCCACACAAAGAAGTTTCTGAGAATGCTGCTGTTTAGTTCTTATGTGAAGATATTTCCTTTTCCAGCATAGGCCGGAAATCGCTACAAATATCCACTTGCAGATTTTACCGAAAGTGTGCTTCAAAACTGCTCTTTGAAAAGAAAGGTTCAACACTGTGAGTTGAATGCACATATCGTGAAGAAGTTTCTGAGAATGCTTCTGTCTAGTACTTAGGTGAAGAGATTCCATTTCACAGCATAGGCCTCATAGTGCTCCAAATATCCACTTGCAGATTCTACAAAAAGAGTGTTTGAAAACTGTTCTATCAAAAGGAAGGTTCAACTCTGTGAGTAGAATGCACTCATCACAAAGAAGTTTCTGAGAATGCTTCTGTCTAGTTTTTATGTGAAGACATTTCCTTTTCCAACATAGGCCTCAAAGCGTTCCGAATAAACACTTGCAGATTGTACAAAAGGAGTGTTTCAAAACTGTTCTATGAAAAGGAACGTTCAAGTCTGTGAGTTGAATGCACTCCTCACAAAGAAGTTTCTGAGAATGCAGCTGTCTAGTTTTTGTGTGAAGATATTTCCTTTTCCTTGCATAGGTCTCAAATCGCTGGAAATATCCACTTGCAGATTTCACAAGAAGAGTGTTTCCAAACTGCTCTATCAAAAGACAGGTTCAACTCTGTGAGTTGAATGCACGCATCGAGAAGAACTTTCTGAGAATGCTTCTGTCTAGTTTTTAGGTGAAGATATTACATTTCCCAGCATAGGCCTCAAAGTGCTCCAAATATCCTTTTGCAGATTTTACAAAAAGAGTGTTTCAAAACTGCTCTTTCAAAAAGAAGGTTCAAGTCTGTGAGTTGAATGCACTCAACACAAGGAAGTTTCTGAGAATGCTTCTGTCTAGTTTTTATGTGAAGATATTTCCATTTCCAGCATAGGCTTCAAAGCACTCCAAATATCCATTTGCAGATTCTACAAAAAGAGTGTTTCCAAACTTCTCTATCAATTAGCAGGTTCAACTCTGTGAGGTGAATGCACTCATCACAAAGAAGTTTCTGAGAATGCTGCTGTTTAGTTCTTATGTGAAGATATTTCCTTTTCCAGCATAGGCCGGAAATCGCTCTAAATATCCACTTGCAGATTTTACCAAAAGTGTGTTTCAAAACTGCTCTTTGAAAAGAAAGGTTCAACTCTGTGAGTTGATTGCACATGTGGTGAAGAAGTTTCTGAGAATTCTTCTGTCTAGTACTTAGCTGAAGAGATTTCATTTCACAGCATAGGCCTCATAGTGCTCCAAATATCCACTTGCAGATTCTACAAAAAGAGTGTTTCAAAACTGTTCTATCAAAAGGAAGGTTCAACTCTGTGACTAGAATGCACTCATCACAAAGAAGTTTCTGAGAATGCTTCTGTCTAGTTTTTATGTGAAGATATTTCCTTTTCCAACATAGGCCTCAAAGCGCTCCGAATAAACACCTGCAGATTGTACAAAAGGAGTGTTTCAAAACTGTTCTATGAAAAGGAACGTTCAAGTCTGTGAGTTGAATGCACTCCTCACAAAGAAGTTTCTGAGAATGCAGCTGTCTAGTTTTTGTGTGAAGATATTTCCTTTTCCTTGCATAGACCTCAAATCGCTGGAAACATCCACTTGCAGATTTCACAAAAAGAGTGTTTCCAAACTGCTCTATCAAAAGACGGGTTGAAATCTGTGAGTTGAATGCACGCATCGAGGAGATCTTTCTGAGAATGCTTCTGTCTAGTTTTTAGGTGAAGATATTCCATTTCCCAGCATGGGCCTCAAAATGCTCCAAATATCCATTTGCAGATTTTACAAAAAGAGTGTTTCAAAACTGCTCTTTCAAAAAGAAGGTTCAAGTCTATGGGTTGAACGCACTCAACACAAGGAAGTTTCTGAGAATGCTTCTGTCCAGTTTTTCTGTGAATATATTTCCATTTCCAGCCTGGGCTTCAAAGCGCTCCAAATATCCACTTGCAGATTCTACAAAAAGAGTGTTTCCAAACTTGTCTATCAATTAGTAGGTTTAACTCTGTTAGGTGAATGCACTCATCACAATGAAATTTCTGAGAATGCTTCTCTCTAGTTTTTATGTGAAGCAATTTCCTTTTCCAACATAGGCCTCAAGGTGCTCTGCATAAACACTTGCGAATTCTACAAACTTAGTGATTCAAAACTGTTCTATCAAAAGGAACGTTCAAGTCTGAGGTGAATGCACTCATCAGAGAGAACTTTCTCAGAATGCTTCTGTCTAGTTTTCAGGTGAAGATATTTCACTTCCAAGCATAGGCCTCAAAGCGCTCCAAATATCCACTTGCAGATTCTACAAAAAGAGTCTTTCAAAACTGCTCTTTGAAAAGGAAGGTTCAAATCTGTGAGTTTAAAGCACTCATCAGAGAGAAGTTTCCGAGAATGATTCTATCTAGTTTTCATCTGCATGTGTTTCCTTTTCCACTAGATGCCGCAATCGCACCAAATATCCACTTGCAGTTTCCACGAAAAGAGTGTTGCAGAACTGCTCCATGGAAAGGAGTGTTCAACTCTGTGAGTTCAATCCCCACATGACATAAAAGTTTCTGAAAATGCTTCTGTCCAGTTTGTATATGAAGATATCTCCTTTTCCAGCATAAGCCTCAAAGAGCTCCAAATATCCACTTGCGTATTCTACAAAAACCGTGTTTCATAACTGGTCTATCAAAAGGGAGGTTCAACTCTGTGAGTTGAATGCACTCATCACAAAGAAGTTTCTGTGAATGCTTCCATCTAGCTTTTATGCAATGATGTTTCCTTTTGCAGCATAGGCCTCAAAGCGCTCCAAATATCCACTTGCAGATTCTACAAAAAGAGGGTTTCAAAACTGCTCTATCAAAAGGCAGGTTGAACTCCGTGAGTTGAATGCACAAAGCACAGGGAACTTTCTGAGAAAGCTTTTGTCCAGTTTCTACGTGAAGATATTTCCTATTCCTGCATAGGCCTCAAAGCACTCCATCCATCCACATGAAGATTCTACTAAAAGAGTGTTTCGAAACTTCTCTATCAAAGGAAAGGTTGAACTCCGTGAGTTCAACGCACACATCACAAAGAAGTTTCTGAGAATGCTTCTGTCCAGTTTTTATATGAAGATATTTCCTTTTCCAGCATAGGCCTCAAAGCGCTCCATATATCCACTTGCAGATGCTACAAAAAGAGTGTTTCAAAACTGCTCTTTCAGAAGGAAGCTTCAAGTCTGTGAGTTGAATGCACTTCTCACAAAGATGTTTCTGAGAATGCTTCTGTCTAGATTTCATGAGAAGATGTTTGCGTTTACATCACAGGCCTCAAATAACTCCAAATATTCACTTGCGTGTTCTACAAAAAGAGTGTTTCGAAACTTCTCTATCGATTGGTAGGTTCAACTCTCTGAGTTGAATGCACTCTTTACAAAGAGGTTTCTGAGAATATTTCTGTCTAGTTTTTATGTGAAGATATATCCTTTTCCAACATAGGCCTCGAAGCGCTCCGAATAAACAATTGCAGATTCTACAAAAGGAGTGCTTCAAAACTGTTCTATCGAAAGGAACGTTCAAGTCTGTGAGATGAATGCACTCTTCTCAAAGAGGTTTCTGAGAATGCTGCTGTCTAGTTTTTAGGTGAAGACATTTCCTTTTCCAGCATAGGCCTCAAAGCGCTCCAAATACCCACTTGCAGATTCTACAAAAAGAGTGTCTCCCAACTTCTCTATCAATTGGTAGGTTCAAGTCTGTGAGTTGAATGCAATCCACACAAAGAAGTTTCTGAGAATGCTGCTGTTTAGTTCTTATGTGAAGATATTTCCTTTTCCAGCATAGGCCGGAAATCGCTACAAATATCCACTTGCAGATTTTACCAAAAGTGTGCTTCAAAACTGCTCTTTGAAAAGAAAGGTTCAACACTGTGAGTTGAATGCACATATCGTGAAGAAGTTTCTGAGAATGCTTCTGTCTAGTACTTAGGTGAAGAGATTCCATTTCACAGCATAGGCCTCATAGTGCTCCAAATATCCACTTGCAGATTCTACAAAAAGAGTGTTTGAAAACTGTTCTATCAAAAGGAAGGTTCAACTCTGTGAGTAGAATGCACTCATCACAAAGAAGTTTCTGAGAATGCTTCTGTCTAGTTTTTATGTGAAGACATTTCCTTTTCCAACATAGGCCTCAAAGCGTTCCGAATAAACACTTGCAGATTGTACAAAAGGAGTGTTTCAAAACTGTTCTATGAAAAGGAACGTTCAAGTCTGTGAGTTGAATGCACTCCTCACAAAGAAGTTTCTGAGAATGCAGCTGTCTAGTTTTTGTGTGAAGATATTTCCTTTTCCTTGCATAGGTCTCAAATCGCTGGAAATATCCACTTGCAGATTTCACAAGAAGAGTGTTTCCAAACTGCTCTATCAAAAGACAGGTTCAACTCTGTGAGTGGAATGCACGCATCGAGAAGAACTTTCTGAGAATGCTTCTGTCTAGTTTTTAGGTGAAGATATTACATTTCCCAGCATAGGCCTCAAAGTGCTCCAAATATCCTTTTGCAGATTTTACAAAAAGAGTGTTTCAAAACTGCTCTTTCAAAAAGAAGGTTCAAGTCTGTGAGTTGAATGCACTCAACACAAGGAAGTTTCTGAGAATGCTTCTGTCTAGTTTTTATGTGAAGATATTTCCATTTCCAGCATAGGCCTCAAAGCGCTCCAAATATCCATTTGCAGATTCTACAAAAAGAGTGTTTCCAAACTTCTCTATCAATTAGGTTCAACTCTGTGAGGTGAATGCACTCATCACAAAGAAGTTTCTGAGAATGCTGCTGTTTAGTTCTTATGTGAAGATATTTCCTTTTCCAGCATAGGCCGGAAATCGCTCTAAATATCCACTTGCAGATTTTACCAAAAGTGTGTTTCAAAACAGCTCTTTGAAAAGAAAGGTTCAACTCTGTGAGTTGATTGCACATGTGGTGAAGAAGTTTCTGAGAATGCTTCTGTCTGGTACTTAGCTGAAGAGATTTCATTTCACAGCATAGGCCTCATAGTGCTCCAAATATCCACTTGCAGATTCTACAAAAAGAGTGTTTCAAAACTGTTCTATCAAAAGGAAGGTTCAACTCTGTGACTAGAATGCACTCATCACAAAGAAGTTTCTGAGAATGCTTCTGTCTAGTTTTTATGTGAAGATATTTCCTTTTCCTTGTATAGGTCTCAAATCGCTGGAAATATCCACTTGCAGATTTCACAAAAAGAGTGTTTCCAAACTGCTCTATCAAAAGACAGGTTCAACTCTGTGAGTGGAATGCACGCATCGAGAAGAACTTTCTGAGAATGCTTCTGTCTAGTTTTTAGGTGAAGATATTACATTTCCCAGCATAGGCCTCAAAGTGCTCCAAATATCCTTTTGCAGATTTTACAAAAAGAGTGTTTCAAAACTGCTCTTTCAAAAAGAAGGTTCAAGTCTGTGAGTTGAATGCGCTCAACACAAGGAAGTTTCTGAGAATGCTTCTGTCTAGTTTTTATGTGAAGATATTTCCATTTCCAGCATAGGCCTCAAAGCGCTCCAAATATCCATTTGCATATTCTACAAAAAGAGTGTTTCCAAACTTCTCTATCAATTAGTAGGTTCAACTCTGTGAGGTGAATGCACTCATCACAAAGAAGTTTCTGAGAATGCTGCTGTTTAGTTCTTATGTGAAGATATTTCCTTTTCCAGCATAGGCCGGAAATCGCTACAAATATCCACTTGCAGATTTTACCAAAAGTGTGTTTCAAAACTGCTCTTTGAAAAGAAAGGTTCAACTCTGTGAGTTGATTGCACATGTGGTGAAGAAGTTTCTGAGAATGCTTCTGTCTAGTACTTAGCTGACGAGATTTCATTTCACAGCATAGGCCTCATAGTGCTCCAAATATCCACTTGCAGATTCTACAAAAAGAGTGTTTCAAAACTGTTCTATCAAAAGGAAGGTTCAACTCTGTGACTAGAATGCACTCATCACAAAGAAGTTTCTGAGAATGCTTCTGTCTAGTTTTTATGTGAAGATATTTCCTTTTCCAACATAGGCCTCAAAGCGCTCCGAATAAACACCTGCAGATTGTACAAAAGGAGTGTTTCAAAACTGTTCTATGAAAAGGAACGTTCAAGTCTGTGAGTTGAATGCACTCCTCACAAAGAAGTTTCTGAGAATGCAGCTGTCTAGTTTTTGTGTGAAGATATTTCCTTTTCCTTGCATAGACCTCAAATCGCTGGAAACATCCACTTGCAGATTTCACAAAAAGAGTGTTTCCAAACTGCTCTATCAAAAGACGGGTTGAAATCTGTGAGTTGAATGCACGCATCGAGGAGATCTTTCTGAGAATGCTTCTGTCTAGTTTTCAGGTGAAGATATTCCATTTCCTAGCATGGGCCTCAAAATGCTCCAAATATCCATTTGCAGATTTTACAAAAAGAGTGTTTCAAAACTGCTCTTTCAAAAAGAAGGTTCAAGTCTATGGGTTGAACGCACTCAACACAAGGAAGTTTCTGAGAATGCTTCTGTCCAGTTTTTATGTGAATATATTTCCATTTCCAGCCTAGGCTTCAAAGCGCTCCAAATATCCACTTGTAGATTCTACAAAAAGAGTGTTTCCAAACTTGTCTATCAATTAGTAGGTTTAACTCTGTTAGGTAAATGCACTCATCACAATGAAATTTCTGAGAATGCTTCTCTCTAGTTTTTATGTGAAGCAATTTCCTTTTCCAACATAGGCCTCAAGGTGCTCTGCATAAACACTTGCGAATTCTACAAACTTAGTGATTCAAAACTGTTCTATCAAAAGGAACGTTCAAGTCTGAGGTGAATGCACTCATCAGAGAGAACTTTCTCAGAATGCTTCTGTCTAGTTTTCAGGTGAAGATATTTCACTTCCAAGCATAGGCCTCAAAGCGCTCCAAATATCCACTTGCAGATTCTACAAAAAGAGTCTTTCAAAACTGCTCTTTGAAAAGGAAGGTTGAAATCTGTGAGTTTAAAGCACTCATCAGAGAGAAGTTTCCGAGAATGATTCTATCTAGTTTTCATCTGCATGTGTTTCCTTTTCCACTAGATGCCGCAATCGCACCAAATATCCACTTGCAGTTTCCACGAAAAGAGTGTTGCAGAACTGCTCCATGGAAAGGAGTGTTCAACTCTGTGAGTTCAATCCCCACATGACATAAAAGTTTCTGAAAATGCTTCTGTCCAGTTTGTATATGAAGATTTCTCCTTTTCCTGCATAAGCCTCAAAGAGCTCCAAATATCCACTTGCGTATTCTACAAAAACCGTGTTTCATAACTGGTCTATCAAAAGGGAGGTTCAACTCTGTGAGTTGAATGCACTCATCACAAAGAAGTTTCTGTGAATGCTTCCATCTAGCTTTTATGCAATGATATTTCCTTTTGCAGCATAGGCCTCAAAGCGCTCCAAATATCCACTTGCAGATTCTACAAAAAGAGGGTTTCAAAACTGCTCTATCAAAAGGCAGGTTGAACTCCGTGAGTTGAATGCACAAAGCACAGGGAACTTTCTGAGAAAGCTTTTGTCCAGTTTCTACGTGAAGATATTTCCTATTCCTGCATAGGCCTCAAAGCACTCCATCCATCCACATGAAGATTCTACTAAAAGAGTGTTTCGAAACTTCTCTATCAAAAGAAAGGTTGAACTCCGTGAGTTCAACGCACACATCACAAAGAAGTTTCTGAGAATGCTTCTGTCCAGTTTTTATGTGAAGATATTTCCTTTTCCAGCATAGGCCTCAAAGCGCTCCATATATCCACTTGCAGATGCTACAAAAAGAGTGTTTCAAAACTGCTCTTTCAGAAGGAAGCTTCAAGTCTGTGAGTTGAATGCACTTATCACATAGACGTTTCTGAGAATGCTTCTGTCTAGATTTCATGAGAAGATGTTTCCATTTACATCACAGGCCTCAAATCCCTCCAAATATTCACTTGCGTGTTCTACAAAAAGAGTGTTTCGAAACTTCTCTATCGATTGGTAGGTTCAACTCTCTGAGTTGAATGCACTCTTTACAAAGAGGTTTCTGAGAATATTTCTGCCTAGTTTTTATGTGAAGATATATCCTTTTCCAACATAGGCCTCGAAGCGCTCCGACTAAACAATTGCAGATTCTACAAAAGGAGTGCTTCAAAACTGTTCTATCGAAAGGAACGTTCAACTCTGTGAGATGAATGCACTCTTCTCAAAGAGGTTTCTGAGAATGCTGCTGTCTAGTTTTTAGGTGAAGACATTTCCTTTTCCAGCATAGGCCTCAAAGCGCTCCAAATACCCACTTGCAGATTCTACAAAAAGAGTGTCTCCCAACTTCTCTATCAATTGGTAGGTTCAAGTCTGTGAGTTGAATGCAATCCACACCAAGAAGTTTCTGAGAATGCTGCTGTTTAGTTCTTATGTGAAGATATTTCCTTTTCCAGCATAGGTCGGAAATCGCTACAAATATCCACTTGCAGATTTTACCAAAAGTGTGCTTCAAAACTGCTCTTTGAAAAGAAAGGTTCAACACTGTGAGTTGAATGCACATATCGCGAAGAAGTTTCTGAGAATGCTTCTGTCTAGTACTTAGGTGAAGAGATTCCCTTTCACAGCATAGGCCTCATAGTGCTCCAAATATCCACTTGCAGATTCTACAAAAAGAGTGTTTCAAAACTGTTCTATCAAAAGGAAGGTTCAACTCTGTGACTTGAATGCACTCATCACAAAGAAGTTTCTGAGAATGCTTCTGTCTAGTTTTTATGTGAAGACATTTCCTTTTCCAACATAGGCCTCAAAGCGTTCCGAATAAACACTTGCAGATTGTACAAAAGGAGTGTTTCAAAACTGTTCTATGAAAAGGAACGTTCAAGTCTGTGAGATGAATGCACTCTTCTCAAAGAGGTTACTGAGAATGCTGCTGTCTAGTTTTTAGGTGAAGACATTTCCTTTTCCAGCATAGGCCTCAAAGCGCTCCAAATTCCCATTTGCAGATTCTACAAAAAGAGTGTCTCCCAACTTCTCTATCAATTGGTAGGTTCAAGTCTGTGAGTTGAATGCAATCCACACAAAGAAGTTTCTGAGAATGCTGCTGATTAGTTCTTATGTGAAGATATTTCCTTTTCCAGCATAGGCCGGAAATCGCTACAAATATCCACTTGCAGATTTTACTAAAAGTGTGCTTCAAAACTGCTCTTTGAAAAGAAAGGTTCAACACTGTGAGTTGAATGCACATATCGTGAAGAAGTTTCTGAGAATGCTTCTGTCTAGTACTTAGGTGAAGAGATTCCATTTCACAGCATAGGCCTCATAGTGCTCCAAATATCCACTTGCAGATTCTACAAAAAGTGTGTTTGAAAACTGTTCTATCAAAAGGAAGGTTCAACTCTGTGAGTAGAATGCACTCATCACAAAGAAGTTTCTGAGAATGCTTCTGTCTAGTTTTTATGTGAAGACATTTCCTTTTCCAACATAGGCCTCAAAGCGTTCCGAATAAACACTTGCAGATTGTACAAAAGGAGTGTTTCAAAACTGTTCTATGAAAAGGAACGTTCAAGTCTGTGAGTTGAATGCACTCCTCACAAAGAAGTTTCTGAGAATGCAGCTGTCTAGTTTTTGTGTGAAGATATTTCCTTTTCCTTGCATAGGTCTCAAATCGCTGGAAATATCCACTTGCAGATTTCACAAAAAGAGTGTTTCCAAATTGCTCTATCAAAAGACAGGTTCAACTCTGTGAGTGGAATGCACGCATCGAGAAGAACTTTCTGAGAATGCTTCTGTCTAGTTTTTAGGTGAAGATATTACATTTCCCAGCATAGGCCTCAAAGTGCTCCAAATATCCTTTTGCAGATTTTACAAAAAGAGTGTTTCAAAACTGCTCTTTCAAAAAGAAGGTTCAAGTCTGTGAGTTGAATGCACTCAACACAAGGAAGTTTCTGAGAATGCTTCTGTCTAGTTTTTATGTGAAGATATTTCCATTTCCAGCATAGGCCTCAAAGCGCTCCAAATATCCATTTGCAGATTCTACAAAAAGAGTGTTTCCAAACTTCTCTATCAATTAGGTTCAACTCTGTGAGGTGAATGCACTCATCACAAAGAAGTTTCTGAGAATGCTGCTGTTTAGTTCTTATGTGAAGATATTTCCTTTTCCAGCATAGGCCGGAAATCGCTCTAAATATCCACTTGCAGATTTTACCAAAAGTGTGTTTCAAAACAGCTCTTTGAAAAGAAAGGTTCAACTCTGTGAGTTGATTGCACATGTGGTGAAGAAGTTTCTGAGAATGCTTCTGTCTGGTACTTAGCTGAAGAGATTTCATTTCACAGCATAGGCCTCATAGTGCTCCAAATATCCACTTGCAGATTCTACAAAAAGAGTGTTTCAAAACTGTTCTATCAAAAGGAAGGTTCAACTCTGTGACTAGAATGCACTCATCACAAAGAAGTTTCTGAGAATGCTTCTGTCTAGTTTTTATGTGAAGATATTTCCTTTTCCAACATAGGCCTCAAAGCGCTCCGAATAAGCACCTGCAGATTGTACAAAAGGAGTGTTTCAAAACTGTTCTATGAAAAGGAACGTTCAAGTCTGTGAGTTGAATGCACTCCTCACAAAGAAGTTTCTGAGAATGCAGCTGTCTAGTTTTTGTGTGAAGATATTTCCTTTTCCTTGCATAGACCTCAAATCGCTGGAAACATCCACTTGCAGATTTCACAAAAAGAGTGTTTCCAAACTGCTCTATCAAAAGACGGGTTGAAATCTGTGAGTTGAATGCACGCATCGAGGAGATCTTTCTGAGAATGCTTCTGTCTAGTTTTTAGGTGAAGATATTCCATTTCCCAGCATGGGCCTCAAAATGCTCCAAATATCCACTTGCAGATTTTACAAAAAGAGTGTTTCAAAACTGCTCTTTCAAAAAGAAGGTTCAAGTCTATGGGTTGAACGCACTCAACACAAGGAAGTTTCTGAGAATGCTTCTGTCCAGTTTTTCTGTGAATATATTTCCATTTCCAGCCTAGGCTTCAAAGCTCTCCAAATATCCACTTGCAGATTCTACAAAAAGAGTGTTTCCAAACTTGTCTATCAATTAGTAGGTTTAACTCTGTTAGGTGAATGCACTCATCACAATGAAATTTCTGAGAATGCTTCTCTCTAGTTTTTATGTGAAGCAATTTCCTTTTCCAACATAGGCCTCAAGGTGCTCTGCATAAACACTTGCGAATTCTACAAACTTAGTGATTCAAAACTGTTCTATCAAAAGGAACGTTCAAGTCTGAGGTGAATGCACTCATCAGAGAGAACTTTCTCAGAATGCTTCTGTCTAGTTTTCAGGTGAAGATATTTCACTTCCAAGCATAGGCCTCAAAGCGCTCCAAATATCCACTTGCAGATTCTACAAAAAGAGTCTTTCAAAACTGCTCTTTGAAAAGGAAAGTTCAAATCTGTGAGTTGAAAGCACTCATCAGAGAGAAGTTTCCGAGAATGATTCTATCTAGTTTTCATCTGCATGTGTTTCCTTTTCCACTAGATGCCGCAATCGCACCAAATATCCACTTGCAGTTTCCACGAAAAGAGTGTTGCAGAACTGCTCCATGGAAAGGAGTGTTCAACTCTGTGAGTTCAATCCCCACATGACATAAAAGTTTCTGAAAATGCTTCTGTCCAGTTTGTATATGAAGATATCTCCTTTTCCAGCATAAGCCTCAAAGAGCTCCAAATATCCACTTGCGTATTCTACAAAAACCGTGTTTCATAACTGGTCTATCAAAAGGGAGGTTCAACTCTGTGAGTTGAATGCACTCATCACAAAGAAGTTTCTGTGAATGCTTCCATCTAGCTTTTATGCAATGATGTTTCCTTTTGCAGCATAGGCCTCAAAGCGCTCCAAATATCCACTTGCAGATTCTACAAAAAGAGGGTTTCAAAACTGCTCTATCAAAAGGCAGGTTGAACTCCGTGAGTTGAATGCACAAAGCACAGGGAACTTTCTGAGAAAGCTTTTGTCCAGTTTCTACGTGAAGATATTTCCTATTCCTGCATAGGCCTCAAAGCACTCCATCCATCCACATGAAGATTCTACTAAGAGTGTTTCGAAACTTCTCTATCAAAGGAAAGGTTGAACTCCGTGAGTTCAACGCACACATCACAAAGAAGTTTCTGAGAATGCTTCTGTCCAGTTGTTATATGAAGATATTTCCTTTTCCAGCATAGGCCTCAAAGCGCTCCATATATCCACTTGCAGATGCTACAAAAAGAGTGTTTCAAAACTGCTCTTTCAGAAGGAAGCTTCAAGTCTGTGAGTTGAATGCACTTCTCACAAAGACGTTTCTGAGAATGCTTCTGTCTAGATTTCATGAGAAGATGTTTGCGTTTACATCACAGGCCTCAAATAACTCCAAATATTCACTTGCGTGTTCTACAAAAAGAGTGTTTCGAAACTTCTCTATCGATTGGTAGGTTCAACTCTCTGAGTTGAATGCACTCTTTACAAAGAGGTTTCTGAGAATATTTCTGTCTAGTTTTTATGTGAAGATATATCCTTTTCCAACATAGGCCTCGAAGCGCTCCGAATAAACAATTGCAGATTCTACAAAAGGAGTGCTTCAAAACTGTTCTATCGAAAGGAACGTTCAAGTCTGTGAGATGAATGCACTCTTCTCAAAGAGGTTTCTGAGAATGCTGCTGTCTAGTTTTTAGGTGAAGACATTTCCTTTTCCAGCATAGGCCTCAAAGCGCTCCAAATACCCACTTGCAGATTCTACAAAAAGAGTGTCTCCCAACTTCTCTATCAATTGGTAGGTTCAAGTCTGTGAGTTGAATGCAATCCACACAAAGAAGTTTCTGAGAATGCTGCTGTTTAGTTCTTATGTGAAGATATTTCCTTTTCCAGCATAGGCCGGAAATCGCTACAAATATCCACTTGCAGATTTTACCAAAAGTGTGCTTCAAAACTGCTCTTTGAAAAGAAAGGTTCAACACTGTGAGTTGAATGCACATATCGTGAAGAAGTTTCTGAGAATGCTTCTGTCTAGTACTTAGGTGAAGAGATTCCATTTCACAGCATAGGCCTCATAGTGCTCCAAATATCCACTTGCAGATTCTACAAAAAGAGTGTTTGAAAACTGTTCTATCAAAAGGAAGGTTCAACTCTGTGAGTAGAATGCACTCATCACAAAGAAGTTTCTGAGAATGCTTCTGTCTAGTTTTTATGTGAAGACATTTCCTTTTCCAACATAGGCCTCAAAGCGTTCCGAATAAACACTTGCAGATTGTACAAAAGGAGTGTTTCAAAACTGTTCTATGAAAAGGAACGTTCAAGTCTGTGAGTTGAATGCACTCCTCACAAAGAAGTTTCTGAGAATGCAGCTGTCTAGTTTTTGTGTGAAGATATTTCCTTTTCCTTGCATAGGTCTCAAATCGCTGGAAATATCCACTTGCAGATTTCACAAGAAGAGTGTTTCCAAACTGCTCTATCAAAAGACAGGTTCAACTCTGTGAGTTGAATGCACGCATCGAGAAGAACTTTCTGAGAATGCTTCTGTCTAGTTTTTAGGTGAAGATATTACATTTCCCAGCATAGGCCTCAAAGTGCTCCAAATATCCTTTTGCAGATTTTACAAAAAGAGTGTTTCAAAACTGCTCTTTCAAAAAGAATGTTCAAGTCTGTGAGTTGAATGCACTCAACACAAGGAAGTTTCTGAGAATGCTTCTGTCTAGTTTTTATGTGAAGATATTTCCATTTCCAGCATAGGCTTCAAAGCACTCCAAATATCCATTTGCAGATTCTACAAAAAGAGTGTTTCCAAACTTCTCTATCAATTAGCAGGTTCAACTCTGTGAGGTGAATGCACTCATCACAAAGAAGTTTCTGAGAATGCTGCTGTTTAGTTCTTATGTGAAGATATTTCCTTTTCCAGCATAGGCCGGAAATCGCTCTAAATATCCACTTGCAGATTTTACCAAAAGTGTGTTTCAAAACTGCTCTTTGAAAAGAAAGGTTCAACTCTGTGAGTTGATTGCACATGTGGTGAAGAAGTTTCTGAGAATGCTTCTGTCTAGTACTTAGCTGAAGAGATTTCATTTCACAGCATAGGCCTCATAGTGCTCCAAATATCCACTTGCAGATTCTACAAAAAGAGTGTTTCAAAACTGTTCTATCAAAAGGAAGGTTCAACTCTGTGACTAGAATGCACTCATCACAAAGAAGTTTCTGAGAATGCTTCTGTCTAGTTTCTATGTGAAGATATTTCCTTTTCCAACATAGGCCTCAAAGCGCTCCGAATAAGCACCTGCAGATTGTACAAAAGGAGTGTTTCAAAACTGTTCTATGAAAAGGAACGTTCAAGTCTGTGAGTTGAATGCACTCCTCACAAAGAAGTTTCTGAGAATGCAGCTGTCTAGTTTTTGTGTGAAGATATTTCCTTTTCCTTGCATAGACCTCAAATCGCTGGAAACATCCACTTGCAGATTTCACAAAAAGAGTGTTTCCAAACTGCTCTATCAAAAGACGGGTTGAAATCTGTGAGTTGAATGCACGCATCGAGGAGATCTTTCTGAGAATGCTTCTGTCTAGTTTTTAGGTGAAGATATTCCATTTCCCAGCATGGGCCTCAAAATGCTCCAAATATCCATTTGCAGATTTTACAAAAAGAGTGTTTCAAAACTGCTCTTTCAAAAAGAAGGTTCAAGTCTATGGGTTGAACGCACTCAACACAAGGAAGTTTCTGAGAATGCTTCTGTCCAGTTTTTCTGTGAATATATTTCCATTTCCAGCCTAGGCTTCAAAGCGCTCCAAATATCCACTTGCAGATTCTACAAAAAGAGTGTTTCCAAACTTGTCTATCCATTAGTAGGTTTAACTCTGTTAGGTGAATGCACTCATCACAATGAAATTTCTGAGAATGCTTCTCTCTAGTTTTTATGTGAAGCAATTTCCTTTTCCAACATAGGCCTCAAGGTGCTCTGCATAAACACTTGCGAATTCTACAAACTTAGTGATTCAAAACTGTTCTATCAAAAGGAACGTTCAAGTCTGAGGTGAATGCACTCATCAGAGAGAACTTTCTCAGAATGCTTCTGTCTAGTTTTCAGGTGAAGATATTTCACTTCCAAGCATAGGCCTCAAAGCGCTCCAAATATCCACTTGCAGATTCTACAAAAAGAGTCTTTCAAAACTGCTCTTTGAAAAGGAAGGTTCAAATCTGTGAGTTTAAAGCACTCATCAGAGAGAAGTTTCCGAGAATGATTCTATCTAGTTTTCATCTGCATGTGTTTCCTTTTCCACTAGATGCCGCAATCGCACCAAATATCCACTTGCAGTTTCCACGAAAAGAGTGTTGCAGAACTGCTCCATGGAAAGGAGTGTTCAACTCTGTGAGTTCAATCCCCACATGACATAAAAGTTTCTGAAAATGCTTCTGTCCAGTTTGTATATGAAGATTTCTCCTTTTCCTGCATAAGCCTCAAAGAGCTCCAAATATCCACTTGCGTATTCTACAAAAACCGTGTTTCATAACTGGTCTATCAAAAGGGAGGTTCAACTCTGTGAGTTGAATGCACTCATCACAAAGAAGTTTCTGTGAATGCTTCCATCTAGCTTTTATGCAATGATATTTCCTTTTGCAGCATAGGCCTCAAAGCGCTCCAAATATCCACTTGCAGATTCTACAAAAAGAGGGTTTCAAAACTGCTCTATCAAAAGGCAGGTTGAACTCCGTGAGTTGAATGCACAAAGCACAGGGAACTTTCTGAGAAAGCTTTTGTCCAGTTTCTACGTGAAGATATTTCCTATTCCTGCATAGGCCTCAAAGCACTCCATCCATCCACATGAAGATTCTACTAAAAGAGTGTTTCGAAACTTCTCTATCAAAAGAAAGGTTGAACTCCGTGAGTTCAACGCACACATCACAAAGAAGTTTCTGAGAATGCTTCTGTCCAGTTTTTATGTGAAGATATTTCCTTTTCCAGCATAGGCCTCAAAGCGCTCCATATATCCACTTGCAGATGCTACAAAAAGAGTGTTTCAAAACTGCTCTTTCAGAAGGAAGCTTCAAGTCTGTGAGTTGAATGCACTTATCACAAAGACGTTTCTGAGAATGCTTCTGTCTAGATTTCATGAGAAGATGTTTCCATTTACATCACAGGCCTCAAATCCCTCCAAATATTCACTTGCGTGTTCTACAAAAAGAGTGTTTCGAAACTTCTCTATCGATTGGTAGGTTCAACTCTCTGAGTTGAATGCACTCTTTACAAAGAGGTTTCTGAGAATATTTCTGCCTAGTTTTTATGTGAAGATATATCCTTTTCCAACATAGCCCTCGAAGCGCTCCGACTAAACAATTGCAGATTCTACAAAAGGAGTGCTTCAAAACTGTTCTATCGAAAGGAACGTTCAACTCTGTGAGATGAATGCACTCTTCTCAAAGAGGTTTCTGAGAATGCTGCTGTCTAGTTTTTAGGTGAAGACATTTCCTTTTCCAGCATAGGCCTCAAAGCGCTCCAAATACCCACTTGCAGATTCTACAAAAAGAGTGTCTCCCAACTTCTCTATCAATTGGTAGGTTCAAGTCTGTGAGTTGAATGCAATCCACACCAAGAAGTTTCTGAGAATGCTGCTGTTTAGTTCTTATGTGAAGATATTTCCTTTTCCAGCATAGGCCGGAAATCGCTACAAATATCCACTTGCAGACTTTACCAAAAGTGTGCTTCAAAACTGCTCTTTGAAAAGAAAGGTTCAACACTGTGAGTTGAATGCACATATCGCGAAGAAGTTTCTGAGAATGCTTCTGTCTAGTACTTAGGTGAAGAGATTCCATTTCACAGCATAGGCCTCATAGTGCTCCAAATATCCACTTGCAGATTCTACAAAAAGAGTGTTTCAAAACTGTTCTATCAAAAGGAAGGTTCAACTCTGTGACTTGAATGCACTCATCACAAAGAAGTTTCTGAGAATGCTTCTGTCTAGTTTTTATGTGAAGACATTTCCTTTTCCAACATAGGCCTCAAAGCGTTCCGAATAAACACTTGCAGATTGTACAAAAGGAGTGTTTCAAAACTGTTCTATGAAAGGGAACGTTCAAGTCTGTGAGATGAATGCGCTCTTCTCAAAGCGGTTACTGAGAATGCTGCTGTCTAGTTTTTAGGTGAAGACATTTCCTTTTCCAGCATAGGCCTCAAAGCGCTCCAAATTCCCATTTGCAGATTCTACAAAAAGAGTGTCTCCCAACTTCTCTATCAATTGGTAGGTTCAAGTCTGTGAGTTGAATGCAATCCACACAAAGAAGTTTCTGAGAATGCTGCTGTTTAGTTCTTATGTGAAAATATTTCCTTTTCCAGCATAGGCCAGAAATCGCTACAAATATCCACTTGCAGATTTTACTAAAAGTGTGCTTCAAAACTGCTCTTTGAAAAGAAAGGTTCAACACTGTGAGTTGAATGCACATATCGTGAAGAAGTTTCTGAGAATGCTTCTGTCTAGTACTTAGGTGAAGAGATTCCATTTCACAGCATAGGCCTCATAGTGCTCCAAATATCCACTTGCAGATTCTACAAAAAGAGTGTTTGAAAACTGTTCTATCAAAAGGAAGGTTCAACCCTGTGAGTAGAATGCACTCATCACAAAGAAGTTTCTGTGAATGCTTCTGTCTAGTTTTTATGTGAAGACATTTCCTTTTCCAACATAGGCCTCAAAGCGTTCCGAATAAACACTTGCAGATTGTACAAAAGGAGTGTTTCAAAACTGTTCTATGAAAAGGAACGTTCAAGTCTGTGAGTTTAATGCACTCCTAACAAAGAAGTTTCTGAGAATGCAGCTGTCTAGTTTTTGTGTGAAGATATTTCCTTTTCCTTGCATAGGTCTCAAATCGCTGGAAATATCCACTTGCAGATTTCACAAAAAGAGTGTTTCCAAACTGCTCTATCAAAAGACAGGTTCAACTCTGTGAGTGGAATGCACGCATCGAGAAGAACTTTCTGAGAATGCTTCTGTCTAGTTTTTAGGTGAAGATATTACATTTCCCAGCATAGGCCTCAAAGTGCTCCAAATATCCTTTTGCAGATTTTACAAAAAGAGTGTTTCAAAACTGCTCTTTCAAAAAGAAGGTTCAAGTCTGTGAGTTGAATGCACTCAACACAAGGAAGTTTCTGAGAATGCTTCTGTCTAGTTTTTATGTGAAGATATTTCCATTTCCAGCATAGGCCTCAAAGCGCTCCAAATATCCATTTGCAGATTCTACAAAAAGAGTGTTTCCAAACTTCTCTATCAATTAGGTTCAACTCTGTGAGGTGAATGCACTCATCACAAAGAAGTTTCTGAGAATGCTGCTGTTTAGTTCTTATGTGAAGATATTTCCTTTTCCAGCATAGGCCGGAAATCGCTCTAAATATCCACTTGCAGATTTTACCAAAAGTGTGTTTCAAAACAGCTCTTTGAAAAGAAAGGTTCAACTCTGTGAGTTGATTGCACATGTGGTGAAGAAGTTTCTGAGAATGCTTCTGTCTGGTACTTAGCTGAAGAGATTTCATTTCACAGCATAGGCCTCATAGTGCTCCAAATATCCACTTGTAGATTCTACAAAAAGAGTGTTTCAAAACTGTTCTATCAAAAGGAAGGTTCAACTCTGTGACTAGAATGCACTCATCACAAAGAAGTTTCTGAGAATGCTTCTGTCTAGTTTTTATGTGAAGATATTTCCTTTTCCAACATAGGCCTCAAAGCGCTCCGAATAAGCACCTGCAGATTGTACAAAAGGAGTGTTTCAAAACTGTTCTATGAAAAGGAACGTTCAAGTCTGTGAGTTGAATGCACTCCTCACAAAGAAGTTTCTGAGAATGCAGCTGTCTAGTTTTTGTGTGAAGATATTTCCTTTTCCTTGCATAGACCTCAAATCGCTGGAAACATCCACTTGCAGATTTCACAAAAAGAGTGTTTCCAAACTGCTCTATCAAAAGACGGGTTGAAATCTGTGAGTTGAATGCACGCATCGAGGAGATCTTTCTGAGAATGCTTCTGTCTAGTTTTTAGGTGAAGATATTCCATTTCCCAGCATGGGCCTCAAAATGCTCCAAATATCCACTTGCAGATTTTACAAAAAGAGTGTTTCAAAACTGCTCTTTCAAAAAGAAGGTTCAAGTCTATGGGTTGAACGCACTCAACACAAGGAAGTTTCTGAGAATGCTTCTGTCCAGTTTTTATGTGAATATATTTCCATTTCCAGCCTAGGCTTCAAAGCGCTCCAAATATCCACTTGCAGATTCTACAAAAAGAGTGTTTCCAAACTTGTCTATCAATTAGTAGGTTTAACTCTGTTAGGTGAATGCACTCATCACAATGAAATTTCTGAGAATGCTTCTCTCTAGTTTTTATGTGAAGCAATTTCCTTTTCCAACATAGGCCTCAAGGTGCTCTGCATAAACACTTGCGAATTCTACAAACTTAGTGATTCAAAACTGTTCTATCAAAAGGAACGTTCAAGTCTGAGGTGAATGCACTCATCAGAGAGAACTTTCTCAGAATGCTTCTGTCTAGTTTTCAGGTGAAGATATTTCATTGCCCAGCATAGGCCTCAAAGCGCTCCAAATATCCACTTGCAGATTCTACAAAAAGAGTCTTTCAAAACTGCTCTTTGAAAAGGAAGGTTCAAATCTGTGAGTTGAAAGCACTCATCAGAGAGAAGTTTCCGAGAATGATTCTATCTAGTTTTCATCTGCATGTGTTTCCTTTTCCACTAGATGCCGCAATCGCACCAAATATCCACTTGCAGTTTCCACGAAAAGAGTGTTGCAGAACTGCTCCATGGAAAGGAGTGTTCAACTCTGTGAGTTCAATCCCCACATGACATAAAAGTTTCTGAAAATGCTTCTGTCCAGTTTGTATATGAAGATATCTCCTTTTCCAGCATAAGCCTCAAAGAGCTCCAAATATCCACTTGCGTATTCTACAAAAACCGTGTTTCATAACTGGTCTATCAAAAGGGAGGTTCAACTCTGTGAGTTGAATGCACTCATCACAAAGAAGTTTCTGTGAATGCTTCCATCTAGCTTTTATGCAATGATGTTTCCTTTTGCAGCATAGGCCTCAAAGCGCTCCAAATATCCACTTGCAGATTCTACAAAAAGAGGGTTTCAAAACTGCTCTATCAAAAGGCAGGTTGAACTCCGTGAGTTGAATGCACAAAGCACAGGGAACTTTCTGAGAAAGCTTTTGTCCAGTTTCTACGTGAAGATATTTCCTATTCCTGCATAGGCCTCAAAGCACTCCATCCATCCACATGAAGATTCTACTAAGAGTGTTTCGAAACTTCTCTATCAAAAGAAAGGTTGAACTCCGTGAGTTCAACGCACACATCACAAAGAAGTTTCTGAGAATGCTTCTGTCCAGTTTTTATATGAAGATATTTCCTTTTCCAGCATAGGCCTCAAAGCGCTCCATATATCCACTTGCAGATGCTACAAAAAGAGTGTTTCAAAACTGCTCTTTCAGAAGGAAGCTTCAAGTCTGTGAGTTGAATGCACTTCTCACAAAGACGTTTCTGAGAATGCTTCTGTCTAGATTTCATGAGAAGATGTTTGCGTTTACATCACAGGCCTCAAATAACTCCAAATATTCACTTGCGTGTTCTACAAAAAGAGTGTTTCGAAACTTCTCTATCGATTGGTAGGTTCAACTCTCTGAGTTGAATGCACTCTTTACAAAGAGGTTTCTGAGAATATTTCTGTCTAGTTTTTATGTGAAGATATATCCTTTTCCAACATAGGCCTCGAAGCGCTCCGAATAAACAATTGCAGATTCTACAAAAGGAGTGCTTCAAAACTGTTCTATCGAAAGGAACGTTCAAGTCTGTGAGATGAATGCACTCTTCTCAAAGAGGTTTCTGAGAATGCTGCTGTCTAGTTTTTAGGTGAAGACATTTCCTTTTCCAGCATAGGCCTCAAAGCGCTCCAAATACCCACTTGCAGATTCTACAAAAAGAGTGTCTCCCAACTTCTCTATCAATTGGTAGGTTCAAGTCTGTGAGTTGAATGCAATCCACACAAAGAAGTTTCTGAGAATGCTGCTGTTTAGTTCTTATGTGAAGATATTTCCTTTTCCAGCATAGGCCGGAAATCGCTACAAATATCCACTTGCAGATTTTACCAAAAGTGTGCTTCAAAACTGCTCTTTGAAAAGAAAGGTTCAACACTGTGAGTTGAATGCACATATCGTGAAGAAGTTTCTGAGAATGCTTCTGTCTAGTACTTAGGTGAAGAGATTCCATTTCACAGCATAGGCCTCATAGTGCTCCAAATATCCACTTGCAGATTCTACAAAAAGAGTGTTTGAAAACTGTTCTATCAAAAGGAAGGTTCAACTCTGTGAGTAGAATGCACTCATCACAAAGAAGTTTCTGAGAATGCTTCTGTCTAGTTTTTATGTGAAGACATTTCCTTTTCCAACATAGGCCTCAAAGCGTTCCGAATAAACACTTGCAGATTGTACAAAAGGAGTGTTTCAAAACTGTTCTATGAAAAGGAACGTTCAAGTCTGTGAGTTGAATGCACTCCTCACAAAGAAGTTTCTGAGAATGCAGCTGTCTAGTTTTTGTGTGAAGATATTTCCTTTTCCTTGCATAGGTCTCAAATCGCTGGAAATATCCACTTGCAGATTTCACAAGAAGAGTGTTTCCAAACTGCTCTATCAAAAGACAGGTTCAACTCTGTGAGTTGAATGCACGCATCGAGAAGAACTTTCTGAGAATGCTTCTGTCTAGTTTTTAGATGAAGATATTACATTTCCCAGCATAGGCCTCAAAGTGCTCCAAATATCCTTTTGCAGATTTTACAAAAAGAGTGTTTCAAAACTGCTCTTTCAAAAAGAAGGTTCAAGTCTGTGAATTGAATGCACTCAACACAAGGAAGTTTCTGAGAATGCTTCTGTCTAGTTTTTATGTGAAGATATTTCCATTTCCAGCATAGGCTTCAAAGCACTCCAAATATCCATTTGCAGATTCTACAAAAAGAGTGTTTCCAAACTTCTCTATCAATTAGTAGGTTCAACTCTGTGAGGTGAATGCACTCATCACAAAGAAGTTTCTGAGAATGCTGCTGTTTAGTTCTTATGTGAAGATATTTCCTTTTCCAGCATAGGCCGGAAATCGCTCTAAATATCCACTTGCAGATTTTACCAAAAGTGTGTTTCAAAACTGCTCTTTGAAAAGAAAGGTTCAACTCTGTGAGTTGATTGCACATGTGGTGAAGAAGTTTCTGAGAATGCTTCTGTCTAGTACTTAGCTGAAGAGATTTCATTTCACAGCATAGGCCTCATAGTGC
Source organism: Pongo pygmaeus (assembly GCF_028885625.2). Lineage (NCBI taxonomy): Eukaryota > Metazoa > Chordata > Mammalia > Primates > Hominidae > Pongo > Pongo pygmaeus. The sequence goes on from NC_085930.1 coordinate 22,706,506, forward strand.
TCCAAATATCCACTTGCAGATTCTACAAAAAGAGTGTTTCAAAACTGTTCTATCAAAAGGAAGGTTCAACTCTGTGACTAGAATGCACTCATCACAAAGAAGTTTCTGAGAATGCTTCTGTCTAGTTTTTATGTGAAGATATTTCCTTTTCCAACATAGGCCTCAAAGCGCTCCGAATAAACACCTGCAGATTGTATAAAAGGAGTGTTTCAAAACTGTTCTATGAAAAGGAACGTTCAAGTCTGTGAGTTGAATGCACTCCTCACAAAGAAGTTTCTGAGAATGCAGCTGTCTAGTTTTTGTGTGAAGATATTTCCTTTTCCTTGCATAGACCTCAAATCGCTGGAAACATCCACTTGCAGATTTCACAAAAAGAGTGTTTCCAAACTGCTCTATCAAAAGACGGGTTGAAATCTGTGAGTTGAATGCACGCATCGAGGAGATCTTTCTGAGAATGCTTCTGTCTAGTTTTTAGGTGAAGATATTCCATTTCCCAGCATGGGCCTCAAAATGCTCCAAATATCCATTTGCAGATTTTACAAAAAGAGTGTTTCAAAACTGCTCTTTCAAAAAGAAGGTTCAAGTCTATGGGTTGAACGCACTCAACACAAGGAAGTTTCTGAGAATGCTTCTGTCCAGTTTTTCTGTGAATATATTTCCATTTCCAGCCTAGGCTTCAAAGCGCTCCAAATATCCACTTGCAGATTCTACAAAAAGAGTGTTTCAAAACTGCTCTTTCAAAAAGAAGGTTCAAGTCTATGGGTTGAACGCACTCAACACAAGGAAGTTTCTGAGAATGCTTCTGTCCAGTTTTTATGTGAATATATTTCCATTTCCAGCCTAGGCTTCAAAGCGCTCCAAATATCCACTTGCAGATTCTACAAAAAGAGTGTTTCCAAACTTGTCTATCAATTAGTAGGTTTAACTCTGTTAGGTGAATGCACTCATCACAATGAAATTTCTGAGAATGCTTCTCTCTAGTTTTTATGTGAAGCAATTTCCTTTTCCAACATAGGCCTCAAGGTGCTCTGCATAAACACTTGCGAATTCTACAAACTTAGTGATTCAAAACTGTTCTATCAAAAGGAACGTTCAAGTCTGAGGTGAATGCACTCATCAGAGAGAACTTTCTCAGAATGCTTCTGTCTAGTTTTCAGGTGAAGATATTTCATTTCCCAGCATAGGCCTCAAAGCGCTCCAAATATCCACTTGCAGATTCTACAAAAAGAGTCTTTCAAAACTGCTCTTTGAAAAGGAAGGTTCAAATCTGTGAGTTGAAAGCACTCATCAGAGAGAAGTTTCCGAGAATGATTCTATCTAGTTTTCATCTGCATGTGTTTCCTTTTCCACTAGATGCCGCAATCGCACCAAATATCCACTTGCAGTTTCCACGAAAAGAGTGTTGCAGAACTGCTCCATGGAAAGGAGTGTTCAACTCTGTGAGTTCAATCCCCACATGACATAAAAGTTTCTGAAAATGCTTCTGTCCAGTTTGTATATGAAGATTTCTCCTTTTCCTGCATAAGCCTCAAAGAGCTCCAAATATCCACTTGCGTATTCTACAAAAACCGTGTTTCATAACTGGTCTATCAAAAGGGAGGTTCAACTCTGTGAGTTGAATGCACTCATCACAAAGAAGTTTCTGTGAATGCTTCCATCTAGCTTTTATGCAATGATATTTCCTTTTGCAGCATAGGCCTCAAAGCGCTCCAAATATCCACTTGCAGATTCTACAAAAAGAGGGTTTCAAAACTGCTCTATCAAAAGGCAGGTTGAACTCCGTGAGTTGAATGCACAAAGCACAGGGAACTTTCTGAGAAAGCTTTTGTCCAGTTTCTACGTGAAGATATTTCCTATTCCTGCATAGGCCTCAAAGCACTCCATCCATCCACATGAAGATTCTACTAAAAGAGTGTTTCGAAACTTCTCTATCAAAAGAAAGGTTGAACTCCGTGAGTTCAACGCACACATCACAAAGAAGTTTCTGAGAATGCTTCTGTCCAGTTTTTATGTGAAGATATTTCCTTTTCCAGCATAGGCCTCAAAGCGCTCCATATATCCACTTGCAGATGCTACAAAAAGAGTGTTTCAAAACTGCTCTTTCAGAAGGAAGCTTCAAGTCTGTGAGTTGAATGCACTTATCACAAAGACGTTTCTGAGAATGCTTCTGTCTAGATTTCATGAGAAGATGTTTCCATTTACATCACAGGCCTCAAATCCCTCCAAATATTCACTTGCGTGTTCTACAAAAAGAGTGTTTCGAAACTTCTCTATCGATTGGTAGGTTCAACTCTCTGAGTTGAATGCACTCTTTACAAAGAGGTTTCTGAGAATATTTCTGCCTAGTTTTTATGTGAAGATATATCCTTTTCCAACATAGGCCTCGAAGCGCTCCGACTAAACAATTGCAGATTCTACAAAAGGAGTGCTTCAAAACTGTTCTATCGAAAGGAACGTTCAACTCTGTGAGATGAATGCACTCTTCTCAAAGAGGTTTCTGAGAATGCTGCTGTCTAGTTTTTAGGTGAAGACATTTCCTTTTCCAGCATAGGCCTCAAAGCGCTCCAAATACCCACTTGCAGATTCTACAAAAAGAGTGTCTCCCAACTTCTCTATCAATTGGTAGGTTCAAGTCTGTGAGTTGAATGCAATCCACACCAAGAAGTTTCTGAGAATGCTGCTGTTTAGTTCTTATGTGAAGATATTTCCTTTTCCAGCATAGGCCGGAAATCGCTACAAATATCCACTTGCAGACTTTACCAAAAGTGTGCTTCAAAACTGCTCTTTGAAAAGAAAGGTTCAACACTGTGAGTTGAATGCACATATCGCGAAGAAGTTTCTGAGAATGCTTCTGTCTAGTACTTAGGTGAAGAGATTCCATTTCACAGCATAGGCCTCATAGTGCTCCAAATATCCACTTGCAGATTCTACAAAAAGAGTGTTTCAAAACTGTTCTATCAAAAGGAAGGTTCAACTCTGTGACTTGAATGCACTCATCACAAAGAAGTTTCTGAGAATGCTTCTGTCTAGTTTTTATGTGAAGACATTTCCTTTTCCAACATAGGCCTCAAAGCGTTCCGAATAAACACTTGCAGATTGTACAAAAGGAGTGTTTCAAAACTGTTCTATGAAAGGGAACGTTCAAGTCTGTGAGATGAATGCGCTCTTCTCAAAGCGGTTACTGAGAATGCTGCTGTCTAGTTTTTAGGTGAAGACATTTCCTTTTCCAGCATAGGCCTCAAAGCGCTCCAAATTCCCATTTGCAGATTCTACAAAAAGAGTGTCTCCCAACTTCTCTATCAATTGGTAGGTTCAAGTCTGTGAGTTGAATGCAATCCACACAAAGAAGTTTCTGAGAATGCTGCTGTTTAGTTCTTATGTGAAAATATTTCCTTTTCCAGCATAGGCCAGAAATCGCTACAAATATCCACTTGCAGATTTTACTAAAAGTGTGCTTCAAAACAGCTCTTTGAAAAGAAAGGTTCAACACTGTGAGTTGAATGCACATATCGTGAAGAAGTTTCTGAGAATGCTTCTGTCTAGTACTTAGGTGAAGAGATTCCATTTCACAGCATAGGCCTCATAGTGCTCCAAATATCCACTTGCAGATTCTACAAAAAGAGTGTTTGAAAACTGTTCTATCAAAAGGAAGGTTCAACCCTGTGAGTAGAATGCACTCATCACAAAGAAGTTTCTGAGAATGCTTCTGTCTAGTTTTTATGTGAAGACATTTCCTTTTCCAACATAGGCCTCAAAGCGTTCCGAATAAACACTTGCAGATTGTACAAAAGGAGTGTTTCAAAACTGTTCTATGAAAAGGAACGTTCAAGTCTGTGAGTTTAATGCACTCCTAACAAAGAAGTTTCTGAGAATGCAGCTGTCTAGTTTTTGTGTGAAGATATTTCCTTTTCCTTGCATAGGTCTCAAATCGCTGGAAATATCCACTTGCAGATTTCACAAAAAGAGTGTTTCCAAACTGCTCTATCAAAAGACAGGTTCAACTCTGTGAGTGGAATGCACGCATCGAGAAGAACTTTCTGAGAATGCTTCTGTCTAGTTTTTAGGTGAAGATATTACATTTCCCAGCATAGGCCTCAAAGTGCTCCAAATATCCTTTTGCAGATTTTACAAAAAGAGTGTTTCAAAACTGCTCTTTCAAAAAGAAGGTTCAAGTCTGTGAGTTGAATGCACTCAACACAAGGAAGTTTCTGAGAATGCTTCTGTCTAGTTTTTATGTGAAGATATTTCCATTTCCAGCATAGGCCTCAAAGCGCTCCAAATATCCATTTGCAGATTCTACAAAAAGAGTGTTTCCAAACTTCTCTATCAATTAGGTTCAACTCTGTGAGGTGAATGCACTCATCACAAAGAAGTTTCTGAGAATGCTGCTGTTTAGTTCTTATGTGAAGATATTTCCTTTTCCAGCATAGGCCGGAAATCGCTCTAAATATCCACTTGCAGATTTTACCAAAAGTGTGTTTCAAAACAGCTCTTTGAAAAGAAAGGTTCAACTCTGTGAGTTGATTGCACATGTGGTGAAGAAGTTTCTGAGAATGCTTCTGTCTGGTACTTAGCTGAAGAGATTTCATTTCACAGCATAGGCCTCATAGTGCTCCAAATATCCACTTGCAGATTCTACAAAAAGAGTGTTTCAAAACTGTTCTATCAAAAGGAAGGTTCAACTCTGTGACTAGAATGCACTCATCACAAAGAAGTTTCTGAGAATGCTTCTGTCTAGTTTTTATGTGAAGATATTTCCTTTTCCAACATAGGCCTCAAAGCGCTCCGAATAAACACCTGCAGATTGTACAAAAGGAGTGTTTCAAAACTGTTCTATGAAAAGGAACGTTCAAGTCTGTGAGTTGAATGCACTCCTCACAAAGAAGTTTCTGAGAATGCAGCTGTCTAGTTTTTGTGTGAAGATATTTCCTTTTCCTTGCATAGACCTCAAATCGCTGGAAACATCCACTTGCAGATTTCACAAAAAGAGTGTTTCCAAACTGCTCTATCAAAAGACGGGTTGAAATCTGTGAGTTGAATGCACGCATCGAGGAGATCTTTCTGAGAATGCTTCTGTCTAGTTTTTAGGTGAAGATATTCCATTTCCCAGCATGGGCCTCAAAATGCTCCAAATATCCACTTGCAGATTTTACAAAAAGAGTGTTTCAAAACTGCTCTTTCAAAAAGAAGGTTCAAGTCTATGGGTTGAACGCACTCAACACAAGGAAGTTTCTGAGAATGCTTCTGTCCAGTTTTTATGTGAATATATTTCCATTTCCAGCCTAGGCTTCAAAGCGCTCCAAATATCCACTTGCAGATTCTACAAAAAGAGTGTTTCCAAACTTGTCTATCAATTAGTAGGTTTAACTCTGTTAGGTGAATGCACTCATCACAATGAAATTTCTGAGAATGCTTCTCTCTAGTTTTTATGTGAAGCAATTTCCTTTTCCAACATAGGCCTCAAGGTGCTCTGCATAAACACTTGCGAATTCTACAAACTTAGTGATTCAAAACTGTTCTATCAAAAGGAACGTTCAAGTCTGAGGTGAATGCACTCATCAGAGAGAACTTTCTCAGAATGCTTCTGTCTAGTTTTCAGGTGAAGATATTTCATTGCCCAGCATAGGCCTCAAAGCGCTCCAAATATCCACTTGCAGATTCTACAAAAAGAGTCTTTCAAAACTGCTCTTTGAAAAGGAAGGTTCAAATCTGTGAGTTTAAAGCACTCATCAGAGAGAAGTTTCCGAGAATGATTCTATCTAGTTTTCATCTGCATGTGTTTCCTTTTCCACTAGATGCCGCAATCGCACCAAATATCCACTTGCAGTTTCCACGAAAAGAGTGTTGCAGAACTGCTCCATGGAAAGGAGTGTTCAACTCTGTGAGTTCAATCCCCACATGACATAAAAGTTTCTGAAAATGCTTCTGTCCAGTTTGTATATGAAGATATCTCCTTTTCCAGCATAAGCCTCAAAGAGCTCCAAATATCCACTTGCGTATTCTACAAAAACCGTGTTTCATAACTGGTCTATCAAAAGGGAGGTTCAACTCTGTGAGTTGAATGCACTCATCACAAAGAAGTTTCTGTGAATGCTTCCATCTAGCTTTTATGCAATGATGTTTCCTTTTGCAGCATAGGCCTCAAAGCGCTCCAAATATCCACTTGCAGATTCTACAAAAAGAGGGTTTCAAAACTGCTCTATCAAAAGGCAGGTTGAACTCCGTGAGTTGAATGCACAAAGCACAGGGAACTTTCTGAGAAAGCTTTTGTCCAGTTTCTACGTGAAGATATTTCCTATTCCTGCATAGGCCTCAAAGCACTCCATCCATCCACATGAAGATTCTACTAAGAGTGTTTCGAAACTTCTCTATCAAAAGAAAGGTTGAACTCCGTGAGTTCAACGCACACATCACAAAGAAGTTTCTGAGAATGCTTCTGTCCAGTTTTTATATGAAGATATTTCCTTTTCCAGCATAGGCCTCAAAGCGCTCCATATATCCACTTGCAGATGCTACAAAAAGAGTGTTTCAAAACTGCTCTTTCAGAAGGAAGCTTCAAGTCTGTGAGTTGAATGCACTTCTCACAAAGACGTTTCTGAGAATGCTTCTGTCTAGATTTCATGAGAAGATGTTTGCGTTTACATCACAGGCCTCAAATAACTCCAAATATTCACTTGCGTGTTCTACAAAAAGAGTGTTTCGAAACTTCTCTATCGATTGGTAGGTTCAACTCTCTGAGTTGAATGCACTCTTTACAAAGAGGTTTCTGAGAATATTTCTGTCTAGTTTTTATGTGAAGATATATCCTTTTCCAACATAGGCCTCGAAGCGCTCCGAATAAACAATTGCAGATTCTACAAAAGGAGTGCTTCAAAACTGTTCTATCGAAAGGAACGTTCAAGTCTGTGAGATGAATGCACTCTTCTCAAAGAGGTTTCTGAGAATGCTGCTGTCTAGTTTTTAGGTGAAGACATTTCCTTTTCCAGCATAGGCCTCAAAGCGCTCCAAATACCCACTTGCAGATTCTACAAAAAGAGTGTCTCCCAACTTCTCTATCAATTGGTAGGTTCAAGTCTGTGAGTTGAATGCAATCCACACAAAGAAGTTTCTGAGAATGCTGCTGTTTAGTTCTTATGTGAAGATATTTCCTTTTCCAGCATAGGCCGGAAATCGCTACAAATATCCACTTGCAGATTTTACCAAAAGTGTGCTTCAAAACTGCTCTTTGAAAAGAAAGGTTCAACACTGTGAGTTGAATGCACATATCGTGAAGAAGTTTCTGAGAATGCTTCTGTCTAGTACTTAGGTGAAGAGATTCCCTTTCACAGCATAGGCCTCATAGTGCTCCAAATATCCACTTGCAGATTCTACAAAAAGAGTGTTTGAAAACTGTTCTATCAAAAGGAAGGTTCAACTCTGTGAGTAGAATGCACTCATCACAAAGAAGTTTCTGAGAATGCTTCTGTCTAGTTTTTATGTGAAGACATTTCCTTTTCCAACATAGGCCTCAAAGCGTTCCGAATAAACACTTGCAGATTGTACAAAAGGAGTGTTTCAAAACTGTTCTATGAAAAGGAACGTTCAAGTCTGTGAGTTGAATGCACTCCTCACAAAGAAGTTTCTGAGAATGCAGCTGTCTAGTTTTTGTGTGAAGATATTTCCTTTTCCTTGCATAGGTCTCAAATCGCTGGAAATATCCACTTGCAGATTTCACAAGAAGAGTGTTTCCAAACTGCTCTATCAAAAGACAGGTTCAACTCTGTGAGTTGAATGCACGCATCGAGAAGAACTTTCTGAGAATGCTTCTGTCTAGTTTTTAGATGAAGATATTACATTTCCCAGCATAGGCCTCAAAGTGCTCCAAATATACTTTTGCAGATTTTACAAAAAGAGTGTTTCAAAACTGCTCTTTCAAAAAGAAGGTTCAAGTCTGTGAGTTGAATGCACTCAACACAAGGAAGTTTCTGAGAATGCTTCTGTCTAGTTTTTATGTGAAGATATTTCCATTTCCAGCATAGGCTTCAAAGCACTCCAAATATCCATTTGCAGATTCTACAAAAAGAGTGTTTCCAAACTTCTCTATCAATTAGTAGGTTCAACTCTGTGAGGTGAATGCACTCATCACAAAGAAGTTTCTGAGAATGCTGCTGTTTAGTTCTTATGTGAAGATATTTCCTTTTCCAGCATAGGCCGGAAATCGCTCTAAATATCCACTTGCAGATTTTACCAAAAGTGTGTTTCAAAACTGCTCTTTGAAAAGAAAGGTTCAACTCTGTGAGTTGATTGCACATGTGGTGAAGAAGTTTCTGAGAATGCTTCTGTCTAGTACTTAGCTGAAGAGATTTCATTTCACAGCATAGGCCTCATAGTGCTCCAAATATCCACTTGCAGATTCTACAAAAAGAGTGTTTCAAAACTGTTCTATCAAAAGGAAGGTTCAACTCTGTGACTAGAATGCACTCATCACAAAGAAGTTTCTGAGAATGCTTCTGTCTAGTTTTTATGTGAAGATATTTCCTTTTCCAACATAGGCCTCAAAGCGCTCCGAATAAACACCTGCAGATTGTACAAAAGGAGTGTTTCAAAACTGTTCTATGAAAAGGAACGTTCAAGTCTGTGAGTTGAATGCACTCCTCACAAAGAAGTTTCTGAGAATGCAGCTGTCTAGTTTTTGTGTGAAGATATTTCCTTTTCCTTGCATAGACCTCAAATCGCTGGAAACATCCACTTGCAGATTTCACAAAAAGAGTGTTTCCAAACTGCTCTATCAAAAGACGGGTTGAAATCTGTGAGTTGAATGCACGCATCGAGGAGATCTTTCTGAGAATGCTTCTGTCTAGTTTTTAGGTGAAGATATTCCATTTCCCAGCATGGGCCTCAAAATGCTCCAAATATCCATTTGCAGATTTTACAAAAAGAGTGTTTCAAAACTGCTCTTTCAAAAAGAAGGTTCAAGTCTATGGGTTGAACGCACTCAACACAAGGAAGTTTCTGAGAATGCTTCTGTCCAGTTTTTCTGTGAATATATTTCCATTTCCAGCCTAGGCTTCAAAGCGCTCCAAATATCCACTTGCAGATTCTACAAAAAGAGTGTTTCCAAACTTGTCTATCAATTAGTAGGTTTAACTCTGTTAGGTGAATGCACTCATCACAATGAAATTTCTGAGAATGCTTCTCTCTAGTTTTTATGTGAAGCAATTTCCTTTTCCAACATAGGCCTCAAGGTGCTCTGCATAAACACTTGCGAATTCTACAAACTTAGTGATTCAAAACTGTTCTATCAAAAGGAACGTTCAAGTCTGAGGTGAATGCACTCATCAGAGAGAACTTTCTCAGAATGCTTCTGTCTAGTTTTCAGGTGAAGATATTTCACTTCCAAGCATAGGCCTCAAAGCGCTCCAAATATCCACTTGCAGATTCTACAAAAAGAGTCTTTCAAAACTGCTCTTTGAAAAGGAAGGTTCAAATCTGTGAGTTGAAAGCACTCATCAGAGAGAAGTTTCCGAGAATGATTCTATCTAGTTTTCATCTGCATGTGTTTCCTTTTCCACTAGATGCCGCAATCGCACCAAATATCCACTTGCAGTTTCCACGAAAAGAGTGTTGCAGAACTGCTCCATGGAAAGGAGTGTTCAACTCTGTGAGTTCAATCCCCACATGACATAAAAGTTTCTGAAAATGCTTCTGTCCAGTTTGTATATGAAGATTTCTCCTTTTCCTGCATAAGCCTCAAAGAGCTCCAAATATCCACTTGCGTATTCTACAAAAACCGTGTTTCATAACTGGTCTATCAAAAGGGAGGTTCAACTCTGTGAGTTGAATGCACTCATCACAAAGAAGTTTCTGTGAATGCTTCCATCTAGCTTTTATGCAATGATATTTCCTTTTGCAGCATAGGCCTCAAAGCGCTCCAAATATCCACTTGCAGATTCTACAAAAAGAGGGTTTCAAAACTGCTCTATCAAAAGGCAGGTTGAACTCCGTGAGTTGAATGCACAAAGCACAGGGAACTTTCTGAGAAAGCTTTTGTCCAGTTTCTACGTGAAGATATTTCCTATTCCTGCATAGGCCTCAAAGCACTCCATCCATCCACATGAAGATTCTACTAAAAGAGTGTTTCGAAACTTCTCTATCAAAAGAAAGGTTGAACTCCGTGAGTTCAACGCACACATCACAAAGAAGTTTCTGAGAATGCTTCTGTCCAGTTTTTATGTGAAGATATTTCCTTTTCCAGCATAGGCCTCAAAGCGCTCCATATATCCACTTGCAGATGCTACAAAAAGAGTGTTTCAAAACTGCTCTTTCAGAAGGAAGCTTCAAGTCTGTGAGTTGAATGCACTTATCACAAAGACGTTTCTGAGAATGCTTCTGTCTAGATTTCATGAGAAGATGTTTCCATTTACATCACAGGCCTCAAATCCCTCCAAATATTCACTTGCGTGTTCTACAAAAAGAGTGTTTCGAAACTTCTCTATCGATTGGTAGGTTCAACTCTCTGAGTTGAATGCACTCTTTACAAAGAGGTTTCTGAGAATATTTCTGCCTAGTTTTTATGTGAAGATATATCCTTTTCCAACATAGGCCTCGAAGCGCTCCGACTAAACAATTGCAGATTCTACAAAAGGAGTGCTTCAAAACTGTTCTATCGAAAGGAACGTTCAACTCTGTGAGATGAATGCACTCTTCTCAAAGAGGTTTCTGAGAATGCTGCTGTCTAGTTTTTAGGTGAAGACATTTCCTTTTCCAGCATAGGCCTCAAAGCGCTCCAAATACCCACTTGCAGATTCTACAAAAAGAGTGTCTCCCAACTTCTCTATCAATTGGTAGGTTCAAGTCTGTGAGTTGAATGCAATCCACACCAAGAAGTTTCTGAGAATGCTGCTGTTTAGTTCTTATGTGAAGATATTTCCTTTTCCAGCATAGGCCGGAAATCGCTACAAATATCCACTTGCAGACTTTACCAAAAGTGTGCTTCAAAACTGCTCTTTGAAAAGAAAGGTTCAACACTGTGAGTTGAATGCACATATCGCGAAGAAGTTTCTGAGAATGCTTCTGTCTAGTACTTAGGTGAAGAGATTCCATTTCACAGCATAGGCCTCATAGTGCTCCAAATATCCACTTGCAGATTCTACAAAAAGAGTGTTTGAAAACTGTTCTATCAAAAGGAAGGTTCAACTCTGTGAGTAGAATGCACTCATCACAAAGAAGTTTCTGAGAATGCTTCTGTCTAGTTTTTATGTGAAGACATTTCCTTTTCCAACATAGGCCTCAAAGCGTTCCGAATAAACACTTGCAGATTGTACAAAAGGAGTGTTTCAAAACTGTTCTATGAAAGGGAACGTTCAAGTCTGTGAGATGAATGCGCTCTTCTCAAAGCGGTTACTGAGAATGCTGCTGTCTAGTTTTTAGGTGAAGACATTTCCTTTTCCAGCATAGGCCTCAAAGCGCTCCAAATTCCCATTTGCAGATTCTACAAAAAGAGTGTCTCCCAACTTCTCTATCAATTGGTAGGTTCAAGTCTGTGAGTTGAATGCAATCCACACAAAGAAGTTTCTGAGAATGCTGCTGTTTAGTTCTTATGTGAAAATATTTCCTTTTCCAGCATAGGCCAGAAATCGCTACAAATATCCACTTGCAGATTTTACTAAAAGTGTGCTTCAAAACTGCTCTTTGAAAAGAAAGGTTCAACACTGTGAGTTGAATGCACATATCGTGAAGAAGTTTCTGAGAATGCTTCTGTCTAGTACTTAGGTGAAGAGATTCCATTTCACAGCATAGGCCTCATAGTGCTCCAAATATCCACTTGCAGATTCTACAAAAAGAGTGTTTGAAAACTGTTCTATCAAAAGGAAGGTTCAACCCTGTGAGTAGAATGCACTCATCACAAAGAAGTTTCTGAGAATGCTTCTGTCTAGTTTTTATGTGAAGACATTTCCTTTTCCAACATAGGCCTCAAAGCTTTCCGAATAAACACTTGCAGATTGTACAAAAGGAGTGTTTCAAAACTGTTCTATGAAAAGGAACGTTCAAGTCTGTGAGTTGAATGCACTCCTAACAAAGAAGTTTCTGAGAATGCAGCTGTCTAGTTTTTGTGTGAAGATATTTCCTTTTCCTTGCATAGGTCTCAAATCGCTGGAAATATCCACTTGCAGATTTCACAAAAAGAGTGTTTCCAAACTGCTCTATCAAAAGACAGGTTCAACTCTGTGAGTGGAATGCACGCATCGAGAAGAACTTTCTGAGAATGCTTCTGTCTAGTTTTTAGGTGAAGATATTACATTTCCCAGCATAGGCCTCAAAGTGCTCCAAATATCCTTTTGCAGATTTTACAAAAAGAGTGTTTCAAAACTGCTCTTTCAAAAAGAAGGTTCAAGTCTGTGAGTTGAATGCACTCAACACAAGGAAGTTTCTGAGAATGCTTCTGTCTAGTTTTTATGTGAAGATATTTCCATTTCCAGCATAGGCCTCAAAGCGCTCCAAATATCCATTTGCAGATTCTACAAAAAGAGTGTTTCCAAACTTCTCTATCAATTAGGTTCAACTCTGTGAGGTGAATGCACTCATCACAAAGAAGTTTCTGAGAATGCTGCTGTTTAGTTCTTATGTGAAGATATTTCCTTTTCCAGCATAGGCCGGAAATCGCTCTAAATATCCACTTGCAGATTTTACCAAAAGTGTGTTTCAAAACAGCTCTTTGAAAAGAAAGGTTCAACTCTGTGAGTTGATTGCACATGTGGTGAAGAAGTTTCTGAGAATGCTTCTGTCTGGTACTTAGCTGAAGAGATTTCATTTCACAGCATAGGCCTCATAGTGCTCCAAATATCCACTTGCAGATTCTACAAAAAGAGTGTTTCAAAACTGTTCTATCAAAAGGAAGGTTCAACTCTGTGACTAGAATGCACTCATCACAAAGAAGTTTCTGAGAATGCTTCTGTCTAGTTTTTATGTGAAGATATTTCCTTTTCCAACATAGGCCTCAAAGCGCTCCGAATAAGCACCTGCAGATTGTACAAAAGGAGTGTTTCAAAACTGTTCTATGAAAAGGAACGTTCAAGTCTGTGAGTTGAATGCACTCCTCACAAAGAAGTTTCTGAGAATGCAGCTGTCTAGTTTTTGTGTGAAGATATTTCCTTTTCCTTGCATAGACCTCAAATCGCTGGAAACATCCACTTGCAGATTTCACAAAAAGAGTGTTTCCAAACTGCTCTATCAAAAGACGGGTTGAAATCTGTGAGTTGAATGCACGCATCGAGGAGATCTTTCTGAGAATGCTTCTGTCTAGTTTTTAGGTGAAGATATTCCATTTCCCAGCATGGGCCTCAAAATGCTCCAAATATCCATTTGCAGATTTTACAAAAAGAGTGTTTCAAAACTGCTCTTTCAAAAAGAAGGTTCAAGTCTATGGGTTGAACGCACTCAACACAAGGAAGTTTCTGAGAATGCTTCTGTCCAGTTTTTCTGTGAATATATTTCCATTTCCAGCCTAGGCTTCAAAGCGCTCCAAATATCCACTTGCAGATTCTACAAAAAGAGTGTTTCCAAACTTGTCTATCAATTAGTAGGTTTAACTCTGTTAGGTGAATGCACTCATCACAATGAAATTTCTGAGAATGCTTCTCTCTAGTTTTTATGTGAAGCAATTTCCTTTTCCAACATAGGCCTCAAGGTGCTCTGCATAAACACTTGCGAATTCTACAAACTTAGTGATTCAAAACTGTTCTATCAAAAGGAACGTTCAAGTCTGAGGTGAATGCACTCATCAGAGAGAACTTTCTCAGAATGCTTCTGTCTAGTTTTCAGGTGAAGATATTTCACTTCCAAGCACAGGCCTCAAAGCGCTCCAAATATCCACTTGCAGATTCTACAAAAAGAGTCTTTCAAAACTGCTCTTTGAAAAGGAAGGTTCAAATCTGTGAGTTTAAAGCACTCATCAGAGAGAAGTTTCCGAGAATGATTCTATCTAGTTTTCATCTGCATGTGTTTCCTTTTCCACTAGATGCCGCAATCGCACCAAATATCCACTTGCAGTTTCCACGAAAAGAGTGTTGCAGAACTGCTCCATGGAAAGGAGTGTTCAACTCTGTGAGTTCAATCCCCACATGACATAAAAGTTTCTGAAAATGCTTCTGTCCAGTTTGTATATGAAGATTTCTCCTTTTCCTGCATAAGCCTCAAAGAGCTCCAAATATCCACTTGCGTATTCTACAAAAACCGTGTTTCATAACTGGTCTATCAAAAGGGAGGTTCAACTCTGTGAGTTGAATGCACTCATCACAAAGAAGTTTCTGTGAATGCTTCCATCTAGCTTTTATGCAATGATATTTCCTTTTGCAGCATAGGCCTCAAAGCGCTCCAAATATCCACTTGCAGATTCTACAAAAAGAGGGTTTCAAAACTGCTCTATCAAAAGGCAGGTTGAACTCCGTGAGTTGAATGCACAAAGCACAGGGAACTTTCTGAGAAAGCTTTTGTCCAGTTTCTACGTGAAGATATTTCCTATTCCTGCATAGGCCTCAAAGCACTCCATCCATCCACATGAAGATTCTACTAAAAGAGTGTTTCGAAACTTCTCTATCAAAAGAAAGGTTGAACTCCGTGAGTTCAACGCACACATCACAAAGAAGTTTCTGAGAATGCTTCTGTCCAGTTTTTATGTGAAGATATTTCCTTTTCCAGCATAGGCCTCAAAGCGCTCCATATATCCACTTGCAGATGCTACAAAAAGAGTGTTTCAAAACTGCTCTTTCAGAAGGAAGCTTCAAGTCTGTGAGTTGAATGCACTTATCACAAAGACGTTTCTGAGAATGCTTCTGTCTAGATTTCATGAGAAGATGTTTCCATTTACATCACAGGCCTCAAATCCCTCCAAATATTCACTTGCGTGTTCTACAAAAAGAGTGTTTCGAAACTTCCCTATCGATTGGTAGGTTCAACTCTCTGAGTTGAATGCACTCTTTACAAAGAGGTTTCTGAGAATATTTCTGCCTAGTTTTTATGTGAAGATATATCCTTTTCCAACATAGGCCTCGAAGCGCTCCGACTAAACAATTGCAGATTCTACAAAAGGAGTGCTTCAAAACTGTTCTATCGAAAGGAACGTTCAACTCTGTGAGATGAATGCACTCTTCTCAAAGAGGTTTCTGAGAATGCTGCTGTCTAGTTTTTAGGTGAAGACATTTCCTTTTCCAGCATAGGCCTCAAAGCGCTCCAAATACCCACTTGCAGATTCTACAAAAAGAGTGTCTCCCAACTTCTCTATCAATTGGTAGGTTCAAGTCTGTGAGTTGAATGCAATCCACACCAAGAAGTTTCTGAGAATGCTGCTGTTTAGTTCTTATGTGAAGATATTTCCTTTTCCAGCATAGGCCGGAAATCGCTACAAATATCCACTTGCAGACTTTACCAAAAGTGTGCTTCAAAACTGCTCTTTGAAAAGAAAGGTTCAACACTGTGAGTTGAATGCACATATCGCGAAGAAGTTTCTGAGAATGCTTCTGTCTAGTACTTAGGTGAAGAGATTCCATTTCACAGCATAGGCCTCATAGTGCTCCAAATATCCACTTGCAGATTCTACAAAAAGAGTGTTTCAAAACTGTTCTATCAAAAGGAAGGTTCAACTCTGTGACTTGAATGCACTCATCACAAAGAAGTTTCTGAGAATGCTTCTGTCTAGTTTTTATGTGAAGACATTTCCTTTTCCAACATAGGCCTCAAAGCGTTCCGAATAAACACTTGCAGATTGTACAAAAGGAGTGTTTCAAAACTGTTCTATGAAAGGGAACGTTCAAGTCTGTGAGATGAATGCGCTCTTCTCAAAGCGGTTACTGAGAATGCTGCTGTCTAGTTTTTAGGTGAAGACATTTCCTTTTCCAGCATAGGCCTCAAAGCGCTCCAAATTCCCATTTGCAGATTCTACAAAAAGAGTGTCTCCCAACTTCTCTATCAATTGGTAGGTTCAAGTCTGTGAGTTGAATGCAATCCACACAAAGAAGTTTCTGAGAATGCTGCTGTTTAGTTCTTATGTGAAAATATTTCCTTTTCCAGCATAGGCCAGAAATCGCTACAAATATCCACTTGCAGATTTTACTAAAAGTGTGCTTCAAAACTGCTCTTTGAAAAGAAAGGTTCAACACTGTGAGTTGAATGCACATATCGTGAAGAAGTTTCTGAGAATGCTTCTGTCTAGTACTTAGGTGAAGAGATTCCATTTCACAGCATAGGCCTCATAGTGCTCCAAATATCCACTTGCAGATTCTACAAAAAGAGTGTTTGAAAACTGTTCTATCAAAAGGAAGGTTCAACCCTGTGAGTAGAATGCACTCATCACAAAGAAGTTTCTGAGAATGCTTCTGTCTAGTTTTTATGTGAAGACATTTCCTTTTCCAACATAGGCCTCAAAGCGTTCCGAATAAACACTTGCAGATTGTACAAAAGGAGTGTTTCAAAACTGTTCTATGAAAAGGAACGTTCAAGTCTGTGAGTTGAATGCACTCCTAACAAAGAAGTTTCTGAGAATGCAGCTGTCTAGTTTTTGTGTGAAGATATTTCCTTTTCCTTGCATAGGTCTCAAATCGCTGGAAATATCCACTTGCAGATTTCACAAAAAGAGTGTTTCCAAACTGCTCTATCAAAAGACAGGTTCAACTCTGTGAGTGGAATGCACGCATCGAGAAGAACTTTCTGAGAATGCTTCTGTCTAGTTTTTAGGTGAAGATATTACATTTCCCAGCATAGGCCTCAAAGTGCTCCAAATATCCTTTTGCAGATTTTACAAAAAGAGTGTTTCAAAACTGCTCTTTCAAAAAGAAGGTTCAAGTCTGTGAGTTGAATGCACTCAACACAAGGAAGTTTCTGAGAATGCTTCTGTCTAGTTTTTATGTGAAGATATTTCCATTTCCAGCATAGGCCTCAAAGCGCTCCAAATATCCATTTGCAGATTCTACAAAAAGAGTGTTTCCAAACTTCTCTATCAATTAGGTTCAACTCTGTGAGGTGAATGCACTCATCACAAAGAAGTTTCTGAGAATGCTGCTGTTTAGTTCTTATGTGAAGATATTTCCTTTTCCAGCATAGGCCGGAAATCGCTCTAAATATCCACTTGCAGATTTTACCAAAAGTGTGTTTCAAAACAGCTCTTTGAAAAGAAAGGTTCAACTCTGTGAGTTGATTGCACATGTGGTGAAGAAGTTTCTGAGAATGCTTCTGTCTGGTACTTAGCTGAAGAGATTTCATTTCACAGCATAGGCCTCATAGTGCTCCAAATATCCACTTGCAGATTCTACAAAAAGAGTGTTTCAAAACTGTTCTATCAAAAGGAAGGTTCAACTCTGTGACTAGAATGCACTCATCACAAAGAAGTTTCTGAGAATGCTTCTGTCTAGTTTTTATGTGAAGATATTTCCTTTTCCAACATAGGCCTCAAAGCGCTCCGAATAAGCACCTGCAGATTGTACAAAAGGAGTGTTTCAAAACTGTTCTATGAAAAGGAACGTTCAAGTCTGTGAGTTGAATGCACTCCTCACAAAGAAGTTTCTGAGAATGCAGCTGTCTAGTTTTTGTGTGAAGATATTTCCTTTTCCTTGCATAGACCTCAAATCGCTGGAAACATCCACTTGCAGATTTCACAAAAAGAGTGTTTCCAAACTGCTCTATCAAAAGACGGGTTGAAATCTGTGAGTTGAATGCACGCATCGAGGAGATCTTTCTGAGAATGCTTCTGTCTAGTTTTTAGGTGAAGATATTCCATTTCCCAGCATGGGCCTCAAAATGCTCCAAATATCCATTTGCAGATTTTACAAAAAGAGTGTTTCAAAACTGCTCTTTCAAAAAGAAGGTTCAAGTCTATGGGTTGAACGCACTCAACACAAGGAAGTTTCTGAGAATGCTTCTGTCCAGTTTTTCTGTGAATATATTTCCATTTCCAGCCTAGGCTTCAAAGCGCTCCAAATATCCACTTGCAGATTCTACAAAAAGAGTGTTTCCAAACTTGTCTATCAATTAGTAGGTTTAACTCTGTTAGGTGAATGCACTCATCACAATGAAATTTCTGAGAATGCTTCTCTCTAGTTTTTATGTGAAGCAATTTCCTTTTCCAACATAGGCCTCAAGGTGCTCTGCATAAACACTTGCGAATTCTACAAACTTAGTGATTCAAAACTGTTCTATCAAAAGGAACGTTCAAGTCTGAGGTGAATGCACTCATCAGAGAGAACTTTCTCAGAATGCTTCTGTCTAGTTTTCAGGTGAAGATATTTCACTTCCAAGCACAGGCCTCAAAGCGCTCCAAATATCCACTTGCAGATTCTACAAAAAGAGTCTTTCAAAACTGCTCTTTGAAAAGGAAGGTTCAAATCTGTGAGTTTAAAGCACTCATCAGAGAGAAGTTTCCGAGAATGATTCTATCTAGTTTTCATCTGCATGTGTTTCCTTTTCCACTAGATGCCGCAATCGCACCAAATATCCACTTGCAGTTTCCACGAAAAGAGTGTTGCAGAACTGCTCCATGGAAAGGAGTGTTCAACTCTGTGAGTTCAATCCCCACATGACATAAAAGTTTCTGAAAATGCTTCTGTCCAGTTTGTATATGAAGATTTCTCCTTTTCCTGCATAAGCCTCAAAGAGCTCCAAATATCCACTTGCGTATTCTACAAAAACCGTGTTTCATAACTGGTCTATCAAAAGGGAGGTTCAACTCTGTGAGTTGAATGCACTCATCACAAAGAAGTTTCTGTGAATGCTTCCATCTAGCTTTTATGCAATGATATTTCCTTTTGCAGCATAGGCCTCAAAGCGCTCCAAATATCCACTTGCAGATTCTACAAAAAGAGGGTTTCAAAACTGCTCTATCAAAAGGCAGGTTGAACTCCGTGAGTTGAATGCACAAAGCACAGGGAACTTTCTGAGAAAGCTTTTGTCCAGTTTCTACGTGAAGATATTTCCTATTCCTGCATAGGCCTCAAAGCACTCCATCCATCCACATGAAGATTCTACTAAAAGAGTGTTTCGAAACTTCTCTATCAAAAGAAAGGTTGAACTCCGTGAGTTCAACGCACACATCACAAAGAAGTTTCTGAGAATGCTTCTGTCCAGTTTTTATGTGAAGATATTTCCTTTTCCAGCATAGGCCTCAAAGCGCTCCATATATCCACTTGCAGATGCTACAAAAAGAGTGTTTCAAAACTGCTCTTTCAGAAGGAAGCTTCAAGTCTGTGAGTTGAATGCACTTATCACAAAGACGTTTCTGAGAATGCTTCTGTCTAGATTTCATGAGAAGATGTTTCCATTTACATCACAGGCCTCAAATCCCTCCAAATATTCACTTGCGTGTTCTACAAAAAGAGTGTTTCGAAACTTCCCTATCGATTGGTAGGTTCAACTCTCTGAGTTGAATGCACTCTTTACAAAGAGGTTTCTGAGAATATTTCTGCCTAGTTTTTATGTGAAGATATATCCTTTTCCAACATAGGCCTCGAAGCGCTCCGACTAAACAATTGCAGATTCTACAAAAGGAGTGCTTCAAAACTGTTCTATCGAAAGGAACGTTCAACTCTGTGAGATGAATGCACTCTTCTCAAAGAGGTTTCTGAGAATGCTGCTGTCTAGTTTTTAGGTGAAGACATTTCCTTTTCCAGCATAGGCCTCAAAGCGCTCCAAATACCCACTTGCAGATTCTACAAAAAGAGTGTCTCCCAACTTCTCTATCAATTGGTAGGTTCAAGTCTGTGAGTTGAATGCAATCCACACCAAGAAGTTTCTGAGAATGCTGCTGTTTAGTTCTTATGTGAAGATATTTCCTTTTCCAGCATAGGCCGGAAATCGCTACAAATATCCACTTGCAGACTTTACCAAAAGTGTGCTTCAAAACTGCTCTTTGAAAAGAAAGGTTCAACACTGTGAGTTGAATGCACATATCGCGAAGAAGTTTCTGAGAATGCTTCTGTCTAGTACTTAGGTGAAGAGATTCCATTTCACAGCATAGGCCTCATAGTGCTCCAAATATCCACTTGCAGATTCTACAAAAAGAGTGTTTCAAAACTGTTCTATCAAAAGGAAGGTTCAACTCTGTGACTTGAATGCACTCATCACAAAGAAGTTTCTGAGAATGCTTCTGTCTAGTTTTTATGTGAAGACATTTCCTTTTCCAACATAGGCCTCAAAGCGTTCCGAATAAACACTTGCAGATTGTACAAAAGGAGTGTTTCAAAACTGTTCTATGAAAGGGAACGTTCAAGTCTGTGAGATGAATGCGCTCTTCTCAAAGCGGTTACTGAGAATGCTGCTGTCTAGTTTTTAGGTGAAGACATTTCCTTTTCCAGCATAGGCCTCAAAGCGCTCCAAATTCCCATTTGCAGATTCTACAAAAAGAGTGTCTCCCAACTTCTCTATCAATTGGTAGGTTCAAGTCTGTGAGTTGAATGCAATCCACACAAAGAAGTTTCTGAGAATGCTGCTGTTTAGTTCTTATGTGAAAATATTTCCTTTTCCAGCATAGGCCAGAAATCGCTACAAATATCCACTTGCAGATTTTACTAAAAGTGTGCTTCAAAACTGCTCTTTGAAAAGAAAGGTTCAACACTGTGAGTTGAATGCACATATCGTGAAGAAGTTTCTGAGAATGCTTCTGTCTAGTACTTAGGTGAAGAGATTCCATTTCACAGCATAGGCCTCATAGTGCTCCAAATATCCACTTGCAGATTCTACAAAAAGAGTGTTTGAAAACTGTTCTATCAAAAGGAAGGTTCAACCCTGTGAGTAGAATGCACTCATCACAAAGAAGTTTCTGAGAATGCTTCTGTCTAGTTTTTATGTGAAGACATTTCCTTTTCCAACATAGGCCTCAAAGCGTTCCGAATAAACACTTGCAGATTGTACAAAAGGAGTGTTTCAAAACTGTTCTATGAAAAGGAACGTTCAAGTCTGTGAGTTGAATGCACTCCTAACAAAGAAGTTTCTGAGAATGCAGCTGTCTAGTTTTTGTGTGAAGATATTTCCTTTTCCTTGCATAGGTCTCAAATCGCTGGAAATATCCACTTGCAGATTTCACAAAAAGAGTGTTTCCAAACTGCTCTATCAAAAGACAGGTTCAACTCTGTGAGTGGAATGCACGCATCGAGAAGAACTTTCTGAGAATGCTTCTGTCTAGTTTTTAGGTGAAGATATTACATTTCCCAGCATAGGCCTCAAAGTGCTCCAAATATCCTTTTGCAGATTTTACAAAAAGAGTGTTTCAAAACTGCTCTTTCAAAAAGAAGGTTCAAGTCTGTGAGTTGAATGCACTCAACACAAGGAAGTTTCTGAGAATGCTTCTGTCTAGTTTTTATGTGAAGATATTTCCATTTCCAGCATAGGCCTCAAAGCGCTCCAAATATCCATTTGCAGATTCTACAAAAAGAGTGTTTCCAAACTTCTCTATCAATTAGGTTCAACTCTGTGAGGTGAATGCACTCATCACAAAGAAGTTTCTGAGAATGCTGCTGTTTAGTTCTTATGTGAAGATATTTCCTTTTCCAGCATAGGCCGGAAATCGCTCTAAATATCCACTTGCAGATTTTACCAAAAGTGTGTTTCAAAACAGCTCTTTGAAAAGAAAGGTTCAACTCTGTGAGTTGATTGCACATGTGGTGAAGAAGTTTCTGAGAATGCTTCTGTCTGGTACTTAGCTGAAGAGATTTCATTTCACAGCATAGGCCTCATAGTGCTCCAAATATCCACTTGCAGATTCTACAAAAAGAGTGTTTCAAAACTGTTCTATCAAAAGGAAGGTTCAACTCTATGACTAGAATGCACTCATCACAAAGAAGTTTCTGAGAATGCTTCTGTCTAGTTTTTATGTGAAGATATTTCCTTTTCCAACATAGGCCTCAAAGCGCTCCGAATAAGCACCTGCAGATTGTACAAAAGGAGTGTTTCAAAACTGTTCTAT
This sequence comes from Pongo pygmaeus, assembly GCF_028885625.2. Lineage (NCBI taxonomy): Eukaryota > Metazoa > Chordata > Mammalia > Primates > Hominidae > Pongo > Pongo pygmaeus. The sequence goes on from NC_085930.1 coordinate 22,728,428, forward strand.
GAAAAGGAACGTTCAAGTCTGTGAGTTGAATGCACTCCTCACAAAGAAGTTTCTGAGAATGCAGCTGTCTAGTTTTTGTGTGAAGATATTTCCTTTTCCTTGCATAGACCTCAAATCGCTGGAAACATCCACTTGCAGATTTCACAAAAAGAGTGTTTCCAAACTGCTCTATCAAAAGACGGGTTGAAATCTGTGAGTTGAATGCACGCATCGAGGAGATCTTTCTGAGAATGCTTCTGTCTAGTTTTTAGGTGAAGATATTCCATTTCCCAGCATGGGCCTCAAAATGGTCCAAATATCCACTTGCAGATTTTACAAAAAGAGTGTTTCAAAACTGCTCTTTCAAAAAGAAGGTTCAAGTCTATGGGTTGAACGCACTCAACACAAGGAAGTTTCTGAGAATGCTTCTGTCCAGTTTTTCTGTGAATATATTTCCATTTCCAGCCTAGGCTTCAAAGCGCTCCAAATATCCACTTGCAGATTCTACAAAAAGAGTGTTTCCAAACTTGTCTATCAATTAGTAGGTTTAACTCTGTTAGGTGAATGCACTCATCACAATGAAATTTCTGAGAATGCTTCTCTCTAGTTTTTATGTGAAGCAATTTCCTTTTCCAACATAGGCCTCAAGGTGCTCTGCATAAACACTTGCGAATTCTACAAACTTAGTGATTCAAAACTGTTCTATCAAAAGGAACGTTCAAGTCTGAGGTGAATGCACTCATCAGAGAGAACTTTCTCAGAATGCTTCTGTCTAGTTTTCAGGTGAAGATATTTCATTGCCCAGCATAGGCCTCAAAGCGCTCCAAATATCCACTTGCAGATTCTACAAAAAGAGTCTTTCAAAACTGCTCTTTGAAAAGGAAGGTTCAAATCTGTGAGTTGAAAGCACTCATCAGAGAGAAGTTTCCGAGAATGATTCTATCTAGTTTTCATCTGCATGTGTTTCCTTTTCCACTAGATGCCGCAATCGCACCAAATATCCACTTGCAGTTTCCACGAAAAGAGTGTTGCAGAACTGCTCCATGGAAAGGAGTGTTCAACTCTGTGAGTTCAATCCCCACATGACATAAAAGTTTCTGAAAATGCTTCTGTCCAGTTTGTACATGAAGATATCTCCTTTTCCAGCATAAGCCTCAAAGAGCTCCAAATATCCACTTGCGTATTCTACAAAAACCGTGTTTCATAACTGGTCTATCAAAAGGGAGGTTCAACTCTGTGAGTTGAATGCACTCATCACAAAGAAGTTTCTGTGAATGCTTCCATCTAGCTTTTATGCAATGATGTTTCCTTTTGCAGCATAGGCCTCAAAGCGCTCCAAATATCCACTTGCAGATTCTACAAAAAGAGGGTTTCAAAACTGCTCTATCAAAAGGCAGGTTGAACTCCGTGAGTTGAATGCACAAAGCACAGGGAACTTTCTGAGAAAGCTTTTGTCCAGTTTCTACGTGAAGATATTTCCTATTCCTGCATAGGCCTCAAAGCACTCCATCCATCCACATGAAGATTCTACTAAAAGAGTGTTTCGAAACTTCTCTATCAAAAGAAAGGTTGAACTCCGTGAGTTCAACGCACACATCACAAAGAAGTTTCTGAGAATGCTTCTGTCCAGTTTTTATGTGAAGATATTTCCTTTTCCAGCATAGGCCTCAAAGCGCTCCATATATCCACTTGCAGATGCTACAAAAAGAGTGTTTCAAAACTGCTCTTTCAGAAGGAAGCTTCAAGTCTGTGAGTTGAATGCACTTATCACAAAGACGTTTCTGAGAATGCTTCTGTCTAGATTTCATGAGAAGATGTTTCCATTTACATCACAGGCCTCAAATCCCTCCAAATATTCACTTGCGTGTTCTACATAAAGAGTGTTTCGAAACTTCTCTATCGATTGGTAGGTTCAACTCTCTGAGTTGAATGCACTCTTTACAAAGAGGTTTCTGAGAATATTTCTGCCTAGTTTTTATGTGAAGATATATCCTTTTCCAACATAGGCCTCGAAGCGCTCCGACTAAACAATTGCAGATTCTACAAAAGGAGTGCTTCAAAACTGTTCTATCGAAAGGAACGTTCAACTCTGTGAGATGAATGCACTCTTCTCAAAGAGGTTTCTGAGAATGCTGCTGTCTAGTTTTTAGGTGAAGACATTTCCTTTTCCAGCATAGGCCTCAAAGCGCTCCAAATACCCACTTGCAGATTCTACAAAAAGAGTGTCTCCCAACTTCTCTATCAATTGGTAGGTTCAGGTCTGTGAGTTGAATGCAATCCACACCAAGAAGTTTCTGAGAATGCTGCTGTTTAGTTCTTATGTGAAGATATTTCCTTTTCCAGCATAGGCCGGAAATCGCTACAAATATCCACTTGCAGACTTTACCAAAAGTGTGCTTCAAAACTGCTCTTTGAAAAGAAAGGTTCAACACTGTGAGTTGAATGCACATATCGCGAAGAAGTTTCTGAGAATGCTTCTGTCTAGTACTTAGGTGAAGAGATTCCATTTCACAGCATAGGCCTCATAGTGCTCCAAATATCCACTTGCAGATTCTACAAAAAGAGTGTTTCAAAACTGTTCTATCAAAAGGAGGGTTCAACTCTGTGACTTGAATGCACTCATCACAAAGAAGTTTCTGAGAATGCTTCTGTCTAGTTTTTATGTGAAGACATTTCCTTTTCCAACATAGGCCTCAAAGCGTTCCGAAGAAACACTTGCAGATTGTACAAAAGGAGTGTTTCAAAACTGTTCTATGAAAAGGAACGTTCAAGTCTGTGAGTTGAATGCACTCCTCACAAAGAAGTTTCTGAGAATGCAGCTGTCTAGTTTTTGTGTGAAGATATTTCCTTTTCCTTGCATAGGTCTCAAATCGCTGGAAATATCCACTTGCAGATTTCACAAGAAGAGTGTTTCCAAACTGCTCTATCAAAAGACAGGTTCAACTCTGTGAGTTGAATGCACGCATCGAGAAGAACTTTCTGAGAATGCTTCTGTCTAGTTTTTAGATGAAGATATTACATTTCCCAGCATAGGCCTCAAAGTGCTCCAAATATCCTTTTGCAGATTTTACAAAAAGAGTGTTTCAAAACTGCTCTTTCAAAAAGAAGTTTCAAGTCTGTGAGTTGAATGCACTCAACACAAGGAAGTTTCTGAGAATGCTTCTGTCTAGTTTTTATGTGAAGATATTTCCATTTCCAGCATAGGCTTCAAAGCACTCCAAATATCCATTTGCAGATTCTACAAAAAGAGTGTTTCCAAACTTCTCTATCAATTAGTAGGTTCAACTCTGTGAGGTGAATGCACTCATCACAAAGAAGTTTCTGAGAATGCTGCTGTTTAGTTCTTATGTGAAGATATTTCCTTTTCCAGCATAGGCCGGAAATCGCTCTAAATATCCACTTGCAGATTTTACCAAAAGTGTGTTTCAAAACTGCTCTTTGAAAAGAAAGGTTCAACTCTGTGAGTTGATTGCACATGTGGTGAAGAAGTTTCTGAGAATGCTTCTGTCTAGTACTTAGCTGAAGAGATTTCATTTCACAGCATAGGCCTCATAGTGCTCCAAATATCCACTTGCAGATTCTACAAAAAGAGTGTTTCAAAACTGTTCTATCAAAAGGAAGGTTCAACTCTGTGACTAGAATGCACTCATCACAAAGAAGTTTCTGAGAATGCTTCTGTCTAGTTTTTATGTGAAGATATTTCCTTTTCCAACATAGGCCTCAAAGCGCTCCGAATAAACACCTGCAGATTGTACAAAAGGAGTGTTTCAAAACTGTTCTATGAAAAGGAACGTTCAAGTCTGTGAGTTGAATGCACTCCTCACAAAGAAGTTTCTGAGAATGCAGCTGTCTAGTTTTTGTGTGAAGATATTTCCTTTTCCTTGCATAGACCTCAAATCGCTGGAAACATCCACTTGCAGATTTCACAAAAAGAGTGTTTCCAAACTGCTCTATCAAAAGACGGGTTGAAATCTGTGAGTTGAATGCACGCATCGAGGAGATCTTTCTGAGAATGCTTCTGTCTAGTTTTTAGGTGAAGATATTCCATTTCCCAGCATGGGCCTCAAAATGCTCCAAATATCCATTTGCAGATTTTACAAAAAGAGTGTTTCAAAACTGCTCTTTCAAAAAGAAGGTTCAAGTCTATGGGTTGAACGCACTCAACACAAGGAAGTTTCTGAGAATGCTTCTGTCCAGTTTTTATGTGAATATATTTCCATTTCCAGCCTAGGCTTCAAAGCGCTCCAAATATCCACTTGCAGATTCTACAAAAAGAGTGTTTCCAAACTTGTCTATCAATTAGTAGGTTTAACTCTGTTAGGTGAATGCACTCATCACAATGAAATTTCTGAGAATGCTTCTCTCTAGTTTTTATGTGAAGCAATTTCCTTTTCCAACATAGGCCTCAAGGTGCTCTGCATAAACACTTGCGAATTCTACAAACTTAGTGATTCAAAACTGTTCTATCAAAAGGAACGTTCAAGTCTGAGGTGAATGCACTCATCAGAGAGAACTTTCTCAGAATGCTTCTGTCTAGTTTTCAGGTGAAGATATTTCACTTCCAAGCATAGGCCTCAAAGCGCTCCAAATATCCACTTGCAGATTCTACAAAAAGAGTCTTTCAAAACTGCTCTTTGAAAAGGAAGGTTCAAATCTGTGAGTTGAAAGCACTCATCAGAGAGAAGTTTCCGAGAATGATTCTATCTAGTTTTCATCTGCATGTGTTTCCTTTTCCACTAGATGCCGCAATCGCACCAAATATCCACTTGCAGTTTCCACGAAAAGAGTGTTGCAGAACTGCTCCATGGAAAGGAGTGTTCAACTCTGTGAGTTCAATCCCCACATGACATAAAAGTTTCTGAAAATGCTTCTGTCCAGTTTGTATATGAAGATTTCTCCTTTTCCTGCATAAGCCTCAAAGAGCTCCAAATATCCACTTGCGTATTCTACAAAAACCGTGTTTCATAACTGGTCTATCAAAAGGGAGGTTCAACTCTGTGAGTTGAATGCACTCATCACAAAGAAGTTTCTGTGAATGCTTCCATCTAGCTTTTATGCAATGATATTTCCTTTTGCAGCATAGGCCTCAAAGCGCTCCAAATATCCACTTGCAGATTCTACAAAAAGAGGGTTTCAAAACTGCTCTATCAAAAGGCAGGTTGAACTCCGTGAGTTGAATGCACAAAGCACAGGGAACTTTCTGAGAAAGCTTTTGTCCAGTTTCTACGTGAAGATATTTCCTATTCCTGCATAGGCCTCAAAGCACTCCATCCATCCACATGAAGATTCTACTAAAAGAGTGTTTCGAAACTTCTCTATCAAAAGAAAGGTTGAACTCCGTGAGTTCAACGCACACATCACAAAGAAGTTTCTGAGAATGCTTCTGTCCAGTTTTTATGTGAAGATATTTCCTTTTCCAGCATAGGCCTCAAAGCGCTCCATATATCCACTTGCAGATGCTACAAAAAGAGTGTTTCAAAACTGCTCTTTCAGAAGGAAGCTTCAAGTCTGTGAGTTGAATGCACTTATCACAAAGACGTTTCTGAGAATGCTTCTGTCTAGATTTCATGAGAAGATGTTTCCATTTACATCACAGGCCTCAAATCCCTCCAAATATTCACTTGCGTGTTCTACAAAAAGAGTGTTTCGAAACTTCTCTATCGATTGGTAGGTTCAACTCTCTGAGTTGAATGCACTCTTTACAAAGAGGTTTCTGAGAATATTTCTGCCTAGTTTTTATGTGAAGATATATCCTTTTCCAACATAGGCCTCGAAGCGCTCCGACTAAACAATTGCAGATTCTACAAAAGGAGTGCTTCAAAACTGTTCTATCGAAAGGAACGTTCAACTCTGTGAGATGAATGCACTCTTCTCAAAGAGGTTTCTGAGAATGCTGCTGTCTAGTTTTTAGGTGAAGACATTTCCTTTTCCAGCATAGGCCTCAAAGCGCTCCAAATACCCACTTGCAGATTCTACAAAAAGAGTGTCTCCCAACTTCTCTATCAATTGGTAGGTTCAAGTCTGTGAGTTGAATGCAATCCACACCAAGAAGTTTCTGAGAATGCTGCTGTTTAGTTCTTATGTGAAGATATTTCCTTTTCCAGCATAGGCCGGAAATCGCTACAAATATCCACTTGCAGACTTTACCAAAAGTGTGCTTCAAAACTGCTCTTTGAAAAGAAAGGTTCAACACTGTGAGTTGAATGCACATATCGCGAAGAAGTTTCTGAGAATGCTTCTGTCTAGTACTTAGGTGAAGAGATTCCATTTCACAGCATAGGCCTCATAGTGCTCCAAATATCCACTTGCAGATTCTACAAAAAGAGTGTTTCAAAACTGTTCTATCAAAAGGAGGGTTCAACTCTGTGACTTGAATGCACTCATCACAAAGAAGTTTCTGAGAATGCTTCTGTCTAGTTTTTATGTGAAGACATTTCCTTTTCCAACATAGGCCTCAAAGCGTTCCGAATAAACACTTGCAGATTGTACAAAAGGAGTGTTTCAAAACTGTTCTATGGAAGGGAACGTTCAAGTCTGTGAGATGAATGCGCTCTTCTCAAAGCGGTTACTGAGAATGCTGCTGTCTAGTTTTTAGGTGAAGACATTTCCTTTTCCAGCATAGGCCTCAAAGCGCTCCAAATACCCACTTGCAGATTCTACAAAAAGAGTGTCTCCCAACTTCTCTATCAATTGGTAGGTTCAAGTCTGTGAGTTGAATGCAATCCACACAAAGAAGTTTCTGAGAATGCTGCTGTTTAGTTCTTATGTGAAGATATTTCCTTTTCCAGCATAGGCCGGAAATCGCTACAAATATCCACTTGCAGATTTTACCAAAAGTGTCCTTCAAAACAGCTCTTTGAAAAGAAAGGTTCAACACTGTGAGTTGAATGCACATATCGTGAAGAAGTTTCTGAGAATGCTTCTGTCTAGTACTTAGGTGAAGAGATTCCATTTCACAGCATAGGCCTCATAGTGCTCCAAATATCCACTTGCAGATTCTACAAAAAGAGTGTTTCAAAACTGTTCTATCAAAAGGAAGGTTCAACTCTGTGAGTAGAATGCACTCATCACAAAGAAGTTTCTGAGAATGCTTCTGTCTAGTTTTTATGTGAAGACATTTCCTTTTCCAACATAGGCCTCAAAGCGTTCCGAATAAACACTTGCAGATTGTACAAAAGGAGTGTTTCAAAACTGTTCTATGAAAAGGAACGTTCAAGTCTGTGAGTTGAATGCACTCCTCACAAAGAAGTTTCTGAGAATGCAGCTGTCTAGTTTTTGTGTGAAGATATTTCCTTTTCCTTGCATAGGTCTCAAATCGCTGGAAATATCCACTTGCAGATTTCACAAAAAGAGTGTTTCCAAACTGCTCTATCAAAAGACAGGATCAACTCTGTGAGCTGAATGCACGCATCGAGAAGAACTTTCTGAGAATGCTTCTGTCTAGTTTTTAGGTGAAGATACTACATTTCCCAGCATAGGCCTCAAAGTGCTCCAAATATCCTTTTGCAGATTTTACAAAAAGAGTGTTTCAAAACTGCTCTTTCAAAAAGAAGGTTCAAGTCTGTGAGTTGAATGCATTCAACACAAGGAAGTTTCTGAGAATGCTTCTGTCTAGTTTTTATGTGAAGATATTTCCATTTCCAGCATAGGCCTCAAAGCGCTCCAAATATCCATTTGCAGATTCTACAAAAAGAGTGTTTCCAAACTTCTCTATCAATTAGTCTGTTCAACTCTGTGAGGTGAATGCACTCATCACAAAGAAGTTTCTGAGAATGCTGCTGTTTAGTTCTTATGTGAAGATATTTCCTTTTCCAGCATAGGCCGGAAATCGCTCTAAATATCCACTTGCAGATTTTACCTAAAGTGTCTTTCAAAACTGCTCTTTGAAAAGAAAGATTCAACTCTGTGAGTTGATTGCACATGTGGTGAAGAAGTTTCTGAGAATGCTTCTATCTAGTACTTAGCTGAAGAGATTTCATTTCACAGCATAGGCCTCATAGTGCTCCAAATATCCACTTGCAGATTCTACAAAAAGAGTGTTTCAAAACAGTTCTATCAAAAGGAAGGTTCAAGTCTGTGAGTAGAATGCACTCATCACAAAGAAGTTTCTGAGAATGCTTCTGTCTAGTTTTTATGTGAAGATATTTCCTTTTCCAACATAGGCCTCAAAGCGCTCCGAATAAACACCGGCAGATTGTACAAAAGGAGTGTTTCAAGAGTGTTCTATGAAAAGGAACGTTCAAGTCTGTGAGTTGAATGCACTCCTCACAAAGAAGTTTCTGAGAATGCAGCTGTCTAGTTTTTGTGTGAAGATATTTCCTTTTCCTTGCATAGACCTCAAATCGCTGGAAATATCCACTTGCAGATTTCACAAAAAGAGTGTTTCCAAACTGCTCTATCAAAAGACGGGTTGAAATCTGTGAGTTGAATGCACGCATCGAGGAGATCTTTCTGAGAATGCTTCCGTCTAGTTTTTAGGTGAAGATATTCCATTTCCCAGCATGGGCCTCAAAATGCTCCAAATATCCACTTGCAGATTTTACAAAAAGAGTGTTTCAAAGCTGCTCTTTCAAAAAGAAGGTTCAAGTCTATGGGTTGAACGCACTCAACACAAGGAAGTTTCTGAGAATGCTTCTGTCCAGTTTTTATGTGAATATATTTCCATTTCCAGCCTAGGCTTCAAAGCGCTCCAAATATCCACTTGCAGATTCTACAAAAAGAGTGTTTCCAAACTTGTCTATCAATTAGTAGGTTTAACTCTGTTAGGTGAATGCACTCATCACAATGAAATTTTTGAGAATGCTTCTCTCTAGTTTTTATGTGAAGCAATTTCCTTTTCCAACATAGGCCTAAAGGTGCTCTGCATAAACACTTGCGAATTCTACAAACTTAGTGATTCAAAACTGTTCTATCAAAAAGAACGTTCAAGTCTGAGGTGAATGCACTCATCAGAGAGAACTTTCTCAGAATGCTTCTGTCTAGTTTTCAGGTGAAGATATTTCATTTCCCAGCATAGGCCTCAAAGCGCTCCAAATATCCACTTGCAGATTCTACAAAAAGAGTCTTTCAAAACTGCTCTTTGAAAAGGAAGGTTCAAATCTGTGAGTTGAAAGCACTCATCAGAGAGAAGTTTCCGAGAATGATTCTATCTAGTTTTCATCTGCATGTGTTTCCTTTTCCACTAGATGCCGCAATCGCACCAAATATCCACTTGCAGTTTCCACGAAAAGAGTGTTGCAGAACTGCTCCATGGAAAGGAGTGTTCAACTCTGTGAGTTCAATCCCCACATGACATAAAAGTTTCTGAAAATGCTTCTGTCCAGTTTGTATATGAAGATATCTCCTTTTCCAGCATAAGCCTCAAAGAGCTCCAAATATCCACTTGCGTATTCTACAAAAACCGTGTTTCATAACTGGTCTATCAAAAGGGAGGTTCAACTCTGTGAGTTGAATGCACTCATCACAAAGAAGTTTCTGTGAATGCTTCCATCTAGCTTTTATGCAATGATATTTCCTTTTGCAGCATAGGCCTCAAAGCGCTCCAAATATCCACTTGCAGATTCTACAAAAAGAGGGTTTCAAAACTGCTCTATCAAAAGGCAGGTTGAACTCCGTGAGTTGAATGCACAAAGCACAGGGAACTTTCTGAGAAAGCTTTTGTCCAGTTTCTACGTGAAGATATTTCCTTTTCCAGCATAGGCCGGAAATCGCTACAAATATCCACTTGCAGATTTTACCAAAAGTGTGCTTCAAAACTGCTCTTTGAAAAGAAAGGTTCAACACTGTGAGTTGAATGCACATATCGTGAAGAAGTTTCTGAGAATGCTTCTGTCTAGTACTTAGGTGAAGAGATTCCATTTCACAGCATAGGCCTCATAGTGCTCCAAATATCCACTTGCAGATTCTACAAAAAGAGTGTTTGAAAACTGTTCTATCAAAAGGAAGGTTCAACTCTGTGAGTAGAATGCACTCATCACAAAGAAGTTTCTGAGAATGCTTCTGTCTAGTTTTTATGTGAAGACATTTCCTTTTCCAACATAGGCCTCAAAGCGTTCCGAAGAAACACTTGCAGATTGTACAAAAGGAGTGTTTCAAAACTGTTCTATGAAAAGGAACGTTCAAGTCTGTGAGTTGAATGCACTCCTCACAAAGAAGTTTCTGAGAATGCAGCTGTCTAGTTTTTGTGTGAAGATATTTCCTTTTCCTTGCATAGGTCACAAATCGCTGGAAATATCCACTTGCAGATTTCACAAAAAGAGTGTTTCCAAACTGCTCTATCAAAAGACAGGTTCAACTCTGTGAGTGGAATGCACGCATCGAGAAGAACTTTCTGAGAATGCTTCTGTCTAGTTTTTAGGTGAAGATATTACATTTCCCAGCATAGGCCTCAAAGTGCTCCAAATATCCTTTTGCAGATTTTAGAAAAAGAGTGTTTCAAAACTGCTCTTTCAAAAAGAAGGTTCAACTCTGTGAGTTGAATGCACTCAACACAAGGAAGTTTCTGAGAATGCTTCTGTCTAGTTTTTATGTGAAGATATTTCCATTTCCAGCATAGGCCTCAAAGCGCTCCAAATATCCATTTGCAGATTCTACAAAAAGAGTGTTTCCAAACTTCTCTATCAATTAGTAGGTTCAACTCTGTGAGGTGAATGCACTCATCACAAAGAAGTTTCTGAGAATGCTGCTGTTTAGTTCTTATGTGAAGATATTTCCTTTTCCAGCATAGGCCGGAAATCGCTCTAAATATCCACTTGCAGATTTTACCAAAAGTGTGTTTCAAAACTGCTCTTTGAAAAGAAAGGTTCAACTCTGTGAGTTGATTGCACATGTGGTGAAGAAGTTTCTGAGAATGCTTCTGTCTAGTACTTAGCTGAAGAGATTTCATTTCACAGCATAGGCCTCATAGTGCTCCAAATATCCACTTGCAGATTCTACAAAAAGAGTGTTTCAAAACTGTTCTATCAAAAGGAAGGTTCAACTCTGTGACTAGAATGCACTCATCACAAAGAAGTTTCTGAGAATGCTTCTGTCTAGTTTTTATGTGAAGATATTTCCTTTTCCAACATAGGCCTCAAAGCGCTCCGAATAAACACCTGCAGATTGTACAAAAGGAGTGTTTCAAAACTGTTCTATGAAAAGGAACGTTCAAGTCTGTGAGTTGAATGCACTCCTCCCAAAGAAGTTTCTGAGAATGCAGCTGTCTAGTTTTTGTGTGAAGATATTTCCTTTTCCTTGCATAGACCTCAAATCGCTGGAAACATCCACTTGCAGATTTCACAAAAAGAGTGTTTCCAAACTGCTCTATCAAAAGACGGGTTGAAATCTGTGAGTTGAATGCACGCATCGAGGAGATCTTTCTGAGAATGCTTCTGTCTAGTTTTTAGGTGAAGATATTCCATTTCCCAGCATGGGCCTCAAAATGGTCCAAATATCCACTTGCAGATTTTACAAAAAGAGTGTTTCAAAACTGCTCTTTCAAAAAGAAGGTTCAAGTCTATGGGTTGAACGCACTCAACGCAAGGAAGTTTCTGAGAATGCTTCTGTCCAGTTTTTATGTGAATATATTTCCATTTCCAGCCTAGGCTTCAAAGCGCTCCAAATATCCACTTGCAGATTCTACAAAAAGAGTGTTTCCAAACTTGTCTATCAATTAGTAGGCTTAACTCTGTTAGGTGAATGCACTCATCACAATGAAATTTCTGAGAATGCTTCTCTCTAGTTTTTATGTGAAGCAATTTCCTTTTCCAACGTAGGCCTCAAGGTGCTCTGCATAAACACTTGCGAATTCTACAAACTTAGTGATTCAAAACTGTTCTATCAAAAGGAACGTTCAAGTCTGAGGTGAATGCACTCATCAGAGAGAACTTTCTCAGAATGCTTCTGTCTAGTTTTCAGGTGAAGATATTTCACTTCCCAGCATAGGCCTCAAAGCGCTCCAAATATCCACTTGCAGATTCTACAAAAAGAGTCTTTCAAAACTGCTCTTTGAAAAGGAAGGTTCAAATCTGTGAGTTGAAAGCACTCATCAGAGAGAAGTTTCCGAGAATGATTCTATCTAGTTTTCATCTGCATGTGTTTCCTTTTCCACTAGATGCCGCAATCGCACCAAATATCCACCTGCAGTTTCCACGAAAAGAGTGTTGCAGAACTGCTCCATGGAAAGGAGTGTTCAACTCTGTGAGTTCAATCCCCACATGACATAAAAGTTTCTGAAAATGCTTCTGTCCAGTTTGTATATGAAGATATCTCCTTTTCCTGCATAAGCCTCAAAGAGCTCCAAATATCCACTTGCGTATTCTACAAAAACCGTGTTTCATAACTGGTCTATCAAAAGGGAGGTTCAACTCTGTGAGTTGAATGCACTCATCACAAAGAAGTTTCTGTGAATGCTTCCATCTAGCTTTTATGCAATGATATTTCCTTTTGCAGCATAGGCCTCAAAGCGCTCCAAATATCCACTTGCAGATTCTACAAAAAGAGGGTTTCAAAACTGCTCTATCAAAAGGCAGGTTGAACTCCGTGAGTTGAATGCACAAAGCACAGGGAACTTTCTGAGAAAGCTTTTGTCCAGTTTCTACGTGAAGATATTTCCTATTCCTGCATAGGCCTCAAAGCACTCCATCCATCCACATGAAGATTCTACTAAAAGAGTGTTTCGAAACTTCTCTATCAAAAGAAAGGTTGAACTCCGTGAGTTCAACGCACACATCACAAAGAAGTTTCTGAGAATGCTTCTGTCCAGTTTTTATGTGAAGATATTTCCTTTTCCAGCATAGGCCTCAAAGCGCTCCATATATCCACTTGCAGATGCTACAAAAAGAGTGTTTCAAAATTGCTCTTTCAGAAGGAAGCTTCAAGTCTGTGAGTTGAATGCACTTGTCACAAAGACGTTTCTGAGAATGCTTCTGTCTAGATTTCATGAGAAGATGTTTCCATTTACATCACAGGCCTCAAATCCCTCCAAATATTCACTTGCGTGTTCTACAAAAAGAGTGTTTCGAAACTTCTCTATCGATTGGTAGGTTCAACTCTCTGAGTTGAATGCACTCTTTACAAAGAGGTTTCTGAGAATATTTCTGTCTAGTTTTTATGTGAAGATATATCCTTTTCCAACATAGTCCTCGAAGCGCTCCGAATAAACAATTGCAGATTCTACAAAAGGAGTGCTTCAAAACTGTTCTATGGAAAGGAACGTTCAAGTCTGTGAGATGAATGCACTCTTCTCAAAGAGGTTTCTGAGAATGCTGCTGTCTAGTTTTTAGGTGAAGACATTTCCTTTTCCAGCATAGGCCTCAAAGCGCTCCAAATACCCACTTGCAGATTCTACAAAAAGAGTGTCTCCCAACTTCTCTATCAATTGGTAGGTTCAAGTCTGTGAGTTGAATGCAATCCACACAAAGAAGTTTCTGAGAATGCTGCTGTTTAGTTCTTATGTGAAGATATTTCCTTTTCCAGCATAGGCCGGAAATCGCTACAAATATCCACTTGCAGATTTTACCAAAAGTGTCCTTCAAAACAGCTCTTTGAAAAGAAAGGTTCAACACTGTGAGTTGAATGCACATATCGTGAAGAAGTTTCTGAGAATGCTTCTGTCTAGTACTTAGGTGAAGAGATTCCATTTCACAGCATAGGCCTCATAGTGCTCCAAATATCCACTTGCAGATTCTACAAAAAGAGTGTTTCAAAACTGTTCTATCAAAAGGAAGGTTCAACTCTCTGAGTAGAATGCACTCATCACAAAGAAGTTTCTGAGAATGCTTCTGTCTAGTTTTTATGTGAAGACATTTCCTTTTCCAACATAGGCCTCAAAGCGTTCCGAATAAACACTTGCAGATTGTACAAAAGGAGTGTTTCAAAACTGTTCTATGAAAAGGAACGTGCAAGTCTGTGAGTTGAATGCACTCCTCACAAAGAAGTTTCTGAGAATGCAGCTGTCTAGTTTTTGTGTGAAGATATTTCCTTTTCCTTGCATAGGTCTCAAATCGCTGGAAATATCCACTTGCAGATTGCACAAAAAGAGTGTTTCCAAACTGCTCTATCAAAAGACAGGATCAACTCTGTGAGTTGAATGCACGCATCGAGAAGAACTTTCTGAGAATGCTTCTGTCTAGTTTTTAGGTGAAGATACTACATTTCCCAGCATAGGCCTCAAAGTGCTCCAAATATCCTTTTGCAGATTTTACAAAAAGAGTGTTTCAAAACTGCTCTTTCAAAAAGAAGGTTCAAGTCTGTGAGTTGAATGCATTCAACACAAGGAAGTTTCTGAGAATGCTTCTGTCTAGTTTTTATGTGAAGATATTTCCATTTCCAGCATAGGCCTCAAAGCGCTCCAAATATCCATTTGCAGATTCTACAAAAAGAGTGTTTCCAAACTTCTCTATCAATTAGTCTGTTCAACTCTGTGAGGTGAATGCACTCATCACAAAGAAGTTTCTGAGAATGCTGCTGTTTAGTTCTTATGTGAAGATATTTCCTTTTCCAGCATAGGCCGGAAATCGCTCTAAATATCCACTTGCAGATTTTACCTAAAGTGTCTTTCAAAACTGCTCTTTGAAAAGAAAGATTCAACTCTGTGAGTTGATTGCACATGTGGTGAAGAAGTTTCTGAGAATGCTTCTATCTAGTACTTAGCTGAAGAGATTTCATTTCACAGCATAGGCCTCATAGTGCTCCAAATATCCACTTGCAGATTCTACAAAAAGAGTGTTTCAAAACTGTTCTATCAAAAGGAAGGTTCAAGTCTGTGAGTAGAATGCACTCATCACAAAGAAGTTTCTGAGAATGCTTCTGTCTAGTTTTTATGTGAAGATATTTCCTTTTCCAACATAGGCCTCAAAGCGCTCCGAATAAACACCGGCAGATTGTACAAAAGGAGTGTTTCAAAAGTGTTCTATGAAAAGGAACGTTCAAGTCTGTGAGTTGAATGCACTCCTCACAAAGAAGTTTCTGAGAATGCAGCTGTCTAGTTTTTGTGTGAAGATATTTCCTTTTCCTTGCATAGACCTCAAATCGCTGGAAATATCCACTTGCAGATTTCACAAAAAGAGTGTTTCCAAACTGCTCTATCAAAAGACGGGTTGAAATCTGTGAGTTGAATGCACGCATCGAGGAGATCTTTCTGAGAATGCTTCCGTCTAGTTTTTAGGTGAAGATATTCCATTTCCCAGCATGGGCCTCAAAATGCTCCAAATATCCATTTGCAGATTTTACAAAAAGAGTGTTTCAAAGCTGCTCTTTCAAAAAGAAGGTTCAAGTCTATGGGTTGAACGCACTCAACACAAGGAAGTTTCTGAGAATGCTTCTGTCCAGTTTTTATGTGAATATATTTCCATTTCCAGCCTAGGCTTCAAAGCGCTCCAAATATCCACTTGCAGATTCTACAAAAAGAGTGTTTCCAAACTTGTCTATCAATTAGTAGGTTTAACTCTGTTAGGTGAATGCACTCATCACAATGAAATTTCTGAGAATGCTTCTCTCTAGTTTTTATGTGAAGCAATTTCCTTTTCCAACATAGGCCTAAAGGTGCTCTGCATAAACACTTGCGAATTCTACAAACTTAGTGATTCAAAACTGTTCTATCAAAAAGAACGTTCAAGTCTGAGGTGAATGCACTCATCAGAGAGAACTTTCTCAGAATGCTTCTGTCTAGTTTTCAGGTGAAGATATTTCATTTCCCAGCATAGGCCTCAAAGCGCTCCAAATATCCACTTGCAGATTCTACAAAAAGAGTCTTTCAAAACTGCTCTTTGAAAAGGAAGGTTCAAATCTGTGAGTTGAAAGCACTCATCAGAGAGAAGTTTCCGAGAATGATTCTATCTAGTTTTCATCTGCATGTGTTTCCTTTTCCACTAGATGCCGCAATCGCACCAAATATCAACTTGCAGTTTCCACGAAAAGAGTGTTGCAGAACTGCTCCATGGAAAGGAGTGTTCAACTCTGTGAGTTCAATCCCCACATGACATAAAAGTTTCTGAAAATGCTTCTGTCCAGTTTGTATATGAAGATATCTCCTTTTCCAGCATAAGCCTCAAAGAGCTCCAAATATCCACTTGCGTATTCTACAAAAACCGTGTTTCATAACTGGTCTATCAAAAGGGAGGTTCAACTCTGTGAGTTGAATGCACTCATCACAAAGAAGTTTCTGTGAATGCTTCCATCTAGCTTTTATGCAATGATATTTCCTTTTGCAGCATAGGCCTCAAAGCGCTCCAAATATCCACTTGCAGATTCTACAAAAAGAGGGTTTCAAAACTGCTCTATCAAAAGGCAGGTTGAACTCCGTGAGTTGAATGCACAAAGCACAGGGAACTTTCTGAGAAAGCTTTTGTCCAGTTTCTACGTGAAGATATTTCCTTTTCCAGCATAGGCCGGAAATCGCTACAAATATCCACTTGCAGATTTTACCAAAAGTGTGCTTCAAAACTGCTCTTTGAAAAGAAAGGTTCAACACTGTGAGTTGAATGCACATATCGTGAAGAAGTTTCTGAGAATGCTTCTGTCTAGTACTTAGGTGAAGAGATTCCATTTCACAGCATAGGCCTCATAGTGCTCCAAATATCCACTTGCAGATTCTACAAAAAGAGTGTTTGAAAACTGTTCTATCAAAAGGAAGGTTCAACTCTGTGAGTAGAATGCACTCATCACAAAGAAGTTTCTGAGAATGCTTCTGTCTAGTTTTTATGTGAAGACATTTCCTTTTCCAACATAGGCCTCAAAGCGTTCCGAAGAAACACTTGCAGATTGTACAAAAGGAGTGTTTCAAAACTGTTCTATGAAAAGGAACGTTCAAGTCTGTGAGTTGAATGCACTCCTCACAAAGAAGTTTCTGAGAATGCAGCTGTCTAGTTTTTGTGTGAAGATATTTCCTTTTCCTTGCATAGGTCACAAATCGCTGGAAATATCCACTTGCAGATTTCACAAAAAGAGTGTTTCCAAACTGCTCTATCAAAAGACAGGTTCAACTCTGTGAGTGGAATGCACGCATCGAGAAGAACTTTCTGAGAATGCTTCTGTCTAGTTTTTAGGTGAAGATATTACATTTCCCAGCATAGGCCTCAAAGTGCTCCAAATATCCTTTTGCAGATTTTAGAAAAAGAGTGTTTCAAAACTGCTCTTTCAAAAAGAAGGTTCAACTCTGTGAGTTGAATGCACTCAACACAAGGAAGTTTCTGAGAATGCTTCTGTCTAGTTTTTATGTGAAGATATTTCCATTTCCAGCATAGGCCTCAAAGCGCTCCAAATATCCATTTGCAGATTCTACAAAAAGAGTGTTTCCAAACTTCTCTATCAATTAGTAGGTTCAACTCTGTGAGGTGAATGCACTCATCACAAAGAAGTTTCTGAGAATGCTGCTGTTTAGTTCTTATGTGAAGATATTTCCTTTTCCAGCATAGGCCGGAAATCGCTCTAAATATCCACTTGCAGATTTTACCAAAAGTGTGTTTCAAAACTGCTCTTTGAAAAGAAAGGTTCAACTCTGTGAGTTGATTGCACATGTGGTGAAGAAGTTTCTGAGAATGCTTCTGTCTAGTACTTAGCTGAAGAGATTTCATTTCACAGCATAGGCCTCATAGTGCTCCAAATATCCACTTGCAGATTCTACAAAAAGAGTGTTTCAAAACTGTTCTATCAAAAGGAAGGTTCAACTCTGTGACTAGAATGCACTCATCACAAAGAAGTTTCTGAGAATGCTTCTGTCTAGTTTTTATGTGAAGATATTTCCTTTTCCAACATAGGCCTCAAAGCGCTCCGAATAAACACCTGCAGATTGTACAAAAGGAGTGTTTCAAAACTGTTCTATGAAAAGGAACGTTCAAGTCTGTGAGTTGAATGCACTCCTCCCAAAGAAGTTTCTGAGAATGCAGCTGTCTAGTTTTTGTGTGAAGATATTTCCTTTTCCTTGCATAGACCTCAAATCGCTGGAAACATCCACTTGCAGATTTCACAAAAAGAGTGTTTCCAAACTGCTCTATCAAAAGACGGGTTGAAATCTGTGAGTTGAATGCACGCATCGAGGAGATCTTTCTGAGAATGCTTCTGTCTAGTTTTTAGGTGAAGATATTCCATTTCCCAGCATGGGCCTCAAAATGGTCCAAATATCCACTTGCAGATTTTACAAAAAGAGTGTTTCAAAACTGCTCTTTCAAAAAGAAGGTTCAAGTCTATGGGTTGAACGCACTCAACGCAAGGAAGTTTCTGAGAATGCTTCTGTCCAGTTTTTATGTGAATATATTTCCATTTCCAGCCTAGGCTTCAAAGCGCTCCAAATATCCACTTGCAGATTCTACAAAAAGAGTGTTTCCAAACTTGTCTATCAATTAGTAGGCTTAACTCTGTTAGGTGAATGCACTCATCACAATGAAATTTCTGAGAATGCTTCTCTCTAGTTTTTATGTGAAGCAATTTCCTTTTCCAACGTAGGCCTCAAGGTGCTCTGCATAAACACTTGCGAATTCTACAAACTTAGTGATTCAAAACTGTTCTATCAAAAGGAACGTTCAAGTCTGAGGTGAATGCACTCATCAGAGAGAACTTTCTCAGAATGCTTCTGTCTAGTTTTCAGGTGAAGATATTTCACTTCCCAGCATAGGCCTCAAAGCGCTCCAAATATCCACTTGCAGATTCTACAAAAAGAGTCTTTCAAAACTGCTCTTTGAAAAGGAAGGTTCAAATCTGTGAGTTGAAAGCACTCATCAGAGAGAAGTTTCCGAGAATGATTCTATCTAGTTTTCATCTGCATGTGTTTCCTTTTCCACTAGATGCCGCAATCGCACCAAATATCCACTTGCAGTTTCCACGAAAAGAGTGTTGCAGAACTGCTCCATGGAAAGGAGTGTTCAACTCTGTGAGTTCAATCCCCACATGACATAAAAGTTTCTGAAAATGCTTCTGTCCAGTTTGTATATGAAGATATCTCCTTTTCCTGCATAAGCCTCAAAGAGCTCCAAATATCCACTTGCGTATTCTACAAAAACCGTGTTTCATAACTGGTCTATCAAAAGGGAGGTTCAACTCTGTGAGTTGAATGCACTCATCACAAAGAAGTTTCTGTGAATGCTTCCATCTAGCTTTTATGCAATGATATTTCCTTTTGCAGCATAGGCCTCAAAGCGCTCCAAATATCCACTTGCAGATTCTACAAAAAGAGGGTTTCAAAACTGCTCTATCAAAAGGCAGGTTGAACTCCGTGAGTTGAATGCACAAAGCACAGGGAACTTTCTGAGAAAGCTTTGGTCCAGTTTCTACGTGAAGATATTTCCTATTCCTGCATAGGCCTCAAAGCACTCCATCCATCCACATGAAGATTCTACTAAAAGAGTGTTTCGAAACTTCTCTATCAAAAGAAAGGTTGAACTCCGTGAGTTCAACGCACACATCACAAAGAAGTTTCTGAGAATGCTTCTGTCCAGTTTTTATGTGAAGATATTTCCTTTTCCAGCATAGGCCCCAAAGCGCTCCATATATCCACTTGCAGATGCTACAAAAAGAGTGTTTCAAAACTGCTCTTTCAGAAGGAAGCTTCAAGTCTGTGAGTTGAATGCACTTGTCACAAAGACGTTTCTGAGAATGCTTCTGTCTAGATTTCATGAGAAGATGTTTCCATTTACATCACAGGCCTCAAATCCCTCCAAATATTCACTTGCGTGTTCTACAAAAAGAGTGTTTCGAAACTTCTCTATCGATTGGTAGGTTCAACTCTCTGAGTTGAATGCACTCTTTACAAAGAGGTTTCTGAGAATATTTCTGTCTAGTTTTTATGTGAAGATATATCCTTTTCCAACATAGTCCTCGAAGCGCTCCGAATAAACAATTGCAGATTCTACAAAAGGAGTGCTTCAAAACTGTTCTATCGAAAGGAACGTTCAAGTCTGTGAGATGAGTGCACTCTTCTCAAAGAGGTTTCTGAGAATGCTGCTGTCTAGTTTTTAGGTGAAGACATTTCCTTTTCCAGCATAGGCCTCAAAGCGCTCCAAATACCCACTTGCAGATTCTACAAAAAGAGAGTCTCCCAACTTCTCTATCAATTGGTAGGTTCAAGTCTGTGAGTTGAATGCAATCCACACAAAGAAGTTTCTGAGAATGCTGCTGTTTAGTTCTTATGTGAAGATATTTCCTTTTCCAGCATAGGCCGGAAATCGCTACAAATATCCACTTGCAGATTTTACCAAAAGTGTCCTTCAAAACAGCTCTTTGAAAAGAAAGGTTCAACACTGTGAGTTGAATGCACATATCGTGAAGAAGTTTCTGAGAATGCTTCTGTCTAGTACTTAGGTGAAGAGATTCCATTTCACAGCATAGGCCTCATAGTGCTCCAAATATCCACTTGCAGATTCTACAAAAAGAGTGTTTCAAAACTGTTCTATCAAAAGGAAGGTTCAACTCTGTGAGTAGAATGCACTCATCACAAAGAAGTTTCTGAGAATGCTTCTGTCTAGTTTTTATGTGAAGACATTTCCTTTTCCAACATAGGCCGCAAAGCGTTCCGAATAAACACTTGCAGATTGTACAAAAGGAGTGTTTCAAAACTGTTCTATGAAAAGGAACGTGCAAGTCTGTGAGTTGAATGCACTCCTCACAAAGAAGTTTCTGAGAATGCAGCTGTCTAGTTTTTGTGTGAAGATATTTCCTTTTCCTTGCATAGGTCTCAAATCGCTGGAAATATCCACTTGCAGATTGCACAAAAAGAGTGTTTCCAAACTGCTCTATCAAAAGACAGGATCAACTCTGTGAGTTGAATGCACGCATCGAGAAGAACTTTCTGAGAATGCTTCTGTCTAGTTTTTAGGTGAAGATACTACATTTCCCAGCATAGGCCTCAAAGTGCTCCAAATATCCTTTTGCAGATTTTACAAAAAGAGTGTTTCAAAACTGCTCTTTCAAAAAGAATGTTCAAGTCTGTGAGTTGAATGCATTCAACACAAGGAAGTTTCTGAGAATGCTTCTGTCTAGTTTTTATGTGAAGATATTTCCATTTCCAGCATAGGCCTCAAAGCGCTCCAAATATCCATTTGCAGATTCTACAAAAAGAGTGTTTCCAAACGTCTCTATCAATTAGTCTGTTCCACTCTGTGAGGTGAATGCACTCATCACAAAGAAGTTTCTGAGAATGCTGCTGTTTAGTTCTTATGTGAAGATATTTCCTTTTCCAGCATAGGCCGGAAATCGCTCTAAATATCCACTTGCAGATTTTACCTAAAGTGTCTTTCAAAACTGCTCTTTGAAAAGAAAGATTCAACTCTGTGAGTTGATTGCACATGTGGTGAAGAAGTTTCTGAGAATGCTTCTATCTAGTACTTAGCTGAAGAGATTTCATTTCACAGCATAGGCCTCATAGTGCTCCAAATATCCACTTGCAGATTCTACAAAAAGAGTGTTTCAAAACTGTTCTATCAAAAGGAAGGTTCAAGTCTGTGAGTAGAATGCACTCATCACAAAGAAGTTTCTGAGAATGCTTCTGTCTAGTTTTTATGTGAAGATATTTCCTTTTCCAACATAGGCCTCAAAGCGCTCCGAATAAACACCGGCAGATTGTACAAAAGGAGTGTTTCAAAAGTGTTCTATGAAAAGGAACGTTCAAGTCTGTGAGTTGAATGCACTCCTCACAAAGAAGTTTCTGAGAATGCAGCTGTCTAGTTTTTGTGTGAAGATATTTCCTTTTCCTTGCATAGACCTCAAATCGCTGGAAATATCCACTTGCAGATTTCACAAAAAGAGTGTTTCCAAACTGCTCTATCAAAAGACGGGTTGAAATCTGTGAGTTGAATGCACGCATCGAGGAGATCTTTCTGAGAATGCTTCTGTCTAGTTTTTAGGTGAAGATATTCCATTTCCCAGCATGGGCCTCAAAATGCTCCAAATATCCATTTGCAGATTTTACAAAAAGAGTGTTTCAAAGCTGCTCTTTCAAAAAGAAGGTTCAAGTCTATGGGTTGAACGCACTCAACGCAAGGAAGTTTCTGAGAATGCTTCTGTCCAGTTTTTATGTGAATATATTTCCATTTCCAGTCTAGGCTTCAAAGCGCTCCAAATATCCACTTGCAGATTCTACAAAAAGAGTGTTTCCAAACTTGTCTATCAATTAGTAGGTTCAACTCTGTTAGGTGAATGCACTCATCACAATGAAATTTCTGAGAATGCTTCTCTCTAGTTTTTATGTGAAGCAATTTCCTTTTCCAACATAGGCCTCAAGGTGCTCTGCATAAACACTTGCGAATTCTACAAACTTAGTGATTCAAAACTGTTCTATCAAAAGGAACGTTCAAGTCTGAGGTGAATGCACTCATCAGAGAGAACTTTCTCAGAATGCTTCTGTCTAGTTTTCAGGTGAAGATATTTCACTTCCCAGCATAGGCCTCAAAGCGCTCCAAATATCCACTTGCAGATTCTACAAAAAGAGTCTTTCAAAACTGCTCTTTGAAAAGGAAGGTTCAAATCTGTGAGTTGAAAGCACTCATCAGAGAGAAGTTTCCGAGAATGATTCTATCTAGTTTTCATCTGCATGTGTTTCCTTTTCCACTAGATGCCGCAATCGCACCAAATATCCACCTGCAGTTTCCACGAAAAGAGTGTTGCAGAACTGCTCCATGGAAAGGAGTGTTCAACTCTGTGAGTTCAATCCCCACATGACATAAAAGTTTCTGAAAATGCTTCTGTCCAGTTTGTATATGAAGATATCTCCTTTTCCTGCATAAGCCTCAAAGAGCTCCAAATATCCACTTGCGTATTCTACAAAAACCGTGTTTCATAACTGGTCTATCAAAAGGGAGGTTCAACTCTGTGAGTTGAATGCACTCATCACAAAGAAGTTTCTGTGAATGCTTCCATCTAGCTTTTATGCAATGATATTTCCTTTTGCAGCATAGGCCTCAAAGCGCTCCAAATATCCACTTGCAGATTCTACAAAAAGAGGGTTTCAAAACTGCTCTATCAAAAGGCAGGTTGAACTCCGTGAGTTGAATGCACAAAGCACAGGGAACTTTCTGAGAAAGCTTTTGTCCAGTTTCTACGTGAAGATATTTCCTTTTCCAGCATAGGCCGGAAATCGCTACAAATATCCACTTGCAGATTTTACCAAAAGTGTGCTTCAAAACTGCTCTTTGAAAAGAAAGGTTCAACACTGTGAGTTGAATGCACATATCGTGAAGAAGTTTCTGAGAATGCTTCTGTCTAGTACTTAGGTGAAGAGATTCCATTTCACAGCATAGGCCTCATAGTGCTCCAAATATCCACTTGCAGATTCTACAAAAAGAGTGTTTGAAAACTGTTCTATCAAAAGGAAGGTTCAACTCTGTGAGTAGAATGCACTCATCACAAAGAAGTTTCTGAGAATGCTTCTGTCTAGTTTTTATGTGAAGACATTTCCTTTTCCAACATAGGCCTCAAAGCGTTCCGAAGAAACACTTGCAGATTGTACAAAAGGAGTGTTTCAAAACTGTTCTATGAAAAGGAACGTTCAAGTCTGTGAGTTGAATGCACTCCTCACAAAGAAGTTTCTGAGAATGCAGCTGTCTAGTTTTTGTGTGAAGATATTTCCTTTTCCTTGCATAGGTCACAAATCGCTGGAAATATCCACTTGCAGATTTCACAAAAAGAGTGTTTCCAAACTGCTCTATCAAAAGACAGGTTCAACTCTGTGAGTGGAATGCACGCATCGAGAAAAACTTTCTGAGAATGCTTCTGTCTAGTTTTTAGGTGAAGATATTACATTTCCCAGCATAGGCCTCAAAGTGCTCCAAATATCCTTTTGCAGATTTTAGAAAAAGAGTGTTTCAAAACTGCTCTTTCAAAAAGAAGGTTCAACTCTGTGAGTTGAATGCACTCAACACAAGGAAGTTTCTGAGAATGCTTCTGTCTAGTTTTTATGTGAAGATATTTCCATTTCCAGCATAGGCCTCAAAGCGCTCCAAATATCCATTTGCAGATTCTACAAAAAGAGTGTTTCCAAACTTCTCTATCAATTAGTAGGTTCAACTCTGTGAGGTGAATGCACTCATCACAAAGAAGTTTCTGAGAATGCTGCTGTTTAGTTCTTATGTGAAGATATTTCCTTTTCCAGCATAGGCCGGAAATCGCTCTAAATATCCACTTGCAGATTTTACCAAAAGTGTGTTTCAAAACTGCTCTTTGAAAAGAAAGGTTCAACTCTGTGAGTTGATTGCACATGTGGTGAAGAAGTTTCTGAGAATGCTTCTGTCTAGTACTTAGCTGAAGAGATTTCATTTCACAGCATAGGCCTCATAGTGCTCCAAATATCCACTTGCAGATTCTACAAAAAGAGTGTTTCAAAACTGTTCTATCAAAAGGAAGGTTCAACTCTGTGACTAGAATGCACTCATCACAAAGAAGTTTCTGAGAATGCTTCTGTCTAGTTTTTATGTGAAGATATTTCCTTTTCCAACATAGGCCTCAAAGCGCTCCGAATAAACACCTGCAGATTGTACAAAAGGAGTGTTTCAAAACTGTTCTATGAAAAGGAACGTTCAAGTCTGTGAGTTGAATGCACTCCTCCCAAAGAAGTTTCTGAGAATGCAGCTGTCTAGTTTTTGTGTGAAGATATTTCCTTTTCCTTGCATAGACCTCAAATCGCTGGAAACATCCACTTGCAGATTTCACAAAAAGAGTGTTTCCAAACTGCTCTATCAAAAGACGGGTTGAAATCTGTGAGTTGAATGCACGCATCGAGGAGATCTTTCTGAGAATGCTTCTGTCTAGTTTTTAGGTGAAGATATTCCATTTCCCAGCATGGGCCTCAAAATGGTCCAAATATCCACTTGCAGATTTTACAAAAAGAGTGTTTCAAAACTGCTCTTTCAAAAAGAAGGTTCAAGTCTATGGGTTGAACGCACTCAACGCAAGGAAGTTTCTGAGAATGCTTCTGTCCAGTTTTTATGTGAATATATTTCCATTTCCAGCCTAGGCTTCAAAGCGCTCCAAATATCCACTTGCAGATTCTACAAAAAGAGTGTTTCCAAACTTGTCTATCAATTAGTAGGCTTAACTCTGTTAGGTGAATGCACTCATCACAATGAAATTTCTGAGAATGCTTCTCTCTAGTTTTTATGTGAAGCAATTTCCTTTTCCAACGTAGGCCTCAAGGTGCTCTGCATAAACACTTGCGAATTCTACAAACTTAGTGATTCAAAACTGTTCTATCAAAAGGAACGTTCAAGTCTGAGGTGAATGCACTCATCAGAGAGAACTTTCTCAGAATGCTTCTGTCTAGTTTTCAGGTGAAGATATTTCACTTCCCAGCATAGGCCTCAAAGCGCTCCAAATATCCACTTGCAGATTCTACAAAAAGAGTCTTTCAAAACTGCTCTTTGAAAAGGAAGGTTCAAATCTGTGAGTTGAAAGCACTCATCAGAGAGAAGTTTCCGAGAATGATTCTATCTAGTTTTCATCTGCATGTGTTTCCTTTTCCACTAGATGCCGCAATCGCACCAAATATCCACTTGCAGTTTCCACGAAAAGAGTGTTGCAGAACTGCTCCATGGAAAGGAGTGTTCAACTCTGTGAGTTCAATCCCCACATGACATAAAAGTTTCTGAAAATGCTTCTGTCCAGTTTGTATATGAAGATATCTCCTTTTCCTGCATAAGCCTCAAAGAGCTCCAAATATCCACTTGCGTATTCTACAAAAACCGTGTTTCATAACTGGTCTATCAAAAGGGAGGTTCAACTCTGTGAGTTGAATGCACTCATCACAAAGAAGTTTCTGTGAATGCTTCCATCTAGCTTTTATGCAATGATATTTCCTTTTGCAGCATAGGCCTCAAAGCGCTCCAAATATCCACTTGCAGATTCTACAAAAAGAGGGTTTCAAAACTGCTCTATCAAAAGGCAGGTTGAACTCCGTGAGTTGAATGCACAAAGCACAGGGAACTTTCTGAGAAAGCTTTGGTCCAGTTTCTACGTGAAGATATTTCCTATTCCTGCATAGGCCTCAAAGCACTCCATCCATCCACATGAAGATTCTACTAAAAGAGTGTTTCGAAACTTCTCTATCAAAAGAAAGGTTGAACTCCGTGAGTTCAACGCACACATCACAAAGAAGTTTCTGAGAATGCTTCTGTCCAGTTTTTATGTGAAGATATTTCCTTTTCCAGCATAGGCCTCAAAGCGCTCCATATATCCACTTGCAGATGCTACAAAAAGAGTGTTTCAAAACTGCTCTTTCAGAAGGAAGCTTCAAGTCTGTGAGTTGAATGCACTTGTCACAAAGACGTTTCTGAGAATGCTTCTGTCTAGATTTCATGAGAAGATGTTTCCATTTACATCACAGGCCTCAAATCCCTCCAAATATTCACTTGCGTGTTCTACAAAAAGAGTGTTTCGAAACTTCTCTATCGATTGGTAGGTTCAACTCTCTGAGTTGAATGCACTCTTTACAAAGAGGTTTCTGAGAATATTTCTGTCTAGTTTTTATGTGAAGATATATCCTTTTCCAACATAGTCCTCGAAGCGCTCCGAATAAACAATTGCAGATTCTACAAAAGGAGTGCTTCAAAACTGTTCTATCGAAAGGAACGTTCAAGTCTGTGAGATGAGTGCACTCTTCTCAAAGAGGTTTCTGAGAATGCTGCTGTCTAGTTTTTAGGTGAAGACATTTCCTTTTCCAGCATAGGCCTCAAAGCGCTCCAAATACCCACTTGCAGATTCTACAAAAAGAGAGTCTCCCAACTTCTCTATCAATTGGTAGGTTCAAGTCTGTGAGTTGAATGCAATCCACACAAAGAAGTTTCTGAGAATGCTGCTGTTTAGTTCTTATGTGAAGATATTTCCTTTTCCAGCATAGGCCGGAAATCGCTACAAATATCCACTTGCAGATTTTACCAAAAGTGTCCTTCAAAACAGCTCTTTGAAAAGAAAGGTTCAACACTGTGAGTTGAATGCACATATCGTGAAGAAGTTTCTGAGAATGCTTCTGTCTAGTACTTAGGTGAAGAGATTCCATTTCACAGCATAGGCCTCATAGTGCTCCAAATATCCACTTGCAGATTCTACAAAAAGAGTGTTTCAAAACTGTTCTATCAAAAGGAAGGTTCAACTCTGTGAGTAGAATGCACTCATCACAAAGAAGTTTCTGAGAATGCTTCTGTCTAGTTTTTATGTGAAGACATTTCCTTTTCCAACATAGGCCTCAAAGCGTTCCGAATAAACACTTGCAGATTGTACAAAAGGAGTGTTTCAAAACTGTTCTATGAAAAGGAACGTGCAAGTCTGTGAGTTGAATGCACTCCTCACAAAGAAGTTTCTGAGAATGCAGCTGTCTAGTTTTTGTGTGAAGATATTTCCTTTTCCTTGCATAGGTCTCAAATCGCTGGAAATATCCACTTGCAGATTTCACAAAAAGAGTGTTTCCAAACTGCTCTATCAAAAGACAGGATCAACTCTGTGAGTTGAATGCACGCATCGAGAAGAACTTTCTGAGAATGCTTCTGTCTAGTTTTTAGGTGAAGATACTACATTTCCCAGCATAGGCCTCAAAGTGCTCCAAATATCCTTTTGCAGATTTTACAAAAAGAGTGTTTCAAAACTGCTCTTTCAAAAAGAATGTTCAAGTCTGTGAGTTGAATGCATTCAACACAAGGAAGTTTCTGAGAATGCTTCTGTCTAGTTTTTATGTGAAGATATTTCCATTTCCAGCATAGGCCTCAAAGCGCTCCAAATATCCATTTGCAGATTCTACAAAAAGAGTGTTTCCAAACGTCTCTATCAATTAGTCTGTTCCACTCTGTGAGGTGAATGCACTCATCACAAAGAAGTTTCTGAGAATGCTGCTGTTTAGTTCTTATGTGAAGATATTTCCTTTTCCAGCATAGGCCGGAAATCGCTCTAAATATCCACTTGCAGATTTTACCTAAAGTGTCTTTCAAAACTGCTCTTTGAAAAGAAAGATTCAACTCTGTGAGTTGATTGCACATGTGGTGAAGAAGTTTCTGAGAATGCTTCTATCTAGTACTTAGCTGAAGAGATTTCATTTCACAGCATAGGCCTCATAGTGCTCCAAATATCCACTTGCAGATTCTACAAAAAGAGTGTTTCAAAACTGTTCTATCAAAAGGAAGGTTCAAGTCTGTGAGTAGAATGCACTCATCACAAAGAAGTTTCTGAGAATGCTTCTGTCTAGTTTTTATGTGAAGATATTTCCTTTTCCAACATAGGCCTCAAAGCGCTCCGAATAAACACCGGCAGATTGTACAAAAGGAGTGTTTCAAAAGTGTTCTATGAAAAGGAACGTTCAAGTCTGTGAGTTGAATGCACTCCTCACAAAGAAGTTTCTGAGAATGCAGCTGTCTAGTTTTTGTGTGAAGATATTTCCTTTTCCTTGCATAGACCTCAAATCGCTGGAAATATCCACTTGCAGATTTCACAAAAAGAGTGTTTCCAAACTGCTCTATCAAAAGACGGGTTGAAATCTGTGAGTTGAATGCACGCATCGAGGAGATCTTTCTGAGAATGCTTCTGTCTAGTTTTTAGGTGAAGATATTCCATTTCCCAGCATGGGCCTCAAAATGCTCCAAATATCCATTTGCAGATTTTACAAAAAGAGTGTTTCAAAGCTGCTCTTTCAAAAAGAAGGTTCAAGTCTATGGGTTGAACGCACTCAACGCAAGGAAGTTTCTGAGAATGCTTCTGTCCAGTTTTTATGTGAATATATTTCCATTTCCAGTCTAGGCTTCAAAGCGCTCCAAATATCCACTTGCAGATTCTACAAAAAGAGTGTTTCCAAACTTGTCTATCAATTAGTAGGTTCAACTCTGTTAGGTGAATGCACTCATCACAATGAAATTTCTGAGAATGCTTCTCTCTAGTTTTTATGTGAAGCAATTTCCTTTTCCAACATAGGCCTCAAGGTGCTCTGCATAAACACTTGCGAATTCTACAAACTTAGTGATTCAAAACTGTTCTATCAAAAGGAACGTTCAAGTCTGAGGTGAATGCACTCATCAGAGAGAACTTTCTCAGAATGCTTCTGTCTAGTTTTCAGGTGAAGATATTTCACTTCCCAGCATAGGCCTCAAAGCGCTCCAAATATCCACTTGCAGATTCTACAAAAAGAGTCTTTCAAAACTGCTCTTTGAAAAGGAAGGTTCAAATCTGTGAGTTGAAAGCACTCATCAGAGAGAAGTTTCCGAGAATGATTCTATCTAGTTTTCATCTGCATGTGTTTCCTTTTCCACTAGATGCCGCAATCGCACCAAATATCCACTTGCAGTTTCCACGAAAAGAGTGTTGCAGAACTGCTCCATGGAAAGGAGTGTTCAACTCTGTGAGTTCAATCCCCACATGACATAAAAGTTTCTGAAAATGCTTCTGTCCAGTTTGTATATGAAGATATCTCCTTTTCCAGCATAAGCCTCAAAGAGCTCCAAATATCCACTTGCGTATTCTACAAAAACCGTGTTTCATAACTGGTCTATCAAAAGGGAGGTTCAACTCTGTGAGTTGAATGCACTCATCACAAAGAAGTTTCTGTGAATGCTTCCATCTAGCTTTTATGCAATGATATTTCCTTTTGCAGCATAGGCCTCAAAGCGCTCCAAATATCCACTTGCAGATTCTACAAAAAGAGGGTTTCAAAACTGCTCTATCAAAAGGCAGGTTGAACTCCGTGAGTTGAATGCACAAAGCACAGGGAACTTTCTGAGAAAGCTTTGGTCCAGTTTCTACGTGAAGATATTTCCTATTCCTGCATAGGCCTCAAAGCACTCCATCCATCCACATGAAGATTCTACTAAAAGAGTGTTTCGAAACTTCTCTATCAAAAGAAAGGTTGAACTCCGTGAGTTCAACGCACACATCACAAAGAAGTTTCTGAGAATGCTTCTGTCCAGTTTTTATGTGAAGTTATTTCCTTTTCCAGCATAGGCCTCAAAGCGCTCCATATATCCACTTGCAGATGCTACAAAAAGTGTGTTTCAAAACTGCTCTTTCAGAAGGAAGCTTCAAGTCTGTGAGTTGAATGCACTTCTCACAAAGACGTTTCTGAGAATGCTTCTGTCTAGATTTCATGAGAAGATGTTTCCATTTACATCACAGGCCTCAAATCCCTCCAAATATTCACTTGCGTGTTCTACAAAAAGAGTGTTTCGAAACTTCTCTATCGATTGGTAGGTTCAACTCTCTGAGTTGAATGCACTCTTTACGAAGAGGTTTCTGAGAATATTTCTGTCTAGTTTTTATGTGAAGATATATCCTTTTCCAACATAGGCCTCGAAGCGCTCCGAATAAACAATTGCAGATTCTACAAAAGGAGTGCTTCAAAACTGTTCTATCGAAAGGAACGTTCAAGTCTGTGAGATGAATGCACTCTTCTCAAAGAGGTTTCTGAGAATGCTGCTGTCTAGTTTTTAGGTGAAGACATTTCCTTTTCCAGCATAGGCCTCAAAGCGCTCCAAATACCCACTTGCAGATTCTACAAAAAGAGTGTCTCCCAACTTCTCTATCAATTGGTAGGTTCAAGTCTGTGAGTTGAATGCAATCCACACAAACAAGTTTCTGAGAATGCTGCTGTTTAGTTCTTATGTGAAGATATTTCCTTTTCCAGCATAGGCCGGAAATCGCTACAAATATCCACTTGCAGATTTTACCAAAAGTGTGCTTCAAAACAGCTCTTTGAAAAGAAAGGTTCAACACTGTGAGTTGAATGCACATATCGTGAAGAAGTTTCTGAGAATGCTTCTGTCTAGTACTTAGGTGAAGAGATTCCATTTCACAGCATAGGCCTCATAGTGCTCCAAATATCCACTTGCAGATTCTACAAAAAGAGTGTTTGAAAACTGTTCTATCAAAAGGAAGGTTCAACTCTGTGACTAGAATGCACTCATCACAAAGAAGTTTCTGAGAATGCTTCTGTCTAGTTTTTATGTGAAGACATTTTCTTTTCCAACATAGGCCTCAAAGCGTTCCGAATAAACACTTGCAGATTGTACAAAAGGAGTGTTTCAAAACTGTTCTATGAAAAGGAACGTTCAAGTCTGTGAGTTGAATGCACTCCTCACAAAGAAGTTTCTGAGAATGCAGCTGTCTAGTTTTTGTGTGAAGATATTTCCTTTTCCTTGCATAGGTCTCAAATCGCTGGAAATATCCACTTGCAGATTTCACAAAAAGAGTGTTTCCAAACTGCTCTATCAAAAGACAGGTTCAACTCTGTGAGTTGATTGCACGCATCGAGAAGAACTTTCTGAGAATGCTTCTGTCTAGTTTTTAGGTGAAGATATTACATTTCCCAGCATTGGCCTCAAAGTGCTCCAAATATCCTTTCGCAGATTTTACAAAAAGAGTGTTTCAAAACTGCTCTTTCAAAAAGAAGGTTCAAGTCCGTGAGTTGAATGCATTCAACACAAGGAAGTTTCTGAGAATGCTTCTGTCTAGTTTTTATGTGAAGATATTTCCATTTCCAGCATAGGCCTCAAAGCGCTCCAAATATCCATTTGCAGATTCTACAAAAAGAGTGTTTCCAAACTTCTCTATCAATTAGTAGGTTCAACTCTGTGAGGTGAATGCACTCATCACAAAGAAGTTTCTGAGAATGCTGCTGTTTAGTTCTTATGTGAAGATATTTCCTTTTCCAGCATAGGCCGGAAATCGCTCTAAATATCCACTTGCAGATTTTACCTAAAGTGTGTTTCAAAACTGCTCTTTGAAAAGAAAGATTCAACTCTGTGAGTTGATTGCACATGTGGTGAAGAAGTTTCTGAGAATGCTTCTATCTAGTACTTAGCTGAAGAGATTTCATTTCACAGCATAGGCCTCATAGTGCTCCAAATATCCACTTGCAGATTCTACAAAAAGAGTGTTTCAAAACTGTTCTATCAAAAGGAAGGTTCAAGTCTGTGAGTAGAATGCACTCATCACAAAGAAGTTTCTGAGAATGCTTCTGTCTAGGTTTCATGTGAAGATATTTCCTTTTCCAACATAGGCCTCAGAGCGCTCCGAATAAACACCGGCAGATTGTACAAAAGGAGTGTTTCAAAAGTGTTCTATGAAAAGGAACGTTCAAGTCTGTGAGTTGAATGCACTCCTCACAAAGAAGTTTCTGAGAATGCAGCTGTCTAGTTTTTGTGTGAAGATATTTCCTTTTCCTTGCATAGACCTCAAATCGCTGGAAATATCCACTTGCAGAGTTCACAAAAAGAGTGATTCCAAACTGTTCTATCAAAAGACGGGTTGAAATCTGTGAGTTGAATGCACGCATCGAGGAGATGTTTCTGAGAATCCTTCTGTCTAGTTTTTAGGTGAAGATATTCCATTTCCCAGCATGGGCCTCAAAATGCTCCAAATATCCATTTGCAGATTTTACAAAGAGAGTGTTTCAAAACTGCTCTTTCAAAAAGAAGGATGATTTCCAATTTCATCCATGTCCCTACAAAGGACATGATCATTCTCAGTAAACTATCGCAAGAACAAAAAACCAAACACCGCATATTCTCACTCATAGGTGGGAATTGAACAATGAGAACACATGGACACAGGAAGGGGAACATCACACTTCAGTGACTGTTGTGGGTTGGGGGGAGGGGGGAGGGATAACATTGGGAGATATACCTAATGCTAGATGACGAGTTGGTGGGTGCAGTGCACCAGCATGGCACATGTATACATATGCAACTTACTGCACATTGGGCACATGTACCATAAAACCTAAAGTATAATAATAATAATAATAATTACAATAAAAGAAAAAAAAAAAAAAAAGAAATTTCAAGTCTATGGGTTGAACGCACTCAACACAAGGAAGTTTCTGAGAATGCTTCTGTCCAGTTTTTATGTGAATATATTTCCATTTCCAGCCTAGGCTTCAAAGCGCTCCACATATCCACTTGCAGATTCTACAAAAAGAGTGTTTCCAAACTGCTCTATCAAAAGACGGGTTGAAATCTGTGAGTTGAATGCACGCATCGAGGAGATCTTTCTGAGAATGCTTCTGTCTAGTTTTTAGGTGAAGATATTCCATTTCCCAGCATGGGCCTCAAAATGCTCCAAATATCCATTTGCAGATTTTACAAAAAGAGTGTTTCAAAGCTGCTCTTTCAAAAAGAAGGTTCAAGTCTATGGGTTGAACGCACTCAACGCAAGGAAGTTTCTGAGAATGCTTCTGTCCAGTTTTTCTGTGAATATATTTCCATTTCCAGCCTAGGCTTCAAAGCGCTCCAAATATCCACTTGCAGATTCTACAAAAAGAGTGTTTCCAAACTTGTCTATCAATTAGTAGGTTCAACTCTGTTAGGTGAATGCACTCATCACAATGAAATTTCT
The DNA here is from genome assembly GCF_028885625.2 of Pongo pygmaeus. NCBI lineage: Eukaryota > Metazoa > Chordata > Mammalia > Primates > Hominidae > Pongo > Pongo pygmaeus. The sequence goes on from NC_085930.1 coordinate 22,761,668, forward strand.
GAGAATGCTTCTCTCTAGTTTTTATGTGAAGCAATTTCCTTTTCCAACATAGGCCTCAAGGTGCTCTGCATAAACACTTGCGAATTCTACAAACTTAGTGATTCAAAACTGTTCTATCAAAAGGAACGTTCAAGTCTGAGGTGAATGCACTCATCAGAGAGAACTTTCTCAGAATGCTTCTGTCTAGTTTTCAGGTGAAGATATTTCATTGCCCAGCATAGGCCTCAAAGCGCTCCAAATATCCACTTGCAGATTCTACAAAAAGAGTCTTTCAAAACTGCTCTTTGAAAAGGAAGGTTCAAATCTGTGAGTTGAAAGCACTCATCAGAGAGAAGTTTCCGAGAATGATTCTATCTAGTTTTCATCTGCATGTGTTTCCTTTTCCACTAGATGCCGCAATCGCACCAAATATCCACTTGCAGTTTCCACGAAAAGAGTGTTGCAGAACTGCTCCATGGAAAGGAGTGTTCAACTCTGTGAGTTCAATCCCCACATGACATAAAAGTTTCTGAAAATGATTCTGTCCAGTTTGTATATGAAGATATCTCCTTTTCCAGCATAAGCCTCAAAGAGCTCCAAATATCCACTTGCGTATTCTACAAAAACCGTGTTTCATAACTGGTCTATCAAAAGGGAGGTTCAACTCTGTGAGTTGAATGCACTCATCACAAAGAAGTTTCTGTGAATGCTTCCATCTAGCTTTTATGCAATGATATTTCCTTTTGCAGCATAGGCCTCAAAGCGCTCCAAATATCCACTTGCAGATTCTACAAAAAGAGGGTTTCAAAACTGCTCTATCAAAAGGCAGGTTGAACTCCGTGAGTTGAATGCACAAAGCACAGGGAACTTTCTGAGAAAGCTTTGGTCCAGTTTCTACGTGAAGATATTTCCTATTCCTGCATAGGCCTCAAAGCACTCCATCCATCCACATGAAGATTCTACTAAAAGAGTGTTTCGAAACTTCTCTATCAAAAGAAAGGTTGAACTCCGTGAGTTCAACGCACACATCACAAAGAAGTTTCTGAGAATGCTTCTGTCCAGTTTTTATGTGAAGATATTTCCTTTTCCAGCATAGGCCTCAAAGCGCTCCATATATCCACTTGCAGATGCTACAAAAAGAGTGTTTCAAAACTGCTCTTTCAGAAGGAAGCTTCAAGTCTGTGAGTTGAATGCACTTCTCACAAAGACGTTTCTGAGAATGCTTCTGTCTAGATTTCATGAGAAGATGTTTCCATTTACATCACAGGCCTCAAATCCCTCCAAATATTCACTTGCGTGTTCTACAAAAAGAGTGTTTCGAAACTTCTCTATCGATTGGTAGGTTCAACTCTCTGAGTTGAATGCACTCTTTACAAAGAGGTTTCTGAGAATATTTCTGTCTAGTTTTTATGTGAAGATATATCCTTTTCCAACATAGGCCTCGAAGCGCTCCGAATAAACAATTGCAGATTCTACAAAAGGAGTGCTTCAAAACTGTTCTATCGAAAGGAACCTTCAAGTCTGTGAGATGAATGCACTCTTCTCAAAGAGGTTTCTGAGAATGCTGCTGTCTAGTTTTTAGGTGAAGACATTTCCTTTTCCAGCATAGGCCTCAAAGCGCTCCAAATACCCACTTGCAGATTCTACAAAAAGGGTGTCTCCCAACTTCTCTATCAATTGGTAGGTTCAAGTCTGTGAGTTGAATGCAATCCACACAAAGAAGTTTCTGAGAATGCTGCTGTTTAGTTCTTATGTGAAGATATTTCCTTTTCCAGCATAGGCCGGAAATCGCTACAAATATCCACTTGCAGATTTTACCAAAAGTGTGCTTCAAAACAGCTCTTTGAAAAGAAAGGTTCAACACTGTGAGTTGAATGCACATATCGTGAAGAAGTTTCTGAGAATGCTTCTGTCTAGTACTTAGGTGAAGAGATTCCATTTCACAGCATAGGCCTCATAGTGCTCCAAATATCCACTTGCAGATTCTACAAAAAGAGTGTTTCAAAACTGTTCTATCAAAAGGAAGGTTCAACTCTGTGACTAGAATGCACTCATCACAAAGAAGTTTCTGAGAATGCTTCTGTCTAGTTTTTATGTGAAGACATTTCCTTTTCCAACAAAGGCCTCAAAGCGTTCCGAATAAACACTTGCAGATTGTACAAAAGGAGTGTTTCAAAACTGTTCTATGAAAAGGAACGTTCAAGTCTGTGAGTTGAATGCACTCCTCACAAAGAAGTTTCTGAGAATGCAGCTGTCTAGTTTTTGTGTGAAGATATTTCCTTTTCCTTGCATATGTCTCAAATCGCTGGAAATATCCACTTGCAGATTTCACAAAAAGAGTGTTTCCAAACTGCTCTATCAAAACACAGGTTCAACTCTGTGAGTGGAATGCACGCATCGAGAAGAACTTTCTGAGAATGCTTCTGTCTAGTTTTTAGGTGAAGATATTACATTTCCCAGCATAGGCCTCAAAGTGCTCCAAATATCCTTTTGCAGATTTTACAAAAAGAGTGTTTCAAAACTGCTCTTTCAAAAAGAAGGTTCAAGTCTGTGAGTTGAATGCATTCAACACAAGGAAGTTTCTGAGAATGCTTCTGTCTAGTTTTTATGTGAAGATATTTCCATTTCCAGCATAGGCCTCAAAGCGCTCCAAATATCCATTTGCAGATTCTACAAAAAGAGTGTTTCCAAACTTCTCTATCAATTAGTCTGTTCAACTCTGTGAGGTGAATGCACTCATCACAAAGAAGTTTCTGAGAATGCTGCTGTTTAGTTCTTATGTGAAGATATTTCCTTTTCCAGCATAGGCCGGAAATCGCTCTAAATATCCACTTGCAGATTTTACCAAAAGTGTGTTTCAAAACTGCTCTTTGAAAAGAAAGATTCAACTCTGTGAGTTGATTGCACATGTGGTGAAGAAGTTTCTGAGAATGCTTCTATCTAGTACTTAGCTGAAGAGATTTCATTTCACAGCATAGGCCTCATAGTGCTCCAAATATCCACTTGCAGATTCTACAAAAAGAGTGTTTCAAAACTGTTCTATCAAAAGGAAGGTTCAAGTCTGTGAGTAGAATGCACTCATCACAAAGAAGTTTCTGAGAATGCTTCTGTCTAGTTTTTATGTGAAGATATTTCCTTTTCCAACATAGGCCTCAAAGCGCTCCGAATAAACACCTGCAGATTGTACAAAAGGAGTGTTTCAAAAGTGTTCTATGAAAAGGAACGTTCAAGTCTGTGAGTTGAATGCACTCCTCACAAAGAAGTTTCTGAGAATGCAGCTGTCTAGTTTTTGTGTGAAGATATTTCCTTTTCCTTGCATAGACCTCAAATCGCTGGAAATATCCAGTTGCAGATTTCACAAAAAGAGTGTTTCCAAACTGCTCTATCAAAAGACGGGTTGAAATCTGTGAGTTGAATGCACGCATCGAGGAGATCTTTCTGAGAATGCTTCTGTCTAGTTTTTAGGTGAAGATATTCCATTTCCCAGCATGGGCCTCAAAATGCTCCAAATATCCATTTGCAGATTTTACAAAAAGAGTGTTTCAAAGCTGCTCTTTCAAAAAGAAGGTTCAAGTCTATGGGTTGAACGCACTCAACGCAAGGAAGTTTCTGAGAATGCTTCTGTCCAGTTTTTCTGTGAACATATTTCCATTTCCAGCCTAGGCTTCAAAGCGCTCCAAATATCCACTTGCAGATTCTACAAAAAGAGTGTTTCCAAACTTGTCTATCAATTAGTAGGTTCAACTCTGTTAGGTGAATGCACTCATCACAATGAAATTTCTGAGAATGCTTCTCTCTAGTTTTTATGTGAAGCAATTTCCTTTTCCAACATAGGCCTCAAGGTGCTCTGCATAAACACTTGCGAATTCTACAAACTTAGTGATTCAAAACTGTTCTATCAAAAGGAACGTTCAAGTCTGAGGTGAATGCACTCATCAGAGAGAACTTTCTCAGAATGCTTCTGTCTAGTTTTCAGGTGAAGATATTTCACTTCCCAGCATAGGCCTCAAAGCGCTCCAAATATCCACTTGCAGATTCTACAAAAAGAGTCTTTCAAAACTGCTCTTTGAAAAGGAAGGTTCAAATCTGTGAGTTGAAAGCACTCATCAGAGAGAAGTTTCCGAGAATGATTCTATCTAGTTTTCATCTGCATGTGTTTCCTTTTCCACTAGATGCCGCAATCGCACCAAATATCCACTTGCAGTTTCCAAGAAAAGAGTGTTGCAGAACTGCTCCATGGAAAGGAGTGTTCAACTCTGTGAGTTCAATCCCCACATGACATAAAAGTTTCTGAAAATGCTTCTGTCCAGTTTGTATATGAAGATATCTCCTTTTCCAGCATAAGCCTCAAAGAGCTCCAAATATCCACTTGCGTATTCTACAAAAACCGTGTTTCATAACTGGTCTATCAAAAGGGAGGTTCAACTCTGTGAGTTGAATGCACTCATCACAAAGAAGTTTCTGTGAATGCTTCCATCTAGCTTTTATGCAATGATATTTCCTTTTGCAGCATAGGCCTCAAAGCGCTCCAAATATCCACTTGCAGATTCTACAAAAAGAGGGTTTCAAAACTGCTCTATCAAAAGGCAGGTTGAACTCCGTGAGTTGAATGCACAAAGCACAGGGAACTTTCTGAGAAAGCTTTGGTCCAGTTTCTACGTGAAGATATTTCCTATTCCTGCATAGGCCTCAAAGCACTCCATCCATCCACATGAAGATTCTACTAAAAGAGTGTTTCGAAACTTCTCTATCAAAAGAAAGGTTGAACTCCGTGAGTTCAACGCACACATCACAAAGAAGTTTCTGAGAATGCTTCTGTCCAGTTTTTATGTGAAGATATTTCCTTTTCCAGCATAGGCCTCAAAGCGCTCCATATATCCACTTGCAGATGCTACAAAAAGAGTGTTTCAAAACTGCTCTTTCAGAAGGAAGCTTCAAGTCTGTGAGTTGAATGCACTTCTCACAAAGACGTTTCTGAGAATGCTTCTGTCTAGATTTCATGAGAAGATGTTTCCATTTACATCACAGGCCTCAAATCCCTCCAAATATTCACTTGCGTGTTCTACAAAAAGAGTGTTTCGAAACTTCTCTATCGATTGGTAGGTTCAACTCTCTGAGTTGAATGCACTCTTTACAAAGAGGTTTCTGAGAATATTTCTGTCTAGTTTTAATGTGAAGATATATCCTTTTCCAACATAGGCCTCGAAGCGCTCCGACTAAAAAATTGCAGATTCTACAAAAGGAGTGCTTCAAAACTGTTCTATCGAAAGGAACGTTCAAGTCTGTGAGATAAATGCACTCTTCTCAAAGAGGTTTCTGAGAATGCTGCTGTCTAGTTTTTAGGTGAAGACATTTCCTTTTCCAGCATAGGCCTCAAAGCGCTCCAAATACCCACTCGCAGATTCTACAAAAAGAGTGTCTCCCAACTTCTCTATCAATTGGTAGGTTCAAGTCTGTGAGTTGAATGCAATCCACACAAAGAAGTTTCTGAGAATGCTGCTGTTTAGTTCTTATGTGAAGATATTTCCTTTTCCAGCATAGGCCGGAAATCGCTACAAATATCCACTTGCAGATTTTACCGAAAGTGTGCTTCAAAACAGCTCTTTGAAAAGAAAGGTTCAACACTGTGAGTTGAATGCACATATCGTGAAGAAGTTTCTGAGAATGCTTCTGTCTAGTACTTAGGTGAAGAGATTCCATTTCACAGCATAGGCCTCATAGTGCTCCAAATATCCACTTGCAGATTCTACAAAAAGAGTGTTTGAAAACTGTTCTATCAAAAGGAAGGTTCAACTCTGTGACTAGAATGCACTCATCACAAAGAAGTTTCTGAGAATGCTTCTGTCTAGTTTTTATGTGAAGACATTTCCTTTTCCAACATAGGCCTCAAAGCGTTCCGAATAAACACTTGCAGATTGTACAAAAGGAGTGTTTCAAAACTGTTCTATGAAAAGGAACGTTCAAGTCTGTGAGTTGAATGCACTCCTCACAAAGAAGTTTCTGAGAATGCAGCTGTCTAGTTTTTGTGTGAAGATATTTCATTTTCCTTGCATAGGTCTCAAATCGCTGGAAATATCCACTTGCAGATTTCACAAAAAGAGTGTTTCCAAACTGCTCTATCAAAAGACAGGTTCAACTCTGTGAGCGGAATGCACGCATCGAGAAGAACTTTCTGAGAATGCTTCTGTCTAGTTTTTAGGTGAAGATATTACATTTCCCAGCATAGGCCTCAAAGTGCTCCAAATATCCTTTTGCAGATTTTACAAAAAGAGTGTTTCAAAACTGCTCTTTCAAAAAGAAGGTTCAACTCTGTGAGTTGAATGCACTCAACACAAGGAAGTTTCTGAGAATGCTTCTCTCTAGTTCTTATGTGAAGGTATTTCCATTTCCAGCATAGGCCTCAAAGCGCTCCAAATATCCACTTGCAGATTCTACAAAAAGAGTGTTTCCAAACTTCTCTATCAATTAGTAGGTTCAACTCTGTGAGGTGAATGCACTCATCACAAAGAAGTTTCTGAGAATGCTGCTGTTTAGTTCTTATGTGAAGATATTTCCTTTTCCAGCATAGGCCGGAAATCGCTCTAAATATCCACTTGCAGATTTTACCAAAAGTGTGTTTCAAAACTGCTCTGTGGAAAGAAGGGTTCAACTCTGTGAGTTGATTGCACATGTGGTGGAGAAGTTTCTGAGAATGCTTCTGTCTAGTACTTAGCTGAAGAGATTTCATTTCACAGCATAGGCCTCATAGTGCTCCAAATATCCACTTGCAGATTCTACAAAAAGAGTGTTTCAAAACTGTTCTATCAAAAGGAAGGTTCAACTCTGTGACTAGAATGCACTCATCACAAAGAAGTTTCTGAGAATGCTTCTGTCTAGTATTTATGTGAAGATATTTCCTTTTCCAACATAGGCCTCAAAGCGCTCCGAATAAACACCGGCAGATTGTACAAAAGGAGTGTTTCAAAAGTGTTCTATGAAAAGGAACGTTCAAGTCTGTGAGTTGAATGCACTCCTCACAAAGAAGTTTCTGAGAATGCAGCTGTCTAGTTTTTGTGTGAAGATATTTCCTTTTCCTTGCATAGACCTCAAATCGCTGGAAATATCCACTTGCAGATTTCACAAAAAGAGTGTTTCCAAACTGCTCTATCAAAAGACGGGTTGAATTCTGTGAGTTGAATGCACGCATCGAGGAGATCTTTCTGAGAATGCTTCTGTCTAGTTTTTAGGTGAAGATATTCCATTTCCCAGCATGGGCCTCAAAATGCTCCAAATATCCATTTGCAGATTTTACAAAAAGAGTGTTTCAAAGCTGCTCTTTCAAAAAGAAGGTTCAAGTCTATGGGTTGAACGCACTCAACGCAAGGAAGTTTCTGAGAATGCTTCTGTCCAGTTTTTATGTGAATATATTTCCATTTCCAGCCCAGGCTTCAAAGCGCTCCAAATATCCACTTGCAGATTCTACAAAAAGAGTGTTTCCAAACTTGTCTATCAATTAGTAGGTTCAACTCTGTTAGGTGAATGCACTCATCACAATGAAATTTCTGAGAATGCTTCTCTCTAGTTTTTATGTGAAGCAATTTCCTTTTCCAACATAGGCCTCAAGGTGCTCTGCATAAACACTTGCGAATTCTACAAACTTAGTGATTCAAAACTGTTCTATCAAAAGGAACGTTCAAGTCTGAGGTGAATGCACTCATCAGAGAGAACTTTCTCAGAATGCTTCTGTCTAGTTTTCAGGTGAAGATATTTCACTTCCCAGCATAGGCCTCAAAGCGCTCCAAATATCCACTTGCAGATTCTACAAAAAGAGTCTTTCAAAACTGCTCTTTGAAAAGGAGGGTTCAAATCTGTGAGTTGAAAGCACTCATCAGAGAGAAGTTTCCGAGAATGATTCTATCTAGTTTTCATCTGCATGTGTTTCCTTTTCCACTAGATGCCGCAATCGCACCAAATATCCACTTGCAGTTTCCACGAAAAGAGTGTTGCAGAACTGCTCCATGGAAAGGAGTGTTCAACTCTGTGAGTTCAATCCCCACATGACATAAAAGTTTCTGAAAATGCTTCTGTCCAGTTTGTATATGAAGATATCTCCTTTTCCAGCATAAGCCTCAAAGAGCTCCAAATATCCACTTGCGTATTCTACAAAAACCGTGTTTCATAACTGGTCTATCAAAAGGGAGGTTCAACTCTGTGAGTTGAATGCACTCATCACAAAGAAGTTTCTGTGAATGCTTCCATCTAGCTTTTATGCAATGATATTTCCTTTTGCAGCATAGGCCTCAAAGCGCTCCAAATATCCACTTGCAGATTCTACAAAAAGAGGGTTTCAAAACTGCTCTATCAAAAGGCAGGTTGAACTCCGTGAGTTGAATGCACAAAGCACAGGGAACTTTCTGAGAAAGCTTTGGTCCAGTTTCTACGTGAAGATATTTCCTATTCCTGCATAGGCCTCAAAGCACTCCATCCATCCACATGAAGATTCTACTAAAAGAGTGTTTCGAAACTTCTCTATCAAAAGAAAGGTTGAACTCCGTGAGTTCAACGCACACATCACAAAGAAGTTTCTGAGAATGCTTCTGTCCAGTTTTTATGTGAAGATATTTCCTTTTCCAGCATAGGCCTCAAAGCGCTCCATATATCCACTTGCAGATGCTACAAAAAGAGTGTTTCAAAACTGCTCTTTCAGAAGGAAGCTTCAAGTCTGTGAGTTGAATGCACTTCTCACAAAGACGTTTCTGAGAATGCTTCTGTCTAGATTTCATGAGAAGATGTTTCCGTTTACATCACAGGCCTCAAATCCCTCCAAATATTCACTTGCGTGTTCTACAAAAAGAGTGTTTCGAAACTTCTCTATCGATTGGTAGGTTCAACTCTCTGAGTTGAATGCACTCTTTACAAAGAGGTTTCTGAGAATATTTCTGTCTAGTTTTTATGTGAAGATATATCCTTTTCCAACATAGGCCTCGAAGCGCTCCGACTAAACAATTGCAGATTCTACAAAAGGAGTGCTTCAAAACTGTTCTATCGAAAGGAACGTTCAAGTCTGTGAGATGAATGCACTCTTCTCAAAGAGGTTTCTGAGAATGCTGCTGTCTAGTTTTTAGGTGAAGACATTTCCTTTTCCAGCATAGGCCTCAAAGCGCTCCAAATACCCACTTGCAGATTCTACAAAAAGAGTGTCTCCCAACTTCTCTATCAATTGGTAGGTTCAAGTCTGTGAGTTGAATGCAATCCACACAAAGAAGTTTCTGAGAATGCTGCTGTTTAGTTCTTATGTGAAGATATTTCCTTTTCCAGCATAGGCCGGAAATCGCTACAAATATCCACTTGCAGATTTTACCAAAAGTGTGCTTCAAAACAGCTCTTTGAAAAGAAAGGTTCAACACTGTGAGTTGAATGCACATATCATGAAGAAGTTTCTGAGAATGCTTCTGTCTAGTACTTAGGTGAAGAGATTCCATTTCACAGCATAGGCCTCATAGTGCTCCAAATATCCACTTGCAGATTCTACAAAAAGAGTGTTTCAAAACTGTTCTATCAAAAGGAAGGTTCAGCTCTGTGACTAGAATGCACTCATCACAAAGAAGTTTCTGAGAATGCTTCTGTCTAGTTTTTATGTGAAGACATTTCCTTTTCCAACATAGGCCTCAAAGCGTTCCGAATAAACACTTGCAGATTGTACAAAAGGAGTGTTTCAAAACTGTTCTATGAAAAGGAACGTTCAAGTCTGTGAGTTGAATGCACTCCTCACAAAGAAGTTTCTGAGAATGCAGCTGTCTAGTTTTTGTGTGAAGGTATTTCCTTTTCCTTGCATAGGTCTCAAATCGCTGGAAATATCCACTTGCAGATTTCACAAGAAGAGTGTTTCCAAACTGCTCTATCAAAAGACAGGTTCAACTCTGTGAGTTGAATGCACGCATCGAGAAGAACTTTCTGAGAATGCTTCTGTCTAGTTTTCAGGTGAAGATATTACATTTCCCAGCATAGGCCTCAAAGTGCTCCAAATATCCTTTTGCAGATTTTACAAAAAGAGTGTTTCAAAACTGCTCTTTCAAAAAGAAGGTTCAAGTCTGTGAGTTGAATGCACTCAACACAAGGAAGTTTCTGAGAATGCTTCTGTCTAGTTTTTATGTGAAGATATTTCCATTTCCAGCATAGGCTTCAAAGCGCTCCAAATATCCATTTGCAGATTCTACAAAAAGAGTGTTTCCAAACTTCTCTATCAATTAGTAGGTTCAACTCTGTGAGTTGAATGCACTCATCACAAAGAAGTTTCTGAGAATGCTGCTGTTTAGTTCTTATGTGAAGATATTTCCTTTTCCAGCATAGGCCGGAAATCGCTCTAAATATCCACTTGCAGATTTTACCAAAAGTGTGTTTCAAAACTGCTCTTTGAAAAGAAAGATTCAACTCTGTGAGTTGATTGCACATGTGGTGAAGAAGTTTCTGAGAATGCTTCCGTCTAGTACTTAGCTGAAGAGATTTCATTTCACAGCATAGGCCTCATAGTGCTCCAAATATCCACTTGCAGATTCTACAAAAAGAGTGTTTCAAAACTGTTCTATCAAAAGGAAGGTTCAAGTCTGTGAGTAGAATGCACTCATCACAAAGAAGTTTCTGAGAATGCTTCTGTCTAGTTTTTATGTGAAGATATTTCCTCTTCCAACATAGGCCTCAAAGCCCTCCGAATAAACACCTGCAGATTGTACAAAAGGAGTGTTTCAAAAGTGTTCTATGAAAAGGAACGTTCAAGTCTGTGAGTTGAATGCACTCCTCACAAAGAAGTTTCTGAGAATGCAGCTGTCTAGCTTTTGTGTGAAGATATTTCCTTTTCCTTGCATAGACCTCAAATCGCTGGAAATATCCACTTGCAGATTTCATAAAAAGAGTGTTTCCAAACTGCTCTATCAAAAGACGGGTTGAAATCTGTGAGTTGAATGCACGCATCGAGGAGATCTTTCTGAGAATGCTTCTGTCTAGTTTTTAGGTGAAGATATTCCATTTCCCAGCATGGGCCTCAAAATGCTCCAAATATCCATTTGCAGATTTTACAAAAAGAGTGTTTCAAAACTGCTCTTTCAAAAAGAAGGTTCAAGTCTATGGGTTGAACGCACTCAACACAAGGAAGTTTCTGAGAATGCTTCTGTCCAGTTTTTATGTGAATATATTTCCATTTCCAGCCTAGGCTTCAAAGCGCTCCAAATATCCACTTGCAGATTCTACAAAAAGAGTGTTTCCAAACTTGTCTATCAATTAGTAGGTTTAACTCTGTTAGGTGAATGCACTCATCACAATGAAATTTCTGAGAATGCTTCTCTCTAGTTTTTATGTGAAGCAATTTCCTTTTCCAACATAGGCCTCAAGGTGCTCTGCCTAAACACTTGCGAATTCTACAAACTTAGTGATTCAAAACTGTTCTATCAAAAGGAACGTTCAAGTCTGAGGTGAATGCACTCATCAGAGAGAACTTTCTCAGAATGCTTCTGTCTGGTTTTCAGGTGAAGATATTTCACTTCCCAGCATAGGCCTCAAAGCGCTCCAAATATCCACTTGCAGATTCTACAAAAAGAGTCTTTCAAAACTGCTCTTTGAAAAGGAAGGTTCAAATCTGTGAGTTGAAAGCACTCATCAGAGAGAAGTTTCCGAGAATGAGTCTATCTAGTTTTCATCTGCATGTGTTTCCTTTTCCACTAGATGCCGCAATCGCACCAAATATCCACTTGCAGTTTCCACGAAAAGAGTGTTGCAGAACTGCTCCATGGAAAGGAGTGTTCAACTCTGTGAGTTCAATCCCCACATGACATAAAAGTTTCTGAAAATGCTTCTGTCCAGTTTGTATATGAAGATATCTCCTTTTCCAGCATAAGCCTCAAAGAGCTCCAAATATCCACTTGCGTATTCTACAAAAACCGTGTTTCATAACTGGTCTATCAAAAGGGAGGTTCAACTCTGTGAGTTGAATGCACTCATCACAAAGAAGTTTCTGTGAATGCTTCCATCTAGCTTTTATGCAATGATATTTCCTTTTACAGCATAGGCCTCAAAGCGCTCCAAATATCCACTTGCAGATTCTACAAAAAGAGGGTTTCAAAACTGCTCTATCAAAAGGCAGGTTGAACTCCGTGAGTTGAATGCACAAAGCACAGGGATCTTTCTGAGAAAGCTTTTGTCCAGTTTCTACGTGAAGATATTTCCTATTCCTGCATAGGCCTCAAAGCACTCCATCCATCCACATGAAGATTCTACTAAAAGAGTGTTTCGAAACTTCTCTATCAAAAGAAAGGTTGAACTCCGTGAGTTCAACGCACACATCACAAAGAAGTTTCTGAGAATGCTTCTGTCCAGTTTTTATGTGAAGATATTTCCTTTTCCAGCATAGGCCTCAAAGCGCTCCATATATCCACTTGCAGATGCTACAAAAAGAGTGTTTCAAAACTGCTCTTTCAGAAGGAAGCTTCAAGTCTGTGAGTTGAATGCACTTCTCACAAAGACGTTTCTGAGAATGCTTCTGTCTAGATTTCATGAGAAGATGTTTCCATTTACATCACAGGCCTCAAATCCCTCCAAATATTCACTTGCGTGTTCTACAAAAAGAGTGTTTCGAAACTTCTCTATCGATTGGTAGGTTCAACTCTCTGAGTTGAATGCACTCTTTACAAAGAGGTTTCTGAGAATATTTCTGTCTAGTTTTTATGTGAAGATATATCTTTTTCCAACATTGGCCTCGAAGCGCTCCAACTAAACAATTGCAGATTCTACAAAAGGAGTGCTTCAAAACTGTTCTATCGAAAGGAACGTTCAAGTCTGTGAGATGAATGCACTCTTCTCAAAGAGGTTTCTGAGAATGCTGCTGTCTAGTTTTTAGGTGAAGACATTTCCTTTTCCAGCATAGGCCTCAAAGCGCTCCAAATACCCACTTGCAGATTCTACAAAAAGAGTGTCTCCCAACTTCTCTATCAATTGGTAGGTTCAAGTCTGTGAGTTGAATGCAATCCACACAAAGAAGTTTCTGAGAATGCTGCTGTTTAGTTCTTATGTGAAGATATTTCCTTTTCCAGCATAGGCCGGAAATCGCTACAAATATCCACTTGCAGATTTTACCAAAAGTGTGCTTTAAAACAGCTCTTTGAAAAGAAAGGTTCAACACAGTGAGTTGAATGCACATATCGTGAAGAAGTTTCTGAGAATGCTTCTGTCTAGTACTTAGGTGAAGAGATTCCATTTCACAGCATAGGCCTCATAGTGCTCCAAATATCCACTTGCAGATTCTACAAAAAGAGTGTTTGAAAACTGTTCTATCAAAAGGAAGGTTCAACTCTGTGACTAGAATGCACTCATCCAAAGAAGTTTCTGAGAATGCTTCTGTCTAGTTTTTATGTGAAGACATTTCCTTTTCCAACATAGGCCTCAAAGCGTTCCGAATAAACACTTGCAGATTGTACAAAAGGAGTGTTTCAAAACTGTTCTATGAAAAGGAACGTTCAAGTCTGTGAGTTGAATGCACTCCTCACAAAGAAGTTTCTGAGAATGCAGCTGTCTAGTTTTTGTGTGAAGATATTTCCTTTTCCTTGCATAGGTCTCAAATCGCTGGAAATATCCACTTGCAGATTTCACAAAAAGAGTGTTTCCAAACTGCTCTATCAAAAGACAGGTTCAACTCTGTGAGTGGAATGCACGCATCGAGAAGAACTTTCTGAGAATGCTTCTGTCTAGTTTTTAGGTGAAGATATTACATTTCCCAGCATAGGCCTCAAAGTGCTCCAAATATCCTTTTGCAGATTTTACAAAAAGAGTGTTTCAAAACTGCTCTTTCAAAAAGAAGGTTCAAGTCTGTGAGTTGAATGCACTCAACACAAGGAAGTTTCTGAGAATGCTTCTGTCTAGTTTTTATGTGAAGATATTTCCATTTCCAGCATAGGCCTCAAAGCGCTCCAAATATCCATTTGCAGATTCTACAAAAAGAGTGTTTCCAAACTTCTCTATCAATTAGTAGGTTCAACTCTGTGAGGTGAATGCACTCATCACAAAGAAGTTTCTGAGAATGCTGCTGTTTAGTTCTTATGTGAAGATATTTCCTTTTCCAGCATAGGCCGGAAATCGCTCTAAATATCCACTTGCAGATTTTACCAAAAGTGTGTTTCAAAACTGCTCTTTGAAAAGAGAGGTTCAACTCTGTGAGTTGATTGCACATGTGGTGAAGAAGTTTCTGAGAATGCTTCTGTCTAGTACTTAGCTGAAGAGATTTCATTTCACAGCATAGGCCTCATAGTGCTCCAAATATCCACTTGCAGATTCTACGAAAAGAGTGTTTCAAAACTGTTCTATCAAAAGGAAGGTTCAACTCTGTGACTAGAAAGCACTCATCACAAAGAAGTTTCTGAGAATGCTTCTGTCTAGTTTTTATGTGAAGATATTTCCTTTTCCAACATAGGCCTCAAAGCGCTCCGAATAAACACCTTCAGATTGTACAAAAGGAGTGTTTCAAAACTGTTCTATGAAAAGGAACGTTCAAGTCTGTGAGTTGAATGCACTCCTCACAAAGAAGTTTCTGAGAATGCAGCTGTCTAGCTTTTGTGTGAAGATATTTCCTTTTCCTTGCATAGACCTCAAATCGCTGGAAATATCCACTTGCAGATTTCACAAAAAGAGTGTTTCCAAACTGCTCTATCAAAAGACGGGTTGAAATCTGTGAGTTGAATGCACGCATCGAGGAGATCTTTCTGAGAATGCTTCTGTCTAGTTTTTAGGTGAAGATATTCCATTTCCCAGCATGGGCCACAAAATGCTCCAAATATCCATTTGCAGATTTTACAAAAAGAGTGTTTCAAAACTGCTCTTTCAAAAAGAAGGTTCAAGTCTATGGGTTGAACGCACTCAACACAAGGACGTTTCTGAGAATGCTTCTGTCCAGTTTTTCTGTGAATATATTTCCATTTCCAGCCTAGGCTTCAAAGCGCTCCAAATATCCACTTGCAGATTCTACAAAAAGAGTGTTTCCAAACTTGTCTATCAATTAGTAGGTTTAACTCTGTTAGGTGAATGCACTCATCACAATGAAATTTCTGAGAATGCTTCTCTCTAGTTTTTATGTGAAGCAATTTCCTTTTCCAACATAGGCCTCAAGGTGCTCTGCATAGACACTTGCGAATTCTACAAACTTAGTGATTCAAAACTGTTCTATCAAAAGGAACGTTCAAGTCTGAGGTGAATGCACTCATCAGAGAGAACTTTCTCAGAATGCTTCTGTCTAGTTTTCAGGTGAAGATATTTCATTTCCCAGCATAGGCCTCAAAGCGCTCCAAATATCCACTTGCAGATTCTACAAAAAGAGTCTTTCAAAACTGCTGTTTGAAAAGGAAGGTTCAAATCTGTGAGTTGAAAGCACTCATCAGAGAGAAGTTTCCGAGAATGATTCTATCTAGTTTTCATCTGCATGTGTTTCATTTTCCACTAGATGCCGCAATCGCACCAAATATCCACTTGCAGTTTCCACGAAAAGAGTGTTGCAGAACTGCTCCATGGAAAGGAGTGTTCAACTCTGTGAGTTCAATCCCCACATGACATAAAAGTTTCTGAAAATGCTTCTGTCCAGTTTGTATATGAAGATATCTCCTTTTCCAGCATAAGCCTCAAAGAGCTCCAAATATCCACTTGCGTATTCTACAAAAACCGTGTTTCATAACTGGTCTATCAAAAGGGAGGTTCAACTCTGTGAGTTGAATGCACTCATCACAAAGAAGTTTCTGTGAATGCTTCCATCTAGCTTTTATGCAATGATATTTCCTTTTGCAGCATAGGCCTCAAAGCGCTCCAAATATCCACTTGCAGATTCTACAAAAAGAGGGTTTCAAAACTGCTCTATCAAAAGGCAGGTTGAACTCCGTGAGTTGAATGCACAAAGCACAGGGAACTTTCTGAGAAAGCTTTTGTCCAGTTTCTACGTGAAGATATTTCCTATTCCTGCATAGGCCTCAAAGCACTCCATCCATCCACATGAAGATTCTACTAAAAGAGTGTTTCGAAACTTCTCTATCAAAAGAAAGGTTGAACTCCGTGAGTTCAACGCACACATCACAAAGAAGTTTCTGAGAATGCTTCTGTCCAGTTTTTATGTGAAGATATTTCCTTTTCCAGCATAGGCCTCAAAGCGCTCCATATATCCACTTGCAGATGCTACAAAAAGAGTGTTTCAAAACTGCTCTTTCAGAAGGAAGCTTCAAGTCTGTGAGTTGAATGCACTTCTCACAAAGACGTTTCTGAGAATGCTTCTGTCTAGATTTCATGAGAAGATGTTTCCATTTACATCACAGGCCTCAAATCCCTCCAAATATACACTTGCGTGTTCTACAAAAAGAGTGTTTCGAAACTTCTCTATCGATTGGTAGGTTCAACTCTCTGAGTTGAATGCACTCTTTACAAAGAGGTTTCTGAGAATATTTCTGTCTAGTTTTTGTGTGAAGATATATCCTTTTCCAACATAGGCCTCGAAGCGCCCCGACTAAACAATTGCAGATTCTACAAAAGGAGTGCTTCAAAACTGCTCTATCGAAAGGAACGTTCAAGTCTGTGAGATGAATGCACTCTTCTCAAAGAGGTTTCTGAGAATGCTGCTGTCTAGTTTTTAGGTGAAGACATTTCCTTTTCCAGCATAGGCCTCAAAGCGCTCCAAATACCCACTTGCAGATTCTACAAAAAGAGTGTCTCCCAACTTCTCTATCAATTGGTAGGTTCAAGTCTGTGAGTTGAATGCAATCCACACAAAGAAGTTTCTGAGAATGCTGCTGTTTAGTTCTTATGTGAAGATATTTCCTTTTCCAGCATAGGCCGGAAATCGCTACAAATATCCACTTGCAGATTTTACCAAAAGTGTGCTTCAAAACTGCTCTTTGAAAAGAAAGGTTCAACACTGTGAGTTGAATGCACATATCGTGAAGAAGTTTCTGAGAATGCTTCTGTCTAGTACTTAGGTGAAGAGATTCCATTTCACAGCATAGGCCTCATAGTGATCCAAATATCCACTTGCAGATTCTACAAAAAGGGTGTTTGAAAACTGTTCTATCAAAAGGAAGGTTCAACACTGTGAGTTGAATGCACATATCGTGAAGAAGTTTCTGAGAATGCTTCTGTCTAGTACTTAGGTGAAGAGATTCCATTTCACAGCATAGGCCTCATAGTGCTCCAAATATCCACTTGCAGATTCTACAAAAAGAGTGTTTGAAAACTGTTCTATCAAAAGGAAGGTTCAACTCTGTGACTAGAATGCACTCATCACAAAGAAGTTTCTGAGAATGCTTCTGTCTAGTTTTTATGTGAAGATATTTCCTTTTCCAACATAGGCCTCAAAGCGTTCCGAATAAACACTTGCAGATTGTACAAAAGGAGTGTTTCAAAACTGTTCTATGAAAAGGAACGTTCAAGTCTGTGAGTTGAATGCACTCCTCACAAAGAAGTTTCTGAGAATGCAGCTGTCTAGTTTTTGTGTGAAGATATTTGCTTTTCCTTGCATAGGTCTCAAATCGCTGGAAATATCCACTTGCAGATTTCACAAAAAGAGTGTTTCCAAACTGCTCTATCAAAAGACAGGTTCAACTCTGTGAGTGGAATGCACGCATCGAGAAGAACTTTCTGAGAATGCTTCTGTCTAGTTTTTAGGTGAAGATATTACATTTCCCAGCATAGGCCTCAAAGTGCTCCAAATATCCTTTTGCAGATTTTACAAAAAGAGTGTTTCAAAACTGCTCTTTCAAAAAGAAGGTTCAACTCTGTGAGTTGAATGCACTCAACACAAGGAAGTTTCTGAGAATGCTTCTGTCTAGTTTTTATGTGAAGATATTTCCATTTCCAGCATAGGCCTCAAAGCGCTCCAAATATCCATTTGCAGATTCTACAAAAAGAGTGTTTCCAAACTTCTCTATCAATTAGTAGGTTCAACTCTGTGAGGTGAATGCACTCATCACAAAGAAGTTTCTGAGAATGCTGCTGTTTAGTTCTTATGTGAAGATATTTCCTTTTCCAGCATAGGCCGGAAATCGCTCTAAATATCCACTTGCAGATTTTACAAAAAGTGTGTTTCAAAACTGCTCTTTGAAAAGAGAGGTTCAACTCTGTGAGTTGATTGCACATGTGGTGAAGAAGTTTCTGAGAATGCTTCTGTCTAGTACTTAGCTGAAGAGATTTCATTTCACAGCATAGGCCTCATAGTGCTCCAAATATCCACTTGCAGATTCTACGAAAAGAGTGTTTCAAAACTGTTCTATCAAAAGGAAGGTTCAACTCTGTGACTAGAAAGCACTCATCACAAAGAAGTTTCTGAGAATGCTTCTGTCTAGTTTTTATGTGAAGATATTTCCTTTTCCAACATAGGCCTCAAAGCGCTCAGAATAAACACCTTCAGATTGTACAAAAGGAGTGTTTCAAAACTGTTCTATGAAAAGGAACGTTCAAGTCTGTGAGTTGAATGCACTCCTCACAAAGAAGTTTCTGAGAATGCAGCTGTCTAGCTTTTCTGTGAAGATATTTCCTTTTCCTTGCACAGACCTCAAATCGCTGGAAATATCCACTTGCAGATTCCACAAAAAGAGTGTTTCCAAACTGCTCTATCAAAAGACGGGTTGAAATCTGTGAGTTGAATGCACGCATCGAGGAGATCTTTCTGAGAATGCTTCTGTCTAGTTTTTAGGTGAAGATATTCCATTTCCCAGCATGGGCCACAAAATGCTCCAAATATCCATTTGCAGATTTTACAAAAAGAGTGTTTCAAAACTGCTCTTTCAAAAAGAAGGTTCAAGTCTATGGGTTGAACGCACTCAACACAAGGACGTTTCTGAGAATGCTTCTGTCCAGTTTTTATGTGAATATATTTCCATTTCCAGCCTAGGCTTCAAAGCGCTCCAAATATCCACTTGCAGATTCTACAAAAAGAGTGTTTCCAAACTTGTCTATCAATTAGTAGGTTTAACTCTGTTAGGTGAATGCACTCATCACAATGAAATTTCTGAGAATGCTTCTCTCTAGTTTTTATGTGAAGCAATTTCCTTTTCCAACATAGGCCTCAAGGTGCTCTGCATAGACACTTGCGAATTCTACAAACTTAGTGATTCAAAACTGTTCTATCAAAAGGAACGTTCAAGTCTGAGGTGAATGCACTCATCAGAGAGAACTTTCTCAGAATGCTTCTGTCTAGTTTTCAGGTGAAGATATTTCATTTCCCAGCATAGGCCTCAAAGCGCTCCAAATATCCACTTGCAGATTCTACAAAAAGAGTCTTTCAAAACTGCTCTTTGAAAAGGAAGGTTCAAATCTGTGAGTTGAAATCACTCATCAGAGAGAAGTTTCCGAGAATGATTCTATCTAGTTTTCATCTGCATGTGTTTCCTTTTCCACTAGATGCCGCAATCGCACCAAATATCCACTTGCAGTTTCCACGAAAAGAGTGTTGCAGAACTGCTCCATGGAAAGGAGTGTTCAACTCTGTGAGTTCAATCCCCACATGACATAAAAGTTTCTGAAAATGCTTCTGTCCAGTTTGTATATGAAGATATCTCCTTTTCCAGCATAAGCCTCAAAGAGCTCCAAATATCCACTTGCGTATTCTACAAAAACCGTGTTTCATAACTGGTCTATCAAAAGGGAGGTTCAACTCTGTGAGTTGAATGCACTCATCACAAAGAAGTTTCTGTGAATGCTTCCATCTAGCTTTTATGCAATGATATTTCCTTTTGCAGCATAGGCCTCAAAGCGCTCCAAATATCCACTTGCAGATTCTACAAAAAGAGGGTTTCAAAACTGCTCTATCAAAAGGCAGGTTGAACTCCGTGAGTTGAATGCACAAAGCACAGGGAACTTTCTGAGAAAGCTTTTGTCCAGTTTCTACGTGAAGATATTTCCTATTCCTGCATAGGCCTCAAAGCACTCCATCCATCCACATGAAGATTCTACTAAAAGAGTGTTTCGAAACTTCTCTATCAAAAGAAAGGTTGAACTCCGTGAGTTCAACGCACACATCACAAAGAAGTTTCTGAGAATGCTTCTGTCCAGTTTTTATGTGAAGATATTTCCTTTTCCAGCATAGGCCTCAAAGCGCTCCATATATCCACTTGCAGATGCTACAAAAAGAGTGTTTCAAAACTGCTCTTTCAGAAGGAAGCTTCAAGTCTGTGAGTTGAATGCACTTCTCACAAAGACGTTTCTGAGAATGCTTCTGTCTAGATTTCATGAGAAGATGTTTCCATTTACATCACAGGCCTCAAATCCCTCCAAATATACACTTGCGTGTTCTACAAAAAGAGTGTTTCGAAACTTCTCTATCGATTGGTAGGTTCAACTCTCTGAGTTGAATGCACTCTTTACAAAGAGGTTTCTGAGAATATTTCTGTCTAGTTTTTGTGTGAAGATATATCCTTTTCCAACATAGGCCTCGAAGCGCCCCGACTAAACAATTGCAGATTCTACAAAAGGAGTGCTTCAAAACTGCTCTATCGAAAGGAACGTTCAAGTCTGTGAGATGAATGCACTCTTCTCAAAGAGGTTTCTGAGAATGCTGCTGTCTAGTTTTTAGGTGAAGACATTTCCTTTTCCAGCATAGGCCTCAAAGCGCTCCAAATACCCACTTGCAGATTCTACAAAAAGAGTGTCTCCCAACTTCTCTATCAATTGGTAGGTTCAAGTCTGTGAGTTGAATGCAATCCACACAAAGAAGTTTCTGAGAATGCTGCTGTTTAGTTCTTATGTGAAGATATTTCCTTTTCCAGCATAGGCCGGAAATCGCTACAAATATCCACTTGCAGATTTTACCAAAAGTGTGCTTCAAAACTACTCTTTGAAAAGAAAGGTTCAACACTGTGAGTTGAATGCACATAACGTGAAGAAGTTTCTGAGAATGCTTCTGTCTAGTACTTAGGTGAAGAGATTCCATTTCACAGCATAGGCCTCATAGTGATCCAAATATCCACTTGCAGATTCTACAAAAAGGGTGTTTGAAAACTGTTCTATCAAAAGGAAGGTTCAACACTGTGAGTTGAATGCACATATCGTGAAGAAGTTTCTGAGAATGCTTCTGTCTAGTACTTAGGTGAAGAGATTCCATTTCACAGCATAGGCCTCATAGTGCTCCAAATATCCACTTGCAGATTCTACAAAAAGAGTGTTTGAAAACTGTTCTATCAAAAGGAAGGTTCAACCCTGTGAGTAGAATGCACTCATCACAAAGAAGTTTCTGAGAATGCTTCTGTCTAGTTTTTATGTGAAGACATTTCCTTTTCCAACATAGGCCTCAAAGCGTTCCGAATAAACACTTGCAGATTGTACAAAAGGAGTGTTTCAAAACTGTTCTATGAAAAGGAACGTTCAAGTCTGTGAGTTGAATGCACTCCTAACAAAGAAGTTTCTGAGAATGCAGCTGTCTAGTTTTTGTGTGAAGATATTTCCTTTTCCTTGCATAGGTCTCAAATCGCTGGAAATATCCACTTGCAGATTTCACAAAAAGAGTGTTTCCAAACTGCTCTATCAAAAGACAGGTTCAACTCTGTGAGTGGAATGCACGCATCGAGAAGAACTTTCTGAGAATGCTTCTGTCTAGTTTTTAGTTGAAGATATTACATTTCCCAGCATAGGCCTCAAAGTGCTCCAAATATCCTTTTGCAGATTTTACAAAAAGAGTGTTTCAAAACTGCTCTTTCAAAAAGAAGGTTCAAGTCTGTGAGTTGAATGCACTCAACACAAGGAAGTTTCTGAGAATGCTTCTGTCTAGTTTTTATGTGAAGATATTTCCATTTCCAGCATAGGCCTCAAAGCGCTCCAAATATCCATTTGCAGATTCTACAAAAAGAGTGTTTCCAAACTTCTCTATCAATTAGGTTCAACTCTGTGAGGTGAATGCACTCATCACAAAGAAGTTTCTGAGAATGCTGCTGTTTAGTTCTTATGTGAAGATATTTCCTTTTCCAGCATAGGCCGGAAATCGCTCTAAATATCCACTTGCAGATTTTACCAAAAGTGTGTTTCAAAACAGCTCTTTGAAAAGAAAGGTTCAACTCTGTGAGTTGATTGCACATGTGGTGAAGAAGTTTCTGAGAATGCTTCTGTCTGGTACTTAGCTGAAGAGATTTCATTTCACAGCATAGGCCTCATAGTGCTCCAAATATCCACTTGCAGATTCTACAAAAAGAGTGTTTCAAAACTGTTCTATCAAAAGGAAGGTTCAAGTCTGTGAGTAGAATGCACTCATCACAAAGAAGTTTCTGAGAATGCTTCTGTCTAGTTTTTATGTGAAGATATTTCCTTTTCCAACATAGGCCTCAAAGCGCTCCGAATAAACACCGGCAGATTGTACAAAAGGAGTGTTTCAAAAGTGTTCTATGAAAAGGAACGTTCAAGTCTGTGAGTTGAATGCACTCCTCACAAAGAAGTTTCTGAGAATGCAGCTGTCTAGTTTTTGTGTGAAGATATTTCCTTTTCCTTGCATAGACCTCAAATCGCTGGAAATATCCACTTACAGATTTCACAAAAAGAGTGTTTCCAAACTGCTCTATCAAAAGACGGGTTGAATTCTGTGAGTTGAATGCACGCATCGAGGAGATCTTTCTGAGAATGCTTCTGTCTAGTTTTTAGGTGAAGATATTCCATTTCCCAGCATGGGCCTCAAAATGCTCCAAATATCCATTTGCAGATTTTACAAAAAGAGTGTTTCAAAGCTGCTCTTTCAAAAAGAAGGTTCAAGTCTATGGGTTGAACGCACTCAACGCAAGGAAGTTTCTGAGAATGCTTCTGTCCAGTTTTTCTGTGAATATATTTCCATTTCCAGCCTAGGCTTCAAAGCGCTCCAAATATCCACTTGCAGATTCTACAAAAAGAGTGTTTCCAAACTTGTCTATCAATTAGTAGGTTCAACTCTGTTAGGTGAATGCACTCATCACAATGAAATTTCTGAGAATGCTTCTCTCTAGTTTTTATGTGAAGCAATTGCCTTTTCCAACATAGGCCTCAAGGTGCTCTGCATAAACACTTGCGAATTCTACAAACTTAGTGATTCAAAACTGTTCTATCAAAAGGAACGTTCAAGTCTGAGGTGAATGCACTCATCAGAGAGAACTTTCTCAGGATGCTTCTGTCTAGTTTTCAGGTGAAGATATTTCACTTCCCAGCATAGGCCTCAAAGCGCTCCAAATATCCACTTGCAGATTCTACAAAAAGAGTCTTTCAAAACTGCTCTTTGAAAAGGATGGTTCAAATCTGTGAGTTGAAAGCACTCATCAGAGAGAAGTTTCTGTGAATGCTTCCATCTAGCTTTTATGCAATGATATCTCCTTTTACAGCATAGGCCTCAAAGCGCTCCAAATATCCACTTGCAGATTCTAGAAAAAGGGGGTTTCAAAACTGCTCTATCAAAAGGCAGGCTGAACTCCGTGAGTTGAATGCACAAAGCACAGGGAACTTTCTGAGAAAGCTTTTGTCCAGTTTCTACGTGAAGATATTTCCTATTCCTGCATAGGCCTCAAAGCACTCCATCCATCCACGTGAAGATTCTACTAAAAGAGTGTTTCGAAACTTCTCTATCAAAAGAAAGGTTGAACTCCGTGAGTTCAACGCACACATCACAAAGAAGTTTCTGAGAATGCTTCTGTCCAGTTTTTATGTGAAGATATTTCCTTTTCCAGCATAGGCCTCAAAGCGCTCCATATATCCACTTGCAGATGCTACAAAAAGAGTGTTTCAAAACTGCTCTTTCAGAAGGAAGCTTCAAGTCTGTGAGTTGAATGCACTTATCACAAAGACGTTTCTGAGAATGCTTCTGTCTAGATTTCATGAGAAGATGTTTCCATTTACATCACAGGCCTCAAATCCCTCCAAATATTCACTTGCGTGTTCTACAAAAAGAGTGTTTCGAAACTTCTCTATCGATTGGTAGGTTCAACTCTCTGAGTTGAATGCACTCTTTACAAAGAGGTTTCTGAGAATATTTCTGTCTAGTTTTTATGTGAAGATATATCCTTTTCCAACATAGGCCTCGAAGCGCTCCGACTAAACAATTGCAGATTCTACAAAAGGAGTGCTTCAAAACTGTTCTATCGAAAGGAACGTTGAAATCTGTGAGATGAATGCACTCTTCTCAAAGAGGTTTCTGAGAATGCTGCTGTCTAGTTTTTAGGTGAAGACATTTCCTTTTCCAGCATAGGCCTCAAAGCGCTCCAAATACCCACTTGCAGATTCTACAAAAAGAGTGTCTCCCAACTTCTCTATCAATTGGTAGGTTCAAGTCTGTGAGTTGAATGCAATCCACACAAAGAAGTTTCTGAGAATGCTGCTGTTTAGTTCTTATGTGAAGATATTTCCTTTTCCAGCATAGGCCGGAAATCGCTACAAATATCCACTTGCAGATTTTACCAAAAGTGTGCTTCAAAACAGCTCTTTGAAAAGAAAGGTTCAACACTGTGAGTTGAATGCACATATCGTGAAGAAGTTTCTGAGAATGCTTCTGTCTAGTACTTAGGTGAAGAGACTCCATTTCACAGCATAGGCCTCATAGTGCTCCAAATATCCACTTGCAGATTCTACAAAAAGAGTGTTTGAAAACTGTTCTATCAAAAGGAAGGTTCAAGTCTGTGAGTAGAATGCACTCATCACAAAGAAGTTTCTGAGAATGCTTCTGTCTAGTTTTTATGTGAAGACATTTCCTTTTCCAACATAGACCTCAAAGCGTTCCGAATAAACACTTGCAGATTGTACAAAAGGAGTGTTTCAAAACTGTTCTATGGAAAGGAACGTTCAAGTCTGTGAGTTGAATGCACTCCTCACAAAGAAGTTTCTGAGAATGCAGCTGTCTAGTTTTTGTGTGAAGATATTTCCTTTTCCTTGCATAGGTCTCAAATCGCTGGAAATATCCACTTGCAGATTTCACAAAAAGAGTGTTTCCTAACTGCTCTATCAAAAGACAGGTTCAACTCTGTGAGTGGAATGCACGCATCGAGAAGAACTTTCTGAGAATGCTTCTGTCTAGTTTTTAGGTGAAGATATTACATTTCCCAGCATAGGCCTCAAAGTGCTCCAAATATCCTTTTGCAGATTTTACAAAAAGAGTGTTTCAAAACTGCTCTTTCAAAAAGAAGGTTCAACTCTGTGAGTTGAATGCACTCAACACAAGGAAGTTTCTGAGAATGCTTCTGTCTAGTTTTTATGTGAAGATATTTCCATTTCCAGCATAGGCCTCAAAGCGCTCCAAATATCCATTTGCAGATTCTACAAAAAGAGTGTTTCCAAACTTCTCTATCAATTAGTAGGTTCAACTCTGTGAGGTGAATGCACTCATCACAAAGAAGTTTCTGAGAATGCTGCTGTTTAGTTCTTATGTGAAGATATTTCCTTTTCCAGCATAGGCCGGAAATCGCTCTAAATATCCACTTGCAGATTTTACCAAAAGTGTGTTTCAAAACTGCTCTTTGAAAAGAGAGGTTCAACTCTGTGAGTTGATTGCACATGTGGTGAAGAAGTTTCTGAGAATGCTTCTGTCTAGTACTTAGCTGAAGAGATTTCATTTCACAGCATAGGCCTCATAGTGCTCCAAATATCCACTTGCAGATTCTACAAAAAGAGTGTTTCAAAACTGTTCTATCAAAACGAAGGTTCAACTCTGTGACTAGAATGCACTCATCACAAAGAAGTTTCTGAGAATGCTTCTGTCTAGTTTTTATGTGAAGATATTTCCTTTTCCAACATAGGCCTCAAAGCGCTCCGAATAAACACCTGCAGATTGTACAAAAGGAGTGTTTCAAAAGTGTTCTATGAAAAGGAACGTTCAAGTCTGTGAGTTGAATGCACTCCTCACAAAGAAGTTTCTGAGAATGCAGCTGTCTAGTTTTTGTGTGAAGATATTTCCTTTTCCTTGCATAGACCTCAAATCGCTGGAAACATCCACTTGCAGATTTCACAAAAAGAGTGTTTCCAAACTGCTCTATGAAAAGACGGGTTGAAATCTGTGAGTTGAATGCACGCATCGAGGAGATCTTTCTGAGAATGCTTCTGTCCAGTTTTTAGGTGAAGATATTCCATTTCCCAGCATGGGCCTCAAAATGCTCCAAATATCCATTTGCAGATTTTACAAAAAGAGTGTTTCAAAACTGCTCTTTCAAAAAGAAGGTTCAAGTCTATGGGTTGAACGCACTCAACACAAGGAAGTTTCTGAGAATGCTTCTGTCCAGTTTTTATGTGAATATATTTCCATTTCCAGCCTAGGCTTCAAAGCGCTCCAAATATCCACTTGCAGATTCTACAAAAAGAGTGTTTCCAAACTTGTCTATCAATTAGTAGGTTTAACTCTGTTAGGTGAATGCACTCATCACAATGAAATTTCTGAGAATGCTTCTCTCTAGTTTTTATGTGAAGCAATTTCCTTTTCCAACATAGGCCTCAAGGTGCTCTGCATAAACACTTGCGAATTCTACAAACTTAGTGATTCAAAACTGTTCTATCAAAAGGAACGTTCAAGTCTGAGGTGAATGCACTCATCAGAGAGAACTTTCTCAGAATGCTTCTGTCTAGTTTTCAGGTGAAGATATTTCACTTCCCAGCATAGGCCTCAAAGCGCTCCAAATATCCACTTGCAGATTCTACAAAAAGAGTCTTTCAAAACTGCTCTTTGAAAAGGAAGGTTCAAATCTGTGAGTTGAAAGCACTCATCAGAGAGAAGTTTCCGAGAATGATTCTATCTAGTTTTCATCTGCATGTGTTTCCTTTTCCACTAGATGCCGCAATCGCACCAAATATCCACTTGCAGTTTCCACGAAAAGAGTGTTGCAGAACTGCTCCATGGAAAGGAGTGTTCAACTCTGTGAGTTCAATCCCCACATGACATAAAAGTTTCTGAAAATGCTTCTGTCCAGTTTGTATATGAAGATATCTCCTTTTCCAGCATAAGCCTCAAAGAGCTCCAAATATCCACTTGCGTATTCTACAAAAACCGTGTTTCATAACTGGTCTATCAAAAGGGAGGTTCAACTCTGTGAGTTGAATGCACTCATCACAAAGAAGTTTCTGTGAATGCTTCCATCTAGCTTTTATGCAATGATATTTCCTTTTGCAGCATAGGTCTCAAAGCGCTCCAAATATCCACTTGCAGATTCTACAAAAAGAGGGTTTCAAAACTGCTCTATCAAAAGGCAGGTTGAACTCCGTGAGTTGAATGCACAAAGCACAGGGAACTTTCTGAGAAATCTTTTGTCCAGTTTCTACGTGAAGATATTTCCTATTCCTGCATAGGCCTCAAAGCACTCCATCCATCCACATGAAGATTCTACTAAAAGAGTGTTTCGAAACTTCTCTATCAAAAGAAAGGTTGAACTCCGTGAGTTCAACGCACACATCACAAAGAAGTTTCTGAGAATGCTTCTGTCCAGTTTTTATGTGAAGATATTTCCTTTTCCAGCATAGGCCTCAAAGCGCTCCATATATCCACTTGCAGATGCTACAAAAAGAGTGTTTCAAAACTGCTCTTTCAGAAGGAAGCTTCAAGTCTGTGAGTTGAATGCACTTATCACAAAGACGTTTCTGAGAATGCTTCTGTCTAGATTTCATGAGAAGATGTTTCCATTTACATCACAGGCCTCAAATCCCTCCAAATATTCACTTGCGTGTTCTACAAAAAGAGTGTTTCGAAACTTCTCTATCGATTGGTAGGTTCAACTCTCTGAGTTGAATGCACTCTTTACAAAGAGGTTTCTGAGAATATTTCTGTCTAGTTTTTATGTGAAGATATATCCTTTTCCAACATTGGCCTCGAAGCGCTCCAACTAAACAATTGCAGATTCTACAAAAGGAGTGCTTCAAAACTGTTCTATCGAAAGGAACGTTCAAGTCTGTGAGATGAATGCACTCTTCTCAAAGAGGTTTCTGAGAATGCTGCTGTCTAGTTTTTAGGTGAAGACATTTCCTTTTCCAGCATAGGCCTCAAAGCGCTCCAGATACCCACTTGCAGATTCTACAAAAAGAGTGTCTCCCAACTTCTCTATCAATTGGTAGGTTCAAGTCTGTGAGTTGAATGCAATCCACACAAACAAGTTTCTGAGAATGCTGCTGTTTAGTTCTTATGTGAAGATATTTCCTTTTCCAGCATAGGCCGGAAATCGCTACAAATATCCACTTGCAGATTTTACCAAAAGTGTGCTTTAAAACAGCTCTTTGAAAAGAAAGGTTCAACACAGTGAGTTGAATGCACATATCGTGAAGAAGTTTCTGAGATTGCTTCTGTCTAGTACTTAGGTGAAGAGATTCCATTTCACAGCATAGGCCTCATAGTGATCCAAATATCCACTTGCAGATTCTACAAAAAGGGTGTTTGAAAACTGTTCTATCAAAAGGAAGGTTCAACACTGTGAGTTGAATGCACATATCGTGAAGAAGTTTCTGAGAATGCTTCTGTCTAGTACTTAGGTGAAGAGATTCCATTTCACAGCATAGGCCTCATAGTGCTCCAAATATCCACTTGCAGATTCTACAAAAAGAGTGTTTGAAAACTGTTCTATCAAAAGGAAGGTTCAACTCTGTGAGTAGAATGCACTCATCACAAAGAAGTTTCTGAGAATGCTTCTGTCTAGTTTTTATGTGAAGACATTTCCTTTTCCAACATAGGCCTCAAAGCGTTCCGAAGAAACACTTGCAGATTGTACAAAAGGAGTGTTTCAAAACTGTTCTATGAAAAGGAACGTTCAAGTCTGTGAGTTGAATGCACTCCTCACAAAGAAGTTTCTGAGAATGCAGCTGTCTAGTTTTTGTGTGAAGATATTTCCTTTTCCTTGCATAGGTCTCAAATCGCTGGAAATATCCACTTGCAGATTTCACAAAAAGAGTGTTTCCCAACTGCTCTATCAAAAGACAGGTTCCACTCTGTGAGTGGAATGCACGCATCGAGAAGAACTTTCTGAGAATGCTTCTGTCTAGTTTTTAGGTGAAGATATTACATTTCCCAGCATAGGCCTCAAAGTGCTCCAAATATCCTTTTGCAGATTTTACAAAAAGAGTGTTTCAAAACTGCTCTTTCAAAAAGAAGGTTCAACTCTGTGAGTTGTATGCACTCAACACAAGGAAGTTTCTGAGAATGCTTGTGTCTAGTTTTTATGTGAAGATATTTCCATTTCCAGCATAGGCCTCAAAGCGCTCCAAATATCCATTTGCAGATTCTACAAAAAGAGTGTTTCCAAACTTCTCTATCAATTAGTAGGTTCAACTCTGTGAGGTGAATGCACTCATCACAAAGAAGTTTCTGAGAATGCTGCTGTTTAGTTCTTATGTGAAGACATTTCCTTTTCCAGCATAGGCCGGAAATCGCTCTAAATATCCACTTGCAGATTTTACCAAAAGTGTGTTTCAAAACTGCTCTTTGAAAAGAAAGGTTGAACTCTGTGAGTTGATTGCACATGTGGTGAAGAAGTTTCTGAGAATGCTTCTGTCTAGTACTTAGCTGAAGAGATTTCATTTCACAGCATAGGCCTCATAGTGCTCCAAATATCCACTTGCAGATTCTACAAAAAGAGTGTTTCAAAACTGTTCTATCAAAAGGAAGGTTCAACTCTGTGACTAGAATGCACTCATCACAAAGAAGTTTCTGAGAATGCTTCTGTCTAGTTTTTATGTGAAGATATTTCCTTTTCCTACATAGGCCTCAAAGCGCTCCGAATAAACACCTGCAGATTGTACAAAAGGAGTGTTTCAAAACTGTTCTATGAAAAGGAACGTTCAAGTCTGTGAGTTGAATGCACTCCTCACAAAGAAGTTTCTGAGAATGCAGCTGTCTAGTTTTTGTGTGAAGATATTTCCTTTTCCTTGCATAGACCTCAAATCGCTGGAAACATCCACTTGCAGATTTCACAAAAAGAGTGTTTCCAAACTGCTCTATCAAAAGACGGGTTGAAATCTGTGAGTTGAATGCACGCATCGAGGAGATCTTTCTGAGAATGCTTCTGTCTAGTTTTTAGGTGAAGATATTCCATTTCCCAGCATGGGCCTCAAAATGCTCCAAATATCCATTTGCAGATTTTACAAAAAGAGTGTTTCAAAACTGCTCTTTCAAAAAGAAGGTTCAAGTCTATGGGTTGAACGCACTCAACACAAGGAAGTTTCTGAGAATGCTTCTGTCCAGTTTTTATGTGAATATATTTCCATTTCCAGCCTAGGCTTCAAAGCGCTCCAAATATCCACTTGCAGATTCTACAAAAAGAGTGTTTCCAAACTTGTCTATCAATTAGTAGGTTTAACTCTGTTAGGT
This sequence comes from Pongo pygmaeus, assembly GCF_028885625.2. Classification (NCBI taxonomy): domain Eukaryota; kingdom Metazoa; phylum Chordata; class Mammalia; order Primates; family Hominidae; genus Pongo; species Pongo pygmaeus. The sequence goes on from NC_085930.1 coordinate 22,791,897, forward strand.
GAATGCACTCATCACAATGAAATTTCTGAGAATGCTTCTCTCTAGTTTTTATGTGAAGCAATTTCCTTTTCCAACATAGGCCTCAAGGTGCTCTGCATAAACACTTGCGAATTCTACAAACTTAGTGATTCAAAACTGTTCTATCAAAAGGAACGTTCAAGTCTGAGGTGAATGCACTCATCAGAGAGAACTTTCTCAGAATGCTTCTGTCTGGTTTTCAGGTGAAGATATTTCACTTCCCAGCATAGGCCTCCAAGCGCTCCAAATATCCACTTGCAGATTCTACAAAAAGAGTCTTTCAAAACTGCTCTTTGAAAAGGAAGGTTCAAATCTGTGAGTTGAAAGAACTCATCAGAGAGAAGTTTCCGAGAATGAGTCTATCTAGTTTTCATCTGCATGTGTTTCCTTTTCCACTAGATGCCGCAATCGCACCAAATATCCACTTGCAGTTTCCACGAAAAGAGTGTTGCAGAACTGCTCCATGGAAAGGAGTGTTCAACTCTGTGAGTTCAATCCCCACATGACATAAAAGTTTCTGAAAATGCTTCTGTCCAGTTTGTATATGAAGATATCTCCTTTTCCAGCATAAGCCTCAAAGAGCTCCAAATATCCACTTGCGTATTCTACAAAAACCGTGTTTCATAACTGGTCTATCAAAAGGGAGGTTCAACTCTGTGAGTTGAATGCACTCATCACAAAGAAGTTTCTGTGAATGCTTCCATCTAGCTTTTATGCAATGATATTTCCTTTTACAGCATAGGCCTCAAAGCGCTCCAAATATCCACTTGCAGATTCTACAAAAAGAGGGTTTCAAAACTGCTCTATCAAAAGGCAGGTTGAATTCCGTGAGTTGAATGCACAAAGCACAGGGAACTTTCTGAGAAAGCTTTTGTCCAGTTTCTACGTGAAGATATTTCCTATTCCTGCATAGGCCTCAAAGCACTCCATCCATCCACATGAAGATTCTACTAAAAGAGTGTTTCGAAACTTCTCTATCAAAAGAAAGGTTGAACTCCGTGAGTTCAACGCACACATCACAAAGAAGTTTCTGAGAATGCTTCTGTCCAGTTTTTATGTGAAGATATTTCCTTTTCCAGCATAGGCCTCAAAGCGCTCCATATATCCACTTGCAGATGCTACAAAAAGAGTGTTTCAAAACTGCTCTTTCAGAAGGAAGCTTCAAGTCTGTGAGTTGAATGCACTTATCACAAAGACGTTTCTGAGAATGCTTCTGTCTAGATTTCATGAGAAGATGTTTCCATTTACATCACAGGCCTCAAATCCCTCCAAATATTCACTTGCGTGTTCTACAAAAAGAGTGTTTCGAAACTTCTCTATCGATTGGTAGGTTCAACTCTCTGAGTTGAATGCACTCTTTACAAAGAGGTTTCTGAGAATATTTCTGTCTAGTTTTTATGTGAAGATATATCCTTTTCGAACATAGGCCTCGAAGCGCTCCAACTAAACAATTGCAGATTCTACAAAAGGAGTGCTTCAAAACTGTTCTATCGAAAGGAACGTTCAAGTCTGTGAGATGAATGCACTCTTCTCAAAGAGGTTTCTGAGAATGCTGCTGTCTAGTTTTTAGGTGAAGACATTTCCTTTTCCAGCATAGGCCTCAAAGCGCTCCAAATACCCACTTGCAGATTCTACAAAAAGAGTGTCTCCCAACTTCTCTATCAATTGGTAGGTTCAAGTCTGTGAGTTGAATGCAATCCACACAAAGAAGTTTCTGAGAATGCTGCTGTTTAGTTCTTATGTGAAGATATTTCCTTTTCCAGCATAGGCCGGAAATCGCTACAAATATCCACTTGCAGATTTTACCAAAAGTGTGCTTCAAAACAGCTCTTTGAAAAGAAAGGTTCAACACAGTGAGTTGAATGCACATATCGTGAAGAAGTTTCTGAGAATGCTTCTGTCTAGTACTTAGGTGAAGAGATTCCATTTCACAGCATAGGCCTCATAGTGCTCCAAATATCCACTTGCAGATTCTACAAAAAGAGTGTTTGAAAACTGTTCTATCAAAAGGAAGGTTCAACTCTGTGACTAGAATGCACTCATCACAAAGAAGTTTCTGAGAATGCTTCTGTCTAGTTTTTATGTGAAGACATTTCCTTTTCCAACATAGGCCTCAAAGCGTTCCGAATAAACACTTGCAGATTGTACAAAAGGAGTGTTTCAAAACTGTTCTATGAAAAGGAACGTTCAAGTCTGTGAGTTGAATGCACTCCTCACAAAGAAGTTTCTGAGAATGCAGCTGTCTAGTTTTTGTGTGAAGATATTTGCTTTTCCTTGCATAGGTCTCAAATCGCTGGAAATATCCACTTGCAGATTTCACAAAAAGAGTGTTTCCAAACTGCTCTATCAAAAGACAGGTTCAACTCTGTGAGTGGAATGCACGCATCGAGAAGAACTTTCTGAGAATGCTTCTGTCTAGTTTTTAGGTGAAGATATTACATTTCCCAGCATAGGCCTCAAAGTGCTCCAAATATCCTTTTGCAGATTTTACAAAAAGAGTGTTTCAAAACTGCTCTTTCAAAAAGAAGGTTCAACTCTGTGAGTTGAATGCACTCAACACAAGGAAGTTTCTGAGAATGCTTCTGTCTAGTTTTTATGTGAAGATATTTCCATTTCCAGCATAGGCCTCAAAGCGCTCCAAATATCCATTTGCAGATTCTACAAAAAGAGTGTTTCCAAACTTCTCTATCAATTAGTAGGTTCAACTCTGTGAGGTGAATGCACTCATCACAAAGAAGTTTCTGAGAATGCTGCTGTTTAGTTCTTATGTGAAGATATTTCCTTTTCCAGCATAGGCCGGAAATCGCTCTAAATATCCACTTGCAGATTTTACCAAAAGTGTGTTTCAAAACTGCTCTTTGAAAAGAGAGGTTCAACTCTGTGAGTTGATTGCACATGTGGTGAAGAAGTTTCTGAGAATGCTTCTGTCTAGTACTTAGCTGAAGAGATTTCATTTCACAGCATAGGCCTCATAGTGCTCCAAATATCCACTTGCAGATTCTACGAAAAGAGTGTTTCAAAGCTGTTCTATCAAAAGGAAGGTTCAACTCTGTGACTAGAAAGCACTCATCACAAAGAAGTTTCTGAGAATGCTTCTGTCTAGTTTTTATGTGAAGATATTTCCTTTTCCAACATAGGCCTCAAAGCGCTCCGAATAAACACCTTCAGATTGTACAAAAGGAGTGTTTCAAAACTGTTCTATGAAAAGGAACGTTCAAGTCTGTGAGTTGAATGCACTCCTCACAAAGAAGTTTCTGAGAATGCAGCTGTCTAGCTTTTGTGTGAAGATATTTCCTTTTCCTTGCATAGACCTCAAATCGCTGGAAATATCCACTTGCAGATTTCACAAAAAGAGTGTTTCCAAACTGCTCTATCAAAAGACGGGTTGAAATCTGTGAGTTGAATGCACGCATCGAGGAGATCTTTCTGAGAATGCTTCTGTCTAGTTTTTAGGTGAAGATATTCCATTTCCCAGCATGGGCCACAAAATGCTCCAAATATCCATTTGCAGATTTTACAAAAAGAGTGTTTCAAAACTGCTCTTTCAAAAAGAAGGTTCAAGTCTATGGGTTGAACGCACTCAACACAAGGACGTTTCTGAGAATGCTTCTGTCCAGTTTTTCTGTGAATATATTTCCATTTCCAGCCTAGGCTTCAAAGCGCTCCAAATATCCACTTGCAGATTCTACAAAAAGAGTGTTTCCAAACTTGTCTATCAATTAGTAGGTTTAACTCTGTTAGGTGAATGCACTCATCACAATGAAATTTCTGAGAATGCTTCTCTCTAGTTTTTATGTGAAGCAATTTCCTTTTCCAACATAGGCCTCAAGGTGCTCTGCATAGACACTTGCGAATTCTACAAACTTAGTGATTCAAAACTGTTCTATCAAAAGGAACGTTCAAGTCTGAGGTGAATGCACTCATCAGAGAGAACTTTCTCAGAATGCTTCTGTCTAGTTTTCAGGTGAAGATATTTCATTGCCCAGCATAGGCCTCAAAGCGCTCCAAATATCCACTTGCAGATTCTACAAAAAGAGTCTTTCAAAACTGCTCTTTGAAAAGGAAGGTTCAAATCTGTGAGTTGAAAGCACTCATCAGAGAGAAGTTTCCGAGAATGATTCTATCTAGTTTTCATCTGCATGTGTTTCCTTTTCCACTAGATGCCGCAATCGCACCAAATATCCACTTGCAGTTTCCACGAAAAGAGTGTTGCGGAACTGCTCCATGGAAAGGAGTGTTCAACTCTGTGAGTTCAATCCCCACATGACATAAAAGTTTCTGAAAATGCTTCTGTCCAGTTTGTATATGAAGATATCTCCTTTTCCAGCATAAGCCTCAAAGAGCTCCAAATATCCACTTGCGTATTCTACAAAAACCGTGTTTCATAACTGGTCTATCAAAAGGGAGGTTCAACTCTGTGAGTTGAATGCACTCATCACAAAGAAGTTTCTGTGAATGCTTCCATCTAGCTTTTATGCAATGATATTTCCTTTTGCAGCATAGGCCTCAAAGCGCTCCAAATATCCACTTGCAGATTCTACAAAAAGAGGGTTTCAAAACTGCTCTATCAAAAGGCAGGTTGAACTCCGTGAGTTGAATGCACAAAGCACAGGGAACTTTCTGAGAAAGCTTTTGTCCAGTTTCTACGTGAAGATATTTCCTATTCCTGCATAGGCCTCAAAGCACTCCATCCATCCACATGAAGATTCTACTAAAAGAGTGTTTCGAAACTTCTCTATCAAAAGAAAGGTTGAACTCCGTGAGTTCAACGCACACATCACAAAGAAGTTTCTGAGAATGCTTCTGTCCAGTTTTTATGTGAAGATATTTCCTTTTCCAGCATAGGCCTCAAAGCGCTCCATATATCCACTTGCAGATGCTACAAAAAGAGTGTTTCAAAACTGCTCTTTCAGAAGGAAGCTTCAAGTCTGTGAGTTGAATGCACTTCTCACAAAGACGTTTCTGAGAATGCTTCTGTCTAGATTTCATGAGAAGATGTTTCCATTTACATCACAGGCCTCAAATCCCTCCAAATATACACTTGCGTGTTCTACAAAAAGAGTGTTTCGAAACTTCTCTATCGATTGGTAGGTTCAACTCTCTGAGTTGAATGCACTCTTTACAAAGAGGTTTCTGAGAATATTTCTGTCTAGTTTTTGTGTGAAGATATATCCTTTTCCAACATAGGCCTCGAAGCGCCCCGACTAAACAATTGCAGATTCTACAAAAGGAGTGCTTCAAAAGTGCTCTATCGAAAGGAACGTTCAAGTCTGTGAGATGAATGCACTCTTCTCAAAGAGGTTTCTGAGAATGCTGCTGTCTAGTTTTTAGGTGAAGACATTTCCTTTTCCAGCATAGGCCTCAAAGCGCTCCAAATACCCACTTGCAGATTCTACAAAAAGAGTGTCTCCCAACTTCTCTATCAATTGGTAGGTTCAAGTCTGTGAGTTGAATGCAATCCACACAAAGAAGTTTCTGAGAATGCTGCTGTTTAGTTCTTATGTGAAGATATTTCCTTTTCCAGCATAGGCCGGAAATCGCTACAAATATCCACTTGCAGATTTTACCAAAAGTGTGCTTCAAAACTGCTCTTTGAAAAGAAAGGTTCAACACTGTGAGTTGAATGCACATATCGTGAAGAAGTTTCTGAGAATGCTTCTGTCTAGTACTTAGGTGAAGAGATTCCATTTCACAGCATAGGCCTCACAGTGATCCAAATATCCACTTGCAGATTCTACAAAAAGGGTGTTTGAAAACTGTTCTATCAAAAGGAAGGTTCAACACTGTGAGTTGAATGCACATATCGTGAAGAAGTTTCTGAGAATGCTTCTGTCTAGTACTTAGGTGAAGAGATTCCATTTCACAGCATAGGCCTCATAGTGCTCCAAATATCCACTTGCAGATTCTACAAAAAGAGTGTTTGAAAACTGTTCTATCAAAAGGAAGGTTCAACTCTGTGAGTAGAATGCACTCATCACAAAGAAGTTTCTGAGAATGCTTCTGTCTAGTTTTTATGTGAAGACATTTCCTTTTCCAACATAGGCCTCAAAGCGTTCCGAATAAACACTTGCAGATTGTACAAAAGGAGTGTTTCAAAACTGTTCTATGAAAAGGAACGTTCAAGTCTGTGAGTTGAATGCACTCCTCACAAAGAAGTTTCTGAGAATGCAGCTGTCTAGTTTTTGTGTGAAGATATTTCCTTTTCCTTGCATAGGTCTCAAATCGCTGGAAATATCCACTTGCAGATTTCACAAGAAGAGTGTTTCCAAACTGCTCTATCAAAAGACAGGTTCAACTCTGTGAGTTGAATGCACGCATCGAGAAGAACTTTCTGAGAATGCTTCTGTCTAGTTTTTAGGTGAAGATATTACATTTGCCAGCATAGGCCTCAAAGTGCTCCAAATATCCTTTTGCAGATTTTACAAAAAGAGTGTTTCAAAACTGCTCTTTCAAAAAGAAGGTTCAAGTCTGTGAGTTGAATGCACTCAACACAAGGAAGTTTCTGAGAATGCTTCTGTCTAGTTTTTATGTGAAGATATTTCCATTTCCAGCATAGGCTTCAAAGCACTCCAAATATCCATTTGCAGATTCTACAAAAAGAGTGTTTCCAAACTTCTCTATCAATTAGTAGGTTCAACTCTGTGAGGTGAATGCACTCATCACAAAGAAGTTTCTGAGAATGCTGCTGTTTAGTTCTTATGTGAAGATATTTCCTTTTCCAGCATAGGCCGGAAATCGCTCTAAATATCCACTTGCAGATTTTACCAAAAGTGTGTTTCAAAACTGCTCTTTGAAAAGAAAGGTTGAACTCTGTGAGTTGATTGCACATGTGGTGAAGAAGTTTCTGAGAATGCTTCTGTCTAGTACTTAGCTGAAGAGATTTCATTTCACAGCATAGGCCTCATAGTGCTCCAAATATCCACTTGCAGATTCTACAAAAAGAGTGTTTCAAAACTGTTCTATCAAAAGGAAGGTTCAACTCTGTGACTAGAATGCACTCATCACAAAGAAGTTTCTGAGAATGCTTCTGTCTAGTTTTTATGTGAAGATATTTCCTTTTCCAACATAGGCCTCAAAGCGCTCCGAATAAACACCTGCAGATTGTACAAAAGGAGTGTTTCAAAACTGTTCTATGAAAAGGAACGTTCAAGTCTGTGAGTTGAATGCACTCCTCACAAAGAAGTTTCTGAGAATGCAGCTGTCTAGTTTTTGTGTGAAGATATTTCCTTTTCCTTGCATAGACCTCAAATCGCTGGAAACATCCACTTGCAGATTTCACAAAAAGAGTGTTTCCAAACTGCTCTATCAAAAGACGGGTTGAAATCTGTGAGTTGAATGCACGCATCGAGGAGATCTTTCTGAGAATGCTTCTGTCTAGTTTTTAGGTGAAGATATTCCATTTCCCAGCATGGGCCTCAAAATGCTCCAAATATCCATTTGCAGATTTTACAAAAAGAGTGTTTCAAAACTGCTCTTTCAAAAAGAAGGTTCAAGTCTATGGGTTGAACGCACTCAACACAAGGAAGTTTCTGAGAATGCTTCTGTCCAGTTTTTATGTGAATATATTTCCATTTCCAGCCTAGGCTTCAAAGCGCTCCAAATATCCACTTGCAGATTCTACAAAAAGAGTGTTTCCAAACTTGTCTATCAATTAGTAGGTTTAACTCTGTTAGGTGAATGCACTCATCACAATGAAATTTCTGAGAATGCTTCTCTCTAGTTTTTATGTGAAGCAATTTCCTTTTCCAACATAGGCCTCAAGGTGCTCTGCATAAACACTTGCGAATTCTACAAACTTAGTGATTCAAAACTGTTCTATCAAAAGGAACGTTCAAGTCTGAGGTGAATGCACTCATCAGAGAGAACTTTCTCAGAATGCTTCTGTCTGGTTTTCAGGTGAAGATATTTCACTTCCCAGCATAGGCCTCCAAGCGCTCCAAATATCCACTTGCAGATTCTACAAAAAGAGTCTTTCAAAACTGCTCTTTGAAAAGGAAGGTTCAAATCTGTGAGTTGAAAGCACTAATCAGAGAGAAGTTTCCGAGAATGAGTCTATCTAGTTTTCATCTGCATGTGTTTCCTTTTCCACTAGATGCCGCAATCGCACCAAATATCCACTTGCAGTTTCCACGAAAAGAGTGTTGCAGAACTGCTCCATGGAAAGGAGTGTTCAACTCTGTGAGTTCAATCCCCACATGACATAAAAGTTTCTGAAAATGCTTCTGTCCAGTTTGTATATGAAGATATCTCCTTTTCCAGCATAAGCCTCAAAGAGCTCCAAATATCCACTTGCGTATTCTACAAAAACCGTGTTTCATAACTGGTCTATCAAAAGGGAGGTTCAACTCTGTGAGTTGAATGCACTCATCACAAAGAAGTTTCTGTGAATGCTTCCATCTAGCTTTTATGCAATGATATTTCCTTTTACAGCATAGGCCTCAAAGCGCTCCAAATATCCACTTGCAGATTCTACAAAAAGAGGGTTTCAAAACTGCTCTATCAAAAGGCAGGTTGAATTCCGTGAGTTGAATGCACAAAGCACAGGGAACTTTCTGAGAAAGCTTTTGTCCAGTTTCTACGTGAAGATATTTCCTATTCCTGCATAGGCCTCAAAGCACTCCATCCATCCACATGAAGATTCTACTAAAAGAGTGTTTCGAAACTTCTCTATCAAAAGAAAGGTTGAACTCCGTGAGTTCAACGCACACATCACAAAGAAGTTTCTGAGAATGCTTCTGTCCAGTTTTTATGTGAAGATATTTCCTTTTCCAGCATAGGCCTCAAAGCGCTCCATATATCCACTTGCAGATGCTACAAAAAGAGTGTTTCAAAACTGCTCTTTCAGAAGGAAGCTTCAAGTCTGTGAGTTGAATGCACTTATCACAAAGACGTTTCTGAGAATGCTTCTGTCTAGATTTCATGAGAAGATGTTTCCATTTACATCACAGGCCTCAAATCCCTCCAAATATTCACTTGCGTGTTCTACAAAAAGAGTGTTTCGAAACTTCTCTATCGATTGGTAGGTTCAACTCTCTGAGTTGAATGCACTCTTTACAAAGGGGTTTCTGAGAATATTTCTGTCTAGTTTTTATGTGAAGATATATCCTTTTCGAACATAGGCCTCGAAGCGCTCCAACTAAACAATTGCAGATTCTACAAAAGGAGTGCTTCAAAACTGTTCTATCGAAAGGAACGTTCAAGTCTGTGAGATGAATGCACTCTTCTCAAAGAGGTTTCTGAGAATGCTGCTGTCTAGTTTTTAGGTGAAGACATTTCCTTTTCCAGCATAGGCCTCAAAGCGCTCCAAATACCCACTTGCAGATTCTACAAAAAGAGTGTCTCCCAACTTCTCTATCAATTGGTAGGTTCAAGTCTGTGAGTTGAATGCAATCCACACAAAGAAGTTTCTGAGAATGCTGCTGTTTAGTTCTTATGTGAAGATATTTCCTTTTCCAGCATAGGCCGGAAATCGCTACAAATATCCACTTGCAGATTTTACCAAAAGTGTGCTTCAAAACAGCTCTTTGAAAAGAAAGGTTCAACACAGTGAGTTGAATGCACATATCGTGAAGAAGTTTCTGAGAATGCTTCTGTCTAGTACTTAGGTGAAGAGATTCCATTTCACAGCATAGGCCTCATAGTGCTCCAAATATCCACTTGCAGATTCTACAAAAAGAGTGTTTGAAAACTGTTCTATCAAAAGGAAGGTTCAACTCTGTGACTAGAATGCACTCATCACAAAGAAGTTTCTGAGAATGCTTCTGTCTAGTTTTTATGTGAGGACATTTCCTTTTCCAACATAGGCCTCAAAGCGTTCCGAATAAACACTTGCAGATTGTACAAAAGGAGTGTTTCAAAACTGTTCTATGAAAAGGAACGTTCAAGTCTGTGAGTTGAATGCACTCCTCACAAAGAAGTTTCTGAGAATGCAGCTGTCTAGTTTTTGTGTGAAGATATTTCCTTTTCCTTGCATAGGTCTCAAATCGCTGGAAATATCCACTTGCAGATTTCACAAAAAGAGTGTTTCCAAACTGCTCTATCAAAAGACAGGTTCAACTCTGTGAGTGGAATGCACGCATCGAGAAGAACTTTCTGAGAATGCTTCTGTCTAGTTTTTAGGTGAAGATATTACATTTCCCAGCATAGGCCTCAAAGTGCTCCAAATATCCTTTTGCAGATTTTACAAAAAGAGTGTTTCAAAACTGCTCTTTCAAAAAGAAGGTTCAACTCTGTGAGTTGAATGCACTCAACACAAGGAAGTTTCTGAGAATGCTTCTGTCTAGTTTTTATGTGAAGATATTTCCATTTCCAGCATAGGCCTCAAAGCGCTCCAAATATCCATTTGCAGATTCTACAAAAAGAGTGTTTCCAAACTTCTCTATCAATTAGTAGGTTCAACTCTGTGAGGTGAATGCACTCATCACAAAGAAGTTTCTGAGAATGCTGCTGTTTAGTTCTTATGTGAAGATATTTCCTTTTCCAGCATAGGCAGGAAATCGCTCTAAATATCCACTTGCAGATTTTACCAAAAGTGTGTTTCAAAACTGCTCTTTGAAAAGAGAGGTTCAACTCTGTGAGTTGATTGCACATGTGGTGAAGAAGTTTCTGAGAATGCTTCTGTCTAGTACTTAGCTGAAGAGATTTCATTTCACAGCATAGGCCTCATAGTGCTCCAAATATCCACTTGCAGATTCTACAAAAAGAGTGTTTCAAAACTGTTCTATCAAAAGGAAGGTTCAACTCTGTGACTAGAAAGCACTCATCACAAAGAAGTTTCTGAGAATGCTTCTGTCTAGTTTTTATGTGAAGATATTTCCTTTTCCAACATAGGCCTCAAAGCGCTCCGAATAAACACCTTCAGATTGTACAAAAGGAGTGTTTCAAAACTGTTCTATGAAAAGGAACGTTCAAGTCTGTGAGTTGAATGCACTCCTCACAAAGAAGTTTCTGAGAATGCAGCTGTCTAGCTTTTGTGTGAAGATATTTCCTTTTCCTTGCATAGACCTCAAATCGCTGGAAATATCCACTTGCAGATTTCACAAAAAGAGTGTTTCCAAACTGCTCTATCAAAAGACGGGTTGAAATCTGTGAGTTGAATGCACGCATCGAGGAGATCTTTCTGAGAATGCTTCTGTCTAGTTTTTAGGTGAAGATATTCCATTTCCCAGCATGGGCCTCAAAATGCTCCAAATATGCATTTGCAGATTTTACAAAAAGAGTGTTTCAAAACTGCTCTTTCAAAAAGAAGGTTCAAGTCTATGGGTTGAACGCACTCAACACAAGGACGTTTCTGAGAATGCTTCTGTCCAGTTTTTATGTGAATATATTTCCATTTCCAGCCTAGGCTTCAAAGCGCTCCAAATATCCACTTGCAGATTCTACAAAAAGAGTGTTTCCAAACTTGTCTATCAATTAGTAGGTTTAACTCTGTTAGGTGAATGCACTCATCACAATGAAATTTCTGAGAATGCTTCTCTCTAGTTTTTATGTGAAGCAATTTCCTTTTCCAACATAGGCCTCAAGGTGCTCTGCATAGACACTTGCGAATTCTACAAACTTAGTGATTCAAAACTGTTCTATCAAAAGGAACGTTCAAGTCTGAGGTGAATGCACTCATCAGAGAGAACTTTCTCAGAATGCTTCTGTATAGTTTTCAGGTGAAGATATTTCATTTCCCAGCATAGGCCTCAAAGCGCTCCAAATAACCACTTGCAGATTCTACAAAAAGAGTCTTTCAAAACTGCTCTTTGAAAAGGAAGGTTCAAATCTGTGAGTTGAAAGCACTCATCAGAGAGAAGTTTCCGAGAATGATTCTATCTAGTTTTCATCTGCATGTGTTTCCTTTTCCACTAGATGCCGCAATCGCACCAAATATCCACTTGCAGTTTCCACGAAAAGAGTGTTGCAGAACTGCTCCATGGAAAGGAGTGTTCAACTCTGTGAGTTCAATCCCCACATGACATAAAAGTTTCTGAAAATGCTTCTGTCCAGTTTGTATATGAAGATTTCTCCTTTTCCTGCATAAGCCTCAAAGAGCTCCAAATATCCACTTGCGTATTCTACAAAAACCGTGTTTCATAACTGGTCTATCAAAAGGGAGGTTCAACTCTGTGAGTTGAATGCACTCATCACAAAGAAGTTTCTGTGAATGCTTCCATCTAGCTTTTATGCAATGATATTTCCTTTTGCAGCATAGGCCTCAAAGCGCTCCAAATATCCACTTGCAGATTCTACAAAAAGAGGGTTTCAAAACTGCTCTATCAAAAGGCAGGTTGAACTCCGTGAGTTGAATGCACAAAGCACAGGGAACTTTCTGAGAAAGCTTTTGTCCAGTTTCTACGTGAAGATATTTCCTATTCCTGCATAGGCCTCAAAGCACTCCATCCATCCACATGAAGATTCTACTAAAAGAGTGTTTCGAAACTTCTCTATCAAAAGAAAGGTTGAACTCCGTGAGTTCAACGCACACATCACAAAGAAGTTTCTGAGAATGCTTCTGTCCAGTTTTTATGTGAAGATATTTCCTTTTCCAGCATAGGCCTCAAAGCGCTCCATATATCCACTTGCAGATGCTACAAAAAGAGTGTTTCAAAACTGCTCTTTCAGAAGGAAGCTTCAAGTCTGTGAGTTGAATGCACTTATCACAAAGACGTTTCTGAGAATGCTTCTGTCTAGATTTCATGAGAAGATGTTTCCATTTACATCACAGGCCTCAAATCCCTCCAAATATTCACTTGCGTGTTCTACAAAAAGAGTGTTTCGAAACTTCTCTATCGATTGGTAGGTTCAACTCTCTGAGTTGAATGCACTCTTTACAAAGAGGTTTCTGAGAATATTTCTGTCTAGTTTTTATGTGAAGATATATCCTTTTCCAACATTGGCCTCGAAGCGCTCCAACTAAACAATTGCAGATTCTACAAAAGGAGTGCTTCAAAACTGTTCTGTCGAAAGGAACGTTCAAGTCTGTGAGATGAATGCACTCTTCTCAAAGAGGTTTCTGAGAATGCTGCTGTCTAGTTTTTAGGTGAAGACATTTCCTTTTCCAGCATAGGCCTCAAAGCGCTCCAGATACCCACTTGCAGATTCTACAAAAAGAGTGTCTCCCAACTTCTCTATCAATTGGTAGGTTCAAGTCTGTGAGTTGAATGCAATCCACACAAACAAGTTTCTGAGAATGCTGCTGTTTAGTTCTTATGTGAAGATATTTCCTTTTCCAGCATAGGCCGGAAATCGCTACAAATATCCACTTGCAGATTTTACCAAAAGTGTGCTTTAAAACAGCTCTTTGAAAAGAAAGGTTCAACACAGTGAGTTGAATGCACATATCGTGAAGAAGTTTCTGAGATTGCTTCTGTCTAGTACTTAGGTGAAGAGATTCCATTTCACAGCATAGGCCTCATAGTGATCCAAATATCCACTTGCAGATTCTACAAAAAGGGTGTTTGAAAACTGTTCTATCAAAAGGAAGGTTCAACACTGTGAGTTGAATGCACATATCGTGAAGAAGTTTCTGAGAATGCTTCTGTCTAGTACTTAGGTGAAGAGATTCCATTTCACAGCATAGGCCTCATAGTGCTCCAAATATCCACTTGCAGATTCTACAAAAAGAGTGTTTGAAAACTGTTCTATCAAAAGGAAGGTTCAACTCTGTGAGTAGAATGCACTCATCACAAAGAAGTTTCTGAGAATGCTTCTGTCTAGTTTTTATGTGAAGACATTTCCTTTTCCAACATAGGCCTCAAAGCGTTCCGAAGAAACACTTGCAGATTGTACAAAAGGAGTGTTTCAAAACTGTTCTATGAAAAGGAACGTTCAAGTCTGTGAGTTGAATGCACTCCTCACAAAGAAGTTTCTGAGAATGCAGCTGTCTAGTTTTTGTGTGAAGATATTTCCTTTTCCTTGCATAGGTCTCAAATCGCTGGAAATATCCACTTGCAGATTTCACAAAAAGAGTGTTTCCCAACTGCTCTATCAAAAGACAGGTTCCACTCTGTGAGTGGAATGCACGCATCGAGAAGAACTTTCTGAGAATGCTTCTGTCTAGTTTTTAGGTGAAGATATTACATTTCCCAGCATAGGCCTCAAAGTGCTCCAAATATCCTTTTGCAGATTTTACAAAAAGAGTGTTTCAAAACTGCTCTTTCAAAAAGAAGGTTCAACTCTGTGAGTTGTATGCACTCAACACAAGGAAGTTTCTGAGAATGCTTGTGTCTAGTTTTTATGTGAAGATATTTCCATTTCCAGCATAGGCCTCAAAGCGCTCCAAATATCCATTTGCAGATTCTACAAAAAGAGTGTTTCCAAACTTCTCTATCAATTAGTAGGTTCAACTCTGTGAGGTGAATGCACTCATCACAAAGAAGTTTCTGAGAATGCTGCTGTTTAGTTCTTATGTGAAGACATTTCCTTTTCCAGCATAGGCCGGAAATCGCTCTAAATATCCACTTGCAGATTTTACCAAAAGTGTGTTTCAAAACTGCTCTTTGAAAAGAAAGGTTGAACTCTGTGAGTTGATTGCACATGTGGTGAAGAAGTTTCTGAGAATGCTTCTGTCTAGTACTTAGCTGAAGAGATTTCATTTCACAGCATAGGCCTCATAGTGCTCCAAATATCCACTTGAAGATTCTACAAAAAGAGTGTTTCAAAACTGTTCTATCAAAAGGAAGGTTCAACTCTGTGACTAGAATGCACTCATCACAAAGAAGTTTCTGAGAATGCTTCTGTCTAGTTTTTATGTGAAGATATTTCCTTTTCCTACATAGGCCTCAAAGCGCTCCGAATAAACACCTGCAGATTGTACAAAAGGAGTGTTTCAAAACTGTTCTATGAAAAGGAACGTTCAAGTCTGTGAGTTGAATGCACTCCTCACAAAGAAGTTTCTGAGAATGCAGCTGTCTAGTTTTTGTGTGAAGATATTTCCTTTTCCTTGCATAGACCTCAAATCGCTGGAAACATCCACTTGCAGATTTCACAAAAAGAGTGTTTCCAAACTGCTCTATCAAAAGACGGGTTGAAATCTGTGAGTTGAATGCACGCATCGAGGAGATCTTTCTGAGAATGCTTCTGTCTAGTTTTTAGGTGAAGATATTCCATTTCCCAGCATGGGCCTCAAAATGCTCCAAATATCCATTTGCAGATTTTACAAAAAGAGTGTTTCAAAACTGCTCTTTCAAAAAGAAGGTTCAAGTCTATGGGTTGAACGCACTCAACACAAGGAAGTTTCTGAGAATGCTTCTGTCCAGTTTTTATGTGAATATATTTCCATTTCCAGCCTAGGCTTCAAAGCGCTCCAAATATCCACTTGCAGATTCTACAAAAAGAGTGTTTCCAAACTTGTCTATCAATTAGTAGGTTTAACTCTGTTAGGTGAATGCACTCATCACAATGAAATTTCTGAGAATGCTTCTCTCTAGTTTTTATGTGAAGCAATTTCCTTTTCCAACATAGGCCTCAAGGTGCTCTGCATAAACACTTGCGAATTCTACAAACTTAGTGATTCAAAACTGTTCTATCAAAAGGAACGTTCAAGTCTGAGGTGAATGCACTCATCAGAGAGAACTTTCTCAGAATGCTTCTGTCTGGTTTTCAGGTGAAGATATTTCACTTCCCAGCATAGGCCTCCAAGCGCTCCAAATATCCACTTGCAGATTCTACAAAAAGAGTCTTTCAAAACTGCTCTTTGAAAAGGAAGGTTCAAATCTGTGAGTTGAAAGCACTAATCAGAGAGAAGTTTCCGAGAATGAGTCTATCTAGTTTTCATCTGCATGTGTTTCCTTTTCCACTAGATGCCGCAATCGCACCAAATATCCACTTGCAGTTTCCACGAAAAGAGTGTTGCAGAACTGCTCCATGGAAAGGAGTGTTCAACTCTGTGAGTTCAATCCCCACATGACATAAAAGTTTCTGAAAATGCTTCTGTCCAGTTTGTATATGAAGATATCTCCTTTTCCAGCATAAGCCTCAAAGAGCTCCAAATATCCACTTGCGTATTCTACAAAAACCGTGTTTCATAACTGGTCTATCAAAAGGGAGGTTCAACTCTGTGAGTTGAATGCACTCATCACAAAGAAGTTTCTGTGAATGCTTCCATCTAGCTTTTATGCAATGATATTTCCTTTTACAGCATAGGCCTCAAAGCGCTCCAAATATCCACTTGCAGATTCTACAAAAAGAGGGTTTCAAAACTGCTCTATCAAAAGGCAGGTTGAATTCCGTGAGTTGAATGCACAAAGCACAGGGAACTTTCTGAGAAAGCTTTTGTCCAGTTTCTACGTGAAGATATTTCCTATTCCTGCATAGGCCTCAAAGCACTCCATCCATCCACATGAAGATTCTACTAAAAGAGTGTTTCGAAACTTCTCTATCAAAAGAAAGGTTGAACTCCGTGAGTTCAACGCACACATCACAAAGAAGTTTCTGAGAATGCTTCTGTCCAGTTTTTATGTGAAGATATTTCCTTTTCCAGCATAGGCCTCAAAGCGCTCCATATATCCACTTGCAGATGCTACAAAAAGAGTGTTTCAAAACTGCTCTTTCAGAAGGAAGCTTCAAGTCTGTGAGTTGAATGCACTTATCACAAAGACGTTTCTGAGAATGCTTCTGTCTAGATTTCATGAGAAGATGTTTCCATTTACATCACAGGCCTCAAATCCCTCCAAATATTCACTTGCGTGTTCTACAAAAAGAGTGTTTCGAAACTTCTCTATCGATTGGTAGGTTCAACTCTCTGAGTTGAATGCACTCTTTACAAAGAGGTTTCTGAGAATATTTCTGTCTAGTTTTTATGTGAAGATATATCCTTTTCGAACATAGGCCTCGAAGCGCTCCAACTAAACAATTGCAGATTCTACAAAAGGAGTGCTTCAAAACTGTTCTATCGAAAGGAACGTTCAAGTCTGTGAGATGAATGCACTCTTCTCAAAGAGGTTTCTGAGAATGCTGCTGTCTAGTTTTTAGGTGAAGACATTTCCTTTTCCAGCATAGGCCTCAAAGCGCTCCAAATACCCACTTGCAGATTCTACAAAAAGAGTGTCTCCCAACTTCTCTATCAATTGGTAGGTTCAAGTCTGTGAGTTGAATGCAATCCACACAAAGAAGTTTCTGAGAATGCTGCTGTTTAGTTCTTATGTGAAGATATTTCCTTTTCCAGCATAGGCCGGAAATCGCTACAAATATCCACTTGCAGATTTTACCAAAAGTGTGCTTCAAAACAGCTCTTTGAAAAGAAAGGTTCAACACAGTGAGTTGAATGCACATATCGTGAAGAAGTTTCTGAGAATGCTTCTGTCTAGTACTTAGGTGAAGAGATTCCATTTCACAGCATAGGCCTCATAGTGCTCCAAATATCCACTTGCAGATTCTACAAAAAGAGTGTTTGAAAACTGTTCTATCAAAAGGAAGGTTCAACTCTGTGACTAGAATGCACTCATCACAAAGAAGTTTCTGAGAATGCTTCTGTCTAGTTTTTATGTGAAGACATTTCCTTTTCCAACATAGGCCTCAAAGCGTTCCGAATAAACACTTGCAGATTGTACAAAAGGAGTGTTTCAAAACTGTTCTATGAAAAGGAACGTTCAAGTCTGTGAGTTGAATGCACTCCTCACAAAGAAGTTTCTGAGAATGCAGCTGTCTAGTTTTTGTGTGAAGATATTTGCTTTTCCTTGCATAGGTCTCAAATCGCTGGAAATATCCACTTGCAGATTTCACAAAAAGAGTGTTTCCAAACTGCTCTATCAAAAGACAGGTTCAACTCTGTGAGTGGAATGCACGCATCGAGAAGAACTTTCTGAGAATGCTTCTGTCTAGTTTTTAGGTGAAGATATTACATTTCCCAGCATAGGCCTCAAAGTGCTCCAAATATCCTTTTGCAGATTTTACAAAAAGAGTGTTTCAAAACTGCTCTTTCAAAAAGAAGGTTCAACTCTGTGAGTTGAATGCACTCAACACAAGGAAGTTTCTGAGAATGCTTCTGTCTAGTTTTTATGTGAAGATATTTCCATTTCCAGCATAGGCCTCAAAGCGCTCCAAATATCCATTTGCAGATTCTACAAAAAGAGTGTTTCCAAACTTCTCTATCAATTAGTAGGTTCAACTCTGTGAGGTGAATGCACTCATCACAAAGAAGTTTCTGAGAATGCTGCTGTTTAGTTCTTATGTGAAGATATTTCCTTTTCCAGCATAGGCCGGAAATCGCTCTAAATATCCACTTGCAGATTTTACCAAAAGTGTGTTTCAAAACTGCTCTTTAAAAAGAGAGGTTCAACTCTGTGAGTTGATTGCACATGTGGTGAAGAAGTTTCTGAGAATGCTTCTGTCTAGTACTTAGCTGAAGAGATTTCATTTCACAGCATAGGCCTCATAGTGCTCCAAATATCCACTTGCAGATTCTACGAAAAGAGTGTTTCAAAACTGTTCTATCAAAAGGAAGGTTCAACTCTGTGACTAGAAAGCACTCATCACAAAGAAGTTTCTGAGAATGCTTCTGTCTAGTTTTTATGTGAAGATATTTCCTTTTCCAACATAGGCCTCAAAGCGCTCCGAATAAACACCTTCAGATTGTACAAAAGGAGTGTTTCAAAACTGTTCTATGAAAAGGAACGTTCAAGTCTGTGAGTTGAATGCACTCCTCACAAAGAAGTTTCTGAGAATGCAGCTGTCTAGCTTTTCTGTGAAGATATATCCTTTTCCTTGCATAGACCTCAAATCGCTGGAAATATCCACTTGCAGATTTCACAAAAAGAGTGTTTCCAAACTGCTCTATCAAAAGACGGGTTGAAATCTGTGAGTTGAATGCACGCATCGAGGAGATCTTTCTGAGAATGCTTCTGTCTAGTTTTTAGGTGAAGATATTCCATTTCCCAGCATGGGCCACAAAATGCTCCAAATATCCATTTGCAGATTTTACAAAAAGAGTGTTTCAAAACTGCTCTTTCAAAAAGAAGGTTCAAGTCTATGGGTTGAACGCACTCAACACAAGGACGTTTCTGAGAATGCTTCTGTCCAGTTTTTATGTGAATATATTTCCATTTCCAGCCTAGGCTTCAAAGCGCTCCAAATATCCACTTGCAGATTCTACAAAAAGAGTGTTTCCAAACTTGTCTATCAATTAGTAGGTTTAACTCTGTTAGGTGAATGCACTCATCACAATGAAATTTCTGAGAATGCTTCTCTCTAGTTTTTATGTGAAGCAATTTCCTTTTCCAACATAGGCCTCAAGGTTCTCTTCATAGACACTTGCGAATTCTACAAACTTAGTGATTCAAAACTGTTCTATCAAAAGGAACGTTCAAGTCTGAGGTGAATGCACTCATCAGAGAGAACTTTCTCAGAATGCTTCTGTCTAGTTTTCAGGTGAAGATATTTCATTGCCCAGCATAGGCCTCAAAGCGCTCCAAATATCCACTTGCAGATTCTACAAAAAGAGTCTTTCAAAACTGCTCTTTGAAAAGGAAGGTTCAAATCTGTGAGTTGAAAGCACTCATCAGAGAGAAGTTTCCGAGAATGATTCTATCTAGTTTTCATCTGCATGTGTTTCCTTTTCCACTAGATGCCGCAATCGCACCAAATATCCACTTGCAGTTTCCACGAAAAGAGTGTTGCAGAACTGCTCCATGGAAAGGAGTGTTCAACTCTGTGAGTTCAATCCCCACATGACATAAAAGTTTCTGAAAATGCTTCTGTCCAGTTTGTATATGAAGATATCTCCTTTTCCAGCATAAGCCTCAAAGAGCTCCAAATATCCACTTGCGTATTCTACAAAAACCGTGTTTCATAACTGGTCTATCAAAAGGGAGGTTCAACTCTGTGAGTTGAATGCACTCATCACAAAGAAGTTTCTGTGAATGCTTCCATCTAGCTTTTATGCAATGATATTTCCTTTTGCAGCATAGGCCTCAAAGCGCTCCAAATATCCACTTGCAGATTCTACAAAAAGAGGGTTTCAAAACTGCTCTATCAAAAGGCAGGTTGAACTCCGTGAGTTGAATGCACAAAGCACAGGGAACTTTCTGAGAAAGCTTTTGTCCAGTTTCTACGTGAAGATATTTCCTATTCCTGCATAGGCCTCAAAGCACTCCATCCATCCACATGAAGATTCTACTAAAAGAGTGTTTCGAAACTTCTCTATCAAAAGAAAGGTTGAACTCCGTGAGTTCAACGCACACATCACAAAGAAGTTTCTGAGAATGCTTCTGTCCAGTTTTTATGTGAAGATATTTCCTTTTCCAGCATAGGCCTCAAAGCGCTCCATATATCCACTTGCAGATGCTACAAAAAGAGTGTTTCAAAACTGCTCTTTCAGAAGGAAGCTTCAAGTCTGTGAGTTGAATGCACTTCTCACAAAGACGTTTCTGAGAATGCTTCTGTCTAGATTTCATGAGAAGATGTTTCCATTTACATCACAGGCCTCAAATCCCTCCAAATATACACTTGCGTGTTCTACAAAAAGAGTGTTTCGAAACTTCTCTATCGATTGGTAGGTTCAACTCTCTGAGTTGAATGCACTCTTTACAAAGAGGTTTCTGAGAATATTTCTGTCTAGTTTTTGTGTGAAGATATATCCTTTTCCAACATAGGCCTCGAAGCGCCCCGACTAAACAATTGCAGATCCTACAAAAGGAGTGCTTCAAAAGTGCTCTATCGAAAGGAACGTTCAAGTCTGTGAGATGAATGCACTCTTCTCAAAGAGGTTTCTGAGAATGCTGCTGTCTAGTTTTTAGGTGAAGACATTTCCTTTTCCAGCATAGGCCTCAAAGCGCTCCAAATACCCACTTGCAGATTCTACAAAAAGAGTGTCTCCCAACTTCTCTATCAATTGGTAGGTTCAAGTCTGTGAGTTGAATGCAATCCACACAAAGAAGTTTCTGAGAATGCTGCTGTTTAGTTCTTATGTGAAGATATTTCCTTTTCCAGCATAGGCCGGAAATCGCTACAAATATCCACTTGCAGATTTTACCAAAAGTGTGCTTCAAAACTGCTCTTTGAAAAGAAAGGTTCAACACTGTGAGTTGAATGCACATATCGTGAAGAAGTTTCTGAGAATGCTTCTGTCTAGTACTTAGGTGAAGAGATTCCATTTCACAGCATAGGCCTCATAGTGATCCAAATATCCACTTGCAGATTCTACAAAAAGGGTGTTTGAAAACTGTTCTATCAAAAGGAAGGTTCAACACTGTGAGTTGAATGCACATATCGTGAAGAAGTTTCTGAGAATGCTTCTGTCTAGTACTTAGGTGAAGAGATTCCATTTCACAGCATAGGCCTCATAGTGCTCCAAATATCCACTTGCAGATTCTACAAAAAGAGTGTTTGAAAACTGTTCTATCAAAAGGAAGGTTCAACTCTGTGAGTAGAATGCACTCATCACAAAGAAGTTTCTGAGAATGCTTCTGTCTAGTTTTTATGTGAAGACATTTCCTTTTCCAACATAGGCCTCAAAGCGTTCCGAAGAAACACTTGCAGATTGTACAAAAGGAGTGTTTCAAAACTGTTCTATGAAAAGGAACGTTCAAGTCTGTGAGTTGAATGCACTCCTCACAAAGAAGTTTCTGAGAATGCAGCTGTCTAGTTTTTGTGTGAAGATATTTCCTTTTCCTTGCATAGGTCTCAAATCGCTGGAAATATCCACTTGCAGATTTCACAAAAAGAGTGTTTCCCAACTGCTCTATCAAAAGACAGGTTCAACTCTGTGAGTGGAATGCACGCATCGAGAAGAACTTTCTGAGAATGCTTCTGTCTAGTTTTTAGGTGAAGATATTACATTTCCCAGCATAGGCCTCAAAGTGCTCCAAATATCCTTTTGCAGATTTTACAAAAAGAGTGTTTCAAAACTGCTCTTTCAAAAAGAAGGTTCAACTCTGTGAGTTGTATGCACTCAACACAAGGAAGTTTCTGAGAATGCTTGTGTCTAGTTTTTATGTGAAGATATTTCCATTTCCAGCATAGGCCTCAAAGCGCTCCAAATATCCATTTGCAGATTCTACAAAAAGAGTGTTTCCAAACTTCTCTATCAATTAGTAGGTTCAACTCTGTGAGGTGAATGCACTCATCACAAAGAAGTTTCTGAGAATGCTGCTGTTTAGTTCTTATGTGAAGACATTTCCTTTTCCAGCATAGGCCGGAAATCGCTCTAAATATCCACTTGCAGATTTTACCAAAAGTGTGTTTCAAAACTGCTCTTTGAAAAGAAAGGTTGAACTCTGTGAGTTGATTGCACATGTGGTGAAGAAGTTTCTGAGAATGCTTCTGTCTAGTACTTAGCTGAAGAGATTTCATTTCACAGCATAGGCCTCATAGTGCTCCAAATATCCACTTGCAGATTCTACGAAAAGAGTGTTTCAAAACTGTTCTATCAAAAGGAAGGTTCAACTCTGTGACTAGAAAGCACTCATCACAAAGAAGTTTCTGAGAATGCTTCTGTCTAGTTTTTATGTGAAGATATTTCCTTTTCCAACATAGGCCTCAAAGCGCTCCGAATAAACACCTTCAGATTGTACAAAAGGAGTGTTTCAAAACTGTTCTATGAAAAGGAACGTTCAAGTCTGTGAGTTGAATGCACTCCTCACAAAGAAGTTTCTGAGAATGCAGCTGTCTAGCTTTTGTGTGAAGATATTTCCTTTTCCTTGCATAGACCTCAAATCGCTGGAAATATCCACTTGCAGATTTCACAAAAAGAGTGTTTCCAAACTGCTCTATCAAAAGACGGGTTGAAATCTGTGAGTTGAATGCACGCATCGAGGAGATCTTTCTGAGAATGCTTCTGTCTAGTTTTTAGGTGAAGATATTCCATTTCCCAGCATGGGCCACAAAATGCTCAAAATATCCATTTGCAGATTTTACAAAAAGAGTGTTTCAAAACTGCTCTTTCAAAAAGAAGGTTCAAGTCTATGGGCTGAACGCACTCAACACAAGGACGTTTCTGAGAATGCTTCTGTCCAGTTTTTATGTGAATATATTTCCATTTCCAGCCTAGGCTTCAAAGCGCTCCAAATATCCACTTGCAGATTCTACAAAAAGAGTGTTTCCAAACTTGTCTATCAATTAGTAGGTTTAACTCTGTTAGGTGAATGCACTCATCACAATGAAATTTCTGAGAATGCTTCTCTCTAGTTTTTATGTGAAGCAATTTCCTTTTCCAACATAGGCCTCAAGGTGCTCTGCATAGACACTTGCGAATTCTACAAACTTAGTGATTCAAAACTGTTCTATCAAAAGGAACGTTCAAGTCTGAGGTGAATGCACTCATCAGAGAGAACTTTCTCAGAATGCTTCTGTCTAGTTTTCAGGTGAAGATATTTCATTTCCCAGCATAGGCCTCAAAGCGCTCCAAATATCCACTTGCAGATTCCACAAAAAGAGTCTTTCAAAACTGCTCTTTGAAAAGGAAGGTTCAAATCTGTGAGTTGAAAGCACTCATCAGAGAGAAGTTTCCGAGAATGATTCTATCTAGTTTTCATCTGCATGTGTTTCCTTTTCCACTAGATGCCGCAATCGCACCAAATATCCACTTGCAGTTTCCACGAAAAGAGTGTTGCAGAACTGCTCCATGGAAAGGAGTGTTCAACTCTGTGAGTTCAATCCCCACATGACATAAAAGTTTCTGAAAATGCTTCTGTCCAGTTTGTATATGAAGATATCTCCTTTTCCAGCATAAGCCTCAAAGAGCTCCAAATATCCACTTGCGTATTCTACAAAAACCGTGTTTCATAACTGGTCTATCAAAAGGGAGGTTCAACTCTGTGAGTTGAATGCACTCATCACAAAGAAGTTTCTGTGAATGCTTCCATCTAGCTTTTATGCAATGATATTTCCTTTTGCAGCATAGGCCTCAAAGCGCTCCAAATATCCACTTGCAGATTCTACAAAAAGAGGGTTTCAAAACTGCTCTATCAAAAGGCAGGTTGAACTCCGTGAGTTGAATGCACAAAGCACAGGGAACTTTCTGAGAAAGCTTTTGTCCAGTTTCTACGTGAAGATATTTCCTATTCCTGCATAGGCCTCAAAGCACTCCATCCATCCACATGAAGATTCTACTAAAAGAGTGTTTCGAAACTTCTCTATCAAAAGAAAGGTTGAACTCCGTGAGTTCAACGCACACATCACAAAGAAGTTTCTGAGAATGCTTCTGTCCAGTTTTTATGTGAAGATATTTCCTTTTCCAGCATAGGCCTCAAAGCGCTCCATATATCCACTTGCAGATGCTACAAAAAGAGTGTTTCAAAACTGCTCTTTCAGAAGGAAGCTTCAAGTCTGTGAGTTGAATGCACTTCTCACAAATACGTTTCTGAGAATGCTTCTGTCTAGATTTCATGAGAAGATGTTTCCATTTACATCACAGGCCTCAAATCCCTCCAAATATACACTTGCGTGTTCTACAAAAAGAGTGTTTCGAAACTTCTCTATCGATTGGTAGGTTCAACTCTCTGAGTTGAATGCACTCTTTACAAAGAGGTTTCTGAGAATATTTCTGTCTAGTTTTTGTGTGAAGATATATCCTTTTGCAACATAGGCCTCGAAGCGCCCCGACTAAACAATTGCAGATTCTACAAAAGGAGTGCTTCAAAACTGCTCTATCGAAAGGAACGTTCAAGTCTGTGAGATGAATGCACTCTTCTCAAAGAGGTTTCTGAGAATGCTGCTGTCTAGTTTTTAGGTGAAGACATTTCCTTTTCCAGCATAGGCCTCAAAGCGCTCCAAATACCCACTTGCAGATTCTACAAAAAGAGTGTCTCCCAACTTCTCTATCAATTGGTAGGTTCAAGTCTGTGAGTTGAATGCAATCCACACAAAGAAGTTTCTGAGAATGCTGCTGTTTAGTTCTTATGTGAAGATATTTCCTTTTCCAGCATAGGCCGGAAATCGCTACAAATATCCACTTGCAGATTTTACCAAAAGTGTGCTTCAAAACTGCTCTTTGAAAAGAAAGGTTCAACACTGTGAGTTGAATGCACATATCGTGAAGAAGTTTCTGAGAATGCTTCTGTCTAGTACTTAGGTGAAGAGATTCCATTTCACAGCATAGGCCTCATAGTGCTCCAAATATCCACTTGCAGATTCTACAAAAAGAGTGTTTGAAAACTGTTCTATCAAAAGGAAGGTTCAACTCTGTGAGTAGAATGCACTCATCACAAAGAAGTTTCTGAGAATGCTTCTGTCTAGTTTTTATGTGAAGACATTTCCTTTTCCAACATAGGCCTCAAAGCGTTCCGAAGAAACACTTGCAGATTGTACAAAAGGAGTGTTTCAAAACTGTTCTATGAAAAGGAACGTTCAAGTCTGTGAGTTGAATGCACTCCTCACAAAGAAGTTTCTGAGAATGCAGCTGTCTAGTTTTTGTGTGAAGATATTTCCTTTTCCTTGCATAGGTCTCAAATCGCTGGAAATATCCACTTGCAGATTTCACAAAAAGAGTGTTTCCCAACTGCTCTATCAAAAGACAGGTTCAACTCTGTGAGTGGAATGCACGCATCGAGAAGAACTTTCTGAGAATGCTTCTGTCTAGTTTTTAGGTGAAGATATTACATTTCCCAGCATAGGCCTCAAAGTGCTCCAAATATCCTTTTGCAGATTTTACAAAAAGAGTGTTTCAAAACTGCTCTTTCAAAAAGAAGGTTCAACTCTGTGAGTTGTATGCACTCAACACAAGGAAGTTTCTGAGAATGCTTGTGTCTAGTTTTTATGTGAAGATATTTCCATTTCCAGCATAGGCCTCAAAGCGCTCCAAATATCCATTTGCAGATTCTACAAAAAGAGTGTTTCCAAACTTCTCTATCAATTAGTAGGTTCAACTCTGTGAGGTGAATGCACTCATCACAAAGAAGTTTCTGAGAATGCTGCTGTTTAGTTCTTATGTGAAGACATTTCCTTTTCCAGCATAGGCCGGAAATCGCTCTAAATATCCACTTGCAGATTTTACCAAAAGTGTGTTTCAAAACTGCTCTTTGAAAAGAAAGGTTGAACTCTGTGAGTTGATTGCACATGTGGTGAAGAAGTTTCTGAGAATGCTTCTGTCTAGTACTTAGCTGAAGAGATTTCATTTCACAGCATAGGCCTCATAGTGCTCCAAATATCCACTTGCAGATTCTACGAAAAGAGTGTTTCAAAACTGTTCTATCAAAAGGAAGGTTCAACTCTGTGACTAGAAAGCACTCATCACAAAGAAGTTTCTGAGAATGCTTCTGTCTAGTTTTTATGTGAAGATATTTCCTTTTCCAACATAGGCCTCAAAGCGCTCCGAATAAACACCTTCAGATTGTACAAAAGGAGTGTTTCAAAACTGTTCTATGAAAAGGAACGTTCAAGTCTGTGAGTTGAATGCACTCCTCACAAAGAAGTTTCTGAGAATGCAGCTGTCTAGCTTTTGTGTGAAGATATTTCCTTTTCCTTGCATAGACCTCAAATCGCTGGAAATATCCACTTGCAGATTTCACAAAAAGAGTGTTTCCAAACTGCTCTATCAAAAGACGGGTTGAAATCTGTGAGTTGAATGCACGCATCGAGGAGATCTTTCTGAGAATGCTTCTGTCTAGTTTTTAGGTGAAGATATTCCATTTCCCAGCATGGGCCAAAAAATGCTCAAAATATCCATTTGCAGATTTTACAAAAAGAGTGTTTCAAAACTGCTCTTTCAAAAAGAAGGTTCAAGTCTATGGGCTGAACGCACTCAACACAAGGACGTTTCTGAGAATGCTTCTGTCCAGTTTTTATGTGAATATATTTCCATTTCCAGCCTAGGCTTCAAAGCGCTCCAAATATCCACTTGCAGATTCTACAAAAAGAGTGTTTCCAAACTTGTCTATCAATTAGTAGGTTTAACTCTGTTAGGTGAATGCACTCATCACAATGAAATTTCTGAGAATGCTTCTCTCTAGTTTTTATGTGAAGCAATTTCCTTTTCCAACATAGGCCTCAAGGTGCTCTGCATAGACACTTGCGAATTCTACAAACTTAGTGATTCAAAACTGTTCTATCAAAAGGAACGTTCAAGTCTGAGGTGAATGCACTCATCAGAGAGAACTTTCTCAGAATGCTTCTGTCTAGTTTTCAGGTGAAGATATTTCATTTCCCAGCATAGGCCTCAAAGCGCTCCAAATATCCACTTGCAGATTCCACAAAAAGAGTCTTTCAAAACTGCTCTTTGAAAAGGAAGGTTCAAATCTGTGAGTTGAAAGCACTCATCAGAGAGAAGTTTCCGAGAATGATTCTATCTAGTTTTCATCTGCATGTGTTTCCTTTTCCACTAGATGCCGCAATCGCACCAAATATCCACTTGCAGTTTCCACGAAAAGAGTGTTGCAGAACTGCTCCATGGAAAGGAGTGTTCAACTCTGTGAGTTCAATCCCCACATGACATAAAAGTTTCTGAAAATGCTTCTGTCCAGTTTGTATATGAAGATATCTCCTTTTCCAGCATAAGCCTCAAAGAGCTCCAAATATCCACTTGCGTATTCTACAAAAACCGTGTTTCATAACTGGTCTATCAAAAGGGAGGTTCAACTCTGTGAGTTGAATGCACTCATCACAAAGAAGTTTCTGTGAATGCTTCCATCTAGCTTTTATGCAATGATATTTCCTTTTGCAGCATAGGCCTCAAAGCGCTCCAAATATCCACTTGCAGATTCTACAAAAAGAGGGTTTCAAAACTGCTCTATCAAAAGGCAGGTTGAACTCCGTGAGTTGAATGCACAAAGCACAGGGAACTTTCTGAGAAAGCTTTTGTCCAGTTTCTACGTGAAGATATTTCCTATTCCTGCATAGGCCTCAAAGCACTCCATCCATCCACATGAAGATTCTACTAAAAGAGTGTTTCGAAACTTCTCTATCAAAAGAAAGGTTGAACTCCGTGAGTTCAACGCACACATCACAAAGAAGTTTCTGAGAATGCTTCTGTCCAGTTTTTATGTGAAGATATTTCCTTTTCCAGCATAGGCCTCAAAGCGCTCCATATATCCACTTGCAGATGCTACAAAAAGAGTGTTTCAAAACTGCTCTTTCAGAAGGAAGCTTCAAGTCTGTGAGTTGAATGCACTTCTCACAAATACGTTTCTGAGAATGCTTCTGTCTAGATTTCATGAGAAGATGTTTCCATTTACATCACAGGCCTCAAATCCCTCCAAATATACACTTGCGTGTTCTACAAAAAGAGTGTTTCGAAACTTCTCTATCGATTGGTAGGTTCAACTCTCTGAGTTGAATGCACTCTTTACAAAGAGGTTTCTGAGAATATTTCTGTCTAGTTTTTGTGTGAAGATATATCCTTTTGCAACATAGGCCTCGAAGCGCCCCGACTAAACAATTGCAGATTCTACAAAAGGAGTGCTTCAAAACTGCTCTATCGAAAGGAACGTTCAAGTCTGTGAGATGAATGCACTCTTCTCAAAGAGGTTTCTGAGAATGCTGCTGTCTAGTTTTTAGGTGAAGACATTTCCTTTTCCAGCATAGGCCTCAAAGCGCTCCAAATACCCACTTGCAGATTCTACAAAAAGAGTGTCTCCCAACTTCTCTATCAATTGGTAGGTTCAAGTCTGTGAGTTGAATGCAATCCACACAAAGAAGTTTCTGAGAATGCTGCTGTTTAGTTCTTATGTGAAGATATTTCCTTTTCCAGCATAGGCCGGAAATCGCTACAAATATCCACTTGCAGATTTTACCAAAAGTGTGCTTCAAAACTGCTCTTTGAAAAGAAAGGTTCAACACTGTGAGTTGAATGCACATATCGTGAAGAAGTTTCTGAGAATGCTTCTGTCTAGTACTTAGGTGAAGAGATTCCATTTCACAGCATAGGCCTCATAGTGCTCCAAATATCCACTTGCAGATTCTACAAAAAGAGTGTTTGAAAACTGTTCTATCAAAAGGAAGGTTCAACTCTGTGAGTAGAATGCACTCATCACAAAGAAGTTTCAGAGAATGCTTCTGTCTAGTTTTTATGTGAAGACATTTCCTTTTCCAACATAGGCCTCAAAGCGTTCCTAATAAACACTTGCAGATTGTACAAAAGGAGTGTTTCAAAACTGTTCTATGAAAAGGAACGTTCAAGTCTGTGAGTTGAATGCACTCCTCACAAAGAAGTTTCTGAGAATGCAGCTGTCTAGTTTTTGTGTGAAGATATTTCCTTTTCCTTGCATAGGTCTCAAATCGCTGGAAATATCCACTTGCAGATTTCACAAAAAGAGTGTTTCCAAACTGCTCTATCAAAAGACAGGTTCAACTCTGTGAGTGGAATGCACGCATCGAGAAGAACTTTCTGAGAATGCTTCTGTCTAGTTTTTAGGTGAAGATATTACATTTCCCAGCATAGGCCTCAAAGTGCTCCAAATATCCTTTTGCAGATTTTACAAAAAGAGTGTTTCAAAACTGCTCTTTCAAAAAGAAGGTTCAAGTCTGTGAGTTGAATGCACTCAACACAAGGAAGTTTCTGAGAATGCTTCTGTCTAGTTTTTATGTGAAGATATTTCCATTTCCAGCATAGGCCTCTAAGCGCTCCAAATATCCATTTGCAGATTCTACAAAAAGAGTGTTTCCAAACTTCTCTATCAATTAGGTTCAACTCTGTGAGGTGAATGCACTCATCACAAAGAAGTTTCTGAGAATGCTGCTGTTTAGTTCTTATGTGAAGATATTTCCTTTTCCAGCATAGGCCGGAAATCGCTCTAAATATCCACTTGCAGATTTTACCAAAAGTGTGTTTCAAAACAGCTCTTTGAAAAGAAAGGTTCAACTCTGTGAGTTGATTGCACATGTGGTGAAGAAGTTTCTGAGAATGCTTCTGTCTGGTACTTAGCTGAAGAGATTTCATTTCACAGCATAGGCCTCATAGTGCTCCAAATATCCACTTGCAGATTCTACAAAAAGAGTGTTTCAAAACTGTTCTATCAAAAGGAAGGTTCAACTCTGTGACTAGAATGCACTCATCACAAAGAAGTTTCTGAGAATGCTTCTGTCTAGTTTTTATGTGAAGATATTTCCTTTTCCAACATAGGCCTCAAAGCGCTCCGAATAAGCACCTGCAGATTGTACAAAAGGAGTGTTTCAAAACTGTTCTATGAAAAGGAACGTTCAAGTCTGTGAGTTGAATGCACTTCTCACAAAGACGTTTCTGAGAATGCTTCTGTCTAGATTTCATGAGAAGATGTTTGCGTTTACATCACAGGCCTCAAATAACTCCAAATATTCACTTGCGTGTTCTACAAAAAGAGTGTTTCGAAACTTCTCTATCGATTGGTAGGTTCAACTCTCTGAGTTGAATGCACTCTTTACAAAGAGGTTTCTGAGAATATTTCTGTCTAGTTTTTATGTGAAGATATATCCTTTTCCAACATAGGCCTCGAAGCGCTCCGACTAAACAATTGCAGATTCTACAAAAGGAGTGCTTCAAAACTGTTCTATCGAAAGGAACGTTCAAGTCTGTGAGATGAATGCACTCTTCTCAAAGAGGTTTCTGAGAATGCTGCTGTCTAGTTTTTAGGTGAAGACATTTCCTTTTCCAGCATAGGCCTCAAAGCGCTCCAAATACCCACTTGCAGATTCTACAAAAAGAGTGTCTCCCAACTTCTCTATCAATTGGTAGGTTCAAGTCTGTGAGTTGAATGCAATCCACACAAAGAAGTTTCTGAGAATGCTGCTGTTTAGTTCTTATGTGAAGATATTTCCTTTTCCAGCATAGGCCGGAAATCGCTACAAATATCCACTTGCAGATTTTACCAAAAGTGTGCTTCAAAACTGCTCCTTGAAAAGAAAGGTTCAACACTGTGAGTTGAATGCACATATCGTGAAGAAGTTTCTGAGAATGCTTCTGTCTAGTACTTAGGTGAAGAGATTCCATTTCACAGCATAGGCCTCATAGTGCTCCAAATATCCACTTGCAGATTCTACAAAAAGAGTGTTTCAAAACTGTTCTATCAAAAGGAAGGTTCAACTCTGTGTGTAGAATGCACTCATCACAAAGAAGTTTCTGAGAATGCTTCTGTCTAGTTTTTATGTGAAGACATTTCCTTTTCCAACATAGGCCTCAAAGCGTTCCGAATAAACACTTGCAGATTGTACAAAAGGAGTGTTTCAAAACTGTTCTATGAAAAGGAACGTTCAAGTCTGTGAGTTGAATGCACTCCTCACAAAGAAGTTTCTGAGAATGCAGCTGTCTAGTTTTTGTGTGAAGATATTTCCTTTTCCTTGCATAGGTCTCAAATCGCTGGAAATATCCACTTGCAGATTTCACAAGAAGAGTGTTTCCAAACTGCTCTATCAAAAGACAGGTTCAACTCTGTGAGTTGAATGCACGCATCGAGAAGAACTTTCTGAGAATGCTTCTGTCTAGTTTTTAGGTGAAGATATTACATTTCCCAGCATAGGCCTCAAAGTGCTCCAAATATCCTTTTGCAGATTTTACAAAAAGAGTGTTTCAAAACTGCTCTTTCAAAAAGAAGGTTCAAGTCTGTGAGTTGAATGCACTCAACACAAGGAAGTTTCTGAGAATGCTTCTGTCTAGTTTTTATGTGAAGATATTTCCATTTCCAGCATAGGCCTCTAAGCGCTCCAAATATCCATTTGCAGATTCTACAAAAAGAGTGTTTCCAAACTTCTCTATCAATTAGGTTCAACTCTGTGAGGTGAATGCACTCATCACAAAGAAGTTTCTGAGAATGCTGCTGTTTAGTTCTTATGTGAAGATATTTCCTTTTCCAGCATAGGCCGGAAATCGCTCTAAATATCCACTTGCAGATTTTACCAAAAGTGTGTTTCAAAACAGCTCTTTGAAAAGAAAGGTTCAACTCTGTGAGTTGATTGCACATGTGGTGAAGAAGTTTCTGAGAATGCTTCTGTCTGGTACTTAGCTGAAGAGATTTCATTTCACAGCATAGGCCTCATAGTGCTCCAAATATCCACTTGCAGATTCTACAAAAAGAGTGTTTCAAAACTGTTCTATCAAAAGGAAGGTTCAACTCTGTGACTAGAATGCACTCATCACAAAGAAGTTTCTGAGAATGCTTCTGTCTAGTTTTTATGTGAAGATATTTCCTTTTCCAACATAGGCCTCAAAGCGCTCCGAATAAGCACCTGCAGATTGTACAAAAGGAGTGTTTCAAAACTGTTCTATGAAAAGGAACGTTCAAGTCTGTGAGTTGAATGCACTTCTCACAAAGACGTTTCTGAGAATGCTTCTGTCTAGATTTCATGAGAAGATGTTTGCGTTTACATCACAGGCCTCAAATAACTCCAAATATTCACTTGCGTGTTCTACAAAAAGAGTGTTTCGAAACTTCTCTATCGATTGGTAGGTTCAACTCTCTGAGTTGAATGCACTCTTTACAAAGAGGTTTCTGAGAATATTTCTGTCTAGTTTTTATGTGAAGATATATCCTTTTCCAACATAGGCCTCGAAGCGCTCCGACTAAACAATTGCAGATTCTACAAAAGGAGTGCTTCAAAACTGTTCTATCGAAAGGAACGTTCAAGTCTGTGAGATGAATGCACTCTTCTCAAAGAGGTTTCTGAGAATGCTGCTGTCTAGTTTTTAGGTGAAGACATTTCCTTTTCCAGCATAGGCCTCAAAGCGCTCCAAATACCCACTTGCAGATTCTACAAAAAGAGTGTCTCCCAACTTCTCTATCAATTGGTAGGTTCAAGTCTGTGAGTTGAATGCAATCCACACAAAGAAGTTTCTGAGAATGCTGCTGTTTAGTTCTTATGTGAAGATATTTCCTTTTCCAGCATAGGCAGGAAATCGCTACAAATATCCACTTGCAGATTTTACCAAAAGTGTGCTTCAAAACTGCTCCTTGAAAAGAAAGGTTCAACACTGTGAGTTGAATGCACATATCGTGAAGAAGTTTCTGAGAATGCTTCTGTCTAGTACTTAGGTGAAGAGATTCCATTTCACAGCATAGGCCTCATAGTGCTCCAAATATCCACTTGCAGATTCTACAAAAAGAGTGTTTCAAAACTGTTCTATCAAAAGGAAGGTTCAACTCTGTGTGTAGAATGCACTCATCACAAAGAAGTTTCTGAGAATGCTTCTGTCTAGTTTTTATGTGAAGACATTTCCTTTTCCAACATAGGCCTCAAAGCGTTCCGAATAAACACTTGCAGATTGTACAAAAGGAGTGTTTCAAAACTGTTCTATGAAAAGGAACGTTCAAGTCTGTGAGTTGAATGCACTCCTCACAAAGAAGTTTCTGAGAATGCAGCTGTCTAGTTTTTGTGTGAAGATATTTCCTTTTCCTTGCATAGGTCTCAAATCGCTGGAAATATCCACTTGCAGATTTCACAAGAAGAGTGTTTCCAAACTGCTCTATCAAAAGACAGGTTCAACTCTGTGAGTTGAATGCACGCATCGAGAAGAACTTTCTGAGAATGCTTCTGTCTAGTTTTTAGGTGAAGATATTACATTTCCCAGCATAGGCCTCAAAGTGCTCCAAATATCCTTTTGCAGATTTTACAAAAAGAGTGTTTCAAAACTGCTCTTTCAAAAAGAAGGTTCAAGTCTGTGAGTTGAATGCACTCAACACAAGGAAGTTTCTGAGAATGCTTCTGTCTAGTTTTTATGTGAAGATATTTCCATTTCCAGCATAGGCTTCAAAGCACTCCAAATATCCATTTGCAGATTCTACAAAAAGAGTGTTTGCAAACTTCTCTATCAATTAGTAGGTTCAACTCTGTGAGGTGAATGCACTCATCACAAAGAAGTTTCTGAGAATGCTGCTGTTTAGTTCTTATGTGAAGATATTTCCTTTTCCAGCATAGGCCGGAAATCGCTCTAAATATCCACTTGCAGATTTTACCAAAAGTGTGTTTCAAAACTGCTCTTTGAAAAGAAAGGTTCAACTCTGTGAGTTGATTGCACATGTGGTGAAGAAGTTTCTGAGAATGCTTCTGTCTAGTACTTAGCTGAAGAGATTTCATTTCACAGCATAGGCCTCATAGTGCTCCAAATATCCACTTGCAGATTCTACAAAAAGAGTGTTTCAAAACTGTTCTATCAAAAGGAAGGTTCAACTCTGTGACTAGAATGCACTCATCACAAAGAAGTTTCTGAGAATGCTTCTGTCTAGTTTTTATGTGAAGATATTTCCTTTTCCAACATAGGCCTCAAAGCGCTCCGAATAAACACCTGCAGATTGTACAAAAGGAGTGTTTCAAAACTGTTCTATGAAAAGGAACGTTCAAGTCTGTGAGTTGAATGCACTCCTCACAAAGAAGTTTCTGAGAATGCAGCTGTCTAGTTTTTGTGTGAAGATATTTCCTTTTCCTTGCATAGACCTCAAATCGCTGGAAACATCCACTTGCAGATTTCACAAAAAGAGTGTTTCCAAACTGCTCTATCAAAAGACGGGTTGAAATCTGTGAGTTGAATGCACGCATCGAGGAGATCTTTCTGAGAATGCTTCTGTCTAGTTTTTAGGTGAAGATATTCCATTTCCCAGCATGGGCCTCAAAATGCTCCAAATATCCATTTGCAGATTTTACAAAAAGAGTGTTTCAAAACTGCTCTTTCAAAAAGAAGGTTCAAGTCTATGGGTTGAACGCACTCAACACAAGGAAGTTTCTGAGAATGCTTCTGTCCAGTTTTTATGTGAATATATTTCCATTTCCAGCCTGGGCTTCAAAGCGCTCCAAATATCCACTTGCAGATTCTACAAAAAGAGTGTTTCCAAACTTGTCTATCAATTAGTAGGTTTAACTCTGTTAGGTGAATGCACTCATCACAATGAAATTTCTGAGAATGCTTCTCTCTAGTTTTTATGTGAAGCAATTTCCTTTTCCAACATAGGCCTCAAGGTGCTCTGCATAAACACTTGCGAATTCTACAAACTTAGTGATTCAAAACTGTTCTATCAAAAGGAACGTTCAAGTCTGAGGTGAATGCACTCATCAGAGAGAACTTTCTCAGAATGCTTCTGTCTGGTTTTCAGGTGAAGATATTTCACTTCCCAGCATAGGCCTCCAAGCGCTCCAAATATCCACTTGCAGATTCTACAAAAAGAGTCTTTCAAAACTGCTCTTTGAAAAGGAAGGTTCAAATCTGTGAGTTGAAAGCACTAATCAGAGAGAAGTTTCCGAGAATGAGTCTATCTAGTTTTCATCTGCATGTGTTTCCTTTTCCACTAGATGCCGCAATCGCACCAAATATCCACTTGCAGTTTCCACGAAAAGAGTGTTGCAGAACTGCTCCATGGAAAGGAGTGTTCAACTCTGTGAGTTCAATCCCCACATGACATAAAAGTTTCTGAAAATGCTTCTGTCCAGTTTGTATATGAAGATATCTCCTTTTCCAGCATAAGCCTCAAAGAGCTCCAAATATCCACTTGCGTATTCTACAAAAACCGTGTTTCATAACTGGTCTATCAAAAGGGAGGTTCAACTCTGTGAGTTGAATGCACTCATCACAAAGAAGTTTCTGTGAATGCTTCCATCTAGCTTTTATGCAATGATATTTCCTTTTACAGCATAGGCCTCAAAGCGCTCCAAATATCCACTTGCAGATTCTACAAAAAGAGGGTTTCAAAACTGCTCTATCAAAAGGCAGGTTGAATTCCGTGAGTTGAATGCACAAAGCACAGGGAACTTTCTGAGAAAGCTTTTGTCCAGTTTCTACGTGAAGATATTTCCTATTCCTGCATAGGCCTCAAAGCACTCCATCCATCCACATGAAGATTCTACTAAAAGAGTGTTTCGAAACTTCTCTATCAAAAGAAAGGTTGAACTCCGTGAGTTCAACGCACACATCACAAAGAAGTTTCTGAGAATGCTTCTGTCCAGTTTTTATGTGAAGATATTTCCTTTTCCAGCATAGGCCTCAAAGCGCTCCATATATCCACTTGCAGATGCTACAAAAAGAGTGTTTCAAAACTGCTCTTTCAGAAGGAAGCTTCAAGTCTGTGAGTTGAATGCACTTATCACAAAGACGTTTCTGAGAATGCTTCTGTCTAGATTTCATGAGAAGATGTTTCCATTTACATCACAGGCCTCAAATCCCTCCAAATATTCACTTGCGTGTTCTACAAAAAGAGTGTTTCGAAACTTCTCTATCGATTGGTAGGTTCAACTCTCTGAGTTGAATGCACTCTTTACAAAGAGGTTTCTGAGAATATTTCTGTCTAGTTTTTATGTGAAGATATATCCTTTTCGAACATAGGCCTCGAAGCGCTCCAACTAAACAATTGCAGATTCTACAAAAGGAGTGCTTCAAAACTGTTCTATCGAAAGGAACGTTCAAGTCTGTGAGATGAATGCACTCTTCTCAAAGAGGTTTCTGAGAATGCTGCTGTCTAGTTTTTAGGTGAAGACATTTCCTTTTCCAGCATAGGCCTCAAAGCGCTCCAAATACCCACTTGCAGATTCTACAAAAAGAGTGTCTCCCAACTTCTCTATCAATTGGTAGGTTCAAGTCTGTGAGTTGAATGCAATCCACACAAAGAAGTTTCTGAGAATGCTGCTGTTTAGTTCTTATGTGAAGATATTTCCTTTTCCAGCATAGGCCGGAAATCGCTACAAATATCCACTTGCAGATTTTACCAAAAGTGTGCTTCAAAACAGCTCTTTGAAAAGAAAGGTTCAACACAGTGAGTTGAATGCACATATCGTGAAGAAGTTTCTGAGAATGCTTCTGTCTAGTACTTAGGTGAAGAGATTCCATTTCACAGCATAGGCCTCATAGTGCTCCAAATATCCACTTGCAGATTCTACAAAAAGAGTGTTTGAAAACTGTTCTATCAAAAGGAAGGTTCAACTCTGTGACTAGAATGCACTCATCACAAAGAAGTTTCTGAGAATGCTTCTGTCTAGTTTTTATGTGAAGACATTTCCTTTTCCAACATAGGCCTCAAAGCGTTCCGAATAAACACTTGCAGATTGTACAAAAGGAGTGTTTCAAAACTGTTCTATGAAAAGGAACGTTCAAGTCTGTGAGTTGAATGCACTCCTCACAAAGAAGTTTCTGAGAATGCAGCTGTCTAGTTTTTGTGTGAAGATATTTCCTTTTCCTTGCATAGGTCTCAAATCGCTGGAAATATCCACTTGCAGATTTCACAAAAAGAGTGTTTCCAAACTGCTCTATCAAAAGACAGGTTCAACTCTGTGAGTGGAATGCACGCATCGAGAAGAACTTTCTGAGAATGCTTCTGTCTAGTTTTTAGGTGAAGATATTACATTTCCCAGCATAGGCCTCAAAGTGCTCCAAATATCCTTTTGCAGATTTTACAAAAAGAGTGTTTCAAAACTGCTCTTTCAAAAAGAAGGTTCAAGTCTGTGAGTTGAATGCACTCAACACAAGGAAGTTTCTGAGAATGCTTCTGTCTAGTTTTTATGTGAAGATATTTCCATTTCCAGCATAGGCCTCTAAGCGCTCCAAATATCCATTTGCAGATTCTACAAAAAGAGTGTTTCCAAACTTCTCTATCAATTAGGTTCAACTCTGTGAGGTGAATGCACTCATCACAAAGAAGTTTCTGAGAATGCTGCTGTTTAGTTCTTATGTGAAGATATTTCCTTTTCCAGCATAGGCCGGAAATCGCTCTAAATATCCACTTGCAGATTTTACCAAAAGTGTGTTTCAAAACAGCTCTTTGAAAAGAAAGGTTCAACTCTGTGAGTTGATTGCACATGTGGTGAAGAAGTTTCTGAGAATGCTTCTGTCTGGTACTTAGCTGAAGAGATTTCATTTCACAGCATAGGCCTCATAGTGCTCCAAATATCCACTTGCAGATTCTACAAAAAGAGTGTTTCAAAACTGTTCTATCAAAAGGAAGGTTCAACTCTGTGACTAGAATGCACTCATCACAAAGAAGTTTCTGAGAATGCTTCTGTCTAGTTTTTATGTGAAGATATTTCCTTTTCCAACATAGGCCTCAAAGCGCTCCGAATAAGCACCTGCAGATTGTACAAAAGGAGTGTTTCAAAACTGTTCTATGAAAAGGAACGTTCAAGTCTGTGAGTTGAATGCACTTCTCACAAAGACGTTTCTGAGAATGCTTCTGTCTACATTTCATGAGAAGATGTTTGCGTTTACATCACAGGCCTCAAATAACTCCAAATATTCACTTGCGTGTTCTACAAAAAGAGTGTTTCGAAACTTCTCTATCGATTGGTAGGTTCAACTCTCTGAGTTGAATGCACTCTTTACAAAGAGGTTTCTGAGAATATTTCTGTCTAGTTTTTATGTGAAGATATATCCTTTTCCAACATAGGCCTCGAAGCGCTCCGACTAAACAATTGCAGATTCTACAAAAGGAGTGCTTCAAAACTGTTCTATCGAAAGGAACGTTCAAGTCTGTGAGATGAATGCACTCTTCTCAAAGAGGTTTCTGAGAATGCTGCTGTCTAGTTTTTAGGTGAAGACATTTCCTTTTCCAGCATAGGCCTCAAAGCGCTCCAAATACCCACTTGCAGATTCTACAAAAAGAGTGTCTCCCAACTTCTCTATCAATTGGTAGGTTCAAGTCTGTGAGTTGAATGCAATCCACACAAAGAAGTTTCTGAGAATGCTGCTGTTTAGTTCTTATGTGAAGATATTTCCTTTTCCAGCATAGGCCGGAAATCGCTACAAATATCCACTTGCAGATTTTACCAAAAGTGTGCTTCAAAACTGCTCCTTGAAAAGAAAGGTTCAACACTGTGAGTTGAATGCACATATCGTGAAGAAGTTTCTGAGAATGCTTCTGTCTAGTACTTAGGTGAAGAGATTCCATTTCACAGCATAGGCCTCATAGTGCTCCAAATATCCACTTGCAGATTCTACAAAAAGAGTGTTTCAAAACTGTTCTATCAAAAGGAAGGTTCAACTCTGTGTGTAGAATGCACTCATCACAAAGAAGTTTCTGAGAATGCTTCTGTCTAGTTTTTATGTGAAGACATTTCCTTTTCCAACATAGGCCTCAAAGCGTTCCGAATAAACACTTGCAGATTGTACAAAAGGAGTGTTTCAAAACTGTTCTATGAAAAGGAACGTTCAAGTCTGTGAGTTGAATGCACTCCTCACAAAGAAGTTTCTGAGAATGCAGCTGTCTAGTTTTTGTGTGAAGATATTTCCTTTTCCTTGCATAGGTCTCAAATCGCTGGAAATATCCACTTGCAGATTTCACAAGAAGAGTGTTTCCAAACTGCTCTATCAAAAGACAGGTTCAACTCTGTGAGTTGAATGCACGCATCGAGAAGAACTTTCTGAGAATGCTTCTGTCTAGTTTTTAGGTGAAGATATTACATTTCCCAGCATAGGCCTCAAAGTGCTCCAAATATCCTTTTGCAGATTTTACAAAAAGAGTGTTTCAAAACTGCTCTTTCAAAAAGAAGGTTCAAGTCTGTGAGTTGAATGCACTCAACACAAGGAAGTTTCTGAGAATGCTTCTGTCTAGTTTTTATGTGAAGATATTTCCATTTCCAGCATAGGCTTCAAAGCACTCCAAATATCCATTTGCAGATTCTACAAAAAGAGTGTTTGCAAACTTCTCTATCAATTAGTAGGTTCAACTCTGTGAGGTGAATGCACTCATCACAAAGAAGTTTCTGAGAATGCTGCTGTTTAGTTCTTATGTGAAGATATTTCCTTTTCCAGCATAGGCCGGAAATCGCTCTAAATATCCACTTGCAGATTTTACCAAAAGTGTGTTTCAAAACTGCTCTTTGAAAAGAAAGGTTCAACTCTGTGAGTTGATTGCACATGTGGTGAAGAAGTTTCTGAGAATGCTTCTGTCTAGTACTTAGCTGAAGAGATTTCATTTCACAGCATAGGCCTCATAGTGCTCCAAATATCCACTTGCAGATTCTACAAAAAGAGTGTTTCAAAACTGTTCTATCAAAAGGAAGGTTCAACTCTGTGACTAGAATGCACTCATCACAAAGAAGTTTCTGAGAATGCTTCTGTCTAGTTTTTATGTGAAGATATTTCCTTTTCCAACATAGGCCTCAAAGCGCTCCGAATAAACACCTGCAGATTGTACAAAAGGAGTGTTTCAAAACTGTTCTATGAAAAGGAACGTTCAAGTCTGTGAGTTGAATGCACTCCTCACAAAGAAGTTTCTGAGAATGCAGCTGTCTAGTTTTTGTGTGAAGATATTTCCTTTTCCTTGCATAGACCTCAAATCGCTGGAAACATCCACTTGCAGATTTCACAAAAAGAGTGTTTCCAAACTGCTCTATCAAAAGACGGGTTGAAATCTGTGAGTTGAATGCACGCATCGAGGAGATCTTTCTGAGAATGCTTCTGTCTAGTTTTTAGGTGAAGATATTCCATTTCCCAGCATGGGCCTCAAAATGCTCCAAATATCCATTTGCAGATTTTACAAAAAGAGTGTTTCAAAACTGCTCTTTCAAAAAGAAGGTTCAAGTCTATGGGTTGAACGCACTCAACACAAGGAAGTTTCTGAGAATGCTTCTGTCCAGTTTTTATGTGAATATATTTCCATTTCCAGCCTGGGCTTCAAAGCGCTCCAAATATCCACTTGCAGATTCTACAAAAAGAGTGTTTCCAAACTTGTCTATCAATTAGTAGGTTTAACTCTGTTAGGTGAATGCACTCATCACAATGAAATTTCTGAGAATGCTTCTCTCTAGTTTTTATGTGAAGCAATTTCCTTTTCCAACATAGGCCTCAAGGTGCTCTGCATAAACACTTGCGAATTCTACAAACTTAGTGATTCAAAACTGTTCTATCAAAAGGAACGTTCAAGTCTGAGGTGAATGCACTCATCAGAGAGAACTTTCTCAGAATGCTTCTGTCTGGTTTTCAGGTGAAGATATTTCACTTCCCAGCATAGGCCTCCAAGCGCTCCAAATATCCACTTGCAGATTCTACAAAAAGAGTCTTTCAAAACTGCTCTTTGAAAAGGAAGGTTCAAATCTGTGAGTTGAAAGCACTAATCAGAGAGAAGTTTCCGAGAATGAGTCTATCTAGTTTTCATCTGCATGTGTTTCCTTTTCCACTAGATGCCGCAATCGCACCAAATATCCACTTGCAGTTTCCACGAAAAGAGTGTTGCAGAACTGCTCCATGGAAAGGAGTGTTCAACTCTGTGAGTTCAATCCCCACATGACATAAAAGTTTCTGAAAATGCTTCTGTCCAGTTTGTATATGAAGATATCTCCTTTTCCAGCATAAGCCTCAAAGAGCTCCAAATATCCACTTGCGTATTCTACAAAAACCGTGTTTCATAACTGGTCTATCAAAAGGGAGGTTCAACTCTGTGAGTTGAATGCACTCATCACAAAGAAGTTTCTGTGAATGCTTCCATCTAGCTTTTATGCAATGATATTTCCTTTTACAGCATAGGCCTCAAAGCGCTCCAAATATCCACTTGCAGATTCTACAAAAAGAGGGTTTCAAAACTGCTCTATCAAAAGGCAGGTTGAATTCCGTGAGTTGAATGCACAAAGCACAGGGAACTTTCTGAGAAAGCTTTTGTCCAGTTTCTACGTGAAGATATTTCCTATTCCTGCATAGGCCTCAAAGCACTCCATCCATCCACATGAAGATTCTACTAAAAGAGTGTTTCGAAACTTCTCTATCAAAAGAAAGGTTGAACTCCGTGAGTTCAACGCACACATCACAAAGAAGTTTCTGAGAATGCTTCTGTCCAGTTTTTATGTGAAGATATTTCCTTTTCCAGCATAGGCCTCAAAGCGCTCCATATATCCACTTGCAGATGCTACAAAAAGAGTGTTTCAAAACTGCTCTTTCAGAAGGAAGCTTCAAGTCTGTGAGTTGAATGCACTTATCACAAAGACGTTTCTGAGAATGCTTCTGTCTAGATTTCATGAGAAGATGTTTCCATTTACATCACAGGCCTCAAATCCCTCCAAATATTCACTTGCGTGTTCTACAAAAAGAGTGTTTCGAAACTTCTCTATCGATTGGTAGGTTCAACTCTCTGAGTTGAATGCACTCTTTACAAAGAGGTTTCTGAGAATATTTCTGTCTAGTTTTTATGTGAAGATATATCCTTTTCGAACATAGGCCTCGAAGCGCTCCAACTAAACAATTGCAGATTCTACAAAAGGAGTGCTTCAAAACTGTTCTATCGAAAGGAACGTTCAAGTCTGTGAGATGAATGCACTCTTCTCAAAGAGGTTTCTGAGAATGCTGCTGTCTAGTTTTTAGGTGAAGACATTTCCTTTTCCAGCATAGGCCTCAAAGCGCTCCAAATACCCACTTGCAGATTCTACAAAAAGAGTGTCTCCCAACTTCTCTATCAATTGGTAGGTTCAAGTCTGTGAGTTGAATGCAATCCACACAAAGAAGTTTCTGAGAATGCTGCTGTTTAGTTCTTATGTGAAGATATTTCCTTTTCCAGCATAGGCCGGAAATCGCTACAAATATCCACTTGCAGATTTTACCAAAAGTGTGCTTCAAAACAGCTCTTTGAAAAGAAAGGTTCAACACAGTGAGTTGAATGCACATATCGTGAAGAAGTTTCTGAGAATGCTTCTGTCTAGTACTTAGGTGAAGAGATTCCATTTCACAGCATAGGCCTCATAGTGCTCCAAATATCCACTTGCAGATTCTACAAAAAGAGTGTTTGAAAACTGTTCTATCAAAAGGAAGGTTCAACTCTGTGACTAGAATGCACTCATCACAAAGAAGTTTCTGAGAATGCTTCTGTCTAGTTTTTATGTGAAGACATTTCCTTTTCCAACATAGGCCTCAAAGCGTTCCGAATAAACACTTGCAGATTGTACAAAAGGAGTGTTTCAAAACTGTTCTATGAAAAGGAACGTTCAAGTCTGTGAGTTGAATGCACTCCTCACAAAGAAGTTTCTGAGAATGCAGCTGTCTAGTTTTTGTGTGAAGATATTTCCTTTTCCTTGCATAGGTCTCAAATCGCTGGAAATATCCACTTGCAGATTTCACAAAAAGAGTGTTTCCAAACTGCTCTATCAAAAGACAGGTTCAACTCTGTGAGTGGAATGCACGCATCGAGAAGAACTTTCTGAGAATGCTTCTGTCTAGTTTTTAGGTGAAGATATTACATTTCCCAGCATAGGCCTCAAAGTGCTCCAAATATCCTTTTGCAGATTTTACAAAAAGAGTGTTTCAAAACTGCTCTTTCAAAAAGAAGGTTCAAGTCTGTGAGTTGAATGCACTCAACACAAGGAAGTTTCTGAGAATGCTTCTGTCTAGTTTTTATGTGAAGATATTTCCATTTCCAGCATAGGCCTCTAAGCGCTCCAAATATCCATTTGCAGATTCTACAAAAAGAGTGTTTCCAAACTTCTCTATCAATTAGGTTCAACTCTGTGAGGTGAATGCACTCATCACAAAGAAGTTTCTGAGAATGCTGCTGTTTAGTTCTTATGTGAAGATATTTCCTTTTCCAGCATAGGCCGGAAATCGCTCTAAATATCCACTTGCAGATTTTACCAAAAGTGTGTTTCAAAACAGCTCTTTGAAAAGAAAGGTTCAACTCTGTGAGTTGATTGCACATGTGGTGAAGAAGTTTCTGAGAATGCTTCTGTCTGGTACTTAGCTGAAGAGATTTCATTTCACAGCATAGGCCTCATAGTGCTCCAAATATCCACTTGCAGATTCTACAAAAAGAGTGTTTCAAAACTGTTCTATCAAAAGGAAGGTTCAACTCTGTGACTAGAATGCACTCATCACAAAGAAGTTTCTGAGAATGCTTCTGTCTAGTTTTTATGTGAAGATATTTCCTTTTCCAACATAGGCCTCAAAGCGCTCCGAATAAGCACCTGCAGATTGTACAAAAGGAGTGTTTCAAAACTGTTCTATGAAAAGGAACGTTCAAGTCTGTGAGTTGAATGCACTTCTCACAAAGACGTTTCTGAGAATGCTTCTGTCTACATTTCATGAGAAGATGTTTGCGTTTACATCACAGGCCTCAAATAACTCCAAATATTCACTTGCGTGTTCTACAAAAAGAGTGTTTCGAAACTTCTCTATCGATTGGTAGGTTC
Organism: Pongo pygmaeus; assembly: GCF_028885625.2. Lineage (NCBI taxonomy): Eukaryota > Metazoa > Chordata > Mammalia > Primates > Hominidae > Pongo > Pongo pygmaeus. The sequence goes on from NC_085930.1 coordinate 22,835,811, forward strand.
AACTCTCTGAGTTGAATGCACTCTTTACAAAGAGGTTTCTGAGAATATTTCTGTCTAGTTTTTATGTGAAGATATATCCTTTTCCAACATAGGCCTCGAAGCGCTCCGACTAAACAATTGCAGATTCTACAAAAGGAGTGCTTCAAAACTGTTCTATCGAAAGGAACGTTCAAGTCTGTGAGATGAATGCACTCTTCTCAAAGAGGTTTCTGAGAATGCTGCTGTCTAGTTTTTAGGTGAAGACATTTCCTTTTCCAGCATAGGCCTCAAAGCGCTCCAAATACCCACTTGCAGATTCTACAAAAAGAGTGTCTCCCAACTTCTCTATCAATTGGTAGGTTCAAGTCTGTGAGTTGAATGCAATCCACACAAAGAAGTTTCTGAGAATGCTGCTGTTTAGTTCTTATGTGAAGATATTTCCTTTTCCAGCATAGGCCGGAAATCGCTACAAATATCCACTTGCAGATTTTACCAAAAGTGTGCTTCAAAACTGCTCCTTGAAAAGAAAGGTTCAACACTGTGAGTTGAATGCACATATCGTGAAGAAGTTTCTGAGAATGCTTCTGTCTAGTACTTAGGTGAAGAGATTCCATTTCACAGCATAGGCCTCATAGTGCTCCAAATATCCACTTGCAGATTCTACAAAAAGAGTGTTTCAAAACTGTTCTATCAAAAGGAAGGTTCAACTCTGTGTGTAGAATGCACTCATCACAAAGAAGTTTCTGAGAATGCTTCTGTCTAGTTTTTATGTGAAGACATTTCCTTTTCCAACATAGGCCTCAAAGCGTTCCGAATAAACACTTGCAGATTGTACAAAAGGAGTGTTTCAAAACTGTTCTATGAAAAGGAACGTTCAAGTCTGTGAGTTGAATGCACTCCTCACAAAGAAGTTTCTGAGAATGCAGCTGTCTAGTTTTTGTGTGAAGATATTTCCTTTTCCTTGCATAGGTCTCAAATCGCTGGAAATATCCACTTGCAGATTTCACAAGAAGAGTGTTTCCAAACTGCTCTATCAAAAGACAGGTTCAACTCTGTGAGTTGAATGCACGCATCGAGAAGAACTTTCTGAGAATGCTTCTGTCTAGTTTTTAGGTGAAGATATTACATTTCCCAGCATAGGCCTCAAAGTGCTCCAAATATCCTTTTGCAGATTTTACAAAAAGAGTGTTTCAAAACTGCTCTTTCAAAAAGAAGGTTCAAGTCTGTGAGTTGAATGCACTCAACACAAGGAAGTTTCTGAGAATGCTTCTGTCTAGTTTTTATGTGAAGATATTTCCATTTCCAGCATAGGCTTCAAAGCACTCCAAATATCCATTTGCAGATTCTACAAAAAGAGTGTTTGCAAACTTCTCTATCAATTAGTAGGTTCAACTCTGTGAGGTGAATGCACTCATCACAAAGAAGTTTCTGAGAATGCTGCTGTTTAGTTCTTATGTGAAGATATTTCCTTTTCCAGCATAGGCCGGAAATCGCTCTAAATATCCACTTGCAGATTTTACCAAAAGTGTGTTTCAAAACTGCTCTTTGAAAAGAAAGGTTCAACTCTGTGAGTTGATTGCACATGTGGTGAAGAAGTTTCTGAGAATGCTTCTGTCTAGTACTTAGCTGAAGAGATTTCATTTCACAGCATAGGCCTCATAGTGCTCCAAATATCCACTTGCAGATTCTACAAAAAGAGTGTTTCAAAACTGTTCTATCAAAAGGAAGGTTCAACTCTGTGACTAGAATGCACTCATCACAAAGAAGTTTCTGAGAATGCTTCTGTCTAGTTTTTATGTGAAGATATTTCCTTTTCCAACATAGGCCTCAAAGCGCTCCGAATAAACACCTGCAGATTGTACAAAAGGAGTGTTTCAAAACTGTTCTATGAAAAGGAACGTTCAAGTCTGTGAGTTGAATGCACTCCTCACAAAGAAGTTTCTGAGAATGCAGCTGTCTAGTTTTTGTGTGAAGATATTTCCTTTTCCTTGCATAGACCTCAAATCGCTGGAAACATCCACTTGCAGATTTCACAAAAAGAGTGTTTCCAAACTGCTCTATCAAAAGACGGGTTGAAATCTGTGAGTTGAATGCACGCATCGAGGAGATCTTTCTGAGAATGCTTCTGTCTAGTTTTTAGGTGAAGATATTCCATTTCCCAGCATGGGCCTCAAAATGCTCCAAATATCCATTTGCAGATTTTACAAAAAGAGTGTTTCAAAACTGCTCTTTCAAAAAGAAGGTTCAAGTCTATGGGTTGAACGCACTCAACACAAGGAAGTTTCTGAGAATGCTTCTGTCCAGTTTTTATGTGAATATATTTCCATTTCCAGCCTGGGCTTCAAAGCGCTCCAAATATCCACTTGCAGATTCTACAAAAAGAGTGTTTCCAAACTTGTCTATCAATTAGTAGGTTTAACTCTGTTAGGTGAATGCACTCATCACAATGAAATTTCTGAGAATGCTTCTCTCTAGTTTTTATGTGAAGCAATTTCCTTTTCCAACATAGGCCTCAAGGTGCTCTGCATAAACACTTGCGAATTCTACAAACTTAGTGATTCAAAACTGTTCTATCAAAAGGAACGTTCAAGTCTGAGGTGAATGCACTCATCAGAGAGAACTTTCTCAGAATGCTTCTGTCTGGTTTTCAGGTGAAGATATTTCACTTCCCAGCATAGGCCTCCAAGCGCTCCAAATATCCACTTGCAGATTCTACAAAAAGAGACTTTCAAAACTGCTCTTTGAAAAGGAAGGTTCAAATCTGTGAGTTGAAAGCACTCATCAGAGAGAAGTTTCCGAGAATGAGTCTATCTAGTTTTCATCTGCATGTGTTTCCTTTTCCACTAGATGCCGCAATCGCACCAAATATCCACTTGCAGTTTCCACGAAAAGAGTGTTGCAGAACTGCTCCATGGAAAGGAGTGTTCAACTCTGTGAGTTCAATCCCCACATGACATAAAAGTTTCTGAAAATGCTTCTGTCCAGTTTGTATATGAAGATATCTCCTTTTCCAGCATAAGCCTCAAAGAGCTCCAAATATCCACTTGCGTATTCTACAAAAACCGTGTTTCATAACTGGTCTATCAAAAGGGAGGTTCAACTCTGTGAGTTGAATGCACTCATCACAAAGAAGTTTCTGTGAATGCTTCCATCTAGCTTTTATGCAATGATATTTCCTTTTACAGCATAGGCCTCAAAGCGCTCCAAATATCCACTTGCAGATTCTACAAAAAGAGGGTTTCAAAACTGCTCTATCAAAAGGCAGGTTGAATTCCGTGAGTTGAATGCACAAAGCACAGGGAACTTTCTGAGAAAGCTTTTGTCCAGTTTCTACGTGAAGATATTTCCTATTCCTGCATAGGCCTCAAAGCACTCCATCCATCCACATGAAGATTCTACTAAAAGAGTGTTTCGAAACTTCTCTATCAAAAGAAAGGTTGAACTCCGTGAGTTCAACGCACACATCACAAAGAAGTTTCTGAGAATGCTTCTGTCCAGTTTTTATGTGAAGATATTTCCTTTTCCAGCATAGGCCTCAAAGCGCTCCATATATCCACTTGCAGATGCTACAAAAAGAGTGTTTCAAAACTGCTCTTTCAGAAGGAAGCTTCAAGTCTGTGAGTTGAATGCACTTATCACAAAGACGTTTCTGAGAATGCTTCTGTCTAGATTTCATGAGAAGATGTTTCCATTTACATCACAGGCCTCAAATCCCTCCAAATATTCACTTGCGTGTTCTACAAAAAGAGTGTTTCGAAACTTCTCTATCGATTGGTAGGTTCAACTCTCTGAGTTGAATGCACTCTTTACAAAGAGGTTTCTGAGAATATTTCTGTCTAGTTTTTATGTGAAGATATATCCTTTTCGAACATAGGCCTCGAAGCGCTCCAACTAAACAATTGCAGATTCTACAAAAGGAGTGCTTCAAAACTGTTCTATCGAAAGGAACGTTCAAGTCTGTGAGATGAATGCACTCTTCTCAAAGAGGTTTCTGAGAATGCTGCTGTCTAGTTTTTAGGTGAAGACATTTCCTTTTCCAGCATAGGCCTCAAAGCGCTCCAAATACCCACTTGCAGATTCTACAAAAAGAGTGTCTCCCAACTTCTCTATCAATTGGTAGGTTCAAGTCTGTGAGTTGAATGCAATCCACACAAAGAAGTTTCTGAGAATGCTGCTGTTTAGTTCTTATGTGAAGATATTTCCTTTTCCAGCATAGGCCGGAAATCGCTACAAATATCCACTTGCAGATTTTACCAAAAGTGTGCTTCAAAACAGCTCTTTGAAAAGAAAGGTTCAACACAGTGAGTTGAATGCACATATCGTGAAGAAGTTTCTGAGAATGCTTCTGTCTAGTACTTAGGTGAAGAGATTCCATTTCACAGCATAGGCCTCATAGTGCTCCAAATATCCACTTGCAGATTCTACAAAAAGAGTGTTTGAAAACTGTTCTATCAAAAGGAAGGTTCAACTCTGTGACTAGAATGCACTCATCACAAAGAAGTTTCTGAGAATGCTTCTGTCTAGTTTTTATGTGAAGACATTTCCTTTTCCAACATAGGCCTCAAAGCGTTCCGAATAAACACTTGCAGACTGTACAAAAGGAGTGTTTCAAAACTGTTCTATGAAAAGGAACGTTCAAGTCTGTGAGTTGAATGCACTCCTCACAAAGAAGTTTCTGAGAATGCAGCTGTCTAGTTTTTGTGTGAAGATATTTCCTTTTCCTTGCATAGGTCTCAAATCGCTGGAAATATCCACTTGCAGATTTCACAAAAAGAGTGTTTCCAAACTGCTCTATCAAAAGACAGGTTCAACTCTGTGAGTGGAATGCACGCATCGAGAAGAACTTTCTGAGAATGCTTCTGTCTAGTTTTTAGGTGAAGATATTACATTTCCCAGCATAGGCCTCAAAGTGCTCCAAATATCCTTTTGCAGATTTTACAAAAAGAGTGTTTCAAAACTGCTCTTTCAAAAAGAAGGTTCAACTCTGTGAGTTGAATGCACTCAACACAAGGAAGTTTCTGAGAATGCTTCTGTCTAGTTTTTATGTGAAGATATTTCCAATTCCAGCATAGGCCTCAAAGCGCTCCAAATATCCATTTGCAGATTCTACAAAAAGAGTGTTTCCAAACTTCTCTATCAATTAGTAGGTTCAACTCTGTGAGGTGAATGCACTCATCACAAAGAAGTTTCTGAGAATGCTGCTGTTTAGTTCTTATGTGAAGATATTTCCTTTTCCAGCATAGGCAGGAAATCGCTCTAAATATCCACTTGCAGATTTTACCAAAAGTGTGTTTCAAAACTGCTCTTTGAAAAGAGAGGTTCAACTCTGTGAGTTGATTGCACATGTGGTGAAGAAGTTTCTGAGAATGCTTCTGTCTAGTACTTAGCTGAAGAGATTTCATTTCACAGCATAGGCCTCATAGTGCTCCAAATATCCACTTGCAGATTCTACGAAAAGAGTGTTTCAAAACTGTTCTATCAAAAGGAAGGTTCAACTCTGTGACTAGAAAGCACTCATCACAAAGAAGTTTCTGAGAATGCTTCTGTCTAGTTTTTATGTGAAGATATTTCCTTTTCCAACATAGGCCTCAAAGCGCTCCGAATAAACACCTTCAGATTGTACAAAAGGAGTGTTTCAAAACTGTTCTGTGAAAAGGAACGTTCAAGTCTGTGAGTTGAATGCACTCCTCACAAAGAAGTTTCTGAGAATGCAGCTGTCTAGCTTTTGTGTGAAGATATTTCCTTTTCCTTGCATAGACCTCAAATCGCTGGAAATATCCACTTGCAGATTTCACAAAAAGAGTGTTTCCAAACTGCTCTATCAAAAGACGGGTTGAAATCTGTGAGTTGAATGCACGCATCGAGGAGATCTTTCTGAGAATGCTTCTGTCTAGTTTTTAGGTGAAGATATTCCATTTCCCAGCATGGGCCTCAAAATGCTCCAAATATGCATTTGCAGATTTTACAAAAAGAGTGTTTCAAAACTGCTCTTTCAAAAAGAAGGTTCAAGTCTATGGGTTGAACGCACTCAACACAAGGACGTTTCTGAGAATGCTTCTGTCCAGTTTTTATGTGAATATATTTCCATTTCCAGCCTAGGCTTCAAAGCGCTCCAAATATCCACTTGCAGATTCTACAAAAAGAGTGTTTCCAAACTTGTCTATCAATTAGTAGGTTTAACTCTGTTAGGTGAATGCACTCATCACAATGAAATTTCTGAGAATGCTTCTCTCTAGTTTTTATGTGAAGCAATTTCCTTTTCCAACATAGGCCTCAAGGTGCTCTGCATAGACACTTGCGAATTCTACAAACTTAGTGATTCAAAACTGTTCTATCAAAAGGAACGTTCAAGTCTGAGGTGAATGCACTCATCAGAGAGAACTTTCTCAGAATGCTTCTGTATAGTTTTCAGGTGAAGATATTTCATTTCCCAGCATAGGCCTCAAAGCGCTCCAAATAACCACTTGCAGATTCTACAAAAAGAGTCTTTCAAAACTGCTCTTTGAAAAGGAAGGTTCAAATCTGTGAGTTGAAAGCACTCATCAGAGAGAAGTTTCCGAGAATGATTCTATCTAGTTTTCATCTGCATGTGTTTCCTTTTCCACTAGATGCCGCAATCGCACCAAATATCCACTTGCAGTTTCCACGAAAAGAGTGTTGCAGAACTGCTCCATGGAAAGGAGTGTTCAACTCTGTGAGTTCAATCCCCACATGACATAAAAGTTTCTGAAAATGCTTCTGTCCAGTTTGTATATGAAGATTTCTCCTTTTCCTGCATAAGCCTCAAAGAGCTCCAAATATCCACTTGCGTATTCTACAAAAACCGTGTTTCATAACTGGTCTATCAAAAGGGAGGTTCAACTCTGTGAGTTGAATGCACTCATCACAAAGAAGTTTCTGTGAATGCTTCCATCTAGCTTTTATGCAATGATATTTCCTTTTGCAGCATAGGCCTCAAAGCGCTCCAAATATCCACTTGCAGATTCTACAAAAAGAGGGTTTCAAAACTGCTCTATCAAAAGGCAGGTTGAACTCCGTGAGTTGAATGCACAAAGCACAGGGAACTTTCTGAGAAAGCTTTTGTCCAGTTTCTACGTGAAGATATTTCCTATTCCTGCATAGGCCTCAAAGCACTCCATCCATCCACATGAAGATTCTACTAAAAGAGTGTTTCGAAACTTCTCTATCAAAAGAAAGGTTGAACTCCGTGAGTTCAACGCACACATCACAAAGAAGTTTCTGAGAATGCTTCTGTCCAGTTTTTATGTGAAGATATTTCCTTTTCCAGCATAGGCCTCAAAGCGCTCCATATATCCACTTGCAGATGCTACAAAAAGAGTGTTTCAAAACTGCTCTTTCAGAAGGAAGCTTCAAGTCTGTGAGTTGAATGCACTTATCACAAAGACGTTTCTGAGAATGCTTCTGTCTAGATTTCATGAGAAGATGTTTCCATTTACATCACAGGCCTCAAATCCCTCCAAATATTCACTTGCGTGTTCTACAAAAAGAGTGTTTCGAAACTTCTCTATCGATTGGTAGGTTCAACTCTCTGAGTTGAATGCACTCTTTACAAAGAGGTTTCTGAGAATATTTCTGCCTAGTTTTTATGTGAAGATATATCCTTTTCCAACATAGGCCTCGAAGCGCTCCGACTAAACAATTGCAGATTCTACAAAAGGAGTGCTTCAAAACTGTTCTATCGAAAGGAACGTTCAACTCTGTGAGATGAATGCACTCTTCTCAAAGAGGTTTCTGAGAATGCTGCTGTCTAGTTTTTAGGTGAAGAGATTCCATTTCACAGCATAGGCCTCCAAGCGCTCCAAATATCCACTTGCAGATTCTACAAAAAGAGTCTTTCAAAACTGCTCTTTGAAAAGGAAGGTTCAAATCTGTGAGTTGAAAGCACTAATCAGAGAGAAGTTTCCGAGAATGAGTCTATCTAGTTTTCATCTGCATGTGTTTCCTTTTCCACTAGATGCCGCAATCGCACCAAATATCCACTTGCAGTTTCCACGAAAAGAGTGTTGCAGAACTGCTCCATGGAAAGGAGTGTTCAACTCTGTGAGTTCAATCCCCACATGACATAAAAGTTTCTGAAAATGCTTCTGTCCAGTTTGTATATGAAGATATCTCCTTTTCCAGCATAAGCCTCAAAGAGCTCCAAATATCCACTTGCGTATTCTACAAAAACCGTGTTTCATAACTGGTCTATCAAAAGGGAGGTTCAACTCTGTGAGTTGAATGCACTCATCACAAAGAAGTTTCTGTGAATGCTTCCATCTAGCTTTTATGCAATGATATTTCCTTTTACAGCATAGGCCTCAAAGCGCTCCAAATATCCACTTGCAGATTCTACAAAAAGAGGGTTTCAAAACTGCTCTATCAAAAGGCAGGTTGAATTCCGTGAGTTGAATGCACAAAGCACAGGGAACTTTCTGAGAAAGCTTTTGTCCAGTTTCTACGTGAAGATATTTCCTATTCCTGCATAGGCCTCAAAGCACTCCATCCATCCACATGAAGATTCTACTAAAAGAGTGTTTCGAAACTTCTCTATCAAAAGAAAGGTTGAACTCCGTGAGTTCAACGCACACATCACAAAGAAGTTTCTGAGAATGCTTCTGTCCAGTTTTTATGTGAAGATATTTCCTTTTCCAGCATAGGCCTCAAAGCGCTCCATATATCCACTTGCAGATGCTACAAAAAGAGTGTTTCAAAACTGCTCTTTCAGAAGGAAGCTTCAAGTCTGTGAGTTGAATGCACTTATCACAAAGACGTTTCTGAGAATGCTTCTGTCTAGATTTCATGAGAAGATGTTTCCATTTACATCACAGGCCTCAAATCCCTCCAAATATTCACTTGCGTGTTCTACAAAAAGAGTGTTTCGAAACTTCTCTATCGATTGGTAGGTTCAACTCTCTGAGTTGAATGCACTCTTTACAAAGAGGTTTCTGAGAATATTTCTGTCTAGTTTTTATGTGAAGATATATCCTTTTCGAACATAGGCCTCGAAGCGCTCCAACTAAACAATTGCAGATTCTACAAAAGGAGTGCTTCAAAACTGTTCTATCGAAAGGAACGTTCAAGTCTGTGAGATGAATGCACTCTTCTCAAAGAGGTTTCTGAGAATGCTGCTGTCTAGTTTTTAGGTGAAGACATTTCCTTTTCCAGCATAGGCCTCAAAGCGCTCCAAATACCCACTTGCAGATTCTACAAAAAGAGTGTCTCCCAACTTCTCTATCAATTGGTAGGTTCAAGTCTGTGAGTTGAATGCAATCCACACAAAGAAGTTTCTGAGAATGCTGCTGTTTAGTTCTTATGTGAAGATATTTCCTTTTCCAGCATAGGCCGGAAATCGCTACAAATATCCACTTGCAGATTTTACCAAAAGTGTGCTTCAAAACAGCTCTTTGAAAAGAAAGGTTCAACACAGTGAGTTGAATGCACATATCGTGAAGAAGTTTCTGAGAATGCTTCTGTCTAGTACTTAGGTGAAGAGATTCCATTTCACAGCATAGGCCTCATAGTGCTCCAAATATCCACTTGCAGATTCTACAAAAAGAGTGTTTGAAAACTGTTCTATCAAAAGGAAGGTTCAACTCTGTGACTAGAATGCACTCATCACAAAGAAGTTTCTGAGAATGCTTCTGTCTAGTTTTTATGTGAAGACATTTCCTTTTCCAACATAGGCCTCAAAGCGTTCCGAATAAACACTTGCAGATTGTACAAAAGGAGTGTTTCAAAACTGTTCTATGAAAAGGAACGTTCAAGTCTGTGAGTTGAATGCACTCCTCACAAAGAAGTTTCTGAGAATGCAGCTGTCTAGTTTTTGTGTGAAGATATTTCCTTTTCCTTGCATAGGTCTCAAATCGCTGGAAATATCCACTTGCAGATTTCACAAAAAGAGTGTTTCCAAACTGCTCTATCAAAAGACAGGTTCAACTCTGTGAGTGGAATGCACGCATCGAGAAGAACTTTCTGAGAATGCTTCTGTCTAGTTTTTAGGTGAAGATATTACATTTCCCAGCATAGGCCTCAAAGTGCTCCAAATATCCTTTTGCAGATTTTACAAAAAGAGTGTTTCAAAACTGCTCTTTCAAAAAGAAGGTTCAACTCTGTGAGTTGAATGCACTCAACACAAGGAAGTTTCTGAGAATGCTTCTGTCTAGTTTTTATGTGAAGATATTTCCAATTCCAGCATAGGCCTCAAAGCGCTCCAAATATCCATTTGCAGATTCTACAAAAAGAGTGTTTCCAAACTTCTCTATCAATTAGTAGGTTCAACTCTGTGAGGTGAATGCACTCATCACAAAGAAGTTTCTGAGAATGCTGCTGTTTAGTTCTTATGTGAAGATATTTCCTTTTCCAGCATAGGCAGGAAATCGCTCTAAATATCCACTTGCAGATTTTACCAAAAGTGTGTTTCAAAACTGCTCTTTGAAAAGAGAGGTTCAACTCTGTGAGTTGATTGCACATGTGGTGAAGAAGTTTCTGAGAATGCTTCTGTCTAGTACTTAGCTGAAGAGATTTCATTTCACAGCATAGGCCTCATAGTGCTCCAAATATCCACTTGCAGATTCTACGAAAAGAGTGTTTCAAAACTGTTCTATCAAAAGGAAGGTTCAACTCTGTGACTAGAAAGCACTCATCACAAAGAAGTTTCTGAGAATGCTTCTGTCTAGTTTTTATGTGAAGATATTTCCTTTTCCAACATAGGCCTCAAAGCGCTCCGAATAAACACCTTCAGATTGTACAAAAGGAGTGTTTCAAAACTGTTCTGTGAAAAGGAACGTTCAAGTCTGTGAGTTGAATGCACTCCTCACAAAGAAGTTTCTGAGAATGCAGCTGTCTAGCTTTTGTGTGAAGATATTTCCTTTTCCTTGCATAGACCTCAAATCGCTGGAAATATCCACTTGCAGATTTCACAAAAAGAGTGTTTCCAAACTGCTCTATCAAAAGACGGGTTGAAATCTGTGAGTTGAATGCACGCATCGAGGAGATCTTTCTGAGAATGCTTCTGTCTAGTTTTTAGGTGAAGATATTCCATTTCCCAGCATGGGCCTCAAAATGCTCCAAATATGCATTTGCAGATTTTACAAAAAGAGTGTTTCAAAACTGCTCTTTCAAAAAGAAGGTTCAAGTCTATGGGTTGAACGCACTCAACACAAGGACGTTTCTGAGAATGCTTCTGTCCAGTTTTTATGTGAATATATTTCCATTTCCAGCCTAGGCTTCAAAGCGCTCCAAATATCCACTTGCAGATTCTACAAAAAGAGTGTTTCCAAACTTGTCTATCAATTAGTAGGTTTAACTCTGTTAGGTGAATGCACTCATCACAATGAAATTTCTGAGAATGCTTCTCTCTAGTTTTTATGTGAAGCAATTTCCTTTTCCAACATAGGCCTCAAGGTGCTCTGCATAGACACTTGCGAATTCTACAAACTTAGTGATTCAAAACTGTTCTATCAAAAGGAACGTTCAAGTCTGAGGTGAATGCACTCATCAGAGAGAACTTTCTCAGAATGCTTCTGTATAGTTTTCAGGTGAAGATATTTCATTTCCCAGCATAGGCCTCAAAGCGCTCCAAATAACCACTTGCAGATTCTACAAAAAGAGTCTTTCAAAACTGCTCTTTGAAAAGGAAGGTTCAAATCTGTGAGTTGAAAGCACTCATCAGAGAGAAGTTTCCGAGAATGATTCTATCTAGTTTTCATCTGCATGTGTTTCCTTTTCCACTAGATGCCGCAATCGCACCAAATATCCACTTGCAGTTTCCACGAAAAGAGTGTTGCAGAACTGCTCCATGGAAAGGAGTGTTCAACTCTGTGAGTTCAATCCCCACATGACATAAAAGTTTCTGAAAATGCTTCTGTCCAGTTTGTATATGAAGATTTCTCCTTTTCCTGCATAAGCCTCAAAGAGCTCCAAATATCCACTTGCGTATTCTACAAAAACCGTGTTTCATAACTGGTCTATCAAAAGGGAGGTTCAACTCTGTGAGTTGAATGCACTCATCACAAAGAAGTTTCTGTGAATGCTTCCATCTAGCTTTTATGCAATGATATTTCCTTTTGCAGCATAGGCCTCAAAGCGCTCCAAATATCCACTTGCAGATTCTACAAAAAGAGGGTTTCAAAACTGCTCTATCAAAAGGCAGGTTGAACTCCGTGAGTTGAATGCACAAAGCACAGGGAACTTTCTGAGAAAGCTTTTGTCCAGTTTCTACGTGAAGATATTTCCTATTCCTGCATAGGCCTCAAAGCACTCCATCCATCCACATGAAGATTCTACTAAAAGAGTGTTTCGAAACTTCTCTATCAAAAGAAAGGTTGAACTCCGTGAGTTCAACGCACACATCACAAAGAAGTTTCTGAGAATGCTTCTGTCCAGTTTTTATGTGAAGATATTTCCTTTTCCAGCATAGGCCTCAAAGCGCTCCATATATCCACTTGCAGATGCTACAAAAAGAGTGTTTCAAAACTGCTCTTTCAGAAGGAAGCTTCAAGTCTGTGAGTTGAATGCACTTATCACAAAGACGTTTCTGAGAATGCTTCTGTCTAGATTTCATGAGAAGATGTTTCCATTTACATCACAGGCCTCAAATCCCTCCAAATATTCACTTGCGTGTTCTACAAAAAGAGTGTTTCGAAACTTCTCTATCGATTGGTAGGTTCAACTCTCTGAGTTGAATGCACTCTTTACAAAGAGGTTTCTGAGAATATTTCTGCCTAGTTTTTATGTGAAGATATATCCTTTTCCAACATAGGCCTCGAAGCGCTCCGACTAAACAATTGCAGATTCTACAAAAGGAGTGCTTCAAAACTGTTCTATCGAAAGGAACGTTCAACTCTGTGAGATGAATGCACTCTTCTCAAAGAGGTTTCTGAGAATGCTGCTGTCTAGTTTTTAGGTGAAGAGATTCCATTTCACAGCATAGGCCTCCAAGCGCTCCAAATATCCACTTGCAGATTCTACAAAAAGAGTCTTTCAAAACTGCTCTTTGAAAAGGAAGGTTCAAATCTGTGAGTTGAAAGCACTAATCAGAGAGAAGTTTCCGAGAATGAGTCTATCTAGTTTTCATCTGCATGTGTTTCCTTTTCCACTAGATGCCGCAATCGCACCAAATATCCACTTGCAGTTTCCACGAAAAGAGTGTTGCAGAACTGCTCCATGGAAAGGAGTGTTCAACTCTGTGAGTTCAATCCCCACATGACATAAAAGTTTCTGAAAATGCTTCTGTCCAGTTTGTATATGAAGATATCTCCTTTTCCAGCATAAGCCTCAAAGAGCTCCAAATATCCACTTGCGTATTCTACAAAAACCGTGTTTCATAACTGGTCTATCAAAAGGGAGGTTCAACTCTGTGAGTTGAATGCACTCATCACAAAGAAGTTTCTGTGAATGCTTCCATCTAGCTTTTATGCAATGATATTTCCTTTTACAGCATAGGCCTCAAAGCGCTCCAAATATCCACTTGCAGATTCTACAAAAAGAGGGTTTCAAAACTGCTCTATCAAAAGGCAGGTTGAATTCCGTGAGTTGAATGCACAAAGCACAGGGAACTTTCTGAGAAAGCTTTTGTCCAGTTTCTACGTGAAGATATTTCCTATTCCTGCATAGGCCTCAAAGCACTCCATCCATCCACATGAAGATTCTACTAAAAGAGTGTTTCGAAACTTCTCTATCAAAAGAAAGGTTGAACTCCGTGAGTTCAACGCACACATCACAAAGAAGTTTCTGAGAATGCTTCTGTCCAGTTTTTATGTGAAGATATTTCCTTTTCCAGCATAGGCCTCAAAGCGCTCCATATATCCACTTGCAGATGCTACAAAAAGAGTGTTTCAAAACTGCTCTTTCAGAAGGAAGCTTCAAGTCTGTGAGTTGAATGCACTTATCACAAAGACGTTTCTGAGAATGCTTCTGTCTAGATTTCATGAGAAGATGTTTCCATTTACATCACAGGCCTCAAATCCCTCCAAATATTCACTTGCGTGTTCTACAAAAAGAGTGTTTCGAAACTTCTCTATCGATTGGTAGGTTCAACTCTCTGAGTTGAATGCACTCTTTACAAAGAGGTTTCTGAGAATATTTCTGTCTAGTTTTTATGTGAAGATATATCCTTTTCGAACATAGGCCTCGAAGCGCTCCAACTAAACAATTGCAGATTCTACAAAAGGAGTGCTTCAAAACTGTTCTATCGAAAGGAACGTTCAAGTCTGTGAGATGAATGCACTCTTCTCAAAGAGGTTTCTGAGAATGCTGCTGTCTAGTTTTTAGGTGAAGACATTTCCTTTTCCAGCATAGGCCTCAAAGCGCTCCAAATACCCACTTGCAGATTCTACAAAAAGAGTGTCTCCCAACTTCTCTATCAATTGGTAGGTTCAAGTCTGTGAGTTGAATGCAATCCACACAAAGAAGTTTCTGAGAATGCTGCTGTTTAGTTCTTATGTGAAGATATTTCCTTTTCCAGCATAGGCCGGAAATCGCTACAAATATCCACTTGCAGATTTTACCAAAAGTGTGCTTCAAAACAGCTCTTTGAAAAGAAAGGTTCAACACAGTGAGTTGAATGCACATATCGTGAAGAAGTTTCTGAGAATGCTTCTGTCTAGTACTTAGGTGAAGAGATTCCATTTCACAGCATAGGCCTCATAGTGCTCCAAATATCCACTTGCAGATTCTACAAAAAGAGTGTTTGAAAACTGTTCTATCAAAAGGAAGGTTCAACTCTGTGACTAGAATGCACTCATCACAAAGAAGTTTCTGAGAATGCTTCTGTCTAGTTTTTATGTGAAGACATTTCCTTTTCCAACATAGGCCTCAAAGCGTTCCGAATAAACACTTGCAGATTGTACAAAAGGAGTGTTTCAAAACTGTTCTATGAAAAGGAACGTTCAAGTCTGTGAGTTGAATGCACTCCTCACAAAGAAGTTTCTGAGAATGCAGCTGTCTAGTTTTTGTGTGAAGATATTTCCTTTTCCTTGCATAGGTCTCAAATCGCTGGAAATATCCACTTGCAGATTTCACAAAAAGAGTGTTTCCAAACTGCTCTATCAAAAGACAGGTTCAACTCTGTGAGTGGAATGCACGCATCGAGAAGAACTTTCTGAGAATGCTTCTGTCTAGTTTTTAGGTGAAGATATTACATTTCCCAGCATAGGCCTCAAAGTGCTCCAAATATCCTTTTGCAGATTTTACAAAAAGAGTGTTTCAAAACTGCTCTTTCAAAAAGAAGGTTCAACTCTGTGAGTTGAATGCACTCAACACAAGGAAGTTTCTGAGAATGCTTCTGTCTAGTTTTTATGTGAAGATATTTCCATTTCCAGCATAGGCCTCTAAGCGCTCCAAATATCCATTTGCAGATTCTACAAAAAGAGTGTTTCCAAACTTCTCTATCAATTAGGTTCAACTCTGTGAGGTGAATGCACTCATCACAAAGAAGTTTCTGAGAATGCTGCTGTTTAGTTCTTATGTGAAGATATTTCCTTTTCCAGCATAGGCCGGAAATCGCTCTAAATATCCACTTGCAGATTTTACCAAAAGTGTGTTTCAAAACAGCTCTTTGAAAAGAAAGGTTCAACTCTGTGAGTTGATTGCACATGTGGTGAAGAAGTTTCTGAGAATGCTTCTGTCTGGTACTTAGCTGAAGAGATTTCATTTCACAGCATAGGCCTCATAGTGCTCCAAATATCCACTTGCAGATTCTACAAAAAGAGTGTTTCAAAACTGTTCTATCAAAAGGAAGGTTCAACTCTGTGACTAGAATGCACTCATCACAAAGAAGTTTCTGAGAATGCTTCTGTCTAGTTTTTATGTGAAGATATTTCCTTTTCCAACATAGGCCTCAAAGCGCTCCGAATAAGCACCTGCAGATTGTACAAAAGGAGTGTTTCAAAACTGTTCTATGAAAAGGAACGTTCAAGTCTGTGAGTTGAATGCACTTCTCACAAAGACGTTTCTGAGAATGCTTCTGTCTAGATTTCATGAGAAGATGTTTGCGTTTACATCACAGGCCTCAAATAACTCCAAATATTCACTTGCGTGTTCTACAAAAAGAGTGTTTCGAAACTTCTCTATCGATTGGTAGGTTCAACTCTCTGAGTTGAATGCACTCTTTACAAAGAGGTTTCTGAGAATATTTCTGTCTAGTTTTTATGTGAAGATATATCCTTTTCCAACATAGGCCTCGAAGCGCTCCGACTAAACAATTGCAGATTCTACAAAAGGAGTGCTTCAAAACTGTTCTATCGAAAGGAACGTTCAAGTCTGTGAGATGAATGCACTCTTCTCAAAGAGGTTTCTGAGAATGCTGCTGTCTAGTTTTTAGGTGAAGACATTTCCTTTTCCAGCATAGGCCTCAAAGCGCTCCAAATACCCACTTGCAGATTCTACAAAAAGAGTGTCTCCCATCTTCTCTATCAATTGGTAGGTTCAAGTCTGTGAGTTGAATGCAATCCACACAAAGAAGTTTCTGAGAATGCTGCTGTTTAGTTCTTATGTGAAGATATTTCCTTTTCCAGCATAGGCCGGAAATCGCTACAAATATCCACTTGCAGATTTTACCAAAAGTGTGCTTCAAAACTGCTCCTTGAAAAGAAAGGTTCAACACTGTGAGTTGAATGCACATATCGTGAAGAAGTTTCTGAGAATGCTTCTGTCTAGTACTTAGGTGAAGAGATTCCATTTCACAGCATAGGCCTCATAGTGCTCCAAATATCCACTTGCAGATTCTACAAAAAGAGTGTTTCAAAACTGTTCTATCAAAAGGAAGGTTCAACTCTGTGTGTAGAATGCACTCATCACAAAGAAGTTTCTGAGAATGCTTCTGTCTAGTTTTTATGTGAAGACATTTCCTTTTCCAACATAGGCCTCAAAGCGTTCCGAATAAACACTTGCAGATTGTACAAAAGGAGTGTTTCAAAACTGTTCTATGAAAAGGAACGTTCAAGTCTGTGAGTTGAATGCACTCCTCACAAAGAAGTTTCTGAGAATGCAGCTGTCTAGTTTTTGTGTGAAGATATTTCCTTTTCCTTGCATAGGTCTCAAATCGCTGGAAATATCCACTTGCAGATTTCACAAGAAGAGTGTTTCCAAACTGCTCTATCAAAAGACAGGTTCAACTCTGTGAGTTGAATGCACGCATCGAGAAGAACTTTCTGAGAATGCTTCTGTCTAGTTTTTAGGTGAAGATATTACATTTCCCAGCATAGGCCTCAAAGTGCTCCAAATATCCTTTTGCAGATTTTACAAAAAGAGTGTTTCAAAACTGCTCTTTCAAAAAGAAGGTTCAAGTCTGTGAGTTGAATGCACTCAACACAAGGAAGTTTCTGAGAATGCTTCTGTCTAGTTTTTATGTGAAGATATTTCCATTTCCAGCATAGGCCTCTAAGCGCTCCAAATATCCATTTGCAGATTCTACAAAAAGAGTGTTTCCAAACTTCTCTATCAATTAGGTTCAACTCTGTGAGGTGAATGCACTCATCACAAAGAAGTTTCTGAGAATGCTGCTGTTTAGTTCTTATGTGAAGATATTTCCTTTTCCAGCATAGGCCGGAAATCGCTCTAAATATCCACTTGCAGATTTTACCAAAAGTGTGTTTCAAAACAGCTCTTTGAAAAGAAAGGTTCAACTCTGTGAGTTGATTGCACATGTGGTGAAGAAGTTTCTGAGAATGCTTCTGTCTGGTACTTAGCTGAAGAGATTTCATTTCACAGCATAGGCCTCATAGTGCTCCAAATATCCACTTGCAGATTCTACAAAAAGAGTGTTTCAAAACTGTTCTATCAAAAGGAAGGTTCAACTCTGTGACTAGAATGCACTCATCACAAAGAAGTTTCTGAGAATGCTTCTGTCTAGTTTTTATGTGAAGATATTTCCTTTTCCAACATAGGCCTCAAAGCGCTCCGAATAAGCACCTGCAGATTGTACAAAAGGAGTGTTTCAAAACTGTTCTATGAAAAGGAACGTTCAAGTCTGTGAGTTGAATGCACTTCTCACAAAGACGTTTCTGAGAATGCTTCTGTCTAGATTTCATGAGAAGATGTTTGCGTTTACATCACAGGCCTCAAATAACTCCAAATATTCACTTGCGTGTTCTACAAAAAGAGTGTTTCGAAACTTCTCTATCGATTGGTAGGTTCAACTCTCTGAGTTGAATGCACTCTTTACAAAGAGGTTTCTGAGAATATTTCTGTCTAGTTTTTATGTGAAGATATATCCTTTTCCAACATAGGCCTCGAAGCGCTCCGACTAAACAATTGCAGATTCTACAAAAGGAGTGCTTCAAAACTGTTCTATCGAAAGGAACGTTCAAGTCTGTGAGATGAATGCACTCTTCTCAAAGAGGTTTCTGAGAATGCTGCTGTCTAGTTTTTAGGTGAAGACATTTCCTTTTCCAGCATAGGCCTCAAAGCGCTCCAAATACCCACTTGCAGATTCTACAAAAAGAGTGTCTCCCAACTTCTCTATCAATTGGTAGGTTCAAGTCTGTGAGTTGAATGCAATCCACACAAAGAAGTTTCTGAGAATGCTGCTGTTTAGTTCTTATGTGAAGATATTTCCTTTTCCAGCATAGGCAGGAAATCGCTACAAATATCCACTTGCAGATTTTACCAAAAGTGTGCTTCAAAACTGCTCCTTGAAAAGAAAGGTTCAACACTGTGAGTTGAATGCACATATCGTGAAGAAGTTTCTGAGAATGCTTCTGTCTAGTACTTAGGTGAAGAGATTCCATTTCACAGCATAGGCCTCATAGTGCTCCAAATATCCACTTGCAGATTCTACAAAAAGAGTGTTTCAAAACTGTTCTATCAAAAGGAAGGTTCAACTCTGTGTGTAGAATGCACTCATCACAAAGAAGTTTCTGAGAATGCTTCTGTCTAGTTTTTATGTGAAGACATTTCCTTTTCCAACATAGGCCTCAAAGCGTTCCGAATAAACACTTGCAGATTGTACAAAAGGAGTGTTTCAAAACTGTTCTATGAAAAGGAACGTTCAAGTCTGTGAGTTGAATGCACTCCTCACAAAGAAGTTTCTGAGAATGCAGCTGTCTAGTTTTTGTGTGAAGATATTTCCTTTTCCTTGCATAGGTCTCAAATCGCTGGAAATATCCACTTGCAGATTTCACAAGAAGAGTGTTTCCAAACTGCTCTATCAAAAGACAGGTTCAACTCTGTGAGTTGAATGCACGCATCGAGAAGAACTTTCTGAGAATGCTTCTGTCTAGTTTTTAGGTGAAGATATTACATTTCCCAGCATAGGCCTCAAAGTGCTCCAAATATCCTTTTGCAGATTTTACAAAAAGAGTGTTTCAAAACTGCTCTTTCAAAAAGAAGGTTCAAGTCTGTGAGTTGAATGCACTCAACACAAGGAAGTTTCTGAGAATGCTTCTGTCTAGTTTTTATGTGAAGATATTTCCATTTCCAGCATAGGCTTCAAAGCACTCCAAATATCCATTTGCAGATTCTACAAAAAGAGTGTTTGCAAACTTCTCTATCAATTAGTAGGTTCAACTCTGTGAGGTGAATGCACTCATCACAAAGAAGTTTCTGAGAATGCTGCTGTTTAGTTCTTATGTGAAGATATTTCCTTTTCCAGCATAGGCCGGAAATCGCTCTAAATATCCACTTGCAGATTTTACCAAAAGTGTGTTTCAAAACTGCTCTTTGAAAAGAAAGGTTCAACTCTGTGAGTTGATTGCACATGTGGTGAAGAAGTTTCTGAGAATGCTTCTGTCTAGTACTTAGCTGAAGAGATTTCATTTCACAGCATAGGCCTCATAGTGCTCCAAATATCCACTTGCAGATTCTACAAAAAGAGTGTTTCAAAACTGTTCTATCAAAAGGAAGGTTCAACTCTGTGACTAGAATGCACTCATCACAAAGAAGTTTCTGAGAATGCTTCTGTCTAGTTTTTATGTGAAGATATTTCCTTTTCCAACATAGGCCTCAAAGCGCTCCGAATAAACACCTGCAGATTGTACAAAAGGAGTGTTTCAAAACTGTTCTATGAAAAGGAACGTTCAAGTCTGTGAGTTGAATGCACTCCTCACAAAGAAGTTTCTGAGAATGCAGCTGTCTAGTTTTTGTGTGAAGATATTTCCTTTTCCTTGCATAGACCTCAAATCGCTGGAAACATCCACTTGCAGATTTCACAAAAAGAGTGTTTCCAAACTGCTCTATCAAAAGACGGGTTGAAATCTGTGAGTTGAATGCACGCATCGAGGAGATCTTTCTGAGAATGCTTCTGTCTAGTTTTTAGGTGAAGATATTCCATTTCCCAGCATGGGCCTCAAAATGCTCCAAATATCCATTTGCAGATTTTACAAAAAGAGTGTTTCAAAACTGCTCTTTCAAAAAGAAGGTTCAAGTCTATGGGTTGAACGCACTCAACACAAGGAAGTTTCTGAGAATGCTTCTGTCCAGTTTTTATGTGAATATATTTCCATTTCCAGCCTGGGCTTCAAAGCGCTCCAAATATCCACTTGCAGATTCTACAAAAAGAGTGTTTCCAAACTTGTCTATCAATTAGTAGGTTTAACTCTGTTAGGTGAATGCACTCATCACAATGAAATTTCTGAGAATGCTTCTCTCTAGTTTTTATGTGAAGCAATTTCCTTTTCCAACATAGGCCTCAAGGTGCTCTGCATAAACACTTGCGAATTCTACAAACTTAGTGATTCAAAACTGTTCTATCAAAAGGAACGTTCAAGTCTGAGGTGAATGCACTCATCAGAGAGAACTTTCTCAGAATGCTTCTGTCTGGTTTTCAGGTGAAGATATTTCACTTCCCAGCATAGGCCTCCAAGCGCTCCAAATATCCACTTGCAGATTCTACAAAAAGAGTCTTTCAAAACTGCTCTTTGAAAAGGAAGGTTCAAATCTGTGAGTTGAAAGCACTAATCAGAGAGAAGTTTCCGAGAATGAGTCTATCTAGTTTTCATCTGCATGTGTTTCCTTTTCCACTAGATGCCGCAATCGCACCAAATATCCACTTGCAGTTTCCACGAAAAGAGTGTTGCAGAACTGCTCCATGGAAAGGAGTGTTCAACTCTGTGAGTTCAATCCCCACATGACATAAAAGTTTCTGAAAATGCTTCTGTCCAGTTTGTATATGAAGATATCTCCTTTTCCAGCATAAGCCTCAAAGAGCTCCAAATATCCACTTGCGTATTCTACAAAAACCGTGTTTCATAACTGGTCTATCAAAAGGGAGGTTCAACTCTGTGAGTTGAATGCACTCATCACAAAGAAGTTTCTGTGAATGCTTCCATCTAGCTTTTATGCAATGATATTTCCTTTTACAGCATAGGCCTCAAAGCGCTCCAAATATCCACTTGCAGATTCTACAAAAAGAGGGTTTCAAAACTGCTCTATCAAAAGGCAGGTTGAATTCCGTGAGTTGAATGCACAAAGCACAGGGAACTTTCTGAGAAAGCTTTTGTCCAGTTTCTACGTGAAGATATTTCCTATTCCTGCATAGGCCTCAAAGCACTCCATCCATCCACATGAAGATTCTACTAAAAGAGTGTTTCGAAACTTCTCTATCAAAAGAAAGGTTGAACTCCGTGAGTTCAACGCACACATCACAAAGAAGTTTCTGAGAATGCTTCTGTCCAGTTTTTATGTGAAGATATTTCCTTTTCCAGCATAGGCCTCAAAGCGCTCCATATATCCACTTGCAGATGCTACAAAAAGAGTGTTTCAAAACTGCTCTTTCAGAAGGAAGCTTCAAGTCTGTGAGTTGAATGCACTTATCACAAAGACGTTTCTGAGAATGCTTCTGTCTAGATTTCATGAGAAGATGTTTCCATTTACATCACAGGCCTCAAATCCCTCCAAATATTCACTTGCGTGTTCTACAAAAAGAGTGTTTCGAAACTTCTCTATCGATTGGTAGGTTCAACTCTCTGAGTTGAATGCACTCTTTACAAAGAGGTTTCTGAGAATATTTCTGTCTAGTTTTTATGTGAAGATATATCCTTTTCGAACATAGGCCTCGAAGCGCTCCAACTAAACAATTGCAGATTCTACAAAAGGAGTGCTTCAAAACTGTTCTATCGAAAGGAACGTTCAAGTCTGTGAGATGAATGCACTCTTCTCAAAGAGGTTTCTGAGAATGCTGCTGTCTAGTTTTTAGGTGAAGACATTTCCTTTTCCAGCATAGGCCTCAAAGCGCTCCAAATACCCACTTGCAGATTCTACAAAAAGAGTGTCTCCCAACTTCTCTATCAATTGGTAGGTTCAAGTCTGTGAGTTGAATGCAATCCACACAAAGAAGTTTCTGAGAATGCTGCTGTTTAGTTCTTATGTGAAGATATTTCCTTTTCCAGCATAGGCCGGAAATCGCTACAAATATCCACTTGCAGATTTTACCAAAAGTGTGCTTCAAAACAGCTCTTTGAAAAGAAAGGTTCAACACAGTGAGTTGAATGCACATATCGTGAAGAAGTTTCTGAGAATGCTTCTGTCTAGTACTTAGGTGAAGAGATTCCATTTCACAGCATAGGCCTCATAGTGCTCCAAATATCCACTTGCAGATTCTACAAAAAGAGTGTTTGAAAACTGTTCTATCAAAAGGAAGGTTCAACTCTGTGACTAGAATGCACTCATCACAAAGAAGTTTCTGAGAATGCTTCTGTCTAGTTTTTATGTGAAGACATTTCCTTTTCCAACATAGGCCTCAAAGCGTTCCGAATAAACACTTGCAGATTGTACAAAAGGAGTGTTTCAAAACTGTTCTATGAAAAGGAACGTTCAAGTCTGTGAGTTGAATGCACTCCTCACAAAGAAGTTTCTGAGAATGCAGCTGTCTAGTTTTTGTGTGAAGATATTTCCTTTTCCTTGCATAGGTCTCAAATCGCTGGAAATATCCACTTGCAGATTTCACAAAAAGAGTGTTTCCAAACTGCTCTATCAAAAGACAGGTTCAACTCTGTGAGTGGAATGCACGCATCGAGAAGAACTTTCTGAGAATGCTTCTGTCTAGTTTTTAGGTGAAGATATTACATTTCCCAGCATAGGCCTCAAAGTGCTCCAAATATCCTTTTGCAGATTTTACAAAAAGAGTGTTTCAAAACTGCTCTTTCAAAAAGAAGGTTCAAGTCTGTGAGTTGAATGCACTCAACACAAGGAAGTTTCTGAGAATGCTTCTGTCTAGTTTTTATGTGAAGATATTTCCATTTCCAGCATAGGCCTCTAAGCGCTCCAAATATCCATTTGCAGATTCTACAAAAAGAGTGTTTCCAAACTTCTCTATCAATTAGGTTCAACTCTGTGAGGTGAATGCACTCATCACAAAGAAGTTTCTGAGAATGCTGCTGTTTAGTTCTTATGTGAAGATATTTCCTTTTCCAGCATAGGCCGGAAATCGCTCTAAATATCCACTTGCAGATTTTACCAAAAGTGTGTTTCAAAACAGCTCTTTGAAAAGAAAGGTTCAACTCTGTGAGTTGATTGCACATGTGGTGAAGAAGTTTCTGAGAATGCTTCTGTCTGGTACTTAGCTGAAGAGATTTCATTTCACAGCATAGGCCTCATAGTGCTCCAAATATCCACTTGCAGATTCTACAAAAAGAGTGTTTCAAAACTGTTCTATCAAAAGGAAGGTTCAACTCTGTGACTAGAATGCACTCATCACAAAGAAGTTTCTGAGAATGCTTCTGTCTAGTTTTTATGTGAAGATATTTCCTTTTCCAACATAGGCCTCAAAGCGCTCCGAATAAGCACCTGCAGATTGTACAAAAGGAGTGTTTCAAAACTGTTCTATGAAAAGGAACGTTCAAGTCTGTGAGTTGAATGCACTTCTCACAAAGACGTTTCTGAGAATGCTTCTGTCTACATTTCATGAGAAGATGTTTGCGTTTACATCACAGGCCTCAAATAACTCCAAATATTCACTTGCGTGTTCTACAAAAAGAGTGTTTCGAAACTTCTCTATCGATTGGTAGGTTCAACTCTCTGAGTTGAATGCACTCTTTACAAAGAGGTTTCTGAGAATATTTCTGTCTAGTTTTTATGTGAAGATATATCCTTTTCCAACATAGGCCTCGAAGCGCTCCGACTAAACAATTGCAGATTCTACAAAAGGAGTGCTTCAAAACTGTTCTATCGAAAGGAACGTTCAAGTCTGTGAGATGAATGCACTCTTCTCAAAGAGGTTTCTGAGAATGCTGCTGTCTAGTTTTTAGGTGAAGACATTTCCTTTTCCAGCATAGGCCTCAAAGCGCTCCAAATACCCACTTGCAGATTCTACAAAAAGAGTGTCTCCCAACTTCTCTATCAATTGGTAGGTTCAAGTCTGTGAGTTGAATGCAATCCACACAAAGAAGTTTCTGAGAATGCTGCTGTTTAGTTCTTATGTGAAGATATTTCCTTTTCCAGCATAGGCCGGAAATCGCTACAAATATCCACTTGCAGATTTTACCAAAAGTGTGCTTCAAAACTGCTCCTTGAAAAGAAAGGTTCAACACTGTGAGTTGAATGCACATATCGTGAAGAAGTTTCTGAGAATGCTTCTGTCTAGTACTTAGGTGAAGAGATTCCATTTCACAGCATAGGCCTCATAGTGCTCCAAATATCCACTTGCAGATTCTACAAAAAGAGTGTTTCAAAACTGTTCTATCAAAAGGAAGGTTCAACTCTGTGTGTAGAATGCACTCATCACAAAGAAGTTTCTGAGAATGCTTCTGTCTAGTTTTTATGTGAAGACATTTCCTTTTCCAACATAGGCCTCAAAGCGTTCCGAATAAACACTTGCAGATTGTACAAAAGGAGTGTTTCAAAACTGTTCTATGAAAAGGAACGTTCAAGTCTGTGAGTTGAATGCACTCCTCACAAAGAAGTTTCTGAGAATGCAGCTGTCTAGTTTTTGTGTGAAGATATTTCCTTTTCCTTGCATAGGTCTCAAATCGCTGGAAATATCCACTTGCAGATTTCACAAGAAGAGTGTTTCCAAACTGCTCTATCAAAAGACAGGTTCAACTCTGTGAGTTGAATGCACGCATCGAGAAGAACTTTCTGAGAATGCTTCTGTCTAGTTTTTAGGTGAAGATATTACATTTCCCAGCATAGGCCTCAAAGTGCTCCAAATATCCTTTTGCAGATTTTACAAAAAGAGTGTTTCAAAACTGCTCTTTCAAAAAGAAGGTTCAAGTCTGTGAGTTGAATGCACTCAACACAAGGAAGTTTCTGAGAATGCTTCTGTCTAGTTTTTATGTGAAGATATTTCCATTTCCAGCATAGGCTTCAAAGCACTCCAAATATCCATTTGCAGATTCTACAAAAAGAGTGTTTGCAAACTTCTCTATCAATTAGTAGGTTCAACTCTGTGAGGTGAATGCACTCATCACAAAGAAGTTTCTGAGAATGCTGCTGTTTAGTTCTTATGTGAAGATATTTCCTTTTCCAGCATAGGCCGGAAATCGCTCTAAATATCCACTTGCAGATTTTACCAAAAGTGTGTTTCAAAACTGCTCTTTGAAAAGAAAGGTTCAACTCTGTGAGTTGATTGCACATGTGGTGAAGAAGTTTCTGAGAATGCTTCTGTCTAGTACTTAGCTGAAGAGATTTCATTTCACAGCATAGGCCTCATAGTGCTCCAAATATCCACTTGCAGATTCTACAAAAAGAGTGTTTCAAAACTGTTCTATCAAAAGGAAGGTTCAACTCTGTGACTAGAATGCACTCATCACAAAGAAGTTTCTGAGAATGCTTCTGTCTAGTTTTTATGTGAAGATATTTCCTTTTCCAACATAGGCCTCAAAGCGCTCCGAATAAACACCTGCAGATTGTACAAAAGGAGTGTTTCAAAACTGTTCTATGAAAAGGAACGTTCAAGTCTGTGAGTTGAATGCACTCCTCACAAAGAAGTTTCTGAGAATGCAGCTGTCTAGTTTTTGTGTGAAGATATTTCCTTTTCCTTGCATAGACCTCAAATCGCTGGAAACATCCACTTGCAGATTTCACAAAAAGAGTGTTTCCAAACTGCTCTATCAAAAGACGGGTTGAAATCTGTGAGTTGAATGCACGCATCGAGGAGATCTTTCTGAGAATGCTTCTGTCTAGTTTTTAGGTGAAGATATTCCATTTCCCAGCATGGGCCTCAAAATGCTCCAAATATCCATTTGCAGATTTTACAAAAAGAGTGTTTCAAAACTGCTCTTTCAAAAAGAAGGTTCAAGTCTATGGGTTGAACGCACTCAACACAAGGAAGTTTCTGAGAATGCTTCTGTCCAGTTTTTATGTGAATATATTTCCATTTCCAGCCTGGGCTTCAAAGCGCTCCAAATATCCACTTGCAGATTCTACAAAAAGAGTGTTTCCAAACTTGTCTATCAATTAGTAGGTTTAACTCTGTTAGGTGAATGCACTCATCACAATGAAATTTCTGAGAAT
The DNA here is from genome assembly GCF_028885625.2 of Pongo pygmaeus. Lineage (NCBI taxonomy): Eukaryota > Metazoa > Chordata > Mammalia > Primates > Hominidae > Pongo > Pongo pygmaeus. Next base: position 22,862,181 of record NC_085930.1, read on the forward strand.
GCTTCTCTCTAGTTTTTATGTGAAGCAATTTCCTTTTCCAACATAGGCCTCAAGGTGCTCTGCATAAACACTTGCGAATTCTACAAACTTAGTGATTCAAAACTGTTCTATCAAAAGGAACGTTCAAGTCTGAGGTGAATGCACTCATCAGAGAGAACTTTCTCAGAATGCTTCTGTCTGGTTTTCAGGTGAAGATATTTCACTTCCCAGCAAAGGCCTCCAAGCGCTCCAAATATCCACTTGCAGATTCTACAAAAAGAGTCTTTCAAAACTGCTCTTTGAAAAGGAAGGTTCAAATCTGTGAGTTGAAAGCACTAATCAGAGAGAAGTTTCCGAGAATGAGTCTATCTAGTTTTCATCTGCATGTGTTTCCTTTTCCACTAGATGCCGCAATCGCACCAAATATCCACTTGCAGTTTCCACGAAAAGAGTGTTGCAGAACTGCTCCATGGAAAGGAGTGTTCAACTCTGTGAGTTCAATCCCCACATGACATAAAAGTTTCTGAAAATGCTTCTGTCCAGTTTGTATATGAAGATATCTCCTTTTCCAGCATAAGCCTCAAAGAGCTCCAAATATCCACTTGCGTATTCTACAAAAACCGTGTTTCATAACTGGTCTATCAAAAGGGAGGTTCAACTCTGTGAGTTGAATGCACTCATCACAAAGAAGTTTCTGTGAATGCTTCCATCTAGCTTTTATGCAATGATATTTCCTTTTACAGCATAGGCCTCAAAGCGCTCCAAATATCCACTTGCAGATTCTACAAAAAGAGGGTTTCAAAACTGCTCTATCAAAAGGCAGGTTGAATTCCGTGAGTTGAATGCACAAAGCACAGGGAACTTTCTGAGAAAGCTTTTGTCCAGTTTCTACGTGAAGATATTTCCTATTCCTGCATAGGCCTCAAAGCACTCCATCCATCCACATGAAGATTCTACTAAAAGAGTGTTTCGAAACTTCTCTATCAAAAGAAAGGTTGAACTCCGTGAGTTCAACGCACACATCACAAAGAAGTTTCTGAGAATGCTTCTGTCCAGTTTTTATGTGAAGATATTTCCTTTTCCAGCATAGGCCTCAAAGCGCTCCATATATCCACTTGCAGATGCTACAAAAAGAGTGTTTCAAAACTGCTCTTTCAGAAGGAAGCTTCAAGTCTGTGAGTTGAATGCACTTATCACAAAGACGTTTCTGAGAATGCTTCTGTCTAGATTTCATGAGAAGATGTTTCCATTTACATCACAGGCCTCAAATCCCTCCAAATATTCACTTGCGTGTTCTACAAAAAGAGTGTTTCGAAACTTCTCTATCGATTGGTAGGTTCAACTCTCTGAGTTGAATGCACTCTTTACAAAGAGGTTTCTGAGAATATTTCTGTCTAGTTTTTATGTGAAGATATATCCTTTTCGAACATAGGCCTCGAAGCGCTCCAACTAAACAATTGCAGATTCTACAAAAGGAGTGCTTCAAAACTGTTCTATCGAAAGGAACGTTCAAGTCTGTGAGATGAATGCACTCTTCTCAAAGAGGTTTCTGAGAATGCTGCTGTCTAGTTTTTAGGTGAAGACATTTCCTTTTCCAGCATAGGCCTCAAAGCGCTCCAAATACCCACTTGCAGATTCTACAAAAAGAGTGTCTCCCAACTTCTCTATCAATTGGTAGGTTCAAGTCTGTGAGTTGAATGCAATCCACACAAAGAAGTTTCTGAGAATGCTGCTGTTTAGTTCTTATGTGAAGATATTTCCTTTTCCAGCATAGGCCGGAAATCGCTACAAATATCCACTTGCAGATTTTACCAAAAGTGTGCTTCAAAACAGCTCTTTGAAAAGAAAGGTTCAACACAGTGAGTTGAATGCACATATCGTGAAGAAGTTTCTGAGAATGCTTCTGTCTAGTACTTAGGTGAAGAGATTCCATTTCACAGCATAGGCCTCATAGTGCTCCAAATATCCACTTGCAGATTCTACAAAAAGAGTGTTTGAAAACTGTTCTATCAAAAGGAAGGTTCAACTCTGTGACTAGAATGCACTCATCACAAAGAAGTTTCTGAGAATGCTTCTGTCTAGTTTTTATGTGAAGACATTTCCTTTTCCAACATAGGCCTCAAAGCGTTCCGAATAAACACTTGCAGATTGTACAAAAGGAGTGTTTCAAAACTGTTCTATGAAAAGGAACGTTCAAGTCTGTGAGTTGAATGCACTCCTCACAAAGAAGTTTCTGAGAATGCAGCTGTCTAGTTTTTGTGTGAAGATATTTCCTTTTCCTTGCATAGGTCTCAAATCGCTGGAAATATCCACTTGCAGATTTCACAAAAAGAGTGTTTCCAAACTGCTCTATCAAAAGACAGGTTCAACTCTGTGAGTGGAATGCACGCATCGAGAAGAACTTTCTGAGAATGCTTCTGTCTAGTTTTTAGGTGAAGATATTACATTTCCCAGCATAGGCCTCAAAGTGCTCCAAATATCCTTTTGCAGATTTTACAAAAAGAGTGTTTCAAAACTGCTCTTTCAAAAAGAAGGTTCAAGTCTGTGAGTTGAATGCACTCAACACAAGGAAGTTTCTGAGAATGCTTCTGTCTAGTTTTTATGTGAAGATATTTCCATTTCCAGCATAGGCCTCTAAGCGCTCCAAATATCCATTTGCAGATTCTACAAAAAGAGTGTTTCCAAACTTCTCTATCAATTAGGTTCAACTCTGTGAGGTGAATGCACTCATCACAAAGAAGTTTCTGAGAATGCTGCTGTTTAGTTCTTATGTGAAGATATTTCCTTTTCCAGCATAGGCCGGAAATCGCTCTAAATATCCACTTGCAGATTTTACCAAAAGTGTGTTTCAAAACAGCTCTTTGAAAAGAAAGGTTCAACTCTGTGAGTTGATTGCACATGTGGTGAAGAAGTTTCTGAGAATGCTTCTGTCTGGTACTTAGCTGAAGAGATTTCATTTCACAGCATAGGCCTCATAGTGCTCCAAATATCCACTTGCAGATTCTACAAAAAGAGTGTTTCAAAACTGTTCTATCAAAAGGAAGGTTCAACTCTGTGACTAGAATGCACTCATCACAAAGAAGTTTCTGAGAATGCTTCTGTCTAGTTTTTATGTGAAGATATTTCCTTTTCCAACATAGGCCTCAAAGCGCTCCGAATAAGCACCTGCAGATTGTACAAAAGGAGTGTTTCAAAACTGTTCTATGAAAAGGAACGTTCAAGTCTGTGAGTTGAATGCACTTCTCACAAAGACGTTTCTGAGAATGCTTCTGTCTACATTTCATGAGAAGATGTTTGCGTTTACATCACAGGCCTCAAATAACTCCAAATATTCACTTGCGTGTTCTACAAAAAGAGTGTTTCGAAACTTCTCTATCGATTGGTAGGTTCAACTCTCTGAGTTGAATGCACTCTTTACAAAGAGGTTTCTGAGAATATTTCTGTCTAGTTTTTATGTGAAGATATATCCTTTTCCAACATAGGCCTCGAAGCGCTCCGACTAAACAATTGCAGATTCTACAAAAGGAGTGCTTCAAAACTGTTCTATCGAAAGGAACGTTCAAGTCTGTGAGATGAATGCACTCTTCTCAAAGAGGTTTCTGAGAATGCTGCTGTCTAGTTTTTAGGTGAAGACATTTCCTTTTCCAGCATAGGCCTCAAAGCGCTCCAAATACCCACTTGCAGATTCTACAAAAAGAGTGTCTCCCAACTTCTCTATCAATTGGTAGGTTCAAGTCTGTGAGTTGAATGCAATCCACACAAAGAAGTTTCTGAGAATGCTGCTGTTTAGTTCTTATGTGAAGATATTTCCTTTTCCAGCATAGGCCGGAAATCGCTACAAATATCCACTTGCAGATTTTACCAAAAGTGTGCTTCAAAACTGCTCCTTGAAAAGAAAGGTTCAACACTGTGAGTTGAATGCACATATCGTGAAGAAGTTTCTGAGAATGCTTCTGTCTAGTACTTAGGTGAAGAGATTCCATTTCACAGCATAGGCCTCATAGTGCTCCAAATATCCACTTGCAGATTCTACAAAAAGAGTGTTTCAAAACTGTTCTATCAAAAGGAAGGTTCAACTCTGTGTGTAGAATGCACTCATCACAAAGAAGTTTCTGAGAATGCTTCTGTCTAGTTTTTATGTGAAGACATTTCCTTTTCCAACATAGGCCTCAAAGCGTTCCGAATAAACACTTGCAGATTGTACAAAAGGAGTGTTTCAAAACTGTTCTATGAAAAGGAACGTTCAAGTCTGTGAGTTGAATGCACTCCTCACAAAGAAGTTTCTGAGAATGCAGCTGTCTAGTTTTTGTGTGAAGATATTTCCTTTTCCTTGCATAGGTCTCAAATCGCTGGAAATATCCACTTGCAGATTTCACAAGAAGAGTGTTTCCAAACTGCTCTATCAAAAGACAGGTTCAACTCTGTGAGTTGAATGCACGCATCGAGAAGAACTTTCTGAGAATGCTTCTGTCTAGTTTTTAGGTGAAGATATTACATTTCCCAGCATAGGCCTCAAAGTGCTCCAAATATCCTTTTGCAGATTTTACAAAAAGAGTGTTTCAAAACTGCTCTTTCAAAAAGAAGGTTCAAGTCTGTGAGTTGAATGCACTCAACACAAGGAAGTTTCTGAGAATGCTTCTGTCTAGTTTTTATGTGAAGATATTTCCATTTCCAGCATAGGCTTCAAAGCACTCCAAATATCCATTTGCAGATTCTACAAAAAGAGTGTTTGCAAACTTCTCTATCAATTAGTAGGTTCAACTCTGTGAGGTGAATGCACTCATCACAAAGAAGTTTCTGAGAATGCTGCTGTTTAGTTCTTATGTGAAGATATTTCCTTTTCCAGCATAGGCCGGAAATCGCTCTAAATATCCACTTGCAGATTTTACCAAAAGTGTGTTTCAAAACTGCTCTTTGAAAAGAAAGGTTCAACTCTGTGAGTTGATTGCACATGTGGTGAAGAAGTTTCTGAGAATGCTTCTGTCTAGTACTTAGCTGAAGAGATTTCATTTCACAGCATAGGCCTCATAGTGCTCCAAATATCCACTTGCAGATTCTACAAAAAGAGTGTTTCAAAACTGTTCTATCAAAAGGAAGGTTCAACTCTGTGACTAGAATGCACTCATCACAAAGAAGTTTCTGAGAATGCTTCTGTCTAGTTTTTATGTGAAGATATTTCCTTTTCCAACATAGGCCTCAAAGCGCTCCGAATAAACACCTGCAGATTGTACAAAAGGAGTGTTTCAAAACTGTTCTATGAAAAGGAACGTTCAAGTCTGTGAGTTGAATGCACTCCTCACAAAGAAGTTTCTGAGAATGCAGCTGTCTAGTTTTTGTGTGAAGATATTTCCTTTTCCTTGCATAGACCTCAAATCGCTGGAAACATCCACTTGCAGATTTCACAAAAAGAGTGTTTCCAAGCTGCTCTATCAAAAGACGGGTTGAAATCTGTGAGTTGAATGCACGCATCGAGGAGATCTTTCTGAGAATGCTTCTGTCTAGTTTTTAGGTGAAGATATTCCATTTCCCAGCATGGGCCTCAAAATGCTCCAAATATCCATTTGCAGATTTTACAAAAAGAGTGTTTCAAAACTGCTCTTTCAAAAAGAAGGTTCAAGTCTATGGGTTGAACGCACTCAACACAAGGAAGTTTCTGAGAATGCTTCTGTCCAGTTTTTATGTGAATATATTTCCATTTCCAGCCTGGGCTTCAAAGCGCTCCAAATATCCACTTGCAGATTCTACAAAAAGAGTGTTTCCAAACTTGTCTATCAATTAGTAGGTTTAACTCTGTTAGGTGAATGCACTCATCACAATGAAATTTCTGAGAATGCTTCTCTCTAGTTTTTATGTGAAGCAATTTCCTTTTCCAACATAGGCCTCAAGGTGCTCTGCATAAACACTTGCGAATTCTACAAACTTAGTGATTCAAAACTGTTCTATCAAAAGGAACGTTCAAGTCTGAGGTGAATGCACTCATCAGAGAGAACTTTCTCAGAATGCTTCTGTCTGGTTTTCAGGTGAAGATATTTCACTTCCCAGCATAGGCCTCCAAGCGCTCCAAATATCCACTTGCAGATTCTACAAAAAGAGACTTTCAAAACTGCTCTTTGAAAAGGAAGGTTCAAATCTGTGAGTTGAAAGCACTCATCAGAGAGAAGTTTCCGAGAATGAGTCTATCTAGTTTTCATCTGCATGTGTTTCCTTTTCCACTAGATGCCGCAATCGCACCAAATATCCACTTGCAGTTTCCACGAAAAGAGTGTTGCAGAACTGCTCCATGGAAAGGAGTGTTCAACTCTGTGAGTTCAATCCCCACATGACATAAAAGTTTCTGAAAATGCTTCTGTCCAGTTTGTATATGAAGATATCTCCTTTTCCAGCATAAGCCTCAAAGAGCTCCAAATATCCACTTGCGTATTCTACAAAAACCGTGTTTCATAACTGGTCTATCAAAAGGGAGGTTCAACTCTGTGAGTTGAATGCACTCATCACAAAGAAGTTTCTGTGAATGCTTCCATCTAGCTTTTATGCAATGATATTTCCTTTTACAGCATAGGCCTCAAAGCGCTCCAAATATCCACTTGCAGATTCTACAAAAAGAGGGTTTCAAAACTGCTCTATCAAAAGGCAGGTTGAATTCCGTGAGTTGAATGCACAAAGCACAGGGAACTTTCTGAGAAAGCTTTTGTCCAGTTTCTACGTGAAGATATTTCCTATTCCTGCATAGGCCTCAAAGCACTCCATCCATCCACATGAAGATTCTACTAAAAGAGTGTTTCGAAACTTCTCTATCAAAAGAAAGGTTGAACTCCGTGAGTTCAACGCACACATCACAAAGAAGTTTCTGAGAATGCTTCTGTCCAGTTTTTATGTGAAGATATTTCCTTTTCCAGCATAGGCCTCAAAGCGCTCCATATATCCACTTGCAGATGCTACAAAAAGAGTGTTTCAAAACTGCTCTTTCAGAAGGAAGCTTCAAGTCTGTGAGTTGAATGCACTTATCACAAAGACGTTTCTGAGAATGCTTCTGTCTAGATTTCATGAGAAGATGTTTCCATTTACATCACAGGCCTCAAATCCCTCCAAATATTCACTTGCGTGTTCTACAAAAAGAGTGTTTCGAAACTTCTCTATCGATTGGTAGGTTCAACTCTCTGAGTTGAATGCACTCTTTACAAAGAGGTTTCTGAGAATATTTCTGTCTAGTTTTTATGTGAAGATATATCCTTTTCGAACATAGGCCTCGAAGCGCTCCAACTAAACAATTGCAGATTCTACAAAAGGAGTGCTTCAAAACTGTTCTATCGAAAGGAACGTTCAAGTCTGTGAGATGAATGCACTCTTCTCAAAGAGGTTTCTGAGAATGCTGCTGTCTAGTTTTTAGGTGAAGACATTTCCTTTTCCAGCATAGGCCTCAAAGCGCTCCAAATACCCACTTGCAGATTCTACAAAAAGAGTGTCTCCCAACTTCTCTATCAATTGGTAGGTTCAAGTCTGTGAGTTGAATGCAATCCACACAAAGAAGTTTCTGAGAATGCTGCTGTTTAGTTCTTATGTGAAGATATTTCCTTTTCCAGCATAGGCCGGAAATCGCTACAAATATCCACTTGCAGATTTTACCAAAAGTGTGCTTCAAAACAGCTCTTTGAAAAGAAAGGTTCAACACAGTGAGTTGAATGCACATATCGTGAAGAAGTTTCTGAGAATGCTTCTGTCTAGTACTTAGGTGAAGAGATTCCATTTCACAGCATAGGCCTCATAGTGCTCCAAATATCCACTTGCAGATTCTACAAAAAGAGTGTTTGAAAACTGTTCTATCAAAAGGAAGGTTCAACTCTGTGACTAGAATGCACTCATCACAAAGAAGTTTCTGAGAATGCTTCTGTCTAGTTTTTATGTGAAGACATTTCCTTTTCCAACATAGGCCTCAAAGCGTTCCGAATAAACACTTGCAGATTGTACAAAAGGAGTGTTTCAAAACTGTTCTATGAAAAGGAACGTTCAAGTCTGTGAGTTGAATGCACTCCTCACAAAGAAGTTTCTGAGAATGCAGCTGTCTAGTTTTTGTGTGAAGATATTTCCTTTTCCTTGCATAGGTCTCAAATCGCTGGAAATATCCACTTGCAGATTTCACAAAAAGAGTGTTTCCAAACTGCTCTATCAAAAGACAGGTTCAACTCTGTGAGTGGAATGCACGCATCGAGAAGAACTTTCTGAGAATGCTTCTGTCTAGTTTTTAGGTGAAGATATTACATTTCCCAGCATAGGCCTCAAAGTGCTCCAAATATCCTTTTGCAGATTTTACAAAAAGAGTGTTTCAAAACTGCTCTTTCAAAAAGAAGGTTCAACTCTGTGAGTTGAATGCACTCAACACAAGGAAGTTTCTGAGAATGCTTCTGTCTAGTTTTTATGTGAAGATATTTCCAATTCCAGCATAGGCCTCAAAGCGCTCCAAATATCCATTTGCAGATTCTACAAAAAGAGTGTTTCCAAACTTCTCTATCAATTAGTAGGTTCAACTCTGTGAGGTGAATGCACTCATCACAAAGAAGTTTCTGAGAATGCTGCTGTTTAGTTCTTATGTGAAGATATTTCCTTTTCCAGCATAGGCAGGAAATCGCTCTAAATATCCACTTGCAGATTTTACCAAAAGTGTGTTTCAAAACTGCTCTTTGAAAAGAGAGGTTCAACTCTGTGAGTTGATTGCACATGTGGTGAAGAAGTTTCTGAGAATGCTTCTGTCTAGTACTTAGCTGAAGAGATTTCATTTCACAGCATAGGCCTCATAGTGCTCCAAATATCCACTTGCAGATTCTACGAAAAGAGTGTTTCAAAACTGTTCTATCAAAAGGAAGGTTCAACTCTGTGACTAGAAAGCACTCATCACAAAGAAGTTTCTGAGAATGCTTCTGTCTAGTTTTTATGTGAAGATATTTCCTTTTCCAACATAGGCCTCAAAGCGCTCCGAATAAACACCTTCAGATTGTACAAAAGGAGTGTTTCAAAACTGTTCTGTGAAAAGGAACGTTCAAGTCTGTGAGTTGAATGCACTCCTCACAAAGAAGTTTCTGAGAATGCAGCTGTCTAGCTTTTGTGTGAAGATATTTCCTTTTCCTTGCATAGACCTCAAATCGCTGGAAATATCCACTTGCAGATTTCACAAAAAGAGTGTTTCCAAACTGCTCTATCAAAAGACGGGTTGAAATCTGTGAGTTGAATGCACGCATCGAGGAGATCTTTCTGAGAATGCTTCTGTCTAGTTTTTAGGTGAAGATATTCCATTTCCCAGCATGGGCCTCAAAATGCTCCAAATATGCATTTGCAGATTTTACAAAAAGAGTGTTTCAAAACTGCTCTTTCAAAAAGAAGGTTCAAGTCTATGGGTTGAACGCACTCAACACAAGGACGTTTCTGAGAATGCTTCTGTCCAGTTTTTATGTGAATATATTTCCATTTCCAGCCTAGGCTTCAAAGCGCTCCAAATATCCACTTGCAGATTCTACAAAAAGAGTGTTTCCAAACTTGTCTATCAATTAGTAGGTTTAACTCTGTTAGGTGAATGCACTCATCACAATGAAATTTCTGAGAATGCTTCTCTCTAGTTTTTATGTGAAGCAATTTCCTTTTCCAACATAGGCCTCAAGGTGCTCTGCATAGACACTTGCGAATTCTACAAACTTAGTGATTCAAAACTGTTCTATCAAAAGGAACGTTCAAGTCTGAGGTGAATGCACTCATCAGAGAGAACTTTCTCAGAATGCTTCTGTATAGTTTTCAGGTGAAGATATTTCATTTCCCAGCATAGGCCTCAAAGCGCTCCAAATAACCACTTGCAGATTCTACAAAAAGAGTCTTTCAAAACTGCTCTTTGAAAAGGAAGGTTCAAATCTGTGAGTTGAAAGCACTCATCAGAGAGAAGTTTCCGAGAATGATTCTATCTAGTTTTCATCTGCATGTGTTTCCTTTTCCACTAGATGCCGCAATCGCACCAAATATCCACTTGCAGTTTCCACGAAAAGAGTGTTGCAGAACTGCTCCATGGAAAGGAGTGTTCAACTCTGTGAGTTCAATCCCCACATGACATAAAAGTTTCTGAAAATGCTTCTGTCCAGTTTGTATATGAAGATTTCTCCTTTTCCTGCATAAGCCTCAAAGAGCTCCAAATATCCACTTGCGTATTCTACAAAAACCGTGTTTCATAACTGGTCTATCAAAAGGGAGGTTCAACTCTGTGAGTTGAATGCACTCATCACAAAGAAGTTTCTGTGAATGCTTCCATCTAGCTTTTATGCAATGATATTTCCTTTTGCAGCATAGGCCTCAAAGCGCTCCAAATATCCACTTGCAGATTCTACAAAAAGAGGGTTTCAAAACTGCTCTATCAAAAGGCAGGTTGAACTCCGTGAGTTGAATGCACAAAGCACAGGGAACTTTCTGAGAAAGCTTTTGTCCAGTTTCTACGTGAAGATATTTCCTATTCCTGCATAGGCCTCAAAGCACTCCATCCATCCACATGAAGATTCTACTAAAAGAGTGTTTCGAAACTTCTCTATCAAAAGAAAGGTTGAACTCCGTGAGTTCAACGCACACATCACAAAGAAGTTTCTGAGAATGCTTCTGTCCAGTTTTTATGTGAAGATATTTCCTTTTCCAGCATAGGCCTCAAAGCGCTCCATATATCCACTTGCAGATGCTACAAAAAGAGTGTTTCAAAACTGCTCTTTCAGAAGGAAGCTTCAAGTCTGTGAGTTGAATGCACTTATCACAAAGACGTTTCTGAGAATGCTTCTGTCTAGATTTCATGAAAAGATGTTTCCATTTACATCACAGGCCTCAAATCCCTCCAAATATTCACTTGCGTGTTCTACAAAAAGAGTGTTTCGAAACTTCTCTATCGATTGGTAGGTTCAACTCTCTGAGTTGAATGCACTCTTTACAAAGAGGTTTCTGAGAATATTTCTGCCTAGTTTTTATGTGAAGATATATCCTTTTCCAACATAGGCCTCGAAGCGCTCCGACTAAACAATTGCAGATTCTACAAAAGGAGTGCTTCAAAACTGTTCTATCGAAAGGAACGTTCAACTCTGTGAGATGAATGCACTCTTCTCAAAGAGGTTTCTGAGAATGCTGCTGTCTAGTTTTTAGGTGAAGACATTTCCTTTTGCAGCATAGGCCTCAAAGCGCTCCAAATACCCACTTGCAGATTCTACAAAAAGAGTGTCTCCCAACTTCTCTATCAATTGGTAGGTTCAAGTCTGTGAGTTGAATGCAATCCACACCAAGAAGTTTCTGAGAATGCTGCTGTTTAGTTCTTATGTGAAGATATTTCCTTTTCCAGCATAGGCCGGAAATCGCTACAAATATCCACTTGCAGACTTTACCAAAAGTGTGCTTCAAAACTGCTCTTTGAAAAGAAAGGTTCAACACTGTGAGTTGAATGCACATATCGCGAAGAAGTTTCTGAGAATGCTTCTGTCTAGTACTTAGGTGAAGAGATTCCATTTCACAGCATAGGCCTCATAGTGCTCCAAATATCCACTTGCAGATTCTACAAAAAGAGTGTTTCAAAACTGTTCTATCAAAAGGAAGGTTCAACTCTGTGACTTGAATGCACTCATCACAAAGAAGTTTCTGAGAATGCTTCTGTCTAGTTTTTATGTGAAGACATTTCCTTTTCCAACATAGGCCTCAAAGCGTTCCGAATAAACACTTGCAGATTGTACAAAAGGAGTGTTTCAAAACTGTTCTATGAAAGGGAACGTTCAAGTCTGTGAGATGAATGCGCTCTTCTCAAAGCGGTTACTGAGAATGCTGCTGTCTAGTTTTTAGGTGAAGACATTTCCTTTTCCAGCATAGGCCTCAAAGCGCTCCAAATTCCCATTTGCAGATTCTACAAAAAGAGTGTCTCCCAACTTCTCTATCAATTGGTAGGTTCAAGTCTGTGAGTTGAATGCAATCCACACATAGAAGTTTCTGAGAATGCTGCTGTTTAGTTCTTATGTGAAGATATTTCCTTTTCCAGCATAGGCCGGAAATCGCTACAAATATCCACTTGCAGATTTTACTAAAAGTGTGCTTCAAAACTGCTCTTTGAAAAGAAAGTTTCAACACTGTGAGTTGAATGCACATATCGTGAAGAAGTTTCTGAGAATGCTTCTGTCTAGTACTTAGGTGAAGAGATTCCATTTCACAGCATAGGCCTCATAGTGCTCCAAATATCCACTTGCAGATTCTACAAAAAGAGTGTTTGAAAACTGTTCTATCAAAAGGAAGGTTCAACTCTGTGAGTAGAATGCACTCATCACAAAGAAGTTTCTGAGAATGCTTCTGTCTAGTTTTTATGTGAAGACATTTCCTTTTCCAACATAGGCCTCAAAGCGTTCCGAATAAACACTTGCAGATTGTACAAAAGGAGTGTTTCAAAACTGTTCTATGAAAAGGAACGTTCAAGTCTGTGAGTTGAATGCACTCCTAACAAAGAAGTTTCTGAGAATGCAGCTGTCTAGTTTTTGTGTGAAGATATTTCCTTTTCCTTGCATAGGTCTCAAATCGCTGGAAATATCCACTTGCAGATTTCACAAAAAGAGTGCTTCCAAACTGCTCTATCAAAAGACAGGTTCAACTCTGTGAGTGGAATGCACGCATCGAGAAGAACTTTCTGAGAATGCTTCTGTCTAGTTTTTAGGTGAAGATATTACATTTCCCAGCATAGGCCCCAAAGTGCTCCAAATATCCTTTTGCAGATTTTACAAAAAGAGTGTTTCAAAACTGCTCTTTCAAAAAGAAGGTTCAAGTCTGTGAGTTGAATGCACTCAACACAAGGAAGTTTCTGAGAATGCTTCTGTCTAGTTTTTATGTGAAGATATTTCCATTTCCAGCATAGGCCTCAAAGCGCTCCAAATATCCATTTGCAGATTCTACAAAAAGAGTGTTTCCAAACTTCTCTATCAATTAGGTTCAACTCTGTGAGGTGAATGCACTCATCACAAAGAAGTTTCTGAGAATGCTGCTGTTTAGTTCTTATGTGAAGATATTTCCTTTTCCAGCATAGGCCGGAAATCGCTCTAAATATCCACTTGCAGATTTTACCAAAAGTGTGTTTCAAAACAGCTCTTTGAAAAGAAAGGTTCAACTCTGTGAGTTGATTGCACATGTGGTGAAGAAGTTTCTGAGAATGCTTCTGTCTGGTACTTAGCTGAAGAGATTTCATTTCACAGCATAGGCCTCATAGTGCTCCAAATATCCACTTGCAGATTCTACAAAAAGAGTGTTTCAAAACTGTTCTATCAAAAGGAAGGTTCAACTCTGTGACTAGAATGCACTCATCACAAAGAAGTTTCTGAGAATGCTTCTGTCTAGTTTTTATGTGAAGATATTTCCTTTTCCAACGTAGGCCTCAAAGCGCTCCGAATAAGCACCTGCAGATTGTACAAAAGGAGTGTTTCAAAACTGTTCTATGAAAAGGAACGTTCAAGTCTGTGAGTTGAATGCACTCCTCACAAAGAAGTTTCTGAGAATGCAGCTGTCTAGTTTTTGTGTGAAGATATTTCCTTTTCCTTGCATAGACCTCAAATCGCTGGAAACATCCACTTGCAGATTTCACAAAAAGAGTGTTTCCAAACTGCTCTATCAAAAGACGGGTTGAAATCTGTGAGTTGAATGCACGCATCGAGGAGATCTTTCTGAGAATGCTTCTGTCTAGTTTTTAGGTGAAGATATTCCATTTCCCAGCATGGGCCTCAAAATGCTCCAAATATCCACTTGCAGATTTTACAAAAAGAGTGTTTCAAAACTGCTCTTTCAAAAAGAAGGTTCAAGTCTATGGGTTGAACGCACTCAACACAAGGAAGTTTCTGAGAATGCTTCTGTCCAGTTTTTATGTGAATATATTTCCATTTCCAGCCTAGGCTTCAAAGCGCTCCAAATATCCACTTGCAGATTCTACAAAAAGAGTGTTTCCAAACTTGTCTATCAATTAGTAGGTTTAACTCTGTTAGGTGAATGCACTCATCACAATGAAATTTCTGAGAATGCTTCTCTCTAGTTTTTATGTGAAGCAATTTCCTTTTCCAACATAGGCCTCAAGGTGCTCTGCATAAACACTTGCGAATTCTACAAACTTAGTGATTCAAAACTGTTCTATCAAAAGGAACGTTCAAGTCTGAGGTGAATGCACTCATCAGAGAGAACTTTCTCAGAATGCTTCTGTCTAGTTTTCAGGTGAAGATATCTCATTGCCCAGCATAGGCCTCAAAGCGCTCCAAATATCCACTTGCAGATTCTACAAAAAGAGTCTTTCAAAACTGCTCTTTGAAAAGGAAGGTTCAAATCTGTGAGTTGAAAGCACTCATCAGAGAGAAGTTTCCGAGAATGATTCTATCTAGTTTTCATCTGCATGTGTTTCCTTTTCCACTAGATGCCGCAATCGCACCAAATATCCACTTGCAGTTTCCACGAAAAGAGTGTTGTAGAACTGCTCCATGGAAAGGAGTGTTCAACTCTGTGAGTTCAATCCCCACATGACATAAAAGTTTCTGAAAATGCTTCTGTCCAGTTTGTATATGAAGATATCTCCTTTTCCAGCATAAGCCTCAAAGAGCTCCAAATATCCACTTGCGTATTCTACAAAAACCGTGTTTCATAACTGGTCTATCAAAAGGGAGGTTCAACTCTGTGAGTTGAATGCACTCATCACAAAGAAGTTTCTGTGAATGCTTCCATCTAGATTTTATGCAATGATGTTTCCTTTTGCAGCATAGGCCTCAAAGCGCTCCAAATATCCACTTGCAGATTCTACAAAAAGAGGGTTTCAAAACTGCTCTATCAAAAGGCAGGTTGAACTCCGTGAGTTGAATGCACAAAGCACAGGGAACTTTCTGAGAAAGCTTTTGTCCAGTTTCTACGTGAAGATATTTCCTATTCCTGCATAGGCCTCAAAGCACTCCATCCATCCACATGAAGATTCTACTAAGAGTGTTTCGAAACTTCTCTATCAAAAGAAAGGTTGAACTCCGTGAGTTCAACGCACACATCACAAAGAAGTTTCTGAGAATGCTTCTGTCCAGTTTTTATATGAAGATATTTCCTTTTCCAGCATAGGCCTCAAAGCGCTCCATATATCCACTTGCAGATGCTACAAAAAGAGTGTTTCAAAACTGCTCTTTCAGAAGGAAGCTTCAAGTCTGTGAGTTGAATGCACTTCTCACAAAGACGTTTCTGAGAATGCTTCTGTCTAGATTTCATGAGAAGATGTTTGCGTTTATATCACAGGCCTCAAATAACTCCAAATATTCACTTGCGTGTTCTACAAAAAGAGTGTTTCGAAACTTCTCTATCGATTGGTAGGTTCAACTCTCTGAGTTGAATGCACTCTTTACAAAGAGGTTTCTGAGAATATTTCTGTCTAGTTTTTATGTGAAGATATATCCTTTTCCAACATAGGCCTCGAAGCGCTCCGACTAAACAATTGCAGATTCTACAAAAGGAGTGCTTCAAAACTGTTCTATCGAAAGGAACGTTCAAGTCTGTGAGATGAATGCACTCTTCTCAAAGAGGTTTCTGAGAATGCTGCTGTCTAGTTTTTAGGTGAAGACATTTCCTTTTCCAGCATAGGCCTCAAAGCGCTCCAAATACCCACTTGCAGATTCTACAAAAAGAGTGTCTCCCAACTTCTCTATCAATTGGTAGGTTCAAGTCTGTGAGTTGAATGCAATCCACACAAAGAAGTTTCTGAGAATGCTGCTGTTTAGTTCTTATGTGAAGATATTTCCTTTTCCAGCATAGGCCGGAAATCGCTACAAATATCCACTTGCAGATTTTACCAAAAGTGTGCTTCAAAACTGCTCCTTGAAAAGAAAGGTTCAACACTGTGAGTTGAATGCACATATCGTGAAGAAGTTTCTGAGAATGCTTCTGTCTAGTACTTAGGTGAAGAGATTCCATTTCACAGCATAGGCCTCATAGTGCTCCAAATATCCACTTGCAGATTCTACAAAAAGAGTGTTTGAAAACTGTTCTATCAAAAGGAAGGTTCAACTCTGTGAGTAGAATGCACTCATCACAAAGAAGTTTCTGAGAATGCTTCTGTCTAGTTTTTATGTGAAGACATTTCCTTTTCCAACATAGGCCTCAAAGCGTTCCGAATAAACACTTGCAGATTGTACAAAAGGAGTGTTTCAAAACTGTTCTATGAAAAGGAACGTTCAAGTCTGTGAGTTGAATGCACTCCTCACAAAGAAGTTTCTGAGAATGCAGCTGTCTAGTTTTTGTGTGAAGATATTTCCTTTTCCTTGCATAGGTCTCAAATCGCTGGAAATATCCACTTGCAGATTTCACAAGAAGAGTGTTTCCAAACTGCTCTATCAAAAGACAGGTTCAACTCTGTGAGTTGAATGCACGCATCGAGAAGAACTTTCTGAGAATGCTTCTGTCTAGTTTTTAGGTGAAGATATTACATTTCCCAGCATAGGCCTCAAAGTGCTCCAAATATCCTTTTGCAGATTTTACAAAAAGAGTGTTTCAAAACTGCTCTTTCAAAAAGAAGGTTCAAGTCTGTGAGTTGAATGCACTCAACACAAGGAAGTTTCTGAGAATGCTTCTGTCTAGTTTTTATGTGAAGATATTTCCATTTCCAGCATAGGCTTCAAAGCACTCCAAATATCCATTTGCAGATTCTACAAAAAGAGTGTTTGCAAACTTCTCTATCAATTAGTAGGTTCAACTCTGTGAGGTGAATGCACTCATCACAAAGAAGTTTCTGAGAATGCTGCTGTTTAGTTCTTATGTGAAGATATTTCCTTTTCCAGCATAGGCCGGAAATCGCTCTAAATATCCACTTGCAGATTTTACCAAAAGTGTGTTTCAAAACTGCTCTTTGAAAAGAAAGGTTCAACTCTGTGAGTTGATTGCACATGTGGTGAAGAAGTTTCTGAGAATGCTTCTGTCTAGTACTTAGCTGAAGAGATTTCATTTCACAGCATAGGCCTCATAGTGCTCCAAATATCCACTTGCAGATTCTACAAAAAGAGTGTTTCAAAACTGTTCTATCAAAAGGAAGGTTCAACTCTGTGACTAGAATGCACTCATCACAAAGAAGTTTCTGAGAATGCTTCTGTCTAGTTTTTATGTGAAGATATTTCCTTTTCCAACATAGGCCTCAAAGCGCTCCGAATAAACACCTGCAGATTGTACAAAAGGAGTGTTTCAAAACTGTTCTATGAAAAGGAACGTTCAAGTCTGTGAGTTGAATGCACTCCTCACAAAGAAGTTTCTGAGAATGCAGCTGTCTAGTTTTTGTGTGAAGATATTTCCTTTTCCTTGCATAGACCTCAAATCGCTGGAAACATCCACTTGCAGATTTCACAAAAAGAGTGTTTCCAAACTGCTCTATCAAAAGACGGGTTGAAATCTGTGAGTTGAATGCACGCATCGAGGAGATCTTTCTGAGAATGCTTCTGTCTAGTTTTTAGGTGAAGATATTCCATTTCCCAGCATGGGCCTCAAAATGCTCCAAATATCCATTTGCAGATTTTACAAAAAGAGTGTTTCAAAACTGCTCTTTCAAAAAGAAGGATGATTTCCAATTTCATCCATGTCCCTACAAAGGACATGATCATTCTCAGTAAACTATCGCAAGAACAAAAAACCAAACACCGCATATTCTCACTCATAGTTGGGAATTGAACAATGAGAACACATGGACACAGGAAGGGGAACATCACACTTCAGGGACTGTTGTGGGTTGGGGGGAGGGGGCAGGGATAACATTGGGAGATATACCTAATGCTAGATGACGAGTTGGTGGGTGCAGTGCACCAGCATGGCACATGAATACATATGCAAATTACTGCACATTGGGCACATGTACCATAAAACCTAAAGTATAATAATAATAATAATAATAATAATTACAATAAAAGAAAAAAAAAAAAAAAAGAAAAAGAAAGTTCAAGTCTATGGGTTGAACGCACTCAACACAAGGAAGTTTCTGAGAATGCTTATGTACAGTTTTTATGTGAATATATTTCCATTTCCAGCCTAGGCTTCAAAGCGCTCCAAATATCCACTTGCAGATTCTACAAAAAGAGTGTTTCCAAACTTGTCTATCAATTAGTAGGTTTAACTCTGTTAGGTGAATGCACTCATCACAATGAAATTTCTGAGAATGCTTCTCTCTAGTTTTTATGTGAAGCAATTTCCTTTTCCAACATAGGCCTCAAGGTGCTCTGCATAAACACTTGCGAATTCTACAAACTTAGTGATTCAAAACTGTTCTATCAAAAGGAACGTTCAAGTCTGAGGTGAATGCACTCATCAGAGAGAACTTTCTCAGAATGCTTCTGTCTAGTTTTCAGGTGAAGATATTTCATTGCCCAGCATAGGCCTCAAAGCGCTCCAAATATCCACTTGCAGATTCTACAAAAAGAGTCTTTCAAAACTGCTCTTTGAAAAGGAAGGTTCAAATCTGTGAGTTGAAAGCACTCATCAGAGAGAAGTTTCCGAGAATGATTCTATCTAGTTTTCATCTGCATGTGTTTCCTTTTCCACTAGATGCCGCAATCGCACCAAATATCCACTTGCAGTTTCCACGAAAAGAGTGTTGCAGAACTGCTCCATGGAAAGGAGTGTTCAACTCTGTGAGTTCAATCCCCACATGACATAAAAGTTTCTGAAAATGGTTCTGTCCAGTTTGTATATGAAGATATCTCCTTTTCCAGCATAAGCCTCAAAGAGCTCCAAATATCCACTTGCGTATTCTACAAAAACCGTGTTTCATAACTGGTCTATCAAAAGGGAGGTTCAACTCTGTGAGTTGAATGCACTCATCACAAAGAAGTTTCTGTGAATGCTTCCATCTAGCTTTTATGCAATGATATTTCCTTTTGCAGCATAGGCCTCAAAGCGCTCCAAATATCCACTTGCAGATTCTACAAAAAGAGGGTTTCAAAACTGCTCTATCAAAAGGCAGGTTGAACTCCGTGAGTTGAATGCACAAAGCACAGGGAACTTTCTGAGAAAGCTTTTGTCCAGTTTCTACGTGAAGATATTTCCTTTTCCAGCATAGGCCGGAAATCGCTACAAATATCCACTTGCAGATTTTACCAAAAGTGTGCTTCAAAACTGCTCTTTGAAAAGAAAGGTTCAACACTGTGAGTTGAATGCACATATCGTGAAGAAGTTTCTGAGAATGCTTCTGTCTAGTACTTAGGTGAAGAGATTCCATTTCACAGCATAGGCCTCATAGTGCTCCAAATATCCACTTGCAGATTCTACAAAAAGAGTGTTTGAAAACTGTTCTATCAAAAGGAAGGTTCAACTCTGTGACTAGAATGCACTCATCACAAAGAAGTTTCTGAGAATGCTTCTGTCTAGTTTTTATGTGAAGACATTTCCTTTTCCAACATAGGCCTCAAAGCGTTCCGAATAAACACTTGCAGATTGTACAAAAGGAGTGTTTCAAAACTGTTCTATGAAAAGGAACGTTCAAGTCTGTGAGTTGAATGCACTCCTCACAAAGAAGTTTCTGAGAATGCAGCTGTCTAGTTTTTGTGTGAAGATATTTCCTTTTCCTTGCATAGGTCTCAAATCGCTGGAAATATCCACTTGCAGATTTCACAAAAAGAGTGTTTCCAAACTGCTCTATCAAAAGACAGGTTCAACTCTGTGAGTGGAATGCACGCATCGAGAAGAACTTTCTGAGAATGCTTCTGTCTAGTTTTTAGGTGAAGATATTACATTTCCCAGCATAGGCCTCAAAGTGCTCCAAATATCCTTTTGCAGATTTTACAAAAAGAGTGTTTCAAAACTGCTCTTTCAAAAAGAAGGTTCAAGTCTGTGAGTTGAATGCACTCAACACAAGGAAGTTTCTGAGAATGCTTCTGTCTAGTTTTTATGTGAAGATATTTCCATTTCCAGCATAGGCCTCAAAGCGCTCCAAATATCCATTTGCAGATTCTACAAAAAGAGTGTTTAAAAACTTCTCTATCAATTAGTAGGTTCAACTCTGTGAGGTGAATGCACTCATCACAAAGAAGTTTCTGAGAATGCTGCTGTTTAGTTCTTATGTGAAGATATTTCCTTTTCCAGCATAGGCCGGAAATCGCTCTAAATATCCACTTGCAGATTTTACCAAAAGTGTGTTTCAAAACTGCTCTTTGAAAAGAAAGGTTCCACTCTGTGAGTTGATTGCAAATGTGGTGAAGAAGTTTCTGAGAATGCTTCTGTCTAGTACTTAGCTGAAGAGATTTCATTTCACAGCATAGGCCTCATAGTGCTCCAAATATCCACTTGCAGATTCTACAAAAAGAGTGTTTCAAAACTGTTCTATCAAAAGGAAGGTTCAACTCTGTGACTACAATGCACTCATCACAAAGAAGTTTCTGAGAATGCTTCTGTCTAGTTTTTATGTGAAGATATTTCCTTTTCCAACATAGGCCTCAAAGCGCTCCGAATAAACACCTGCAGATTGTACAAAAGGAGTGTTTCAAAACTGTTCTATGAAAAGGAACGTTCAAGTCTGTGAGTTGAATGCACTCCTCACAAAGAAGTTTCTGAGAATGCAGCTGTCTAGTTTTTGTGAGAAGATATTTCCTTTTCCTTGCATAGACCTCAAATCGCTGGAAATATCCACTTGCAGATTTCACAAAAAGAGTGTTTCCAAACTGCTCTATCAAAAGACGGGTTGAAATCTGTGAGTTGAATGCACGCATCGAGGAGATCTTTCTGAGAATGCTTCTGTCTAGTTTTTAGGTGAAGATATTCCATTTCCCAGCAAGGGCCTCAAAATGCTCCAAATATCCATTTGCAGATTTTACAAAAAGAGTGTTTCAAAGCTGCTCTTTCAAAAAGAAGGTTCAAGCCTATGGGTTGAACGCACTCAACACAAGGAAGTTTCTGAGAATGCTTCTGTCCAGTTTTTATGTGAATATATTTCCATTTCCAGCCTAGGCTTCAAAGCGCTCCAAATATCCACTTGCAGATTCTACAAAAAGAGTGTTTCCAAACTTGTCTATCAATTAGTAGGTTTAACTCTGTTAGGTGAATGCACTCATCACAATGAAATTTCTGAGAATGCTTCTCTCTAGTTTTTATGTGAAGCAATTTCCTTTTCCAACGTAGGCCTCAAGGTGCTCTGCATAAACACTTGCGAATTCTACAAACTTAGTGATTGAAAACTGTTCTATCAAAAGGAACGTTCAAGTCTGAGGTGAATGCACTCATCAGAGAGAACTTTCTCAGAATGCTTCTGTCTAGTTTTCAGGTGAAGATATTTCACTTCCCAGCATAGGCCTCAAAGCGCTCCAAATATCCACTAGCAGATTCTACAAAAAGAGTCTTTCAAAACTGCTCTTTGAAAAGGAAGTTTCAAATCTGTGAGTTGAAAGCACTCATCAGAGAGAAGTTTCCGAGAATGATTCTATCTAGTTTTCATCTGCATGTGTTTCCTTTCCCACTAGATGCCGCAATCGCACCAAATATCCACTTGCAGTTTCCACGAAAAGAGTGTTGCAGAACTGCTCCATGGAAAGGAGTGTTCAACTCTGTGAGTTCAATCCCCACATGACATAAAAGTTTCTGAAAATGCTTCTGTCCAGTTTGTATATGAAGATATCTCCTTTTCCAGCATAAGCCTCAAAGAGCTCCAAATATCCACTTGCGTATTCTACAAAAACCGTGTTTCATAACTGGTCTATCAAAAGGGAGGTTCAACTCTGTGAGTTGAATGCACTCATCACAAAGAAGTTTCTGTGAATGCTTCCATCTAGCTTTTATGCAATGATATTTCCTTTTGCAGCATAGGCCTCAAAGCGCTCCAAATATCCACTTGCAGATTCTACAAAAAGAGGGTTTCAAAACTGCTCTATCAAAAGGCAGGTTGAACTCCGTGAGTTGAATGCACAAAGCACAGGGAACTTTCTGAGAAAGCTTTTGTCCAGTTTCTACGTGAAGATATTTCCTTTTCCAGCATAGGCCGGAAATCGCTACAAATATCCACTTGCAGATTTTACCAAAAGTGTGCTTCAAAACTGCTCTTTGAAAAGAAAGGTTCAACACTGTGAGTTGAATGCACATATCGTGAAGAAGTTTCTGAGAATGCTTCTGTCTAGTACTTAGGTGAAGAGATTCCATTTCACAGCATAGGCCTCATAGTGCTCCAAATATCCACTTGCAGATTCTACAAAAAGAGTGTTTGAAAACTGTTCTATCAAAAGGAAGGTTCAACTCTGTGAGTAGAATGCACTCATCACAAAGAAGTTTCTGAGAATGCTTCTGTCTAGTTTTTATGTGAAGACATTTCCTTTTCCAACATAGGCCTCAAAGCGTTCCGAATAAACACTTGCAGATTGTACAAAAGGAGTGTTTCAAAACTGTTCTATGAAAAGGAACGTTCAAGTCTGTGAGTTGAATGCACTCCTCACAAAGAAGTTTCTGAGAATGCAGCTGTCTAGTTTTTGTGTGAAGATATTTCCTTTTCCTTGCATAGGTCTCAAATCGCTGGAAATATCCACTTGCAGATTTCACAAAAAGAGTGTTTCCAAACTGCTCTATCAAAAGACAGGTTCAACTCTGTGAGTGGAATGCACGCATCGAGAAGAACTTTCTGAGAATGCTTCTGTCTAGTTTTTAGGTGAAGATATTACATTTCCCAGCATAGGCCTCAAAGTGCTCCAAATATCCTTTTGCAGATTTTACAAAAAGAGTGTTTCAAAACTGCTCTTTCAAAAAGAAGGTTCAACTCTGTGAGTTGAATGCACTCAACACAAGGAAGTTTCTGAGAATGCTTCTGTCTAGTTTTTATGTGAAGATATTTCCAATTCCAGCATAGGCCTCAAAGCGCTCCAAATATCCATTTGCAGATTCTACAAAAAGAGTGTTTCCAAACTTCTCTATCAATTAGTAGGTTCAACTCTGTGAGGTGAATGCACTCATCACAAAGAAGTTTCTGAGAATGCTGCTGTTTAGTTCTTATGTGAAGATATTTCCTTTTCCAGCATAGGCAGGAAATCGCTCTAAATATCCACTTGCAGATTTTACCAAAAGTGTGTTTCAAAACTGCTCTTTGAAAAGAGAGGTTCAACTCTGTGAGTTGATTGCACATGTGGTGAAGAAGTTTCTGAGAATGCTTCTGTCTAGTACTTAGCTGAAGAGATTTCATTTCACAGCATAGGCCTCATAGTGCTCCAAATATCCACTTGCAGATTCTACGAAAAGAGTGTTTCAAAACTGTTCTATCAAAAGGAAGGTTCAACTCTGTGACTAGAAAGCACTCATCACAAAGAAGTTTCTGAGAATGCTTCTGTCTAGTACTTAGGTGAAGAGATTCCATTTCACAGCATAGGCCTCATAGTGCTCCAAATATCCACTTGCAGATTCTACAAAAAGAGTGTTTGAAAACTGTTCTATCAAAAGGAAGGTTCAACTCTGTGAGTAGAATGCACTCATCACAAAGAAGTTTCTGAGAATGCTTCTGTCTAGTTTTTATGTGAAGACATTTCCTTTTCCAACATAGGCCTCAAAGCGTTCCGAATAAACACTTGCAGATTGTACAAAAGGAGTGTTTCAAAACTGTTCTATGAAAAGGAACGTTCAAGTCTGTGAGTTGAATGCACTCCTCACAAAGAAGTTTCTGAGAATGCAGCTGTCTAGTTTTTGTGTGAAGATATTTCCTTTTCCTTGCATAGGTCTCAAATCGCTGGAAATATCCACTTGCAGATTTCACAAAAAGAGTGTTTCCAAACTGCTCTATCAAAAGACAGGTTCAACTCTGTGAGTGGAATGCACGCATCGAGAAGAACTTTCTGAGAATGCTTCTGTCTAGTTTTTAGGTGAAGATATTACATTTCCCAGCATAGGCCTCAAAGTGCTCCAAATATCCTTTTGCAGATTTTACAAAAAGAGTGTTTCAAAACTGCTCTTTCAAAAAGAAGGTTCAACTCTGTGAGTTGAATGCACTCAACACAAGGAAGTTTCTGAGAATGCTTCTGTCTAGTTTTTATGTGAAGATATTTCCAATTCCAGCATAGGCCTCAAAGCGCTCCAAATATCCATTTGCAGATTCTACAAAAAGAGTGTTTCCAAACTTCTCTATCAATTAGTAGGTTCAACTCTGTGAGGTGAATGCACTCATCACAAAGAAGTTTCTGAGAATGCTGCTGTTTAGTTCTTATGTGAAGATATTTCCTTTTCCAGCATAGGCAGGAAATCGCTCTAAATATCCACTTGCAGATTTTACCAAAAGTGTGTTTCAAAACTGCTCTTTGAAAAGAGAGGTTCAACTCTGTGAGTTGATTGCACATGTGGTGAAGAAGTTTCTGAGAATGCTTCTGTCTAGTACTTAGCTGAAGAGATTTCATTTCACAGCATAGGCCTCATAGTGCTCCAAATATCCACTTGCAGATTCTACGAAAAGAGTGTTTCAAAACTGTTCTATCAAAAGGAAGGTTCAACTCTGTGACTAGAAAGCACTCATCACAAAGAAGTTTCTGAGAATGCTTCTGTCTAGTTTTTATGTGAAGATATTTCCTTTTCCAACATAGGCCTCAAAGCGCTCCGAATAAACACCTGCAGATTGTACAAAAGGAGTGTTTCAAAACTGTTCTATGAAAAGGAACGTTCAAGTCTGTGAGTTGAATGCACTCCTCACAAAGAAGTTTCTGAGAATGCAGCTGTCTAGTTTTTGTGAGAAGATATTTCCTTTTCCTTGCATAGACCTCAAATCGCTGGAAATATCCACTTGCAGATTTCACAAAAAGAGTGTTTCCAAACTGCTCTATCAAAAGACGGGTTGAAATCTGTGAGTTGAATGCACGCATCGAGGAGATCTTTCTGAGAATGCTTCTGTCTAGTTTTTAGGTGAAGATATTCCATTTCCCAGCAAGGGCCTCAAAATGCTCCAAATATCCATTTGCAGATTTTACAAAAAGAGTGTTTCAAAGCTGCTCTTTCAAAAAGAAGGTTCAAGCCTATGGGTTGAACGCACTCAACACAAGGAAGTTTCTGAGAATGCTTCTGTCCAGTTTTTATGTGAATATATTTCCATTTCCAGCCTAGGCTTCAAAGCGCTCCAAATATCCACTTGCAGATTCTACAAAAAGAGTGTTTCCAAACTTGTCTATCAATTAGTAGGTTTAACTCTGTTAGGTGAATGCACTCATCACAATGAAATTTCTGAGAATGCTTCTCTCTAGTTTTTATGTGAAGCAATTTCCTTTTCCAACGTAGGCCTCAAGGTGCTCTGCATAAACACTTGCGAATTCTACAAACTTAGTGATTGAAAACTGTTCTATCAAAAGGAACGTTCAAGTCTGAGGTGAATGCACTCATCAGAGAGAACTTTCTCAGAATGCTTCTGTCTAGTTTTCAGGTGAAGATATTTCACTTCCCAGCATAGGCCTCAAAGCGCTCCAAATATCCACTAGCAGATTCTACAAAAAGAGTCTTTCAAAACTGCTCTTTGAAAAGGAAGTTTCAAATCTGTGAGTTGAAAGCACTCATCAGAGAGAAGTTTCCGAGAATGATTCTATCTAGTTTTCATCTGCATGTGTTTCCTTTCCCACTAGATGCCGCAATCGCACCAAATATCCACTTGCAGTTTCCACGAAAAGAGTGTTGCAGAACTGCTCCATGGAAAGGAGTGTTCAACTCTGTGAGTTCAATCCCCACATGACATAAAAGTTTCTGAAAATGCTTCTGTCCAGTTTGTATATGAAGATATCTCCTTTTCCAGCATAAGCCTCAAAGAGCTCCAAATATCCACTTGCGTATTCTACAAAAACCGTGTTTCATAACTGGTCTATCAAAAGGGAGGTTCAACTCTGTGAGTTGAATGCACTCATCACAAAGAAGTTTCTGTGAATGCTTCCATCTAGCTTTTATGCAATGATATTTCCTTTTGCAGCATAGGCCTCAAAGCGCTCCAAATATCCACTTGCAGATTCTACAAAAAGAGGGTTTCAAAACTGCTCTATCAAAAGGCAGGTTGAACTCCGTGAGTTGAATGCACAAAGCACAGGGAACTTTCTGAGAAAGCTTTTGTCCAGTTTCTACGTGAAGATATTTCCTTTTCCAGCATAGGCCGGAAATCGCTACAAATATCCACTTGCAGATTTTACCAAAAGTGTGCTTCAAAACTGCTCTTTGAAAAGAAAGGTTCAACACTGTGAGTTGAATGCACATATCGTGAAGAAGTTTCTGAGAATGCTTCTGTCTAGTACTTAGGTGAAGAGATTCCATTTCACAGCATAGGCCTCATAGTGCTCCAAATATCCACTTGCAGATTCTACAAAAAGAGTGTTTGAAAACTGTTCTATCAAAAGGAAGGTTCAACTCTGTGAGTAGAATGCACTCATCACAAAGAAGTTTCTGAGAATGCTTCTGTCTAGTTTTTATGTGAAGACATTTCCTTTTCCAACATAGGCCTCAAAGCGTTCCGAATAAACACTTGCAGATTGTACAAAAGGAGTGTTTCAAAACTGTTCTATGAAAAGGAACGTTCAAGTCTGTGAGTTGAATGCACTCCTCACAAAGAAGTTTCTGAGAATGCAGCTGTCTAGTTTTTGTGTGAAGATATTTCCTTTTCCTTGCATAGGTCTCAAATCGCTGGAAATATCCACTTGCAGATTTCACAAAAAGAGTGTTTCCAAACTGCTCTATCAAAAGACAGGTTCAACTCTGTGAGTGGAATGCACGCATCGAGAAGAACTTTCTGAGAATGCTTCTGTCTAGTTTTTAGGTGAAGATATTACATTTCCCAGCATAGGCCTCAAAGTGCTCCAAATATCCTTTTGCAGATTTTACAAAAAGAGTGTTTCAAAACTGCTCTTTCAAAAAGAAGGTTCAACTCTGTGAGTTGAATGCACTCAACACAAGGAAGTTTCTGAGAATGCTTCTGTCTAGTTTTTATGTGAAGATATTTCCAATTCCAGCATAGGCCTCAAAGCGCTCCAAATATCCATTTGCAGATTCTACAAAAAGAGTGTTTCCAAACTTCTCTATCAATTAGTAGGTTCAACTCTGTGAGGTGAATGCACTCATCACAAAGAAGTTTCTGAGAATGCTGCTGTTTAGTTCTTATGTGAAGATATTTCCTTTTCCAGCATAGGCAGGAAATCGCTCTAAATATCCACTTGCAGATTTTACCAAAAGTGTGTTTCAAAACTGCTCTTTGAAAAGAGAGGTTCAACTCTGTGAGTTGATTGCACATGTGGTGAAGAAGTTTCTGAGAATGCTTCTGTCTAGTACTTAGCTGAAGAGATTTCATTTCACAGCATAGGCCTCATAGTGCTCCAAATATCCACTTGCAGATTCTACGAAAAGAGTGTTTCAAAACTGTTCTATCAAAAGGAAGGTTCAACTCTGTGACTAGAAAGCACTCATCACAAAGAAGTTTCTGAGAATGCTTCTGTCTAGTTTTTATGTGAAGATATTTCCTTTTCCAACATAGGCCTCAAAGCGCTCCGAATAAACACCTTCAGATTGTACAAAAGGAGTGTTTCAAAACTGTTCTGTGAAAAGGAACGTTCAAGTCTGTGAGTTGAATGCACTCCTCACAAAGAAGTTTCTGAGAATGCAGCTGTCTAGCTTTTGTGTGAAGATATTTCCTTTTCCTTGCATAGACCTCAAATCGCTGGAAATATCCACTTGCAGATTTCACAAAAAGAGTGTTTCCAAACTGCTCTATCAAAAGACGGGTTGAAATCTGTGAGTTGAATGCACGCATCGAGGAGATCTTTCTGAGAATGCTTCTGTCTAGTTTTTAGGTGAAGATATTCCATTTCCCAGCATGGGCCTCAAAATGCTCCAAATATGCATTTGCAGATTTTACAAAAAGAGTGTTTCAAAACTGCTCTTTCAAAAAGAAGGTTCAAGTCTATGGGTTGAACGCACTCAACACAAGGACGTTTCTGAGAATGCTTCTGTCCAGTTTTTATGTGAATATATTTCCATTTCCAGCCTAGGCTTCAAAGCGCTCCAAATATCCACTTGCAGATTCTACAAAAAGAGTGTTTCCAAACTTGTCTATCAATTAGTAGGTTTAACTCTGTTAGGTGAATGCACTCATCACAATGAAATTTCTGAGAATGCTTCTCTCTAGTTTTTATGTGAAGCAATTTCCTTTTCCAACATAGGCCTCAAGGTGCTCTGCATAGACACTTGCGAATTCTACAAACTTAGTGATTCAAAACTGTTCTATCAAAAGGAACGTTCAAGTCTGAGGTGAATGCACTCATCAGAGAGAACTTTCTCAGAATGCTTCTGTATAGTTTTCAGGTGAAGATATTTCATTTCCCAGCATAGGCCTCAAAGCGCTCCAAATAACCACTTGCAGATTCTACAAAAAGAGTCTTTCAAAACTGCTCTTTGAAAAGGAAGGTTCAAATCTGTGAGTTGAAAGCACTCATCAGAGAGAAGTTTCCGAGAATGATTCTATCTAGTTTTCATCTGCATGTGTTTCCTTTTCCACTAGATGCCGCAATCGCACCAAATATCCACTTGCAGTTTCCACGAAAAGAGTGTTGCAGAACTGCTCCATGGAAAGGAGTGTTCAACTCTGTGAGTTCAATCCCCACATGACATAAAAGTTTCTGAAAATGCTTCTGTCCAGTTTGTATATGAAGATTTCTCCTTTTCCTGCATAAGCCTCAAAGAGCTCCAAATATCCACTTGCGTATTCTACAAAAACCGTGTTTCATAACTGGTCTATCAAAAGGGAGGTTCAACTCTGTGAGTTGAATGCACTCATCACAAAGAAGTTTCTGTGAATGCTTCCATCTAGCTTTTATGCAATGATATTTCCTTTTGCAGCATAGGCCTCAAAGCGCTCCAAATATCCACTTGCAGATTCTACAAAAAGAGGGTTTCAAAACTGCTCTATCAAAAGGCAGGTTGAACTCCGTGAGTTGAATGCACAAAGCACAGGGAACTTTCTGAGAAAGCTTTTGTCCAGTTTCTACGTGAAGATATTTCCTATTCCTGCATAGGCCTCAAAGCACTCCATCCATCCACATGAAGATTCTACTAAAAGAGTGTTTCGAAACTTCTCTATCAAAAGAAAGGTTGAACTCCGTGAGTTCAACGCACACATCACAAAGAAGTTTCTGAGAATGCTTCTGTCCAGTTTTTATGTGAAGATATTTCCTTTTCCAGCATAGGCCTCAAAGCGCTCCATATATCCACTTGCAGATGCTACAAAAAGAGTGTTTCAAAACTGCTCTTTCAGAAGGAAGCTTCAAGTCTGTGAGTTGAATGCACTTATCACAAAGACGTTTCTGAGAATGCTTCTGTCTAGATTTCATGAGAAGATGTTTCCATTTACATCACAGGCCTCAAATCCCTCCAAATATTCACTTGCGTGTTCTACAAAAAGAGTGTTTCGAAACTTCTCTATCGATTGGTAGGTTCAACTCTCTGAGTTGAATGCACTCTTTACAAAGAGGTTTCTGAGAATATTTCTGCCTAGTTTTTATGTGAAGATATATCCTTTTCCAACATAGGCCTCGAAGCGCTCCGACTAAACAATTGCAGATTCTACAAAAGGAGTGCTTCAAAACTGTTCTATCGAAAGGAACGTTCAACTCTGTGAGATGAATGCACTCTTCTCAAAGAGGTTTCTGAGAATGCTGCTGTCTAGTTTTTAGGTGAAGAGATTCCATTTCACAGCATAGGCCTCCAAGCGCTCCAAATATCCACTTGCAGATTCTACAAAAAGAGTCTTTCAAAACTGCTCTTTGAAAAGGAAGGTTCAAATCTGTGAGTTGAAAGCACTAATCAGAGAGAAGTTTCCGAGAATGAGTCTATCTAGTTTTCATCTGCATGTGTTTCCTTTTCCACTAGATGCCGCAATCGCACCAAATATCCACTTGCAGTTTCCACGAAAAGAGTGTTGCAGAACTGCTCCATGGAAAGGAGTGTTCAACTCTGTGAGTTCAATCCCCACATGACATAAAAGTTTCTGAAAATGCTTCTGTCCAGTTTGTATATGAAGATATCTCCTTTTCCAGCATAAGCCTCAAAGAGCTCCAAATATCCACTTGCGTATTCTACAAAAACCGTGTTTCATAACTGGTCTATCAAAAGGGAGGTTCAACTCTGTGAGTTGAATGCACTCATCACAAAGAAGTTTCTGTGAATGCTTCCATCTAGCTTTTATGCAATGATATTTCCTTTTACAGCATAGGCCTCAAAGCGCTCCAAATATCCACTTGCAGATTCTACAAAAAGAGGGTTTCAAAACTGCTCTATCAAAAGGCAGGTTGAATTCCGTGAGTTGAATGCACAAAGCACAGGGAACTTTCTGAGAAAGCTTTTGTCCAGTTTCTACGTGAAGATATTTCCTATTCCTGCATAGGCCTCAAAGCACTCCATCCATCCACATGAAGATTCTACTAAAAGAGTGTTTCGAAACTTCTCTATCAAAAGAAAGGTTGAACTCCGTGAGTTCAACGCACACATCACAAAGAAGTTTCTGAGAATGCTTCTGTCCAGTTTTTATGTGAAGATATTTCCTTTTCCAGCATAGGCCTCAAAGCGCTCCATATATCCACTTGCAGATGCTACAAAAAGAGTGTTTCAAAACTGCTCTTTCAGAAGGAAGCTTCAAGTCTGTGAGTTGAATGCACTTATCACAAAGACGTTTCTGAGAATGCTTCTGTCTAGATTTCATGAGAAGATGTTTCCATTTACATCACAGGCCTCAAATCCCTCCAAATATTCACTTGCGTGTTCTACAAAAAGAGTGTTTCGAAACTTCTCTATCGATTGGTAGGTTCAACTCTCTGAGTTGAATGCACTCTTTACAAAGAGGTTTCTGAGAATATTTCTGTCTAGTTTTTATGTGAAGATATATCCTTTTCGAACATAGGCCTCGAAGCGCTCCAACTAAACAATTGCAGATTCTACAAAAGGAGTGCTTCAAAACTGTTCTATCGAAAGGAACGTTCAAGTCTGTGAGATGAATGCACTCTTCTCAAAGAGGTTTCTGAGAATGCTGCTGTCTAGTTTTTAGGTGAAGACATTTCCTTTTCCAGCATAGGCCTCAAAGCGCTCCAAATACCCACTTGCAGATTCTACAAAAAGAGTGTCTCCCAACTTCTCTATCAATTGGTAGGTTCAAGTCTGTGAGTTGAATGCAATCCACACAAAGAAGTTTCTGAGAATGCTGCTGTTTAGTTCTTATGTGAAGATATTTCCTTTTCCAGCATAGGCCGGAAATCGCTACAAATATCCACTTGCAGATTTTACCAAAAGTGTGCTTCAAAACAGCTCTTTGAAAAGAAAGGTTCAACACAGTGAGTTGAATGCACATATCGTGAAGAAGTTTCTGAGAATGCTTCTGTCTAGTACTTAGGTGAAGAGATTCCATTTCACAGCATAGGCCTCATAGTGCTCCAAATATCCACTTGCAGATTCTACAAAAAGAGTGTTTGAAAACTGTTCTATCAAAAGGAAGGTTCAACTCTGTGACTAGAATGCACTCATCACAAAGAAGTTTCTGAGAATGCTTCTGTCTAGTTTTTATGTGAAGACATTTCCTTTTCCAACATAGGCCTCAAAGCGTTCCGAATAAACACTTGCAGATTGTACAAAAGGAGTGTTTCAAAACTGTTCTATGAAAAGGAACGTTCAAGTCTGTGAGTTGAATGCACTCCTCACAAAGAAGTTTCTGAGAATGCAGCTGTCTAGTTTTTGTGTGAAGATATTTCCTTTTCCTTGCATAGGTCTCAAATCGCTGGAAATATCCACTTGCAGATTTCACAAAAAGAGTGTTTCCAAACTGCTCTATCAAAAGACAGGTTCAACTCTGTGAGTGGAATGCACGCATCGAGAAGAACTTTCTGAGAATGCTTCTGTCTAGTTTTTAGGTGAAGATATTACATTTCCCAGCATAGGCCTCAAAGTGCTCCAAATATCCTTTTGCAGATTTTACAAAAAGAGTGTTTCAAAACTGCTCTTTCAAAAAGAAGGTTCAACTCTGTGAGTTGAATGCACTCAACACAAGGAAGTTTCTGAGAATGCTTCTGTCTAGTTTTTATGTGAAGATATTTCCAATTCCAGCATAGGCCTCAAAGCGCTCCAAATATCCATTTGCAGATTCTACAAAAAGAGTGTTTCCAAACTTCTCTATCAATTAGTAGGTTCAACTCTGTGAGGTGAATGCACTCATCACAAAGAAGTTTCTGAGAATGCTGCTGTTTAGTTCTTATGTGAAGATATTTCCTTTTCCAGCATAGGCAGGAAATCGCTCTAAATATCCACTTGCAGATTTTACCAAAAGTGTGTTTCAAAACTGCTCTTTGAAAAGAGAGGTTCAACTCTGTGAGTTGATTGCACATGTGGTGAAGAAGTTTCTGAGAATGCTTCTGTCTAGTACTTAGCTGAAGAGATTTCATTTCACAGCATAGGCCTCATAGTGCTCCAAATATCCACTTGCAGATTCTACGAAAAGAGTGTTTCAAAACTGTTCTATCAAAAGGAAGGTTCAACTCTGTGACTAGAAAGCACTCATCACAAAGAAGTTTCTGAGAATGCTTCTGTCTAGTTTTTATGTGAAGATATTTCCTTTTCCAACATAGGCCTCAAAGCGCTCCGAATAAACACCTTCAGATTGTACAAAAGGAGTGTTTCAAAACTGTTCTATGAAAAGGAACGTTCAAGTCTGTGAGTTGAATGCACTCCTCACAAAGAAGTTTCTGAGAATGCAGCTGTCTAGCTTTTGTGTGAAGATATTTCCTTTTCCTTGCATAGACCTCAAATCGCTGGAAATATCCACTTGCAGATTTCACAAAAAGAGTGTTTCCAAACTGCTCTATCAAAAGACGGGTTGAAATCTGTGAGTTGAATGCACGCATCGAGGAGATCTTTCTGAGAATGCTTCTGTCTAGTTTTTAGGTGAAGATATTCCATTTCCCAGCATGGGCCTCAAAATGCTCCAAATATGCATTTGCAGATTTTACAAAAAGAGTGTTTCAAAACTGCTCTTTCAAAAAGAAGGTTCAAGTCTATGGGTTGAACGCACTCAACACAAGGACGTTTCTGAGAATGCTTCTGTCCAGTTTTTATGTGAATATATTTCCATTTCCAGCCTAGGCTTCAAAGCGCTCCAAATATCCACTTGCAGATTCTACAAAAAGAGTGTTTCCAAACTTGTCTATCAATTAGTAGGTTTAACTCTGTTAGGTGAATGCACTCATCACAATGAAATTTCTGAGAATGCTTCTCTCTAGTTTTTATGTGAAGCAATTTCCTTTTCCAACATAGGCCTCAAGGTGCTCTGCATAGACACTTGCGAATTCTACAAACTTAGTGATTCAAAACTGTTCTATCAAAAGGAACGTTCAAGTCTGAGGTGAATGCACTCATCAGAGAGAACTTTCTCAGAATGCTTCTGTATAGTTTTCAGGTGAAGATATTTCATTTCCCAGCATAGGCCTCAAAGCGCTCCAAATAACCACTTGCAGATTCTACAAAAAGAGTCTTTCAAAACTGCTCTTTGAAAAGGAAGGTTCAAATCTGTGAGTTGAAAGCACTCATCAGAGAGAAGTTTCCGAGAATGATTCTATCTAGTTTTCATCTGCATGTGTTTCCTTTTCCACTAGATGCCGCAATCGCACCAAATATCCACTTGCAGTTTCCACGAAAAGAGTGTTGCAGAACTGCTCCATGGAAAGGAGTGTTCAACTCTGTGAGTTCAATCCCCACATGACATAAAAGTTTCTGAAAATGCTTCTGTCCAGTTTGTATATGAAGATTTCTCCTTTTCCTGCATAAGCCTCAAAGAGCTCCAAATATCCACTTGCGTATTCTACAAAAACCGTGTTTCATAACTGGTCTATCAAAAGGGAGGTTCA
Organism: Pongo pygmaeus; assembly: GCF_028885625.2. Classification (NCBI taxonomy): domain Eukaryota; kingdom Metazoa; phylum Chordata; class Mammalia; order Primates; family Hominidae; genus Pongo; species Pongo pygmaeus. The sequence goes on from NC_085930.1 coordinate 22,896,008, forward strand.
ACTCTGTGAGTTGAATGCACTCATCACAAAGAAGTTTCTGTGAATGCTTCCATCTAGCTTTTATGCAATGATATTTCCTTTTGCAGCATAGGCCTCAAAGCGCTCCAAATATCCACTTGCAGATTCTACAAAAAGAGGGTTTCAAAACTGCTCTATCAAAAGGCAGGTTGAACTCCGTGAGTTGAATGCACAAAGCACAGGGAACTTTCTGAGAAAGCTTTTGTCCAGTTTCTACGTGAAGATATTTCCTATTCCTGCATAGGCCTCAAAGCACTCCATCCATCCACATGAAGATTCTACTAAAAGAGTGTTTCGAAACTTCTCTATCAAAAGAAAGGTTGAACTCCGTGAGTTCAACGCACACATCACAAAGAAGTTTCTGAGAATGCTTCTGTCCAGTTTTTATGTGAAGATATTTCCTTTTCCAGCATAGGCCTCAAAGCGCTCCATATATCCACTTGCAGATGCTACAAAAAGAGTGTTTCAAAACTGCTCTTTCAGAAGGAAGCTTCAAGTCTGTGAGTTGAATGCACTTATCACAAAGACGTTTCTGAGAATGCTTCTGTCTAGATTTCATGAGAAGATGTTTCCATTTACATCACAGGCCTCAAATCCCTCCAAATATTCACTTGCGTGTTCTACAAAAAGAGTGTTTCGAAACTTCTCTATCGATTGGTAGGTTCAACTCTCTGAGTTGAATGCACTCTTTACAAAGAGGTTTCTGAGAATATTTCTGCCTAGTTTTTATGTGAAGATATATCCTTTTCCAACATAGGCCTCGAAGCGCTCCGACTAAACAATTGCAGATTCTACAAAAGGAGTGCTTCAAAACTGTTCTATCGAAAGGAACGTTCAACTCTGTGAGATGAATGCACTCTTCTCAAAGAGGTTTCTGAGAATGCTGCTGTCTAGTTTTTAGGTGAAGACATTTCCTTTTGCAGCATAGGCCTCAAAGCGCTCCAAATACCCACTTGCAGATTCTACAAAAAGAGTGTCTCCCAACTTCTCTATCAATTGGTAGGTTCAAGTCTGTGAGTTGAATGCAATCCACACCAAGAAGTTTCTGAGAATGCTGCTGTTTAGTTCTTATGTGAAGATATTTCCTTTTCCAGCATAGGCCGGAAATCGCTACAAATATCCACTTGCAGACTTTACCAAAAGTGTGCTTCAAAACTGCTCTTTGAAAAGAAAGGTTCAACACTGTGAGTTGAATGCACATATCGCGAAGAAGTTTCTGAGAATGCTTCTGTCTAGTACTTAGGTGAAGAGATTCCATTTCACAGCATAGGCCTCATAGTGCTCCAAATATCCACTTGCAGATTCTACAAAAAGAGTGTTTCAAAACTGTTCTATCAAAAGGAAGGTTCAACTCTGTGACTTGAATGCACTCATCACAAAGAAGTTTCTGAGAATGCTTCTGTCTAGTTTTTATGTGAAGACATTTCCTTTTCCAACATAGGCCTCAAAGCGTTCCGAATAAACACTTGCAGATTGTACAAAAGGAGTGTTTCAAAACTGTTCTATGAAAGGGAACGTTCAAGTCTGTGAGATGAATGCGCTCTTCTCAAAGCGGTTACTGAGAATGCTGCTGTCTAGTTTTTAGGTGAAGACATTTCCTTTTCCAGCATAGGCCTCAAAGCGCTCCAAATTCCCATTTGCAGATTCTACAAAAAGAGTGTCTCCCAACTTCTCTATCAATTGGTAGGTTCAAGTCTGTGAGTTGAATGCAATCCACACATAGAAGTTTCTGAGAATGCTGCTGTTTAGTTCTTATGTGAAGATATTTCCTTTTCCAGCATAGGCCGGAAATCGCTACAAATATCCACTTGCAGATTTTACTAAAAGTGTGCTTCAAAACTGCTCTTTGAAAAGAAAGTTTCAACACTGTGAGTTGAATGCACATATCGTGAAGAAGTTTCTGAGAATGCTTCTGTCTAGTACTTAGGTGAAGAGATTCCATTTCACAGCATAGGCCTCATAGTGCTCCAAATATCCACTTGCAGATTCTACAAAAAGAGTGTTTGAAAACTGTTCTATCAAAAGGAAGGTTCAACTCTGTGAGTAGAATGCACTCATCACAAAGAAGTTTCTGAGAATGCTTCTGTCTAGTTTTTATGTGAAGACATTTCCTTTTCCAACATAGGCCTCAAAGCGTTCCGAATAAACACTTGCAGATTGTACAAAAGGAGTGTTTCAAAACTGTTCTATGAAAAGGAACGTTCAAGTCTGTGAGTTGAATGCACTCCTCACAAAGAAGTTTCTGAGAATGCAGCTGTCTAGTTTTTGTGTGAAGATATTTCCTTTTCCTTGCATAGGTCTCAAATCGCTGGAAATATCCACTTGCAGATTTCACAAAAAGAGTGCTTCCAAACTGCTCTATCAAAAGACAGGTTCAACTCTGTGAGTGGAATGCACGCATCGAGAAGAACTTTCTGAGAATGCTTCTGTCTAGTTTTTAGGTGAAGATATTACATTTCCCAGCATAGGCCCCAAAGTGCTCCAAATATCCTTTTGCAGATTTTACAAAAAGAGTGTTTCAAAACTGCTCTTTCAAAAAGAAGGTTCAAGTCTGTGAGTTGAATGCACTCAACACAAGGAAGTTTCTGAGAATGCTTCTGTCTAGTTTTTATGTGAAGATATTTCCATTTCCAGCATAGGCCTCAAAGCGCTCCAAATATCCATTTGCAGATTCTACAAAAAGAGTGTTTCCAAACTTCTCTATCAATTAGGTTCAACTCTGTGAGGTGAATGCACTCATCACAAAGAAGTTTCTGAGAATGCTGCTGTTTAGTTCTTATGTGAAGATATTTCCTTTTCCAGCATAGGCCGGAAATCGCTCTAAATATCCACTTGCAGATTTTACCAAAAGTGTGTTTCAAAACAGCTCTTTGAAAAGAAAGGTTCAACTCTGTGAGTTGATTGCACATGTGGTGAAGAAGTTTCTGAGAATGCTTCTGTCTGGTACTTAGCTGAAGAGATTTCATTTCACAGCATAGGCCTCATAGTGCTCCAAATATCCACTTGCAGATTCTACAAAAAGAGTGTTTCAAAACTGTTCTATCAAAAGGAAGGTTCAACTCTGTGACTAGAATGCACTCATCACAAAGAAGTTTCTGAGAATGCTTCTGTCTAGTTTTTATGTGAAGATATTTCCTTTTCCAACGTAGGCCTCAAAGCGCTCCGAATAAGCACCTGCAGATTGTACAAAAGGAGTGTTTCAAAACTGTTCTATGAAAAGGAACGTTCAAGTCTGTGAGTTGAATGCACTCCTCACAAAGAAGTTTCTGAGAATGCAGCTGTCTAGTTTTTGTGTGAAGATATTTCCTTTTCCTTGCATAGACCTCAAATCGCTGGAAACATCCACTTGCAGATTTCACAAAAAGAGTGTTTCCAAACTGCTCTATCAAAAGACGGGTTGAAATCTGTGAGTTGAATGCACGCATCGAGGAGATCTTTCTGAGAATGCTTCTGTCTAGTTTTTAGGTGAAGATATTCCATTTCCCAGCATGGGCCTCAAAATGCTCCAAATATCCACTTGCAGATTTTACAAAAAGAGTGTTTCAAAACTGCTCTTTCAAAAAGAAGGTTCAAGTCTATGGGTTGAACGCACTCAACACAAGGAAGTTTCTGAGAATGCTTCTGTCCAGTTTTTATGTGAATATATTTCCATTTCCAGCCTAGGCTTCAAAGCGCTCCAAATATCCACTTGCAGATTCTACAAAAAGAGTGTTTCCAAACTTGTCTATCAATTAGTAGGTTTAACTCTGTTAGGTGAATGCACTCATCACAATGAAATTTCTGAGAATGCTTCTCTCTAGTTTTTATGTGAAGCAATTTCCTTTTCCAACATAGGCCTCAAGGTGCTCTGCATAAACACTTGCGAATTCTACAAACTTAGTGATTCAAAACTGTTCTATCAAAAGGAACGTTCAAGTCTGAGGTGAATGCACTCATCAGAGAGAACTTTCTCAGAATGCTTCTGTCTAGTTTTCAGGTGAAGATATCTCATTGCCCAGCATAGGCCTCAAAGCGCTCCAAATATCCACTTGCAGATTCTACAAAAAGAGTCTTTCAAAACTGCTCTTTGAAAAGGAAGGTTCAAATCTGTGAGTTGAAAGCACTCATCAGAGAGAAGTTTCCGAGAATGATTCTATCTAGTTTTCATCTGCATGTGTTTCCTTTTCCACTAGATGCCGCAATCGCACCAAATATCCACTTGCAGTTTCCACGAAAAGAGTGTTGTAGAACTGCTCCATGGAAAGGAGTGTTCAACTCTGTGAGTTCAATCCCCACATGACATAAAAGTTTCTGAAAATGCTTCTGTCCAGTTTGTATATGAAGATATCTCCTTTTCCAGCATAAGCCTCAAAGAGCTCCAAATATCCACTTGCGTATTCTACAAAAACCGTGTTTCATAACTGGTCTATCAAAAGGGAGGTTCAACTCTGTGAGTTGAATGCACTCATCACAAAGAAGTTTCTGTGAATGCTTCCATCTAGATTTTATGCAATGATGTTTCCTTTTGCAGCATAGGCCTCAAAGCGCTCCAAATATCCACTTGCAGATTCTACAAAAAGAGGGTTTCAAAACTGCTCTATCAAAAGGCAGGTTGAACTCCGTGAGTTGAATGCACAAAGCACAGGGAACTTTCTGAGAAAGCTTTTGTCCAGTTTCTACGTGAAGATATTTCCTATTCCTGCATAGGCCTCAAAGCACTCCATCCATCCACATGAAGATTCTACTAAGAGTGTTTCGAAACTTCTCTATCAAAAGAAAGGTTGAACTCCGTGAGTTCAACGCACACATCACAAAGAAGTTTCTGAGAATGCTTCTGTCCAGTTTTTATATGAAGATATTTCCTTTTCCAGCATAGGCCTCAAAGCGCTCCATATATCCACTTGCAGATGCTACAAAAAGAGTGTTTCAAAACTGCTCTTTCAGAAGGAAGCTTCAAGTCTGTGAGTTGAATGCACTTCTCACAAAGACGTTTCTGAGAATGCTTCTGTCTAGATTTCATGAGAAGATGTTTGCGTTTACATCACAGGCCTCAAATAACTCCAAATATTCACTTGCGTGTTCTACAAAAAGAGTGTTTCGAAACTTCTCTATCGATTGGTAGGTTCAACTCTCTGAGTTGAATGCACTCTTTACAAAGAGGTTTCTGAGAATATTTCTGTCTAGTTTTTATGTGAAGATATATCCTTTTCCAACATAGGCCTCGAAGCGCTCCGACTAAACAATTGCAGATTCTACAAAAGGAGTGCTTCAAAACTGTTCTATCGAAAGGAACGTTCAAGTCTGTGAGATGAATGCACTCTTCTCAAAGAGGTTTCTGAGAATGCTGCTGTCTAGTTTTTAGGTGAAGACATTTCCTTTTCCAGCATAGGCCTCAAAGCGCTCCAAATACCCACTTGCAGATTCTACAAAAAGAGTGTCTCCCAACTTCTCTATCAATTGGTAGGTTCAAGTCTGTGAGTTGAATGCAATCCACACCAAGAAGTTTCTGAGAATGCTGCTGTTTAGTTCTTATGTGAAGATATTTCCTTTTCCAGCATAGGCCGGAAATCGCTACAAATATCCACTTGCAGATTTTACCAAAAGTGTGCTTCAAAACTGCTCCTTGAAAAGAAAGGTTCAACACTGTGAGTTGAATGCACATATCGTGAAGAAGTTTCTGAGAATGCTTCTGTCTAGTACTTAGGTGAAGAGATTCCATTTCACAGCATAGGCCTCATAGTGCTCCAAATATCCACTTGCAGATTCTACAAAAAGAGTGTTTGAAAACTGTTCTATCAAAAGGAAGGTTCAACTCTGTGAGTAGAATGCACTCATCACAAAGAAGTTTCTGAGAATGCTTCTGTCTAGTTTTTATGTGAAGACATTTCCTTTTCCAACATAGGCCTCAAAGCGTTCCGAATAAACACTTGCAGATTGTACAAAAGGAGTGTTTCAAAACTGTTCTATGAAAAGGAACGTTCAAGTCTGTGAGTTGAATGCACTCCTCACAAAGAAGTTTCTGAGAATGCAGCTGTCTAGTTTTTGTGTGAAGATATTTCCTTTTCCTTGCATAGGTCTCAAATCGCTGGAAATATCCACTTGCAGATTTCACAAGAAGAGTGTTTCCAAACTGCTCTATCAAAAGACAGGTTCAACTCTGTGAGTTGAATGCACGCATCGAGAAGAACTTTCTGAGAATGCTTCTGTCTAGTTTTTAGGTGAAGATATTACATTTCCCAGCATAGGCCTCAAAGTGCTCCAAATATCCTTTTGCAGATTTTACAAAAAGAGTGTTTCAAAACTGCTCTTTCAAAAAGAAGGTTCAAGTCTGTGAGTTGAATGCACTCAACACAAGGAAGTTTCTGAGAATGCTTCTGTCTAGTTTTTATGTGAAGATATTTCCATTTCCAGCATAGGCTTCAAAGCACTCCAAATATCCATTTGCAGATTCTACAAAAAGAGTGTTTGCAAACTTCTCTATCAATTAGTAGGTTCAACTCTGTGAGGTGAATGCACTCATCACAAAGAAGTTTCTGAGAATGCTGCTGTTTAGTTCTTATGTGAAGATATTTCCTTTTCCAGCATAGGCCGGAAATCGCTACAAATATCCACTTGCAGATTTTACCAAAAGTGTGTTTCAAAACTGCTCTTTGAAAAGAAAGGTTCAACTCTGTGAGTTGATTGCACATGTGGTGAAGAAGTTTCTGAGAATGCTTCTGTCTAGTACTTAGCTGAAGAGATTTCATTTCACAGCATAGGCCTCATAGTGCTCCAAATATCCACTTGCAGATTCTACAAAAAGAGTGTTTCAAAACTGTTCTATCAAAAGGAAGGTTCAACTCTGTGACTAGAATGCACTCATCACAAAGAAGTTTCTGAGAATGCTTCTGTCTAGTTTTTATGTGAAGATATTTCCTTTTCCAACATAGGCCTCAAAGCGCTCCGAATAAACACCTGCAGATTGTACAAAAGGAGTGTTTCAAAACTGTTCTATGAAAAGGAACGTTCAAGTCTGTGAGTTGAATGCACTCCTCACAAAGAAGTTTCTGAGAATGCAGCTGTCTAGTTTTTGTGTGAAGATATTTCCTTTTCCTTGCATAGACCTCAAATCGCTGGAAACATCCACTTGCAGATTTCACAAAAAGAGTGTTTCCAAACTGCTCTATCAAAAGACGGGTTGAAATCTGTGAGTTGAATGCACGCATCGAGGAGATCTTTCTGAGAATGCTTCTGTCTAGTTTTTAGGTGAAGATATTCCATTTCCCAGCATGGGCCTCAAAATGCTCCAAATATCCATTTGCAGATTTTACAAAAAGAGTGTTTCAAAACTGCTCTTTCAAAAAGAAGGATGATTTCCAATTTCATCCATGTCCCTACAAAGGACATGATCATTCTCAGTAAACTATCGCAAGAACAAAAAACCAAACACCGCATATTCTCACTCATAGTTGGGAATTGAACAATGAGAACACATGGACACAGGAAGGGGAACATCACACTTCAGGGACTGTTGTGGGTTGGGGGGAGGGGGCAGGGATAACATTGGGAGATATACCTAATGCTAGATGACGAGTTGGTGGGTGCAGTGCACCAGCATGGCACATGAATACATATGCAAATTACTGCACATTGGGCACATGTACCATAAAACCTAAAGTATAATAATAATAATAATAATAATAATTACAATAAAAGAAAAAAAAAAAAAAAAGAAAAAGAAAGTTCAAGTCTATGGGTTGAACGCACTCAACACAAGGAAGTTTCTGAGAATGCTTCTGTACAGTTTTTATGTGAATATATTTCCATTTCCAGCCTAGGCTTCAAAGCGCTCCAAATATCCACTTGCAGATTCTACAAAAAGAGTGTTTCCAAACTTGTCTATCAATTAGTAGGTTTAACTCTGTTAGGTGAATGCACTCATCACAAGGAAATTTCTGAGAATGCTTCTCTCTAGTTTTTATGTGAAGCAATTTCCTTTTCCAACATAGGCCTCAAGGTGCTCTGCATAAACACTTGCGAATTCTACAAACTTAGTGATTCAAAACTGTTCTATCAAAAGGAACGTTCAAGTCTGAGGTGAATGCACTCATCAGAGAGAACTTTCTCAGAATGCTTCTGTCTAGTTTTCAGGTGAAGATATTTCATTGCCCAGCATAGGCCTCAAAGCGCTCCAAATATCCACTTGCAGATTCTACAAAAAGAGTCTTTCAAAACTGCTCTTTGAAAAGGAAGGTTCAAATCTGTGAGTTGAAAGCACTCATCAGAGAGAAGTTTCCGAGAATGATTCTATCTAGTTTTCATCTGCATGTGTTTCCTTTTCCACTAGATGCCGCAATCGCACCAAATATCCACTTGCAGTTTCCACGAAAAGAGTGTTGCAGAACTGCTCCATGGAAAGGAGTGTTCAACTCTGTGAGTTCAATCCCCACATGACATAAAAGTTTCTGAAAATGCTTCTGTCCAGTTTGTATATGAAGATATCTCCTTTTCCAGCATAAGCCTCAAAGAGCTCCAAATATCCACTTGCGTATTCTACAAAAACCGTGTTTCATAACTGGTCTATCAAAAGGGAGGTTCAACTCTGTGAGTTGAATGCACTCATCACAAAGAAGTTTCTGTGAATGCTTCCATCTAGCTTTTATGCAATGATATTTCCTTTTGCAGCATAGGCCTCAAAGCGCTCCAAATATCCACTTGCAGATTCTACAAAAAGAGGGTTTCAAAACTGCTCTATCAAAAGGCAGGTTGAACTCCGTGAGTTGAATGCACAAAGCACAGGGAACTTTCTGAGAAAGCTTTTGTCCAGTTTCTACGTGAAGATATTTCCTTTTCCAGCATAGGCCGGAAATCGCTACAAATATCCACTTGCAGATTTTACCAAAAGTGTGCTTCAAAACTGCTCTTTGAAAAGAAAGGTTCAACACTGTGAGTTGAATGCACATATCGTGAAGAAGTTTCTGAGAATGCTTCTGTCTAGTACTTAGGTGAAGAGATTCCATTTCACAGCATAGGCCTCATAGTGCTCCAAATATCCACTTGCAGATTCTACAAAAAGAGTGTTTGAAAACTGTTCTATCAAAAGGAAGGTTCAACTCTGTGACTAGAATGCACTCATCACAAAGAAGTTTCTGAGAATGCTTCTGTCTAGTTTTTATGTGAAGACATTTCCTTTTCCAACATAGGCCTCAAAGCGTTCCGAATAAACACTTGCAGATTGTACAAAAGGAGTGTTTCAAAACTGTTCTATGAAAAGGAACGTTCAAGTCTGTGAGTTGAATGCACTCCTCACAAAGAAGTTTCTGAGAATGCAGCTGTCTAGTTTTTGTGTGAAGATATTTCCTTTTCCTTGCATAGGTCTCAAATCGCTGGAAATATCCACTTGCAGATTTCACAAAAAGAGTGTTTCCAAACTGCTCTATCAAAAGACAGGTTCAACTCTGTGAGTGGAATGCACGCATCGAGAAGAACTTTCTGAGAATGCTTCTGTCTAGTTTTTAGGTGAAGATATTACATTTCCCAGCATAGGCCTCAAAGTGCTCCAAATATCCTTTTGCAGATTTTACAAAAAGAGTGTTTCAAAACTGCTCTTTCAAAAAGAAGGTTCAAGTCTGTGAGTTGAATGCACTCAACACAAGGAAGTTTCTGAGAATGCTTCTGTCTAGTTTTTATGTGAAGATATTTCCATTTCCAGCATAGGCCTCAAAGCGCTCCAAATATCCATTTGCAGATTCTACAAAAAGAGTGTTTAAAAACTTCTCTATCAATTAGTAGGTTCAACTCTGTGAGGTGAATGCACTCATCACAAAGAAGTTTCTGAGAATGCTGCTGTTTAGTTCTTATGTGAAGATATTTCCTTTTCCAGCATAGGCCGGAAATCGCTCTAAATATCCACTTGCAGATTTTACCAAAAGTGTGTTTCAAAACTGCTCTTTGAAAAGAAAGGTTCAACTCTGTGAGTTGATTGCAAATGTGGTGAAGAAGTTTCTGAGAATGCTTCTGTCTAGTACTTAGCTGAAGAGATTTCATTTCACAGCATAGGCCTCATAGTGCTCCAAATATCCACTTGCAGATTCTACAAAAAGAGTGTTTCAAAACTGTTCTATCAAAAGGAAGGTTCAACTCTGTGACTACAATGCACTCATCACAAAGAAGTTTCTGAGAATGCTTCTGTCTAGTTTTTATGTGAAGATATTTCCTTTTCCAACATAGGCCTCAAAGCGCTCCGAATAAACACCTGCAGATTGTACAAAAGGAGTGTTTCAAAACTGTTCTATGAAAAGGAACGTTCAAGTCTGTGAGTTGAATGCACTCCTCAAAAAGAAGTTTCTGAGAATGCAGCTGTCTAGTTTTTGTGAGAAGATATTTCCTTTTCCTTGCATAGACCTCAAATCGCTGGAAATATCCACTTGCAGATTTCACAAAAAGAGTGTTTCCAAACTGCTCTATCAAAAGACGGGTTGAAATCTGTGAGTTGAATGCACGCATCGAGGAGATCTTTCTGAGAATGCTTCTGTCTAGTTTTTAGGTGAAGATATTCCATTTCCCAGCAAGGGCCTCAAAATGCTCCAAATATCCATTTGCAGATTTTACAAAAAGAGTGTTTCAAAGCTGCTCTTTCAAAAAGAAGGTTCAAGCCTATGGGTTGAACGCACTCAACACAAGGAAGTTTCTGAGAATGCTTCTGTCCAGTTTTTATGTGAATATATTTCCATTTCCAGCCTAGGCTTCAAAGCGCTCCAAATATCCACTTGCAGATTCTACAAAAAGAGTGTTTCCAAACTTGTCTATCAATTAGTAGGTTTAACTCTGTTAGGTGAATGCACTCATCACAATGAAATTTCTGAGAATGCTTCTCTCTAGTTTTTATGTGAAGCAATTTCCTTTTCCAACGTAGGCCTCAAGGTGCTCTGCATAAACACTTGCGAATTCTACAAACTTAGTGATTGAAAACTGTTCTATCAAAAGGAACGTTCAAGTCTGAGGTGAATGCACTCATCAGAGAGAACTTTCTCAGAATGCTTCTGTCTAGTTTTCAGGTGAAGATATTTCACTTCCCAGCATAGGCCTCAAAGCGCTCCAAATATCCACTAGCAGATTCTACAAAAAGAGTCTTTCAAAACTGCTCTTTGAAAAGGAAGTTTCAAATCTGTGAGTTGAAAGCACTCATCAGAGAGAAGTTTCCGAGAATGATTCTATCTAGTTTTCATCTGCATGTGTTTCCTTTCCCACTAGATGCCGCAATCGCACCAAATATCCACTTGCAGTTTCCACGAAAAGAGTGTTGCAGAACTGCTCCATGGAAAGGAGTGTTCAACTCTGTGAGTTCAATCCCCACATGACATAAAAGTTTCTGAAAATGCTTCTGTCCAGTTTGTATATGAAGATATCTCCTTTTCCAGCATAAGCCTCAAAGAGCTCCAAATATCCACTTGCGTATTCTACAAAAACCGTGTTTCATAACTGGTCTATCAAAAGGGAGGTTCAACTCTGTGAGTTGAATGCACTCATCACAAAGAAGTTTCTGTGAATGCTTCCATCTAGCTTTTATGCAATGATATTTCCTTTTGCAGCATAGGCCTCAAAGCGCTCCAAATATCCACTTGCAGATTCTACAAAAAGAGGGTTTCAAAACTGCTCTATCAAAAGGCAGGTTGAACTCCGTGAGTTGAATGCACAAAGCACAGGGAACTTTCTGAGAAAGCTTTTGTCCAGTTTCTACGTGAAGATATTTCCTTTTCCAGCATAGGCCGGAAATCGCTACAAATATCCACTTGCAAATTTTACCAAAAGTGTGCTTCAAAACTGCTCTTTGAAAAGAAAGGTTCAACACTGTGAGTTGAATGCACATATCGTGAAGAAGTTTCTGAGAATGCTTCTGTCTAGTACTTAGGTGAAGAGATTCCATTTCACAGCATAGGCCTCATAGTGCTCCAAATATCCACTTGCAGATTCTACAAAAAGAGTGTTTGAAAACTGTTCTATCAAAAGGAAGGTTCAACTCTGTGAGTAGAATGCACTCATCACAAAGAAGTTTCTGAGAATGCTTCTGTCTAGTTTTTATGTGAAGACATTTCCTTTTCCAACATAGGCCTCAAAGCGTTCCGAATAAACACTTGCAGATTGTACAAAACGAGTGTTTCAAAACTGTTCTATGAAAAGGAACGTTCAAGTCTGTGAGTTGAATGCACTCCTCACAAAGAAGTTTCTGAGAATGCAGCTGTCTAGTTTTTGTGTGAAGATATTTCCTTTTCCTTGCATAGGTCTCAAATCGCTGGAAATATCCACTTGCAGATTTCACAAAAAGAGTGTTTCCAAACTGCTCTATCAAAAGACAGGTTCAACTCTGTGAGTGGAATGCACGCATCGAGAAGAACTTTCTGAGAATGCTTCTGTCTAGTTTTTAGGTGAAGATATTACATTTCCCAGCATAGGCCTCAAAGTGCTCCAAATATCCTTTTGCAGATTTTACAAAAAGAGTGTTTCAAAACTGCTCTTTCAAAAAGAAGGTTCAACTCTCTGAGTTGAATGCACTCAACACAAGGAAGTTTCTGAGAATGCTTCTGTCTAGTTTTTATGTGAAGATATTTCCATTTCCAGCATAGGCCTCAAAGCGCTCCAAATATCCATTTGCAGATTCTACAAAAAGAGTGTTTCCAAACTTCTCTATCAATTAGTAGGTTCAACTCTGTGAGGTGAATGCACTCATCACAAAGAAGTTTCTGAGAATGCTGCTGTTTAGTTCTTATGTGAAGATATTTCCTTTTCCAGCATAGGCCGGAAATCGCTCTAAATATCCACTTGCAGATTTTACCAAAAGTGTGTTTCAAAACTGCTCTTTGAAAAGAAAGGTTCAACTCTGTGAGTTGATTGCACATGTGGTGAAGAAGTTTCTGAGAATGCTTCTGTCTAGTACTTAGCTGAAGAGATTTCATTTCACAGCATAGGCCTCATAGTGCTCCAAATATCCACTTGCAGATTCTACAAAAAGAGTGTTTCAAAACTGTTCTATCAAAAGGAAGGTTCAACTCTGTGACTACAATGCACTCATCACAAAGAAGTTTCTGAGAATGCTTCTGTGTAGTTTTTATGTGAAGATATTTCCTTTTCCAACATAGGCCTCAAAGCGCTCCGAATAAACACCTGCAGATTGTACAAAAGGAGTGTTTCAAAACTGTTCTATGAAAAGGAACGTTCAAGTCTGTGAGTTGAATGCACTCCTCACAAAGAAGTTTCTGAGAATGCAGCTGTCTAGTTTTTATGTGAAAATATTTCCTTTTCCTTGCATAGACCTCAAATCGCTGGAAATATCCACTTGCAGATTTCACAAAAAGAGTGTTTCCAAACTGCTCTATCAAAAGACGGGTTGAAATCTGTGAGTTAAATGCACGCATCTTGGAGATCTTTCTGAGAATGCTTCTGTCTAGTTTTTAGGTGAAGATATTCCATTTCCCAGCAAGGGCCTCAAAATGCTCCAAATATCCATTTGCAGATTTTACAAAAAGAGTGTTTCAAAGCTGCTCTTTCAAAAAGAAGGTTCAAGTCTATGGGTTGAACGCACTCAACGCAAGGAAGTTTCTGAGAATGCTTCTGTCCAGTTTTTATGTGAATATATTTCCATTTCCAGCCTGGGCTTCAAAGCGCTCCAAATATCCACTTGCAGATTCTACAAAAAGAGTGTTTCCAAACTTGTCTATCAATTAGTAGGTTTAACTCTGTTAGGGGAATGCACTCATCACAATGAAATTTCTGAGAATGCTTCTCTCTAGTTTTTATGTGAAGCAATTTCCTTTTCCAACGTAGGCCTCAAGGTGCTCTGCATAAACACTTGCGAATTCTACAAACTTAGTGATTCAAAACTGTTCTATCAAAAGGAACGTTCAAGTCTGAGGTGAATGCACTCATCAGAGAGAACTTTCTCAGAATGCTTCTGTCTAGTTTTCAGGTGAAGATATTTCACTTCCCAGCATAGGCCTCAAAGCGCTCCAAGTATCCACTTGCAGATTCTACAAAAAGAGTCTTTCAAAACTGCTCTTTGAAAAGGAAGGTTCAAATCTGTGAGTTGAAAGCACTCATCAGAGAGAAGTTTCCGAGAATGATTCTATCTAGTTTTCATCTGCATGTGTTTCCTTTCCCACTAGATGCCGCAATCGCACCAAATATCCACTTGCAGTTTCCACGAAAAGAGTGTTGCAGAACTGCTCCATGGAAAGGAGTGTTCAACTCTGTGAGTTCAATCCCCACATGACATAAAAGTTTCTGAAAATGCTTCTGTCCAGTTTGTATATGAAGATATCTCCTTTTCCAGCATAAGCCTCAAAGAGCTCCAAATATCCACTTGCGTATTCTACAAAAACCGTGTTTCATAACTGGTCTATCAAAAGGGAGGTTCAACTCTGTGAGTTGAATGCACTCATCACAAAGAAGTTTCTGTGAATGCTTCCATCTAGCTTTTATGCAATGATATTTCCTTTTGCAGCATAGGCCTCAAAGCGCTCCAAATATCCACTTGCAGATTCTACAAAAAGAGGGTTTCAAAACTGCTCTATCAAAAGGCAGGTTGAACTCCGTGAGTTGAATGCACAAAGCACAGGGAACTTTCTGAGAAAGCTTTTGTCCAGTTTCTACGTGAAGATATTTCCTTTTCCAGCATAGGCCGGAAATCGCTACAAATATCCACTTGCAGATTTTACCAAAAGTGTGCTTCAAAACTGCTCTTTGAAAAGAAAGGTTCAACACTGTGAGTTGAATGCACATATCGTGAAGAAGTTTCTGAGAATGCTTCTGTCTAGTACTTAGGTGAAGAGATTCCATTTCACAGCATAGGCCTCATAGTGCTCCAAATATCCACTTGCAGATTCTACAAAAAGAGTGTTTGAAAACTGTTCTATCAAAAGGAAGGTTCAACTCTGTGAGTAGAATGCACTCATCACAAAGAAGTTTCTGAGAATGCTTCTGTCTAGTTTTTATGTGAAGACATTTCCTTTTCCAACATAGGCCTCAAAGCGTTCCGAATAAACACTTGCAGATTGTACAAAAGGAGTGTTTCAAAACTGTTCTATGAAAAGGAACGTTCAAGTCTGTGAGTTGAATGCACTCCTCACAAAGAAGTTTCTGAGAATGCAGCTGTCTAGTTTTTGTGTGAAGATATTTCCTTTTCCTTGCATAGGTCTCAAATCGCTGGAAATATCCACTTGCAGATTTCACAAAAAGAGTGTTTCCAAACTGCTCTATCAAAAGACAGGTTCAACTCTGTGAGTGGAATGCACGCATCGAGAAGAACTTTCTGAGAATGCTTCTGTCTAGTTTTTAGGTGAAGATATTACATTTCCCAGCATAGGCCTCAAAGTGCTCCAAATATCCTTTTGCAGATTTTACAAAAAGAGTGTTTCAAAACTGCTCTTTCAAAAAGAAGGTTCAACTCTCTGAGTTGAATGCACTCAACACAAGGAAGTTTCTGAGAATGCTTCTGTCTAGTTTTTATGTGAAGATATTTCCATTTCCAGCATAGGCCTCAAAGCGCTCCAAATATCCATTTGCAGATTCTACAAAAAGAGTGTTTCCAAACTTCTCTATCAATTAGTAGGTTCAACTCTGTGAGGTGAATGCACTCATCACAAAGAAGTTTCTGAGAATGCTGCTGTTTAGTTCTTATGTGAAGATATTTCCTTTTCCAGCATAGGCCGGAAATCGCTCTAAATATCCACTTGCAGATTTTACCAAAAGTGTGTTTCAAAACTGCTCTTTGAAAAGAAAGGTTCAACTCTGTGAGTTGATTGCACATGTGGTGAAGAAGTTTCTGAGAATGCTTCTGTCTAGTACTTAGCTGAAGAGATTTCATTTCACAGCATAGGCCTCATAGTGCTCCAAATATCCACTTGCAGATTCTACAAAAAGAGTGTTTCAAAACTGTTCTATCAAAAGGAAGGTTCAACTCTGTGACTACAATGCACTCATCACAAAGAAGTTTCTGGGAATGCTTCTGTCTAGTTTTTATGTGAAGATATTTCCTTTTCCAACATAGGCCTCAAAGCGCTCCGAATAAACACCTGCAGATTGTACAAAAGGAGTGTTTCAAAACTGTTCTATGAAAAGGAACGTTCAAGTCTGTGAGTTGAATGCACTCCTCACAAAGAAGTTTCTGAGAATGCAGCTGTCTAGTTTTTGTGTGAAGATATTTCCTTTTCCTTGCATAGACCTCAAATCGCTGGAAATATCCACTTGCAGATTTCACAAAAAGAGTGTTTCCAAACTGCTCTATCAAAAGACGGGTTGAAATCTGTGAGTTGAATGCACGCATCGAGGAGATCTTTCTGAGAATGCTTCTGTCTAGTTTTTAGGTGAAGATATTCCATTTCCCAGCAAGGGCCTCAAAATTCTCCAAATATCCATTTGCAGATTTTACAAAAAGAGTGTTTCAAAGCTGCTCTTTCAAAAAGAAGGTTCAAGCCTATGGGTTGAACGCACTCAACGCAAGGAAGTTTCTGAGAATGCTTCTGTCCAGTTTTTATGTGAATATATTTCCATTTCCAGCCTAGGCTTCAAAGCGCTCCAAATATCCACTTGCAGATTCTACAAAAAGAGTGTTTCCAAACTTGTCTATCAATTAGTAGGTTTAACTCTGTTAGGTGAATGCACTCATCACAATGAAATTTCTGAGAATGCTTCTCTCTAGTTTTTATGTGAAGCAATTTCCTTTTCCAACGTAGGCCTCAAGGTGCTCTGCATAAACACTTGCGAATTCTACAAACTTAGTGATTCAAAACTGTTCTATCAAAAGGAACGTTCAAGTCTGAGGTGAATGCACTCATCAGAGAGAACTTTCTCAGAATGCTTCTGTCTAGTTTTCAGGTGAAGATATTTCACTTCCCAGCATAGGCCTCAAAGCGCTCCAAATATCCACTTGCAGATTCTACAAAAAGAGTCTTTCAAAACTGCTCTTTGAAAAGGAAGGTTCAAATCTGTGAGTTGAAAGCACTCATCAGAGAGGTTTCCGAGAATGATTCTATCTAGTTTTCATCTGCATGTGTTTCCTTTTCCACTAGATGCCGCAATCGCACCAAATATCCACTTGCAGTTTCCACGAAAAGAGTGTTGCAGAACTGCTCCATGGAAAATAGTGTTCAACTCTGTGAGTTCAATCCCCACATGACATAAAAGTTTCTGAAAATGCTTCTGTCCAGTTTGTATATGAAGATTTCTCCTTTTCCTGCATAAGCCTCAAAGAGCTCCAAATATCCACTTGCGTATTCTACAAAAACCGTGTTTCATAACTGGTCTATCAAAAGGGAGGTTCAACTCTGTGAGTTGAATGCACTCATCACAAAGAAGTTTCTGTGAATGCTTCCATCTAGCTTTTATGCAATGATATTTCCTTTTGCAGCATAGGCCTCAAAGCGCTCCAAATATCCACTTGCAGATTCTACAAAAAGAGGGTTTCAAAACTGCTCTATCAAAAGGCAGGTTGAACTCCGTGAGTTGAATGCACAAAGCACAGGGGACTTTCTGAGAAAGCTTTTGTCCAGTTTCTACGTGAAGATATTTCCTATTCCTGCATAGGCCTCAAAGCACTCCATCCATCCACATGAAGATTCTACTAAGAGTGTTTCGAAACTTCTCTATCAAAAGAAAGGTTGAACTCCGTGAGTTCAACGCACACATCACAAAGAAGTTTCTGAGAATGCTTCTGTCCAGCTTTTATATGAAGATATTTCCTTTTCCAGCATAGGCCTCAAAGCGCTCCATATATCCACTTGCAGATGCTACAAAAAGAGTGTTTCAAAACAGCTCTTTCAGAAGGAAGCTTCAAATCTGTGAGTTGAATGCACTTCTCACAAAGACGTTTCTGAGAATGCTTCTGTCTAGATTTCATGAGAAGATGTTTCCATTTACATCACAGGCCTCAAATCCCTCCAAATATTCACTTGCGTGTTCTACAAAAAGAGTGTTTCGAAACTTCTCTATCGATTGGTAGGTTCAACTCTCTGAGTTGAATGCACTCTTTACAAAGAGGTTTCTGAGAATATTTCTGTCTAGTTTTTATGTGAAGATATATCCTTTTCCAACATAGGCCTCGAAGCGCTCCGACTAAACAATTGCAGATCCTACAAAAGGAGTGCTTCAAAACTGTTCTATCGAAAGGAACGTTCAAGTCTGTGAGATGAATGCACTCTTCTCAAAGAGGTTTCTGAGAATGCTGCTGTCTAGTTTTTAGGTGAAGACATTTCCTTTTCCAGCATAGGCCTCAAAGCGCTCCAAATACCCACTTGCAGATTCTACAAAAAGAGTGTCTCCCAACTTCTCTATCAATTGGTAGGTTCAAGTCTGTGAGTTGAATGCAATCCACACAAAGAAGTTTCTGAGAATGCTGCTGTTTAGTTCTTATGTGAAGATATTTCCTTTTCCAGCATAGGCCGGAAATCGCTACAAATATCCACTTGCAGATTTTACCAAAAGTGTGCTTCAAAACTGCTCTTTGAAAAGAAAGGTTCAACACTGTGAGTTGAATGCACATATCGTGAAGAAGTTTCTGAGAATGCTTCTGTCTAGTACTTAGGTGAAGAGATTCCATTTCACAGCATAGGCCTCATAGTGCTCCAAATATCCACTTGCAGATTCTACAAAAAGAGTGTTTCAAAACTGTTCTATCAAAAGGAAGGTTCAAGTCTGTGAGTAGAATGCACTCATCACAAAGAAGTTTCTGAGAATGCTTCTGTCTAGTTTTTATGTGAAGATATTTCCTTTTCCAACATAGGCCTCAAAGCGCTCCGAATAAACACCTGCAGATTGTACAAAAGGAGTGTTTCAAAACTGTTCTATGAAAAGGAACGTTCAAGTCTGTGAGTTGAATGCACTCCTCACAAAGAAGTTTCTGAGAATGCAGCTGTCTAGTTTTTGTGTGAAGATATTTCCTTTTCCTTGCATAGACCTCAAATCGCTGGAAATATCCACTTGCAGATTTCACAAAAAGAGTGTTTCCAAACTGCTCTATCAAAAGACGGGTTGAAATCTGTGAGTTGAATGCACGCATCGAGGAGATCTTTCTGAGAATGCTTCTGTCTAGTTTTTAGGTGAAGATATTCCATTTCCCAGCATGGGCCTCAAAATGCTCCAAATATCCATTTGCAGATTTTACAAAAAGAGTGTTTCAAAACTGCTCTTTCAAAAAGAAGGATGATTTCCAATTTCATCCATGTCCCTACAAAGGACATGATCATTCTCAGTAAACTATCGCAAGAACAAAAAACCAAACACCGCATATTCTCACTCATAGGTGGGAATTGAACAATGAGAACACATGGACACAGGAAGGGGAACATCACACTTCAGGGACTGTTGTGGGTTGGGGGGAGGGGGCAGGGATAACATTGGGAGATATACCTAATGCTAGATGACGAGTTGGTGGGTGCAGTGCACCAGCATGGCACATGTATACATATGCAAATTACTGCACGTGGGGCACATGTACCATAAAACCTAAAGTATAATAATAATAATAATAATAATAATTACAATAAAAGAAAAAAAAAAAAAAGAAAAAGAAAGTTCAAGTCTATGGGTTGAACGCACTCAACACAAGGAAGTTTCTGAGAATGCTTCTGTCCAGTTTTTATGTGAATATATTTCCATTTCCAGCCTAGGCTTCAAAGCGCTCCAAATATCCACTTGCAGATTCTACAAAAAGAGTGTTTCCAAACTTGTCTATCAATTAGTAGGTTTAACTCTGTTAGGTGAATGCACTCATCACAATGAAATTTCTGAGAATGCTTCTCTCTAGTTTTTATGTGAAGCAATTTCCTTTTCCAACATAGGCCTCAAGGTGCTCTGCATAAACACTTGCGAATTCTACAAACTTAGTGATTCAAAACTGTTCTATCAAAAGGAACGTTCAAGTCTGAGGTGAATGCACTCATCAGAGAGAACTTTCTCAGAATGCTTCTGTCTAGTTTTCAGGTGAAGATATTTCATTTCCCAGCGTAGGCCTCAAAGCGCTCCAAATATCCACTTGCAGATTCTACAAAAAGAGTCTTTCAAAACTGCTCTTTGAAAAGGAAGGTTCAAATCTGTGAGTTGAAAGCACTCATCAGAGAGAAGTTTCCGAGAATGATTCTATCTAGTTTTCATCTGCATGTGTTTCCTTTTCCACTAGATGCCGCAATCGCACCAAATATCCACTTGCAGTTTCCACGAAAAGAGTGTTGCAGAACTGCTCCATGGAAAGGAGTGTTCAACTCTGTGAGTTCAATCCCCACATGACATAAAAGTTTCTGAAAATGCTTCTGTCCAGTTTGTATATGAAGATATCTCCTTTTCCAGCATAAGCCTCAAAGAGCTCCAAATATCCACTTGCGTATTCTACAAAAACCGTGTTTCCTAACTGGTCTATCAAAAGGGAGGTTCAACTCTGTGAGTTGAATGCACTCATCACAAAGAAGTTTCTGTGAATGCTTCCATCTAGCTTTTATGCAATGATATTTCCTTTTGCAGCATAGGCCTCAAAGCGCTCCAAATATCCACTTGCAGATTCTACAAAAAGAGGGTTTCAAATCTGCTCTATCAAAAGGCAGGTTGAACTCCGTGAGTTGAATGCACAAAGCACAGGGAACTTTCTGAGAAAGCTTTTGTCCAGTTTCTACGTGAAGATATTTCCTTTTCCAGCATAGGCCGGAAATCGCTACAAATATCCACTTGCAGATTTTACCAAAAGTGTGCTTCAAAACTGCTCTTTGAAAAGAAAGGTTCAACACTGTGAGTTGAATGCACATATCGTGAAGAAGTTTCTGAGAATGCTTCTGTCTAGTACTTAGGTGAAGAGATTCCATTTCACAGCATAGGCCTCATAGTGCTCCAAATATCCACTTGCAGATTCTACAAAAAGAGTGTTTGAAAACTGTTCTATCAAAAGGAAGGTTCAACTCTGTGAGTAGAATGCACTCATCACAAAGAAGTTTCTGAGAATGCTTCTGTCTAGTTTTTATGTGAAGACATTTCCTTTTCCAACATAGGCCTCAAAGCGTTCCGAATAAACACTTGCAGATTGTACAAAAGGAGTGTTTCAAAACTGTTCTATGAAAAGGAACGTTCAAGTCTGTGAGTTGAATGCACTCCTCACAAAGAAGTTTCTGAGAATGCAGCTGTCTAGTTTTTGTGTGAAGATATTTCCTTTTCCTTGCATAGGTCTCAAATCGCTGGAAATATCCACTTGCAGATTTCACAAAAAGAGTGTTTCCAAACTGCTCTATCAAAAGACAGGTTCAACTCTGTGAGTGGAATGCACGCATCGAGAAGAACTTTCTGAGAATGCTTCTGTCTAGTTTTTAGGTGAAGATATTACATTTCCCAGCATAGGCCTCAAAGTGCTCCAAATATCCTTTTGCAGATTTTACAAAAAGAGTGTTTCAAAACTGCTCTTTCAAAAAGAAGGTTCAACTCTCTGAGTTGAATGCACTCAACACAAGGAAGTTTCTGAGAATGCTTCTGTCTAGTTTTTATGTGAAGATATTTCCATTTCCAGCATAGGCCTCAAAGCGCTCCAAATATCCATTTGCAGATTCTACAAAAAGAGTGTTTCCAAACTTCTCTATCAATTAGTAGGTTCAACTCTGTGAGGTGAATGCACTCATCACAAAGAAGTTTCTGAGAATGCTGCTGTTTAGTTCTTATGTGAAGATATTTCCTTTTCCAGCATAGACCGGAAATCGCTACAAATATCCACTTGCAGATTTTACCAAAAGTGTGTTTCAAAACTGCTCTTTGAAAAGAAAGGTTCAACTCTGTGAGCTGATTGCACATGTGGTGAAGAAGTTTCTGAGAATGCTTCTGTCTAGTACTTAGCTGAAGAGATTTCATTTCACAGCATAGGCCTCATAGTGCTCCAAATATCCACTTGCAGATTCTACAAAAAGAGTGTTTCAAAACTGTTCTATCAAAAGGAAGGTTCAACTCTGTGACTACAATGCACTCATCACAAAGAAGTTTCTGAGAATGCTTCTGTCTAGTTTTTATGTGAAGATATTTCCTTTTCCAACATAGGCCTCAAAGCGCTCCGAATAAACACCTGCAGATTGTACAAAAGGAGTGTTTCAAAACTGTTCTATGAAAAGGAACTTTCAAGTCTGTGAGTTGAATGCACTCCTCACAAAGAAGTTTCTGAGAATGCAGCTGTCTAGTTTTTGTGTGAAGATATTTCCTTTTCCTTGCATAGACCTCAAATCGCTGGAAATATCCACTTGCAGATTTCACAAAAAGAGTGTTTCCAAACTGCTCTATCAAAAGACGGGTTGAAATCTGTGAGTTGAATGCACGCATCGAGGAGATCTTTCTGAGAATGCTTCTGTCTAGTTTTTAGGTGAAGATATTCCGTTTCCCAGCATGGGCTTCAAAATGCTCCAAATATCCATTTGCAGATTTTACAAAAAGAGTGTTTCAAAGCTGCTCTTTCAAAAAGAAGGTTCAAGTCTATGGGTTGAACGCACTCAACACAAGGAAGTTTCTGAGAATGCTTCTGTCCAGTTTTTATGTGAATATATTTCCATTTCCAGCCTAGGCTTCAAAGCGCTCCAAATATCCACTTGCAGATTCTACAAAAAGAGTGTTTCCAAACTTGTCTATCAATTAGTAGGTTTAACTCTGTTAGGTGAATGCACTCATCACAATGAAATTTCTGAGAATGCTTCTCTCTAGTTTTTATGTGAAGCAATTCCCTTTTCCAACGTAGGCCTCAAGGTGCTCTGCATAAACACTTGCGAATTCTACAAACTTAGTGATTGAAAACTGTTCTATCAAAAGGAACGTTCAAGTCTGAGGTGAATGCACTCATCAGAGAGAACTTTCTCAGAATGCTTCTGTCTAGTTTTCAGGTGAAGATATTTCACTTCCCAGCATAGGCCTCAAAGCGCTCCAAATATCCACTTGCAGATTCTACAAAAAGAGTCTTTCAAAACTGCTCTTTGAAAAGGAAGTTTCAAATCTGTGAGTTGAAAGCACTCATCAGAGAGAAGTTTCCGAGAATGATTCTATCTGGTTTTCATCTGCATGTGTTTCCTTTTCCACTAGATGCCGCAATCGCACCAAATATCCACTTGCAGTTTCCACGAAAAGAGTGTTGCAGAACTGCTCCATGGAAAGGAGTGTTCAACTCTGTGAGTTCAATCCCCACATGACATAAAAGTTTCTGAAAATGCTTCTGTCCAGTTTGTATATGAAGATATCTCCTTTTCCAGCATAAGCCTCAAAGAGCTCCAAATATCCACTTGCGTATTCTACAAAAACCGTGTTTCATAACTGGTCTATCAAAAGGGAGGTTCAACTCTGTGAGTTGAATGCACTCATCACAAAGAAGTTTCTGTGAATGCTTCCATTTAGCTTTTATGCAATGATATTTCCTTTTGCAGCATAGGCCTCAAAGCGCTCCAAATATCCACTTGCAGATTCTACAAAAAGAGGGTTTCAAAACTGCTCTATCAAAAGGCAGGTTGAACTCCGTGAGTTGAATGCACAAAGCACAGGGAACTTTCTGAGAAAGCTTTTGTCCAGTTTCTACGTGAAGATATTTCCTTTTCCAGCATAGGCCGGAAATCGCTACAAATATCCACTTGCAGATTTTACCAAAAGTGTGCTTCAAAACTGCTCTTTGAAAAGAAAGGTTCAACACTGTGAGTTGAATGCACATATCGTGAAGAAGTTTCTGAGAATGCTTCTGTCTAGTACTTAGGTGAAGAGATTCCATTTCACAGCATAGGCCTCATAGTGCTCCAAATATCCACTTGCAGATTCTACAAAAAGAGTGTTTGAAAACTGTTCTATCAAAAGGAAGGTTCAACTCTGTGAGTAGAATGCACTCATCACAAAGAAGTTTCTGAGAATGCTTCTGTCTAGTTTTTATGTGAAGACATTTCCTTTTCCAACATAGGCCTCAAAGCGTTCCGAATAAACACTTGCAGATTGTACAAAAGGAGTGTTTCAAAACTGTTCTATGAAAAGGAACGTTCAAGTCTGTGAGTTGAATGCACTCCTCACAAAGAAGTTTCTGAGAATGCAGCTGTCTAGTTTTTGTGTGAAGATATTTCCTTTTCCTTGCATAGGTCTCAAATCGCTGGAAATATCCACTTGCAGATTTCACAAAAAGAGTGTTTCCAAACTGCTCTATCAAAAGACAGGTTCAACTCTGTGAGTGGAATGCACGCATCGAGAAGAACTTTCTGAGAATGCTTCTGTCTAGTTTCTAGGTGAAGATATTACATTTCCCAGCATAGGCCTCAACGTGCTCCAAATATCCTTTTGCAGATTTTACAAAAAGAGTGTTTCAAAACTGCTCTTTCAAAAAGAAGGTTCAACTCTGTGAGTTGAATGCACTCAACACAAGGAAGTTTCTGAGAATGCTTCTGTCTAGTTTTTATGTGAAGATATTTCCATTTCCAGCATAGGCCTCAAAGCGCTCCAAATATCCATTTGCAGATTCTACAAAAAGAGTGTTTCCAAACTTCTCTATCAATTAGTAGGTTCAACTCTGTGAGGTGAATGCACTCATCACAAAGAAGTTTCTGAAAATGCTGCTGTTTAGTTCTTATGTGAAGATATTTCCTTTTCCAGCATAGGCCGGAAATCGCTCTAAATATCCACTTGCAGATTTTACCAAAAGTGTGTTTCAAAACTGCTCTTTGAAAAGAAAGGTTCAACTCTGTGAGTTGATTGCACATGTGGTGAAGAAGTTTCTGAGAATGCTTCTGTCTAGTACTTAGCTGAAGAGATTTCATTTCACAGCATAGGCCTCATAGTGCTCCAAATATCCACTTGCAGATTCTACAAAAAGAGTGTTTCAAAACTGTTCTATCAAAAGGAAGGTTCAACTCTGTGACTAGAATGCACTCATCACAAAGAAGTTTCTGAGAATGCTTCTGTCTAGTTTTTATGTGAAGATATTTCCTTTTCCAACATAGGCCTCAAAGCGCTCCGAATAAACACCTGCAGATTGTACAAAAGGAGTGTTTCAAAACTGTTCTATGAAAAGGAACTTTCAAGTCTGTGAGTTGAATGCACTCCTCACAAAGAAGTTTCTGAGAATGCAGCTGTCTAGTTTTTGTGTGAAGATATTTCCTTTTCCTTGCATAGACCTCAAATCGCTGGAAATATCCACTTGCAGATTTCACAAAAAGAGTGCTTCCAAACTGCTCTATCAAAAGACGGGTTGAAATCTGTGAGTTGAATGCACGCATCGAGGAGATCTTTCTGAGAATGCTTCTGTCTAGTTTTTAGGTGAAGATATTCCATTTCCCAGCATGGGCTTCAAAATGCTCCAAATATCCATTTGCAGATTTTACAAAAAGAGTGTTTCAAAGCTGCTCTTTCAAAAAGAAGGTTCAAGTCTATGGGTTGAACGCACTCAACACAAGGAAGTTTCTGAGAATGCTTCTGTCCAGTTTTTATGTGAATATATTTCCATTTCCAGCCTAGGCTTCAAAGCGCTCCAAATATCCACTTGCAGATTCTACAAAAAGAGTGTTTCCAAACTTGTCTATCAATTAGTAGGTTTAACTCTGTTAGGTGAATGCACTCATCACAATGAAATTTCTGAGAATGCTTCTCTCTAGTTTTTATGTGAAGCAATTCCCTTTTCCAACGTAGGCCTCAAGGTGCTCTGCATAAACACTTGCGAATTCTACAAAATTAGTGATTCAAAACTGTTCTATCAAAAGGAACGTTCAAGTCTGAGGTGAATGCACTCATCAGAGAGAACTTTCTCAGAATGCTTCTGTCTAGTTTTCAGGTGAAGATATTTCACTTCCCAGCATAGGCCTCAAAGCGCTCCAAATATCCACTTGCAGATTCTACAAAAAGAGTCTTTCAAAACTGCTCTTTGAAAAGGAAGTTTCAAATCTGTGAGTTGAAAGCACTCATCAGAGAGAAGTTTCCGAGAATGATTCTATCTAGTTTTCATCTGCATGTGTTTCCTTTTCCACTAGATGCCGCAATCGCACCAAATATCCACTTGCAGTTTCCACGAAAAGAGTGTTGCAGAACTGCTCCATGGAAAGGAGTGTTCAACTCTGTGAGTTCAATCCCCACATGACATAAAAGTTTCTGAAAATGCTTCTGTCCAGTTTGTATATGAAGATATCTCCTTTTCCAGCATAAGCCTCAAAGAGCTCCAAATATCCACTTGCGTATTCTACAAAAACCGTGTTTCATAACTGGTCTATCAAAAGGGAGGTTCAACTCTGTGAGTTGAATGCACTCATCACAAAGAAGTTTCTGTGAATGCTTCCATCTAGCTTTTATGCAATGATATTTCCTTTTGCAGCATAGGCCTCAAAGCGCTCCAAATATCCACTTGCAGATTCTACAAAAAGAGGGTTTCAAAACTGCTCTATCAAAAGGCAGGTTGAACTCCGTGAGTTGAATGCACAAAGCACAGGGAACATTCTGAGAAAGCTTTTGTCCAGTTTCTACGTGAAGATATTTCCTTTTCCAGCATAGGCCGGAAATCGCTACAAATATCCACTTGCAGATTTTACCAAAAGTGTGCTTCAAAACTGCTCTTTGAAAAGAAAGGTTCAACACTGTGAGTTGAATGCACATATCGTGAAGAAGTTTCTGAGAATGCTTCTGTCTAGTACTTAGGTGAAGAGATTCCATTTCACAGCATAGGCCTCATAGTGCTCCAAATATCCACTTGCAGATTCTACAAAAAGAGTGTTTGAAAACTGTTCTATCAAAAGGAAGGTTCAACTCTGTGAGTAGAATGCACTCATCACAAAGAAGTTTCTGAGAATGCTTCTGTCTAGTTTTTATGTGAAGACATTTCCTTTTCCAACATAGGCCTCAAAGCGTTCCGAATAAACACCTGCAGATTGTACAAAAGGAGTGTTTCAAAACTGTTCTATGAAAAGGAACGTTCAAGTCTGTGAGTTGAATGCACTCCTCACAAAGAAGTTTCTGAGAATGCAGCTGTCTAGTTTTTGTGTGAAGATATTTCCTTTTCCTTGCATAGGTCTCAAATCGCTGGAAATATCCACTTGCAGATTTCACAAAAAGAGTGTTTCCAAACTGCTCTATCAAAAGACAGGTTCAACTCTGTGAGTGGAATGCACGCATCGAGAAGAACTTTCTGAGAATGCTTCTGTCTAGTTTTTAGGTGAAGATATTACATTTCCCAGCATAGGCCTCAAAGTGCTCCAAATATCCTTTTGCAGATTTTACAAAAAGAGTGTTTCAAAACTGCTCTTTCAAAAAGAAGGTTCAACTCTGTGAGTTGTATGCACTCAACACAAGGAAGTTTCTGAGAATGCTTGTGTCTAGTTTTTATGTGAAGATATTTCCATTTCCAGCATAGGCCTCAAAGCGCTCCAAATATCCATTTGCAGATTCTACAAAAAGAGTGTTTCCAAACTTCTCTATCAATTAGTAGGTTCAACTCTGTGAGGTGAATGCACTCATCACAAAGAAGTTTCTGAGAATGCTGCTGTTTAGTTCTTATGTGAAGACATTTCCTTTTCCAGCATAGGCCGGAAATCGATCTAAATATCCACTTGCAGATTTTACCAAAAGTGTGTTTCAAAACTGCTCTTTGAAAAGAAAGGTTGAACTCTGTGAGTTGATTGCACATGTGGTGAAGAAGTTTCTGAGAATGCTTCTGTCTAGTACTTAGCTGAAGAGATTTCATTTCACAGCATAGGCCTCATAGTGCTCCAAATATCCACTTGCAGATTCTACAAAAAGAGTGTTTCAAAACTGTTCTATCAAAAGGAAGGTTCAACTCTGTGACTAGAATGCACTCATCACAAAGAAGTTTCTGAGAATGCTTCTGTCTAGTTTTTATGTGAAGATATTTCCTTTTCCTACATAGGCCTCAAAGCGCTCCGAATAAACACCTGCAGATTGTACAAAAGGAGTGTTTCAAAACTGTTCTATGAAAAGGAACGTTCAAGTCTGTGAGTTGAATGCACTCCTCACAAAGAAGTTTCTGAGAATGCAGCTGTCTAGTTTTTGTGTGAAGATATTTCCTTTTCCTTGCATAGACCTCAAATCGCTGGAAACATCCACTTGCAGATTTCACAAAAAGAGTGTTTCCAAACTGCTCTATCAAAAGACGGGTTGAAATCTGTGAGTTGAATGCACGCATCGAGGAGATCTTTCTGAGAATGCTTCTGTCTAGTTTTTAGGTGAAGATATTCCATTTCCCAGCATGGGCCTCAAAATGCTCCAAATATCCATTTGCAGATTTTACAAAAAGAGTGTTTCAAAACTGCTCTTTCAAAAAGAAGGTTCAAGTCTATGGGTTGAACGCACTCAACACAAGGAAGTTTCTGAGAATGCTTCTGTCCAGTTTTTATGTGAATATATTTCCATTTCCAGCCTAGGCTTCAAAGCGCTCCAAATATCCACTTGCAGATTCTACAAAAAGAGTGTTTCCAAACTTGTCTATCAATTAGTAGGTTTAACTCTGTTAGGTGAATGCACTCATCACAATGAAATTTCTGAGAATGCTTCTCTCTAGTTTTTATGTGAAGCAATTTCCTTTTCCAACATAGGCCTCAAGGTGCTCTGCATAAACACTTGCGAATTCTACAAACTTAGTGATTCAAAACTGTTCTATCAAAAGGAACGTTCAAGTCTGAGGTGAATGCACTCATCAGAGAGAACTTTCTCAGAATGCTTCTGTCTGGTTTTCAGGTGAAGATATTTCACTTCCCAGCATAGGCCTCCAAGCGCTCCAAATATCCACTTGCAGATTCTACAAAAAGAGTCTTTCAAAACTGCTCTTTGAAAAGGAAGGTTCAAATCTGTGAGTTGAAAGAACTCATCAGAG
This sequence comes from Pongo pygmaeus, assembly GCF_028885625.2. Lineage (NCBI taxonomy): Eukaryota > Metazoa > Chordata > Mammalia > Primates > Hominidae > Pongo > Pongo pygmaeus. Next base: position 22,924,809 of record NC_085930.1, read on the forward strand.
AGAAGTTTCCGAGAATGAGTCTATCTAGTTTTCATCTGCATGTGTTTCCTTTTCCACTAGATGCCGCAATCGCACCAAATATCCACTTGCAGTTTCCACGAAAAGAGTGTTGCAGAACTGCTCCATGGAAAGGAGTGTTCAACTCTGTGAGTTCAATCCCCACATGACATAAAAGTTTCTGAAAATGCTTCTGTCCAGTTTGTATATGAAGATATCTCCTTTTCCAGCATAAGCCTCAAAGAGCTCCAAATATCCACTTGCGTATTCTACAAAAACCGTGTTTCATAACTGGTCTATCAAAAGGGAGGTTCAACTCTGTGAGTTGAATGCACTCATCACAAAGAAGTTTCTGTGAATGCTTCCATCTAGCTTTTATGCAATGATATTTCCTTTTACAGCATAGGCCTCAAAGCGCTCCAAATATCCACTTGCAGATTCTACAAAAAGAGGGTTTCAAAACTGCTCTATCAAAAGGCAGGTTGAATTCCGTGAGTTGAATGCACAAAGCACAGGGAACTTTCTGAGAAAGCTTTTGTCCAGTTTCTACGTGAAGATATTTCCTATTCCTGCATAGGCCTCAAAGCACTCCATCCATCCACATGAAGATTCTACTAAAAGAGTGTTTCGAAACTTCTCTATCAAAAGAAAGGTTGAACTCCGTGAGTTCAACGCACACATCACAAAGAAGTTTCTGAGAATGCTTCTGTCCAGTTTTTATGTGAAGATATTTCCTTTTCCAGCATAGGCCTCAAAGCGCTCCATATATCCACTTGCAGATGCTACAAAAAGAGTGTTTCAAAACTGCTCTTTCAGAAGGAAGCTTCAAGTCTGTGAGTTGAATGCACTTATCACAAAGACGTTTCTGAGAATGCTTCTGTCTAGATTTCATGAGAAGATGTTTCCATTTACATCACAGGCCTCAAATCCCTCCAAATATTCACTTGCGTGTTCTACAAAAAGAGTGTTTCGAAACTTCTCTATCGATTGGTAGGTTCAACTCTCTGAGTTGAATGCACTCTTTACAAAGAGGTTTCTGAGAATATTTCTGTCTAGTTTTTATGTGAAGATATATCCTTTTCGAACATAGGCCTCGAAGCGCTCCAACTAAACAATTGCAGATTCTACAAAAGGAGTGCTTCAAAACTGTTCTATCGAAAGGAACGTTCAAGTCTGTGAGATGAATGCACTCTTCTCAAAGAGGTTTCTGAGAATGCTGCTGTCTAGTTTTTAGGTGAAGACATTTCCTTTTCCAGCATAGGCCTCAAAGCGCTCCAAATACCCACTTGCAGATTCTACAAAAAGAGTGTCTCCCAACTTCTCTATCAATTGGTAGGTTCAAGTCTGTGAGTTGAATGCAATCCACACAAAGAAGTTTCTGAGAATGCTGCTGTTTAGTTCTTATGTGAAGATATTTCCTTTTCCAGCATAGGCCGGAAATCGCTACAAATATCCACTTGCAGATTTTACCAAAAGTGTGCTTCAAAACAGCTCTTTGAAAAGAAAGGTTCAACACAGTGAGTTGAATGCACATATCGTGAAGAAGTTTCTGAGAATGCTTCTGTCTAGTACTTAGGTGAAGAGATTCCATTTCACAGCATAGGCCTCATAGTGCTCCAAATATCCACTTGCAGATTCTACAAAAAGAGTGTTTGAAAACTGTTCTATCAAAAGGAAGGTTCAACTCTGTGACTAGAATGCACTCATCACAAAGAAGTTTCTGAGAATGCTTCTGTCTAGTTTTTATGTGAAGACATTTCCTTTTCCAACATAGGCCTCAAAGCGTTCCGAATAAACACTTGCAGATTGTACAAAAGGAGTGTTTCAAAACTGTTCTATGAAAAGGAACGTTCAAGTCTGTGAGTTGAATGCACTCCTCACAAAGAAGTTTCTGAGAATGCAGCTGTCTAGTTTTTGTGTGAAGATATTTGCTTTTCCTTGCATAGGTCTCAAATCGCTGGAAATATCCACTTGCAGATTTCACAAAAAGAGTGTTTCCAAACTGCTCTATCAAAAGACAGGTTCAACTCTGTGAGTGGAATGCACGCATCGAGAAGAACTTTCTGAGAATGCTTCTGTCTAGTTTTTAGGTGAAGATATTACATTTCCCAGCATAGGCCTCAAAGTGCTCCAAATATCCTTTTGCAGATTTTACAAAAAGAGTGTTTCAAAACTGCTCTTTCAAAAAGAAGGTTCAACTCTGTGAGTTGAATGCACTCAACACAAGGAAGTTTCTGAGAATGCTTCTGTCTAGTTTTTATGTGAAGATATTTCCATTTCCAGCATAGGCCTCAAAGCGCTCCAAATATCCATTTGCAGATTCTACAAAAAGAGTGTTTCCAAACTTCTCTATCAATTAGTAGGTTCAACTCTGTGAGGTGAATGCACTCATCACAAAGAAGTTTCTGAGAATGCTGCTGTTTAGTTCTTATGTGAAGATATTTCCTTTTCCAGCATAGGCCGGAAATCGCTCTAAATATCCACTTGCAGATTTTACCAAAAGTGTGTTTCAAAACTGCTCTTTGAAAAGAGAGGTTCAACTCTGTGAGTTGATTGCACATGTGGTGAAGAAGTTTCTGAGAATGCTTCTGTCTAGTACTTAGCTGAAGAGATTTCATTTCACAGCATAGGCCTCATAGTGCTCCAAATATCCACTTGCAGATTCTACGAAAAGAGTGTTTCAAAACTGTTCTATCAAAAGGAAGGTTCAACTCTGTGACTAGAAAGCACTCATCACAAAGAAGTTTCTGAGAATGCTTCTGTCTAGTTTTTATGTGAAGATATTTCCTTTTCCAACATAGGCCTCAAAGCGCTCCGAATAAACACCTTCAGATTGTACAAAAGGAGTGTTTCAAAACTGTTCTATGAAAAGGAACGTTCAAGTCTGTGAGTTGAATGCACTCCTCACAAAGAAGTTTCTGAGAATGCAGCTGTCTAGCTTTTGTGTGAAGATATTTCCTTTTCCTTGCATAGACCTCAAATCGCTGGAAATATCCACTTGCAGATTTCACAAAAAGAGTGTTTCCAAACTGCTCTATCAAAAGACGGGTTGAAATCTGTGAGTTGAATGCACGCATCGAGGAGATCTTTCTGAGAATGCTTCTGTCTAGTTTTTAGGTGAAGATATTCCATTTCCCAGCATGGGCCACAAAATGCTCAAAATATCCATTTGCAGATTTTACAAAAAGAGTGTTTCAAAACTGCTCTTTCAAAAAGAAGGTTCAAGTCTATGGGCTGAACGCACTCAACACAAGGACGTTTCTGAGAATGCTTCTGTCCAGTTTTTATGTGAATATATTTCCATTTCCAGCCTAGGCTTCAAAGCGCTCCAAATATCCACTTGCAGATTCTACAAAAAGAGTGTTTCCAAACTTGTCTATCAATTAGTAGGTTTAACTCTGTTAGGTGAATGCACTCATCACAATGAAATTTCTGAGAATGCTTCTCTCTAGTTTTTATGTGAAGCAATTTCCTTTTCCAACATAGGCCTCAAGGTGCTCTGCATAGACACTTGCGAATTCTACAAACTTAGTGATTCAAAACTGTTCTATCAAAAGGAACGTTCAAGTCTGAGGTGAATGCACTCATCAGAGAGAACTTTCTCAGAATGCTTCTGTCTAGTTTTCAGGTGAAGATATTTCATTTCCCAGCATAGGCCTCAAAGCGCTCCAAATATCCACTTGCAGATTCCACAAAAAGAGTCTTTCAAAACTGCTCTTTGAAAAGGAAGGTTCAAATCTGTGAGTTGAAAGCACTCATCAGAGAGAAGTTTCCGAGAATGATTCTATCTAGTTTTCATCTGCATGTGTTTCCTTTTCCACTAGATGCCGCAATCGCACCAAATATCCACTTGCAGTTTCCACGAAAAGAGTGTTGCAGAACTGCTCCATGGAAAGGAGTGTTCAACTCTGTGAGTTCAATCCCCACATGACATAAAAGTTTCTGAAAATGCTTCTGTCCAGTTTGTATATGAAGATATCTCCTTTTCCAGCATAAGCCTCAAAGAGCTCCAAATATCCACTTGCGTATTCTACAAAAACCGTGTTTCATAACTGGTCTATCAAAAGGGAGGTTCAACTCTGTGAGTTGAATGCACTCATCACAAAGAAGTTTCTGTGAATGCTTCCATCTAGCTTTTATGCAATGATATTTCCTTTTGCAGCATAGGCCTCAAAGCGCTCCAAATATCCACTTGCAGATTCTACAAAAAGAGGGTTTCAAAACTGCTCTATCAAAAGGCAGGTTGAACTCCGTGAGTTGAATGCACAAAGCACAGGGAACTTTCTGAGAAAGCTTTTGTCCAGTTTCTACGTGAAGATATTTCCTATTCCTGCATAGGCCTCAAAGCACTCCATCCATCCACATGAAGATTCTACTAAAAGAGTGTTTCGAAACTTCTCTATCAAAAGAAAGGTTGAACTCCGTGAGTTCAACGCACACATCACAAAGAAGTTTCTGAGAATGCTTCTGTCCAGTTTTTATGTGAAGATATTTCCTTTTCCAGCATAGGCCTCAAAGCGCTCCATATATCCACTTGCAGATGCTACAAAAAGAGTGTTTCAAAACTGCTCTTTCAGAAGGAAGCTTCAAGTCTGTGAGTTGAATGCACTTCTCACAAATACGTTTCTGAGAATGCTTCTGTCTAGATTTCATGAGAAGATGTTTCCATTTACATCACAGGCCTCAAATCCCTCCAAATATACACTTGCGTGTTCTACAAAAAGAGTGTTTCGAAACTTCTCTATCGATTGGTAGGTTCAACTCTCTGAGTTGAATGCACTCTTTACAAAGAGGTTTCTGAGAATATTTCTGTCTAGTTTTTGTGTGAAGATATATCCTTTTGCAACATAGGCCTCGAAGCGCCCCGACTAAACAATTGCAGATTCTACAAAAGGAGTGCTTCAAAACTGCTCTATCGAAAGGAACGTTCAAGTCTGTGAGATGAATGCACTCTTCTCAAAGAGGTTTCTGAGAATGCTGCTGTCTAGTTTTTAGGTGAAGACATTTCCTTTTCCAGCATAGGCCTCAAAGCGCTCCAAATACCCACTTGCAGATTCTACAAAAAGAGTGTCTCCCAACTTCTCTATCAATTGGTAGGTTCAAGTCTGTGAGTTGAATGCAATCCACACAAAGAAGTTTCTGAGAATGCTGCTGTTTAGTTCTTATGTGAAGATATTTCCTTTTCCAGCATAGGCCGGAAATCGCTACAAATATCCACTTGCAGATTTTACCAAAAGTGTGCTTCAAAACTGCTCTTTGAAAAGAAAGGTTCAACACTGTGAGTTGAATGCACATATCGTGAAGAAGTTTCTGAGAATGCTTCTGTCTAGTACTTAGGTGAAGAGATTCCATTTCACAGCATAGGCCTCATAGTGCTCCAAATATCCACTTGCAGATTCTACAAAAAGAGTGTTTGAAAACTGTTCTATCAAAAGGAAGGTTCAACTCTGTGAGTAGAATGCACTCATCACAAAGAAGTTTCAGAGAATGCTTCTGTCTAGTTTTTATGTGAAGACATTTCCTTTTCCAACATAGGCCTCAAAGCGTTCCGAATAAACACTTGCAGATTGTACAAAAGGAGTGTTTCAAAACTGTTCTATGAAAAGGAACGTTCAAGTCTGTGAGTTGAATGCACTCCTAACAAAGAAGTTTCTGAGAATGCAGCTGTCTAGTTTTTGTGTGAAGATATTTCCTTTTCCTTGCATAGGTCTCAAATCGCTGGAAATATCCACTTGCAGATTTCACAAAAAGAGTGTTTCCAAACTGCTCTATCAAAAGACAGGTTCAACTCTGTGAGTGGAATGCACGCATCGAGAAGAACTTTCTGAGAATGCTTCTGTCTAGTTTTTAGGTGAAGATATTACATTTCCCAGCATAGGCCTCAAAGTGCTCCAAATATCCTTTTGCAGATTTTACAAAAAGAGTGTTTCAAAACTGCTCTTTCAAAAAGAAGGTTCAAGTCTGTGAGTTGAATGCACTCAACACAAGGAAGTTTCTGAGAATGCTTCTGTCTAGTTTTTATGTGAAGATATTTCCATTTCCAGCATAGGCCTCTAAGCGCTCCAAATATCCATTTGCAGATTCTACAAAAAGAGTGTTTCCAAACTTCTCTATCAATTAGGTTCAACTCTGTGAGGTGAATGCACTCATCACAAAGAAGTTTCTGAGAATGCTGCTGTTTAGTTCTTATGTGAAGATATTTCCTTTTCCAGCATAGGCCGGAAATCGCTCTAAATATCCACTTGCAGATTTTACCAAAAGTGTGTTTCAAAACAGCTCTTTGAAAAGAAAGGTTCAACTCTGTGAGTTGATTGCACATGTGGTGAAGAAGTTTCTGAGAATGCTTCTGTCTGGTACTTAGCTGAAGAGATTTCATTTCACAGCATAGGCCTCATAGTGCTCCAAATATCCACTTGCAGATTCTACAAAAAGAGTGTTTCAAAACTGTTCTATCAAAAGGAAGGTTCAACTCTGTGACTAGAATGCACTCATCACAAAGAAGTTTCTGAGAATGCTTCTGTCTAGTTTTTATGTGAAGATATTTCCTTTTCCAACATAGGCCTCAAAGCGCTCCGAATAAGCACCTGCAGATTGTACAAAAGGAGTGTTTCAAAACTGTTCTATGAAAAGGAACGTTCAAGTCTGTGAGTTGAATGCACTTCTCACAAAGACGTTTCTGAGAATGCTTCTGTCTAGATTTCATGAGAAGATGTTTGCGTTTACATCACAGGCCTCAAATAACTCCAAATATTCACTTGCGTGTTCTACAAAAAGAGTGTTTCGAAACTTCTCTATCGATTGGTAGGTTCAACTCTCTGAGTTGAATGCACTCTTTACAAAGAGGTTTCTGAGAATATTTCTGTCTAGTTTTTATGTGAAGATATATCCTTTTCCAACATAGGCCTCGAAGCGCTCCGACTAAACAATTGCAGATTCTACAAAAGGAGTGCTTCAAAACTGTTCTATCGAAAGGAACGTTCAAGTCTGTGAGATGAATGCACTCTTCTCAAAGAGGTTTCTGAGAATGCTGCTGTCTAGTTTTTAGGTGAAGACATTTCCTTTTCCAGCATAGGCCTCAAAGCGCTCCAAATACCCACTTGCAGATTCTACAAAAAGAGTGTCTCCCAACTTCTCTATCAATTGGTAGGTTCAAGTCTGTGAGTTGAATGCAATCCACACAAAGAAGTTTCTGAGAATGCTGCTGTTTAGTTCTTATGTGAAGATATTTCCTTTTCCAGCATAGGCCGGAAATCGCTACAAATATCCACTTGCAGATTTTACCAAAAGTGTGCTTCAAAACTGCTCCTTGAAAAGAAAGGTTCAACACTGTGAGTTGAATGCACATATCGTGAAGAAGTTTCTGAGAATGCTTCTGTCTAGTACTTAGGTGAAGAGATTCCATTTCACAGCATAGGCCTCATAGTGCTCCAAATATCCACTTGCAGATTCTACAAAAAGAGTGTTTCAAAACTGTTCTATCAAAAGGAAGGTTCAACTCTGTGTGTAGAATGCACTCATCACAAAGAAGTTTCTGAGAATGCTTCTGTCTAGTTTTTATGTGAAGACATTTCCTTTTCCAACATAGGCCTCAAAGCGTTCCGAATAAACACTTGCAGATTGTACAAAAGGAGTGTTTCAAAACTGTTCTATGAAAAGGAACGTTCAAGTCTGTGAGTTGAATGCACTCCTCACAAAGAAGTTTCTGAGAATGCAGCTGTCTAGTTTTTGTGTGAAGATATTTCCTTTTCCTTGCATAGGTCTCAAATCGCTGGAAATATCCACTTGCAGATTTCACAAGAAGAGTGTTTCCAAACTGCTCTATCAAAAGACAGGTTCAACTCTGTGAGTTGAATGCACGCATCGAGAAGAACTTTCTGAGAATGCTTCTGTCTAGTTTTTAGGTGAAGATATTACATTTCCCAGCATAGGCCTCAAAGTGCTCCAAATATCCTTTTGCAGATTTTACAAAAAGAGTGTTTCAAAACTGCTCTTTCAAAAAGAAGGTTCAAGTCTGTGAGTTGAATGCACTCAACACAAGGAAGTTTCTGAGAATGCTTCTGTCTAGTTTTTATGTGAAGATATTTCCATTTCCAGCATAGGCTTCAAAGCACTCCAAATATCCATTTGCAGATTCTACAAAAAGAGTGTTTGCAAACTTCTCTATCAATTAGTAAGTTCAACTCTGTGAGGTGAATGCACTCATCACAAAGAAGTTTCTGAGAATGCTGCTGTTTAGTTCTTATGTGAAGATATTTCCTTTTCCAGCATAGGCCGGAAATCGCTCTAAATATCCACTTGCAGATTTTACCAAAAGTGTGTTTCAAAACTGCTCTTTGAAAAGAAAGGTTCAACTCTGTGAGTTGATTGCACATGTGGTGAAGAAGTTTCTGAGAATGCTTCTGTCTAGTACTTAGCTGAAGAGATTTCATTTCACAGCATAGGCCTCATAGTGCTCCAAATATCCACTTGCAGATTCTACAAAAAGAGTGTTTCAAAACTGTTCTATCAAAAGGAAGGTTCAACTCTGTGACTAGAATGCACTCATCACAAAGAAGTTTCTGAGAATGCTTCTGTCTAGTTTTTATGTGAAGATATTTCCTTTTCCAACATAGGCCTCAAAGCGCTCCGAATAAACACCTGCAGATTGTACAAAAGGAGTGTTTCAAAACTGTTCTATGAAAAGGAACGTTCAAGTCTGTGAGTTGAATGCACTCCTCACAAAGAAGTTTCTGAGAATGCAGCTGTCTAGTTTTTGTGTGAAGATATTTCCTTTTCCTTGCATAGACCTCAAATCGCTGGAAACATCCACTTGCAGATTTCACAAAAAGAGTGTTTCCAAACTGCTCTATCAAAAGACGGGTTGAAATCTGTGAGTTGAATGCACGCATCGAGGAGATCTTTCTGAGAATGCTTCTGTCTAGTTTTTAGGTGAAGATATTCCATTTCCCAGCATGGGCCTCAAAATGCTCCAAATATCCATTTGCAGATTTTACAAAAAGAGTGTTTCAAAACTGCTCTTTCAAAAAGAAGGTTCAAGTCTATGGGTTGAACGCACTCAACACAAGGAAGTTTCTGAGAATGCTTCTGTCCAGTTTTTATGTGAATATATTTCCATTTCCAGCCTGGGCTTCAAAGCGCTCCAAATATCCACTTGCAGATTCTACAAAAAGAGTGTTTCCAAACTTGTCTATCAATTAGTAGGTTTAACTCTGTTAGGTGAATGCACTCATCACAATGAAATTTCTGAGAATGCTTCTCTCTAGTTTTTATGTGAAGCAATTTCCTTTTCCAACATAGGCCTCAAGGTGCTCTGCATAAACACTTGCGAATTCTACAAACTTAGTGATTCAAAACTGTTCTATCAAAAGGAACGTTCAAGTCTGAGGTGAATGCACTCATCAGAGAGAACTTTCTCAGAATGCTTCTGTCTGGTTTTCAGGTGAAGATATTTCACTTCCCAGCATAGGCCTCCAAGCGCTCCAAATATCCACTTGCAGATTCTACAAAAAGAGTCTTTCAAAACTGCTCTTTGAAAAGGAAGGTTCAAATCTGTGAGTTGAAAGCACTAATCAGAGAGAAGTTTCCGAGAATGAGTCTATCTAGTTTTCATCTGCATGTGTTTCCTTTTCCACTAGATGCCGCAATCGCACCAAATATCCACTTGCAGTTTCCACGAAAAGAGTGTTGCAGAACTGCTCCATGGAAAGGAGTGTTCAACTCTGTGAGTTCAATCCCCACATGACATAAAAGTTTCTGAAAATGCTTCTGTCCAGTTTGTATATGAAGATATCTCCTTTTCCAGCATAAGCCTCAAAGAGCTCCAAATATCCACTTGCGTATTCTACAAAAACCGTGTTTCATAACTGGTCTATCAAAAGGGAGGTTCAACTCTGTGAGTTGAATGCACTCATCACAAAGAAGTTTCTGTGAATGCTTCCATCTAGCTTTTATGCAATGATATTTCCTTTTACAGCATAGGCCTCAAAGCGCTCCAAATATCCACTTGCAGATTCTACAAAAAGAGGGTTTCAAAACTGCTCTATCAAAAGGCAGGTTGAATTCCGTGAGTTGAATGCACAAAGCACAGGGAACTTTCTGAGAAAGCTTTTGTCCAGTTTCTACGTGAAGATATTTCCTATTCCTGCATAGGCCTCAAAGCACTCCATCCATCCACATGAAGATTCTACTAAAAGAGTGTTTCGAAACTTCTCTATCAAAAGAAAGGTTGAACTCCGTGAGTTCAACGCACACATCACAAAGAAGTTTCTGAGAATGCTTCTGTCCAGTTTTTATGTGAAGATATTTCCTTTTCCAGCATAGGCCTCAAAGCGCTCCATATATCCACTTGCAGATGCTACAAAAAGAGTGTTTCAAAACTGCTCTTTCAGAAGGAAGCTTCAAGTCTGTGAGTTGAATGCACTTATCACAAAGACGTTTCTGAGAATGCTTCTGTCTAGATTTCATGAGAAGATGTTTCCATTTACATCACAGGCCTCAAATCCCTCCAAATATTCACTTGCGTGTTCTACAAAAAGAGTGTTTCGAAACTTCTCTATCGATTGGTAGGTTCAACTCTCTGAGTTGAATGCACTCTTTACAAAGAGGTTTCTGAGAATATTTCTGTCTAGTTTTTATGTGAAGATATATCCTTTTCGAACATAGGCCTCGAAGCGCTCCAACTAAACAATTGCAGATTCTACAAAAGGAGTGCTTCAAAACTGTTCTATCGAAAGGAACGTTCAAGTCTGTGAGATGAATGCACTCTTCTCAAAGAGGTTTCTGAGAATGCTGCTGTCTAGTTTTTAGGTGAAGACATTTCCTTTTCCAGCATAGGCCTCAAAGCGCTCCAAATACCCACTTGCAGATTCTACAAAAAGAGTGTCTCCCAACTTCTCTATCAATTGGTAGGTTCAAGTCTGTGAGTTGAATGCAATCCACACAAAGAAGTTTCTGAGAATGCTGCTGTTTAGTTCTTATGTGAAGATATTTCCTTTTCCAGCATAGGCCGGAAATCGCTACAAATATCCACTTGCAGATTTTACCAAAAGTGTGCTTCAAAACAGCTCTTTGAAAAGAAAGGTTCAACACAGTGAGTTGAATGCACATATCGTGAAGAAGTTTCTGAGAATGCTTCTGTCTAGTACTTAGGTGAAGAGATTCCATTTCACAGCATAGGCCTCATAGTGCTCCAAATATCCACTTGCAGATTCTACAAAAAGAGTGTTTGAAAACTGTTCTATCAAAAGGAAGGTTCAACTCTGTGACTAGAATGCACTCATCACAAAGAAGTTTCTGAGAATGCTTCTGTCTAGTTTTTATGTGAAGACATTTCCTTTTCCAACATAGGCCTCAAAGCGTTCCGAATAAACACTTGCAGATTGTACAAAAGGAGTGTTTCAAAACTGTTCTATGAAAAGGAACGTTCAAGTCTGTGAGTTGAATGCACTCCTCACAAAGAAGTTTCTGAGAATGCAGCTGTCTAGTTTTTGTGTGAAGATATTTCCTTTTCCTTGCATAGGTCTCAAATCGCTGGAAATATCCACTTGCAGATTTCACAAAAAGAGTGTTTCCAAACTGCTCTATCAAAAGACAGGTTCAACTCTGTGAGTGGAATGCACGCATCGAGAAGAACTTTCTGAGAATGCTTCTGTCTAGTTTTTAGGTGAAGATATTACATTTCCCAGCATAGGCCTCAAAGTGCTCCAAATATCCTTTTGCAGATTTTACAAAAAGAGTGTTTCAAAACTGCTCTTTCAAAAAGAAGGTTCAAGTCTGTGAGTTGAATGCACTCAACACAAGGAAGTTTCTGAGAATGCTTCTGTCTAGTTTTTATGTGAAGATATTTCCATTTCCAGCATAGGCCTCTAAGCGCTCCAAATATCCATTTGCAGATTCTACAAAAAGAGTGTTTCCAAACTTCTCTATCAATTAGGTTCAACTCTGTGAGGTGAATGCACTCATCACAAAGAAGTTTCTGAGAATGCTGCTGTTTAGTTCTTATGTGAAGATATTTCCTTTTCCAGCATAGGCCGGAAATCGCTCTAAATATCCACTTGCAGATTTTACCAAAAGTGTGTTTCAAAACAGCTCTTTGAAAAGAAAGGTTCAACTCTGTGAGTTGATTGCACATGTGGTGAAGAAGTTTCTGAGAATGCTTCTGTCTGGTACTTAGCTGAAGAGATTTCATTTCACAGCATAGGCCTCATAGTGCTCCAAATATCCACTTGCAGATTCTACAAAAAGAGTGTTTCAAAACTGTTCTATCAAAAGGAAGGTTCAACTCTGTGACTAGAATGCACTCATCACAAAGAAGTTTCTGAGAATGCTTCTGTCTAGTTTTTATGTGAAGATATTTCCTTTTCCAACATAGGCCTCAAAGCGCTCCGAATAAGCACCTGCAGATTGTACAAAAGGAGTGTTTCAAAACTGTTCTATGAAAAGGAACGTTCAAGTCTGTGAGTTGAATGCACTTCTCACAAAGACGTTTCTGAGAATGCTTCTGTCTACATTTCATGAGAAGATGTTTGCGTTTACATCACAGGCCTCAAATAACTCCAAATATTCACTTGCGTGTTCTACAAAAAGAGTGTTTCGAAACTTCTCTATCGATTGGTAGGTTCAACTCTCTGAGTTGAATGCACTCTTTACAAAGAGGTTTCTGAGAATATTTCTGTCTAGTTTTTATGTGAAGATATATCCTTTTCCAACATAGGCCTCGAAGCGCTCCGACTAAACAATTGCAGATTCTACAAAAGGAGTGCTTCAAAACTGTTCTATCGAAAGGAACGTTCAAGTCTGTGAGATGAATGCACTCTTCTCAAAGAGGTTTCTGAGAATGCTGCTGTCTAGTTTTTAGGTGAAGACATTTCCTTTTCCAGCATAGGCCTCAAAGCGCTCCAAATACCCACTTGCAGATTCTACAAAAAGAGTGTCTCCCAACTTCTCTATCAATTGGTAGGTTCAAGTCTGTGAGTTGAATGCAATCCACACAAAGAAGTTTCTGAGAATGCTGCTGTTTAGTTCTTATGTGAAGATATTTCCTTTTCCAGCATAGGCCGGAAATCGCTACAAATATCCACTTGCAGATTTTACCAAAAGTGTGCTTCAAAACTGCTCCTTGAAAAGAAAGGTTCAACACTGTGAGTTGAATGCACATATCGTGAAGAAGTTTCTGAGAATGCTTCTGTCTAGTACTTAGGTGAAGAGATTCCATTTCACAGCATAGGCCTCATAGTGCTCCAAATATCCACTTGCAGATTCTACAAAAAGAGTGTTTCAAAACTGTTCTATCAAAAGGAAGGTTCAACTCTGTGTGTAGAATGCACTCATCACAAAGAAGTTTCTGAGAATGCTTCTGTCTAGTTTTTATGTGAAGACATTTCCTTTTCCAACATAGGCCTCAAAGCGTTCCGAATAAACACTTGCAGATTGTACAAAAGGAGTGTTTCAAAACTGTTCTATGAAAAGGAACGTTCAAGTCTGTGAGTTGAATGCACTCCTCACAAAGAAGTTTCTGAGAATGCAGCTGTCTAGTTTTTGTGTGAAGATATTTCCTTTTCCTTGCATAGGTCTCAAATCGCTGGAAATATCCACTTGCAGATTTCACAAGAAGAGTGTTTCCAAACTGCTCTATCAAAAGACAGGTTCAACTCTGTGAGTTGAATGCACGCATCGAGAAGAACTTTCTGAGAATGCTTCTGTCTAGTTTTTAGGTGAAGATATTACATTTCCCAGCATAGGCCTCAAAGTGCTCCAAATATCCTTTTGCAGATTTTACAAAAAGAGTGTTTCAAAACTGCTCTTTCAAAAAGAAGGTTCAAGTCTGTGAGTTGAATGCACTCAACACAAGGAAGTTTCTGAGAATGCTTCTGTCTAGTTTTTATGTGAAGATATTTCCATTTCCAGCATAGGCTTCAAAGCACTCCAAATATCCATTTGCAGATTCTACAAAAAGAGTGTTTGCAAACTTCTCTATCAATTAGTAGGTTCAACTCTGTGAGGTGAATGCACTCATCACAAAGAAGTTTCTGAGAATGCTGCTGTTTAGTTCTTATGTGAAGATATTTCCTTTTCCAGCATAGGCCGGAAATCGCTCTAAATATCCACTTGCAGATTTTACCAAAAGTGTGTTTCAAAACTGCTCTTTGAAAAGAAAGGTTCAACTCTGTGAGTTGATTGCACATGTGGTGAAGAAGTTTCTGAGAATGCTTCTGTCTAGTACTTAGCTGAAGAGATTTCATTTCACAGCATAGGCCTCATAGTGCTCCAAATATCCACTTGCAGATTCTACAAAAAGAGTGTTTCAAAACTGTTCTATCAAAAGGAAGGTTCAACTCTGTGACTAGAATGCACTCATCACAAAGAAGTTTCTGAGAATGCTTCTGTCTAGTTTTTATGTGAAGATATTTCCTTTTCCAACATAGGCCTCAAAGCGCTCCGAATAAACACCTGCAGATTGTACAAAAGGAGTGTTTCAAAACTGTTCTATGAAAAGGAACGTTCAAGTCTGTGAGTTGAATGCACTCCTCACAAAGAAGTTTCTGAGAATGCAGCTGTCTAGTTTTTGTGTGAAGATATTTCCTTTTCCTTGCATAGACCTCAAATCGCTGGAAACATCCACTTGCAGATTTCACAAAAAGAGTGTTTCCAAACTGCTCTATCAAAAGACGGGTTGAAATCTGTGAGTTGAATGCACGCATCGAGGAGATCTTTCTGAGAATGCTTCTGTCTAGTTTTTAGGTGAAGATATTCCATTTCCCAGCATGGGCCTCAAAATGCTCCAAATATCCATTTGCAGATTTTACAAAAAGAGTGTTTCAAAACTGCTCTTTCAAAAAGAAGGTTCAAGTCTATGGGTTGAACGCACTCAACACAAGGAAGTTTCTGAGAATGCTTCTGTCCAGTTTTTATGTGAATATATTTCCATTTCCAGCCTGGGCTTCAAAGCGCTCCAAATATCCACTTGCAGATTCTACAAAAAGAGTGTTTCCAAACTTGTCTATCAATTAGTAGGTTTAACTCTGTTAGGTGAATGCACTCATCACAATGAAATTTCTGAGAATGCTTCTCTCTAGTTTTTATGTGAAGCAATTTCCTTTTCCAACATAGGCCTCAAGGTGCTCTGCATAAACACTTGCGAATTCTACAAACTTAGTGATTCAAAACTGTTCTATCAAAAGGAACGTTCAAGTCTGAGGTGAATGCACTCATCAGAGAGAACTTTCTCAGAATGCTTCTGTCTGGTTTTCAGGTGAAGATATTTCACTTCCCAGCATAGGCCTCCAAGCGCTCCAAATATCCACTTGCAGATTCTACAAAAAGAGTCTTTCAAAACTGCTCTTTGAAAAGGAAGGTTCAAATCTGTGAGTTGAAAGCACTAATCAGAGAGAAGTTTCCGAGAATGAGTCTATCTAGTTTTCATCTGCATGTGTTTCCTTTTCCACTAGATGCCGCAATCGCACCAAATATCCACTTGCAGTTTCCACGAAAAGAGTGTTGCAGAACTGCTCCATGGAAAGGAGTGTTCAACTCTGTGAGTTCAATCCCCACATGACATAAAAGTTTCTGAAAATGCTTCTGTCCAGTTTGTATATGAAGATATCTCCTTTTCCAGCATAAGCCTCAAAGAGCTCCAAATATCCACTTGCGTATTCTACAAAAACCGTGTTTCATAACTGGTCTATCAAAAGGGAGGTTCAACTCTGTGAGTTGAATGCACTCATCACAAAGAAGTTTCTGTGAATGCTTCCATCTAGCTTTTATGCAATGATATTTCCTTTTACAGCATAGGCCTCAAAGCGCTCCAAATATCCACTTGCAGATTCTACAAAAAGAGGGTTTCAAAACTGCTCTATCAAAAGGCAGGTTGAATTCCGTGAGTTGAATGCACAAAGCACAGGGAACTTTCTGAGAAAGCTTTTGTCCAGTTTCTACGTGAAGATATTTCCTATTCCTGCATAGGCCTCAAAGCACTCCATCCATCCACATGAAGATTCTACTAAAAGAGTGTTTCGAAACTTCTCTATCAAAAGAAAGGTTGAACTCCGTGAGTTCAACGCACACATCACAAAGAAGTTTCTGAGAATGCTTCTGTCCAGTTTTTATGTGAAGATATTTCCTTTTCCAGCATAGGCCTCAAAGCGCTCCATATATCCACTTGCAGATGCTACAAAAAGAGTGTTTCAAAACTGCTCTTTCAGAAGGAAGCTTCAAGTCTGTGAGTTGAATGCACTTATCACAAAGACGTTTCTGAGAATGCTTCTGTCTAGATTTCATGAGAAGATGTTTCCATTTACATCACAGGCCTCAAATCCCTCCAAATATTCACTTGCGTGTTCTACAAAAAGAGTGTTTCGAAACTTCTCTATCGATTGGTAGGTTCAACTCTCTGAGTTGAATGCACTCTTTACAAAGAGGTTTCTGAGAATATTTCTGTCTAGTTTTTATGTGAAGATATATCCTTTTCGAACATAGGCCTCGAAGCGCTCCAACTAAACAATTGCAGATTCTACAAAAGGAGTGCTTCAAAACTGTTCTATCGAAAGGAACGTTCAAGTCTGTGAGATGAATGCACTCTTCTCAAAGAGGTTTCTGAGAATGCTGCTGTCTAGTTTTTAGGTGAAGACATTTCCTTTTCCAGCATAGGCCTCAAAGCGCTCCAAATACCCACTTGCAGATTCTACAAAAAGAGTGTCTCCCAACTTCTCTATCAATTGGTAGGTTCAAGTCTGTGAGTTGAATGCAATCCACACAAAGAAGTTTCTGAGAATGCTGCTGTTTAGTTCTTATGTGAAGATATTTCCTTTTCCAGCATAGGCCGGAAATCGCTACAAATATCCACTTGCAGATTTTACCAAAAGTGTGCTTCAAAACAGCTCTTTGAAAAGAAAGGTTCAACACAGTGAGTTGAATGCACATATCGTGAAGAAGTTTCTGAGAATGCTTCTGTCTAGTACTTAGGTGAAGAGATTCCATTTCACAGCATAGGCCTCATAGTGCTCCAAATATCCACTTGCAGATTCTACAAAAAGAGTGTTTGAAAACTGTTCTATCAAAAGGAAGGTTCAACTCTGTGACTAGAATGCACTCATCACAAAGAAGTTTCTGAGAATGCTTCTGTCTAGTTTTTATGTGAAGACATTTCCTTTTCCAACATAGGCCTCAAAGCGTTCCGAATAAACACTTGCAGATTGTACAAAAGGAGTGTTTCAAAACTGTTCTATGAAAAGGAACGTTCAAGTCTGTGAGTTGAATGCACTCCTCACAAAGAAGTTTCTGAGAATGCAGCTGTCTAGTTTTTGTGTGAAGATATTTCCTTTTCCTTGCATAGGTCTCAAATCGCTGGAAATATCCACTTGCAGATTTCACAAAAAGAGTGTTTCCAAACTGCTCTATCAAAAGACAGGTTCAACTCTGTGAGTGGAATGCACGCATCGAGAAGAACTTTCTGAGAATGCTTCTGTCTAGTTTTTAGGTGAAGATATTACATTTCCCAGCATAGGCCTCAAAGTGCTCCAAATATCCTTTTGCAGATTTTACAAAAAGAGTGTTTCAAAACTGCTCTTTCAAAAAGAAGGTTCAACTCTGTGAGTTGAATGCACTCAACACAAGGAAGTTTCTGAGAATGCTTCTGTCTAGTTTTTATGTGAAGATATTTCCAATTCCAGCATAGGCCTCAAAGCGCTCCAAATATCCATTTGCAGATTCTACAAAAAGAGTGTTTCCAAACTTCTCTATCAATTAGTAGGTTCAACTCTGTGAGGTGAATGCACTCATCACAAAGAAGTTTCTGAGAATGCTGCTGTTTAGTTCTTATGTGAAGATATTTCCTTTTCCAGCATAGGCAGGAAATCGCTCTAAATATCCACTTGCAGATTTTACCAAAAGTGTGTTTCAAAACTGCTCTTTGAAAAGAGAGGTTCAACTCTGTGAGTTGATTGCACATGTGGTGAAGAAGTTTCTGAGAATGCTTCTGTCTAGTACTTAGCTGAAGAGATTTCATTTCACAGCATAGGCCTCATAGTGCTCCAAATATCCACTTGCAGATTCTACGAAAAGAGTGTTTCAAAACTGTTCTATCAAAAGGAAGGTTCAACTCTGTGACTAGAAAGCACTCATCACAAAGAAGTTTCTGAGAATGCTTCTGTCTAGTTTTTATGTGAAGATATTTCCTTTTCCAACATAGGCCTCAAAGCGCTCCGAATAAACACCTTCAGATTGTACAAAAGGAGTGTTTCAAAACTGTTCTGTGAAAAGGAACGTTCAAGTCTGTGAGTTGAATGCACTCCTCACAAAGAAGTTTCTGAGAATGCAGCTGTCTAGCTTTTGTGTGAAGATATTTCCTTTTCCTTGCATAGACCTCAAATCGCTGGAAATATCCACTTGCAGATTTCACAAAAAGAGTGTTTCCAAACTGCTCTATCAAAAGACGGGTTGAAATCTGTGAGTTGAATGCACGCATCGAGGAGATCTTTCTGAGAATGCTTCTGTCTAGTTTTTAGGTGAAGATATTCCATTTCCCAGCATGGGCCTCAAAATGCTCCAAATATGCATTTGCAGATTTTACAAAAAGAGTGTTTCAAAACTGCTCTTTCAAAAAGAAGGTTCAAGTCTATGGGTTGAACGCACTCAACACAAGGACGTTTCTGAGAATGCTTCTGTCCAGTTTTTATGTGAATATATTTCCATTTCCAGCCTAGGCTTCAAAGCGCTCCAAATATCCACTTGCAGATTCTACAAAAAGAGTGTTTCCAAACTTGTCTATCAATTAGTAGGTTTAACTCTGTTAGGTGAATGCACTCATCACAATGAAATTTCTGAGAATGCTTCTCTCTAGTTTTTATGTGAAGCAATTTCCTTTTCCAACATAGGCCTCAAGGTGCTCTGCATAGACACTTGCGAATTCTACAAACTTAGTGATTCAAAACTGTTCTATCAAAAGGAACGTTCAAGTCTGAGGTGAATGCACTCATCAGAGAGAACTTTCTCAGAATGCTTCTGTATAGTTTTCAGGTGAAGATATTTCATTTCCCAGCATAGGCCTCAAAGCGCTCCAAATAACCACTTGCAGATTCTACAAAAAGAGTCTTTCAAAACTGCTCTTTGAAAAGGAAGGTTCAAATCTGTGAGTTGAAAGCACTCATCAGAGAGAAGTTTCCGAGAATGATTCTATCTAGTTTTCATCTGCATGTGTTTCCTTTTCCACTAGATGCCGCAATCGCACCAAATATCCACTTGCAGTTTCCACGAAAAGAGTGTTGCAGAACTGCTCCATGGAAAGGAGTGTTCAACTCTGTGAGTTCAATCCCCACATGACATAAAAGTTTCTGAAAATGCTTCTGTCCAGTTTGTATATGAAGATTTCTCCTTTTCCTGCATAAGCCTCAAAGAGCTCCAAATATCCACTTGCGTATTCTACAAAAACCGTGTTTCATAACTGGTCTATCAAAAGGGAGGTTCAACTCTGTGAGTTGAATGCACTCATCACAAAGAAGTTTCTGTGAATGCTTCCATCTAGCTTTTATGCAATGATATTTCCTTTTGCAGCATAGGCCTCAAAGCGCTCCAAATATCCACTTGCAGATTCTACAAAAAGAGGGTTTCAAAACTGCTCTATCAAAAGGCAGGTTGAACTCCGTGAGTTGAATGCACAAAGCACAGGGAACTTTCTGAGAAAGCTTTTGTCCAGTTTCTACGTGAAGATATTTCCTATTCCTGCATAGGCCTCAAAGCACTCCATCCATCCACATGAAGATTCTACTAAAAGAGTGTTTCGAAACTTCTCTATCAAAAGAAAGGTTGAACTCCGTGAGTTCAACGCACACATCACAAAGAAGTTTCTGAGAATGCTTCTGTCCAGTTTTTATGTGAAGATATTTCCTTTTCCAGCATAGGCCTCAAAGCGCTCCATATATCCACTTGCAGATGCTACAAAAAGAGTGTTTCAAAACTGCTCTTTCAGAAGGAAGCTTCAAGTCTGTGAGTTGAATGCACTTATCACAAAGACGTTTCTGAGAATGCTTCTGTCTAGATTTCATGAGAAGATGTTTCCATTTACATCACAGGCCTCAAATCCCTCCAAATATTCACTTGCGTGTTCTACAAAAAGAGTGTTTCGAAACTTCTCTATCGATTGGTAGGTTCAACTCTCTGAGTTGAATGCACTCTTTACAAAGAGGTTTCTGAGAATATTTCTGCCTAGTTTTTATGTGAAGATATATCCTTTTCCAACATAGGCCTCGAAGCGCTCCGACTAAACAATTGCAGATTCTACAAAAGGAGTGCTTCAAAACTGTTCTATCGAAAGGAACGTTCAACTCTGTGAGATGAATGCACTCTTCTCAAAGAGGTTTCTGAGAATGCTGCTGTCTAGTTTTTAGGTGAAGAGATTCCATTTCACAGCATAGGCCTCCAAGCGCTCCAAATATCCACTTGCAGATTCTACAAAAAGAGTCTTTCAAAACTGCTCTTTGAAAAGGAAGGTTCAAATCTGTGAGTTGAAAGCACTAATCAGAGAGAAGTTTCCGAGAATGAGTCTATCTAGTTTTCATCTGCATGTGTTTCCTTTTCCACTAGATGCCGCAATCGCACCAAATATCCACTTGCAGTTTCCACGAAAAGAGTGTTGCAGAACTGCTCCATGGAAAGGAGTGTTCAACTCTGTGAGTTCAATCCCCACATGACATAAAAGTTTCTGAAAATGCTTCTGTCCAGTTTGTATATGAAGATATCTCCTTTTCCAGCATAAGCCTCAAAGAGCTCCAAATATCCACTTGCGTATTCTACAAAAACCGTGTTTCATAACTGGTCTATCAAAAGGGAGGTTCAACTCTGTGAGTTGAATGCACTCATCACAAAGAAGTTTCTGTGAATGCTTCCATCTAGCTTTTATGCAATGATATTTCCTTTTACAGCATAGGCCTCAAAGCGCTCCAAATATCCACTTGCAGATTCTACAAAAAGAGGGTTTCAAAACTGCTCTATCAAAAGGCAGGTTGAATTCCGTGAGTTGAATGCACAAAGCACAGGGAACTTTCTGAGAAAGCTTTTGTCCAGTTTCTACGTGAAGATATTTCCTATTCCTGCATAGGCCTCAAAGCACTCCATCCATCCACATGAAGATTCTACTAAAAGAGTGTTTCGAAACTTCTCTATCAAAAGAAAGGTTGAACTCCGTGAGTTCAACGCACACATCACAAAGAAGTTTCTGAGAATGCTTCTGTCCAGTTTTTATGTGAAGATATTTCCTTTTCCAGCATAGGCCTCAAAGCGCTCCATATATCCACTTGCAGATGCTACAAAAAGAGTGTTTCAAAACTGCTCTTTCAGAAGGAAGCTTCAAGTCTGTGAGTTGAATGCACTTATCACAAAGACGTTTCTGAGAATGCTTCTGTCTAGATTTCATGAGAAGATGTTTCCATTTACATCACAGGCCTCAAATCCCTCCAAATATTCACTTGCGTGTTCTACAAAAAGAGTGTTTCGAAACTTCTCTATCGATTGGTAGGTTCAACTCTCTGAGTTGAATGCACTCTTTACAAAGAGGTTTCTGAGAATATTTCTGTCTAGTTTTTATGTGAAGATATATCCTTTTCGAACATAGGCCTCGAAGCGCTCCAACTAAACAATTGCAGATTCTACAAAAGGAGTGCTTCAAAACTGTTCTATCGAAAGGAACGTTCAAGTCTGTGAGATGAATGCACTCTTCTCAAAGAGGTTTCTGAGAATGCTGCTGTCTAGTTTTTAGGTGAAGACATTTCCTTTTCCAGCATAGGCCTCAAAGCGCTCCAAATACCCACTTGCAGATTCTACAAAAAGAGTGTCTCCCAACTTCTCTATCAATTGGTAGGTTCAAGTCTGTGAGTTGAATGCAATCCACACAAAGAAGTTTCTGAGAATGCTGCTGTTTAGTTCTTATGTGAAGATATTTCCTTTTCCAGCATAGGCCGGAAATCGCTACAAATATCCACTTGCAGATTTTACCAAAAGTGTGCTTCAAAACAGCTCTTTGAAAAGAAAGGTTCAACACAGTGAGTTGAATGCACATATCGTGAAGAAGTTTCTGAGAATGCTTCTGTCTAGTACTTAGGTGAAGAGATTCCATTTCACAGCATAGGCCTCATAGTGCTCCAAATATCCACTTGCAGATTCTACAAAAAGAGTGTTTGAAAACTGTTCTATCAAAAGGAAGGTTCAACTCTGTGACTAGAATGCACTCATCACAAAGAAGTTTCTGAGAATGCTTCTGTCTAGTTTTTATGTGAAGACATTTCCTTTTCCAACATAGGCCTCAAAGCGTTCCGAATAAACACTTGCAGATTGTACAAAAGGAGTGTTTCAAAACTGTTCTATGAAAAGGAACGTTCAAGTCTGTGAGTTGAATGCACTCCTCACAAAGAAGTTTCTGAGAATGCAGCTGTCTAGTTTTTGTGTGAAGATATTTGCTTTTCCTTGCATAGGTCTCAAATCGCTGGAAATATCCACTTGCAGATTTCACAAAAAGAGTGTTTCCAAACTGCTCTATCAAAAGACAGGTTCAACTCTGTGAGTGGAATGCACGCATCGAGAAGAACTTTCTGAGAATGCTTCTGTCTAGTTTTTAGGTGAAGATATTACATTTCCCAGCATAGGCCTCAAAGTGCTCCAAATATCCTTTTGCAGATTTTACAAAAAGAGTGTTTCAAAACTGCTCTTTCAAAAAGAAGGTTCAACTCTGTGAGTTGAATGCACTCAACACAAGGAAGTTTCTGAGAATGCTTCTGTCTAGTTTTTATGTGAAGATATTTCCAATTCCAGCATAGGCCTCAAAGCGCTCCAAATATCCATTTGCAGATTCTACAAAAAGAGTGTTTCCAAACTTCTCTATCAATTAGTAGGTTCAACTCTGTGAGGTGAATGCACTCATCACAAAGAAGTTTCTGAGAATGCTGCTGTTTAGTTCTTATGTGAAGATATTTCCTTTTCCAGCATAGGCAGGAAATCGCTCTAAATATCCACTTGCAGATTTTACCAAAAGTGTGTTTCAAAACTGCTCTTTGAAAAGAGAGGTTCAACTCTGTGAGTTGATTGCACATGTGGTGAAGAAGTTTCTGAGAATGCTTCTGTCTAGTACTTAGCTGAAGAGATTTCATTTCACAGCATAGGCCTCATAGTGCTCCAAATATCCACTTGCAGATTCTACGAAAAGAGTGTTTCAAAACTGTTCTATCAAAAGGAAGGTTCAACTCTGTGACTAGAAAGCACTCATCACAAAGAAGTTTCTGAGAATGCTTCTGTCTAGTTTTTATGTGAAGATATTTCCTTTTCCAACATAGGCCTCAAAGCGCTCCGAATAAACACCTTCAGATTGTACAAAAGGAGTGTTTCAAAACTGTTCTATGAAAAGGAACGTTCAAGTCTGTGAGTTGAATGCACTCCTCACAAAGAAGTTTCTGAGAATGCAGCTGTCTAGCTTTTGTGTGAAGATATTTCCTTTTCCTTGCATAGACCTCAAATCGCTGGAAATATCCACTTGCAGATTTCACAAAAAGAGTGTTTCCAAACTGCTCTATCAAAAGACGGGTTGAAATCTGTGAGTTGAATGCACGCATCGAGGAGATCTTTCTGAGAATGCTTCTGTCTAGTTTTTAGGTGAAGATATTCCATTTCCCAGCATGGGCCTCAAAATGCTCCAAATATGCATTTGCAGATTTTACAAAAAGAGTGTTTCAAAACTGCTCTTTCAAAAAGAAGGTTCAAGTCTATGGGTTGAACGCACTCAACACAAGGACGTTTCTGAGAATGCTTCTGTCCAGTTTTTATGTGAATATATTTCCATTTCCAGCCTAGGCTTCAAAGCGCTCCAAATATCCACTTGCAGATTCTACAAAAAGAGTGTTTCCAAACTTGTCTATCAATTAGTAGGTTTAACTCTGTTAGGTGAATGCACTCATCACAATGAAATTTCTGAGAATGCTTCTCTCTAGTTTTTATGTGAAGCAATTTCCTTTTCCAACATAGGCCTCAAGGTGCTCTGCATAGACACTTGCGAATTCTACAAACTTAGTGATTCAAAACTGTTCTATCAAAAGGAACGTTCAAGTCTGAGGTGAATGCACTCATCAGAGAGAACTTTCTCAGAATGCTTCTGTATAGTTTTCAGGTGAAGATATTTCATTTCCCAGCATAGGCCTCAAAGCGCTCCAAATAACCACTTGCAGATTCTACAAAAAGAGTCTTTCAAAACTGCTCTTTGAAAAGGAAGGTTCAAATCTGTGAGTTGAAAGCACTCATCAGAGAGAAGTTTCCGAGAATGATTCTATCTAGTTTTCATCTGCATGTGTTTCCTTTTCCACTAGATGCCGCAATCGCACCAAATATCCACTTGCAGTTTCCACGAAAAGAGTGTTGCAGAACTGCTCCATGGAAAGGAGTGTTCAACTCTGTGAGTTCAATCCCCACATGACATAAAAGTTTCTGAAAATGCTTCTGTCCAGTTTGTATATGAAGATTTCTCCTTTTCCTGCATAAGCCTCAAAGAGCTCCAAATATCCACTTGCGTATTCTACAAAAACCGTGTTTCATAACTGGTCTATCAAAAGGGAGGTTCAACTCTGTGAGTTGAATGCACTCATCACAAAGAAGTTTCTGTGAATGCTTCCATCTAGCTTTTATGCAATGATATTTCCTTTTGCAGCATAGGCCTCAAAGCGCTCCAAATATCCACTTGCAGATTCTACAAAAAGAGGGTTTCAAAACTGCTCTATCAAAAGGCAGGTTGAACTCCGTGAGTTGAATGCACAAAGCACAGGGAACTTTCTGAGAAAGCTTTTGTCCAGTTTCTACGTGAAGATATTTCCTATTCCTGCATAGGCCTCAAAGCACTCCATCCATCCACATGAAGATTCTACTAAAAGAGTGTTTCGAAACTTCTCTATCAAAAGAAAGGTTGAACTCCGTGAGTTCAACGCACACATCACAAAGAAGTTTCTGAGAATGCTTCTGTCCAGTTTTTATGTGAAGATATTTCCTTTTCCAGCATAGGCCTCAAAGCGCTCCATATATCCACTTGCAGATGCTACAAAAAGAGTGTTTCAAAACTGCTCTTTCAGAAGGAAGCTTCAAGTCTGTGAGTTGAATGCACTTATCACAAAGACGTTTCTGAGAATGCTTCTGTCTAGATTTCATGAGAAGATGTTTCCATTTACATCACAGGCCTCAAATCCCTCCAAATATTCACTTGCGTGTTCTACAAAAAGAGTGTTTCGAAACTTCTCTATCGATTGGTAGGTTCAACTCTCTGAGTTGAATGCACTCTTTACAAAGAGGTTTCTGAGAATATTTCTGCCTAGTTTTTATGTGAAGATATATCCTTTTCCAACATAGGCCTCGAAGCGCTCCGACTAAACAATTGCAGATTCTACAAAAGGAGTGCTTCAAAACTGTTCTATCGAAAGGAACGTTCAACTCTGTGAGATGAATGCACTCTTCTCAAAGAGGTTTCTGAGAATGCTGCTGTCTAGTTTTTAGGTGAAGACATTTCCTTTTGCAGCATAGGCCTCAAAGCGCTCCAAATACCCACTTGCAGATTCTACAAAAAGAGTGTCTCCCAACTTCTCTATCAATTGGTAGGTTCAAGTCTGTGAGTTGAATGCAATCCACACCAAGAAGTTTCTGAGAATGCTGCTGTTTAGTTCTTATGTGAAGATATTTCCTTTTCCAGCATAGGCCGGAAATCGCTACAAATATCCACTGGCAGACTTTACCAAAAGTGTGCTTCAAAACTGCTCTTTGAAAAGAAAGGTTCAACACTGTGAGTTGAATGCACATATCGCGAAGAAGTTTCTGAGAATGCTTCTGTCTAGTACTTAGGTGAAGAGATTCCATTTCACAGCATAGGCCTCATAGTGCTCCAAATATCCACTTGCAGATTCTACAAAAAGAGTGTTTCAAAACTGTTCTATCAAAAGGAAGGTTCAACTCTGTGACTTGAATGCACTCATCACAAAGAAGTTTCTGAGAATGCTTCTGTCTAGTTTTTATGTGAAGACATTTCCTTTTCCAACATAGGCCTCAAAGCGTTCCGAATAAACACTTGCAGATTGTACAAAAGGAGTGTTTCAAAACTGTTCTATGAAAGGGAACGTTCAAGTCTGTGAGATGAATGCGCTCTTCTCAAAGCGGTTACTGAGAATGCTGCTGTCTGGTTTTTAGGTGAAGACATTTCCTTTTCCAGCATAGGCCTCAAAGCGCTCCAAATTCCCATTTGCAGATTCTACAAAAAGAGTGTCTCCCAACTTCTCTATCAATTGGTAGGTTCAAGTCTGTGAGTTGAATGCAATCCACACATAGAAGTTTCTGAGAATGCTGCTGTTTAGTTCTTATGTGAAGATATTTCCTTTTCCAGCATAGGCCGGAAATCGCTACAAATATCCACTTGCAGATTTTACTAAAAGTGTGCTTCAAAACTGCTCTTTGAAAAGAAAGTTTCAACACTGTGAGTTGAATGCACATATCGTGAAGAAGTTTCTGAGAATGCTTCTGTCTAGTACTTAGGTGAAGAGATTCCATTTCACAGCATAGGCCTCATAGTGCTCCAAATATCCACTTGCAGATTCTACAAAAAGAGTGTTTGAAAACTGTTCTATCAAAAGGAAGGTTCAACTCTGTGAGTAGAATGCACTCATCACAAAGAAGTTTCTGAGAATGCTTCTGTCTAGTTTTTATGTGAAGACATTTCCTTTTCCAACATAGGCCTCAAAGCGTTCCGAATAAACACTTGCAGATTGTACAAAAGGAGTGTTTCAAAACTGTTCTATGAAAAGGAACGTTCAAGTCTGTGAGTTGAATGCACTCCTAACAAAGAAGTTTCTGAGAATGCAGCTGTCTAGTTTTTGTGTGAAGATATTTCCTTTTCCTTGCATAGGTCTCAAATCGCTGGAAATATCCACTTGCAGATTTCACAAAAAGAGTGCTTCCAAACTGCTCTATCAAAAGACAGGTTCAACTCTGTGAGTGGAATGCACGCATCGAGAAGAACTTTCTGAGAATGCTTCTGTCTAGTTTTTAGGTGAAGATATTACATTTCCCAGCATAGGCCCCAAAGTGCTCCAAATATCCTTTTGCAGATTTTACAAAAAGAGTGTTTCAAAACTGCTCTTTCAAAAAGAAGGTTCAAGTCTGTGAGTTGAATGCACTCAACACAAGGAAGTTTCTGAGAATGCTTCTGTCTAGTTTTTATGTGAAGATATTTCCATTTCCAGCATAGGCCTCAAAGCGCTCCAAATATCCATTTGCAGATTCTACAAAAAGAGTGTTTCCAAACTTCTCTATCAATTAGGTTCAACTCTGTGAGGTGAATGCACTCATCACAAAGAAGTTTCTGAGAATGCTGCTGTTTAGTTCTTATGTGAAGATATTTCCTTTTCCAGCATAGGCCGGAAATCGCTCTAAATATCCACTTGCAGATTTTACCAAAAGTGTGTTTCAAAACAGCTCTTTGAAAAGAAAGGTTCAACTCTGTGAGTTGATTGCACATGTGGTGAAGAAGTTTCTGAGAATGCTTCTGTCTGGTACTTAGCTGAAGAGATTTCATTTCACAGCATAGGCCTCATAGTGCTCCAAATATCCACTTGCAGATTCTACAAAAAGAGTGTTTCAAAACTGTTCTATCAAAAGGAAGGTTCAACTCTGTGACTAGAATGAACTCATCACAAAGAAGTTTCTGAGAATGCTTCTGTCTAGTTTTTATGTGAAGATATTTCCTTTTCCAACGTAGGCCTCAAAGCGCTCCGAATAAGCACCTGCAGATTGTACAAAAGGAGTGTTTCAAAACTGTTCTATGAAAAGGAACGTTCAAGTCTGTGAGTTGAATGCACTCCTCACAAAGAAGTTTCTGAGAATGCAGCTGTCTAGTTTTTGTGTGAAGATATTTCCTTTTCCTTGCATAGACCTCAAATCGCTGGAAACATCCACTTGCAGATTTCACAAAAAGAGTGTTTCCAAACTGCTCTATCAAAAGACGGGTTGAAATCTGTGAGTTGAATGCACGCATCGAGGAGATCTTTCTGAGAATGCTTCTGTCTAGTTTTTAGGTGAAGATATTCCATTTCCCAGCATGGGCCTCAAAATGCTCCAAATATCCACTTGCAGATTTTACAAAAAGAGTGTTTCAAAACTGCTCTTTCAAAAAGAAGGTTCAAGTCTATGGGTTGAACGCACTCAACACAAGGAAGTTTCTGAGAATGCTTCTGTCCAGTTTTTATGTGAATATATTTCCATTTCCAGCCTAGGCTTCAAAGCGCTCCAAATATCCACTTGCAGATTCTACAAAAAGAGTGTTTCCAAACTTGTCTATCAATTAGTAGGTTTAACTCTGTTAGGTGAATGCACTCATCACAATGAAATTTCTGAGAATGCTTCTCTCTAGTTTTTATGTGAAGCAATTTCCTTTTCCAACATAGGCCTCAAGGTGCTCTGCATAAACACTTGCGAATTCTACAAACTTAGTGATTCAAAACTGTTCTATCAAAAGGAACGTTCAAGTCTGAGGTGAATGCACTCATCAGAGAGAACTTTCTCAGAATGCTTCTGTCTAGTTTTCAGGTGAAGATATCTCATTGCCCAGCATAGGCCTCAAAGCGCTCCAAATATCCACTTGCAGATTCTACAAAAAGAGTCTTTCAAAACTGCTCTTTGAAAAGGAAGGTTCAAATCTGTGAGTTGAAAGCACTCATCAGAGAGAAGTTTCCGAGAATGATTCTATCTAGTTTTCATCTGCATGTGTTTCCTTTTCCACTAGATGCCGCAATCGCACCAAATATCCACTTGCAGTTTCCACGAAAAGAGTGTTGTAGAACTGCTCCATGGAAAGGAGTGTTCAACTCTGTGAGTTCAATCCCCACATGACATAAAAGTTTCTGAAAATGCTTCTGTCCAGTTTGTATATGAAGATATCTCCTTTTCCAGCATAAGCCTCAAAGAGCTCCAAATATCCACTTGCGTATTCTACAAAAACCGTGTTTCATAACTGGTCTATCAAAAGGGAGGTTCAACTCTGTGAGTTGAATGCACTCATCACAAAGAAGTTTCTGTGAATGCTTCCATCTAGATTTTATGCAATGATGTTTCCTTTTGCAGCATAGGCCTCAAAGCGCTCCAAATATCCACTTGCAGATTCTACAAAAAGAGGGTTTCAAAACTGCTCTATCAAAAGGCAGGTTGAACTCCGTGAGTTGAATGCACAAAGCACAGGGAACTTTCTGAGAAAGCTTTTGTCCAGTTTCTACGTGAAGATATTTCCTATTCCTGCATAGGCCTCAAAGCACTCCATCCATCCACATGAAGATTCTACTAAGAGTGTTTCGAAACTTCTCTATCAAAAGAAAGGTTGAACTCCGTGAGTTCAACGCACACATCACAAAGAAGTTTCTGAGAATGCTTCTGTCCAGTTTTTATATGAAGATATTTCCTTTTCCAGCATAGGCCTCAAAGCGCTCCATATATCCACTTGCAGATGCTACAAAAAGAGTGTTTCAAAACTGCTCTTTCAGAAGGAAGCTTCAAGTCTGTGAGTTGAATGCACTTCTCACAAAGACGTTTCTGAGAATGCTTCTGTCTAGATTTCATGAGAAGATGTTTGCGTTTACATCACAGGCCTCAAATAACTCCAAATATTCACTTGCGTGTTCTACAAAAAGAGTGTTTCGAAACTTCTCTATCGATTGGTAGGTTCAACTCTCTGAGTTGAATGCACTCTTTACAAAGAGGTTTCTGAGAATATTTCTGTCTAGTTTTTATGTGAAGATATATCCTTTTCCAACATAG
This sequence comes from Pongo pygmaeus, assembly GCF_028885625.2. Lineage (NCBI taxonomy): Eukaryota > Metazoa > Chordata > Mammalia > Primates > Hominidae > Pongo > Pongo pygmaeus. The sequence goes on from NC_085930.1 coordinate 22,954,608, forward strand.
GCCTCGAAGCGCTCCGACTAAACAATTGCAGATTCTACAAAAGGAGTGCTTCAAAACTGTTCTATCGAAAGGAACGTTCAAGTCTGTGAGATGAATGCACTCTTCTCAAAGAGGTTTCTGAGAATGCTGCTGTCTAGTTTTTAGGTGAAGACATTTCCTTTTCCAGCATAGGCCTCAAAGCGCTCCAAATACCCACTTGCAGATTCTACAAAAAGAGTGTCTCCCAACTTCTCTATCAATTGGTAGGTTCAAGTCTGTGAGTTGAATGCAATCCACACCAAGAAGTTTCTGAGAATGCTGCTGTTTAGTTCTTATGTGAAGATATTTCCTTTTCCAGCATAGGCCGGAAATCGCTACAAATATCCACTTGCAGATTTTACCAAAAGTGTGCTTCAAAACTGCTCCTTGAAAAGAAAGGTTCAACACTGTGAGTTGAATGCACATATCGTGAAGAAGTTTCTGAGAATGCTTCTGTCTAGTACTTAGGTGAAGAGATTCCATTTCACAGCATAGGCCTCATAGTGCTCCAAATATCCACTTGCAGATTCTACAAAAAGAGTGTTTGAAAACTGTTCTATCAAAAGGAAGGTTCAACTCTGTGAGTAGAATGCACTCATCACAAAGAAGTTTCTGAGAATGCTTCTGTCTAGTTTTTATGTGAAGACATTTCCTTTTCCAACATAGGCCTCAAAGCGTTCCGAATAAACACTTGCAGATTGTACAAAAGGAGTGTTTCAAAACTGTTCTATGAAAAGGAACGTTCAAGTCTGTGAGTTGAATGCACTCCTCACAAAGAAGTTTCTGAGAATGCAGCTGTCTAGTTTTTGTGTGAAGATATTTCCTTTTCCTTGCATAGGTCTCAAATCGCTGGAAATATCCACTTGCAGATTTCACAAGAAGAGTGTTTCCAAACTGCTCTATCAAAAGACAGGTTCAACTCTGTGAGTTGAATGCACGCATCGAGAAGAACTTTCTGAGAATGCTTCTGTCTAGTTTTTAGGTGAAGATATTACATTTCCCAGCATAGGCCTCAAAGTGCTCCAAATATCCTTTTGCAGATTTTACAAAAAGAGTGTTTCAAAACTGCTCTTTCAAAAAGAAGGTTCAAGTCTGTGAGTTGAATGCACTCAACACAAGGAAGTTTCTGAGAATGCTTCTGTCTAGTTTTTATGTGAAGATATTTCCATTTCCAGCATAGGCTTCAAAGCACTCCAAATATCCATTTGCAGATTCTACAAAAAGAGTGTTTGCAAACTTCTCTATCAATTAGTAGGTTCAACTCTGTGAGGTGAATGCACTCATCACAAAGAAGTTTCTGAGAATGCTGCTGTTTAGTTCTTATGTGAAGATATTTCCTTTTCCAGCATAGGCCGGAAATCGCTCTAAATATCCACTTGCAGATTTTACCAAAAGTGTGTTTCAAAACTGCTCTTTGAAAAGAAAGGTTCAACTCTGTGAGTTGATTGCACATGTGGTGAAGAAGTTTCTGAGAATGCTTCTGTCTAGTACTTAGCTGAAGAGATTTCATTTCACAGCATAGGCCTCATAGTGCTCCAAATATCCACTTGCAGATTCTACAAAAAGAGTGTTTCAAAACTGTTCTATCAAAAGGAAGGTTCAACTCTGTGACTAGAATGCACTCATCACAAAGAAGTTTCTGAGAATGCTTCTGTCTAGTTTTTATGTGAAGATATTTCCTTTTCCAACATAGGCCTCAAAGCGCTCCGAATAAACACCTGCAGATTGTACAAAAGGAGTGTTTCAAAACTGTTCTATGAAAAGGAACGTTCAAGTCTGTGAGTTGAATGCACTCCTCACAAAGAAGTTTCTGAGAATGCAGCTGTCTAGTTTTTGTGTGAAGATATTTCCTTTTCCTTGCATAGACCTCAAATCGCTGGAAACATCCACTTGCAGATTTCACAAAAAGAGTGTTTCCAAACTGCTCTATCAAAAGACGGGTTGAAATCTGTGAGTTGAATGCACGCATCGAGGAGATCTTTCTGAGAATGCTTCTGTCTAGTTTTTAGGTGAAGATATTCCATTTCCCAGCATGGGCCTCAAAATGCTCCAAATATCCATTTGCAGATTTTACAAAAAGAGTGTTTCAAAACTGCTCTTTCAAAAAGAAGGATGATTTCCAATTTCATCCATGTCCCTACAAAGGACATGATCATTCTCAGTAAACTATCGCAAGAACAAAAAACCAAACACCGCATATTCTCACTCATAGTTGGGAATTGAACAATGAGAACACATGGACACAGGAAGGGGAACATCACACTTCAGGGACTGTTGTGGGTTGGGGGGAGGGGGCAGGGATAACATTGGGAGATATACCTAATGCTAGATGACGAGTTGGTGGGTGCAGTGCACCAGCATGGCACATGAATACATATGCAAATTACTGCACATTGGGCACATGTACCATAAAACCTAAAGTATAATAATAATAATAATAATAATAATTACAATAAAAGAAAAAAAAAAAAAAAAGAAAAAGAAAGTTCAAGTCTATGGGTTGAACGCACTCAACACAAGGAAGTTTCTGAGAATGCTTCTGTACAGTTTTTATGTGAATATATTTCCATTTCCAGCCTAGGCTTCAAAGCGCTCCAAATATCCACTTGCAGATTCTACAAAAAGAGTGTTTCCAAACTTGTCTATCAATTAGTAGGTTTAACTCTGTTAGGTGAATGCACTCATCACAATGAAATTTCTGAGAATGCTTCTCTCTAGTTTTTATGTGAAGCAATTTCCTTTTCCAACATAGGCCTCAAGGTGCTCTGCATAAACACTTGCGAATTCTACAAACTTAGTGATTCAAAACTGTTCTATCAAAAGGAACGTTCAAGTCTGAGGTGAATGCACTCATCAGAGAGAACTTTCTCAGAATGCTTCTGTCTAGTTTTCAGGTGAAGATATTTCACTTCCAAGCATAGGCCTCAAAGCGCTCCAAATAACCACTTGCAGATTCTACAAAAAGAGTCTTTCAAAACTGCTCTTTGAAAAGGAAGGTTCAAATCTGTGAGTTGAAAGCACTCATCAGAGAGAAGTTTCCGAGAATGATTCTATCTAGTTTTCATCTGCATGTGTTTCCTTTTCCACTAGATGCCGCAATCGCACCAAATATCCACTTGCAGTTTCCACGAAAAGAGTGTTGCAGAACTGCTCCATGGAAAGGAGTGTTCAACTCTGTGAGTTCAATCCCCACATGACATAAAAGTTTCTGAAAATGCTTCTGTCCAGTTTGTATATGAAGATTTCTCCTTTTCCTGCATAAGCCTCAAAGAGCTCCAAATATCCACTTGCGTATTCTACAAAAACCGTGTTTCATAACTGGTCTATCAAAAGGGAGGTTCAACTCTGTGAGTTGAATGCACTCATCACAAAGAAGTTTCTGTGAATGCTTCCATCTAGCTTTTATGCAATGATATTTCCTTTTGCAGCATAGGCCTCAAAGCGCTCCAAATATCCACTTGCAGATTCTACAAAAAGAGGGTTTCAAAACTGCTCTATCAAAAGGCAGGTTGAACTCCGTGAGTTGAATGCACAAAGCACAGGGAACTTTCTGAGAAAGCTTTTGTCCAGTTTCTACGTGAAGATATTTCCTATTCCTGCATAGGCCTCAAAGCACTCCATCCATCCACATGAAGATTCTACTAAAAGAGTGTTTCGAAACTTCTCTATCAAAAGAAAGGTTGAACTCCGTGAGTTCAACGCACACATCACAAAGAAGTTTCTGAGAATGCTTCTGTCCAGTTTTTATGTGAAGATATTTCCTTTTCCAGCATAGGCCTCAAAGCGCTCCATATATCCACTTGCAGATGCTACAAAAAGAGTGTTTCAAAACTGCTCTTTCAGAAGGAAGCTTCAAGTCTGTGAGTTGAATGCACTTATCACAAAGACGTTTCTGAGAATGCTTCTGTCTAGATTTCATGAGAAGATGTTTCCATTTACATCACAGGCCTCAAATCCCTCCAAATATTCACTTGCGTGTTCTACAAAAAGAGTGTTTCGAAACTTCTCTATCGATTGGTAGGTTCAACTCTCTGAGTTGAATGCACTCTTTACAAAGAGGTTTCTGAGAATATTTCTGCCTAGTTTTTATGTGAAGATATATCCTTTTCCAACATAGGCCTCGAAGCGCTCCGACTAAACAATTGCAGATTCTACAAAAGGAGTGCTTCAAAACTGTTCTATCGAAAGGAACGTTCAACTCTGTGAGATGAATGCACTCTTCTCAAAGAGGTTTCTGAGAATGCTGCTGTCTAGTTTTTAGGTGAAGACATTTCCTTTTGCAGCATAGGCCTCAAAGCGCTCCAAATACCCACTTGCAGATTCTACAAAAAGAGTGTCTCCCAACTTCTCTATCAATTGGTAGGTTCAAGTCTGTGAGTTGAATGCAATCCACACCAAGAAGTTTCTGAGAATGCTGCTGTTTAGTTCTTATGTGAAGATATTTCCTTTTCCAGCATAGGCCGGAAATCGCTACAAATATCCACTTGCAGACTTTACCAAAAGTGTGCTTCAAAACTGCTCTTTGAAAAGAAAGGTTCAACACTGTGAGTTGAATGCACATATCGCGAAGAAGTTTCTGAGAATGCTTCTGTCTAGTACTTAGGTGAAGAGATTCCATTTCACAGCATAGGCCTCATAGTGCTCCAAATATCCACTTGCAGATTCTACAAAAAGAGTGTTTCAAAACTGTTCTATCAAAAGGAAGGTTCAACTCTGTGACTTGAATGCACTCATCACAAAGAAGTTTCTGAGAATGCTTCTGTCTAGTTTTTATGTGAAGACATTTCCTTTTCCAACATAGGCCTCAAAGCGTTCCGAATAAACACTTGCAGATTGTACAAAAGGAGTGTTTCAAAACTGTTCTATGAAAGGGAACGTTCAAGTCTGTGAGATGAATGCGCTCTTCTCAAAGCGGTTACTGAGAATGCTGCTGTCTAGTTTTTAGGTGAAGACATTTCCTTTTCCAGCATAGGCCTCAAAGCGCTCCAAATTCCCATTTGCAGATTCTACAAAAAGAGTGTCTCCCAACTTCTCTATCAATTGGTAGGTTCAAGTCTGTGAGTTGAATGCAATCCACACATAGAAGTTTCTGAGAATGCTGCTGTTTAGTTCTTATGTGAAGATATTTCCTTTTCCAGCATAGGCCGGAAATCGCTACAAATATCCACTTGCAGATTTTACTAAAAGTGTGCTTCAAAACTGCTCTTTGAAAAGAAAGTTTCAACACTGTGAGTTGAATGCACATATCGTGAAGAAGTTTCTGAGAATGCTTCTGTCTAGTACTTAGGTGAAGAGATTCCATTTCACAGCATAGGCCTCATAGTGCTCCAAATATCCACTTGCAGATTCTACAAAAAGAGTGTTTGAAAACTGTTCTATCAAAAGGAAGGTTCAACTCTGTGAGTAGAATGCACTCATCACAAAGAAGTTTCTGAGAATGCTTCTGTCTAGTTTTTATGTGAAGACATTTCCTTTTCCAACATAGGCCTCAAAGCGTTCCGAATAAACACTTGCAGATTGTACAAAAGGAGTGTTTCAAAACTGTTCTATGAAAAGGAACGTTCAAGTCTGTGAGTTGAATGCACTCCTAACAAAGAAGTTTCTGAGAATGCAGCTGTCTAGTTTTTGTGTGAAGATATTTCCTTTTCCTTGCATAGGTCTCAAATCGCTGGAAATATCCACTTGCAGATTTCACAAAAAGAGTGCTTCCAAACTGCTCTATCAAAAGACAGGTTCAACTCTGTGAGTGGAATGCACGCATCGAGAAGAACTTTCTGAGAATGCTTCTGTCTAGTTTTTAGGTGAAGATATTACATTTCCCAGCATAGGCCCCAAAGTGCTCCAAATATCCTTTTGCAGATTTTACAAAAAGAGTGTTTCAAAACTGCTCTTTCAAAAAGAAGGTTCAAGTCTGTGAGTTGAATGCACTCAACACAAGGAAGTTTCTGAGAATGCTTCTGTCTAGTTTTTATGTGAAGATATTTCCATTTCCAGCATAGGCCTCAAAGCGCTCCAAATATCCATTTGCAGATTCTACAAAAAGAGTGTTTCCAAACTTCTCTATCAATTAGGTTCAACTCTGTGAGGTGAATGCACTCATCACAAAGAAGTTTCTGAGAATGCTGCTGTTTAGTTCTTATGTGAAGATATTTTCTTTTCCAGCATAGGCCGGAAATCGCTCTAAATATCCACTTGCAGATTTTACCAAAAGTGTGTTTCAAAACAGCTCTTTGAAAAGAAAGGTTCAACTCTGTGAGTTGATTGCACATGTGGTGAAGAAGTTTCTGAGAATGCTTCTGTCTGGTACTTAGCTGAAGAGATTTCATTTCACAGCATAGGCCTCATAGTGCTCCAAATATCCACTTGCAGATTCTACAAAAAGAGTGTTTCAAAACTGTTCTATCAAAAGGAAGGTTCAACTCTGTGACTAGAATGCACTCATCACAAAGAAGTTTCTGAGAATGCTTCTGTCTAGTTTTTATGTGAAGATATTTCCTTTTCCAACGTAGGCCTCAAAGCGCTCCGAATAAGCACCTGCAGATTGTACAAAAGGAGTGTTTCAAAACTGTTCTATGAAAAGGAACGTTCAAGTCTGTGAGTTGAATGCACTCCTCACAAAGAAGTTTCTGAGAATGCAGCTGTCTAGTTTTTGTGTGAAGATATTTCCTTTTCCTTGCATAGACCTCAAATCGCTGGAAACATCCACTTGCAGATTTCACAAAAAGAGTGTTTCCAAACTGCTCTATCAAAAGACGGGTTGAAATCTGTGAGTTGAATGCACGCATCGAGGAGATCTTTCTGAGAATGCTTCTGTCTAGTTTTTAGGTGAAGATATTCCATTTCCCAGCATGGGCCTCAAAATGCTCCAAATATCCACTTGCAGATTTTACAAAAAGAGTGTTTCAAAACTGCTCTTTCAAAAAGAAGGTTCAAGTCTATGGGTTGAACGCACTCAACACAAGGAAGTTTCTGAGAATGCTTCTGTCCAGTTTTTATGTGAATATATTTCCATTTCCAGCCTAGGCTTCAAAGCGCTCCAAATATCCACTTGCAGATTCTACAAAAAGAGTGTTTCCAAACTTGTCTATCAATTAGTAGGTTTAACTCTGTTAGGTGAATGCACTCATCACAATGAAATTTCTGAGAATGCTTCTCTCTAGTTTTTATGTGAAGCAATTTCCTTTTCCAACATAGGCCTCAAGGTGCTCTGCATAAACACTTGCGAATTCTACAAACTTAGTGATTCAAAACTGTTCTATCAAAAGGAACGTTCAAGTCTGAGGTGAATGCACTCATCAGAGAGAACTTTCTCAGAATGCTTCTGTCTAGTTTTCAGGTGAAGATATCTCATTGCCCAGCATAGGCCTCAAAGCGCTCCAAATATCCACTTGCAGATTCTACAAAAAGAGTCTTTCAAAACTGCTCTTTGAAAAGGAAGGTTCAAATCTGTGAGTTGAAAGCACTCATCAGAGAGAAGTTTCCGAGAATGATTCTATCTAGTTTTCATCTGCATGTGTTTCCTTTTCCACTAGATGCCGCAATCGCACCAAATATCCACTTGCAGTTTCCACGAAAAGAGTGTTGTAGAACTGCTCCATGGAAAGGAGTGTTCAACTCTGTGAGTTCAATCCCCACATGACATAAAAGTTTCTGAAAATGCTTCTGTCCAGTTTGTATATGAAGATATCTCCTTTTCCAGCATAAGCCTCAAAGAGCTCCAAATATCCACTTGCGTATTCTACAAAAACCGTGTTTCATAACTGGTCTATCAAAAGGGAGGTTCAACTCTGTGAGTTGAATGCACTCATCACAAAGAAGTTTCTGTGAATGCTTCCATCTAGATTTTATGCAATGATGTTTCCTTTTGCAGCATAGGCCTCAAAGCGCTCCAAATATCCACTTGCAGATTCTACAAAAAGAGGGTTTCAAAACTGCTCTATCAAAAGGCAGGTTGAACTCCGTGAGTTGAATGCACAAAGCACAGGGAACTTTCTGAGAAAGCTTTTGTCCAGTTTCTACGTGAAGATATTTCCTATTCCTGCATAGGCCTCAAAGCACTCCATCCATCCACATGAAGATTCTACTAAGAGTGTTTCGAAACTTCTCTATCAAAAGAAAGGTTGAACTCCGTGAGTTCAACGCACACATCACAAAGAAGTTTCTGAGAATGCTTCTGTCCAGTTTTTATATGAAGATATTTCCTTTTCCAGCATAGGCCTCAAAGCGCTCCATATATCCACTTGCAGATGCTACAAAAAGAGTGTTTCAAAACTGCTCTTTCAGAAGGAAGCTTCAAGTCTGTGAGTTGAATGCACTTCTCACAAAGACGTTTCTGAGAATGCTTCTGTCTAGATTTCATGAGAAGATGTTTGCGTTTACATCACAGGCCTCAAATAACTCCAAATATTCACTTGCGTGTTCTACAAAAAGAGTGTTTCGAAACTTCTCTATCGATTGGTAGGTTCAACTCTCTGAGTTGAATGCACTCTTTACAAAGAGGTTTCTGAGAATATTTCTGTCTAGTTTTTATGTGAAGATATATCCTTTTCCAACATAGGCCTCGAAGCGCTCCGACTAAACAATTGCAGATTCTACAAAAGGAGTGCTTCAAAACTGTTCTATCGAAAGGAACGTTCAAGTCTGTGAGATGAATGCACTCTTCTCAAAGAGGTTTCTGAGAATGCTGCTGTCTAGTTTTTAGGTGAAGACATTTCCTTTTCCAGCATAGGCCTCAAAGCGCTCCAAATACCCACTTGCAGATTCTACAAAAAGAGTGTCTCCCAACTTCTCTATCAATTGGTAGGTTCAAGTCTGTGAGTTGAATGCAATCCACACCAAGAAGTTTCTGAGAATGCTGCTGTTTAGTTCTTATGTGAAGATATTTCCTTTTCCAGCATAGGCCGGAAATCGCTACAAATATCCACTTGCAGATTTTACCAAAAGTGTGCTTCAAAACTGCTCCTTGAAAAGAAAGGTTCAACACTGTGAGTTGAATGCACATATCGTGAAGAAGTTTCTGAGAATGCTTCTGTCTAGTACTTAGGTGAAGAGATTCCATTTCACAGCATAGGCCTCATAGTGCTCCAAATATCCACTTGCAGATTCTACAAAAAGAGTGTTTGAAAACTGTTCTATCAAAAGGAAGGTTCAACTCTGTGAGTAGAATGCACTCATCACAAAGAAGTTTCTGAGAATGCTTCTGTCTAGTTTTTATGTGAAGACATTTCCTTTTCCAACATAGGCCTCAAAGCGTTCCGAATAAACACTTGCAGATTGTACAAAAGGAGTGTTTCAAAACTGTTCTATGAAAAGGAACGTTCAAGTCTGTGAGTTGAATGCACTCCTCACAAAGAAGTTTCTGAGAATGCAGCTGTCTAGTTTTTGTGTGAAGATATTTCCTTTTCCTTGCATAGGTCTCAAATCGCTGGAAATATCCACTTGCAGATTTCACAAGAAGAGTGTTTCCAAACTGCTCTATCAAAAGACAGGTTCAACTCTGTGAGTTGAATGCACGCATCGAGAAGAACTTTCTGAGAATGCTTCTGTCTAGTTTTTAGGTGAAGATATTACATTTCCCAGCATAGGCCTCAAAGTGCTCCAAATATCCTTTTGCAGATTTTACAAAAAGAGTGTTTCAAAACTGCTCTTTCAAAAAGAAGGTTCAAGTCTGTGAGTTGAATGCACTCAACACAAGGAAGTTTCTGAGAATGCTTCTGTCTAGTTTTTATGTGAAGATATTTCCATTTCCAGCATAGGCTTCAAAGCACTCCAAATATCCATTTGCAGATTCTACAAAAAGAGTGTTTGCAAACTTCTCTATCAATTAGTAGGTTCAACTCTGTGAGGTGAATGCACTCATCACAAAGAAGTTTCTGAGAATGCTGCTGTTTAGTTCTTATGTGAAGATATTTCCTTTTCCAGCATAGGCCGGAAATCGCTCTAAATATCCACTTGCAGATTTTACCAAAAGTGTGTTTCAAAACTGCTCTTTGAAAAGAAAGGTTCAACTCTGTGAGTTGATTGCACATGTGGTGAAGAAGTTTCTGAGAATGCTTCTGTCTAGTACTTAGCTGAAGAGATTTCATTTCACAGCATAGGCCTCATAGTGCTCCAAATATCCACTTGCAGATTCTACAAAAAGAGTGTTTCAAAACTGTTCTATCAAAAGGAAGGTTCAACTCTGTGACTAGAATGCACTCATCACAAAGAAGTTTCTGAGAATGCTTCTGTCTAGTTTTTATGTGAAGATATTTCCTTTTCCAACATAGGCCTCAAAGCGCTCCGAATAAACACCTGCAGATTGTACAAAAGGAGTGTTTCAAAACTGTTCTATGAAAAGGAACGTTCAAGTCTGTGAGTTGAATGCACTCCTCACAAAGAAGTTTCTGAGAATGCAGCTGTCTAGTTTTTGTGTGAAGATATTTCCTTTTCCTTGCATAGACCTCAAATCGCTGGAAACATCCACTTGCAGATTTCACAAAAAGAGTGTTTCCAAACTGCTCTATCAAAAGACGGGTTGAAATCTGTGAGTTGAATGCACGCATCGAGGAGATCTTTCTGAGAATGCTTCTGTCTAGTTTTTAGGTGAAGATATTCCATTTCCCAGCATGGGCCTCAAAATGCTCCAAATATCCATTTGCAGATTTTACAAAAAGAGTGTTTCAAAACTGCTCTTTCAAAAAGAAGGATGATTTCCAATTTCATCCATGTCCCTACAAAGGACATGATCATTCTCAGTAAACTATCGCAAGAACAAAAAACCAAACACCGCATATTCTCACTCATAGTTGGGAATTGAACAATGAGAACACATGGACACAGGAAGGGGAACATCACACTTCAGGGACTGTTGTGGGTTGGGGGGAGGGGGCAGGGATAACATTGGGAGATATACCTAATGCTAGATGACGAGTTGGTGGGTGCAGTGCACCAGCATGGCACATGAATACATATGCAAATTACTGCACATTGGGCACATGTACCATAAAACCTAAAGTATAATAATAATAATAATAATAATAATTACAATAAAAGAAAAAAAAAAAAAAAAGAAAAAGAAAGTTCAAGTCTATGGGTTGAACGCACTCAACACAAGGAAGTTTCTGAGAATGCTTCTGTACAGTTTTTATGTGAATATATTTCCATTTCCAGCCTAGGCTTCAAAGCGCTCCAAATATCCACTTGCAGATTCTACAAAAAGAGTGTTTCCAAACTTGTCTATCAATTAGTAGGTTTAACTCTGTTAGGTGAATGCACTCATCACAAGGAAATTTCTGAGAATGCTTCTCTCTAGTTTTTATGTGAAGCAATTTCCTTTTCCAACATAGGCCTCAAGGTGCTCTGCATAAACACTTGCGAATTCTACAAACTTAGTGATTCAAAACTGTTCTATCAAAAGGAACGTTCAAGTCTGAGGTGAATGCACTCATCAGAGAGAACTTTCTCAGAATGCTTCTGTCTAGTTTTCAGGTGAAGATATTTCATTGCCCAGCATAGGCCTCAAAGCGCTCCAAATATCCACTTGCAGATTCTACAAAAAGAGTCTTTCAAAACTGCTCTTTGAAAAGGAAGGTTCAAATCTGTGAGTTGAAAGCACTCATCAGAGAGAAGTTTCCGAGAATGATTCTATCTAGTTTTCATCTGCATGTGTTTCCTTTTCCACTAGATGCCGCAATCGCACCAAATATCCACTTGCAGTTTCCACGAAAAGAGTGTTGCAGAACTGCTCCATGGAAAGGAGTGTTCAACTCTGTGAGTTCAATCCCCACATGACATAAAAGTTTCTGAAAATGCTTCTGTCCAGTTTGTATATGAAGATATCTCCTTTTCCAGCATAAGCCTCAAAGAGCTCCAAATATCCACTTGCGTATTCTACAAAAACCGTGTTTCATAACTGGTCTATCAAAAGGGAGGTTCAACTCTGTGAGTTGAATGCACTCATCACAAAGAAGTTTCTGTGAATGCTTCCATCTAGCTTTTATGCAATGATATTTCCTTTTGCAGCATAGGCCTCAAAGCGCTCCAAATATCCACTTGCAGATTCTACAAAAAGAGGGTTTCAAAACTGCTCTATCAAAAGGCAGGTTGAACTCCGTGAGTTGAATGCACAAAGCACAGGGAACTTTCTGAGAAAGCTTTTGTCCAGTTTCTACGTGAAGATATTTCCTTTTCCAGCATAGGCCGGAAATCGCTACAAATATCCACTTGCAGATTTTACCAAAAGTGTGCTTCAAAACTGCTCTTTGAAAAGAAAGGTTCAACACTGTGAGTTGAATGCACATATCGTGAAGAAGTTTCTGAGAATGCTTCTGTCTAGTACTTAGGTGAAGAGATTCCATTTCACAGCATAGGCCTCATAGTGCTCCAAATATCCACTTGCAGATTCTACAAAAAGAGTGTTTGAAAACTGTTCTATCAAAAGGAAGGTTCAACTCTGTGACTAGAATGCACTCATCACAAAGAAGTTTCTGAGAATGCTTCTGTCTAGTTTTTATGTGAAGACATTTCCTTTTCCAACATAGGCCTCAAAGCGTTCCGAATAAACACTTGCAGATTGTACAAAAGGAGTGTTTCAAAACTGTTCTATGAAAAGGAACGTTCAAGTCTGTGAGTTGAATGCACTCCTCACAAAGAAGTTTCTGAGAATGCAGCTGTCTAGTTTTTGTGTGAAGATATTTCCTTTTCCTTGCATAGGTCTCAAATCGCTGGAAATATCCACTTGCAGATTTCACAAAAAGAGTGTTTCCAAACTGCTCTATCAAAAGACAGGTTCAACTCTGTGAGTGGAATGCACGCATCGAGAAGAACTTTCTGAGAATGCTTCTGTCTAGTTTTTAGGTGAAGATATTACATTTCCCAGCATAGGCCTCAAAGTGCTCCAAATATCCTTTTGCAGATTTTACAAAAAGAGTGTTTCAAAACTGCTCTTTCAAAAAGAAGGTTCAAGTCTGTGAGTTGAATGCACTCAACACAAGGAAGTTTCTGAGAATGCTTCTGTCTAGTTTTTATGTGAAGATATTTCCATTTCCAGCATAGGCCTCAAAGCGCTCCAAATATCCATTTGCAGATTCTACAAAAAGAGTGTTTAAAAACTTCTCTATCAATTAGTAGGTTCAACTCTGTGAGGTGAATGCACTCATCACAAAGAAGTTTCTGAGAATGCTGCTGTTTAGTTCTTATGTGAAGATATTTCCTTTTCCAGCATAGGCCGGAAATCGCTCTAAATATCCACTTGCAGATTTTACCAAAAGTGTGTTTCAAAACTGCTCTTTGAAAAGAAAGGTTCAACTCTGTGAGTTGATTGCAAATGTGGTGAAGAAGTTTCTGAGAATGCTTCTGTCTAGTACTTAGCTGAAGAGATTTCATTTCACAGCATAGGCCTCATAGTGCTCCAAATATCCACTTGCAGATTCTACAAAAAGAGTGTTTCAAAACTGTTCTATCAAAAGGAAGGTTCAACTCTGTGACTACAATGCACTCATCACAAAGAAGTTTCTGAGAATGCTTCTGTCTAGTTTTTATGTGAAGATATTTCCTTTTCCAACATAGGCCTCAAAGCGCTCCGAATAAACACCTGCAGATTGTACAAAAGGAGTGTTTCAAAACTGTTCTATGAAAAGGAACGTTCAAGTCTGTGAGTTGAATGCACTCCTCAAAAAGAAGTTTCTGAGAATGCAGCTGTCTAGTTTTTGTGAGAAGATATTTCCTTTTCCTTGCATAGACCTCAAATCGCTGGAAATATCCACTTGCAGATTTCACAAAAAGAGTGTTTCCAAACTGCTCTATCAAAAGACGGGTTGAAATCTGTGAGTTGAATGCACGCATCGAGGAGATCTTTCTGAGAATGCTTCTGTCTAGTTTTTAGGTGAAGATATTCCATTTCCCAGCAAGGGCCTCAAAATGCTCCAAATATCCATTTGCAGATTTTACAAAAAGAGTGTTTCAAAGCTGCTCTTTCAAAAAGAAGGTTCAAGCCTATGGGTTGAACGCACTCAACACAAGGAAGTTTCTGAGAATGCTTCTGTCCAGTTTTTATGTGAATATATTTCCATTTCCAGCCTAGGCTTCAAAGCGCTCCAAATATCCACTTGCAGATTCTACAAAAAGAGTGTTTCCAAACTTGTCTATCAATTAGTAGGTTTAACTCTGTTAGGTGAATGCACTCATCACAATGAAATTTCTGAGAATGCTTCTCTCTAGTTTTTATGTGAAGCAATTTCCTTTTCCAACGTAGGCCTCAAGGTGCTCTGCATAAACACTTGCGAATTCTACAAACTTAGTGATTGAAAACTGTTCTATCAAAAGGAACGTTCAAGTCTGAGGTGAATGCACTCATCAGAGAGAACTTTCTCAGAATGCTTCTGTCTAGTTTTCAGGTGAAGATATTTCACTTCCCAGCATAGGCCTCAAAGCGCTCCAAATATCCACTAGCAGATTCTACAAAAAGAGTCTTTCAAAACTGCTCTTTGAAAAGGAAGTTTCAAATCTGTGAGTTGAAAGCACTCATCAGAGAGAAGTTTCCGAGAATGATTCTATCTAGTTTTCATCTGCATGTGTTTCCTTTCCCACTAGATGCCGCAATCGCACCAAATATCCACTTGCAGTTTCCACGAAAAGAGTGTTGCAGAACTGCTCCATGGAAAGGAGTGTTCAACTCTGTGAGTTCAATCCCCACATGACATAAAAGTTTCTGAAAATGCTTCTGTCCAGTTTGTATATGAAGATATCTCCTTTTCCAGCATAAGCCTCAAAGAGCTCCAAATATCCACTTGCGTATTCTACAAAAACCGTGTTTCATAACTGGTCTATCAAAAGGGAGGTTCAACTCTGTGAGTTGAATGCACTCATCACAAAGAAGTTTCTGTGAATGCTTCCATCTAGCTTTTATGCAATGATATTTCCTTTTGCAGCATAGGCCTCAAAGCGCTCCAAATATCCACTTGCAGATTCTACAAAAAGAGGGTTTCAAAACTGCTCTATCAAAAGGCAGGTTGAACTCCGTGAGTTGAATGCACAAAGCACAGGGAACTTTCTGAGAAAGCTTTTGTCCAGTTTCTACGTGAAGATATTTCCTTTTCCAGCATAGGCCGGAAATCGCTACAAATATCCACTTGCAGATTTTACCAAAAGTGTGCTTCAAAACTGCTCTTTGAAAAGAAAGGTTCAACACTGTGAGTTGAATGCACATATCGTGAAGAAGTTTCTGAGAATGCTTCTGTCTAGTACTTAGGTGAAGAGATTCCATTTCACAGCATAGGCCTCATAGTGCTCCAAATATCCACTTGCAGATTCTACAAAAAGAGTGTTTGAAAACTGTTCTATCAAAAGGAAGGTTCAACTCTGTGAGTAGAATGCACTCATCACAAAGAAGTTTCTGAGAATGCTTCTGTCTAGTTTTTATGTGAAGACATTTCCTTTTCCAACATAGGCCTCAAAGCGTTCCGAATAAACACTTGCAGATTGTACAAAACGAGTGTTTCAAAACTGTTCTATGAAAAGGAACGTTCAAGTCTGTGAGTTGAATGCACTCCTCACAAAGAAGTTTCTGAGAATGCAGCTGTCTAGTTTTTGTGTGAAGATATTTCCTTTTCCTTGCATAGGTCTCAAATCGCTGGAAATATCCACTTGCAGATTTCACAAAAAGAGTGTTTCCAAACTGCTCTATCAAAAGACAGGTTCAACTCTGTGAGTGGAATGCACGCATCGAGAAGAACTTTCTGAGAATGCTTCTGTCTAGTTTTTAGGTGAAGATATTACATTTCCCAGCATAGGCCTCAAAGTGCTCCAAATATCCTTTTGCAGATTTTACAAAAAGAGTGTTTCAAAACTGCTCTTTCAAAAAGAAGGTTCAACTCTCTGAGTTGAATGCACTCAACACAAGGAAGTTTCTGAGAATGCTTCTGTCTAGTTTTTATGTGAAGATATTTCCATTTCCAGCATAGGCCTCAAAGCGCTCCAAATATCCATTTGCAGATTCTACAAAAAGAGTGTTTCCAAACTTCTCTATCAATTAGTAGGTTCAACTCTGTGAGGTGAATGCACTCATCACAAAGAAGTTTCTGAGAATGCTGCTGTTTAGTTCTTATGTGAAGATATTTCCTTTTCCAGCATAGGCCGGAAATCGCTCTAAATATCCACTTGCAGATTTTACCAAAAGTGTGTTTCAAAACTGCTCTTTGAAAAGAAAGGTTCAACTCTGTGAGTTGATTGCACATGTGGTGAAGAAGTTTCTGAGAATGCTTCTGTCTAGTACTTAGCTGAAGAGATTTCATTTCACAGCATAGGCCTCATAGTGCTCCAAATATCCACTTGCAGATTCTACAAAAAGAGTGTTTCAAAACTGTTCTATCAAAAGGAAGGTTCAACTCTGTGACTACAATGCACTCATCACAAAGAAGTTTCTGAGAATGCTTCTGTGTAGTTTTTATGTGAAGATATTTCCTTTTCCAACATAGGCCTCAAAGCGCTCCGAATAAACACCTGCAGATTGTACAAAAGGAGTGTTTCAAAACTGTTCTATGAAAAGGAACGTTCAAGTCTGTGAGTTGAATGCACTCCTCACAAAGAAGTTTCTGAGAATGCAGCTGTCTAGTTTTTATGTGAAAATATTTCCTTTTCCTTGCATAGACCTCAAATCGCTGGAAATATCCACTTGCAGATTTCACAAAAAGAGTGTTTCCAAACTGCTCTATCAAAAGACGGGTTGAAATCTGTGAGTTAAATGCACGCATCTTGGAGATCTTTCTGAGAATGCTTCTGTCTAGTTTTTAGGTGAAGATATTCCATTTCCCAGCAAGGGCCTCAAAATGCTCCAAATATCCATTTGCAGATTTTACAAAAAGAGTGTTTCAAAGCTGCTCTTTCAAAAAGAAGGTTCAAGTCTATGGGTTGAACGCACTCAACGCAAGGAAGTTTCTGAGAATGCTTCTGTCCAGTTTTTATGTGAATATATTTCCATTTCCAGCCTGGGCTTCAAAGCGCTCCAAATATCCACTTGCAGATTCTACAAAAAGAGTGTTTCCAAACTTGTCTATCAATTAGTAGGTTTAACTCTGTTAGGTGAATGCACTCATCACAATGAAATTTCTGAGAATGCTTCTCTCTAGTTTTTATGTGAAGCAATTTCCTTTTCCAACGTAGGCCTCAAGGTGCTCTGCATAAACACTTGCGAATTCTACAAACTTAGTGATTCAAAACTGTTCTATCAAAAGGAACGTTCAAGTCTGAGGTGAATGCACTCATCACAGAGAACTTTCTCAGAATGCTTCTGTCTAGTTTTCAGGTGAAGATATTTCACTTCCCAGCATAGGCCTCAAAGCGCTCCAAATATCCACTTGCAGATTCTACAAAAAGAGTCTTTCAAAACTGCTCTTTGAAAAGGAAGGTTCAAATCTGTGAGTTGAAAGCACTCATCAGAGAGAAGTTTCCGAGAATGATTCTATCTAGTTTTCATCTGCATGTGTTTCCTTTCCCACTAGATGCCGCAATCGCACCAAATATCCACTTGCAGTTTCCACGAAAAGAGTGTTGCAGAACTGCTCCATGGAAAGGAGTGTTCAACTCTGTGAGTTCAATCCCCACATGACATAAAAGTTTCTGAAAATGCTTCTGTCCAGTTTGTATATGAAGATATCTCCTTTTCCAGCATAAGCCTCAAAGAGCTCCAAATATCCACTTGCGTATTCTACAAAAACCGTGTTTCATAACTGGTCTATCAAAAGGGAGGTTCAACTCTGTGAGTTGAATGCACTCATCACAAAGAAGTTTCTGTGAATGCTTCCATCTAGCTTTTATGCAATGATATTTCCTTTTGCAGCATAGGCCTCAAAGCGCTCCAAATATCCACTTGCAGATTCTACAAAAAGAGGGTTTCAAAACTGCTCTATCAAAAGGCAGGTTGAACTCCGTGAGTTGAATGCACAAAGCACAGGGAACTTTCTGAGAAAGCTTTTGTCCAGTTTCTACGTGAAGATATTTCCTTTTCCAGCATAGGCCGGAAATCGCTACAAATATCCACTTGCAGATTTTACCAAAAGTGTGCTTCAAAACTGCTCTTTGAAAAGAAAGGTTCAACACTGTGAGTTGAATGCACATATCGTGAAGAAGTTTCTGAGAATGCTTCTGTCTAGTACTTAGGTGAAGAGATTCCATTTCACAGCATAGGCCTCATAGTGCTCCAAATATCCACTTGCAGATTCTACAAAAAGAGTGTTTGAAAACTGTTCTATCAAAAGGAAGGTTCAACTCTGTGAGTAGAATGCACTCATCACAAAGAAGTTTCTGAGAATGCTTCTGTCTAGTTTTTATGTGAAGACATTTCCTTTTCCAACATAGGCCTCAAAGCGTTCCGAATAAACACTTGCAGATTGTACAAAAGGAGTGTTTCAAAACTGTTCTATGAAAAGGAACGTTCAAGTCTGTGAGTTGAATGCACTCCTCACAAAGAAGTTTCTGAGAATGCAGCTGTCTAGTTTTTGTGTGAAGATATTTCCTTTTCCTTGCATAGGTCTCAAATCGCTGGAAATATCCACTTGCAGATTTCACAAAAAGAGTGTTTCCAAACTGCTCTATCAAAAGACAGGTTCAACTCTGTGAGTGGAATGCACGCATCGAGAAGAACTTTCTGAGAATGCTTCTGTCTAGTTTTTAGGTGAAGATATTACATTTCCCAGCATAGGCCTCAAAGTGCTCCAAATATCCTTTTGCAGATTTTACAAAAAGAGTGTTTCAAAACTGCTCTTTCAAAAAGAAGGTTCAACTCTCTGAGTTGAATGCACTCAACACAAGGAAGTTTCTGAGAATGCTTCTGTCTAGTTTTTATGTGAAGATATTTCCATTTCCAGCATAGGCCTCAAAGCGCTCCAAATATCCATTTGCAGATTCTACAAAAAGAGTGTTTCCAAACTTCTCTATCAATTAGTAGGTTCAACTCTGTGAGGTGAATGCACTCATCACAAAGAAGTTTCTGAGAATGCTGCTGTTTAGTTCTTATGTGAAGATATTTCCTTTTCCAGCATAGGCCGGAAATCGCTCTAAATATCCACTTGCAGATTTTACCAAAAGTGTGTTTCAAAACTGCTCTTTGAAAAGAAAGGTTCAACTCTGTGAGTTGATTGCACATGTGGTGAAGAAGTTTCTGAGAATGCTTCTGTCTAGTACTTAGCTGAAGAGATTTCATTTCACAGCATAGGCCTCATAGTGCTCCAAATATCCACTTGCAGATTCTACAAAAAGAGTGTTTCAAAACTGTTCTATCAAAAGGAAGGTTCAACTCTGTGACTACAATGCACTCATCACAAAGAAGTTTCTGGGAATGCTTCTGTCTAGTTTTTATGTGAAGATATTTCCTTTTCCAACATAGGCCTCAAAGCGCTCCGAATAAACACCTGCAGATTGTACAAAAGGAGTGTTTCAAAACTGTTCTATGAAAAGGAACGTTCAAGTCTGTGAGTTGAATGCACTCCTCACAAAGAAGTTTCTGAGAATGCAGCTGTCTAGTTTTTGTGTGAAGATATTTCCTTTTCCTTGCATAGACCTCAAATCGCTGGAAATATCCACTTGCAGATTTCACAAAAAGAGTGTTTCCAAACTGCTCTATCAAAAGACGGGTTGAAATCTGTGAGTTGAATGCACGCATCGAGGAGATCTTTCTGAGAATGCTTCTGTCTAGTTTTTAGGTGAAGATATTCCATTTCCCAGCAAGGGCCTCAAAATTCTCCAAATATCCATTTGCAGATTTTACAAAAAGAGTGTTTCAAAGCTGCTCTTTCAAAAAGAAGGTTCAAGCCTATGGGTTGAACGCACTCAACGCAAGGAAGTTTCTGAGAATGCTTCTGTCCAGTTTTTATGTGAATATATTTCCATTTCCAGCCTAGGCTTCAAAGCGCTCCAAATATCCACTTGCAGATTCTACAAAAAGAGTGTTTCCAAACTTGTCTATCAATTAGTAGGTTTAACTCTGTTAGGTGAATGCACTCATCACAATGAAATTTCTGAGAATGCTTCTCTCTAGTTTTTATGTGAAGCAATTTCCTTTTCCAACGTAGGCCTCAAGGTGCTCTGCATAAACACTTGCGAATTCTACAAACTTAGTGATTCAAAACTGTTCTATCAAAAGGAACGTTCAAGTCTGAGGTGAATGCACTCATCAGAGAGAACTTTCTCAGAATGCTTCTGTCTAGTTTTCAGGTGAAGATATTTCACTTCCCAGCATAGGCCTCAAAGCGCTCCAAATATCCACTTGCAGATTCTACAAAAAGAGTCTTTCAAAACTGCTCTTTGAAAAGGAAGGTTCAAATCTGTGAGTTGAAAGCACTCATCAGAGAGGTTTCCGAGAATGATTCTATCTAGTTTTCATCTGCATGTGTTTCCTTTTCCACTAGATGCCGCAATCGCACCAAATATCCACTTGCAGTTTCCACGAAAAGAGTGTTGCAGAACTGCTCCATGGAAAATAGTGTTCAACTCTGTGAGTTCAATCCCCACATGACATAAAAGTTTCTGAAAATGCTTCTGTCCAGTTTGTATATGAAGATTTCTCCTTTTCCTGCATAAGCCTCAAAGAGCTCCAAATATCCACTTGCGTATTCTACAAAAACCGTGTTTCATAACTGGTCTATCAAAAGGGAGGTTCAACTCTGTGAGTTGAATGCACTCATCACAAAGAAGTTTCTGTGAATGCTTCCATCTAGCTTTTATGCAATGATATTTCCTTTTGCAGCATAGGCCTCAAAGCGCTCCAAATATCCACTTGCAGATTCTACAAAAAGAGGGTTTCAAAACTGCTCTATCAAAAGGCAGGTTGAACTCCGTGAGTTGAATGCACAAAGCACAGGGGACTTTCTGAGAAAGCTTTTGTCCAGTTTCTACGTGAAGATATTTCCTATTCCTGCATAGGCCTCAAAGCACTCCATCCATCCACATGAAGATTCTACTAAGAGTGTTTCGAAACTTCTCTATCAAAAGAAAGGTTGAACTCCGTGAGTTCAACGCACACATCACAAAGAAGTTTCTGAGAATGCTTCTGTCCAGCTTTTATATGAAGATATTTCCTTTTCCAGCATAGGCCTCAAAGCGCTCCATATATCCACTTGCAGATGCTACAAAAAGAGTGTTTCAAAACAGCTCTTTCAGAAGGAAGCTTCAAATCTGTGAGTTGAATGCACTTCTCACAAAGACGTTTCTGAGAATGCTTCTGTCTAGATTTCATGAGAAGATGTTTCCATTTACATCACAGGCCTCAAATCCCTCCAAATATTCACTTGCGTGTTCTACAAAAAGAGTGTTTCGAAACTTCTCTATCGATTGGTAGGTTCAACTCTCTGAGTTGAATGCACTCTTTACAAAGAGGTTTCTGAGAATATTTCTGTCTAGTTTTTATGTGAAGATATATCCTTTTCCAACATAGGCCTCGAAGCGCTCCGACTAAACAATTGCAGATCCTACAAAAGGAGTGCTTCAAAACTGTTCTATCGAAAGGAACGTTCAAGTCTGTGAGATGAATGCACTCTTCTCAAAGAGGTTTCTGAGAATGCTGCTGTCTAGTTTTTAGGTGAAGACATTTCCTTTTCCAGCATAGGCCTCAAAGCGCTCCAAATACCCACTTGCAGATTCTACAAAAAGAGTGTCTCCCAACTTCTCTATCAATTGGTAGGTTCAAGTCTGTGAGTTGAATGCAATCCACACAAAGAAGTTTCTGAGAATGCTGCTGTTTAGTTCTTATGTGAAGATATTTCCTTTTCCAGCATAGGCCGGAAATCGCTACAAATATCCACTTGCAGATTTTACCAAAAGTGTGCTTCAAAACTGCTCTTTGAAAAGAAAGGTTCAACACTGTGAGTTGAATGCACATATCGTGAAGAAGTTTCTGAGAATGCTTCTGTCTAGTACTTAGGTGAAGAGATTCCATTTCACAGCATAGGCCTCATAGTGCTCCAAATATCCACTTGCAGATTCTACAAAAAGAGTGTTTCAAAACTGTTCTATCAAAAGGAAGGTTCAAGTCTGTGAGTAGAATGCACTCATCACAAAGAAGTTTCTGAGAATGCTTCTGTCTAGTTTTTATGTGAAGATATTTCCTTTTCCAACATAGGCCTCAAAGCGCTCCGAATAAACACCTGCAGATTGTACAAAAGGAGTGTTTCAAAACTGTTCTATGAAAAGGAACGTTCAAGTCTGTGAGTTGAATGCACTCCTCACAAAGAAGTTTCTGAGAATGCAGCTGTCTAGTTTTTGTGTGAAGATATTTCCTTTTCCTTGCATAGACCTCAAATCGCTGGAAATATCCACTTGCAGATTTCACAAAAAGAGTGTTTCCAAACTGCTCTATCAAAAGACGGGTTGAAATCTGTGAGTTGAATGCACGCATCGAGGAGATCTTTCTGAGAATGCTTCTGTCTAGTTTTTAGGTGAAGATATTCCATTTCCCAGCATGGGCCTCAAAATGCTCCAAATATCCATTTGCAGATTTTACAAAAAGAGTGTTTCAAAACTGCTCTTTCAAAAAGAAGGATGATTTCCAATTTCATCCATGTCCCTACAAAGGACATGATCATTCTCAGTAAACTATCGCAAGAACAAAAAACCAAACACCGCATATTCTCACTCATAGGTGGGAATTGAACAATGAGAACACATGGACACAGGAAGGGGAACATCACACTTCAGGGACTGTTGTGGGTTGGGGGGAGGGGGCAGGGATAACATTGGGAGATATACCTAATGCTAGATGACGAGTTGGTGGGTGCAGTGCACCAGCATGGCACATGTATACATATGCAAATTACTGCACGTGGGGCACATGTACCATAAAACCTAAAGTATAATAATAATAATAATAATAATAATTACAATAAAAGAAAAAAAAAAAAAAAGAAAAAGAAAGTTCAAGTCTATGGGTTGAACGCACTCAACACAAGGAAGTTTCTGAGAATGCTTCTGTCCAGTTTTTATGTGAATATATTTCCATTTCCAGCCTAGGCTTCAAAGCGCTCCAAATATCCACTTGCAGATTCTACAAAAAGAGTGTTTCCAAACTTGTCTATCAATTAGTAGGTTTAACTCTGTTAGGTGAATGCACTCATCACAATGAAATTTCTGAGAATGCTTCTCTCTAGTTTTTATGTGAAGCAATTTCCTTTTCCAACATAGGCCTCAAGGTGCTCTGCATAAACACTTGCGAATTCTACAAACTTAGTGATTCAAAACTGTTCTATCAAAAGGAACGTTCAAGTCTGAGGTGAATGCACTCATCAGAGAGAACTTTCTCAGAATGCTTCTGTCTAGTTTTCAGGTGAAGATATTTCATTTCCCAGCGTAGGCCTCAAAGCGCTCCAAATATCCACTTGCAGATTCTACAAAAAGAGTCTTTCAAAACTGCTCTTTGAAAAGGAAGGTTCAAATCTGTGAGTTGAAAGCACTCATCAGAGAGAAGTTTCCGAGAATGATTCTATCTAGTTTTCATCTGCATGTGTTTCCTTTTCCACTAGATGCCGCAATCGCACCAAATATCCACTTGCAGTTTCCACGAAAAGAGTGTTGCAGAACTGCTCCATGGAAAGGAGTGTTCAACTCTGTGAGTTCAATCCCCACATGACATAAAAGTTTCTGAAAATGCTTCTGTCCAGTTTGTATATGAAGATATCTCCTTTTCCAGCATAAGCCTCAAAGAGCTCCAAATATCCACTTGCGTATTCTACAAAAACCGTGTTTCCTAACTGGTCTATCAAAAGGGAGGTTCAACTCTGTGAGTTGAATGCACTCATCACAAAGAAGTTTCTGTGAATGCTTCCATCTAGCTTTTATGCAATGATATTTCCTTTTGCAGCATAGGCCTCAAAGCGCTCCAAATATCCACTTGCAGATTCTACAAAAAGAGGGTTTCAAATCTGCTCTATCAAAAGGCAGGTTGAACTCCGTGAGTTGAATGCACAAAGCACAGGGAACTTTCTGAGAAAGCTTTTGTCCAGTTTCTACGTGAAGATATTTCCTTTTCCAGCATAGGCCGGAAATCGCTACAAATATCCACTTGCAGATTTTACCAAAAGTGTGCTTCAAAACTGCTCTTTGAAAAGAAAGGTTCAACACTGTGAGTTGAATGCACATATCGTGAAGAAGTTTCTGAGAATGCTTCTGTCTAGTACTTAGGTGAAGAGATTCCATTTCACAGCATAGGCCTCATAGTGCTCCAAATATCCACTTGCAGATTCTACAAAAAGAGTGTTTGAAAACTGTTCTATCAAAAGGAAGGTTCAACTCTGTGAGTAGAATGCACTCATCACAAAGAAGTTTCTGAGAATGCTTCTGTCTAGTTTTTATGTGAAGATATTTCCTTTTCCAACATAGGCCTCAAAGCGCTCCGAATAAACACCTGCAGATTGTACAAAAGGAGTGTTTCAAAACTGTTCTATGAAAAGGAACGTTCAAGTCTGTGAGTTGAATGCACTCCTCACAAAGAAGTTTCTGAGAATGCAGCTGTCTAGTTTTTGTGTGAAGATATTTCCTTTTCCTTGCATAGACCTCAAATCGCTGGAAATATCCACTTGCAGATTTCACAAAAAGAGTGTTTCCAAACTGCTCTATCAAAAGACGGGTTGAAATCTGTGAGTTGAATGCACGCATCGAGGAGATCTTTCTGAGAATGCTTCTGTCTAGTTTTTAGGTGAAGATATTCCATTTCCCAGCATGGGCCTCAAAATGCTCCAAATATCCATTTGCAGATTTTACAAAAAGAGTGTTTCAAAACTGCTCTTTCAAAAAGAAGGATGATTTCCAATTTCATCCATGTCCCTACAAAGGACATGATCATTCTCAGTAAACTATCGCAAGAACAAAAAACCAAACACCGCATATTCTCACTCATAGGTGGGAATTGAACAATGAGAACACATGGACACAGGAAGGGGAACATCACACTTCAGGGACTGTTGTGGGTTGGGGGGAGGGGGCAGGGATAACATTGGGAGATATACCTAATGCTAGATGACGAGTTGGTGGGTGCAGTGCACCAGCATGGCACATGTATACATATGCAAATTACTGCACGTGGGGCACATGTACCATAAAACCTAAAGTATAATAATAATAATAATAATAATAATTACAATAAAAGAAAAAAAAAAAAAAAGAAAAAGAAAGTTCAAGTCTATGGGTTGAACGCACTCAACACAAGGAAGTTTCTGAGAATGCTTCTGTCCAGTTTTTATGTGAATATATTTCCATTTCCAGCCTAGGCTTCAAAGCGCTCCAAATATCCACTTGCAGATTCTACAAAAAGAGTGTTTCCAAACTTGTCTATCAATTAGTAGGTTTAACTCTGTTAGGTGAATGCACTCATCACAATGAAATTTCTGAGAATGCTTCTCTCTAGTTTTTATGTGAAGCAATTTCCTTTTCCAACATAGGCCTCAAGGTGCTCCGCATAAACACTTGCGAATTCTACAAACTTAGTGATTCAAAACTGTTCTATCAAAAGGAACGTTCAAGTCTGAGGTGAATGCACTCATCAGAGAGAACTTTCTCAGAATGCTTCTGTCTAGTTTTCAGGTGAAGATATTTCATTTCCCAGCGTAGGCCTCAAAGCGCTCCAAATATCCACTTGCAGATTCTACAAAAAGAGTCTTTCAAAACTGCTCTTTGAAAAGGAAGGTTCAAATCTGTGAGTTGAAAGCACTCATCAGAGAGAAGTTTCCGAGAATGATTCTATCTAGTTTTCATCTGCATGTGTTTCCTTTTCCACTAGATGCCGCAATCGCACCAAATATCCACTTGCAGTTTCCACGAAAAGAGTGTTGCAGAACTGCTCCATGGAAAGGAGTGTTCAACTCTGTGAGTTCAATCCCCACATGACATAAAAGTTTCTGAAAATGCTTCTGTCCAGTTTGTATATGAAGATATCTCCTTTTCCAGCATAAGCCTCAAAGAGCTCCAAATATCCACTTGCGTATTCTACAAAAACCGTGTTTCCTAACTGGTCTATCAAAAGGGAGGTTCAACTCTGTGAGTTGAATGCACTCATCACAAAGAAGTTTCTGTGAATGCTTCCATCTAGCTTTTATGCAATGATATTTCCTTTTGCAGCATAGGCCTCAAAGCGCTCCAAATATCCACTTGCAGATTCTACAAAAAGAGGGTTTCAAATCTGCTCTATCAAAAGGCAGGTTGAACTCCGTGAGTTGAATGCACAAAGCACAGGGAACTTTCTGAGAAAGCTTTTGTCCAGTTTCTACGTGAAGATATTTCCTTTTCCAGCATAGGCCGGAAATCGCTACAAATATCCACTTGCAGATTTTACCAAAAGTGTGCTTCAAAACTGCTCTTTGAAAAGAAAGGTTCAACACTGTGAGTTGAATGCACATATCGTGAAGAAGTTTCTGAGAATGCTTCTGTCTAGTACTTAGGTGAAGAGATTCCATTTCACAGCATAGGCCTCATAGTGCTCCAAATATCCACTTGCAGATTCTACAAAAAGAGTGTTTGAAAACTGTTCTATCAAAAGGAAGGTTCAACTCTGTGAGTAGAATGCACTCATCACAAAGAAGTTTCTGAGAATGCTTCTGTCTAGTTTTTATGTGAAGACATTTCCTTTTCCAACATAGGCCTCAAAGCGTTCCGAATAAACACTTGCAGATTGTACAAAAGGAGTGTTTCAAAACTGTTCTATGAAAAGGAACGTTCAAGTCTGTGAGTTGAATGCACTCCTCACAAAGAAGTTTCTGAGAATGCAGCTGTCTAGTTTTTGTGTGAAGATATTTCCTTTTCCTTGCATAGGTCTCAAATCGCTGGAAATATCCACTTGCAGATTTCACAAAAAGAGTGTTTCCAAACTGCTCTATCAAAAGACAGGTTCAACTCTGTGAGTGGAATGCACGCATCGAGAAGAACTTTCTGAGAATGCTTCTGTCTAGTTTTTAGGTGAAGATATTACATTTCCCAGCATAGGCCTCAAAGTGCTCCAAATATCCTTTTGCAGATTTTACAAAAAGAGTGTTTCAAAACTGCTCTTTCAAAAAGAAGGTTCAACTCTGTGAGTTGAATGCACTCAACACAAGGAAGTTTCTGAGAATGCTTCTGTCTAGTTTTTATGTGAAGATATTTCCATTTCCAGCATAGGCCTCAAAGCGCTCCAAATATCCATTTGCAGATTCTACAAAAAGAGTGTTTCCAAACTTCTCTATCAATTAGTAGGTTCAACTCTGTGAGGTGAATGCACTCATCACAAAGAAGTTTCTGAGAATGCTGCTGTTTAGTTCTTATGTGAAGATATTTCCTTTTCCAGCATAGACCGGAAATCGCTACAAATATCCACTTGCAGATTTTACCAAAAGTGTGTTTCAAAACTGCTCTTTGAAAAGAAAGGTTCAACTCTGTGAGCTGATTGCACATGTGGTGAAGAAGTTTCTGAGAATGCTTCTGTCTAGTACTTAGCTGAAGAGATTTCATTTCACAGCATAGGCCTCATAGTGCTCCAAATATCCACTTGCAGATTCTACAAAAAGAGTGTTTCAAAACTGTTCTATCAAAAGGAAGGTTCAACTCTGTGACTACAATGCACTCATCACAAAGAAGTTTCTGAGAATGCTTCTGTCTAGTTTTTATGTGAAGATATTTCCTTTTCCAACATAGGCCTCAAAGCGCTCCGAATAAACACCTGCAGATTGTACAAAAGGAGTGTTTCAAAACTGTTCTATGAAAAGGAACTTTCAAGTCTGTGAGTTGAATGCACTCCTCACAAAGAAGTTTCTGAGAATGCAGCTGTCTAGTTTTTGTGTGAAGATATTTCCTTTTCCTTGCATAGACCTCAAATCGCTGGAAATATCCACTTGCAGATTTCACAAAAAGAGTGTTTCCAAACTGCTCTATCAAAAGACGGGTTGAAATCTGTGAGTTGAATGCACGCATCGAGGAGATCTTTCTGAGAATGCTTCTGTCTAGTTTTTAGGTGAAGATATTCCGTTTCCCAGCATGGGCTTCAAAATGCTCCAAATATCCATTTGCAGATTTTACAAAAAGAGTGTTTCAAAGCTGCTCTTTCAAAAAGAAGGTTCAAGTCTATGGGTTGAACGCACTCAACACAAGGAAGTTTCTGAGAATGCTTCTGTCCAGTTTTTATGTGAATATATTTCCATTTCCAGCCTAGGCTTCAAAGCGCTCCAAATATCCACTTGCAGATTCTACAAAAAGAGTGTTTCCAAACTTGTCTATCAATTAGTAGGTTTAACTCTGTTAGGTGAATGCACTCATCACAATGAAATTTCTGAGAATGCTTCTCTCTAGTTTTTATGTGAAGCAATTCCCTTTTCCAACGTAGGCCTCAAGGTGCTCTGCATAAACACTTGCGAATTCTACAAACTTAGTGATTGAAAACTGTTCTATCAAAAGGAACGTTCAAGTCTGAGGTGAATGCACTCATCAGAGAGAACTTTCTCAGAATGCTTCTGTCTAGTTTTCAGGTGAAGATATTTCACTTCCCAGCATAGGCCTCAAAGCGCTCCAAATATCCACTTGCAGATTCTACAAAAAGAGTCTTTCAAAACTGCTCTTTGAAAAGGAAGTTTCAAATCTGTGAGTTGAAAGCACTCATCAGAGAGAAGTTTCCGAGAATGATTCTATCTGGTTTTCATCTGCATGTGTTTCCTTTTCCACTAGATGCCGCAATCGCACCAAATATCCACTTGCAGTTTCCACGAAAAGAGTGTTGCAGAACTGCTCCATGGAAAGGAGTGTTCAACTCTGTGAGTTCAATCCCCACATGACATAAAAGTTTCTGAAAATGCTTCTGTCCAGTTTGTATATGAAGATATCTCCTTTTCCAGCATAAGCCTCAAAGAGCTCCAAATATCCACTTGCGTATTCTACAAAAACCGTGTTTCATAACTGGTCTATCAAAAGGGAGGTTCAACTCTGTGAGTTGAATGCACTCATCACAAAGAAGTTTCTGTGAATGCTTCCATTTAGCTTTTATGCAATGATATTTCCTTTTGCAGCATAGGCCTCAAAGCGCTCCAAATATCCACTTGCAGATTCTACAAAAAGAGGGTTTCAAAACTGCTCTATCAAAAGGCAGGTTGAACTCCGTGAGTTGAATGCACAAAGCACAGGGAACTTTCTGAGAAAGCTTTTGTCCAGTTTCTACGTGAAGATATTTCCTTTTCCAGCATAGGCCGGAAATCGCTACAAATATCCACTTGCAGATTTTACCAAAAGTGTGCTTCAAAACTGCTCTTTGAAAAGAAAGGTTCAACACTGTGAGTTGAATGCACATATCGTGAAGAAGTTTCTGAGAATGCTTCTGTCTAGTACTTAGGTGAAGAGATTCCATTTCACAGCATAGGCCTCATAGTGCTCCAAATATCCACTTGCAGATTCTACAAAAAGAGTGTTTGAAAACTGTTCTATCAAAAGGAAGGTTCAACTCTGTGAGTAGAATGCACTCATCACAAAGAAGTTTCTGAGAATGCTTCTGTCTAGTTTTTATGTGAAGACATTTCCTTTTCCAACATAGGCCTCAAAGCGTTCCGAATAAACACTTGCAGATTGTACAAAAGGAGTGTTTCAAAACTGTTCTATGAAAAGGAACGTTCAAGTCTG
Source organism: Pongo pygmaeus (assembly GCF_028885625.2). NCBI lineage: Eukaryota > Metazoa > Chordata > Mammalia > Primates > Hominidae > Pongo > Pongo pygmaeus. The sequence continues at coordinate 22,984,212 of NC_085930.1, forward strand.
TGAGTTGAATGCACTCCTCACAAAGAAGTTTCTGAGAATGCAGCTGTCTAGTTTTTGTGTGAAGATATTTCCTTTTCCTTGCATAGGTCTCAAATCGCTGGAAATATCCACTTGCAGATTTCACAAAAAGAGTGTTTCCAAACTGCTCTATCAAAAGACAGGTTCAACTCTGTGAGTGGAATGCACGCATCGAGAAGAACTTTCTGAGAATGCTTCTGTCTAGTTTTTAGGTGAAGATATTACATTTCCCAGCATAGGCCTCAACGTGCTCCAAATATCCTTTTGCAGATTTTACAAAAAGAGTGTTTCAAAACTGCTCTTTCAAAAAGAAGGTTCAACTCTGTGAGTTGAATGCACTCAACACAAGGAAGTTTCTGAGAATGCTTCTGTCTAGTTTTTATGTGAAGATATTTCCATTTCCAGCATAGGCCTCAAAGCGCTCCAAATATCCATTTGCAGATTCTACAAAAAGAGTGTTTCCAAACTTCTCTATCAATTAGTAGGTTCAACTCTGTGAGGTGAATGCACTCATCACAAAGAAGTTTCTGAGAATGCTGCTGTTTAGTTCTTATGTGAAGATATTTCCTTTTCCAGCATAGGCCGGAAATCGCTCTAAATATCCACTTGCAGATTTTACCAAAAGTGTGTTTCAAAACTGCTCTTTGAAAAGAAAGGTTCAACTCTGTGAGTTGATTGCACATGTGGTGAAGAAGTTTCTGAGAATGCTTCTGTCTAGTACTTAGCTGAAGAGATTTCATTTCACAGCATAGGCCTCATAGTGCTCCAAATATCCACTTGCAGATTCTACAAAAAGAGTGTTTCAAAACTGTTCTATCAAAAGGAAGGTTCAACTCTGTGACTAGAATGCACTCATCACAAAGAAGTTTCTGAGAATGCTTCTGTCTAGTTTTTATGTGAAGATATTTCCTTTTCCAACATAGGCCTCAAAGCGCTCCGAATAAACACCTGCAGATTGTACAAAAGGAGTGTTTCAAAACTGTTCTATGAAAAGGAACTTTCAAGTCTGTGAGTTGAATGCACTCCTCACAAAGAAGTTTCTGAGAATGCAGCTGTCTAGTTTTTGTGTGAAGATATTTCCTTTTCCTTGCATAGACCTCAAATCGCTGGAAACATCCACTTGCAGATTTCACAAAAAGAGTGCTTCCAAACTGCTCTATCAAAAGACGGGTTGAAATCTGTGAGTTGAATGCACGCATCGAGGAGATCTTTCTGAGAATGCTTCTGTCTAGTTTTTAGGTGAAGATATTCCATTTCCCAGCATGGGCTTCAAAATGCTCCAAATATCCATTTGCAGATTTTACAAAAAGAGTGTTTCAAAGCTGCTCTTTCAAAAAGAAGGTTCAAGTCTATGGGTTGAACGCACTCAACACAAGGAAGTTTCTGAGAATGCTTCTGTCCAGTTTTTATGTGAATATATTTCCATTTCCAGCCTAGGCTTCAAAGCGCTCCAAATATCCACTTGCAGATTCTACAAAAAGAGTGTTTCCAAACTTGTCTATCAATTAGTAGGTTTAACTCTGTTAGGTGAATGCACTCATCACAATGAAATTTCTGAGAATGCTTCTCTCTAGTTTTTATGTGAAGCAATTCCCTTTTCCAACGTAGGCCTCAAGGTGCTCTGCATAAACACTTGCGAATTCTACAAAATTAGTGATTCAAAACTGTTCTATCAAAAGGAACGTTCAAGTCTGAGGTGAATGCACTCATCAGAGAGAACTTTCTCAGAATGCTTCTGTCTAGTTTTCAGGTGAAGATATTTCACTTCCCAGCATAGGCCTCAAAGCGCTCCAAATATCCACTTGCAGATTCTACAAAAAGAGTCTTTCAAAACTGCTCTTTGAAAAGGAAGTTTCAAATCTGTGAGTTGAAAGCACTCATCAGAGAGAAGTTTCCGAGAATGATTCTATCTAGTTTTCATCTGCATGTGTTTCCTTTTCCACTAGATGCCGCAATCGCACCAAATATCCACTTGCAGTTTCCACGAAAAGAGTGTTGCAGAACTGCTCCATGGAAAGGAGTGTTCAACTCTGTGAGTTCAATCCCCACATGACATAAAAGTTTCTGAAAATGCTTCTGTCCAGTTTGTATATGAAGATATCTCCTTTTCCAGCATAAGCCTCAAAGAGCTCCAAATATCCACTTGCGTATTCTACAAAAACCGTGTTTCATAACTGGTCTATCAAAAGGGAGGTTCAACTCTGTGAGTTGAATGCACTCATCACAAAGAAGTTTCTGTGAATGCTTCCATCTAGCTTTTATGCAATGATATTTCCTTTTGCAGCATAGGCCTCAAAGCGCTCCAAATATCCACTTGCAGATTCTACAAAAAGAGGGTTTCAAAACTGCTCTATCAAAAGGCAGGTTGAACTCCGTGAGTTGAATGCACAAAGCACAGGGAACATTCTGAGAAAGCTTTTGTCCAGTTTCTACGTGAAGATATTTCCTTTTCCAGCATAGGCCGGAAATCGCTACAAATATCCACTTGCAGATTTTACCAAAAGTGTGCTTCAAAACTGCTCTTTGAAAAGAAAGGTTCAACACTGTGAGTTGAATGCACATATCGTGAAGAAGTTTCTGAGAATGCTTCTGTCTAGTACTTAGGTGAAGAGATTCCATTTCACAGCATAGGCCTCATAGTGCTCCAAATATCCACTTGCAGATTCTACAAAAAGAGTGTTTGAAAACTGTTCTATCAAAAGGAAGGTTCAACTCTGTGAGTAGAATGCACTCATCACAAAGAAGTTTCAGAGAATGCTTCTGTCTAGTTTTTATGTGAAGACATTTCCTTTTCCAACATAGGCCTCAAAGCGTTCCGAATAAACACTTGCAGATTGTACAAAAGGAGTGTTTCAAAACTGTTCTATGAAAAGGAACGTTCAAGTCTGTGAGTTGAATGCACTCCTAACAAAGAAGTTTCTGAGAATGCAGCTGTCTAGTTTTTGTGTGAAGATATTTCCTTTTCCTTGCATAGGTCTCAAATCGCTGGAAATATCCACTTGCAGATTTCACAAAAAGAGTGTTTCCAAACTGCTCTATCAAAAGACAGGTTCAACTCTGTGAGTGGAATGCACGCATCGAGAAGAACTTTCTGAGAATGCTTCTGTCTAGTTTTTAGGTGAAGATATTACATTTCCCAGCATAGGCCTCAAAGTGCTCCAAATATCCTTTTGCAGATTTTACAAAAAGAGTGTTTCAAAACTGCTCTTTCAAAAAGAAGGTTCAAGTCTGTGAGTTGAATGCACTCAACACAAGGAAGTTTCTGAGAATGCTTCTGTCTAGTTTTTATGTGAAGATATTTCCATTTCCAGCATAGGCCTCTAAGCGCTCCAAATATCCATTTGCAGATTCTACAAAAAGAGTGTTTCCAAACTTCTCTATCAATTAGGTTCAACTCTGTGAGGTGAATGCACTCATCACAAAGAAGTTTCTGAGAATGCTGCTGTTTAGTTCTTATGTGAAGATATTTCCTTTTCCAGCATAGGCCGGAAATCGCTCTAAATATCCACTTGCAGATTTTACCAAAAGTGTGTTTCAAAACAGCTCTTTGAAAAGAAAGGTTCAACTCTGTGAGTTGATTGCACATGTGGTGAAGAAGTTTCTGAGAATGCTTCTGTCTGGTACTTAGCTGAAGAGATTTCATTTCACAGCATAGGCCTCATAGTGCTCCAAATATCCACTTGCAGATTCTACAAAAAGAGTGTTTCAAAACTGTTCTATCAAAAGGAAGGTTCAACTCTGTGACTAGAATGCACTCATCACAAAGAAGTTTCTGAGAATGCTTCTGTCTAGTTTTTATGTGAAGATATTTCCTTTTCCAACATAGGCCTCAAAGCGCTCCGAATAAGCACCTGCAGATTGTACAAAAGGAGTGTTTCAAAACTGTTCTATGAAAAGGAACGTTCAAGTCTGTGAGTTGAATGCACTTCTCACAAAGACGTTTCTGAGAATGCTTCTGTCTAGATTTCATGAGAAGATGTTTGCGTTTACATCACAGGCCTCAAATAACTCCAAATATTCACTTGCGTGTTCTACAAAAAGAGTGTTTCGAAACTTCTCTATCGATTGGTAGGTTCAACTCTCTGAGTTGAATGCACTCTTTACAAAGAGGTTTCTGAGAATATTTCTGTCTAGTTTTTATGTGAAGATATATCCTTTTCCAACATAGGCCTCGAAGCGCTCCGACTAAACAATTGCAGATTCTACAAAAGGAGTGCTTCAAAACTGTTCTATCGAAAGGAACGTTCAAGTCTGTGAGATGAATGCACTCTTCTCAAAGAGGTTTCTGAGAATGCTGCTGTCTAGTTTTTAGGTGAAGACATTTCCTTTTCCAGCATAGGCCTCAAAGCGCTCCAAATACCCACTTGCAGATTCTACAAAAAGAGTGTCTCCCAACTTCTCTATCAATTGGTAGGTTCAAGTCTGTGAGTTGAATGCAATCCACACAAAGAAGTTTCTGAGAATGCTGCTGTTTAGTTCTTATGTGAAGATATTTCCTTTTCCAGCATAGGCCGGAAATCGCTACAAATATCCACTTGCAGATTTTACCAAAAGTGTGCTTCAAAACTGCTCCTTGAAAAGAAAGGTTCAACACTGTGAGTTGAATGCACATATCGTGAAGAAGTTTCTGAGAATGCTTCTGTCTAGTACTTAGGTGAAGAGATTCCATTTCACAGCATAGGCCTCATAGTGCTCCAAATATCCACTTGCAGATTCTACAAAAAGAGTGTTTCAAAACTGTTCTATCAAAAGGAAGGTTCAACTCTGTGTGTAGAATGCACTCATCACAAAGAAGTTTCTGAGAATGCTTCTGTCTAGTTTTTATGTGAAGACATTTCCTTTTCCAACATAGGCCTCAAAGCGTTCCGAATAAACACTTGCAGATTGTACAAAAGGAGTGTTTCAAAACTGTTCTATGAAAAGGAACGTTCAAGTCTGTGAGTTGAATGCACTCCTCACAAAGAAGTTTCTGAGAATGCAGCTGTCTAGTTTTTGTGTGAAGATATTTCCTTTTCCTTGCATAGGTCTCAAATCGCTGGAAATATCCACTTGCAGATTTCACAAGAAGAGTGTTTCCAAACTGCTCTATCAAAAGACAGGTTCAACTCTGTGAGTTGAATGCACGCATCGAGAAGAACTTTCTGAGAATGCTTCTGTCTAGTTTTTAGGTGAAGATATTACATTTCCCAGCATAGGCCTCAAAGTGCTCCAAATATCCTTTTGCAGATTTTACAAAAAGAGTGTTTCAAAACTGCTCTTTCAAAAAGAAGGTTCAAGTCTGTGAGTTGAATGCACTCAACACAAGGAAGTTTCTGAGAATGCTTCTGTCTAGTTTTTATGTGAAGATATTTCCATTTCCAGCATAGGCTTCAAAGCACTCCAAATATCCATTTGCAGATTCTACAAAAAGAGTGTTTGCAAACTTCTCTATCAATTAGTAGGTTCAACTCTGTGAGGTGAATGCACTCATCACAAAGAAGTTTCTGAGAATGCTGCTGTTTAGTTCTTATGTGAAGATATTTCCTTTTCCAGCATAGGCCGGAAATCGCTCTAAATATCCACTTGCAGATTTTACCAAAAGTGTGTTTCAAAACTGCTCTTTGAAAAGAAAGGTTCAACTCTGTGAGTTGATTGCACATGTGGTGAAGAAGTTTCTGAGAATGCTTCTGTCTAGTACTTAGCTGAAGAGATTTCATTTCACAGCATAGGCCTCATAGTGCTCCAAATATCCACTTGCAGATTCTACAAAAAGAGTGTTTCAAAACTGTTCTATCAAAAGGAAGGTTCAACTCTGTGACTAGAATGCACTCATCACAAAGAAGTTTCTGAGAATGCTTCTGTCTAGTTTTTATGTGAAGATATTTCCTTTTCCAACATAGGCCTCAAAGCGCTCCGAATAAACACCTGCAGATTGTACAAAAGGAGTGTTTCAAAACTGTTCTATGAAAAGGAACGTTCAAGTCTGTGAGTTGAATGCACTCCTCACAAAGAAGTTTCTGAGAATGCAGCTGTCTAGTTTTTGTGTGAAGATATTTCCTTTTCCTTGCATAGACCTCAAATCGCTGGAAACATCCACTTGCAGATTTCACAAAAAGAGTGTTTCCAAACTGCTCTATCAAAAGACGGGTTGAAATCTGTGAGTTGAATGCACGCATCGAGGAGATCTTTCTGAGAATGCTTCTGTCTAGTTTTTAGGTGAAGATATTCCATTTCCCAGCATGGGCCTCAAAATGCTCCAAATATCCATTTGCAGATTTTACAAAAAGAGTGTTTCAAAACTGCTCTTTCAAAAAGAAGGTTCAAGTCTATGGGTTGAACGCACTCAACACAAGGAAGTTTCTGAGAATGCTTCTGTCCAGTTTTTATGTGAATATATTTCCATTTCCAGCCTGGGCTTCAAAGCGCTCCAAATATCCACTTGCAGATTCTACAAAAAGAGTGTTTCCAAACTTGTCTATCAATTAGTAGGTTTAACTCTGTTAGGTGAATGCACTCATCACAATGAAATTTCTGAGAATGCTTCTCTCTAGTTTTTATGTGAAGCAATTTCCTTTTCCAACATAGGCCTCAAGGTGCTCTGCATAAACACTTGCGAATTCTACAAACTTAGTGATTCAAAACTGTTCTATCAAAAGGAACGTTCAAGTCTGAGGTGAATGCACTCATCAGAGAGAACTTTCTCAGAATGCTTCTGTCTGGTTTTCAGGTGAAGATATTTCACTTCCCAGCATAGGCCTCCAAGCGCTCCAAATATCCACTTGCAGATTCTACAAAAAGAGTCTTTCAAAACTGCTCTTTGAAAAGGAAGGTTCAAATCTGTGAGTTGAAAGCACTAATCAGAGAGAAGTTTCCGAGAATGAGTCTATCTAGTTTTCATCTGCATGTGTTTCCTTTTCCACTAGATGCCGCAATCGCACCAAATATCCACTTGCAGTTTCCACGAAAAGAGTGTTGCAGAACTGCTCCATGGAAAGGAGTGTTCAACTCTGTGAGTTCAATCCCCACATGACATAAAAGTTTCTGAAAATGCTTCTGTCCAGTTTGTATATGAAGATATCTCCTTTTCCAGCATAAGCCTCAAAGAGCTCCAAATATCCACTTGCGTATTCTACAAAAACCGTGTTTCATAACTGGTCTATCAAAAGGGAGGTTCAACTCTGTGAGTTGAATGCACTCATCACAAAGAAGTTTCTGTGAATGCTTCCATCTAGCTTTTATGCAATGATATTTCCTTTTACAGCATAGGCCTCAAAGCGCTCCAAATATCCACTTGCAGATTCTACAAAAAGAGGGTTTCAAAACTGCTCTATCAAAAGGCAGGTTGAATTCCGTGAGTTGAATGCACAAAGCACAGGGAACTTTCTGAGAAAGCTTTTGTCCAGTTTCTACGTGAAGATATTTCCTATTCCTGCATAGGCCTCAAAGCACTCCATCCATCCACATGAAGATTCTACTAAAAGAGTGTTTCGAAACTTCTCTATCAAAAGAAAGGTTGAACTCCGTGAGTTCAACGCACACATCACAAAGAAGTTTCTGAGAATGCTTCTGTCCAGTTTTTATGTGAAGATATTTCCTTTTCCAGCATAGGCCTCAAAGCGCTCCATATATCCACTTGCAGATGCTACAAAAAGAGTGTTTCAAAACTGCTCTTTCAGAAGGAAGCTTCAAGTCTGTGAGTTGAATGCACTTATCACAAAGACGTTTCTGAGAATGCTTCTGTCTAGATTTCATGAGAAGATGTTTCCATTTACATCACAGGCCTCAAATCCCTCCAAATATTCACTTGCGTGTTCTACAAAAAGAGTGTTTCGAAACTTCTCTATCGATTGGTAGGTTCAACTCTCTGAGTTGAATGCACTCTTTACAAAGAGGTTTCTGAGAATATTTCTGTCTAGTTTTTATGTGAAGATATATCCTTTTCGAACATAGGCCTCGAAGCGCTCCAACTAAACAATTGCAGATTCTACAAAAGGAGTGCTTCAAAACTGTTCTATCGAAAGGAACGTTCAAGTCTGTGAGATGAATGCACTCTTCTCAAAGAGGTTTCTGAGAATGCTGCTGTCTAGTTTTTAGGTGAAGACATTTCCTTTTCCAGCATAGGCCTCAAAGCGCTCCAAATACCCACTTGCAGATTCTACAAAAAGAGTGTCTCCCAACTTCTCTATCAATTGGTAGGTTCAAGTCTGTGAGTTGAATGCAATCCACACAAAGAAGTTTCTGAGAATGCTGCTGTTTAGTTCTTATGTGAAGATATTTCCTTTTCCAGCATAGGCCGGAAATCGCTACAAATATCCACTTGCAGATTTTACCAAAAGTGTGCTTCAAAACAGCTCTTTGAAAAGAAAGGTTCAACACAGTGAGTTGAATGCACATATCGTGAAGAAGTTTCTGAGAATGCTTCTGTCTAGTACTTAGGTGAAGAGATTCCATTTCACAGCATAGGCCTCATAGTGCTCCAAATATCCACTTGCAGATTCTACAAAAAGAGTGTTTGAAAACTGTTCTATCAAAAGGAAGGTTCAACTCTGTGACTAGAATGCACTCATCACAAAGAAGTTTCTGAGAATGCTTCTGTCTAGTTTTTATGTGAAGACATTTCCTTTTCCAACATAGGCCTCAAAGCGTTCCGAATAAACACTTGCAGATTGTACAAAAGGAGTGTTTCAAAACTGTTCTATGAAAAGGAACGTTCAAGTCTGTGAGTTGAATGCACTCCTCACAAAGAAGTTTCTGAGAATGCAGCTGTCTAGTTTTTGTGTGAAGATATTTCCTTTTCCTTGCATAGGTCTCAAATCGCTGGAAATATCCACTTGCAGATTTCACAAAAAGAGTGTTTCCAAACTGCTCTATCAAAAGACAGGTTCAACTCTGTGAGTGGAATGCACGCATCGAGAAGAACTTTCTGAGAATGCTTCTGTCTAGTTTTTAGGTGAAGATATTACATTTCCCAGCATAGGCCTCAAAGTGCTCCAAATATCCTTTTGCAGATTTTACAAAAAGAGTGTTTCAAAACTGCTCTTTCAAAAAGAAGGTTCAAGTCTGTGAGTTGAATGCACTCAACACAAGGAAGTTTCTGAGAATGCTTCTGTCTAGTTTTTATGTGAAGATATTTCCATTTCCAGCATAGGCCTCTAAGCGCTCCAAATATCCATTTGCAGATTCTACAAAAAGAGTGTTTCCAAACTTCTCTATCAATTAGGTTCAACTCTGTGAGGTGAATGCACTCATCACAAAGAAGTTTCTGAGAATGCTGCTGTTTAGTTCTTATGTGAAGATATTTCCTTTTCCAGCATAGGCCGGAAATCGCTCTAAATATCCACTTGCAGATTTTACCAAAAGTGTGTTTCAAAACAGCTCTTTGAAAAGAAAGGTTCAACTCTGTGAGTTGATTGCACATGTGGTGAAGAAGTTTCTGAGAATGCTTCTGTCTGGTACTTAGCTGAAGAGATTTCATTTCACAGCATAGGCCTCATAGTGCTCCAAATATCCACTTGCAGATTCTACAAAAAGAGTGTTTCAAAACTGTTCTATCAAAAGGAAGGTTCAACTCTGTGACTAGAATGCACTCATCACAAAGAAGTTTCTGAGAATGCTTCTGTCTAGTTTTTATGTGAAGATATTTCCTTTTCCAACATAGGCCTCAAAGCGCTCCGAATAAGCACCTGCAGATTGTACAAAAGGAGTGTTTCAAAACTGTTCTATGAAAAGGAACGTTCAAGTCTGTGAGTTGAATGCACTTCTCACAAAGACGTTTCTGAGAATGCTTCTGTCTACATTTCATGAGAAGATGTTTGCGTTTACATCACAGGCCTCAAATAACTCCAAATATTCACTTGCGTGTTCTACAAAAAGAGTGTTTCGAAACTTCTCTATCGATTGGTAGGTTCAACTCTCTGAGTTGAATGCACTCTTTACAAAGAGGTTTCTGAGAATATTTCTGTCTAGTTTTTATGTGAAGATATATCCTTTTCCAACATAGGCCTCGAAGCGCTCCGACTAAACAATTGCAGATTCTACAAAAGGAGTGCTTCAAAACTGTTCTATCGAAAGGAACGTTCAAGTCTGTGAGATGAATGCACTCTTCTCAAAGAGGTTTCTGAGAATGCTGCTGTCTAGTTTTTAGGTGAAGACATTTCCTTTTCCAGCATAGGCCTCAAAGCGCTCCAAATACCCACTTGCAGATTCTACAAAAAGAGTGTCTCCCAACTTCTCTATCAATTGGTAGGTTCAAGTCTGTGAGTTGAATGCAATCCACACAAAGAAGTTTCTGAGAATGCTGCTGTTTAGTTCTTATGTGAAGATATTTCCTTTTCCAGCATAGGCCGGAAATCGCTACAAATATCCACTTGCAGATTTTACCAAAAGTGTGCTTCAAAACTGCTCCTTGAAAAGAAAGGTTCAACACTGTGAGTTGAATGCACATATCGTGAAGAAGTTTCTGAGAATGCTTCTGTCTAGTACTTAGGTGAAGAGATTCCATTTCACAGCATAGGCCTCATAGTGCTCCAAATATCCACTTGCAGATTCTACAAAAAGAGTGTTTCAAAACTGTTCTATCAAAAGGAAGGTTCAACTCTGTGTGTAGAATGCACTCATCACAAAGAAGTTTCTGAGAATGCTTCTGTCTAGTTTTTATGTGAAGACATTTCCTTTTCCAACATAGGCCTCAAAGCGTTCCGAATAAACACTTGCAGATTGTACAAAAGGAGTGTTTCAAAACTGTTCTATGAAAAGGAACGTTCAAGTCTGTGAGTTGAATGCACTCCTCACAAAGAAGTTTCTGAGAATGCAGCTGTCTAGTTTTTGTGTGAAGATATTTCCTTTTCCTTGCATAGGTCTCAAATCGCTGGAAATATCCACTTGCAGATTTCACAAGAAGAGTGTTTCCAAACTGCTCTATCAAAAGACAGGTTCAACTCTGTGAGTTGAATGCACGCATCGAGAAGAACTTTCTGAGAATGCTTCTGTCTAGTTTTTAGGTGAAGATATTACATTTCCCAGCATAGGCCTCAAAGTGCTCCAAATATCCTTTTGCAGATTTTACAAAAAGAGTGTTTCAAAACTGCTCTTTCAAAAAGAAGGTTCAAGTCTGTGAGTTGAATGCACTCAACACAAGGAAGTTTCTGAGAATGCTTCTGTCTAGTTTTTATGTGAAGATATTTCCATTTCCAGCATAGGCTTCAAAGCACTCCAAATATCCATTTGCAGATTCTACAAAAAGAGTGTTTGCAAACTTCTCTATCAATTAGTAGGTTCAACTCTGTGAGGTGAATGCACTCATCACAAAGAAGTTTCTGAGAATGCTGCTGTTTAGTTCTTATGTGAAGATATTTCCTTTTCCAGCATAGGCCGGAAATCGCTCTAAATATCCACTTGCAGATTTTACCAAAAGTGTGTTTCAAAACTGCTCTTTGAAAAGAAAGGTTCAACTCTGTGAGTTGATTGCACATGTGGTGAAGAAGTTTCTGAGAATGCTTCTGTCTAGTACTTAGCTGAAGAGATTTCATTTCACAGCATAGGCCTCATAGTGCTCCAAATATCCACTTGCAGATTCTACAAAAAGAGTGTTTCAAAACTGTTCTATCAAAAGGAAGGTTCAACTCTGTGACTAGAATGCACTCATCACAAAGAAGTTTCTGAGAATGCTTCTGTCTAGTTTTTATGTGAAGATATTTCCTTTTCCAACATAGGCCTCAAAGCGCTCCGAATAAACACCTGCAGATTGTACAAAAGGAGTGTTTCAAAACTGTTCTATGAAAAGGAACGTTCAAGTCTGTGAGTTGAATGCACTCCTCACAAAGAAGTTTCTGAGAATGCAGCTGTCTAGTTTTTGTGTGAAGATATTTCCTTTTCCTTGCATAGACCTCAAATCGCTGGAAACATCCACTTGCAGATTTCACAAAAAGAGTGTTTCCAAACTGCTCTATCAAAAGACGGGTTGAAATCTGTGAGTTGAATGCACGCATCGAGGAGATCTTTCTGAGAATGCTTCTGTCTAGTTTTTAGGTGAAGATATTCCATTTCCCAGCATGGGCCTCAAAATGCTCCAAATATCCATTTGCAGATTTTACAAAAAGAGTGTTTCAAAACTGCTCTTTCAAAAAGAAGGTTCAAGTCTATGGGTTGAACGCACTCAACACAAGGAAGTTTCTGAGAATGCTTCTGTCCAGTTTTTATGTGAATATATTTCCATTTCCAGCCTGGGCTTCAAAGCGCTCCAAATATCCACTTGCAGATTCTACAAAAAGAGTGTTTCCAAACTTGTCTATCAATTAGTAGGTTTAACTCTGTTAGGTGAATGCACTCATCACAATGAAATTTCTGAGAATGCTTCTCTCTAGTTTTTATGTGAAGCAATTTCCTTTTCCAACATAGGCCTCAAGGTGCTCTGCATAAACACTTGCGAATTCTACAAACTTAGTGATTCAAAACTGTTCTATCAAAAGGAACGTTCAAGTCTGAGGTGAATGCACTCATCAGAGAGAACTTTCTCAGAATGCTTCTGTCTGGTTTTCAGGTGAAGATATTTCACTTCCCAGCATAGGCCTCCAAGCGCTCCAAATATCCACTTGCAGATTCTACAAAAAGAGTCTTTCAAAACTGCTCTTTGAAAAGGAAGGTTCAAATCTGTGAGTTGAAAGCACTCATCAGAGAGAAGTTTCCGAGAATGAGTCTATCTAGTTTTCATCTGCATGTGTTTCCTTTTCCACTAGATGCCGCAATCGCACCAAATATCCACTTGCAGTTTCCACGAAAAGAGTGTTGCAGAACTGCTCCATGGAAAGGAGTGTTCAACTCTGTGAGTTCAATCCCCACATGACATAAAAGTTTCTGAAAATGCTTCTGTCCAGTTTGTATATGAAGATATCTCCTTTTCCAGCATAAGCCTCAAAGAGCTCCAAATATCCACTTGCGTATTCTACAAAAACCGTGTTTCATAACTGGTCTATCAAAAGGGAGGTTCAACTCTGTGAGTTGAATGCACTCATCACAAAGAAGTTTCTGTGAATGCTTCCATCTAGCTTTTATGCAATGATATTTCCTTTTACAGCATAGGCCTCAAAGCGCTCCAAATATCCACTTGCAGATTCTACAAAAAGAGGGTTTCAAAACTGCTCTATCAAAAGGCAGGTTGAATTCCGTGAGTTGAATGCACAAAGCACAGGGAACTTTCTGAGAAAGCTTTTGTCCAGTTTCTACGTGAAGATATTTCCTATTCCTGCATAGGCCTCAAAGCACTCCATCCATCCACATGAAGATTCTACTAAAAGAGTGTTTCGAAACTTCTCTATCAAAAGAAAGGTTGAACTCCGTGAGTTCAACGCACACATCACAAAGAAGTTTCTGAGAATGCTTCTGTCCAGTTTTTATGTGAAGATATTTCCTTTTCCAGCATAGGCCTCAAAGCGCTCCATATATCCACTTGCAGATGCTACAAAAAGAGTGTTTCAAAACTGCTCTTTCAGAAGGAAGCTTCAAGTCTGTGAGTTGAATGCACTTATCACAAAGACGTTTCTGAGAATGCTTCTGTCTAGATTTCATGAGAAGATGTTTCCATTTACATCACAGGCCTCAAATCCCTCCAAATATTCACTTGCGTGTTCTACAAAAAGAGTGTTTCGAAACTTCTCTATCGATTGGTAGGTTCAACTCTCTGAGTTGAATGCACTCTTTACAAAGAGGTTTCTGAGAATATTTCTGTCTAGTTTTTATGTGAAGATATATCCTTTTCGAACATAGGCCTCGAAGCGCTCCAACTAAACAATTGCAGATTCTACAAAAGGAGTGCTTCAAAACTGTTCTATCGAAAGGAACGTTCAAGTCTGTGAGATGAATGCACTCTTCTCAAAGAGGTTTCTGAGAATGCTGCTGTCTAGTTTTTAGGTGAAGACATTTCCTTTTCCAGCATAGGCCTCAAAGCGCTCCAAATACCCACTTGCAGATTCTACAAAAAGAGTGTCTCCCAACTTCTCTATCAATTGGTAGGTTCAAGTCTGTGAGTTGAATGCAATCCACACAAAGAAGTTTCTGAGAATGCTGCTGTTTAGTTCTTATGTGAAGATATTTCCTTTTCCAGCATAGGCCGGAAATCGCTACAAATATCCACTTGCAGATTTTACCAAAAGTGTGCTTCAAAACAGCTCTTTGAAAAGAAAGGTTCAACACAGTGAGTTGAATGCACATATCGTGAAGAAGTTTCTGAGAATGCTTCTGTCTAGTACTTAGGTGAAGAGATTCCATTTCACAGCATAGGCCTCATAGTGCTCCAAATATCCACTTGCAGATTCTACAAAAAGAGTGTTTGAAAACTGTTCTATCAAAAGGAAGGTTCAACTCTGTGACTAGAATGCACTCATCACAAAGAAGTTTCTGAGAATGCTTCTGTCTAGTTTTTATGTGAAGACATTTCCTTTTCCAACATAGGCCTCAAAGCGTTCCGAATAAACACTTGCAGATTGTACAAAAGGAGTGTTTCAAAACTGTTCTATGAAAAGGAACGTTCAAGTCTGTGAGTTGAATGCACTCCTCACAAAGAAGTTTCTGAGAATGCAGCTGTCTAGTTTTTGTGTGAAGATATTTCCTTTTCCTTGCATAGGTCTCAAATCGCTGGAAATATCCACTTGCAGATTTCACAAAAAGAGTGTTTCCAAACTGCTCTATCAAAAGACAGGTTCAACTCTGTGAGTGGAATGCACGCATCGAGAAGAACTTTCTGAGAATGCTTCTGTCTAGTTTTTAGGTGAAGATATTACATTTCCCAGCATAGGCCTCAAAGTGCTCCAAATATCCTTTTGCAGATTTTACAAAAAGAGTGTTTCAAAACTGCTCTTTCAAAAAGAAGGTTCAAGTCTGTGAGTTGAATGCACTCAACACAAGGAAGTTTCTGAGAATGCTTCTGTCTAGTTTTTATGTGAAGATATTTCCATTTCCAGCATAGGCCTCTAAGCGCTCCAAATATCCATTTGCAGATTCTACAAAAAGAGTGTTTCCAAACTTCTCTATCAATTAGGTTCAACTCTGTGAGGTGAATGCACTCATCACAAAGAAGTTTCTGAGAATGCTGCTGTTTAGTTCTTATGTGAAGATATTTCCTTTTCCAGCATAGGCCGGAAATCGCTCTAAATATCCACTTGCAGATTTTACCAAAAGTGTGTTTCAAAACAGCTCTTTGAAAAGAAAGGTTCAACTCTGTGAGTTGATTGCACATGTGGTGAAGAAGTTTCTGAGAATGCTTCTGTCTGGTACTTAGCTGAAGAGATTTCATTTCACAGCATAGGCCTCATAGTGCTCCAAATATCCACTTGCAGATTCTACAAAAAGAGTGTTTCATAACTGTTCTATCAAAAGGAAGGTTCAACTCTGTGACTAGAATGCACTCATCACAAAGAAGTTTCTGAGAATGCTTCTGTCTAGTTTTTATGTGAAGATATTTCCTTTTCCAACATAGGCCTCAAAGCGCTCCGAATAAGCACCTGCAGATTGTACAAAAGGAGTGTTTCAAAACTGTTCTATGAAAAGGAACGTTCAAGTCTGTGAGTTGAATGCACTTCTCACAAAGACGTTTCTGAGAATGCTTCTGTCTACATTTCATGAGAAGATGTTTGCGTTTACATCACAGGCCTCAAATAACTCCAAATATTCACTTGCGTGTTCTACAAAAAGAGTGTTTCGAAACTTCTCTATCGATTGGTAGGTTCAACTCTCTGAGTTGAATGCACTCTTTACAAAGAGGTTTCTGAGAATATTTCTGTCTAGTTTTTATGTGAAGATATATCCTTTTCCAACATAGGCCTCGAAGCGCTCCGACTAAACAATTGCAGATTCTACAAAAGGAGTGCTTCAAAACTGTTCTATCGAAAGGAACGTTCAAGTCTGTGAGATGAATGCACTCTTCTCAAAGAGGTTTCTGAGAATGCTGCTGTCTAGTTTTTAGGTGAAGACATTTCCTTTTCCAGCATAGGCCTCAAAGCGCTCCAAATACCCACTTGCAGATTCTACAAAAAGAGTGTCTCCCAACTTCTCTATCAATTGGTAGGTTCAAGTCTGTGAGTTGAATGCAATCCACACAAAGAAGTTTCTGAGAATGCTGCTGTTTAGTTCTTATGTGAAGATATTTCCTTTTCCAGCATAGGCCGGAAATCGCTACAAATATCCACTTGCAGATTTTACCAAAAGTGTGCTTCAAAACTGCTCCTTGAAAAGAAAGGTTCAACACTGTGAGTTGAATGCACATATCGTGAAGAAGTTTCTGAGAATGCTTCTGTCTAGTACTTAGGTGAAGAGATTCCATTTCACAGCATAGGCCTCATAGTGCTCCAAATATCCACTTGCAGATTCTACAAAAAGAGTGTTTCAAAACTGTTCTATCAAAAGGAAGGTTCAACTCTGTGTGTAGAATGCACTCATCACAAAGAAGTTTCTGAGAATGCTTCTGTCTAGTTTTTATGTGAAGACATTTCCTTTTCCAACATAGGCCTCAAAGCGTTCCGAATAAACACTTGCAGATTGTACAAAAGGAGTGTTTCAAAACTGTTCTATGAAAAGGAACGTTCAAGTCTGTGAGTTGAATGCACTCCTCACAAAGAAGTTTCTGAGAATGCAGCTGTCTAGTTTTTGTGTGAAGATATTTCCTTTTCCTTGCATAGGTCTCAAATCGCTGGAAATATCCACTTGCAGATTTCACAAGAAGAGTGTTTCCAAACTGCTCTATCAAAAGACAGGTTCAACTCTGTGAGTTGAATGCACGCATCGAGAAGAACTTTCTGAGAATGCTTCTGTCTAGTTTTTAGGTGAAGATATTACATTTCCCAGCATAGGCCTCAAAGTGCTCCAAATATCCTTTTGCAGATTTTACAAAAAGAGTGTTTCAAAACTGCTCTTTCAAAAAGAAGGTTCAAGTCTGTGAGTTGAATGCACTCAACACAAGGAAGTTTCTGAGAATGCTTCTGTCTAGTTTTTATGTGAAGATATTTCCATTTCCAGCATAGGCTTCAAAGCACTCCAAATATCCATTTGCAGATTCTACAAAAAGAGTGTTTGCAAACTTCTCTATCAATTAGTAGGTTCAACTCTGTGAGGTGAATGCACTCATCACAAAGAAGTTTCTGAGAATGCTGCTGTTTAGTTCTTATGTGAAGATATTTCCTTTTCCAGCATAGGCCGGAAATCGCTCTAAATATCCACTTGCAGATTTTACCAAAAGTGTGTTTCAAAACTGCTCTTTGAAAAGAAAGGTTCAACTCTGTGAGTTGATTGCACATGTGGTGAAGAAGTTTCTGAGAATGCTTCTGTCTAGTACTTAGCTGAAGAGATTTCATTTCACAGCATAGGCCTCATAGTGCTCCAAATATCCACTTGCAGATTCTACAAAAAGAGTGTTTCAAAACTGTTCTATCAAAAGGAAGGTTCAACTCTGTGACTAGAATGCACTCATCACAAAGAAGTTTCTGAGAATGCTTCTGTCTAGTTTTTATGTGAAGATATTTCCTTTTCCAACATAGGCCTCAAAGCGCTCCGAATAAACACCTGCAGATTGTACAAAAGGAGTGTTTCAAAACTGTTCTATGAAAAGGAACGTTCAAGTCTGTGAGTTGAATGCACTCCTCACAAAGAAGTTTCTGAGAATGCAGCTGTCTAGTTTTTGTGTGAAGATATTTCCTTTTCCTTGCATAGACCTCAAATCGCTGGAAACATCCACTTGCAGATTTCACAAAAAGAGTGTTTCCAAACTGCTCTATCAAAAGACGGGTTGAAATCTGTGAGTTGAATGCACGCATCGAGGAGATCTTTCTGAGAATGCTTCTGTCTAGTTTTTAGGTGAAGATATTCCATTTCCCAGCATGGGCCTCAAAATGCTCCAAATATCCATTTGCAGATTTTACAAAAAGAGTGTTTCAAAACTGCTCTTTCAAAAAGAAGGTTCAAGTCTATGGGTTGAACGCACTCAACACAAGGAAGTTTCTGAGAATGCTTCTGTCCAGTTTTTATGTGAATATATTTCCATTTCCAGCCTGGGCTTCAAAGCGCTCCAAATATCCACTTGCAGATTCTACAAAAAGAGTGTTTCCAAACTTGTCTATCAATTAGTAGGTTTAACTCTGTTAGGTGAATGCACTCATCACAATGAAATTTCTGAGAATGCTTCTCTCTAGTTTTTATGTGAAGCAATTTCCTTTTCCAACATAGGCCTCAAGGTGCTCTGCATAAACACTTGCGAATTCTACAAACTTAGTGATTCAAAACTGTTCTATCAAAAGGAACGTTCAAGTCTGAGGTGAATGCACTCATCAGAGAGAACTTTCTCAGAATGCTTCTGTCTGGTTTTCAGGTGAAGATATTTCACTTCCCAGCATAGGCCTCCAAGCGCTCCAAATATCCACTTGCAGATTCTACAAAAAGAGTCTTTCAAAACTGCTCTTTGAAAAGGAAGGTTCAAATCTGTGAGTTGAAAGCACTAATCAGAGAGAAGTTTCCGAGAATGAGTCTATCTAGTTTTCATCTGCATGTGTTTCCTTTTCCACTAGATGCCGCAATCGCACCAAATATCCACTTGCAGTTTCCACGAAAAGAGTGTTGCAGAACTGCTCCATGGAAAGGAGTGTTCAACTCTGTGAGTTCAATCCCCACATGACATAAAAGTTTCTGAAAATGCTTCTGTCCAGTTTGTATATGAAGATATCTCCTTTTCCAGCATAAGCCTCAAAGAGCTCCAAATATCCACTTGCGTATTCTACAAAAACCGTGTTTCATAACTGGTCTATCAAAAGGGAGGTTCAACTCTGTGAGTTGAATGCACTCATCACAAAGAAGTTTCTGTGAATGCTTCCATCTAGCTTTTATGCAATGATATTTCCTTTTACAGCATAGGCCTCAAAGCGCTCCAAATATCCACTTGCAGATTCTACAAAAAGAGGGTTTCAAAACTGCTCTATCAAAAGGCAGGTTGAATTCCGTGAGTTGAATGCACAAAGCACAGGGAACTTTCTGAGAAAGCTTTTGTCCAGTTTCTACGTGAAGATATTTCCTATTCCTGCATAGGCCTCAAAGCACTCCATCCATCCACATGAAGATTCTACTAAAAGAGTGTTTCGAAACTTCTCTATCAAAAGAAAGGTTGAACTCCGTGAGTTCAACGCACACATCACAAAGAAGTTTCTGAGAATGCTTCTGTCCAGTTTTTATGTGAAGATATTTCCTTTTCCAGCATAGGCCTCAAAGCGCTCCATATATCCACTTGCAGATGCTACAAAAAGAGTGTTTCAAAACTGCTCTTTCAGAAGGAAGCTTCAAGTCTGTGAGTTGAATGCACTTATCACAAAGACGTTTCTGAGAATGCTTCTGTCTAGATTTCATGAGAAGATGTTTCCATTTACATCACAGGCCTCAAATCCCTCCAAATATTCACTTGCGTGTTCTACAAAAAGAGTGTTTCGAAACTTCTCTATCGATTGGTAGGTTCAACTCTCTGAGTTGAATGCACTCTTTACAAAGAGGTTTCTGAGAATATTTCTGTCTAGTTTTTATGTGAAGATATATCCTTTTCGAACATAGGCCTCGAAGCGCTCCAACTAAACAATTGCAGATTCTACAAAAGGAGTGCTTCAAAACTGTTCTATCGAAAGGAACGTTCAAGTCTGTGAGATGAATGCACTCTTCTCAAAGAGGTTTCTGAGAATGCTGCTGTCTAGTTTTTAGGTGAAGACATTTCCTTTTCCAGCATAGGCCTCAAAGCGCTCCAAATACCCACTTGCAGATTCTACAAAAAGAGTGTCTCCCAACTTCTCTATCAATTGGTAGGTTCAAGTCTGTGAGTTGAATGCAATCCACACAAAGAAGTTTCTGAGAATGCTGCTGTTTAGTTCTTATGTGAAGATATTTCCTTTTCCAGCATAGGCCGGAAATCGCTACAAATATCCACTTGCAGATTTTACCAAAAGTGTGCTTCAAAACAGCTCTTTGAAAAGAAAGGTTCAACACAGTGAGTTGAATGCACATATCGTGAAGAAGTTTCTGAGAATGCTTCTGTCTAGTACTTAGGTGAAGAGATTCCATTTCACAGCATAGGCCTCATAGTGCTCCAAATATCCACTTGCAGATTCTACAAAAAGAGTGTTTGAAAACTGTTCTATCAAAAGGAAGGTTCAACTCTGTGACTAGAATGCACTCATCACAAAGAAGTTTCTGAGAATGCTTCTGTCTAGTTTTTATGTGAAGACATTTCCTTTTCCAACATAGGCCTCAAAGCGTTCCGAATAAACACTTGCAGATTGTACAAAAGGAGTGTTTCAAAACTGTTCTATGAAAAGGAACGTTCAAGTCTGTGAGTTGAATGCACTCCTCACAAAGAAGTTTCTGAGAATGCAGCTGTCTAGTTTTTGTGTGAAGATATTTCCTTTTCCTTGCATAGGTCTCAAATCGCTGGAAATATCCACTTGCAGATTTCACAAAAAGAGTGTTTCCAAACTGCTCTATCAAAAGACAGGTTCAACTCTGTGAGTGGAATGCACGCATCGAGAAGAACTTTCTGAGAATGCTTCTGTCTAGTTTTTAGGTGAAGATATTACATTTCCCAGCATAGGCCTCAAAGTGCTCCAAATATCCTTTTGCAGATTTTACAAAAAGAGTGTTTCAAAACTGCTCTTTCAAAAAGAAGGTTCAACTCTGTGAGTTGAATGCACTCAACACAAGGAAGTTTCTGAGAATGCTTCTGTCTAGTTTTTATGTGAAGATATTTCCAATTCCAGCATAGGCCTCAAAGCGCTCCAAATATCCATTTGCAGATTCTACAAAAAGAGTGTTTCCAAACTTCTCTATCAATTAGTAGGTTCAACTCTGTGAGGTGAATGCACTCATCACAAAGAAGTTTCTGAGAATGCTGCTGTTTAGTTCTTATGTGAAGATATTTCCTTTTCCAGCATAGGCAGGAAATCGCTCTAAATATCCACTTGCAGATTTTACCAAAAGTGTGTTTCAAAACTGCTCTTTGAAAAGAGAGGTTCAACTCTGTGAGTTGATTGCACATGTGGTGAAGAAGTTTCTGAGAATGCTTCTGTCTAGTACTTAGCTGAAGAGATTTCATTTCACAGCATAGGCCTCATAGTGCTCCAAATATCCACTTGCAGATTCTACGAAAAGAGTGTTTCAAAACTGTTCTATCAAAAGGAAGGTTCAACTCTGTGACTAGAAAGCACTCATCACAAAGAAGTTTCTGAGAATGCTTCTGTCTAGTTTTTATGTGAAGATATTTCCTTTTCCAACATAGGCCTCAAAGCGCTCCGAATAAACACCTTCAGATTGTACAAAAGGAGTGTTTCAAAACTGTTCTATGAAAAGGAACGTTCAAGTCTGTGAGTTGAATGCACTCCTCACAAAGAAGTTTCTGAGAATGCAGCTGTCTAGCTTTTGTGTGAAGATATTTCCTTTTCCTTGCATAGACCTCAAATCGCTGGAAATATCCACTTGCAGATTTCACAAAAAGAGTGTTTCCAAACTGCTCTATCAAAAGACGGGTTGAAATCTGTGAGTTGAATGCACGCATCGAGGAGATCTTTCTGAGAATGCTTCTGTCTAGTTTTTAGGTGAAGATATTCCATTTCCCAGCATGGGCCTCAAAATGCTCCAAATATGCATTTGCAGATTTTACAAAAAGAGTGTTTCAAAACTGCTCTTTCAAAAAGAAGGTTCAAGTCTATGGGTTGAACGCACTCAACACAAGGACGTTTCTGAGAATGCTTCTGTCCAGTTTTTATGTGAATATATTTCCATTTCCAGCCTAGGCTTCAAAGCGCTCCAAATATCCACTTGCAGATTCTACAAAAAGAGTGTTTCCAAACTTGTCTATCAATTAGTAGGTTTAACTCTGTTAGGTGAATGCACTCATCACAATGAAATTTCTGAGAATGCTTCTCTCTAGTTTTTATGTGAAGCAATTTCCTTTTCCAACATAGGCCTCAAGGTGCTCTGCATAGACACTTGCGAATTCTACAAACTTAGTGATTCAAAACTGTTCTATCAAAAGGAACGTTCAAGTCTGAGGTGAATGCACTCATCAGAGAGAACTTTCTCAGAATGCTTCTGTATAGTTTTCAGGTGAAGATATTTCATTTCCCAGCATAGGCCTCAAAGCGCTCCAAATAACCACTTGCAGATTCTACAAAAAGAGTCTTTCAAAACTGCTCTTTGAAAAGGAAGGTTCAAATCTGTGAGTTGAAAGCACTCATCAGAGAGAAGTTTCCGAGAATGATTCTATCTAGTTTTCATCTGCATGTGTTTCCTTTTCCACTAGATGCCGCAATCGCACCAAATATCCACTTGCAGTTTCCACGAAAAGAGTGTTGCAGAACTGCTCCATGGAAAGGAGTGTTCAACTCTGTGAGTTCAATCCCCACATGACATAAAAGTTTCTGAAAATGCTTCTGTCCAGTTTGTATATGAAGATTTCTCCTTTTCCTGCATAAGCCTCAAAGAGCTCCAAATATCCACTTGCGTATTCTACAAAAACCGTGTTTCATAACTGGTCTATCAAAAGGGAGGTTCAACTCTGTGAGTTGAATGCACTCATCACAAAGAAGTTTCTGTGAATGCTTCCATCTAGCTTTTATGCAATGATATTTCCTTTTGCAGCATAGGCCTCAAAGCGCTCCAAATATCCACTTGCAGATTCTACAAAAAGAGGGTTTCAAAACTGCTCTATCAAAAGGCAGGTTGAACTCCGTGAGTTGAATGCACAAAGCACAGGGAACTTTCTGAGAAAGCTTTTGTCCAGTTTCTACGTGAAGATATTTCCTATTCCTGCATAGGCCTCAAAGCACTCCATCCATCCACATGAAGATTCTACTAAAAGAGTGTTTCGAAACTTCTCTATCAAAAGAAAGGTTGAACTCCGTGAGTTCAACGCACACATCACAAAGAAGTTTCTGAGAATGCTTCTGTCCAGTTTTTATGTGAAGATATTTCCTTTTCCAGCATAGGCCTCAAAGCGCTCCATATATCCACTTGCAGATGCTACAAAAAGAGTGTTTCAAAACTGCTCTTTCAGAAGGAAGCTTCAAGTCTGTGAGTTGAATGCACTTATCACAAAGACGTTTCTGAGAATGCTTCTGTCTAGATTTCATGAGAAGATGTTTCCATTTACATCACAGGCCTCAAATCCCTCCAAATATTCACTTGCGTGTTCTACAAAAAGAGTGTTTCGAAACTTCTCTATCGATTGGTAGGTTCAACTCTCTGAGTTGAATGCACTCTTTACAAAGAGGTTTCTGAGAATATTTCTGCCTAGTTTTTATGTGAAGATATATCCTTTTCCAACATAGGCCTCGAAGCGCTCCGACTAAACAATTGCAGATTCTACAAAAGGAGTGCTTCAAAACTGTTCTATCGAAAGGAACGTTCAACTCTGTGAGATGAATGCACTCTTCTCAAAGAGGTTTCTGAGAATGCTGCTGTCTAGTTTTTAGGTGAAGAGATTCCATTTCACAGCATAGGCCTCCAAGCGCTCCAAATATCCACTTGCAGATTCTACAAAAAGAGTCTTTCAAAACTGCTCTTTGAAAAGGAAGGTTCAAATCTGTGAGTTGAAAGCACTAATCAGAGAGAAGTTTCCGAGAATGAGTCTATCTAGTTTTCATCTGCATGTGTTTCCTTTTCCACTAGATGCCGCAATCGCACCAAATATCCACTTGCAGTTTCCACGAAAAGAGTGTTGCAGAACTGCTCCATGGAAAGGAGTGTTCAACTCTGTGAGTTCAATCCCCACATGACATAAAAGTTTCTGAAAATGCTTCTGTCCAGTTTGTATATGAAGATATCTCCTTTTCCAGCATAAGCCTCAAAGAGCTCCAAATATCCACTTGCGTATTCTACAAAAACCGTGTTTCCTAACTGGTCTATCAAAAGGGAGGTTCAACTCTGTGAGTTGAATGCACTCATCACAAAGAAGTTTCTGTGAATGCTTCCATCTAGCTTTTATGCAATGATATTTCCTTTTACAGCATAGGCCTCAAAGCGCTCCAAATATCCACTTGCAGATTCTACAAAAAGAGGGTTTCAAAACTGCTCTATCAAAAGGCAGGTTGAATTCCGTGAGTTGAATGCACAAAGCACAGGGAACTTTCTGAGAAAGCTTTTGTCCAGTTTCTACGTGAAGATATTTCCTATTCCTGCATAGGCCTCAAAGCACTCCATCCATCCACATGAAGATTCTACTAAAAGAGTGTTTCGAAACTTCTCTATCAAAAGAAAGGTTGAACTCCGTGAGTTCAACGCACACATCACAAAGAAGTTTCTGAGAATGCTTCTGTCCAGTTTTTATGTGAAGATATTTCCTTTTCCAGCATAGGCCTCAAAGCGCTCCATATATCCACTTGCAGATGCTACAAAAAGAGTGTTTCAAAACTGCTCTTTCAGAAGGAAGCTTCAAGTCTGTGAGTTGAATGCACTTATCACAAAGACGTTTCTGAGAATGCTTCTGTCTAGATTTCATGAGAAGATGTTTCCATTTACATCACAGGCCTCAAATCCCTCCAAATATTCACTTGCGTGTTCTACAAAAAGAGTGTTTCGAAACTTCTCTATCGATTGGTAGGTTCAACTCTCTGAGTTGAATGCACTCTTTACAAAGAGGTTTCTGAGAATATTTCTGTCTAGTTTTTATGTGAAGATATATCCTTTTCGAACATAGGCCTCGAAGCGCTCCAACTAAACAATTGCAGATTCTACAAAAGGAGTGCTTCAAAACTGTTCTATCGAAAGGAACGTTCAAGTCTGTGAGATGAATGCACTCTTCTCAAAGAGGTTTCTGAGAATGCTGCTGTCTAGTTTTTAGGTGAAGACATTTCCTTTTCCAGCATAGGCCTCAAAGCGCTCCAAATACCCACTTGCAGATTCTACAAAAAGAGTGTCTCCCAACTTCTCTATCAATTGGTAGGTTCAAGTCTGTGAGTTGAATGCAATCCACACAAAGAAGTTTCTGAGAATGCTGCTGTTTAGTTCTTATGTGAAGATATTTCCTTTTCCAGCATAGGCCGGAAATCGCTACAAATATCCACTTGCAGATTTTACCAAAAGTGTGCTTCAAAACAGCTCTTTGAAAAGAAAGGTTCAACACAGTGAGTTGAATGCACATATCGTGAAGAAGTTTCTGAGAATGCTTCTGTCTAGTACTTAGGTGAAGAGATTCCATTTCACAGCATAGGCCTCATAGTGCTCCAAATATCCACTTGCAGATTCTACAAAAAGAGTGTTTGAAAACTGTTCTATCAAAAGGAAGGTTCAACTCTGTGACTAGAATGCACTCATCACAAAGAAGTTTCTGAGAATGCTTCTGTCTAGTTTTTATGTGAAGACATTTCCTTTTCCAACATAGGCCTCAAAGCGTTCCGAATAAACACTTGCAGATTGTACAAAAGGAGTGTTTCAAAACTGTTCTATGAAAAGGAACGTTCAAGTCTGTGAGTTGAATGCACTCCTCACAAAGAAGTTTCTGAGAATGCAGCTGTCTAGTTTTTGTGTGAAGATATTTCCTTTTCCTTGCATAGGTCTCAAATCGCTGGAAATATCCACTTGCAGATTTCACAAAAAGAGTGTTTCCAAACTGCTCTATCAAAAGACAGGTTCAACTCTGTGAGTGGAATGCACGCATCGAGAAGAACTTTCTGAGAATGCTTCTGTCTAGTTTTTAGGTGAAGATATTACATTTCCCAGCATAGGCCTCAAAGTGCTCCAAATATCCTTTTGCAGATTTTACAAAAAGAGTGTTTCAAAACTGCTCTTTCAAAAAGAAGGTTCAACTCTGTGAGTTGAATGCACTCAACACAAGGAAGTTTCTGAGAATGCTTCTGTCTAGTTTTTATGTGAAGATATTTCCAATTCCAGCATAGGCCTCAAAGCGCTCCAAATATCCATTTGCAGATTCTACAAAAAGAGTGTTTCCAAACTTCTCTATCAATTAGTAGGTTCAACTCTGTGAGGTGAATGCACTCATCACAAAGAAGTTTCTGAGAATGCTGCTGTTTAGTTCTTATGTGAAGATATTTCCTTTTCCAGCATAGGCAGGAAATCGCTCTAAATATCCACTTGCAGATTTTACCAAAAGTGTGTTTCAAAACTGCTCTTTGAAAAGAGAGGTTCAACTCTGTGAGTTGATTGCACATGTGGTGAAGAAGTTTCTGAGAATGCTTCTGTCTAGTACTTAGCTGAAGAGATTTCATTTCACAGCATAGGCCTCATAGTGCTCCAAATATCCACTTGCAGATTCTACGAAAAGAGTGTTTCAAAACTGTTCTATCAAAAGGAAGGTTCAACTCTGTGACTAGAAAGCACTCATCACAAAGAAGTTTCTGAGAATGCTTCTGTCTAGTTTTTATGTGAAGATATTTCCTTTTCCAACATAGGCCTCAAAGCGCTCCGAATAAACACCTTCAGATTGTACAAAAGGAGTGTTTCAAAACTGTTCTATGAAAAGGAACGTTCAAGTCTGTGAGTTGAATGCACTCCTCACAAAGAAGTTTCTGAGAATGCAGCTGTCTAGCTTTTGTGTGAAGATATTTCCTTTTCCTTGCATAGACCTCAAATCGCTGGAAATATCCACTTGCAGATTTCACAAAAAGAGTGTTTCCAAACTGCTCTATCAAAAGACGGGTTGAAATCTGTGAGTTGAATGCACGCATCGAGGAGATCTTTCTGAGAATGCTTCTGTCTAGTTTTTAGGTGAAGATATTCCATTTCCCAGCATGGGCCTCAAAATGCTCCAAATATGCATTTGCAGATTTTACAAAAAGAGTGTTTCAAAACTGCTCTTTCAAAAAGAAGGTTCAAGTCTATGGGTTGAACGCACTCAACACAAGGACGTTTCTGAGAATGCTTCTGTCCAGTTTTTATGTGAATATATTTCCATTTCCAGCCTAGGCTTCAAAGCGCTCCAAATATCCACTTGCAGATTCTACAAAAAGAGTGTTTCCAAACTTGTCTATCAATTAGTAGGTTTAACTCTGTTAGGTGAATGCACTCATCACAATGAAATTTCTGAGAATGCTTCTCTCTAGTTTTTATGTGAAGCAATTTCCTTTTCCAACATAGGCCTCAAGGTGCTCTGCATAGACACTTGCGAATTCTACAAACTTAGTGATTCAAAACTGTTCTATCAAAAGGAACGTTCAAGTCTGAGGTGAATGCACTCATCAGAGAGAACTTTCTCAGAATGCTTCTGTATAGTTTTCAGGTGAAGATATTTCATTTCCCAGCATAGGCCTCAAAGCGCTCCAAATAACCACTTGCAGATTCTACAAAAAGAGTCTTTCAAAACTGCTCTTTGAAAAGGAAGGTTCAAATCTGTGAGTTGAAAGCACTCATCAGAGAGAAGTTTCCGAGAATGATTCTATCTAGTTTTCATCTGCATGTGTTTCCTTTTCCACTAGATGCCGCAATCGCACCAAATATCCACTTGCAGTTTCCACGAAAAGAGTGTTGCAGAACTGCTCCATGGAAAGGAGTGTTCAACTCTGTGAGTTCAATCCCCACATGACATAAAAGTTTCTGAAAATGCTTCTGTCCAGTTTGTATATGAAGATTTCTCCTTTTCCTGCATAAGCCTCAAAGAGCTCCAAATATCCACTTGCGTATTCTACAAAAACCGTGTTTCATAACTGGTCTATCAAAAGGGAGGTTCAACTCTGTGAGTTGAATGCACTCATCACAAAGAAGTTTCTGTGAATGCTTCCATCTAGCTTTTATGCAATGATATTTCCTTTTGCAGCATAGGCCTCAAAGCGCTCCAAATATCCACTTGCAGATTCTACAAAAAGAGGGTTTCAAAACTGCTCTATCAAAAGGCAGGTTGAACTCCGTGAGTTGAATGCACAAAGCACAGGGAACTTTCTGAGAAAGCTTTTGTCCAGTTTCTACGTGAAGATATTTCCTATTCCTGCATAGGCCTCAAAGCACTCCATCCATCCACATGAAGATTCTACTAAAAGAGTGTTTCGAAACTTCTCTATCAAAAGAAAGGTTGAACTCCGTGAGTTCAACGCACACATCACAAAGAAGTTTCTGAGAATGCTTCTGTCCAGTTTTTATGTGAAGATATTTCCTTTTCCAGCATAGGCCTCAAAGCGCTCCATATATCCACTTGCAGATGCTACAAAAAGAGTGTTTCAAAACTGCTCTTTCAGAAGGAAGCTTCAAGTCTGTGAGTTGAATGCACTTATCACAAAGACGTTTCTGAGAATGCTTCTGTCTAGATTTCATGAGAAGATGTTTCCATTTACATCACAGGCCTCAAATCCCTCCAAATATTCACTTGCGTGTTCTACAAAAAGAGTGTTTCGAAACTTCTCTATCGATTGGTAGGTTCAACTCTCTGAGTTGAATGCACTCTTTACAAAGAGGTTTCTGAGAATATTTCTGCCTAGTTTTTATGTGAAGATATATCCTTTTCCAACATAGGCCTCGAAGCGCTCCGACTAAACAATTGCAGATTCTACAAAAGGAGTGCTTCAAAACTGTTCTATCGAAAGGAACGTTCAACTCTGTGAGATGAATGCACTCTTCTCAAAGAGGTTTCTGAGAATGCTGCTGTCTAGTTTTTAGGTGAAGACATTTCCTTTTGCAGCATAGGCCTCAAAGCGCTCCAAATACCCACTTGCAGATTCTACAAAAAGAGTGTCTCCCAACTTCTCTATCAATTGGTAGGTTCAAGTCTGTGAGTTGAATGCAATCCACACCAAGAAGTTTCTGAGAATGCTGCTGTTTAGTTCTTATGTGAAGATATTTCCTTTTCCAGCATAGGCCGGAAATCGCTACAAATATCCACTTGCAGACTTTACCAAAAGTGTGCTTCAAAACTGCTCTTTGAAAAGAAAGGTTCAACACTGTGAGTTGAATGCACATATCGCGAAGAAGTTTCTGAGAATGCTTCTGTCTAGTACTTAGGTGAAGAGATTCCATTTCACAGCATAGGCCTCATAGTGCTCCAAATATCCACTTGCAGATTCTACAAAAAGAGTGTTTCAAAACTGTTCTATCAAAAGGAAGGTTCAACTCTGTGACTTGAATGCACTCATCACAAAGAAGTTTCTGAGAATGCTTCTGTCTAGTTTTTATGTGAAGACATTTCCTTTTCCAACATAGGCCTCAAAGCGTTCCGAATAAACACTTGCAGATTGTACAAAAGGAGTGTTTCAAAACTGTTCTATGAAAGGGAACGTTCAAGTCTGTGAGATGAATGCGCTCTTCTCAAAGCGGTTACTGAGAATGCTGCTGTCTAGTTTTTAGGTGAAGACATTTCCTTTTCCAGCATAGGCCTCAAAGCGCTCCAAATTCCCATTTGCAGATTCTACAAAAAGAGTGTCTCCCAACTTCTCTATCAATTGGTAGGTTCAAGTCTGTGAGTTGAATGCAATCCACACATAGAAGTTTCTGAGAATGCTGCTGTTTAGTTCTTATGTGAAGATATTTCCTTTTCCAGCATAGGCCGGAAATCGCTACAAATATCCACTTGCAGATTTTACTAAAAGTGTGCTTCAAAACTGCTCTTTGAAAAGAAAGTTTCAACACTGTGAGTTGAATGCACATATCGTGAAGAAGTTTCTGAGAATGCTTCTGTCTAGTACTTAGGTGAAGAGATTCCATTTCACAGCATAGGCCTCATAGTGCTCCAAATATCCACTTGCAGATTCTACAAAAAGAGTGTTTGAAAACTGTTCTATCAAAAGGAAGGTTCAACTCTGTGAGTAGAATGCACTCATCACAAAGAAGTTTCTGAGAATGCTTCTGTCTAGTTTTTATGTGAAGACATTTCCTTTTCCAACATAGGCCTCAAAGCGTTCCGAATAAACACTTGCAGATTGTACAAAAGGAGTGTTTCAAAACTGTTCTATGAAAAGGAACGTTCAAGTCTGTGAGTTGAATGCACTCCTAACAAAGAAGTTTCTGAGAATGCAGCTGTCTAGTTTTTGTGTGAAGATATTTCCTTTTCCTTGCATAGGTCTCAAATCGCTGGAAATATCCACTTGCAGATTTCACAAAAAGAGTGCTTCCAAACTGCTCTATCAAAAGACAGGTTCAACTCTGTGAGTGGAATGCACGCATCGAGAAGAACTTTCTGAGAATGCTTCTGTCTAGTTTTTAGGTGAAGATATTACATTTCCCAGCATAGGCCTCAAAGTGCTCCA
Organism: Pongo pygmaeus; assembly: GCF_028885625.2. NCBI lineage: Eukaryota > Metazoa > Chordata > Mammalia > Primates > Hominidae > Pongo > Pongo pygmaeus. Next base: position 23,014,397 of record NC_085930.1, read on the forward strand.
AATATCCTTTTGCAGATTTTACAAAAAGAGTGTTTCAAAACTGCTCTTTCAAAAAGAAGGTTCAAGTCTGTGAGTTGAATGCACTCAACACAAGGAAGTTTCTGAGAATGCTTCTGTCTAGTTTTTATGTGAAGATATTTCCATTTCCAGCATAGGCCTCAAAGCGCTCCAAATATCCATTTGCAGATTCTACAAAAAGAGTGTTTCCAAACTTCTCTATCAATTAGGTTCAACTCTGTGAGGTGAATGCACTCATCACAAAGAAGTTTCTGAGAATGCTGCTGTTTAGTTCTTATGTGAAGATATTTCCTTTTCCAGCATAGGCCGGAAATCGCTCTAAATATCCACTTGCAGATTTTACCAAAAGTGTGTTTCAAAACAGCTCTTTGAAAAGAAAGGTTCAACTCTGTGAGTTGATTGCACATGTGGTGAAGAAGTTTCTGAGAATGCTTCTGTCTGGTACTTAGCTGAAGAGATTTCATTTCACAGCATAGGCCTCATAGTGCTCCAAATATCCACTTGCAGATTCTACAAAAAGAGTGTTTCAAAACTGTTCTATCAAAAGGAAGGTTCAACTCTGTGACTAGAATGCACTCATCACAAAGAAGTTTCTGAGAATGCTTCTGTCTAGTTTTTATGTGAAGATATTTCCTTTTCCAACGTAGGCCTCAAAGCGCTCCGAATAAGCACCTGCAGATTGTACAAAAGGAGTGTTTCAAAACTGTTCTATGAAAAGGAACGTTCAAGTCTGTGAGTTGAATGCACTCCTCACAAAGAAGTTTCTGAGAATGCAGCTGTCTAGTTTTTGTGTGAAGATATTTCCTTTTCCTTGCATAGACCTCAAATCGCTGGAAACATCCACTTGCAGATTTCACAAAAAGAGTGTTTCCAAACTGCTCTATCAAAAGACGGGTTGAAATCTGTGAGTTGAATGCACGCATCGAGGAGATCTTTCTGAGAATGCTTCTGTCTAGTTTTTAGGTGAAGATATTCCATTTCCCAGCATGGGCCTCAAAATGCTCCAAATATCCACTTGCAGATTTTACAAAAAGAGTGTTTCAAAACTGCTCTTTCAAAAAGAAGGTTCAAGTCTATGGGTTGAACGCACTCAACACAAGGAAGTTTCTGAGAATGCTTCTGTCCAGTTTTTATGTGAATATATTTCCATTTCCAGCCTAGGCTTCAAAGCGCTCCAAATATCCACTTGCAGATTCTACAAAAAGAGTGTTTCCAAACTTGTCTATCAATTAGTAGGTTTAACTCTGTTAGGTGAATGCACTCATCACAATGAAATTTCTGAGAATGCTTCTCTCTAGTTTTTATGTGAAGCAATTTCCTTTTCCAACATAGGCCTCAAGGTGCTCTGCATAAACACTTGCGAATTCTACAAACTTAGTGATTCAAAACTGTTCTATCAAAAGGAACGTTCAAGTCTGAGGTGAATGCACTCATCAGAGAGAACTTTCTCAGAATGCTTCTGTCTAGTTTTCAGGTGAAGATATCTCATTGCCCAGCATAGGCCTCAAAGCGCTCCAAATATCCACTTGCAGATTCTACAAAAAGAGTCTTTCAAAACTGCTCTTTGAAAAGGAAGGTTCAAATCTGTGAGTTGAAAGCACTCATCAGAGAGAAGTTTCCGAGAATGATTCTATCTAGTTTTCATCTGCATGTGTTTCCTTTTCCACTAGATGCCGCAATCGCACCAAATATCCACTTGCAGTTTCCACGAAAAGAGTGTTGTAGAACTGCTCCATGGAAAGGAGTGTTCAACTCTGTGAGTTCAATCCCCACATGACATAAAAGTTTCTGAAAATGCTTCTGTCCAGTTTGTATATGAAGATATCTCCTTTTCCAGCATAAGCCTCAAAGAGCTCCAAATATCCACTTGCGTATTCTACAAAAACCGTGTTTCATAACTGGTCTATCAAAAGGGAGGTTCAACTCTGTGAGTTGAATGCACTCATCACAAAGAAGTTTCTGTGAATGCTTCCATCTAGATTTTATGCAATGATGTTTCCTTTTGCAGCATAGGCCTCAAAGCGCTCCAAATATCCACTTGCAGATTCTACAAAAAGAGGGTTTCAAAACTGCTCTATCAAAAGGCAGGTTGAACTCCGTGAGTTGAATGCACAAAGCACAGGGAACTTTCTGAGAAAGCTTTTGTCCAGTTTCTACGTGAAGATATTTCCTATTCCTGCATAGGCCTCAAAGCACTCCATCCATCCACATGAAGATTCTACTAAGAGTGTTTCGAAACTTCTCTATCAAAAGAAAGGTTGAACTCCGTGAGTTCAACGCACACATCACAAAGAAGTTTCTGAGAATGCTTCTGTCCAGTTTTTATATGAAGATATTTCCTTTTCCAGCATAGGCCTCAAAGCGCTCCATATATCCACTTGCAGATGCTACAAAAAGAGTGTTTCAAAACTGCTCTTTCAGAAGGAAGCTTCAAGTCTGTGAGTTGAATGCACTTCTCACAAAGACGTTTCTGAGAATGCTTCTGTCTAGATTTCATGAGAAGATGTTTGCGTTTACATCACAGGCCTCAAATAACTCCAAATATTCACTTGCGTGTTCTACAAAAAGAGTGTTTCGAAACTTCTCTATCGATTGGTAGGTTCAACTCTCTGAGTTGAATGCACTCTTTACAAAGAGGTTTCTGAGAATATTTCTGTCTAGTTTTTATGTGAAGATATATCCTTTTCCAACATAGGCCTCGAAGCGCTCCGACTAAACAATTGCAGATTCTACAAAAGGAGTGCTTCAAAACTGTTCTATCGAAAGGAACGTTCAAGTCTGTGAGATGAATGCACTCTTCTCAAAGAGGTTTCTGAGAATGCTGCTGTCTAGTTTTTAGGTGAAGACATTTCCTTTTCCAGCATAGGCCTCAAAGCGCTCCAAATACCCACTTGCAGATTCTACAAAAAGAGTGTCTCCCAACTTCTCTATCAATTGGTAGGTTCAAGTCTGTGAGTTGAATGCAATCCACACAAAGAAGTTTCTGAGAATGCTGCTGTTTAGTTCTTATGTGAAGATATTTCCTTTTCCAGCATAGGCCGGAAATCGCTACAAATATCCACTTGCAGATTTTACCAAAAGTGTGCTTCAAAACTGCTCCTTGAAAAGAAAGGTTCAACACTGTGAGTTGAATGCACATATCGTGAAGAAGTTTCTGAGAATGCTTCTGTCTAGTACTTAGGTGAAGAGATTCCATTTCACAGCATAGGCCTCATAGTGCTCCAAATATCCACTTGCAGATTCTACAAAAAGAGTGTTTGAAAACTGTTCTATCAAAAGGAAGGTTCAACTCTGTGAGTAGAATGCACTCATCACAAAGAAGTTTCTGAGAATGCTTCTGTCTAGTTTTTATGTGAAGACATTTCCTTTTCCAACATAGGCCTCAAAGCGTTCCGAATAAACACTTGCAGATTGTACAAAAGGAGTGTTTCAAAACTGTTCTATGAAAAGGAACGTTCAAGTCTGTGAGTTGAATGCACTCCTCACAAAGAAGTTTCTGAGAATGCAGCTGTCTAGTTTTTGTGTGAAGATATTTCCTTTTCCTTGCATAGGTCTCAAATCGCTGGAAATATCCACTTGCAGATTTCACAAGAAGAGTGTTTCCAAACTGCTCTATCAAAAGACAGGTTCAACTCTGTGAGTTGAATGCACGCATCGAGAAGAACTTTCTGAGAATGCTTCTGTCTAGTTTTTAGGTGAAGATATTACATTTCCCAGCATAGGCCTCAAAGTGCTCCAAATATCCTTTTGCAGATTTTACAAAAAGAGTGTTTCAAAACTGCTCTTTCAAAAAGAAGGTTCAAGTCTGTGAGTTGAATGCACTCAACACAAGGAAGTTTCTGAGAATGCTTCTGTCTAGTTTTTATGTGAAGATATTTCCATTTCCAGCATAGGCTTCAAAGCACTCCAAATATCCATTTGCAGATTCTACAAAAAGAGTGTTTGCAAACTTCTCTATCAATTAGTAGGTTCAACTCTGTGAGGTGAATGCACTCATCACAAAGAAGTTTCTGAGAATGCTGCTGTTTAGTTCTTATGTGAAGATATTTCCTTTTCCAGCATAGGCCGGAAATCGCTCTAAATATCCACTTGCAGATTTTACCAAAAGTGTGTTTCAAAACTGCTCTTTGAAAAGAAAGGTTCAACTCTGTGAGTTGATTGCACATGTGGTGAAGAAGTTTCTGAGAATGCTTCTGTCTAGTACTTAGCTGAAGAGATTTCATTTCACAGCATAGGCCTCATAGTGCTCCAAATATCCACTTGCAGATTCTACAAAAAGAGTGTTTCAAAACTGTTCTATCAAAAGGAAGGTTCAACTCTGTGACTAGAATGCACTCATCACAAAGAAGTTTCTGAGAATGCTTCTGTCTAGTTTTTATGTGAAGATATTTCCTTTTCCAACATAGGCCTCAAAGCGCTCCGAATAAACACCTGCAGATTGTACAAAAGGAGTGTTTCAAAACTGTTCTATGAAAAGGAACGTTCAAGTCTGTGAGTTGAATGCACTCCTCACAAAGAAGTTTCTGAGAATGCAGCTGTCTAGTTTTTGTGTGAAGATATTTCCTTTTCCTTGCATAGACCTCAAATCGCTGGAAACATCCACTTGCAGATTTCACAAAAAGAGTGTTTCCAAACTGCTCTATCAAAAGACGGGTTGAAATCTGTGAGTTGAATGCACGCATCGAGGAGATCTTTCTGAGAATGCTTCTGTCTAGTTTTTAGGTGAAGATATTCCATTTCCCAGCATGGGCCTCAAAATGCTCCAAATATCCATTTGCAGATTTTACAAAAAGAGTGTTTCAAAACTGCTCTTTCAAAAAGAAGGATGATTTCCAATTTCATCCATGTCCCTACAAAGGACATGATCATTCTCAGTAAACTATCGCAAGAACAAAAAACCAAACACCGCATATTCTCACTCATAGTTGGGAATTGAACAATGAGAACACATGGACACAGGAAGGGGAACATCACACTTCAGGGACTGTTGTGGGTTGGGGGGAGGGGGCAGGGATAACATTGGGAGATATACCTAATGCTAGATGACGAGTTGGTGGGTGCAGTGCACCAGCATGGCACATGAATACATATGCAAATTACTGCACATTGGGCACATGTACCATAAAACCTAAAGTATAATAATAATAATAATAATAATAATTACAATAAAAGAAAAAAAAAAAAAAAAGAAAAAGAAAGTTCAAGTCTATGGGTTGAACGCACTCAACACAAGGAAGTTTCTGAGAATGCTTCTGTACAGTTTTTATGTGAATATATTTCCATTTCCAGCCTAGGCTTCAAAGCGCTCCAAATATCCACTTGCAGATTCTACAAAAAGAGTGTTTCCAAACTTGTCTATCAATTAGTAGGTTTAACTCTGTTAGGTGAATGCACTCATCACAAGGAAATTTCTGAGAATGCTTCTCTCTAGTTTTTATGTGAAGCAATTTCCTTTTCCAACATAGGCCTCAAGGTGCTCTGCATAAACACTTGCGAATTCTACAAACTTAGTGATTCAAAACTGTTCTATCAAAAGGAACGTTCAAGTCTGAGGTGAATGCACTCATCAGAGAGAACTTTCTCAGAATGCTTCTGTCTAGTTTTCAGGTGAAGATATTTCATTGCCCAGCATAGGCCTCAAAGCGCTCCAAATATCCACTTGCAGATTCTACAAAAAGAGTCTTTCAAAACTGCTCTTTGAAAAGGAAGGTTCAAATCTGTGAGTTGAAAGCACTCATCAGAGAGAAGTTTCCGAGAATGATTCTATCTAGTTTTCATCTGCATGTGTTTCCTTTTCCACTAGATGCCGCAATCGCACCAAATATCCACTTGCAGTTTCCACGAAAAGAGTGTTGCAGAACTGCTCCATGGAAAGGAGTGTTCAACTCTGTGAGTTCAATCCCCACATGACATAAAAGTTTCTGAAAATGCTTCTGTCCAGTTTGTATATGAAGATATCTCCTTTTCCAGCATAAGCCTCAAAGAGCTCCAAATATCCACTTGCGTATTCTACAAAAACCGTGTTTCATAACTGGTCTATCAAAAGGGAGGTTCAACTCTGTGAGTTGAATGCACTCATCACAAAGAAGTTTCTGTGAATGCTTCCATCTAGCTTTTATGCAATGATATTTCCTTTTGCAGCATAGGCCTCAAAGCGCTCCAAATATCCACTTGCAGATTCTACAAAAAGAGGGTTTCAAAACTGCTCTATCAAAAGGCAGGTTGAACTCCGTGAGTTGAATGCACAAAGCACAGGGAACTTTCTGAGAAAGCTTTTGTCCAGTTTCTACGTGAAGATATTTCCTTTTCCAGCATAGGCCGGAAATCGCTACAAATATCCACTTGCAGATTTTACCAAAAGTGTGCTTCAAAACTGCTCTTTGAAAAGAAAGGTTCAACACTGTGAGTTGAATGCACATATCGTGAAGAAGTTTCTGAGAATGCTTCTGTCTAGTACTTAGGTGAAGAGATTCCATTTCACAGCATAGGCCTCATAGTGCTCCAAATATCCACTTGCAGATTCTACAAAAAGAGTGTTTGAAAACTGTTCTATCAAAAGGAAGGTTCAACTCTGTGACTAGAATGCACTCATCACAAAGAAGTTTCTGAGAATGCTTCTGTCTAGTTTTTATGTGAAGACATTTCCTTTTCCAACATAGGCCTCAAAGCGTTCCGAATAAACACTTGCAGATTGTACAAAAGGAGTGTTTCAAAACTGTTCTATGAAAAGGAACGTTCAAGTCTGTGAGTTGAATGCACTCCTCACAAAGAAGTTTCTGAGAATGCAGCTGTCTAGTTTTTGTGTGAAGATATTTCCTTTTCCTTGCATAGGTCTCAAATCGCTGGAAATATCCACTTGCAGATTTCACAAAAAGAGTGTTTCCAAACTGCTCTATCAAAAGACAGGTTCAACTCTGTGAGTGGAATGCACGCATCGAGAAGAACTTTCTGAGAATGCTTCTGTCTAGTTTTTAGGTGAAGATATTACATTTCCCAGCATAGGCCTCAAAGTGCTCCAAATATCCTTTTGCAGATTTTACAAAAAGAGTGTTTCAAAACTGCTCTTTCAAAAAGAAGGTTCAAGTCTGTGAGTTGAATGCACTCAACACAAGGAAGTTTCTGAGAATGCTTCTGTCTAGTTTTTATGTGAAGATATTTCCATTTCCAGCATAGGCCTCAAAGCGCTCCAAATATCCATTTGCAGATTCTACAAAAAGAGTGTTTAAAAACTTCTCTATCAATTAGTAGGTTCAACTCTGTGAGGTGAATGCACTCATCACAAAGAAGTTTCTGAGAATGCTGCTGTTTAGTTCTTATGTGAAGATATTTCCTTTTCCAGCATAGGCCGGAAATCGCTCTAAATATCCACTTGCAGATTTTACCAAAAGTGTGTTTCAAAACTGCTCTTTGAAAAGAAAGGTTCAACTCTGTGAGTTGATTGCAAATGTGGTGAAGAAGTTTCTGAGAATGCTTCTGTCTAGTACTTAGCTGAAGAGATTTCATTTCACAGCATAGGCCTCATAGTGCTCCAAATATCCACTTGCAGATTCTACAAAAAGAGTGTTTCAAAACTGTTCTATCAAAAGGAAGGTTCAACTCTGTGACTAGAATGCACTCATCACAAAGAAGTTTCTGAGAATGCTTCTGTCTAGTTTTTATGTGAAGATATTTCCTTTTCCAACATAGGCCTCAAAGCGCTCCGAATAAACACCTGCAGATTGTACAAAAGGAGTGTTTCAAAACTGTTCTATGAAAAGGAACGTTCAAGTCTGTGAGTTGAATGCACTCCTCACAAAGAAGTTTCTGAGAATGCAGCTGTCTAGTTTTTGTGAGAAGATATTTCCTTTTCCTTGCATAGACCTCAAATCGCTGGAAATATCCACTTGCAGATTTCACAAAAAGAGTGTTTCCAAACTGCTCTATCAAAAGACGGGTTGAAATCTGTGAGTTGAATGCACGCATCGAGGAGATCTTTCTGAGAATGCTTCTGTCTAGTTTTTAGGTGAAGATATTCCATTTCCCAGCAAGGGCCTCAAAATGCTCCAAATATCCATTTGCAGATTTTACAAAAAGAGTGTTTCAAAGCTGCTCTTTCAAAAAGAAGGTTCAAGCCTATGGGTTGAACGCACTCAACACAAGGAAGTTTCTGAGAATGCTTCTGTCCAGTTTTTATGTGAATATATTTCCATTTCCAGCCTAGGCTTCAAAGCGCTCCAAATATCCACTTGCAGATTCTACAAAAAGAGTGTTTCCAAACTTGTCTATCAATTAGTAGGTTTAACTCTGTTAGGTGAATGCACTCATCACAATGAAATTTCTGAGAATGCTTCTCTCTAGTTTTTATGTGAAGCAATTTCCTTTTCCAACGTAGGCCTCAAGGTGCTCTGCATAAACACTTGCGAATTCTACAAACTTAGTGATTGAAAACTGTTCTATCAAAAGGAACGTTCAAGTCTGAGGTGAATGCACTCATCAGAGAGAACTTTCTCAGAATGCTTCTGTCTAGTTTTCAGGTGAAGATATTTCACTTCCCAGCATAGGCCTCAAAGCGCTCCAAATATCCACTAGCAGATTCTACAAAAAGAGTCTTTCAAAACTGCTCTTTGAAAAGGAAGTTTCAAATCTGTGAGTTGAAAGCACTCATCAGAGAGAAGTTTCCGAGAATGATTCTATCTAGTTTTCATCTGCATGTGTTTCCTTTCCCACTAGATGCCGCAATCGCACCAAATATCCACTTGCAGTTTCCACGAAAAGAGTGTTGCAGAACTGCTCCATGGAAAGGAGTGTTCAACTCTGTGAGTTCAATCCCCACATGACATAAAAGTTTCTGAAAATGCTTCTGTCCAGTTTGTATATGAAGATATCTCCTTTTCCAGCATAAGCCTCAAAGAGCTCCAAATATCCACTTGCGTATTCTACAAAAACCGTGTTTCATAACTGGTCTATCAAAAGGGAGGTTCAACTCTGTGAGTTGAATGCACTCATCACAAAGAAGTTTCTGTGAATGCTTCCATCTAGCTTTTATGCAATGATATTTCCTTTTGCAGCATAGGCCTCAAAGCGCTCCAAATATCCACTTGCAGATTCTACAAAAAGAGGGTTTCAAAACTGCTCTATCAAAAGGCAGGTTGAACTCCGTGAGTTGAATGCACAAAGCACAGGGAACTTTCTGAGAAAGCTTTTGTCCAGTTTCTACGTGAAGATATTTCCTTTTCCAGCATAGGCCGGAAATCGCTACAAATATCCACTTGCAGATTTTACCAAAAGTGTGCTTCAAAACTGCTCTTTGAAAAGAAAGGTTCAACACTGTGAGTTGAATGCACATATCGTGAAGAAGTTTCTGAGAATGCTTCTGTCTAGTACTTAGGTGAAGAGATTCCATTTCACAGCATAGGCCTCATAGTGCTCCAAATATCCACTTGCAGATTCTACAAAAAGAGTGTTTGAAAACTGTTCTATCAAAAGGAAGGTTCAACTCTGTGAGTAGAATGCACTCATCACAAAGAAGTTTCTGAGAATGCTTCTGTCTAGTTTTTATGTGAAGACATTTCCTTTTCCAACATAGGCCTCAAAGCGTTCCGAATAAACACTTGCAGATTGTACAAAACGAGTGTTTCAAAACTGTTCTATGAAAAGGAACGTTCAAGTCTGTGAGTTGAATGCACTCCTCACAAAGAAGTTTCTGAGAATGCAGCTGTCTAGTTTTTGTGTGAAGATATTTCCTTTTCCTTGCATAGGTCTCAAATCGCTGGAAATATCCACTTGCAGATTTCACAAAAAGAGTGTTTCCAAACTGCTCTATCAAAAGACAGGTTCAACTCTGTGAGTGGAATGCACGCATCGAGAAGAACTTTCTGAGAATGCTTCTGTCTAGTTTTTAGGTGAAGATATTACATTTCCCAGCATAGGCCTCAAAGTGCTCCAAATATCCTTTTGCAGATTTTACAAAAAGAGTGTTTCAAAACTGCTCTTTCAAAAAGAAGGTTCAACTCTCTGAGTTGAATGCACTCAACACAAGGAAGTTTCTGAGAATGCTTCTGTCTAGTTTTTATGTGAAGATATTTCCATTTCCAGCATAGGCCTCAAAGCGCTCCAAATATCCATTTGCAGATTCTACAAAAAGAGTGTTTCCAAACTTCTCTATCAATTAGTAGGTTCAACTCTGTGAGGTGAATGCACTCATCACAAAGAAGTTTCTGGGAATGCTGCTGTTTAGTTCTTATGTGAAGATATTTCCTTTTCCAGCATAGGCCGGAAATCGCTCTAAATATCCACTTGCAGATTTTACCAAAAGTGTGTTTCAAAACTGCTCTTTGAAAAGAAAGGTTCAACTCTGTGAGTTGATTGCACATGTGGTGAAGAAGTTTCTGAGAATGCTTCTGTCTAGTACTTAGCTGAAGAGATTTCATTTCACAGCATAGGCCTCATAGTGCTCCAAATATCCACTTGCAGATTCTACAAAAAGAGTGTTTCAAAACTGTTCTATCAAAAGGAAGGTTCAACTCTGTGACTAGAATGCACTCATCACAAAGAAGTTTCTGAGAATGCTTCTGTCTAGTTTTTATGTGAAGATATTTCCTTTTCCAACATAGGCCTCAAAGCGCTCCGAATAAACACCTGCAGATTGTACAAAAGGAGTGTTTCAAAACTGTTCTATGAAAAGGAACGTTCAAGTCTGTGAGTTGAATGCACTCCTCACAAAGAAGTTTCTGAGAATGCAGCTGTCTAGTTTTTGTGAGAAGATATTTCCTTTTCCTTGCATAGACCTCAAATCGCTGGAAATATCCACTTGCAGATTTCACAAAAAGAGTGTTTCCAAACTGCTCTATCAAAAGACGGGTTGAAATCTGTGAGTTGAATGCACGCATCGAGGAGATCTTTCTGAGAATGCTTCTGTCTAGTTTTTAGGTGAAGATATTCCATTTCCCAGCAAGGGCCTCAAAATGCTCCAAATATCCATTTGCAGATTTTACAAAAAGAGTGTTTCAAAGCTGCTCTTTCAAAAAGAAGGTTCAAGCCTATGGGTTGAACGCACTCAACACAAGGAAGTTTCTGAGAATGCTTCTGTCCAGTTTTTATGTGAATATATTTCCATTTCCAGCCTAGGCTTCAAAGCGCTCCAAATATCCACTTGCAGATTCTACAAAAAGAGTGTTTCCAAACTTGTCTATCAATTAGTAGGTTTAACTCTGTTAGGTGAATGCACTCATCACAATGAAATTTCTGAGAATGCTTCTCTCTAGTTTTTATGTGAAGCAATTTCCTTTTCCAACGTAGGCCTCAAGGTGCTCTGCATAAACACTTGCGAATTCTACAAACTTAGTGATTGAAAACTGTTCTATCAAAAGGAACGTTCAAGTCTGAGGTGAATGCACTCATCAGAGAGAACTTTCTCAGAATGCTTCTGTCTAGTTTTCAGGTGAAGATATTTCACTTCCCAGCATAGGCCTCAAAGCGCTCCAAATATCCACTAGCAGATTCTACAAAAAGAGTCTTTCAAAACTGCTCTTTGAAAAGGAAGTTTCAAATCTGTGAGTTGAAAGCACTCATCAGAGAGAAGTTTCCGAGAATGATTCTATCTAGTTTTCATCTGCATGTGTTTCCTTTCCCACTAGATGCCGCAATCGCACCAAATATCCACTTGCAGTTTCCACGAAAAGAGTGTTGCAGAACTGCTCCATGGAAAGGAGTGTTCAACTCTGTGAGTTCAATCCCCACATGACATAAAAGTTTCTGAAAATGCTTCTGTCCAGTTTGTATATGAAGATATCTCCTTTTCCAGCATAAGCCTCAAAGAGCTCCAAATATCCACTTGCGTATTCTACAAAAACCGTGTTTCATAACTGGTCTATCAAAAGGGAGGTTCAACTCTGTGAGTTGAATGCACTCATCACAAAGAAGTTTCTGTGAATGCTTCCATCTAGCTTTTATGCAATGATATTTCCTTTTGCAGCATAGGCCTCAAAGCGCTCCAAATATCCACTTGCAGATTCTACAAAAAGAGGGTTTCAAAACTGCTCTATCAAAAGGCAGGTTGAACTCCGTGAGTTGAATGCACAAAGCACAGGGAACTTTCTGAGAAAGCTTTTGTCCAGTTTCTACGTGAAGATATTTCCTTTTCCAGCATAGGCCGGAAATCGCTACAAATATCCACTTGCAGATTTTACCAAAAGTGTGCTTCAAAACTGCTCTTTGAAAAGAAAGGTTCAACACTGTGAGTTGAATGCACATATCGTGAAGAAGTTTCTGAGAATGCTTCTGTCTAGTACTTAGGTGAAGAGATTCCATTTCACAGCATAGGCCTCATAGTGCTCCAAATATCCACTTGCAGATTCTACAAAAAGAGTGTTTGAAAACTGTTCTATCAAAAGGAAGGTTCAACTCTGTGAGTAGAATGCACTCATCACAAAGAAGTTTCTGAGAATGCTTCTGTCTAGTTTTTATGTGAAGACATTTCCTTTTCCAACATAGGCCTCAAAGCGTTCCGAATAAACACTTGCAGATTGTACAAAAGGAGTGTTTCAAAACTGTTCTATGAAAAGGAACGTTCAAGTCTGTGAGTTGAATGCACTCCTCACAAAGAAGTTTCTGAGAATGCAGCTGTCTAGTTTTTGTGTGAAGATATTTCCTTTTCCTTGCATAGGTCTCAAATCGCTGGAAATATCCACTTGCAGATTTCACAAAAAGAGTGTTTCCAAACTGCTCTATCAAAAGACAGGTTCAACTCTGTGAGTGGAATGCACGCATCGAGAAGAACTTTCTGAGAATGCTTCTGTCTAGTTTTTAGGTGAAGATATTACATTTCCCAGCATAGGCCTCAAAGTGCTCCAAATATCCTTTTGCAGATTTTACAAAAAGAGTGTTTCAAAACTGCTCTTTCAAAAAGAAGGTTCAACTCTCTGAGTTGAATGCACTCAACACAAGGAAGTTTCTGAGAATGCTTCTGTCTAGTTTTTATGTGAAGATATTTCCATTTCCAGCATAGGCCTCAAAGCGCTCCAAATATCCATTTGCAGATTCTACAAAAAGAGTGTTTCCAAACTTCTCTATCAATTAGTAGGTTCAACTCTGTGAGGTGAATGCACTCATCACAAAGAAGTTTCTGAGAATGCTGCTGTTTAGTTCTTATGTGAAGATATTTCCTTTTCCAGCATAGGCCGGAAATCGCTCTAAATATCCACTTGCAGATTTTACCAAAAGTGTGTTTCAAAACTGCTCTTTGAAAAGAAAGGTTCAACTCTGTGAGTTGATTGCACATGTGGTGAAGAAGTTTCTGAGAATGCTTCTGTCTAGTACTTAGCTGAAGAGATTTCATTTCACAGCATAGGCCTCATAGTGCTCCAAATATCCACTTGCAGATTCTACAAAAAGAGTGTTTCAAAACTGTTCTATCAAAAGGAAGGTTCAACTCTGTGACTACAATGCACTCATCACAAAGAAGTTTCTGGGAATGCTTCTGTCTAGTTTTTATGTGAAGATATTTCCTTTTCCAACATAGGCCTCAAAGCGCTCCGAATAAACACCTGCAGATTGTACAAAAGGAGTGTTTCAAAACTGTTCTATGAAAAGGAACGTTCAAGTCTGTGAGTTGAATGCACTCCTCACAAAGAAGTTTCTGAGAATGCAGCTGTCTAGTTTTTGTGTGAAGATATTTCCTTTTCCTTGCATAGACCTCAAATCGCTGGAAATATCCACTTGCAGATTTCACAAAAAGAGTGTTTCCAAACTGCTCTATCAAAAGACGGGTTGAAATCTGTGAGTTGAATGCACGCATCGAGGAGATCTTTCTGAGAATGCTTCTGTCTAGTTTTTAGGTGAAGATATTCCATTTCCCAGCAAGGGCCTCAAAATTCTCCAAATATCCATTTGCAGATTTTACAAAAAGAGTGTTTCAAAGCTGCTCTTTCAAAAAGAAGGTTCAAGCCTATGGGTTGAACGCACTCAACGCAAGGAAGTTTCTGAGAATGCTTCTGTCCAGTTTTTATGTGAATATATTTCCATTTCCAGCCTAGGCTTCAAAGCGCTCCAAATATCCACTTGCAGATTCTACAAAAAGAGTGTTTCCAAACTTGTCTATCAATTAGTAGGTTTAACTCTGTTAGGTGAATGCACTCATCACAATGAAATTTCTGAGAATGCTTCTCTCTAGTTTTTATGTGAAGCAATTTCCTTTTCCAACGTAGGCCTCAAGGTGCTCTGCATAAACACTTGCGAATTCTACAAACTTAGTGATTCAAAACTGTTCTATCAAAAGGAACGTTCAAGTCTGAGGTGAATGCACTCATCAGAGAGAACTTTCTCAGAATGCTTCTGTCTAGTTTTCAGGTGAAGATATTTCACTTCCCAGCATAGGCCTCAAAGCGCTCCAAATATCCACTTGCAGATTCTACAAAAAGAGTCTTTCAAAACTGCTCTTTGAAAAGGAAGGTTCAAATCTGTGAGTTGAAAGCACTCATCAGAGAGGTTTCCGAGAATGATTCTATCTAGTTTTCATCTGCATGTGTTTCCTTTTCCACTAGATGCCGCAATCGCACCAAATATCCACTTGCAGTTTCCACGAAAAGAGTGTTGCAGAACTGCTCCATGGAAAATAGTGTTCAACTCTGTGAGTTCAATCCCCACATGACATAAAAGTTTCTGAAAATGCTTCTGTCCAGTTTGTATATGAAGATTTCTCCTTTTCCTGCATAAGCCTCAAAGAGCTCCAAATATCCACTTGCGTATTCTACAAAAACCGTGTTTCATAACTGGTCTATCAAAAGGGAGGTTCAACTCTGTGAGTTGAATGCACTCATCACAAAGAAGTTTCTGTGAATGCTTCCATCTAGCTTTTATGCAATGATATTTCCTTTTGCAGCATAGGCCTCAAAGCGCTCCAAATATCCACTTGCAGATTCTACAAAAAGAGGGTTTCAAAACTGCTCTATCAAAAGGCAGGTTGAACTCCGTGAGTTGAATGCACAAAGCACAGGGGACTTTCTGAGAAAGCTTTTGTCCAGTTTCTACGTGAAGATATTTCCTATTCCTGCATAGGCCTCAAAGCACTCCATCCATCCACATGAAGATTCTACTAAGAGTGTTTCGAAACTTCTCTATCAAAAGAAAGGTTGAACTCCGTGAGTTCAACGCACACATCACAAAGAAGTTTCTGAGAATGCTTCTGTCCAGCTTTTATATGAAGATATTTCCTTTTCCAGCATAGGCCTCAAAGCGCTCCATATATCCACTTGCAGATGCTACAAAAAGAGTGTTTCAAAACAGCTCTTTCAGAAGGAAGCTTCAAATCTGTGAGTTGAATGCACTTCTCACAAAGACGTTTCTGAGAATGCTTCTGTCTAGATTTCATGAGAAGATGTTTCCATTTACATCACAGGCCTCAAATCCCTCCAAATATTCACTTGCGTGTTCTACAAAAAGAGTGTTTCGAAACTTCTCTATCGATTGGTAGGTTCAACTCTCTGAGTTGAATGCACTCTTTACAAAGAGGTTTCTGAGAATATTTCTGTCTAGTTTTTATGTGAAGATATATCCTTTTCCAACATAGGCCTCGAAGCGCTCCGACTAAACAATTGCAGATCCTACAAAAGGAGTGCTTCAAAACTGTTCTATCGAAAGGAACGTTCAAGTCTGTGAGATGAATGCACTCTTCTCAAAGAGGTTTCTGAGAATGCTGCTGTCTAGTTTTTAGGTGAAGACATTTCCTTTTCCAGCATAGGCCTCAAAGCGCTCCAAATACCCACTTGCAGATTCTACAAAAAGAGTGTCTCCCAACTTCTCTATCAATTGGTAGGTTCAAGTCTGTGAGTTGAATGCAATCCACACAAAGAAGTTTCTGAGAATGCTGCTGTTTAGTTCTTATGTGAAGATATTTCCTTTTCCAGCATAGGCCGGAAATCGCTACAAATATCCACTTGCAGATTTTACCAAAAGTGTGCTTCAAAACTGCTCTTTGAAAAGAAAGGTTCAACACTGTGAGTTGAATGCACATATCGTGAAGAAGTTTCTGAGAATGCTTCTGTCTAGTACTTAGGTGAAGAGATTCCATTTCACAGCATAGGCCTCATAGTGCTCCAAATATCCACTTGCAGATTCTACAAAAAGAGTGTTTCAAAACTGTTCTATCAAAAGGAAGGTTCAAGTCTGTGAGTAGAATGCACTCATCACAAAGAAGTTTCTGAGAATGCTTCTGTCTAGTTTTTATGTGAAGATATTTCCTTTTCCAACATAGGCCTCAAAGCGCTCCGAATAAACACCTGCAGATTGTACAAAAGGAGTGTTTCAAAACTGTTCTATGAAAAGGAACGTTCAAGTCTGTGAGTTGAATGCACTCCTCACAAAGAAGTTTCTGAGAATGCAGCTGTCTAGTTTTTGTGTGAAGATATTTCCTTTTCCTTGCATAGACCTCAAATCGCTGGAAATATCCACTTGCAGATTTCACAAAAAGAGTGTTTCCAAACTGCTCTATCAAAAGACGGGTTGAAATCTGTGAGTTGAATGCACGCATCGAGGAGATCTTTCTGAGAATGCTTCTGTCTAGTTTTTAGGTGAAGATATTCCATTTCCCAGCATGGGCCTCAAAATGCTCCAAATATCCATTTGCAGATTTTACAAAAAGAGTGTTTCAAAACTGCTCTTTCAAAAAGAAGGATGATTTCCAATTTCATCCATGTCCCTACAAAGGACATGATCATTCTCAGTAAACTATCGCAAGAACAAAAAACCAAACACCGCATATTCTCACTCATAGGTGGGAATTGAACAATGAGAACACATGGACACAGGAAGGGGAACATCACACTTCAGGGACTGTTGTGGGTTGGGGGGAGGGGGCAGGGATAACATTGGGAGATATACCTAATGCTAGATGACGAGTTGGTGGGTGCAGTGCACCAGCATGGCACATGTATACATATGCAAATTACTGCACATGGGGCACATGTACCATAAAACCTAAAGTATAATAATAATAATAATAATAATAATTACAATAAAAGAAAAAAAAAAAAAAAGAAAAAGAAAGTTCAAGTCTATGGGTTGAACGCACTCAACACAAGGAAGTTTCTGAGAATGCTTCTGTCCAGTTTTTATGTGAATATATTTCCATTTCCAGCCTAGGCTTCAAAGCGCTCCAAATATCCACTTGCAGATTCTACAAAAAGAGTGTTTCCAAACTTGTCTATCAATTAGTAGGTTTAACTCTGTTAGGTGAATGCACTCATCACAATGAAATTTCTGAGAATGCTTCTCTCTAGTTTTTATGTGAAGCAATTTCCTTTTCCAACATAGGCCTCAAGGTGCTCTGCATAAACACTTGCGAATTCTACAAACTTAGTGTTTCAAAACTGTTCTATCAAAAGGAACGTTCAAGTCTGAGGTGAATGCACTCATCAGAGAGAACTTTCTCAGAATGCTTCTGTCTAGTTTTCAGGTGAAGATATTTCATTTCCCAGCGTAGGCCTCAAAGCGCTCCAAATATCCACTTGCAGATTCTACAAAAAGAGTCTTTCAAAACTGCTCTTTGAAAAGGAAGGTTCAAATCTGTGAGTTGAAAGCACTCATCAGAGAGAAGTTTCCGAGAATGATTCTATCTAGTTTTCATCTGCATGTGTTTCCTTTTCCACTAGATGCCGCAATCGCACCAAATATCCACTTGCAGTTTCCACGAAAAGAGTGTTGCAGAACTGCTCCATGGAAAGGAGTGTTCAACTCTGTGAGTTCAATCCCCACATGACATAAAAGTTTCTGAAAATGCTTCTGTCCAGTTTGTATATGAAGATATCTCCTTTTCCAGCATAAGCCTCAAAGAGCTCCAAATATCCACTTGCGTATTCTACAAAAACCGTGTTTCCTAACTGGTCTATCAAAAGGGAGGTTCAACTCTGTGAGTTGAATGCACTCATCACAAAGAAGTTTCTGTGAATGCTTCCATCTAGCTTTTATGCAATGATATTTCCTTTTGCAGCATAGGCCTCAAAGCGCTCCAAATATCCACTTGCAGATTCTACAAAAAGAGGGTTTCAAATCTGCTCTATCAAAAGGCAGGTTGAACTCCGTGAGTTGAATGCACAAAGCACAGGGAACTTTCTGAGAAAGCTTTTGTCCAGTTTCTACGTGAAGATATTTCCTTTTCCAGCATAGGCCGGAAATCGCTACAAATATCCACTTGCAGATTTTACCAAAAGTGTGCTTCAAAACTGCTCTTTGAAAAGAAAGGTTCAACACTGTGAGTTGAATGCACATATCGTGAAGAAGTTTCTGAGAATGCTTCTGTCTAGTACTTAGGTGAAGAGATTCCATTTCACAGCATAGGCCTCATAGTGCTCCAAATATCCACTTGCAGATTCTACAAAAAGAGTGTTTGAAAACTGTTCTATCAAAAGGAAGGTTCAACTCTGTGAGTAGAATGCACTCATCACAAAGAAGTTTCTGAGAATGCTTCTGTCTAGTTTTTATGTGAAGACATTTCCTTTTCCAACATAGGCCTCAAAGCGTTCCGAATAAACACTTGCAGATTGTACAAAAGGAGTGTTTCAAAACTGTTCTATGAAAAGGAACGTTCAAGTCTGTGAGTTGAATGCACTCCTCACAAAGAAGTTTCTGAGAATGCAGCTCTCTAGTTTTTGTGTGAAGATATTTCCTTTTCCTTGCATAGGTCTCAAATCGTTGGAAATATCCACTTGCAGATTTCACAAAAAGAGTGTTTCCAAACTGCTCTATCAAAAGACAGGTTCAACTCTGTGAGTGGAATGCACGCATCGAGAAGAACTTTCTGAGAATGCTTCTGTCTAGTTTTTAGGTGAAGATATTACATTTCCCAGCATAGGCCTCAAAGTGCTCCAAATATCCTTTTGCAGATTTTACAAAAAGAGTGTTTCAAAACTGCTCTTTCAAAAAGAAGGTTCAACTCTGTGAGTTGAATGCACTCAACACAAGGAAGTTTCTGAGAATGCTTCTGTCTAGTTTTTATGTGAAGATATTTCCATTTCCAGCATAGGCCTCAAAGCGCTCCAAATATCCATTTGCAGATTCTACAAAAAGAGTGTTTCCAAACTTCTCTATCAATTAGTAGGTTCAACTCTGTGAGGTGAATGCACTCATCACAAAGAAGTTTCTGAGAATGCTGCTGTTTAGTTCTTATGTGAAGATATTTCCTTTTCCAGCATAGACCGGAAATCGCTACAAATATCCACTTGCAGATTTTACCAAAAGTGTGTTTCAAAACTGCTCTTTGAAAAGAAAGGTTCAACTCTGTGAGCTGATTGCACATGTGGTGAAGAAGTTTCTGAGAATGCTTCTGTCTAGTACTTAGCTGAAGAGATTTCATTTCACAGCATAGGCCTCATAGTGCTCCAAATATCCACTTGCAGATTCTACAAAAAGAGTGTTTCAAAACTGTTCTATCAAAAGGAAGGTTCAACTCTGTGACTACAATGCACTCATCACAAAGAAGTTTCTGAGAATGCTTCTGTCTAGTTTTTATGTGAAGATATTTCCTTTTCCAACATAGGCCTCAAAGCGCTCCGAATAAACACCTGCAGATTGTACAAAAGGAGTGTTTCAAAACTGTTCTATGAAAAGGAACTTTCAAGTCTGTGAGTTGAATGCACTCCTCACAAAGAAGTTTCTGAGAATGCAGCTGTCTAGTTTTTGTGTGAAGATATTTCCTTTTCCTTGCATAGACCTCAAATCGCTGGAAATATCCACTTGCAGATTTCACAAAAAGAGTGTTTCCAAACTGCTCTATCAAAAGACGGGTTGAAATCTGTGAGTTGAATGCACGCATCGAGGAGATCTTTCTGAGAATGCTTCTGTCTAGTTTTTAGGTGAAGATATTCCGTTTCCCAGCATGGGCTTCAAAATGCTCCAAATATCCATTTGCAGATTTTACAAAAAGAGTGTTTCAAAGCTGCTCTTTCAAAAAGAAGGTTCAAGTCTATGGGTTGAACGCACTCAACACAAGGAAGTTTCTGAGAATGCTTCTGTCCAGTTTTTATGTGAATATATTTCCATTTCCAGCCTAGGCTTCAAAGCGCTCCAAATATCCACTTGCAGATTCTACAAAAAGAGTGTTTCCAAACTTGTCTATCAATTAGTAGGTTTAACTCTGTTAGGTGAATGCACTCATCACAATGAAATTTCTGAGAATGCTTCTCTCTAGTTTTTATGTGAAGCAATTCCCTTTTCCAACGTAGGCCTCAAGGTGCTCTGCATAAACACTTGCGAATTCTACAAACTTAGTGATTGAAAACTGTTCTATCAAAAGGAACGTTCAAGTCTGAGGTGAATGCACTCATCAGAGAGAACTTTCTCAGAATGCTTCTGTCTAGTTTTCAGGTGAAGATATTTCACTTCCCAGCATAGGCCTCAAAGCGCTCCAAATATCCACTTGCAGATTCTACAAAAAGAGTCTTTCAAAACTGCTCTTTGAAAAGGAAGTTTCAAATCTGTGAGTTGAAAGCACTCATCAGAGAGAAGTTTCCGAGAATGATTCTATCTGGTTTTCATCTGCATGTGTTTCCTTTTCCACTAGATGCCGCAATCGCACCAAATATCCACTTGCAGTTTCCACGAAAAGAGTGTTGCAGAACTGCTCCATGGAAAGGAGTGTTCAACTCTGTGAGTTCAATCCCCACATGACATAAAAGTTTCTGAAAATGCTTCTGTCCAGTTTGTATATGAAGATATCTCCTTTTCCAGCATAAGCCTCAAAGAGCTCCAAATATCCACTTGCGTATTCTACAAAAACCGTGTTTCATAACTGGTCTATCAAAAGGGAGGTTCAACTCTGTGAGTTGAATGCACTCATCACAAAGAAGTTTCTGTGAATGCTTCCATTTAGCTTTTATGCAATGATATTTCCTTTTGCAGCATAGGCCTCAAAGCGCTCCAAATATCCACTTGCAGATTCTACAAAAAGAGGGTTTCAAAACTGCTCTATCAAAAGGCAGGTTGAACTCCGTGAGTTGAATGCACAAAGCACAGGGAACTTTCTGAGAAAGCTTTTGTCCAGTTTCTACGTGAAGATATTTCCTTTTCCAGCATAGGCCGGAAATCGCTACAAATATCCACTTGCAGATTTTACCAAAAGTGTGCTTCAAAACTGCTCTTTGAAAAGAAAGGTTCAACACTGTGAGTTGAATGCACATATCGTGAAGAAGTTTCTGAGAATGCTTCTGTCTAGTACTTAGGTGAAGAGATTCCATTTCACAGCATAGGCCTCATAGTGCTCCAAATATCCACTTGCAGATTCTACAAAAAGAGTGTTTGAAAACTGTTCTATCAAAAGGAAGGTTCAACTCTGTGAGTAGAATGCACTCATCACAAAGAAGTTTCTGAGAATGCTTCTGTCTAGTTTTTATGTGAAGACATTTCCTTTTCCAACATAGGCCTCAAAGCGTTCCGAATAAACACTTGCAGATTGTACAAAAGGAGTGTTTCAAAACTGTTCTATGAAAAGGAACGTTCAAGTCTGTGAGTTGAATGCACTCCTCACAAAGAAGTTTCTGAGAATGCAGCTGTCTAGTTTTTGTGTGAAGATATTTCCTTTTCCTTGCATAGGTCTCAAATCGCTGGAAATATCCACTTGCAGATTTCACAAAAAGAGTGTTTCCAAACTGCTCTATCAAAAGACAGGTTCAACTCTGTGAGTGGAATGCACGCATCGAGAAGAACTTTCTGAGAATGCTTCTGTCTAGTTTTTAGGTGAAGATATTACATTTCCCAGCATAGGCCTCAACGTGCTCCAAATATCCTTTTGCAGATTTTACAAAAAGAGTGTTTCAAAACTGCTCTTTCAAAAAGAAGGTTCAACTCTGTGAGTTGAATGCACTCAACACAAGGAAGTTTCTGAGAATGCTTCTGTCTAGTTTTTATGTGAAGATATTTCCATTTCCAGCATAGGCCTCAAAGCGCTCCAAATATCCATTTGCAGATTCTACAAAAAGAGTGTTTCCAAACTTCTCTATCAATTAGTAGGTTCAACTCTGTGAGGTGAATGCACTCATCACAAAGAAGTTTCTGAGAATGCTGCTGTTTAGTTCTTATGTGAAGATATTTCCTTTTCCAGCATAGGCCGGAAATCGCTCTAAATATCCACTTGCAGATTTTACCAAAAGTGTGTTTCAAAACTGCTCTTTGAAAAGAAAGGTTCAACTCTGTGAGTTGATTGCACATGTGGTGAAGAAGTTTCTGAGAATGCTTCTGTCTAGTACTTAGCTGAAGAGATTTCATTTCACAGCATAGGCCTCATAGTGCTCCAAATATCCACTTGCAGATTCTACAAAAAGAGTGTTTCAAAACTGTTCTATCAAAAGGAAGGTTCAACTCTGTGACTAGAATGCACTCATCACAAAGAAGTTTCTGAGAATGCTTCTGTCTAGTTTTTATGTGAAGATATTTCCTTTTCCAACATAGGCCTCAAAGCGCTCCGAATAAACACCTGCAGATTGTACAAAAGGAGTGTTTCAAAACTGTTCTATGAAAAGGAACTTTCAAGTCTGTGAGTTGAATGCACTCCTCACAAAGAAGTTTCTGAGAATGCAGCTGTCTAGTTTTTGTGTGAAGATATTTCCTTTTCCTTGCATAGACCTCAAATCGCTGGAAATATCCACTTGCAGATTTCACAAAAAGAGTGCGTCCAAACTGCTCTATCAAAAGACGGGTTGAAATCTGTGAGTTGAATGCACGCATCGAGGAGATCTTTCTGAGAATGCTTCTGTCTAGTTTTTAGGTGAAGATATTCCATTTCCCAGCATGGGCTTCAAAATGCTCCAAATATCCATTTGCAGATTTTACAAAAAGAGTGTTTCAAAGCTGCTCTTTCAAAAAGAAGGTTCAAGTCTATGGGTTGAACGCACTCAACACAAGGAAGTTTCTGAGAATGCTTCTGTCCAGTTTTTATGTGAATATATTTCCATTTCCAGCCTAGGCTTCAAAGCGCTCCAAATATCCACTTGCAGATTCTACAAAAAGAGTGTTTCCAAACTTGTCTATCAATTAGTAGGTTTAACTCTGTTAGGTGAATGCACTCATCACAATGAAATTTCTGAGAATGCTTCTCTCTAGTTTTTATGTGAAGCAATTCCCTTTTCCAACGTAGGCCTCAAGGTGCTCTGCATAAACACTTGCGAATTCTACAAACTTAGTGATTGAAAACTGTTCTATCAAAAGGAACGTTCAAGTCTGAGGTGAATGCACTCATCAGAGAGAACTTTCTCAGAATGCTTCTGTCTAGTTTTCAGGTGAAGATATTTCACTTCCCAGCATAGGCCTCAAAGCGCTCCAAATATCCACTTGCAGATTCTACAAAAAGAGTCTTTCAAAACTGCTCTTTGAAAAGGAAGTTTCAAATCTGTGAGTTGAAAGCACTCATCAGAGAGAAGTTTCCGAGAATGATTCTATCTAGTTTTCATCTGCATGTGTTTCCTTTCCCACTAGATGCCGCAATCGCACCAAATATCCACTTGCAGTTTCCACGAAAAGAGTGTTGCAGAACTGCTCCATGGAAAGGAGTGTTCAACTCTGTGAGTTCAATCCCCACATGACATAAAAGTTTCTGAAAATGCTTCTGTCCAGTTTGTATATGAAGATATCTCCTTTTCCAGCATAAGCCTCAAAGAGCTCCAAATATCCACTTGCGTATTCTACAAAAACCGTGTTTCATAACTGGTCTATCAAAAGGGAGGTTCAACTCTGTGAGTTGAATGCACTCATCACAAAGAAGTTTCTGTGAATGCTTCCATCTAGCTTTTATGCAATGATATTTCCTTTTGCAGCATAGGCCTCAAAGCGCTCCAAATATCCACTTGCAGATTCTACAAAAAGAGGGTTTCAAAACTGCTCTATCAAAAGGCAGGTTGAACTCCGTGAGTTGAATGCACAAAGCACAGGGAACTTTCTGAGAAAGCTTTTGTCCAGTTTCTACGTGAAGATATTTCCTTTTCCAGCATAGGCCGGAAATCGCTACAAATATCCACTTGCAGATTTTACCAAAAGTGTGCTTCAAAACTGCTCTTTGAAAAGAAAGGTTCAACACTGTGAGTTGAATGCACATATCGTGAAGAAGTTTCTGAGAATGCTTCTGTCTAGTACTTAGGTGAAGAGATTCCATTTCACAGCATAGGCCTCATAGTGCTCCAAATATCCACTTGCAGATTCTACAAAAAGAGTGTTTGAAAACTGTTCTATCAAAAGGAAGGTTCAACTCTGTGAGTAGAATGCACTCATCACAAAGAAGTTTCTGAGAATGCTTCTGTCTAGTTTTTATGTGAAGACATTTCCTTTTCCAACATAGGCCTCAAAGCGTTCCGAATAAACACTTGCAGATTGTACAAAAGGAGTGTTTCAAAACTGTTCTATGAAAAGGAACGTTCAAGTCTGTGAGTTGAATGCACTCCTCACAAAGAAGTTTCTGAGAATGCAGCTGTCTAGTTTTTGTGTGAAGATATTTCCTTTTCCTTGCATAGGTCTCAAATCGCTGGAAATATCCACTTGCAGATTTCACAAAAAGAGTGTTTCCAAACTGCTCTATCAAAAGACAGGTTCAACTCTGTGAGTGGAATGCACGCATCGAGAAGAACTTTCTGAGAATGCTTCTGTCTAGTTTTTAGGTGAAGATATTACATTTCCCAGCATAGGCCTCAAAGTGCTCCAAATATCCTTTTGCAGATTTTACAAAAAGAGTGTTTCAAAACTGCTCTTTCAAAAAGAAGGTTCAACTCTCTGAGTTGAATGCACTCAACACAAGGAAGTTTCTGAGAATGCTTCTGTCTAGTTTTTATGTGAAGATATTTCCATTTCCAGCATAGGCCTCAAAGCGCTCCAAATATCCATTTGCAGATTCTACAAAAAGAGTGTTTCCAAACTTCTCTATCAATTAGTAGGTTCAACTCTGTGAGGTGAATGCACTCATCACAAAGAAGTTTCTGAGAATGCTGCTGTTTAGTTCTTATGTGAAGATATTTCCTTTTCCAGCATAGGCCGGAAATCGCTCTAAATATCCACTTGCAGATTTTACCAAAAGTGTGTTTCAAAACTGCTCTTTGAAAAGAAAGGTTCAACTCTGTGAGTTGATTGCACATGTGGTGAAGAAGTTTCTGAGAATGCTTCTGTCTAGTACTTAGCTGAAGAGATTTCATTTCACAGCATAGGCCTCATAGTGCTCCAAATATCCACTTGCAGATTCTACAAAAAGAGTGTTTCAAAACTGTTCTATCAAAAGGAAGGTTCAACTCTGTGACTACAATGCACTCATCACAAAGAAGTTTCTGGGAATGCTTCTGTCTAGTTTTTATGTGAAGATATTTCCTTTTCCAACATAGGCCTCAAAGCGCTCCGAATAAACACCTGCAGATTGTACAAAAGGAGTGTTTCAAAACTGTTCTATGAAAAGGAACGTTCAAGTCTGTGAGTTGAATGCACTCCTCACAAAGAAGTTTCTGAGAATGCAGCTGTCTAGTTTTTGTGTGAAGAT
The DNA here is from genome assembly GCF_028885625.2 of Pongo pygmaeus. Classification (NCBI taxonomy): domain Eukaryota; kingdom Metazoa; phylum Chordata; class Mammalia; order Primates; family Hominidae; genus Pongo; species Pongo pygmaeus. The sequence goes on from NC_085930.1 coordinate 23,039,886, forward strand.
ATTTCCTTTTCCTTGCATAGACCTCAAATCGCTGGAAATATCCACTTGCAGATTTCACAAAAAGAGTGTTTCCAAACTGCTCTATCAAAAGACGGGTTGAAATCTGTGAGTTGAATGCACGCATCGAGGAGATCTTTCTGAGAATGCTTCTGTCTAGTTTTTAGGTGAAGATATTCCATTTCCCAGCAAGGGCCTCAAAATTCTCCAAATATCCATTTGCAGATTTTACAAAAAGAGTGTTTCAAAGCTGCTCTTTCAAAAAGAAGGTTCAAGCCTATGGGTTGAACGCACTCAACGCAAGGAAGTTTCTGAGAATGCTTCTGTCCAGTTTTTATGTGAATATATTTCCATTTCCAGCCTAGGCTTCAAAGCGCTCCAAATATCCACTTGCAGATTCTACAAAAAGAGTGTTTCCAAACTTGTCTATCAATTAGTAGGTTTAACTCTGTTAGGTGAATGCACTCATCACAATGAAATTTCTGAGAATGCTTCTCTCTAGTTTTTATGTGAAGCAATTTCCTTTTCCAACGTAGGCCTCAAGGTGCTCTGCATAAACACTTGCGAATTCTACAAACTTAGTGATTCAAAACTGTTCTATCAAAAGGAACGTTCAAGTCTGAGGTGAATGCACTCATCAGAGAGAACTTTCTCAGAATGCTTCTGTCTAGTTTTCAGGTGAAGATATTTCACTTCCCAGCATAGGCCTCAAAGCGCTCCAAATATCCACTTGCAGATTCTACAAAAAGAGTCTTTCAAAACTGCTCTTTGAAAAGGAAGGTTCAAATCTGTGAGTTGAAAGCACTCATCAGAGAGGTTTCCGAGAATGATTCTATCTAGTTTTCATCTGCATGTGTTTCCTTTTCCACTAGATGCCGCAATCGCACCAAATATCCACTTGCAGTTTCCACGAAAAGAGTGTTGCAGAACTGCTCCATGGAAAATAGTGTTCAACTCTGTGAGTTCAATCCCCACATGACATAAAAGTTTCTGAAAATGCTTCTGTCCAGTTTGTATATGAAGATTTCTCCTTTTCCTGCATAAGCCTCAAAGAGCTCCAAATATCCACTTGCGTATTCTACAAAAACCGTGTTTCATAACTGGTCTATCAAAAGGGAGGTTCAACTCTGTGAGTTGAATGCACTCATCACAAAGAAGTTTCTGTGAATGCTTCCATCTAGCTTTTATGCAATGATATTTCCTTTTGCAGCATAGGCCTCAAAGCGCTCCAAATATCCACTTGCAGATTCTACAAAAAGAGGGTTTCAAAACTGCTCTATCAAAAGGCAGGTTGAACTCCGTGAGTTGAATGCACAAAGCACAGGGGACTTTCTGAGAAAGCTTTTGTCCAGTTTCTACGTGAAGATATTTCCTATTCCTGCATAGGCCTCAAAGCACTCCATCCATCCACATGAAGATTCTACTAAGAGTGTTTCGAAACTTCTCTATCAAAAGAAAGGTTGAACTCCGTGAGTTCAACGCACACATCACAAAGAAGTTTCTGAGAATGCTTCTGTCCAGCTTTTATATGAAGATATTTCCTTTTCCAGCATAGGCCTCAAAGCGCTCCATATATCCACTTGCAGATGCTACAAAAAGAGTGTTTCAAAACAGCTCTTTCAGAAGGAAGCTTCAAATCTGTGAGTTGAATGCACTTCTCACAAAGACGTTTCTGAGAATGCTTCTGTCTAGATTTCATGAGAAGATGTTTCCATTTACATCACAGGCCTCAAATCCCTCCAAATATTCACTTGCGTGTTCTACAAAAAGAGTGTTTCGAAACTTCTCTATCGATTGGTAGGTTCAACTCTCTGAGTTGAATGCACTCTTTACAAAGAGGTTTCTGAGAATATTTCTGTCTAGTTTTTATGTGAAGATATATCCTTTTCCAACATAGGCCTCGAAGCGCTCCGACTAAACAATTGCAGATCCTACAAAAGGAGTGCTTCAAAACTGTTCTATCGAAAGGAACGTTCAAGTCTGTGAGATGAATGCACTCTTCTCAAAGAGGTTTCTGAGAATGCTGCTGTCTAGTTTTTAGGTGAAGACATTTCCTTTTCCAGCATAGGCCTCAAAGCGCTCCAAATACCCACTTGCAGATTCTACAAAAAGAGTGTCTCCCAACTTCTCTATCAATTGGTAGGTTCAAGTCTGTGAGTTGAATGCAATCCACACAAAGAAGTTTCTGAGAATGCTGCTGTTTAGTTCTTATGTGAAGATATTTCCTTTTCCAGCATAGGCCGGAAATCGCTACAAATATCCACTTGCAGATTTTACCAAAAGTGTGCTTCAAAACTGCTCTTTGAAAAGAAAGGTTCAACACTGTGAGTTGAATGCACATATCGTGAAGAAGTTTCTGAGAATGCTTCTGTCTAGTACTTAGGTGAAGAGATTCCATTTCACAGCATAGGCCTCATAGTGCTCCAAATATCCACTTGCAGATTCTACAAAAAGAGTGTTTCAAAACTGTTCTATCAAAAGGAAGGTTCAAGTCTGTGAGTAGAATGCACTCATCACAAAGAAGTTTCTGAGAATGCTTCTGTCTAGTTTTTATGTGAAGATATTTCCTTTTCCAACATAGGCCTCAAAGCGCTCCGAATAAACACCTGCAGATTGTACAAAAGGAGTGTTTCAAAACTGTTCTATGAAAAGGAACGTTCAAGTCTGTGAGTTGAATGCACTCCTCACAAAGAAGTTTCTGAGAATGCAGCTGTCTAGTTTTTGTGTGAAGATATTTCCTTTTCCTTGCATAGACCTCAAATCGCTGGAAATATCCACTTGCAGATTTCACAAAAAGAGTGTTTCCAAACTGCTCTATCAAAAGACGGGTTGAAATCTGTGAGTTGAATGCACGCATCGAGGAGATCTTTCTGAGAATGCTTCTGTCTAGTTTTTAGGTGAAGATATTCCATTTCCCAGCATGGGCCTCAAAATGCTCCAAATATCCATTTGCAGATTTTACAAAAAGAGTGTTTCAAAACTGCTCTTTCAAAAAGAAGGATGATTTCCAATTTCATCCATGTCCCTACAAAGGACATGATCATTCTCAGTAAACTATCGCAAGAACAAAAAACCAAACACCGCATATTCTCACTCATAGGTGGGAATTGAACAATGAGAACACATGGACACAGGAAGGGGAACATCACACTTCAGGGACTGTTGTGGGTTGGGGGGAGGGGGCAGGGATAACATTGGGAGATATACCTAATGCTAGATGACGAGTTGGTGGGTGCAGTGCACCAGCATGGCACATGTATACATATGCAAATTACTGCACATGGGGCACATGTACCATAAAACCTAAAGTATAATAATAATAATAATAATAATAATTACAATAAAAGAAAAAAAAAAAAAAGAAAAAGAAAGTTCAAGTCTATGGGTTGAACGCACTCAACACAAGGAAGTTTCTGAGAATGCTTCTGTCCAGTTTTTATGTGAATATATTTCCATTTCCAGCCTAGGCTTCAAAGCGCTCCAAATATCCACTTGCAGATTCTACAAAAAGAGTGTTTCCAAACTTGTCTATCAATTAGTAGGTTTAACTCTGTTAGGTGAATGCACTCATCACAATGAAATTTCTGAGAATGCTTCTCTCTAGTTTTTATGTGAAGCAATTTCCTTTTCCAACATAGGCCTCAAGGTGCTCTGCATAAACACTTGCGAATTCTACAAACTTAGTGATTCAAAACTGTTCTATCAAAAGGAACGTTCAAGTCTGAGGTGAATGCACTCATCAGAGAGAACTTTCTCAGAATGCTTCTGTCTAGTTTTCAGGTGAAGATATTTCATTTCCCAGCGTAGGCCTCAAAGCGCTCCAAATATCCACTTGCAGATTCTACAAAAAGAGTCTTTCAAAACTGCTCTTTGAAAAGGAAGGTTCAAATCTGTGAGTTGAAAGCACTCATCAGAGAGAAGTTTCCGAGAATGATTCTATCTAGTTTTCATCTGCATGTGTTTCCTTTTCCACTAGATGCCGCAATCGCACCAAATATCCACTTGCAGTTTCCACGAAAAGAGTGTTGCAGAACTGCTCCATGGAAAGGAGTGTTCAACCCTGTGAGTTCAATCCCCACATGACATAAAAGTTTCTGAAAATGCTTCTGTCCAGTTTGTATATGAAGATATCTCCTTTTCCAGCATAAGCCTCAAAGAGCTCCAAATATCCACTTGCGTATTCTACAAAAACCGTGTTTCCTAACTGGTCTATCAAAAGGGAGGTTCAACTCTGTGAGTTGAATGCACTCATCACAAAGAAGTTTCTGTGAATGCTTCCATCTAGCTTTTATGCAATGATATTTCCTTTTGCAGCATAGGCCTCAAAGCGCTCCAAATATCCACTTGCAGATTCTACAAAAAGAGGGTTTCAAATCTGCTCTATCAAAAGGCAGGTTGAACTCCGTGAGTTGAATGCACAAAGCACAGGGAACTTTCTGAGAAAGCTTTTGTCCAGTTTCTACGTGAAGATATTTCCTTTTCCAGCATAGGCCGGAAATCGCTACAAATATCCACTTGCAGATTTTACCAAAAGTGTGCTTCAAAACTGCTCTTTGAAAAGAAAGGTTCAACACTGTGAGTTGAATGCACATATCGTGAAGAAGTTTCTGAGAATGCTTCTGTCTAGTACTTAGGTGAAGAGATTCCATTTCACAGCATAGGCCTCATAGTGCTCCAAATATCCACTTGCAGATTCTACAAAAAGAGTGTTTGAAAACTGTTCTATCAAAAGGAAGGTTCAACTCTGTGAGTAGAATGCACTCATCACAAAGAAGTTTCTGAGAATGCTTCTGTCTAGTTTTTATGTGAAGACATTTCCTTTTCCAACATAGGCCTCAAAGCGTTCCGAATAAACACTTGCAGATTGTACAAAAGGAGTGTTTCAAAACTGTTCTATGAAAAGGAACGTTCAAGTCTGTGAGTTGAATGCACTCCTCACAAAGAAGTTTCTGAGAATGCAGCTCTCTAGTTTTTGTGTGAAGATATTTCCTTTTCCTTGCATAGGTCTCAAATCGTTGGAAATATCCACTTGCAGATTTCACAAAAAGAGTGTTTCCAAACTGCTCTATCAAAAGACAGGTTCAACTCTGTGAGTGGAATGCACGCATCGAGAAGAACTTTCTGAGAATGCTTCTGTCTAGTTTTTAGGTGAAGATATTACATTTCCCAGCATAGGCCTCAAAGTGCTCCAAATATCCTTTTGCAGATTTTACAAAAAGAGTGTTTCAAAACTGCTCTTTCAAAAAGAAGGTTCAACTCTGTGAGTTGAATGCACTCAACACAAGGAAGTTTCTGAGAATGCTTCTGTCTAGTTTTTATGTGAAGATATTTCCATTTCCAGCATAGGCCTCAAAGCGCTCCAAATATCCATTTGCAGATTCTACAAAAAGAGTGTTTCCAAACTTCTCTATCAATTAGTAGGTTCAACTCTGTGAGGTGAATGCACTCATCACAAAGAAGTTTCTGAGAATGCTGCTGTTTAGTTCTTATGTGAAGATATTTCCTTTTCCAGCATAGACCGGAAATCGCTACAAATATCCACTTGCAGATTTTACCAAAAGTGTGTTTCAAAACTGCTCTTTGAAAAGAAAGGTTCAACTCTGTGAGCTGATTGCACATGTGGTGAAGAAGTTTCTGAGAATGCTTCTGTCTAGTACTTAGCTGAAGAGATTTCATTTCACAGCATAGGCCTCATAGTGCTCCAAATATCCACTTGCAGATTCTACAAAAAGAGTGTTTCAAAACTGTTCTATCAAAAGGAAGGTTCAACTCTGTGACTACAATGCACTCATCACAAAGAAGTTTCTGAGAATGCTTCTGTCTAGTTTTTATGTGAAGATATTTCCTTTTCCAACATAGGCCTCAAAGCGCTCCGAATAAACACCTGCAGATTGTACAAAAGGAGTGTTTCAAAACTGTTCTATGAAAAGGAACTTTCAAGTCTGTGAGTTGAATGCACTCCTCACAAAGAAGTTTCTGAGAATGCAGCTGTCTAGTTTTTGTGTGAAGATATTTCCTTTTCCTTGCATAGACCTCAAATCGCTGGAAATATCCACTTGCAGATTTCACAAAAAGAGTGTTTCCAAACTGCTCTATCAAAAGACGGGTTGAAATCTGTGAGTTGAATGCACGCATCGAGGAGATCTTTCTGAGAATGCTTCTGTCTAGTTTTTAGGTGAAGATATTCCGTTTCCCAGCATGGGCTTCAAAATGCTCCAAATATCCATTTGCAGATTTTACAAAAAGAGTGTTTCAAAGCTGCTCTTTCAAAAAGAAGGTTCAAGCCTATGGGTTGAACGCACTCAACACAAGGAAGTTTCTGAGAATGCTTCTGTCCAGTTTTTATGTGAATATATTTCCATTTCCAGCCTAGGCTTCAAAGCGCTCCAAATATCCACTTGCAGATTCTACAAAAAGAGTGTTTCCAAACTTGTCTATCAATTAGTAGGTTTAACTCTGTTAGGTGAATGCACTCATCACAATGAAATTTCTGAGAATGCTTCTCTCTAGTTTTTATGTGAAGCAATTCCCTTTTCCAACGTAGGCCTCAAGGTGCTCTGCATAAACACTTGCGAATTCTACAAACTTAGTGATTGAAAACTGTTCTATCAAAAGGAACGTTCAAGTCTGAGGTGAATGCACTCATCAGAGAGAACTTTCTCAGAATGCTTCTGTCTAGTTTTCAGGTGAAGATATTTCACTTCCCAGCATAGGCCTCAAAGCGCTCCAAATATCCACTTGCAGATTCTACAAAAAGAGTCTTTCAAAACTGCTCTTTGAAAAGGAAGTTTCAAATCTGTGAGTTGAAAGCACTCATCAGAGAGAAGTTTCCGAGAATGATTCTATCTGGTTTTCATCTGCATGTGTTTCCTTTTCCACTAGATGCCGCAATCGCACCAAATATCCACTTGCAGTTTCCACGAAAAGAGTGTTGCAGAACTGCTCCATGGAAAGGAGTGTTCAACTCTGTGAGTTCAATCCCCACATGACATAAAAGTTTCTGAAAATGCTTCTGTCCAGTTTGTATATGAAGATATCTCCTTTTCCAGCATAAGCCTCAAAGAGCTCCAAATATCCACTTGCGTATTCTACAAAAACCGTGTTTCATAACTGGTCTATCAAAAGGGAGGTTCAACTCTGTGAGTTGAATGCACTCATCACAAAGAAGTTTCTGTGAATGCTTCCATTTAGCTTTTATGCAATGATATTTCCTTTTGCAGCATAGGCCTCAAAGCGCTCCAAATATCCACTTGCAGATTCTACAAAAAGAGGGTTTCAAAACTGCTCTATCAAAAGGCAGGTTGAACTCCGTGAGTTGAATGCACAAAGCACAGGGAACTTTCTGAGAAAGCTTTTGTCCAGTTTCTACGTGAAGATATTTCCTTTTCCAGCATAGGCCGGAAATCGCTACAAATATCCACTTGCAGATTTTACCAAAAGTGTGCTTCAAAACTGCTCTTTGAAAAGAAAGGTTCAACACTGTGAGTTGAATGCACATATCGTGAAGAAGTTTCTGAGAATGCTTCTGTCTAGTACTTAGGTGAAGAGATTCCATTTCACAGCATAGGCCTCATAGTGCTCCAAATATCCACTTGCAGATTCTACAAAAAGAGTGTTTGAAAACTGTTCTATCAAAAGGAAGGTTCAACTCTGTGAGTAGAATGCACTCATCACAAAGAAGTTTCTGAGAATGCTTCTGTCTAGTTTTTATGTGAAGACATTTCCTTTTCCAACATAGGCCTCAAAGCGTTCCGAATAAACACTTGCAGATTGTACAAAAGGAGTGTTTCAAAACTGTTCTATGAAAAGGAACGTTCAAGTCTGTGAGTTGAATGCACTCCTCACAAAGAAGTTTCTGAGAATGCAGCTGTCTAGTTTTTGTGTGAAGATATTTCCTTTTCCTTGCATAGGTCTCAAATCGCTGGAAATATCCACTTGCAGATTTCACAAAAAGAGTGTTTCCAAACTGCTCTATCAAAAGACAGGTTCAACTCTGTGAGTGGAATGCACGCATCGAGAAGAACTTTCTGAGAATGCTTCTGTCTAGTTTTTAGGTGAAGATATTACATTTCCCAGCATAGGCCTCAACGTGCTCCAAATATCCTTTTGCAGATTTTACAAAAAGAGTGTTTCAAAACTGCTCTTTCAAAAAGAAGGTTCAACTCTGTGAGTTGAATGCACTCAACACAAGGAAGTTTCTGAGAATGCTTCTGTCTAGTTTTTATGTGAAGATATTTCCATTTCCAGCATAGGCCTCAAAGCGCTCCAAATATCCATTTGCAGATTCTACAAAAAGAGTGTTTCCAAACTTCTCTATCAATTAGTAGGTTCAACTCTGTGAGGTGAATGCACTCATCACAAAGAAGTTTCTGAGAATGCTGCTGTTTAGTTCTTATGTGAAGATATTTCCTTTTCCAGCATAGGCCGGAAATCGCTCTAAATATCCACTTGCAGATTTTACCAAAAGTGTGTTTCAAAACTGCTCTTTGAAAAGAAAGGTTCAACTCTGTGAGTTGATTGCACATGTGGTGAAGAAGTTTCTGAGAATGCTTCTGTCTAGTACTTAGCTGAAGAGATTTCATTTCACAGCATAGGCCTCATAGTGCTCCAAATATCCACTTGCAGATTCTACAAAAAGAGTGTTTCAAAACTGTTCTATCAAAAGGAAGGTTCAACTCTGTGACTAGAATGCACTCATCACAAAGAAGTTTCTGAGAATGCTTCTGTCTAGTTTTTATGTGAAGATATTTCCTTTTCCAACATAGGCCTCAAAGCGCTCCGAATAAACACCTGCAGATTGTACAAAAGGAGTGTTTCAAAACTGTTCTATGAAAAGGAACTTTCAAGTCTGTGAGTTGAATGCACTCCTCACAAAGAAGTTTCTGAGAATGCAGCTGTCTAGTTTTTGTGTGAAGATATTTCCTTTTCCTTGCATAGACCTCAAATCGCTGGAAATATCCACTTGCAGATTTCACAAAAAGAGTGCTTCCAAACTGCTCTATCAAAAGACGGGTTGAAATCTGTGAGTTGAATGCACGCATCGAGGAGATCTTTCTGAGAATGCTTCTGTCTAGTTTTTAGGTGAAGATATTCCATTTCCCAGCATGGGCTTCAAAATGCTCCAAATATCCATTTGCAGATTTTACAAAAAGAGTGTTTCAAAGCTGCTCTTTCAAAAAGAAGGTTCAAGTCTATGGGTTGAACGCACTCAACACAAGGAAGTTTCTGAGAATGCTTCTGTCCAGTTTTTATGTGAATATATTTCCATTTCCAGCCTAGGCTTCAAAGCGCTCCAAATATCCACTTGCAGATTCTACAAAAAGAGTGTTTCCAAACTTGTCTATCAATTAGTAGGTTTAACTCTGTTAGGTGAATGCACTCATCACAATGAAATTTCTGAGAATGCTTCTCTCTAGTTTTTATGTGAAGCAATTCCCTTTTCCAACGTAGGCCTCAAGGTGCTCTGCATAAACACTTGCGAATTCTACAAACTTAGTGATTGAAAACTGTTCTATCAAAAGGAACGTTCAAGTCTGAGGTGAATGCACTCATCAGAGAGAACTTTCTCAGAATGCTTCTGTCTAGTTTTCAGGTGAAGATATTTCACTTCCCAGCATAGGCCTCAAAGCGCTCCAAATATCCACTTGCAGATTCTACAAAAAGAGTCTTTCAAAACTGCTCTTTGAAAAGGAAGTTTCAAATCTGTGAGTTGAAAGCACTCATCAGAGAGAAGTTTCCGAGAATGATTCTATCTAGTTTTCATCTGCATGTGTTTCCTTTTCCACTAGATGCCGCAATCGCACCAAATATCCACTTGCAGTTTCCACGAAAAGAGTGTTGCAGAACTGCTCCATGGAAAGGAGTGTTCAACTCTGTGAGTTCAATCCCCACATGACATAAAAGTTTCTGAAAATGCTTCTGTCCAGTTTGTATATGAAGATATCTCCTTTTCCAGCATAAGCCTCAAAGAGCTCCAAATATCCACTTGCGTATTCTACAAAAACCGTGTTTCATAACTGGTCTATCAAAAGGGAGGTTCAACTCTGTGAGTTGAATGCACTCATCACAAAGAAGTTTCTGTGAATGCTTCCATCTAGCTTTTATGCAATGATATTTCCTTTTGCAGCATAGGCCTCAAAGCGCTCCAAATATCCACTTGCAGATTCTACAAAAAGAGGGTTTCAAAACTGCTCTATCAAAAGGCAGGTTGAACTCCGTGAGTTGAATGCAGAAAGCACAGGGAACATTCTGAGAAAGCTTTTGTCCAGTTTCTACGTGAAGATATTTCCTTTTCCAGCATAGGCCGGAAATCGCTACAAATATCCACTTGCAGATTTTACCAAAAGTGTGCTTCAAAACTGCTCTTTGAAAAGAAAGGTTCAACACTGTGAGTTGAATGCACATATCGTGAAGAAGTTTCTGAGAATGCTTCTGTCTAGTACTTAGGTGAAGAGATTCCATTTCACAGCATAGGCCTCATAGTGCTCCAAATATCCACTTGCAGATTCTACAAAAAGAGTGTTTGAAAACTGTTCTATCAAAAGGAAGGTTCAACTCTGTGACTTGAATGCACTCATCACAAAGAAGTTTCTGAGAATGCTTCTGTCTAGTTTTTATGTGAAGACATTTCCTTTTCCAACATAGGCCTCAAAGCGTTCCGAATAAACACCTGCAGATTGTACAAAAGGAGTGTTTCAAAACTGTTCTATGAAAAGGAACGTTCAAGTCTGTGAGTTGAATGCACTCCTCACAAAGAAGTTTCTGAGAATGCAGCTGTCTAGTTTTTGTGTGAAGATATTTCCTTTTCCTTGCATAGGTCTCAAATCGCTGGAAATATCCACTTGCAGATTTCACAAAAAGAGTGTTTCCAAACTGCTCTATCAAAAGACAGGTTCAACTCTGTGAGTGGAATGCACGCATCGAGAAGAACTTTCTGAGAATGCTTCTGTCTAGTTTTTAGGTGAAGATATTACATTTCCCAGCATAGGCCTCAAAGTGCTCCAAATATCCTTTTGCAGATTTTACAAAAAGAGTGTTTCAAAACTGCTCTTTCAAAAAGAAGGTTCAAGTCTGTGAGTTGAATGCACTCAACACAAGGAAGTTTCTGAGAATGCTTCTGTCTAGTTTTTATGTGAAGATATTTCCATTTCCAGCATAGGCCTCAAAGCGCTCCAAATATCCATTTGCAGATTCTACAAAAAGAGTGTTTCCGAACTTCTCTACCAATTAGTAGGTTCAACTCTGTGAGGTGAATGCACTCATCACAAAGAAGTTTCTGAGAATGCTGCTGTTTAGTTCTTATGTGAAGATATTTCCTTTTCCAGCATAGGCCGGAAATCGCTCTAAATATCCACTTGCAGATTTTACCAAAAGTGTGTTTCAAAACTGCTCTTTGAAAAGAAAGGTTCAACTCTGTGAGTTGATTGCACATGTGGTGAAGAAGTTTCTGAGAATGCTTCTGTCTAGTACTTAGCTGAAGAGATTTCATTTCACAGCATAGGCCTCATAGTGCTCCAAATATCCACTTGCAGATTCTACAAAAAGAGTGTTTCAAAACTGTTCTATCAAAAGGAAGGTTCAACTCTGTGACTAGAATGCACTCATCACAAAGAAGTTTCTGAGAATGCTTCTGTCTAGTTTTTATGTGAAGATATTTCCTTTTCCAACATAGGCCTCAAAGCGCTCCGAATAAACACCTGCAGATTGTACAAAAGGAGTGTTTCAAAACTGTTCTATGAAAAGGAACTTTCAAGTCTGTGAGTTGAATGCACTCCTCACAAAGAAGTTTCTGAGAATGCAGCTGTCTAGTTTTTGTGTGAAGATATTTCCTTTTCCTTGCATAGACCTCAAATCGCTGGAAATATCCACTTGCAGATTTCACAAAAAGAGTGTTTCCAAACTGCTCTATCAAAAGACGGGTTGAAATCTGTGAGTTGAATGCACGCATCGAGGAGATCTTTCTGAGAATGCTTCTGTCTAGTTTTTAGGTGAAGATATTCCATTTCCCAGCATGGGCTTCAAAATGCTCCAAATATCCATTTGCAGATTTTACAAAAAGAGTGTTTCAAAGCTGCTCTTTCAAAAAGAAGGTTCAAGTCTATGGGTTGAACGCACTCAACACAAGGAAGTTTCTGAGAATGCTTCTGTCCAGTTTTTATGTGAATATATTTCCATTTCCAGCCTAGGCTTCAAAGCGCTCCAAATATCCACTTGCAGATTCTACAAAAAGAGTGTTTCCAAACTTGTCTATCAATTAGTAGGTTTAACTCTGTTAGGTGAATGCACTCATCACAATGAAATTTCTGAGAATGCTTCTCTCTAGTTTTTATGTGAAGCAATTCCCTTTTCCAACGTAGGCCTCAAGGTGCTCTGCATAAACACTTGCGAATTCTACAAACTTAGTGATTGAAAACTGTTCTATCAAAAGGAACGTTCAAGTCTGAGGTGAATGCACTCATCAGAGAGAACTTTCTCAGAATGCTTCTGTCTAGTTTTCAGGTGAAGATATTTCACTTCCCAGCATAGGCCTCAAAGCGCTCCAAATATCCACTTGCAGATTCTACAAAAAGAGTCTTTCAAAACTGCTCTTTGAAAAGGAAGTTTCAAATCTGTGAGTTGAAAGCACTCATCAGAGAGAAGTTTCCGAGAATGATTCTATCTAGTTTTCATCTGCATGTGTTTCCTTTTCCACTAGATGCCGCAATCGCACCAAATATCCACTTGCAGTTTCCACGAAAAGAGTGTTGCAGAACTGCTCCATGGAAAGGAGTGTTCAACTCTGTGAGTTCAATCCCCACATGACATAAAAGTTTCTGAAAATGCTTCTGTCCAGTTTGTATATGAAGATATCTCCTTTTCCAGCATAAGCCTCAAAGAGCTCCAAATATCCACTTGCGTATTCTACAAAAACCGTGTTTCCTAACTGGTCTATCAAAAGGGAGGTTCAACTCTGTGAGTTGAATGCACTCATCACAAAGAAGTTTCTGTGAATGCTTCCATCTAGCTTTTATGCAATGATATTTCCTTTTGCAGCATAGGCCTCAAGGCGCTCCAAATATCCACTTGCAGATTCTACAAAAAGAGGGTTTCAAAACTGCTCTATCAAAAGGCAGGTTGAACTCCGTGAGTTGAATGCACAAAGCACAGGGAACTTTCTGAGAAAGCTTTTGTCCAGTTTCTACGTGAAGATATTTCCTTTTCCAGCATAGGCCGGAAATCGCTACAAATATCCACTTGCAGATTTTACCAAAAGTGTGCTTCAAAACTGCTCTTTGAAAAGAAAGGTTCAACACTGTGAGTTGAATGCACATATCGTGAAGAAGTTTCTGAGAATGCTTCTGTCTAGTACTTAGGTGAAGAGATTCCATTTCACAGCATAGGCCTCATAGTGCTCCAAATATCCACTTGCAGATTCTACAAAAAGAGTGTTTGAAAACTGTTCTATCAAAAGGAAGGTTCAACTCTGTGACTACAATGCACTCATCACAAAGAAGTTTCTGAGAATGCTTCTGTCTAGTTTTTATGTGAAGACATTTCCTTTTCCAACATAGGCCTCAAAGCGTTCCGAATAAACACTTGCAGATTGTACAAAAGGAGTGTTTCAAAACTGTTCTATGAAAAGGAACGTTCAAGTCTGTGAGTTGAATGCACTCCTCACAAAGAAGTTTCTGAGAATGCAGCTGTCTAGTTTTTGTGTGAAGATATTTCCTTTTCCTTGCATAGGTCTCAAATCGCTGGAAATATCCACTTGCAGATTTCACAAAAAGAGTGTTTCCAAACTGCTCTATCAAAAGACAGGTTCAACTCTGTGAGTGGAATGCACGCATCGAGAAGAACTTTCTGAGAATGCTTCTGTCTAGTTTTTAGGTGAAGATATTACATTTCCCAGCATAGGCCTCAACGTGCTCCAAATATCCTTTTGCAGATTTTACAAAAAGAGTGTTTCAAAACTGCTCTTTCAAAAAGAAGGTTCAACTCTGTGAGTTGAATGCACTCAACACAAGGAAGTTTCTGAGAATGCTTCTGTCTAGTTTTTATGTGAAGATATTTCCATTTCCAGCATAGGCCTCAAAGCGCTCCAAATATCCATTTGCAGATTCTACAAAAAGAGTGTTTCCAAACTTCTCTATCAATTAGTAGGTTCAACTCTGTGAGGTGAATGCACTCATCACAAAGAAGTTTCTGAGAATGCTGCTGTTTAGTTCTTATGTGAAGATATTTCCTTTTCCAGCATAGGCCGGAAATCGCTCTAAATATCCACTTGCAGATTTTACCAAAAGTGTGTTTCAAAACTGCTCTTTGAAAAGAAAGGTTCAACTCTGTGAGCTGATTGCACATGTGGTGAAGAAGTTTCTGAGAATGCTTCTGTCTAGTACTTAGCTGAAGAGATTTCATTTCACAGCATAGGCCTCATAGTGCTCCAAATATCCACTTGCAGATTCTACAAAAAGAGTGTTTCAAAACTGTTCTATCAAAAGGAAGGTTCAACTCTGTGACTAGAATGCACTCATCACAAAGAAGTTTCTGAGAATGCTTCTGTCTAGTTTTTATGTGAAGATATTTCCTTTTCCAACATAGGCCTCAAAGCGCTCCGAATAAACACCTGCAGATTGTACAAAAGGAGTGTTTCAAAACTGTTCTATGAAAAGGAACGTTCAAGTCTGTGAGTTGAATGCACTCCTCACAAAGAAGTTTCTGAGAATGCAGCTGTCTAGTTTTTGTGTGAAGATATTTCCTTTTCCTTGCATAGACCTCAAATCGCTGGAAATATCCACTTGCAGATTTCACAAAAAGAGTGTTTCCAAACTGCTCTATCAAAAGACGGGTTGAAATCTGTGAGTTGAATGCACGCATCGAGGAGATCTTTCTGAGAATGCTTCTGTCTAGTTTTTAGGTGAAGATATTCCATTTCCCAGCATGGGCCTCAAAATGCTCCAAATATCCATTTGCAGATTTTACAAAAAGAGTGTTTCAAAACTGCTCTTTCAAAAAGAAGGTTCAAGTCTATGGGTTGAACGCACTCAACACAAGGAAGTTTCTGAGAATGCTTCTGTCCAGTTTTTCTGTGAATATATTTCCATTTCCAGCCTAGGCTTCAAAGCGCTCCAAATATCCACTTGCAGATTCTACAAAAAGAGTGTTTCCAAACTTGTCTATCAATTAGTAGGTTCAACTCTGTTAGGTGAATGCACTCATCACAATGAAATTTCTGAGAATGCTTCTCTCTAGTTTTTATGTGAAGCAATTTCCTTTTCCAACATAGGCCTCAAGGTGCTCTGCATAAACACTTGCGAATTCTACAAACTTAGTGATTCAAAACTGTTCTATCAAAAGGAACGTTCAAGTCTGAGGTGAATGCACTCATCAGAGAGAACTTTCTCAGAATGCTTCTGTCTAGTTTCCAGGTGAAGATATTTCACTTCCCAGCATAGGCCTCAAAGCGCTCCAAATATCCACTTGCAGATTCTAGAAAAAGAGTCTTTCAAAACTGCTCTTTGAAAAGGAAGGTTCAAATCTGTGAGTTGGAAGCACTCATCCGAGAGAAGTTTCCGAGAATGATTCTATCTAGTTTTCATCTGCATGTGTTTCCTTTTCCACTAGATGCCGCAATCGCACCAAATATCCACTTGCAGTTTCCACGAAAAGAGTGTTGCAGAACTGCTCCATGGAAAGGAGTGTTCAACTCTGTGAGTTCAATCCCCACATGACATAAAAGTTTCTGAAAATGCTTCTGTCCAGTTTGTATATGAAGATATCTCCTTTTCCAGCATAAGCCTCAAAGAGCTCCAAATATCCACTTGCGTATTCTACAAAAACCGTGTTTCCTAACTGGTCTATCAAAAGGGAGGTTCAACTCTGTGAGTTGAATGCACTCATCACAAAGAAGTTTCTGTGAATGCTTCCATCTAGCTTTTATGCAATGATATTTCCTTTTGCAGCATAGGCCTCAAAGCGCTCCAAATATCCACTTGCAGATTCTACAAAAAGAGGGTTTCAAAACTGCTCTATCAAAAGGCAGGTTGAACTCCGTGAGTTGAATGCACAAAGCACAGGGAACTTTCTGAGAAAGCTTTTGTCCAGTTTCTACGTGAAGATATTTCCTATTCCTGCATAGGCCTCAAAGCACTCCATCCATCCACATGAAGATTCTACTAAAAGAGTGTTTCGAAACTTCTCTATCAAAAGAAAGGTTGAACTCCGTGAGTTCAACGCACACATCACAAAGAAGTTTCTGAGAATGCTTCTGTCCAGTTTTTATGTGAAGATATTTCCTTTTCCAGCATAGGCCTCAAAGCGCTCCATATATCCACTTGCAGATGCTACAAAAAGAGTGTTTCAAAACTGCTCTTTCAGAAGGAAGCTTCAAGTCTGTGAGTTGAATGCACTTCTCACAAAGACGTTTCTGAGAATGCTTCTGTCTAGATTTCATGAGAAGACGTTTCCATTTACATCACAGGCCTCAAATCCCTCCAAATATTCACTTGCGTGTTCTACAAAAAGAGTGTTTCGAAACTTCTCTATCGATTGGTAGGTTCAACTCTCTGAGTTGAATGCACTCTTTACAAAGAGGTTTCTGAGAATATTTCTGTCTAGTTTTTATGTGAAGATATAACCTTTTCCAACATAGGCCTCGAAGCGCTCTGACTAAACAATTGCAGATTCTACAAAAGGAGTGCTTCAAAACTGTTCTATCGAAAGGAACGTTCAAGTCTGTGAGATGAATGCACTCTTCTCAAAGAGGTTTCTGAGAATGCTGCTGTCTAGTTTTTAGGTGAAGACATTTCCTTTTCCAGCATAGGCCTCAAAGCGCTCCAAATACCCACTTGCAGATTCTACAAAAAGAGTGTCTCCCAACTTCTCTATCAATTGGTAGGTTCAAGTCTGTGAGTTGAATGCAATCCACACAAAGAAGTTTCTGAGAATGCTGCTGTTTAGTTCTTATGTGAAGATATTTCCTTTTCCAGCATAGGCCGGAAATCGCTACAAATATCCACTTGCAGATTTTACCAAAAGTGTGTTTCAAAACTGCTCTTTGAAAAGAAAGGTTCAACACAGTGAGTTGAATGCACATATCGTGAAGAAGTTTCTGAGAATGCTTCTGTCTAGTACTTAGGTGAAGAGATTCCATTTCACAGCATAGGCCTCATAGTGCTCCAAATATCCACTTGCAGATTCTACAAAAAGAGTGTTTGAAAACTGTTCTATCAAAAGGAAGGTTCAACTCTGTGAGTAGAATGCACTCATCACAAAGAAGTTTCTGAGAATGCTTCTGTCTAGTTTTTATGTGAAGACATTTCCTTTTCCAACATAGGCCTCAAAGCGTTCCGAATAAACACTTGCAGATTGTACAAAAGGAGTGTTTCAAAACTGTTCTATGAAAAGGAACGTTCAAGTCTGTGAGTTGAATGCACTCCTCACAAAGAAGTTTCTGAGAATGCAGCTGTCTAGTTTTTGTGTGAAGATATTTCCTTTTCCTTGCATAGGTCTCAAATCGCTGGAAATATCCACTTGCAGATTTCACAAAAAGAGTGTTTCCAAACTGCTCTATCAAAAGACAGGTTCAACTCTGTGAGTGGAATGCACGCATCGAGAAGAACTTTCTGAGAATGCTTCTGTCTAGTTTTTAGGTGAAGATATTACATTTCCCAGCATAGGCCTCAAAGTGCTCCAAATATCCTTTTGCAGATTTTACAAAAAGAGTGTTTCAAAACTGCTCTTTCAAAAAGAAGGTTCAACTCTGTGAGTTGAATGCACTCAACACAAGGAAGTTTCTGAGAATGCTTCTGTCTAGTTTTTATGTGAAGATATTTCCATTTCCAGCATAGGCCTCAAAGCGCTCCAAATATCCATTTGCAGATTCTACAAAAAGAGTGTTTCCAAACTTCTCTATCAATTAGTAGGTTCAACTCTGTGAGGTGAATGCACTCATCACAAAGAAGTTTCTGAGAATGCTGCTGTTTAGTTCTTATGTGAAGATATTTCCTTTTCCAGCATAGGCCGGAAATCGCTCTAAATATCCACTTGCAGATTTTACCAAAAGTGTGTTTCAAAACTGCTCTTTGAAAAGAAAGGTTCAACTCTGTGAGTTGATTGCACATGTGGTGAAGAAGTTTCTGAGAATGCTTCTGTCTAGTACTTAGCTGAAGAGATTTCATTTCACAGCATAGGCCTCATAGTGCTCCAAATATCCACTTGCAGATTCTACAAAAAGAGTGTTTCAAAACTGTTCTATCAAAAGGAAGGTTCAACTCTGTGACTAGAATGCACTCATCACAAAGAAGTTTCTGAGAATGCTTCTGTCTAGTTTTTATGTGAAGATATTTCCTTTTCCAACATAGGCCTCAAAGCGCTCCGAATAAACACCTGCAGATTGTACAAAAGGAGTGTTTCAAAACTGTTCTATGAAAAGGAACTTTCAAGTCTGTGAGTTGAATGCACTCCTCACAAAGAAGTTTCTGAGAATGCAGCTGTCTAGTTTTTGTGTGAAGATATTTCCTTTTCCTTGCATAGACCTCAAATCGCTGGAAATATCCACTTGCAGATTTCACAAAAAGAGTGTTTAAAAACTGCTCTATCAAAAGACGGGTTGAAATCTGTGAGTTGAATGCACGCATCGAGGAGATCTTTCTGAGAATGCTTCTGTCTAGTTTTTAGGTGAAGATATTCCATTTCCCAGCATGGGCTTCAAAATGCTCCAAATATCCATTTGCAGATTTTACAAAAAGAGTGTTTCAAAGCTGCTCTTTCAAAAAGAAGGTTCAAGTCTATGGGTTGAACGCACTCAACACAAGGAAGTTTCTGAGAATGCTTCTGTCCAGTTTTTATGTGAATATATTTCCATTTCCAGCCTAGGCTTCAAAGCGCTCCAAATATCCACTTGCAGATTCTACAAAAAGAGTGTTTCCAAACTTGTCTATCAATTAGTAGGTTTAACTCTGTTAGGTGAATGCACTCATCACAATGAAATTTCTGAGAATGCTTCTCTCTAGTTTTTATGTGAAGCAATTCCCTTTTCCAACGTAGGCCTCAAGGTGCTCTGCATAAACACTTGCGAATTCTACAAACTTAGTGATTGAAAACTGTTCTATCAAAAGGAACGTTCAAGTCTGAGGTGAATGCACTCATCAGAGAGAACTTTCTCAGAATGCTTCTGTCTAGTTTTCAGGTGAAGATATTTCACTTCCCAGCATAGGCCTCAAAGCGCTCCAAATATCCACTTGCAGATTCTACAAAAAGTGTCTTTCAAAACTGCTCTTTGAAAAGGAAGTTTCAAATCTGTGAGTTGAAAGCACTCATCAGAGAGAAGTTTCCGAGAATGATTCTATCTAGTTTTCATCTGCATGTGTTTCCTTTTCCACTAGATGCCGCAATCGCACCAAATATCCACTTGCAGTTTCCACGAAAAGAGTGTTGCAGAACTGCTCCATGGAAAGGAGTGTTCAACTCTGTGAGTTCAATCCCCACATGACATAAAAGTTTCTGAAAATGCTTCTGTCCAGTTTGTATATGAAGATATCTCCTTTTCCACCATAAGCCTCAAAGAGCTCCAAATATCCACTTGCGTATTCTACAAAAACCGTGTTTCATAACTGGTCTATCAAAAGGGAGGTTCAACTCTGTGAGTTGAATGCACTCATCACAAAAAAGTTTCTGTGAATGCTTCCATCTAGCTTTTATGCAATGATATTTCCTTTTGCAGCATAGGCCTCAAAGCGCTCCAAATATCCACTTGCAGATTCTACAAAAAGAGGGTTTCAAAACTGCTCTATCAAAAGGCAGGTTGAACTCCGTGAGTTGAATGCACAAAGCACAGGGAGCTTTCTGAGAAAGCTTTTGTCCAGTTTCTACGTGAAGATATTTCCTTTTCCAGCATAGGCCGGAAATCGCTACAAATATCCACTTGCAGATTTTACCAAAAGTGTGCTTCAAAACTGCTCTTTGAAAAGAAAGGTTCAACACTGTGAGTTGAATGCACATATCGTGAAGAAGTTTCTGAGAATGCTTCTGTCTAGTACTTAGGTGAAGAGATTCCATTTCACAGCATAGGCCTCATAGTGCTCCAAATATCCACTTGCAGATTCTACAAAAAGAGTGTTTGAAAACTGTTCTATCAAAAGGAAGGTTCAACTCTGTGAGTAGAATGCACTCATCACAAAGAAGTTTCTGAGAATGCTTCTGTCTAGTTTTTATGTGAAGACATTTCCTTTTCCAACATAGGCCTCAAAGCGTTCCGAATAAACACTTGCAGATTGTACAAAAGGAGTGTTTCAAAACTGTTCTATGAAAAGGAACGTTCAAGTCTGTGAGTTGAATGCACTCCTCACAAAGAAGTTTCTGAGAATGCAGCTGTCTAGTTTTGGTGTGAAGATATTTCCTTTTCCTTGCATAGGTCGCAAATCGCTGGAAATATCCACTTGCAGATTTCACAAAAAGAGTGTTTCCAAACTGCTCTATCAAAAGACAGGTTCAACTCTGTGAGTGGAATGCACGCATCGAGAAGAACTTTCTGAGAATGCTTCTGTCTAGTTTTTAGGTGAAGATATTACATTTCCCAGCATAGGCCTCAAAGTGCTCCAAATATCCTTTTGCAGATTTTACAAAAAGAGTGTTTCAAAACTGCTCTTTCAAAAAGAAGGTTCAACTCTGTGAGTTGAATGCACTCAACACAAGGAAGTTTCTGAGAATGCTTCTGTCTAGTTTTTATGTGAAGATATTTCCATTTCCAGCATAGGCCTCAAAGCGCTCCAAATATCCATTTGCAGATTCTACAAAAAGAGTGTTTCCAAACTTCTCTATCAATTAGTAGGTTCAACTCTGTGAGGTGAATGCACTCATCACAAAGAAGTTTCTGAGAATGCTGCTGTTTAGTTCTTATGTGAAGATATTTCCTTTTCCAGCATAGGCCGGAAATCGCTCTAAATATCCACTTGCAGATTTTACCAAAAGTGTGTTTCAAAACTGCTCTTTGAAAAGAAAGGTTCAACTCTGTGAGTTGATTGCACATGTGGTGAAGAAGTTTCTGAGAATGCTTCTGTCTAGTACTTAGCTGAAGAGATTTCATTTCACAGCATAGGCCTCATAGTGCTCCAAATATCCACTTGCAGATTCTACAAAAAGAGTGTTTCAAAACTGTTCTATCAAAAGGAAGGTTCAACTCTGTGACTAGAATGCACTCATCACAAAGAAGTTTCTGAGAATGCTTCTGTCTAGTTTTTATGTGAAGATATTTCCTTTTCCAACATAGGCCTCAAAGCGCTCCGAATAAACACCTGCAGATTGTACAAAAGGAGTGTTTCAAAACTGTTCTATGAAAAGGAACTTTCAAGTCTGTGAGTTGAATGCACTCCTCACAAAGAAGTTTCTGAGAATGCAGCTGTCTAGTTTTTGTGTGAAGATATTTCCTTTTCCTTGCATAGACCTCAAATCGCTGGAAATATCCACTTGCAGATTTCACAAAAAGAGTGTTTCCAAACTGCTCTATCAAAAGACGGGTTGAAATCTGTGAGTTGAATGCACGCATCGAGGAGATCTTTCTGAGAATGCTTCTGTCTAGTTTTTAGGTGAAGATATTCCATTTCCCAGCATGGGCTTCAAAATGCTCCAAATATCCATTTGCAGATTTTACAAAAAGAGTGTTTCAAAGCTGCTCTTTTAAAAAGAAGGTTCAAGTCTATGGGTTGAACGCACTCAACACAAGGAAGTTTCTGAGAATGCTTCTGTCCAGTTTTTATGTGAATATCTTTCCATTTCCAGCCTAGGCTTCAAAGCGCTCCAAATATCCACTTGCAGATTCTACAAAAAGAGTGTTTCCAAACTTGTCTATCAATTAGTAGGTTTAACTCTGTTAGGTGAATGCACTCATCACAATGAAATTTCTGAGAATGCTTCTCTCTAGTTTTTATGTGAAGCAATTCCCTTTTCCAACGTAGGCCTCAAGGTGCTCTGCATAAACACTTGCGAATTCTACAAACTTAGTGATTGAAAACTGTTCTATCAAAAGGAACGTTCAAGTCTGAGGTGAATGCACTCATCAGAGAGAACTTTCTCAGAATGCTTCTGTCTAGTTTTCAGGTGAAGATATTTCACTTCCCAGCATAGGCCTCAAAGCGCTCCAAATATCCACTTGCAGATTCTACAAAAAGTGTCTTTCAAAACTGCTCTTTGAAAAGGAAGTTTCAAATCTGTGAGTTGAAAGCACTCATCAGAGAGAAGTTTCCGAGAATGATTCTATCTAGTTTTCATCTGCATGTGTTTCCTTTTCCACTAGATGCCGCAATCGCACCAAATATCCACTTGCAGTTTCCACGAAAAGAGTGTTGCAGAACTGCTCCATGGAAAGGAGTGTTCAACTCTGTGAGTTCAATCCCAACATGACATAAAAGTTTCTGAAAATGCTTCTGTCCAGTTTGTATATGAAGATATCTCCTTTTCCACCATAAGCCTCAAAGAGCTCCAAATATCCACTTGCGTATTCTACAAAAACCGTGTTTCATAACTGGTCTATCAAAAGGGAGGTTCAACTCTGTGAGTTGAATGCACTCATCACAAAAAAGTTTCTGTGAATGCTTCCATCTAGCTTTTATGCAATGATATTTCCTTTTGCAGCATAGGCCTCAAAGCGCTCCAAATATCCACTTGCAGATTCTACAAAAAGAGGGTTTCAAAACTGCTCTATCAAAAGGCAGGTTGAACTCCGTGAGTTGAATGCACAAAGCACAGGGAGCTTTCTGAGAAAGCTTTTGTCCAGTTTCTACGTGAAGATATTTCCTTTTCCAGCATAGGCCGGAAATCGCTACAAATATCCACTTGCAGATTTTACCAAAAGTGTGCTTCAAAACTGCTCTTTGAAAAGAAAGGTTCAACACTGTGAGTTGAATGCACATATCGTGAAGAAGTTTCTGAGAATGCTTCTGTCTAGTACTTAGGTGAAGAGATTCCATTTCACAGCATAGGCCTCATAGTGCTCCAAATATCCACTTGCAGATTCTACAAAAAGAGTGTTTGAAAACTGTTCTATCAAAAGGAAGGTTCAACTCTGTGAGTAGAATGCACTCATCACAAAGAAGTTTCTGAGAATGCTTCTGTCTAGTTTTTATGTGAAGACATTTCCTTTTCCAACATAGGCCTCAAAGCGTTCCGAATAAACACTTGCAGATTGTACAAAAGGAGTGTTTCAAAACTGTTCTATGAAAAGGAACGTTCAAGTCTGTGAGTTGAATGCACTCCTCACAAAGAAGTTTCTGAGAATGCAGCTGTCTAGTTTTGGTGTGAAGATATTTCCTTTTCCTTGCATAGGTCGCAAATCGCTGGAAATATCCACTTGCAGATTTCACAAAAAGAGTGTTTCCAAACTGCTCTATCAAAAGACAGGTTCAACTCTGTGAGTGGAATGCACGCATCGAGAAGAACTTTCTGAGAATGCTTCTGTCTAGTTTTTAGGTGAAGATATTACATTTCCCAGCATAGGCCTCAAAGTGCTCCAAATATCCTTTTGCAGATTTTACAAAAAGAGTGTTTCAAAACTGCTCTTTCAAAAAGAAGGTTCAACTCTGTGAGTTGAATGCACTCAACACAAGGAAGTTTCTGAGAATGCTTCTGTCTAGTTTTTATGTGAAGATATTTCCATTTCCAGCATAGGCCTCAAAGCGCTCCAAATATCCATTTGCAGATTCTACAAAAAGAGTGTTTCCAAACTTCTCTATCAATTAGTAGGTTCAACTCTGTGAGGTGAATGCACTCATCACAAAGAAGTTTCTGAGAATGCTGCTGTTTAGTTCTTATGTGAAGATATTTCCTTTTCCAGCATAGGCCGGAAATCGCTCTAAATATCCACTTGCAGATTTTACCAAAAGTGTGTTTCAAAACTGCTCTTTGAAAAGAAAGGTTCAACTCTGTGAGTTGATTGCACATGTGGTGAAGAAGTTTCTGAGAATGCTTCTGTCTAGTACTTAGCTGAAGAGATTTCATTTCACAGCATAGGCCTCATAGTGCTCCAAATATCCACTTGCAGATTCTACAAAAAGAGTGTTTCAAAACTGTTCTATCAAAAGGAAGGTTCAACTCTGTGACTAGAATGCACTCATCACAAAGAAGTTTCTGAGAATGCTTCTGTCTAGTTTTTATGTGAAGATATTTCCTTTTCCAACATAGGCCTCAAAGCGCTCCGAATAAACACCTGCAGATTGTACAAAAGGAGTGTTTCAAAACTGTTCTATGAAAAGGAACTTTCAAGTCTGTGAGTTGAATGCACTCCTCACAAAGAAGTTTCTGAGAATGCAGCTGTCTAGTTTTTGTGTGAAGATATTTCCTTTTCCTTGCATAGACCTCAAATCGCTGGAAATATCCACTTGCAGATTTCACAAAAAGAGTGTTTCCAAACTGCTCTATCAAAAGACGGGTTGAAATCTGTGAGTTGAATGCACGCATCGAGGAGATCTTTCTGAGAATGCTTCTGTCTAGTTTTTAGGTGAAGATATTCCATTTCCCAGCATGGGCTTCAAAATGCTCCAAATATCCATTTGCAGATTTTACAAAAAGAGTGTTTCAAAGCTGCTCTTTTAAAAAGAAGGTTCAAGTCTATGGGTTGAACGCACTCAACACAAGGAAGTTTCTGAGAATGCTTCTGTCCAGTTTTTATGTGAATATCTTTCCATTTCCAGCCTAGGCTTCAAAGCGCTCCAAATATCCACTTGCAGATTCTACAAAAAGAGTGTTTCCAAACTTGTCTATCAATTAGTAGGTTTAACTCTGTTAGGTGAATGCACTCATCACAATGAAATTTCTGAGAATGCTTCTCTCTAGTTTTTATGTGAAGCAATTCCCTTTTCCAACGTAGGCCTCAAGGTGCTCTGCATAAACACTTGCGAATTCTACAAACTTAGTGATTGAAAACTGTTCTATCAAAAGGAACGTTCAAGTCTGAGGTGAATGCACTCATCAGAGAGAACTTTCTCAGAATGCTTCTGTCTAGTTTTCAGGTGAAGATATTTCACTTCCCAGCATAGGCCTCAAAGCGCTCCAAATATCCACTTGCAGATTCTACAAAAAGTGTCTTTCAAAACTGCTCTTTGAAAAGGAAGTTTCAAATCTGTGAGTTGAAAGCACTCATCAGAGAGAAGTTTCCGAGAATGATTCTATCTAGTTTTCATCTGCATGTGTTTCCTTTTCCACTAGATGCCGCAATCGCACCAAATATCCACTTGCAGTTTCCACGAAAAGAGTGTTGCAGAACTGCTCCATGGAAAGGAGTGTTCAACTCTGTGAGTTCAATCCCCACATGACATAAAAGTTTCTGAAAATGCTTCTGTCCAGTTTGTATATGAAGATATCTCCTTTTCCACCATAAGCCTCAAAGAGCTCCAAATATCCACTTGCGTATTCTACAAAAACCGTGTTTCATAACTGGTCTATCAAAAGGGAGGTTCAACTCTGTGAGTTGAATGCACTCATCACAAAAAAGTTTCTGTGAATGCTTCCATCTAGCTTTTATGCAATGATATTTCCTTTTGCAGCATAGGCCTCAAAGCGCTCCAAATATCCACTTGCAGATTCTACAAAAAGAGGGTTTCAAAACTGCTCTATCAAAAGGCAGGTTGAACTCCGTGAGTTGAATGCACAAAGCACAGGGAGCTTTCTGAGAAAGCTTTTGTCCAGTTTCTACGTGAAGATATTTCCTTTTCCAGCATAGGCCGGAAATCGCTACAAATATCCACTTGCAGATTTTACCAAAAGTGTGCTTCAAAACTGCTCTTTGAAAAGAAAGGTTCAACACTGTGAGTTGAATGCACATATCGTGAAGAAGTTTCTGAGAATGCTTCTGTCTAGTACTTAGGTGAAGAGATTCCATTTCACAGCATAGGCCTCATAGTGCTCCAAATATCCACTTGCAGATTCTACAAAAAGAGTGTTTGAAAACTGTTCTATCAAAAGGAAGGTTCAACTCTGTGAGTAGAATGCACTCATCACAAAGAAGTTTCTGAGAATGCTTCTGTCTAGTTTTTATGTGAAGACATTTCCTTTTCCAACATAGGCCTCAAAGCGTTCCGAATAAACACTTGCAGATTGTACAAAAGGAGTGTTTCAAAACTGTTCTATGAAAAGGAACGTTCAAGTCTGTGAGTTGAATGCACTCCTCACAAAGAAGTTTCTGAGAATGCAGCTGTCTAGTTTTGGTGTGAAGATATTTCCTTTTCCTTGCATAGGTCGCAAATCGCTGGAAATATCCACTTGCAGATTTCACAAAAAGAGTGTTTCCAAACTGCTCTATCAAAAGACAGGTTCAACTCTGTGAGTGGAATGCACGCATCGAGAAGAACTTTCTGAGAATGCTTCTGTCTAGTTTTTAGGTGAAGATATTACATTTCCCAGCATAGGCCTCAAAGTGCTCCAAATATCCTTTTGCAGATTTTACAAAAAGAGTGTTTCAAAACTGCTCTTTCAAAAAGAAGGTTCAACTCTGTGAGTTGAATGCACTCAACACAAGGAAGTTTCTGAGAATGCTTCTGTCTAGTTTTTATGTGAAGATATTTCCATTTCCAGCATAGGCCTCAAAGCGCTCCAAATATCCATTTGCAGATTCTACAAAAAGAGTGTTTCCAAACTTCTCTATCAATTAGTAGGTTCAACTCTGTGAGGTGAATGCACTCATCACAAAGAAGTTTCTGAGAATGCTGCTGTTTAGTTCTTATGTGAAGATATTTCCTTTTCCAGCATAGGCCGGAAATCGCTCTAAATATCCACTTGCAGATTTTACCAAAAGTGTGTTTCAAAACTGCTCTTTGAAAAGAAAGGTTCAACTCTGTGAGTTGATTGCACATGTGGTGAAGAAGTTTCTGAGAATGCTTCTGTCTAGTACTTAGCTGAAGAGATTTCATTTCACAGCATAGGCCTCATAGTGCTCCAAATATCCACTTGCAGATTCTACAAAAAGAGTGTTTCAAAACTGTTCTATCAAAAGGAAGGTTCAACTCTGTGACTAGAATGCACTCATCACAAAGAAGTTTCTGAGAATGCTTCTGTCTAGTTTTTATGTGAAGATATTTCCTTTTCCAACATAGGCCTCAAAGCGCTCCGAATAAACACCTGCAGATTGTACAAAAGGAGTGTTTCAAAACTGTTCTATGAAAAGGAACTTTCAAGTCTGTGAGTTGAATGCACTCCTCACAAAGAAGTTTCTGAGAATGCAGCTGTCTAGTTTTTGTGTGAAGATATTTCCTTTTCCTTGCATAGACCTCAAATCGCTGGAAATATCCACTTGCAGATTTCACAAAAAGAGTGTTTCCAAACTGCTCTATCAAAAGACGGGTTGAAATCTGTGAGTTGAATGCACGCATCGAGGAGATCTTTCTGAGAATGCTTCTGTCTAGTTTTTAGGTGAAGATATTCCATTTCCCAGCATGGGCTTCAAAATGCTCCAAATATCCATTTGCAGATTTTACAAAAAGAGTGTTTCAAAGCTGCTCTTTCAAAAAGAAGGTTCAAGTCTATGGGTTGAACGCACTCAACACAAGGAAGTTTCTGAGAATGCTTCTGTCCAGTTTTTATGTGAATATATTTCCATTTCCAGCCTAGGCTTCAAAGCGCTCCAAATATCCACTTGCAGATTCTACAAAAAGAGTGTTTCCAAACTTGTCTATCAATTAGTAGGTTTAACTCTGTTAGGTGAATGCACTCATCACAATGAAATTTCTGAGAATGCTTCTCTCTAGTTTTTATGTGAAGCAATTCCCTTTTCCAACGTAGGCCTCAAGGTGCTCTGCATAAACACTTGCGAATTCTACAAACTTAGTGATTGAAAACTGTTCTATCAAAAGGAACGTTCAAGTCTGAGGTGAATGCACTCATCAGAGAGAACTTTCTCAGAATGCTTCTGTCTAGTTTTCAGGTGAAGATATTTCACTTCCCAGCATAGGCCTCAAAGCGCTCCAAATATCCACTTGCAGATTCTACACAAAGAGTCTTTCAAAACTGCTCTTTGAAAAGGAAGTTTCAAATCTGTGAGTTGAAAGCACTCATCAGAGAGAAGTTTCCGAGAATGATTCTATCTAGTTTTCATCTGCATGTGTTTCCTTTTCCACTAGATGCCGCAATCGCACCAAATATCCACTTGCAGTTTCCACGAAAAGAGTGTTGCAGAACTGCTCCATGGAAAGGAGTGTTCAACTCTGTGAGTTCAATCCCCACATGACATAAAAGTTTCTGAAAATGCTTCTGTCCAGTTTGTATATGAAGATATCTCCTTTTCCAGCATAAGCCTCAAAGAGCTCCAAATATCCACTTGCGTATTCTACAAAAACCGTGTTTCATAACTGGTCTATCAAAAGGGAGGTTCAACTCTGTGAGTTGAATGCACTCATCACAAAGAAGTTTCTGTGAATGCTTCCATCTAGCTTTTATGCAATGATATTTCCTTTTGCAGCATAGGCCTCAAAGCGCTCCAAATATCCACTTGCAGATTCTACAAAAAGAGGGTTTCAAAACTGCTCTATCAAAAGGCAGGTTGAACTCCGTGAGTTGAATGCACAAAGCACAGGGAACTTTCTGAGAAAGCTTTTGTCCAGTTTCTACGTGAAGATATTTAATTTTCCAGCATAGGCCGGAAATCGCTACAAATATCCACTTGCAGATTTTACCAAAAGTGTGCTTCAAAACTGCTCTTTGAAAAGAAAGGTTCAACACTGTGAGTTGAATGCACATATCGTGAAGAAGTTTCTGAGAATGCTTCTGTCTAGTACTTAGGTGAAGAGATTCCATTTCACAGCATAGGCCTCATAGTGCTCCAAATATCCACTTGCAGATTCTACAAAAAGAGTGTTTGAAAACTGTTCTATCAAAAGGAAGGTTCAACTCTGTGAGTAGAATGCACTCATCACAAAGAAGTTTCTGAGAATGCTTCTGTCTAGTTTTTATGTGAAGACATTTCCTTTTCCAACATAGGCCTCAAAGCGTTCCGAATAAACACTTGCAGATTGTACAAAAGGAGTGTTTCAAAACTGTTCTATGAAAAGGAACGTTCAAGTCTGTGAGTTGAATGCACTCCTCACAAAGAAGTTTCTGAGAATGCAGCTGTCTAGTTTTTGTGTGAAGATATTTCCTTTTCCTTGCATAGGTCTCAAATCGCTGGAAATATCCACTTGCAGATTTCACAAAAAGAGTGTTTCCAAACTGCTCTATCAAAAGACAGGTTCAACTCTGTGAGTGGAATGCACGCATCGAGAAGAACTTTCTGAGAATGCTTCTGTCTAGTTTTTAGGTGAAGATATTACATTTCCCAGCATAGGCCTCAAAGTGCTCCAAATATCCTTTTGCAGATTTTACAAAAAGAGTGTTTCAAAACTGCTCTTTCAAAAAGAAGGTTCAACTCTGTGAGTTGAATGCACTCAACACAAGGAAGTTTCTGAGAATGCTTCTGTCTAGTTTTTATGTGAAGATATTTCCATTTCCAGCATAGGCCTCAAAGAGCTCCAAATATCCATTTGCAGATTCTACAAAAAGAGTGTTTCCAAACTTCTCTATCAATTAGTAGGTTCAACTCTGTGAGGTGAATGCACTCATCACAAAGAAGTTTCTGAGAATGCTGCTGTTTAGTTCTTATGTGAAGATATTTCCTTTTCCAGCATAGGCCGGAAATCGCTACAAATATCCACTTGCAGATTTTACCAAAAGTGTGCTTCAAAACTGCTCTTTGAAAAGAAAGGTTCAACACTGTGAGTTGAATGCACATATCGTGAAGAAGTTTCTGAGAATGCTTCTGTCTGGTACTTAGCTGAAGAGATTTCATTTCACAGCATAGGCCTCATAGTGCTCCAAATATCCACTTGCAGATTCTACAAAAAGAGTGTTTCAAAACTGTTCTATCAAAAGGAAGGTTCAACTCTGTGACTAGAATGCACTCATCACAAAGAAGTTTCTGAGAATGCTTCTGTCTAGTTTTTATGTGAAGATATTTCCTTTTCCAACATAGGCCTCAAAGCGCTCCGAATAAACACCTGCAGATTGTACAAAAGGAGTGTTTCAAAACTGTTCTATGAAAAGGAACGTTCAAGTCTGTGAGTTGAATGCACTCCTCACAAAGAAGTTTCTGAGAATGCAGCTGTCTAGTTTTTGTGTGAAGATATTTCCTTTTCCTTGCATAGACCTCAAATCGCTGGAAACATCCACTTGCAGATTTCACAAAAAGAGTGTTTCCAAACTGCTCTATCAAAAGACGGGTTGAAATCTGTGAGTTGAATGCACGCATCGAGGAGATCTTTCTGAGAATGCTTCTGTCTAGTTTTTAGGTGAAGATATTCCATTTCCCAGCATGGGCCTCAAAATGCTCCAAATATCCACTTGCAGATTTTACAAAAAGAGTGTTTCAAAACTGCTCTTTCAAAAAGAAGGTTCAAGTCTATGGGTTGAACGCACTCAACACAAGGAAGTTTCTGAGAATGCTTCTGTCCAGTTTTTATGTGAATATATTTCCATTTCCAGCCTAGGCTTCAAAGCGCTCCAAATATCCACTTGCAGATTCTACAAAAAGAGTGTTTCCAAACTTGTCTATCAATTAGTAGGTTTAACTCTGTTAGGTGAATGCACTCATCACAATGAAATTTCTGAGAATGCTTCTCTCTAGTTTTTATGTGAAGCAATTTCCTTTTCCAACATAGGCCTCAAGGTGCTCTGCATAAACACTTGCGAATTCTACAAACTTAGTGATTCAAAACTGTTCTATCAAAAGGAACGTTCAAGTCTGAGGTGAATGCACTCATCAGAGAGAACTTTCTCAGAATGCTTCTGTCTAGTTTTCAGGTGAAGATATTTCATTGCCCAGCATAGGCCTCAAAGCGCTCCAAATATCCACTTGCAGATTCTACAAAAAGAGTCTTTCAAAACTGCTCTTTGAAAAGGAAGGTTCAAATCTGTGAGTTGAAAGCACTCATCAGAGAGAAGTTTCCGAGAATGATTCTATCTAGTTTTCATCTGCATGTGTTTCCTTTTCCACTAGATGCTGCAATCGCACCAAATATCCACTTGCAGTTTCCACGAAAAGAGTGTTGCAGAACTGCTCCATGGAAAGGAGTGTTCAACTCTGTGAGTTCAATCCCCACATGACATAAAAGTTTCTGAAAATGCTTCTGTCCAGTTTGTATATGAAGATATCTCCTTTTCCAGCATAAGCCTCAAAGAGCTCCAAATATCCACTTGCGTATTCTACAAAAACCGTGTTTCATAACTGGTCTATCAAAAGGGAGGTTCAACTCTGTGAGTTGAATGCACTCATCACAAAGAAGTTTCTGTGAATGCTTCCATCTAGCTTTTATGCAATGATATTTCCTTTTGCAGCATAGGCCTCAAAGCGCTCCAAATATCCACTTGCAGATTCTACAAAAAGAGGGTTTCAAAACTGCTCTATCAAAAGGCAGGTTGAACTCCGTGAGTTGAATGCACAAAGCACAGGGAACTTTCTGAGAAAGCTTTTGTCCAGTTTCTACGTGAAGATATTTCCTATTCCTGCATAGGCCTCAAAGCACTCCATCCATCCACATGAAGATTCTACTAAAAGAGTGTTTCGAAACTTCTCTATCAAAAGAAAGGTTGAACTCCGTGAGTTCAACGCACACATCACAAAGAAGTTTCTGAGAATGCTTCTGTCCAGTTTTTATGTGAAGATATTTCCTTTTCCAGCATAGGCCTCAAAGCGCTCCATATATCCACTTGCAGATGCTACAAAAAGAGTGTTTCAAAACTGCTCTTTCAGAAGGAAGCTTCAAGTCTGTGAGTTGAATGCACTTCTCCCAAAGACGTTTCTGAGAATGCTTCTGTCTAGATTTCATGAGAAGATGTTTCCATTTACATCACAGGCCTCAAATCCCTCCAAATATTCACTTGCGTGTTCTACAAAAAGAGTGTTTCGAAACTTCTCTATCGATTGGTAGGTTCAACTCTCTGATTTGAATGCACTCTTTACAAAGAGGTTTCTGAGAATATTTCTGTCTAGTTTTTATGTGAAGATATATCCTTTTCCAACATAGGCCTCGAAGCGCTCCGAATAAACAATTGCAGATTCTACAAAAGGAGTGCTTCAAAACTGTTCTATCGAAAGGAACCTTCAAGTCTGTGAGATGAATGCACTCTTCTCAAAGAGGTTTCTGAGAATGCTGCTGTCTAGTTTTTAGGTGAAGACATTTCCTTTTCCAGCATAGGCCTCAAAGCGCTCCAAATACCACTTGCAGATTCTACAAAAAGAGTGTCTCCCAACTTCTCTATCAATTGGTAGATTCAAGTCTGTGAGTTGAATGCAATCCACACAAAGAAGTTTCTGAGAATGCTGCTGTTTAGTTCTTATGTGAAGATATTTCCTTTTCCAGCATAGGCCGGAAATCGCTACAAATATCCACTTGCAGATTTTACCAAAAGTGTGCTTCAAAACAGCTCTTTGAAAAGAAAGGTTCAACACTGTGAGTTGAATGCACATATCGTGAAGAAGTTTCTGAGAATGCTTCTGTCTAGTACTTAGGTGAAGAGATTCCATTTCACAGCATAGGCCTCATAGTGCTCCAAATATCCACTTGCAGATTCTACAAAAAGAGTGTTTCAAAACTGTTCTATCAAAAGGAAGGTTCAACTCTGTGACTAGAATGCACTCATCACAAAGAAGTTTCTGAGAATGCTTCTGTCTAGTTTTTATGTGAAGACATTTCCTTTTCCAACATAGGCCTCAAAGCGTTCCGAATAAACACTTGCAGATTGTACAAAAGGAGTGTTTCAAAACTGTTCTATGAAAAGGAACGTTCAAGTCTGTGAGTTGAATGCACTCCTCACAAAGAAGTTTCTGAGAATACAGCTGTCTAGTTTTTGTGTGAAGATATTTCCTTTTCCTTGCATAGGTCTCAAATCGCTGGAAATATCCACTTGCAGATTTCACAAAAAGAGTGTTTCCAAACTGCTCTATCAAAAGACAGGTTCAACTCTGTGAGTTGAATGCACGCATCGAGAAGAACTTTCTGAGAATGCTTCTGTCTAGTTTTTAGGTGAAGATATTACATTTCCCAGCATAGGCCTCAAAGTGCTCCAAATATCCTTTTGCAGATTTTACAAAAAGAGTGTTTCAAAACTGCTCTTTCAAAAAGAAGGTTCAAGTCTGTGAGTTGAATGCATTCAACACAAGGAAGTTTCTGAGAATGCTTCTGTCTAGTTTTTATGTGAAGATATTTCCATTTCCAGCATAGGCCTCAAAGCGCTCCAAATATCCATTTGCAGATTCTACAAAAAGAGTGTTTCCAAACTTCTCTATCAATTAGTCTGTTCAACTCTGTGAGGTGAATGCACTCATCACAAAGAAGTTTCTGAGAATGCTGCTGTTTAGTTCTTATGTGAAGATATTTTCTTTTCCAGCATAGGCCGGAAATCGCTCTAAATATCCACTTGCAGATTTTACCAAAAGTGTGTTTCAAAACTGCTCTTTGAAAAGAAATATTCAACTCTGTGAGTTGATTGCACATGTGGTGAAGAAGTTTCTGAGAATGCTTCTATCTAGTACTTAGCTGAAGAGATTTCATTTCACAGCATAGGCCTCATAGTGCTCCAAATATCCACTTGCAGATTCTACAAAAAGAGTGTTTCAAAACTGTTCTATCAAAAGGAAGGTTCAACTCTGTGACTAGAATGCACTCATCACAAAGAAGTTTCTGAGAATGCTTCTGTCTAGTTTTTATGTGAAGATATTTCCTTTTCCAACATAGGCCTCAAAGCGCTCCGAATAAACACCTTCAGATTGTACAAAAGGAGTGTTTCAAAACTGTTCTATGAAAAGGAACGTTCAAGTCTGTGAGTTGAATGCACTCCTCACAAAGAAGTTTCTGAGAATGCAGCTGTCTAGCTTTTGTGTGAAGATATTTCCTTTTCCTTGCATAGACCTCAAATCGCTGGAAATATCCACTTGCAGATTTCACAAAAAGAGTGTTTCCAAACTGCTCTATCAAAAGACGGGTTGAAATCTGTGAGTTGAATGCCCGCATCGAGGAGATCTTTCTGAGAATGCTTCTGTCTAGTTTTTAGGTGAAGATATTCCATTTCCCAGCATGGGTCTCAAAATGCTCCAAATATGCATTTGCAGATTTTACAAAAAGAGTGTTTCAAAACTGCTCTTTCAAAAAGAAGGTTCAAGTCTATGGGTTGAACGCACTCAACACAAGGACGTTTCTGAGAATGCTTCTGTCCAGTTTTTATGTGAATATATTTCCATTTCCAGCCTAGGCTTCAAAGCGCTCCAAATATCCACTTGCAGATTCTACAAAAAGAGTGTTTCCAAACTTGTCTATCAATTAGTAGGTTTAACTCTGTTAGGTGAATGCACTCATCACAATGAAATTTCTGAGAATGCTTCTCTCTAGTTTTTATGTGAAGCAATTTCCTTTTCCAACTTAGGCCTCAAGGTGCTCTGCATAGACACTTGCGAATTCTACAAACTTAGTGATTCAAAACTGTTCTATCAAAAGGAACGTTCAAGTCTGAGGTGAATGCACTCATCAGAGAGAACTTTCTCAGAATGCTTCTGTCTAGTTTTCAGGTGAAGATATTTCATTGCCCAGCATAGGCCTCAAAGCGCTCCAAATATCCACTTGCAGATTCTACAAAAAGAGTCTTTCAAAACTGCTCTTTGAAAAGGAAGGTTCAAATCTGTGAGTTGAAAGCACTCATCAGAGAGAAGTTTCCGAGAATGATTCTATCTAGTTTTCATCTGCATGTGTTTCCTTTTCCACTAGATGCCGCAATCGCACCAAATATCCACTTGCAGTTTCCACGAAAAGAGTGTTGCAGAACTGCTCCATGGAAAGGAGTGTTCAACTCTGTGAGTTCAATCCCCACATGACATAAAAGTTTCTGAAAATGCTTCTGTCCAGTTTGTATACGAAGATATCTCCTTTTCCAGCATAAGCCTCAAAGAGCTCCAAATATCCACTTGCGTATTCTACAAAAACCGTGTTTCATAACTGGTCTATCAAAAGGGAGGTTCAACTCTGTGAGTTGAATGCACTCATCACAAAGAAGTTTCTGTGAATGCTTCCATCTAGCTTTTATGCAATGATGTTTCCTTTTGCAGCATAGGCCTCAAAGCGCTCCAAATATCCACTTGCAGATTCTACAAAAAGAGGGTTTCAAAACTGCTCTATCAAAAGGCAGGTTGAACTCCGTGAGTTGAATGCACAAAGCACAGGGAACTTTCTGAGAAAGCTTTTGTCCAGTTTCTACGTGAAGATATTTCCTATTCCTGCATAGGCCTCAAAGCACTCCATCCATCCACATGAAGATTCTACTAAGAGTGTTTCGAAACTTCTCTATCAAAAGAAAGGTTGAACTCCGTGAGTTCAACGCACACATCACAAAGAAGTTTCTGAGAATGCTTCTGTCCAGTTTTTATATGAAGATATTTCCTTTTCCAGCATAGGCCTCAAAGCGCTCCATATATCCACTTGCAGATGCTACAAAAAGAGTGTTTCAAAACTGCTCTTTCAGAAGGAAGCTTCAAGTCTGTGAGTTGAATGCACTTCTCACAAAGACGTTTCTGAGAATGCTTCTGTCTAGATTTCATGAGAAGATGTTTGCGTTTACATCACAGGCCTCAAATAACTCCAAATATTCACTTGCGTGTTCTACAAAAAGAGTGTTTCGAAACTTCTCTATCGATTGGTAGGTTCAACTCTCTGAGTTGAATGCACTCTTTACAAAGAGGTTTCTGAGAATATTTCTGTCTAGTTTTTATGTGAAGATATATCCTTTTCCAACATGGGCCTCGAAGCGCTCCGAATAAACAATTGCAGATTCTACAAAAGGAGTGCTTCAAAACTGTTCTATCGAAAGGAACGTTCAAGTCTGTGAGATGAATGCACTCTTCTCAAAGAGGTTTCTGAGAATGCTGCTGTCTAGTTTTTAGGTGAAGACATTTCCTTTTCCAGCATAGGCCTCAAAGCGCTCCAAATACCCACTTGCAGATTCTACAAAAAGAGTGTCTCCCAACTTCTCTATCAATTGGTAGGTTCAAGTCTGTGAGTTGAATGCAATCCACACAAAGAAGTTTCTGAGAATGCTGCTGTTTAGTTCTTATGTGAAGATATTTCCTTTTCCAGCATAGGCCGGAAATCGCTACAAATATCCACTTGCAGATTTTACCAAAAGTGTGCTTCAAAACTGCTCTTTGAAAAGAAAGGTTCAACACTGTGAGTTGAATGCACATATCGTGAAGAAGTTTCTGAGAATGCTTCTGTCTAGTACTTAGGTGAAGAGATTCCATTTCACAGCATAGGCCTCATAGTGCTCCAAATATCCACTTGCAGATTCTACAAAAAGAGTGTTTGAAAACTGTTCTATCAAAAGGAAGGTTCAACTCTGTGAGTAGAGTGCACTCATCACAAAGAAGTTTCTGAGAATGCTTCTGTCTAGTTTTTATGTGAAGACATTTCCTTTTCCAACATAGGCCTCAAAGCGTTCCGAATAAACACTTGCAGATTGTACAAAAGGAGTGTTTCAAAACTGTTCTATGAAAAGGAACGTTCAAGTCTGTGAGTTGAATGCACTCCTCACAAAGAAGTTTCTGAGAATGCAGCTGTCTAGTTTTTGTGTGAAGATATTTCCTTTTCCTTGCATAGGTCTCAAATCGCTGGAAATATCCACTTGCAGATTTCACAAGAAGAGTGTTTCCAAACTGCTCTATCAAAAGACAGGTTCAACTCTGTGAGTTGAATGCACGCATCGAGAAGAACTTTCTGAGAATGCTTCTGTCTAGTTTTTAGGTGAAGATATTACATTTCCCAGCATAGGCCTCAAAGTGCTCCAAATATCCTTTTGCAGATTTTACAAAAAGAGTGTTTCAAAACTGCTCTTTCAAAAAGAAGGTTCAAGTCTGTGAGTTGAATGCACTCAACACAAGGAAGTTTCTGAGAATGCTTCTGTCTAGTTTTTATGTGAAGATATTTCCATTTCCAGCATAGGCTTCAAAGCACTCCAAATATCCATTTGCAGATTCTACAAAAAGAGTGTTTCCAAACTTCTCTATCAATTAGTAGGTTCAACTCTGTGAGGTGAATGCACTCATCACAAAGAAGTTTCTGAGAATGCTGCTGTTTAGTTCTTATGTGAAGATATTTCCTTTTCCAGCATAGGCCGGAAATCGCTCTAAATATCCACTTGCAGATTTTACCAAAAGTGTGTTTCAAAACTGCTCTTTGAAAAGAAAGGTTCAACTCTGTGAGTTGATTGCACATGTGGTGAAGAAGTTTCTGAGAATGCTTCTGTCTAGTACTTAGCTGAAGAGATTTCATTTCACAGCATAGGCCTCATAGTGCTCCAAATATCCACTTGCAGATTCTACAAAAAGAGTGTTTCAAAACTGTTCTATCAAAAGGAAGGTTCAACTCTGTGACTAGAATGCACTCATCACAAAGAAGTTTCTGAGAATGCTTCTGTCTAGTTTTTATGTGAAGATATTTCCTTTTCCAACATAGGCCTCAAAGCGCTCCGAATAAACACCTGCAGATTGTACAAAAGGAGTGTTTCAAAACTGTTCTATGAAAAGGAACGTTCAAGTCTGTGAGTTGAATGCACTCCTCACAAAGAAGTTTCTGAGAATGCAGCTGTCTAGTTTTTATGTGAAAATATTTCCTTTTCCTTGCATAGACCTCAAATCGCTGGAAATATCCACTTGCAGATTTCACAAAAAGAGTGTTTCCAAACTGCTCTATCAAAAGACGGGTTGAAATCTGTGAGTTAAATGCACGCATCTTGGAGATCTTTCTGAGAATGCTTCTGTCTAGTTTTTAGGTGAAGATATTCCATTTCCCAGCAAGGGTCTCAAAATGCTCCAAATATCCATTTGCAGATTTTACAAAAAGAGTGTTTCAAAGCTGCTCTTTCAAAAAGAAGGTTCAAGTCTATGGGTTGAACGCACTCAACGCAAGGAAGTTTCTGAGAATGCTTCTGTCCAGTTTTTATGTGAATATATTTCCATTTCCAGCCTGGGCTTCAAAGCGCTCCAAATATCCACTTGCAGATTCTACAAAAAGAGTGTTTCCAATGTTGTCTATCAATTAGTAGGTTTAACTCTGTTAGGTGAATGCACTCATCACAATGAAATTTCTGAGAATGCTTCTCTCTAGTTTTTATGTGAAGCAATTTCCTTTTCCAACGTAGGCCTCAAGGAGCTCTGCATAAACACTTGCGAATTCTACAAACTTAGTGATTGAAAACTGTTCTATCAAAAGGAACGTTCAAGTCTGAGGTGAATGCACTCATCAGAGAGAACTTTCTCAGAATGCTTCTGTCTAGTTTTCAGGTGAAGATATTTCACTTCCCAGCATAGGCCTCAAAGCGCTCCAAATATCCACTTGCAGATTCTACAAAAAGAGTCTTTCAAAACTGCTCTTTGAAAAGGAAGTTTCAAATCTGTGAGTTGAAAGCACTCATCAGAGAGAAGTTTCCGAGAATGATTCTATCTAGTTTTCATCTGCATGTGTTTCCTTTCCCACTAGATGCCGCAATCGCACCAAATATCCACTTGCAGTTTCCACGAAAAGAGTGTTGCAGAACTGCTCCATGGAAAGGAGTGTTCAACTCTGTGAGTTCAATCCCCACATGACATAAAAGTTTCTGAAAATGCTTCTGTCCAGTTTGTATATGAAGATATCTCCTTTTCCAGCATAAGCCTCAAAGAGCTCCAAATATCCACTTGCGTATTCTACAAAAACCGTGTTTCATAACTGGTCTATCAAAAGGGAGGTTCAACTCTGTGAGTTGAATGCACTCATCACAAAGAAGTTTCTGTGAATGCTTCCATCTAGCTTTTACGCAATGATATTTCCTTTTGCAGCATAGGCCTCAAAGCGCTCCAAATATCCACTTGCAGATTCTACAAAAAGAGGGTTTCAAAACTGCTCTATCAAAAGGCAGGTTGAACTCCGTGAGTTGAATGCACAAAGCACAGGGAACTTTCTGAGAAAGCTTTTGTCCAGTTTCTACGTGAAGATATTTCCTTTTCCAGCATAGGCCGGAAATCGCTACAAATATCCACTTGCAGATTTTACCAAAAGTGTGCTTCAAAACTGCTCTTTGAAAAGAAAGGTTCAACACTGTGAGTTGAATGCACATATCGTGAAGAAGTTTCTGAGAATGCTTCTGTCTAGTACTTAGGTGAAGAGATTCCATTTCACAGCATAGGCCTCATAGTCCTTCAAATATCCACTTGCAGATTCTACAAAAAGAGTGTTTGAAAACTGTTCTATCAAAAGGAAGGTTCAACTCTGTGACTAGAATGCACTCATCACAAAGAAGTTTCTGAGAATGCTTCTGTCTAGTTTTTATGTGAAGATATTTCCTTTTCCAACATAGGCCTCAAAGCGCTCCGAATAAGCACCTGCAGATTGTACAAAAGGAGTGTTTCAAAACTGTTCTATGAAAAGGAACGTTCAAGTCTGTGAGTTGAATGCACTCCTCACAAAGAAGTTTCTGAGAATGCAGCTGTCTAGTTTTTGTGTGAAGATATTTCCTTTTCCTTGCATAGACCTCAAATCGCTGGAAACATCCACTTGCAGATTTCACAAAAAGAGTGTTTCCAAACTGCTCTATCAAAAGACGGGTTGAAATCTGTGAGTTGAATGCACGCATCGAGGAGATCTTTCTGAGAATGCTTCTGTCTAGTTTTTAGGTGAAGATATTCCATTTCCCAGCATGGGCCTCAAAATGCTCCAAATATCCACTTGCAGATTTTACAAAAAGAGTGTTTCAAAACTGCTCTTTCAAAAAGAAGGTTCAAGTCTATGGGTTGAACGCACTCAACACAAGGAAGTTTCTGAGAATGCTTCTGTCCAGTTTTTATGTGAATATATTTCCATTTCCAGCCTAGGCTTCAAAGCGCTCCAAATATCCACTTGCAGATTCTACAAAAAGAGTGTTTCCAAACTTGTCTATCAATTAGTAGGTTTAACTCTGTTAGGTGAATGCACTCATCACAATGAAATTTCTGAGAATGCTTCTCTCTAGTTTTTATGTGAAGCAATTTCCTTTTCCAACATAGGCCTCAAGGTGCTCTGCATAAACACTTGCGAATTCTACAAACTTAGTGATTCAAAACTGTTCTATCAAAAGGAACGTTCAAGTCTGAGGTGAATGCACTCATCAGAGAGAACTTTCTCAGAATGCTTCTGTCTAGTTTTCAGGTGAAGATATTTCATTGCCCAGCATAGGCCTCAAAGCGCTCCAAATATCCACTTGCAGATTCTACAAAAAGAGTCTTTCAAAACTGCTCTTTGAAAAGGAAGGTTCAAATCTGTGAGTTGAAAGCACTCATCAGAGAGAAGTTTCCGAGAATGATTCTATCTAGTTTTCATCTGCATGTGTTTCCTTTTCCACTAGATGCCGCAATCGCACCAAATATCCACTTGCAGTTTCCACGAAAAGAGTGTTGCAGAACTGCTCCATGGAAAGGAGTGTTCAACTCTGTGAGTTCAATCCCCACATGACATAAAAGTTTCTGAAAATGCTTCTGTCCAGTTTGTATATGAAGATATCTCCTTTTCCAGCATAAGCCTCAAAGAGCTCCAAATATCCACTTGCGTATTCTACAAAAACCGTGTTTCATAACTGGTCTATCAAAAGGGAGGTTCAACTCTGTGAGTTGAATGCACTCATCACAAAGAAGTTTCTGTGAATGCTTCCATCTAGCTTTTATGCAATGATGTTTCCTTTTGCAGCATAGGCCTCAAAGCGCTCCAAATATCCACTTGCAGATTCTACAAAAAGAGGGTTTCAAAACTGCTCTATCAAAAGGCAGGTTGAACTCCGTGAGTTGAATGCACAAAGCACAGGGAACTTTCTGAGAAAGCTTTTGTCCAGTTTCTACGTGAAGATATTTCCTCTTCCAGCATAGGCCGGAAATCGCTACAAATATCCACTTGCAGATTTTACCAAAAGTGTGCTTCAAAACTGCTCTTTGAAAAGAAAGGTTCAACACTGTGAGTTGAATGCACATATCGTGAAGAAGTTTCTGAGAATGCTTCTGTCTAGTACTTAGGTGAAGAGATTCCATTTCACAGCATAGGCCTCATAGTCCTTCAAATATCCACTTGCAGATTCTACAAAAAGAGTGTTTGAAAACTGTTCTATCAAAAGGAAGGTTCAACTCTGTGACTAGAATGCACTCATCACAAAGAAGTTTCTGAGAATGCTTCTGTCTAGTTTTTATGTGAAGATATTTCCTTTTCCAACATAGGCCTCAAAGCGCTCCGAATAAGCACCTGCAGATTGTACAAAAGGAGTGTTTCAAAACTGTTCTATGAAAAGGAACGTTCAAGTCTGTGAGTTGAATGCACTCCTCACAAAGAAGTTTCTGAGAATGCAGCTGTCTAGTTTTTGTGTGAAGATATTTCCTTTTCCTTGCATAGACCTCAAATCGCTGGAAACATCCACTTGCAGATTTCACAAAAAGAGTGTTTCCAAACTGCTCTATCAAAAGACGGGTTGAAATCTGTGAGTTGAATGCACGCATCGAGGAGATCTTTCTGAGAATGCTTCTGTCTAGTTTTTAGGTGAAGATATTCCATTTCCCAGCATGGGCCTCAAAATGCTCCAAATATCCACTTGCAGATTTTACAAAAAGAGTGTTTCAAAACTGCTCTTTCAAAAAGAAGGTTCAAGTCTATGGGTTGAACGCACTCAACACAAGGAAGTTTCTGAGAATGCTTCTGTCCAGTTTTTATGTGAATATATTTCCATTTCCAGCCTAGGCTTCAAAGCGCTCCAAATATCCACTTGCAGATTCTACAAAAAGAGTGTTTCCAAACTTGTCTATCAATTAGTAGGTTTAACTCTGTTAGGTGAATGCACTCATCACAATGAAATTTCTGAGAATGCTTCTCTCTAGTTTTTATGTGAAGCAATTTCCTTTTCCAACATAGGCCTCAAGGTGCTCTGCATAAACACTTGCGAATTCTACAAACTTAGTGATTCAAAACTGTTCTATCAAAAGGAACGTTCAAGTCTGAGGTGAATGCACTCATCAGAGAGAACTTTCTCAGAATGCTTCTGTCTAGTTTTCAGGTGAAGATATTTCATTGCCCAGCATAGGCCTCAAAGCGCTCCAAATATCCACTTGCAGATTCTACAAAAAGAGTCTTTCAAAACTGCTCTTTGAAAAGGAAGGTTCAAATCTGTGAGTTGAAAGCACTCATCAGAGAGAAGTTTCCGAGAATGATTCTATCTAGTTTTCATCTGCATGTGTTTCCTTTTCCACTAGATGCCGCAATCGCACCAAATATCCACTTGCAGTTTCCACGAAAAGAGTGTTGCAGAACTGCTCCATGGAAAGGAGTGTTCAACTCTGTGAGTTCAATCCCCACATGACATAAAAGTTTCTGAAAATGCTTCTGTCCAGTTTGTATATGAAGATATCTCCTTTTCCAGCATAAGCCTCAAAGAGCTCCAAATATCCACTTGCGTATTCTACAAAAACCGTGTTTCATAACTGGTCTATCAAAAGGGAGGTTCAACTCTGTGAGTTGAATGCACTCATCACAAAGAAGTTTCTGTGAATGCTTCCATTTAGCTTTTATGCAATGATGTTTCCTTTTGCAGCATAGGCCTCAAAGCGCTCCAAATATCCACTTGCAGATTCTACAAAAAGAGGGTTTCAAAACTGCTCTATCAAAAGGCAGGTTGAACTCCGTGAGTTGAATGCACAAAGCACAGGGAACTTTCTGAGAAAGCTTTTGTCCAGTTTCTACGTGAAGATATTTCCTATTCCTGCATAGGCCTCAAAGCACTCCATCCATCCACATGAAGATTCTACTAAGAGTGTTTCGAAACTTCTCTATCAAAAGAAAGGTTGAACTCCGTGAGTTCAACGCACACATCACAAAGAAGTTTCTGAGAATGCTTCTGTCCAGTTTTTATATGAAGATATTTCCTTTTCCAGCATAGGCCTCAAAGCGCTCCATATATCCACTTGCAGATGCTACAAAAAGAGTGTTTCAAAACTGCTCTTTCAGAAGGAAGCTTCAAGTCTGTGAGTTGAATGCACTTCTCACAAAGACGTTTCTGAGAATGCTTCTGTCTAGATTTCATGAGAAGATGTTTGCGTTTACATCACAGGCCTCAAATAACTCCAAATATTCACTTGCGTGTTCTACAAAAAGAGTGTTTCGAAACTTCTCTATCGATTGGTAGGTTCAACTCTCTGAGTTGAATGCACTCTTTACATAGAGGTTTCTGAGAATATTTCTGTCTAGTTTTTATGTGAAGATATATCCTTTTCCAACATGGGCCTCGAAGCGCTCCGAATAAACAATTGCAGATTCTACAAAAGGAGTGCTTCAAAACTGTTCTATCGAAAGGAACGTTCAAGTCTGTGAGATGAATGCACTCTTCTCAAAGAGGTTTCTGAGAATGCTGCTGTCTAGTTTTTAGGTGAAGACATTTCCTTTTCCAGCATAGGCCTCAAAGCGCTCCAAATACCCACTTGCAGATTCTACAAAAAGAGTGTCTCCCAACTTCTCTATCAATTGGTAGGTTCAAGTCTGTGAGTTGAATGCAATCCACACAAAGAAGTTTCTGAGAATGCTGCTGTTTAGTTCTTATGTGAAGATATTTCCTTTTCCAGCATAGGCCGGAAATCGCTACAAATATCCACTTGCAGATTTTACCAAAAGTGTGCTTCAAAACTGCTCTTTGAAAAGAAAGGTTCAACACTGTGAGTTGAATGCACATATCGTGAAGAAGTTTCTGAGAATGCTTCTGTCTAGTACTTAGGTGAAGAGATTCCATTTCACAGCATAGGCCTCATAGTGCTCCAAATATCCACTTGCAGATTCTACAAAAAGAGTGTTTGAAAACTGTTC
This sequence comes from Pongo pygmaeus, assembly GCF_028885625.2. Taxonomy (NCBI): domain Eukaryota; kingdom Metazoa; phylum Chordata; class Mammalia; order Primates; family Hominidae; genus Pongo; species Pongo pygmaeus. The sequence goes on from NC_085930.1 coordinate 23,083,745, forward strand.
TATCAAAAGGAAGGTTCAACTCTGTGACTAGAATGCACTCATCACAAAGAAGTTTCTGAGAATGCTTCTGTCTAGTTTTTATGTGAAGACATTTCCTTTTCCAACATAGGCCTCAAAGCGTTCCGAATAAACACTTGCAGATTGTACAAAAGGAGTGTTTCAAAACTGTTCTATGAAAAGGAACGTTCAAGTCTGTGAGTTGAATGCACTCCTCACAAAGAAGTTTCTGAGAATGCAGCTGTCTAGTTTTTGTGTGAAGATATTTCCTTTTCCTTGCATAGGTCTCAAATCGCTGGAAATATCCACTTGCAGATTTCACAAAAAGAGTGTTTCCAAACTGCTCTATCAAAAGACAGGTTCAACTCTGTGAGTGGAATGCACGCATCGAGAAGAACTTTCTGAGAATGCTTCTGTCTAGTTTTTAGGTGAAGATATTACATTTCCCAGCATAGGCCTCAAAGTGCTCCAAATATCCTTTTGCAGATTTTACAAAAAGAGTGTTTCAAAACTGCTCTTTCAAAAAGAAGGTTCAACTCTCTGAGTTGAATGCACTCAACACAAGGAAGTTTCTGAGAATGCTTCTGTCTAGTTTTTATGTGAAGATATTTCCATTTCCAGCATAGGCCTCAAAGCGCTCCAAATATCCATTTGCAGATTCTACAAAAAGAGTGTTTCCAAACTTCTCTATCAATTAGTAGGTTCAACTCTGTGAGGTGAATGCACTCATCACAAAGAAGTTTCTGAGAATGCTGCTGTTTAGTTCTTATGTGAAGATATTTCCTTTTCCAGCATAGGCCGGAAATCGCTCTAAATATCCACTTGCAGATTTTACCAAAAGTGTGTTTCAAAACTGCTCTTTGAAAAGAAAGGTTCAACTCTGTGAGTTGATTGCACATGTGGTGAAGAAGTTTCTGAGAATGCTTCTGTCTAGTACTTAGCTGAAGAGATTTCATTTCACAGCATAGGCCTCATAGTGCTCCAAATATCCACTTGCAGATTCTACAAAAAGAGTGTTTCAAAACTGTTCTATCAAAAGGAAGGTTCAACTCTGTGACTAGAATGCACTCATCACAAAGAAGTTTCTGGGAATGCTTCTGTCTAGTTTTTATGTGAAGATATTTCCTTTTCCAACATAGGCCTCAAAGCGCTCCGAATAAACACCTGCAGATTGTACAAAAGGAGTGTTTCAAAACTGTTCTATGAAAAGGAACGTTCAAGTCTGTGAGTTGAATGCACTCCTCACAAAGAAGTTTCTGAGAATGCAGCTGTCTAGTTTTTGTGTGAAGATATTTCCTTTTCCTTGCATAGACCTCAAATCGCTGGAAATATCCACTTGCAGATTTCACAAAAAGAGTGTTTCCAAACTGCTCTATCAAAAGACGGGTTGAAATCTGTGAGTTGAATGCACGCATCGAGGAGATCTTTCTGAGAATGCTTCTGTCTAGTTTTTAGGTGAAGATATTCCATTTCCCAGCAAGGGCCTCAAAATGCTCCAAATATCCATTTGCAGATTTTACAAAAAGAGTGTTTCAAAGCTGCTCTTTCAAAAAGAAGGTTCAAGCCTATGGGTTGAACGCACTCAACGCAAGGAAGTTTCTGAGAATGCTTCTGTCCAGTTTTTATGTGAATATATTTCCATTTCCAGCCTAGGCTTCAAAGCGCTCCAAATATCCACTTGCAGATTCTACAAAAAGAGTGTTTCCAAACTTGTCTATCAATTAGTAGGTTTAACTCTGTTAGGTGAATGCACTCATCACAATGAAATTTCTGAGAATGCTTCTCTCTAGTTTTTATGTGAAGCAATTTCCTTTTCCAACGTAGGCCTCAAGGTGCTCTGCATAAACACTTGCGAATTCTACAAACTTAGTGATTCAAAACTGTTCTATCAAAAGGAACGTTCAAGTCTGAGGTGAATGCACTCATCAGAGAGAACTTTCTCAGAATGCTTCTGTCTAGTTTTCAGGTGAAGATATTTCACTTCCCAGCATAGGCCTCAAAGCGCTCCAAATATCCACTTGCAGATTCTACAAAAAGAGTCTTTCAAAACTGCTCTTTGAAAAGGAAGGTTCAAATCTGTGAGTTGAAAGCACTCATCAGAGAGAAGTTTCCGAGAATGATTCTATCTAGTTTTCATCTGCATGTGTTTCCTTTTCCACTAGATGCCGCAATCGCACCAAATATCCACTTGCAGTTTCCACGAAAAGAGTGTTGCAGAACTGCTCCATGGAAAGGAGTGTTCAACTCTGTGAGTTCAATCCCCACATGACATAAAAGTTTCTGAAAATGCTTCTGTCCAGTTTGTATATGAAGATTTCTCCTTTTCCTGCATAAGCCTCAAAGAGCTCCAAATATCCACTTGCGTATTCTACAAAAACCGTGTTTCATAACTGGTCTATCAAAAGGGAGGTTCAACTCTGTGAGTTGAATGCACTCATCACAAAGAAGTTTCTGTGAATGCTTCCATCTAGCTTTTATGCAATGATATTTCCTTTTGCAGCATAGGCCTCAAAGCGCTCCAAATATCCACTTGCAGATTCTACAAAAAGAGGGTTTCAAAACTGCTCTATCAAAAGGCAGGTTGAACTCCGTGAGTTGAATGCACAAAGCACAGGGGACTTTCTGAGAAAGCTTTTGTCCAGTTTCTACGTGAAGATATTTCCTATTCCTGCATAGGCCTCAAAGCACTCCATCCATCCACATGAAGATTCTACTAAGAGTGTTTCGAAACTTCTCTATCAAAAGAAAGGTTGAACTCCGTGAGTTCAACGCACACATCACAAAGAAGTTTCTGAGAATGCTTCTGTCCAGCTTTTATATGAAGATATTTCCTTTTCCAGCATAGGCCTCAAAGCGCTCCATATATCCACTTGCAGATGCTACAAAAAGAGTGTTTCAAAACAGCTCTTTCAGAAGGAAGCTTCAAGTCTGTGAGTTGAATGCACTTCTCACAAAGACGTTTCTGAGAATGCTTCTGTCTAGATTTCATGAGAAGATGTTTCCATTTACATCACAGGCCTCAAATCCCTCCAAATATTCACTTGCGTGTTCTACAAAAAGAGTGTTTCGAAACTTCTCTATCGATTGGTAGGTTCAACTCTCTGAGTTGAATGCACTCTTTACAAAGAGGTTTCTGAGAATATTTCTGTCTAGTTTTTATGTGAAGATATATCCTTTTCCAACATAGGCCTCGAAGCGCTCCGACTAAACAATTGCAGATTCTACAAAAGGAGTGCTTCAAAACTGTTCTATCGAAAGGAACGTTCAAGTCTGTGAGATGAATGCACTCTTCTCAAAGAGGTTTCTGAGAATGCTGCTGTCTAGTTTTTAGGTGAAGACATTTCCTTTTCCAGCATAGGCCTCAAAGCGCTCCAAATACCCACTCGCAGATTCTACAAAAAGAGTGTCTCCCAACTTCTCTATCAATTGGTAGGTTCAAGTCTGTGAGTTGAATGCAATCCACACAAAGAAGTTTCTGAGAATGCTGCTGTTTAGTTCTTATGTGAAGATATTTCCTTTTCCAGCATAGGCCGGAAATCGCTACAAATATCCACTTGCAGATTTTACCAAAAGTGTGCTTCAAAACTGCTCTTTGAAAAGAAAGGTTCAACACTGTGAGTTGAATGCACATATCGTGAAGAAGTTTCTGAGAATGCTTCTGTCTAGTACTTAGGTGAAGAGATTCCATTTCACAGCATAGGCCTCATAGTGCTCCAAATATCCACTTGCAGATTCTACAAAAAGAGTGTTTGAAAACTGTTCTATCAAAAGGAAGGTTCAACTCTGTGACTAGAATGCACTCATCACAAAGAAGTTTCTGAGAATGCTTCTGTCTAGTTTTTATGTGAAGACATTTCCTTTTCCAACATAGGCCTCAAAGCGTTCCGAATAAACACTTGCAGATTGTACAAAAGGAGTGTTTCAAAACTGTTCTATGAAAAGGAACGTTCAAGTCTGTGAGTTGAATGCACTCCTCACAAAGAAGTTTCTGAGAATGCAGCTGTCTAGTTTTTGTGTGAAGATATTTCCTTTTCCTTGCATAGGTCTCAAATCGCTGGAAATATCCACTTGCAGATTTCACAAAAAGAGTGTTTCCAAACTGCTCTATCAAAAGACAGGTTCAACTCTGTGAGTGGAATGCACGCATCGAGAAGAACTTTCTGAGAATGCTTCTGTCTAGTTTTTAGGTGAAGATATTACATTTCCCAGCATAGGCCTCAAAGTGCTCCAAATATCCTTTTGCAGATTTTACAAAAAGAGTGTTTCAAAACTGCTCTTTCAAAAAGAAGGTTCAAGTCTGTGAGTTGAATGCACTCAACACAAGGAAGTTTCTGAGAATGCTTCTGTCTAGTTTTTATGTGAAGATATTTCCTTTTCCAGCATAGGCCTCAAAGCGCTCCAAATATCCATTTGCAGATTCTACAAAAAGAGTGTTTCCAAACTTCTCTATCAATTAGAAGGTTCAACTCTGTGAGGTGAATGCACTCATCACAAAGAAGTTTCTGAGAATGCTGCTGTTTAGTTCTTATGTGAAGATATTTCCTTTTCCAGCATAGGCCGGAAATCGCTACAAATTTCCACTTGCAGATTTTACCAAAAGTGTGTTTCAAAACTACTCTTTGAAAAGAAAGGTTCAACTCTGTGAGTTGATTGCACATGTGGTGAAGAAGTTTCTGAGAATGCTTCTGTCTAGTACTTAGCTGAAGAGATTTCATTTCACAGCATAGGCCTCATAGTGCTCCAAATATCCACTTGCAGATTCTACAAAAAGAGTGTTTCAAAACTGTTCTATCAAAGGGAAGGTTCAACTCTGTGACTGGAATTCACTCATCACAAAGAAGTTTCTGAGAATGCTTCTGTCTAGTTTTTATGTGAAGATATTTCCTTTTCCAACATAGGCCTCAAAGCGCTCCGAATAAACACCTGCAGATTGTACAAAAGGAGTGTTTCAAAACTGTTCTATGAAAAGGAACGTTCAAGTCTGTGAGTTGAATGCACTCCTCACAAAGAAGTTTCTGAGAATGCAGCTGTCTAGTTTTTGTGTGAAGATATTTCCTTTTCCTTGCATAGACCTCAAATCGCTGGAAATATCCACTTGCAGATTTCACAAAAAGAGTGTTTCCAAACTGCTCTATCAAAAGACGGGTTGAAATCTGTGAGTTGAATGCACGCATCGAGGAGATCTTTCTGAGAATGCTTCTGTCTAGTTTTTAGGTGATGATATTCCATTTCCCAGCATGGGCCTCAAAATGCTCCAAATATCCATTTGCAGATTTTACAAAAAGAGTGTTTCAAAACTGCTCTTTCAAAAAGAAGGATGATTTCCAATTTCATCCATGTCCCTACAAAGGACATGATCATTCTCAGTAAACTATCGCAAGAACAAAAAACCAAACACCGCATATTCTCACTCATAGGTGGGAATTGAACAATGAGAACACATGGACACAGGAAGGGGAACATCACACTTCAGGGACTGTTGTGGGTTGGGGGGAGGGGGCAGGGATAACATTGGGAGATATACCTAATGCTAGATGACGAGTTGGTGGGTGCAGTGCACCAGCATGGCACATGTATACATATGCAACTTACTGCACATTGGGCACATGTACCATAAAACCTAAAGTATAATAATAATATTAATAATAATAATTACAATAAAAGAAAAAAAAAAAAAAAAAAAAAGAAAGTTCAAGTCTATGGGTTGAACGCACTCAACACAAGGAAGTTTCTGAGAATGCTTCTGTCCAGTTTTTATGTGAATATATTTCCATTTCCAGCCTAGGCTTCAAAGCGCTCCAAATATCCACTTGCAGATTCTACAAAAAGAGTGTTTCCAAACTTGTCTATCAATTAGTAGGTTTAACTCTGTTAGGTGAATGCACTCATCACAATGAAATTTCTGAGAATGCTTCTCTCTAGTTTTTATGTGAAGCAATTTCCTTTTCCAACGTAGGCCTCAAGGTGCTCTGCATAAACACTTGCGAATTCTACAAACTTAGTGATTCAAAACTGTTCTATCAAAAGGAACGTTCAAGTCTGAGGTGAATGCACTCATCAGAGAGAACTTTCTCAGAATGCTTCTGTCTAGTTTTCAGGTGAAGATATTTCACTTCCCAGCATAGGCCTCAAAGCGCTCCAAATATCCACTTGCAGATTCTACAAAAAGAGTCTTTCAAAACTGCTCTTTGAAAAGGAAGTTTCAAATCTGTGAGTTGAAAGCACTCATCAGAGAGAAGTTTCCGAGAATGATTCTATCTAGTTTTCATCTGCATGTGTTTCCTTTCCCACTAGATGCCGCAATCGCACCAAATATCCACTTGCAGTTTCCACGAAAAGAGTGTTGCAGAACTGCTCCATGGAAAGGAGTGTTCAACTCTGTGAGTTCAATCCCCACATGACATAAAAGTTTCTGAAAATGCTTCTGTCCAGTTTGTATATGAAGATATCTCCTTTTCCAGCATAAGCCTCAAAGAGCTCCAAATATCCACTTGCGTATTCTACAAAAACCGTGTTTCATAACTGGTCTATCAAAAGGGAGGTTCAACTCTGTGAGTTGAATGCACTCATCACAAAGAAGTTTCTGTGAATGCTTCCATCTAGCTTTTATGCAATGATATTTCCTTTTGCAGCATAGGCCTCAAAGCGCTCCAAATATCCACTTGCAGATTCTACAAAAAGAGGGTTTCAAAACTGCTCTATCAAAAGGCAGGTTGAACTCCGTGAGTTGAATGCACAAAGCACAGGGAACTTTCTGAGAAAGCTTTTGTCCAGTTTCTACGTGAAGATATTTCCTTTTCCAGCATAGGCCGGAAATCGCTACAAATATCCACTTGCAGATTTTACCAAAAGTGTGCTTCAAAACTGCTCTTTGAAAAGAAAGGTTCAACACTGTGAGTTGAATGCACATATCGTGAAGAAGTTTCTGAGAATGCTTCTGTCTAGTACTTAGGTGAAGAGATTCCATTTCACAGCATAGGCCTCATAGTGCTCCAAATATCCACTTGCAGATTCTACAAAAAGAGTGTTTGAAAACTGTTCTATCAAAAGGAAGGTTCAACTCTGTGAGTAGAATGCACTCATCACAAAGAAGTTTCTGAGAATGCTTCTGTCTAGTTTTTATGTGAAGACATTTCCTTTTCCAACATAGGCCTCAAAGCGTTCCGAATAAACACTTGCAGATTGTACAAAAGGAGTGTTTCAAAACTGTTCTATGAAAAGGAACGTTCAAGTCTGTGAGTTGAATGCACTCCTCACAAAGAAGTTTCTGAGAATGCAGCTGTCTAGTTTTTGTGTGAAGATATTTCCTTTTCCTTGCATAGGTCTCAAATCGCTGGAAATATCCACTTGCAGATTTCACAAAAAGAGTGTTTCCAAACTGCTCTATCAAAAGACAGGTTCAACTCTGTGAGTGGAATGCACGCATCGAGAAGAACTTTCTGAGAATGCTTCTGTCTAGTTTTTAGGTGAAGATATTACATTTCCCAGCATAGGCCTCAAAGTGCTCCAAATATCCTTTTGCAGATTTTACAAAAAGAGTGTTTCAAAACTGCTCTTTCAAAAAGAAGGTTCAACTCTCTGAGTTGAATGCACTCAACACAAGGAAGTTTCTGAGAATGCTTCTGTCTAGTTTTTATGTGAAGATATTTCCATTTCCAGCATAGGCCTCAAAGCGCTCCAAATATCCATTTGCAGATTCTACAAAAAGAGTGTTTCCAAACTTCTCTATCAATTAGTAGGTTCAACTCTGTGAGGTGAATGCACTCATCACAAAGAAGTTTCTGAGAATGCTGCTGTTTAGTTCTTATGTGAAGATATTTCCTTTTCCAGCATAGGCCGGAAATCGCTCTAAATATCCACTTGCAGATTTTACCAAAAGTGTGTTTCAAAACTGCTCTTTGAAAAGAAAGGTTCAACTCTGTGAGTTGATTGCACATGTGGTGAAGAAGTTTCTGAGAATGCTTCTGTCTAGTACTTAGCTGAAGAGATTTCATTTCACAGCATAGGCCTCATAGTGCTCCAAATATCCACTTGCAGATTCTACAAAAAGAGTGTTTCAAAACTGTTCTATCAAAAGGAAGGTTCAACTCTGTGACTAGAATGCACTCATCACAAAGAAGTTTCTGGGAATGCTTCTGTCTAGTTTTTATGTGAAGATATTTCCTTTTCCAACATAGGCCTCAAAGCGCTCCGAATAAACACCTGCAGATTGTACAAAAGGAGTGTTTCAAAACTGTTCTATGAAAAGGAACGTTCAAGTCTGTGAGTTGAATGCACTCCTCACAAAGAAGTTTCTGAGAATGCAGCTGTCTAGTTTTTGTGTGAAGATATTTCCTTTTCCTTGCATAGACCTCAAATCGCTGGAAATATCCACTTGCAGATTTCACAAAAAGAGTGTTTCCAAACTGCTCTATCAAAAGACGGGTTGAAATCTGTGAGTTGAATGCACGCATCGAGGAGATCTTTCTGAGAATGCTTCTGTCTAGTTTTTAGGTGAAGATATTCCATTTCCCAGCAAGGGCCTCAAAATGCTCCAAATATCCATTTGCAGATTTTACAAAAAGAGTGTTTCAAAGCTGCTCTTTCAAAAAGAAGGTTCAAGCCTATGGGTTGAACGCACTCAACGCAAGGAAGTTTCTGAGAATGCTTCTGTCCAGTTTTTATGTGAATATATTTCCATTTCCAGCCTAGGCTTCAAAGCGCTCCAAATATCCACTTGCAGATTCTACAAAAAGAGTGTTTCCAAACTTGTCTATCAATTAGTAGGTTTAACTCTGTTAGGTGAATGCACTCATCACAATGAAATTTCTGAGAATGCTTCTCTCTAGTTTTTATGTGAAGCAATTTCCTTTTCCAACGTAGGCCTCAAGGTGCTCTGCATAAACACTTGCGAATTCTACAAACTTAGTGATTCAAAACTGTTCTATCAAAAGGAACGTTCAAGTCTGAGGTGAATGCACTCATCAGAGAGAACTTTCTCAGAATGCTTCTGTCTAGTTTTCAGGTGAAGATATTTCACTTCCCAGCATAGGCCTCAAAGCGCTCCAAATATCCACTTGCAGATTCTACAAAAAGAGTCTTTCAAAACTGCTCTTTGAAAAGGAAGGTTCAAATCTGTGAGTTGAAAGCACTCATCAGAGAGAAGTTTCCGAGAATGATTCTATCTAGTTTTCATCTGCATGTGTTTCCTTTTCCACTAGATGCCGCAATCGCACCAAATATCCACTTGCAGTTTCCACGAAAAGAGTGTTGCAGAACTGCTCCATGGAAAGGAGTGTTCAACTCTGTGAGTTCAATCCCCACATGACATAAAAGTTTCTGAAAATGCTTCTGTCCAGTTTGTATATGAAGATTTCTCCTTTTCCTGCATAAGCCTCAAAGAGCTCCAAATATCCACTTGCGTATTCTACAAAAACCGTGTTTCATAACTGGTCTATCAAAAGGGAGGTTCAACTCTGTGAGTTGAATGCACTCATCACAAAGAAGTTTCTGTGAATGCTTCCATCTAGCTTTTATGCAATGATATTTCCTTTTGCAGCATAGGCCTCAAAGCGCTCCAAATATCCACTTGCAGATTCTACAAAAAGAGGGTTTCAAAACTGCTCTATCAAAAGGCAGGTTGAACTCCGTGAGTTGAATGCACAAAGCACAGGGGACTTTCTGAGAAAGCTTTTGTCCAGTTTCTACGTGAAGATATTTCCTATTCCTGCATAGGCCTCAAAGCACTCCATCCATCCACATGAAGATTCTACTAAGAGTGTTTCGAAACTTCTCTATCAAAAGAAAGGTTGAACTCCGTGAGTTCAACGCACACATCACAAAGAAGTTTCTGAGAATGCTTCTGTCCAGCTTTTATATGAAGATATTTCCTTTTCCAGCATAGGCCTCAAAGCGCTCCATATATCCACTTGCAGATGCTACAAAAAGAGTGTTTCAAAACAGCTCTTTCAGAAGGAAGCTTCAAGTCTGTGAGTTGAATGCACTTCTCACAAAGACGTTTCTGAGAATGCTTCTGTCTAGATTTCATGAGAAGATGTTTCCATTTACATCACAGGCCTCAAATCCCTCCAAATATTCACTTGCGTGTTCTACAAAAAGAGTGTTTCGAAACTTCTCTATCGATTGGTAGGTTCAACTCTCTGAGTTGAATGCACTCTTTACAAAGAGGTTTCTGAGAATATTTCTGTCTAGTTTTTATGTGAAGATATATCCTTTTCCAACATAGGCCTCGAAGCGCTCCGACTAAACAATTGCAGATTCTACAAAAGGAGTGCTTCAAAACTGTTCTATCGAAAGGAACGTTCAAGTCTGTGAGATGAATGCACTCTTCTCAAAGAGGTTTCTGAGAATGCTGCTGTCTAGTTTTTAGGTGAAGACATTTCCTTTTCCAGCATAGGCCTCAAAGCGCTCCAAATACCCACTCGCAGATTCTACAAAAAGAGTGTCTCCCAACTTCTCTATCAATTGGTAGGTTCAAGTCTGTGAGTTGAATGCAATCCACACAAAGAAGTTTCTGAGAATGCTGCTGTTTAGTTCTTATGTGAAGATATTTCCTTTTCCAGCATAGGCCGGAAATCGCTACAAATATCCACTTGCAGATTTTACCAAAAGTGTGCTTCAAAACTGCTCTTTGAAAAGAAAGGTTCAACACTGTGAGTTGAATGCACATATCGTGAAGAAGTTTCTGAGAATGCTTCTGTCTAGTACTTAGGTGAAGAGATTCCATTTCACAGCATAGGCCTCATAGTGCTCCAAATATCCACTTGCAGATTCTACAAAAAGAGTGTTTGAAAACTGTTCTATCAAAAGGAAGGTTCAACTCTGTGACTAGAATGCACTCATCACAAAGAAGTTTCTGAGAATGCTTCTGTCTAGTTTTTATGTGAAGACATTTCCTTTTCCAACATAGGCCTCAAAGCGTTCCGAATAAACACTTGCAGATTGTACAAAAGGAGTGTTTCAAAACTGTTCTATGAAAAGGAACGTTCAAGTCTGTGAGTTGAATGCACTCCTCACAAAGAAGTTTCTGAGAATGCAGCTGTCTAGTTTTTGTGTGAAGATATTTCCTTTTCCTTGCATAGGTCTCAAATCGCTGGAAATATCCACTTGCAGATTTCACAAAAAGAGTGTTTCCAAACTGCTCTATCAAAAGACAGGTTCAACTCTGTGAGTGGAATGCACGCATCGAGAAGAACTTTCTGAGAATGCTTCTGTCTAGTTTTTAGGTGAAGATATTACATTTCCCAGCATAGGCCTCAAAGTGCTCCAAATATCCTTTTGCAGATTTTACAAAAAGAGTGTTTCAAAACTGCTCTTTCAAAAAGAAGGTTCAAGTCTGTGAGTTGAATGCACTCAACACAAGGAAGTTTCTGAGAATGCTTCTGTCTAGTTTTTATGTGAAGATATTTCCTTTTCCAGCATAGGCCTCAAAGCGCTCCAAATATCCATTTGCAGATTCTACAAAAAGAGTGTTTCCAAACTTCTCTATCAATTAGAAGGTTCAACTCTGTGAGGTGAATGCACTCATCACAAAGAAGTTTCTGAGAATGCTGCTGTTTAGTTCTTATGTGAAGATATTTCCTTTTCCAGCATAGGCCGGAAATCGCTACAAATTTCCACTTGCAGATTTTACCAAAAGTGTGTTTCAAAACTACTCTTTGAAAAGAAAGGTTCAACTCTGTGAGTTGATTGCACATGTGGTGAAGAAGTTTCTGAGAATGCTTCTGTCTAGTACTTAGCTGAAGAGATTTCATTTCACAGCATAGGCCTCATAGTGCTCCAAATATCCACTTGCAGATTCTACAAAAAGAGTGTTTCAAAACTGTTCTATCAAAGGGAAGGTTCAACTCTGTGACTGGAATTCACTCATCACAAAGAAGTTTCTGAGAATGCTTCTGTCTAGTTTTTATGTGAAGATATTTCCTTTTCCAACATAGGCCTCAAAGCGCTCCGAATAAACACCTGCAGATTGTACAAAAGGAGTGTTTCAAAACTGTTCTATGAAAAGGAACGTTCAAGTCTGTGAGTTGAATGCACTCCTCACAAAGAAGTTTCTGAGAATGCAGCTGTCTAGTTTTTGTGTGAAGATATTTCCTTTTCCTTGCATAGACCTCAAATCGCTGGAAATATCCACTTGCAGATTTCACAAAAAGAGTGTTTCCAAACTGCTCTATCAAAAGACGGGTTGAAATCTGTGAGTTGAATGCACGCATCGAGGAGATCTTTCTGAGAATGCTTCTGTCTAGTTTTTAGGTGATGATATTCCATTTCCCAGCATGGGCCTCAAAATGCTCCAAATATCCATTTGCAGATTTTACAAAAAGAGTGTTTCAAAACTGCTCTTTCAAAAAGAAGGATGATTTCCAATTTCATCCATGTCCCTACAAAGGACATGATCATTCTCAGTAAACTATCGCAAGAACAAAAAACCAAACACCGCATATTCTCACTCATAGGTGGGAATTGAACAATGAGAACACATGGACACAGGAAGGGGAACATCACACTTCAGGGACTGTTGTGGGTTGGGGGGAGGGGGCAGGGATAACATTGGGAGATATACCTAATGCTAGATGACGAGTTGGTGGGTGCAGTGCACCAGCATGGCACATGTATACATATGCAACTTACTGCACATTGGGCACATGTACCATAAAACCTAAAGTATAATAATAATATTAATAATAATAATTACAATAAAAGAAAAAAAAAAAAAAAAAAAAAGAAAGTTCAAGTCTATGGGTTGAACGCACTCAACACAAGGAAGTTTCTGAGAATGCTTCTGTCCAGTTTTTATGTGAATATATTTCCATTTCCAGCCTAGGCTTCAAAGCGCTCCAAATATCCACTTGCAGATTCTACAAAAAGAGTGTTTCCAAACTTGTCTATCAATTAGTAGGTTTAACTCTGTTAGGTGAATGCACTCATCACAATGAAATTTCTGAGAATGCTTCTCTCTAGTTTTTATGTGAAGCAATTTCCTTTTCCAACGTAGGCCTCAAGGTGCTCTGCATAAACACTTGCGAATTCTACAAACTTAGTGATTCAAAACTGTTCTATCAAAAGGAACGTTCAAGTCTGAGGTGAATGCACTCATCAGAGAGAACTTTCTCAGAATGCTTCTGTCTAGTTTTCAGGTGAAGATATTTCACTTCCCAGCATAGGCCTCAAAGCGCTCCAAATATCCACTTGCAGATTCTACAAAAAGAGTCTTTCAAAACTGCTCTTTGAAAAGGAAGTTTCAAATCTGTGAGTTGAAAGCACTCATCAGAGAGAAGTTTCCGAGAATGATTCTATCTAGTTTTCATCTGCATGTGTTTCCTTTCCCACTAGATGCCGCAATCGCACCAAATATCCACTTGCAGTTTCCACGAAAAGAGTGTTGCAGAACTGCTCCATGGAAAGGAGTGTTCAACTCTGTGAGTTCAATCCCCACATGACATAAAAGTTTCTGAAAATGCTTCTGTCCAGTTTGTATATGAAGATATCTCCTTTTCCAGCATAAGCCTCAAAGAGCTCCAAATATCCACTTGCGTATTCTACAAAAACCGTGTTTCATAACTGGTCTATCAAAAGGGAGGTTCAACTCTGTGAGTTGAATGCACTCATCACAAAGAAGTTTCTGTGAATGCTTCCATCTAGCTTTTATGCAATGATATTTCCTTTTGCAGCATAGGCCTCAAAGCGCTCCAAATATCCACTTGCAGATTCTACAAAAAGAGGGTTTCAAAACTGCTCTATCAAAAGGCAGGTTGAACTCCGTGAGTTGAATGCACAAAGCACAGGGAACTTTCTGAGAAAGCTTTTGTCCAGTTTCTACGTGAAGATATTTCCTTTTCCAGCATAGGCCGGAAATCGCTACAAATATCCACTTGCAGATTTTACCAAAAGTGTGCTTCAAAACTGCTCTTTGAAAAGAAAGGTTCAACACTGTGAGTTGAATGCACATATCGTGAAGAAGTTTCTGAGAATGCTTCTGTCTAGTACTTAGGTGAAGAGATTCCATTTCACAGCATAGGCCTCATAGTGCTCCAAATATCCACTTGCAGATTCTACAAAAAGAGTGTTTGAAAACTGTTCTATCAAAAGGAAGGTTCAACTCTGTGAGTAGAATGCACTCATCACAAAGAAGTTTCTGAGAATGCTTCTGTCTAGTTTTTATGTGAAGACATTTCCTTTTCCAACATAGGCCTCAAAGCGTTCCGAATAAACACTTGCAGATTGTACAAAAGGAGTGTTTCAAAACTGTTCTATGAAAAGGAACGTTCAAGTCTGTGAGTTGAATGCACTCCTCACAAAGAAGTTTCTGAGAATGCAGCTGTCTAGTTTTTGTGTGAAGATATTTCCTTTTCCTTGCATAGGTCTCAAATCGCTGGAAATATCCACTTGCAGATTTCACAAAAAGAGTGTTTCCAAACTGCTCTATCAAAAGACAGGTTCAACTCTGTGAGTGGAATGCACGCATCGAGAAGAACTTTCTGAGAATGCTTCTGTCTAGTTTTTAGGTGAAGATATTACATTTCCCAGCATAGGCCTCAAAGTGCTCCAAATATCCTTTTGCAGATTTTACAAAAAGAGTGTTTCAAAACTGCTCTTTCAAAAAGAAGGTTCAACTCTCTGAGTTGAATGCACTCAACACAAGGAAGTTTCTGAGAATGCTTCTGTCTAGTTTTTATGTGAAGATATTTCCATTTCCAGCATAGGCCTCAAAGCGCTCCAAATATCCATTTGCAGATTCTACAAAAAGAGTGTTTCCAAACTTCTCTATCAATTAGTAGGTTCAACTCTGTGAGGTGAATGCACTCATCACAAAGAAGTTTCTGAGAATGCTGCTGTTTAGTTCTTATGTGAAGATATTTCCTTTTCCAGCATAGGCCGGAAATCGCTCTAAATATCCACTTGCAGATTTTACCAAAAGTGTGTTTCAAAACTGCTCTTTGAAAAGAAAGGTTCAACTCTGTGAGTTGATTGCACATGTGGTGAAGAAGTTTCTGAGAATGCTTCTGTCTAGTACTTAGCTGAAGAGATTTCATTTCACAGCATAGGCCTCATAGTGCTCCAAATATCCACTTGCAGATTCTACAAAAAGAGTGTTTCAAAACTGTTCTATCAAAAGGAAGGTTCAACTCTGTGACTAGAATGCACTCATCACAAAGAAGTTTCTGGGAATGCTTCTGTCTAGTTTTTATGTGAAGATATTTCCTTTTCCAACATAGGCCTCAAAGCGCTCCGAATAAACACCTGCAGATTGTACAAAAGGAGTGTTTCAAAACTGTTCTATGAAAAGGAACGTTCAAGTCTGTGAGTTGAATGCACTCCTCACAAAGAAGTTTCTGAGAATGCAGCTGTCTAGTTTTTGTGTGAAGATATTTCCTTTTCCTTGCATAGACCTCAAATCGCTGGAAATATCCACTTGCAGATTTCACAAAAAGAGTGTTTCCAAACTGCTCTATCAAAAGACGGGTTGAAATCTGTGAGTTGAATGCACGCATCGAGGAGATCTTTCTGAGAATGCTTCTGTCTAGTTTTTAGGTGAAGATATTCCATTTCCCAGCAAGGGCCTCAAAATGCTCCAAATATCCATTTGCAGATTTTACAAAAAGAGTGTTTCAAAGCTGCTCTTTCAAAAAGAAGGTTCAAGCCTATGGGTTGAACGCACTCAACGCAAGGAAGTTTCTGAGAATGCTTCTGTCCAGTTTTTATGTGAATATATTTCCATTTCCAGCCTAGGCTTCAAAGCGCTCCAAATATCCACTTGCAGATTCTACAAAAAGAGTGTTTCCAAACTTGTCTATCAATTAGTAGGTTTAACTCTGTTAGGTGAATGCACTCATCACAATGAAATTTCTGAGAATGCTTCTCTCTAGTTTTTATGTGAAGCAATTTCCTTTTCCAACGTAGGCCTCAAGGTGCTCTGCATAAACACTTGCGAATTCTACAAACTTAGTGATTCAAAACTGTTCTATCAAAAGGAACGTTCAAGTCTGAGGTGAATGCACTCATCAGAGAGAACTTTCTCAGAATGCTTCTGTCTAGTTTTCAGGTGAAGATATTTCACTTCCCAGCATAGGCCTCAAAGCGCTCCAAATATCCACTTGCAGATTCTACAAAAAGAGTCTTTCAAAACTGCTCTTTGAAAAGGAAGGTTCAAATCTGTGAGTTGAAAGCACTCATCAGAGAGAAGTTTCCGAGAATGATTCTATCTAGTTTTCATCTGCATGTGTTTCCTTTTCCACTAGATGCCGCAATCGCACCAAATATCCACTTGCAGTTTCCACGAAAAGAGTGTTGCAGAACTGCTCCATGGAAAGGAGTGTTCAACTCTGTGAGTTCAATCCCCACATGACATAAAAGTTTCTGAAAATGCTTCTGTCCAGTTTGTATATGAAGATTTCTCCTTTTCCTGCATAAGCCTCAAAGAGCTCCAAATATCCACTTGCGTATTCTACAAAAACCGTGTTTCATAACTGGTCTATCAAAAGGGAGGTTCAACTCTGTGAGTTGAATGCACTCATCACAAAGAAGTTTCTGTGAATGCTTCCATCTAGCTTTTATGCAATGATATTTCCTTTTGCAGCATAGGCCTCAAAGCGCTCCAAATATCCACTTGCAGATTCTACAAAAAGAGGGTTTCAAAACTGCTCTATCAAAAGGCAGGTTGAACTCCGTGAGTTGAATGCACAAAGCACAGGGGACTTTCTGAGAAAGCTTTTGTCCAGTTTCTACGTGAAGATATTTCCTATTCCTGCATAGGCCTCAAAGCACTCCATCCATCCACATGAAGATTCTACTAAGAGTGTTTCGAAACTTCTCTATCAAAAGAAAGGTTGAACTCCGTGAGTTCAACGCACACATCACAAAGAAGTTTCTGAGAATGCTTCTGTCCAGCTTTTATATGAAGATATTTCCTTTTCCAGCATAGGCCTCAAAGCGCTCCATATATCCACTTGCAGATGCTACAAAAAGAGTGTTTCAAAACAGCTCTTTCAGAAGGAAGCTTCAAGTCTGTGAGTTGAATGCACTTCTCACAAAGACGTTTCTGAGAATGCTTCTGTCTAGATTTCATGAGAAGATGTTTCCATTTACATCACAGGCCTCAAATCCCTCCAAATATTCACTTGCGTGTTCTACAAAAAGAGTGTTTCGAAACTTCTCTATCGATTGGTAGGTTCAACTCTCTGAGTTGAATGCACTCTTTACAAAGAGGTTTCTGAGAATATTTCTGTCTAGTTTTTATGTGAAGATATATCCTTTTCCAACATAGGCCTCGAAGCGCTCCGACTAAACAATTGCAGATTCTACAAAAGGAGTGCTTCAAAACTGTTCTATCGAAAGGAACGTTCAAGTCTGTGAGATGAATGCACTCTTCTCAAAGAGGTTTCTGAGAATGCTGCTGTCTAGTTTTTAGGTGAAGACATTTCCTTTTCCAGCATAGGCCTCAAAGCGCTCCAAATACCCACTCGCAGATTCTACAAAAAGAGTGTCTCCCAACTTCTCTATCAATTGGTAGGTTCAAGTCTGTGAGTTGAATGCAATCCACACAAAGAAGTTTCTGAGAATGCTGCTGTTTAGTTCTTATGTGAAGATATTTCCTTTTCCAGCATAGGCCGGAAATCGCTACAAATATCCACTTGCAGATTTTACCAAAAGTGTGCTTCAAAACTGCTCTTTGAAAAGAAAGGTTCAACACTGTGAGTTGAATGCACATATCGTGAAGAAGTTTCTGAGAATGCTTCTGTCTAGTACTTAGGTGAAGAGATTCCATTTCACAGCATAGGCCTCATAGTGCTCCAAATATCCACTTGCAGATTCTACAAAAAGAGTGTTTGAAAACTGTTCTATCAAAAGGAAGGTTCAACTCTGTGACTAGAATGCACTCATCACAAAGAAGTTTCTGAGAATGCTTCTGTCTAGTTTTTATGTGAAGACATTTCCTTTTCCAACATAGGCCTCAAAGCGTTCCGAATAAACACTTGCAGATTGTACAAAAGGAGTGTTTCAAAACTGTTCTATGAAAAGGAACGTTCAAGTCTGTGAGTTGAATGCACTCCTCACAAAGAAGTTTCTGAGAATGCAGCTGTCTAGTTTTTGTGTGAAGATATTTCCTTTTCCTTGCATAGGTCTCAAATCGCTGGAAATATCCACTTGCAGATTTCACAAAAAGAGTGTTTCCAAACTGCTCTATCAAAAGACAGGTTCAACTCTGTGAGTGGAATGCACGCATCGAGAAGAACTTTCTGAGAATGCTTCTGTCTAGTTTTTAGGTGAAGATATTACATTTCCCAGCATAGGCCTCAAAGTGCTCCAAATATCCTTTTGCAGATTTTACAAAAAGAGTGTTTCAAAACTGCTCTTTCAAAAAGAAGGTTCAAGTCTGTGAGTTGAATGCACTCAACACAAGGAAGTTTCTGAGAATGCTTCTGTCTAGTTTTTATGTGAAGATATTTCCTTTTCCAGCATAGGCCTCAAAGCGCTCCAAATATCCATTTGCAGATTCTACAAAAAGAGTGTTTCCAAACTTCTCTATCAATTAGAAGGTTCAACTCTGTGAGGTGAATGCACTCATCACAAAGAAGTTTCTGAGAATGCTGCTGTTTAGTTCTTATGTGAAGATATTTCCTTTTCCAGCATAGGCCGGAAATCGCTACAAATTTCCACTTGCAGATTTTACCAAAAGTGTGTTTCAAAACTACTCTTTGAAAAGAAAGGTTCAACTCTGTGAGTTGATTGCACATGTGGTGAAGAAGTTTCTGAGAATGCTTCTGTCTAGTACTTAGCTGAAGAGATTTCATTTCACAGCATAGGCCTCATAGTGCTCCAAATATCCACTTGCAGATTCTACAAAAAGAGTGTTTCAAAACTGTTCTATCAAAGGGAAGGTTCAACTCTGTGACTGGAATTCACTCATCACAAAGAAGTTTCTGAGAATGCTTCTGTCTAGTTTTTATGTGAAGATATTTCCTTTTCCAACATAGGCCTCAAAGCGCTCCGAATAAACACCTGCAGATTGTACAAAAGGAGTGTTTCAAAACTGTTCTATGAAAAGGAACGTTCAAGTCTGTGAGTTGAATGCACTCCTCACAAAGAAGTTTCTGAGAATGCAGCTGTCTAGTTTTTGTGTGAAGATATTTCCTTTTCCTTGCATAGACCTCAAATCGCTGGAAATATCCACTTGCAGATTTCACAAAAAGAGTGTTTCCAAACTGCTCTATCAAAAGACGGGTTGAAATCTGTGAGTTGAATGCACGCATCGAGGAGATCTTTCTGAGAATGCTTCTGTCTAGTTTTTAGGTGATGATATTCCATTTCCCAGCATGGGCCTCAAAATGCTCCAAATATCCATTTGCAGATTTTACAAAAAGAGTGTTTCAAAACTGCTCTTTCAAAAAGAAGGATGATTTCCAATTTCATCCATGTCCCTACAAAGGACATGATCATTCTCAGTAAACTATCGCAAGAACAAAAAACCAAACACCGCATATTCTCACTCATAGGTGGGAATTGAACAATGAGAACACATGGACACAGGAAGGGGAACATCACACTTCAGGGACTGTTGTGGGTTGGGGGGAGGGGGCAGGGATAACATTGGGAGATATACCTAATGCTAGATGACGAGTTGGTGGGTGCAGTGCACCAGCATGGCACATGTATACATATGCAACTTACTGCACATTGGGCACATGTACCATAAAACCTAAAGTATAATAATAATATTAATAATAATAATTACAATAAAAGAAAAAAAAAAAAAAAAAAAAAGAAAGTTCAAGTCTATGGGTTGAACGCACTCAACACAAGGAAGTTTCTGAGAATGCTTCTGTCCAGTTTTTATGTGAATATATTTCCATTTCCAGCCTAGGCTTCAAAGCGCTCCAAATATCCACTTGCAGATTCTACAAAAAGAGTGTTTCCAAACTTGTCTATCAATTAGTAGGTTTAACTCTGTTAGGTGAATGCACTCATCACAATGAAATTTCTGAGAATGCTTCTCTCTAGTTTTTATGTGAAGCAATTTCCTTTTCCAACGTAGGCCTCAAGGTGCTCTGCATAAACACTTGCGAATTCTACAAACTTAGTGATTCAAAACTGTTCTATCAAAAGGAACGTTCAAGTCTGAGGTGAATGCACTCATCAGAGAGAACTTTCTCAGAATGCTTCTGTCTAGTTTTCAGGTGAAGATATTTCACTTCCCAGCATAGGCCTCAAAGCGCTCCAAATATCCACTTGCAGATTCTACAAAAAGAGTCTTTCAAAACTGCTCTTTGAAAAGGAAGTTTCAAATCTGTGAGTTGAAAGCACTCATCAGAGAGAAGTTTCCGAGAATGATTCTATCTAGTTTTCATCTGCATGTGTTTCCTTTCCCACTAGATGCCGCAATCGCACCAAATATCCACTTGCAGTTTCCACGAAAAGAGTGTTGCAGAACTGCTCCATGGAAAGGAGTGTTCAACTCTGTGAGTTCAATCCCCACATGACATAAAAGTTTCTGAAAATGCTTCTGTCCAGTTTGTATATGAAGATATCTCCTTTTCCAGCATAAGCCTCAAAGAGCTCCAAATATCCACTTGCGTATTCTACAAAAACCGTGTTTCATAACTGGTCTATCAAAAGGGAGGTTCAACTCTGTGAGTTGAATGCACTCATCACAAAGAAGTTTCTGTGAATGCTTCCATCTAGCTTTTATGCAATGATATTTCCTTTTGCAGCATAGGCCTCAAAGCGCTCCAAATATCCACTTGCAGATTCTACAAAAAGAGGGTTTCAAAACTGCTCTATCAAAAGGCAGGTTGAACTCCGTGAGTTGAATGCACAAAGCACAGGGAACTTTCTGAGAAAGCTTTTGTCCAGTTTCTACGTGAAGATATTTCCTTTTCCAGCATAGGCCGGAAATCGCTACAAATATCCACTTGCAGATTTTACCAAAAGTGTGCTTCAAAACTGCTCTTTGAAAAGAAAGGTTCAACACTGTGAGTTGAATGCACATATCGTGAAGAAGTTTCTGAGAATGCTTCTGTCTAGTACTTAGGTGAAGAGATTCCATTTCACAGCATAGGCCTCATAGTGCTCCAAATATCCACTTGCAGATTCTACAAAAAGAGTGTTTGAAAACTGTTCTATCAAAAGGAAGGTTCAACTCTGTGAGTAGAATGCACTCATCACAAAGAAGTTTCTGAGAATGCTTCTGTCTAGTTTTTATGTGAAGACATTTCCTTTTCCAACATAGGCCTCAAAGCGTTCCGAATAAACACTTGCAGATTGTACAAAAGGAGTGTTTCAAAACTGTTCTATGAAAAGGAACGTTCAAGTCTGTGAGTTGAATGCACTCCTCACAAAGAAGTTTCTGAGAATGCAGCTGTCTAGTTTTTGTGTGAAGATATTTCCTTTTCCTTGCATAGGTCTCAAATCGCTGGAAATATCCACTTGCAGATTTCACAAAAAGAGTGTTTCCAAACTGCTCTATCAAAAGACAGGTTCAACTCTGTGAGTGGAATGCACGCATCGAGAAGAACTTTCTGAGAATGCTTCTGTCTAGTTTTTAGGTGAAGATATTACATTTCCCAGCATAGGCCTCAAAGTGCTCCAAATATCCTTTTGCAGATTTTACAAAAAGAGTGTTTCAAAACTGCTCTTTCAAAAAGAAGGTTCAACTCTCTGAGTTGAATGCACTCAACACAAGGAAGTTTCTGAGAATGCTTCTGTCTAGTTTTTATGTGAAGATATTTCCATTTCCAGCATAGGCCTCAAAGCGCTCCAAATATCCATTTGCAGATTCTACAAAAAGAGTGTTTCCAAACTTCTCTATCAATTAGTAGGTTCAACTCTGTGAGGTGAATGCACTCATCACAAAGAAGTTTCTGAGAATGCTGCTGTTTAGTTCTTATGTGAAGATATTTCCTTTTCCAGCATAGGCCGGAAATCGCTCTAAATATCCACTTGCAGATTTTACCAAAAGTGTGTTTCAAAACTGCTCTTTGAAAAGAAAGGTTCAACTCTGTGAGTTGATTGCACATGTGGTGAAGAAGTTTCTGAGAATGCTTCTGTCTAGTACTTAGCTGAAGAGATTTCATTTCACAGCATAGGCCTCATAGTGCTCCAAATATCCACTTGCAGATTCTACAAAAAGAGTGTTTCAAAACTGTTCTATCAAAAGGAAGGTTCAACTCTGTGACTACAATGCACTCATCACAAAGAAGTTTCTG
Source organism: Pongo pygmaeus (assembly GCF_028885625.2). NCBI lineage: Eukaryota > Metazoa > Chordata > Mammalia > Primates > Hominidae > Pongo > Pongo pygmaeus. The sequence continues at coordinate 23,105,944 of NC_085930.1, forward strand.
GGAATGCTTCTGTCTAGTTTTTATGTGAAGATATTTCCTTTTCCAACATAGGCCTCAAAGCGCTCCGAATAAACACCTGCAGATTGTACAAAAGGAGTGTTTCAAAACTGTTCTATGAAAAGGAACGTTCAAGTCTGTGAGTTGAATGCACTCCTCACAAAGAAGTTTCTGAGAATGCAGCTGTCTAGTTTTTGTGTGAAGATATTTCCTTTTCCTTGCATAGACCTCAAATCGCTGGAAATATCCACTTGCAGATTTCACAAAAAGAGTGTTTCCAAACTGCTCTATCAAAAGACGGGTTGAAATCTGTGAGTTGAATGCACGCATCGAGGAGATCTTTCTGAGAATGCTTCTGTCTAGTTTTTAGGTGAAGATATTCCATTTCCCAGCAAGGGCCTCAAAATGCTCCAAATATCCATTTGCAGATTTTACAAAAAGAGTGTTTCAAAGCTGCTCTTTCAAAAAGAAGGTTCAAGCCTATGGGTTGAACGCACTCAACGCAAGGAAGTTTCTGAGAATGCTTCTGTCCAGTTTTTATGTGAATATATTTCCATTTCCAGCCTAGGCTTCAAAGCGCTCCAAATATCCACTTGCAGATTCTACAAAAAGAGTGTTTCCAAACTTGTCTATCAATTAGTAGGTTTAACTCTGTTAGGTGAATGCACTCATCACAATGAAATTTCTGAGAATGCTTCTCTCTAGTTTTTATGTGAAGCAATTTCCTTTTCCAACGTAGGCCTCAAGGTGCTCTGCATAAACACTTGCGAATTCTACAAACTTAGTGATTCAAAACTGTTCTATCAAAAGGAACGTTCAAGTCTGAGGTGAATGCACTCATCAGAGAGAACTTTCTCAGAATGCTTCTGTCTAGTTTTCAGGTGAAGATATTTCACTTCCCAGCATAGGCCTCAAAGCGCTCCAAATATCCACTTGCAGATTCTACAAAAAGAGTCTTTCAAAACTGCTCTTTGAAAAGGAAGGTTCAAATCTGTGAGTTGAAAGCACTCATCAGAGAGAAGTTTCCGAGAATGATTCTATCTAGTTTTCATCTGCATGTGTTTCCTTTTCCACTAGATGCCGCAATCGCACCAAATATCCACTTGCAGTTTCCACGAAAAGAGTGTTGCAGAACTGCTCCATGGAAAGGAGTGTTCAACTCTGTGAGTTCAATCCCCACATGACATAAAAGTTTCTGAAAATGCTTCTGTCCAGTTTGTATATGAAGATTTCTCCTTTTCCTGCATAAGCCTCAAAGAGCTCCAAATATCCACTTGCGTATTCTACAAAAACCGTGTTTCATAACTGGTCTATCAAAAGGGAGGTTCAACTCTGTGAGTTGAATGCACTCATCACAAAGAAGTTTCTGTGAATGCTTCCATCTAGCTTTTATGCAATGATATTTCCTTTTGCAGCATAGGCCTCAAAGCGCTCCAAATATCCACTTGCAGATTCTACAAAAAGAGGGTTTCAAAACTGCTCTATCAAAAGGCAGGTTGAACTCCGTGAGTTGAATGCACAAAGCACAGGGGACTTTCTGAGAAAGCTTTTGTCCAGTTTCTACGTGAAGATATTTCCTATTCCTGCATAGGCCTCAAAGCACTCCATCCATCCACATGAAGATTCTACTAAGAGTGTTTCGAAACTTCTCTATCAAAAGAAAGGTTGAACTCCGTGAGTTCAACGCACACATCACAAAGAAGTTTCTGAGAATGCTTCTGTCCAGCTTTTATATGAAGATATTTCCTTTTCCAGCATAGGCCTCAAAGCGCTCCATATATCCACTTGCAGATGCTACAAAAAGAGTGTTTCAAAACAGCTCTTTCAGAAGGAAGCTTCAAGTCTGTGAGTTGAATGCACTTCTCACAAAGACGTTTCTGAGAATGCTTCTGTCTAGATTTCATGAGAAGATGTTTCCATTTACATCACAGGCCTCAAATCCCTCCAAATATTCACTTGCGTGTTCTACAAAAAGAGTGTTTCGAAACTTCTCTATCGATTGGTAGGTTCAACTCTCTGAGTTGAATGCACTCTTTACAAAGAGGTTTCTGAGAATATTTCTGTCTAGTTTTTATGTGAAGATATATCCTTTTCCAACATAGGCCTCGAAGCGCTCCGACTAAACAATTGCAGATTCTACAAAAGGAGTGCTTCAAAACTGTTCTATCGAAAGGAACGTTCAAGTCTGTGAGATGAATGCACTCTTCTCAAAGAGGTTTCTGAGAATGCTGCTGTCTAGTTTTTAGGTGAAGACATTTCCTTTTCCAGCATAGGCCTCAAAGCGCTCCAAATACCCACTCGCAGATTCTACAAAAAGAGTGTCTCCCAACTTCTCTATCAATTGGTAGGTTCAAGTCTGTGAGTTGAATGCAATCCACACAAAGAAGTTTCTGAGAATGCTGCTGTTTAGTTCTTATGTGAAGATATTTCCTTTTCCAGCATAGGCCGGAAATCGCTACAAATATCCACTTGCAGATTTTACCAAAAGTGTGCTTCAAAACTGCTCTTTGAAAAGAAAGGTTCAACACTGTGAGTTGAATGCACATATCGTGAAGAAGTTTCTGAGAATGCTTCTGTCTAGTACTTAGGTGAAGAGATTCCATTTCACAGCATAGGCCTCATAGTGCTCCAAATATCCACTTGCAGATTCTACAAAAAGAGTGTTTGAAAACTGTTCTATCAAAAGGAAGGTTCAACTCTGTGACTAGAATGCACTCATCACAAAGAAGTTTCTGAGAATGCTTCTGTCTAGTTTTTATGTGAAGACATTTCCTTTTCCAACATAGGCCTCAAAGCGTTCCGAATAAACACTTGCAGATTGTACAAAAGGAGTGTTTCAAAACTGTTCTATGAAAAGGAACGTTCAAGTCTGTGAGTTGAATGCACTCCTCACAAAGAAGTTTCTGAGAATGCAGCTGTCTAGTTTTTGTGTGAAGATATTTCCTTTTCCTTGCATAGGTCTCAAATCGCTGGAAATATCCACTTGCAGATTTCACAAAAAGAGTGTTTCCAAACTGCTCTATCAAAAGACAGGTTCAACTCTGTGAGTGGAATGCACGCATCGAGAAGAACTTTCTGAGAATGCTTCTGTCTAGTTTTTAGGTGAAGATATTACATTTCCCAGCATAGGCCTCAAAGTGCTCCAAATATCCTTTTGCAGATTTTACAAAAAGAGTGTTTCAAAACTGCTCTTTCAAAAAGAAGGTTCAAGTCTGTGAGTTGAATGCACTCAACACAAGGAAGTTTCTGAGAATGCTTCTGTCTAGTTTTTATGTGAAGATATTTCCTTTTCCAGCATAGGCCTCAAAGCGCTCCAAATATCCATTTGCAGATTCTACAAAAAGAGTGTTTCCAAACTTCTCTATCAATTAGAAGGTTCAACTCTGTGAGGTGAATGCACTCATCACAAAGAAGTTTCTGAGAATGCTGCTGTTTAGTTCTTATGTGAAGATATTTCCTTTTCCAGCATAGGCCGGAAATCGCTACAAATTTCCACTTGCAGATTTTACCAAAAGTGTGTTTCAAAACTACTCTTTGAAAAGAAAGGTTCAACTCTGTGAGTTGATTGCACATGTGGTGAAGAAGTTTCTGAGAATGCTTCTGTCTAGTACTTAGCTGAAGAGATTTCATTTCACAGCATAGGCCTCATAGTGCTCCAAATATCCACTTGCAGATTCTACAAAAAGAGTGTTTCAAAACTGTTCTATCAAAAGGAAGGTTCAACTCTGTGACTGGAATTCACTCATCACAAAGAAGTTTCTGAGAATGCTTCTGTCTAGTTTTTATGTGAAGATATTTCCTTTTCCAACATAGGCCTCAAAGCGCTCCGAATAAACACCTGCAGATTGTACAAAAGGAGTGTTTCAAAACTGTTCTATGAAAAGGAACGTTCAAGTCTGTGAGTTGAATGCACTCCTCACAAAGAAGTTTCTGAGAATGCAGCTGTCTAGTTTTTGTGTGAAGATATTTCCTTTTCCTTGCATAGACCTCAAATCGCTGGAAATATCCACTTGCAGATTTCACAAAAAGAGTGTTTCCAAACTGCTCTATCAAAAGACGGGTTGAAATCTGTGAGTTGAATGCACGCATCGAGGAGATCTTTCTGAGAATGCTTCTGTCTAGTTTTTAGGTGATGATATTCCATTTCCCAGCATGGGCCTCAAAATGCTCCAAATATCCATTTGCAGATTTTACAAAAAGAGTGTTTCAAAACTGCTCTTTCAAAAAGAAGGATGATTTCCAATTTCATCCATGTCCCTACAAAGGACATGATCATTCTCAGTAAACTATCGCAAGAACAAAAAACCAAACACCGCATATTCTCACTCATAGGTGGGAATTGAACAATGAGAACACATGGACACAGGAAGGGGAACATCACACTTCAGGGACTGTTGTGGGTTGGGGGGAGGGGGCAGGGATAACATTGGGAGATATACCTAATGCTAGATGACGAGTTGGTGGGTGCAGTGCACCAGCATGGCACATGTATACATATGCAACTTACTGCACATTGGGCACATGTACCATAAAACCTAAAGTATAATAATAATATTAATAATAATAATTACAATAAAAGAAAAAAAAAAAAAAAAAAAAGAAAGTTCAAGTCTATGGGTTGAACGCACTCAACACAAGGAAGTTTCTGAGAATGCTTCTGTCCAGTTTTTATGTGAATATATTTCCATTTCCAGCCTAGGCTTCAAAGCGCTCCAAATATCCACTTGCAGATTCTACAAAAAGAGTGTTTCCAAACTTGTCTATCAATTAGTAGGTTTAACTCTGTTAGGTGAATGCACTCATCACAATGAAATTTCTGAGAATGCTTCTCTCTAGTTTTTATGTGAAGCAATTTCCTTTTCCAACGTAGGCCTCAAGGTGCTCTGCATAAACACTTGCGAATTCTACAAACTTAGTGATTCAAAACTGTTCTATCAAAAGGAACGTTCAAGTCTGAGGTGAATGCACTCATCAGAGAGAACTTTCTCAGAATGCTTCTGTCTAGTTTTCAGGTGAAGATATTTCACTTCCCAGCATAGGCCTCAAAGCGCTCCAAATATCCACTTGCAGATTCTACAAAAAGAGTCTTTCAAAACTGCTCTTTGAAAAGGAAGTTTCAAATCTGTGAGTTGAAAGCACTCATCAGAGAGAAGTTTCCGAGAATGATTCTATCTAGTTTTCATCTGCATGTGTTTCCTTTCCCACTAGATGCCGCAATCGCACCAAATATCCACTTGCAGTTTCCACGAAAAGAGTGTTGCAGAACTGCTCCATGGAAAGGAGTGTTCAACTCTGTGAGTTCAATCCCCACATGACATAAAAGTTTCTGAAAATGCTTCTGTCCAGTTTGTATATGAAGATATCTCCTTTTCCAGCATAAGCCTCAAAGAGCTCCAAATATCCACTTGCGTATTCTACAAAAACCGTGTTTCATAACTGGTCTATCAAAAGGGAGGTTCAACTCTGTGAGTTGAATGCACTCATCACAAAGAAGTTTCTGTGAATGCTTCCATCTAGCTTTTATGCAATGATATTTCCTTTTGCAGCATAGGCCTCAAAGCGCTCCAAATATCCACTTGCAGATTCTACAAAAAGAGGGTTTCAAAACTGCTCTATCAAAAGGCAGGTTGAACTCCGTGAGTTGAATGCACAAAGCACAGGGAACTTTCTGAGAAAGCTTTTGTCCAGTTTCTACGTGAAGATATTTCCTTTTCCAGCATAGGCCGGAAATCGCTACAAATATCCACTTGCAGATTTTACCAAAAGTGTGCTTCAAAACTGCTCTTTGAAAAGAAAGGTTCAACACTGTGAGTTGAATGCACATATCGTGAAGAAGTTTCTGAGAATGCTTCTGTCTAGTACTTAGGTGAAGAGATTCCATTTCACAGCATAGGCCTCATAGTGCTCCAAATATCCACTTGCAGATTCTACAAAAAGAGTGTTTGAAAACTGTTCTATCAAAAGGAAGGTTCAACTCTGTGAGTAGAATGCACTCATCACAAAGAAGTTTCTGAGAATGCTTCTGTCTAGTTTTTATGTGAAGACATTTCCTTTTCCAACATAGGCCTCAAAGCGTTCCGAATAAACACTTGCAGATTGTACAAAAGGAGTGTTTCAAAACTGTTCTATGAAAAGGAACGTTCAAGTCTGTGAGTTGAATGCACTCCTCACAAAGAAGTTTCTGAGAATGCAGCTGTCTAGTTTTTGTGTGAAGATATTTCCTTTTCCTTGCATAGGTCTCAAATCGCTGGAAATATCCACTTGCAGATTTCACAAAAAGAGTGTTTCCAAACTGCTCTATCAAAAGACAGGTTCAACTCTGTGAGTGGAATGCACGCATCGAGAAGAACTTTCTGAGAATGCTTCTGTCTAGTTTTTAGGTGAAGATATTACATTTCCCAGCATAGGCCTCAAAGTGCTCCAAATATCCTTTTGCAGATTTTACAAAAAGAGTGTTTCAAAACTGCTCTTTCAAAAAGAAGGTTCAACTCTCTGAGTTGAATGCACTCAACACAAGGAAGTTTCTGAGAATGCTTCTGTCTAGTTTTTATGTGAAGATATTTCCATTTCCAGCATAGGCCTCAAAGCGCTCCAAATATCCATTTGCAGATTCTACAAAAAGAGTGTTTCCAAACTTCTCTATCAATTAGTAGGTTCAACTCTGTGAGGTGAATGCACTCATCACAAAGAAGTTTCTGAGAATGCTGCTGTTTAGTTCTTATGTGAAGATATTTCCTTTTCCAGCATAGGCCGGAAATCGCTCTAAATATCCACTTGCAGATTTTACCAAAAGTGTGTTTCAAAACTGCTCTTTGAAAAGAAAGGTTCAACTCTGTGAGTTGATTGCACATGTGGTGAAGAAGTTTCTGAGAATGCTTCTGTCTAGTACTTAGCTGAAGAGATTTCATTTCACAGCATAGGCCTCATAGTGCTCCAAATATCCACTTGCAGATTCTACAAAAAGAGTGTTTCAAAACTGTTCTATCAAAAGGAAGGTTCAACTCTGTGACTACAATGCACTCATCACAAAGAAGTTTCTGGGAATGCTTCTGTCTAGTTTTTATGTGAAGATATTTCCTTTTCCAACATAGGCCTCAAAGCGCTCCGAATAAACACCTGCAGATTGTACAAAAGGAGTGTTTCAAAACTGTTCTATGAAAAGGAACGTTCAAGTCTGTGAGTTGAATGCACTCCTCACAAAGAAGTTTCTGAGAATGCAGCTGTCTAGTTTTTGTGTGAAGATATTTCCTTTTCCTTGCATAGACCTCAAATCGCTGGAAATATCCACTTGCAGATTTCACAAAAAGAGTGTTTCCAAACTGCTCTATCAAAAGACGGGTTGAAATCTGTGAGTTGAATGCACGCATCGAGGAGATCTTTCTGAGAATGCTTCTGTCTAGTTTTTAGGTGAAGATATTCCATTTCCCAGCAAGGGCCTCAAAATGCTCCAAATATCCATTTGCAGATTTTACAAAAAGAGTGTTTCAAAGCTGCTCTTTCAAAAAGAAGGTTCAAGCCTATGGGTTGAACGCACTCAACGCAAGGAAGTTTCTGAGAATGTTTCTGTCCAGTTTTTATGTGAATATATTTCCATTTCCAGCCTAGGCTTCAAAGCGCTCCAAATATCCACTTGCAGATTCTACAAAAAGAGTGTTTCCAAACTTGTCTATCAATTAGTAGGTTTAACTCTGTTAGGTGAATGCACTCATCACAATGAAATTTCTGAGAATGCTTCTCTCTAGTTTTTATGTGAAGCAATTTCCTTTTCCAACGTAGGCCTCAAGGTGCTCTGCATAAACACTTGCGAATTCTACAAACTTAGTGATTCAAAACTGTTCTATCAAAAGGAACGTTCAAGTCTGAGGTGAATGCACTCATCAGAGAGAACTTTCTCAGAATGCTTCTGTCTAGTTTTCAGGTGAAGATATTTCACTTCCCAGCATAGGCCTCAAAGCGCTCCAAATATCCACTTGCAGATTCTACAAAAAGAGTCTTTCAAAACTGCTCTTTGAAAAGGAAGGTTCAAATCTGTGAGTTGAAAGCACTCATCAGAGAGAAGTTTCCGAGAATGATTCTATCTAGTTTTCATCTGCATGTGTTTCCTTTTCCACTAGATGCCGCAATCGCACCAAATATCCACTTGCAGTTTCCACGAAAAGAGTGTTGCAGAACTGCTCCATGGAAAGGAGTGTTCAACTCTGTGAGTTCAATCCCCACATGACATAAAAGTTTCTGAAAATGCTTCTGTCCAGTTTGTATATGAAGATTTCTCCTTTTCCTGCATAAGCCTCAAAGAGCTCCAAATATCCACTTGCGTATTCTACAAAAACCGTGTTTCATAACTGGTCTATCAAAAGGGAGGTTCAACTCTGTGAGTTGAATGCACTCATCACAAAGAAGTTTCTGTGAATGCTTCCATCTAGCTTTTATGCAATGATATTTCCTTTTGCAGCATAGGCCTCAAAGCGCTCCAAATATCCACTTGCAGATTCTACAAAAAGAGGGTTTCAAAACTGCTCTATCAAAAGGCAGGTTGAACTCCGTGAGTTGAATGCACAAAGCACAGGGGACTTTCTGAGAAAGCTTTTGTCCAGTTTCTACGTGAAGATATTTCCTATTCCTGCATAGGCCTCAAAGCACTCCATCCATCCACATGAAGATTCTACTAAGAGTGTTTCGAAACTTCTCTATCAAAAGAAAGGTTGAACTCCGTGAGTTCAACGCACACATCACAAAGAAGTTTCTGAGAATGCTTCTGTCCAGCTTTTATATGAAGATATTTCCTTTTCCAGCATAGGCCTCAAAGCGCTCCATATATCCACTTGCAGATGCTACAAAAAGAGTGTTTCAAAACAGCTCTTTCAGAAGGAAGCTTCAAGTCTGTGAGTTGAATGCACTTCTCACAAAGACGTTTCTGAGAATGCTTCTGTCTAGATTTCATGAGAAGATGTTTCCATTTACATCACAGGCCTCAAATCCCTCCAAATATTCACTTGCGTGTTCTACAAAAAGAGTGTTTCGAAACTTCTCTATCGATTGGTAGGTTCAACTCTCTGAGTTGAATGCACTCTTTACAAAGAGGTTTCTGAGAATATTTCTGTCTAGTTTTTATGTGAAGATATATCCTTTTCCAACATAGGCCTCGAAGCGCTCCGACTAAACAATTGCAGATTCTACAAAAGGAGTGCTTCAAAACTGTTCTATCGAAAGGAACGTTCAAGTCTGTGAGATGAATGCACTCTTCTCAAAGAGGTTTCTGAGAATGCTGCTGTCTAGTTTTTAGGTGAAGACATTTCCTTTTCCAGCATAGGCCTCAAAGCGCTCCAAATACCCACTTGCAGATTCTACAAAAAGAGTGTCTCCCAACTTCTCTATCAATTGGTAGGTTCAAGTCTGTGAGTTGAATGCAATCCACACAAAGAAGTTTCTGAGAATGCTGCTGTTTAGTTCTTATGTGAAGATATTTCCTTTTCCAGCATAGGCCGGAAATCGCTACAAATATCCACTTGCAGATTTTACCAAAAGTGTGCTTCAAAACTGCTCTTTGAAAAGAAAGGTTCAACACTGTGAGTTGAATGCACATATCGTGAAGAAGTTTCTGAGAATGCTTCTGTCTAGTACTTAGGTGAAGAGATTCCATTTCACAGCATAGGCCTCATAGTCCTTCAAATATCCACTTGCAGATTCTACAAAAAGAGTGTTTGAAAACTGTTCTATCAAAAGGAAGGTTCAACTCTGTGACTAGAATGCACTCATCACAAAGAAGTTTCTGAGAATGCTTCTGTCTAGTTTTTATGTGAAGATATTTCCTTTTCCAACATAGGCCTCAAAGCGCTCCGAATAAGCACCTGCAGATTGTACAAAAGGAGTGTTTCAAAACTGTTCTATGAAAAGGAACGTTCAAGTCTGTGAGTTGAATGCACTCCTCACAAAGAAGTTTCTGAGAATGCAGCTGTCTAGTTTTTGTGTGAAGATATTTCCTTTTCCTTGCATAGACCTCAAATCGCTGGAAACATCCACTTGCAGATTTCACAAAAAGAGTGTTTCCAAACTGCTCTATCAAAAGACGGGTTGAAATCTGTGAGTTGAATGCACGCATCGAGGAGATCTTTCTGAGAATGCTTCTGTCTAGTTTTTAGGTGAAGATATTCCATTTCCCAGCATGGGCCTCAAAATGCTCCAAATATCCACTTGCAGATTTTACAAAAAGAGTGTTTCAAAACTGCTCTTTCAAAAAGAAGGTTCAAGTCTATGGGTTGAACGCACTCAACACAAGGAAGTTTCTGAGAATGCTTCTGTCCAGTTTTTATGTGAATATATTTCCATTTCCAGCCTAGGCTTCAAAGCGCTCCAAATATCCACTTGCAGATTCTACAAAAAGAGTGTTTCCAAACTTGTCTATCAATTAGTAGGTTTAACTCTGTTAGGTGAATGCACTCATCACAATGAAATTTCTGAGAATGCTTCTCTCTAGTTTTTATGTGAAGCAATTTCCTTTTCCAACATAGGCCTCAAGGTGCTCTGCATAAACACTTGCGAATTCTACAAACTTAGTGATTCAAAACTGTTCTATCAAAAGGAACGTTCAAGTCTGAGGTGAATGCACTCATCAGAGAGAACTTTCTCAGAATGCTTCTGTCTAGTTTTCAGGTGAAGATATTTCATTGCCCAGCATAGGCCTCAAAGCGCTCCAAATATCCACTTGCAGATTCTACAAAAAGAGTCTTTCAAAACTGCTCTTTGAAAAGGAAGGTTCAAATCTGTGAGTTGAAAGCACTCATCAGAGAGAAGTTTCCGAGAATGATTCTATCTAGTTTTCATCTGCATGTGTTTCCTTTTCCACTAGATGCCGCAATCGCACCAAATATCCACTTGCAGTTTCCACGAAAAGAGTGTTGCAGAACTGCTCCATGGAAAGGAGTGTTCAACTCTGTGAGTTCAATCCCCACATGACATAAAAGTTTCTGAAAATGCTTCTGTCCAGTTTGTATATGAAGATATCTCCTTTTCCAGCATAAGCCTCAAAGAGCTCCAAATATCCACTTGCGTATTCTACAAAAACCGTGTTTCATAACTGGTCTATCAAAAGGGAGGTTCAACTCTGTGAGTTGAATGCACTCATCACAAAGAAGTTTCTGTGAATGCTTCCATTTAGCTTTTATGCAATGATGTTTCCTTTTGCAGCATAGGCCTCAAAGCGCTCCAAATATCCACTTGCAGATTCTACAAAAAGAGGGTTTCAAAACTGCTCTATCAAAAGGCAGGTTGAACTCCGTGAGTTGAATGCACAAAGCACAGGGAACTTTCTGAGAAAGCTTTTGTCCAGTTTCTACGTGAAGATATTTCCTATTCCTGCATAGGCCTCAAAGCACTCCATCCATCCACATGAAGATTCTACTAAGAGTGTTTCGAAACTTCTCTATCAAAAGAAAGGTTGAACTCCGTGAGTTCAACGCACACATCACAAAGAAGTTTCTGAGAATGCTTCTGTCCAGTTTTTATATGAAGATATTTCCTTTTCCAGCATAGGCCTCAAAGCGCTCCATATATCCACTTGCAGATGCTACAAAAAGAGTGTTTCAAAACTGCTCTTTCAGAAGGAAGCTTCAAGTCTGTGAGTTGAATGCACTTCTCACAAAGACGTTTCTGAGAATGCTTCTGTCTAGATTTCATGAGAAGATGTTTGCGTTTACATCACAGGCCTCAAATAACTCCAAATATTCACTTGCGTGTTCTACAAAAAGAGTGTTTCGAAACTTCTCTATCGATTGGTAGGTTCAACTCTCTGAGTTGAATGCACTCTTTACAAAGAGGTTTCTGAGAATATTTCTGTCTAGTTTTTATGTGAAGATATATCCTTTTCCAACATGGGCCTCGAAGCGCTCCGAATAAACAATTGCAGATTCTACAAAAGGAGTGCTTCAAAACTGTTCTATCGAAAGGAACGTTCAAGTCTGTGAGATGAATGCACTCTTCTCAAAGAGGTTTCTGAGAATGCTGCTGTCTAGTTTTTAGGTGAAGACATTTCCTTTTCCAGCATAGGCCTCAAAGCGCTCCAAATACCCACTTGCAGATTCTACAAAAAGAGTGTCTCCCAACTTCTCTATCAATTGGTAGGTTCAAGTCTGTGAGTTGAATGCAATCCACACAAAGAAGTTTCTGAGAATGCTGCTGTTTAGTTCTTATGTGAAGATATTTCCTTTTCCAGCATAGGCCGGAAATCGCTACAAATATCCACTTGCAGATTTTACCAAAAGTGTGCTTCAAAACTGCTCTTTGAAAAGAAAGGTTCAACACTGTGAGTTGAATGCACATATCGTGAAGAAGTTTCTGAGAATGCTTCTGTCTAGTACTTAGGTGAAGAGATTCCATTTCACAGCATAGGCCTCATAGTGCTCCAAATATCCACTTGCAGATTCTACAAAAAGAGTGTTTGAAAACTGTTCTATCAAAAGGAAGGTTCAACTCTGTGAGTAGAATGCACTCATCACAAAGAAGTTTCTGAGAATGCTTCTGTCTAGTTTTTATGTGAAGACATTTCCTTTTCCAACATAGGCCTCAAAGCGTTCCGAATAAACACTTGCAGATTGTACAAAAGGAGTGTTTCAAAACTGTTCTATGAAAAGGAACGTTCAAGTCTGTGAGTTGAATGCACTCCTCACAAAGAAGTTTCTGAGAATGCAGCTGTCTAGTTTTTGTGTGAAGATATTTCCTTTTCCTTGCATAGGTCTCAAATCGCTGGAAATATCCACTTGCAGATTTCACAAAAAGAGTGTTTCCAAACTGCTCTATCAAAAGACAGGTTCAACTCTGTGAGTGGAATGCACGCATCGAGAAGAACTTTCTGAGAATGCTTCTGTCTAGTTTTTAGGTGAAGATATTACATTTCCCAGCATAGGCCTCAAAGTGCTCCAAATATCCTTTTGCAGATTTTACAAAAAGAGTGTTTCAAAACTGCTCTTTCAAAAAGAAGGTTCAACTCTGTGAGTTGAATGCACTCAACACAAGGAAGTTTCTGAGAATGCTTCTGTCTAGTTTTTATGTGAAGATATTTCCATTTCCAGCATAGGCCTCAAAGCGCTCCAAATATCCATTTACAGATTCTACAAAAAGAGTGTTTCCAAACTTCTCTATCAATTAGTAGGTTCAACTCTGTGAGGTGAATGCACTCATCACAAAGAAGTTTCTGAGAATGCTGCTGTTTAGTTCTTATGTGAAGATATTTCCTTTTCCAGCATAGGCCGGAAATCGCTCTAAATATCCACTTGCAGATTTTACCAAAAGTGTGTTTCAAAACTGCTCTTTGAAAAGAAAGGTTCAACTCTGTGAGTTGATTGCACATGTGGTGAAGAAGTTTCTGAGAATGCTTCTGTCTAGTACTTAGCTGAAGAGATTTCATTTCACAGCATAGGCCTCATAGTGCTCCAAATATCCACTTGCAGATTCTACAAAAAGAGTGTTTCAAAACTGTTCTATCAAAAGGAAGGTTCAACTCTGTGACTACAATGCACTCATCACAAAGAAGTTTCTGGGAATGCTTCTGTCTAGTTTTTATGTGAAGATATTTCCTTTTCCAACATAGGCCTCAAAGCGCTCCGAATAAACACCTGCAGATTGTACAAAAGGAGTGTTTCAAAACTGTTCTATGAAAAGGAACGTTCAAGTCTGTGAGTTGAATGCACTCCTCACAAAGAAGTTTCTGAGAATGCAGCTGTCTAGTTTTTGTGTGAAGATATTTCCTTTTCCTTGCATAGACCTCAAATCGCTGGAAATATCCACTTGCAGATTTCACAAAAAGAGTGTTTCCAAACTGCTCTATCAAAAGACGGGTTGAAATCTGTGAGTTGAATGCACGCATCGAGGAGATCTTTCTGAGAATGCTTCTGTCTAGTTTTTAGGTGAAGATATTCCATTTCCCAGCAAGGGCCTCAAAATGCTCCAAATATCCATTTGCAGATTTTACAAAAAGAGTGTTTCAAAGCTGCTCTTTCAAAAAGAAGGTTCAAGCCTATGGGTTGAACGCACTCAACGCAAGGAAGTTTCTGAGAATGCTTCTGTCCAGTTTTTATGTGAATATATTTCCATTTCCAGCCTAGGCTTCAAAGCGCTCCAAATATCCACTTGCAGATTCTACAAAAAGAGTGTTTCCAAACTTGTCTATCAATTAGTAGGTTTAACTCTGTTAGGTGAATGCACTCATCACAATGAAATTTCTGAGAATGCTTCTCTCTAGTTTTTATGTGAAGCAATTTCCTTTTCCAACGTAGGCCTCAAGGTGCTCTGCATAAACACTTGCGAATTCTACAAACTTAGTGATTCAAAACTGTTCTATCAAAAGGAACGTTCAAGTCTGAGGTGAATGCACTCATCAGAGAGAACTTTCTCAGAATGCTTCTGTCTAGTTTTCAGGTGAAGATATTTCACTTCCCAGCATAGGCCTCAAAGCGCTCCAAATATCCACTTGCAGATTCTACAAAAAGAGTCTTTCAAAACTGCTCTTTGAAAAGGAAGGTTCAAATCTGTGAGTTGAAAGCACTCATCAGAGAGAAGTTTCCGAGAATGATTCTATCTAGTTTTCATCTGCATGTGTTTCCTTTTCCACTAGATGCCGCAATCGCACCAAATATCCACTTGCAGTTTCCACGAAAAGAGTGTTGCAGAACTGCTCCATGGAAAGGAGTGTTCAACTCTGTGAGTTCAATCCCCACATGACATAAAAGTTTCTGAAAATGCTTCTGTCCAGTTTGTATATGAAGATTTCTCCTTTTCCTGCATAAGCCTCAAAGAGCTCCAAATATCCACTTGCGTATTCTACAAAAACCGTGTTTCATAACTGGTCTATCAAAAGGGAGGTTCAACTCTGTGAGTTGAATGCACTCATCACAAAGAAGTTTCTGTGAATGCTTCCATCTAGCTTTTATGCAATGATATTTCCTTTTGCAGCATAGGCCTCAAAGCGCTCCAAATATCCACTTGCAGATTCTACAAAAAGAGGGTTTCAAAACTGCTCTATCAAAAGGCAGGTTGAACTCCGTGAGTTGAATGCACAAAGCACAGGGGACTTTCTGAGAAAGCTTTTGTCCAGTTTCTACGTGAAGATATTTCCTATTCCTGCATAGGCCTCAAAGCACTCCATCCATCCACATGAAGATTCTACTAAGAGTGTTTCGAAACTTCTCTATCAAAAGAAAGGTTGAACTCCGTGAGTTCAACGCACACATCACAAAGAAGTTTCTGAGAATGCTTCTGTCCAGCTTTTATATGAAGATATTTCCTTTTCCAGCATAGGCCTCAAAGCGCTCCATATATCCACTTGCAGATGCTACAAAAAGAGTGTTTCAAAACAGCTCTTTCAGAAGGAAGCTTCAAGTCTGTGAGTTGAATGCACTTCTCACAAAGACGTTTCTGAGAATGCTTCTGTCTAGATTTCATGAGAAGATGTTTCCATTTACATCACAGGCCTCAAATCCCTCCAAATATTCACTTGCGTGTTCTACAAAAAGAGTGTTTCGAAACTTCTCTATCGATTGGTAGGTTCAACTCTCTGAGTTGAATGCACTCTTTACAAAGAGGTTTCTGAGAATATTTCTGTCTAGTTTTTATGTGAAGATATATCCTTTTCCAACATAGGCCTCGAAGCGCTCCGACTAAACAATTGCAGATTCTACAAAAGGAGTGCTTCAAAACTGTTCTATCGAAAGGAACGTTCAAGTCTGTGAGATGAATGCACTCTTCTCAAAGAGGTTTCTGAGAATGCTGCTGTCTAGTTTTTAGGTGAAGACATTTCCTTTTCCAGCATAGGCCTCAAAGCGCTCCAAATACCCACTCGCAGATTCTACAAAAAGAGTGTCTCCCAACTTCTCTATCAATTGGTAGGTTCAAGTCTGTGAGTTGAATGCAATCCACACAAAGAAGTTTCTGAGAATGCTGCTGTTTAGTTCTTATGTGAAGATATTTCCTTTTCCAGCATAGGCCGGAAATCGCTACAAATATCCACTTGCAGATTTTACCAAAAGTGTGCTTCAAAACTGCTCTTTGAAAAGAAAGGTTCAACACTGTGAGTTGAATGCACATATCGTGAAGAAGTTTCTGAGAATGCTTCTGTCTAGTACTTAGGTGAAGAGATTCCATTTCACAGCCTAGGCCTCATAGTGCTCCAAATATCCACTTGCAGATTCTACAAAAAGAGTGTTTGAAAACTGTTCTATCAAAAGGAAGGTTCAACTCTGTGAGTAGAATGCACTCATCACAAAGAAGTTTCTGAGAATGCTTCTGTCTAGTTTTTATGTGAAGACATTTCCTTTTCCAACATAGGCCTCAAAGCGTTCCGAATAAACACTTGCAGATTGTACAAAAGGAGTGTTTCAAAACTGTTCTATGAAAAGGAACGTTCAAGTCTGTGAGTTGAATGCACTCCTCACAAAGAAGTTTCTGAGAATGCAGCTGTCTAGTTTTTGTGTGAAGATATTTCCTTTTCCTTGCATAGGTCTCAAATCGCTGGAAATATCCACTTGCAGATTTCACAAAAAGAGTGTTTCCAAACTGCTCTATCAAAAGACAGGTTCAACTCTGTGAGTGGAATGCACGCATCGAGAAGAACTTTCTGAGAATGCTTCTGTCTAGTTTTTAGGTGAAGATATTACATTTCCCAGCATAGGCCTCAAAGTGCTCCAAATATCCTTTTGCAGATTTTACAAAAAGAGTGTTTCAAAACTGCTCTTTCAAAAAGAAGGTTCAACTCTGTGAGTTGAATGCACTCAACACAAGGAAGTTTCTGAGAATGCTTCTGTCTAGTTTTTATGTGAAGATATTTCCATTTCCAGCATAGGCCTCAAAGCGCTCCAAATATCCATTTACAGATTCTACAAAAAGAGTGTTTCCAAACTTCTCTATCAATTAGTAGGTTCAACTCTGTGAGGTGAATGCACTCATCACAAAGAAGTTTCTGAGAATGCTGCTGTTTAGTTCTTATGTGAAGATATTTCCTTTTCCAGCATAGGCCGGAAATCGCTCTAAATATCCACTTGCAGATTTTACCAAAAGTGTGTTTCAAAACTGCTCTTTGAAAAGAAAGGTTCAACTCTGTGAGTTGATTGCACATGTGGTGAAGAAGTTTCTGAGAATGCTTCTGTCTAGTACTTAGCTGAAGAGATTTCATTTCACAGCATAGGCCTCATAGTGCTCCAAATATCCACTTGCAGATTCTACAAAAAGAGTGTTTCAAAACTGTTCTATCAAAAGGAAGGTTCAACTCTGTGACTACAATGCACTCATCACAAAGAAGTTTCTGGGAATGCTTCTGTCTAGTTTTTATGTGAAGATATTTCCTTTTCCAACATAGGCCTCAAAGCGCTCCGAATAAACACCTGCAGATTGTACAAAAGGAGTGTTTCAAAACTGTTCTATGAAAAGGAACGTTCAAGTCTGTGAGTTGAATGCACTCCTCACAAAGAAGTTTCTGAGAATGCAGCTGTCTAGTTTTTGTGTGAAGATATTTCCTTTTCCTTGCATAGACCTCAAATCGCTGGAAATATCCACTTGCAGATTTCACAAAAAGAGTGTTTCCAAACTGCTCTATCAAAAGACGGGTTGAAATCTGTGAGTTGAATGCACGCATCGAGGAGATCTTTCTGAGAATGCTTCTGTCTAGTTTTTAGGTGAAGATATTCCATTTCCCAGCAAGGGCCTCAAAATGCTCCAAATATCCATTTGCAGATTTTACAAAAAGAGTGTTTCAAAGCTGCTCTTTCAAAAAGAAGGTTCAAGCCTATGGGTTGAACGCACTCAACGCAAGGAAGTTTCTGAGAATGCTTCTGTCCAGTTTTTATGTGAATATATTTCCATTTCCAGCCTAGGCTTCAAAGCGCTCCAAATATCCACTTGCAGATTCTACAAAAAGAGTGTTTCCAAACTTGTCTATCAATTAGTAGGTTTAACTCTGTTAGGTGAATGCACTCATCACAATGAAATTTCTGAGAATGCTTCTCTCTAGTTTTTATGTGAAGCAATTTCCTTTTCCAACGTAGGCCTCAAGGTGCTCTGCATAAACACTTGCGAATTCTACAAACTTAGTGATTCAAAACTGTTCTATCAAAAGGAACGTTCAAGTCTGAGGTGAATGCACTCATCAGAGAGAACTTTCTCAGAATGCTTCTGTCTAGTTTTCAGGTGAAGATATTTCACTTCCCAGCATAGGCCTCAAAGCGCTCCAAATATCCACTTGCAGATTCTACAAAAAGAGTCTTTCAAAACTGCTCTTTGAAAAGGAAGGTTCAAATCTGTGAGTTGAAAGCACTCATCAGAGAGAAGTTTCCGAGAATGATTCTATCTAGTTTTCATCTGCATGTGTTTCCTTTTCCACTAGATGCCGCAATCGCACCAAATATCCACTTGCAGTTTCCACGAAAAGAGTGTTGCAGAACTGCTCCATGGAAAGGAGTGTTCAACTCTGTGAGTTCAATCCCCACATGACATAAAAGTTTCTGAAAATGCTTCTGTCCAGTTTGTATATGAAGATTTCTCCTTTTCCTGCATAAGCCTCAAAGAGCTCCAAATATCCACTTGCGTATTCTACAAAAACCGTGTTTCATAACTGGTCTATCAAAAGGGAGGTTCAACTCTGTGAGTTGAATGCACTCATCACAAAGAAGTTTCTGTGAATGCTTCCATCTAGCTTTTATGCAATGATATTTCCTTTTGCAGCATAGGCCTCAAAGCGCTCCAAATATCCACTTGCAGATTCTACAAAAAGAGGGTTTCAAAACTGCTCTATCAAAAGGCAGGTTGAACTCCGTGAGTTGAATGCACAAAGCACAGGGGACTTTCTGAGAAAGCTTTTGTCCAGTTTCTACGTGAAGATATTTCCTATTCCTGCATAGGCCTCAAAGCACTCCATCCATCCACATGAAGATTCTACTAAGAGTGTTTCGAAACTTCTCTATCAAAAGAAAGGTTGAACTCCGTGAGTTCAACGCACACATCACAAAGAAGTTTCTGAGAATGCTTCTGTCCAGCTTTTATATGAAGATATTTCCTTTTCCAGCATAGGCCTCAAAGCGCTCCATATATCCACTTGCAGATGCTACAAAAAGAGTGTTTCAAAACAGCTCTTTCAGAAGGAAGCTTCAAGTCTGTGAGTTGAATGCACTTCTCACAAAGACGTTTCTGAGAATGCTTCTGTCTAGATTTCATGAGAAGATGTTTCCATTTACATCACAGGCCTCAAATCCCTCCAAATATTCACTTGCGTGTTCTACAAAAAGAGTGTTTCGAAACTTCTCTATCGATTGGTAGGTTCAACTCTCTGAGTTGAATGCACTCTTTACAAAGAGGTTTCTGAGAATATTTCTGTCTAGTTTTTATGTGAAGATATATCCTTTTCCAACATAGGCCTCGAAGCGCTCCGACTAAACAATTGCAGATTCTACAAAAGGAGTGCTTCAAAACTGTTCTATCGAAAGGAACGTTCAAGTCTGTGAGATGAATGCACTCTTCTCAAAGAGGTTTCTGAGAATGCTGCTGTCTAGTTTTTAGGTGAAGACATTTCCTTTTCCAGCATAGGCCTCAAAGCGCTCCAAATACCCACTTGCAGATTCTACAAAAAGAGTGTCTCCCAACTTCTCTATCAATTGGTAGGTTCAAGTCTGTGAGTTGAATGCAATCCACACAAAGAAGTTTCTGAGAATGCTGCTGTTTAGTTCTTATGTGAAGATATTTCCTTTTCCAGCATAGGCCGGAAATCGCTACAAATATCCACTTGCAGATTTTACCAAAAGTGTGCTTCAAAACTGCTCTTTGAAAAGAAAGGTTCAACACTGTGAGTTGAATGCACATATCGTGAAGAAGTTTCTGAGAATGCTTCTGTCTAGTACTTAGGTGAAGAGATTCCATTTCACAGCATAGGCCTCATAGTGCTCCAAATATCCACTTGCAGATTCTACAAAAAGAGTGTTTGAAAACTGTTCTATCAAAAGGAAGGTTCAACACTGTGAGTAGAATGCACTCATCACAAAGAAGTTTCTGAGAATGCTTCTGTCTAGTTTTTATGTGAAGACATTTCCTTTTCCAACATAGGCCTCAAAGCGTTCCGAATAAACACTTGCAGATTGTACAAAAGGAGTGTTTCAAAACTGTTCTATGAAAAGGAACGTTCAAGTCTGTGAGATGAATGCACTCTTCTCAAAGAGGTTTCTGAGAATGCTGCTGTCTAGTTTTTAGGTGAAGACATTTCCTTTTCCAGCATAGGCCTCAAAGCGCTCCAAATTCCCACTTGCAGATTCTACAAAAAGAGTGTCTCCCAACTTCTCTATCAATTGGTAGGTTCAAGTCTGTGAGTTGAATGCAATCCACACAAAGAAGTTTCTGAGAATGCTGCTGTTTAGTTCTTATGTGAAGATATTTCCTTTTCCAGCATAGGCCGGAAATCGCTACAATTATCCACTTGCAGATTTTACCAAAAGTGTGCTTCAAAACTGCTCTTTGAAAAGAAAGGTTCAACACTGTGAGTTGAATGCACATATCGTGAAGAAGTTTCTGAGAATGCTTCTGTCTAGTACTTAGGTGAAGAGATTCCATTTCACAGCATAGGCCTCATAGTGCTCCAAATATCCACTTGCAGATTCTACAAAAAGAGTGTTTGAAAACTGTTCTATCAAAAGGAAGGTTCAACTCTGTGAGTAGAATGCACTCATCACAAAGAAGTTTCTGAGAATGCTTCTGTCTAGTTTTTATGTGAAGACATTTCCTTTTCCAACATAGGCCTCAAAGCGTTCCGAATAAACACTTGCAGATTGTACAAAAGGAGTGTTTCAAAACTGTTCTATGAAAAGGAACGTTCAAGTCTGTGAGTTGAATGCACTCCTCACAAAGAAGTTTCTGAGAATGCAGCTGTCTAGTTTTTGTGTGAAGATATTTCCTTTTCCTTGCATAGGTCTCAAATCGCTGGAAATATCCACTTGCAGATTTCACAAAAAGAGTGTTTCCAAACTGCTCTATCAAAAGACAGGTTCAACTCTGTGAGTGGAATGCACGCATCGAGAAGAACTTTCTGAGAATGCTTCTGTCTAGTTTTTAGGTGAAGATATTACATTTCCCAGCATAGGCCTCAAAGTGCTCCAAATATCCTTTTGCAGATTTTACAAAAAGAGTGTTTCAAAACTGCTCTTTCAAAAAGAAGGTTCAAGTCTGTGAGTTGAATGCACTCAACACAAGGAAGTTTCTGAGAATGCTTCTGTCTAGTTTTTATGTGAAGATATTTCCTTTTCCAGCATAGGCCTCAAAGCGCTCCAAATATCCATTTGCAGATTCTACAAAAAGAGTGTTTCCAAACTTCTCTATCAATTAGAAGGTTCAACTCTGTGAGGTGAATGCACTCATCACAAAGAAGTTTCTGAGAATGCTGCTGTTTAGTTCTTATGTGAAGATATTTCCTTTTCCAGCATAGGCCGGAAATCGCTACAAATTTCCACTTGCAGATTTTACCAAAAGTGTGTTTCAAAACTACTCTTTGAAAAGAAAGGTTCAACTCTGTGAGTTGATTGCACATGTGGTGAAGAAGTTTCTGAGAATGCTTCTGTCTAGTACTTAGCTGAAGAGATTTCATTTCACAGCATAGGCCTCATAGTGCTCCAAATATCCACTTGCAGATTCTACAAAAAGAGTGTTTCAAAACTGTTCTATCAAAAGGAAGGTTCAACTCTGTGACTGGAATTCACTCATCACAAAGAAGTTTCTGAGAATGCTTCTGTCTAGTTTTTATGTGAAGATATTTCCTTTTCCAACATAGGCCTCAAAGCGCTCCGAATAAACACCTGCAGATTGTACAAAAGGAGTGTTTCAAAACTGTTCTATGAAAAGGAACGTTCAAGTCTGTGAGTTGAATGCACTCCTCACAAAGAAGTTTCTGAGAATGCAGCTGTCTAGTTTTTGTGTGAAGATATTTCCTTTTCCTTGCATAGACCTCAAATCGCTGGAAATATCCACTTGCAGATTTCACAAAAAGAGTGTTTCCAAACTGCTCTATCAAAAGACGGGTTGAAATCTGTGAGTTGAATGCACGCATCGAGGAGATCTTTCTGAGAATGCTTCTGTCTAGTTTTTAGGTGATGATATTCCATTTCCCAGCATGGGCCTCAAAATGCTCCAAATATCCATTTGCAGATTTTACAAAAAGAGTGTTTCAAAACTGCTCTTTCAAAAAGAAGGATGATTTCCAATTTCATCCATGTCCCTACAAAGGACATGATCATTCTCAGTAAACTATCGCAAGAACAAAAAACCAAACACCGCATATTCTCACTCATAGGTGGGAATTGAACAATGAGAACACATGGACACAGGAAGGGGAACATCACACTTCAGGGACTGTTGTGGGTTGGGGGGAGGGGGCAGGGATATCATTGGGAGATATACCTAATGCTAGATGACGAGTTGGTGGGTGCAGTGCACCAGCATGGCACATGTATACATATGCAACTTACTGCACATTGGGCACATGTACCATAAAACCTAAAGTATAATAATAATATTAATAATAATAATTACAATAAAAGAAAAAAAAAAAAAAAAAAAAAGAAAGTTCAAGTCTATGGGTTGAACGCACTCAACACAAGGAAGTTTCTGAGAATGCTTCTGTCCAGTTTTTATGTGAATATATTTCCATTTCCAGCCTAGGCTTCAAAGCGCTCCAAATATCCACTTGCAGATTCTACAAAAAGAGTGTTTCCAAACTTGTCTATCAATTAGTAGGTTTAACTCTGTTAGGTGAATGCACTCATCACAATGAAATTTCTGAGAATGCTTCTCTCTAGTTTTTATGTGAAGCAATTTCCTTTTCCAACGTAGGCCTCAAGGTGCTCTGCATAAACACTTGCGAATTCTACAAACTTAGTGATTCAAAACTGTTCTATCAAAAGGAACGTTCAAGTCTGAGGTGAATGCACTCATCAGAGAGAACTTTCTCAGAATGCTTCTGTCTAGTTTTCAGGTGAAGATATTTCACTTCCCAGCATAGGCCTCAAAGCGCTCCAAATATCCACTTGCAGATTCTACAAAAAGAGTCTTTCAAAACTGCTCTTTGAAAAGGAAGTTTCAAATCTGTGAGTTGAAAGCACTCATCAGAGAGAAGTTTCCGAGAATGATTCTATCTAGTTTTCATCTGCATGTGTTTCCTTTCCCACTAGATGCCGCAATCGCACCAAATATCCACTTGCAGTTTCCACGAAAAGAGTGTTGCAGAACTGCTCCATGGAAAGGAGTGTTCAACTCTGTGAGTTCAATCCCCACATGACATAAAAGTTTCTGAAAATGCTTCTGTCCAGTTTGTATATGAAGATATCTCCTTTTCCAGCATAAGCCTCAAAGAGCTCCAAATATCCACTTGCGTATTCTACAAAAACCGTGTTTCATAACTGGTCTATCAAAAGGGAGGTTCAACTCTGTGAGTTGAATGCACTCATCACAAAGAAGTTTCTGTGAATGCTTCCATCTAGCTTTTATGCAATGATATTTCCTTTTGCAGCATAGGCCTCAAAGCGCTCCAAATATCCACTTGCAGATTCTACAAAAAGAGGGTTTCAAAACTGCTCTATCAAAAGGCAGGTTGAACTCCGTGAGTTGAATGCACAAAGCACAGGGAACTTTCTGAGAAAGCTTTTGTCCAGTTTCTACGTGAAGATATTTCCTTTTCCAGCATAGGCCGGAAATCGCTACAAATATCCACTTGCAGATTTTACCAAAAGTGTGCTTCAAAACTGCTCTTTGAAAAGAAAGGTTCAACACTGTGAGTTGAATGCACATATCGTGAAGAAGTTTCTGAGAATGCTTCTGTCTAGTACTTAGGTGAAGAGATTCCATTTCACAGCATAGGCCTCATAGTGCTCCAAATATCCACTTGCAGATTCTACAAAAAGAGTGTTTGAAAACTGTTCTATCAAAAGGAAGGTTCAACTCTGTGAGTAGAATGCACTCATCACAAAGAAGTTTCTGAGAATGCTTCTGTCTAGTTTTTATGTGAAGACATTTCCTTTTCCAACATAGGCCTCAAAGCGTTCCGAATAAACACTTGCAGATTGTACAAAAGGAGTGTTTCAAAACTGTTCTATGAAAAGGAACGTTCAAGTCTGTGAGTTGAATGCACTCCTCACAAAGAAGTTTCTGAGAATGCAGCTGTCTAGTTTTTGTGTGAAGATATTTCCTTTTCCTTGCATAGGTCTCAAATCGCTGGAAATATCCACTTGCAGATTTCACAAAAAGAGTGTTTCCAAACTGCTCTATCAAAAGACAGGTTCAACTCTGTGAGTGGAATGCACGCATCGAGAAGAACTTTCTGAGAATGCTTCTGTCTAGTTTTTAGGTGAAGATATTACATTTCCCAGCATAGGCCTCAAAGTGCTCCAAATATCCTTTTGCAGATTTTACAAAAAGAGTGTTTCAAAACTGCTCTTTCAAAAAGAAGGTTCAACTCTCTGAGTTGAATGCACTCAACACAAGGAAGTTTCTGAGAATGCTTCTGTCTAGTTTTTATGTGAAGATATTTCCATTTCCAGCATAGGCCTCAAAGCGCTCCAAATATCCATTTGCAGATTCTACAAAAAGAGTGTTTCCAAACTTCTCTATCAATTAGTAGGTTCAACTCTGTGAGGTGAATGCACTCATCACAAAGAAGTTTCTGAGAATGCTGCTGTTTAGTTCTTATGTGAAGATATTTCCTTTTCCAGCATAGGCCGGAAATCGCTCTAAATATCCACTTGCAGATTTTACCAAAAGTGTGTTTCAAAACTGCTCTTTGAAAAGAAAGGTTCAACTCTGTGAGTTGATTGCACATGTGGTGAAGAAGTTTCTGAGAATGCTTCTGTCTAGTACTTAGCTGAAGAGATTTCATTTCACAGCATAGGCCTCATAGTGCTCCAAATATCCACTTGCAGATTCTACAAAAAGAGTGTTTCAAAACTGTTCTATCAAAAGGAAGGTTCAACTCTGTGACTACAATGCACTCATCACAAAGAAGTTTCTGGGAATGCTTCTGTCTAGTTTTTATGTGAAGATATTTCCTTTTCCAACATAGGCCTCAAAGCGCTCCGAATAAACACCTGCAGATTGTACAAAAGGAGTGTTTCAAAACTGTTCTATGAAAAGGAACGTTCAAGTCTGTGAGTTGAATGCACTCCTCACAAAGAAGTTTCTGAGAATGCAGCTGTCTAGTTTTTGTGTGAAGATATTTCCTTTTCCTTGCATAGACCTCAAATCGCTGGAAATATCCACTTGCAGATTTCACAAAAAGAGTGTTTCCAAACTGCTCTATCAAAAGACGGGTTGAAATCTGTGAGTTGAATGCACGCATCGAGGAGATCTTTCTGAGAATGCTTCTGTCTAGTTTTTAGGTGAAGATATTCCATTTCCCAGCAAGGGCCTCAAAATGCTCCAAATATCCATTTGCAGATTTTACAAAAAGAGTGTTTCAAAGCTGCTCTTTCAAAAAGAAGGTTCAAGCCTATGGGTTGAACGCACTCAACGCAAGGAAGTTTCTGAGAATGTTTCTGTCCAGTTTTTATGTGAATATATTTCCATTTCCAGCCTAGGCTTCAAAGCGCTCCAAATATCCACTTGCAGATTCTACAAAAAGAGTGTTTCCAAACTTGTCTATCAATTAGTAGGTTTAACTCTGTTAGGTGAATGCACTCATCACAATGAAATTTCTGAGAATGCTTCTCTCTAGTTTTTATGTGAAGCAATTTCCTTTTCCAACGTAGGCCTCAAGGTGCTCTGCATAAACACTTGCGAATTCTACAAACTTAGTGATTCAAAACTGTTCTATCAAAAGGAACGTTCAAGTCTGAGGTGAATGCACTCATCAGAGAGAACTTTCTCAGAATGCTTCTGTCTAGTTTTCAGGTGAAGATATTTCACTTCCCAGCATAGGCCTCAAAGCGCTCCAAATATCCACTTGCAGATTCTACAAAAAGAGTCTTTCAAAACTGCTCTTTGAAAAGGAAGGTTCAAATCTGTGAGTTGAAAGCACTCATCAGAGAGAAGTTTCCGAGAATGATTCTATCTAGTTTTCATCTGCATGTGTTTCCTTTTCCACTAGATGCCGCAATCGCACCAAATATCCACTTGCAGTTTCCACGAAAAGAGTGTTGCAGAACTGCTCCATGGAAAGGAGTGTTCAACTCTGTGAGTTCAATCCCCACATGACATAAAAGTTTCTGAAAATGCTTCTGTCCAGTTTGTATATGAAGATTTCTCCTTTTCCTGCATAAGCCTCAAAGAGCTCCAAATATCCACTTGCGTATTCTACAAAAACCGTGTTTCATAACTGGTCTATCAAAAGGGAGGTTCAACTCTGTGAGTTGAATGCACTCATCACAAAGAAGTTTCTGTGAATGCTTCCATCTAGCTTTTATGCAATGATATTTCCTTTTGCAGCATAGGCCTCAAAGCGCTCCAAATATCCACTTGCAGATTCTACAAAAAGAGGGTTTCAAAACTGCTCTATCAAAAGGCAGGTTGAACTCCGTGAGTTGAATGCACAAAGCACAGGGGACTTTCTGAGAAAGCTTTTGTCCAGTTTCTACGTGAAGATATTTCCTATTCCTGCATAGGCCTCAAAGCACTCCATCCATCCACATGAAGATTCTACTAAGAGTGTTTCGAAACTTCTCTATCAAAAGAAAGGTTGAACTCCGTGAGTTCAACGCACACATCACAAAGAAGTTTCTGAGAATGCTTCTGTCCAGTTTTTATATGAAGATATTTCCTTTTCCAGCATAGGCCTCAAAGCGCTCCATATATCCACTTGCAGATGCTACAAAAAGAGTGTTTCAAAACTGCTCTTTCAGAAGGAAGCTTCAAGTCTGTGAGTTGAATGCACTTCTCACAAAGACGTTTCTGAGAATGCTTCTGTCTAGATTTCATGAGAAGATGTTTGCGTTTACATCACAGGCCTCAAATAACTCCAAATATTCACTTGCGTGTTCTACAAAAAGAGTGTTTCGAAACTTCTCTATCGATTGGTAGGTTCAACTCTCTGAGTTGAATGCACTCTTTACAAAGAGGTTTCTGAGAATATTTCTGTCTAGTTTTTATGTGAAGATATATCCTTTTCCAACATGGGCCTCGAAGCGCTCCGAATAAACAATTGCAGATTCTACAAAAGGAGTGCTTCAAAACTGTTCTATCGAAAGGAACGTTCAAGTCTGTGAGATGAATGCACTCTTCTCAAAGAGGTTTCTGAGAATGCTGCTGTCTAGTTTTTAGGTGAAGACATTTCCTTTTCCAGCATAGGCCTCAAAGCGCTCCAAATACCCACTTGCAGATTCTACAAAAAGAGTGTCTCCCAACTTCTCTATCAATTGGTAGGTTCAAGTCTGTGAGTTGAATGCAATCCACACAAAGAAGTTTCTGAGAATGCTGCTGTTTAGTTCTTATGTGAAGATATTTCCTTTTCCAGCATAGGCCGGAAATCGCTACAAATATCCACTTGCAGATTTTACCAAAAGTGTGCTTCAAAACTGCTCTTTGAAAAGAAAGGTTCAACACTGTGAGTTGAATGCACATATCGTGAAGAAGTTTCTGAGAATGCTTCTGTCTAGTACTTAGGTGAAGAGATTCCATTTCACAGCATAGGCCTCATAGTGCTCCAAATATCCACTTGCAGATTCTACAAAAAGAGTGTTTGAAAACTGTTCTATCAAAAGGAAGGTTCAACTCTGTGAGTAGAATGCACTCATCACAAAGAAGTTTCTGAGAATGCTTCTGTCTAGTTTTTATGTGAAGACATTTCCTTTTCCAACATAGGCCTCAAAGCGTTCCGAATAAACACTTGCAGATTGTACAAAAGGAGTGTTTCAAAACTGTTCTATGAAAAGGAACGTTCAAGTCTGTGAGTTGAATGCACTCCTCACAAAGAAGTTTCTGAGAATGCAGCTGTCTAGTTTTTGTGTGAAGATATTTCCTTTTCCTTGCATAGGTCTCAAATCGCTGGAAATATCCACTTGCAGATTTCACAAAAAGAGTGTTTCCAAACTGCTCTATCAAAAGACAGGTTCAACTCTGTGAGTGGAATGCACGCATCGAGAAGAACTTTCTGAGAATGCTTCTGTCTAGTTTTTAGGTGAAGATATTACATTTCCCAGCATAGGCCTCAAAGTGCTCCAAATATCCTTTTGCAGATTTTACAAAAAGAGTGTTTCAAAACTGCTCTTTCAAAAAGAAGGTTCAACTCTGTGAGTTGAATGCACTCAACACAAGGAAGTTTCTGAGAATGCTTCTGTCTAGTTTTTATGTGAAGATATTTCCATTTCCAGCATAGGCCTCAAAGCGCTCCAAATATCCATTTACAGATTCTACAAAAAGAGTGTTTCCAAACTTCTCTATCAATTAGTAGGTTCAACTCTGTGAGGTGAATGCACTCATCACAAAGAAGTTTCTGAGAATGCTGCTGTTTAGTTCTTATGTGAAGATATTTCCTTTTCCAGCATAGGCCGGAAATCGCTCTAAATATCCACTTGCAGATTTTACCAAAAGTGTGTTTCAAAACTGCTCTTTGAAAAGAAAGGTTCAACTCTGTGAGTTGATTGCACATGTGGTGAAGAAGTTTCTGAGAATGCTTCTGTCTAGTACTTAGCTGAAGAGATTTCATTTCACAGCATAGGCCTCATAGTGCTCCAAATATCCACTTGCAGATTCTACAAAAAGAGTGTTTCAAAACTGTTCTATCAAAAGGAAGGTTCAACTCTGTGACTACAATGCACTCATCACAAAGAAGTTTCTGGGAATGCTTCTGTCTAGTTTTTATGTGAAGATATTTCCTTTTCCAACATAGGCCTCAAAGCGCTCCGAATAAACACCTGCAGATTGTACAAAAGGAGTGTTTCAAAACTGTTCTATGAAAAGGAACGTTCAAGTCTGTGAGTTGAATGCACTCCTCACAAAGAAGTTTCTGAGAATGCAGCTGTCTAGTTTTTGTGTGAAGATATTTCCTTTTCCTTGCATAGACCTCAAATCGCTGGAAATATCCACTTGCAGATTTCACAAAAAGAGTGTTTCCAAACTGCTCTATCAAAAGACGGGTTGAAATCTGTGAGTTGAATGCACGCATCGAGGAGATCTTTCTGAGAATGCTTCTGTCTAGTTTTTAGGTGAAGATATTCCATTTCCCAGCAAGGGCCTCAAAATGCTCCAAATATCCATTTGCAGATTTTACAAAAAGAGTGTTTCAAAGCTGCTCTTTCAAAAAGAAGGTTCAAGCCTATGGGTTGAACGCACTCAACGCAAGGAAGTTTCTGAGAATGCTTCTGTCCAGTTTTTATGTGAATATATTTCCATTTCCAGCCTAGGCTTCAAAGCGCTCCAAATATCCACTTGCAGATTCTACAAAAAGAGTGTTTCCAAACTTGTCTATCAATTAGTAGGTTTAACTCTGTTAGGTGAATGCACTCATCACAATGAAATTTCTGAGAATGCTTCTCTCTAGTTTTTATGTGAAGCAATTTCCTTTTCCAACGTAGGCCTCAAGGTGCTCTGCATAAACACTTGCGAATTCTACAAACTTAGTGATTCAAAACTGTTCTATCAAAAGGAACGTTCAAGTCTGAGGTGAATGCACTCATCAGAGAGAACTTTCTCAGAATGCTTCTGTCTAGTTTTCAGGTGAAGATATTTCACTTCCCAGCATAGGCCTCAAAGCGCTCCAAATATCCACTTGCAGATTCTACAAAAAGAGTCTTTCAAAACTGCTCTTTGAAAAGGAAGGTTCAAATCTGTGAGTTGAAAGCACTCATCAGAGAGAAGTTTCCGAGAATGATTCTATCTAGTTTTCATCTGCATGTGTTTCCTTTTCCACTAGATGCCGCAATCGCACCAAATATCCACTTGCAGTTTCCACGAAAAGAGTGTTGCAGAACTGCTCCATGGAAAGGAGTGTTCAACTCTGTGAGTTCAATCCCCACATGACATAAAAGTTTCTGAAAATGCTTCTGTCCAGTTTGTATATGAAGATTTCTCCTTTTCCTGCATAAGCCTCAAAGAGCTCCAAATATCCACTTGCGTATTCTACAAAAACCGTGTTTCATAACTGGTCTATCAAAAGGGAGGTTCAACTCTGTGAGTTGAATGCACTCATCACAAAGAAGTTTCTGTGAATGCTTCCATCTAGCTTTTATGCAATGATATTTCCTTTTGCAGCATAGGCCTCAAAGCGCTCCAAATATCCACTTGCAGATTCTACAAAAAGAGGGTTTCAAAACTGCTCTATCAAAAGGCAGGTTGAACTCCGTGAGTTGAATGCACAAAGCACAGGGGACTTTCTGAGAAAGCTTTTGTCCAGTTTCTACGTGAAGATATTTCCTATTCCTGCATAGGCCTCAAAGCACTCCATCCATCCACATGAAGATTCTACTAAGAGTGTTTCGAAACTTCTCTATCAAAAGAAAGGTTGAACTCCGTGAGTTCAACGCACACATCACAAAGAAGTTTCTGAGAATGCTTCTGTCCAGTTTTTATATGAAGATATTTCCTTTTCCAGCATAGGCCTCAAAGCGCTCCATATATCCACTTGCAGATGCTACAAAAAGAGTGTTTCAAAACAGCTCTTTCAGAAGGAAGCTTCAAGTCTGTGAGTTGAATGCACTTCTCACAAAGACGTTTCTGAGAATGCTTCTGTCTAGATTTCATGAGAAGATGTTTCCATTTACATCACAGGCCTCAAATCCCTCCAAATATTCACTTGCGTGTTCTACAAAAAGAGTGTTTCGAAACTTCTCTATCGATTGGTAGGTTCAACTCTCTGAGTTGAATGCACTCTTTACAAAGAGGTTTCTGAGAATATTTCTGTCTAGTTTTTATGTGAAGATATATCCTTTTCCAACATAGGCCTCGAAGCGCTCCGACTAAACAATTGCAGATTCTACAAAAGGAGTGCTTCAAAACTGTTCTATCGAAAGGAACGTTCAAGTCTGTGAGATGAATGCACTCTTCTCAAAGAGGTTTCTGAGAATGCTGCTGTCTAGTTTTTAGGTGAAGACATTTCCTTTTCCAGCATAGGCCTCAAAGCGCTCCAAATACCCACTCGCAGATTCTACAAAAAGAGTGTCTCCCAACTTCTCTATCAATTGGTAGGTTCAAGTCTGTGAGTTGAATGCAATCCACACAAAGAAGTTTCTGAGAATGCTGCTGTTTAGTTCTTATGTGAAGATATTTCCTTTTCCAGCATAGGCCGGAAATCGCTACAAATATCCACTTGCAGATTTTACCAAAAGTGTGCTTCAAAACTGCTCTTTGAAAAGAAAGGTTCAACACTGTGAGTTGAATGCACATATCGTGAAGAAGTTTCTGAGAATGCTTCTGTCTAGTACTTAGGTGAAGAGATTCCATTTCACAGCCTAGGCCTCATAGTGCTCCAAATATCCACTTGCAGATTCTACAAAAAGAGTGTTTGAAAACTGTTCTATCAAAAGGAAGGTTCAACTCTGTGAGTAGAATGCACTCATCACAAAGAAGTTTCTGAGAATGCTTCTGTCTAGTTTTTATGTGAAGACATTTCCTTTTCCAACATAGGCCTCAAAGCGTTCCGAATAAACACTTGCAGATTGTACAAAAGGAGTGTTTCAAAACTGTTCTATGAAAAGGAACGTTCAAGTCTGTGAGTTGAATGCACTCCTCACAAAGAAGTTTCTGAGAATGCAGCTGTCTAGTTTTTGTGTGAAGATATTTCCTTTTCCTTGCATAGGTCTCAAATCGCTGGAAATATCCACTTGCAGATTTCACAAAAAGAGTGTTTCCAAACTGCTCTATCAAAAGACAGGTTCAACTCTGTGAGTGGAATGCACGCATCGAGAAGAACTTTCTGAGAATGCTTCTGTCTAGTTTTTAGGTGAAGATATTACATTTCCCAGCATAGGCCTCAAAGTGCTCCAAATATCCTTTTGCAGATTTTACAAAAAGAGTGTTTCAAAACTGCTCTTTCAAAAAGAAGGTTCAACTCTGTGAGTTGAATGCACTCAACACAAGGAAGTTTCTGAGAATGCTTCTGTCTAGTTTTTATGTGAAGATATTTCCATTTCCAGCATAGGCCTCAAAGCGCTCCAAATATCCATTTACAGATTCTACAAAAAGAGTGTTTCCAAACTTCTCTATCAATTAGTAGGTTCAACTCTGTGAGGTGAATGCACTCATCACAAAGAAGTTTCTGAGAATGCTGCTGTTTAGTTCTTATGTGAAGATATTTCCTTTTCCAGCATAGGCCGGAAATCGCTCTAAATATCCACTTGCAGATTTTACCAAAAGTGTGTTTCAAAACTGCTCTTTGAAAAGAAAGGTTCAACTCTGTGAGTTGATTGCACATGTGGTGAAGAAGTTTCTGAGAATGCTTCTGTCTAGTACTTAGCTGAAGAGATTTCATTTCACAGCATAGGCCTCATAGTGCTCCAAATATCCACTTGCAGATTCTACAAAAAGAGTGTTTCAAAACTGTTCTATCAAAAGGAAGGTTCAACTCTGTGACTACAATGCACTCATCACAAAGAAGTTTCTGGGAATGCTTCTGTCTAGTTTTTATGTGAAGATATTTCCTTTTCCAACATAGGCCTCAAAGCGCTCCGAATAAACACCTGCAGATTGTACAAAAGGAGTGTTTCAAAACTGTTCTATGAAAAGGAACGTTCAAGTCTGTGAGTTGAATGCACTCCTCACAAAGAAGTTTCTGAGAATGCAGCTGTCTAGTTTTTGTGTGAAGATATTTCCTTTTCCTTGCATAGACCTCAAATCGCTGGAAATATCCACTTGCAGATTTCACAAAAAGAGTGTTTCCAAACTGCTCTATCAAAAGACGGGTTGAAATCTGTGAGTTGAATGCACGCATCGAGGAGATCTTTCTGAGAATGCTTCTGTCTAGTTTTTAGGTGAAGATATTCCATTTCCCAGCAAGGGCCTCAAAATGCTCCAAATATCCATTTGCAGATTTTACAAAAAGAGTGTTTCAAAGCTGCTCTTTCAAAAAGAAGGTTCAAGCCTATGGGTTGAACGCACTCAACGCAAGGAAGTTTCTGAGAATGCTTCTGTCCAGTTTTTATGTGAATATATTTCCATTTCCAGCCTAGGCTTCAAAGCGCTCCAAATATCCACTTGCAGATTCTACAAAAAGAGTGTTTCCAAACTTGTCTATCAATTAGTAGGTTTAACTCTGTTAGGTGAATGCACTCATCACAATGAAATTTCTGAGAATGCTTCTCTCTAGTTTTTATGTGAAGCAATTTCCTTTTCCAACGTAGGCCTCAAGGTGCTCTGCATAAACACTTGCGAATTCTACAAACTTAGTGATTCAAAACTGTTCTATCAAAAGGAACGTTCAAGTCTGAGGTGAATGCACTCATCAGAGAGAACTTTCTCAGAATGCTTCTGTCTAGTTTTCAGGTGAAGATATTTCACTTCCCAGCATAGGCCTCAAAGCGCTCCAAATATCCACTTGCAGATTCTACAAAAAGAGTCTTTCAAAACTGCTCTTTGAAAAGGAAGGTTCAAATCTGTGAGTTGAAAGCACTCATCAGAGAGAAGTTTCCGAGAATGATTCTATCTAGTTTTCATCTGCATGTGTTTCCTTTTCCACTAGATGCCGCAATCGCACCAAATATCCACTTGCAGTTTCCACGAAAAGAGTGTTGCAGAACTGCTCCATGGAAAGGAGTGTTCAACTCTGTGAGTTCAATCCCCACATGACATAAAAGTTTCTGAAAATGCTTCTGTCCAGTTTGTATATGAAGATTTCTCCTTTTCCTGCATAAGCCTCAAAGAGCTCCAAATATCCACTTGCGTATTCTACAAAAACCGTGTTTCATAACTGGTCTATCAAAAGGGAGGTTCAACTCTGTGAGTTGAATGCACTCATCACAAAGAAGTTTCTGTGAATGCTTCCATCTAGCTTTTATGCAATGATATTTCCTTTTGCAGCATAGGCCTCAAAGCGCTCCAAATATCCACTTGCAGATTCTACAAAAAGAGGGTTTCAAAACTGCTCTATCAAAAGGCAGGTTGAACTCCGTGAGTTGAATGCACAAAGCACAGGGGACTTTCTGAGAAAGCTTTTGTCCAGTTTCTACGTGAAGATATTTCCTATTCCTGCATAGGCCTCAAAGCACTCCATCCATCCACATGAAGATTCTACTAAGAGTGTTTCGAAACTTCTCTATCAAAAGAAAGGTTGAACTCCGTGAGTTCAACGCACACATCACAAAGAAGTTTCTGAGAATGCTTCTGTCCAGCTTTTATATGAAGATATTTCCTTTTCCAGCATAGGCCTCAAAGCGCTCCATATATCCACTTGCAGATGCTACAAAAAGAGTGTTTCAAAACAGCTCTTTCAGAAGGAAGCTTCAAGTCTGTGAGTTGAATGCACTTCTCACAAAGACGTTTCTGAGAATGCTTCTGTCTAGATTTCATGAGAAGATGTTTCCATTTACATCACAGGCCTCAAATCCCTCCAAATATTCACTTGCGTGTTCTACAAAAAGAGTGTTTCGAAACTTCTCTATCGATTGGTAGGTTCAACTCTCTGAGTTGAATGCACTCTTTACAAAGAGGTTTCTGAGAATATTTCTGTCTAGTTTTTATGTGAAGATATATCCTTTTCCAACATAGGCCTCGAAGCGCTCCGACTAAACAATTGCAGATTCTACAAAAGGAGTGCTTCAAAACTGTTCTATCGAAAGGAACGTTCAAGTCTGTGAGATGAATGCACTCTTCTCAAAGAGGTTTCTGAGAATGCTGCTGTCTAGTTTTTAGGTGAAGACATTTCCTTTTCCAGCATAGGCCTCAAAGCGCTCCAAATACCCACTTGCAGATTCTACAAAAAGAGTGTCTCCCAACTTCTCTATCAATTGGTAGGTTCAAGTCTGTGAGTTGAATGCAATCCACACAAAGAAGTTTCTGAGAATGCTGCTGTTTAGTTCTTATGTGAAGATATTTCCTTTTCCAGCATAGGCCGGAAATCGCTACAAATATCCACTTGCAGATTTTACCAAAAGTGTGCTTCAAAACTGCTCTTTGAAAAGAAAGGTTCAACACTGTGAGTTGAATGCACATATCGTGAAGAAGTTTCTGAGAATGCTTCTGTCTAGTACTTAGGTGAAGAGATTCCATTTCACAGCATAGGCCTCATAGTGCTCCAAATATCCACTTGCAGATTCTACAAAAAGAGTGTTTGAAAACTGTTCTATCAAAAGGAAGGTTCAACACTGTGAGTAGAATGCACTCATCACAAAGAAGTTTCTGAGAATGCTTCTGTCTAGTTTTTATGTGAAGACATTTCCTTTTCCAACATAGGCCTCAAAGCGTTCCGAATAAACACTTGCAGATTGTACAAAAGGAGTGTTTCAAAACTGTTCTATGAAAAGGAACGTTCAAGTCTGTGAGATGAATGCACTCTTCTCAAAGAGGTTTCTGAGAATGCTGCTGTCTAGTTTTTAGGTGAAGACATTTCCTTTTCCAGCATAGGCCTCAAAGCGCTCCAAATTCCCACTTGCAGATTCTACAAAAAGAGTGTCTCCCAACTTCTCTATCAATTGGTAGGTTCAAGTCTGTGAGTTGAATGCAATCCACACAAAGAAGTTTCTGAGAATGCTGCTGTTTAGTTCTTATGTGAAGATATTTCCTTTTCCAGCATAGGCCGGAAATCGCTACAATTATCCACTTGCAGATTTTACCAAAAGTGTGCTTCAAAACTGCTCTTTGAAAAGAAAGGTTCAACACTGTGAGTTGAATGCACATATCGTGAAGAAGTTTCTGAGAATGCTTCTGTCTAGTACTTAGGTGAAGAGATTCCATTTCACAGCATAGGCCTCATAGTGCTCCAAATATCCACTTGCAGATTCTACAAAAAGAGTGTTTGAAAACTGTTCTATCAAAAGGAAGGTTCAACTCTGTGAGTAGAATGCACTCATCACAAAGAAGTTTCTGAGAATGCTTCTGTCTAGTTTTTATGTGAAGACATTTCCTTTTCCAACATAGGCCTCAAAGCGTTCCGAATAAACACTTGCAGATTGTACAAAAGGAGTGTTTCAAAACTGTTCTATGAAAAGGAACGTTCAAGTCTGTGAGTTGAATGCACTCCTCACAAAGAAGTTTCTGAGAATGCAGCTGTCTAGTTTTTGTGTGAAGATATTTCCTTTTCCTTGCATAGGTCTCAAATCGCTGGAAATATCCACTTGCAGATTTCACAAAAAGAGTGTTTCCAAACTGCTCTATCAAAAGACAGGTTCAACTCTGTGAGTGGAATGCACGCATCGAGAAGAACTTTCTGAGAATGCTTCTGTCTAGTTTTTAGGTGAAGATATTACATTTCCCAGCATAGGCCTCAAAGTGCTCCAAATATCCTTTTGCAGATTTTACAAAAAGAGTGTTTCAAAACTGCTCTTTCAAAAAGAAGGTTCAAGTCTGTGAGTTGAATGCACTCAACACAAGGAAGTTTCTGAGAATGCTTCTGTCTAGTTTTTATGTGAAGATATTTCCTTTTCCAGCATAGGCCTCAAAGCGCTCCAAATATCCATTTGCAGATTCTACAAAAAGAGTGTTTCCAAACTTCTCTATCAATTAGAAGGTTCAACTCTGTGAGGTGAATGCACTCATCACAAAGAAGTTTCTGAGAATGCTGCTGTTTAGTTCTTATGTGAAGATATTTCCTTTTCCAGCATAGGCCGGAAATCGCTACAAATTTCCACTTGCAGATTTTACCAAAAGTGTGTTTCAAAACTACTCTTTGAAAAGAAAGGTTCAACTCTGTGAGTTGATTGCACATGTGGTGAAGAAGTTTCTGAGAATGCTTCTGTCTAGTACTTAGCTGAAGAGATTTCATTTCACAGCATAGGCCTCATAGTGCTCCAAATATCCACTTGCAGATTCTACAAAAAGAGTGTTTCAAAACTGTTCTATCAAAAGGAAGGTTCAACTCTGTGACTGGAATTCACTCATCACAAAGAAGTTTCTGAGAATGCTTCTGTCTAGTTTTTATGTGAAGATATTTCCTTTTCCAACATAGGCCTCAAAGCGCTCCGAATAAACACCTGCAGATTGTACAAAAGGAGTGTTTCAAAACTGTTCTATGAAAAGGAACGTTCAAGTCTGTGAGTTGAATGCACTCCTCACAAAGAAGTTTCTGAGAATGCAGCTGTCTAGTTTTTGTGTGAAGATATTTCCTTTTCCTTGCATAGACCTCAAATCGCTGGAAATATCCACTTGCAGATTTCACAAAAAGAGTGTTTCCAAACTGCTCTATCAAAAGACGGGTTGAAATCTGTGAGTTGAATGCACGCATCGAGGAGATCTTTCTGAGAATGCTTCTGTCTAGTTTTTAGGTGATGATATTCCATTTCCCAGCATGGGCCTCAAAATGCTCCAAATATCCATTTGCAGATTTTACAAAAAGAGTGTTTCAAAACTGCTCTTTCAAAAAGAAGGATGATTTCCAATTTCATCCATGTCCCTACAAAGGACATGATCATTCTCAGTAAACTATCGCAAGAACAAAAAACCAAACACCGCATATTCTCACTCATAGGTGGGAATTGAACAATGAGAACACATGGACACAGGAAGGGGAACATCACACTTCAGGGACTGTTGTGGGTTGGGGGGAGGGGGCAGGGATATCATTGGGAGATATACCTAATGCTAGATGACGAGTTGGTGGGTGCAGTGCACCAGCATGGCACATGTATACATATGCAACTTACTGCACATTGGGCACATGTACCATAAAACCTAAAGTATAATAATAATATTAATAATAATAATTACAATAAAAGAAAAAAAAAAAAGAAAGTTCAAGTCTATGGGTTGAACGCACTCAACACAAGGAAGTTTCTGAGAATGCTTCTGTCCAGTTTTTATGTGAATATATTTCCATTTCCAGCCTAGGCTTCAAAGCGCTCCAAATATCCACTTGCAGATTCTACAAAAAGAGTGTTTCCAAACTTGTCTATCAATTAGTAGGTTTAACTCTGTTAGGTGAATGCACTCATCACAATGAAATTTCTGAGAATGCTTCTCTCTAGTTTTTATGTGAAGCAATTTCCTTTTCCAACGTAGGCCTCAAGGTGCTCTGCATAAACACTTGCGAATTCTACAAACTTAGTGATTCAAAACTGTTCTATCAAAAGGAACGTTCAAGTCTGAGGTGAATGCACTCATCAGAGAGAACTTTCTCAGAATGCTTCTGTCTAGTTTTCAGGTGAAGATATTTCACTTCCCAGCATAGGCCTCAAAGCGCTCCAAATATCCACTTGCAGATTCTACAAAAAGAGTCTTTCAAAACTGCTCTTTGAAAAGGAAGTTTCAAATCTGTGAGTTGAAAGCACTCATCAGAGAGAAGTTTCCGAGAATGATTCTATCTAGTTTTCATCTGCATGTGTTTCCTTTCCCACTAGATGCCGCAATCGCACCAAATATCCACTTGCAGTTTCCACGAAAAGAGTGTTGCAGAACTGCTCCATGGAAAGGAGTGTTCAACTCTGTGAGTTCAATCCCCACATGACATAAAAGTTTCTGAAAATGCTTCTGTCCAGTTTGTATATGAAGATATCTCCTTTTCCAGCATAAGCCTCAAAGAGCTCCAAATATCCACTTGCGTATTCTACAAAAACCGTGTTTCATAACTGGTCTATCAAAAGGGAGGTTCAACTCTGTGAGTTGAATGCACTCATCACAAAGAAGTTTCTGTGAATGCTTCCATCTAGCTTTTATGCAATGATATTTCCTTTTGCAGCATAGGCCTCAAAGCGCTCCAAATATCCACTTGCAGATTCTACAAAAAGAGGGTTTCAAAACTGCTCTATCAAAAGGCAGGTTGAACTCCGTGAGTTGAATGCACAAAGCACAGGGAACTTTCTGAGAAAGCTTTTGTCCAGTTTCTACGTGAAGATATTTCCTTTTCCAGCATAGGCCGGAAATCGCTACAAATATCCACTTGCAGATTTTACCAAAAGTGTGCTTCAAAACTGCTCTTTGAAAAGAAAGGTTCAACACTGTGAGTTGAAT
The DNA here is from genome assembly GCF_028885625.2 of Pongo pygmaeus. Lineage (NCBI taxonomy): Eukaryota > Metazoa > Chordata > Mammalia > Primates > Hominidae > Pongo > Pongo pygmaeus. Next base: position 23,144,962 of record NC_085930.1, read on the forward strand.
GCACATATCGTGAAGAAGTTTCTGAGAATGCTTCTGTCTAGTACTTAGGTGAAGAGATTCCATTTCACAGCATAGGCCTCATAGTGCTCCAAATATCCACTTGCAGATTCTACAAAAAGAGTGTTTGAAAACTGTTCTATCAAAAGGAAGGTTCAACTCTGTGAGTAGAATGCACTCATCACAAAGAAGTTTCTGAGAATGCTTCTGTCTAGTTTTTATGTGAAGACATTTCCTTTTCCAACATAGGCCTCAAAGCGTTCCGAATAAACACTTGCAGATTGTACAAAAGGAGTGTTTCAAAACTGTTCTATGAAAAGGAACGTTCAAGTCTGTGAGTTGAATGCACTCCTCACAAAGAAGTTTCTGAGAATGCAGCTGTCTAGTTTTTGTGTGAAGATATTTCCTTTTCCTTGCATAGGTCTCAAATCGCTGGAAATATCCACTTGCAGATTTCACAAAAAGAGTGTTTCCAAACTGCTCTATCAAAAGACAGGTTCAACTCTGTGAGTGGAATGCACGCATCGAGAAGAACTTTCTGAGAATGCTTCTGTCTAGTTTTTAGGTGAAGATATTACATTTCCCAGCATAGGCCTCAAAGTGCTCCAAATATCCTTTTGCAGATTTTACAAAAAGAGTGTTTCAAAACTGCTCTTTCAAAAAGAAGGTTCAACTCTCTGAGTTGAATGCACTCAACACAAGGAAGTTTCTGAGAATGCTTCTGTCTAGTTTTTATGTGAAGATATTTCCATTTCCAGCATAGGCCTCAAAGCGCTCCAAATATCCATTTGCAGATTCTACAAAAAGAGTGTTTCCAAACTTCTCTATCAATTAGTAGGTTCAACTCTGTGAGGTGAATGCACTCATCACAAAGAAGTTTCTGAGAATGCTGCTGTTTAGTTCTTATGTGAAGATATTTCCTTTTCCAGCATAGGCCGGAAATCGCTCTAAATATCCACTTGCAGATTTTACCAAAAGTGTGTTTCAAAACTGCTCTTTGAAAAGAAAGGTTCAACTCTGTGAGTTGATTGCACATGTGGTGAAGAAGTTTCTGAGAATGCTTCTGTCTAGTACTTAGCTGAAGAGATTTCATTTCACAGCATAGGCCTCATAGTGCTCCAAATATCCACTTGCAGATTCTACAAAAAGAGTGTTTCAAAACTGTTCTATCAAAAGGAAGGTTCAACTCTGTGACTACAATGCACTCATCACAAAGAAGTTTCTGGGAATGCTTCTGTCTAGTTTTTATGTGAAGATATTTCCTTTTCCAACATAGGCCTCAAAGCGCTCCGAATAAACACCTGCAGATTGTACAAAAGGAGTGTTTCAAAACTGTTCTATGAAAAGGAACGTTCAAGTCTGTGAGTTGAATGCACTCCTCACAAAGAAGTTTCTGAGAATGCAGCTGTCTAGTTTTTGTGTGAAGATATTTCCTTTTCCTTGCATAGACCTCAAATCGCTGGAAATATCCACTTGCAGATTTCACAAAAAGAGTGTTTCCAAACTGCTCTATCAAAAGACGGGTTGAAATCTGTGAGTTGAATGCACGCATCGAGGAGATCTTTCTGAGAATGCTTCTGTCTAGTTTTTAGGTGAAGATATTCCATTTCCCAGCAAGGGCCTCAAAATGCTCCAAATATCCATTTGCAGATTTTACAAAAAGAGTGTTTCAAAGCTGCTCTTTCAAAAAGAAGGTTCAAGCCTATGGGTTGAACGCACTCAACGCAAGGAAGTTTCTGAGAATGTTTCTGTCCAGTTTTTATGTGAATATATTTCCATTTCCAGCCTAGGCTTCAAAGCGCTCCAAATATCCACTTGCAGATTCTACAAAAAGAGTGTTTCCAAACTTGTCTATCAATTAGTAGGTTTAACTCTGTTAGGTGAATGCACTCATCACAATGAAATTTCTGAGAATGCTTCTCTCTAGTTTTTATGTGAAGCAATTTCCTTTTCCAACGTAGGCCTCAAGGTGCTCTGCATAAACACTTGCGAATTCTACAAACTTAGTGATTCAAAACTGTTCTATCAAAAGGAACGTTCAAGTCTGAGGTGAATGCACTCATCAGAGAGAACTTTCTCAGAATGCTTCTGTCTAGTTTTCAGGTGAAGATATTTCACTTCCCAGCATAGGCCTCAAAGCGCTCCAAATATCCACTTGCAGATTCTACAAAAAGAGTCTTTCAAAACTGCTCTTTGAAAAGGAAGGTTCAAATCTGTGAGTTGAAAGCACTCATCAGAGAGAAGTTTCCGAGAATGATTCTATCTAGTTTTCATCTGCATGTGTTTCCTTTTCCACTAGATGCCGCAATCGCACCAAATATCCACTTGCAGTTTCCACGAAAAGAGTGTTGCAGAACTGCTCCATGGAAAGGAGTGTTCAACTCTGTGAGTTCAATCCCCACATGACATAAAAGTTTCTGAAAATGCTTCTGTCCAGTTTGTATATGAAGATTTCTCCTTTTCCTGCATAAGCCTCAAAGAGCTCCAAATATCCACTTGCGTATTCTACAAAAACCGTGTTTCATAACTGGTCTATCAAAAGGGAGGTTCAACTCTGTGAGTTGAATGCACTCATCACAAAGAAGTTTCTGTGAATGCTTCCATCTAGCTTTTATGCAATGATATTTCCTTTTGCAGCATAGGCCTCAAAGCGCTCCAAATATCCACTTGCAGATTCTACAAAAAGAGGGTTTCAAAACTGCTCTATCAAAAGGCAGGTTGAACTCCGTGAGTTGAATGCACAAAGCACAGGGGACTTTCTGAGAAAGCTTTTGTCCAGTTTCTACGTGAAGATATTTCCTATTCCTGCATAGGCCTCAAAGCACTCCATCCATCCACATGAAGATTCTACTAAGAGTGTTTCGAAACTTCTCTATCAAAAGAAAGGTTGAACTCCGTGAGTTCAACGCACACATCACAAAGAAGTTTCTGAGAATGCTTCTGTCCAGCTTTTATATGAAGATATTTCCTTTTCCAGCATAGGCCTCAAAGCGCTCCATATATCCACTTGCAGATGCTACAAAAAGAGTGTTTCAAAACAGCTCTTTCAGAAGGAAGCTTCAAGTCTGTGAGTTGAATGCACTTCTCACAAAGACGTTTCAGAGAATGCTTCTGTCTAGATTTCATGAGAAGATGTTTCCATTTACATCACAGGCCTCAAATCCCTCCAAATATTCACTTGCGTGTTCTACAAAAAGAGTGTTTCGAAACTTCTCTATCGATTGGTAGGTTCAACTCTCTGAGTTGAATGCACTCTTTACAAAGAGGTTTCTGAGAATATTTCTGTCTAGTTTTTATGTGAAGATATATCCTTTTCCAACATAGGCCTCGAAGCGCTCCGACTAAACAATTGCAGATTCTACAAAAGGAGTGCTTCAAAACTGTTCTATCGAAAGGAACGTTCAAGTCTGTGAGATGAATGCACTCTTCTCAAAGAGGTTTCTGAGAATGCTGCTGTCTAGTTTTTAGGTGAAGACATTTCCTTTTCCAGCATAGGCCTCAAAGCGCTCCAAATACCCACTTGCAGATTCTACAAAAAGAGTGTCTCCCAACTTCTCTATCAATTGGTAGGTTCAAGTCTGTGAGTTGAATGCAATCCACACAAAGAAGTTTCTGAGAATGCTGCTGTTTAGTTCTTATGTGAAGATATTTCCTTTTCCAGCATAGGCCGGAAATCGCTACAAATATCCACTTGCAGATTTTACCAAAAGTGTGCTTCAAAACTGCTCTTTGAAAAGAAAGGTTCAACACTGTGAGTTGAATGCACATATCGTGAAGAAGTTTCTGAGAATGCTTCTGTCTAGTACTTAGGTGAAGAGATTCCATTTCACAGCATAGGCCTCATAGTGCTCCAAATATCCACTTGCAGATTCTACAAAAAGAGTGTTTCAAAACTGTTCTATCAAAAGGAAGGTTCAAGTCTGTGAGTAGAATGCACTCATCACAAAGAAGTTTCTGAGAATGCTTCTGTCTAGTTTTTATGTGAAGATATTTCCTTTTCCAACATAGGCCTCAAAGCGCTCCGAATAAACACCTGCAGATTGTACAAAAGGAGTGTTTCAAAACTGTTCTATGAAAAGGAACGTTCAAGTCTGTGAGTTGAATGCACTCCTCACAAAGAAGTTTCTGAGAATGCAGCTGTCTAGTTTTTGTGTGAAGATATTTCCTTTTCCTTGCATAGACCTCAAATCGCTGGAAATATCCACTTGCAGATTTCACAAAAAGAGTGTTTCCAAACTGCTCTATCAAAAGACGGGTTGAAATCTGTGAGTTGAATGCACGCATCGAGGAGATCTTTCTGAGAATGCTTCTGTCTAGTTTTTAGGTGAAGATATTCCATTTCCTAGCATGGGCCTCAAAATGCTCCAAATATCCATTTGCAGATTTTACAAAAAGAGTGTTTCAAAACTGCTCTTTCAAAAAGAAGGATGATTTCCAATTTCATTCATGTCCCTACAAAGGACATGATCATTCTCAGTAAACTATCGCAAGAACAAAAAACCAAACACCGCATATTCTCACTCATAGGTGGGAATTGAACAATGAGAACACATGGACACAGGAAGGGGAACATCACACTTCAGGGACTGTTGTGGGTTGGGGGGAGGGGGTAGGGATAACATTGGGAGATATACCTAATGCTAGATGACGAGTTGGTGGGTGCAGTGCACCAGCATGGCACATGTATACATAAGCAAATTACTGCACATTGGGCACATGTACCATAAAACCTAAAGTATAATAATAATAATAATAATAATAATTACAATAAAAGAAAAAAAAAAAAAAAGAAAAAGAAAGTTCAAGTCTATGGGTTGAACGCACTCAACACAAGGAAGTTTCTGAGAATGCTTCTGTCCAGTTTTTATGTGAATATATTTCCATTTCCAGCCTAGGCTTCAAAGCGCTCCAAATATCCACTTGCAGATTCTACAAAAAGAGTGTTTCCAAACTTGTCTATCAATTAGTAGGTTTTACTCTGTTAGGTGAATGCACTCATCACAATGAAATTTCTGAGAATGCTTCTCTCTAGTTTTTATGTGAAGCAATTTCCTTTTCCAACGTAGGCCTCAAGGTGCTCTGCATAAACACTTGCGAATTCTACAAACTTAGTGATTCAAAACTGTTCTATCAAAAGGAACGTTCAAGTCTGAGGTGAATGCACTCATCAGAGAGAACTTTCTCAGAATGCTTCTGTCTAGTTTTCAGGTGAAGATATTTCACTTCCCAGCATAGGCCTCAAAGCGCTCCAAATATCCACTTGCAGATTCTACAAAAAGAGTCTTTCAAAACTGCTCTTTGAAAAGGAAGTTTCAAATCTGTGAGTTGAAAGCACTCATCAGAGAGAAGTTTCCGAGAATGATTCTATCTAGTTTTCATCTGCATGTGTTTCCTTTCCCACTAGATGCCGCAATCGCACCAAATATCCACTTGCAGTTTCCACGAAAAGAGTGTTGCAGAACTGCTCCATGGAAAGGAGTGTTCAACTCTGTGAGTTCAATCCCCACATGACATAAAAGTTTCTGAAAATGCTTCTGTCCAGTTTGTATATGAAGATATCTCCTTTTCCAGCATAAGCCTCAAAGAGCTCCAAATATCCACTTGCGTATTCTACAAAAACCGTGTTTCATAACTGGTCTATCAAAAGGGAGGTTCAACTCTGTGAGTTGAATGCACTCATCACAAAGAAGTTTCTGTGAATGCTTCCATCTAGCTTTTATGCAATGATATTTCCTTTTGCAGCATAGGCCTCAAAGCGCTCCAAATATCCACTTGCAGATTCTACAAAAAGAGGGTTTCAAAACTGCTCTATCAAAAGGCAGGTTGAACTCCGTGAGTTGAATGCACAAAGCACAGGGAACTTTCTGAGAAAGCTTTTGTCCAGTTTCTACGTGAAGATATTTCCTTTTCCAGCATAGGCCGGAAATCGCTACAAATATCCACTTGCAGATTTTACCAAAAGTGTGCTTCAAAACTGCTCTATGAAAAGAAAGGTTCAACACTGTGAGTTGAATGCACATATCGTGAAGAAGTTTCTGAGAATGCTTCTGTCTAGTACTTAGGTGAAGAGATTCCATTTCACAGCATAGGCCTCATAGTGCTCCAAATATCCACTTGCAGATTCTACAAAAAGAGTGTTTGAAAACTGTTCTATCAAAAGGAAGGTTCAACTCTGTGACTAGAATGCACTCATCACAAAGAAGTTTCTGAGAATGCTTCTGTCTAGTTTTTATGTGAAGACATTTCCTTTTCCAACATAGGCCTCAAAGCGTTCCGAATAAACACTTGCAGATTGTACAAAAGGAGTGTTTCAAAACTGTTCTATGAAAAGGAACGTTCAAGTCTGTGAGTTGAATGCACTCCTCACAAAGAAGTTTCTGAGAATGCAGCTGTCTAGTTTTTGTGTGAAGATATTTCCTTTTCCTTGCATAGGTCTCAAATCGCTGGAAATATCGACTTGCAGATTTCACAAAAAGAGTGTTTCCAAACTGCTCTATCAAAAGACAGGTTCAACTCTGTGAGTGGAATGCACGCATCGAGAAGAACTTTCTGAGAATGCTTCTGTCTAGTTTTTAGGTGAAGATATTACATTTCCCAGCATAGGCCTCAAAGTGCTCCAAATATCCTTTTGCAGATTTTACAAAAAGAGTGTTTCAAAACTGCTCTTTCAAAAAGAAGGTTCAACTCTGTGAGTTGAATGCACTCAACACAAGGAAGTTTCTGAGAATGCTTCTGTCTAGTTTTTATGTGAAGATATTTCCATTTCCAGCATAGGCCTCAAAGCGCTCCAAATATCCATTTGCAGATTCTACAAAAAGAGTGTTTCCAAACTTCTCTATCAATTAGTAGGTTCAACTCTGTGAGGTGAATGCACTCATCACAAAGAAGTTTCTGAGAATGCTGCTGTTTAGTTCTTATGTGAAGATATTTCCTTTTCCAGCATAGGCCGGAAATCGCTCTAAATATCCACTTGCAGATTTTACCAAAAGTGTGTTTCAAAACTGCTCTTTGAAAAGAAAGGTTCAACTCTGTGAGTTGATTGCACATGTGGTGAAGAAGTTTCTGAGAATGCTTCTGTCTAGTACTTAGCTGAAGAGATTTCATTTCACAGCATAGGCCTCATATTGCTCCAAATATCCACTTGCAGATTCTACAAAAAGAGTGTTTCAAAACTGTTCTATCAAAAGGAAGGTTCAACTCTGTGACTAGAATGCACTCATCACAAAGAAGTTTCTGAGAATGCTTCTGTCTAGTTTTTATGTGAAGATATTTCCTTTTCCAACATAGGCCTCAAAGCGCTCCGAATAAACACCTGCAGATTGTACAAAAGGAGTGTTTCAAAACTGTTCTATGAAAAGGAACTTTCAAGTCTGTGAGTTGAATGCACTCCTCACAAAGAAGTTTCTGAGAATGCAGCTGTCTAGTTTTTGTGTGAAGATATTTCCTTTTCCTTGCATAGACCTCAAATCGCTGGAAATATCCACTTGCAGATTTCACAAAAAGAGTGTTTCCAAACTGCTCTATCAAAAGACGGGTTGAAATCTGTGAGTTGAATGCACGCATCGAGGAGATCTTTCTGAGAATGCTTCTGTCTAGTTTTTAGGTGAAGATATTCCATTTCCCAGCATGGGCTTCAAAATGCTCCAAATATCCATTTGCAGATTTTACAAAAAGAGTGTTTCAAAGCTGCTCTTTCAAAAAGAAGGTTCAAGTCTATGGGTTGAACGCACTCAACACAAGGAAGTTTCTGAGAATGCTTCTGTCCAGTTTTTATGTGAATATATTTCCATTTCCAGCCTAGGCTTCAAAGCGCTCCAAATATCCACTTGCAGATTCTACAAAAAGAGTGTTTCCAAACTTGTCTATCAATTAGTAGGTTTAACTCTGTTAGGTGAATGCACTCATCACAATGAAATTTCTGAGAATGCTTCTCTCTAGTTTTTATGTGAAGCAATTCCCTTTTCCAACGTAGGCCTCAAGGTGCTCTGCATAAACACTTGCGAATTCTACAAACTTAGTGATTGAAAACTGTTCTATCAAAAGGAACGTTCAAGTCTGAGGTGAATGCACTCATCAGAGAGAACTTTCTCAGAATGCTTCTGTCTAGTTTTCAGGTGAAGATATTTCACTTCCCAGCATAGGCCTCAAAGCGCTCCAAATATCCACTTGCAGATTCTACAAAAAGAGTCTTTCAAAACTGCTCTTTGAAAAGAAAGTTTCAAATCTGTGAGTTGAAAGCACTCATCAGAGAGAAGTTTCCGAGAATGATTCTATCTAGTTTTCATCTGCATGTGTATCCTTTTCCACTAGATGCCGCAGTCGCACCAAATATCCACTTGCAGTTTCCACGAAAAGAGTGTTGCAGAACTGCTCCATGGAAAGGAGTGTTCAACTCTGTGAGTTCAATCCCCACATGACATAAAAGTTTCTGAAAATGCTTCTGTCCAGTTTGTATATGAAGATATCTCCTTTTCCAGCATAAGCCTCAAAGAGCTCCAAATGTCCACTTGCGTATTCTACAAAAACCGTGTTTCATAACTGGTCTATCAAAAGGGAGGTTCAACTCTGTGAGTTGAATGCACTCATCACAAAGAAGTTTCTGTGAATGCTTCCATCTAGCTTTTATGCAATGATATTTCCTTTTGCAGCATAGGCCTCAAAGCGCTCCAAATATCCACTTGCAGATTCTACAAAAAGAGGGTTTCAAAACTGCTCTATCAAAAGGCAGGTTGAACTCCGTGAGTTGAATGCACAAAGCACAGGGAACTTTCTGAGAAAGCTTTTGTCCAGTTTCTACGTGAAGATATTTCCTTTTCCAGCATAGGCCGGAAATCGCTACAAATATCCACTTGCAGATTTTACCAAAAGTGTGCTTCAAAACTGCTCTTTGAAAAGAAAGGTTCAACACTGTGAGTTGAATGCACATATCGTGAAGAAGTTTCTGAGAATGCTTCTGTCTAGTACTTAGGTGAAGAGATTCCATTTCACAGCATAGGCCTCATAGTGCTCCAAATATCCACTTGCAGATTCTACAAAAAGAGTGTTTGAAAACTGTTCTATCAAAAGGAAGGTTCAACTCTGTGACTTGAATGCACTCATCACAAAGAAGTTTCTGAGAATGCTTCTGTCTAGTTTTTATGTGAAGACATTTCCTTTTCCAACATAGGCCTCAAAGCGTTCCGAATAAACACTTGCAGATTGTACAAAAGGAGTGTTTCAAAACTGTTCTATGAAAAGGAACGTTCAAGTCTGTGAGTTGAATGCACTCCTCACAAAGAAGTTTCTGAGAATGCAGCTGTCTAGTTTTTGTGTGAAGATATTTCCTTTTCCTTGCATAGGTCTCAAATCGCTGGAAATATCCACTTGCAGATTTCACAAAAAGAGTGTTTCCAAACTGCTCTATCAAAAGACAGGTTCAACTCTGTGAGTGGAATGCACGCATCGAGAAGAACTTTCTGAGAATGCTTCTGTCTAGTTTTTAGGTGAAGATATTACATTTCCCAGCATAGGCCTCAAAGTGCTCCAAATATCCTTTTGCAGATTTTACAAAAAGAGTGTTTCAAAACTGCTCTTTCAAAAAGAAGGTTCAAGTCTGTGAGTTGAATGCACTCAACACAAGGAAGTTTCTGAGAATGCTTCTGTCTAGTTTTTATGTGAAGATATTTCCATTTCCAGCATAGGCCTCAAAGCGCTCCAAATATCCATTTGCAGATTCTACAAAAAGAGTGTTTCCAAACTTCTCTATCAATTAGTAGGTTCAACTCTGTGAGGTGAATGCACTCATCACAAAGAAGTTTCTGAGAATGCTGCTGTTTAGTTCTTATGTGAAGATATTTCCTTTTCCAGCATAGGCCGGAAATCGCTCTAAATATCCACTTGCAGATTTTACCAAAAGTGTGTTTCAAAACTGCTCTTTGAAAAGAAAGGTTCAACTCTGTGAGTTGATTGCACATGTGGTGAAGAAGTTTCTGAGAATGCTTCTGTCTAGTACTTAGCTGAAGAGATTTCATTTCACAGCATAGCCCTCATAGTGCTCCAAATATCCACTTGCAGATTCTACAAAAAGAGTGTTTCAAAACTGTTCTATCAAAAGGAAGGTTCAACTCTGTGACTAGAATGCACTCATCACAAAGAAGTTTCTGAGAATGCTTCTGTCTAGTTTTTATGTGAAGATATTTCCTTTTCCAACATAGGCCTCAAAGCGCTCCGAATAAACACCTGCAGATTGTACAAAAGGAGTGTTTCAAAACTGTTCTATGAAAAGGAACTTTCAAGTCTGTGAGTTGAATGCACTCCTCACAAAGAAGTTTCTGAGAATGCAGCTGTCTAGTTTTTGTGTGAAGATATTTCCTTTTCCTTGCATAGACCTCAAATCGCTGGAAATATCCACTTGCAGATTTCACAAAAAGAGTGTTTCCAAACTGCTCTATCAAAAGACGGGTTGAAATCTGTGAGTTGAATGCACGCATCGAGGAGATCTTTCTGAGAATGCTTCTGTCTAGTTTTTAGGTGAAGATATTCCATTTCCCAGCATGGGCTTCAAAATGCTCCAAATATCCATTTGCAGATTTTACAAAAAGAGTGTTTCAAAGCTGCTCTTTCAAAAAGAAGGTTCAAGTCTATGGGTTGAACGCACTCAACACAAGGAAGTTTCTGAGAATGCTTCTGTCCAGTTTTTATGTGAATATATTTCCATTTCCAGCCTAGGCTTCAAAGCGCTCCAAATATCCACTTGCAGATTCTACAAAAAGAGTGTTTCCAAACTTGTCTATCAATTAGTAGGTTTAACTCTGTTAGGTGAATGCACTCATCACAATGAAATTTCTGAGAATGCTTCTCTCTAGTTTTTATGTGAAGCAATTCCCTTTTCCAACGTAGGCCTCAAGGTGCTCTGCATAAACACTTGCGAATTCTACAAACTTAGTGATTGAAAACTGTTCTATCAAAAGGAACGTTCAAGTCTGAGGTGAATGCACTCATCAGAGAGAACTTTCTCAGAATGCTTCTGTCTAGTTTTCAGGTGAAGATATTTCACTTCCCAGCATAGGCCTCAAAGCGCTCCAAATATCCACTTGCAGATTCTACAAAAAGAGTCTTTCAAAACTGCTCTTTGAAAAGGAAGTTTCAAATCTGTGAGTTGAAAGCACTCATCAGAGAGAAGTTTCCGAGAATGATTCTATCTAGTTTTCATCTGCATGTGTTTCCTTTTCCACTAGATGCCGCAATCGCACCAAATATCCACTTGCAGTTTCCACGAAAAGAGTGTTGCAGAACTGCTCCATGGAAAGGAGTGTTCAACTCTGTGAGTTCAATCCCCACATGACATAAAAGTTTCTGAAAATGCTTCTGTCCAGTTTGTATATGAAGATATCTCCTTTTCCAGCATAAGCCTCAAAGAGCTCCAAATATCCACTTGCGTATTCTACAAAAACCGTGTTTCATAACTGGTCTATCAAAAGGGAGGTTCAACTCTGTGAGTTGAATGCACTCATCACAAAGAAGTTTCTGTGAATGCTTCCATCTAGCTTTTATGCAATGATATTTCCTTTTGCAGCATAGGCCTCAAAGCGCTCCAAATATCCACTTGCAGATTCTACAAAAAGAGGGTTTCAAAACTGCTCTATCAAAAGGCAGGTTGAACTCCGTGAGTTGAATGCACAAAGCACAGGGAACTTTCTGAGAAAGCTTTTGTCCAGTTTCTACGTGAAGATATTTCCTTTTCCAGCATAGGCCGGAAATCGCTACAAATATCCACTTGCAGATTTTACCAAAAGTGTGCTTCAAAACTGCTCTTTGAAAAGAAAGGTTCAACACTGTGAGTTGAATGCACATATCGTGAAGAAGTTTCTGAGAATGCTTCTGTCTAGTACTTAGGTGAAGAGATTCCATTTCACAGCATAGGCCTCATAGTGCTCCAAATATCCACTTGCAGATTCTACAAAAAGAGTGTTTGAAAACTGTTCTATCAAAAGGAAGGTTCAACTCTGTGAGTAGAATGCACTCATCACAAAGAAGTTTCTGAGAATGCTTCTGTCTAGTTTTTATGTGAAGACATTTCCTTTTCCAACATAGGCCTCAAAGCGTTCCGAATAAACACTTGCAGATTGTACAAAAGGAGTGTTTCAAAACTGTTCTATGAAAAGGAACGTTCAAGTCTGTGAGTTGAATGCACTCCTCACAAAGAAGTTTCTGAGAATGCAGCTGTCTAGTTTTTGTGTGAAGATATTTCCTTTTCCTTGCATAGGTCTCAAATCGCTGGAAATATCCACTTGCAGATTTCACAAAAAGAGTGTTTCCAAACTGCTCTATCAAAAGACAGGTTCAACTCTGTGAGTGGAATGCACGCATCGAGAAGAACTTTCTGAGAATGCTTCTGTCTAGTTTTTAGGTGAAGATATTACATTTCCCAGCATAGGCCTCAAAGTGCTCCAAATATCCTTTTGCAGATTTTACAAAAAGAGTGTTTCAAAACTGCTCTTTCAAAAAGAAGGTTCAACTCTGTGAGTTGAATGCACTCAACACAAGGAAGTTTCTGAGAATGCTTCTGTCTAGTTTTTATGTGAAGATATTTCCATTTCCAGCATAGGCCTCAAAGCGCTCCAAATATCCATTTGCAGATTCTACAAAAAGAGTGTTTCCAAACTTCTCTATCAATTAGTAGGTTCAACTCTGTGAGGTGAATGCACTCATCACAAAGAAGTTTCTGAGAATGCTGCTGTTTAGTTCTTATGTGAAGATATTTCCTTTTCCAGCATAGGCCGGAAATCGCTCTAAATATCCACTTGCAGATTTTACCAAAAGTGTGTTTCAAAACTGCTCTTTGAAAAGAAAGGTTCAACTCTGTGAGCTGATTGCACATGTGGTGAAGAAGTTTCTGAGAATGCTTCTGTCTAGTACTTAGCTGAAGAGATTTCATTTCACAGCATAGGCCTCATAGTGCTCCAAATATCCACTTGCAGATTCTACAAAAAGAGTGTTTCAAAACTGTTCTATCAAAAGGAAGGTTCAACTCTGTGACTACAATGCACTCATCACAAAGAAGTTTCTGAGAATGCTTCTGTCTAGTTTTTATGTGAAGATATTTCCTTTTCCAACATAGGCCTCAAAGCGCTCCGAATAAACACCTGCAGATTGTACAAAAGGAGTGTTTCAAAACTGTTCTATGAAAAGGAACTTTCAAGTCTGTGAGTTGAATGCACTCCTCACAAAGAAGTTTCTGAGAATGCAGCTGTCTAGTTTTTGTGTGAAGATATTTCCTTTTCCTTGCATAGACCTCAAATCGCTGGAAATATCCACTTGCAGATTTCACAAAAAGAGTGTTTCCAAACTGCTCTATCAAAAGACGGGTTGAAATCTGTGAGTTGAATGCACGCATCGAGGACATCTTTCTGAGAATGCTTCTGTCTAGTTTTTAGGTGAAGATATTCCGTTTCCCAGCATGGGCTTCAAAATGCTCCAAATATCCATTTGCAGATTTTACAAAAAGAGTGTTTCAAAGCTGCTCTTTCAAAAAGAAGGTTCAAGTCTATGGGTTGAACGCACTCAACACAAGGAAGTTTCTGAGAATGCTTCTGTCCAGTTTTTATGTGAATATATTTCCATTTCCAGCCTAGGCTTCAAAGCGCTCCAAATATCCACTTGCAGATTCTACAAAAAGAGTGTTTCCAAACTTGTCTATCAATTAGTAGGTTTAACTCTGTTAGGTGAATGCAGTCATCACAATGAAATTTCTGAGAATGCTTCTCTCTAGTTTTTATGTGAAGCAATTTCCTTTTCCAACGTAGGCCTCAAGGTGCTCTGCATAAACACTTGCGAATTCTACAAACTTAGTGATTCAAAACTGTTCTATCAAAAGGAACGTTCAAGTCTGAGGTGAATGCACTCATCAGAGAGAACTTTCTCAGAATGCTTCTGTCTAGTTTTCAGGTGAAGATATTTCACTTCCCAGCATAGGCCTCAAAGCGCTCCAAATATCCACTTGCAGATTCTACAAAAAGAGTCTTTCAAAACTGCTCTTTGAAAAGGAAGGTTCAAATCTGTGAGTTGAAAGCACTCATCAGAGAGAAGTTTCCGAGAATGATTCTATCTAGTTTTCATCTGCATGTGTTTCCTTTTCCACTAGATGCCGCAATCGCACCAAATATCCACTTGCAGTTTCCACGAAAAGAGTGTTGCAGAACTGCTCCATGGAAAGGAGTGTTCAACTTTGTGAGTTCAATCCCCACATGACATAAAAGTTTCTGAAAATGCTTCTGTCCAGTTTGTATATGAAGATATCTCCTTTTCCAGCATAAGCCTCAAAGAGCTCCAAATATCCACTTGCGTATTCTACAAAAACCGTGTTTCATAACTGGTCTATCAAAAGGGAGGTTCAACTCTGTGAGTTGAATGCACTCATCACAAAGAAGTTTCTGTGAATGCTTCCATTTAGCTTTTATGCAATGATATTTCCTTTTGCAGCATAGGCCTCAAAGCGCTCCAAATATCCACTTGCAGATTCTACAAAAAGAGGGTTTCAAAACTGCTCTATCAAAAGGCAGGTTGAACTCCGTGAGTTGAATGCACAAAGCACAGGGAACTTTCTGAGAAAGCTTTTGTCCAGTTTCTACGTGAAGATATTTCCTTTTCCAGCATAGGCCGGAAATCGCTACAAATATCCACTTGCAGATTTTACCAAAAGTGTGCTTCAAAACTGCTCTTTGAAAAGAAAGGTTCAACACTGTGAGTTGAATGCACATATCGTGAAGAAGTTTCTGAGAATGCTTCTGTCTAGTACTTAGGTGAAGAGATTCCATTTCACAGCATAGGCCTCATAGTGCTCCAAATATCCACTTGCAGATTCTACAAAAAGAGTGTTTGAAAACTGTTCTATCAAAAGGAAGGTTCAACTCTGTGAGTAGAATGCACTCATCACAAAGAAGTTTCTGAGAATGCTTCTGTCTAGTTTTTATGTGAAGACATTTCCTTTTCCAACATAGGCCTCAAAGCGTTCCGAATAAACACTTGCAGATTGTACAAAAGGAGTGTTTCAAAACTGTTCTATGAAAAGGAACGTTCAAGTCTGTGAGTTGAATGCACTCCTCACAAAGAAGTTTCTGAGAATGCAGCTGTCTAGTTTTTGTGTGAAGATATTTCCTTTTCCTTGCATAGGTCTCAAATCGCTGGAAATATCCACTTGCAGATTTCACAAAAAGAGTGTTTCCAAACTGCTCTATCAAAAGACAGGTTCAACTCTGTGAGTGGAATGCACGCATCGAGAAGAACTTTCTGAGAATGCTTCTGTCTAGTTTTTAGGTGAAGATATTACATTTCCCAGCATAGGCCTCAACGTGCTCCAAATATCCTTTTGCAGATTTTACAAAAAGAGTGTTTCAAAACTGCTCTTTCAAAAAGAAGGTTCAACTCTGTGAGTTGAATGCACTCAACACAAGGAAGTTTCTGAGAATGCTTCTGTCTAGTTTTTATGTGAAGATATTTCCATTTCCAGCATAGACCTCAAAGCGCTCCAAATATCCATTTGCAGATTCTACAAAAAGAGTGTTTCCAAACTTCTCCATCAATTAGTAGGTTCAACTCTGTGAGGTGAATGCACTCATCACAAAGAAGTTTCTGAGAATGCTGCTGTTTAGTTCTTATGTGAAGATATTTCCTTTTCCAGCATAGGCCGGAAATCGCTCTAAATATCCACTTGCAGATTTTACCAAAAGTGTGTTTCAAAACTGCTCTTTGAAAAGAAAGGTTCAACTCTGTGAGTTGATTGCACATGTGGTGAAGAAGTTTCTGAGAATGCTTCTGTCTAGTACTTAGCTGAAGAGATTTCATTTCACAGCATAGGCCTCATAGTGCTCCAAATATCCACTTGCAGATTCTACAAAAAGAGTGTTTCAAAACTGTTCTATCAAAAGGAAGGTTCAACTCTGTGACTAGAATGCACTCATCACAAAGAAGTTTCTGAGAATGCTTCTGTCTAGTTTTTATGTGAAGATATTTCCTTTTCCAACATAGGCCTCAAAGCGCTCCGAATAAACACCTGCAGATTGTACAAAAGGAGTGTTTCAAAACTGTTCTATGAAAAGGAACTTTCAAGTCTGTGAGTTGAATGCACTCCTCACAAAGAAGTTTCTGAGAATGCAGCTGTCTAGTTTTTGTGTGAAGATATTTCCTTTTCCTTGCATAGGTCTCAAATCGCTGGAAATATCCACTTGCAGATTTCACAAAAAGAGTGTTTCCAAACTGCTCTATCAAAAGACAGGTTCAACTCTGTGAGTGGAATGCACGCATCGAGAAGAACTTTCTGAGAATGCTTCTGTCTAGTTTTTAGGTGAAGATATTACATTTCCCAGCATAGGCCTCAAATTGCTCCAAATATCCTTTTGCAGATTTTACAAAAAGAGTGTTTCAAAACTGCTCTTTCAAAAAGAAGGTTCAAGTCTGTGAGTTGAATGCACTCAACACAAGGAAGTTTCTGAGAATGCTTCTGTCTAGTTTTTATGTGAAGATATTTCCATTTCCAGCATAGGCCTCAAAGCGCTCCAAATATCCATTTGCAGATTCTACAAAAAGAGTGTTTCCAAACTTCTCTATCAATTAGTAGGTTCAACTCTGTGAGGTGAATGCACTCATCACAAAGAAGTTTCTGAGAATGCTGCTGTTTAGTTCTTATGTGAAGATATTTCCTTTTCCAGCATAGGCCGGAAATCGCTCTAAATATCCACTTGCAGATTTTACCAAAAGTGTGTTTCAAAACTGCTCTTTGAAAAGAAAGGTTCAACTCTGTGAGTTGATTGCACATGTGGTGAAGAAGTTTCTGAGAATGCTTCTGTCTAGTACTTAGCTGAAGAGATTTCATTTCACAGCATAGGCCTCATAGTGCTCCAAATATCCACTTGCAGATTCTACAAAAAGAGTGTTTCAAAACTGTTCTATCAAAAGGAAGGTTCAACTCTGTGACTAGAATGCACTCATCACAAAGAAGTTTCTGAGAATGCTTCTGTCTAGTTTTTATGTGAAGATATTTCCTTTTCCAACATAGGCCTCAAAGCGCTCCGAATAAACACCTGCAGATTGTACAAAAGGAGTGTTTCAAAACTGTTCTATGAAAAGGAACTTTCAAGTCTGTGAGTTGAATGCACTCCTCACAAAGAAGTTTCTGAGAATGCAGCTGTCTAGATTTTGTGTGAAGATATTTCCTTTTCCTTGCATAGACCTCAAATCGCTGGAAATATCCACTTGCAGATTTCACAAAAAGAGTGTTTCCAAACTGCTCTATCAAAAGACGGGTTGAAATCTGTGAGTTGAATGCACGCATCGAGGAGATCTTTCTGAGAATGCTTCTGTCTAGTTTTTAGGTGAAGATATTCCATTTCCCAGCATGGGCTTCAAAATGCTCCAAATATCCATTTGCAGATTTTACAAAAAGAGTGTTTCAAAGCTGCTCTTTCAAAAAGAAGGTTCAAGTCTATGGGTTGAACGCACTCAACACAAGGAAGTTTCTGAGAATGCTTCTGTCCAGTTTTTATGTGAATATATTTCCATTTCCAGCCTAGGCTTCAAAGCGCTCCAAATATCCACTTGCAGATTCTACAAAAAGAGTGTTTCCAAACTTGTCTATCAATTAGTAGGTTTAACTCTGTTAGGTGAATGCACTCATCACAATGAAATTTCTGAGAATGCTTCTCTCTAGTTTTTATGTGAAGCAATTCCCTTTTCCAACGTAGGCCTCAAGGTGCTCTGCATAAACACTTGCGAATTCTACAAACTTAGTGATTGAAAACTGTTCTATCAAAAGGAACGTTCAAGTCTGAGGTGAATGCACTCATCAGAGAGAACTTTCTCAGAATGCTTCTGTCTAGTTTTCAGGTGAAGATATTTCACTTCCCAGCATAGGCCTCAAAGCGCTCCAAATATCCACTTGCAGATTCTACAAAAAGAGTCTTTCAAAACTGCTCTTTGAAAAGGAAGTTTCAAATCTGTGAGTTGAAAGCACTCATCAGAGAGAAGTTTCCGAGAATGATTCTATCTAGTTTTCATCTGCATGTGTTTCCTTTTCCAATAGATGCCGCAATCGCACCAAATATCCACTTGCAGTTTCCACAAAAAGAGTGTTGCAGAACTGCTCCATGGAAAGGAGTGTTCAACTCTGTGAGTTCAATCCCCACATGACATAAAAGTTTCTGAAAATGCTTCTGTCCAGTTTGTATATGAAGATATCTCCTTTTCCAGCATAAGCCTCAAAGAGCTCCAAATATCCACTTGCGTATTCTACAAAAACCGTGTTTCCTAACTGGTCTATCAAAAGGGAGGTTCAACTCTGTGAGTTGAATGCACTCATCACAAAGAAGTTTCTGTGAATGCTTCCATCTAGCTTTTATGCAATGATATTTCCTTTTGCAGCATAGGCCTCAAAGCGCTCCAAATATCCACTTGCAGATTCTACAAAAAGAGGGTTTCAAAACTGCTCTATCAAAAGGCAGGTTGAACTCCGTGAGTTGAATGCACAAAGCACAGGGAACTTTCTGAGAAAGCTTTTGTCCAGTTTCTACGTGAAGATATTTCCTTTTCCAGCATAGGCCGGAAATCGCTACAAATATCCACTTGCAGATTTTACCAAAAGTGTGCTTCAAAACTGCTCTTTGAAAAGAAAGGTTCAACACTGTGAGTTGAATGCACATATCGTGAAGAAGTTTCTGAGAATGCTTCTGTCTAGTACTTAGGTGAAGAGATTCCATTTCACAGCATAGGCCTCATAGTGCTCCAAATATCCACTTGCAGATTCTACAAAAAGAGTGTTTGAAAACTGTTCTATCAAAAGGAAGGTTCAACTCTGTGAGTAGAATGCACTCATCACAAAGAAGTTTCTGAGAATGCTTCTGTCTAGTTTTTATGTGAAGACATTTCCTTTTCCAACATAGGCCTCAAAGCGTTCCGAATAAACACTTGCAGATTGTACAAAAGGAGTGTTTCAAAACTGTTCTATGAAAAGGAACGTTCAAGTCTGTGAGTTGAATGCACTCCTCACAAAGAAGTTTCTGAGAATGCAGCTGTCTAGTTTTTGTGTGAAGATATTTCCTTTTCCTTGCATAGGTCTCAAATCGCTGGAAATATCCACTTGCAGATTTCACAAAAAGAGTGTTTCCAAACTGCTCTATCAAAAGACAGGTTCAACTCTGTGAGTGGAATGCACGCATCGAGAAGAACTTTCTGAGAATGCTTCTGTCTAGTTTTTAGGTGAAGATATTACATTTCCCAGCATAGGCCTCAACGTGCTCCAAATATCCTTTTGCAGATTTTACAAAAAGAGTGTTTCAAAACTGCTCTTTCAAAAAGAAGGTTCAACTCTGTGAGTTGAATGCACTCAACACAAGGAAGTTTCTGAGAATGCTTCTGTCTAGTTTTTATGTGAAGATATTTCCATTTCCAGCATAGGCCTCAAAGCGCTCCAAATATCCATTTGCAGATTCTACAAAAAGAGTGTTTCCAAACTTCTCTATCAATTAGTAGGTTCAACTCTGTGAGGTGAATGCACTCATCACAAAGAAGTTTCTGAGAATGCTGCTGTTTAGTTCTTATGTGAAGATATTTCCTTTTCCAGCATAGGCCGGAAATCGCTCTAAATATCCACTTGCAGATTTTACCAAAAGTGTGTTTCAAAACTGCTCTTTGAAAAGAAAGGTTCAACTCTGTGAGCTGATTGCACATGTGGTGAAGAAGTTTCTGAGAATGCTTCTGTCTAGTACTTAGCTGAAGAGATTTCATTTCACAGCATAGGCCTCATAGTGCTCCAAATATCCACTTGCAGATTCTACAAAAAGAGTGTTTCAAAACTGTTCTATCAAAAGGAAGGTTCAACTCTGTGACTACAATGCACTCATCACAAAGAAGTTTCTGAGAATGCTTCTGTCTAGTTTTTATGTGAAGATATTTCCTTTTCCAACATAGGCCTCAAAGCGCTCCGAATAAACACCTGCAGATTGTACAAAAGGAGTGTTTCAAAACTGTTCTATGAAAAGGAACTTTCAAGTCTGTGAGTTGAATGCACTCCTCACAAAGAAGTTTCTGAGAATGCAGCTGTCTAGTTTTTGTGTGAAGATATTTCCTTTTCCTTGCATAGACCTCAAATCGCTGGAAATATCCACTTGCAGATTTCACAAAAAGAGTGTTTCCAAACTGCTCTATCAAAAGACGGGTTGAAATCTGTGAGTTGAATGCACGCATCGAGGAGATCTTTCTGAGAATGCTTCTGTCTAGTTTTTAGGTGAAGATATTCCGTTTCCCAGCATGGGCTTCAAAATGCTCCAAATATCCATTTGCAGATTTTACAAAAAGAGTGTTTCAAAGCTGCTCTTTCAAAAAGAAGGTTCAAGTCTATGGGTTGAACGCACTCAACACAAGGAAGTTTCTGAGAATGCTTCTGTCCAGTTTTTATGTGAATATATTTCCATTTCCAGCCTAGGCTTCAAAGCGCTCCAAATATCCACTTGCAGATTCTACAAAAAGAGTGTTTCCAAACTTGTCTATCAATTAGTAGGTTTAACTCTGTTAGGTGAATGCAGTCATCACAATGAAATTTCTGAGAATGCTTCTCTCTAGTTTTTATGTGAAGCAATTTCCTTTTCCAACGTAGGCCTCAAGGTGCTCTGCATAAACACTTGCGAATTCTACAAACTTAGTGATTCAAAACTGTTCTATCAAAAGGAACGTTCAAGTCTGAGGTGAATGCACTCATCAGAGAGAACTTTCTCAGAATGCTTCTGTCTAGTTTTCAGGTGAAGATATTTCACTTCCCAGCATAGGCCTCAAAGCGCTCCAAATATCCACTTGCAGATTCTACAAAAAGAGTCTTTCAAAACTGCTCTTTGAAAAGGAAGGTTCAAATCTGTGAGTTGAAAGCACTCATCAGAGAGAAGTTTCCGAGAATGATTCTATCTAGTTTTCATCTGCATGTGTTTCCTTTTCCACTAGATGCCGCAATCGCACCAAATATCCACTTGCAGTTTCCACGAAAAGAGTGTTGCAGAACTGCTCCATGGAAAGGAGTGTTCAACTTTGTGAGTTCAATCCCCACATGACATAAAAGTTTCTGAAAATGCTTCTGTCCAGTTTGTATATGAAGATATCTCCTTTTCCAGCATAAGCCTCAAAGAGCTCCAAATATCCACTTGCGTATTCTACAAAAACCGTGTTTCATAACTGGTCTATCAAAAGGGAGGTTCAACTCTGTGAGTTGAATGCACTCATCACAAAGAAGTTTCTGTGAATGCTTCCATTTAGCTTTTATGCAATGATATTTCCTTTTGCAGCATAGGCCTCAAAGCGCTCCAAATATCCACTTGCAGATTCTACAAAAAGAGGGTTTCAAAACTGCTCTATCAAAAGGCAGGTTGAACTCCGTGAGTTGAATGCACAAAGCACAGGGAACTTTCTGAGAAAGCTTTTGTCCAGTTTCTACGTGAAGATATTTCCTTTTCCAGCATAGGCCGGAAATCGCTACAAATATCCACTTGCAGATTTTACCAAAAGTGTGCTTCAAAACTGCTCTTTGAAAAGAAAGGTTCAACACTGTGAGTTGAATGCACATATCGTGAAGAAGTTTCTGAGAATGCTTCTGTCTAGTACTTAGGTGAAGAGATTACATTTCACAGCATAGGCCTCATAGTGCTCCAAATATCCACTTGCAGATTCTACAAAAAGAGTGTTTGAAAACTGTTCTATCAAAAGGAAGGTTCAACTCTGTGAGTAGAATGCACTCATCACAAAGAAGTTTCTGAGAATGCTTCTGTCTAGTTTTTATGTGAAGACATTTCCTTTTCCAACATAGGCCTCAAAGCGTTCCGAATAAACACTTGCAGATTGTACAAAAGGAGTGTTTCAAAACTGTTCTATGAAAAGGAACGTTCAAGTCTGTGAGTTGAATGCACTCCTCACAAAGAAGTTTCTGAGAATGCAGCTGTCTAGTTTTTGTGTGAAGATATTTCCTTTTCCTTGCATAGGTCTCAAATCGCTGGAAATATCCACTTGCAGATTTCACAAAAAGAGTGTTTCCAAACTGCTCTATCAAAAGACAGGTTCAACTCTGTGAGTGGAATGCACGCATCGAGAAGAACTTTCTGAGAATGCTTCTGTCTAGTTTTTAGGTGAAGATATTACATTTCCCAGCATAGGCCTCAACGTGCTCCAAATATCCTTTTGCAGATTTTACAAAAAGAGTGTTTCAAAACTGCTCTTTCAAAAAGAAGGTTCAACTCTGTGAGTTGAATGCACTCAACACAAGGAAGTTTCTGAGAATGCTTCTGTCTAGTTTTTATGTGAAGATATTTCCATTTCCAGCATAGGCCTCAAAGCGCTCCAAATATCCATTTGCAGATTCTACAAAAAGAGTGTTTCCAAACTTCTCTATCAATTAGTAGGTTCAACTCTGTGAGGTGAATGCACTCATCACAAAGAAGTTTCTGAGAATGCTGCTGTTTAGTTCTTATGTGAAGATATTTCCTTTTCCAGCATAGGCCGGAAATCGCTCTAAATATCCACTTGCAGATTTTACCAAAAGTGTGTTTCAAAACTGCTCTTTGAAAAGAAAGGTTCAACTCTGTGAGCTGATTGCACATGTGGTGAAGAAGTTTCTGAGAATGCTTCTGTCTAGTACTTAGCTGAAGAGATTTCATTTCACAGCATAGGCCTCATAGTGCTCCAAATATCCACTTGCAGATTCTACAAAAAGAGTGTTTCAAAACTGTTCTATCAAAAGGAAGGTTCAACTCTGTGACTACAATGCACTCATCACAAAGAAGTTTCTGAGAATGCTTCTGTCTAGTTTTTATGTGAAGATATTTCCTTTTCCAACATAGGCCTCAAAGCGCTCCGAATAAACACCTGCAGATTGTACAAAAGGAGTGTTTCAAAACTGTTCTATGAAAAGGAACTTTCAAGTCTGTGAGTTGAATGCACTCCTCACAAAGAAGTTTCTGAGAATGCAGCTGTCTAGTTTTTGTGTGAAGATATTTCCTTTTCCTTGCATAGACCTCAAATCGCTGGAAATATCCACTTGCAGATTTCACAAAAAGAGTGTTTCCAAACTGCTCTATCAAAAGACGGGTTGAAATCTGTGAGTTGAATGCACGCATCGAGGAGATCTTTCTGAGAATGCTTCTGTCTAGTTTTTAGGTGAAGATATTCCGTTTCCCAGCATGGGCTTCAAAATGCTCCAAATATCCATTTGCAGATTTTACAAAAAGAGTGTTTCAAAGCTGCTCTTTCAAAAAGAAGGTTCAAGTCTATGGGTTGAACGCACTCAACACAAGGAAGTTTCTGAGAATGCTTCTGTCCAGTTTTTATGTGAATATATTTCCATTTCCAGCCTAGGCTTCAAAGCGCTCCAAATATCCACTTGCAGATTCTACAAAAAGAGTGTTTCCAAACTTGTCTATCAATTAGTAGGTTTAACTCTGTTAGGTGAATGCAGTCATCACAATGAAATTTCTGAGAATGCTTCTCTCTAGTTTTTATGTGAAGCAATTTCCTTTTCCAACGTAGGCCTCAAGGTGCTCTGCATAAACACTTGCGAATTCTACAAACTTAGTGATTCAAAACTGTTCTATCAAAAGGAACGTTCAAGTCTGAGGTGAATGCACTCATCAGAGAGAACTTTCTCAGAATGCTTCTGTCTAGTTTTCAGGTGAAGATATTTCACTTCCCAGCATAGGCCTCAAAGCGCTCCAAATATCCACTTGCAGATTCTACAAAAAGAGTCTTTCAAAACTGCTCTTTGAAAAGGAAGGTTCAAATCTGTGAGTTGAAAGCACTCATCAGAGAGAAGTTTCCGAGAATGATTCTATCTAGTTTTCATCTGCATGTGTTTCCTTTTCCACTAGATGCCGCAATCGCACCAAATATCCACTTGCAGTTTCCACGAAAAGAGTGTTGCAGAACTGCTCCATGGAAAGGAGTGTTCAACTTTGTGAGTTCAATCCCCACATGACATAAAAGTTTCTGAAAATGCTTCTGTCCAGTTTGTATATGAAGATATCTCCTTTTCCAGCATAAGCCTCAAAGAGCTCCAAATATCCACTTGCGTATTCTACAAAAACCGTGTTTCATAACTGGTCTATCAAAAGGGAGGTTCAACTCTGTGAGTTGAATGCACTCATCACAAAGAAGTTTCTGTGAATGCTTCCATTTAGCTTTTATGCAATGATATTTCCTTTTGCAGCATAGGCCTCAAAGCGCTCCAAATATCCACTTGCAGATTCTACAAAAAGAGGGTTTCAAAACTGCTCTATCAAAAGGCAGGTTGAACTCCGTGAGTTGAATGCACAAAGCACAGGGAACTTTCTGAGAAAGCTTTTGTCCAGTTTCTACGTGAAGATATTTCCTTTTCCAGCATAGGCCGGAAATCGCTACAAATATCCACTTGCAGATTTTACCAAAAGTGTGCTTCAAAACTGCTCTTTGAAAAGAAAGGTTCAACACTGTGAGTTGAATGCACATATCGTGAAGAAGTTTCTGAGAATGCTTCTGTCTAGTACTTAGGTGAAGAGATTCCATTTCACAGCATAGGCCTCATAGTGCTCCAAATATCCACTTGCAGATTCTACAAAAAGAGTGTTTGAAAACTGTTCTATCAAAAGGAAGGTTCAACTCTGTGAGTAGAATGCACTCATCACAAAGAAGTTTCTGAGAATGCTTCTGTCTAGTTTTTATGTGAAGACATTTCCTTTTCCAACATAGGCCTCAAAGCGTTCCGAATAAACACTTGCAGATTGTACAAAAGGAGTGTTTCAAAACTGTTCTATGAAAAGGAACGTTCAAGTCTGTGAGTTGAATGCACTCCTCACAAAGAAGTTTCTGAGAATGCAGCTGTCTAGTTTTTGTGTGAAGATATTTCCTTTTCCTTGCATAGGTCTCAAATCGCTGGAAATATCCACTTGCAGATTTCACAAAAAGAGTGTTTCCAAACTGCTCTATCAAAAGACAGGTTCAACTCTGTGAGTGGAATGCACGCATCGAGAAGAACTTTCTGAGAATGCTTCTGTCTAGTTTTTAGGTGAAGATATTACATTTCCCAGCATAGGCCTCAACGTGCTCCAAATATCCTTTTGCAGATTTTACAAAAAGAGTGTTTCAAAACTGCTCTTTCAAAAAGAAGGTTCAACTCTGTGAGTTGAATGCACTCAACACAAGGAAGTTTCTGAGAATGCTTCTGTCTAGTTTTTATGTGAAGATATTTCCATTTCCAGCATAGGCCTCAAAGCGCTCCAAATATCCATTTGCAGATTCTACAAAAAGAGTGTTTCCAAACTTCTCTATCAATTAGTAGGTTCAACTCTGTGAGGTGAATGCACTCATCACAAAGAAGTTTCTGAGAATGCTGCTGTTTAGTTCTTATGTGAAGATATTTCCTTTTCCAGCATAGGCCGGAAATCGCTCTAAATATCCACTTGCAGATTTTACCAAAAGTGTGTTTCAAAACTGCTCTTTGAAAAGAAAGGTTCAACTCTGTGAGTTGATTGCACATGTGGTGAAGAAGTTTCTGAGAATGCTTCTGTCTAGTACTTAGCTGAAGAGATTTCATTTCACAGCATAGGCCTCATAGTGCTCCAAATATCCACTTGCAGATTCTACAAAAAGAGTGTTTCAAAACTGTTCTATCAAAAGGAAGGTTCAACTCTGTGACTAGAATGCACTCATCACAAAGAAGTTTCTGAGAATGCTTCTGTCTAGTTTTTATGTGAAGATATTTCCTTTTCCAACATAGGCCTCAAAGCGCTCCGAATAAACACCTGCAGATTGTACAAAAGGAGTGTTTCAAAACTGTTCTATGAAAAGGAACTTTCAAGTCTGTGAGTTGAATGCACTCCTCACAAAGAAGTTTCTGAGAATGCAGCTGTCTAGTTTTTGTGTGAAGATATTTCCTTTTCCTTGCATAGACCTCAAATCGCTGGAAATATCCACTTGCAGATTTCACAAAAAGAGTGTTTCCAAACTGCTCTATCAAAAGACGGGTTGAAATCTGTGAGTTGAATGCACGCATCGAGGAGATCTTTCTGAGAATGCTTCTGTCTAGTTTTTAGGTGAAGATATTCCATTTCCCAGCATGGGCTTCAAAATGCTCCAAATATCCATTTGCAGATTTTACAAAAAGAGTGTTTCAAAGCTGCTCTTTCAAAAAGAAGGTTCAAGTCTATGGGTTGAACGCACTCAACACAAGGAAGTTTCTGAGAATGCTTCTGTCCAGTTTTTATGTGAATATATTTCCATTTCCAGCCTAGGCTTCAAAGCGCTCCAAATATCCACTTGCAGATTCTACAAAAAGAGTGTTTCCAAACTTGTCTATCAATTAGTAGGTTTAACTCTGTTAGGTGAATGCACTCATCACAATGAAATTTCTGAGAATGCTTCTCTCTAGTTTTTATGTGAAGCAATTCCCTTTTCCAACGTAGGCCTCAAGGTGCTCTGCATAAACACTTGCGAATTCTACAAACTTAGTGATTGAAAACTGTTCTATCAAAAGGAACGTTCAAGTCTGAGGTGAATGCACTCATCAGAGAGAACTTTCTCAGAATGCTTCTGTCTAGTTTTCAGGTGAAGATATTTCACTTCCCAGCATAGGCCTCAAAGCGCTCCAAATATCCACTTGCAGATTCTACAAAAAGAGTCTTTCAAAACTGCTCTTTGAAAAGGAAGTTTCAAATCTGTGAGTTGAAAGCACTCATCAGAGAGAAGTTTCCGAGAATGATTCTATCTAGTTTTCATCTGCATGTGTTTCCTTTTCCACTAGATGCCGCAATCGCACCAAATATCCACTTGCAGTTTCCACGAAAAGAGTGTTGCAGAACTGCTCCATGGAAAGGAGTGTTCAACTCTGTGAGTTCAATCCCCACATGACATAAAAGTTTCTGAAAATGCTTCTGTCCAGTTTGTATATGAAGATATCTCCTTTTCCAGCATAAGCCTCAAAGAGCTCCAAATATCCACTTGCGTATTCTACAAAAACCGTGTTTCATAACTGGTCTATCAAAAGGGAGGTTCAACTCTGTGAGTTGAATGCACTCATCACAAAGAAGTTTCTGTGAATGCTTCCATCTAGCTTTTATGCAATGATATTTCCTTTTGCAGCATAGGCCTCAAAGCGCTCCAAATATCCACTTGCAGATTCTACAAAAAGAGGGTTTCAAAACTGCTCTATCAAAAGGCAGGTTGAACTCCGTGAGTTGAATGCACAAAGCACAGGGAACTTTCTGAGAAAGCTTTTGTCCAGTTTCTACGTGAAGATATTTCCTTTTCCAGCATAGGCCGGAAATCGCTACAAATATCCACTTGCAGATTTTACCAAAAGTGTGCTTCAAAACTGCTCTTTGAAAAGAAAGGTTCAACACTGTGAGTTGAATGCACATATCGTGAAGAAGTTTCTGAGAATGCTTCTGTCTAGTACTTAGGTGAAGAGATTCCATTTCACAGCATAGGCCTCATAGTGCTCCAAATATCCACTTGCAGATTCTACAAAAAGAGTGTTTGAAAACTGTTCTATCAAAAGGAAGGTTCAACTCTGTGAGTAGAATGCACTCATCACAAAGAAGTTTCTGAGAATGCTTCTGTCTAGTTTTTATGTGAAGACATTTCCTTTTCCAACATAGGCCTCAAAGCGTTCCGAATAAACACTTGCAGATTGTACAAAAGGAGTGTTTCAAAACTGTTCTATGAAAAGGAACGTTCAAGTCTGTGAGTTGAATGCACTCCTCACAAAGAAGTTTCTGAGAATGCAGCTGTCTAGTTTTTGTGTGAAGATATTTCCTTTTCCTTGCATAGGTCTCAAATCGCTGGAAATATCCACTTGCAGATTTCACAAAAAGAGTGTTTCCAAACTGCTCTATCAAAAGACAGGTTCAACTCTGTGAGTGGAATGCACGCATCGAGAAGAACTTTCTGAGAATGCTTCTGTCTAGTTTTTAGGTGAAGATATTACATTTCCCAGCATAGGCCTCAAAGTGCTCCAAATATCCTTTTGCAGATTTTACAAAAAGAGTGTTTCAAAACTGCTCTTTCAAAAAGAAGGTTCAACTCTGTGAGTTGAATGCACTCAACACAAGGAAGTTTCTGAGAATGCTTCTGTCTAGTTTTTATGTGAAGATATTTCCATTTCCAGCATAGGCCTCAAAGCGCTCCAAATATCCATTTGCAGATTCTACAAAAAGAGTGTTTCCAAACTTCTCTATCAATTAGTAGGTTCAACTCTGTGAGGTGAATGCACTCATCACAAAGAAGTTTCTGAGAATGCTGCTGTTTAGTTCTTATGTGAAGATATTTCCTTTTCCAGCATAGGCCGGAAATCGCTCTAAATATCCACTTGCAGATTTTACCAAAAGTGTGTTTCAAAACTGCTCTTTGAAAAGAAAGGTTCAACTCTGTGAGTTGATTGCACATGTGGTGAAGAAGTTTCTGAGAATGCTTCTGTCTAGTACTTAGCTGAAGAGATTTCATTTCACAGCATAGGCCTCATAGTGCTCCAAATATCCACTTGCAGATTCTACAAAAAGAGTGTTTCAAAACTGTTCTATCAAAAGGAAGGTTCAACTCTGTGACTAGAATGCACTCATCACAAAGAAGTTTCTGAGAATGCTTCTGTCTAGTTTTTATGTGAAGATATTTCCTTTTCCAACATAGGCCTCAAAGCGCTCCGAATAAACACCTGCAGATTGTACAAAAGGAGTGTTTCAAAACTGTTCTATGAAAAGGAACTTTCAAGTCTGTGAGTTGAATGCACTCCTCACAAAGAAGTTTCTGAGAATGCAGCTGTCTAGTTTTTGTGTGAAGATATTTCCTTTTCCTTGCATAGACCTCAAATCGCTGGAAATATCCACTTGCAGATTTCACAAAAAGAGTGTTTCCAAACTGCTCTATCAAAAGACGGGTTGAAATCTGGGAGTTGAATGCACGCATCGAGGAGATCTTTCTGAGAATGCTTCTGTCTAGTTTTTAGGTGAAGATATTCCATTTCCCAGCATGGGCTTCAAAATGCTCCAAATATCCATTTGCAGATTTTACAAAAAGAGTGTTTCAAAGCTGCTCTTTCAAAAAGAAGGTTCAAGTCTATGGGTTGAACGCACTCAACACAAGGAAGTTTCTGAGAATGCTTCTGTCCAGTTTTTATGTGAATATATTTCCATTTCCAGCCTAGGCTTCAAAGCGCTCCAAATATCCACTTGCAGATTCTACAAAAAGAGTGTTTCCAAACTTGTCTATCAATTAGCAGGTTTAACTCTGTTAGGTGAATGCACTCATCACAATGAAATTTCTGAGAATGCTTCTCTCTAGTTTTTATGTGAAGCAATTCCCTTTTCCAACGTAGGCCTCAAGGTGCTCTGCATAAACACTTGCGAATTCTACAAACTTAGTGATTGAAAACTGTTCTATCAAAAGGAACGTTCAAGTCTGAGGTGAATGCACTCATCAGAGAGAACTTTCTCAGAATGCTTCTGTCTAGTTTTCAGGTGAAGATATTTCACTTCCCAGCATAGGCCTCAAAGCGCTCCAAATATCCACTTGCAGATTCTACAAAAAGAGTCTTTCAAAACTGCTCTTTGAAAAGGAAGTTTCAAATCTGTGAGTTGAAAGCACTCATCAGAGAGAAGTTTCCGAGAATGATTCTATCTAGTTTTCATCTGCATGTGTTTCCTTTTCCACTAGATGCCGCAATCGCACCAAATATCCACTTGCAGTTTCCACGAAAAGAGTGTTGCAGAACTGCTCCATGGAAAGGAGTGTTCAACTCTGTGAGTTCAATCCCCACATGACATAAAAGTTTCTGAAAATGCTTCTGTCCAGTTTGTATATGAAGATATCTCCTTTTCCAGCATAAGCCTCAAAGAGCTCCAAATATCCACTTGCGTATTCTACAAAACCCGTGTTTCATAACTAGTCTATCAAAAGGGAGGTTCAACTCTGTGAGTTGAATGCACTCATCACAAAGAAGTTTCTGTGAATGCTTCCATCTAGCTTTTATGCAATGATATTTCCTTTTGCAGCATAGGCCTCAAAGCGCTCCAAATATCCACTTGCAGATTCTACAAAAAGAGGGTTTCAAAACTGCTCTATCAAAAGGCAGGTTGAACTCCGTGAGTTGAATGCACAAAGCACAGGGAACTTTCTGAGAAAAATTTTGTCCAGTTTCTACGTGAAGATATTTCCTTTTCCAGCATAGGCCGGAAATCGCTACAAATATCCACTTGCAGATTTTACCAAAAGTGTGCTTCAAAACTGCTCTTTGAAAAGAAAGGTTCAACACTGTGAGTTGAATGCACATATCGTGAAGAAGTTTCTGAGAATGCTTCTGTCTAGTACTTAGGTGAAGAGATTCCATTTCACAGCATAGGCCTCATAGTGCTCCAAATATCCACTTGCAGATTCTACAAAAAGAGTGTTTGAAAACTGTTCTATCAAAAGGAAGGTTCAACTCTGTGAGTAGAATGCACTCATCACAAAGAAGTTTCTGAGAATGCTTCTGTCTAGTTTTTATGTGAAGACATTTCCTTTTCCAACATAGGCCTCAAAGCGTTCCGAATAAACACTTGCAGATTGTACAAAAGGAGTGTTTCAAAACTGTTCTATGAAAAGGAACGTTCAAGTCTGTGAGTTGAATGCACTCCTCACAAAGAAGTTTCTGAGAATGCAGCTGTCTAGTTTTTGTGTGAAGATATTTCCTTTTCCTTGCATAGGTCTCAAATCGCTGGAAATATCCACTTGCAGATTTCACAAAAAGAGTGTTTCCAAACTGCTCTATCAAAAGACAGGTTCAACTCTGTGAGTGGAATGCACGCATCGAGAAGAAC
Organism: Pongo pygmaeus; assembly: GCF_028885625.2. Taxonomy (NCBI): domain Eukaryota; kingdom Metazoa; phylum Chordata; class Mammalia; order Primates; family Hominidae; genus Pongo; species Pongo pygmaeus. The sequence continues at coordinate 23,175,780 of NC_085930.1, forward strand.
TTTCTGAGAATGCTTCTGTCTAGTTTTTAGGTGAAGATATTACATTTCCCAGCATAGGCCTCAAAGTGCTCCAAATATCCTTTTGCAGATTTTACAAAAAGAGTGTTTCAAAACTGCTCTTTCAAAAAGAAGGTTCAACTCTGTGAGTTGAATGCACTCAACACAAGGAAGTTTCTGAGAATGCTTCTGTCTAGTTTTTATGTGAAGATATTTCCATTTCCAGCATAGGCCTCAAAGCGCTCCAAATATCCATTTGCAGATTCTACAAAAAGAGTGTTTCCAAACTTCTCTATCAATTAGTAGGTTCAACTCTGTGAGGTGAATGCACTCATCACAAAGAAGTTTCTGAGAATGCTGCTGTTTAGTTCTTATGTGAAGATATTTCCTTTTCCAGCATAGGCCGGAAATCGCTCTAAATATCCACTTGCAGATTTTACCAAAAGTGTGTTTCAAAACTGCTCTTTGAAAAGAAAGGTTCAACTCTGTGAGTTGATTGCACATGTGGTGAAGAAGTTTCTGAGAATGCTTCTGTCTAGTACTTAGCTGAAGAGATTTCATTTCACAGCATAGGCCTCATAGTGCTCCAAATATCCACTTGCAGATTCTACAAAAAGAGTGTTTCAAAACTGTTCTATCAAAAGGAAGGTTCAACTCTGTGACTAGAATGCACTCATCACAAAGAAGTTTCTGAGAATGCTTCTGTCTAGTTTTTATGTGAAGATATTTCCTTTTCCAACATAGGCCTAAAAGCGCTCCGAATAAACACCTGCAGATTGTACAAAAGGAGTGTTTCAAAACTGTTCTATGAAAAGGAACGTTCAAGTCTGTGAGTTGAATGCACTCCTCACAAAGAAGTTTCTGAGAATGCAGCTGTCTAGTTTTTGTGTGAAGATATTTCCTTTTCCTTGCATAGACCTCAAATCGCTGGAAATATCCACTTGCAGATTTCACAAAAAGAGTGTTTCCAAACTGCTCTATCAAAAGACGGGTTGAAATCTGTGAGTTGAATGCACGCATCGAGGAGATCTTTCTGAGAATGCTTCTGTCTAGTTTTTAGGTGAAGATATTCCATTTCCCAGCAAGGGCCTCAAAATGCTCCAAATATCCATTTGCAGATTTTACAAAAAGAGTGTTTCAAAGCTGCTCTTTCAAAAAGAAGGTTCAAGTCTATGGGTTGAACGCACTCAACACAAGGAAGTTTCTGAGAATGCTTCTGTCCAGTTTTTATGTGAATATATTTCCATTTCCAGCCTAGGCTTCAAAGCGCTCCAAATATCCACTTGCAGATTCTACAAAAAGAGTGTTTCCAAACTTGTCTATCAATTAGTAGGTTTAACTCTGTTAGGTGAATGCACTCATCACAATGAAATTTCTGAGAATGCTTCTCTCTAGTTTTTATGTGAAGCAATTCCCTTTTCCAACGTAGGCCTCAAGGTGCTCTGCATAAACACTTGCGAATTCTACAAACTTAGTGATTGAAAACTGTTCTATCAAAAGGAACGTTCAAGTCTGAGGTGAATGCACTCATCAGAGAGAACTTTCTCAGAATGCTTCTGTCTAGTTTTCAGGTGAAGATATTTCACTTCCCAGCATAGGCCTCAAAGCGCTCCAAATATCCACTTGCAGATTCTACAAAAAGAGTCTTTCAAAACTGCTCTTTGAAAAGGAAGTTTCAAATCTGTGAGTTGAAAGCACTCATCAGAGAGAAGTTTCCGAGAATGATTCTATCTAGTTTTCATCTGCATGTGTTTCCTTTTCCACTAGATGCCGCAATCGCACCAAATATCCACTTGCAGTTTCCACGAAAAGAGTGTTGCAGAACTGCTCCATGGAAAGGAGTGTTCAACTCTGTGAGTTCAATCCCCACATGACATAAAAGTTTCTGAAAATGCTTCTGTCCAGTTTGTATATGAAGATATCTCCTTTTCCAGCATAAGCCTCAAAGAGCTCCAAATATCCACTTGCGTATTCTACAAAAACCGTGTTTCATAACTGGTCTATCAAAAGGGAGGTTCAACTCTGTGAGTTGAATGCACTCATCACAAAGAAGTTTCTGTGAATGCTTCCATCTAGCTTTTATGCAATGATATTTCCTTTTGCAGCATAGGCCTCAAAGCGCTCCAAATATCCACTTGCAGATTCTACAAAAAGAGGGTTTCAAAACTGCTCTATCAAAAGGCAGGTTGAACTCCGTGAGTTGAATGCACAAAGCACAGGGAACTTTCTGAGAAAGCTTTTGTCCAGTTTCTACGTGAAGATATTTCCTTTTCCAGCATAGGCCGGAAATCGCTACAAATATCCACTTGCAGATTTTACCAAAAGTGTGCTTCAAAACTGCTCTTTGAAAAGAAAGGTTCAACACTGTGAGTTGAATGCACATATCGTGAAGAAGTTTCTGAGAATGCTTCTGTCTAGTACTTAGGTGAAGAGATTCCATTTCACAGCATAGGCCTCATAGTGCTCCAAATATCCACTTGCAGATTCTACAAAAAGAGTGTTTGAAAACTGTTCTATCAAAAGGAAGGTTCAACTCTGTGAGTAGAATGCACTCATCACAAAGAAGTTTCTGAGAATGCTTCTGTCTAGTTTTTATGTGAAGACATTTCCTTTTCCAACATAGGCCTCAAAGCGTTCCGAATAAACACTTGCAGATTGTACAAAAGGAGTGTTTCAAAACTGTTCTATGAAAAGGAACGTTCAAGTCTGTGAGTTGAATGCACTCCTCACAAAGAAGTTTCTGAGAATGCAGCTGTCTAGTTTTTGTGTGAAGATATTTCCTTTTCCTTGCATAGGTCTCAAATCGCTGGAAATATCCACTTGCAGATTTCACAAAAAGAGTGTTTCCAAACTGCTCTATCAAAAGACAGGTTCAACTCTGTGAGTGGAATGCACGCATCGAGAAGAACTTTCTGAGAATGCTTCTGTCTAGTTTTTAGGTGAAGATATTACATTTCCCAGCATAGGCCTCAAAGTGCTCCAAATATCCTTTTGCAGATTTTACAAAAAGAGTGTTTCAAAACTGCTCTTTCAAAAAGAAGGTTCAACTCTGTGAGTTGAATGCACTCAACACAAGGAAGTTTCTGAGAATGCTTCTGTCTAGTTTTTATGTGAAGATATTTCCATTTCCAGCATAGGCCTCAAAGCGCTCCAAATATCCATTTGCAGATTCTACAAAAAGAGTGTTTCCAAACTTCTCTATCAATTAGTAGGTTCAACTCTGTGAGGTGAATGCACTCATCACAAAGAAGTTTCTGAGAATGCTGCTGTTTAGTTCTTATGTGAAGATATTTCCTTTTCCAGCATAGGCCGGAAATCGCTCTAAATATCCACTTGCAGATTTTACCAAAAGTGTGTTTCAAAACTGCTCTTTGAAAAGAAAGGTTCAACTCTGTGAGTTGATTGCACATGTGGTGAAGAAGTTTCTGAGAATGCTTCTGTCTAGTACTTAGCTGAAGAGATTTCATTTCACAGCATAGGCCTCATAGTGCTCCAAATATCCACTTGCAGATTCTACAAAAAGAGTGTTTCAAAACTGTTCTATCAAAAGGAAGGTTCAACTCTGTGACTAGAATGCACTCATCACAAAGAAGTTTCTGAGAATGCTTCTGTCTAGTTTTTATGTGAAGATATTTCCTTTTCCAACATAGGCCTAAAAGCGCTCCGAATAAACACCTGCAGATTGTACAAAAGGAGTGTTTCAAAACTGTTCTATGAAAAGGAACGTTCAAGTCTGTGAGTTGAATGCACTCCTCACAAAGAAGTTTCTGAGAATGCAGCTGTCTAGTTTTTGTGTGAAGATATTTCCTTTTCCTTGCATAGACCTCAAATCGCTGGAAATATCCACTTGCAGATTTCACAAAAAGAGTGTTTCCAAACTGCTCTATCAAAAGACGGGTTGAAATCTGTGAGTTGAATGCACGCATCGAGGAGATCTTTCTGAGAATGCTTCTGTCTAGTTTTTAGGTGAAGATATTCCATTTCCCAGCAAGGGCCTCAAAATGCTCCAAATATCCATTTGCAGATTTTACAAAAAGAGTGTTTCAAAGCTGCTCTTTCAAAAAGAAGGTTCAAGTCTATGGGTTGAACGCACTCAACACAAGGAAGTTTCTGAGAATGCTTCTGTCCAGTTTTTATGTGAATATATTTCCATTTCCAGCCTAGGCTTCAAAGCGCTCCAAATATCCACTTGCAGATTCTACAAAAAGAGTGTTTCCAAACTTGTCTATCAATTAGTAGGTTTAACTCTGTTAGGTGAATGCACTCATCACAATGAAATTTCTGAGAATGCTTCTCTCTAGTTTTTATGTGAAGCAATTCCCTTTTCCAACGTAGGCCTCAAGGTGCTCTGCATAAACACTTGCGAATTCTACAAACTTAGTGATTGAAAACTGTTCTATCAAAAGGAACGTTCAAGTCTGAGGTGAATGCACTCATCAGAGAGAACTTTCTCAGAATGCTTCTGTCTAGTTTTCAGGTGAAGATATTTCACTTCCCAGCATAGGCCTCAAAGCGCTCCAAATATCCACTTGCAGATTCTACAAAAAGAGTCTTTCAAAACTGCTCTTTGAAAAGGAAGTTTCAAATCTGTGAGTTGAAAGCACTCATCAGAGAGAAGTTTCCGAGAATGATTCTATCTAGTTTTCATCTGCATGTGTTTCCTTTTCCACTAGATGCCGCAATCGCACCAAATATCCACTTGCAGTTTCCACGAAAAGAGTGTTGCAGAACTGCTCCATGGAAAGGAGTGTTCAACTCTGTGAGTTCAATCCCCACATGACATAAAAGTTTCTGAAAATGCTTCTGTCCAGTTTGTATATGAAGATATCTCCTTTTCCAGCATAAGCCTCAAAGAGCTCCAAATATCCACTTGCGTATTCTACAAAAACCGTGTTTCATAACTGGTCTATCAAAAGGGAGGTTCAACTCTGTGAGTTGAATGCACTCATCACAAAGAAGTTTCTGTGAATGCTTCCATCTAGCTTTTATGCAATGATATTTCCTTTTGCAGCATAGGCCTCAAAGCGCTCCAAATATCCACTTGCAGATTCTACAAAAAGAGGGTTTCAAAACTGCTCTATCAAAAGGCAGGTTGAACTCCGTGAGTTGAATGCACAAAGCACAGGGAACTTTCTGAGAAAGCTTTTGTCCAGTTTCTACGTGAAGATATTTCCTTTTCCAGCATAGGCCGGAAATCGCTACAAATATCCACTTGCAGATTTTACCAAAAGTGTGCTTCAAAACTGCTCTTTGAAAAGAAAGGTTCAACACTGTGAGTTGAATGCACATATCGTGAAGAAGTTTCTGAGAATGCTTCTGTCTAGTACTTAGGTGAAGAGATTCCATTTCACAGCATAGGCCTCATAGTGCTCCAAATATCCACTTGCAGATTCTACAAAAAGAGTGTTTGAAAACTGTTCTATCAAAAGGAAGGTTCAACTCTGTGAGTAGAATGCACTCATCACAAAGAAGTTTCTGAGAATGCTTCTGTCTAGTTTTTATGTGAAGACATTTCCTTTTCCAACATAGGCCTCAAAGCGTTCCGAATAAACACTTGCAGATTGTACAAAAGGAGTGTTTCAAAACTGTTCTATGAAAAGGAACGTTCAAGTCTGTGAGTTGAATGCACTCCTCACAAAGAAGTTTCTGAGAATGCAGCTGTCTAGTTTTTGTGTGAAGATATTTCCTTTTCCTTGCATAGGTCTCAAATCGCTGGAAATATCCACTTGCAGATTTCACAAAAAGAGTGTTTCCAAACTGCTCTATCAAAAGACAGGTTCAACTCTGTGAGTTGAATGCACGCATCGAGAAGAACTTTCTGAGAATGCTTCTGTCTAGTTTTTAGGTGAAGATATTACATTTCCCAGCATAGGCCTCAAAGTGCTCCAAATATCCTTTTGCAGATTTTACAAAAAGAGTGTTTCAAAACTGCTCTTTCAAAAAGAAGGTTCAACTCTGTGAGTTGAATGCACTCAACACAAGGAAGTTTCTGAGAATGCTTCTGTCTAGTTTTTATGTGAAGATATTTCCATTTCCAGCATAGGCCTCAAAGCGCTCCAAATATCCATTTGCAGATTCTACAAAAAGAGTGTTTCCAAACTTCTCTATCAATTAGTAGGTTCAACTCTGTGAGGTGAATGCACTCATCACAAAGAAGTTTCTGAGAATGCTGCTGTTTAGTTCTTATGTGAAGATATTTCCTTTTCCAGCATAGGCCGGAAATCGCTACAAATATCCACTTACAGATTTTACCAAAAGTGTGCTTCAAAACTGCTCTTTGAAAAGAAAGGTTCAACACTGTGAGTTGAATGCACATATCGTGAAGAAGTTTCTGAGAATGCTTCTGTCTGGTACTTAGCTGAAGAGATTTCATTTCACAGCATAGGCCTCATAGTGCTCCAAATATCCACTTGCAGATTCTACAAAAAGAGTGTTTCAAAACTGTTCTATCAAAAGGAAGGTTCAACTCTGTGACTAGAATGCACTCATCACAAAGAAGTTTCTTAGAATGCTTCTGTCTAGTTTTTATGTGAAGATATTTCCTTTTCCAACATAGGCCTCAAAGCGCTCCGAATAAACACCTGCAGATTGTACAAAAGGAGTGTTTCAAAACTGTTCTATGAAAAGGAACGTTCAAGTCTGTGAGTTGAATGCACTCCTCACAAAGAAGTTTCTGAGAATGCAGCTGTCTAGTTTTTGTGTGAAGATATTTCCTTTTCCTTGCATAGACCTCAAATCGCTGGAAACATCCACTTGCAGATTTCACAAAAAGAGTGTTTCCAAACTGCTCTATCAAAAGACAGGTTGAAATCTGTGAGTTGAATGCACGCATCGAGGAGATCTTTCTGAGAATGCTTCTGTCTAGTTTTTAGGTGAAGATATTCCATTTCCCAGCATGGGCCTCAAAATGCTCCAAATATCCACTTGCAGATTTTACAAAAAGAGTGTTTCAAAACTGCTCTTTCAAAAAGAAGGTTCAAGTCTATGGGTTGAACGCACTCAACACAAGGAAGTTTCTGAGAATGCTTCTGTCCAGTTTTTATGTGAATATATTTCCATTTCCAGCCTAGGCTTCAAAGCGCTCCAAATATCCACTTGCAGATTCTACAAAAAGAGTGTTTCCAAACTTGTCTATCAATTAGTAGGTTTAACTCTGTTAGGTGAATGCACTCATCACAATGAAATTTCTGAGAATGCTTCTCTCTAGTTTTTATGTGAAGCAATTTCCTTTTCCAACATAGGCCTCAAGGTGCTCTGCATAAACACTTGCGAATTCTACAAACTTAGAGATTCAAAACTGTTCTATCAAAAGGAACGTTCAAGTCTGAGGTGAATGCACTCATCAGAGAGAACTTTCTCAGAATGCTTCTGTCTAGTTTTCAGGTGAAGATATTTCATTTCCCAGCATAGGCCTCAAAGCGCTCCAAATATCCACTTGCAGATTCTACAAAAAGAGTCTTTCAAAACTGCTCTTTGAAAAGGAAGGTTCAAATCTGTGAGTTGAAAGCACTCATCAGAGAGAAGTTTCCGAGAATGATTCTATCTAGTTTTCATCTGCATGTGTTTCCTTTTCCACTAGATGCCGCAATCGCACCAAATATTCACTTGCAGTTTCCACGAAAAGAGTGTTGCAGAACTGCTCCATGGAAAGGAGTGTTCAACTCTGTGAGTTCAATCCCCACATGACATAAAAGTTTCTGAAAATGCTTCTGTCCAGTTTGTATATGAAGATATCTCCTTTTCCAGCATAAGCCTCAAAGAGCTCCAAATATCCACTTGCGTATTCTACAAAAACCGTGTTTCATAACTGGTCTATCAAAAGGGAGGTTCAACTCTGTGAGTTGAATGCACTCATCACAAAGAAGTTTCTGTGAATGTTTCCATCTAGCTTTTATGCAATGATATTTCCTTTTGCAGCATAGGCCTCAAAGCGCTCCAAATATCCACTTGCAGATTCTACAAAAAGAGGGTTTCAAAACTGCTCTATCAAAAGGCAGGTTGAACTCCGTGAGTTGAATGCACAAAGCACAGGGAACTTTCTGAGAAAGCTTTTGTCCAGTTTCTACGTGAAGATATTTCCTTTTCCAGCATAGGCCGGAAATCGCTACAAATATCCACTTGCAGATTTTACCAAAAGTGTGCTTCAAAACTGCTCTTTGAAAAGAAAGGTTCAACACTGTGAGTTGAATGCACATATCGTGAAGAAGTTTCTGAGAATGCTTCTGTCTAGTACTTAGGTGAAGAGATTCCATTTCACAGCATAGGCCTCATAGTGCTCCAAATATCCACTTGCAGATTCTACAAAAAGAGTGTTTGAAAACTGTTCTATCAAAAGGAAGGTTCAACTCTGTGAGTAGAATGCACTCATCACAAAGAAGTTTCTGAGAATGCTTCTGTCTAGTTTTTATGTGAAGACATTTCCTTTTCCAACATAGGCCTCAAAGCGTTCCGAATAAACACTTGCAGATTGTACAAAAGGAGTGTTTCAAAACTGTTCTATGAAAAGGAACGTTCAAGTCTGTGAGTTGAATGCACTCCTCACAAAGAAGTTTCTGAGAATGCAGCTCTCTAGTTTTTGTGTGAAGATATTTCCTTTTCCTTGCATAGGTCTCAAATCGCTGGAAATATCCACTTGCAGATTTCACAAAAAGAGTGTTTCCAAACTGCTCTATCAAAAGACAGGTTCAACTCTGTGAGTGGAATGCACGCATCGAGAAGAACTTTCTGAGAATGCTTCTGTCTAGTTTTTAGGTGAAGATATTACATTTCCCAGCATAGGCCTCAAAGTGCTCCAAATATCCTTTTGCAGATTTTACAAAAAGAGTGTTTCAAAACTGCTCTTTCAAAAAGAAGGTTCAACTCTGTGAGTTGAATGCACTCAACACAAGGAAGTTTCTGAGAATGCTTCTGTCTAGTTTTTATGTGAAGATATTTCCATTTCCAGCATAGGCCTCAAAGCGCTCCAAATATCCATTTGCAGATTCTACAAAAAGAGTGTTTCCAAACTTCTCTATCAATTAGTAGGTTCAACTCTGTGAGGTGAATGCACTCATCACAAAGAAGTTTCTGAGAATGCTGCTGTTTAGTTCTTATGTGAAGATATTTCCTTTTCCAGCATAGGCCGGAAATCGCTCTAAATATCCACTTGCAGATTTTACCAAAAGTGTGTTTCAAAACTGCTCTTTGAAAAGAAAGGTTCAACTCTGTGAGTTGATTGCACATGTGGTGAAGAAGTTTCTGAGAATGCTTCTGTCTAGTACTTAGCTGAAGAGATTTCATTTCACAGCATAGGCCTCATAGTGCTCCAAATATCCACTTGCAGATTCTACAAAAAGAGTGTTTCAAAACTGTTCTATCAAAAGGAAGGTTCAACTCTGTGACTACAATGCACTCATCACAAAGAAGTTTCTGAGAATGCTTCTGTCTAGTTTTAAACGTGAAGATATTTCCTTTTCCAACATAGGCCTCAAAGCGCTCCGTATAAACACCTGCAGATTGTACAAAAGGAGTGTTTCAAAACTGTTCTATGAAAAGGAACGTTCAAGTCTCTGAGTTGAATGCACTCCTCACAAAGAAGTTTCTGAGAATGCAGCTGTCTAGTTTTTGTGTGAAGATATTTCCTTTTCCTTGCATAGACCTCAAATCGCTGGAAATATCCACTTGCAGATTTCACAAAAAGAGTGTTTCCAAACTGCTCTATCAAAAGACGGGTTGAAATCTGTGAGTTGAATGCACGCATCGAGGAGATCTTTCTGAGAATGCTTCTGTCTAGTTTTTAGGTGAAGATATTCCATTTCCCAGCAAGGGCCTCAAAATGCTCCAAATATCCATTTGCAGATTTTACAAAAAGAGTGTTTCAAAACTGCTCTTTCAAAAAGAAGGTTCAAGTCTATGGGTTGAACGCACTCAACACAAGGAAGTTTCTGAGAATGCTTCTGTCCAGTTTTTATGTGAATATATTTCCATTTCCAGCCTAGGCTTCAAAGCGCTCCAAATATCCACTTGCAGATTCTACAAAAAGAGTGTTTCCAAACTTGTCTATCAATTAGTAGGTTTAACTCTGTTAGGTGAATGCACTCATCACAATGAAATTTCTGAGAATGCTTCTCTCTAGTTTTTATGTGAAGCAATTTCCTTTTCCAACGTAGGCCTCAAGGTGCTCTGCATAAACACTTGCGAATTCTACAAACTTAGTGATTCAAAACTGTTCTATCAAAAGGAACGTTCAAGTCTGAGGTGAATGCACTCATCAGAGAGAACTTTCTCAGAATGCTTCTGTCTAGTTTTCAGGTGAAGATATTTCACTTCCCAGCATAGGCCTCAAAGCGCTCCAAATATCCACTTGCAGATTCTACAAAAAGAGTCTTTCAAAACTGCTCTTTGAAAAGGAAGTTTCAAATCTGTGAGTTGAAAGCACTCATCAGAGAGAAGTTTCCGAGAATGATTCTATCTAGTTTTCATCTGCATGTGTTTCCTTTTCCACTAGATGCCGCAATCGCACCAAATATCCACTTGCAGTTTCCACGAAAAGAGTGTTGCAGAACTGCTCCATGGAAAGGAGTGTTCAACTCTGTGAGTTCAATCCCCACATGACATAAAAGTTTCTGAAAATGCTTCTGTCCAGTTTGTATATGAAGATATCTCCTTTTCCAGCATAAGCCTCAAAGAGCTCCAAATATCCACTTGCGTATTCTACAAAAACCGTGTTTCATAACTGGTCTATCAAAAGGGAGGTTCAACTCTGTGAGTTGAATGCACTCATCACAAAGAAGTTTCTGTGAATGCTTCCATCTAGCTTTTATGCAATGATATTTCCTTTTGCAGCATAGGCCTCAAAGCGCTCCAAATATCCACTTGCAGATTCTACAAAAAGAGGGTTTCAAAACTGCTCTATCAAAAGGCAGGTTGAACTCCGTGAGTTGAATGCACAAAGCACAGGCAACTTTCTGAGAAAGCTTTTGTCCAGTTTCTACGTGAAGATATTTCCTATTCCTGCATAGGCCTCAAAGCACTCCATCCATCCACATGAAGATTCTACTAAGAGTGTTTCGAAACTTCTCTATCAAAAGAAAGGTTGAACTCCGTGAGTTCAACGCACACATCACAAAGAAGTTTCTGAGAATGCTTCTGTCCAGTTTTTATATGAAGATATTTCCTTTTCCAGCATAGGCCTCAAAGCGCTCCATATATCCACTTGCAGATGCTACAAAAAGAGTGTTTCAAAACTGCTCTTTCAGAAGGAAGCTTCAAGTCTGTGAGTTGAATGCACTTATCACAAAGACGTTTCTGAGAATGCTTCTGTCTAGATTTCATGAGAAGATGTTTGCATTTACATCACAGGCCTCAAATCCCTCCAAATATTCACTTGCGTGTTCTACAAAAAGAGTGTTTCGAAACTTCTCTATCGATTGGTAGGTTCAACTCTCTGAGTTGAATGCACTCTTTACAAAGAGGTTTCTGAGAATATTTCTGTCTAGTTTTTATGTGAAGATATATCCTTTTCCAACATAGGCCTCGAAGCGCTCCGACTAAACAATTGCAGATTCTACAAAAGGAGTGCTTCAAAACTGTTCTATCGAAAGGAACGTTCAAGTCTGTGAGATGAATGCACTCTTCTCAAAGAGGTTTCTGAGAATGCTGCTGTCTAGTTTTTAGGTGAAGACATTTCCTTTTCCAGCATAGGCCTCAAAGCGCTCCAAATACCCACTTGCAGATTCTACAAAAAGAGTGTCTCCCAACTTCTCTATCAATTGGTAGGTTCAAGTCTGTGAGTTGAATGCAATCCACACAAAGAAGTTTCTGAGAATGCTGCTGCTTAGTTCTTATGTGAAGATATTTCCTTTTCCAGCATAGGCCGGAAATCGCTACAAATATCCACTTGCAGATTTTACCAAAAGTGTGCTTCAAAACTGCTCTTTGAAAAGAAAGGTTCAACACTGTGAGTTGAATGCACATATCGTGAAGAAGTTTCTGAGAATGCTTCTGTCTAGTACTTAGGTGAAGAGATTCCATTTCACAGCATAGGCCTCATAGTGCTCCAAATATCCACTTGCAGATTCTACAAAAAGAGTGTTTCAAAACTGTTCTATAAAAAGGAAGGTTCAAGTCTGTGAGTAGAATGCACTCATCACAAAGAAGTTTCTGAGAATGCTTCTGTCTAGTTTTTATGTGAAGACATTTCCTTTTCCAACATAGGCCTCAAAGCGTTCCGAATAAACACTTGCAGATTGTACAAAAGGAGTGTTTCAAAACTGTTCTATGAAAAGGAACGTTCAAGTCTGTGAGTTGAATGCACTCCTCACAAAGAAGTTTCTGAGAATGCAGCTGTCTAGTTTTTGTGTGAAGATATTTCCTTTTCCTTGCATAGGTCTCAAATCGCTGGAAATATCCACTTGCAGATTTCACAAAAAGAGTGTTTCCAAACTGCTCTATCAAAAGACAGGTTCAACTCTGTGAGTGGAATGCACGCATCGAGAAGAACTTTCTGAGAATGCTTCTGTCTAGTTTTTAGGTGAAGATATTACATTTCCCAGCATAGGCCTCAAAGTGCTCCAAATATCCTTTTGCAGATTTTACAAAAAGAGTGTTTCAAAACTGCTCTTTCAAAAAGAAGGTTCAACTCTGTGAGTTGAATGCACTCAACACAAGGAAGTTTCTGAGAATGCTTCTGTCTAGTTTTTATGTGAAGATATTTCCATTTCCAGCATAGGCCTCAAAGCGCTCCAAATATCCATTTGCAGATTCTACAAAAAGAGTGTTTCCAAACTTCTCTATCAATTAGTAGGTTCAACTCTGTGAGGTGAATGCACTCATCACAAAGAAGTTTCTGAGAATGCTGCTGTTTAGTTCTTATGTGAAGATATTTCCTTTTCCAGCATAGGCCGGAAATCGCTCTAAATATCCACTTGCAGATTTTACCAAAAGTGTGTTTCAAAACTGCTCTTTGAAAAGAAAGGTTCAACTCTGTGAGTTGATTGCACATGTGGTGAAGAAGTTTCTGAGAATGCTTCTGTCTAGTACTTAGCTGAAGAGATTTCATTTCACAGCATAGGCCTCATAGTGCTCCAAATATCCACTTGCAGATTCTACAAAAAGAGTGTTTCAAAACTGTTCTATCAAAAGGAAGGTTCAACTCTGTGACTACAATGCACTCATCACAAAGAAGTTTCTGAGAATGCTTCTGTCTAGTTTTAAACGTGAAGATATTTCCTTTTCCAACATAGGCCTCAAAGCGCTCCGTATAAACACCTGCAGATTGTACAAAAGGAGTGTTTCAAAACTGTTCTATGAAAAGGAACGTTCAAGTCTCTGAGTTGAATGCACTCCTCACAAAGAAGTTTCTGAGAATGCAGCTGTCTAGTTTTTGTGTGAAGATATTTCCTTTTCCTTGCATAGACCTCAAATCGCTGGAAATATCCACTTGCAGATTTCACAAAAAGAGTGTTTCCAAACTGCTCTATCAAAAGACGGGTTGAAATCTGTGAGTTGAATGCACGCATCGAGGAGATCTTTCTGAGAATGCTTCTGTCTAGTTTTTAGGTGAAGATATTCCATTTCCCAGCAAGGGCCTCAAAATGCTCCAAATATCCATTTGCAGATTTTACAAAAAGAGTGTTTCAAAACTGCTCTTTCAAAAAGAAGGTTCAAGTCTATGGGTTGAACGCACTCAACACAAGGAAGTTTCTGAGAATGCTTCTGTCCAGTTTTTATGTGAATATATTTCCATTTCCAGCCTAGGCTTCAAAGCGCTCCAAATATCCACTTGCAGATTCTACAAAAAGAGTGTTTCCAAACTTGTCTATCAATTAGTAGGTTTAACTCTGTTAGGTGAATGCACTCATCACAATGAAATTTCTGAGAATGCTTCTCTCTAGTTTTTATGTGAAGCAATTTCCTTTTCCAACGTAGGCCTCAAGGTGCTCTGCATAAACACTTGCGAATTCTACAAACTTAGTGATTCAAAACTGTTCTATCAAAAGGAACGTTCAAGTCTGAGGTGAATGCACTCATCAGAGAGAACTTTCTCAGAATGCTTCTGTCTAGTTTTCAGGTGAAGATATTTCACTTCCCAGCATAGGCCTCAAAGCGCTCCAAATATCCACTTGCAGATTCTACAAAAAGAGTCTTTCAAAACTGCTCTTTGAAAAGGAAGTTTCAAATCTGTGAGTTGAAAGCACTCATCAGAGAGAAGTTTCCGAGAATGATTCTATCTAGTTTTCATCTGCATGTGTTTCCTTTTCCACTAGATGCCGCAATCGCACCAAATATCCACTTGCAGTTTCCACGAAAAGAGTGTTGCAGAACTGCTCCATGGAAAGGAGTGTTCAACTCTGTGAGTTCAATCCCCACATGACATAAAAGTTTCTGAAAATGCTTCTGTCCAGTTTGTATATGAAGATATCTCCTTTTCCAGCATAAGCCTCAAAGAGCTCCAAATATCCACTTGCGTATTCTACAAAAACCGTGTTTCATAACTGGTCTATCAAAAGGGAGGTTCAACTCTGTGAGTTGAATGCACTCATCACAAAGAAGTTTCTGTGAATGCTTCCATCTAGCTTTTATGCAATGATATTTCCTTTTGCAGCATAGGCCTCAAAGCGCTCCAAATATCCACTTGCAGATTCTACAAAAAGAGGGTTTCAAAACTGCTCTATCAAAAGGCAGGTTGAACTCCGTGAGTTGAATGCACAAAGCACAGGCAACTTTCTGAGAAAGCTTTTGTCCAGTTTCTACGTGAAGATATTTCCTATTCCTGCATAGGCCTCAAAGCACTCCATCCATCCACATGAAGATTCTACTAAGAGTGTTTCGAAACTTCTCTATCAAAAGAAAGGTTGAACTCCGTGAGTTCAACGCACACATCACAAAGAAGTTTCTGAGAATGCTTCTGTCCAGTTTTTATATGAAGATATTTCCTTTTCCAGCATAGGCCTCAAAGCGCTCCATATATCCACTTGCAGATGCTACAAAAAGAGTGTTTCAAAACTGCTCTTTCAGAAGGAAGCTTCAAGTCTGTGAGTTGAATGCACTTCTCACAAAGACGTTTCTGAGAATGCTTCTGTCTAGATTTCTTGAGAAGATGTTTGCATTTACATCACAGGCCTCAAATCCCTCCAAATATTCACTTGCGTGTTCTACAAAAAGAGTGTTTCGAAACTTCTCTATCGATTGGTAGGTTCAACTCTCTGAGTTGAATGCACTCTTTACAAAGAGGTTTCTGAGAATATTTCTGTCTAGTTTTTATGTGAAGATATATCCTTTTCCAACATAGGCCTCGAAGCGCTCCGACTAAACAATTGCAGATTCTACAAAAGGAGTGCTTCAAAACTGTTCTATCGAAAGGAACGTTCAAGTCTGTGAGATGAATGCACTCTTCTCAAAGAGGTTTCTGAGAATGCTGCTGTCTAGTTTTTAGGTGAAGACATTTCCTTTTCCAGCATAGGCCTCAAAGCGCTCCAAATACCCACTTGCAGATTCTACAAAAAGAGTGTCTCCCAACTTCTCTATCAATTGGTAGGTTCAAGTCTGTGAGTTGAATGCAATCCACACAAAGAAGTTTCTGAGAATGCTGCTGCTTAGTTCTTATGTGAAGATATTTCCTTTTCCAGCATAGGCCGGAAATCGCTACAAATATCCACTTGCAGATTTTACCAAAAGTGTGCTTCAAAACTGCTCTTTGAAAAGAAAGGTTCAACACTGTGAGTTGAATGCACATATCGTGAAGAAGTTTCTGAGAATGCTTCTGTCTAGTACTTAGGTGAAGAGATTCCATTTCACAGCATAGGCCTCATAGTGCTCCAAATATCCACTTGCAGATTCTACAAAAAGAGTGTTTGAAAACTGTTCTATCAAAAGGAAGGTTCAAGTCTGTGAGTAGAATGCACTCATCACAAAGAAGTTTCTGAGAATGCTTCTGTCTAGTTTTTATGTGAAGACATTTCCTTTTCCAACATAGGCCTCAAAGCGTTCCGAATAAACACTTGCAGATTGTACAAAAGGAGTGTTTCAAAACTGTTCTATGAAAAGGAACGTTCAAGTCTGTGAGTTGAATGCACTCCTCACAAAGAAGTTTCTGAGAATGCAGCTGTCTAGTTTTTGTGTGAAGATATTTCCTTTTCCTTGCATAGGTCTCAAATCGCTGGAAATATCCACTTGCAGATTTCATAAGAAGAGTGTTTCCAAACTGCTCTATCAAAAGACAGGTTCAACTCTGTGAGTTGAATGCACGCATCGAGAAGAACTTTCTGAGAATGCTTCTGTCTAGTTTTTAGGTGAAGATATTACATTTCCCAGCATAGGCCTCATAGTGCTCCAAATATCCACTTGCAGATTCTACAAAAAGAGTGTTTCAAAACTGTTCGATCAAAAGGAAGGTTCAACTCTGTGACTAGAATGCACTCATCACAAAGAAGTTTCTGAGAATGCTTCTGTCTAGTTTTTATGTGAAGATATTTCCATTTCCAGCATAGGCCTCAAAGCGCTCCAAATATCCATTTGCAGATTCTACAAAAAGAGTGTTTCCAAACTTCTCTATCAATTAGTAGGTTCAACTCTGTGAGGTGAATGCACTCATCACAAAGAAGTTTCTGAGAATGCTGCTGTTTAGTTCTTATGTGAAGATATTTCCTTTTCCAGCATAGGCCGGAAATCGCTACAAATATCCACTTGCAGATTTTACCAAAAGTGTGTTTCAAAACAGCTCTTTGAAAAGAAAGGTTCAACTCTGTGAGTTGATTGCACATGTGGTGAAGAAGTTTCTGAGAATGCTTCTGTCTAGTACTTAGCTGAAGAGATTTCATTTCACAGCATAGGCCTCATAGTGCTCCAAATATCCACTTGCAGATTCTACAAAAAGAGTGTTTCAAAACTGTTCTATCAAAAGGAAGGTTCAACTCTGTGACTAGAATGCACTCATCACAAAGAAGTTTCTGAGAATGCTTCTGTCTAGTTTTTATGTGAAGATATTTCCTTTTCCAACATAGGCCTCAAAGCGCTCCGAATAAACACCTGCAGATTGTACAAAAGGAGTGTTTCAAAACTGTTCTATGAAAAGGAACGTTCAAGTCTGTGAGTTGAATGCACTCCTCCCAAAGAAGTTTCTGAGAATGCAGCTGTCTAGTTTTTGTGTGAAGATATTTCCTTTTCCTTGCATAGACCTCAAATCGCTGGAAACATCCACTTGCAGATTTCACAAAAAGAGTGTTTCCAAACTGCTCTATCAAAAGACGGGTTGAAATCTGTGAGTTGAATGCACGCATCGAGGAGATCTTTCTGAGAATGCTTCTGTCTAGTTTTTAGGTGAAGATATTCCATTTCCCAGCATGGGCCTCAAAATGCTCCAAATATCCACTTGCAGATTTTACAAAAAGAGTGTTTCAAAACTGCTCTTTCAAAAAGAAGGTTCAAGTCTATGGGTTGAACGCACTCAACACAAGGAAGTTTCTGAGAATGCTTCTGTCCAGTTTTTATGTGAATATATTTCCATTTCCAGCCTAGGCTTCAAAGCGCTCCAAATATCCACTTGCAGATTCTACAAAAAGAGTGTTTCCAAACTTGTCTATCAATTAGTAGGCTTAACTCTGTTAGGTGAATGCACTCATCACAATGAAATTTCTGAGAATCCTTCTCTCTAGTTTTTATGTGAAGCAATTTCCTTTTCCAACATAGGCCTCAAGGTGCTCTGCATAAACACTTGCGAATTCTACAAACTTAGTGATTCAAAACTGTTCTATCAAAAGGAACGTTCAAGTCTGAGGTGAATGCACTCATCAGAGAGAACTTTCTCAGAATGCTTCTGTCTAGTTTTCAGGTGAAGATATTTCACTTCCCAGCATAGGCCTCAAAGCGCTCCAAATATCCACTTGCAGATTCTACAAAAAGAGTCTTTCAAAACTGCTCTTTGAAAAGGAAGGTTCAAATCTGTGAGTTGAAAGCACTCATCAGAGAGAAGTTTCCGAGAATGATTCTATCTAGTTTTCATCTGCATGTGTTTCCTTTTCCACTAGATGCCGCAATCGCACCAAATATCCACTTGCAGTTTCCACGAAAAGAGTGTTGCAGAACTGCTCCATGGAAAGGAGTGTTCAACTCTGTGAGTTCAATCCCCACATGACATAAAAGTTTCTGAAAATGCTTCTGTCCAGTTTGTATATGAAGATATCTCGTTTTCCTGCATAAGCCTCAAAGAGCTCCAAATATCCACTTGCGTATTCTACAAAAACCGTGTTTCATAACTGGTCTATCAAAAGGGAGGTTCAACTCTGTGAGTTGAATGCACTCATCACAAAGAAGTTTCTGTGAATGCTTCCATCTAGCTTTTATGCAATGATATTTCCTTTTGCAGCATAGGCCTCAAAGCGCTCCAAATATCCACTTGCAGATTCTACAAAAAGAGGGTTTCAAAACTGCTCTATCAAAAGGCAGGTTGAACTCCGTGAGTTGAATGCACAAAGCACAGGGAACTTTCTGAGAAAGCTTTTGTCCAGTTTCTACGTGAAGATATTTCCTATTCCTGCATAGGCCTCAAAGCACTCCATCCATCCACATGAAGATTCTACTAAAAGAGTGTTTCGAAACTTCTCTATCAAAAGAAAGGTTGAACTCCGTGAGTTCAACGCACACATCACAAAGAAGTTTCTGAGAATGCTTCTGTCCAGTTTTTATGTGAAGATATTTCCTTTTCCAGCATAGGCCTCAAAGCGCTCCATATATCCACTTGCAGATGCTACAAAAAGAGTGTTTCAAAACTGCTCTTTCAGAAGGAAGCTTCAAGTCTGTGAGTTGAATGCACTTGTCACAAAGACGTTTCTGAGAATGCTTCTGTCTAGATTTCATGAGAAGATGTTTCCATTTACATCACAGGCCTCAAATCCCTCCAAATATTCACTTGCGTGTTCTACAAAAAGAGTGTTTCGAAACTTCTCTATCGATTGGTAGGTTCAACTCTCTGAGTTGAATGCACTCTTTACAAAGAGGTTTCTGAGAATATTTCTGTCTAGTTTTTATGTGAAGATATATCCTTTTCCAACATAGTCCTCGAAGCGCTATGAATAAACAATTGCAGATTCTACAAAAGGAGTGCTTCAAAACTGTTCTATCGAAAGGAACGTTCAAGTCTGTGAGTTGAATGCACTCTTCTCAAAGAGGTTTCTGAGAATGCTGCTGTCTAGTTTTTAGGTGAAGACATTTCCTTTTCCAGCATAGGCCTCAAAGCGCTCCAAATACCCACTTGCAGATTCTACAAAAAGAGTGTCTCCCAACTTCTCTATCAATTGGTAGGTTCAAGTCTGTGTGTTGAATGCAATCCACACAAAGAAGTTTCTGAGAATGCTGCTGTTTAGTTCTTATGTGAAGATATTTCCTTTTCCAGCATAGGCCGGAAATCGCTACAAATATCCACTTGCAGATTTTACCAAAGTGTCCTTCAAAACAGCTCTTTGAAAAGAAAGGTTCAACACTGTGAGTTGAATGCACATATCGTGAAGAAGTTTCTGAGAATGCTTCTGTCTAGTACTTAGGTGAAGAGATTCCATTTCACAGCATAGGCCTCATAGTGCTCCAAATATCCACTTGCAGATTCTACAAAAAGAGTGTTTGAAAACTGTTCTATCAAAAGGAAGGTTCAAGTCTGTGAGTAGAATGCACTCATCACAAAGAAGTTTCTGAGAATGCTTCTGTCTAGTTTTTATGTGAAGACATTTCCTTTTCCAACATAGGCCTCAAAGCGTTCCGAATAAACACTTGCAGATTGTACAAAAGGAGTGTTTCAAAACTGTTCTATGAAAAGGAACGTTCAAGTCTGTGAGTTGAATGCACTCCTCACAAAGAAGTTTCTGAGAATGCAGCTGTCTAGTTTTTGTGTGAAGATATTTCCTTTTCCTTGCATAGGTCTCAAATCGCTGGAAATATCCACTTGCAGATTTCACAAGAAGAGTGTTTCCAAACTGCTCTATCAAAAGACAGGTTCAACTCTGTGAGTTGAATGCACGCATCGAGAAGAACTTTCTGAGAATGCTTCTGTCTAGTTTTTAGGTGAAGATATTACATTTCCCAGCATAGGCCTCATAGTGCTCCAAATATCCACTTGCAGATTCTACAAAAAGAGTGTTTCAAAACTGTTCGATCAAAAGGAAGGTTCAACTCTGTGACTAGAATGCACTCATCACAAAGAAGTTTCTGAGAATGCTTCTGTCTAGTTTTTATGTGAAGATATTTCCATTTCCAGCATAGGCCTCAAAGCGCTCCAAATATCCATTTGCAGATTCTACAAAAAGAGTGTTTCCAAACTTCTCTATCAATTAGTAGGTTCAACTCTGTGAGGTGAATGCACTCATCACAAAGAAGTTTCTGAGAATGCTGCTGTTTAGTTCTTATGTGAAGATATTTCCTTTTCCAGCATAGGCCGGAAATCGCTACAAATATCCACTTGCAGATTTTACCAAAAGTGTGTTTCAAAACAGCTCTTTGAAAAGAAAGGTTCAACTCTGTGAGTTGATTGCACATGTGGTGAAGAAGTTTCTGAGAATGCTTCTGTCTAGTACTTAGCTGAAGAGATTTCATTTCACAGCATAGGCCTCATAGTGCTCCAAATATCCACTTGCAGATTCTACAAAAAGAGTGTTTCAAAACTGTTCTATCAAAAGGAAGGTTCAACTCTGTGACTAGAATGCACTCATCACAAAGAAGTTTCTGAGAATGCTTCTGTCTAGTTTTTATGTGAAGATATTTCCTTTTCCAACATAGGCCTCAAAGCGCTCCGAATAAACACCTGCAGATTGTACAAAAGGAGTGTTTCAAAACTGTTCTATGAAAAGGAACGTTCAAGTCTGTGAGTTGAATGCACTCCTCCCAAAGAAGTTTCTGAGAATGCAGCTGTCTAGTTTTTGTGTGAAGATATTTCCTTTTCCTTGCATAGACCTCAAATCACTGGAAACATCCACTTGCAGATTTCACAAAAAGAGTGTTTCCAAACTGCTCTATCAAAAGACGGGTTGAAATCTGTGAGTTGAATGCACGCATCGAGGAGATCTTTCTGAGAATGCTTCTGTCTAGTTTTTAGGTGAAGATATTCCATTTCCCAGCATGGGCCTCAAAATGCTCCAAATATCCACTTGCAGATTTTACAAAAAGAGTGTTTCAAAACTGCTCTTTCAAAAAGAAGGTTCAAGTCTATGGGTTGAACGCACTCAACACAAGGAAGTTTCTGAGAATGCTTCTGTCCAGTTTTTATGTGAATATATTTCCATTTCCAGCCTAGGCTTCAAAGCGCTCCAAATATCCACTTGCAGATTCTACAAAAAGAGTGTTTCCAAACTTGTCTATCAATTAGTAGGCTTAACTCTGTTAGGTGAATGCACTCATCACAATGAAATTTCTGAGAATCCTTCTCTCTAGTTTTTATGTGAAGCAATTTCCTTTTCCAACATAGGCCTCAAGGTGCTCTGCATAAACACTTGCGAATTCTACAAACTTAGTGATTCAAAACTGTTCTATCAAAAGGAACGTTCAAGTCTGAGGTGAATGCACTCATCAGAGAGAACTTTCTCAGAATGCTTCTGTCTAGTTTTCAGGTGAAGATATTTCACTTCCCAGCATAGGCCTCAAAGCGCTCCAAATATCCACTTGCAGATTCTACAAAAAGAGTCTTTCAAAACTGCTCTTTGAAAAGGAAGGTTCAAATCTGTGAGTTGAAAGCACTCATCAGAGAGAAGTTTCCGAGAATGATTCTATCTAGTTTTCATCTGCATGTGTTTCCTTTTCCACTAGATGCCGCAATCGCACCAAATATCCACTTGCAGTTTCCACGAAAAGAGTGTTGCAGAACTGCTCCATGGAAAGGAGTGTTCAACTCTGTGAGTTCAATCCCCACATGACATAAAAGTTTCTGAAAATGCTTCTGTCCAGTTTGTATATGAAGATATCTCCTTTTCCAGCATAAGCCTCAAAGAGCTCCAAATATCCACTTGCGTATTCTACAAAAACCGTGTTTCATAACTGGTCTATCAAAAGGGAGGTTCAACTCTGTGAGTTGAATGCACTTATCACAAAGAAGTTTCTGTGAATGCTTCCATCTAGCTTTTATGCAATGATATTTCCTTTTGCAGCATAGGCCTCAAAGCGCTCCAAATATCCACTTGCAGATTCTACAAAAAGAGGGTTTCAAAACTGCTCTATCAAAAGGCAGGTTGAACTCCGTGAGTTGAATGCACAAAGCACAGGGAACTTTCTGAGAAAGCTTTGGTCCAGTTTCTACGTGAAGATATTTCCTATTCCTGCATAGGCCTCAAAGCACTCCATCCATCCACATGAAGATTCTACTAAAAGAGTGTTTCGAAACTTCTCTATCAAAAGAAAGGTTGAACTCCGTGAGTTCAACGCACACATCACAAAGAAGTTTCTGAGAATGCTTCTGTCCAGTTTTTATGTGAAGATATTTCCTTTTCCAGCATAGGCCTCAAAGCGCTCCATATATCCACTTGCAGATGCTACAAAAAGAGTGTTTCAAAACTGCTCTTTCAGAAGGAAGCTTCAAGTCTGTGAGTTGAATGCACTTCTCACAAAGACGTTTCTGAGAATGCTTCTGTCTAGATTTCATGAGAAGATGTTTCCATTTACATCACAGGCCTCAAATCCCTCCAAATATTCACTTGCGTGTTCTACAAAAAGAGTGTTTCGAAACTTCTCTATCGATTGGTAGGTTCAACTCTCTGAGTTGAATGCACTCTTTACAAAGAGGTTTCTGAGAATATTTCTGTCTAGTTTTTATGTGAAGATATATCCTTTTCCAACATAGGCCTCGAAGCGCTCCGAATAAACAATTGCAGATTCTACAAAAGGAGTGCTTCAAAACTGTTCTATCGAAAGGAACGTTCAAGTCTGTGAGATGAATGCACTCTTCTCAAAGAGGTTTCTGAGAATGCTGCTGTCTAGTTTTTAGGTGAAGACATTTCCTTTTCCAGCATAGGCCTCAAAGCGCTCCAAATACCCACTTGCAGATTCTACAAAAAGAGTGTCTCCCAACTTCTCTATCAATTGGTAGGTTCAAGTCTGTGAGTTGAATGCAATCCACACAAACAAGTTTCTGAGAATGCTGCTGTTTAGTTCTTATGTGAAGATATTTCCTTTTCCAGCATAGGCCGGAAATCGCTACAAATATCCACTTGCAGATTTTACCAAAAGTGTGCTTCAAAACAGCTCTTTGAAAAGAAAGGTTCAACACTGTGAGTTGAATGCACATATCGTGAAGAAGTTTCTGAGAATGCTTCTGTCTAGTACTTAGGTGAAGAGATTCCATTTCACAGCATAGGCCTCATGGTGCTCCAAATATCCACTTGCAGATTCTACAAAAAGAGTGTTTGAAAACTGTTCTATCAAAAGGAAGGTTCAACTCTGTGAGTAGAATGCACTCATCACAAAGAAGTTTCTGAGAATGCTTCTGTCTAGTTTTTATGTGAAGACATTTCCTTTTCCAACATAGGCCTCAAAGCGTTCCGAATAAACACTTGCAGATTGTACAAAAGGAGTGTTTCAAAACTGTTCTCTGAAAAGGAACGTTCAAGTCTGTGAGTTGAATGCACTCCTCACAAAGAAGTTTCTGAGAATGCAGCTGTCTAGTTTTTGTGTGAAGATATTTCCTTTTCCTTGCATAGGTCTCAAATCGCTGGAAATATCCACTTGCAGATTTCACAAGAAGAGTGTTTCCAAACTGCTCTATCAAAAGACAGGTTCAACTCTGTGAGTTGAATGCACGCATCGAGAAGAACTTTCTGAGAATGCTTCTGTCTAGTTTTTAGGTGAAGATATTACATTTCCCAGCATAGGCCTCATAGTGCTCCAAATATCCACTTGCAGATTCTACAAAAAGAGTGTTTCAAAACTGTTCTATCAAAAGGAAGGTTCAACTCTGTGACTAGAATGCACTCATCACAAAGAAGTTTCTGAGAATGCTTCTGTCTAGTTTTTATGTGAAGATATTTCCATTTCCAGCATAGGCCTCAAAGCGCTCCAAATATCCATTTGCAGATTCTACAAAAAGAGTGTTTCCAAACTTCTCTATCAATTAGTAGGTTCAACTCTGTGAGGTGAATGCACTCATCACAAAGAAGTTTCTGAGAATGCTGCTGTTTAGTTCTTATGTGAAGATATTTCCTTTTCCAGCATAGGCCGGAAATCGCTACAAATATCCACTTGCAGATTTTACCAAAAGTGTGTTTCAAAACAGCTCTTTGAAAAGAAAGGTTCAACTCTGTGAGTTGATTGCACATGTGGTGAAGAAGTTTCTGAGAATGCTTCTGTCTAGTACTTAGGTGAAGAGATTTCATTTCACAGCATAGGCCTCATAGCGCTCCAAATATCCACTTGCAGATTCTACAAAAAGAGTGTTTCAAAACTGTTCTATCAAAAGGAAGGTTCAACTCTGTGACTAGAATGCACTCATCACAAAGAAGTTTCTGAGAATGCTTCTGTCTAGTTTTTATGTGAAGATATTTCCTTTTCCAACATAGGCCTCAAAGCGCTCCGAATAAACACCTGCAGATTGTACAAAAGGAGTGTTTCAAAACTGTTCTATGAAAAGGAACGTTCAAGTCTGTGAGTTGAATGCACTCCTCCCAAAGAAGTTTCTGAGAATGCAGCTGTCTAGTTTTTGTGTGAAGGTATTTCCTTTTCCTTGCATAGACCTCAAATCGCTGGAAATATCCACTTGCAGATTTCACAAAAAGAGTGTTTCCAAACTGCTCTATCAAAAGACGGGTTGAAATCTGTGAGTTGAATGCACGCATCGAGGAGATCTTTCTGAGAATGCTTCTGTCTAGTTTTTAGGTGAAGATATTCCATTTCCCAGCATGGGCCTCAAAATGCTCCAAATATCCACTTGCAGATTTTACAAAAAGAGTGTTTCAAAACTGCTCTTTCAAAAAGAAGGTTCAAGTCTATGGGTTGAACGCACTCAACACAAGGAAGTTTCTGAGAATGCTTCTGTCCAGTTTTTATGTGAATATATTTCCATTTCCAGCCTAGGCTTCAAAGCGCTCCAAATATCCACTTGCAGATTCTACAAAAAGAGTGTTTCCAAACTTGTCTATCAATTAGTAGGCTTAACTCTGTTAGGTGAATGCACTCATCACAATGAAATTTCTGAGAATCCTTCTCTCTAGTTTTTATGTGAAGCAATTTCCTTTTCCAACATAGGCCTCAAGGTGCTCTGCATAAACACTTGCGAATTCTACAAACTTAGTGATTCAAAACTGTTCTATCAAAAGGAACGTTCAAGTCTGAGGTGAATGCACTCATCAGAGAGAACTTTCTCAGAATGCTTCTGTCTAGTTTTCAGGTGAAGATATTTCACTTCCCAGCATAGGCCTCAAAGCGCTCCAAATATCCACTTGCAGATTCTACAAAAAGAGTCTTTCAAAGCTGCTCTTTGAAAAGGAAGGTTCAAATCTGTGAGTTGAAAGCACTCATCAGAGAGAAGTTTCCGAGAATGATTCTATCTAGTTTTCATCTGCATGTGTTTCCTTTTCCACTAGATGCCGCAATCGCACCAAATATCCACTTGCAGTTTCCACGAAAAGAGTGTTGCAGAACTGCTCCATGGAAAGGAGTGTTCAACTCTGTGAGTTCAATCCCCACATGACATAAAAGTTTCTGAAAATGCTTCTGTCCAGTTTGTATATGAAGATATCTCCTTTTCCAGCATAAGCCTCAAAGAGCTCCAAATATCCACTTGCGTATTCTACAAAAACCGTGTTTCATAACTGGTCTATCAAAAGGGAGGTTCAACTCTGTGAGTTGAATGCACTCATCACAAAGAAGTTTCTGTGAATGCTTCCATCTAGCTTTTATGCAATGATATTTCCTTTTGCAGCATAGGCCTCAAAGCGCTCCAAATATCCACTTGCAGATTCTACAAAAAGAGGGTTTCAAAACTGCTCTATCAAAAGGCAGGTTGAACTCCGTGAGTTGAATGCACAAAGCACAGGGAACTTTCTGAGAAAGCTTTGGTCCAGTTTCTACGTGAAGATATTTCCTATTCCTGCATAGGCCTCAAAGCACTCCATCCATCCACATGAAGATTCTACTAAAAGAGTGTTTCGAAACTTCTCTATCAAAAGAAAGGTTGAACTCCGTGAGTTCAACGCACACATCACAAAGAAGTTTCTGAGAATGCTTCTGTCCAGTTTTTATGTGAAGATATTTCCTTTTCCAGCATAGGCCTCAAAGCGCTCCATATATCCACTTGCAGATGCTACAAAAAGAGTGTTTCAAAACTGCTCTTTCAGAAGGAAGCTTCAAGTCTGTGAGTTGAATGCACTTCTCACAAAGACGTTTCTGAGAATGCTTCTGTCTAGATTTCATGAGAAGATGTTTCCATTTACATCACAGGCCTCAAATCCCTCCAAATATTCACTTGCGTGTTCTACAAAAAGAGTGTTTCGAAACTTCTCTATCGATTGGTAGGTTCAACTCTCTGAGTTGAATGCACTCTTTACAAAGAGGTTTCTGAGAATATTTCTGTCTAGTTTTTATGTGAAGATATATCCTTTTCCAACATAGGCCTCGAAGCGCTCCGAATAAACAATTGCAGATTCTACAAAAGGAGTGCTTCAAAACTGTTCTATCGAAAGGAACGTTCAAGTCTGTGAGATGAATGCACTCTTCTCAAAGAGGTTTCTGAGAATGCTGCTGTCTAGTTTTTAGGTGAAGACATTTCCTTTTCCAGCATAGGCCTCAAAGCGCTCCAAATACCCACTTGCAGATTCTACAAAAAGAGTGTCTCCCAACTTCTCTATCAATTGGTAGGTTCAAGTCTGTGAGTTGAATGCAATCCACACAAACAAGTTTCTGAGAATGCTGCTGTTTAGTTCTTATGTGAAGATATTTCCTTTTCCAGCATAGGCCGGAAATCGCTACAAATATCCACTTGCAGATTTTACCAAAAGTGTGCTTCAAAACAGCTCTTTGAAAAGAAAGGTTCAACACTGTGAGTTGAATGCACATATCGTGAAGAAGTTTCTGAGAATGCTTCTGTCTAGTACTTAGGTGAAGAGATTCCATTTCACAGCATAGGCCTCATGGTGCTCCAAATATCCACTTGCAGATTCTACAAAAAGAGTGTTTGAAAACTGTTCTATCAAAAGGAAGGTTCAACTCTGTGAGTAGAATGCACTCATCACAAAGAAGTTTCTGAGAATGCTTCTGTCTAGTTTTTATGTGAAGACATTTCCTTTTCCAACATAGGCCTCAAAGCGTTCCGAATAAACACTTGCAGATTGTACAAAAGGAGTGTTTCAAAACTGTTCTCTGAAAAGGAACGTTCAAGTCTGTGAGTTGAATGCACTCCTCACAAAGAAGTTTCTGAGAATGCAGCTGTCTAGTTTTTGTGTGAAGATATTTCCTTTTCCTTGCATAGGTCTCAAATCGCTGGAAATATCCACTTGCAGATTTCACAAGAAGAGTGTTTCCAAACTGCTCTATCAAAAGACAGGTTCAACTCTGTGAGTTGAATGCACGCATCGAGAAGAACTTTCTGAGAATGCTTCTGTCTAGTTTTTAGGTGAAGATATTACATTTCCCAGCATAGGCCTCATAGTGCTCCAAATATCCACTTGCAGATTCTACAAAAAGAGTGTTTCAAAACTGTTCTATCAAAAGGAAGGTTCAACTCTGTGACTAGAATGCACTCATCACAAAGAAGTTTCTGAGAATGCTTCTGTCTAGTTTTTATGTGAAGATATTTCCATTTCCAGCATAGGCCTCAAAGCGCTCCAAATATCCATTTGCAGATTCTACAAAAAGAGTGTTTCCAAACTTCTTTATCAATTAGTAGGTTCAACTCTGTGAGGTGAATGCACTCATCACAAAGAAGTTTCTGAGAATGCTGCTGTTTAGTTCTTATGTGAAGATATTTCCTTTTCCAGCATAGGCCGGAAATCGCTACAAATATCCACTTGCAGATTTTACCAAAAGTGTGTTTCAAAACAGCTCTTTGAAAAGAAAGGTTCAACTCTGTGAGTTGATTGCACATGTGGTGAAGAAGTTTCTGAGAATGCTTCTGTCTAGTACTTAGGTGAAGAGATTTCATTTCACAGCATAGGCCTCATAGCGCTCCAAATATCCACTTGCAGATTCTACAAAAAGAGTGTTTCAAAACTGTTCTATCAAAAGGAAGGTTCAACTCTGTGACTAGAATGCACTCATCACAAAGAAGTTTCTGAGAATGCTTCTGTCTAGTTTTTATGTGAAGATATTTCCTTTTCCAACATAGGCCTCAAAGCGCTCCGAATAAACACCTGCAGATTGTACAAAAGGAGTGTTTCAAAACTGTTCTATGAAAAGGAACGTTCAAGTCTGTGAGTTGAATGCACTCCTCCCAAAGAAGTTTCTGAGAATGCAGCTGTCTAGTTTTTGTGTGAAGGTATTTCCTTTTCCTTGCATAGACCTCAAATCGCTGGAAACATCCACTTGCAGATTTCACAAAAAGAGTGTTTCCAAACTGCTCTATCAAAAGACGGGTTGAAATCTGTGAGTTGAATGCACGCATCGAGGAGATCTTTCTGAGAATGCTTCTGTCTAGTTTTTAGGTGAAGATATTCCATTTCCCAGCATGGGCCTCAAAATGCTCCAAATATCCACTTGCAGATTTTACAAAAAGAGTGTTTCAAAACTGCTCTTTCAAAAAGAAGGTTCAAGTCTATGGGTTGAACGCACTCAACACAAGGAAGTTTCTGAGAATGCTTCTGTCCAGTTTTTATGTGAATATATTTCCATTTCCAGCCTAGGCTTCAAAGCGCTCCAAATATCCACTTGCAGATTCTACAAAAAGAGTGTTTCCAAACTTGTCTATCAATTAGTAGGCTTAACTCTGTTAGGTGAATGCACTCATCACAATGAAATTTCTGAGAATCCTTCTCTCTAGTTTTTATGTGAAGCAATTTCCTTTTCCAACATAGGCCTCAAGGTGCTCTGCATAAACACTTGCGAATTCTACAAACTTAGTGATTCAAAACTGTTCTATCAAAAGGAACGTTCAAGTCTGAGGTGAATGCACTCATCAGAGAGAACTTTCTCAGAATGCTTCTGTCTAGTTTTCAGGTGAAGATATTTCACTTCCCAGCATAGGCCTCAAAGCGCTCCAAATATCCACTTGCAGATTCTACAAAAAGAGTCTTTCAAAACTGCTCTTTGAAAAGGAAGGTTCAAATCTGTGAGTTGAAAGCACTCATCAGAGAGAAGTTTCCGAGAATGATTCTATCTAGTTTTCATCTGCATGTGTTTCCTTTTCCACTAGATGCCGCAATCGCACCAAATATCCACTTGCAGTTTCCACGAAAAGAGTGTTGCAGAACTGCTCCATGGAAAGGAGTGTTCAACTCTGTGAGTTCAATCCCCACATGACATAAAAGTTTCTGAAAATGCTTCTGTCCAGTTTGTATATGAAGATATCTCCTTTTCCAGCATAAGCCTCAAAGAGCTCCAAATATCCACTTGCGTATACTACAAAAACCGTGTTTCCTAACTGGTCTATCAAAAGGGAGGTTCAACTCTGTGAGTTGAATGCACTCATCACAAAGAAGTTTCTGTGAATGCTTCCATCTAGCTTTTATGCAATGATATTTCCTTTTGCAGCATAGGCCTCAAAGCGCTCCAAATATCCACTTGCAGATTCTACAAAAAGAGGGTTTCAAAACTGCTCTATCAAAAGGCAGGTTGAACTCCGTGAGTTGAATGCACAAAGCACAGGGAACTTTCTGAGAAAGCTTTGGTCCAGTTTCTACGTGAAGATATTTCCTATTCCTGCATAGGCCTCAAAGCACTCCATCCATCCACATGAAGATTCTACTAAAAGAGTGTTTCGAAACTTCTCTATCAAAAGAAAGGTTGAACTCCGTGAGTTCAACGCACACATCACAAAGAAGTTTCTGAGAATGCTTCTGTCCAGTTTTTATGTGAAGATATTTCCTTTTCCAGCATAGGCCTCAAAGCGCTCCATATATCCACTTGCAGATGCTACAAAAAGAGTGTTTCAAAACTGCTCTTTCAGAAGGAAGCTTCAAGTCTGTGAGTTGAATGCACTTCTCACAAAGACGTTTCTGAGAATGCTTCTGTCTAGATTTCATGAGAAGATGTTTCCATTTACATCACAGGCCTCAAATCCCTCCAAATATTCACTTGCGTGTTCTACAAAAAGAGTGTTTCGAAACTTCTCTATCGATTGGTAGGTTCAACTCTCTGATTTGAATGCACTCTTTACAAAGAGGTTTCTGAGAATATTTCTGTCTAGTTTTTATGTGAAGATATATCCTTTTCCAACATAGGCCTCGAAGCGCTCCGAATAAACAATTGCAGATTCTACAAAAGGAGT
Organism: Pongo pygmaeus; assembly: GCF_028885625.2. NCBI lineage: Eukaryota > Metazoa > Chordata > Mammalia > Primates > Hominidae > Pongo > Pongo pygmaeus. Next base: position 23,206,138 of record NC_085930.1, read on the forward strand.
GCTTCAAAACTGTTCTATCGAAAGGAACGTTCAAGTCTGTGAGATGAATGCACTCTTCTCAAAGAGGTTTCTGAGAATGCTGCTGTCTAGTTTTTAGGTGAAGACATTTCCTTTTCCAGCATAGGCCTCAAAGCGCTCCAAATACCCACTTGCAGATTCTACAAAAAGAGTGTCTCCCAACTTCTCTATCAATTGGTAGGTTCAAGTCTGTGAGTTGAATGCAATCCACACAAACAAGTTTCTGAGAATGCTGCTGTTTAGTTCTTATGTGAAGATATTTCCTTTTCCAGCATAGGCCGGAAATCGCTACAAATATCCACTTGCAGATTTTACCAAAAGTGTGCTTCAAAACAGCTCTTTGAAAAGAAAGGTTCAACACTGTGAGTTGAATGCACATATCGTGAAGAAGTTTCTGAGAATGCTTCTGTCTAGTACTTAGGTGAAGAGATTCCATTTCACAGCATAGGCCTCATAGTGCTCCAAATATCCACTTGCAGATTCTACAAAAAGAGTGTTTCAAAACTGTTCTATCAAAAGGAAGGTTCAACTCTGTGAGTAGAATGCACTCATCACAAAGAAGTTTCTGAGAATGCTTCTGTCTAGTTTTTATGTGAAGACATTTCCTTTTCCAACATAGGCCTCAAAGCGTTCCGAATAAACACTTGCAGATTGTACAAAAGGAGTGTTTCAAAACTGTTCTCTGAAAAGGAACGTTCAAGTCTGTGAGTTGAATGCACTCCTCACAAAGAAGTTCCTGAGAATGCAGCTGTCTAGTTTTTGTGTGAAGATATTTCCTTTTCCTTGCATAGGTCTCAAATCGCTGGAAATATCCACTTGCAGATTTCACAAAAAGAGTGTTTCCAAACTGCTCTATCAAAAGACAGGTTCAACTCTGTGAGTTGAATGCACGCATCGAGAAGAACTTTCTGAGAATGCTTCTGTCTAGTTTTTAGGTGAAGATATTACATTTCCCAGCATAGGCCTCAAAGTGCTCCAAATATCCTTTTGCAGATTTTACAAAAAGAGTGTTTCAAAACTGCTCTTTCAAAAAGAAGGTTCAAGTCTGTGAGTTGAATGCATTCAACACAAGGAAGTTTCTGAGAATGCTTCTGTCTAGTTTTTATGTGAAGATATTTCCATTTCCAGCATAGGCCTCAAAGCGCTCCAAATATCCATTTGCAGATTCTACAAAAAGAGTGTTTCCAAACTTCTCTATCAATTAGTCTGTTCAACTCTGTGAGGTGAATGCACTCATCACAAAGAAGTTTCTGAGAATGCTGCTGTTTAGTTCTTATGTGAAGATATTTCCTTTTCCAGCATAGGCCGGAAATCGCTCTAAATATCCACTTGCAGATTTTACCTAAAGTGTGTTTCAAAACTGCTCTTTGGAAAGAAAGATTCAACTCTGTGAGTTGATTGCTCATGTGGTGAAGAAGTTTCTGAGAATGCTTCTATCTAGTACTTAGCTGAAGAGATTTCATTTCACAGCATAGGCCTCATAGTGCTCCAAATATCCACTTGCAGATTCTACAAAAAGAATGTTTCAAAACTGTTCTATCAAAAGGAAGGTTCAAGTCTGTGAGTAGAATGCACTCATCACAAAGAAGTTTCTGAGAATGCTTCTGTCTAGTTTTTATGTGAAGATATTTCCTTTTCCAACATAGGCCTCAAAGCGCTCCGAGTAAACACCGGCAGATTGTACAAAAGGAGTGTTTCAAAAGTGTTCTATGAAAAGGAACGTTCAAGTCTGTGAGTTGAATGCACTCCTCACAAAGAAGTTTCTGAGAATGCAGCTGTCTAGTTTTTGTGTGAAGATATTTCCTTTTCCTTGCATAGACCTCAAATCGCTGGAAATATCCACTTGCAGATTTCACAAAAAGAGTGTTTCCAAACTGCTCTATCAAAAGACGGGTTGAAATCTGTGAGTTGAATGCACGCATCGAGGAGATCTTTCTGAGAATGCTTCTGTCTAGTTTTTAGGTGAAGATATTCCATTTCCCAGCATGGGCCTCAAAATGCTCCAAATATCCATTTGCAGATTTTACAAAAAGAGTGTTTCAAAGCTGCTCTTTCAAAAAGAAGGTTCAAGTCTATGGGTTGAACGCACTCAACGCAAGGAAGTTTCTGAGAATGCTTCTGTCCAGTTTTTCTGTGAATATATTTCCATTTCCAGCCTAGGCTTCAAAGCGCTCCAAATATCCACTTGCAGATTCTACAAAAAGAGTGTTTCCAAACTTGTCTATCAATTAGTAGGTTCAACTCTGTTAGGTGAATGCACTCATCACAATGAAATTTCTGAGAATGCTTCTCTCTAGTTTTTATGTGAAGCAATTTCCTTTTCCAACATAGGCCTCAAGGTGCTCTGCATAAACACTTGCGAATTCTACAAACTTAGTGATTCAAAACTGTTCTATCAAAAGGAACGTTCAAGTCTGAGGTGAATGCACTCATCAGAGAGAACTTTCTCAGAATGCTTCTGTCTAGTTTTCAGGTGAAGATATTTCACTTCCCAGCATAGGCCTCAAAGCGCTCCAAATATCCACTTGCAGATTCTACAAAAAGAGTCTTTCAAAACTGCTCTTTGAAAAGGAAGGTTCAAATCTGTGAGTTGAAAGCACTCATCAGAGAGAAGTTTCCGAGAATGATTCTATCTAGTTTTCATCTGCATGTGTTTCCTTTTCCACTAGATGCCGCAATCGCACCAAATATCCACTTGCAGTTTCCACGAAAAGAGTGTTGCAGAACTGCTCCATGGAAAGGAGTGTTCAACTCTGTGAGTTCAATCCCCACATGACATAAAAGTTTCTGAAAATGCTTCTGTCCAGTTTGTATATGAAGATATCTCCTTTTCCAGCATAAGCCTCAAAGAGCTCCAAATATCCACTTGCGTATTCTACAAAAACCGTGTTTCATAACTGGTCTATCAAAAGGGAGGTTCAACTCTGTGAGTTGAATGCACTCATCACAAAGAAGTTTCTGTGAATGCTTCCATCTAGCTTTTATGTAATGATATTTCCTTTTGCAGCATAGGCCTCAAAGCGCTCCAAATATCCACTTGCAGATTCTACAAAAAGAGGGTTTCAAAACTGCTCTATCAAAAGGCAGGTTGAACTCCGTGAGTTGAATGCACAAAGCACAGGGAACTTTCTGAGAAAGCTTTTGTCCAGTTTCTACGTGAAGATATTTCCTATTCCTGCATAGGCCTCAAAGCACTCCATCCATCCACATGAAGATTCTACTAAAAGAGTGTTTCGAAACTTCTCTATCAAAAGAAAGGTTGAACTCCGTGAGTTCAACGCACACATCACAAAGAAGTTTCTGAGAATGCTTCTGTCCAGTTTTTATGTGAAGATATTTCCTTTTCCAGCATAGGCCTCAAAGCGCTCCATATATCCACTTGCAGATGCTACAAAAAGAGTGTTTCAAAACTGCTCTTTCAGAAGGAAGCTTCAAGTCTGTGAGTTGAATGCACTTCTCACAAAGACGTTTCTGAGAATGCTTCTGTCTAGATTTCATGAGAAGATGTTTCCATTTACATCACAGGCCTCAAATCCCTCCAAATATTCACTTGCGTGTTCTACAAAAAGAGTGTTTCGAAACTTCTCTATCGATTGGTAGGTTCAACTCTCTGAGTTGAATGCACTCTTTACAAAGAGGTTTCTGAGAATATTTCTGTCTAGTTTTTATGTGAAGATATATCCTTTTCCAACATAGGCCTCGAAGCGCTCCGAATAAACAATTGCAGATTCTACAAAAGGAGTGCTTCAAAACTGTTCTATCGAAAGGAACGTTCAAGTCTGTGAGATGAATGCACTCTTCTCAAAGAGGTTTCTGAGAATGCTGCTGTCTAGTTTTTAGGTGAAGACATTTCCTTTTCCAGCATAGGCCTCAAAGCGCTCCAAATACCCACTTGCAGATTCTACAAAAAGAGTGTCTCCCAACTTCTCTATCAATTGGTAGGTTCAAGTCTGTGAGTTGAATGCAATCCACACAAACAAGTTTCTGAGAATGCTGATGTTTAGTTCTTATGTGAAGATATTTCCTTTTCCAGCATAGGCCGGAAATCGCTACAATTATCCACTTGCAGATTTTACCAAAAGTGTGCTTCAAAACAGCTCTTTGAAAAGAAAGGTTCAACACTGTGAGTTGAATGCACATATCGTGAAGAAGTTTCTGAGAATGCTTCTGTCTAGTACTTAGGTGAAGAGATTCCATTTCACAGCATAGGCCTCATAGTGCTCCAAATATCCACTTGCAGATTCTACAAAAAGAGTGTTTGAAAACTGTTCTATCAAAAGGAAGGTTCAACTCTGTGACTAGAATGCACTCATCACAAAGAAGTTTCTGAGAATGCTTCTGTCTAGTTTTTATGTGAAGACATTTCCTTTTCCAAAATAGGCCTCAAAGCGTTCCGAATAAACACTTGCAGATTGTACAAAAGGAGTGTTTCAAAACTGTTCTATGAAAAGGAACGTTCAAGTCTGTGAGTTGAATGCACTCCTCACAAAGAAGTATCTGAGAATGCAGCTGTGTAGTTTTTGTGTGAAGATATTTCCTTTTCCTTGCATAGGTCTCAAATCGCTGGAAATATCCACTTGCAGATTTCACAAAAAGAGTGTTTCCAAACTGCTCTATCAAAAGACAGGTTCAACTCTGTGAGTTGAATGCACGCATCGAGAAGAACTTTCTGAGAATGCTTCTGTCTAGTTTTTAGGTGAAGATATTACATTTCCCAGCATAGGCCTCAAAGTGCTCCAAATATCCTTTTGCAGATTTTACAAAAAGAGTGTTTCAAAACTGCTCTTTCAAAATGAAGGTTCAACTGTGTGAGTTGAATGCACTCAACACAAGGAAGTTTCTGAGAATGCTTCTCTCTAGTTTTTATGTGAAGGTATTTCCATTTCCAGCATAGGCCTCAAAGCGCTCCAAATATCCATTTGCAGATTCTACAAAAAGAGTGTTTCCAAACTTCTCTATCAATTAGTAGGTTCAACTCTGTGAGGTGAATGCACTCATCACAAAGAAGTTTCTGAGAATGCTGCTGTTTAGTTCTTATGTGAAGATATTTCCTTTTCCAGCATAGGCCGGAAATCGCTCTAAATATCCACTTGCAGATTTTACCAAAAGTGTGTTTCAAAACTGCTCTGTGAAAAGAAGGGTTCAACTCTGTGAGTTGATTGCACATGTGGTGGAGAAGTTTCTGAGAATGCTTCTGTCTAGTACTTAGCTGAAGAGATTTCATTTCACAGCATAGGCCTCATAGTGCTCCAAATATCCACTTGCAGATTCTACAAAAAGAGTGTTTCAAAACTGTTCTATCAAAAGGAAGGTTCAAGTCTGTGAGTAGAATGCACTCATCACAAAGAAGTTTCTGAGAATGCTTCTGTCTAGTTTTTATGTGAAGATATTTCCTTTTCCAACATAGGCCTCAAAGCGCTCCGAATAAACACCTGCAGATTGTACAAAAGGAGTGTTTCAAAACTGTTCTATGAAAAGGAACGTTCAAGTCTGTGAGTTGAATGCACTCCTCACAAAGAAGTTTCTGAGAATGCAGCTGTCTAGTTTTTGTTTGAAGATATATCCTTTTCCTTGCATAGACCTCAAATCGCTGGAAATATCCACTTGCAGATTTCACAAAAAGAGTGTTTCCAAACTGCTCTATCAAAAGACGGGTTGAAATCTGTGAGTTGAATGCACGCATCGAGGAGATCTTTCTGAGAATGCTTCTGTCTAGTTTTTAGGTGAAGATATTCCATTTCCCAGCATGGGCCTCAAAATGCTCCAAATATCCATTTGCAGATTTTACAAAAAGAGTGTTTCAAAACTGCTCTTTCAAAAAGAAGGTTCAAGTCTATGGGTTGAACGCACTCAACACAAGGAAGTTTCTGAGAATGCTTCTGTCCAGTTTTTCTGTGAATATATTTCCATTTCCAGCCTAGGCTTCAAATCGCTCCAAATATCCACTTGCAGATTCTACAAAAAGAGTGTTTCCAAACTTGTCTATCAATTAGTAGGTTCAACTCTGTTAGGTGAATGCACTCATCACAATGAAATTTCTGAGAATGCTTCTCTCTAGTTTTTATGTGAAGAAATTTCCTTTTCCAACATAGGCCTCAAGGTGCTCTGCATAAACACTTGCGAATTCTACAAACTTAGTGATTCAAAACTGTTCTATCAAAAGGAACGTTCAAGTCTGAGGTGAATGCACTCATCAGAGAGAACTTTCTCAGAATGCTTCTGTCTAGTTTTCAGGTGAAGATATTTCATTTCCCAGCATAGGCCTCAAAGCGCTCCAAATATCCACTTGCAGATTCTACAAAAAGAGTCTTTCAAAACTGCTCTTTGAAAAGGAAGGTTCAAATCTGTGAGTTGAAAGCACTCATCAGAGAGAAGTTTCTGTGAATGCTTCCATCTAGCTTTTATGCAATGATATCTCCTTTTACAGCATAGGCCTCAAAGCGCTCCAAATATCCACTTGCAGATTCTAGAAAAAGAGGGTTTCAAAACTGCTCTATCAAAAGGCAGGTTGAACTCCGTGAGTTGAATGCACAAAGCACAGGGAACTTTCTGAGAAAGCTTTTGTCCAGTTTCTACGTGAAGATATTTCCTATTCCTGCATAGGCCTCAAAGCACTCCATCCATCCACATGAAGATTCTACTAAAAGAGTGTTTCGAAACTTCTCTATCAAAAGAAACGTTGAACTCCGTGAGTTCAACGCACACATCACAAAGAAGTTTCTGAGAATGCTTCTGTCCAGTTTTTATGTGAAGATATTTCCTTTTCCAGCATAGGCCTCAAAGCGCTCCATATATCCACTTGCAGATGCTACAAAAAGAGTGTTTCAAAACTGCTCTTTCAGAAGGAAGCTTCAAGTCTGTGAGTTGAATGCACTTATCACAAAGACGTTTCTGAGAATGCTTCTGTCTAGATTTCATGAGAAGATGTTTCCATTTACATCACAGGCCTCAAATCCCTCCAAATACTCACTTGCGTGTTCTACAAAAAGAGTGTTTCGAAACTTCTCTATCGATTGGTAGGTTCAACTCTCTGAGTTGAATGCACTCTTTACAAAGAGGTTTCTGAGAATATTTCTGTCTAGTTTTTATGTGAAGATATATCCTTTTCCAACATAGGCCTCGAAGCGCTCCGACTAAACAATTGCAGATTCTACAAAAGGAGTGCTTCAAAACTGTTCTATCGAAAGGAACGTTGAAATCTGTGAGATGAATGCACTCTTCTCAAAGAGGTTTCTGAGAATGCTGCTGTCTAGTTTTTACGTGAAGACATTTCCTTTTCCAGCATAGGCCTCAAAGCGCTCCAAATACCCACTTGCAGATTCTACAAAAAGAGTGTCTCCCAACTTCTCTATCAATTGGTAGGTTCAAGTCTGTGAGTTGAATGCAATCCACACAAAGAAGTTTCTGAGAATGCTGCTGTTTAGTTCTTATGTGAAGATATTTCCTTTTCCAGCATAGGCCGGAAATCGCTACAAATATCCACTTGCAGATTTTACCAAAAGTGTGCTTCAAAACAGCTCTTTGAAAAGAAAGGTTCAACACTGTGAGTTGAATGCACATATCGTGAAGAAGTTTCTGAGAATGCTTCTGTCTAGTACTTAGGTGAAGAGATTCCATTTCACAGCATAGGCCTCATAGTGCTCCAAATATCCACTTGCAGATTCTACAAAAAGAGTGTTTGAAAACTGTTCTATCAAAAGGAAGGTTCAAGTCTGTGAGTAGAATGCACTCATCACAAAGAAGTTTCTGAGAATGCTTCTGTCTAGTTTTTATGTGAAGACATTTCCTTTTCCAACATAGACCTCAAAGCGTTCCGAATAAACACTTGCAGATTGTACAAAAGGAGTGTTTCAAAACTGTTCTATGGAAAGGAACGTTCAAGTCTGTGAGTTGAATGCACTCCTCACAAAGAAGTTTCTGAGAATGCAGCTGTCTAGTTTTTGTGTGAAGATATTTCCTTTTCCTTGCATAGGTCTCAAATCGCTGGAAATATCCACTTGCAGATTTCACAAAAAGAGTGTTTCCAAACTGCTCTATCAAAAGACAGGTTCAACTCTGTGAGTGGAATGCACGCATCGAGAAGAACTTTCTGAGAATGCTTCTGTCTAGTTTTTAGGTGAAGATATTACATTTCCCAGCATAGGCCTCAAAGTGCTCCAAATATCCTTTTGCAGATTTTACAAAAAGAGTGTTTCAAAACTGCTCTTTCAAAAAGAAGGTTCAACTCTGTGAGTTGAATGCACTCAACACAAGGAAGTTTCTGAGAATGCTTCTGTCTAGTTTTTATGTGAAGATATTTCCATTTCCAGCATAGGCCTCAAAGCGCTCCAAATATCCATTTGCAGATTCTACAAAAAGAGTGTTTCCAAACTTCTCTATCAATTAGTAGGTTCAACTCTGTGAGGTGAATGCACTCATCACAAAGAAGTTTCTGAGAATGCTGCTGTTTAGTTCTTATGTGAAGATATTTCCTTTTCCAGCATAGGCCGGAAATCGCTCTAAATATCCACTTGCAGATTTTACCAAAAGTGTGTTTCAAAACTGCTCTTTGAAAAGAGAGGTTCAACTCTGTGAGTTGATTGCACATGTGGTGAAGAAGTTTCTGAGAATGCTTCTGTCTAGTACTTAGCTGAAGAGATTTCATTTCACAGCATAGGCCTCATAGTGCTCCAAATATCCACTTGCAGATTCTACAAAAAGAGTGTTTCAAAACTGTTCTATCAAAACGAAGGTTCAACTCTGTGACTAGAATGCACTCATCACAAAGAAGTTTCTGAAAATGCTTCTGTCCAGTTTGTATATGAAGATATCTCCTTTTCCAGCATAAGCCTCAAAGAGCTCCAAATATCCACTTGCGTATTCTACAAAAACCGTGTTTCATAACTGGTCTATCAAAAGGGAGGTTCAACTCTGTGAGTTGAATGCACTCATCACAAAGAAGTTTCTGTGAATGCTTCCATCTAGCTTTTATGCAATGATATTTCCTTTTGCAGCATAGGCCTCAAAGCGCTCCAAATATCCACTTGCAGATTCTACAAAAAGAGGGTTTCAAAACTGCTCTATCAAAAGGCAGGTTGAACTCCGTGAGTTGAATGCACAAAGCACAGGGAACTTTCTGAGAAAGCTTTTGTCCAGTTTCTACGTGAAGATATTTCCTATTCCTGCATAGGCCTCAAAGCACTCCATCCATCCACATGAAGATTCTACTAAAAGAGTGTTTCGAAACTTCTCTATCAAAAGAAAGGTTGAACTCCGTGAGTTCAACGCACACATCACAAAGAAGTTTCTGAGAATGCTTCTGTCCAGTTTTTATGTGAAGATATTTCCTTTTCCAGCATAGGCCTCAAAGCGCTCCATATATCCACTTGCAGATGCTACAAAAAGAGTGTTTCAAAACTGCTCTTTCAGAAGGAAGCTTCAAGTCTGTGAGTTGAATGCACTTCTCACAAAGACGTTTCTGAGAATGCTTCTGTCTAGATTTCATGAGAAGACGTTTCCATTTACATCACAGGCCTCAAATCCCTCCAAATATTCACTTGCGTGTTCTACAAAAAGAGTGTTTCGAAACTTCTCTATCGATTGGTAGGTTCAACTCTCTGAGTTGAATGCACTCTTTACAAAGAGGTTTCTGAGAATATTTCTGTCTAGTTTTTATGTGAAGATATAACCTTTTCCAACATAGGCCTCGAAGCGCTCTGACTAAACAATTGCAGATTCTACAAAAGGAGTGCTTCAAAACTGTTCTATCGAAAGGAACGTTCAAGTCTGTGAGATGAATGCACTCTTCTCAAAGAGGTTTCTGAGAATGCTGCTGTCTAGTTTTTAGGTGAAGACATTTCCTTTTCCAGCATAGGCCTCAAAGCGCTCCAAATACCCACTTGCAGATTCTACAAAAAGAGTGTCTCCCAACTTCTCTATCAATTGGTAGGTTCAAGTCTGTGAGTTGAATGCAATCCACACAAAGAAGTTTCTGAGAATGCTGCTGTTTAGTTCTTATGTGAAGATATTTCCTTTTCCAGCATAGGCCGGAAATCGCTACAAATATCCACTTGCAGATTTTACCAAAAGTGTGTTTCAAAACTGCTCTTTGAAAAGAAAGGTTCAACACAGTGAGTTGAATGCACATATCGTGAAGAAGTTTCTGAGAATGCTTCTGTCTAGTACTTAGGTGAAGAGATTCCATTTCACAGCATAGGCCTCATAGTGCTCCAAATATCCACTTGCAGATTCTACAAAAAGAGTGTTTCAAAACTGTTCTATCAAAAGGAAGGTTCAACTCTGTGAGTAGAATGCACTCATCACAAAGAAGTTTCTGAGAATGCTTCTGTCTAGTTTTTATGTGAAGACATTTCCTTTTCCAACATAGGCCTCAAAGCGTTCCGAATAAACACTTGCAGATTGTACAAAAGGAGTGTTTCAAAACTGTTCTATGAAAAGGAACGTTCAAGTCTGTGAGTTGAATGCACTCCTCACAAAGAAGTTTCTGAGAATGCAGCTGTCTAGTTTTTGTGTGAAGATATTTCCTTTTCCTTGCATAGGTCTCAAATCGCTGGAAATATCCACTTGCAGATTTCACAAAAAGAGTGTTTCCAAACTGCTCTATCAAAAGACAGGTTCAACTCTGTGAGTTGAATGCACGCATCGAGAAGAACTTTCTGAGAATGCTTCTGTCTAGTTTTTAGGTGAAGATATTACATTTCCCAGCATAGGCCTCAAAGTGCTCCAAATATCCTTTTGCAGATTTTACAAAAAGAGTGTTTCAAAACTGCTCTTTCAAAAAGAAGGTTCAACTGTGTGAGTTGAATGCACTCAACACAAGGAAGTTTCTGAGAATGCTTCTCTCTAGTTTTTATGTGAAGGTATTTCCATTTCCAGCATAGGCCTCAAAGCGCTCCAAATATCCATTTGCAGATTCTACAAAAAGAGTGTTTCCAAACTTCTCTATCAATTAGTAGGTTCAACTCTGTGAGGTGAATGCACTCATCACAAAGAAGTTTCTGAGAATGCTGCTGTTTAGTTCTTATGTGAAGATATTTCCTTTTCCAGCATAGGCCGGAAATCGCTCTAAATATCCACTTGCAGATTTTACCAAAAGTGTGTTTCAAAACTGCTCTGTGAAAAGAAGGGTTCAACTCTGTGAGTTGATTGCACATGTGGTGGAGAAGTTTCTGAGAATGCTTCTGTCTAGTACTTAGCTGAAGAGATTTCATTTCACAGCATAGGCCTCATAGTGCTCCAAATATCCACTTGCAGATTCTACAAAAAGAGTGTTTCAAAACTGTTCTATCAAAAGGAAGGTTCAACTCTGTGACTAGAATGCACTCATCACAAAGAAGTTTCTGAGAATGCTTCTGTCTAGTTTTTATGTGAAGATATTTCCTTTTCCAACATAGGCCTCAAAGCGCTCCGAATAAACACCTGCAGATTGTACAAAAGGAGTGTTTCAAAACTGTTCTATGAAAAGGAACGTTCAAGTCTGTGAGTTGAATGCACTCCTCACAAAGAAGTTTCTGAGAATGCAGCTGTCTAGTTTTTGTGTGAAGATATATCCTTTTCCTTGCATAGACCTCAAATCGCTGGAAATATCCACTTGCAGATTTCACAAAAAGAGTGTTTCCAAACTGCTCTATCAAAAGACGGGTTGAAATCTGTGAGTTGAATGCACGCATCGAGGAGATCTTTCTGAGAATGCTTCTGTCTAGTTTTTAGGTGAAGATATTCCATTTCCCAGCATGGGCCTCAAAATGCTCCAAATATCCATTTGCAGATTTTACAAAAAGAGTGTTTCAAAACTGCTCTTTCAAAAAGAAGGTTCAAGTCTATGGGTTGAACGCACTCAACACAAGGAAGTTTCTGAGAATGCTTCTGTCCAGTTTTTATGTGAATATATTTCCATTTCCAGCCTAGGCTTCAAAGCGCTCCAAATATCCACTTGCAGATTCTACAAAAAGAGTGTTTCCAAACTTGTCTATCAATTAGTAGGTTTAACTCTGTTAGGTGAATGCACTCATCACAATGAAATTTCTGAGAATGCTTCTCTCTAGTTTTTATGTGAAGCAATTTCCTTTTCCAACATAGGCCTCAAGGTGCTCTGCCTAAACACTTGCGAATTCTACAAACTTAGTGATTCAAAACTGTTCTATCAAAAGGAACGTTCAAGTCTGAGGTGAATGCACTCATCAGAGAGAACTTTCTCAGAATGCTTCTGTCTGGTTTTCAGGTGAAGATATTTCACTTCCCAGCATAGGCCTCAAAGCGCTCCAAATATCCACTTGCAGATTCTACAAAAAGAGTCTTTCAAAACTGCTCTTTGAAAAGGAAGGTTCAAATCTGTGAGTTGAAAGCACTCATCAGAGAGAAGTTTCCGAGAATGAGTCTATCTAGTTTTCATCTGCATGTGTTTCCTTTTCCACTAGATGCCGCAATCGCACCAAATATCCACTTGCAGTTTCCACGAAAAGAGTGTTGCAGAACTGCTCCATGGAAAGGAGTGTTCAACTCTGTGAGTTCAATCCCCACATGACATAAAAGTTTCTGAAAATGCTTCTGTCCAGTTTGTATATGAAGATATCTCCTTTTCCAGCATAAGCCTCAAAGAGCTCCAAATATCCACTTGCGTATTCTACAAAAACCGTGTTTCATAACTGGTCTATCAAAAGGGAGGTTCAACTCTGTGAGTTGAATGCACTCATCACAAAGAAGTTTCTGTGAATGCTTCCATCTAGCTTTTATGCAATGATATTTCCTTTTACAGCATAGGCCTCAAAGCGCTCCAAATATCCACTTGCAGATTCTACAAAAAGAGGGTTTCAAAACTGCTCTATCAAAAGGCAGGTTGAACTCCGTGAGTTGAATGCACAAAGCACAGGGAACTTTCTGAGAAAGCTTTTGTCCAGTTTCTACGTGAAGATATTTCCTATTCCTGCATAGGCCTCAAAGCACTCCATCCATCCACATGAAGATTCTTCTAAAAGAGTGTTTCGAAACTTCTCTATCAAAAGAAAGGTTGAACTCCGTGAGTTCAACGCACACATCACAAAGAAGTTTCTGAGAATGCTTCTGTCCAGTTTTTATGTGAAGATATTTCCTTTTCCAGCATAGGCCTCAAAGCGCTCCATATATCCACTTGCAGATGCTACAAAAAGAGTGTTTCAAAACTGCTCTTTCAGAAGGAAGCTTCAAGTCTGTGAGTTGAATGCACTTATCACAAAGACGTTTCTGAGAATGCTTCTGTCTAGATTTCATGAGAAGATGTTTCCATTTACATCACAGGCCTCAAATCCCTCCAAATATTCACTTGCGTGTTCTACAAAAAGAGTGTTTCGAAACTTCTCTATCGATCGGTAGGTTCAACTCTCTGAGTTGAATGCACTCTTTACAAAGAGGTTTCTGAGAATATTTCTGTCTAGTTTTTATGTGAAGATATATCCTTTTCCAACATAGGCCTCGAAGCGCTCCAACTAAACAATTGCAGATTCTACAAAAGGAGTGCTTCAAAACTGTTCTATCGAAAGGAACGTTCAAGTCTGTGAGATGAATGCACTCTTCTCAAAGAGGTTTCTGAGAATGCTGCTGTCTAGTTTTTAGGTGAAGACATTTCCTTTTCCAGCATAGGCCTCAAAGCGCTCCAAATACCCACTTGCAGATTCTACAAAAAGAGTGTCTCCCAACTTCTCTATCAATTGGTAGGATCAAGTCTGTGAGTTGAATGCAATCCACACAAAGAAGTTTCTGAGAATGCTGCTGTTTAGTTCTTATGTGAAGATATTTCCTTTTCCAGCATAGGCCGGAAACCGCTACAAATATCCACTTGCAGATTTTACCAAAAGTGTGCTTCAAAACAGCTCTTTGAAAAGAAAGGTTCAACACAGTGAGTTGAATGCACATATCGTGAAGAAGTTTCTGAGAATGCTTCTGTCTAGTACTTAGGTGAAGAGATTCCATTTCACAGCATAGGCCTCATAGTGCTCCAAATATCCACTTGCAGATTCTACAAAAAGAGTGTTTCAAAACTGTTCTATCAAAAGGAAGGTTCAACTCTGTGACTAGAATGCACTCATCACAAAGAAGTTTCTGAGAATGCTTCTGTCTAGTTTTTATGTGAAGACATTTCCTTTTCCAACATAGGCCTCAAAGCGTTCCGAATAAACACTTGCAGATTGTACAAAAGGAGTGTTTCAAAACTGTTCTATGAAAAGGAACGTTCAAGTCTGTGAGTTGAATGCACTCCTCACAAAGAAGTTTCTGAGAATGCAGCTGTCTAGTTTTTGTGTGAAGATATTTCCTTTTCCTTGCATAGGTCTCAAATCGCTGGAAATATCCACTTGCAGATTTCACAAAAAGAGTGTTTCCAAACTGCTCTATCAAAAGACAGGTTCAACTCTGTGAGTGGAATGCACGCATCGAGAAGAACTTTCTGAGAATGCTTCTGTCTAGTTTTTAGGTGAAGATATTACATTTCCCAGCATAGGCCTCAAAGTGCTCCAAATATCCTTTTGCAGATTTTACAAAAAGAGTGTTTCAAAACTGCTCTTTCAAAAAGAAGGTTCAACTCTGTGAGTTGAATGCACTCAACACAAGGAAGTTTCTGAGAATGCTTCTGTCTAGTTTTTATGTGAAGATATTTCCATTTCCAGCATAGGCCTCAAAGCGCTCCAAATATCCATTTGCAGATTCTACAAAAAGAGTGTTTCCAAACTTCTCTATCAATTAGTAGGTTCAACTCTGTGAGGTGAATGCACTCATCACAAAGAAGTTTCTGAGAATGCTGCTGTTTAGTTCTTATGTGAAGATATTTCCTTTTCCAGCATAGGCCGGAAATCGCTCTAAATATCCACTTGCAGATTTTACCAAAAGTGTGTTTCAAAACTGCTCTTTGAAAAGAGAGGTTCAACTCTGTGAGTTGATTGCACATGTGGTGAAGAAGTTTCTGAGAATGCTTCTGTCTAGTACTTAGCTGAAGAGATTTCATTTCACAGCATAGGCCTCATAGTGCTCCAAATATCCACTTGCAGATTCTACGAAAAGAGTGTTTCAAAACTGTTCTATCAAAAGGAAGGTTCAACTCTGTGACTAGAATGCACTCATCACAAAGAAGTTTCTGAGAATGCTTCTGTCTAGTTTTTATGTGAAGATATTTCCTTTTCCAACATAGGCCTCAAAGCGCTCCGAATAAACACCTTCAGATTGTACAAAAGGAGTGTTTCAAAACTGTTCTATGAAAAGGAACGTTCAAGTCTGTGAGTTGAATGCACTCCTCACAAAGAAGTTTCTGAGAATGCAGCTGTCTAGCTTTTGTGTGAAGATATTTCCTTTTCCTTGCATAGACCTCAAATCGCTGGAAATATCCACTTGCAGATTTCACAAAAAGAGTGTTTCCAAACTGCTCTATCAAAAGACGGGTTGAAATCTGTGAGTTGAATGCACGCATCGAGGAGATCTTTCTGAGAATGCTTCTGTCTAGTTTTTAGGTGAAGATATTCCATTTCCCAGCATGGGCCTCAAAATGCTCCAAATATCCATTTGCAGATTTTACAAAAAGAGTGTTTCAAAACTGCTCTTTCAAAAAGAAGGTTCAAGTCTATGGGTTGAACGCACTCAACACAAGGACGTTTCTGAGAATGCTTCTGTCCAGTTTTTATGTGAATATATTTCCATTTCCAGCCTAGGCTTCAAAGCGCTCCAAATATCCACTTGCAGATTCTACAAAAAGAGTGTTTCCAAACTTGTCTATCAATTAGTAGGTTTAACTCTGTTAGGTGAATGCACTCATCACAATGAAATTTCTGAGAATGCTTCTCTCTAGTTTTTATGTGAAGCAATTACCTTTTCCAACATAGGCCTCAAGGTGCTCTGCATAGACACTTGCGAATTCTACAAACTTAGTGATTCAAAACTGTTCTATCAAAAGGAACGTTCAAGTCTGAGGTGAATGCACTCATCAGAGAGAACTTTCTCAGAATGCTTCTGTCTAGTTTTCAGGTGAAGATATTTCATTTCCCAGCATAGGCCTCAAAGCGCTCCAAATATCCACTTGCAGATTCTACAAAAAGAGTCTTTCAAAACTGCTCTTTGAAAAGGAAGGTTCAAATCTGTGAGTTGAAAGCACTCATCAGAGAGAAGTTTCCGAGAATGATTCTATCTAGTTTTCATCTGCATGTGTTTCCTTTTCCACTAGATGCCGCAATCGCACCAAATATCCACTTGCAGTTTCCACGAAAAGAGTGTTGCAGAACTGCTCCATGGAAAGGAGTGTTCAACTCTGTGAGTTCAATCCCCACATGACATAAAAGTTTCTGAAAATGCTTCTGTCCAGTTTGTATATGAAGATATCTCCTTTTCCAGCATAAGCCTCAAAGAGCTCCAAATATCCACTTGCGTATTCTACAAAAACCGTGTTTCATAACTGGTCTATCAAAAGGGAGGTTCAACTCTGTGAGTTGAATGCACTCATCACAAAGAAGTTTCTGTGAATGCTTCCATCTAGCTTTTATGCAATGATATTTCCTTTTGCAGCATAGGCCTCAAAGCGCTCCAAATATCCACTTGCAGATTCTACAAAAAGAGGGTTTCAAAACTGCTCTATCAAAAGGCAGGTTGAACTCCGTGAGTTGAATGCACAAAGCACAGGGAACTTTCTGAGAAAGCTTTTGTCCAGTTTCTACGTGAAGATATTTCCTATTCCTGCATAGGCCTCAAAGCACTCCATCCATCCACATGAAGATTCTACTAAAAGAGTGTTTCGAAACTTCTCTATCAAAAGAAAGGTTGAACTCCGTGAGTTCAACGCACACATCACAAAGAAGTTTCTGAGAATGCTTCTGTCCAGTTTTTATGTGAAGATATTTCCTTTTCCAGCATAGGCCTCAAAGCGCTCCATATATCCACTTGCAGATGCTACAAAAAGAGTGTTTCAAAACTGCTCTTTCAGAAGGAAGCCTCAAGTCTGTGAGTTGAATGCACTTCTCACAAAGACGTTTCTGAGAATGCTTCTGTCTAGATTTCATGAGAAGACGTTTCCATTTACATCACAGGCCTCAAATCCCTCCAAATATTCACTTGCGTGTTCTACAAAAAGAGTGTTTCGAAACTTCTCTATCGATTGGTAGGTTCAACTCTCTGAGTTGAATGCACTCTTTACAAAGAGATTTCTGAGAATATTTCTGTCTAGTTTTTATGTGAAGATATATCCTTTTCCAACATAGGCCTCGAAGCGCCCCGACTAAACAATTGCAGATTCTACAAAAGGAGTGCTTCAAAACTGTTCTATCGAAAGGAACGTTCAAGTCTGTGAGATGAATGCACTCTTCTCAAAGAGGTTTCTGAGAATGCTGCTGTCTAGTTTTTAGGTGAAGACATTTCCTTTTCCAGCATAGGCCTCAAAGCGCTCCAAATACCCACTTGCAGATTCTACAAAAAGAGTGTCTCCCAACTTCTCTATCAATTGGTAGGTTCAAGTCTGTGAGTTGAATGCAATCCACACAAAGAAGTTTCTGAGAATGCTGCTGTTTAGTTCTTATGTGAAGATATTTCCTTTTCCAGCATAGGCCGGAAATCGCTACAAATATCCACTTGCAGATTTTACCAAAAGTGTGCTTCAAAACAGCTCTTTGAAAAGAAAGGTTCAACACTGTGAGTTGAATGCACATATCGTGAAGAAGTTTCTGAGAATGCTTCTGTCTAGTACTTAGGTGAAGAGATTCCATTTCACAGCATAGGCCTCATAGTGCTCCAAATATCCACTTGCAGATTCTACAAAAAGAGTGTTTGAAAACTGTTCTATCAAAAGGAAGGTTCAACACTGTGAGTTGAATGCACATATCGTGAAGAAGTTTCTGAGAATGCTTCTGTCTAGTACTTAGGTGAAGAGATTCCATTTCACAGCAGAGGCCTCATAGTGCTCCAAATATCCACTTGCAGATTCTACAAAAAGAGTGTTTCAAAACTGTTCTATCAAAAGGAAGGTTCAACTCTGTGACTAGAATGCACTCATCACAAAGAAGTTTCTGAGAATGCTTCTGTCTAGTTTTTATGTGAAGACATTTCCTTTTCCAACATAGGCCTCAAAGCGTTCCGAATAAAAACTTGCAGATTGTACAAAAGGAGTGTTTCAAAACTGTTCTATGAAAAGGAACGTTCAAGTCTGTGAATTGAATGCACTCCTCACAAAGAAGTTTCTGAGAATGCAGCTGTCTAGTTTTTGTGTGAAGATATTTCCTTTTCCTTGCATAGGTCTCAAATCGCTGGAAATATCCACTTGCAGATTTCACAAAAAGAGTGTTTCCCAACTGCTCTATCAAAAGACAGGTTCAACTCTGTGAGTGGAATGCACGCATCGAGAAGAACTTTCTGAGAATGCTTCTGTCTAGTTTTTAGGTGAAGATATTACATTTCCCAGCATAGGCCTCAAAGTGCTCCAAATATCCTTTTGCAGATTTTACAAAAAGAGTGTTTCAAAACTGCTCTTTCAAAAAGAAGGTTCAACTCTGTGAGTTGAATGCACTCAACACAAGGAAGTTTCTGAGAATGCTTTTGTCTAGTTTTTATGTGAAGATATTTCCATTTCCAGCATAGGCCTCAAAGCGCTCCAAATATCCATTTGCAGATTCTACAAAAAGAGTGTTTCCAAACTTCTCTATCAATTAGTAGGTTCAACTCTGTGAGGTGAATGCACTCATCACAAAGAAGTTTCTGAGAATGCTGCTGTTTAGTTCTTATGTGAAGATATTTCCTTTTCCAGCATAGGCCGGAAATCGCTCTAAATATCCACTTGCAGATTTTACCAAAAGTGTGTTTCAAAACTGCTCTTTGAAAAGAAAGGTTCAACTCTGTGAGTTGATTGCACATGTGGTGAAGAAGTTTCTGAGAATGCTTCTGTCTAGTACTTAGCTGAAGAGATTTCATTTCACAGCATAGGCCTCATAGTGCTCCAAATATCCACTTGCAGATTCTACAAAAAGAGAGTTTCAAAACTGTTCTATCAAAAGGAAGGTTCAACTCTGTGACTAGAATGCACTCATCACAAAGAAGTTTCTGAGAATGCTTCTGTCTAGTTTTTATGTGAAGATATTTCCTTTTCCAACATAGGCCTCAAAGCGCTCCGAATAAACACCTGCAGATTGTACAAAAGGAGTGTTTCAAAACTGTTCTATGAAAAGGAACGTTCAAGTCTGTGAGTTGAATGCACTCCTCACAAAGAAGTTTCTGAGAATGCAGCTGTCTAGTTTTTGTGTGAAGATATTTCCTTTTCCTTGCATAGACCTCAAATCGCTGGAAACATCCACTTGCAGATTTCACAAAAAGAGTGTTTCCAAACAGCTCTATCAAAAGACGGGTTGAAATCTGTGAGTTGAATGCACGCATCGAGGAGATCTTTCTGAGAATGCTTCTGTCTAGTTTTTAGGTGAAGATATTCCATTTCCCAGCATGGGCCTCAAAATGCTCCAAATATCCATTTGCAGATTTTACAAAAAGAGTGTTTCAAAACTGCTCTTTCAAAAAGATGGTTCAAGTCTATGGGTTGAACGCACTCAACACAAGGAAGTTTCTGAGAATGCTTCTGTCCAGTTTTTATGTGAATATATTTCCATTTCCAGCCTAGGCTTCAAAGCGCTCCAAATATCCACTTGCAGATTCTACAAAAAGAGTGTTTCCAAACTTGTCTATCAATTAGTAGGTTTAACTCTGTTAGGTGAATGCACTCATCACAATGAAATTTCTGAGAATGCTTCTCTCTAGTTTTTATGTGAAGCAATTTCCTTTTCCAACATAGGCCTCAAGGTGCTCTGCATAAACACTTGCGAATTCTACAAACTTAGTGATTCAAAACTGTTCTATCAAAAGGAACGTTCAAGTCTGAGGTGAATGCACTCATCAGAGAGAACTTTCTCAGAATGCTTCTGTCTAGTTTTCAGGTGAAGATATTTCATTTCCCAGCATAGGCCTCAAAGCGCTCCAAATATCCACTTGCAGATTCTACAAAAAGAGTCTTTCAAAACTGGTCTTTGAAAAGGAAGGTTCAAATCTGTGAGTTGAAAGCACTCATCAGAGAGAAGTTTCCGAGAATGATTCTATCTAGTTTTCATCTGCATGTGTTTCCTTTTCCACTAGATGCCGCAATCGCACCAAATATCCACTTGCAGTTTCCACGAAAAGAGTGTTGCAGAACTGCTCCATGGAAAGGAGTGTTCAACTCTGTGAGTTCAATCCCCACATGACATAAAAGTTTCTGAAAATGCTTCTGTCCAGTTTGTATATGAAGATATCTCCTTTTCCAGCATAAGCCTCAAAGAGCTCCAAATATCCACTTGCGTATTCTACAAAAACCGTGTTTCATAACTGGTCTATCAAAAGGGAGGTTCAACTCTGTGAGTTGAATGCACTCATCACAAAGAAGTTTCTGTGAATGCTTCCATCTAGCTTTTATGCAATGATATTTCCTTTTGCAGCATAGGCCTCAAAGCGCTCCAAATATCCACTTGCAGATTCTACAAAAAGAGGGTTTCAAAACTGCTCTATCAAAAGGCAGGTTGAACTCCGTGAGTTGAATGCACAAAGCACAGGGAACTTTCTGAGAAAGCTTTTGTCCAGTTTCTACGTGAAGATATTTCCTATTCCTGCATAGGCCTCAAAGCACTCCATCCATCCACATGAAGATTCTACTAAAAGAGTGTTTCGAAACTTCTCTATCAAAAGAAAGGTTGAACTCCGTGAGTTCAACGCACACATCACAAAGAAGTTTCTGAGAATGCTTCTGTCCAGTTTTTATGTGAAGATATTTCCTTTTCCAGCATAGGCCTCAAAGCGCTCCATATATCCACTTGCAGATGCTACAAAAAGAGTGTTTCAAAACTGCTCTTTCAGAAGGAAGCTTCAAGTCTGTGAGTTGAATGCACTTCTCACAAAGACGTTTCTGAGAATGCTTCTGTCTAGATTTCATGAGAAGATGTTTCCATTTACATCACAGGCCTCAAATCCCTCCAAATATTCACTTGCGTGTTCTACAAAAAGAGTGTTTCGAAACTTCTCTATCGATTGGTAGGTTCAACTCTCTGAGTTGAATGCACTCTTTACAAAGAGGTTTCTGAGAATATTTCTGTCTAGTTTTTATGTGAAGATATATCCTTTTCCAACATAGGCCTCAAAGCGCTCCGACTAAACAATTGCAGATTCTACAAAAGGAGTGCTTCAAAACTGTTCTATCGAAAGGAACGTTCAAGTCTGTGAGATGAATGCACTCTTCTCAAAGAGGTTTCTGAGAATGCTGCTGTCTAGTTTTTAGGTGAAGACATTTCCTTTTCCAGCATAGGCCTCAAAGCGCTCCAAATACCCACTTGCAGATTCTACAAAAAGAGTGTCTCCCAACTTCTCTATCAATTGGTAGGTTCAAGTCTGTGAGTTGAATGCAATCCACACAAAGAAGTTTCTGAGAATGCTGCTGTTTAGTTCTTATGTGAAGATATTTCCTTTTCCAGCATAGGCCGGAAATCGCTACAAATATCCACTTGCAGATTTTACCAAAAGTGTGCTTCAAAACAGCTCTTTGAAAAGAAAGGTTCAACACTGTGAGTTGAATGCACATATCGTGAAGAAGTTTCTGAGAATGCTTCTGTCTAGTACTTAGGTGAAGAGATTCCATTTCACAGCATAGGCCTCATAGTGCTCCAAATATCCACTTGCAGATTCTACAAAAAGAGTGTTTCAAAACTGTTCTATCAAAAGGAAGGTTCAAGTCTGTGAGTAGAATGCACTCATCACAAAGAAGTTTCTGAGAATGCTTCTGTCTAGTTTTTATGTGAAGATATTTCCTTTTCCAACATAGGCCTCAAAGCGCTCCGAATAAACACCTGCAGATTGTACAAAAGGAGTGTTTCAAAACTGTTCTATGAAAAGGAACGTTCAAGTCTGTGAGTTGAATGCACTCCTCACAAAGAAGTTTCTGAGAATGCAGCTGTCTAGTTTTTGTGTGAAGATATTTCCTTTTCCTTGCATAGACCTCAAATCGCTGGAAATATCCACTTGCAGATTTCACAAAAAGAGTGTTTCCAAACTGCTCTATCAAAAGACGGGTTGAAATCTGTGAGTTGAATGCACGCATCGAGGAGATCTTTCTGAGAATGCTTCTGTCTAGTTTTTAGGTGAAGATATTCCATTTCCCAGCATGGGCCTCAAAATGCTCCAAATATCCATTTGCAGATTTTACAAAAAGAGTGTTTCAAAACTGCTCTTTCAAAAAGAAGGATGATTTCCAATTTCATCCATGTCCCTACAAAGGACATGATCATTCTCAGTAAACTATCGCAAGAACAAAAAACCAAACACCGCATATTCTCACTCATAGGTGGGAATTGAACAATGAGAACACATGGACACAGGAAGGGGAACATCACACTTCAGGGACTGTTGTGGGTTGGGGGGAGGGGGCAGGGATAACATTGGGAGATATACCTAATGCTAGATGACGAGTTGGTGGGTGCAGTGCACCAGCATGGCACATGTATACATATGCAAATTACTGCACATGGGGCACATGTACCATAAAACCTAAAGTATAATAATAATAATAATAATAATAATTACAATAAAAGAAAAAAAAAAAAAAAGAAAAAGAAAGTTCAAGTCTATGGGTTGAACGCACTCAACACAAGGAAGTTTCTGAGAATGCTTCTGTCCAGTTTTTATGTGAATATATTTCCATTTCCAGCCTAGGCTTCAAAGCGCTCCAAATATCCACTTGCAGATTCTACAAAAAGAGTGTTTCCAAACTTGTCTATCAATTAGTAGGTTTAACTCTGTTAGGTGAATGCACTCATCACAATGAAATTTCTGAGAATGCTTCTCTCTAGTTTTTATGTGAAGCAATTTCCTTTTCCAACATAGGCCTCAAGGTGCTCTGCATAAACACTTGCGAATTCTACAAACTTAGTGATTCAAAACTGTTCTATCAAAAGGAACGTTCAAGTCTGAGGTGAATGCACTCATCAGAGAGAACTTTCTCAGAATGCTTCTGTCTAGTTTTCAGGTGAAGATATTTCATTTCCCAGCGTAGGCCTCAAAGCGCTCCAAATATCCACTTGCAGATTCTACAAAAAGAGTCTTTCAAAACTGCTCTTTGAAAAGGAAGGTTCAAATCTGTGAGTTGAAAGCACTCATCAGAGAGAAGTTTCCGAGAATGATTCTATCTAGTTTTCATCTGCATGTGTTTCCTTTTCCACTAGATGCCGCAATCGCACCAAATATCCACTTGCAGTTTCCACGAAAAGAGTGTTGCAGAACTGCTCCATGGAAAGGAGTGTTCAACCCTGTGAGTTCAATCCCCACATGACATAAAAGTTTCTGAAAATGCTTCTGTCCAGTTTGTATATGAAGATATCTCCTTTTCCAGCATAAGCCTCAAAGAGCTCCAAATATCCACTTGCGTATTCTACAAAAACCGTGTTTCCTAACTGGTCTATCAAAAGGGAGGTTCAACTCTGTGAGTTGAATGCACTCATCACAAAGAAGTTTCTGTGAATGCTTCCATCTAGCTTTTATGCAATGATATTTCCTTTTGCAGCATAGGCCTCAAAGCGCTCCAAATATCCACTTGCAGATTCTACAAAAAGAGGGTTTCAAATCTGCTCTATCAAAAGGCAGGTTGAACTCCGTGAGTTGAATGCACAAAGCACAGGGAACTTTCTGAGAAAGCTTTTGTCCAGTTTCTACGTGAAGATATTTCCTTTTCCAGCATAGGCCGGAAATCGCTACAAATATCCACTTGCAGATTTTACCAAAAGTGTGCTTCAAAACTGCTCTTTGAAAAGAAAGGTTCAACACTGTGAGTTGAATGCACATATCGTGAAGAAGTTTCTGAGAATGCTTCTGTCTAGTACTTAGGTGAAGAGATTCCATTTCACAGCATAGGCCTCATAGTGCTCCAAATATCCACTTGCAGATTCTACAAAAAGAGTGTTTGAAAACTGTTCTATCAAAAGGAAGGTTCAACTCTGTGAGTAGAATGCACTCATCACAAAGAAGTTTCTGAGAATGCTTCTGTCTAGTTTTTATGTGAAGACATTTCCTTTTCCAACATAGGCCTCAAAGCGTTCCGAATAAACACTTGCAGATTGTACAAAAGGAGTGTTTCAAAACTGTTCTATGAAAAGGAACGTTCAAGTCTGTGAGTTGAATGCACTCCTCACAAAGAAGTTTCTGAGAATGCAGCTCTCTAGTTTTTGTGTGAAGATATTTCCTTTTCCTTGCATAGGTCTCAAATCGTTGGAAATATCCACTTGCAGATTTCACAAAAAGAGTGTTTCCAAACTGCTCTATCAAAAGACAGGTTCAACTCTGTGAGTGGAATGCACGCATCGAGAAGAACTTTCTGAGAATGCTTCTGTCTAGTTTTTAGGTGAAGATATTACATTTCCCAGCATAGGCCTCAAAGTGCTCCAAATATCCTTTTGCAGATTTTACAAAAAGAGTGTTTCAAAACTGCTCTTTCAAAAAGAAGGTTCAACTCTGTGAGTTGAATGCACTCAACACAAGGAAGTTTCTGAGAATGCTTCTGTCTAGTTTTTATGTGAAGATATTTCCATTTCCAGCATAGGCCTCAAAGCGCTCCAAATATCCATTTGCAGATTCTACAAAAAGAGTGTTTCCAAACTTCTCTATCAATTAGTAGGTTCAACTCTGTGAGGTGAATGCACTCATCACAAAGAAGTTTCTGAGAATGCTGCTGTTTAGTTCTTATGTGAAGATATTTCCTTTTCCAGCATAGACCGGAAATCGCTACAAATATCCACTTGCAGATTTTACCAAAAGTGTGTTTCAAAACTGCTCTTTGAAAAGAAAGGTTCAACTCTGTGAGCTGATTGCACATGTGGTGAAGAAGTTTCTGAGAATGCTTCTGTCTAGTACTTAGCTGAAGAGATTTCATTTCACAGCATAGGCCTCATAGTGCTCCAAATATCCACTTGCAGATTCTACAAAAAGAGTGTTTCAAAACTGTTCTATCAAAAGGAAGGTTCAACTCTGTGACTACAATGCACTCATCACAAAGAAGTTTCTGAGAATGCTTCTGTCTAGTTTTTATGTGAAGATATTTCCTTTTCCAACATAGGCCTCAAAGCGCTCCGAATAAACACCTGCAGATTGTACAAAAGGAGTGTTTCAAAACTGTTCTATGAAAAGGAACTTTCAAGTCTGTGAGTTGAATGCACTCCTCACAAAGAAGTTTCTGAGAATGCAGCTGTCTAGTTTTTGTGTGAAGATATTTCCTTTTCCTTGCATAGACCTCAAATCGCTGGAAATATCCACTTGCAGATTTCACAAAAAGAGTGCTTCCAAACTGCTCTATCAAAAGACGGGTTGAAATCTGTGAGTTGAATGCACGCATCGAGGAGATCTTTCTGAGAATGCTTCTGTCTAGTTTTTAGGTGAAGATATTCCATTTCCCAGCATGGGCTTCAAAATGCTCCAAATATCCATTTGCAGATTTTACAAAAAGAGTGTTTCAAAGCTGCTCTTTCAAAAAGAAGGTTCAAGTCTATGGGTTGAACGCACTCAACACAAGGAAGTTTCTGAGAATGCTTCTGTCCAGTTTTTATGTGAATATATTTCCATTTCCAGCCTAGGCTTCAAAGCGCTCCAAATATCCACTTGCAGATTCTACAAAAAGAGTGTTTCCAAACTTGTCTATCAATTAGTAGGTTTAACTCTGTTAGGTGAATGCACTCATCACAATGAAATTTCTGAGAATGCTTCTCTCTAGTTTTTATGTGAAGCAATTCCCTTTTCCAACGTAGGCCTCAAGGTGCTCTGCATAAACACTTGCGAATTCTACAAACTTAGTGATTGAAAACTGTTCTATCAAAAGGAACGTTCAAGTCTGAGGTGAATGCACTCATCAGAGAGAACTTTCTCAGAATGCTTCTGTCTAGTTTTCAGGTGAAGATATTTCACTTCCCAGCATAGGCCTCAAAGCGCTCCAAATATCCACTTGCAGATTCTACAAAAAGAGTCTTTCAAAACTGCTCTTTGAAAAGGAAGTTTCAAATCTGTGAGTTGAAAGCACTCATCAGAGAGAAGTTTCCGAGAATGATTCTATCTAGTTTTCATCTGCATGTGTTTCCTTTTCCACTAGATGCCGCAATCGCACCAAATATCCACTTGCAGTTTCCACGAAAAGAGTGTTGCAGAACTGCTCCATGGAAAGGAGTGTTCAACTCTGTGAGTTCAATCCCCACATGACATAAAAGTTTCTGAAAATGCTTCTGTCCAGTTTGTATATGAAGATATCTCCTTTTCCAGCATAAGCCTCAAAGAGCTCCAAATATCCACTTGCGTATTCTACAAAAACCGTGTTTCATAACTGGTCTATCAAAAGGGAGGTTCAACTCTGTGAGTTGAATGCACTCATCACAAAGAAGTTTCTGTGAATGCTTCCATCTAGCTTTTATGCAATGATATTTCCTTTTGCAGCATAGGCCTCAAAGCGCTCCAAATATCCACTTGCAGATTCTACAAAAAGAGGGTTTCAAAACTGCTCTATCAAAAGGCAGGTTGAACTCCGTGAGTTGAATGCAGAAAGCACAGGGAACATTCTGAGAAAGCTTTTGTCCAGTTTCTACGTGAAGATATTTCCTTTTCCAGCATAGGCCGGAAATCGCTACAAATATCCACTTGCAGATTTTACCAAAAGTGTGCTTCAAAACTGCTCTTTGAAAAGAAAGGTTCAACACTGTGAGTTGAATGCACATATCGTGAAGAAGTTTCTGAGAATGCTTCTGTCTAGTACTTAGGTGAAGAGATTCCATTTCACAGCATAGGCCTCATAGTGCTCCAAATATCCACTTGCAGATTCTACAAAAAGAGTGTTTGAAAACTGTTCTATCAAAAGGAAGGTTCAACTCTGTGACTTGAATGCACTCATCACAAAGAAGTTTCTGAGAATGCTTCTGTCTAGTTTTTATGTGAAGACATTTCCTTTTCCAACATAGGCCTCAAAGCGTTCCGAATAAACACCTGCAGATTGTACAAAAGGAGTGTTTCAAAACTGTTCTATGAAAAGGAACGTTCAAGTCTGTGAGTTGAATGCACTCCTCACAAAGAAGTTTCTGAGAATGCAGCTGTCTAGTTTTTGTGTGAAGATATTTCCTTTTCCTTGCATAGGTCTCAAATCGCTGGAAATATCCACTTGCAGATTTCACAAAAAGAGTGTTTCCAAACTGCTCTATCAAAAGACAGGTTCAACTCTGTGAGTGGAATGCACGCATCGAGAAGAACTTTCTGAGAATGCTTCTGTCTAGTTTTTAGGTGAAGATATTACATTTCCCAGCATAGGCCTCAAAGTGCTCCAAATATCCTTTTGCAGATTTTACAAAAAGAGTGTTTCAAAACTGCTCTTTCAAAAAGAAGGTTCAAGTCTGTGAGTTGAATGCACTCAACACAAGGAAGTTTCTGAGAATGCTTCTGTCTAGTTTTTATGTGAAGATATTTCCATTTCCAGCATAGGCCTCAAAGCGCTCCAAATATCCATTTGCAGATTCTACAAAAAGAGTGTTTCCGAACTTCTCTACCAATTAGTAGGTTCAACTCTGTGAGGTGAATGCACTCATCACAAAGAAGTTTCTGAGAATGCTGCTGTTTAGTTCTTATGTGAAGATATTTCCTTTTCCAGCATAGGCCGGAAATCGCTCTAAATATCCACTTGCAGATTTTACCAAAAGTGTGTTTCAAAACTGCTCTTTGAA
The DNA here is from genome assembly GCF_028885625.2 of Pongo pygmaeus. Classification (NCBI taxonomy): domain Eukaryota; kingdom Metazoa; phylum Chordata; class Mammalia; order Primates; family Hominidae; genus Pongo; species Pongo pygmaeus. The sequence goes on from NC_085930.1 coordinate 23,233,887, forward strand.
AAGAAAGGTTCAACTCTGTGAGTTGATTGCACATGTGGTGAAGAAGTTTCTGAGAATGCTTCTGTCTAGTACTTAGCTGAAGAGATTTCATTTCACAGCATAGGCCTCATAGTGCTCCAAATATCCACTTGCAGATTCTACAAAAAGAGTGTTTCAAAACTGTTCTATCAAAAGGAAGGTTCAACTCTGTGACTAGAATGCACTCATCACAAAGAAGTTTCTGAGAATGCTTCTGTCTAGTTTTTATGTGAAGATATTTCCTTTTCCAACATAGGCCTCAAAGCGCTCCGAATAAACACCTGCAGATTGTACAAAAGGAGTGTTTCAAAACTGTTCTATGAAAAGGAACTTTCAAGTCTGTGAGTTGAATGCACTCCTCACAAAGAAGTTTCTGAGAATGCAGCTGTCTAGTTTTTGTGTGAAGATATTTCCTTTTCCTTGCATAGACCTCAAATCGCTGGAAATATCCACTTGCAGATTTCACAAAAAGAGTGTTTCCAAACTGCTCTATCAAAAGACGGGTTGAAATCTGTGAGTTGAATGCACGCATCGAGGAGATCTTTCTGAGAATGCTTCTGTCTAGTTTTTAGGTGAAGATATTCCATTTCCCAGCATGGGCTTCAAAATGCTCCAAATATCCATTTGCAGATTTTACAAAAAGAGTGTTTCAAAGCTGCTCTTTCAAAAAGAAGGTTCAAGTCTATGGGTTGAACGCACTCAACACAAGGAAGTTTCTGAGAATGCTTCTGTCCAGTTTTTATGTGAATATATTTCCATTTCCAGCCTAGGCTTCAAAGCGCTCCAAATATCCACTTGCAGATTCTACAAAAAGAGTGTTTCCAAACTTGTCTATCAATTAGTAGGTTTAACTCTGTTAGGTGAATGCACTCATCACAATGAAATTTCTGAGAATGCTTCTCTCTAGTTTTTATGTGAAGCAATTCCCTTTTCCAACGTAGGCCTCAAGGTGCTCTGCATAAACACTTGCGAATTCTACAAACTTAGTGATTGAAAACTGTTCTATCAAAAGGAACGTTCAAGTCTGAGGTGAATGCACTCATCAGAGAGAACTTTCTCAGAATGCTTCTGTCTAGTTTTCAGGTGAAGATATTTCACTTCCCAGCATAGGCCTCAAAGCGCTCCAAATATCCACTTGCAGATTCTACAAAAAGAGTCTTTCAAAACTGCTCTTTGAAAAGGAAGTTTCAAATCTGTGAGTTGAAAGCACTCATCAGAGAGAAGTTTCCGAGAATGATTCTATCTAGTTTTCATCTGCATGTGTTTCCTTTTCCACTAGATGCCGCAATCGCACCAAATATCCACTTGCAGTTTCCACGAAAAGAGTGTTGCAGAACTGCTCCATGGAAAGGAGTGTTCAACTCTGTGAGTTCAATCCCCACATGACATAAAAGTTTCTGAAAATGCTTCTGTCCAGTTTGTATATGAAGATATCTCCTTTTCCAGCATAAGCCTCAAAGAGCTCCAAATATCCACTTGCGTATTCTACAAAAACCGTGTTTCCTAACTGGTCTATCAAAAGGGAGGTTCAACTCTGTGAGTTGAATGCACTCATCACAAAGAAGTTTCTGTGAATGCTTCCATCTAGCTTTTATGCAATGATATTTCCTTTTGCAGCATAGGCCTCAAGGCGCTCCAAATATCCACTTGCAGATTCTACAAAAAGAGGGTTTCAAAACTGCTCTATCAAAAGGCAGGTTGAACTCCGTGAGTTGAATGCACAAAGCACAGGGAACTTTCTGAGAAAGCTTTTGTCCAGTTTCTACGTGAAGATATTTCCTTTTCCAGCATAGGCCGGAAATCGCTACAAATATCCACTTGCAGATTTTACCAAAAGTGTGCTTCAAAACTGCTCTTTGAAAAGAAAGGTTCAACACTGTGAGTTGAATGCACATATCGTGAAGAAGTTTCTGAGAATGCTTCTGTCTAGTACTTAGGTGAAGAGATTCCATTTCACAGCATAGGCCTCATAGTGCTCCAAATATCCACTTGCAGATTCTACAAAAAGAGTGTTTGAAAACTGTTCTATCAAAAGGAAGGTTCAACTCTGTGACTACAATGCACTCATCACAAAGAAGTTTCTGAGAATGCTTCTGTCTAGTTTTTATGTGAAGACATTTCCTTTTCCAACATAGGCCTCAAAGCGTTCCGAATAAACACTTGCAGATTGTACAAAAGGAGTGTTTCAAAACTGTTCTATGAAAAGGAACGTTCAAGTCTGTGAGTTGAATGCACTCCTCACAAAGAAGTTTCTGAGAATGCAGCTGTCTAGTTTTTGTGTGAAGATATTTCCTTTTCCTTGCATAGGTCTCAAATCGCTGGAAATATCCACTTGCAGATTTCACAAAAAGAGTGTTTCCAAACTGCTCTATCAAAAGACAGGTTCAACTCTGTGAGTGGAATGCACGCATCGAGAAGAACTTTCTGAGAATGCTTCTGTCTAGTTTTTAGGTGAAGATATTACATTTCCCAGCATAGGCCTCAACGTGCTCCAAATATCCTTTTGCAGATTTTACAAAAAGAGTGTTTCAAAACTGCTCTTTCAAAAAGAAGGTTCAACTCTGTGAGTTGAATGCACTCAACACAAGGAAGTTTCTGAGAATGCTTCTGTCTAGTTTTTATGTGAAGATATTTCCATTTCCAGCATAGGCCTCAAAGCGCTCCAAATATCCATTTGCAGATTCTACAAAAAGAGTGTTTCCAAACTTCTCTATCAATTAGTAGGTTCAACTCTGTGAGGTGAATGCACTCATCACAAAGAAGTTTCTGAGAATGCTGCTGTTTAGTTCTTATGTGAAGATATTTCCTTTTCCAGCATAGGCCGGAAATCGCTCTAAATATCCACTTGCAGATTTTACCAAAAGTGTGTTTCAAAACTGCTCTTTGAAAAGAAAGGTTCAACTCTGTGAGCTGATTGCACATGTGGTGAAGAAGTTTCTGAGAATGCTTCTGTCTAGTACTTAGCTGAAGAGATTTCATTTCACAGCATAGGCCTCATAGTGCTCCAAATATCCACTTGCAGATTCTACAAAAAGAGTGTTTCAAAACTGTTCTATCAAAAGGAAGGTTCAACTCTGTGACTAGAATGCACTCATCACAAAGAAGTTTCTGAGAATGCTTCTGTCTAGTTTTTATGTGAAGATATTTCCTTTTCCAACATAGGCCTCAAAGCGCTCCGAATAAACACCTGCAGATTGTACAAAAGGAGTGTTTCAAAACTGTTCTATGAAAAGGAACGTTCAAGTCTGTGAGTTGAATGCACTCCTCACAAAGAAGTTTCTGAGAATGCAGCTGTCTAGTTTTTGTGTGAAGATATTTCCTTTTCCTTGCATAGACCTCAAATCGCTGGAAATATCCACTTGCAGATTTCACAAAAAGAGTGTTTCCAAACTGCTCTATCAAAAGACGGGTTGAAATCTGTGAGTTGAATGCACGCATCGAGGAGATCTTTCTGAGAATGCTTCTGTCTAGTTTTTAGGTGAAGATATTCCATTTCCCAGCATGGGCCTCAAAATGCTCCAAATATCCATTTGCAGATTTTACAAAAAGAGTGTTTCAAAACTGCTCTTTCAAAAAGAAGGTTCAAGTCTATGGGTTGAACGCACTCAACACAAGGAAGTTTCTGAGAATGCTTCTGTCCAGTTTTTCTGTGAATATATTTCCATTTCCAGCCTAGGCTTCAAAGCGCTCCAAATATCCACTTGCAGATTCTACAAAAAGAGTGTTTCCAAACTTGTCTATCAATTAGTAGGTTCAACTCTGTTAGGTGAATGCACTCATCACAATGAAATTTCTGAGAATGCTTCTCTCTAGTTTTTATGTGAAGCAATTTCCTTTTCCAACATAGGCCTCAAGGTGCTCTGCATAAACACTTGCGAATTCTACAAACTTAGTGATTCAAAACTGTTCTATCAAAAGGAACGTTCAAGTCTGAGGTGAATGCACTCATCAGAGAGAACTTTCTCAGAATGCTTCTGTCTAGTTTCCAGGTGAAGATATTTCACTTCCCAGCATAGGCCTCAAAGCGCTCCAAATATCCACTTGCAGATTCTAGAAAAAGAGTCTTTCAAAACTGCTCTTTGAAAAGGAAGGTTCAAATCTGTGAGTTGGAAGCACTCATCCGAGAGAAGTTTCCGAGAATGATTCTATCTAGTTTTCATCTGCATGTGTTTCCTTTTCCACTAGATGCCGCAATCGCACCAAATATCCACTTGCAGTTTCCACGAAAAGAGTGTTGCAGAACTGCTCCATGGAAAGGAGTGTTCAACTCTGTGAGTTCAATCCCCACATGACATAAAAGTTTCTGAAAATGCTTCTGTCCAGTTTGTATATGAAGATATCTCCTTTTCCAGCATAAGCCTCAAAGAGCTCCAAATATCCACTTGCGTATTCTACAAAAACCGTGTTTCCTAACTGGTCTATCAAAAGGGAGGTTCAACTCTGTGAGTTGAATGCACTCATCACAAAGAAGTTTCTGTGAATGCTTCCATCTAGCTTTTATGCAATGATATTTCCTTTTGCAGCATAGGCCTCAAAGCGCTCCAAATATCCACTTGCAGATTCTACAAAAAGAGGGTTTCAAAACTGCTCTATCAAAAGGCAGGTTGAACTCCGTGAGTTGAATGCACAAAGCACAGGGAACTTTCTGAGAAAGCTTTTGTCCAGTTTCTACGTGAAGATATTTCCTATTCCTGCATAGGCCTCAAAGCACTCCATCCATCCACATGAAGATTCTACTAAAAGAGTGTTTCGAAACTTCTCTATCAAAAGAAAGGTTGAACTCCGTGAGTTCAACGCACACATCACAAAGAAGTTTCTGAGAATGCTTCTGTCCAGTTTTTATGTGAAGATATTTCCTTTTCCAGCATAGGCCTCAAAGCGCTCCATATATCCACTTGCAGATGCTACAAAAAGAGTGTTTCAAAACTGCTCTTTCAGAAGGAAGCTTCAAGTCTGTGAGTTGAATGCACTTCTCACAAAGACGTTTCTGAGAATGCTTCTGTCTAGATTTCATGAGAAGACGTTTCCATTTACATCACAGGCCTCAAATCCCTCCAAATATTCACTTGCGTGTTCTACAAAAAGAGTGTTTCGAAACTTCTCTATCGATTGGTAGGTTCAACTCTCTGAGTTGAATGCACTCTTTACAAAGAGGTTTCTGAGAATATTTCTGTCTAGTTTTTATGTGAAGATATAACCTTTTCCAACATAGGCCTCGAAGCGCTCTGACTAAACAATTGCAGATTCTACAAAAGGAGTGCTTCAAAACTGTTCTATCGAAAGGAACGTTCAAGTCTGTGAGATGAATGCACTCTTCTCAAAGAGGTTTCTGAGAATGCTGCTGTCTAGTTTTTAGGTGAAGACATTTCCTTTTCCAGCATAGGCCTCAAAGCGCTCCAAATACCCACTTGCAGATTCTACAAAAAGAGTGTCTCCCAACTTCTCTATCAATTGGTAGGTTCAAGTCTGTGAGTTGAATGCAATCCACACAAAGAAGTTTCTGAGAATGCTGCTGTTTAGTTCTTATGTGAAGATATTTCCTTTTCCAGCATAGGCCGGAAATCGCTACAAATATCCACTTGCAGATTTTACCAAAAGTGTGTTTCAAAACTGCTCTTTGAAAAGAAAGGTTCAACACAGTGAGTTGAATGCACATATCGTGAAGAAGTTTCTGAGAATGCTTCTGTCTAGTACTTAGGTGAAGAGATTCCATTTCACAGCATAGGCCTCATAGTGCTCCAAATATCCACTTGCAGATTCTACAAAAAGAGTGTTTGAAAACTGTTCTATCAAAAGGAAGGTTCAACTCTGTGAGTAGAATGCACTCATCACAAAGAAGTTTCTGAGAATGCTTCTGTCTAGTTTTTATGTGAAGACATTTCCTTTTCCAACATAGGCCTCAAAGCGTTCCGAATAAACACTTGCAGATTGTACAAAAGGAGTGTTTCAAAACTGTTCTATGAAAAGGAACGTTCAAGTCTGTGAGTTGAATGCACTCCTCACAAAGAAGTTTCTGAGAATGCAGCTGTCTAGTTTTTGTGTGAAGATATTTCCTTTTCCTTGCATAGGTCTCAAATCGCTGGAAATATCCACTTGCAGATTTCACAAAAAGAGTGTTTCCAAACTGCTCTATCAAAAGACAGGTTCAACTCTGTGAGTGGAATGCACGCATCGAGAAGAACTTTCTGAGAATGCTTCTGTCTAGTTTTTAGGTGAAGATATTACATTTCCCAGCATAGGCCTCAAAGTGCTCCAAATATCCTTTTGCAGATTTTACAAAAAGAGTGTTTCAAAACTGCTCTTTCAAAAAGAAGGTTCAACTCTGTGAGTTGAATGCACTCAACACAAGGAAGTTTCTGAGAATGCTTCTGTCTAGTTTTTATGTGAAGATATTTCCATTTCCAGCATAGGCCTCAAAGCGCTCCAAATATCCATTTGCAGATTCTACAAAAAGAGTGTTTCCAAACTTCTCTATCAATTAGTAGGTTCAACTCTGTGAGGTGAATGCACTCATCACAAAGAAGTTTCTGAGAATGCTGCTGTTTAGTTCTTATGTGAAGATATTTCCTTTTCCAGCATAGGCCGGAAATCGCTCTAAATATCCACTTGCAGATTTTACCAAAAGTGTGTTTCAAAACTGCTCTTTGAAAAGAAAGGTTCAACTCTGTGAGTTGATTGCACATGTGGTGAAGAAGTTTCTGAGAATGCTTCTGTCTAGTACTTAGCTGAAGAGATTTCATTTCACAGCATAGGCCTCATAGTGCTCCAAATATCCACTTGCAGATTCTACAAAAAGAGTGTTTCAAAACTGTTCTATCAAAAGGAAGGTTCAACTCTGTGACTAGAATGCACTCATCACAAAGAAGTTTCTGAGAATGCTTCTGTCTAGTTTTTATGTGAAGATATTTCCTTTTCCAACATAGGCCTCAAAGCGCTCCGAATAAACACCTGCAGATTGTACAAAAGGAGTGTTTCAAAACTGTTCTATGAAAAGGAACTTTCAAGTCTGTGAGTTGAATGCACTCCTCACAAAGAAGTTTCTGAGAATGCAGCTGTCTAGTTTTTGTGTGAAGATATTTCCTTTTCCTTGCATAGACCTCAAATCGCTGGAAATATCCACTTGCAGATTTCACAAAAAGAGTGTTTAAAAACTGCTCTATCAAAAGACGGGTTGAAATCTGTGAGTTGAATGCACGCATCGAGGAGATCTTTCTGAGAATGCTTCTGTCTAGTTTTTAGGTGAAGATATTCCATTTCCCAGCATGGGCTTCAAAATGCTCCAAATATCCATTTGCAGATTTTACAAAAAGAGTGTTTCAAAGCTGCTCTTTCAAAAAGAAGGTTCAAGTCTATGGGTTGAACGCACTCAACACAAGGAAGTTTCTGAGAATGCTTCTGTCCAGTTTTTATGTGAATATATTTCCATTTCCAGCCTAGGCTTCAAAGCGCTCCAAATATCCACTTGCAGATTCTACAAAAAGAGTGTTTCCAAACTTGTCTATCAATTAGTAGGTTTAACTCTGTTAGGTGAATGCACTCATCACAATGAAATTTCTGAGAATGCTTCTCTCTAGTTTTTATGTGAAGCAATTCCCTTTTCCAACGTAGGCCTCAAGGTGCTCTGCATAAACACTTGCGAATTCTACAAACTTAGTGATTGAAAACTGTTCTATCAAAAGGAACGTTCAAGTCTGAGGTGAATGCACTCATCAGAGAGAACTTTCTCAGAATGCTTCTGTCTAGTTTTCAGGTGAAGATATTTCACTTCCCAGCATAGGCCTCAAAGCGCTCCAAATATCCACTTGCAGATTCTACAAAAAGTGTCTTTCAAAACTGCTCTTTGAAAAGGAAGTTTCAAATCTGTGAGTTGAAAGCACTCATCAGAGAGAAGTTTCCGAGAATGATTCTATCTAGTTTTCATCTGCATGTGTTTCCTTTTCCACTAGATGCCGCAATCGCACCAAATATCCACTTGCAGTTTCCACGAAAAGAGTGTTGCAGAACTGCTCCATGGAAAGGAGTGTTCAACTCTGTGAGTTCAATCCCCACATGACATAAAAGTTTCTGAAAATGCTTCTGTCCAGTTTGTATATGAAGATATCTCCTTTTCCACCATAAGCCTCAAAGAGCTCCAAATATCCACTTGCGTATTCTACAAAAACCGTGTTTCATAACTGGTCTATCAAAAGGGAGGTTCAACTCTGTGAGTTGAATGCACTCATCACAAAAAAGTTTCTGTGAATGCTTCCATCTAGCTTTTATGCAATGATATTTCCTTTTGCAGCATAGGCCTCAAAGCGCTCCAAATATCCACTTGCAGATTCTACAAAAAGAGGGTTTCAAAACTGCTCTATCAAAAGGCAGGTTGAACTCCGTGAGTTGAATGCACAAAGCACAGGGAGCTTTCTGAGAAAGCTTTTGTCCAGTTTCTACGTGAAGATATTTCCTTTTCCAGCATAGGCCGGAAATCGCTACAAATATCCACTTGCAGATTTTACCAAAAGTGTGCTTCAAAACTGCTCTTTGAAAAGAAAGGTTCAACACTGTGAGTTGAATGCACATATCGTGAAGAAGTTTCTGAGAATGCTTCTGTCTAGTACTTAGGTGAAGAGATTCCATTTCACAGCATAGGCCTCATAGTGCTCCAAATATCCACTTGCAGATTCTACAAAAAGAGTGTTTGAAAACTGTTCTATCAAAAGGAAGGTTCAACTCTGTGAGTAGAATGCACTCATCACAAAGAAGTTTCTGAGAATGCTTCTGTCTAGTTTTTATGTGAAGACATTTCCTTTTCCAACATAGGCCTCAAAGCGTTCCGAATAAACACTTGCAGATTGTACAAAAGGAGTGTTTCAAAACTGTTCTATGAAAAGGAACGTTCAAGTCTGTGAGTTGAATGCACTCCTCACAAAGAAGTTTCTGAGAATGCAGCTGTCTAGTTTTGGTGTGAAGATATTTCCTTTTCCTTGCATAGGTCGCAAATCGCTGGAAATATCCACTTGCAGATTTCACAAAAAGAGTGTTTCCAAACTGCTCTATCAAAAGACAGGTTCAACTCTGTGAGTGGAATGCACGCATCGAGAAGAACTTTCTGAGAATGCTTCTGTCTAGTTTTTAGGTGAAGATATTACATTTCCCAGCATAGGCCTCAAAGTGCTCCAAATATCCTTTTGCAGATTTTACAAAAAGAGTGTTTCAAAACTGCTCTTTCAAAAAGAAGGTTCAACTCTGTGAGTTGAATGCACTCAACACAAGGAAGTTTCTGAGAATGCTTCTGTCTAGTTTTTATGTGAAGATATTTCCATTTCCAGCATAGGCCTCAAAGCGCTCCAAATATCCATTTGCAGATTCTACAAAAAGAGTGTTTCCAAACTTCTCTATCAATTAGTAGGTTCAACTCTGTGAGGTGAATGCACTCATCACAAAGAAGTTTCTGAGAATGCTGCTGTTTAGTTCTTATGTGAAGATATTTCCTTTTCCAGCATAGGCCGGAAATCGCTCTAAATATCCACTTGCAGATTTTACCAAAAGTGTGTTTCAAAACTGCTCTTTGAAAAGAAAGGTTCAACTCTGTGAGTTGATTGCACATGTGGTGAAGAAGTTTCTGAGAATGCTTCTGTCTAGTACTTAGCTGAAGAGATTTCATTTCACAGCATAGGCCTCATAGTGCTCCAAATATCCACTTGCAGATTCTACAAAAAGAGTGTTTCAAAACTGTTCTATCAAAAGGAAGGTTCAACTCTGTGACTAGAATGCACTCATCACAAAGAAGTTTCTGAGAATGCTTCTGTCTAGTTTTTATGTGAAGATATTTCCTTTTCCAACATAGGCCTCAAAGCGCTCCGAATAAACACCTGCAGATTGTACAAAAGGAGTGTTTCAAAACTGTTCTATGAAAAGGAACTTTCAAGTCTGTGAGTTGAATGCACTCCTCACAAAGAAGTTTCTGAGAATGCAGCTGTCTAGTTTTTGTGTGAAGATATTTCCTTTTCCTTGCATAGACCTCAAATCGCTGGAAATATCCACTTGCAGATTTCACAAAAAGAGTGTTTCCAAACTGCTCTATCAAAAGACGGGTTGAAATCTGTGAGTTGAATGCACGCATCGAGGAGATCTTTCTGAGAATGCTTCTGTCTAGTTTTTAGGTGAAGATATTCCATTTCCCAGCATGGGCTTCAAAATGCTCCAAATATCCATTTGCAGATTTTACAAAAAGAGTGTTTCAAAGCTGCTCTTTTAAAAAGAAGGTTCAAGTCTATGGGTTGAACGCACTCAACACAAGGAAGTTTCTGAGAATGCTTCTGTCCAGTTTTTATGTGAATATCTTTCCATTTCCAGCCTAGGCTTCAAAGCGCTCCAAATATCCACTTGCAGATTCTACAAAAAGAGTGTTTCCAAACTTGTCTATCAATTAGTAGGTTTAACTCTGTTAGGTGAATGCACTCATCACAATGAAATTTCTGAGAATGCTTCTCTCTAGTTTTTATGTGAAGCAATTCCCTTTTCCAACGTAGGCCTCAAGGTGCTCTGCATAAACACTTGCGAATTCTACAAACTTAGTGATTGAAAACTGTTCTATCAAAAGGAACGTTCAAGTCTGAGGTGAATGCACTCATCAGAGAGAACTTTCTCAGAATGCTTCTGTCTAGTTTTCAGGTGAAGATATTTCACTTCCCAGCATAGGCCTCAAAGCGCTCCAAATATCCACTTGCAGATTCTACAAAAAGTGTCTTTCAAAACTGCTCTTTGAAAAGGAAGTTTCAAATCTGTGAGTTGAAAGCACTCATCAGAGAGAAGTTTCCGAGAATGATTCTATCTAGTTTTCATCTGCATGTGTTTCCTTTTCCACTAGATGCCGCAATCGCACCAAATATCCACTTGCAGTTTCCACGAAAAGAGTGTTGCAGAACTGCTCCATGGAAAGGAGTGTTCAACTCTGTGAGTTCAATCCCCACATGACATAAAAGTTTCTGAAAATGCTTCTGTCCAGTTTGTATATGAAGATATCTCCTTTTCCACCATAAGCCTCAAAGAGCTCCAAATATCCACTTGCGTATTCTACAAAAACCGTGTTTCATAACTGGTCTATCAAAAGGGAGGTTCAACTCTGTGAGTTGAATGCACTCATCACAAAAAAGTTTCTGTGAATGCTTCCATCTAGCTTTTATGCAATGATATTTCCTTTTGCAGCATAGGCCTCAAAGCGCTCCAAATATCCACTTGCAGATTCTACAAAAAGAGGGTTTCAAAACTGCTCTATCAAAAGGCAGGTTGAACTCCGTGAGTTGAATGCACAAAGCACAGGGAGCTTTCTGAGAAAGCTTTTGTCCAGTTTCTACGTGAAGATATTTCCTTTTCCAGCATAGGCCGGAAATCGCTACAAATATCCACTTGCAGATTTTACCAAAAGTGTGCTTCAAAACTGCTCTTTGAAAAGAAAGGTTCAACACTGTGAGTTGAATGCACATATCGTGAAGAAGTTTCTGAGAATGCTTCTGTCTAGTACTTAGGTGAAGAGATTCCATTTCACAGCATAGGCCTCATAGTGCTCCAAATATCCACTTGCAGATTCTACAAAAAGAGTGTTTGAAAACTGTTCTATCAAAAGGAAGGTTCAACTCTGTGAGTAGAATGCACTCATCACAAAGAAGTTTCTGAGAATGCTTCTGTCTAGTTTTTATGTGAAGACATTTCCTTTTCCAACATAGGCCTCAAAGCGTTCCGAATAAACACTTGCAGATTGTACAAAAGGAGTGTTTCAAAACTGTTCTATGAAAAGGAACGTTCAAGTCTGTGAGTTGAATGCACTCCTCACAAAGAAGTTTCTGAGAATGCAGCTGTCTAGTTTTGGTGTGAAGATATTTCCTTTTCCTTGCATAGGTCGCAAATCGCTGGAAATATCCACTTGCAGATTTCACAAAAAGAGTGTTTCCAAACTGCTCTATCAAAAGACAGGTTCAACTCTGTGAGTGGAATGCACGCATCGAGAAGAACTTTCTGAGAATGCTTCTGTCTAGTTTTTAGGTGAAGATATTACATTTCCCAGCATAGGCCTCAAAGTGCTCCAAATATCCTTTTGCAGATTTTACAAAAAGAGTGTTTCAAAACTGCTCTTTCAAAAAGAAGGTTCAACTCTGTGAGTTGAATGCACTCAACACAAGGAAGTTTCTGAGAATGCTTCTGTCTAGTTTTTATGTGAAGATATTTCCATTTCCAGCATAGGCCTCAAAGCGCTCCAAATATCCATTTGCAGATTCTACAAAAAGAGTGTTTCCAAACTTCTCTATCAATTAGTAGGTTCAACTCTGTGAGGTGAATGCACTCATCACAAAGAAGTTTCTGAGAATGCTGCTGTTTAGTTCTTATGTGAAGATATTTCCTTTTCCAGCATAGGCCGGAAATCGCTCTAAATATCCACTTGCAGATTTTACCAAAAGTGTGTTTCAAAACTGCTCTTTGAAAAGAAAGGTTCAACTCTGTGAGTTGATTGCACATGTGGTGAAGAAGTTTCTGAGAATGCTTCTGTCTAGTACTTAGCTGAAGAGATTTCATTTCACAGCATAGGCCTCATAGTGCTCCAAATATCCACTTGCAGATTCTACAAAAAGAGTGTTTCAAAACTGTTCTATCAAAAGGAAGGTTCAACTCTGTGACTAGAATGCACTCATCACAAAGAAGTTTCTGAGAATGCTTCTGTCTAGTTTTTATGTGAAGATATTTCCTTTTCCAACATAGGCCTCAAAGCGCTCCGAATAAACACCTGCAGATTGTACAAAAGGAGTGTTTCAAAACTGTTCTATGAAAAGGAACTTTCAAGTCTGTGAGTTGAATGCACTCCTCACAAAGAAGTTTCTGAGAATGCAGCTGTCTAGTTTTTGTGTGAAGATATTTCCTTTTCCTTGCATAGACCTCAAATCGCTGGAAATATCCACTTGCAGATTTCACAAAAAGAGTGTTTCCAAACTGCTCTATCAAAAGACGGGTTGAAATCTGTGAGTTGAATGCACGCATCGAGGAGATCTTTCTGAGAATGCTTCTGTCTAGTTTTTAGGTGAAGATATTCCATTTCCCAGCATGGGCTTCAAAATGCTCCAAATATCCATTTGCAGATTTTACAAAAAGAGTGTTTCAAAGCTGCTCTTTTAAAAAGAAGGTTCAAGTCTATGGGTTGAACGCACTCAACACAAGGAAGTTTCTGAGAATGCTTCTGTCCAGTTTTTATGTGAATATCTTTCCATTTCCAGCCTAGGCTTCAAAGCGCTCCAAATATCCACTTGCAGATTCTACAAAAAGAGTGTTTCCAAACTTGTCTATCAATTAGTAGGTTTAACTCTGTTAGGTGAATGCACTCATCACAATGAAATTTCTGAGAATGCTTCTCTCTAGTTTTTATGTGAAGCAATTCCCTTTTCCAACGTAGGCCTCAAGGTGCTCTGCATAAACACTTGCGAATTCTACAAACTTAGTGATTGAAAACTGTTCTATCAAAAGGAACGTTCAAGTCTGAGGTGAATGCACTCATCAGAGAGAACTTTCTCAGAATGCTTCTGTCTAGTTTTCAGGTGAAGATATTTCACTTCCCAGCATAGGCCTCAAAGCGCTCCAAATATCCACTTGCAGATTCTACAAAAAGTGTCTTTCAAAACTGCTCTTTGAAAAGGAAGTTTCAAATCTGTGAGTTGAAAGCACTCATCAGAGAGAAGTTTCCGAGAATGATTCTATCTAGTTTTCATCTGCATGTGTTTCCTTTTCCACTAGATGCCGCAATCGCACCAAATATCCACTTGCAGTTTCCACGAAAAGAGTGTTGCAGAACTGCTCCATGGAAAGGAGTGTTCAACTCTGTGAGTTCAATCCCCACATGACATAAAAGTTTCTGAAAATGCTTCTGTCCAGTTTGTATATGAAGATATCTCCTTTTCCACCATAAGCCTCAAAGAGCTCCAAATATCCACTTGCGTATTCTACAAAAACCGTGTTTCATAACTGGTCTATCAAAAGGGAGGTTCAACTCTGTGAGTTGAATGCACTCATCACAAAAAAGTTTCTGTGAATGCTTCCATCTAGCTTTTATGCAATGATATTTCCTTTTGCAGCATAGGCCTCAAAGCGCTCCAAATATCCACTTGCAGATTCTACAAAAAGAGGGTTTCAAAACTGCTCTATCAAAAGGCAGGTTGAACTCCGTGAGTTGAATGCACAAAGCACAGGGAGCTTTCTGAGAAAGCTTTTGTCCAGTTTCTACGTGAAGATATTTCCTTTTCCAGCATAGGCCGGAAATCGCTACAAATATCCACTTGCAGATTTTACCAAAAGTGTGCTTCAAAACTGCTCTTTGAAAAGAAAGGTTCAACACTGTGAGTTGAATGCACATATCGTGAAGAAGTTTCTGAGAATGCTTCTGTCTAGTACTTAGGTGAAGAGATTCCATTTCACAGCATAGGCCTCATAGTGCTCCAAATATCCACTTGCAGATTCTACAAAAAGAGTGTTTGAAAACTGTTCTATCAAAAGGAAGGTTCAACTCTGTGAGTAGAATGCACTCATCACAAAGAAGTTTCTGAGAATGCTTCTGTCTAGTTTTTATGTGAAGACATTTCCTTTTCCAACATAGGCCTCAAAGCGTTCCGAATAAACACTTGCAGATTGTACAAAAGGAGTGTTTCAAAACTGTTCTATGAAAAGGAACGTTCAAGTCTGTGAGTTGAATGCACTCCTCACAAAGAAGTTTCTGAGAATGCAGCTGTCTAGTTTTGGTGTGAAGATATTTCCTTTTCCTTGCATAGGTCGCAAATCGCTGGAAATATCCACTTGCAGATTTCACAAAAAGAGTGTTTCCAAACTGCTCTATCAAAAGACAGGTTCAACTCTGTGAGTGGAATGCACGCATCGAGAAGAACTTTCTGAGAATGCTTCTGTCTAGTTTTTAGGTGAAGATATTACATTTCCCAGCATAGGCCTCAAAGTGCTCCAAATATCCTTTTGCAGATTTTACAAAAAGAGTGTTTCAAAACTGCTCTTTCAAAAAGAAGGTTCAACTCTGTGAGTTGAATGCACTCAACACAAGGAAGTTTCTGAGAATGCTTCTGTCTAGTTTTTATGTGAAGATATTTCCATTTCCAGCATAGGCCTCAAAGCGCTCCAAATATCCATTTGCAGATTCTACAAAAAGAGTGTTTCCAAACTTCTCTATCAATTAGTAGGTTCAACTCTGTGAGGTGAATGCACTCATCACAAAGAAGTTTCTGAGAATGCTGCTGTTTAGTTCTTATGTGAAGATATTTCCTTTTCCAGCATAGGCCGGAAATCGCTCTAAATATCCACTTGCAGATTTTACCAAAAGTGTGTTTCAAAACTGCTCTTTGAAAAGAAAGGTTCAACTCTGTGAGTTGATTGCACATGTGGTGAAGAAGTTTCTGAGAATGCTTCTGTCTAGTACTTAGCTGAAGAGATTTCATTTCACAGCATAGGCCTCATAGTGCTCCAAATATCCACTTGCAGATTCTACAAAAAGAGTGTTTCAAAACTGTTCTATCAAAAGGAAGGTTCAACTCTGTGACTAGAATGCACTCATCACAAAGAAGTTTCTGAGAATGCTTCTGTCTAGTTTTTATGTGAAGATATTTCCTTTTCCAACATAGGCCTCAAAGCGCTCCGAATAAACACCTGCAGATTGTACAAAAGGAGTGTTTCAAAACTGTTCTATGAAAAGGAACTTTCAAGTCTGTGAGTTGAATGCACTCCTCACAAAGAAGTTTCTGAGAATGCAGCTGTCTAGTTTTTGTGTGAAGATATTTCCTTTTCCTTGCATAGACCTCAAATCGCTGGAAATATCCACTTGCAGATTTCACAAAAAGAGTGTTTCCAAACTGCTCTATCAAAAGACGGGTTGAAATCTGTGAGTTGAATGCACGCATCGAGGAGATCTTTCTGAGAATGCTTCTGTCTAGTTTTTAGGTGAAGATATTCCATTTCCCAGCATGGGCTTCAAAATGCTCCAAATATCCATTTGCAGATTTTACAAAAAGAGTGTTTCAAAGCTGCTCTTTCAAAAAGAAGGTTCAAGTCTATGGGTTGAACGCACTCAACACAAGGAAGTTTCTGAGAATGCTTCTGTCCAGTTTTTATGTGAATATATTTCCATTTCCAGCCTAGGCTTCAAAGCGCTCCAAATATCCACTTGCAGATTCTACAAAAAGAGTGTTTCCAAACTTGTCTATCAATTAGTAGGTTTAACTCTGTTAGGTGAATGCACTCATCACAATGAAATTTCTGAGAATGCTTCTCTCTAGTTTTTATGTGAAGCAATTCCCTTTTCCAACGTAGGCCTCAAGGTGCTCTGCATAAACACTTGCGAATTCTACAAACTTAGTGATTGAAAACTGTTCTATCAAAAGGAACGTTCAAGTCTGAGGTGAATGCACTCATCAGAGAGAACTTTCTCAGAATGCTTCTGTCTAGTTTTCAGGTGAAGATATTTCACTTCCCAGCATAGGCCTCAAAGCGCTCCAAATATCCACTTGCAGATTCTACAAAAAGAGGGTTTCAAAACTGCTCTATCAAAAGGCAGGTTGAACTCCGTGAGTTGAATGCACAAAGCACAGGGAGCTTTCTGAGAAAGCTTTTGTCCAGTTTCTACGTGAAGATATTTCCTTTTCCAGCATAGGCCGGAAATCGCTACAAATATCCACTTGCAGATTTTACCAAAAGTGTGCTTCAAAACTGCTCTTTGAAAAGGAAGGTTCAAATCTGTGAGTTGAAAGCACTCATCAGAGAGAAGTTTCCGAGAATGATTCTATCTAGTTTTCATCTGCATGTGTTTCCTTTTCCACTAGATGCTGCAATCGCACCAAATATCCACTTGCAGTTTCCACGAAAAGAGTGTTGCAGAACTGCTCCATGGAAAGGAGTGTTCAACTCTGTGAGTTCAATCCCCACATGACATAAAAGTTTCTGAAAATGCTTCTGTCCAGTTTGTATATGAAGATATCTCCTTTTCCAGCATAAGCCTCAAAGAGCTCCAAATATCCACTTGCGTATTCTACAAAAACCGTGTTTCATAACTGGTCTATCAAAAGGGAGGTTCAACTCTGTGAGTTGAATGCACTCATCACAAAGAAGTTTCTGTGAATGCTTCCATCTAGCTTTTATGCAATGATATTTCCTTTTGCAGCATAGGCCTCAAAGCGCTCCAAATATCCACTTGCAGATTCTACAAAAAGAGGGTTTCAAAACTGCTCTATCAAAAGGCAGGTTGAACTCCGTGAGTTGAATGCACAAAGCACAGGGAACTTTCTGAGAAAGCTTTTGTCCAGTTTCTACGTGAAGATATTTCCTATTCCTGCATAGGCCTCAAAGCACTCCATCCATCCACATGAAGATTCTACTAAAAGAGTGTTTCGAAACTTCTCTATCAAAAGAAAGGTTGAACTCCGTGAGTTCAACGCACACATCACAAAGAAGTTTCTGAGAATGCTTCTGTCCAGTTTTTATGTGAAGATATTTCCTTTTCCAGCATAGGCCTCAAAGCGCTCCATATATCCACTTGCAGATGCTACAAAAAGAGTGTTTCAAAACTGCTCTTTCAGAAGGAAGCTTCAAGTCTGTGAGTTGAATGCACTTCTCCCAAAGACGTTTCTGAGAATGCTTCTGTCTAGATTTCATGAGAAGATGTTTCCATTTACATCACAGGCCTCAAATCCCTCCAAATATTCACTTGCGTGTTCTACAAAAAGAGTGTTTCGAAACTTCTCTATCGATTGGTAGGTTCAACTCTCTGATTTGAATGCACTCTTTACAAAGAGGTTTCTGAGAATATTTCTGTCTAGTTTTTATGTGAAGATATATCCTTTTCCAACATAGGCCTCGAAGCGCTCCGAATAAACAATTGCAGATTCTACAAAAGGAGTGCTTCAAAACTGTTCTATCGAAAGGAACCTTCAAGTCTGTGAGATGAATGCACTCTTCTCAAAGAGGTTTCTGAGAATGCTGCTGTCTAGTTTTTAGGTGAAGACATTTCCTTTTCCAGCATAGGCCTCAAAGCGCTCCAAATACCACTTGCAGATTCTACAAAAAGAGTGTCTCCCAACTTCTCTATCAATTGGTAGATTCAAGTCTGTGAGTTGAATGCAATCCACACAAAGAAGTTTCTGAGAATGCTGCTGTTTAGTTCTTATGTGAAGATATTTCCTTTTCCAGCATAGGCCGGAAATCGCTACAAATATCCACTTGCAGATTTTACCAAAAGTGTGCTTCAAAACAGCTCTTTGAAAAGAAAGGTTCAACACTGTGAGTTGAATGCACATATCGTGAAGAAGTTTCTGAGAATGCTTCTGTCTAGTACTTAGGTGAAGAGATTCCATTTCACAGCATAGGCCTCATAGTGCTCCAAATATCCACTTGCAGATTCTACAAAAAGAGTGTTTCAAAACTGTTCTATCAAAAGGAAGGTTCAACTCTGTGACTAGAATGCACTCATCACAAAGAAGTTTCTGAGAATGCTTCTGTCTAGTTTTTATGTGAAGACATTTCCTTTTCCAACATAGGCCTCAAAGCGTTCCGAATAAACACTTGCAGATTGTACAAAAGGAGTGTTTCAAAACTGTTCTATGAAAAGGAACGTTCAAGTCTGTGAGTTGAATGCACTCCTCACAAAGAAGTTTCTGAGAATACAGCTGTCTAGTTTTTGTGTGAAGATATTTCCTTTTCCTTGCATAGGTCTCAAATCGCTGGAAATATCCACTTGCAGATTTCACAAAAAGAGTGTTTCCAAACTGCTCTATCAAAAGACAGGTTCAACTCTGTGAGTTGAATGCACGCATCGAGAAGAACTTTCTGAGAATGCTTCTGTCTAGTTTTTAGGTGAAGATATTACATTTCCCAGCATAGGCCTCAAAGTGCTCCAAATATCCTTTTGCAGATTTTACAAAAAGAGTGTTTCAAAACTGCTCTTTCAAAAAGAAGGTTCAAGTCTGTGAGTTGAATGCATTCAACACAAGGAAGTTTCTGAGAATGCTTCTGTCTAGTTTTTATGTGAAGATATTTCCATTTCCAGCATAGGCCTCAAAGCGCTCCAAATATCCATTTGCAGATTCTACAAAAAGAGTGTTTCCAAACTTCTCTATCAATTAGTCTGTTCAACTCTGTGAGGTGAATGCACTCATCACAAAGAAGTTTCTGAGAATGCTGCTGTTTAGTTCTTATGTGAAGATATTTCCTTTTCCAGCATAGGCCGGAAATCGCTCTAAATATCCACTTGCAGATTTTACCAAAAGTGTGTTTCAAAACTGCTCTTTGAAAAGAAATATTCAACTCTGTGAGTTGATTGCACATGTGGTGAAGAAGTTTCTGAGAATGCTTCTATCTAGTACTTAGCTGAAGAGATTTCATTTCACAGCATAGGCCTCATAGTGCTCCAAATATCCACTTGCAGATTCTACAAAAAGAGTGTTTCAAAACTGTTCTATCAAAAGGAAGGTTCAACTCTGTGACTAGAATGCACTCATCACAAAGAAGTTTCTGAGAATGCTTCTGTCTAGTTTTTATGTGAAGATATTTCCTTTTCCAACATAGGCCTCAAAGCGCTCCGAATAAACACCTTCAGATTGTACAAAAGGAGTGTTTCAAAACTGTTCTATGAAAAGGAACGTTCAAGTCTGTGAGTTGAATGCACTCCTCACAAAGAAGTTTCTGAGAATGCAGCTGTCTAGCTTTTGTGTGAAGATATTTCCTTTTCCTTGCATAGACCTCAAATCGCTGGAAATATCCACTTGCAGATTTCACAAAAAGAGTGTTTCCAAACTGCTCTATCAAAAGACGGGTTGAAATCTGTGAGTTGAATGCCCGCATCGAGGAGATCTTTCTGAGAATGCTTCTGTCTAGTTTTTAGGTGAAGATATTCCATTTCCCAGCATGGGTCTCAAAATGCTCCAAATATGCATTTGCAGATTTTACAAAAAGAGTGTTTCAAAACTGCTCTTTCAAAAAGAAGGTTCAAGTCTATGGGTTGAACGCACTCAACACAAGGACGTTTCTGAGAATGCTTCTGTCCAGTTTTTATGTGAATATATTTCCATTTCCAGCCTAGGCTTCAAAGCGCTCCAAATATCCACTTGCAGATTCTACAAAAAGAGTGTTTCCAAACTTGTCTATCAATTAGTAGGTTTAACTCTGTTAGGTGAATGCACTCATCACAATGAAATTTCTGAGAATGCTTCTCTCTAGTTTTTATGTGAAGCAATTTCCTTTTCCAACTTAGGCCTCAAGGTGCTCTGCATAGACACTTGCGAATTCTACAAACTTAGTGATTCAAAACTGTTCTATCAAAAGGAACGTTCAAGTCTGAGGTGAATGCACTCATCAGAGAGAACTTTCTCAGAATGCTTCTGTCTAGTTTTCAGGTGAAGATATTTCATTGCCCAGCATAGGCCTCAAAGCGCTCCAAATATCCACTTGCAGATTCTACAAAAAGAGTCTTTCAAAACTGCTCTTTGAAAAGGAAGGTTCAAATCTGTGAGTTGAAAGCACTCATCAGAGAGAAGTTTCCGAGAATGATTCTATCTAGTTTTCATCTGCATGTGTTTCCTTTTCCACTAGATGCCGCAATCGCACCAAATATCCACTTGCAGTTTCCACGAAAAGAGTGTTGCAGAACTGCTCCATGGAAAGGAGTGTTCAACTCTGTGAGTTCAATCCCCACATGACATAAAAGTTTCTGAAAATGCTTCTGTCCAGTTTGTATACGAAGATATCTCCTTTTCCAGCATAAGCCTCAAAGAGCTCCAAATATCCACTTGCGTATTCTACAAAAACCGTGTTTCATAACTGGTCTATCAAAAGGGAGGTTCAACTCTGTGAGTTGAATGCACTCATCACAAAGAAGTTTCTGTGAATGCTTCCATCTAGCTTTTATGCAATGATGTTTCCTTTTGCAGCATAGGCCTCAAAGCGCTCCAAATATCCACTTGCAGATTCTACAAAAAGAGGGTTTCAAAACTGCTCTATCAAAAGGCAGGTTGAACTCCGTGAGTTGAATGCACAAAGCACAGGGAACTTTCTGAGAAAGCTTTTGTCCAGTTTCTACGTGAAGATATTTCCTATTCCTGCATAGGCCTCAAAGCACTCCATCCATCCACATGAAGATTCTACTAAGAGTGTTTCGAAACTTCTCTATCAAAAGAAAGGTTGAACTCCGTGAGTTCAACGCACACATCACAAAGAAGTTTCTGAGAATGCTTCTGTCCAGTTTTTATATGAAGATATTTCCTTTTCCAGCATAGGCCTCAAAGCGCTCCATATATCCACTTGCAGATGCTACAAAAAGAGTGTTTCAAAACTGCTCTTTCAGAAGGAAGCTTCAAGTCTGTGAGTTGAATGCACTTCTCACAAAGACGTTTCTGAGAATGCTTCTGTCTAGATTTCATGAGAAGATGTTTGCGTTTACATCACAGGCCTCAAATAACTCCAAATATTCACTTGCGTGTTCTACAAAAAGAGTGTTTCGAAACTTCTCTATCGATTGGTAGGTTCAACTCTCTGAGTTGAATGCACTCTTTACAAAGAGGTTTCTGAGAATATTTCTGTCTAGTTTTTATGTGAAGATATATCCTTTTCCAACATGGGCCTCGAAGCGCTCCGAATAAACAATTGCAGATTCTACAAAAGGAGTGCTTCAAAACTGTTCTATCGAAAGGAACGTTCAAGTCTGTGAGATGAATGCACTCTTCTCAAAGAGGTTTCTGAGAATGCTGCTGTCTAGTTTTTAGGTGAAGACATTTCCTTTTCCAGCATAGGCCTCAAAGCGCTCCAAATACCCACTTGCAGATTCTACAAAAAGAGTGTCTCCCAACTTCTCTATCAATTGGTAGGTTCAAGTCTGTGAGTTGAATGCAATCCACACAAAGAAGTTTCTGAGAATGCTGCTGTTTAGTTCTTATGTGAAGATATTTCCTTTTCCAGCATAGGCCGGAAATCGCTACAAATATCCACTTGCAGATTTTACCAAAAGTGTGCTTCAAAACTGCTCTTTGAAAAGAAAGGTTCAACACTGTGAGTTGAATGCACATATCGTGAAGAAGTTTCTGAGAATGCTTCTGTCTAGTACTTAGGTGAAGAGATTCCATTTCACAGCATAGGCCTCATAGTGCTCCAAATATCCACTTGCAGATTCTACAAAAAGAGTGTTTGAAAACTGTTCTATCAAAAGGAAGGTTCAACTCTGTGAGTAGAGTGCACTCATCACAAAGAAGTTTCTGAGAATGCTTCTGTCTAGTTTTTATGTGAAGACATTTCCTTTTCCAACATAGGCCTCAAAGCGTTCCGAATAAACACTTGCAGATTGTACAAAAGGAGTGTTTCAAAACTGTTCTATGAAAAGGAACGTTCAAGTCTGTGAGTTGAATGCACTCCTCACAAAGAAGTTTCTGAGAATGCAGCTGTCTAGTTTTTGTGTGAAGATATTTCCTTTTCCTTGCATAGGTCTCAAATCGCTGGAAATATCCACTTGCAGATTTCACAAGAAGAGTGTTTCCAAACTGCTCTATCAAAAGACAGGTTCAACTCTGTGAGTTGAATGCACGCATCGAGAAGAACTTTCTGAGAATGCTTCTGTCTAGTTTTTAGGTGAAGATATTACATTTCCCAGCATAGGCCTCAAAGTGCTCCAAATATCCTTTTGCAGATTTTACAAAAAGAGTGTTTCAAAACTGCTCTTTCAAAAAGAAGGTTCAAGTCTGTGAGTTGAATGCACTCAACACAAGGAAGTTTCTGAGAATGCTTCTGTCTAGTTTTTATGTGAAGATATTTCCATTTCCAGCATAGGCTTCAAAGCACTCCAAATATCCATTTGCAGATTCTACAAAAAGAGTGTTTCCAAACTTCTCTATCAATTAGTAGGTTCAACTCTGTGAGGTGAATGCACTCATCACAAAGAAGTTTCTGAGAATGCTGCTGTTTAGTTCTTATGTGAAGATATTTCCTTTTCCAGCATAGGCCGGAAATCGCTCTAAATATCCACTTGCAGATTTTACCAAAAGTGTGTTTCAAAACTGCTCTTTGAAAAGAAAGGTTCAACTCTGTGAGTTGATTGCACATGTGGTGAAGAAGTTTCTGAGAATGCTTCTGTCTAGTACTTAGCTGAAGAGATTTCATTTCACAGCATAGGCCTCATAGTGCTCCAAATATCCACTTGCAGATTCTACAAAAAGAGTGTTTCAAAACTGTTCTATCAAAAGGAAGGTTCAACTCTGTGACTAGAATGCACTCATCACAAAGAAGTTTCTGAGAATGCTTCTGTCTAGTTTTTATGTGAAGATATTTCCTTTTCCAACATAGGCCTCAAAGCGCTCCGAATAAACACCTGCAGATTGTACAAAAGGAGTGTTTCAAAACTGTTCTATGAAAAGGAACGTTCAAGTCTGTGAGTTGAATGCACTCCTCACAAAGAAGTTTCTGAGAATGCAGCTGTCTAGTTTTTATGTGAAAATATTTCCTTTTCCTTGCATAGACCTCAAATCGCTGGAAATATCCACTTGCAGATTTCACAAAAAGAGTGTTTCCAAACTGCTCTATCAAAAGACGGGTTGAAATCTGTGAGTTAAATGCACGCATCTTGGAGATCTTTCTGAGAATGCTTCTGTCTAGTTTTTAGGTGAAGATATTCCATTTCCCAGCAAGGGTCTCAAAATGCTCCAAATATCCATTTGCAGATTTTACAAAAAGAGTGTTTCAAAGCTGCTCTTTCAAAAAGAAGGTTCAAGTCTATGGGTTGAACGCACTCAACGCAAGGAAGTTTCTGAGAATGCTTCTGTCCAGTTTTTATGTGAATATATTTCCATTTCCAGCCTGGGCTTCAAAGCGCTCCAAATATCCACTTGCAGATTCTACAAAAAGAGTGTTTCCAAAGTTGTCTATCAATTAGTAGGTTTAACTCTGTTAGGTGAATGCACTCATCACAATGAAATTTCTGAGAATGCTTCTCTCTAGTTTTTATGTGAAGCAATTTCCTTTTCCAACGTAGGCCTCAAGGAGCTCTGCATAAACACTTGCGAATTCTACAAACTTAGTGATTGAAAACTGTTCTATCAAAAGGAACGTTCAAGTCTGAGGTGAATGCACTCATCAGAGAGAACTTTCTCAGAATGCTTCTGTCTAGTTTTCAGGTGAAGATATTTCACTTCCCAGCATAGGCCTCAAAGCGCTCCAAATATCCACTTGCAGATTCTACAAAAAGAGTCTTTCAAAACTGCTCTTTGAAAAGGAAGTTTCAAATCTGTGAGTTGAAAGCACTCATCAGAGAGAAGTTTCCGAGAATGATTCTATCTAGTTTTCATCTGCATGTGTTTCCTTTCCCACTAGATGCCGCAATCGCACCAAATATCCACTTGCAGTTTCCACGAAAAGAGTGTTGCAGAACTGCTCCATGGAAAGGAGTGTTCAACTCTGTGAGTTCAATCCCCACATGACATAAAAGTTTCTGAAAATGCTTCTGTCCAGTTTGTATATGAAGATATCTCCTTTTCCAGCATAAGCCTCAAAGAGCTCCAAATATCCACTTGCGTATTCTACAAAAACCGTGTTTCATAACTGGTCTATCAAAAGGGAGGTTCAACTCTGTGAGTTGAATGCACTCATCACAAAGAAGTTTCTGTGAATGCTTCCATCTAGCTTTTACGCAATGATATTTCCTTTTGCAGCATAGGCCTCAAAGCGCTCCAAATATCCACTTGCAGATTCTACAAAAAGAGGGTTTCAAAACTGCTCTATCAAAAGGCAGGTTGAACTCCGTGAGTTGAATGCACAAAGCACAGGGAACTTTCTGAGAAAGCTTTTGTCCAGTTTCTACGTGAAGATATTTCCTTTTCCAGCATAGGCCGGAAATCGCTACAAATATCCACTTGCAGATTTTACCAAAAGTGTGCTTCAAAACTGCTCTTTGAAAAGAAAGGTTCAACACTGTGAGTTGAATGCACATATCGTGAAGAAGTTTCTGAGAATGCTTCTGTCTAGTACTTAGGTGAAGAGATTCCATTTCACAGCATAGGCCTCATAGTCCTTCAAATATCCACTTGCAGATTCTACAAAAAGAGTGTTTGAAAACTGTTCTATCAAAAGGAAGGTTCAACTCTGTGACTAGAATGCACTCATCACAAAGAAGTTTCTGAGAATGCTTCTGTCTAGTTTTTATGTGAAGATATTTCCTTTTCCAACATAGGCCTCAAAGCGCTCCGAATAAGCACCTGCAGATTGTACAAAAGGAGTGTTTCAAAACTGTTCTATGAAAAGGAACGTTCAAGTCTGTGAGTTGAATGCACTCCTCACAAAGAAGTTTCTGAGAATGCAGCTGTCTAGTTTTTGTGTGAAGATATTTCCTTTTCCTTGCATAGACCTCAAATCGCTGGAAACATCCACTTGCAGATTTCACAAAAAGAGTGTTTCCAAACTGCTCTATCAAAAGACGGGTTGAAATCTGTGAGTTGAATGCACGCATCGAGGAGATCTTTCTGAGAATGCTTCTGTCTAGTTTTTAGGTGAAGATATTCCATTTCCCAGCATGGGCCTCAAAATGCTCCAAATATCCACTTGCAGATTTTACAAAAAGAGTGTTTCAAAACTGCTCTTTCAAAAAGAAGGTTCAAGTCTATGGGTTGAACGCACTCAACACAAGGAAGTTTCTGAGAATGCTTCTGTCCAGTTTTTATGTGAATATATTTCCATTTCCAGCCTAGGCTTCAAAGCGCTCCAAATATCCACTTGCAGATTCTACAAAAAGAGTGTTTCCAAACTTGTCTATCAATTAGTAGGTTTAACTCTGTTAGGTGAATGCACTCATCACAATGAAATTTCTGAGAATGCTTCTCTCTAGTTTTTATGTGAAGCAATTTCCTTTTCCAACATAGGCCTCAAGGTGCTCTGCATAAACACTTGCGAATTCTACAAACTTAGTGATTCAAAACTGTTCTATCAAAAGGAACGTTCAAGTCTGAGGTGAATGCACTCATCAGAGAGAACTTTCTCAGAATGCTTCTGTCTAGTTTTCAGGTGAAGATATTTCATTGCCCAGCATAGGCCTCAAAGCGCTCCAAATATCCACTTGCAGATTCTACAAAAAGAGTCTTTCAAAACTGCTCTTTGAAAAGGAAGGTTCAAATCTGTGAGTTGAAAGCACTCATCAGAGAGAAGTTTCCGAGAATGATTCTATCTAGTTTTCATCTGCATGTGTTTCCTTTTCCACTAGATGCCGCAATCGCACCAAATATCCACTTGCAGTTTCCACGAAAAGAGTGTTGCAGAACTGCTCCATGGAAAGGAGTGTTCAACTCTGTGAGTTCAATCCCCACATGACATAAAAGTTTCTGAAAATGCTTCTGTCCAGTTTGTATATGAAGATATCTCCTTTTCCAGCATAAGCCTCAAAGAGCTCCAAATATCCACTTGCGTATTCTACAAAAACCGTGTTTCATAACTGGTCTATCAAAAGGGAGGTTCAACTCTGTGAGTTGAATGCACTCATCACAAAGAAGTTTCTGTGAATGCTTCCATCTAGCTTTTATGCAATGATGTTTCCTTTTGCAGCATAGGCCTCAAAGCGCTCCAAATATCCACTTGCAGATTCTACAAAAAGAGGGTTTCAAAACTGCTCTATCAAAAGGCAGGTTGAACTCCGTGAGTTGAATGCACAAAGCACAGGGAACTTTCTGAGAAAGCTTTTGTCCAGTTTCTACGTGAAGATATTTCCTCTTCCAGCATAGGCCGGAAATCGCTACAAATATCCACTTGCAGATTTTACCAAAAGTGTGCTTCAAAACTGCTCTTTGAAAAGAAAGGTTCAACACTGTGAGTTGAATGCACATATCGTGAAGAAGTTTCTGAGAATGCTTCTGTCTAGTACTTAGGTGAAGAGATTCCATTTCACAGCATAGGCCTCATAGTCCTTCAAATATCCACTTGCAGATTCTACAAAAAGAGTGTTTGAAAACTGTTCTATCAAAAGGAAGGTTCAACTCTGTGACTAGAATGCACTCATCACAAAGAAGTTTCTGAGAATGCTTCTGTCTAGTTTTTATGTGAAGATATTTCCTTTTCCAACATAGGCCTCAAAGCGCTCCGAATAAGCACCTGCAGATTGTACAAAAGGAGTGTTTCAAAACTGTTCTATGAAAAGGAACGTTCAAGTCTGTGAGTTGAATGCACTCCTCACAAAGAAGTTTCTGAGAATGCAGCTGTCTAGTTTTTGTGTGAAGATATTTCCTTTTCCTTGCATAGACCTCAAATCGCTGGAAACATCCACTTGCAGATTTCACAAAAAGAGTGTTTCCAAACTGCTCTATCAAAAGACGGGTTGAAATCTGTGAGTTGAATGCACGCATCGAGGAGATCTTTCTGAGAATGCTTCTGTCTAGTTTTTAGGTGAAGATATTCCATTTCCCAGCATGGGCCTCAAAATGCTCCAAATATCCACATGCAGATTTTACAAAAAGAGTGTTTCAAAACTGCTCTTTCAAAAAGAAGGTTCAAGTCTATGGGTTGAACGCACTCAACACAAGGAAGTTTCTGAGAATGCTTCTGTCCAGTTTTTATGTGAATATATTTCCATTTCCAGCCTAGGCTTCAAAGCGCTCCAAATATCCACTTGCAGATTCTACAAAAAGAGTGTTTCCAAACTTGTCTATCAATTAGTAGGTTTAACTCTGTTAGGTGAATGCACTCATCACAATGAAATTTCTGAGAATGCTTCTCTCTAGTTTTTATGTGAAGCAATTTCCTTTTCCAACATAGGCCTCAAGGTGCTCTGCATAAACACTTGCGAATTCTACAAACTTAGTGATTCAAAACTGTTCTATCAAAAGGAACGTTCAAGTCTGAGGTGAATGCACTCATCAGAGAGAACTTTCTCAGAATGCTTCTGTCTAGTTTTCAGGTGAAGATATTTCATTGCCCAGCATAGGCCTCAAAGCGCTCCAAATATCCACTTGCAGATTCTACAAAAAGAGTCTTTCAAAACTGCTCTTTGAAAAGGAAGGTTCAAATCTGTGAGTTGAAAGCACTCATCAGAGAGAAGTTTCCGAGAATGATTCTATCTAGTTTTCATCTGCATGTGTTTCCTTTTCCACTAGATGCCGCAATCGCACCAAATATCCACTTGCAGTTTCCACGAAAAGAGTGTTGCAGAACTGCTCCATGGAAAGGAGTGTTCAACTCTGTGAGTTCAATCCCCACATGACATAAAAGTTTCTGAAAATGCTTCTGTCCAGTTTGTATATGAAGATATCTCCTTTTCCAGCATAAGCCTCAAAGAGCTCCAAATATCCACTTGCGTATTCTACAAAAACCGTGTTTCATAACTGGTCTATCAAAAGGGAGGTTCAACTCTGTGAGTTGAATGCACTCATCACAAAGAAGTTTCTGTGAATGCTTCCATTTAGCTTTTATGCAATGATGTTTCCTTTTGCAGCATAGGCCTCAAAGCGCTCCAAATATCCACTTGCAGATTCTACAAAAAGAGGGTTTCAAAACTGCTCTATCAAAAGGCAGGTTGAACTCCGTGAGTTGAATGCACAAAGCACAGGGAACTTTCTGAGAAAGCTTTTGTCCAGTTTCTACGTGAAGATATTTCCTATTCCTGCATAGGCCTCAAAGCACTCCATCCATCCACATGAAGATTCTACTAAGAGTGTTTCGAAACTTCTCTATCAAAAGAAAGGTTGAACTCCGTGAGTTCAACGCACACATCACAAAGAAGTTTCTGAGAATGCTTCTGTCCAGTTTTTATATGAAGATATTTCCTTTTCCAGCATAGGCCTCAAAGCGCTCCATATATCCACTTGCAGATGCTACAAAAAGAGTGTTTCAAAACTGCTCTTTCAGAAGGAAGCTTCAAGTCTGTGAGTTGAATGCACTTCTCACAAAGACGTTTCTGAGAATGCTTCTGTCTAGATTTCATGAGAAGATGTTTGCGTTTACATCACAGGCCTCAAATAACTCCAAATATTCACTTGCGTGTTCTACAAAAAGAGTGTTTCGAAACTTCTCTATCGATTGGTAGGTTCAACTCTCTGAGTTGAATGCACTCTTTACATAGAGGTTTCTGAGAATATTTCTGTCTAGTTTTTATGTGAAGATATATCCTTTTCCAACATGGGCCTCGAAGCGCTCCGAATAAACAATTGCAGATTCTACAAAAGGAGTGCTTCAAAACTGTTCTATCGAAAGGAACGTTCAAGTCTGTGAGATGAATGCACTCTTCTCAAAGAGGTTTCTGAGAATGCTGCTGTCTAGTTTTTAGGTGAAGACATTTCCTTTTCCAGCATAGGCCTCAAAGCGCTCCAAATACCCACTTGCAGATTCTACAAAAAGAGTGTCTCCCAACTTCTCTATCAATTGGTAGGTTCAAGTCTGTGAGTTGAATGCAATCCACACAAAGAAGTTTCTGAGAATGCTGCTGTTTAGTTCTTATGTGAAGATATTTCCTTTTCCAGCATAGGCCGGAAATCGCTACAAATATCCACTTGCAGATTTTACCAAAAGTGTGCTTCAAAACTGCTCTTTGAAAAGAAAGGTTCAACACTGTGAGTTGAATGCACATATCGTGAAGAAGTTTCTGAGAATGCTTCTGTCTAGTACTTAGGTGAAGAGATTCCATTTCACAGCATAGGCCTCATAGTGCTCCAAATATCCACTTGCAGATTCTACAAAAAGAGTGTTTGAAAACTGTTCTATCAAAAGGAAGGTTCAACTCTGTGACTAGAATGCACTCATCACAAAGAAGTTTCTGAGAATGCTTCTGTCTAGTTTTTATGTGAAGACATTTCCTTTTCCAACATAGGCCTCAAAGCGTTCCGAATAAACACTTGCAGATTGTACAAAAGGAGTGTTTCAAAACTGTTCTATGAAAAGGAACGTTCAAGTCTGTGAGTTGAATGCACTCCTCACAAAGAAGTTTCTGAGAATGCAGCTGTCTAGTTTTTGTGTGAAGATATTTCCTTTTCCTTGCATAGGTCTCAAATCGCTGGAAATATCCACTTGCAGATTTCACAAAAAGAGTGTTTCCAAACTGCTCTATCAAAAGACAGGTTCAACTCTGTGAGTGGAATGCACGCATCGAGAAGAACTTTCTGAGAATGCTTCTGTCTAGTTTTTAGGTGAAGATATTACATTTCCCAGCATAGGCCTCAAAGTGCTCCAAATATCCTTTTGCAGATTTTACAAAAAGAGTGTTTCAAAACTGCTCTTTCAAAAAGAAGGTTCAACTCTCTGAGTTGAATGCACTCAACACAAGGAAGTTTCTGAGAATGCTTCTGTCTAGTTTTTATGTGAAGATATTTCCATTTCCAGCATAGGCCTCAAAGCGCTCCAAATATCCATTTGCAGATTCTACAAAAAGAGTGTTTCCAAACTTCTCTATCAATTAGTAGGTTCAACTCTGTGAGGTGAATGCACTCATCACAAAGAAGTTTCTGAGAATGCTGCTGTTTAGTTCTTATGTGAAGATATTTCCTTTTCCAGCATAGGCCGGAAATCGCTCTAAATATCCACTTGCAGATTTTACCAAAAGTGTGTTTCAAAACTGCTCTTTGAAAAGAAAGGTTCAACTCTGTGAGTTGATTGCACATGTGGTGAAGAAGTTTCTGAGAATGCTTCTGTCTAGTACTTAGCTGAAGAGATTTCATTTCACAGCATAGGCCTCATAGTGCTCCAAATATCCACTTGCAGATTCTACAAAAAGAGTGTTTCAAAACTGTTCTATCAAAAGGAAGGTTCAACTCTGTGACTAGAATGCACTCATCACAAAGAAGTTTCTGGGAATGCTTCTGTCTAGTTTTTATGTGAAGATATTTCCTTTTCCAACATAGGCCTCAAAGCGCTCCGAATAAACACCTGCAGATTGTACAAAAGGAGTGTTTCAAAACTGTTCTATGAAAAGGAACGTTCAAGTCTGTGAGTTGAATGCACTCCTCACAAAGAAGTTTCTGAGAATGCAGCTGTCTAGTTTTTGTGTGAAGATATTTCCTTTTCCTTGCATAGACCTCAAATCGCTGGAAATATCCACTTGCAGATTTCACAAAAAGAGTGTTTCCAAACTGCTCTATCAAAAGACGGGTTGAAATCTGTGAGTTGAATGCACGCATCGAGGAGATCTTTCTGAGAATGCTTCTGTCTAGTTTTTAGGTGAAGATATTCCATTTCCCAGCAAGGGCCTCAAAATGCTCCAAATATCCATTTGCAGATTTTACAAAAAGAGTGTTTCAAAGCTGCTCTTTCAAAAAGAAGGTTCAAGCCTATGGGTTGAACGCACTCAACGCAAGGAAGTTTCTGAGAATGCTTCTGTCCAGTTTTTATGTGAATATATTTCCATTTCCAGCCTAGGCTTCAAAGCGCTCCAAATATCCACTTGCAGATTCTACAAAAAGAGTGTTTCCAAACTTGTCTATCAATTAGTAGGTTTAACTCTGTTAGGTGAATGCACTCATCACAATGAAATTTCTGAGAATGCTTCTCTCTAGTTTTTATGTGAAGCAATTTCCTTTTCCAACGTAGGCCTCAAGGTGCTCTGCATAAACACTTGCGAATTCTACAAACTTAGTGATTCAAAACTGTTCTATCAAAAGGAACGTTCAAGTCTGAGGTGAATGCACTCATCAGAGAGAACTTTCTCAGAATGCTTCTGTCTAGTTTTCAGGTGAAGATATTTCACTTCCCAGCATAGGCCTCAAAGCGCTCCAAATATCCACTTGCAGATTCTACAAAAAGAGTCTTTCAAAACTGCTCTTTGAAAAGGAAGGTTCAAATCTGTGAGTTGAAAGCACTCATCAGAGAGAAGTTTCCGAGAATGATTCTATCTAGTTTTCATCTGCATGTGTTTCCTTTTCCACTAGATGCCGCAATCGCACCAAATATCCACTTGCAGTTTCCACGAAAAGAGTGTTGCAGAACTGCTCCATGGAAAGGAGTGTTCAACTCTGTGAGTTCAATCCCCACATGACATAAAAGTTTCTGAAAATGCTTCTGTCCAGTTTGTATATGAAGATTTCTCCTTTTCCTGCATAAGCCTCAAAGAGCTCCAAATATCCACTTGCGTATTCTACAAAAACCGTGTTTCATAACTGGTCTATCAAAAGGGAGGTTCAACTCTGTGAGTTGAATGCACTCATCACAAAGAAGTTTCTGTGAATGCTTCCATCTAGCTTTTATGCAATGATATTTCCTTTTGCAGCATAGGCCTCAAAGCGCTCCAAATATCCACTTGCAGATTCTACAAAAAGAGGGTTTCAAAACTGCTCTATCAAAAGGCAGGTTGAACTCCGTGAGTTGAATGCACAAAGCACAGGGGACTTTCTGAGAAAGCTTTTGTCCAGTTTCTACGTGAAGATATTTCCTATTCCTGCATAGGCCTCAAAGCACTCCATCCATCCACATGAAGATTCTACTAAGAGTGTTTCGAAACTTCTCTATCAAAAGAAAGGTTGAACTCCGTGAGTTCAACGCACACATCACAAAGAAGTTTCTGAGAATGCTTCTGTCCAGCTTTTATATGAAGATATTTCCTTTTCCAGCATAGGCCTCAAAGCGCTCCATATATCCACTTGCAGATGCTACAAAAAGAGTGTTTCAAAACAGCTCTTTCAGAAGGAAGCTTCAAGTCTGTGAGTTGAATGCACTTCTCACAAAGACGTTTCTGAGAATGCTTCTGTCTAGATTTCATGAGAAGATGTTTCCATTTACATCACAGGCCTCAAATCCCTCCAAATATTCACTTGCGTGTTCTACAAAAAGAGTGTTTCGAAACTTCTCTATCGATTGGTAGGTTCAACTCTCTGAGTTGAATGCACTCTTTACAAAGAGGTTTCTGAGAATATTTCTGTCTAGTTTTTATGTGAAGATATATCCTTTTCCAACATAGGCCTCGAAGCGCTCCGACTAAACAATTGCAGATTCTACAAAAGGAGTGCTTCAAAACTGTTCTATCGAAAGGAACGTTCAAGTCTGTGAGATGAATGCACTCTTCTCAAAGAGGTTTCTGAGAATGCTGCTGTCTAGTTTTTAGGTGAAGACATTTCCTTTTCCAGCATAGGCCTCAAAGCGCTCCAAATACCCACTCGCAGATTCTACAAAAAGAGTGTCTCCCAACTTCTCTATCAATTGGTAGGTTCAAGTCTGTGAGTTGAATGCAATCCACACAAAGAAGTTTCTGAGAATGCTGCTGTTTAGTTCTTATGTGAAGATATTTCCTTTTCCAGCATAGGCCGGAAATCGCTACAAATATCCACTTGCAGATTTTACCAAAAGTGTGCTTCAAAACTGCTCTTTGAAAAGAAAGGTTCAACACTGTGAGTTGAATGCACATATCGTGAAGAAGTTTCTGAGAATGCTTCTGTCTAGTACTTAGGTGAAGAGATTCCATTTCACAGCATAGGCCTCATAGTGCTCCAAATATCCACTTGCAGATTCTACAAAAAGAGTGTTTGAAAACTGTTCTATCAAAAGGAAGGTTCAACTCTGTGACTAGAATGCACTCATCACAAAGAAGTTTCTGAGAATGCTTCTGTCTAGTTTTTATGTGAAGACATTTCCTTTTCCAACATAGGCCTCAAAGCGTTCCGAATAAACACTTGCAGATTGTACAAAAGGAGTGTTTCAAAACTGTTCTATGAAAAGGAACGTTCAAGTCTGTGAGTTGAATGCACTCCTCACAAAGAAGTTTCTGAGAATGCAGCTGTCTAGTTTTTGTGTGAAGATATTTCCTTTTCCTTGCATAGGTCTCAAATCGCTGGAAATATCCACTTGCAGATTTCACAAAAAGAGTGTTTCCAAACTGCTCTATCAAAAGACAGGTTCAACTCTGTGAGTGGAATGCACGCATCGAGAAGAACTTTCTGAGAATGCTTCTGTCTAGTTTTTAGGTGAAGATATTACATTTCCCAGCATAGGCCTCAAAGTGCTCCAAATATCCTTTTGCAGATTTTACAAAAAGAGTGTTTCAAAACTGCTCTTTCAAAAAGAAGGTTCAAGTCTGTGAGTTGAATGCACTCAACACAAGGAAGTTTCTGAGAATGCTTCTGTCTAGTTTTTATGTGAAGATATTTCCTTTTCCAGCATAGGCCTCAAAGCGCTCCAAATATCCATTTGCAGATTCTACAAAAAGAGTGTTTCCAAACTTCTCTATCAATTAGAAGGTTCAACTCTGTGAGGTGAATGCACTCATCACAAAGAAGTTTCTGAGAATGCTGCTGTTTAGTTCTTATGTGAAGATATTTCCTTTTCCAGCATAGGCCGGAAATCGCTACAAATTTCCACTTGCAGATTTTACCAAAAGTGTGTTTCAAAACTACTCTTTGAAAAGAAAGGTTCAACTCTGTGAGTTGATTGCACATGTGGTGAAGAAGTTTCTGAGAATGCTTCTGTCTAGTACTTAGCTGAAGAGATTTCATTTCACAGCATAGGCCTCATAGTGCTCCAAATATCCACTTGCAGATTCTACAAAAAGAGTGTTTCAAAACTGTTCTATCAAAGGGAAGGTTCAACTCTGTGACTGGAATTCACTCATCACAAAGAAGTTTCTGAGAATGCTTCTGTCTAGTTTTTATGTGAAGATATTTCCTTTTCCAACATAGGCCTCAAAGCGCTCCGAATAAACACCTGCAGATTGTACAAAAGGAGTGTTTCAAAACTGTTCTATGAAAAGGAACGTTCAAGTCTGTGAGTTGAATGCACTCCTCACAAAGAAGTTTCTGAGAATGCAGCTGTCTAGTTTTTGTGTGAAGATATTTCCTTTTCCTTGCATAGACCTCAAATCGCTGGAAATATCCACTTGCAGATTTCACAAAAAGAGTGTTTCCAAACTGCTCTATCAAAAGACGGGTTGAAATCTGTGAGTTGAATGCACGCATCGAGGAGATCTTTCTGAGAATGCTTCTGTCTAGTTTTTAGGTGATGATATTCCATTTCCCAGCATGGGCCTCAAAATGCTCCAAATATCCATTTGCAGATTTTACAAAAAGAGTGTTTCAAAACTGCTCTTTCAAAAAGAAGGATGATTTCCAATTTCATCCATGTCCCTACAAAGGACATGATCATTCTCAGTAAACTATCGCAAGAACAAAAAACCAAACACCGCATATTCTCACTCATAGGTGGGAATTGAACAATGAGAACACATGGACACAGGAAGGGGAACATCACACTTCAGGGACTGTTGTGGGTTGGGGGGAGGGGGCAGGGATAACATTGGGAGATATACCTAATGCTAGATGACGAGTTGGTGGGTGCAGTGCACCAGCATGGCACATGTATACATATGCAACTTACTGCACATTGGGCACATGTACCATAAAACCTAAAGTATAATAATAATATTAATAATAATAATTACAATAAAAGAAAAAAAAAAAAAAAAAAAAAGAAAGTTCAAGTCTATGGGTTGAACGCACTCAACACAAGGAAGTTTCTGAGAATGCTTCTGTCCAGTTTTTATGTGAATATATTTCCATTTCCAGCCTAGGCTTCAAAGCGCTCCAAATATCCACTTGCAGATTCTACAAAAAGAGTGTTTCCAAACTTGTCTATCAATTAGTAGGTTTAACTCTGTTAGGTGAATGCACTCATCACAATGAAATTTCTGAGAATGCTTCTCTCTAGTTTTTATGTGAAGCAATTTCCTTTTCCAACGTAGGCCTCAAGGTGCTCTGCATAAACACTTGCGAATTCTACAAACTTAGTGATTCAAAACTGTTCTATCAAAAGGAACGTTCAAGTCTGAGGTGAATGCACTCATCAGAGAGAACTTTCTCAGAATGCTTCTGTCTAGTTTTCAGGTGAAGATATTTCACTTCCCAGCATAGGCCTCAAAGCGCTCCAAATATCCACTTGCAGATTCTACAAAAAGAGTCTTTCAAAACTGCTCTTTGAAAAGGAAGTTTCAAATCTGTGAGTTGAAAGCACTCATCAGAGAGAAGTTTCCGAGAATGATTCTATCTAGTTTTCATCTGCATGTGTTTCCTTTCCCACTAGATGCCGCAATCGCACCAAATATCCACTTGCAGTTTCCACGAAAAGAGTGTTGCAGAACTGCTCCATGGAAAGGAGTGTTCAACTCTGTGAGTTCAATCCCCACATGACATAAAAGTTTCTGAAAATGCTTCTGTCCAGTTTGTATATGAAGATATCTCCTTTTCCAGCATAAGCCTCAAAGAGCTCCAAATATCCACTTGCGTATTCTACAAAAACCGTGTTTCATAACTGGTCTATCAAAAGGGAGGTTCAACTCTGTGAGTTGAATGCACTCATCACAAAGAAGTTTCTGTGAATGCTTCCATCTAGCTTTTATGCAATGATATTTCCTTTTGCAGCATAGGCCTCAAAGCGCTCCAAATATCCACTTGCAGATTCTACAAAAAGAGGGTTTCAAAACTGCTCTATCAAAAGGCAGGTTGAACTCCGTGAGTTGAATGCACAAAGCACAGGGAACTTTCTGAGAAAGCTTTTGTCCAGTTTCTACGTGAAGATATTTCCTTTTCCAGCATAGGCCGGAAATCGCTACAAATATCCACTTGCAGATTTTACCAAAAGTGTGCTTCAAAACTGCTCTTTGAAAAGAAAGGTTCAACACTGTGAGTTGAATGCACATATCGTGAAGAAGTTTCTGAGAATGCTTCTGTCTAGTACTTAGGTGAAGAGATTCCATTTCACAGCATAGGCCTCATAGTGCTCCAAATATCCACTTGCAGATTCTACAAAAAGAGTGTTTGAAAACTGTTCTATCAAAAGGAAGGTTCAACTCTGTGAGTAGAATGCACTCATCACAAAGAAGTTTCTGAGAATGCTTCTGTCTAGTTTTTATGTGAAGACATTTCCTTTTCCAACATAGGCCTCAAAGCGTTCCGAATAAACACTTGCAGATTGTACAAAAGGAGTGTTTCAAAACTGTTCTATGAAAAGGAACGTTCAAGTCTGTGAGTTGAATGCACTCCTCACAAAGAAGTTTCTGAGAATGCAGCTGTCTAGTTTTTGTGTGAAGATATTTCCTTTTCCTTGCATAGGTCTCAAATCGCTGGAAATATCCACTTGCAGATTTCACAAAAAGAGTGTTTCCAAACTGCTCTATCAAAAGACAGGTTCAACTCTGTGAGTGGAATGCACGCATCGAGAAGAACTTTCTGAGAATGCTTCTGTCTAGTTTTTAGGTGAAGATATTACATTTCCCAGCATAGGCCTCAAAGTGCTCCAAATATCCTTTTGCAGATTTTACAAAAAGAGTGTTTCAAAACTGCTCTTTCAAAAAGAAGGTTCAACTCTCTGAGTTGAATGCACTCAACACAAGGAAGTTTCTGAGAATGCTTCTGTCTAGTTTTTATGTGAAGATATTTCCATTTCCAGCATAGGCCTCAAAGCGCTCCAAATATCCATTTGCAGATTCTACAAAAAGAGTGTTTCCAAACTTCTCTATCAATTAGTAGGTTCAACTCTGTGAGGTGAATGCACTCATCACAAAGAAGTTTCTGAGAATGCTGCTGTTTAGTTCTTATGTGAAGATATTTCCTTTTCCAGCATAGGCCGGAAATCGCTCTAAATATCCACTTGCAGATTTTACCAAAAGTGTGTTTCAAAACTGCTCTTTGAAAAGAAAGGTTCAACTCTGTGAGTTGATTGCACATGTGGTGAAGAAGTTTCTGAGAATGCTTCTGTCTAGTACTTAGCTGAAGAGATTTCATTTCACAGCATAGGCCTCATAGTGCTCCAAATATCCACTTGCAGATTCTACAAAAAGAGTGTTTCAAAACTGTTCTATCAAAAGGAAGGTTCAACTCTGTGACTACAATGCACTCATCACAAAGAAGTTTCTGGGAATGCTTCTGTCTAGTTTTTATGTGAAGATATTTCCTTTTCCAACATAGGCCTCAAAGCGCTCCGAATAAACACCTGCAGATTGTACAAAAGGAGTGTTTCAAAACTGTTCTATGAAAAGGAACGTTCAAGTCTGTGAGTTGAATGCACTCCTCACAAAGAAGTTTCTGAGAATGCAGCTGTCTAGTTTTTGTGTGAAGATATTTCCTTTTCCTTGCATAGACCTCAAATCGCTGGAAATATCCACTTGCAGATTTCACAAAAAGAGTGTTTCCAAACTGCTCTATCAAAAGACGGGTTGAAATCTGTGAGTTGAATGCACGCATCGAGGAGATCTTTCTGAGAATGCTTCTGTCTAGTTTTTAGGTGAAGATATTCCATTTCCCAGCAAGGGCCTCAAAATGCTCCAAATATCCATTTGCAGATTTTACAAAAAGAGTGTTTCAAAGCTGCTCTTTCAAAAAGAAGGTTCAAGCCTATGGGTTGAACGCACTCAACGCAAGGAAGTTTCTGAGAATGCTTCTGTCCAGTTTTTATGTGAATATATTTCCATTTCCAGCCTAGGCTTCAAAGCGCTCCAAATATCCACTTGCAGATTCTACAAAAAGAGTGTTTCCAAACTTGTCTATCAATTAGTAGGTTTAACTCTGTTAGGTGAATGCACTCATCACAATGAAATTTCTGAGAATGCTTCTCTCTAGTTTTTATGTGAAGCAATTTCCTTTTCCAACGTAGGCCTCAAGGTGCTCTGCATAAACACTTGCGAATTCTACAAACTTAGTGATTCAAAACTGTTCTATCAAAAGGAACGTTCAAGTCTGAGGTGAATGCACTCATCAGAGAGAACTTTCTCAGAATGCTTCTGTCTAGTTTTCAGGTGAAGATATTTCACTTCCCAGCATAGGCCTCAAAGCGCTCCAAATATCCACTTGCAGATTCTACAAAAAGAGTCTTTCAAAACTGCTCTTTGAAAAGGAAGGTTCAAATCTGTGAGTTGAAAGCACTCATCAGAGAGAAGTTTCCGAGAATGATTCTATCTAGTTTTCATCTGCATGTGTTTCCTTTTCCACTAGATGCCGCAATCGCACCAAATATCCACTTGCAGTTTCCACGAAAAGAGTGTTGCAGAACTGCTCCATGGAAAGGAGTGTTCAACTCTGTGAGTTCAATCCCCACATGACATAAAAGTTTCTGAAAATGCTTCTGTCCAGTTTGTATATGAAGATTTCTCCTTTTCCTGCATAAGCCTCAAAGAGCTCCAAATATCCACTTGCGTATTCTACAAAAACCGTGTTTCATAACTGGTCTATCAAAAGGGAGGTTCAACTCTGTGAGTTGAATGCACTCATCACAAAGAAGTTTCTGTGAATGCTTCCATCTAGCTTTTATGCAATGATATTTCCTTTTGCAGCATAGGCCTCAAAGCGCTCCAAATATCCACTTGCAGATTCTACAAAAAGAGGGTTTCAAAACTGCTCTATCAAAAGGCAGGTTGAACTCCGTGAGTTGAATGCACAAAGCACAGGGGACTTTCTGAGAAAGCTTTTGTCCAGTTTCTACGTGAAGATATTTCCTATTCCTGCATAGGCCTCAAAGCACTCCATCCATCCACATGAAGATTCTACTAAGAGTGTTTCGAAACTTCTCTATCAAAAGAAAGGTTGAACTCCGTGAGTTCAACGCACACATCACAAAGAAGTTTCTGAGAATGCTTCTGTCCAGCTTTTATATGAAGATATTTCCTTTTCCAGCATAGGCCTCAAAGCGCTCCATATATCCACTTGCAGATGCTACAAAAAGAGTGTTTCAAAACAGCTCTTTCAGAAGGAAGCTTCAAGTCTGTGAGTTGAATGCACTTCTCACAAAGACGTTTCTGAGAATGCTTCTGTCTAGATTTCATGAGAAGATGTTTCCATTTACATCACAGGCCTCAAATCCCTCCAAATATTCACTTGCGTGTTCTACAAAAAGAGTGTTTCGAAACTTCTCTATCGATTGGTAGGTTCAACTCTCTGAGTTGAATGCACTCTTTACAAAGAGGTTTCTGAGAATATTTCTGTCTAGTTTTTATGTGAAGATATATCCTTTTCCAACATAGGCCTCGAAGCGCTCCGACTAAACAATTGCAGATTCTACAAAAGGAGTGCTTCAAAACTGTTCTATCGAAAGGAACGTTCAAGTCTGTGAGATGAATGCACTCTTCTCAAAGAGGTTTCTGAGAATGCTGCTGTCTAGTTTTTAGGTGAAGACATTTCCTTTTCCAGCATAGGCCTCAAAGCGCTCCAAATACCCACTCGCAGATTCTACAAAAAGAGTGTCTCCCAACTTCTCTATCAATTGGTAGGTTCAAGTCTGTGAGTTGAATGCAATCCACACAAAGAAGTTTCTGAGAATGCTGCTGTTTAGTTCTTATGTGAAGATATTTCCTTTTCCAGCATAGGCCGGAAATCGCTACAAATATCCACTTGCAGATTTTACCAAAAGTGTGCTTCAAAACTGCTCTTTGAAAAGAAAGGTTCAACACTGTGAGTTGAATGCACATATCGTGAAGAAGTTTCTGAGAATGCTTCTGTCTAGTACTTAGGTGAAGAGATTCCATTTCACAGCATAGGCCTCATAGTGCTCCAAATATCCACTTGCAGATTCTACAAAAAGAGTGTTTGAAAACTGTTCTATCAAAAGGAAGGTTCAACTCTGTGACTAGAATGCACTCATCACAAAGAAGTTTCTGAGAATGCTTCTGTCTAGTTTTTATGTGAAGACATTTCCTTTTCCAACATAGGCCTCAAAGCGTTCCGAATAAACACTTGCAGATTGTACAAAAGGAGTGTTTCAAAACTGTTCTATGAAAAGGAACGTTCAAGTCTGTGAGTTGAATGCACTCCTCACAAAGAAGTTTCTGAGAATGCAGCTGTCTAGTTTTTGTGTGAAGATATTTCCTTTTCCTTGCATAGGTCTCAAATCGCTGGAAATATCCACTTGCAGATTTCACAAAAAGAGTGTTTCCAAACTGCTCTATCAAAAGACAGGTTCAACTCTGTGAGTGGAATGCACGCATCGAGAAGAACTTTCTGAGAATGCTTCTGTCTAGTTTTTAGGTGAAGATATTACATTTCCCAGCATAGGCCTCAAAGTGCTCCAAATATCCTTTTGCAGATTTTACAAAAAGAGTGTTTCAAAACTGCTCTTTCAAAAAGAAGGTTCAAGTCTGTGAGTTGAATGCACTCAACACAAGGAAGTTTCTGAGAATGCTTCTGTCTAGTTTTTATGTGAAGATATTTCCTTTTCCAGCATAGGCCTCAAAGCGCTCCAAATATCCATTTGCAGATTCTACAAAAAGAGTGTTTCCAAACTTCTCTATCAATTAGAAGGTTCAACTCTGTGAGGTGAATGCACTCATCACAAAGAAGTTTCTGAGAATGCTGCTGTTTAGTTCTTATGTGAAGATATTTCCTTTTCCAGCATAGGCCGGAAATCGCTACAAATTTCCACTTGCAGATTTTACCAAAAGTGTGTTTCAAAACTACTCTTTGAAAAGAAAGGTTCAACTCTGTGAGTTGATTGCACATGTGGTGAAGAAGTTTCTGAGAATGCTTCTGTCTAGTACTTAGCTGAAGAGATTTCATTTCACAGCATAGGCCTCATAGTGCTCCAAATATCCACTTGCAGATTCTACAAAAAGAGTGTTTCAAAACTGTTCTATCAAAAGGAAGGTTCAACTCTGTGACTGGAATTCACTCATCACAAAGAAGTTTCTGAGAATGCTTCTGTCTAGTTTTTATGTGAAGATATTTCCTTTTCCAACATAGGCCTCAAAGCGCTCCGAATAAACACCTGCAGATTGTACAAAAGGAGTGTTTCAAAACTGTTCTATGAAAAGGAACGTTCAAGTCTGTGAGTTGAATGCACTCCTCACAAAGAAGTTTCTGAGAATGCAGCTGTCTAGTTTTTGTGTGAAGATATTTCCTTTTCCTTGCATAGACCTCAAATCGCTGGAAATATCCACTTGCAGATTTCACAAAAAGAGTGTTTCCAAACTGCTCTATCAAAAGACGGGTTGAAATCTGTGAGTTGAATGCACGCATCGAGGAGATCTTTCTGAGAATGCTTCTGTCTAGTTTTTAGGTGATGATATTCCATTTCCCAGCATGGGCCTCAAAATGCTCCAAATATCCATTTGCAGATTTTACAAAAAGAGTGTTTCAAAACTGCTCTTTCAAAAAGAAGGATGATTTCCAATTTCATCCATGTCCCTACAAAGGACATGATCATTCTCAGTAAACTATCGCAAGAACAAAAAACCAAACACCGCATATTCTCACTCATAGGTGGGAATTGAACAATGAGAACACATGGACACAGGAAGGGGAACATCACACTTCAGGGACTGTTGTGGGTTGGGGGGAGGGGGCAGGGATAACATTGGGAGATATACCTAATGCTAGATGACGAGTTGGTGGGTGCAGTGCACCAGCATGGCACATGTATACATATGCAACTTACTGCACATTGGGCACATGTACCATAAAACCTAAAGTATAATAATAATATTAATAATAATAATTACAATAAAAGAAAAAAAAAAAAAAAAAAAAGAAAGTTCAAGTCTATGGGTTGAACGCACTCAACACAAGGAAGTTTCTGAGAATGCTTCTGTCCAGTTTTTATGTGAATATATTTCCATTTCCAGCCTAGGCTTCAAAGCGCTCCAAATATCCACTTGCAGATTCTACAAAAAGAGTGTTTCCAAACTTGTCTATCAATTAGTAGGTTTAACTCTGTTAGGTGAATGCACTCATCACAATGAAATTTCTGAGAATGCTTCTCTCTAGTTTTTATGTGAAGCAATTTCCTTTTCCAACGTAGGCCTCAAGGTGCTCTGCATAAACACTTGCGAATTCTACAAACTTAGTGATTCAAAACTGTTCTATCAAAAGGAACGTTCAAGTCTGAGGTGAATGCACTCATCAGAGAGAACTTTCTCAGAATGCTTCTGTCTAGTTTTCAGGTGAAGATATTTCACTTCCCAGCATAGGCCTCAAAGCGCTCCAAATATCCACTTGCAGATTCTACAAAAAGAGTCTTTCAAAACTGCTCTTTGAAAAGGAAGTTTCAAATCTGTGAGTTGAAAGCACTCATCAGAGAGAAGTTTCCGAGAATGATTCTATCTAGTTTTCATCTGCATGTGTTTCCTTTCCCACTAGATGCCGCAATCGCACCAAATATCCACTTGCAGTTTCCACGAAAAGAGTGTTGCAGAACTGCTCCATGGAAAGGAGTGTTCAACTCTGTGAGTTCAATCCCCACATGACATAAAAGTTTCTGAAAATGCTTCTGTCCAGTTTGTATATGAAGATATCTCCTTTTCCAGCATAAGCCTCAAAGAGCTCCAAATATCCACTTGCGTATTCTACAAAAACCGTGTTTCATAACTGGTCTATCAAAAGGGAGGTTCAACTCTGTGAGTTGAATGCACTCATCACAAAGAAGTTTCTGTGAATGCTTCCATCTAGCTTTTATGCAATGATATTTCCTTTTGCAGCATAGGCCTCAAAGCGCTCCAAATATCCACTTGCAGATTCTACAAAAAGAGGGTTTCAAAACTGCTCTATCAAAAGGCAGGTTGAACTCCGTGAGTTGAATGCACAAAGCACAGGGAACTTTCTGAGAAAGCTTTTGTCCAGTTTCTACGTGAAGATATTTCCTTTTCCAGCATAGGCCGGAAATCGCTACAAATATCCACTTGCAGATTTTACCAAAAGTGTGCTTCAAAACTGCTCTTTGAAAAGAAAGGTTCAACACTGTGAGTTGAATGCACATATCGTGAAGAAGTTTCTGAGAATGCTTCTGTCTAGTACTTAGGTGAAGAGATTCCATTTCACAGCATAGGCCTCA
The DNA here is from genome assembly GCF_028885625.2 of Pongo pygmaeus. NCBI lineage: Eukaryota > Metazoa > Chordata > Mammalia > Primates > Hominidae > Pongo > Pongo pygmaeus. Next base: position 23,277,636 of record NC_085930.1, read on the forward strand.
TAGTGCTCCAAATATCCACTTGCAGATTCTACAAAAAGAGTGTTTGAAAACTGTTCTATCAAAAGGAAGGTTCAACTCTGTGAGTAGAATGCACTCATCACAAAGAAGTTTCTGAGAATGCTTCTGTCTAGTTTTTATGTGAAGACATTTCCTTTTCCAACATAGGCCTCAAAGCGTTCCGAATAAACACTTGCAGATTGTACAAAAGGAGTGTTTCAAAACTGTTCTATGAAAAGGAACGTTCAAGTCTGTGAGTTGAATGCACTCCTCACAAAGAAGTTTCTGAGAATGCAGCTGTCTAGTTTTTGTGTGAAGATATTTCCTTTTCCTTGCATAGGTCTCAAATCGCTGGAAATATCCACTTGCAGATTTCACAAAAAGAGTGTTTCCAAACTGCTCTATCAAAAGACAGGTTCAACTCTGTGAGTGGAATGCACGCATCGAGAAGAACTTTCTGAGAATGCTTCTGTCTAGTTTTTAGGTGAAGATATTACATTTCCCAGCATAGGCCTCAAAGTGCTCCAAATATCCTTTTGCAGATTTTACAAAAAGAGTGTTTCAAAACTGCTCTTTCAAAAAGAAGGTTCAACTCTCTGAGTTGAATGCACTCAACACAAGGAAGTTTCTGAGAATGCTTCTGTCTAGTTTTTATGTGAAGATATTTCCATTTCCAGCATAGGCCTCAAAGCGCTCCAAATATCCATTTGCAGATTCTACAAAAAGAGTGTTTCCAAACTTCTCTATCAATTAGTAGGTTCAACTCTGTGAGGTGAATGCACTCATCACAAAGAAGTTTCTGAGAATGCTGCTGTTTAGTTCTTATGTGAAGATATTTCCTTTTCCAGCATAGGCCGGAAATCGCTCTAAATATCCACTTGCAGATTTTACCAAAAGTGTGTTTCAAAACTGCTCTTTGAAAAGAAAGGTTCAACTCTGTGAGTTGATTGCACATGTGGTGAAGAAGTTTCTGAGAATGCTTCTGTCTAGTACTTAGCTGAAGAGATTTCATTTCACAGCATAGGCCTCATAGTGCTCCAAATATCCACTTGCAGATTCTACAAAAAGAGTGTTTCAAAACTGTTCTATCAAAAGGAAGGTTCAACTCTGTGACTACAATGCACTCATCACAAAGAAGTTTCTGGGAATGCTTCTGTCTAGTTTTTATGTGAAGATATTTCCTTTTCCAACATAGGCCTCAAAGCGCTCCGAATAAACACCTGCAGATTGTACAAAAGGAGTGTTTCAAAACTGTTCTATGAAAAGGAACGTTCAAGTCTGTGAGTTGAATGCACTCCTCACAAAGAAGTTTCTGAGAATGCAGCTGTCTAGTTTTTGTGTGAAGATATTTCCTTTTCCTTGCATAGACCTCAAATCGCTGGAAATATCCACTTGCAGATTTCACAAAAAGAGTGTTTCCAAACTGCTCTATCAAAAGACGGGTTGAAATCTGTGAGTTGAATGCACGCATCGAGGAGATCTTTCTGAGAATGCTTCTGTCTAGTTTTTAGGTGAAGATATTCCATTTCCCAGCAAGGGCCTCAAAATGCTCCAAATATCCATTTGCAGATTTTACAAAAAGAGTGTTTCAAAGCTGCTCTTTCAAAAAGAAGGTTCAAGCCTATGGGTTGAACGCACTCAACGCAAGGAAGTTTCTGAGAATGTTTCTGTCCAGTTTTTATGTGAATATATTTCCATTTCCAGCCTAGGCTTCAAAGCGCTCCAAATATCCACTTGCAGATTCTACAAAAAGAGTGTTTCCAAACTTGTCTATCAATTAGTAGGTTTAACTCTGTTAGGTGAATGCACTCATCACAATGAAATTTCTGAGAATGCTTCTCTCTAGTTTTTATGTGAAGCAATTTCCTTTTCCAACGTAGGCCTCAAGGTGCTCTGCATAAACACTTGCGAATTCTACAAACTTAGTGATTCAAAACTGTTCTATCAAAAGGAACGTTCAAGTCTGAGGTGAATGCACTCATCAGAGAGAACTTTCTCAGAATGCTTCTGTCTAGTTTTCAGGTGAAGATATTTCACTTCCCAGCATAGGCCTCAAAGCGCTCCAAATATCCACTTGCAGATTCTACAAAAAGAGTCTTTCAAAACTGCTCTTTGAAAAGGAAGGTTCAAATCTGTGAGTTGAAAGCACTCATCAGAGAGAAGTTTCCGAGAATGATTCTATCTAGTTTTCATCTGCATGTGTTTCCTTTTCCACTAGATGCCGCAATCGCACCAAATATCCACTTGCAGTTTCCACGAAAAGAGTGTTGCAGAACTGCTCCATGGAAAGGAGTGTTCAACTCTGTGAGTTCAATCCCCACATGACATAAAAGTTTCTGAAAATGCTTCTGTCCAGTTTGTATATGAAGATTTCTCCTTTTCCTGCATAAGCCTCAAAGAGCTCCAAATATCCACTTGCGTATTCTACAAAAACCGTGTTTCATAACTGGTCTATCAAAAGGGAGGTTCAACTCTGTGAGTTGAATGCACTCATCACAAAGAAGTTTCTGTGAATGCTTCCATCTAGCTTTTATGCAATGATATTTCCTTTTGCAGCATAGGCCTCAAAGCGCTCCAAATATCCACTTGCAGATTCTACAAAAAGAGGGTTTCAAAACTGCTCTATCAAAAGGCAGGTTGAACTCCGTGAGTTGAATGCACAAAGCACAGGGGACTTTCTGAGAAAGCTTTTGTCCAGTTTCTACGTGAAGATATTTCCTATTCCTGCATAGGCCTCAAAGCACTCCATCCATCCACATGAAGATTCTACTAAGAGTGTTTCGAAACTTCTCTATCAAAAGAAAGGTTGAACTCCGTGAGTTCAACGCACACATCACAAAGAAGTTTCTGAGAATGCTTCTGTCCAGCTTTTATATGAAGATATTTCCTTTTCCAGCATAGGCCTCAAAGCGCTCCATATATCCACTTGCAGATGCTACAAAAAGAGTGTTTCAAAACAGCTCTTTCAGAAGGAAGCTTCAAGTCTGTGAGTTGAATGCACTTCTCACAAAGACGTTTCTGAGAATGCTTCTGTCTAGATTTCATGAGAAGATGTTTCCATTTACATCACAGGCCTCAAATCCCTCCAAATATTCACTTGCGTGTTCTACAAAAAGAGTGTTTCGAAACTTCTCTATCGATTGGTAGGTTCAACTCTCTGAGTTGAATGCACTCTTTACAAAGAGGTTTCTGAGAATATTTCTGTCTAGTTTTTATGTGAAGATATATCCTTTTCCAACATAGGCCTCGAAGCGCTCCGACTAAACAATTGCAGATTCTACAAAAGGAGTGCTTCAAAACTGTTCTATCGAAAGGAACGTTCAAGTCTGTGAGATGAATGCACTCTTCTCAAAGAGGTTTCTGAGAATGCTGCTGTCTAGTTTTTAGGTGAAGACATTTCCTTTTCCAGCATAGGCCTCAAAGCGCTCCAAATACCCACTTGCAGATTCTACAAAAAGAGTGTCTCCCAACTTCTCTATCAATTGGTAGGTTCAAGTCTGTGAGTTGAATGCAATCCACACAAAGAAGTTTCTGAGAATGCTGCTGTTTAGTTCTTATGTGAAGATATTTCCTTTTCCAGCATAGGCCGGAAATCGCTACAAATATCCACTTGCAGATTTTACCAAAAGTGTGCTTCAAAACTGCTCTTTGAAAAGAAAGGTTCAACACTGTGAGTTGAATGCACATATCGTGAAGAAGTTTCTGAGAATGCTTCTGTCTAGTACTTAGGTGAAGAGATTCCATTTCACAGCATAGGCCTCATAGTCCTTCAAATATCCACTTGCAGATTCTACAAAAAGAGTGTTTGAAAACTGTTCTATCAAAAGGAAGGTTCAACTCTGTGACTAGAATGCACTCATCACAAAGAAGTTTCTGAGAATGCTTCTGTCTAGTTTTTATGTGAAGATATTTCCTTTTCCAACATAGGCCTCAAAGCGCTCCGAATAAGCACCTGCAGATTGTACAAAAGGAGTGTTTCAAAACTGTTCTATGAAAAGGAACGTTCAAGTCTGTGAGTTGAATGCACTCCTCACAAAGAAGTTTCTGAGAATGCAGCTGTCTAGTTTTTGTGTGAAGATATTTCCTTTTCCTTGCATAGACCTCAAATCGCTGGAAACATCCACTTGCAGATTTCACAAAAAGAGTGTTTCCAAACTGCTCTATCAAAAGACGGGTTGAAATCTGTGAGTTGAATGCACGCATCGAGGAGATCTTTCTGAGAATGCTTCTGTCTAGTTTTTAGGTGAAGATATTCCATTTCCCAGCATGGGCCTCAAAATGCTCCAAATATCCACTTGCAGATTTTACAAAAAGAGTGTTTCAAAACTGCTCTTTCAAAAAGAAGGTTCAAGTCTATGGGTTGAACGCACTCAACACAAGGAAGTTTCTGAGAATGCTTCTGTCCAGTTTTTATGTGAATATATTTCCATTTCCAGCCTAGGCTTCAAAGCGCTCCAAATATCCACTTGCAGATTCTACAAAAAGAGTGTTTCCAAACTTGTCTATCAATTAGTAGGTTTAACTCTGTTAGGTGAATGCACTCATCACAATGAAATTTCTGAGAATGCTTCTCTCTAGTTTTTATGTGAAGCAATTTCCTTTTCCAACATAGGCCTCAAGGTGCTCTGCATAAACACTTGCGAATTCTACAAACTTAGTGATTCAAAACTGTTCTATCAAAAGGAACGTTCAAGTCTGAGGTGAATGCACTCATCAGAGAGAACTTTCTCAGAATGCTTCTGTCTAGTTTTCAGGTGAAGATATTTCATTGCCCAGCATAGGCCTCAAAGCGCTCCAAATATCCACTTGCAGATTCTACAAAAAGAGTCTTTCAAAACTGCTCTTTGAAAAGGAAGGTTCAAATCTGTGAGTTGAAAGCACTCATCAGAGAGAAGTTTCCGAGAATGATTCTATCTAGTTTTCATCTGCATGTGTTTCCTTTTCCACTAGATGCCGCAATCGCACCAAATATCCACTTGCAGTTTCCACGAAAAGAGTGTTGCAGAACTGCTCCATGGAAAGGAGTGTTCAACTCTGTGAGTTCAATCCCCACATGACATAAAAGTTTCTGAAAATGCTTCTGTCCAGTTTGTATATGAAGATATCTCCTTTTCCAGCATAAGCCTCAAAGAGCTCCAAATATCCACTTGCGTATTCTACAAAAACCGTGTTTCATAACTGGTCTATCAAAAGGGAGGTTCAACTCTGTGAGTTGAATGCACTCATCACAAAGAAGTTTCTGTGAATGCTTCCATTTAGCTTTTATGCAATGATGTTTCCTTTTGCAGCATAGGCCTCAAAGCGCTCCAAATATCCACTTGCAGATTCTACAAAAAGAGGGTTTCAAAACTGCTCTATCAAAAGGCAGGTTGAACTCCGTGAGTTGAATGCACAAAGCACAGGGAACTTTCTGAGAAAGCTTTTGTCCAGTTTCTACGTGAAGATATTTCCTATTCCTGCATAGGCCTCAAAGCACTCCATCCATCCACATGAAGATTCTACTAAGAGTGTTTCGAAACTTCTCTATCAAAAGAAAGGTTGAACTCCGTGAGTTCAACGCACACATCACAAAGAAGTTTCTGAGAATGCTTCTGTCCAGTTTTTATATGAAGATATTTCCTTTTCCAGCATAGGCCTCAAAGCGCTCCATATATCCACTTGCAGATGCTACAAAAAGAGTGTTTCAAAACTGCTCTTTCAGAAGGAAGCTTCAAGTCTGTGAGTTGAATGCACTTCTCACAAAGACGTTTCTGAGAATGCTTCTGTCTAGATTTCATGAGAAGATGTTTGCGTTTACATCACAGGCCTCAAATAACTCCAAATATTCACTTGCGTGTTCTACAAAAAGAGTGTTTCGAAACTTCTCTATCGATTGGTAGGTTCAACTCTCTGAGTTGAATGCACTCTTTACAAAGAGGTTTCTGAGAATATTTCTGTCTAGTTTTTATGTGAAGATATATCCTTTTCCAACATGGGCCTCGAAGCGCTCCGAATAAACAATTGCAGATTCTACAAAAGGAGTGCTTCAAAACTGTTCTATCGAAAGGAACGTTCAAGTCTGTGAGATGAATGCACTCTTCTCAAAGAGGTTTCTGAGAATGCTGCTGTCTAGTTTTTAGGTGAAGACATTTCCTTTTCCAGCATAGGCCTCAAAGCGCTCCAAATACCCACTTGCAGATTCTACAAAAAGAGTGTCTCCCAACTTCTCTATCAATTGGTAGGTTCAAGTCTGTGAGTTGAATGCAATCCACACAAAGAAGTTTCTGAGAATGCTGCTGTTTAGTTCTTATGTGAAGATATTTCCTTTTCCAGCATAGGCCGGAAATCGCTACAAATATCCACTTGCAGATTTTACCAAAAGTGTGCTTCAAAACTGCTCTTTGAAAAGAAAGGTTCAACACTGTGAGTTGAATGCACATATCGTGAAGAAGTTTCTGAGAATGCTTCTGTCTAGTACTTAGGTGAAGAGATTCCATTTCACAGCATAGGCCTCATAGTGCTCCAAATATCCACTTGCAGATTCTACAAAAAGAGTGTTTGAAAACTGTTCTATCAAAAGGAAGGTTCAACTCTGTGAGTAGAATGCACTCATCACAAAGAAGTTTCTGAGAATGCTTCTGTCTAGTTTTTATGTGAAGACATTTCCTTTTCCAACATAGGCCTCAAAGCGTTCCGAATAAACACTTGCAGATTGTACAAAAGGAGTGTTTCAAAACTGTTCTATGAAAAGGAACGTTCAAGTCTGTGAGTTGAATGCACTCCTCACAAAGAAGTTTCTGAGAATGCAGCTGTCTAGTTTTTGTGTGAAGATATTTCCTTTTCCTTGCATAGGTCTCAAATCGCTGGAAATATCCACTTGCAGATTTCACAAAAAGAGTGTTTCCAAACTGCTCTATCAAAAGACAGGTTCAACTCTGTGAGTGGAATGCACGCATCGAGAAGAACTTTCTGAGAATGCTTCTGTCTAGTTTTTAGGTGAAGATATTACATTTCCCAGCATAGGCCTCAAAGTGCTCCAAATATCCTTTTGCAGATTTTACAAAAAGAGTGTTTCAAAACTGCTCTTTCAAAAAGAAGGTTCAACTCTGTGAGTTGAATGCACTCAACACAAGGAAGTTTCTGAGAATGCTTCTGTCTAGTTTTTATGTGAAGATATTTCCATTTCCAGCATAGGCCTCAAAGCGCTCCAAATATCCATTTACAGATTCTACAAAAAGAGTGTTTCCAAACTTCTCTATCAATTAGTAGGTTCAACTCTGTGAGGTGAATGCACTCATCACAAAGAAGTTTCTGAGAATGCTGCTGTTTAGTTCTTATGTGAAGATATTTCCTTTTCCAGCATAGGCCGGAAATCGCTCTAAATATCCACTTGCAGATTTTACCAAAAGTGTGTTTCAAAACTGCTCTTTGAAAAGAAAGGTTCAACTCTGTGAGTTGATTGCACATGTGGTGAAGAAGTTTCTGAGAATGCTTCTGTCTAGTACTTAGCTGAAGAGATTTCATTTCACAGCATAGGCCTCATAGTGCTCCAAATATCCACTTGCAGATTCTACAAAAAGAGTGTTTCAAAACTGTTCTATCAAAAGGAAGGTTCAACTCTGTGACTACAATGCACTCATCACAAAGAAGTTTCTGGGAATGCTTCTGTCTAGTTTTTATGTGAAGATATTTCCTTTTCCAACATAGGCCTCAAAGCGCTCCGAATAAACACCTGCAGATTGTACAAAAGGAGTGTTTCAAAACTGTTCTATGAAAAGGAACGTTCAAGTCTGTGAGTTGAATGCACTCCTCACAAAGAAGTTTCTGAGAATGCAGCTGTCTAGTTTTTGTGTGAAGATATTTCCTTTTCCTTGCATAGACCTCAAATCGCTGGAAATATCCACTTGCAGATTTCACAAAAAGAGTGTTTCCAAACTGCTCTATCAAAAGACGGGTTGAAATCTGTGAGTTGAATGCACGCATCGAGGAGATCTTTCTGAGAATGCTTCTGTCTAGTTTTTAGGTGAAGATATTCCATTTCCCAGCAAGGGCCTCAAAATGCTCCAAATATCCATTTGCAGATTTTACAAAAAGAGTGTTTCAAAGCTGCTCTTTCAAAAAGAAGGTTCAAGCCTATGGGTTGAACGCACTCAACGCAAGGAAGTTTCTGAGAATGCTTCTGTCCAGTTTTTATGTGAATATATTTCCATTTCCAGCCTAGGCTTCAAAGCGCTCCAAATATCCACTTGCAGATTCTACAAAAAGAGTGTTTCCAAACTTGTCTATCAATTAGTAGGTTTAACTCTGTTAGGTGAATGCACTCATCACAATGAAATTTCTGAGAATGCTTCTCTCTAGTTTTTATGTGAAGCAATTTCCTTTTCCAACGTAGGCCTCAAGGTGCTCTGCATAAACACTTGCGAATTCTACAAACTTAGTGATTCAAAACTGTTCTATCAAAAGGAACGTTCAAGTCTGAGGTGAATGCACTCATCAGAGAGAACTTTCTCAGAATGCTTCTGTCTAGTTTTCAGGTGAAGATATTTCACTTCCCAGCATAGGCCTCAAAGCGCTCCAAATATCCACTTGCAGATTCTACAAAAAGAGTCTTTCAAAACTGCTCTTTGAAAAGGAAGGTTCAAATCTGTGAGTTGAAAGCACTCATCAGAGAGAAGTTTCCGAGAATGATTCTATCTAGTTTTCATCTGCATGTGTTTCCTTTTCCACTAGATGCCGCAATCGCACCAAATATCCACTTGCAGTTTCCACGAAAAGAGTGTTGCAGAACTGCTCCATGGAAAGGAGTGTTCAACTCTGTGAGTTCAATCCCCACATGACATAAAAGTTTCTGAAAATGCTTCTGTCCAGTTTGTATATGAAGATTTCTCCTTTTCCTGCATAAGCCTCAAAGAGCTCCAAATATCCACTTGCGTATTCTACAAAAACCGTGTTTCATAACTGGTCTATCAAAAGGGAGGTTCAACTCTGTGAGTTGAATGCACTCATCACAAAGAAGTTTCTGTGAATGCTTCCATCTAGCTTTTATGCAATGATATTTCCTTTTGCAGCATAGGCCTCAAAGCGCTCCAAATATCCACTTGCAGATTCTACAAAAAGAGGGTTTCAAAACTGCTCTATCAAAAGGCAGGTTGAACTCCGTGAGTTGAATGCACAAAGCACAGGGGACTTTCTGAGAAAGCTTTTGTCCAGTTTCTACGTGAAGATATTTCCTATTCCTGCATAGGCCTCAAAGCACTCCATCCATCCACATGAAGATTCTACTAAGAGTGTTTCGAAACTTCTCTATCAAAAGAAAGGTTGAACTCCGTGAGTTCAACGCACACATCACAAAGAAGTTTCTGAGAATGCTTCTGTCCAGCTTTTATATGAAGATATTTCCTTTTCCAGCATAGGCCTCAAAGCGCTCCATATATCCACTTGCAGATGCTACAAAAAGAGTGTTTCAAAACAGCTCTTTCAGAAGGAAGCTTCAAGTCTGTGAGTTGAATGCACTTCTCACAAAGACGTTTCTGAGAATGCTTCTGTCTAGATTTCATGAGAAGATGTTTCCATTTACATCACAGGCCTCAAATCCCTCCAAATATTCACTTGCGTGTTCTACAAAAAGAGTGTTTCGAAACTTCTCTATCGATTGGTAGGTTCAACTCTCTGAGTTGAATGCACTCTTTACAAAGAGGTTTCTGAGAATATTTCTGTCTAGTTTTTATGTGAAGATATATCCTTTTCCAACATAGGCCTCGAAGCGCTCCGACTAAACAATTGCAGATTCTACAAAAGGAGTGCTTCAAAACTGTTCTATCGAAAGGAACGTTCAAGTCTGTGAGATGAATGCACTCTTCTCAAAGAGGTTTCTGAGAATGCTGCTGTCTAGTTTTTAGGTGAAGACATTTCCTTTTCCAGCATAGGCCTCAAAGCGCTCCAAATACCCACTCGCAGATTCTACAAAAAGAGTGTCTCCCAACTTCTCTATCAATTGGTAGGTTCAAGTCTGTGAGTTGAATGCAATCCACACAAAGAAGTTTCTGAGAATGCTGCTGTTTAGTTCTTATGTGAAGATATTTCCTTTTCCAGCATAGGCCGGAAATCGCTACAAATATCCACTTGCAGATTTTACCAAAAGTGTGCTTCAAAACTGCTCTTTGAAAAGAAAGGTTCAACACTGTGAGTTGAATGCACATATCGTGAAGAAGTTTCTGAGAATGCTTCTGTCTAGTACTTAGGTGAAGAGATTCCATTTCACAGCCTAGGCCTCATAGTGCTCCAAATATCCACTTGCAGATTCTACAAAAAGAGTGTTTGAAAACTGTTCTATCAAAAGGAAGGTTCAACTCTGTGAGTAGAATGCACTCATCACAAAGAAGTTTCTGAGAATGCTTCTGTCTAGTTTTTATGTGAAGACATTTCCTTTTCCAACATAGGCCTCAAAGCGTTCCGAATAAACACTTGCAGATTGTACAAAAGGAGTGTTTCAAAACTGTTCTATGAAAAGGAACGTTCAAGTCTGTGAGTTGAATGCACTCCTCACAAAGAAGTTTCTGAGAATGCAGCTGTCTAGTTTTTGTGTGAAGATATTTCCTTTTCCTTGCATAGGTCTCAAATCGCTGGAAATATCCACTTGCAGATTTCACAAAAAGAGTGTTTCCAAACTGCTCTATCAAAAGACAGGTTCAACTCTGTGAGTGGAATGCACGCATCGAGAAGAACTTTCTGAGAATGCTTCTGTCTAGTTTTTAGGTGAAGATATTACATTTCCCAGCATAGGCCTCAAAGTGCTCCAAATATCCTTTTGCAGATTTTACAAAAAGAGTGTTTCAAAACTGCTCTTTCAAAAAGAAGGTTCAACTCTGTGAGTTGAATGCACTCAACACAAGGAAGTTTCTGAGAATGCTTCTGTCTAGTTTTTATGTGAAGATATTTCCATTTCCAGCATAGGCCTCAAAGCGCTCCAAATATCCATTTACAGATTCTACAAAAAGAGTGTTTCCAAACTTCTCTATCAATTAGTAGGTTCAACTCTGTGAGGTGAATGCACTCATCACAAAGAAGTTTCTGAGAATGCTGCTGTTTAGTTCTTATGTGAAGATATTTCCTTTTCCAGCATAGGCCGGAAATCGCTCTAAATATCCACTTGCAGATTTTACCAAAAGTGTGTTTCAAAACTGCTCTTTGAAAAGAAAGGTTCAACTCTGTGAGTTGATTGCACATGTGGTGAAGAAGTTTCTGAGAATGCTTCTGTCTAGTACTTAGCTGAAGAGATTTCATTTCACAGCATAGGCCTCATAGTGCTCCAAATATCCACTTGCAGATTCTACAAAAAGAGTGTTTCAAAACTGTTCTATCAAAAGGAAGGTTCAACTCTGTGACTACAATGCACTCATCACAAAGAAGTTTCTGGGAATGCTTCTGTCTAGTTTTTATGTGAAGATATTTCCTTTTCCAACATAGGCCTCAAAGCGCTCCGAATAAACACCTGCAGATTGTACAAAAGGAGTGTTTCAAAACTGTTCTATGAAAAGGAACGTTCAAGTCTGTGAGTTGAATGCACTCCTCACAAAGAAGTTTCTGAGAATGCAGCTGTCTAGTTTTTGTGTGAAGATATTTCCTTTTCCTTGCATAGACCTCAAATCGCTGGAAATATCCACTTGCAGATTTCACAAAAAGAGTGTTTCCAAACTGCTCTATCAAAAGACGGGTTGAAATCTGTGAGTTGAATGCACGCATCGAGGAGATCTTTCTGAGAATGCTTCTGTCTAGTTTTTAGGTGAAGATATTCCATTTCCCAGCAAGGGCCTCAAAATGCTCCAAATATCCATTTGCAGATTTTACAAAAAGAGTGTTTCAAAGCTGCTCTTTCAAAAAGAAGGTTCAAGCCTATGGGTTGAACGCACTCAACGCAAGGAAGTTTCTGAGAATGCTTCTGTCCAGTTTTTATGTGAATATATTTCCATTTCCAGCCTAGGCTTCAAAGCGCTCCAAATATCCACTTGCAGATTCTACAAAAAGAGTGTTTCCAAACTTGTCTATCAATTAGTAGGTTTAACTCTGTTAGGTGAATGCACTCATCACAATGAAATTTCTGAGAATGCTTCTCTCTAGTTTTTATGTGAAGCAATTTCCTTTTCCAACGTAGGCCTCAAGGTGCTCTGCATAAACACTTGCGAATTCTACAAACTTAGTGATTCAAAACTGTTCTATCAAAAGGAACGTTCAAGTCTGAGGTGAATGCACTCATCAGAGAGAACTTTCTCAGAATGCTTCTGTCTAGTTTTCAGGTGAAGATATTTCACTTCCCAGCATAGGCCTCAAAGCGCTCCAAATATCCACTTGCAGATTCTACAAAAAGAGTCTTTCAAAACTGCTCTTTGAAAAGGAAGGTTCAAATCTGTGAGTTGAAAGCACTCATCAGAGAGAAGTTTCCGAGAATGATTCTATCTAGTTTTCATCTGCATGTGTTTCCTTTTCCACTAGATGCCGCAATCGCACCAAATATCCACTTGCAGTTTCCACGAAAAGAGTGTTGCAGAACTGCTCCATGGAAAGGAGTGTTCAACTCTGTGAGTTCAATCCCCACATGACATAAAAGTTTCTGAAAATGCTTCTGTCCAGTTTGTATATGAAGATTTCTCCTTTTCCTGCATAAGCCTCAAAGAGCTCCAAATATCCACTTGCGTATTCTACAAAAACCGTGTTTCATAACTGGTCTATCAAAAGGGAGGTTCAACTCTGTGAGTTGAATGCACTCATCACAAAGAAGTTTCTGTGAATGCTTCCATCTAGCTTTTATGCAATGATATTTCCTTTTGCAGCATAGGCCTCAAAGCGCTCCAAATATCCACTTGCAGATTCTACAAAAAGAGGGTTTCAAAACTGCTCTATCAAAAGGCAGGTTGAACTCCGTGAGTTGAATGCACAAAGCACAGGGGACTTTCTGAGAAAGCTTTTGTCCAGTTTCTACGTGAAGATATTTCCTATTCCTGCATAGGCCTCAAAGCACTCCATCCATCCACATGAAGATTCTACTAAGAGTGTTTCGAAACTTCTCTATCAAAAGAAAGGTTGAACTCCGTGAGTTCAACGCACACATCACAAAGAAGTTTCTGAGAATGCTTCTGTCCAGCTTTTATATGAAGATATTTCCTTTTCCAGCATAGGCCTCAAAGCGCTCCATATATCCACTTGCAGATGCTACAAAAAGAGTGTTTCAAAACAGCTCTTTCAGAAGGAAGCTTCAAGTCTGTGAGTTGAATGCACTTCTCACAAAGACGTTTCTGAGAATGCTTCTGTCTAGATTTCATGAGAAGATGTTTCCATTTACATCACAGGCCTCAAATCCCTCCAAATATTCACTTGCGTGTTCTACAAAAAGAGTGTTTCGAAACTTCTCTATCGATTGGTAGGTTCAACTCTCTGAGTTGAATGCACTCTTTACAAAGAGGTTTCTGAGAATATTTCTGTCTAGTTTTTATGTGAAGATATATCCTTTTCCAACATAGGCCTCGAAGCGCTCCGACTAAACAATTGCAGATTCTACAAAAGGAGTGCTTCAAAACTGTTCTATCGAAAGGAACGTTCAAGTCTGTGAGATGAATGCACTCTTCTCAAAGAGGTTTCTGAGAATGCTGCTGTCTAGTTTTTAGGTGAAGACATTTCCTTTTCCAGCATAGGCCTCAAAGCGCTCCAAATACCCACTTGCAGATTCTACAAAAAGAGTGTCTCCCAACTTCTCTATCAATTGGTAGGTTCAAGTCTGTGAGTTGAATGCAATCCACACAAAGAAGTTTCTGAGAATGCTGCTGTTTAGTTCTTATGTGAAGATATTTCCTTTTCCAGCATAGGCCGGAAATCGCTACAAATATCCACTTGCAGATTTTACCAAAAGTGTGCTTCAAAACTGCTCTTTGAAAAGAAAGGTTCAACACTGTGAGTTGAATGCACATATCGTGAAGAAGTTTCTGAGAATGCTTCTGTCTAGTACTTAGGTGAAGAGATTCCATTTCACAGCATAGGCCTCATAGTGCTCCAAATATCCACTTGCAGATTCTACAAAAAGAGTGTTTGAAAACTGTTCTATCAAAAGGAAGGTTCAACACTGTGAGTAGAATGCACTCATCACAAAGAAGTTTCTGAGAATGCTTCTGTCTAGTTTTTATGTGAAGACATTTCCTTTTCCAACATAGGCCTCAAAGCGTTCCGAATAAACACTTGCAGATTGTACAAAAGGAGTGTTTCAAAACTGTTCTATGAAAAGGAACGTTCAAGTCTGTGAGATGAATGCACTCTTCTCAAAGAGGTTTCTGAGAATGCTGCTGTCTAGTTTTTAGGTGAAGACATTTCCTTTTCCAGCATAGGCCTCAAAGCGCTCCAAATTCCCACTTGCAGATTCTACAAAAAGAGTGTCTCCCAACTTCTCTATCAATTGGTAGGTTCAAGTCTGTGAGTTGAATGCAATCCACACAAAGAAGTTTCTGAGAATGCTGCTGTTTAGTTCTTATGTGAAGATATTTCCTTTTCCAGCATAGGCCGGAAATCGCTACAATTATCCACTTGCAGATTTTACCAAAAGTGTGCTTCAAAACTGCTCTTTGAAAAGAAAGGTTCAACACTGTGAGTTGAATGCACATATCGTGAAGAAGTTTCTGAGAATGCTTCTGTCTAGTACTTAGGTGAAGAGATTCCATTTCACAGCATAGGCCTCATAGTGCTCCAAATATCCACTTGCAGATTCTACAAAAAGAGTGTTTGAAAACTGTTCTATCAAAAGGAAGGTTCAACTCTGTGAGTAGAATGCACTCATCACAAAGAAGTTTCTGAGAATGCTTCTGTCTAGTTTTTATGTGAAGACATTTCCTTTTCCAACATAGGCCTCAAAGCGTTCCGAATAAACACTTGCAGATTGTACAAAAGGAGTGTTTCAAAACTGTTCTATGAAAAGGAACGTTCAAGTCTGTGAGTTGAATGCACTCCTCACAAAGAAGTTTCTGAGAATGCAGCTGTCTAGTTTTTGTGTGAAGATATTTCCTTTTCCTTGCATAGGTCTCAAATCGCTGGAAATATCCACTTGCAGATTTCACAAAAAGAGTGTTTCCAAACTGCTCTATCAAAAGACAGGTTCAACTCTGTGAGTGGAATGCACGCATCGAGAAGAACTTTCTGAGAATGCTTCTGTCTAGTTTTTAGGTGAAGATATTACATTTCCCAGCATAGGCCTCAAAGTGCTCCAAATATCCTTTTGCAGATTTTACAAAAAGAGTGTTTCAAAACTGCTCTTTCAAAAAGAAGGTTCAAGTCTGTGAGTTGAATGCACTCAACACAAGGAAGTTTCTGAGAATGCTTCTGTCTAGTTTTTATGTGAAGATATTTCCTTTTCCAGCATAGGCCTCAAAGCGCTCCAAATATCCATTTGCAGATTCTACAAAAAGAGTGTTTCCAAACTTCTCTATCAATTAGAAGGTTCAACTCTGTGAGGTGAATGCACTCATCACAAAGAAGTTTCTGAGAATGCTGCTGTTTAGTTCTTATGTGAAGATATTTCCTTTTCCAGCATAGGCCGGAAATCGCTACAAATTTCCACTTGCAGATTTTACCAAAAGTGTGTTTCAAAACTACTCTTTGAAAAGAAAGGTTCAACTCTGTGAGTTGATTGCACATGTGGTGAAGAAGTTTCTGAGAATGCTTCTGTCTAGTACTTAGCTGAAGAGATTTCATTTCACAGCATAGGCCTCATAGTGCTCCAAATATCCACTTGCAGATTCTACAAAAAGAGTGTTTCAAAACTGTTCTATCAAAAGGAAGGTTCAACTCTGTGACTGGAATTCACTCATCACAAAGAAGTTTCTGAGAATGCTTCTGTCTAGTTTTTATGTGAAGATATTTCCTTTTCCAACATAGGCCTCAAAGCGCTCCGAATAAACACCTGCAGATTGTACAAAAGGAGTGTTTCAAAACTGTTCTATGAAAAGGAACGTTCAAGTCTGTGAGTTGAATGCACTCCTCACAAAGAAGTTTCTGAGAATGCAGCTGTCTAGTTTTTGTGTGAAGATATTTCCTTTTCCTTGCATAGACCTCAAATCGCTGGAAATATCCACTTGCAGATTTCACAAAAAGAGTGTTTCCAAACTGCTCTATCAAAAGACGGGTTGAAATCTGTGAGTTGAATGCACGCATCGAGGAGATCTTTCTGAGAATGCTTCTGTCTAGTTTTTAGGTGATGATATTCCATTTCCCAGCATGGGCCTCAAAATGCTCCAAATATCCATTTGCAGATTTTACAAAAAGAGTGTTTCAAAACTGCTCTTTCAAAAAGAAGGATGATTTCCAATTTCATCCATGTCCCTACAAAGGACATGATCATTCTCAGTAAACTATCGCAAGAACAAAAAACCAAACACCGCATATTCTCACTCATAGGTGGGAATTGAACAATGAGAACACATGGACACAGGAAGGGGAACATCACACTTCAGGGACTGTTGTGGGTTGGGGGGAGGGGGCAGGGATATCATTGGGAGATATACCTAATGCTAGATGACGAGTTGGTGGGTGCAGTGCACCAGCATGGCACATGTATACATATGCAACTTACTGCACATTGGGCACATGTACCATAAAACCTAAAGTATAATAATAATATTAATAATAATAATTACAATAAAAGAAAAAAAAAAAAAAAAAAAAAGAAAGTTCAAGTCTATGGGTTGAACGCACTCAACACAAGGAAGTTTCTGAGAATGCTTCTGTCCAGTTTTTATGTGAATATATTTCCATTTCCAGCCTAGGCTTCAAAGCGCTCCAAATATCCACTTGCAGATTCTACAAAAAGAGTGTTTCCAAACTTGTCTATCAATTAGTAGGTTTAACTCTGTTAGGTGAATGCACTCATCACAATGAAATTTCTGAGAATGCTTCTCTCTAGTTTTTATGTGAAGCAATTTCCTTTTCCAACGTAGGCCTCAAGGTGCTCTGCATAAACACTTGCGAATTCTACAAACTTAGTGATTCAAAACTGTTCTATCAAAAGGAACGTTCAAGTCTGAGGTGAATGCACTCATCAGAGAGAACTTTCTCAGAATGCTTCTGTCTAGTTTTCAGGTGAAGATATTTCACTTCCCAGCATAGGCCTCAAAGCGCTCCAAATATCCACTTGCAGATTCTACAAAAAGAGTCTTTCAAAACTGCTCTTTGAAAAGGAAGTTTCAAATCTGTGAGTTGAAAGCACTCATCAGAGAGAAGTTTCCGAGAATGATTCTATCTAGTTTTCATCTGCATGTGTTTCCTTTCCCACTAGATGCCGCAATCGCACCAAATATCCACTTGCAGTTTCCACGAAAAGAGTGTTGCAGAACTGCTCCATGGAAAGGAGTGTTCAACTCTGTGAGTTCAATCCCCACATGACATAAAAGTTTCTGAAAATGCTTCTGTCCAGTTTGTATATGAAGATATCTCCTTTTCCAGCATAAGCCTCAAAGAGCTCCAAATATCCACTTGCGTATTCTACAAAAACCGTGTTTCATAACTGGTCTATCAAAAGGGAGGTTCAACTCTGTGAGTTGAATGCACTCATCACAAAGAAGTTTCTGTGAATGCTTCCATCTAGCTTTTATGCAATGATATTTCCTTTTGCAGCATAGGCCTCAAAGCGCTCCAAATATCCACTTGCAGATTCTACAAAAAGAGGGTTTCAAAACTGCTCTATCAAAAGGCAGGTTGAACTCCGTGAGTTGAATGCACAAAGCACAGGGAACTTTCTGAGAAAGCTTTTGTCCAGTTTCTACGTGAAGATATTTCCTTTTCCAGCATAGGCCGGAAATCGCTACAAATATCCACTTGCAGATTTTACCAAAAGTGTGCTTCAAAACTGCTCTTTGAAAAGAAAGGTTCAACACTGTGAGTTGAATGCACATATCGTGAAGAAGTTTCTGAGAATGCTTCTGTCTAGTACTTAGGTGAAGAGATTCCATTTCACAGCATAGGCCTCATAGTGCTCCAAATATCCACTTGCAGATTCTACAAAAAGAGTGTTTGAAAACTGTTCTATCAAAAGGAAGGTTCAACTCTGTGAGTAGAATGCACTCATCACAAAGAAGTTTCTGAGAATGCTTCTGTCTAGTTTTTATGTGAAGACATTTCCTTTTCCAACATAGGCCTCAAAGCGTTCCGAATAAACACTTGCAGATTGTACAAAAGGAGTGTTTCAAAACTGTTCTATGAAAAGGAACGTTCAAGTCTGTGAGTTGAATGCACTCCTCACAAAGAAGTTTCTGAGAATGCAGCTGTCTAGTTTTTGTGTGAAGATATTTCCTTTTCCTTGCATAGGTCTCAAATCGCTGGAAATATCCACTTGCAGATTTCACAAAAAGAGTGTTTCCAAACTGCTCTATCAAAAGACAGGTTCAACTCTGTGAGTGGAATGCACGCATCGAGAAGAACTTTCTGAGAATGCTTCTGTCTAGTTTTTAGGTGAAGATATTACATTTCCCAGCATAGGCCTCAAAGTGCTCCAAATATCCTTTTGCAGATTTTACAAAAAGAGTGTTTCAAAACTGCTCTTTCAAAAAGAAGGTTCAACTCTCTGAGTTGAATGCACTCAACACAAGGAAGTTTCTGAGAATGCTTCTGTCTAGTTTTTATGTGAAGATATTTCCATTTCCAGCATAGGCCTCAAAGCGCTCCAAATATCCATTTGCAGATTCTACAAAAAGAGTGTTTCCAAACTTCTCTATCAATTAGTAGGTTCAACTCTGTGAGGTGAATGCACTCATCACAAAGAAGTTTCTGAGAATGCTGCTGTTTAGTTCTTATGTGAAGATATTTCCTTTTCCAGCATAGGCCGGAAATCGCTCTAAATATCCACTTGCAGATTTTACCAAAAGTGTGTTTCAAAACTGCTCTTTGAAAAGAAAGGTTCAACTCTGTGAGTTGATTGCACATGTGGTGAAGAAGTTTCTGAGAATGCTTCTGTCTAGTACTTAGCTGAAGAGATTTCATTTCACAGCATAGGCCTCATAGTGCTCCAAATATCCACTTGCAGATTCTACAAAAAGAGTGTTTCAAAACTGTTCTATCAAAAGGAAGGTTCAACTCTGTGACTACAATGCACTCATCACAAAGAAGTTTCTGGGAATGCTTCTGTCTAGTTTTTATGTGAAGATATTTCCTTTTCCAACATAGGCCTCAAAGCGCTCCGAATAAACACCTGCAGATTGTACAAAAGGAGTGTTTCAAAACTGTTCTATGAAAAGGAACGTTCAAGTCTGTGAGTTGAATGCACTCCTCACAAAGAAGTTTCTGAGAATGCAGCTGTCTAGTTTTTGTGTGAAGATATTTCCTTTTCCTTGCATAGACCTCAAATCGCTGGAAATATCCACTTGCAGATTTCACAAAAAGAGTGTTTCCAAACTGCTCTATCAAAAGACGGGTTGAAATCTGTGAGTTGAATGCACGCATCGAGGAGATCTTTCTGAGAATGCTTCTGTCTAGTTTTTAGGTGAAGATATTCCATTTCCCAGCAAGGGCCTCAAAATGCTCCAAATATCCATTTGCAGATTTTACAAAAAGAGTGTTTCAAAGCTGCTCTTTCAAAAAGAAGGTTCAAGCCTATGGGTTGAACGCACTCAACGCAAGGAAGTTTCTGAGAATGTTTCTGTCCAGTTTTTATGTGAATATATTTCCATTTCCAGCCTAGGCTTCAAAGCGCTCCAAATATCCACTTGCAGATTCTACAAAAAGAGTGTTTCCAAACTTGTCTATCAATTAGTAGGTTTAACTCTGTTAGGTGAATGCACTCATCACAATGAAATTTCTGAGAATGCTTCTCTCTAGTTTTTATGTGAAGCAATTTCCTTTTCCAACGTAGGCCTCAAGGTGCTCTGCATAAACACTTGCGAATTCTACAAACTTAGTGATTCAAAACTGTTCTATCAAAAGGAACGTTCAAGTCTGAGGTGAATGCACTCATCAGAGAGAACTTTCTCAGAATGCTTCTGTCTAGTTTTCAGGTGAAGATATTTCACTTCCCAGCATAGGCCTCAAAGCGCTCCAAATATCCACTTGCAGATTCTACAAAAAGAGTCTTTCAAAACTGCTCTTTGAAAAGGAAGGTTCAAATCTGTGAGTTGAAAGCACTCATCAGAGAGAAGTTTCCGAGAATGATTCTATCTAGTTTTCATCTGCATGTGTTTCCTTTTCCACTAGATGCCGCAATCGCACCAAATATCCACTTGCAGTTTCCACGAAAAGAGTGTTGCAGAACTGCTCCATGGAAAGGAGTGTTCAACTCTGTGAGTTCAATCCCCACATGACATAAAAGTTTCTGAAAATGCTTCTGTCCAGTTTGTATATGAAGATTTCTCCTTTTCCTGCATAAGCCTCAAAGAGCTCCAAATATCCACTTGCGTATTCTACAAAAACCGTGTTTCATAACTGGTCTATCAAAAGGGAGGTTCAACTCTGTGAGTTGAATGCACTCATCACAAAGAAGTTTCTGTGAATGCTTCCATCTAGCTTTTATGCAATGATATTTCCTTTTGCAGCATAGGCCTCAAAGCGCTCCAAATATCCACTTGCAGATTCTACAAAAAGAGGGTTTCAAAACTGCTCTATCAAAAGGCAGGTTGAACTCCGTGAGTTGAATGCACAAAGCACAGGGGACTTTCTGAGAAAGCTTTTGTCCAGTTTCTACGTGAAGATATTTCCTATTCCTGCATAGGCCTCAAAGCACTCCATCCATCCACATGAAGATTCTACTAAGAGTGTTTCGAAACTTCTCTATCAAAAGAAAGGTTGAACTCCGTGAGTTCAACGCACACATCACAAAGAAGTTTCTGAGAATGCTTCTGTCCAGTTTTTATATGAAGATATTTCCTTTTCCAGCATAGGCCTCAAAGCGCTCCATATATCCACTTGCAGATGCTACAAAAAGAGTGTTTCAAAACTGCTCTTTCAGAAGGAAGCTTCAAGTCTGTGAGTTGAATGCACTTCTCACAAAGACGTTTCTGAGAATGCTTCTGTCTAGATTTCATGAGAAGATGTTTGCGTTTACATCACAGGCCTCAAATAACTCCAAATATTCACTTGCGTGTTCTACAAAAAGAGTGTTTCGAAACTTCTCTATCGATTGGTAGGTTCAACTCTCTGAGTTGAATGCACTCTTTACAAAGAGGTTTCTGAGAATATTTCTGTCTAGTTTTTATGTGAAGATATATCCTTTTCCAACATGGGCCTCGAAGCGCTCCGAATAAACAATTGCAGATTCTACAAAAGGAGTGCTTCAAAACTGTTCTATCGAAAGGAACGTTCAAGTCTGTGAGATGAATGCACTCTTCTCAAAGAGGTTTCTGAGAATGCTGCTGTCTAGTTTTTAGGTGAAGACATTTCCTTTTCCAGCATAGGCCTCAAAGCGCTCCAAATACCCACTTGCAGATTCTACAAAAAGAGTGTCTCCCAACTTCTCTATCAATTGGTAGGTTCAAGTCTGTGAGTTGAATGCAATCCACACAAAGAAGTTTCTGAGAATGCTGCTGTTTAGTTCTTATGTGAAGATATTTCCTTTTCCAGCATAGGCCGGAAATCGCTACAAATATCCACTTGCAGATTTTACCAAAAGTGTGCTTCAAAACTGCTCTTTGAAAAGAAAGGTTCAACACTGTGAGTTGAATGCACATATCGTGAAGAAGTTTCTGAGAATGCTTCTGTCTAGTACTTAGGTGAAGAGATTCCATTTCACAGCATAGGCCTCATAGTGCTCCAAATATCCACTTGCAGATTCTACAAAAAGAGTGTTTGAAAACTGTTCTATCAAAAGGAAGGTTCAACTCTGTGAGTAGAATGCACTCATCACAAAGAAGTTTCTGAGAATGCTTCTGTCTAGTTTTTATGTGAAGACATTTCCTTTTCCAACATAGGCCTCAAAGCGTTCCGAATAAACACTTGCAGATTGTACAAAAGGAGTGTTTCAAAACTGTTCTATGAAAAGGAACGTTCAAGTCTGTGAGTTGAATGCACTCCTCACAAAGAAGTTTCTGAGAATGCAGCTGTCTAGTTTTTGTGTGAAGATATTTCCTTTTCCTTGCATAGGTCTCAAATCGCTGGAAATATCCACTTGCAGATTTCACAAAAAGAGTGTTTCCAAACTGCTCTATCAAAAGACAGGTTCAACTCTGTGAGTGGAATGCACGCATCGAGAAGAACTTTCTGAGAATGCTTCTGTCTAGTTTTTAGGTGAAGATATTACATTTCCCAGCATAGGCCTCAAAGTGCTCCAAATATCCTTTTGCAGATTTTACAAAAAGAGTGTTTCAAAACTGCTCTTTCAAAAAGAAGGTTCAACTCTGTGAGTTGAATGCACTCAACACAAGGAAGTTTCTGAGAATGCTTCTGTCTAGTTTTTATGTGAAGATATTTCCATTTCCAGCATAGGCCTCAAAGCGCTCCAAATATCCATTTACAGATTCTACAAAAAGAGTGTTTCCAAACTTCTCTATCAATTAGTAGGTTCAACTCTGTGAGGTGAATGCACTCATCACAAAGAAGTTTCTGAGAATGCTGCTGTTTAGTTCTTATGTGAAGATATTTCCTTTTCCAGCATAGGCCGGAAATCGCTCTAAATATCCACTTGCAGATTTTACCAAAAGTGTGTTTCAAAACTGCTCTTTGAAAAGAAAGGTTCAACTCTGTGAGTTGATTGCACATGTGGTGAAGAAGTTTCTGAGAATGCTTCTGTCTAGTACTTAGCTGAAGAGATTTCATTTCACAGCATAGGCCTCATAGTGCTCCAAATATCCACTTGCAGATTCTACAAAAAGAGTGTTTCAAAACTGTTCTATCAAAAGGAAGGTTCAACTCTGTGACTACAATGCACTCATCACAAAGAAGTTTCTGGGAATGCTTCTGTCTAGTTTTTATGTGAAGATATTTCCTTTTCCAACATAGGCCTCAAAGCGCTCCGAATAAACACCTGCAGATTGTACAAAAGGAGTGTTTCAAAACTGTTCTATGAAAAGGAACGTTCAAGTCTGTGAGTTGAATGCACTCCTCACAAAGAAGTTTCTGAGAATGCAGCTGTCTAGTTTTTGTGTGAAGATATTTCCTTTTCCTTGCATAGACCTCAAATCGCTGGAAATATCCACTTGCAGATTTCACAAAAAGAGTGTTTCCAAACTGCTCTATCAAAAGACGGGTTGAAATCTGTGAGTTGAATGCACGCATCGAGGAGATCTTTCTGAGAATGCTTCTGTCTAGTTTTTAGGTGAAGATATTCCATTTCCCAGCAAGGGCCTCAAAATGCTCCAAATATCCATTTGCAGATTTTACAAAAAGAGTGTTTCAAAGCTGCTCTTTCAAAAAGAAGGTTCAAGCCTATGGGTTGAACGCACTCAACGCAAGGAAGTTTCTGAGAATGCTTCTGTCCAGTTTTTATGTGAATATATTTCCATTTCCAGCCTAGGCTTCAAAGCGCTCCAAATATCCACTTGCAGATTCTACAAAAAGAGTGTTTCCAAACTTGTCTATCAATTAGTAGGTTTAACTCTGTTAGGTGAATGCACTCATCACAATGAAATTTCTGAGAATGCTTCTCTCTAGTTTTTATGTGAAGCAATTTCCTTTTCCAACGTAGGCCTCAAGGTGCTCTGCATAAACACTTGCGAATTCTACAAACTTAGTGATTCAAAACTGTTCTATCAAAAGGAACGTTCAAGTCTGAGGTGAATGCACTCATCAGAGAGAACTTTCTCAGAATGCTTCTGTCTAGTTTTCAGGTGAAGATATTTCACTTCCCAGCATAGGCCTCAAAGCGCTCCAAATATCCACTTGCAGATTCTACAAAAAGAGTCTTTCAAAACTGCTCTTTGAAAAGGAAGGTTCAAATCTGTGAGTTGAAAGCACTCATCAGAGAGAAGTTTCCGAGAATGATTCTATCTAGTTTTCATCTGCATGTGTTTCCTTTTCCACTAGATGCCGCAATCGCACCAAATATCCACTTGCAGTTTCCACGAAAAGAGTGTTGCAGAACTGCTCCATGGAAAGGAGTGTTCAACTCTGTGAGTTCAATCCCCACATGACATAAAAGTTTCTGAAAATGCTTCTGTCCAGTTTGTATATGAAGATTTCTCCTTTTCCTGCATAAGCCTCAAAGAGCTCCAAATATCCACTTGCGTATTCTACAAAAACCGTGTTTCATAACTGGTCTATCAAAAGGGAGGTTCAACTCTGTGAGTTGAATGCACTCATCACAAAGAAGTTTCTGTGAATGCTTCCATCTAGCTTTTATGCAATGATATTTCCTTTTGCAGCATAGGCCTCAAAGCGCTCCAAATATCCACTTGCAGATTCTACAAAAAGAGGGTTTCAAAACTGCTCTATCAAAAGGCAGGTTGAACTCCGTGAGTTGAATGCACAAAGCACAGGGGACTTTCTGAGAAAGCTTTTGTCCAGTTTCTACGTGAAGATATTTCCTATTCCTGCATAGGCCTCAAAGCACTCCATCCATCCACATGAAGATTCTACTAAGAGTGTTTCGAAACTTCTCTATCAAAAGAAAGGTTGAACTCCGTGAGTTCAACGCACACATCACAAAGAAGTTTCTGAGAATGCTTCTGTCCAGTTTTTATATGAAGATATTTCCTTTTCCAGCATAGGCCTCAAAGCGCTCCATATATCCACTTGCAGATGCTACAAAAAGAGTGTTTCAAAACAGCTCTTTCAGAAGGAAGCTTCAAGTCTGTGAGTTGAATGCACTTCTCACAAAGACGTTTCTGAGAATGCTTCTGTCTAGATTTCATGAGAAGATGTTTCCATTTACATCACAGGCCTCAAATCCCTCCAAATATTCACTTGCGTGTTCTACAAAAAGAGTGTTTCGAAACTTCTCTATCGATTGGTAGGTTCAACTCTCTGAGTTGAATGCACTCTTTACAAAGAGGTTTCTGAGAATATTTCTGTCTAGTTTTTATGTGAAGATATATCCTTTTCCAACATAGGCCTCGAAGCGCTCCGACTAAACAATTGCAGATTCTACAAAAGGAGTGCTTCAAAACTGTTCTATCGAAAGGAACGTTCAAGTCTGTGAGATGAATGCACTCTTCTCAAAGAGGTTTCTGAGAATGCTGCTGTCTAGTTTTTAGGTGAAGACATTTCCTTTTCCAGCATAGGCCTCAAAGCGCTCCAAATACCCACTCGCAGATTCTACAAAAAGAGTGTCTCCCAACTTCTCTATCAATTGGTAGGTTCAAGTCTGTGAGTTGAATGCAATCCACACAAAGAAGTTTCTGAGAATGCTGCTGTTTAGTTCTTATGTGAAGATATTTCCTTTTCCAGCATAGGCCGGAAATCGCTACAAATATCCACTTGCAGATTTTACCAAAAGTGTGCTTCAAAACTGCTCTTTGAAAAGAAAGGTTCAACACTGTGAGTTGAATGCACATATCGTGAAGAAGTTTCTGAGAATGCTTCTGTCTAGTACTTAGGTGAAGAGATTCCATTTCACAGCCTAGGCCTCATAGTGCTCCAAATATCCACTTGCAGATTCTACAAAAAGAGTGTTTGAAAACTGTTCTATCAAAAGGAAGGTTCAACTCTGTGAGTAGAATGCACTCATCACAAAGAAGTTTCTGAGAATGCTTCTGTCTAGTTTTTATGTGAAGACATTTCCTTTTCCAACATAGGCCTCAAAGCGTTCCGAATAAACACTTGCAGATTGTACAAAAGGAGTGTTTCAAAACTGTTCTATGAAAAGGAACGTTCAAGTCTGTGAGTTGAATGCACTCCTCACAAAGAAGTTTCTGAGAATGCAGCTGTCTAGTTTTTGTGTGAAGATATTTCCTTTTCCTTGCATAGGTCTCAAATCGCTGGAAATATCCACTTGCAGATTTCACAAAAAGAGTGTTTCCAAACTGCTCTATCAAAAGACAGGTTCAACTCTGTGAGTGGAATGCACGCATCGAGAAGAACTTTCTGAGAATGCTTCTGTCTAGTTTTTAGGTGAAGATATTACATTTCCCAGCATAGGCCTCAAAGTGCTCCAAATATCCTTTTGCAGATTTTACAAAAAGAGTGTTTCAAAACTGCTCTTTCAAAAAGAAGGTTCAACTCTGTGAGTTGAATGCACTCAACACAAGGAAGTTTCTGAGAATGCTTCTGTCTAGTTTTTATGTGAAGATATTTCCATTTCCAGCATAGGCCTCAAAGCGCTCCAAATATCCATTTACAGATTCTACAAAAAGAGTGTTTCCAAACTTCTCTATCAATTAGTAGGTTCAACTCTGTGAGGTGAATGCACTCATCACAAAGAAGTTTCTGAGAATGCTGCTGTTTAGTTCTTATGTGAAGATATTTCCTTTTCCAGCATAGGCCGGAAATCGCTCTAAATATCCACTTGCAGATTTTACCAAAAGTGTGTTTCAAAACTGCTCTTTGAAAAGAAAGGTTCAACTCTGTGAGTTGATTGCACATGTGGTGAAGAAGTTTCTGAGAATGCTTCTGTCTAGTACTTAGCTGAAGAGATTTCATTTCACAGCATAGGCCTCATAGTGCTCCAAATATCCACTTGCAGATTCTACAAAAAGAGTGTTTCAAAACTGTTCTATCAAAAGGAAGGTTCAACTCTGTGACTACAATGCACTCATCACAAAGAAGTTTCTGGGAATGCTTCTGTCTAGTTTTTATGTGAAGATATTTCCTTTTCCAACATAGGCCTCAAAGCGCTCCGAATAAACACCTGCAGATTGTACAAAAGGAGTGTTTCAAAACTGTTCTATGAAAAGGAACGTTCAAGTCTGTGAGTTGAATGCACTCCTCACAAAGAAGTTTCTGAGAATGCAGCTGTCTAGTTTTTGTGTGAAGATATTTCCTTTTCCTTGCATAGACCTCAAATCGCTGGAAATATCCACTTGCAGATTTCACAAAAAGAGTGTTTCCAAACTGCTCTATCAAAAGACGGGTTGAAATCTGTGAGTTGAATGCACGCATCGAGGAGATCTTTCTGAGAATGCTTCTGTCTAGTTTTTAGGTGAAGATATTCCATTTCCCAGCAAGGGCCTCAAAATGCTCCAAATATCCATTTGCAGATTTTACAAAAAGAGTGTTTCAAAGCTGCTCTTTCAAAAAGAAGGTTCAAGCCTATGGGTTGAACGCACTCAACGCAAGGAAGTTTCTGAGAATGCTTCTGTCCAGTTTTTATGTGAATATATTTCCATTTCCAGCCTAGGCTTCAAAGCGCTCCAAATATCCACTTGCAGATTCTACAAAAAGAGTGTTTCCAAACTTGTCTATCAATTAGTAGGTTTAAC
This sequence comes from Pongo pygmaeus, assembly GCF_028885625.2. Taxonomy (NCBI): domain Eukaryota; kingdom Metazoa; phylum Chordata; class Mammalia; order Primates; family Hominidae; genus Pongo; species Pongo pygmaeus. The sequence goes on from NC_085930.1 coordinate 23,304,914, forward strand.
TCTGTTAGGTGAATGCACTCATCACAATGAAATTTCTGAGAATGCTTCTCTCTAGTTTTTATGTGAAGCAATTTCCTTTTCCAACGTAGGCCTCAAGGTGCTCTGCATAAACACTTGCGAATTCTACAAACTTAGTGATTCAAAACTGTTCTATCAAAAGGAACGTTCAAGTCTGAGGTGAATGCACTCATCAGAGAGAACTTTCTCAGAATGCTTCTGTCTAGTTTTCAGGTGAAGATATTTCACTTCCCAGCATAGGCCTCAAAGCGCTCCAAATATCCACTTGCAGATTCTACAAAAAGAGTCTTTCAAAACTGCTCTTTGAAAAGGAAGGTTCAAATCTGTGAGTTGAAAGCACTCATCAGAGAGAAGTTTCCGAGAATGATTCTATCTAGTTTTCATCTGCATGTGTTTCCTTTTCCACTAGATGCCGCAATCGCACCAAATATCCACTTGCAGTTTCCACGAAAAGAGTGTTGCAGAACTGCTCCATGGAAAGGAGTGTTCAACTCTGTGAGTTCAATCCCCACATGACATAAAAGTTTCTGAAAATGCTTCTGTCCAGTTTGTATATGAAGATTTCTCCTTTTCCTGCATAAGCCTCAAAGAGCTCCAAATATCCACTTGCGTATTCTACAAAAACCGTGTTTCATAACTGGTCTATCAAAAGGGAGGTTCAACTCTGTGAGTTGAATGCACTCATCACAAAGAAGTTTCTGTGAATGCTTCCATCTAGCTTTTATGCAATGATATTTCCTTTTGCAGCATAGGCCTCAAAGCGCTCCAAATATCCACTTGCAGATTCTACAAAAAGAGGGTTTCAAAACTGCTCTATCAAAAGGCAGGTTGAACTCCGTGAGTTGAATGCACAAAGCACAGGGGACTTTCTGAGAAAGCTTTTGTCCAGTTTCTACGTGAAGATATTTCCTATTCCTGCATAGGCCTCAAAGCACTCCATCCATCCACATGAAGATTCTACTAAGAGTGTTTCGAAACTTCTCTATCAAAAGAAAGGTTGAACTCCGTGAGTTCAACGCACACATCACAAAGAAGTTTCTGAGAATGCTTCTGTCCAGCTTTTATATGAAGATATTTCCTTTTCCAGCATAGGCCTCAAAGCGCTCCATATATCCACTTGCAGATGCTACAAAAAGAGTGTTTCAAAACAGCTCTTTCAGAAGGAAGCTTCAAGTCTGTGAGTTGAATGCACTTCTCACAAAGACGTTTCTGAGAATGCTTCTGTCTAGATTTCATGAGAAGATGTTTCCATTTACATCACAGGCCTCAAATCCCTCCAAATATTCACTTGCGTGTTCTACAAAAAGAGTGTTTCGAAACTTCTCTATCGATTGGTAGGTTCAACTCTCTGAGTTGAATGCACTCTTTACAAAGAGGTTTCTGAGAATATTTCTGTCTAGTTTTTATGTGAAGATATATCCTTTTCCAACATAGGCCTCGAAGCGCTCCGACTAAACAATTGCAGATTCTACAAAAGGAGTGCTTCAAAACTGTTCTATCGAAAGGAACGTTCAAGTCTGTGAGATGAATGCACTCTTCTCAAAGAGGTTTCTGAGAATGCTGCTGTCTAGTTTTTAGGTGAAGACATTTCCTTTTCCAGCATAGGCCTCAAAGCGCTCCAAATACCCACTTGCAGATTCTACAAAAAGAGTGTCTCCCAACTTCTCTATCAATTGGTAGGTTCAAGTCTGTGAGTTGAATGCAATCCACACAAAGAAGTTTCTGAGAATGCTGCTGTTTAGTTCTTATGTGAAGATATTTCCTTTTCCAGCATAGGCCGGAAATCGCTACAAATATCCACTTGCAGATTTTACCAAAAGTGTGCTTCAAAACTGCTCTTTGAAAAGAAAGGTTCAACACTGTGAGTTGAATGCACATATCGTGAAGAAGTTTCTGAGAATGCTTCTGTCTAGTACTTAGGTGAAGAGATTCCATTTCACAGCATAGGCCTCATAGTGCTCCAAATATCCACTTGCAGATTCTACAAAAAGAGTGTTTGAAAACTGTTCTATCAAAAGGAAGGTTCAACACTGTGAGTAGAATGCACTCATCACAAAGAAGTTTCTGAGAATGCTTCTGTCTAGTTTTTATGTGAAGACATTTCCTTTTCCAACATAGGCCTCAAAGCGTTCCGAATAAACACTTGCAGATTGTACAAAAGGAGTGTTTCAAAACTGTTCTATGAAAAGGAACGTTCAAGTCTGTGAGATGAATGCACTCTTCTCAAAGAGGTTTCTGAGAATGCTGCTGTCTAGTTTTTAGGTGAAGACATTTCCTTTTCCAGCATAGGCCTCAAAGCGCTCCAAATTCCCACTTGCAGATTCTACAAAAAGAGTGTCTCCCAACTTCTCTATCAATTGGTAGGTTCAAGTCTGTGAGTTGAATGCAATCCACACAAAGAAGTTTCTGAGAATGCTGCTGTTTAGTTCTTATGTGAAGATATTTCCTTTTCCAGCATAGGCCGGAAATCGCTACAATTATCCACTTGCAGATTTTACCAAAAGTGTGCTTCAAAACTGCTCTTTGAAAAGAAAGGTTCAACACTGTGAGTTGAATGCACATATCGTGAAGAAGTTTCTGAGAATGCTTCTGTCTAGTACTTAGGTGAAGAGATTCCATTTCACAGCATAGGCCTCATAGTGCTCCAAATATCCACTTGCAGATTCTACAAAAAGAGTGTTTGAAAACTGTTCTATCAAAAGGAAGGTTCAACTCTGTGAGTAGAATGCACTCATCACAAAGAAGTTTCTGAGAATGCTTCTGTCTAGTTTTTATGTGAAGACATTTCCTTTTCCAACATAGGCCTCAAAGCGTTCCGAATAAACACTTGCAGATTGTACAAAAGGAGTGTTTCAAAACTGTTCTATGAAAAGGAACGTTCAAGTCTGTGAGTTGAATGCACTCCTCACAAAGAAGTTTCTGAGAATGCAGCTGTCTAGTTTTTGTGTGAAGATATTTCCTTTTCCTTGCATAGGTCTCAAATCGCTGGAAATATCCACTTGCAGATTTCACAAAAAGAGTGTTTCCAAACTGCTCTATCAAAAGACAGGTTCAACTCTGTGAGTGGAATGCACGCATCGAGAAGAACTTTCTGAGAATGCTTCTGTCTAGTTTTTAGGTGAAGATATTACATTTCCCAGCATAGGCCTCAAAGTGCTCCAAATATCCTTTTGCAGATTTTACAAAAAGAGTGTTTCAAAACTGCTCTTTCAAAAAGAAGGTTCAAGTCTGTGAGTTGAATGCACTCAACACAAGGAAGTTTCTGAGAATGCTTCTGTCTAGTTTTTATGTGAAGATATTTCCTTTTCCAGCATAGGCCTCAAAGCGCTCCAAATATCCATTTGCAGATTCTACAAAAAGAGTGTTTCCAAACTTCTCTATCAATTAGAAGGTTCAACTCTGTGAGGTGAATGCACTCATCACAAAGAAGTTTCTGAGAATGCTGCTGTTTAGTTCTTATGTGAAGATATTTCCTTTTCCAGCATAGGCCGGAAATCGCTACAAATTTCCACTTGCAGATTTTACCAAAAGTGTGTTTCAAAACTACTCTTTGAAAAGAAAGGTTCAACTCTGTGAGTTGATTGCACATGTGGTGAAGAAGTTTCTGAGAATGCTTCTGTCTAGTACTTAGCTGAAGAGATTTCATTTCACAGCATAGGCCTCATAGTGCTCCAAATATCCACTTGCAGATTCTACAAAAAGAGTGTTTCAAAACTGTTCTATCAAAAGGAAGGTTCAACTCTGTGACTGGAATTCACTCATCACAAAGAAGTTTCTGAGAATGCTTCTGTCTAGTTTTTATGTGAAGATATTTCCTTTTCCAACATAGGCCTCAAAGCGCTCCGAATAAACACCTGCAGATTGTACAAAAGGAGTGTTTCAAAACTGTTCTATGAAAAGGAACGTTCAAGTCTGTGAGTTGAATGCACTCCTCACAAAGAAGTTTCTGAGAATGCAGCTGTCTAGTTTTTGTGTGAAGATATTTCCTTTTCCTTGCATAGACCTCAAATCGCTGGAAATATCCACTTGCAGATTTCACAAAAAGAGTGTTTCCAAACTGCTCTATCAAAAGACGGGTTGAAATCTGTGAGTTGAATGCACGCATCGAGGAGATCTTTCTGAGAATGCTTCTGTCTAGTTTTTAGGTGATGATATTCCATTTCCCAGCATGGGCCTCAAAATGCTCCAAATATCCATTTGCAGATTTTACAAAAAGAGTGTTTCAAAACTGCTCTTTCAAAAAGAAGGATGATTTCCAATTTCATCCATGTCCCTACAAAGGACATGATCATTCTCAGTAAACTATCGCAAGAACAAAAAACCAAACACCGCATATTCTCACTCATAGGTGGGAATTGAACAATGAGAACACATGGACACAGGAAGGGGAACATCACACTTCAGGGACTGTTGTGGGTTGGGGGGAGGGGGCAGGGATATCATTGGGAGATATACCTAATGCTAGATGACGAGTTGGTGGGTGCAGTGCACCAGCATGGCACATGTATACATATGCAACTTACTGCACATTGGGCACATGTACCATAAAACCTAAAGTATAATAATAATATTAATAATAATAATTACAATAAAAGAAAAAAAAAAAAAAAAAAAAAGAAAGTTCAAGTCTATGGGTTGAACGCACTCAACACAAGGAAGTTTCTGAGAATGCTTCTGTCCAGTTTTTATGTGAATATATTTCCATTTCCAGCCTAGGCTTCAAAGCGCTCCAAATATCCACTTGCAGATTCTACAAAAAGAGTGTTTCCAAACTTGTCTATCAATTAGTAGGTTTAACTCTGTTAGGTGAATGCACTCATCACAATGAAATTTCTGAGAATGCTTCTCTCTAGTTTTTATGTGAAGCAATTTCCTTTTCCAACGTAGGCCTCAAGGTGCTCTGCATAAACACTTGCGAATTCTACAAACTTAGTGATTCAAAACTGTTCTATCAAAAGGAACGTTCAAGTCTGAGGTGAATGCACTCATCAGAGAGAACTTTCTCAGAATGCTTCTGTCTAGTTTTCAGGTGAAGATATTTCACTTCCCAGCATAGGCCTCAAAGCGCTCCAAATATCCACTTGCAGATTCTACAAAAAGAGTCTTTCAAAACTGCTCTTTGAAAAGGAAGTTTCAAATCTGTGAGTTGAAAGCACTCATCAGAGAGAAGTTTCCGAGAATGATTCTATCTAGTTTTCATCTGCATGTGTTTCCTTTCCCACTAGATGCCGCAATCGCACCAAATATCCACTTGCAGTTTCCACGAAAAGAGTGTTGCAGAACTGCTCCATGGAAAGGAGTGTTCAACTCTGTGAGTTCAATCCCCACATGACATAAAAGTTTCTGAAAATGCTTCTGTCCAGTTTGTATATGAAGATATCTCCTTTTCCAGCATAAGCCTCAAAGAGCTCCAAATATCCACTTGCGTATTCTACAAAAACCGTGTTTCATAACTGGTCTATCAAAAGGGAGGTTCAACTCTGTGAGTTGAATGCACTCATCACAAAGAAGTTTCTGTGAATGCTTCCATCTAGCTTTTATGCAATGATATTTCCTTTTGCAGCATAGGCCTCAAAGCGCTCCAAATATCCACTTGCAGATTCTACAAAAAGAGGGTTTCAAAACTGCTCTATCAAAAGGCAGGTTGAACTCCGTGAGTTGAATGCACAAAGCACAGGGAACTTTCTGAGAAAGCTTTTGTCCAGTTTCTACGTGAAGATATTTCCTTTTCCAGCATAGGCCGGAAATCGCTACAAATATCCACTTGCAGATTTTACCAAAAGTGTGCTTCAAAACTGCTCTTTGAAAAGAAAGGTTCAACACTGTGAGTTGAATGCACATATCGTGAAGAAGTTTCTGAGAATGCTTCTGTCTAGTACTTAGGTGAAGAGATTCCATTTCACAGCATAGGCCTCATAGTGCTCCAAATATCCACTTGCAGATTCTACAAAAAGAGTGTTTGAAAACTGTTCTATCAAAAGGAAGGTTCAACTCTGTGAGTAGAATGCACTCATCACAAAGAAGTTTCTGAGAATGCTTCTGTCTAGTTTTTATGTGAAGACATTTCCTTTTCCAACATAGGCCTCAAAGCGTTCCGAATAAACACTTGCAGATTGTACAAAAGGAGTGTTTCAAAACTGTTCTATGAAAAGGAACGTTCAAGTCTGTGAGTTGAATGCACTCCTCACAAAGAAGTTTCTGAGAATGCAGCTGTCTAGTTTTTGTGTGAAGATATTTCCTTTTCCTTGCATAGGTCTCAAATCGCTGGAAATATCCACTTGCAGATTTCACAAAAAGAGTGTTTCCAAACTGCTCTATCAAAAGACAGGTTCAACTCTGTGAGTGGAATGCACGCATCGAGAAGAACTTTCTGAGAATGCTTCTGTCTAGTTTTTAGGTGAAGATATTACATTTCCCAGCATAGGCCTCAAAGTGCTCCAAATATCCTTTTGCAGATTTTACAAAAAGAGTGTTTCAAAACTGCTCTTTCAAAAAGAAGGTTCAACTCTCTGAGTTGAATGCACTCAACACAAGGAAGTTTCTGAGAATGCTTCTGTCTAGTTTTTATGTGAAGATATTTCCATTTCCAGCATAGGCCTCAAAGCGCTCCAAATATCCATTTGCAGATTCTACAAAAAGAGTGTTTCCAAACTTCTCTATCAATTAGTAGGTTCAACTCTGTGAGGTGAATGCACTCATCACAAAGAAGTTTCTGAGAATGCTGCTGTTTAGTTCTTATGTGAAGATATTTCCTTTTCCAGCATAGGCCGGAAATCGCTCTAAATATCCACTTGCAGATTTTACCAAAAGTGTGTTTCAAAACTGCTCTTTGAAAAGAAAGGTTCAACTCTGTGAGTTGATTGCACATGTGGTGAAGAAGTTTCTGAGAATGCTTCTGTCTAGTACTTAGCTGAAGAGATTTCATTTCACAGCATAGGCCTCATAGTGCTCCAAATATCCACTTGCAGATTCTACAAAAAGAGTGTTTCAAAACTGTTCTATCAAAAGGAAGGTTCAACTCTGTGACTACAATGCACTCATCACAAAGAAGTTTCTGGGAATGCTTCTGTCTAGTTTTTATGTGAAGATATTTCCTTTTCCAACATAGGCCTCAAAGCGCTCCGAATAAACACCTGCAGATTGTACAAAAGGAGTGTTTCAAAACTGTTCTATGAAAAGGAACGTTCAAGTCTGTGAGTTGAATGCACTCCTCACAAAGAAGTTTCTGAGAATGCAGCTGTCTAGTTTTTGTGTGAAGATATTTCCTTTTCCTTGCATAGACCTCAAATCGCTGGAAATATCCACTTGCAGATTTCACAAAAAGAGTGTTTCCAAACTGCTCTATCAAAAGACGGGTTGAAATCTGTGAGTTGAATGCACGCATCGAGGAGATCTTTCTGAGAATGCTTCTGTCTAGTTTTTAGGTGAAGATATTCCATTTCCCAGCAAGGGCCTCAAAATGCTCCAAATATCCATTTGCAGATTTTACAAAAAGAGTGTTTCAAAGCTGCTCTTTCAAAAAGAAGGTTCAAGCCTATGGGTTGAACGCACTCAACGCAAGGAAGTTTCTGAGAATGTTTCTGTCCAGTTTTTATGTGAATATATTTCCATTTCCAGCCTAGGCTTCAAAGCGCTCCAAATATCCACTTGCAGATTCTACAAAAAGAGTGTTTCCAAACTTGTCTATCAATTAGTAGGTTTAACTCTGTTAGGTGAATGCACTCATCACAATGAAATTTCTGAGAATGCTTCTCTCTAGTTTTTATGTGAAGCAATTTCCTTTTCCAACGTAGGCCTCAAGGTGCTCTGCATAAACACTTGCGAATTCTACAAACTTAGTGATTCAAAACTGTTCTATCAAAAGGAACGTTCAAGTCTGAGGTGAATGCACTCATCAGAGAGAACTTTCTCAGAATGCTTCTGTCTAGTTTTCAGGTGAAGATATTTCACTTCCCAGCATAGGCCTCAAAGCGCTCCAAATATCCACTTGCAGATTCTACAAAAAGAGTCTTTCAAAACTGCTCTTTGAAAAGGAAGGTTCAAATCTGTGAGTTGAAAGCACTCATCAGAGAGAAGTTTCCGAGAATGATTCTATCTAGTTTTCATCTGCATGTGTTTCCTTTTCCACTAGATGCCGCAATCGCACCAAATATCCACTTGCAGTTTCCACGAAAAGAGTGTTGCAGAACTGCTCCATGGAAAGGAGTGTTCAACTCTGTGAGTTCAATCCCCACATGACATAAAAGTTTCTGAAAATGCTTCTGTCCAGTTTGTATATGAAGATTTCTCCTTTTCCTGCATAAGCCTCAAAGAGCTCCAAATATCCACTTGCGTATTCTACAAAAACCGTGTTTCATAACTGGTCTATCAAAAGGGAGGTTCAACTCTGTGAGTTGAATGCACTCATCACAAAGAAGTTTCTGTGAATGCTTCCATCTAGCTTTTATGCAATGATATTTCCTTTTGCAGCATAGGCCTCAAAGCGCTCCAAATATCCACTTGCAGATTCTACAAAAAGAGGGTTTCAAAACTGCTCTATCAAAAGGCAGGTTGAACTCCGTGAGTTGAATGCACAAAGCACAGGGGACTTTCTGAGAAAGCTTTTGTCCAGTTTCTACGTGAAGATATTTCCTATTCCTGCATAGGCCTCAAAGCACTCCATCCATCCACATGAAGATTCTACTAAGAGTGTTTCGAAACTTCTCTATCAAAAGAAAGGTTGAACTCCGTGAGTTCAACGCACACATCACAAAGAAGTTTCTGAGAATGCTTCTGTCCAGCTTTTATATGAAGATATTTCCTTTTCCAGCATAGGCCTCAAAGCGCTCCATATATCCACTTGCAGATGCTACAAAAAGAGTGTTTCAAAACAGCTCTTTCAGAAGGAAGCTTCAAGTCTGTGAGTTGAATGCACTTCTCACAAAGACGTTTCAGAGAATGCTTCTGTCTAGATTTCATGAGAAGATGTTTCCATTTACATCACAGGCCTCAAATCCCTCCAAATATTCACTTGCGTGTTCTACAAAAAGAGTGTTTCGAAACTTCTCTATCGATTGGTAGGTTCAACTCTCTGAGTTGAATGCACTCTTTACAAAGAGGTTTCTGAGAATATTTCTGTCTAGTTTTTATGTGAAGATATATCCTTTTCCAACATAGGCCTCGAAGCGCTCCGACTAAACAATTGCAGATTCTACAAAAGGAGTGCTTCAAAACTGTTCTATCGAAAGGAACGTTCAAGTCTGTGAGATGAATGCACTCTTCTCAAAGAGGTTTCTGAGAATGCTGCTGTCTAGTTTTTAGGTGAAGACATTTCCTTTTCCAGCATAGGCCTCAAAGCGCTCCAAATACCCACTTGCAGATTCTACAAAAAGAGTGTCTCCCAACTTCTCTATCAATTGGTAGGTTCAAGTCTGTGAGTTGAATGCAATCCACACAAAGAAGTTTCTGAGAATGCTGCTGTTTAGTTCTTATGTGAAGATATTTCCTTTTCCAGCATAGGCCGGAAATCGCTACAAATATCCACTTGCAGATTTTACCAAAAGTGTGCTTCAAAACTGCTCTTTGAAAAGAAAGGTTCAACACTGTGAGTTGAATGCACATATCGTGAAGAAGTTTCTGAGAATGCTTCTGTCTAGTACTTAGGTGAAGAGATTCCATTTCACAGCATAGGCCTCATAGTGCTCCAAATATCCACTTGCAGATTCTACAAAAAGAGTGTTTCAAAACTGTTCTATCAAAAGGAAGGTTCAAGTCTGTGAGTAGAATGCACTCATCACAAAGAAGTTTCTGAGAATGCTTCTGTCTAGTTTTTATGTGAAGATATTTCCTTTTCCAACATAGGCCTCAAAGCGCTCCGAATAAACACCTGCAGATTGTACAAAAGGAGTGTTTCAAAACTGTTCTATGAAAAGGAACGTTCAAGTCTGTGAGTTGAATGCACTCCTCACAAAGAAGTTTCTGAGAATGCAGCTGTCTAGTTTTTGTGTGAAGATATTTCCTTTTCCTTGCATAGACCTCAAATCGCTGGAAATATCCACTTGCAGATTTCACAAAAAGAGTGTTTCCAAACTGCTCTATCAAAAGACGGGTTGAAATCTGTGAGTTGAATGCACGCATCGAGGAGATCTTTCTGAGAATGCTTCTGTCTAGTTTTTAGGTGAAGATATTCCATTTCCTAGCATGGGCCTCAAAATGCTCCAAATATCCATTTGCAGATTTTACAAAAAGAGTGTTTCAAAACTGCTCTTTCAAAAAGAAGGATGATTTCCAATTTCATTCATGTCCCTACAAAGGACATGATCATTCTCAGTAAACTATCGCAAGAACAAAAAACCAAACACCGCATATTCTCACTCATAGGTGGGAATTGAACAATGAGAACACATGGACACAGGAAGGGGAACATCACACTTCAGGGACTGTTGTGGGTTGGGGGGAGGGGGTAGGGATAACATTGGGAGATATACCTAATGCTAGATGACGAGTTGGTGGGTGCAGTGCACCAGCATGGCACATGTATACATAAGCAAATTACTGCACATTGGGCACATGTACCATAAAACCTAAAGTATAATAATAATAATAATAATAATAATTACAATAAAAGAAAAAAAAAAAAAAAGAAAAAGAAAGTTCAAGTCTATGGGTTGAACGCACTCAACACAAGGAAGTTTCTGAGAATGCTTCTGTCCAGTTTTTATGTGAATATATTTCCATTTCCAGCCTAGGCTTCAAAGCGCTCCAAATATCCACTTGCAGATTCTACAAAAAGAGTGTTTCCAAACTTGTCTATCAATTAGTAGGTTTTACTCTGTTAGGTGAATGCACTCATCACAATGAAATTTCTGAGAATGCTTCTCTCTAGTTTTTATGTGAAGCAATTTCCTTTTCCAACGTAGGCCTCAAGGTGCTCTGCATAAACACTTGCGAATTCTACAAACTTAGTGATTCAAAACTGTTCTATCAAAAGGAACGTTCAAGTCTGAGGTGAATGCACTCATCAGAGAGAACTTTCTCAGAATGCTTCTGTCTAGTTTTCAGGTGAAGATATTTCACTTCCCAGCATAGGCCTCAAAGCGCTCCAAATATCCACTTGCAGATTCTACAAAAAGAGTCTTTCAAAACTGCTCTTTGAAAAGGAAGTTTCAAATCTGTGAGTTGAAAGCACTCATCAGAGAGAAGTTTCCGAGAATGATTCTATCTAGTTTTCATCTGCATGTGTTTCCTTTCCCACTAGATGCCGCAATCGCACCAAATATCCACTTGCAGTTTCCACGAAAAGAGTGTTGCAGAACTGCTCCATGGAAAGGAGTGTTCAACTCTGTGAGTTCAATCCCCACATGACATAAAAGTTTCTGAAAATGCTTCTGTCCAGTTTGTATATGAAGATATCTCCTTTTCCAGCATAAGCCTCAAAGAGCTCCAAATATCCACTTGCGTATTCTACAAAAACCGTGTTTCATAACTGGTCTATCAAAAGGGAGGTTCAACTCTGTGAGTTGAATGCACTCATCACAAAGAAGTTTCTGTGAATGCTTCCATCTAGCTTTTATGCAATGATATTTCCTTTTGCAGCATAGGCCTCAAAGCGCTCCAAATATCCACTTGCAGATTCTACAAAAAGAGGGTTTCAAAACTGCTCTATCAAAAGGCAGGTTGAACTCCGTGAGTTGAATGCACAAAGCACAGGGAACTTTCTGAGAAAGCTTTTGTCCAGTTTCTACGTGAAGATATTTCCTTTTCCAGCATAGGCCGGAAATCGCTACAAATATCCACTTGCAGATTTTACCAAAAGTGTGCTTCAAAACTGCTCTATGAAAAGAAAGGTTCAACACTGTGAGTTGAATGCACATATCGTGAAGAAGTTTCTGAGAATGCTTCTGTCTAGTACTTAGGTGAAGAGATTCCATTTCACATCATAGGCCTCATAGTGCTCCAAATATCCACTTGCAGATTCTACAAAAAGAGTGTTTGAAAACTGTTCTATCAAAAGGAAGGTTCAACTCTGTGACTAGAATGCACTCATCACAAAGAAGTTTCTGAGAATGCTTCTGTCTAGTTTTTATGTGAAGACATTTCCTTTTCCAACATAGGCCTCAAAGCGTTCCGAATAAACACTTGCAGATTGTACAAAAGGAGTGTTTCAAAACTGTTCTATGAAAAGGAACGTTCAAGTCTGTGAGTTGAATGCACTCCTCACAAAGAAGTTTCTGAGAATGCAGCTGTCTAGTTTTTGTGTGAAGATATTTCCTTTTCCTTGCATAGGTCTCAAATCGCTGGAAATATCGACTTGCAGATTTCACAAAAAGAGTGTTTCCAAACTGCTCTATCAAAAGACAGGTTCAACTCTGTGAGTGGAATGCACGCATCGAGAAGAACTTTCTGAGAATGCTTCTGTCTAGTTTTTAGGTGAAGATATTACATTTCCCAGCATAGGCCTCAAAGTGCTCCAAATATCCTTTTGCAGATTTTACAAAAAGAGTGTTTCAAAACTGCTCTTTCAAAAAGAAGGTTCAACTCTGTGAGTTGAATGCACTCAACACAAGGAAGTTTCTGAGAATGCTTCTGTCTAGTTTTTATGTGAAGATATTTCCATTTCCAGCATAGGCCTCAAAGCGCTCCAAATATCCATTTGCAGATTCTACAAAAAGAGTGTTTCCAAACTTCTCTATCAATTAGTAGGTTCAACTCTGTGAGGTGAATGCACTCATCACAAAGAAGTTTCTGAGAATGCTGCTGTTTAGTTCTTATGTGAAGATATTTCCTTTTCCAGCATAGGCCGGAAATCGCTCTAAATATCCACTTGCAGATTTTACCAAAAGTGTGTTTCAAAACTGCTCTTTGAAAAGAAAGGTTCAACTCTGTGAGTTGATTGCACATGTGGTGAAGAAGTTTCTGAGAATGCTTCTGTCTAGTACTTAGCTGAAGAGATTTCATTTCACAGCATAGGCCTCATATTGCTCCAAATATCCACTTGCAGATTCTACAAAAAGAGTGTTTCAAAACTGTTCTATCAAAAGGAAGGTTCAACTCTGTGACTAGAATGCACTCATCACAAAGAAGTTTCTGAGAATGCTTCTGTCTAGTTTTTATGTGAAGATATTTCCTTTTCCAACATAGGCCTCAAAGCGCTCCGAATAAACACCTGCAGATTGTACAAAAGGAGTGTTTCAAAACTGTTCTATGAAAAGGAACTTTCAAGTCTGTGAGTTGAATGCACTCCTCACAAAGAAGTTTCTGAGAATGCAGCTGTCTAGTTTTTGTGTGAAGATATTTCCTTTTCCTTGCATAGACCTCAAATCGCTGGAAATATCCACTTGCAGATTTCACAAAAAGAGTGTTTCCAAACTGCTCTATCAAAAGACGGGTTGAAATCTGTGAGTTGAATGCACGCATCGAGGAGATCTTTCTGAGAATGCTTCTGTCTAGTTTTTAGGTGAAGATATTCCATTTCCCAGCATGGGCTTCAAAATGCTCCAAATATCCATTTGCAGATTTTACAAAAAGAGTGTTTCAAAGCTGCTCTTTCAAAAAGAAGGTTCAAGTCTATGGGTTGAACGCACTCAACACAAGGAAGTTTCTGAGAATGCTTCTGTCCAGTTTTTATGTGAATATATTTCCATTTCCAGCCTAGGCTTCAAAGCGCTCCAAATATCCACTTGCAGATTCTACAAAAAGAGTGTTTCCAAACTTGTCTATCAATTAGTAGGTTTAACTCTGTTAGGTGAATGCACTCATCACAATGAAATTTCTGAGAATGCTTCTCTCTAGTTTTTATGTGAAGCAATTCCCTTTTCCAACGTAGGCCTCAAGGTGCTCTGCATAAACACTTGCGAATTCTACAAACTTAGTGATTGAAAACTGTTCTATCAAAAGGAACGTTCAAGTCTGAGGTGAATGCACTCATCAGAGAGAACTTTCTCAGAATGCTTCTGTCTAGTTTTCAGGTGAAGATATTTCACTTCCCAGCATAGGCCTCAAAGCGCTCCAAATATCCACTTGCAGATTCTACAAAAAGAGTCTTTCAAAACTGCTCTTTGAAAAGAAAGTTTCAAATCTGTGAGTTGAAAGCACTCATCAGAGAGAAGTTTCCGAGAATGATTCTATCTAGTTTTCATCTGCATGTGTATCCTTTTCCACTAGATGCCGCAGTCGCACCAAATATCCACTTGCAGTTTCCACGAAAAGAGTGTTGCAGAACTGCTCCATGGAAAGGAGTGTTCAACTCTGTGAGTTCAATCCCCACATGACATAAAAGTTTCTGAAAATGCTTCTGTCCAGTTTGTATATGAAGATATCTCCTTTTCCAGCATAAGCCTCAAAGAGCTCCAAATGTCCACTTGCGTATTCTACAAAAACCGTGTTTCATAACTGGTCTATCAAAAGGGAGGTTCAACTCTGTGAGTTGAATGCACTCATCACAAAGAAGTTTCTGTGAATGCTTCCATCTAGCTTTTATGCAATGATATTTCCTTTTGCAGCATAGGCCTCAAAGCGCTCCAAATATCCACTTGCAGATTCTACAAAAAGAGGGTTTCAAAACTGCTCTATCAAAAGGCAGGTTGAACTCCGTGAGTTGAATGCACAAAGCACAGGGAACTTTCTGAGAAAGCTTTTGTCCAGTTTCTACGTGAAGATATTTCCTTTTCCAGCATAGGCCGGAAATCGCTACAAATATCCACTTGCAGATTTTACCAAAAGTGTGCTTCAAAACTGCTCTTTGAAAAGAAAGGTTCAACACTGTGAGTTGAATGCACATATCGTGAAGAAGTTTCTGAGAATGCTTCTGTCTAGTACTTAGGTGAAGAGATTCCATTTCACAGCATAGGCCTCATAGTGCTCCAAATATCCACTTGCAGATTCTACAAAAAGAGTGTTTGAAAACTGTTCTATCAAAAGGAAGGTTCAACTCTGTGACTTGAATGCACTCATCACAAAGAAGTTTCTGAGAATGCTTCTGTCTAGTTTTTATGTGAAGACATTTCCTTTTCCAACATAGGCCTCAAAGCGTTCCGAATAAACACTTGCAGATTGTACAAAAGGAGTGTTTCAAAACTGTTCTATGAAAAGGAACGTTCAAGTCTGTGAGTTGAATGCACTCCTCACAAAGAAGTTTCTGAGAATGCAGCTGTCTAGTTTTTGTGTGAAGATATTTCCTTTTCCTTGCATAGGTCTCAAATCGCTGGAAATATCCACTTGCAGATTTCACAAAAAGAGTGTTTCCAAACTGCTCTATCAAAAGACAGGTTCAACTCTGTGAGTGGAATGCACGCATCGAGAAGAACTTTCTGAGAATGCTTCTGTCTAGTTTTTAGGTGAAGATATTACATTTCCCAGCATAGGCCTCAAAGTGCTCCAAATATCCTTTTGCAGATTTTACAAAAAGAGTGTTTCAAAACTGCTCTTTCAAAAAGAAGGTTCAAGTCTGTGAGTTGAATGCACTCAACACAAGGAAGTTTCTGAGAATGCTTCTGTCTAGTTTTTATGTGAAGATATTTCCATTTCCAGCATAGGCCTCAAAGCGCTCCAAATATCCATTTGCAGATTCTACAAAAAGAGTGTTTCCAAACTTCTCTATCAATTAGTAGGTTCAACTCTGTGAGGTGAATGCACTCATCACAAAGAAGTTTCTGAGAATGCTGCTGTTTAGTTCTTATGTGAAGATATTTCCTTTTCCAGCATAGGCCGGAAATCGCTCTAAATATCCACTTGCAGATTTTACCAAAAGTGTGTTTCAAAACTGCTCTTTGAAAAGAAAGGTTCAACTCTGTGAGTTGATTGCACATGTGGTGAAGAAGTTTCTGAGAATGCTTCTGTCTAGTACTTAGCTGAAGAGATTTCATTTCACAGCATAGCCCTCATAGTGCTCCAAATATCCACTTGCAGATTCTACAAAAAGAGTGTTTCAAAACTGTTCTATCAAAAGGAAGGTTCAACTCTGTGACTAGAATGCACTCATCACAAAGAAGTTTCTGAGAATGCTTCTGTCTAGTTTTTATGTGAAGATATTTCCTTTTCCAACATAGGCCTCAAAGCGCTCCGAATAAACACCTGCAGATTGTACAAAAGGAGTGTTTCAAAACTGTTCTATGAAAAGGAACTTTCAAGTCTGTGAGTTGAATGCACTCCTCACAAAGAAGTTTCTGAGAATGCAGCTGTCTAGTTTTTGTGTGAAGATATTTCCTTTTCCTTGCATAGACCTCAAATCGCTGGAAATATCCACTTGCAGATTTCACAAAAAGAGTGTTTCCAAACTGCTCTATCAAAAGACGGGTTGAAATCTGTGAGTTGAATGCACGCATCGAGGAGATCTTTCTGAGAATGCTTCTGTCTAGTTTTTAGGTGAAGATATTCCATTTCCCAGCATGGGCTTCAAAATGCTCCAAATATCCATTTGCAGATTTTACAAAAAGAGTGTTTCAAAGCTGCTCTTTCAAAAAGAAGGTTCAAGTCTATGGGTTGAACGCACTCAACACAAGGAAGTTTCTGAGAATGCTTCTGTCCAGTTTTTATGTGAATATATTTCCATTTCCAGCCTAGGCTTCAAAGCGCTCCAAATATCCACTTGCAGATTCTACAAAAAGAGTGTTTCCAAACTTGTCTATCAATTAGTAGGTTTAACTCTGTTAGGTGAATGCACTCATCACAATGAAATTTCTGAGAATGCTTCTCTCTAGTTTTTATGTGAAGCAATTCCCTTTTCCAACGTAGGCCTCAAGGTGCTCTGCATAAACACTTGCGAATTCTACAAACTTAGTGATTGAAAACTGTTCTATCAAAAGGAACGTTCAAGTCTGAGGTGAATGCACTCATCAGAGAGAACTTTCTCAGAATGCTTCTGTCTAGTTTTCAGGTGAAGATATTTCACTTCCCAGCATAGGCCTCAAAGCGCTCCAAATATCCACTTGCAGATTCTACAAAAAGAGTCTTTCAAAACTGCTCTTTGAAAAGGAAGTTTCAAATCTGTGAGTTGAAAGCACTCATCAGAGAGAAGTTTCCGAGAATGATTCTATCTAGTTTTCATCTGCATGTGTTTCCTTTTCCACTAGATGCCGCAATCGCACCAAATATCCACTTGCAGTTTCCACGAAAAGAGTGTTGCAGAACTGCTCCATGGAAAGGAGTGTTCAACTCTGTGAGTTCAATCCCCACATGACATAAAAGTTTCTGAAAATGCTTCTGTCCAGTTTGTATATGAAGATATCTCCTTTTCCAGCATAAGCCTCAAAGAGCTCCAAATATCCACTTGCGTATTCTACAAAAACCGTGTTTCATAACTGGTCTATCAAAAGGGAGGTTCAACTCTGTGAGTTGAATGCACTCATCACAAAGAAGTTTCTGTGAATGCTTCCATCTAGCTTTTATGCAATGATATTTCCTTTTGCAGCATAGGCCTCAAAGCGCTCCAAATATCCACTTGCAGATTCTACAAAAAGAGGGTTTCAAAACTGCTCTATCAAAAGGCAGGTTGAACTCCGTGAGTTGAATGCACAAAGCACAGGGAACTTTCTGAGAAAGCTTTTGTCCAGTTTCTACGTGAAGATATTTCCTTTTCCAGCATAGGCCGGAAATCGCTACAAATATCCACTTGCAGATTTTACCAAAAGTGTGCTTCAAAACTGCTCTTTGAAAAGAAAGGTTCAACACTGTGAGTTGAATGCACATATCGTGAAGAAGTTTCTGAGAATGCTTCTGTCTAGTACTTAGGTGAAGAGATTCCATTTCACAGCATAGGCCTCATAGTGCTCCAAATATCCACTTGCAGATTCTACAAAAAGAGTGTTTGAAAACTGTTCTATCAAAAGGAAGGTTCAACTCTGTGAGTAGAATGCACTCATCACAAAGAAGTTTCTGAGAATGCTTCTGTCTAGTTTTTATGTGAAGACATTTCCTTTTCCAACATAGGCCTCAAAGCGTTCCGAATAAACACTTGCAGATTGTACAAAAGGAGTGTTTCAAAACTGTTCTATGAAAAGGAACGTTCAAGTCTGTGAGTTGAATGCACTCCTCACAAAGAAGTTTCTGAGAATGCAGCTGTCTAGTTTTTGTGTGAAGATATTTCCTTTTCCTTGCATAGGTCTCAAATCGCTGGAAATATCCACTTGCAGATTTCACAAAAAGAGTGTTTCCAAACTGCTCTATCAAAAGACAGGTTCAACTCTGTGAGTGGAATGCACGCATCGAGAAGAACTTTCTGAGAATGCTTCTGTCTAGTTTTTAGGTGAAGATATTACATTTCCCAGCATAGGCCTCAAAGTGCTCCAAATATCCTTTTGCAGATTTTACAAAAAGAGTGTTTCAAAACTGCTCTTTCAAAAAGAAGGTTCAACTCTGTGAGTTGAATGCACTCAACACAAGGAAGTTTCTGAGAATGCTTCTGTCTAGTTTTTATGTGAAGATATTTCCATTTCCAGCATAGGCCTCAAAGCGCTCCAAATATCCATTTGCAGATTCTACAAAAAGAGTGTTTCCAAACTTCTCTATCAATTAGTAGGTTCAACTCTGTGAGGTGAATGCACTCATCACAAAGAAGTTTCTGAGAATGCTGCTGTTTAGTTCTTATGTGAAGATATTTCCTTTTCCAGCATAGGCCGGAAATCGCTCTAAATATCCACTTGCAGATTTTACCAAAAGTGTGTTTCAAAACTGCTCTTTGAAAAGAAAGGTTCAACTCTGTGAGCTGATTGCACATGTGGTGAAGAAGTTTCTGAGAATGCTTCTGTCTAGTACTTAGCTGAAGAGATTTCATTTCACAGCATAGGCCTCATAGTGCTCCAAATATCCACTTGCAGATTCTACAAAAAGAGTGTTTCAAAACTGTTCTATCAAAAGGAAGGTTCAACTCTGTGACTACAATGCACTCATCACAAAGAAGTTTCTGAGAATGCTTCTGTCTAGTTTTTATGTGAAGATATTTCCTTTTCCAACATAGGCCTCAAAGCGCTCCGAATAAACACCTGCAGATTGTACAAAAGGAGTGTTTCAAAACTGTTCTATGAAAAGGAACTTTCAAGTCTGTGAGTTGAATGCACTCCTCACAAAGAAGTTTCTGAGAATGCAGCTGTCTAGTTTTTGTGTGAAGATATTTCCTTTTCCTTGCATAGACCTCAAATCGCTGGAAATATCCACTTGCAGATTTCACAAAAAGAGTGTTTCCAAACTGCTCTATCAAAAGACGGGTTGAAATCTGTGAGTTGAATGCACGCATCGAGGACATCTTTCTGAGAATGCTTCTGTCTAGTTTTTAGGTGAAGATATTCCGTTTCCCAGCATGGGCTTCAAAATGCTCCAAATATCCATTTGCAGATTTTACAAAAAGAGTGTTTCAAAGCTGCTCTTTCAAAAAGAAGGTTCAAGTCTATGGGTTGAACGCACTCAACACAAGGAAGTTTCTGAGAATGCTTCTGTCCAGTTTTTATGTGAATATATTTCCATTTCCAGCCTAGGCTTCAAAGCGCTCCAAATATCCACTTGCAGATTCTACAAAAAGAGTGTTTCCAAACTTGTCTATCAATTAGTAGGTTTAACTCTGTTAGGTGAATGCAGTCATCACAATGAAATTTCTGAGAATGCTTCTCTCTAGTTTTTATGTGAAGCAATTTCCTTTTCCAACGTAGGCCTCAAGGTGCTCTGCATAAACACTTGCGAATTCTACAAACTTAGTGATTCAAAACTGTTCTATCAAAAGGAACGTTCAAGTCTGAGGTGAATGCACTCATCAGAGAGAACTTTCTCAGAATGCTTCTGTCTAGTTTTCAGGTGAAGATATTTCACTTCCCAGCATAGGCCTCAAAGCGCTCCAAATATCCACTTGCAGATTCTACAAAAAGAGTCTTTCAAAACTGCTCTTTGAAAAGGAAGGTTCAAATCTGTGAGTTGAAAGCACTCATCAGAGAGAAGTTTCCGAGAATGATTCTATCTAGTTTTCATCTGCATGTGTTTCCTTTTCCACTAGATGCCGCAATCGCACCAAATATCCACTTGCAGTTTCCACGAAAAGAGTGTTGCAGAACTGCTCCATGGAAAGGAGTGTTCAACTTTGTGAGTTCAATCCCCACATGACATAAAAGTTTCTGAAAATGCTTCTGTCCAGTTTGTATATGAAGATATCTCCTTTTCCAGCATAAGCCTCAAAGAGCTCCAAATATCCACTTGCGTATTCTACAAAAACCGTGTTTCATAACTGGTCTATCAAAAGGGAGGTTCAACTCTGTGAGTTGAATGCACTCATCACAAAGAAGTTTCTGTGAATGCTTCCATTTAGCTTTTATGCAATGATATTTCCTTTTGCAGCATAGGCCTCAAAGCGCTCCAAATATCCACTTGCAGATTCTACAAAAAGAGGGTTTCAAAACTGCTCTATCAAAAGGCAGGTTGAACTCCGTGAGTTGAATGCACAAAGCACAGGGAACTTTCTGAGAAAGCTTTTGTCCAGTTTCTACGTGAAGATATTTCCTTTTCCAGCATAGGCCGGAAATCGCTACAAATATCCACTTGCAGATTTTACCAAAAGTGTGCTTCAAAACTGCTCTTTGAAAAGAAAGGTTCAACACTGTGAGTTGAATGCACATATCGTGAAGAAGTTTCTGAGAATGCTTCTGTCTAGTACTTAGGTGAAGAGATTCCATTTCACAGCATAGGCCTCATAGTGCTCCAAATATCCACTTGCAGATTCTACAAAAAGAGTGTTTGAAAACTGTTCTATCAAAAGGAAGGTTCAACTCTGTGAGTAGAATGCACTCATCACAAAGAAGTTTCTGAGAATGCTTCTGTCTAGTTTTTATGTGAAGACATTTCCTTTTCCAACATAGGCCTCAAAGCGTTCCGAATAAACACTTGCAGATTGTACAAAAGGAGTGTTTCAAAACTGTTCTATGAAAAGGAACGTTCAAGTCTGTGAGTTGAATGCACTCCTCACAAAGAAGTTTCTGAGAATGCAGCTGTCTAGTTTTTGTGTGAAGATATTTCCTTTTCCTTGCATAGGTCTCAAATCGCTGGAAATATCCACTTGCAGATTTCACAAAAAGAGTGTTTCCAAACTGCTCTATCAAAAGACAGGTTCAACTCTGTGAGTGGAATGCACGCATCGAGAAGAACTTTCTGAGAATGCTTCTGTCTAGTTTTTAGGTGAAGATATTACATTTCCCAGCATAGGCCTCAACGTGCTCCAAATATCCTTTTGCAGATTTTACAAAAAGAGTGTTTCAAAACTGCTCTTTCAAAAAGAAGGTTCAACTCTGTGAGTTGAATGCACTCAACACAAGGAAGTTTCTGAGAATGCTTCTGTCTAGTTTTTATGTGAAGATATTTCCATTTCCAGCATAGGCCTCAAAGCGCTCCAAATATCCATTTGCAGATTCTACAAAAAGAGTGTTTCCAAACTTCTCCATCAATTAGTAGGTTCAACTCTGTGAGGTGAATGCACTCATCACAAAGAAGTTTCTGAGAATGCTGCTGTTTAGTTCTTATGTGAAGATATTTCCTTTTCCAGCATAGGCCGGAAATCGCTCTAAATATCCACTTGCAGATTTTACCAAAAGTGTGTTTCAAAACTGCTCTTTGAAAAGAAAGGTTCAACTCTGTGAGTTGATTGCACATGTGGTGAAGAAGTTTCTGAGAATGCTTCTGTCTAGTACTTAGCTGAAGAGATTTCATTTCACAGCATAGGCCTCATAGTGCTCCAAATATCCACTTGCAGATTCTACAAAAAGAGTGTTTCAAAACTGTTCTATCAAAAGGAAGGTTCAACTCTGTGACTAGAATGCACTCATCACAAAGAAGTTTCTGAGAATGCTTCTGTCTAGTTTTTATGTGAAGATATTTCCTTTTCCAACATAGGCCTCAAAGCGCTCCGAATAAACACCTGCAGATTGTACAAAAGGAGTGTTTCAAAACTGTTCTATGAAAAGGAACTTTCAAGTCTGTGAGTTGAATGCACTCCTCACAAAGAAGTTTCTGAGAATGCAGCTGTCTAGTTTTTGTGTGAAGATATTTCCTTTTCCTTGCATAGGTCTCAAATCGCTGGAAATATCCACTTGCAGATTTCACAAAAAGAGTGTTTCCAAACTGCTCTATCAAAAGACAGGTTCAACTCTGTGAGTGGAATGCACGCATCGAGAAGAACTTTCTGAGAATGCTTCTGTCTAGTTTTTAGGTGAAGATATTACATTTCCCAGCATAGGCCTCAAATTGCTCCAAATATCCTTTTGCAGATTTTACAAAAAGAGTGTTTCAAAACTGCTCTTTCAAAAAGAAGGTTCAAGTCTGTGAGTTGAATGCACTCAACACAAGGAAGTTTCTGAGAATGCTTCTGTCTAGTTTTTATGTGAAGATATTTCCATTTCCAGCATAGGCCTCAAAGCGCTCCAAATATCCATTTGCAGATTCTACAAAAAGAGTGTTTCCAAACTTCTCTATCAATTAGTAGGTTCAACTCTGTGAGGTGAATGCACTCATCACAAAGAAGTTTCTGAGAATGCTGCTGTTTAGTTCTTATGTGAAGATATTTCCTTTTCCAGCATAGGCCGGAAATCGCTCTAAATATCCACTTGCAGATTTTACCAAAAGTGTGTTTCAAAACTGCTCTTTGAAAAGAAAGGTTCAACTCTGTGAGTTGATTGCACATGTGGTGAAGAAGTTTCTGAGAATGCTTCTGTCTAGTACTTAGCTGAAGAGATTTCATTTCACAGCATAGGCCTCATAGTGCTCCAAATATCCACTTGCAGATTCTACAAAAAGAGTGTTTCAAAACTGTTCTATCAAAAGGAAGGTTCAACTCTGTGACTAGAATGCACTCATCACAAAGAAGTTTCTGAGAATGCTTCTGTCTAGTTTTTATGTGAAGATATTTCCTTTTCCAACATAGGCCTCAAAGCGCTCCGAATAAACACCTGCAGATTGTACAAAAGGAGTGTTTCAAAACTGTTCTATGAAAAGGAACTTTCAAGTCTGTGAGTTGAATGCACTCCTCACAAAGAAGTTTCTGAGAATGCAGCTGTCTAGATTTTGTGTGAAGATATTTCCTTTTCCTTGCATAGACCTCAAATCGCTGGAAATATCCACTTGCAGATTTCACAAAAAGAGTGTTTCCAAACTGCTCTATCAAAAGACGGGTTGAAATCTGTGAGTTGAATGCACGCATCGAGGAGATCTTTCTGAGAATGCTTCTGTCTAGTTTTTAGGTGAAGATATTCCATTTCCCAGCATGGGCTTCAAAATGCTCCAAATATCCATTTGCAGATTTTACAAAAAGAGTGTTTCAAAGCTGCTCTTTCAAAAAGAAGGTTCAAGTCTATGGGTTGAACGCACTCAACACAAGGAAGTTTCTGAGAATGCTTCTGTCCAGTTTTTATGTGAATATATTTCCATTTCCAGCCTAGGCTTCAAAGCGCTCCAAATATCCACTTGCAGATTCTACAAAAAGAGTGTTTCCAAACTTGTCTATCAATTAGTAGGTTTAACTCTGTTAGGTGAATGCACTCATCACAATGAAATTTCTGAGAATGCTTCTCTCTAGTTTTTATGTGAAGCAATTCCCTTTTCCAACGTAGGCCTCAAGGTGCTCTGCATAAACACTTGCGAATTCTACAAACTTAGTGATTGAAAACTGTTCTATCAAAAGGAACGTTCAAGTCTGAGGTGAATGCACTCATCAGAGAGAACTTTCTCAGAATGCTTCTGTCTAGTTTTCAGGTGAAGATATTTCACTTCCCAGCATAGGCCTCAAAGCGCTCCAAATATCCACTTGCAGATTCTACAAAAAGAGTCTTTCAAAACTGCTCTTTGAAAAGGAAGTTTCAAATCTGTGAGTTGAAAGCACTCATCAGAGAGAAGTTTCCGAGAATGATTCTATCTAGTTTTCATCTGCATGTGTTTCCTTTTCCAATAGATGCCGCAATCGCACCAAATATCCACTTGCAGTTTCCACAAAAAGAGTGTTGCAGAACTGCTCCATGGAAAGGAGTGTTCAACTCTGTGAGTTCAATCCCCACATGACATAAAAGTTTCTGAAAATGCTTCTGTCCAGTTTGTATATGAAGATATCTCCTTTTCCAGCATAAGCCTCAAAGAGCTCCAAATATCCACTTGCGTATTCTACAAAAACCGTGTTTCCTAACTGGTCTATCAAAAGGGAGGTTCAACTCTGTGAGTTGAATGCACTCATCACAAAGAAGTTTCTGTGAATGCTTCCATCTAGCTTTTATGCAATGATATTTCCTTTTGCAGCATAGGCCTCAAAGCGCTCCAAATATCCACTTGCAGATTCTACAAAAAGAGGGTTTCAAAACTGCTCTATCAAAAGGCAGGTTGAACTCCGTGAGTTGAATGCACAAAGCACAGGGAACTTTCTGAGAAAGCTTTTGTCCAGTTTCTACGTGAAGATATTTCCTTTTCCAGCATAGGCCGGAAATCGCTACAAATATCCACTTGCAGATTTTACCAAAAGTGTGCTTCAAAACTGCTCTTTGAAAAGAAAGGTTCAACACTGTGAGTTGAATGCACATATCGTGAAGAAGTTTCTGAGAATGCTTCTGTCTAGTACTTAGGTGAAGAGATTCCATTTCACAGCATAGGCCTCATAGTGCTCCAAATATCCACTTGCAGATTCTACAAAAAGAGTGTTTGAAAACTGTTCTATCAAAAGGAAGGTTCAACTCTGTGAGTAGAATGCACTCATCACAAAGAAGTTTCTGAGAATGCTTCTGTCTAGTTTTTATGTGAAGACATTTCCTTTTCCAACATAGGCCTCAAAGCGTTCCGAATAAACACTTGCAGATTGTACAAAAGGAGTGTTTCAAAACTGTTCTATGAAAAGGAACGTTCAAGTCTGTGAGTTGAA
Organism: Pongo pygmaeus; assembly: GCF_028885625.2. Classification (NCBI taxonomy): domain Eukaryota; kingdom Metazoa; phylum Chordata; class Mammalia; order Primates; family Hominidae; genus Pongo; species Pongo pygmaeus. The sequence continues at coordinate 23,329,770 of NC_085930.1, forward strand.
TGCACTCCTCACAAAGAAGTTTCTGAGAATGCAGCTGTCTAGTTTTTGTGTGAAGATATTTCCTTTTCCTTGCATAGGTCTCAAATCGCTGGAAATATCCACTTGCAGATTTCACAAAAAGAGTGTTTCCAAACTGCTCTATCAAAAGACAGGTTCAACTCTGTGAGTGGAATGCACGCATCGAGAAGAACTTTCTGAGAATGCTTCTGTCTAGTTTTTAGGTGAAGATATTACATTTCCCAGCATAGGCCTCAACGTGCTCCAAATATCCTTTTGCAGATTTTACAAAAAGAGTGTTTCAAAACTGCTCTTTCAAAAAGAAGGTTCAACTCTGTGAGTTGAATGCACTCAACACAAGGAAGTTTCTGAGAATGCTTCTGTCTAGTTTTTATGTGAAGATATTTCCATTTCCAGCATAGGCCTCAAAGCGCTCCAAATATCCATTTGCAGATTCTACAAAAAGAGTGTTTCCAAACTTCTCTATCAATTAGTAGGTTCAACTCTGTGAGGTGAATGCACTCATCACAAAGAAGTTTCTGAGAATGCTGCTGTTTAGTTCTTATGTGAAGATATTTCCTTTTCCAGCATAGGCCGGAAATCGCTCTAAATATCCACTTGCAGATTTTACCAAAAGTGTGTTTCAAAACTGCTCTTTGAAAAGAAAGGTTCAACTCTGTGAGCTGATTGCACATGTGGTGAAGAAGTTTCTGAGAATGCTTCTGTCTAGTACTTAGCTGAAGAGATTTCATTTCACAGCATAGGCCTCATAGTGCTCCAAATATCCACTTGCAGATTCTACAAAAAGAGTGTTTCAAAACTGTTCTATCAAAAGGAAGGTTCAACTCTGTGACTACAATGCACTCATCACAAAGAAGTTTCTGAGAATGCTTCTGTCTAGTTTTTATGTGAAGATATTTCCTTTTCCAACATAGGCCTCAAAGCGCTCCGAATAAACACCTGCAGATTGTACAAAAGGAGTGTTTCAAAACTGTTCTATGAAAAGGAACTTTCAAGTCTGTGAGTTGAATGCACTCCTCACAAAGAAGTTTCTGAGAATGCAGCTGTCTAGTTTTTGTGTGAAGATATTTCCTTTTCCTTGCATAGACCTCAAATCGCTGGAAATATCCACTTGCAGATTTCACAAAAAGAGTGTTTCCAAACTGCTCTATCAAAAGACGGGTTGAAATCTGTGAGTTGAATGCACGCATCGAGGAGATCTTTCTGAGAATGCTTCTGTCTAGTTTTTAGGTGAAGATATTCCGTTTCCCAGCATGGGCTTCAAAATGCTCCAAATATCCATTTGCAGATTTTACAAAAAGAGTGTTTCAAAGCTGCTCTTTCAAAAAGAAGGTTCAAGTCTATGGGTTGAACGCACTCAACACAAGGAAGTTTCTGAGAATGCTTCTGTCCAGTTTTTATGTGAATATATTTCCATTTCCAGCCTAGGCTTCAAAGCGCTCCAAATATCCACTTGCAGATTCTACAAAAAGAGTGTTTCCAAACTTGTCTATCAATTAGTAGGTTTAACTCTGTTAGGTGAATGCAGTCATCACAATGAAATTTCTGAGAATGCTTCTCTCTAGTTTTTATGTGAAGCAATTTCCTTTTCCAACGTAGGCCTCAAGGTGCTCTGCATAAACACTTGCGAATTCTACAAACTTAGTGATTCAAAACTGTTCTATCAAAAGGAACGTTCAAGTCTGAGGTGAATGCACTCATCAGAGAGAACTTTCTCAGAATGCTTCTGTCTAGTTTTCAGGTGAAGATATTTCACTTCCCAGCATAGGCCTCAAAGCGCTCCAAATATCCACTTGCAGATTCTACAAAAAGAGTCTTTCAAAACTGCTCTTTGAAAAGGAAGGTTCAAATCTGTGAGTTGAAAGCACTCATCAGAGAGAAGTTTCCGAGAATGATTCTATCTAGTTTTCATCTGCATGTGTTTCCTTTTCCACTAGATGCCGCAATCGCACCAAATATCCACTTGCAGTTTCCACGAAAAGAGTGTTGCAGAACTGCTCCATGGAAAGGAGTGTTCAACTTTGTGAGTTCAATCCCCACATGACATAAAAGTTTCTGAAAATGCTTCTGTCCAGTTTGTATATGAAGATATCTCCTTTTCCAGCATAAGCCTCAAAGAGCTCCAAATATCCACTTGCGTATTCTACAAAAACCGTGTTTCATAACTGGTCTATCAAAAGGGAGGTTCAACTCTGTGAGTTGAATGCACTCATCACAAAGAAGTTTCTGTGAATGCTTCCATTTAGCTTTTATGCAATGATATTTCCTTTTGCAGCATAGGCCTCAAAGCGCTCCAAATATCCACTTGCAGATTCTACAAAAAGAGGGTTTCAAAACTGCTCTATCAAAAGGCAGGTTGAACTCCGTGAGTTGAATGCACAAAGCACAGGGAACTTTCTGAGAAAGCTTTTGTCCAGTTTCTACGTGAAGATATTTCCTTTTCCAGCATAGGCCGGAAATCGCTACAAATATCCACTTGCAGATTTTACCAAAAGTGTGCTTCAAAACTGCTCTTTGAAAAGAAAGGTTCAACACTGTGAGTTGAATGCACATATCGTGAAGAAGTTTCTGAGAATGCTTCTGTCTAGTACTTAGGTGAAGAGATTCCATTTCACAGCATAGGCCTCATAGTGCTCCAAATATCCACTTGCAGATTCTACAAAAAGAGTGTTTGAAAACTGTTCTATCAAAAGGAAGGTTCAACTCTGTGAGTAGAATGCACTCATCACAAAGAAGTTTCTGAGAATGCTTCTGTCTAGTTTTTATGTGAAGACATTTCCTTTTCCAACATAGGCCTCAAAGCGTTCCGAATAAACACTTGCAGATTGTACAAAAGGAGTGTTTCAAAACTGTTCTATGAAAAGGAACGTTCAAGTCTGTGAGTTGAATGCACTCCTCACAAAGAAGTTTCTGAGAATGCAGCTGTCTAGTTTTTGTGTGAAGATATTTCCTTTTCCTTGCATAGGTCTCAAATCGCTGGAAATATCCACTTGCAGATTTCACAAAAAGAGTGTTTCCAAACTGCTCTATCAAAAGACAGGTTCAACTCTGTGAGTGGAATGCACGCATCGAGAAGAACTTTCTGAGAATGCTTCTGTCTAGTTTTTAGGTGAAGATATTACATTTCCCAGCATAGGCCTCAACGTGCTCCAAATATCCTTTTGCAGATTTTACAAAAAGAGTGTTTCAAAACTGCTCTTTCAAAAAGAAGGTTCAACTCTGTGAGTTGAATGCACTCAACACAAGGAAGTTTCTGAGAATGCTTCTGTCTAGTTTTTATGTGAAGATATTTCCATTTCCAGCATAGGCCTCAAAGCGCTCCAAATATCCATTTGCAGATTCTACAAAAAGAGTGTTTCCAAACTTCTCTATCAATTAGTAGGTTCAACTCTGTGAGGTGAATGCACTCATCACAAAGAAGTTTCTGAGAATGCTGCTGTTTAGTTCTTATGTGAAGATATTTCCTTTTCCAGCATAGGCCGGAAATCGCTCTAAATATCCACTTGCAGATTTTACCAAAAGTGTGTTTCAAAACTGCTCTTTGAAAAGAAAGGTTCAACTCTGTGAGCTGATTGCACATGTGGTGAAGAAGTTTCTGAGAATGCTTCTGTCTAGTACTTAGCTGAAGAGATTTCATTTCACAGCATAGGCCTCATAGTGCTCCAAATATCCACTTGCAGATTCTACAAAAAGAGTGTTTCAAAACTGTTCTATCAAAAGGAAGGTTCAACTCTGTGACTACAATGCACTCATCACAAAGAAGTTTCTGAGAATGCTTCTGTCTAGTTTTTATGTGAAGATATTTCCTTTTCCAACATAGGCCTCAAAGCGCTCCGAATAAACACCTGCAGATTGTACAAAAGGAGTGTTTCAAAACTGTTCTATGAAAAGGAACTTTCAAGTCTGTGAGTTGAATGCACTCCTCACAAAGAAGTTTCTGAGAATGCAGCTGTCTAGTTTTTGTGTGAAGATATTTCCTTTTCCTTGCATAGACCTCAAATCGCTGGAAATATCCACTTGCAGATTTCACAAAAAGAGTGTTTCCAAACTGCTCTATCAAAAGACGGGTTGAAATCTGTGAGTTGAATGCACGCATCGAGGAGATCTTTCTGAGAATGCTTCTGTCTAGTTTTTAGGTGAAGATATTCCGTTTCCCAGCATGGGCTTCAAAATGCTCCAAATATCCATTTGCAGATTTTACAAAAAGAGTGTTTCAAAGCTGCTCTTTCAAAAAGAAGGTTCAAGTCTATGGGTTGAACGCACTCAACACAAGGAAGTTTCTGAGAATGCTTCTGTCCAGTTTTTATGTGAATATATTTCCATTTCCAGCCTAGGCTTCAAAGCGCTCCAAATATCCACTTGCAGATTCTACAAAAAGAGTGTTTCCAAACTTGTCTATCAATTAGTAGGTTTAACTCTGTTAGGTGAATGCAGTCATCACAATGAAATTTCTGAGAATGCTTCTCTCTAGTTTTTATGTGAAGCAATTTCCTTTTCCAACGTAGGCCTCAAGGTGCTCTGCATAAACACTTGCGAATTCTACAAACTTAGTGATTCAAAACTGTTCTATCAAAAGGAACGTTCAAGTCTGAGGTGAATGCACTCATCAGAGAGAACTTTCTCAGAATGCTTCTGTCTAGTTTTCAGGTGAAGATATTTCACTTCCCAGCATAGGCCTCAAAGCGCTCCAAATATCCACTTGCAGATTCTACAAAAAGAGTCTTTCAAAACTGCTCTTTGAAAAGGAAGGTTCAAATCTGTGAGTTGAAAGCACTCATCAGAGAGAAGTTTCCGAGAATGATTCTATCTAGTTTTCATCTGCATGTGTTTCCTTTTCCACTAGATGCCGCAATCGCACCAAATATCCACTTGCAGTTTCCACGAAAAGAGTGTTGCAGAACTGCTCCATGGAAAGGAGTGTTCAACTTTGTGAGTTCAATCCCCACATGACATAAAAGTTTCTGAAAATGCTTCTGTCCAGTTTGTATATGAAGATATCTCCTTTTCCAGCATAAGCCTCAAAGAGCTCCAAATATCCACTTGCGTATTCTACAAAAACCGTGTTTCATAACTGGTCTATCAAAAGGGAGGTTCAACTCTGTGAGTTGAATGCACTCATCACAAAGAAGTTTCTGTGAATGCTTCCATTTAGCTTTTATGCAATGATATTTCCTTTTGCAGCATAGGCCTCAAAGCGCTCCAAATATCCACTTGCAGATTCTACAAAAAGAGGGTTTCAAAACTGCTCTATCAAAAGGCAGGTTGAACTCCGTGAGTTGAATGCACAAAGCACAGGGAACTTTCTGAGAAAGCTTTTGTCCAGTTTCTACGTGAAGATATTTCCTTTTCCAGCATAGGCCGGAAATCGCTACAAATATCCACTTGCAGATTTTACCAAAAGTGTGCTTCAAAACTGCTCTTTGAAAAGAAAGGTTCAACACTGTGAGTTGAATGCACATATCGTGAAGAAGTTTCTGAGAATGCTTCTGTCTAGTACTTAGGTGAAGAGATTCCATTTCACAGCATAGGCCTCATAGTGCTCCAAATATCCACTTGCAGATTCTACAAAAAGAGTGTTTGAAAACTGTTCTATCAAAAGGAAGGTTCAACTCTGTGAGTAGAATGCACTCATCACAAAGAAGTTTCTGAGAATGCTTCTGTCTAGTTTTTATGTGAAGACATTTCCTTTTCCAACATAGGCCTCAAAGCGTTCCGAATAAACACTTGCAGATTGTACAAAAGGAGTGTTTCAAAACTGTTCTATGAAAAGGAACGTTCAAGTCTGTGAGTTGAATGCACTCCTCACAAAGAAGTTTCTGAGAATGCAGCTGTCTAGTTTTTGTGTGAAGATATTTCCTTTTCCTTGCATAGGTCTCAAATCGCTGGAAATATCCACTTGCAGATTTCACAAAAAGAGTGTTTCCAAACTGCTCTATCAAAAGACAGGTTCAACTCTGTGAGTGGAATGCACGCATCGAGAAGAACTTTCTGAGAATGCTTCTGTCTAGTTTTTAGGTGAAGATATTACATTTCCCAGCATAGGCCTCAACGTGCTCCAAATATCCTTTTGCAGATTTTACAAAAAGAGTGTTTCAAAACTGCTCTTTCAAAAAGAAGGTTCAACTCTGTGAGTTGAATGCACTCAACACAAGGAAGTTTCTGAGAATGCTTCTGTCTAGTTTTTATGTGAAGATATTTCCATTTCCAGCATAGGCCTCAAAGCGCTCCAAATATCCATTTGCAGATTCTACAAAAAGAGTGTTTCCAAACTTCTCTATCAATTAGTAGGTTCAACTCTGTGAGGTGAATGCACTCATCACAAAGAAGTTTCTGAGAATGCTGCTGTTTAGTTCTTATGTGAAGATATTTCCTTTTCCAGCATAGGCCGGAAATCGCTCTAAATATCCACTTGCAGATTTTACCAAAAGTGTGTTTCAAAACTGCTCTTTGAAAAGAAAGGTTCAACTCTGTGAGTTGATTGCACATGTGGTGAAGAAGTTTCTGAGAATGCTTCTGTCTAGTACTTAGCTGAAGAGATTTCATTTCACAGCATAGGCCTCATAGTGCTCCAAATATCCACTTGCAGATTCTACAAAAAGAGTGTTTCAAAACTGTTCTATCAAAAGGAAGGTTCAACTCTGTGACTAGAATGCACTCATCACAAAGAAGTTTCTGAGAATGCTTCTGTCTAGTTTTTATGTGAAGATATTTCCTTTTCCAACATAGGCCTCAAAGCGCTCCGAATAAACACCTGCAGATTGTACAAAAGGAGTGTTTCAAAACTGTTCTATGAAAAGGAACTTTCAAGTCTGTGAGTTGAATGCACTCCTCACAAAGAAGTTTCTGAGAATGCAGCTGTCTAGTTTTTGTGTGAAGATATTTCCTTTTCCTTGCATAGACCTCAAATCGCTGGAAATATCCACTTGCAGATTTCACAAAAAGAGTGTTTCCAAACTGCTCTATCAAAAGACGGGTTGAAATCTGTGAGTTGAATGCACGCATCGAGGAGATCTTTCTGAGAATGCTTCTGTCTAGTTTTTAGGTGAAGATATTCCATTTCCCAGCATGGGCTTCAAAATGCTCCAAATATCCATTTGCAGATTTTACAAAAAGAGTGTTTCAAAGCTGCTCTTTCAAAAAGAAGGTTCAAGTCTATGGGTTGAACGCACTCAACACAAGGAAGTTTCTGAGAATGCTTCTGTCCAGTTTTTATGTGAATATATTTCCATTTCCAGCCTAGGCTTCAAAGCGCTCCAAATATCCACTTGCAGATTCTACAAAAAGAGTGTTTCCAAACTTGTCTATCAATTAGTAGGTTTAACTCTGTTAGGTGAATGCACTCATCACAATGAAATTTCTGAGAATGCTTCTCTCTAGTTTTTATGTGAAGCAATTCCCTTTTCCAACGTAGGCCTCAAGGTGCTCTGCATAAACACTTGCGAATTCTACAAACTTAGTGATTGAAAACTGTTCTATCAAAAGGAACGTTCAAGTCTGAGGTGAATGCACTCATCAGAGAGAACTTTCTCAGAATGCTTCTGTCTAGTTTTCAGGTGAAGATATTTCACTTCCCAGCATAGGCCTCAAAGCGCTCCAAATATCCACTTGCAGATTCTACAAAAAGAGTCTTTCAAAACTGCTCTTTGAAAAGGAAGTTTCAAATCTGTGAGTTGAAAGCACTCATCAGAGAGAAGTTTCCGAGAATGATTCTATCTAGTTTTCATCTGCATGTGTTTCCTTTTCCACTAGATGCCGCAATCGCACCAAATATCCACTTGCAGTTTCCACGAAAAGAGTGTTGCAGAACTGCTCCATGGAAAGGAGTGTTCAACTCTGTGAGTTCAATCCCCACATGACATAAAAGTTTCTGAAAATGCTTCTGTCCAGTTTGTATATGAAGATATCTCCTTTTCCAGCATAAGCCTCAAAGAGCTCCAAATATCCACTTGCGTATTCTACAAAAACCGTGTTTCATAACTGGTCTATCAAAAGGGAGGTTCAACTCTGTGAGTTGAATGCACTCATCACAAAGAAGTTTCTGTGAATGCTTCCATCTAGCTTTTATGCAATGATATTTCCTTTTGCAGCATAGGCCTCAAAGCGCTCCAAATATCCACTTGCAGATTCTACAAAAAGAGGGTTTCAAAACTGCTCTATCAAAAGGCAGGTTGAACTCCGTGAGTTGAATGCACAAAGCACAGGGAACTTTCTGAGAAAGCTTTTGTCCAGTTTCTACGTGAAGATATTTCCTTTTCCAGCATAGGCCGGAAATCGCTACAAATATCCACTTGCAGATTTTACCAAAAGTGTGCTTCAAAACTGCTCTTTGAAAAGAAAGGTTCAACACTGTGAGTTGAATGCACATATCGTGAAGAAGTTTCTGAGAATGCTTCTGTCTAGTACTTAGGTGAAGAGATTCCATTTCACAGCATAGGCCTCATAGTGCTCCAAATATCCACTTGCAGATTCTACAAAAAGAGTGTTTGAAAACTGTTCTATCAAAAGGAAGGTTCAACTCTGTGAGTAGAATGCACTCATCACAAAGAAGTTTCTGAGAATGCTTCTGTCTAGTTTTTATGTGAAGACATTTCCTTTTCCAACATAGGCCTCAAAGCGTTCCGAATAAACACTTGCAGATTGTACAAAAGGAGTGTTTCAAAACTGTTCTATGAAAAGGAACGTTCAAGTCTGTGAGTTGAATGCACTCCTCACAAAGAAGTTTCTGAGAATGCAGCTGTCTAGTTTTTGTGTGAAGATATTTCCTTTTCCTTGCATAGGTCTCAAATCGCTGGAAATATCCACTTGCAGATTTCACAAAAAGAGTGTTTCCAAACTGCTCTATCAAAAGACAGGTTCAACTCTGTGAGTGGAATGCACGCATCGAGAAGAACTTTCTGAGAATGCTTCTGTCTAGTTTTTAGGTGAAGATATTACATTTCCCAGCATAGGCCTCAAAGTGCTCCAAATATCCTTTTGCAGATTTTACAAAAAGAGTGTTTCAAAACTGCTCTTTCAAAAAGAAGGTTCAACTCTGTGAGTTGAATGCACTCAACACAAGGAAGTTTCTGAGAATGCTTCTGTCTAGTTTTTATGTGAAGATATTTCCATTTCCAGCATAGGCCTCAAAGCGCTCCAAATATCCATTTGCAGATTCTACAAAAAGAGTGTTTCCAAACTTCTCTATCAATTAGTAGGTTCAACTCTGTGAGGTGAATGCACTCATCACAAAGAAGTTTCTGAGAATGCTGCTGTTTAGTTCTTATGTGAAGATATTTCCTTTTCCAGCATAGGCCGGAAATCGCTCTAAATATCCACTTGCAGATTTTACCAAAAGTGTGTTTCAAAACTGCTCTTTGAAAAGAAAGGTTCAACTCTGTGAGTTGATTGCACATGTGGTGAAGAAGTTTCTGAGAATGCTTCTGTCTAGTACTTAGCTGAAGAGATTTCATTTCACAGCATAGGCCTCATAGTGCTCCAAATATCCACTTGCAGATTCTACAAAAAGAGTGTTTCAAAACTGTTCTATCAAAAGGAAGGTTCAACTCTGTGACTAGAATGCACTCATCACAAAGAAGTTTCTGAGAATGCTTCTGTCTAGTTTTTATGTGAAGATATTTCCTTTTCCAACATAGGCCTCAAAGCGCTCCGAATAAACACCTGCAGATTGTACAAAAGGAGTGTTTCAAAACTGTTCTATGAAAAGGAACTTTCAAGTCTGTGAGTTGAATGCACTCCTCACAAAGAAGTTTCTGAGAATGCAGCTGTCTAGTTTTTGTGTGAAGATATTTCCTTTTCCTTGCATAGACCTCAAATCGCTGGAAATATCCACTTGCAGATTTCACAAAAAGAGTGTTTCCAAACTGCTCTATCAAAAGACGGGTTGAAATCTGGGAGTTGAATGCACGCATCGAGGAGATCTTTCTGAGAATGCTTCTGTCTAGTTTTTAGGTGAAGATATTCCATTTCCCAGCATGGGCTTCAAAATGCTCCAAATATCCATTTGCAGATTTTACAAAAAGAGTGTTTCAAAGCTGCTCTTTCAAAAAGAAGGTTCAAGTCTATGGGTTGAACGCACTCAACACAAGGAAGTTTCTGAGAATGCTTCTGTCCAGTTTTTATGTGAATATATTTCCATTTCCAGCCTAGGCTTCAAAGCGCTCCAAATATCCACTTGCAGATTCTACAAAAAGAGTGTTTCCAAACTTGTCTATCAATTAGCAGGTTTAACTCTGTTAGGTGAATGCACTCATCACAATGAAATTTCTGAGAATGCTTCTCTCTAGTTTTTATGTGAAGCAATTCCCTTTTCCAACGTAGGCCTCAAGGTGCTCTGCATAAACACTTGCGAATTCTACAAACTTAGTGATTGAAAACTGTTCTATCAAAAGGAACGTTCAAGTCTGAGGTGAATGCACTCATCAGAGAGAACTTTCTCAGAATGCTTCTGTCTAGTTTTCAGGTGAAGATATTTCACTTCCCAGCATAGGCCTCAAAGCGCTCCAAATATCCACTTGCAGATTCTACAAAAAGAGTCTTTCAAAACTGCTCTTTGAAAAGGAAGTTTCAAATCTGTGAGTTGAAAGCACTCATCAGAGAGAAGTTTCCGAGAATGATTCTATCTAGTTTTCATCTGCATGTGTTTCCTTTTCCACTAGATGCCGCAATCGCACCAAATATCCACTTGCAGTTTCCACGAAAAGAGTGTTGCAGAACTGCTCCATGGAAAGGAGTGTTCAACTCTGTGAGTTCAATCCCCACATGACATAAAAGTTTCTGAAAATGCTTCTGTCCAGTTTGTATATGAAGATATCTCCTTTTCCAGCATAAGCCTCAAAGAGCTCCAAATATCCACTTGCGTATTCTACAAAACCCGTGTTTCATAACTAGTCTATCAAAAGGGAGGTTCAACTCTGTGAGTTGAATGCACTCATCACAAAGAAGTTTCTGTGAATGCTTCCATCTAGCTTTTATGCAATGATATTTCCTTTTGCAGCATAGGCCTCAAAGCGCTCCAAATATCCACTTGCAGATTCTACAAAAAGAGGGTTTCAAAACTGCTCTATCAAAAGGCAGGTTGAACTCCGTGAGTTGAATGCACAAAGCACAGGGAACTTTCTGAGAAAAATTTTGTCCAGTTTCTACGTGAAGATATTTCCTTTTCCAGCATAGGCCGGAAATCGCTACAAATATCCACTTGCAGATTTTACCAAAAGTGTGCTTCAAAACTGCTCTTTGAAAAGAAAGGTTCAACACTGTGAGTTGAATGCACATATCGTGAAGAAGTTTCTGAGAATGCTTCTGTCTAGTACTTAGGTGAAGAGATTCCATTTCACAGCATAGGCCTCATAGTGCTCCAAATATCCACTTGCAGATTCTACAAAAAGAGTGTTTGAAAACTGTTCTATCAAAAGGAAGGTTCAACTCTGTGAGTAGAATGCACTCATCACAAAGAAGTTTCTGAGAATGCTTCTGTCTAGTTTTTATGTGAAGACATTTCCTTTTCCAACATAGGCCTCAAAGCGTTCCGAATAAACACTTGCAGATTGTACAAAAGGAGTGTTTCAAAACTGTTCTATGAAAAGGAACGTTCAAGTCTGTGAGTTGAATGCACTCCTCACAAAGAAGTTTCTGAGAATGCAGCTGTCTAGTTTTTGTGTGAAGATATTTCCTTTTCCTTGCATAGGTCTCAAATCGCTGGAAATATCCACTTGCAGATTTCACAAAAAGAGTGTTTCCAAACTGCTCTATCAAAAGACAGGTTCAACTCTGTGAGTGGAATGCACGCATCGAGAAGAACTTTCTGAGAATGCTTCTGTCTAGTTTTTAGGTGAAGATATTACATTTCCCAGCATAGGCCTCAAAGTGCTCCAAATATCCTTTTGCAGATTTTACAAAAAGAGTGTTTCAAAACTGCTCTTTCAAAAAGAAGGTTCAACTCTGTGAGTTGAATGCACTCAACACAAGGAAGTTTCTGAGAATGCTTCTGTCTAGTTTTTATGTGAAGATATTTCCATTTCCAGCATAGGCCTCAAAGCGCTCCAAATATCCATTTGCAGATTCTACAAAAAGAGTGTTTCCAAACTTCTCTATCAATTAGTAGGTTCAACTCTGTGAGGTGAATGCACTCATCACAAAGAAGTTTCTGAGAATGCTGCTGTTTAGTTCTTATGTGAAGATATTTCCTTTTCCAGCATAGGCCGGAAATCGCTCTAAATATCCACTTGCAGATTTTACCAAAAGTGTGTTTCAAAACTGCTCTTTGAAAAGAAAGGTTCAACTCTGTGAGTTGATTGCACATGTGGTGAAGAAGTTTCTGAGAATGCTTCTGTCTAGTACTTAGCTGAAGAGATTTCATTTCACAGCATAGGCCTCATAGTGCTCCAAATATCCACTTGCAGATTCTACAAAAAGAGTGTTTCAAAACTGTTCTATCAAAAGGAAGGTTCAACTCTGTGACTAGAATGCACTCATCACAAAGAAGTTTCTGAGAATGCTTCTGTCTAGTTTTTATGTGAAGATATTTCCTTTTCCAACATAGGCCTCAAAGCGCTCCGAATAAACACCTGCAGATTGTACAAAAGGAGTGTTTCAAAACTGTTCTATGAAAAGGAACGTTCAAGTCTGTGAGTTGAATGCACTCCTCACAAAGAAGTTTCTGAGAATGCAGCTGTCTAGTTTTTGTGTGAAGATATTTCCTTTTCCTTGCATAGACCTCAAATCGCTGGAAATATCCACTTGCAGATTTCACAAAAAGAGTGTTTCCAAACTGCTCTATCAAAAGACGGGTTGAAATCTGTGAGTTGAATGCACGCATCGAGGAGATCTTTCTGAGAATGCTTCTGTCTAGTTTTTAGGTGAAGATATTCCATTTCCCAGCAAGGGCCTCAAAATGCTCCAAATATCCATTTGCAGATTTTACAAAAAGAGTGTTTCAAAGCTGCTCTTTCAAAAAGAAGGTTCAAGTCTATGGGTTGAACGCACTCAACACAAGGAAGTTTCTGAGAATGCTTCTGTCCAGTTTTTATGTGAATATATTTCCATTTCCAGCCTAGGCTTCAAAGCGCTCCAAATATCCACTTGCAGATTCTACAAAAAGAGTGTTTCCAAACTTGTCTATCAATTAGTAGGTTTAACTCTGTTAGGTGAATGCACTCATCACAATGAAATTTCTGAGAATGCTTCTCTCTAGTTTTTATGTGAAGCAATTCCCTTTTCCAACGTAGGCCTCAAGGTGCTCTGCATAAACACTTGCGAATTCTACAAACTTAGTGATTGAAAACTGTTCTATCAAAAGGAACGTTCAAGTCTGAGGTGAATGCACTCATCAGAGAGAACTTTCTCAGAATGCTTCTGTCTAGTTTTCAGGTGAAGATATTTCACTTCCCAGCATAGGCCTCAAAGCGCTCCAAATATCCACTTGCAGATTCTACAAAAAGAGTCTTTCAAAACTGCTCTTTGAAAAGGAAGTTTCAAATCTGTGAGTTGAAAGCACTCATCAGAGAGAAGTTTCCGAGAATGATTCTATCTAGTTTTCATCTGCATGTGTTTCCTTTTCCACTAGATGCCGCAATCGCACCAAATATCCACTTGCAGTTTCCACGAAAAGAGTGTTGCAGAACTGCTCCATGGAAAGGAGTGTTCAACTCTGTGAGTTCAATCCCCACATGACATAAAAGTTTCTGAAAATGCTTCTGTCCAGTTTGTATATGAAGATATCTCCTTTTCCAGCATAAGCCTCAAAGAGCTCCAAATATCCACTTGCGTATTCTACAAAAACCGTGTTTCATAACTGGTCTATCAAAAGGGAGGTTCAACTCTGTGAGTTGAATGCACTCATCACAAAGAAGTTTCTGTGAATGCTTCCATCTAGCTTTTATGCAATGATATTTCCTTTTGCAGCATAGGCCTCAAAGCGCTCCAAATATCCACTTGCAGATTCTACAAAAAGAGGGTTTCAAAACTGCTCTATCAAAAGGCAGGTTGAACTCCGTGAGTTGAATGCACAAAGCACAGGGAACTTTCTGAGAAAGCTTTTGTCCAGTTTCTACGTGAAGATATTTCCTTTTCCAGCATAGGCCGGAAATCGCTACAAATATCCACTTGCAGATTTTACCAAAAGTGTGCTTCAAAACTGCTCTTTGAAAAGAAAGGTTCAACACTGTGAGTTGAATGCACATATCGTGAAGAAGTTTCTGAGAATGCTTCTGTCTAGTACTTAGGTGAAGAGATTCCATTTCACAGCATAGGCCTCATAGTGCTCCAAATATCCACTTGCAGATTCTACAAAAAGAGTGTTTGAAAACTGTTCTATCAAAAGGAAGGTTCAACTCTGTGAGTAGAATGCACTCATCACAAAGAAGTTTCTGAGAATGCTTCTGTCTAGTTTTTATGTGAAGACATTTCCTTTTCCAACATAGGCCTCAAAGCGTTCCGAATAAACACTTGCAGATTGTACAAAAGGAGTGTTTCAAAACTGTTCTATGAAAAGGAACGTTCAAGTCTGTGAGTTGAATGCACTCCTCACAAAGAAGTTTCTGAGAATGCAGCTGTCTAGTTTTTGTGTGAAGATATTTCCTTTTCCTTGCATAGGTCTCAAATCGCTGGAAATATCCACTTGCAGATTTCACAAAAAGAGTGTTTCCAAACTGCTCTATCAAAAGACAGGTTCAACTCTGTGAGTGGAATGCACGCATCGAGAAGAACTTTCTGAGAATGCTTCTGTCTAGTTTTTAGGTGAAGATATTACATTTCCCAGCATAGGCCTCAAAGTGCTCCAAATATCCTTTTGCAGATTTTACAAAAAGAGTGTTTCAAAACTGCTCTTTCAAAAAGAAGGTTCAACTCTGTGAGTTGAATGCACTCAACACAAGGAAGTTTCTGAGAATGCTTCTGTCTAGTTTTTATGTGAAGATATTTCCATTTCCAGCATAGGCCTCAAAGCGCTCCAAATATCCATTTGCAGATTCTACAAAAAGAGTGTTTCCAAACTTCTCTATCAATTAGTAGGTTCAACTCTGTGAGGTGAATGCACTCATCACAAAGAAGTTTCTGAGAATGCTGCTGTTTAGTTCTTATGTGAAGATATTTCCTTTTCCAGCATAGGCCGGAAATCGCTCTAAATATCCACTTGCAGATTTTACCAAAAGTGTGTTTCAAAACTGCTCTTTGAAAAGAAAGGTTCAACTCTGTGAGTTGATTGCACATGTGGTGAAGAAGTTTCTGAGAATGCTTCTGTCTAGTACTTAGCTGAAGAGATTTCATTTCACAGCATAGGCCTCATAGTGCTCCAAATATCCACTTGCAGATTCTACAAAAAGAGTGTTTCAAAACTGTTCTATCAAAAGGAAGGTTCAACTCTGTGACTAGAATGCACTCATCACAAAGAAGTTTCTGAGAATGCTTCTGTCTAGTTTTTATGTGAAGATATTTCCTTTTCCAACATAGGCCTCAAAGCGCTCCGAATAAACACCTGCAGATTGTACAAAAGGAGTGTTTCAAAACTGTTCTATGAAAAGGAACGTTCAAGTCTGTGAGTTGAATGCACTCCTCACAAAGAAGTTTCTGAGAATGCAGCTGTCTAGTTTTTGTGTGAAGATATTTCCTTTTCCTTGCATAGACCTCAAATCGCTGGAAATATCCACTTGCAGATTTCACAAAAAGAGTGTTTCCAAACTGCTCTATCAAAAGACGGGTTGAAATCTGTGAGTTGAATGCACGCATCGAGGAGATCTTTCTGAGAATGCTTCTGTCTAGTTTTTAGGTGAAGATATTCCATTTCCCAGCAAGGGCCTCAAAATGCTCCAAATATCCATTTGCAGATTTTACAAAAAGAGTGTTTCAAAGCTGCTCTTTCAAAAAGAAGGTTCAAGTCTATGGGTTGAACGCACTCAACACAAGGAAGTTTCTGAGAATGCTTCTGTCCAGTTTTTATGTGAATATATTTCCATTTCCAGCCTAGGCTTCAAAGCGCTCCAAATATCCACTTGCAGATTCTACAAAAAGAGTGTTTCCAAACTTGTCTATCAATTAGTAGGTTTAACTCTGTTAGGTGAATGCACTCATCACAATGAAATTTCTGAGAATGCTTCTCTCTAGTTTTTATGTGAAGCAATTCCCTTTTCCAACGTAGGCCTCAAGGTGCTCTGCATAAACACTTGCGAATTCTACAAACTTAGTGATTGAAAACTGTTCTATCAAAAGGAACGTTCAAGTCTGAGGTGAATGCACTCATCAGAGAGAACTTTCTCAGAATGCTTCTGTCTAGTTTTCAGGTGAAGATATTTCACTTCCCAGCATAGGCCTCAAAGCGCTCCAAATATCCACTTGCAGATTCTACAAAAAGAGTCTTTCAAAACTGCTCTTTGAAAAGGAAGTTTCAAATCTGTGAGTTGAAAGCACTCATCAGAGAGAAGTTTCCGAGAATGATTCTATCTAGTTTTCATCTGCATGTGTTTCCTTTTCCACTAGATGCCGCAATCGCACCAAATATCCACTTGCAGTTTCCACGAAAAGAGTGTTGCAGAACTGCTCCATGGAAAGGAGTGTTCAACTCTGTGAGTTCAATCCCCACATGACATAAAAGTTTCTGAAAATGCTTCTGTCCAGTTTGTATATGAAGATATCTCCTTTTCCAGCATAAGCCTCAAAGAGCTCCAAATATCCACTTGCGTATTCTACAAAAACCGTGTTTCATAACTGGTCTATCAAAAGGGAGGTTCAACTCTGTGAGTTGAATGCACTCATCACAAAGAAGTTTCTGTGAATGCTTCCATCTAGCTTTTATGCAATGATATTTCCTTTTGCAGCATAGGCCTCAAAGCGCTCCAAATATCCACTTGCAGATTCTACAAAAAGAGGGTTTCAAAACTGCTCTATCAAAAGGCAGGTTGAACTCCGTGAGTTGAATGCACAAAGCACAGGCAACTTTCTGAGAAAGCTTTTGTCCAGTTTCTACGTGAAGATATTTCCTATTCCTGCATAGGCCTCAAAGCACTCCATCCATCCACATGAAGATTCTACTAAGAGTGTTTCGAAACTTCTCTATCAAAAGAAAGGTTGAACTCCGTGAGTTCAACGCACACATCACAAAGAAGTTTCTGAGAATGCTTCTGTCCAGTTTTTATATGAAGATATTTCCTTTTCCAGCATAGGCCTCAAAGCGCTCCATATATCCACTTGCAGATGCTACAAAAAGAGTGTTTCAAAACTGCTCTTTCAGAAGGAAGCTTCAAGTCTGTGAGTTGAATGCACTTATCACAAAGACGTTTCTGAGAATGCTTCTGTCTAGATTTCATGAGAAGATGTTTGCATTTACATCACAGGCCTCAAATCCCTCCAAATATTCACTTGCGTGTTCTACAAAAAGAGTGTTTCGAAACTTCTCTATCGATTGGTAGGTTCAACTCTCTGAGTTGAATGCACTCTTTACAAAGAGGTTTCTGAGAATATTTCTGTCTAGTTTTTATGTGAAGATATATCCTTTTCCAACATAGGCCTCGAAGCGCTCCGACTAAACAATTGCAGATTCTACAAAAGGAGTGCTTCAAAACTGTTCTATCGAAAGGAACGTTCAAGTCTGTGAGATGAATGCACTCTTCTCAAAGAGGTTTCTGAGAATGCTGCTGTCTAGTTTTTAGGTGAAGACATTTCCTTTTCCAGCATAGGCCTCAAAGCGCTCCAAATACCCACTTGCAGATTCTACAAAAAGAGTGTCTCCCAACTTCTCTATCAATTGGTAGGTTCAAGTCTGTGAGTTGAATGCAATCCACACAAAGAAGTTTCTGAGAATGCTGCTGCTTAGTTCTTATGTGAAGATATTTCCTTTTCCAGCATAGGCCGGAAATCGCTACAAATATCCACTTGCAGATTTTACCAAAAGTGTGCTTCAAAACTGCTCTTTGAAAAGAAAGGTTCAACACTGTGAGTTGAATGCACATATCGTGAAGAAGTTTCTGAGAATGCTTCTGTCTAGTACTTAGGTGAAGAGATTCCATTTCACAGCATAGGCCTCATAGTGCTCCAAATATCCACTTGCAGATTCTACAAAAAGAGTGTTTCAAAACTGTTCTATAAAAAGGAAGGTTCAAGTCTGTGAGTAGAATGCACTCATCACAAAGAAGTTTCTGAGAATGCTTCTGTCTAGTTTTTATGTGAAGACATTTCCTTTTCCAACATAGGCCTCAAAGCGTTCCGAATAAACACTTGCAGATTGTACAAAAGGAGTGTTTCAAAACTGTTCTATGAAAAGGAACGTTCAAGTCTGTGAGTTGAATGCACTCCTCACAAAGAAGTTTCTGAGAATGCAGCTGTCTAGTTTTTGTGTGAAGATATTTCCTTTTCCTTGCATAGGTCTCAAATCGCTGGAAATATCCACTTGCAGATTTCACAAAAAGAGTGTTTCCAAACTGCTCTATCAAAAGACAGGTTCAACTCTGTGAGTGGAATGCACGCATCGAGAAGAACTTTCTGAGAATGCTTCTGTCTAGTTTTTAGGTGAAGATATTACATTTCCCAGCATAGGCCTCAAAGTGCTCCAAATATCCTTTTGCAGATTTTACAAAAAGAGTGTTTCAAAACTGCTCTTTCAAAAAGAAGGTTCAACTCTGTGAGTTGAATGCACTCAACACAAGGAAGTTTCTGAGAATGCTTCTGTCTAGTTTTTATGTGAAGATATTTCCATTTCCAGCATAGGCCTCAAAGCGCTCCAAATATCCATTTGCAGATTCTACAAAAAGAGTGTTTCCAAACTTCTCTATCAATTAGTAGGTTCAACTCTGTGAGGTGAATGCACTCATCACAAAGAAGTTTCTGAGAATGCTGCTGTTTAGTTCTTATGTGAAGATATTTCCTTTTCCAGCATAGGCCGGAAATCGCTCTAAATATCCACTTGCAGATTTTACCAAAAGTGTGTTTCAAAACTGCTCTTTGAAAAGAAAGGTTCAACTCTGTGAGTTGATTGCACATGTGGTGAAGAAGTTTCTGAGAATGCTTCTGTCTAGTACTTAGCTGAAGAGATTTCATTTCACAGCATAGGCCTCATAGTGCTCCAAATATCCACTTGCAGATTCTACAAAAAGAGTGTTTCAAAACTGTTCTATCAAAAGGAAGGTTCAACTCTGTGACTACAATGCACTCATCACAAAGAAGTTTCTGAGAATGCTTCTGTCTAGTTTTAAACGTGAAGATATTTCCTTTTCCAACATAGGCCTCAAAGCGCTCCGTATAAACACCTGCAGATTGTACAAAAGGAGTGTTTCAAAACTGTTCTATGAAAAGGAACGTTCAAGTCTCTGAGTTGAATGCACTCCTCACAAAGAAGTTTCTGAGAATGCAGCTGTCTAGTTTTTGTGTGAAGATATTTCCTTTTCCTTGCATAGACCTCAAATCGCTGGAAATATCCACTTGCAGATTTCACAAAAAGAGTGTTTCCAAACTGCTCTATCAAAAGACGGGTTGAAATCTGTGAGTTGAATGCACGCATCGAGGAGATCTTTCTGAGAATGCTTCTGTCTAGTTTTTAGGTGAAGATATTCCATTTCCCAGCAAGGGCCTCAAAATGCTCCAAATATCCATTTGCAGATTTTACAAAAAGAGTGTTTCAAAACTGCTCTTTCAAAAAGAAGGTTCAAGTCTATGGGTTGAACGCACTCAACACAAGGAAGTTTCTGAGAATGCTTCTGTCCAGTTTTTATGTGAATATATTTCCATTTCCAGCCTAGGCTTCAAAGCGCTCCAAATATCCACTTGCAGATTCTACAAAAAGAGTGTTTCCAAACTTGTCTATCAATTAGTAGGTTTAACTCTGTTAGGTGAATGCACTCATCACAATGAAATTTCTGAGAATGCTTCTCTCTAGTTTTTATGTGAAGCAATTTCCTTTTCCAACGTAGGCCTCAAGGTGCTCTGCATAAACACTTGCGAATTCTACAAACTTAGTGATTCAAAACTGTTCTATCAAAAGGAACGTTCAAGTCTGAGGTGAATGCACTCATCAGAGAGAACTTTCTCAGAATGCTTCTGTCTAGTTTTCAGGTGAAGATATTTCACTTCCCAGCATAGGCCTCAAAGCGCTCCAAATATCCACTTGCAGATTCTACAAAAAGAGTCTTTCAAAACTGCTCTTTGAAAAGGAAGTTTCAAATCTGTGAGTTGAAAGCACTCATCAGAGAGAAGTTTCCGAGAATGATTCTATCTAGTTTTCATCTGCATGTGTTTCCTTTTCCACTAGATGCCGCAATCGCACCAAATATCCACTTGCAGTTTCCACGAAAAGAGTGTTGCAGAACTGCTCCATGGAAAGGAGTGTTCAACTCTGTGAGTTCAATCCCCACATGACATAAAAGTTTCTGAAAATGCTTCTGTCCAGTTTGTATATGAAGATATCTCCTTTTCCAGCATAAGCCTCAAAGAGCTCCAAATATCCACTTGCGTATTCTACAAAAACCGTGTTTCATAACTGGTCTATCAAAAGGGAGGTTCAACTCTGTGAGTTGAATGCACTCATCACAAAGAAGTTTCTGTGAATGCTTCCATCTAGCTTTTATGCAATGATATTTCCTTTTGCAGCATAGGCCTCAAAGCGCTCCAAATATCCACTTGCAGATTCTACAAAAAGAGGGTTTCAAAACTGCTCTATCAAAAGGCAGGTTGAACTCCGTGAGTTGAATGCACAAAGCACAGGCAACTTTCTGAGAAAGCTTTTGTCCAGTTTCTACGTGAAGATATTTCCTATTCCTGCATAGGCCTCAAAGCACTCCATCCATCCACATGAAGATTCTACTAAGAGTGTTTCGAAACTTCTCTATCAAAAGAAAGGTTGAACTCCGTGAGTTCAACGCACACATCACAAAGAAGTTTCTGAGAATGCTTCTGTCCAGTTTTTATATGAAGATATTTCCTTTTCCAGCATAGGCCTCAAAGCGCTCCATATATCCACTTGCAGATGCTACAAAAAGAGTGTTTCAAAACTGCTCTTTCAGAAGGAAGCTTCAAGTCTGTGAGTTGAATGCACTTCTCACAAAGACGTTTCTGAGAATGCTTCTGTCTAGATTTCTTGAGAAGATGTTTGCATTTACATCACAGGCCTCAAATCCCTCCAAATATTCACTTGCGTGTTCTACAAAAAGAGTGTTTCGAAACTTCTCTATCGATTGGTAGGTTCAACTCTCTGAGTTGAATGCACTCTTTACAAAGAGGTTTCTGAGAATATTTCTGTCTAGTTTTTATGTGAAGATATATCCTTTTCCAACATAGGCCTCGAAGCGCTCCGACTAAACAATTGCAGATTCTACAAAAGGAGTGCTTCAAAACTGTTCTATCGAAAGGAACGTTCAAGTCTGTGAGATGAATGCACTCTTCTCAAAGAGGTTTCTGAGAATGCTGCTGTCTAGTTTTTAGGTGAAGACATTTCCTTTTCCAGCATAGGCCTCAAAGCGCTCCAAATACCCACTTGCAGATTCTACAAAAAGAGTGTCTCCCAACTTCTCTATCAATTGGTAGGTTCAAGTCTGTGAGTTGAATGCAATCCACACAAAGAAGTTTCTGAGAATGCTGCTGCTTAGTTCTTATGTGAAGATATTTCCTTTTCCAGCATAGGCCGGAAATCGCTACAAATATCCACTTGCAGATTTTACCAAAAGTGTGCTTCAAAACTGCTCTTTGAAAAGAAAGGTTCAACACTGTGAGTTGAATGCACATATCGTGAAGAAGTTTCTGAGAATGCTTCTGTCTAGTACTTAGGTGAAGAGATTCCATTTCACAGCATAGGCCTCATAGTGCTCCAAATATCCACTTGCAGATTCTACAAAAAGAGTGTTTGAAAACTGTTCTATCAAAAGGAAGGTTCAAGTCTGTGAGTAGAATGCACTCATCACAAAGAAGTTTCTGAGAATGCTTCTGTCTAGTTTTTATGTGAAGACATTTCCTTTTCCAACATAGGCCTCAAAGCGTTCCGAATAAACACTTGCAGATTGTACAAAAGGAGTGTTTCAAAACTGTTCTATGAAAAGGAACGTTCAAGTCTGTGAGTTGAATGCACTCCTCACAAAGAAGTTTCTGAGAATGCAGCTGTCTAGTTTTTGTGTGAAGATATTTCCTTTTCCTTGCATAGGTCTCAAATCGCTGGAAATATCCACTTGCAGATTTCATAAGAAGAGTGTTTCCAAACTGCTCTATCAAAAGACAGGTTCAACTCTGTGAGTTGAATGCACGCATCGAGAAGAACTTTCTGAGAATGCTTCTGTCTAGTTTTTAGGTGAAGATATTACATTTCCCAGCATAGGCCTCATAGTGCTCCAAATATCCACTTGCAGATTCTACAAAAAGAGTGTTTCAAAACTGTTCGATCAAAAGGAAGGTTCAACTCTGTGACTAGAATGCACTCATCACAAAGAAGTTTCTGAGAATGCTTCTGTCTAGTTTTTATGTGAAGATATTTCCATTTCCAGCATAGGCCTCAAAGCGCTCCAAATATCCATTTGCAGATTCTACAAAAAGAGTGTTTCCAAACTTCTCTATCAATTAGTAGGTTCAACTCTGTGAGGTGAATGCACTCATCACAAAGAAGTTTCTGAGAATGCTGCTGTTTAGTTCTTATGTGAAGATATTTCCTTTTCCAGCATAGGCCGGAAATCGCTACAAATATCCACTTGCAGATTTTACCAAAAGTGTGTTTCAAAACAGCTCTTTGAAAAGAAAGGTTCAACTCTGTGAGTTGATTGCACATGTGGTGAAGAAGTTTCTGAGAATGCTTCTGTCTAGTACTTAGCTGAAGAGATTTCATTTCACAGCATAGGCCTCATAGTGCTCCAAATATCCACTTGCAGATTCTACAAAAAGAGTGTTTCAAAACTGTTCTATCAAAAGGAAGGTTCAACTCTGTGACTAGAATGCACTCATCACAAAGAAGTTTCTGAGAATGCTTCTGTCTAGTTTTTATGTGAAGATATTTCCTTTTCCAACATAGGCCTCAAAGCGCTCCGAATAAACACCTGCAGATTGTACAAAAGGAGTGTTTCAAAACTGTTCTATGAAAAGGAACGTTCAAGTCTGTGAGTTGAATGCACTCCTCCCAAAGAAGTTTCTGAGAATGCAGCTGTCTAGTTTTTGTGTGAAGATATTTCCTTTTCCTTGCATAGACCTCAAATCGCTGGAAACATCCACTTGCAGATTTCACAAAAAGAGTGTTTCCAAACTGCTCTATCAAAAGACGGGTTGAAATCTGTGAGTTGAATGCACGCATCGAGGAGATCTTTCTGAGAATGCTTCTGTCTAGTTTTTAGGTGAAGATATTCCATTTCCCAGCATGGGCCTCAAAATGCTCCAAATATCCACTTGCAGATTTTACAAAAAGAGTGTTTCAAAACTGCTCTTTCAAAAAGAAGGTTCAAGTCTATGGGTTGAACGCACTCAACACAAGGAAGTTTCTGAGAATGCTTCTGTCCAGTTTTTATGTGAATATATTTCCATTTCCAGCCTAGGCTTCAAAGCGCTCCAAATATCCACTTGCAGATTCTACAAAAAGAGTGTTTCCAAACTTGTCTATCAATTAGTAGGCTTAACTCTGTTAGGTGAATGCACTCATCACAATGAAATTTCTGAGAATCCTTCTCTCTAGTTTTTATGTGAAGCAATTTCCTTTTCCAACATAGGCCTCAAGGTGCTCTGCATAAACACTTGCGAATTCTACAAACTTAGTGATTCAAAACTGTTCTATCAAAAGGAACGTTCAAGTCTGAGGTGAATGCACTCATCAGAGAGAACTTTCTCAGAATGCTTCTGTCTAGTTTTCAGGTGAAGATATTTCACTTCCCAGCATAGGCCTCAAAGCGCTCCAAATATCCACTTGCAGATTCTACAAAAAGAGTCTTTCAAAACTGCTCTTTGAAAAGGAAGGTTCAAATCTGTGAGTTGAAAGCACTCATCAGAGAGAAGTTTCCGAGAATGATTCTATCTAGTTTTCATCTGCATGTGTTTCCTTTTCCACTAGATGCCGCAATCGCACCAAATATCCACTTGCAGTTTCCACGAAAAGAGTGTTGCAGAACTGCTCCATGGAAAGGAGTGTTCAACTCTGTGAGTTCAATCCCCACATGACATAAAAGTTTCTGAAAATGCTTCTGTCCAGTTTGTATATGAAGATATCTCGTTTTCCTGCATAAGCCTCAAAGAGCTCCAAATATCCACTTGCGTATTCTACAAAAACCGTGTTTCATAACTGGTCTATCAAAAGGGAGGTTCAACTCTGTGAGTTGAATGCACTCATCACAAAGAAGTTTCTGTGAATGCTTCCATCTAGCTTTTATGCAATGATATTTCCTTTTGCAGCATAGGCCTCAAAGCGCTCCAAATATCCACTTGCAGATTCTACAAAAAGAGGGTTTCAAAACTGCTCTATCAAAAGGCAGGTTGAACTCCGTGAGTTGAATGCACAAAGCACAGGGAACTTTCTGAGAAAGCTTTTGTCCAGTTTCTACGTGAAGATATTTCCTATTCCTGCATAGGCCTCAAAGCACTCCATCCATCCACATGAAGATTCTACTAAAAGAGTGTTTCGAAACTTCTCTATCAAAAGAAAGGTTGAACTCCGTGAGTTCAACGCACACATCACAAAGAAGTTTCTGAGAATGCTTCTGTCCAGTTTTTATGTGAAGATATTTCCTTTTCCAGCATAGGCCTCAAAGCGCTCCATATATCCACTTGCAGATGCTACAAAAAGAGTGTTTCAAAACTGCTCTTTCAGAAGGAAGCTTCAAGTCTGTGAGTTGAATGCACTTGTCACAAAGACGTTTCTGAGAATGCTTCTGTCTAGATTTCATGAGAAGATGTTTCCATTTACATCACAGGCCTCAAATCCCTCCAAATATTCACTTGCGTGTTCTACAAAAAGAGTGTTTCGAAACTTCTCTATCGATTGGTAGGTTCAACTCTCTGAGTTGAATGCACTCTTTACAAAGAGGTTTCTGAGAATATTTCTGTCTAGTTTTTATGTGAAGATATATCCTTTTCCAACATAGTCCTCGAAGCGCTCCGAATAAACAATTGCAGATTCTACAAAAGGAGTGCTTCAAAACTGTTCTATCGAAAGGAACGTTCAAGTCTGTGAGTTGAATGCACTCTTCTCAAAGAGGTTTCTGAGAATGCTGCTGTCTAGTTTTTAGGTGAAGACATTTCCTTTTCCAGCATAGGCCTCAAAGCGCTCCAAATACCCACTTGCAGATTCTACAAAAAGAGTGTCTCCCAACTTCTCTATCAATTGGTAGGTTCAAGTCTGTGTGTTGAATGCAATCCACACAAAGAAGTTTCTGAGAATGCTGCTGTTTAGTTCTTATGTGAAGATATTTCCTTTTCCAGCATAGGCCGGAAATCGCTACAAATATCCACTTGCAGATTTTACCAAAGTGTCCTTCAAAACAGCTCTTTGAAAAGAAAGGTTCAACACTGTGAGTTGAATGCACATATCGTGAAGAAGTTTCTGAGAATGCTTCTGTCTAGTACTTAGGTGAAGAGATTCCATTTCACAGCATAGGCCTCATAGTGCTCCAAATATCCACTTGCAGATTCTACAAAAAGAGTGTTTGAAAACTGTTCTATCAAAAGGAAGGTTCAAGTCTGTGAGTAGAATGCACTCATCACAAAGAAGTTTCTGAGAATGCTTCTGTCTAGTTTTTATGTGAAGACATTTCCTTTTCCAACATAGGCCTCAAAGCGTTCCGAATAAACACTTGCAGATTGTACAAAAGGAGTGTTTCAAAACTGTTCTATGAAAAGGAACGTTCAAGTCTGTGAGTTGAATGCACTCCTCACAAAGAAGTTTCTGAGAATGCAGCTGTCTAGTTTTTGTGTGAAGATATTTCCTTTTCCTTGCATAGGTCTCAAATCGCTGGAAATATCCACTTGCAGATTTCACAAGAAGAGTGTTTCCAAACTGCTCTATCAAAAGACAGGTTCAACTCTGTGAGTTGAATGCACGCATCGAGAAGAACTTTCTGAGAATGCTTCTGTCTAGTTTTTAGGTGAAGATATTACATTTCCCAGCATAGGCCTCATAGTGCTCCAAATATCCACTTGCAGATTCTACAAAAAGAGTGTTTCAAAACTGTTCGATCAAAAGGAAGGTTCAACTCTGTGACTAGAATGCACTCATCACAAAGAAGTTTCTGAGAATGCTTCTGTCTAGTTTTTATGTGAAGATATTTCCATTTCCAGCATAGGCCTCAAAGCGCTCCAAATATCCATTTGCAGATTCTACAAAAAGAGTGTTTCCAAACTTCTCTATCAATTAGTAGGTTCAACTCTGTGAGGTGAATGCACTCATCACAAAGAAGTTTCTGAGAATGCTGCTGTTTAGTTCTTATGTGAAGATATTTCCTTTTCCAGCATAGGCCGGAAATCGCTACAAATATCCACTTGCAGATTTTACCAAAAGTGTGTTTCAAAACAGCTCTTTGAAAAGAAAGGTTCAACTCTGTGAGTTGATTGCACATGTGGTGAAGAAGTTTCTGAGAATGCTTCTGTCTAGTACTTAGCTGAAGAGATTTCATTTCACAGCATAGGCCTCATAGTGCTCCAAATATCCACTTGCAGATTCTACAAAAAGAGTGTTTCAAAACTGTTCTATCAAAAGGAAGGTTCAACTCTGTGACTAGAATGCACTCATCACAAAGAAGTTTCTGAGAATGCTTCTGTCTAGTTTTTATGTGAAGATATTTCCTTTTCCAACATAGGCCTCAAAGCGCTCCGAATAAACACCTGCAGATTGTACAAAAGGAGTGTTTCAAAACTGTTCTATGAAAAGGAACGTTCAAGTCTGTGAGTTGAATGCACTCCTCCCAAAGAAGTTTCTGAGAATGCAGCTGTCTAGTTTTTGTGTGAAGATATTTCCTTTTCCTTGCATAGACCTCAAATCACTGGAAACATCCACTTGCAGATTTCACAAAAAGAGTGTTTCCAAACTGCTCTATCAAAAGACGGGTTGAAATCTGTGAGTTGAATGCACGCATCGAGGAGATCTTTCTGAGAATGCTTCTGTCTAGTTTTTAGGTGAAGATATTCCATTTCCCAGCATGGGCCTCAAAATGCTCCAAATATCCACTTGCAGATTTTACAAAAAGAGTGTTTCAAAACTGCTCTTTCAAAAAGAAGGTTCAAGTCTATGGGTTGAACGCACTCAACACAAGGAAGTTTCTGAGAATGCTTCTGTCCAGTTTTTATGTGAATATATTTCCATTTCCAGCCTAGGCTTCAAAGCGCTCCAAATATCCACTTGCAGATTCTACAAAAAGAGTGTTTCCAAACTTGTCTATCAATTAGTAGGCTTAACTCTGTTAGGTGAATGCACTCATCACAATGAAATTTCTGAGAATCCTTCTCTCTAGTTTTTATGTGAAGCAATTTCCTTTTCCAACATAGGCCTCAAGGTGCTCTGCATAAACACTTGCGAATTCTACAAACTTAGTGATTCAAAACTGTTCTATCAAAAGGAACGTTCAAGTCTGAGGTGAATGCACTCATCAGAGAGAACTTTCTCAGAATGCTTCTGTCTAGTTTTCAGGTGAAGATATTTCACTTCCCAGCATAGGCCTCAAAGCGCTCCAAATATCCACTTGCAGATTCTACAAAAAGAGTCTTTCAAAACTGCTCTTTGAAAAGGAAGGTTCAAATCTGTGAGTTGAAAGCACTCATCAGAGAGAAGTTTCCGAGAATGATTCTATCTAGTTTTCATCTGCATGTGTTTCCTTTTCCACTAGATGCCGCAATCGCACCAAATATCCACTTGCAGTTTCCACGAAAAGAGTGTTGCAGAACTGCTCCATGGAAAGGAGTGTTCAACTCTGTGAGTTCAATCCCCACATGACATAAAAGTTTCTGAAAATGCTTCTGTCCAGTTTGTATATGAAGATATCTCCTTTTCCAGCATAAGCCTCAAAGAGCTCCAAATATCCACTTGCGTATTCTACAAAAACCGTGTTTCATAACTGGTCTATCAAAAGGGAGGTTCAACTCTGTGAGTTGAATGCACTTATCACAAAGAAGTTTCTGTGAATGCTTCCATCTAGCTTTTATGCAATGATATTTCCTTTTGCAGCATAGGCCTCAAAGCGCTCCAAATATCCACTTGCAGATTCTACAAAAAGAGGGTTTCAAAACTGCTCTATCAAAAGGCAGGTTGAACTCCGTGAGTTGAATGCACAAAGCACAGGGAACTTTCTGAGAAAGCTTTGGTCCAGTTTCTACGTGAAGATATTTCCTATTCCTGCATAGGCCTCAAAGCACTCCATCCATCCACATGAAGATTCTACTAAAAGAGTGTTTCGAAACTTCTCTATCAAAAGAAAGGTTGAACTCCGTGAGTTCAACGCACACATCACAAAGAAGTTTCTGAGAATGCTTCTGTCCAGTTTTTATGTGAAGATATTTCCTTTTCCAGCATAGGCCTCAAAGCGCTCCATATATCCACTTGCAGATGCTACAAAAAGAGTGTTTCAAAACTGCTCTTTCAGAAGGAAGCTTCAAGTCTGTGAGTTGAATGCACTTCTCACAAAGACGTTTCTGAGAATGCTTCTGTCTAGATTTCATGAGAAGATGTTTCCATTTACATCACAGGCCTCAAATCCCTCCAAATATTCACTTGCGTGTTCTACAAAAAGAGTGTTTCGAAACTTCTCTATCGATTGGTAGGTTCAACTCTCTGAGTTGAATGCACTCTTTACAAAGAGGTTTCTGAGAATATTTCTGTCTAGTTTTTATGTGAAGATATATCCTTTTCCAACATAGGCCTCGAAGCGCTCCGAATAAACAATTGCAGATTCTACAAAAGGAGTGCTTCAAAACTGTTCTATCGAAAGGAACGTTCAAGTCTGTGAGATGAATGCACTCTTCTCAAAGAGGTTTCTGAGAATGCTGCTGTCTAGTTTTTAGGTGAAGACATTTCCTTTTCCAGCATAGGCCTCAAAGCGCTCCAAATACCCACTTGCAGATTCTACAAAAAGAGTGTCTCCCAACTTCTCTATCAATTGGTAGGTTCAAGTCTGTGAGTTGAATGCAATCCACACAAACAAGTTTCTGAGAATGCTGCTGTTTAGTTCTTATGTGAAGATATTTCCTTTTCCAGCATAGGCCGGAAATCGCTACAAATATCCACTTGCAGATTTTACCAAAAGTGTGCTTCAAAACAGCTCTTTGAAAAGAAAGGTTCAACACTGTGAGTTGAATGCACATATCGTGAAGAAGTTTCTGAGAATGCTTCTGTCTAGTACTTAGGTGAAGAGATTCCATTTCACAGCATAGGCCTCATGGTGCTCCAAATATCCACTTGCAGATTCTACAAAAAGAGTGTTTGAAAACTGTTCTATCAAAAGGAAGGTTCAACTCTGTGAGTAGAATGCACTCATCACAAAGAAGTTTCTGAGAATGCTTCTGTCTAGTTTTTATGTGAAGACATTTCCTTTTCCAACATAGGCCTCAAAGCGTTCCGAATAAACACTTGCAGATTGTACAAAAGGAGTGTTTCAAAACTGTTCTCTGAAAAGGAACGTTCAAGTCTGTGAGTTGAATGCACTCCTCACAAAGAAGTTTCTGAGAATGCAGCTGTCTAGTTTTTGTGTGAAGATATTTCCTTTTCCTTGCATAGGTCTCAAATCGCTGGAAATATCCACTTGCAGATTTCACAAGAAGAGTGTTTCCAAACTGCTCTATCAAAAGACAGGTTCAACTCTGTGAGTTGAATGCACGCATCGAGAAGAACTTTCTGAGAATGCTTCTGTCTAGTTTTTAGGTGAAGATATTACATTTCCCAGCATAGGCCTCATAGTGCTCCAAATATCCACTTGCAGATTCTACAAAAAGAGTGTTTCAAAACTGTTCTATCAAAAGGAAGGTTCAACTCTGTGACTAGAATGCACTCATCACAAAGAAGTTTCTGAGAATGCTTCTGTCTAGTTTTTATGTGAAGATATTTCCATTTCCAGCATAGGCCTCAAAGCGCTCCAAATATCCATTTGCAGATTCTACAAAAAGAGTGTTTCCAAACTTCTCTATCAATTAGTAGGTTCAACTCTGTGAGGTGAATGCACTCATCACAAAGAAGTTTCTGAGAATGCTGCTGTTTAGTTCTTATGTGAAGATATTTCCTTTTCCAGCATAGGCCGGAAATCGCTACAAATATCCACTTGCAGATTTTACCAAAAGTGTGTTTCAAAACAGCTCTTTGAAAAGAAAGGTTCAACTCTGTGAGTTGATTGCACATGTGGTGAAGAAGTTTCTGAGAATGCTTCTGTCTAGTACTTAGGTGAAGAGATTTCATTTCACAGCATAGGCCTCATAGCGCTCCAAATATCCACTTGCAGATTCTACAAAAAGAGTGTTTCAAAACTGTTCTATCAAAAGGAAGGTTCAACTCTGTGACTAGAATGCACTCATCACAAAGAAGTTTCTGAGAATGCTTCTGTCTAGTTTTTATGTGAAGATATTTCCTTTTCCAACATAGGCCTCAAAGCGCTCCGAATAAACACCTGCAGATTGTACAAAAGGAGTGTTTCAAAACTGTTCTATGAAAAGGAACGTTCAAGTCTGTGAGTTGAATGCACTCCTCCCAAAGAAGTTTCTGAGAATGCAGCTGTCTAGTTTTTGTGTGAAGGTATTTCCTTTTCCTTGCATAGACCTCAAATCGCTGGAAATATCCACTTGCAGATTTCACAAAAAGAGTGTTTCCAAACTGCTCTATCAAAAGACGGGTTGAAATCTGTGAGTTGAATGCACGCATCGAGGAGATCTTTCTGAGAATGCTTCTGTCTAGTTTTTAGGTGAAGATATTCCATTTCCCAGCATGGGCCTCAAAATGCTCCAAATATCCACTTGCAGATTTTACAAAAAGAGTGTTTCAAAACTGCTCTTTCAAAAAGAAGGTTCAAGTCTATGGGTTGAACGCACTCAACACAAGGAAGTTTCTGAGAATGCTTCTGTCCAGTTTTTATGTGAATATATTTCCATTTCCAGCCTAGGCTTCAAAGCGCTCCAAATATCCACTTGCAGATTCTACAAAAAGAGTGTTTCCAAACTTGTCTATCAATTAGTAGGCTTAACTCTGTTAGGTGAATGCACTCATCACAATGAAATTTCTGAGAATCCTTCTCTCTAGTTTTTATGTGAAGCAATTTCCTTTTCCAACATAGGCCTCAAGGTGCTCTGCATAAACACTTGCGAATTCTACAAACTTAGTGATTCAAAACTGTTCTATCAAAAGGAACGTTCAAGTCTGAGGTGAATGCACTCATCAGAGAGAACTTTCTCAGAATGCTTCTGTCTAGTTTTCAGGTGAAGATATTTCACTTCCCAGCATAGGCCTCAAAGCGCTCCAAATATCCACTTGCAGATTCTACAAAAAGAGTCTTTCAAAGCTGCTCTTTGAAAAGGAAGGTTCAAATCTGTGAGTTGAAAGCACTCATCAGAGAGAAGTTTCCGAGAATGATTCTATCTAGTTTTCATCTGCATGTGTTTCCTTTTCCACTAGATGCCGCAATCGCACCAAATATCCACTTGCAGTTTCCACGAAAAGAGTGTTGCAGAACTGCTCCATGGAAAGGAGTGTTCAACTCTGTGAGTTCAATCCCCACATGACATAAAAGTTTCTGAAAATGCTTCTGTCCAGTTTGTATATGAAGATATCTCCTTTTCCAGCATAAGCCTCAAAGAGCTCCAAATATCCACTTGCGTATTCTACAAAAACCGTGTTTCATAACTGGTCTATCAAAAGGGAGGTTCAACTCTGTGAGTTGAATGCACTCATCACAAAGAAGTTTCTGTGAATGCTTCCATCTAGCTTTTATGCAATGATATTTCCTTTTGCAGCATAGGCCTCAAAGCGCTCCAAATATCCACTTGCAGATTCTACAAAAAGAGGGTTTCAAAACTGCTCTATCAAAAGGCAGGTTGAACTCCGTGAGTTGAATGCACAAAGCACAGGGAACTTTCTGAGAAAGCTTTGGTCCAGTTTCTACGTGAAGATATTTCCTATTCCTGCATAGGCCTCAAAGCACTCCATCCATCCACATGAAGATTCTACTAAAAGAGTGTTTCGAAACTTCTCTATCAAAAGAAAGGTTGAACTCCGTGAGTTCAACGCACACATCACAAAGAAGTTTCTGAGAATGCTTCTGTCCAGTTTTTATGTGAAGATATTTCCTTTTCCAGCATAGGCCTCAAAGCGCTCCATATATCCACTTGCAGATGCTACAAAAAGAGTGTTTCAAAACTGCTCTTTCAGAAGGAAGCTTCAAGTCTGTGAGTTGAATGCACTTCTCACAAAGACGTTTCTGAGAATGCTTCTGTCTAGATTTCATGAGAAGATGTTTCCATTTACATCACAGGCCTCAAATCCCTCCAAATATTCACTTGCGTGTTCTACAAAAAGAGTGTTTCGAAACTTCTCTATCGATTGGTAGGTTCAACTCTCTGAGTTGAATGCACTCTTTACAAAGAGGTTTCTGAGAATATTTCTGTCTAGTTTTTATGTGAAGATATATCCTTTTCCAACATAGGCCTCGAAGCGCTCCGAATAAACAATTGCAGATTCTACAAAAGGAGTGCTTCAAAACTGTTCTATCGAAAGGAACGTTCAAGTCTGTGAGATGAATGCACTCTTCTCAAAGAGGTTTCTGAGAATGCTGCTGTCTAGTTTTTAGGTGAAGACATTTCCTTTTCCAGCATAGGCCTCAAAGCGCTCCAAATACCCACTTGCAGATTCTACAAAAAGAGTGTCTCCCAACTTCTCTATCAATTGGTAGGTTCAAGTCTGTGAGTTGAATGCAATCCACACAAACAAGTTTCTGAGAATGCTGCTGTTTAGTTCTTATGTGAAGATATTTCCTTTTCCAGCATAGGCCGGAAATCGCTACAAATATCCACTTGCAGATTTTACCAAAAGTGTGCTTCAAAACAGCTCTTTGAAAAGAAAGGTTCAACACTGTGAGTTGAATGCACATATCGTGAAGAAGTTTCTGAGAATGCTTCTGTCTAGTACTTAGGTGAAGAGATTCCATTTCACAGCATAGGCCTCATGGTGCTCCAAATATCCACTTGCAGATTCTACAAAAAGAGTGTTTGAAAACTGTTCTATCAAAAGGAAGGTTCAACTCTGTGAGTAGAATGCACTCATCACAAAGAAGTTTCTGAGAATGCTTCTGTCTAGTTTTTATGTGAAGACATTTCCTTTTCCAACATAGGCCTCAAAGCGTTCCGAATAAACACTTGCAGATTGTACAAAAGGAGTGTTTCAAAACTGTTCTCTGAAAAGGAACGTTCAAGTCTGTGAGTTGAATGCACTCCTCACAAAGAAGTTTCTGAGAATGCAGCTGTCTAGTTTTTGTGTGAAGATATTTCCTTTTCCTTGCATAGGTCTCAAATCGCTGGAAATATCCACTTGCAGATTTCACAAGAAGAGTGTTTCCAAACTGCTCTATCAAAAGACAGGTTCAACTCTGTGAGTTGAATGCACGCATCGAGAAGAACTTTCTGAGAATGCTTCTGTCTAGTTTTTAGGTGAAGATATTACATTTCCCAGCATAGGCCTCATAGTGCTCCAAATATCCACTTGCAGATTCTACAAAAAGAGTGTTTCAAAACTGTTCTATCAAAAGGAAGGTTCAACTCTGTGACTAGAATGCACTCATCACAAAGAAGTTTCTGAGAATGCTTCTGTCTAGTTTTTATGTGAAGATATTTCCATTTCCAGCATAGGCCTCAAAGCGCTCCAAATATCCATTTGCAGATTCTACAAAAAGAGTGTTTCCAAACTTCTTTATCAATTAGTAGGTTCAACTCTGTGAGGTGAATGCACTCATCACAAAGAAGTTTCTGAGAATGCTGCTGTTTAGTTCTTATGTGAAGATATTTCCTTTTCCAGCATAGGCCGGAAATCGCTACAAATATCCACTTGCAGATTTTACCAAAAGTGTGTTTCAAAACAGCTCTTTGAAAAGAAAGGTTCAACTCTGTGAGTTGATTGCACATGTGGTGAAGAAGTTTCTGAGAATGCTTCTGTCTAGTACTTAGGTGAAGAGATTTCATTTCACAGCATAGGCCTCATAGCGCTCCAAATATCCACTTGCAGATTCTACAAAAAGAGTGTTTCAAAACTGTTCTATCAAAAGGAAGGTTCAACTCTGTGACTAGAATGCACTCATCACAAAGAAGTTTCTGAGAATGCTTCTGTCTAGTTTTTATGTGAAGATATTTCCTTTTCCAACATAGGCCTCAAAGCGCTCCGAATAAACACCTGCAGATTGTACAAAAGGAGTGTTTCAAAACTGTTCTATGAAAAGGAACGTTCAAGTCTGTGAGTTGAATGCACTCCTCCCAAAGAAGTTTCTGAGAATGCAGCTGTCTAGTTTTTGTGTGAAGGTATTTCCTTTTCCTTGCATAGACCTCAAATCGCTGGAAACATCCACTTGCAGATTTCACAAAAAGAGTGTTTCCAAACTGCTCTATCAAAAGACGGGTTGAAATCTGTGAGTTGAATGCACGCATCGAGGAGATCTTT
This sequence comes from Pongo pygmaeus, assembly GCF_028885625.2. Taxonomy (NCBI): domain Eukaryota; kingdom Metazoa; phylum Chordata; class Mammalia; order Primates; family Hominidae; genus Pongo; species Pongo pygmaeus. The sequence goes on from NC_085930.1 coordinate 23,364,322, forward strand.
CTGAGAATGCTTCTGTCTAGTTTTTAGGTGAAGATATTCCATTTCCCAGCATGGGCCTCAAAATGCTCCAAATATCCACTTGCAGATTTTACAAAAAGAGTGTTTCAAAACTGCTCTTTCAAAAAGAAGGTTCAAGTCTATGGGTTGAACGCACTCAACACAAGGAAGTTTCTGAGAATGCTTCTGTCCAGTTTTTATGTGAATATATTTCCATTTCCAGCCTAGGCTTCAAAGCGCTCCAAATATCCACTTGCAGATTCTACAAAAAGAGTGTTTCCAAACTTGTCTATCAATTAGTAGGCTTAACTCTGTTAGGTGAATGCACTCATCACAATGAAATTTCTGAGAATCCTTCTCTCTAGTTTTTATGTGAAGCAATTTCCTTTTCCAACATAGGCCTCAAGGTGCTCTGCATAAACACTTGCGAATTCTACAAACTTAGTGATTCAAAACTGTTCTATCAAAAGGAACGTTCAAGTCTGAGGTGAATGCACTCATCAGAGAGAACTTTCTCAGAATGCTTCTGTCTAGTTTTCAGGTGAAGATATTTCACTTCCCAGCATAGGCCTCAAAGCGCTCCAAATATCCACTTGCAGATTCTACAAAAAGAGTCTTTCAAAACTGCTCTTTGAAAAGGAAGGTTCAAATCTGTGAGTTGAAAGCACTCATCAGAGAGAAGTTTCCGAGAATGATTCTATCTAGTTTTCATCTGCATGTGTTTCCTTTTCCACTAGATGCCGCAATCGCACCAAATATCCACTTGCAGTTTCCACGAAAAGAGTGTTGCAGAACTGCTCCATGGAAAGGAGTGTTCAACTCTGTGAGTTCAATCCCCACATGACATAAAAGTTTCTGAAAATGCTTCTGTCCAGTTTGTATATGAAGATATCTCCTTTTCCAGCATAAGCCTCAAAGAGCTCCAAATATCCACTTGCGTATACTACAAAAACCGTGTTTCCTAACTGGTCTATCAAAAGGGAGGTTCAACTCTGTGAGTTGAATGCACTCATCACAAAGAAGTTTCTGTGAATGCTTCCATCTAGCTTTTATGCAATGATATTTCCTTTTGCAGCATAGGCCTCAAAGCGCTCCAAATATCCACTTGCAGATTCTACAAAAAGAGGGTTTCAAAACTGCTCTATCAAAAGGCAGGTTGAACTCCGTGAGTTGAATGCACAAAGCACAGGGAACTTTCTGAGAAAGCTTTGGTCCAGTTTCTACGTGAAGATATTTCCTATTCCTGCATAGGCCTCAAAGCACTCCATCCATCCACATGAAGATTCTACTAAAAGAGTGTTTCGAAACTTCTCTATCAAAAGAAAGGTTGAACTCCGTGAGTTCAACGCACACATCACAAAGAAGTTTCTGAGAATGCTTCTGTCCAGTTTTTATGTGAAGATATTTCCTTTTCCAGCATAGGCCTCAAAGCGCTCCATATATCCACTTGCAGATGCTACAAAAAGAGTGTTTCAAAACTGCTCTTTCAGAAGGAAGCTTCAAGTCTGTGAGTTGAATGCACTTCTCACAAAGACGTTTCTGAGAATGCTTCTGTCTAGATTTCATGAGAAGATGTTTCCATTTACATCACAGGCCTCAAATCCCTCCAAATATTCACTTGCGTGTTCTACAAAAAGAGTGTTTCGAAACTTCTCTATCGATTGGTAGGTTCAACTCTCTGATTTGAATGCACTCTTTACAAAGAGGTTTCTGAGAATATTTCTGTCTAGTTTTTATGTGAAGATATATCCTTTTCCAACATAGGCCTCGAAGCGCTCCGAATAAACAATTGCAGATTCTACAAAAGGAGTGCTTCAAAACTGTTCTATCGAAAGGAACGTTCAAGTCTGTGAGATGAATGCACTCTTCTCAAAGAGGTTTCTGAGAATGCTGCTGTCTAGTTTTTAGGTGAAGACATTTCCTTTTCCAGCATAGGCCTCAAAGCGCTCCAAATACCCACTTGCAGATTCTACAAAAAGAGTGTCTCCCAACTTCTCTATCAATTGGTAGGTTCAAGTCTGTGAGTTGAATGCAATCCACACAAACAAGTTTCTGAGAATGCTGCTGTTTAGTTCTTATGTGAAGATATTTCCTTTTCCAGCATAGGCCGGAAATCGCTACAAATATCCACTTGCAGATTTTACCAAAAGTGTGCTTCAAAACAGCTCTTTGAAAAGAAAGGTTCAACACTGTGAGTTGAATGCACATATCGTGAAGAAGTTTCTGAGAATGCTTCTGTCTAGTACTTAGGTGAAGAGATTCCATTTCACAGCATAGGCCTCATAGTGCTCCAAATATCCACTTGCAGATTCTACAAAAAGAGTGTTTCAAAACTGTTCTATCAAAAGGAAGGTTCAACTCTGTGAGTAGAATGCACTCATCACAAAGAAGTTTCTGAGAATGCTTCTGTCTAGTTTTTATGTGAAGACATTTCCTTTTCCAACATAGGCCTCAAAGCGTTCCGAATAAACACTTGCAGATTGTACAAAAGGAGTGTTTCAAAACTGTTCTCTGAAAAGGAACGTTCAAGTCTGTGAGTTGAATGCACTCCTCACAAAGAAGTTCCTGAGAATGCAGCTGTCTAGTTTTTGTGTGAAGATATTTCCTTTTCCTTGCATAGGTCTCAAATCGCTGGAAATATCCACTTGCAGATTTCACAAAAAGAGTGTTTCCAAACTGCTCTATCAAAAGACAGGTTCAACTCTGTGAGTTGAATGCACGCATCGAGAAGAACTTTCTGAGAATGCTTCTGTCTAGTTTTTAGGTGAAGATATTACATTTCCCAGCATAGGCCTCAAAGTGCTCCAAATATCCTTTTGCAGATTTTACAAAAAGAGTGTTTCAAAACTGCTCTTTCAAAAAGAAGGTTCAAGTCTGTGAGTTGAATGCATTCAACACAAGGAAGTTTCTGAGAATGCTTCTGTCTAGTTTTTATGTGAAGATATTTCCATTTCCAGCATAGGCCTCAAAGCGCTCCAAATATCCATTTGCAGATTCTACAAAAAGAGTGTTTCCAAACTTCTCTATCAATTAGTCTGTTCAACTCTGTGAGGTGAATGCACTCATCACAAAGAAGTTTCTGAGAATGCTGCTGTTTAGTTCTTATGTGAAGATATTTCCTTTTCCAGCATAGGCCGGAAATCGCTCTAAATATCCACTTGCAGATTTTACCTAAAGTGTGTTTCAAAACTGCTCTTTGAAAAGAAAGATTCAACTCTGTGAGTTGATTGCTCATGTGGTGAAGAAGTTTCTGAGAATGCTTCTATCTAGTACTTAGCTGAAGAGATTTCATTTCACAGCATAGGCCTCATAGTGCTCCAAATATCCACTTGCAGATTCTACAAAAAGAATGTTTCAAAACTGTTCTATCAAAAGGAAGGTTCAAGTCTGTGAGTAGAATGCACTCATCACAAAGAAGTTTCTGAGAATGCTTCTGTCTAGTTTTTATGTGAAGATATTTCCTTTTCCAACATAGGCCTCAAAGCGCTCCGAGTAAACACCGGCAGATTGTACAAAAGGAGTGTTTCAAAAGTGTTCTATGAAAAGGAACGTTCAAGTCTGTGAGTTGAATGCACTCCTCACAAAGAAGTTTCTGAGAATGCAGCTGTCTAGTTTTTGTGTGAAGATATTTCCTTTTCCTTGCATAGACCTCAAATCGCTGGAAATATCCACTTGCAGATTTCACAAAAAGAGTGTTTCCAAACTGCTCTATCAAAAGACGGGTTGAAATCTGTGAGTTGAATGCACGCATCGAGGAGATCTTTCTGAGAATGCTTCTGTCTAGTTTTTAGGTGAAGATATTCCATTTCCCAGCATGGGCCTCAAAATGCTCCAAATATCCATTTGCAGATTTTACAAAAAGAGTGTTTCAAAGCTGCTCTTTCAAAAAGAAGGTTCAAGTCTATGGGTTGAACGCACTCAACGCAAGGAAGTTTCTGAGAATGCTTCTGTCCAGTTTTTCTGTGAATATATTTCCATTTCCAGCCTAGGCTTCAAAGCGCTCCAAATATCCACTTGCAGATTCTACAAAAAGAGTGTTTCCAAACTTGTCTATCAATTAGCAGGTTCAACTCTGTTAGGTGAATGCACTCATCACAATGAAATTTCTGAGAATGCTTCTCTCTAGTTTTTATGTGAAGCAATTTCCTTTTCCAACATAGGCCTCAAGGTGCTCTGCATAAACACTTGCGAATTCTACAAACTTAGTGATTCAAAACTGTTCTATCAAAAGGAACGTTCAAGTCTGAGGTGAATGCACTCATCAGAGAGAACTTTCTCAGAATGCTTCTGTCTAGTTTTCAGGTGAAGATATTTCACTTCCCAGCATAGGCCTCAAAGCGCTCCAAATATCCACTTGCAGATTCTACAAAAAGAGTCTTTCAAAACTGCTCTTTGAAAAGGAAGGTTCAAATCTGTGAGTTGAAAGCACTCATCAGAGAGAAGTTTCCGAGAATGATTCTATCTAGTTTTCATCTGCATGTGTTTCCTTTTCCACTAGATGCCGCAATCGCACCAAATATCCACTTGCAGTTTCCACGAAAAGAGTGTTGCAGAACTGCTCCATGGAAAGGAGTGTTCAACTCTGTGAGTTCAATCCCCACATGACATAAAAGTTTCTGAAAATGCTTCTGTCCAGTTTGTATATGAAGATATCTCCTTTTCCAGCATAAGCCTCAAAGAGCTCCAAATATCCACTTGCGTATTCTACAAAAACCGTGTTTCATAACTGGTCTATCAAAAGGGAGGTTCAACTCTGTGAGTTGAATGCACTCATCACAAAGAAGTTTCTGTGAATGCTTCCATCTAGCTTTTATGTAATGATATTTCCTTTTGCAGCATAGGCCTCAAAGCGCTCCAAATATCCACTTGCAGATTCTACAAAAAGAGGGTTTCAAAACTGCTCTATCAAAAGGCAGGTTGAACTCCGTGAGTTGAATGCACAAAGCACAGGGAACTTTCTGAGAAAGCTTTTGTCCAGTTTCTACGTGAAGATATTTCCTATTCCTGCATAGGCCTCAAAGCACTCCATCCATCCACATGAAGATTCTACTAAAAGAGTGTTTCGAAACTTCTCTATCAAAAGAAAGGTTGAACTCCGTGAGTTCAACGCACACATCACAAAGAAGTTTCTGAGAATGCTTCTGTCCAGTTTTTATGTGAAGATATTTCCTTTTCCAGCATAGGCCTCAAAGCGCTCCATATATCCACTTGCAGATGCTACAAAAAGAGTGTTTCAAAACTGCTCTTTCAGAAGGAAGCTTCAAGTCTGTGAGTTGAATGCACTTCTCACAAAGACGTTTCTGAGAATGCTTCTGTCTAGATTTCATGAGAAGATGTTTCCATTTACATCACAGGCCTCAAATCCCTCCAAATATTCACTTGCGTGTTCTACAAAAAGAGTGTTTCGAAACTTCTCTATCGATTGGTAGGTTCAACTCTCTGAGTTGAATGCACTCTTTACAAAGAGGTTTCTGAGAATATTTCTGTCTAGTTTTTATGTGAAGATATATCCTTTTCCAACATAGGCCTCGAAGCGCTCCGAATAAACAATTGCAGATTCTACAAAAGGAGTGCTTCAAAACTGTTCTATCGAAAGGAACGTTCAAGTCTGTGAGATGAATGCACTCTTCTCAAAGAGGTTTCTGAGAATGCTGCTGTCTAGTTTTTAGGTGAAGACATTTCCTTTTCCAGCATAGGCCTCAAAGCGCTCCAAATACCCACTTGCAGATTCTACAAAAAGAGTGTCTCCCAACTTCTCTATCAATTGGTAGGTTCAAGTCTGTGAGTTGAATGCAATCCACACAAACAAGTTTCTGAGAATGCTGATGTTTAGTTCTTATGTGAAGATATTTCCTTTTCCAGCATAGGCCGGAAATCGCTACAATTATCCACTTGCAGATTTTACCAAAAGTGTGCTTCAAAACAGCTCTTTGAAAAGAAAGGTTCAACACTGTGAGTTGAATGCACATATCGTGAAGAAGTTTCTGAGAATGCTTCTGTCTAGTACTTAGGTGAAGAGATTCCATTTCACAGCATAGGCCTCATAGTGCTCCAAATATCCACTTGCAGATTCTACAAAAAGAGTGTTTGAAAACTGTTCTATCAAAAGGAAGGTTCAACTCTGTGACTAGAATGCACTCATCACAAAGAAGTTTCTGAGAATGCTTCTGTCTAGTTTTTATGTGAAGACATTTCCTTTTCCAAAATAGGCCTCAAAGCGTTCCGAATAAACACTTGCAGATTGTACAAAAGGAGTGTTTCAAAACTGTTCTATGAAAAGGAACGTTCAAGTCTGTGAGTTGAATGCACTCCTCACAAAGAAGTATCTGAGAATGCAGCTGTGTAGTTTTTGTGTGAAGATATTTCCTTTTCCTTGCATAGGTCTCAAATCGCTGGAAATATCCACTTGCAGATTTCACAAAAAGAGTGTTTCCAAACTGCTCTATCAAAAGACAGGTTCAACTCTGTGAGTTGAATGCACGCATCGAGAAGAACTTTCTGAGAATGCTTCTGTCTAGTTTTTAGGTGAAGATATTACATTTCCCAGCATAGGCCTCAAAGTGCTCCAAATATCCTTTTGCAGATTTTACAAAAAGAGTGTTTCAAAACTGCTCTTTCAAAATGAAGGTTCAACTGTGTGAGTTGAATGCACTCAACACAAGGAAGTTTCTGAGAATGCTTCTCTCTAGTTTTTATGTGAAGGTATTTCCATTTCCAGCATAGGCCTCAAAGCGCTCCAAATATCCATTTGCAGATTCTACAAAAAGAGTGTTTCCAAACTTCTCTATCAATTAGTAGGTTCAACTCTGTGAGGTGAATGCACTCATCACAAAGAAGTTTCTGAGAATGCTGCTGTTTAGTTCTTATGTGAAGATATTTCCTTTTCCAGCATAGGCCGGAAATCGCTCTAAATATCCACTTGCAGATTTTACCAAAAGTGTGTTTCAAAACTGCTCTGTGAAAAGAAGGGTTCAACTCTGTGAGTTGATTGCACATGTGGTGGAGAAGTTTCTGAGAATGCTTCTGTCTAGTACTTAGCTGAAGAGATTTCATTTCACAGCATAGGCCTCATAGTGCTCCAAATATCCACTTGCAGATTCTACAAAAAGAGTGTTTCAAAACTGTTCTATCAAAAGGAAGGTTCAAGTCTGTGAGTAGAATGCACTCATCACAAAGAAGTTTCTGAGAATGCTTCTGTCTAGTTTTTATGTGAAGATATTTCCTTTTCCAACATAGGCCTCAAAGCGCTCCGAATAAACACCTGCAGATTGTACAAAAGGAGTGTTTCAAAACTGTTCTATGAAAAGGAACGTTCAAGTCTGTGAGTTGAATGCACTCCTCACAAAGAAGTTTCTGAGAATGCAGCTGTCTAGTTTTTGTTTGAAGATATATCCTTTTCCTTGCATAGACCTCAAATCGCTGGAAATATCCACTTGCAGATTTCACAAAAAGAGTGTTTCCAAACTGCTCTATCAAAAGACGGGTTGAAATCTGTGAGTTGAATGCACGCATCGAGGAGATCTTTCTGAGAATGCTTCTGTCTAGTTTTTAGGTGAAGATATTCCATTTCCCAGCATGGGCCTCAAAATGCTCCAAATATCCATTTGCAGATTTTACAAAAAGAGTGTTTCAAAACTGCTCTTTCAAAAAGAAGGTTCAAGTCTATGGGTTGAACGCACTCAACACAAGGAAGTTTCTGAGAATGCTTCTGTCCAGTTTTTCTGTGAATATATTTCCATTTCCAGCCTAGGCTTCAAATCGCTCCAAATATCCACTTGCAGATTCTACAAAAAGAGTGTTTCCAAACTTGTCTATCAATTAGTAGGTTCAACTCTGTTAGGTGAATGCACTCATCACAATGAAATTTCTGAGAATGCTTCTCTCTAGTTTTTATGTGAAGAAATTTCCTTTTCCAACATAGGCCTCAAGGTGCTCTGCATAAACACTTGCGAATTCTACAAACTTAGTGATTCAAAACTGTTCTATCAAAAGGAACGTTCAAGTCTGAGGTGAATGCACTCATCAGAGAGAACTTTCTCAGAATGCTTCTGTCTAGTTTTCAGGTGAAGATATTTCATTTCCCAGCATAGGCCTCAAAGCGCTCCAAATATCCACTTGCAGATTCTACAAAAAGAGTCTTTCAAAACTGCTCTTTGAAAAGGAAGGTTCAAATCTGTGAGTTGAAAGCACTCATCAGAGAGAAGTTTCTGTGAATGCTTCCATCTAGCTTTTATGCAATGATATCTCCTTTTACAGCATAGGCCTCAAAGCGCTCCAAATATCCACTTGCAGATTCTAGAAAAAGAGGGTTTCAAAACTGCTCTATCAAAAGGCAGGTTGAACTCCGTGAGTTGAATGCACAAAGCACAGGGAACTTTCTGAGAAAGCTTTTGTCCAGTTTCTACGTGAAGATATTTCCTATTCCTGCATAGGCCTCAAAGCACTCCATCCATCCACATGAAGATTCTACTAAAAGAGTGTTTCGAAACTTCTCTATCAAAAGAAACGTTGAACTCCGTGAGTTCAACGCACACATCACAAAGAAGTTTCTGAGAATGCTTCTGTCCAGTTTTTATGTGAAGATATTTCCTTTTCCAGCATAGGCCTCAAAGCGCTCCATATATCCACTTGCAGATGCTACAAAAAGAGTGTTTCAAAACTGCTCTTTCAGAAGGAAGCTTCAAGTCTGTGAGTTGAATGCACTTATCACAAAGACGTTTCTGAGAATGCTTCTGTCTAGATTTCATGAGAAGATGTTTCCATTTACATCACAGGCCTCAAATCCCTCCAAATACTCACTTGCGTGTTCTACAAAAAGAGTGTTTCGAAACTTCTCTATCGATTGGTAGGTTCAACTCTCTGAGTTGAATGCACTCTTTACAAAGAGGTTTCTGAGAATATTTCTGTCTAGTTTTTATGTGAAGATATATCCTTTTCCAACATAGGCCTCGAAGCGCTCCGACTAAACAATTGCAGATTCTACAAAAGGAGTGCTTCAAAACTGTTCTATCGAAAGGAACGTTGAAATCTGTGAGATGAATGCACTCTTCTCAAAGAGGTTTCTGAGAATGCTGCTGTCTAGTTTTTACGTGAAGACATTTCCTTTTCCAGCATAGGCCTCAAAGCGCTCCAAATACCCACTTGCAGATTCTACAAAAAGAGTGTCTCCCAACTTCTCTATCAATTGGTAGGTTCAAGTCTGTGAGTTGAATGCAATCCACACAAAGAAGTTTCTGAGAATGCTGCTGTTTAGTTCTTATGTGAAGATATTTCCTTTTCCAGCATAGGCCGGAAATCGCTACAAATATCCACTTGCAGATTTTACCAAAAGTGTGCTTCAAAACAGCTCTTTGAAAAGAAAGGTTCAACACTGTGAGTTGAATGCACATATCGTGAAGAAGTTTCTGAGAATGCTTCTGTCTAGTACTTAGGTGAAGAGATTCCATTTCACAGCATAGGCCTCATAGTGCTCCAAATATCCACTTGCAGATTCTACAAAAAGAGTGTTTGAAAACTGTTCTATCAAAAGGAAGGTTCAAGTCTGTGAGTAGAATGCACTCATCACAAAGAAGTTTCTGAGAATGCTTCTGTCTAGTTTTTATGTGAAGACATTTCCTTTTCCAACATAGACCTCAAAGCGTTCCGAATAAACACTTGCAGATTGTACAAAAGGAGTGTTTCAAAACTGTTCTATGGAAAGGAACGTTCAAGTCTGTGAGTTGAATGCACTCCTCACAAAGAAGTTTCTGAGAATGCAGCTGTCTAGTTTTTGTGTGAAGATATTTCCTTTTCCTTGCATAGGTCTCAAATCGCTGGAAATATCCACTTGCAGATTTCACAAAAAGAGTGTTTCCAAACTGCTCTATCAAAAGACAGGTTCAACTCTGTGAGTGGAATGCACGCATCGAGAAGAACTTTCTGAGAATGCTTCTGTCTAGTTTTTAGGTGAAGATATTACATTTCCCAGCATAGGCCTCAAAGTGCTCCAAATATCCTTTTGCAGATTTTACAAAAAGAGTGTTTCAAAACTGCTCTTTCAAAAAGAAGGTTCAACTCTGTGAGTTGAATGCACTCAACACAAGGAAGTTTCTGAGAATGCTTCTGTCTAGTTTTTATGTGAAGATATTTCCATTTCCAGCATAGGCCTCAAAGCGCTCCAAATATCCATTTGCAGATTCTACAAAAAGAGTGTTTCCAAACTTCTCTATCAATTAGTAGGTTCAACTCTGTGAGGTGAATGCACTCATCACAAAGAAGTTTCTGAGAATGCTGCTGTTTAGTTCTTATGTGAAGATATTTCCTTTTCCAGCATAGGCCGGAAATCGCTCTAAATATCCACTTGCAGATTTTACCAAAAGTGTGTTTCAAAACTGCTCTTTGAAAAGAGAGGTTCAACTCTGTGAGTTGATTGCACATGTGGTGAAGAAGTTTCTGAGAATGCTTCTGTCTAGTACTTAGCTGAAGAGATTTCATTTCACAGCATAGGCCTCATAGTGCTCCAAATATCCACTTGCAGATTCTACAAAAAGAGTGTTTCAAAACTGTTCTATCAAAACGAAGGTTCAACTCTGTGACTAGAATGCACTCATCACAAAGAAGTTTCTGAAAATGCTTCTGTCCAGTTTGTATATGAAGATATCTCCTTTTCCAGCATAAGCCTCAAAGAGCTCCAAATATCCACTTGCGTATTCTACAAAAACCGTGTTTCATAACTGGTCTATCAAAAGGGAGGTTCAACTCTGTGAGTTGAATGCACTCATCACAAAGAAGTTTCTGTGAATGCTTCCATCTAGCTTTTATGCAATGATATTTCCTTTTGCAGCATAGGCCTCAAAGCGCTCCAAATATCCACTTGCAGATTCTACAAAAAGAGGGTTTCAAAACTGCTCTATCAAAAGGCAGGTTGAACTCCGTGAGTTGAATGCACAAAGCACAGGGAACTTTCTGAGAAAGCTTTTGTCCAGTTTCTACGTGAAGATATTTCCTATTCCTGCATAGGCCTCAAAGCACTCCATCCATCCACATGAAGATTCTACTAAAAGAGTGTTTCGAAACTTCTCTATCAAAAGAAAGGTTGAACTCCGTGAGTTCAACGCACACATCACAAAGAAGTTTCTGAGAATGCTTCTGTCCAGTTTTTATGTGAAGATATTTCCTTTTCCAGCATAGGCCTCAAAGCGCTCCATATATCCACTTGCAGATGCTACAAAAAGAGTGTTTCAAAACTGCTCTTTCAGAAGGAAGCTTCAAGTCTGTGAGTTGAATGCACTTCTCACAAAGACGTTTCTGAGAATGCTTCTGTCTAGATTTCATGAGAAGACGTTTCCATTTACATCACAGGCCTCAAATCCCTCCAAATATTCACTTGCGTGTTCTACAAAAAGAGTGTTTCGAAACTTCTCTATCGATTGGTAGGTTCAACTCTCTGAGTTGAATGCACTCTTTACAAAGAGGTTTCTGAGAATATTTCTGTCTAGTTTTTATGTGAAGATATAACCTTTTCCAACATAGGCCTCGAAGCGCTCTGACTAAACAATTGCAGATTCTACAAAAGGAGTGCTTCAAAACTGTTCTATCGAAAGGAACGTTCAAGTCTGTGAGATGAATGCACTCTTCTCAAAGAGGTTTCTGAGAATGCTGCTGTCTAGTTTTTAGGTGAAGACATTTCCTTTTCCAGCATAGGCCTCAAAGCGCTCCAAATACCCACTTGCAGATTCTACAAAAAGAGTGTCTCCCAACTTCTCTATCAATTGGTAGGTTCAAGTCTGTGAGTTGAATGCAATCCACACAAAGAAGTTTCTGAGAATGCTGCTGTTTAGTTCTTATGTGAAGATATTTCCTTTTCCAGCATAGGCCGGAAATCGCTACAAATATCCACTTGCAGATTTTACCAAAAGTGTGTTTCAAAACTGCTCTTTGAAAAGAAAGGTTCAACACAGTGAGTTGAATGCACATATCGTGAAGAAGTTTCTGAGAATGCTTCTGTCTAGTACTTAGGTGAAGAGATTCCATTTCACAGCATAGGCCTCATAGTGCTCCAAATATCCACTTGCAGATTCTACAAAAAGAGTGTTTCAAAACTGTTCTATCAAAAGGAAGGTTCAACTCTGTGAGTAGAATGCACTCATCACAAAGAAGTTTCTGAGAATGCTTCTGTCTAGTTTTTATGTGAAGACATTTCCTTTTCCAACATAGGCCTCAAAGCGTTCCGAATAAACACTTGCAGATTGTACAAAAGGAGTGTTTCAAAACTGTTCTATGAAAAGGAACGTTCAAGTCTGTGAGTTGAATGCACTCCTCACAAAGAAGTTTCTGAGAATGCAGCTGTCTAGTTTTTGTGTGAAGATATTTCCTTTTCCTTGCATAGGTCTCAAATCGCTGGAAATATCCACTTGCAGATTTCACAAAAAGAGTGTTTCCAAACTGCTCTATCAAAAGACAGGTTCAACTCTGTGAGTTGAATGCACGCATCGAGAAGAACTTTCTGAGAATGCTTCTGTCTAGTTTTTAGGTGAAGATATTACATTTCCCAGCATAGGCCTCAAAGTGCTCCAAATATCCTTTTGCAGATTTTACAAAAAGAGTGTTTCAAAACTGCTCTTTCAAAAAGAAGGTTCAACTGTGTGAGTTGAATGCACTCAACACAAGGAAGTTTCTGAGAATGCTTCTCTCTAGTTTTTATGTGAAGGTATTTCCATTTCCAGCATAGGCCTCAAAGCGCTCCAAATATCCATTTGCAGATTCTACAAAAAGAGTGTTTCCAAACTTCTCTATCAATTAGTAGGTTCAACTCTGTGAGGTGAATGCACTCATCACAAAGAAGTTTCTGAGAATGCTGCTGTTTAGTTCTTATGTGAAGATATTTCCTTTTCCAGCATAGGCCGGAAATCGCTCTAAATATCCACTTGCAGATTTTACCAAAAGTGTGTTTCAAAACTGCTCTGTGAAAAGAAGGGTTCAACTCTGTGAGTTGATTGCACATGTGGTGGAGAAGTTTCTGAGAATGCTTCTGTCTAGTACTTAGCTGAAGAGATTTCATTTCACAGCATAGGCCTCATAGTGCTCCAAATATCCACTTGCAGATTCTACAAAAAGAGTGTTTCAAAACTGTTCTATCAAAAGGAAGGTTCAACTCTGTGACTAGAATGCACTCATCACAAAGAAGTTTCTGAGAATGCTTCTGTCTAGTTTTTATGTGAAGATATTTCCTTTTCCAACATAGGCCTCAAAGCGCTCCGAATAAACACCTGCAGATTGTACAAAAGGAGTGTTTCAAAACTGTTCTATGAAAAGGAACGTTCAAGTCTGTGAGTTGAATGCACTCCTCACAAAGAAGTTTCTGAGAATGCAGCTGTCTAGTTTTTGTGTGAAGATATATCCTTTTCCTTGCATAGACCTCAAATCGCTGGAAATATCCACTTGCAGATTTCACAAAAAGAGTGTTTCCAAACTGCTCTATCAAAAGACGGGTTGAAATCTGTGAGTTGAATGCACGCATCGAGGAGATCTTTCTGAGAATGCTTCTGTCTAGTTTTTAGGTGAAGATATTCCATTTCCCAGCATGGGCCTCAAAATGCTCCAAATATCCATTTGCAGATTTTACAAAAAGAGTGTTTCAAAACTGCTCTTTCAAAAAGAAGGTTCAAGTCTATGGGTTGAACGCACTCAACACAAGGAAGTTTCTGAGAATGCTTCTGTCCAGTTTTTATGTGAATATATTTCCATTTCCAGCCTAGGCTTCAAAGCGCTCCAAATATCCACTTGCAGATTCTACAAAAAGAGTGTTTCCAAACTTGTCTATCAATTAGTAGGTTTAACTCTGTTAGGTGAATGCACTCATCACAATGAAATTTCTGAGAATGCTTCTCTCTAGTTTTTATGTGAAGCAATTTCCTTTTCCAACATAGGCCTCAAGGTGCTCTGCCTAAACACTTGCGAATTCTACAAACTTAGTGATTCAAAACTGTTCTATCAAAAGGAACGTTCAAGTCTGAGGTGAATGCACTCATCAGAGAGAACTTTCTCAGAATGCTTCTGTCTGGTTTTCAGGTGAAGATATTTCACTTCCCAGCATAGGCCTCAAAGCGCTCCAAATATCCACTTGCAGATTCTACAAAAAGAGTCTTTCAAAACTGCTCTTTGAAAAGGAAGGTTCAAATCTGTGAGTTGAAAGCACTCATCAGAGAGAAGTTTCCGAGAATGAGTCTATCTAGTTTTCATCTGCATGTGTTTCCTTTTCCACTAGATGCCGCAATCGCACCAAATATCCACTTGCAGTTTCCACGAAAAGAGTGTTGCAGAACTGCTCCATGGAAAGGAGTGTTCAACTCTGTGAGTTCAATCCCCACATGACATAAAAGTTTCTGAAAATGCTTCTGTCCAGTTTGTATATGAAGATATCTCCTTTTCCAGCATAAGCCTCAAAGAGCTCCAAATATCCACTTGCGTATTCTACAAAAACCGTGTTTCATAACTGGTCTATCAAAAGGGAGGTTCAACTCTGTGAGTTGAATGCACTCATCACAAAGAAGTTTCTGTGAATGCTTCCATCTAGCTTTTATGCAATGATATTTCCTTTTACAGCATAGGCCTCAAAGCGCTCCAAATATCCACTTGCAGATTCTACAAAAAGAGGGTTTCAAAACTGCTCTATCAAAAGGCAGGTTGAACTCCGTGAGTTGAATGCACAAAGCACAGGGAACTTTCTGAGAAAGCTTTTGTCCAGTTTCTACGTGAAGATATTTCCTATTCCTGCATAGGCCTCAAAGCACTCCATCCATCCACATGAAGATTCTTCTAAAAGAGTGTTTCGAAACTTCTCTATCAAAAGAAAGGTTGAACTCCGTGAGTTCAACGCACACATCACAAAGAAGTTTCTGAGAATGCTTCTGTCCAGTTTTTATGTGAAGATATTTCCTTTTCCAGCATAGGCCTCAAAGCGCTCCATATATCCACTTGCAGATGCTACAAAAAGAGTGTTTCAAAACTGCTCTTTCAGAAGGAAGCTTCAAGTCTGTGAGTTGAATGCACTTATCACAAAGACGTTTCTGAGAATGCTTCTGTCTAGATTTCATGAGAAGATGTTTCCATTTACATCACAGGCCTCAAATCCCTCCAAATATTCACTTGCGTGTTCTACAAAAAGAGTGTTTCGAAACTTCTCTATCGATCGGTAGGTTCAACTCTCTGAGTTGAATGCACTCTTTACAAAGAGGTTTCTGAGAATATTTCTGTCTAGTTTTTATGTGAAGATATATCCTTTTCCAACATAGGCCTCGAAGCGCTCCAACTAAACAATTGCAGATTCTACAAAAGGAGTGCTTCAAAACTGTTCTATCGAAAGGAACGTTCAAGTCTGTGAGATGAATGCACTCTTCTCAAAGAGGTTTCTGAGAATGCTGCTGTCTAGTTTTTAGGTGAAGACATTTCCTTTTCCAGCATAGGCCTCAAAGCGCTCCAAATACCCACTTGCAGATTCTACAAAAAGAGTGTCTCCCAACTTCTCTATCAATTGGTAGGATCAAGTCTGTGAGTTGAATGCAATCCACACAAAGAAGTTTCTGAGAATGCTGCTGTTTAGTTCTTATGTGAAGATATTTCCTTTTCCAGCATAGGCCGGAAACCGCTACAAATATCCACTTGCAGATTTTACCAAAAGTGTGCTTCAAAACAGCTCTTTGAAAAGAAAGGTTCAACACAGTGAGTTGAATGCACATATCGTGAAGAAGTTTCTGAGAATGCTTCTGTCTAGTACTTAGGTGAAGAGATTCCATTTCACAGCATAGGCCTCATAGTGCTCCAAATATCCACTTGCAGATTCTACAAAAAGAGTGTTTCAAAACTGTTCTATCAAAAGGAAGGTTCAACTCTGTGACTAGAATGCACTCATCACAAAGAAGTTTCTGAGAATGCTTCTGTCTAGTTTTTATGTGAAGACATTTCCTTTTCCAACATAGGCCTCAAAGCGTTCCGAATAAACACTTGCAGATTGTACAAAAGGAGTGTTTCAAAACTGTTCTATGAAAAGGAACGTTCAAGTCTGTGAGTTGAATGCACTCCTCACAAAGAAGTTTCTGAGAATGCAGCTGTCTAGTTTTTGTGTGAAGATATTTCCTTTTCCTTGCATAGGTCTCAAATCGCTGGAAATATCCACTTGCAGATTTCACAAAAAGAGTGTTTCCAAACTGCTCTATCAAAAGACAGGTTCAACTCTGTGAGTGGAATGCACGCATCGAGAAGAACTTTCTGAGAATGCTTCTGTCTAGTTTTTAGGTGAAGATATTACATTTCCCAGCATAGGCCTCAAAGTGCTCCAAATATCCTTTTGCAGATTTTACAAAAAGAGTGTTTCAAAACTGCTCTTTCAAAAAGAAGGTTCAACTCTGTGAGTTGAATGCACTCAACACAAGGAAGTTTCTGAGAATGCTTCTGTCTAGTTTTTATGTGAAGATATTTCCATTTCCAGCATAGGCCTCAAAGCGCTCCAAATATCCATTTGCAGATTCTACAAAAAGAGTGTTTCCAAACTTCTCTATCAATTAGTAGGTTCAACTCTGTGAGGTGAATGCACTCATCACAAAGAAGTTTCTGAGAATGCTGCTGTTTAGTTCTTATGTGAAGATATTTCCTTTTCCAGCATAGGCCGGAAATCGCTCTAAATATCCACTTGCAGATTTTACCAAAAGTGTGTTTCAAAACTGCTCTTTGAAAAGAGAGGTTCAACTCTGTGAGTTGATTGCACATGTGGTGAAGAAGTTTCTGAGAATGCTTCTGTCTAGTACTTAGCTGAAGAGATTTCATTTCACAGCATAGGCCTCATAGTGCTCCAAATATCCACTTGCAGATTCTACGAAAAGAGTGTTTCAAAACTGTTCTATCAAAAGGAAGGTTCAACTCTGTGACTAGAATGCACTCATCACAAAGAAGTTTCTGAGAATGCTTCTGTCTAGTTTTTATGTGAAGATATTTCCTTTTCCAACATAGGCCTCAAAGCGCTCCGAATAAACACCTTCAGATTGTACAAAAGGAGTGTTTCAAAACTGTTCTATGAAAAGGAACGTTCAAGTCTGTGAGTTGAATGCACTCCTCACAAAGAAGTTTCTGAGAATGCAGCTGTCTAGCTTTTGTGTGAAGATATTTCCTTTTCCTTGCATAGACCTCAAATCGCTGGAAATATCCACTTGCAGATTTCACAAAAAGAGTGTTTCCAAACTGCTCTATCAAAAGACGGGTTGAAATCTGTGAGTTGAATGCACGCATCGAGGAGATCTTTCTGAGAATGCTTCTGTCTAGTTTTTAGGTGAAGATATTCCATTTCCCAGCATGGGCCTCAAAATGCTCCAAATATCCATTTGCAGATTTTACAAAAAGAGTGTTTCAAAACTGCTCTTTCAAAAAGAAGGTTCAAGTCTATGGGTTGAACGCACTCAACACAAGGACGTTTCTGAGAATGCTTCTGTCCAGTTTTTATGTGAATATATTTCCATTTCCAGCCTAGGCTTCAAAGCGCTCCAAATATCCACTTGCAGATTCTACAAAAAGAGTGTTTCCAAACTTGTCTATCAATTAGTAGGTTTAACTCTGTTAGGTGAATGCACTCATCACAATGAAATTTCTGAGAATGCTTCTCTCTAGTTTTTATGTGAAGCAATTACCTTTTCCAACATAGGCCTCAAGGTGCTCTGCATAGACACTTGCGAATTCTACAAACTTAGTGATTCAAAACTGTTCTATCAAAAGGAACGTTCAAGTCTGAGGTGAATGCACTCATCAGAGAGAACTTTCTCAGAATGCTTCTGTCTAGTTTTCAGGTGAAGATATTTCATTTCCCAGCATAGGCCTCAAAGCGCTCCAAATATCCACTTGCAGATTCTACAAAAAGAGTCTTTCAAAGCTGCTCTTTGAAAAGGAAGGTTCAAATCTGTGAGTTGAAAGCACTCATCAGAGAGAAGTTTCCGAGAATGATTCTATCTAGTTTTCATCTGCATGTGTTTCCTTTTCCACTAGATGCCGCAATCGCACCAAATATCCACTTGCAGTTTCCACGAAAAGAGTGTTGCAGAACTGCTCCATGGAAAGGAGTGTTCAACTCTGTGAGTTCAATCCCCACATGACATAAAAGTTTCTGAAAATGCTTCTGTCCAGTTTGTATATGAAGATATCTCCTTTTCCAGCATAAGCCTCAAAGAGCTCCAAATATCCACTTGCGTATTCTACAAAAACCGTGTTTCATAACTGGTCTATCAAAAGGGAGGTTCAACTCTGTGAGTTGAATGCACTCATCACAAAGAAGTTTCTGTGAATGCTTCCATCTAGCTTTTATGCAATGATATTTCCTTTTGCAGCATAGGCCTCAAAGCGCTCCAAATATCCACTTGCAGATTCTACAAAAAGAGGGTTTCAAAACTGCTCTATCAAAAGGCAGGTTGAACTCCGTGAGTTGAATGCACAAAGCACAGGGAACTTTCTGAGAAAGCTTTTGTCCAGTTTCTACGTGAAGATATTTCCTATTCCTGCATAGGCCTCAAAGCACTCCATCCATCCACATGAAGATTCTACTAAAAGAGTGTTTCGAAACTTCTCTATCAAAAGAAAGGTTGAACTCCGTGAGTTCAACGCACACATCACAAAGAAGTTTCTGAGAATGCTTCTGTCCAGTTTTTATGTGAAGATATTTCCTTTTCCAGCATAGGCCTCAAAGCGCTCCATATATCCACTTGCAGATGCTACAAAAAGAGTGTTTCAAAACTGCTCTTTCAGAAGGAAGCCTCAAGTCTGTGAGTTGAATGCACTTCTCACAAAGACGTTTCTGAGAATGCTTCTGTCTAGATTTCATGAGAAGACGTTTCCATTTACATCACAGGCCTCAAATCCCTCCAAATATTCACTTGCGTGTTCTACAAAAAGAGTGTTTCGAAACTTCTCTATCGATTGGTAGGTTCAACTCTCTGAGTTGAATGCACTCTTTACAAAGAGATTTCTGAGAATATTTCTGTCTAGTTTTTATGTGAAGATATATCCTTTTCCAACATAGGCCTCGAAGCGCCCCGACTAAACAATTGCAGATTCTACAAAAGGAGTGCTTCAAAACTGTTCTATCGAAAGGAACGTTCAAGTCTGTGAGATGAATGCACTCTTCTCAAAGAGGTTTCTGAGAATGCTGCTGTCTAGTTTTTAGGTGAAGACATTTCCTTTTCCAGCATAGGCCTCAAAGCGCTCCAAATACCCACTTGCAGATTCTACAAAAAGAGTGTCTCCCAACTTCTCTATCAATTGGTAGGTTCAAGTCTGTGAGTTGAATGCAATCCACACAAAGAAGTTTCTGAGAATGCTGCTGTTTAGTTCTTATGTGAAGATATTTCCTTTTCCAGCATAGGCCGGAAATCGCTACAAATATCCACTTGCAGATTTTACCAAAAGTGTGCTTCAAAACAGCTCTTTGAAAAGAAAGGTTCAACACTGTGAGTTGAATGCACATATCGTGAAGAAGTTTCTGAGAATGCTTCTGTCTAGTACTTAGGTGAAGAGATTCCATTTCACAGCATAGGCCTCATAGTGCTCCAAATATCCACTTGCAGATTCTACAAAAAGAGTGTTTGAAAACTGTTCTATCAAAAGGAAGGTTCAACACTGTGAGTTGAATGCACATATCGTGAAGAAGTTTCTGAGAATGCTTCTGTCTAGTACTTAGGTGAAGAGATTCCATTTCACAGCAGAGGCCTCATAGTGCTCCAAATATCCACTTGCAGATTCTACAAAAAGAGTGTTTCAAAACTGTTCTATCAAAAGGAAGGTTCAACTCTGTGACTAGAATGCACTCATCACAAAGAAGTTTCTGAGAATGCTTCTGTCTAGTTTTTATGTGAAGACATTTCCTTTTCCAACATAGGCCTCAAAGCGTTCCGAATAAAAACTTGCAGATTGTACAAAAGGAGTGTTTCAAAACTGTTCTATGAAAAGGAACGTTCAAGTCTGTGAATTGAATGCACTCCTCACAAAGAAGTTTCTGAGAATGCAGCTGTCTAGTTTTTGTGTGAAGATATTTCCTTTTCCTTGCATAGGTCTCAAATCGCTGGAAATATCCACTTGCAGATTTCACAAAAAGAGTGTTTCCCAACTGCTCTATCAAAAGACAGGTTCAACTCTGTGAGTGGAATGCACGCATCGAGAAGAACTTTCTGAGAATGCTTCTGTCTAGTTTTTAGGTGAAGATATTACATTTCCCAGCATAGGCCTCAAAGTGCTCCAAATATCCTTTTGCAGATTTTACAAAAAGAGTGTTTCAAAACTGCTCTTTCAAAAAGAAGGTTCAACTCTGTGAGTTGAATGCACTCAACACAAGGAAGTTTCTGAGAATGCTTTTGTCTAGTTTTTATGTGAAGATATTTCCATTTCCAGCATAGGCCTCAAAGCGCTCCAAATATCCATTTGCAGATTCTACAAAAAGAGTGTTTCCAAACTTCTCTATCAATTAGTAGGTTCAACTCTGTGAGGTGAATGCACTCATCACAAAGAAGTTTCTGAGAATGCTGCTGTTTAGTTCTTATGTGAAGATATTTCCTTTTCCAGCATAGGCCGGAAATCGCTCTAAATATCCACTTGCAGATTTTACCAAAAGTGTGTTTCAAAACTGCTCTTTGAAAAGAAAGGTTCAACTCTGTGAGTTGATTGCACATGTGGTGAAGAAGTTTCTGAGAATGCTTCTGTCTAGTACTTAGCTGAAGAGATTTCATTTCACAGCATAGGCCTCATAGTGCTCCAAATATCCACTTGCAGATTCTACAAAAAGAGAGTTTCAAAACTGTTCTATCAAAAGGAAGGTTCAACTCTGTGACTAGAATGCACTCATCACAAAGAAGTTTCTGAGAATGCTTCTGTCTAGTTTTTATGTGAAGATATTTCCTTTTCCAACATAGGCCTCAAAGCGCTCCGAATAAACACCTGCAGATTGTACAAAAGGAGTGTTTCAAAACTGTTCTATGAAAAGGAACGTTCAAGTCTGTGAGTTGAATGCACTCCTCACAAAGAAGTTTCTGAGAATGCAGCTGTCTAGTTTTTGTGTGAAGATATTTCCTTTTCCTTGCATAGACCTCAAATCGCTGGAAACATCCACTTGCAGATTTCACAAAAAGAGTGTTTCCAAACAGCTCTATCAAAAGACGGGTTGAAATCTGTGAGTTGAATGCACGCATCGAGGAGATCTTTCTGAGAATGCTTCTGTCTAGTTTTTAGGTGAAGATATTCCATTTCCCAGCATGGGCCTCAAAATGCTCCAAATATCCATTTGCAGATTTTACAAAAAGAGTGTTTCAAAACTGCTCTTTCAAAAAGATGGTTCAAGTCTATGGGTTGAACGCACTCAACACAAGGAAGTTTCTGAGAATGCTTCTGTCCAGTTTTTATGTGAATATATTTCCATTTCCAGCCTAGGCTTCAAAGCGCTCCAAATATCCACTTGCAGATTCTACAAAAAGAGTGTTTCCAAACTTGTCTATCAATTAGTAGGTTTAACTCTGTTAGGTGAATGCACTCATCACAATGAAATTTCTGAGAATGCTTCTCTCTAGTTTTTATGTGAAGCAATTTCCTTTTCCAACATAGGCCTCAAGGTGCTCTGCATAAACACTTGCGAATTCTACAAACTTAGTGATTCAAAACTGTTCTATCAAAAGGAACGTTCAAGTCTGAGGTGAATGCACTCATCAGAGAGAACTTTCTCAGAATGCTTCTGTCTAGTTTTCAGGTGAAGATATTTCATTTCCCAGCATAGGCCTCAAAGCGCTCCAAATATCCACTTGCAGATTCTACAAAAAGAGTCTTTCAAAACTGGTCTTTGAAAAGGAAGGTTCAAATCTGTGAGTTGAAAGCACTCATCAGAGAGAAGTTTCCGAGAATGATTCTATCTAGTTTTCATCTGCATGTGTTTCCTTTTCCACTAGATGCCGCAATCGCACCAAATATCCACTTGCAGTTTCCACGAAAAGAGTGTTGCAGAACTGCTCCATGGAAAGGAGTGTTCAACTCTGTGAGTTCAATCCCCACATGACATAAAAGTTTCTGAAAATGCTTCTGTCCAGTTTGTATATGAAGATATCTCCTTTTCCAGCATAAGCCTCAAAGAGCTCCAAATATCCACTTGCGTATTCTACAAAAACCGTGTTTCATAACTGGTCTATCAAAAGGGAGGTTCAACTCTGTGAGTTGAATGCACTCATCACAAAGAAGTTTCTGTGAATGCTTCCATCTAGCTTTTATGCAATGATATTTCCTTTTGCAGCATAGGCCTCAAAGCGCTCCAAATATCCACTTGCAGATTCTACAAAAAGAGGGTTTCAAAACTGCTCTATCAAAAGGCAGGTTGAACTCCGTGAGTTGAATGCACAAAGCACAGGGAACTTTCTGAGAAAGCTTTTGTCCAGTTTCTACGTGAAGATATTTCCTATTCCTGCATAGGCCTCAAAGCACTCCATCCATCCACATGAAGATTCTACTAAAAGAGTGTTTCGAAACTTCTCTATCAAAAGAAAGGTTGAACTCCGTGAGTTCAACGCACACATCACAAAGAAGTTTCTGAGAATGCTTCTGTCCAGTTTTTATGTGAAGATATTTCCTTTTCCAGCATAGGCCTCAAAGCGCTCCATATATCCACTTGCAGATGCTACAAAAAGAGTGTTTCAAAACTGCTCTTTCAGAAGGAAGCTTCAAGTCTGTGAGTTGAATGCACTTCTCACAAAGACGTTTCTGAGAATGCTTCTGTCTAGATTTCATGAGAAGATGTTTCCATTTACATCACAGGCCTCAAATCCCTCCAAATATTCACTTGCGTGTTCTACAAAAAGAGTGTTTCGAAACTTCTCTATCGATTGGTAGGTTCAACTCTCTGAGTTGAATGCACTCTTTACAAAGAGGTTTCTGAGAATATTTCTGTCTAGTTTTTATGTGAAGATATATCCTTTTCCAACATAGGCCTCAAAGCGCTCCGACTAAACAATTGCAGATTCTACAAAAGGAGTGCTTCAAAACTGTTCTATCGAAAGGAACGTTCAAGTCTGTGAGATGAATGCACTCTTCTCAAAGAGGTTTCTGAGAATGCTGCTGTCTAGTTTTTAGGTGAAGACATTTCCTTTTCCAGCATAGGCCTCAAAGCGCTCCAAATACCCACTTGCAGATTCTACAAAAAGAGTGTCTCCCAACTTCTCTATCAATTGGTAGGTTCAAGTCTGTGAGTTGAATGCAATCCACACAAAGAAGTTTCTGAGAATGCTGCTGTTTAGTTCTTATGTGAAGATATTTCCTTTTCCAGCATAGGCCGGAAATCGCTACAAATATCCACTTGCAGATTTTACCAAAAGTGTGCTTCAAAACAGCTCTTTGAAAAGAAAGGTTCAACACTGTGAGTTGAATGCACATATCGTGAAGAAGTTTCTGAGAATGCTTCTGTCTAGTACTTAGGTGAAGAGATTCCATTTCACAGCATAGGCCTCATAGTGCTCCAAATATCCACTTGCAGATTCTACAAAAAGAGTGTTTGAAAACTGTTCTATCAAAAGGAAGGTTCAACACTGTGAGTTGAATGCACATATCGTGAAGAAGTTTCTGAGAATGCTTCTGTCTAGTACTTAGGTGAAGAGATTCCATTTCACAGCAGAGGCCTCATAGTGCTCCAAATATCCACTTGCAGATTCTACAAAAAGAGTGTTTCAAAACTGTTCTATCAAAAGGAAGGTTCAACTCTGTGACTAGAATGCACTCATCACAAAGAAGTTTCTGAGAATGCTTCTGTCTAGTTTTTATGTGAAGACATTTCCTTTTCCAACATAGGCCTCAAAGCGTTCCGAATAAACACTTGCAGATTGTACAAAAGGAGTGTTTCAAAACTGTTCTATGAAAAGGAACGTTCAAGTCTGTGAGTTGAATGCACTCCTCACAAAGAAGTTTCTGAGAATGCAGCTGTCTAGTTTTTGTGTGAAGATATTTCCTTTTCCTTGCATAGGTCTCAAATCGCTGGAAATATCCACTTGCAGATTTCACAAAAAGAGTGTTTCCCAACTGCTCTATCAAAAAACAGGTTCAACTCTGTGAGTGGAATGCACGCATCGAGAAGAACTTTCTGAGAATGCTTCTGTCTAGTTTTTAGGTGAAGATATTACATTTCCCAGCATAGGCCTCAAAGTGCTCCAAATATCCTTTTGCAGATTTTACAAAAAGAGTGTTTCAAAACTGCTCTTTCAAAAAGAAGGTTCAACTCTGTGAGTTGAATGCACTCAACACAAGGAAGTTTCTGAGAATGCTTTTGTCTAGTTTTTATGTGAAGATATTTCCATTTCCAGCATAGGCCTCAAAGCGCTCCAAATATCCATTTGCAGATTCTACAAAAAGAGTGTTTCCAAACTTCTCTATCAATTAGTAGGTTCAACTCTGTGAGGTGAATGCACTCATCACAAAGAAGTTTCTGAGAATGCTGCTGTTTAGTTCTTATGTGAAGATATTTCCTTTTCCAGCATAGGCCGGAAATCGCTCTAAATATCCACTTGCAGATTTTACCAAAAGTGTGTTTCAAAACTGCTCTTTGAAAAGAAAGGTTCAACTCTGTGAGTTGATTGCACATGTGGTGAAGAAGTTTCTGACAATGCTTCTGTCTAGTACTTAGCTGAAGAGATTTCATTTCACAGCATAGGCCTCATAGTGCTCCAAATATCCACTTGCAGATTCTACAAAAAGAGAGTTTCAAAACTGTTCTATCAAAAGGAAGGTTCAACTCTGTGACTAGAATGCACTCATCACAAAGAAGTTTCTGAGAATGCTTCTGTCTAGTTTTTATGTGAAGATATTTCCTTTTCCAACATAGGCCTCAAAGCGCTCCGAATAAACACCTGCAGATTGTACAAAAGGAGTGTTTCAAAACTGTTCTATGAAAAGGAACGTTCAAGTCTGTGAGTTGAATGCACTCCTCACAAAGAAGTTTCTGAGAATGCAGCTGTCTAGTTTTTGTGTGAAGATATTTCCTTTTCCTTGCATAGACCTCAAATCGCTGGAAACATCCACTTGCAGATTTCACAAAAAGAGTGTTTCCAAACTGCTCTATCAAAAGACGGGTTGAAATCTGTGAGTTGAATGCACGCATCGAGGAGATCTTTCTGAGAATGCTTCTGTCTAGTTTTTAGGTGAAGATATTCCATTTCCCAGCATGGGCCTCAAAATGCTCCAAATATCCATTTGCAGATTTTACAAAAAGAGTGTTTCAAAACTGCTCTTTCAAAAAGAAGGTTCAAGTCTATGGGTTGAACGCACTCAACACAAGGAAGTTTCTGAGAATGCTTCTGTCCAGTTTTTATGTGAATATATTTCCATTTCCAGCCTAGGCTTCAAAGCGCTCCAAATATCCACTTGCAGATTCTACAAAAAGAGTGTTTCCAAACTTGTCTATCAATTAGTAAGTTTAACTCTGTTAGGTGAATGCACTCATCACAATGAAATTTCTGAGAATGCTTCTCTCTAGTTTTTATGTGAAGCAATTTCCTTTTCCAACATAGGCCTCAAGGTGCTCTGCATAAACACTTGCGAATTCTACAAACTTAGTGATTCAAAACTGTTCTATCAAAAGGAACGTTCAAGTCTGAGGTGAATGCACTCATCAGAGAGAACTTTCTCAGAATGCTTCTGTCTAGTTTTCAGGTGAAGATATTTCACTTCCCAGCATAGGCCTCAAAGCGCTCCAAATATCCACTTGCAGATTCTACAAAAAGAGTCTTTCAAAACTGGTCTTTGAAAAGGAAGGTTCAAATCTGTGAGTTGAAAGCACTCATCAGAGAGAAGTTTCCGAGAATGATTCTATCTAGTTTTCATCTGCATGTGTTTCCTTTTCCACTAGATGCCGCAATCGCACCAAATATCCACTTGCAGTTTCCACGAAAAGAGTGTTGCAGAACTGCTCCATGGAAAGGAGTGTTCAACTCTGTGAGTTCAATCCCCACATGACATAAAAGTTTCTGAAAATGCTTCTGTCCAGTTTGTATATGAAGATATCTCCTTTTCCAGCATAAGCCTCAAAGAGCTCCAAATATCCACTTGCGTATTCTACAAAAACCGTGTTTCATAACTGGTCTATCAAAAGGGAGGTTCAACTCTGTGAGTTGAATGCACTCATCACAAAGAAGTTTCTGTGAATGCTTCCATCTAGCTTTTATGCAATGATATTTCCTTTTACAGCATAGGCCTCAAAGCGCTCCAAATATCCACTTGCAGATTCTACAAAAAGAGGGTTTCAAAACTGCTCTATCAAAAGGCAGGTTGAACTCCGTGAGTTGAATGCACAAAGCACAGGGAACTTTCTGAGAAAGCTTTTGTCCAGTTTCTACGTGAAGATATTTCCTATTCCTGCATAGGCCTCAAAGCACTCCATCCATCCACATGAAGATTCTACTAAAAGAGTGTTTCGAAACTTCTCTATCAAAAGAAAGGTTGAACTCCGTGAGTTCAACGCACACATCACAAAGAAGTTTCTGAGAATGCTTCTGTCCAGTTTTTATGTGAAGATATTTCCTTTTCCAGCATAGGCCTCAAAGCGCTCCATATATCCACTTGCAGATGCTACAAAAAGAGTGTTTCAAAACTGCTCTTTCAGAAGGAAGCTTCAAGTCTGTGAGTTGAATGCACTTCTCACAAAGACGTTTCTGAGAATGCTTCTGTCTAGATTTCATGAGAAGATGTTTCCATTTACATCACAGGCCTCAAATCCCTCCAAATATTCACTTGCGTGTTCTACAAAAAGAGTGTTTCGAAACTTCTCTATCGATTGGTAGGTTCAACTCTCTGAGTTGAATGCACTCTTTACAAAGAGGTTTCTGAGAATATTTCTGTCTAGTTTTTATGTGAAGATATATCCTTTTCCAACATAGGCCTCGAAGCGCTCCGACTAAACAATTGCAGATTCTACAAAAGGAGTGCTTCAAAACTGTTCTATCGAAAGGAACGTTCAAGTCTGTGAGATGAATGCACTCTTCTCAAAGAGGTTTCTGAGAATGCTGCTGTCTAGTTTTTAGGTGAAGACATTTCCTTTTCCAGCATAGGCCTCAAAGCGCTCCAAATACCCACTTGCAGATTCTACAAAAAGAGTGTCTCCCAACTTCTCTATCAATTGGTAGGTTCAAGTCTGTGAGTTGAATGCAATCCACACAAAGAAGTTTCTGAGAATGCTGCTGTTTAGTTCTTATGTGAAGATATTTCCTTTTCCAGCATAGGCCGGAAATCGCTACAAATATCCACTTGCAGATTTTACCAAAAGTGTGCTTCAAAACAGCTCTTTGAAAAGAAAGGTTCAACACTGTGAGTTGAATGCACATATCGTGAAGAAGTTTCTGAGAATGCTTCTGTCTAGTACTTAGGTGAAGAGATTCCATTTCACAGCATAGGCCTCATAGTGCTCCAAATATCCACTTGCAGATTCTACAAAAAGAGTGTTTGAAAACTGTTCTATCAAAAGGAAGGTTCAACACTGTGAGTTGAATGCACATATCGTGAAGAAGTTTCTGAGAATGCTTCTGTCTAGTACTTAGGTGAAGAGATTCCATTTCACAGCAGAGGCCTCATAGTGCTCCAAATATCCACTTGCAGATTCTACAAAAAGAGTGTTTCAAAACTGTTCTATCAAAAGGAAGGTTCAACTCTGTGACTAGAATGCACTCATCACAAAGAAGTTTCTGAGAATGCTTCTGTCTAGTTTTTATGTGAAGACATTTCCTTTTCCAACATAGGCCTCAAAGCGTTCCGAATAAACACTTGCAGATTGTACAAAAGGAGTGTTTCAAAACTGTTCTATGAAAAGGAACGTTCAAGTCTGTGAGTTGAATGCACTCCTCACAAAGAAGTTTCTGAGAATGCAGCTGTCTAGTTTTTGTGTGAAGATATTTCCTTTTCCTTGCATAGGTCTCAAATCGCTGGAAATATCCACTTGCAGATTTCACAAAAAGAGTGTTTCCCAACTGCTCTATCAAAAGACAGGTTCAACTCTGTGAGTGGAATGCACGCATCGAGAAGAACTTTCTGAGAATGCTTCTGTCTAGTTTTTAGGTGAAGATATTACATTTCCCAGCATAGGCCTCAAAGTGCTCCAAATATCCTTTTGCAGATTTTACAAAAAGAGTGTTTCAAAACTGCTCTTTCAAAAAGAAGGTTCAACTCTGTGAGTTGAATGCACTCAACACAAGGAAGTTTCTGAGAATGCTTTTGTCTAGTTTTTATGTGAAGATATTTCCATTTCCAGCATAGGCCTCAAAGCGCTCCAAATATCCATTTGCAGATTCTACAAAAAGAGTGTTTCCAAACTTCTCTATCAATTAGTAGGTTCAACTCTGTGAGGTGAATGCACTCATCACAAAGAAGTTTCTGAGAATGCTGCTGTTTAGTTCTTATGTGAAGATATTTCCTTTTCCAGCATAGGCCGGAAATCGCTCTAAATATCCACTTGCAGATTTTACCAAAAGTGTGTTTCAAAACTGCTCTTTGAAAAGAAAGGTTCAACTCTGTGAGTTGATTGCACATGTGGTGAAGAAGTTTCTGACAATGCTTCTGTCTAGTACTTAGCTGAAGAGATTTCATTTCACAGCATAGGCCTCATAGTGCTCCAAATATCCACTTGCAGATTCTACAAAAAGAGAGTTTCAAAACTGTTCTATCAAAAGGAAGGTTCAACTCTGTGACTAGAATGCACTCATCACAAAGAAGTTTCTGAGAATGCTTCTGTCTAGTTTTTATGTGAAGATATTTCCTTTTCCAACATAGGCCTCAAAGCGCTCCGAATAAACACCTGCAGATTGTACAAAAGGAGTGTTTCAAAACTGTTCTGTGAAAAGGAACGTTCAAGTCTGTGAGTTGAATGCACTCCTCACAAAGAAGTTTCTGAGAATGCAGCTGTCTAGTTTTTGTGTGAAGATATTTCCTTTTCCTTGCATAGACCTCAAATCGCTGGAAACATCCACTTGCAGATTTCACAAAAAGAGTGTTTCCAAACTGCTCTATCAAAAGACGGGTTGAAATCTGTGAGTTGAATGCACGCATCGAGGAGATCTTTCTGAGAATGCTTCTGTCTAGTTTTTAGGTGAAGATATTCCATTTCCCAGCATGGGCCTCAAAATGCTCCAAATATCCATTTGCAGATTTTACAAAAAGAGTGTTTCAAAACTGCACTTTCAAAAAGATGGTTCAAGTCTATGGGTTGAACGCACTCAACACAAGGAAGTTTCTGAGAATGCTTCTGTCCAGTTTTTATGTGAATATATTTCCATTTCCAGCCTAGGCTTCAAAGCGCTCCAAATATCCACTTGCAGATTCTACAAAAAGAGTGTTTCCAAACTTGTCTATCAATTAGTAGGTTTAACTCTGTTAGGTGAATGCACTCATCACAATGAAATTTCTGAGAATGCTTCTCTCTAGTTTTTATGTGAAGCAATTTCCTTTTCCAACATAGGCCTCAAGGTGCTCTGCATAAACACTTGCGAATTCTACAAACTTAGTGATTCAAAACTGTTCTATCAAAAGGAACGTTCAAGTCTGAGGTGAATGCACTCATCAGAGAGAACTTTCTCAGAATGCTTCTGTCTAGTTTTCAGGTGAAGATATTTCATTTCCCAGCATAGGCCTCAAAGCGCTCCAAATATCCACTTGCATATTCTACAAAAAGAGTCTTTCAAAACTGGTCTTTGAAAAGGAAGGTTCAAATCTGTGAGTTGAAAGCACTCATCAGAGAGAAGTTTCCGAGAATGATTCTATCTAGTTTTCATCTGCATGTGTTTCCTTTTCCACTAGATGCCGCAATCGCACCAAATATCCACTTGCAGTTTCCACGAAAAGAGTGTTGCAGAACTGCTCCATGGAAAGGAGTGTTCAACTCTGTGAGTTCAATCCCCACATGACATAAAAGTTTCTGAAAATGCTTCTGTCCAGTTTGTATATGAAGATATCTCCTTTTCCAGCATAAGCCTCAAAGAGCTCCAAATATCCACTTGCGTATTCTACAAAAACCGTGTTTCATAACTGGTCTATCAAAAGGGAGGTTCAACTCTGTGAGTTGAATGCACTCATCACAAAGAAGTTTCTGTGAATGCTTCCATCTAGCTTTTATGCAATGATATTTCCTTTTGCAGCATAGGCCTCAAAGCGCTCCAAATATCCACTTGCAGATTCTACAAAAAGAGGGTTTCAAAACTGCTCTATCAAAAGGCAGGTTGAACTCCGTGAGTTGAATGCACAAAGCACAGGGAACTTTCTGAGAAAGCTTTTGTCCAGTTTCTACGTGAAGATATTTCCTATTCCTGCATAGGCCTCAAAGCACTCCATCCATCCACATGAAGATTCTACTAAAAGAGTGTTTCGAAACTTCTCTATCAAAAGAAAGGTTGAACTCCGTGAGTTCAACGCACACATCACAAAGAAGTTTCTGAGAATGCTTCTGTCCAGTTTTTATGTGAAGATATTTCCTTTTCCAGCATAGGCCTCAAAGCGCTCCATATATCCACTTGCAGATGCTACAAAAAGAGTGTTTCAAAACTGCTCTTTCAGAAGGAAGCTTCAAGTCTGTGAGTTGAATGCACTTCTCACAAAGACGTTTCTGAGAATGCTTCTGTCTAGATTTCATGAGAAGATGTTTCCATTTACATCACAGGCCTCAAATCCCTCCAAATATTCACTTGCGTGTTCTACAAAAAGAGTGTTTCGAAACTTCTCTATCGATTGGTAGGTTCAACTCTCTGAGTTGAATGCACTCTTTACAAAGAGGTTTCTGAGAATATTTCTGTCTAGTTTTTATGTGAAGATATATCCTTTTCCAACATAGGCCTCGAAGCGCTCCGACTAAACAATTGCAGATTCTACAAAAGGAGTGCTTCAAAACTGTTCTATCGAAAGGAACGTTCAAGTCTGTGAGATGAATGCACTCTTCTCAAAGAGGTTTCTGAGAATGCTGCTGTCTAGTTTTTAGGTGAAGACATTTCCTTTTCCAGCATAGGCCTCAAAGCGCTCCAAATACCCACTTGCAGATTCTACAAAAAGAGTGTCTCCCAACTTCTCTATCAATTGGTAGGTTCAAGTCTGTGAGTTGAATGCAATCCACACAAAGAAGTTTCTGAGAATGCTGCTGATTAGTTCTTATGTGAAGATATTTCCTTTTCCAGCATAGGCCGGAAATCGCTACAAATATCCACTTGCAGATTTTACCAAAAGTGTGCTTCAAAACAGCTCTTTGAAAAGAAAGGTTCAACACTGTGAGTTGAATGCACATATCGTGAAGAAGTTTCTGAGAATGCTTCTGTCTAGTACTTAGGTGAAGAGATTCCATTTCACAGCATAGGCCTCATAGTGCTCCAAATATCCACTTGCAGATTCTACAAAAAGAGTGTTTGAAAACTGTTCTATCAAAAGGAAGGTTCAACACTGTGAGTTGAATGCACATATCGTGAAGAAGTTTCTGAGAATGCTTCTGTCTAGTACTTAGGTGAAGAGATTCCATTTCACAGCAGAGGCCTCATAGTGCTCCAAATATCCACTTGCAGATTCTACAAAAAGAGTGTTTCAAAACTGTTCTATCAAAAGGAAGGTTCAACTCTGTGACTAGAATGCACTCATCACAAAGAAGTTTCTGAGAATGCTTCTGTCTAGTTTTTATGTGAAGACATTTCCTTTTCCAACATAGGCCTCAAAGCGTTCCGAATAAACACTTGCAGATTGTACAAAAGGAGTGTTTCAAAACTGTTCTATGAAAAGGAACGTTCAAGTCTGTGAGTTGAATGCACTCCTCACAAAGAAGTTTCTGAGAATGCAGCTGTCTAGTTTTTGTGTGAAGATATTTCCTTTTCCTTGCATAGGTCTCAAATCGCTGGAAATATCCACTTGCAGATTTCACAAAAAGAGTGTTTCCCAACTGCTCTATCAAAAGACAGGTTCAACTCTGTGAGTGGAATGCACGCATCGAGAAGAACTTTCTGAGAATGCTTCTGTCTAGTTTTTAGGTGAAGATATTACATTTCCCAGCATAGGCCTCAAAGTGCTCCAAATATCCTTTTGCAGATTTTACAAAAAGAGTGTTTCAAAACTGCTCTTTGAAAAAGAAGGTTCAAGTCTGTGAGTTGAATGCACTCAACACAAGGAAGTTTCTGAGAATGCTTTTGTCTAGTTTTTATGTGAAGATATTTCCATTTCCAGCATAGGCCTCAAAGCGCTCCAAATATCCATTTGCAGATTCTACAAAAAGAGTGTTTCCAAACTTCTCTATCAATTAGTAGGTTCAACTCTGTGAGGTGAATGCACTCATCACAAAGAAGTTTCTGAGAATGCTGCTGTTTAGTTCTTATGTGAAGATATTTCCTTTTCCAGCATAGGCCGGAAATCGCTCTAAATATCCACTTGCAGATTTTACCAAAAGTGTGTTTCAAAACTGCTCTTTGAAAAGAAAGGTTCAACTCTGTGAGTTGATTGCACATGTGGTGAAGAAGTTTCTGAGAATGCTTCTGTCTAGTACTTAGCTGAAGAGATTTCATTTCACAGCATAGGCCTCATAGTGCTCCAAATATCCACTTGCAGATTCTACAAAAAGAGAGTTTCAAAACTGTTCTATCAAAAGGAAGGTTCAACTCTGTGACTAGAATGCACTCATCACAAAGAAGTTTCTGAGAATGCTTCTGTCTAGTTTTTATGTGAAGATATTTCCTTTTCCAACATAGGCCTCAAAGCGCTCCGAATAAACACCTGCAGATTGTACAAAAGGAGTGTTTCAAAACTGTTCTATGAAAAGGAACGTTCAAGTCTGTGAGTTGAATGCACTCCTCACAAAGAAGTTTCTGAGAATGCAGCTGTCTAGTTTTTGTGTGAAGATATTTCCTTTTCCTTGCATAGACCTCAAATCGCTGGAAACATCCACTTGCAGATTTCACAAAAAGAGTGTTTCCAAACTGCTCTATCAAAAGACGGGTTGAAATCTGTGAGTTGAATGCACGCATCGAGGAGATCTTTCTGAGAATGCTTCTGTCTAGTTTTTAGGTGAAGATATTCCATTTCCCAGCATGGGCCTCAAAATGCTCCAAATATCCATTTGCAGATTTTACAAAAAGAGTGTTTCAAAACTGCTCTTTCAAAAAGAAGGTTCAAGTCTATGGGTTGAACGCACTCAACACAAGGAAGTTTCTGAGAATGCTTCTGTCCAGTTTTTATGTGAATATATTTCCATTTCCAGCCTAGGCTTCAAAGCGCTCCAAATATCCACTTGCAGATTCTACAAAAAGAGTGTTTCCAAACTTGTCTATCAATTAGTAGGTTTAACTCTGTTAGGTGAATGCACTCATCACAATGAAATTTCTGAGAATGCTTCTCTCTAGTTTTTATGTGAAGCAATTTCCTTTTCCAACATAGGCCTCAAGGTGCTCTGCATAAACACTTGCGAATTCTACAAACTTAGTGATTCAAAACTGTTCTATCAAAAGGAACGTTCAAGTCTGAGGTGAATGCACTCATCAGAGAGAACTTTCTCAGAATGCTTCTGTCTAGTTTTCAGGTGAAGATATTTCACTTCCCAGCATAGGCCTCAAAGCGCTCCAAATATCCACTTGCAGATTCTACAAAAAGAGTCTTTCAAAACTGCTCTTTGAAAAGGAAGGTTCAAATCTGTGAGTTGAAAGCACTCATCAGAGAGAAGTTTCCGAGAATGATTCTATCTAGTTTTCATCTGCATGTGTTTCCTTTTCCACTAGATGCCGCAATCGCACCAAATATCCACTTGCAGTTTCCACGAAAAGAGTGTTGCAGAACTGCTCCATGGAAAGGAGTGTTCAACTCTGTGAGTTCAATCCCCACATGACATAAAAGTTTCTGAAAATGCTTCTGTCCAGTTTGTATATGAAGATATCTCCTTTTCCAGCATAAGCCTCAAAGAGCTCCAAATATCCACTTGCGTATTCTACAAAAACCGTGTTTCATAACTGGTCTATCAAAAGAGAGGTTCAACTCTGTGAGTTGAATGCACTCATCACAAAGAAGTTTCTGTGAATGCTTCCATCTAGCTTTTATGCAATGATATTTCCTTTTACAGCATAGGCCTCAAAGCGCTCCAAATATCCACTTGCAGATTCTACAAAAAGAGGGTTTCAAAACTGCTCTATCAAAAGGCAGGTTGAACTCCGTGAGTTGAATGCACAAAGCACAGGGAACTTTCTGAGAAAGCTTTTGTCCAGTTTCTACGTGAAGATATTTCCTATTCCTGCATAGGCCTCAAAGCACTCCATCCATCCACATGAAGATTCTACTAAAAGAGTGTTTCGAAACTTCTCTATCAAAAGAAAGGTTGAACTCCGTGAGTTCAACGCACACATCACAAAGAAGTTTCTGAGAATGCTTCTGTCCAGTTTTTATGTGAAGATATTTCCTTTTCCAGCATAGGCCTCAAAGCGCTCCATATATCCACTTGCAGATGCTACAAAAAGAGTGTTTCAAAACTGCTCTTTCAGAAGGAAGCTTCAAGTCTGTGAGTTGAATGCACTTCTCACAAAGACGTTTCTGAGAATGCTTCTGTCTAGATTTCATGAGAAGATGTTTCCATTTACATCACAGGCCTCAAATCCCTCCAAATATTCACTTGCGTGTTCTACAAAAAGAGTGTTTCGAAACTTCTCTATCGATTGGTAGGTTCAACTCTCTGAGTTGAATGCACTCTTTACAAAGAGGTTTCTGAGAATATTTCTGTCTAGTTTTTATGTGAAGATATATCCTTTTCCAACATAGGCCTCGAAGCGCTCCGACTAAACAATTGCAGATTCTACAAAAGGAGTGCTTCAAAACTGTTCTATCGAAAGGAACGTTCAAGTCTGTGAGATGAATGCACTCTTCTCAAAGAGGTTTCTGAGAATGCTGCTGTCTAGTTTTTAGGTGAAGACATTTCCTTTTCCAGCATAGGCCTCAAAGCGCTCCAAATACCCACTTGCAGATTCTACAAAAAGAGTGTCTCCCAACTTCTCTATCAATTGGTAGGTTCAAGTCTGTGAGTTGAATGCAATCCACACAAAGAAGTTTCGGAGAATGCTGCTGTTTAGTTCTTATGTGAAGATATTTCCTTTTCCAGCATAGGCCGGAAATCGCTACAAATATCCACTTGCAGATTTTACCAAAAGTGTGCTTCAAAACAGCTCTTTGGAAAGAAAGGTTCAACACTGTGAGTTGAATGCACATATCGTGAAGAAGTTTCTGAGAATGCTTCTGTCTAGTACTTAGGTGAAGAGATTCCATTTCACAGCATAGGCCTCATAGTGCTCCAAATATCCACTTGCAGATTCTACAAAAAGAGTGTTTGAAAACTGTTCTATCAAAAGGAAGGTTCAACACTGTGAGTTGAATGCACATATCGTGAAGAAGTTTCTGAGAATGCTTCTGTCTAGTACTTAGGTGAAGAGATTCCATTTCACAGCAGAGGCCTCATATTGCTCCAAATATCCACTTGCAGATTCTACAAAAAGAGTGTTTCAAAACTGTTCTATCAAAAGGAAGGTTCAACTCTGTGACTAGAATGCACTCATCACAAAGAAGTTTCTGAGAATGCTTCTGTCTAGTTTTTATGTGAAGACATTTCCTTTTCCAACATAGGCCTCAAAGCGTTCCGAATAAACACTTGCAGATTGTACAAAAGGAGTGTTTCAAAACTGTTCTATGAAAAGGAACGTTCAAGTCTGTGAGTTGAATGCACTCCTCACAAAGAAGTTTCTGAGAATGCAGCTGTCTAGTTTTTGTGTGAAGATATTTCCTTTTCCTTGCATAGGTCTCAAATCGCTGGAAATATCCACTTGCAGATTTCACAAAAAGAGTGTTTCCCAACTGCTCTATCAAAAGACAGGTTCAACTCTGTGAGTGGAATGCACGCATCGAGAAGAACTTTCTGAGAATGCTTCTGTCTAGTTTTTAGGTGAAGATATTACATTTCCCAGCATAGGCCTCAAAGTGCTCCAAATATCCTTTTGCAGATTTTACAAAAAGAGTGTTTCAAAACTGCTCTTTGAAAAAGAAGGTTCAAGTCTGTGAGTTGAATGCACTCAACACAAGGAAGTTTCTGAGAATGCTTTTGTCTAGTTTTTATGTGAAGATATTTCCATTTCCAGCATAGGCCTCAAAGCGCTGGAAATATCCATTTGCAGATTCTACAAAAAGAGTGTTTCCAAACTTCTCTAGCAATTAGTAGGTTCAACTCTGTGAGGTGAATGCACTCATCACAAAGAAGTTTCTGAGAATGCTGCTGTTTAGTTCTTATGTGAAGATATTTCCTTTTCCAGCATAGGCCGGAAATCGCTCTAAATATCCACTTGCAGATTTTACCAAAAGTGTGTTTCAAAACTGCTCTTTGAAAAGAAAGGTTCAACTCTGTGAGTTGATTGCACATGTGGTGAAGAAGTTTCTGAGAATGCTTCTGTCTAGTACTTAGCTGAAGAGATTTCATTTCACAGCATAGGCCTCATAGTGCTCCAAATATCCACTTGCAGATTCTACAAAAAGAGAGTTTCAAAACTGTTCTATCAAAAGGAAGGTTCAACTCTGTGACTAGAATGCACTCATCACAAAGAAGTTTCTGAGAATGCTTCTGTCTAGTTTTTATGTGAAGATATTTCCTTTTCCAACATAGGCCTCAAAGCGCTCCGAATAAACACCTGCAGATTGTACAAAAGGAGTGTTTCAAAACTGTTCTATGAAAAGGAACGTTCAAGTCTGTGAGTTGAATGCACTCCTCACAAAGAAGTTTCTGAGAATGCAGCTGTCTAGTTTTTGTGTGAAGATATTTCCTTTTCCTTGCATAGACCTCAAATCGCTGGAAACATCCACTTGCAGATTTCACAAAAAGAGTGTTTCCAAACTGCTCTATCAAAAGACGGGTTGAAATCTGTGAGTTGAATGCACGCATCGAGGAGATCTTTCTGAGAATGCTTCTGTCTAGTTTTTAGGTGAAGATATTCCATTTCCCAGCATGGGCCTCAAAATGCTCCAAATATCCATTTGCAGATTTTACAAAAAGAGTGTTTCAAAACTGCTCTTTCAAAAAGAAGGTTCAAGTCTACGGGTTGAACGCACTCAACACAAGGAAGTTTCTGAGAATGCTTCTGTCCAGTTTTTATGTGAATATATTTCCATTTCCAGCCTAGGCTTCAAAGCGCTCCAAATATCCACTTGCAGATTCTACAAAAAGAGTGTTTCCAAACTTGTCTATCAATTAGTAGGTTTAACTCTGTTAGGTGAATGCACTCATCACAATGAAATTTCTGAGAATTCTTCTCTCTAGTTTTTATGTGAAGCAATTTCCTTTTCCAACATAGGCCTCAAGGTGCTCTGCATAAACACTTGCGAATTCTACAAACTTAGTGATTCAAAACTGTTCTATCAAAAGGAACGTTCAAGTCTGAGGTGAATGCACTCATCAGAGAGAACTTTCTCAGAATGCTTCTGTCTAGTTTTCAGGTGAAGATATTTCACTTCCCAGCATAGGCCTCAAAGCGCTCCAAATATCCACTTGCAGATTCTACAAAAAGAGTCTTTCAAAACTGCTCTTTGAAAAGGAAGGTTCAAATCTGTGAGTTGAAAGCACTCATCAGAGAGAAGTTTCCGAGAATGATTCTATCTAGTTTTCATCTGCATGTGTTTCCTTTTCCACTAGATGCCGCAATCGCACCAAATATCCACTTGCAGTTTCCACGAAAAGAGTGTTGCAGAACTGCTCCATGGAAAGGAGTGTTCAACTCTGTGAGTTCAATCCCCACATGACATAAAAGTTTCTGAAAATGCTTCTGTCCAGTTTGTATATGAAGATATCTCCTTTTCCAGCATAAGCCTCAAAGAGCTCCAAATATCCACTTGCGTATTCTACAAAAACCGTGTTTCATAACTGGTCTATCAAAAGGGAGGTTCAACTCTGTGAGTTGAATGCACTCATCACAAAGAAGTTTCTGTGAATGCTTCCATCTAGCTTTTATGCAATGATATTTCCTTTTACAGCATAGGCCTCAAAGCGCTCCAAATATCCACTTGCAGATTCTACAAAAAGAGGGTTTCAAAACTGCTCTATCAAAAGGCAGGTTGAACTCCGTGAGTTGAATGCACAAAGCACAGGGAACTTTCTGAGAAAGCTTTTGTCCAGTTTCTACGTGAAGATATTTCCTATTCCTGCATAGGCCTCAAAGCACTCCATCCATCCACATGAAGATTCTACTAAAAGAGTGTTTCGAAACTTCTCTATCAAAAGAAAGGTTGAACTCCGTGAGTTCAACGCACACATCACAAAGAAGTTTCTGAGAATGCTTCTGTCCAGTTTTTATGTGAAGATATTTCCTTTTCCAGCATAGGCCTCAAAGCGCTCCATATATCCACTTGCAGATGCTACAAAAAGAGTGTTTCAAAACTGCTCTTTCAGAAGGAAGCTTCAAGTCTGTGAGTTGAATGCACTTCTCACAAAGACGTTTCTGAGAATGCTTCTGTCTAGATTTCATGAGAAGATGTTTCCATTTACATCACAGGCCTCAAATCCCTCCAAATATTCACTTGCGTGTTCTACAAAAAGAGTGTTTCGAAACTTCTCTATCGATTGGTAGGTTCAACTCTCTGAGTTGAATGCACTCTTTACAAAGAGGTTTCTGAGAATATTTCTGTCTAGTTTTTATGTGAAGATATATCCTTTTCCAACATAGGCCTCGAAGCGCTCCGACTAAACAATTGCAGATTCTACAAAAGGAGTGCTTCAAAACTGTTCTATCGAAAGGAACGTTCAAGTCTGTGAGATGAATGCACTCTTCTCAAAGAGGTTTCTGAGAATGCTGCTGTCTAGTTTTTAGGTGAAGACATTTCCTTTTCCAGCATAGGCCTCAAAGCGCTCCAAATACCCACTTGCAGATTCTACAAAAAGAGTGTCTCCCAACTTCTCTATCAATTGGTAGGTTCAAGTCTGTGAGTTGAATGCAATCCACACAAAGAAGTTTCGGAGAATGCTGCTGTTTAGTTCTTATGTGAAGATATTTCCTTTTCCAGCATAGGCCGGAAATCGCTACAAATATCCACTTGCAGATTTTACCAAAAGTGTGCTTCAAAACAGCTCTTTGAAAAGAAAGGTTCAACACTGTGAGTTGAATGCACATATCGTGAAGAAGTTTCTGAGAATGCTTCTGTCTAGTACTTAGGTGAAGAGATTCCATTTCACAGCATAGGCCTCATAGTGCTCCAAATATCCACTTGCAGATTCTACAAAAAGAGTGTTTGAAAACTGTTCTATCAAAAGGAAGGTTCAACACTGTGAGTTGAATGCACATATCGTGAAGAAGTTTCTGAGAATGCTTCTGTCTAGTACTTAGGTGAAGAGATTCCATTTCACAGCAGAGGCCTCATAGTGCTCCAAATATCCACTTGCAGATTCTACAAAAAGAGTGTTTCAAAACTGTTCTATCAAAAGGAAGGTTCAACTCTGTGACTAGAATGCACTCATCACAAAGAAGTTTCTGAGAATGCTTCTGTCTAGTTTTTATGTGAAGACATTTCCTTTTCCAACATAGGCCTCAAAGCGTTCCGAATAAACACTTGCAGATTGTACAAAAGGAGTGTTTCAAAACTGTTCTATGAAAAGGAACGTTCAAGTCTGTGAGTTGAATGCACTCCTCACAAAGAAGTTTCTGAGAATGCAGCTGTCTAGTTTTTGTGTGAAGATATTTCCTTTTCCTTGCATAGGTCTCAAATCGCTGGAAATATCCACTTGCAGATTTCACAAAAAGAGTGTTTCCCAACTGCTCTATCAAAAGACAGGTTCAACTCTGTGAGTGGAATGCACGCATCGAGAAGAACTTTCTGAGAATGCTTCTGTCTAGTTTTTAGGTGAAGATATTACATTTCCCAGCATAGGCCTCAAAGTGCTCCAAATATCCTTTTGCAGATTTTACAAAAAGAGTGTTTCAAAACTGCTCTTTCAAAAAGAAGGTTCAACTCTGTGAGTTGAATGCACTCAACACAAGGAAGTTTCTGAGAATGCTTTTGTCTAGTTTTTATGTGAAGATATTTCCATTTCCAGCATAGGCCTCAAAGCGCTCCAAATATCCATTTGCAGATTCTACAAAAAGAGTGTTTCCAAACTTCTCTATCAATTAGTAGGTTCAACTCTGTGAGGTGAATGCACTCATCACAAAGAAGTTTCTGAGAATGCTGCTGTTTAGTTCTTATGTGAAGATATTTCCTTTTCCAGCATAGGCCGGAAATCGCTCTAAATATCCACTTGCAGATTTTACCAAAAGTGTGTTTCAAAACTGCTCTTTGAAAAGAAAGGTTCAACTCTGTGAGTTGATTGCACATGTGGTGAAGAAGTTTCTGACAATGCTTCTGTCTAGTACTTAGCTGAAGAGATTTCATTTCACAGCATAGGCCTCATAGTGCTCCAAATATCCACTTGCAGATTCTACAAAAAGAGAGTTTCAAAACTGTTCTATCAAAAGGAAGGTTCAACTCTGTGACTAGAATGCACTCATCACAAAGAAGTTTCTGAGAATGCTTCTGTCTAGTTTTTATGTGAAGATATTTCCTTTTCCAACATAGGCCTCAAAGCGCTCCGAATAAACACCTGCAGATTGTACAAAAGGAGTGTTTCAAAACTGTTCTGTGAAAAGGAACGTTCAAGTCTGTGAGTTGAATGCACTCCTCACAAAGAAGTTTCTGAGAATGCAGCTGTCTAGTTTTTGTGTGAAGATATTTCCTTTTCCTTGCATAGACCTCAAATCGCTGGAAACATCCACTTGCAGATTTCACAAAAAGAGTGTTTCCAAACTGCTCTATCAAAAGACGGGTTGAAATCTGTGAGTTGAATGCACGCATCGAGGAGATCTTTCTGAGAATGCTTCTGTCTAGTTTTTAGGTGAAGATATTCCATTTCCCAGCATGGGCCTCAAAATGCTCCAAATATCCATTTGCAGATTTTACAAAAAGAGTGTTTCAAAACTGCACTTTCAAAAAGATGGTTCAAGTCTATGGGTTGAACGCACTCAACACAAGGAAGTTTCTGAGAATGCTTCTGTCCAGTTTTTATGTGAATATATTTCCATTTCCAGCCTAGGCTTCAAAGCGCTCCAAATATCCACTTGCAGATTCTACAAAAAGAGTGTTTCCAAACTTGTCTATCAATTAGTAGGTTTAACTCTGTTAGGTGAATGCACTCATCACAATGAAATTTCTGAGAATGCTTCTCTCTAGTTTTTATGTGAAGCAATTTCCTTTTCCAACATAGGCCTCAAGGTGCTCTGCATAAACACTTGCGAATTCTACAAACTTAGTGATTCAAAACTGTTCTATCAAAAGGAACGTTCAAGTCTGAGGTGAATGCACTCATCAGAGAGAACTTTCTCAGAATGCTTCTGTCTAGTTTTCAGGTGAAGATATTTCATTTCCCAGCATAGGCCTCAAAGCGCTCCAAATATCCACTTGCATATTCTACAAAAAGAGTCTTTCAAAACTGGTCTTTGAAAAGGAAGGTTCAAATCTGTGAGTTGAAAGCACTCATCAGAGAGAAGTTTCCGAGAATGATTCTATCTAGTTTTCATCTGCATGTGTTTCCTTTTCCACTAGATGCCGCAATCGCACCAAATATCCACTTGCAGTTTCCACGAAAAGAGTGTTGCAGAACTGCTCCATGGAAAGGAGTGTTCAACTCTGTGAGTTCAATCCCCACATGACATAAAAGTTTCTGAAAATGCTTCTGTCCAGTTTGTATATGAAGATATCTCCTTTTCCAGCATAAGCCTCAAAGAGCTCCAAATATCCACTTGCGTATTCTACAAAAACCGTGTTTCATAACTGGTCTATCAAAAGGGAGGTTCAACTCTGTGAGTTGAATGCACTCATCACAAAGAAGTTTCTGTGAATGCTTCCATCTAGCTTTTATGCAATGATATTTCCTTTTGCAGCATAGGCCTCAAAGCGCTCCAAATATCCACTTGCAGATTCTACAAAAAGAGGGTTTCAAAACTGCTCTATCAAAAGGCAGGTTGAACTCCGTGAGTTGAATGCACAAAGCACAGGGAACTTTCTGAGAAAGCTTTTGTCCAGTTTCTACGTGAAGATATTTCCTATTCCTGCATAGGCCTCAAAGCACTCCATCCATCCACATGAAGATTCTACTAAAAGAGTGTTTCGAAACTTCTCTATCAAAAGAAAGGTTGAACTCCGTGAGTTCAACGCACACATCACAAAGAAGTTTCTGAGAATGCTTCTGTCCAGTTTTTATGTGAAGATATTTCCTTTTCCAGCATAGGCCTCAAAGCGCTCCATATATCCACTTGCAGATGCTACAAAAAGAGTGTTTCAAAACTGCTCTTTCAGAAGGAAGCTTCAAGTCTGTGAGTTGAATGCACTTCTCACAAAGACGTTTCTGAGAATGCTTCTGTCTAGATTTCATGAGAAGATGTTTCCATTTACATCACAGGCCTCAAATCCCTCCAAATATTCACTTGC
Organism: Pongo pygmaeus; assembly: GCF_028885625.2. Taxonomy (NCBI): domain Eukaryota; kingdom Metazoa; phylum Chordata; class Mammalia; order Primates; family Hominidae; genus Pongo; species Pongo pygmaeus. Next base: position 23,406,802 of record NC_085930.1, read on the forward strand.
GTGTTCTACAAAAAGAGTGTTTCGAAACTTCTCTATCGATTGGTAGGTTCAACTCTCTGAGTTGAATGCACTCTTTACAAAGAGGTTTCTGAGAATATTTCTGTCTAGTTTTTATGTGAAGATATATCCTTTTCCAACATAGGCCTCGAAGCGCTCCGAATAAACAATTGCAGATTCTTCAAAAGGAGTGCTTCAAAACTGTTCTATCGAAAGGAACGTTCAAGTCTGTGAGATGAATGCACTCTTCTCAAAGAGGTTTCTGAGAATGCTGCTGTCTAGTTTTTAGGTGAAGACATTTCCTTTTCCAGCATAGGCCTCAAAGCGCTCCAAATACCCACTTGCAGATTCTACAAAAAGAGTGTCTCCCAACTTCTCTATCAATTGGTAGGTTCAAGTCAGTGAGTTGAATGCAATCCACACAAAGAAGTTTCTGAGAATGCTGCTGTTTAGTTCTTATGTGAAGATATTTCCTTTTCCAGCATAGGCCGGAAATCGCTACAAATATCCACTTGCAGATTTTACCAAAAGTGTGCTTCAAAACAGCTCTTTGAAAAGAAAGGTTCAACACTGTGAGTTGAATGCACATATCGTGAAGAAGTTTCTGAGAATGCTTCTGTCTAGTACTTAGGTGAAGAGATTCCATTTCACAGCATAGGCCTCATAGTGCTCCAAATATCCACTTGCAGATTCTACAAAAAGAGTGTTTGAAAACTGTTCTATCAAAAGGAAGGTTCAACACTGTGAGTTGAATGCACATATCGTGAAGAAGTTTCTGAGAATGCTTCTGTCTAGTACTTAGGTGAAGAGATTCCATTTCACAGCAGAGGCCTCATAGTGCTCCAAATATCCACTTGCAGATTCTACAAAAAGAGTGTTTCAAAACTGTTCTATCAAAAGGAAGGTTCAACTCTGTGACTAGAATGCACTCATCACAAAGAAGTTTCTGAGAATGCTTCTGTCTAGTTTTTATGTGAAGACATTTCCTTTTCCAACATAGGCCTCAAAGCGTTCCGAATAAACACTTGCAGATTGTACAAAAGGAGTGTTTCAAAACTGTTCTATGAAAAGGAACGTTCAAGTCTGTGAGTTGAATGCACTCCTCACAAAGAAGTTTCTGAGAATGCAGCTGTCTAGTTTTTGTGTGAAGATATTTCCTTTTCCTTGCATAGGTCTCAAATCGCTGGAAATATCCACTTGCAGATTTCACAAAAAGAGTGTTTCCCAACTGCTCTATCAAAAGACAGGTTCAACTCTGTGAGTGGAATGCACGCATCGAGAAGAACTTTCTGAGAATGCTTCTGTCTAGTTTTTAGGTGAAGATATTACATTTCCCAGCATAGGCCTCAAAGTGCTCCAAATATCCTTTTGCAGATTTTACAAAAAGAGTGTTTCAAAACTGCTCTTTGAAAAAGAAGGTTCAAGTCTGTGAGTTGAATGCACTCAACACAAGGAAGTTTCTGAGAATGCTTATGTCTAGTTTTTATGTGAAGATATTTCCATTTCCAGCATAGGCCTCAAAGCGCTCCAAATATCCATTTGCAGATTCTACAAAAAGAGTGTTTCCAAACTTCTCTATCAATTAGTAGGTTCAACTCTGTGAGGTGAATGCACTCATCACAAAGAAGTTTCTGAGAATGCTGCTGTTTAGTTCTTATGTGAAGATATTTCCTTTTCCAGCATAGGCCGGAAATCTCTCTAAATATCCACTTGCAGATTTTACCAAAAGTGTGCTTCAAAACTGCTCTTTGAAAAGAAAGGTTCAACTCTGTGAGTTGATTGCACATGTGGTGAAGAAGTTTCTGAGAATGCTTCTGTCTAGTACTTAGCTGAAGAGATTTCATTTCACAGCTTAGGCCTCATAGTGCTCCAAATATCCACTTGCAGATTCTACAAAAAGAGAGTTTCAAAACTGTTCTATCAAAAGGAAGGTTCAACTCTGTGACTAGAATGCACTCATCACAAAGAAGTTTCTGAGAATGCTTCTGTCTAGTTTTTATGTGAAGATATTTCCTTTTCCAACATAGGCCTCAAAGCGCTCCGAATAAACACCTGCAGATTGTACAAAAGGAGTGTTTCAAAACTGTTCTATGAAAAGGAACGTTCAAGTCTGTGAGTTGAATGGACTCCTCACAAAGAAGTTTCTGAGAATGCAGCTGTCTAGTTTTTGTGTGAAGATATTTCCTTTTCCTTGCATAGACCTCAAATCGCTGGAAACATCCACTTGCAGATTTCACAAAAAGAGTGTTTCCAAACTGCTCTATCAAAAGACGGGTTGAAATCTGTGAGTTGAATGCACGCATCGAGGAGATCTTTCTGAGAATGCTTCTGTCTAGTTTTTAGGTGAAGATATTCCATTTCCCAGCATGGGCCTCAAAATGCTCCAAATATCCATTTGCAGATTTTACAAAAAGAGTGTTTCAAAACTGCTCTTTCAAAAAGAAGGTTCAAGTCTATGGGTTGAACGCACTCAACACAAGGAAGTTTCTGAGAATGCTTCTGTCCAGTTTTTATGTGAATATATTTCCATTTCCAGCCTAGGCTTCAAAGCGCTCCAAATATCCACTTGCAGATTCTACAAAAAGAGTGTTTCCAAACTTGTCTATCAATTAGTAGGTTTAACTCTGTTAGCTGAATGCACTCATCACAATGAAATTTCTGAGAATGCTTCTCTCTAGTTTTTATGTGAAGCAATTTCCTTTTCCAACATAGGCCTCAAGGTGCTCTGCATAAACACTTGCGAATTCTACAAACTTAGTGATTCAAAACTGTTCTATCAAAAGGAACGTTCAAGTCTGAGGTGAATGCACTCATCAGAGAGAACTTTCTCAGAATGCTTCTGTCTAGTTTTCAGGTGAAGATATTTCATTGCCAAGCATAGGCCTCAAAGCGCTCCAAATATCCACTTGCAGATTCTACAAAAAGAGTCTTTCAAAACTGCTCTTTGAAAAGGAAGGTTCAAATCTGTGAGTTGAAAGCACTCATCAGAGAGAAGTTTCCGAGAATGATTCTATCTAGTTTTCATCTGCATGTGTTTCCTTTTCCACTAGATGCCGCAATCGCACCAAATATCCACTTGCAGTTTCCACGAAAAGAGTGTTGCAGAACTGCTCCATGGAAAGGAGTGTTCAACTCTGTGAGTTCAATCCCCACATGACATAAAAGTTTCTGAAAATGGTTCTGTCCAGTTTGTATATGAAGATATCTCCTTTTCCAGCATAAGTCTCAAAGAGCTCCAAATATCCACTTGCGTATTCTACAAAAACCGTGTTTCATAACTGGTCTATCAAAAGGGAGGTTCAACTCTGTGAGTTGAATGCACTCATCACAAAGAAGTTTCTGTGAATGCTTCCATCTAGCTTTTATGCAATGATATTTCCTTTTGCAGCATAGGCCTCAAAGCGCTCCAAATATCCACTTGCAGATTCTACAAAAAGAGGGTTTCAAAACTGCTCTATCAAAAGGCAGGTTGAACTCCGTGAGTTGAATGCACAAAGCACAGGGAACTTTCTGAGAAAGCTTTTGTCCAGTTTCTACGTGAAGATATTTCCTATTCCTGCATAGGCCTCAAAGCACTCCATCCATCCACATGAAGATTCTACTAAAAGAGTGTTTCGAAACTTCTCTATCAAAAGAAAGGTTGAACTCCGTGAGTTCAACGCACACATCACAAAGAAGTTTCTGAGAATGCTTCTGTCCAGTTTTTATGTGAAGATATTTCCTTTTCCAGCATAGGCCTCAAAGCGCTCCATATATCCACTTGCAGATGCTACAAAAAGAGTGTTTCAAAACTGCTCTTTCAGAAGGAAGCTTCAAGTCTGTGAGTTGAATGCACTTCTCACAAAGACGTTTCTGAGAATGCTTCTGTCTAGATTTCATGAGAAGATGTTTCCATTTACATCACAGGCCTCAAATCCCTCCAAATATTCACTTGCGTGTTCTACAAAAAGAGTGTTTCGAAACTTCTCTATCGATTGGTAGGTTCAACTCTCTGAGTTGAATGCACTCTTTACAAAGAGGTTTCTGAGAATATTTCTGTCTAGTTTTTATGTGAAGATATATCCTTTTCCAACATAGGCCTCGAAGCGCTCCGAATAAACAATTGCAGATTCTTCAAAAGGAGTGCTTCAAAACTGTTCTATCGAAAGGAACGTTCAAGTCTGTGAGATGAATGCACTCTTCTCAAAGAGGTTTCTGAGAATGCTGCTGTCTAGTTTTTAGGTGAAGACATTTCCTTTTCCAGCATAGGCCTCAAAGCGCTCCAAATACCCACTTGCAGATTCTACAAAAAGAGTGTCTCCCAACTTCTCTATCAATTGGTAGGTTCAAGTCAGTGAGTTGAATGCAATCCACACAAAGAAGTTTCTGAGAATGCTGCTGTTTAGTTCTTATGTGAAGATATTTCCTTTTCCAGCATAGGCCGGAAATCGCTACAAATATCCACTTGCAGATTTTACCAAAAGTGTGCTTCAAAACAGCTCTTTGAAAAGAAAGGTTCAACACTGTGAGTTGAATGCACATATCGTGAAGAAGTTTCTGAGAATGCTTCTGTCTAGTACTTAGGTGAAGAGATTCCATTTCACAGCATAGGCCTCATAGTGCTCCAAATATCCACTTGCAGATTCTACAAAAAGAGTGTTTCAAAACTGTTCTATCAAAAGGAAGGTTCAGCTCTGTGACTAGAATGCACTCATCACAAAGAAGTTTCTGAGAATGCTTCTGTCTAGTTTTTATGTGAAGACATTTCCTTTTCCAACATAGGCCTCAAAGCGTTCCGAATAAACACTTGCAGATTGTACAAAAGGAGTGTTTCAAAACTGTTCTATGAAAAGGAACGTTCAAGTCTGTGAGTTGAATGCACTCCTCACAAAGAAGTTTCTGAGAATGCAGCTGTCTAGTTTTTGTGTGAAGATATTTCCTTTTCCTTGCATAGGTCTCAAATCGCTGGAAATATCCACTTGCAGATTTCACAAAAAGAGTGTTTCCAAACTGCTCTATCAAAAGACAGGTTCAGCTCTGTGAGTTGAATGCACGCATCGAGAAGAACTTTCTGAGAATGCTTCTGTCTAGTTTTTAGGTGAAGATATTACATTTCCCAGCATAGGCCTCAAAGTGCTCCAAATATCCTTTTGCAGATTTTACAAAAAGAGTGTTTCAAAACTGCTCTTTCAAAAAGAAGGTTCAAGTCCGTGAGTTGAATGCATTCAACACAAGGAAGTTTCTGAGAATGCTTCTGTCTAGTTTTTATGTGAAGATATTTCCATTTCCAGCATAGGCCTCAAAGCGCTCCAAATATCCATTTGCAGATTCTACAAAAAGAGTGTTTCCAAACTTCTCTATCAATTAGTAGGTTCAACTCTGTGAGGTGAATGCACTCATCACAAAGAAGTTTCTGAGAATGCTGCTGTTTAGTTCTTCTGTGAAGATATTTCCTTTTCCAGCATAGGCCGGAAATCGCTCTAAATATCCACTTGCAGATTTTACCTAAAGTGTGTTTCAAAACTGCTCTTTGAAAAGAAAGATTCAACTCTGTGAGTTGATTGCACATGTGGTGAAGAAGTTTCTGAGAATGCTTCTATCTAGTACTTAGCTGAAGAGATTTCATTTCACAGCATAGGCCTCATAGTGCTCCAAATATCCACTTGCAGATTCTACAAAAAGAGTGTTTCAAAACTGTTCTATCAAAAGGAAGGTTCAAGTCTGTGAGTAGAATGCACTCATCACAAAGAAGTTTCTGAGAATGCTTCTGTCTAGTTTTTATGTGAAGATATTTCCTTTTCCAAGATAGGCCTCAGAGCGCTCCGAATAAACACCGGCAGATTGTACAAAAGGAGTGTTTCAAAAGTGTTCTATGAAAAGGAACGTTCAAGTCTGTGAGTTGAATGCACTCCTCACAAAGAAGTTTCTGAGAATGCAGCTGTCTAGTTTTTGTGTGAAGATATTTCCTTTTCCTTGCATAGACCTCAAATCGCTGGAAATATCCACTTGCAGATTTCACAAAAAGAGTGTTTCCAAACTGCTCTATCAAAAGACGGGTTGAAATCTGTGAGTTGAATGCACGCATCGAGGAGATCTTTCTGAGAATGCTTCTGTCTAGTTTTTAGGTGAAGATATTCCATTTCCCAGCATGGGCCTCAAAATGCTCCAAATATCCATTTGCAGATTTTACAAAAAGAGTGTTTCAAAACTGCTCTTTCAAAAAGAAGGATGATTTCCAATTTCATCCATGTCCCTACAAAGGACATGATCATTCTCAGTAAACTATCGCAAGAACAAAAAACCAAACACCGCATATTCTCACTCATAGGTGGGAATTGAACAATGAGAACACATGGACACAGGAAGGGGAACATCACACTTCAGGGACTGTTGTGGGTTGGGGGTAGGGGGAGGGATAACATTGGGAGATATAACTAATGCTAGATGACGAGTTGGTGGGTGCAGTGCACCAGCATGGCACATGTATACATATGCAAATTACTGCACATTGGGCACATGTACCATAAAACCTAAAGTATAATAATAATAATAATAATAATAATTACAATAAAAGAAAAAAAAAAAAAAAAAAAAGAAAGTTCAAGTCTATGGGTTGAACGCACTCAACACAAGGAAGTTTCTGAGAATGCTTCTGTCCAGTTTTTCTGTGAATATATTTCCATTTCCAGCCTAGGCTTCAAAGCGCTCCAAATATCCACTTGCAGATTCTACAAAAAGAGTGTTTCCAAACTTGTCTATCAATTAGTAGGTTCAACTCTGTTAGGTGAATGCACTCATCACAATGAAATTTCTGAGAATGCTTCTCTCTAGTTTTTATGTGAAGCAATTTCCTTTTCCAACATAGGCCTCAAGGTGCTCTGCATAAACACTTGCGAATTCTACAAACTTAGTGATTCAAAACTGTTCTATCAAAAGGAACGTTCAAGTCTGAGGTGAATGCACTCATCAGAGAGAACTTTCTCAGAATGCTTCTGTCTAGTTTTCAGGTGAAGATATTTCACTTCCCAGCATAGGCCTCAAAGCGCTCCAAATATCCACTTGCAGATTCTACAAAAAGAGTCTTTCAAAACTGCTCTTTGAAAAGGAAGGTTCAAATCTGTGAGTTGAAAGCACTCATCAGAGAGAAGTTTCCGAGAATGATTCTATCTAGTTTTCATCTGCATGTGTTTCCTTTTCCACTAGATGCCGCAATCGCACCAAATATCCACTTGCAGTTTCCACGAAAAGAGTGTTGCAGAACTGCTCCATGGAAAGGAGTGTTCAACTCTGTGAGTTCAATCCCCACATGACATAAAAGTTTCTGAAAATGCTTCTGTCCAGTTTGTATATGAAGATATCTCCTTTTCCAGCATAAGCCTCAAAGAGCTCCAAATATCCACTTGCGTATTCTACAAAAACCGTGTTTCATAACTGGTCTATCAAAAGGGAGGTTCAACTCTGTGAGTTGAATGCACTCATCACAAAGAAGTTTCTGTGAATGCTTCCATCTAGCTTTTATGCAATGATATTTCCTTTTGCAGCATAGGCCTCAAAGCGCTCCAAATATCCACTTGCAGATTCTACAAAAAGAGGGTTTCAAAACTGCTCTATCAAAAGGCAGGTTGAACTCCGTGAGTTGAATGCACAAAGCACAGGGAACTTTCTGAGAAAGCTTTTGTCCAGTTTCTACGTGAAGATATTTCCTATTCCTGCATAGGCCTCAAAGCACTCCATCCATCCACATGAAGATTCTACTAAAAGAGTGTTTCGAAACTTCTCTATCAAAAGAAAGGTTGAACTCCGTGAGTTCAACGCACACATCACAAAGAAGTTTCTGAGAATGCTTCTGTCCAGTTTTTATGTGAAGATATTTCCTTTTCCAGCATAGGCCTCAAAGCGCTCCATATATCCACTTGCAGATGCTACAAAAAGAGTGTTTCAAAACTGCTCTTTCAGAAGGAAGCTTCAAGTCTGTGAGTTGAATGCACTTCTCACAAAGACGTTTCTGAGAATGCTTCTGTCTAGATTTCATGAGAAGACGTTTCCATTTACATCACAGGCCTCAAATCCCTCCAAATATTCACTTGCGTGTTCTACAAAAAGAGTGTTTCGAAACTTCTCTATCGATTGGTAGGTTCAACTCTCTGAGTTGAATGCACTCTTTACAAAGAGGTTTCTGAGAGTATTTCTGTCTAGTTTTTATGTGAAGATATAACCTTTTCCAACATAGGCCTCGAAGCGCTCTGACTAAACAATTGCAGATTCTACAAAAGGAGTGCTTCAAAACTGTTCTATCGAAAGGAACGTTCAAGTCTGTGAGATGAATGCACTCTTCTCAAAGAGGTTTCTGAGAATGCTGCTGTCTAGTTTTTAGGTGAAGACATTTCCTTTTCCAGCATAGGCCTCAAAGCGCTCCAAATACCCACTTGCAGATTCTACAAAAAGAGTGTCTCCCAACTTCTCTATCAATTGGTAGGTTCAAGTCTGTGAGTTGAATGCAATCCACACAAAGAAGTTTCTGAGAATGCTGCTGTTTAGTTCTTATGTGAAGATATTTCCTTTTCCAGCATAGGCCGGAAATCGCTACAAATATCCACTTGCAGATTTTACCAAAAGTGTGTTTCAAAACTGCTCTTTGAAAAGAAAGGTTCAACACAGTGAGTTGAATGCACATATCGTGAAGAAGTTTCTGAGAATGCTTCTGCCTAGTACTTAGGTGAAGAGATTCCATTTCACAGCATAGGCCTCATAGTGCTCCAAATATCCACTTGCAGATTCTACAAAAAGAGTGTTTCAAAACTGTTCTATCAAAAGGAAGGTTCAACTCTGTGAGTAGAATGCACTCATCACAAAGAAGTTTCTGAGAATGCTTCTGTCTAGTTTTTATGTGAAGACATTTCCTTTTCCAACATAGGCCTCAAAGCGTTCCGAATAAACACTTGCAGATTGTACAAAAGGAGTGTTTCAAAACTGTTCTATGAAAAGGAACGTTCAAGTCTGTGAGTTGAATGCACTCCTCAAAAAGAAGTTTCTGAGAATGCAGCTGTCTAGTTTTTGTGTGAAGATATTTCCTTTTCCTTGCATAGGTCTCAAATCGCTGGAAATATCCACTTGCAGATTTCACAAAAAGAGTGTTTCCAAACTGCTCTATCAAAAGACGGGTTGAATTCTGTGAGTTGAATGCACGCATCGAGGAGATCTTTCTGAGAATGCTTCTGTCTAGTTTTTAGGTGAAGATATTCCATTTCCCAGCATGGGCCTCAAAATGCTCCAAATATCCATTTGCAGATTTTACAAAAAGAGTGTTTCAAAGCTGCTCTTTCAAAAAGAAGGTTCAAGTCTATGGGTTGAACGCAATCAACGCAAGGAAGTTTCTGAGAATGCTTCTGTCCAGTTTTTCTGTGAATATATTTCCATTTCCAGCCTAGGCTTCAAAGCGCTCCAAATATCCACTTGCAGATTCTACAAAAAGAGTGTTTCCAAACTTGTCTATCAATTAGTAGGTTCAACTCTGTTAGGTGAATGCACTCATCACAATGAAATTTCTGAGAATGCTTCTCTCTAGTTTTTATGTGAAGCAATTTCCTTTTCCAACATAGGCCTCAAGGTGCTCTGCATAAACACTTGCGAATTCTACAAACTTAGTGATTCAAAACTGTTCTATCAAAAGGAACGTTCAAGTCTGAGGTGAATGCACTCATCAGAGAGAACTTTCTCAGGATGCTTCTGTCTAGTTTTCAGGTGAAGATATTTCACTTCCCAGCATAGGCCTCAAAGCGCTCCAAATATCCACTTGCAGATTCTACAAAAAGAGTCTTTCAAAACTGCTCTTTGAAAAGGAAGGTTCAAATCTGTGAGTTGAAAGCACTCATCAGAGAGAAGTTTCTGTGAATGCTTCCATCTAGCTTTTATGCAATGATATCTCCTTTTACAGCATAGGCCTCAAAGCGCTCCAAATATCCACTTGCAGATTCTAGAAAAAGAGGGTTTCAAAACTGCTCTATCAAAAGGCAGGCGGAACTCCGTGAGTTGAATGCACAAAGCACAGGGAACTTTCTGAGAAAGCTTTTGTCCAGTTTCTACGTGAAGATATTTCCTATTCCTGCATAGGCCTCAAAGCACTCCATCCATCCACATGAAGATTCTACTAAAAGAGTGTTTCGAAACTTCTCTATCAAAAGAAAGGTTGAACTCCGTGAGTTCAACGCACACATCACAAAGAAGTTTCTGAGAATGCTTCTGTCCAGTTTTTATGTGAAGATATTTCCTTTTCCAGCATAGGCCTCAAAGCGCTCCATATATCCACTTGCAGATGCTACAAAAAGAGTGTTTCAAAACTGCTCTTTCAGAAGGAAGCTTCAAGTCTGTGAGTTGAATGCACTTCTCACAAAGACGTTTCTGAGAATGCTTCTGTCTAGATTTCATGAGAAGATGTTTCCATTTACATCACAGGCCTCAAATCCCTCCAAATATTCACCTGCGTGTTCTACAAAAAGAGTGTTTCGAAACTTCTCTATCGATTGGTAGGTTCAACTCTCTGAGTTGAATGCACTCTTTACAAAGAGGTTTCTGAGAATATTTCTGTCTAGTTTTTATGTGAAGATATATCCTTTTCCAACATAGGCCTCGAAGCGCTCCGACTAAACAATTGCAGATTCTACAAAAGGAGTGCTTCAAAACTGTTCTATCGAAAGGAACGTTGAAATCTGTGAGATGAATGCACTCTTCTCAAAGAGGTTTCTGAGAATGCTGCTGTCTAGTTTTTACGTGAAGACATTTCCTTTTCCAGCATAGGCCTCAAAGCGCTCTAAATACCCACTTGCAGATTCTACAAAAAGAGTGTCTCCCAACTTCTCTATCAATTGGTAGGTTCAAGTCTGTGAGTTGAATGCAATCCACACAAAGAAGTTTCTGAGAATGCTGCTGTTTAGTTCTTATGTGAAGATATTTCCTTTTCCAGCATAGGCCGGAAATCGCTACAAATATCCACTTGCAGATTTTACCAAAAGTGTGCTTCAAAACAGCTCTTTGAAAAGAAAGGTTCATCACTGTGAGTTGAATGCACATATCGTGAAGAAGTTTCTGAGAATGCTTCTGTCTAGTACTTAGGTGAAGAGATTCCATTTCACAGCATAGGCCTCATAGTGCTCCAAATATCCACTTGCAGATTCTACAAAAAGAGTGTTTCAAAACTGTTCTATCAAAAGGAAGGTTCAAGTCTGTGAGTAGAATGCACTCATCACAAAGAAGTTTCTGAGAATGCTTCTGTCTAGTTTTTATGTGAAGACATTTCCTTTTCCAACATAGGCCTCAAAGCGTTCCGAATAAACACTTGCAGATTGTACAAAAGGAGTGTTTCAAAACTGTTCTATGAAAAGGAACGTTCAAGTCTGTGAGTTGAATGCACTCCTCACAAAGAAGTTTCTGAGAATGCAGCTGTCTAGTTTTTGTGTGAAGATATTTCCTTTTCCTTGCATAGGTCTCAAATCGCTGGAAATAGCCACTTGCAGATTTCACAAGAAGAGTGTTTCCCAACTGCTCTATCAAAAGACAGGTTCAACTCTGTGAGTGGAATGCACGCATCGAGAAGAACTTTCTGAGAATGCTTCTGTCTAGTTTTTAGGTGAAGATATTACATTTCCCAGCATAGGCCTCAAAGTGCTCCAAATATCCTTTTGCAGATTTTACAAAAAGAGTGTTTCAAAACTGCTCTTTCAAAAAGAAGGTTCAACTGTGTGAGTTGAATGCACTCAACACAAGGAAGTTTCTGAGAATGCTTCTGTCTAGTTTTTATGTGAAGATATTTCCATTTCCAGCATAGGCCTCAAAGCGCTGCAAATATCCATTTGCAGATTCTACAAAAAGAGTGTTTCCAAACTTCTCTATCAATTAGTAGGTTCAACTCTGTGAGGTGAATGCACTCATCACAAAGAAGTTTCTGAGAATGCTGCTGTTTAGTTCTTATGTGAAGATATTTCCTTTTCCAGCATAGGCCGGAAATCGCTCTAAATATCCACTTGCAGATTTTACAAAAAGTGTGTTTCAAAACTGCTCTTTGAAAAGAGAGGTTCAACTCTGTGAGTTGATTGCACATGTGGTGAAGAAGTTTCTGAGAATGCTTCTGTCTAGTACTTAGCTGAAGAGATTTCATTTCACAGCATAGGCCTCATAGTGCTCCAAATATCCACTTGCAGATTCTACGAAAAGAGTGTTTCAAAACTGTTCTATCAAAAGGAAGGTTCAACTCTGTGACTAGAAAGCACTCATCACAAAGAAGTTTCTGAGAATGCTTCTGTCTAGTTTTTATGTGAAGATATTTCCTTTTCCAACATAGGCCTCAAAGCGCTCCGAATAAACACCTGCAGATTGTACAAAAGGAGTGTTTCAAAACTGTTCTATGAAAAGGAACGTTCAAGTCTGTGAGTTGAATGCACTCCTCACAAAGAAGTTTCTGAGAATGCAGCTGTCTAGCTTTTGTGTGAAGATATTTCCTTTTCCTTGCATAGACCTCAAATCGCTGGAAATATCCACTTGCAGATTTCACAAAAAGAGTGTTTCCAAACTGCTCTATCAAAAGACGGGTTGAAATCTGTGAGTTGAATGCACGCATCGAGGAGATCTTTCTGAGAATGCTTCTGTCTAGTTTTTAGGTGAAGATATTCCATTTCCCAGCATGGGCCTCAAAATGCTCCAAATATCCATTTGCAGATTTTACAAAAAGAGTGTTTCAAAACTGCTCTTTCAAAAAGAAGGTTCAAGTCTATGGGTTGAACGCACTCAACACAAGGAAGTTTCTGAGAATGCTTCTGTCCAGTTTTTATGTGAATATATTTCCATTTCCAGCCTAGGCTTCAAAGCGCTCCAAATATCCACTTGCAGATTCTACAAAAAGAGTGTTTCCAAACTTGTCTATCAATTAGTAGGTTTAACTCTGTTAGGTGAATGCACTCATCACAATGAAATTTCTGAGAATGCTTCTCTCTAGTTTTTATGTGAAGCAATTTCCTTTTCCAACATAGGCCTCAAGGTGCTCTGCATAAACACTTGCGAATTCTACAAACTTAGTGATTCAAAACTGTTCTATCAAAAGGAACGTTCAAGTCTGAGGTGAATGCACTCATCAGAGAGAACTTTCTCAGAATGCTTCTGTCTAGTTTTCAGGTGAAGATATTTCATTTCCCAGCATAGGCCTCAAAGCGCTCCAAATATCCACTTGCAGATTCTACAAAAAGAGTCTTTCAAAACTGGTCTTTGAAAAGGAAGGTTCAAATCTGTGAGGTCAAAGCACTCATCAGAGAGAAGTTTCCGAGAATGATTCTATCTAGTTTTCATCTGCATGTGTTTCCTTTTCCACTAGATGCCGCAATCGCACCAAATATCCACTTGCAGTTTCCACGAAAAGAGTGTTGCAGAACTGCTCCATGGAAAGGAGTGTTCAACTCTGTGAGTTCAATCCCCACATGACATAAAAGTTTCTGAAAATGCTTCTGTCCAGTTTGTATATGAAGATATCTCCTTTTCCAGCATGAGCCTCAAAGAGCTCCAAATATCCACTTGCGTATTCTACAAAAACCGTGTTTCATAACTGGTCTATCAAAAGGGAGGTTCAACTCTGTGAGTTGAATGCACTCATCACAAAGAAGTTTCTGTGAATGCTTCCATCTAGCTTTTATGCAATGATATTTCCTTTTGCAGCATAGGCCTCAAAGCGCTCCAAATATCCACTTGCAGATTCTACAAAAAGAGGGTTTCAAAACTGCTCTATCAAAAGGCAGGTTGAACTCCGTGAGTTGAGTGCACAAAGCACAGGGAACTTTCTGAGAAAGCTTTTGTCCAGTTTCTACGTGAAGATATTTCCTATTCCTGCATAGGCCTCAAAGCACTCCATCCATCCACATGAAGATTCTACTAAAAGAGTGTTTCGAAACTTCTCTATCAAAAGAAAGGTTGAACTCCGTGAGTTCAACGCACACATCACAAAGAAGTTTCTGAGAATGCTTCTGTCCAGTTTTTATGTGAAGATATTTCCTTTTCCAGCATAGGCCTCAAAGCGCTCCATATATCCACTTGCAGATGCTACAAAAAGAGTGTTTCAAAACTGCTCTTTCAGAAGGAAGCTTCAAGTCTGTGAGTTGAATGCACTTCTCACAAAGACGTTTCTGAGAATGCTTCTGTCTAGATTTCATGAGAAGATGTTTCCATTTACATCACAGGCCTCAAATCCCTCCAAATATTCACCTGCGTGTTCTACAAAAAGAGTGTTTCGAAACTTCTCTATCGATTGGTAGGTTCAACTCTCTGAGTTGAATGCACTCTTTACAAAGAGGTTTCTGAGAATATTTCTGTCTAGTTTTTATGTGAAGATATATCCTTTTCCAACATAGGCCTCGAAGCGCTCCGACTAAACAATTGCAGATTCTACAAAAGGAGTGCTTCAAAACTGTTCTATCGAAAGGAACGTTCAAGTCTGTGAGATGAATGCACTCTTCTCAAAGAGGTTTCTGAGAATGCTGCTGTCTAGTTTTTAGGTGAAGACATTTCCTTTTCCAGCATAGGCCTCAAAGCGCTCCAAATACCCACTTGCAGATTCTACAAAAAGAGTGTCTCCCAACTTCTCTATCAATTGGTAGGTTCAAGTCTGTGAGTTGAATGCAATCCACACAAAGAAGTTTCTGAGAATGCTGCTGTTTAGTTCTTATGTGAAGATATTTCCTTTTCCAGCATAGGCCGGAAATCGCTACAAATATCCACTTGCAGATTTTACCAAAAGTGTGCTTCAAAACAGCTCTTTGAAAAGAAAGGTTCAACACAGTGAGTTGAATGCACATATCGTGAAGAAGTTTCTGAGAATGCTTCTGTCTAGTACTTAGGTGAAGAGATTCCATTTCACAGCATAGGCCTCATAGTGCTCCAAATATCCACTTGCAGATTCTACAAAAAGAGTGTTTCAAAACTGTTCTATCAAAAGGAAGGTTCAACTCTGTGACTAGAATGCACTCATCACAAAGAAGTTTCTGAGAATGCTTCTGTCTAGTTTTTATGTGAAGACATTTCCTTTTCCAACATAGGCCTCAAAGCGTTCCGAATAAACACTTGCAGATTGTACAAAAGGAGTGTTTCAAAACTGTTCTATGAAAAGGAACGTTCAAGTCTGTGAGTTGAATGCACTCCTCACAAAGAAGTTTCTGAGAATGCAGCTGTCTAGTTTTTGTGTGAAGATATTTCCTTTTCCTTGCATAGGTCTCAAATCGCTGGAAATATCCACTTGCAGATTTCACAAAAAGAGTGTTTCCCAACTGCTCTATCAAAAGACAGGTTCAACTCTGTGAGTGGAATGCACGCATCGAGAAGAACTTTCTGAGAATGCTTCTGTCTAGTTTTTAGGTGAAGATATTACATTTCCCAGCATAGGCCTCAAAGTGCTCCAAATATCCTTTTGCAGATTTTACAAAAAGAGTGTTTCAAAACTGCTCTTTCAAAAAGAAGGTTCAACTCTGTGAGTTGAATGCACTCAACACAAGGAAGTTTCTGAGAATGCTTCTGTCTAGTTTTTATGTGAAGATATTTCCATTTCCAGCATAGGCCTCAAAGCGCTCCAAATATCCATTTGCAGATTCTACAAAAAGAGTGTTTCCAAACTTCTCTATCAATTAGTAGGTTCAACTCTGTGAGGTGAATGCACTCATCACAAAGAAGTTTCTGAGAATGCTGCTGTTTAGTTCTTATGTGAAGATATTTCCTTTTCCAGCATAGGCCGGAAATCGCTCTAAATATCCACTTGCAGATTTTACAAAAAGTGTGTTTCAAAACTGCTCTTTGAAAAGAGAGGTTCAACTCTGTGAGTTGATTGCACATGTGGTGAAGAAGTTTCTGAGAATGCTTCTGTCTAGTACTTAGCTGAAGAGATTTCATTTCACAGCATAGGCCTCATAGTGCTCCAAATATCCACTTGCAGATTCTACGAAAAGAGTGTTTCAAAACTGTTCTATCAAAAGGAAGGTTCAACTCTGTGACTAGAAAGCACTCATCACAAAGAAGTTTCTGAGAATGCTTCTGTCTAGTTTTTATGTGAAGATATTTCCTTTTCCAACATAGGCCTCAAAGCGCTCCGAATAAACACCTGCAGATTGTACAAAAGGAGTGTTTCAAAAGTGTTCTATGAAAAGGAACGTTCAAGTCTGTGAGTTGAATGCACTCCTCACAAAGAAGTTTCTGAGAATGCAGCTGTCTAGTTTTTGTGTGAAGATATTTCCTTTTCCTTGCATAGACCTCAAATCGCTGGAAATATCCACTTGCAGATTTCACAAAAAGAGTGTTTCCAAACTGCTCTATCAAAAGACGGGTTGAAATCTGTGAGTTGAATGCACGCATCGAGGAGATCTTTCTGAGAATGCTTCTGTCTAGTTTTTAGGTGAAGATATTCCATTTCCCAGCATGGGCCTCAAAATGCTCCAAATATCCATTTGCAGATTTTACAAAAAGAGTGTTTCAAAACTGCTCTTTCAAAAAGAAGGATGATT
Organism: Pongo pygmaeus; assembly: GCF_028885625.2. Classification (NCBI taxonomy): domain Eukaryota; kingdom Metazoa; phylum Chordata; class Mammalia; order Primates; family Hominidae; genus Pongo; species Pongo pygmaeus. Next base: position 23,423,298 of record NC_085930.1, read on the forward strand.
TCCAATTTCATCCATGTCCCTACAAAGGACATGATCATTCTCAGTAAACTATCGCAAGAACAAAAAACCAAACACCGCATATTCTCACTCATAGGTGGGAATTGAACAATGAGAACACATGGACACAGGAAGGGGAACATCACACTTCAGGGACTGTTGTGGGTTGGGGGTAGGGGGGAGGGATAACATTGGGAGATATAACTAATGCTAGATGACGAGTTGGTGGGTGCAGTGCACCAGCATGGCACATGTATACATATGCAAATTACTGCACATTGGGCACATGTACCATAAAACCTAAAGTATAATAATAATAATAATAATAATAATTACAATAAAAGAAAAAAAAAAAAAAAAAAAGAAAGTTCAAGTCTATGGGTTGAACGCACTCAACACAAGGAAGTTTCTGAGAATGCTTCTGTCCAGTTTTTATGTGAATATATTTCCATTTCCAGCCTAGGCTTCAAAGCGCTCCAAATATCCACTTGCAGATTCTACAAAAAGAGTGTTTCCAAACTTGTCTATCAATTAGTAGGTTTAACTCTGTTAGCTGAATGCACTCATCACAATGAAATTTCTGAGAATGCTTCTCTCTAGTTTTTATGTGAAGCAATTTCCTTTTCCAACATAGGCCTCAAGGTGCTCTGCATAAACACTTGCGAATTCTACAAACTTAGTGATTCAAAACTGTTCTATCAAAAGGAACGTTCAAGTCTGAGGTGAATGCACTCATCAGAGAGAACTTTCTCAGAATGCTTCTGTCTAGTTTTCAGGTGAAGATATTTCATTGCCAAGCATAGGCCTCAAAGCGCTCCAAATATCCACTTGCAGATTCTACAAAAAGAGTCTTTCAAAACTGGTCTTTGAAAAGGAAGGTTCAAATCTGTGAGTTGAAAGCACTCATCAGAGAGAAGTTTCCGAGAATGATTCTATCTAGTTTTCATCTGCATGTGTTTCCTTTTCCACTAGATGCCGCAATCGCACCAAATATCCACTTGCAGTTTCCACGAAAAGAGTGTTGCAGAACTGCTCCATGGAAAGGAGTGTTCAACTCTGTGAGTTCAATCCCCACATGACATAAAAGTTTCTGAAAATGCTTCTGTCCAGTTTGTATATGAAGATATCTCCTTTTCCAGCATAAGCCTCAAAGAGCTCCAAATATCCACTTGCGTATTCTACAAAAACCGTGTTTCATAACTGGTCTATCAAAAGGGAGGTTCAACTCTGTGAGTTGAATGCACTCATCACAAAGAAGTTTCTGTGAATGCTTCCATCTAGCTTTTATGCAATGATATTTCCTTTTACAGCACAGGCCTCAAAGCGCTCCAAATATCCACTTGCAGATTCTACAAAAAGAGGGTTTCAAAACTGCTCTATCAAAAGGCAGGTTGAACTCCGTGAGTTGAATGCACAAAGCACAGGGAACTTTCTGAGAAAGCTTTTGTCCAGTTTCTACGTGAAGATATTTCCTATTCCTGCATAGGCCTCAAAGCACTCCATCCATCCACATGAAGATTCTACTAAAAGAGTGTTTCGAAACTTCTCTATCAAAAGAAAGGTTGAACTCCGTGAGTTCAACGCACACATCACAAAGAAGTTTCTGAGAATGCTTCTGTCCAGTTTTTATGTGAAGATATTTCCTTTTCCAGCATAGGCCTCAAAGCGCTCCATATATCCACTTGCAGATGCTACAAAAAGAGTGTTTCAAAACTGCTCTTTCAGAAGGAAGCTTCAAGTCTGTGAGTTGAATGCACTTCTCACAAAGACGTTTCTGAGAATGCTTCTGTCTAGATTTCATGAGAAGATGTTTCCATTTACATCACAGGCCTCAAATCCCTCCAAATATTCACTTGCGTGTTCTACAAAAAGAGTGTTTCGAAACTTCTCTATCGATTGGTAGGTTCAACTCTCTGAGTTGAATGCACTCTTTACAAAGAGGTTTCTGAGAATATTTCTGTCTAGTTTTTATGTGAAGATATATCCTTTTCCAACATAGGCCTCGAAGCGCTCCGACTAAACAATTGCAGATTCTACAAAAGGAGTGCTTCAAAACTGTTCTATCGAAAGGAACGTTCAAGTCTGTGAGATGAATGCACTCTTCTCAAAGAGGTTTCTGAGAATGCTGCTGTCTAGTTTTTAGGTGAAGACATTTCCTTTTCCAGCATAGGCCTCAAAGCGCTCCAAATACCCACTTGCAGATTCTACAAAAAGAGTGTCTCCCAACTTCTCTATCAATTGGTAGGTTAAAGTCTGTGAGTTGAATGCAATCCACACAAAGAAGTTTCTGAGAATGCTGCTGTTTAGTTCTTATGTGAAGATATTTCCTTTTCCAGCATAGGCCGGAAATCGCTACAAATATCCACTTGCAGATTTTACCAAAAGTGTGCTTCAAAACAGCTCTTTGAAAAGAAAGGTTCAACACTGTGAGTTGAATGCACATATCGTGAAGAAGTTTCTGAGAATGCTTCTGTCTAGTACTTAGGTGAAGAGATTCCATTTCACAGCATAGGCCTCATAGTGCTCCAAATATCCACTTGCAGATTCTACAAAAAGAGTGTTTGAAAACTGTTCTATCAAAAGGAAGGTTCAACACTGTGAGTTGAATGCACATATCGTGAAGAAGTTTCTGAGAATGCTTCTGTCTAGTACTTAGGTGAAGAGATTCCATTTCACAGCAGAGGCCTCATAGTGCTCCAAATATCCACTTGCAGATTCTACAAAAAGAGTGTTTCAAAACTGTTCTATCAAAAGGAAGGTTCAACTCTGTGACTAGAATGCACTCATCACAAAGAAGTTTCTGAGAATGCTTCTGTCTAGTTTTTATGTGAAGACATTTCCTTTTCCAACATAGGCCTCAAAGCGTTCCGAATAAACACTTGCAGATTGTACAAAAGGAGTGTTTCAAAACTGTTCTATGAAAAGGAACGTTCAAGTCTGTGAGTTGAATGCACTCCTCACAAAGAAGTTTCTGAGAATGCAGCTGTCTAGTTTTTGTGTGAAGATATTTCCTTTTCCTTGCATAGGTCTCAAATCGCTGGAAATATCCACTTGCAGATTTCACAAAAAGAGTGTTTCCAAACTGCTCTATCAAAAGACAGGTTCAACTCTGTGAGTGGAATGCACGCATCGAGAAGAACTTTCTGAGAATGCTTCTGTCTAGTTTTTAGGTGAAGATATTACATTTCCCAGCATAGGCCTCAAAGTGCTCCAAATATCCTTTTGCAGATTTTACAAAAAGAGTGTTTCAAAACTGCTCTTTCAAAAAGAAGGTTCAACTGTGTGAGTTGAATGCACTCAACACAAGGAAGTTTCTGAGAATGCTTCTGTCTAGTTTTTATGTGAAGATATTTCCATTTCCAGCATAGGCCTCAAAGCGCTCCAAATATCCATTTGCAGATTCTACAAAAAGAGTGTTTCCAAACTTCTCTATCAATTAGTAGGTTCAACTCTGTGAGGTGAATGCACTCATCACAAAGAAGTTTCTGAGAATGCTGCTGTTTAGTTCTTATGTGAAGATATTTCCTTTTCCAGCATAGGCCGGAAATCGCTCTAAATATCCACTTGCAGATTTTACAAAAAGTGTGTTTCAAAACTGCTCTTTGAAAAGAGAGGTTCAACTCTGTGAGTTGATTGCACATGTGGTGAAGAAGTTTCTGAGAATGCTTCTGTCTAGTACTTAGCTGAAGAGATTTCATTTCACAGCATAGGCCTCATAGTGCTCCAAATATCCACTTGCAGATTCTACGAAAAGAGTGTTTCAAAACTGTTCTATCAAAAGGAAGGTTCAACTCTGTGACTAGAAAGCACTCATCACAAAGAAGTTTCTGAGAATGCTTCTGTCTAGTTTTTATGTGAAGATATTTCCTTTTCCAACATAGGCCTCAAAGCGCTCCGAATAAACACCTGCAGATTGTACAAAAGGAGTGTTTCAAAAGTGTTCTATGAAAAGGAACGTTCAAGTCTGTGAGTTGAATGCACTCCTCACAAAGAAGTTTCTGAGAATGCAGCTGTCTAGCTTTTGTGTGAAGATATTTCCTTTTCCTTGCATAGACCTCAAATCGCTGGAAATATCCACTTGCAGATTTCACAAAAAGAGTGTTTCCAAACTGCTCTATCAAAAGACGGGTTGAAATCTGTGAGTTGAATGCACACATCGAGGAGATCTTTCTGAGAATGCTTCTGTCTAGTTTTTAGGTGAAGATATTCCATTTCCCAGCATGGGCCTCAAAATGCTCCAAATATCCATTTGCAGATTTTACAAAAAGAGTGTTTCAAAACTGCTCTTTCAAAAAGAAGGTTCAAGTCTATGGGTTGAACGCACTCAACACAAGGAAGTTTCTGAGAATGCTTCTGTCCAGTTTTTATGTGAATATATTTCCATTTCCAGCCTAGGCTTCAAAGCGCTCCAAATATCCACTTGCAGATTCTACAAAAAGAGTGTTTCCAAACTTGTCTATCAATTAGTAGGTTTAACTCTGTTAGGTGAATGCACTCATCACAATGAAATTTCTGAGAATGCTTCTCTCTAGTTTTTATGTGAAGCAATTTCCTTTTCCAACATAGGCCTCAAGGTGCTCTGCATAAACACTTGCGAATTCTACAAACTTAGTGATTCAAAACTGTTCTATCAAAAGGAACGTTCAAGTCTGAGGTGAATGCACTCATCAGAGAGAACTTTCTCAGAATGCTTCTGTCTAGTTTTCAGGTGAAGATATTTCATTTCCCAGCATAGGCCTCAAAGCGCTCCAAATATCCACTTGCAGATTCTACAAAAAGAGTCTTTCAAAACTGGTCTTTGAAAAGGAAGGTTCAAATCTGTGAGTTCAAAGCACTCATCAGAGAGAAGTTTCCGAGAATGATTCTATCTAGTTTTCATCTGCATGTGTTTCCTTTTCCACTAGATGCCGCAATCGCACCAAATATCCACTTGCAGTTTCCACGAAAAGAGTGTTGCAGAACTGCTCCATGGAAAGGAGTGTTCAACTCTGTGAGTTCAATCCCCACATGACATAAAAGTTTCTGAAAATGCTTCTGTCCAGTTTGTATATGAAGATATCTCCTTTTCCAGCATGAGCCTCAAAGAGCTCCAAATATCCACTTGCGTATTCTACAAAAACCGTGTTTCATAACTGGTCTATCAAAAGGGAGGTTCAACTCTGTGAGTTGAATGCACTCATCACAAAGAAGTTTCTGTGAATGCTTCCATCTAGCTTTTATGCAATGATATTTCCTTTTGCAGCATAGGCCTCAAAGCGCTCCAAATATCCACTTGCAGATTCTACAAAAAGAGGGTTTCAAAACTGCTCTATCAAAAGGCAGGTTGAACTCCGTGAGTTGAATGCACAAAGCACAGGGAACTTTCTGAGAAAGCTTTTGTCCAGTTTCTACGTGAAGATATTTCCTATTCCTGCATAGGCCTCAAAGCACTCCATCCATCCACATGAAGATTCTACTAAAAGAGTGTTTCGAAACTTCTCTATCAAAAGAAAGGTTGAACTCCGTGAGTTCAACGCACACATCACAAAGAAGTTTCTGAGAATGCTTCTGTCCAGTTTTTATGTGAAGATATTTCCTTTTCCAGCATAGGCCTCAAAGCGCTCCATATATCCACTTGCAGATGCTACAAAAAGAGTGTTTCAAAACTGCTCTTTCAGAAGGAAGCTTCAAGTCTGTGAGTTGAATGCACTTATCACAAAGACGTTTCTGAGAATGCTTCTGTCTAGATTTCATGAGAAGATGTTTCCATTTACATCACAGGCCTCAAATCCCTCCAAATATTCACCTGCGTGTTCTACAAAAAGAGTGTTTCGAAACTTCTCTATCGATTGGTAGGTTCAACTCTCTGAGTTGAATGCACTCTTTACAAAGAGGTTTCTGAGAATATTTCTGTCTAGTTTTTATGTGAAGATATATCCTTTTCCAACATAGGCCTCGAAGCGCTCCGACTAAACAATTGCAGATTCTACAAAAGGAGTGCTTCAAAACTGTTCTATCGAAAGGAACGTTCAAGTCTGTGAGATGAATGCACTCTTCTCAAAGAGGTTTCTGAGAATGCTGCTGTCTAGTTTTTAGGTGAAGACATTTCCTTTTCCAGCATAGGCCTCAAAGCGCTCCAAATACCCACTTGCAGATTCTACAAAAAGAGTGTCTCCCAACTTCTCTATCAATTGGTAGGTTCAAGTCTGTGAGTTGAATGCAATCCACACAAAGAAGTTTCTGAGAATGCTGCTGTTTAGTTCTTATGTGAAGATATTTCCTTTTCCAGCATAGGCCGGAAATCGCTACAAATATCCACTTGCAGATTTTACCAAAAGTGTGCTTCAAAACAGCTCTTTGAAAAGAAAGGTTCAACACAGTGAGTTGAATGCACATATCGTGAAGAAGTTTCTGAGAATGCTTCTGTCTAGTACTTAGGTGAAGAGATTCCATTTCACAGCATAGGCCTCATAGTGCTCCAAATATCCACTTGCAGATTCTACAAAAAGAGTGTTTCAAAACTGTTCTATCAAAAGGAAGGTTCAACTCTGTGACTAGAATGCACTCATCACAAAGAAGTTTCTGAGAATGCTTCTGTCTAGTTTTTATGTGAAGACATTTCCTTTTCCAACATAGGCCTCAAAGCGTTCCGAATAAACACTTGCAGATTGTACAAAAGGAGTGTTTCAAAACTGTTCTATGAAAAGGAACGTTCAAGTCTGTGAGTTGAATGCACTCCTCACAAAGAAGTTTCTGAGAATGCAGCTGTCTAGTTTTTGTGTGAAGATATTTCCTTTTCCTTGCATAGGTCTCAAATCGCTGGAAATATCCACTTGCAGATTACACAAAAAGAGTGTTTCCCAACTGCTCTATCAAAAGACAGGTTCAACTCTGTGAGTGGAATGCACGCATCGAGAAGAACTTTCTGAGAATGCTTCTGTCTAGTTTTTAGGTGAAGATATTACATTTCCCAGCATAGGCCTCAAAGTGCTCCAAATATCCTTTTGCAGATTTTACAAAAAGAGTGTTTCAAAACTGCTCTTTCAAAAAGAAGGTTCAACTGTGTGAGTTGAATGCACTCAACACAAGGAAGTTTCTGAGAATGCTTCTGTCTAGTTTTTATGTGAAGATATTTCCATTTCCAGCATAGGCCTCAAAGCGCTCCAAATATCCATTTGCAGATTCTACAAAAAGAGTGTTTCCAAACTTCTCTATCAATTAGTAGGTTCAACTCTGTGAGGTGAATGCACTCATCACAAAGAAGTTTCTGAGAATGCTGCTGTTTAGTTCTTATGTGAAGATATTTCCTTTTCCAGCATAGGCCGGAAATCGCTCTAAATATCCACTTGCAGATTTTACAAAAAGTGTGTTTCAAAACTGCTCTTTGAAAAGAGAGGTTCAACTCTGTGAGTTGATTGCACATGTGGTGAAGAAGTTTCTGAGAATGCTTCTGTCTAGTACTTAGCTGAAGAGATTTCATTTCACAGCATAGGCCTCATAGTGCTCCAAATATCCACTTGCAGATTCTACGAAAAGAGTGTTTCAAAACTGTTCTATCAAAAGGAAGGTTCAACTCTGTGACTAGAAAGCACTCATCACAAAGAAGTTTCTGAGAATGCTTCTGTCTAGTTTTTATGTGAAGATATTTCCTTTTCCAACATAGGCCTCAAAGCGCTCCGAATAAACACCTGCAGATTGTACAAAAGGAGTGTTTCAAAAGTGTTCTATGAAAAGGAACGTTCAAGTCTGTGAGTTGAATGCACTCCTCACAAAGAAGTTTCTGAGAATGCAGCTGTCTAGTTTTTGTGTGAAGATATTTCCTTTTCCTTGCATAGACCTCAAATCGCTGGAAATATCCACTTGCAGATTTCACAAAAAGAGTGTTTCCAAACTGCTCTATCAAAAGACGGGTTGAAATCTGTGAGTTGAATGCACGCATCGAGGAGATCTTTCTGAGAATGCTTCTGTCTAGTTTTTAGGTGAAGATATTCCATTTCCCAGCATGGGCCTCAAAATGCTCCAAATATCCATTTGCAGATTTTACAAAAAGAGTGTTTCAAAACTGCTCTTTCAAAAAGAAGGATGATTTCCAATTTCATCCATGTCCCTACAAAGGACATGATCATTCTCAGTAAACTATCGCAAGAACAAAAAACCAAACACCGCATATTCTCACTCATAGGTGGGAATTGAACAATGAGAACACATGGACACAGGAAGGGGAACATCACACTTCAGGGACTGTTGTGGGTTGGGGGTAGGGGGGAGGGATAACATTGGGAGATATAACTAATGCTAGATGACGAGTTGGTGGGTGCAGTGCACCAGCATGGCACATGTATACATATGCAAATTACTGCACATTGGGCACATGTACCATAAAACCTAAAGTATAATAATAATAATAATAATAATAATTACAATAAAAGAAAAAAAAAAAAAAAAAAGAAAGTTCAAGTCTATGGGTTGAACGCACTCAACACAAGGAAGTTTCTGAGAATGCTTCTGTCCAGTTTTTATGTGAATATATTTCCATTTCCAGCCTAGGCTTCAAAGCGCTCCAAATATCCACTTGCAGATTCTACAAAAAGAGTGTTTCCAAACTTGTCTATCAATTAGTAGGTTTAACTCTGTTAGCTGAATGCACTCATCACAATGAAATTTCTGAGAATGCTTCTCTCTAGTTTTTATGTGAAGCAATTTCCTTTTCCAACATAGGCCTCAAGGTGCTCTGCATAAACACTTGCGAATTCTACAAACTTAGTGATTCAAAACTGTTCTATCAAAAGGAACGTTCAAGTCTGAGGTGAATGCACTCATCAGAGAGAACTTTCTCAGAATGCTTCTGTCTAGTTTTCAGGTGAAGATATTTCATTGCCAAGCATAGGCCTCAAAGCGCTCCAAATATCCACTTGCAGATTCTACAAAAAGAGTCTTTCAAAACTGCTCTTTGAAAAGGAAGGTTCAAATCTGTGAGTTGAAAGCACTCATCAGAGAGAAGTTTCCGAGAATGATTCTATCTAGTTTTCATCTGCATGTGTTTCCTTTTCCACTAGATGCCGCAATCGCACCAAATATCCACTTGCAGTTTCCACGAAAAGAGTGTTGCAGAACTGCTCCATGGAAAGGAGTGTTCAACTCTGTGAGTTCAATCCCCACATGACATAAAAGTTTCTGAAAATGCTTCTGTCCAGTTTGTATATGAAGATATCTCCTTTTCCAGCATAAGCCTCAAAGAGCTCCAAATATCCACTTGCGTATTCTACAAAAACCGTGTTTCATAACTGGTCTATCAAAAGGGAGGTTCAACTCTGTGAGTTGAATGCACTCATCACAAAGAAGTTTCTGTGAATGCTTCCATCTAGCTTTTATGCAATGATATTTCCTTTTACAGCACAGGCCTCAAAGCGCTCCAAATATCCACTTGCAGATTCTACAAAAAGAGGGTTTCAAAACTGCTCTATCAAAAGGCAGGTTGAACTCCGTGAGTTGAATGCACAAAGCACAGGGAACTTTCTGAGAAAGCTTTTGTCCAGTTTCTACGTGAAGATATTTCCTATTCCTGCATAGGCCTCAAAGCACTCCATCCATCCACATGAAGATTCTACTAAAAGAGTGTTTCGAAACTTCTCTATCAAAAGAAAGGTTGAACTCCGTGAGTTCAACGCACACATCACAAAGAAGTTTCTGAGAATGCTTCTGTCCAGTTTTTATGTGAAGATATTTCCTTTTCCAGCATAGGCCTCAAAGCGCTCCATATATCCACTTGCAGATGCTACAAAAAGAGTGTTTCAAAACTGCTCTTTCAGAAGGAAGCTTCAAGTCTGTGAGTTGAATGCACTTCTCACAAAGACGTTTCTGAGAATGCTTCTGTCTAGATTTCATGAGAAGATGTTTCCATTTACATCACAGGCCTCAAATCCCTCCAAATATTCACTTGCGTGTTCTACAAAAAGAGTGTTTCGAAACTTCTCTATCGATTGGTAGGTTCAACTCTCTGAGTTGAATGCACTCTTTACAAAGAGGTTTCTGAGAATATTTCTGTCTAGTTTTTATGTGAAGATATATCCTTTTCCAACATAGGCCTCGAAGCGCTCCGACTAAACAATTGCAGATTCTACAAAAGGAGTGCTTCAAAACTGTTCTATCGAAAGGAACGTTCAAGTCTGTGAGATGAATGCACTCTTCTCAAAGAGGTTTCTGAGAATGCTGCTGTCTAGTTTTTAGGTGAAGACATTTCCTTTTCCAGCATAGGCCTCAAAGCGCTCCAAATACCCACTTGCAGATTCTACAAAAAGAGTGTCTCCCAACTTCTCTATCAATTGGTAGGTTAAAGTCTGTGAGTTGAATGCAATCCACACAAAGAAGTTTCTGAGAATGCTGCTGTTTAGTTCTTATGTGAAGATATTTCCTTTTCCAGCATAGGCCGGAAATCGCTACAAATATCCACTTGCAGATTTTACCAAAAGTGTGCTTCAAAACAGCTCTTTGAAAAGAAAGGTTCAACACTGTGAGTTGAATGCACATATCGTGAAGAAGTTTCTGAGAATGCTTCTGTCTAGTACTTAGGTGAAGAGATTCCATTTCACAGCATAGGCCTCATAGTGCTCCAAATATCCACTTGCAGATTCTACAAAAAGAGTGTTTGAAAACTGTTCTATCAAAAGGAAGGTTCAACACTGTGAGTTGAATGCACATATCGTGAAGAAGTTTCTGAGAATGCTTCTGTCTAGTACTTAGGTGAAGAGATTCCATTTCACAGCAGAGGCCTCATAGTGCTCCAAATATCCACTTGCAGATTCTACAAAAAGAGTGTTTCAAAACTGTTCTATCAAAAGGAAGGTTCAACTCTGTGACTAGAATGCACTCATCACAAAGAAGTTTCTGAGAATGCTTCTGTCTAGTTTTTATGTGAAGACATTTCCTTTTCCAACATAGGCCTCAAAGCGTTCCGAATAAACACTTGCAGATTGTACAAAAGGAGTGTTTCAAAACTGTTCTATGAAAAGGAACGTTCAAGTCTGTGAGTTGAATGCACTCCTCACAAAGAAGTTTCTGAGAATGCAGCTGTCTAGTTTTTGTGTGAAGATATTTCCTTTTCCTTGCATAGGTCTCAAATCGCTGGAAATATCCACTTGCAGATTTCACAAAAAGAGTGTTTCCAAACTGCTCTATCAAAAGACAGGTTCAACTCTGTGAGTGGAATGCACGCATCGAGAAGAACTTTCTGAGAATGCTTCTGTCTAGTTTTTAGGTGAAGATATTACATTTCCCAGCATAGGCCTCAAAGTGCTCCAAATATCCTTTTGCAGATTTTACAAAAAGAGTGTTTCAAAACTGCTCTTTCAAAAAGAAGGTTCAACTCTGTGAGTTGAATGCACTCAACACAAGGAAGTTTCTGAGAATGCTTCTCTCTAGTTTTTATGTGAAGGTATTTCCATTTCCAGCATAGGCCTCAAAGCGCTCCAAATATCCATTTGCAGATCCTACAAAAAGAGTGTTTCCAAACTTCTCTATCAATTAGTAGGTTCAACTCTGTGAGGTGAATGCACTCATCACAAAGAAGTTTCTGAGAATGCTGCTGTTTAGTTCTTATGTGAAGATATTTCCTTTTCCAGCATAGGCCGGAAATCGCTCTAAATATCCACTTGCAGATTTTACCAAAAGTGTGTTTCAAAACTGCTCTGTGAAAAGAAGGGTTCAACTCTGTGAGTTGATTGCACATGTGGTGGAGAAGTTTCTGAGAATGCTTCTGTCTAGTACTTAGCTGAAGAGATTTCATTTCACAGCATAGGCCTCATAGTGCTCCAAATATCCACTTGCAGATTCTACAAAAAGAGTGTTTCAAAACTGTTCTATCAAAAGGAAGGTTCAACTCTGTGACTAGAATGCACTCATCACAAAGAAGTTTCTGAGAATGCTTCTGTCTAGTTTTTATGTGAAGATATTTCCTTTTCCAACATAGGCCTCAAAGCGCTCCGAATAAACACCTGCAGATTGTACAAAAGGAGTGTTTCAAAACTGTTCTATGAAAAGGAACGTTCAAGTCTGTGAGTTGAATGCACTCCTCACAAAGAAGTTTCTGAGAATGCAGCTGTCTAGTTTTTGTTTGAAGATATTTCCTTTTCCTTGCATAGACCTCAAATCGCTGGAAATATCCACTTGCAGATTTCACAAAAAGAGTGTTTCCAAACTGCTCTATCAAAAGACGGGTTGAAATCTGTGAGTTGAATGCACGCATCGAGGAGATCTTTCTGAGAATGCTTCTGTCTAGTTTTTAGGTGAAGATATTCCATTTCCCAGCATGGGCCTCAAAATGCTCCAAATATCCATTTGCAGATTTTACAAAAAGAGTGTTTCAAAACTGCTCTTTCAAAAAGAAGGTTCAAGTCTATGGGTTGAACGCACTCAACACAAGGAAGTTTCTGAGAATGCTTCTGTCCAGTTTTTCTGTGAATATATTTCCATTTCCAGCCTTGGCTTCAAAGCGCTCCAAATATCCACTTGCAGATTCTACAAAAAGAGTGTTTCCAAACTTGTCTATCAATTAGTATGTTCAACTCTGTTAGGTGAATGCACTCATCACAATGAAATTTCTGAGAATGCTTCTCTCTAGTTTTTATGTGAAGCAATTTCCTTTTCCAACATAGGCCTCAAGGTGCTCTGCATAAACACTTGCGAATTCTACAAACTTAGTGATTCAAAACTGTTCTATCAAAAGGAACGTTCAAGTCTGAGGTGAATGCACTCATCAGAGAGAACTTTCTCAGAATGCTTCTGTCTAGTTTTCAGGTGAAGATATTTCACTTCCCAGCATAGGCCTCAAAGCGCTCCAAATATCCACTTGCAGATTCTACAAAAAGAGTCTTTCAAAACTGCTCTTTGAAAAGGAAGGTTCAAATCTGTGAGTTGAAAGCACTCATCAGAGAGAAGTTTCCGAGAATGATTCTATCTAGTTTTCATCTGCATGTGTTTCCTTTTCCACTAGATGCCGCAATCGCACCAAATATCCACTTGCAGTTTCCACGAAAAGAGTGTTGCAGAACTGCTCCATGGAAAGGAGTGTTCAACTCTGTGAGTTCAATCCCCACATGACATAAAAGTTTCTGAAAATGCTTCTGTCCAGTTTGTATATGAAGATATCTCCTTTTCCAGCATAAGCCTCAAAGAGCTCCAAATATCCACTTGCGTATTCTACAAAAACCGTGTTTCATAACTGGTCTATCAAAAGGGAGGTTCAACTCTGTGAGTTGAATGCACTCATCACAAAGAAGTTTCTGTGAATGCTTCCATCTAGCTTTTATGCAATGATATTTCCTTTTGCAGCATAGGCCTCAAAGCGCTCCAAATATCCACTTGCAGATTCTACAAAAAGAGGGTTTCAAAACTGCTCTATCAAAAGGCAGGTTGAACTCCGTGAGTTGAATGCACAAAGCACAGGGAACTTTCTGAGAAAGCTTTTGTCCAGTTTCTACGTGAAGATATTTCCTATTCCTGCATAGGCCTCAAAGCACTCCATCCATCCACATGAAGATTCTACTAAAAGAGTGTTTCGAAACTTCTCTATCAAAGGAAAGGTTGAACTCCGTGAGTTCAACGCACACATCACAAAGAAGTTTCTGAGAATGCTTCTGTCCAGTTTTTATGTGAAGATATTTCCTTTTCCAGCATAGGCCTCAAAGCGCTCCATATATCCACTTGCAGATGCTACAAAAAGAGTGTTTCAAAACTGCTCTTTCAGAAGGAAGCTTCAAGTCTGTGAGTTGAATGCACTTCTCACAACGACGTTTCTGAGAATGCTTCTGTCTAGATTTCATGAGAAGATGTTTCCATTTACATCACAGGCCTCAAATCCCTCCAAATATTCACTTGCGTGTTCTACAAAAAGATTGTTTCGAAACTTCTCTATCGATTGGTAGGTTCAACTCTCTGAGTTGAATGCACTCTTTACAAAGAGGTTTCTGAGAATATTTCTGTCTAGTTTTTATGTGAAGATATATCCTTTTCCAACATAGGCCTCGAAGCGCTCCGACTAAACAATTGCAGATTCTACAAAAGGAGTGCTTCAAAACTGTTCTATCGAAAGGAACGTTCAAGTCTGTGAGATAAATGCACTCTTCTCAAAGAGGTTTCTGAGAATGCTGCTGTCTAGTTTTTAGGTGAAGACATTTCCTTTTCCAGCATAGGCCTCAAAGCGCTCCAAATACCCACTCGCAGATTCTACAAAAAGAGTGTCTCCCAACTTCTCTATCAATTGGTAGGTTCAAGTCTGTGAGTTGAATGCAATCCACACAAAGAAGTTTCTGAGAATGCTGCTGTTTAGTTCTTATGTGAAGATATTTCCTTTTCCAGCATAGGCCGGAAATCGCTACAAATATCCACTTGCAGATTTTACCGAAAGTGTGCTTCAAAACTGCTCTTTGAAAAGAAAGGTTCAACACTGTGAGTTGAATGCACATATCGTGAAGAAGTTTCTGAGAATGCTTCTGTCTAGTACTTAGGTGAAGAGATTCCATTTCACAGCATAGGCCTCATAGTGCTCCAAATATCCACTTGCAGATTCTACAAAAAGAGTGTTTGAAAACTGTTCTATCAAAAGGAAGGTTCAACTCTGTGAGTAGAATGCACTCATCACAAAGAAGTTTCTGAGAATGCTTCTGTCTAGTTTTTATGTGAAGACATTTCCTTTTCCAACATAGGCCTCAAAGCGTTCCGAATAAACACTTGCAGATTGTACAAAAGGAGTGTTTCAAAACTGTTCTATGAAAAGGAACGTTCAAGTCTGTGAGTTGAATGCACTCCTCACAAAGAAGTTTCTGAGAATGCAGCTGTCTAGTTTTTGTGTGAAGATATTTCCTTTTCCTTGCATAGGTCTCAAATCGCTGGAAATATCCACTTGCAGATTTCACAAAAAGAGTGTTTCCAAACTGCTCTATCAAAAGACAGGTTCAACTCTGTGAGTGGAATGCACGCATCGAGAAGAACTTTCTGAGAATGCTTCTGTCTAGTTTTTAGGTGAAGATATTACATTTCCCAGCATAGGCCTCAAAGTGCTCCAAATATCCTTTTGCAGATTTTACAAAAAGAGTGTTTCAAAACTGCTCTTTCTAAAAGAAGGTTCAACTCTGTGAGTTGAATGCACTCAACACAAGGAAGTTTCTGAGAATGCTTCTCTCTAGTTTTTATGTGAAGGTATTTCCATTTCCAGCATAGGCCTCAAAGCGCTCCAAATATCCATTTGCAGATCCTACAAAAAGAGTGTTTCCAAACTTCTCTATCAATTAGTAGGTTCAACTCTGTGAGGTGAATGCACTCATCACCAAGAAGTTTCTGAGAATGCTGCTGTTTAGTTCTTATGTGAAGATATTTCCTTTTCCAGCATAGGCCGGAAATCGCTCTAAATATCCACTTGCAGATTTTACCAAAAGTGTGTTTCAAAACTGCTCTGTGAAAAGAAGGGTTCAACTCTGTGAGTTGATTGCACATGTGGTGGAGAAGTTTCTGAGAATGCTTCTGTCTAGTACTTAGCTGAAGAGATTTCATTTCACAGCATAGGCCTCATAGTGCTCCAAATATCCACTTGCAGATTCTACAAAAAGAGTGTTTCAAAACTGTTCTATCAAAAGGATGGTTCAACTCTGTGACTAGAATGCACTCATCACAAAGAAGTTTCTGAGAATGCTTCTGTCTAGTTTTTATGTGAAGATATTTCCTTTTCCAACATAGGCCTCAAAGCGCTCCGAATAAACACCTGCAGATTGTACAAAAGGAGTGTTTCAAAACTGTTCTATGAAAAGGAACGTTCAAGTCTGTGAGTTGAATGCACTCCTCACAAAGAAGTTTCTGAGAATGCAGCTGTCTAGTTTTTGTGTGAAGATATTTCCTTTTCCTTGCATAGACCTCAAATCGCTGGAAATATCCACTTGCAGATTTCACAAAAAGAGTGTTTCCAAACTGCTCTATCAAAAGACGGGTTGAAATCTGTGAGTTGAATGCACGCATCGAGGAGATCTTTCTGAGAATGCTTCTGTCTAGTTTTTAGGTGAAGATATTCCATTTCCCAGCATGGGCCTCAAAATGCTCCAAATATCCATTTGCAGATTTTACAAAAAGAGTGTTTCAAAACTGCTCTTTCAAAAAGAAGGTTCAAGTCTATGGGTTGAACGCACTCAACACAAGGAAGTTTCTGAGAATGCTTCTGTCCAGTTTTTCTGTGAATATATTTCCATTTCCAGCCTAGGCTTCAAAGCGCTCCAAATATCCACTTGCAGATTCTACAAAAAGAGTGTTTCCAAACTTGTCTATCAATTAGTAGGTTTAACTCTGTTAGGTGAATGCACTCATCACAATGAAATTTCTGAGAATGCTTCTCTCTAGTTTTTATGTGAAGCAATTTCCTTTTCCAACATAGGCCTCAAGGTGCTCTGCATAAACACTTGCGAATTCTACAAACTTAGTGATTCAAAACTGTTCTATCAAAAGGAACGTTCAAGTCTGAGGTGAATGCACTCATCAGAGAGAACTTTCTCAGAATGCTTCTGTCTAGTTTTCAGGTGAAGATATTTCATTTCCCAGCATAGGCCTCAAAGCGCTCCAAATATCCACTTGCAGATTCTACAAAAAGAGTCTTTCAAAACTGGTCTTTGAAAAGGAAGGTTCAAATCTGTGATGTCAAAGCACTCATCAGAGAGAAGTTTCCGAGAATGATTCTATCTAGTTTTCATCTGCATGTGTTTCCTTTTCCACTAGATGCCGCAATCGCACCAAATATCCACTTGCAGTTTCCACGAAAAGAGTGTTGCAGAACTGCTCCATGGAAAGGAGTGTTCAACTCTGTGAGTTCAATCCCCACATGACATAAAAGTTTCTGAAAATGCTTCTGTCCAGTTTGTATATGAAGATATCTCCTTTTCCAGCATGAGCCTCAAAGAGCTCCAAATATCCACTTGCGTATTCTACAAAAACCGTGTTTCATAACTGGTCTATCAAAAGGGAGGTTCAACTCTGTGAGTTGAATGCACTCATCACAAAGAAGTTTCTGTGAATGCTTCCATCTAGCTTTTATGCAATGATATTTCCTTTTGCAGCATAGGCCTCAAAGCGCTCCAAATATCCACTTGCAGATTCTACAAAAAGAGGGTTTCAAAACTGCTCTATCAAAAGGCAGGTTGAACTCCGTGAGTTGAATGCACAAAGCACAGGGAACTTTCTGAGAAAGCTTTTGTCCAGTTTCTACGTGAAGATATTTCCTATTCCTGCATAGGCCTCAAAGCACTCCATCCATCCACATGAAGATTCTACTAAAAGAGTGTTTCGAAACTTCTCTATCAAAAGAAAGGTTGAACTCCGTGAGTTCAACGCACACATCACAAAGAAGTTTCTGAGAATGCTTCTGTCCAGTTTTTATGTGAAGATATTTCCTTTTCCAGCATAGGCCTCAAAGCGCTCCATATATCCACTTGCAGATGCTACAAAAAGAGTGTTTCAAAACTGCTCTTTCAGAAGGAAGCTTCAAGTCTGTGAGTTGAATGCACTTATCACAAAGACGTTTCTGAGAATGCTTCTGTCTAGATTTCATGAGAAGATGTTTCCATTTACATCACAGGCCTCAAATCCCTCCAAATATTCACCTGCGTGTTCTACAAAAAGAGTGTTTCGAAACTTCTCTATCGATTGGTAGGTTCAACTCTCTGAGTTGAATGCACTCTTTACAAAGAGGTTTCTGAGAATATTTCTGTCTAGTTTTTATGTGAAGATATATCCTTTTCCAACATAGGCCTCGAAGCGCTCCGACTAAACAATTGCAGATTCTACAAAAGGAGTGCTTCAAAACTGTTCTATCGAAAGGAACGTTCAAGTCTGTGAGATGAATGCACTCTTCTCAAAGAGGTTTCTGAGAATGCTGCTGTCTAGTTTTTAGGTGAAGACATTTCCTTTTCCAGCATAGGCCTCAAAGCGCTCCAAATACCCACTTGCAGATTCTACAAAAAGAGTGTCTCCCAACTTCTCTATCAATTGGTAGGTTCAAGTCTGTGAGTTGAATGCAATCCACACAAAGAAGTTTCTGAGAATGCTGCTGTTTAGTTCTTATGTGAAGATATTTCCTTTTCCAGCATAGGCCGGAAATCGCTACAAATATCCACTTGCAGATTTTACCAAAAGTGTGCTTCAAAACAGCTCTTTGAAAAGAAAGGTTCAACACAGTGAGTTGAATGCACATATCGTGAAGAAGTTTCTGAGAATGCTTCTGTCTAGTACTTAGGTGAAGAGATTCCATTTCACAGCATAGGCCTCATAGTGCTCCAAATATCCACTTGCAGATTCTACAAAAAGAGTGTTTCAAAACTGTTCTATCAAAAGGAAGGTTCAACTCTGTGACTAGAATGCACTCATCACAAAGAAGTTTCTGAGAATGCTTCTGTCTAGTTTTTATGTGAAGACATTTCCTTTTCCAACATAGGCCTCAAAGCGTTCCGAATAAACACTTGCAGATTGTACAAAAGGAGTGTTTCAAAACTGTTCTATGAAAAGGAACGTTCAAGTCTGTGAGTTGAATGCACTCCTCACAAAGAAGTTTCTGAGAATGCAGCTGTCTAGTTTTTGTGTGAAGATATTTCCTTTTCCTTGCATAGGTCTCAAATCGCTGGAAATATCCACTTGCAGATTACACAAAAAGAGTGTTTCCCAACTGCTCTATCAAAAGACAGGTTCAACTCTGTGAGTGGAATGCACGCATCGAGAAGAACTTTCTGAGAATGCTTCTGTCTAGTTTTTAGGTGAAGATATTACATTTCCCAGCATAGGCCTCAAAGTGCTCCAAATATCCTTTTGCAGATTTTACAAAAAGAGTGTTTCAAAACTGCTCTTTCAAAAAGAAGGTTCAACTGTGTGAGTTGAATGCACTCAACACAAGGAAGTTTCTGAGAATGCTTCTGTCTAGTTTTTATGTGAAGATATTTCCATTTCCAGCATAGGCCTCAAAGCGCTCCAAATATCCATTTGCAGATTCTACAAAAAGAGTGTTTCCAAACTTCTCTATCAATTAGTAGGTTCAACTCTGTGAGGTGAATGCACTCATCACAAAGAAGTTTCTGAGAATGCTGCTGTTTAGTTCTTATGTGAAGATATTTCCTTTTCCAGCATAGGCCGGAAATCGCTCTAAATATCCACTTGCAGATTTTACAAAAAGTGTGTTTCAAAACTGCTCTTTGAAAAGAGAGGTTCAACTCTGTGAGTTGATTGCACATGTGGTGAAGAAGTTTCTGAGAATGCTTCTGTCTAGTACTTAGCTGAAGAGATTTCATTTCACAGCATAGGCCTCATAGTGCTCCAAATATCCACTTGCAGATTCTACGAAAAGAGTGTTTCAAAACTGTTCTATCAAAAGGAAGGTTCAACTCTGTGACTAGAAAGCACTCATCACAAAGAAGTTTCTGAGAATGCTTCTGTCTAGTTTTTATGTGAAGATATTTCCTTTTCCAACATAGGCCTCAAAGCGCTCCGAATAAACACCTGCAGATTGTACAAAAGGAGTGTTTCAAAAGTGTTCTATGAAAAGGAACGTTCAAGTCTGTGAGTTGAATGCACTCCTCACAAAGAAGTTTCTGAGAATGCAGCTGTCTAGTTTTTGTGTGAAGATATTTCCTTTTCCTTGCATAGACCTCAAATCGCTGGAAATATCCACTTGCAGATTTCACAAAAAGAGTGTTTCCAAACTGCTCTATCAAAAGACGGGTTGAAATCTGTGAGTTGAATGCACGCATCGAGGAGATCTTTCTGAGAATGCTTCTGTCTAGTTTTTAGGTGAAGATATTCCATTTCCCAGCATGGGCCTCAAAATGCTCCAAATATCCATTTGCAGATTTTACAAAAAGAGTGTTTCAAAACTGCTCTTTCAAAAAGAAGGATGATTTCCAATTTCATCCATGTCCCTACAAAGGACATGATCATTCTCAGTAAACTATCGCAAGAACAAAAAACCAAACACCGCATATTCTCACTCATAGGTGGGAATTGAACAATGAGAACACATGGACACAGGAAGGGGAACATCACACTTCAGGGACTGTTGTGGGTTGGGGGTAGGGGGGAGGGATAACATTGGGAGATATAACTAATGCTAGATGACGAGTTGGTGGGTGCAGTGCACCAGCATGGCACATGTATACATATGCAAATTACTGCACATTGGGCACATGTACCATAAAACCTAAAGTATAATAATAATAATAATAATAATAATTACAATAAAAGAAAAAAAAAAAAAAAAAAAAGAAAGTTCAAGTCTATGGGTTGAACGCACTCAACACAAGGAAGTTTCTGAGAATGCTTCTGTCCAGTTTTTATGTGAATATATTTCCATTTCCAGCCTAGGCTTCAAAGCGCTCCAAATATCCACTTGCAGATTCTACAAAAAGAGTGTTTCCAAACTTGTCTATCAATTAGTAGGTTTAACTCTGTTAGCTGAATGCACTCATCACAATGAAATTTCTGAGAATGCTTCTCTCTAGTTTTTATGTGAAGCAATTTCCTTTTCCAACATAGGCCTCAAGGTGCTCTGCATAAACACTTGCGAATTCTACAAACTTAGTGATTCAAAACTGTTCTATCAAAAGGAACGTTCAAGTCTGAGGTGAATGCACTCATCAGAGAGAACTTTCTCAGAATGCTTCTGTCTAGTTTTCAGGTGAAGATATTTCATTGCCAAGCATAGGCCTCAAAGCGCTCCAAATATCCACTTGCAGATTCTACAAAAAGAGTCTTTCAAAACTGCTCTTTGAAAAGGAAGGTTCAAATCTGTGAGTTGAAAGCACTCATCAGAGAGAAGTTTCCGAGAATGATTCTATCTAGTTTTCATCTGCATGTGTTTCCTTTTCCACTAGATGCCGCAATCGCACCAAATATCCACTTGCAGTTTCCACGAAAAGAGTGTTGCAGAACTGCTCCATGGAAAGGAGTGTTCAACTCTGTGAGTTCAATCCCCACATGACATAAAAGTTTCTGAAAATGCTTCTGTCCAGTTTGTATATGAAGATATCTCCTTTTCCAGCATAAGCCTCAAAGAGCTCCAAATATCCACTTGCGTATTCTACAAAAACCGTGTTTCATAACTGGTCTATCAAAAGGGAGGTTCAACTCTGTGAGTTGAATGCACTCATCACAAAGAAGTTTCTGTGAATGCTTCCATCTAGCTTTTATGCAATGATATTTCCTTTTACAGCACAGGCCTCAAAGCGCTCCAAATATCCACTTGCAGATTCTACAAAAAGAGGGTTTCAAAACTGCTCTATCAAAAGGCAGGTTGAACTCCGTGAGTTGAATGCACAAAGCACAGGGAACTTTCTGAGAAAGCTTTTGTCCAGTTTCTACGTGAAGATATTTCCTATTCCTGCATAGGCCTCAAAGCACTCCATCCATCCACATGAAGATTCTACTAAAAGAGTGTTTCGAAACTTCTCTATCAAAAGAAAGGTTGAACTCCGTGAGTTCAACGCACACATCACAAAGAAGTTTCTGAGAATGCTTCTGTCCAGTTTTTATGTGAAGATATTTCCTTTTCCAGCATAGGCCTCAAAGCGCTCCATATATCCACTTGCAGATGCTACAAAAAGAGTGTTTCAAAACTGCTCTTTCAGAAGGAAGCTTCAAGTCTGTGAGTTGAATGCACTTCTCACAAAGACGTTTCTGAGAATGCTTCTGTCTAGATTTCATGAGAAGATGTTTCCATTTACATCACAGGCCTCAAATCCCTCCAAATATTCACTTGCGTGTTCTACAAAAAGAGTGTTTCGAAACTTCTCTATCGATTGGTAGGTTCAACTCTCTGAGTTGAATGCACTCTTTACAAAGAGGTTTCTGAGAATATTTCTGTCTAGTTTTTATGTGAAGATATATCCTTTTCCAACATAGGCCTCGAAGCGCTCCGACTAAACAATTGCAGATTCTACAAAAGGAGTGCTTCAAAACTGTTCTATCGAAAGGAACGTTCAAGTCTGTGAGATGAATGCACTCTTCTCAAAGAGGTTTCTGAGAATGCTGCTGTCTAGTTTTTAGGTGAAGACATTTCCTTTTCCAGCATAGGCCTCAAAGCGCTCCAAATACCCACTTGCAGATTCTACAAAAAGAGTGTCTCCCAACTTCTCTATCAATTGGTAGGTTAAAGTCTGTGAGTTGAATGCAATCCACACAAAGAAGTTTCTGAGAATGCTGCTGTTTAGTTCTTATGTGAAGATATTTCCTTTTCCAGCATAGGCCGGAAATCGCTACAAATATCCACTTGCAGATTTTACCAAAAGTGTGCTTCAAAACAGCTCTTTGAAAAGAAAGGTTCAACACTGTGAGTTGAATGCACATATCGTGAAGAAGTTTCTGAGAATGCTTCTGTCTAGTACTTAGGTGAAGAGATTCCATTTCACAGCATAGGCCTCATAGTGCTCCAAATATCCACTTGCAGATTCTACAAAAAGAGTGTTTGAAAACTGTTCTATCAAAAGGAAGGTTCAACACTGTGAGTTGAATGCACATATCGTGAAGAAGTTTCTGAGAATGCTTCTGTCTAGTACTTAGGTGAAGAGATTCCATTTCACAGCAGAGGCCTCATAGTGCTCCAAATATCCACTTGCAGATTCTACAAAAAGAGTGTTTCAAAACTGTTCTATCAAAAGGAAGGTTCAACTCTGTGACTAGAATGCACTCATCACAAAGAAGTTTCTGAGAATGCTTCTGTCTAGTTTTTATGTGAAGACATTTCCTTTTCCAACATAGGCCTCAAAGCGTTCCGAATAAACACTTGCAGATTGTACAAAAGGAGTGTTTCAAAACTGTTCTATGAAAAGGAACGTTCAAGTCTGTGAGTTGAATGCACTCCTCACAAAGAAGTTTCTGAGAATGCAGCTGTCTAGTTTTTGTGTGAAGATATTTCCTTTTCCTTGCATAGGTCTCAAATCGCTGGAAATATCCACTTGCAGATTTCACAAAAAGAGTGTTTCCAAACTGCTCTATCAAAAGACAGGTTCAACTCTGTGAGTGGAATGCACGCATCGAGAAGAACTTTCTGAGAATGCTTCTGTCTAGTTTTTAGGTGAAGATATTACATTTCCCAGCATAGGCCTCAAAGTGCTCCAAATATCCTTTTGCAGATTTTACAAAAAGAGTGTTTCAAAACTGCTCTTTCAAAAAGAAGGTTCAACTCTGTGAGTTGAATGCACTCAACACAAGGAAGTTTCTGAGAATGCTTCTGTCTAGTTTTTATGTGAAGATATTTCCATTTCCAGCATAGGCCTCAAAGCGCTCCAAATATCCATTTGCAGATTCTACAAAAAGAGTGTTTCCAAACTTCTCTATCAATTAGTAGGTTCAACTCTGTGAGGTGAATGCACTCATCACAAAGAAGTTTCTGAGAATGCTGCTGTTTAGTTCTTATGTGAAGATATTTCCTTTTCCAGCATAGGCCGGAAATCGCTCTAAATATCCACTTGCAGATTTTACAAAAAGTGTGTTTCAAAACTGCTCTTTGAAAAGAGAGGTTCAACTCTGTGAGTTGATTGCACATGTGGTGAAGAAGTTTCTGAGAATGCTTCTGTCTAGTACTTAGCTGAAGAGATTTCATTTCACAGCATAGGCCTCATAGTGCTCCAAATATCCACTTGCAGATTCTACGAAAAGAGTGTTTCAAAACTGTTCTATCAAAAGGAAGGTTCAACTCTGTGACTAGAAAGCACTCATCACAAAGAAGTTTCTGAGAATGCTTCTGTCTAGTTTTTATGTGAAGATATTTCCTTTTCCAACATAGGCCTCAAAGCGCTCCGAATAAACACCTGCAGATTGTACAAAAGGAGTGTTTCAAAACTGTTCTATGAAAAGGAACGTTCAAGTCTGTGAGTTGAATGCACTCCTCACAAAGAAGTTTCTGAGAATGCAGCTGTCTAGCTTTTGTGTGAAGATATTTCCTTTTCCTTGCATAGACCTCAAATCGCTGGAAATATCCACTTGCAGATTTCACAAAAAGAGTGTTTCCAAACTGCTCTATCAAAAGACGGGTTGAAATCTGTGAGTTGAATGCACGCATCGAGGAGATCTTTCTGAGAATGCTTCTGTCTAGTTTTTAGGTGAAGATATTCCATTTCCCAGCATGGGCCTCAAAATGCTCCAAATATCCATTTGCAGATTTTACAAAAAGAGTGTTTCAAAACTGCTCTTTCAAAAAGAAGGTTCAAGTCTATGGGTTGAACGCACTCAACACAAGGAAGTTTCTGAGAATGCTTCTGTCCAGTTTTTATGTGAATATATTTCCATTTCCAGCCTAGGCTTCAAAGCGCTCCAAATATCCACTTGCAGATTCTACAAAAAGAGTGTTTCCAAACTTGTCTATCAATTAGTAGGTTTAACTCTGTTAGGTGAATGCACTCATCACAATGAAATTTCTGAGAATGCTTCTCTCTAGTTTTTATGTGAAGCAATTTCCTTTTCCAACATAGGCCTCAAGGTGCTCTGCATAAACACTTGCGAATTCTACAAACTTAGTGATTCAAAACTGTTCTATCAAAAGGAACGTTCAAGTCTGAGGTGAATGCACTCATCAGAGAGAACTTTCTCAGAATGCTTCTGTCTAGTTTTCAGGTGAAGATATTTCATTTCCCAGCATAGGCCTCAAAGCGCTCCAAATATCCACTTGCAGATTCTACAAAAAGAGTCTTTCAAAACTGCTCTTTGAAAAGGAAGGTTCAAATCTGTGAGTTCAAAGCACTCATCAGAGAGAAGTTTCCGAGAATGATTCTATCTAGTTTTCATCTGCATGTGTTTCCTTTTCCACTAGATGCCGCAATCGCACCAAATATCCACTTGCAGTTTCCACGAAAAGAGTGTTGCAGAACTGCTCCATGGAAAGGAGTGTTCAACTCTGTGAGTTCAATCCCCACATGACATAAAAGTTTCTGAAAATGCTTCTGTCCAGTTTGTATATGAAGATATCTCCTTTTCCAGCATGAGCCTCAAAGAGCTCCAAATATCCACTTGCGTATTCTACAAAAACCGTGTTTCATAACTGGTCTATCAAAAGGGAGGTTCAACTCTGTGAGTTGAATGCACTCATCACAAAGAAGTTTCTGTGAATGCTTCCATCTAGCTTTTATGCAATGATATTTCCTTTTGCAGCATAGGCCTCAAAGCGCTCCAAATATCCACTTGCAGATTCTACAAAAAGAGGGTTTCAAAACTGCTCTATCAAAAGGCAGGTTGAACTCCGTGAGTTGAATGCACAAAGCACAGGGAACTTTCTGAGAAAGCTTTTGTCCAGTTTCTACGTGAAGATATTTCCTATTCCTGCATAGGCCTCAAAGCACTCCATCCATCCACATGAAGATTCTACTAAAAGAGTGTTTCGAAACTTCTCTATCAAAAGAAAGGTTGAACTCCGTGAGTTCAACGCACACATCACAAAGAAGTTTCTGAGAATGCTTCTGTCCAGTTTTTATGTGAAGATATTTCCTTTTCCAGCATAGGCCTCAAAGCGCTCCATATATCCACTTGCAGATGCTACAAAAAGAGTGTTTCAAAACTGCTCTTTCAGAAGGAAGCTTCAAGTCTGTGAGTTGAATGCACTTCTCACAAAGACGTTTCTGAGAATGCTTCTGTCTAGATTTCATGAGAAGATGTTTCCATTTACATCACAGGCCTCAAATCCCTCCAAATATTCACTTGCGTGTTCTACAAAAAGAGTGTTTCGAAACTTCTCTATCGATTGGTAGGTTCAACTCTCTGAGTTGAATGCACTCTTTACAAAGAGGTTTCTGAGAATATTTCTGTCTAGTTTTTATGTGAAGATATATCCTTTTCCAACATAGGCCTCGAAGCGCTCCGACTAAACAATTGCAGATTCTACAAAAGGAGTGCTTCAAAACTGTTCTATCGAAAGGAACGTTCAAGTCTGTGAGATGAATGCACTCTTCTCAAAGAGGTTTCTGAGAATGCTGCTGTCTAGTTTTTAGGTGAAGACATTTCCTTTTCCAGCATAGGCCTCAAAGCGCTCCAAATACCCACTTGCAGATTCTACAAAAAGAGTGTCTCCCAACTTCTCTATCAATTGGTAGGTTCAAGTCTGTGAGTTGAATGCAATCCACACAAAGAAGTTTCTGAGAATGCTGCTGTTTAGTTCTTATGTGAAGATATTTCCTTTTCCAGCATAGGCCGGAAATCGCTACAAATATCCACTTGCAGATTTTACCAAAAGTGTGCTTCAAAACAGCTCTTTGAAAAGAAAGGTTCAACACAGTGAGTTGAATGCACATATCGTGAAGAAGTTTCTGAGAATGCTTCTGTCTAGTACTTAGGTGAAGAGATTCCATTTCACAGCATAGGCCTCATAGTGCTCCAAATATCCACTTGCAGATTCTACAAAAAGAGTGTTTCAAAACTGTTCTATCAAAAGGAAGGTTCAACTCTGTGACTAGAATGCACTCATCACAAAGAAGTTTCTGAGAATGCTTCTGTCTAGTTTTTATGTGAAGACATTTCCTTTTCCAACATAGGCCTCAAAGCGTTCCGAATAAACACTTGCAGATTGTACAAAAGGAGTGTTTCAAAACTGTTCTATGAAAAGGAACGTTCAAGTCTGTGAGTTGAATGCACTCCTCACAAAGAAGTTTCTGAGAATGCAGCTGTCTAGTTTTTGTGTGAAGATATTTCCTTTTCCTTGCATAGGTCTCAAATCGCTGGAAATATCCACTTGCAGATTTCACAAAAAGAGTGTTTCCCAACTGCTCTATCAAAAGACAGGTTCAACTCTGTGAGTGGAATGCACGCATCGAGAAGAACTTTCTGAGAATGCTTCTGTCTAGTTTTTAGGTGAAGATATTACATTTCCCAGCATAGGCCTCAAAGTGCTCCAAATATCCTTTTGCAGATTTTACAAAAAGAGTGTTTCAAAACTGCTCTTTCAAAAAGAAGGTTCAACTGTGTGAGTTGAATGCACTCAACACAAGGAAGTTTCTGAGAATGCTTCTGTCTAGTTTTTATGTGAAGATATTTCCATTTCCAGCATAGGCCTCAAAGCGCTCCAAATATCCATTTGCAGATTCTACAAAAAGAGTGTTTCCAAACTTCTCTATCAATTAGTAGGTTCAACTCTGTGAGGTGAATGCACTCATCACAAAGAAGTTTCTGAGAATGCTGCTGTTTAGTTCTTATGTGAAGATATTTCCTTTTCCAGCATAGGCCGGAAATCGCTTTAAATATCCACTTGCAGATTTTACAAAAAGTGTGTTTCAAAACTGCTCTTTGAAAAGAGAGGTTCAACTCTGTGAGTTGATTGCACATGTGGTGAAGAAGTTTCTGAGAATGCTTCTGTCTAGTACTTAGCTGAAGAGATTTCATTTCACAGCATAGGCCTCATAGTGCTCCAAATATCCACTTGCAGATTCTACGAAAAGAGCGTTTCAAAACTGTTCTATCAAAAGGAAGGTTCAACTCTGTGACTAGAAAGCACTCATCACAAAGAAGTTTCTGAGAATGCTTCTGTCTAGTTTTTATGTGAAGATATTTCCTTTTCCAACATAGGCCTCAAAGCGCTCCGAATAAACACCTGCAGATTGTACAAAAGGAGTGTTTCAAAAGTGTTCTATGAAAAGGAACGTTCAAGTCTGTGAGTTGAATGCACTCCTCACAAAGAAGTTTCTGAGAATGCAGCTGTCTAGTTTTTGTGTGAAGATATTTCCTTTTCCTTGCATAGACCTCAAATCGCTGGAAATATCCACTTGCAGATTTCACAAAAAGAGTGTTTCCAAACTGCTCTATCAAAAGACGGGTTGAAATCTGTGAGTTGAATGCACGCATCGAGGAGATCTTTCTGAGAATGCTTCTGTCTAGTTTTTAGGTGAAGATATTCCATTTCCCAGCATGGGCCTCAAAATGCTCCAAATATCCATTTGCAGATTTTACAAAAAGAGTGTTTCAAAACTGCTCTTTCAAAAAGAAGGATGATTTCCAATTTCATCCATGTCCCTACAAAGGACATGATCATTCTCAGTAAACTATCGCAAGAACAAAAAACCAAACACCGCATATTCTCACTCATAGGTGGGAATTGAACAATGAGAACACATGGACACAGGAAGGGGAACATCACACTTCAGGGACTGTTGTGGGTTGGGGGTAGGGGGGAGGGATAACATTGGGAGATATAACTAATGCTAGATGACGAGTTGGTGGGTGCAGTGCACCAGCATGGCACATGTATACATATGCAAATTACTGCACATTGGGCACATGTACCATAAAACCTAAAGTATAATAATAATAATAATAATAATTACAATAAAAGAAAAAAAAAAAAAAAAAAAGAAAGTTCAAGTCTATGGGTTGAACGCACTCAACACAAGGAAGTTTCTGAGAATGCTTCTGTCCAGTTTTTATGTGAATATATTTCCATTTCCAGCCTAGGCTTCAAAGCGCTCCAAATATCCACTTGCAGATTCTACAAAAAGAGTGTTTCCAAACTTGTCTATCAATTAGTAGGTTTAACTCTGTTAGCTGAATGCACTCATCACAATGAAATTTCTGAGAATGCTTCTCTCTAGTTTTTATGTGAAGCAATTTCCTTTTCCAACATAGGCCTCAAGGTGCTCTGCATAAACACTTGCGAATTCTACAAACTTAGTGATTCAAAACTGTTCTATCAAAAGGAACGTTCAAGTCTGAGGTGAATGCACTCATCAGAGAGAACTTTCTCAGAATGCTTCTGTCTAGTTTTCAGGTGAAGATATTTCATTGCCAAGCATAGGCCTCAAAGCGCTCCAAATATCCACTTGCAGATTCTACAAAAAGAGTCTTTCAAAACTGCTCTTTGAAAAGGAAGGTTCAAATCTGTGAGTTGAAAGCACTCATCAGAGAGAAGTTTCCGAGAATGATTCTATCTAGTTTTCATCTGCATGTGTTTCCTTTTCCACTAGATGCCGCAATCGCACCAAATATCCACTTGCAGTTTCCACGAAAAGAGTGTTGCAGAACTGCTCCATGGAAAGGAGTGTTCAACTCTGTGAGTTCAATCCCCACATGACATAAAAGTTTCTGAAAATGCTTCTGTCCAGTTTGTATATGAAGATATCTCCTTTTCCAGCATAAGCCTCAAAGAGCTCCAAATATCCACTTGCGTATTCTACAAAAACCGTGTTTCATAACTGGTCTATCAAAAGGGAGGTTCAACTCTGTGAGTTGAATGCACTCATCACAAAGAAGTTTCTGTGAATGCTTCCATCTAGATTTTATGCAATGATATTTCCTTTTGCAGCATAGGCCTCAAAGCGCTCCAAATATCCACTTGCAGATTCTACAAAAAGAGGGTTTCAAAACTGCTCTATCAAAAGGCAGGTTGAACTCCGTGAGTTGAATGCACAAAGCACAGGGAACTTTCTGAGAAAGCTTTTGTCCAGTTTCTACGTGAAGATATTTCCTATTCCTGCATAGGCCTCAAAGCACTCCATCCATCCACATGAAGATTCTACTAAAAGAGTGTTTCGAAACTTCTCTATCAAAAGAAAGGTTGAACTCCGTGAGTTCAACGCACACATCACAAAGAAGTTTCTGAGAATGCTTCTGTCCAGTTTTTATGTGAAGATATTTCCTTTTCCAGCATAGGCCTCAAAGCGCTCCATATATCCACTTGCAGATGCTACAAAAAGAGTGTTTCAAAACTGCTCTTTCAGAAGGAAGCTTCAAGTCTGTGAGTTGAATGCACTTCTCACAAAGACGTTTCTGAGAATGCTTCTGTCTAGATTTCATGAGAAGATGTTTCCATTTACATCACAGGCCTCAAATCCCTCCAAATATTCACTTGCGTGTTCTACAAAAAGAGTGTTTCGAAACTTCTCTATCGATTGGTAGGTTCAACTCTCTGAGTTGAATGCACTCTTTACAAAGAGGTTTCTGAGAATATTTCTGTCTAGTTTTTATGTGAAGATATATCCTTTTCCAACATAGGCCTCGAAGCGCTCCGAATAAACAATTGCAGATTCTACAAAAGGAGTGCTTCAAAACTGTTCTATCGAAAGGAACGTTCAAGTCTGTGAGATGAATGCACTCTTCTCAAAGAGGTTTCTGAGAATGCTGCTGTCTAGTTTTTAGGTGAAGACATTTCCTTTTCCAGCATAGGCCTCAAAGCGCTCCAAATACCCACTTGCAGATTCTACAAAAAGAGTGTCTCCCAACTTCTCTATCAATTGGTAGGTTCAAGTCTGTGAGTTGAATGCAATCCACACAAAGAAGTTTCTGAGAATGCTGCTGTTTAGTTCTTATGTGAAGATATTTCCTTTTCCAGCATAGGCCGGAAATCGCTACAAATATCCACTTGCAGATTTTACCAAAAGTGTGCTTCAAAACAGCTCTTTGAAAAGAAAGGTTCAACACTGTGAGTTGAATGCACATATCGTGAAGAAGTTTCTGAGAATGCTTCTGTCTAGTACTTAGGTGAAGAGATTCCATTTCACAGCATAGGCCTCATAGTGCTCCAAATATCCACTTGCAGATTCTACAAAAAGAGTGTTTCAAAACTGTTCTATCAAAAGGAAGGTTCAGCTCTGTGACTAGAATGCACTCATCACAAAGAAGTTTCTGAGAATGCTTCTGTCTAGTTTTTATGTGAAGACATTTCCTTTTCCAACATAGGCCTCAAAGCGTTCCGAATAAACACTTGCAGATTGTACAAAAGGAGTGTTTCAAAACTGTTCTATGAAAAGGAACGTTCAAGTCTGTGAGTTGAATGCACTCCTCACAAAGAAGTTTCTGAGAATGCAGCTGTCTAGTTTTTGTGTGAAGATATTTCCTTTTCCTTGCATAGGTCTCAAATCGCTGGAAATATCCACTTGCAGATTTCACAAAAAGAGTGTTTCCAAACTGCTCTATCAAAAGACAGGTTCAGCTCTGTGAGTTGAATGCACGCATCGAGAAGAACTTTCTGAGAATGCTTCTGTCTAGTTTTTAGGTGAAGATATTACATTTCCCAGCATAGGCCTCAAAGTGCTCCAAATATCCTTTTGCAGATTTTACAAAAAGAGTGTTTCAAAACTGCTCTTTCAAAAAGAAGGTTCAAGTCCGTGAGTTGAATGCATTCAACACAAAGAAGTTTCTGAGAATGCTTCTGTCTAGTTTTTATGTGAAGATATTTCCATTTCCAGCATAGGCCTCAAAGCGCTCCAAATATCCATTTGCAGATTCTACAAAAAGAGTGTTTCCAAACTTCTCTATCAATTAGTAGGTTCAACTCTGTGAGGTGAATGCACTCATCACAAAGAAGTTTCTGAGAATGCTGCTGTTTAGTTCTTCTGTGAAGATATTTCCTTTTCCAGCATAGGCCGGAAATCGCTCTAAATATCCACTTGCAGATTTTACCTAAAGTGTGTTTCAAAACTGCTCTTTGAAAAGAAAGATTCAACTCTGTGAGTTGATTGCACATGTGGTGAAGAAGTTTCTGAGAATGCTTCTATCTAGTACTTAGCTGAAGAGATTTCATTTCACAGCATAGGCCTCATAGTGCTCCAAATATCCACTTGCAGATTCTACAAAAAGAGTGTTTCAAAACTGTTCTATCAAAAGGAAGGTTCAAGTCTGTGAGTAGAATGCACTCATCACAAAGAAGTTTCTGAGAATGCTTCTGTCTAGTTTTTATGTGAAGATATTTCCTTTTCCAACATAGGCCTCAGAGCGCTCCGAATAAACACCGGCAGATTGTACAAAAGGAGTGTTTCAAAAGTGTTCTATGAAAAGGAACGTTCAAGTCTGTGAGTTGAATGCACTCCTCACAAAGAAGTTTCTGAGAATGCAGCTGTCTAGTTTTTGTGTGAAGATATTTCCTTTTCCTTGCATAGACCTCAAATCGCTGGAAATATCCACTTGCAGATTTCACAAAAAGAGTGTTTCCAAACTGCTCTATCAAAAGACGGGTTGAAATCTGTGAGTTGAATGCACGCATCGAGGAGATCTTTCTGAGAATGCTTCTGTCTAGTTTTTAGGTGAAGATATTCCATTTCCCAGCATGGGCCTCAAAATGCTCCAAATAAACATTTGCAGATTTTAAAAAAAGAGTGTTTCAAAACTGCTCTTTCAAAAAGAAGGATGATTTCCAATTTCATCCATGTCCCTACAAAGGACATGATCATTCTCAGTAAACTATCGCAAGAACAAAAAACCAAACACCGCATATTCTCACTCATAGGTGGGAATTGAACAATGAGAACACATGGACACAGGAAGGGGAACATCACACTTCAGGGACTGTTGTGGGTTGGGGGTAGGGGGGAGGGATAACATTGGGAGATATAACTAATGCTAGATGACGAGTTGGTGGGTGCAGTGCACCAGCATGGCACATGTATACATATGCAAATTACTGCACATTGGGCACATGTACCATAAAACCTAAAGTATAATAATAATAATAATAATAATAATTACAATAAAAGAAAAAAAAAAAAAAAAAAGAAAGTTCAAGTCTATGGGTTGAACGCACTCAACACAAGGAAGTTTCTGAGAATGCTTCTGTCCAGTTTTTCTGTGAATATATTTCCATTTCCAGCCTAGGCTTCAAAGCGCTCCAAATATCCACTTGCAGATTCTACAAAAAGAGTGTTTCCAAACTTGTCTATCAATTAGTAGGTTCAACTCTGTTAGGTGAATGCACTCATCACAATGAAATTTCTGAGAATGCTTCTCTCTAGTTTTTATGTGAAGCAATTTCCTTTTCCAACATAGGCCTCAAGGTGCTCTGCATAAACACTTGCGAATTCTACAAACTTAGTGATTCAAAACTGTTCTATCAAAAGGAACGTTCAAGTCTGAGGTGAATGCACTCATCAGAGAGAACTTTCTCAGGATGCTTCTGTCTAGTTTTCAGGTGAAGATATTTCACTTCCCAGCATAGGCCTCAAAGCGCTCCAAATATCCACTTGCAGATTCTACAAAAAGAGTCTTTCAAAACTGCTCTTTGAAAAGGAAGGTTCAAATCTGTGAGTTGAAAGCACTCATCAGAGAGAAGTTTCCGAGAATGATTCTATCTAGTTTTCATCTGCATGTGTTTCCTTTTCCACTAGATGCCGCAATCGCACCAAATATCCACTTGCAGTTTCCACGAAAAGAGTGTTGCAGAACTGCTCCATGGAAAGGAGTGTTCAACTCTGTGAGTTCAATCCCCACATGACATAAAAGTTTCTGAAAATGCTTCTGTCCAGTTTGTATATGAAGATATCTCCTTTTCCAGCATAAGCCTCAAAGAGCTCCAAATATCCACTTGCGTATTCTACAAAAACCGTGTTTCATAACTGGTCTATCAAAAGGGAGGTTCAACTCTGTGAGTTGAATGCACTCATCACAAAGAAGTTTCTGTGAATGCTTCCATCTAGCTTTTATGCAATGATATTTCCTTTTGCAGCATAGGCCTCAAAGCGCTCCAAATATCCACTTGCAGATTCTACAAAAAGAGGGTTTCAAAACTGCTCTATCAAAAGGCAGGTTGAACTCCGTGAGTTGAATGCACAAAGCACAGGGAACTTTCTGAGAAAGCTTTTGTCCAGTTTCTACGTGAAGATATTTCCTATTCCTGCATAGGCCTCAAAGCACTCCATCCATCCACATGAAGATTCTACTAAAAGAGTGTTTCGAAACTTCTCTATCAAAAGAAAGGTTGAACTCCGTGAGTTCAACGCACACATCACAAAGAAGTTTCTGAGAATGCTTCTGTCCAGTTTTTATGTGAAGATATTTCCTTTTCCAGCATAGGCCTCAAAGCGCTCCATATATCCACTTGCAGATGCTACAAAAAGAGTGTTTCAAAACTGCTCTTTCAGAAGGAAGCTTCAAGTCTGTGAGTTGAATGCACTTCTCACAACGACGTTTCTGAGAATGCTTCTGTCTAGATTTCATGAGAAGACGTTTCCATTTACATCACAGGCCTCAAATCCCTCCAAATATTCACTTGCGTGTTCTACAAAAAGAGTGTTTCGAAACTTCTCTATCGATTGGTAGGTTCAACTCTCTGAGTTGAATGCACTCTTTACAAAGAGGTTTCTGAGAATATTTCTGTCTAGTTTTTATGTGAAGATATATCCTTTTCCAACATAGGCCTCGAAGCGCTCCGACTAAACAATTGCAGATTCTACAAAAGGAGTGCTTCAGAACTGTTCTATCGAAAGGAACGTTCAAGTCTGTGAGATAAATGCACTCTTCTCAAAGAGGTTTCTGAGAATGCTGCTGTCTAGTTTTTAGGTGAAGACATTTCCTTTTCCAGCATAGGCCTCAAAGCGCTCCAAATACCCACTCGCAGATTCTACAAAGAGTGTCTCCCAACTTCTCTATCAATTGGTAGGTTCAAGTCTGTGAGTTGAATGCAATCCACACAAAGAAGTTTCTGAGAATGCTGCTGTTTAGTTCTTATGTGAAGATATTTCCTTTTCCAGCATAGGCCGGAAATCGCTACAAATATCCACTTGCAGATTTTACCGAAAGTGTGCTTCAAAACTGCTCTTTGAAAAGAAAGGTTCAACACTGTGAGTTGAATGCACATATCGTGAAGAAGTTTCTGAGAATGCTTCTGTCTAGTACTTAGGTGAAGAGATTCCATTTCACAGCATAGGCCTCATAGTGCTCCAAATATCCACTTGCAGATTCTACAAAAAGAGTGTTTGAAAACTGTTCTATCAAAAGGAAGGTTCAACTCTGTGAGTAGAATGCACTCATCACGAAGAAGTTTCTGAGAATGCTTCTGTCTAGTTTTTATGTGAAGATATTTCCTTTTCCAACATAGGCCTCAAAGCGTTCCGAATAAACACTTGCAGATTGTACAAAAGGAGTGTTTCAAAACTGTTCTATGAAAAGGAACGTTCAAGTCTGTGAGTTGAATGCACTCCTCACAAAGAAGTTTCTGAGAATGCAGCTGTCTAGTTTTTGTGTGAAGATATTTCCTTTTCCTTGCATAGGTCTCAAATCGCTGGAAATATCCACTTGCAGATTTCACAAAAAGAGTGTTTCCCAACTGCTCTATCAAAAGACAGGTTCAACTCTGTGAGTGGAATGCACGCATCGAGAAGAACTTTCTGAGAATGCTTCTGTCTAGTTTTTAGGTGAAGATATTACATTTCCCAGCATAGGCCTCAAAGTGCTCCAAATATCCTTTTGCAGATTTTACAAAAAGAGTGTTTCAAAACTGCTCTTTCAAAAAGAAGGTTCAACTCTGTGAGTTGAATGCACTCAACACAAGGAAGTTTCTGAGAATGCTTCTCTCTAGTTTTTATGTGAAGGTATTTCCATTTCCAGCATAGGCCTCAAAGCGCTCCAAATATCCATTTGCAGATCCTACAAAAAGAGTGTTTCCAAACTTCTCTATCAATTAGTAGGTTCAACTCTGTGAGGTGAATGCACTCATCACAAAGAAGTTTCTGAGAATGCTGCTGTTTAGTTCTTATGTGAAGATATTTCCTTTTCCAGCATAGGCCGGAAATCGCTCTAAATATCCACTTGCAGATTTTACCAAAAGTGTGTTTCAAAACTGCTCTGTGAAAAGAAGGGTTCAACTCTGTGAGTTGATTGCACATGTGGTGGAGAAGTTTCTGAGAATGCTTCTGTCTAGTACTTAGCTGAAGAGATTTCATTTCACAGCATAGGCCTCATAGTGCTCCAAATATCCACTTGCAGATTCTACAAAAAGAGTGTTTCAAAACTGTTCTATCAAAAGGAAGGTTCAACTCTGTGACTAGAATGCACTCATCACAAAGAAGTTTCTGAGAATGCTTCTGTCTAGTTTTTATGTGAAGATATTTCCTTTTCCAACATAGGCCTCAAAGCGCTCCGAATAAACACCTGCAGATTGTACAAAAGGAGTGTTTCAAAACTGTTCTATGAAAAGGAACGTTCAAGTCTGTGAGTTGAATGCACTCCTCACAAAGAAGTTTCTGAGAATGCAGCTGTCTAGTTTTTGTTTGAAGATATTTCCTTTTCCTTGCATAGACCTCAAATCGCTGGAAATATCCACTTGCAGATTTCACAAAAAGAGTGTTTCCAAACTGCTCTATCAAAAGACGGGTTGAAATCTGTGAGTTGAATGCACGCATCGAGGAGATCTTTCTGAGAATGCTTCTGTCTAGTTTTTAGGTGAAGATATTCCATTTCCCAGCATGGGCCTCAAAATGCTCCAAATATCCATTTGCAGATTTTACAAAAAGAGTGTTTCAAAACTGCTCTTTCAAAAAGAAGGTTCAAGTCTATGGGTTGAACGCACTCAACACAAGGAAGTTTCTGAGAATGCTTCTGTCCAGTTTTTCTGTGAATATATTTCCATTTCCAGCCTAGGCTTCAAAGCGCTCCAAATATCCACTTGCAGATTCTACAAAAAGAGTGTTTCCAAACTTGTCTATCAATTAGTAGGTTCAACTCTGTTAGGTGAATGCACTCATCACAATGAAATTTCTGAGAATGCTTCTCTCTAGTTTTTATGTGAAGCAATTTCCTTTTCCAACATAGGCCTCAAGGTGCTCTGCATAAACACTTGCGAATTCTACAAACTTAGTGATTCAAAACTGTTCTATCAAAAGGAACGTTCAAGTCTGAGGTGAATGCACTCATCAGAGAGAACTTTCTCAGAATGCTTCTGTCTAGTTTTCAGGTGAAGATATTTCACTTCCCAGCATAGGCCTCAAAGCGCTCCAAATATCCACTTGCAGATTCTACAAAAAGAGTCTTTCAAAACTGCTCTTTGAAAAGGAAGGTTCAAATCTGTGAGTTGAAAGCACTCATCAGAGAGAAGTTTCCGAGAATGATTCTATCTAGTTTTCATCTGCATGTGTTTCCTTTTCCACTAGATGCCGCAATCGCACCAAATATCCACTTGCAGTTTCCACGAAAAGAGTGTTGCAGAACTGCTCCATGGAAAGGAGTGTTCAACTCTGTGAGTTCAATCCCCACATGACATAAAAGTTTCTGAAAATGCTTCTGTCCAGTTTGTATATGAAGATATCTCCTTTTCCAGCATAAGCCTCAAAGAGCTCCAAATATCCACTTGCGTATTCTACAAAAACCGTGTTTCATAACTGGTCTATCAAAAGGGAGGTTCAACTCTGTGAGTTGAATGCACTCATCACAAAGAAGTTTCTGTGAATGCTTCCATCTAGCTTTTATGCAATGATATTTCCTTTTGCAGCATAGGCCTCAAAGCGCTCCAAATATCCACTTGCAGATTCTACAAAAAGAGGGTTTCAAAACTGCTCTATCAAAAGGCAGGTTGAACTCCGTGAGTTGAATGCACAAAGCACAGGGAACTTTCTGAGAAAGCTTTTGTCCAGTTTCTACGTGAAGATATTTCCTATTCCTGCATAGGCCTCAAAGCACTCCATCCATCCACATGAAGATTCTACTAAAAGAGTGTTTCGAAACTTCTCTATCAAAAGAAAGGTTGAACTCCGTGAGTTCAACGCACACATCACAAAGAAGTTTCTGAGAATGCTTCTGTCCAGTTTTTATGTGAAGATATTTCCTTTTCCAGCATAGGCCTCAAAGCGCTCCATATATCCACTTGCAGATGCTACAAAAAGAGTGTTTCAAAACTGCTCTTTCAGAAGGAAGCTTCAAGTCTGTGAGTTGAATGCACTTCTCACAAAGACGTTTCTGAGAATGCTTCTGTCTAGATTTCATGAGAAGACGTTTCCATTTACATCACAGGCCTCAAATCCCTCCAAATATTCACTTGCGTGTTCTACAAAAAGAGTGTTTCGAAACTTCTCTATCGATTGGTAGGTTCAACTCTCTGAGTTGAATGCACTCTTTACAAAGAGGTTTCTGAGAATATTTCTGTGTAGTTTTTATGTGAAGATATAACCTTTTCCAACATAGGCCTCGAAGCGCTCTGACTAAACAATTGCAGATTCTACAAAAGGAGTGCTTCAAAACTGTTCTATCGAAAGGAACGTTCAAGTCTGTGAGATGAATGCACTCTTCTCAAAGAGGTTTCTGAGAATGCTGCTGTCTAGTTTTTAGGTGAAGACATTTCCTTTTCCAGCATAGGCCTCAAAGCGCTCCAAATACCCACTTGCAGATTCTACAAAAAGAGTGTCTCCCAACTTCTCTATCAATTGGTAGGTTCAAGTCTGTGAGTTGAATGCAATCCACACAAAGAAGTTTCTGAGAATGCTGCTGTTTAGTTCTTATGTGAAGATATTTCCTTTTCCAGCATAGGCCGGAAATCGCTACAAATATCCACTTGCAGATTTTACCAAAAGTGTGTTTCAAAACTGCTCTTTGAAAAGAAAGGTTCAACACAGTGAGTTGAATGCACATATCGTGAAGAAGTTTCTGAGAATGCTTCTGTCTAGTACTTAGGTGAAGAGATTCCATTTCACAGCATAGGCCTCATAGTGCTCCAAATATCCACTTGCAGATTCTACAAAAAGAGTGTTTCAAAACTGTTCTATCAAAAGGAAGGTTCAACTCTGTGAGTAGAATGCACTCATCACAAAGAAGTTTCTGAGAATGCTTCTGTCTAGTTTTTATGTGAAGACATTTCCTTTTCCAACATAGGCCTCAAAGCGTTCCGAATAAACACTTGCAGATTGTACAAAAGGAGTGTTTCAAAACTGTTCTATGAAAAGGAACGTTCAAGTCTGTGAGTTGAATGCACTCCTCACAAAGAAGTTTCTGAGAATGCAGCTGTCTAGTTTTTGTGTGAAGATATTTCCTTTTCCTTGCATAGGTCTCAAATCGCTGGAAATATCCACTTGCAGATTTCACAAAAAGAGTGTTTCCAAACTGCTCTATCAAAAGACAGGTTCAACTCTGTGAGTGGAATGCACGCATCGAGAAGAACTTTCTGAGAATGCTTCTGTCTAGTTTTTAGGTGAAGATATTACATTTCCCAGCATAGGCCTCAAAGTGCTCCAAATATCCTTTTGCAGATTTTACAAAAAGAGTGTTTCAAAACTGCTCTTTCAAAAAGAAGGTTCAACTCTGTGAGTTGAATGCACTCAACACAAGGAAGTTTCTGAGAATGCTTCTCTCTAGTTTTTATGTGAAGGTATTTCCATTTCCAGCATAGGCCTCAAAGCGCTCCAAATATCCATTTGCAGATCCTACAAAAAGAGTGTTTCCAAACTTCTCTATCAATTAGTAGGTTCAACTCTGTGAGGTGAATGCACTCATCACAAAGAAGTTTCTGAGAATGCTGCTGTTTAGTTCTTATGTGAAGATATTTCCTTTTCCAGCATAGGCCGGAAATCGCTCTAAATATCCACTTGCAGATTTTACCAAAAGTGTGTTTCAAAACTGCTCTGTGAAAAGAAGGGTTCAACTCTGTGAGTTGATTGCACATGTGGTGGAGAAGTTTCTGAGAATGCTTCTGTCTAGTACTTAGCTGAAGAGATTTCATTTCACAGCATAGGCCTCATAGTGCTCCAAATATCCACTTGCAGATTCTACAAAAAGAGTGTTTCAAAACTGTTCTATCAAAAGGAAGGTTCAACTCTGTGACTAGAATGCACTCATCACAAAGAAGTTTCTGAGAATGCTTCTGTCTAGTTTTTATGTGAAGATATTTCCTTTTCCAACATAGGCCTCAAAGCGCTCCGAATAAACACCTGCAGATTGTACAAAAGGAGTGTTTCAAAACTGTTCTATGAAAAGGAACGTTCAAGTCTGTGAGTTGAATGCACTCCTCACAAAGAAGTTTCTGAGAATGCAGCTGTCTAGTTTTTGTTTGAAGATATTTCCTTTTCCTTGCATAGACCTCAAATCGCTGGAAATATCCACTTGCAGATTTCACAAAAAGAGTGTTTCCAAACTGCTCTATCAAAAGACGGGTTGAAATCTGTGAGTTGAATGCACGCATCGAGGAGATCTTTCTGAGAATGCTTCTGTCTAGTTTTTAGGTGAAGATATTCCATTTCCCAGCATGGGCCTCAAAATGCTCCAAATATCCATTTGCAGATTTTACAAAAAGAGTGTTTCAAAACTGCTCTTTCAAAAAGAAGGTTCAAGTCTATGGGTTGAACGCACTCAACACAAGGAAGTTTCTGAGAATGCTTCTGTCCAGTTTTTCTGTGAATATATTTCCATTTCCAGCCTAGGCTTCAAAGCGCTCCAAATATCCACTTGCAGATTCTACAAAAAGAGTGTTTCCAAACTTGTCTATCAATTAGTAGGTTCAACTCTGTTAGGTGAATGCACTCATCACAATGAAATTTCTGAGAATGCTTCTCTCTAGTTTTTATGTGAAGCAATTTCCTTTTCCAACATAGGCCTCAAGGTGCTCTGCATAAACACTTGCGAATTCTACAAACTTAGTGATTCAAAACTGTTCTATCAAAAGGAACGTTCAAGTCTGAGGTGAATGCACTCATCAGAGAGAACTTTCTCAGAATGCTTCTGTCTAGTTTTCAGGTGAAGATATTTCACTTCCCAGCATAGGCCTCAAAGCGCTCCAAATATCCACTTGCAGATTCTACAAAAAGAGTCTTTCAAAACTGCTCTTTGAAAAGGAAGGTTCAAATCTGTGAGTTGAAAGCACTCATCAGAGAGAAGTTTCCGAGAATGATTCTATCTAGTTTTCATCTGCATGTGTTTCCTTTTCCACTAGATGCCGCAATCGCACCAAATATCCACTTGCAGTTTCCACGAAAAGAGTGTTGCAGAACTGCTCCATGGAAAGGAGTGTTCAACTCTGTGAGTTCAATCCCCACATGACATAAAAGTTTCTGAAAATGCTTCTGTCCAGTTTGTATATGAAGATATCTCCTTTTCCAGCATAAGCCTCAAAGAGCTCCAAATATCCACTTGCGTATTCTACAAAAACCGTGTTTCATAACTGGTCTATCAAAAGGGAGGTTCAACTCTGTGAGTTGAATGCACTCATCACAAAGAAGTTTCTGTGAATGCTTCCATCTAGCTTTTATGCAATGATATTTCCTTTTGCAGCATAGGCCTCAAAGCGCTCCAAATATCCACTTGCAGATTCTACAAAAAGAGGGTTTCAAAACTGCTCTATCAAAAGGCAGGTTGAACTCCGTGAGTTGAATGCACAAAGCACAGGGAACTTTCTGAGAAAGCTTTTGTCCAGTTTCTACGTGAAGATATTTCCTATTCCTGCATAGGCCTCAAAGCACTCCATCCATCCACATGAAGATTCTACTAAAAGAGTGTTTCGAAACTTCTCTATCAAAAGAAAGGTTGAACTCCGTGAGTTCAACGCACACATCACAAAGAAGTTTCTGAGAATGCTTCTGTCCAGTTTTTATGTGAAGATATTTCCTTTTCCAGCATAGGCCTGAAAGCGCTCCATATATCCACTTGCAGATGCTACAAAAAGAGTGTTTCAAAACTGCTCTTTCAGAAGGAAGCTTCAAGTCTGTGAGTTGAATGCACTTCTCACAAAGACGTTTCTGAGAATGCTTCTGTCTAGATTTCATGAGAAGACGTTTCCATTTACATCACAGGCCTCAAATCCCTCCAAATATTCACTTGCGTGTTCTACAAAAAGAGTGTTTCGAAACTTCTCTATCGATTGGTAGGTTCAACTCTCTGAGTTGAATGCACTCTTTACAAAGAGGTTTCTGAGAATATTTCTGTCTAGTTTTTATGTGAAGATATATCCTTTTCCAACATAGGCCTCGAAGCGCTCCGACTAAACAATTGCAGATTCTACAAAAGGAGTGCTTCAAAACTGTTCTATCGAAAGGAACGTTGAAGTCTGTGAGATGAATGCACTCTTCTCAAAGAGGTTTCTGAGAATGCTGCTGTCTAGTTTTTAGGTGAAGACATTTCCTTTTCCAGCATAGGCCTCAAAGCGCTCCAAATACCCACTTGCAGATTCTACAAAAAGAGTGTCTCCCAACTTCTCTATCAATTGGTAGGTTCAAGTCTGTGAGTTGAATGCAATCCACACAAAGAAGTTTCTGAGAATGCTGCTGTTTAGTTCTTATGTGAAGATATTTCCTTTTCCAGCATAGGCCGGAAATCGCTACAAATATCCACTTGCAGATTTTACCAAAAGTGTGCTTCAAAACAGCTCTTTGAAAAGAAAGGTTCAACACTGTGAGTTGAATGCACATATCGTGAAGAAGTTTCTGAGAATGCTTCTGTCTAGTACTTAGGTGAAGAGATTCCATTTCACAGCATAGGCCTCATAGTGCTCCAAATATCAACTTGCAGATTCTACAAAAAGAGTGTTTGAAAACTGTTCTATCAAAAGGAAGGTTCAAGTCTGTGAGTAGAATGCACTCATCACAAAGAAGTTTCTGAGAATGCTTCTGTCTAGTTTTTATGTGAAGACATTTCCTTTTCCAACATAGGCCTCAAAGCGTTCCGAATAAACACTTGCAGATTGTACAAAAGGAGTGTTTCAAAACTGTTCTATGGAAAGGAACGTTCAAGTCTGTGAGTTGAATGCACTCCTCACAAAGAAGTTTCTGAGAATGCAGCTGTCTAGTTTTTGTGTGAAGATATTTCCTTTTCCTTGCATAGGTCTCAAATCGCTGGAAATATCCACTTGCAGATTTCACAAAAAGAGTGTTTCCAAACTGCTCTATCAAAAGACAGGTTCAACTCTGTGAGTGGAATGCACGCATCGAGAAGAACTTTCTGAGAATGCTTCTGTCTAGTTTTTAGGTGAAGATATTTCATTTCCCAGCATAGGCCTCAAAGTGCTCCAAATATCCTTTTGCAGATTTTACAAAAAGAG
This sequence comes from Pongo pygmaeus, assembly GCF_028885625.2. Taxonomy (NCBI): domain Eukaryota; kingdom Metazoa; phylum Chordata; class Mammalia; order Primates; family Hominidae; genus Pongo; species Pongo pygmaeus. Next base: position 23,465,968 of record NC_085930.1, read on the forward strand.
TGTTTCAAAACTGCTCTTTCAAAAAGAAGGTTCAACTCTGTGAGTTGAATGCACTCAACACAAGGAAGTTTCTGAGAATGCTTCTGTCTAGTTTTTATGTGAAGATATTTCCATTTCCAGCATAGGCCTCAAAGCGCTCCAAATATCCATTTGCAGATTCTACAAAAAGAGTGTTTCCAAACTTCTCTATCAATTAGTAGGTTCAACTCTGTGAGGTGAATGCACTCATCACAAAGAAGTTTCTGAGAATGCTGCTGTTTAGTTCTTATGTGAAGATATTTCCTTTTCCAGCATAGGCCGGAAATCGCTCTAAATATCCACTTGCAGATTTTACCAAAAGTGTGTTTCAAAACTGCTCTTTGAAAAGAGAGGTTCAACTCTGTGAGTTGATTGCACATGTGGTGAAGAAGTTTCTGAGAATGCTTCTGTCTAGTACTTAGCTGAAGAGATTTCATTTCACAGCATAGGCCTCATAGTGCTCCAAATATCCACTTGCAGATTCTACAAAAAGAGTGTTTCAAAACTGTTCTATCAAAAGGAAGGTTCAAGTCTGTGAGTAGAATGCACTCATCACAAAGAAGTTTCTGAGAATGCTTCTGTCTAGTTTTTATATGAAGATATTTCCTTTTCCAACATAGGCCTCAAAGCGCTCCGAATAAACACCTGCAGATTGTACAAAAGGAGTGTTTCAAAAGTGTTCTATGAAAAGGAACGTTCAAGTCTGTGAGTTGAATGCACTCCTCACAAAGAAGTTGCTGAGAATGCAGCTGTCTAGTTTTTGTGTGAAGATATTTCCTTTTCCTTGCATAGACCTCAAATCGCTGGAAACATCCACTTGCAGATTTCACAAAAAGAGTGTTTCCAAACTGCTCTATGAAAAGACGGGTTGAAATCTGTGAGTTGAATGCACGCATCGAGGAGATCTTTCTGAGAATGCTTCTGTCTAGTTTTTAGGTGAAGATATTCCATTTCCCAGCATGGGCCTCAAAATGCTCCAAATATCCATTTGCAGATTTTACAAAAAGAGTGTTTCAAAACTGCTCTTTCAAAAAGAAGGTTCAAGTCTATGGGTTGAACGCACTCAACACAAGGAAGTTTCTGAGAATGCTTCTGTCCAGTTTTTCTGTGAATATATTTCCATTTCCAGCCTAGGCTTCAAAGCGCTCCAAATATCCACTTGCAGATTCTACAAAAAGAGTGTTTCCAAACTTGTCTATCAATTAGTAGGTTCAACTCTGTTAGGTGAATGCACTCATCACAATGAAATTTCTGAGAATGCTTCTCTCTAGTTTTTATGTGAAGCAATTTCCTTTTCCAACATAGGCCTCAAGGTGCTCTGCATAAACACTTGCGAATTCTACAAACTTAGTGATTCAAAACTGTTCTATCAAAAGGAACGTTCAAGTCTGAGGTGAATGCACTCATCAGAGAGAACTTTCTCAGAATGCTTCTGTCTAGTTTTCAGGTGAAGATATTTCACTTCCCAGCATAGGCCTCAAAGCGCTCCAAATATCCACTTGCAGATTCTACAAAAAGAGTCTTTCAAAACTGCTCTTTGAAAAGGGAGTTTCAAATCTGTGAGTTGAAAGCACTCATCAGAGAGAAGTTTCCGAGAATGATTCTATCTAGTTTTCATCTGCATGTGTTTCCTTTTCCACTAGATTCCGCAGTCGCACCAAATATCCACTTGCAGTTTCCACGAAAAGAGTGTTGCAGAACTGCTCCATGGAAAGGAGTGTTCAACTCTGTGAGTTCAATCCCCACATGACATAAAAGTTTCTGAAAATGCTTCTGTCCAGTTTGTATATGAAGATATCTCCTTTTCCAGCATAAGCCTCAAAGAGCTCCAAATATCCACTTGCGTATTCTACAAAAACCGTGTTTCATAACTGGTCTATCAAAAGGGAGGTTCAACTCTGTGAGTTGAATGCACTCATCACAAAGAAGTTTCTGTGAATGCTTCCATCTAGCTTTTATGCAATGATATTTCCTTTTGCAGCATAGGCCTCAAAGCGCTCCAAATATCCACTTGCAGATTCTACAAAAAGAGGGTTTCAAAACTGCTCTATCAAAAGGCAGGTTGAACTCCGTGAGTTGAATGCACAAATCACAGGGAACTTTCTGAGAAAGCTTTTGTCCAGTTTCTACGTGAAGATATTTCCTATTCCTGCATAGGCCTCAAAGCACTCCATCCATCCACATGAAGATTCTACTAAAAGAGTGTTTCGAAACTTCTCTATCAAAAGAAAGGTTGAACTCCGTGAGTTCAACGCACACATCACAAAGAAGTTTCTGAGAATGCTTCTGTCCAGTTTTTATGTGAAGATATTTCCTTTTCCAGCATAGGCCTCAAAGCGCTCCATATATCCACTTGCAGATGCTACAAAAAGAGTGTTTCAAAACTGCTCTTTCAGAAGGAAGCTTCAAGTCTGTGAGTTGAATGCACTTCTCACAAAGACGTTTCTGAGAATGCTTCTGTCTAGATTTCATGAGAAGATGTTTCCATTTACATCACAGGCCTCAAATCCCTCCAAATATTCACTTGCGTGTTCTACAAAAAGAGTGTTTCGAAACATCTCTATCGATTGGTAGGTTCAACTCTCTGAGTTGAATGCACTCTTTACAAAGAGGTTTCTGAGAATATTTCTGTCTAGTTTTTATGTGAAGATATATCCTTTTCCAACATAGGCCTCGAAGCGCTCCGACTAAACAATTGCAGATTCTACAAAAGGAGTGCTTCAAAACTGTTCTATCGAAAGGAACGTTCAAGTCTGTGAGATGAATGCACTCTTCTCAAAGAGGTTTCTGAGAATGCTGCTGTCTAGTTTTTAGGTGAAGACATTTCCTTTTCCAGCATAGGCCTCAAAGCGCTCCAAATACCCACTTGCAGATTCTACAAAAAGAGTGTCTCCCAACTTCTCTATCAATTGGTAGGTTCAAGTCTGTGAGTTGAATGCAATCCACACAAAGAAGTTTCTGAGAATGCTGCTGTTTAGTTCTTATGTGAAGATATTTCCTTTTCCAGCATAGGCCGGAAATCGCTACAAATATCCACTTGCAGATTTTACCAAAAGTGTGCTTCAAAACAGCTCTTTGAAAAGAAAGGTTCAACACTGTGAGTTGAATGCACATATCGTGAAGAAGTTTCTGAGAATGCTTCTGTCTAGTACTTAGGAGAAGAGATTCCATTTCACAGCATAGGCCTCATAGTGCTCCAAATATCCACTTGCAGATTCTACAAAAAGAGTGTTTCAAAACTGTTCTATCAAAAGGAAGGTTCAGCTCTGTGACTAGAATGCACTCATCACAAAGAAGTTTCTGAGAATGCTTCTGTCTAGTTTTTATGTGAAGACATTTCCTTTTCCAACATAGGCCTCAAAGCGTTCCGAATAAACACTTGCAGATTGTACAAAAGGAGTGTTTCAAAACTGTTCTATGAAAAGGAACGTTCAAGTCTGTGAGTTGAATGCACTCCTCACAAAGAAGTTTCTGAGAATGCAGCTGTCTAGTTTTTGTGTGAAGATATTTCCTTTTCCTTGCATAGGTCTCAAATCAGTGGAAATATCCACTTGCAGATTTCAAAAGAAGAGTGTTTCCAAACTGCTCTATCAAAAGACAGGTTCAACTCTGTGAGTTGAATGCACGCATCGAGAAGAAATTTCTGAGAATGCTTCTGTCTAGTTTTTAGGTGAAGATATTACATTTCCCAGCATAGGCCTCAAAGTGCTCCAAATATCCTTTTGCAGATTTTACAAAAAGAGTGTTTCAAAACTGCTCTTTCAAAAAGAAGGTTCAAGTCTGTGAGTTGAATGCACTCAACACAAGGAAGTTTCTGAGAATGCTTCTGTCTAGTTTTTATGTGAAGATATTTCCATTTCCAGCATAGGCTTCAAAGCACTCCAAATATCCATTTGCAGATTCTACAAAAAGAGTGTTTCCAAACTTCTCTATCAATTAGTAGGTTCAACTCTGTGAGGTGAATGCACTCATCACAAAGAAGTTTCTGAGAATGCTGCTGTTTAGTTCTTATGTGAAGATATTTCCTTTTCCAGCATAGGCAGGAAATCGCTCTAAATATCCACTTGCAGATTTTACCAAAAGTGTGTTTCAAAACTGCTCTTTGAAAAGAGAGGTTCAACTCTGTGAGTTGATTGCACATGTGGTGAAGAAGTTTCTGAGAATGCTTCTGTCTAGTACTTAGCTGAAGAGATTTCATTTCACAGCATAGGCCTCATAGTGCTCCAAATATCCACTTGCAGATTCTACAAAAAGAGTGTTTCAAAACTGTTCTATCAAAAGGAAGGTTCAAGTCTGTGAGTAGAATGCACTCATCACAAAGAAGTTTCTGAGAATGCTTCTGTCTAGTTTTTATGTGAAGATATTTCCTCTTCCAACATAGGCCTCAAAGCCCTCCGAATAAACAACTGCAGATTGTACAAAAGGAGTGTTTCAAAAGTGTTCTATGAAAAGGAACGTTCAAGTCTGTGAGTTGAATGCACTCCTCACAAAGAAGTTTCTGAGAATGCAGCTGTCTAGCTTTTGTGTGAAGATATTTCCTTTTCCTTGCATAGACCTCAAATCGCTGGAAATATCCACTGGCAGATTTCACAAAAAGAGTGTTTCCAAACTGCTCTATCAAAAGACGGGTTGAAATCTGTGAGTTGAATGCACGCATCGAGGAGATCTTTCTGAGAATGCTTCTGTCTAGTTTTTAGGTGAAGATATTCCATTTCCCAGCATGGGCCTCAAAATGCTCCAAATATCCATTTGCAGATTTTACAAAAAGAGTGTTTCAAAACTGCTCTTTCAAAAAGAAGGTTCAAGTCTATGGGTTGAACGCACTCAACACAAGGAAGTTTCTGAGAATGCTTCTGTCCAGTTTTTCTGTGAATATATTTCCATTTCCAGCCTAGGCTTCAAAGCGCTCCAAATATCCACTTGCAGATTCTACAAAAAGAGTGTTTCCAAACTTGTCTATCAATTAGTAGGTTTAACTCTGTTAGGTGAATGCACTCATCACAATGAAATTTCTGAGAATGCTTCTCTCTAGTTTTTATGTGAAGCAATTTCCTTTTCCAACATAGGCCTCAAGGTGCTCTGCATAAACACTTGCGAATTCTACAAACTTAGTGATTCAAAACTGTTCTATCAAAAGGAACGTTCAAGTCTGAGGTGAATGCACTCATCAGAGAGAACTTTCTCAGAATGCTTCTGTCTAGTTTTCAGGTGAAGATATTTCACTTCCCAGCATAGGCCTCAAAGCGCTCCAAATATCCACTTGCAGGTTCTACAAAAAGAGTCTTTCAAAACTGCTCTTTGAAAAGGAAGGTTCAAATCTGTGAGTTGAAAGCACTCATCAGAGAGAAGTTTCCGAGAATGAGTCTATCTAGTTTTCATCTGCATGTGTTTCCTTTTCCACTAGATGCCGCAATCGCACCAAATATCCACTTGCAGTTTCCACGAAAAGAGTGTTGCAGAACTGCTCCATGGAAAGGAGTGTTCAACTCTGTGAGTTCAATCCCCACATGACATAAAAGTTTCTGAAAATGCTTCTGTCCAGTTTGTATATGAAGATATCTCCTTTTCCAGCATAAGCCTCAAAGAGCTCCAAATATCCACTTGCGTATTCTACAAAAACCGTGTTTCATAACTGGTCTATCAAAAGGGAGGTTCAACTCTGTGAGTTGAATGCACTCATCACGAAGAAGTTTCTGTGAATGCTTCCATCTAGCTTTTATGCAATGATATTTCCTTTTACAGCATAGGCCTCAAAGCGCTCCAAATATCCACTTGCAGATTCTACAAAAACAGGGTTTCAAAACTGCTCTATCAAAAGGCAGGTTGAACTCCGTGAGTTGAATGCACAAGGCACAGGGAACTTTCTGAGAAAGCTTTTGTCCAGTTTCTACGTGAAGATATTTCCTATTCCTGCATAGGCCTCAAAGCACTCCATCCATCCACATGAAGATTCTACTAAAAGAGTGTTTCGAAACTTCTCTATCAAAAGAAAGGTTGAACTCCGTGAGTTCAACGCACACATCACAAAGAAGTTTCTGAGAATGCTTCTGTCCAGTTTTTATGTGAAGATATTTCCTTTTCCAGCATAGGCCTCAAAGCGCTCCATATATCCACTTGCAGATGCTACAAAAAGAGTGTTTCAAAACTGCTCTTTCAGAAGGAAGCTTCAAGTCTGTGAGTTGAATGCACTTCTCACAAAGACGTTTCTGAGAATGCTTCTGTCTAGATTTCATGAGAAGATGTTTCCATTTACATCACAGGCCTCAAATCCCTCCAAATATTCACTTGCGTGTTCTACAAAAAGAGTGTTTCGAAACTTCTCTATCGATTGGTAGGTTCAACTCTCTGAGTTGAATGCACTCTTTACAAAGAGGTTTCTGAGAATATTTCTGTCTAGTTTTTATGTGAAGATATATCCTTTTCCAACATAGGCCTCGAAGCGCTCCAACTAAACAATTGCAGATTCTACAAAAGGAGTGCTTCAAAACTGTTCTATCGAAAGGAACGTTCAAGTCTGTGAGATGAATGCACTCTTCTCAAAGAGGTTTCTGAGAATGCTGCTGTCTAGTTTTTAGGTGAAGACATTTCCTTTTCCAGCATAGGCCTCAAAGCGCTCCAAATACCCACTTGCAGATTCTACAAAAAGAGTGTCTCCCAACTTCTCTATCAATTGGTAGGTTCAAGTCTGTGAGTTGAATGCAATCCACACAAAGAAGTTTCTGAGAATGCTGCTGTTTAGTTCTTATGTGAAGATATTTCCTTTTCCAGCATAGGCCGGAAATCGCTACAAATATCCACTTGCAGATTTTACCAAAAGTGTGCTTCAAAACAGCTCTTTGAAAAGAAAGGTTCAACACTGTGAGTTGAATGCACATATCGTGAAGAAGTTTCTGAGAATGCTTCTGTCTAGTACTTAGGTGAAGAGATTCCATTTCACAGCATAGGCCTCATAGTGCTCCAAATATCCACTTGCAGATTCTACAAAAAGAGTGTTTCAAAACTGTTCTATCAAAAGGAAGGTTCAACTCTGTGACTAGAATGCACTCATCACAAAGAAGTTTCTGAGAATGCTTCTGTCTAGTTTTTATGTGAAGACATTTCCTTTTCCAACATAGGCCTCAAAGCGTTCCGAATAAACACTTGCAGATTGTACAAAAGGAGTGTTTCAAAACTGTTCTATGGAAAGGAACGTTCAAGTCTGTGAGTTGAATGCACTCCTCACAAAGAAGTTTCTGAGAATGCAGCTGTCTAGTTTTTGTGTGAAGATATTTCCTTTTCCTTGCATAGGTCTCAAATCGCTGGAAATATCCACTTGCAGATTTCACAAAAAGAGTGTTTCCAAACTGCTCTATCAAAAGACAGGTTCAACTCTGTGAGTGGAATGCACGCATCGAGAAGAACTTTCTGAGAATGCTTCTGTCTAGTTTTTAGGTGAAGATATTTCATTTCCCAGCATAGGCCTCAAAGTGCTCCAAATATCCTTTTGCAGATTTTACAAAAAGAGTGTTTCAAAACTGCTCTTTCAAAAAGAAGGTTCAACTCTGTGAGTTGAATGCACTCAACACAAGGAAGTTTCTGAGAATGCTTCTGTCTAGTTTTTATGTGAAGATATTTCCATTTCCAGCATAGGCCTCAAAGCGCTCCAAATATCCATTTGCAGATTCTACAAAAAGAGTGTTTCCAAACTTCTCTATCAATTAGTAGGTTCAACTCTGTGAGGTGAATGCACTCATCACAAAGAAGTTTCTGAGAATGCTGCTGTTTAGTTCTTATGTGAAGATATTTCCTTTTCCAGCATAGGCCGGAAATCGCTCTAAATATCCACTTGCAGATTTTACCAAAAGTGTGTTTCAAAACTGCTCTTTGAAAAGAGAGGTTCAACTCTGTGAGTTGATTGCACATGTGGTGAAGAAGTTTCTGAGAATGCTTCTGTCTAGTACTTAGCTGAAGAGATTTCATTTCACAGCATAGGCCTCATAGTGCTCCAAATATCCACTTGCAGATTCTACAAAAAGAGTGTTTCAAAACTGTTCTATCAAAAGGAAGGTTCAAGTCTGTGAGTAGAATGCACTCATCACAAAGAAGTTTCTGAGAATGCTTCTGTCTAGTTTTTATATGAAGATATTTCCTTTTCCAACATAGGCCTCAAAGCGCTCCGAATAAACACCTGCAGATTGTACAAAAGGAGTGTTTCAAAAGTGTTCTATGAAAAGGAACGTTCAAGTCTGTGAGTTGAATGCACTCCTCACAAAGAAGTTGCTGAGAATGCAGCTGTCTAGTTTTTGTGTGAAGATATTTCCTTTTCCTTGCATAGACCTCAAATCGCTGGAAACATCCACTTGCAGATTTCACAAAAAGAGTGTTTCCAAACTGCTCTATGAAAAGACGGGTTGAAATCTGTGAGTTGAATGCACGCATCGAGGAGATCTTTCTGAGAATGCTTCTGTCTAGTTTTTAGGTGAAGATATTCCATTTCCCAGCATGGGCCTCAAAATGCTCCAAATATCCATTTGCAGATTTTACAAAAAGAGTGTTTCAAAACTGCTCTTTCAAAAAGAAGGTTCAAGTCTATGGGTTGAACGCACTCAACACAAGGAAGTTTCTGAGAATGCTTCTGTCCAGTTTTTCTGTGAATATATTTCCATTTCCAGCCTAGGCTTCAAAACGCTCCAAATATCCACTTGCAGATTCTACAAAAAGAGTGTTTCCAAACTTGTCTATCAATTAGTAGGTTCAACTCTGTTAGGTGAATGCACTCATCACAATGAAATTTCTGAGAATGCTTCTCTCTAGTTTTTATGTGAAGCAATTTCCTTTTCCAACATAGGCCTCAAGGTGCTCTGCATAAACACTTGCGAATTCTACAAACTTAGTGATTCAAAACTGTTCTATCAAAAGGAACGTTCAAGTCTGAGGTGAATGCACTCATCAGAGAGAACTTTCTCAGAATGCTTCTGTCTAGTTTTCAGGTGAAGATATTTCACTTCCCAGCATAGGCCTCAAAGCGCTCCAAATATCCACTTGCAGATTCTACAAAAAGAGTCTTTCAAAACTGCTCTTTGAAAAGGGAGTTTCAAATCTGTGAGTTGAAAGCACTCATCAGAGAGAAGTTTCCGAGAATGATTCTATCTAGTTTTCATCTGCATGTGTTTCCTTTTCCACTAGATTCCGCAGTCGCACCAAATATCCACTTGCAGTTTCCACGAAAAGAGTGTTGCAGAACTGCTCCATGGAAAGGAGTGTTCAACTCTGTGAGTTCAATCCCCACATGACATAAAAGTTTCTGAAAATGCTTCTGTCCAGTTTGTATATGAAGATATCTCCTTTTCCAGCATAAGCCTCAAAGAGCTCCAAATATCCACTTGCGTATTCTACAAAAACCGTGTTTCATAACTGGTCTATCAAAAGGGAGGTTCAACTCTGTGAGTTGAATGCACTCATCACAAAGAAGTTTCTGTGAATGCTTCCATCTAGCTTTTATGCAATGATATTTCCTTTTGCAGCATAGGCCTCAAAGCGCTCCAAATATCCACTTGCAGATTCTACAAAAAGAGGGTTTCAAAACTGCTCTATCAAAAGGCAGGTTGAACTCCGTGAGTTGAATGCACAAATCACAGGGAACTTTCTGAGAAAGCTTTTGTCCAGTTTCTACGTGAAGATATTTCCTATTCCTGCATAGGCCTCAAAGCACTCCATCCATCCACATGAAGATTCTACTAAAAGAGTGTTTCGAAACTTCTCTATCAAAAGAAAGGTTGAACTCCGTGAGTTCAACGCACACATCACAAAGAAGTTTCTGAGAATGCTTCTGTCCAGTTTTTATGTGAAGATATTTCCTTTTCCAGCATAGGCCTCAAAGCGCTCCATATATCCACTTGCAGATGCTACAAAAAGAGTGTTTCAAAACTGCTCTTTCAGAAGGAAGCTTCAAGTCTGTGAGTTGAATGAACTTCTCACAAAGACGTTTCTGAGAATGCTTCTGTCTAGATTTCATGAGAAGATGTTTCCATTTACATCACAGGCCTCAAATCCCTCCAAATATTCACTTGCGTGTTCTACAAAAAGAGTGTTTCGAAACATCTCTATCGATTGGTAGGTTCAACTCTCTGAGTTGAATGCACTCTTTACAAAGAGGTTTCTGAGAATATTTCTGTCTAGTTTTTATGTGAAGATATATCCTTTTCCAACATAGGCCTCGAAGCGCTCCGACTAAACAATTGCAGATTCTACAAAAGGAGTGCTTCAAAACTGTTCTATCGAAAGGAACGTTCAAGTCTGTGAGATGAATGCACTCTTCTCAAAGAGGTTTCTGAGAATGCTGCTGTCTAGTTTTTAGGTGAAGACATTTCCTTTTCCAGCATAGGCCTCAAAGCGCTCCAAATACCCACTTGCAGATTCTACAAAAAGAGTGTCTCCCAACTTCTCTATCAATTGGTAGGTTCAAGTCTGTGAGTTGAATGCAATCCACACAAAGAAGTTTCTGAGAATGCTGCTGTTTAGTTCTTATGTGAAGATATTTCCTTTTCCAGCATAGGCCGGAAATCGCTACAAATATCCACTTGCAGATTTTACCAAAAGTGTGCTTCAAAACAGCTCTTTGAAAAGAAAGGTTCAACACTGTGAGTTGAATGCACATATCGTGAAGAAGTTTCTGAGAATGCTTCTGTCTAGTACTTAGGAGAAGAGATTCCATTTCACAGCATAGGCCTCATAGTGCTCCAAATATCCACTTGCAGATTCTACAAAAAGAGTGTTTCAAAACTGTTCTATCAAAAGGAAGGTTCAGCTCTGTGACTAGAATGCACTCATCACAAAGAAGTTTCTGAGAATGCTTCTGTCTAGTTTTTATGTGAAGACATTTCCTTTTCCAACATAGGCCTCAAAGCGTTCCGAATAAACACTTGCAGATTGTACAAAAGGAGTGTTTCAAAACTGTTCTATGAAAAGGAACGTTCAAGTCTGTGAGTTGAATGCACTCCTCACAAAGAAGTTTCTGAGAATGCAGCTGTCTAGTTTTTGTGTGAAGATATTTCCTTTTCCTTGCATAGGTCTCAAATCAGTGGAAATATCCACTTGCAGATTTCAAAAGAAGAGTGTTTCCAAACTGCTCTATCAAAAGACAGGTTCAACTCTGTGAGTTGAATGCACGCATCGAGAAGAAATTTCTGAGAATGCTTCTGTCTAGTTTTTAGGTGAAGATATTACATTTCCCAGCATAGGCCTCAAAGTGCTCCAAATATCCTTTTGCAGATTTTACAAAAAGAGTGTTTCAAAACTGCTCTTTCAAAAAGAAGGTTCAAGTCTGTGAGTTGAATGCACTCAACACAAGGAAGTTTCTGAGAATGCTTCTGTCTAGTTTTTATGTGAAGATATTTCCATTTCCAGCATAGGCTTCAAAGCACTCCAAATATCCATTTGCAGATTCTACAAAAAGAGTGTTTCCAAACTTCTCTATCAATTAGTAGGTTCAACTCTGTGAGGTGAATGCACTCATCACAAAGAAGTTTCTGAGAATGCTGCTGTTTAGTTCTTATGTGAAGATATTTCCTTTTCCAGCATAGGCAGGAAATCGCTCTAAATATCCACTTGCAGATTTTACCAAAAGTGTGTTTCAAAACTGCTCTTTGAAAAGAGAGGTTCAACTCTGTGAGTTGATTGCACATGTGGTGAAGAAGTTTCTGAGAATGCTTCTGTCTAGTACTTAGCTGAAGAGATTTCATTTCACAGCATAGGCCTCATAGTGCTCCAAATATCCACTTGCAGATTCTACAAAAAGAGTGTTTCAAAACTGTTCTATCAAAAGGAAGGTTCAAGTCTGTGAGTAGAATGCACTCATCACAAAGAAGTTTCTGAGAATGCTTCTGTCTAGTTTTTATGTGAAGATATTTCCTCTTCCAACATAGGCCTCAAAGCCCTCCGAATAAACAACTGCAGATTGTACAAAAGGAGTGTTTCAAAAGTGTTCTATGAAAAGGAACGTTCAAGTCTGTGAGTTGAATGCACTCCTCACAAAGAAGTTTCTGAGAATGCAGCTGTCTAGCTTTTGTGTGAAGATATTTCCTTTTCCTTGCATAGACCTCAAATCGCTGGAAATATCCACTGGCAGATTTCACAAAAAGAGTGTTTCCAAACTGCTCTATCAAAAGACGGGTTGAAATCTGTGAGTTGAATGCACGCATCGAGGAGATCTTTCTGAGAATGCTTCTGTCTAGTTTTTAGGTGAAGATATTCCATTTCCCAGCATGGGCCTCAAAATGCTCCAAATATCCATTTGCAGATTTTACAAAAAGAGTGTTTCAAAACTGCTCTTTCAAAAAGAAGGTTCAAGTCTATGGGTTGAACGCACTCAACACAAGGAAGTTTCTGAGAATGCTTCTGTCCAGTTTTTCTGTGAATATATTTCCATTTCCAGCCTAGGCTTCAAAGCGCTCCAAATATCCACTTGCAGATTCTACAAAAAGAGTGTTTCCAAACTTGTCTATCAATTAGTAGGTTTAACTCTGTTAGGTGAATGCACTCATCACAATGAAATTTCTGAGAATGCTTCTCTCTAGTTTTTATGTGAAGCAATTTCCTTTTCCAACATAGGCCTCAAGGTGCTCTGCATAAACACTTGCGAATTCTACAAACTTAGTGATTCAAAACTGTTCTATCAAAAGGAACGTTCAAGTCTGAGGTGAATGCACTCATCAGAGAGAACTTTCTCAGAATGCTTCTGTCTAGTTTTCAGGTGAAGATATTTCACTTCCCAGCATAGGCCTCAAAGCGCTCCAAATATCCACTTGCAGGTTCTACAAAAAGAGTCTTTCAAAACTGCTCTTTGAAAAGGAAGGTTCAAATCTGTGAGTTGAAAGCACTCATCAGAGAGAAGTTTCCGAGAATGAGTCTATCTAGTTTTCATCTGCATGTGTTTCCTTTTCCACTAGATGCCGCAATCGCACCAAATATCCACTTGCAGTTTCCACGAAAAGAGTGTTGCAGAACTGCTCCATGGAAAGGAGTGTTCAACTCTGTGAGTTCAATCCCCACATGACATAAAAGTTTCTGAAAATGCTTCTGTCCAGTTTGTATATGAAGATATCTCCTTTTCCAGCATAAGCCTCAAAGAGCTCCAAATATCCACTTGCGTATTCTACAAAAACCGTGTTTCATAACTGGTCTATCAAAAGGGAGGTTCAACTCTGTGAGTTGAATGCACTCATCACGAAGAAGTTTCTGTGAATGCTTCCATCTAGCTTTTATGCAATGATATTTCCTTTTACAGCATAGGCCTCAAAGCGCTCCAAATATCCACTTGCAGATTCTACAAAAACAGGGTTTCAAAACTGCTCTATCAAAAGGCAGGTTGAACTCCGTGAGTTGAATGCACAAGGCACAGGGAACTTTCTGAGAAAGCTTTTGTCCAGTTTCTACGTGAAGATATTTCCTATTCCTGCATAGGCCTCAAAGCACTCCATCCATCCACATGAAGATTCTACTAAAAGAGTGTTTCGAAACTTCTCTATCAAAAGAAAGGTTGAACTCCGTGAGTTCAACGCACACATCACAAAGAAGTTTCTGAGAATGCTTCTGTCCAGTTTTTATGTGAAGATATTTCCTTTTCCAGCATAGGCCTCAAAGCGCTCCATATATCCACTTGCAGATGCTACAAAAAGAGTGTTTCAAAACTGCTCTTTCAGAAGGAAGCTTCAAGTCTGTGAGTTGAATGCACTTCTCACAAAGACGTTTCTGAGAATGCTTCTGTCTAGATTTCATGAGAAGATGTTTCCATTTACATCACAGGCCTCAAATCCCTCCAAATATTCACTTGCGTGTTCTACAAAAAGAGTGTTTCGAAACTTCTCTATCGATTGGTAGGTTCAACTCTCTGAGTTGAATGCACTCTTTACAAAGAGGTTTCTGAGAATATTTCTGTCTAGTTTTTATGTGAAGATATATCCTTTTCCAACATAGGCCTCGAAGCGCTCCAACTAAACAATTGCAGATTCTACAAAAGGAGTGCTTCAAAACTGTTCTATCGAAAGGAACGTTCAAGTCTGTGAGATGAATGCACTCTTCTCAAAGAGGTTTCTGAGAATGCTGCTGTCTAGTTTTTAGGTGAAGACATTTCCTTTTCCAGCATAGGCCTCAAAGCGCTCCAAATACCCACTTGCAGATTCTACAAAAAGAGTGTCTCCCAACTTCTCTATCAATTGGTAGGTTCAAGTCTGTGAGTTGAATGCAATCCACACAAAGAAGTTTCTGAGAATGCTGCTGTTTAGTTCTTATGTGAAGATATTTCCTTTTCCAGCATAGGCCGGAAATCGCTACAAATATCCACTTGCAGATTTTACCAAAAGTGTGCTTCAAAACAGCTCTTTGAAAAGAAAGGTTCAACACTGTGAGTTGAATGCACATATCGTGAAGAAGTTTCTGAGAATGCTTCTGTCTAGTACTTAGGTGAAGAGATTCCATTTCACAGCATAGGCCTCATAGTGCTCCAAATATCCACTTGCAGATTCTACAAAAAGAGTGTTTCAAAACTGTTCTATCAAAAGGAAGGTTCAACTCTGTGACTAGAATGCACTCATCACAAAGAAGTTTCTGAGAATGCTTCTGTCTAGTTTTTATGTGAAGACATTTCCTTTTCCAACATAGGCCTCAAAGCGTTCCGAATAAACACTTGCAGATTGTACAAAAGGAGTGTTTCAAAACTGTTCTATGAAAAGGAACGTTCAAGTCTGTGAGTTGAATGCACTCCTCACAAAGAAGTTTCTGAGAATGCAGCTGTCTAGTTTTTGTGTGAAGATATTTCCTTTTCCTTGCATAGGTCTCAAATCGCTGGAAATATCCACTTGCAGATTTCACAAAAAGAGTGTTTCCAAACTGCTCTATCAAAAGACAGGTTCAACTCTGTGAGTGGAATGCACGCATCGAGAAGAACTTTCTGAGAATGCTTCTGTCTAGTTTTTAGGTGAAGATATTACATTTCCCAGCATAGGCCTCAAAGTGCTCCAAATATCCTTTTGCAGATTTTACAAAAAGAGTGTTTCAAAACTGCTCTTTCAAAAAGAAGGTTCAACTCTGTGAGTTGAATGCACTCAACACAAGGAAGTTTCTGAGAATGCTTCTGTCTAGTTTTTATGTGAAGATATTTCCATTTCCAGCATAGGCCTCAAAGCGCTCCAAATATCCATTTGCAGATTCTACAAAAAGAGTGTTTCCAAACTTCTCTATCAATTAGTAGGTTCAACTCTGTGAGGTGAATGCACTCATCACAAAGAAGTTTCTGAGAATGCTGCTGTTTAGTTCTTATGTGAAGATATTTCCTTTTCCAGCATAGGCCGGAAATCGCTCTAAATATCCACTTGCAGATTTTACAAAAAGTGTGTTTCAAAACAGCTCTTTGAAAAGAGAGGTTCAACTCTGTGAGTTGATTGCACATGTGGTGAAGAAGTTTCTGAGAATGCTTCTGTCTAGTACTTAGCTGAAGAGATTTCATTTCACAGCATAGGCCTCATAGTGCTCCAAATATCCACTTGCAGATTCTACAAAAAGAGTGTTTCAAAACTGTTCTATCAAAAGGAAGGTTCAACTCTGTGACTAGAATGCACTCATCACAAAGAAGTTTCTGAGAATGCTTCTGTCTAGTTTTTATATGAAGATATTTCCTTTTCCAACATAGGCCTCAAAGCGCTCCGAATAAACACCTGCAGATTGTACAAAAGGAGTGTTTCAAAACTGTTCTATGAAAAGGAACGTTCAAGTCTGTGAGTTGAATGCACTCCTCACAAAGAAGTTGCTGAGAATGCAGCTGTCTAGTTTTTGTGTGAAGATATTTCCTTTTCCTTGCATAGACCTCAAATCGCTGGAAACATCCACTTGCAGATTTCACAAAAAGAGTGTTTCCAAACTGCTCTATCAAAAGACGGGTTGAAATCTGTGAGTTGAATGCACGCATCGAGGAGATCTTTCTGAGAATGCTTCTGTCTAGTTTTTAGGTGAAGATATTCCATTTCCCAGCGTGGGCCTCAAAATGCTCCAAATATCCATTTGCAGATTTTACAAAAAGAGTGTTTCAAAACTGCTCTTTCAAAAAGAAGGTTCAAGTCTATGGGTTGAACGCACTCAACACAAGGAAGTTTCTGAGAATGCTTCTGTCCAGTTTTTCTGTGAATATATTTCCATTTCCAGCCTAGGCTTCAAAGCGCTCCAAATATCCACTTGCAGATTCTACAAAAAGAGTGTTTCCAAACTTGTCTATCAATTAGTAGGTTCAACTCTGTTAGGTGAATGCACTCATCACAATGAAATTTCTGAGAATGCTTCTCTCTAGTTTTTATGTGAAGCAATTTCCTTTTCCAACATAGGCCTCAAGGTGCTCTGCATAAACACTTGCGAATTCTACAAACTTAGTGATTCAAAACTGTTCTATCAAAAGGAACGTTCAAGTCTGAGGTGAATGCACTCATCAGAGAGAACTTTCTCAGAATGCTTCTGTCTAGTTTTCAGGTGAAGATATTTCACTTCCCAGCATAGGCCTCAAAGCGCTCCAAATATCCACGTGCAGATTCTACAAAAAGAGTCTTTCAAAACTGCTCTTTGAAAAGGAAGTTTCAAATCTGTGAGTTGAAAGCACTCATCAGAGAGAAGTTTCCGAGAATGATTCTATCTAGTTTTCATCTGCATGTGTTTCCTTTTCCACTAGATTCCGCAATCGCACCAAATATCCACTTGCAGTTTCCACGAAAAAAGTGTTGCAGAACTGCTCCATGGAAAGGAGTGTTGAACTCTGTGAGTTCAATCCCCACATGACATAAAAGTTTCTGAAAATGCTTCTGTCCAGTTTGTATATGAAGATATCTCCTTTTCCAGCATAAGCCTCAAAGAGCTCCAAATATCCACTTGCGTATTCTACAAAAACCGTGTTTCATAACTGGTCTATCAAAAGGGAGGTTCAACTCTGTGAGTTGAATGCACTCATCACAAAGAAGTTTCTGTGAATGCTTCCATCTAGCTTTTATGCAATGATATTTCCTTTTGCAGCATAGGCCTAAAAGCGCTCCAAATATCCACTTGCAGATTCTACAAAAAGAGGGTTTCAAAACTGCTCTATCAAAAGGCAGGTTGAACTCCGTGAGTTGAATGCACAAAGCACAGGGAACTTTCTGAGAAAGCTTTTGTCCAGTTTCTACGTGAAGATATTTCCTATTCCTGCATAGGCCTCAAAGCACTCCATCCATCCACATGAAGATTCTACTAAAAGAGTGTTTCGAAACTTCTCTATCAAAAGAAAGGTTGAACTCCGTGAGTTCAACGCACACATCACAAAGAAGTTTCTGAGAATGCTTCTGTCCAGTTTTTATGTGAAGATATTTCCTTTTCCAGCATACGCCTCAAAGCGCTCCATATATCCACTTGCAGATGCTACAAAAAGAGTGTTTCAAAACTGCTCTTTCAGAAGGAAGCTTCAAGTCTGTGAGTTGAATGCACTTCTCACAAAGACGTTTCTGAGAATGCTTCTGTCTAGATTTCATGAGAAGATGTTTCCATTTACATCACAGGCCTCAAATCCCTCCAAATATTCACTTGCGTGTTCTACAAAAAGAGTGTTTCGAAACATCTCTATCGATTGGTAGGTTCAACTCTCTGAGTTGAATGCACTCTTTACAAAGAGGTTTCTGAGAATATTTCTGTCTAGTTTTTATGTGAAGATATATCCTTTTCCAACATAGGCCTCGAAGCGCTCCGACTAAACAATTGCAGATTCTACAAAAGGAGTGCTTCAAAACTGTTCTATCGAAAGGAACGTTCAAGTCTGTGAGATGAATGCACTCTTCTCAAAGAGGTTTCTGAGAATGCTGCTGTCTAGTTTTTAGGTGAAGACATTTCCTTTTCCAGCATAGGCCTCAAAGCGCTCCAAATACCCACTTGCAGATTCTACAAAAAGAGTGTCTCCCAACTTCTCTATCAATTGGTAGGTTCAAGTCTGTGAGTTGAATGCAATCCACACAAAGAAGTTTCTGAGAATGCTGCTGTTTAGTTCTTATGTGAAGATATTTCCTTTTCCAGCATAGGCCGGAAATCGCTACAAATATCCACTTGCAGATTTTACCAAAAGTGTGCTTCAAAACAGCTCTTTGAAAAGAAAGGTTCAACACTGTGAGTTGAATGCACATATCGTGAAGAAGTTTCTGAGAATGCTTCTGTCTAGTACTTAGGTGAAGAGATTCCATTTCACAGCATAGGCCTCATAGTGCTCCAAATATCCACTTGCAGATTCTACAAAAAGAGTGTTTCAAAACTGTTCTATCAAAAGGAAGGTTCAGCTCTGTGACTAGAATGCACTCATCACAAAGAAGTTTCTGAGAATGCTTCTGTCTAGTTTTTATGTGAAGACATTTCCTTTTCCAACATAGGCCTCAAAGCGTTCCGAATAAACACTTGCAGATTGTACAAAAGGAGTGTTTCAAAACTGTTCTATGAAAAGGAACGTTCAAGTCTGTGAGTTGAATGCACTCCTCACAAAGAAGTTTCTGAGAATGCAGCTGTCTAGTTTTTGTGTGAAGATATTTCCTTTTCCTTGCATAGGTCTCAAATCAGTGGAAATATCCACTTGCAGATTTCAAAAGAAGAGTGTTTCCAAACTGCTCTATCAAAAGACAGGTTCAACTCTGTGAGTTGAATGCACGCATCGAGAAGAAATTTCTGAGAATGCTTCTGTCTAGTTTTTAGGTGAAGATATTACATTTCCCAGCATAGGCCTCAAAGTGCTCCAAATATCCTTTTGCAGATTTTACAAAAAGAGTGTTTCAAAACTGCTCTTTCAAAAAGAAGGTTCAAGTCTGTGAGTTGAATGCACTCAACACAAGGAAGTTTCTGAGAATGCTTCTGTCTAGTTTTTATGTGAAGATATTTCCATTTCCAGCATAGGCTTCAAAGCACTCCAAATATCCATTTGCAGATTCTACAAAAAGAGTGTTTCCAAACTTCTCTATCAATTAGTAGGTTCAACTCTGTGAGGTGAATGCACTCATCACAAAGAAGTTTCTGAGAATGCTGCTGTTTAGTTCTTATGTGAAGATATTTCCTTTTCCAGCATAGGCCGGAAATCGCTCTAAATATCCACTTGCAGATTTTACCAAAAGTGTGTTTCAAAACTGCTCTTTGAAAAGAGAGGTTCAACTCTGTGAGTTGATTGCACATGTGGTGAAGAAGTTTCTGAGAATGCTTCTGTCTAGTACTTAGCTGAAGAGATTTCATTTCACAGCATAGGCCTCATAGTGCTCCAAATATCCACTTGCAGATTCTACAAAAAGAGTGTTTCAAAACTGTTCTATCAAAAGGAAGGTTCAAGTCTGTGAGTAGAATGCACTCATCACAAAGAAGTTTCTGAGAATGCTTCTGTCTAGTTTTTATGTGAAGATATTTCCTCTTCCAACATAGGCCTCAAAGCCCTCCGAATAAACAACTGCAGATTGTACAAAAGGAGTGTTTCAAAAGTGTTCTATGAAAAGGAACGTTCAAGTCTGTGAGTTGAATGCACTCCTCACAAAGAAGTTTCTGAGAATGCAGCTGTCTAGCTTTTGTGTGAAGATATTTCCTTTTCCTTGCATAGACCTCAAATCGCTGGAAATATCCACTGGCAGATTTCACAAAAAGAGTGTTTCCAAACTGCTCTATCAAAAGACGGGTTGAAATCTGTGAGTTGAATGCACGCATCGAGGAGATCTTTCTGAGAATGCTTCTGTCTAGTTTTTAGGTGAAGATATTCCATTTCCCAGCATGGGCCTCAAAATGCTCCAAATATCCATTTGCAGATTTTACAAAAAGAGTGTTTCAAAACTGCTCTTTCAAAAAGAAGGTTCAAGTCTATGGGTTGAACGCACTCAACACAAGGAAGTTTCTGAGAATGCTTCTGTCCAGTTTTTCTGTGAATATATTTCCATTTCCAGCCTAGGCTTCAAAGCGCTCCAAATATCCACTTGCAGATTCTACAAAAAGAGTGTTTCCAAACTTGTCTATCAATTAGTAGGTTTAACTCTGTTAGGTGAATGCACTCATCACAATGAAATTTCTGAGAATGCTTCTCTCTAGTTTTTATGTGAAGCAATTTCCTTTTCCAACATAGGCCTCAAGGTGCTCTGCATAAACACTTGCGAATTCTACAAACTTAGTGATTCAAAACTGTTCTATCAAAAGGAACGTTCAAGTCTGAGGTGAATGCACTCATCAGAGAGAACTTTCTCAGAATGCTTCTGTCTAGTTTTCAGGTGAAGATATTTCACTTCCCAGCATAGGCCTCAAAGCGCTCCAAATATCCACTTGCAGGTTCTACAAAAAGAGTCTTTCAAAACTGCTCTTTGAAAAGGAAGGTTCAAATCTGTGAGTTGAAAGCACTCATCAGAGAGAAGTTTCCGAGAATGAGTCTATCTAGTTTTCATCTGCATGTGTTTCCTTTTCCACTAGATGCCGCAATCGCACCAAATATCCACTTGCAGTTTCCACGAAAAGAGTGTTGCAGAACTGCTCCATGGAAAGGAGTGTTCAACTCTGTGAGTTCAATCCCCACATGACATAAAAGTTTCTGAAAATGCTTCTGTCCAGTTTGTATATGAAGATATCTCCTTTTCCAGCATAAGCCTCAAAGAGCTCCAAATATCCACTTGCGTATTCTACAAAAACCGTGTTTCATAACTGGTCTATCAAAAGGGAGGTTCAACTCTGTGAGTTGAATGCACTCATCACAAAGAAGTTTCTGTGAATGCTTCCATCTAGCTTTTATGCAATGATATTTCCTTTTACAGCATAGGCCTCAAAGCGCTCCAAATATCCACTTGCAGATTCTACAAAAACAGGGTTTCAAAACTGCTCTATCAAAAGGCAGGTTGAACTCCGTGAGTTGAATGCACAAGGCACAGGGAACTTTCTGAGAAAGCTTTTGTCCAGTTTCTACGTGAAGATATTTCCTATTCCTGCATAGGCCTCAAAGCACTCCATCCATCCACATGAAGATTCTACTAAAAGAGTGTTTCGAAACTTCTCTATCAAAAGAAAGGTTGAACTCCGTGAGTTCAACGCACACATCACAAAGAAGTTTCTGAGAATGCTTCTGTCCAGTTTTTATGTGAAGATATTTCCTTTTCCAGCATAGGCCTCAAAGCGCTCCATATATCCACTTGCAGATGCTACAAAAAGAGTGTTTCAAAACTGCTCTTTCAGAAGGAAGCTTCAAGTCTGTGAGTTGAATGCACTTCTCACAAAGACGTTTCTGAGAATGCTTCTGTCTAGATTTCATGAGAAGATGTTTCCATTTACATCACAGGCCTCAAATCCCTCCAAATATTCACTTGCGTGTTCTACAAAAAGAGTGTTTCGAAACTTCTCTATCGATTGGTAGGTTCAACTCTCTGAGTTGAATGCACTCTTTACAAAGAGGTTTCTGAGAATATTTCTGTCTAGTTTTTATGTGAAGATATATCCTTTTCCAACATAGGCCTCGAAGCGCTCCAACTAAACAATTGCAGATTCTACAAAAGGAGTGCTTCAAAACTGTTCTATCGAAAGGAACGTTCAAGTCTGTGAGATGAATGCACTCTTCTCAAAGAGGTTTCTGAGAATGCTGCTGTCTAGTTTTTAGGTGAAGACATTTCCTTTTCCAGCATAGGCCTCAAAGCGCTCCAAATACCCACTTGCAGATTCTACAAAAAGAGTGTCTCCCAACTTCTCTATCAATTGGTAGGTTCAAGTCTGTGAGTTGAATGCAATCCACACAAAGAAGTTTCTGAGAATGCTGCTGTTTAGTTCTTATGTGAAGATATTTCCTTTTCCAGCATAGGCCGGAAATCGCTACAAATATCCACTTGCAGATTTTACCAAAAGTGTGCTTCAAAACAGCTCTTTGAAAAGAAAGGTTCAACACTGTGAGTTGAATGCACATATCGTGAAGAAGTTTCTGAGAATGCTTCTGTCTAGTACTTAGGTGAAGAGATTCCATTTCACAGCATAGGCCTCATAGTGCTCCAAATATCCACTTGCAGATTCTACAAAAAGAGTGTTTCAAAACTGTTCTATCAAAAGGAAGGTTCAACTCTGTGACTAGAATGCACTCATCACAAAGAAGTTTCTGAGAATGCTTCTGTCTAGTTTTTATGTGAAGACATTTCCTTTTCCAACATAGGCCTCAAAGCGTTCCGAATAAACACTTGCAGATTGTACAAAAGGAGTGTTTCAAAACTGTTCTATGAAAAGGAACGTTCAAGTCTGTGAGTTGAATGCACTCCTCACAAAGAAGTTTCTGAGAATGCAGCTGTCTAGTTTTTGTGTGAAGATATTTCCTTTTCCTTGCATAGGTCTCAAATCGCTGGAAATATCCACTTGCAGATTTCACAAAAAGAGTGTTTCCAAACTGCTCTATCAAAAGACAGGTTCAACTCTGTGAGTGGAATGCACGCATCGAGAAGAACTTTCTGAGAATGCTTCTGTCTAGTTTTTAGGTGAAGATATTACATTTCCCAGCATAGGCCTCAAAGTGCTCCAAATATCCTTTTGCAGATTTTACAAAAAGAGTGTTTCAAAACTGCTCTTTCAAAAAGAAGGTTCAACTCTGTGAGTTGAATGCACTCAACACAAGGAAGTTTCTGAGAATGCTTCTGTCTAGTTTTTATGTGAAGATATTTCCATTTCCAGCATAGGCCTCAAAGCGCTCCAAATATCCATTTGCAGATTCTACAAAAAGAGTGTTTCCAAACTTCTCTATCAATTAGTAGGTTCAACTCTGTGAGGTGAATGCACTCATCACAAAGAAGTTTCTGAGAATGCTGCTGTTTAGTTCTTATGTGAAGATATTTCCTTTTCCAGCATAGGCCGGAAATCGCTCTAAATATCCACTTGCAGATTTTACAAAAAGTGTGTTTCAAAACAGCTCTTTGAAAAGAGAGGTTCAACTCTGTGAGTTGATTGCACATGTGGTGAAGAAGTTTCTGAGAATGCTTCTGTCTAGTACTTAGCTGAAGAGATTTCATTTCACAGCATAGGCCTCATAGTGCTCCAAATATCCACTTGCAGATTCTACAAAAAGAGTGTTTCAAAACTGTTCTATCAAAAGGAAGGTTCAACTCTGTGACTAGAATGCACTCATCACAAAGAAGTTTCTGAGAATGCTTCTGTCTAGTTTTTATATGAAGATATTTCCTTTTCCAACATAGGCCTCAAAGCGCTCCGAATAAACACCTGCAGATTGTACAAAAGGAGTGTTTCAAAACTGTTCTATGAAAAGGAACGTTCAAGTCTGTGAGTTGAATGCACTCCTCACAAAGAAGTTGCTGAGAATGCAGCTGTCTAGTTTTTGTGTGAAGATATTTCCTTTTCCTTGCATAGACCTCAAATCGCTGGAAACATCCACTTGCAGATTTCACAAAAAGAGTGTTTCCAAACTGCTCTATCAAAAGACGGGTTGAAATCTGTGAGTTGAATGCACGCATCGAGGAGATCTTTCTGAGAATGCTTCTGTCTAGTTTTTAGGTGAAGATATTCCATTTCCCAGCGTGGGCCTCAAAATGCTCCAAATATCCATTTGCAGATTTTACAAAAAGAGTGTTTCAAAACTGCTCTTTCAAAAAGAAGGTTCAAGTCTATGGGTTGAACGCACTCAACACAAGGAAGTTTCTGAGAATGCTTCTGTCCAGTTTTTCTGTGAATATATTTCCATTTCCAGCCTAGGCTTCAAAGCGCTCCAAATATCCACTTGCAGATTCTACAAAAAGAGTGTTTCCAAACTTGTCTATCAATTAGTAGGTTCAACTCTGTTAGGTGAATGCACTCATCACAATGAAATTTCTGAGAATGCTTCTCTCTAGTTTTTATGTGAAGCAATTTCCTTTTCCAACATAGGCCTCAAGGTGCTCTGCATAAACACTTGCGAATTCTACAAACTTAGTGATTCAAAACTGTTCTATCAAAAGGAACGTTCAAGTCTGAGGTGAATGCACTCATCAGAGAGAACTTTCTCAGAATGCTTCTGTCTAGTTTTCAGGTGAAGATATTTCACTTCCCAGCATAGGCCTCAAAGCGCTCCAAATATCCACGTGCAGATTCTACAAAAAGAGTCTTTCAAAACTGCTCTTTGAAAAGGAAGTTTCAAATCTGTGAGTTGAAAGCACTCATCAGAGAGAAGTTTCCGAGAATGATTCTATCTAGTTTTCATCTGCATGTGTTTCCTTTTCCACTAGATTCCGCAATCGCACCAAATATCCACTTGCAGTTTCCACGAAAAAAGTGTTGCAGAACTGCTCCATGGAAAGGAGTGTTCAACTCTGTGAGTTCAATCCCCACATGACATAAAAGTTTCTGAAAATGCTTCTGTCCAGTTTGTATATGAAGATATCTCCTTTTCCAGCATAAGCCTCAAAGAGCTCCAAATATCCACTTGCGTATTCTACAAAAACCGTGTTTCATAACTGGTCTATCAAAAGGGAGGTTCAACTCTGTGAGTTGAATGCACTCATCACAAAGAAGTTTCTGTGAATGCTTCCATCTAGCTTTTATGCAATGATATTTCCTTTTGCAGCATAGGCCTAAAAGCGCTCCAAATATCCACTTGCAGATTCTACAAAAAGAGGGTTTCAAAACTGCTCTATCAAAAGGCAGGTTGAACTCCGTGAGTTGAATGCACAAAGCACAGGGAACTTTCTGAGAAAGCTTTTGTCCAGTTTCTACGTGAAGATATTTCCTATTCCTGCATAGGCCTCAAAGCACTCCATCCATCCACATGAAGATTCTACTAAAAGAGTGTTTCGAAACTTCTCTATCAAAAGAAAGGTTGAACTCCGTGAGTTCAACGCACACATCACAAAGAAGTTTCTGAGAATGCTTCTGTCCAGTTTTTATGTGAAGATATTTCCTTTTCCAGCATACGCCTCAAAGCGCTCCATATATCCACTTGCAGATGCTACAAAAAGAGTGTTTCAAAACTGCTCTTTCAGAAGGAAGCTTCAAGTCTGTGAGTTGAATGAACTTCTCACAAAGACGTTTCTGAGAATGCTTCTGTCTAGATTTCATGAGAAGATGTTTCCATTTACATCACAGGCCTCAAATCCCTCCAAATATTCACTTGCGTGTTCTACAAAAAGAGTGTTTCGAAACTTCTCTATCGATTGGTAGGTTCAACTCTCTGAGTTGAATGCACTCTTTACAAAGAGGTTTCTGAGAATATTTCTGTCTAGTTTTTATGTGAAGATATATCCTTTTCCAACATAGGCCTCGAAGCGCTCCGATTAAACAATTGCAGATTCTACAAAAGGAGTGCTTCAAAACTGTTCTATCGAAAGGAACGTTCAAGTCTGTGAGATGAATGCACTCTTCTCAAAGAGGTTTCTGAGAATGCTGCTGTCTAGTTTTTAGGTGAAGACATTTCCTTTTCCAGCATAGGCCTCAAAGCGCTCCAAATACCCACTTGCAGATTCTACAAAAAGAGTGTCTCCCAACTTCTCTATCAATTGGTAGGTTCAAGTCTGTGAGTTGAATGCAATCCACACAAAGAAGTTTCTGAGAATGCTGCTGTTTAGTTCTTATGTGAAGATATTTCCTTTTCCAGCATAGGCCGGAAATCGCTACAAATATCCACTTGCAGATTTTACCAAAAGTGTGCTTCAAAACAGCTCTTTGAAAAGAAAGGTTCAACACTGTGAGTTGAATGCACATATCGTGAAGAAGTTTCTGAGAATGCTTCTGTCTAGTACTTAGGAGAAGAGATTCCATTTCACAGCATAGGCCTCATAGTGCTCCAAATATCCACTTGCAGATTCTACAAAAAGAGTGTTTCAAAACTGTTCTATCAAAAGGAAGGTTCAGCTCTGTGACTAGAATGCACTCATCACAAAGAAGTTTCTGAGAATGCTTCTGTCTAGTTTTTATGTGAAGACATTTCCTTTTCCAACATAGGCCTCAAAGCGTTCCGAATAAACACTTGCAGATTGTACAAAAGGAGTGTTTCAAAACTGTTCTATGAAAAGGAACGTTCAAGTCTGTGAGTTGAATGCACTCCTCACAAAGAAGTTTCTGAGAATGCAGCTGTCTAGTTTTTGTGTGAAGATATTTCCTTTTCCTTGCATAGGTCTCAAATCGCTGGAAATATCCACTTGCAGATTTCACAAAAAGAGTGTTTCCCAACTGCTCTATCAAAAGACAGGTTCAACTCTGTGAGTGGAATGCACGCATCGAGAAGAACTTTCTGAGAATGCTTCTGTCTAGTTTTTAGGTGAAGATATTACATTTCCCAGCATAGGCCTCAAAGTGCTCCAAATATCCTTTTGCAGATTTTACAAAAAGAGTGTTTCAAAACTGCTCTTTCAAAAAGAAGGTTCAACTCTGTGAGTTGTATGCACTCAACACAAGGAAGTTTCTGAGAATGCTTGTGTCTAGTTTTTATGTGAAGGTATTTCCATTTCCAGCATAGGCCTCAAAGCGCTCCAAATATCCATTTGCAGATTCTACAAAAAGAGTGTTTCCAAACTTCTCTATCAATTAGTAGGTTCAACTCTGTGAGGTGAATGCACTCATCACAAAGAAGTTTCTGAGAATGCTGCTGTTTAGTTCTTATGTGAAGACATTTCCTTTTCCAGCATAGGCCGGAAATCGCTCTAAATATCCACTTGCAGATTTTACCAAAAGTGTGTTTCAAAACTGCTCTTTGAAAAGAGAGGTTCAACTCTGTGAGTTGATTGCACATGTGGTGAAGAAGTTTCTGAGAATGCTTCTGTCTAGTACTTAGCTGAAGAGATTTCATTTCACAGCATAGGCCTCATAGTGCTCCAAATATCCACTTGCAGATTCTACAAAAAGAGTGTTTCAAAACTGTTCTATCAAAAGGAAGGTTCAACTCTGTGACTAGAATGCACTCATCACAAAGAAGTTTCTGAGAATGCTTCTGTCTAGTTTTTATGTGAAGATATTTCCTTTTCCAACATAGGCCTCAAAGCGCTCCGAATAAACACCTGCAGATTGTACAAAAGGAGTGTTTCAAAACTGTTCTATGAAAAGGAACGTTCAAGTCTGTGAGTTGAATGCACTCCTCACAAAGAAGTTTCTGAGAATGCAGCTGTCTAGTTTTTGTGTGAAGATATTTCCTTTTCCTTGCATAGACCTCAAATCGCTGGAAACATCCACTTGCAGATTTCACAAAAAGAGTGTTTCCAAACTGCTCTATCAAAAGACGGGTTGAAATCTGTGAGTTGAATGCACGCATCGAGGAGATCTTTCTGAGAATGCTTCTGTCTAGTTTTTAGGTGAAGATATTCCATTTCCCAGCATGGGCCTCAAAATGCTCCAAATATCCATTTGCAGATTTTACAAAAAGAGTGTTTCAAAACTGCTCTTTCAAAAAGAAGGTTCAAGTCTATGGGTTGAACGCACTCAACACAAGGAAGTTTCTGAGAATGCTTCTGTCCAGTTTTTATGTGAATATATTTCCATTTCCAGCCTAGGCTTCAAAGCGCTCCAAATATCCACTTGCAGATTCTACAAAAAGAGTGTTTCCAAACTTGTCTATCAATTAGTAGGTTTAACTCTGTTAGGTGAATGCACTCATCACAATGAAATTTCTGAGAATGCTTCTCTCTAGTTTTTATGTGAAGCAATTTCCTTTTCCAACATAGGCCTCAAGGTGCTCTGCATAAACACTTGCGAATTCTACAAACTTAGTGATTCAAAACTGTTCTATCAAAAGGAACGTTCAAGTCTGAGGTGAATGCACTCATCAGAGAGAACTTTCTCAGAATGCTTCTGTCTAGTTTTCAGGTGAAGATATTTCACTTCCCAGCATAGGCCTCAAAGCGCTCCAAATATCCACTTGCAGATTCTACAAAAAGAGTCTTTCAAAACTGCTCTTTGAAAAGGAAGGTTCAAATCTGTGAGTTGAAAGCACTCATCAGAGAGAAGTTTCCGAGAATGATTCTATCTAGTTTTCATCTGCATGTGTTTCCTTTTCCACTAGATGCCGCAATCGCACCAAATATCCACTTGCAGTTTCCACGAAAAGAGTGTTGCAGAACTGCTCCATGGAAAGGAGTGTTCAACTCTGTGAGTTCAATCCCCACATGACATAAAAGTTTCTGAAAATGCTTCTGT
The DNA here is from genome assembly GCF_028885625.2 of Pongo pygmaeus. NCBI lineage: Eukaryota > Metazoa > Chordata > Mammalia > Primates > Hominidae > Pongo > Pongo pygmaeus. Next base: position 23,494,090 of record NC_085930.1, read on the forward strand.
CCAGTTTGTATATGAAGATATCTCCTTTTCCAGCATAAGCCTCAAAGAGCTCCAAATATCCACTTGCGTATTCTACAAAAACCGTGTTTCATAACTGGTCTATCAAAAGGGAGGTTCAACTCTGTGAGTTGAATGCACTCATCACAAAGAAGTTTCTGTGAATGCTTCCATCTAGCTTTTATGCAGTGATATTTCCTTTTACAGCATAGGCCTCAAAGCGCTCCAAATATCCACTTGCAGATTCTACAAAAAGAGGGTTTCAAAACTGCTCTATCAAAAGGCAGGTTGAACTCCGTGAGTTGAATGCACAAAGCACAGGGAACTTTCTGAGAAAGCTTTTGTCCAGTTTCTACGTGAAGATATTTCCTATTCCTGCATAGGCCTCAAAGCACTGCATCCATTCACATGAAGATTCTACTAAAAGAGTGTTTCGAAACTTCTCTATCAAAAGAAAGGTTGAGCTCCGTGAGTTCAACGCACACATCACAAAGAAGTTTCTGAGAATGCTTCTGTCCAGTTTTTATGTGAAGATATTTCCTTTTCCAGCATAGGCCTCAAAGCGCTCCATATATCCACTTGCAGATGCTACAAAAAGAGTGTTTCAAAACTGCTCTTTCAGAAGGAAGCTTCAAGTCTGTGAGTTGAATGCACTTCTCACAAAGACGTTTCTGAGAATGCTTCTGTCTAGATTTCATGAGAAGATGTTTCCATTTACATCACAGGCCTCAAATCCCTCCAAATATTCACTTGCGTGTTCTACAAAAAGAGTGTTTCGAAACTTCTCTATCGATTGGTAGGTTCAACTCTCTGAGTTGAATGCACTCTTTACAAAGAGGTTTCTGAGAATATTTCTGTCTAGTTTTTATGTGAAGATATATCCTTTTCCAACATAGGCCTCGAAGCGCTCCGACTAAACAATTGCAGATTCTACAAAAGGAGTGCTTCAAAACTGTTCTATCGAAAGGAACGTTCAAGTCTGTGAGATGAATGCACTCTTCTCAAAGAGGTTTCTGAGAATGCTGCTGTCTAGTTTTTAGGTGAAGACATTTCCTTTCCCAGGATAGGCCTCAAAGCGCTCCAAATACCCACTTGCAGATTCTACAAAAAGAGTGTCTCCCAACTTCTCTATCAATTGGTAGGTTCAAGTCTGTGAGTTGAATGCAATCCACACAAAGAAGTTTCTGAGAATGCTGCTGTTTAGTTCTTATGTGAAGATATTTCCTTTTCCAGCATAGGCCGGAAATCGCTACAAATATCCACTTGCAGATTTTACCAAAAGTGTGCTTCAAAACAGCTCTTTGAAAAGAAAGGTTCAACACAGTGAGTTGAATGCACATATCGTGAAGAAGTTTCTGAGAATGCTTCTGTCTAGTACTTAGGTGAAGAGATTCCATTTCACAGCATAGGCCTCATAGTGCTCCAAATATCCACTTGCAGATTCTACAAAAAGAGTGTTTCAAAACTGTTCTATCAAAAGGAAGGTTCAACTCTGTGACTAGAATGCACTCATCACAAAGAAGTTTCTGAGAATGCTTCTGTCTAGTTTTTATGTGAAGACATTTCCTTTTCCAACATAGGCCTCAAAGCGTTCCGAATAAACACTTGCAGATTGTACAAAAGGAGTGTTTCAAAACTGTTCTATGAAAAGGAACGTTCAAGTCTGTGAGTTGAATGCACTCCTCACAAAGAAGTTTCTGAGAATGCAGCTGTCTAGTTTTTGTGTGAAGATATTTCCTTTTCCTTGCATAGGTCTCAAATCGCTGGAAATATCCACTTGCAGATTTCACAAAAAGAGTGTTTCCCAACTGCTCTATCAAAAGACAGGTTCAACTCTGTGAGTGGAATGCACGCATCGAGAAGAACTTTCTGAGAATGCTTCTGTCTAGTTTTTAGGTGAAGATATTACATTTCCCAGCATAGGCCTCAAAGTGCTCCAAATATCCTTTTGCAGATTTTACAAAAAGAGTGTTTCAAAACTGCTCTTTCAAAAAGAAGGTTCAACTGTGTGAGTTGAATGCACTCAACACAAGGAAGTTTCTGAGAATGCTTCTGTCTAGTTTTTATGTGAAGATATTTCCATTTCCAGCATAGGCCTCAAAGCGCTCCAAATATCCATTTGCAGATTCTACAAAAAGAGTGTTTCCAAACTTCTCTATCAATTAGTAAGTTCAACTCTGTGAGGTGAATGCACTCATCACAAAGAAGTTTCTGAGAATGCTGCTGTTTAGTTCTTATGTGAAGATATTTCCTTTTCCAGCATAGGCCGGAAATCGCTCTAAATATCCACTTGCAGATTTTACCAAAAGTGTGTTTCAAAACTGCTCTTTGAACAGAGAGGTTCAACTCTGTGAGTTGATTGCACATGTGGTGAAGAAGTTTCTGAGAATGCTTCTGTCTAGTACTTAGCTGAAGAGATTTCATTTCACAGCATAGGCCTCATAGTGCTCCAAATATCCACTTGCAGATTCTACGAAAAGAGTGTTTCAAAACTGTTCTATCAAAAGGAAGGTTCAACTCTGTGACTAGAAAGCACTCATCACAAAGAAGTTTCTGAGAATGCTTCTGTCTAGTTTTTATGTGAAGATATTTCCTTTTCCAACATAGGCCTCAAAGCGCTCCGAATAAACACCTGCAGATTGTACAAAAGGAGTGTTTCAAAACTGTTCTATGAAAAGGAACGTTCAAGTCTGTGAGTTGAATGCACTCCTCACAAAGAAGTTTCTGAGAATGCAGCTGTCTAGTTTTTGTGTGAAGATATTTCCTTTTCCTTGCATAGACCTCAAATCGCTGGAAACATCCACTTGCAGATTTCACAAAAAGAGTGTTTCCAAACTGCTCTATCAAAAGACGGGTTGAAATCTGTGAGTTGAATGCACGCATCGAGGAGATCTTTCTGAGAATGCTTCTGTCTAGTTTTTAGGTGAAGATATTCCATTTCCCAGCATGGGCCTCAAAATGCTCCAAATATCCATTTGCAGATTTTACAAAAAGAGTGTTTCAAAACTGCTCTTTCAAAAAGAAGGTTCAAGTCTATGGGTTGAACGCACTCAACACAAGGAAGTTTCTGAGAATGCTTCTGTCCAGTTTTTATGTGAATATATTTCCATTTCCAGCCTAGGCTTCAAAGCGCTCCAAATATCCACTTGCAGATTCTACAAAAAGAGTGTTTCCAAACTTGTCTATCAATTAGTAGGTTTAACTCTGTTAGGTGAATGCACTCATCACAATGAAATTTCTGAGAATGCTTCTCTCTAGTTTTTATGTGAAGCAATTTCCTTTTCCAACATAGGCCTCAAGGTGCTCTGCATAGACACTTGCGAATTCTACAAACTTAGTGATTCAAAACTGTTCTATCAAAAGGAACGTTCAAGTCTGAGGTGAATGCACTCATCAGAGAGAACTTTCTCAGAATGCTTCTGTCTAGTTTTCAGGTGAAGATATTTCACTTCCCAGCATAGGCCTCAAAGCGCTCCAAATATCCACTTGCAGATTCTACAAAAAGAGTCTTTCAAAACTGCTCTTTGAAAAGGAAGGTTCAAATCTGTGAGTTGAAAGCACTCATCAGAGAGAAGTTTCCGAGAATGATTCTATCTAGTTTTCATCTGCATGTGTTTCCTTTTCCACTAGATGCCGCAATCGCACCAAATATCCACTTGCAGTTTCCACGAAAAGAGTGTTGCAGAACTGCTCCATGGAAAGGAGTGTTCAACTCTGTGAGTTCAATCCCCACATGACATAAAAGTTTCTGAAAATGCTTCTGTCCAGTTTGTATATGAAGATATCTCCTTTTCCAGCATAAGCCTCAAAGAGCTCCAAATATTCACTTGCGTATTCTACAAAAACCGTGTTTCATAACTGGTCTTTCAAAAGGGAGGTTCAACTCTGTGAGTTGAATGCACTCATCACAAAGAAGTTTCTGTGAATGCTTCCATCTAGCTTTTATGCAATGATATTTCCTTTTACAGCACAGGCCTCAAAGCGCTCCAAATATCCACTTGCAGATTCTACAAAAAGAGGGTTTCAAAACTGCTCTATCAAAAGGCAGGTTGAACTCCGTGAGTTGAATGCACAAAGCACAGGGAACTTTCTGAGAAAGCTTTTGTCCAGTTTCTACGTGAAGATATTTCCTATTCCTGCATAGGCCTCAAAGCACTCCATCCATCCACATGAAGATTCTACTAAAAGAGTGTTTCGAAACTTCTCTATCAAAAGAAAGGTTGAACTCCGTGAGTTCAACGCACACATCACAAAGAAGTTTCTGAGAATGCTTCTGTCCAGTTTTTATGTGAAGATATTTCCTTTTCCAGCATAGGCCTCAAAGCGCTCCATATATCCACTTGCAGATGCTACAAAAAGAGTGTTTCAAAACTGCTCTTTCAGAAGGAAGCTTCAAGTCTGTGAGTTGAATGCACTTATCACAAAGACGTTTCTGAGAATGCTTCTGTCTAGATTTCATGAGAAGATGTTTCCATTTACATCACAGGCCTCAAATCCCTCCAAATATTCACTTGCGTGTTCTACAAAAAGAGTGTTTCGAAACTTCTCTATCGATTGGTAGGTTCAACTCTCTGAGTTGAATGCACTCTTTACAAAGAGGTTTCTGAGAATATTTCTGTCTAGTTTTTATGTGAAGATATATCCTTTTCCAACATAGGCCTCGAAGCGCTCCGACTAAACAATTGCAGATTCTACAAAAGGAGTGCTTCAAAACTGTTCTATCGAAAGGAACGTTCAAGTCTGTGAGATGAATGCACTCTTCTCAAAGAGGTTTCTGAGAATGCTGCTGTCTAGTTTTTAGGTGAAGACATTTCCTTTTCCAGCATAGGCCTCAAAGCGCTCCAAATACCCACTTGCAGATTCTACAAAAAGAGTGTCTCCCAACTTCTCTATCAATTGGTAGGTTCAAGTCTGTGAGTTGAATGCAATCCACACAAAGAAGTTTCTGAGAATGCTGCTGTTTAGTTCTTATGTGAAGATATTTCCTTTTCCAGCATAGGCCGGAAATCGCTACAAATATCCACTTGCAGATTTTACCAAAAGTGTGCTTCAAAACAGCTCTTTGAAAAGAAAGGTTCAACACAGTGAGTTGAATGCACATATCGTGAAGAAGTTTCTGAGAATGCTTCTGTCTAGTACTTAGGTGAAGAGATTCCATTTCACAGCATAGGCCTCATAGTGCTCCAAATATCCACTTGCAGATTCTACAAAAAGAGTGTTTCAAAACTGTTCTATCAAAAGGAAGGTTCAACTCTGTGAGTAGAATGCACTCATCACAAAGAAGTTTCTGAGAATGCTTCTGTCTAGTTTTTATGTGAAGACATTTCCTTTTCCAACATAGGCCTCAAAGCGTTCCGAATAAACACTTGCAGATTGTACAAAAGGAGTGTTTCAAAACTGTTCTATGAAAAGGAACGTTCAAGTCTGTGAGTTGAATGCACTCCTCACAAAGAAGTTTCTGAGAATGCAGCTGTCTAGTTTTTGTGTGAAGATATTTCCTTTTCCTTGCATAGGTCTCAAATCGCTGGAAATATCCACTTGCAGATTTCACAAAAAGAGTGTTTCCCAACTGCTCTATCAAAAGACAGGTTCAACTCTGTGAGTGGAATGCACGCATCGAGAAGAACTTTCTGAGAATGCTTCTGTCTAGTTTTTAGGTGAAGATATTACATTTCCCAGCATAGGCCTCAAAGTGCTCCAAATATCCTTTTGCAGATTTTACAAAAAGAGTGTTTCAAAACTGCTCTTTCAAAAAGAAGGTTCAACTGTGTGAGTTGAATGCACTCAACACAAGGAAGTTTCTGAGAATGCTTCTGTCTAGTTTTTATGTGAAGATATTTCCATTTCCAGCATAGGCCTCAAAGCGCTCCAAATATCCATTTGCAGATTCTACAAAAAGAGTGTTTCCAAACTTCTCTATCAATTAGTAGGTTCAACTCTGTGAGGTGAATGCACTCATCACAAAGAAGTTTCTGAGAATGCTGCTGTTTAGTTCTTATGTGAAGATATTTCCTTTTCCAGCATAGGCCGGAAATCGCTCTAAATATCCACTTGCAGATTTTACCAAAAGTGTGTTTCAAAACTGCTCTTTGAAAAGAGAGGTTCAACTCTGTGAGTTGATTGCACATGTGGTGAAGAAGTTTCTGAGAATGCTTCTGTCTAGTACTTAGCTGAAGAGATTTCATTTCACAGCATAGGCCTCATAGTGCTCCAAATATCCACTTGCAGATTCTACGAAAAGAGTGTTTCAAAACTGTTCTATCAAAAGGAAGGTTCAACTCTGTGACTAGAAAGCACTCATCACAAAGAAGTTTCTGAGAATGCTTCTGTCTAGTTTTTATGTGAAGATATTTCCTTTTCCAACATAGGCCTCAAAGCGCTCCGAATAAACACCTGCAGATTGTACAAAAGGAGTGTTTCAAAACTGTTCTATGAAAAGGAACGTTCAAGTCTGTGAGTTGAATGCACTCCTCACAAAGAAGTTTCTGAGAATGCAGCTGTCTAGTTTTTGTGTGAAGATATTTCCTTTTCCTTGCATAGACCTCAAATCGCTGGAAACATCCACTTGCAGATTTCACAAAAAGAGTGTTTCCAAACTGCTCTATCAAAAGACGGGTTGAAATCTGTGAGTTGAATGCACGCATCGAGGAGATCTTTCTGAGAATGCTTCTGTCTAGTTTTTAGGTGAAGATATTCCATTTCCCAGCATGGGCCTCAAAATGCTCCAAATATCCATTTGCAGATTTTACAAAAAGAGTGTTTCAAAACTGCTCTTTCAAAAAGAAGGTTCAAGTCTATGGGTTGAACGCACTCAACACAAGGAAGTTTCTGAGAATGCTTCTGTCCAGTTTTTATGTGAATATATTTCCATTTCCAGCCTAGGCTTCAAAGCGCTCCAAATATCCACTTGCAGATTCTACAAAAAGAGTGTTTCCAAACTTGTCTATCAATTAGTAGGTTTAACTCTGTTAGGTGAATGCACTCATCACAATGAAATTTCTGAGAATGCTTCTCTCTAGTTTTTATGTGAAGCAATTTCCTTTTCCAACATAGGCCTCAAGGTGCTCTGCATAGACACTTGCGAATTCTACAAACTTAGTGATTCAAAACTGTTCTATCAAAAGGAACGTTCAAGTCTGAGGTGAATGCACTCATCAGAGAGAACTTTCTCAGAATGCTTCTGTCTAGTTTTCAGGTGAAGATATTTCACTTCCCAGCATAGGCCTCAAAGCGCTCCAAATATCCACTTGCAGATTCTACAAAAAGAGTCTTTCAAAACTGCTCTTTGAAAAGGAAGGTTCAAATCTGTGAGTTGAAAGCACTCATCAGAGAGAAGTTTCCGAGAATGATTCTATCTAGTTTTCATCTGCATGTGTTTCCTTTTCCACTAGATGCCGCAATCGCACCAAATATCCACTTGCAGTTTCCACGAAAAGAGTGTTGCAGAACTGCTCCATGGAAAGGAGTGTTCAACTCTGTGAGTTCAATCCCCACATGACATAAAAGTTTCTGAAAATGCTTCTGTCCAGTTTGTATATGAAGATATCTCCTTTTCCAGCATAAGCCTCAAAGAGCTCCAAATATTCACTTGCGTATTCTACAAAAACCGTGTTTCATAACTGGTCTTTCAAAAGGGAGGTTCAACTCTGTGAGTTGAATGCACTCATCACAAAGAAGTTTCTGTGAATGCTTCCATCTAGCTTTTATGCAATGATATTTCCTTTTACAGCACAGGCCTCAAAGCGCTCCAAATATCCACTTGCAGATTCTACAAAAAGAGGGTTTCAAAACTGCTCTATCAAAAGGCAGGTTGAACTCCGTGAGTTGAATGCACAAAGCACAGGGAACTTTCTGAGAAAGCTTTTGTCCAGTTTCTACGTGAAGATATTTCCTATTCCTGCATAGGCCTCAAAGCACTCCATCCATCCACATGAAGATTCTACTAAAAGAGTGTTTCGAAACTTCTCTATCAAAAGAAAGGTTGAACTCCGTGAGTTCAACGCACACATCACAAAGAAGTTTCTGAGAATGCTTCTGTCCAGTTTTTATGTGAAGATATTTCCTTTTCCAGCATAGGCCTCAAAGCGCTCCATATATCCACTTGCAGATGCTACAAAAAGAGTGTTTCAAAACTGCTCTTTCAGAAGGAAGCTTCAAGTCTGTGAGTTGAATGCACTTATCACAAAGACGTTTCTGAGAATGCTTCTGTCTAGATTTCATGAGAAGATGTTTCCATTTACATCACAGGCCTCAAATCCCTCCAAATATTCACTTGCGTGTTCTACAAAAAGAGTGTTTCGAAACTTCTCTATCGATTGGTAGGTTCAACTCTCTGAGTTGAATGCACTCTTTACAAAGAGGTTTCTGAGAATATTTCTGTCTAGTTTTTATGTGAAGATATATCCTTTTCCAACATAGGCCTCGAAGCGCTCCGACTAAACAATTGCAGATTCTACAAAAGGAGTGCTTCAAAACTGTTCTATCGAAAGGAACGTTCAAGTCTGTGAGATGAATGCACTCTTCTCAAAGAGGTTTCTGAGAATGCTGCTGTCTAGTTTTTAGGTGAAGACATTTCCTTTTCCAGCATAGGCCTCAAAGCGCTCCAAATACCCACTTGCAGATTCTACAAAAAGAGTGTCTCCCAACTTCTCTATCAATTGGTAGGTTCAAGTCTGTGAGTTGAATGCAATCCACACAAAGAAGTTTCTGAGAATGCTGCTGTTTAGTTCTTATGTGAAGATATTTCCTTTTCCAGCATAGGCCGGAAATCGCTACAAATATCCACTTGCAGATTTTACCAAAAGTGTGCTTCAAAACAGCTCTTTGAAAAGAAAGGTTCAACACAGTGAGTTGAATGCACATATCGTGAAGAAGTTTCTGAGAATGCTTCTGTCTAGTACTTAGGTGAAGAGATTCCATTTCACAGCATAGGCCTCATAGTGCTCCAAATATCCACTTGCAGATTCTACAAAAAGAGTGTTTCAAAACTGTTCTATCAAAAGGAAGGTTCAACTCTGTGAGTAGAATGCACTCATCACAAAGAAGTTTCTGAGAATGCTTCTGTCTAGTTTTTATGTGAAGACATTTCCTTTTCCAACATAGGCCTCAAAGCGTTCCGAATAAACACTTGCAGATTGTACAAAAGGAGTGTTTCAAAACTGTTCTATGAAAAGGAACGTTCAAGTCTGTGAGTTGAATGCACTCCTCACAAAGAAGTTTCTGAGAATGCAGCTGTCTAGTTTTTGTGTGAAGATATTTCCTTTTCCTTGCATAGGTCTCAAATCGCTGGAAATATCCACTTGCAGATTTCACAAAAAGAGTGTTTCCCAACTGCTCTATCAAAAGACAGGTTCAACTCTGTGAGTGGAATGCACGCATCGAGAAGAACTTTCTGAGAATGCTTCTGTCTAGTTTTTAGGTGAAGATATTACATTTCCCAGCATAGGCCTCAAAGTGCTCCAAATATCCTTTTGCAGATTTTACAAAAAGAGTGTTTCAAAACTGCTCTTTCAAAAAGAAGGTTCAACTGTGTGAGTTGAATGCACTCAACACAAGGAAGTTTCTGAGAATGCTTCTGTCTAGTTTTTATGTGAAGATATTTCCATTTCCAGCATAGGCCTCAAAGCGCTCCAAATATCCATTTGCAGATTCTACAAAAAGAGTGTTTCCAAACTTCTCTATCAATTAGTAGGTTCAACTCTGTGAGGTGAATGCACTCATCACAAAGAAGTTTCTGAGAATGCTGCTGTTTAGTTCTTATGTGAAGATATTTCCTTTTCCAGCATAGGCCGGAAATCGCTCTAAATATCCACTTGCAGATTTTACCAAAAGTGTGTTTCAAAACTGCTCTTTGAAAAGAGAGGTTCAACTCTGTGAGTTGATTGCACATGTGGTGAAGAAGTTTCTGAGAATGCTTCTGTCTAGTACTTAGCTGAAGAGATTTCATTTCACAGTATAGGCCTCATAGTGCTCCAAATATCCACTTGCAGATTCTACGAAAAGAGTGTTTCAAAACTGTTCTATCAAAAGGAAGGTTCAACTCTGTGACTAGAAAGCACTCATCACAAAGAAGTTTCTGAGAATGCTTCTGTCTAGTTTTTATGTGAAGATATTTCCTTTTCCAACATAGGCCTCAAAGCGCTCCGAATAAACACCTGCAGATTGTACAAAAGGAGTGTTTCAAAACTGTTCTATGAAAAGGAACGTTCAAGTCTGTGAGTTGAATGCACTCCTCACAAAGAAGTTTCTGAGAATGCAGCTGTCTAGTTTTTGTGTGAAGATATTTCCTTTTCCTTGCATAGACCTCAAATCGCTGGAAACATCCACTTGCAGATTTCACAAAAAGAGTGTTTCCAAACTGCTCTATCAAAAGACGGGTTGAAATCTGTGAGTTGAATGCACGCATCGAGGAGATCTTTCTGAGAATGCTTCTGTCTAGTTTTTAGGTGAAGATATTCCATTTCCCAGCATGGGCCTCAAAATGCTCCAAATATCCATTTGCAGATTTTACAAAAAGAGTGTTTCAAAACTGCTCTTTCAAAAAGAAGGTTCAAGTCTATGGGTTGAACGCACTCAACACAAGGAAGTTTCTGAGAATGCTTCTGTCCAGTTTTTATGTGAATATATTTCCATTTCCAGCCTAGGCTTCAAAGCGCTCCAAATATCCACTTGCAGATTCTACAAAAAGAGTGTTTCCAAACTTGTCTATCAATTAGTAGGTTTAACTCTGTTAGGTGAATGCACTCATCACAATGAAATTTCTGAGAATGCTTCTCTCTAGTTTTTATGTGAAGCAATTTCCTTTTCCAACATAGGCCTCAAGGTGCTCTGCATAGACACTTGCGAATTCTACAAACTTAGTGATTCAAAACTGTTCTATCAAAAGGAACGTTCAAGTCTGAGGTGAATGCACTCATCAGAGAGAACTTTCTCAGAATGCTTCTGTCTAGTTTTCAGGTGAAGATATTTCACTTCCCAGCATAGGCCTCAAAGCGCTCCAAATATCCACTTGCAGATTCTACAAAAAGAGTCTTTCAAAACTGCTCTTTGAAAAGGAAGGTTCAAATCTGTGAGTTGAAAGCACTCATCAGAGAGAAGTTTCCGAGAATGATTCTATCTAGTTTTCATCTGCATGTGTTTCCTTTTCCACTAGATGCCGCAATCGCACCAAATATCCACTTGCAGTTTCCACGAAAAGAGTGTTGCAGAACTGCTCCATGGAAAGGAGTGTTCAACTCTGTGAGTTCAATCCCCACATGACATAAAAGTTTCTGAAAATGCTTCTGTCCAGTTTGTATATGAAGATATCTCCTTTTCCAGCATAAGCCTCAAAGAGCTCCAAATATTCACTTGCGTATTCTACAAAAACCGTGTTTCATAACTGGTCTTTCAAAAGGGAGGTTCAACTCTGTGAGTTGAATGCACTCATCACAAAGAAGTTTCTGTGAATGCTTCCATCTAGCTTTTATGCAATGATATTTCCTTTTACAGCACAGGCCTCAAAGCGCTCCAAATATCCACTTGCAGATTCTACAAAAAGAGGGTTTCAAAACTGCTCTATCAAAAGGCAGGTTGAACTCCGTGAGTTGAATGCACAAAGCACAGGGAACTTTCTGAGAAAGCTTTTGTCCAGTTTCTACGTGAAGATATTTCCTATTCCTGCATAGGCCTCAAAGCACTCCATCCATCCACATGAAGATTCTACTAAAAGAGTGTTTCGAAACTTCTCTATCAAAAGAAAGGTTGAACTCCGTGAGTTCAACGCACACATCACAAAGAAGTTTCTGAGAATGCTTCTGTCCAGTTTTTATGTGAAGATATTTCCTTTTCCAGCATAGGCCTCAAAGCGCTCCATATATCCACTTGCAGATGCTACAAAAAGAGTGTTTCAAAACTGCTCTTTCAGAAGGAAGCTTCAAGTCTGTGAGTTGAATGCACTTCTCACAAAGACGTTTCTGAGAATGCTTCTGTCTAGATTTCATGAGAAGATGTTTCCATTTACATCACAGGCCTCAAATCCCTCCAAATATTCACTTGCGTGTTCTACAAAAAGAGTGTTTCGAAACTTCTCTATCGATTGGTAGGTTCAACTCTCTGAGTTGAATGCACTCTTTACAAAGAGGTTTCTGAGAATATTTCTGTCTAGTTTTTATGTGAAGATATATCCTTTTCCAACATAGGCCCCGAAGCGCTCCGACTAAACAATTGCAGATTCTACAAAAGGAGTGCTTCAAAACTGTTCTATCGAAAGGAACGTTCAAGTCTGTGAGATGAATGCACTCTTCTCAAAGAGGTTTCTGAGAATGCTGCTGTCTAGTTTTTAGGTGAAGACATTTCCTTCTCCAGCATAGGCCTCAAAGCGCTCCAAATACCCACTTGCAGATTCTACAAAAAGAGTGTCTCCCAACTTCTCTATCAATTGGTAGGTTCAAGTCTGTGAGTTGAATGCAATCCACACAAAGAAGTTTCTGAGAATGCTGCTGTTTAGTTCTTATGTGAAGATATTTCCTTTTCCAGCATAGGCCGGAAATCGCTACAAATATCCACTTGCAGATTTTACCAAAAGTGTGCTTCAAAACAGCTCTTTGAAAAGAAAGGTTCAACACAGTGAGTTGAATGCACATATCGTGAAGAAGTTTCTGAGAATGCTTCTGTCTAGTACTTAGGTGAAGAGATTCCATTTCACAGCATAGGCCTCATAGTGCTCCAAATATCCACTTGCAGATTCTACAAAAAGAGTGTTTCAAAACTGTTCTATCAAAAGGAAGGTTCAACTCTGTGAGTAGAATGCACTCATCACAAAGAAGTTTCTGAGAATGCTTCTGTCTAGTTTTTATGTGAAGACATTTCCTTTTCCAACATAGGCCTCAAAGCGTTCCGAATAAACACTTGCAGATTGTACAAAAGGAGTGTTTCAAAACTGTTCTATGAAAAGGAACGTTCAAGTCTGTGAGTTGAATGCACTCCTCACAAAGAAGTTTCTGAGAATGCAGCTGTCTAGTTTTTGTGTGAAGATATTTCCTTTTCCTTGCATAGGTCTCAAATCGCTGGAAATATCCACTTGCAGATTTCACAAAAAGAGTGTTTCCCAACTGCTCTATCAAAAGACAGGTTCAACTCTGTGAGTGGAATGCACGCATCGAGAAGAACTTTCTGAGAATGCTTCTGTCTAGTTTTTAGGTGAAGATATTACATTTCCCAGCATAGGCCTCAAAGTGCTCCAAATATCCTTTTGCAGATTTTACAAAAAGAGTGTTTCAAAACTGCTCTTTCAAAAAGAAGGTTCAACTGTGTGAGTTGAATGCACTCAACACAAGGAAGTTTCTGAGAATGCTTCTGTCTAGTTTTTATGTGAAGATATTTCCATTTCCAGCATAGGCCTCAAAGCGCTCCAAATATCCATTTGCAGATTCTACAAAAAGAGTGTTTCCAAACTTCTCTATCAATTAGTAGGTTCAACTCTGTGAGGTGAATGCACTCATCACAAAGAAGTTTCTGAGAATGCTGCTGTTTAGTTCTTATGTGAAGATATTTCCTTTTCCAGCATAGGCCGGAAATCGCTCTAAATATCCACTTGCAGATTTTACCAAAAGTGTGTTTCAAAACTGCTCTTTGAAAAGAGAGGTTCAACTCTGTGAGTTGATTGCACATGTGGTGAAGAAGTTTCTGAGAATGCTTCTGTCTAGTACTTAGCTGAAGAGATTTCATTTCACAGTATAGGCCTCATAGTGCTCCAAATATCCACTTGCAGATTCTACGAAAAGAGTGTTTCAAAACTGTTCTATCAAAAGGAAGGTTCAACTCTGTGACTAGAAAGCACTCATCACAAAGAAGTTTCTGAGAATGCTTCTGTCTAGTTTTTATGTGAAGATATTTCCTTTTCCAACATAGGCCTCAAAGCGCTCCGAATAAACACCTGCAGATTGTACAAAAGGAGTGTTTCAAAACTGTTCTATGAAAAGGAACGTTCAAGTCTGTGAGTTGAATGCACTCCTCACAAAGAAGTTTCTGAGAATGCAGCTGTCTAGTTTTTGTGTGAAGATATTTCCTTTTCCTTGCATAGACCTCAAATCGCTGGAAACATCCACTTGCAGATTTCACAAAAAGAGTGTTTCCAAACTGCTCTATCAAAAGACGGGTTGAAATCTGTGAGTTGAATGCACGCATCGAGGAGATCTTTCTGAGAATGCTTCTGTCTAGTTTTTAGGTGAAGATATTCCATTTCCCAGCATGGGCCTCAAAATGCTCCAAATATCCATTTGCAGATTTTACAAAAAGAGTGTTTCAAAACTGCTCTTTCAAAAAGAAGGTTCAAGTCTATGGGTTGAACGCACTCAACACAAGGAAGTTTCTGAGAATGCTTCTGTCCAGTTTTTATGTGAATATATTTCCATTTCCAGCCTAGGCTTCAAAGCGCTCCAAATATCCACTTGCAGATTCTACAAAAAGAGTGTTTCCAAACTTGTCTATCAATTAGTAGGTTTAACTCTGTTAGGTGAATGCACTCATCACAATGAAATTTCTGAGAATGCTTCTCTCTAGTTTTTATGTGAAGCAATTTCCTTTTCCAACATAGGCCTCAAGGTGCTCTGCATAGACACTTGCGAATTCTACAAACTTAGTGATTCAAAACTGTTCTATCAAAAGGAACGTTCAAGTCTGAGGTGAATGCACTCATCAGAGAGAACTTTCTCAGAATGCTTCTGTCTAGTTTTCAGGTGAAGATATTTCACTTCCCAGCATAGGCCTCAAAGCGCTCCAAATATCCACTTGCAGATTCTACAAAAAGAGTCTTTCAAAACTGCTCTTTGAAAAGGAAGGTTCAAATCTGTGAGTTGAAAGCACTCATCAGAGAGAAGTTTCCGAGAATGATTCTATCTAGTTTTCATCTGCATGTGTTTCCTTTTCCACTAGATGCCGCAATCGCACCAAATATCCACTTGCAGTTTCCACGAAAAGAGTGTTGCAGAACTGCTCCATGGAAAGGAGTGTTCAACTCTGTGAGTTCAATCCCCACATGACATAAAAGTTTCTGAAAATGCTTCTGTCCAGTTTGTATATGAAGATATCTCCTTTTCCAGCATAAGCCTCAAAGAGCTCCAAATATTCACTTGCGTATTCTACAAAAACCGTGTTTCATAACTGGTCTTTCAAAAGGGAGGTTCAACTCTGTGAGTTGAATGCACTCATCACAAAGAAGTTTCTGTGAATGCTTCCATCTAGCTTTTATGCAATGATATTTCCTTTTACAGCACAGGCCTCAAAGCGCTCCAAATATCCACTTGCAGATTCTACAAAAAGAGGGTTTCAAAACTGCTCTATCAAAAGGCAGGTTGAACTCCGTGAGTTGAATGCACAAAGCACAGGGAACTTTCTGAGAAAGCTTTTGTCCAGTTTCTACGTGAAGATATTTCCTATTCCTGCATAGGCCTCAAAGCACTCCATCCATCCACATGAAGATTCTACTAAAAGAGTGTTTCGAAACTTCTCTATCAAAAGAAAGGTTGAACTCCGTGAGTTCAACGCACACATCACAAAGAAGTTTCTGAGAATGCTTCTGTCCAGTTTTTATGTGAAGATATTTCCTTTTCCAGCATAGGCCTCAAAGCGCTCCATATATCCACTTGCAGATGCTACAAAAAGAGTGTTTCAAAACTGCTCTTTCAGAAGGAAGCTTCAAGTCTGTGAGTTGAATGCACTTCTCACAAAGACGTTTCTGAGAATGCTTCTGTCTAGATTTCATGAGAAGATGTTTCCATTTACATCACAGGCCTCAAATCCCTCCAAATATTCACTTGCGTGTTCTACAAAAAGAGTGTTTCGAAACTTCTCTATCGATTGGTAGGTTCAACTCTCTGAGTTGAATGCACTCTTTACAAAGAGGTTTCTGAGAATATTTCTGTCTAGTTTTTATGTGAAGATATATCCTTTTCCAACATAGGCCCCGAAGCGCTCCGACTAAACAATTGCAGATTCTACAAAAGGAGTGCTTCAAAACTGTTCTATCGAAAGGAACGTTCAAGTCTGTGAGATGAATGCACTCTTCTCAAAGAGGTTTCTGAGAATGCTGCTGTCTAGTTTTTAGGTGAAGACATTTCCTTCTCCAGCATAGGCCTCAAAGCGCTCCAAATACCCACTTGCAGATTCTACAAAAAGAGTGTCTCCCAACTTCTCTATCAATTGGTAGGTTCAAGTCTGTGAGTTGAATGCAATCCACACAAAGAAGTTTCTGAGAATGCTGCTGTTTAGTTCTTATGTGAAGATATTTCCTTTTCCAGCATAGGCCGGAAATCGCTACAAATATCCACTTGCAGATTTTACCAAAAGTGTGCTTCAAAACAGCTCTTTGAAAAGAAAGGTTCAACACTGTGAGTTGAATGCACATATCGTGAAGAAGTTTCTGAGAATGCTTCTGTCTAGTACTTAGGAGAAGAGATTCCATTTCACAGCATAGGCCTCATAGTGCTCCAAATATCCACTTGCAGATTCTACAAAAAGAGTGTTTCAAAACTGTTCTATCAAAAGGAAGGTTCAGCTCTGTGACTAGAATGCACTCATCACAAAGAAGTTTCTGAGAATGCTTCTGTCTAGTTTTTATGTGAAGACATTTCCTTTTCCAACATAGGCCTCAAAGCGTTCCGAATAAACACTTGCAGATTGTACAAAAGGAGTGTTTCAAAACTGTTCTATGAAAAGGAACGTTCAAGTCTGTGAGTTGAATGCACTCCTCACAAAGAAGTTTCTGAGAATGCAGCTGTCTAGTTTTTGTGTGAAGATATTTCCTTTTCCTTGCATAGGTCTCAAATCGCTGGAAATATCCACTTGCAGATTTCACAAAAAGAGTGTTTCCCAACTGCTCTATCAAAAGACAGGTTCAACTCTGTGAGTGGAATGCACGCATCGAGAAGAACTTTCTGAGAATGCTTCTGTCTAGTTTTTAGGTGAAGATATTACATTTCCCAGCATAGGCCTCAAAGTGCTCCAAATATCCTTTTGCAGATTTTACAAAAAGAGTGTTTCAAAACTGCTCTTTCAAAAAGAAGGTTCAACTCTGTGAGTTGTATGCACTCAACACAAGGAAGTTTCTGAGAATGCTTGTGTCTAGTTTTTATGTGAAGGTATTTCCATTTCCAGCATAGGCCTCAAAGCGCTCCAAATATCCATTTGCAGATTCTACAAAAAGAGTGTTTCCAAACTTCTCTATCAATTAGTAGGTTCAACTCTGTGAGGTGAATGCACTCATCACAAAGAAGTTTCTGAGAATGCTGCTGTTTAGTTCTTATGTGAAGACATTTCCTTTTCCAGCATAGGCCGGAAATCGCTCTAAATATCCACTTGCAGATTTTACCAAAAGTGTGTTTCAAAACTGCTCTTTGAAAAGAGAGGTTCAACTCTGTGAGTTGATTGCACATGTGGTGAAGAAGTTTCTGAGAATGCTTCTGTCTAGTACTTAGCTGAAGAGATTTCATTTCACAGCATAGGCCTCATAGTGCTCCAAATATCCACTTGCAGATTCTACAAAAAGAGTGTTTCAAAACTGTTCTATCAAAAGGAAGGTTCAACTCTGTGACTAGAATGCACTCATCACAAAGAAGTTTCTGAGAATGCTTCTGTCTAGTTTTTATGTGAAGATATTTCCTTTTCCAACATAGGCCTCAAAGCGCTCCGAATAAACACCTGCAGATTGTACAAAAGGAGTGTTTCAAAACTGTTCTATGAAAAGGAACGTTCAAGTCTGTGAGTTGAATGCACTCCTCACAAAGAAGTTTCTGAGAATGCAGCTGTCTAGTTTTTGTGTGAAGATATTTCCTTTTCCTTGCATAGACCTCAAATCGCTGGAAACATCCACTTGCAGATTTCACAAAAAGAGTGTTTCCAAACTGCTCTATCAAAAGACGGGTTGAAATCTGTGAGTTGAATGCACGCATCGAGGAGATCTTTCTGAGAATGCTTCTGTCTAGTTTTTAGGTGAAGATATTCCATTTCCCAGCATGGGCCTCAAAATGCTCCAAATATCCATTTGCAGATTTTACAAAAAGAGTGTTTCAAAACTGCTCTTTCAAAAAGAAGGTTCAAGTCTATGGGTTGAACGCACTCAACACAAGGAAGTTTCTGAGAATGCTTCTGTCCAGTTTTTATGTGAATATATTTCCATTTCCAGCCTAGGCTTCAAAGCGCTCCAAATATCCACTTGCAGATTCTACAAAAAGAGTGTTTCCAAACTTGTCTATCAATTAGTAGGTTTAACTCTGTTAGGTGAATGCACTCATCACAATGAAATTTCTGAGAATGCTTCTCTCTAGTTTTTATGTGAAGCAATTTCCTTTTCCAACATAGGCCTCAAGGTGCTCTGCATAAACACTTGCGAATTCTACAAACTTAGTGATTCAAAACTGTTCTATCAAAAGGAACGTTCAAGTCTGAGGTGAATGCACTCATCAGAGAGAACTTTCTCAGAATGCTTCTGTCTAGTTTTCAGGTGAAGATATTTCACTTCCCAGCATAGGCCTCAAAGCGCTCCAAATATCCACTTGCAGATTCTACAAAAAGAGTCTTTCAAAACTGCTCTTTGAAAAGGAAGGTTCAAATCTGTGAGTTGAAAGCACTCATCAGAGAGAAGTTTCCGAGAATGATTCTATCTAGTTTTCATCTGCATGTGTTTCCTTTTCCACTAGATGCCGCAATCGCACCAAATATCCACTTGCAGTTTCCACGAAAAGAGTGTTGCAGAACTGCTCCATGGAAAGGAGTGTTCAACTCTGTGAGTTCAATCCCCACATGACATAAAAGTTTCTGAAAATGCTTCTGTCCAGTTTGTATATGAAGATATCTCCTTTTCCAGCATAAGCCTCAAAGAGCTCCAAATATCCACTTGCGTATTCTACAAAAACCGTGTTTCATAACTGGTCTATCAAAAGGGAGGTTCAACTCTGTGAGTTGAATGCACTCATCACAAAGAAGTTTCTGTGAATGCTTCCATCTAGCTTTTATGCAATGATATTTCCTTTTACAGCATAGGCCTCAAAGCGCTCCAAATATCCACTTGCAGATTCTACAAAAAGAGGGTTTCAAAACTGCTCTATCAAAAGGCAGGTTGAACTCCGTGAGTTGAATGCACAAAGCACAGGGAACTTTCTGAGAAAGCTTTTGTCCAGTTTCTACGTGAAGATATTTCCTATTCCTGCATAGGCCTCAAAGCACTCCATCCATCCACATGAAGATTCTACTAAAAGAGTGTTTCGAAACTTCTCTATCAAAAGAAAGGTTGAACTCCGTGAGTTCAACGCACACATCACAAAGAAGTTTCTGAGAATGCTTCTGTCCAGTTTTTATGTGAAGATATTTCCTTTTCCAGCATAGGCCTCAAAGCGCTCCATATATCCACTTGCAGATGCTACAAAAAGAGTGTTTCAAAACTGCTCTTTCAGAAGGAAGCTTCAAGTCTGTGAGTTGAATGCACTTATCACAAAGACGTTTCTGAGAATGCTTCTGTCTAGATTTCATGAGAAGATGTTTCCATTTACATCACTGGCCTCAAATCCCTCCAAATATTCACTTGCGTGTTCTACAAAAAGAGTGTTTCGAAACTTCTCTATCGATTGGTAGGTTCAACTCTCTGAGTTGAATGCACTCTTTACAAAGAGATTTCTGAGAATATTTCTGTCTAGTTTTTATGTGAAGATATATCCTTTTCCAACATAGGCCTCGAAGCGCTCCGACTAAACAATTGCAGATTCTACAAAAGGAGTGCTTCAAAACTGTTCTATCGAAAGGAACGTTCAAGTCTGTGAGATGAATGCACTCTTCTCAAAGAGGTTTCTGAGAATGCTGCTGTCTAGTTTTTAGGTGAAGACATTTCGTTTTCAGCATAGGCCTCAAAGCGCTCCAAATACCCACTTGCAGATTCTACAAAAAGAGTGTCTCCCAACTTCTCTATCAATTGGTAGGTTCAAGTCTGTGAGTTGAATGCAATCCACACAAAGAAGTTTCTGAGAATGCTGCTGTTTAGTTCTTATGTGAAGATATTTCCTTTTCCAGCATAGGCCGGAAATCGCTACAAATATCCACTTGCAGATTTTACCAAAAGTGTGCTTCAAAACAGCTCTTTGAAAAGAAAGGTTCAACACTGTGAGTTGAATGCACATATCGTGAAGAAGTTTCTGAGAATGCTTCTGTCTAGTACTTAGGTGAAGAGATTCCATTTCACAGCATAGGCCTCATAGTGCTCCAAATATCCACTTGCAGATTCTACAAAAAGAGTGTTTCAAAACTGTTCTATCAAAAGGAAGGTTCAGCTCTGTGACTAGAATGCACTCATCACAAAGAAGTTTCTGAGAATGCTTCTGTCTAGTTTTTATGTGAAGACATTTCCTTTTCCAACATAGGCCTCAAAGCGTTCCGAATAAACACTTGCAGATTGTACAAAAGGAGTGTTTCAAAACTGTTCTATGAAAAGGAACGTTCAAGTCTGTGAGTTGAATGCACTCCTCACAAAGAAGTTTCTGAGAATGCAGCTGTCTAGTTTTTGTGTGAAGATATTTCCTTTTCCTTGCATAGGTCTCAAATCACTGGAAATATCCACTTGCAGATTTCACAAGAAGAGTGTTTCCAAACTGCTCTATCAAAAGACAGGTTCAACTCTGTGAGTTGAATGCACGCATCGAGAAGAACTTTCTGAGAATGCTTCTGTCTAGTTTTCAGGTGAAGATATTACATTTCCCAGCATAGGCCTCAAAGTGCTCCAAATATCCTTTTGCAGATTTTACAAAAAGAGTGTTTCAAAACTGCTCTTTCAAAAAGAAGGTTCAAGTCTGTGAGTTGAATGCACTCAACACAAGGAAGTTTCTGAGAATGCTTCTGTCTAGTTTTTATGTGAAGATATTTCCATTTCCAGCATAGGCTTCAAAGCACTCCAAATATCCATTTGCAGATTCTACAAAAAGAGTGTTTCCAAACTTCTCTATCAATTAGTAGGTTCAACTCTGTGAGGTGAATGCACTCATCACAAAGAAGTTTCTGAGAATGCTGCTGTTTAGTTCTTATGTGAAGATATTTCCTTTTCCAGCATAGGCCGGAAATCGCTCTAAATATCCACTTGCAGATTTTACCAAAAGTGTGTTTCAAAACTGCTCTTTGAAAAGAAAGATTCAACTCTGTGAGTTGATTGCACATGTGGTGAAGAAGTTTCTGAGAATGCTTCCGTCTAGTACTTAGCTGAAGAGATTTCATTTCACAGCATAGGCCTCATAGTGCTCCAAATATCCACTTGCAGATTCTACAAAAAGAGTGTTTCAAAACTGTTCTATCAAAAGGAAGGTTCAAGACTGTGAGTAGAATGCACTCATCACAAAGAAGTTTCTGAGAATGCTTCTGTCTAGTTTTTATGTGAAGATATTTCCTCTTCCAACATAGGCCTCAAAGCCCTCCGAATAAACAACTGCAGATTGTACAAAAGGAGTGTTTCAAAAGTGTTCTATGAAAAGGAACGTTCAAGTCTGTGAGTTGAATGCACTCCTCACAAAGGAGTTTCTGAGAATGCAGCTGTCTAGCTTTTGTGTGAAGATATTTCCTTTTCCTTGCATAGACCTCAAATCGCTGGAAATATCCACTTGCAGATTTCACAAAAAGAGTGTTTCCAAACTGCTCTATCAAAAGACGGGTTGAAATCTGTGAGTTGAATGCACGCATCGAGGAGATCTTTCTGAGAATGCTTCTGTCTAGTTTTTAGGTGAAGATATTCCATTTCCCAGCATGGGCCTCAAAATGCTCCAAATATCCATTTGCAGATTTTACAAAAAGAGTGTTTCAAAACTGCTCTTTCAAAAAGAAGGTTCAAGTCTATGGGTTGAACGCACTCAACACAAGGAAGTTTCTGAGAATGCTTCTGTCCAGTTTTTATGTGAATATATTTCCATTTCCAGCCTAGGCTTCAAAGCGCTCCAAATATCCACTTGCAGATTCTACAAAAAGAGTGTTTCCAAACTTGTCTATCAATTAGTAGGTTTAACTCTGTTAGGTGAATGCACTCATCACAATGAAATTTCTGAGAATGCTTCTCTCTAGTTTTTATGTGAAGCAATTTCCTTTTCCAACATAGGCCTCAAGGTGCTCTGCATAAACACTTGCAAATTCTACAAACTTAGTGATTCAAAACTGTTCTATCAAAAGGAACGTTCAAGTCTGAGGTGAATGCACTCATCAGAGAGAACTTTCTCAGAATGCTTCTGTCTAGTTTTCAGGTGAAGATATTTCACTTCCCAGCATAGGCCTCAAAGCGCTCCAAATATCCACTTGCAGATTCTACAAAAAGAGTCTTTCAAAACTGCTCTTTGAAAAGGAAGGTTCAAATCTGTGAGTTGAAAGCACTCATCAGAGAGAAGTTTCCGAGAATGATTCTATCTAGTTTTCATCTGCATGTGTTTCCTTTTCCACTAGATGCCGCAATCGCACCAAATATCCACTTGCAGTTTCCACGAAAAGAGTGTTGCAGAACTGCTCCATGGAAAGGAGTGTTCAACTCTGTGAGTTCAATCCCCACATGACATAAAAGTTTCTGAAAATGCTTCTGTCCAGTTTGTATATGAAGATATCTCCTTTTCCAGCATAAGCCTCAAAGAGCTCCAAATATCCACTTGCGTATTCTACAAAAACCGTGTTTCATAACTGGTCTATCAAAAGGGAGGTTCAACTCTGTGAGTTGAATGCACTCATCACAAAGAAGTTTCTGTGAATGCTTCCATCTAGCTTTTATGCAATGATATTTCCTTTTACAGCATAGGCCTCAAAGCGCTCCAAATATCCACTTGCAGATTCTACAAAAAGAGGGTTTCAAAACTGCTCTATCAAAAGGCAGGTTGAACTCCGTGAGTTGAATGCACAAAGCACAGGGAACTTTCTGAGAAAGCTTTTGTCCAGTTTCTACGTGAAGATATTTCCTATTCCTGCATAGGCCTCAAAGCACTGCATCCATCCACATGAAGATTCTACTAAAAGAGGGTTTCGAAACTTCTCTATCAAAAGAAAGGTTGAGCTCCGTGAGTTCAACGCACACATCACAAAGAAGTTTCTGAGAATGCTTCTGTCCAGTTTTTATGTGAAGATATTTCCTTTTCCAGCATAGGCCTCAAAGCGCTCCATATATCCACTTGCAGATGCTACAAAAAGAGTGTTTCAAAACTGCTCTTTCAGAAGGAAGCTTCAAGTCTGTGAGTTGAATGCACTTCTCACAAAGACGTTTCTGAGAATGCTTCTGTCTAGATTTCATGAGAAGATGTTTCCATTTACATCACAGGCCTCAAATCCCTCCAAATATTCACTTGCGTGTTCTACAAAAAGAGTGTTTCGAAACTTCTCTATCGATTGGTAGGTTCAACTCTCTGAGTTGAATGCACTCTTTACAAAGAGGTTTCTGAGAATATTTCTGTCTAGTTTTTATGTGAAGATATATCCTTTTCCAACATAGGCCTCGAAGCGCTCCGACTAAACAATTGCAGATTCTACAAAAGGAGTGCTTCAAAACTGTTCTATCGAAAGGAACGTTCAAGTCTGTGAGATGAATGCACTCTTCTCAAAGAGGTTTCTGAGAATGCTGCTGTCTAGTTTTTAGGTGAAGACATTTCCTTTCCCAGGATAGGCCTCAAAGCGCTCCAAATACCCACTTGCAGATTCTACAAAAAGAGTGTCTCCCAACTTCTCTATCAATTGGTAGGTTCAAGTCTGTGAGTTGAATGCAATCCACACAAAGAAGTTTCTGAGAATGCTGCTGTTTAGTTCTTATGTGAAGATATTTCCTTTTCCAGCATAGGCCGGAAATCGCTACAAATATCCACTTGCAGATTTTACCAAAAGTGTGCTTCAAAACTGCTCTTTGAAAAGAAAGGTTCAACACAGTGAGTTGAATGCACATATCGTGAAGAAGTTTCTGAGAATGCTTCTGTCTAGTACTTAGGTGAAGAGATTCCATTTCACAGCATAGGCCTCATAGTGCTCCAAATATCCACTTGCAGATTCTACAAAAAGAGTGTTTCAAAACTGTTCTATCAAAAGGAAGGTTCAACTCTGTGACTAGAATGCACTCATCACAAAGAAGTTTCTGAGAATGCTTCTGTCTAGTTTTTATGTGAAGACATTTCCTTTTCCAACATAGGCCTCAAAGCGTTCCGAATAAACACTTGCAGATTGTACAAAAGGAGTGTTTCAAAACTGTTCTATGAAAAGGAACGTTCAAGTCTGTGAGTTGAATGCACTCCTCACAAAGAAGTTTCTGAGAATGCAGCTGTCTAGTTTTTGTGTGAAGATATTTCCTTTTCCTTGCATAGGTCTCAAATCGCTGGAAATATCCACTTGCAGATTTCACAAAAAGAGTGTTTCCCAACTGCTCTATCAAAAGACAGGTTCAACTCTGTGAGTGGAATGCACGCATCGAGAAGAACTTTCTGAGAATGCTTCTGTCTAGTTTTTAGGTGAAGATATTACATTTCCCAGCATAGGCCTCAAAGTGCTCCAAATATCCTTTTGCAGATTTTACAAAAAGAGTGTTTCAAAACTGCTCTTTCAAAAAGAAGGTTCAACTGTGTGAGTTGAATGCACTCAACACAAGGAAGTTTCTGAGAATGCTTCTGTCTAGTTTTTATGTGAAGATATTTCCATTTCCAGCATAGGCCTCAAAGCGCTCCAAATATCCATTTGCAGATTCTACAAAAAGAGTGTTTCCAAACTTCTCTATCAATTAGTAAGTTCAACTCTGTGAGGTGAATGCACTCATCACAAAGAAGTTTCTGAGAATGCTGCTGTTTAGTTCTTATGTGAAGATATTTCCTTTTCCAGCATAGGCCGGAAATCGCTCTAAATATCCACTTGCAGATTTTACCAAAAGTGTGTTTCAAAACTGCTCTTTGAACAGAGAGGTTCAACTCTGTGAGTTGATTGCACATGTGGTGAAGAAGTTTCTGAGAATGCTTCTGTCTAGTACTTAGCTGAAGAGATTTCATTTCACAGCATAGGCCTCATAGTGCTCCAAATATCCACTTGCAGATTCTACGAAAAGAGTGTTTCAAAACTGTTCTATCAAAAGGAAGGTTCAACTCTGTGACTAGAAAGCACTCATCACAAAGAAGTTTCTGAGAATGCTTCTGTCTAGTTTTTATGTGAAGATATTTCCTTTTCCAACATAGGCCTCAAAGCGCTCCGAATAAACACCTGCAGATTGTACAAAAGGAGTGTTTCAAAACTGTTCTATGAAAAGGAACGTTCAAGTCTGTGAGTTGAATGCACTCCTCACAAAGAAGTTTCTGAGAATGCAGCTGTCTAGTTTTTGTGTGAAGATATTTCCTTTTCCTTGCATAGACCTCAAATCGCTGGAAACATCCACTTGCAGATTTCACAAAAAGAGTGTTTCCAAACTGCTCTATCAAAAGACGGGTTGAAATCTGTGAGTTGAATGCACGCATCGAGGAGATCTTTCTGAGAATGCTTCTGTCTAGTTTTTAGGTGAAGATATTCCATTTCCCAGCATGGGCCTCAAAATGCTCCAAATATCCATTTGCAGATTTTACAAAAAGAGTGTTTCAAAACTGCTCTTTCAAAAAGAAGGTTCAAGTCTATGGGTTGAACGCACTCAACACAAGGAAGTTTCTGAGAATGCTTCTGTCCAGTTTTTATGTGAATATATTTCCATTTCCAGCCTAGGCTTCAAAGCGCTCCAAATATCCACTTGCAGATTCTACAAAAAGAGTGTTTCCAAACTTGTCTATCAATTAGTAGGTTTAACTCTGTTAGGTGAATGCACTCATCACAATGAAATTTCTGAGAATGCTTCTCTCTAGTTTTTATGTGAAGCAATTTCCTTTTCCAACATAGGCCTCAAGGTGCTCTGCATAGACACTTGCGAATTCTACAAACTTAGTGATTCAAAACTGTTCTATCAAAAGGAACGTTCAAGTCTGAGGTGAATGCACTCATCAGAGAGAACTTTCTCAGAATGCTTCTGTCTAGTTTTCAGGTGAAGATATTTCACTTCCCAGCATAGGCCTCAAAGCGCTCCAAATATCCACTTGCAGATTCTACAAAAAGAGTCTTTCAAAACTGCTCTTTGAAAAGGAAGGTTCAAATCTGTGAGTTGAAAGCACTCATCAGAGAGAAGTTTCCGAGAATGATTCTATCTAGTTTTCATCTGCATGTGTTTCCTTTTCCACTAGATGCCGCAATCGCACCAAATATCCACTTGCAGTTTCCACGAAAAGAGTGTTGCAGAACTGCTCCATGGAAAGGAGTGTTCAACTCTGTGAGTTCAATCCCCACATGACATAAAAGTTTCTGAAAATGCTTCTGTCCAGTTTGTATATGAAGATATCTCCTTTTCCAGCATAAGCCTCAAAGAGCTCCAAATATTCACTTGCGTATTCTACAAAAACCGTGTTTCATAACTGGTCTTTCAAAAGGGAGGTTCAACTCTGTGAGTTGAATGCACTCATCACAAAGAAGTTTCTGTGAATGCTTCCATCTAGCTTTTATGCAATGATATTTCCTTTTACAGCACAGGCCTCAAAGCGCTCCAAATATCCACTTGCAGATTCTACAAAAAGAGGGTTTCAAAACTGCTCTATCAAAAGGCAGGTTGAACTCCGTGAGTTGAATGCACAAAGCACAGGGAACTTTCTGAGAAAGCTTTTGTCCAGTTTCTACGTGAAGATATTTCCTATTCCTGCATAGGCCTCAAAGCACTCCATCCATCCACATGAAGATTCTACTAAAAGAGTGTTTCGAAACTTCTCTATCAAAAGAAAGGTTGAACTCCGTGAGTTCAACGCACACATCACAAAGAAGTTTCTGAGAATGCTTCTGTCCAGTTTTTATGTGAAGATATTTCCTTTTCCAGCATAGGCCTCAAAGCGCTCCATATATCCACTTGCAGATGCTACAAAAAGAGTGTTTCAAAACTGCTCTTTCAGAAGGAAGCTTCAAGTCTGTGAGTGGAATGCACTTATCACAAAGACGTTTCTGAGAATGCTTCTGTCTAGATTTCATGAGAAGATGTTTCCATTTACATCACAGGCCTCAAATCCCTCCAAATATTCACTTGCGTGTTCTACAAAAAGAGTGTTTCGAAACTTCTCTATCGATTGGTAGGTTCAACTCTCTGAGTTGAATGCACTCTTTACAAAGAGGTTTCTGAGAATATTTCTGTCTAGTTTTTATGTGAAGATATATCCTTTTCCAACATAGGCCTCGAAGCGCTCCGACTAAACAATTGCAGATTCTACAAAAGGAGTGCTTCAAAACTGTTCTATCGAAAGGAACGTTCAAGTCTGTGAGATGAATGCACTCTTCTCAAAGAGGTTTCTGAGAATGCTGCTGTCTAGTTTTTAGGTGAAGACATTTCCTTTTCCAGCATAGGCCTCAAAGCGCTCCAAATACCCACTTGCAGATTCTACAAAAAGAGTGTCTCCCAACTTCTCTATCAATTGGTAGGTTCAAGTCTGTGAGTTGAATGCAATCCACACAAAGAAGTTTCTGAGAATGCTGCTGTTTAGTTCTTATGTGAAGATATTTCCTTTTCCAGCATAGGCCGGAAATCGCTACAAATATCCACTTGCAGATTTTACCAAAAGTGTGCTTCAAAACAGCTCTTTGAAAAGAAAGGTTCAACACAGTGAGTTGAATGCACATATCGTGAAGAAGTTTCTGAGAATGCTTCTGTCTAGTACTTAGGTGAAGAGATTCCATTTCACAGCATAGGCCTCATAGTGCTCCAAATATCCACTTGCAGATTCTACAAAAAGAGTGTTTCAAAACTGTTCTATCAAAAGGAAGGTTCAACTCTGTGACTAGAATGCACTCATCACAAAGAAGTTTCTGAGAATGCTTCTGTCTAGTTTTTATGTGAAGACATTTCCTTTTCCAACATAGGCCTCAAAGCGTTCCGAATAAACACTTGCAGATTGTACAAAAGGAGTGTTTCAAAACTGTTCTATGAAAAGGAACGTTCAAGTCTGTGAGTTGAATGCACTCCTCACAAAGAAGTTTCTGAGAATGCAGCTGTCTAGTTTTTGTGTGAAGATATTTCCTTTTCCTTGCATAGGTCTCAAATCGCTGGAAATATCCACTTGCAGATTTCACAAAAAGAGTGTTTCCCAACTGCTCTATCAAAAGACAGGTTCAACTCTGTGAGTGGAATGCACGCATCGAGAAGAACTTTCTGAGAATGCTTCTGTCTAGTTTTTAGGTGAAGATATTACATTTCCCAGCATAGGCCTCAAAGTGCTCCAAATATCCTTTTGCAGATTTTACAAAAAGAGTGTTTCAAAACTGCTCTTTCAAAAAGAAGGTTCAACTGTGTGAGTTGAATGCACTCAACACAAGGAAGTTTCTGAGAATGCTTCTGTCTAGTTTTTATGTGAAGATATTTCCATTTCCAGCATAGGCCTCAAAGCGCTCCAAATATCCATTTGCAGATTCTACAAAAAGAGTGTTTCCAAACTTCTCTATCAATTAGTAAGTTCAACTCTGTGAGGTGAATGCACTCATCACAAAGAAGTTTCTGAGAATGCTGCTGTTTAGTTCTTATGTGAAGATATTTCCTTTTCCAGCATAGGCCGGAAATCGCTCTAAATATCCACTTGCAGATTTTACCAAAAGTGTGTTTCAAAACTGCTCTTTGAACAGAGAGGTTCAACTCTGTGAGTTGATTGCACATGTGGTGAAGAAGTTTCTGAGAATGCTTCTGTCTAGTACTTAGCTGAAGAGATTTCATTTCACAGCATAGGCCTCATAGTGCTCCAAATATCCACTTGCAGATTCTACGAAAAGAGTGTTTCAAAACTGTTCTATCAAAAGGAAGGTTCAACTCTGTGACTAGAAAGCACTCATCACAAAGAAGTTTCTGAGAATGCTTCTGTCTAGTTTTTATGTGAAGATATTTCCTTTTCCAACATAGGCCTCAAAGCGCTCCGAATAAACACCTGCAGATTGTACAAAAGGAGTGTTTCAAAACTGTTCTATGAAAAGGAACGTTCAAGTCTGTGAGTTGAATGCACTCCTCACAAAGAAGTTTCTGAGAATGCAGCTGTCTAGTTTTTGTGTGAAGATATTTCCTTTTCCTTGCATAGACCTCAAATCGCTGGAAACATCCACTTGCAGATTTCACAAAAAGAGTGTTTCCAAACTGCTCTATCAAAAGACGGGTTGAAATCTGTGAGTTGAATGCACGCATCGAGGAGATCTTTCTGAGAATGCTTCTGTCTAGTTTTTAGGTGAAGATATTCCATTTCCCAGCATGGGCCTCAAAATGCTCCAAATATCCATTTGCAGATTTTACAAAAAGAGTGTTTCAAAACTGCTCTTTCAAAAAGAAGGTTCAAGTCTATGGGTTGAACGCACTCAACACAAGGAAGTTTCTGAGAATGCTTCTGTCCAGTTTTTATGTGAATATATTTCCATTTCCAGCCTAGGCTTCAAAGCGCTCCAAATATCCACTTGCAGATTCTACAAAAAGAGTGTTTCCAAACTTGTCTATCAATTAGTAGGTTTAACTCTGTTAGGTGAATGCACTCATCACAATGAAATTTCTGAGAATGCTTCTCTCTAGTTTTTATGTGAAGCAATTTCCTTTTCCAACATAGGCCTCAAGGTGCTCTGCATAGACACTTGCGAATTCTACAAACTTAGTGATTCAAAACTGTTCTATCAAAAGGAACGTTCAAGTCTGAGGTGAATGCACTCATCAGAGAGAACTTTCTCAGAATGCTTCTGTCTAGTTTTCAGGTGAAGATATTTCACTTCCCAGCATAGGCCTCAAAGCGCTCCAAATATCCACTTGCAGATTCTACAAAAAGAGTCTTTCAAAACTGCTCTTTGAAAAGGAAGGTTCAAATCTGTGAGTTGAAAGCACTCATCAGAGAGAAGTTTCCGAGAATGATTCTATCTAGTTTTCATCTGCATGTGTTTCCTTTTCCACTAGATGCCGCAATCGCACCAAATATCCACTTGCAGTTTCCACGAAAAGAGTGTTGCAGAACTGCTCCATGGAAAGGAGTGTTCAACTCTGTGAGTTCAATCCCCACATGACATAAAAGTTTCTGAAAATGCTTCTGTCCAGTTTGTATATGAAGATATCTCCTTTTCCAGCATAAGCCTCAAAGAGCTCCAAATATTCACTTGCGTATTCTACAAAAACCGTGTTTCATAACTGGTCTTTCAAAAGGGAGGTTCAACTCTGTGAGTTGAATGCACTCATCACAAAGAAGTTTCTGTGAATGCTTCCATCTAGCTTTTATGCAATGATATTTCCTTTTACAGCACAGGCCTCAAAGCGCTCCAAATATCCACTTGCAGATTCTACAAAAAGAGGGTTTCAAAACTGCTCTATCAAAAGGCAGGTTGAACTCCGTGAGTTGAATGCACAAAGCACAGGGAACTTTCTGAGAAAGCTTTTGTCCAGTTTCTACGTGAAGATATTTCCTATTCCTGCATAGGCCTCAAAGCACTCCATCCATCCACATGAAGATTCTACTAAAAGAGTGTTTCGAAACTTCTCTATCAAAAGAAAGGTTGAACTCCGTGAGTTCAACGCACACATCACAAAGAAGTTTCTGAGAATGCTTCTGTCCAGTTTTTATGTGAAGATATTTCCTTTTCCAGCATAGGCCTCAAAGCGCTCCATATATCCACTTGCAGATGCTACAAAAAGAGTGTTTCAAAACTGCTCTTTCAGAAGGAAGCTTCAAGTCTGTGAGTGGAATGCACTTATCACAAAGACGTTTCTGAGAATGCTTCTGTCTAGATTTCATGAGAAGATGTTTCCATTTACATCACAGGCCTCAAATCCCTCCAAATATTCACTTGCGTGTTCTACAAAAAGAGTGTTTCGAAACTTCTCTATCGATTGGTAGGTTCAACTCTCTGAGTTGAATGCACTCTTTACAAAGAGGTTTCTGAGAATATTTCTGTCTAGTTTTTATGTGAAGATATATCCTTTTCCAACATAGGCCTCGAAGCGCTCCGACTAAACAATTGCAGATTCTACAAAAGGAGTGCTTCAAAACTGTTCTATCGAAAGGAACGTTCAAGTCTGTGAGATGAATGCACTCTTCTCAAAGAGGTTTCTGAGAATGCTGCTGTCTAGTTTTTAGGTGAAGACATTTCCTTTTCCAGCATAGGCCTCAAAGCGCTCCAAATACCCACTTGCAGATTCTACAAAAAGAGTGTCTCCCAACTTCTCTATCAATTGGTAGGTTCAAGTCTGTGAGTTGAATGCAATCCACACAAAGAAGTTTCTGAGAATGCTGCTGTTTAGTTCTTATGTGAAGATATTTCCTTTTCCAGCATAGGCCGGAAATCGCTACAAATATCCACTTGCAGATTTTACCAAAAGTGTGCTTCAAAACAGCTCTTTGAAAAGAAAGGTTCAACACAGTGAGTTGAATGCACATATCGTGAAGAAGTTTCTGAGAATGCTTCTGTCTAGTACTTAGGTGAAGAGATTCCATTTCACAGCATAGGCCTCATAGTGCTCCAAATATCCACTTGCAGATTCTACAAAAAGAGTGTTTCAAAACTGTTCTATCAAAAGGAAGGTTCAACTCTGTGACTAGAATGCACTCATCACAAAGAAGTTTCTGAGAATGCTTCTGTCTAGTTTTTATGTGAAGACATTTCCTTTTCCAACATAGGCCTCAAAGCGTTCCGAATAAACACTTGCAGATTGTACAAAAGGAGTGTTTCAAAACTGTTCTATGAAAAGGAACGTTCAAGTCTGTGAGTTGAATGCACTCCTCACAAAGAAGTTTCTGAGAATGCAGCTGTCTAGTTTTTGTGTGAAGATATTTCCTTTTCCTTGCATAGGTCTCAAATCGCTGGAAATATCCACTTGCAGATTTCACAAAAAGAGTGTTTCCCAACTGCTCTATCAAAAGACAGGTTCAACTCTGTGAGTGGAATGCACGCATCGAGAAGAACTTTCTGAGAATGCTTCTGTCTAGTTTTTAGGTGAAGATATTACATTTCCCAGCATAGGCCTCAAAGTGCTCCAAATATCCTTTTGCAGATTTTACAAAAAGAGTGTTTCAAAACTGCTCTTTCAAAAAGAAGGTTCAACTGTGTGAGTTGAATGCACTCAACACAAGGAAGTTTCTGAGAATGCTTCTGTCTAGTTTTTATGTGAAGATATTTCCATTTCCAGCATAGGCCTCAAAGCGCTCCAAATATCCATTTGCAGATTCTACAAAAAGAGTGTTTCCAAACTTCTCTATCAATTAGTAAGTTCAACTCTGTGAGGTGAATGCACTCATCACAAAGAAGTTTCTGAGAATGCTGCTGTTTAGTTCTTATGTGAAGATATTTCCTTTTCCAGCATAGGCCGGAAATCGCTCTAAATATCCACTTGCAGATTTTACCAAAAGTGTGTTTCAAAACTGCTCTTTGAACAGAGAGGTTCAACTCTGTGAGTTGATTGCACATGTGGTGAAGAAGTTTCTGAGAATGCTTCTGTCTAGTACTTAGCTGAAGAGATTTCATTTCACAGCATAGGCCTCATAGTGCTCCAAATATCCACTTGCAGATTCTACGAAAAGAGTGTTTCAAAACTGTTCTATCAAAAGGAAGGTTCAACTCTGTGACTAGAAAGCACTCATCACAAAGAAGTTTCTGAGAATGCTTCTGTCTAGTTTTTATGTGAAGATATTTCCTTTTCCAACATAGGCCTCAAAGCGCTCCGAATAAACACCTGCAGATTGTACAAAAGGAGTGTTTCAAAACTGTTCTATGAAAAGGAACGTTCAAGTCTGTGAGTTGAATGCACTCCTCACAAAGAAGTTTCTGAGAATGCAGCTGTCTAGTTTTTGTGTGAAGATATTTCCTTTTCCTTGCATAGACCTCAAATCGCTGGAAACATCCACTTGCAGATTTCACAAAAAGAGTGTTTCCAAACTGCTCTATCAAAAGACGGGTTGAAATCTGTGAGTTGAATGCACGCATCGAGGAGATCTTTCTGAGAATGCTTCTGTCTAGTTTTTAGGTGAAGATATTCCATTTCCCAGCATGGGCCTCAAAATGCTCCAAATATCCATTTGCAGATTTTACAAAAAGAGTGTTTCAAAACTGCTCTTTCAAAAAGAAGGTTCAAGTCTATGGGTTGAACGCACTCAACACAAGGAAGTTTCTGAGAATGCTTCTGTCCAGTTTTTATGTGAATATATTTCCATTTCCAGCCTAGGCTTCAAAGCGCTCCAAATATCCACTTGCAGATTCTACAAAAAGAGTGTTTCCAAACTTGTCTATCAATTAGTAGGTTTAACTCTGTTAGGTGAATGCACTCATCACAATGAAATTTCTGAGAATGCTTCTCTCTAGTTTTTATGTGAAGCAATTTCCTTTTCCAACATAGGCCTCAAGGTGCTCTGCATAGACACTTGCGAATTCTACAAACTTAGTGATTCAAAACTGTTCTATCAAAAGGAACGTTCAAGTCTGAGGTGAATGCACTCATCAGAGAGAACTTTCTCAGAATGCTTCTGTCTAGTTTTCAGGTGAAGATATTTCACTTCCCAGCATAGGCCTCAAAGCGCTCCAAATATCCACTTGCAGATTCTACAAAAAGAGTCTTTCAAAACTGCTCTTTGAAAAGGAAGGTTCAAATCTGTGAGTTGAAAGCACTCATCAGAGAGAAGTTTCCGAGAATGATTCTATCTAGTTTTCATCTGCATGTGTTTCCTTTTCCACTAGATGCCGCAATCGCACCAAATATCCACTTGCAGTTTCCACGAAAAGAGTGTTGCAGAACTGCTCCATGGAAAGGAGTGTTCAACTCTGTGAGTTCAATCCCCACATGACATAAAAGTTTCTGAAAATGCTTCTGTCCAGTTTGTATATGAAGATATCTCCTTTTCCAGCATAAGCCTCAAAGAGCTCCAAATATTCACTTGCGTATTCTACAAAAACCGTGTTTCATAACTGGTCTTTCAAAAGGGAGGTTCAACTCTGTGAGTTGAATGCACTCATCACAAAGAAGTTTCTGTGAATGCTTCCATCTAGCTTTTATGCAATGATATTTCCTTTTACAGCACAGGCCTCAAAGCGCTCCAAATATCCACTTGCAGATTCTACAAAAAGAGGGTTTCAAAACTGCTCTATCAAAAGGCAGGTTGAACTCCGTGAGTTGAATGCACAAAGCACAGGGAACTTTCTGAGAAAGCTTTTGTCCAGTTTCTACGTGAAGATATTTCCTATTCCTGCATAGGCCTCAAAGCACTCCATCCATCCACATGAAGATTCTACTAAAAGAGTGTTTCGAAACTTCTCTATCAAAAGAAAGGTTGAACTCCGTGAGTTCAACGCACACATCACAAAGAAGTTTCTGAGAATGCTTCTGTCCAGTTTTTATGTGAAGATATTTCCTTTTCCAGCATAGGCCTCAAAGCGCTCCATATATCCACTTGCAGATGCTACAAAAAGAGTGTTTCAAAACTGCTCTTTCAGAAGGAAGCTTCAAGTCTGTGAGTGGAATGCACTTATCACAAAGACGTTTCTGAGAATGCTTCTGTCTAGATTTCATGAGAAGATGTTTCCATTTACATCACAGGCCTCAAATCCCTCCAAATATTCACTTGCGTGTTCTACAAAAAGAGTGTTTCGAAACTTCTCTATCGATTGGTAGGTTCAACTCTCTGAGTTGAATGCACTCTTTACAAAGAGGTTTCTGAGAATATTTCTGTCTAGTTTTTATGTGAAGATATATCCTTTTCCAACATAGGCCTCGAAGCGCTCCGACTAAACAATTGCAGATTCTACAAAAGGAGTGCTTCAAAACTGTTCTATCGAAAGGAACGTTCAAGTCTGTGAGATGAATGCACTCTTCTCAAAGAGGTTTCTGAGAATGCTGCTGTCTAGTTTTTAGGTGAAGACATTTCCTTTTCCAGCATAGGCCTCAAAGCGCTCCAAATACCCACTTGCAGATTCTACAAAAAGAGTGTCTCCCAACTTCTCTATCAATTGGTAGGTTCAAGTCTGTGAGTTGAATGCAATCCACACAAAGAAGTTTCTGAGAATGCTGCTGTTTAGTTCTTATGTGAAGATATTTCCTTTTCCAGCATAGGCCGGAAATCGCTACAAATATCCACTTGCAGATTTTACCAAAAGTGTGCTTCAAAACAGCTCTTTGAAAAGAAAGGTTCAACACAGTGAGTTGAATGCACATATCGTGAAGAAGTTTCTGAGAATGCTTCTGTCTAGTACTTAGGTGAAGAGATTCCATTTCACAGCATAGGCCTCATAGTGCTCCAAATATCCACTTGCAGATTCTACAAAAAGAGTGTTTCAAAACTGTTCTATCAAAAGGAAGGTTCAACTCTGTGACTAGAATGCACTCATCACAAAGAAGTTTCTGAGAATGCTTCTGTCTAGTTTTTATGTGAAGACATTTCCTTTTCCAACATAGGCCTCAAAGCGTTCCGAATAAACACTTGCAGATTGTACAAAAGGAGTGTTTCAAAACTGTTCTATGAAAAGGAACGTTCAAGTCTGTGAGTTGAATGCACTCCTCACAAAGAAGTTTCTGAGAATGCAGCTGTCTAGTTTTTGTGTGAAGATATTTCCTTTTCCTTGCATAGGTCTCAAATCGCTGGAAATATCCACTTGCAGATTTCACAAAAAGAGTGTTTCCCAACTGCTCTATCAAAAGACAGGTTCAACTCTGTGAGTGGAATGCACGCATCGAGAAGAACTTTCTGAGAATGCTTCTGTCTAGTTTTTAGGTGAAGATATTACATTTCCCAGCATAGGCCTCAAAGTGCTCCAAATATCCTTTTGCAGATTTTACAAAAAGAGTGTTTCAAAACTGCTCTTTCAAAAAGAAGGTTCAACTGTGTGAGTTGAATGCACTCAACACAAGGAAGTTTCTGAGAATGCTTCTGTCTAGTTTTTATGTGAAGATATTTCCATTTCCAGCATAGGCCTCAAAGCGCTCCAAATATCCATTTGCAGATTCTACAAAAAGAGTGTTTCCAAACTTCTCTATCAATTAGTAAGTTCAACTCTGTGAGGTGAATGCACTCATCACAAAGAAGTTTCTGAGAATGCTGCTGTTTAGTTCTTATGTGAAGATATTTCCTTTTCCAGCATAGGCCGGAAATCGCTCTAAATATCCACTTGCAGATTTTACCAAAAGTGTGTTTCAAAACTGCTCTTTGAACAGAGAGGTTCAACTCTGTGAGTTGATTGCACATGTGGTGAAGAAGTTTCTGAGAATGCTTCTGTCTAGTACTTAGCTGAAGAGATTTCATTTCACAGCATAGGCCTCATAGTGCTCCAAATATCCACTTGCAGATTCTACGAAAAGAGTGTTTCAAAACTGTTCTATCAAAAGGAAGGTTCAACTCTGTGACTAGAAAGCACTCATCACAAAGAAGTTTCTGAGAATGCTTCTGTCTAGTTTTTATGTGAAGATATTTCCTTTTCCAACATAGGCCTCAAAGCGCTCCGAATAAACACCTGCAGATTGTACAAAAGGAGTGTTTCAAAACTGTTCTATGAAAAGGAACGTTCAAGTCTGTGAGTTGAATGCACTCCTCACAAAGAAGTTTCTGAGAATGCAGCTGTCTAGTTTTTGTGTGAAGATATTTCCTTTTCCTTGCATAGACCTCAAATCGCTGGAAACATCCACTTGCAGATTTCACAAAAAGAGTGTTTCCAAACTGCTCTATCAAAAGACGGGTTGAAATCTGTGAGTTGAATGCACGCATCGAGGAGATCTTTCTGAGAATGCTTCTGTCTAGTTTTTAGGTGAAGATATTCCATTTCCCAGCATGGGCCTCAAAATGCTCCAAATATCCATTTGCAGATTTTACAAAAAGAGTGTTTCAAAACTGCTCTTTCAAAAAGAAGGTTCAAGTCTATGGGTTGAACGCACTCAACACAAGGAAGTTTCTGAGAATGCTTCTGTCCAGTTTTTATGTGAATATATTTCCATTTCCAGCCTAGGCTTCAAAGCGCTCCAAATATCCACTTGCAGATTCTACAAAAAGAGTGTTTCCAAACTTGTCTATCAATTAGTAGGTTTAACTCTGTTAGGTGAATGCACTCATCACAATGAAATTTCTGAGAATGCTTCTCTCTAGTTTTTATGTGAAGCAATTTCCTTTTCCAACATAGGCCTCAAGGTGCTCTGCATAGACACTTGCGAATTCTACAAACTTAGTGATTCAAAACTGTTCTATCAAAAGGAACGTTCAAGTCTGAGGTGAATGCACTCATCAGAGAGAACTTTCTCAGAATGCTTCTGTCTAGTTTTCAGGTGAAGATATTTCACTTCCCAGCATAGGCCTCAAAGCGCTCCAAATATCCACTTGCAGATTCTACAAAAAGAGTCTTTCAAAACTGCTCTTTGAAAAGGAAGGTTCAAATCTGTGAGTTGAAAGCACTCATCAGAGAGAAGTTTCCGAGAATGATTCTATCTAGTTTTCATCTGCATGTGTTTCCTTTTCCACTAGATGCCGCAATCGCACCAAATATCCACTTGCAGTTTCCACGAAAAGAGTGTTGCAGAACTGCTCCATGGAAAGGAGTGTTCAACTCTGTGAGTTCAATCCCCACATGACATAAAAGTTTCTGAAAATGCTTCTGTCCAGTTTGTATATGAAGATATCTCCTTTTCCAGCATAAGCCTCAAAGAGCTCCAAATATTCACTTGCGTATTCTACAAAAACCGTGTTTCATAACTGGTCTTTCAAAAGGGAGGTTCAACTCTGTGAGTTGAATGCACTCATCACAAAGAAGTTTCTGTGAATGCTTCCATCTAGCTTTTATGCAATGATATTTCCTTTTACAGCACAGGCCTCAAAGCGCTCCAAATATCCACTTGCAGATTCTACAAAAAGAGGGTTTCAAAACTGCTCTATCAAAAGGCAGGTTGAACTCCGTGAGTTGAATGCACAAAGCACAGGGAACTTTCTGAGAAAGCTTTTGTCCAGTTTCTACGTGAAGATATTTCCTATTCCTGCATAGGCCTCAAAGCACTCCATCCATCCACATGAAGATTCTACTAAAAGAGTGTTTCGAAACTTCTCTATCAAAAGAAAGGTTGAACTCCGTGAGTTCAACGCACACATCACAAAGAAGTTTCTGAGAATGCTTCTGTCCAGTTTTTATGTGAAGATATTTCCTTTTCCAGCATAGGCCTCAAAGCGCTCCATATATCCACTTGCAGATGCTACAAAAAGAGTGTTTCAAAACTGCTCTTTCAGAAGGAAGCTTCAAGTCTGTGAGTGGAATGCACTTATCACAAAGACGTTTCTGAGAATGCTTCTGTCTAGATTTCATGAGAAGATGTTTCCATTTACATCACAGGCCTCAAATCCCTCCAAATATTCACTTGCGTGTTCTACAAAAAGAGTGTTTCGAAACTTCTCTATCGATTGGTAGGTTCAACTCTCTGAGTTGAATGCACTCTTTACAAAGAGGTTTCTGAGAATATTTCTGTCTAGTTTTTATGTGAAGATATATCCTTTTCCAACATAGGCCTCGAAGCGCTCCGACTAAACAATTGCAGATTCTACAAAAGGAGTGCTTCAAAACTGTTCTATCGAAAGGAACGTTCAAGTCTGTGAGATGAATGCACTCTTCTCAAAGAGGTTTCTGAGAATGCTGCTGTCTAGTTTTTAGGTGAAGACATTTCCTTTTCCAGCATAGGCCTCAAAGCGCTCCAAATACCCACTTGCAGATTCTACAAAAAGAGTGTCTCCCAACTTCTCTATCAATTGGTAGGTTCAAGTCTGTGAGTTGAATGCAATCCACACAAAGAAGTTTCTGAGAATGCTGCTGTTTAGTTCTTATGTGAAGATATTTCCTTTTCCAGCATAGGCCGGAAATCGCTACAAATATCCACTTGCAGATTTTACCAAAAGTGTGCTTCAAAACAGCTCTTTGAAAAGAAAGGTTCAACACAGTGAGTTGAATGCACATATCGTGAAGAAGTTTCTGAGAATGCTTCTGTCTAGTACTTAGGTGAAGAGATTCCATTTCACAGCATAGGCCTCATAGTGCTCCAAATATCCACTTGCAGATTCTACAAAAAGAGTGTTTCAAAACTGTTCTATCAAAAGGAAGGTTCAACTCTGTGAGTAGAATGCACTCATCACAAAGAAGTTTCTGAGAATGCTTCTGTCTAGTTTTTATGTGAAGACATTTCCTTTTCCAACATAGGCCTCAAAGCGTTCCGAATAAACACTTGCAGATTGTACAAAAGGAGTGTTTCAAAACTGTTCTATGAAAAGGAACGTTCAAGTCTGTGAGTTGAATGCACTCCTCACAAAGAAGTTTCTGAGAATGCAGCTGTCTAGTTTTTGTGTGAAGATATTTCCTTTTCCTTGCATAGGTCTCAAATCGCTGGAAATATCCACTTGCAGATTTCACAAAAAGAGTGTTTCCCAACTGCTCTATCAAAAGACAGGTTCAACTCTGTGAGTGGAATGCACGCATCGAGAAGAACTTTCTGAGAATGCTTCTGTCTAGTTTTTAGGTGAAGATATTACATTTCCCAGCATAGGCCTCAAAGTGCTCCAAATATCCTTTTGCAGATTTTACAAAAAGAGTGTTTCAAAACTGCTCTTTCAAAAAGAAGGTTCAACTGTGTGAGTTGAATGCACTCAACACAAGGAAGTTTCTGAGAATGCTTCTGTCTAGTTTTTATGTGAAGATATTTCCATTTCCAGCATAGGCCTCAAAGCGCTCCAAATATCCATTTGCAGATTCTACAAAAAGAGTGTTTCCAAACTTCTCTATCAATTAGTAGGTTCAACTCTGTGAGGTGAATGCACTCATCACAAAGAAGTTTCTGAGAATGCTGCTGTTTAGTTCTTATGTGAAGATATTTCCTTTTCCAGCATAGGCCGGAAATCGCTCTAAATATCCACTTGCAGATTTTACCAAAAGTGTGTTTCAAAACTGCTCTTTGAAAAGAGAGGTTCAACTCTGTGAGTTGATTGCACATGTGGTGAAGAAGTTTCTGAGAATGCTTCTGTCTAGTACTTAGCTGAAGAGATTTCATTTCACAGTATAGGCCTCATAGTGCTCCAAATATCCACTTGCAGATTCTACGAAAAGAGTGTTTCAAAACTGTTCTATCAAAAGGAAGGTTCAACTCTGTGACTAGAAAGCACTCATCACAAAGAAGTTTCTGAGAATGCTTCTGTCTAGTTTTTATGTGAAGATATTTCCTTT
The DNA here is from genome assembly GCF_028885625.2 of Pongo pygmaeus. Taxonomy (NCBI): domain Eukaryota; kingdom Metazoa; phylum Chordata; class Mammalia; order Primates; family Hominidae; genus Pongo; species Pongo pygmaeus. Next base: position 23,534,293 of record NC_085930.1, read on the forward strand.
TCCAACATAGGCCTCAAAGCGCTCCGAATAAACACCTGCAGATTGTACAAAAGGAGTGTTTCAAAACTGTTCTATGAAAAGGAACGTTCAAGTCTGTGAGTTGAATGCACTCCTCACAAAGAAGTTTCTGAGAATGCAGCTGTCTAGTTTTTGTGTGAAGATATTTCCTTTTCCTTGCATAGACCTCAAATCGCTGGAAACATCCACTTGCAGATTTCACAAAAAGAGTGTTTCCAAACTGCTCTATCAAAAGACGGGTTGAAATCTGTGAGTTGAATGCACGCATCGAGGAGATCTTTCTGAGAATGCTTCTGTCTAGTTTTTAGGTGAAGATATTCCATTTCCCAGCATGGGCCTCAAAATGCTCCAAATATCCATTTGCAGATTTTACAAAAAGAGTGTTTCAAAACTGCTCTTTCAAAAAGAAGGTTCAAGTCTATGGGTTGAACGCACTCAACACAAGGAAGTTTCTGAGAATGCTTCTGTCCAGTTTTTATGTGAATATATTTCCATTTCCAGCCTAGGCTTCAAAGCGCTCCAAATATCCACTTGCAGATTCTACAAAAAGAGTGTTTCCAAACTTGTCTATCAATTAGTAGGTTTAACTCTGTTAGGTGAATGCACTCATCACAATGAAATTTCTGAGAATGCTTCTCTCTAGTTTTTATGTGAAGCAATTTCCTTTTCCAACATAGGCCTCAAGGTGCTCTGCATAGACACTTGCGAATTCTACAAACTTAGTGATTCAAAACTGTTCTATCAAAAGGAACGTTCAAGTCTGAGGTGAATGCACTCATCAGAGAGAACTTTCTCAGAATGCTTCTGTCTAGTTTTCAGGTGAAGATATTTCACTTCCCAGCATAGGCCTCAAAGCGCTCCAAATATCCACTTGCAGATTCTACAAAAAGAGTCTTTCAAAACTGCTCTTTGAAAAGGAAGGTTCAAATCTGTGAGTTGAAAGCACTCATCAGAGAGAAGTTTCCGAGAATGATTCTATCTAGTTTTCATCTGCATGTGTTTCCTTTTCCACTAGATGCCGCAATCGCACCAAATATCCACTTGCAGTTTCCACGAAAAGAGTGTTGCAGAACTGCTCCATGGAAAGGAGTGTTCAACTCTGTGAGTTCAATCCCCACATGACATAAAAGTTTCTGAAAATGCTTCTGTCCAGTTTGTATATGAAGATATCTCCTTTTCCAGCATAAGCCTCAAAGAGCTCCAAATATTCACTTGCGTATTCTACAAAAACCGTGTTTCATAACTGGTCTTTCAAAAGGGAGGTTCAACTCTGTGAGTTGAATGCACTCATCACAAAGAAGTTTCTGTGAATGCTTCCATCTAGCTTTTATGCAATGATATTTCCTTTTACAGCACAGGCCTCAAAGCGCTCCAAATATCCACTTGCAGATTCTACAAAAAGAGGGTTTCAAAACTGCTCTATCAAAAGGCAGGTTGAACTCCGTGAGTTGAATGCACAAAGCACAGGGAACTTTCTGAGAAAGCTTTTGTCCAGTTTCTACGTGAAGATATTTCCTATTCCTGCATAGGCCTCAAAGCACTCCATCCATCCACATGAAGATTCTACTAAAAGAGTGTTTCGAAACTTCTCTATCAAAAGAAAGGTTGAACTCCGTGAGTTCAACGCACACATCACAAAGAAGTTTCTGAGAATGCTTCTGTCCAGTTTTTATGTGAAGATATTTCCTTTTCCAGCATAGGCCTCAAAGCGCTCCATATATCCACTTGCAGATGCTACAAAAAGAGTGTTTCAAAACTGCTCTTTCAGAAGGAAGCTTCAAGTCTGTGAGTGGAATGCACTTATCACAAAGACGTTTCTGAGAATGCTTCTGTCTAGATTTCATGAGAAGATGTTTCCATTTACATCACAGGCCTCAAATCCCTCCAAATATTCACTTGCGTGTTCTACAAAAAGAGTGTTTCGAAACTTCTCTATCGATTGGTAGGTTCAACTCTCTGAGTTGAATGCACTCTTTACAAAGAGGTTTCTGAGAATATTTCTGTCTAGTTTTTATGTGAAGATATATCCTTTTCCAACATAGGCCTCGAAGCGCTCCGACTAAACAATTGCAGATTCTACAAAAGGAGTGCTTCAAAACTGTTCTATCGAAAGGAACGTTCAAGTCTGTGAGATGAATGCACTCTTCTCAAAGAGGTTTCTGAGAATGCTGCTGTCTAGTTTTTAGGTGAAGACATTTCCTTTTCCAGCATAGGCCTCAAAGCGCTCCAAATACCCACTTGCAGATTCTACAAAAAGAGTGTCTCCCAACTTCTCTATCAATTGGTAGGTTCAAGTCTGTGAGTTGAATGCAATCCACACAAAGAAGTTTCTGAGAATGCTGCTGTTTAGTTCTTATGTGAAGATATTTCCTTTTCCAGCATAGGCCGGAAATCGCTACAAATATCCACTTGCAGATTTTACCAAAAGTGTGCTTCAAAACAGCTCTTTGAAAAGAAAGGTTCAACACAGTGAGTTGAATGCACATATCGTGAAGAAGTTTCTGAGAATGCTTCTGTCTAGTACTTAGGTGAAGAGATTCCATTTCACAGCATAGGCCTCATAGTGCTCCAAATATCCACTTGCAGATTCTACAAAAAGAGTGTTTCAAAACTGTTCTATCAAAAGGAAGGTTCAACTCTGTGACTAGAATGCACTCATCACAAAGAAGTTTCTGAGAATGCTTCTGTCTAGTTTTTATGTGAAGACATTTCCTTTTCCAACATAGGCCTCAAAGCGTTCCGAATAAACACTTGCAGATTGTACAAAAGGAGTGTTTCAAAACTGTTCTATGAAAAGGAACGTTCAAGTCTGTGAGTTGAATGCACTCCTCACAAAGAAGTTTCTGAGAATGCAGCTGTCTAGTTTTTGTGTGAAGATATTTCCTTTTCCTTGCATAGGTCTCAAATCGCTGGAAATATCCACTTGCAGATTTCACAAAAAGAGTGTTTCCCAACTGCTCTATCAAAAGACAGGTTCAACTCTGTGAGTGGAATGCACGCATCGAGAAGAACTTTCTGAGAATGCTTCTGTCTAGTTTTTAGGTGAAGATATTACATTTCCCAGCATAGGCCTCAAAGTGCTCCAAATATCCTTTTGCAGATTTTACAAAAAGAGTGTTTCAAAACTGCTCTTTCAAAAAGAAGGTTCAACTGTGTGAGTTGAATGCACTCAACACAAGGAAGTTTCTGAGAATGCTTCTGTCTAGTTTTTATGTGAAGATATTTCCATTTCCAGCATAGGCCTCAAAGCGCTCCAAATATCCATTTGCAGATTCTACAAAAAGAGTGTTTCCAAACTTCTCTATCAATTAGTAAGTTCAACTCTGTGAGGTGAATGCACTCATCACAAAGAAGTTTCTGAGAATGCTGCTGTTTAGTTCTTATGTGAAGATATTTCCTTTTCCAGCATAGGCCGGAAATCGCTCTAAATATCCACTTGCAGATTTTACCAAAAGTGTGTTTCAAAACTGCTCTTTGAACAGAGAGGTTCAACTCTGTGAGTTGATTGCACATGTGGTGAAGAAGTTTCTGAGAATGCTTCTGTCTAGTACTTAGCTGAAGAGATTTCATTTCACAGCATAGGCCTCATAGTGCTCCAAATATCCACTTGCAGATTCTACGAAAAGAGTGTTTCAAAACTGTTCTATCAAAAGGAAGGTTCAACTCTGTGACTAGAAAGCACTCATCACAAAGAAGTTTCTGAGAATGCTTCTGTCTAGTTTTTATGTGAAGATATTTCCTTTTCCAACATAGGCCTCAAAGCGCTCCGAATAAACACCTGCAGATTGTACAAAAGGAGTGTTTCAAAACTGTTCTATGAAAAGGAACGTTCAAGTCTGTGAGTTGAATGCACTCCTCACAAAGAAGTTTCTGAGAATGCAGCTGTCTAGTTTTTGTGTGAAGATATTTCCTTTTCCTTGCATAGACCTCAAATCGCTGGAAACATCCACTTGCAGATTTCACAAAAAGAGTGTTTCCAAACTGCTCTATCAAAAGACGGGTTGAAATCTGTGAGTTGAATGCACGCATCGAGGAGATCTTTCTGAGAATGCTTCTGTCTAGTTTTTAGGTGAAGATATTCCATTTCCCAGCATGGGCCTCAAAATGCTCCAAATATCCATTTGCAGATTTTACAAAAAGAGTGTTTCAAAACTGCTCTTTCAAAAAGAAGGTTCAAGTCTATGGGTTGAACGCACTCAACACAAGGAAGTTTCTGAGAATGCTTCTGTCCAGTTTTTATGTGAATATATTTCCATTTCCAGCCTAGGCTTCAAAGCGCTCCAAATATCCACTTGCAGATTCTACAAAAAGAGTGTTTCCAAACTTGTCTATCAATTAGTAGGTTTAACTCTGTTAGGTGAATGCACTCATCACAATGAAATTTCTGAGAATGCTTCTCTCTAGTTTTTATGTGAAGCAATTTCCTTTTCCAACATAGGCCTCAAGGTGCTCTGCATAGACACTTGCGAATTCTACAAACTTAGTGATTCAAAACTGTTCTATCAAAAGGAACGTTCAAGTCTGAGGTGAATGCACTCATCAGAGAGAACTTTCTCAGAATGCTTCTGTCTAGTTTTCAGGTGAAGATATTTCACTTCCCAGCATAGGCCTCAAAGCGCTCCAAATATCCACTTGCAGATTCTACAAAAAGAGTCTTTCAAAACTGCTCTTTGAAAAGGAAGGTTCAAATCTGTGAGTTGAAAGCACTCATCAGAGAGAAGTTTCCGAGAATGATTCTATCTAGTTTTCATCTGCATGTGTTTCCTTTTCCACTAGATGCCGCAATCGCACCAAATATCCACTTGCAGTTTCCACGAAAAGAGTGTTGCAGAACTGCTCCATGGAAAGGAGTGTTCAACTCTGTGAGTTCAATCCCCACATGACATAAAAGTTTCTGAAAATGCTTCTGTCCAGTTTGTATATGAAGATATCTCCTTTTCCAGCATAAGCCTCAAAGAGCTCCAAATATTCACTTGCGTATTCTACAAAAACCGTGTTTCATAACTGGTCTTTCAAAAGGGAGGTTCAACTCTGTGAGTTGAATGCACTCATCACAAAGAAGTTTCTGTGAATGCTTCCATCTAGCTTTTATGCAATGATATTTCCTTTTACAGCACAGGCCTCAAAGCGCTCCAAATATCCACTTGCAGATTCTACAAAAAGAGGGTTTCAAAACTGCTCTATCAAAAGGCAGGTTGAACTCCGTGAGTTGAATGCACAAAGCACAGGGAACTTTCTGAGAAAGCTTTTGTCCAGTTTCTACGTGAAGATATTTCCTATTCCTGCATAGGCCTCAAAGCACTCCATCCATCCACATGAAGATTCTACTAAAAGAGTGTTTCGAAACTTCTCTATCAAAAGAAAGGTTGAACTCCGTGAGTTCAACGCACACATCACAAAGAAGTTTCTGAGAATGCTTCTGTCCAGTTTTTATGTGAAGATATTTCCTTTTCCAGCATAGGCCTCAAAGCGCTCCATATATCCACTTGCAGATGCTACAAAAAGAGTGTTTCAAAACTGCTCTTTCAGAAGGAAGCTTCAAGTCTGTGAGTGGAATGCACTTATCACAAAGACGTTTCTGAGAATGCTTCTGTCTAGATTTCATGAGAAGATGTTTCCATTTACATCACAGGCCTCAAATCCCTCCAAATATTCACTTGCGTGTTCTACAAAAAGAGTGTTTCGAAACTTCTCTATCGATTGGTAGGTTCAACTCTCTGAGTTGAATGCACTCTTTACAAAGAGGTTTCTGAGAATATTTCTGTCTAGTTTTTATGTGAAGATATATCCTTTTCCAACATAGGCCTCGAAGCGCTCCGACTAAACAATTGCAGATTCTACAAAAGGAGTGCTTCAAAACTGTTCTATCGAAAGGAACGTTCAAGTCTGTGAGATGAATGCACTCTTCTCAAAGAGGTTTCTGAGAATGCTGCTGTCTAGTTTTTAGGTGAAGACATTTCCTTTTCCAGCATAGGCCTCAAAGCGCTCCAAATACCCACTTGCAGATTCTACAAAAAGAGTGTCTCCCAACTTCTCTATCAATTGGTAGGTTCAAGTCTGTGAGTTGAATGCAATCCACACAAAGAAGTTTCTGAGAATGCTGCTGTTTAGTTCTTATGTGAAGATATTTCCTTTTCCAGCATAGGCCGGAAATCGCTACAAATATCCACTTGCAGATTTTACCAAAAGTGTGCTTCAAAACAGCTCTTTGAAAAGAAAGGTTCAACACAGTGAGTTGAATGCACATATCGTGAAGAAGTTTCTGAGAATGCTTCTGTCTAGTACTTAGGTGAAGAGATTCCATTTCACAGCATAGGCCTCATAGTGCTCCAAATATCCACTTGCAGATTCTACAAAAAGAGTGTTTCAAAACTGTTCTATCAAAAGGAAGGTTCAACTCTGTGAGTAGAATGCACTCATCACAAAGAAGTTTCTGAGAATGCTTCTGTCTAGTTTTTATGTGAAGACATTTCCTTTTCCAACATAGGCCTCAAAGCGTTCCGAATAAACACTTGCAGATTGTACAAAAGGAGTGTTTCAAAACTGTTCTATGAAAAGGAACGTTCAAGTCTGTGAGTTGAATGCACTCCTCACAAAGAAGTTTCTGAGAATGCAGCTGTCTAGTTTTTGTGTGAAGATATTTCCTTTTCCTTGCATAGGTCTCAAATCGCTGGAAATATCCACTTGCAGATTTCACAAAAAGAGTGTTTCCCAACTGCTCTATCAAAAGACAGGTTCAACTCTGTGAGTGGAATGCACGCATCGAGAAGAACTTTCTGAGAATGCTTCTGTCTAGTTTTTAGGTGAAGATATTACATTTCCCAGCATAGGCCTCAAAGTGCTCCAAATATCCTTTTGCAGATTTTACAAAAAGAGTGTTTCAAAACTGCTCTTTCAAAAAGAAGGTTCAACTGTGTGAGTTGAATGCACTCAACACAAGGAAGTTTCTGAGAATGCTTCTGTCTAGTTTTTATGTGAAGATATTTCCATTTCCAGCATAGGCCTCAAAGCGCTCCAAATATCCATTTGCAGATTCTACAAAAAGAGTGTTTCCAAACTTCTCTATCAATTAGTAGGTTCAACTCTGTGAGGTGAATGCACTCATCACAAAGAAGTTTCTGAGAATGCTGCTGTTTAGTTCTTATGTGAAGATATTTCCTTTTCCAGCATAGGCCGGAAATCGCTCTAAATATCCACTTGCAGATTTTACCAAAAGTGTGTTTCAAAACTGCTCTTTGAAAAGAGAGGTTCAACTCTGTGAGTTGATTGCACATGTGGTGAAGAAGTTTCTGAGAATGCTTCTGTCTAGTACTTAGCTGAAGAGATTTCATTTCACAGTATAGGCCTCATAGTGCTCCAAATATCCACTTGCAGATTCTACGAAAAGAGTGTTTCAAAACTGTTCTATCAAAAGGAAGGTTCAACTCTGTGACTAGAAAGCACTCATCACAAAGAAGTTTCTGAGAATGCTTCTGTCTAGTTTTTATGTGAAGATATTTCCTTTTCCAACATAGGCCTCAAAGCGCTCCGAATAAACACCTGCAGATTGTACAAAAGGAGTGTTTCAAAACTGTTCTATGAAAAGGAACGTTCAAGTCTGTGAGTTGAATGCACTCCTCACAAAGAAGTTTCTGAGAATGCAGCTGTCTAGTTTTTGTGTGAAGATATTTCCTTTTCCTTGCATAGACCTCAAATCGCTGGAAACATCCACTTGCAGATTTCACAAAAAGAGTGTTTCCAAACTGCTCTATCAAAAGACGGGTTGAAATCTGTGAGTTGAATGCACGCATCGAGGAGATCTTTCTGAGAATGCTTCTGTCTAGTTTTTAGGTGAAGATATTCCATTTCCCAGCATGGGCCTCAAAATGCTCCAAATATCCATTTGCAGATTTTACAAAAAGAGTGTTTCAAAACTGCTCTTTCAAAAAGAAGGTTCAAGTCTATGGGTTGAACGCACTCAACACAAGGAAGTTTCTGAGAATGCTTCTGTCCAGTTTTTATGTGAATATATTTCCATTTCCAGCCTAGGCTTCAAAGCGCTCCAAATATCCACTTGCAGATTCTACAAAAAGAGTGTTTCCAAACTTGTCTATCAATTAGTAGGTTTAACTCTGTTAGGTGAATGCACTCATCACAATGAAATTTCTGAGAATGCTTCTCTCTAGTTTTTATGTGAAGCAATTTCCTTTTCCAACATAGGCCTCAAGGTGCTCTGCATAGACACTTGCGAATTCTACAAACTTAGTGATTCAAAACTGTTCTATCAAAAGGAACGTTCAAGTCTGAGGTGAATGCACTCATCAGAGAGAACTTTCTCAGAATGCTTCTGTCTAGTTTTCAGGTGAAGATATTTCACTTCCCAGCATAGGCCTCAAAGCGCTCCAAATATCCACTTGCAGATTCTACAAAAAGAGTCTTTCAAAACTGCTCTTTGAAAAGGAAGGTTCAAATCTGTGAGTTGAAAGCACTCATCAGAGAGAAGTTTCCGAGAATGATTCTATCTAGTTTTCATCTGCATGTGTTTCCTTTTCCACTAGATGCCGCAATCGCACCAAATATCCACTTGCAGTTTCCACGAAAAGAGTGTTGCAGAACTGCTCCATGGAAAGGAGTGTTCAACTCTGTGAGTTCAATCCCCACATGACATAAAAGTTTCTGAAAATGCTTCTGTCCAGTTTGTATATGAAGATATCTCCTTTTCCAGCATAAGCCTCAAAGAGCTCCAAATATTCACTTGCGTATTCTACAAAAACCGTGTTTCATAACTGGTCTTTCAAAAGGGAGGTTCAACTCTGTGAGTTGAATGCACTCATCACAAAGAAGTTTCTGTGAATGCTTCCATCTAGCTTTTATGCAATGATATTTCCTTTTACAGCACAGGCCTCAAAGCGCTCCAAATATCCACTTGCAGATTCTACAAAAAGAGGGTTTCAAAACTGCTCTATCAAAAGGCAGGTTGAACTCCGTGAGTTGAATGCACAAAGCACAGGGAACTTTCTGAGAAAGCTTTTGTCCAGTTTCTACGTGAAGATATTTCCTATTCCTGCATAGGCCTCAAAGCACTCCATCCATCCACATGAAGATTCTACTAAAAGAGTGTTTCGAAACTTCTCTATCAAAAGAAAGGTTGAACTCCGTGAGTTCAACGCACACATCACAAAGAAGTTTCTGAGAATGCTTCTGTCCAGTTTTTATGTGAAGATATTTCCTTTTCCAGCATAGGCCTCAAAGCGCTCCATATATCCACTTGCAGATGCTACAAAAAGAGTGTTTCAAAACTGCTCTTTCAGAAGGAAGCTTCAAGTCTGTGAGTTGAATGCACTTCTCACAAAGACGTTTCTGAGAATGCTTCTGTCTAGATTTCATGAGAAGATGTTTCCATTTACATCACAGGCCTCAAATCCCTCCAAATATTCACTTGCGTGTTCTACAAAAAGAGTGTTTCGAAACTTCTCTATCGATTGGTAGGTTCAACTCTCTGAGTTGAATGCACTCTTTACAAAGAGGTTTCTGAGAATATTTCTGTCTAGTTTTTATGTGAAGATATATCCTTTTCCAACATAGGCCTCGAAGCGCTCCGACTAAACAATTGCAGATTCTACAAAAGGAGTGCTTCAAAACTGTTCTATCGAAAGGAACGTTCAAGTCTGTGAGATGAATGCACTCTTCTCAAAGAGGTTTCTGAGAATGCTGCTGTCTAGTTTTTAGGTGAAGACATTTCCTTCTCCAGCATAGGCCTCAAAGCGCTCCAAATACCCACTTGCAGATTCTACAAAAAGAGTGTCTCCCAACTTCTCTATCAATTGGTAGGTTCAAGTCTGTGAGTTGAATGCAATCCACACAAAGAAGTTTCTGAGAATGCTGCTGTTTAGTTCTTATGTGAAGATATTTCCTTTTCCAGCATAGGCCGGAAATCGCTACAAATATCCACTTGCAGATTTTACCAAAAGTGTGCTTCAAAACAGCTCTTTGAAAAGAAAGGTTCAACACTGTGAGTTGAATGCACATATCGTGAAGAAGTTTCTGAGAATGCTTCTGTCTAGTACTTAGGAGAAGAGATTCCATTTCACAGCATAGGCCTCATAGTGCTCCAAATATCCACTTGCAGATTCTACAAAAAGAGTGTTTCAAAACTGTTCTATCAAAAGGAATGTTCAGCTCTGTGACTAGAATGCACTCATCACAAAGAAGTTTCTGAGAATGCTTCTGTCTAGTTTTTATGTGAAGACATTTCCTTTTCCAACATAGGCCTCAAAGCGTTCCGAATAAACACTTGCAGATTGTACAAAAGGAGTGTTTCAAAACTGTTCTATGAAAAGGAACGTTCAAGTCTGTGAGTTGAATGCACTCCTCACAAAGAAGTTTCTGAGAATGCAGCTGTCTAGTTTTTGTGTGAAGATATTTCCTTTTCCTTGCATAGGTCTCAAATCGCTGGAAATATCCACTTGCAGATTTCACAAAAAGAGTGTTTCCCAACTGCTCTATCAAAAGACAGGTTCAACTCTGTGAGTGGAATGCACGCATCGAGAAGAACTTTCTGAGAATGCTTCTGTCTAGTTTTTAGGTGAAGATATTACATTTCCCAGCATAGGCCTCAAAGTGCTCCAAATATCCTTTTGCAGATTTTACAAAAAGAGTGTTTCAAAACTGCTCTTTCAAAAAGAAGGTTCAACTGTGTGAGTTGAATGCACTCAACACAAGGAAGTTTCTGAGAATGCTTCTGTCTAGTTTTTATGTGAAGATATTTCCATTTCCAGCATAGGCCTCAAAGCGCTCCAAATATCCATTTGCAGATTCTACAAAAAGAGTGTTTCCAAACTTCTCTATCAATTAGTAGGTTCAACTCTGTGAGGTGAATGCACTCATCACAAAGAAGTTTCTGAGAATGCTGCTGTTTAGTTCTTATGTGAAGATATTTCCTTTTCCAGCATAGGCCGGAAATCGCTCTAAATATCCACTTGCAGATTTTACCAAAAGTGTGTTTCAAAACTGCTCTTTGAACAGAGAGGTTCAACTCTGTGAGTTGATTGCACATGTGGTGAAGAAGTTTCTGAGAATGCTTCTGTCTAGTACTTAGCTGAAGAGATTTCATTTCACAGCATAGGCCTCATAGTGCTCCAAATATCCACTTGCAGATTCTACGAAAAGAGTGTTTCAAAACTGTTCTATCAAAAGGAAGGTTCAACTCTGTGACTAGAAAGCACTCATCACAAAGAAGTTTCTGAGAATGCTTCTGTCTAGTTTTTATGTGAAGATATTTCCTTTTCCAACATAGGCCTCAAAGCGCTCCGAATAAACACCTGCAGATTGTACAAAAGGAGTGTTTCAAAACTGTTCTATGAAAAGGAACGTTCAAGTCTGTGAGTTGAATGCACTCCTCACAAAGAAGTTTCTGAGAATGCAGCTGTCTAGTTTTTGTGTGAAGATATTTCCTTTTCCTTGCATAGACCTCAAATCGCTGGAAACATCCACTTGCAGATTTCACAAAAAGAGTGTTTCCAAACTGCTCTATCAAAAGACGGGTTGAAATCTGTGAGTTGAATGCACGCATCGAGGAGATCTTTCTGAGAATGCTTCTGTCTAGTTTTTAGGTGAAGATATTCCATTTCCCAGCATGGGCCTCAAAATGCTCCAAATATCCATTTGCAGATTTTACAAAAAGAGTGTTTCAAAACTGCTCTTTCAAAAAGAAGGTTCAAGTCTATGGGTTGAACGCACTCAACACAAGGAAGTTTCTGAGAATGCTTCTGTCCAGTTTTTATGTGAATATATTTCCATTTCCAGCCTAGGCTTCAAAGCGCTCCAAATATCCACTTGCAGATTCTACAAAAAGAGTGTTTCCAAACTTGTCTATCAATTAGTAGGTTTAACTCTGTTAGGTGAATGCACTCATCACAATGAAATTTCTGAGAATGCTTCTCTCTAGTTTTTATGTGAAGCAATTTCCTTTTCCAACATAGGCCTCAAGGTGCTCTGCATAGACACTTGCGAATTCTACAAACTTAGTGATTCAAAACTGTTCTATCAAAAGGAACGTTCAAGTCTGAGGTGAATGCACTCATCAGAGAGAACTTTCTCAGAATGCTTCTGTCTAGTTTTCAGGTGAAGATATTTCACTTCCCAGCATAGGCCTCAAAGCGCTCCAAATATCCACTTGCAGATTCTACAAAAAGAGTCTTTCAAAACTGCTCTTTGAAAAGGAAGGTTCAAATCTGTGAGTTGAAAGCACTCATCAGAGAGAAGTTTCCGAGAATGATTCTATCTAGTTTTCATCTGCATGTGTTTCCTTTTCCACTAGATGCCGCAATCGCACCAAATATCCACTTGCAGTTTCCACGAAAAGAGTGTTGCAGAACTGCTCCATGGAAAGGAGTGTTCAACTCTGTGAGTTCAATCCCCACATGACATAAAAGTTTCTGAAAATGCTTCTGTCCAGTTTGTATATGAAGATATCTCCTTTTCCAGCATAAGCCTCAAAGAGCTCCAAATATTCACTTGCGTATTCTACAAAAACCGTGTTTCATAACTGGTCTTTCAAAAGGGAGGTTCAACTCTGTGAGTTGAATGCACTCATCACAAAGAAGTTTCTGTGAATGCTTCCATCTAGCTTTTATGCAATGATATTTCCTTTTACAGCACAGGCCTCAAAGCGCTCCAAATATCCACTTGCAGATTCTACAAAAAGAGGGTTTCAAAACTGCTCTATCAAAAGGCAGGTTGAACTCCGTGAGTTGAATGCACAAAGCACAGGGAACTTTCTGAGAAAGCTTTTGTCCAGTTTCTACGTGAAGATATTTCCTATTCCTGCATAGGCCTCAAAGCACTCCATCCATCCACATGAAGATTCTACTAAAAGAGTGTTTCGAAACTTCTCTATCAAAAGAAAGGTTGAACTCCGTGAGTTCAACGCACACATCACAAAGAAGTTTCTGAGAATGCTTCTGTCCAGTTTTTATGTGAAGATATTTCCTTTTCCAGCATAGGCCTCAAAGCGCTCCATATATCCACTTGCAGATGCTACAAAAAGAGTGTTTCAAAACTGCTCTTTCAGAAGGAAGCTTCAAGTCTGTGAGTTGAATGCACTTATCACAAAGACGTTTCTGAGAATGCTTCTGTCTAGATTTCATGAGAAGATGTTTCCATTTACATCACAGGCCTCAAATCCCTCCAAATATTCACTTGCGTGTTCTACAAAAAGAGTGTTTCGAAACTTCTCTATCGATTGGTAGGTTCAACTCTCTGAGTTGAATGCACTCTTTACAAAGAGGTTTCTGAGAATATTTCTGTCTAGTTTTTATGTGAAGATATATCCTTTTCCAACATAGGCCTCGAAGCGCTCCGACTAAACAATTGCAGATTCTACAAAAGGAGTGCTTCAAAACTGTTCTATCGAAAGGAACGTTCAAGTCTGTGAGATGAATGCACTCTTCTCAAAGAGGTTTCTGAGAATGCTGCTGTCTAGTTTTTAGGTGAAGACATTTCCTTTTCCAGCATAGGCCTCAAAGCGCTCCAAATACCCACTTGCAGATTCTACAAAAAGAGTGTCTCCCAACTTCTCTATCAATTGGTAGGTTCAAGTCTGTGAGTTGAATGCAATCCACACAAAGAAGTTTCTGAGAATGCTGCTGTTTAGTTCTTATGTGAAGATATTTCCTTTTCCAGCATAGGCCGGAAATCGCTACAAATATCCACTTGCAGATTTTACCAAAAGTGTGCTTCAAAACAGCTCTTTGAAAAGAAAGGTTCAACACAGTGAGTTGAATGCACATATCGTGAAGAAGTTTCTGAGAATGCTTCTGTCTAGTACTTAGGTGAAGAGATTCCATTTCACAGCATAGGCCTCATAGTGCTCCAAATATCCACTTGCAGATTCTACAAAAAGAGTGTTTCAAAACTGTTCTATCAAAAGGAAGGTTCAACTCTGTGACTAGAATGCACTCATCACAAAGAAGTTTCTGAGAATGCTTCTGTCTAGTTTTTATGTGAAGACATTTCCTTTTCCAACATAGGCCTCAAAGCGTTCCGAATAAACACTTGCAGATTGTACAAAAGGAGTGTTTCAAAACTGTTCTATGAAAAGGAACGTTCAAGTCTGTGAGTTGAATGCACTCCTCACAAAGAAGTTTCTGAGAATGCAGCTGTCTAGTTTTTGTGTGAAGATATTTCCTTTTCCTTGCATAGGTCTCAAATCGCTGGAAATATCCACTTGCAGATTTCACAAAAAGAGTGTTTCCCAACTGCTCTATCAAAAGACAGGTTCAACTCTGTGAGTGGAATGCACGCATCGAGAAGAACTTTCTGAGAATGCTTCTGTCTAGTTTTTAGGTGAAGATATTACATTTCCCAGCATAGGCCTCAAAGTGCTCCAAATATCCTTTTGCAGATTTTACAAAAAGAGTGTTTCAAAACTGCTCTTTCAAAAAGAAGGTTCAACTGTGTGAGTTGAATGCACTCAACACAAGGAAGTTTCTGAGAATGCTTCTGTCTAGTTTTTATGTGAAGATATTTCCATTTCCAGCATAGGCCTCAAAGCGCTCCAAATATCCATTTGCAGATTCTACAAAAAGAGTGTTTCCAAACTTCTCTATCAATTAGTAGGTTCAACTCTGTGAGGTGAATGCACTCATCACAAAGAAGTTTCTGAGAATGCTGCTGTTTAGTTCTTATGTGAAGATATTTCCTTTTCCAGCATAGGCCGGAAATCGCTCTAAATATCCACTTGCAGATTTTACCAAAAGTGTGTTTCAAAACTGCTCTTTGAAAAGAGAGGTTCAACTCTGTGAGTTGATTGCACATGTGGTGAAGAAGTTTCTGAGAATGCTTCTGTCTAGTACTTAGCCGAAGAGATTTCATTTCACAGTATAGGCCTCATAGTGCTCCAAATATCCACTTGCAGATTCTACGAAAAGAGTGTTTCAAAACTGTTCTATCAAAAGGAAGGTTCAACTCTGTGACTAGAAAGCACTCATCACAAAGAAGTTTCTGAGAATGCTTCTGTCTAGTTTTTATGTGAAGATATTTCCTTTTCCAACATAGGCCTCAAAGCGCTCCGAATAAACACCTGCAGATTGTACAAAAGGAGTGTTTCAAAACTGTTCTATGAAAAGGAACGTTCAAGTCTGTGAGTTGAATGCACTCCTCACAAAGAAGTTTCTGAGAATGCAGCTGTCTAGTTTTTGTGTGAAGATATTTCCTTTTCCTTGCATAGACCTCAAATCGCTGGAAACATCCACTTGCAGATTTCACAAAAAGAGTGTTTCCAAACTGCTCTATCAAAAGACGGGTTGAAATCTGTGAGTTGAATGCACGCATCAAGGAGATCTTTCTGAGAATGCTTCTGTCTAGTTTTTAGGTGAAGATATTCCATTTCCCAGCATGGGCCTCAAAATGCTCCAAATATCCATTTGCAGATTTTACAAAAAGAGTGTTTCAAAACTGCTCTTTCAAAAAGAAGGTTCAAGTCTATGGGTTGAACGCACTCAACACAAGGAAGTTTCTGAGAATGCTTCTGTCCAGTTTTTATGTGAATATATTTCCATTTCCAGCCTAGGCTTCAAAGCGCTCCAAATATCCACTTGCAGATTCTACAAAAAGAGTGTTTCCAAACTTGTCTATCAATTAGTAGGTTTAACTCTGTTAGGTGAATGCACTCATCACAATGAAATTTCTGAGAATGCTTCTCTCTAGTTTTTATGTGAAGCAATTTCCTTTTCCAACATAGGCCTCAAGGTGCTCTGCATAGACACTTGCGAATTCTACAAACTTAGTGATTCAAAACTGTTCTATCAAAAGGAACGTTCAAGTCTGAGGTGAATGCACTCATCAGAGAGAACTTTCTCAGAATGCTTCTGTCTAGTTTTCAGGTGAAGATATTTCACTTCCCAGCATAGGCCTCAAAGCGCTCCAAATATCCACTTGCAGATTCTACAAAAAGAGTCTTTCAAAACTGCTCTTTGAAAAGGAAGGTTCAAATCTGTGAGTTGAAAGCACTCATCAGAGAGAAGTTTCCGAGAATGATTCTATCTAGTTTTCATCTGCATGTGTTTCCTTTTCCACTAGATGCCGCAATCGCACCAAATATCCACTTGCAGTTTCCACGAAAAGAGTGTTGCAGAACTGCTCCATGGAAAGGAGTGTTCAACTCTGTGAGTTC
Source organism: Pongo pygmaeus (assembly GCF_028885625.2). Classification (NCBI taxonomy): domain Eukaryota; kingdom Metazoa; phylum Chordata; class Mammalia; order Primates; family Hominidae; genus Pongo; species Pongo pygmaeus. The sequence continues at coordinate 23,550,464 of NC_085930.1, forward strand.
AATCCCCACATGACATAAAAGTTTCTGAAAATGCTTCTGTCCAGTTTGTATATGAAGATATCTCCTTTTCCAGCATAAGCCTCAAAGAGCTCCAAATATTCACTTGCGTATTCTACAAAAACCGTGTTTCATAACTGGTCTTTCAAAAGGGAGGTTCAACTCTGTGAGTTGAATGCACTCATCACAAAGAAGTTTCTGTGAATGCTTCCATCTAGCTTTTATGCAATGATATTTCCTTTTACAGCACAGGCCTCAAAGCGCTCCAAATATCCACTTGCAGATTCTACAAAAAGAGGGTTTCAAAACTGCTCTATCAAAAGGCAGGTTGAACTCCGTGAGTTGAATGCACAAAGCACAGGGAACTTTCTGAGAAAGCTTTTGTCCAGTTTCTACGTGAAGATATTTCCTATTCCTGCATAGGCCTCAAAGCACTCCATCCATCCACATGAAGATTCTACTAAAAGAGTGTTTCGAAACTTCTCTATCAAAAGAAAGGTTGAACTCCGTGAGTTCAACGCACACATCACAAAGAAGTTTCTGAGAATGCTTCTGTCCAGTTTTTATGTGAAGATATTTCCTTTTCCAGCATAGGCCTCAAAGCGCTCCATATATCCACTTGCAGATGCTACAAAAAGAGTGTTTCAAAACTGCTCTTTCAGAAGGAAGCTTCAAGTCTGTGAGTTGAATGCACTTCTCACAAAGACGTTTCTGAGAATGCTTCTGTCTAGATTTCATGAGAAGATGTTTCCATTTACATCACAGGCCTCAAATCCCTCCAAATATTCACTTGCGTGTTCTACAAAAAGAGTGTTTCGAAACTTCTCTATCGATTGGTAGGTTCAACTCTCTGAGTTGAATGCACTCTTTACAAAGAGGTTTCTGAGAATATTTCTGTCTAGTTTTTATGTGAAGATATATCCTTTTCCAACATAGGCCTCGAAGCGCTCCGACTAAACAATTGCAGATTCTACAAAAGGAGTGCTTCAAAACTGTTCTATCGAAAGGAACGTTCAAGTCTGTGAGATGAATGCACTCTTCTCAAAGAGGTTTCTGAGAATGCTGCTGTCTAGTTTTTAGGTGAAGACATTTCCTTTTCCAGCATAGGCCTCAAAGCGCTCCAAATACCCACTTGCAGATTCTACAAAAAGAGTGTCTCCCAACTTCTCTATCAATTGGTAGGTTCAAGTCTGTGAGTTGAATGCAATCCACACAAAGAAGTTTCTGAGAATGCTGCTGTTTAGTTCTTATGTGAAGATATTTCCTTTTCCAGCATAGGCCGGAAATCGCTACAAATATCCACTTGCAGATTTTACCAAAAGTGTGCTTCAAAACAGCTCTTTGAAAAGAAAGGTTCAACACTGTGAGTTGAATGCACATATCGTGAAGAAGTTTCTGAGAATGCTTCTGTCTAGTACTTAGGAGAAGAGATTCCATTTCACAGCATAGGCCTCATAGTGCTCCAAATATCCACTTGCAGATTCTACAAAAAGAGTGTTTCAAAACTGTTCTATCAAAAGGAAGGTTCAGCTCTGTGACTAGAATGCACTCATCACAAAGAAGTTTCTGAGAATGCTTCTGTCTAGTTTTTATGTGAAGACATTTCCTTTTCCAACATAGGCCTCAAAGCGTTCCGAATAAACACTTGCAGATTGTACAAAAGGAGTGTTTCAAAACTGTTCTATGAAAAGGAACGTTCAAGTCTGTGAGTTGAATGCACTCCTCACAAAGAAGTTTCTGAGAATGCAGCTGTCTAGTTTTTGTGTGAAGATATTTCCTTTTCCTTGCATAGGTCTCAAATCGCTGGAAATATCCACTTGCAGATTTCACAAAAAGAGTGTTTCCCAACTGCTCTATCAAAAGACAGGTTCAACTCTGTGAGTGGAATGCACGCATCGAGAAGAACTTTCTGAGAATGCTTCTGTCTAGTTTTTAGGTGAAGATATTACATTTCCCAGCATAGGCCTCAAAGTGCTCCAAATATCCTTTTGCAGATTTTACAAAAAGAGTGTTTCAAAACTGCTCTTTCAAAAAGAAGGTTCAACTCTGTGAGTTGTATGCACTCAACACAAGGAAGTTTCTGAGAATGCTTGTGTCTAGTTTTTATGTGAAGGTATTTCCATTTCCAGCATAGGCCTCAAAGCGCTCCAAATATCCATTTGCAGATTCTACAAAAAGAGTGTTTCCAAACTTCTCTATCAATTAGTAGGTTCAACTCTGTGAGGTGAATGCACTCATCACAAAGAAGTTTCTGAGAATGCTGCTGTTTAGTTCTTATGTGAAGACATTTCCTTTTCCAGCATAGGCCGGAAATCGCTCTAAATATCCACTTGCAGATTTTACCAAAAGTGTGTTTCAAAACTGCTCTTTGAAAAGAGAGGTTCAACTCTGTGAGTTGATTGCACATGTGGTGAAGAAGTTTCTGAGAATGCTTCTGTCTAGTACTTAGCTGAAGAGATTTCATTTCACAGCATAGGCCTCATAGTGCTCCAAATATCCACTTGCAGATTCTACAAAAAGAGTGTTTCAAAACTGTTCTATCAAAAGGAAGGTTCAACTCTGTGACTAGAATGCACTCATCACAAAGAAGTTTCTGAGAATGCTTCTGTCTAGTTTTTATGTGAAGATATTTCCTTTTCCAACATAGGCCTCAAAGCGCTCCGAATAAACACCTGCAGATTGTACAAAAGGAGTGTTTCAAAACTGTTCTATGAAAAGGAACGTTCAAGTCTGTGAGTTGAATGCACTCCTCACAAAGAAGTTTCTGAGAATGCAGCTGTCTAGTTTTTGTGTGAAGATATTTCCTTTTCCTTGCATAGACCTCAAATCGCTGGAAACATCCACTTGCAGATTTCACAAAAAGAGTGTTTCCAAACTGCTCTATCAAAAGACGGGTTGAAATCTGTGAGTTGAATGCACGCATCGAGGAGATCTTTCTGAGAATGCTTCTGTCTAGTTTTTAGGTGAAGATATTCCATTTCCCAGCATGGGCCTCAAAATGCTCCAAATATCCATTTGCAGATTTTACAAAAAGAGTGTTTCAAAACTGCTCTTTCAAAAAGAAGGTTCAAGTCTATGGGTTGAACGCACTCAACACAAGGAAGTTTCTGAGAATGCTTCTGTCCAGTTTTTATGTGAATATATTTCCATTTCCAGCCTAGGCTTCAAAGCGCTCCAAATATCCACTTGCAGATTCTACAAAAAGAGTGTTTCCAAACTTGTCTATCAATTAGTAGGTTTAACTCTGTTAGGTGAATGCACTCATCACAATGAAATTTCTGAGAATGCTTCTCTCTAGTTTTTATGTGAAGCAATTTCCTTTTCCAACATAGGCCTCAAGGTGCTCTGCATAAACACTTGCGAATTCTACAAACTTAGTGATTCAAAACTGTTCTATCAAAAGGAACGTTCAAGTCTGAGGTGAATGCACTCATCAGAGAGAACTTTCTCAGAATGCTTCTGTCTAGTTTTCAGGTGAAGATATTTCACTTCCCAGCATAGGCCTCAAAGCGCTCCAAATATCCACTTGCAGATTCTACAAAAAGAGTCTTTCAAAACTGCTCTTTGAAAAGGAAGGTTCAAATCTGTGAGTTGAAAGCACTCATCAGAGAGAAGTTTCCGAGAATGATTCTATCTAGTTTTCATCTGCATGTGTTTCCTTTTCCACTAGATGCCGCAATCGCACCAAATATCCACTTGCAGTTTCCACGAAAAGAGTGTTGCAGAACTGCTCCATGGAAAGGAGTGTTCAACTCTGTGAGTTCAATCCCCACATGACATAAAAGTTTCTGAAAATGCTTCTGTCCAGTTTGTATATGAAGATATCTCCTTTTCCAGCATAAGCCTCAAAGAGCTCCAAATATCCACTTGCGTATTCTACAAAAACCGTGTTTCATAACTGGTCTATCAAAAGGGAGGTTCAACTCTGTGAGTTGAATGCACTCATCACAAAGAAGTTTCTGTGAATGCTTCCATCTAGCTTTTATGCAATGATATTTCCTTTTACAGCATAGGCCTCAAAGCGCTCCAAATATCCACTTGCAGATTCTACAAAAAGAGGGTTTCAAAACTGCTCTATCAAAAGGCAGGTTGAACTCCGTGAGTTGAATGCACAAAGCACAGGGAACTTTCTGAGAAAGCTTTTGTCCAGTTTCTACGTGAAGATATTTCCTATTCCTGCATAGGCCTCAAAGCACTCCATCCATCCACATGAAGATTCTACTAAAAGAGTGTTTCGAAACTTCTCTATCAAAAGAAAGGTTGAACTCCGTGAGTTCAACGCACACATCACAAAGAAGTTTCTGAGAATGCTTCTGTCCAGTTTTTATGTGAAGATATTTCCTTTTCCAGCATAGGCCTCAAAGCGCTCCATATATCCACTTGCAGATGCTACAAAAAGAGTGTTTCAAAACTGCTCTTTCAGAAGGAAGCTTCAAGTCTGTGAGTTGAATGCACTTATCACAAAGACGTTTCTGAGAATGCTTCTGTCTAGATTTCATGAGAAGATGTTTCCATTTACATCACAGGCCTCAAATCCCTCCAAATATTCACTTGCGTGTTCTACAAAAAGAGTGTTTCGAAACTTCTCTATCGATTGGTAGGTTCAACTCTCTGAGTTGAATGCACTCTTTACAAAGAGATTTCTGAGAATATTTCTGTCTAGTTTTTATGTGAAGATATATCCTTTTCCAACATAGGCCTCGAAGCGCTCCGACTAAACAATTGCAGATTCTACAAAAGGAGTGCTTCAAAACTGTTCTATCGAAAGGAACGTTCAAGTCTGTGAGATGAATGCACTCTTCTCAAAGAGGTTTCTGAGAATGCTGCTGTCTAGTTTTTAGGTGAAGACATTTCGTTTTCAGCATAGGCCTCAAAGGGCTCCAAATACCCACTTGCAGATTCTACAAAAAGAGTGTCTCCCAACTTCTCTATCAATTGGTAGGTTCAAGTCTGTGAGTTGAATGCAATCCACACAAAGAAGTTTCTGAGAATGCTGCTGTTTAGTTCTTATGTGAAGATATTTCCTTTTCCAGCATAGGCCGGAAATCGCTACAAATATCCACTTGCAGATTTTACCAAAAGTGTGCTTCAAAACAGCTCTTTGAAAAGAAAGGTTCAACACTGTGAGTTGAATGCACATATCGTGAAGAAGTTTCTGAGAATGCTTCTGTCTAGTACTTAGGTGAAGAGATTCCATTTCACAGCATAGGCCTCATAGTGCTCCAAATATCCACTTGCAGATTCTACAAAAAGAGTGTTTCAAAACTGTTCTATCAAAAGGAAGGTTCAGCTCTGTGACTAGAATGCACTCATCACAAAGAAGTTTCTGAGAATGCTTCTGTCTAGTTTTTATGTGAAGACATTTCCTTTTCCAACATAGGCCTCAAAGCGTTCCGAATAAACACTTGCAGATTGTACAAAAGGAGTGTTTCAAAACTGTTCTATGAAAAGGAACGTTCAAGTCTGTGAGTTGAATGCACTCCTCACAAAGAAGTTTCTGAGAATGCAGCTGTCTAGTTTTTGTGTGAAGATATTTCCTTTTCCTTGCATAGGTCTCAAATCACTGGAAATATCCACTTGCAGATTTCACAAGAAGAGTGTTTCCAAACTGCTCTATCAAAAGACAGGTTCAACTCTGTGAGTTGAATGCACGCATCGAGAAGAACTTTCTGAGAATGCTTCTGTCTAGTTTTCAGGTGAAGATATTACATTTCCCAGCATAGGCCTCAAAGTGCTCCAAATATCCTTTTGCAGATTTTACAAAAAGAGTGTTTCAAAACTGCTCTTTCAAAAAGAAGGTTCAAGTCTGTGAGTTGAATGCACTCAACACAAGGAAGTTTCTGAGAATGCTTCTGTCTAGTTTTTATGTGAAGATATTTCCATTTCCAGCATAGGCTTCAAAGCACTCCAAATATCCATTTGCAGATTCTACAAAAAGAGTGTTTCCAAACTTCTCTATCAATTAGTAGGTTCAACTCTGTGAGGTGAATGCACTCATCACAAAGAAGTTTCTGAGAATGCTGCTGTTTAGTTCTTATGTGAAGATATTTCCTTTTCCAGCGTAGGCCGGAAATCGCTCTAAATATCCACTTGCAGATTTTACCAAAAGTGTGTTTCAAAACTGCTCTTTGAAAAGAAAGATTCAACTCTGTGAGTTGATTGCACATGTGGTGAAGAAGTTTCTGAGAATGCTTCCGTCTAGTACTTAGCTGAAGAGATTTCATTTCACAGCATAGGCCTCATAGTGCTCCAAATATCCACTTGCAGATTCTACAAAAAGAGTGTTTCAAAACTGTTCTATCAAAAGGAAGGTTCAAGACTGTGAGTAGAATGCACTCATCACAAAGAAGTTTCTGAGAATGCTTCTGTCTAGTTTTTATGTGAAGATATTTCCTCTTCCAACATAGGCCTCAAAGCCCTCCGAATAAACAACTGCAGATTGTACAAAAGGAGTGTTTCAAAAGTGTTCTATGAAAAGGAACGTTCAAGTCTGTGAGTTGAATGCACTCCTCACAAAGGAGTTTCTGAGAATGCAGCTGTCTAGCTTTTGTGTGAAGATATTTCCTTTTCCTTGCATAGACCTCAAATCGCTGGAAATATCCACTTGCAGATTTCACAAAAAGAGTGTTTCCAAACTGCTCTATCAAAAGACGGGTTGAAATCTGTGAGTTGAATGCACGCATCGAGGAGATCTTTCTGAGAATGCTTCTGTCTAGTTTTTAGGTGAAGATATTCCATTTCCCAGCATGGGCCTCAAAATGCTCCAAATATCCATTTGCAGATTTTACAAAAAGAGTGTTTCAAAACTGCTCTTTCAAAAAGAAGGTTCAAGTCTATGGGTTGAACGCACTCAACACAAGGAAGTTTCTGAGAATGCTTCTGTCCAGTTTTTATGTGAATATATTTCCATTTCCAGCCTAGGCTTCAAAGCGCTCCAAATATCCACTTGCAGATTCTACAAAAAGAGTGTTTCCAAACTTGTCTATCAATTAGTAGGTTTAACTCTGTTAGGTGAATGCACTCATCACAATGAAATTTCTGAGAATGCTTCTCTCTAGTTTTTATGTGAAGCAATTTCCTTTTCCAACATAGGCCTCAAGGTGCTCTGCATAAACACTTGCAAATTCTACAAACTTAGTGATTCAAAACTGTTCTATCAAAAGGAACGTTCAAGTCTGAGGTGAATGCACTCATCAGAGAGAACTTTCTCAGAATGCTTCTGTCTAGTTTTCAGGTGAAGATATTTCACTTCCCAGCATAGGCCTCAAAGCGCTCCAAATATCCACTTGCAGATTCTACAAAAAGAGTCTTTCAAAACTGCTCTTTGAAAAGGAAGGTTCAAATCTGTGAGTTGAAAGCACTCATCAGAGAGAAGTTTCCGAGAATGATTCTATCTAGTTTTCATCTGCATGTGTTTCCTTTTCCACTAGATGCCGCAATCGCACCAAATATCCACTTGCAGTTTCCACGAAAAGAGTGTTGCAGAACTGCTCCATGGAAAGGAGTGTTCAACTCTGTGAGTTCAATCCCCACATGACATAAAAGTTTCTGAAAATGCTTCTGTCCAGTTTGTATATGAAGATATCTCCTTTTCCAGCATAAGCCTCAAAGAGCTCCAAATATCCACTTGCGTATTCTACAAAAACCGTGTTTCATAACTGGTCTATCAAAAGGGAGGTTCAACTCTGTGAGTTGAATGCACTCATCACAAAGAAGTTTCTGTGAATGCTTCCATCTAGCTTTTATGCAATGATATTTCCTTTTACAGCATAGGCCTCAAAGCGCTCCAAATATCCACTTGCAGATTCTACAAAAAGAGGGTTTCAAAACTGCTCTATCAAAAGGCAGGTTGAACTCCGTGAGTTGAATGCACAAAGCACAGGGAACTTTCTGAGAAAGCTTTTGTCCAGTTTCTACGTGAAGATATTTCCTATTCCTGCATAGGCCTCAAAGCACTCCATCCATCCACATGAAGATTCTACTAAAAGAGTGTTTCGAAACTTCTCTATCAAAAGAAAGGTTGAGCTCCGTGAGTTCAACGCACACATCACAAAGAAGTTTCTGAGAATGCTTCTGTCCAGTTTTTATGTGAAGATATTTCCTTTTCCAGCATAGGCCTCAAAGCGCTCCATATATCCACTTGCAGATGCTACAAAAAGAGTGTTTCAAAACTGCTCTTTCAGAAGGAAGCTTCAAGTCTGTGAGTTGAATGCACTTCTCACAAAGACGTTTCTGAGAATGCTTCTGTCTAGATTTCATGAGAAGATGTTTCCATTTACATCACAGGCCTCAAATCCCTCCAAATATTCACTTGCGTGTTCTACAAAAAGAGTGTTTCGAAACTTCTCTATCGATTGGTAGGTTCAACTCTCTGAGTTGAATGCACTCTTTACAAAGAGGTTTCTGAGAATATTTCTGTCTAGTTTTTATGTGAAGATATATCCTTTTCCAACATAGGCCTCGAAGCGCTCCGACTAAACAATTGCAGATTCTACAAAAGGAGTGCTTCAAAACTGTTCTATCGAAAGGAACGTTCAAGTCTGTGAGATGAATGCACTCTTCTCAAAGAGGTTTCTGAGAATGCTGCTGTCTAGTTTTTAGGTGAAGACATTTCCTTTCCCAGGATAGGCCTCAAAGCGCTCCAAATACCCACTTGCAGATTCTACAAAAAGAGTGTCTCCCAACTTCTCTATCAATTGGTAGGTTCAAGTCTGTGAGTTGAATGCAATCCACACAAAGAAGTTTCTGAGAATGCTGCTGTTTAGTTCTTATGTGAAGATATTTCCTTTTCCAGCATAGGCCGGAAATCGCTACAAATATCCACTTGCAGATTTTACCAAAAGTGTGCTTCAAAACAGCTCTTTGAAAAGAAAGGTTCAACACAGTGAGTTGAATGCACATATCGTGAAGAAGTTTCTGAGAATGCTTCTGTCTAGTACTTAGGTGAAGAGATTCCATTTCACAGCATAGGCCTCATAGTGCTCCAAATATCCACTTGCAGATTCTACAAAAAGAGTGTTTCAAAACTGTTCTATCAAAAGGAAGGTTCAACTCTGTGACTAGAATGCACTCATCACAAAGAAGTTTCTGAGAATGCTTCTGTCTAGTTTTTATGTGAAGACATTTCCTTTTCCAACATAGGCCTCAAAGCGTTCCGAATAAACACTTGCAGATTGTACAAAAGGAGTGTTTCAAAACTGTTCTATGAAAAGGAACGTTCAAGTCTGTGAGTTGAATGCACTCCTCACAAAGAAGTTTCTGAGAATGCAGCTGTCTAGTTTTTGTGTGAAGATATTTCCTTTTCCTTGCATAGGTCTCAAATCGCTGGAAATATCCACATGCAGATTTCACAAGAAGAGTGTTTCCCAACTGCTCTATCAAAAGACAGGTTCAACTCTGTGAGTGGAATGCACGCATCGAGAAGAACTTTCTGAGAATGCTTCTGTCTGGTTTTTAGGTGAAGATATTACATTTCCCAGCATAGGCCTCAAAGTGCTCCAAATATCCTTTTGCAGATTTTACAAAAAGAGTGTTTCAAAACTGCTCTTTCAAAAAGAAGGTTCAACTGTGTGAGTTGAATGCACTCAACACAAGGAAGTTTCTGAGAATGCTTCTGTCTAGTTTTTATGTGAAGATATTTCCATTTCCAGCATAGGCCTCAAAGCGCTCCAAATATCCATTTGCAGATTCTACAAAAAGAGTGTTTCCAAACTTCTCTATCAATTAGTAGGTTCAACTCTGTGAGGTGAATGCACTCATCACAAAGAAGTTTCTGAGAATGCTGCTGTTTAGTTCTTATGTGAAGATATTTCCTTTTCCAGCATAGGCCGGAAATCGCTCTAAATATCCACTTGCAGATTTTACCAAAAGTGTGTTTCAAAACTGCTCTTTGAAAAGAGAGGTTCAACTCTGTGAGTTGATTGCACATGTGGTGAAGAAGTTTCTGAGAATGCTTCTGTCTAGTACTTAGCTGAAGAGATTTCATTTCACAGTATAGGCCTCATAGTGCTCCAAATATCCACTTGCAGATTCTACGAAAAGAGTGTTTCAAAACTGTTCTATCAAAAGGAAGGTTCAACTCTGTGACTAGAAAGCACTCATCACAAAGAAGTTTCTGAGAATGCTTCTGTCTAGTTTTTATGTGAAGATATTTCCTTTTCCAACATAGGCCTCAAAGCGCTCCGAATAAACACCTGCAGATTGTACAAAAGGAGTGTTTCAAAACTGTTCTATGAAAAGGAACGTTCAAGTCTGTGAGTTGAATGCACTCCTCACAAAGAAGTTTCTGAGAATGCAGCTGTCTAGTTTTTGTGTGAAGATATTTCCTTTTCCTTGCATAGACCTCAAATCGCTGGAAACATCCACTTGCAGATTTCACAAAAAGAGTGTTTCCAAACTGCTCTATCAAAAGACGGGTTGAAATCTGTGAGTTGAATGCACGCATCGAGGAGATCTTTCTGAGAATGCTTCTGTCTAGTTTTTAGGTGAAGATATTCCATTTCCCAGCATGGGCCTCAAAATGCTCCAAATATCCATTTGCAGATTTTACAAAAAGAGTGTTTCAAAACTGCTCTTTCAAAAAGAAGGTTCAAGTCTATGGGTTGAACGCACTCAACACAAGGAAGTTTCTGAGAATGCTTCTGTCCAGTTTTTATGTGAATATATTTCCATTTCCAGCCTAGGCTTCAAAGCGCTCCAAATATCCACTTGCAGATTCTACAAAAAGAGTGTTTCCAAACTTGTCTATCAATTAGTAGGTTTAACTCTGTTAGGTGAATGCACTCATCACAATGAAATTTCTGAGAATGCTTCTCTCTAGTTTTTATGTGAAGCAATTTCCTTTTCCAACATAGGCCTCAAGGTGCTCTGCATAGACACTTGCGAATTCTACAAACTTAGTGATTCAAAACTGTTCTATCAAAAGGAACGTTCAAGTCTGAGGTGAATGCACTCATCAGAGAGAACTTTCTCAGAATGCTTCTGTCTAGTTTTCAGGTGAAGATATTTCACTTCCCAGCATAGGCCTCAAAGCGCTCCAAATATCCACTTGCAGATTCTACAAAAAGAGTCTTTCAAAACTGCTCTTTGAAAAGGAAGGTTCAAATCTGTGAGTTGAAAGCACTCATCAGAGAGAAGTTTCCGAGAATGATTCTATCTAGTTTTCATCTGCATGTGTTTCCTTTTCCACTAGATGCCGCAATCGCACCAAATATCCACTTGCAGTTTCCACGAAAAGAGTGTTGCAGAACTGCTCCATGGAAAGGAGTGTTCAACTCTGTGAGTTCAATCCCCACATGACATAAACGTTTCTGAAAATGCTTCTGTCCAGTTTGTATATGAAGATATCTCCTTTTCCAGCATAAGCCTCAAAGAGCTCCAAATATTCACTTGCGTATTCTACAAAAACCGTGTTTCATAACTGGTCTTTCAAAAGGGAGGTTCAACTCTGTGAGTTGAATGCACTCATCACAAAGAAGTTTCTGTGAATGCTTCCATCTAGCTTTTATGCAATGATATTTCCTTTTACAGCACAGGCCTCAAAGCGCTCCAAATATCCACTTGCAGATTCTACAAAAAGAGGGTTTCAAAACTGCTCTATCAAAAGGCAGGTTGAACTCCGTGAGTTGAATGCACAAAGCACAGGGAACTTTCTGAGAAAGCTTTTGTCCAGTTTCTACGTGAAGATATTTCCTATTCCTGCATAGGCCTCAAAGCACTCCATCCATCCACATGAAGATTCTACTAAAAGAGTGTTTCGAAACTTCTCTATCAAAAGAAAGGTTGAACTCCGTGAGTTCAACGCACACATCACAAAGAAGTTTCTGAGAATGCTTCTGTCCAGTTTTTATGTGAAGATATTTCCTTTTCCAGCATAGGCCTCAAAGCGCTCCATATATCCACTTGCAGATGCTACAAAAAGAGTGTTTCAAAACTGCTCTTTCAGAAGGAAGCTTCAAGTCTGTGAGTTGAATGCACTTCTCACAAAGACGTTTCTGAGAATGCTTCTGTCTAGATTTCATGAGAAGATGTTTCCATTTACATCACAGGCCTCAAATCCCTCCAAATATTCACTTGCGTGTTCTACAAAAAGAGTGTTTCGAAACTTCTCTATCGATTGGTAGGTTCAACTCTCTGAGTTGAATGCACTCTTTACAAAGAGGTTTCTGAGAATATTTCTGTCTAGTTTTTATGTGAAGATATATCCTTTTCCAACATAGGCCTCGAAGCGCTCCGACTAAACAATTGCAGATTCTACAAAAGGAGTGCTTCAAAACTGTTCTATCGAAAGGAACGTTCAAGTCTGTGAGATGAATGCACTCTTCTCAAAGAGGTTTCTGAGAATGCTGCTGTCTAGTTTTTAGGTGAAGACATTTCCTTTTCCAGCATAGGCCTCAAAGCGCTCCAAATACCCACTTGCAGATTCTACAAAAAGAGTGTCTCCCAACTTCTCTATCAATTGGTAGGTTCAAGTCTGTGAGTTGAATGCAATCCACACAAAGAAGTTTCTGAGAATGCTGCTGTTTAGTTCTTATGTGAAGATATTTCCTTTTCCAGCATAGGCCGGAAATCGCTACAAATATCCACTTGCAGATTTTACCAAAAGTGTGCTTCAAAACAGCTCTTTGAAAAGAAAGGTTCAACACAGTGAGTTGAATGCACATATCGTGAAGAAGTTTCTGAGAATGCTTCTGTCTAGTACTTAGGTGAAGAGATTCCATTTCACAGCATAGGCCTCATAGTGCTCCAAATATCCACTTGCAGATTCTACAAAAAGAGTGTTTCAAAACTGTTCTATCAAAAGGAAGGTTCAACTCTGTGAGTAGAATGCACTCATCACAAAGAAGTTTCTGAGAATGCTTCTGTCTAGTTTTTATGTGAAGACATTTCCTTTTCCAACATAGGCCTCAAAGCGTTCCGAATAAACACTTGCAGATTGTACAAAAGGAGTGTTTCAAAACTGTTCTATGAAAAGGAACGTTCAAGTCTGTGAGTTGAATGCACTCCTCACAAAGAAGTTTCTGAGAATGCAGCTGTCTAGTTTTTGTGTGAAGATATTTCCTTTTCCTTGCATAGGTCTCAAATCGCTGGAAATATCCACTTGCAGATTTCACAAGAAGAGTGTTTCCCAACTGCTCTATCAAAAGACAGGTTCAACTCTGTGAGTGGAATGCACGCATCGAGAAGAACTTTCTGAGAATGCTTCTGTCTAGTTTTTAGGTGAAGATATTACATTTCCCAGCATAGGCCTCAAAGTGCTCCAAATATCCTTTTGCAGATTTTACAAAAAGAGTGTTTCAAAACTGCTCTTTCAAAAAGAAGGTTCAACTGTGTGAGTTGAATGCACTCAACACAAGGAAGTTTCTGAGAATGCTTCTGTCTAGTTTTTATGTGAAGATATTTCCATTTCCAGCATAGGCCTCAAAGCGCTCCAAATATCCATTTGCAGATTCTACAAAAAGAGTGTTTCCAAACTTCTCTATCAATTAGTAGGTTCAACTCTGTGAGGTGAATGCACTCATCACAAAGAAGTTTCTGAGAATGCTGCTGTTTAGTTCTTATGTGAAGATATTTCCTTTTCCAGCATAGGCCGGAAATCGCTCTAAATATCCACTTGCAGATTTTACCAAAAGTGTGTTTCAAAACTGCTCTTTGAAAAGAGAGGTTCAACTCTGTGAGTTGATTGCACATGTGGTGAAGAAGTTTCTGAGAATGCTTCTGTCTAGTACTTAGCTGAAGAGATTTCATTTCACAGCATAGGCCTCATAGTGCTCCAAATATCCACTTGCAGATTCTACGAAAAGAGTGTTTCAAAACTGTTCTATCAAAAGGAAGGTTCAACTCTGTGACTAGAAAGCACTCATCACAAAGAAGTTTCTGAGAATGCTTCTGTCTAGTTTTTATGTGAAGATATTTCCTTTTCCAACATAGGCCTCAAAGCGCTCCGAATAAACACCTGCAGATTGTACAAAAGGAGTGTTTCAAAACTGTTCTATGAAAAGGAACGTTCAAGTCTGTGAGTTGAATGCACTCCTCACAAAGAAGTTTCTGAGAATGCAGCTGTCTAGTTTTTGTGTGAAGATATTTCCTTTTCCTTGCATAGACCTCAAATCGCTGGAAACATCCACTTGCAGATTTCACAAAAAGAGTGTTTCCAAACTGCTCTATCAAAAGACGGGTTGAAATCTGTGAGTTGAATGCACGCATCGAGGAGATCTTTCTGAGAATGCTTCTGTCTAGTTTTTAGGTGAAGATATTCCATTTCCCAGCATGGGCCTCAAAATGCTCCAAATATCCATTTGCAGATTTTACAAAAAGAGTGTTTCAAAACTGCTCTTTCAAAAAGAAGGTTCAAGTCTATGGGTTGAACGCACTCAACACAAGGAAGTTTCTGAGAATGCTTCTGTCCAGTTTTTATGTGAATATATTTCCATTTCCAGCCTAGGCTTCAAAGCGCTCCAAATATCCACTTGCAGATTCTACAAAAAGAGTGTTTCCAAACTTGTCTATCAATTAGTAGGTTTAACTCTGTTAGGTGAATGCACTCATCACAATGAAATTTCTGAGAATGCTTCTCTCTAGTTTTTATGTGAAGCAATTTCCTTTTCCAACATAGGCCTCAAGGTGCTCTGCATAGACACTTGCGAATTCTACAAACTTAGTGATTCAAAACTGTTCTATCAAAAGGAACGTTCAAGTCTGAGGTGAATGCACTCATCAGAGAGAACTTTCTCAGAATGCTTCTGTCTAGTTTTCAGGTGAAGATATTTCACTTCCCAGCATAGGCCTCAAAGCGCTCCAAATATCCACTTGCAGATTCTACAAAAAGAGTCTTTCAAAACTGCTCTTTGAAAAGGAAGGTTCAAATCTGTGAGTTGAAAGCACTCATCAGAGAGAAGTTTCCGAGAATGATTCTATCTAGTTTTCATCTGCATGTGTTTCCTTTTCCACTAGATGCCGCAATCGCACCAAATATCCACTTGCAGTTTCCACGAAAAGAGTGTTGCAGAACTGCTCCATGGAAAGGAGTGTTCAACTCTGTGAGTTCAATCCCCACATGACATAAAAGTTTCTGAAAATGCTTCTGTCCAGTTTGTATATGAAGATATCTCCTTTTCCAGCATAAGCCTCAAAGAGCTCCAAATATTCACTTGCGTATTCTACAAAAACCGTGTTTCATAACTGGTCTTTCAAAAGGGAGGTTCAACTCTGTGAGTTGAATGCACTCATCACAAAGAAGTTTCTGTGAATGCTTCCATCTAGCTTTTATGCAATGATATTTCCTTTTACAGCACAGGCCTCAAAGCGCTCCAAATATCCACTTGCAGATTCTACAAAAAGAGGGTTTCAAAACTGCTCTATCAAAAGGCAGGTTGAACTCCGTGAGTTGAATGCACAAAGCACAGGGAACTTTCTGAGAAAGCTTTTGTCCAGTTTCTACGTGAAGATATTTCCTATTCCTGCATAGGCCTCAAAGCACTCCATCCATCCACATGAAGATTCTACTAAAAGAGTGTTTCGAAACTTCTCTATCAAAAGAAAGGTTGAACTCCGTGAGTTCAACGCACACATCACAAAGAAGTTTCTGAGAATGCTTCTGTCCAGTTTTTATGTGAAGATATTTCCTTTTCCAGCATAGGCCTCAAAGCGCTCCATATATCCACTTGCAGATGCTACAAAAAGAGTGTTTCAAAACTGCTCTTTCAGAAGGAAGCTTCAAGTCTGTGAGTTGAATGCACTTATCACAAAGACGTTTCTGAGAATGCTTCTGTCTAGATTTCATGAGAAGATGTTTCCATTTACATCACAGGCCTCAAATCCCTCCAAATATTCACTTGCGTGTTCTACAAAAAGAGTGTTTCGAAACTTCTCTATCGATTGGTAGGTTCAACTCTCTGAGTTGAATGCACTCTTTACAAAGAGGTTTCTGAGAATATTTCTGTCTAGTTTTTATGTGAAGATATATCCTTTTCCAACATAGGCCTCGAAGCGCTCCGACTAAACAATTGCAGATTCTACAAAAGGAGTGCTTCAAAACTGTTCTATCGAAAGGAACGTTCAAGTCTGTGAGATGAATGCACTCTTCTCAAAGAGGTTTCTGAGAATGCTGCTGTCTAGTTTTTAGGTGAAGACATTTCCTTTTCCAGCATAGGCCTCAAAGCGCTCCAAATACCCACTTGCAGATTCTACAAAAAGAGTGTCTCCCAACTTCTCTATCAATTGGTAGGTTCAAGTCTGTGAGTTGAATGCAATCCACACAAAGAAGTTTCTGAGAATGCTGCTGTTTAGTTCTTATGTGAAGATATTTCCTTTTCCAGCATAGGCCGGAAATCGCTACAAATATCCACTTGCAGATTTTACCAAAAGTGTGCTTCAAAACAGCTCTTTGAAAAGAAAGGTTCAACACAGTGAGTTGAATGCACATATCGTGAAGAAGTTTCTGAGAATGCTTCTGTCTAGTACTTAGGTGAAGAGATTCCATTTCACAGCATAGGCCTCATAGTGCTCCAAATATCCACTTGCAGATTCTACAAAAAGAGTGTTTCAAAACTGTTCTATCAAAAGGAAGGTTCAACTCTGTGAGTAGAATGCACTCATCACAAAGAAGTTTCTGAGAATGCTTCTGTCTAGTTTTTATGTGAAGACATTTCCTTTTCCAACATAGGCCTCAAAGCGTTCCGAATAAACACTTGCAGATTGTACAAAAGGAGTGTTTCAAAACTGTTCTATGAAAAGGAACGTTCAAGTCTGTGAGTTGAATGCACTCCTCACAAAGAAGTTTCTGAGAATGCAGCTGTCTAGTTTTTGTGTGAAGATATTTCCTTTTCCTTGCATAGGTCTCAAATCGCTGGAAATATCCACTTGCAGATTTCACAAGAAGAGTGTTTCCCAACTGCTCTATCAAAAGACAGGTTCAACTCTGTGAGTGAAATGCACGCATCGAGAAGAACTTTCTGAGAATGCTTCTGTCTAGTTTTTAGGTGAAGATATTACATTTCCCAGCATAGGCCTCAAAGTGCTCCAAATATCCTTTTGCAGATTTTACAAAAAGAGTGTTTCAAAACTGCTCTTTCAAAAAGAAGGTTCAACTGTGTGAGTTGAATGCACTCAACACAAGGAAGTTTCTGAGAATGCTTCTGTCTAGTTTTTATGTGAAGATATTTCCATTTCCAGCATAGGCCTCAAAGCGCTCCAAATATCCATTTGCAGATTCTACAAAAAGAGTGTTTCCAAACTTCTCTATCAATTAGTAGGTTCAACTCTGTGAGGTGAATGCACTCATCACAAAGAAGTTTCTGAGAATGCTGCTGTTTAGTTCTTATGTGAAGATATTTCCTTTTCCAGCATAGGCCGGAAATCGCTCTAAATATCCACTTGCAGATTTTACCAAAAGTGTGTTTCAAAACTGCTCTTTGAAAAGAGAGGTTCAACTCTGTGAGTTGATTGCACATGTGGTGAAGAAGTTTCTGAGAATGCTTCTGTCTAGTACTTAGCTGAAGAGATTTCATTTCACAGCATAGGCCTCATAGTGCTCCAAATATCCACTTGCAGATTCTACGAAAAGAGTGTTTCAAAACTGTTCTATCAAAAGGAAGGTTCAACTCTGTGACTAGAAAGCACTCATCACAAAGAAGTTTCTGAGAATGCTTCTGTCTAGTTTTTATGTGAAGATATTTCCTTTTCCAACATAGGCCTCAAAGCGCTCGGAATAAACACCTGCAGATTGTACAAAAGGAGTGTTTCAAAACTGTTCTATGAAAAGGAACGTTCAAGTCTGTGAGTTGAATGCACTCCTCACAAAGAAGTTGCTGAGAATGCAGCTGTCTAGTTTTTGTGTGAAGATATTTCCTTTTCCTTGCATAGACCTCAAATCGCTGGAAACATCCACTTGCAGATTTCACAAAAAGACTGTTTCCAAACTGCTCTATCAAAAGACGGGTTGAAATCTGTGAGTTGAATGCACGCATCGAGGAGATCTTTCTGAGAATGCTTCTGTCTAGTTTTTAGGTGAAGATATTCCATTTCCCAGCATGGGCCTCAAAATGCTCCAAATATCCATTTGCAGATTTTACAAAAAGAGTGTTTCAAAACTGCTCTTTCAAAAAGAAGGTTCAAGTCTATGGGTTGAACGCACTCAACACAAGGAAGTTTCTGAGAATGCTTCTGTCCAGTTTTTATGTGAATATATTTCCATTTCCAGCCTAGGCTTCAAAGCGCTCCAAATATCCACTTGCAGATTCTACAAAAAGAGTGTTTCCAAACTTGTCTATCAATTAGTAGGTTTAACTCTGTTAGGTGAATGCACTCATCACAATGAAATTTCTGAGAATGCTTCTCTCTAGTTTTTATGTGAAGCAATTTCCTTTTCCAACATAGGCCTCAAGGTGCTCTGCATAGACACTTGCGAATTCTACAAACTTAGTGATTCAAAACTGTTCTATCAAAAGGAACGTTCAAGTCTGAGGTGAATGCACTCATCAGAGAGAACTTTCTCAGAATGCTTCTGTCTAGTTTTCAGGTGAAGATATTTCACTTCCCAGCATAGGCCTCAAAGCGCTCCAAATATCCACTTGCAGATTCTACAAAAAGAGTCTTTCAAAACTGCTCTTTGAAAAGGAAGGTTCAAATCTGTGAGTTGAAAGCACTCATCAGAGAGAAGTTTCCGAGAATGATTCTATCTAGTTTTCATCTGCATGTGTTTCCTTTTCCACTAGATGCCGCAATCGCACCAAATATCCACTTGCAGTTTCCACGAAAAGAGTGTTGCAGAACTGCTCCATGGAAAGGAGTGTTCAACTATGTGAGTTCAATCCCCACATGACATAAAAGTTTCTGAAAATGCTTCTGTCCAGTTTGTATATGAAGATATCTCCTTTTCCAGCATAAGCCTCAAAGAGCTCCAAATATTCACTTGCGTATTCCACAAAAACCGTGTTTCATAACTGGTCTTTCAAAAGGGAGGTTCAACTCTGTGAGTTGAATGCACTCATCACAAAGAAGTTTCTGTGAATGCTTCCATCTAGCTTTTATGCAATGATATTTCCTTTTGCAGCATAGGCCTCAAAGCGCTCCAAATATCCACTTGCAGATTCTACAAAAAGAGGGTTTCAAAACTGCTCTATCAAAAGGCAGGTTGAACTCCGTGAGTTGAATGCACAAAGCACAGGGAACTTTCTGAGAAAGCTTTTGTCCAGTTTCTACGTGAAGATATTTCCTATTCCTGCATAGGCCTCAAAGCACTCCATCCATCCACATGAAGATTCTACTAAAAGAGTGTTTCGAAACTTCTCTATCAAAAGAAAGGTTGAACTCCGTGAGTTCAACGCACACATCACAAAGAAGTTTCTGAGAATGCTTCTGTCCAGTTTTTATGTGAAGATATTTCCTTTTCCAGCATAGGCCTCAAAGCGCTCCATATATCCACTTGCAGATGCTACAAAAAGAGTGTTTCAAAACTGCTCTTTCAGAAGGAAGCTTCAAGTCTGTGAGTTGAATGCACTTCTCACAAAGACGTTTCTGAGAATGCTTCTGTCTAGATTTCATGAGAAGATGTTTCCATTTACATCACAGGCCTCAAATCCCTCCAAATATTCACTTGCGTGTTCTACAAAAAGAGTGTTTCGAAACTTCTCTATCGATTGGTAGGTTCAACTCTCTGAGTTGAATGCACTCTTTACAAAGAGGTTTCTGAGAATATTTCTGTCTAGTTTTTATGTGAAGATATATCCTTTTCCAACATAGGCCTCGAAGCGCTCCGACTAAACAATTGCAGATTCTACAAAAGGAGTGCTTCAAAACTGTTCTATCGAAAGGAACGTTCAAGTCTGTGAGATGAATGCACTCTTCTCAAAGAGGTTTCTGAGAATGCTGCTGTCTAGTTTTTAGGTGAAGACATTTCCTTTTCCAGCATAGGCCTCAAAGCGCTCCAAATACCCACTTGCAGATTCTACAAAAAGAGTGTCTCCCAACTTCTCTATCAATTGGTAGGTTCAAGTCTGTGAGTTGAATGCAATCCACACAAAGAAGTTTCTGAGAATGCTGCTGTTTAGTTCTTATGTGAAGATATTTCCTTTTCCAGCATAGGCCGGAAATCGCTACAAATATCCACTTGCAGATTTTACCAAAAGTGTGCTTCAAAACAGCTCTTTGAAAAGAAAGGTTCAACACAGTGAGTTGAATGCACATATCGTGAAGAAGTTTCTGAGAATGCTTCTGTCTAGTACTTAGGTGAAGAGATTCCATTTCACAGCATAGGCCTCATAGTGCTCCAAATATCCACTTGCAGATTCTACAAAAAGAGTGTTTCAAAACTGTTCTATCAAAAGGAAGGTTCAACTCTGTGAGTAGAATGCACTCATCACAAAGAAGTTTCTGAGAATGCTTCTGTCTAGTTTTTATGTGAAGACATTTCCTTTTCCAACATAGGCCTCAAAGCGTTCCGAATAAACACTTGCAGATTGTACAAAAGGAGTGTTTCAAAACTGTTCTATGAAAAGGAACGATCAAGTCTGTGAGTTGAATGCACTCCTCACAAAGAAGTTTCTGAGAATGCAGCTGTCTAGTTTTTGTGTGAAGATATTTCCTTTTCCTTGCATAGGTCTCAAATCGCTGGAAATATCCACTTGCAGATTTCACAAGAAGAGTGTTTCCCAACTGCTCTATCAAAAGACAGGTTCAACTCTGTGAGTGGAATGCACGCATCGAGAAGAACTTTCTGAGAATGCTTCTGTCTAGTTTTTAGGTGAAGATATTACATTTCCCAGCATAGGCCTCAAAGTGCTCCAAATATCCTTTTGCAGATTTTACAAAAAGAGTGTTTCAAAACTGCTCTTTCAAAAAGAAGGTTCAACTGTGTGAGTTGAATGCACTCAACACAAGGAAGTTTCTGAGAATGCTTCTGTCTAGTTTTTATGTGAAGATATTTCCATTTCCAGCATAGGCCTCAAAGCGCTCCAAATATCCATTTGCAGATTCTACAAAAAGAGTGTTTCCAAACTTCTCTATCAATTAGTAGGTTCAACTCTGTGAGGTGAATGCACTCATCACAAAGAAGTTTCTGAGAATGCTGCTGTTTAGTTCTTATGTGAAGATATTTCCTTTTCCAGCATAGGCCGGAAATCGCTCTAAATATCCACTTGCAGATTTTACCAAAAGTGTGTTTCAAAACTGCTCTTTGAAAAGAGAGGTTCAACTCTGTGAGTTGATTGCACATGTGGTGAAGAAGTTTCTGAGAATGCTTCTGTCTAGTACTTAGCTGAAGAGATTTCATTTCACAGCATAGGCCTCATAGTGCTCCAAATATCCACTTGCAGATTCTACGAAAGGAGTGTTTCAAAACTGTTCTATCAAAAGGAAGGTTCAACTCTGTGACTAGAAAGCACTCATCACAAAGAAGTTTCTGAGAATGCTTCTGTCTAGTTTTTATGTGAAGATATTTCCTTTTCCAACATAGGCCTCAAAGCGCTCCGAATAAACACCTGCAGATTGTACAAAAGGAGTGTTTCAAAACTGTTCTATGAAAAGGAACGTTCAAGTCTGTGAGTTGAATGCACTCCTCACAAAGAAGTTTCTGAGAATGCAGCTGTCTAGTTTTTGTGTGAAGATATTTCCTTTTCCTTGCATAGACCTCAAATCGCTGGAAACATCCACTTGCAGATTTCACAAAAAGAGTGTTTCCAAACTGCTCTATCAAAAGACGGGTTGAAATCTGTGAGTTGAATGCACGCATCGAGGAGATCTTTCTGAGAATGCTTCTGTCTAGTTTTTAGGTGAAGATATTCCATTTCCCAGCATGGGCCTCAAAATGCTCCAAATATCCATTTGCAGATTTTACAAAAAGAGTGTTTCAAAACTGCTCTTTCAAAAAGAAGGTTCAAGTCTATGGGTTGAACGCACTCAACACAAGGAAGTTTCTGAGAATGCTTCTGTCCAGTTTTTATGTGAATATATTTCCATTTCCAGCCTAGGCTTCAAAGCGCTCCAAATATCCACTTGCAGATTCTACAAAAAGAGTGTTTCCAAACTTGTCTATCAATTAGTAGGTTTAACTCTGTTAGGTGAATGCACTCATCACAATGAAATTTCTGAGAATGCTTCTCTCTAGTTTTTATGTGAAGCAATTTCCTTTTCCAACATAGGCCTCAAGGTGCTCTGCATAGACACTTGCGAATTCTACAAACTTAGTGATTCAAAACTGTTCTATCAAAAGGAACGTTCAAGTCTGAGGTGAATGCACTCATCAGAGAGAACTTTCTCAGAATGCTTCTGTCTAGTTTTCAGGTGAAGATATTTCACTTCCCAGCATAGGCCTCAAAGCGCTCCAAATATCCACTTGCAGATTCTACAAAAAGAGTCTTTCAAAACTGCTCTTTGAAAAGGAAGGTTCAAATCTGTGAGTTGAAAGCACTCATCAGAGAGAAGTTTCCGAGAATGATTCTATCTAGTTTTCATCTGCATGTGTTTCCTTTTCCACTAGATGCCGCAATCGCACCAAATATCCACTTGCAGTTTCCACGAAAAGAGTGTTGCAGAACTGCTCCATGGAAAGGAGTGTTCAACTCTGTGAGTTCAATCCCCACATGACATAAAAGTTTCTGAAAATGCTTCTGTCCAGTTTGTATATGAAGATATCTCCTTTTCCAGCATAAGCCTCAAAGAGCTCCAAATATTCACTTGCGTATTCTACAAAAACCGTGTTTCATAACTGGTCTTTCAAAAGGGAGGTTCAACTCTGTGAGTTGAATGCACTCATCACAAAGAAGTTTCTGTGAATGCTTCCATCTAGCTTTTATGCAATGATATTTCCTTTTACAGCACAGGCCTCAAAGCGCTCCAAATATCCACTTGCAGATTCTACAAAAAGAGGGTTTCAAAACTGCTCTATCAAAAGGCAGGTTGAACTCCGTGAGTTGAATGCACAAAGCACAGGGAACTTTCTGAGAAAGCTTTTGTCCAGTTTCTACGTGAAGATATTTCCTATTCCTGCATAGGCCTCAAAGCACTCCATCCATCCACATGAAGATTCTACTAAAAGAGTGTTTCGAAACTTCTCTATCAAAAGAAAGGTTGAACTCCGTGAGTTCAACGCACACATCACAAAGAAGTTTCTGAGAATGCTTCTGTCCAGTTTTTATGTGAAGATATTTCCTTTTCCAGCATAGGCCTCAAAGCGCTCCATATATCCACTTGCAGATGCTACAAAAAGAGTGTTTCAAAACTGCTCTTTCAGAAGGAAGCTTCAAGTCTGTGAGTTGAATGCACTTATCACAAAGACGTTTCTGAGAATGCTTCTGTCTAGATTTCATGAGAAGATGTTTCCATTTACATCACAGGCCTCAAATCCCTCCAAATATTCACTTGCGTGTTCTACAAAAAGAGTGTTTCGAAACTTCTCTATCGATTGGTAGGTTCAACTCTCTGAGTTGAATGCACTCTTTACAAAGAGGTTTCTGAGAATATTTCTGTCTAGTTTTTATGTGAAGATATATCCTTTTCCAACATAGGCCTCGAAGCGCTCCGACTAAACAATTGCAGATTCTACAAAAGGAGTGCTTCAAAACTGTTCTATCGAAAGGAACGTTCAAGTCTGTGAGATGAATGCACTCTTCTCAAAGAGGTTTCTGAGAATGCTGCTGTCTAGTTTTTAGGTGAAGACATTTCCTTTTCCAGCATAGGCCTCAAAGCGCTCCAAATACCCACTTGCAGATTCTACAAAAAGAGTGTCTCCCAACTTCTCTATCAATTGGTAGGTTCAAGTCTGTGAGTTGAATGCAATCCACACAAAGAAGTTTCTGAGAATGCTGCTGTTTAGTTCTTATGTGAAGATATTTCCTTTTCCAGCATAGGCCGGAAATCGCTACAAATATCCACTTGCAGATTTTACCAAAAGTGTGCTTCAAAACAGCTCTTTGAAAAGAAAGGTTCAACACTGTGAGTTGAATGCACATATCGTGAAGAAGTTTCTGAGAATGCTTCTGTCTAGTACTTAGGTGAAGAGATTCCATTTCACAGCATAGGCCTCATAGTGCTCCAAATATCCACTTGCAGATTCTACAAAAAGAGTGTTTGAAAACTGTTCTATCAAAAGGAAGGTTCTACTCTGTGAGTAGAATGCACTCATCACAAAGAAGTTTCTGAGAATGCTTCTGTCTAGTTTTTATGTGAAGACATTTCCTTTTCCAACATAGGCCTCAAAGCGTTCCGAATAAACACTTGCAGATTGTACAAAAGGAGTGTTTCAAAACTGTTCTATGGAAAGGAACGTTCAAGTCTGTGAGTTGAATGCACTCCTCACAAAGAAGTTTCTGAGAATGCAGCTGTCTAGTTTTTGTGTGAAGATATTTCCTTTTCCTTGCATAGGTCTCAAATCGCTGGAAATATCCACTTGCAGATTTCACAAAAAGAGTGTTTCCAAACTGCTCTATCAAAAGACAGGTTCAACTCTGTGAGTGGAATGCACGCATCGAGAAGAACTTTCTGAGAATGCTTCTGTCTAGTTTTTAGGTGAAGATATTTCATTTCCCAGCATAGGCCTCAAAGTGCTCCAAATATCCTTTTGCAGATTTTACAAAAAGAGTGTTTCAAAACTGCTCTTTCAAAAAGAAGGTTCAACTCTGTGAGTTGAATGCACTCAACACAAGGAAGTTTCTGAGAATGCTTCTGTCTAGTTTTTATGTGAAGATATTTCCATTTCCAGCATAGGCCTCAAAGCGCTCCAAATATCCATTTGCAGATTCTACAAAAAGAGTGTTTCCAAACTTCTCTATCAATTAGTAGGTTCAACTCTGTGAGGTGAATGCACTCATCACAAAGAAGTTTCTGAGAATGCTGCTGTTTAGTTCTTATGTGAAGATATTTCCTTTTCCAGCATAGGCCGGAAATCGCTCTAAATATCCACTTGCAGATTTTACCAAAAGTGTGTTTCAAAACTGCTCTTTGAAAAGAGAGGTTCAACTCTGTGAGTTGATTGCACATGTGGTGAAGAAGTTTCTGAGAATGCTTCTGTCTAGTACTTAGCTGAAGAGATTTCATTTCACAGCATAGGCCTCATAGTGCTCCAAATATCCACTTGCAGATTCTACAAAAAGAGTGTTTCAAAACTGTTCTATCAAAAGGAAGGTTCAACTCTGTGACTAGAATGCACTCATCACAAAGAAGTTTCTGAGAATGCTTCTGTCTAGTTTTTATATGAAGATATTTCCTTTTCCAACATAGGCCTCAAAGCGCTCCGAATAAACACCTGCAGATTGTACAAAAGGAGTGTTTCAAAACTGTTCTATGAAAAGGAACGTTCAAGTCTGTGAGTTGAATGCACTCCTCACAAAGAAGTTGCTGAGAATGCAGCTGTCTAGTTTTTGTGTGAAGATATTTCCTTTTCCTTGCATAGACCTCAAATCGCTGGAAACATCCACTTGCAGATTTCACAAAAAGAGTGTTTCCAAACTGCTCTATGAAAAGACGGGTTGAAATCTGTGAGTTGAATGCACGCATCGAGGAGATCTTTCTGAGAATGCTTCTGTCTAGTTTTTAGGTGAAGATATTCCATTTCCCAGCATGGGCCTCAAAATGCTCCAAATATCCATTTGCAGATTTTACAAAAAGAGTGTTTCAAAACTGCTCTTTCAAAAAGAAGGTTCAAGTCTATGGGTTGAACGCACTCAACACAAGGAAGTTTCTGAGAATGCTTCTGTCCAGTTTTTCTGTGAATATATTTCCATTTCCAGCCTAGGCTTCAAAGCGCTCCAAATATCCACTTGCAGATTCTACAAAAAGAGTGTTTCCAATCTTGTCTATCAATTAGTAGGTTCAACTCTGTTAGGTGAATGCACTCATCACAATGAAATTTCTGAGAATGCTTCTCTCTAGTTTTTATGTGAAGCAATTTCCTTTTCCAACATAGGCCTCAAGGTGCTCTGCATAAACACTTGCGAATTCTACAAACTTAGTGATTCAAAACTGTTCTATCAAAAGGAACGTTCAAGTCTGAGGTGAATGCACTGATCAGAGAGAACTTTCTCAGAATGCTTCTGTCTAGTTTTCAGGTGAAGATATTTCACTTCCCAGCATAGGCCTCAAAGCGCTCCAAATATCCACTTGCAGATTCTACAAAAAGAGTCTTTCAAAACTGCTCTTTGAAAAGGAAGTTTCAAATCTGTGAGTTGAAAGCACTCATCAGAGAGAAGTTTCCGAGAATGATTCTATCTAGTTTTCATCTGCATGTGTTTCCTTTTCCACTAGATTCCGCAGTCGCACCAAATATCCACTTGCAGTATCCACGAAAAGAGTGTTGCAGAACTGCTCCATGGAAAGGAGTGTTCAACTCTGTGAGTTCAATCCCCACATGACATAAAAGTTTCTGAAAATGCTTCTGTCCAGTTTGTATATGAAGATATCTCCTTTTCCAGCATAAGCCTCAAAGAGCTCCAAATATCCACTTGCGTATTCTACAAAAACCGTGTTTCATAACTGGTCTATCAAAAGGGAGGTTCAACTCTGTGAGTTGAATGCACTCATCACAAAGAAGTTTCTGTGAATGCTTCCATCTAGCTTTTATGCAATGATATTTCCTTTTGCAGCATAGGCCTCAAAGCGCTCCAAATATCCACTTGCAGATTCTACAAAAAGAGGGTTTCAAAACTGCTCTATCAAAAGGCAGGTTGAACTCCGTGAGTTGAATGCACAAAGCACAGGGAACTTTCTGAGAAAGCTTTTGTCCAGTTTCTACGTGAAGATATTTCCTATTCCTGCATAGGCCTCAAAGCACTCCATCCATCCACATGAAGATTCTACTAAAAGAGTGTTTCGAAACTTCTCTATCAAAAGAAAGGTTGAACTCCGTGAGTTCAACGCACACATCACAAAGAAGTTTCTGAGAATGCTTCTGTCCAGTTTTTATGTGAAGATATTTCCTTTTCCAGCATAGGCCTCAAAGCGCTCCATATATCCACTTGCAGATGCTACAAAAAGAGTGTTTCAAAACTGCTCTTTCAGAAGGAAGCTTCAAGTCTGTGAGTTGAATGCACTTCTCACAAAGACGTTTCTGAGAATGCTTCTGTCTAGATTTCATGAGAAGATGTTTCCATTTACATCACAGGCCTCAAATCCCTCCAAATATTCACTTGCGTGTTCTACAAAAAGAGTGTTTCGAAACTTCTCTATCGATTGGTAGGTTCAACTCTCTGAGTTGAATGCACTCTTTACAAAGAGGTTTCTGAGAATATTTCTGTCTAGTTTTTATGTGAAGATATATCCTTTTCCAACATAGGCCTCGAAGCGCTCCGACTAAACAATTGCAGATTCTACAAAAGGAGTGCTTCAAAACTGTTCTATCGAAAGGAACGTTCAAGTCTGTGAGATGAATGCACTCTTCTCAAAGAGGTTTCTGAGAATGCTGCTGTCTAGTTTTTAGGTGAAGACATTTCCTTTTCCAGCATAGGCCTCAAAGCGCTCCAAATACCCACTTGCAGATTCTACAAAAAGAGTGTCTCCCAACTTCTCTATCAATTGGTAGGTTCAAGTCTGTGAGTTGAATGCAATCCACACAAAGAAGTTTCTGAGAATGCTGCTGTTTAGTTCTTATGTGAAGATATTTCCTTTTCCAGCATAGGCCGGAAATCGCTACAAATATCCACTTGCAGATTTTACCAAAAGTGTGCTTCAAAACAGCTCTTTGAAAAGAAAGGTTCAACACTGTGAGTTGAATGCACATATCGTGAAGAAGTTTCTGAGAATGCTTCTGTCTAGTATTTAGGTGAAGAGATTCCATTTCACAGCATAGGCCTCATAGTGCTCCAAATATCCACTTGCAGATTCTACAAAAAGAGTGTTTCAAAACTGTTCTATCAAAAGGAAGGTTCAACTCTGTGACTAGAATGCACTCATCACAAAGAAGTTTCTGAGAATGCTTCTGTCTAGTTTTTATGTGAAGACATTTCCTTTTCCAACATAGGCCTCAAAGCGTTCCGAATAAACACTTGCAGATTGTACAAAAGGAGTGTTTCAAAACTGTTCTATGAAAAGGAACGTTCAAGTCTGTGAGTTGAATGCACTCCTCACAAAGAAGTTTCTGAGAATGCAGCTGTCTAGTTTTTGTGTGAAGATATTTCCTTTTCCTTGCATAGGTCTCAAATCGCTGGAAATATCCACTTGCAGATTTCACAAAAAGAGTGTTTCCAAACTGCTCTATCAAAAGACAGGTTCAACTCTGTGAGTGGAATGCACGCATCGAGAAGAACTTTCTGAGAATGCTTCTGTCTAGTTTTTAGGTGAAGATATTACATTTCCCAGCATAGGCCTCAAAGTGCTCCAAATATCCTTTTGCAGATTTTACAAAAAGAGTGTTTCAAAACTGCTCTTTCAAAAAGAAGGTTCAACTCTGTGAGTTGAATGCACTCAACACAAGGAAGTTTCTGAGAATGCTTCTGTCTAGTTTTTATGTGAAGATATTTCCATTTCCAGCATAGGCCTCAAAGCGCTCCAAATATCCATTTGCAGATTCTACAAAAAGAGTGTTTCCAAACTTCTCTATCAATTAGTAGGTTCAACTCTGTGAGGTGAATGCACTCATCACAAAGAAGTTTCTGAGAATGCTGCTGTTTAGTTCTTATGTGAAGATATTTCCTTTTCCAGCATAGGCCGGAAATCGCTCTAAATATCCACTTACAGATTTTACAAAAAGTGTGTTTCAAAACTGCTCTTTGAAAAGAGAGGTTCAACTCTGTGAGTTGATTGCACATGTGGTGAAGAAGTTTCTGAGAATGCTTCTGTCTAGTACTTAGCTGAAGAGATTTCATTTCACAGCATAGGCCTCATAGTGCTCCAAATATCCACTTGCAGATTCTACAAAAAGAGTGTTTCAAAACTGTTCTATCAAAAGGAAGGTTCAACTCTGTGACTAGAATGCACTCATCACAAAGAAGTTTCTGAGAATGCTTCTGTCTAGTTTTTATATGAAGATATTTCCTTTTCCAACATAGGCCTCAAAGCGCTCCGAATAAACACCTGCAGATTGTACAAAAGGAGTGTTTCAAAACTGTTCTATGAAAAGGAACGTTCAAGTCTGTGAGTTGAATGCACTCGTCACAAAGAAGTTGCTGAGAATGCAGCTGTCTAGTTTTTGTGTGAAAATATTTCCTTTTCCTTGCATAGACCTCAAATCGCTGGAAACATCCACTTGCAGATTTCACAAAAAGAGTGTTTCCAAACTGCTCTATCAAAAGACGGGTTGAAATCTGTGAGTTGAATGCACGCATCGAGGAGATCTTTCTGAGAATGCTTCTGTCTAGTTTTTAGGTGAAGATATTCCATTTCCCAGCATGGGCCTCAAAATGCTCCAAATATCCATTTGCAGATTTTACAAAAAGAGTGTTTCAAAACTGCTCTTTCAAAAAGAAGGTTCAAGTCTATGGGTTGAACGCACTCAACACAAGGAAGTTTCTGAGAATGCTTCTGTCCAGTTTTTATGTGAATATATTTCCATTTCCAGCCTAGGCTTCAAAGCGCTCCAAATATCCACTTGCAGATTCTACAAAAAGAGTGTTTCCAAACTTGTCTATCAATTAGTAGGTTCAACTCTGTTAGGTGAATGCACTCATCACAATGAAATTTCTGAGAATGCTTCTCTCTAGTTTTTATGTGAAGCAATTTCCTTTTCCAACATAGGCCTCAAGGTGCTCTGCATAAACACTTGCGAATTCTACAAACTTAGTGATTCAAAACTGTTCTATCAAAAGGAACGTTCAAGTCTGAGGTGAATGCACTCATCAGAGAGAACTTTCTCAGAATGCTTCTGTCTAGTTTTCAGGTGAAGATATTTCACTTCCCAGCATAGGCCTCAAAGCGCTCCAAATATCCACGTGCAGATTCTACAAAAAGAGTCTTTCAAAACTGCTCTTTGAAAAGGAAGTTTCAAATCTGTGAGTTGAAAGCACTCATCAGAGAGAAGTTTCCGAGAATGATTCTATCTAGTTTTCATCTGCATGTGTTTCCTTTTCCACTAGATTCCGCAATCGCACCAAATATCCACTTGCAGTTTCCACGAAAAGAGTGTTGCAGAACTGCTCCATGGAAAGGAGTGTTCAACTCTGTGAGTTCAATCCCCACATGACATAAAAGTTTCTGAAAATGCTTCTGTCCAGTTTGTATATGAAGATATCTCCTTTTCCAGCATAAGCCTCAAAGAGCTCCAAATATCCACTTGCGTATTCTACAAAAACCGTGTTTCATAACTGGTCTATCAAAAGGGAGGTTCAACTCTGTGAGTTGAATGCACTCATCACAAAGAAGTTTCTGTGAATGCTTCCATCTAGCTTTTATGCAATGATATTTCCTTTTGCAGCATAGGCCTCAAAGCGCTCCAAATATCCACTTGCAGATTCTACAAAAAGAGGGTTTCAAAACTGCTCTATCAAAAGGCAGGTTGAACTCCGTGAGTTGAATGCACAAAGCACAGGGAACTTTCTGAGAAAGCTTTTGTCCAGTTTCTACGTGAAGATATTTCCTATTCCTGCATAGGCCTCAAAGCACTCCATCCATCCACATGAAGATTCTACTAAAAGAGTGTTTCGAAACTTCTCTATCAAAAGAAAGGTTGAACTCCGTGAGTTCAACGCACACATCACAAAGAAGTTTCTGAGAATGCTTCTGTCCAGTTTTTATGTGAAGATATTTCCTTTTCCAGCATAGGCCTCAAAGCGCTCCATATATCCACTTGCAGATGCTACAAAAAGAGTGTTTCAAAACTGCTCTTTCAGAAGGAAGCTTCAAGTCTGTGAGTTGAATGCACTTCTCACAAAGACGTTTCTGAGAATGCTTCTGTCTAGATTTCATGAGAAGATGTTTCCATTTACATCACAGGCCTCAAATCCCTCCAAATATTCACTTGCGTGTTCTACAAAAAGAGTGTTTCGAAACTTCTCTATCGATTGGTAGGTTCAACTCTCTGAGTTGAATGCACTCTTTACAAAGAGGTTTCTGAGAATATTTCTGTCTAGTTTTTATGTGAAGATATATCCTTTTCCAACATAGGCCTCGAAGCGCTCCAACTAAACAATTGCAGATTCTACAAAAGGAGTGCTTCAAAACTGTTCTATCGAAAGGAACGTTCAAGTCTGTGAGATGAATGCACTCTTCTCAAAGAGGTTTCTGAGAATGCTGCTGTCTAGTTTTTAGGTGAAGACATTTCCTTTTCCAGCATAGGCCTCAAAGCGCTCCAAATACCCACTTGCAGATTCTACAAAAAGAGTGTCTCCCAACTTCTCTATCAATTGGTAGGTTCAAGTCTGTGAGTTGAATGCAATCCACACAAAGAAGTTTCTGAGAATGCTGCTGTTTAGTTCTTATGTGAAGATATTTCCTTTTCCAGCATAGGCCGGAAATCGCTACAAATATCCACTTGCAGATTTTACCAAAAGTGTGCTTCAAAACAGCTCTTTGAAAAGAAAGGTTCAACACTGTGAGTTGAATGCACATATCGTGAAGAAGTTTCTGAGAATGCTTCTGTCTAGTACTTAGGAGAAGAGATTCCATTTCACAGCATAGGCCTCATAGTGCTCCAAATATCCACTTGCAGATTCTACAAAAAGAGTGTTTCAAAACTGTTCTATCAAAAGGAAGGTTCAACTCTGTGACTAGAATGCACTCATCACAAAGAAGTTTCTGAGAATGCTTCTGTCTAGTTTTTATGTGAAGACATTTCCTTTTCCAACATAGGCCTCAAAGCGTTCCGAATAAACACTTGCAGATTGTACAAAAGGAGTGTTTCAAAACTGTTCTATGAAAAGGAACGTTCAAGTCTGTGAGTTGAATGCACTCCTCACAAAGAAGTTTCTGAGAATGCAGCTGTCTAGTTTTTGTGTGAAGATATTTCCTTTTCCTTGCATAGGTCTCAAATCGCTGGAAATATCCACTTGCAGATTTCACAAAAAGAGTGTTTCCCAACTGCTCTATCAAAAGACAGGTTCAACTCTGTGAGTGGAATGCACGCATCGAGAAGAACTTTCTGAGAATGCTTCTGTCTAGTTTTTAGGTGAAGATATTACATTTCCCAGCATAGGCCTCAAAGTGCTCCAAATATCCTTTTGCAGATTTTACAAAAAGAGTGTTTCAAAACTGCTCTTTCAAAAAGAAGGTTCAACTCTGTGAGTTGAATGCACTCAACACAAGGAATTTTCTGAGAATGCTTCTGTCTAGTTTTTATGTGAAGATATTTCCATTTCCAGCATAGGCCTCAAAGCGCTCCAAATATCCATTTGCAGATTCTACAAAAAGAGTGTTTCCAAACTTCTCTATCAATTAGTAGGTTCAACTCTTTGAGGTGAATGCACTCATCACAAAGAAGTTTCTGAGAATGCTGCTGTTTAGTTCTTATGTGAAGATATTTCCTTTTCCAGCATAGGCCGGAAATCGCTCTAAATATCCACTTGCAGATTTTACAAAAAGTGTGTTTCAAAACTGCTCTTTGAAAAGAGAGGTTCAACTCTGTGAGTTGATTGCACATGTGGTGAAGAAGTTTCTGAGAATGCTTCTGTCTAGTACTTAGCTGAAGAGATTTCATTTCACAGCATAGGCCTCATAGTGCTCCAAATATCCACTTGCAGATTCTACAAAAAGAGTGTTTCAAAACTGTTCTATCAAAAGGAAGGTTCAACTCTGTGACTAGAATGCACTCATCACAAAGAAGTTTCTGAGAATGCTTCTGTCTAGTTTTTATATGAAGATATTTCCTTTTCCAACATAGGCCTCAAAGCGCTCCGAATAAACACCTGCAGATTGTACAAAAGGAGTGTTTCAAAACTGTTCTATGAAAAGGAACGTTCAAGTCTGTGAGTTGAATGCACTCCTCACAAAGAAGTTGCTGAGAATGCAGCTGTCTAGTTTTTGTGTGAAGATATTTCCTTTTCCTTGCATAGACCTCAAATCGCTGGAAACATCCACTTGCAGATTTCACAAAAAGAGTGTTTCCAAACTGCTCTATCAAAAGACGGGTTGAAATCTGTGAGTTGAATGCACGCATCGAGGAGATCTTTCTGAGAATGCTTCTGTCTAGTTTTTAGGTGAAGATATTCCATTTCCCAGCATGGGCCTCAAAATGCTCCAAATATCCATTTGCAGATTTTACAAAAAGAGTGTTTCAAAACTGCTCTTTCAAAAAGAAGGTTCAAGTCTATGGGTTGAACGCACTCAACACAAGGAAGTTTCTGAGAATGCTTCTGTCCAGTTTTTCTGTGAATATATTTCCATTTCCAGCCTAGGCTTCAAAGCGCTCCAAATATCCACTTGCAGATTCTACAAAAAGAGTGTTTCCAAACTTGTCTATCAATTAGTAGGTTCAACTCTGTTAGGTGAATGCACTCATCACAATGAAATTTCTGAGAATGCTTCTCTCTAGTTTTTATGTGAAGCAATTTCCTTTTCCAACATAGGCCTCAAGGTGCTCTGCATAAACACTTGCGAATTCTACAAACTTAGTGATTCAAAACTGTTCTATCAAAAGGAACGTTCAAGTCTGAGGTGAATGCACTCATCAGAGAGAACTTTCTCAGAATGCTTCTGTCTAGTTTTCAGGTGAAGATATTTCACTTCCCAGCATAGGCCTCAAAGCGCTCCAAATATCCACGTGCAGATTCTACAAAAAGAGTCTTTCAAAACTACTCTTTGAAAAGGAAGTTTCAAATCTGTGAGTTGAAAGCACTCATCAGAGAGAAGTTTCCGAGAATGATTCTATCTAGTTTTCATCTGCATGTGTTTCCTTTTCCACTAGATTCCGCAATCGCACCAAATATCCACTTGCAGTTTCCACGAAAAGAGTGTTGCAGAACTGCTCCATGGAAAGGAGTGTTCAACTCTGTGAGTTCAATCCCCACATGACATAAAAGTTTCTGAAAATGCTTCTGTCCAGTTTGTATATGAAGATATCTCCTTTTCCAGCATAAGCCTCAAAGAGCTCCAAATATCCACTTGCGTATTCTACAAAAACCGTGTTTCATAACTGGTCTATCAAAAGGGAGGTTCAACTCTGTGAGTTGAATGCACTCATCACAAAGAAGTTTCTGTGAATGCTTCCATCTAGCTTTTATGCAATGATATTTCCTTTTGCAGCATAGGCCTAAAAGCGCTCCAAATATCCACTTGCAGATTCTACAAAAAGAGGGTTTCAAAACTGCTCTATCAAAAGGCAGGTTGAACTCCGTGAGTTGAATGCACAAAGCACAGGGAACTTTCTGAGAAAGCTTTTGTCCAGTTTCTACGTGAAGATATTTCCTATTCCTGCATAGGCCTCAAAGCACTCCATCCATCCACATGAAGATTCTACTAAAAGAGTGTTTCGAAACTTCTCTATCAAAAGAAAGGTTGAACTCCGTGAGTTCAACGCACACATCACAAAGAAGTTTCTGAGAATGCTTCTGTCCAGTTTTTATGTGAAGATATTTCCTTTTCCAGCATAGGCCTCAAAGCGCTCCATATATCCACTTGCAGATGCTACAAAAAGAGTGTTTCAAAACTGCTCTTTCAGAAGGAAGCTTCAAGTCTGTGAGTTGAATGCACTTCTCACAAAGACGTTTCTGAGAATGCTTCTGTCTAGATTTCATGAGAAGATGTTTCCATTTACATCACAGGCCTCAAATCCCTCCAAATATTCACTTGCGTGTTCTACAAAAAGAGTGTTTCGAAACTTCTCTATCGATTGGTAGGTTCAACTCTCTGAGTTGAATGCACTCTTTACAAAGAGGTTTCTGAGAATATTTCTGTCTAGTTTTTATGTGAAGATATATCCTTTTCCAACATAGGCCTCGAAGCGCTCCGACTAAACAATTGCAGATTCTACAAAAGGAGTGCTTCAAAACTGTTCTATCGAAAGGAACGTTCAAGTCTGTGAGATGAATGCACTCTTCTCAAAGAGGTTTCTGAGAATGCTGCTGTCTAGTTTTTAGGTGAAGACATTTCCTTTTCCAGCATAGGCCTCAAAGCGCTCCAAATACCCACTTGCAGATTCTACAAAAAGAGTGTCTCCCAACTTCTCTATCAATTGGTAGGTTCAAGTCTGTGAGTTGAATGCAATCCACACAAAGAAGTTTCTGAGAATGCTGCTGTTTAGTTCTTATGTGAAGATATTTCCTTTTCCAGCATAGGCCGGAAATCGCTACAAATATCCACTTGCAGATTTTACCAAAAGTGTGCTTCAAAACAGCTCTTTGAAAAGAAAGGTTCAACACTGTGAGTTGAATGCACATATCGTGAAGAAGTTTCTGAGAATGCTTCTGTCTAGTACTTAGGAGAAGAGATTCCATTTCACAGCATAGGCCTCATAGTGCTCCAAATATCCACTTGCAGATTCTACAAAAAGAGTGTTTCAAAACTGTTCTATCAAAAGGAAGGTTCAGCTCTGTGAGTAGAATGCACTCATCACAAAGAAGTTTCTGAGAATGCTTCTGTCTAGTTTTTATGTGAAGACATTTCCTTTTCCAACATAGGCCTCAAAGCGTTCCGAATAAACACTTGCAGATTGTACAAAAGGAGTGTTTCAAAACTGTTCTATGAAAAGGAACGTTCAAGTCTGTGAGTTGAATGCACTCCTCACAAAGAAGTTTCTGAGAATGCAGCTGTCTAGTTTTTGTGTGAAGATATTTCCTTTTCCTTGCATAGGTCTCAAATCGCTGGAAATATCCACTTGCAGATTTCACAAAAAGAGTGTTTCCCAACTGCTCTATCAAAAGACAGGTTCAACTCTGTGAGTGGAATGCACGCATCGAGAAGAACTTTCTGAGAATGCTTCTGTCTAGTTTTTAGGTGAAGATATTACATTTCCCAGCATAGGCCTCAAAGTGCTCCAAATATCCTTTTGCAGATTTTACAAAAAGAGTGTTTCAAAACTGCTCTTTCAAAAAGAAGGTTCAACTCTGTGAGTTGTATGCACTCAACACAAGGAAGTTTCTGAGAATGCTTGTGTCTAGTTTTTATGTGAAGGTATTTCCATTTCCAGCATAGGCCTCAAAGCGCTCCAAATATCCATTTGCAGATTCTACAAAAAGAGTGTTTCCAAACTTCTCTATCAATTAGTAGGTTCAACTCTGTGAGGTGAATGCACTCATCACAAAGAAGTTTCTGAGAATGCTGCTGTTTAGTTCTTATGTGAAGACATTTCCTTTTCCAGCATAGGCCGGAAATCGCTCTAAATATCCACTTGCAGATTTTACCAAAAGTGTGTTTCAAAACTGCTCTTTGAAAAGAGAGGTTCAACTCTGTGAGTTGATTGCACATGTGGTGAAGAAGTTTCTGAGAATGCTTCTGTCTAGTACTTAGCTGAAGAGATTTCATTTCACAGCATAGGCCTCATAGTGCTCCAAATATCCACTTGCAGATTCTACAAAAAGAGTGTTTCAAAACTGTTCTATCAAAAGGAAGGTTCAACTCTGTGACTAGAATGCACTCATCACAAAGAAGTTTCTGAGAATGCTTCTGTCTAGTTTTTATGTGAAGATATTTCCTTTTCCAACATAGGCCTCAAAGCGCTCCGAATAAACACCTGCAGATTGTACAAAAGGAGTGTTTCAAAACTGTTCTATGAAAAGGAACGTTCAAGTCTGTGAGTTGAATGCACTCCTCACAAAGAAGTTTCTGAGAATGCAGCTGTCTAGTTTTTGTGTGAAGATATTTCCTTTTCCTTGCATAGACCTCAAATCGCTGGAAACATCCACTTGCAGATTTCACAAAAAGAGTGTTTCCAAACTGCTCTATCAAAAGACGGGTTGAAATCTGTGAGTTGAATGCACGCATCGAGGAGATCTTTCTGAGAATGCTTCTGTCTAGTTTTTAGGTGAAGATATTCCATTTCCCAGCATGGGCCTCAAAATGCTCCAAATATCCATTTGCAGATTTTACAAAAAGAGTGTTTCAAAACTGCTCTTTCAAAAAGAAGGTTCAAGTCTATGGGTTGAACGCACTCAACACAAGGAAGTTTCTGAGAATGCTTCTGTCCAGTTTTTATGTGAATATATTTCCATTTCCAGCCTAGGCTTCAAAGCGCTCCAAATATCCACTTGCAGTTTCTACAAAAAGAGTGTTTCCAAACTTGTCTATCAATTAGTAGGTTTAACTCTGTTAGGTGAATGCACTCATCACAATGAAATTTCTGAGAATGCTTCTCTCTAGTTTTTATGTGAAGCAATTTCCTTTTCCAACATAGGCCTCAAGGTGCTCTGCATAAACACTTGCGAATTCTACAAACTTAGTGATTCAAAACTGTTCTATCAAAAGGAACGTTCAAATCTGAGGTGAATGCACTCATCAGAGAGAACTTTCTCAGAATGCTTCTGTCTAGTTTTCAGGTGAAGATATTTCACTTCCCAGCATAGGCCTCAAAGCGCTCCAAATATCCACTTGCAGATTCTACAAAAAGAGTCTTTCAAAACTGGTCTTTGAAAAGGAAGGTTCAAATCTGTGAGTTGAAAGCACTCATCAGAGAGAAGTTTCCGAGAATGATTCTATCTAGTTTTCATCTGCATGTGTTTCCTTTTCCACTAGATGCCGCAATCGCACCAAATATCCACTTGCAGTTTCCACGAAAAGAGTGTTGCAGAACTGCTCCATGGAAAGGAGTGTTCAACTCTGTGAGTTCAATCCCCACATGACATAAAAGTTTCTGAAAATGCTTCTGTCCAGTTTGTATATGAAGATATCTCCTTTTCCAGCATAAGCCTCAAAGAGCTCCAAATATCCACTTGCGTATTCTACAAAAACCGTGTTTCATAACTGGTCTATCAAAAGGGAGGTTCAACTCTGTGAGTTGAATGCACTCATCACAAAGAAGTTTCTGTGAATGCTTCCATCTAGCTTTTATGCAATGATATTTCCTTTTACAGCATAGGCCTCAAAGCGCTCCAAATATCCACTTGCAGATTCTACAAAAAGAGGGTTTCAAAACTGCTCTATCAAAAGGCAGGTTGAACTCCGTGAGTTGAATGCACAAAGCACAGGGAACTTTCTGAGAAAGCTTTTGTCCAGTTTCTACGTGAAGATATTTCCTATTCCTGCATAGGCCTCAAAGCACTCCATCCATCCACATGAAGATTCTACTAAAAGAGTGTTTCGAAACTTCTCTATCAAAAGAAAGGTTGAACTCCGTGAGTTCAACGCACACATCACAAAGAAGTTTCTGAGAATGCTTCTGTCCAGTTTTTATGTGAAGATATTTCCTTTTCCAGCATAGGCCTCAAAGCGCTCCATATATCCACTTGCAGATGCTACAAAAAGAGTGTTTCAAAACTGCTCTTTCAGAAGGAAGCTTCAAGTCTGTGAGTTGAATGCACTTATCACAAAGACGTTTCTGAGAATGCTTCTGTCTAGATTTCATGAGAAGATGTTTCCATTTACATCACAGGCCTCAAATCCCTCCAAATATTCACTTGCGTGTTCTACAAAAAGAGTGTTTCGAAACTTCTCTATCGATTGGTAGGTTCAACTCTCTGAGTTGAATGCACTCTTTACAAAGAGATTTCTGAGAATATTTCTGTCTAGTTTTTATGTGAAGATATATCCTTTTCCAACATAGGCCTCGAAGCGCTCCGACTAAACAATTGCAGATTCTACAAAAGGAGTGCTTCAAAACTGTTCTATCGAAAGGAACGTTCAAGTCTGTGAGATGAATGCACTCTTCTCAAAGAGGTTTCTGAGAATGCTGCTGTCTAGTTTTTAGGTGAAGACATTTCGTTTTCAGCATAGGCCTCAAAGCGCTCCAAATACCCACTTGCAGATTCTACAAAAAGAGTGTCTCCCAACTTCTCTATCAATTGGTAGGTTCAAGTCTGTGAGTTGAATGCAATCCACACAAAGAAGTTTCTGAGAATGCTGCTGTTTAGTTCTTATGTGAAGATATTTCCTTTTCCAGCATAGGCCGGAAATCGCTACAAATATCCACTTGCAGATTTTACCAAAAGTGTGCTTCAAAACAGCTCTTTGAAAAGAAAGGTTCAACACTGTGAGTTGAATGCACATATCGTGAAGAAGTTTCTGAGAATGCTTCTGTCTAGTACTTAGGTGAAGAGATTCCATTTCACAGCATAGGCCTCATAGTGCTCCAAATATCCACTTGCAGATTCTACAAAAAGAGTGTTTCAAAACTGTTCTATCAAAAGGAAGGTTCAGCTCTGTGACTAGAATGCACTCATCACAAAGAAGTTTCTGAGAATGCTTCTGTCTAGTTTTTATGTGAAGACATTTCCTTTTCCAACATAGGCCTCAAAGCGTTCCGAATAAACACTTGCAGATTGTACAAAAGGAGTGTTTCAAAACTGTTCTATGAAAAGGAACGTTCAAGTCTGTGAGTTGAATGCACTCCTCACAAAGAAGTTTCTGAGAATGCAGCTGTCTAGTTTTTGTGTGAAGATATTTCCTTTTCCTTGCATAGGTCTCAAATCACTGGAAATATCCACTTGCAGATTTCACAAGAAGAGTGTTTCCAAACTGCTCTATCAAAAGACAGGTTCAACTCTGTGAGTTGAATGCACGCATCGAGAAGAACTTTCTGAGAATGCTTCTGTCTAGTTTTCAGGTGAAGATATTACATTTCCCAGCATAGGCCTCAAAGTGCTCCAAATATCCTTTTGCAGATTTTACAAAAAGAGTGTTTCAAAACTGCTCTTTCAAAAAGAAGGTTCAACTGTGTGAGTTGAATGCACTCAACACAAGGAAGTTTCTGAGAATGCTTCTGTCTAGTTTTTATGTGAAGATATTTCCATTTCCAGCATAGGCCTCAAAGCGCTCCAAATATCCATTTGCAGATTCTACAAAAAGAGTGTTTCCAAACTTCTCTATCAATTAGTAGGTTCAACTCTGTGAGGTGAATGCACTCATCACAAAGAAGTTTCTGAGAATGCTGCTGTTTAGTTCTTATGTGAAGATATTTCCTTTTCCAGCATAGGCCGGAAATCGCTCTAAATATCCACTTGCAGATTTTACAAAAAGTGTGTTTCAAAACTGCTCTTTGAAAAGAGAGGTTCAACTCTGTGAGTTGATTGCACATGTGGTGAAGAAGTTTCTGAGAATGCTTCTGTCTAGTACTTAGCTGAAGAGATTTCATTTCACAGCATAGGCCTCATAGTGCTCCAAATATCCACTTGCAGATTCTACGAAAAGAGTGTTTCAAAACTGTTCTATCAAAAGGAAGGTTCAACTCTGTGACTAGAAAGCACTCATCACAAAGAAGTTTCTGAGAATGCTTCTGTCTAGTTTTTATGTGAAGATATTTCCTTTTCCAACATAGGCCTCAAAGCGCTCCGAATAAACACCTGCAGATTGTACAAAAGGAGTGTTTCAAAACTGTTCTATGAAAAGGAACGTTCAAGTCTGTGAGTTGAATGCACTCCTCACAAAGAAGTTTCTGAGAATGCAGCTGTCTAGTTTTTGTGTGAAGATATTT
The DNA here is from genome assembly GCF_028885625.2 of Pongo pygmaeus. Lineage (NCBI taxonomy): Eukaryota > Metazoa > Chordata > Mammalia > Primates > Hominidae > Pongo > Pongo pygmaeus. The sequence goes on from NC_085930.1 coordinate 23,590,872, forward strand.
CCTTTTCCTTGCATAGACCTCAAATCGCTGGAAACATCCACTTGCAGATTTCACAAAAAGAGTGTTTCCAAACTGCTCTATCAAAAGACGGGTTGAAATCTGTGAGTTGAATGCACGCATCGAGGAGATCTTTCTGAGAATGCTTCTGTCTAGTTTTTAGGTGAAGATATTCCATTTCCCAGCATGGGCCTCAAAATGCTCCAAATATCCATTTGCAGATTTTACAAAAAGAGTGTTTCAAAACTGCTCTTTCAAAAAGAAGGTTCAAGTCTATGGGTTGAACGCACTCAACACAAGGAAGTTTCTGAGAATGCTTCTGTCCAGTTTTTATGTGAATATATTTCCATTTCCAGCCTAGGCTTCAAAGCGCTCCAAATATCCACTTGCAGATTCTACAAAAAGAGTGTTTCCAAACTTGTCTATCAATTAGTAGGTTTAACTCTGTTAGGTGAATGCACTCATCACAATGAAATTTCTGAGAATGCTTCTCTCTAGTTTTTATGTGAAGCAATTTCCTTTTCCAACATAGGCCTCAAGGTGCTCTGCATAGACACTTGCGAATTCTACAAACTTAGTGATTCAAAACTGTTCTATCAAAAGGAACGTTCAAGTCTGAGGTGAATGCACTCATCAGAGAGAACTTTCTCAGAATGCTTCTGTCTAGTTTTCAGGTGAAGATATTTCACTTCCCAGCATAGGCCTCAAAGCGCTCCAAATATCCACTTGCAGATTCTACAAAAAGAGTCTTTCAAAACTGCTCTTTGAAAAGGAAGGTTCAAATCTGTGAGTTGAAAGCACTCATCAGAGAGAAGTTTCCGAGAATGATTCTATCTAGTTTTCATCTGCATGTGTTTCCTTTTCCACTAGATGCCGCAATCGCACCAAATATCCACTTGCAGTTTCCACGAAAAGAGTGTTGCAGAACTGCTCCATGGAAAGGAGTGTTCAACTCTGTGAGTTCAATCCCCACATGACATAAAAGTTTCTGAAAATGCTTCTGTCCAGTTTGTATATGAAGATATCTCCTTTTCCAGCATAAGCCTCAAAGAGCTCCAAATATTCACTTGCGTATTCTACAAAAACCGTGTTTCATAACTGGTCTTTCAAAAGGGAGGTTCAACTCTGTGAGTTGAATGCACTCATCACAAAGAAGTTTCTGTGAATGCTTCCATCTAGCTTTTATGCAATGATATTTCCTTTTACAGCACAGGCCTCAAAGCGCTCCAAATATCCACTTGCAGATTCTACAAAAAGAGGGTTTCAAAACTGCTCTATCAAAAGGCAGGTTGAACTCCGTGAGTTGAATGCACAAAGCACAGGGAACTTTCTGAGAAAGCTTTTGTCCAGTTTCTACGTGAAGATATTTCCTATTCCTGCATAGGCCTCAAAGCACTCCATCCATCCACATGAAGATTCTACTAAAAGAGTGTTTCGAAACTTCTCTATCAAAAGAAAGGTTGAACTCCGTGAGTTCAACGCACACATCACAAAGAAGTTTCTGAGAATGCTTCTGTCCAGTTTTTATGTGAAGATATTTCCTTTTCCAGCATAGGCCTCAAAGCGCTCCATATATCCACTTGCAGATGCTACAAAAACAGTGTTTCAAAACTGCTCTTTCAGAAGGAAGCTTCAAGTCTGTGAGTTGAATGCACTTCTCACAAAGACGTTTCTGAGAATGCTTCTGTCTAGATTTCATGAGAAGATGTTTCCATTTACATCACAGGCCTCAAATCCCTCCAAATATTCACTTGCGTGTTCTACAAAAAGAGTGTTTCGAAACTTCTCTATCGATTGGTAGGTTCAACTCTCTGAGTTGAATGCACTCTTTACAAAGAGGTTTCTGAGAATATTTCTGTCTAGTTTTTATGTGAAGATATATCCTTTTCCAACATAGGCCTCGAAGCGCTCCGACTAAACAATTGCAGATTCTACAAAAGGAGTGCTTCAAAACTGTTCTATCGAAAGGAACGTTCAAGTCTGTGAGATGAATGCACTCTTCTCAAAGAGGTTTCTGAGAATGCTGCTGTCTAGTTTTTAGGTGAAGACATTTCCTTTTCCAGCATAGGCCTCAAAGCGCTCCAAATACCCACTTGCAGATTCTACAAAAAGAGTGTCTCCCAACTTCTCTATCAATTGGTAGGTTCAAGTCTGTGAGTTGAATGCAATCCACACAAAGAAGTTTCTGAGAATGCTGCTGTTTAGTTCTTATGTGAAGATATTTCCTTTTCCAGCATAGGCCGGAAATCGCTACAAATATCCACTTGCAGATTTTACCAAAAGTGTGCTTCAAAACAGCTCTTTGAAAAGAAAGGTTCAACACAGTGAGTTGAATGCACATATCGTGAAGAAGTTTCTGAGAATGCTTCTGTCTAGTACTTAGGTGAAGAGATTCCATTTCACAGCATAGGCCTCATAGTGCTCCAAATATCCACTTGCAGATTCTACAAAAAGAGTGTTTCAAAACTGTTCTATCAAAAGGAAGGTTCAACTCTGTGAGTAGAATGCACTCATCACAAAGAAGTTTCTGAGAATGCTTCTGTCTAGTTTTTATGTGAAGACATTTCCTTTTCCAACATAGGCCTCAAAGCGTTCCGAATAAACACTTGCAGATTGTACAAAAGGAGTGTTTCAAAACTGTTCTATGAAAAGGAACGTTCAAGTCTGTGAGTTGAATGCACTCCTCACAAAGAAGTTTCTGAGAATGCAGCTGTCTAGTTTTTGTGTGAAGATATTTCCTTTTCTTTGCATAGGTCTCAAATCGCTGGAAATATCCACTTGCAGATTTCACAAAAAGAGTGTTTCCCAACTGCTCTATCAAAAGACAGGTTCAACTCTGTGAGTGGAATGCACGCATCGAGAAGAACTTTCTGAGAATGCTTCTGTCTAGTTTTTAGGTGAAGATATTACATTTCCCAGCATAGGCCTCAAAGTGCTCCAAATATCCTTTTGCAGATTTTACAAAAAGAGTGTTTCAAAACTGCTCTTTCAAAAAGAAGGTTCAACTGTGTGAGTTGAATGCACTCAACACAAGGAAGTTTCTGAGAATGCTTCTGTCTAGTTTTTATGTGAAGATATTTCCATTTCCAGCATAGGCCTCAAAGCGCTCCAAATATCCATTTGCAGATTCTACAAAAAGAGTGTTTCCAAACTTCTCTATCAATTAGTAGGTTCAACTCTGTGAGGTGAATGCACTCATCACAAAGAAGTTTCTGAGAATGCTGCTGTTTAGTTCTTATGTGAAGATATTTCCTTTTCCAGCATAGGCCGGAAATCGCTCTAAATATCCACTTGCAGATTTTACCAAAAGTGTGTTTCAAAACTGCTCTTTGAAAAGAGAGGTTCAACTCTGTGAGTTGATTGCACATGTGGTGAAGAAGTTTCTGAGAATGCTTCTGTCTAGTACTTAGCTGAAGAGATTTCATTTCACAGCATAGGCCTCATAGTGCTCCAAATATCCACTTGCAGATTCTACGAAAAGAGTGTTTCAAAACTGTTCTATCAAAAGGAAGGTTCAACTCTGTGACTAGAAAGCACTCATCACAAAGAAGTTTCTGAGAATGCTTCTGTCTAGTTTTTATGTGAAGATATTTCCTTTTCCAACATAGGCCTCAAAGCGCTCCGAATAAACACCTGCAGATTGTACAAAAGGAGTGTTTCAAAACTGTTCTATGAAAAGGAACGTTCAAGTCTGTGAGTTGAATGCACTCCTCACAAAGAAGTTTCTGAGAATGCAGCTGTCTAGTTTTTGTGTGAAGATATTTCCTTTTCCTTGCATAGACCTCAAATCGCTGGAAACATCCACTTGCAGATTTCACAAAAAGAGTGTTTCCAAACTGCTCTATCAAAAGACGGGTTGAAATCTGTGAGTTGAATGCACGCATCGAGGAGATCTTTCTGAGAATGCTTCTGTCTAGTTTTTAGGTGAAGATATTCCATTTCCCAGCATGGGCCTCAAAATGCTCCAAATATCCATTTGCAGATTTTACAAAAAGAGTGTTTCAAAACTGCTCTTTCAAAAAGAAGGTTCAAGTCTATGGGTTGAACGCACTCAACACAAGGAAGTTTCTGAGAATGCTTCTGTCCAGTTTTTATGTGAATATATTTCCATTTCCAGCCTAGGCTTCAAAGCGCTCCAAATATCCACTTGCAGATTCTACAAAAAGAGTGTTTCCAAACTTGTCTATCAATTAGTAGGTTTAACTCTGTTAGGTGAATGCACTCATCACAATGAAATTTCTGAGAATGCTTCTCTCTAGTTTTTATGTGAAGCAATTTCCTTTTCCAACATAGGCCTCAAGGTGCTCTGCATAAACACTTGCGAATTCTACAAACTTAGTGATTCAAAACTGTTCTATCAAAAGGAACGTTCAAGTCTGAGGTGAATGCACTCATCAGAGAGAACTTTCTCAGAATGCTTCTGTCTAGTTTTCAGGTGAAGATATTTCACTTCCCAGCATAGGCCTCAAAGCGCTCCAAATATCCACTTGCAGATTCTACAAAAAGAGTCTTTCAAAACTGCTCTTTGTAAAGGAAGGTTCAAATCTGTGAGTTGAAAGCACTCATCAGAGAGAAGTTTCCGAGAATGATTCTATCTAGTTTTCATCTGCATGTGTTTCCTTTTCCACTAGATGCCGCAATCGCACCAAATATCCACTTGCAGTTTCCACGAAAAGAGTGTTGCAGAACTGCTCCATGGAAAGGAGTGTTCAACTCTGTGAGTTCAATCCCCACATGACATAAAAGTTTCTGAAAATGCTTCTGTCCAGTTTGTATATGAAGATATCTCCTTTTCCAGCATAAGCCTCAAAGCGCTCCAAATATCCACTTGCAGATTCTACAAAAAGAGGGTTTCAAAACTGCTCTATCAAAAGGCAGGTTGAACTCCGTGAGTTGAATGCACAAAGCACAGGGAACTTTCTGAGAAAGCTTTTGTCCAGTTTCTACGTGAAGATATTTCCTTTTCCAGCATAGGCCTCAAAGCACTATATCCATCCACATGAAGATTCTACTAAAAGAGTGTTTCGAAACTTCTCTATCAAAAGAAAGGTTGAACTCCGTGAGTTCAACGCACAAATCACAAAGAAGTTTCTGAGAATGCAGCTGTCTAGTTTTTGTGTGAAGATATTTCTTTTCCCTTGCATAGACCTCAAATCGCTGGAAATATGCACTTGCAGATTTCACAAAAAGAATGTTTCCAAACTGCTCTATCAAAAGACGGGTTGAAATCTGTGAGTTGAATGCACGCATCGAGGAGATCTTTCTGAGAATGCTTCTGTCTAGTTTTTAGGTGAAGATATTCCATTTCCCAGCATGGGCCTCAAAATGCTCCAAATATCCATTTGCAGATTTTACAAAAAGAGTGTTTCAAAACTGCTGTTTCAAAAGGAAGGATCAAGGTTGTGTGTTGAATGCACTCATCGGAAAGAAGTTTCTGAGAATGCTTCTGTCTTGTTTTCATTTGAAGATATTTCCTTTTCCAACATAGGCCTCAAAGCGCTCCAAATAAACACTTGCAGATTCTACAAAAGGAGTGTTTCGAAACTGATCTATCAAAAGGAGCGTTCAAGTCTGTGAGTTGAATGCACTCATCACACAGTAGTTTCTGAGAATGCTTCTGTCTAGTTTTTAGGTGAAGATATTTCTTTTCCCAACCTAGGCCTCAAAGCACTCCAAGTATCCACTTGCAGATTCAACAAAAAGAGTATTTGATAGCTGCTCTTTCAAAAGGAAGGTTCAAGTCTGTGTGTTGAATGCACTCATCACAAAGAAGTTTCTGAGAATGCTTCTGTCTAGTTCTTACGTGAAGATATTTCCTTTTCCTAGCGTAGGCCTCAAAGCGCTCCAAATATCCACTTGCAGATTGTACAAAAAGAGTGTTTCAAAACTGTTCTATCAAAAGGAAGGTTCAAATCTGTGAGGTGAATGCAGGCATTGTGAAGAACTTTCTGAGAATGCTTCTCTCTAGCTTTTAGGTGAAGATATTCCATTTTACAGCATAGGCCTCAAAGTGCTCCAAATAACCACTTGTAGATTTTACAAAAACAGTGTTTCAAAACTGCTCTTTCTAAAGGAAGGTTCAAGTCTGTGAGTTGAATGCACTCAACACAAAGAAGTTTCTGAGAATGCTTCTATCGAGTTTTTATGTGAAGATGTTTCCTTTTCTAGCATAGGCCTCAAACCGCTCCAAATATTCACTATCAGATTCTACAAAAAGAGTGTTTCCAAACTTCTCTATTAACTGGTAGGTTCAACTCTGTGAGTTGAACGCCCTCATCACAAAGAAGTTTCTGAGAATGCTTCTCTCTAGTTTTGATGGGAAGATATTTCCTTTTCCATCATAGGCCTCAAGGTGCTCCGAATAAACACTTGCAGATTCTACAAACTTAGTGTTTCAAAACTGTTCTATCAAAAGGAACGTTCAAGTCTGGGAGTTGAATGAACTCATCACAAAGAAGTTTCTCAGAATGCTTCTGTCTAGTTTTTAGGAGAAAATATTTCATTTCCCAGCATAGGCCTCAAAGCGCTCCAAATATCCACTTGCAGATTCTACAAAAAGAATGTTTCCAAACTGCTCCTTCAAAAGGAAAGTTCAAGTCTGTGAGCTGAACGCACTGATCACAAAGAAGTTTCTGAAAATGCTTCTGTCTAGTTTTCATGTGAAGATATTTCGTTTGCCAACATAGGCCGCAAATCTCTCCAAACATCCGCTAGCAAATTCTACAAAAGGAGTGTTTCAAAAGTGCGCTATCAAAAGGAAGAGTCCACTATGTCAGTTGAATGCATAAGGCACACGGAAGGTTCTGAGAATGTTTCTGTCTAGTTTTTAGGTGAAGATATTTCATTTCCCAGCATAGGCCTCAAAGCGCTCCAAATATCCACTTGCAGATTCTACAAAAAGAGTGTTTCCAAACTGCTCTTTCAAAAGGAAGGTTCAAGTCTGTGAGCTGAACGCACTCATCACAAAGGAGTTTCTGAGAATGCTTCTGTCTAGTTTTCATGTGAAGATATTTCGTTTGCCATCATAGGCCTCAAATCACTCCAAACATCCGCTAGCAAATCCTACAAAAAGAGTGTTTCAAAAGTGCGCTATCAAAAGGAAGAGTCCACTATGTCAGTTGAAGGCATAAAGCACACGGAAGGTTCTGAGAATGCTTCTGTCTAGTTTTTAGGTGAAGATATTCCATTTCCCAGCATAGGCCTCAAAGCGATCCAAATATCCACTTGCAGATTCTACAAAAAGAGTGTTTCCAAACTGGTCTTTGAAAAGGAAGGTTCAAGTCTGTGAGTTAAGTGCACTCATCACAAAGAAGTTTCTGAGAATGCTTCTGTCTAGTTTTTATATGAAGATCTTTCCTTTTCCAACATTGGCCACAAAGCGCTCCAAATAAACAATTGCAGATCCTACAAAAGGAGTGTTTCAAAACTGTTCTATGAAAAGGAACGTTCAAGTCTGGGAGTTGAATGCATTCATCACACAGAAGTTTCTGAGAATGCTTCTGTCTAGTTTTTAGGTGAAGATATTTCATTTCCCAGCATAGGCCTCAAAGCGCTCCAAAGAGCCACTTGCAAATTCTACAAAAAGAGTGTTTCAAAGCTGCTGTTTCAAAAGGAAGGTTCAAGTTTGTGTGTTGAATGCACTCATCGGAAAGAAGTTTCTGAGAATGCTTCTGTCTAGTTTTCATATGAAGATATTTCCTTTTCCAACATAGGCCTCAAAGCGCTCCAAATAAACACTTGCAGATTCCACAAAAGGAGTGTTTCGAAACTGATCTATCAAAAGGACCGTTCAAGTCTGTGAGTTGAATGCAATCATCACAGAGTAGTTTCTGAGAATGCTTCTGTCTAGTTTTTAGGTGAAGATATTTCTTTTCCCAGCCTAGGCCTCAAAGCGCTGCAAGTATCCACTTGCAGATTCTACAAAAAGAGTATTTCATAGCTGCTCTTTCAAAAGGAAGGTTCAAGTCTGTGTGTTGAATGCACTCATCACAAAGAAGTTTCTGAGAATGCTTCTGTCTCGTTCTTACGTGAAGATATTTCCTTTTCCTAGCATAGGCCTCAAAGCGCTCCAAATATCCACTTGCAGATTGTACAAAAAGAGTGTTTCAAAACTGTTCTATCAAAAGGAAGGTTCAAATCTGTGAGGTGAATGCAGGCATTGTGAAGAAATTTCTGATAATGCTTCTCTCTAGCTTTTAGGTGAAGATATTCCATTTTACAGCATAGGCCTCAAAGTGCTCCAAATAACCACTTGCAGATTTTAGAAAAACAGTGTTTCAAAACTGCTCTTTCTAAAGGAAGGTTCAAGTCTGGGAGTTGAATGCACTCAACACAAAGAAGTTTCTGAGAATGCTTCTATCGAGTTTTTATGTGAAGGTGTTTACTTTTCTAGCATAGGCCTCAAACCGCTCCAAATATTCACTTTCAGATACTACAAAAAGAGTGTTTCCAAACTTCTCTATTAACTGGTAGGTTCAACTCTGTGAGTTGAACGCCCTCATCACAAAGAAGTTTCTGAGAATGCTTCTCTCTAGTTTTGATGGGAAGATATTTCCTTTTCCATCATAGGCCTCAAGGTGCTCCGAATAAACACTTGCAGATTCTACAAACTTAGTGTTTCAAAACTGTTCTATCAAAAGGAACGTTCAAGTCTGTGAGTTGAATGCATTCATCACACAGAAGTTTCTGAGATTGCTTCTGTCTAGTTTTTAGGTGAAGATATTTCATTTCCCAGCATAGGCCTCAAAGCGCTCCAAATATCCACTTGCAGATTCTACAAAAAGAGTGTTTACAAACTGCTCTTTCAAAAGGAAGTTTCAAGTCTGTGAGCTGAACGCACTCATCACAAAGAAGTTTCTGAGAATGCTTCTGTCTAGTTTTCATGCGAAGATATTTCCTTTGCCATCATAGGCTTCAAATCTCTCCAAACATCCGCTAGCAAATTCTACAAAAGGAGTGTTTCAAAAATGCGCTATCAAAAGGAAGAGTCCACTATGTCAGTTGAAGGCATAAAGTACACGGAAGGTTCTGAGAATGCTTCTGTCTTGTTTTTAGGTGAAGATATTTCATTTCCCAGCATAGGCCTCAAAGCGATCCAAATATCCACTTGCAGATTCTACAAAAAGAGTGTTTCCAAACTGCACTTTCAAAAGGAAGGTTCAAGTCTGTGAGTTGAGTTCACTCATTACAAAGAAGTTTCTGAGAATGCTTCTGTCTAGTTTTTATTTGAAGAAATTTCCTTTTCCAACATTGGCCACAAAGCGCTCCAAATAAACAATTGCAGATTCGACAAAAGGAGTGTTTCAAAACTGTTCTATCAAAAGGAACGTTCAAGTCTGTGAGTTGAATGCATTCATGACAAAGAAGTTTCTGAGAATGCTTCTGTCTAGTTTTTAGGTGAACATATTTCGTTTCCCAGCATAGGCCTCAAAGCGCTCCAAATAGCCACTTGCAAATTCTATAAAAAGAGTGTTTCAAAGCTGCTGTTTCAAAAGGAAGGTTCAAGTTTGTGTGTTGAATGCACTCATCGGAAAGAAGTTTCTGAGAATGCTTCTGTCTAGTTTTCATATGAAGATATTTCCTTTTCCAACATAGGCCTCAAAGCGCTCCAAGTAAACACTTGCAGATGCTACAAAAGGAGTGTTTCGAAACTGATCTATCAAAAGGAGCATTCAAGTCTGTGAGTTGAATGCACTCATCACACAGTAGTTTCGGAGAATGCTTCTGTCTAGTTTTTAGGTGAAGATATTTTTTTTCCCAGCCTAGGCCTCGAAGCGCTTCAAGTATCCACTTGCAGATTCTACAAAAAGAGTATTTCATTGCTGCTCTTTCAAAAGGAAGGTTCAAGTCTGCGTGTTGAATGCACTCATCACAAAGAAGTTTCTGAGAATGCTTCTGCCTGGTTTTCATGTGAAGATATTTCGTTTGCCATCATAGGCCTCAAATCTCTCCAAACATCCTCTAGCAAATTCTACAAAAGGAGAGTTTCAAAAGTGCGCTATCAAAAGGAAGAGTCCACTATGTCAGTTGAATGCATAAAGCACATGGAAGGTTCTGAGAATGCTTCTGTCTAGTTTTTAGGTGAAGATATTTCATTTCCCAGCATAGGCCTGAAAGCGACTCAAATATCCCCTTGCACATTCTACAAAAAGAGTGTTTCCAAACTGCTCTTTCAAAAGGAAGGTTCAAGTCTGTGAGTTGAGTGCACTCATCACAAAGAAGTTTCTGAGAATGCTTCTGTCTAGTTTTTATATGAAGATATTTCCTTTTCCAACAAAGGCCTCAAAGCGTTCCAAATAAACACTTGCAGATTCCACAAAAGGAGTGTTTCAAAACTGTTCTATCAAAAGGAACGTTCAAGTCTGTGAGTTGAATGCATTCATCACACAGAAGTTTCTGAGAATGCTTCTGTCTAGTTTTTAGGTGAAGATATTTCTTTCCCCAGCCTAGGCCTCAAAGCGCTCCAATTATCCACTTGCAGATTCTACAAAAGAGTATTTCCTAGCTGCTCTTTCAAAAGGAACGTTCAAGTCAGTGTGTTGAATGCACTCATCACAAAGAAGTTTCTGAGAATGCTTCTGTCAGGTTCTTACGTGAAGATAATTCCTTTTCGTAGCATAGGCCTCAAAGCGCTCCAAATATCCACTTGCAGATTGTACAAAAAGAGTGTTTCAAAACTGTTCTATCAAAAGGAAGGTTCAAATCTGTGAGGTGAATGCAGGCATTGTGAAGAACTTTCTGAGAATGCTTCTCTCTAGCTTTTAGGTGAAGATATTCCATTTTACAGCATAGGCCTCAAAGTGCTCCAAATAACCACTTGCAGATTTTACAAAAACAGTGTTTCAAAACTGCTCTTTCTAAAGGAAGGTTCAAGTCTGGGAGTTGAATGCACTCAACACAAAGAAGTTTCTGAGAATGCTTCTATCGAGTTTTTATGTGAAGATATTTCCTTTTCTAGCATAGGCCTCAAACCGCTCCAAATATTCACTTTCAGATTCTACAAAAAGAGTGTTTCCAAACTTCTCTATTAACTGGTAGGTTCAACTCTGTGAGTTGAACGCCCTCATCACAAAGAAGTTTCTGAGAATGCTTCTCTCTTGTTTTGATGGGAAGATATTTCCTTTTCCATCATAGGCCTCAAGGTGCTCCGAATAAACACTTGCAGATTCTACAAACTTAGTGTTTCAAAACTGTTCTATCAAAAGGAACGTTCAAGTCTGGGAGTTGAATGAACTCATCACAAACAAGTTTCTCAGATTGCTTCTGTCTAGTTTTTAGGTGAAGATATTTCATTTCCCAGCATAGGCCTCAAAGCGCTCCAAATATCCACTTGCAGATTCTACAAAAAGAGTGTTTCCAAACTGCTCTTTCAAAAGGAAGTTCAAGTCTGTGAGATGAATGCACTCATCACAAAGAAGTTTCTGAGAATGCTTCTGTCTAGTTTTCATGTGAAGATATTTCGTTTGCCATCATAGGCCTCAAATCTCTCCAAACATCCGCTAGCAAATTCTACAAAAGGAGTGTTTCAAAAGTGCGCTATCAAAAGGAAGAGTCCACTATGTCAGTTGAATGCATAAAGCACACGGAAGGTTCTGAGAATGCTTCTGTCTAGTTTTTAGGTGAAGATATTTCATTTCCCAGCATAGGCCTCAAAGCGATCCAAATATTCCCTTGCAGATTCTACAAAAAGAGTGTTTCCAAATTGCTCTTTGAAAAGGAAGGTTCAAGTCTGTGAGTTGAGTGCACTCATCACAAAGAAGTTTCTGAGAATGCTTCTGTCTAGTTTTTATATGAAGATCTTTCCTTTTCCAACATCGGCCACAAAGCGCTCCAAATAAACAATTGCAGATTCTACAAAAGGAGTGTTTCAAAACTGTTCTATCAAAAGGAACGTTCCAGTCTGTGAGTTGAATGCATTCATCACACAGAAGTTTCTGAGAATGCTTCTGTCTAGTTTTTAGGTGAAGATATTTCATTTCCAAGCATAGGCCTCAAAGCGCTCCAAATAGCCACTTGCAAATTCTACAAAAAGAGTGTTTCAAAGCTGCTGTTTCAAAAGGAAGGTTCAAGTTTGTGTGTTGAATGCACTCATCGGAAAGAAGATTCTGAGAATGCTTCTGTCTAGTTTTCATATGAAGGTATTTCTTTTTCCAACATAGGCCTCAAAGCGCTCCAAATAAACACTTGCAGATTCTACAAAAGGAGTGTTTCGAAACTGATCTATCAAAAGGAGCGTTCAAGTCTGTGAGTTGAATGCACTCATCACACAGTAGTTTCTGAGAATTCTTCTGTCTGGTTTTTAGGTGAAAATATTTCTTTTCCCAGCCTAGGCCTCAAAGCCCTCCAGGTATCCACTTGCAGATTCTACAAAAAGAGTATTTCATAGCTGCTCTTTCAAAAGGAAGGTTCAAGTCTGTGTGTTGAATGCACTCAACACAAAGAAGTTTCTGGGAATGCTTCTGTCTAGTTCTTACGTGAAGATATTTCCTTTTCCAACATAGGCCTCAAAGCGCTCCAAATAAACACTTGCAGATTCTACAAAAGGAGTGTTTCGAAACTGATCTATCAAAAGGAACGTTCAAGTCTGTGAGTTGAATGCATTCATCACACAGTAGTTTCTGAGAATGCTTCTGTCTAGTTTTTAGGTGAAGATATTTCTTTCCCAAGCCTAGGCCTCAAAGCGCTCCAAGTATCCACTTGCAGATTCTACAAAAGAGTATTTCATAGCTGCTCTTTCAAAAGGAAGGTTCAAGTCTGTGTGTTGAATGCACTCATCACAAAGAAGTTTCTGAGAATGCTTCTGTCTAGTTCTTACGTGAAAATATTTCCTTTCCCTTGCATAGGCCTCAAAGCGCTCCAAATCTCCAATTGCAGATTTTACAAAAAGAGTGTTTCAAAACTGTTCTAGCAAAAGGGAGGTTCAACTCTGTGAGTTGAAGGCAGGCATTGCAAAGAACTTTCTGAGAATGCTTCTCTCTAGCTTTTAGGTGAAGATATTCCATTTTACAGCATAGGCCTCAAAGTGCTCCAAATAAACACTTGCAGATTTTACAAAAACAGTGTTTCAAAACTGCTCTTTCTAAAGGAAGGTTCAAGTCTGGGAGTTGAATGCACTCAACACAAAGAAGTTTCTGAGAAGGCTTCTATCGAGTTTTTATGTGAAGATATTTCCTTTTCTAGCATAGGCCTCAAACCGCTCCAAATATTCACTTTCAGATTCTACAAAAAGAGAGTTTCCAAACTTCTCTATTAACTGGTAGGTTCAACTCTGTGAGTTGAATGCCCTCATCACCAATAAGTTTCTGAGAATGCTTCGCTCTAGTTTTGATGGGAAGATATTTCCTTTTCCATCATAGGCCTCAAGGTGCTCCGAATAAACACTTGCAGATTCTACAAACTTAGTGTTTCAAAACTGTTCTATCAAAAGGAACGTTCAAGACTGGGAGTTGAATGAACTCATCACAAAGAAGTTTCTCAGAATGCTTCTGTCTAGTTTTTAGGTGAAGATATTTCATTTCCCAGCATAGGCCTCAAAGCGCTCCAAATATCCACTTGCAGATTCTACAAAAAGAGTGTTTCCAAACGGCTCTTTCAAAAGGAAGGTTCAAGTCTGTGAGCTGAACGCACTCATCACAAAGAAGTTTCTGAGAATGCTTCTGTCTAGTTTTCATGTGAAGATATTTCGTTTGCCATCATAGGCCTCAAATCTCTCCAAACATCCTCTAGCAAATTCTACAAAAGGAGTGTTTCAAAAGTGCGCTATCAAAAGGAAGAGTCCACTATGTCAGTTGAATGCATAAAGCACACGGAAGGTTCTGAGAATGCTTCTGTCTAGTTTTTAGGTGAAGATATTTCATTTCCCAGCATAGGCCTCAAAGCGATCCAAATATCCCCTTGCAGATTCTACAAAAAGAGTGTTTCCAAACTGCTCTTTCAAAAGGAAGGTTCAAGTCTGTGAGTTGAGTGCACTCATCACAAAGAAGCTTCTGAGAATGCTACTGTCTAGTTTTTATTTGAAGAACTTTCCTTTTCCAACATTGGCCACAAAGCGCTCCAAATAAACAATTGCAGATTCGACAAAAGGAGTGTTTCAAAACTGTTCTATCAAAAGGAACGTTCAAGTCCGTGAGTTGAATGCATTCATCACACAGAAGTTTCTGAGAATGCTTCTGTCTAGTTTTTAGGTGAACATATTTCATTTCCCAGCATAGGCCTCAAAGCGCTCAAAATAGCCACTTGCAAATTCTATAAAAAGAGTGTTTCAAAGCTGCTGTTTCAAAAGGAAGGTTCAAGTTTGTGTGTTGAATGCACTCATCGGAAAGAAGTTTCTGAGAATGCTTCTGTCTAGTTTTCATATGAAGATATTTCCTTTTCCAACATAGGCCTCAAAGCGCTCCAAGTAAACACTTGCAGATGCTACAAAAGGAGTGTTTCGAAACTGATCTATCAAAAGGAGCATTCAAGTCTGTGAGTTGAATGCACTCATCACACAGTAGTTTCGGAGAATGCTTCTGTCTAGTTTTTAGGTGAAGGTATTTTTTTTCCCAGCCTAGGCCTCAAAGCGCTTCAAGTATCCACTTGCAGATTCTACAAAAAGAGTATTTCATTGCTGCTCTTTCAAAAGGAAGGTTCAAGTCTGCGTGTTGAATGCACTCATCACAAAGAAGTTTCTGAGAATGCTTCTGCCTAGTTTTCATGTGAAGATATTTCGTTTGCCATCATAGGCCTCAAATCTCTCCAAACATCCTCTAGCAAATTCTACAAAAGGAGAGTTTCAAAAGTGCGCTATCAAAAGGAAGAGTCCACTATGTCAGTTGAATGCATAAAGCACATGGAAGGTTCTGAGAATGCTTCTGTCTAGTTTTTAGGTGAAGATATTTCATTTCCCAGCATAGGCCTCAAAGCGACTCAAATATCCCCTTGCACTTTCTACAAAAAGAGTGTTTCCAAACTGCTCTTTCAAAAGGAAGGTTCAAGTCTGTGAGTTGAGTGCACTCATCACAAAGAAGTTTCTGAGAATGCTTCTGTCTAGTTTTTATATGAAGATCTTTCCTTTTCCAACAAAGGCCTCAAAGCGTTCCAAATAAACACTTGCAGATTCCACAAAAGGAGTGTTTCCAAACTGTTCTATCAAAAGGAACGTTCAAGTCTGTGAGTTGAATGCATTCATCACACAGAAGTTTCTGAGAATGCTTCTGTCTAGTTTTTAGGTGAAGATATTTCTTTCCCCAGCCTAGGCCTCAAAGCGCTCCAATTATCCACTTGCAGATTCTACAAAAGAGTATTTCCTAGCTGCTCTTTCAAAAGGAACGTTCAAGTCTGTGTGTTGAATGCACTCATCACAAAGAAGTTTCTGAGAATGCTTCTGTCAGGTTCTTACGTGAAGATATTTCCTTTTCCTAGCATAGGCCTCAAAGCGCTCCAAATATCCACTTGCAGATTGTACAAAAAGAGTGTTTCAAAACTGTTCTATCAAAAGGAAGGTTCAAATCTGTGAGGTGAATGCAGGCATTGCGAAGAACTTTCTGAGAATGCTTCTCTCTAGCTTTTATGTGAAGATATTCCATTTTACAGCATAGGCCTCAAAGTGCTCCAAATAACCACTTGCAGATTTTACAAAAACAGTGTTTCAAAACTGCTCTTTCTAAAGGAAGGTTCAAGTCTGGGAGTTGAATGCACTCAACACAAAGAAGTTTCTGAGAATTCTTCTATCGAGTTTTTATGTGAAGATATTTCCTTTTCTAGCATAGGCCTCAAACCGCTCCAAATATTCACTTTCAGATTCTACAAAAAGAGTGTTTCCAAACTTCTCTATTAACTGGTAGGTTCAACTCTGTGAGTTGAACGCCCTCATCACAAAAAAGTTTCTGAGAATGCTTCTCTCTTGTTTTCATGGGAAGATATTTCCTTTTCCATCATAGGCCTCAAGGTGCTCCGAATAAACACTTGCAGATTCTACAAACTTAGTGTTTCAAAACTGTTCTATCAAAAGGAACGTTCAAGTCTGGGAGTTGAATGAACTCATCACAAAGAAGTTTCTCAGATTGCTTCTGTCTAGTTTTTAGGTGAAGATATTTCATTTCCCAGCATAGGCCTCAAAGCGCTCCAAATATCCACTTGCAGATTCTACAAAAAGAGTGTTTCCAAACTGCTCTTTCAAAAGGAAGTTCAAGTCTGTGAGATGAACGCACTCATCACAAAGAAGTTTCTGAGAATGCTTCTGTCTAGTTTTCATGTGAAGATATTTCGTTTGCCATCATAGGCCTCAAATCTCTCCAAACATCCGCTAGCAAATTCTACAAAAGGAGTGTTTCAAAAGTGCGCTTTCAATAGGAAGAGTCCACTATGTCAGTTGAATGCATAAAGCACACGGAAGGTTCTGAGAATGCTTCTGTCTAGTTTTTAGGTGAAGATATTTCATTTCCCAGCATATGCCTCAAAGCGATCCAAATATCCCCTTGCAGATTCTACAAAAAGAGTGTTTCCAAACTGCTCTTTGAAAAGGAAGGTTCAAGTCTGTGAGTTGAGTGCACTCATCACAAAGAAGTTTCTGAGAATGCTTCTGTCTAGTTTTTATATGAAGATCTTTCCTTTTCCAACATCGGCCACAAAGCGCTCCAAATAAACAATTGCAGATTCTACAAAAGGAGTGTTTCAAAACTGTTCTATCAAAAGGAACGTTCAAGTCTGTGAGTTGAATGCATTCATTACACAGAAGTTTCTGAGAATGCTTCTGTCTAGTTTTTAGGTGAAGATATTTCATTTCCAAGCATAGGCCTCAAAGCGCTCCAAATAGCCACTTGCAAATTCTACAAAAAGAGTGTTTCAAAGCTGCTGTTTCAAAAGGAAGGTTCAAGTTTGTGTGTTGAATGCACTCATCGGAAAGAAGATTCTGAGAATGCTTCTGTCTAGTTTTCATATGAAGGTATTTCTTTTTCCAACATAGGCCTCAAAGCGCTCCAAATAAACACTTGCAGATTCCACAAAAGGAGTGTTTCGAAACTGATCTATCAAAAGGAGCGTTCAAGTCTGTGAGTTGAATGCACTCATCACACAGTAGTTTCTGAGAATTCTTCTGTCTGGTTTTTAGGTGAAAATATTTCTTTTCCCAGCCTAGGCCTCAAAGCCCTCCAAGTATCCACTTGCAGATTCTACAAAAAGAGTATTTCATAGCTGCTCTTTCAAAAGGAAGATTCAAGTCTGTGTGTTGAATGCTCTCAACACAAAGAAGTTTCTGGGAATGCTTCTGTCTAGTTCTTACGTGAAGATATTTCCTTTTCCAACATAGGCCTCAAAGCGCTCCAAATAAACACTTGCAGATTCTACAAAAGGAGTGTTTCGAAACTGATCTATCAAAAGGAACGTTCAAGTCTGTGAGTTGAATGCATTCATCACACAGTAGTTTCTGAGAATGCTTCTGTCTAGTTTTTAGGTGAAGATATTTCTTTCCCAAGCCTAGGCCTCAAAGCGCTCCAAGTATCCACTTTCAGATTCTACAAAAGAGTATTTCATAGCTGCTCTTTCAAAAGGAAGGTTCAAGTCTGTGTGTTGAATGCACTCATCACAAAGAAGTTTCTGAGAATGCTTCTGTCTAGTTTTCATGTGAAGATATTTGGTTTGCCATCATAGGCCTCAAATCTCTCCAAACATCCGCTAGCAAATTCTACAAAAGGAGTGTTTCAAAAGTGCGCTATCAAAAGGAAGAGTCCACTATGTCAGTTGAATGCATAAAGCACACGGAAGGTTCTGAGAATGCTTCTGTCTAGTTTTTAGGTGAAGATATTTCATTTCCCAGCAAAGGCCTCAAAGCGATCCAAATATCCCCTTGCAGATCCTACAAAAAGAGTGTTTCCAAACTGCTCTTTCAAAAGGAAGGTTCAAGTCTGTGAGTTGAGTGCACTCATCACAAAGAAGTTTCTGAGAATGCTTCTGTCTAGTTTTTATATGAAGATCTCTCCTTTTCCAACATTGGCCAGAAAGCGCTCCAAATAAACAATTGCAGATTCTACAAAAGGAGTGTTTCAAAACTGTTCTATCAAAAGGAACGTTCAAGTCTGTGAGTTGAATGCACTCATCACACAGTAGTTTCTGAGAATGCTTCTGTCTAGTTTTTAGGTGAATATATTTCTTTTCCCAGCATAGGCCTCAAAGCGCTCCAAATACCCACTTGCAAATTCTACAAAAAGAGTGTTTCAAAGCTGCTGTTTCAAAAGGAAGGTTCAAGTTTGTGTGTTGAATGCACTCATCGGAAATAAGTTCCTGAGAATGCTACTGTTTAGTTTTCTTATGAGGATATTTCCTTTTCCATCATAGGCCTCAAGGTGCTCCGAATAAACACTTGCAGATTCTACAAACTTAGGGTTTCAAAACTGTTCTATCAAAGGTAACGTTCAAGTCTGGGAGTTGAATGAACTCATCACAAAGAAGTTTCTCAGAATGCTTTTGTCTAGTTTTCATGTGAAGATATTTCGTTTGCCATCATAGGCCTCAAATCTCTCCAAACATCCGCTAGCAAATTCTACAAAAGGAGTGTTTGAAAAGTTCGTTATCAAAAGGAAGAGTCCACTATGTCAGTTGAATGCATAAAGCACACGGAAGGTTCTGAGAATGCTTCTGTCTAGTTTTTAGGTGAAGACAGTTCATTTCCCAGCATAGGCCTCAAAGCGATCCAAATATCCCCTTGCAGATTCTACAAAAAGAGTGTTTCCAAACTGCTCTTTGAAAAGAAAGGTTCAAGTCTGTGAGTTGAGTGCACTCATCACAAAGAAGTTTCTGAGAATGCTTCTGTCTAGTTTTTATGTGGAGATATTTCCTTTTCCAACATTGGCCACAAAGCGCTCCAAATAAACAATTGCAGATTCTACAAAAGGAGAGTTTCAAAACTGTTCTATCAAAAGGAACGTTCAAGTCTGTGAGTTGAATGCATTCATCACACAGAAGTTTCTGAGAATGCTTCTGTCTAGTTTTTAGGTGAAGATATTTCTTTTCCCAGCATAGCCCTCAAAGCGCTCTAAATACCCACTTGCAAATTCTACAAAAAGAGTGTTTCAAAGCTGCTGTTTCAAAAGGAAGGTTCAAGTTTGTGTGTTGAATGCACTCATCGGAAAGAAGTTCCTGAGAATGCTTCTGTCTAGTATTCATATGAAGATATTTCCTTTTCCAACATAGGCGTCAAATCGCTCCAAATAAACACTTGCAGATTCCACAAAAGGAGTGTTTCGAAACTGATCTATCAAAAGGAGCGTTCAAGTCTGTGAGTTGAATGCACTCATCACACAGTAGTTTCTGAGAATGCTTCTGTCTAGTTTTTAGGTGAAGATACTTCTTTTCCCAGCCTAGGCCTAAAACCGCTGCAAGTGTCCTCTTGCAGATTCTACAAAAAGTGTATTTCATAGCTGCTCTTTGAAAAGGAAGGTTCAAGTCTGTGTGTTGAATGCAGTCATCACAAAGAAGTTTCTGAGAATGCTTCTGTCTAGTTCTTACGTGAAGCTATTTCCTTTTCCTAGCATAGGCCTCAAAGCGCTCCAAATATCCACTTGCAGATTGTACAAAAAGAGTGTTTAAAAACTGTTCTATCAAAAGGAAGGTTCAAATCTGTGAGGTGAATGCAGGCATTGCAAAGAACTTTCTGAGAATGCTTCTCTCTAGCTTTTAGGTGAAGATATTCCATTATACGGCATAGGCCACAAAGTGCTCCAAATAACCACTTGCAGATTTTACAAAAACAGTGTTTCAAAACTGCTCTTTCTAAAGGAAGGTTCAAGTCTTGGAGTTGAATGCACTCAACACAAAGAAGTTTCTGAGAATGCTTCTATCCAGTTTTTATGTGAAGATATTTCCTTTTCTAGCATATGCCTCAAACCGCTCCAAATATTCACTTTCAGATTCTACAAAAAGAGTGTTTCCAAACTTCTCTATTAACTGGTAGGTTCAACTCTGTGAGTGGAACGCCGTCATCACAACGAAGTTTCTGAGAATGCTTCTCTCTAGTTTTGATGGGAAGATATTTCCTTCTCCATCATAGGCCTCAAGGTGCTCCGAATAAACACTTGCAGATTCTGCAAACTTAGTGTTTCAAAACTGTTCTATCAAAAGGAACGTTCAAGTCTGGGAGTTGAATGAACTCATCACAAAGAAGTTTCTCAGAATGCTTCTGTCTAGTTTTTAGGTGAAGATATTTCATTTCCCAGCATAGGCCTCAAAGCGCTCCAAATAATCACTTGCAGATTCTACAAAAAGAGTGTTTCCAAACTGCTCTTTCAAAAGGAACGTTCACGTCTGTGAGTTGAGTGCACTCATCACAAAGAAGTTTCTGAGAATGCTTCTGTCTAGTTTTTATATGAAGATCTTTCCTTTTCCAACATTGGCCACAAAGCGCTCCAAATAAACAATTGCAGATTCTACAAAAGGAGTGTTTCAAAACTGTTCTATCAAAAGGAACGTTCAAGTCTGTGAGTTGAATGCATTCATCACACAGAAGTTTCTGAGAATGCTTCTGTCTAGTTTTTAGGTGAAGATATTTCATTTCCCAGCATAGGCCTCAAAGCGCTCCCAATATCCACTTGCAGATTCTACAAAAAGAGTGTTTCCAAACTGCTCTTTCAAAAGGAAGGTTCAAGTCGGGGAGCAGAACGCACTCATCACAAAGAAGTTTCTGAGATTCCTTATGTCTAGTTTTCATGTGAAGATATTTCTTTTGCCATCATAGGCCTCAAATCTCTCCAAACATCCGCTAGCAAATTCAACAAATGGAGTGTTTCGAAAGTGCGCTATCAAAAGGAAGAGTCCACTATGTCAGTTGAATGCATAAAGCACACGGAAGGTTCTGAGAATGCTTCTGTCTAGTTTTTAGGTGAAGATATTTCATTTCCCAGCATAGGCCTCAAAGCGATCCAAATATCCAATTGCAGATTCTACAAAAAGAGTGTTTCCAAACTGCTCTTTCAAAAGGAAGGTTCAAGTCTGTGAGTTGAGTGCACTCATCACAAAGAAGTTTCTCAGAATGCTTCTGTCTAGTTTTTATATGAAGATCTTTCCTTTTCCAACATTGGCCACAAATCGCTCCAAATAAACAATTGCAGATTCTACAAAAGGAGTGTTTGAAAACTGTTCTATCAAAAGGAACGTTCAAGTCTGTGAGTTGAATGCACTCATCACACAGTAGTTTCTGAGAATGCTTCTGTCTAGTTTTTAGGTGAAGATATTTCATTTCCCAGCATAGGCCTCAAAGCGCTCCAAATACCCACTTGCAAATTCAACAAAAAGAGTGTTTCCATGCACACGTATGTTTATTGCGGCATTATTCACAATAGCAGAGACTTGGAACCAACCCAAATGTCCAACAATGATAGACTGGATTAAGAAAATATGGCACATATACACCATGGAATACTATGCAGCCATAAAAAATGATGAGTTCACGTCCGTTGTAGGGACATGGATGAAATTGGAAATCATCATTCTCAGTAAACTATCACAAGAACAAAAAACCAAACACCGCATATTCTCACTCATAGGTGGGAATTGAACAATGAGAACACATGGACACAGGAATGGGAACATCACACTCTGGGGACTGTTGTGGGCTGGGGGGAGGGATAGCATTGGAAGATATACCTAATGCTAGATGACGAGTTGGTGGGTGCAGCGCACCAGCATGGCACATGTATACATATGTAACTTACCTGCACATTGCGCACATGTACCATAAAACCTAAAGTATAATAATAATAATAATAATAAAAAAAAAGAGTGATTCAAAGCTGCTGTTTCAAAAGGAAGGTTCAAGTTTGTGTGTTGAATGCACTCATCACAAAGAAGTTTCTGAGAATGCTTCTGTCTAGTTCTTTCGTGAAGATATTTCCTTTTCCTAGCATAGGCCTCAAATCACTCCAAATATCCACTTGCAGATTGTACAAAAAGAGTGTATCAAAACTGTTCTATCAAAAGGAAGGTTCAAATCCGTGAGGTGAATGCAGGCATTGCGAAGAACTTTCTGAGAATGCTTCTTTCTAGCTTTTAGGTGAAGATATTCCACTATACAGCATAGGCCCCAAAGTGCTCCAAATAACCACTTGCAGATTTTACAAAAACAGTGTTTCAAAACTGCTCTTTCTAAAGGAAGGTTCAAGTCTGGGAGTTGAATGCACTCAACACAAAGAAGTTTCTGAGAATGCCTCTATCCAGTTTTAATGTGAAGATATTTCCTTTTGTAGCATAGGCCTCAAACCGCTCCAAATATTCACTTTCAGATTCAACAAAAAGAGTGTTTCCAAACTTCTCTATTAACTGGTAGGTTCAACTCTGTGAGTTGAACGCCGTCATCACAACGAAGTTTCTGAGAATGCTTCTCTCTAGTTTTGATGGGAAGATATTTCCTTTTCTATCATAGGCCACAAGGTGCTCCGAATAAACACTTGCAGATTCTAAAAACTTAGTGTTTCAAAACTGTTCTATCAAAAGGAACGTTCAAGTCTGGGAGTTGAATGAACTCATCACAAAGAAGTTTCTCAGAATGCTTCTGTCTAGTTTTTAGGTGAAGATATTTCATTTCCCAGCATAGGCCTCAAAGCGCTCCAAATATCCACTTGCAGTTTCTACAAAAAGGGTGTTTCCAGACTGCTCCTTCAAAAGGAAGGTTGAAGTTTGTGTGTTGAAAGCACTCATAGGAAAGAAGTTCCTGAGAATGCTTCTGTCTAGTTTTTATATGAAGATATTTCCTTTTCCAACATAGGCCTCAAAGCGTTCCAAATAAACACTTGCAGATTCTACAAAAGGAGTGTTTCATAACTGTTCTATCAATAGGAACGTTCAAGTCTGTGAGTTGAATGCATTCATCACACAGAAGTTTCTGAGAATGCTTCTGTCTAGTTTAGTTGAAGATATTTCTTTCCCCAACCTAGGCCTCAAAGCGCTCCAAGTATCCACTTGCAGATTCTACAAAAGAGTATTTCATGGCTGCTCTTTCAAAAGGAAGGTTCAAGTCTGTGTGTTGAATGCACTCATCACAAAGAAGTTTCTGAGAAGGCTTCTGTCTAGTTCTTATGTGAAGATATTTCCTTTCCCTAGCATAGGCCTCAAAGCGCTCCAAATATCCACTTGCAGATTTTACAAAAAGAGTGTTTCAAAACTGTTCTATCAAAAGGAAGGTTCAACTCTGTGAGTTGAATGCAGGCATTGCGAAGAACGTTCTGAGAATGCTTCTCTCTAGCTTTAAGTGAAGATATTCCATTTTACAGCATAGGCCTCAAAATGCCCCAAATAACCACTTGCAGATTTTACAAAAACAGTGTTTCAAAACTGCTCTTTCTAAAGGAAGGTTCAAGTCTGGGAGTTGAATGCATTGAACACAAAGAAGTTTCTGAGAATGCTTCTATCCTGTTTTTATGTGAAGATATTTCCTTTTCTAGCATAGGCCTCAAGCCACTCCAAATATTCACTTTCAGATTCTACAAAAAGAGTGTTTCCAAACTTCTCTATTAACTGGTAGGTTCAACTCTGTGAGTTGAACGCCCTCATCACAACGAAGTTTCTGAGAATGCTTCTCTCTAGTTTTGATGGGAAGATATTTCCTTTTCCATCATAGGCCTCAAGGTGCTCCGAATAAACACTTGCAGATTCTACAAACTTAGTGTTTCAAAACTGTTCTATCAAAAGGAACGTTCAAGTCTGGGAGTTGAATGAACTCATCACAAAGAAGTTTCTCAGAATGCTTCTGTCTAGTTTTTAGGTGAAGATATTTCCTTTCCCAGCATAGGCCTCAAAGCGCTCCAAATATCCACTTGCAGATTCTACAAAAAGAGTGTTTCCAAACTGCTCTTTCAAAACGAAGGTTCAAGTCTGTGAGTTGAGTGCACACATCACAAAGAAGTTTCTGAGAATGCTTCTGTCTAGTTTTTATATGAAGATCTTTCCTTTTCCAACATTGGCCACAAAGCGCTCCAAATAAACAATTGCAGATTCTACAAAAGGAGTGTTTCAAAACTGTTCTATCAAAAGGAACGTTCAAGTCTGTGAGTTGAATGCATTCATCACACAGAAGTTTCTGAGAATGCTTCTGTCTAGTTTTTAGGTGAAGATATTTCATTTCCCAGCATTGGCCTCAAAGCGCTCCAAATATCCACTTGCAGATTCTACAAAAAGAGTGTTTCCAAACTGCTCTTTCAAAAGGAAGGTTCAAGTCGGTGAGCTGAACGCACTCATCACAAAGAAGTTTCTGAGAATGCTTCTGTCTAATTTTCATGTGAAGATATTTCGTTTGCCATCATAGGCCTCAAATCTCTCCAAATATCCGCTAGCAAATTCTACAAAAGGAGTGTTTCAAAAGTGCGCTATCAAAAGGAAGAGTCCACTATGTCAGTTGAGTGCATAAAGCACCCGGAACGTTCTTAGAATGCTTCTGTCTAGTTTTTAGGTGAAGATATTTCATTTCCCAGCATAGGCCTCAAAGCGATCCAAATATCCCCTTTCAGATTCTACAAAAAGAGTGTTTCCAAACTGCTCTTTCAAAAGGAAGGTTCAAGTCTGTGAGTTGAGTGCACTCATCACAAAGAAGTTTCTGAGAATGCTTCTGTCTAGTTTTTATATGAAGATCTTTCCTTTTCCAACATTGGACACAAAGCGATCCAAATAAACAATTGCAGATTTTATAAAAGGAGTGTTTCAAAACTGTTCTATCAAAAGGAACGTTCAAGTCTCTGAGTTGAATGAACTCATCACAAAGAAGTTTCTCAGAATGCTTCTGTCTAGTTTTCATGTGAAGATATTTCGTTTGCCATCATAGGCCTCAAATCTCTCCAAACATCCGCTAGCAAATTCTACAAAAGGAGTGTTTCAAAATTTCGTTATCAAAAGGAAGAGCCCACTATGTCAGTTGAATGCATAAAGCACACGGAAGGTTCTGAGAATGCTTCTGTCTAGTTTTTAGGTGAAGATAGTTCATTTCCCAGCATAGGCCTCAAAGCGATCCAAATATTCCCTTGCAGATTCTACAAAAAGAGTGTTTCCAAACTGCTCTTTGAAAAGAAAGGTTCAAGACTCTGAGTTGAGTGCACTCATCACATAGAAGTTTCTGAGAATGCTTCTGTCTAGTTTTTATATGGAGATCTTTCCTTTTCCAACATTGGTCACAAAGCGCTCCAAATAAACAATTGCAGATTCTACAAAAGGAGTGTTTCAAAACTGTTCTATCAAAAGGAACGTTCAAGTCTGTGAGTTGAATGCATTCATCACACAGAAGTTTCTGAGAATGCTTCTGTCTAGTTTTTAGGGGAAGATATTTCATTTCCCATCATAGGCCTCAAAGCGCTCCAAATACCCACTTGCAAATTCTCCAAAAAGAGTCTTTCAAAGCTGCTGTTTCAAAAGGAAGGTTCAAGTTTGTGTGTTGAATGCACTCATCGGAAAGAAGTTTCTGAGAATGCTTCTGTCTAGTTTTCATATGAAGATATTTCCTTTTTCAACATAGGCCTCAAAGCGTTCCAAATAAACACTTGCAGATTCTACAAAAGGAGTGTTTCAAAACTGTTCTATCAAAAGGAACGTTCAAGTCTGTGAGTTGAATGCATTCATCACACAGAAGTTTCTGAGAATGCTTCTGTCTAGTTTTTAGGTGAAGATATTTCTTTCCTCAGCCTAGGCCTCAAAGCGCTCCAAGTATCCACTTGCAGATTCTACAAAAGAGTATTTCATGGCTGCTCTTTCAAAAGGAAGGTTCAAGTCTGTGAGTTGAGTGCAATCATCACAAAGAAGTTTCTGAGAATGCTTCTTTCTAGTTTTTATATGAAGATCTTTCCTTTTCCAACATTGGCCACAAAGCGCTCCAAATAAACAATTGCAGATTCTAAAAAAGGAGTTTTTCAAAACTGTTCTATCAAAAGGAACGTTCAAGTCTGTGAGTTGAATGCACTCATCACACAGTAGTTTCTGAGAATGCTTATGTCTAGTTTTTAGGTGAAGATATTTCTTTTCCCAGCGTAGCCCTCAAAGCGCTCCAAATACCCACTTGCAAATTCTACAAAAAGAGTGTTTCAAAGCTGCTGTTTCAAAAGGAAGGTTCAAGTTTGTGTGTTGAATGCACTCATCGGAAAGAAGTTCCTGAGAATGCTTCTGTCTAGTTTTCATATGAAGATATTTCCTTTTCCAACATAGGCCTCAAATCGCTCCAAATAAACACTTGCAGATTCCACAAAAGGAGTGTTTCGAAACTGATCTATCAAAAGGAGCGTTCAACTCTGTGAGTTGAATGCACTCATCACACAGTAGTTTCTGAGAATGCTTCTGTCTAGTTTTTAGGTGAAGGTATTTCTTTTCCCAGCCTAGGCCTAAAACCGCTGCAAGTGTCCAATTGCAGATTCTACAAAAAGTGTATTTCATAGCTGCTCTTTCAAAAGGAAGGTTCAAGTCTGTGTGTTGAATGCAGTCATCACAAAGAAGTTTCTGAGAATGCTTCTGTCTAGTTCTTACGTGAAGCTATTTCCTTTTCCTAGCATAGGCCTCAAAGCGCTCCAAATATCCACTTGCAGATTGTACAAAAAGAGTGTTTAAAAACTGTTCTATCAAAAGGAAGGTTCAAATCTGTGAGGTGAATGCAGGCATTGCAAAGAGCTTTCTGAGAATGCTTCTCTCTAGCTTTTAGGTGAAGATATTCCATTTTACAGCATAGGCCTCAAAGTGCTCCAAATAACCACTTGCAGATTTTACAAAAACAGTGTTTCAAAACTGCTCTTTCTAAAGGAAGGTTCAAGTCTGGGAGTTGAATGCACTCAACACAAAGAAGTTTCTGAGAATACTTCTATCGAGTTTTTATGTGAAGATATTTCCTTTTCTAGCATAGGCCTCAAACCGCTCCAAATATTCACTTTCAGATTTTACAAAAAGAGTGTTTCCAGACTTCTCTATTAACTGGTAGGTTCAACTCTGTGAGTTGAACGCCCTCATCACAACGAAGTTTCTGAGAATTCTTCTCTCTAGTTTTGGTGGGAAGATATTTTCTTTTCCATGATAGACCTCAAGGTGCTCCGAATAAACACTTGCAGATTCTACAAACGTAGTGTTTCAAAACTGTTCTATCAAAAGGAACATTCAAGTCTGGGAGCTGAATGAACTCATCACAAAGAAGTTTCTCAGAATGCTTCTGTCTAGTTTTTAGGTGAAGATATTTCATTTCCCAGCATAGGCCTCAAAGCGCGCCAAATACCCACTTGCAAATTCTACAAAAAGAGTGTTTCAAAGCTGCTGTTTCAAAAGGATGGTTCAAGTTTGTGTGTTGAATGCACTCATCGGAAAGAAGTTTCTGAGAATGCTTCTGTCTAGTTTTCATATGAAGATATATCCTTTTCCAACATAGGCCTCAAAGCGCTCCAAATAAACACTTGCAGATTCCACAAAAGGAGTGTTTCAAAACTGATCTATGAAAAGGAGCATTCAAGTCTGTGAGTTGAATGCACTCATCACACAGTAGTTTCTGAGAATGCTTCTGTCTAGTTTTTAGGTGAAGATATTTCTTTTCCCAGCCTAGGCCGGAAAGCGCTCCAAGTATGCACTTGCAGATTCTACAAAAAGAGTATTTCATTGCTGCTCTTTCAAAAGGAAGGTTCAAGTCTGTGTGTTGAATGCACTCATCACAAAGAAATTTCTGAGAATGCTTATGTCTAGTTTTCATGTGAAGTTATTTCGTTTGCGATCATAGGCCTCAAATCTCTCCGAACGTCCGCTAGCAAATTCTACAAAAGGAGTGTTCCAAAAGTGGGCTATCAAATGGAAGAGTCCACTATGTCAGTTGAATGCATAAGGCACACGGAAGGTTCTGAGAATGCTTCCGTCTAGTTTTTAGGTGAAGATATTTCATTTCCCAGCATAGGCCTCAAAGCGATCCAAATATCCCCTTGCAGATTCTACAAAAAGAGTGTTTCCAAACGCCTCTTTCAAAAGGAAGGTTCAGGTCTGTGAGTTGAGTGCACTCATCACAAAGGAGTTTCTGAGAATGCTTCTGTCTAGTTTTTACATGAAGATCTTTCCTTTTCCAACATTGGCCACAAAGCGTTTCAAATAAACAATTGCAGATTCTACAAAAGGAGTGTTTTAAAACTATTCTATCAAAAGGAACGTTCAAGTCTGTGAGTTGAATGCATTCATCACACAGAAGTTTCTGAGAACGCTACTGTCTAGTTTTTAGGTGAAGATATTTCATTTCCCAGCATAGGCCTCAAAGCGCTCCAAATACCCTCTTGCAAATTCTACAAAAAGAGTGTTTCAAAGCTGCTGTTTCAAAACGAAGGTTTAAGTTGGTGTATTGAAAGCACTCATCGGAAAGAAGTTTCTGAGAATGCTTCTGTCTAGTTTTTATATGAAGATATTTCCTTTTCCAACATAGGCCTCAAAGCGTTCCAAATAAACACTTGCAGATTCTACAAAAAGAGTGTTTCCAAACTGTTCTATCAAAAGGAACGTTCAAGTCCGTGAGTTGAATGCATTCATCACACAGAAGTTTCTTAGAATGCTTTTGTCTAGTTTTTAGGTGAAGATATTTCTTTCCCCAGCCTAGGCCTCAAAGCGCTCCAAGTATCCACTTGCAGATTCTACAAAAGAGTATTTCATAGCTGCTCTTTCAAAAGGAAGGTTCAAGTCTGTTTGTTGAATGCACTCATCACAAAGAAGCTTCTGAGAATGCTTCTGTCTAGTTCTTACGTGAAGATATTTCCTTTCCCTAGCATAGGCCTCAAAGCGCTCCAAATATCCACTTTCAGATTTTACAAAAAGAGTGTTTCAAAACTGTTCTATCAAAAGGAAGGTTCAACTCTGTGAGTTGAATGCAGGCATTGTGAAGAACGTTCTGAGAATGCTTCTCTCTAGCTTTAAGTGAAGATATTCCATTTTACAGCATAGGCCTCAAAGTGCTCCAAATAACCACTTGCAGATATTACAAAAACAGTGTGTCAAAACTGCTCTTTCTAAAGGAAGGTTCAAGTCTGGGAGTTGAATGCACTCAACAGAAAGAAGTTTCTGAGAATGCTTCTATCGAGTTTTTATGTGAAGATATTTCCTTTTCTAGCATTGGCCTCAATCCGATCCAAATATTCAATTTCAGATTCTACAAAAAGAGTGTTTCCAAACTTCGCTATTAACTGGTAGGTTCAACTCTGTGAGTTGAACGCCCTCATCACAACGAAGTTACTGAGAATGTTTCTCTCTAGTTTTGATGGGAAGATATTTCCTTTTCCATCATAGGCCTCTAGGTGCTCCGAATAAACACTTGCAGATTCTACAAACTTAGTGTTTCAAAACTGTTCTATCAAAAGGAACGTTCAAGTCTGGGAGTTGAATGAACTCATCACAAAGAAGTTTCCCAGAATCCTTCTGTCTAGTTTTTAGGTGAAGATATTTCATTTCCCAGCGTAGGCCTCAAAGCGATCCAAATATCCCCTTGCAGATTCTACAAAAAGAGTGTTTCCAAACTGCTCTTTCAAAAGGAAGGTTCAAGTCTGTGAGTTGAGTGCACTGATCACAAAGAAGTTTCTGAGAATGCTTCTGTCTGGATTTTATATGAAGATCTTTCCTTTTCCAACATTGGCCACAAATCACTCCAAATAAACAATTGCATATTCTACAAAAGGAGTGTTTCGAAACTGATCTATCAAAAGGAGCGTTCAAGTCTGTGAGTTGAATGCATTCATCACACAGAAGTTTCTGAGAATGCTTCTGTCTAGTTTTTAGGTGAAGATATTTCATTTCCCAGCATAGGCCTCATAGCGCTCCAAATACCCACTTGCAAATTCTACAAAAAGAGTGTTTCAAAGCTGCTGTTTCAAAAGGAAGGTTCAAGTTTGTGTGTTGAATGCACTCATTGGAAAGAAGTTTCTGAGAATGCTTCTGTCTAGTTCTCATATGAAGATATTTCCTTTTCCAACATAGGCCTCAAAGCGCTCCAAATAAACACTTGCAGATTCTACAAAAGGAGTGTTTTGAAACTGATCTATCAAAAGGAGCGTTCAAGTCTGTGAGTTGAATGCACTCATCACACAGTAGTTTCTGAGAATGCTTCTGTCTAGTTTTTAGGTGAAGATATTTCTTTTCCCAGCCTAGGCCTCAAAGCGCTCCAAGTATCCACTTGCAGATTCTACAAAAGGAGTATTTCCTAGCTGCTCTTTCAAAAGGAAGGTTCAAGTCTGTGTGTTGAATGCACTCATCACAAAGAAGTTTCTGAGAATGCTTCTGTCTAGTTCTTACGTGAAGATATTTCCTTTTCCTAGCATAGGCCTCAAAGCGCTCCAAATAACCACATGCAGATTGTACAAAAAGAGTGTTTCAAAACTGTTCTATCAAAAGGAAGGTTCAAACCTGTGAGTTGAATGCAGGCATTGCGAAGAACTTTCTGAGAATGCTTCTCTCTAGCTTTTAGGTGAAGATATTCCATTTTACAGCATAGGCCTCAAAGTGCTCCCAATAACCACTTGCAGATTTTACAAAAACAGTGTTTCAAAACTGCCCTTTCTAAAGGAAGGTTCAAGTCTGGGAGTTGAATGCACGCAACACAAAGAAGTTTCTGAGAATGCTTCTATCCAGTTTTTATGTGAAGATATTTCCTTTTCTAGCATAGGCCTCAAACCGCTCCAAATATTCACTTTCAGATTCTACAAAAAGAGTGTTTCCAAACTTCTCTATTAACTGGTAGGTTCAACTCTGTGAGTTGAACGCCCTCATCACAAAGAAGTTTCTGAGAATGCTTCTCTCTAGTTTTGATGGGAAGATATTTCCTTTTCCATCATAGGCCTCAAGGTGCTCCGAATAAACACTTGAAGATTCTACAAACTTAGTGTTTCAAAACTGTTCTATCAAAAGGAACGTTCAAGTCTGGGAGTTGAATGAACTCATCACAAAGAAGTTTCTCAGAATGCTTCTGTCTAGATTTTAGGTGAAGATATTTCCTTTCCCAGCATAGGCCTCAAAGCGCTCCAAATATCCACTTGCAGATTCTACAAAAAGAGAGTTTCCAAAGTGCTCCTTCAAAAGGAAGGTTCAAGTCTGTGAGCTGAACGCACTCATCACAAAGAAGTTTCTGAGAATGCTTCTGTGTAGTTTTCATGTGAAGATATTTCGTTTGCCATCATAGGCCTCAAATCTCTCCAAGCATCCGCTAGCAAATTCTACAAAAGGAGTGTTTCAAATGTGCGCTATCAAAAGGAAGAGTCCACTATGTCAGGTGAATGCACACAGCACACGGAAGGTTCTGAGAATGCTTCTGTCTAGTTTTTAGGTGAAGATATTTCATTTCCCAGCATAGGCCTCAAAGCGATCCAAATATCCCCTTGCAGATTGTACAAAAAGAGTGTTTCCAAACTGCTCTTTCAAAAGGAAGGTTCAAGTCTGTGAGTTGAGTGCACTCATCACAAAGAAGTTTCTGAGAATGCTTCTGTCTGGATTTTATATGAAGATCTTTCCTTTTCCAACATTGGCCACAAAGCACTCCAAATAAACAATTGCATATTCTACAAAAGGAGTGTTTCAAAACTGATCTATCAAAAGGAGCGTTCAAGTCTGTGAGTTGAATGCACTCATCACACAGTAGTTTCTGAGAATGCTTCTGTCTAGTTTTTAGGTGAAGATATTTCTTTTCCCAGCCTAGGCCTCAAAGCGCTCCAAGTATCCACTTGCCGATACTACAAAAAGAGTATTTCATAGCTGCTCTTTCAAAAGGAAGGTTCAAGTCTGTGTGTGGAATGCACTCATCACAAGGAAGTTTCTGAGAATGCTTCTGTCTAGTTCTTACGTGAAGATATTTACTTTTCCTAGCATAGGCCTCAAAGCGCTCCAAATATCCACTTGCAGATTTTACAAAAAGAGTGTTTCAAAACTGTTCTATCAAAAGGAAGGTTCAAATCTGTGAGGTGAATGCAGGCATTGCGAAGAACTTTCTGAGAATGCTTCTCTGTAGCTTTTAGGTGAAGATATTCCATTTTACAGCATAGGCCTCAAAGTGCTCCCGATAACCACTTGCAGATTTTACAAAAACAGTGTTTCAAAACTGCTCTTTTTAAAGGAATTTTCAAGTCTGGGAGTTGAATGCACTCAACACAAAGAAGTTTCTGAGAATCCTTCTATCCAGTTTTTATGTGAAGATATTTCCTTTTCTAGCATAGGCCTCAAACCGCTCCAAATATTCACTTGCAGATTCTACAAAAAGAGTGTTTCCAAACTTCTCTATTAACTGGTAGGTTCAACTCTGTGAGTTGAACGCCCTCATCACAAAGAAGTTTCTGAGAATGCTTCTCTCTAGTTTTGATGGGAAGATATTTCCTTTTCCATCATAGGCCTCAAGGTGCTCCGAATAAACACTTGCAGATTCTTCAAACTTAGTGTTTCAAAACTGTTCTATCAAAGGAACGTTCAAGTCTGGGAGTTGAATGAACTCATCACAAAGAAGTTTCTCAGAATGCTTCTGTCTAGTTTTTAGGTGAAGATATTTCATTTCCCAGCATAGGCCTCAAAGAGCTCCAAATATCCACTTGCAGATTCTACAAAAAGTGTGTTTCCAAACTGCTCTTTCAAAATTAAGGTTCAAGTCGGTGAGCTGAACGCACTCATCACAAAGAAGTTTCTGAGAATGCTTCTGTCTAGTTTTCATGTGAAGATATTTCGTTTGCCATCATAGGCCTCAAATCTCTCCAAACATCCGCTAGCAAATTCTACAAAAGGAGTGTTTCAAAAGTGCGCTATCAAAAGGAAGAGTTCACTATGTCAGTTGAATGTATAAAGCACACGGAAGGTTCTGGGAATGCTTCTGTCTAGTTTTTAGGTGAAGATATTTTGTTTCCCAGCATAGGCCTCAAAGCGATCCAAATATCCCCTTGCAGATTCTACACAAAGAGTGTTTCCAAACTGCTCTTTCAAAAGGAAGGTTCAAGTCTGTGAGTTGAGTGCACTCATCACAAAGAAGTTTCTGAGAATGCTTCTGTCTACTTTTTGTATGAAGATCTTTCCTTTTCCAACATTGGCCACAAAGCGCTCCAAATAAACAATTGCAGATTCTACAAAAGGAGAGTTTCAAAACTGTTCTATCAAAAGGAACGTTCAAGTCTGTGAGTTGAATGCATTCATCACACAGAAGTTTCTGAGAATGCTTCTGTCTAGTTTTTAGGTGAAGATATTTCATTTCCCAGCATAGGCCTCAAAGCGCTCCAAATACCCACTTGCAAATTCTACAAAAAGAGTGTTTCAAAGCTGCTGTTTCAAAAGGAAGGTTCAAGTTTGTGTGTTGAATGCACTCATCGGAAAGAAGTTTCTGAGAATGCTTCTGTCTAGTTCTCATATGAAGATATTTCCTTTTCCAACATAGGCCTCAAAGCGCTCCAAATAAACACTTGCAGATTCTACAAAAGGAGTGTTTCGAAACTGATCTATCAAAAGGAGCGTTCAAGTCTGTGAGTTGAATGCACTCATCACAAAGTAGTTTCTGAGAATGCTTCTGTCTAGTTTTTAGGTGAAGATATTTCTTTTCCCAGCCTAGGCCTCAAAGCGCTCCAAGTATCCACTTGCAGATTCTACAAAAGGAGTATTTCCTAGCTGCTCTTTCAAAAGGAAGGTTCAAGTCTGTGTGTTGAATGCACTCATCACAAAGAAGTTTCTGAGAATGCTTCTGTCTAGTTCTTACGTGAAGATATTTCCTTTTCCTAGCATAGGCCTCAAAGCGCTCCAAATAACCACATGCAGATTGTACAAAAAGAGTGTTTCAAAACTGTTCTATCAAAAGGAAGGTTCAAACCTGTGAGTTGAATGCAGGCATTGCGAAGAACTTTCTGAGAATGCTTCTCTCTAGCTTTTAGGTGAAGATATTCCATTTTACAGCATAGGCCTCAAAGTGCTCCCAATAACCACTTGCAGATTTTACAAAAACAGTGTTTCAAAACTGCCCTTTCTAAAGGAAGGTTCAAGTCTGGGAGTTGAATGCACTCAACACAAAGAAGTTTCTGAGAATGCTTCTATCCAGTTTTTATGTGAAGATATTTCCTTTTCTAGCATAGGCCTCAAACCGCTCCAAATATTCACTTTCAGATTCTACAAAGAGAGTGTTTCCAAACTTCTCTATTAACTGGTTCAACTCACAGAGTTGAACGCCCTCATCACAAAGAAGTTTCTGAGAATGCTTCTCTCTAGTTTTGATGGGAAGATATTTCCTTTTCCATCATAGGCCTCAAGGTGCTCCGAATAAACACTTGAAGATTCTACAAACTTAGTGTTTCAAAACTGTTCTATCAAAAGGAACATTCAAGTCTGGGAGTTGAATGAACTCATCACAAAGAAGTTTCTCAGAATGCTTCTGTCTAGATTTTAGGTGAAGATATTTCCTTTCCCAGCATAGGCCTCAAAGCGCTCCAAATATCCACTTGCAGATTCTACAAAAAGAGAGTTTCCAAAGTGCTCCTTCAAAAGGAAGGTTCAAGTCTGTGAGCTGAACGCACTCATCACAAAGAAGTTTCTGAGAATGCTTCTGTGTAGTTTTCATGTGAAGATATTTCGTTTGCCATCATAGGCCTCAAATCTCTCCAAGCATCCGCTAGCAAATTCTACAAAAGGAGTGCTTCAAATGTGCGCTATCAAAAGGAAGAGTCCACTATGTCAGGTGAATGCATACAGCACACGGAAGGTTCTGAGAATGCTTCTGTCTAGTTTTTAGGTGAAGATATTTCATTTCCCAGCATAGGCCTCAAAGCGATCCAAATATCCCCTTGCAGATTCTACAAAAAGAGTGTTTCCAAACTGCTCTTTCAAAAGGAAGGTTCAAGTCTGTGAGTTGAGTGCACTCATCACAAAGAAGTTTCTGAGAATGCTTCTGTCTGGATTTTATATGAAGATCTTTCCTTTTCCAACATTGGCCACAAAGCACTCCAAATAAACAATTGCATATTCTACAAAAGGAGTGTTTCGAAACTGATCTATCAAAAGGAGCGTTCAAGTCTGTGAGTTGAATGCATTCATCACACAGAAGTTTCTGAGAATGCTTCTGTCTAGTTTTTAGGTGAAGATATTTCATTTCCCAGCATAGGCCTCAAAGCGCTCCAAATACCCACTTGCAAATTCTACAAAAAGAGTGTTTCAAAGCTGCTGTTTCAAAAGGAAGGTTCAAGTTTGTGTGTTGAATGCACTCATCGGAAAGAAGTTTCTGAGAATGCTTCTGTCTAGTTCTCATATGAAGATATTTCCTTTTCCAACATAGGCCTCAAAGCGCTCCAAATAAACACTTGCAGATTCTACAAAAGGAGTGTTTCGAAACTGATCTATCAAAAGGAGCGTTCAAGTCTGTGAGTTGAATGCACTCATCACACAGTAGTTTCTGAGAATGCTTCTGTCTAGTTTTTAGGTGAAGATATTCCTTTTCCCAGCCTAGGCCTCAAAGCGCTCCAAGTATCCACTTGCAGATTCTACAAAAGGAGAATTTCCTAGCTGCTCTTTCTAAAGGAAGGTTCAAGTCTGTGTGTTGAATGCACTCATCACAAAGAAGTTTCTGAGAATGCTTCTGTCTAGTTCTTACGTGAAGATATTTCCTTTTCCTAGCATAGGCCTCAAAGCGCTCCAAATAACCACATGCAGATTGTACAAAAAGAGTGTTTCAAAACTGTTCTATCAAAAGGAAGGTTCAAACCTGTGAGTTGAATGCAGGCATTGCGAAGAACTTTCTGAGAATGCTTCTCTCTAGCTTTTAGGTGAAGATATTCCATTTTACAGCATAGGCCTCAAAGTGCTCCCAATAACCACTTGCAGATTTTACAAAAACAGTGTTTCAAAACTGCTCTTTCTAAAGGAATTTTCAAGTCTGGGAGTTGAATGCACTCAACACAAAGAAGTTTCTGAGAATCCTTCTATCCAGTTTTTATGTGAAGATATTTCCTTTTCTAGCATAGGCCTCAAACCGCTCCAAATATTCACTTGCAGATTCTACAAAAAGAGTGTTTCCAAACTTCTCTATTAACTGGTAGGTTCAACTCTGTGAGTTGAACGCCCTCATCACAAAGAAGTTTCTGAGAATGCTTCTCTCTAGTTTTGATGGGAAGATATTTCCTTTTCCATCATAGGCCTCAAGGTGCTCCGAATAAACACTTGCAGATTCTTCAAACTTAGTGTTTCAAAACTGTTCTATCAAAGGAACGTTCAAGTCTGGGAGTTGAATGAACTCATCACAAAGAAGTTTCTCAGAATGCTTCTGTCTAGTTTTTAGGTGAAGATATTTCATTTCCCAGCATAGGCCTCAAAGAGCTCCAAATATCCACTTGCAGATTCTACAAAAAGTGTGTTTCCAA
This sequence comes from Pongo pygmaeus, assembly GCF_028885625.2. NCBI lineage: Eukaryota > Metazoa > Chordata > Mammalia > Primates > Hominidae > Pongo > Pongo pygmaeus. Next base: position 23,627,159 of record NC_085930.1, read on the forward strand.
ACTGCTCTTTCAAAATTAAGGTTCAAGTCGGTGAGCTGAACGCACTCATCACAAAGAAGTTTCTGAGAATGCTTCTGTCTAGTTTTCATGTGAAGATATTTCGTTTGCCATCATAGGCCTCAAATCTCTCCAAACATCCGCTAGCAAATTCTACAAAAGGAGTGTTTCAAAAGTGCGCTATCAAAAGGAAGAGTCCACTATGTCAGTTGAATGTATAAAGCACACGGAAGGTTCTGGGAATGCTTCTGTCTAGTTTTTAGGTGAAGATATTTTGTTTCCCAGCATAGGCCTCAAAGCGATCCAAATATCCCCTTGCAGATTCTACACAAAGAGTGTTTCCAAACTGCTCTTTCAAAAGGAAGGTTCAAGTCTGTGAGTTGAGTGCACTCATCACAAAGAAGTTTCTGAGAATTCTTCTGTCTGGATTTTATATGAAGATCTTTCCTTTTCCAACATTGGCCACAAAGCACTCCAAATAAACAATTGCATATTCTACAAAAGGAGTGTTTCGAAACTGATCTATCAAAAGGAGCGTTCAAGTCTGTGAGTTGAATGCATTCATCACACAGAAGTTTCTGAGAATGCTTCTGTCTAGTTTTTAGGTGAAGATATTTCATTTCCCAGCATAGGCCTCAAAGCGCTCCAAATACCCACTTGCAAATTCTACAAAAAGAGTGTTTCAAAGCTGCTGTTTCAAAAGGAAGGTTCAAGTTTGTGTGTTGAATGCACTCATCGGAAAGAAGTTTCTGAGAAGGCTTCTGTCTAGTTCTCATATGAAGATATTTCCTTTTCCAACATAGGCCTCAAAGCGCTCCAAATAAACACTTGCAGATTCTACAAAAGGAGTGTTTCGAAACTGATCTATCAAAAGGAGCGTTCAAGTCTGTGAGTTGAATGCACTCATCACACAGTAGTTTCTGAGAATGCTTCTGTCTAGTTTTTAGGTGAAGATATTTCTTTTCCCAGCCTAGGCCTCAAAGCGCTCCAAGTATCCACTTGCAGATTCTACAAAAGGAGTATTTCCTAGCTGCTCTTTCAAAAGGAAGGTTCAAGTCTGTGTGTTGAATGCACTCATCACAAAGAAGTTTCTGAGAATGCTTCTGTCTAGTTCTTACGTGAAGATATTTCCTTTTCCTAGCATAGGCCTCAAAGCGCTCCAAATAACCACATGCAGATTGTACAAAAAGAGTGTTTCAAAACTGTTCTATCAAAAGGAAGGTTCAAACCTGTGAGTTGAATGCAGGCATTGCGAAGAACTTTCTGAGAATGCTTCTCTCTAGCTTTTAGGTGAAGATATTCCATTTTACAGCATAGGCCTCAAAGTGCTCCCAATAACCACTTGCAGATTTTACAAAAACAGTGTTTCAAAACTGCCCTCTCTAAAGGAAGGTTCAAGTCTGGGAGTTGAATGCACTCAACACAAAGAAGTTTCTGAGAATGCTTCTATCCAGTTTTTATGTGAAGATATTTCCTTTTCTAGCATAGGCCTCAAACCGCTCCAAATATTCACTTTCAGATTCTACAAAAAGAGTGTTTCCAAACTTCTGTATTAACTGGTAGGTTCAACTCTGTGAGTTGAACGCCCTCATCACAAAGAAGTTTCTGAGAATGCTTCTCTCTAGTTTTGATGGGAAGATATTTCCTTTTCCATCATAGGCCTCAAGGTGCTCCGAATAAACACTTGAAGATTCTACAAACTTAGTGTTTCAAAACTGTTCTATCAAAAGGAACATTCAAGTCTGGGAGTTGAATGAACTCATCACAAAGAAGTTTCTCAGAATGCTTCTGTCTAGATTTTAGGTGAAGATATTTCCTTTCCCAGCATAGGCCTCAAAGCGCTCCAAATATCCACTTGCAGATTCTACAAAAAGAGAGTTTCCAAAGTGCTCCTTCAAAAGGAAGGTTCAAGTCTGTGAGCTGAACGCACTCATCACAAAGAAGTTTCTGAGAATGCTTCTGTGTAGTTTTCATGTGAAGATATTTCGTTTGCCATCATAGGCCTCAAATCTCTCCAAGCATCCGCTAGCAAATTCTACAAAAGGAGTGTTTCAAATGTGCGCTATCAAAAGGAAGAGTCCACTATGTCAGGTGAATGCATACAGCACACGGAAGGTTCTGAGAATGCTTCTGTCTAGTTTTTAGGTGAAGATATTTCATTTCCCAGCATAGGCCTCAAAGCGATCCAAATATCCCCTTGCAGATTCTACAAAAAGAGTGTTTCCAAACTGCTCTTTCAAAAGGAAGGTTCAAGTCTGTGAGTTGAGTGCACTCATCACAAAGAAGTTTCTGAGAATTCTTCTGTCTGGATTTTATATGAAGATCTTTCCTTTTCCAACATTGGCCACAAAGCACTCCAAATAAACAATTGCATATTCTACAAAAGGAGTGTTTCGAAACTGATCTATCAAAAGGAGCGTTCAAGTCTGTGAGTTGAATGCATTCATCACACAGAAGTTTCTGAGAATGCTTCTGTCTAGTTTTTAGGTGAAGATATTTCATTTCCCAGCATAGGCCTCAAAGCGCTCCAAATACCCACTTGCAAATTCTACAAAAAGAGTGTTTCAAAGCTGCTGTTTCAAAAGGAAGGTTCAAGTTTGTGTGTTGAATGCACTCATCGGAAAGAAGTTTCTGAGAAGGCTTCTGTCTAGTTCTCATATGAAGATATTTCCTTTTCCAACATAGGCCTCAAAGCGCTCCAAATAAACACTTGCAGATTCTACAAAAGGAGTGTTTCGAAACTGATCTATCAAAAGGAGCGTTCAAGTCTGTGAGTTGAATGCACTCATCACACAGTAGTTTCTGAGAATGCTTCTGTCTAGTTTTTAGGTGAAGATATTTCTTTTCCCAGCCTAGGCCTCAAAGCGCTCCAAGTATCCACTTGCAGATTCTACAAAAGGAGTATTTCCTAGCTGCTCTTTCAAAAGGAAGGTTCAAGTCTGTGTGTTGAATGCACTCATCACAAAGAAGTTTCTGAGAATGCTTCTGTCTAGTTCTTACGTGAAGATATTTCCTTTTCCTAGCATAGGCCTCAAAGCGCTCCAAATAACCACATGCAGATTGTACAAAAAGAGTGTTTCAAAACTGTTCTATCAAAAGGAAGGTTCAAACCTGTGAGTTGAATGCAGGCATTGCGAAGAACTTTCTGAGAATGCTTCTCTCTAGCTTTTAGGTGAAGATATTCCATTTTACAGCATAGGCCTCAAAGTGCTCCCAATAACCACTTGCAGATTTTACAAAAACAGTGTTTCAAAACTGCCCTTTCTAAAGGAAGGTTCAAGTCTGGGAGTTGAATGCACTCAACACAAAGAAGTTTCTGAGAATGCTTCTATCCAGTTTTTATGTGAAGATATTTCCTTTTCTAGCATAGGCCTCAAACTGCTCCAAATATTCACTTTCAGATTCTACAAAAAGAGTGTTTCCAAACTTCTCTATTAACTGGTTCAACTCACAGAGTTGAACGCCCTCATCACAAAGAAGTTTCTGAGAATGCTTCTCTCCAGTTTTGATGGGAAGATATTTCCTTTTCCATCATAGGCCTCAAGGTGCTCCGAATAAACACTTGCAGATTCTACAAACTTAGTGTTTCAAAACTGTTCTATGAAAAGGAACATTCAAGTCTGGGAGTTGAATGAACTCATCACAAAGAAGTTTCTCAGAATGCTTCTGTCTAGATTTTAGGTGAAGATATTTCCTTTCCCAGCATAGGCCTCAAAGCGCTCCAAATATCCACTTGCAGATTCTACAAAAAGAGAGTTTCCAAAGTGCTCCTTCAAAAGGAAGGTTCAAGTCTGTGAGCTGAACGCACTCATCACAAAGAAGTTTCTGAGAATGCTTCTGTGTAGTTTTCATGTGAAGATATTTCGTTTGCCATCATAGGCCTCAAATCTCTCCAAGCATCCGCTAGCAAATTCTACAAAAGGAGTGTTTCAAATGTGCGCTATCAAAAGGAAGAGTCCACTATGTCAGGTGAATGCATACAGCACACGGAAGGTTCTGAGAATGCTTCTGTCTAGTTTTTAGGTGAAGATATTTCATTTCCCAGCATAGGCCTCAAAGCGATCCAAATATCCCCTTGCAGATTCTACAAAAAGAGTGTTTCCAAACTGCTCTTTCAAAAGGAAGGTTCAAGTCTGTGAGTTGAGTGCACTCATCACAAAGAAGTTTCTGAGAATGCTTCTGTCTGGATTTTATATGAAGATCTTTCCTTTTCCAACATTGGCCACAAAGCACTCCAAATAAACAATTGCATATTCTACAAAAGGAGTGTTTCGAAACTGATCTATCAAAAGGAGCGTTCAAGTCTGTGAGTTGAATGCATTCATCACACAGAAGTTTCTGAGAATGCTTCTGTCTAGTTTTTAGGTGAAGATATTTCATTTCCCAGCATAGGCCTCAAAGCGCTCCAAATACCCACTTGCAAATTCTACAAAAAGAGTGTTTCAAAGCTGCTGTTTCAAAAGGAAGGTTCAAGTTTGTGTGTTGAATGCACTCATCGGAAAGAAGTTTCTGAGAATGCTTCTGTCTAGTTCTCATATGAAGATATTTCCTTTTCCAACATAGGCCTCAAAGCGCTCCAAATAAACACTTGCAGATTCTACAAAAGGAGTGTTTCGAAACTGATCTATCAAAAGGAGCGTTCAAGTCTGTGAGTTGAATGCACTCATCACACAGTAGTTTCTGAGAATGCTTCTGTCTAGTTTTTAGGTGAAGATATTTCTTTTCCCAGCCTAGGCCTCAAAGCGCTCCAAGTATCCACTTGCAGATTCTACAAAAGGAGTATTTCCTAGCTGCTCTTTCAAAAGGAAGGTTCAAGTCTGTGTGTTGAATGCACTCATCACAAAGAAGTTTCTGAGAATGCTTCTGTCTAGTTCTTACGTGAAGATATTTCCTTTTCCTAGCATAGGCCTCAAAGCGCTCCAAATAACCACATGCAGATTGTACAAAAAGAGTGTTTCAAAACTGTTCTATCAAAAGGAAGGTTCAAACCTGTGAGTTGAATGCAGGCATTGCGAAGAACTTTCTGAGAATGCTTCTCTCTAGCTTTTAGGTGAAGATATTCCATTTTACAGCATAGGCCTCAAAGTGCTCCCAATAACCACCTGCAGATTTTACAAAAACAGTGTTTCAAAACTGCTCTTTCTAAAGGAATTTTCAAGTCTGGGAGTTGAATGCACTCAACACAAAGAAGTTTCTGAGAATGCTTCTATCCAGTTTTTATGTGAAGATATTTCCTTTTCTAGCATAGGCCTCAAACCGCTCCAAATATTCACTTTCAGATCCTACAAAAAGAGTGTTTCCAAACTTCTCTATTAACTGGTAGGTTCAACTCTGTGAGTTGAACGCCCTCATCACAAAGAAGTTTCTGAGAATGCTTCTCTCTAGTTTTGATGGGAAGATATTTCCTTTTCCATCATAGGCCTCCAGGTGCTCCAAATAAACACTTGCAGATTCTTCAAACTTAGTGTTTCAAAACTGTTCTATCAAAGGAACGTTCAAGTCTGGGAGTTGAATGAACTCATCACAAAGAAGTTTCTCAGAATGCTTCTGTCTAGTTTTTAGGTGAAGATATTTCATTTCCCAGCATAGGCCTCAAAGAGCTCCAAATATCCACTTGCAGATTCTACAAAAAGTGTGTTTCCAAACTGCTCTTTCAAAATTAAGGTTCAAGTCGGTGAGCTGAACGCACTCATCACAAAGAAGTTTCTGAGAATGCTTCTGTCTAGTTTTCATGTGAAGATATTTCGTTTGCCATCATAGGCCTCAAATCTCTCCAAACATCCGCTAGCAAATTCTACAAAAGGAGTGTTTCAAAAGTGCGCTATCAAAAGGAAGAGTCCACTATGTCAGTTGAATGTATAAAGCACACGGAAGGTTCTGGGAATGCTTCTGTCTAGTTTTTAGGTGAAGATATTTTGTTTCCCAGCATAGGCCTCAAAGCGATCCAAATATCCCCTTGCAGATTCTACACAAAGAGTGTTTCCAAACTGCTCTTTCAAAAGGAAGGTTCAAGTCTGTGAGTTGAGTGCACTCATCACAAAGAAGTTTCTGAGAATGCTTCTGTCTACTTTTTGTATGAAGATCTTTCCTTTTCCAACATTGGCCACAAAGCGCTCCAAATAAACAATTGCAGATTCTACAAAAGGAGAGTTTCAAAACTGTTCTATCAAAAGGAACGTTCAAGTCTGTGAGTTGAATGCATTCATCACACAGAAGTTTCTGAGAATGCTTCTGTCTAGTTTTTAGGTGAAGATATTTCATTTCCCAGCATAGGCCTCAAAGCGCTCCAAATACCCACTTGCAAATTCTACAAAAAGAGTGTTTCAAAGCTGCTGTTTCAAAAGGAAGGTTCAAGTTTGTGTGTTGAATGCACTCATCGGAAAGAAGTTTCTGAGAATGCTTCTGTCTAGTTCTCATATGAAGATATTTCCTTTTCCAACATAGGCCTCAAAGCGCTCCAAATAAACACTTGCAGATTCTACAAAAGGAGTGTTTCGAAACTGATCTATCAAAAGGAGCGTTCAAGTCTGTGAGTTGAATGCACTCATCACACAGTAGTTTCTGAGAATGCTTCTGTCTAGTTTTTAGGTGAAGATATTTCTTTTCCCAGCCTAGGCCTCAAAGCGCTCCAAGTATCCACTTGCAGATTCTACAAAAGGAGTATTTCCTAGCTGCTCTTTCAAAAGGAAGGTTCAAGTCTGTGTGTTGAATGCACTCATCACAAAGAAGTTTCTGAGAATGCTTCTGTCTAGTTCTTACTTGAAGATATTTCCTTTTCCTAGCATAGCCCTCAAAGCGCTCCAAATAACCACATGCAGATTGTACAAAAAGAGTGTTTCAAAACTGTTCTATCAAAAGGAAGGTTCAAACCTGTGAGTTGAATGCAGGCATTGCGAAGAACTTTCTGAGAATGCTTCTCTCTAGCTTTTAGGTGAAGATATTCCATTTTACAGCATAGGCCTCAAAGTGCTCCCAATAACCACTTGCAGATTTTACAAAAACAGTGTTTCAAAACTGCCCTTTCTAAAGGAAGGTTCAAGTCTGGGAGTTGAATGCACTCAACACAAAGAAGTTTCTGAGAATGCTTCTATCCAGTTTTTATGTGAAGATATTTCCTTTTCTAGCATAGGCCTCAAACCGCTCCAAATATTCACTTTCAGATTCTACAAAAAGAGTGTTTCCAAACTTCTCTATTAACTGGTAGGTTCAACTCTGTGAGTTGAACGCCCTCATCACAAAGAAGTTTCTGAGAATGCTTCTCTCTAGTTTTGATGGGAAGATATTTCCTTTTCCATCATAGGCCTCAAGGTGCTCCGAATAAACACTTGCAGATTCTACAAACTTAGTGTTTCAAAACTGTTCTATCAAAAGGAACATTCAAGTCTGGGAGTTGAATGAACTCATCACAAAGAAGTTTCTCAGAATGCTTCTGTCTAGATTTTAGGTGAAGATATTTCCTTTCCCAGCATAGGCCTCAAAGCGCTCCAAATATCCACTTGCAGATTCTACAAAAAGAGAGTTTCCAAAGTGCTCCTTCAAAAGGAAGGTTCAAGTCTGTGAGCTGAAGGCACTCATCACAAAGAAGTTTCTGAGAATGCTTCTGTGTAGTTTTCATGTGAAGATATTTCGTTTGCCATCATAGGCCTCAAATCTCTCCAAGCATCCGCTAGCAAATTCTACAAAAGGAGTGTTTCAAATGTGCGCTATCAAAAGGAAGAGTCCACTATGTCAGGTGAATGCATACAGCACACGGAAGGTTCTGAGAATGCTTCTGTCTAGTTTTTAGGTGAAGATATTTCATTTCCCAGCATAGGCCTCAAAGCGATCCAAATATCCCCTTGCAGATTCTACAAAAAGAGTGTTTCCAAACTGCTCTTTCAAAAGGAAGGTTCAAGTCTGTGAGTTGAGTGCACTCATCACAAAGAAGTTTCTGAGAATGCTTCTGTCTGGATTTTATATGAAGATCTTTCCTTTTCCAACATTGGCCACAAAGCACTCCAAATAAACAATTGCATATTCTACAAAAGGAGTGTTTCGAAACTGATCTATCAAAAGGAGCGTTCAAGTCTGTGAGTTGAATGCACTCATCACACAGTAGTTTCTGAGAATGCTTCTGTCTAGTTTTTAGGTGAAGATATTTCTTTTCCCAGCCTAGGCCTCAAAGCGCTCCAAGTATCCACTTGCAGATTCTACAAAAGGAGTATTTCCTAGCTGCTCTTTCAAAAGGAAGGTTCAAGTCTGTGTGTTGAATGCACTCATCACAAAGAAGTTTCTGAGAATGCTTCTGTCTAGTTCTTACGTGAAGATATTTCCTTTTCCTAGCATAGGCCTCAAAGCGCTCCAAATAACCACATGCAGATTGTACAAAAAGAGTGTTTCAAAACTGTTCTATCAAAAGGAAGGTTCAAACCTGTGAGTTGAATGCAGGCATTGCGAAGAACTTTCTGAGAATGCTTCTCTCTAGCTTTTAGGTGAAGATATTCCATTTTACAGCATAGGCCTCAAAGTGCTCCCAATAACCACCTGCAGATTTTACAAAAACAGTGTTTCAAAACTGCTCTTTCTAAAGGAATTTTCAAGTCTGGGAGTTGAATGCACTCAACACAAAGAAGTTTCTGAGAATGCTTCTATCCAGTTTTTATGTGAAGATATTTCCTTTTCTAGCATAGGCCTCAAACCGCTCCAAATATTCACTTTCAGATCCTACAAAAAGAGTGTTTCCAAACTTCTCTATTAACTGGTAGGTTCAACTCTGTGAGTTGAACGCCCTCATCACAAAGAAGTTTCTGAGAATGCTTCTCTCTAGTTTTGATGGGAAGATATTTCCTTTTCCATCATAGGCCTCCAGGTGCTCCAAATAAACACTTGCAGATTCTTCAAACTTAGTGTTTCAAAACTGTTCTATCAAAGGAACGTTCAAGTCTGGGAGTTGAATGAACTCATCACAAAGAAGTTTCTCAGAATGCTTCTGTCTAGTTTTTAGGTGAAGATATTTCATTTCCCAGCATAGGCCTCAAAGAGCTCCAAATATCCACTTGCAGATTCTACAAAAAGTGTGTTTCCAAACTGCTCTTTCAAAATTAAGGTTCAAGTCGGTGAGCTGAACGCACTCATCACAAAGAAGTTTCTGAGAATGCTTCTGTCTAGTTTTCATGTGAAGATATTTCGTTTGCCATCATAGGCCTCAAATCTCTCCAAACATCCGCTAGCAAATTCTACAAAAGGAGTGTTTCAAAAGTGCGCTATCAAAAGGAAGAGTCCACTATGTCAGTTGAATGTATAAAGCACACGGAAGGTTCTGGGAATGCTTCTGTCTAGTTTTTAGGTGAAGATATTTTGTTTCCCAGCATAGGCCTCAAAGCGATCCAAATATCCCCTTGCAGATTCTACACAAAGAGTGTTTCCAAACTGCTCTTTCAAAAGGAAGGTTCAAGTCTGTGAGTTGAGTGCACTCATCACAAAGAAGTTTCTGAGAATGCTTCTGTCTACTTTTTGTATGAAGATCTTTCCTTTTCCAACAGTGGCCACAAAGCGCTCCAAATAAACAATTGCAGATTCTACAAAAGGAGAGTTTCAAAACTGTTCTATCAAAAGGAACGTTCAAGTCTGTGAGTTGAATGCATTCATCACACAGAAGTTTCTGAGAATGCTTCTGTCTAGTTTTTAGGTGAAGATATTTCATTTCCCAGCATAGGCCTCAAAGCGCTCCAAATACCCACTTGCAAATTCTACAAAAAGAGTGTTTCAAAGCTGCTGTTTCAAAAGGAAGGTTCAAGTTTGTGTGTTGAATGCACTCATCGGAAAGAAGTTTCTGAGAATGCTTCTGTCTAGTTCTCATATGAAGATATTTCCTTTTCCAACATAGGCCTCAAAGCGCTCCAAATAAACACTTGCAGATTCTACAAAAGGAGTGTTTCGAAACTGATCTATCAAAAGGAGCGTTCAAGTCTGTGAGTTGAATGCACTCATCACACAGTAGTTTCTGAGAATGCTTCTGTCTAGTTTTTAGGTGAAGATATTTCTTTTCCCAGCCTAGGCCTCAAAGCGCTCCAAGTATCCACTTGCAGATTCTACAAAAGGAGTATTTCCTAGCTGCTCTTTCAAAAGGAAGGTTCAAGTCTGTGTGTTGAATGCACTCATCACAAAGAAGTTTCTGAGAATGCTTCTGTCTAGTTCTTACGTGAAGATATTTCCTTTTCCTAGCATAGGCCTCAAAGCGCTCCAAATAACCACATGCAGATTGTACAAAAAGAGTGTTTCAAAACTGTTCTATCAAAAGGAAGGTTCAAACCTGTGAGTTGAATGCAGGCATTGCGAAGAACTTTCTGAGAATGCTTCTCTCTAGCTTTTAGGTGAAGATATTCCATTTTACAGCATAGGCCTCAAAGTGCTCCCAATAACCACTTGCAGATTTTACAAAAACAGTGTTTCAAAACTGCCCTTTCTAAAGGAAGGTTCAAGTCTGGGAGTTGAATGCACTCAACACAAAGAAGTTTCTGAGAATGCTTCTATCCAGTTTTTATGTGAAGATATTTCCTTTTCTAGCATAGGCCTCAAACTGCTCCAAATATTCACTTTCAGATTCTACAAAAAGAGTGTTTCCAAACTTCTCTATTAACTGGTTCAACTCACAGAGTTGAACGCCCTCATCACAAAGAAGTTTCTGAGAATGCTTCTCTCCAGTTTTGATGGGAAGATATTTCCTTTTCCATCATAGGCCTCAAGGTGCTCCGAATAAACACTTGCAGATTCTACAAACTTAGTGTTTCAAAACTGTTCTATGAAAAGGAACATTCAAGTCTGGGAGTTGAATGAACTCATCACAAAGAAGTTTCTCAGAATGCTTCTGTCTAGATTTTAGGTGAAGATATTTCCTTTCCCAGCATAGGCCTCAAAGCGCTCCAAATATCCACTTGCAGATTCTACAAAAAGAGAGTTTCCAAAGTGCTCCTTCAAAAGGAAGGTTCAAGTCTGTGAGCTGAACGCACTCATCACAAAGAAGTTTCTGAGAATGCTTCTGTGTAGTTTTCATGTGAAGATATTTCGTTTGCCATCATAGGCCTCAAATCTCTCCAAGCATCCGCTAGCAAATTCTACAAAAGGAGTGTTTCAAATGTGCGCTATCAAAAGGAAGAGTCCACTATGTCAGGTGAATGCATACAGCACACGGAAGGTTCTGAGAATGCTTCTGTCTAGTTTTTAGGTGAAGATATTTCATTTCCCAGCATAGGCCTCAAAGCGATCCAAATATCCCCTTGCAGATTCTACAAAAAGAGTGTTTCCAAACTGCTCTTTCAAAAGGAAGGTTCAAGTCTGTGAGTTGAGTGCACTCATCACAAAGAAGTTTCTGAGAATGCTTCTGTCTGGATTTTATATGAAGATCTTTCCTTTTCCAACATTGGCCACAAAGCACTCCAAATAAACAATTGCATATTCTACAAAAGGAGTGTTTCGAAACTGATCTATCAAAAGGAGCGTTCAAGTCTGTGAGTTGAATGCATTCATCACACAGAAGTTTCTGAGAATGCTTCTGTCTAGTTTTTAGGTGAAGATATTTCATTTCCCAGCATAGGCCTCAAAGCGCTCCAAATACCCACTTGCAAATTCTACAAAAAGAGTGTTTCAAAGCTGCTGTTTCAAAAGGAAGGTTCAAGTTTGTGTGTTGAATGCACTCATCGGAAAGAAGTTTCTGAGAATGCTTCTGTCTAGTTCTCATATGAAGATATTTCCTTTTCCAACATAGGCCTCAAAGCGCTCCAAATAAACACTTGCAGATTCTACAAAAGGAGTGTTTCGAAACTGATCTATCAAAAGGAGCGTTCAAGTCTGTGAGTTGAATGCACTCATCACACAGTAGTTTCTGAGAATGCTTCTGTCTAGTTTTTAGGTGAAGATATTTCTTTTCCCAGCCTAGGCCTCAAAGCGCTCCAAGTATCCACTTGCAGATTCTACAAAAGGAGTATTTCCTAGCTGCTCTTTCAAAAGGAAGGTTCAAGTCTGTGTGTTGAATGCACTCATCACAAAGAAGTTTCTGAGAATGCTTCTGTCTAGTTCTTACGTGAAGATATTTCCTTTTCCTAGCATAGGCCTCAAAGCGCTCCAAATAACCACATGCAGATTGTACAAAAAGAGTGTTTCAAAACTGTTCTATCAAAAGGAAGGTTCAAACCTGTGAGTTGAATGCAGGCATTGCGAAGAACTTTCTGAGAATGCTTCTCTCTAGCTTTTAGGTGAAGATATTCCATTTTACAGCATAGGCCTCAAAGTGCTCCCAATAACCACCTGCAGATTTTACAAAAACAGTGTTTCAAAACTGCTCTTTCTAAAGGAATTTTCAAGTCTGGGAGTTGAATGCACTCAACACAAAGAAGTTTCTGAGAATGCTTCTATCCAGTTTTTATGTGAAGATATTTCCTTTTCTAGCATAGGCCTCAAACCGCTCCAAATATTCACTTTCAGATCCTACAAAAAGAGTGTTTCCAAACTTCTCTATTAACTGGTAGGTTCAACTCTGTGAGTTGAACGCCCTCATCACAAAGAAGTTTCTGAGAATGCTTCTCTCTAGTTTTGATGGGAAGATATTTCCTTTTCCATCATAGGCCTCCAGGTGCTCCAAATAAACACTTGCAGATTCTTCAAACTTAGTGTTTCAAAACTGTTCTATCAAAGGAACGTTCAAGTCTGGGAGTTGAATGAACTCATCACAAAGAAGTTTCTCAGAATGCTTCTGTCTAGTTTTTAGGTGAAGATATTTCATTTCCCAGCATAGGCCTCAAAGAGCTCCAAATATCCACTTGCAGATTCTACAAAAAGTGTGTTTCCAAACTGCTCTTTCAAAATTAAGGTTCAAGTCGGTGAGCTGAACGCACTCATCACAAAGAAGTTTCTGAGAATGCTTCTGTCTAGTTTTCATGTGAAGATATTTCGTTTGCCATCATAGGCCTCAAATCTCTCCAAACATCCGCTAGCAAATTCTACAAAAGGAGTGTTTCAAAAGTGCGCTATCAAAAGGAAGAGTCCACTATGTCAGTTGAATGTATAAAGCACACGGAAGGTTCTGGGAATGCTTCTGTCTAGTTTTTAGGTGAAGATATTTTGTTTCCCAGCATAGGCCTCAAAGCGATCCAAATATCCCCTTGCAGATTCTACACAAAGAGTGTTTCCAAACTGCTCTTTCAAAAGGAAGGTTCAAGTCTGTGAGTTGAGTGCACTCATCACAAAGAAGTTTCTGAGAATGCTTCTGTCTACTTTTTGTATGAAGATCTTTCCTTTTCCAACATTGGCCACAAAGCGCTCCAAATAAACAATTGCAGATTCTACAAAAGGAGAGTTTCAAAACTGTTCTATCAAAAGGAACGTTCAAGTCTGTGAGTTGAATGCATTCATCACACAGAAGTTTCTGAGAATGCTTCTGTCTAGTTTTTAGGTGAAGATATTTCATTTCCCAGCATAGGCCTCAAAGCGCTCCAAATACCCACTTGCAAATTCTACAAAAAGAGTGTTTCAAAGCTGCTGTTTCAAAAGGAAGGTTCAAGTTTGTGTGTTGAATGCACTCATCGGAAAGAAGTTTCTGAGAATGCTTCTGTCTAGTTCTCATATGAAGATATTTCCTTTTCCAACATAGGCCTCAAAGCGCTCCAAATAAACACTTGCAGATTCTACAAAAGGAGTGTTTCGAAACTGATCTATCAAAAGGAGCGTTCAAGTCTGTGAGTTGAATGCACTCATCACACAGTAGTTTCTGAGAATGCTTCTGTCTAGTTTTTAGGTGAAGATATTTCTTTTCCCAGCCTAGGCCTCAAAGCGCTCCAAGTATCCACTTGCAGATTCTACAAAAGGAGTATTTCCTAGCTGCTCTTTCAAAAGGAAGGTTCAAGTCTGTGTGTTGAATGCACTCATCACAAAGAAGTTTCTGAGAATGCTTCTGTCTAGTTCTTACGTGAAGATATTTCCTTTTCCTAGCATAGCCCTCAAAGCGCTCCAAATAACCACATGCAGATTGTACAAAAAGAGTGTTTCAAAACTGTTCTATCAAAAGGAAGGTTCAAACCTGTGAGTTGAATGCAGGCATTGCGAAGAACTTTCTGAGAATGCTTCTCTCTAGCTTTTAGGTGAAGATATTCCATTTTACAGCATAGGCCTCAAAGTGCTCCCAATAACCACTTGCAGATTTTACAAAAACAGTGTTTCAAAACTGCCCTTTCTAAAGGAAGGTTCAAGTCTGGGAGTTGAATGCACTCAACACAAAGAAGTTTCTGAGAATGCTTCTATCCAGTTTTTATGTGAAGATATTTCCTTTTCTAGCATAGGCCTCAAACCGCTCCAAATATTCACTTTCAGATTCTACAAAAAGAGTGTTTCCAAACTTCTCTATTAACTGGTAGGTTCAACTCTGTGAGTTGAACGCCCTCATCACAAAGAAGTTTCTGAGAATGCTTCTCTCTAGTTTTGATGGGAAGATATTTCCTTTTCCATCATAGGCCTCAAGGTGCTCCGAATAAACACTTGCAGATTCTACAAACTTAGTGTTTCAAAACTGTTCTATCAAAAGGAACATTCAAGTCTGGGAGTTGAATGAACTCATCACAAAGAAGTTTCTCAGAATGCTTCTGTCTAGATTTTAGGTGAAGATATTTCCTTTCCCAGCATAGGCCTCAAAGCGCTCCAAATATCCACTTGCAGATTCTACAAAAAGAGAGTTTCCAAAGTGCTCCTTCAAAAGGAAGGTTCAAGTCTGTGAGCTGAACGCACTCATCACAAAGAAGTTTCTGAGAATGCTTCTGTGTAGTTTTCATGTGAAGATATTTCGTTTGCCATCATAGGCCTCAAATCTCTCCAAGCATCCGCTAGCAAATTCTACAAAAGGAGTGTTTCAAATGTGCGCTATCAAAAGGAAGAGTCCACTATGTCAGGTGAATGCATACAGCACACGGAAGGTTCTGAGAATGCTTCTGTCTAGTTTTTAGGTGAAGATATTTCATTTCCCAGCATAGGCCTCAAAGCGATCCAAATATCCCCTTGCAGATTCTACAAAAAGAGTGTTTCCAAACTGCTCTTTCAAAAGGAAGGTTCAAGTCTGTGAGTTGAGTGCACTCATCACAAAGAAGTTTCTGAGAATGCTTCTGTCTGGATTTTATATGAAGATCTTTCCTTTTCCAACATTGGCCACAAAGCACTCCAAATAAACAATTGCATATTCTACAAAAGGAGTGTTTCGAAACTGATCTATCAAAAGGAGCGTTCAAGTCTGTGAGTTGAATGCACTCATCACACAGTAGTTTCTGAGAATGCTTCTGTCTAGTTTTTAGGTGAAGATATTTCTTTTCCCAGCCTTGGCCTCAAAGCGCTCCAAGTATCCACTTGCCGATTCTACAAAAAGAGTATTTCATAGCTGTTCTTTCAAAAGGAAGGTTCAAGTCTGTGTGTTGAATGCACTCATCACAAGGAAGTTTCTGAGAATGCTTCTGTCTAGTTCTTACGTGAAGATATTTCCTTTTCCTAGCATAGGCCTCAAAGCGCTCCAAATATCCACTTGCAGATTTTACAAAAAGAGTGTTTCAAAACTGTTCTATTAAAAGGAAGGTTCAAATCTGTGAGGTGAATGCAGGCATTGTGAAGAAATTTCTGAGAATGCTTCTCTGTAGCTTTTAGGTGAAGATATTCCATTTTACAGCATAGGCCTCAAAGTGCTCCCAATAACCACTTGCAGATTTTACAAAAACAGTGTTTCAAAACTGCTCTTTCTAAAGGAATTTTCAAGTCTGGGAGTTGAATGCACTCAACACAAAGAAGTTTCTGAGAATGCTTCTATCCAGTTTTTATGTGAAGATATTTCCTTTTCTAGCATAGGCCTCAAACCGCTCCAAATATTCACTTGCAGATTCTACAAAAATAGTGTTTCCAAACTTCTCTATTAACTGGTGGGTTCAACTCTGTGAGTTGAACGCCCTCATCACAAAGAAGTTTCTGAGAATGCTTCTCTCTAGTTTTGATGGGAAGATATTTCCTTTTCCATCATAGGCCTCAAGGTGCTCCGAATAAACACTTGCACATTCTACAAACTTAGTGTTTCAAAACTGTTCTATCAAAGGAACGTTCCAGTCTGGGAGTTGAATGAACTCATCACAAAGATATTTCTCAGAATGCTTCTGTCTAGTTTTTAGGTGAAGATATTTCATTTCCCAGCATAGGCCTCAAAGAGCTCCAAATATCCACTTGCAGATTCTACAAAAAGTGTGTTTCCAAACTGCTCTTTCAAAAGGAAGGTTTAAGTCGGTGAGCTGAACGCACTCGTCACAAAGAAGTTTCTGAGAATGCTTCTGTCTAGTTTTCATGTGAAGATATTTCGTTTGCCATCATAGGCCTCAAATCTCTCCAAACATCCGCTAGCAAATTCTACAAAAGGAGTGTTTCAAAAGTGCGCTATCAAAAGGAAGAGTCCACTATGTCAGTTGAATGCATAAAGCACACGGAAGGTTCTGGGAATGCTTCTGTCTAGTTTTTAGGTGAAGATATTTTGTTTCCCAGCATAGGCCTCAAAGCGATCCAAATATCCCCTTGCAGATTCTACCCAAAGAGTGTTTCCAAACTGCTCTTTCAAAAGGAAGGTTCAAGTCTGTGAGTTGAGTGCACTCATCACAAAGAAGTTTCTGAGAATGCTTCTGTCTACTTTTTGTATGAAGATCTTTCCTTTTCCAACATTGGCCACAAAGCGCTCCAAATAAACAATTGCAGATTCTACAAAAGGAGAGTTTCAAAACTGTTCTATCAAAAGGAACGTTCAAGTCTGTGAGTTGAATGCATTCATCACACAGAAGTTTCTGAGAATGCTTCTGTCTAGTTTTTAGGTGAAGATATTTCATTTCCCAACATAGGCCTCAAAGCGCTCCAAATACCCACTTGCAAATTCTACAAAAAGAGTGTTTCAAAGCTGCTGTTTCAAAAGGAAGGTTCAAGTTTGTGTGTTGAATGCACTCATCGGAAAGAAGTTTCTGAGAATGCTTCTGTCTATTTCTCATATGAAGATATTTCCTTTTTCAACATAGGCCTCAAAGCGCTCCAAATAAACACTTGCAGATTCTACAAAAGGAGTGTTTCGAAACTGATCTATCAAAAGGAGCGTTCAAGTCTGTGAGTTGAATGCACTCATCACACAGTAGTTTCTGAGAATGCTTCTGTCTAGTTTTTAGGTGAAGATATTTCTTTTCCCAGCCTAGGCCTCAAAGCGCTCCAAGTATCCACTTGCAGATTCTACAAAAGGAGTATTTCCTAGCTGCTCTTTCAAAAGGAAGGTTCAAGTCTGTGTGTTGAATGCACTCATCACAAAGAAGTTTCTGAGAATGCTTCTGTCTAGTTCTTACGTGAAGATATTTCCTTTTCCTAGCATAGGCCTCAAAGCGCTCCAAATAACCACATGCAGATTTTACAAAAAGAGTGTTTCAAAACTGTTCTATCAAACGGAAGGTTCAAATCTGTGAGTTGAATGCAGGCATTGTGAAGAACTTTCTGAGAATGCTTCTCTCTAGCTTTTAGGTGAAGATATTCCAATTTACAGCATAGGCCTCAAAGTGCTCCCAATAACCACTTGCAGATTTTACAAAAACAGTGTTTCAAAACTGCCCTTTCTAAAGGAAGGTTCAAGTCTGGGAGTTGAATGCACTCAACACAAAGAAGTTTCTGAGAATGCTTCTATCCAGTTTTTATGTGAAGATATTTCCTTTTCTAGCATAGGCCTCAAACCGCTCCAAATATTCACTTTCAAATTCTACAAAAAGAGTGTTTCCAAACTTCTCTATTAACTGGTAGGTTCAACTGTGTGAGTTGAACGACCTCATCACAAAGAAGTTTCTGAGAATGCTTCTCTCTAGTTTTGATGGGAAGATATTTCCTTTTCCATCATAGGCCTCAAGGTGCTCCGAATAAACACTTGAAGATTCTACAAACTTAGTGTTTCAAAAGTGTTCTATCAAAAGGAACGTTCAAGTCTGGGAGTTGAATGAACTCATCACAAAGAAGTTTCTCAGAATGCTTCTGTCTAGATTTTAGGTGAAGATATTTCCTTTCCCAGCATAGGCCTCAAAGCGCTCCAAATATCCACTTGCAGATTCTACAAAAAGAGTGTTTCCAAACTGCTCCTTCAAAAGGAAGGTTCAAGTCTGTGAGCTGAACGCACTCATCACAAAGAAGTTTCTGATAATGCTTCTGTCTAGTTTTCATGTGAAGATATTTCGTTTGCCATCATAGGCCTCAAATCTCTCCAATCATCCGCTAGCAAATTCTACAAAAGGAGTGTTTGAAAAGTGCGCTATCAAAAGGAAGAGTCCACTATGTCAGGTGAATGCATACAGCACACGGAAGGTTCTGAGAATGCTTCTGTCTAGTTTTTAGGTGAAGACATTTCATTTCCCAGCTTAGGCCTCAAAGCGATCCAAATATCCCCTTGCAGATTCTACAAAAAGAGTGTTTCCAAACTGCTCTTTCAAAAGGAAGGTTCAAGTCTGTGAGTTGAGTGCACTCATCACAAAGAAGTTTCCGAGAATGCTTCTGTCTGGTTTTTATATGAAGGTCTTTCCTTTAACAACATTGGCCACAAAGCGGTCCAAATAAACAATTGCAGATTCTACAAAAGGAGTGTTTCGAAACTGGTCTATCAAAAGGAGCGTTCAAGTCTGTGAGTTGAATGCACTCATCACACAGTAGTTTCTGAGAATGCTTCTGTCTAGTTTTTAGGTGAAGATATTTCTTTTCCCAGCCTAGGCCTCAAAGCGCTCCAAGTATCCACTTGCCGATTCTACAAAAAGAGTATTTCATAGATGCTCTTTCAAAAGGAAGGTTCAAGTCTGTGTGTTGAATGCACTCATCACAAGGAAGTTTCTGAGAATGCTTCTGTCTAGTTCTTACGTGAAGATATTTCCTTTTCCTAGCATAGGCCTCAAAGCGCTCCAAATATCCACTTGCAGATTTTACAAAAAGAGTGTTTCAAAACTGTTCTATCAAAAGGAAGGTTCAAATCTGTGAGGTGAATGCAGGCATTGCGAAGAACTTTCTGAGAATGCTTCTCTCTAGCTTTTAGGTGAAGATATTCCATTTTACAGCATAGGCCTCAAGGTGCTCCCAATAACCACTTGCAGATTTTACAAAAACAGTGTTTCAAAACTGCTCTTTCTAAAGGAATTTTCAAGTCTGGGAGTTGAATGCACTCAACACAAAGAAGTTTCTGAGAATGCTTCTATCCAGTTTTTATGTGAAGATATTTCCTTTTCTAGCATAGGCCTCAAACCGCTCCAAATATTCAATTGGAGATTCTACACAAAGAGTGTTTCCAAACTTCTCTATTAACTGGTAGGTTCAATTCTGTGAGTTCAACGCCCTCATCACAAAGAAGTTTCTGAGAATGCTTCTCTCTAGTTTTGATGGGAAGATATTTCCTTTTCCATCATATTCCTCAAGGTGCTCCGAATAAACACTTGCAGATTCTACAAACTTAGTGTTTCAAAACTGTTCTATCAAAGGAACGTTCAGGTCTGGGAGTTGAATGAACTCATCACAAAGAAGTTTCTCAGAATGCTTCTGTCTAGTTTTTAGGTGAAGATATTTCATTTCCCAGCTTAGGCCTCAAAGAGCTCGAAATATCCACTTGCAGATTCTACAAAAAGTGTGTTTCCAAACTGCTCTTTCAAAAGGAAGGTTCAAGTCGGTGAGCTGAACGCACTCATCACAAAGAAGTTTCTGAGAATGCTTCTGTCTAGTTTTCATGTGAAGATATTTCGTTTGCCATCATAGGCCTCAAATCTCTCCAAACATCCGCTAGCAAATTCTACAAAAGGAGTGTTTCAAAAGTGCGCTATCAAAAGGAAGAGTCCACTATGTCAGCTGAATGCATAAAGCACACGGAAGGTTCTGGGAATGCTTCTGTCTAGTTTTTAGGTGAAGATATTTCGTTTCCCAGCATAGGCCTCAAAGCGATCCAAATATCCCCTTGCAGATTCTACCCAAAGAGTGTTTCCAAACTGCTCTTTCAAAAGGAAGGTTCAAGTCTGTGAGTTGAGTGCACTCATCGCAAAGAAGTTTCTGAGAATGCTTCTGTCTACTTTTTGTATGAAGATCTTTCCTTTTCCAACATTGGCCACAAAGCGCTCCAAATAAACAATTGCAGATTCTACAAAAGGAGTGTTTCAAAACTGTTCTATCAAAAGGAACGTTCAAGTCTGTGAGTTGAATGCATTCATCACACAGAAGTTTCTGAGAATGCTTCTGTCTAGTTTTTAGGTGAAGATATTTCATTTCCCAGCATAGGCCTCAAAGCCCTCCAAATACCCTCTTGCAAATTCTACAAAAAGAGTGTTTCAAAGCTGCTGTTTCAAAAGGAAGGTTCAAGTTTGTGTGTTGAATGCACTCATCGGAAAGAAGTTTCTGAGAATGCTTCTGTCTAGTTTTCATATGAAGATATTTCCTTTTCCAACATAGGCCTCAAAGCGCTCCAAATAAACACTTGCATATTCTACAAAAGGAGTGTTTCGAAACTGATCTATCAAAAGGAGCGTTCAAGTCTGTGAGTTGAATGCACTCATCACACAGTAGTTTCTGAGAATGCTTCTGTCTAGTTTTTAGGTGAAGATATTTCTTTTCCCAGCCTAGGCCTCAAAGCGCTCCAAGTATCCACTTGCAGATTCTACAAAAGGAGTATTTCCTAGCTGCTCTTTCAAAAGGAATGTTCAAGTCTGTGTGTTGAATGCACTCATCACAAAGAAGTTTCTGAGAATGCTTCTGTCTAGTTCTTACGTGAAGATAATTCCTTTTCCTAGCATAGGCCTCAAAGCGCTCCAAATAACCACATGCAGATTGTACAAAAAGAGTGTTTCAAAACTGTTCTATCAAAAGGAAGGTTCAAATCTGTGAGTTGAATGCAGGCATTGCGAAGAACTTTCTGAGAATGCTTCTCTCTAGCTTTTAGGTGAAGATATTCCATTTTACAGCATAGGCCTCAAAGTGCTCCCAATAACCACTTGCAGGTTTTACAAAAACAGTGTTTCAAAACTGCCCTTTCTAAAGGAAGGTTCAAGTCTGGGAGTTGAATGCACTCAACACAAAGAAGTTTCTGAGAATGCTTCTGCCCAGTTTTTATGTGAAGATATTTCCTTGTCTAGCATAGGCCTCAAACTGCTCCAAATATTCACTTTCAGATTCTACAAAAAGAGTGTTTCCAAACTTCTCTATTAACTGGTTGGTTCAACTCTGTGAGTTGAACGCCCTCATCACAAAGAAGTTTCTGAGAATGCTTCTCTCTAGTTTTGATGGGAAGATATTTCCTTTTCCATCATAGGCCTCAAGGTGCTCCGAATAAACACTTGAAGATTCTACAAACTTAGTGTTTCAAAACTGTTCTATCAAAGGGAACATTCAAGTCTGGGAGTTGAATGAACTCATCACAAAGAAGTTTCTCAGAATGCTTCTGTCTAGATTTTAGGTGAAGATATTTCCTTTCCCAGCATAGGCCTCAAAGCGCTCCAAATATCCACTTGCAGATTCTACAAAAAGAGAGTTTCCAAAGTGCTCCTTCAAAAGGAAGGTTCAAGTCTGTGAGCTGAAGGCACTCATCACAAAGAAGTTTCTGAGAATGCTTCTGTGTAGTTTTCATGTGAAGATATTTCGTTTGCCATCATAGGCCTCAAATCTCTCCAAGCATCCGCTAGCAAATTCTACAAAAGGAGTGTTTCAAATGTGCGCTATCAAAAGGAAGAGTCCACTATGTCAGGTGAATGCATACAGCACACGGAAGGTTCTGAGAATGCTTCTGTCTAGTTTTTAGGTGAAGATATTTCATTTCCCAGCATAGGCCTCAAAGCGATCCAAATATCCCCTTGCAGATTCTACAAAAAGAGTGTTTCCAAACTGCTCTTTCAAAAGGAAGGTTCAAGTCTGTGAGTTGAGTGCACTCATCACAAAGAAGTTTCTGAGAATGCTTCTGTCTGGATTTTATATGAAGATCTTTCCTTTTCCAACATTGGCCACAAAGCACTCCAAATAAACAATTGCATATTCTACAAAAGGAGTGTTTCGAAACTGATCTATCAAAAGGAGCGTTCAAGTCTGTGAGTTGAATGCACTCATCACACAGTAGTTTCTGAGAATGCTTCTGTCTAGTTTTTAGGTGAAGATATTTCTTTTCCCAGCCTTGGCCTCAAAGCGCTCCAAGTATCCACTTGCCGATTCTACAAAAAGAGTATTTCATAGCTGTTCTTTCAAAAGGAAGGTTCAAGTCTGTGTGTTGAATGCACTCATCACAAGGAAGTTTCTGAGAATGCTTCTGTCTAGTTCTTACGTGAAGATATTTCCTTTTCCTAGCATAGGCCTCAAAGCGCTCCAAATATCCACTTGCAGATTTTACAAAAAGAGTGTTTCAAAACTGTTCTATTAAAAGGAAGGTTCAAATCTGTGAGGTGAATGCAGGCATTGTGAAGAAATTTCTGAGAATGCTTCTCTGTAGCTTTTAGGTGAAGATATTCCATTTTACAGCATAGGCCTCAAAGTGCTCCCAATAACCACTTGCAGATTTTACAAAAACAGTGTTTCAAAACTGCTCTTTCTAAAGGAATTTTCAAGTCTGGGAGTTGAATGCACTCAACACAAAGAAGTTTCTGAGAATGCTTCTATCCAGTTTTTATGTGAAGATATTTCCTTTTCTAGCATAGGCCTCAAACCGCTCCAAATATTCACTTGCAGATTCTACAAAAATAGTGTTTCCAAACTTCTCTATTAACTGGTGGGTTCAACTCTGTGAGTTGAACGCCCTCATCACAAAGAAGTTTCTGAGAATGCTTCTCTCTAGTTTTGATGGGAAGATATTTCCTTTTCCATCATAGGCCTCAAGGTGCTCCGAATAAACACTTGCACATTCTACAAACTTAGTGTTTCAAAACTGTTCTATCAAAGGAACGTTCCAGTCTGGGAGTTGAATGAACTCATCACAAAGATATTTCTCAGAATGCTTCTGTCTAGTTTTTAGGTGAAGATATTTCATTTCCCAGCATAGGCCTCAAAGAGCTCCAAATATCCACTTGCAGATTCTACAAAAAGTGTGTTTCCAAACTGCTCTTTCAAAAGGAAGGTTTAAGTCGGTGAGCTGAACGCACTCGTCACAAAGAAGTTTCTGAGAATGCTTCTGTCTAGTTTTCATGTGAAGATATTTCGTTTGCCATCATAGGCCTCAAATCTCTCCAAACATCCGCTAGCAAATTCTACAAAAGGAGTGTTTCAAAAGTGCGCTATCAAAAGGAAGAGTCCACTATGTCAGTTGAATGCATAAAGCACACGGAAGGTTCTGGGAATGCTTCTGTCTAGTTTTTAGGTGAAGATATTTCGTTTCCCAGCATAGGCCTCAAAGCGATCCAAATATCCCCTTGCAGATTCTACCCAAAGAGTGTTTCCAAACTGCTCTTTCAAAAGGAAGGTTCAAGTCTGTGAGTTGAGTGCACTCATCACAAAGAAGTTTCTGAGAATGCTTCTGTCTACTTTTTGTATGAAGATCTTTCCTTTTCCAACATTGGCCACAAAGCGCTCCAAATAAACAATTGCAGATTCTACAAAAGGAGAGTTTCAAAACTGTTCTATCAAAAGGAACGTTCAAGTCTGTGAGTTGAATGCATTCATCACACAGAAGTTTCTGAGAATGCTTCTGTCTAGTTTTTAGGTGAAGATATTTCATTTCCCAACATAGGCCTCAAAGCGCTCCAAATACCCACTTGCAAATTCTACAAAAAGAGTGTTTCAAAGCTGCTGTTTCAAAAGGAAGGTTCAAGTTTGTGTGTTGAATGCACTCATCGGAAAGAAGTTTCTGAGAATGCTTCTGTCTATTTCTCATATGAAGATATTTCCTTTTTCAACATAGGCCTCAAAGCGCTCCAAATAAACACTTGCAGATTCTACAAAAGGAGTGTTTCGAAACTGATCTATCAAAAGGAGCGTTCAAGTCTGTGAGTTGAATGCACTCATCACACAGTAGTTTCTGAGAATGCTTCTGTCTAGTTTTTAGGTGAAGATATTTCTTTTCCCAGCCTAGGCCTCAAAGCGCTCCAAGTATCCACTTGCAGATTCTACAAAAGGAGTATTTCCTAGCTGCTCTTTCAAAAGGAAGGTTCAAGTCTGTGTGTTGAATGCACTCATCACAAAGAAGTTTCTGAGAATGCTTCTGTCTAGTTCTTACGTGAAGATATTTCCTTTTCCTAGCATAGGCCTCAAAGCGCTCCAAATAACCACATGCAGATTTTACAAAAAGAGTGTTTCAAAACTGTTCTATCAAACGGAAGGTTCAAATCTGTGAGTTGAATGCAGGCATTGTGAAGAACTTTCTGAGAATGCTTCTCTCTAGCTTTTAGGTGAAGATATTCCAATTTACAGCATAGGCCTCAAAGTGCTCCCAATAACCACTTGCAGATTTTACAAAAACAGTGTTTCAAAACTGCCCTTTCTAAAGGAAGGTTCAAGTCTGGGAGTTGAATGCACTCAACACAAAGAAGTTTCTGAGAATGCTTCTATCCAGTTTTTATGTGAAGATATTTCCTTTTCTAGCATAGGCCTCAAACCGCTCCAAATATTCACTTTCAAATTCTACAAAAAGAGTGTTTCCAAACTTCTCTATTAACTGGTAGGTTCAACTGTGTGAGTTGAACGACCTCATCACAAAGAAGTTTCTGAGAATGCTTCTCTCTAGTTTTGATGGGAAGATATTTCCTTTTCCATCATAGGCCTCAAGGTGCTCCGAATAAACACTTGAAGATTCTACAAACTTAGTGTTTCAAAAGTGTTCTATCAAAAGGAACGTTCAAGTCTGGGAGTTGAATGAACTCATCACAAAGAAGTTTCTCAGAATGCTTCTGTCTAGATTTTAGGTGAAGATATTTCCTTTCCCAGCATAGGCCTCAAAGCGCTCCAAATATCCACTTGCAGATTCTACAAAAAGAGTGTTTCCAAACTGCTCCTTCAAAAGGAAGGTTCAAGTCTGTGAGCTGAACGCACTCATCACAAAGAAGTTTCTGATAATGCTTCTGTCTAGTTTTCATGTGAAGATATTTCGTTTGCCATCATAGGCCTCAAATCTCTCCAATCATCCGCTAGCAAATTCTACAAAAGGAGTGTTTGAAAAGTGCGCTATCAAAAGGAAGAGTCCACTATGTCAGGTGAATGCATACAGCACACGGAAGGTTCTGAGAATGCTTCTGTCTAGTTTTTAGGTGAAGACATTTCATTTCCCAGCTTAGGCCTCAAAGCGATCCAAATATCCCCTTGCAGATTCTACAAAAAGAGTGTTTCCAAACTGCTCTTTCAAAAGGAAGGTTCAAGTCTGTGAGTTGAGTGCACTCATCACAAAGAAGTTTCCGAGAATGCTTCTGTCTGGTTTTTATATGAAGGTCTTTCCTTTAACAACATTGGCCACAAAGCGGTCCAAATAAACAATTGCAGATTCTACAAAAGGAGTGTTTCGAAACTGGTCTATCAAAAGGAGCGTTCAAGTCTGTGAGTTGAATGCACTCATCACACAGTAGTTTCTGAGAATGCTTCTGTCTAGTTTTTAGGTGAAGATATTTCTTTTCCCAGCCTAGGCCTCAAAGCGCTCCAAGTATCCACTTGCCGATTCTACAAAAAGAGTATTTCATAGATGCTCTTTCAAAAGGAAGGTTCAAGTCTGTGTGTTGAATGCACTCATCACAAGGAAGTTTCTGAGAATGCTTCTGTCTAGTTCTTACGTGAAGATATTTCCTTTTCCTAGCATAGGCCTCAAAGCGCTCCAAATATCCACTTGCAGATTTTACAAAAAGAGTGTTTCAAAACTGTTCTATCAAAAGGAAGGTTCAAATCTGTGAGGTGAATGCAGGCATTGCGAAGAACTTTCTGAGAATGCTTCTCTCTAGCTTTTAGGTGAAGATATTCCATTTTACAGCATAGGCCTCAAGGTGCTCCCAATAACCACTTGCAGATTTTACAAAAACAGTGTTTCAAAACTGCTCTTTCTAAAGGAATTTTCAAGTCTGGGAGTTGAATGCACTCAACACAAAGAAGTTTCTGAGAATGCTTCTATCCAGTTTTTATGTGAAGATATTTCCTTTTCTAGCATAGGCCTCAAACCGCTCCAAATATTCAATTGGAGATTCTACACAAAGAGTGTTTCCAAACTTCTCTATTAACTGGTAGGTTCAATTCTGTGAGTTCAACGCCCTCATCACAAAGAAGTTTCTGAGAATGCTTCTCTCTAGTTTTGATGGGAAGATATTTCCTTTTCCATCATATTCCTCAAGGTGCTCCGAATAAACACTTGCAGATTCTACAAACTTAGTGTTTCAAAACTGTTCTATCAAAGGAACGTTCAGGTCTGGGAGTTGAATGAACTCATCACAAAGAAGTTTCTCAGAATGCTTCTGTCTAGTTTTTAGGTGAAGATATTTCATTTCCCAGCTTAGGCCTCAAAGAGCTCGAAATATCCACTTGCAGATTCTACAAAAAGTGTGTTTCCAAACTGCTCTTTCAAAAGGAAGGTTCAAGTCGGTGAGCTGAACGCACTCATCACAAAGAAGTTTCTGAGAATGCTTCTGTCTAGTTTTCATGTGAAGATATTTCGTTTGCCATCATAGGCCTCAAATCTCTCCAAACATCCGCTAGCAAATTCTACAAAAGGAGTGTTTCAAAAGTGCGCTATCAAAAGGAAGAGTCCACTATGTCAGCTGAATGCATAAAGCACACGGAAGGTTCTGGGAATGCTTCTGTCTAGTTTTTAGGTGAAGATATTTCGTTTCCCAGCATAGGCCTCAAAGCGATCCAAATATCCCCTTGCAGATTCTACCCAAAGAGTGTTTCCAAACTGCTCTTTCAAAAGGAAGGTTCAAGTCTGTGAGTTGAGTGCACTCATCGCAAAGAAGTTTCTGAGAATGCTTCTGTCTACTTTTTGTATGAAGATCTTTCCTTTTCCAACATTGGCCACAAAGCGCTCCAAATAAACAATTGCAGATTCTACAAAAGGAGTGTTTCAAAACTGTTCTATCAAAAGGAACGTTCAAGTCTGTGAGTTGAATGCATTCATCACACAGAAGTTTCTGAGAATGCTTCTGTCTAGTTTTTAGGTGAAGATATTTCATTTCCCAGCATAGGCCTCAAAGCCCTCCAAATACCCTCTTGCAAATTCTACAAAAAGAGTGTTTCAAAGCTGCTGTTTCAAAAGGAAGGTTCAAGTTTGTGTGTTGAATGCACTCATCGGAAAGAAGTTTCTGAGAATGCTTCTGTCTAGTTTTCATATGAAGATATTTCCTTTTCCAACATAGGCCTCAAAGCGCTCCAAATAAACACTTGCATATTCTACAAAAGGAGTGTTTCGAAACTGATCTATCAAAAGGAGCGTTCAAGTCTGTGAGTTGAATGCACTCATCACACAGTAGTTTCTGAGAATGCTTCTGTCTAGTTTTTAGGTGAAGATATTTCTTTTCCCAGCCTAGGCCTCAAAGCGCTCCAAGTATCCACTTGCAGATTCTACAAAAGGAGTATTTCCTAGCTGCTCTTTCAAAAGGAATGTTCAAGTCTGTGTGTTGAATGCACTCATCACAAAGAAGTTTCTGAGAATGCTTCTGTCTAGTTCTTACGTGAAGATAATTCCTTTTCCTAGCATAGGCCTCAAAGCGCTCCAAATAACCACATGCAGATTGTACAAAAAGAGTGTTTCAAAACTGTTCTATCAAAAGGAAGGTTCAAATCTGTGAGTTGAATGCAGGCATTGCGAAGAACTTTCTGAGAATGCTTCTCTCTAGCTTTTAGGTGAAGATATTCCATTTTACAGCATAGGCCTCAAAGTGCTCCCAATAACCACTTGCAGGTTTTACAAAAACAGTGTTTCAAAACTGCCCTTTCTAAAGGAAGGTTCAAGTCTGGGAGTTGAATGCACTCAACACAAAGAAGTTTCTGAGAATGCTTCTGCCCAGTTTTTATGTGAAGATATTTCCTTGTCTAGCATAGGCCTCAAACTGCTCCAAATATTCACTTTCAGATTCTACAAAAAGAGTGTTTCCAAACTTCTCTATTAACTGGTTGGTTCAACTCTGTGAGTTGAACGCCCTCATCACAAAGAAGTTTCTGAGAATGCTTCTCTCTAGTTTTGATGGGAAGATATTTCCTTTTCCATCATAGGCCTCAAGGTGCTCCGAATAAACACTTGAAGATTCTACAAACTTAGTGTTTCAAAACTGTTCTATCAAAGGGAACATTCAAGTCTGGGAGTTGAATGAACTCATCACAAAGAAGTTTCTCAGAATGCTTCTGTCTAGATTTTAGGTGAAGATATTTCCTTTCCCAGCATAGGCCTCAAAGCGCTCCAAATATCCACTTGCAGATTCTACAAAAAGAGAGTTTCCAAAGTGCTCCTTCAAAAGGAAGGTTCAAGTCTGTGAGCTGAAGGCACTCATCACAAAGAAGTTTCTGAGAATGCTTCTGTGTAGTTTTCATGTGAAGATATTTCGTTTGCCATCATAGGCCTCAAATCTCTCCAAGCATCCGCTAGCAAATTCTACAAAAGGAGTGTTTCAAATGTGCGCTATCAAAAGGAAGAGTCCACTATGTCAGGTGAATGCATACAGCACACGGAAGGTTCTGAGAATGCTTCTGTCTAGTTTTTAGGTGAAGATATTTCATTTCCCAGCATAGGCCTCAAAGCGATCCAAATATCCCCTTGCAGATTCTACAAAAAGAGTGTTTCCAAACTGCTCTTTCAAAAGGAAGGTTCAAGTCTGTGAGTTGAGTGCACTCATCACAAAGAAGTTTCTGAGAATGCTTCTGTCTGGATTTTATATGAAGATCTTTCCTTTTCCAACATTGGCCACAAAGCACTCCAAATAAACAATTGCATATTCTACAAAAGGAGTGTTTCGAAACTGATCTATCAAAAGGAGCGTTCAAGTCTGTGAGTTGAATGCACTCATCACACAGTAGTTTCTGAGAATGCTTCTGTCTAGTTTTTAGGTGAAGATATTTCTTTTCCCAGCCTTGGCCTCAAAGCGCTCCAAGTATCCACTTGCCGATTCTACAAAAAGAGTATTTCATAGCTGTTCTTTCAAAAGGAAGGTTCAAGTCTGTGTGTTGAATGCACTCATCACAAGGAAGTTTCTGAGAATGCTTCTGTCTAGTTCTTACGTGAAGATATTTCCTTTTCCTAGCATAGGCCTCAAAGCGCTCCAAATATCCACTTGCAGATTTTACAAAAAGAGTGTTTCAAAACTGTTCTATTAAAAGGAAGGTTCAAATCTGTGAGGTGAATGCAGGCATTGTGAAGAAATTTCTGAGAATGCTTCTCTGTAGCTTTTAGGTGAAGATATTCCATTTTACAGCATAGGCCTCAAAGTGCTCCCAATAACCACTTGCAGATTTTACAAAAACAGTGTTTCAAAACTGCTCTTTCTAAAGGAATTTTCAAGTCTGGGAGTTGAATGCACTCAACACAAAGAAGTTTCTGAGAATGCTTCTATCCAGTTTTTATGTGAAGATATTTCCTTTTCTAGCATAGGCCTCAAACCGCTCCAAATATTCACTTGCAGATTCTACAAAAATAGTGTTTCCAAACTTCTCTATTAACTGGTGGGTTCAACTCTGTGAGTTGAACGCCCTCATCACAAAGAAGTTTCTGAGAATGCTTCTCTCTAGTTTTGATGGGAAGATATTTCCTTTTCCATCATAGGCCTCAAGGTGCTCCGAATAAACACTTGCACATTCTACAAACTTAGTGTTTCAAAACTGTTCTATCAAAGGAACGTTCCAGTCTGGGAGTTGAATGAACTCATCACAAAGATATTTCTCAGAATGCTTCTGTCTAGTTTTTAGGTGAAGATATTTCATTTCCCAGCATAGGCCTCAAAGAGCTCCAAATATCCACTTGCAGATTCTACAAAAAGTGTGTTTCCAAACTGCTCTTTCAAAAGGAAGGTTTAAGTCGGTGAGCTGAACGCACTCGTCACAAAGAAGTTTCTGAGAATGCTTCTGTCTAGTTTTCATGTGAAGATATTTCGTTTGCCATCATAGGCCTCAAATCTCTCCAAACATCCGCTAGCAAATTCTACAAAAGGAGTGTTTCAAAAGTGCGCTATCAAAAGGAAGAGTCCACTATGTCAGTTGAATGCATAAAGCACACGGAAGGTTCTGGGAATGCTTCTGTCTAGTTTTTAGGTGAAGATATTTCGTTTCCCAGCATAGGCCTCAAAGCGATCCAAATATCCCCTTGCAGATTCTACCCAAAGAGTGTTTCCAAACTGCTCTTTCAAAAGGAAGGTTCAAGTCTGTGAGTTGAGTGCACTCATCACAAAGAAGTTTCTGAGAATGCTTCTGTCTACTTTTTGTATGAAGATCTTTCCTTTTCCAACATTGGCCACAAAGCGCTCCAAATAAACAATTGCAGATTCTACAAAAGGAGAGTTTCAAAACTGTTCTATCAAAAGGAACGTTCAAGTCTGTGAGTTGAATGCATTCATCACACAGAAGTTTCTGAGAATGCTTCTGTCTAGTTTTTAGGTGAAGATATTTCATTTCCCAACATAGGCCTCAAAGCGCTCCAAATACCCACTTGCAAATTCTACAAAAAGAGTGTTTCAAAGCTGCTGTTTCAAAAGGAAGGTTCAAGTTTGTGTGTTGAATGCACTCATCGGAAAGAAGTTTCTGAGAATGCTTCTGTCTATTTCTCATATGAAGATATTTCCTTTTTCAACATAGGCCTCAAAGCGCTCCAAATAAACACTTGCAGATTCTACAAAAGGAGTGTTTCGAAACTGATCTATCAAAAGGAGCGTTCAAGTCTGTGAGTTGAATGCACTCATCACACAGTAGTTTCTGAGAATGCTTCTGTCTAGTTTTTAGGTGAAGATATTTCTTTTCCCAGCCTAGGCCTCAAAGCGCTCCAAGTATCCACTTGCAGATTCTACAAAAGGAGTATTTCCTAGCTGCTCTTTCAAAAGGAAGGTTCAAGTCTGTGTGTTGAATGCACTCATCACAAAGAAGTTTCTGAGAATGCTTCTGTCTAGTTCTTACGTGAAGATATTTCCTTTTCCTAGCATAGGCCTCAAAGCGCTCCAAATAACCACATGCAGATTTTACAAAAAGAGTGTTTCAAAACTGTTCTATCAAACGGAAGGTTCAAATCTGTGAGTTGAATGCAGGCATTGTGAAGAACTTTCTGAGAATGCTTCTCTCTAGCTTTTAGGTGAAGATATTCCAATTTACAGCATAGGCCTCAAAGTGCTCCCAATAACCACTTGCAGATTTTACAAAAACAGTGTTTCAAAACTGCCCTTTCTAAAGGAAGGTTCAAGTCTGGGAGTTGAATGCACTCAACACAAAGAAGTTTCTGAGAATGCTTCTATCCAGTTTTTATGTGAAGATATTTCCTTTTCTAGCATAGGCCTCAAACCGCTCCAAATATTCACTTTCAAATTCTACAAAAAGAGTGTTTCCAAACTTCTCTATTAACTGGTAGGTTCAACTCTGTGAGTTGAACGACCTCATCACAAAGAAGTTTCTGAGAATGCTTCTCTCTAGTTTTGATGGGAAGATATTTCCTTTTCCATCATAGGCCTCAAGGTGCTCCGAATAAACACTTGAAGATTCTACAAACTTAGTGTTTCAAAAGTGTTCTATCAAAAGGAACGTTCAAGTCTGGGAGTTGAATGAACTCATCACAAAGAAGTTTCTCAGAATGCTTCTGTCTAGATTTTAGGTGAAGATATTTCCTTTCCCAGCATAGGCCTCAAAGCGCTCCAAATATCCACTTGCAGATTCTACAAAAAGAGTGTTTCCAAACTGCTCCTTCAAAAGGAAGGTTCAAGTCTGTGAGCTGAACGCACTCATCACAAAGAAGTTTCTGATAATGCTTCTGTCTAGTTTTCATGTGAAGATATTTCGTTTGCCATCATAGGCCTCAAATCTCTCCAATCATCCGCTAGCAAATTCTACAAAAGGAGTGTTTGAAAAGTGCGCTATCAAAAGGAAGAGTCCACTATGTCAGGTGAATGCATACAGCACACGGAAGGTTCTGAGAATGCTTCTGTCTAGTTTTTAGGTGAAGACATTTCATTTCCCAGCTTAGGCCTCAAAGCGATCCAAATATCCCCTTGCAGATTCTACAAAAAGAGTGTTTCCAAACTGCTCTTTCAAAAGGAAGGTTCAAGTCTGTGAGTTGAGTGCACTCATCACAAAGAAGTTTCCGAGAATGCTTCTGTCTGGTTTTTATATGAAGGTCTTTCCTTTAACAACATTGGCCACAAAGCGGTCCAAATAAACAATTGCAGATTCTACAAAAGGAGTGTTTCGAAACTGGTCTATCAAAAGGAGCGTTCAAGTCTGTGAGTTGAATGCACTCATCACACAGTAGTTTCTGAGAATGCTTCTGTCTAGTTTTTAGGTGAAGATATTTCTTTTCCCAGCCTAGGCCTCAAAGCGCTCCAAGTATCCACTTGCCGATTCTACAAAAAGAGTATTTCATAGATGCTCTTTCAAAAGGAAGGTTCAAGTCTGTGTGTTGAATGCACTCATCACAAGGAAGTTTCTGAGAATGCTTCTGTCTAGTTCTTACGTGAAGATATTTCCTTTTCCTAGCATAGGCCTCAAAGCGCTCCAAATATCCACTTGCAGATTTTACAAAAAGAGTGTTTCAAAACTGTTCTATCAAAAGGAAGGTTCAAATCAGTGAGGTGAATGCAGGCATTGCGAAGAACTTTCTGAGAATGCTTCTCTCTAGCTTTTAGGTGAAGATATTCCATTTTACAGCATAGGCCTCAAGGTGCTCCCAATAACCACTTGCAGATTTTACAAAAACAGTGTTTCAAAACTGCTCTTTCTAAAGGAATTTTCAAGTCTGGGAGTTGAATGCACTCAACACAAAGAAGTTTCTGAGAATGCTTCTATCCAGTTTTTATGTGAAGATATTTCCTTTTCTAGCATAGGCCTCAAACCGCTCCAAATATTCAATTGGAGATTCTACACAAAGAGTGTTTCCAAACTTCTCTATTAACTGGTAGGTTCAATTCTGTGAGTTCAACGCCCTCATCACAAAGAAGTTTCTGAGAATGCTTCTCTCTAGTTTTGATGGGAAGATATTTCCTTTTCCATCATATTCCTCAAGGTGCTCCGAATAAACACTTGCAGATTCTACAAACTTAGTGTTTCAAAACTGTTCTATCAAAGGAACGTTCAGGTCTGGGAGTTGAATGAACTCATCACAAAGAAGTTTCTCAGAATGCTTCTGTCTAGTTTTTAGGTGAAGATATTTCATTTCCCAGCTTAGGCCTCAAAGAGCTCGAAATATCCACTTGCAGATTCTACAAAAAGTGTGTTTCCAAACTGCTCTTTCAAAAGGAAGGTTCAAGTCGGTGAGCTGAACGCACTCATCACAAAGAAGTTTCTGAGAATGCTTCTGTCTAGTTTTCATGTGAAGATATTTCGTTTGCCATCATAGGCCTCAAATCTCTCCAAACATCCGCTAGCAAATTCTACAAAAGGAGTGTTTCAAAAGTGCGCTATCAAAAGGAAGAGTCCACTATGTCAGCTGAATGCATAAAGCACACGGAAGGTTCTGGGAATGCTTCTGTCTAGTTTTTAGGTGAAGATATTTCGTTTCCCAGCATAGGCCTCAAAGCGATCCAAATATCCCCTTGCAGATTCTACCCAAAGAGTGTTTCCAAACTGCTCTTTCAAAAGGAAGGTTCAAGTCTGTGAGTTGAGTGCACTCATCGCAAAGAAGTTTCTGAGAATGCTTCTGTCTACTTTTTGTATGAAGATCTTTCCTTTTCCAACATTGGCCACAAAGCGCTCCAAATAAACAATTGCAGATTCTACAAAAGGAGTGTTTCAAAACTGTTCTATCAAAAGGAACGTTCAAGTCTGTGAGTTGAATGCATTCATCACACAGAAGTTTCTGAGAATGCTTCTGTCTAGTTTTTAGGTGAAGATATTTCATTTCCCAGCATAGGCCTCAAAGCCCTCCAAATACCCTCTTGCAAATTCTACAAAAAGAGTGTTTCAAAGCTGCTGTTTCAAAAGGAAGGTTCAAGTTTGTGTGTTGAATGCACTCATCGGAAAGAAGTTTCTGAGAATGCTTCTGTCTAGTTTTCATATGAAGATATTTCCTTTTCCAACATAGGCCTCAAAGCGCTCCAAATAAACACTTGCATATTCTACAAAAGGAGTGTTTCGAAACTGATCTATCAAAAGGAGCGTTCAAGTCTGTGAGTTGAATGCACTCATCACACAGTAGTTTCTGAGAATGCTTCTGTCTAGTTTTTAGGTGAAGATATTTCTTTTCCCAGCCTAGGCCTCAAAGCGCTCCAAGTATCCACTTGCAGATTCTACAAAAGGAGTATTTCCTAGCTGCTCTTTCAAAAGGAATGTTCAAGTCTGTGTGTTGAATGCACTCATCACAAAGAAGTTTCTGAGAATGCTTCTGTCTAGTTCTTACGTGAAGATAATTCCTTTTCCTAGCATAGGCCTCAAAGCGCTCCAAATAACCACATGCAGATTGTACAAAAAGAGTGTTTCAAAACTGTTCTATCAAAAGGAAGGTTCAAATCTGTGAGTTGAATGCAGGCATTGCGAAGAACTTTCTGAGAATGCTTCTCTCTAGCTTTTAGGTGAAGATATTCCATTTTACAGCATAGGCCTCAAAGTGCTCCCAATAACCACTTGCAGGTTTTACAAAAACAGTGTTTCAAAACTGCCCTTTCTAAAGGAAGGTTCAAGTCTGGGAGTTGAATGCACTCAACACAAAGAAGTTTCTGAGAATGCTTCTGCCCAGTTTTTATGTGAAGATATTTCCTTGTCTAGCATAGGCCTCAAACTGCTCCAAATATTCACTTTCAGATTCTACAAAAAGAGTGTTTCCAAACTTCTCTATTAACTGGTTGGTTCAACTCTGTGAGTTGAACGCCCTCATCACAAAGAAGTTTCTGAGAATGCTTCTCTCTAGTTTTGATGGGAAGATATTTCCTTTTCCATCATAGGCCTCAAGGTGCTCCGAATAAACACTTGAAGATTCTACAAACTTAGTGTTTCAAAACTGTTCTATCAAAGGGAACATTCAAGTCTGGGAGTTGAATGAACTCATCACAAAGAAGTTTCTCAGAATGCTTCTGTCTAGATTTTAGGTGAAGATATTTCCTTTCCCAGCATAGGCCTCAAAGCGCTCCAAATATCCACTTGCAGATTCTACAAAAAGAGAGTTTCCAAAGTGCTCCTTCAAAAGGAAGGTTCAAGTCTGTGAGCTGAAGGCACTCATCACAAAGAAGTTTCTGAGAATGCTTCTGTGTAGTTTTCATGTGAAGATATTTCGTTTGCCATCATAGGCCTCAAATCTCTCCAAGCATCCGCTAGCAAATTCTACAAAAGGAGTGTTTCAAATGTGCGCTATCAAAAGGAAGAGTCCACTATGTCAGGTGAATGCATACAGCACACGGAAGGTTCTGAGAATGCTTCTGTCTAGTTTTTAGGTGAAGATATTTCATTTCCCAGCATAGGCCTCAAAGCGATCCAAATATCCCCTTGCAGATTCTACAAAAAGAGTGTTTCCAAACTGCTCTTTCAAAAGGAAGGTTCAAGTCTGTGAGTTGAGTGCATTAATCACAAAGAAGTTTCTGAGAATGCTTCTGTCTGGATTTTATATGAAGATCTTTCCTTTTCCAACATTGGCCACAAAGCGCTCCAAATAAACAATTGCAGATTCTACAAAAGGAGAGTTTCAAAACTGTTCTATCAAAAGGAACGTTCAAGTCTGTGAGTTGAATGCATTCATCACACAGAAGTTTCTGAGAATGCTTCTGTCTAGTTTTTAGGTGAAGATATTTCATTTCCCAGCATAGGCCTCAAAGCGCTCCAAATACCCACTTGCAAATTCTACAAAAAGAGTGTTTCAAAGCTGCTGTTTCAAAAGGAAGGTTCAAGTTTGTGTGTTGAATGCACTCATCGGAAAGAAGTTTCTGAGAATGCTTCTGTCTAGTTCTCATATGAAGATATTTCCTTTTCCAACATAGGCCTCAAAGCGCTCCAAATAAACACTTGCAGATTCTACAAAAGGAGTGTTTCGAAACTGATCTATCAAAAGGAGCGTTCAAGTCTGTGAGTTGAATGCACTCATCACACAGTAGTTTCTGAGAATGCTTCTGTCTAGTTTTTAGGTGAAGATATTTCTTTTCCCAGCCTAGGCCTCAAAGCGCTCCAAGTATCCACTTGCAGATTCTACAAAAGGAGTATTTCCTAGCTGCTCTTTCAAAAGGAAGGTTCAAGTCTGTGTGTTGAATGCACTCATCACAAAGAAGTTTCTGAGAATGCTTCTGTCTAGTTCTTACGTGAAGATATTTCCTTTTCCTAGCATAGCCCTCAAAGCGCTCCAAATAACCACATGCAGATTGTACAAAAAGAGTGTTTCAAAACTGTTCTATCAAAAGGAAGGTTCAAACCTGTGAGTTGAATGCAGGCATTGCGAAGAACTTTCTGAGAATGCTTCTCTCTAGCTTTTAGGTGAAGATATTCCATTTTACAGCATAGGCCTCAAAGTGCTCCCAATAACCACTTGCAGATTTTACAAAAACAGTGTTTCAAAACTGGTCTTTCTAAAGGAAGGTTCAAGTCAGGGAGTTGAATGCACTCAACACAAAGAAGTTTCTGAGAATGCTTCTATCCAGTTTTTATGTGAAGATATTTCCTTTTCTAGCATAGGCCTCAAACCGCTCCAAATATTCACTTTCAGATTCTACAAAAAGAGTGTTTCCAAACTTCTCTATTAACTGGTAGGTTCAACTCTGTGAGTTGAACGCCCTCATCACAAAGAAGTTTCTGAGAATGCTTCTCTCTAGTTTTGATGGGAAGATATTTCCTTTTCCATCATAGGCCTCAAGGTGCTCCGAATAAACACTTGCAGATTCTACAAACTTAATGTTTCAAAACTGTTCTATCAAAAGGAACGTTAAAGTCTGGGAGTTGAATGAACTCATCACAAAGAAGTTTCTCAGAATGCTTCTGTCTAGTTTTTAGGTGAAGATATTTCATTTCCCAGCATAGGCCTCAAAGCGCTCCAAATATCCACTTGCAGATTCTACAAAAAGAGTGTTTCCAAACTGCTCTTTCAAAAGGAAGGTTCAAGTCTGTGAGCTGAACGCACTCATCACAAAGAAGTTTCTGAGAATGCTTCTGTCTAGTTTTCATGTGAAGATATTTCATTTGCCATCATAGGCCTCAAATCTCTCCAAACATCTGCTAGCAAATTCTAAAAAAGGAGTGTTTCAAAAGTGCGCTATCAAAAGGAAGAGTACACTATGTCAGTTGAATGCATGAAGCACACGGAAGGTTATGAGGATGCTTCTGTCTAGTTTTTAGGTGAAGATATTTCATTTCCCAGCATAGGCCTCAAATCGATCAAAATATCCCCTTGCAGATTCTACAAAAAGAGTGTTTCCAAACTGCTCTTTCAAAAGGAAGGTTCAAGTCTGTGAGTTGAGTGCACTCATCACAAAGAAGTTTCTGAGAATGCTTCTGTCTACTTTTTGTATGAAGATCTTTCCTTTTCCAACATTGGCCACAAAGCGCTCCAAATAAACAATTGCAAATTCTACAAAAGGAGTGTTTCAAAACTGTTCTATCAAAAGGAACTTTAAAGTCTGTGAGTTGAATGCATTCATCACACAGAAGTTTCTGAGAATGCTTCTGTCTAGTTTTTAGGTGAAGATATTTCATTTCCCAGCATAGGCCTCAAAGCGCTCCAAATACCCACTTGCAAATTCTACAAAAAGAGTGTTTCAAAGCTGCTGTTTCAAAAGGAAAGTTCAAGTTTGTGTGTTGAATGCACTCATCAGAAAGAAGTTTCTGAGAATGCTTCTGTCTAGTTTTCATATGAAGGTATTTCCTTTTCCAACATAGGCCTCAAAGCGCTCCAAAAAAACACTTGCAGATTCTACAAAAGGAGTGTTTCGAAACTGATCTATCAAAAGGAGCCTTCAAGTCTGTGAGTTGAATGCACTCATCACACAGTAGTTTCTGAGAATGCTTCTGTTTTGTTTTTAGGTGAAGATATTTCTTTTCCTAGCCTAGGCCTCAAAGCGCTCCAAGTATCCACTTGCAGATTCTACAAAAAGAGTATTTCCTAGCTGCTCTTTCAAAAGGAAGGTTCAAGTCTGTGTGTTGAATGCACTCATCACAAAGAAGTTTCTGAGAATGCTTCTGTCTAGTTCTTACGTGAAGATATTTCCTTTTCCTAGCATAGGCCTCAAAGCGCTCCAAATATTCACATGCAGATTGTACAAAAAGAGTGTTTCAAAACTGTTCTATCAAAAGGAAGGTTCAAATCTGTGAGGTGAATGCAGGCATTGCGAAGAACTTTCTGAGAATGCTTCTCTCTAGCTTTTAGGTGAAGATATTCCATTTTACAGCATAGTACTCAAAGTGCTCCAAATAACCACTTGCAGATTTTACAAAAACAGTGTTTCAAAACTGCTCTTTCTAAAGGAAGGTTCAAGTCTGGGAGTTGAATGCACTCAACACAAAGAAGTTTCTGAGAATGCTTCTATCCAGTTTTTATGTGAAGATATTTCCTTTTCTAGCATAGGCCTCAAACCGCTCCAAATATTCACTTGCAGATTCTACAAAAAGAGTGTTTCCAAACTTCTCTATTAACTGGTAGGTTCAACACTGTGAGTTGAATGCCCTCATCACAAAGAAGTTTCTGAGAATGCTTCTCTCTAGTTTTGATGGGAAGATATTTCCTTTTCCATCATAGTCCTCAAGGTGCTCCGAATAAACACTTGCAGATTCTACAAACTTAGTGTTTCAAAACTGTTCTATCAAAAGGAACGTTCAAGTCTGGGAGTTGAATGAACTCATCACAAAGAAGTTTCTCAGAATGCTTTTGTCTAGTTTTTCGGTGAAGATATTTCATTTCCCAGCATAGGCCTCAAAGCGCTCCAAATATGCACTTGCAGATTCTACAAAAAGAGTGTTTCCAAACTGCTCCTTCAAAAGGAAGGTTCAAGTCTGTGAGCTGAACGCACTCATCACAAAGAAGTTTCTGATAATGCTTCTGTCTAGTTTTCACGTGAAGATATTTCGTTTGCCTTCATAGGCCTCAAATCTCTCCAAACATACACTAGCAAATTCTACAAAAGGAGTGTTTCAAAAGTGCGCTATCAAAAGGAAGAGTCCACTATGTCAGTTGAATGCATAAAGCACACGGAAGGTTCTGAGAATGCTTCTGTCTAGTTTTTAGGTGAAGATATTTCATTTCCCAGCATAGGCCTCAAAGCGATCCAAATATCCCCTTGCAGATTCTACAAAAAGAGTGTTTCCAAACTGCTCTTTCAAAAGGAAGGTTCAAGTCTGTGAGTTGAGTGCACTCATCACTAAGAAGTTTCTGAGAATGCTTCTGTCTGGTTTTTATATGAAGATATTTCCTTTAACAACATTGGCCAGAAAGCGCTCCAAATAAACAATTGCATATTCTACAAAAGGAGTGTTTCGAAACTGATCTATCAAAAGGAGCGTTCAAGTCTGTGAGTTGAATGCACTCATCACACAGTAGTTTCTGAGAATGCTTCTGTCTAGTTTTTAGGTGAAGATATTTCTTTTCCCAGCGTAGGCCTCAAAGCGCTCCAAGTATCCACTTCCCTATTCTACAAAAAGAGTATTTCATAGCTGCTCTTTCAAAAGGAAGGTTCAAGTCTGTGTGTTGAATGCACTCATCACAAGGAAGTTTCTGAGAATGCTTCTGTCTAGTTCTTACGTGAAGATATTTCCTTTTCCAAGCTTAGGCCTCAAAGCGCTCCAAATATCCACTTGCAGATTTTCAAAAAGTGTGTTTCAATACTGTTCTATCAAAAGGAAGGTTCAAATCTGTGAGGTGAATGCAGGCATTGCGAACAACTTTCTGAGAATGCTTCTCTCTAGCTTTTAGGTGAAGATATTCCATTTTACAGCATACGCCTCAAAGTGCTCCAAATAACCACTTGTAGATTTTACAAAAACAGTGTTTCAAAACTGCTCTTTCTAAAGGAATTTTCAAGTCTGGGAGTTGAATGCACTCAACACAAAGAAGTTTCTGAGAATGCTTCTATCCAGTTTTTATGTGAAGATATTTCCTTTTCTAGCATAGGCCTCAAACCGCTCCAAATATTCACTTTCAGATTCTACAAAAAGAGTGTTTCCAAACTTCTCTATTAACTGGTAGGCTCAACTCTGTGAGTTGAACGCCCTCAACACAAAGAAGTTTCTGAGAATGCTTCTCTCTAGTTTTGATGGGAAGATATTTCCTTCTCCATCATAGGCCTCAAGGTGCTCCGAATAAACACTTGCAGATTCTACAAACTTAGTGTTTCAAAACTGTTCTATCAAAGAACGTTCAAGTCTGGGAGTTGAATGAACTCATCACAGAGAAGTTTCTCAGAATGCTTCCGTCCAGTTTTTAGGTGAAGATATTTCCCTTCCCAGCATAGGCCTCAAAGAGCTCCAAATATCCACTTGCAGATTCTACAAAAAGTGTGTTTCCAAACTGCTCTTTCAAAAGGAAGGTTCAAGTCGGTGAGCTGAACGCACTCATCACAAAGAAGTTTCTGAGAATGCTTCTGTCTAGTTTTCATGTGAAGATATTTCGTTTGCCATCATAGGCCTCAAATCTCTCCAAATATCAGTTAGCAAATTCTACAAAAGGAGTGTTTCAAAAGTGCGCTATCAAAAGGAAGAGTCCACTATGTCAGGTGAATGCCTAAAGCACACGGAAAGTTCTGAGAATGCTTCTGTCTAGTTTTTTGGTGAAGATATTTCATTTCCCAGCATAGGCCTCAAAGCGATCCAAATATCCCCTTGCAGATTCTACAAAAAGAGTGTTTCCAAACTGCTCTTTCAAAAGGAAGGTTCAAGTCTGTGAGTTGAGTGCACTCATCACAAAGAAGTTTCTGAGAATGCTTCTGTCTGGTTTTTATATGAAGATATTTCCTATTCCAACATTGGACACAAAGCGCTCCAAATAAACAATTGCATATTCTACAAAAGGAGTGTTTCGAAACTGATCTATCAAAAGGAGCGTTCAAGTCTGTGAGTTGAATGCACTCATCACACAGTAGTTTCTGAGAATGCTTCTGTCTAGTTTTTAGGTGAAGATATTTCTTTCCCCAGCCGAGGCCTCAAAGCGCTCCAAGTATCCACTTGCCGATTCTACAAAAAGAGTATTTCATAGCTGCTCTTTCAAAAGGAAGGTTCAAGTCAGTGTGTTGAATGCACTCATCGCAAGGAAGTTTCTGAGAATGCTTCTGTCTAGTTCTTACGTGAAGATATTTCCTTTTCCTAGCATAGGCCTCAAAGCGCTCCAAATATCCACTTGCAGATTTTACAAAAAGAGTGTTTCAAAACTGTTCTATCAAAAGGAAGGTTCAAATCTGTGAGGTGAATGCAGGCATTGTGAAGAACTTTCTGAGAATGCTTCTCTCTAGCTTTTAGGTGAAGATATTCCATTTTACAGCATACGCCTCAAAGTGCTCCAAATAACCACTTGCAGATTTTACAAAAAGGGTGTTTCAAAACTGCTCTTTCTAAAGGAATTTTCAAGTCTGGGAGTTGAATGCACTCAACACAAAGAAGTTTTTGAGAATGCTTCTATCCAGTTTTTATGTGAAGATATTTCCTTTTCTAGCATAGGCCTCACACCGCTCCAAATATTCACTTGCAGATTCTACAAAAAGAGTGTTTCCAAACTTCTCTATTAACTGGTAGGCTCAACTACATGAGTTGAACGCCCTCATCACAAAGAAGTTTCTGAGAATGCTTCTCTCTAGTTTTGATGGGAAGATATTTCCTTTTCCATCATAGGCCTCAAGGTGCTCCGAATAAACACTTGCAGATTCTACAAACTTAGTGTTTCAAAACTGTTCTATCAAAGGAACGTTCAAGTCTGGGAGTTGAATGAACTCATCACAAGGAAGTTTCTCAGAATGCTTCTGTCTCGTTTTTAGGTGAAGATATTTCCTTTCCCAGCATAGGCCTCAAAGAGCTCCAAATATCCACTTGCAGATTCTACAAAAAGTGTGTTTCCAAACTGCTCTTTC
This sequence comes from Pongo pygmaeus, assembly GCF_028885625.2. Taxonomy (NCBI): domain Eukaryota; kingdom Metazoa; phylum Chordata; class Mammalia; order Primates; family Hominidae; genus Pongo; species Pongo pygmaeus. The sequence continues at coordinate 23,669,239 of NC_085930.1, forward strand.
AAAAGGAAGGTTCAAGTCGGTGAGCTGAACGCACTCATCACAAAGAAGTTTCTGAGAATGCTTCTGTCTACTTTTTGTATGAAGATCTTTCCTTTTCCAACATTGGCCACAAAGCGCTCCAAATAAACAATTGCAGATTCTACAAAAGGAGTGTTTCAAAACTGTTCTATCAAAAGGAATGTTTAAGTCTGTGAGTTGAATGCATTCATCACACAGAAGTTTCTGAGAATGCTTCTGTCTAGTTTTTAGGTGAAGATATTTCATTTCCCAGCATAGGCCTCAAAGCGCTCCAAATACCCACTTGCAAATACTACAAAAAGAGTGTTTCAAAGCTGCTGTTTCAAAAGGAAGGTTCAAGTTTGTGTGTTGAATGCACTCATCGGAAAGAAGTTTCTGAGAATGCTTCTGTCTAGTTTTCATATGAAGATATTTCCTTTTCCAACATAGGCCTCAAAGCGCTCCAAATAAACACTTGCAGATTCTACAAAAGGAGTGTTTCGAAACTGATCTACCAAAAGGAGCGTTCAAGTCTGTGAGTTGAATGCACTCATCACACAGTAGTTTCTGAGAATGCTTCTGTCTAGTTTTTAGGTGAAGATATTTCTTTTCCCAGCGAAGGCCTCAAAGCGCTCCAAGTATCCACTTGCAGATTCTACAAAAAGAGTATTTCCTAGCTGCTCTTTCAAAAGGAAGGTTCAAGTCTGTGTGTTGAATGCACTCATCACAAAGAAGTTTCTGAGAATGCTTCTGTCTAGTTCTTACGTGAAGATATTTCCTTTTCCTAGCATAGGCCTCAAAGCGCTCCAAATATCCACATGCAGATTGTACAAAAAGAGTGTTTCAAAACTGTTCTATCAAAAGGAAGGTTCAAATCTGTGAGGTGAATGCAGGCATTGCGAAGAACTTTCTGAGAATGCTTCTCTCTAGCTTTTAGTTGAAGATATTCCATTTTACAGCAGAGTCTTCAAAGTGCTCCAAGTAACCACTTGCAGATTTTACAAAAACAGTGTTTCAAAACTGCTCTTTCTAAAGGAAGGTTCAAGTCTGGGAGTTGAATGCACTCAACACAAAGAAGTTTCTGAGAATGCTTCTATCCAGTTTTTATGTGAAGATATTTCCTTTTCTAGCATAGGCCTCAAACCTCTCCAAATATTCACTTGCAGATTCTACAAAAAGAGTGTTTCCAAACTTCTCTATTAACTGGTAGGCTCAACTCTGTGAGTTGAACGCCCTCATCACAAAGAAGTTTCTGAGAATGCTTCTCTCTAGTTTTGATGGGAAGATATTTCCTTTTCCATCATAGGCCTCAAGGTGCTCCGAATAAACACTTGCAGATTCTACAAACTTAGTGTTTCAAAACTGTTCTATCAAAGGAACATTCAAGTCTGGGAGTTGAATGAACTCATCACAAAGAAGTTTCTCAGAATACTTCTGTGTAGTTTTTAGGTGAAGATATTTCCTTTCCCAGCATAGGCCTCAAAGAGCTCAAAATATCCTCTTGCAGATTCTACAAAAAGTGTGTTTCCAAACTGCTCTTTCAAAAGGAAGGTTCAAGTCGGTGAGCTGAACGCACTCATCACAAAGAAGTTTCTGATAATGCTTCTGTCTAGTTTTCACGTGAAGATATTTCGTTTGCCATCATAGGCCTCAAATCTCTCCAAACATACACTAGCAAATTCTACAAAAGGAGTGTTTCAAAAGTGCGCTATCAAAAGAAGAGTCCACTATGTCAGTTGAATGCACAAAGCACACGGAAGGTTCTGAGAATGCTTCTGTCTAGTTTTTAGGTGAAGATATTTCATTTCCCAGCATAGGCCTCAAAGCGATCCAAATATCCCCTTGCAGATTCTACAAAAAGAGTGTTTCCAAACTGCTCTTTCAAAAGGAAGGTTCAAGTCTGTGAGTTGAGTGCACTCATCACAAAGAAGTTTCTGAGAATGCTTCTGTCTGGTTTTTATATGAAGATCTTTCCTTTAACAACATTGGCCAGAAAGCGCTCCAAATAAACAATTGCATATTCTACAAAAGGAGTGTTTCGAAACTGATCTATCAAAAGGAGCGTTCAAGTCTGTGAGTTGAATGCACTCATCACACAGTAGTTTCTGAGAATGCTTCTGTCTAGTTTTTAGGTGAAGATATTTCTTTTCCCAGCGTAGGCCTCAAAGCGCTCCAAGTATCCACTTGCCGATTCTACAAAAATAGTATTTCATAGCTGCTCTTTCAAAAGGAAGTTTCAAGTCTGTGTGTTGAATGCACTCATCACAAAGAAGTTTCTGAGAATGCTTCTGTCTAGTTCTTACGTGAAGATATTTCCTTTCCCTAACATAGGCCTCAAATCGATCCAAATATCCAATTGCAGATTTTACAAAAAGAGTGTTTCAAAACTGTTCTAGCAAAAGGAAGTTTCAACTCTGTGAGTTGAATGCAGGCATTGCGAAGAACGTTCTGAGAATGCTTCTCTCTAGCTTTTAGGTGAAGATATTCCATTTTACAGCATAGGCCTCAAAGTGCTCCAAATAACCACTTGCAGATTTTACAAAAACAGTGTTTCAAAACTGCTCTTTCTAAAGGAAGGTTCAAGTCTGGGAGTTGAATTCACTCAACACAAAGAAGTTTCTGAGAATGCTTCTATCGAGTTTTTATGTGAAGATATTTCCTTTTCTAGCATAGGCCTCAAACCGCTCCAAATACTCACTTTCAGATTCTACAAAAAGAGTGTTTCCAAACTTCTCTATTAACTGGTAGGTTCAACTCTGTGAGTTGAACGCCCTCATCACAACTAAGTTTCTGAGAATGCTTCTCTCTAGTTTTGATAGGAAGATATTTCCTTTTCCATCATAGGCCTCAAGGTGCTCCGAATAAACACTTGCAGATTCTACAAACTTAGTGTTTTAAAACTGTTCTATCAAAAGGAACGTTCAAGTCTGGGAGTTGAATGAACTCATCACAAAGAAGTTTCTCAGAATGCTTCTGTCTAGTTTTTAGGTGAAGATATTTCATTTCCCAGCATAGGCCTCAAAGCGCTCCAAATATCCACTTGCAGATTCTACAAAAAGAGTGTTTCCAAACTGCTCCTTCAAAAGGAAGGTTCAAGTCTGTGAGCTGAACGCACTCATCCCAAAGAAGTTTCTGAGAATGCTTCTGTCTAGTTTTCATGTGAAGATATTTCGTTTGCCGTCATAGGCCTCAAATCTCTCCAAACATCCGCTAGCAAATTCTACAAAAGGAGTGTTTCAAAAGTGCGCTATCAAAAGGAAGAGTCCACTATGTCAGGTGAATGCATACAGCACACGGAAGGTTCTGAGAATGCTTCTGTCTAGTTTTTAGGTGAAGATATTTCATTTCCCAGCATAGGCCTCAAAGCGATCCAAATATCCCCTTGCAGATTCTACAAAAAGAGTGTTTCCAAACTGCTTTTTCAAAAGGAAGGTTCAAGTCTGTGAGTTGAGTGCACTCATCACAAAGAAGTTTCTGAGAATGCTTCTGTCTGGTTTTTATATGAAGATCTTTCCTTTAACAACATTGGCCACAAAGCGGTCCAAATAAACAATTGCAGATTCTACAAAAGGAGTGTTACGAAACTGATCTATCAAAAGGAGCGTTCAAGTCTGTGAGTTGAATGCACTCATCACACAGTAGTTTCTGAGAATGCTTCTGTCTAGTTTTTAGGTGAAGATATTTCTTTTCCCAGCCTAGGCCTCAAAGCGCTCCAAGTATCCACTTCCCTATTCTACAAAAAGAGTATTTCCTAGCTGCTCTTTCAAAAGGAAGGTTCAAGTCTGTGTGTTGAATGCACTCATCACAAAGAAGTTTCTGAGAATGCTTCTGTCTAGTTCTTACGTGAAGATATTTCCTTTTCCTAGCATAGGCCTCAAAGCGCTCCAAATATCCACTTGCAGATTTTACAAAAAGAGTGTTTCAAAACGGTTCTATCAAAAGGAAGATTCAAATCCGTGAGGTGAATGCAGGCATTGTGAAGAACTTTCTGAGAATACTTCTCTCTAGCTTTTAGGTGAAGATATTCCATTTTACAGCATAGGCCTCAAAGTGCTCCCAATAACCACTTGCAGATTTTACAAAAACAGTGTTTCAAAACTGCTCTTTCTAAAGGAAGGTTCAAGCCTGGGAGTTGAATGCACTCAACACAAAGAAGTTTCTGAGAATGCTTCTATCCAGTTTTTATGTGAAGATATTTCCTTTTCTAGCATAGGCCTCAAACCGCTCCAAATATTCACTTTCAGATTCTACAAAAAGAGTGTTTCCAAACTTCTCTATTAACTGGTAGGTTCAACTCTGTGAGTTGAACGCCCTCATCACAAAGAAGTTTCTGAGAATGCTTCTCTCTAGTTTTGATGGGAAGATATTTCCTTTTCCATCATAGGCCTCAAGGTGCTCCGAATAAACACTTGCAGATTCTACAAACTTAGTGTTTCAAAACTGTTCTATCAAAGGAACGTTCAAGTCTGGGAGTTGAATGAACTCATCACAAAGAAGTTTCTCAGAATGCTTCTGTCTAGTTTTTAGGTGAAGGTATTTCATTTCCCAGCATAGGCCTCAAAGAGCTCCAAATATCCACTTGCAGATTCTACAAAAAGTGTGTTTCCAAACGGCTCTTTCAAAAGGAAGGTTCAAGTCGGTGAGCTGAACGCACTCATCACAAAGAAGTTTCTGAGAATGCTTCTGTCTAGTTTTTAGGTGAAGATATTTCATTTCCCAGCATAGGCCTCAAAGCGCTCGAAATACCCACTTTCAATTTCTACAAAAAGAGTGTTTCAAAGCTGCTGTTTCAAAAGGAAGGTTCAAGTTTGTGTGTTGAATGCACTCATCGGAAAGAAGTTTCTGAGAATGCTTCTGTCTAGTTTTCATATGAAGATATTTTCTTTTCCAACAAAGGCCTCAAAGCGCTCCAAATAAACACTTGCAGATTCTACAAAAGGAGTGTTTCGAAACTGATCTATCAAAAGGAGCGTTCAAGTCGGTGAGTTCAATGCACTCATCACACAGTAGTTTCTGAGAATGCTTCTGTCTAGGTTTTAGGTGAAGATATTTCTTTTCCCAGCCGAGGCCTCACAGCGCTCCAAGTATCCACTTGCAGATTCTACAAAAAGAATGTTTCCAAACTGCTCCTTCAAAAGGAAGGTTCAAGTCTGTGAGCTGAACGCACTCATCACAAAGAAGTTTCTGAGAATGCTTCTGTCTAGTTTTCATGTGAACATATTTCGTTTGCCATCATAGGCCTCAAATCTCTCCAAACATCCGCTAGCAAATTCTACAAAAGGAGTGTTTCAAAAGTGCGCTATCAAAAGGAAGAGTCCACTATGTCAGGTGAATGCACACAGCACACGGAAGGTTCTGAGAATGCTTCTGTCTAGTTTTTAGGTGAAGATATTTCATTTCCCAGCATAGGCCTCAAAGCGATCCAAATATCCCCTTGCAGATTCTACAAAAAGAGTGTTTCCAAACTGCTTTCTCAAAAGGAAGGTTCAAGTCTGTGAGTTGAGTGCACTCATCACAAAGAAGTTTCTGAGAATGCTTCTGTCTGGTTTTTATATGAAGATCTTTCCTTTAACAACATTGGCCACAAAGCGGTCCAAATAAACAATTGCAGATTCTACAAAAGGAGTGTTACGAAGCTGATCTATCAAAAGGAGCGTTCAAGTCTGTGAGTTGAATGCACTCATCACACAGTAGTTTCTGAGAATGCTTCTGTCTAGTTTTTAGGTGAAGATATTTCTTTTCCCAGCCTAGGCCTCAAAGCGCTCCAAGTATCCACTTCCCTATTCTACAAAAAGAGTATTTCATAGCTGCTCTTTCAAAAGGAAGGTTCAAGTCTGTGTGTTGAATGCACTCATCACAAAGAAGTTTCTGAGAATGCTTCTGTCTAGTTCTTACGTGAAGATATTTCCTTTTCCTAGCATAGGCCTCAAAGCGCTCCAAATATCCACTTGCAGATTTTACAAAAAGAGTGTTTCAAAACGGTTCTATCAAAAGAAAGATTCAAATCCGTGAGGTGAATGCAGGCATTGTGAAGAACTTTCTGAGAATGCTTCTCTCTAGCTTTTAGGTGAAGATATTCCATTTTACAGCATAGGCCTCAAAGTGCTCCCAATAACCACTTGCAGATTTTACAAAAACAGTGTTTCAAAACTGCTCTTTCTAAAGGAAGGTTCAAGCCTGGGAGTTGAATGCACTCAACACAAAGAAGTTTCTGAGAATGCTTCTATCCAGTTTTTATGTGAAGATATTTCCTTTTCTAGCATAGGCCTCAAACCGCTCCAAATATTCACTTGCAGATTCTACAAAAAGAGTGTTTCCAAACTTCTCTATTAACTGGTAGGTTCAACTCTGTGAGTTGAACGCCCTCATCACAAAGAAGTTTCTGAGAATGCTTCTCTCTAGTTTTGATGGGAAGATATTTCCTTTTCCATCATAGGCCTCAAGGTGCTCCGAATAAACACTTGCAGATTCTACAAACTTAGTGTTTCAAAACTGTTCTATCAAAGGAACGTTCAAGTCTGGGAGTTGAATGAACTCATCACAAAGAAGTTTCTCAGAATGCTTCTGTCTAGTTTTTAGGTGAAGGTATTTCATTTCCCAGCATAGGCCTCAAAGAGCTCCAAATATCCACTTGCAGATTCTACAAGAAGTGTGTTTCCAAACGGCTCTTTCAAAAGGAAGGTTCAAGTCGGTGAGCTGAACGCACTCATCACAAAGAAGTTTCTGAGAATGCTTCTGTCTAGTTTTTAGGTGAAGATATTTCATTTCCCAGCATAGGCCTCAAAGCGCTCGAAATACCCACTTTCAATTTCTACAAAAAGAGTGTTTCAAAGCTGCTGTTTCAAAAGGAAGGTTCAAGTTTGTGTGTTGAATGCACTCATCGGAAAGAAGTTTCTGAGAATGCTTCTGTCTAGTTTTCATATGAAGATATTTCCTTTCCCAACATAGGCCTCAAAGCGCTCCAAATAAACACTTGCAGATTCTACAAAAGGAGTGTTTCGAAACTGATCTATCAAAAGGAGCGTTCAAGTCGGTGAGTTCAATGCACTCATCACACAGTAGTTTCTGAGAATGCTTCTGTCTAGGTTTTAGGTGAAGATATTTCTTTTCCCAGCCGAGGCCTCACGGCGCTCCAAGTATCCACTTGCAGATTCTACAAAAAGAATGTTTCCAAACTGCTCCTTCAAAAGGAAGGTTCAAGTCTGTGAGCTGAACGCACTCATCACAAAGAAGTTTCTGAGAATGCTTCTGTCTAGTTTTCATGTGAAGATATTTCGTTTGCCATCATAGGCCTCAAATCTCTCCAAACATCCGCTAGCAAATTCTACAAAAGGAGTGTTTCAAAAGTGCGCTATCAAAAGGAAGAGTCCACTATGTCAGGTGAATGCACACAGCACACGGAAGGTTCTGAGAATGCTTCTGTCTAGTTTTTAGGTGAAGATATTTCATTTCCCAGCATAGGCCTCAAAGCGATCCAAATATCCCCTTGCAGATTCTACAAAAAGAGTGTTTCCAAACTGCTTTCTCAAAAGGAAGGTTCAAGTCTGTGAGTTGAGTGCACTCATCACAAAGAAGTTTCTGAGAATGCTTCTGTCTGGTTTTTATATGAAGATCTTTCCTTTAACAACATTGGCCACAAAGCGGTCCAAATAAACAATTGCAGATTCTACAAAAGGAGTGTTACGAAGCTGATCTATCAAAAGGAGCGTTCAAGTCTGTGAGTTGAATGCACTCATCACACAGTAGTTTCTGAGAATGCTTCTGTCTAGTTTTTAGGTGAAGATATTTCTTTTCCCAGCCTAGGCCTCAAAGCGCTCCAAGTATCCACTTCCCTATTCTACAAAAAGAGTATTTCATAGCTGCTCTTTCAAAAGGAAGGTTCAAGTCTGTGTGTTGAATGCACTCATCACAAAGAAGTTTCTGAGAATGCTTCTGTCTAGTTCTTACGTGAAGATATTTCCTTTTCCTAGCATAGGCCTCAAAGCGCTCCAAATATCCACTTGCAGATTTTACAAAAAGAGTGTTTCAAAACGGTTCTATCAAAAGGAAGATTCAAATCCGTGAGGTGAATGCAGGCATTGTGAAGAACTTTCTGAGAATGCTTCTCTCTAGCTTTTAGGTGAAGATATTCCATTTTACAGCATAGGCCTCAAAGTGCTCCCAATAACCACTTGCAGATTTTACAAAAACAGTGTTTCAAAACTGCTCTTTCTAAAGGAAGGTTCAAGCCTGGGAGTTGAATGCACTCAACACAAAGAAGTTTCTGAGAATGCTTCTATCCAGTTTTTATGTGAAGATATTTCCTTTTCTAGCATAGGCCTCAAACCGCTCCAAATATTCACTTGCAGATTCTACAAAAAGAGTGTTTCCAAACTTCTCTATTAACTGGTAGGTTCAACTCTGTGAGTTGAACGCCCTCATCACAAAGAAGTTTCTGAGAATGCTTCTCTCTAGTTTTGATGGGAAGATATTTCCTTTTCCATCATAGGCCTCAAGGTGCTCCGAATAAACACTTGCAGATTCTACAAACTTAGTGTTTCAAAACTGTTCTATCAAAGGAACGTTCAAGTCTGGGAGTTGAATGAACTCATCACAAAGAAGTTTCTCAGAATGCTTCTGTCTAGTTTTTAGGTGAAGGTATTTCATTTCCCAGCATAGGCCTCAAAGAGCTCCAAATATCCACTTGCAGATTCTACAAAAAGTGTGTTTCCAAACGGCTCTTTCAAAAGGAAGGTTCAAGTCGGTGAGCTGAACGCACTCATCACAAAGAAGTTTCTGAGAATGCTTCTGTCTAGTTTTTAGGTGAAGATATTTCATTTCCCAGCATAGGCCTCAAAGCGCTCGAAATACCCACTTTCAATTTCTACAAAAAGAGTGTTTCAAAGCTGCTGTTTCAAAAGGAAGGTTCAAGTTTGTGTGTTGAATGCACTCATCGGAAAGAAGTTTCTGAGAATGCTTCTGTCTAGTTTTCATATGAAGATATTTCCTTTCCCAACATAGGCCTCAAAGCGCTCCAAATAAACACTTGCAGATTCTACAAAAGGAGTGTTTCGAAACTGATCTATCAAAAGGAGCGTTCAAGTCGGTGAGTTCAATGCACTCATCACACAGTAGTTTCTGAGAATGCTTCTGTCTAGGTTTTAGGTGAAGATATTTCTTTTCCCAGCCGAGGCCTCACGGCGCTCCAAGTATCCACTTGCAGATTCTACAAAAAGAATGTTTCCAAACTGCTCCTTCAAAAGGAAGGTTCAAGTCTGTGAGCTGAACGCACTCATCACAAAGAAGTTTCTGAGAATGCTTCTGTCTAGTTTTCATGTGAAGATATTTCGTTTGCCATCATAGGCCTCAAATCTCTCCAAACATCCGCTAGCAAATTCTACAAAAGGAGTGTTTCAAAAGTGCGCTATCAAAAGGAAGAGTCCACTATGTCAGGTGAATGCACACAGCACACGGAAGGTTCTGAGAATGCTTCTGTCTAGTTTTTAGGTGAAGATATTTCATTTCCCAGCATAGGCCTCAAAGCGATCCAAATATCCCCTTGCAGATTCTACAAAAAGAGTGTTTCCAAACTGCTTTCTCAAAAGGAAGGTTCAAGTCTGTGAGTTGAGTGCACTCATCACAAAGAAGTTTCTGAGAATGCTTCTGTCTGGTTTTTATATGAAGATCTTTCCTTTAACAACATTGGCCACAAAGCGGTCCAAATAAACAATTGCAGATTCTACAAAAGGAGTGTTACGAAGCTGATCTATCAAAAGGAGCGTTCAAGTCTGTGAGTTGAATGCACTCATCACACAGTAGTTTCTGAGAATGCTTCTGTCTAGTTTTTAGGTGAAGATATTTCTTTTCCCAGCCTAGGCCTCAAAGCGCTCCAAGTATCCACTTCCCTATTCTACAAAAAGAGTATTTCATAGCTGCTCTTTCAAAAGGAAGGTTCAAGTCTGTGTGTTGAATGCACTCATCACAAAGAAGTTTCTGAGAATGCTTCTGTCTAGTTCTTACGTGAAGATATTTCCTTTTCCTAGCATAGGCCTCAAAGCGCTCCAAATATCCACTTGCAGATTTTACAAAAAGAGTGTTTCAAAACGGTTCTATCAAAAGGAAGATTCAAATCCGTGAGGTGAATGCAGGCATTGTGAAGAACTTTCTGAGAATGCTTCTCTCTAGCTTTTAGGTGAAGATATTCCATTTTACAGCATAGGCCTCAAAGTGCTCCCAATAACCACTTGCAGATTTTACAAAAACAGTGTTTCAAAACTGCTCTTTCTAAAGGAAGGTTCAAGCCTGGGAGTTGAATGCACTCAACACAAAGAAGTTTCTGAGAATGCTTCTATCCAGTTTTTATGTGAAGATATTTCCTTTTCTAGCATAGGCCTCAAACCGCTCCAAATATTCACTTGCAGATTCTACAAAAAGAGTGTTTCCAAACTTCTCTATTAACTGGTAGGTTCAACTCTGTGAGTTGAACGCCCTCATCACAAAGAAGTTTCTGAGAATGCTTCTCTCTAGTTTTGATGGGAAGATATTTCCTTTTCCATCATAGGCCTCAAGGTGCTCCGAATAAACACTTGCAGATTCTACAAACTTAGTGTTTCAAAACTGTTCTATCAAAGGAACGTTCAAGTCTGGGAGTTGAATGAACTCATCACAAAGAAGTTTCTCAGAATGCTTCTGTCTAGTTTTTAGGTGAAGGTATTTCATTTCCCAGCATAGGCCTCAAAGAGCTCCAAATATCCACTTGCAGATTCTACAAAAAGTGTGTTTCCAAACGGCTCTTTCAAAAGGAAGGTTCAAGTCGGTGAGCTGAACGCACTCATCACAAAGAAGTTTCTGAGAATGCTTCTGTCTAGTTTTTAGGTGAAGATATTTCATTTCCCAGCATAGGCCTCAAAGCGCTCGAAATACCCACTTTCAATTTCTACAAAAAGAGTGTTTCAAAGCTGCTGTTTCAAAAGGAAGGTTCAAGTTTGTGTGTTGAATGCACTCATCGGAAAGAAGTTTCTGAGAATGCTTCTGTCTAGTTTTCATATGAAGATATTTCCTTTTCCAACATAGGCCTCAAAGCGCTCCAAATAAACACTTGCAGATTCTACAAAAGGAGTGTTTCGAAACTGATCTATCAAAAGGAGCGTTCAAGTCGGTGAGTTCAATGCACTCATCACACAGTAGTTTCTGAGAATGCTTCTGTCTAGGTTTTAGGTGAAGATATTTCTTTTCCCAGCCGAGGCCTCACGGCGCTCCAAGTATCCACTTGCAGATTCTACAAAAAGAATGTTTCCAAACTGCTCCTTCAAAAGGAAGGTTCAAGTCTGTGAGCTGAACGCACTCATCACAAAGAAGTTTCTGAGAATGCTTCTGTCTAGTTTTCATGTGAAGATATTTCGTTTGCCATCATAGGCCTCAAATCTCTCCAAACATCCGCTAGCAAATTCTACAAAAGGAGTGTTTCAAAAGTGCGCTATCAAAAGGAAGAGTCCACTATGTCAGGTGAATGCACACAGCACACGGAAGGTTCTGAGAATGCTTCTGTCTAGTTTTTAGGTGAAGATATTTCATTTCCCAGCATAGGCCTCAAAGCGATCCAAATATCCCCTTGCAGATTCTACAAAAAGAGTGTTTCCAAACTGCTTTCTCAAAAGGAAGGTTCAAGTCTGTGAGTTGAGTGCACTCATCACAAAGAAGTTTCTGAGAATGCTTCTGTCTGGTTTTTATATGAAGATCTTTCCTTTAACAACATTGGCCACAAAGCGGTCCAAATAAACAATTGCAGATTCTACAAAAGGAGTGTTACGAAGCTGATCTATCAAAAGGAGCGTTCAAGTCTGTGAGTTGAATGCACTCATCACACAGTAGTTTCTGAGAATGCTTCTGTCTAGTTTTTAGGTGAAGATATTTCTTTTCCCAGCCTAGGCCTCAAAGCGCTCCAAGTATCCACTTCCCTATTCTACAAAAAGAGTATTTCATAGCTGCTCTTTCAAAAGGAAGGTTCAAGTCTGTGTGTTGAATGCACTCATCACAAAGAAGTTTCTGAGAATGCTTCTGTCTAGTTCTTACGTGAAGATATTTCCTTTTCCTAGCATAGGCCTCAAAGCGCTCCAAATATCCACTTGCAGATTTTACAAAAAGAGTGTTTCAAAACGGTTCTATCAAAAGGAAGATTCAAATCCGTGAGGTGAATGCAGGCATTGTGAAGAACTTTCTGAGAATGCTTCTCTCTAGCTTTTAGGTGAAGATATTCCATTTTACAGCATAGGCCTCAAAGTGCTCCCAATAACCACTTGCAGATTTTACAAAAACAGTGTTTCAAAACTGCTCTTTCTAAAGGAAGGTTCAAGCCTGGGAGTTGAATGCACTCAACACAAAGAAGTTTCTGAGAATGCTTCTATCCAGTTTTTATGTGAAGATATTTCCTTTTCTAGCATAGGCCTCAAACCGCTCCAAATATTCACTTGCAGATTCTACAAAAAGAGTGTTTCCAAACTTCTCTATTAACTGGTAGGTTCAACTCTGTGAGTTGAACGCCCTCATCACAAAGAAGTTTCTGAGAATGCTTCTCTCTAGTTTTGATGGGAAGATATTTCCTTTTCCATCATAGGCCTCAAGGTGCTCCGAATAAACACTTGCAGATTCTACAAACTTAGTGTTTCAAAACTGTTCTATCAAAGGAACGTTCAAGTCTGGGAGTTGAATGAACTCATCACAAAGAAGTTTCTCAGAATGCTTCTGTCTAGTTTTTAGGTGAAGGTATTTCATTTCCCAGCATAGGCCTCAAAGAGCTCCAAATATCCACTTGCAGATTCTACAAAAAGTGTGTTTCCAAACGGCTCTTTCAAAAGGAAGGTTCAAGTCGGTGAGCTGAACGCACTCATCACAAAGAAGTTTCTGAGAATGCTTCTGTCTAGTTTTTAGGTGAAGATATTTCATTTCCCAGCATAGGCCTCAAAGCGCTCGAAATACCCACTTTCAATTTCTACAAAAAGAGTGTTTCAAAGCTGCTGTTTCAAAAGGAAGGTTCAAGTTTGTGTGTTGAATGCACTCATCGGAAAGAAGTTTCTGAGAATGCTTCTGTCTAGTTTTCATATGAAGATATTTCCTTTCCCAACATAGGCCTCAAAGCGCTCCAAATAAACACTTGCAGATTCTACAAAAGGAGTGTTTCGAAACTGATCTATCAAAAGGAGCGTTCAAGTCGGTGAGTTCAATGCACTCATCACACAGTAGTTTCTGAGAATGCTTCTGTCTAGGTTTTAGGTGAAGATATTTCTTTTCCCAGCCGAGGCCTCACGGCGCTCCAAGTATCCACTTGCAGATTCTACAAAAAGAATGTTTCCAAACTGCTCCTTCAAAAGGAAGGTTCAAGTCTGTGAGCTGAACGCACTCATCACAAAGAAGTTTCTGAGAATGCTTCTGTCTAGTTTTCATGTGAAGATATTTCGTTTGCCATCATAGGCCTCAAATCTCTCCAAACATCCGCTAGCAAATTCTACAAAAGGAGTGTTTCAAAAGTGCGCTATCAAAAGGAAGAGTCCACTATGTCAGGTGAATGCACACAGCACACGGAAGGTTCTGAGAATGCTTCTGTCTAGTTTTTAGGTGAAGATATTTCATTTCCCAGCATAGGCCTCAAAGCGATCCAAATATCCCCTTGCAGATTCTACAAAAAGAGTGTTTCCAAACTGCTTTCTCAAAAGGAAGGTTCAAGTCTGTGAGTTGAGTGCACTCATCACAAAGAAGTTTCTGAGAATGCTTCTGTCTGGTTTTTATATGAAGATCTTTCCTTTAACAACATTGGCCACAAAGCGGTCCAAATAAACAATTGCAGATTCTACAAAAGGAGTGTTACGAAGCTGATCTATCAAAAGGAGCGTTCAAGTCTGTGAGTTGAATGCACTCATCACACAGTAGTTTCTGAGAATGCTTCTGTCTAGTTTTTAGGTGAAGATATTTCTTTTCCCAGCCTAGGCCTCAAAGCGCTCCAAGTATCCACTTCCCTATTCTACAAAAAGAGTATTTCATAGCTGCTCTTTCAAAAGGAAGGTTCAAGTCTGTGTGTTGAATGCACTCATCACAAAGAAGTTTCTGAGAATGCTTCTGTCTAGTTCTTACGTGAAGATATTTCCTTTTCCTAGCATAGGCCTCAAAGCGCTCCAAATATCCACTTGCAGATTTTACAAAAAGAGTGTTTCAAAACGGTTCTATCAAAAGGAAGATTCAAATCCGTGAGGTGAATGCAGGCATTGTGAAGAACTTTCTGAGAATGCTTCTCTCTAGCTTTTAGGTGAAGATATTCCATTTTACAGCATAGGCCTCAAAGTGCTCCCAATAACCACTTGCAGATTTTACAAAAACAGTGTTTCAAAACTGCTCTTTCTAAAGGAAGGTTCAAGCCTGGGAGTTGAATGCACTCAACACAAAGAAGTTTCTGAGAATGCTTCTATCCAGTTTTTATGTGAAGATATTTCCTTTTCTAGCATAGGCCTCAAACCGCTCCAAATATTCACTTGCAGATTCTACAAAAAGAGTGTTTCCAAACTTCTCTATTAACTGGTAGGTTCAACTCTGTGAGTTGAACGCCCTCATCACAAAGAAGTTTCTGAGAATGCTTCTCTCTAGTTTTGATGGGAAGATATTTCCTTTTCCATCATAGGCCTCAAGGTGCTCCGAATAAACACTTGCAGATTCTACAAACTTAGTGTTTCAAAACTGTTCTATCAAAGGAACGTTCAAGTCTGGGAGTTGAATGAACTCATCACAAAGAAGTTTCTCAGAATGCTTCTGTCTAGTTTTTAGGTGAAGGTATTTCATTTCCCAGCATAGGCCTCAAAGAGCTCCAAATATCCACTTGCAGATTCTACAAAAAGTGTGTTTCCAAACGGCTCTTTCAAAAGGAAGGTTCAAGTCGGTGAGCTGAACGCACTCATCACAAAGAAGTTTCTGAGAATGCTTCTGTCTAGTTTTTAGGTGAAGATATTTCATTTCCCAGCATAGGCCTCAAAGCGCTCGAAATACCCACTTTCAATTTCTACAAAAAGAGTGTTTCAAAGCTGCTGTTTCAAAAGGAAGGTTCAAGTTTGTGTGTTGAATGCACTCATCGGAAAGAAGTTTCTGAGAATGCTTCTGTCTAGTTTTCATATGAAGATATTTCCTTTCCCAACATAGGCCTCAAAGCGCTCCAAATAAACACTTGCAGATTCTACAAAAGGAGTGTTTCGAAACTGATCTATCAAAAGGAGCGTTCAAGTCGGTGAGTTCAATGCACTCATCACACAGTAGTTTCTGAGAATGCTTCTGTCTAGGTTTTAGGTGAAGATATTTCTTTTCCCAGCCGAGGCCTCACGGCGCTCCAAGTATCCACTTGCAGATTCTACAAAAAGAATGTTTCCAAACTGCTCCTTCAAAAGGAAGGTTCAAGTCTGTGAGCTGAACGCACTCATCACAAAGAAGTTTCTGAGAATGCTTCTGTCTAGTTTTCATGTGAAGATATTTCGTTTGCCATCATAGGCCTCAAATCTCTCCAAACATCCGCTAGCAAATTCTACAAAAGGAGTGTTTCAAAAGTGCGCTATCAAAAGGAAGAGTCCACTATGTCAGGTGAATGCACACAGCACACGGAAGGTTCTGAGAATGCTTCTGTCTAGTTTTTAGGTGAAGATATTTCATTTCCCAGCATAGGCCTCAAAGCGATCCAAATATCCCCTTGCAGATTCTACAAAAAGAGTGTTTCCAAACTGCTTTCTCAAAAGGAAGGTTCAAGTCTGTGAGTTGAGTGCACTCATCACAAAGAAGTTTCTGAGAATGCTTCTGTCTGGTTTTTATATGAAGATCTTTCCTTTAACAACATTGGCCACAAAGCGGTCCAAATAAACAATTGCAGATTCTACAAAAGGAGTGTTACGAAGCTGATCTATCAAAAGGAGCGTTCAAGTCTGTGAGTTGAATGCACTCATCACACAGTAGTTTCTGAGAATGCTTCTGTCTAGTTTTTAGGTGAAGATATTTCTTTTCCCAGCCTAGGCCTCAAAGCGCTCCAAGTATCCACTTCCCTATTCTACAAAAAGAGTATTTCATAGCTGCTCTTTCAAAAGGAAGGTTCAAGTCTGTGTGTTGAATGCACTCATCACAAAGAAGTTTCTGAGAATGCTTCTGTCTAGTTCTTACGTGAAGATATTTCCTTTTCCTAGCATAGGCCTCAAAGCGCTCCAAATATCCACTTGCAGATTTTACAAAAAGAGTGTTTCAAAACGGTTCTATCAAAAGGAAGATTCAAATCCGTGAGGTGAATGCAGGCATTGTGAAGAACTTTCTGAGAATGCTTCTCTCTAGCTTTTAGGTGAAGATATTCCATTTTACAGCATAGGCCTCAAAGTGCTCCCAATAACCACTTGCAGATTTTACAAAAACAGTGTTTCAAAACTGCTCTTTCTAAAGGAAGGTTCAAGCCTGGGAGTTGAATGCACTCAACACAAAGAAGTTTCTGAGAATGCTTCTATCCAGTTTTTATGTGAAGATATTTCCTTTTCTAGCATAGGCCTCAAACCGCTCCAAATATTCACTTGCAGATTCTACAAAAAGAGTGTTTCCAAACTTCTCTATTAACTGGTAGGTTCAACTCTGTGAGTTGAACGCCCTCATCACAAAGAAGTTTCTGAGAATGCTTCTCTCTAGTTTTGATGGGAAGATATTTCCTTTTCCATCATAGGCCTCAAGGTGCTCCGAATAAACACTTGCAGATTCTACAAACTTAGTGTTTCAAAACTGTTCTATCAAAGGAACGTTCAAGTCTGGGAGTTGAATGAACTCATCACAAAGAAGTTTCTCAGAATGCTTCTGTCTAGTTTTTAGGTGAAGGTATTTCATTTCCCAGCATAGGCCTCAAAGAGCTCCAAATATCCACTTGCAGATTCTACAAAAAGTGTGTTTCCAAACGGCTCTTTCAAAAGGAAGGTTCAAGTCGGTGAGCTGAACGCACTCATCACAAAGAAGTTTCTGAGAATGCTTCTGTCTAGTTTTTAGGTGAAGATATTTCATTTCCCAGCATAGGCCTCAAAGCGCTCGAAATACCCACTTTCAATTTCTACAAAAAGAGTGTTTCAAAGCTGCTGTTTCAAAAGGAAGGTTCAAGTTTGTGTGTTGAATGCACTCATCGGAAAGAAGTTTCTGAGAATGCTTCTGTCTAGTTTTCATATGAAGATATTTCCTTTCCCAACATAGGCCTCAAAGCGCTCCAAATAAACACTTGCAGATTCTACAAAAGGAGTGTTTCGAAACTGATCTATCAAAAGGAGCGTTCAAGTCGGTGAGTTCAATGCACTCATCACACAGTAGTTTCTGAGAATGCTTCTGTCTAGGTTTTAGGTGAAGATATTTCTTTTCCCAGCCGAGGCCTCACGGCGCTCCAAGTATCCACTTGCAGATTCTACAAAAAGAATGTTTCCAAACTGCTCCTTCAAAAGGAAGGTTCAAGTCTGTGAGCTGAACGCACTCATCACAAAGAAGTTTCTGAGAATGCTTCTGTCTAGTTTTCATGTGAAGATATTTCGTTTGCCATCATAGGCCTCAAATCTCTCCAAACATCCGCTAGCAAATTCTACAAAAGGAGTGTTTCAAAAGTGCGCTATCAAAAGGAAGAGTCCACTATGTCAGGTGAATGCACACAGCACACGGAAGGTTCTGAGAATGCTTCTGTCTAGTTTTTAGGTGAAGATATTTCATTTCCCAGCATAGGCCTCAAAGCGATCCAAATATCCCCTTGCAGATTCTACAAAAAGAGTGTTTCCAAACTGCTTTTTCAAAAGGAAGGTTCAAGTCTGTGAGTTGAGTGCACTCATCACAAAGAAGTTTCTGAGAATGCTTCTGTCTGGTTTTTATATGAAGATCTTTCCTTTCACAACATTGGCCACAAAGCGGTCCAAATAAACAATTGCAGATTCTACAAAAGGAGTGTTACGAAGCTGATCTATCAAAAGGAGCGTTCAAGTCTGTGAGTTGAATGCACTCATCACACAGTAGTTTCTGAGAATGCTTCTGTCTAGTTTTTAGGTGAAGATATTTCTTTTCCCAGCCTAGGCCTCAAAGCGCTCCAAGTATCCACTTCCCTATTCTACAAAAAGAGTATTTCATAGCTGCTCTTTCAAAAGGAAGGTTCAAGTCTGTGTGTTGAATGCACTCATCACAAAGAAGTTTCTGAGAATGCTTCTGTCTAGTTCTTACGTGAAGATATTTCCTTTTCCTAGCATAGGCCTCAAAGCGCTCCAAATATTCACATGCAGATTGTACAAAAAGAGTGTTTCAAAACTGTTCTATCAAAAGGAAGGTTCAAATCTGTGAGGTGAATGCAGGCATTGCGAAGAACTTTCTGAGAATGCTTCTCTCTAGCTTTTAGGTGAAGATATTCCATTTTACAGCATAGTACTCAAAGTGCTCCAAATAACCACTTGCAGATTTTACAAAAACAGTGTTTCAAAACTGCTCTTTCTAAAGGAAGGTTCAAGTCTGGGAGTTGAATGCACTCAACACAAAGAAGTTTCTGAGAATGCTTCTATCCAGTTTTTATGTGAAGATATTTCCTTTTCTAGCATAGGCCTCAAACCGCTCCAAATATTCACTTGCAGATTCTACAAAAAGAGTGTTTCCAAACTTCTCTATTAACTGGTAGGTTCAACACTGTGAGTTGAATGCCCTCATCACAAAGAAGTTTCTGAGAATGCTTCTCTCTAGTTTTGATGGGAAGATATTTCCTTTTCCATCATAGTCCTCAAGGTGCTCCGAATAAACACTTGCAGATTCTACAAACTTAGTGTTTCAAAACTGTTCTATCAAAAGGAACGTTCAAGTCTGGGAGTTGAATGAACTCATCACAAAGAAGTTTCTCAGAATGCTTCTGTCTAGTTTTTCGGTGAAGATATTTCATTTCCCAGCATAGGCCTCAAAGCGCTCCAAATATGCACTTGCAGATTCTACAAAAAGAGTGTTTCCAAACTGCTCCTTCAAAAGGAAGGTTCAAGTCTGTGAGCTGAACGCACTCATCACAAAGAAGTTTCTGATAATGCTTCTGTCTAGTTTTCACGTGAAGATATTTCGTTTGCCTTCATAGGCCTCAAATCTCTCCAAACATACACTAGCAAATTCTACAAAAGGAGTGTTTCAAAAGTGCGCTATCAAAAGGAAGAGTCCACTATGTCAGTTGAATGCATAAAGCACACGGAAGGTTCTGAGAATGCTTCTGCCTAGTTTTTAGGTGAAGATATTTCATTTCCCAGCATAGGCCTCAAAGCGATCCAAATATCCCCTTGCAGATTCTACAAAAAGAGTGTTTCCAAACTGCTCTTTCAAAAGGAAGGTTCAAGTCTGTGAGTTGAGTGCACTCATCACTAAGAAGTTTCTGAGAATGCTTCTGTCTGGTTTTTATATGAAGATATTTCCTTTAACAACATTGGCCAGAAAGCGCTCCAAATAAACAATTGCATATTCTACAAAAGGAGTGTTTCGAAACTGATCTATCAAAAGGAGCGTTCAAGTCTGTGAGTTGAATGCACTCATCACACAGTAGTTTCTGAGAATGCTTCTGTCTAGTTTTTAGGTGAAGATATTTCTTTTCCCAGCGTAGGCCTCAAAGCGCTCCAAGTATCCACTTCCCTATTCTACAAAAAGAGTATTTCATAGCTGCTCTTTCAAAAGGAAGGTTCAAGTCTGTGTGTTGAATGCACTCATCACAAGGAAGTTTCTGAGAATGCTTCTGTCTAGTTCTTACGTGAAGATATTTCCTTTTCCAAGATTAGGCCTCAAAGCGCTCCAAATATCCACTTGCAGATTTTCAAAAGGTGTGTTTCAATACTCTTCTATCAAAAGGAAGGTTCAAATCTGTGAGGTGAATGCAGGCATTGCGAACAACTTTCTGAGAATGCTTCTCTCTAGCTTTTAGGTGAAGATATTCCATTTTACAGCATACGCCTCAAAGTGCTCCAAATAACCACTTGTAGATTTTACAAAAACAGTGTTTCAAAACTGCTCTTTCTAAAGGAATTTTCAAGTCTGGGAGTTGAATGCACTCAACACAAAGAAGTTTCTGAGAATGCTTCTATCCAGTTTTTATGTGAAGATATTTCCTTTTCTAGCATAGGCCTCAAACCACTCCAAATATTCACTTTCAGATTCTACAAAAAGAGTGTTTCCAAACTTCTCTATTAACTGGTAGGCTCAACTCTGTGAGTTGAACGCCCTCAACACAAAGAAGTTTCTGAGAATGCTTCTCTCTAGTTTTGATGGGAAGATATTTCCTTCTCCATCATAGGCCTCAAGGTGCTCCGAATAAACACTTGCAGATTCTACAAACTTAGTGTTTCAAAACTGTTCTATCAAAGAACGTTCAAGTCTGGGAGTTGAATGAACTCATCACAGAGAAGTTTCTCAGAATGCTTCCGTCCAGTTTTTAGGTGAAGATATTTCCCTTCCCAGCATAGGCCTCAAAGAGCTCCAAATATCCACTTGCAGATTCTACAAAAAGTGTGTTTCCAAACTGCTCTTTCAAAAGGAAGGTTCAAGTCGGTGAGCTGAACGCACTCATCACAAAGAAGTTTCTGAGAATGCTTCTGTCTAGTTTTCATGTGAAGATATTTCGTTTGCCATCATAGGCCTCAAATCTCTCCAAATATCAGTTAGCAAATTCTACAAAAGGAGTGTTTCAAAAGTGCGCTATCAAAAGGAAGAGTCCACTATGTCAGGTGAATGCCTAAAGCACACGGAAAGTTCTGAGAATGCTTCTGTCTAGTTTTTTGGTGAAGATATTTCATTTCCCAGCATAGGCCTCAAAGCGATCCAAATATCCCCTTGCAGATTCTACAAAAAGAGTGTTTCCAAACTGCTCTTTCAAAAGGAAGGTTCAAGTCTGTGAGTTGAGTGCACTCATCACAAAGAAGTTTCTGAGAATGCTTCTGTCTGGTTTTTATATGAAGATATTTCCTATTCCAACATTGGACACAAAGCGCTCCAAATAAACAATTGCATATTCTACAAAAGGAGTGTTTCGAAACTGATCTATCAAAAGGAGCGTTCAAGTCTGTGAGTTGAATGCACTCATCACACAGTAGTTTCTGAGAATGCTTCTGTCTAGTTTTTAGGTGAAGATATTTCTTTCCCCAGCCGAGGCCTCAAAGCGCTCCAAGTATCCACTTGCCGATTCTACAAAAAGAGTATTTCATAGCTGCTCTTTCAAAAGGAAGGTTCAAGTCAGTGTGTTGAATGCACTCATCGCAAGGAAGTTTCTGAGAATGCTTCTGTCTAGTTCTTACGTGAAGATATTTCCTTTTCCTAGCATAGGCCTCAAAGCGCTCCAAATATCCACTTGCAGATTATACAAAAAGAGTGTTTCAAAACTGTTCTATCAAAAGGAAGGTTCAAATCTGTGAGGTGAATGCAGGCATTGTGAAGAACTTTCTGAGAATGCTTCTCTCTAGCTTTTAGGTGAAGATATTCCATTTTACAGCATACGCCTCAAAGTGCTCCAAATAACCACTTGCAGATTTTACAAAAAGGGTGTTTCAAAACTGCTCTTTCTAAAGGAATTTTCAAGTCTGGGAGTTGAATGCACTCAACACAAAGAAGTTTTTGAGAATGCTTCTATCCAGTTTTTATGTGAAGATATTTCCTTTTCTAGCATAGGCCTCACACCGCTCCAAATATTCACTTGCAGATTCTACAAAAAGAGTGTTTCCAAACTTCTCTATTAACTGGTAGGCTCAACTACATGAGTTGAACGCCCTCATCACAAAGAAGTTTCTGAGAATGCTTCTCTCTAGTTTTGATGGGAAGATATTTCCTTTTCCATCATAGGCCTCAAGGTGCTCCGAATAAACACTTGCAGATTCTACAAACTTAGTGTTTCAAAACTGTTCTATCAAAGGAACGTTCAAGTCTGGGAGTTGAATGAACTCATCACAAGGAAGTTTCTCAGAATGCTTCTGTCTCGTTTTTAGGTGAAGATATTTCCTTTCCCAGCATAGGCCTCAAAGAGCTCCAAATATCCACTTGCAGATTCTACAAAAAGTGTGTTTCCAAACTGCTCTTTCAAAAGGAAGGTTCAAGTCGGTGAGCTGAACGCACTCATCACAAAGAAGTTTCTGAGAATGCTTCTGTCTACTTTTTGTATGAAGATCTTTCCTTTTCCAACATTGGCCACAAAGCGCTCCAAATAAACAATTGCAGATTCTACAAAAGGAGTGTTTCAAAACTGTTCTATCAAAAGGAATGTTTAAGTCTGTGAGTTGAATGCATTCATCACACAGAAGTTTCTGAGAATGCTTCTGTCTAGTTTTTAGGTGAAGATATTTCATTTCCCAGCATAGGCCTCAAAGCGCTCCAAATACCCACTTGCAAATACTACAAAAAGAGTGTTTCAAAGCTGCTGTTTCAAAAGGAAGGTTCAAGTTTGTGTGTTGAATGCACTCATCGGAAAGAAGTTTCTGAGAATGCTTCTGTCTAGTTTTCATATGAAGATATTTCCTTTTCCAACATAGGCCTCAAAGCGCTCCAAATAAACACTTGCAGATTCTACAAAAGGAGTGTTTCGAAACTGATCTATCAAAAGGAGCGTTCAAGTCTGTGAGTTGAATGCACTCATCACACAGTAGTTTCTGAGAATGCTTCTGTCTAGTTTTTAGGTGAAGATATTTCTTTTCCCAGCGAAGGCCTCAAAGCGCTCCAAGTATCCACTTGCAGATTCTACAAAAAGAGTATTTCCTAGCTGCTCTTTCAAAAGGAAGGTTCAAGTCTGTGTGTTGAATGCACTCATCACAAAGAAGTTTCTGAGAATGCTTCTGTCTAGTTCTTACGTGAAGATATTTCCTTTTCCTAGCATAGGCCTCAAAGCGCTCCAAATATCCACATGCAGATTGTACAAAAAGAGTGTTTCAAAACTGTTCTATAAAAAGGAAGGTTCAAATCTGTGAGGTGAATGCAGGCATTGTGAAGAACTTTCTGAGAATGCTTCTCTCTAGCTTTTAGTTGAAGATATTCCATTTTACAGCAGAGTCTTCAAAGTGCTCCAAGTAACCACTTGCAGATTTTACAAAAACAGTGTTTCAAAACTGCTCTTTCTAAAGGAAGGTTCAAGTCTGGGAGTTGAATGCACTCAACACAAAGAAGTTTCTGAGAATGCTTCTATCAAGTTTTTATGTGAAGATATTTCCTTTTCTAGCATAGGCCTCAAACCTCTCCAAATATTCACTTGCAGATTCTACAAAAAGAGTGTTTCCAAACTTCTCTATTAACTGGTAGGCTCAACTCTGTGAGTTGAACGCCCTCATCACAAAGAAGTTTCTGAGAATGCTTCTCTCTAGTTTTGATGGGAAGATATTTCCTTTTCCATCATAGGCCTCAAGGTGCTCCGAATAAACACTTGCAGATTCTACAAACTTAGTGTTTCAAAACTGTTCTATCAAAGGAACATTCAAGTCTGGGAGTTGAATGAACTCATCACAAAGAAGTTTCTCAGAATACTTCCGTGTAGTTTTTAGGTGAAGATATTTCCTTTCCCAGCATAGGCCTCAAAGAGCTCAAAATATCCTCTTGCAGATTCTACAAAAAGTGTGTTTCCAAACTGCTCTTTCAAAAGGAAGGTTCAAGTCGGTGAGCTGAACGCACTCATCACAAAGAAGTTTCTGATAATGCTTCTGTCTAGTTTTCACGTGAAGATATTTCGTTTGCCATCATAGGCCTCAAATCTCTCCAAACATACACTAGCAAATTCTACAAAAGGAGTGTTTCAAAAGTGCGCTATCAAAAGGAAGAGTCCACTATGTCAGTTGAATGCACAAAGCACACGGAAGGTTCTGAGAATGCTTCTGTCTAGTTTTTAGGTGAAGATATTTCATTTCCCAGCATAGGCCTCAAAGCGATCCAAATATCCCCTTGCAGATTCTACAAAAAGAGTGTTTCCAAACTGCTCTTTCAAAAGGAAGGTTCAAGTCTGTGAGTTGAGTGCACTCATCACTAAGAAGTTTCTGAGAATGCTTCTGTCTGGTTTTTATATGAAGATCTTTCCTTTAACAACATTGGCCAGAAAGCGCTCCAAATAAACAATTGCATATTCTACAAAAGGAGTGTTTCGAAACTGATCTATCAAAAGGAGCGTTCAAGTCTGTGAGTTGAATGCACTCATCACACAGTAGTTTCTGAGAATGCTTCTGTCTAGTTTTTAGGTGAAGATATTTCTTTTCCCAGCGTAGGCCTCAAAGCGCTCCAAGTATCCACTTGCCGATTCTACAAAAATAGTATTTCATAGCTGCTCTTTCAAAAGGAAGTTTCAAGTCTGTGTGTTGAATGCACTCATCACAAAGAAGTTTCTGAGAATGCTTCTGTCTAGTTCTTACGTGAAGATATTTCCTTTTCCTAGCATAGGCCTCAAAGCGCTCCAAATATCCACTTGCAGATTTTACAAAAAGAGTGTTTCAAAACGGTTCTATCAAAAGGAAGATTCAAATCCGTGAGGTGAATGCAGGCATTGTGAAGAACTTTCTGAGAATACTTCTCTCTAGCTTTTAGGTGAAGATATTCCATTTTACAGCATAGGCCTCAAAGTGCTCCCAATAACCACTTGCAGATTTTACAAAAACAGTGTTTCAAAACTGCTCTTTCTAAAGGAAGGTTCAAGCCTGGGAGTTGAATGCACTCAACACAAAGAAGTTTCTGAGAATGCTTCTATCCAGTTTTTATGTGAAGATATTTCCTTTTCTAGCATAGGCCTCAAACCGCTCCAAATATTCACTTGCAGATTCTACAAAAAGAGTGTTTCCAAACTTCTCTATTAACTGGTAGGTTCAACTCTGTGAGTTGAACGCCCTCATCACAAAGAAGTTTCTGAGAATGCTTCTCTCTAGTTTTGATGGGAAGATATTTCCTTTTCCATCATAGGCCTCAAGGTGCTCCGAATAAACACTTGCAGATTCTACAAACTTAGTGTTTCAAAACTGTTCTATCAAAGGAACGTTCAAGTCTGGGAGTTGAATGAACTCATCACAAAGAAGTTTCTCAGAATGCTTCTGTCTAGTTTTTAGGTGAAGGTATTTCATTTCCCAGCATAGGCCTCAAAGAGCTCCAAATATCCACTTGCAGATTCTACAAAAAGTGTGTTTCCAAACGGCTCTTTCAAAAGGAAGGTTCAAGTCGGTGAGCTGAACGCACTCATCACAAAGAAGTTTCTGAGAATGCTTCTGTCTAGTTTTTAGGTGAAGATATTTCATTTCCCAGCATAGGCCTCAAAGCGCTCGAAATACCCACTTTCAATTTCTACAAAAAGAGTGTTTCAAAGCTGCTGTTTCAAAAGGAAGGTTCAAGTTTGTGTGTTGAATGCACTCATCGGAAAGAAGTTTCTGAGAATGCTTCTGTCTAGTTTTCATATGAAGATATTTCCTTTTCCAACATAGGCCTCAAAGCGCTCCAAATAAACACTTGCAGATTCTACAAAAGGAGTGTTTCGAAACTGATCTATCAAAAGGAGCGTTCAAGTCGGTGAGTTCAATGCACTCATCACACAGTAGTTTCTGAGAATGCTTCTGTCTAGGTTTTAGGTGAAGATATTTCTTTTCCCAGCCGAGGCCTCACGGCGCTCCAAGTATCCACTTGCAGATTCTACAAAAAGAGTGTTTCCAAACTGCTCCTTCAAAAGGAAGGTTCAAGTCTGTGAGCTGAACGCACTCATCACAAAGAAGTTTCTGAGAATGCTTCTGTCTAGTTTTCATGTGAAGATATTTCGTTTGCCATCATAGGCCTCAAATCTCTCCAAACATCCGCTAGCAAATTCTACAAAAGGAGTGTTTCAAAAGTGCGCTATCAAAAGGAAGAGTCCACTATGTCAGGTGAATGCACACAGCACACGGAAGGTTCTGAGAATGCTTCTGTCTAGTTTTTAGGTGAAGATATTTCATTTCCCAGCATAGGCCTCAAAGCGATCCAAATATCCCCTTGCAGATTCTACAAAAAGAGTGTTTCCAAACTGCTTTTTCAAAAGGAAGGTTCAAGTCTGTGAGTTGAGTGCACTCATCACAAAGAAGTTTCTGAGAATGCTTCTGTCTGGTTTTTATATGAAGATCTTTCCTTTAACAACATTGGCCACAAAGCGGTCCAAATAAACAATTGCAGATTCTACAAAAGGAGTGTTACCAAACTGATCTATCAAAAGGAGCGTTCAAGTCTGTGAGTTGAATGCACTCATCACACAGTAGTTTCTGAGAATGCTTCTGTCTAGTTTTTAGGTGAAGATATTTCTTTTCCCAGCCTAGGCCTCAAAGCGCTCCAAGTATCCACTTCCCTATTCTACAAAAAGAGTATTTCATAGCTGCTCTTTCAAAAGGAAGGTTCAAGTCTGTGTGTTGAATGCACTCATCACAAAGAAGTTTCTGAGAATGCTTCTGTCTAGTTCTTACGTGAAGATATTTCCTTTTCCTAGCATAGGCCTCAAAGCGCTCCAAATATCCACTTGCAGATTTTACAAAAAGAGTGTTTCAAAACGGTTCTATCAAAAGGAAGATTCAAATCCGTGAGGTGAATGCAGGCATTGTGAAGAACTTTCTGAGAATGCTTCTCTCTAGCTTTTAGGTGAAGATATTCCATTTTACAGCATAGGCCTCAAAGTGCTCCCAATAACCACTTGCAGATTTTACAAAAACAGTGTTTCAAAACTGCTCTTTCTAAAGGAAGGTTCAAGCCTGGGAGTTGAATGCACTCAACACAAAGAAGTTTCTGAGAATGCTTCTATCCAGTTTTTATGTGAAGATATTTCCTTTTCTAGCATAGGCCTCAAACCGCTCCAAATATTCACTTGCAGATTCTACAAAAAGAGTGTTTCCAAACTTCTCTATTAACTGGTAGGTTCAACTCTGTGAGTTGAACGCCCTCATCACAAAGAAGTTTCTGAGAATGCTTCTCTCTAGTTTTGATGGGAAGATATTTCCTTTTCCATCATAGGCCTCAAGGTGCTCCGAATAAACACTTGCAGATTCTACAAACTTAGTGTTTCAAAACTGTTCTATCAAAGGAACGTTCAAGTCTGGGAGTTGAATGAACTCATCACAAAGAAGTTTCTCAGAATGCTTCTGTCTAGTTTTTAGGTGAAGGTATTTCATTTCCCAGCATAGGCCTCAAAGAGCTCCAAATATCCACTTGCAGATTCTACAAAAAGTGTGTTTCCAAACGGCTCTTTCAAAAGGAAGGTTCAAGTCGGTGAGCTGAACGCACTCATCACAAAGAAGTTTCTGAGAATGCTTCTGTCTAGTTTTTAGGTGAAGATATTTCATTTCCCAGCATAGGCCTCAAAGCGCTCGAAATACCCACTTTCAATTTCTACAAAAAGAGTGTTTCAAAGCTGCTGTTTCAAAAGGAAGGTTCAAGTTTGTGTGTTGAATGCACTCATCGGAAAGAAGTTTCTGAGAATGCTTCTGTCTAGTTTTCATATGAAGATATTTCCTTTTCCAACATAGGCCTCAAAGCGCTCCAAATAAACACTTGCAGATTCTACAAAAGGAGTGTTTCGAAACTGATCTATCAAAAGGAGCGTTCAAGTCGGTGAGTTCAATGCACTCATCACACAGTAGTTTCTGAGAATGCTTCTGTCTAGGTTTTAGGTGAAGATATTTCTTTTCCCAGCCGAGGCCTCACGGCGCTCCAAGTATCCACTTGCAGATTCTACAAAAAGAGTGTTTCCAAACTGCTCCTTCAAAAGGAAGGTTCAAGTCTGTGAGCTGAACGCACTCATCACAAAGAAGTTTCTGAGAATGCTTCTGTCTAGTTTTCATGTGAAGATATTTCGTTTGCCATCATAGGCCTCAAATCTCTCCAAACATCCGCTAGCAAATTCTACAAAAGGAGTGTTTCAAAAGTGCGCTATCAAAAGGAAGAGTCCACTATGTCAGGTGAATGCACACAGCACACGGAAGGTTCTGAGAATGCTTCTGTCTAGTTTTTAGGTGAAGATATTTCATTTCCCAGCATAGGCCTCAAAGCGATCCAAATATCCCCTTGCAGATTCTACAAAAAGAGTGTTTCCAAACTGCTTTTTCAAAAGGAAGGTTCAAGTCTGTGAGTTGAGTGCACTCATCACAAAGAAGTTTCTGAGAATGCTTCTGTCTGGTTTTTATATGAAGATCTTTCCTTTAACAACATTGGCCACAAAGCGGTCCAAATAAACAATTGCAGATTCTACAAAAGGAGTGTTACCAAACTGATCTATCAAAAGGAGCGTTCAAGTCTGTGAGTTGAATGCACTCATCACACAGTAGTTTCTGAGAATGCTTCTGTCTAGTTTTTAGGTGAAGATATTTCTTTTCCCAGCCTAGGCCTCAAAGCGCTCCAAGTATCCACTTCCCTATTCTACAAAAAGAGTATTTCATAGCTGCTCTTTCAAAAGGAAGGTTCAAGTCTGTGTGTTGAATGCACTCATCACAAAGAAGTTTCTGAGAATGCTTCTGTCTAGTTCTTACGTGAAGATATTTCCTTTTCCTAGCATAGGCCTCAAAGCGCTCCAAATATCCACTTGCAGATTTTACAAAAAGAGTGTTTCAAAACGGTTCTATCAAAAGGAAGATTCAAATCCGTGAGGTGAATGCAGGCATTGTGAAGAACTTTCTGAGAATGCTTCTCTCTAGCTTTTAGGTGAAGATATTCCATTTTACAGCATAGGCCTCAAAGTGCTCCCAATAACCACTTGCAGATTTTACAAAAACAGTGTTTCAAAACTGCTCTTTCTAAAGGAAGGTTCAAGCCTGGGAGTTGAATGCACTCAACACAAAGAAGTTTCTGAGAATGCTTCTATCCAGTTTTTATGTGAAGATATTTCCTTTTCTAGCATAGGCCTCAAACCGCTCCAAATATTCACTTGCAGATTCTACAAAAAGAGTGTTTCCAAACTTCTCTATTAACTGGTAGGTTCAACTCTGTGAGTTGAACGCCCTCATCACAAAGAAGTTTCTGAGAATGCTTCTCTCTAGTTTTGATGGGAAGATATTTCCTTTTCCATCATAGGCCTCAAGGTGCTCCGAATAAACACTTGCAGATTCTACAAACTTAGTGTTTCAAAACTGTTCTATCAAAGGAACGTTCAAGTCTGGGAGTTGAATGAACTCATCACAAAGAAGTTTCTCAGAATGCTTCTGTCTAGTTTTTAGGTGAAGGTATTTCATTTCCCAGCATAGGCCTCAAAGAGCTCCAAATATCCACTTGCAGATTCTACAAAAAGTGTGTTTCCAAACGGCTCTTTCAAAAGGAAGGTTCAAGTCGGTGAGCTGAACGCACTCATCACAAAGAAGTTTCTGAGAATGCTTCTGTCTAGTTTTTAGGTGAAGATATTTCATTTCCCAGCATAGGCCTCAAAGCGCTCGAAATACCCACTTTCAATTTCTACAAAAAGAGTGTTTCAAAGCTGCTGTTTCAAAAGGAAGGTTCAAGTTTGTGTGTTGAATGCACTCATCGGAAAGAAGTTTCTGAGAATGCTTCTGTCTAGTTTTCATATGAAGATATTTCCTTTTCCAACATAGGCCTCAAAGCGCTCCAAATAAACACTTGCAGATTCTACAAAAGGAGTGTTTCGAAACTGATCTATCAAAAGGAGCGTTCAAGTCGGTGAGTTCAATGCACTCATCACACAGTAGTTTCTGAGAATGCTTCTGTCTAGGTTTTAGGTGAAGATATTTCTTTTCCCAGCCGAGGCCTCACGGCGCTCCAAGTATCCACTTGCAGATTCTACAAAAAGAGTGTTTCCAAACTGCTCCTTCAAAAGGAAGGTTCAAGTCTGTGAGCTGAACGCACTCATCACAAAGAAGTTTCTGAGAATGCTTCTGTCTAGTTTTCATGTGAAGATATTTCGTTTGCCATCATAGGCCTCAAATCTCTCCAAACATCCGCTAGCAAATTCTACAAAAGGAGTGTTTCAAAAGTGCGCTATCAAAAGGAAGAGTCCACTATGTCAGGTGAATGCACACAGCACACGGAAGGTTCTGAGAATGCTTCTGTCTAGTTTTTAGGTGAAGATATTTCATTTCCCAGCATAGGCCTCAAAGCGATCCAAATATCCCCTTGCAGATTCTACAAAAAGAGTGTTTCCAAACTGCTTTTTCAAAAGGAAGGTTCAAGTCCGTGAGTTGAGTGCACTCATCACAAAGAAGTTTCTGAGAATGCTTCTGTCTGGTTTTTATATGAAGATCTTTCCTTTAACAACATTGGCCACAAAGCGGTCCAAATAAACAATTGCAGATTCTACAAAAGGAGTGTTACGAAGCTGATCTATCAAAAGGAGCGTTCAAGTCTGTGAGTTGAATGCACTCATCACACAGTAGTTTCTGAGAATGCTTCTGTCTAGTTTTTAGGTGAAGATATTTCTTTTCCCAGCCTAGGCCTCAAAGCGCTCCAAGTATCCACTTCCCTATTCTACAAAAAGAGTATTTCATAGCTGCTCTTTCAAAAGGAAGGTTCAAGTCTGTGTGTTGAATGCACTCATCACAAAGAAGTTTCTGAGAATGCTTCTGTCTAGTTCTTACGTGAAGATATTTCCTTTTCCTAGCATAGGCCTCAAAGCGCTCCAAATATCCACTTGCAGATTTTACAAAAAGAGTGTTTCAAAACGGTTCTATCAAAAGGAAGATTCAAATCCGTGAGGTGAATGCAGGCATTGTGAAGAACTTTCTGAGAATGCTTCTCTCTAGCTTTTAGGTGAAGATATTCCATTTTACAGCATAGGCCTCAAAGTGCTCCCAATAACCACTTGCAGATTTTACAAAAACAGTGTTTCAAAACTGCTCTTTCTAAAGGAAGGTTCAAGCCTGGGAGTTGAATGCACTCAACACAAAGAAGTTTCTGAGAATGCTTCTATCCAGTTTTTATGTGAAGATATTTCCTTTTCTAGCATAGGCCTCAAACCGCTCCAAATATTCACTTGCAGATTCTACAAAAAGAGTGTTTCCAAACTTCTCTATTAACTGGTAGGTTCAACTCTGTGAGTTGAACGCCCTCATCACAAAGAAGTTTCTGAGAATGCTTCTCTCTAGTTTTGATGGGAAGATATTTCCTTTTCCATCATAGGCCTCAAGGTGCTCCGAATAAACACTTGCAGATTCTACAAACTTAGTGTTTCAAAACTGTTCTATCAAAGGAACGTTCAAGTCTGGGAGTTGAATGAACTCATCACAAAGAAGTTTCTCAGAATGCTTCTGTCTAGTTTTTAGGTGAAGGTATTTCATTTCCCAGCATAGGCCTCAAAGAGCTCCAAATATCCACTTGCAGATTCTACAAAAAGTGTGTTTCCAAACGGCTCTTTCAAAAGGAAGGTTCAAGTCGGTGAGCTGAACGCACTCATCACAAAGAAGTTTCTGAGAATGCTTCTGTCTAGTTTTTAGGTGAAGATATTTCATTTCCCAGCATAGGCCTCAAAGCGCTCGAAATACCCACTTTCAATTTCTACAAAAAGAGTGTTTCAAAGCTGCTGTTTCAAAAGGAAGGTTCAAGTTTGTGTGTTGAATGCACTCATCGGAAAGAAGTTTCTGAGAATGCTTCTGTCTAGTTTTCATATGAAGATATTTCCTTTTCCAACATAGGCCTCAAAGCGCTCCAAATAAACACTTGCAGATTCTACAAAAGGAGTGTTTCGAAACTGATCTATCAAAAGGAGCGTTCAAGTCGGTGAGTTCAATGCACTCATCACACAGTAGTTTCTGAGAATGCTTCTGTCTAGGTTTTAGGTGAAGATATTTCTTTTCCCAGCCGAGGCCTCACGGCGCTCCAAGTATCCACTTGCAGATTCTACAAAAAGAGTGTTTCCAAACTGCTCCTTCAAAAGGAAGGTTCAAGTCTGTGAGCTGAACGCACTCATCACAAAGAAGTTTCTGAGAATGCTTCTGTCTAGTTTTCATGTGAAGATATTTCGTTTGCCATCATAGGCCTCAAATCTCTCCAAACATCCGCTAGCAAATTCTACAAAAGGAGTGTTTCAAAAGTGCGCTATCAAAAGGAAGAGTCCACTATGTCAGGTGAATGCACACAGCACACGGAAGGTTCTGAGAATGCTTCTGTCTAGTTTTTAGGTGAAGATATTTCATTTCCCAGCATAGGCCTCAAAGCGATCCAAATATCCCCTTGCAGATTCTACAAAAAGAGTGTTTCCAAACTGCTTTTTCAAAAGGAAGGTTCAAGTCCGTGAGTTGAGTGCACTCATCACAAAGAAGTTTCTGAGAATGCTTCTGTCTGGTTTTTATATGAAGATCTTTCCTTTAACAACATTGGCCACAAAGCGGTCCAAATAAACAATTGCAGATTCTACAAAAGGAGTGTTACGAAGCTGATCTATCAAAAGGAGCGTTCAAGTCTGTGAGTTGAATGCACTCATCACACAGTAGTTTCTGAGAATGCTTCTGTCTAGTTTTTAGGTGAAGATATTTCTTTTCCCAGCCTAGGCCTCAAAGCGCTCCAAGTATCCACTTCCCTATTCTACAAAAAGAGTATTTCATAGCTGCTCTTTCAAAAGGAAGGTTCAAGTCTGTGTGTTGAATGCACTCATCTCAAAGAAGTTTCTGAGAATGCTTCTGTCTAGTTCTTACGTGAAGATATTTCCTTTTCCTAGCATAGGCCTCAAAGCGCTCCAAATATCCACTTGCAGATTTTACAAAAAGAGTGTTTCAAAACGGTTCTATCAAAAGGAAGATTCAAATCCGTGAGGTGAATGCAGGCATTGTG
Organism: Pongo pygmaeus; assembly: GCF_028885625.2. Classification (NCBI taxonomy): domain Eukaryota; kingdom Metazoa; phylum Chordata; class Mammalia; order Primates; family Hominidae; genus Pongo; species Pongo pygmaeus. The sequence continues at coordinate 23,701,942 of NC_085930.1, forward strand.
AAGAACTTTCTGAGAATACTTCTCTCTAGCTTTTAGGTGAAGATATTCCATTTTACAGCATAGGCCTCAAAGTGCTCCCAATAACCACTTGCAGATTTTACAAAAACAGTGTTTCAAAACTGCTCTTTCTAAAGGAAGGTTCAAGCCTGGGAGTTGAATGCACTCAACACAAAGAAGTTTCTGAGAATGCTTCTATCCAGTTTTTATGTGAAGATATTTCCTTTTCTAGCATAGGCCTCAAACCGCTCCAAATATTCACTTGCAGATTCTACAAAAAGAGTGTTTCCAAACTTCTCTATTAACTGGTAGGTTCAACTCTGTGAGTTGAACGCCCTCATCACAAAGAAGTTTCTGAGAATGCTTCTCTCTAGTTTTGATGGGAAGATATTTCCTTTTCCATCATAGGCCTCAAGGTGCTCCAAATAAACACTTGCAGATTCTACAAACTTAGTGTTTCAAAACTGTTCTATCAAAGGAACGTTCAAGTCTGGGAGTTGAATGAACTCATCACAAAGAAGTTTCTCAGAATGCTTCTGTCTAGTTTTTAGGTGAAGGTATTTCATTTCCCAGCATAGGCCTCAAAGAGCTCCAAATATCCACTTGCAGATTCTACAAAAAGTGTGTTTCCAAACGGCTCTTTCAAAAGGAAGGTTCAAGTCGGTGAGCTGAACGCACTCATCACAAAGAAGTTTCTGAGAATGCTTCTGTCTAGTTTTTAGGTGAAGATATTTCATTTCCCAGCATAGGCCTCAAAGCGCTCGAAATACCCACTTTCAATTTCTACAAAAAGAGTGTTTCAAAGCTGCTGTTTCAAAAGGAAGGTTCAAGTTTGTGTGTTGAATGCACTCATCGGAAAGAAGTTTCTGAGAATGCTTCTGTCTAGTTTTCATATGAAGATATTTCCTTTTCCAACATAGGCCTCAAAGCGCTCCAAATAAACACTTGCAGATTCTACAAAAGGAGTGTTTCGAAACTGATCTATCAAAAGGAGCGTTCAAGTCGGTGAGTTCAATGCACTCATCACACAGTAGTTTCTGAGAATGCTTCTGTCTAGGTTTTAGGTGAAGATATTTCTTTTCCCAGCCGAGGCCTCACGGCGCTCCAAGTATCCACTTGCAGATTCTACAAAAAGAATGTTTCCAAACTGCTCCTTCAAAAGGAAGGTTCAAGTCTGTGAGCTGAACGCACTCATCACAAAGAAGTTTCTGAGAATGCTTCTGTCTAGTTTTCATGTGAAGATATTTCGTTTGCCATCATAGGCCTCAAATCTCTCCAAACATCCGCTAGCAAATTCTACAAAAGGAGTGTTTCAAAAGTGCGCTATCAAAAGGAAGAGTCCACTATGTCAGGTGAATGCACACAGCACACGGAAGGTTCTGAGAATGCTTCTGTCTAGTTTTTAGGTGAAGATATTTCATTTCCCAGCATAGGCCTCAAAGCGATCCAAATATCCCCTTGCAGATTCTACAAAAAGAGTGTTTCCAAACTGCTTTTTCAAAAGGAAGGTTCAAGTCCGTGAGTTGAGTGCACTCATCACAAAGAAGTTTCTGAGAATGCTTCTGTCTGGTTTTTATATGAAGATCTTTCCTTTAACAACATTGGCCACAAAGCGGTCCAAATAAACAATTGCAGATTCTACAAAAGGAGTGTTACGAAGCTGATCTATCAAAAGGAGCGTTCAAGTCTGTGAGTTGAATGCACTCATCACACAGTAGTTTCTGAGAATGCTTCTGTCTAGTTTTTAGGTGAAGATATTTCTTTTCCCAGCCTAGGCCTCAAAGCGCTCCAAGTATCCACTTCCCTATTCTACAAAAAGAGTATTTCATAGCTGCTCTTTCAAAAGGAAGGTTCAAGTCTGTGTGTTGAATGCACTCATCACAAAGAAGTTTCTGAGAATGCTTCTGTCTAGTTCTTACGTGAAGATATTTCCTTTTCCTAGCATAGGCCTCAAAGCGCTCCAAATATCCACTTGCAGATTTTACAAAAAGAGTGTTTCAAAACGGTTCTATCAAAAGGAAGATTCAAATCCGTGAGGTGAATGCAGGCATTGTGAAGAACTTTCTGAGAATGCTTCTCTCTAGCTTTTAGGTGAAGATATTCCATTTTACAGCATAGGCCTCAAAGTGCTCCCAATAACCACTTGCAGATTTTACAAAAACAGTGTTTCAAAACTGCTCTTTCTAAAGGAAGGTTCAAGCCTGGGAGTTGAATGCACTCAACACAAAGAAGTTTCTGAGAATGCTTCTATCCAGTTTTTATGTGAAGATATTTCCTTTTCTAGCATAGGCCTCAAACCGCTCCAAGTATCCACTTTCAGATTCTACAAAAAGAGTGTTTCCAAACTTCTCTATTAACTGGTAGGTTCAACTCTGTGAGTTGAACGCCCTCATCACAAAGAAGTTTCTGAGAATGCTTCTCTCTAGTTTTGATGGGAAGATATTTCCTTTTCCATCATAGGCCTCAAGGTGCTCCGAATAAACACTTGCAGATTCTACAAACTTAGTGTTTCAAAACTGTTCTATCAAAGGAACGTTCAAGTCTGGGAGTTGAATGAACTCATCACAAAGAAGTTTCTCAGAATGCTTCTGTCTAGTTTTTAGGTGAAGGTATTTCATTTCCCAGCATAGGCCTCAAAGAGCTCCAAATATCCACTTGCAGATTCTACAAAAAGTGTGTTTCCAAACGGCTCTTTCAAAAGGAAGGTTCAAGTCGGTGAGCTGAACGCACTCATCACAAAGAAGTTTCTGAGAATGCTTCTGTCTAGTTTTTAGGTGAAGATATTTCATTTCCCAGCATAGGCCTCAAAGCGCTCGAAATACCCACTTTCAATTTCTACAAAAAGAGTGTTTCAAAGCTGCTGTTTCAAAAGGAAGGTTCAAGTTTGTGTGTTGAATGCACTCATCGGAAAGAAGTTTCTGAGAATGCTTCTGTCTAGTTTTCATATGAAGATATTTCCTTTTCCAACATAGGCCTCAAAGCGCTCCAAATAAACACTTGCAGATTCTACAAAAGGAGTGTTTCGAAACTGATCTATCAAAAGGAGCGTTCAAGTCGGTGAGTTCAATGCACTCATCACACAGTAGTTTCTGAGAATGCTTCTGTCTAGGTTTTAGGTGAAGATATTTCTTTTCCCAGCCGAGGCCTCACGGCGCTCCAAGTATCCACTTGCAGATTCTACAAAAAGAATGTTTCCAAACTGCTCCTTCAAAAGGAAGGTTCAAGTCTGTGAGCTGAACGCACTCATCACAAAGAAGTTTCTGAGAATGCTTCTGTCTAGTTTTCATGTGAAGATATTTCGTTTGCCATCATAGGCCTCAAATCTCTCCAAACATCCGCTAGCAAATTCTACAAAAGGAGTGTTTCAAAAGTGCGCTATCAAAAGGAAGAGTCCACTATGTCAGGTGAATGCACACAGCACACGGAAGGTTCTGAGAATGCTTCTGTCTAGTTTTTAGGTGAAGATATTTCATTTCCCAGCATAGGCCTCAAAGCGATCCAAATATCCCCTTGCAGATTCTACAAAAAGAGTGTTTCCAAACTGCTTTTTCAAAAGGAAGGTTCAAGTCCGTGAGTTGAGTGCACTCATCACAAAGAAGTTTCTGAGAATGCTTCTGTCTGGTTTTTATATGAAGATCTTTCCTTTAACAACATTGGCCACAAAGCGGTCCAAATAAACAATTGCAGATTCTACAAAAGGAGTGTTACGAAACTGATCTATCAAAAGGAGCGTTCAAGTCTGTGAGTTGAATGCACTCATCACACAGTAGTTTCTGAGAATGCTTCTGTCTAGTTTTTAGGTGAAGATATTTCTTTTCCCAGCCTAGGCCTCAAAGCGCTCCAAGTATCCACTTCCCTATTCTACAAAAAGAGTATTTCATAGCTGCTCTTTCAAAAGGAAGGTTCAAGTCTGTGTGTTGAATGCACTCATCACAAAGAAGTTTCTGAGAATGCTTCTGTCTAGTTCTTACGTGAAGATATTTCCTTTTCCTAGCATAGGCCTCAAAGCGCTCCAAATATCCACTTGCAGATTTTACAAAAAGAGTGTTTCAAAACGGTTCTATCAAAAGGAAGATTCAAATCCGTGAGGTGAATGCAGGCATTGTGAAGAACTTTCTGAGAATGCTTCTCTCTAGCTTTTAGGTGAAGATATTCCATTTTACAGCATAGGCCTCAAAGTGCTCCCAATAACCACTTGCAGATTTTACAAAAACAGTGTTTCAAAACTGCTCTTTCTAAAGGAAGGTTCAAGCCTGGGAGTTGAATGCACTCAACACAAAGAAGTTTCTGAGAATGCTTCTATCCAGTTTTTATGTGAAGATATTTCCTTTTCTAGCATAGGCCTCAAACCGCTCCAAGTATCCACTTTCAGATTCTACAAAAAGAGTGTTTCCAAACTTCTCTATTAACTGGTAGGTTCAACTCTGTGAGTTGAACGCCCTCATCACAAAGAAGTTTCTGAGAATGCTTCTCTCTAGTTTTGATGGGAAGATATTTCCTTTTCCATCATAGGCCTCAAGGTGCTCCGAATAAACACTTGCAGATTCTACAAACTTAGTGTTTCAAAACTGTTCTATCAAAGGAACGTTCAAGTCTGGGAGTTGAATGAACTCATCACAAAGAAGTTTCTCAGAATGCTTCTGTCTAGTTTTTAGGTGAAGGTATTTCATTTCCCAGCATAGGCCTCAAAGAGCTCCAAATATCCACTTGCAGATTCTACAAAAAGTGTGTTTCCAAAACGGCTCTTTCAAAAGGAAGGTTCAAGTCGGTGAGCTGAACGCACTCATCACAAAGAAGTTTCTGAGAATGCTTCTGTCTAGTTTTTAGGTGAAGATATTTCATTTCCCAGCATAGGCCTCAAAGCGCTCGAAATACCCACTTTCAATTTCTACAAAAAGAGTGTTTCAAAGCTGCTGTTTCAAAAGGAAGGTTCAAGTTTGTGTGTTGAATGCACTCATCGGAAAGAAGTTTCTGAGAATGCTTCTGTCTAGTTTTCATATGAAGATATTTCCTTTTCCAACATAGGCCTCAAAGCGCTCCAAATAAACACTTGCAGATTCTACAAAAGGAGTGTTTCGAAACTGATCTATCAAAAGGAGCGTTCAAGTCGGTGAGTTCAATGCACTCATCACACAGTAGTTTCTGAGAATGCTTCTGTCTAGGTTTTAGGTGAAGATATTTCTTTTCCCAGCCGAGGCCTCACGGCGCTCCAAGTATCCACTTGCAGATTCTACAAAAAGAGTGTTTCCAAACTGCTCCTTCAAAAGGAAGGTTCAAGTCTGTGAGCTGAACGCACTCATCACAAAGAAGTTTCTGAGAATGCTTCTGTCTAGTTTTCATGTGAAGATATTTCGTTTGCCATCATAGGCCTCAAATCTCTCCAAACATCCGCTAGCAAATTCTACAAAAGGAGTGTTTCAAAAGTGCGCTATCAAAAGGAAGAGTCCACTATGTCAGGTGAATGCACACAGCACACGGAAGGTTCTGAGAATGCTTCTGTCTAGTTTTTAGGTGAAGATATTTCATTTCCCAGCATAGGCCTCAAAGCGATCCAAATATCCCCTTGCAGATTCTACAAAAAGAGTGTTTCCAAACTGCTTTTTCAAAAGGAAGGTTCAAGTCTGTGAGTTGAGTGCACTCATCACAAAGAAGTTTCTGAGAATGCTTCTGTCTGGTTTTTATATGAAGATCTTTCCTTTAACAACATTGGCCACAAAGCGGTCCAAATAAACAATTGCAGATTCTACAAAAGGAGTGTTACGAAACTGATCTACCAAAAGGAGCGTTCAAGTCTGTGAGTTGAATGCACTCATCACACAGTAGTTTCTGAGAATGCTTCTGTCTAGTTTTTAGGTGAAGATATTTCTTTTCCCAGCCTAGGCCTCAAAGCGCTCCAAGTATCCACTTCCCTATTCTACAAAAAGAGTATTTCCTAGCTGCTCTTTCAAAAGGAAGGTTCAAGTCTGTGTGTTGAATGCACTCATCACAAAGAAGTTTCTGAGAATGCTTCTGTCTAGTTCTTACGTGAAGATATTTCCTTTTCCTAGCATAGGCCTCAAAGCGCTCCAAATATCCACTTGCAGATTTTACAAAAAGAGTGTTTCAAAACGGTTCTATCAAAAGGAAGATTCAAATCCGTGAGGTGAATGCAGGCATTGTGAAGAACTTTCTGAGAATGCTTCTCTCTAGCTTTTAGGTGAAGATATTCCATTTTACAGCATAGGCCTCAAAGTGCTCCCAATAACCACTTGCAGATTTTACAAAAACAGTGTTTCAAAACTGCTCTTTCTAAAGGAAGGTTCAAGCCTGGGAGTTGAATGCACTCAACACAAAGAAGTTTCTGAGAATGCTTCTATCCAGTTTTTATGTGAAGATATTTCCTTTTCTAGCATAGGCCTCAAACCGCTCCAAGTATCCACTTTCAGATTCTACAAAAAGAGTGTTTCCAAACTTCTCTATTAACTGGTAGGTTCAACTCTGTGAGTTGAACGCCCTCATCACAAAGAAGTTTCTGAGAATGCTTCTCTCTAGTTTTGATGGGAAGATATTTCCTTTTCCATCATAGGCCTCAAGGTGCTCCGAATAAACACTTGCAGATTCTACAAACTTAGTGTTTCAAAACTGTTCTATCAAAGGAACGTTCAAGTCTGGGAGTTGAATGAACTCATCACAAAGAAGTTTCTCAGAATGCTTCTGTCTAGTTTTTAGGTGAAGGTATTTCATTTCCCAGCATAGGCCTCAAAGAGCTCCAAATATCCACTTGCAGATTCTACAAAAAGTGTGTTTCCAAAACGGCTCTTTCAAAAGGAAGGTTCAAGTCGGTGAGCTGAACGCACTCATCACAAAGAAGTTTCTGAGAATGCTTCTGTCTAGTTTTTAGGTGAAGATATTTCATTTCCCAGCATAGGCCTCAAAGCGCTCGAAATACCCACTTTCAATTTCTACAAAAAGAGTGTTTCAAAGCTGCTGTTTCAAAAGGAAGGTTCAAGTTTGTGTGTTGAATGCACTCATCGGAAAGAAGTTTCTGAGAATGCTTCTGTCTAGTTTTCATATGAAGATATTTCCTTTTCCAACATAGGCCTCAAAGCGCTCCAAATAAACACTTGCAGATTCTACAAAAGGAGTGTTTCGAAACTGATCTATCAAAAGGAGCGTTCAAGTCGGTGAGTTCAATGCACTCATCACACAGTAGTTTCTGAGAATGCTTCTGTCTAGGTTTTAGGTGAAGATATTTCTTTTCCCAGCCGAGGTCTCACAGCGCTCCAAGTATCCACTTGCAGATTCTACAAAAAGAGTGTTTCCAAACTGCTCCTTCAAAAGGAAGGTTCAAGTCTGTGAGCTGAACGCACTCATCACAAAGAAGTTTCTGAGAATGCTTCTGTCTAGTTTTCATGTGAACATATTTCGTTTGCCATCATAGGCCTCAAATCTCTCCAAACATCCGCTAGCAAATTCTACAAAAGGAGTGTTTCAAAAGTGCGCTATCAAAAGGAAGAGTCCACTATGTCAGGTGAATGCACACAGCACACGGAAGGTTCTGAGAATGCTTCTGTCTAGTTTTTAGGTGAAGATATTTCATTTCCCAGCATAGGCCTCAAAGCGATCCAAATATCCCCTTGCAGATTCTACAAAAAGAGTGTTTCCAAACTGCTTTTTCAAAAGGAAGGTTCAAGTCCGTGAGTTGAGTGCACTCATCACAAAGAAGTTTCTGAGAATGCTTCTGTCTGGTTTTTATATGAAGATCTTTCCTTTAACAACATTGGCCACAAAGCGGTCCAAATAAACAACTACAGATTCTACAAAAGGAGTGTTACGAAACTGATCTATCAAAAGGAGCGTTCAAGTCTGTGAGTTGAATGCACTCATCACACAGTAGTTTCTGAGAATGCTTCTGTCTAGTTTTTAGGTGAAGATATTTCTTTTCCCAGCCTAGGCCTCAAAGCGCTCCAAGTATCCACTTCCCTATTCTACAAAAAGAGTATTTCATAGCTGCTCTTTCAAAAGGAAGGTTCAAGTCTGTGTGTTGAATGCACTCATCACAAAGAAGTTTCTGAGAATGCTTCTGTCTAGTTCTTACGTGAAGATATTTCCTTTTCCTAGCATAGGCCTCAAAGCGCTCCAAATATCCACTTGCAGATTTTACAAAAAGAGTGTTTCAAAACGGTTCTATCAAAAGGAAGATTCAAATCCGTGAGGTGAATGCAGGCATTGTGAAGAACTTTCTGAGAATGCTTCTCTCTAGCTTTTAGGTGAAGATATTCCATTTTACAGCATAGGCCTCAAAGTGCTCCCAATAACCACTTGCAGATTTTACAAAAACAGTGTTTCAAAACTGCTCTTTCTAAAGGAAGGTTCAAGCCTGGGAGTTGAATGCACTCAACACAAAGAAGTTTCTGAGAATGCTTCTATCCAGTTTTTATGTGAAGATATTTCCTTTTCTAGCATAGGCCTCAAACCGCTCCAAGTATCCACTTTCAGATTCTACAAAAAGAGTGTTTCCAAACTTCTCTATTAACTGGTAGGTTCAACTCTGTGAGTTGAACGCCCTCATCACAAAGAAGTTTCTGAGAATGCTTCTCTCTAGTTTTGATGGGAAGATATTTCCTTTTCCATCATAGGCCTCAAGGTGCTCCGAATAAACACTTGCAGATTCTACAAACTTAGTGTTTCAAAACTGTTCTATCAAAGGAACGTTCAAGTCTGGGAGTTGAATGAACTCATCACAAAGAAGTTTCTCAGAATGCTTCTGTCTAGTTTTTAGGTGAAGGTATTTCATTTCCCAGCATAGGCCTCAAAGAGCTCCAAATATCCACTTGCAGATTCTACAAAAAGTGTGTTTCCAAACGGCTCTTTCAAAAGGAAGGTTCAAGTCGGTGAGCTGAACGCACTCATCACAAAGAAGTTTCTGAGAATGCTTCTGTCTAGTTTTTAGGTGAAGATATTTCATTTCCCAGCATAGGCCTCAAAGCGCTCGAAATACCCACTTTCAATTTCTACAAAAAGAGTGTTTCAAAGCTGCTGTTTCAAAAGGAAGGTTCAAGTTTGTGTGTTGAATGCACTCATCGGAAAGAAGTTTCTGAGAATGCTTCTGTCTAGTTTTCATATGAAGATATTTCCTTTTCCAACATAGGCCTCAAAGCGCTCCAAATAAACACTTGCAGATTCTACAAAAGGAGTGTTTCGAAACTGATCTATCAAAAGGAGCGTTCAAGTCGGTGAGTTCAATGCACTCATCACACAGTAGTTTCTGAGAATGCTTCTGTCTAGGTTTTAGGTGAAGATATTTCTTTTCCCAGCCGAGGCCTCACAGCGCTCCAAGTATCCACTTGCAGATTCTACAAAAAGAGTGTTTCCAAACTGCTCCTTCAAAAGGAAGGTTCAAGTCTGTGAGCTGAACGCACTCATCACAAAGAAGTTTCTGAGAATGCTTCTGTCTAGTTTTCATGTGAAGATATTTCGTTTGCCATCATAGGCCTCAAATCTCTCCAAACATCCGCTAGCAAATTCTACAAAAGGAGTGTTTCAAAAGTGCGCTATCAAAAGGAAGAGTCCACTATGTCAGGTGAATGCACACAGCACACGGAAGGTTCTGAGAATGCTTCTGTCTAGTATTTAGGTGAAGATATTTCATTTCCCAGCATAGGCCTCAAAGCGATCCAAATATCCCCTTGCAGATTCTACAAAAAGAGTGTTTCCAAACTGCTTTTTCAAAAGGAAGGTTCAAGTCTGTGAGTTGAGTGCACTCATCACAAAGAAGTTTCTGAGAATGCTTCTGTCTGGTTTTTATATGAAGATCTTTCCTTTAACAACATTGGCCACAAAGCGGTCCAAATAAACAATTGCAGATTCTACAAAAGGAGTGTTACGAAACTGATCTATCAAAAGGAGCGTTCAAGTCTGTGAGTTGAATGCACTCATCACACAGTAGTTTCTGAGAATGCTTCTGTCTAGTTTTTAGGTGAAGATATTTCTTTTCCCAGCCTAGGCCTCAAAGCGCTCCAAGTATCCACTTCCCTATTCTACAAAAAGAGTATTTCATAGCTGCTCTTTCAAAAGGAAGGTTCAAGTCTGTGTGTTGAATGCACTCATCACAAAGAAGTTTCTGAGAATGCTTCTGTCTAGTTCTTACGTGAAGATATTTCCTTTTCCTAGCATAGGCCTCAAAGCGCTCCAAATATCCACTTGCAGATTTTACAAAAAGAGTGTTTCAAAACGGTTCTATCAAAAGGAAGATTCAAATCCGTGAGGTGAATGCAGGCATTGTGAAGAACTTTCTGAGAATGCTTCTCTCTAGCTTTTAGGTGAAGATATTCCATTTTACAGCATAGGCCTCAAAGTGCTCCCAATAACCACTTGCAGATTTTACAAAAACAGTGTTTCAAAACTGCTCTTTCTAAAGGAAGGTTCAAGCCTGGGAGTTGAATGCACTCAACACAAAGAAGTTTCTGAGAATGCTTCTATCCAGTTTTTATGTGAAGATATTTCCTTTTCTAGCATAGGCCTCAAACCGCTCCAAATATTCACTTTCAGATTCTACAAAAAGAGTGTTTCCAAACTTCTCTATTAACTGGTAGGTTCAACTCTGTGAGTTGAACGCCCTCATCACAAAGAAGTTTCTGAGAATGCTTCTCTCTAGTTTTGATGGGAAGATATTTCCTTTTCCATCATAGGCCTCAAGGTGCTCCGAATAAACACTTGCAGATTCTACAAACTTAGTGTTTCAAAACTGTTCTATCAAAGGAACGTTCAAGTCTGGGAGTTGAATGAACTCATCACAAAGAAGTTTCTCAGAATGCTTCTGTCTAGTTTTTAGGTGAAGGTATTTCATTTCCCAGCATAGGCCTCAAAGAGCTCCAAATATCCACTTGCAGATTCTACAAAAAGTGTGTTTCCAAACGGCTCTTTCAAAAGGAAGGTTCAAGTCGGTGAGCTGAACGCACTCATCAGAAAGAAGTTTCTGAGAATGCTTCTGTCTAGTTTTTAGGTGAAGATATTTCATTTCCCAGCATAGGCCTCAAAGCGCTCGAAATACCCACTTTCAATTTCTACAAAAAGAGTGTTTCAAAGCTGCTGTTTCAAAAGGAAGGTTCAAGTTTGTGTGTTGAATGCACTCATCGGAAAGAAGTTTCTGAGAATGCTTCTGTCTAGTTTTCATATGAAGATATTTCCTTTTCCAACATAGGCCTCAAAGCGCTCCAAATAAACACTTGCAGATTCTACAAAAGGAGTGTTTCGAAACTGATCTATCAAAAGGAGCGTTCAAGTCGGTGAGTTCAATGCACTCATCACACAGTAGTTTCTGAGAATGTTTCTGTCTAGGTTTTAGGTGAAGATATTTCTTTTCCTAGCCGAGGCCTCACAGCGCTCCAAGTATCCACTTGCAGATTCTACAAAAAGAGTGTTTCCAAACTGCTCCTTCAAAAGGAAGGTTCAAGTCTGTGAGCTGAACGCACTCATCACAAAGAAGTTTCTGAGAATGCTTCTGTCTAGTTTTCATGTGAACATATTTCGTTTGCCATCATAGGCCTCAAATCTCTCCAAACATCCGCTAGCAAATTCTACAAAAGGAGTGTTTCAAAAGTGCGCTATCAAAAGGAAGAGTCCACTATGTCAGGTGAATGCACACAGCACACGGAAGGTTCTGAGAATGCTTCTGTCTAGTTTTTAGGTGAAGATATTTCATTTCCCAGCATAGGCCTCAAAGCGATCCAAATATCCCCTTGCAGATTCTACAAAAAGAGTGTTTCCAAACTGCTTTTTCAAAAGGAAGGTTCAAGTCCGTGAGTTGAGTGCACTCATCACAAAGAAGTTTCTGAGAATGCTTCTGTCTGGTTTTTATATGAAGATCTTTCCTTTAACAACATTGGCCACAAAGCGGTCCAAATAAACAACTACAGATTCTACAAAAGGAGTGTTACGAAACTGATCTATCAAAAGGAGCGTTCAAGTCTGTGAGTTGAATGCACTCATCACACAGTAGTTTCTGAGAATGCTTCTGTCTAGTTTTTAGGTGAAGATATTTCTTTTCCCAGCCTAGGCCTCAAAGCGCTCCAAGTATCCACTTCCCTATTCTACAAAAAGAGTATTTCATAGCTGCTCTTTCAAAAGGAAGGTTCAAGTCTGTGTGTTGAATGCACTCATCACAAAGAAGTTTCTGAGAATGCTTCTGTCTAGTTCTTACGTGAAGATATTTCCTTTTCCTAGCATAGGCCTCAAAGCGCTCCAAATATCCACTTGCAGATTTTACAAAAAGAGTGTTTCAAAACGGTTCTATCAAAAGGAAGATTCAAATCCGTGAGGTGAATGCAGGCATTGTGAAGAACTTTCTGAGAATGCTTCTCTCTAGCTTTTAGGTGAAGATATTCCATTTTACAGCATAGGCCTCAAAGTGCTCCCAATAACCACTTGCAGATTTTACAAAAACAGTGTTTCAAAACTGCTCTTTCTAAAGGAAGGTTCAAGCCTGGGAGTTGAATGCACTCAACACAAAGAAGTTTCTGAGAATGCTTCTATCCAGTTTTTATGTGAAGATATTTCCTTTTCTAGCATAGGCCTCAAACCGCTCCAAGTATCCACTTTCAGATTCTACAAAAAGAGTGTTTCCAAACTTCTCTATTAACTGGTAGGTTCAACTCTGTGAGTTGAACGCCCTCATCACAAAGAAGTTTCTGAGAATGCTTCTCTCTAGTTTTGATGGGAAGATATTTCCTTTTCCATCATAGGCCTCAAGGTGCTCCGAATAAACACTTGCAGATTCTACAAACTTAGTGTTTCAAAACTGTTCTATCAAAGGAACGTTCAAGTCTGGGAGTTGAATGAACTCATCACAAAGAAGTTTCTCAGAATGCTTCTGTCTAGTTTTTAGGTGAAGGTATTTCATTTCCCAGCATAGGCCTCAAAGAGCTCCAAATATCCACTTGCAGATTCTACAAAAAGTGTGTTTCCAAACGGCTCTTTCAAAAGGAAGGTTCAAGTCGGTGAGCTGAACGCACTCATCACAAAGAAGTTTCTGAGAATGCTTCTGTCTAGTTTTTAGGTGAAGATATTTCATTTCCCAGCATAGGCCTCAAAGCGCTCGAAATACCCACTTTCAATTTCTACAAAAAGAGTGTTTCAAAGCTGCTGTTTCAAAAGGAAGGTTCAAGTTTGTGTGTTGAATGCACTCATCGGAAAGAAGTTTCTGAGAATGCTTCTGTCTAGTTTTCATATGAAGATATTTCCTTTTCCAACATAGGCCTCAAAGCGCTCCAAATAAACACTTGCAGATTCTACAAAAGGAGTGTTTCGAAACTGATCTATCAAAAGGAGCGTTCAAGTCGGTGAGTTCAATGCACTCATCACACAGTAGTTTCTGAGAATGCTTCTGTCTAGGTTTTAGGTGAAGATATTTCTTTTCCCAGCCGAGGCCTCACAGCGCTCCAAGTATCCACTTGCAGATTCTACAAAAAGAGTGTTTCCAAACTGCTCCTTCAAAAGGAAGGTTCAAGTCTGTGAGCTGAACGCACTCATCACAAAGAAGTTTCTGAGAATGCTTCTGTCTAGTTTTCATGTGAAGATATTTCGTTTGCCATCATAGGCCTCAAATCTCTCCAAACATCCGCTAGCAAATTCTACAAAAGGAGTGTTTCAAAAGTGCGCTATCAAAAGGAAGAGTCCACTATGTCAGGTGAATGCACACAGCACACGGAAGGTTCTGAGAATGCTTCTGTCTAGTATTTAGGTGAAGATATTTCATTTCCCAGCATAGGCCTCAAAGCGATCCAAATATCCCCTTGCAGATTCTACAAAAAGAGTGTTTCCAAACTGCTTTTTCAAAAGGAAGGTTCAAGTCTGTGAGTTGAGTGCACTCATCACAAAGAAGTTTCTGAGAATGCTTCTGTCTGGTTTTTATATGAAGATCTTTCCTTTAACAACATTGGCCACAAAGCGGTCCAAATAAACAATTGCAGATTCTACAAAAGGAGTGTTACGAAACTGATCTATCAAAAGGAGCGTTCAAGTCTGTGAGTTGAATGCACTCATCACACAGTAGTTTCTGAGAATGCTTCTGTCTAGTTTTTAGGTGAAGATATTTCTTTTCCCAGCCTAGGCCTCAAAGCGCTCCAAGTATCCACTTCCCTATTCTACAAAAAGAGTATTTCATAGCTGCTCTTTCAAAAGGAAGGTTCAAGTCTGTGTGTTGAATGCACTCATCACAAAGAAGTTTCTGAGAATGCTTCTGTCTAGTTCTTACGTGAAGATATTTCCTTTTCCTAGCATAGGCCTCAAAGCGCTCCAAATATCCACTTGCAGATTTTACAAAAAGAGTGTTTCAAAACGGTTCTATCAAAAGGAAGATTCAAATCCGTGAGGTGAATGCAGGCATTGTGAAGAACTTTCTGAGAATGCTTCTCTCTAGCTTTTAGGTGAAGATATTCCATTTTACAGCATAGGCCTCAAAGTGCTCCCAATAACCACTTGCAGATTTTACAAAAACAGTGTTTCAAAACTGCTCTTTCTAAAGGAAGGTTCAAGCCTGGGAGTTGAATGCACTCAACACAAAGAAGTTTCTGAGAATGCTTCTATCCAGTTTTTATGTGAAGATATTTCCTTTTCTAGCATAGGCCTCAAACCGCTCCAAATATTCACTTTCAGATTCTACAAAAAGAGTGTTTCCAAACTTCTCTATTAACTGGTAGGTTCAACTCTGTGAGTTGAACGCCCTCATCACAAAGAAGTTTCTGAGAATGCTTCTCTCTAGTTTTGATGGGAAGATATTTCCTTTTCCATCATAGGCCTCAAGGTGCTCCGAATAAACACTTGCAGATTCTACAAACTTAGTGTTTCAAAACTGTTCTATCAAAGGAACGTTCAAGTCTGGGAGTTGAATGAACTCATCACAAAGAAGTTTCTCAGAATGCTTCTGTCTAGTTTTTAGGTGAAGGTATTTCATTTCCCAGCATAGGCCTCAAAGAGCTCCAAATATCCACTTGCAGATTCTACAAAAAGTGTGTTTCCAAACGGCTCTTTCAAAAGGAAGGTTCAAGTCGGTGAGCTGAACGCACTCATCAGAAAGAAGTTTCTGAGAATGCTTCTGTCTAGTTTTTAGGTGAAGATATTTCATTTCCCAGCATAGGCCTCAAAGCGCTCGAAATACCCACTTTCAATTTCTACAAAAAGAGTGTTTCAAAGCTGCTGTTTCAAAAGGAAGGTTCAAGTTTGTGTGTTGAATGCACTCATCGGAAAGAAGTTTCTGAGAATGCTTCTGTCTAGTTTTCATATGAAGATATTTCCTTTTCCAACATAGGCCTCAAAGCGCTCCAAATAAACACTTGCAGATTCTACAAAAGGAGTGTTTCGAAACTGATCTATCAAAAGGAGCGTTCAAGTCGGTGAGTTCAATGCACTCATCACACAGTAGTTTCTGAGAATGTTTCTGTCTAGGTTTTAGGTGAAGATATTTCTTTTCCTAGCCGAGGCCTCACAGCGCTCCAAGTATCCACTTGCAGATTCTACAAAAAGAGTGTTTCCAAACTGCTCCTTCAAAAGGAAGGTTCAAGTCTGTGAGCTGAACGCACTCATCACAAAGAAGTTTCTGAGAATGCTTCTGTCTAGTTTTCATGTGAACATATTTCGTTTGCCATCATAGGCCTCAAATCTCTCCAAACATCCGCTAGCAAATTCTACAAAAGGAGTGTTTCAAAAGTGCGCTATCAAAAGGAAGAGTCCACTATGTCAGGTGAATGCACACAGCACACGGAAGGTTCTGAGAATGCTTCTGTCTAGTTTTTAGGTGAAGATATTTCATTTCCCAGCATAGGCCTCAAAGCGATCCAAATATCCCCTTGCAGATTCTACAAAAAGAGTGTTTCCAAACTGCTTTTTCAAAAGGAAGGTTCAAGTCCGTGAGTTGAGTGCACTCATCACAAAGAAGTTTCTGAGAATGCTTCTGTCTGGTTTTTATATGAAGATCTTTCCTTTAACAACATTGGCCACAAAGCGGTCCAAATAAACAATTGCAGATTCTACAAAAGGAGTGTTACGAAACTGATCTATCAAAAGGAGCGTTCAAGTCCGTGAGTTGAATGCACTCATCACACAGTAGTTTCTGAGAATGCTTCTGTCTAGTTTTTAGGTGAAGATATTTCTTTTCCCAGCCTAGGCCTCAAAGCGCTCCAAGTATCCACTTCCCTATTCTACAAAAAGAGTATTTCATAGCTGCTCTTTCAAAAGGAAGGTTCAAGTCTGTGTGTTGAATGCACTCATCACAAAGAAGTTTCTGAGAATGCTTCTGTCTAGTTCTTACGTGAAGATATTTCCTTTTCCTAGCATAGGCCTCAAAGCGCTCCAAATATCCACTTGCAGATTTTACAAAAAGAGTGTTTCAAAACGGTTCTATCAAAAGGAAGATTCAAATCCGTGAGGTGAATGCAGGCATTGTGAAGAACTTTCTGAGAATGCTTCTCTCTAGCTTTTAGGTGAAGATATTCCATTTTACAGCATAGGCCTCAAAGTGCTCCCAATAACCACTTGCAGATTTTACAAAAACAGTGTTTCAAAACTGCTCTTTCTAAAGGAAGGTTCAAGCCTGGGAGTTGAATGCACTCAACACAAAGAAGTTTCTGAGAATGCTTCTATCCAGTTTTTATGTGAAGATATTTCCTTTTCTAGCATAGGCCTCAAACCGCTCCAAGTATCCACTTTCAGATTCTACAAAAAGAGTGTTTCCAAACTTCTCTATTAACTGGTAGGTTCAACTCTGTGAGTTGAACGCCCTCATCACAAAGAAGTTTCTGAGAATGCTTCTCTCTAGTTTTGATGGGAAGATATTTCCTTTTCCATCATAGGCCTCAAGGTGCTCCGAATAAACACTTGCAGATTCTACAAACTTAGTGTTTCAAAACTGTTCTATCAAAGGAACGTTCAAGTCTGGGAGTTGAATGAACTCATCACAAAGAAGTTTCTCAGAATGCTTCTGTCTAGTTTTTAGGTGAAGGTATTTCATTTCCCAGCATAGGCCTCAAAGAGCTCCAAATATCCACTTGCAGATTCTACAAAAAGTGTGTTTCCAAACGGCTCTTTCAAAAGGAAGGTTCAAGTCGGTGAGCTGAACGCACTCATCACAAAGAAGTTTCTGAGAATGCTTCTGTCTAGTTTTTAGGTGAAGATATTTCATTTCCCAGCATAGGCCTCAAAGCGCTCGAAATACCCACTTTCAATTTCTACAAAAAGAGTGTTTCAAAGCTGCTGTTTCAAAAGGAAGGTTCAAGTTTGTGTGTTGAATGCACTCATCGGAAAGAAGTTTCTGAGAATGCTTCTGTCTAGTTTTCATATGAAGATATTTCCTTTTCCAACATAGGCCTCAAAGCGCTCCAAATAAACACTTGCAGATTCTACAAAAGGAGTGTTTCGAAACTGATCTATCAAAAGGAGCGTTCAAGTCGGTGAGTTCAATGCACTCATCACACAGTAGTTTCTGAGAATGCTTCTGTCTAGGTTTTAGGTGAAGATATTTCTTTTCCCAGCCGAGGCCTCACAGCGCTCCAAGTATCCACTTGCAGATTCTACAAAAAGAGTGTTTCCAAACTGCTCCTTCAAAAGGAAGGTTCAAGTCTGTGAGCTGAACGCACTCATCACAAAGAAGTTTCTGAGAATGCTTCTGTCTAGTTTTCATGTGAAGATATTTCGTTTGCCATCATAGGCCTCAAATCTCTCCAAACATCCGCTAGCAAATTCTACAAAAGGAGTGTTTCAAAAGTGCGCTATCAAAAGGAAGAGTCCACTATTTCAGGTGAATGCACACAGCACACGGAAGGTTCTGAGAATGCTTCTGTCTAGTATTTAGGTGAAGATATTTCATTTCCCAGCATAGGCCTCAAAGCGATCCAAATATCCCCTTGCAGATTCTACAAAAAGAGTGTTTCCAAACTGCTTTTTCAAAAGGAAGGTTCAAGTCTGTGAGTTGAGTGCACTCATCACAAAGAAGTTTCTGAGAATGCTTCTGTCTGGTTTTTATATGAAGATCTTTCCTTTAACAACATTGGCCACAAAGCGGTCCAAATAAACAATTGCAGATTCTACAAAAGGAGTGTTACGAAACTGATCTATCAAAAGGAGCGTTCAAGTCTGTGAGTTGAATGCACTCATCACACAGTAGTTTCTGAGAATGCTTCTGTCTAGTTTTTAGGTGAAGATATTTCTTTTCCCAGCCTAGGCCTCAAAGCGCTCCAAGTATCCACTTCCCTATTCTACAAAAAGAGTATTTCATAGCTGCTCTTTCAAAAGGAAGGTTCAAGTCTGTGTGTTGAATGCACTCATCACAAAGAAGTTTCTGAGAATGCTTCTGTCTAGTTCTTACGTGAAGATATTTCCTTTTCCTAGCATAGGCCTCAAAGCGCTCCAAATATCCACTTGCAGATTTTACAAAAAGAGTGTTTCAAAACGGTTCTATCAAAAGGAAGATTCAAATCCGTGAGGTGAATGCAGGCATTGTGAAGAACTTTCTGAGAATGCTTCTCTCTAGCTTTTAGGTGAAGATATTCCATTTTACAGCATAGGCCTCAAAGTGCTCCCAATAACCACTTGCAGATTTTACAAAAACAGTGTTTCAAAACTGCTCTTTCTAAAGGAAGGTTCAAGCCTGGGAGTTGAATGCACTCAACACAAAGAAGTTTCTGAGAATGCTTCTATCCAGTTTTTATGTGAAGATATTTCCTTTTCTAGCATAGGCCTCAAACCGCTCCAAATATTCACTTGCAGATTCTACAAAAAGAGTGTTTCCAAACTTCTCTATTAACTGGTAGGTTCAACTCTGTGAGTTGAACGCCCTCATCACAAAGAAGTTTCTGAGAATGCTTCTCTCTAGTTTTGATGGGAAGATATTTCCTTTTCCATCATAGGCCTCAAGGTGCTCCGAATAAACACTTGCAGATTCTACAAACTTAGTGTTTCAAAACTGTTCTATCAAAGGAACGTTCAAGTCTGGGAGTTGAATGAACTCATCACAAAGAAGTTTCTCAGAATGCTTCTGTCTAGTTTTTAGGTGAAGGTATTTCATTTCCCAGCATAGGCCTCAAAGATCTCCAAATATCCACTTGCAGATTCTACAAAAAGTGTGTTTCCAAAACGGCTCTTTCAAAAGGAAGGTTCAAGTCGGTGAGCTGAACGCACTCATCACAAAGAAGTTTCTGAGAATGCTTCTGTCTAGTTTTTAGGTGAAGATATTTCATTTCCCAGCATAGGCCTCAAAGCGCTCGAAATACCCACTTTCAATTTCTACAAAAAGAGTGTTTCAAAGCTGCTGTTTCAAAAGGAAGGTTCAAGTTTGTGTGTTGAATGCACTCATCGGAAAGAAGTTTCTGAGAATGCTTCTGTCTAGTTTTCATATGAAGATATTTCCTTTTCCAACATAGACCTCAAAGCGCTCCAAATAAACACTTGCAGATTCTACAAAAGGAGTGTTTCGAAACTGATCTATCAAAAGGAGCGTTCAAGTCGGTGAGTTCAATGCACTCATCACACAGTAGTTTCTGAGAATGCTTCTGTCTAGGTTTTAGGTGAAGATATTTCTTTTCCCAGCCGAGGCCTCACAGCGCTCCAAGTATCCACTTGCAGATTCTACAAAAAGAGTGTTTCCAAACTGCTCCTTCAAAAGGAAGGTTCAAGTCTGTGAGCTGAACGCACTCATCACAAAGAAGTTTCTGAGAATGCTTCTGTCTAGTTTTCATGTGAAGATATTTCGTTTGCCATCATAGGCCTCAAATCTCTCCAAACATCCGCTAGCAAATTCTACAAAAGGAGTGTTTCAAAAGTGCGCTATCAAAAGGAAGAGTCCACTATGTCAGGTGAATGCACACAGCACACGGAAGGTTCTGAGAATGCTTCTGTCTAGTTTTTAGGTGAAGATATTTCATTTCCCAGCATAGGCCTCAAAGCGATCCAAATATCCCCTTGCAGATTCTACAAAAAGAGTGTTTCCAAACTGCTTTTTCAAAAGGAAGGTTCAAGTCTGTGAGTTGAGTGCACTCATCACAAAGAAGTTTCTGAGAATGCTTCTGTCTGGTTTTTATATGAAGATCTTTCCTTTAACAACATTGGCCACAAAGCGGTCCAAATAAACAATTGCAGATTCTACAAAAGGAGTGTTACGAAACTGATCTATCAAAAGGAGCGTTCAAGTCTGTGAGTTGAATGCACTCATCACACAGTAGTTTCTGAGAATGCTTCTGTCTAGTTTTTAGGTGAAGATATTTCTTTTCCCAGCCTAGGCCTCAAAGCGCTCCAAGTATCCACTTCCCTATTCTACAAAAAGAGTATTTCATAGCTGCTCTTTCAAAAGGAAGGTTCAAGTCTGTGTGTTGAATGCACTCATCACAAAGAAGTTTCTGAGAATGCTTCTGTCTAGTTCTTACGTGAAGATATTTCCTTTTCCTAGCATAGGCCTCAAAGCGCTCCAAATATCCACTTGCAGATTTTACAAAAAGAGTGTTTCAAAACGGTTCTATCAAAAGGAAGATTCAAATCCGTGAGGTGAATGCAGGCATTGTGAAGAACTTTCTGAGAATGCTTCTCTCTAGCTTTTAGGTGAAGATATTCCATTTTACAGCATAGGCCTCAAAGTGCTCCCAATAACCACTTGCAGATTTTACAAAAACAGTGTTTCAAAACTGCTCTTTCTAAAGGAAGGTTCAAGCCTGGGAGTTGAATGCACTCAACACAAAGAAGTTTCTGAGAATGCTTCTATCCAGTTTTTATGTGAAGATATTTCCTTTTCTAGCATAGGCCTCAAACCGCTCCAAATATTCACTTGCAGATTCTACAAAAAGAGTGTTTCCAAACTTCTCTATTAACTGGTAGGTTCAACTCTGTGAGTTGAACGCCCTCATCACAAAGAAGTTTCTGAGAATGCTTCTCTCTAGTTTTGATGGGAAGATATTTCCTTTTCCATCATAGGCCTCAAGGTGCTCCGAATAAACACTTGCAGATTCTACAAACTTAGTGTTTCAAAACTGTTCTATCAAAGGAACGTTCAAGTCTGGGAGTTGAATGAACTCATCACAAAGAAGTTTCTCAGAATGCTTCTGTCTAGTTTTTAGGTGAAGGTATTTCATTTCCCAGCATAGGCCTCAAAGAGCTCCAAATATCCACTTGCAGATTCTACAAAAAGTGTGTTTCCAAAACGGCTCTTTCAAAAGGAAGGATCAAGTCGGTGAGCTGAACGCACTCATCACAAAGAAGTTTCTGAGAATGCTTCTGTCTAGTTTTTAGGTGAAGATATTTCATTTCCCAGCATAGGCCTCAAAGCGCTCGAAATACCCACTTTCAATTTCTACAAAAAGAGTGTTTCAAAGCTGCTGTTTCAAAAGGAAGGTTCAAGTTTGTGTGTTGAATGCACTCATCGGAAAGAAGTTTCTGAGAATGCTTCTGTCTAGTTTTCATATGAAGATATTTCCTTTTCCAACATAGGCCTCAAAGCGCTCCAAATAAACACTTGCAGATTCTACAAAAGGAGTGTTTCGAAACTGATCTATCAAAAGGAGCGTTCAAGTCGGTGAGTTCAATGCACTCATCACACAGTAGTTTCTGAGAATGCTTCTGTCTAGGTTTTAGGTGAAGATATTTCTTTTCCCAGCCGAGGCCTCACAGCGCTCCAAGTATCCACTTGCAGATTCTACAAAAAGAGTGTTTCCAAACTGCTCCTTCAAAAGGAAGGTTCAAGTCTGTGAGCTGAACGCACTCATCACAAAGAAGTTTCTGAGAATGCTTCTGTCTAGTTTTCATGTGAAGATATTTCGTTTGCCATCATAGGCCTCAAATCTCTCCAAACATCCGCTAGCAAATTCTACAAAAGGAGTGTTTCAAAAGTGCGCTATCAAAAGGAAGAGTCCACTATGTCAGGTGAATGCACACAGCACACGGAAGGTTCTGAGAATGCTTCTGTCTAGTTTTTAGGTGAAGATATTTCATTTCCCAGCATAGGCCTCAAAGCGATCCAAATATCCCCTTGCAGATTCTACAAAAAGAGTGTTTCCAAACTGCTTTTTCAAAAGGAAGGTTCAAGTCTGTGAGTTGAGTGCACTCATCACAAAGAAGTTTCTGAGAATGCTTCTGTCTGGTTTTTATATGAAGATCTTTCCTTTAACAACATTGGCCACAAAGCGGTCCAAATAAACAATTGCAGATTCTACAAAAGGAGTGTTACGAAACTGATCTATCAAAAGGAGCGTTCAAGTCTGTGAGTTGAATGCACTCATCACACAGTAGTTTCTGAGAATGCTTCTGTCTAGTTTTTAGGTGAAGATATTTCTTTTCCCAGCCTAGGCCTCAAAGCGCTCCAAGTATCCACTTCCCTATTCTACAAAAAGAGTATTTCATAGCTGCTCTTTCAAAAGGAAGGTTCAAGTCTGTGTGTTGAATGCACTCATCACAAAGAAGTTTCTGAGAATGCTTCTGTCTAGTTCTTACGTGAAGATATTTCCTTTTCCTAGCATAGGCCTCAAAGCGCTCCAAATATCCACTTGCAGATTTTACAAAAAGAGTGTTTCAAAACGGTTCTATCAAAAGGAAGATTCAAATCCGTGAGGTGAATGCAGGCATTGTGAAGAACTTTCTGAGAATGCTTCTCTCTAGCTTTTAGGTGAAGATATTCCATTTTACAGCATAGGCCTCAAAGTGCTCCCAATAACCACTTGCAGATTTTACAAAAACAGTGTTTCAAAACTGCTCTTTCTAAAGGAAGGTTCAAGCCTGGGAGTTGAATGCACTCAACACAAAGAAGTTTCTGAGAATGCTTCTATCCAGTTTTTATGTGAAGATATTTCCTTTTCTAGCATAGGCCTCAAACCGCTCCAAATATTCACTTTCAGATTCTACAAAAAGAGTGTTTCCAAACTTCTCTATTAACTGGTAGGTTCAACTCTGTGAGTTGAACGCCCTCATCACAAAGAAGTTTCTGAGAATGCTTCTCTCTAGTTTTGATGGGAAGATATTTCCTTTTCCATCATAGGCCTCAAGGTGCTCCGAATAAACACTTGCAGATTCTACAAACTTAGTGTTTCAAAACTGTTCTATCAAAGGAACGTTCAAGTCTGGGAGTTGAATGAACTCATCACAAAGAAGTTTCTCAGAATGCTTCTGTCTAGTTTTTAGGTGAAGGTATTTCATTTCCCAGCATAGGCCTCAAAGAGCTCCAAATATCCACTTGCAGATTCTACAAAAAGTGTGTTTCCAAACGGCTCTTTCAAAAGGAAGGTTCAAGTCGGTGAGCTGAACGCACTCATCACAAAGAAGTTTCTGAGAATGCTTCTGTCTAGTTTTTAGGTGAAGATATTTCATTTCCCAGCATAGGCCTCAAAGCGCTCGAAATACCCACTTTCAATTTCTACAAAAAGAGTGTTTCAAAGCTGCTGTTTCAAAAGGAAGGTTCAAGTTTGTGTGTTGAATGCACTCATCGGAAAGAAGTTTCTGAGAATGCTTCTGTCTAGTTTTCATATGAAGATATTTCCTTTTCCAACATAGGCCTCAAAGCGCTCCAAATAAACACTTGCAGATTCTACAAAAGGAGTGTTTCGAAACTGATCTATCAAAAGGAGCGTTCAAGTCGGTGAGTTCAATGCACTCATCACACAGTAGTTTCTGAGAATGCTTCTGTCTAGGTTTTAGGTGAAGATATTTCTTTTCCCAGCCGAGGCCTCACAGCGCTCCAAGTATCCACTTGCAGATTCTACAAAAAGAGTGTTTCCAAACTGCTCCTTCAAAAGGAAGGTTCAAGTCTGTGAGCTGAACGCACTCATCACAAAGAAGTTTCTGAGAATGCTTCTGTCTAGTTTTCATGTGAAGATATTTCGTTTGCCATCATAGGCCTCAAATCTCTCCAAACATCCGCTAGCAAATTCTACAAAAGGAGTGTTTCAAAAGTGCGCTATCAAAAGGAAGAGTCCACTATGTCAGGTGAATGCACACAGCACACGGAAGGTTCTGAGAATGCTTCTGTCTAGTTTTTAGGTGAAGATATTTCATTTCCCAGCATAGGCCTCAAAGCGATCCAAATATCCCCTTGCAGATTCTACAAAAAGAGTGTTTCCAAACTGCTTTTTCAAAAGGAAGGTTCAAGTCCGTGAGTTGAGTGCACTCATCACAAAGAAGTTTCTGAGAATGCTTCTGTCTGGTTTTTATATGAAGATCTTTCCTTTAACAACATTGGCCACAAAGCGGTCCAAATAAACAATTGCAGATTCTACAAAAGGAGTGTTACGAAACTGATCTATCAAAAGGAGCGTTCAAGTCTGTGAGTTGAATGCACTCATCACACAGTAGTTTCTGAGAATGCTTCTGTCTAGTTTTTAGGTGAAGATATTTCTTTTCCCAGCCTAGGCCTCAAAGCGCTCCAAGTATCCACTTCCCTATTCTACAAAAAGAGTATTTCATAGCTGCTCTTTCAAAAGGAAGGTTCAAGTCAGTGTGTTGAATGCACTCATCACAAAGAAGTTTCTGAGAATGCTTCTGTCTAGTTCTTACGTGAAGATATTTCCTTTTCCTAGCATAGGCCTCAAAGCGCTCCAAATATCCACTTGCAGATTTTACAAAAAGAGTGTTTCAAAACGGTTCTATCAAAAGGAAGATTCAAATCCGTGAGGTGAATGCAGGCATTGTGAAGAACTTTCTGAGAATGCTTCTCTCTAGCTTTTAGGTGAAGATATTCCATTTTACAGCATAGGCCTCAAAGTGCTCCCAATAACCACTTGCAGATTTTACAAAAACAGTGTTTCAAAACTGCTCTTTCTAAAGGAAGGTTCAAGCCTGGGAGTTGAATGCACTCAACACAAAGAAGTTTCTGAGAATGCTTCTATCCAGTTTTTATGTGAAGATATTTCCTTTTCTAGCATAGGCCTCAAACCGCTCCAAATATTCACTTTCAGATTCTACAAAAAGAGTGTTTCCAAACTTCTCTATTAACTGGTAGGTTCAACTCTGTGAGTTGAACGCCCTCATCACAAAGAAGTTTCTGAGAATGCTTCTCTCTAGTTTTGATGGGAAGATATTTCCTTTTCCATCATAGGCCTCAAGGTGCTCCGAATAAACACTTGCAGATTCTACAAACTTAGTGTTTCAAAACTGTTCTATCAAAGGAACGTTCAAGTCTGGGAGTTGAATGAACTCATCACAAAGAAGTTTCTCAGAATGCTTCTGTCTAGTTTTTAGGTGAAGGTATTTCATTTCCCAGCATAGGCCTCAAAGAGCTCCAAATATCCACTTGCAGATTCTACAAAAAGTGTGTTTCCAAACGGCTCTTTCAAAAGGAAGGTTCAAGTCGGTGAGCTGAACGCACTCATCACAAAGAAGTTTCTGAGAATGCTTCTGTCTAGTTTTTAGGTGAAGATATTTCATTTCCCAGCATAGGCCTCAAAGCGCTCGAAATACCCACTTTCAATTTCTACAAAAAGAGTGTTTCAAAGCTGCTGTTTCAAAAGGAAGGTTCAAGTTTGTGTGTTGAATGCACTCATCGGAAAGAAGTTTCTGAGAATGCTTCTGTCTAGTTTTCATATGAAGATATTTCCTTTTCCAACATAGGCCTCAAAGCGCTCCAAATAAACACTTGCAGATTCTACAAAAGGAGTGTTTCGAAACTGATCTATCAAAAGGAGTGTTCAAGTCGGTGAGTTCAATGCACTCATCACACAGTAGTTTCTGAGAATGCTTCTGTCTAGGTTTTAGGTGAAGATATTTCTTTTCCCAGCCGAGGCCTCACAGCGCTCCAAGTATCCACTTGCAGATTCTACAAAAAGAGTGTTTCCAAACTGCTCCTTCAAAAGGAAGGTTCAAGTCTGTGAGCTGAACGCACTCATCACAAAGAAGTTTCTGAGAATGCTTCTGTCTAGTTTTCATGTGAAGATATTTCGTTTGCCATCATAGGCCTCAAATCTCTCCAAACATCCGCTAGCAAATTCTACAAAAGGAGTGTTTCAAAAGTGCGCTATCAAAAGGAAGAGTCCACTATGTCAGGTGAATGCACACAGCACACGGAAGGTTCTGAGAATGCTTCTGTCTAGTTTTTAGGTGAAGATATTTCATTTCCCAGCATAGGCCTCAAAGCGATCCAAATATCCCCTTGCAGATTCTACAAAAAGAGTGTTTCCAAACTGCTTTTTCAAAAGGAAGGTTCAAGTCTGTGAGTTGAGTGCACTCATCACAAAGAAGTTTCTGAGAATGCTTCTGTCTGGTTTTTATATGAAGATCTTTCCTTTAACAACATTGGCCACAAAGCGGTCCAAATAAACAATTGCAGATTCTACAAAAGGAGTGTTACGAAACTGATCTACCAAAAGGAGCGTTCAAGTCTGTGAGTTGAATGCACTCATCACACAGTAGTTTCTGAGAATGCTTCTGTCTAGTTTTTAGGTGAAGATATTTCTTTTCCCAGCCTAGGCCTCAAAGCGCTCCAAGTATCCACTTCCCTATTCTACAAAAAGAGTATTTCATAGCTGCTCTTTCAAAAGGAAGGTTCAAGTCTGTGTGTTGAATGCACTCATCACAAAGAAGTTTCTGAGAATGCTTCTGTCTAGTTCTTACGTGAAGATATTTCCTTTTCCTAGCATAGGCCTCAAAGCGCTCCAAATATCCACTTGCAGATTTTACAAAAAGAGTGTTTCAAAACGGTTCTATCAAAAGGAAGATTCAAATCCGTGAGGTGAATGCAGGCATTGTGAAGAACTTTCTGAGAATGCTTCTCTCTAGCTTTTAGGTGAAGATATTCCATTTTACAGCATAGGCCTCAAAGTGCTCCCAATAACCACTTGCAGATTTTACAAAAACAGTGTTTCAAAACTGCTCTTTCTAAAGGAAGGTTCAAGCCTGGGAGTTGAATGCACTCAACACAAAGAAGTTTCTGAGAATGCTTCTATCCAGTTTTTATGTGAAGATATTTCCTTTTCTAGCATAGGCCTCAAACCGCTCCAAATATTCACTTTCAGATTCTACAAAAAGAGTGTTTCCAAACTTCTCTATTAACTGGTAGGTTCAACTCTGTGAGTTGAACGCCCTCATCACAAAGAAGTTTCTGAGAATGCTTCTCTCTAGTTTTGATGGGAAGATATTTCCTTTTCCATCATAGGCCTCAAGGTGCTCCGAATAAACACTTGCAGATTCTACAAACTTAGTGTTTCAAAACTGTTCTATCAAAGGAACGTTCAAGTCTGGGAGTTGAATGAACTCATCACAAAGAAGTTTCTCAGAATGCTTCTGTCTAGTTTTTAGGTGAAGGTATTTCATTTCCCAGCATAGGCCTCAAAGAGCTCCAAATATCCACTTGCAGATTCTACAAAAAGTGTGTTTCCAAACGGCTCTTTCAAAAGGAAGGTTCAAGTCGGTGAGCTGAACGCACTCATCACAAAGAAGTTTCTGAGAATGCTTCTGTCTAGTTTTTAGGTGAAGATATTTCATTTCCCAGCATAGGCCTCAAAGCGCTCGAAATACCCACTTTCAATTTCTACAAAAAGAGTGTTTCAAAGCTGCTGTTTCAAAAGGAAGGTTCAAGTTTGTGTGTTGAATGCACTCATCGGAAAGAAGTTTCTGAGAATGCTTCTGTCTAGTTTTCATATGAAGATATTTCCTTTTCCAACATAGGCCTCAAAGCGCTCCAAATAAACACTTGCAGATTCTACAAAAGGAGTGTTTCGAAACTGATCTATCAAAAGGAGCGTTCAAGTCGGTGAGTTCAATGCACTCATCACACAGTAGTTTCTGAGAATGCTTCTGTCTAGGTTTTAGGTGAAGATATTTCTTTTCCCAGCCGAGGCCTCACAGCGCTCCAAGTATCCACTTGCAGATTCTACAAAAAGAGTGTTTCCAAACTGCTCCTTCAAAAGGAAGGTTCAAGTCTGTGAGCTGAACGCACTCATCACAAAGAAGTTTCTGAGAATGCTTCTGTCTAGTTTTCATGTGAAGATATTTCGTTTGCCATCATAGGCCTCAAATCTCTCCAAACATCCGCTAGCAAATTCTACAAAAGGAGTGTTTCAAAAGTGCGCTATCAAAAGGAAGAGTCCACTATGTCAGGTGAATGCACACAGCACACGGAAGGTTCTGAGAATGCTTCTGTCTAGTTTTTAGGTGAAGATATTTCATTTCCCAGCATAGGCCTCAAAGCGATCCAAATATCCCCTTGCAGATTCTACAAAAAGAGTGTTTCCAAACTGCTTTTTCAAAAGGAAGGTTCAAGTCTGTGAGTTGAGTGCACTCATCACAAAGAAGTTTCTGAGAATGCTTCTGTCTGGTTTTTATATGAAGATCTTTCCTTTAACAACATTGGCCACAAAGCGGTCCAAATAAACAATTGCAGATTCTACAAAAGGAGTGTTACGAAACTGATCTACCAAAAGGAGCGTTCAAGTCTGTGAGTTGAATGCACTCATCACACAGTAGTTTCTGAGAATGCTTCTGTCTAGTTTTTAGGTGAAGATATTTCTTTTCCCAGCCTAGGCCTCAAAGCGCTCCAAGTATCCACTTCCCTATTCTACAAAAAGAGTATTTCATAGCTGCTCTTTCAAAAGGAAGGTTCAAGTCTGTGTGTTGAATGCACTCATCACAAAGAAGTTTCTGAGAATGCTTCTGTCTAGTTCTTACGTGAAGATATTTCCTTTTCCTAGCATAGGCCTCAAAGCGCTCCAAATATCCACTTGCAGATTTTACAAAAAGAGTGTTTCAAAACGGTTCTATCAAAAGGAAGATTCAAATCCGTGAGGTGAATGCAGGCATTGTGAAGAACTTTCTGAGAATGCTTCTCTCTAGCTTTTAGGTGAAGATATTCCATTTTACAGCATAGGCCTCAAAGTGCTCCCAATAACCACTTGCAGATTTTACAAAAACAGTGTTTCAAAACTGCTCTTTCTAAAGGAAGGTTCAAGCCTGGGAGTTGAATGCACTCAACACAAAGAAGTTTCTGAGAATGCTTCTATCCAGTTTTTATGTGAAGATATTTCGTTTTCTAGCATAGGCCTCAAACCGCTCCAAATATTCACTTTCAGATTCTACAAAAAGAGTGTTTCCAAACTTCTCTATTAACTGGTAGGTTCAACTCTGTGAGTTGAACGCCCTCATCACAAAGAAGTTTCTGTGAATGCTTCTCTCTAGTTTTGATGGGAAGATATTTCCTTTTCCATCATAGGCCTCAAGGTGCTCCGAATAAACACTTGCAGATTCTACAAACTTAGTGTTTCAAAACTGTTCTATCAAAGGAACGTTCAAGTCTGGGAGTTGAATGAACTCATCACAAAGAAGTTTCTCAGAATGCTTCTGTCTAGTTTTTAGGTGAAGGTATTTCGTTTCCCAGCATAGGCCTCAAAGAGCTCCAAATATCCACTTGCAGATTCTACAAAAAGTGTGTTTCCAAACGGCTCTTTCAAAAGGAAGGTTCAAGTCGGTGAGCTGAACGCACTCATGACAAAGAAGTTTCTGAGAATGCTTCTGTCTAGTTTTTAGGTGAAGATATTTCATTTCCCAGCATAGGCCTCAAAGCGCTCGAAATACCCACTTTCAATTTCTACAAAAAGAGTGTTTCAAAGCTGCTGTTTCAAAAGGAAGGTTCAAGTTTGTGTGTTGAATGCACTCATCGGAAAGAAGTTTCTGAGAATGCTTCTGTCTAGTTTTCATATGAAGATATTTCCTTTTCCAACATAGGCCTCAAAGCGCTCCAAATAAACACTTGCAGATTCTACAAAAGGAGTGTTTCGAAACTGATCTATCAAAAGGAGCGTTCAAGTCGGTGAGTTCAATGCACTCATCACACAGTAGTTTCTGAGAATGCTTCTGTCTAGGTTTTAGGTGAAGATATTTCTTTTCCCAGCCGAGGCCTCACAGCGCTCCAAGTATCCACTTGCAGATTCTACAAAAAGAGTGTTTCCAAACTGCTCCTTCAAAAGGAAGGTTCAAGTCTGTGAGCTGAACGCACTCATCACAAAGAAGTTTCTGAGAATGCTTCTGTCTAGTTTTCATGTGAAGATATTTCGTTTGCCATCATAGGCCTCAAATCTCTCCAAACATCCGCTAGCAAATTCTACAAAAGGAGTGTTTCAAAAGTGCGCTATCAAAAGGAAGAGTCCACTATGTCAGGTGAATGCACACAGCACACGGAAGGTTCTGAGAATGCTTCTGTCTAGTTTTTAGGTGAAGATATTTCATTTCCCAGCATAGGCCTCAAAGCGATCCAAATATCCCCTTGCAGATTCTACAAAAAGAGTGTTTCCAAACTGCTTTTTCAAAAGGAAGGTTCAAGTCCGTGAGTTGAGTGCACTCATCACAAAGAAGTTTCTGAGAATGCTTCTGTCTGGTTTTTATATGAAGATCTTTCCTTTAACAACATTGGCCACAAAGCGGTCCAAATAAACAATTGCAGATTCTACAAAAGGAGTGTTACGAAACTGATCTACCAAAAGGAGCGTTCAAGTCTGTGAGTTGAATGCACTCATCACACAGTAGTTTCTGAGAATGCTTCTGTCTAGTTTTTAGGTGAAGATATTTCTTTTCCCAGCCTAGGCCTCAAAGCGCTCCAAGTATCCACTTCCCTATTCTACAAAAAGAGTATTTCATAGCTGCTCTTTCAAAAGGAAGGTTCAAGTCTGTGTGTTGAATGCACTCATCACAAAGAAGTTTCTGAGAATGCTTCTGTCTAGTTCTTACGTGAAGATATTTCCTTTTCCTAGCATAGGCCTCAAAGCGCTCCAAATATCCACTTGCAGATTTTACAAAAAGAGTGTTTCAAAACGGTTCTATCAAAAGGAAGATTCAAATCCGTGAGGTGAATGCAGGCATTGTGAAGAACTTTCTGAGAATGCTTCTCTCTAGCTTTTAGGTGAAGATATTCCATTTTACAGCATAGGCCTCAAAGTGCTCCCAATAACCACTTGCAGATTTTACAAAAACAGTGTTTCAAAACTGCTCTTTCTAAAGGAAGGTTCAAGCCTGGGAGTTGAATGCACTCAACACAAAGAAGTTTCTGAGAATGCTTCTATCCAGTTTTTATGTGAAGATATTTCCTTTTCTAGCATAGGCCTCAAACCGCTCCAAATATTCACTTTCAGATTCTACAAAAAGAGTGTTTCCAAACTTCTCTATTAACTGGTAGGTTCAACTCTGTGAGTTGAACGCCCTCATCACAAAGAAGTTTCTGAGAATGCTTCTCTCTAGTTTTGATGGGAAGATATTTCCTTTTCCATCATAGGCCTCAAGGTGCTCTGAATAAACACTTGCAGATTCTACAAACTTAGTGTTTCAAAACTGTTCTATCAAAGGAACGTTCAAGTCTGGGAGTTGAATGAACTCATCACAAAGAAGTTTCTCAGAATGCTTCTGTCTAGTTTTTAGGTGAAGGTATTTCGTTTCCCAGCATAGGCCTCAAAGAGCTCCAAATATCCACTTGCAGATTCTACAAAAAGTGTGTTTCCAAACGGCTCTTTCAAAAGGAAGGTTCAAGTCGGTGAGCTGAACGCACTCATGACAAAGAAGTTTCTGAGAATGCTTCTGTCTAGTTTTTAGGTGAAGATATTTCATTTCCCAGCATAGGCCTCAAAGCGCTCGAAATACCCACTTTCAATTTCTACAAAAAGAGTGTTTCAAAGCTGCTGTTTCAAAAGGAAGGTTCAAGTTTGTGTGTTGAATGCACTCATCGGAAAGAAGTTTCTGAGAATGCTTCTGTCTAGTTTTCATATGAAGATATTTCCTTTTCCAACATAGGCCTCAAAGCGCTCCAAATAAACACTTGCAGATTCTACAAAAGGAGTGTTTCGAAACTGATCTATCAAAAGGAGCGTTCAAGTCGGTGAGTTCAATGCACTCATCACACAGTAGTTTCTGAGAATGCTTCTGTCTAGGTTTTAGGTGAAGATATTTCTTTTCCCAGCCGAGGCCTCACAGCGCTCCAAGTATCCACTTGCAGATTCTACAAAAAGAGTGTTTCCAAACTGCTCCTTCAAAAGGAAGGTTCAAGTCTGTGAGCTGAACGCACTCATCACAAAGAAGTTTCTGAGAATGCTTCTGTCTAGTTTTCATGTGAAGATATTTCGTTTGCCATCATAGGCCTCAAATCTCTCCAAACATCCGCTAGCAAATTCTACAAAAGGAGTGTTTCAAAAGTGCGCTATCAAAAGGAAGAGTCCACTATGTCAGGTGAATGCACACAGCACACGGAAGGTTCTGAGAATGCTTCTGTCTAGTATTTAGGTGAAGATATTTCATTTCCCAGCATAGGCCTCAAAGCGATCCAAATATCCCCTTGCAGATTCTACAAAAAGAGTGTTTCCAAACTGCTTTTTCAAAAGGAAGGTTCAAGTCTGTGAGTTGAGTGCACTCATCACAAAGAAGTTTCTGAGAATGCTTCTGTCTGGTTTTTATATGAAGATCTTTCCTTTAACAACATTGGCCACAAAGCGGTCCAAATAAACAATTGCAGATTCTACAAAAGGAGTGTTACGAAACTGATCTATCAAAAGGAGCGTTCAAGTCTGTGAGTTGAATGCACTCATCACACAGTAGTTTCTGAGAATGCTTCTGTCTAGTTTTTAGGTGAAGATATTTCTTTTCCCAGCCTAGGCCTCAAAGCGCTCCAAGTATCCACTTCCCTATTCTACAAAAAGAGTATTTCATAGCTGCTCTTTCAAAAGGAAGGTTCAAGTCTGTGTGTTGAATGCACTCATCACAAAGAAGTTTCTGAGAAGGCTTCTGTCTAGTTATTACGTGAAGATATTTCCTTTTCCTAGCATAGGCCCAAAAGCGCTTCAAATATCCACATGCAGATTTTACAAAAAGAGTGTTTCAAAACTGTTCTAGCAAAAGGAAGTTTCAACTCTGTGAGGTGAATGCAGGCATTGCGAAGAACTTTCTGAGAATGCTTCTCTCTAGCTTTTAGGTGAAGATATTCCATTTTACAGCATAGGCCTCAATGTGCTCCAAATAACCACTTGCAGATTTTACAAAAACAGTGTTTCAAAACTGCTCTTTCTAAAGGAAGGTTCGAGTCTGGGAGTTGAATGCACTCAACACAAAGAAGTTTCTGAGAATGCTTCTATCCAGTTTTTATGTGAAGATATTTCCTTTTCTAGCATAGGCCTCAAACCGCTCCAAATATTCACTTTCAGATTCTACAAAAAGAGTGTTTCCAAACTTCTCTATTCACTGGTAGGTTCAACTCTGTGAGTTGAACGCCCTCATCACAAAGAAGTTTCTGAGAATGCTTCTCTCTAGTTTTGATGGGAAGATATTTCCTTCTCCATCATAGGCCTCAAGGTGCTCCGAATAAACACTTGCAGATTCTACAAACTTAGTGTTTCAAAACTGTTCTATCAAAAGGAACGTTCAAGTCTGGGAGTTGAATGAACTCATCACAAAGAAGTTTCTCAGAATGCTTCTGTCTAGTTTTTAGGTGAAGATATTTCATTTCCCAGCATAGGCCTCAAAGCGCTCCAAATATCCACTTACAGATTCTACAAAAAGAGTGTTTCCAAACTGCTCTTTCAAAAGGAAAGTTCAAGTCTGTGAGCTGAACGCACTCATCACAAAGAAGTTTCTGAGAATGCTTCTGTCTAGTTTTCATGTGAAGATATTTCGTTTGCCATCTTAGGCCTCAAAACTCTCCAAACATCCGCTAGCAAATTCTACAAAAGGAGTGTTTCAAAAGTGCGCTATCAAAAGGAAGAGTCCACTATGTCAGTTGAATGCATAAAGCACACGGAAGGTTCTGAGAATGCTTCTGTCTAGTTTTTAGGTGAAGATATTTCCTTTCCCAGCATAGGCCTCAAAGCGATCCAAATATCCCCTTGCAGATTCTACAAAAAGAGTGTTTCCAAACTGCTCTTTCAAAAGGAAGGTTCAAGTCTGGGAGTTGAGTGCACTCATCACAAAGAAGTTTCTGAGAATGCTTCTGTCTAGTTTTTATATGAAGATCTTTCCTTTTCCAACATTGGCCAGAAAGCGCTCCAAATAAACAATTGCAGATTCTACAAAAGGAGTGTTTCAAAACTGTTCTATCAAAAGGAACGTTCAAGTCTGTGAGTTGAATGCATTCATCACACAGAAGTTTCTGAGAATGTTTCTGTCTAGTTTTTAGGTGAAGATATTTCGTTTCCCTGCATAGGCCTCAAAGCGATCCAAATAACCCCTTGCAGATTCTACACAAAGAGTGTTTCGAAACTGCTCTTTCAAAAGGAAGGTTCAAGTCTGTGGGTTGAGTGCACTCATCACAAAGAAGTTTCTGAGAATGCTTCTGTCTACTTTTTGTATGAAGATCTTTCCTTTTCCAACATTGGCCACAAAACGCTCCAAATAAACAATTGCAGATTCTACAAAAGGAGTGTTTCAAAACTGTTCTATCAAAAGGAACCTTCATGTCTGTGAATTGAATGCTCTCATCACACAGTAGTTTCTGAGAATGCTTCTGTCTAGTTTTTAGGTGAAGATATTTCTTTTCCCAGCCTAGGCCTCAAAGCGCTCCAAGTATCCACATGCAGATTCTACAAAAAGAGTATTTCCTAGCTGCTCTTTCAAAAAGAAGGTTCAAGTCTGTGTGTTGAATGCACTCATCACAAAGAAGTTTCTGAAAATGCTTCTGTCTAGTTCTTACGTGAAGATATTTACATTTCCTAGCATAGGCCTCAAAGCGCTCCAAATATCCATTTGCAGATTTTACAAAAAGAGTGTTTCAAAACCGTTCTATCAAA
The DNA here is from genome assembly GCF_028885625.2 of Pongo pygmaeus. Taxonomy (NCBI): domain Eukaryota; kingdom Metazoa; phylum Chordata; class Mammalia; order Primates; family Hominidae; genus Pongo; species Pongo pygmaeus. Next base: position 23,736,621 of record NC_085930.1, read on the forward strand.
AGGAACTTTCAAATCTGTGAGGTGAATGCAGGCATTGCGAAGAACGTTCTGAGAATGCTTCTCTCTAGCTTTTAGGTGAAGATATTCCATTTTACAGCATAGGCCTCAAAGTGCTCCAAATAACCACTTGCAGATTTTACAAAAACAGTGTTTCAAAACTGCTCTTTCTAAAGGAAGGTTCAAGTCTGGGAGTTGAGTGCACTCATCACAAAGAAGTTTCTGAGAATGCTTCTGTCTGGTTTTTATATGAAGATCTTTCCTTTTCCAACATTGGACACAAAGCGCTCCAAATAAACAATTGCATATTCTACAAAAGGAGTGTTTCGAAACTGATCTATCAAAAGGAGCGTTCAAGTCTGTGAGTTGAATGCACTCATCACACAGTAGTTTCTGAGAATGCTTCTGTCTAGTTTTTAGGTGAAGATATTTCTTTTCCCAGCCGAGGCCTCAAAGCGCTCCAATTATCAACTTGCCGATTCTACAAAAAGAGTATTTCATAGCTGCTCTTTCAAAAGGAAGGTTCAAGTCTGTGTGTTGAATGCACTCATCACAAGGAAGTTTCTGAGAATGCTTCGGTCTAGTTCTTACGTGAAGATATTTCCTTTTCCTAGCATAGGCCTCAAAGCGCTCCAAATATCCACTTGCAGATTTTACAAAAAGAGTGTTTCAAAACTGTTCTATCAAAAGGAAGGTTCAAATCTGTGAGGTGAATGCAGGCATTGTGAAGAACTTTCTGAGAATGCTTCTCTCTAGCTTTTAGGTGAAGATATTCCATTTTACAGCATACGCCTCAAAGTGCTCCAAATAACCACCTGCAGATTTTACAAAAACAGTGTTTCAAAACTGCTCTTTCTAAAGGAATTTTCAAGTCTGGGAGTTGAATGCACTCAACACAAAGAAGTTTCTGAGAATGCTTCTATCCAGTTTTCATGTGAAGATATTTCCTTTTCTAGCATAGGCCTCAAACCGCTCCAAATATTCACTTGTAGATTCTACAAAAAGAGTGTTTCCAAACTTCTCTATTAACTAGTAGGCTCAACTCTGTGAGTTGAACGCCCTCATCACAAAGAAGTTTCTGAGAATGCTTCTCTCTAATTTTGATGGGAAGATATTTCCTTTTCCATCATAGGCCTCAAGGTGCTCCGAATAAACACTTGCAGATTCTACAAACTTAGTGTTTCAAAACTGTTCTATCAAAAGGAACGTTCAAGTCTGGGAGTTGAATGAACTCATCACAAAGAAGTTTCTCAGAATGCTTCTGTCTAGTTTTTAGGTGAAGATATTTCATTTCCCAGCATAGGCCTCAAAGCGCTCCAAATATCCACTTACAGATTCTACAAAAAGAGTGTTTCCAAACTGCTCTTTCAAAAGGAAAGTTCAAGTCTGTGAGCTGAACGCACTCATCACAAAGAAGTTTCTGAGAATGCTTCTGTCTAGTTTTCATGTGAAGATATTTCGTTTGCCATCATAGGCCTCAAATCTCTCCAAACATCCGCTAGCAAATTCTACAAAAGGAGTGTTTCAAAAGTGCGCTATCAAAAGGAAGAGTCCACTATGTCAGTTGAATGCATAAAGCACACGGAAGGTTCTGAGAATGCTTCTGTCTAGTTTTTAGGTGAAAATATTTCCTTTCCCAGCATAGGCCTCAAAGCGATCCAAATATCCCCTTGCAGATTCTACAAAAAGAGTGTTTCCAAACTGCTCTTTCAAAAGGAAGGTTCAAGTCTGTGAGTTGAGTGCACTCATCACAAAGAAGCTTCTGAGAATGCTTCTGTCTAGTTTTTATATGAAGATCTTTCCTTTTCCAACATTGGCCACAAAGCGCTCCAAATAAACAATTGCAGATTCTACAAAAGGAGTGTTTCAAAACTGTTCTATCAAAAGGAACCTTCACGTCTGTGAATTGAATGCACTCATCACACAGTAGTTTCTGAGAATGCTTCTGTCTAGTTTTTAGGTGAAGATATTTCTTTTCCCAGCCTAGGCCTCAAAGCGCTCCAAGTATCCACTTGCAGATTCTACAAAAAGAGTATTTCCTACCTGCTCTTTCAAAAAGAAGGTTCAAGTCTGTGTGTTGAATGCACTCATCACAAAGAAGTTTCTGAAAATGCTTCTGTCTAGTTCTTACGTGAAGATATTTACATTTCCTAGCATAGGCCTCAAAGCGCTCCAAATATCCACTTGCAGATTTTACAAAAAGAGTGTTTCAAAACCGTTCTATCAAAAGGAAGTTTCAAATCTGTGAGGTGAATGCAGGCATTGCGAAGATCGTTCTGAGAATGCTTCTCTCTAGCTTTTAGGTGAAGATATTCCATTTTACAGCATAGGCCTCAAAGTGCTCCAAATAACCACTTGCAGATATTACAAAAACAGTGTTTCAAAACTGCTCTTTCTAAAGGAAGGTTCAAGTCTGGGAGTTGAATGCACTCATCGGAAAGAAGTTTCTGAGAATGCTTCTGTCTAGTTTTCATATGAAGTTATTTCCTTTTCCAACATAGGCCTCAAAGCGATCCAAAGAAACACTTGCAGATTCTACAAAAGGAGTGTTTCGAAACTGATCTATCAAAAGGAGCGTTCAAGTCTGTGAGTTGAATGCACTCATCACACAGTAGTTTCTGAGAATGCTTCTGTCTAGTTTTTAGGTGAAGATATTTCTTTTCCCAGCCTAGGCCTCAAAGCGCTCCAAGTATCCACTTGCAGATTCTACAAAAAGAGTATCTCATAGCTGCTCTTTCAAAACGAAGGTTCAAGTCTGTGTGTTGAATGCACTCATCACAAAGAAGTTTCTGAGAATGCTTCTGTCTAGTTCTTACGTGAAGATATTTCCTTTTCCTAGCATAGGCCTCAAAGCGCTCCAAATATCCACTTGCAGATTTTACAAAAAGAGTGTTTCAAAACTGTTCTAGCAAAAGGAAGGTTCAATTCTGTGAGGTGAATGCAGGCATTGTGAAGAACTTTCTGAGAATGCTTCTCTCTAGCTTTTAGGTGAAGATATTCCATTTTACAGCATAGGCCTCAAAGTGCTCCAAATAACCACTTGCAGATTTTACAAAAACAGTGTTTCAAAACTGCTCTTTCTAAAGGAATTTTCAAGTCAGGGAGTTGAATGCACTCAACACAAAGAAGTTTCTGAGAATGCTTCTATCCAGTTTTTATGTGAAGATATTTCCTTTTCTAGGATAGGCCTCAAACCGCTCCAAATATTCACTTTCAGATTCTACAAAAAGAGTGTTTCCAAACTTCTCTATTAACTGGTAGGTTCAACTCTGTGAGTTGAACGCCCTCATCACAAAGAAGTTTCTGAGAATGCTTTTCTCTAGTTTTGATGGGAAGATATTTCCTTCTCCATCATAGGCCTCAAGGTGCTCCGAATAAACACTTGCAGATTCTACAAACTTAGTGTTTCAAAACTGTTCTATCAACAGGAACGTTCAAGTCTGGGAGTTGAATGAACTCATCACAAAGAAGTTTCTCAGAATGCTTCTGTCTAGTTTTTAGGTGAAGATATTTCTTTTCCCAGCATAGGCCTCAAAGAGCTCCAAATATCCATTTGCAGATTCTACAAAAAGAGTGTTTCCAAACTGCTCTTTCAAAAGGAAGGTTCAAGTCGGTGATCTGAACGCACTCATCAGAAAGTAGTTTCTGAGAATGCTTCTGTCTAGTTTTCATGTGAAGATATTTCGTTTGCCATCATAGGCCTCAAATCTCTCCAAACATCCGCTAGCAAATTCTACAAAAGGAGTGTTTCAAAAGTGCGCTATCAAAAGGAAGAGTCCACTATGTTAGTTGAATGCATACAGCACACGGAAGGTTCTGAGAATGCTTCTGTCTAGTTTTTAGGTGAAGATATTTCATTTCCCAGCATAGGCCTCAAAGCGATCCAAATATCCCCTTGCAGATTCTACAAAAAGAGTGTTTCCAAACTGCTCTTTCAAAGGGAAGGTTCAAGTCTGTGAGTTGAGTGCACTCATCACAAAGAAGTTTCTGAGAATGCTTCTGTCTAGTTTTTATATGAAGATCTTTCCTTTTCCAACATTGGCCACAAAGCGCTCCAAATAAACAATTGCAGATTCTACAAAAGGAGTGTTTCAAAACTGTTCTATCAAAAGGAACGTTCAAGTCTGTGAGTTGAATGCATTCATGACACAGAAGTTTCTGAGAATGCTTCTGTCTAGTTTTTAGGTGAAGATATTTCATTTCCCAGCATAGGCCTCAAAGCGCTCCAAATACCCACTTGCAAATTCTACAAAAAGAGTGTTTCAAAGCTGCTGTTTCAAAAGGAAGGTTCAAGTTTGTGTGTTGAATGCACTCATTGGAAAGAAGTTTCTGAGAATGCTTCTGTCTAGTTTTCATATGAAGATATTTCCTTTTCCAACATAGGCCTCAAAGCGCTCCAAATAAACACTTGCAGATTCTACAAAAGGAGTGTTTCGAAACTGATCTATCAAAAGGAGCGTTCAAGTCTGTGAGTTGAATGCACTCATCACACAGTAGTTTCTGAGAATGCTTCTGTCTAGTTTTTAGGTGAAGATATTTCTTTTCCCAGCCGAGGCCTCAAAGTGCTCCAAGTATCCACTAGCAGATTCTACAAAAGAGTATTTCCTAGCTGCTCTTTCAAAAAGAAGGTTCAAGTCTGTGTGTTGAATGCACTCATCACAAAGAAGTTTCTGACAATGCTTCTGTCTAGTTCTTACGTGAAGATATTTACATTTCCAAGCATAGGCCTCAAAGCGCTCCAAATATCCACTTGCAGATTGTACAAAAAGAGTGTTTCAAAACCGTTCTATAAAAAGGAAGGTTCAAATCTGTGAGGTGAATGCAGGCATTGCGAAGAACGTTCTGAGAATGCTTCTCTCTAGCTTTTAGGTGAAGATATTCCATTTTACAGCATAGGCCTCAAAGTGCTCCAAATAACCACTTGCAGATTTTACAAAAACAGTGTTTCAAAACTGCTCTTTCTAAAGGAAGGTTCAAGTCTGGGAGTTGAATGCACTCAACACAAAGAAGTTTCTGAGAATGCTTCTATCCAGTTTTTATGTGAAGATATTTCCTTTTCTAGCATAGGCCTCCAACCGCTCCAAATATTCACTTTCAGATTCTACAAAAAGAGTGTTTCCAAACTTCTCTATTAACTGGTAGGTTCAACTCTGTGAGTTGAACGCCCTCATCACAAAGAAGTTTCTGAGAATGCTTCTCTCTAGTTTTGATGGGAAGATATTTCCTTCTCCATCATAGGCCTCAAGGTGCTCCAAATAAACACTTGCAGATTCTACAAACTTAGTGTTTCAAAACTGTTCTATCAAAAGGAACGTTCAAGTCTGGGAGTTGAATGAACTCATCACAAAGAAGTTTCTCAGAATGCTTCTGTCTAGTTTTTAGGTGAAGATATTTCATTTCCCAGCATAGGCCTCAAAGCGCTCCAAATATCCACTTGCAGATTCTACAAAAAGAGTGTTTCCAAAGTGCTCCTTCAAAAGGAAGGTTGAAGTCTGTGAGCTGAATGCACTCATCACAAAGAAGTTTCTGAGAATGCTTCTGTCTAGTTTTCATTTGAAGATATTTCGTTTGCCATCATAGGCCTCAAATCTCTCCAAACATCTGCTAGCAAATTCTACAAAAGGAGTGTTTCAAAAGTGCGCTATCAAAAGGAAGAGTCCACTATGTCAGTTGAATGCATAAAGCACACGGAAGGTTCTGAGAATGTTTCTGTCTAGTTTTTAGGTGAAGATATTTCGTTTCCCTGCATAGGCCTCAAAGCGATCCAAATATCCCCTTGCAGATTCTACACAAAGAGTGTTTCCAAACTGCTCTTTCAAAAGGAAGGTTCAAGTCTGTGAGTTGAGTGCACTCATCACAAAGAAGTTTCTGAGAATGCTTCTGTCTACTTTTTGTATGAAGATCTTTCCTTTTCCAACATTGGCCACAAAGCGCTCCAAATAAACAATTGCAGATTCTACAAAAGGAGTGTTTCAAAACTGTGCTATCAAAAGGAACGTTCAAGTCTGTGAGTTGAATGCATTCATCACACAGAAGTTTCTGAGAATGCTTCTGTCTAGTTTTTAGGTGAAGATATTTCATTTCCCAGCATAGGCCTCAAAGCGCTCGAAATACCCACTTTCAAATTCTACAAAAAGAGTGTTTCAAAGCTGCTGTTTCAAAAGGAAGGTTCAAGTTTGTGAGTTGAATGCACTCATCGGAAAGAAGTTTCTGAGAATGCTTCTGTCTAGTTTTCATATGAAGATATTTCCTTTTCCAACGTAGGCCTCAAAGCGCTCCAAATAAACACTTGCAGATTCTACAAAAGGAGTGTTTCGAAACTGATCTATCAAAAGGAGCGTTCAAGTCGGTGAGTTGAATGCACTCATCACACAGTAGTTTCTGAGAATGCTTCTGTCTACTTTTTAGGTGAAGATATTTCTTTTCCCAGCCTAGGCCTCAAAGCGCTCCAAGTATCCACTTGCAGATTCTACAAAAAGAGTATTTCATAGCTGCTCTTTCAAAACGAAGGTTCAAGTCTGTGTGTTGAATGCACTCATCACAAAGAAGTTTCTGAGAATGCTTCTGTCTAGTTCTTACGTGAAGATATTTCCTTTTCCTAGCATAGGCCTCAAAGCGCTCCAAATATCCACTTGCAGATTTTACAAAAAGAGTGTTTCAAAACTGTTCTAGCAAAAGGAAGGTTCAATTCTGTGAGGTGAATGCAGGCATTGTGAAGAACTTTCTGAGAATGCTTCTCTCTAGCTTTTAGGTGAAGATATTCCATTTTACAGCATAGGCCTCAAAGTGCTCCAAATAACCACTTGCAGATTTTACAAAAACAGTGTTTCAAAACTGCTCTTTCTAAAGGAAGGTTCAAGTCAGGGAGTTGAATGCACTCAACACAAAGAAGTTTCTGAGAATGCTTCTATCCAGTTTTTATGTGAAGATATTTCCTTTTCTAGCATAGGCCTCAAACCGCTCCAAATATTCACTTTCAGATTCTACAAAAAGAGTGTTTCCAAACTTCTCTATTTACTGGTAGGTTCAACTCTGTGAGTTGAACGCCCTCATCACAAAGAAGTTTCTGAGGATGCTTCTCTCTAGTTTTGATGGGAAGATATTTCCTTCTCCATCATAGGCCTCAAGGTGCTCCGAATAAACACTTGCAGATTCTACAAACTAAGTGTTTCAAAACTGTTCTATCAAAAGGAACGTTCAAGTCTGGGAGTTGAATGAACTCATTACAAAGAAGTTTCTCAGAATGCTTCTGTCTAGTTTTTAGGTGAAGATATTTCATTTCCCAGCATAGGCCTCAAAGCGCTCCAAATATCCACTTACAGATTCTACAAAAAGAGTGTTTCCAAACTGCTCTTTCAAAAGGAAAGTTCAAGTCTGTGAGCTGAACGCACTCATCACAAAGAAGTTTCTGAGAATGCTTCTGTCTAGTTTTCATGTGAAGATATTTCGTTTGCCATCATAGGCCTCAAATCTCTCCAAACATCCGCTAGCAAATTCTACAAAAGGAGTGTTTCAAAAGTGCGCTATCAAAGGGAAGAGTACACCTTGTCAGTTGAATGCATAAAGCACACGGAAGGTTCTGAGAATGCTTCTGTCTAGTTTTTAGGTGAAGATATTTCCTTTCCCAGCATAGGCCTCAAAGCGATCCAAATATCCCCTTGCAGATTCTAAAAAGAAGAGTGTTTCCAAACTGCTCTTTCAAAAGGAAGGTTCAAGTCTGTGAGTTGAGTGCACTCATCACAAAGAAGTTTCTGAGAATGCTTCTGTCTAGTTTTTATATGAAGATCTTTCCTTTTCCAACATTGGCCACAAACGCTCCAAATAAACAATTGCAGATTCTACAAAAGGAGTGTTTCAAAACTGTTCCATCAAAAGCAACGTTCAAGTCTGTAAGTTGAATGCATTCATCACACAGAAGTTTCTGAGAATGCTTCTGTCTAGTTTTTAGGTGAAGATATTTCATTTCCCAGCATAGGCCTCAAAGCGCTCCAAATACCCACTTGCAAATTCTACAAAAAGAGTGTTTCAAAGCTGCTGTTTCAAAAGGAAGGTTCAAGTTTGTGTGTTGAATGCACTCATTGGAAAGAAGTTTCTGAGAATGCTTCTGTCTAGTTTTCATATGAAGATATTTCCTTTTCCAACATAGGCCTCAAAGCGCTCCAAATAAACACTTGCAGATTCTACAAAAGGAGTGTTTCGAAACTGATCTATCAAAAGGAGCGTTCAAGTCTGTGAGTTGAATGCACTCATCACACAGTAGTTTCTGAGAATGCTTCTGTCTAGTTTTTAGGTGAAGATATTTCTTTTCCCAGCCGAGGCCTCAAAGTGCTCCAAGTATCCACTAGCAGATTCTACAAAAGAGTATTTCCTAGCTGCTCTTTCAAAAAGAAGGTTCAAGTCTGTGTGTTGAATGCACTCATCACAAAGAAGTTTCTGACAATGCTTCTGTCTAGTTCTTACGTGAAGATATTTACATTTCCAAGCATAGGCCTCAAAGCGCTCCAAATATCCACTTGCAGATTGTACAAAAAGAGTGTTTCAAAACCGTTCTATAAAAAGGAAGGTTCAAATCTGTGAGGTGAATGCAGGCATTGCGAAGAACGTTCTGAGAATGCTTCTCTCTAGCTTTTAGGTGAAGATATTCCATTTTACAGCATAGGCCTCAAAGTGCTCCAAATAACCACTTGCAGATTTTACAAAAACAGTGTTTCAAAACTGCTCTTTCTAAAGGAAGGTTCAAGTCTGGGAGTTGAATGCACTCATCACAAAGAAGTTTCTGAGAATGCTTCTGTCTGGTTTTTATATGAAGATCTTTCCTTTTCCAACATTGGACACAAAGCGCTCCAAATAAACAATTGCATATTCTACAAAAGGAGTGTTTCGAAACTGATCTATCAAAAGGAGCGTTCAAGTCTGTGAGTTGAATGCACTCATCACACAGTAGTTTCTGAGAATGCTTCTGTCTAGTTTTTAGGTGAAGATATTTCTTTTCCCAGCCGAGGCCTCAAAGCGCTCCAATTATCAACTTGCCGATTCTACAAAAAGAGTATTTCATAGCTGCTCTTTCAAAAGGAAGGTTCAAGTCTGTGTGTTGAATGCACTCATCACAAGGAAGTTTCTGAGAATGCTTCGGTCTAGTTCTTACGTGAAGATATTTCCTTTTCCTAGCATAGGCCTCAAAGCGCTCCAAATATCCACTTGCAGATTTTACAAAAAGAGTGTTTCAAAACTGTTCTATCAAAAGGAAGGTTCAAATCTGTGAGGTGAATGCAGGCATTGTGAAGAACTTTCTGAGAATGCTTCTCTCTAGCTTTTAGGTGAAGATATTCCATTTTACAGCATACGCCTCAAAGTGCTCCAAATAACCACCTGCAGATTTTACAAAAACAGTGTTTCAAAACTGCTCTTTCTAAAGGAATTTTCAAGTCTGGGAGTTGAATGCACTCAACACAAAGAAGTTTCTGAGAATGCTTCTATCCAGTTTTCATGTGAAGATATTTCCTTTTCTAGCATAGGCCTCAAACCGCTCCAAATATTCACTTGTAGATTCTACAAAAAGAGTGTTTCCAAACTTCTCTATTAACTAGTAGGCTCAACTCTGTGAGTTGAACGCCCTCATCACAAAGAAGTTTCTGAGAATGCTTCTCTCTAATTTTGATGGGAAGATATTTCCTTTTCCATCATAGGCCTCAAGGTGCTCCGAATAAACACTTGCAGATTCTACAAACTTAGTGTTTCAAAACTGTTCTATCAAAAGGAACGTTCAAGTCTGGGAGTTGAATGAACTCATCACAAAGAAGTTTCTCAGAATGCTTCTGTCTAGTTTTTAGGTGAAGATATTTCATTTCCCAGCATAGGCCTCAAAGCGCTCCAAATATCCACTTACAGATTCTACAAAAAGAGTGTTTCCAAACTGCTCTTTCAAAAGGAAAGTTCAAGTCTGTGAGCTGAACGCACTCATCACAAAGAAGTTTCTGAGAATGCTTCTGTCTAGTTTTCATGTGAAGATATTTCGTTTGCCATCATAGGCCTCAAATCTCTCCAAACATCCGCTAGCAAATTCTACAAAAGGAGTGTTTCAAAAGTGCGCTATCAAAAGGAAGAGTCCACTATGTCAGTTGAATGCATAAAGCACACGGAAGGTTCTGAGAATGCTTCTGTCTAGTTTTTAGGTGAAAATATTTCCTTTCCCAGCATAGGCCTCAAAGCGATCCAAATATCCCCTTGCAGATTCTACAAAAAGAGTGTTTCCAAACTGCTCTTTCAAAAGGAAGGTTCAAGTCTGTGAGTTGAGTGCACTCATCACAAAGAAGCTTCTGAGAATGCTTCTGTCTAGTTTTTATATGAAGATCTTTCCTTTTCCAACATTGGCCACAAAGCGCTCCAAATAAACAATTGCAGATTCTACAAAAGGAGTGTTTCAAAACTGTTCTATCAAAAGGAACCTTCACGTCTGTGAATTGAATGCACTCATCACACAGTAGTTTCTGAGAATGCTTCTGTCTAGTTTTTAGGTGAAGATATTTCTTTTCCCAGCCTAGGCCTCAAAGCGCTCCAAGTATCCACTTGCAGATTCTACAAAAAGAGTATTTCCTACCTGCTCTTTCAAAAAGAAGGTTCAAGTCTGTGTGTTGAATGCACTCATCACAAAGAAGTTTCTGAAAATGCTTCTGTCTAGTTCTTACGTGAAGATATTTACATTTCCTAGCATAGGCCTCAAAGCGCTCCAAATATCCACTTGCAGATTTTACAAAAAGAGTGTTTCAAAACCGTTCTATCAAAAGGAAGTTTCAAATCTGTGAGGTGAATGCAGGCATTGCGAAGATCGTTCTGAGAATGCTTCTCTCTAGCTTTTAGGTGAAGATATTCCATTTTACAGCATAGGCCTCAAAGTGCTCCAAATAACCACTTGCAGATATTACAAAAACAGTGTTTCAAAACTGCTCTTTCTAAAGGAAGGTTCAAGTCTGGGAGTTGAATGCACTCATCGGAAAGAAGTTTCTGAGAATGCTTCTGTCTAGTTTTCATATGAAGTTATTTCCTTTTCCAACATAGGCCTCAAAGCGATCCAAAGAAACACTTGCAGATTCTACAAAAGGAGTGTTTCGAAACTGATCTATCAAAAGGAGCGTTCAAGTCTGTGAGTTGAATGCACTCATCACACAGTAGTTTCTGAGAATGCTTCTGTCTAGTTTTTAGGTGAAGATATTTCTTTTCCCAGCCTAGGCCTCAAAGCGCTCCAAGTATCCACTTGCAGATTCTACAAAAAGTGTATCTCATAGCTGCTCTTTCAAAACGAAGGTTCAAGTCTGTGTGTTGAATGCACTCATCACAAAGAAGTTTCTGAGAATGCTTCTGTCTAGTTCTTACGTGAAGATATTTCCTTTTCCTAGCATAGGCCTCAAAGCGCTCCAAATATCCACTTGCAGATTTTACAAAAAGAGTGTTTCAAAACTGTTCTAGCAAAAGGAAGGTTCAATTCTGTGAGGTGAATGCAGGCATTGTGAAGAACTTTCTGAGAATGCTTCTCTCTAGCTTTTAGGTGAAGATATTCCATTTTACAGCATAGGCCTCAAAGTGCTCCAAATAACCACTTGCAGATTTTACAAAAACAGTGTTTCAAAACTGCTCTTTCTAAAGGAATTTTCAAGTCAGGGAGTTGAATGCACTCAACACAAAGAAGTTTCTGAGAATGCTTCTATCCAGTTTTTATGTGAAGATATTTCCTTTTCTAGGATAGGCCTCAAACCGCTCCAAATATTCACTTTCAGATTCTACAAAAAGAGTGTTTCCAAACTTCTCTATTAACTGGTAGGTTCAACTCTGTGAGTTGAACGCCCTCATCACAAAGAAGTTTCTGAGAATGCTTTTCTCTAGTTTTGATGGGAAGATATTTCCTTCTCCATCATAGGCCTCAAGGTGCTCCGAATAAACACTTGCAGATTCTACAAACTTAGTGTTTCAAAACTGTTCTATCAACAGGAACGTTCAAGTCTGGGAGTTGAATGAACTCATCACAAAGAAGTTTCTCAGAATGCTTCTGTCTAGTTTTTAGGTGAAGATATTTCTTTTCCCAGCATAGGCCTCAAAGAGCTCCAAATATCCATTTGCAGATTCTACAAAAAGAGTGTTTCCAAACTGCTCTTTCAAAAGGAAGGTTCAAGTCGGTGATCTGAACGCACTCATCAGAAAGTAGTTTCTGAGAATGCTTCTGTCTAGTTTTCATGTGAAGATATTTCGTTTGCCATCATAGGCCTCAAATCTCTCCAAACATCCGCTAGCAAATTCTACAAAAGGAGTGTTTCAAAAGTGCGCTATCAAAAGGAAGAGTCCACTATGTTAGTTGAATGCATACAGCACACGGAAGGTTCTGAGAATGCTTCTGTCTAGTTTTTAGGTGAAGATATTTCATTTCCCAGCATAGGCCTCAAAGCGATCCAAATATCCCCTTGCAGATTCTACAAAAAGAGTGTTTCCAAACTGCTCTTTCAAAGGGAAGGTTCAAGTCTGTGAGTTGAGTGCACTCATCACAAAGAAGTTTCTGAGAATGCTTCTGTCTAGTTTTTATATGAAGATCTTTCCTTTTCCAACATTGGCCACAAAGCGCTCCAAATAAACAATTGCAGATTCTACAAAAGGAGTGTTTCAAAACTGTTCTATCAAAAGGAACGTTCAAGTCTGTGAGTTGAATGCATTCATGACACAGAAGTTTCTGAGAATGCTTCTGTCTAGTTTTTAGGTGAAGATATTTCATTTCCCAGCATAGGCCTCAAAGCGCTCCAAATACCCACTTGCAAATTCTACAAAAAGAGTGTTTCAAAGCTGCTGTTTCAAAAGGAAGGTTCAAGTTTGTGTGTTGAATGCACTCATTGGAAAGAAGTTTCTGAGAATGCTTCTGTCTAGTTTTCATATGAAGATATTTCCTTTTCCAACATAGGCCTCAAAGCGCTCCAAATAAACACTTGCAGATTCTACAAAAGGAGTGTTTCGAAACTGATCTATCAAAAGGAGCGTTCAAGTCTGTGAGTTGAATGCACTCATCACACAGTAGTTTCTGAGAATGCTTCTGTCTAGTTTTTAGGTGAAGATATTTCTTTTCCCAGCCGAGGCCTCAAAGTGCTCCAAGTATCCACTAGCAGATTCTACAAAAGAGTATTTCCTAGCTGCTCTTTCAAAAAGAAGGTTCAAGTCTGTGTGTTGAATGCACTCATCACAAAGAAGTTTCTGACAATGCTTCTGTCTAGTTCTTACGTGAAGATATTTACATTTCCAAGCATAGGCCTCAAAGCGCTCCAAATATCCACTTGCAGATTGTACAAAAAGAGTGTTTCAAAACCGTTCTATAAAAAGGAAGGTTCAAATCTGTGAGGTGAATGCAGGCATTGCGAAGAACGTTCTGAGAATGCTTCTCTCTAGCTTTTAGGTGAAGATATTCCATTTTACAGCATAGGCCTCAAAGTGCTCCAAATAACCACTTGCAGATTTTACAAAAACAGTGTTTCAAAACTGCTCTTTCTAAAGGAAGGTTCAAGTCTGGGAGTTGAATGCACTCAACACAAAGAAGTTTCTGAGAATGCTTCTATCCAGTTTTTATGTGAAGATATTTCCTTTTCTAGCATAGGCCTCCAACCGCTCCAAATATTCACTTTCAGATTCTACAAAAAGAGTGTTTCCAAACTTCTCTATTAACTGGTAGGTTCAACTCTGTGAGTTGAACGCCCTCATCACAAAGAAGTTTCTGAGAATGCTTCTCTCTAGTTTTGATGGGAAGATATTTCCTTCTCCATCATAGGCCTCAAGGTGCTCCAAATAAACACTTGCAGATTCTACAAACTTAGTGTTTCAAAACTGTTCTATCAAAAGGAACGTTCAAGTCTGGGAGTTGAATGAACTCATCACAAAGAAGTTTCTCAGAATGCTTCTGTCTAGTTTTTAGGTGAAGATATTTCATTTCCCAGCATAGGCCTCAAAGCGCTCCAAATATCCACTTGCAGATTCTACAAAAAGAGTGTTTCCAAAGTGCTCCTTCAAAAGGAAGGTTGAAGTCTGTGAGCTGAATGCACTCATCACAAAGAAGTTTCTGAGAATGCTTCTGTCTAGTTTTCATTTGAAGATATTTCGTTTGCCATCATAGGCCTCAAATCTCTCCAAACATCTGCTAGCAAATTCTACAAAAGGAGTGTTTCAAAAGTGCGCTATCAAAAGGAAGAGTCCACTATGTCAGTTGAATGCATAAAGCACACGGAAGGTTCTGAGAATGTTTCTGTCTAGTTTTTAGGTGAAGATATTTCGTTTCCCTGCATAGGCCTCAAAGCGATCCAAATATCCCCTTGCAGATTCTACACAAAGAGTGTTTCCAAACTGCTCTTTCAAAAGGAAGGTTCAAGTCTGTGAGTTGAGTGCACTCATCACAAAGAAGTTTCTGAGAATGCTTCTGTCTACTTTTTGTATGAAGATCTTTCCTTTTCCAACATTGGCCACAAAGCGCTCCAAATAAACAATTGCAGATTCTACAAAAGGAGTGTTTCAAAACTGTGCTATCAAAAGGAACGTTCAAGTCTGTGAGTTGAATGCATTCATCACACAGAAGTTTCTGAGAATGCTTCTGTCTAGTTTTTAGGTGAAGATATTTCATTTCCCAGCATAGGCCTCAAAGCGCTCGAAATACCCACTTTCAAATTCTACAAAAAGAGTGTTTCAAAGCTGCTGTTTCAAAAGGAAGGTTCAAGTTTGTGAGTTGAATGCACTCATCGGAAAGAAGTTTCTGAGAATGCTTCTGTCTAGTTTTCATATGAAGATATTTCCTTTTCCAACGTAGGCCTCAAAGCGCTCCAAATAAACACTTGCAGATTCTACAAAAGGAGTGTTTCGAAACTGATCTATCAAAAGGAGCGTTCAAGTCGGTGAGTTGAATGCACTCATCACACAGTAGTTTCTGAGAATGCTTCTGTCTACTTTTTAGGTGAAGATATTTCTTTTCCCAGCCTAGGCCTCAAAGCGCTCCAAGTATCCACTTGCAGATTCTACAAAAAGAGTATTTCATAGCTGCTCTTTCAAAACGAAGGTTCAAGTCTGTGTGTTGAATGCACTCATCACAAAGAAGTTTCTGAGAATGCTTCTGTCTAGTTCTTACGTGAAGATATTTCCTTTTCCTAGCATAGGCCTCAAAGCGCTCCAAATATCCACTTGCAGATTTTACAAAAAGAGTGTTTCAAAACTGTTCTAGCAAAAGGAAGGTTCAATTCTGTGAGGTGAATGCAGGCATTGTGAAGAACTTTCTGAGAATGCTTCTCTCTAGCTTTTAGGTGAAGATATTCCATTTTACAGCATAGGCCTCAAAGTGCTCCAAATAACCACTTGCAGATTTTACAAAAACAGTGTTTCAAAACTGCTCTTTCTAAAGGAAGGTTCAAGTCAGGGAGTTGAATGCACTCAACACAAAGAAGTTTCTGAGAATGCTTCTATCCAGTTTTTATGTGAAGATATTTCCTTTTCTAGCATAGGCCTCAAACCGCTCCAAATATTCACTTTCAGATTCTACAAAAAGAGTGTTTCCAAACTTCTCTATTTACTGGTAGGTTCAACTCTGTGAGTTGAACGCCCTCATCACAAAGAAGTTTCTGAGGATGCTTCTCTCTAGTTTTGATGGGAAGATATTTCCTTCTCCATCATAGGCCTCAAGGTGCTCCGAATAAACACTTGCAGATTCTACAAACTAAGTGTTTCAAAACTGTTCTATCAAAAGGAACGTTCAAGTCTGGGAGTTGAATGAACTCATTACAAAGAAGTTTCTCAGAATGCTTCTGTCTAGTTTTTAGGTGAAGATATTTCATTTCCCAGCATAGGCCTCAAAGCGCTCCAAATATCCACTTACAGATTCTACAAAAAGAGTGTTTCCAAACTGCTCTTTCAAAAGGAAAGTTCAAGTCTGTGAGCTGAACGCACTCATCACAAAGAAGTTTCTGAGAATGCTTCTGTCTAGTTTTCATGTGAAGATATTTCGTTTGCCATCATAGGCCTCAAATCTCTCCAAACATCCGCTAGCAAATTCTACAAAAGGAGTGTTTCAAAAGTGCGCTATCAAAGGGAAGAGTACACCTTGTCAGTTGAATGCATAAAGCACACGGAAGGTTCTGAGAATGCTTCTGTCTAGTTTTTAGGTGAAGATATTTCCTTTCCCAGCATAGGCCTCAAAGCGATCCAAATATCCCCTTGCAGATTCTAAAAAGAAGAGTGTTTCCAAACTGCTCTTTCAAAAGGAAGGTTCAAGTCTGTGAGTTGAGTGCACTCATCACAAAGAAGTTTCTGAGAATGCTTCTGTCTAGTTTTTATATGAAGATCTTTCCTTTTCCAACATTGGCCACAAACGCTCCAAATAAACAATTGCAGATTCTACAAAAGGAGTGTTTCAAAACTGTTCCATCAAAAGCAACGTTCAAGTCTGTAAGTTGAATGCATTCATCACACAGAAGTTTCTGAGAATGCTTCTGTCTAGTTTTTAGGTGAAGATATTTCATTTCCCAGCATAGGCCTCAAAGCGCTCCAAATACCCACTTGCAAATTCTACAAAAAGAGTGTTTCAAAGCTGCTGTTTCAAAAGGAAGGTTCAAGTTTGTGTGTTGAATGCACTCATTGGAAAGAAGTTTCTGAGAATGCTTCTGTCTAGTTTTCATATGAAGATATTTCCTTTTCCAACATAGGCCTCAAAGCGCTCCAAATAAACACTTGCAGATTCTACAAAAGGAGTGTTTCGAAACTGATCTATCAAAAGGAGCGTTCAAGTCTGTGAGTTGAATGCACTCATCACACAGTAGTTTCTGAGAATGCTTCTGTCTAGTTTTTAGGTGAAGATATTTCTTTTCCCAGCCGAGGCCTCAAAGTGCTCCAAGTATCCACTAGCAGATTCTACAAAAGAGTATTTCCTAGCTGCTCTTTCAAAAAGAAGGTTCAAGTCTGTGTGTTGAATGCACTCATCACAAAGAAGTTTCTGACAATGCTTCTGTCTAGTTCTTACGTGAAGATATTTACATTTCCAAGCATAGGCCTCAAAGCGCTCCAAATATCCACTTGCAGATTGTACAAAAAGAGTGTTTCAAAACCGTTCTATAAAAAGGAAGGTTCAAATCTGTGAGGTGAATGCAGGCATTGCGAAGAACGTTCTGAGAATGCTTCTCTCTAGCTTTTAGGTGAAGATATTCCATTTTACAGCATAGGCCTCAAAGTGCTCCAAATAACCACTTGCAGATTTTACAAAAACAGTGTTTCAAAACTGCTCTTTCTAAAGGAAGGTTCAAGTCTGGGAGTTGAATGCACTCAACACAAAGAAGTTTCTGAGAATGCTTCTATCCAGTTTTTATGTGAAGATATTTCCTTTTCTAGCATAGGCCTCCAACCGCTCCAAATATTCACTTTCAGATTCTACAAAAAGAGTGTTTCCAAACTTCTCTATTAACTGGTAGGTTCAACTCTGTGAGTTGAACGCCCTCATCACAAAGAAGTTTCTGAGAATGCTTCTCTCTAGTTTTGATGGGAAGATATTTCCTTCTCCATCATAGGCCTCAAGGTGCTCCAAATAAACACTTGCAGATTCTACAAACTTAGTGTTTCAAAACTGTTCTATCAAAAGGAACGTTCAAGTCTGGGAGTTGAATGAACTCATCACAAAGAAGTTTCTCAGAATGCTTCTGTCTAGTTTTTAGGTGAAGATATTTCATTTCCCAGCATAGGCCTCAAAGCGCTCCAAATATCCACTTGCAGATTCTACAAAAAGAGTGTTTCCAAAGTGCTCCTTCAAAAGGAAGGTTGAAGTCTGTGAGCTGAATGCACTCATCACAAAGAAGTTTCTGAGAATGCTTCTGTCTAGTTTTCATTTGAAGATATTTCGTTTGCCATCATAGGCCTCAAATCTCTCCAAACATCTGCTAGCAAATTCTACAAAAGGAGTGTTTCAAAAGTGCGCTATCAAAAGGAAGAGTCCACTATGTCAGTTGAATGCATAAAGCACACGGAAGGTTCTGAGAATGTTTCTGTCTAGTTTTTAGGTGAAGATATTTCGTTTCCCTGCATAGGCCTCAAAGCGATCCAAATATCCCCTTGCAGATTCTACACAAAGAGTGTTTCCAAACTGCTCTTTCAAAAGGAAGGTTCAAGTCTGTGAGTTGAGTGCACTCATCACAAAGAAGTTTCTGAGAATGCTTCTGTCTACTTTTTGTATGAAGATCTTTCCTTTTCCAACATTGGCCACAAAGCGCTCCAAATAAACAATTGCAGATTCTACAAAAGGAGTGTTTCAAAACTGTGCTATCAAAAGGAACGTTCAAGTCTGTGAGTTGAATGCATTCATCACACAGAAGTTTCTGAGAATGCTTCTGTCTAGTTTTTAGGTGAAGATATTTCATTTCCCAGCATAGGCCTCAAAGCGCTCGAAATACCCACTTTCAAATTCTACAAAAAGAGTGTTTCAAAGCTGCTGTTTCAAAAGGAAGGTTCAAGTTTGTGAGTTGAATGCACTCATCGGAAAGAAGTTTCTGAGAATGCTTCTGTCTAGTTTTCATATGAAGATATTTCCTTTTCCAACGTAGGCCTCAAAGCGCTCCAAATAAACACTTGCAGATTCTACAAAAGGAGTGTTTCGAAACTGATCTATCAAAAGGAGCGTTCAAGTCGGTGAGTTGAATGCACTCATCACACAGTAGTTTCTGAGAATGCTTCTGTCTACTTTTTAGGTGAAGATATTTCTTTTCCCAGCCTAGGCCTCAAAGCGCTCCAAGTATCCACTTGCAGATTCTACAAAAAGAGTATTTCATAGCTGCTCTTTCAAAACGAAGGTTCAAGTCTGTGTGTTGAATGCACTCATCACAAAGAAGTTTCTGAGAATGCTTCTGTCTAGTTCTTACGTGAAGATATTTCCTTTTCCTAGCATAGGCCTCAAAGCGCTCCAAATATCCACTTGCAGATTTTACAAAAAGAGTGTTTCAAAACTGTTCTAGCAAAAGGAAGGTTCAATTCTGTGAGGTGAATGCAGGCATTGTGAAGAACTTTCTGAGAATGCTTCTCTCTAGCTTTTAGGTGAAGATATTCCATTTTACAGCATAGGCCTCAAAGTGCTCCAAATAACCACTTGCAGATTTTACAAAAACAGTGTTTCAAAACTGCTCTTTCTAAAGGAAGGTTCAAGTCAGGGAGTTGAATGCACTCAACACAAAGAAGTTTCTGAGAATGCTTCTATCCAGTTTTTATGTGAAGATATTTCCTTTTCTAGCATAGGCCTCAAACCGCTCCAAATATTCACTTTCAGATTCTACAAAAAGAGTGTTTCCAAACTTCTCTATTTACTGGTAGGTTCAACTCTGTGAGTTGAACGCCCTCATCACAAAGAAGTTTCTGAGGATGCTTCTCTCTAGTTTTGATGGGAAGATATTTCCTTCTCCATCATAGGCCTCAAGGTGCTCCGAATAAACACTTGCAGATTCTACAAACTAAGTGTTTCAAAACTGTTCTATCAAAAGGAACGTTCAAGTCTGGGAGTTGAATGAACTCATCACAAAGAAGTTTCTCAGAATGCTTCTGTCTAGTTTTTAGGTGAAGATATTTCATTTCCCAGCATAGGCCTCAAAGCGCTCCAAATATCCACTTACAGATTCTACAAAAAGAGTGTTTCCAAACTGCTCTTTCAAAAGGAAAGTTCAAGTCTGTGAGCTGAACGCACTCATCACAAAGAAGTTTCTGAGAATGCTTCTGTCTAGTTTTCATGGGAAGATATTTCGTTTGCCATCATAGGCCTCAAATCTCTGCAAACATCCGCTAGCAAATTCTACAAAAGGAGTGTTTCAAAAGTGCGCTATCAAAGGGAAGAGTACACCTTGTCAGTTGAATGCATAAAGCACACGGAAGGTTCTGAGAATGCTTCTGTCTAGTTTTTAGGTGAAGATATTTCCTTTCCCAGCATAGGCCTCAAAGCGATCCAAATATCCCCTTGCAGATTCTAAAAAGAAGAGTGTTTCCAAACTGCTCTTTCAAAAGGAAGGTTCAAGTCTGTGAGTTGAGTGCACTCATCACAAAGAAGTTTCTGAGAATGCTTCTGTCTAGTTTTTATATGAAGATCTTTCCTTTTCCAACATTGGCCACAAACGCTCCAAATAAACAATTGCAGATTCTACAAAAGGAGTGTTTCAAAACTGTTCCATCAAAAGCAACGTTCAAGTCTGTAAGTTGAATGCATTCATCACACAGAAGTTTCTGAGAATGCTTCTGTCTAGTTTTTAGGTGAAGATATTTCATTTCCCAGCATAGGCCTCAAAGCGCTCCAAATACCCACTTGCAAATTCTACAAAAAAAGTGTTTCAAAGCTGCTGTTTCAAAAGGAAGGTTCAAGTTTGTGTGTTGAATGCACTCATTGGAAAGAAGTTTCTGAGAATGCTTCTGTCTAGTTTTCATATGAAGATATTTCCTTTTCCAACGTAGGCCTCAAAGCGCTCCAAATAAACACTTGCAGATTCTACAAAAGGAGTGTTTCGAAACTGATCTATCAAAAGGAGCGTTCAAGTTGGTGAGTTGAATGCACTCATCACACAGTAGTTTCTGAGAATGCTTCTGTCTACTTTTTAGGTGAAGATAGTTCTTTTCCCAGCCTAGGCCTCAAAGCGCTCCAAGTATCCACTTGCAGATTCTACAAAAAGAGTATTTCATAGCTGCTCTTTCAAAACGAAGGTTCAAGTCTGTGTGTTGAATGCACTCATCACAAAGAAGTTTCTGAGAATGCTTCTGTCTAGTTCTTACGTGAAGATATTTCCTTTTCCTAGCATAGGCCTCAAAGCGCTCCAAATATCCACTTGCAGATTTTACAAAAAGAGTGTTTCAAAACTGTTCTAGCAAAAGGAAGGTTCAATTCTGTGAGGTGAATGCAGGCATTGTGAAGAACTTTCTGAGAATGCTTCTCTCTAGCTTTTAGGTGAAGATATTCCATTTTACAGCATAGGCCTCAAAGTGCTCCAAATAACCACTTGCAGATTTTACAAAAACAGTGTTTCAAAACTGCTCTTTCTATAGGAAGGTTCAAGTCAGGGAGTTGAATGCACTCAACACAAAGAAGTTTCTGAGAATGCTTCTATCCAGTTTTTATGTGAAGATATTTCCTTTTCTAGCATAGGCCTCAAACCGCTCCAAATATTCACTTTCAGATTCTACAAAAAGAGTGTTTCCAAACTTCTCTATTAACTGGTAGGTTCAACTCTGTGAGTTGAACGCCCTCATCACAAAGAAGTTTCTGAGGATGCTTCTCTCTAGTTTTGATGGGAAGATATTTCCTTCTCCATCATAGGCCTCAAGGTGCTCCGAATAAACACTTGCAGATTCTACAAACTAAGTGTTTCAAAACTGTTCTATCAAAAGGAACGTTCAAGTCTGGGAGTTGAATGAACTCATCACAAAGAAGTTTCTCAGAATGCTTCTGTCTAGTTTTTAGGTGAAGATATTTCATTTCCCAGCATAGGCCTCAAAGCGCTCCAAATATCCACTTACAGATTCTACAAAAAGAGTGTTTCCAAACTGCTCTTTCAAAAGGAAAGTTCAAGTCTGTGAGCTGAACGCACTCATCACAAAGAAGTTTCTGAGAATGCTTCTGTCTAGTTTTCATGGGAAGATATTTCGTTTGCCATCATAGGCCTCAAATCTCTCCAAACATCCGCTAGCAAATTCTACAAAAGGAGTGTTTCAAAAGTGCGCTATCAAAGGGAAGAGTACACCTTGTCAGTTGAATGCATAAAGCACACGGAAGGTTCTGAGAATGCTTCTGTCTAGTTTTTAGGTGAAGATATTTCCTTTCCCAGCATAGGCCTCAAAGCGATCCAGATATCCCCTTGCAGATTCTAAAAAGAAGAGTGTTTCCAAACTGCTCTTTCAAAAGGAAGGTTCAAGTCTGTGAGTTGAGTGCACTCATCACAAAGAAGTTTCTGAGAATGCTTCTGTCTAGTTTTTATATGAAGATCTTTCCTTTTCCAACATTGGCCACAAACGCTCCAAATAAACAATTGCAGATTCTACAAAAGGAGTGTTTCAAAACTGTTCCATCAAAAGCAACGTTCAAGTCTGTAAGTTGAATGCATTCATCACACAGAAGTTTCTGAGAATGCTTCTGTCTAGTTTTTAGGTGAAGATATTTCATTTCCCAGCATAGGCCTCAAAGCGCTCCAAATACCCACTTGCAAATTCTACAAAAAGAGTGTTTCAAAGCTGCTGTTTCAAAAGGAAGGTTCAAGTTTGCGTGTTGAATGCACTCATCGGGAAGAAGTTTCTGAGAATGCTTCTGTCTAGTTTTCATATGAAGATATTTCCTTTTCCAACATAGGCCTCAAAGCGCTCCAAATGAACACTTGCAGATCCTACAAAAAGAGTACTTCAAAACTGCTCTTTCAAAGGAAGTGTTGAACTCTGTGAGTTGGTTTCATACCACACAAAGCCGTTTCACCGAACGCTTCTGTTTATTTTTTTTGAGAAGATATCCCCGTTTCCAACGAATGCCTGAAAGGGCTCCAAATATCCACTTGCAGATCCTGCAAAAAGAGAGTTTCAATACTGCCCTATCAAAGGTAGCCTTATCTCTCTGAGTTGAATGCACACATCATAAAGAGGTTTCTGAGAATGCTTCTGCCTGGTCTATAAGTGAAGATATTTCTTTTTCCATAATAGGCCTCAAAGCGCTCCAAATGAACACTTGCAGATTCTACAAAAAGAGTGTTTCATAACTGCTCTTGCAAAGGAAAGTTTCAACTCTGTGATATGAAAACACACATCACAAAGCAGTTTGTGAGCATGCTTCTGTCCAGTTTTTATCGGAAGATATTCCCTTTTCTAACAAAGGCCTGAAACAGCTCCAAATATCCAATTTCAGATGCTGCAAAAAGACTCTTTCCAAACTGCTCCATGAAAAGAAAGTTTCAACTCTGTGAGTTCAATGCACACATCATAAAGAAGTTTCAAAGAATGCTTCTGTCTAGGTTTTATGTGAAGATATTTCCTTTTCCACCATAGGCCTAAAAGCGCGTCAAATGAACACTTGCAGATTCTACATAAAGAGTGTTTCAAAACTGCTCTTTGAAAAGAAGTGTTCAACTCCGTGATTTGGATTCATACTTCACAAAGCAGTTTCACAGAACGCTTCTATTTAGTTTTTATGGGAAGATATTCCCGTTTCCAACGAAGGCCTGAAAGGGCTCCAAATATCCACTTGCAGATTCTGCAAAAACACAGTTTCAAAACTGCTCTATCAAAGGGAAGGCTTAGCTCTCCGAGTTGAATGCACACATCATAAAGAGGTTTCTGAGAATGCTTCTGCCTGGCTTATAAGTGAAGATATTTCCCTTTCCACCATAGGCCTCAAAGCGCTCCAAATGAACACTTGCAGATTCTACAAAAAGTGTGTTTCATAACTGCTCTAGCAAAGGAAAGGTTCAACTCTGTGAGTTGAACACACACGTCACAAAGCAGTTTTTGAGAATGCTTCACTCCAGTTTTTATGGGAAGATATTCCCGTTTCTAAGAAATGCATGAAAGAGATCCAAATATCCACCTGCAGATGCTGCAAAAAGACTCTTTCCAAACTGCTACATGAACAGGAAGGTTCAACTCTGTGAGTTGAATGCACACATCATAAAGAAGTTTCAAAGAATGCTTCTGTCTAGGTTTTATGTGAAGATATTTCCTTTTCCACCATAGGCCTCAAAGCGCTCCAAATGAACACTTGCAGATTCTACAAAAAGAGTGTTTCAAAACTGCTCTTTCAAAAGAAGTGTTCAACTCCGTGAGGTGGATTCATACTACACAAAGCAGTTTCACAGAACGCTTCTGTTTAGTTTTTATGAGAAGATATTCCCGTTTCCAACGAAGGCCTGAAAGGGCTCCAAATATCCACTTGCAGATCCTGCAAAAACAGAGTTTCAAAACTGCTCTATCAAAAGGAAGGCTTATCTCTCTGAGTTGAATGCACACATCATAAAGAGGTTTCTGAGAATGCTTCTGCCTGGTTTATATGTGAAGATACTTCCTTTTCCACCATAGGCCTCAAAGCGCTCCAAATTAACACTTGCAGATTCTACAAAAAGTGTGTTTCATAACTGCTCTAGCAAAGGAAAGGTTCAACTTTGTGAGTTGAACACACACATCACAAAGCAGTTTGTGAGAATGCTTCTGTCCAGTTTTTATGAGAAGATATTCCCGTTTCTAACAAAGGCCTGAAAGAGCTCCAAATATCCACCTGCAGATGCTGCAAAAAGACTCTTTACAAACAGCTCCATGAAAAGGAAGGTTCAACTCTGTCACTTGAATGCACACATCATAAAGAAGTTTCAAAGAATGCTTCTGTCTAGGTTTTATGTGAAGATATTTCCTTTTCCACCATAGGCCTCAAAGGACTCCAAATGAACACTTGCAGATTCTACAAAAAGTGTGTTTCATCACTGCTCTAGCAAAAGAAAGGTTTAACTCTGTGAGTTGAACACACACATCACAAAGCAGTTTGTGAGAATGCTTCTGTCCTGTTTTTATGGGAAGATATTCCCGTTTCTAACAAAGGCCCGAAAGAGCTCCAAATATCCACTTGCAGATGCTGCAAAAAGACTCTTTCCAAGCTGCTCCATGAAAAGGAAGGTTCAACTATGTGAGTTGAATGCACACATCATAAAGAAGTTTCAAAGAATGCTTCTGTCTCGGTTTTATGTGAAGATATTTCCTTTTCCACCATAGGCCTCAAAGCACTCCAAATGAACACTTGCAGATTCTACAAAAACAGTGTTTCAAAACTGCTCTTTCAAAAGAAGTGTTCAACTCCGTGAGTTGGATTCATACTTCACAAAGCAGTCTCACAGAACGCTTCTGTTTAGTTTTTATGGGAAGATATTCCCGTTTCCAACGAAGGCCTGAAAGGGCTCCAAATATCCACTTGCAGATTCTGCAAAAACAGAGTTTCAAAACTGCTCTATCAAAAGGAAGGCTTAGCTCTCCGAGTTGAATGCACACATCATAAAGAGGTTTCTGAGAATGCTTCTGCCTGGCTTATATGTGAAGATATTTCCTTTTCCACCATAGACCTCAAAGCGCTCCAAATGAACAATTGCAGATTCTACAAAAAGATTGTTTCAAAACTGCTCTTTCGAAAGAAGTGTTCAACTCTGCGAGTTGGATTCATACTACACAAAGCAGTTTTACAGAACGCTTCTGTTTAGTTTTCATGGGAAGATATTCCCGTTTCCAACGGAGGCCTCAAAGGTCTCCAGATATCCACTTGCAGATTCTGCAAAAACAGAGTTTCAAAACTGCTCTATCAAAAGGAAGGCTTAGCTCTCCGAGTTGAATGCACACATCGTAAAGAGGTTTCCGAGAATGCCTTTGCATGGTTTGTAAGTGAAGATATTTCCTTTTCCACCGTAGGCCTCAAAGCACTCCAAATGAACACTTGAAGATTCTACAAAAAGAGTGTTTCAAAACTGCTCTTTCAAAAGAAGTGTTCAACTCTGTGAGTTGGATTCATACTACACAAAGCAGTTTCACAGAACGCTTCTGTTTAGTTTTTATTGGAAGATATTCCCGTTTCCAACGAAGGCCTGAAAGGGCTCCAAACATTCACTTGCAGATTCTTCAAAAACAGAGTTTCAAAACTGCTCTATCAAAAGGAAGGCTTATCTCTCTGAGTTGAATACACACATCATAAAGAGGTTTCTGAGAATGCTTCTGCCTGGTTTATATGTGAAAATATTTCCTTTTCCACCGTAGGCCTCAAAGCGCTCCAAATGAATACTTGCAGATTCTACAAAAAGAGTGTTTCATAACTGCTCCAGCAAAGGAAAGGTTCAACTCTGTGAGTTGAACACACACATCACAAAGCAGTTTGTGAGAATGCTTCTGTCCAGTTTTTATGGGAAGATATTCCCGTTTCTAACAAAGGCCTGAAAGAGCTCCAAATATCCAATTGCAGATGCCGCAAAAAGACTCTTTCCAAACTGCTCCATGAAAAGGAAGGTTCAACTCTGTGAGTTGAGTGCACACATCATAAAGAAGTTTCAAACAATGCTTCTGTCTAGGTTTTATGTGAAGATATTTCCTTTTCCACTATAGGCCTCAAAGCGCTCCAAATGAACACTTGCAGATTCTACAAAAAGAGTGTTTCAAAACGGCTCTTTCAAAAGAAGTGTTCAACTCAGTGTGTTGGATTCATACTACACAAAGCAGTTTCACAGAACGCTTCTGTTTAGTTTTATGGGAAGATAATCCCGTTTGCAACGAAGGCCTGAAAGGGTTCCAAATATCCACCGGCAAATTCCGCAAAAACAGCGTTTCAAAACTGCTCTATCAAAAGGAAGGCTTATCTCTCCGATTCGAATGCACACATCATAAACAGGTTTCAGAGAATGCTTCTGCCTGTCTTATATGTGAAGATATTTCCTTTTCCACCTTAGGCCTCAAAGCGCTCCAAATGAACAATTGCAGATTCTACAAAAAGAGTGTTTCAAAACTGCTCTTTCAAAAGAAGTGTTCAACTCTGTGAGTTGGATTCATACTACACAAACAGTTTTATAGAACGCTTCCGTTTCGTTTTTATGGGAATATATTCCCGTTTCCAACGAAGGCCTGAAAGGGCTCCAGATATACACTTGCATACTCTGCAAAAACAGAGTTTCAAAATTGCTCTATCAAAAGGAAGGCTTAGCTCTCCGAGTTGAATGCACACATCGTAAAGAGGTTTCTGAGAATGCTTCTGCCTGGTTTATATGTGAAGATATTTCCTTTTCCACCATAGGCCTCAAAGCGCTCCAAATGAATACTTGCAGATTCTACAAAAAGTGTGTTTCATAACTGGTCTAGCAAAGGAAAGGTTCAACTCTGTGAGTTGAACACACGCATCACAAAGCAGTTTGTGAGAATGCTTCTGTCCAGTTTTTATGGGAAGATATTCCCGTTTCTAACAAAGGCCTGAAAGAGATCAAAATATCCACCTGCAGATGCTGCAAAAAGACTCTTTCCAAACTGCTCCATGAAAAGGAAGGTTCAACTCTGTGAGTTGAATGCACACGTCATAAAGAAGTTTCAAAGAATGCTTCTGTCTAGGATTTATGTGAAGATGTTTCCTTTTCCACCATAGGCCTCAAAGCGCTCCAAATGAACACTTGCAGATTCTACAGAAAGAGTGTTTTATAACTGCTCTAGCAAAGGAAAGGTTCAACTCTGTGAGTTGAATACACACATCACAAAGCAGTTTGTGAGAATTCTTCTGTCCAGTTTTTATGGGAAGATATTCCCTTTTCTATCAAAGGCCTGAAAGAGCTCCAAATATCCAGTTGCAGATGCTGCAAAAAGACTCTTTACAAACTGCTCCAGGAAAAGGAACGTTCAACTCGGTGAGTTGAATGCACATATCATAAAGAAGTTTCAAAGAATACTTCTGTCTAGGTTTTATATGAAGATATTTCCTTTTCCACCATAGGCCCCAAAGGGCTCCAAATGAACACTTGCAGATTCTTCAAAAAGTGTGTTTCATAACTGCTCTAGCAAAGGAAAGGTTTAACTCTGTGAGTTGAACACACACATCACAAAGCAGTTTGTGAGAATGCTTCCGTCCTGTTTTTTTGGGAAGATATTCCCGTTTCTAACAAAGGCCCGAAAGAGCTCCAAATATCCACTTGAAGATGCTGCAAGAAGACTCTTTCCAAACTGCTCCATGAAACGGCAGGTTCAACTATGTGAGTTGAATGTACACATCATAAAGAAGTTTCAAAGAATGCTTCTGTCTAGGTTTTATGTGAAGATATTTCCTTTTCCACCATAGGCCTCAAAGCGCTCCAAATGAACAATTGCAGATTCTACAAAAACAGTGTTTCAAAACTGCTCTTTCAAAAGAAGTATTCAACTCCGTGAGTTGGATTCATACTTCACAAAGCAGTCTCACAGAACGCTTCTGTTTAGTTTTTATGGGAAGATATTCCCGTTTCCAACGAAGGCCTGAAAGGGCTCCAAATATCCACTTGCAGATTCTGCAAAAACAGAGTTTCAAAACTGCTCTATCAAAAGAAAGGCTTAGCTCTCCGAGTTGAATGCACACATCATAAAGAGGTTTCTGAGAATGCTTCTGCCTGGCTTATATGTGAAGATATTTCCTTTTCCACCATAGGCCTCAAAGCGCTCCAAATGAACAATTGCAGATTCTACAAAAAGAGTGTTTCAAAACTGCTCTTTCAAAAGAAGTGTTCATCTCTGCGAGTTGGATTCATACTACACAAAGCAGTTTTACAGAACGCTTCTGTTTAGTTTTTAAGGGAAGATATTCCCGTTTCTAACGAAGGCCTGAAAGGCCTCCAAATATCCACTTGCAGATCCTGCAGAAACAGAGTTTCAAAACTGCTCTATCAAAAGGAAGGCTTATCTCTCCGAGTTGAATGCACACATCATAAAGGGGTTTCTGAGAATGCTTCTGCCTGGTTTATAGGTGAAGATATTTCCTTTTCCGCCACAGGCTTCAAAGCGCTGCAAATGAACACTTGCAGATCCTACAAAAAGAGTGTTTCAAAACTGCTCTTTCAAAAGAAGTGTTCAACTCTGTGAGATGGATTCATACTACACAAAGCAGTTTCACAAAACGCTTCTGTTTAGTTATTTGGGAAGATGTTCCCGCTTCCAAGGAAGGCCTGAAAGGGTTCGAAATATACACTAGCAGACTCTGCAAAAACAGAGTTTCAAAACTGCTCTATCAAAAGGAAGGCTAATCTCTCCGAGTTGAATGCACACATCATAAAGAGGTTTCTGAGAATGCTTCTGCCTGGTTTATAAGTGAAGATATCTCCTTTTCTACCTTAGGCCTCAAAGCGCTCGAAATGAACACTTGCAGATTCTACAAAAAGAGTGTTTCAAAACTACTCTTTCCAAGGAAGTGTTCAACTCCGTGAGTTGGAATCATACTTCACAAAGCAGTTTCTCAGAACGCTTCTGTTTAGTTTTTATGGGAAGATATTCCCGTTTCCAACGAAGGCCTGAAAGGTCTCCAAATATCCACTTGCAGATCCTGCAAAAACAGAATTTCAAAACTGCTCTATCAAAACGAAGGCTTATCTCTCTGAGTTGAATTCACACATCATAAAGAGGTTTCTGAGAATGCTTCTGCCTGGTTTATATGTGAAGATACTTCCTTTTCCTCCATAGGCCTCAAAGCACTCCAAATGAACACTTGCAGATTCTACAAACAGAGTGTTTCAAAACTGCTCTTTCAAAAGAAGTGTTCAACTCTGTCAGTTGGATTCTGACTTCACAAAGCAGTTTCACAGAGCCCTTCTGTTTAGTTTTTATGGGAAGATATTCCCGTTTCCAACGAAGGACTGAAAGGGCTCCAAATATCCACTTGCAGATTCTGCAAAAACACAGTTTCAAAACTGCTCTATCGAAAGGAAGGCTTATCTCTCCGAGTTCAATGCACACATCACAAAGAAGTTTCTGAGAATGCTTCTGTCTAGTTTTCATGTGAAGATATTTCGTTTGCCATCATAGGCCTCAAATCTCTCCAAACATCCGCTAGCAAATTCTACAAAAGGAGTGTTTCAAAAGTGCGCTATCAAAAGGAAGAGTCCACTATGTCAGTTGAATGCATAAAGCACACGGAAGGTTCTGAGAATGCTTCTGTCTAGTTTTTAGGTGAAAATATTTCCTTTCCCAGCATAGGCCTCAAAGCGATCCAAATATCCCCTTGCAGATTCTACAAAAAGAGTGTTTAAAAACTGCTCTTTCAAAAGGAAGGTTCAAGTCTGTGAGTTGAGTGCACTCATCACAAAGAAGTTTCTGAGAATGCTTCTGTCTAGTTTTTATATGAAGATCTTTCCTTTTCCAACATTGGCCACAAAGCGCTCCAAATAAACAATTGCAGATTCTACAAAAGGAGTGTTTCAAAACTGTTCTATCAAAAGGAACCTTCACGTCTGTGAATTGAATGCACTCATCACACAGTAGTTTCTGAGAATGCTTCTGTCTAGTTTTTAGGTGAAGATATTTCTTTTCCCAGCCTAGGCCTCAAAGCGCTCCAAGTATCCACTTGCAGATTCTACAAAAAGAGTATTTCCTACCTGCTCTTTCAAAAAGAAGGTTCAAGTCTGTGTGTTGAATGCACTCATCACAAAGAAGTTTCTGAAAATGCTTCTGTCTAGTTCTTACGTGAAGATATTTACATTTCCTAGCATAGGCCTCAAAGCGCTCCAAATATCCACTTGCAGATTTTACAAAAAGAGTGTTTCAAAACCGTTCTATCAAAAGGAAGTTTCAAATCTGTGAGGTGAATGCAGGCATTGCGAAGATCGTTCTGAGAATGCTTCTCTCTAGCTTTTAGGTGAAGATATTCCATTTTACAGCATAGGCCTCAAAGTGCTCCAAATAACCACTTGCAGATATTACAAAAACAGTGTTTCAAAACTGCTCTTTCTAAAGGAAGGTTCAAGTCTGGGAGTTGAATGCACTCATCGGAAAGAAGTTTCTGAGAATGCTTCTGTCTAGTTTTCATATGAAGTTATTTCCTTTTCCAACATAGGCCTCAAAGCGATCCAAAGAAACACTTGCAGATTCTACAAAAGGAGTGTTTCGAAACTGATCTATCAAAAGGAGCGTTCAAGTCTGTGAGTTGAATGCACTCATCACACAGTAGTTTCTGAGAATGCTTCTGTCTACTTTTTAGGTGAAGATATTTCTTTTCCCAGCCTAGGCCTCAAAGCGCTCCAAGTATCCACTTGCAGATTCTACAAAAAGAGTATCTCATAGCTGCTCTTTCAAAACGAAGGTTCAAGTCTGTGTGTTGAATGCACTCATCACAAAGAAGTTTCTGAGAATGCTTCTGTCTAGTTCTTACGTGAAGATATTTCCTTTTCCTAGCATAGGCCTCAAAGCGCTCCAAATATACACTTGCAGATTTTACAAAAAGAGTGTTTCAAAACTGTTCTAGCAAAAGGAAGGTTCAATTCTGTGAGGTGAATGCAGGCATTGTGAAGAACTTTCTGAGAATGCTTCTCTCTAGCTTTTAGGTGAAGATATTCCATTTTACAGCATAGGCCTCAAAGTGCTCCAAATAACCACTTGCAGATTTTACAAAAACAGTGTTTCAAAACTGCTCTTTCTAAAGGAAGGTTCAAGTCAGGGAGTTGAATGCACTCAACACAAAGAAGTTTCTGAGAATGCTTCTATCCAGTTTTTATGTGAAGATATTTCCTTTTCTAGGATAGGCCTCAAACCGCTCCAAATATTCACTTTCAGATTCTACAAAAAGAGTGTTTCCAAACTTCTCTATTAACTGGTAGGTTCAACTCTGTGAGTTGAACGCCCTCATCACAAAGAAGTTTCTGAGAATGCTTCTCTCTAGTTTTGATGGGAAGATATTTCCTTCTCCATCATAGGCCTCAAGGTGCTCCGAATAAACACTTGCAGATTCTACAAACTTAGTGTTTCAAAACTGTTCTATCAACAGGAACGTTCAAGTCTGGGAGTTGAATGAACTCATCACAAAGAAGTTTCTCAGAATGCTTCTGTCTAGTTTTTAGGTGAAGATATTTCTTTTCCCAGCATAGGCCTCAAAGAGCTCCAAATATCCATTTGCAGATTCTACAAAAAGAGTGTTTCCAAACTGCTCTTTCAAAAGGAAGGTTCAAGTCGGTGATCTGAACGCACTCATCAGAAAGTAGTTTCTGAGAATGCTTCTGTCTAGTTTTCATGTGAAGATATTTCGTTTGCCATCATAGGCCTCAAATCTCTCCAAACATCCGCTAGCAAATTCTACAAAAGGAGTGTTTCAAAAGTGCGCTATCAAAAGGAAGAGTCCACTATGTTAGTTGAATGCATACAGCACACGGAAGGTTCTGAGAATGCTTCTGTCTAGTTTTTAGGTGAAGATATTTCATTTCCCAGCATAGGCCTCAAAGCGATCCAAATATCCCCTTGCAGATTCTACAAAAAGAGTGTTTCCAAACTGCTCTTTCAAAGGGAAGGTTCAAGTCTGTGAGTTGAGTGCACTCATCACAAAGAAGTTTCTGAGAATGCTTCTGTCTAGTTTTTATATGAAGATCTTTCCTTTTCCAACATTGGCCACAAAGCGCTCCAAATAAACAATTGCAGATTCTACAAAAGGAGTGTTTCAAAACTGTTCTATCAAAAGGAACGTTCAAGTCTGTGAGTTGAATGCATTCATGACACAGAAGTTTCTGAGAATGCTTCTGTCTAGTTTTTAGGTGAAGATATTTCATTTCCCAGCATAGGCCTCAAAGCGCTCCAAATACCCACTTGCAAATTCTACAAAAAGAGTGTTTCAAAGCTGCTGTTTCAAAAGGAAGGTTCAAGTTTGTGTGTTGAATGCACTCATTGGAAAGAAGTTTCTGAGAATGCTTCTGTCTAGTTTTCATATGAAGATATTTCCTTTTCCAACATAGGCCTCAAAGCGCTCCAAATAAACACTTGCAGATTCTACAAAAGGAGTGTTTCGAAACTGATCTATCAAAAGGAGCGTTCAAGTCTGTGAGTTGAATGCACTCATCACACAGTAGTTTCTGAGAATGCTTCTGTCTAGTTTTTAGGTGAAGATATTTCTTTTCCCAGCCGAGGCCTCAAAGTGCTCCAAGTATCCACTAGCAGATTCTACAAAAGAGTATTTCCTAGCTGCTCTTTCAAAAAGAAGGTTCAAGTCTGTGTGTTGAATGCACTCATCACAAAGAAGTTTCTGACAATGCTTCTGTCTAGTTCTTACGTGAAGATATTTACATTTCCAAGCATAGGCCTCAAAGCGCTCCAAATATCCACTTGCAGATTGTACAAAAAGAGTGTTTCAAAACCGTTCTATAAAAAGGAAGGTTCAAATCTGTGAGGTGAATGCAGGCATTGCGAAGAACGTTCTGAGAATGCTTCTCTCTAGCTTTTAGGTGAAGATATTCCATTTTACAGCATAGGCCTCAAAGTGCTCCAAATAACCACTTGCAGATTTTACAAAAACAGTGTTTCAAAACTGCTCTTTCTAAAGGAAGGTTCAAGTCTGGGAGTTGAATGCACTCAACACAAAGAAGTTTCTGAGAATGCTTCTATCCAGTTTTTATGTGAAGATATTTCCTTTTCTAGCATAGGCCTCCAACCGCTCCAAATATTCACTTTCAGATTCTACAAAAAGAGTGTTTCCAAACTTCTCTATTAACTGGTAGGTTCAACTCTGTGAGTTGAACGCCCTCATCACAAAGAAGTTTCTGAGAATGCTTCTCTCTAGTTTTGATGGGAAGATATTTCCTTCTCCATCATAGGCCTCAAGGTGCTCCAAATAAACACTTGCAGATTCTACAAACTTAGTGTTTCAAAACTGTTCTATCAAAAGGAACGTTCAAGTCTGGGAGTTGAATGAACTCATCACAAAGAAGTTTCTCAGAATGCTTCTGTCTAGTTTTTAGGTGAAGATATTTCATTTCCCAGCATAGGCCTCAAAGCGCTCCAAATATCCACTTGCAGATTCTACAAAAAGAGTGTTTCCAAAGTGCTCCTTCAAAAGGAAGGTTCAAGTCTGTGAGCTGAATGCACTCATCACAAAGAAGTTTCTGAGAATGCTTCTGTCTAGTTTTCATTTGAAGATATTTCGTTTGCCATCATAGGCCTCAAATCTCTCCAAACATCTGCTAGCAAATTCTACAAAAGGAGTGTTTCAAAAGTGCGCTATCAAAAGGAAGAGTCCACTATGTCAGTTGAATGCATAAAGCACACGGAAGGTTCTGAGAATGTTTCTGTCTAGTTTTTAGGTGAAGATATTTCGTTTCCCTGCATAGGCCTCAAAGCGATCCAAATATCCCCTTGCAGATTCTACACAAAGAGTGTTTCCAAACTGCTCTTTCAAAAGGAAGGTTCAAGTCTGTGAGTTGAGTGCACTCATCACAAAGAAGTTTCTGAGAATGCTTCTGTCTACTTTTTGTATGAAGATCTTTCCTTTTCCAACATTGGCCACAAAGCGCTCCAAATAAACAATTGCAGATTCTACAAAAGGAGTGTTTCAAAACTGTGCTATCAAAAGGAACGTTCAAGTCTGTGAGTTGAATGCATTCATCACACAGAAGTTTCTGAGAATGCTTCTGTCTAGTTTTTAGGTGAAGATATTTCATTTCCCAGCATAGGCCTCAAAGCGCTCGAAATACCCACTTTCAAATTCTACAAAAAGAGTGTTTCAAAGCTGCTGTTTCAAAAGGAAGGTTCAAGTTTGTGAGTTGAATGCACTCATCGGAAAGAAGTTTCTGAGAATGCTTCTGTCTAGTTTTCATATGAAGATATTTCCTTTTCCAACGTAGGCCTCAAAGCGCTCCAAATAAACACTTGCAGATTCTACAAAAGGAGTGTTTCGAAACTGATCTATCAAAAGGAGCGTTCAAGTCGGTGAGTTGAATGCACTCATCACACAGTAGTTTCTGAGAATGCTTCTGTCTACTTTTTAGGTGAAGATATTTCTTTTCCCAGCCTAGGCCTCAAAGCACTCCAAGTATCCACTTGCAGATTCTACAAAAAGAGTATTTCATAGCTGCTCTTTCAAAACGAAGGTTCAAGTCTGTGTGTTGAATGCACTCATCACAAAGAAGTTTCTGAGAATGCTTCTGTCTAGTTCTTACGTGAAGATATTTCCTTTTCCTAGCATAGGCCTCAAAGCGCTCCAAATATCCACTTGCAGATTTTACAAAAAGAGTGTTTCAAAACTGTTCTAGCAAAAGGAAGGTTCAATTCTGTGAGGTGAATGCAGGCATTGTGAAGAACTTTCTGAGAATGCTTCTCTCTAGCTTTTAGGTGAAGATATTCCATTTTACAGCATAGGCCTCAAAGTGCTCCAAATAACCACTTGCAGATTTTACAAAAACAGTGTTTCAAAACTGCTCTTTCTAAAGGAAGGTTCAAGTCAGGGAGTTGAATGCACTCAACACAAAGAAGTTTCTGAGAATGCTTCTATCCAGTTTTTATGTGAAGATATTTCCTTTTCTAGCATAGGCCTCAAACCGCTCCAAATATTCACTTTCAGATTCTACAAAAAGAGTGTTTCCAAACTTCTCTATTAACTGGTAGGTTCAACTCTGTGAGTTGAACGCCCTCATCACAAAGAAGTTTCTGAGGATGCTTCTCTCTAGTTTTGATGGGAAGATATTTCCTTCTCCATCATAGGCCTCAAGGTGCTCCGAATAAACACTTGCAGATTCTACAAACTAAGTGTTTCAAAACTGTTCTATCAAAAGGAACGTTCAAGTCTGGGAGTTGAATGAACTCATCACAAAGAAGTTTCTCAGAATGCTTCTGTCTAGTTTTTAGGTGAATATATTTCATTTCCCAGCATAGGCCTCAAAGCGCTCCAAATATCCACTTACAGATTCTACAAAAAGAGTGTTTCCAAACTGCTCTTTCAAAAGGAAAGTTCAAGTCTGTGAGCTGAACGCACTCATCACAAAGAAGTTTCTGAGAATGCTTCTGTCTAGTTTTCATGTGAAGATATTTCGTTTGCCATCATAGGCCTCAAATCTCTCCAAACATCCGCTAGCAAATTCTACAAAAGGAGTGTTTCAAAAGTGCGCTATCAAAGGGAAGAGTACACCTTGTCAGTTGAATGCATAAAGCACACGGAAGGTTCTGAGAATGCTTCTGTCTAGTTTTTAGGTGAAGATATTTCCTTTCCCAGCATAGGCCTCAAAGCGATCCAAATATCCCCTTGCAGATTCTAAAAAGAAGAGTGTTTCCAAACTGCTCTTTCAAAAGGAAGGTTCAAGTCTGTGAGTTGAGTGCACTCATCACAAAGAAGTTTCTGAGAATGCTTCTGTCTAGTTTTTATATGAAGATCTTTCCTTTTCCAACATTGGCCACAAACGCTCCAAATAAACAATTGCAGATTCTACAAAAGGAGTGTTTCAAAACTGTTCCATCAAAAGCAACGTTCAAGTCTGTAAGTTGAATGCATTCATCACACAGAAGTTTCTGAGAATGCTTCTGTCTAGTTTTTAGGTGAAGATATTTCATTTCCCAGCATAGGCCTCAAAGCGCTCCAAATACCCACTTTCAAATTCTACAAAAAAAGTGTTTCAAAGCTGCTGTTTCAAAAGGAAGGTTCAAGTTTGTGTGTTGAATGCACTCATTGGAAAGAAGTTTCTGAGAATGCTTCTGTCTAGTTTTCATATGAAGATATTTCCTTTTCCAACGTAGGCCTCAAAGCGCTCCAAATAAACACTTGCAGATTCTACAAAAGGAGTGTTTCGAAACTGATCTATCAAAAGGAGCGTTCAAGTCGGTGAGTTGAATGCACTCATCACACAGTAGTTTCTGAGAATGCTTCTGTCTACTTTTTAGGTGAAGATAGTTCTTTTCCCAGCCTAGGCCTCAAAGCGCTCCAAGTATCCACTTGCAGATTCTACAAAAAGAGTATTTCATAGCTGCTCTTTCAAAACGAAGGTTCAAGTCTGTGTGTTGAATGCACTCATCACAAAGAAGTTTCTGAGAATGCTTCTGTCTAGTTCTTACGTGAAGATATTTCCTTTTCCTAGCATAGGCCTCAAAGCGCTCCAAATATCCACTTGCAGATTTTACAAAAAGAGTGTTTCAAAACTGTTCTAGCAAAAGGAAGGTTCAATTCTGTGAGGTGAATGCAGGCATTGTGAAGAACTTTCTGAGAATGCTTCTCTCTAGCTTTTAGGTGAAGATATTCCATTTTACAGCATAGGCCTCAAAGTGCTCCAAATAACCACTTGCAGATTTTACAAAAACAGTGTTTCAAAACTGCTCTTTCTATAGGAAGGTTCAAGTCAGGGAGTTGAATGCACTCAACACAAAGAAGTTTCTGAGAATGCTTCTATCCAGTTTTTATGTGAAGATATTTCCTTTTCTAGCATAGGCCTCAAACCGCTCCAAATATTCACTTTCAGATTCTACAAAAAGAGTGTTTCCAAACTTCTCTATTAACTGGTAGGTTCAACTCTGTGAGTTGAACGCCCTCATCACAAAGAAGTTTCTGAGGATGCTTCTCTCTAGTTTTGATGGGAAGATATTTCCTTCTCCATCATAGGCCTCAAGGTGCTCCGAATAAACACTTGCAGATTCTACAAACTAAGTGTTTCAAAACTGTTCTATCAAAAGGAACGTTCAAGTCTGGGAGTTGAATGAACTCATCACAAAGAAGTTTCTCAGAATGCTTCTGTCTAGTTTTTAGGTGAAGATATTTCATTTCCCAGCATAGGCCTCAAAGCGCTCCAAATATCCACTTACAGATTCTACAAAAAGAGTGTTTCCAAACTGCTCTTTCAAAAGGAAAGTTCAAGTCTGTGAGCTGAACGCACTCATCACAAAGAAGTTTCTGAGAATGCTTCTGTCTAGTTTTCATGGGAAGATATTTCGTTTGCCATCATAGGCCTCAAATCTCTCCAAACATCCGCTAGCAAATTCTACAAAAGGAGTGTTTCAAAAGTGCGCTATCAAAGGGAAGAGTACACCTTGTCAGTTGAATGCATAAAGCACACGGAAGGTTCTGAGAATGCTTCTGTCTAGTTTTTAGGTGAAGATATTTCCTTTCCCAGCATAGGCCTCAAAGCGATCCAAATATCCCCTTGCAGATTCTAAAAAGAAGAGTGTTTCCAAACTGCTCTTTCAAAAGGAAGGTTCAAGTCTGTGAGTTGAGTGCACTCATCACAAAGAAGTTTCTGAGAATGCTTCTGTCTAGTTTTTATATGAAGATCTTTCCTTTTCCAACATTGGCCACAAACGCTCCAAATAAACAATTGCAGATTCTACAAAAGGAGTGTTTCAAAACTGTTCCATCAAAAGCAACGTTCAAGTCTGTAAGTTGAATGCATTCATCACACAGAAGTTTCTGAGAATGCTTCTGTCTAGTTTTTAGGTGAAGATATTTCATTTCCCAGCATAGGCCTCAAAGCGCTCCAAATACCCACTTGCAAATTCTACAAAAAGAGTGTTTCAAAGCTGCTGTTTCAAAAGGAAGGTTCAAGTTTGCGTGTTGAATGCACTCATCGGGAAGAAGTTTCTGAGAATGCTTCTGTCTAGTTTTCATATGAAGATATTTCCTTTTCCAACATAGGCCTCAAAGCGCTCCAAATGAACACTTGCAGATCCTACAAAAAGAGTACTTCAAAACTGCTCTTTCAAAGGAAGTGTTCAACTCTGTGAGTTGGTTTCATACCACACAAAGCCGTTTCACCGAACGCTTCTGTTTATTTTTTTTGAGCAGATATCCCCGTTTCCAACGAATGCCTGAAAGGGCTCCAAATATCCACTTGCAGATCCTGCAAAAAGAGAGTTTCAATACTGCCCTATCAAAGGTAGCCTTATCTCTCTGAGTTGAATGCACACATCATAAAGAGGTTTCTGAGAATGCTTCTGCCTGGTCTATAAGTGAAGATATTTCTTTTTCCATAATAGGCCTCAAAGCGCTCCAAATGAACACTTGCAGATTCTACAAAAAGAGTGTTTCATAACTGCTCTTGCAAAGGAAAGTTTCAACTCTGTGATATGAAAACACACATCACAAAGCAGTTTGTGAGCATGCTTCTGTCCAGTTTTTATCGGAAGATATTCCCTTTTCTAACAAAGGCCTGAAACAGCTCCAAATATCCAATTTCAGATGCTGCAAAAAGACTCTTTCCAAACTGCTCCATGAAAAGAAAGTTTCAACTCTGTGAGTTCAATGCACACATCATAAAGAAGTTTCAAAGAATGCTTCTGTCTAGGTTTTATGTGAAGATATTTCCTTTTCCACCATAGGCCTAAAAGCGCGTCAAATGAACACTTGCAGATTCTACATAAAGAGTGTTTCAAAACTGCTCTTTGAAAAGAAGTGTTCAACTCCGTGATTTGGATTCATACTTCACAAAGCAGTTTCACAGAACGCTTCTATTTAGTTTTTATGGGAAGATATTCCCGTTTCCAACGAAGGCCTGAAAGGGCTCCAAATATCCACTTGCAGATTCTGCAAAAACACAGTTTCAAAACTGCTCTATCAAAGGGAAGGCTTAGCTCTCCGAGTTGAATGCACACATCATAAAGAGGTTTCTGAGAATGCTTCTGCCTGGCTTATAAGTGAAGATATTTCCCTTTCCACCATAGGCCTCAAAGCGCTCCAAATGAACACTTGCAGATTCTACAAAAAGTGTGTTTCATAACTGCTCTAGCAAAGGAAAGGTTCAACTCTGTGAGTTGAACACACACGTCACAAAGCAGTTTTTGAGAATGCTTCACTCCAGTTTTTATGGGAAGATATTCCCGTTTCTAAGAAATGCATGAAAGAGATCCAAATATCCACCTGCAGATGCTGCAAAAAGACTCTTTCCAAACTGCTACACGAACAGGAAGGTTCAACTCTGTGAGTTGAATGCACACATCATAAAGAAGTTTCAAAGAATGCTTCTGTCTAGGTTTTATGTGAAGATATTTCCTTTTCCACCATAGGCCTCAAAGCGCTCCAAATGAACACTTGCAGATTCTACAAAAAGAGTGTTTCAAAACTGCTCTTTCAAAAGAAGTGTTCAACTCCGTGAGGTGGATTCATACTACACAAAGCAGTTTCACAGAACGCTTCTGTTTAGTTTTTATGAGAAGATATTCCCGTTTCCAACGAAGGCCTGAAAGGGCTCCAAATATCCACTTGCAGATCCTGCAAAAACAGAGTTTCAAAACTGCTCTATCAAAAGGAAGGCTTATCTCTCTGAGTTGAATGCACACATCATAAAGAGGTTTCTGAGAATGCTTCTGCCTGGTTTATATGTGAAGATACTTCCTTTTCCACCATAGGCCTCAAAGCGCTCCAAATTAACACTTGCAGATTCTACAAAAAGTGTGTTTCATAACTGCTCTAGCAAAGGAAAGGTTCAACTTTGTGAGTTGAACACACACATCACAAAGCAGTTTGTGAGAATGCTTCTGTCCAGTTTTTATGAGAAGATATTCCCGTTTCTAACAAAGGCCTGAAAGAGCTCCAAATATCCACCTGCAGATGCTGCAAAAAGACTCTTTACAAACAGCTCCATGAAAAGGAAGGTTCAACTCTGTCACTTGAATGCACACATCATAAAGAAGTTTCAAAGAATGCTTCTGTCTAGGTTTTATGTGAAGATATTTCCTTTTCCACCATAGGCCTCAAAGGACTCCAAATGAACACTTGCAGATTCTACAAAAAGTGTGTTTCATCACTGCTCTAGCAAAAGAAAGGTTTAACTCTGTGAGTTGAACACACACATCACAAAGCAGTTTGTGAGAATGCTTCTGTCCTGTTTTTATGGGAAGATATTCCCGTTTCTAACAAAGGCCCGAAAGAGCTCCAAATATCCACTTGCAGATGCTGCAAAAAGACTCTTTCCAAGCTGCTCCATGAAAAGGAAGGTTCAACTATGTGAGTTGAATGCACACATCATAAAGAAGTTTCAAAGAATGCTTCTGTCTCGGTTTTATGTGAAGATATTTCCTTTTCCACCATAGGCCTCAAAGCACTCCAAATGAACACTTGCAGATTCTACAAAAACAGTGTTTCAAAACTGCTCTTTCAAAAGAAGTGTTCAACTCCGTGAGTTGGATTCATACTTCACAAAGCAGTCTCACAGAACGCTTCTGTTTAGTTTTTATGGGAAGATATTCCCGCTTCCAACGAAGGCCTGAAAGGGCTCCAAATATCCACTTGCAGATTCTGCAAAAACAGAGTTTCAAAACTGCTCTATCAAAAGGAAGGCTTAGCTCTCCGAGTTGAATGCACACATCATAAAGAGGTTTCTGAGAATGCTTCTGCCTGGCTTATATGTGAAGATATTTCCTTTTCCACCATAGACCTCAAAGCGCTCCAAATGAACAATTGCAGATTCTACAAAAAGATTGTTTCAAAACTGCTCTTTCGAAAGAAGTGTTCAACTCTGCGAGTTGGATTCATACTACACAAAGCAGTTTTACAGAACGCTTCTGTTTAGTTTTCATGGGAAGATATTCCCGTTTCCAACGGAGGCCTCAAAGGTCTCCAGATATCCACTTGCAGATTCTGCAAAAACAGAGTTTCAAAACTGCTCTATCAAAAGGAAGGCTTATCCCTCCGAGTTGAATGCACACATCGTAAAGAGGTTTCCGAGAATGCCTTTGCATGGTTTGTAAGTGAAGATATTTCCTTTTCCACCGTAGGCCTCAAAGCACTCCAAATGAACACTTGAAGATTCTACAAAAAGAGTGTTTCAAAACTGCTCTTTCAAAAGAAGTGTTCAACTCTGTGAGTTGGATTCATACTACACAAAGCAGTTTCACAGAACGCTTCTGTTTAGTTTTTATTGGAAGATATTCCCGTTTCCAACGAAGGCCTGAAAGGGCTCCAAACATTCACTTGCAGATTCTTCAAAAACAGAGTTTCAAAACTGCTCTATCAAAAGGAAGGCTTATCTCTCTGAGTTGAATACACACATCATAAAGAGGTTTCTGAGAATGCTTCTGCCTGGTTTATATGTGAAAATATTTCCTTTTCCACCGTAGGCCTCAAAGCGCTCCAAATGAATACTTGCAGATTCTACAAAAAGAGTGTTTCATAACTGCTCCAGCAAAGGAAAGGTTCAACTCTGTGAGTTGAACACACACATCACAAAGCAGTTTGTGAGAATGCTTCTGTCCAGTTTTTATGGGAAGATATTCCCGTTTCTAACAAAGGCCTGAAAGAGCTCCAAATATCCAATTGCAGATGCCGCAAAAAGACTCTTTCCAAACTGCTCCATGAAAAGGAAGGTTCAACTCTGTGAGTTGAGTGCACACATCATAAAGAAGTTTCAAACAATGCTTCTGTCTAGGTTTTATGTGAAGATATTTCCTTTTCCACTATAGGCCTCAAAGCGCTCCAAATGAACACTTGCAGATTCTACAAAAAGAGTGTTTCAAAACGGCTCTTTCAAAAGAAGTGTTCAACTCAGTGTGTTGGATTCATACTACACAAAGCAGTTTCACAGAACGCTTCTGTTTAGTTTTATGGGAAGATAATCCCGTTTGCAACGAAGGCCTGAAAGGGTTCCAAATATCCACCGGCAAATTCCGCAAAAACAGCGTTTCAAAACTGCTCTATCAAAAGGAAGGCTTATCTCTCCGATTCGAATGCACACATCATAAACAGGTTTCAGAGAATGCTTCTGCCTGTCTTATATGTGAAGATATTTCCTTTTCCACCTTAGGCCTCAAAGCGCTCCAAATGAACAATTGCAGATTCTACAAAAAGAGTGTTTCAAAACTGCTCTTTCAAAAGAAGTGTTCAACTCTGTGAGTTGGATTCATACTACACAAACAGTTTTATAGAACGCTTCCGTTTCGTTTTTATGGGAATATATTCCCGTTTCCAACGAAGGCCTGAAAGGGCTCCAGATATACACTTGCATACTCTGCAAAAGAGAGTTTCAAAATTGCTCTATCAAAAGGAAGGCTTAGCTCTCCGAGTTGAATGCACACATCGTAAAGAGGTTTCTGAGAATGCTTCTGCCTGGTTTATATGTGAAGATATTTCCTTTTCCACCATAGGCCTCAAAGCGCTCCAAATGAATAATTGCAGATTCTACAAAAAGTGTGTTTCATAACTGGTCTAGCAAAGGAAAGGTTCAACTCTGTGAGTTGAACACACGCATCACAAAGCAGTTTGTGAGAATGCTTCTGTCCAGTTTTTATGGGAAGATATTCCCGTTTCTAACAAAGGCCTGAAAGAGATCAAAATATCCACCTGCAGATGCTGCAAAAAGACTCTTTCCAAACTGCTCCATGAAAAGGAAGGTTCAACTCTGTGAGTTGAATGCACACGTCATAAAGAAGTTTCAAAGAATGCTTCTGTCTAGGATTTATGTGAAGATGGTTCCTTTTCCACCATAGGCCTCAAAGCGCTCCAAATGAACACGTGCAGATTCTACAGAAAGAGTGTTTTATAACTGCTCTAGCAAAGGAAAGGTTCAACTCTGTGAGTTGAATACACACATCACAAAGCAGTTTGTGACAATTCTTCTGTCCAGTTTTTATGGGAAGATATTCCCTTTTCTATCAAAGGCCTGAAAGAGCTCCAAATATCCAGTTGCAGATGCTGCAAAAAGACTCTTTACAAACTGCTCCAGGAAAAGGAAAGTTCAACTCGGTGAGTTGAATGCACATATCATAAAGAAGTTTCAAAGAATACTTCTGTCTAGGTTTTATGTGAAGATATTTCCTTTTCCACCATAGGCCCCAAAGGGCTCCAAATGAACACTTGCAGATTCTTCAAAAAGTGTGTTTCATAACTGCTCTAGCAAAGGAAAGGTTTAACTCTGTGAGTTGAACACACACATCACAAAGCAGTTTGTGAGAATGCTTCCGTCCTGTTTTTTTGGGAAGATATTCCCGTTTCTAACAAAGGCCCGAAAGAGCTCCAAATATCCACTTGCAGATGCTGCAAAAAGACTCTTTCCAAACTGCTCCATGAAATGGAAGATTCTACTCTGTGAGTTGAATGCACACATCAGAAAGAAGTTTCAAAGGATGTTTCTGTCTAGGTTTTATGTGAAGATATTTCCTTTTCCACCATAGGCCTCAAAGCGCTCCAAATGAACACTTGCTGATTCTCCAAAAAGAGTGTTTCAATACTGCTCTTTGAAAAGAAGGGTTCAACTCCGTGATTTGGATTCATACTTCACAAAGCAGTTTCACAGAACGCTTCTGTTTAATTTTTATGGGAAGATATTCCCGTTTCCAACGAAGGCCTGAAAGGGCTCCAAATATCCACTTGCAGATACTGCAGAAACAGAGTTTCAAAACTGCTCTATCAAAAGGAAGGCTTATCTCTCCGAGTTGAATGCACACATCATAAAGAGGTTTCAGAGAATGCTTCTGCCTGTCTTATATGTGAAGATATTTCATTTTCCACCATAGGCCTCAAAGCGCTCCAAATGAACACTTGCAGATTCTACAAAAAGAGTGTTTCAAAACTGCTCTTTGAAAAAGAAGTGTTCAACTCCGTGAGTTGGATTCACACTTCAAAAAGCAGTTTCACAGATCGCTTCTGTTTAGTTTTTATGCGAAGATATTCCCT
Organism: Pongo pygmaeus; assembly: GCF_028885625.2. Classification (NCBI taxonomy): domain Eukaryota; kingdom Metazoa; phylum Chordata; class Mammalia; order Primates; family Hominidae; genus Pongo; species Pongo pygmaeus. The sequence goes on from NC_085930.1 coordinate 23,780,665, forward strand.
TTTCCAACGAAGGCCTGAAAGGGCTCCAAATATCCACTTGCCGATTCTGCAAAAACACAGTTTCAAAACTGCTCTATCAAAAGGAAGGCTTATCTCTCCGAGTTGAATGCACACATCATAAAGAGGTTTCAGAGAATGCTTCTGCCTGTCTTATATGTGAAGATATTTCCTTTTCCACCATAGGCCTCAAAGCGCTCCAAATGAACACTTGCAGATTCTACAAAAAGAGTGTTTCAAAACTGCTCTTTCAAAAGAAGTGTTCAACTCTGTGAGTTGGATTCATACTACACAAAGCAGTTATACAGAACGCTTCCGTTTAGTTTTTATGGGAAGATATTCCCGTTTCCAACGAAGGCCTGAAAGGGCTCCAGATATACACTTGCAGACTCTGCAAAAACAGAGTTTCAAAACTGCTCTATCAAAAGGAAGGCTTAGCTCTCCGAGTTGACTGCACACATTGTAAAGAGGTTTCTGAGAATGCTTCTGCCTGGTTTATAAGTGAAGATATTTCCTTTTCCACCATAGGCCTCAAAGCGCTCCAAATGAACACTTGCAGATTCTACAAAAAGAGTGTTTCAAAACTGCTCTTTCAAAAGAAGTGTTCAACTTTGTGAGCTGGATTCATACTACACAAGCAGTTTCACAGAACGCTTCTGTTTAGTTTTTATGGGAGGATATTCCCGTTACCAACGAAGGCCTGAAAAGCCTCCAAATATCCACTTGCACATTCTGCAAAAACAGAGTTTCAAATCTGCTCTATCAAGACGAAAGCCTATCTCTCTGAATTGAATGCACACATCACAAAGAGGTTTCTGAGAATGCTTCTGCCTGGATTATATGTGAAGATATTTCCTTTTCCACCATAGGCCTCAAAGCGCTCAAAATGAACACTTGCAGATTCTACAAAAAGATTGTTTCAATACTGCTCTTTGAAAAGAAGTGTTCAACTCCGTGAATTGGATTCATACTTCACAAAGCAGTTTCACAGAACGCTTCTGTTTAGATTTTATGGGAAGATATTCCCGTTTCCAACGAACGCCTGAAAGGGCTCCAAATATCCACTTGCAGATTCTGCAAAAACACAGTTTCAAAACTGCTCTATCAAAGGGAAGGCTTAGCTCTCCGAGTTGAATGCACACATCATAAAGAGGTTTCTGAGAATGCTTCTGCCTGGCTTATAAGTGAAGATATTTCCCTTTCCACCATAGGATTCAAAGCGCTCCAAATGAACACTTGCAGATTCTACAAAAAGTGTGTTTCATAACTGCTCTAGCAAAGGAAAGGTTCAACTCTGTGAGTTGAACACACACATCACAAAGCAGTTTTTGAGAATGCTTCTGTCCAGTTTTTATGGGAAGATATTCCCGTTTATAACAAAGGCCTGAAAGAGCTCCAAATATCCACTTGCAGATGCTGCAAAAAGACTCTTTGCAAACTGCTCCATGAAAAGGAAGGTTCAACTGTGTGAGTTGAATGCACACATCATAAAGAAGTTTGAAAGAATGCTTCTGTCTAGGTTTTATGTGAAGATATTTCCTTTTCCACCATAGGCCTCAAAGCGCTCCAAATGAACACTTGCAGATTCTACAAAAACAGTGTTTCAAAACTGCTCTTTCAAAAGAAGTGTTCAACTCCGTGAGTTGGATTCATACTTCACAAAGCAGTCTCACAGAACGCTTCTGTTTAGTTTTCATGGGAAGATATTCCCGTTTCCAACGAAGGCCTCAAAGGGCTCCAGATATCCACTTGCAGATTCTGCAAAAACAGAGTTTCAAAACTGCTCTATCAAAAGGAAGGCTTAGCTCTCCGAGTTGAATGCACACATCGTAAAGAGGTTTCTGAGAATGCTTTTGCCTGGTTTATAAGTGAAGATATTTCCTTTTCCACCGTAGGCCTCAAAGCACTCCAAATTGAACACTTGCAGATTCTACAAAAAGAGTGTTTCAAAACTGCTCTTTCAAAAGAAGTGTTCAACTCTGTGAGTTGGATTCATACTACACAAAGCAGTTTCACAGAACGCTTCTGTTTAGTTTTTATGGGAAGATGTTCCCGTTTCCAACGAAGGCCTGAAAGGGCTCAAAACATCCACTTGCAGACTCTGGAAAAACAGAGTTTCAAAACTGCTCTATCAAAAGGAAGGCTTATCTCTCTGAGTTGAATACACACATCATAAAGGGATTTCTGAGAATGCTTCTGCCTGGTTTATATGTGAAAATATTTCCTTTTCCACCATAGGACTCAAAGCGCTCCAAATGAAAACTTGCAGATTCTACAAAAAGAGTGTTTCATAACTGCTCTAGCAAAGGAAAGGTTCAACTCTGTGAGTTGAACACACACATCACAAAGCAGTTTGTGAGAATGCTTCTGTCCAGTTTTTATGGGAAGATATTCCCGTTTCTAACAAAGGCCTGAAAGAGCTCCAAATATCCAATTGCAGATGCCGCAAAAAGACTCTTTCCAAACTGCTCCATGAAAAGGAAGGTTCAACTCTGTGAGTTGAGTGCACACATCATGAAGAAGTTTGAAACAATGCTTCTGTCTAGGTTTTATGTGAAGATATTTCCTTTTCCACCATAGGCCTCAAAGCGCTCCAAATGAACACTTGCAGATTCTACAAAAAGAGTGTTTCAAAACGGCTCTTTCAAAAGAAGTGTTCAACTCTGTGAGTTGGATTCATACTACACAAAGCAGTTTCATAGAAAGCTTCTGTTTAGTTTTATGGGAAGATATTCCCGTTTGCAACGAAGGCCTGAAAGGGTTCCAAATATCCACTAGCAAATTCTGCAAAAACAGCGTTTCAAAACTGCTCTGTCAAAAGGAAGGCTTATCTCTCCGAGTTGAATGCACACATCATAAATAGGTTTCAGAGAATGCTTCTGCCTGTCTTATATATGAAGATATTTCCTTTTCCACCATAGGCCTCAAAGCGCTCCAAATGAACACTTGCAGATCCTACAAAAAGAGTGCTTCAAAACTGCTCTTTCAAAGGAAGTGTTCAACTCTGTGAGTTGGATTTATACCACACACAGCAGTTTCACAGAACGCTTCTGTTTATATTTTTGGGAAGATATTCCCGTTTCCAACGAAGGCCTGAAAGGGCTCCAAATATCCACTTGCAGATTCTGAAAAAACAGAGTTCCAAAACTGCTCTATCAAAAGGAAGGCTTATCCCTCCGAGTTGAATACACATATCCTAAAGAGGCTTCTGAGGATGCTTCTGCCTGGTTTATAAGTGAAGATATTTCCTTTTCCACCTTAGGCCACAAAGCGCTCAAAATGAACACTTGCAGATTCTACAAAAAGAGTGTTTCATAACTGCTCTAGCAAAGGAAAGGTTCATATCTGTGAGTTGAACACACACATCACAAAGCAGTTTGTGAGAATGCTTCTGTCCAGTTTTAATGGGAAGATATTCCCGTTTATAACAAAGGCCTGAAAGAGCTCCAAATATCTACTTGCAGACGCTGCAAAAAGACTCTTTCCAAACTGCTCCATGAAAAGAAAGGTTGAACTCTGTGAGTTGAATGCACACATCATAAAGAAGTTTCAAAGGATGTTTCTGTCTAGGTTTTATGGGCAGATATTTCCTTTTCCACCGTTGGCTTCAAAGCGCTCCAAATGAACACTTGCAGATTCTACAAAAAGAGTGTTTGAAAACTGTTCTTTCAAAAGAAGTGTTCAACTCTGTGAGTTGGATTCTGACTTCACAAAGCAGTTTCACAGAGCCCTTCTGTTTAGTTTTTATGGGAAGATATTCCCTTTTCCAACGAAGGACTGAAAGGGCTCCAAATATCCACTTGCAGATTCTGCAAAAACACAGTTTCAAAACTGCTCTATCGAAAGGAAGGCTTATCTCTCTGAGTTCAATGCACACATCATAAAGAAGTTTCTGAGAATGCTTCTGCCTGGTTTATAAGTGAAGATATTTCCTTTTCCACCAGAGGCCTCAAAGCGCTCCAAATGAACACTTGCAGATTCTACAACTAGAGTGTTTCAAAACTACTGTTTCAAAAGAAGTGTTCAAATCTGTGAGTTGGATTCATACTACACAAAGCAGTTTCACAGAACGCTTCTGTTTAGTTTTTATGGGAAGATATTACTGTTTCCAACGAAGGCATGAAAGGGCTCCAAATATCCTCTTGCAGATTCTGCAAAAACACAGTTTCAAAACTCCTCTATCAAAAGGAAGGCTTATCTCTCCGAGTTGAATGCACACATCATAAAGTGGTTTCTGAGAATGCTTCTGCCTGGTTTATATGTGAAGTTATCCCTTTTCCACCATAGGCCTCAAAGCGCTCCAAATGAACACTTGCAGATTGTACAAAAAGAGTGTTTCATAACTGCTCTAGCAAAGGAAAGGTTCAACTCAGTGAGTTGAACACACACATCACAAAGCAGTTTGTGAGAATGCTTCTGTCCAGTTTTTATGGGAAGATATTCTCGTTTCTAACAAAGGCCTGAAAGATCTCCAAATATCCACTTGCAGATGCTGCAAAAAGACTCTTTCCAAACTGCTCCATGAAAAGGAAGATTCTACTCTGTGAGTTGAATGCACACATCAGAAAGAAGTTTCAAAGGATGTTTCTGTCTAGGTTTTATGTGAAGATATTTCCTTTTCCACCATAGGCCTCAAAGCGCTCCAAATGAACACTTGCTGATTCTCCAAAAAGAGTGTTTCAATACTGCTCTTTGAAAAGAAGTGTTCAACTCCGTGATTTGGATTCATACTTCACAAAGCAGTTTCACAGAACGCTTCTGTTTAATTTTTATGGGAAGATATTCCCGTTTCCAACGAAGGCCTGAAAGGGCTCCAAATATCCACTTGCAGATACTGCAGAAACAGAGTTTCAAAACTGCTCTATCAAAAGGAAGGCTTATCTCTCCGAGTTGAATGCACACATCATAAAGAGGTTTCAGAGAATGCTTCTGCCTGTCTTATATGTGAAGATATTTCATTTTCCACCATAGGCCTCAAAGCGCTCCAAATGAACACTTGCAGATTCTACAAAAAGAGTGTTTCAAAACTGCTCTTTGAAAAAGAAGTGTTCAACTCCGTGAGTTGGATTCACACTTCAAAAAGCAGTTTCACAGAACGCTTCTGTTTAGTTTTTATGCGAGGATATTCCCGTTTCCAACGAAGGCCTGAAAGGGCTCCAAATATCCACTTGCCGATTCTGCAAAAACACAGTTTCAAAACTGCTCTATCAAAAGGAAGGCTTATCTCTCCGAGTTGAATGCACACATCATAAAGAGGTTTCTGAGAATGCTTCTGCCTGGTTTATATGTGAAGATACTTCCTTTTCCACCATAGGCCTCAAAGCACTCCAAATGAACACTTGCAGATTCTACAAAAAGAGTGTTTCAAAACTGCTCTTTCAAAAGAAGTGTTCAACTCTGTCAGTTGGATTCATACTACACAAAGCAGTTTCACAGAACGCTTCTGTTTAGTTTTTATGGGAAGATATTCCCGTTTCCAACGGAGGCCTTAAAAGGCTCCAAATATCCACTTGCAGATTCTGCAAAAACAGAGTTTCAAATCTGCTCTATCAAAACGAAAGCCTATCTCTCTGAGTTGAATGCACACATCATAAAGAGGTTTCTGAGAATGCTTCTGCCTGGATTATATGTGAAGATATTTCCTTTTCCACCATAGGCCTCAAAGCGCTCCAAATGAACACTTGCAGATTCTACAAAAAGAGTGTTTCAAAACTGTTCTTTGAAAAGAAGTGTTCAACTCCGTGAATTGGATTCATACTTCACAAAGCAGTTTCACAGAACGCTTCTGTTTAGTTTTTATGGGAAGATATTCCCGTTTCCAACGAAGGCCTCAAAGGGCTCCAAATATCCACTTGCAGATTCTGCAAAAACACAGTTTCAAAACTGCTCTATCAAAGGGAAGGCTTAGCTCTCCGAGTTGAATGCACACATCATAAAGAGGTTTTTGAGAATGCTTCTGCCTGGCTTATAAGTGAAGATATTTCCCTTTCCACCATAGGATTCAAAGCGCTCCCAATGAACACTTGCAGATCCTACAAAAAGTGTGTTTCATAACTGCTCTAGCAAAGGAAAGGTTCAACTCTGTGAGTTGAACACACACATCACAAAGCAGTTTTTTTTTTTTTTTTTTTTAATTTATGAAGTATTTATTGATCGTTCTTGGGTGTTTCTCGGAGAGGGGGATATGGGAGGGTCATAGGATAATAGCGGAGAGAAGGTCAGGAGATAAACACAGGAACAAAGGTCTCTGGTTTTCCTAGGCAGAGGTCCCTGCGGCCTTCTGCAGTGTTTGTGCCCCTGGGTACTTGAGATTAGGGAGTGGTGATGACTCTTAAAGAGCATGCTGCCTTCAAGCATCTGTTTAACAAAGCACATCTTGCACCGCCCTTAATCCATTTAACCCTGAGTTGACACAGCATATGTTTCAGAGAGCATGGGGCTGGGGGAAAGGCCATAGATCAACAGCATCCCAAGGCAGAAGAATTTCTCCTAGTCAGAACAAAATGGAGTCTCCTGTGCCCACCCCTTTCTACACAGACACAGCAACAATCTGATCTCTCCTTCCTTTCCCCACACTTCCTCCCCTTCTCTTCAACAAAACCGCCATCGTCCTCATGGCCCGCTCCCGATGGTCGCTGTCTCTTTGGAGCTCTTGGGTACACCTCCCAGACAGGGCAGCCGGGCAGAGGCGCTCCTCACGTCCCAGACAGGGCGGCCGGGCAGAGGCGCTCCTCGCTTCCCAGATGGGGCCGCCCGGGCAGAGGCGCTCCTCTCCTCCCAGACGGGGCGGCTGGGCAGAGGCGCTCCTCACTTCCCCGACGGGGCCGCCCGGGCAGAGGCGCTCCTCGCTTCCCAGAAGGGGCCGCCCGGGCAGAGGCGCTCCTCGCTTCCCAGACGGGGCCGCCCGGGCAGAGGCGCACCTCGCTTCCCAGACGGGGCCGCCCGGGCAAAGGCGCTCCTCACTTCCTCCCAGACCGGGTGGCAGCCGGGCAGAGGCGCTCCTCACCTCCCAGACGGGGCGGCCGGGCAGAGGCGCTCCTCACTTCCCAGACGGGGCGGCCGAGCAGAGGCGCTCCTCACTTCCCAGAGGGGGCGGCCGGGCAGAGGCGCTCCTCACTTCCCAGACCGTATGGCAGCTGGGCAGAGGCGCTCCTCCCTTCCCAGATGGGGCAGCCAGACAGAGGCGCTCCTCACTTCCTCCCAGACGGGGTGGCGGCCAGGCAGAGGCGCTCCTCACTTCCCAGAGGGGGCGGCCGGGCAGAGGCGCTCCTCACTTCCCAGACCGTGTGGCAGCTGGGCAGAGGCGCTCCTCCCTTCCCAGATGGGGCAGCCAGACAGAGGCGCTCCTCACTTCCTCCCAGACGGGGTGGCGGCCAGGCAGAGGCGCTCCTCACTTCCCAGAGGGGGCGGCCGGGCAGAGGTGCTCCTCACTTCCTCCCAGACGGGGTGGCAGCCGGGCAGAGGCACTCCTCACCTCCCAGACGGGGCGGCCGGGCAGAGGTGCTCCTCATCTCCCAGACGGGGCAGCCGGGCAGAGGTGCTCCACACTTCCTCCCAGACGGGGTGACGGCCGGGCAGAGGCACTCCTCACCTCCCAGACGGGGCGGCCGGGCAGAGGCGCTCCTCACCTCCCAGACGGAGTGGTCAGGCAGAGGTGCTCCTCACTTCCCATATGTGGTGGCGGCCGGGCAGAGGCACTCCTCACTTCCCAGATGGGGCAGCCAGGCAGAGGCGCTCCTCACTTCCTCCCAGACGGGGTGGCGTCCAGGCAGAGGCACTCCTCACCTCCCAGACGGGGCAGCCGGGCAGAGGTGCTCCTCATCTCCCAGACGGGGCAGCCTGGCAGAGGTGCTCCTCACTTCCTCCCAGACGGGGTGGCAACCGGGCAGAGGCACTCCTCACCTCCCAGACGGGGCGGCCGGGCAGAGGCGCTCCTCACTTCCCATACGGGGTGGCGGCCGGGCAGAGGCGCTCCTCACTTCCTCCCAGACGGGGTGGCAGCCAGGCAGAGGCGCTCCTCACTTCCCAGACGGGGTGGCCGGGCAGAGGCGCTCCTCACTTCCCAGACGGGGTGGCCAGGCAGAGGCACTCCTCACCTCCCAGACGGGGCGGCTGGGCAGAGGCGCTCCTCACTTCCCATACGGGGTGGCAGCCGGGCAGAGGCGCTCCTCACTTCCCAGATGTGGCAGCCGGGCAGAGGCGCTCCTCACTTCCTCCCAGACGGGGTGGCGGCCAGGCAGAGGCGCTCCTCACTTCCCAGACGGGGCGGTCGGGCAGAGGTGCTCCTCACTTCCTCCCAGACGGGGTGGCGGCCGGGCAGAGGTGCTCCTCACCTCCCAGACGGGGCGGCCGCGCAGAGGCGCTCCTCACCTCCCAGACGGGGCGGCCGGGCAGAGGTGCTCCTCACCTCCCAGACGGGGCGGCCGGGCAGAGGCACTCCTCCCTTCCCAGACGGAGTGGCCAGGCAGAGGCGCTCCTCACCTCCCAGAGTGGGCGGCCGGGCAGAGGCGCTCCTCACTTCCCAGAGTGGGCGGCCGGGCAGAGGCACTCCTCACTTCCCATAGGGGGTGGCAGCCGGGCAGAGGCGCTCCTCACTTCCCAGATGGGGCAGCTGGGCAGAGGTGCTCCTCACTTCCTCCCAGACGGGGTGGCGGCCAGGCAGAGGCGCTCCTCACCTCCCAGACGGGGCGGCCGGGCAGAGGCGCTCCTCACCTCCCAGAGTGGGCGGCCGGGCAGAGGCGCTCCTCACTTCCCAGAGTGGGCGGCCGGGCAGAGGCGCTCCTCACTTCCCATAGGGGGTGGCAGCCGGGCAGAGGCGCTCCTCACTTCCCAGATGGGGCAGCTGGGCAGAGGTGCTCCTCACTTCCTCCCAGACGGGGTGGCGGCCAGGCAGAGGCGCTCCTCACCTCCCAGACGGGGCGGCCGGGCAGAGGGGCTCCTCACCTCCCAGAGTGGGCGGCCGGGCAGAGGCGCTCCTCACTTCCCAGAGTGGGCGGCCGGGCAGAGGCGCTCCTCACTTCCCATAGCGGGTGGCAGCCGGGCAGAGGCGCTCCTCACTTCCCAGATGGGGCAGCTGGGCAGAGGTACTCCTCACTTCCTCCCAGACGGGGTGGCGGCCAGGCAGAGGCGCTCCTCACCTCCCAGACGGGGCGGCTGGGCAGAGGCGCTCCTCACCTCCCAGAAGGGGTGGCTGGGCAGAGGCGCTCCTCACTTCCCAGACGGGGCGGCCGGGCAGAGGCGCTCCTCCCTTCCCAGACGGAGTGGCCAGGCAGAGGCGCTCCTCACTTCCCAGATGGGGTGGCGGCCAGGCAGAGGCGCTCCTCACTTCCCAGATGGGACAACCGGGCAGAGGCGCTCCTCACTTCCTCCCAGACGGGGTGGCGGCCAGGCAGAGGCGCTCCTCACCTCCCAGACGGGGCGGCCGGGCAGAGGTGCTCCTCATCTCCCAGACGGGGCAGCCGGGCAGAGGCGCTCCTCACATCCCAGAGGATGGGCGGCCGGGCAGAGGCGCTCCTCACTTCCCAGATATGGCGGCCAGGCAGAGGGGCTCCTCACATCCCAGACGATGGGCGGCCAGGCAGAGATGCTCCTCACTTCCTAGATGGGGTGGCGGCGGGGCAGAGGCTGTAATCCCAGCACTTTAAGAGGCCAAGGCAGGAGGCTGGTAGGTGGAGGTTGCAGCGAGCCGAGATCACACCACTGCACTCCAGCCTGAGCACCATTGAGCGTTGAATTAGCGAGACTCCGTCTGCAATCCCAGCAACTCGGGAGGCCGAGGCAGGCAGATCACTCGAGGCCAGGAGCTGGAGACCAGCCCGGTCAACACGGCGAAACCCCGTCTCCACCAAAAATACAAAAACCATCCAGGCGTGGCGGCGCGCGCCTGCAATCCCAGGCACTCGGCAGGCGGAGGCAGGAGAGTCACAGGAGCCCGAGGCAGGGAGGTTGCAGCGAGCCGAGATCATGGCAGTACAGTCCAGCTTCAATAACAGCGGGAGACCGAAAAAAGAAGGAGAGGGAGACCGAAGAAGGGAGAGGGAGAGGGAGAGGGAGAGGGAGAGGGAGAGGGAGAGGGAGAGGGAGAGGGACAAAGCAGTTTTTGAGAATGCTTCTGTCCAGTTTTTATGGGAAGATATTCCCGTTTCTAACAAAGGCCTGAAAGAGCTCCAAATATCCACTTGCAGATTCTGCAAAAACGGAGTTTCAAATCTGCTCTATCAAAACGAAGGCTTATCTCTCTGAGTTGAATGCACACATCATAAAGTGTTTACTGAGAATGCTTCTGCGTGGTTTATAAGTGAAGATATTTCCTTTTCCACAGTAGGCCACAAACCGCTCCAAATGAACATTTGCAGATTCTACAAGAAGAGTGTTTCATAACTGCTCTAGCAAAGGAAAGGTTCAACTCTGTGAGGTGAACACACACATCACAAAGCAGTTTGTGAGAACGCTTCTGTCCAGTTTTTATAGGAAGATATTCCCTTTTCTAACAAAGGCCTGAAAGAGATCCAAATATCCACTTGCAAATGCTGCAAAAAGACTCTTTCCAAACTGCTCCATGAAAAGGAAGGTTCAACTCTATGAGTTAAGTGCAGACATCATAAAGAAGTTTAAAAGAGTGCTTCTGTCTAGGTTTTATGTGAAGATATTTCCCTTTCCTCCATAGGCCTCAAAGCGCTCCAAATGAACACTTGCAGATTCTAAAAAAAGAGTGTTTCAAAACTGCTCTTTGAAAAGAAGTGTTCAACTCTGTGAGTTGGATTCATATTACACAAAGCAGTTTCACAGAACGCTTCTGTTTAGTTTTTATGGGAAGATATTCCCGTTTCCAACGAAGGCCTGAAATGGATCCAAATATCCACGAGCAGATTCTGCAAAAACAGAGTTTCAAATCTGCTCTGTCAAAAGGAAGGCTTATCTCTCTGAGTTGAATGCACACAACATAAAGAGGTTTCTGAGAATGCTTCTGCCTTGTTTATAAGTGAAGATATTCCCTTTTCCACCGTAGGCCTCAAAGCGCTCCAAATGAACACTTGCAGATTCTACAAAATGAGTGTTTCATAATGCTCTAGCAAACCAAAGGTTAAACTCTGTGAGTTGAACACACACATCACAAAGCAGTTTGTGAGAATGCTTCTGTCCTGTTTTTATGGGAAGATATTCCCATTTCTAACAAAGGCCTGAAAGAGCTCCAAATATCCACTTGCAGATGCTGCAAAAAGACTCTTTCCAAACTGCTCCATGAAAAGGAAAGTTCAACTCCGTGAGTTAAGTGCACACATCATAAAGAAGTTTCAAAGAATGCTTCTGTCTAGGTTTTATGTGAAGATATTTCCTTTTCCACCATAGGCCACAAAGCGCTCCAAATGAACACTTGCCGATTCTACAAAATGAGTGTTTAAAAACGGCTCTTTCAAAAGAAGTGTTCAATTCTGTGAGCTGGATTCATACTACACAAAGCAGTTTCACAGAAGGCTTCTGTTAGTTTTTATGGAAAGATATTCCCGTTTCCAACGAAGGCCTGAAATGGTTCCAAATATCCACTAGCAGATTCTGCAAAAACAGAGTTTCAAAACTGCTCTATCAAGAGGAAGGCTTATCTCTCCGAGGTGAATGCACACATCATAAAGAGGTTTCTGAGAATGCTTCTGCCTGGTTTATAAGCGAAGATATTTCCTTTTCCACCATAGGCCTCAAAGTGCTCCAAATGAACACTTGCAGATTCTACAAAAAGAGTGTTTCAAAACTGCTCTTTCAAAAGAAGTGTTCAACACTGTGAGTTGGATTCATACTTCACAAAGCAGTCTCACAGAACTCTTCTGTTTAGTTTTAATGGGAAGATATTCCCGTTTCCAACGAAGGCCAGAAAGGGCTCCAAATATCCACTTGCAGATTCTGCAAAAACGGAGTTTCAAAACTGCTCAATCAAAACGAAGGCTTATCTCTCTGAGTTGAATGCACACATCATAAAGTGGTTACTGAGAATGCTTCTGCCTGGTTTATATGTGAAGATATTTGCTTTTCCAACATAGGCCTCAAAGCGCTCCAAATGAACACTTGCAGATTCTACAAAAAGTGTGTTTCATAACTGCTCTAGCAAAGGAAATGTTCAACTCTGTGAGTTGAACACACAAATCACAAAGCAGTTTGTGAGAATGCTTCTGTCCTGTTTTTATGGGAAGATATTCCCATTTCTAACAATGGCCTGAAAGAGCTCCAAATATCCACTTGCAGATGCTGCAAAAAGACTCTTTCCAAACTGCTCCATGAAAAGGAAGGTTCAACTCTGTGAGTTGAATGCACACATCATAAAGAAGTTTCAAAGAATGCTTCTGTCTAGGTTTTATGTGAAGATATTTCCTTTTCCACAATAGGTGTCAAAGCGCTCCAAATGAACACTTGCAGATTCTACAAAAAGAGTGTTTCAAAACTGCTCTTTGAAAAGAAGTGTTCAACTCTGTGAGTTGGATTCATACTTCAAAAAGCAGTTTCACAGAACCCTTCTGTTTAGTTTTTATGGGAAGAAATTCCCGTTTCCAACGAAGGCCTGAAAGGGCTCCAAATATCCACTTGCAGATTCTGCATAAACAGAGTTTCGAAACTGCTCTATCAAAAGGAATGCTTAGCTCTCCGAGTTGAATGCACACATCATAAAGAGGTTTCTGAGAATGCTTCTGCCTGGCTTATATGTGAAGATATTTCCTTTTCCACCATAGGCCTCAAAGCGCTCCAAATGAACACTTGCACTTTCCACAAAAAGAGTGTTTCAAAACTGCACTTTGAAACGAAGAGTTCAACTCTGTGAGTTGGATTCATACTTCAAAAAGCAGTTTCACAGAACCCTTCTGTTTAGTTTTTATGGGAAGAAATTCCCGTTTCCAACGAAGGCCTGAAAGGGCTCCAAATATCCACTTGCAGATTCTGCAAAAACAGAGTTTCGAAACTGCTCTATCAAAAGGAATGCTTAGCTCTCCGAGTTGAATGCACACATCATAAAGAGGTTTCTGAGAATGCTTCTGCCTGGCTTATATGTGGAGATATTTCCTTTTCCACCATAGGCCTCAAAGCGCTCCAAATGAACACTTGCAGATTCTACAAAAAGAGTGTTTCAAAACTGCTCTTTCAAAAGAAGTGTTCAACTCTGTGAGTTGGATTCATACTTCACAAAGCAGTCTCACAGAGCTCTTCTGTTTAGTTTTTATGGGAAGATATTCCCGTTTCCATCGAAGGCCTGAAAGGGCTCCAATTATCCACTTGCAGATTCTCAAAAACGGATTTTCGAAACTGCTCTAGCAAAACGAAGGCTTATCTCTCTGAGTTGAATGCACACATCATACAGTGGTTACTGAGAATGCTTCTGCCTGGTTTATAAGTGAAGATATTTCCTTTTCCACCGTAGGCCTCAAAGCGCTCCAAATGAACACTTGCAGATTCTACAAAAAGAGTGTTTCATAACTGCTCTAGCAAAGGAAAGGTTCGATTCTGTGATTTGAACACACACATCACAAAGCAGTTTGTGAGCATGCTTCTGTCCAGTTTTTATGGGAAGATATTCCCGTTTCTAACAAAGGCCTGAAAGAGCTCCATATATCCACTTGCAGATGCTGCAAAAAGATTCTTTCCAATCTGCTCCATGAAAAGGAAGTTTCAACTCTGTGAGTTGAATGCACACATCATAAAGAAGTTTCAAAGAATGCTTCTGTCTAGGTTTTATGTGAAGATATTTCCTTTTCCACCATAGGCCTCAAAGCGCTCTAAATGAACACTTGCAGATTCTACCAAAAGAGTGTTTCAAAACTGCTCTCTTAAACGAAGTGTTCAACTCTGTGAGTTGGATTCATACTTCACAAAGCAGTCTCACAGAACGATTCTGTTTAGTTTTTATGGGAAGATATTCCCGTTTCCAACGAAGACCTGAAAGGGCTCCAAATATCAACTTGCAGATTCTGCAAAAACAGAGTTTCAAAACTGCTCTATCGAAAGGAATGCTTAGCTCTCCGAGTCGAATGCACACATCATAAAGTGGTTTCTGAGAATGCTTCTGCCTGGCTTATATGTGAAGATATTTCCTTTTCCACCATAGGCCTCAAAGCCCTCCAAATGAACACTTGCAGTTTCTACAAAAAGAGTCTTTCAAAACTGCTCTTTCAAAAGATGTGTCAACTCTGTGAGTTGGATTCATACTTCACAAAGCAGTCTCACAGAACTCTTCTGTTTAGTTTTTATGGGAAGATATTCCCGTTTCCAACGAAGGCCTGAAAGGGCTCCAAATATCCACTTGCAGATTCTGCAAAAACGGAGTTTCAAAACTGCTCTATCAAAACGAAGGCTTATCTCTCTGAGTTGAATGCACACATCACAAAGTGGTTACTGAGAATGCTTCTGCCTGGTTTATAAGTGAAGATATTTCCTTTTCCACCGTGGGCCTCAAAGCGCTCCAAATGAACACTTGCAGATTCTACGAAAAGAGTGTTTCATAACTGCTCTAGCAAAGGAAAGGTTCAACTCTGTGAGGTGAACACACACATCACAAAGCAGTTTGTGAGCATGCTTCTGTCCAGTTTTTATGGGAAGATATTCCAGTTTCAAACAAAGGCCTGAAAGAGCTCCAAATATCCACTTGCAGATGCTGCAAAAAGACTCTTTCCAAACTGCTCCATGAAAAGGAATGTTCAACTCTATGAGTTAAGTTCAGACATCATAAAGAAGTTTCAAAGAGTGCTTCTGTCTAGGTTTTATGTGAAGATATTTCCTTTTCCACCATAGGCCTCAAAGCGCTCCAAATGAACACTTGCAGATTCTACAAAAAGAGTGTTTCATAACTGCTGTAGCAAAGGAAAGGTTCAACTATGTGATTTGAACACACACATCGCAAAGAAGTTTGTGAGCATTCTTCTGTCCAGTTTTTATGGGAAGATATTCCCGTTTCTAACAAAGGCCTGAAAGAGCTCCAATTATCCAGTTGCAGATGCTGCAAAAAGACTCTTTCCAAACTGCTCCATGAAAAGGAAGGTTCAACTCTGTGAGTTGAATGCACACATTATAAAGAAGTTTCAAAGAATGCTTCTGTCTAGGTTTTATGTGAAGATATTTCCTTTTCCACCGTAGGCCTCAAAGCGCTCCAAATGAACACTTGCAGATTCTACAAAAAGAGTGTTTCAAAACTGCTCTTTCAAAAGAAGTGTTCAACTCTGTGAGTTGGATTCACACTTCACAAAGTCTCACAGAAAGCTTCTGTTTAGTTTTTATGGGAAGATATTCCCGTTTCCAACGAAGGCCTGAAAGGGCTCCAAATATCCACTTGCAGATTCTGCAAAAACAGAGTTTCAAAACTGCTCTATCAAAAGGAATGCTTAGCTCTCCGAGTTGAATGCACACATCATAAAGAGGTTTCTGAGAATGCTTCTGCCTGGCTTATATGTGAAGATATTTCCTTTTCCACCATAGGCCTCAAAGCGCTCCAAATGAACACTTGCAGATTCTACAAAAAGAGTGTTTCAAAACTGCTCTTTCAAAAGAAGTGTTCAACTCTGTGAGTTGGATTCATACTTCACAAAGCAGTCTCACAGAACTCTTCTGTTTAGTTTTTATGGGAAGATATTCCCGTTTCCAACGAAGGCCTGAAAGGGCTCCAAATATCCACTTGCAGATTCTGCAAAAACAGAGTTTCAAAACTGCTTTATCAAAAGGAATGCTTAGCACTCCGAGTTGAATGCACACATCATAAAGAGGTTTCTGAGAATGCTTCTGCCTGGATTATATGTGAAGATATTTCCTTTTCCACAATAGGCCTCAAAGCGCTCCAAATGAACACTTGCAGATTCTACAAAAAGAGTGTTTCAAAACTGCTCTTCCAAAGAAGTGTTCAACTCTGTGAGTTGGATTCATACTTCACAAAGCAGTCTCACAGAACTCTTCTGTTTAGTTTTTATGGGAAGATGTTCCCGTTTCCAACGAAGGCCTCAAAGGCCTCCAAATATCCACTTGCAGATTCTGCAAAAACGGAGTTTCGAAACTGCTCTATCAAAACGAAGTCTTACCTCTCTGAGTTGAATGCGCACATCATAAAGTGGTTACTGAGAATGCTTCTGCCTGGTTTATAAGTGAAGATATTTCCTTTTCCACCATAGGCCACAAAGCGCTCCAAATGAACACTTGCAGATTCTACAAAAAGAGTGTTTCATAACTGCTGTAGCAAAGGAAAGGTTCAACTCTGTGAGTTGAACACACACATCACAAAGCAGTTTGTGAGCATGCTTCTGTCCAGTTTTTATGGGAAGATATTCCCGTTTATAACAAAGGCCTGAAAGAGCTCCAATTATCCACTTGCAGATGCTGCAAAAAGACTCTTTCCAAACTGCTCCCTGAAAAGGAAGGTTCAACTCTGTGAGTTGAATGCACACATAATAAAGAAGTTTCAAAGAATGCTTCTGTCTAGGTTTTATGTGAAGATATTTCCTTTTCCACCATAGGCCTCAAAGCGCTCCAAATGAACACTTGCAGATTCTACAAAAAGAGTGTTTCAAAACTGCTCTTTCAAAAGAAGTGTTCAACACTGTGAGTTGGATTCATACTTCACAAAGCAGTTTCACAGCACGCTTTTGTTTAGTTTTTATGGGAAGATATTCCCGTTTCCAACGAAGGCCTGAAAGGGTTCCAAATATCCACTAGCAGATTCTGCAAAAACAGAGTTTCAAAACTGCTCTATCAAAAGGAAGGCTTACCTCTCCGAGTTGAATGCACACATCATAAAGAGGTTTCTGAGAATGCTTCTGCCTGGTTTATAAGTGAAGATATTTCCTTTTCCACCATAGGCCTCAAAGCGCTCCAAATGAACACTTGCAGATTCTACAAAAAGAGTGTTCCAAAACTGCTCTTTCAAAAGAAGTGTTCAACTCTGTGAGTTGGATTCATACTACACAAAGCAGTTTCACAGAACGCTTCTGTTTAGTTTTTATGGGAAGATATTCCCGTTTCCAACGAAGGCCTGAAAGGGTTCCAAATATCCACTTGCAGATTCTGCAAAAACACAGTTTCAAAACTGCTCTATCAAGAGGAAGGCTTATCGCTCCGAGTTGAATGCACACATCATAAAGAGGTTTCTGAGAATGCTTCTGCCTGGTTTATAAGTGAAGATATTTCCTTTTCCACCGTAGGCCTCAAAGCGCTCCAAATGAACACTTGCAGATTCTACAGAAAGAGTGTTTCAAAACTGCTCTTTCAAAAGAAGTGTTCAACTCTGTGAGTTGGATTCATACTACACAAAGCAGTTTCACAGAACGCTTCTGTTTAGTTTTTATGGGAAGATATTACCGTTTCCAACGAATGCCTGAAAGGGTTCCAAATATCCACTTGCAGATTCTGCAAAAACAGAGTTTCAAATCTGCTCTATCAAAAGGAAGGCTTATCTCTCCGAGTTGAATGCACACACCATAAAGAGGTTTCTGAGAATGCTTCTGCCTGGTTTATAAGTGAAGATATCTCCTTTTCCACCATATTCCTCAAAGCTCTCCAAATGAACACTTGCAGATTCTACAAAAAGAGTGTTTCAAAACTGCTCTTTCAAAAGAAGTGTTCAACTCTGTGAGTTGGATTCACACTTCACAAAGTCTCACAGAACGCTTCTGTTTAGTTTTTATGGGGAGATATTCCCGTTTCCAACGAAGGCCTGAAAGGGTTCCAAATATCCGCTAGCAGATTCTGCAAAAAGACTCTTTCCAAACTGCTCCATGAAAAGGAAGTTTCAACTCTATGAGTTAAGTGCAGACATCATAAAGAAGTTTCAAAGAGTGCTTCTGTCTAGGTCTTATGTGAAGATATTTCCTTTTCCACCATAGGCCTCAAAGCGCTCCAAATGAACACTTGCAGATTCTACAAAAAGAGTGTTTCAAAACTGCTCTTTCAAAAAATGTGTCAACTCTGTGAGTTGGATTCATACTTCACAAAGCAGTCTCACAGAACTCTTCTGTTTAGTTTTTATGGGAAGATATTCCCGTTTCCAACGAAGTCCTGAAAGGGCTCCAAATATCCACTTGCAGATTCTGCAAAAACGAAGTTTCAAAACTGCTCTATCAAAACGAAGGCTTATCTCTCTGAGTTGAATGCACACATCACAAAGTGGTTACTGAGAATGCTTCTGCCTGGTTTATAAGTGAAGATATTTCCTTTTCCACCGTAGGCCTCAAAGCGCTCCAAATGAACACTTGCAGATTCTACAAAAAGAGTGTTTCATAACTGCTCTAGCAAAGGAAAGGTTCAACTCTGTGAGGTGAACACACACATCACAAAGCAGTTTGTGAGCATGCTTCTGTCCAGTTTTTATTGGAAGATATTCCCGTTTCTAACAAAGGCCTGAAAGAGCTCCAAATATCCACTTGCAGATGCTGCAAAAAGACTCTTTCCAAACTGCTCCATGAAAAGAAAGGTTCAACTCTATGAGTTAAGTTCAGGCATCATAAAGAAGTTTCAAAGAGTGCTTCTGTCTAGGTTTTATGTGAAGATATTTCCTTTTCCAACATAGGCCTCAAAGCGTTCCAAATGAACACTTGCAGATTCTACAAAAAGAGTGTTTCATAACTGTTGTAGCAAAGGAAAGGTTCAACTCTGTGATTTGAACACACACATCACAAAGAAGTTTGTGAGCATGCTTCTGTCCAGTTTTTATGGGAAGATATTCCCGTTTCTAACAAAGGCCTGAAAGAGCTCCAAATATCCACTTGCAGATGCTGCAAAAAGACTCTTTCCAAACTGCTCCATGAAAAGGAATGTTCAACTCTGTGACTTGAATGCACACATCATGAAGAAGTTTCAAAGAATGCTTCTGTCTAGGTTTTATGTGAAGATATTTCCTTTTCCACCATAGGCCTCAAAGCGCTCCAAATGAACACATGAAGATTCTACAAAAGGAGTGTTTCAAAACTGCACTTTGAAAAGAAGTGTTCAACTCTGTGAGTTGGATTCATACTTCAAAAACAGTTTCACAGAACCCTTCTGTTTAGTTTTTATGGGAAGAAATTCCCGCTTCCAACGAAGGCCTTAAAGGGCTCCAAATATCCACTTGCAGATTCTGCAAAAACAGAGTTTCGAAACTGCTCTATCAAAAGGAATGCTTAGCTCTCCGAGTTGAATGCACACATCATAAAGAGGTTTCTGAGAATGCTTCTTCCTGGCTTATATGTGAAGATATTTCCTTTTCCACCATAGGCCTCAAAGCGCTCCAAATGAACACTTGCAGATTAAACAAAAAGAGTGTTTCAAAACTGCTCTTTCAAAAGAAGTGTTCAACTCTGTGAGTTGGATTCATACTTCACAAAGCAGTCTCACAGAACTCTTCTGTTTAGTTTTTATGGGAAGATATTCCCGTTTCCAACGAAGGCCTGAAAGGGCTCCAAATATCCACTTGCAGATACTTCAAAAACGGAGTTTCGAAACTTCTCTAGCAAAACGGAGGCTTATCTCTCTGAGTTGAATGCACACATCATACAGTGGTTACTGAGAATGCTTCTGCCTGGTTTATAAGTGAAGATATTTCCTTTTCCACCGTAGGCCTCAAAGCGCTCCAAATGAACACTTGCAGATTCTACAAAAAGAGTGTTTCATAGCTGCTCTAGAAAAGGAAAGGTTCGACTCTGTGATTTGAACACACACATCACAAAGCAGTTTGTGAGCATGCTTCTGTCGAGTTTTTATGGGAAGATATTCCCGTTTCTAACAAAGGCCTGAAAGAGCTCCAAATATCCACTTGCAGATGCTGCAAAAAGATTCTTTCCAATCTGCTCCATGAAAAGGAAGGTTCAACTGTGTGAGTTGAATGCACACATCATAAAGAAGTTTCAAAGAATGCTTCTGTCTAGGTTTTATGTGAAGATATTTCCTTTTCCACCATAGGCCTCAAAGCGCTCCAAATGAACACTTGCAGATTCTACAAAAAGAGTGTTTCAAAACTGCTCTTTCAATCGAAGTGTTCAACTCTGTTAGTTGGATTCATACTTCACAAAGCAGTCTCACAGAACGCTTCTGTTTAGTTTTTATGGGAAGATATTCCCGTTTCCAACGAAGGCCTGAAAGGGCTCCAAATATCCACTTGCAGATTCTGCAAAAACAGAGTTTCAAAACTGCTCTATCAAAAGGAATGCTTAGCTCTCTGAGTCGAATGCACACATCATAAAGAGGTTTCTGAGAATGCTTCTGCCTGGCTTATATGTGAAGATATTTCCTTTTCCACCATAGGCCTCAAAGCCCTCCAAATGAACACTTGCAGTTTCTACAAAAAGAGTGTTTCAAAACTGCTCTTTCAAAAGAAGTGCCAACTCTGTGAGTTGGATTCATACTTCACAAAGCAGTCTCACAGAACTCTTCTGTTTAGTTTTTACGGGAAGATATTCCCGTTTCCAACGAAGGCCTGAAAGGGTTCCAAATATCCAATAGCAGATTCTGCAAAAACAGAGTTTCAAATCTGCTCTATCAAAAGGAAGGCTTAACTCTCCGAGTTGAATGCACACATCATAAAGATGTTTCTGAGAATGCTTCTGCCTCGTTTATAAGTGAAGATATTTCCTTTTCCACCATAGGCCTCAAAGCGCTCCAAATGAACACTTGCAGATTCTACAAAAAGAGTGTTTCAAAACTGCTCTTTCAAAAGAAGTGTTCAACTCTGTGAGTTGGATTCATACTACACAAAGCAGTTTCACACAACGCTTCTGTTTAGTTTTTTTGGGAAAATATTCCCGTTTCCAACGAAGGCCTGATAGTGCTCCAAATATCCACTTGCAGATTCTGCAAAAAGACTCTTTCCAAACTGCTCTATCAAAAGGAAGGCTTATCTCTCTGAGTTGAGTGCACACATCATAAAGAGGTTTCTGAGAATGCTAATGTCTAGGTTTTATGTGAAGATATTTCCTTTTCCACCATAGGCCTCAAAGCGCTCTAAATGAACACTTGCAGATTCTACAAAAAGAGTGTTTCAAAACTGCTCTTTCAAAAAAAGTGTTCAACTCTGTGAGTTGGATTCATAGTACACAAAGCAGTTTCACAGAACGCTTCTGTTTAGTTTTTATGGGAAGATATTCCCGTTTCCAACGAAGGCCTGAAAGGGTTCCAAATATCCACTAGCAGATTCTGCAAAAACACAGTTTCAAAACTGCTCTATCAAAAGGAAGGCTTATCTCTCTGAGTTGAATGCACACATCATAAAGAGGTTTCTGAGAATGCTTCTGCCTGGTTTATATGTGAAGATATTTCCTTTTCCACCATAGGCCTCAAAGCCCTCCTAATGAACACTTGCAGATTCTACAAAAAGTGTGTTTCATAACTGCTCTAGCAAAGGAAATGTTCAACTCTGTGAGTTGAACACACACATCACAAAGCAGTTTGTGAGAATGCTTCTGTCCTGTTTTTATGGGAAGATATTCCCGTTTCTAACAAAGGCCTGAAAGATCTCCAAATATCCACTTTCAGATGCTGCAAAAAGACTCTTTCCAAACTGCTCCATGAAAAGGAAGGTTCAACTCTGTGAGTTGAATGCACACATCATAAAGAAGTTTCAAAGAATGCTTCTGTCTAGGTTTTATGTGAAGATATTTCCTTTTCCAACATAGGCCTCAAAGCGCTCCAAATGAACACTTGCAGATTCTACAAAAAGAGTGTTTCAAAACTGCTCTTTCAAAAGAAGTGTTCAACTCTGTGAGTTGGATTCACACTTCAGAAAGTCTCACAGAACGCTTCTGTTTAGTTTTTATGGGAAGATATTCCCGTTTCCAACGAAGGCCTGAAAGGGTTCCAAATATCCTCTAGCAGATTCTGCAAAAACAGAGTTTCAAAACTGCTCTATCAAAAAGAAGGCTTAACTCTCCGAGTTGAATGCACACATCATAAAGAGGTTTCTGAGAATGCTTCTGCCTGGTTTATAAGTGAAGATATTTTCTTTTCCACCATAGGCCTCAAAGCGCTCCAAATGAACACTTGCAGATTCTACAAAAGGAGTGTTTCAAAACTGCTCTTTCAAAGGAAGTGTTCAACTCTGTGAGTTGGATTCATACTACACAAAGCAGTTTCACAGAACGCTTCTGTTTAGTTTTTATGGGAAGATATTCCCGTTTCCAACGAAGGCCTGAAAGGGTTCCAAATATCCACTAACAGATTCTGCAAAAACAGAGTTTCAAAACAGCTATATCAAAAGGAAGGCTTATCTCTCCGAGTTGAATGCACACATCATAAAGAGGTTTCTGAGAATGCTTCTGCCTGGTTTATAAGTGAAGATATTTCCTTTTCCACCGTAGGCCTCAAAGCGCTCCAAATGAACACTTGCAGATTCTACAGAAAGAGTGTTTCAAAACTGCTCTTTCAAAAGAAGTGTTCAACTCTGTGACTTGGATTCATACTACACAAAGCAGTTTCACACAACGCTTCTGTTTAGTTTTTTTGGGAAAATATTCCCGTTTCCAACGAAGGCCTGATAGTGCTCCAAATATCCACTTGCAGATTCTGCAAAAACACAGTTTCAAAACTGCTCTATCAAAAGGAAGGCTTATCTCTCTGAGTTGAGTGCACACATCATAAAGAGGTTTCTGAGAATGCTTCTGCCTGGTTTATATGTGAAGATATTTCCTTTTCCACCATAGGCCTCAAAGCCCTCCTAATGAACACTTGCAGATTCTACAAAAAGTGTGTTTCATAACTGCTCTAGCAAAGGAAAGGTTCAACCCTGTGAGTTGAACACACACATCACATAGCAGTTTGTGAGAATGCTTCTGTCCTGTTTTTATGGGAAGATATTCCCGTTTCTAACAAAGGCCTGAAAGAGCTCAAAATATCCACTTGCAGATGCTGCAAAAAGACTCTTTCCAAACTGCTCCATGAAAATTAAGGTTCAACTCTGTGAGGTGAATGCACACATCATAAAGAAGTTTCAAAGAATGCTTCTGTCTAGTTTTTATGTGAAGATATTTCCTTTTCCACAATAGGCCTCAAAGCGCTCCAAATGAACACTTGCAGATTCTACAAAAAGAGTGTTTCAAAACTGCACTTTGAAAAGAAGTGTTCAACTCTGTGAGTTGGATTCATACTTCAAAAAGCAGTATCACAGAACGCTTCTGTTTAGTTTTTATGGGAAGAAATTCCCGCTTCCAACGAAGGCCTGAAAGGGCTCCAAATATCCACTTGCAGATTCTGCAAAAACAGAGTTTCGAAACTGCTCTATCAAAAGGAATGCTTAGCTCTCCGAGTTGAATGCACACATCATAAAGAGGTTTCTGAGAATGCTTCTGCCTGGCTTATATGTGAAGATATTTCCTTTTCCACCATAGGCCTCAAAGCGCTCCAAATGAACACTTGCAGATTTTACAAAAAGAGTGTTTCAAAACTGCTCTTTCAAATAAGTGTTCAACTCTGTGAGTTGGATTCATACTTCACAAAGCAGTCTCACAGAACTCTTCCGTTTAGTTTTTACGGGAAGATATTCCCGTTTCCAACGAAGGCCTGAAAGGGCTCCAAATATCCACTTGCGGATTCTGCAAAAACAGAGTTTCGAAACTGCTCTATCAAAAGGAATGCTTAGCTCTCCGAGTTGAATGCACACATCATAAATATGTTTCTGAGAATGCTTCTGCCTGGCTTATATGTGATGATATTTCCTTTTCCACCATAGGCCTCAACGCGCTCCAAATGAACACTTGCAGATTCTACAAAAAGAGTGTTTCAAAACTGCTGTTTCAAAAAAAGTGTTCAACTCCGTGAGTCGGATTCATACTACACAAAGCAGTTTCACAGAACGTTTCTGTTTAGTTTTTATGCGAAGATATTCCCGGTTCCAACGAAGGCCTGAAAGGGCCCCAAATATCCACTAGCAGATTCTGCAAAAACCGAGTTTCAAAACTGCTCTATCAAAAGGAAGGCTTATCTCTCCGAGTTGAATGCACACATCATAAAGAGGTTTCTGAGAATGCTTCTGCCTGGTTTATAAGTGAAGATATTTCCTTTACCACCATAGGCCTCAAAGCGCTCCAAATGAACACTTGCAGATTCTACAAAAGGAGTGTTTCAAAACTGCTCTTTCAAAGGAAGTGTTCAACTCTGTGAGCTGGATTCATACTACACAAAGCAGTTTCACAGAACGCTTCTGTTTAGTTTTTATGGGAAGATATTCCCGTTTCCAACGAAGGCCTGAAAGGGTTCCAAATATCCACTAACAGATTCTGCAAAAACAGAGTTTCAAAACAGCTCTATCAAAAGGAAGGCTTATCTCTCCGAGTTGAATGCACATATCATAAAGAGGTTTCTGAGAATGCTTCTGCCTGGTTTATAAGTGAAGATATTTCCTTTTCCACCGTAGGCCTCAAAGCGCTCCAAATGAACACTTGCAGATTCTACAGAAAGAGTGTTTCAAAACTGCTCTTTCAAAAGAAGTGTTCAACTCTGTGACTTGGATTCATACTACACAAAGCAGTTTCACACAACGCTTCTGTTTAGTTTTTTTGGGAAAATATTCCTGTTTCCAACGAAGGCCTGATAGTGCTCCAAATATCCACTTGCAGATTCTGCAAAAACACAGTTTCAAAACTGCTCTATCAAAAGGAAGGCTTATCTCTCTGAGTTGAGTGCACACATCATAAAGAGGTTTCTGAGAATGCTTCTGCCTGGTTTATATGTGAAGATATTTCCTTTTCCACCATAGGCCTCAAAGCCCTCCTAATGAACACTTGCAGATTCTACAAAAAGTGTGTTTCATAACTGCTCTAGCAAAGGAAAGGTTCAACCCTGTGAGTTGAACACACACATCACAAAGCAGTTTGTGAGAATGCTTCTGTCCTGTTTTTATGGGAAGATATTCCCGTTTCTAACAAAGGCGTGAAAGAGCTCAAAATATCCACTTGCAGATGCTGCAAAAAGACTCTTTCCAAACTGCTCCATGAAAAGGAAGGTTCAACTCTGTGAGGTGAATGCACACATCATAAAGAAGTTTCAAAGAATGCTTCTGTCTAGGTTTTATGTGAAGATATTTCCTTTTCCACAATAGGCCTCAAAGCGCTCCAAATGAACACTTGCAGATTCTACAAAAAGAGTGTTTCAAAACTGCACTTTGAAAAGAAGTGTTCAACTCTGTGAGTTGGATTCATACTTCAAAAAGCAGTATCACAGAACGCTTCTGTTTAGTTTTTATGGGAAGAAATTCCCGCTTCCAACGAAGGCCTGAAAGGGCTCCAAATATCCACTTGCAGATTCTGCAAAAACAGAGTTTCGAAACTGGTCTATCAAAAGGAATGCTTAGCTCTCCGAGTTGAATGCACACATCATAAAGAGGTTTCTGAGAATGCTTCTGCCTGGCTTATATGTGAAGATATTTCCTTTTCCACCATAGGCCTCAAAGCGCTCCAAATGAACACTTGCAGATTTTACAAAAAGAGTGTTTCAAAACTGCTCTTTCAAATAAGTGTTCAATTCTGTGAGTTGGATTCATACTTCACAAAGCAGTCTCACAGAACTCTTCCGTTTAGTTTTTACGGGAAGATATTCCCGTTTCCAACGAAGGCCTGAAAGGGCTCCAAATATCCACTTGCGGATTCTGCAAAAACAGAGTTTCGAAACTGCTCTATCAAAAGGAATGCTTAGCTCTCCGAGTTGAATGCACACATCATAAAGATGTTTCTGAGAATGCTTCTGCCTGGCTTATATGTGATGATATTTCCTTTTCCACCATAGGCCTCAACGCGCTCCAAATGAACACTTGCAGATTCTACAAAAAGAGTGTTTCAAAACTGCTGTTTCAAAAAAAGTGTTCAACTCCGTGAGTCGGATTCATACTACACAAAGCAGTTTCACAGAACGTTTCTGTTTAGTTTTTATGCGAAGATATTCCCGGTTCCAACGAAGGCCTGAAAGGGCCCCAAATATCCACTAGCAGATTCTGCAAAAATAGAGTTTCAAAACTGCTCTATCAAAAGGAAGGCTTATCTCTCCGAGTTGAATGCACACATCATAAAGAGGTTTCTGAGAATGCTTCTGCCTGGTTTATAAGTGAAGATATTTCCTTTACCACCATAGGCCTCAAAGCGCTCCAAATGAACACTTGCAGATTCCACAAAAAGAGTGTTTCATAACTGCTCTAGCAAACGAAAGGTTAAACTCTGTGAGTTGAACACACACATCACAAAACAGTTTGTGAGAATGCTTCTGTCCTGTTTTTATGGGAAGATATTCCCATTTCTAACAAAGGCCTGAAGGAGCTCAAAATATCCACTTGCAGATGCTGCAAAAAGACTCTTTCCAAACTGCTCCATGAAAAGGAAGATTCAACTCCGTGAGTTGAATGCACACATCATAAAGAAGTTTCAAAGAATGCTTCTGTCTAGGTTTTATGTGAAGATATTTCCTTTTCCACCATAAGCCTCAAAGCCCTCCAAATGAACACTTGCAGATTCTACAAAAAGAGTGTTTCAAAACTGCTCTTTGAAAAGAAGTGTTCACCTCTGTGAGTTGGATTCATACTTCACAAAGCAGTCTCACAGAACGCTTCTGTTTAGTTTTTATGGGAAGATATTCCCGTTTCCAACGAAGGCCTGAACGGGCTCCAAATATCCACTTGCAGATTCTGCAAAAACAGACTTTCAAAACTGCTCTATCAAAAGGAATGCTTAGCTCTCCGAGTTGAATGCACACATCATAAAACGGTTTCTGAGAATGCTTCTGCCTGGCTTATATGTGAAGATATTTCCTTTTCCACCATAGGCCTCAAAGCGCTCCAAATGAACACTTGCAGATTCTACAAAAAGAGTGTTTCAAAACTGCTCGTTCAAACAAGTGTTCAACTCTTTGAGTTGGATTAATACTACACAAAGCAGTTTCACAGAACTCTTCTGTTTAGTTTTTATGGGAAGATATTCCCGTTTCTAACGAAGGCCTGAAAGGTTTCCAAATATCCACCAGCAGATTCTGCAAAAAGAGAGTTTCAAAACTGCTCTATCAAAAGGAAGGCTTAACTCTCCGAGTTGAATGCACACATCATAAAGATGTTTCTGAGAATGCTTCTGCCTGGTTTATAAGTGAAGATGTTTCCTTTTCCACCATAGGCCTCAAAGCGCTCCAAATGAACACTTGGAGATTCTACAAAAAGAGTGTTTCAAAACTGCTCTTTGAAAAGAAATGTTCAACTGTGTGATTTGGATTCATACTTCAAAAAGCAGTTTCACAGAACCCTTCCGTTTAGTTTTTATGGGAAGATATTCCCGTTTCCAACGAAGGCCTGAAATGGCTCCAAATATCCACCTGCAGATTCTGCAAAAACAGAGTTTCAAAACTGCTCTATCAAAAGGAAGGCTTATCCCTCCGAGTTGAATGCACACATCATAAAGAGGTTTCTCAGAATGCTTCTGCCTGGTTTATAAGTGAAGATATTTCCTTTTCCACCATAGGCCTCGAAGCGCTCCAAATGAACACTTGCAGATTCTACAAAAAGTGTGTTTCATAACTGCTCTAGCAAAGGAAAGGTTCAACTCTGTGAGTTGAACACACACATCACAAAGCAGTTTGTGAGAATGCTTCTGTCCAGTTTTTATGAGAAGATATTCCCGTTTCTAACAAAGGCCTGAAGGAGCTCCAAATGTCCACCTGCAGATGCTGCAAAAAGACTCTTTCCAAACTGCTCCATTAAAAGGAAGTTTCAACTCTGTGAGTTGAATGCACACATCAGAAAGAAGTTTCAAGGAATGCTTCTGTCGAGGTTTTATGTGAAGATATTTCCTTTTCCACCATAGGCCTCAAAGCGCTCCAAATGAATACTTGCAGATTCTACAAAAAGAGGGTTTCAAAACTGCTCTTTCAAAAGAAGTGTTCAACTCTTTGAGTTGGATTCATACTACACAAAGCAGTTTCACAGAACTCTTCTGTTTAGTTTTTATGGAAGATATTCCCGTTTCTAACGAAGGCCTGAAAGGGTTCCAAATATCCACCAGCAGATTATGCAAAAACAGAGTTTCAAAACTGCTCTATCAAAAGGAAGGCTTAACTCTCCGAGTTGAATGCACACATCATAAAGATGTTTCTGAGAATGCTTCTGCCTGGTTTATAAGTGAAGATATTTCCTTTTCCATCATAGGCCTCAAAGCGCTCCAATTGAACACTTGCAGATTCTACAAAAAGAGTGTTTCAAAACTGCTCTTTCAAAAGAAGTGTTCAACTCTGTGAGTTGGATTCATACTACACAAAGCAGTTTCACAGAACGCTTCTGTTTAGTTTTTATGGGAAGTTATTCCCGTTTCCAACGAAGGCCTGAAAGGGTTCCAAATATCCACTAGCAGATTCTGCAAAAACAGAGTTTCAAAACAGCTCTATCAAAAGGATGGCTTATCTCTCCGAGTTCAATGCACACATCATAAAGAGGTTTCTGAGAATGCTTCTGCCTGGTTTATAAGTGAAGATATTTCCTTTTCCACCGTAGGCCTCAAAGCGCTCCAAATGAACACTTGCAGATTCTACAGAAAGAGTGTTTCAAAACTGCTCTTTCAAAAGAAGTGTTCAACTCTGTAAGTTGGATTCATACTACACAAAGCAGTTTCACAGAACGCTTCTGTTTAGTTTTTATGGGAAGATATTACCGTTTCCAACGAATGCCTGAAAGGGTTCCAAATATCCACTTGCAGATTCTGCAAAAACAGAGTTTCAAATCTGCTCTATCAAAAGGAAGGCTTATCTCTCCGAGTTGAATGCACACATCATAAAGATGTTTCTGAGAATGCTTCTGCCTGGTTTATAAGTGAAGATATTTCCTTTTCCACCATAGGCCTCAAAGCGCTCCAAATGAACACTTGCAGATTCTACAAAAAGAGTGTTTCAAAACTGCTCTTTCAAAAGAAGTGTTCAACTCTGTGAGTTGGATTCATACTACACAAAGCAGTTTCACACAACGCTTCTGTTTAGTTTTTTTGGGAACATATTCCCGTTTCCAACGAAGGAGTGATAGTGCTCCAAATATCCACTTGCAGATTCTGCAAAAACACAGTTTCAAAACTGCTCTATCAAAAGGAAGGCTTATCTCTCTCAGTTGAGTGCACACATCATAAAGAGGTTTCTGAGAATGCTTCTGCCTGGTTTATATGTGAAGATATTTCCTTTTCCACCATAGGCCCCAAAGCCCTCCTAATGAACACTTGCAGATTCTACAAAAAGTGTGTTTCATAACTGCTCTAGCAAAGGAAAGGTTCAACCCTGTGAGTTGAACACACACATCACAAAGCAGTTTGTGAGAATGCTTCTATCCTGTTTTTATGGGAAGATATTCCCGTTTCTAACAAAGGCCTGAAAGAGCTCCAAATATCCACTTGCAGATGCTGCAAAAAGACTCTTTCCAAACTGCTCCATGAAAAGGAAGGTTCAACTCTGTGAGTTGAATGCACACATCATAAGGAAGTTTCAAAGAATGCTTCTGTCTAGGTTTTATGTGAAGATATTTCCTTTTCCACCAAAGGCCTGAAAGCGCTCCAAATGAACACTTGCAGATTCTACAAAAAGAGTGTTTCAAAACTGCTCTTTCAAAAGAAGTGTTCAACTCTGTGATTTCGATTGATACTTCACAAATTCTCACAGAACGCTTCTGTTTAGTTTTTATGGGAAGATATTCCCGTTTCCAACGAAGGCCTGAAAGGGCTCCAAATATCCACTTGCGGATTCTGCAAAAACAGTGTTTCAAAACTGCTTTATCAAAAGGAATGCTTAGCTCTCCGAGTTGAATGCACACATCATAAAGAGGTTTCTGAGAATGCTTCTGCCTGGCTTATATGTGAAGATATTTCCTTTTCCACCATAGGCCTCAAAGCGCTCCAAATGAACACTTGCAGATTCTACAAAAAGAGTGTTTCAAAACTGCTCTTCCAAAGAAGTGTTCAACTCTGTGAGTTCGATTCATACTTCACAAAGCAGTCTCGCAGAACTCTTTTGTTTAGTTTTTATGGGAAGATGTTCCCGTTTCCAACGAAGGCCTGAAAGGGCTCCAAATATCCACTTGCAGATTCTGCAAAAACGGAGTTTCAAAACTGCTCTATCAAAACGAAGTCTTACCTCTCTGAGTTGAATGCACACATCATAAAGTGGTTACTGAGAATGCTTCTGCCTGGTTTATAAATGAAGATATTTCCTTTTCCACCATAGGCCACATAGCGCTCCAAATGAACACTTGCAGATTCTACAAAAAGAGTGTTTCATAACTGCTCTAGCAAAGGAAAGTTTCAACTCTGTGAGTTGAACACACACATCACAAAGCAGTTTGTGAGCATGCTTCTGTCCAGTTTTTATGGGAAGATATTCCCGTTTATAACAAAGGCCTGAAAGAGCTCCAATTATACACTTGCAGATGCTGCAAAAAGACTCTTTCCAAACTGCTCCATGAAAAGGAAGGTTCAACTCTGTGAGTTGAATGCACACATCATAAAGAAGTTTCAAAGAATGCTTCTGTCTAGGTTTTATGTGAAGATATTTCCTTTTCCACCACAGGCCTCAAAGCGCTCCAAATGAACACTTGAAGATTCTACAAAAAGAGTTTTTCAAAACTGCTCTTTCAAAAGAAGTGTTCAACTCTGTGAGTTGGATTCATACTACATAAAGCAGTTTCACAGAACGCTTCTGTTTAGTTTTTATGGGAAGATATTCCCGTTTCCAACGAAGATCTGAAAGGGCTCCAAATATCCACTTGCAGATTCTGCAAAAACAGAGTTTCTAAACTGCTCTATCAAAAGGAAGGCTTATCTCTCTGAGTTGAATGCACACATCATAAAGAGGTTTCTGAGAATGCTTCTGCCTGGTTTATATGTGAAGATATTTCCTTTTCCACCATAGGCCTCAAAGCGCTCCAAATGAACACTTGCAGATTCTACAAAAAGAGTGTTTCAAAACTGCTCTTTAAAAAGAAGTGTTGAACTCTGTGAGTTGGATTCATACTACACAAAGCAGTCTCACAGAACTCTTCTGTTTAGTTTTTATGGGAAGATATTCCCGTTTCCAACGAAGGCCTGAAACGGCTCCAAATATACACTTGCAGATTCTGCACAAACGGATTTTCAAATCTGCTCTATCAAAACGAAGGCTTATCTCTCTGAGTTGAATGCACACATCATAAAGTGGTTGCTGGGAATGATTCTGCCTGGTTTCTAAGTGAAGATATTTCCTTTTCCACCATAGGCCTCAAAGCGCCCCAAATGAACACTTGCAGATTCTACAAAAAGAGTGTTCCATAACTGCTGTAGCAAAGGAAAGTTTCAACTCCTTGATTTGAACACACACATCACAAAGCAGTTTGTGAGCATGCTTCTGTCCAGTTTTTATGGGAAGATATTCCCGTTTATAACAAAGGCCTGAAATAGCTCCAAATATCCACTTGCAGATGCTGCAAAAAGACTCTTTCCAAACTGCTCCATGAAAAGGAAGGTTCAATTCTGTGAGTTGAATGCCCACATCATAAAGAAGTTTCAACGAATGCTTCTGTCTTGGTTTTATGTGAAGATATTTCCTTTTCCACCATAGGCCTCAAAGCGCTCCAAATGAACACTTGCAGATTCAACATAAAGATTGTTTCAAAACTGCTCTTTCAAAAGAAGTGTTCAACTCTGTGAGTTGGATTCATACTACACAAAGCAGTTTCACAGAACCCTTCTGTTTAGTTTTTATGCGAAGATATTCCCGTTTCCAACGAAGGCCTGAAAGGGCTCCAAATATCCACTTGCAGATTCTGCAAAAACGGAGTTTCAAAACTGCTCTATCAAAAGGAAGGCTTAACTCTCCGAGTTGAATGCACACATCATAAAGATGTTTCTGACAATGCTTCTGCCTGGTTTATAAGTGAAGATATTTCCTTTTCCACCATAGGCCTCAAAGCGCTCCAAATGAACACTTGCAGATTCTACAAAGAGAGTGTTTCAAAACTGCTCTTTCAAAAGAAGTGTTCAACTCTGTGAGTTGGATTCATACTACACAAAGCAGTTTCACAGAACGCTTCTGTTTAGTTTTTCTGGGAAGATATTCCCGTTTCCAACGAAGGCCTGAAAGGGTTCCAAATATCCACTAGCAGATTCTGCAAAAACAGAGTTTCAAAACTGCTCCATCAAAAGGAAGTCTTAGCTCTCCGAGTTGAATGCACACATCATAAAGAGGTTTCAGAGAATGCTTCTGCCTGGTTTATAATTGAAGATATTTCCTTTTCCACCATAGGCCTCAAAGCTCTCCAAATGAACACTTGCAGATTCTACAAAAAGAGTGTTTCAAAACTGCTCTTTCAAAAGAAGTGTTCAACTCTGTGAGTTGGATTCATACTTCAGGAAGCAGTCTCACAGAACGCTTCTGTTTAGTTTTTATGGGAAGATATCCCCGTTTCCAATGAAGCCCTGAAAGGGCTCCAAATATCCACTTGCAGATTCTGCAAAAACGGAGTTTCAAAACTGCTCTATCAAAACGAAGGCTTATCTCTCTGAGTTCAATTCACACATCATAAAGTATTTACTGAGAATGCTTCTGCCTGGTTTATAAGTGAAGATATTTCCTTTTCCACCGTAGGCACAAAGCGCTCCAAATGAACATTTGCAGATTCTACAAAAAGAGTGTTTCATAACTGCTCTAGCAAAGGAAAGGTTCAACTCTGTGAGTTGAACACACACATCACAAAGCAGTTTGTGAGCATGCTTCTGTCCAGTCTTTATTGGAAGATATTCCCTTTTCTAACAAAGGCGTGAAAGAGCTCCAAATATCCACTTGCAGATGCTGCAAAAAGACTCTTTGGAAACTGCTCCATGAAAAGGAAGTTTCAACTCTATGAGTTAAGGGCATACATCATAAAGAAGTTTCAAAGAGTGCTTCTGTCTAGGTTTTATGTGAAGATATTTCCTTTTCCACCATAGGCCTCAAAGCGCTCCAAATGAACACTTGCAGATTCTACAAAAAGAGTGTTTGTAAACTGCTCTTTCAAAAGAAGTGTTCAACTCTGTGAGTTGGATTCATAGTACACAAAGCAGTTTCACAGAACGCTTCTGTTTAGTTTTTATGGGAAGATATTCCCGTTTCCATTGAAGGCCTGAAAGGGTTGCAAATATCCACTAGCAGATTCTGCAAAAACACAGTTTCAAAACTGCTCTATCAAAAGGAATGCTTTTCTCTCCGAGTTGAATGCACACATCATAAAGAGGTTTCTGAGAATGCTTCTGCCTGGTTTATAAGTGAAGATATTTCCTTTTCTACCATAGGATTCAAAGCGCTCCAAATGAACACTTGCAGATTCTACAAAAAGTGTGTTTCATAACTGCTCTAGCAAAGGAACGCTTCAACTCTGTGAGTTGAACACACACATCACAAAACAGTTTGTGAGAATGCTTCTCTCCAGTTTTTATTGGAAGATATTCCCGTTTCTAACTAACGCCTGAAAGAGCTCCAAATATCCACTTGCAGATGCTGCAAAAAGACTCTTTCCAAACTGCTCCATGAAAAGGAAGGTTCAACTCTGTGAGTTGAATGCACACATCATAAAGAAGTTTCAAAGAATGCTTCTGTCTAGGTTTTATGTGAAGATATTTTCTTTTCCACCATAGGCCTCAAAGCGCTCCAAATGAACACTTGCAGATTCCACAAAAAGAGTGTTTCAAAACTGCTCTTTGAAAAGAAGTGTTCAACACTGTGAGTTGGATTCATACTACACAAAGCAGTTTCACAGAACGCTTCTGTTTAGTTTTCATGGGAAGATATCCCCGTTTCCAACGAAGGCCTGAAAAGGTTCCAAATATCCACTAGCAGATTCTGCAAAAACAGAGTTTCAAATCTGCTCTATCAAAAGGAAGGCTTATCTCTCCGAGTTGAATGCACATATCATAAAGATGTTTCTGAGAATGCTTCTGCCTGGTTTATATGTGAAGATATTTCCTTTTCCACCATAGGCCTCAAAGCGCTCCTAATGAACACTTGAAGATTCTACAAAAAGTGTGTTTCATAACTGCTCTAGCAAAGGAAAGGTTCAACTCTGTGAGTTGAACACACACATCACAAAGCAGTTTGTGAGAATGCTTCTGTCCTGTATTTATGGGAAGATATTCCCGTTTCTCAAAAGGGCCTGAAAGAGCTCCAAATATCCACTTGCAGATGCTGCAAAAAGACTCTTTCCAAACTGCTCCATGAAAAGGAAGGTTCAACTCTGTGAGTTGAATGCACACATC
Organism: Pongo pygmaeus; assembly: GCF_028885625.2. Classification (NCBI taxonomy): domain Eukaryota; kingdom Metazoa; phylum Chordata; class Mammalia; order Primates; family Hominidae; genus Pongo; species Pongo pygmaeus. The sequence goes on from NC_085930.1 coordinate 23,814,834, forward strand.
ATAAAGAAGTTTCAAAGAATGCTTCTGTCTAGGTTTTATGTGAAGATATTTCCTTTTCCACCATTGGCCTCAAAGCGCTCCAAAGGAACACTTGCAGATTCTACAAAAAGAGTGTTTCAAAACTGCTCTTTGTAAAGAAGTGTTCAACTCTGTGAGTTGGATTCATACTTCACAAAGCAGTATCACAGAACGCTTCTGTTTAGTTTTTATGGGAAGATATTCCCGTTTCCAACGAAGGCCTGAAAGGGCTCCAAATATCCACTTGCAGATTCTACAAAAACAGAGTTTCAAAACTGCTCTATCAAAAGAATGCTTAGCTCTCCGAGTTGAATGCACACATCATAAAAAGGTTTCTGAGAATGCTTCTGCCTGGTTTATATATGAAGATATTTCCTTTTCCACCATAGGCCTCAAAGCGCTCAAATTAACACTTGCAGATTCTACAAAAAGAGTGTTTCAAAACTGCTCTTTCAAAAGAAGTGTTCAACTCTGTGAGTTGGATTCATACTACACAAAGCAGTCTCACAGAACTCTTCTGTTTAGGTTTTATGGGAAGATATTCCCGTTTCCAACGAAGGCCTGAAACGGCTCCAAATATCCACTTGCAGATTCTGCAAAAACGGAGTTTCAAATCTGCTCTATCAAAACGAAGGCTTATCTCTCTGAGTTGAATGCACACATCATAAAGTGGTTACTGAGAATGCTTCTGCCTGGTTTCTAAGTGAAGATATTTCCTTTTCCACCGTAGGCCACAAAGCGCTCCAAATGAACACTTGCAGATTCTACAAAAAGAGTGTTCCATAACTGCTGTAGCAAAGGAAAGGTTCAACTCCGCGATTTGAACACACACATCTCAAAGCAGTTTGTGAGCATGCTTCTGTCCAGTTTTTATGGGAAGATATTCCCGTTTCTAACAAAGGCCTGAAAGAGCTCCAAATATCCACTCGTAGATGCTGCAAAAAGAATCTTTCCAAACTGCTCCATGAAAAGTAAGGTTCAACTCTGTGAGTTGAATGCCCACATCATAAAGAAGTTTCAAAGAATGCTTCTGTCTAGGTTTTATGTGAAGATATTTCCTTTTCCACCATAGGCCTCAAAGCGCTCCTAATGAACACTTGCAGATTCTACAAAAAGAGTGTTTCGAAACTGCTCTTTCAAAAGAAGTGTTCAACTCTGTGAGTTGGATTCATACTACACAAAGCAGTTTCACAGAACCCTTCTGTTTAGTTTTTATGGGAAGATATTCCCGTTCCCAACGAAGGCCTGAAAGGGCTCCAAATATCCACTTGCAGATACTGCAAAAACGGAGTTTCAAAACTGCTCTATAAAAACGAAGGCTTATCTCTCTGAGTTGAATGCACACATCATAAAGTGGTTACTGAGAATGCTTCTGCCTGGTTTATAAGTGAAGATATTTCCTTTTCCACCGTAGGCCTCAAAGCGCTCCAAATGAACACTTGCAGATTCTACAAAAAGAGTGTTTCATAACTGCTGTAGCAAAGGAAAGGTTCAACTCCGTGATTTGAACACACACATCACAAAGCAGTTTGTGAGCATGCTTCTGTCCAGTTTTTATGGGAAGATATTCCCGTTTCTAACAAAGGCCTGAAAGAGCTCCAAATATCCACTTGCAGATGCTGCAAAAAGACTCTTTCCAAACTGCTCCATGAGAAGGAAGGTTCAACTCTGTGAGTTGAATGCACACATCATAAAGAAGTTTCAAAAATGCTTCTGTCTAGGTTTTATGTGAAGATATTTCCTTTTCCACGATAGGCCTCAAAGCGCTCCAAATGAACACTTGCAGATTCTACAAAAAGAGTGTTTCAAAACTGCTCTTTCAAAAGAAGTGTTCAACTCTGTGAGTTGGATTCATACTACACAAAGCAGTTTCACAGAACGCTTCTGTTTAGTTTTTCTGGGAAGATATTCCCGTTTCCAACGAAGGCCTGGAAGTGTTCCAAATATCCACTAGCAGATTCTGCACAAACAGAGTTTCAAAACTGCTCCATCAAAAGGAAGACTTAGCTCTCCGAGTTGAATGCACACATCATAAAGTGGTTTCTGAGAATGCTTCTGCCTGGTTTATAAGTGAAGATATTTCCTCTTCCACCATAGGCCTCAAAGCTCTCCAAATGAACACTTGCAGATTCTACAAAAAGAGTGTTTCAAAACTGCTCTTTCAAAAGAAGTGCTCAACTTTGTGAGTTGGATTCATACTTCACAAAGTCTCACAGAACGCTTCTGTTTAGTCTTTATGGGAAGATATTCCCGTTTCCAACGAAGGCCTGAAAGGGCTCCAAATAACCACTTGCAGATTCTGCAAAAACAGAGTCTCAAAACTGCTCTACCAAAAGGAATGCTTAGCTCTCCGAGTTGAATGCACACATCATAAAGAGGTTTCTCAGAATGCTTCTGCCTGGCTTATATGTGAAGATATTTCCTTTTCCACCATAGGCCTCAAAGCGCTCCAAATGAACACTTGCAGATTCAACAAAAAGAGTGTTTCAAAACTGCTCTTTCAAAAGAAGTGTTCAACTCTGTGAGTTGGATTCATACTTCAAAAAGCAGTTTCACAAAACCCTTCTGTTTAGTTTTTATTGGAAGATATTCCCGTTTCCAACGAAGGCCTGAAAGGGCTCCAAATATCCACTTGCAGATTCTGCAAAAACAGAGTTTCAAAACTGCTGTATCAAAAGGAAGACTTATCTCTCCGAGTTGAATGCACACATCATAAAGAGGTTTCTGAGAATGCTTCTGCCTGGTTTATAAGTGAAGATATTTCCTTTTCCACCGTAGGCCTCAAAGCGCTCCAAATGAACACTTGCAGAATCTACAAAAAGTGTGTTTCATAACTGCTCTAACAAAGGAAAGGTTCAAATCTGTGAGTTGAACACACACATCACTAAGCAGTTTGTGAGAATCCTTCTGTCCAGTTTTTATGAGAAGATATTCCCGTTTCTAACAAAGGCCTGAAAGAGCTCCAAATATCCACCTGCAGAAGCTGCAAAAAGACTCTTTCCAAACTGCTCCATCAAAAGGAAGGTTCAACTCTGTGGGTTGAATGCACACATCATATAGAAGTTTCAAAGAATGCTTCTGTCTAGGTTTTATGTGAAGATATTTCCTTTACCAACATAGGCCTCAAAGCGCTCCAAATGAACACTTGCAGATTCTACAAAAAGAGTGTTTCAAAACTGCTCTTTCAAAAGAAGTGTTCAACTCTGTGAGTTGGATTCATACTTCACAAAGCAGTTTCACAGAACGCTTCTGTTTAGTTTTTATGCGAAGATATTCCCGTTTCCAACGAAGGCCTCAAATGGTTCCAAATATCCACTAGCAGATTCTGCAAAAACAGAGTTTCAAAACTGCTTTATCAAAAGGAAGGCTTAACTATCCGTGTTGAATGCACACATCATAAAGATGTTTCTGAGAATGCTTCTGCCTGGTTTATAAGTGAAGATATTTCCTTTTCCACCATAGGCCTCAAAGCGATCCAAATGAACACTTGCAGATTCTACAAAAAGAGTGTTTCAAAACTGCTCTTTCAAAAGAAGTGTTCAACTCTGTGAGTTGGATTCATACTACACAAAGCAGTTTCACAGAATGCTTCTATCATTTTTTAGGGGAAGATATTCCCGTTTCCAACCAAGGCTTGAAAGGGCTCCAAATATCCACTTGCGGATTCTGCAAAAACACAGTTTCAAAACTGCTCTATCAAAACGAAGTCTTATCTCTCTGAGTTGAATGCACACATCATAAAGAGGTTTCTGGGAATGCTTCTGCCTGGTTTATATGTGAAGATATTTCCTTTTCCACCATAGGCCTCAAAACGCTCCTAATGAACACTTGAAGATTCTACAAAATGTGTGTTTCATAACTGCTCTAGCAAAGGAAAGGTTCAACTCTGTGAGTTGAACACACACATCACAAAGCAGTTTGTGAGAATGCTTCTGTCCTGTTTTTATGGGAAGATATTCCCGTTTCTAACAAGGGCCTGAAATAGCTCTAAATATCCACTTGCAGATGCTGAAAAAAGACACTTTCCAAACTGCTCCATGAAATGGAATGTTCAACTCTGTGAGTTGAATGCACACATCATAAAGAAGTTTCAAAGAATGCTTCTGTCTAGCTTTTATGTGAAGATATTTCCTTTTCCTCCATACGCCTCAAAGCGCTCCAAATGAACACTTGCAGATTCTACAAAAAGAGTGTCTCAAAACTGCTCTTTGAAAAGATGTGTTCAGCTCTGTGAGATGGATTCATACTTCACAAAGCAGTTTCACAGAACGCTTCTGTTTAGTTTTTATGGGAAGATATTCCGGTTTCCAACGAAGGCCTGAAAGGGCTCCAAATATCCACTTGCTGATTCTGCAAAAACACAGTTTCAAAACTGCTCTATCAAAAGGAAGGCTTATCTTTCTGAGTTGAATGCACACATCATAAATAAGTTTCTGAGAATGCTTCTGCCTGGTTTATATGTGAAGATATTTCCTTTTCCACCATAGGCCTCAAAGCGCTCCTAATGAACACTTGCAGATTCTACAAAAAGAGTGTTTCATAACTGCTCTAGCAAAGGAAAGGTTCAACTCTGTGAGTTGAACACACACATCACAAAGCAGTTTGTGAGAATGCTTCTGTCCAATTTTTATGAGAAGATATTCCCGTTTCTAACAAAGGCCTGAAAGAGCTCCAAATATCCACTTGCAGATGCTGCAAAAAGACTCTTTCCAAACTGCTCCATGAAAAGGAAGATTCAACTCTGTGAGTTGAAGGCACACATCATAAAGAAGTTTCAAAGAATGCTTCTGTCTAGGTTTTATGTGAAGATATTTCCTTTTCCAAGATTGGCCTCAAAGCGCTGCAAATGAACACTTGCAGATTCTACAAAAAGAGTGTTTCAAAACTGCTCTTTGAAAAGAAGTGTTCAACACTGTGAGTTGGATTCATACTACACAAAGCAGTTTCACAGAACGCTTCTGTTTAGTTTTCATGGGAAGATATTCCCGTTTCCAACGAAGGCCTGAAAAGGTTCCAAATATCCACTAGCAGATTCTGCAAAAACAGAGTTTCAAATCTGCTCTATCAAAAGGAAGGCTTATCTCTCCGAGTTGAATGCACATATCATAAAGATGTTTCTGAGAATGCTTCTGCCTGGTTTATATGTGAAGATATTTCCTTTTCCACCATAGGCCTCAAAGCGCTCCTAATGAACACTTGAAGATTCTACAAAAAGTGTGTTTCATAACTGCTCTAGCAAAGGAAAGGTTCAACTCTGTGAGTTGAACACACACATCACAAAGCAGTTTGTGAGAATGCTTCTGTCCTGTATTTATGGGAAGATATTCCCGTTTCTCAAAAGGGCCTGAAAGAGCTCCAAATATCCACTTGCAGATGCTGCAAAAAGACTCTTTCCAAACTGCTCCATCAAAAGGAAGGTTCAACTCTGTGAGTTGAATGCACACATCATAAAGAAGTTTCAAAGAATGCTTCTGTCTAGGTTTTATGTGAAGATATTTCCTTTTCCACCATTGGCCTCAAAGCGCTCCAAAGGAACACTTGCAGATTCTACAAAAAGAGTGTTTCAAAACTGCTCTTTGTAAAGAAGTGTCCAACTCTGTGAGTTGGATTCATACTTCACAAAGTAGTATCACAGAACGCTTCTGTTTAGTTTTTATGGGAAGATATTCCCGTTTCCAACGAAGGCCTGAAAGGGCTCCAAATATCCACTTGCAGATTCTACAAAAACAGAGTTTCAAAACTGCTCTATCAAAAGAATGCTTAGCTCTCCGAGTTGAATGCACACATCATGAAAAGGTTTCTGAGAATGCTTCTGCCTGGTTTATATGTGAAGATATTTCCTTTTCCACCATAGGCCTCAAAGCGCTCCAAATGAACACTTGCAGATTCTACAAAAAGAGTGTTTCAAAACTGCTCTTTCAAAAGAAGTGTTCAACTCTGTGAGTTGGATTCATACTACACAAAGCAGTCTCACAGAACTCTTCTGTTTAGTTTTTATGGGAAGATATTCCCGTTTCCAACGAAGGCCTGAAACGGCTCCAAATATCCACTTGCAGATTCTGCAAAAACGGAGTTTCAAATCTGCTCTATCAAAACGAAGGCTTATCTCTCTGAGTTGAATGCACACATCATAAAGTGGTTACTGAGAATGCTTCTGCCTGGTTTCTAAGTGAAGATATTTCCTTTTCCACCGTAGGCCACAAAGCGCTCCAAATGAACACTTGCAGATTCTACAAAAAGAGTGTTCCATAACTGCTGTAGCAAAGGAAAGGTTCAACTCCGCGATTTGAACACACACATCTCAAAGCAGTTTGTGAGCATGCTTCTGTCCAGTTTTTATGGGAAGATATTCCCGTTTCTAACAAAGGCCTGAAAGAGCTCCAAATATCCACTCGTAGATGCTGCAAAAAGAATCTTTCCAAACTGCTCCATGAAAAGTAAGGTTCAACTCTGTGAGTTGAATGCCCACATCATAAAGAAGTTTCAAAGAATGCTTCTGTCTAGGTTTTATGTGAAGATATTTCCTTTTCCACCATAGGCCTCAAAGCGCTCCTAATGAACACTTGCAGATTCTACAAAAAGAGTGTTTCGAAACTGCTCTTTCAAAAGAAGTGTTCAACTCTGTGAGTTGGATTCATACTACACAAAGCAGTTTCACAGAACCCTTCTGTTTAGTTTTTATGGGAAGATATTCCCGTTTCCAACGAAGGCCTGAAAGGGCTCCAAATATCCACTTGCAGATACTGCAAAAACGGAGTTTCAAAACTGCTCTATAAAAACGAAGGCTTATCTCTCTGAGTTGAATGCACACATCATAAAGTGGTTACTGAGAATGCTTCTGCCTGGTTTATAAGTGAAGATATTTCCTTTTCCACCGTAGGCCTCAAAGCGCTCCAAATGAACACTTGCACATTCTACAAAAAGAGTGTTTCATAACTGCTGTAGCAAAGGAAAGGTTCAACTCCGTGATTTGAACACACACATCACAAAGCAGTTTGTGAGCATGCTTCTGTCCAGTTTTTATGGGAAGATATTCCCGTTTCTAACAAAGGCCTGAAAGAGCTCCAAATATCCACTTGCAGATGCTGCAAAAAGACTCTTTCCAAACTGCTCCATGAGAAGGAAGGTTCAACTCTGTGAGTTGAATGCACACATCATAAAGAAGTTTCAAAAATGCTTCTGTCTAGGTTTTATGTGAAGATATTTCCTTTTCCACGATAGGCCTCAAAGCGCTCCAAATGAACACTTGCAGATTCTACAAAAAGAGTGTTTCAAAACTGCTCTTTCAAAAGAAGTGTTCAACTCTGTGAGTTGGATTCATACTACACAAAGCAGTTTCACAGAACGCTTCTGTTTAGTTTTTCTGGGAAGATATTCCCGTTTCCAACGAAGGCCTGGAAGTGTTCCAAATATCCACTAGCAGATTCTGCACAAACAGAGTTTCAAAACTGCTCCATCAAAAGGAAGACTTAGCTCTCCGAGTTGAATGCACACATCATAAAGTGGTTTCTGAGAATGCTTCTGCCTGGTTTATAAGTGAAGATATTTCCTCTTCCACCATAGGCCTCAAAGCTCTCCAAATGAACACTTGCAGATTCTACAAAAAGAGTGTTTCAAAACTGCTCTTTCAAAAGAAGTGCTCAACTTTGTGAGTTGGATTCATACTTCACAAAGTCTCACAGAACGCTTCTGTTTAGTCTTTATGGGAAGATATTCCCGTTTCCAACGAAGGCCTGAAAGGGCTCCAAATAACCACTTGCAGATTCTGCAAAAACAGAGTCTCAAAACTGCTCTACCAAAAGGAATGCTTAGCTCTCCGAGTTGAATGCACACATCATAAAGAGGTTTCTCAGAATGCTTCTGCCTGGCTTATATGTGAAGATATTTCCTTTTCCACCATAGGCCTCAAAGCGCTCCAAATGAACACTTGCAGATTCAACAAAAAGAGTGTTTCAAAACTGCTCTTTCAAAAGAAGTGTTCAACTCTGTGAGTTGGATTCATACTTCAAAAAGCAGTTTCACAAAACCCTTCTGTTTAGTTTTTATTGGAAGATATTCCCGTTTCCAACGAAGGCCTGAAAGGGCTCCAAATATCCACTTGCAGATTCTGCAAAAACAGAGTTTCAAAACTGCTGCATCAAAAGGAAGACTTATCTCTCCGAGTTGAATGCACACATCATAAAGGGGTTTCTGAGAATGCTTCTGCCTGGTTTATAAGTGAAGATATTTCCTTTTCCACCGTAGGCCTCAAAGCGCTCCAAATGAACACTTGCAGAATCTACAAAAAGTGTGTTTCATAACTGCTCTAACAAAGGAAAGGTTCAAATCTGTGAGTTGAACACACACATCACTAAGCAGTTTGTGAGAATCCTTCTGTCCAGTTTTTATGAGAAGATATTCCCGTTTCTAACAAAGGCCTGAAAGAGCTCCAAATATCCACCTGCAGAAGCTGCAAAAAGACTCTTTCCAAACTGCTCCATCAAAAGGAAGGTTCAACACTGTGGGTTGAATGCACACATCATATAGAAGTTTCAAAGAATGCTTCTGTCTAGGTTTTATGTGAAGATATTTCCTTTACCAACATAGGCCTCAAAGCGCTCCAAATGAACACTTGCAGATTCTACAAAAAGAGTGTTTCAAAACTGCTCTTTCAAAAGAAGTGTTCAACTCTGTGAGTTGGATTCATACTTCACAAAGCAGTTTCACAGAACGCTTCTGTTTAGTTTTTATGCGAAGATATTCCCGTTTCCAACGAAGGCCTCAAATGGTTCCAAATATCCACTAGCAGATTCTGCAAAAACAGAGTTTCAAAACTGCTTTATCAAAAGGAAGGCTTAACTATCCGTGTTGAATGCACACATCATAAAGATGTTTCTGAGAATGCTTCTGCCTGGTTTATAAGTGAAGATATTTCCTTTTCCACCATAGGCCTCAAAGCGATCCAAATGAACACTTGCAGATTCTACAAAAAGAGTGTTTCAAAACTGCTCTTTCAAAAGAAGTGTTCAACTCTGTGAGTTGGATTCATACTACACAAAGCAGTTTCACAGAATGCTTCTATTATTTTTTAGGGGAAGATATTCCCGTTTCCAACCAAGGCTTGAAAGGGCTCCAAATATCCACTTGCGGATTCTGCAAAAACACAGTTTCAAAACTGCTCTATCAAAACGAAGTCTTATCTCTCTGAGTTGAATGCACACATCATAAAGAGGTTTCTGGGAATGCTTCTGCCTGGTTTATATGTGAAGATATTTCCTTTTCCACCATAGGCCTCAAAACGCTCCTAATGAACACTTGAAGATTCTACAAAATGTGTGTTTCATAACTGCTCTAGCAAAGGAAAGGTTCAACTCTGTGAGTTGAACACACACATCACAAAGCAGTTTGTGAGAATGCTTCTGTCCTGTTTTTATGGGAAGATATTCCCGTTTCTAACAAGGGCCTGAAATAGCTCTAAATATCCACTTGCAGATGCTGAAAAAAGACACTTTCCAAACTGTTCCATGAAATGGAATGTTCAACTCTGTGAGTTGAATGCACACATCATAAAGAAGTTTCAAAGAATGCTTCTGTCTAGGTTTTATGTGAAGATATTTCCTTTTCCTCCATACGCCTCAAAGCGCTCCAAATGAACACTTGCAGATTCTACAAAAAGAGTGTCTCAAAACTGCTCTTTGAAAAGATGTGTTCAGCTCTGTGAGATGGATTCATACTTCACAAAGCAGTTTCACAGAACGCTTCTGTTTAGTTTTTATGGGAAGATATTCCCGTTTCCAACGAAGGCCTGAAAGGGCTCCAAATATCCACTTGCTGATTCTGCAAAAACACAGTTTCAAAACTGCTCTATCAAAAGGAAGGCTTATCTTTCTGAGTTGAATGCACACATCATAAATAAGTTTCTGAGAATGCTTCTGCCTGGTTTATATGTGAAGATATTTCCTTTTCCACCATAGGCCTCAAAGCGCTCCTAATGAACACTTGCAGATTCTACAAAAAGAGTGTTTCATAACTGCTCTAGCAAAGGAAAGGTTCAACTCTGTGAGTTGAACACACACATCACAAAGCAGTTTGTGAGAATGCTTCTGTCCAATTTTTATGAGAAGATATTCCCGTTTCTAACAAAGGCCTGAAAGAGCTCCAAATATCCACTTGCAGATGCTGCAAAAAGACTCTTTCCAAACTGCTCCATGAAAAGGAAGATTCAACTCTGTGAGTTGAAGGCACACATCATAAAGAAGTTTCAAAGAATGCTTCTGTCTAGGTTTTATGTGAAGATATTTCCTTTTCCAAGATTGGCCTCAAAGCGCTGCAAATGAACACTTGCAGATTCTACAAAAAGAGTGTTTCAAAACTGCTCTTTCAAAAGAAGTGTTCAACTCTGTGAGTTGGATTCATACTACACAAAGCAGTTTCACAGAACGCTTCTGTTTAGTTTTTCTGGGAAGATATTCCCGTTTCCAACGAAGGCCTGGAAGGGTTCCAAATATCCACTAGCAGATTCTGCAAAAACAGAGTTTCAATACTGCTCCATCAAAAGGAAGACTTAGCTCTCCGAGTTGAATGCACACATCATAAAGAGGTTTCTGAGAATGCTTCTGCCTGGTTTATAAGTGAAGATATTTCCTTTTCCACCATAGGCCTCAAAGCGCTCCAAATGAACACTTGCAGATTCTACAAAAAGAGTGTTTCAAAACTGCTCTTTCAAAAGAAGTGTTCAACTCTGTGAGTTGGATTCATACGACACAAAGCAGTTTCACAGAACGCTTCCGTTTAGTTTTTCTGGGAAGATATTCCCGTTTCCAAAGAAGGCCTGAAAGGGTTCCAAATATCCACTAGCAGATTCTGCAAAAACAGAGTTTCAAAACTGCTCTATCAAAAGGAAGGCTTAACTCTCCGAGTTGAATGCACACATCATAAAGATGTTTCTGAGAATGCTTCTGCCTGGGTTATAAGTGAAGATATTTCCTTTTCCACCATAGGCCTCAAAGCGCTCCAAATGAACACTTGCAGATTCTACAAAAAGAGTGTTTCAAAACTGCTCTTTCAAAAGAAGTGTTCAACTCTGTGAGTTGGATTCATACTACACAAAGCAGTTTCACAGAAGGCTTCTGTTTAGTTTTTATGGGAAGATATTCCCGTTTCCAACGAAGGGCTGAAAGGGCTCCAAATATCCACGTGCAGATTCTGCAAAAACACAGTTTCAAAACTGCTTTATCAAAAGGAAGGCTTATCTCTCTGAGTTGAATGCACACATCATAAAGAAGTTTCTGAGAATGCTTCTGCCTGGTTTATGTGTGAAGATATTTCCTTTTCCACCATAGGCCTCAAAGCGCTCCTAATGAACACTTGCAGATTCTACAAAAAGAGTGTTTCATAACTGCTCTAGCAAAGGAAAGGTTCAACTCTGTGAGTTGAACACACACATCACAAAGCAGTTTGTGAGAATGCTTCTGTCAAGTTTTCATGAGAAGATATTCCCGTTTCTAACAAAGGCCTGAAAGAGCTCCAAATATCCACCTGCACATGCTGCAAAAAGACTCTTTCCAAACTGCTCCATGAAAAGGAAGGTTCAACTCTGTGAGTTGAATGCACACATCATAAAGAAGTTTCAAAGAATGCTTCTGTCTAGGTTTTATGTGAAGATATTTCCTTTTCCACCACAGGCCTCAAAGCGCTCCAAATGAACACTTGCAGATTCTACAAAAAGAGTGGTTCAAAACTGCTCTTTGAAAAGAAGTGTTCAACTCTGTGAGTTGGATTCATACTTCACAAAGCAGTTTCACAGAACGCTTCTGTTTAGTTTTTATGGGAAGATATTCCCGTTTCCAACGAAGGCCTGAAAGGGCTCCAAATATCCACTTGCAGATTCTGCAAAAACACAGTTTCAAAACTACTCTATCAAAAGGAAGGCTTATCTCTCTGAGTTGAATGTACACATCATAAAGAGGTTTCTGAGAATGCTTCTGCCTGGTTTATATGTGAAGATATTTCCTTTTCCACCATAGGCCTCAAAGCGCTCCTAATGAACACTTGCAGATTCTACAAAAAGTGTGTTTCATAACTGCTCTAGCAAAGGAAAGGTTCAACTCTGTGAGTTGCACACACACATCACAAAGCAGTTTGTGAGAATGCTTCTGTCCTGTTTTTATGGGAAGATATTCCCGTTTATAACAAAGGCCTGAAAGAGCTCCAAATATCCACTTGCAGATGCTGCAAAAAGACTCTTTCCAAACTGCTCCATGAAAAGGAAGGTTCAACTCTGTGAGTTGAATGCACACATCATAAAGAAGTTTCAAAGAATGCTTCTGTCTAGGTTTTATGTGAAGATATTTCCTTTTCCACCATAGGCCTCAAAGCGTTCCAAATGAACACTTGCAGATTCTACAAAAAGAGTGTTTCAAAGCTGCTCTTTCAAAAGAAGTGTTCAACTCTGTGAGTTGGATTCATACTACACAAAGCAGTTTCACAGAACGCTTCTGTTTAGTTTTTATGGGAAGATATTCCCGTTTCCAACGAAGGCCTGAAAGGGTTCCAAATATCCTCTAGCAGATTCTGCAAAAACCGAGTTTCAAAACTGCTCCATCAAAAGGAAGACTTAGCTCTCCGAGTTGAATGCACACATCATAAAGAGGTTTCTGAGAAAGCTTCTGCCTCGTTTATAAGTGAAGATATTTCCTTTTCCAGCATAGGCCTCAAAGCGCTCCAAATGAACACTTGCAGATTCTACAAAAAGAGTGTTTCAAAACTGCTCTTTCAAAAGAAGTGTTCAACTCTGTGAGTTGGATTCATACTTCACAAAGCAGTCTCACAGAACGCTTCTGTTTAGTTTTTCTGGGAAGATATTCCCTTTTCCAACGAAGGCCTGAAAGGGTTCCAAATATCCACTAGCAGATTCTGCAAAAAGACTCTTTCCAAACTGCTCCATGAAAAGGAAGGTTCAACTCTATGAGTTAAGTGTAGACATCATAAGGAAGTTTCAAAGAGTGCTTCTGTCTAGGTTTTAGGTGAAGATATTTCCTTTTCCAACATAGGCCTCAAAGCGCTGCAAATGAACACTTGCAGATTCTAAAAAAACAGTATTTCAAAACTGCTCTTTCAAAAGAAGTGTTCAACTCTGTGAGTTGGATTCATACTTCACAAAGCAGTCTCACAGAACTCTTCTGTTTAGTTTTTATGGGAAGATATTCCCGTTTCCAACCAAGGCCTGAAAGGGCTCCAAATATCCACTTGCAGATTCTGCAAAAACGGAGTTTCAAATCTGCTCTATCAAAACGAAGGCTTATCTCTCTGAGTTGAATGCACACATCATAAAGTGTTTACTGAGAATGCTTCTGCGTGGTTTATAAGTGAAGATATTTCCTTTTCCACCGTAGGCCTCAAAGCGCTCCAAATGAACATTTGCAGATTCTACAAGAAGAGTGTTTCATAACTGCTCTAGCAAAGGAAAGGTTCAACTCTGTGAGGTGAACACACACATCACAAAGCAGTTTGTGAGAATGCTTCTGTCCAGTTTTTATAGGAAGATATTCCCTTTTCTAACAAAGGCCTGAAAGAGATCCAAATATCCACTTGCAAATGCTGCAAAAAGACTCTTTCCAAACTGCTCCATGAAAAGGAAGGTTCAACTCTATGAGTTAAGTGCAGACATCATAAAGAAGTTTAAAAGAGTGCTTCTGTCTAGGTTTTATGTGAAGATATTTCCTTTTCCTCCATAGGCCTCAAAGCGCTCCAAATGAACACTTGCAGATTCTAAAAAAAGAGTGTTTCAAAACTGCTCTTTGAAAAGAAGTGTTCAACTCTGTGAGTTGGATTCATACTACACAAAGCAGTTTCACAGAACGCTTCTGTTTAGTTTTTATGGGAAGATATTACCGTTTCCAACGAAGGCCTGAAATGGTTCCAAATATCCACTAGTAGATTCTGTAAAAACAGAGTTTCTAATCTGCTCTATCAAAAGGAAGGCTTATCTCTCTGAGTTGAATGCACACAACATAAAGACTTTTCTGAGAATGCTTCTGCCTGGTTTATAAGTGAAGATATTCCCTTTTCCACCGTAGGCCTCAAAGCGCTCCAAATGAACACTTGCAGATTCTACAAAAAGAGTGTTTCATAACTGCTCTAGCAAACCAAAGGTTAAACTCTGTGAGTTGAACACACACATCACAAAGCAGTTTGTGAGAATGCTTCTGTCCTGTTTTTATGGGAAGATATTCCCATTTCTAACAAAGGCCTGAAAGAGCTCCAAATATCCACTTGCTGATGCTGCAAAAAGACTCTTTCCAAACTGCTCCATGAAAAGGAAAGTTCAACTCTGTCAGTTAAGTGCACACATCATAAAGAAGTTTCAAAGAATGCTTCTGTCTAGGTTTTATGTGAAGATATTTCCTTTTCCACCATAGGCCACAAAGCGCTCCAAATGAACAATTGCAGATTCTACAAAATGAGTGTTTAAAAACGGCTCTTTGAAAAGAAGTGTTCAAATCTGTGAGTTGGTTTCATACTTCACAAAGCAGTCTCACAGAACGCTTCTGTTTAGTTTTTATGGGAAGATATTCCCGTTTCCAACGAAGGCCTGAAAGGGCTCCAAATATCCACTTGCAGATTCTGCAAAAACAGAGTTTCAAAACTGCTCTATCAAAAGGAATGCTTAGCTCTCCGAGTTGAATGCACACATCATAAAGAGGTTTCTGAGAATGCTTCTGCCTGGCTTATATGTGAAGATATTTCCTTTTCCACTATAGGCCTCAAAGCGCTCCAAATGAACACTTGCAGATTCTGCAAAAAGAGTGTTTCAAAACTGCTCTTTCAAAAGAAGTGTTCAACTCTGTGAGTTGGATTCACACTTCACAAAGCAGTCTCACAGAACTCTTCTGTTTAGTTTTTATGGGAAGATATTTCCGTTTCCGACGAAGGCCAGAAAGGGCTCCAAATATCCACTTGCAGATTCTGCAAAAACGGAGTTTCAAAACTGCTCTATCAAAACGAAGGCTTATCTCTCTGAGTTGAATGCACACATCATAAAGTGGTTACTGAGAATGCTTCTGCCTGGTTTATATGTGAAGATATTTGCTTTTCCACCGTAGGCCTCAAAGCGCTCCAAATGAACACTTGCAGATTCTACAAAAAGTGTGTTTCATAACTGCTCTAGCAAAGGAAATGTTCAACTCTGTGAGTTGAACACACACATCACAAAGCAGTTTGTGAGAATGCTTCTGTCCTGTTTTTATGGGAAGATATTCCCATTTCTAACAATGGCCTGAAAGAGCTCCAAATATCCACTTGCAGATGCTGCAAAAAGACTCTTTCCAAACTGCTCCATGAAAAGGAAGGTTCAACTCTGTGAGTTGAATGCACACATCATAAAGAAGTTTCAAAGAATGCTTCTGTCTTGGTTTTATGTGAAGATATTTCCTTTTCCACAATAGGCGTCAAAGCGCTCCAAATGAACAATTGCAGATTCTACAACAAGAGTGTTTCAAAACTGCTCTTTGAAAAGAAGTGTTCAACTCTGTGAGTTGGATTCATACTTCACAAAGCAGTCTCACAGAACGCTTCTGTTTAGTTTTTATGGGAAGGTATTCCCGTTTCCAACGAAGGCCTGAAAGGGCTCCAAATATCCACTTGCAGATTCTGCAAAAACAGAGTTTCAAAACTGCTCTATCAAAAGGAATGCTTATCTCTCCGAGTTGAATGCACACATCATAAAAAGGTTTCTGAGAATGCTTCTGCCTGGCTTATATGTGAAGATATTTCCTTTTCCACCATAGGCCTCAAAGCGCTCCAAATGAACACTTGCAGATTCTGCAAAAAGAGTGTTTCAAAACTGCTCTTTCAAAAGAAGTGTTCAACTCTGTGAGTTGGATTCACACTTCACAAAGCAGTCTCACAGAACTCTTCTGTTTAGTTTTTATGGGAAGATATTTCCGTTTCCGACGAAGGCCAGAAAGGGCTCCAAATATCCACTTGAAGATTCTGCAAAAACGGAGTTTCAAAACTGCTCTATCAAAACGAAGGCTTATCTCTCTGAGTTGAATGCACACATCATAAAGTGGTTACTGAGAATGCTTCTGCCTGGTTTATAATTGAAGATATTTCCTTTTCCACCGTAGGCCTCAAAGCGCTCCAAATGAACACTTGCAGATTCTACAAAAAGAGGGTTTCATAACTGCTGTAGCAAAGGAAAGGTTCAACTCTGCGATTTGAACACACACATCACAAAGCAGTTTGTGAGGACGCTTCTGTCCAGTTTTTATGGGAAGATATTCCCGGTTCTAACAAAGGCCTGAAAGAGCTCCAAATATACACTTGCAGATGCTGCAAAAAGACTCTTTCCAAACTGCTCCATGAAAAGGAATGTTCAACTCTGTGACTTGAATGCACACATCATGAAGAAGTTTCAAAGAATGCTTCTGTCTAGGTTTTATGTGAAGATATTTCCTTTTCCACCGTAGGCATCAAAGCGCTCCAAATGAACACTTGCAGATTCTACAAAAAGAGTGTTTCAAAACTGCTCTTTCAAAAGAAGTGTTCAACTCCGTGAGTTGGATTCATACTACACAAAGCAGTTTCACACAACGCTTCTGTTTAGTTTTTTTGGGAAAATATTCCCGTTTCCAACGAAGGCCTGATAGTGCTCCAAATATCCACTTGCAGATTCTGCAAAAACACAGTTTCAAAACTGCTCTATCAAAAGGAAGGCTTATCTCTCTGAGTTGAGTGCACACATCCTAAAGAGGTTTCTGAGAATGCTTCTGCCTGGTTTACAAGTGAAGATATTTCCTTTTCCACCGTAGGCCTCAAAGCGCTCCAAATGAACACTTGCAGATTCTACAAAAAGAGTGTTTCATAGCTGATCTAGCAAAGGAAAGGTTCGACTCTGTGATTTGAACACACACATCACAAAGCAGTTTGTGAGCATGCTTCTGTCCAGTTTTTATGGGAAGATATTCCCGTTTCTAACTAAGGCCTCAAAGAGCTCCAAATATCCACTTGCAGATGCTGCAAAAAGATTCTTTCCAATCTGCTCCATGAAAAGGAAGGTTCAACTCTGTGAGTTGAATGCACACATCATTAAGAAGTTTCAAAGAATGATTCTGTCTAGGTTTTATGTGAAGATATTTCCTTTTCCACCATAGGCCTCAAAGCGCTCCAAATGAACACTTGCATATTCTACAAAAAGAGTGTTTCAAAACTGCTCTTTCAAACGAAGTGTTCAACTCTGTGATTTGGATTCATACTTCACAAAGCAGTCTCACAGAACGTTTCTGTTTAGTTTTTATGGGAAGATATTCCCGTTTCCAACGAAGGCCTGAAAGGGCTCCAAATACCCACTTGCAGATTCTGCAAAAACACAGTTTCAAAACTGCTCTATCAAAAGGAAGGCTTATCTCTCCGAGTTGAATGCACACACCATAAAGAAGTTTCAAAGAATGATTCTGTCTGGGTTTTATGTGAAGATATTTCCTTTTCCACCATAGGCCTCAAAGCGCTCCAAATAAACACTTGCATATTCTACAAAAAGAGTGTTTCAAAACTGCTCTTTCAAACGAAGTGTTCAACTCTGTGAGTTGGATTCATACTTCACAAAGCAGTCTCACAGAACGTTTCTGTTTAGTTTTTATGGGAAGATATTCCCGTTTCCAACGAAGGCCTGAAAGGGCTCCAAATACCCACTTGCAGATTCTGCAAAAACACAGTTTCAAAACTGCTCTATCAAAAGGAAGGCTTATCTCTCCGAGTTGAATGCACACACCATAAAGAGGTTTCTGAGAATGCTTCTGCCTGGTTTATAAGTGAAGATATTTCCTTTTCCACCATAGGCCTCCAAGCGCTCCAAATGAACACTTGCAGATTCTACAAAAAGAGTGTTTCATAACTGCTCTAGCAAAGGAAAGGTTCGACACTGTGATATGAACACACATATCACAAAGCAGTTTGTGAGCATGCTTCTGTCCCGTTTTTGTGGGAAGATATTCCCGTTTCTAACAAAGGCCTGAAAGAGCTCCAAATATCCACTTGCAGATGCTGCAAAAAGATTCTTTCCAATCTGCTCCATGAAAAGGAAGTTTCAACTCTGTGAGTTGAATGCACACATCATGAAGAATTTTCAAAGAATGCTTCTGTCTAAATTTTATGTGAAGATATTTCCTTTTCCACCATAGGCCTCAAAGCGCTCCAAATGAACACTTGCAGATTCTACAAAAAGAGTGTTTCAAAACTGCTCTTTCAAAAGAAGTGTTCAACTCTGTGAGTTCGATTCATACTACACAAAGCAGTTTCACAGAACGCTTCTGTTTAGTTTTTCTGGGAAGATATTCCCGTTTCCAACGAAGGCCTGAAAGGGTTCCAAATATCCGCTAGCAGATTCTGCAAAAAGACTCTTTCCAAACTGCTCCATGAAAAGGAAGTTTCAACTCTATGAGTTAAGTGCAGACATCAAAAAGAAGTTTCAAGGAGTGCTTCTGTCTAGGTCTTATGTGAAGATATTTCCTTTTCCACCCTAGGCCTCAAAGCGCTCCAAATGAACACTTGCAGATTCTACAAAAAGAGTGTTTCATAACTGCTGTAGCAAAGGAAAGGTTCAACTCTGTGATTTGAACACACACATCACAAAGAAGTTTGTGAGCATGCTTCTGTCCAGTTTTTATGGGAAGATATTCCCGTTTCTAACAAAGGCCTGAAAGAGCTCCAAATATCCACTTGCAGATGCTGCAAAAAGACTCTTTCCAAACTGCTCCATGAAAAGGAATGTTCAACTCTGTGACTGGAATGCACACATCATGAAGAAGTTTCAAAGAATGCTTCTGTCTAGGTTTTATGTGAAGATATTTCCTTTTCCACCATAGGCCTCAAAGCGCTCCAAATGAACACATGAAGATTCTACAAAAAGAGTGTTTCAAAACTGCACTTTGAAAAGAAGTGTTCAACTCTGTGAGTTGGATTCATACTTCAAAAAGCAGTTTCACAGAACCATTCTGTTTAGTTTTTATCGGAAGAAATTCCCGCTTCCAACGAAGGCCTTAAAGGGCTGCAAATATCCATTTGCAGATTCTGCAAAAACAGAGTTTCCAAACTGCTCTATCAAAAGGAATGCTTAGCTCTCCGAGTTGAATGCACACATCATAAAGAGGTTTCTGAGAATGCTTCTGCCTGGCTTATATGTGAAGATATTTCCTTTTCCACCATAGGCCTCAAAGCGCTCCAAATGAACACTTGCAGATTAAACAAAAAGAGTGTTTCAAAACTGCTCTTTCAAAAGAAGTGTTCAACTCTGTGAGTTGGATTCATACTTCACAAAGCAGTTTCACAGAACGCTTCTCTTTAGTTTTTATGGGAAGATATTCCCGTTTCCAACGAAGGCCTGAAAGGGCTCCAAATATCCACTTGCAGATTCTGCAAAAACAGAGTTTCAAAACTGCTCTATCAAAAGGAATGCTTAGCTCTCTGAGTCGAATGCACACATCATGAAGAGGTTTCTGAGAATGCTTCTGCCTGGCTTATATGTGAAGATATTTCCTTTTCCACCATAGGCCTCAAAGCCCTCCAAATGAACACTTGCAATTTCTACAAAAAGAGTGTTTCAAAACTGCTCTTTCAAAAGAAGTGTCAACTCTGTGAGTTGGATTCATACTTCAAAAAGCAGTCTCACAGAACTCTTCTGTTTAGTTTTTACGGGAAGATATTCCCGTTTCCAACGAAGGCCTGAAAGGGTTCCAAATATCCACTAGCAGATTCTGCAAAAACAGAGTTTCAAATCTGTTCTATCAAAAGGAAGGCTTAACTCTCCGAGTTGAATGCACACATCATAAAGATGTTTCTGAGAATGCTTCTGCCTCGTTTATAAGTGAAGATATTTCCTTTTCCACCATAGGCCTCAAAGCGCTCCAAATGAACACTTGCAGATTCTACAAAAAGAGTGTTTCAAAACTGCTCTTTCAAAAGAAGTGTTCAACTCTGTGAGTTGGATTCATACTACACAAAGCAGTTTCACACAACGCTTCTGTTTAGTTTTTTTGGGAAAATATTCCCGTTTCCAACGAAGGCCTGATAGTGCTCCAAATATCCACTTGCAGATTCTGCAAAAACACAGTTTCAAAACTGCTCTATCAAAAGGAAGGCTTATCTCTCTGAGTTGAGTGCACACATCATAAAGAGGTTTCTGAGAATGCTTCTGCCTGGTTTATATGTGAAGACATTTCCTTTTCCACCATAGGCCTCAAAGCCCTCCAAATGAACACTTGCAGATTCTACAAAAAGTGTGTTTCATAACTGCTCTAGCAAAGGAAAGGTTCAACCCTGTGAGTTGAACACACACATCACAAAGCAGTTTGTGAGAATGCTTCTGTCCTGTTTTTATGGGAAGATATTCCCGTTTCTAACAAAGGCCCGAAAGAGCTCCAAATATCCACTTGCAGATGCTGCAAAAAGACTCTTTCCAAACTGCTCCATGAAAAGGAGGTTCAACTCTGTGAGTTGAATGCACACATCATAAAGAAGTTTAAAAGAATGCTTCTGTCTAGGTTTTATGTGAAGATATTTCCTTTTCCACCATACGCCTCAAAGCGCTCCAAATGAACACTTGCAGATTCTACAAAAAGAGTGTTTCAAAACTGCACTTTGAAAAGAAGTGTTCAACTCTGTGAGTTGGATTCATACTTCAAAAAGCAGTTTCACAGAACCCTTCTGTTTAGTTTTTATGGGAAGAAATTCCCGCTTCCAACGAAGGCCTGAAAGGGCTCCAAATATCCACTTGCAGATTCTGCAAAAACAGAGTTTCGAAACTGCTCTATCAAAAGGAATGCTTAGCTCTCCGAGTTGAATGCACACATCATAAAGAGGTTTCTGAGAATGCTTCTGCCTGGCTTCTATGTGAAGATATTTCCTTTTCCAGCATAGGCCTCAAAGCGCTCCAAATGAACACTTGCAGATTCTACAAAAAGAGTGTTTCAAAACTGCTCTTTCAAAAGAAGTGTTCAACTCTGTCAGTTGGATTCATACTACACAAAGCAGTTTCACAGAACGCTTCTGTTTAGTTTTTATGGGAAGATCTTCCCGTTTCCAACGGAGGCCTGAAAGGGCTCCAAATATCCACTTTCAGATTCTGCAAAAACAGAGTTTCAAAACTGATCTATCAAAAGGAAGGCTTATCTCTCCGAGTTGAATGAACACATCATAAAGAGGTTTCTGAGAATGCTTCTGCCTGGTTTATAAGTGAAGATATTTCCTTTTCCACCTGAGGCCTCAAAGCACTCCAAATGAGCACTTTCAGATCCTACAAAAAGAGTGCTTCAAAACTGCTCTTTCAAAGGAAGTGTTCAACTCTGTGAGTTGGATTCATACCACACAAAGCAGTTTCACAGAATGCTTCTGTTTATTTTTTTGGGAAGATATTCCCGTTTCCAACGAAGGCCTGAAATGCTCCAAATATCCACTTGCAGATTCTGCAAAAACAGAGTTCCAAAACTGCAGTATCCAAAGGAAGGCTTATCTCTCCGAGTTGAATGCACTCATCATAAAGGGGTTTCTGAGAATGCTTCCGCCTGGTTTATAAGTGAAGATATTTCCTTTTCCACCACAGGCCTCAAAGCGCTCCAAATGAACACATGCAGATTCTACAAAAAGAGTGTTTCATAACTGCTGTAGCAAAGGAAATTTTCAACTCAGTGAGTTGAACACACACATCACAAAGCAGTTTGTGAGAATGCTTCTGTCCAGTTTTTATGGGAAGATATTCCCATTTCTAACAAAGGCCTGAAATAGCTCCAAATATCCACTTGCAGAGGCTGCAAAAAGACTCTTTCCAAACTGCTCCATGAAAAGGAATGTTCAACTCGGTGAGTTGAATGCACACATCATAAAGAACTTTCAAACAATGCTTCTGTCTAGGTTTTATGTGAAGATATTTCCTTTTCCACCATAGGCCTCAAAGCGCTCCAAATGAACACTTGCAGATTCTACAAAAAGAGTGTTGGAAAACTGCTCTTTCAAAAGAAGTGTTCAACTCTGTGAGTTGGATTCATACTTCACAAAGCAGTTTCACAGAACGCTTCTGTTTATTTTTTAAGGGAACGTATTCCCGTTTCCATCAAAGGCCTGAAAGTCCTCCAAATATCCACTTGCAGATTCTGCAGAAACAGAGTTTCAAAACTGCTCTATCAAAAGGAATGCTTATCTCTCCGAGTTGACTGCACACATAATAAAGTGGTTTCTGAGAATGCTTCTGCCTGGTTTATAAGTGAAGATATTTCCTTTTCCACCATAGGCCTCAAAGCGCTCCAAATGAACACTTGCAGATCCTACAAAAAGAGTGCTTCAAAACTGCTCTTTCAAAGGAAGTGTTCAACTCTGTGAGTTGGATTCATACCACACAAAGCAGTTTCACAGAACGCTTCTGTTTATTTTTTTGGGAAGATATTCCCGTTTCCAACGAAGGCCTGAAAGGGCTCCAAATATCCATTTGCAGATTCTGAAAAAACAGAGTTCCAAAACTGCTCTATCAAAGGGAAGGCTTATCTCTCCGAGTTGAATACACATATCCTAAAGAGGCTTCTGAAGTTGCTTCTGCCTGGTTTATAATTGAAGATATTTCCTTTTCCACCTTATGCCTCAAAGCGCTCAAAATGAACACTTGCAGATTCTACAAAAAGAGTGTTTCATAACTGCTGTAGCAAAGGAAAGCTTCAACTCTGTGAGTTGAACACCCACATCAGAAAGCAGTTTGTGAGAATGCTTCTGTCCAGTTTTAATGGGAAGATATTCCCGTTTCTAAGAAAGGCCTGAAAGAGCTCCAAATACCTACATGCAGATGCTGCAAAAAGACTCTTTCCAAACTGCTCCATGAAAAGGAAGGTTCAACTCTGTGAGTTGAATGCACACATCATAAAGAAGTTTCAAAGGATGTTTCTGTCTAGGTTTTATGTGCAGATATTTCCTTTTCCACCGTTGGCTTCAAAGCGCTCCAAATGAACACTTGCAGATTCTACAAAAAGAGTGTTTCAAAACTGTTCTTTCAAAAGAAGTGTTCAACTCTGTGAGTTGGATTCTTACTTCACAAAGCAGTTTCACAGAGCCCTTCTCTTTAGTTTTTATGGGAAGATATTCCCGTTTCCAACGAAGGACTGAAAGGCTCCAAATATCCACTTGCAGATTCTGCAAAAACACAGTTTCAAAACTGCTCTATCGAAAGGAAGGCTTATCTCTCCGAGTTCAATGCACACATCATAAAGAAGTTTCTGAGAATGCTTCTGCCTGGTTTATAAGTGAAGATATTTCCTTTTCCACCAGAGGCCTCAAAGCGCTCCAAATGAACACTTGCAGATTCTACAACTAGAGTGTTTCAAAACTACTGTTTCAAAAGAAGTGTTCAAATCTGTGAGTTGGATTCATGCTACACAAAGCAGTTTCACAGAACGCTTCTGTTTAGTTTTTATGGGAAGATATTACTGTTTCCAACGAAGGCATGAAAGGGCTCCAAATATCCACTTGCAGATTCTGCAAAAACACAGTTTCAAAACTCCTCTATCAAAAGGAAGGCTTATCTCTCCGAGTTGAATGCACACATCATAAAGTGGTTTCTGAGAATGCTTCTGCCTGGTTTATATGTGAAGTTATTCCTTTTCCACCGTAGGCCTCAAAGCGCTCCAAATGAACACTTGCAGATTGTACAAAAAGAGCGTTTCATAACTGCTCTAGCAAAGGAAAGGTTCAACTCAGTGAGTTGAACACACACATCACAAAGCAGTTTGTGAGAATGCTTCTGTCCAGTTTTTATGGGAAGATATTCTCGTTTCTAACAAAGGCCTGAAAGATCTCCAAATATCCACTTGCAGATGCTGCAAAAAGACTCTTTCCAAACTGCTCCATGAAAAGGAAGATTCTACTCTGTGACTTGAATGCACACATCAGAAAGAAGTTTCAAAGGATGTTTCTGTCTAGGTTTTATGTGAAGATATTTCCTTTTCCACCATAGGCCTCAAAGTGCTCCAAATGAACACTTGCTGATTCTCCAAAAAGAGTGTTTCAATACTGCTCTTTGAAAAGAAGTGTTCAACTCCGTGATTTGGATTCATACTTCACAAAGCAGTTTCACAGAACGCTTCTGTTTAATTTTTATGGCAAGATATTCCCGTTTCCAACGAAGGCCTGAAAGGGCTCCAAATATCCACTTGCAGATACTGCAGAAACAGAGTTTCAAAACTGCTCTATCAAAAGGAAGGCTTATCTCTCCGAGTTGAATGCACACATCATGAAGAGGTTTCAGAGAATGCTTCTGCCTGTCTTATATGTGAAGATATTTCATTTTCCACCATAGGCCTCAAAGCGCTCCAAATGAACACTTGCAGATTCTACAAAAAGAGTGTTTCAAAACTGCTCTTTGAAAAAGAAGTGTTCAACTCCGTGAGTTGGATTCACCCTTCAAAAAGCAGTTTCACAGAACGCTTCTGTTTAGTTTTTATGCGAAGATATTCCCGTTTCCAACGAATGCCTGAAAGGGCTCCAAATATCCACTTGCCGATTCTGCAAAAACACAGTTTCAAAACTGCTCTATCAAAAGGAAGGCTTATCTCTCCGAGTTGAATGCACATATCATAAAGAAGTTTCTGAGAATGCTTCTGCCTGGTTTATATGTGAAGATACTTCCTTTTCCACCATAGGCCTCAAAGCACTCCAAATGAACACTTGCAGATTCTACAAAAAGAGTGTTTCAAAACTGCTCTTTCAAAAGAGGTGTTCAACTCTGTCAGTTGGATTCATACTACACAAAGCAGTTTCACAGAACGCTTCTGTTTAGTTTTTATGGGAAGATATTCCCGTTTCCAACGGAGGCCTGAAAAGGCTCCAAATATCCACTTGCAGATTCTGCAAAAACAGAGTTTCAAATCTGCTCTATCAAAACGAAAGCCTATCTCTCCGAGTTGAATGCACACATCATAAAGAGGTTTTTGAGAATGCTTCTGCCTGGCTTATAAGTGAAGATATTTCCCTTTCCACCATAGGATTCAAAGCGCTCCCAATGAACACTTGCAGATCCTACAAAAAGTGTGTTTCATAACTGCTCTAGCAAAGGAAAGGTTCAACTCTGTGAGTTGAACACACACATCACAAAGCAGTTTTTTTTTTTTTTTTTTTTAATTTATGAAGTATTTATTGATCGTTCTTGGGTGTTTCTCGGAGAGGGGGATATGGGAGGGTCATAGGATAATAGCGGAGAGAAGGTCAGGAGATAAACACATGAACAAAGGTCTCTGGTTTTCCTAGGCAGAGGTCCCTGCGGCCTTCTGCAGTGTTTGTGCCCCTGGGTACTTGAGATTAGGAAGTGGTGATGACTCTTAAAGAGCATGCTGCCTTCAAGCATCTGTTTAACAAAGCACATCTTGCACCGCCCTTAATCCATTTAACCCTGAGTTGACACAGCATATGTTTCAGAGAGCATGGGGCTGGGGGAAAGGCCATAGATCAACAGCATCCCAAGGCAGAAGAATTTCTCCTAGTCAGAACAAAATGGAGTCTCCTGTGCCCACCCCTTTCTACACAGACACAGCAACAATCTGATCTCTCCTTCCTTTCCCCACACTTCCTCCCCTTCTCTTCAACAAAGCCGCCATCGTCCTCATGGCCCGCTCCCGATGGTCGCTGTCTCTTTGGAGCTGTTGGGTACACCTCCCAGACAGGGCAGCCGGGCAGAGGCGCTCCTCATGTCCCAGACAGGGCGGCCGGGCAGAGGCGCTCCTCGCTTCCCAGATGGGGCCGCCCGGGCAGAGGCGCTCCTCTCCTCCCAGACGGGGCGGCTGGGCAGAGGCTCTCCTCACTTCCCCGACGGGGCCGCCCGGGCAGAGGCGCTCCTCGCTTCCCAGAAGGGGCCGCCCGGGCAGAGGCGCTCCTCGCTTCCCAGACGGGGCCGCCCGGGCAGAGGCGCTCCTCGCTTCCCAGACGGGGCCGCCCGGGCAAAGGCGCTCCTCACTTCCTCCCAGACCGGGTGGCAGCCGGGCAGAGGCGCTCCTCACCTCCCAGACGGGGCGGCCGGGCAGAGGCGCTCCTCACCTCCCAGACGGGGCGGCCGGGCAGAGGCGCTCCTCACTTCCCAGATGGGGCGGCCGAGCAGAGGCGCTCCTCACTTCCCAGAGGGGGCGGCCGGGCAGAGGCGCTCCTCACTTCCCAGACCGTGTGGCAGCTGGGCAGAAGCGCTCCTCCCTTCCCAGATGGGGCAGCCAGACAGAGGCGCTCCTCACTTCCTCCCAGACGGGGTGGCGGCCAGGCAGAGGCGCTCCTCACTTCCCAGAGGGGGCGGCCGGGCAGAGGTACTCCTCACTTCCTCCCAGACGGGGTGGCAGCCGGGCAGAGGCACTCCTCACCTCCCAGACGGGGCGGCCGGGCAGAGGTGCTCCTCATCTCCCAGACGGGGCAGCCGGGCAGAGGTGCTCCACACTTCCTCCCAGACGGGGTGACGGCCGGGCAGAGGCACTCCTCACCTCCCAGACGGGGCGGCCGGGCAGAGGCGCTCCTCACCTCCCAGACGGAGTGGTCAGGCAGAGGTGCTCCTCACTTCCCATATGTGGTGGCGGCCGGGCAGAGGCACTCCTCACTTCCCAGATGGGGCAGCCGGGCAGAGGCGCTCCTCACTTCCTCCCAGACGGGGTGGCGTCCAGGCAGAGGCACTCCTCACCTCCCAGACGGGGCAGCCGGGCAGAGGTGCTCCTCATCTCCCAGACGGGGCAGCCGGGCAGAGGTGCTCCTCACTTCCTCCCAGACGGGGTGGCAACCGGGCAGAGGCACTCCTCACCTCCCAGACGGGGCGGCCGGGCAGAGGCGCTCCTCACTTCCCATACGGGGTGGCGGCCGGGCAGAGGCGCTCCTCACTTCCTCCCAGACGGGGTGGCAGCCAGGCAGAGGCGCTCCTCACTTCCCAGACGGGGTGGCCGGGCAGAGGCGCTCCTCACTTCCCAGACGGGGTGGCCAGGCAGAGGCACTCCTCACCTCCCAGACGGGGCGGCTGGGCAGAGGCGCTCCTCACTTCCCATACGGGGTGGCAGCCGGGCAGAGGCGCTCCTCACTTCCCAGATGGGGCAGCCGGGCAGAGGCGCTCCTCACTTCCTCCCAGACGGGGTGGCGGCCAGGCAGAGGCGCTCCTCACCTCCCAGACGGGGCGGCCGGGCAGAGGCGCTCCTCACCTCCCAGAGTGGGCGGCCGGGCAGAGGCGCTCCTCACTTCCCAGAGTGGGCGGCCGGGCAGAGGCGCTCCTCACTTCCCATAGGGGGTGGCAGCCGGGCAGAGGCGCTCCTCACTTCCCAGATGGGGCAGCTGGGCAGAGGTGCTCCTCACTTCTTCCCAGACGGGGTGGCGGCCAGGCAGAAGCGCTCCTCACCTCCCAGATGGGGCGGCAGGGCAGAGGGGCTCCTCACCTCCCAGAGTGGGCGGCCGGGCAGAGGCGCTCCTCACTTCCCAGAGTGGGTGGCCGGGCAGAGGCGCTCCTCACTTCCCATAGCGGGTGGCAGCCGGGCAGAGGCGCTCCTCACTTCCCAGATGGGGCAGCTGGGCAGAGGTGCTCCTCACTTCCTCCCAGACGGGGTGGCGGCCAGGCAGAGGCGCTCCTCACCTCCCAGACGGGGCGGCTGGGCAGAGGCCCTCCTCACCTCCCAGAAGGGGTGGCTGGGCAGAGGCGCTCCTCACTTCCCAGACGGGGCGGCCGGGCAGAGGCGCTCCTCCCTTCCCAGACGGAGTGGCCAGGCAGAGGCACTCCTCACTTCCCAGATGGGGTGGCGGCCAGGCAGAGGCGCTCCTCACTTCCCAGATGGGACAACCGGGCAGAGGCGCTCCTCACTTCCTCCCAGACGGGGTGGCGGCCAGGCAGAGGCGCTCCTCACCTCCCAGACGGGGCGGCCGGGCAGAGGTGCTCCTCATCTCCCAGACGGGGCAGCCGGGCAGAGGCGCTCCTCACTTCCTCCCAGACGGTGTGGCAGCCGGGCAGAGGCGCTCCTCTCATCCCAGAGGATGGGCGGCCGGGCAGAGGCGCTCCTCACTTCCCAGATAGGGCGGCCAGGCCGAGGGGCTCCTCACATCCCAGACGATGGGCGGCCAGGCAGAGATGCTCCTCACTTCCTAGATGGGGTGGCGGCGGGGCAGAGGCTGTAATCCCAGCACTTTAAGAGGCCAAGGCAGGAGGCTGGTAGGTGGAGGTTGCAGCGAGCCGAGATCACACCACTGCACTCCAGCCTGAGCACCATTGAGCGTTGAGTTAGCGAGACTCCGTCTGCAATCCCAGCACCTCGGGAGGCCGAGGCAGGCAGATCACTCGAGGCCAGGAGCTGGAGACCAGCCCGGTCAACACGGCGAAACCCCGTCTCCACCAAAAATACAAAAACCATCCAGGCGTGGCGGCGCGCGCCTGCAATCCCAGGCACTCGGCAGGCGGAGGCAGAAGAGTCACAGGAGCCCGAGGCAGGGAGGTTGCAGCGAGCCGAGATCATGGCAGTACAGTCCAGCTTCAATAACAGCGGGAGACCGAAAAAAGAAGGAGAGGGAGACCGAAGAAGGGAGAGGGAGAGGGAGAGGGAGAGGGAGAGGGAGAGGGAGAGGGAGAGGGAGAGGGACAAAGCAGTTTTTGAGAATGCTTCTGTCCAGTTTTTATGGGAAGATATTCCCGTTTCTAACAAAGGCCTGAAAGAGCTCCAAATATCCACTTGCAGATGCTGCAAAAAGACTCTTTGCAAACTGCTCCATGAAAAGGAAGTTTCAACTCTGTGAGTTGAATGCACACATCATAAAGAAGTTTCAAAGAATGCTTCTGTCTAGGTTTTATGTGAAGATATTTCCTTTTCCACTATAGGCCTCAAAGCGCTCCAAATGAACACTTGCAGATTCTACAAAAAGAGTGTTTCAAAACTGCTCTTTCAAAAGAAGTGTTCAACTCCGTGAGGTGGATTCATACTACACAAAGCAGTTTCACAGAACGCTTCTGTTTAGTTTTTAAGAGAAGATATTCCCGTTTCCAACGAAGGCCTGAAAGGGCTGCAAATATCCACTTGCAGGTTCTGCAAAAACAGAGTTTCAAAACTGCTCTATCAAAAGGAAGACTTATCACTCTGAGTTGAATGCACACATCATAAAGAGGTTTCTGAGAATGCTTCTGCCTGGTTTATATGTGAAGATACTTCCTTTTCCACCATAGGCCTCAAAGCGCTCCAAATGAACACTTGCAGATTCTACAAAAAGTGTGTTTCATAACTGCTCTAGCAAACGAAAGGTTCAACTATGTGAGTTGAACACACACATCACAAAGCAGTTTGTGAGAATGCTTCTGTCCAGTTTTTATGAGAAGATATTCCCGTTTCTAACAAAGGCCTGAAAGAGCTCCAAATATCCACCTGCAGATGCTGCAAAAAGACTCTTTCCAAACTGCTCCATGAAAAGGAAGGTTCAACTCTGTGAGTTGAATGCACACATCATAAAGAAGTTTCAAAGAATGCTTCTGTCTCGGTTTTATGTGAAGATATCTCCTTTTCCACCATAGGCCTCAAAGGGCTCCAAATGAAGACTTGCAGATTCTACAAAAAGTGTGTTTCATAACTGCTCTAGCAAAGGAAAGGTTTAACTCTGTGAGTTGAACACACACATCACAAAGCAGTTTGTGAGCATGCTTCTGTCCTGTTTTTATGGGAAGATATTCCCGTTTCTAACAAAGGCCCGAAAGAGCTCCAAATATCCACTTGCAGATGCTGCAAAAAGACTCTTTCCAAACTGCTCCATGAAAAGGAAGGTTCAACTGTGTGAGTTGAATGCACACATCATAAAGAAGTTTCAAAGAATGCTTCTGTCTAGGTTTTATGTGAAGATATTTCCTTTTCCACCATAGGCCTCAAAGCGCTCCAAATGAACACTGGCAGATTCCACAAAAAGAGTGTTTCATAACTGCTCTTTCAAAAAAAGTGTTCAACTCTGTGAGTTGGATTCATACTACACAAAGCAGTTTCACAGAACGCTTCTGTTTAGTTTTTATGGGAAGATAATACCGTTTGCAACGAAGGCCTGAAAGGGTTGCAAATATCCAATAGCAGATTCTGCAAAAACAGAGTTTCAAAACTGCTCTATCATAAGGAAGCCTTATTTCTCTGAGTTGAATGCACACATCATAAAGAGGTTTCTGAGAATGCTTCTGCCTGGTTTATATGTGAAGATATTTCCTTTTCCACCATAGGCCTCAAAGCGCTCCAAATGAACACTTGCAGATTCTACAAAAAGAGTGTTTCAAAACTTTTCTTTCAAAAGAAGTGTTCAACTCTGTGAGTTGGATTCATACTACACAAAGCAGTTTCACAGAACGCTTCTGTTTAGTTTTTCTGGGAAGATATTCCCGTTTCCAACGAAGGCCTGAAAGGGTTCCAAATATCCTCTAGCAGAATCTGCAAAAACAGAGTTTCAAAACTGCTCCATCAAAAGGAAGACTTAGCTCTCCGAGTTGAATGCACACATCATAAAGAGGTTTCTGAGAAAGCTTCTGCCTCGTTTATAAGTGAAGATATTTCCTTTTCCAGCATAGGCCTCAAAGCTCTCCAAATGAACACTTGCAGATTCTACAAAAAGAGTGTTTCAAAACTGCTCTTTCAAAAGAAGTGTTCAACTCTGTGAGTTGGATACATACTTCACAATGCAGTCTCACAGAACGCTTCTGTTTAGTTTTTCTGGGAAGATATTCCCTTTTCCAACGAAGGCCTGAAAGGGTTCCAAATATCCACTAGCAGATTCTGCAAAAAGACTCTTTCCAAACTGCTCCATGAAAAGGAAGGTTCAACTCTATGAGTTAAGTGTAGACATCATAAGGAAGTTTCAAAGAGTGCTTCTGTCTAGGTTTTAGGTGAAGATATTTCCTTTTCCAACCTAGGCCTCAAAGCGCTGCAAATGAACACTTGCAGATTCTAAAAAAACAGTATTTCAAAACTGCTCTTTCAAAAGAAGTGTTCAACTCTGTGAGTTGGATTCAAACATCACAAAGCAGTCTCACAGAACTCTTCTGTTTAGTTTTTATGGGAAGATATTCCCGTTTCCAACCAAGGCCTGAAAGGGCTCCAAATATCCACTTGCAGATTCTACAAAAACGGAGTTTCAAATCTGCTCTATCAAAACGAAGGCTTATCTCTCTGAGTTGAATGCACACATCATAAAGTGTTTACTGAGAATGCTTCTGCGTGGTTTATAAGTGAAGATATTTCCTTTTCCACCGTAGGCCTCAAAGCGCTCCAAATGAACATTTGCAGATTCTACAAGAAGAGTGTTTCATAACTGCTCTAGCAAAGGAAAGGTTCAACTCTGTGAGGTGAACACACACATCACAAAGCAGTTTGTGAGAATGCTTCTGTCCAGTTTTTATAGGAAGATATTCCCTTTTCTAACAAAGGCCTGAAAGAGATCCAAATATCCACTTGCAAATGCTGCAAAAAAAAAGCTCTTTCCAAACTGCTCCATGAAAAGGAAGGTTCAACTCTATGAGTTAAGTGCAGACATCATAAAGAAGTTTAAAAGAGTGCTTCTGTCTAGGTTTTATGTGAAGATATTTCCTTTTCCTCCATAGGCCTCAAAGCGCTCCAAATGAACACTTGCAGATTCTAAAAAAAGAGTGTTTCAAAACTGCTCTTTGAAAAGAAGTGTTCAACTCTGTGAGTTGGATTCATACTACACAAAGCAGTTTCACAGAACGCTTCTGTTTAGTTTTTATGGGAAGATATTACCGTTTCCAACGAAGGCCTGAAATGGTTCCAAATATCCACTAGCAGATTCTGTAAAAACAGAGTTTCAAATCTGCTCTATCAAAAGGAAGGCTTATCTCTCTGAGTTGAATGCACACAACATAAAGACTTTTCTGAGAATGCTTCTGCCTGGTTTATAAGTGAAGATATTCCCTTTTCCACCGTAGGCCTCAAAGCGCTCCAAATGAACACTTGCAGATTCTACAAAAAGAGTGTTTCATAACTGCTCTAGCAAACCAAAGGTTAAACTCTGTGAGTTGAACACACACATCACAAAGCAGTTTGTGAGAATGCTTCTGTCCTGTTTTTATGGGAAGATATTCCCATTTCTAACAAAGGCCTGAAAGAGCTCCAAATATCCACTTGCTGATGCTGCAAAAAGACTCTTTCCAAAGTGCTCCATGAGAAGGAAAGTTCAACTCTGTGAGTTAAGTGCTCACATCGTAAAGAAGTTTCAAAGAATGCTTCTGTCTAGGTTTTATGTGAAGATATTTCCTTTTCCACCATAGGCCTCAAAGCGCTCCAAATGAACACTTGCAGATTCTACAACATGAGTGTTTAAAAACGGCTCTTTCAAAAGAAGTGTTCAATTCTGTGAGCTGGATTCATACTAGACAAAGCAGTTTCACAGAACGCTTTTGTTAGTTTTTATGGAAAGATATACCCGTTTCCAACGAAGGCCTGAAATGGTTCCAAATATCCACTAGCAGATTCTGCAAAAACAGAGTTTCAAAACTGCTCTATCAAGAGGAAGGCTTATCTCTCCGAGGTGAATGCAAACATCATAAAGAGGTTTCTGAGAATGCTTCTGCCTGGTTTATATGTGAAGATATTTGCTTTTCCACCATAGGCCTCAAAGCGCTCCAAATGAACACTTGAAGATTCTACAAAAAGTGTGTTTCATAACTGCTCTAGCAAAGGAAATGTTCAACTCTGTGAGTTGAACACACACATCACAAAGAAGTTTGTGAGAATGCTTCTGTCCTGTTTTTATGGGAAGATATTCCCATTTCTAACAATGGCCTGAAAGAGCTCCAAATATCCACTTGCAGATGCTGCAAAAAGACTCTTTCCAAACTGCTCCATGAAAAGGAAGGTTCAAGTCTGTGAGTTGAATGCACACATCATAAAGAAGTTTCAAAGAATGCTTCTGTCTAGGTTTTATGTGAAGATATTTCCTTTTCCACAATAGGCGTCAAAGCGCTCCAAATGAACACTTGCAGATTCTACAAAAAGAGTGTTTCAAAACTGCTCTTTGAAAAGAAGTGTTGAACTCTGTGAGTTGGATTCATACTTCACAAAGCAGTCTCACAGAACGCTTCTGTTTAGTTTTTATGGGAAGATATTCCCGTTTCCAACGAAGGCCTGAAAGGGCTCCAAATATCCACTTGCAGATTCTGCAAAAACAGAGTTTCAAAACTGCTCTATCAAAAGGAATGCTTACCTCTCCGAGTTGAATGCACACATCATAAAAAGGTTTCTGAGAATGCTTCTGCCTGGCTTATATGTGAAGATATTTCCTTTTCCACTATAGGCCTCAAAGCGCTCCAAATGAACACTTGCAGATTCTGCAAAAAGAGTGTTTCAAAACTGCTCTTTCAAAAGAAGTGTTCAACTCTGTGAGTTGGATTCACACTTCACAAAGCAGTCTCACAGAACTCTTCTGTTTAGTTCTTATGGGAAGATATTTCCGTTTACGACGAAGGCCAGAAAGGACTCCAAATATCCACTTGCAGATTCTGCAAAAACGGAGTTTCAAAACTGCTCTATCAAAACGAAGGTTTATCTCTCTGAGTTGAATGCACACATCATAAAGTGGTTACTGAGAATGCTTCTGCCTGGTTTATAAGTGAAGATATTTCCTTTTCCACCGTAGGCCTCAAAGCATTCCAAATGAACACTTGCAGATTCTACAAAAAGAGGGTTTCATAACTGCTGTAGCAAAGGAAAGGTTCAACTCTGTGATTTGAACACACACATCACAAAGCAGTTTGTGAGGATGTTTCTGTCCAGTTTTTATGGGAAGATATTCCCGGTTCTAACAAAGGCCTGAAAGAGCTCCAAATATCCACTTGCAGATGCTGCAAAAAGACTCTTTCCAAACTGCTCCATGAAAAGGAATGTTCAACTCTGTGACTTGAATGCACACATCATGAAGAAGTTTCAAAGAATGCTTCTGTCTAGGTTTTATGTGAAGATATTTCCTTTTCCACCGTAGGCCTCAAAGCGCTCCAAATGAACACTTGCAGATTCTACAAAAAGAGTGTTTCAAAACTGCACTTTGAAAAGAAGAGTTCAACTCTGTGAGTTGGATTCATGCTTCAAAAAGCAGTTTCACAGAACCCTTCTGTTTAGTTTTTATGGGAAGAAATTCCCGTTTCCAACGAAGGCCTGAAAGGGCTCCAAATATCCACTTGCAGATTCTGCAAAAACAGAGTTTCGAAACTGCTCTATCAAAAGGAATGCTTAGCTCTCCGAGTTGAATGCACACATCATAAATAGGTTTCTGAGAATGCTTCTGCCTGGCTTATATGTGAAGATATTTCGTTTTCCACCATAGGCCTCAAAGCGCTCCAAATGAACACTTGCAATTTCTACAAGAAGAGTGTTTCAAAACTGCACTTTGAAAAGAAGAGTTCAACTCTGTGAGTTGGATTCATACTTCAAAAAGCAGTTTCACAGAACCCTTCTGTTTAGTTTTTATGGGAAGAAATTCCCGTTTCCAACGAAGGCCTGAAAGGGCTCCAAATATCCACTTGCAGATTCTGCAAAAACAGAGTTTCGAAACTGCTCTATCAAAAGGAATGCTTAGCTCTCCGAGTTGAATGCACACATCCTAAAGAGGTTTCTGAGAATGCTTCTGCCTGGTTTATATGTGAAGATATTTCCTTTTCCACCATAGGCCTCAAAGCCCTCCTAATGAACACTTCCGGATCCTACAAAAAGTGTGTTTCATAACTGCTCTAGCAAAGGAAAAGTTCAACCCTGTGAGTTGAACACAAACATCACAAAGCAGTTTGTGAGAATACTTCTGTCCTGTTTTTATGGGAAGATATTCCCGTTTCTAACAAAGGCCCGAAAGAACTCCAAATATCCACTTGCAGATCCTGCAAAAAGACTCTTTCCAACCTGCTCCATGAAAACGAAGGTTCAACTCTGTGAGTTGAATGCACACATCATAAAGAAGTTTCAAAGAATGCTTCTGTCTAGGTTTTATGTGAAGATATTTCCTTTTCCACCATAGGCCTCAAAGCGCTCCAAATGAACACTTGCAGATTCCACAAAAAGAGTGTTTCAAAACTGCACTTTGAAAAGAAGTGTTCAACTCTGTGAGTTGGATTCATACTTCAAAAAGCAGTTTCACAGAACCCTTCTGTTTAGTTTTTATGGAAAGAAATTCCCGCTTCCAACGAAGGCCTGAAAGGGCTCCAATTATCCACTTGCAGATTCTGCAAAAACAGAGTTTCGAAACTGCTCTATCAAAAGGAATGCTTAGCTCTCCGAGTTGAATGCACACATCATAAAGAGGTTTCTGAGAATGCTTCTGCCTGGCTTATATGTGAAGATATTTCCTTTTCCACCATAGGACTCAAAGCGCTCCAAATGAACACTTGCAGATTCTACAAAAAGAGTGTTTCAAAACTGCTCTTTCAAAAGAAGTGTTCAACTCTATGAGTTGGATTCATACTTCACAAAGCAGTCTCACAGAACTCTTCTGTTTAGTTTTTATGGGAAGATATTCCCGTTTCCAACGAAGGCCTGAAAGGGCTCCAAATATCCACTTGCAGATTCTTCAAAAACGGAGTTTCGAAACTGCTCTAGCAAAACGAAGGCTTATCTCTCTGAGTTGAATGCACACATCATAAAGTGGATACTGAGAATGCTTCTGCCTGGTTTATAAGAGAAGATATTTCCTTTTCGACCATAGGCCACAAAGCGCTCCAAATGAACACTTGCAGATTCTACAAAAAGAGTGTTTCATAACTGCTGTAGCAAAGGAAAGGTTCAACTCTGTGAGTTGAACACACACATCACAAAGAAGTTTGTGAGCATGCTTCCGTCCAGTTTTTATGGGAAGATATTCCCGTTTATAACAAAGGCCTGAAAGAGCTCCAAATATCCACTTGCAGATGCTGCAAAAAGACTCTTTCCAAACTGCTCCATGAAAAGGAACGTTTACCTCTGTGAGTTGAATGCACACATCATAAAGAAGTTTCAAAGAATGCTTCTGTCTAGGTTTTATGTGAAGATATTTCCTTTTCCACCATAGGCCTCAAAGCGCTCCAAATGAACACTTGCAGATTCTACAAAAAGAGTGTTTCAAAACTGCTCTTTCAAAAGAAGTGTTCAACTCTGTGAGTTGGATTCATACTACACAAAGCAGTTTCACAGAACGCTTCTGTTTAGTTTTTATGGGAAGATATTCCCGTTTCCAACGAAGGCCTGAAAGGGTTCCAAATATCCTCTAGCAGATTCTGCAAAAACAGAGTTTCAAAACTGCTCTATCAAAAAGAAGGCTTAACTCTCCGAGTTGAATGCACACATCATAAAGTGGTTTCTGAGAATGCTTCTGCCTGTTTTATAAGTGAATATGTTTTCTTTTCCATCCTAGGCCTCAAAGCGCTCCAAATGAACACTTGCAGATTCTACAAAAGGAGTGTTTCAAAACTGCTCTTTCAAAAGAAGTGTTCAACTCTGTGAGTTGGATTCATACTACACAAAGCAGTTTCACAGAACGCTTCTGTTTAGTTTTTATGGGAAGATATTCCCGTTTCCAACGAAGGCCTCAAAGGGTTCCAAATATCCACTAACAGATTCTGCAAAAACAGAGTTTCAAAACAGCTCTATCAAAAGGAAGGCTTATCTCTCCGAGTTGAATGCACACATCATAAAGAGGTTTCTGAGAATGCTTCTGCCTGGTTTATAAGTGAAGATATTTCCTTTTCCCCCGTAGGCCTCAAAGCGCTCCAAATGAACACTTGCAGATTCTACAGAAAGAGTTTTTCAAAACTGCTCTTTCAAAAGAAGTGTTCAACTCTGTGAGTTAGATTCATACTACACAAAGCAGTTTCACAGAACGCTTCTGTTTAGTTTTTATGGGAAGAATTTACCGTTTCCAACGAAGGCCTGAAAGGGTTCCAAATATCCACTAGCAGATTCTGCAACAACAGAGTTTCAAATCTGCTCTATCAAAAGGAAGGCTTATCTCTCCGAGTTGAATGCACACATCCTAAAGATGTTTCTGAGAATGCTTCTGCCTGGTTTATAAGTGAAGATATTTCCTTTTCCACCATAGGCCTCAAAGCGCTCCAAATGAACACTTGCAGATTCTACAAAAAGAGTGTTTCAAAACTGCTCTTTCAAAAAAAGTGTTCAACTCTGTGAGTTGGATTCATAGTACACAAAGCAGTTTCACAGAACGCTTCTGTTTAGTTTTTATGGGAAGATATTACCGTTTCCAACGAAGGCCTGAAATGGTTCCAAATATCCACTAGCAGATTCTGCAAAAACACAGTTTCAAAACTGCTCTATCAAAAGGAAGGCTTATCTCTCTGAGTTGAATGCACACATCATAAAGAGGTTTCTGAGAATGCTTCTGCCTGGTTTATATGTGAAGATATTTCCTTTTCCACCGTAGGCCTCAAAGCGCTCCTAATGAACACTTGCAGATTCTACAAAAAGTGTGTTTCATAACTGCTCTAGCAAAGGAAAGGTTCAACTCTGTGAGTTGAACACACACATCACAAAGCAGTTTGTGAGAATGCTTCTGTCCTGTTTTTATGGGAAGATATTCCCGTTTCTAACAAAGGCCTGAAAGAGCTCCAAATATCCACTTGCAGATGCTGCAAAAAGACTCTTTCCAAACTGCTCCATGAAAAGGAAGGTTCAACTCTGTGAGTTGAATGCACACATCATAAAGAAGTTTCAAAGAATGCTTCTGTCTAGTTTTTATGTGAAGATACTTCCTTTTCCACCATAGGCCTCAAAGCGCTCCAAATGAACACTTGCAGATTCTACAAAAAGAGTGTTTCAAAACTGCTCTTTCAAAAAAAGTGTTCAAATCTGCGAGTTGGATTCATAGTACACAAAGCAGTTTCACAGAACGCTTCTGTTTAGTTTTTATGGGAAGATATTCCCGTTTCCAACGAAGGCCTGAAAGGGCTCCAAATATCCACTTGCAGATTCTGCAAAAACACACTTTCAAAACTGCTCTATCAAAAGGAAGGCTTATCTCTCCGAGTTGAATGCACACATCATAAAGAGGTTTCTGAGAATGCTTCTGCCTGGTTTATCAGTGAAGATATTTCCTTTTCCACCATAGGCCTCAAAGCGCTCCAAATGAACACTTGCAGATTCTACAAAAAGTGTGTTTCATAACTGCTCTAGCAAAGGAAAGGTTCAACTCTGTGAGTTGAACACACACATCACAAAGCAGTTTGTGAGAATGATTCTGTCCAGTTTTTATGAGAAGATATTCCCGTTTCTAACAAATGCCTGAAAGAGCTCCAAATATCCACCTGCAGATGCTGCAAAAAGACTCTTTCCAAACTGCTCCATGAAAAGGAAGGTTCAACTCTGTGAGTTGAATGCACACATCATAAAGAAGTTTCAAAGAATGCTTCTGTCTAGGTTTTATGTGAAGATATTTCCTTTTCCACCTTAGGCCTCAAAGCGCTCCAAATGAACACTTGCAGATTCTACAAAAAGAGTGTTTCAAAACTGCTCTTTCAAAAGAAGTGTTCAACTCTGTGAGTTGGATTCATACTACACAAAGCAGTTTCACAGAACGCTTCTGTTTAGTTTTTATGGGAAGATATTCCCGTTTCCAACGAAGGCCTGAAAGGGTTCCAAATATCCACTAGCAGATTCTGCAAAAACAGAGTTTCAAAACAGCTCTATCAAAAGGAAGGCTTATCTCTCCGAGTTGAATGCACACATCATAAAGAGGTTTCTGAGAATGCTTCTGCCTGGTTTATAAGTGAAGATATTTCCTTTTCCACAATAAGCTTCAAAGCGCTCCAAATGAACACTTGCAGATTCTACAGAAAGAGTGTTTCAAAACTGCTCTTTCAAAAGAAGTGTTCAACTCTGTGAGTTGGATTCATGCTACACAAAGCAGTTTCAGAGAACGCTTCTGTTTAGTTTTTATGGGAAGATATTACCGTTTGCAACGAAGGCCAGAGAGGGTTCCAAATATCCACTAGCAGATTCTGCAAAACCAGAGTTTCAAATCTGCTCTATCAAAAGGAAGGCTGATCTCTCCGAGTTGAATGCACACATCCTAAAGATGTTTCTGAGAATGCTTCTGCCTGGTTTATAAGTGAAGATATTTCCTTTTCCACCATAGGCCTCAAAGCGCTCCAAATGAACACTTGCAGATTCTACAAAAAGAGTGTTTCAAAACTGCTCTTTCAAAAAAAGTGTTCAACTCTGTGAGTTGGATTCATAGTACACAAAGCAGTTTCACAGAACGCTTCTGTTTAGTTTTTATGGGAAGATATTACCGTTTCCAATGAAGTCCTGACATGGTTCCAAATATCCACTAGCAGATTCTGCAAAAACACAGTTTCAAAACTGCTCTATCAAAAGGAAGGCTTATCTCTCTGAGTTGAATGCACACATCATAAAGAGGTTTCTGAGAATGCTTCTGCCTGGTTTATATGTGAAGATATTTCCTTTTCCACCGTAGGCCTCAAAGCGCTCCTAATGAACACTTGCAGATTCTACAAAAAGTGTGTTTCATAACTGCTCTAGCAAAGGAAAGGTTCAACTCTGTGAGTTGAACACACACATCACAAAGCAGTTTGTGAGAATGCTTCTGTCCTGTTTTTATGGGAAGATATTCCCGTTTCTAACAAAGGCCTGAAACAGCTCCAAATATCCACTTGCAGATGCTGCAAAAAGACTCTTTCCAAACTGATCCATGAAAAGGAAGGTTCAACTCTGTGAGTTGAATGCACACATCATAAAGAAGTTTCAAAGAATGCTTCTGTCTAGGTTTTATGTGAAGATACTTCCTTTTCCACCATAGGCCTCAAAGCGCTCCAAATGAACACTTGCAGATTCTACAAAAAGAGTGTTTCAAAACTGCTCTTTGAAAAGAAGTGTTCAAATCTGTGAGTTGGATTCATACTTCAAAAAGCAGTTTCACAGAACCCTTCTGTTTAGTTTTTATGGGAAGATATTCCCGTTTCCAACGAAGGCCTGAAATGGCTCCAAATATCCACTTGCAGATTCTGCAAAAACAGAGTTTCAAAACTGCTGTATCTAAACGAAGGCTTATCTCTCCGAGTTGAATGCACACATCATAAAGAGGTTTCTGAGAATGCTTCTGCCTGGTTTATAATTGAAGATATTTCCTTTTCCAACATAGGCCTCAAAGCGCTCCAAATGAACACTTGCAGATTCTACAAAAAGAGTGTTTCATAACTGCTGTAGCAAAGGAAAGGTTCAACTCTGTGAGTTGGATTCATCCTACACAAAGCAGTTTCACAGAACGCTTCTGTTTAGTATTTATGGGAAGATATTCCCGTTTCCAACGAAGGCCTGAAAGGGCTCCAAATAACCACTTGCAGATTCTGCAAAAACAGAGTCTCAAAACTGCTCTACCAAAAGGAATGCTTAGCTCTCCGAGTTGAATGCACACATCATAAAGAGGTTTCTCAGAATGCTTCTGCCTGGCTTATATGTGAAGATATTTCCTTTTCCACCATAGGCCTCAAAGCGCTCCTAATGAACACTTGCGGATTCTACAAGAAGAGTGTTTCAAAACTGCTCTTTCAAAAGAAGTGTTCAACTCTGTGTGTTGGATTCATACTACACAAAGCAGTTTCACAAAACTCTTCTGTTTAGTTTTTATGCGAAGATATTCCCGTTTCCAACGAAGGCCTCAAATGGTTCCAAATATCCACTAGCAGATTCTGCAAAAACAGAGTTTCAAAACTGCTTTATCAAAAGGAAGGCTTAACTATCCGAGTTGAATACACACAT
Organism: Pongo pygmaeus; assembly: GCF_028885625.2. Classification (NCBI taxonomy): domain Eukaryota; kingdom Metazoa; phylum Chordata; class Mammalia; order Primates; family Hominidae; genus Pongo; species Pongo pygmaeus. The sequence goes on from NC_085930.1 coordinate 23,855,579, forward strand.
CATAAAGATGTTTCTGAGAATGCTTCTGCCTGGTTTATAAGTGAAGATATTTCCTTTTCCACCATAGGCCTCAAAGCGCTCCAAATGAACACTTGCAGATTCTACAAAAAGAGTGTTTCATAACTGCTCTAGCAAAGGAAAGGTTCAACTCTGTGAGTTGAACACACACATCACAAAGCAGTTTGTGAGAATGCTTCTGTCCAGTTTTCATGAGAAGATATTCCCGTTTCTAACAAAGGCCTGAAAGAGCTCCAAATATCCACCTGCTGATGCTGCAAAAAGACTCTTTCCAAACTGCTCCATGAAAAGGAAGGTTCAACTCTGTGAGTTGAATGCACACATCATAAAGAAGTTTCAAAGAATGCTGCTGTCTAGGTTTTATGTGAAGATATTTCCTTTTCCACCACAGGCCTCAAAGCGCTCCAAATGAACACTTGCAGATTCTACAAAAAGAGTGGTTCAAAACTGCTCTTTGAAAAGAAGTGTTCAACTCTGTGAGTTGGATTCATACTTCACAAAGTAGTTTCACAGAACGCTTCTGTTTAGTTTCTCTGGGAAGATATTCCCGTTTCCAACGAAGGCCTGAAAGGGCTCCAAATATCCACTTGCAGATTCTGCAAAAACACAGTTTCAAAACTGCTCTATCAAAAGGAAGGCTTATCTCTCTGAGTTGAATGCACACATCATAAAGAGGTTTCTGAGAATGCTTCTGCCTGGTTTATATGTGAAGGTATTTCCTTTTCCACCATAGGCCTCAAAGCGCTCCTAATGAACACTTGCAGATTCTACAAAAAGTGTGTTTCATAACTGCTCTAGCAAAGCAAAGGTTCAACTCTGTGAGTTGAACACACACATCACAAAGCAGTTTGTGAGAATGCTTCTGTCCTGTTTTTATGGGAAGATATTCCCGTTTCTAACAAAGGCCTGAAAGAGCTCCAAATATCCACTTGCAGATGCTGCAAAAAGACTCTTTCCAAACTACTCCATGAAAAGGAAGGTTCAACTCTGTGAGTTGAATGCACACATCATAAAGAAGTTCCAAATAATGCTTCTGTCTAGGTTTTAATTGAAGATATTTCCTTTTCCACCATAGGCCTCAAAGCGCTCCAAATGAACACTTGCAGATTCTACAAAAAGAGTGTTTCAAAACTGCTCTTTCAAAAGAAGTGTTCAACTCTGTGAGTTGGATTCATACTACACAAAGCAGTTTCACAGAACTCTTCTGTTTAGTTTTTAGGGGAAGATATTACCGTTTCCAACGAAGGCCTGAAAGGGTTCCAAATATCCACTAGCTGATTCTGCAAAAACAGAGTTTCAACACTGCTGTATCTAAAGGAATGCTTTTCTCTCCGAGTTGAATGCACACATCATAAAGAGGTTTCTGAGAATGCTTCTGCCTGGTTTATAAGTGAAGATATTTCCTTTTCCACCATAGGCCACAAAGCGCTCCAAATGAACACTTGCAGATTCTACAAAAAGTGTGTTTCATAACTGCTCTAGCAAAGGAAAGGTTCAACTCTGTGAGTTGAACACACACATCACAAAGCAGTTTGTGAGAATGCTTCTGTCCTGTTTTTATGGGAAGATATTCCCGTTTCTAACAAAGGCCTGAAAGAGATCCAAATATCCACTTGCAGATGCTGCAAAAAGACTCTTTTCATTCTGCTCCATGAAAAGGAGGCTTCAACTCTGTGAGTTGAATGCACACATCATAAAGAAGTTTCAAAGAATGCTTCTGTCTAGGTTTTATGTGAAGATATTTCCTTTTCCACCATAGGCCTCAAAGCGCTCCAAATGAACACTTGCAGATTCTACAAAAAGAGTGTTTCAAAACTGCTCTTTCAAAAGAAGTGTTCAACTCTGTGAGTTGGATTCATACTTCACAAAGCAGTCTCACAGAACGCTTCTGTTTAGTTTTTATGGGAAGATATTCCCGTTTCCAACGAAGGCCTGAAAGGGCTCCAAATAACCACTTGCAGATTCTGCAAAAACAGAGTCTCAAAACTGCTCTACCAAAAGGAATGCTTAGCTCTCCGAGTTGAATGCACACATCATAAAGAGGTTTCTCAGAATGCTTCTGCCTGGATTATATGTGAAGATATTTCCTTTTCCACCATAGGCCTCAAAGCGCTCCTAATGAACACTTGCGGATTCTACAAGAAGAGTGTTTCAAAACTGCTCTTTCAAAAGAAGTGTTCAACTCTGTGAGTTGGATTCATACTACACAAAGCAGTTTCACAAAACTCTTCTGTTTAGTTTTTATGCGAAGATATTCCCGTTTCGAAAGAAGGCCTCAAATGGTTCCAAATATCCACTAGCAGATTCTGCAAAAACAGAGTTTCAAAACTGCTTTATCAAAAGGAAGGCTTAACTATCCGAGTTGAATACACACATCATAAAGATGTTTCTGAGAATGCTTCTGCCTGGTTTATAAGTGAAGATATTTCCTTTTCCACCATAGGCCTCAAAGCGCTCCAAATGAACACTTGCAGATTCTACAAAAAGAGTGTTTCAAAACTGCTCTTTCAAAAGAAGTGTTCAACTCTGTGAGTTGGATTCATAGTACACAAAGCAGTTTCACAGAAGGCTTCTGTTTAGTTTTTATGGGAAGATATTCCCGTTTCCAACGAAGGGCTGAAAGGGCTCCAAATATCCACGTGCAGATCCTGCAAAAACACAGTTTCAAAACTGCTCTATCAAAAGGAAGGCTTATCTCTCTGAGTTGAATGCACACATCATAAAGAAGTTTCTGAGAATGCTTCTGCCTGGTTTATGTGTGAAGATATTTCCTTTTCCACAATAGGCCTCAATGCGCTCATAATGAACACTTGCAGATTCTACAAAAAGAGTGTTTCATAACTGCTCTAGCAAAGGAAAGGTTCAACTCTGTGAGTTGAACACACACATCACAAAGCAGTTTGTGAGAATGCTTCTGTCCAGTTTTCATGAGAAGATATTCCCGTTTCTAACAAAGGCCTGAAAGAGCTCCAAATATCCACCTGCTGATGCTGCAAAAAGACTCTTTCCAAACTGCTCCATGAAAAGGAATGTTCAACTCTGTGAGTTGAATGCACACATCATAAAGAAGTTTCAAAGAATGCTGCTGTCTAGGTTTTATGTGAAGATATTTCCTTTTCCACCACAGGCCTCAAAGCGCTCCAAATGAACACTTGCAGATTCTACAAAAAGAGTGGTTCAAAACTGCTCTTTGAAAAGAAGTGTTCAACTCTGTGAGTTGGATTCATACTTCACAAAGTAGTTTCACAGAACGCTTCTGTTTAGTTTCTCTGGGAAGATATTCCCGTTTCCAACGAAGGCCTGAAAGGGCTCCAAATATCCACTTGCAGATTCTGCAAAAACACAGTTTCAAAACTGCTCTATCAAAAGGAAGGCTTATCTCTCTGAGTTGAATGCACACATCATAAAGAGGTTTCTGAGAATGCTTCTGCCTGGTTTATATGTGAAGGTATTTCCTTTTCCACCATAGGCCTCAAAGCGCTCCTAATGAACACTTGCAGATTCTACAAAAAGTGTGTTTCATAACTGCTCTAGCAAAGGAAAGGTTCAACTCTGTGAGTTGAACACACACATCACAAAGCAGTTTGTGAGAATGCTTCTGTCCTGTTTTTATGGGAAGATATTCCCGTTTCTAACAAAGGCCTGAAAGAGCTCCAAATATCCACTTGCAGATGCTGCAAAAAGACTCTTTCCAAACTACTCCATGAAAAGGAAGGTTCAACTCTGTGAGTTGAATGCACACATCATAAAGAAGTTCCAAATAATGCTTCTGTCTAGGTTTTAATTGAAGATATTTCCTTTTCCACCATAGGCCTCAAAGCGCTCCAAATGAACACTTGCAGATTCTACAAAAAGAGTGTTTCAAAACTGCTCTTTCAAAAGAAGTGTTCAACTCTGTGAGTTGGATTCATACTACACAAAGCAGTTTCACAGAACTCTTCTGTTTAGTTTTTAGGGGAAGATATTACCGTTTCCAACGAAGGCCTGAAAGGGTTCCAAATATCCACTAACAGATTCTGCAAAAACAGAGTTTCAAATCTGCTCTATCAAAAGGAAGGCTTATCTCTTTGAGTTGAGTTCACACATCATAAAGAGGTTTCTGAGAATGCTTCTGCCTGGTTTATATGTGAATATATTTCCTTTTCCACCATAGGCCTCAAAGCGCTCCTAATGAACACTTGCAGATTCTACAAAAAGTGTGTTTCATAACTGCTCTAGCAAAGGAAAGGTTCAACTCTGTGAGTTGAACACACACATCACAAAGCAGTTTGTGAGAATGCTTCCGTCCTGTTTTTATGGGAAGATATTCCGTTTCCAACAAAGTCCTGAAAGAGCTCCAAATATCCACTTGCAGATGCTGCAAAAGGACTCTTTCCAAACTGCTCCATGAAAAGGAAGGTTCAACTCTGTGAGTTGAATGCACACATCATAAAGAAGTTTCAAAGAATGCTTCTGTCTAGGTTTTATGTGAAGATATTTCCTTTTCCACCATAGGCCTCAAAGCGCTCCAAATGAACACTTGCAGATTCTAAAAAAAGAGTGTTTCAAAACTGCTCTTTCAAAAGAAGTGTTCAACTCTGTCAGTTGGATTCATACTTCACAAAGCAGTTTCACAGAACGCTTCTGTTTAGCTTTTATGGGAAGATATTACCGTTTCCAACGAAGGCCTGAAAGGGTTCCAAATATCCACTAGCTGATTCTGCAAAAACAGAGTTTCAACACTGCTGTATCTAAAGGAATGCTTTTCTCTCCGAGTTGAATGCACACATCATAAAGAGGTTTCTGAGAATGCTTCTGCCTGGTTTATAAGTGAAGATATTTCCTTTTCCACCATACGCCTCAAAGCGCTCCAAATGAACACTTGCAGATTCTACAAAAAGTGTGTTTCATAACTGCTCTAGCAAAGGAAAGGTTCAACTCTGTGAGTTGAACACACACATCACAAAGCAGTTTGTGAGAATGCTTCTGTCCTGTTTTTATGGGAAGATATTCCCGTTTCTAACAAAGGCCTGAAAGAGATCCAAATATCCACTTGCAGATGCTGCAAAAAGACTCTTTTCATTCTGCTCCATGAAAAGGAGGCTTCAACTCTGTGAGTTGAATGCACACATCATAAAGAAGTTTCAAAGAATGCTTCTGTCTAGGTTTTATGTGAAGATATTTCCTTTTCCACCATAGGCCTCAAAGCGCTCCAAATGAACACTTGCAGATTCTACAAAAAGAGTGTTTCAAAACTGCTCTTTCAAAAGAAGTGTTCAACTCTGTGAGTTGGATTCATACTTCACAAAGCAGTCTCACAGAACGCTTCTGTTTAGTTTTTATGGGAAGATATTCCCGTTTCCAACGAAGGCCTGAAAGGACTCCAAATATCCACCTGCAGATTCTGCAAAAACAGCGTTTCAAAACTGCTTTATCAAAAGGAATGCTTAGCTCTCCGAGTTGAATGCACACATCATAAAGAGGTTTCTGAGAATGCTTCTGCCTGGCTTATATGTGAAGATATTTCCTTTTCCACCATAGGCCTCAAAGCGCTCCGAATGAACACTTGCAGATTCTACAAAAAGAGTGTTTCAAAACTGCTCTTTCAAAAGAAGTGTTCAAATCTGTGAGTTGGATTCATACTTCACAAAGCAGTCTCACAGAACTCTTCTGTTTAGTTTTTATGGGAAGTTATTCCCGTTTCCAACGAAGGCCTGAAAGGGCTCCAAATATCCACTTGCAGATTCTGCAAAAATACAGTTTCAAAACTGCTCTATTAAAACGAAGGCTTATCTCTCTGAGTTGAATGCACACATCATAAAGTGGTTTCTGAGAATGCTTCTGCCTGGCTTATATGTGAATATATTTCCTTTTCCACCATAGGCCTCAACGCGCTCCAAATGAACACTTGCAGATTCTACAAAAAGAGTGTTTCAAAACTGCTGTTTCAAAAAAATTGTTCAACTCTGTGAGTTGGATTCATACTACACAAAGCAGTTTCAAAGAACGCTTCCGTTTAGTTTTTACGGGAAGACATTCCCGGATCCAACGAAGGCCTCAAGGGGCTCCAAATATCCACTTGCAGGTTCGGCAAAAACAGAGTTTCAAAACTGCTCTATCAAAAGGAAGGCTTATCTCTCTGAGTTGAATGCACACATCATAAAGAGGTTTCTGAGTATGCTTCTGCCTGGTTTATATGTGAAGATATTTTCTTTTCCACCATAGGCCTCAAAGCGCTCCAAATGAACACTTGCAGATTCTACAAAAAGAGTGTTTCATAACTGCTCTTTGAAAAGAAGTGTTCAACTCTGTGAGTTGGATTCATACTTCGCAAAGCAGTATCACAGAACGCTTCTGTTTAGTTTTTATGGGAAGATATTCCCGTTTCCAACGAAGTCCTGAAAGGGCTCCAAATATCCACTTGCAGATTCTACCAAAACAGAGTTTCAAAACTGCTCTATCAAAAGGAAGGCATATCGCTCCGAGTTGAATGCACACATCATAAAGAGTTTTCTGAGAATGCTTCTGCCTGGTTTATAAGTGAAGATATTTCCTTTTCCACCATAGGCCTCAAAGCGCTCCAAATGAACACTTGCAAATTCTACAAAAAGAGTGTTTCAAAACAGCTCTTTCAAAGGAAGTGTTCAACTCTGTGAGTTGGATTCATACTACACAAAGCAGTTTCACAGAACGCTTCTGTTTAGTTTTTATGGGAAGATATTCCCGTTTCCAACGAAGGCCTGAAAGGGCTCCAAATATCCACTTGCAGATCCTGCCAAAACAGAGTTTCAAAACTGCTCTATCAAAAGGAAGGCTTATCGCTCCGAGTTGAATGCACACATCATAAAGAGGTTTCTGAGAATGCTTCTGCCTGGTTTATAAGTGAAGATACTTCCTTTTCCACCATTGGCCTCAAAGCGCTCCAAATGAACACTTGCAGATTCTACAAAAAGAGTGTTTCAAAACAGCTCTTTCAAAGGAAGTGTTCAACTCTTTGAGTTGGATTCATACTACACAAAGCAGTTTCACACAACGCTTCTGTTTAGTTTTTATGGGAAGATATTCCCGTTTCCAACGAAGGCCTGAAAGGGCTCCAAATATCCACTTGCAAATTCTGCAAAAATAGAGTTTCAAAACTGCTCTGTTAAAAGGAAGGCTTATCTCTCTGAGTTGAATACAGACATCATAAAGAGGTTTCTGAGAATGCTTCTGCCTGGTTTATATGTGAAGATATTTCCTTTTCCACCATAGGCCTCAAAGCGCTCCAAATGAACACTTGCAGATTCTACAAAAAGAGTGTATCATAACTGCTCTAGCAAAGGAAAGGTTCAACTCTGTGAGTTGAACACACACATCACAAAGCAGTTTTTGGGAATGCTTCTGTCCAGTTTTTATGAGAATATATTCCCGCTTCTAACAAACGCCTGAAAGAGCTCCAAATATCCACTTGCAGATGCTGCAAAAAGACTCTTTCCAAACTGCTCCATGAAAAGGAAGGTTCAACTCTGTGAGTTGAATGCACACATCATAAAGAAGTTTCAAAGAATGCTTCCGCCTAGGTTTTATGTGAAGATATTTCCTTTTCCACAATAGGCCACAAAGCGCTCCAAAAGAACACTTGCAGATTCTACAAAAAGAGTGTTTCAAAACTGCTCTTTCAAAAGAAGTGTTCAACTCTGTGACTTGGATTCATACTTCACAAAGCAGTTTCACAGAACGCTTCTGTTTTGTTTTTATGGGAAGATATTCCCGTTTCCAACGAAGGCCTGAAAGGACTCCAAATATCCACTTGCAGATTCTGCAAAAACACAGTTTCAAAACTGCTCTATCAAAAGGAAGGCTTATCTCTCCGAGTTGAATGCGCACATCATAAAGAGGTTTCTGAGAATGCTTCTGCCTTGTTTATAAGTGAAGATAGTTCCTTTTCCACCATAGGCCTCAAAGCGCTCCAAATTAACACTTTCAGATTCTACAAAAAGAGTGTTTCAAAACTGCTCTTTCAAAGGAAGTGTTCAACTCTGTGTGTTGGATTCATGCTACACAAAGCAGTTTCACAGAACGCTTCGGTTTAGTTTTTTTGGGAAGATATTCCCGTTTCCAACGAAGGCCTGAAAGGGCTCCAAATATCCACTTGCAGATTCTGCAAAAATAGAGTTTCAAAACTGCTCTGTTAAAAGGAAGGCTTATCTCTCTGAATTGAATGCAGACATCATAAAGTGGTTTCTGAGAATGCTTCTGCCTGGTTTATATGTGAAGATAATTCCTTTTCCACCATAGGCCTCAAAGCGCTCCAAATGAACACTTGCAGATTCTACAAAAAGAGTGTTTCATAACTGCTCTAGCAAAGGAAAGGTTCAACTCTCTGAGTTGAACACACACATCACAAAGCAGTTTGTGAGAATGCTTCTGTCCAGTTTTTAAGAGAAGATATTCCCGCTTCTAACAAAGAACTGAAAGAGCTCCAAATATCCACTTGCAGAAGGTGAAAAAAGACTCTTTCCTAAATGGCTCCGTGAAAAGGAAGGTTCAACTCTGTGAGTTGAATGCACACATCATAAAGAAGTTTCAAAGAATGCTTCTGTCTAGGTTTTATGTGAAGATATTTCCTTTTCCACCATAGGCCTCAAAGCGCTCCAAATGAACACTTGCAGATTCTACAAAAAGAGTGTTTCATAACTGCTCTAGCAAAGGAAAGGTTCAACTCTGTGAGTTGAACACACACATCACAAAGCAGTTTGTGAGAATGCTTCTGTCCAGTTTTTATGAGACTATATTCCCGCTTCTAACAAAGAACTGAAAGAGCTCCAAATATCCACTTGCAGAAGCTGAAAAAAGACTCTTTCCAAACGGCTCCGTGAAAAGGAAGGTTCTACTCTGTGAGTTGAATGCACACATCATAAAGAAGTTTCAAAGAATGCTTATGTCTAGGTTTTACGTGAAGATATTTCCTTTTCCACCATAGGCCTCAAAGCGCTCCAAATGAACACTTGCAGATTCTACAAAAAGAGTGTTTCATAGCTGCTCTAGCAAAGGAAAGGTTCAAATCTGTGAGTTGAACACACACATCACGAAGCAGTTTGTGAGAATGCTTCTGTCCAGTTTTTATGAGAAGATATTCCCGCTTCTAACAAAGGCCTGAAAGAGCTCCAAATATCCACTTGCAGATGCTGCAAAAAGACTCTTTCCAAACTGCTCCATGAAAAGGAATGTTCAACTCTCTGAGTTGAATGCACACATCATAAAGAAGTTTCAAAGAATGCTTCTGTCTAGGTTTTATGTGAAGATATTTCCTTTTCCACCATAGGCCTCAAAGCGCTCCAAATGAACACTTGCAGATTCTACAAAAAGAGTGTTTCAAAACTGCTCTTTCAAAAGAAGTGTTCAACTCTGTGAGTTGGATTCATACTTCACAAAGCAGTTTCACAGAACGCTTCTGTTTACTATTTATGGGAAGATATTCCCGTTTCCAACGAAGGCCTGAAAGGGCTCCAAATATCCACTTGCAGATTCTGCAAAAACACACTTTCAAAACTGCTCTATCAAAAGGAAGGCTTATCTCTCCGAGTTGAATGCACACATCATAAAGTGGTTTCTGAGAATGCTTCTGCCTTGTTTATAAGTGAAGATATTTCCTTTTCCACCATAGGCCTCAAAGCGCTCCAAATGAACACTTGCAGATTCTACAAAAAGAGTGTTTAAAACTGCTCTTTCAAAAGAAGTGTTAAACTCTGTGAGTTGGATTCATACTACGCAAAGCAGTTTCACAGAACGCTTCTGTTTAGTTTTTTTGGGAAGATATTCCCGTTTTCCACGAAGGCCTGAAAGGGTTAAAATATCCACTTGCAGATTCTGCAAAAATACAGTTTCAAAACTGCTCTATCAAAAGGAAGGCTTACCTCTCTGAGTTGAATGCACAGATCATAAAGAGGTTTCTGAGAATGCTTCTGCCTGGTTTATATGTGAAGATATTTCCTTTTCCACCCTAGGCCTCAAAGCGCTCCAAATGAACACTTGCAGATTCTACAAAAAGAGTGTTTCATAGCTGCTCTAGCAAAGGAAACGTTCAACTCTGTGAATTGAACACACACATCACAAAGCAGTTTGTGAGAATGCTTCTGTCCAGTTTTTATTGGAAGATATTCCCGCTTCTAACAATGGCCTGAAAGAGCTCCAAATATCCACTTGCAGATGCTGCAAAAAGACTCTTTCCAAACTGCTCCATGAAAAGGAAGGTTCAACTCTGTGAGTTGATTGCACACATCCGAAAGAAGTTTCAAAGAATGCTTCTGTCTAGGTTTTATGTGAAGATATTTCCTTTTAAACCATAGGCCTCAAAGCGCTCCAAATGAACACTTGCAGATTCTACAAAAAGAGTGTTTCAAAACTGCTCTTTCAAAAGAAGTGTTCAACTCTGTGAGTTGGATTCATACTTCACAAAGCAGTTTCACAGAACTCTTCTGTTTAGTTTTTATGGGAAGATATTCCCGTTTCAAACGAAGGCCTGAAAGGGCTCCAAATATCCACTTGCATATTATGCCAAAACAGAGTTTCAAAACTGCTCTATCAAAAGGAAGGCTTATCGCTCCGAGTTGAATGCACACATCATAGAGTTTTCTGAGAATCCTTCTGCCTGGTTTATAAGTGAAGATATTTCCTTTTCCACCATAGGCCTCAAAGCGCTCCAAATGAACACTTGCAGATTCTACAAAAAGAGTGTTTCAAAACAGCTCTTTCAAAGGAAGTGTTCAACTCTGTTAGTTGGATTCATACTACAGAAAGCAGTTTCACAGAACGCTTCTGTTTAGTTTTTATGGGAAGATATTCCCGTTTCCAACGAAGGCCTGAAAGGGCTCCTAATATCCACTTGCAAATTCTGCAAAAATAGAGTTTCAAAACTGCTCTGTCAAAAGGAAGGCTTATCTCTCTGAGTTGAATGCAGACATCATAAAGAGGTTTCTGAGAATGCTTCTGCCTGGTTTATATGTGAAGATATTTCCTTTTCCACCGTAGGCCTCAAAGCGCTCCAAATGAACACTTGCAGATTCTACAAAAAGAGTGTTTCATAACTGCTCTAGCAAAGGAAAGGTTCAACTCTGTGAGTTGAACACACACATCACAAAGCAGTTTGTGAGAATGCTTCTGTCCAGTTTTTATGAGAAGATATTCCCGCTTCTAACAAAGGCCTGAAAGAGCTCCAAATATCCACTTGCAGATGCTGCAAAAAGACTCTTTCCAAACTGCTCCATGAAAAGGAAGGTTCAACTCTGTGAGTTGAATGCACACATCATAAAGAAGTTTCAAAGAATGCTTCTGTCTAGGATTTATGTGAAGATATTTCCTTTTCCACCATAGGCCTCAAAGCGCTCCAAATGAACACTTGCAGATTCTACAAAAAGAGTGTTTCAAAACTGCTCTTTCAAAAGAAGTGTTCAACTCTGTGAGTTGGATTCATACTTCACAAAGCAGTTTCACAGAACGCTTCTGTTTAGTTTTTATGGGAAGATATTCCCGTTTCCAACGAAGGCCTGAAAGGGCTCCAAATATCCACTTGCAGATTCTGCAAAAACACAGTTTCAAAACTGCTCTATAAAAAGGAAGGCTTATTTCTCCGAGTTGAATGCAGACATCATAAAGATGTTTCTGACAATGCTTCTCCCTGGTTTATAAGTGAAGATATTTCCTTTTCCACCATAGGCCTCAAAGCGCTCCAAATGAACACTTGCCGATTCTACAAAAAGAGTGTTTCAAAACAGCTCTTTCAAAGGAAGTGTTCAACTCTGTGAGTTGCATTCATACTACACAAAGCTGTTTCACAGAACGCTTTTGTTTAGTTTTTATGGGAAGATATTCCCGTTTCCAACGAAGGCCTGAAAGGGCTCCAAATATCCACTTGCAGATTCTGCAAAAAGAGTGTTTCATAACTGCTCTAGCAAAGGAAAGGTTCAACTCTCTGAGTTGAACACACACATCACAAAGCAGTTTGTGAGAATGCTTCTGTCCAGTTTTTAAGAGAAGATATTCCCGCTTCTAACAAAGAACTGAAAGAGCTCCAAATATCCACTTGCAGAAGGTGAAAATAGACTCTTTCCTAAATGGCTCCGTGAAAAGGAAGGTTCAACTCTGTGAGTTGAATGCACACATCATAAAGAAGTTTCAAAGAATGCTTCTGTCTAGGTTTTATGTGAAGATATTTCCTTTTCCACCATAGGCCTCAAAGCGCTCCAAATGAACACTTGCAGATTCTACAAAAAGAGTGTTTCATAACTGCTCTAGCAAAGGAAAGGTTCAACTCTGTGAGTTGAACACACACATCACAAAGCAGTTTGTGAGAATGCTTCTGTCCAGTTTTTATGAGACTATATTCCCGCTTCTAACAAAGAACTGAAAGACCTCCAAATATCCACTTGCAGAAGATGAAAAAAGACTCTTTCCAAACGGCTCCATGAAAAGGAAGGTTCTACTCTGTGAGTTGAATGCACACATCATAAAGAAGTTTCAAAGAATGCTTATGTCTAGGTTTTACGTGAAGATATTTCCTTTTCCACCATAGGCCTCAAAGCGCTCCAAATGAACACTTGCAGATTCTACAAAAAGAGTGTTTCAAAACTGCTCTTTCAAAAGAAGTGTTCAACTCTGTGAGTTGGATTCATACTTCACAAAGCAGTTTCACAGAACGCTTCTGTTTACTTTTTATGGGAAGATATTCCCGTTTCCAACGAAGGCATGAAAGGGCTCCAAATATCCACTTGCAGATTCTGCAAAAACACAGTTTCAAAACTGCTGTATCAAAAGGAAGGCTTATCTCTCGGAGTTGAATGCACACATCATAAAGTGGTTTCTGAGAATGCTTCTGCCTTGTTTATAAGTGAAGATATTTCCTTTTCCACCATAGGCCACAAAGCGCTCCAAATGAACACTTGCAGATTCTACAAAAAGAGTGTTTCAAAACTGCTCTTTCAAAAGAAGTGTTCAACTCTGTGAGTTGGATTCATACTACGCAAAGCAGTTTCACAGTACGCTTCTGTTTAGTTTTTTTCGGAAGATATTCCCGTTTCCAACGAAGGCCTGAAATGGCTCCAAATATCCACTTGCAGATTCTGCAAAAACACAGTTTCAAAACTACTCTATCAAAAGGAAGGCTTATCTCTCCGAGTTGAATGCACACATCATAAAGTGGTTTCTGAGAATACTTCTGCCTTGTTTATAAGTGAAGATATTTCCTTTTCCACCATAGGCCTCAAAGCGCACCAAATGAACACCTGCAGATTCTACAAAAAGAGTGTTTCAAAACTGCTCTTTCAAAAGAAGTGTTCAACTCTGTGAGTTGGATTCATACTACACAAAGCAGTTTCGCAGAACGCTTCTGTTTAGTTTTTTTGGGAAGATATTCCCGTTTCCCACGAAGGCCTGAAAGGGCTAAAATATCCACTTGCAGATTCTGCAAAAATACAGTTTCAAACTGCTCTATCAAAAGGAAGGCTTATCTCTCTGAGTTGAATGCACAGATCATAAAGAGGTTTCTGAGAATGCTTCTGCCTGGTTTATATGTGAAGATATTTCCTTTTCCACCCTAGGCCACAGAGCGCTCCAAATGAACACTTGCAGATTCTACAAAAAGAGTGTTTCATAGCTGCTCTAGCAAAGGAAAGGTTCAACTCTGTGAGTTGAACACACACATCACAAAGCAGTTTGTGAGAATGCTTCTGTCCAGTTTTTATGAGAAGATATTCCCGCTTCTAACAAAGGCCTGAAAGAGCTCCAAATATCCACTTGCAGATGCTGCAAAAAGACTGTTTCCAAACTTCTCCATGAAAAGGAAGGTTCAACTCTGTGAGTTGAATGCACACATCAAAAAAAAGTTTCAAAGAATGCTTCTGTCTAGGTTTTATGTGAAGATATTTCCTTTTCCACCATAGGCCTCAAAGCGCTCCAAATGAACACTTGCAGATTCTACAAAAAGAGTGTTTCAAAACTGCTCTTTCAAAAGAAGTGTTCAACTCTGTGAGTTGGATTCATACTTCACAAAGCAGTTTCACAGAACGCTTCTGTTTAGTTTTTATGGGAAGATATTCCCGTTTCAAACGAAGGCCTGAAGGGGCTCCAAATATCCACTTGCATATTATGACAAAACAGAGTTTCAAAACTGCTCTATCAAAAGGAAGGCTTATCGCTCCTAGTTGAATGCACACATCATAGAGTTTTCTGAGAATGCTTCTGCCTGGTTTATAAGTGAAAATATTTCCTTTTCCACCATAGGCCTCAAAGCGCTCCAAATGAACACTTGCAGATTCTACAAAAAGAGTGTTTCAAAAGAGCTCTTTCAAAGGAAGTGTTCAACTCTGAGTTGGATTCATACTACATAAAGCAGTTTCACAGAACGCTTCTGTTTAGTTTTTATGGTAAGATATTCCCGTTTCCAACGAAGGCCTGAATGGGCTCCAAATATCCACTTGCAGATTCTGCAAAAATAGAGTTTCAAAACTTCTCTGTTAAAAGGAAGGCTTATCTCTCTGAATTGAATGCAGACATCATAAAGAGGTTTCTGAGAATGCTTCTGCCTGGTTTATATGTGAAGATATTTCCTTTTCCACCATAGGCCTCAAAGCGCTCCAAATGCACACTTGCAGATTCTACAAAAAGAGTGTTTCATAACTGCTCTAGCAAAGGAAAGGTTCAAATCTGTGAGTTGAACACACACATCACGAAGCAGTTTGTGAGAATGCTTCTGTCCAGTTTTTATGAGAAGATATTCCCGCTTCAAACAAAGGCCTGAAAGAGCTCCAAATATCCACTTGCAGATGCTGCAAAAAGACTCTTTCCAAACTGCTCCATGAAAAGGAATGTTCAACTCTGTGAGTTGAATGCACACATCATAAAGAAGTTTCAAAGAATGCTTCTGTCTAGGTTTTATGTGAAGATATTTCCTTTTCCACCATAGGCCTCAAAGCGCTCCAAATGAACACTTGCAGATTCTACAAAGAGAGTGTTTCAAAACTGCTCTTTCAAAAGAAGTGTTCAACTCTGTGAGTTGGATTCATACTTCAAAAAGTAGTTTCACAGAACGCTTCTGTTTAGTTTTTATGGGAAGATATTCCCGTTTCCAACGAAGGCCTGAAAGGGCTCCAAATATCCACTTGCAGATTCTGCAAAAACACAGTTTCAAAACTGCTCTATCAAAAGGAAGGCTTATTTCTCCGAGTTGAATGCAGACATCATAAAGATGTTTCTGACAATGCTTCTCCCTGGTTTATAAGTGAAGATATTTCCTTTTCCACCTTAGGCCTCAAAGCGCTCCAAATGAACACTTGCCGATTCTACAAAAAGAGTGTTTCAAAACAGCTCTTTCAAAGGAAGTGTTCAACTCTGTGAGTTGGATTCATACTACACAAAGCAGTTTCACAGAACGCTTTTGTTTAGTTTTTATGGGAAGATATTCCCGTTTCCAACGAAGGCCTGAAAGGGCTCCAAATATCCACTTGCAGATTCTGCAAAAATAGAGTTTCAAAACTGCTCTGTTAAAAGGAAGGCTTATCTCTCTGAATTGAATGCAGACATCATAAAGTGGTTTCTGAGAATGCTTCTGCCTGGTTTATATGTGAAGATAATTCCTTTTCCACCATAGGCCTCGAAGCGCTCCAAATGAACACTTGCAGATTCTACAAAAAGAGTGTTTCATAACTGCTCTAGCAAAGGAAAGGTTCAACTCTCTGAGTTGAACACACACATCACAAAGCAGTTTGTGAGAATGCTTCTGTCCAGTTTTTAAGAGAAGATATTCCCGCTTCTAACAAAGAACTGAAAGAGCTCCAAATATCCACTTGCAGAAGCTGAAAAAAGACTCTTTCCTAAATGGCTCCGTGAAAAGGAAGGTTCAACTCTGTGAGTTGAATGCACACATCATAAAGAAGTTTCAAAGAATGCTTCTGTCTAGGTTTTATGTGAAGATATTTCCTTTTCCACCATAGGCCTCAAAGCGCTCCAAATGAACACTTGCAGATTCTACAAAAAGAGTGTTTCATAACTGCTCTAGCAAAGGAAAGGTTCAACTCTGTGAGTTGAACACACACATCACAAAGCAGTTTGTGAGAATGCTTCTGTCCAGTTTTTATGAGAAGATATTCCCGCTTCTAACAAAGAACTGAAAGAGCTCCAAATATCCACTTGCAGAAGGTGAAAAAAGACTCTTTCCAAACGGCTCCGTGAAAAGGAAGGTTCTACTCTGTGAGTTGAATGCACACATCATAAAGAAGTTTCAAAGAATGCTTATGTCTAGGTTTTACGTGAAGATATTTCCTTTTCCACCATAGGCCTCAAAGCGCTCCAAATGAACACTTGCAGATTCTACAAAAAGAGTGTTTCAAAACTGCTCTTTCAAAAGAAGTGTTCAACTCTGTGAGTTGGATTCATACTTCACAAAGCAGTTTCACAGAACGCTTCTGTTTACTTTTTATGGGAAGATATTCCCGTTTCCAACGAAGGCCTGAAAGGGCTCCAAATATCCACTTGCAGATTCTGCAAAAACACAGTTTCAAAACTGCTCTATCAAAAGGAAGGCTTATCTCTCCGAGTTGAATGCACACATCATAAAGTGGTTTCTGAGAATGCTTCTGCCTTGTTTATAAGTGAAGATATTTCCTTTTCCACCATAGGCCACAAAGCGCTCCAAATGAACACTTGCAGATTCTACAAAAAGAGTGTTTCAAAACTGCTCTTTCAAAAGAAGTGTTCAACTCTGTGAGTTGAATTCATACTACGCAAAGCAGTTTCACAGTACGCTTCTGTTTAGTTTTTTTGGGAAGATATTCCCGTTTCCAACGAAGGCCTGAAAGGGCTCCAAATATCCACTTGCAGATTCTGCAAAAACACAGTTTCAAAACTGCTCTATCAAAAGGAAGGCTTATCTCCCCAAGTTGAATGCACACATCATAAAGTGGTTTCTGAGAATACTTCTGCCTTGTTTATAAGTGAAGATATTTCCTTTTCCACCATAGGCCTCAAAGCGCACCAAATGAACACCTGCAGATTCTACAAAAAGAGTGTTTCAAAACTGCTCTTTCAAAAAAAGTGTTCAACTCTGTGAGTTGGATTCATACTACGCAAAGCAGTTTCACAGAACGCTTCTGTTTAGTTTTTTTGGGAAGATATTCCCGTTTTCCACGAAGGCCTGAAAGGGTTAAAATATCCACTTGCAGATTCTGCAAAAATACAGTTTCAAAACTGCTCTATCAAAAGGAAGGCTTATCTCTCTGAGTTGAATGCAGACATCATAAAGAGGTTTCTGAGAATGCTTCTGCCTGGTTTATATGTGAAGATATTTCCTTTTCCACCATAGGCCTCAAAGCGCTCCAAATGAACACTTGCAGATTCTACAAAAAGAGTGTTTCATAACTGCTCTAGGAAAGGAAAGGTTCAACTCTGTGAGTTGAACACACACATCACAAAGCAGTTTGTGAGAATGCTTCTGTCCAGTTTTTAAGAGAAGATATTCCCGCTTCTAACAAAGGCCTGAAAGAGCTCCAAATATCCACTTGCAGATGCTGCAAAAAGACTCTTTCCAAACTGCTCCATGAAAAGGAAGGTTCAACTCTGTGAGTTGAATGCACACATCATAAAGAAGTTTCAAAGAATGCTTCTGTCTAGGTTTTATGTGAAGACATTTCCTTTTCCACCATAGGCCTCAAAGCGCTCCAAATGAACACTTGCAGATTCTACAAAAAGAGTGTTTCAAAACTGCTCTTTCAAAAGAAGTGTTCAACTCTGTGAGTTGGAGTCATACTTCACAAAGCAGTTTCACAGAACGCTTCTGTTTAGTATTTATGGGAAGATATTCCCGTTTCCAACGAAGGCCTGAAAGGGCTCCAAATATCCACTTGCAGATTCTGCAAAAACACAGTTTCAAAACTGCTCTGTCAAAAGGAAGGCTTATCTCTCCGAGTTTAATGCACACATCATAAAGAGGTTTCTGAGAATGCTTCTGCCTGGTTTATAAGTGAAGATATTTCCTTTTCCACCATAGGCCTCAAAGCGCTCCAAATGAACACTTGCAGATTCTACAAAAAGAGTGTTTGAAAACTGCTCTTTCAAAGGAAGTGTTCAACTCTGTGTTTTGGATTCATACTACACAAAGCAGTTTCACAGAGCCCTTCTGTTTAGTTTTTATGGGAAGATATTCCCGTTTCCAACGAAGGCCTGAAAGGGCTCCAAATATCCACTTGCAGATTCTGCAAAAATAGAGTTTCAAAACTGCTCTGTTAAAAGGAAGGCTTATCTCTCTGAGTTGAATGCAGACATCATAAAGGGGTTTCTGAGAATGCTTCTGCCTGGTTTATATGTGAAGATATTTCCTTTTCCACCCTAGGCCTCAAAGCGCTCCAAATGAACACTTGCAGATTCTACAAAAAGAGTGTTTCATAACTGTTCTAGCAAAGGAAAGTTTCAACTCTGTGAGTTGAACACACACATCACAAAGCAGTTTGTGAGAATGCTTCTGTCCAGTTTTTATTGGAAGATATTCCGGCTTCTAAAAAGGCCTGAAAGAGCTCCAAATATCCACTTGCAGATGCTGCAAAAAGACTCTTTCCAAACTGCTCCATGAAAAGGTAGGTTCAACTCTGTGAGTTCAATGCACACATCATAAAGGAGTTTCAAAGAATGCTTCTGTCTAGGTTTTATGTGAAGATATTTCCTTTTCCACCATAGGCCTCGAAGCCCTCCAAATGAACACTTACAGATTCTACAAAAAGAGTGTTTCATACCTGCTCTAGCAAAGGAAAGGTTCAACTCTGTGAGTTGAACAAACACATCACAAAGCAGTTTGTGAGAATGCTTCTGTCCAGTTTTTATGAGAAGATATTCCCGCTTCTAACAAAGGACTGAAAGAGCTCCAAATATCCACTTTCAGATGCTGCAAAAAGACTCTTTCCAAACTGCTCCATGAAATGGAATGTTCAACTCTGTGAGTTTAATGCACACATCATAAAGAGGTTTCTGAGAATGCTTCTGCCTGGTTTATAAGTGAAGATATTTCCTTTTCCTCCATAGGCCTCAAAGAGCTCCAAATGAACACTTGCAGATTCTACAAAAAGAGTGTTTCAAAACTGCTCTTTCAAAAGAAGTGTTCAACTCTGTGAGTTGGATTCATACTTCACAAAGCAGTTTCACAGAACGCTTCTGTTTAGTTTTTATGGGAAGATATTCCCCTTTCCAACGAAGGCCTGAAAGGACTCCAAATATCCACTTGCAGATTCTGCCAAAACAGAGTTTCAAAACTGCTCTATCAAAAGGAAGGCTTATCTCTCCGAGTTGAATGCACACATCATAAAGTGGTTTCTGAGAATGCTTCTGCCTTGTTTAAAAGTGAAGATATTTCCTTTTCCAAAATAGGCCTCAAAGCGCTCCAAAAGAACACTTGCAGATTGTACAAAAAGAGTGTTTCAAAACTGCTCTTTCAAAGGAAGTGTTCAACTCTGTGTGTTGGATTCATACTACACAAAGCAGTTTCACAGAACGCTTCTGTTTAGTTTTTGGAAAGATAATCCCGTTTCCAACGAACGCCTGAAAGGGCTCCAAATATCCACTTGCAGATTCTGCAAAAACACAGTTTCAAAACTGCTCTATCAAAAGGAAGTCTTATCTCTCCGAGTTGAATGCAAACATCATAAAGTTGTTTCTGAGAATGCTTCTGCCTTGTTTATAAGTGAAGATATTTCCTTTTCCACCATAGGCCTCAAAGCGCTCCAAATGAACACTTGCAGATTCTACAAAAAGAGTGTTACAAAACTGCTCTTTCAAAAGAAGTGTTCAACTCTGTGAGTTGGATTCATACTTCACAAAGAAGTTTCACAGAACGCTTCTGTTTAGTTTTTATGGGAAGATATTCCTGTTTCAAACGAAGGCCTGAAAGGGCTCCAAATATCCACTTGCATATTATGCCAAAACAGAGTTTCAAAACTGCTCTATCAAAAGGAAGGCTTATCGCTCCGAGTTGAATTCACACATCATAGAGTTTTCTGAGAATGCTTCTGCCTGGTTTATAAGTGAAGATATTTCCTATTCCACCATAGTCCTCAAAGCGCTCCAAATGAACACTTGCAGATTCTACAAAAAGAGTGTTTCAAAACAGCTCTTTCAAAGGAAGTGTTCAACTCTGTGAGTTGGATTCATACTACAGAAAGCAGTTTCACAGAACGCTTCTGTTTAGTTTTTATGGGAAGATATTCCCGTTTCCAACGAAGGCCTGAAAGGGCTGCAAATATCCACTTGCAAATTCTGCAAAAATAGAGTTTCAAAACTGCTCTGTCAAAAGGAAGGCTTACCTCTCTGAGTTGAATGCAGACATCATAAAGAGGTTTCTGAGAATGCTTCTGCCTGGTTTATATGTGAAGATATTTCCTTTTCCACCCTAGGCCTCAAAGCGCTCCAAATGAACACTTGCAGATTCTACAAAAAGAGTGTTTCATAACTGCTCTAGCAAAGGAAAGGTTCAACTCTGTGAGTTGAACACACACATCACAAAGCAGTTTGTGAGAATGCTTCTGTCCAGTTTTTATGAGAAGATATTCCCGCTCCTAACAAAGGCTCAAAGAGCTCCAAATATCCACTTGCAGATGCTGCAAAAAGACTCTTTCCAAACTGCTCCATGAAAAGGAAGGTTCAACTCTGTGAGTTGAATGCACACATCATAAAGAAGTTTCAAAGAATGCTTCTGTCTAGGTTTTATGTGAAAATATTTCCTTTTCCACCATAGGCCTCAAAGCGCTCCAAATGAACAGTTGCAGATTCTACAAAAAGAGTGTTTCAAAACTGCTCTTTCAAAAGAAGTGTTCAACTCTGTGAGTTGGATTCATACTTCACAAAGCAGTTTCACAGAACGCTTCTGTTTAGTTTTTATGGGAAGATATTCCCGTTTCCAACGAAGGCCTGAAAGGGCTCCAAATATCCACTTGCAGATTCTGCAAAACCACAGTTTCAAAACTGCTCTATCAAAAGGAATGCTTATCTCTCCGAGTTGAATGCAGACATCATAAAGATGTTTCTGACAATGCTTCTCCCTGGTTTATAAGTGAACATATTTCCTTTTCCACCATAGGCCTCAAAGCGCTCCAAATGAACACTTGCCGATTCTACAAAAAGAGTGTTTCAAAACAGCTCTTTCAAAGGAAGTGTTCAACTCTGTGAGTTGGATTCATACTACACAAAGCAGTTTCACAGAACGCTTTTGTTTAGTTTTTATGGGAAGATATTCCCGTTTCCAACGAAGGCCTGAAAGGGCTCCAAATATCCACTTGCAGATTCTGCAAAAATAGAGTTTCAAAACTGCTCTGTTAAAAGGAAGGCTTATCTCTCTGAATTCAATGCAGACATCATAAAGTGGTTTCTGAGAATGCTTCTGCCTGGTTTATATGTGAAGATAATTCCTTTTCCACCATAGGCCTCAAAGCGCTCCAAATGAACACTTGCAGATTCTACAAAAAGAGTATTTCATAACTGCTCTAGCAAAGGAAAGGTTCAACTCTGTGAGTTGAACACACACATCACAAAGCAGTTTGTGAGAATGCTTCTGTCCAGTTTTTAAGAGAAGATATTCCCGCTTCTAACAAAGAACTGAAAGAGCTCCAAATATCCACTTGCAGAAGCTGAAAAAAGACTCTTTCCTAAATGGCTCCGTGAAAAGGAAGGTTCAACTCTGTGAGTTGAGTGCACACATCATAAAGAAGTTTCAAAGAATGCTTCTGTCTAGGTTTTATGTGAAGATATTTCCTTTTCCACCATAGGCCTCAAAGCGCTCCAAATGAACACTTGCAGATTCTACAAAAAGAGTGTTTCAAAACTGCTCTTTCAAAAGAAGTGTTCAACTCTGTGAGGTGGATTCATACTTCACAAAGCAGTTTCACAGAACGCTTCTGTTTACTATTTATGGGAAGATATTCCCGTTTCCAACGAAGGCCTGAAAGGGCTCCAAATATCCACTTTCAGATTCTGCAAAAACACAGTTTCAAAACTGCTCTATCAAAAGGAAGGCTTATCTCTCCGAGTTGAATGCACACATCATAAAGTGGTTTCTGAGAATGCTTCTCCCTGGTTTATAAGTGAAGATATTTCCTTTTCCACCATAGGCCTCAAAGCGCTCCAAATGAACACTTGCAGATTCTACAAAAAGAGTGTTTCAAAACTGCTCTTTCAAAGGAAGTGTTCAACTCTGTGTGTTGGATTCATACTACACAAAGCAGTTTCACAGAGGCCTTCTGTTTAGTTTTTTTGGGAAGATATTCCCGTTTCCAACGAAGGCCTGAAAGGGCTCCAAATATCCACTTGCAGATTCTGCAAAAATAGAGTTTCAAAACTGCTCTGTTAAAAGGAAGGCTTATCTCTCTGAATTGAATGCAGACATCATAAAGAGGTTTCTGAGAATGCTTCTGCCTGGTTTATATGTGAAGATATTTCCTTTTCCACCATAGGCCTCAAAGCGGTCCAAATGCACACTTGCAGATTCTACAAGAAGAGTGTTTCATAACTGCTCTAGCAAAGGAAAGGTTCAAATCTGTGAGTTGAACACACACATCACGAAGCAGTTTGTGAGAATGCTTCTGTCCAGTTTTTATGAGAAGATATTCCCGCTTCTAACAAAGGCCTGAAAGAGCTCCAAATATCCACTTGCAGATGCTGCAAAAAGACTCTTTCCAAACTGCTCCATGAAAAGGAATGTTCAACTCTGTGAGTTGAATGCACACATCATAAAGAAGTTTCAAAGAATGCTTCTGTCTAGGTTTTATGTGAAGATATTTCCTTTTCCACCATAGGCCTCAAAGCGCTCCAAATGAACACTTGCAGATTCTACAAAAAGAGTGTTACAAAACTGCTCTTTCAAAAGAAGTGTTCAACTCTGTGAGTTGGATTCATACTTCACAAAGAAGTTTCACAGAACGCTTCTGTTTAGTTTTTATGGGAAGATATTCCTGTTTCAAACGAAGGCCTGAAAGGGCTCCAAATATCCACTTGCATATTATGCCAAAACAGAGTTTCAAAACTGCTCTATCAAAAGGAAGGCTTATCGCTCCGAGTTGAATTCACACATCATAGAGTTTTCTGAGAATGCTTCTGCCTGGTTTATAAGTGAAGATATTTCCTTTTCCACCATAGTCCTCAAAGCGCTCCAAATGAACACTTGCAGATTCTACAAAAAGAGTGTTTCAAAACAGCTCTTTCAAAGGAAGTGTTCAACTCTGTGAGTTGGATTCATACTACAGAAAGCAGTTTCACAGAACGCTTCTGTTTAGTTTTTATGGGAAGATATTCCCGTTTCCAACGAAGGCCTGAAAGGGCTCCAAATATACACTTGCAAATTCTGCAAAAATAGAGTTTCAAAACTGCTCTGTCAAAAGGAAGGCTTATCTCTCTGAGTTGAATGCAGACATCATAAAGAGGTTTCTGAGAATGCTTCTGCCTGGTTTATATGTGAAGATATTTCCTTTTCCACCCTAGGCCTCAAAGCGCTCCAAATGAACACTTGCAGATTCTACAAAAAGAGTGTTTCATAACTGCTCTAGCAAAGGAAAGGTTCAACTCTGTGAGTTGAACACAGACATCACAAAGCAGTTTGTGAGAATGCTTCTGTCCAGTTTTTATGAGAAGATATTCCCTCTTCTAACAAAGGACTGAAAGAGCTCCAAATATCCACTTGCAGATGCTGCAAAAAGACTCTTTCCAAACTGCTCCATGAAAAGGAATGTTCAACTCTGTGAGTTGAATGCACACATCATAAAGAAGTTTCAAAAAATGCTTCTGTCTAGGTTTTATGTGAAGATATTTCCTTTTCCACCATAGGCCTCAAAGTGCTCCAAATGAACACTTGCAGATTCTACAAAAAGAGTGTTTCATAACTGCTCTAGCAAAGGAAAGGTTCAACTCTGTGAGTTGAACACACACATCACAAAGCAGTTTGTGAGAAAGCTTCTGTCCAGTTTTTATGAGAAGATATTCCCACTTCTAACAAAGGCCTGAAAGAGCTCCAAATATCCACTTGCAGAAGCTGAAAAAAGACTCTTTCCTAAATGGCTCCGTGAAAAGGAAGGTTCAACTCTGTGAGTTGAGTGCACACATCATAAAGAAGTTTCAAAGAATGCTTCTGTCTAGGTTTTATGTGAAGATATTTCCTTTTCCACCATAGGCCTCAAAGCGCTCCAAATGAACACTTGCAGATTCTACAAAAAGAGTGTTTCAAAACTGCTCTTTCAAAAGAAGTGTTCAACTCTGTGAGGTGGATTCATACTTCACAAAGCAGTTTCACAGAACGCTTCTGTTTAGTATTTATGGGAAGATATTCCCGTTTCCAACGAAGGCCTGAAAGGGCTCCAAATATCCACTTTCAGATTCTGCAAAAACACAGTTTCAAAACTGCTCTATCAAAAGGAAGGCTTATCTCTCCGAGTTGAATGCACACATCATAAAGTGGTTTCTGAGAATGCTTCTCCCTGGTTTATAAGTGAAGATATTTCCTTTTCCACCGTAGGCCTCAAAGCGCTCCAAATGAACACTTGCAGATTCTACAAAAAGAGTGTTTCTAAACTGCTCTTTCAAAGGAAGTGTTCAACTCTGTGTGTTGGATTCATACTACACAAAGCAGTTTCACAGAGCCCTTCTGTTTAGTTTTTTTGGGAAGATATTCCCGTTTCCAACGAAGGCCTGAAAGGGCTCCAAATATCCACTTGCAGATTCTGCAAAAATAGAGTTTCAAAACTGCTCTGTTAAAAGGAAGGCTTATCTCTCTGAATTGAATGCAGACATCATAAAGAGGTTTCTGAGAATGCTTCTGCCTGGTTTATATGTGAAGATATTTCCTTTTCCACCATAGGCCTCAAAGCGCTCCAAATGCACACTTGCAGATTCTACAAGAAGAGTGTTTCATAACTGCTCTAGCAAAGGAAAGGTTCAAATCTGTGAGTTGAACACACACATCACGAAGCAGTTTGTGAGAATGCTTCTGTCCAGTTTTTATGAGAAGATATTCCCGCTTCTAACAAAGGCCTGAAAGAGCTCCAAATATCCACTTGCAGATGCTGCAAAAAGACTCTTTCCAAACTGCTCCATGAAAAGGAATGTTCAACTCTGTGAGTTGAATGCACACATCATAAAGAAGTTTCAAAGAATGCTTCTGTCTAGGTTTTATGTGAAGATATTTCCTTTTCCACCATAGGCCTCAAAGCGCTCCAAATGAACACTTGCAGATTCTACAAAAAGAGTGTTTCAAAACTGCTCTTTCAAAAGAAGTGTTCAACTCTGTGAGTTGGATTCATACTTCACAAAGCAGTTTCACAGAACGCTTCTGTTTACTATTTATGGGAAGATATTCCCGTTTCCAACGAAGGCCTGAAAGGGCTCCAAATATCCACTTGCAGATTCTGCAAAAACACACTTTCAAAACTGCTCTATCAAAAGGAAGGCTTATCTCTCCGAGTTGAATGCACACATCATAAAGTGGTTTCTGAGAATGCTTCTGCCTTGTTTATAAGTGAAGATATTTCCTTTTCCACCATAGGCCTCAAAGCGCTCCAAATGAACACTTGCAGATTCTACAAAAAGAGTGTTTCAAACTGCTCTTTCAAAAGAAGTGTTCAACTCTGTGAGTTGAATTCATACTATGCAAAGTAGTTTCACAGAACGCTTCTGTTTAGTTTTTTTGGGAAGATATTCCCGTTTTCCACGAAGGCCTGAAAGGGTTAAAATATCCACTTGCAGACTGCAAAAACACAGTTTCAAAACTGCTCTATCAAAAGGAAGGCTTACCTCTCTGAGTTGAATGCACAGATCATAAAGAGGTTTCTGAGAATGCTTCTGCCTGGTTTATATGTGAAGATATTTCCTTTTCCACCCTAGGCCTCAAAGCGCTCCAAATGAACACTTGCAGATTCTACAAAAAGAGTGTTTCATAGCTGCTCTAGCAAAGGAAACGTTCAACTCTGTGAGTTGAACACACACATCACAAAGCAGTTTGTGAGAATGCTTCTGTCCAGTTTTTATTGGAAGATATTCCCGCTTCTAACAATGGCCTGAAAGAGCTCCAAATATCCACTTGCAGATGCCGCAAAAAGACTCTTTCCAAACTGCTCCATGAAAAGGAAGGTTCAACTCTGTGAGTTGATTGCACACATCCAAAAGAAGTTTCAAAGAATGCTTCTGTCTAGGTTTTATGTGAAGATATTTCCTTTTAAACCATAGGCCTCAAAGCGCTCCAAATGAACACTTGCAGATTCTACAAAAAGAGTGTTACAAAACTGCTCTTTCAAAAGAAGTGTTCAACTCTGTGAGTTGGATTCATACTTCACAAAGCAGTTTCACAGAACGCTTCTGTTTAGTTTTTATGGGAAGATATTCCCGTTTCAAACGAAGGCCTGAAAGGGTTCCAAATATCCACTTGCATATTATGCCAAAACAGAGTTTCAAAACTGCTCTATCAAAAGGAAGGCTTATCGCTCCGAGTTGAATGCACACATCATAGAGTTTTCTGAGAATCCTTCTGCCTGGTTTATAAGTGAAGATATTTCCTTTTCCACCATAGGCCTCAAAGCGCTCCAAATGAACACTTGCAGATTCTACAAAAAGAGTGTTTCATAGCTGCTCTAGCAAAGGAAAGGTTCAAATCTGTGAGTTGAACACACACATCACGAAGCAGTTTGTGAGAATGCTTCTGTCCAGTTTTTATGAGAAGATATTCCCGCTTCTAACAAAGGCCTGAAAGAGCTGCAAATATCCACTTGCAGATGCTGCAAAAAGACTCTTTCCAAACTGCTCCATGAAAAGGAATGTTCAACTCTCTGAGTTGAATGCACACATCATAAAGAAGTTTCAAAGAATGCTTCTGTCTAGGTTTTATGTGAAGATATTTCCTTTTCCACCATAGGCCTCAAAGCGCTCCAAATGAACACTTGCAGATTCTACAAAAAGAGTGTTTCAAAACTGCTCTTTCAAAAGAAGTGTTCAACTCTGTGAGTTGGATTCATACTTCACAAAGCAGTTTCGCAGAACGCTTCTGTTTACTATTTATGGGAAGATATTCCCGTTTCCAACGAAGGCCTGAAAGGGCTCCAAATATCCACTTGCAGATTCTGCAAAAACACACTTTCAAAACTGCTCTATCAAAAGGAAGGCTTATCTCTCCGAGTTGAATGCACACATCATAAAGTGGTTTCTGAGAATGCTTCTGCCTTGTTTATAAGTGAAGATATTTCCTTTTCCACCATAGGCCTCAAAGCGCTCCAAATGAACACTTGCAGATTCTACAAAAAGAGTGTTACAAAACTGCTCTTTCAAAAGAAGTGTTCAACTCTGTGAGTTGGATTCATACTTCACAAACAGTTTCACAGAACTCTTCTGTTTAGTTTTTATGGGAAGATATTCCCGTTTCAAACGAAGGCCTGAAAGGGCTCCAAATATCCACTTGCATATTATGCCAAAACAGAGTTTCAAAACTGCTCTATCAAAAGGAAGGCTTATCGCTCCGAGTTGAATGCACACATCATAGAGTTTTCTGAGAATCCTTCTGCCTGGTTTATAAGTGAAGATATTTCCTTTTCCACCATAGGCCTCAAAGCGCTCCAAATGAACACTTGCAGATTCTACAAAAAGAGTGTTTCAAAACAGCTCTTTCAAAGG
Source organism: Pongo pygmaeus (assembly GCF_028885625.2). Taxonomy (NCBI): domain Eukaryota; kingdom Metazoa; phylum Chordata; class Mammalia; order Primates; family Hominidae; genus Pongo; species Pongo pygmaeus. Next base: position 23,883,224 of record NC_085930.1, read on the forward strand.
AAGTGTTCAACTCTGTTAGTTGGATTCATACTACAGAAAGCAGTTTCACAGAACGCTTCTGTTTAGTTTTTATGGGAAGATATTCCCGTTTCCAACGAAGGCCTGAAAGGGCTCCTAATATCCACTTGCAAATTCTGCAAAAATAGAGTTTCAAAACTGCTCTGTCAAAAGGAAGGCTTATCTCTCTGAGTTGAATGCAGACATCATAAAGAGGTTTCTGAGAATGCTTCTGCCTGGTTTATATGTGAAGATATTTCCTTTTCCACCGTAGGCCTCAAAGCGCTCCAAATGAACACTTGCAGATTCTACAAAAAGAGTGTTTCATAACTGCTCTAGCAAAGGAAAGGTTCAACTCTGTGAGTTGAACACACACATCACAAAGCAGTTTGTGAGAATGCTTCTGTCCAGTTTTTATGAGAAGATATTCCCGCTTCTAACAAAGGCCTGAAAGAGCTCCAAATATCCACTTGCAGATGCTGCAAAAAGACTCTTTCCAAACTGCTCCATGAAAAGGAAGGTTCAACTCTGTGAGTTGAATGCACACATCATAAAGAAGTTTCAAAGAATGCTTCTGTCTAGGATTTATGTGAAGATATTTCCTTTTCCACCATAGGCCTCAAAGCGCTCCAAATGAACACTTGCAGATTCTACAAAAAGAGTGTTTCAAAACTGCTCTTTCAAAAGAAGTGTTCAACTCTGTGAGTTGGATTCATACTTCACAAAGCAGTTTCACAGAACGCTTCTGTTTAGTTTTTATGGGAAGATATTCCCGTTTCCAACGAAGGCCTGAAAGGGCTCCAAATATCCACTTGCAGATTCTGCAAAAACACAGTTTCAAAACTGCTCTATCAAAAGGAAGGCTTATTTCTCCGAGTTGAATGCAGACATCATAAAGATGTTTCTGACAATGCTTCTCCCTGGTTTATAAGTGAAGATATTTCCTTTTCCACCATAGGCCTCAAAGCGCTCCAAATGAACACTTGCCGATTCTACAAAAAGAGTGTTTCAAAACAGCTCTTTCAAAGGAAGTGTTCAACTCTGTGAGTTGAATTCATACTACACAAAGCAGTTTCACAGAACGCTTTTGTTTAGTTTTTATGGGAAGATATTCCCGTTTCCAACGAAGGCCTGAAAGGGCTCCAAATATCCACTTGCAGATTCTGCAAAAAGAGTGTTTCATAACTGCTCTAGCAAAGGAAAGGTTCAACTCTCTGAGTTGAACACACACATCACAAAGCAGTTTGTGAGAATGCTTCTGTCCAGTTTTTAAGAGAAGATATTCCCGCTTCTAACAAAGAACTGAAAGAGCTCCAAATATCCACTTGCAGAAGGTGAAAAAAGACTCTTTCCTAAATGGCTCCGTGAAAAGGAAGGTTCAACTCTGTGAGTTGAATGCACACATCATAAAGAAGTTTCAAAGAATGCTTCTGTCTAGGTTTTATGTGAAGATATTTCCTTTTCCACCATAGGCCTCAAAGCGCTCCAAATGAACACTTGCAGATTCTACAAAAAGAGTGTTTCATAACTGCTCTAGCAAAGGAAAGGTTCAACTCTGTGAGTTGAACACACACATCACAAAGCAGTTTGTGAGAATGCTTCTGTCCAGTTTTTATGAGACTATATTCCCGCTTCTAACAAAGAACTGAAAGACCTCAAAATATCCACTTGCAGAAGATGAAAAAAGACTCTTTCCAAACGGCTCCGTGAAAAGGAAGGTTCTACTCTGTGGGTTGAATGCACACATCATAAAGAAGTTTCAAAGAATGCTTATGTCTAGGTTTTACGTGAAGATATTTCCTTTTCCACCATAGGCCTCAAAGCGCTCCAAATGAACACTTGCAGATTCTACAAAAAGAGTGTTTCAAAACTGCTCTTTCAAAAGAAGTGTTCAACTCTGTGAGTTGGATTCATACTTCACAAAGCAGTTTCACAGAACGCTTCTGTTTACTTTTTGTGGGAAGATATTCCCGTTTCCAACGAAGGCATGAAAGGGCTCCAAATATCCACTTGCAGATTCTGCAAAAACACAGTTTCAAAACTGCTGTATCAAAAGGAAGTCTTATCTCTCCGAGTTGAATGCACACATCATAAAGTGGTTTCTGAGAATGCTTCTGCCTTGTTTATAAGTGAAGATATATCCTTTTCCACCATAGGCCTCAAAGCGCTCCAAATGAACACTTGCAGATTCTACAAAAAGAGTGTTTCAAAACTGCTCTTTCAAAAGAAGTGTTCAACTCTGTGAGTTGGATTCATACTACGCAAAGCAGTTTCACAGTACGCTTCTGTTTAGTTTTTTTCGGAAGATATTCCCGTTTCCAACGAAGGCCTGAAATGGCTCCAAATATCCACTTGCAGATTCTGCAAAAACACAGTTTCAAAACTGCTCTATCAAAAGGAAGGCTTATCTCTCCGAGTTGAATGCACACATCATAAAGTGGTTTCTGAGAATACTTCTGCCTTGTTTATAAGTGAAGATATTTCCTTTTCCACCATAGGCCTCAAAGCGCACCAAAGGAACACCTGCAGATTCTACAAAAAGAGTGTTTCAAAACTGCTCTTTCAAAAGAAGTGTTCAACTCTGTGAGTTGGATTCATACTACACAAAGCAGTTTCGCAGAACGCTTCTGTTTAGTTTTTTTGGGAAGATATTCCCGTTTCCCACGAAGGCCTGAAAGGGCTAAAATATCCACTTGCAGATTCTGCAAAAATACAGTTTCAAACTGCTCTATCAAAAGGAAGGCTTATCTCTCTGAGTTGAATGCACAGATCATAAAGAGGTTTCTGAGAATGCTTCTGCCTGGTTTATATGTGAAGATATTTCCTTTTCCACCCTAGGCCACAAAGCGCTCCAAATGAACACTTGCAGATTCTACAAAAAGAGTGTTTCATAGCTGCTCTAGCAAAGGAAAGGTTCAACTCTGTGAGTTGAACACACACATCACAAAGCAGTTTGTGAGAATGCTTCTGTCCAGTTTTTATGAGAAGATATTCCCGCTTCTAACAAAGGCCTGAAAGAGCTCCAAATATCCACTTGCAGATGCTGCAAAAAGACTGTTTCCAAACTTCTCCATGAAAAGGAAGGTTCAACTCTGTGAGTTGAATGCACACATCAAAAAAAAGTTTCAAAGAATGCTTCTGTCTAGGTTTTATGTGAAGATATTTCCTTTTCCACCATAGGCCTCAAAGCGCTCCAAATGAACATTTGCAGATTCTACAAAAAGAGTGTTTCAAAACTGCTCTTTCAAAAGAAGTGTTCAACTCTGTGAGTTGGATTCATACTTCACAAAGCAGTTTCACAGAACGCTTCTGTTTTGTTTTTATGGGAAGATATTCCCGTTTCAAACGAAGGCCTGAAGGGGCTCCAAATATCCACTTGCATATTATGACAAAACAGAGTTTCAAAACTGCTCTATCAAAAGGAAGGCTTACCGCTCCTAGTTGAATGCACACATCATAGAGTTTTCTGAGAATGCTTCTGCCTGGTTTATAAGTGAAAATATTTCCTTTTCCACCATAGGCCTCAAAGCGCTCCAAATGAACACTTGCAGATTCTACAAAAAGAGTGTTTCAAAAGAGCTCTTTCAAAGGAAGTGTTCAACTCTGTGAGTTGGATTCATACTACATAAAGCAGTTTCACAGAACGCTTCTGTTTAGTTTTTATGGTAAGATATTCCCGTTTCCAACGAAGGCCTGAATGGGCTCCAAATATCCACTTGCAGATTCTACAAAAATAGAGTTTCAAAACTTCTCTGTTAAAAGGAAGGCTTATCTCTCTGAATTGAATGCAGACATCATAAAGAGGTTTCTGAGAATGCTTCTGCCTGGTTTATATGTGAAGATATTTCCTTTTCAACCATAGGCCTCAAAGCGCTCCAAATGCACACTTGCAGATTCTACAAAAAGAGTGTTTCATAACTGCTCTAGCAAAGGAAAGGTTCAAATCTGTGAGTTGAACACACACATCACGAAGCAGTTTGTGAGAATGCTTCTGTCCAGTTTTTATGAGAAGATATTCCCGCTTCTAACAAAGGCCTGAAAGAGCTCCAAATATCCACTTGCAGATGCTGCAAAAAGACTCTTTCCAAACTGCTCCATGAAAAGGAATGTTCAACTCTGTGAGTTGAATGCACACATCATAAAGAAGTTTCAAAGAATGCTTCTGTCTAGGTTTTATGTGAAGATATTTCCTTTTCCACCATAGGCCTCAAAGCGCTCCAAATGAACACTTGCAGATTCTACAAAGAGAGTGTTTCAAAACTGCTCTTTCAAAAGAAGTGTTCAACTCTGTGAGTTGGATTCATACTTCACAAAGCAGTTTCACAGAACGCTTCTGTTTAGTTTTTATTGGAAGATATTCCCGTTTCCAACGAAGGCCTGAAAGGGCTCCAAATATCCACTTGCAGATTCTGCAAAAACACAGTTTCAAAACTGCTCTATCAAAAGGAAGGCTTATTTCTCCGAGTTGAATGCAGACATCATAAAGATGTTTCTGACAATGCTTCTCCCTGGTTTATAAGTGAAGATATTTCCTTTTCCACCATAGGCCTCAAAGCGCTCCAAATGAACACTTGCCGATTCTACAAAAAGAGTGTTTCAAACAGCTCTTTCAAAGGAAGTGTTCAACTCTGTGAGTTGGATTCATACTACACAAAGCAGTTTCACAGAACGCTTTTGTTTAGTTTTTATGGGAAGATATTCCCGTTTCCAACGAAGGCCTGAAAGGGCTCCAAATATCCACTTGCAGATTCTGCAAAAATAGAGTTTCAAAACTGCTCTGTTAAAAGGAAGGCTTATCTCTCTGAATTGAATGCAGTCATCATAAAGTGGTTTCTGAGAATGCTTCTGCCTGGTTTATATGTGAAGATAATTCCTTTTCCACCATAGGCCTCGAAGCGCTCCAAATGAACACTTGCAGATTCTACAAAAAGAGTGTTTCATAACTGCTCTAGCAAAGGAAAGGTTCAACTCTCTGAGTTGAACACACACATCACAAAGCAGTTTGTGAGAATGCTTCTGTCCAGTTTTTAAGAGAAGATATTCCCGCTTCTAACAAAGAACTGAAAGAGCTCCAAATATCCACTTGCAGAAGCTGAAAAAAGACTCTTTCCTAAATGGCTCCGTGAAAAGGAAGGTTCAACTCTGTGAGTTGAATGCACACATCATAAAGAAGTTTCAAAGAATGCTTCTGTCTAGGTTTTATGTGAAGATATTTCCTTTTCCACCATAGGCCTCAAAGCGCTCCAAATGAACACTTGCAGATTCTACAAAAAGAGTGTTTCATAACTGCTCTAGCAAAGGAAAGGTTCAACTCTGTGAGTTGAACACACACATCACAAAGCAGTTTGTGAGAATGCTTCTGTCCAGTTTTTATGAGAAGATATTCCCGCTTCTAACAAAGAACTGAAAGAGCTCCAAATATCCACTTGCAGAAGGTGAAAAAAGACTCTTTCCAAACGGCTCCGTGAAAAGGAAGGTTCTACTCTGTGAGTTGAATGCACACATCGTAAAGAAGTTTCAAAGAATGCTTATGTCTAGGTTTTACGTGAAGATATTTCCTTTTCCATCATAGGCCTCAAAGCGCTCCAAATGAACACTTGCAGATTCTACAAAAAGAGTGTTTCAAAACTGCTCTTTCAAAAGAAGTGTTCAACTCTGTGAGTTGGATTCATACTTCACAAAGCAGTTTCACAGAACGCTTCTGTTTACTTTTTATGGGAAGATATTCCCGTTTCCAACGAAGGCCTGAAAGGGCTCCAAATATCCACTTGCAGATTCTGCAAAAACACAGTTTCAAAACTGCTCTATCAAAAGGAAGGCTTATCTCTCCGAGTTGAATGCACACATCATAAAGTGGTTTCTGAGAATGCTTCTGCCTTGTTTATAAGTGAAGATATTTCCTTTTCCACCATAGGCCACAAAGCGCTCCAAATGAACACTTGCAGATTCTACAAAAAGAGTGTTTCAAAACTGCTCTTTCAAAAGAAGTGTTCAACTCTGTGAGTTGGATTCATACTACGCAAAGCAGTTTCACAGTACGCTTCTGTTTAGTTTTTTTGGGAAGATATTCCCGTTTCCAACGAAGGCCTGAAAGGGCTCCAAATATCCACTTGCAGATTCTGCAAAAACACAGTTTCAAAACTGCTCTATCAAAAGGAAGGCTTATCTCTCCGAGTTGAATGCACACATCATAAAGTGGTTTCTGAGAATACTTCTGCCTTGTTTATAAGTGAAGATATTTCCTTTTCCACCATAGGCCTCAAAGCGCACCAAATGAACACCTGCAGATTCTACAAAAAGAGTGTTTCAAAACTGCTCTTTCAAAAAAAGTGTTCAACTCTGTGAGTTGGATTCATACTACGCAAAGCAGTTTCACAGAACGCTTCTGTTTAGTTTTTTTGGGAAGATATTCCCGTTTTCCACGAAGGCCTGAAAGGGTTAAAATATCCACTTGCAGATTCTGCAAAAATACAGTTTCAAAACTGCTCTATCAAAAGGAAGGCTTATCTCTCTGAGTTGAATGCAGACATCATAAAGAGGTTTCTGAGAATGCTTCTGCCTGGTTTATATGTGAAGATATTTCCTTTTCCACCCTAGGCCTCAAAGCGCTCCAAATGAACACTTGCAGATTCTACAAAAAGAGTGTTTCATAACTGCTCTAGGAAAGGAAAGGTTCAACTCTGTGAGTTGAACACACACATCACAAAGCAGTTTGTGAGAATGCTTCTGTCCAGTTTTTAAGAGAAGATATTCCCGCTTCTAACAAAGGCCTGAAAGAGCTCCAAATATCCACTTGCAGATGCTGCAAAAAGACTCTTTCCAAACTGCTCCATGAAAAGGAAGGTTCAACTCTGTGAGTTGAATGCACACATCATAAAGAAGTTTCAAAGAATGCTTCTGTCTAGGTTTTATGTGAAGACATTTCCTTTTCCACCATAGGCCTCAAAGCGCTCCAAATGAACACTTGCAGATTCTACAAAAAGAGTGTTTCAAAACTGCTCTTTCAAAAGAAGTGTTCAACTCTGTGAGTTGGAGTCATACTTCACAAAGCAGTTTCACAGAACGCTTCTGTTTAGTATTTATGGGAAGATATTCCCGTTTCCAACGAAGGCCTGAAAGGGCTCCAAATATCCACTTGCAGATTCTGCAAAAACACAGTTTCAAAACTGCTCTATCAAAAGGAAGGCTTATCTCTCCGAGTTGAATGCACACATCATAAAGAGGTTTCTGAGAATGCTTCTGCCTGGTTTATAAGTGAAGATATTTCCTTTTCCACCATAGGCCTCAAAGCGCTCCAAATGAACACTTGCAGATTCTACAAAAAGAGTGTTTCAAAACTGCTCTTTCAAAGGAAGTGTTCAACTCTGTGTTTTGGATTCATACTACACAAAGCAGTTTCACAGAGCCCTTCTGTTTAGTTTTTATGGGAAGATATTCCCGTTTCCAACGAAGGCCTGAAAGGGCTCCAAATATCCACTTGCAGATTCTGCAAAAATAGAGTTTCAAAACTGCTCTGTTAAAAGGAAGGCTTATCTCTCTGAGTTGAATGCAGACATCATAAAGGGGTTTGTGAGAATGCTTCTGCCTGGTTTATATGTGAAGATATTTCCTTTTCCACCCTAGGCCTCAAAGCGCTCCAAATGAACACTTGCAGATTCTACAAAAAGAGTGTTTCATAACTGTTCTAGCAAAGGAAAGTTTCAACTCTGTGAGTTGAACACACACATCACAAAGCAGTTTGTGAGAATGCTTCTGTCCAGTTTTTATTGGAAGATATTCCGGCTTCTAAAAAGGCCTGAAAGAGCTCCAAATATCCACTTGCAGATGCTGCAAAAAGACTCTTTCCAAACTGCTCCATGAAAAGGTAGGTTCAACTCTGTGAGTTCAATGCACACATTATAAAGGAGTTTCAAAGAATGCTTCTGTCTAGGTTTTATGTGAAGATATTTCCTTTTCCACCATAGGCCTCGAAGCCCTCCAAATGAACACTTACAGATTCTACAAAAAGAGTGTTTCATACCTGCTCTAGCAAAGGAAAGGTTCAACTCTGTGAGTTGAACAAACACATCACAAAACAGTTTGTGAGAATGCTTCTGTCCAGTTTTTATGAGAAGATATTCCCGCTTCTAACAAAGGACTGAAAGAGCTCCAAATATCCAATTTCAGATGCTGCAAAAAGACTCTTTCCAAACTGCTCCATGAAATGGAATGTTCAACTCTGTGAGTTTAATGCACACATCATAAAGAGGTTTCTGAGAATGCTTCTCCCTGGTTTATAAGTGAAGATATTTCCTCTTCCACCATAGGCCTCATAGCGCTCCAAGTGAACAGTTGCCGATTCTACAAAAAGAGTGTTTCAAAACAGCTCTTTCAAAGGAAGTGTTCAACTCTGTGAGTTGGATTCATACTACACAAAGCAGTTTCACAGAACGCTTCTGTTTAGTTTTATGGGAAGATATTCCCGTTTCCAACGAAGGCCTGAAAGGGCTCCAAATATCCACTTGCAAAATCTGCAAAAATAGAGTTTCAAAACTGCTCTGTTAAAAGGAAGGCTTATCTCTCTGAGTTGAATGCAGACATCATAAAGAGGTTTCTGAGAATGCTTCTGCCTGGTTTATATGTGAAGATATTTCCTTTTCCACCATAGGCCTCAAAGCGCTCCAAAAGGACACTTGCAGATTCTACAAAAAGAGTGTTTCATAATTGCTCTAGCAAAGGAAAGGATCAATTCAGTGAGTTGAACACACACTTCACAAAGCAGTTTGTGAGAATGCTTATGTCCAGTTTTTATGAGAAGATATTCCCGCTTCTAACAAAGGCCTGAAAGAGCTCCAAATATCCACTTGCAGATGCTGCAAAAAGACTGTTTCCAAACTTCTCCATGAAAAGGAAGGTTCAACTCTGTGAGTTGAATGCACACATCATAAAAAAGTTTCAAAGAATGCTTCTGTCTAGGTTTTATGTGAAGATATTTCCTTTTCCACCATAGGCCTCAAAGCGCTCCAAATGAACACTTGCAGATTCTACAAAAAGAGTGTTTCAAAACTGCTCTTTCAAAAGAAGTGTTCAACTCTGTTAGTTGGATTCATACTTCACAAAGCAGTTTCACAGAACGCTTCTGTTTACTTTTTATGGGAAGATATTCCCGTTTCCAACGAAGGCCTGAAAGGGCTCCAAATATCCACTTGCAGATTCTGCAAAAACACAGTTTCTAAACTGCTCTATCAAAAGGAAGGCTTATCTCTCCGAGTTGAATGCACACATCATAAAGTGGTTTCTGAGAATACTTCTGCCTTGTTTATAAGTGGAGATATTTCCTTTTCCACCATAGGCCTTAAAGCGCTCCAAATGAACACTTGCAGATTCTACAAAAAGAGTGTTTCAAAACTGCTCTTTCAAAAGAAGTGTTCAACTCTGTGAGTTGGATTCATACTACACAAAGCAGTTTCGCCGAACGCTTCTGCTTAGTTTTTTTGGGAAGATATTCCCGTTTCCCACGAAGGCCTGAAAGGGCTAAAATATCCAGTTGCAGATTCTGCAAAAATACAGTTTCAAAACTGCTCTATCAAAAGGAAGGCTTATCTCTCTGAGTTGAATGCACAGATCATAAAGAGGTTTCTGAGAATGCTTCTGCCTGGTTTACATGTGAAGATATTTCCTTTTCCACCCTAGGCCTCAAAGCGCTCCAAATGAACACTTGCAGATTCTACAAAAAGAGTGTTTCATAGCTGCTCTAGCAAAGGAAAGGTTCAACTCTGTGAGTTGAACACACACATCACAAAGCAGTTTGTGAGAATGCTTCTGTCCAGTTTTTATTGGAAGATATTCCCGTTTCTAACAAAGGCCTGAAAGAGCTCCAAATATCCACTTGCAGATGCTGCAAAAAGACTCTTTCCAAACTGCTCCATGAAAAGGAAGGTTCAACTCTGTGAGTTGATTGCACACATCCAAAAGAAGTTTCAAAGAATGCTTCTGTCTAGGTTTTATGTGAAGATATTTCCTTTTCCACCATAGGCCTCAAAGCGCTCCAAATGAACACTTGCAGATTCTACAAAAAGAGTGTTACAAAACTGCTCTTTCATAAGAAGTGATCAACTCTGTGAGTTGGATTCATACTTCACAAAGCAATTTCACAGAATGCTTCTGTTTAGTTTTTATGGGAAGATATTCCCGTTTCAAACGAAGGCCTGAAAGGGCTCCAAATATCCACTTGCATATTATGCCAAAACAGAGTTTCAAAACTGCTCTATCAAAAGGAAGGCTTATCGCTCCGAGTTGAATGCACACATCATAGCGTTTTCTGAGAATGCTTCTGCCTGGTTTATAAGTGAAGATATTTCCTTTTCCTCCATTGGCCTCAAAGCGCTCCAAATGAACACCTGCAGATTCTACAAAAAGAGTGTTTCAAAACAGCTCTTTCAAAGGAAGTGTTCAACTCTGTTAGTTGGATTCATACTACAGAAAGCAGTTTCACAGAACGCTTCTGTTTAGTTTTTATGGGAAGATATTCCCGTTTCCAACGAAGGCCTGAAAGGGCTCCAAATATCCACTTGCAAATTCTGCAAAAATAGAGTTTCAAAAGTGCTCTGTCAAAAGGAAGGCTTATCTCTCTGAGTTGAATGCAGACATCATAAAGAGGTTTCTGAGAATGCTTCTGCCTGGTTTATATGTGAAGATATTTCCTTTTCCACCGTAGGCCTCAAAGCGCTCCAAATGAACACTTGCAGATTCTACAAAAAGAGTGTTTCATAACTGCTCTAGCAAAGGAAAGGTTCAACTCTGTGAGTTGAACACACACATCACAAAGCAGTTTGTGAGAATGCTTCTGTCCAGTTTTTATGAGAAGATATTCCCGCTTCTAACAAAGGCCTGAAAGAGCTCCAAATATCCACTTGCAGATGCTGCAAAAAGACTGTTTCCAAACTTCTCCATGAAAAGGAAGGTTCAACTCTGTGAGTTGAATGCACACATCAAAAAAAAGTTTCAAAGAATGCTTCTGTCTAGGTTTTATGTGAAGATATTTCCTTTTCCACCATAGGCCTCAAAGCGCTCCAAATGAACACTTGCAGATTCTACAAAAAGAGTGTTTCAAAACTGCTCTTTCAAAAGAAGTGTTCAACTCTGTGAGTTGGATTCATACTTCACAAAGCAGTTTCACAGAACGCTTCTGTTTACTTTTTATGGGAAGATATTCCCGTTTCCAACGAAGGCCTGAAAGGGCTCCAAATATCCACTTGCAGATTCTGCAAAAACACAGTTTCAAAACTGCTCTATCAAAAGGAAGGCTTATCTCTCCGAGTTGAATGCACACATCATAAAGAGGTTTCTGAGAATGCTTCTGCCTGGTTTATATGTGAAGATATTTCCTTTTCCACCGTAGGCCTCAAAGCGCTCCAAATGAACACTTGCAGATTCTACAAAAAGAGTGTTTCATAGCTGCTCTAGCAAAGGAAACGTTCAACTCTGTGAGTTGAACACACACATCACAAAGCAGTTTGTGAGAATGCTTCTGTCCAGTTTTTATTGGAAGATATTCCCGCTTCTAACAATGGCCTGAAAGAGCTCCAAATATCCACTTGCAGATGCTGCAAAAAGACTCTTTCCAAACTGCTCCATGAAAAGGAAGGTTCAACTCTGTGAGGTGAATGCACACATCAGAAAGAAGTTTCAAAGAATGCTTCTGTCTAGGTTTTATGTGAAGATATTTCCTTATCCACCATTGGCCTCAAAGCGCTCCAAATGATCACTTGCAGATTCTACAAAAAGAGTGTTTCAAAACTGCTCTTTCAAAAGAAGTGTTCAACTCTGTGAGTTGGATTCATACTTCACAAAGCAGTTTCACAGAACGCTTCTGTTTAGTTTTTATGGGAAGATATTCCCCTTTCCAACGAAGGCCTGAAAGGACTCCAAATATCCACTTGCAGATTCTGCCAAAACAGAGTTTCAAAACTGCTCTATCAAAAGGAAGGCTTATCTCTCCGAGTTGAATGCACACATCATAAAGTGGTTTCTGAGAATGCTTCTGCCTTGTTTAAAAGTGAAGATATTTCCTTTTCCAAAATAGGCCTCAAAGCGCTCCAAAAGAACACTTGCAGATTGTACAAAAAGAGTGTTTCAAAACTGCTCTTTCAAAGGAAGTGTTCAACTCTGTGTGTTGGATTCATACTACACAAAGCAGTTTCACAGAACGCTTCTGTTTAGTTTTTGGAAAGATAATCCCGTTTCCAACGAACGCCTGAAAGGGCTCCAAATATCCACTTGCAGATTCTGCCAAAACAGTGTTTCAAAACTGCTCTATCAAAAGGAAGGCTTATCTCTCCGAGTTGAATGCAAACATCATAAAGTTGTTTCTGAGAATGCTTCTGCCTTGTTTATAAGTGAAGATATTTCCTTTTCCACCATAGGCCTCAAAGCGCTCCAAATGAACACTTGCAGATTCTACAAAAAGAGTGTTTCAAAACTGCTCTTTCAAAAGAAGTGTTCAACTCTCTGAGTTGGATTCATACTTCACAAAGCAGTTTCACAGAACGCTTCTGTTTAGTTTTTATGGGAAGATATTCCCGTTTCCAACGAAGGCATGAAAGGGCTCCAAATAACCACTAGCAGATTCTGCAAAAACACAGTTTCAAAACTGCTCTATCAAAAGGAAGGCTTATCTCTCCGAGCTGAATGCACACATCATAAAGAGGTTTCTGAGAATGCTTCTCCCTGGTTTATAATTGAAGATATTTAATTTTGAACCATAGGCCTCAAAGCGCTCCAAATGAACACTTGCCGATTCTACAAAAAGAGTGTTTCAAAACTGCTCTTCCAAAAGAAGTGTTCAACTCTGTGAGTTGGATTCATACTTCACAAAGCAGTTTCACAGAACGCTTCTGTTTACTATTTATGGGAAGATATTCCCGTTTCCAACGAAGGCCTGAAAGGGCTCCAAATATCCACTTGCAGATTCTGCAAAAACACACTTTCAAAACTGCTCTATCAAAAGGAAGGCTTATCTCTCCGAGTTGAATGCACACATCATAAAGTGGTTTCTGAGAATGGTTCTGCCTTGTTTATAAGTGAAGACATTTCCTTTTCCACCATAGGCCTCAAAACGCTCCAAATGAACACTTGCAGATTCTACAAAAAGAGTGTTTCATAACTGCTCTAGCAAAGGAAAGGTTCAACTCTGTGAGTTGAACACACACATCACACAGCAGTTTGTGAGAATGCTTCTGTCCAGTTTTTATGAGAAGATATTCCCGCTTCTAACAAAGAACTGAAAGAGCTCCAAGTATCCACTTGCAGAAGCTGAAAAAAGACTCTTTCCAAACGGCTCCGTGAAAAGGAAGGTTCTACTCTGTGAGTTGAATGCACACATCATAAAGAAGTTTCAAAGAATGCTTATGTCTAGGTTTTACGTGAAGATATTTCCTTTTCCACCATATGCCTCAAAGCGCTCCAAATGAACACTTGCAGATTCTACAAAAAGAGTGTTTCAAAACTGCTCTTTCAAAAGAAGTGTTCAACTCTGTGAGTTGGATTCATACTTCACAAAGCAGTTTCACAGAACGCTTCTGTTTACTTTTTATGGGAAGATATTCCCGTTTCCAACGAAGGCCTGAAAGGGCTCCAAATATCCACTTGCAGATTCTGCAAAAACACAGTTTCAAAACTGCTCTATCAAAAGGAAGGCTTATCTCTCCGAGTTGAATGCACACATCATAAAGTGGTTTCTGAGAATGCTTCTGCCTTGTTTATAAGTGAAGATATTTCCTTTTCCACCATAGGCCACAAAGCGCTCCAAATGAACACTTGCAGATTCTACAAAAAGAGTGTTTCAAAACTGCTCTTTCAAAAGAAGTGTTCAACTCTGTGAGTTGGATTCATACTACGCAAAGCAGTTTCACAGTACGCTTCTGTTTAGTTTTTTTGGGAAGATATTCCCGTTTCCAACGAAGGCCTCAAAGGGCTCCAAATATCCACTTGCAGATTCTGCAAAAACACAGTTTCAAAACTGCTCTATCAAAAGGAAGGCTTATCTCTCCGAGTTGAATGCACACATCATAAAGTGGTTTCTGAGAATACTTCTGCCTTGTTTATAAGTGAAGATATTTCCTTTTCCACCATAGGCCTCAAAGCGCACCAAATGAACACCTGCAGATTCTACAAAAAGAGTGTTTCAAAGCTGCTCTTTTAAAAGAAGTGTTCAACTCTGTGAGTTGGATTCATACTACACAAAGCAGTTTCGCAGAACGCTTCTGTTTAGTTTTTTTGGGAAGATATTCCCGTTTCCCACGAAGGCCTGAAAGGGCTAAAATATCCACTTGCAGATTCTGCAAAAATACAATTTCAAACTGCTCTATCAAAAGGAAGGCTTATCTCTCTGAGTTGAATGCACAGATCATAAAGAGGTTTCTGAGAATGCTTCTGCCTGGTTTATATGTGAAGATATTTCCTTTTCCACCCTAGGCCACAAAGCGCTCCAAATGAACACTTGCAGATTCTACAAAAAGAGTGTTTCATAGCTGCTCTAGCAAAGGAAAGGTTCAACTCTGTGAGTTGAACACACACATCACAAAGCAGTTTGTGAGAATGCTTCTGTCCAGTTTTTATTGGAAGATATTCCCGCTTCTAACAAAGGCCTGAAAGAGCTCCAAATATCCACTTGCAGATGCTGCAAAAAGACTCTTTACAAACTGCTCCATGAAAAGGAAGGTTCAACTCTGTGAGTTGATTGCACACATTCGAAAGAAGTTTCAAAGAATGCTTCTGTCTAGGTTTTATGTGAAGATATTTCCTTTTCCACCATAGGCCTCAAAGCGCTCCAAATGAACACTTGCAGATTCTACAAAAAGAGTGTTTCAAAACTGCTCTTTCAAAAGAAGTGTTCAACTCTGTGAGTTGGATTCATACTTCAAAAAGCAGTTTCACAGAACGCTTCTGTTTAGTTTTTGTGGGAAGATATTCCCGTTTCCAACGAAGGCCTGAAAGGGCTCCAAATATCCACTTGCAGATTCTGCAAAAACACACTTTCAAAACTGCTCTATCAAAAGGAAAGCTTATCTCTCCGAGTTGAATGCACACATCATAAAGTGGTTTCTGAGAATGCTTCTGCCTTGTTTATAAGTGAAGATATTTCCTTTTCCACCATAGGCCTCAAAGCGCTCCAAATGAACACTTGCAGATTCTACAAAAAGAGTGTTTCAAAACTGCTCTTTCAAAAGAAGTGTTCAACTCTGTGAGTTGGATTCATACTACGCAATGCAGTTTCACAGAACGCTTCTGTTTAGTTTTTTTGGGAAGATATTCCCGTTTTCCACGAAGGCCTGAAAGGGTTAAAATATCCACCTGCAGATTCTGCAAAAATACAGTTTCAAAACTGCTCTATCAAAAGGAAGGCTTATCTCTCTGAGTTGAATGCAGACATCATAAAGAGGTTTCTGAGAATGCTTCTGCCTGGTTTATATGTGAAGATATTTCCTTTTCCACCATAGGCCTCAAAGCGCTCCAAATGAACACTTGCAGATTCTACAAAAAGAGTGTTTCATAACTGCTCTAGGAAAGGAAAGGTTCAACTCTGTGAGTTGAACACACACATCACAAAGCAGTTTGTGAGAATGCTTCTGTCCAGTTTTTAAGAGAAGATATTCCCGCTTCTAACAAAGGCCTGAAAGAGCTCCAAATATCCACTTGCAGATGCTGCAAAAAGACTCTTTCCAAACTGCTCCATGAAAAGGAAGGTTCAACTCTGTGAGTTGAATGCAAACATCATAAGGAAATTTCAAAGAATGCTTCTGTCTAGGTTTTATGTGAAGACATTTCCTTTTCCACCATAGGCCTCAAAGCGCTCCAAATGAACACTTGCAGATTCTACAAAAAGAGTGTTTCAAAACTGCTCTTTCAAAAGAAGTGTTCAACTCTGTGAGTTGGAGTCATACTTCACAAAGCAGTTTCACAGAACGCTTCTGTTTAGTATTTATGGGAAGATATTCCCCTTTCCAACGAAGGCCTGAAAGGGCTCCAAATATCCACTTGCAGATTCTGCAAAAACACAGTTTCAAAACTGCTCTATCAAAAGGAAGGCTTATCTCTCCGAGTTGAATGCACACATCATAAAGAGGTTTCTGAGAATGCTTCTGCCTGGTTTATAAGTGAAGATATTTCCTTTTCCACCATAGGCCTCAAAGCGCTCCAAATGAACACTTGCAGATTCTACAAAAAGAGTGTTTCAAAACTGCTCTTTCAAAGGAAGTGTTCAACTCTGTGTTTTGGATTCATACTACACAAAGCAGTTTCACAGAGCCCTTCTGTTTAGTTTTTTTGGGAAGATATTCCCGTTTCCAACGAAGGCCTGAAAGGGCTCCAAATATCCACTTGCAGATTCTGCAAAAATAGAGTTTCAAAACTGCTCTGTTAAAAGGAAGGCTTATCTCTCTGAGTTGAATGCAGACATCATAAAGGGGTTTCTGAGAATGCTTCTGCCTGGTTTATATGTGAAGATATTTCCTTTTCCACCCTAGGCCTCAAAGCGCTCCAAATGAATACTTGCAGATTCTACAAAAAGAGTGTTTCATAACTGTTCTAGCAAAGGAAAGCTTCAACTCTGTGAGTTGAACACACACATCACAAAGCAGTTTGTGAGAATGCTTCTGTCCAGTTTTTATTGGAAGATATTCCGGCTTCTAAAAAGGCCTGAAAGAGCTCCAAATATCCACTTGCAGATGCTGCAAAAAGACTCTTTCCAAACTGCTCCATGAAAAGGTAGGTTCAACTCTGTGAGTTCAATGCACACATCATAAAGGAGTTTCAAAGAATGCTTCTGTCTAGGTTTTATGTGAAGATATTTCCTTTTCCACCATAGGCCTCAAAGCCCTCCAAATGAACACTTACAGATTCTACAAAAAGAGTGTTTCATACCTGCTCTAGCAAAGGAAAGGTTCAACTCTGTGAGTTGAACAAACACATCACAAAGCAATTTGTGAGAATGCTTCTGTCCAGTTTTTATGAGAAGATATTCCCGCTTCTAACAAAGGACTGAAAGAGCTCCAAATGTCCACTTTCAGATGCTGCAAAAAGACTCTTTCCAAACTGCTCCATGAAATGGAATGTTCAACTCTGTGAGTTTAATGCACACATCATAAAGTGGTTTCTGAGAATGCTTCTCCCTGGTTTATAAGTGAAGATATTTCCTCTTCCACCATAGGCCTCATAGCGCTCCAAGTGAACAGTTGCCGATTCTACAAAAAGAGTGTTCAAAACAGCTCTTTCAAAGGAAGTGTTCAACTCTGTGAGTTGGATTCATACTACACAAAGCAGTTTCACAGAACGCTTCTGTTTAGTTTTATGGGAAGATATTCCCGTTTCCAACGAAGGCCTGAAAGGGCTCCAAATATCCACTTGCAAAACCTGCAAAAATAGAGTTTCAAAACTGCTCTATCAAAAGGAAGGCTTATCTCTCCGAGTTGAATGCACACATCATAAAGTCGTTTCTGAGAATACTTCTGCCTTGTTTATAAGTGGAGATATTTCCTTTTCCACCATAGGCCTCAAAGCGCTCCAAATGAACACTTGCAGATTCTACAAAAAGAGTGTTTCAAAACTGCTCTTTCAAAAGAAGTGTTCAACTCTGTGAGTTGGATTCATACTACACAAAGCAGTTTCGCCGAACGCTTCTGCTTAGTTTTTATGGGAAGATATTCCCGTTTCCCACGAAGGCCTGAAAGGGCTAAAATATCCAGTTGCAGATTCTGCAAAAATACAGTTTCAAAACTGCTCTATCAAAAGGAAGGCTTATCTCTCTGAGTTGAATGCACAGATCATAAAGAGGTTTCTGAGAATGCTTCTGCCTGGTTTATATGTGAAGATATTTCCTTTTCCACCCTAGGCCTCAAAGCGCTCCAAATGAACACTTGCAGATTCTACAAAAAGAGTGTTTCATAGCTGCTCTAGCAAAGGAAAGGTTCAACTCTGTGAGTTGAACACACACATCACAAAGCAGTTTGTGAGAATGCTTCTGTCCAGTTTTTATTGGAAGATATTCCCGCTTCTAACAAAGGCCTGAAAGAGCTCCAAATATCCACTTGCAGATGCTGCAAAAAGACTCTTTCCAAACTGCTCCATGAAAAGGAAGGTTCAATTCTGTGAGTTGATTGCACACATCCAAAAGAAGTTTCAAAGAATGCTTCTGTCTAGGTTTTATGTGAAGATATTTCCTTTTCCACCATAGGCCTCAAAGCGCTCCAAATGAACACTTGCAGATTCTACAAAAAGAGTGTTACAAAACTGCTCTTTCATAAGAAGTGTTCAACTCTGTGAGTTGGATTCATACTTCACAAAGCAATTTCACAGAATGCTTCTGTTTAGTTTTTATGGGAAGATATTCCCGTTTCAAACGAAGGCCTGAAAGGGCTCCAAATATCCACTTGCATATTATGCCAAAACAGAGTTTCAAAACTGCTCTATCAAAAGAAAGGCTTATCGCTCCGAGTTGAATGCACACATCATAGAGTTTTCTGAGAATGCTTCTGCCTGGTTTATAAGTGAAGATATTTCCTTTTCCTCCATAGGCCTCAAAGCGCTCCAAATGAACACTTGCAGATTCTACAAAAAGAGTGTTTCAAAACAGCTCTTTCAAAGGAAGTGTTCAACTCTGTTAGTTGGATTCATACTACAGAAAGCAGTTTCACAGAACGCTTCTGTTTAGTTTTTATGGGAAGATATTCCCGTTTCCAACGAAGGCCTGAAAGGGCTCCAAATATCCACTTGCAAATTCTGCAAAAATAGAGTTTCAAAACTGCTCTGTCAAAAGGAAGGCTTATCTCTCTGAGTTGAATGCAGACATCATAAAGAGGTTTCTGAGAATGCTTCTGCCTGGTTTATATGTGAAGATATTTCCTTTTCCACCGTAGGCCTCAAAGCGCTCCAAATGAACACTTGCAGATTCTACAAAAAGAGTGTTTCATAACTGCTCTAGCAAAGGAAAGGTTCAACTCTGTGAGTTGAACACACACATCACAAAGCAGTTTGTGAGAATGCTTCTGTCCAGTTTTTATGAGAAGATATTCCCGCTTCTAACAAAGGCCTGAAAGAGCTCCAAATATCCACTTGCAGATGCTGCAAAAAGACTGTTTCCAAACTTCTCCATGAAAAGGAAGGTTCAACTCTGTGAGTTGAATGCACACATCATAAAAAAGTTTCAAAGAATGCTTCTGTCTAGGTTTTATGTGAAGATATTTCCTTTTCCACCATAGGCCTCAAAGCGCTCCAAATGAACACTTGCAGATTCTACAAAAAGAGTGTTTCAAAACTGCTCTTTGAAAAGAAGTGTTCAACTCTGTGAGTTGGATTCATACTTCAGAAAGCAGTTTCACAGAACGCTTCTGTTTACTTTTTATGGGAAGATATTCCCGTTTCCAACGAAGGACTGAAAGGGCTCCAAATATCCACTTGCAGATTCTGCAAAAACACAGTTTCAAAACTGCTCTATCAAAAGGAAGGCTTATCTCTCCGGGTTGAATGCACACATCATAAAGAGGTTTCTGAGAATGCTTCTGCCTGGTTTATATGTGAAGATATTTTCTTTTCCACCGTAGGCCTCAAAGCGCTCCAAATGAACACTTGCAGATTCTACAAAAAGAGTGTTTCATAGCTGCTCTAGCAAAGGAAACGTTCAACTCTGTGAGTTGAACACACACATCACAAAGCAGTTTGTGAGAATGCTTCTGTCCAGTTTTTATTGGAAGATATTCCCGCTTCTAACAATGGCCTGAAAGAGCTCCAAATATCCACTTGCAGATGCTGCAAAAAGACTCTTTCCAAACTGCTCCATGAAAAGGAAGGTTCAACTCTGTGAGATGAATGCACACATCAGAAAGAAGTTTCAAAGAATGCTTCTGTCTAGGTTTTATGTGAAGATATTTCCTTATCCACCATTGGCCTCAAAGCGCTCCAAATGATCACTTGCAGATTCTACAAAAAGAGTGTTTCAAAACTGCTCTTTCAAAAGAAGTGTTCAACTCTGTGAGTTGGATTCATACTTCACAAAGCAGTTTCACAGAACGCTTCTGTTTAGTTTTTATGGGAAGATATTCCCCTTTCCAACGAAGGCCTCAAAGGGCTCCAAATATCCACTTGCAGATTCTGCCAAAACACAGTTTCAAAACTGCTCTATCAAAAGGAAGGCTTATCTCTCCGAGTTGAATGCACACATCATAAATTGGTTTCTGAGAATGCTTCTGCCTTGTTTAAAAGTGAAGATATTTCCTTTTCCACAATAGGCCTCAAAGCGCTCCAAAAGAACACTTGCAGATTGTACAAAAAGAGTGTTTCAAAACTGCTCTTTCAAAGGAAGTGTTCAACTCTGTGTGTTGGATTCATACTACACAAAGCAGTTCCACAGAACGCTTCTGTTTAGTTTTTGGAAAGATATTCCCGTTTCCAACGAACGCCTGAAAGGGCTCCAAATATCCACTTGCAGATTCTGCCAAAACAGAGTTTCAAAACTGCTCTATCAAAAGGAAGGCTTATCTCTCCGAGTTGAATGCAAACATCATAAAGTTGTTTCTGAGAATGCTTCTGCCTTGTTTATAAGTGAAGATATTTCCTTTTCCACCATAGGCCTCAAAGCGCTCCAAATGAACACTTGCAGATTCTACAAAAAGAGTGTTTCAAAACTGCTCTTTCAAAAGAAGTGTTCAACTCTGTGAGTTGGATTCATACTACGCAATGCAGTTTCACAGAACGCTTCTGTTTAGTTTTTTTGGGAAGATATTCCCGTTTTCCACGAAGGCCTGAAAGGGTTAAAATATCCACTTGCAGATTCTGCAAAAATACAGTTTCAAAACTGCTCTATCAAAAGGAAGGCTTATCTCTCTGAGTTGAATGCAGACATCATAAAGAGGTTTCTGAGAATGCTTCTGCCTGGTTTATATGTGAAGATATTTCCTTTTCCACCATAGGCCTCAAAGCGCTCCAAATGAACACTTGCAGATTCTACAAAAAGAGTGTTTCATAACTGCTCTAGGAAAGGAAAGGTTCAACTCTGTGAGTTGAACACACACATCACAAAGCAGTTTGTGAGAATGCTTCTGTCCAGTTTTTAAGAGAAGATATTCCCGCTTCTAACAAAGGCCTGAAAGAGCTCCAAATATCCACTTGCAGATGCTGCAAAAAGACTCTTTCCAAACTGCTCCATGAAAAGGAAGGTTCAACTCTGTGAGTTGAATGCAAACATCATAAGGAAATTTCAAAGAATGCTTCTGTCTAGGTTTTATGTGAAGACATTTCCTTTTCCACCATAGGCCTCAAAGCGCTCCAAATGAACACTTGCAGATTCTACAAAAAGAGTGTTTCAAAACTGCTCTTTCAAAACAAGTGTTCAACTCTGTGAGTTGGAGTCATACTTCACAAAGCAGTTTCACAGAACGCTTCTGTTTAGTATTTATGGGAAGATATTCCCGTTTCCAACGAAGGCCTGAAAGGGCTCCAAATATCCACTTGCAGATTCTGCAAAAACACAGTTTCAAAACTGCTCTATCAAAAGGAAGGCTTATCTCTCTGAGTTGAATGCACAGATCATAAAGAGGTTTCTGAGAATGCTTCTGCCTGGTTTACATGTGAAGATATTTCCTTTTCCACCCTAGGCCTCAAAGCGCTCCAAATGAACACTTGCAGATTCTACAAAAAGAGTGTTTCATAGCTGCTCTAGCAAAGGAAAGGTTCAACTCTGTGAGTTGAACACACACATCACAAAGCAGTTTGTGAGAATGCTTCTGTCCAGTTTTTATTGGAAGATATTCCCGTTTCTAACAAAGGCCTGAAAGAGCTCCAAATATCCACTTGCAGATGCTGCAAAAAGACTCTTTCCAAACTGCTCCATGAAAAGGAAGGTTCAACTCTGTGAGTTGATTGCACACATCCAAAAGAAGTTTCAAAGAATGCTTCTGTCTAGGTTTTATGTGAAGATATTTCCTTTTCCACCATAGGCCTCAAAGCGCTCCAAATGAACACTTGCAGATTCTACAAAAAGAGTGTTACAAAACTGCTCTTTCATAAGAAGTGATCAACTCTGTGAGTTGGATTCATACTTCACAAAGCAATTTCACAGAATGCTTCTGTTTAGTTTTTATGGGAAGATATTCCCGTTTCAAACGAAGGCCTGAAAGGGCTCCAAATATCCACTTGCATATTATGCCAAAACAGAGTTTCAAAACTGCTCTATCAAAAGGAAGGCTTATCGCTCCGAGTTGAATGCACACATCATAGCGTTTTCTGAGAATGCTTCTGCCTGGTTTATAAGTGAAGATATTTCCTTTTCCTCCATTGGCCTCAAAGCGCTCCAAATGAACACCTGCAGATTCTACAAAAAGAGTGTTTCAAAACAGCTCTTTCAAAGGAAGTGTTCAACTCTGTTAGTTGGATTCATACTACAGAAAGCAGTTTCACAGAACGCTTCTGTTTAGTTTTTATGGGAAGATATTCCCGTTTCCAACGAAGGCCTGAAAGGGCTCCAAATATCCACTTGCAAATTCTGCAAAAATAGAGTTTCAAAAGTGCTCTGTCAAAAGGAAGGCTTATCTCTCTGAGTTGAATGCAGACATCATAAAGAGGTTTCTGAGAATGCTTCTGCCTGGTTTATATGTGAAGATATTTCCTTTTCCACCGTAGGCCTCAAAGCGCTCCAAATGAACACTTGCAGATTCTACAAAAAGAGTGTTTCATAACTGCTCTAGCAAAGGAAAGGTTCAACTCTGTGAGTTGAACACACACATCACAAAGCAGTTTGTGAGAATGCTTCTGTCCAGTTTTTATGAGAAGATATTCCCGCTTCTAACAAAGGCCTGAAAGAGCTCCAAATATCCACTTGCAGATGCTGCAAAAAGACTGTTTCCAAACTTCTCCATGAAAAGGAAGGTTCAACTCTGTGAGTTGAATGCACACATCAAAAAAAAGTTTCAAAGAATGCTTCTGTCTAGGTTTTATGTGAAGATATTTCCTTTTCCACCATAGGCCTCAAAGCGCTCCAAATGAACACTTGCAGATTCTACAAAAAGAGTGTTTCAAAACTGCTCTTTCAAAAGAAGTGTTCAACTCTGTGAGTTGGATTCATACTTCACAAAGCAGTTTCACAGAACGCTTCTGTTTACTTTTTATGGGAAGATATTCCCGTTTCCAACGAAGGCCTGAAAGGGCTCCAAATATCCACTTGCAGATTCTGCAAAAACACAGTTTCAAAACTGCTCTATCAAAAGGAAGGCTTATCTCTCCGAGTTGAATGCACACATCATAAAGAGGTTTCTGAGAATGCTTCTGCCTGGTTTATATGTGAAGATATTTCCTTTTCCACCGTAGGCCTCAAAGCGCTCCAAATGAACACTTGCAGATTCTACAAAAAGAGTGTTTCATAGCTGCTCTAGCAAAGGAAACGTTCAACTCTGTGAGTTGAACACACACATCACAAAGCAGTTTGTGAGAATGCTTCTGTCCAGTTTTTATTGGAAGATATTCCCGCTTCTAACAATGGCCTGAAAGAGCTCCAAATATCCACTTGCAGATGCTGCAAAAAGACTCTTTCCAAACTGCTCCATGAAAAGGAAGGTTCAACTCTGTGAGGTGAATGCACACATCAGAAAGAAGTTTCAAAGAATGCTTCTGTCTAGGTTTTATGTGAAGATATTTCCTTATCCACCATTGGCCTCAAAGCGCTCCAAATGATCACTTGCAGATTCTACAAAAAGAGTGTTTCAAAACTGCTCTTTCAAAAGAAGTGTTCAACTCTGTGAGTTGGATTCATACTTCACAAAGCAGTTTCACAGAACGCTTCTGTTTAGTTTTTATGGGAAGATATTCCCCTTTCCAACGAAGGCCTGAAAGGACTCCAAATATCCACTTGCAGATTCTGCCAAAACAGAGTTTCAAAACTGCTCTATCAAAAGGAAGGCTTATCTCTCCGAGTTGAATGCACACATCATAAAGTGGTTTCTGAGAATGCTTCTGCCTTGTTTAAAAGTGAAGATATTTCCTTTTCCAAAATAGGCCTCAAAGCGCTCCAAAAGAACACTTGCAGATTGTACAAAAAGAGTGTTTCAAAACTGCTCTTTCAAAGAAGTGTTCAACTCTGTGTGTTGGATTCATACTACACAAAGCAGTTTCACAGAACGCTTCTGTTTAGTTTTTGGAAAGATAATCCCGTTTCCAACGAACGCCTGAAAGGGCTCCAAATATCCACTTGCAGATTCTGCCAAAACAGTGTTTCAAAACTGCTCTATCAAAAGGAAGGCTTATCTCTCCGAGTTGAATGCAAACATCATAAAGTTGTTTCTGAGAATGCTTCTGCCTTGTTTATAAGTGAAGATATTTCCTTTTCCACCATAGGCCTCAAAGCGCTCCAAATGAACACTTGCAGATTCTACAAAAAGAGTGTTTCAAAACTGCTCTTTCAAAAGAAGTGTTCAACTCTCTGAGTTGGATTCATACTTCACAAAGCAGTTTCACAGAACGCTTCTGTTTAGTTTTTATGGGAAGATATTCCCGTTTCCAACGAAGGCATGAAAGGGCTCCAAATAACCACTAGCAGATTCTGCAAAAACACAGTTTCAAAACTGCTCTATCAAAAGGAAGGCTTATCTCTCCGAGCTGAATGCACACATCATAAAGAGGTTTCTGAGAATGCTTCTCCCTGGTTTATAATTGAAGATATTTAATTTTGAACCATAGGCCTCAAAGCGCTCCAAATGAACACTTGCCGATTCTACAAAAAGAGTGTTTCAAAACTGCTCTTCCAAAAGAAGTGTTCAACTCTGTGAGTTGGATTCATACTTCACAAAGCAGTTTCACAGAACGCTTCTGTTTACTATTTATGGGAAGATATTCCCGTTTCCAACGAAGGCCTGAAAGGGCTCCAAATATCCACTTGCAGATTCTGCAAAAACACACTTTCAAAACTGCTCTATCAAAAGGAAGGCTTATCTCTCCGAGTTGAATGCACACATCATAAAGTGGTTTCTGAGAATGGTTCTGCCTTGTTTATAAGTGAAGACATTTCCTTTTCCACCATAGGCCTCAAAACGCTCCAAATGAACACTTGCAGATTCTACAAAAAGAGTGTTTCATAACTGCTCTAGCAAAGGAAAGGTTCAACTCTGTGAGTTGAACACACACATCACACAGCAGTTTGTGAGAATGCTTCTGTCCAGTTTTTATGAGAAGATATTCCCGCTTCTAACAAAGAACTGAAAGAGCTCCAAGTATCCACTTGCAGAAGCTGAAAAAAGACTCTTTCCAAACGGCTCCGTGAAAAGGAAGGTTCTACTCTGTGAGTTGAATGCACACATCATAAAGAAGTTTCAAAGAATGCTTATGTCTAGGTTTTACGTGAAGATATTTCCTTTTCCACCATATGCCTCAAAGCGCTCCAAATGAACACTTGCAGATTCTACAAAAAGAGTGTTTCAAAACTGCTCTTTCAAAAGAAGTGTTCAACTCTGTGAGTTGGATTCATACTTCACAAAGCAGTTTCACAGAACGCTTCTGTTTACTTTTTATGGGAAGATATTCCCGTTTCCAACGAAGGCCTGAAAGGGCTCCAAATATCCACTTGCAGATTCTGCAAAAACACAGTTTCAAAACTGCTCTATCAAAAGGAAGGCTTATCTCTCCGAGTTGAATGCACACATCATAAAGTGGTTTCTGAGAATGCTTCTGCCTTGTTTATAAGTGAAGATATTTCCTTTTCCACCATAGGCCACAAAGCGCTCCAAATGAACACTTGCAGATTCTACAAAAAGAGTGTTTCAAAACTGCTCTTTCAAAAGAAGTGTTCAACTCTGTGAGTTGGATTCATACTACGCAAAGCAGTTTCACAGTACGCTTCTGTTTAGTTTTTTTGGGAAGATATTCCCGTTTCCAACGAAGGCCTCAAAGGGCTCCAAATATCCACTTGCAGATTCTGCAAAAACACAGTTTCAAAACTGCTCTATCAAAAGGAAGGCTTATCTCTCCGAGTTGAATGCACACATCATAAAGTGGTTTCTGAGAATACTTCTGCCTTGTTTATAAGTGAAGATATTTCCTTTTCCACCATAGGCCTCAAAGCGCACCAAATGAACACCTGCAGATTCTACAAAAAGAGTGTTTCAAAACTGCTCTTTTAAAAGAAGTGTTCAACTCTGTGAGTTGGATTCATACTACACAAAGCAGTTTCGCAGAACGCTTCTGTTTAGTTTTTTTGGGAAGATATTCCCGTTTCCCACGAAGGCCTGAAAGGGCTAAAATATCCACTTGCAGATTCTGCAAAAATACAATTTCAAACTGCTCTATCAAAAGGAAGGCTTATCTCTCTGAGTTGAATGCACAGATCATAAAGAGGTTTCTGAGAATGCTTCTGCCTGGTTTATATGTGAAGATATTTCCTTTTCCACCCTAGGCCACAAAGCGCTCCAAATGAACACTTGCAGATTCTACAAAAAGAGTGTTTCATAGCTGCTCTAGCAAAGGAAAGGTTCAACTCTGTGAGTTGAACACACACATCACAAAGCAGTTTGTGAGAATGCTTCTGTCCAGTTTTTATTGGAAGATATTCCCGCTTCTAACAAAGGCCTGAAAGAGCTCCAAATATCCACTTGCAGATGCTGCAAAAAGACTCTTTACAAACTGCTCCATGAAAAGGAAGGTTCAACTCTGTGAGTTGATTGCACACATTCGAAAGAAGTTTCAAAGAATGCTTCTGTCTAGGTTTTATGTGAAGATATTTCCTTTTCCACCATAGGCCTCAAAGCGCTCCAAATGAACACTTGCAGATTCTACAAAAAGAGTGTTTCAAAACTGCTCTTTCAAAAGAAGTGTTCAACTCTGTGAGTTGGATTCATACTTCAAAAAGCAGTTTCACAGAACGCTTCTGTTTAGTTTTTGTGGGAAGATATTCCCGTTTCCAACGAAGGCCTGAAAGGGCTCCAAATATCCACTTGCAGATTCTGCAAAAACACACTTTCAAAACTGCTCTATCAAAAGGAAAGCTTATCTCTCCGAGTTGAATGCACACATCATAAAGTGGTTTCTGAGAATGCTTCTGCCTTGTTTATAAGTGAAGATATTTCCTTTTCCACCATAGGCCTCAAAGCGCTCCAAATGAACACTTGCAG
The DNA here is from genome assembly GCF_028885625.2 of Pongo pygmaeus. Taxonomy (NCBI): domain Eukaryota; kingdom Metazoa; phylum Chordata; class Mammalia; order Primates; family Hominidae; genus Pongo; species Pongo pygmaeus. The sequence goes on from NC_085930.1 coordinate 23,910,343, forward strand.
ATTCTACAAAAAGAGTGTTTCAAAACTGCTCTTTCAAAAGAAGTGTTCAACTCTGTGAGTTGGATTCATACTACGCAATGCAGTTTCACAGAACGCTTCTGTTTAGTTTTTTTGGGAAGATATTCCCGTTTTCCACGAAGGCCTGAAAGGGTTAAAATATCCACCTGCAGATTCTGCAAAAATACAGTTTCAAAACTGCTCTATCAAAAGGAAGGCTTATCTCTCTGAGTTGAATGCAGACATCATAAAGAGGTTTCTGAGAATGCTTCTGCCTGGTTTATATGTGAAGATATTTCCTTTTCCACCATAGGCCTCAAAGCGCTCCAAATGAACACTTGCAGATTCTACAAAAAGAGTGTTTCATAACTGCTCTAGGAAAGGAAAGGTTCAACTCTGTGAGTTGAACACACACATCACAAAGCAGTTTGTGAGAATGCTTCTGTCCAGTTTTTAAGAGAAGATATTCCCGCTTCTAACAAAGGCCTGAAAGAGCTCCAAATATCCACTTGCAGATGCTGCAAAAAGACTCTTTCCAAACTGCTCCATGAAAAGGAAGGTTCAACTCTGTGAGTTGAATGCAAACATCATAAGGAAATTTCAAAGAATGCTTCTGTCTAGGTTTTATGTGAAGACATTTCCTTTTCCACCATAGGCCTCAAAGCGCTCCAAATGAACACTTGCAGATTCTACAAAAAGAGTGTTTCAAAACTGCTCTTTCAAAAGAAGTGTTCAACTCTGTGAGTTGGAGTCATACTTCACAAAGCAGTTTCACAGAACGCTTCTGTTTAGTATTTATGGGAAGATATTCCCCTTTCCAACGAAGGCCTGAAAGGGCTCCAAATATCCACTTGCAGATTCTGCAAAAACACAGTTTCAAAACTGCTCTATCAAAAGGAAGGCTTATCTCTCCGAGTTGAATGCACACATCATAAAGAGGTTTCTGAGAATGCTTCTGCCTGGTTTATAAGTGAAGATATTTCCTTTTCCACCATAGGCCTCAAAGCGCTCCAAATGAACACTTGCAGATTCTACAAAAAGAGTGTTTGAAAACTGCTCTTTCAAAGGAAGTGTTCAACTCTGTGTTTTGGATTCATACTACACAAAGCAGTTTCACAGAGCCCTTCTGTTTAGTTTTTTTGGGAAGATATTCCCGTTTCCAACGAAGGCCTGAAAGGGCTCCAAATATCCACTTGCAGATTCTGCAAAAATAGAGTTTCAAAACTGCTCTGTTAAAAGGAAGGCTTATCTCTCTGAGTTGAATGCAGACATCATAAAGGGGTTTCTGAGAATGCTTCTGCCTGGTTTATATGTGAAGATATTTCCTTTTCCACCCTAGGCCTCAAAGCGCTCCAAATGAATACTTGCAGATTCTACAAAAAGAGTGTTTCATAACTGTTCTAGCAAAGGAAAGCTTCAACTCTGTGAGTTGAACACACACATCACAAAGCAGTTTGTGAGAATGCTTCTGTCCAGTTTTTATTGGAAGATATTCCGGCTTCTAAAAAGGCCTGAAAGAGCTCCAAATATCCACTTGCAGATGCTGCAAAAAGACTCTTTCCAAACTGCTCCATGAAAAGGTAGGTTCAACTCTGTGAGTTCAATGCACACATCATAAAGGAGTTTCAAAGAATGCTTCTGTCTAGGTTTTATGTGAAGATATTTCCTTTTCCACCATAGGCCTCAAAGCCCTCCAAATGAACACTTACAGATTCTACAAAAAGAGTGTTTCATACCTGCTCTAGCAAAGGAAAGGTTCAACTCTGTGAGTTGAACAAACACATCACAAAGCAATTTGTGAGAATGCTTCTGTCCAGTTTTTATGAGAAGATATTCCCGCTTCTAACAAAGGACTGAAAGAGCTCCAAATGTCCACTTTCAGATGCTGCAAAAAGACTCTTTCCAAACTGCTCCATGAAATGGAATGTTCAACTCTGTGAGTTTAATGCACACATCATAAAGTGGTTTCTGAGAATGCTTCTCCCTGGTTTATAAGTGAAGATATTTCCTCTTCCACCATAGGCCTCATAGCGCTCCAAGTGAACAGTTGCCGATTCTACAAAAAGAGTGTTCAAAACAGCTCTTTCAAAGGAAGTGTTCAACTCTGTGAGTTGGATTCATACTACACAAAGCAGTTTCACAGAACGCTTCTGTTTAGTTTTATGGGAAGATATTCCCGTTTCCAACGAAGGCCTGAAAGGGCTCCAAATATCCACTTGCAAAACCTGCAAAAATAGAGTTTCAAAACTGCTCTATCAAAAGGAAGGCTTATCTCTCCGAGTTGAATGCACACATCATAAAGTCGTTTCTGAGAATACTTCTGCCTTGTTTATAAGTGGAGATATTTCCTTTTCCACCATAGGCCTCAAAGCGCTCCAAATGAACACTTGCAGATTCTACAAAAAGAGTGTTTCAAAACTGCTCTTTCAAAAGAAGTGTTCAACTCTGTGAGTTGGATTCATACTACACAAAGCAGTTTCGCCGAACGCTTCTGCTTAGTTTTTATGGGAAGATATTCCCGTTTCCCACGAAGGCCTGAAAGGGCTAAAATATCCAGTTGCAGATTCTGCAAAAATACAGTTTCAAAACTGCTCTATCAAAAGGAAGGCTTATCTCTCTGAGTTGAATGCACAGATCATAAAGAGGTTTCTGAGAATGCTTCTGCCTGGTTTATATGTGAAGATATTTCCTTTTCCACCCTAGGCCTCAAAGCGCTCCAAATGAACACTTGCAGATTCTACAAAAAGAGTGTTTCATAGCTGCTCTAGCAAAGGAAAGGTTCAACTCTGTGAGTTGAACACACACATCACAAAGCAGTTTGTGAGAATGCTTCTGTCCAGTTTTTATTGGAAGATATTCCCGCTTCTAACAAAGGCCTGAAAGAGCTCCAAATATCCACTTGCAGATGCTGCAAAAAGACTCTTTCCAAACTGCTCCATGAAAAGGAAGGTTCAATTCTGTGAGTTGATTGCACACATCCAAAAGAAGTTTCAAAGAATGCTTCTGTCTAGGTTTTATGTGAAGATATTTCCTTTTCCACCATAGGCCTCAAAGCGCTCCAAATGAACACTTGCAGATTCTACAAAAAGAGTGTTACAAAACTGCTCTTTCATAAGAAGTGTTCAACTCTGTGAGTTGGATTCATACTTCACAAAGCAATTTCACAGAATGCTTCTGTTTAGTTTTTATGGGAAGATATTCCCGTTTCAAACGAAGGCCTGAAAGGGCTCCAAATATCCACTTGCATATTATGCCAAAACAGAGTTTCAAAACTGCTCTATCAAAAGAAAGGCTTATCGCTCCGAGTTGAATGCACACATCATAGAGTTTTCTGAGAATGCTTCTGCCTGGTTTATAAGTGAAGATATTTCCTTTTCCTCCATAGGCCTCAAAGCGCTCCAAATGAACACTTGCAGATTCTACAAAAAGAGTGTTTCAAAACAGCTCTTTCAAAGGAAGTGTTCAACTCTGTTAGTTGGATTCATACTACAGAAAGCAGTTTCACAGAACGCTTCTGTTTAGTTTTTATGGGAAGATATTCCCGTTTCCAACGAAGGCCTGAAAGGGCTCCAAATATCCACTTGCAAATTCTGCAAAAATAGAGTTTCAAAACTGCTCTGTCAAAAGGAAGGCTTATCTCTCTGAGTTGAATGCAGACATCATAAAGAGGTTTCTGAGAATGCTTCTGCCTGGTTTATATGTGAAGATATTTCCTTTTCCACCGTAGGCCTCAAAGCGCTCCAAATGAACACTTGCAGATTCTACAAAAAGAGTGTTTCATAACTGCTCTAGCAAAGGAAAGGTTCAACTCTGTGAGTTGAACACACACATCACAAAGCAGTTTGTGAGAATGCTTCTGTCCAGTTTTTATGAGAAGATATTCCCGCTTCTAACAAAGGCCTGAAAGAGCTCCAAATATCCACTTGCAGATGCTGCAAAAAGACTGTTTCCAAACTTCTCCATGAAAAGGAAGGTTCAACTCTGTGAGTTGAATGCACACATCATAAAAAAGTTTCAAAGAATGCTTCTGTCTAGGTTTTATGTGAAGATATTTCCTTTTCCACCATAGGCCTCAAAGCGCTCCAAATGAACACTTGCAGATTCTACAAAAAGAGTGTTTCAAAACTGCTCTTTGAAAAGAAGTGTTCAACTCTGTGAGTTGGATTCATACTTCAGAAAGCAGTTTCACAGAACGCTTCTGTTTACTTTTTATGGGAAGATATTCCCGTTTCCAACGAAGGACTGAAAGGGCTCCAAATATCCACTTGCAGATTCTGCAAAAACACAGTTTCAAAACTGCTCTATCAAAAGGAAGGCTTATCTCTCCGGGTTGAATGCACACATCATAAAGAGGTTTCTGAGAATGCTTCTGCCTGGTTTATATGTGAAGATATTTTCTTTTCCACCGTAGGCCTCAAAGCGCTCCAAATGAACACTTGCAGATTCTACAAAAAGAGTGTTTCATAGCTGCTCTAGCAAAGGAAACGTTCAACTCTGTGAGTTGAACACACACATCACAAAGCAGTTTGTGAGAATGCTTCTGTCCAGTTTTTATTGGAAGATATTCCCGCTTCTAACAATGGCCTGAAAGGGCTCCAAATATCCACTTGCAGATGCTGCAAAAAGACTCTTTCCAAACTGCTCCATGAAAAGGAAGGTTCAACTCTGTGAGATGAATGCACACATCAGAAAGAAGTTTCAAAGAATGCTTCTGTCTAGGTTTTATGTGAAGATATTTCCTTATCCACCATTGGCCTCAAAGCGCTCCAAATGATCACTTGCAGATTCTACAAAAAGAGTGTTTCAAAACTGCTCTTTCAAAAGAAGTGTTCAACTCTGTGAGTTGGATTCATACTTCACAAAGCAGTTTCACAGAATGCTTCTGTTTAGTTTTTATGGGAAGATATTCCCCTTTCCAACGAAGGCCTCAAAGGGCTCCAAATATCCACTTGCAGATTCTGCCAAAACACAGTTTCAAAACTGCTCTATCAAAAGGAAGGCTTATCTCTCCGAGTTGAATGCACACATCATAAATTGGTTTCTGAGAATGCTTCTGCCTTGTTTAAAAGTGAAGATATTTCCTTTTCCACAATAGGCCTCAAAGCGCTCCAAAAGAACACTTGCAGATTGTACAAAAAGAGTGTTTCAAAACTGCTCTTTCAAAGGAAGTGTTCAACTCTGTGTGTTGGATTCATACTACACAAAGCAGTTTCACAGAACGCTTCTGTTTAGTTTTTGGAAAGATATTCCCGTTTCCAACGAACGCCTGAAAGGGCTCCAAATATCCACTTGCAGATTCTGCCAAAACAGAGTTTCAAAACTGCTCTATCAAAAGGAAGGCTTATCTCTCCGAGTTGAATGCAAACATCATAAAGTTGTTTCTGAGAATGCTTCTGCCTTGTTTATAAGTGAAGATATTTCCTTTTCCACCATAGGCCTCAAAGCGCTCCAAATGAACACTTGCAGATTCTACAAAAAGAGTGTTTCAAAACTGCTCTTTCAAAAGAAGTGTTCAACTCTGTGAGTTGGATTCATACTACGCAATGCAGTTTCACAGAACGCTTCTGTTTAGTTTTTTTGGGAAGATATTCCCGTTTTCCACGAAGGCCTGAAAGGGTTAAAATATCCACTTGCAGATTCTGCAAAAATACAGTTTCAAAACTGCTCTATCAAAAGGAAGGCTTATCTCTCTGAGTTGAATGCAGACATCATAAAGAGGTTTCTGAGAATGCTTCTGCCTGGTTTATATGTGAAGATATTTCCTTTTCCACCATAGGCCTCAAAGCGCTCCAAATGAACACTTGCAGATTCTACAAAAAGAGTGTTTCATAACTGCTCTAGGAAAGGAAAGGTTCAACTCTGTGAGTTGAACACACACATCACAAAGCAGTTTGTGAGAATGCTTCTGTCCAGTTTTTAAGAGAAGATATTCCCGCTTCTAACAAAGGCCTGAAAGAGCTCCAAATATCCACTTGCAGATGCTGCAAAAAGACTCTTTCCAAACTGCTCCATGAAAAGGAAGGTTCAACTCTGTGAGTTGAATGCAAACATCATAAGGAAATTTCAAAGAATGCTTCTGTCTAGGTTTTATGTGAAGACATTTCCTTTTCCACCATAGGCCTCAAAGCGCTCCAAATGAACACTTGCAGATTCTACAAAAAGAGTGTTTCAAAACTGCTCTTTCAAAACAAGTGTTCAACTCTGTGAGTTGGAGTCATACTTCACAAAGCAGTTTCACAGAACGCTTCTGTTTAGTATTTATGGGAAGATATTCCCGTTTCCAACGAAGGCCTGAAAGGGCTCCAAATATCCACTTGCAGATTCTGCAAAAACACAGTTTCAAAACTGCTCTATCAAAAGGAAGGCTTATCTCTCCGAGTTGAATGCACACATCATAAAGAGGTTTCTGAGAATGCTTCTGCCTGTTTTATAAGTGAAGATATTTCCTTTTCCACCATAGGCCTCAAAGCGCTCCAAATGAACACTTGCAGATTCTACAAAAAGAGTGTTTGAAAACTGCTCTTTCAAAGGAAGTGTTCAACTCTGTGTTTTGGATTCATACTACAAAAAGCAGTTTCACAGAGCCCTTCTGTTTAGTTTTTTTGGGAAGATATTCCCGTTTCCAACGAAGGCCTGAAAGGGCTCCAAATATCCACTTGCAGATTCTGCAAAAATAGAGTTTCAAAACTGCTCTGTTAAAAGGAAGGCTTATCTCTCTGAGTTGAATGCAGACATCATAAAGGGGTTTCTGAGAATGCTTCTGCCTGGTTTATATGTGAAGATATTTCCTTTTCCACCCTAGGCCTCAAAGCGCTCCAAATGAACACTTGCAGATTCTACAAAAAGAGTGTTTCATAACTGTTCTAGCAAAGGAAAGTTTCAACTCTGTGAGTTGAACACACACATCACAAAGCAGTTTGTGAGAATGCTTCTGTCCAGTTTTTATTGGAAGATATTCCGGCTTCTAAAAAGGCCTGAAAGAGCTCCAAATATCCACTTGCAGATGCTGCAAAAAGACTCTTTCCAAACTGCTCCATGAAAAGGTAGGTTCAACTCTGTGAGTTCAATGCACACATCATAAAGGAGTTTCAAAGAATGCTTCTGTCTAGGTTTTATGTGAAGATATTTCCTTTTCCACCATAGGCCTCAAAGCCCTCCAAATGAACACTTACAGATTCTACAAAAAGAGTGTTTCATACCTGCTCTAGCAAAGGAAAGGTTCAACTCTGTGAGTTGAACAAACACATCACAAAGCAGTTTGTGAGAATGCTTCTGTCCAGTTTTTATGAGAAGATATTCCCGCTTCTAACAAAGGACTGAAAGAGCTCCAAATATCCACTTTCAGATGCTGCAAAAAGACTCTTTCCAAACTGCTCCATGAAATGGAATGTTCAACTCTGTGAGTTTAATGCACACATCATAAAGAGGTTTCTGAGAATGCTTCTCCCTGGTTTATAAGTGAAGATATTTCCTCTTCCACCATAGGCCTCATAGCGCTCCAAGTGAACAGTTGCCGATTCTACAAAAAGAGTGTTTCAAAACAGCTCTTTCAAAGGAAGTGTTCAACTCTGTGAGTTGGATTCATACTACACAAAGCAGTTTCACAGAACGCTTCTGTTTAGTTTTATGGGAAGATATTCCCGTTTCCAACGAAGGCCTGAAAGGGCTCCAAATATCCACTTGCAAAATCTGCAAAAATAGAGTTTCAAAACTGCTCTGTTAAAAGGAAGGCTTATCTCTCTGAGTTGAATGCAGACATCATAAAGAGGTTTCTGAGAATGCTTCTGCCTGGTTTATATGTGAAGATATTTCCTTTTCCACCATAGGCCTCAAAGCGCTCCAAAAGAACACTTGCAGATTCTACAAAAAGAGTGTTTCATAATTGCTCTAGCAAAGGAAAGGATCAACTCAGTGAGTTGAACACACACATCACAAAGCAGTTTGTGAGAATGCTTCTGTCCAGCTTTTATGAGAAGATATTCCCGCTTCTAACAAAGGCCTGAAAGAGCTCCAAATATCCACTTGCAGATGCTGCAAAAAGACTGTTTCCAAACTTCTCCATGAAAAGGAAGGTTCAACTCTGTGAGTTGAATGCACACATCATAAAAAAGTTTCAAAGAATGCTTCTGTCTAGGTTTTATGTGAAGATATTTCCTTTTCCACCATAGGCCTCAAAGCGCTCCAAATGAACACTTGCAGATTCTACAAAAAGAGTGTTTCAAAACTGCTCTTTCAAAAGAAGTGTTCAACTCTGTTAGTTGGATTCATACTTCACAAAGCAGTTTCACAGAACGCTTCTGTTTACTTTTTATGGGAAGATATTCCCGTTTCCAACGAAGGCCTGAAAGGGCTCCAAATATCCACTTGCAGATTCTGCAAAAACACAGTTTCTAAACTGCTGTATCAAAAGGAAGGCTTATCTCTCCGAGTTGAATGCACACATCATAAAGTGGTTTCTGAGAATACTTCTGCCTTGTTTATAAGTGGAGATATTTCCTTTTCCACAATAGGCCTCAAAGCGCTCCAAATGAACACTTGCAGATTCTACAAAAAGAGTGTTTCAAAACTGCTCTTTCAAAAGAAGTGTTCAACTCTGTGAGTTGGATTCATACTACACAAAGCAGTTTCGCCGAACGCTTCTGCTTAGTTTTTTTGGGAAGATATTCCCGTTTCCCACGAAGGCCTGAAAGGGCTAAAATATCCAGTTGCAGATTCTGCAAAAATACAGTTTCAAAACTGCTCTATCAAAAGGAAGGCTTATCTCTCTGAGTTGAATGCACAGATCATAAAGAGGTTTCTGAGAATGCTTCTGCCTGGTTTATATGTGAAGATATTTCCTTTTCCACCCTAGGCCTCAAAGCGCTCCAAATGAACACTTGCAGATTCTACAAAAAGAGTGTTTCATAGCTGCTCTAGCAAAGGAAAGGTTCAACTCTGTGAGTTGAACACACACATCACAAAGCAGTTTGTGAGAATGCTTCTGTCCAGTTTTTATTGGAAGATATTCCCGCTTCTAACAAAGGCCTGAAAGAGCTCCAAATATCCACTTGCAGATGCTGCAAAAAGACTCTTTCCAAACTGCTCCATGAAAAGGAAGGTTCAACTCTGTGAGTTGATTGCACACATCCAAAAGAAGTTTCAAAGAATGCTTCTGTCTAGGTTTTATGTGAAGATATTTCCTTTTCCACCATAGGCCTCAAAGCGCTCCAAATGAACACTTGCAGATTCTACAAAAAGAGTGTTACAAAACTGCTCTTTCATAAGAAGTGTTCAACTCTGTGAGTTGGATTCATACTTCACAAAGCAATTTCACAGAATGCTTCTGTTTAGTTTTTATGGGAAGATATTCCCGTTTCAAACGAAGGCCTGAAAGGGCTCCAAATATCCACTTGCATATTATGCCAAAACAGAGTTTCAAAACTGCTCTATCAAAAGGAAGGCTTATCGCTCCGAGTTGAATGCACACATCATAGAGTTTTCTGAGAATGCTTCTGCCTGGTTTATAAGTGAAGATATTTCCTTTTCCTCCATAGGCCTCAAAGCGCTCCAAATGAACACTTGCAGATTCTACAAAAAGAGTGTTTCAAAACAGCTCTTTCAAAGGAAGTGTTCAACTCTGTTAGTTGGATTCATACTACAGAAAGCAGTTTCACAGAACGCTTCTGTTTAGTTTTTATGGGAAGATATTCCCGTTTCCAACGAAGGCCTGAAAGGGCTCCAAATATCCACTTGCAAATTCTGCAAAAATAGAGTTTCAAAACTGCTCTGTCAAAAGGAAGGCTTATCTCTCTGAGTTGAATGCAGACATCATAAAGAGGTTTCTGAGAATGCTTCTGCCTGGTTTATATGTGAAGATATTTCCTTTTCCACCGTAGGCCTCAAAGCGCTCCAAATGAACACTTGCAGATTCTACAAAAAGAGTGTTTCATAACTGCTCTAGCAAAGGAAAGGTTCAACTCTGTGAGTTGAACACACACATCACAAAGCAGTTTGTGAGAATGCTTCTGTCCAGTTTTTATGAGAAGATATTCCCGCTTCTTACAAAGGCCTGAAAGAGCTCCAAATATCCACTTGCAGATGCTGCAAAAAGACTGTTTCCAAACTTCTCCATGAAAAGGAAGGTTCAACTCTGTGAGTTGAATGCACACATCATAAAAAAGTTTCAAAGAATGCTTCTGTCTAGGTTTTATGTGAAGATATTTCCTTTTCCACCATAGGCCTCAAAGCGCTCCAAATGAACACTTGCAGATTCTACAAAAAGAGTGTTTCAAAACTGCTCTTTCAAAAGAAGTGTTCAACTCTGTGAGTTGGATTCATACTTCACAAAGCAGTTTCACAGAACGCTTCTGTTTACTTTTTATGGGAAGATATTCCCGTTTCCAACGAAGGCCTGAAAGGGCTCCAAATATCCACTAGCAGATTCTGCAAAAACACAGTTTCAAAACTGCTCTATCAAAAGGAAGGCTTATCTCTCCGAGCTGAATGCACACATCATAAAGAGGTTTCTGAGAATGCTTCTCCCTGGTTTATAATTGAAGATATTTCCTTTTGAACCATAGGCCTCAAAGCGCTCCAAATGAACACTTGCCGATTCTACAAAAAGAGTGTTTCAAAACACCTCTTTCAAAGGAAGTGTTCAACTCTGTGAGTTGGATTCATACTACACAAAGCAGTTTCACAGAACGCTTCTATTCAGTTTTTATGGGAAGATATTCACGTTTCCAACGAAGGCCTGAAAGGGCTCCAAATATCCACTTGCAGATTCTGCAGAAATAGAGTTTCAAAACTGCTCTGTTAAAAGGAAGGCTTATCTCTCTGAGTTGAATGCAGACATCATAAAGAGGTTTCTGAGAATGCTTCTGCCTGGTTTATATGTGAAGATATTTCCTTTTCCACCATAGGCCTCAAAGCGCTCCAAATGAACACTTGCAGATTCTACAAAAAGAGTGTTTCATAACTGCTCTAGCAAAGGAAAGGTTCAACTCTGTGAGTTGAACACACACATCACAAAGCAGTTTGTGAGAATGCTTCTGTCCAGTTTTTATTGGAAGATATTCCCGCTTCTAACAAAGGCCTGAAAGAGCTCCAAATATCCACTTGCAGATGCTGCAAAAAGACTCTTTCCAAACTGCTCCATGAAAAGGAATGTTCAACTGTGTGAGTTGAATGCACACATCATAAAGAAGTTTCAAAGAATGCTTCTGTCTAGGTTTTATGTGAAGATATTTCCTTTTCCACCATAGGCCTCAAAGCGCTCCAAATGAACACTTGCAGATTCTACAAAAAGAGTGTTTCAAAACAGCTCTTTCAAAGGAAGTGTTCAACTCTGTGAGTTGGATTCATACTACAGAAAGCAGTTTCACAGAACGCTTCTGTTTAGTTTTTATTGGAAGATATACCCGTTTCCAACGAAGGCCTCAAAGGGCTCCAAATATCCACTTGCAAATTCTGCAAAAATAGAGTTTCAAAACTGCTCTGTCAAAAGGAAGGCTTATCTCTCTGAGTTGAATGCAGACATCATAAAGAGGTTTCTGAGAATGCTTCTGCCTGGTTTATATGTGAAGATATTTCCTTTTCCACCGTAGGCCTCAAAGCGCTCCAAATGAACACTTGCAGATTCTACAAAAAGAGGGTTTCATAACTGCTCTAGCAAAGGAAAGGTTCAACTCTGTGAGTTGAACACACACATCACAAAGCAGTTTGTGAGAATGCTTCTGTCCAGTTTTTAAGAGAAGATATTCCCGCTTCTAACAAAGAACTGAAAGAGCTCCAAATATCCACTTGCAGAAGCTGAAAAAAGACTCTTTCCTAAATGGCTCCGTGAAAAGGAAGGTTCAACTCTGTGAGTTGAGTGCACACATCATAAAGAAGTTTCAAAGAATGCTTCTGTCTAGGTTTTATGTGAAGATATTTCCTTTTCCACAATAGGCCTCAAAGCGCTCCAAATGAACACTTGCAGATTCTACAAAAAGAGTGTTTCAAAACTGCTCTTTCAAAAGAAGTGTTCAACTCTGTGAGGTGGATTCATACTTCACAAAGCAGTTTCACAGAACGCTTCTGTTTAGTATTTATGGGAAGATATTCCCGTTTCCAACGAAGGCCTGAAAGGGCTCCAAATATCCACTTGCAGATTCTGCAAAAACACAGTTTCAAAACTGCTCTATCAAAAGGAAGGCTTATCTCTCCGAGTTGAATGCACACATCATAAAGTGGTTTCTGAGAATGCTTCTCCCTGGTTTATAAGTGAAGATATTTCCTTTTCCACCATAGGCCTCAAAGCGCTCCAAATGAACACTTGCAGATTCTACAAAAAGAGTGTTTCAAAACTGCTCTTTCAAAGGAAGTGTTCAACTCTGTGTGTTGGATTCATACTACACAAAGCAGTTTCACAGAGGCCTTCTGTTTAGTTTTTTTGGGAAGATATTCCCGTTTCCAACGAAGGCCTGAAAGGGCTCCAAATATCCACTTGCAGATTCTGCAAAAATAGAGTTTCAAAACTGCTCTGTTAAAAGGAAGGCTTATCTCTCTGAATTGAATGCCGACATCATAAAGAGGTTTCTGAGAATGCTTCTGCCTGGTTTATATGTGAAGATATTTCCTTTTCCACCATAGGCCTCAAAGCGGTCCAAATGCACACTTGCAGATTCTACAAGAAGAGTGTTTCATAACTGCTCTAGCAAAGGAAAGGTTCAAATCTGTGAGTTGAACACACACATCACGAAGCAGTTTGTGAGAATGCTTCTGTCCAGTTTTTATGAGAAGATATTCCCGCTTCTAACAAAGGCCTGAAAGAGCTCCAAATATCCACTTGCAGATGCTGAAAAAGACTCTTTCCAAACTGCTCCATGAAAAGGAATGTTCAACTCTGTGAGTTGAATGCACACATCATAAAGAAGTTTCAAAGAATGCTTCTGTCTAGGTTTTATGTGAAGATATTTCCTTTTCCACCATAGGCCTCAAAGCGCTCCAAATGAACACTTGCAGATTCTACAAAAAGAGTGTTTCAAAACTGCTCTTTCAAAAGAAGTGTTCAACTCTGTGAGTTGGATTCATACTTCACAAAGCAGTTTCACAGAACGCTTCTGTTTACTATTTATGGGAAGATATTCCCGTTTCCAACGAAGGCCTGAAAGGGCTCCAAATATCCACTTGCAGATTCTGCAAAAACACACTTTCAAAACTGCTCTATCAAAAGGAAGGCTTATCTCTCCGAGTTGAATGCACACATCATAAAGTGGTTTCTGAGAATGCCTCTGCCTTGTTTATAAGTGAAGATATTTCCTTTTCCACCATAGGCCTCAAAGCGCTCCAAATGAACACTTGCAGATTCTACAAAAAGAGTGTTTCAAACTGCTCTTTCAAAAGAAGTGTTCAACTCTGTGAGTTGGATTCATACTACGCAAAGCAGTTTCACAGAACGCTTCTGTTTAGTTTTTTTGGGAAGATATTCCCGTTTTCCACGAAGGCCTGAAAGGGTTAAAATATCCACTTGCAGATTCTGCAAAAATACAGTTTCAAAACTGCTGTATCAAAAGGAAGGCTTACCTCTCTGAGTTGAATGCACAGATCATAAAGAGGTTTCTGAGAATGCTTCTGCCTGGTTTATATGTGAAGATATTTCCTTTTCCACCCTAGGCCTCAAAGCGCTCCAAATGAACACTTGCAGATTCTACAAAAAGAGTGTTTCATAGCTGCTCTAGCAAAGGAAACGTTCAACTCTGTGAGTTGAACACACACATCACAAAGCAGTTTGTGAGAATGCTTCTGTCCAGTTTTTATTGGAAGATATTCCCGCTTCTAACAATGGCCTGAAAGAGCTCCAAATATCCACTTGCAGAGGCTGCAAAAAGACTCTTTCCAAACTGCTCCATGAAAAGGAAGGTTCAACTCTGTGAGTTGATTGCACACATCCGAAAGAAGTTTCAAAGAATGCTTCTGTCTAGGTTTTATGTGAAGATATTTCCTTTTAAACCATAGGCCTCAAAGCGCTCCAAATGAACACTTGCAGATTCTACAAAAAGAGTGTTACAAAACTGCTCTTTCAAAAGAAGTGTTCAACTCTGTGAGTTGGATTCATACTTCACAAAGCAGTTTCACAGAACGCTTCTGTTTAGTTTTTATGGGAAGATATTCCCGTTTCAAACGAAGGCCTGAAAGGGCTCCAAATATCCACTTGCATATTATGCCAAAACAGAGTTTCAAAACTGCTCTATCAAAAGGAAGGCTTATCGCTCCGAGTTGAATGCACACATCATAGAGTTTTCTGAGAATCCTTCTGCCTGGTTTATAAGTGAAGATATTTCCTTTTCCACCATAGGCCTCAAAGCGCTCCAAATGAACACTTGCAGATTCTACAAAAAGAGTGTTTCCAAACAGCTCTTTCAAAGGAAGTGTTCAACTCTGTTAGTTGGATTCATACTACAGAAAGCAGTTTCACAGAACGCTTCTGTTTAGTTTTTATGGGAAGTTATTCCCGTTTCCAACGAAGGCCTGAAAGGGCTCCTAATATCCACTTGCAAATTCTGCAAAAATAGAGTTTCAAAACTGCTCTGTCAAAAGGAAGGCTTATCTCTCTGAGTTGAATGCAGACATCATAAAGAGGTTTCTGAGAATGCTTCTGCCTGGTTTATATGTGAAGATATTTCCTTTTCCACCGTAGGCCTCAAAGCGCTCCAAATGAACACTTGCAGATTCTACAAAAAGAGTGTTTCATAACTGCTCTAGCAAAGGAAAGGTTCAACTCTGTGAGTTGAACACACACATCACAAAGCAGTTTGTGAGAATGCTTCTGTCCAGTTTTTATGAGAAGATATTCCCGCTTCTAACAAAGGCCTGAAAGAGCTCCAAATATCCACTTGCAGATGCTGCAAAAAGACTCTTTCCAAACTGCTCCATGAAAAGGAAGGTTCAACTCTGTGAGTTGAATGCACACATCATAAAGAAGTTTCAAAGAATGCTTCTGTCTAGGTTTTATGTGAAGATATTTCCTTTTCCACCATAGGCCTCAAAGCGCTCCAAATGAACAGTTGCAGATTCTACAAAAAGAGTGTTTCAAAACTGCTCTTTCAAAAGAAGTGTTCAACTCTGTGAGGTGGATTCATACTTCACAAAGCAGTTTCACAGAACGCTTCTGTTTAGTTTTTATGGGAAGGTATTCCCGTTTCCAACGAAGGCCTGAAAGGGCTCCAAATAACCACTTGCAGATTCTGCACAAACACAGTTTCAAAACTGCTCTATCAAAAGGAAGGCTTATTTCTCCGAGTTGAATGCAGACATCATAAAGATGTTTCTGACAATGCTTCTCCCTGGTTTATAAGTGAAGATATTTCCTTTTCCACCATAGGCCTCAAATCGCTCCAAATGAACACTTGCCGATTCTACAAAAAGAGTGTTTCAAAACAGCTCTTTCAAAGGAAGTGTTCAACTCTGTGAGTTGGATTCATACTACACAAAGCAGTTTCACAGAACGTTTTTGTTTAGTTTTTATGGGAAGATATTCCCGTTTCCAACGAAGGCCTGAAAGGGCTCCAAATATCCACTTGCAGATTCTGCAAAAATAGAGTTTCAAAACTGCTCTGTTAAAAGGAAGGCTTATCTCTCTGAATTGAATGCAGACATCATAAAGTGGTTTCTGAGAATGCTTCTGCCTGGTTTATATGTGAAGATAATTCCTTTTCCACCATAGGCCTCAAAGCGCTCCAAATGAACACTTGCAGATTCTACAAAAAGAGTGTTTCATAACTGCTCTAGCAAAGGAAAAGTTCAACTCTCTGAGTTGAACACACACATCACAAAGCAGTTTGTGAGAATGCTTCTGTCCAGTTTTTAAGAGAAGATATTCCCGCTTCTAACAAAGAACTGAAAGAGCTCCAAATATCCACTGGCAGAAGCTGAAAAAAGACTCTTTCCTAAATGGCTCCGTGAAAAGGAAGGTTCAACTCTGTGAGTTGAATGCACACATCATAAAGAAGTTTCAAAGAATGCTTCTGTCTAGGTTTTATGTGAAGATATTTCCTTTTCCACCATAGGCCTCAAAGCGCTCCAAATGAACACTTGCAGATTCTACAAAAAGAGTGCTTCATAACTGCTCTAGCAAAGGAAAGGTTCAACTCTGTGAGTTGAACACACACATCACAAAGCAGTTTGTGAGAATGCTTCTGTCCAGTTTTTATGAGAAGATATTCCCGCTTCTAACAAAGAACTGAAAGAGCTCCAAATATCCACTTGCAGAAGCTGAAAAAAGACTCTTTCCAAACGGCTCCGTGAAAAGGAAGGTTCTACTCTGTGAGTTGAATGCACACATCATAAAGAAGTTTCAAAGAATGCTTATGTCTAGGTTTTACGTGAAGATATTTCCTTTTCCACCATAGGCCTCAAAGCGCTCCAAATGAACACTTGCAGATTCTACAAAAAGAGTGTTTCAAAACTGATCTTTCAAAAGAAGTGTTCAACTCTGTGAGTTGGATTCATACTTCACAAAGCAGTTTCACAGAACGCTTCTGTTTACTTTTTATGGGAAGATATTCCCGTTTCCAACGAAGGCCTGAAAGGGCTCCAAATATCCACTTGCAGATTCTGCAAAAACACAGTTTCAAAACTGCTCTATCAAAAGGAAGGCTTATCTCTCCGAGTTGAATGCACACATCATAAAGTGGTTTCTGAGAATGCTTCTGCCTTGTTTATAAGTGAAGATATTTCCTTTTCCACCATAGGCCACAAAGCGCTCCAAATGAACACTTGCAGATTCTACAAAAAGAGTGTTTCAAAACTGCTCTTTCAAAAGAAGTGTTCAACTCTGTGAGTTGGATTCATACTACGTAAAGCAGTTTCACAGTACGCTTCTGTTTAGTTTTTTTGGGAAGATATTCCCGTTTCCAACGAAGGCCTCAAAGGGCTCCAAATATCCACTTGCAGATTCTGCAAAAACACAGTTTCAAAACTGCTCTATCAAAAGGAAGGCTTATCTCTCCGAGTTGAATGCACACATCATAAAGTGGTTTCTGAGAATACTTCTGCCTTGTTTATAAGTGAAGATATTTCCTTTTCCACCATAGGCCTCAAAGCGCACCAAATGAACACCTGCAGATTCTACAAAAAGAGTGTTTCAAAACTGCTCTTTCAAAAGAAGTGTTCAACTCTGTGAGTTGGATTCATACTACACAAAGCAGTTTCGCAGAATGCTTCTGTTTAGTTTTTTTGGGAAGATATTCCCGTTTCCCACGAAGGCCTGAAAGGGCTAAAATATCCACTTGCAGATTCTGCAAAAATACAATTTCAAACTGCTCTATCAAAAGGAAGGCTTATCTCTCTGAGTTGAATGCACAGATCATAAAGAGGTTTCTGAGAATGCTTCTGCCTGGTTTATATGTGAAGATATTTCCTTTTCCACCC
The DNA here is from genome assembly GCF_028885625.2 of Pongo pygmaeus. NCBI lineage: Eukaryota > Metazoa > Chordata > Mammalia > Primates > Hominidae > Pongo > Pongo pygmaeus. The sequence continues at coordinate 23,927,731 of NC_085930.1, forward strand.
TAGGCCACAAAGCGCTCCAAATGAACACTTGCAGATTCTACAAAAAGAGTGTTTCATAGCTGCTCTAGCAAAGGAAAGGTTCAACTCTGTGAGTTGAACACACACATCACAAAGCAGTTTGTGAGAATGCTTCTGTCCAGTTTTTATTGGAAGATATTCCCGCTTCTAACAAAGGCCTGAAAGAGCTCCAAATATCCACTTGCAGATGCTGCAAAAAGACTCTTTACAAACTGCTCCATGAAAAGGAAGGTTCAACTCTGTGAGTTGATTGCACACATTCGAAAGAAGTTTCAAAGAATGCTTCTGTCTAGGTTTTATGTGAAGATATTTCCTTTTCCACCATAGGCCTCAAAGCGCTCCAAATGAACACTTGCAGATTCTACAAAAAGAGTGTTTCAAAACTGCTCTTTCAAAAGAAGTGTTCAACTCTGTGAGTTGGATTCATACTTCAAAAAGCAGTTTCACAGAACGCTTCTGTTTAGTTTTTATGGGAAGATATTCCAGTTTATAACGAAGGCCTGAAAGGGCTCCAAATATCCACTTGCAGATTCTGCAAAAACACACTTTCAAAACTGCTCTATCAAAAGGAAAGCTTATCTCTCCGAGTTGAATGCACACATCATAAAGTGGTTTCTGAGAATGCTTCTGCCTTGTTTATAAGTGAAGATATTTCCTTTTCCACCATAGGCCTCAAAGCGCTCCAAATGAACACTTGCAGATTCTACAAAAAGAGTGTTTCAAAACTGCTCTTTCAAAAGAAGTGTTCAACTCTGTGAGTTGGATTCATACTACGCAATGCAGTTTCACAGAACGCTTCTGTTTAGTTTTTTTGGGAAGATATTCCCGTTTTCCACGAAGGCCTGAAAGGGTTAAAATATCCACTTGCAGATTCTGCAAAAATACACTTTCAAAACTGCTCTATCAAAAGGAAGGCTTATCTCTCTGAGTTGAATGCAGACATCATAAAGAGGTTTCTGAGAATGCTTCTGCCTGGTTTATTTGTGAAGATATTTCCTTTTCCACCATAGGCCTCAAAGCGCTCCAAATGAACACTTGCAGATTCTACAAAAAGAGTGTTTCATAACTGCTCTAGGAAAGGAAAGGTTCAACTCTGTGAGTTGAACACACACATCACAAAGCAGTTTGTGAGAATGCTTCTGTCCAGTTTTTAAGAGAAGATATTCCCGCTTCTAACAAAGGCCTGAAAGAGCTCCAAATATCCACTTGCAGATGCTGCAAAAAGACTCTTTCCAAACTGCTCCATGAAAAGGAAGGTTCAACTCTGTGAGTTGAATGCAAACATCATAAGGAAATTTCAAAGAATGCTTCTGTCTAGGTTTTATGTGAAGACATTTCCTTTTCCACCATAGGCCTCAAAGCGCTCCAAATGAACACTTGCAGATTCTACAAAAAGAGTGTTTCAAAACTGCTCTTTCAAAAGAAGTGTTCAACTCTGTGAGTTGGAGTCATACTTCACAAAGCAGTTTCACAGAACGCTTCTGTTTAGTATTTATGGGAAGATATTCCCGTTTCCAACGAAGGCCTGAAAGGGCTCCAAATATCCACTTGCAGATTCTGCAAAAACACAGTTTCAAAACTGCTCTATCAAAAGGAAGGCTTATCTCTCCGAGTTGAATGCACACATCATAAAGACGTTTCTGAGAATGCTTCTGCCTGGTTTATAAGTGAAGATATTTCCTTTTCCACCATAGGCCTCAAAGCGCTCCAAATGAACACTTGCAGATTCTACAAAAAGAGTGTTTCAAAACTGCTCTTTCAAAGGAAGTGTTCAACTCTGTGTTTTGGATTCATACTACACAAAGCAGTTTCACAGAGTCCTTCTGTTTAGTTTTTTTGGGAAGATATTCCCGTTTCCAACGAAGGCCTGAAAGGGCTCCAAATATCCACTTGCAGATGCTGCAAAAATAGAGTTTCAAAACTGCTCTGTTAAAAGGAAGGCTTATCTCTCTGAGTTGAATGCAGACATCATAAAGGGGTTTCTGAGAATGCTTCTGCCTGGTTTATATGTGAAGATATTTCCTTTTCCACCCTAGGCCTCAAAGCGCTCCAAATGAACACTTGCAGATTCTACAAAAAGAGTGTTTCATAACTGTTCTAGCAAAGGAAAGTTTCAACTCTGTGAGTTGAACACACACATCACAAAGCAGTTTGTGAGAATGCTTCTGTCCAGTTTTTATTGGAAGATATTCCGGCTTCTAAAAAGGCCTGAAAGAGCTCCAAATATCCACTTGCAGATGCTGCAAAAAGACTCTTTCCAAACTGCTCCATGAAAAGGTAGATTCAACTCTGTGAGTTCAATGCACACATCATAAAGGAGTTTCAAAGAATGCTTCTGTCTAGGTTTTATGTGAAGATATTTCCTTTTCCACCATAGGCCTCAAAGCCCTCCAAATGAACACTTACAGATTCTACAAAAAGAGTGTTTCATACCTGCTCTAGCAAAGGAAAGGTTCAACTCTGTGAGTTGAACAAACACATCACAAAGCAGTTTGTGAGAATGCTTCTGTCCAGTTTTTATGAGAAGATATTCCCGCTTCTAACAAAGGACTGAAAGAGCTCCAAATATCCACTTTCAGATGCTGCAAAAAGACTCTTTCCAAACTGCTCCATGAAATGGAATGTTCAACTCTGTGTGTTTAATGCACACATCATAAAGAGGTTTCTGAGAATGCTTCTCCCTGGTTTATAAGTGAAGATATTTCCTCTTCCACCATAGGCCTCATAGCGCTCCAAGTGAACAGTTGCCGATTCTACAAAAAGAGTGTTTCAAAACAGCTCTTTCAAAGGAAGTGTTCAACTCTGTGAGTTGGATTCATATTACACAAAGCAGTTTCACAGAACGCTTCTGTTTAGTTTTATGGGAAGATATTCCCGTTTCCAACGAAGGCCTGAAAGGGCTCCAAATATCCACTTGCAAAATCTGCAAAAATAGAGTTTCAAAACTGCTCTGTTAAAAGGAAGGCTTATCTCTCTGAGTTGAATGCAGACATCATAAAGAGGTTTCTGAGAATGCTTCTGCCTGGTTTATATGTGAAGATAGTTCCTTTTCCACCATAGGCCTCAAAGCGCTCCAAAAGAACACTTGCAGATTCTACAAAAAGAGTGTTTCATAATTGCTCTAGCAAAGGAAAGGATCAACTCAGTGAGTTGAACACACACATCACAAAGCAGTTTGTGAGAATGCTTCTGTCCAGTTTTTATGAGAAGATATTCCCGCTTCTAACAAAGGCCTGAAAGAGCTCCAAATATCCACTTGCAGATGCTGCAAAAAGACTGTTTCCAAACTTCTCCATGAAAAGGAAGGTTCAACTCTGTGAGTTGAATGCACACATCATAAAAAAGTTTCAAAGAATGCTTCTGTCTAGGTTTTATGTGAAGATATTTCCTTTTCCACCATAGGCCTCAAAGCGCTCCAAATGAACACTTGCAGATTCTACAAAAAGAGTGTTTCAAAACTGCTCTTTCAAAAGAAGTGTTCAACTCTGTTAGTTGGATTCATACTTCACAAAGCAGTTTCACAGAACGCTTCTGTTTACTTTTTATGGGAAGATATTCCCGTTTCCAACGAAGGCCTGAAAGGGCTCCAAATATCCACTTGCAGATTCTGCAAAAACACAGTTTCTAAACTGCTCTATCAAAAGGAAGGCTTATCTCTCCGAGTTGAATGCACACATCATAAAGTGGTTTCTGAGAATACTTCTGCCTTGTTTATAAGTGGAGATATTTCCTTTTCCACCATAGGCCTCAAAGCGCTCCAAATGAACACTTGCAGATTCTACAAAAAGAGTGTTTCAAAACTGCTCTTTCAAAAGAAGTGTTCAACTCTGTGAGTTGGATTCATACTACACAAAGCAGTTTCGCCGAACGCTTCTGCTTAGTTTTTTTGGGAAGATATTCCCGTTTCCCACGAAGGCCTGAAAGGGCTAAAATATCCACTTGCAGATTCTGCAAAAATACAGTTTCAAAACTGCTCTATCAAAAGGAAGGCTTATCTCTCTGAGTTGAATGCACAGATCATAAAGAGGTTTCTGAGAATGCTTCTGCCTGGTTTATATGTGAAGATATTTCCTTTTCCACCCTAGGCCTCAAAGCGCTCCAAATGAACACTTGCAGATTCTACAAAAGGAGTGTTTCATAGCTGCTCTAGCAAAGGAAAAGTTCAACTCTCTGAGTTGAACACACACATCACAAAGCAGTTTGTGAGAATGCTTCTGTCCAGTTTTTATTGGAAGATATTCCCGCTTCTAACAAAGGCCTGAAAGAGCTCCAAATATCCACTTGCAGATGCTGCAAAAAGACTCTTTCCAAACTGCTCCATGAAAAGGAAGGTTCAACTCTGTGAGTTGATTGCACACATCCAAAAGAAGTTTCAAAGAATGCTTCTGTCTAGGTTTTATGTGAAGATATTTCCTTTTCCACCATAGGCCTCAAAGCGCTCCAAATGAACACTTGCAGATTCTACAAAAAGAGTGTTACAAAACTGCTCTTTCATAAGAAGTGTTCAACTCTGTGAGTTGGATTCATACTTCACAAAGCAATTTCACAGAATGCTTCTGTTTAGTTTTTATGGGAAGATATTCCCGTTTCAAACGAAGGCCTGAAAGGGCTCCAAATATCCACTTGCATATTATGCCAAAACAGAGTTTCAAAACTGCTCTATCAAAAGGAAGGCTTATCGCTACGAGTTGAATGCACACATCATAGAGTTTTCTGAGAATGCTTCTGCCTGGTTTATAAGTGAAGATATTTCCTTTTCCTCCATAGGCCTCAAAGCGCTCCAAATGAACACTTGCAGATTCTACAAAAAGAGTGTTTCAAAACAGCTCTTTCAAAGGAAGTGTTCAACTCTGTTAGTTGGATTCATACTACAGAAAGCAGTTTCACAGAACGCTTCTGTTTAGTTTTTATGGGAAGATATTCCCGTTTCCAACGAAGGCCTGAAAGGGCTCCAAATATCCACTTGCAAATTCTGCAAAAATAGAGTTTCAAAACTGCTCTGTCAAAAGGAAGGCTTATCTCTCTGAGTTGAATGCAGACATCATAAAGAGGTTTCTGAGAATGCTTCTGCCTGGTTTATATGTGAAGATATTTCCTTTTCCACCGTAGGCCTCAAAGCGCTCCAAATGAACACTTGCAGATTCTACAAAAAGAGTGTTTCATAACTGCTCTAGCAAAGGAAAGGTTCAACTCTGTGAGTTGAACACACACATCACAAAGCAGTTTGTGAGAATGCTTCTGTCCAGTTTTTATGAGAAGATATTCCCGCTTCTAACAAAGGCCTGAAAGAGCTCCAAATATCCACTTGCAGATGCTGCAAATAGACTGTTTCCAAACTTCTCCATGAAAAGGAAGGTTCAACTCTGTGAGTTGAATGCACACATCATAAAAAAGTTTCTGAGAATGCTTCTCCCTGGTTTATAATTGAAGATATTTCCTTTTGAACCATAGGCCTCAAAGCGCTCCAAATGAACACTTGCAGATTCTACAAAAAGAGTGTTTCAAAACACCTCTTTCAAAGGAAGTGTTCAACTCTGTGAGTTGGATTCATACTACACAAAGCAGTTTCACAGAACGCTTCTGTTCAGTTTTTATGGGAAGATATTCACGTTTCCAACGAAGGCCTGAAAGGGCTCCAAATATCCACTTGCAGATTCTGCAGAAATAGAGTTTCAAAACTGCTCTGTTAAAAGGAAGGCTTATCTCTCTGAGTTGAATGCAGACATCATAAAGAGGTTTCTGAGAATGCTTCTGCCTGGTTTATATGTGAAGATATTTCCTTTTCCACCATAGGCCTCAAAGCGCTCCAAATGAACACTTGCAGATTCTACAAAAAGAGTGTTTCATAACTGCTCTAGCAAAGGAAAGGTTCAACTCTGTGAGTTGAACACACACATCACAAAGCAGTTTGTGAGAATGCTTCTGTCCAGTTTTTATTGGAAGATATTCCCGCTTCTAACAAAGGCCTGAAAGAGCTCCAAATATCCACTTGCAGATGCTGTAAAAAGACTCTTTCCAAACTGCTCCATGAAAAGGAATGTTCAACAGTGTGAGTTGAATGCACACATCATAAAGAAGTTTCAAAGAATGCTTCTGTCTAGGTTTTATGTGAAGATATTTCCTTTTCCACCATAGGCCTCAAAGCGCTCCAAATGAACACTTGCAGATTCTACAAAAAGAGTGTTTCAAAACAGCTCTTTCAAAGGAAGTGTTCAACTCTGTGAGTTGGATTCATACTACAGAAAGCAGTTTCACAGAACGCTTCTGTTTAGTTTTTATTGGAAGATATTCCCGTTTCCAACGAAGGCCTCAAAGGGCTCCAAATATCCACTTGCAAATTCTGCAAAAATAGAGTTTCAAAACTGCTCTGTCAAAAGGAAGGCTTATCTCTCTGAGTTGAATGCAGACATCATAAAGAGGTTTCTGAGAATGCTTCTGCCTGGTTTATATGTGAAGATATTTCCTTTTCCACCGTAGGCCTCAAAGCGCTCCAAATGAACACTTGCAGATTCTACAAAAAGAGGGTTTCATAACTGCTCTAGCAAAGGAAAGGTTCAACTCTGTGAGTTGAACACACACATCACAAAGCAGATTGTGAGAATGCTTCTGTCCAGTTTTTATTGGAAGATATTCCCGCTTCTAACAAAGGCCTGAAAAGCTCCAAATATCCACTTGCAGATGCTGCAAAAAGACTCTTTCCAAACTGCTCCATGAAAAGGAAGGTTCAACTCTGTGAGTTGAATGCACACACCATAAAGAAATTTCAAAGAATGCTTCTGTCTAGGTTTTATGTGAAGATATTTCCTTTTCCACCATAGGCCTCAAAGCACTCCAAATGAACACTTGCAGATTCTACAAAAAGAGTGTTTCAAAACTGCTCTTTCAAAAGAAGTGTTCAACTCTGTGAGTTGGAGTCATACTTCACAAAGCAGTTTCACAGAACGCTTCTGTTTAGTTTTTATGGGAAGATATTCCCGTTTCCAACGAAGGCCTGAAAGGGCTCCAAATATCAACTTGCACATTCAGCAAAAACACAGTTTCAAAACTGCTCTATCAAAAGGAAGGCTTATCTCTCCGAGTTGAATGCACACATCATAAAGAGGTTTCTGAGAATGCTTCTGCCTGGTTTATAAGTGAAGATATTTCCTTTTCCACCATAGGCCTCAAAGCGCTCCAAATGAACACTTGCAGATTCTACAAAAAGAGTGTTTCAAAACTGCTCTTTCAAAGGAAGTGTTCAACTCTGTGTGTTGGATTCATACTACAGAAAGCAGTTTCACAGAGCCCTTCTGTTTAGTTTTTTTGGGAAGATATTCCCGTTTCCAACGAAGGCCTGAAAGGGCTCCAAATATCCACTTGCAGATTCTGCAAAAATAGAGTTTCAAAACTGCTCTGTTAAAAGGAAGGCTTATCTCTCTGAGTTGAATGCAGACATCATAAAGAGGTTTCTGAGAATGCTTCTGCCTGGTTTATATGTGAAGATATTTCCTTTTCCACCCTAGGCCTCAAAGCGCTCCAAATGAACACTTGCAGATTCTACAAAAAGAGTGTTTCATAACTGCTATAGCAAAGGAAAGGTTCAACTCTGTGAGTTGAACACACACATCACAAAGCAGTTTGTGAGAATGCTTCTGTCCAGTTTTTATTGGAAGATATTCCCGCTTCTAACAAAGGCCTGAAAGAGCTCCAAATATCCACTTGCAGATGCTGCAAAAAGACTCTTTCCAAACTGCTCCATGAAAAGGAATGTTCAACTGTGTGAGTTGAATGCACACATCATAAAGAAGTTTCAAAGAATGCTTCTGTCTAGGTTTTATGTGAAGATATTTCCTTTTCCACCATAGGGCTCAAAGCGCTCCAAATGAACACTTGCAGATACTACAAAAAGAGTGTTTCAAAACTGCTCTTTCAAAAGAAGTGTTCAACTCTGTGAGTTGGATTCATACTTCACAAAGCAGTTTCACAGAACGCTTCTGTTTAGTTTTTATGGGAAGATATTCCCGTTTCCAACGAAGGCCTGAAAGGGCTCCAAATATCCACTTGCAGATTCTGCAAAAACACAGTTTCAAAACTGCTCTATCAAAAGGAAGGCTTATCTCTCTGAGTTGAATGCAGACATCATAAAGAGGTTTCTGAGAATGCTTCTGCCTGGTTTATATGTGAAGATATTTCCTTTTCCACCGTAGGCCTCAACGCGCTCCAAATGAACAATTGCAAATTCTACAAAAAGAGTGTTTCACAACTGCTCTTTCAAAAGAAGTGTTCAACTCTGTGACTTGGATTCAAACTACACAAAGCAGTTTCACAGAACGCTTCTGTTTAGTTTTTTTGGGAAGATATTCCCGTTTCCCACGAAGGCCTGAAAGGGCTAAAATATCCACTTGCAGATTCTGCAAAAATACAGTTTCAAAACTGCTCTATCAAAAGGACGGCTTATCTCTCTGAGTTGAATGCACACATCATAAAGAGATTTCTGAGAATGCTTCTGACTGGTTTATATGTGAAGATATTTCCTTTTCCACCCTAGGCCTCAAAGCGCTCCAAATGAACACTTGCAGATTCTACAAAAAGAGTGTTTCATAGCTGCTCTAGCAAAGGAAAGTTCAACTCACAGAGTTGAACACACACATCACAAAGCAGTTTGTGAGAATGCTTCTGTCCAGTTTTTATTGGAAGATATTCCCGCTTCTAACAAAGGCCTGAAAGAGCTCCAAATATCCACTTGCAGATGCTGCAAAAAGACTCTTTCCAAACTGCTCCATGAAAAGGAATGTTCAACTGTGTGAGTTGAATGCACACATCATAAAGAAGTTTCAAAGAATGCTTCTGTCTAGGTTTTATGTGAAGATATTTCCTTTTCCACCATAGGCCTCAAAGCGCTCCAAATGAACACTTGCAGATTCTACAAAAAGAGTGTTTCAAAACAGCTCTTTCAAAGGAAGTGTTCAACTCTGTGAGTTGGATTCATACTACAGAAAGCAGTTTCACAGAACGCTTCTGTTTAGTTTTTATTGGAAGATATTCCCGTTTCCAACGAAGGCCTCAAAGGGCTCCAAATATCCACTTGCAAATTCTGCAAAAATAGAGTTTCAAAACTGCTCTGTCAAAAGGAAGGCTTATCTCTCTGAGTTGAATGCAGACATCATAAAGAGGTTTCTGAGAATGCTTCTGCCTGGTTTATATGTGAAGATATTTCCTTTTCCACCGTAGGCCTCAAAGCGCTCCAAATGAACACTTGCAGATTCTACAAAAAGAGGGTTTCATAACTGCTCTAGCAAAGGAAAGGTTCAACTCTGTGAGTTGAACACACACATCACAAAGCAGTTTGTGAGAATGCTTCTGTCCAGTTTTTATTGGAAGATATTCCCGCTTCTAACAAAGGCCTGAAAGAGCTCCAAATATCCACTTGCAGATGCTGCAAAAAGACTCTTTCCAAACTTCTCCATGAAAAGGAAGGTTCAACTCTGTGAGTTGAATGCACACATCATAAAGAAATTTCAAAGAATGCTTCTGTCTAGGTTTTATGTGAAGATATTTCCTTTTCCACCATAGGCCTCAAAGCGCTCCAAATGAACACTTGCAGATTCTACAAAAAGAGTGTTTCAAAACTGCTCTTTCAAAAGAAGTGTTCAACTCTGTGAGTTGGAGTCATACTTCACAAAGCAGTTTCACAGAACGCTTCTGTTTAGTTTTTATGGGAAGATATTCCCGTTTCCAACGAAGGCCTGAAAGGGCTCCAAATATCAACTTGCACATTCAGCAAAAACACAGTTTCAAAACTGCTCTATCAAAAGGAAGGCTTATCTCTCCGAGTTGAATGCACACATCATAAAGAGGTTTCTGAGAATGCTTCTGCCTGGTTTATAAGTGAAGATATTTCCTTTTACACCATAGGCCTCAAAGCGCTCCAAATGAACACTTGCAGATTCTACAAAAAGAGTGTTTCAAAACTGCTCTTTCAAAGGAAGTGTTCAACTCTGTGTGTTGGATTCATACTACAGAAAGCAGTTTCACAGAGCCCTTCTGTTTAGTTTTTTTGGGAAGATATTCCCGTTTCCAACGAAGGCCTGAAAGGGCTCCAAATATCCACTTGCAGATTCTGCAAAAATAGAGTTTCAAAACTGCTCTGTTAAAAGGAAGGCTTATCTCTCTGAGTTGAATGCAGACATCATAAAGAGGTTTCTGAGAATGCTTCTGCCTGGTTTATATGTGAAGATATTTCCTTTTCCACCCTAGGCCTCAAAGCGCTCCAAATGAACACTTGCAGATTCTACAAAAAGAGTGTTTCATAACTGCTATAGCAAAGGAAAGGTTCAACTCTGTGAGTTGAACACACACATCACAAAGCAGTTTGTGAGAATGCTTCTGTCCAGTTTTTATTGGAAGATATTCCCGCTTCTAACAAAGGCCTGAAAGAGCTCCAAATATCCACTTGCAGATGCTGCAAAAAGACTCTTTCCAAACTGCTCCATGAAAAGGAATGTTCAACTGTGTGAGTTGAATGCACACATCATAAAGAAGTTTCAAAGAATGCTTCTGTCTAGGTTTTATGTGAAGATATTTCCTTTTCCACCATAGGGCTCAAAGCGCTCCAAATGAACACTTGCAGATACTACAAAAAGAGTGTTTCAAAACTGCTCTTTCAAAAGAAGTGTTCAACTCTGTGAGTTGGATTCATACTTCACAAAGCAGTTTCACAGAACGCTTCTGTTTAGTTTTTATGGGAAGATATTCCCGTTTCCAACGAAGGCCTGAAAGGGCTCCAAATATCCACTTGCAGATTCTGCAAAAACACAGTTTCAAAACTGCTCTATCAAAAGGAAGGCTTATCTCTCTGAGTTGAATGCAGACATCATAAAGAGGTTTCTGAGAATGCTTCTGCCTGGTTTATATGTGAAGATATTTCCTTTTCCACCGTAGGCCTCAACGCGCTCCAAATGAACAATTGCAAATTCTACAAAAAGAGTGTTTCACAACTGCTCTTTCAAAAGAAGTGTTCAACTCTGTGACTTGGATTCAAACTACACAAAGCAGTTTCACAGAACGCTTCTGTTTAGTTTTTTTGGGAAGATATTCCCGTTTCCCACGAAGGCCTGAAAGGGCTAAAATATCCACTTGCAGATTCTGCAAAAATACAGTTTCAAAACTGCTCTATCAAAAGGACGGCTTATCTCTCTGAGTTGAATGCACACATCATAAAGAGATTTCTGAGAATGCTTCTGACTGGTTTATATGTGAAGATATTTCCTTTTCCACCCTAGGCCTCAAAGCGCTCCAAATGAACACTTGCAGATTCTACAAAAAGAGTGTTTCATAGCTGCTCTAGCAAAGGAAAGGTTCAACTCACAGAGTTGAACACACACATCACAAAGCAGTTTGTGAGAATGCTTCTGTCCAGTTTTTATTGGAAGATATTCCCGCTTCTAACAAAGGCCTGAAAGAGCTCCAAATATCCACTTGCAGATGCTGCAAAAAGACTCTTTCCAAACTGCTCCATGAAAAGGAATGTTCAACTGTGTGAGTTGAATGCACACATCATAAAGAAGTTTCAAAGAATGCTTCTGTCTAGGTTTTATGTGAAGATATTTCCTTTTCCACCATAGGCCTCAAAGCGCTCCAAATGAACACTTGCAGATTCTACAAAAAGAGTGTTTCAAAACAGCTCTTTCAAAGGAAGTGTTCAACTCTGTGAGTTGGATTCATACTACAGAAAGCAGTTTCACAGAACGCTTCTGTTTAGTTTTTATTGGAAGATATTCCCGTTTCCAAAGAAGGCCTCAAAGGGCTCCAAATATCCACTTGCAAATTCTGCAAAAATAGAGTTTCAAAACTGCTGTGTCAAAAGGAAGGCTTATCTCTCTGAGTTGAATGCAGACATCATAAAGAGGTTTCTGAGAATGCTTCTGCCTGGTTTATATGTGAAGATATTTCCTTTTCCACCGTAGGCCTCAAAGCGCTCCAAATGAACACTTGCAGATTCTACAAAAAGAGGGTTTCATAACTGCTCTAGCAAAGGAAAGGTTCAACTCTGTGAGTTGAACACACACATCACAAAGCAGTTTGTGAGAATGCTTCTGTCCAGTTTTTATTGGAAGATATTCCCGCTTCTAACAAAGGCCTGAAAGAGCTCCAAATATCCACTTGCAGATGCTGCAAAAAGACTCTTTCCAAACTTCTCCATGAAAAGGAAGGTTCAACTCTGTGAGTTGAATGCACACATCATAAAGAAATTTCAAAGAATGCTTCTGTCTAGGTTTTATGTGAAGATATTTCCTTTTCCACCATAGGCCTCAAAGCGCTCCAAATGAACACTTGCAGATTCTACAAAAAGAGTGTTTCAAAACTGCTCTTTCAAAAGAAGTGTTCAACTCTGTGAGTTGGAGTCATACTTCACAAAGCAGTTTCAAAGAACGCTTCTGTTTAGTTTTTATGGGAAGATATTCCCGTTTCCAACGAAGGCCTGAAAGGGCTCCAAATATCCACTTGCACATTCTGCAAAAACACAGTTTCAAAACTGCTCTATCAAAAGGAAGGCTTATCTCTCCGAGTTGAATGCACACATCATAAAGAGGTTTCTGAGAATGCTTCTGCCTGGTTTATAAGTGAAGATATTTCCTTTTCCACCATAGGCCTCAAAGCGCTCCAAATGAACACTTGCAGATTCTACAAAAAGAGTGTTTCAAAACTGCTCTTTCAAAGGAAGTGTTCAACTCTGTGTGTTGGATTCATACTACACAAAGCAGTTTCACAGAGCCCTTCTGTTTAGTTTTTTTGGGAAGATATTCCCGTTTCCAACGAAGGCCTGAAAGGGCTCCAAATATCCACTTGCAGATTCTGCAAAAATAGAGTTTCAAAACTGCTCTGTTAAAAGGAAGGCTAATCTCTCTGAGTTGAATGCACAGATCATAAAGAGGTTTCTGAGAATGCTTCTGCCTGGTTTATATGTGAAGATATTTCCTTTTCCACCCTAGGCCTCAAAGCGCTCCAAATGAACACTTGCAGATTCTACAAAAAGAGTGTTTCATAACTGCTATAGCAAAGGAAAGGTTCAACTCTGTGAGTTGAACACACACATCACAAAGCAGTTTGTGAGAATGCTTCTGTCCAGTTTTTATTGGAAGATATTCCCGCTTCTAACAATGGCCTGAAAGAGCTCCAAATATCCACTTGCAGATGCTGCAAAAAGACTCTTTCCAAACTGCTCCATGAAAAGGAAGGTTCAACTCTGTGAGTTGATTGCACACATCCGAAAGAAGTTTCAAAGAATGCTTCTGTCTAGGTTTTATGTGAAGATATTTCCTATTAAACCATAGGCCTCAAAGCGCTCCAAATGAACACTTGCAGATTCTACAAAAAGAGTGTTACAAAACTGCTCTTTCAAAAGAAGTGTTCAACTCTGTGAGTTGGATTCATACTTCACAAAGCAGTTTCACAGAACGCTTCTGTTTAGTTTTTATGGGAAGATATTCCCGTTTCAAACGAAGGCCTGAAAGGGCTCCAAATATCCACTTGCATATTATGCCAAAACAGAGTTTCAAAACTGCTCTATCAAAAGGAAGGCTTATCGCTCCGAGTTGAATGCACACATCATAGAGTTTTCTGAGAATCCTTCTGCCTGGTTGATAAGTGAAGATATTTCCTTTTCCACCATAGGCCTCAAAGCGCTCCAAATGAACACTTGCAGATTCTACAAAAAGAGTGTTTCCAAACAGCTCTTTCAAAGGAAGTGTTCAACTCTGTTAGTTGGATTCATACTACAGAAAGCAGTTTCACAGAACGCTTCTGTTTAGTTTTTTTGGGAAGTTATTCCCGTTTCCAACGAAGGCCTGAAAGGGCTCCTAATATCCACTTGCAAATTCTGCAAAAATAGAGTTTCAAAACTGCTCTGTCAAAAGGAAGGCTTATCTCTCTGAGTTGAATGCAGACATCATAAAGAGGTTTCTGAGAATGCTTCTGCCTGGTTTATATGTGAAGATATTTCCTTTTCCACCGTAGGCCTCAAAGCGCTCCAAATGAACACTTGCAGATTCTACAAAAAGAGTGTTTCATAACTGCTCTAGCAAAGGAAAGGTTCAACTCTGTGAGTTGAACACACACATCACAAAGCAGTTTGTGAGAATGCTTCTGTCCAGTTTTTATGAGAAGATATTCCCGCTTCTAACAAAGAACTGAAAGAGCTCCAAATATCCACTTGCAGAAGCTGAAAAAAGACTCTTTCCTAAATGGCTCCGTGAAAAGGAAGGTTCAACTCTGTGAGTTGAATGCACACATCATAAAGAAGTTTCAAAGAATGCTTCTGTCTAGGTTTTATGTGAAGATATTTCCTTTTCCACCATAGGCCTCAAAGCACTCCAAATGAACACTTGCAGATTCTACAAAAAGAGTGTTTCATAACTGCTCTAGCAAAGGAAAGGTTCAATTCTGTGAGTTGAACACACACATCACAAAGCAGTTTGTGAGAATGCTTCTGTCCAGTTTTTATGAGAAGATATTCCCGCTTCTAACAAAGAACTGAAAGAGCTCCAAATATCCACTTGCAGAAGCTGAAAAAAGACTCTTTCCAAACGGCTCCGTGAAAAGGAAGGTTCTACTCTGTGAGTTGAATGCACACATCATAAAGAAGTTTCAAAGAATGCTTATGTCTAGGTTTTACGTGAAGATATTTCCTTTTCCACCATAGGCCTCAAAGCGCTCCAAATGAACACTTGCAGATTCTACAAAAAGAGTGTTTCAAAACTGCTCTTTCAAAAGAAGTGTTCAACTCTGTGAGTTGGATTCATACTTCACAAAGCAGTTTCACAGAACGCTTCTGTTTACTTTTTATGGGAAGATATTCCCGTTTCCAACGAAGGCCTGAAAGGGCTCCAAATATCCACTTGCAGATTCTGCAAAAACACAGTTTCAAAACTGCTCTATCAAAAGGAAGGCTTATCTCTCCGAGTTGAATGCACACATCATAAAGTGGTTTCTGAGAATGCTTCTGCCTTGTTTATAAGTGAAGATATTTCCTTTTCCACCATAGGCCACAAAGCGCTCCAAATGAACACTTGCAGATTCTACAAAAAGAGTGTTTCAAAACTGCTCTTTCAAAAGAAGTGTTCAACTCTGTGAGTTGGATTCATACTACGCAAAGCAGTTTCACAGTACGCTTCTGTTTAGTTTTTTTGGGAAGATATTCCCGTTTCCAACGAAGGCCTGAAAGGGCTCCTAATATCCACTTGCAGATTCTGCAAAAACACAGTTTCAAAACTGCTCTATCAAAAGGAAGGCTTATCTCTCCGAGTTGAATGCACACATCATAAAGTGGTTTCTGAGAATACTTCTGCCTTGTTTATAAGTGAAGATATTTCCTTTTCCACCATAGGCCTCAAAGCGCACCAAATGAGCACCTGCAGATTCTACAAAAAGAGTGTTTCAAAACTGCTCTTTCAAAAGAAGTGTTCAACTCTGTGAGTTGGATTCATACTACACAAAGCAGTTTCGCAGAACGCTTCTGTTTAGTTTTTTCGGGAAGATATTCCCGTTTCCCACGAAGGCCTGAAAGGGCTAAAATATCCACTTGCAGATTCTGCAAAAATACAGTTTCAAACTGCTCTATCAAAAGGAAGGCTTATCTCTCTGAGTTGAATGCACAGATCATAAAGAGGTTTCTGAGAATGCTTCTGCCTGGTTTATATGTGAAGATATTTCCTTTTCCACCCTAGGCCACAAAGCGCTCCAAATGAACACTTGCAGATTCTACAAAAAGAGTGTTTCATAGCTGCTCTAGCAAAGGAAAGGTTCAACTCTGTGAGTTGAACACACACATCACAAAGCAGTTTGTGAGAATGCTTCTGTCCAGTTTTTATTGGAAGATATTCCCGCTTCTAACAAAGGCCTGAAAGAGCTCCAAATATCCACTTGCAGATGCTGCAAAAAGACTCTTTCCAAACTGCTCCATGAAAAGGAAGGTTCAACTCTGTGAGTTGATTGCACACATTCGAAAGAAGTTTCAACGAATGCTTCTGTCTAGGTTTTATGTGAAGATATTTCCTTTTCCACCATAGGCCTCAAAGCGCTCCAAATGAACACTTGCAGATTCTACAAAAAGAGTGTTACAAAACTGCTCTTTCAAAAGAAGTGTTCAACTCTGTGAGTTGGATTCATACTTCACAAAGAAGTTTCACAGAACGCTTCTGTTTAGTTTTTATGGGAAGATATTCCCGTTTCAAACGAAGGCCTGAAAGGGCTCCAAATATCCACTTGCATATTATGACAAAACAGAGTTTCAAAACTGCTCTATCAAAAGGAAGGCTTATCGCTCCTAGTTGAATGCACACATCATAGAGTTTTCTGAGAATGCTTCTGCCTGGTTTATAAGTGAAAATATTTCCTTTTCCACCATAGGCCATAAAGCGCTCCAAATGAACACTTGCAGATTCTACAAAAAGAGTGTTTCAAAAGAGCTCTTTCAAAGGAAGTGTTCAACTCTGTGAGTTGGATTCATACTACATAAAGCAGTTTCACAGAACGCTTCTGTTTAGTTTTTATGGTAAGATATTCCCGTTTCCAACGAAGGCCTGAAAGGGCTCCAAATATCCACTTGCAGATTCTGCAAAAATAGAGTTTCAAAACTGCTCTGTTAAAAGGAAGGCTTATCTCTCTGAGTTGAATGCAGACATCATAAAGGGGTTTCTGAGAATGCTTCTGCCTGGTTTATATGTGAAGATATTTCCTTTTCCACCCTAGGCCTCAAAGCGCTCCAAATGAACACTTGCAGATTCTACAAAAAGAGTGTTTCATAACTGTTCTAGCAAAGGAAAGTTTCAACTCTGTGAGTTGAACACACACATCACAAAGCAGTTTGTGAGAATGCTTCTGTCCAGTTTTTATTGGAAGATATTCCGGCTTCTAAAAAGGCCTGAAAGAACTCCAAATATCCACTTGCAGATGCTGCAAAAAGACTCTTTCCAAACTGCTCCATGAAAAGGAAGGTTCAACTCTGTGAGTTCAATGCACACATCATAAAGGAGTTTCAAAGAATGCTTCTGTCTAGGTTTTATGTGAAGATATTTCCTTTTCCACCATAGGCCTCAAAGCCCTCCAAATGAACACTTACAGATTCTACAAAAAGAGTGTTTCATACCTGCTCTAGCAAAGGAAAGGTTCAACTCTGTGAATTGAACAAACACATCACAAAGCAGTTTGTGAGAATGCTTCTGTCCAATTTTTATGAGAAGATATTCCCGCTTCTAACAAAGGACTGAAAGAGCTCCAAATATCCACTTTCAGATGCTGCAAAAAGCCTCTTTCCAAACTGCTCCATGAAATGGAATGTTCAACTCTGTGAGTGTAATGCACACATCATAAAGAGGTTTCTGAGAATGCTTCTCCCTGGTTTATAAGTGAAGATATTTCCTCTTCCACCATAGGCCTCATAGCGCTCCAAGTGAACAGTTGCCGATTCTACAAAAAGAGTGTTTCAAAACAGCTCTTTCAAAGGAAGTGTTCAACTCTGTGAGTTGGATTCATACTACACAAAGCAGTTTCACAGAACGCTTCTGTTTAGTTTTATGGGAAGATATTCCCGTTTCCAACGAAGGCCTGAAAGGGCTCCAAATATCCACTTGCAAAATCTGCAAAAATAGAGTTTCGAAACTGCTCTGTTAAAAGGAAGGCTTATCTCTCTGAGTTGAATGCAGACATCATAAAGAGGTTTCTGAGAATGCTTCTGCCTGGTTTATATGTGAAGATATTTCCTTTTCCACCGTAGGCCTCAAAGCGCTCCAAAAGAACACTTGCAGATTCTACAAAAAGAGTGTTTCATAATTGCTCTAGCAAAGGAAAGGATCAACTCAGTGAGTTGAACACACACATCACAAAGCAGTTTGTGAGAATGCTTCTGTCCAATTTTTATGAGAAGATATTCCCGCTTCTAACAAAGGCCTGAAAGAGCTCCAAATATCCACTTGCAGATGCTGCAAAAAGACTCTTTCCAAACTTCTCCATGAAAAGGAAGGTTCAACTCTGTGAGTTGAATGCACACATCATAAAAAAGTTTCAAAGAATGCTTCTGTCTAGGTTTTATGTGAAGATATTTTCTTTTCCACCATAGGCCTCAAAGCGCTCCAAATGAACACTTGCAGATTCTACAAAAAGAGTGTTTCAAAACTGCTCTTTCAAAAGAAGTGTTCAACTCTGTTAGTTGGATTCATACTTCACAAAGCAGTTTCACAGAACGCTTCTGTTTACTTTTTATGGGAAAATATTCCCGTTTCCAACGAAGGCCTGAAAGGGCTCCAAATATCCACTTGCAGATTCTGCAAAAACACAGTTTCTAAACTGCTCTATCAAAAGGAAGGCTTATCTCTCCGAGTTGAATGCACACATCATAAAGTGGTTTCTGAGAATACTTCTGCCTTGTTTATAAGTGGAGATATTTCCTTTTCCACCGTAGGCCTCAAAGCGCTCCAAATGAACACTTGCAGATTCTACAAAAAGAGTGTTTCAAAAGTGCACTTTCAAAAGAAGTGTTCAACTCTGTGAGTTGGATTCATACTACACAAAGCAGTTTTGCCGAACGCTTCTGCTTAGTTTTTTTGGGAAGATATTCCCGTTTCCCACGAAGGCCTGAAAGGGCTAAAATATCCAGTTGCAGATTCTGCAAAAATACAGTTTCAAAACTGCTCTATCAAAAGGAAGGCTTATCTCTCTGAGTTGAATGCACAGATCATAAAGAGGTTTCTGAGAATGCTTCTGCCTGGTTTATATGTGAAGATATTTCCTTTTCCACCCTAGGCCTCAAAGCGCTCCAAATGAACACTTGCAGATTCTACAAAAAGAGTGTTTCATAGCTGCTCTAGCAAAGGAAAGGTTCAACTCTGTGAGTTGAACACACACATCACAAAGCAGTTTGTGAGAATGCTTCTGTCCAGTTTTTATTGGAAGATACTCCCGCTTCTAACAATGGCCTGAAAGAGCTCCAAATATCCACTTGCAGATGCTGCAAAAAGACTCTTTCCAAACTGCTCCATGAAAAGGAAGGTTCAACACTGTGAGTTGATTGCACACATCCAAAAGAAGTTTCAAAGAATGCTTCTGTCTAGGTTTTATGTGAAGATATTTCCTTTTCCACCATAGGCCTCAAAGCGCTCCAAATGAACACTTGCAGATTCTACAAAAAGAGTGTTACAAAACTGCTCTTTCATAAGAAGTGTTCAACTCTGTGAGTTGGATTCATACTTCACAAAGCAATTTCACAGAATGCTTCTGTTTAGTTTTTATGGGGAGATATTCCCGTTTCAAACGAAGGCCTCAAAGGGCTCCAAATATCCACTTGCATATTATGCCAAAACAGAGTTTCAAAACTGCTCTATCAAAAGGAAGGCTTATCGCTCCGAGTTGAATGCACACATCATAGAGTTTTCTGAGAATGCTTCTGCCTGGTTTATAAGTGAAGATATTTCCTTTTCCTCCATAGGCCTCAAAGCGCTCCAAATGAACACTTGCAGATTCTACAAAAAGAGTGTTTCAAAACAGCTCTTTCAAAGGAAGTGTTCAACTCTGTTAGTTGGATTCATACTACAGAAAGCAGTTTCACAGAACGCTTCTGTTTAGTTTTTATGGGAAGATATTCCCGTTTCCAACGAAGGCCTGAAAGGGCTCCAAATATCCACTTGCAAATTCTGCAAAAATAGAGTTTCAAAACTGCTCTGTCAAAAGGAAGGCTTATCTCTCTGAGTTGAATGCAGACATCATAAAGAGGTTTCTGAGAATGCTTCTGCCTGGTTTATAAGTGAAGATATATCCTTTTCCACCGTAGGCCTCAAAGTGCTCCAAATGAACACTTGCAGATTCTACAAAAAGAGTGTTTCATAACTGCTCTAGCAAAGGAAAGGTTCAACTCTGTGAGTTGAACACACACATCACAAAGCAGTTTGTGAGAATGCTTCTGTCCAGTTCTTAAGAGAAGATATTCCCGCTTCTAACAAAGGCCTGAAAGAGCTCCAAATATCCACTTGCAGATGCTGCAAAAAGACTGTTTCCAAACTGCTCCATGAAAAGGAAGGTTCAACTCTGTGAGTTGAATGCACACATCATAAAAAAGTTTCAAAGAATGCTTCTGTCTAGGTTTTATGTGAAGATATTTCCTTTTCCACCATAGGCCTCAAAGCGCTCCAAATGAACACTTGCAGATTCTACAAAAAGAGTGTTTCAAAACTGCTCTTTGAAAAGAAGTGTTCAACTCTGTGAGTTGGATTCATACTTCAGAAAGCAGTTTCACAGAACGCTTCTGTTTACTTTTTATGGGAAGATATTCCCGTTTCCAACGAAGGACTGAAAGGGCTCCAAATATCCACTTGCAGATTCTGCAAAAACACAGTTTCAAAACTGCTCTATCAAAAGGAAGGCTTATCTCTCCGGGTTGAATGCACACATCATAAAGAGGTTTCTGAGAATGCTTCTGCCTGGTTTATATGTGAAGATATTTTCTTTTCCACCGTAGGCCTCAAAGCGCTCCAAATGAACACTTGCAGATTCTACAAAAAGAGTGTTTCATAGCTGCTCTAGCAAAGGAAACGTTCAACTCTGTGAGTTGAACACACACATCACAAAGCAGTTTGTGAGAATGCTTCTGTCCAGTTTTTATTGGAAGATATTCCCGCTTCTAACAATGGCCTGAAAGAGCTCCAAATATCCACTTGCAGATGCTGCAAAAAGACTCTTTCCAAACTGCTCCATGAAAAGGAAGGTTCAACTCTGTGAGATGAATGCACACATCAGAAAGAAGTTTCAAAGAATGCTTCTGTCTAGGTTTTATGTGAAGATATTTCCTTATCCACCATTGGCCTCAAAGCGCTCCAAATGATCACTTGCAGATTCTACAAAAAGAGTGTTTCAAAACTGCTCTTTCAAAAGAAGTGTTCAACTCTGTGAGTTGGATTCATACTTCACAAAGCAGTTTCACAGAACGCTTCTGTTTAGTTTTTATGGGAAGATATTCCCCTTTCCAACGAAGGCCTCAAAGGGCTCCAAATATCCACTTGCAGATTCTGCCAAAACACAGTTTCAAAACTGCTCTATCAAAAGGAAGGCTTATCTCTCCGAGTTGAATGCACACATCATAAATTGGTTTCTGAGAATGCTTCTGCCTTGTTTAAAAGTGAAGATATTTCCTTTTCCACAATAGGCCTCAAAGCGCTCCAAAAGAACACTTGCAGATTGTACAAAAAGAGTGTTTCAAAACTGCTCTTTCAAAGGAAGTGTTCAACTCTGTGTGTTGGATTCATACTACACAAAGCAGTTCCACAGAACGCTTCTGTTTAGTTTTTGGAAAGATATTCCCGTTTCCAACGAACGCCTGAAAGGGCTCCAAATATCCACTTGCAGATTCTGCCAAAACAGAGTTTCAAAACTGCTCTATCAAAAGGAAGGCTTATCTCTCCGAGTTGAATGCAAACATCATAAAGTTGTTTCTGAGAATGCTTCTGCCTTGTTTATAAGTGAAGATATTTCCTTTTCCACCATAGGCCTCAAAGCGCTCCAAATGAACACTTGCAGATTCTACAAAAAGAGTGTTTCAAAACTGCTCTTTCAAAAGAAGTGTTCAACTCTGTGAGTTGGATTCATACTACGCAATGCAGTTTCACAGAACGCTTCTGTTTAGTTTTTTTGGGAAGATATTCCCGTTTTCCACGAAGGCCTGAAAGGGTTAAAATATCCACTTGCAGATTCTGCAAAAATACAGTTTCAAAACTGCTCTATCAAAAGGAAGGCTTATCTCTCTGAGTTGAATGCAGACATCATAAAGAGGTTTCTGAGAATGCTTCTGCCTGGTTTATATGTGAAGATATTTCCTTTTCCACCATAGGCCTCAAAGCGCTCCAAATGAACACTTGCAGATTCTACAAAAAGAGTGTTTCATAACTGCTCTAGGAAAGGAAAGGTTCAACTCTGTGAGTTGAACACACACATCACAAAGCAGTTTGTGAGAATGCTTCTGTCCAGTTTTTAAGAGAAGATATTCCCGCTTCTAACAAAGGCCTGAAAGAGCTCCAAATATCCACTTGCAGATGCTGCAAAAAGACTCTTTCCAAACTGCTCCATGAAAAGGAAGGTTCAACTCTGTGAGTTGAATGCAAACATCATAAGGAAATTTCAAAGAATGCTTCTGTCTAGGTTTTATGTGAAGACATTTCCTTTTCCACCATAGGCCTCAAAGCGCTCCAAATGAACACTTGCAGATTCTACAAAAAGAGTGTTTCAAAACTGCTCTTTCAAAACAAGTGTTCAACTCTGTGAGTTGGAGTCATACTTCACAAAGCAGTTTCACAGAACGCTTCTGTTTAGTATTTATGGGAAGATATTCCCGTTTCCAACGAAGGCCTGAAAGGGCTCCAAATATCCACTTGCAGATTCTGCAAAAACACAGTTTCAAAACTGCTCTATCAAAAGGAAGGCTTATCTCTCTGAGTTGAATGCACAGATCATAAAGAGGTTTCTGAGAATGCTTCTGCCTGGTTTACATGTGAAGATATTTCCTTTTCCACCCTAGGCCTCAAAGCGCTCCAAATGAACACTTGCAGATTCTACAAAAAGAGTGTTTCATAGCTGCTCTAGCAAAGGAAAGGTTCAACTCTGTGAGTTGAACACACACATCACAAAGCAGTTTGTGAGAATGCTTCTGTCCAGTTTTTATTGGA
This sequence comes from Pongo pygmaeus, assembly GCF_028885625.2. Lineage (NCBI taxonomy): Eukaryota > Metazoa > Chordata > Mammalia > Primates > Hominidae > Pongo > Pongo pygmaeus. Next base: position 23,950,431 of record NC_085930.1, read on the forward strand.
AGATATTCCCGTTTCTAACAAAGGCCTGAAAGAGCTCCAAATATCCACTTGCAGATGCTGCAAAAAGACTCTTTCCAAACTGCTCCATGAAAAGGAAGGTTCAACTCTGTGAGTTGATTGCACACATCCAAAAGAAGTTTCAAAGAATGCTTCTGTCTAGGTTTTATGTGAAGATATTTCCTTTTCCACCATAGGCCTCAAAGCGCTCCAAATGAACACTTGCAGATTCTACAAAAAGAGTGTTACAAAACTGCTCTTTCATAAGAAGTGATCAACTCTGTGAGTTGGATTCATACTTCACAAAGCAATTTCACAGAATGCTTCTGTTTAGTTTTTATGGGAAGATATTCCCGTTTCAAACGAAGGCCTGAAAGGGCTCCAAATATCCACTTGCATATTATGCCAAAACAGAGTTTCAAAACTGCTCTATCAAAAGGAAGGCTTATCGCTCCGAGTTGAATGCACACATCATAGCGTTTTCTGAGAATGCTTCTGCCTGGTTTATAAGTGAAGATATTTCCTTTTCCTCCATTGGCCTCAAAGCGCTCCAAATGAACACCTGCAGATTCTACAAAAAGAGTGTTTCAAAACAGCTCTTTCAAAGGAAGTGTTCAACTCTGTTAGTTGGATTCATACTACAGAAAGCAGTTTCACAGAACGCTTCTGTTTAGTTTTTATGGGAAGATATTCCCGTTTCCAACGAAGGCCTGAAAGGGCTCCAAATATCCACTTGCAAATTCTGCAAAAATAGAGTTTCAAAAGTGCTCTGTCAAAAGGAAGGCTTATCTCTCTGAGTTGAATGCAGACATCATAAAGAGGTTTCTGAGAATGCTTCTGCCTGGTTTATATGTGAAGATATTTCCTTTTCCACCGTAGGCCTCAAAGCGCTCCAAATGAACACTTGCAGATTCTACAAAAAGAGTGTTTCATAACTGCTCTAGCAAAGGAAAGGTTCAACTCTGTGAGTTGAACACACACATCACAAAGCAGTTTGTGAGAATGCTTCTGTCCAGTTTTTATGAGAAGATATTCCCGCTTCTAACAAAGGCCTGAAAGAGCTCCAAATATCCACTTGCAGATGCTGCAAAAAGACTGTTTCCAAACTTCTCCATGAAAAGGAAGGTTCAACTCTGTGAGTTGAATGCACACATCAAAAAAAAGTTTCAAAGAATGCTTCTGTCTAGGTTTTATGTGAAGATATTTCCTTTTCCACCATAGGCCTCAAAGCGCTCCAAATGAACACTTGCAGATTCTACAAAAAGAGTGTTTCAAAACTGCTCTTTCAAAAGAAGTGTTCAACTCTGTGAGTTGGATTCATACTTCACAAAGCAGTTTCACAGAACGCTTCTGTTTACTTTTTATGGGAAGATATTCCCGTTTCCAACGAAGGCCTGAAAGGGCTCCAAATATCCACTTGCAGATTCTGCAAAAACACAGTTTCAAAACTGCTCTATCAAAAGGAAGGCTTATCTCTCCGAGTTGAATGCACACATCATAAAGAGGTTTCTGAGAATGCTTCTGCCTGGTTTATATGTGAAGATATTTCCTTTTCCACCGTAGGCCTCAAAGCGCTCCAAATGAACACTTGCAGATTCTACAAAAAGAGTGTTTCATAGCTGCTCTAGCAAAGGAAACGTTCAACTCTGTGAGTTGAACACACACATCACAAAGCAGTTTGTGAGAATGCTTCTGTCCAGTTTTTATTGGAAGATATTCCCGCTTCTAACAATGGCCTGAAAGAGCTCCAAATATCCACTTGCAGATGCTGCAAAAAGACTCTTTCCAAACTGCTCCATGAAAAGGAAGGTTCAACTCTGTGAGGTGAATGCACACATCAGAAAGAAGTTTCAAAGAATGCTTCTGTCTAGGTTTTATGTGAAGATATTTCCTTATCCACCATTGGCCTCAAAGCGCTCCAAATGATCACTTGCAGATTCTACAAAAAGAGTGTTTCAAAACTGCTCTTTCAAAAGAAGTGTTCAACTCTGTGAGTTGGATTCATACTTCACAAAGCAGTTTCACAGAACGCTTCTGTTTAGTTTTTATGGGAAGATATTCCCCTTTCCAACGAAGGCCTGAAAGGACTCCAAATATCCACTTGCAGATTCTGCCAAAACAGAGTTTCAAAACTGCTCTATCAAAAGGAAGGCTTATCTCTCCGAGTTGAATGCACACATCATAAAGTGGTTTCTGAGAATGCTTCTGCCTTGTTTAAAAGTGAAGATATTTCCTTTTCCAAAATAGGCCTCAAAGCGCTCCAAAAGAACACTTGCAGATTGTACAAAAAGAGTGTTTCAAAACTGCTCTTTCAAAGAAGTGTTCAACTCTGTGTGTTGGATTCATACTACACAAAGCAGTTTCACAGAACGCTTCTGTTTAGTTTTTGGAAAGATAATCCCGTTTCCAACGAACGCCTGAAAGGGCTCCAAATATCCACTTGCAGATTCTGCCAAAACAGTGTTTCAAAACTGCTCTATCAAAAGGAAGGCTTATCTCTCCGAGTTGAATGCAAACATCATAAAGTTGTTTCTGAGAATGCTTCTGCCTTGTTTATAAGTGAAGATATTTCCTTTTCCACCATAGGCCTCAAAGCGCTCCAAATGAACACTTGCAGATTCTACAAAAAGAGTGTTTCAAAACTGCTCTTTCAAAAGAAGTGTTCAACTCTCTGAGTTGGATTCATACTTCACAAAGCAGTTTCACAGAACGCTTCTGTTTAGTTTTTATGGGAAGATATTCCCGTTTCCAACGAAGGCATGAAAGGGCTCCAAATAACCACTAGCAGATTCTGCAAAAACACAGTTTCAAAACTGCTCTATCAAAAGGAAGGCTTATCTCTCCGAGCTGAATGCACACATCATAAAGAGGTTTCTGAGAATGCTTCTCCCTGGTTTATAATTGAAGATATTTAATTTTGAACCATAGGCCTCAAAGCGCTCCAAATGAACACTTGCCGATTCTACAAAAAGAGTGTTTCAAAACTGCTCTTCCAAAAGAAGTGTTCAACTCTGTGAGTTGGATTCATACTTCACAAAGCAGTTTCACAGAACGCTTCTGTTTACTATTTATGGGAAGATATTCCCGTTTCCAACGAAGGCCTGAAAGGGCTCCAAATATCCACTTGCAGATTCTGCAAAAACACACTTTCAAAACTGCTCTATCAAAAGGAAGGCTTATCTCTCCGAGTTGAATGCACACATCATAAAGTGGTTTCTGAGAATGGTTCTGCCTTGTTTATAAGTGAAGACATTTCCTTTTCCACCATAGGCCTCAAAACGCTCCAAATGAACACTTGCAGATTCTACAAAAAGAGTGTTTCATAACTGCTCTAGCAAAGGAAAGGTTCAACTCTGTGAGTTGAACACACACATCACACAGCAGTTTGTGAGAATGCTTCTGTCCAGTTTTTATGAGAAGATATTCCCGCTTCTAACAAAGAACTGAAAGAGCTCCAAGTATCCACTTGCAGAAGCTGAAAAAAGACTCTTTCCAAACGGCTCCGTGAAAAGGAAGGTTCTACTCTGTGAGTTGAATGCACACATCATAAAGAAGTTTCAAAGAATGCTTATGTCTAGGTTTTACGTGAAGATATTTCCTTTTCCACCATATGCCTCAAAGCGCTCCAAATGAACACTTGCAGATTCTACAAAAAGAGTGTTTCAAAACTGCTCTTTCAAAAGAAGTGTTCAACTCTGTGAGTTGGATTCATACTTCACAAAGCAGTTTCACAGAACGCTTCTGTTTACTTTTTATGGGAAGATATTCCCGTTTCCAACGAAGGCCTGAAAGGGCTCCAAATATCCACTTGCAGATTCTGCAAAAACACAGTTTCAAAACTGCTCTATCAAAAGGAAGGCTTATCTCTCCGAGTTGAATGCACACATCATAAAGTGGTTTCTGAGAATGCTTCTGCCTTGTTTATAAGTGAAGATATTTCCTTTTCCACCATAGGCCACAAAGCGCTCCAAATGAACACTTGCAGATTCTACAAAAAGAGTGTTTCAAAACTGCTCTTTCAAAAGAAGTGTTCAACTCTGTGAGTTGGATTCATACTACGCAAAGCAGTTTCACAGTACGCTTCTGTTTAGTTTTTTTGGGAAGATATTCCCGTTTCCAACGAAGGCCTCAAAGGGCTCCAAATATCCACTTGCAGATTCTGCAAAAACACAGTTTCAAAACTGCTCTATCAAAAGGAAGGCTTATCTCTCCGAGTTGAATGCACACATCATAAAGTGGTTTCTGAGAATACTTCTGCCTTGTTTATAAGTGAAGATATTTCCTTTTCCACCATAGGCCTCAAAGCGCACCAAATGAACACCTGCAGATTCTACAAAAAGAGTGTTTCAAAACTGCTCTTTTAAAAGAAGTGTTCAACTCTGTGAGTTGGATTCATACTACACAAAGCAGTTTCGCAGAACGCTTCTGTTTAGTTTTTTTGGGAAGATATTCCCGTTTCCCACGAAGGCCTGAAAGGGCTAAAATATCCACTTGCAGATTCTGCAAAAATACAATTTCAAACTGCTCTATCAAAAGGAAGGCTTATCTCTCTGAGTTGAATGCACAGATCATAAAGAGGTTTCTGAGAATGCTTCTGCCTGGTTTATATGTGAAGATATTTCCTTTTCCACCCTAGGCCACAAAGCGCTCCAAATGAACACTTGCAGATTCTACAAAAAGAGTGTTTCATAGCTGCTCTAGCAAAGGAAAGGTTCAACTCTGTGAGTTGAACACACACATCACAAAGCAGTTTGTGAGAATGCTTCTGTCCAGTTTTTATTGGAAGATATTCCCGCTTCTAACAAAGGCCTGAAAGAGCTCCAAATATCCACTTGCAGATGCTGCAAAAAGACTCTTTACAAACTGCTCCATGAAAAGGAAGGTTCAACTCTGTGAGTTGATTGCACACATTCGAAAGAAGTTTCAAAGAATGCTTCTGTCTAGGTTTTATGTGAAGATATTTCCTTTTCCACCATAGGCCTCAAAGCGCTCCAAATGAACACTTGCAGATTCTACAAAAAGAGTGTTTCAAAACTGCTCTTTCAAAAGAAGTGTTCAACTCTGTGAGTTGGATTCATACTTCAAAAAGCAGTTTCACAGAACGCTTCTGTTTAGTTTTTGTGGGAAGATATTCCCGTTTCCAACGAAGGCCTGAAAGGGCTCCAAATATCCACTTGCAGATTCTGCAAAAACACACTTTCAAAACTGCTCTATCAAAAGGAAAGCTTATCTCTCCGAGTTGAATGCACACATCATAAAGTGGTTTCTGAGAATGCTTCTGCCTTGTTTATAAGTGAAGATATTTCCTTTTCCACCATAGGCCTCAAAGCGCTCCAAATGAACACTTGCAGATTCTACAAAAAGAGTGTTTCAAAACTGCTCTTTCAAAAGAAGTGTTCAACTCTGTGAGTTGGATTCATACTACGCAATGCAGTTTCACAGAACGCTTCTGTTTAGTTTTTTTGGGAAGATATTCCCGTTTTCCACGAAGGCCTGAAAGGGTTAAAATATCCACCTGCAGATTCTGCAAAAATACAGTTTCAAAACTGCTCTATCAAAAGGAAGGCTTATCTCTCTGAGTTGAATGCAGACATCATAAAGAGGTTTCTGAGAATGCTTCTGCCTGGTTTATATGTGAAGATATTTCCTTTTCCACCATAGGCCTCAAAGCGCTCCAAATGAACACTTGCAGATTCTACAAAAAGAGTGTTTCATAACTGCTCTAGGAAAGGAAAGGTTCAACTCTGTGAGTTGAACACACACATCACAAAGCAGTTTGTGAGAATGCTTCTGTCCAGTTTTTAAGAGAAGATATTCCCGCTTCTAACAAAGGCCTGAAAGAGCTCCAAATATCCACTTGCAGATGCTGCAAAAAGACTCTTTCCAAACTGCTCCATGAAAAGGAAGGTTCAACTCTGTGAGTTGAATGCAAACATCATAAGGAAATTTCAAAGAATGCTTCTGTCTAGGTTTTATGTGAAGACATTTCCTTTTCCACCATAGGCCTCAAAGCGCTCCAAATGAACACTTGCAGATTCTACAAAAAGAGTGTTTCAAAACTGCTCTTTCAAAAGAAGTGTTCAACTCTGTGAGTTGGAGTCATACTTCACAAAGCAGTTTCACAGAACGCTTCTGTTTAGTATTTATGGGAAGATATTCCCCTTTCCAACGAAGGCCTGAAAGGGCTCCAAATATCCACTTGCAGATTCTGCAAAAACACAGTTTCAAAACTGCTCTATCAAAAGGAAGGCTTATCTCTCCGAGTTGAATGCACACATCATAAAGAGGTTTCTGAGAATGCTTCTGCCTGGTTTATAAGTGAAGATATTTCCTTTTCCACCATAGGCCTCAAAGCGCTCCAAATGAACACTTGCAGATTCTACAAAAAGAGTGTTTGAAAACTGCTCTTTCAAAGGAAGTGTTCAACTCTGTGTTTTGGATTCATACTACACAAAGCAGTTTCACAGAGCCCTTCTGTTTAGTTTTTTTGGGAAGATATTCCCGTTTCCAACGAAGGCCTGAAAGGGCTCCAAATATCCACTTGCAGATTCTGCAAAAATAGAGTTTCAAAACTGCTCTGTTAAAAGGAAGGCTTATCTCTCTGAGTTGAATGCAGACATCATAAAGGGGTTTCTGAGAATGCTTCTGCCTGGTTTATATGTGAAGATATTTCCTTTTCCACCCTAGGCCTCAAAGCGCTCCAAATGAATACTTGCAGATTCTACAAAAAGAGTGTTTCATAACTGTTCTAGCAAAGGAAAGCTTCAACTCTGTGAGTTGAACACACACATCACAAAGCAGTTTGTGAGAATGCTTCTGTCCAGTTTTTATTGGAAGATATTCCGGCTTCTAAAAAGGCCTGAAAGAGCTCCAAATATCCACTTGCAGATGCTGCAAAAAGACTCTTTCCAAACTGCTCCATGAAAAGGTAGGTTCAACTCTGTGAGTTCAATGCACACATCATAAAGGAGTTTCAAAGAATGCTTCTGTCTAGGTTTTATGTGAAGATATTTCCTTTTCCACCATAGGCCTCAAAGCCCTCCAAATGAACACTTACAGATTCTACAAAAAGAGTGTTTCATACCTGCTCTAGCAAAGGAAAGGTTCAACTCTGTGAGTTGAACAAACACATCACAAAGCAATTTGTGAGAATGCTTCTGTCCAGTTTTTATGAGAAGATATTCCCGCTTCTAACAAAGGACTGAAAGAGCTCCAAATGTCCACTTTCAGATGCTGCAAAAAGACTCTTTCCAAACTGCTCCATGAAATGGAATGTTCAACTCTGTGAGTTTAATGCACACATCATAAAGTGGTTTCTGAGAATGCTTCTCCCTGGTTTATAAGTGAAGATATTTCCTCTTCCACCATAGGCCTCATAGCGCTCCAAGTGAACAGTTGCCGATTCTACAAAAAGAGTGTTCAAAACAGCTCTTTCAAAGGAAGTGTTCAACTCTGTGAGTTGGATTCATACTACACAAAGCAGTTTCACAGAACGCTTCTGTTTAGTTTTATGGGAAGATATTCCCGTTTCCAACGAAGGCCTGAAAGGGCTCCAAATATCCACTTGCAAAACCTGCAAAAATAGAGTTTCAAAACTGCTCTATCAAAAGGAAGGCTTATCTCTCCGAGTTGAATGCACACATCATAAAGTCGTTTCTGAGAATACTTCTGCCTTGTTTATAAGTGGAGATATTTCCTTTTCCACCATAGGCCTCAAAGCGCTCCAAATGAACACTTGCAGATTCTACAAAAAGAGTGTTTCAAAACTGCTCTTTCAAAAGAAGTGTTCAACTCTGTGAGTTGGATTCATACTACACAAAGCAGTTTCGCCGAACGCTTCTGCTTAGTTTTTATGGGAAGATATTCCCGTTTCCCACGAAGGCCTGAAAGGGCTAAAATATCCAGTTGCAGATTCTGCAAAAATACAGTTTCAAAACTGCTCTATCAAAAGGAAGGCTTATCTCTCTGAGTTGAATGCACAGATCATAAAGAGGTTTCTGAGAATGCTTCTGCCTGGTTTATATGTGAAGATATTTCCTTTTCCACCCTAGGCCTCAAAGCGCTCCAAATGAACACTTGCAGATTCTACAAAAAGAGTGTTTCATAGCTGCTCTAGCAAAGGAAAGGTTCAACTCTGTGAGTTGAACACACACATCACAAAGCAGTTTGTGAGAATGCTTCTGTCCAGTTTTTATTGGAAGATATTCCCGCTTCTAACAAAGGCCTGAAAGAGCTCCAAATATCCACTTGCAGATGCTGCAAAAAGACTCTTTCCAAACTGCTCCATGAAAAGGAAGGTTCAATTCTGTGAGTTGATTGCACACATCCAAAAGAAGTTTCAAAGAATGCTTCTGTCTAGGTTTTATGTGAAGATATTTCCTTTTCCACCATAGGCCTCAAAGCGCTCCAAATGAACACTTGCAGATTCTACAAAAAGAGTGTTACAAAACTGCTCTTTCATAAGAAGTGTTCAACTCTGTGAGTTGGATTCATACTTCACAAAGCAATTTCACAGAATGCTTCTGTTTAGTTTTTATGGGAAGATATTCCCGTTTCAAACGAAGGCCTGAAAGGGCTCCAAATATCCACTTGCATATTATGCCAAAACAGAGTTTCAAAACTGCTCTATCAAAAGAAAGGCTTATCGCTCCGAGTTGAATGCACACATCATAGAGTTTTCTGAGAATGCTTCTGCCTGGTTTATAAGTGAAGATATTTCCTTTTCCTCCATAGGCCTCAAAGCGCTCCAAATGAACACTTGCAGATTCTACAAAAAGAGTGTTTCAAAACAGCTCTTTCAAAGGAAGTGTTCAACTCTGTTAGTTGGATTCATACTACAGAAAGCAGTTTCACAGAACGCTTCTGTTTAGTTTTTATGGGAAGATATTCCCGTTTCCAACGAAGGCCTGAAAGGGCTCCAAATATCCACTTGCAAATTCTGCAAAAATAGAGTTTCAAAACTGCTCTGTCAAAAGGAAGGCTTATCTCTCTGAGTTGAATGCAGACATCATAAAGAGGTTTCTGAGAATGCTTCTGCCTGGTTTATATGTGAAGATATTTCCTTTTCCACCGTAGGCCTCAAAGCGCTCCAAATGAACACTTGCAGATTCTACAAAAAGAGTGTTTCATAACTGCTCTAGCAAAGGAAAGGTTCAACTCTGTGAGTTGAACACACACATCACAAAGCAGTTTGTGAGAATGCTTCTGTCCAGTTTTTATGAGAAGATATTCCCGCTTCTAACAAAGGCCTGAAAGAGCTCCAAATATCCACTTGCAGATGCTGCAAAAAGACTGTTTCCAAACTTCTCCATGAAAAGGAAGGTTCAACTCTGTGAGTTGAATGCACACATCATAAAAAAGTTTCAAAGAATGCTTCTGTCTAGGTTTTATGTGAAGATATTTCCTTTTCCACCATAGGCCTCAAAGCGCTCCAAATGAACACTTGCAGATTCTACAAAAAGAGTGTTTCAAAACTGCTCTTTGAAAAGAAGTGTTCAACTCTGTGAGTTGGATTCATACTTCAGAAAGCAGTTTCACAGAACGCTTCTGTTTACTTTTTATGGGAAGATATTCCCGTTTCCAACGAAGGACTGAAAGGGCTCCAAATATCCACTTGCAGATTCTGCAAAAACACAGTTTCAAAACTGCTCTATCAAAAGGAAGGCTTATCTCTCCGGGTTGAATGCACACATCATAAAGAGGTTTCTGAGAATGCTTCTGCCTGGTTTATATGTGAAGATATTTTCTTTTCCACCGTAGGCCTCAAAGCGCTCCAAATGAACACTTGCAGATTCTACAAAAAGAGTGTTTCATAGCTGCTCTAGCAAAGGAAACGTTCAACTCTGTGAGTTGAACACACACATCACAAAGCAGTTTGTGAGAATGCTTCTGTCCAGTTTTTATTGGAAGATATTCCCGCTTCTAACAATGGCCTGAAAGGGCTCCAAATATCCACTTGCAGATGCTGCAAAAAGACTCTTTCCAAACTGCTCCATGAAAAGGAAGGTTCAACTCTGTGAGATGAATGCACACATCAGAAAGAAGTTTCAAAGAATGCTTCTGTCTAGGTTTTATGTGAAGATATTTCCTTATCCACCATTGGCCTCAAAGCGCTCCAAATGATCACTTGCAGATTCTACAAAAAGAGTGTTTCAAAACTGCTCTTTCAAAAGAAGTGTTCAACTCTGTGAGTTGGATTCATACTTCACAAAGCAGTTTCACAGAATGCTTCTGTTTAGTTTTTATGGGAAGATATTCCCCTTTCCAACGAAGGCCTCAAAGGGCTCCAAATATCCACTTGCAGATTCTGCCAAAACACAGTTTCAAAACTGCTCTATCAAAAGGAAGGCTTATCTCTCCGAGTTGAATGCACACATCATAAATTGGTTTCTGAGAATGCTTCTGCCTTGTTTAAAAGTGAAGATATTTCCTTTTCCACAATAGGCCTCAAAGCGCTCCAAAAGAACACTTGCAGATTGTACAAAAAGAGTGTTTCAAAACTGCTCTTTCAAAGGAAGTGTTCAACTCTGTGTGTTGGATTCATACTACACAAAGCAGTTTCACAGAACGCTTCTGTTTAGTTTTTGGAAAGATATTCCCGTTTCCAACGAACGCCTGAAAGGGCTCCAAATATCCACTTGCAGATTCTGCCAAAACAGAGTTTCAAAACTGCTCTATCAAAAGGAAGGCTTATCTCTCCGAGTTGAATGCAAACATCATAAAGTTGTTTCTGAGAATGCTTCTGCCTTGTTTATAAGTGAAGATATTTCCTTTTCCACCATAGGCCTCAAAGCGCTCCAAATGAACACTTGCAGATTCTACAAAAAGAGTGTTTCAAAACTGCTCTTTCAAAAGAAGTGTTCAACTCTGTGAGTTGGATTCATACTACGCAATGCAGTTTCACAGAACGCTTCTGTTTAGTTTTTTTGGGAAGATATTCCCGTTTTCCACGAAGGCCTGAAAGGGTTAAAATATCCACTTGCAGATTCTGCAAAAATACAGTTTCAAAACTGCTCTATCAAAAGGAAGGCTTATCTCTCTGAGTTGAATGCAGACATCATAAAGAGGTTTCTGAGAATGCTTCTGCCTGGTTTATATGTGAAGATATTTCCTTTTCCACCATAGGCCTCAAAGCGCTCCAAATGAACACTTGCAGATTCTACAAAAAGAGTGTTTCATAACTGCTCTAGGAAAGGAAAGGTTCAACTCTGTGAGTTGAACACACACATCACAAAGCAGTTTGTGAGAATGCTTCTGTCCAGTTTTTAAGAGAAGATATTCCCGCTTCTAACAAAGGCCTGAAAGAGCTCCAAATATCCACTTGCAGATGCTGCAAAAAGACTCTTTCCAAACTGCTCCATGAAAAGGAAGGTTCAACTCTGTGAGTTGAATGCAAACATCATAAGGAAATTTCAAAGAATGCTTCTGTCTAGGTTTTATGTGAAGACATTTCCTTTTCCACCATAGGCCTCAAAGCGCTCCAAATGAACACTTGCAGATTCTACAAAAAGAGTGTTTCAAAACTGCTCTTTCAAAACAAGTGTTCAACTCTGTGAGTTGGAGTCATACTTCACAAAGCAGTTTCACAGAACGCTTCTGTTTAGTATTTATGGGAAGATATTCCCGTTTCCAACGAAGGCCTGAAAGGGCTCCAAATATCCACTTGCAGATTCTGCAAAAACACAGTTTCAAAACTGCTCTATCAAAAGGAAGGCTTATCTCTCCGAGTTGAATGCACACATCATAAAGAGGTTTCTGAGAATGCTTCTGCCTGTTTTATAAGTGAAGATATTTCCTTTTCCACCATAGGCCTCAAAGCGCTCCAAATGAACACTTGCAGATTCTACAAAAAGAGTGTTTGAAAACTGCTCTTTCAAAGGAAGTGTTCAACTCTGTGTTTTGGATTCATACTACAAAAAGCAGTTTCACAGAGCCCTTCTGTTTAGTTTTTTTGGGAAGATATTCCCGTTTCCAACGAAGGCCTGAAAGGGCTCCAAATATCCACTTGCAGATTCTGCAAAAATAGAGTTTCAAAACTGCTCTGTTAAAAGGAAGGCTTATCTCTCTGAGTTGAATGCAGACATCATAAAGGGGTTTCTGAGAATGCTTCTGCCTGGTTTATATGTGAAGATATTTCCTTTTCCACCCTAGGCCTCAAAGCGCTCCAAATGAACACTTGCAGATTCTACAAAAAGAGTGTTTCATAACTGTTCTAGCAAAGGAAAGTTTCAACTCTGTGAGTTGAACACACACATCACAAAGCAGTTTGTGAGAATGCTTCTGTCCAGTTTTTATTGGAAGATATTCCGGCTTCTAAAAAGGCCTGAAAGAGCTCCAAATATCCACTTGCAGATGCTGCAAAAAGACTCTTTCCAAACTGCTCCATGAAAAGGTAGGTTCAACTCTGTGAGTTCAATGCACACATCATAAAGGAGTTTCAAAGAATGCTTCTGTCTAGGTTTTATGTGAAGATATTTCCTTTTCCACCATAGGCCTCAAAGCCCTCCAAATGAACACTTACAGATTCTACAAAAAGAGTGTTTCATACCTGCTCTAGCAAAGGAAAGGTTCAACTCTGTGAGTTGAACAAACACATCACAAAGCAGTTTGTGAGAATGCTTCTGTCCAGTTTTTATGAGAAGATATTCCCGCTTCTAACAAAGGACTGAAAGAGCTCCAAATATCCACTTTCAGATGCTGCAAAAAGACTCTTTCCAAACTGCTCCATGAAATGGAATGTTCAACTCTGTGAGTTTAATGCACACATCATAAAGAGGTTTCTGAGAATGCTTCTCCCTGGTTTATAAGTGAAGATATTTCCTCTTCCACCATAGGCCTCATAGCGCTCCAAGTGAACAGTTGCCGATTCTACAAAAAGAGTGTTTCAAAACAGCTCTTTCAAAGGAAGTGTTCAACTCTGTGAGTTGGATTCATACTACACAAAGCAGTTTCACAGAACGCTTCTGTTTAGTTTTATGGGAAGATATTCCCGTTTCCAACGAAGGCCTGAAAGGGCTCCAAATATCCACTTGCAAAATCTGCAAAAATAGAGTTTCAAAACTGCTCTGTTAAAAGGAAGGCTTATCTCTCTGAGTTGAATGCAGACATCATAAAGAGGTTTCTGAGAATGCTTCTGCCTGGTTTATATGTGAAGATATTTCCTTTTCCACCATAGGCCTCAAAGCGCTCCAAAAGAACACTTGCAGATTCTACAAAAAGAGTGTTTCATAATTGCTCTAGCAAAGGAAAGGATCAACTCAGTGAGTTGAACACACACATCACAAAGCAGTTTGTGAGAATGCTTCTGTCCAGCTTTTATGAGAAGATATTCCCGCTTCTAACAAAGGCCTGAAAGAGCTCCAAATATCCACTTGCAGATGCTGCAAAAAGACTGTTTCCAAACTTCTCCATGAAAAGGAAGGTTCAACTCTGTGAGTTGAATGCACACATCATAAAAAAGTTTCAAAGAATGCTTCTGTCTAGGTTTTATGTGAAGATATTTCCTTTTCCACCATAGGCCTCAAAGCGCTCCAAATGAACACTTGCAGATTCTACAAAAAGAGTGTTTCAAAACTGCTCTTTCAAAAGAAGTGTTCAACTCTGTTAGTTGGATTCATACTTCACAAAGCAGTTTCACAGAACGCTTCTGTTTACTTTTTATGGGAAGATATTCCCGTTTCCAACGAAGGCCTGAAAGGGCTCCAAATATCCACTTGCAGATTCTGCAAAAACACAGTTTCTAAACTGCTGTATCAAAAGGAAGGCTTATCTCTCCGAGTTGAATGCACACATCATAAAGTGGTTTCTGAGAATACTTCTGCCTTGTTTATAAGTGGAGATATTTCCTTTTCCACAATAGGCCTCAAAGCGCTCCAAATGAACACTTGCAGATTCTACAAAAAGAGTGTTTCAAAACTGCTCTTTCAAAAGAAGTGTTCAACTCTGTGAGTTGGATTCATACTACACAAAGCAGTTTCGCCGAACGCTTCTGCTTAGTTTTTTTGGGAAGATATTCCCGTTTCCCACGAAGGCCTGAAAGGGCTAAAATATCCAGTTGCAGATTCTGCAAAAATACAGTTTCAAAACTGCTCTATCAAAAGGAAGGCTTATCTCTCTGAGTTGAATGCACAGATCATAAAGAGGTTTCTGAGAATGCTTCTGCCTGGTTTATATGTGAAGATATTTCCTTTTCCACCCTAGGCCTCAAAGCGCTCCAAATGAACACTTGCAGATTCTACAAAAAGAGTGTTTCATAGCTGCTCTAGCAAAGGAAAGGTTCAACTCTGTGAGTTGAACACACACATCACAAAGCAGTTTGTGAGAATGCTTCTGTCCAGTTTTTATTGGAAGATATTCCCGCTTCTAACAAAGGCCTGAAAGAGCTCCAAATATCCACTTGCAGATGCTGCAAAAAGACTCTTTCCAAACTGCTCCATGAAAAGGAAGGTTCAACTCTGTGAGTTGATTGCACACATCCAAAAGAAGTTTCAAAGAATGCTTCTGTCTAGGTTTTATGTGAAGATATTTCCTTTTCCACCATAGGCCTCAAAGCGCTCCAAATGAACACTTGCAGATTCTACAAAAAGAGTGTTACAAAACTGCTCTTTCATAAGAAGTGTTCAACTCTGTGAGTTGGATTCATACTTCACAAAGCAATTTCACAGAATGCTTCTGTTTAGTTTTTATGGGAAGATATTCCCGTTTCAAACGAAGGCCTGAAAGGGCTCCAAATATCCACTTGCATATTATGCCAAAACAGAGTTTCAAAACTGCTCTATCAAAAGGAAGGCTTATCGCTCCGAGTTGAATGCACACATCATAGAGTTTTCTGAGAATGCTTCTGCCTGGTTTATAAGTGAAGATATTTCCTTTTCCTCCATAGGCCTCAAAGCGCTCCAAATGAACACTTGCAGATTCTACAAAAAGAGTGTTTCAAAACAGCTCTTTCAAAGGAAGTGTTCAACTCTGTTAGTTGGATTCATACTACAGAAAGCAGTTTCACAGAACGCTTCTGTTTAGTTTTTATGGGAAGATATTCCCGTTTCCAACGAAGGCCTGAAAGGGCTCCAAATATCCACTTGCAAATTCTGCAAAAATAGAGTTTCAAAACTGCTCTGTCAAAAGGAAGGCTTATCTCTCTGAGTTGAATGCAGACATCATAAAGAGGTTTCTGAGAATGCTTCTGCCTGGTTTATATGTGAAGATATTTCCTTTTCCACCGTAGGCCTCAAAGCGCTCCAAATGAACACTTGCAGATTCTACAAAAAGAGTGTTTCATAACTGCTCTAGCAAAGGAAAGGTTCAACTCTGTGAGTTGAACACACACATCACAAAGCAGTTTGTGAGAATGCTTCTGTCCAGTTTTTATGAGAAGATATTCCCGCTTCTTACAAAGGCCTGAAAGAGCTCCAAATATCCACTTGCAGATGCTGCAAAAAGACTGTTTCCAAACTTCTCCATGAAAAGGAAGGTTCAACTCTGTGAGTTGAATGCACACATCATAAAAAAGTTTCAAAGAATGCTTCTGTCTAGGTTTTATGTGAAGATATTTCCTTTTCCACCATAGGCCTCAAAGCGCTCCAAATGAACACTTGCAGATTCTACAAAAAGAGTGTTTCAAAACTGCTCTTTCAAAAGAAGTGTTCAACTCTGTGAGTTGGATTCATACTTCACAAAGCAGTTTCACAGAACGCTTCTGTTTACTTTTTATGGGAAGATATTCCCGTTTCCAACGAAGGCCTGAAAGGGCTCCAAATATCCACTAGCAGATTCTGCAAAAACACAGTTTCAAAACTGCTCTATCAAAAGGAAGGCTTATCTCTCCGAGCTGAATGCACACATCATAAAGAGGTTTCTGAGAATGCTTCTCCCTGGTTTATAATTGAAGATATTTCCTTTTGAACCATAGGCCTCAAAGCGCTCCAAATGAACACTTGCCGATTCTACAAAAAGAGTGTTTCAAAACACCTCTTTCAAAGGAAGTGTTCAACTCTGTGAGTTGGATTCATACTACACAAAGCAGTTTCACAGAACGCTTCTATTCAGTTTTTATGGGAAGATATTCACGTTTCCAACGAAGGCCTGAAAGGGCTCCAAATATCCACTTGCAGATTCTGCAGAAATAGAGTTTCAAAACTGCTCTGTTAAAAGGAAGGCTTATCTCTCTGAGTTGAATGCAGACATCATAAAGAGGTTTCTGAGAATGCTTCTGCCTGGTTTATATGTGAAGATATTTCCTTTTCCACCATAGGCCTCAAAGCGCTCCAAATGAACACTTGCAGATTCTACAAAAAGAGTGTTTCATAACTGCTCTAGCAAAGGAAAGGTTCAACTCTGTGAGTTGAACACACACATCACAAAGCAGTTTGTGAGAATGCTTCTGTCCAGTTTTTATTGGAAGATATTCCCGCTTCTAACAAAGGCCTGAAAGAGCTCCAAATATCCACTTGCAGATGCTGCAAAAAGACTCTTTCCAAACTGCTCCATGAAAAGGAATGTTCAACTGTGTGAGTTGAATGCACACATCATAAAGAAGTTTCAAAGAATGCTTCTGTCTAGGTTTTATGTGAAGATATTTCCTTTTCCACCATAGGCCTCAAAGCGCTCCAAATGAACACTTGCAGATTCTACAAAAAGAGTGTTTCAAAACAGCTCTTTCAAAGGAAGTGTTCAACTCTGTGAGTTGGATTCATACTACAGAAAGCAGTTTCACAGAACGCTTCTGTTTAGTTTTTATTGGAAGATATACCCGTTTCCAACGAAGGCCTCAAAGGGCTCCAAATATCCACTTGCAAATTCTGCAAAAATAGAGTTTCAAAACTGCTCTGTCAAAAGGAAGGCTTATCTCTCTGAGTTGAATGCAGACATCATAAAGAGGTTTCTGAGAATGCTTCTGCCTGGTTTATATGTGAAGATATTTCCTTTTCCACCGTAGGCCTCAAAGCGCTCCAAATGAACACTTGCAGATTCTACAAAAAGAGGGTTTCATAACTGCTCTAGCAAAGGAAAGGTTCAACTCTGTGAGTTGAACACACACATCACAAAGCAGTTTGTGAGAATGCTTCTGTCCAGTTTTTAAGAGAAGATATTCCCGCTTCTAACAAAGAACTGAAAGAGCTCCAAATATCCACTTGCAGAAGCTGAAAAAAGACTCTTTCCTAAATGGCTCCGTGAAAAGGAAGGTTCAACTCTGTGAGTTGAGTGCACACATCATAAAGAAGTTTCAAAGAATGCTTCTGTCTAGGTTTTATGTGAAGATATTTCCTTTTCCACAATAGGCCTCAAAGCGCTCCAAATGAACACTTGCAGATTCTACAAAAAGAGTGTTTCAAAACTGCTCTTTCAAAAGAAGTGTTCAACTCTGTGAGGTGGATTCATACTTCACAAAGCAGTTTCACAGAACGCTTCTGTTTAGTATTTATGGGAAGATATTCCCGTTTCCAACGAAGGCCTGAAAGGGCTCCAAATATCCACTTGCAGATTCTGCAAAAACACAGTTTCAAAACTGCTCTATCAAAAGGAAGGCTTATCTCTCCGAGTTGAATGCACACATCATAAAGTGGTTTCTGAGAATGCTTCTCCCTGGTTTATAAGTGAAGATATTTCCTTTTCCACCATAGGCCTCAAAGCGCTCCAAATGAACACTTGCAGATTCTACAAAAAGAGTGTTTCAAAACTGCTCTTTCAAAGGAAGTGTTCAACTCTGTGTGTTGGATTCATACTACACAAAGCAGTTTCACAGAGGCCTTCTGTTTAGTTTTTTTGGGAAGATATTCCCGTTTCCAACGAAGGCCTGAAAGGGCTCCAAATATCCACTTGCAGATTCTGCAAAAATAGAGTTTCAAAACTGCTCTGTTAAAAGGAAGGCTTATCTCTCTGAATTGAATGCCGACATCATAAAGAGGTTTCTGAGAATGCTTCTGCCTGGTTTATATGTGAAGATATTTCCTTTTCCACCATAGGCCTCAAAGCGGTCCAAATGCACACTTGCAGATTCTACAAGAAGAGTGTTTCATAACTGCTCTAGCAAAGGAAAGGTTCAAATCTGTGAGTTGAACACACACATCACGAAGCAGTTTGTGAGAATGCTTCTGTCCAGTTTTTATGAGAAGATATTCCCGCTTCTAACAAAGGCCTGAAAGAGCTCCAAATATCCACTTGCAGATGCTGAAAAAGACTCTTTCCAAACTGCTCCATGAAAAGGAATGTTCAACTCTGTGAGTTGAATGCACACATCATAAAGAAGTTTCAAAGAATGCTTCTGTCTAGGTTTTATGTGAAGATATTTCCTTTTCCACCATAGGCCTCAAAGCGCTCCAAATGAACACTTGCAGATTCTACAAAAAGAGTGTTTCAAAACTGCTCTTTCAAAAGAAGTGTTCAACTCTGTGAGTTGGATTCATACTTCACAAAGCAGTTTCACAGAACGCTTCTGTTTACTATTTATGGGAAGATATTCCCGTTTCCAACGAAGGCCTGAAAGGGCTCCAAATATCCACTTGCAGATTCTGCAAAAACACACTTTCAAAACTGCTCTATCAAAAGGAAGGCTTATCTCTCCGAGTTGAATGCACACATCATAAAGTGGTTTCTGAGAATGCCTCTGCCTTGTTTATAAGTGAAGATATTTCCTTTTCCACCATAGGCCTCAAAGCGCTCCAAATGAACACTTGCAGATTCTACAAAAAGAGTGTTTCAAACTGCTCTTTCAAAAGAAGTGTTCAACTCTGTGAGTTGGATTCATACTACGCAAAGCAGTTTCACAGAACGCTTCTGTTTAGTTTTTTTGGGAAGATATTCCCGTTTTCCACGAAGGCCTGAAAGGGTTAAAATATCCACTTGCAGATTCTGCAAAAATACAGTTTCAAAACTGCTGTATCAAAAGGAAGGCTTACCTCTCTGAGTTGAATGCACAGATCATAAAGAGGTTTCTGAGAATGCTTCTGCCTGGTTTATATGTGAAGATATTTCCTTTTCCACCCTAGGCCTCAAAGCGCTCCAAATGAACACTTGCAGATTCTACAAAAAGAGTGTTTCATAGCTGCTCTAGCAAAGGAAACGTTCAACTCTGTGAGTTGAACACACACATCACAAAGCAGTTTGTGAGAATGCTTCTGTCCAGTTTTTATTGGAAGATATTCCCGCTTCTAACAATGGCCTGAAAGAGCTCCAAATATCCACTTGCAGAGGCTGCAAAAAGACTCTTTCCAAACTGCTCCATGAAAAGGAAGGTTCAACTCTGTGAGTTGATTGCACACATCCGAAAGAAGTTTCAAAGAATGCTTCTGTCTAGGTTTTATGTGAAGATATTTCCTTTTAAACCATAGGCCTCAAAGCGCTCCAAATGAACACTTGCAGATTCTACAAAAAGAGTGTTACAAAACTGCTCTTTCAAAAGAAGTGTTCAACTCTGTGAGTTGGATTCATACTTCACAAAGCAGTTTCACAGAACGCTTCTGTTTAGTTTTTATGGGAAGATATTCCCGTTTCAAACGAAGGCCTGAAAGGGCTCCAAATATCCACTTGCATATTATGCCAAAACAGAGTTTCAAAACTGCTCTATCAAAAGGAAGGCTTATCGCTCCGAGTTGAATGCACACATCATAGAGTTTTCTGAGAATCCTTCTGCCTGGTTTATAAGTGAAGATATTTCCTTTTCCACCATAGGCCTCAAAGCGCTCCAAATGAACACTTGCAGATTCTACAAAAAGAGTGTTTCCAAACAGCTCTTTCAAAGGAAGTGTTCAACTCTGTTAGTTGGATTCATACTACAGAAAGCAGTTTCACAGAACGCTTCTGTTTAGTTTTTATGGGAAGTTATTCCCGTTTCCAACGAAGGCCTGAAAGGGCTCCTAATATCCACTTGCAAATTCTGCAAAAATAGAGTTTCAAAACTGCTCTGTCAAAAGGAAGGCTTATCTCTCTGAGTTGAATGCAGACATCATAAAGAGGTTTCTGAGAATGCTTCTGCCTGGTTTATATGTGAAGATATTTCCTTTTCCACCGTAGGCCTCAAAGCGCTCCAAATGAACACTTGCAGATTCTACAAAAAGAGTGTTTCATAACTGCTCTAGCAAAGGAAAGGTTCAACTCTGTGAGTTGAACACACACATCACAAAGCAGTTTGTGAGAATGCTTCTGTCCAGTTTTTATGAGAAGATATTCCCGCTTCTAACAAAGGCCTGAAAGAGCTCCAAATATCCACTTGCAGATGCTGCAAAAAGACTCTTTCCAAACTGCTCCATGAAAAGGAAGGTTCAACTCTGTGAGTTGAATGCACACATCATAAAGAAGTTTCAAAGAATGCTTCTGTCTAGGTTTTATGTGAAGATATTTCCTTTTCCACCATAGGCCTCAAAGCGCTCCAAATGAACAGTTGCAGATTCTACAAAAAGAGTGTTTCAAAACTGCTCTTTCAAAAGAAGTGTTCAACTCTGTGAGGTGGATTCATACTTCACAAAGCAGTTTCACAGAACGCTTCTGTTTAGTTTTTATGGGAAGGTATTCCCGTTTCCAACGAAGGCCTGAAAGGGCTCCAAATAACCACTTGCAGATTCTGCACAAACACAGTTTCAAAACTGCTCTATCAAAAGGAAGGCTTATTTCTCCGAGTTGAATGCAGACATCATAAAGATGTTTCTGACAATGCTTCTCCCTGGTTTATAAGTGAAGATATTTCCTTTTCCACCATAGGCCTCAAATCGCTCCAAATGAACACTTGCCGATTCTACAAAAAGAGTGTTTCAAAACAGCTCTTTCAAAGGAAGTGTTCAACTCTGTGAGTTGGATTCATACTACACAAAGCAGTTTCACAGAACGTTTTTGTTTAGTTTTTATGGGAAGATATTCCCGTTTCCAACGAAGGCCTGAAAGGGCTCCAAATATCCACTTGCAGATTCTGCAAAAATAGAGTTTCAAAACTGCTCTGTTAAAAGGAAGGCTTATCTCTCTGAATTGAATGCAGACATCATAAAGTGGTTTCTGAGAATGCTTCTGCCTGGTTTATATGTGAAGATAATTCCTTTTCCACCATAGGCCTCAAAGCGCTCCAAATGAACACTTGCAGATTCTACAAAAAGAGTGTTTCATAACTGCTCTAGCAAAGGAAAAGTTCAACTCTCTGAGTTGAACACACACATCACAAAGCAGTTTGTGAGAATGCTTCTGTCCAGTTTTTAAGAGAAGATATTCCCGCTTCTAACAAAGAACTGAAAGAGCTCCAAATATCCACTGGCAGAAGCTGAAAAAAGACTCTTTCCTAAATGGCTCCGTGAAAAGGAAGGTTCAACTCTGTGAGTTGAATGCACACATCATAAAGAAGTTTCAAAGAATGCTTCTGTCTAGGTTTTATGTGAAGATATTTCCTTTTCCACCATAGGCCTCAAAGCGCTCCAAATGAACACTTGCAGATTCTACAAAAAGAGTGCTTCATAACTGCTCTAGCAAAGGAAAGGTTCAACTCTGTGAGTTGAACACACACATCACAAAGCAGTTTGTGAGAATGCTTCTGTCCAGTTTTTATGAGAAGATATTCCCGCTTCTAACAAAGAACTGAAAGAGCTCCAAATATCCACTTGCAGAAGCTGAAAAAAGACTCTTTCCAAACGGCTCCGTGAAAAGGAAGGTTCTACTCTGTGAGTTGAATGCACACATCATAAAGAAGTTTCAAAGAATGCTTATGTCTAGGTTTTACGTGAAGATATTTCCTTTTCCACCATAGGCCTCAAAGCGCTCCAAATGAACACTTGCAGATTCTACAAAAAGAGTGTTTCAAAACTGATCTTTCAAAAGAAGTGTTCAACTCTGTGAGTTGGATTCATACTTCACAAAGCAGTTTCACAGAACGCTTCTGTTTACTTTTTATGGGAAGATATTCCCGTTTCCAACGAAGGCCTGAAAGGGCTCCAAATATCCACTTGCAGATTCTGCAAAAACACAGTTTCAAAACTGCTCTATCAAAAGGAAGGCTTATCTCTCCGAGTTGAATGCACACATCATAAAGTGGTTTCTGAGAATGCTTCTGCCTTGTTTATAAGTGAAGATATTTCCTTTTCCACCATAGGCCACAAAGCGCTCCAAATGAACACTTGCAGATTCTACAAAAAGAGTGTTTCAAAACTGCTCTTTCAAAAGAAGTGTTCAACTCTGTGAGTTGGATTCATACTACGTAAAGCAGTTTCACAGTACGCTTCTGTTTAGTTTTTTTGGGAAGATATTCCCGTTTCCAACGAAGGCCTCAAAGGGCTCCAAATATCCACTTGCAGATTCTGCAAAAACACAGTTTCAAAACTGCTCTATCAAAAGGAAGGCTTATCTCTCCGAGTTGAATGCACACATCATAAAGTGGTTTCTGAGAATACTTCTGCCTTGTTTATAAGTGAAGATATTTCCTTTTCCACCATAGGCCTCAAAGCGCACCAAATGAACACCTGCAGATTCTACAAAAAGAGTGTTTCAAAACTGCTCTTTCAAAAGAAGTGTTCAACTCTGTGAGTTGGATTCATACTACACAAAGCAGTTTCGCAGAATGCTTCTGTTTAGTTTTTTTGGGAAGATATTCCCGTTTCCCACGAAGGCCTGAAAGGGCTAAAATATCCACTTGCAGATTCTGCAAAAATACAATTTCAAACTGCTCTATCAAAAGGAAGGCTTATCTCTCTGAGTTGAATGCACAGATCATAAAGAGGTTTCTGAGAATGCTTCTGCCTGGTTTATATGTGAAGATATTTCCTTTTCCACCCTAGGCCACAAAGCGCTCCAAATGAACACTTGCAGATTCTACAAAAAGAGTGTTTCATAGCTGCTCTAGCAAAGGAAAGGTTCAACTCTGTGAGTTGAACACACACATCACAAAGCAGTTTGTGAGAATGCTTCTGTCCAGTTTTTATTGGAAGATATTCCCGCTTCTAACAAAGGCCTGAAAGAGCTCCAAATATCCACTTGCAGATGCTGCAAAAAGACTCTTTACAAACTGCTCCATGAAAAGGAAGGTTCAACTCTGTGAGTTGATTGCACACATTCGAAAGAAGTTTCAAAGAATGCTTCTGTCTAGGTTTTATGTGAAGATATTTCCTTTTCCACCATAGGCCTCAAAGCGCTCCAAATGAACACTTGCAGATTCTACAAAAAGAGTGTTTCAAAACTGCTCTTTCAAAAGAAGTGTTCAACTCTGTGAGTTGGATTCATACTTCAAAAAGCAGTTTCACAGAACGCTTCTGTTTAGTTTTTATGGGAAGATATTCCAGTTTATAACGAAGGCCTGAAAGGGCTCCAAATATCCACTTGCAGATTCTGCAAAAACACACTTTCAAAACTGCTCTATCAAAAGGAAAGCTTATCTCTCCGAGTTGAATGCACACATCATAAAGTGGTTTCTGAGAATGCTTCTGCCTTGTTTATAAGTGAAGATATTTCCTTTTCCACCATAGGCCTCAAAGCGCTCCAAATGAACACTTGCAGATTCTACAAAAAGAGTGTTTCAAAACTGCTCTTTCAAAAGAAGTGTTCAACTCTGTGAGTTGGATTCATACTACGCAATGCAGTTTCACAGAACGCTTCTGTTTAGTTTTTTTGGGAAGATATTCCCGTTTTCCACGAAGGCCTGAAAGGGTTAAAATATCCACTTGCAGATTCTGCAAAAATACACTTTCAAAACTGCTCTATCAAAAGGAAGGCTTATCTCTCTGAGTTGAATGCAGACATCATAAAGAGGTTTCTGAGAATGCTTCTGCCTGGTTTATTTGTGAAGATATTTCCTTTTCCACCATAGGCCTCAAAGCGCTCCAAATGAACACTTGCAGATTCTACAAAAAGAGTGTTTCATAACTGCTCTAGGAAAGGAAAGGTTCAACTCTGTGAGTTGAACACACACATCACAAAGCAGTTTGTGAGAATGCTTCTGTCCAGTTTTTAAGAGAAGATATTCCCGCTTCTAACAAAGGCCTGAAAGAGCTCCAAATATCCACTTGCAGATGCTGCAAAAAGACTCTTTCCAAACTGCTCCATGAAAAGGAAGGTTCAACTCTGTGAGTTGAATGCAAACATCATAAGGAAATTTCAAAGAATGCTTCTGTCTAGGTTTTATGTGAAGACATTTCCTTTTCCACCATAGGCCTCAAAGCGCTCCAAATGAACACTTGCAGATTCTACAAAAAGAGTGTTTCAAAACTGCTCTTTCAAAAGAAGTGTTCAACTCTGTGAGTTGGAGTCATACTTCACAAAGCAGTTTCACAGAACGCTTCTGTTTAGTATTTATGGGAAGATATTCCCGTTTCCAACGAAGGCCTGAAAGGGCTCCAAATATCCACTTGCAGATTCTGCAAAAACACAGTTTCAAAACTGCTCTATCAAAAGGAAGGCTTATCTCTCCGAGTTGAATGCACACATCATAAAGACGTTTCTGAGAATGCTTCTGCCTGGTTTATAAGTGAAGATATTTCCTTTTCCACCATAGGCCTCAAAGCGCTCCAAATGAACACTTGCAGATTCTACAAAAAGAGTGTTTCAAAACTGCTCTTTCAAAGGAAGTGTTCAACTCTGTGTTTTGGATTCATACTACACAAAGCAGTTTCACAGAGTCCTTCTGTTTAGTTTTTTTGGGAAGATATTCCCGTTTCCAACGAAGGCCTGAAAGGGCTCCAAATATCCACTTGCAGATGCTGCAAAAATAGAGTTTCAAAACTGCTCTGTTAAAAGGAAGGCTTATCTCTCTGAGTTGAATGCAGACATCATAAAGGGGTTTCTGAGAATGCTTCTGCCTGGTTTATATGTGAAGATATTTCCTTTTCCACCCTAGGCCTCAAAGCGCTCCAAATGAACACTTGCAGATTCTACAAAAAGAGTGTTTCATAACTGTTCTAGCAAAGGAAAGTTTCAACTCTGTGAGTTGAACACACACATCACAAAGCAGTTTGTGAGAATGCTTCTGTCCAGTTTTTATTGGAAGATATTCCGGCTTCTAAAAAGGCCTGAAAGAGCTCCAAATATCCACTTGCAGATGCTGCAAAAAGACTCTTTCCAAACTGCTCCATGAAAAGGTAGATTCAACTCTGTGAGTTCAATGCACACATCATAAAGGAGTTTCAAAGAATGCTTCTGTCTAGGTTTTATGTGAAGATATTTCCTTTTCCACCATAGGCCTCAAAGCCCTCCAAATGAACACTTACAGATTCTACAAAAAGAGTGTTTCATACCTGCTCTAGCAAAGGAAAGGTTCAACTCTGTGAGTTGAACAAACACATCACAAAGCAGTTTGTGAGAATGCTTCTGTCCAGTTTTTATGAGAAGATATTCCCGCTTCTAACAAAGGACTGAAAGAGCTCCAAATATCCACTTTCAGATGCTGCAAAAAGACTCTTTCCAAACTGCTCCATGAAATGGAATGTTCAACTCTGTGTGTTTAATGCACACATCATAAAGAGGTTTCTGAGAATGCTTCTCCCTGGTTTATAAGTGAAGATATTTCCTCTTCCACCATAGGCCTCATAGCGCTCCAAGTGAACAGTTGCCGATTCTACAAAAAGAGTGTTTCAAAACAGCTCTTTCAAAGGAAGTGTTCAACTCTGTGAGTTGGATTCATATTACACAAAGCAGTTTCACAGAACGCTTCTGTTTAGTTTTATGGGAAGATATTCCCGTTTCCAACGAAGGCCTGAAAGGGCTCCAAATATCCACTTGCAAAATCTGCAAAAATAGAGTTTCAAAACTGCTCTGTTAAAAGGAAGGCTTATCTCTCTGAGTTGAATGCAGACATCATAAAGAGGTTTCTGAGAATGCTTCTGCCTGGTTTATATGTGAAGATAGTTCCTTTTCCACCATAGGCCTCAAAGCGCTCCAAAAGAACACTTGCAGATTCTACAAAAAGAGTGTTTCATAATTGCTCTAGCAAAGGAAAGGATCAACTCAGTGAGTTGAACACACACATCACAAAGCAGTTTGTGAGAATGCTTCTGTCCAGTTTTTATGAGAAGATATTCCCGCTTCTAACAAAGGCCTGAAAGAGCTCCAAATATCCACTTGCAGATGCTGCAAAAAGACTGTTTCCAAACTTCTCCATGAAAAGGAAGGTTCAACTCTGTGAGTTGAATGCACACATCATAAAAAAGTTTCAAAGAATGCTTCTGTCTAGGTTTTATGTGAAGATATTTCCTTTTCCACCATAGGCCTCAAAGCGCTCCAAATGAACACTTGCAGATTCTACAAAAAGAGTGTTTCAAAACTGCTCTTTCAAAAGAAGTGTTCAACTCTGTTAGTTGGATTCATACTTCACAAAGCAGTTTCACAGAACGCTTCTGTTTACTTTTTATGGGAAGATATTCCCGTTTCCAACGAAGGCCTGAAAGGGCTCCAAATATCCACTTGCAGATTCTGCAAAAACACAGTTTCTAAACTGCTCTATCAAAAGGAAGGCTTATCTCTCCGAGTTGAATGCACACATCATAAAGTGGTTTCTGAGAATACTTCTGCCTTGTTTATAAGTGGAGATATTTCCTTTTCCACCATAGGCCTCAAAGCGCTCCAAATGAACACTTGCAGATTCTACAAAAAGAGTGTTTCAAAACTGCTCTTTCAAAAGAAGTGTTCAACTCTGTGAGTTGGATTCATACTACACAAAGCAGTTTCGCCGAACGCTTCTGCTTAGTTTTTTTGGGAAGATATTCCCGTTTCCCACGAAGGCCTGAAAGGGCTAAAATATCCACTTGCAGATTCTGCAAAAATACAGTTTCAAAACTGCTCTATCAAAAGGAAGGCTTATCTCTCTGAGTTGAATGCACAGATCATAAAGAGGTTTCTGAGAATGCTTCTGCCTGGTTTATATGTGAAGAT
Source organism: Pongo pygmaeus (assembly GCF_028885625.2). Classification (NCBI taxonomy): domain Eukaryota; kingdom Metazoa; phylum Chordata; class Mammalia; order Primates; family Hominidae; genus Pongo; species Pongo pygmaeus. Next base: position 23,977,251 of record NC_085930.1, read on the forward strand.
ATTTCCTTTTCCACCCTAGGCCTCAAAGCGCTCCAAATGAACACTTGCAGATTCTACAAAAGGAGTGTTTCATAGCTGCTCTAGCAAAGGAAAAGTTCAACTCTCTGAGTTGAACACACACATCACAAAGCAGTTTGTGAGAATGCTTCTGTCCAGTTTTTATTGGAAGATATTCCCGCTTCTAACAAAGGCCTGAAAGAGCTCCAAATATCCACTTGCAGATGCTGCAAAAAGACTCTTTCCAAACTGCTCCATGAAAAGGAAGGTTCAACTCTGTGAGTTGATTGCACACATCCAAAAGAAGTTTCAAAGAATGCTTCTGTCTAGGTTTTATGTGAAGATATTTCCTTTTCCACCATAGGCCTCAAAGCGCTCCAAATGAACACTTGCAGATTCTACAAAAAGAGTGTTACAAAACTGCTCTTTCATAAGAAGTGTTCAACTCTGTGAGTTGGATTCATACTTCACAAAGCAATTTCACAGAATGCTTCTGTTTAGTTTTTATGGGAAGATATTCCCGTTTCAAACGAAGGCCTGAAAGGGCTCCAAATATCCACTTGCATATTATGCCAAAACAGAGTTTCAAAACTGCTCTATCAAAAGGAAGGCTTATCGCTACGAGTTGAATGCACACATCATAGAGTTTTCTGAGAATGCTTCTGCCTGGTTTATAAGTGAAGATATTTCCTTTTCCTCCATAGGCCTCAAAGCGCTCCAAATGAACACTTGCAGATTCTACAAAAAGAGTGTTTCAAAACAGCTCTTTCAAAGGAAGTGTTCAACTCTGTTAGTTGGATTCATACTACAGAAAGCAGTTTCACAGAACGCTTCTGTTTAGTTTTTATGGGAAGATATTCCCGTTTCCAACGAAGGCCTGAAAGGGCTCCAAATATCCACTTGCAAATTCTGCAAAAATAGAGTTTCAAAACTGCTCTGTCAAAAGGAAGGCTTATCTCTCTGAGTTGAATGCAGACATCATAAAGAGGTTTCTGAGAATGCTTCTGCCTGGTTTATATGTGAAGATATTTCCTTTTCCACCGTAGGCCTCAAAGCGCTCCAAATGAACACTTGCAGATTCTACAAAAAGAGTGTTTCATAACTGCTCTAGCAAAGGAAAGGTTCAACTCTGTGAGTTGAACACACACATCACAAAGCAGTTTGTGAGAATGCTTCTGTCCAGTTTTTATGAGAAGATATTCCCGCTTCTAACAAAGGCCTGAAAGAGCTCCAAATATCCACTTGCAGATGCTGCAAATAGACTGTTTCCAAACTTCTCCATGAAAAGGAAGGTTCAACTCTGTGAGTTGAATGCACACATCATAAAAAAGTTTCTGAGAATGCTTCTCCCTGGTTTATAATTGAAGATATTTCCTTTTGAACCATAGGCCTCAAAGCGCTCCAAATGAACACTTGCAGATTCTACAAAAAGAGTGTTTCAAAACACCTCTTTCAAAGGAAGTGTTCAACTCTGTGAGTTGGATTCATACTACACAAAGCAGTTTCACAGAACGCTTCTGTTCAGTTTTTATGGGAAGATATTCACGTTTCCAACGAAGGCCTGAAAGGGCTCCAAATATCCACTTGCAGATTCTGCAGAAATAGAGTTTCAAAACTGCTCTGTTAAAAGGAAGGCTTATCTCTCTGAGTTGAATGCAGACATCATAAAGAGGTTTCTGAGAATGCTTCTGCCTGGTTTATATGTGAAGATATTTCCTTTTCCACCATAGGCCTCAAAGCGCTCCAAATGAACACTTGCAGATTCTACAAAAAGAGTGTTTCATAACTGCTCTAGCAAAGGAAAGGTTCAACTCTGTGAGTTGAACACACACATCACAAAGCAGTTTGTGAGAATGCTTCTGTCCAGTTTTTATTGGAAGATATTCCCGCTTCTAACAAAGGCCTGAAAGAGCTCCAAATATCCACTTGCAGATGCTGTAAAAAGACTCTTTCCAAACTGCTCCATGAAAAGGAATGTTCAACAGTGTGAGTTGAATGCACACATCATAAAGAAGTTTCAAAGAATGCTTCTGTCTAGGTTTTATGTGAAGATATTTCCTTTTCCACCATAGGCCTCAAAGCGCTCCAAATGAACACTTGCAGATTCTACAAAAAGAGTGTTTCAAAACAGCTCTTTCAAAGGAAGTGTTCAACTCTGTGAGTTGGATTCATACTACAGAAAGCAGTTTCACAGAACGCTTCTGTTTAGTTTTTATTGGAAGATATTCCCGTTTCCAACGAAGGCCTCAAAGGGCTCCAAATATCCACTTGCAAATTCTGCAAAAATAGAGTTTCAAAACTGCTCTGTCAAAAGGAAGGCTTATCTCTCTGAGTTGAATGCAGACATCATAAAGAGGTTTCTGAGAATGCTTCTGCCTGGTTTATATGTGAAGATATTTCCTTTTCCACCGTAGGCCTCAAAGCGCTCCAAATGAACACTTGCAGATTCTACAAAAAGAGGGTTTCATAACTGCTCTAGCAAAGGAAAGGTTCAACTCTGTGAGTTGAACACACACATCACAAAGCAGATTGTGAGAATGCTTCTGTCCAGTTTTTATTGGAAGATATTCCCGCTTCTAACAAAGGCCTGAAAAGCTCCAAATATCCACTTGCAGATGCTGCAAAAAGACTCTTTCCAAACTGCTCCATGAAAAGGAAGGTTCAACTCTGTGAGTTGAATGCACACACCATAAAGAAATTTCAAAGAATGCTTCTGTCTAGGTTTTATGTGAAGATATTTCCTTTTCCACCATAGGCCTCAAAGCACTCCAAATGAACACTTGCAGATTCTACAAAAAGAGTGTTTCAAAACTGCTCTTTCAAAAGAAGTGTTCAACTCTGTGAGTTGGAGTCATACTTCACAAAGCAGTTTCACAGAACGCTTCTGTTTAGTTTTTATGGGAAGATATTCCCGTTTCCAACGAAGGCCTGAAAGGGCTCCAAATATCAACTTGCACATTCAGCAAAAACACAGTTTCAAAACTGCTCTATCAAAAGGAAGGCTTATCTCTCCGAGTTGAATGCACACATCATAAAGAGGTTTCTGAGAATGCTTCTGCCTGGTTTATAAGTGAAGATATTTCCTTTTCCACCATAGGCCTCAAAGCGCTCCAAATGAACACTTGCAGATTCTACAAAAAGAGTGTTTCAAAACTGCTCTTTCAAAGGAAGTGTTCAACTCTGTGTGTTGGATTCATACTACAGAAAGCAGTTTCACAGAGCCCTTCTGTTTAGTTTTTTTGGGAAGATATTCCCGTTTCCAACGAAGGCCTGAAAGGGCTCCAAATATCCACTTGCAGATTCTGCAAAAATAGAGTTTCAAAACTGCTCTGTTAAAAGGAAGGCTTATCTCTCTGAGTTGAATGCAGACATCATAAAGAGGTTTCTGAGAATGCTTCTGCCTGGTTTATATGTGAAGATATTTCCTTTTCCACCCTAGGCCTCAAAGCGCTCCAAATGAACACTTGCAGATTCTACAAAAAGAGTGTTTCATAACTGCTATAGCAAAGGAAAGGTTCAACTCTGTGAGTTGAACACACACATCACAAAGCAGTTTGTGAGAATGCTTCTGTCCAGTTTTTATTGGAAGATATTCCCGCTTCTAACAAAGGCCTGAAAGAGCTCCAAATATCCACTTGCAGATGCTGCAAAAAGACTCTTTCCAAACTGCTCCATGAAAAGGAATGTTCAACTGTGTGAGTTGAATGCACACATCATAAAGAAGTTTCAAAGAATGCTTCTGTCTAGGTTTTATGTGAAGATATTTCCTTTTCCACCATAGGGCTCAAAGCGCTCCAAATGAACACTTGCAGATACTACAAAAAGAGTGTTTCAAAACTGCTCTTTCAAAAGAAGTGTTCAACTCTGTGAGTTGGATTCATACTTCACAAAGCAGTTTCACAGAACGCTTCTGTTTAGTTTTTATGGGAAGATATTCCCGTTTCCAACGAAGGCCTGAAAGGGCTCCAAATATCCACTTGCAGATTCTGCAAAAACACAGTTTCAAAACTGCTCTATCAAAAGGAAGGCTTATCTCTCTGAGTTGAATGCAGACATCATAAAGAGGTTTCTGAGAATGCTTCTGCCTGGTTTATATGTGAAGATATTTCCTTTTCCACCGTAGGCCTCAACGCGCTCCAAATGAACAATTGCAAATTCTACAAAAAGAGTGTTTCACAACTGCTCTTTCAAAAGAAGTGTTCAACTCTGTGACTTGGATTCAAACTACACAAAGCAGTTTCACAGAACGCTTCTGTTTAGTTTTTTTGGGAAGATATTCCCGTTTCCCACGAAGGCCTGAAAGGGCTAAAATATCCACTTGCAGATTCTGCAAAAATACAGTTTCAAAACTGCTCTATCAAAAGGACGGCTTATCTCTCTGAGTTGAATGCACACATCATAAAGAGATTTCTGAGAATGCTTCTGACTGGTTTATATGTGAAGATATTTCCTTTTCCACCCTAGGCCTCAAAGCGCTCCAAATGAACACTTGCAGATTCTACAAAAAGAGTGTTTCATAGCTGCTCTAGCAAAGGAAAGTTCAACTCACAGAGTTGAACACACACATCACAAAGCAGTTTGTGAGAATGCTTCTGTCCAGTTTTTATTGGAAGATATTCCCGCTTCTAACAAAGGCCTGAAAGAGCTCCAAATATCCACTTGCAGATGCTGCAAAAAGACTCTTTCCAAACTGCTCCATGAAAAGGAATGTTCAACTGTGTGAGTTGAATGCACACATCATAAAGAAGTTTCAAAGAATGCTTCTGTCTAGGTTTTATGTGAAGATATTTCCTTTTCCACCATAGGCCTCAAAGCGCTCCAAATGAACACTTGCAGATTCTACAAAAAGAGTGTTTCAAAACAGCTCTTTCAAAGGAAGTGTTCAACTCTGTGAGTTGGATTCATACTACAGAAAGCAGTTTCACAGAACGCTTCTGTTTAGTTTTTATTGGAAGATATTCCCGTTTCCAACGAAGGCCTCAAAGGGCTCCAAATATCCACTTGCAAATTCTGCAAAAATAGAGTTTCAAAACTGCTCTGTCAAAAGGAAGGCTTATCTCTCTGAGTTGAATGCAGACATCATAAAGAGGTTTCTGAGAATGCTTCTGCCTGGTTTATATGTGAAGATATTTCCTTTTCCACCGTAGGCCTCAAAGCGCTCCAAATGAACACTTGCAGATTCTACAAAAAGAGGGTTTCATAACTGCTCTAGCAAAGGAAAGGTTCAACTCTGTGAGTTGAACACACACATCACAAAGCAGTTTGTGAGAATGCTTCTGTCCAGTTTTTATTGGAAGATATTCCCGCTTCTAACAAAGGCCTGAAAGAGCTCCAAATATCCACTTGCAGATGCTGCAAAAAGACTCTTTCCAAACTTCTCCATGAAAAGGAAGGTTCAACTCTGTGAGTTGAATGCACACATCATAAAGAAATTTCAAAGAATGCTTCTGTCTAGGTTTTATGTGAAGATATTTCCTTTTCCACCATAGGCCTCAAAGCGCTCCAAATGAACACTTGCAGATTCTACAAAAAGAGTGTTTCAAAACTGCTCTTTCAAAAGAAGTGTTCAACTCTGTGAGTTGGAGTCATACTTCACAAAGCAGTTTCACAGAACGCTTCTGTTTAGTTTTTATGGGAAGATATTCCCGTTTCCAACGAAGGCCTGAAAGGGCTCCAAATATCAACTTGCACATTCAGCAAAAACACAGTTTCAAAACTGCTCTATCAAAAGGAAGGCTTATCTCTCCGAGTTGAATGCACACATCATAAAGAGGTTTCTGAGAATGCTTCTGCCTGGTTTATAAGTGAAGATATTTCCTTTTACACCATAGGCCTCAAAGCGCTCCAAATGAACACTTGCAGATTCTACAAAAAGAGTGTTTCAAAACTGCTCTTTCAAAGGAAGTGTTCAACTCTGTGTGTTGGATTCATACTACAGAAAGCAGTTTCACAGAGCCCTTCTGTTTAGTTTTTTTGGGAAGATATTCCCGTTTCCAACGAAGGCCTGAAAGGGCTCCAAATATCCACTTGCAGATTCTGCAAAAATAGAGTTTCAAAACTGCTCTGTTAAAAGGAAGGCTTATCTCTCTGAGTTGAATGCAGACATCATAAAGAGGTTTCTGAGAATGCTTCTGCCTGGTTTATATGTGAAGATATTTCCTTTTCCACCCTAGGCCTCAAAGCGCTCCAAATGAACACTTGCAGATTCTACAAAAAGAGTGTTTCATAACTGCTATAGCAAAGGAAAGGTTCAACTCTGTGAGTTGAACACACACATCACAAAGCAGTTTGTGAGAATGCTTCTGTCCAGTTTTTATTGGAAGATATTCCCGCTTCTAACAAAGGCCTGAAAGAGCTCCAAATATCCACTTGCAGATGCTGCAAAAAGACTCTTTCCAAACTGCTCCATGAAAAGGAATGTTCAACTGTGTGAGTTGAATGCACACATCATAAAGAAGTTTCAAAGAATGCTTCTGTCTAGGTTTTATGTGAAGATATTTCCTTTTCCACCATAGGGCTCAAAGCGCTCCAAATGAACACTTGCAGATACTACAAAAAGAGTGTTTCAAAACTGCTCTTTCAAAAGAAGTGTTCAACTCTGTGAGTTGGATTCATACTTCACAAAGCAGTTTCACAGAACGCTTCTGTTTAGTTTTTATGGGAAGATATTCCCGTTTCCAACGAAGGCCTGAAAGGGCTCCAAATATCCACTTGCAGATTCTGCAAAAACACAGTTTCAAAACTGCTCTATCAAAAGGAAGGCTTATCTCTCTGAGTTGAATGCAGACATCATAAAGAGGTTTCTGAGAATGCTTCTGCCTGGTTTATATGTGAAGATATTTCCTTTTCCACCGTAGGCCTCAACGCGCTCCAAATGAACAATTGCAAATTCTACAAAAAGAGTGTTTCACAACTGCTCTTTCAAAAGAAGTGTTCAACTCTGTGACTTGGATTCAAACTACACAAAGCAGTTTCACAGAACGCTTCTGTTTAGTTTTTTTGGGAAGATATTCCCGTTTCCCACGAAGGCCTGAAAGGGCTAAAATATCCACTTGCAGATTCTGCAAAAATACAGTTTCAAAACTGCTCTATCAAAAGGACGGCTTATCTCTCTGAGTTGAATGCACACATCATAAAGAGATTTCTGAGAATGCTTCTGACTGGTTTATATGTGAAGATATTTCCTTTTCCACCCTAGGCCTCAAAGCGCTCCAAATGAACACTTGCAGATTCTACAAAAAGAGTGTTTCATAGCTGCTCTAGCAAAGGAAAGGTTCAACTCACAGAGTTGAACACACACATCACAAAGCAGTTTGTGAGAATGCTTCTGTCCAGTTTTTATTGGAAGATATTCCCGCTTCTAACAAAGGCCTGAAAGAGCTCCAAATATCCACTTGCAGATGCTGCAAAAAGACTCTTTCCAAACTGCTCCATGAAAAGGAATGTTCAACTGTGTGAGTTGAATGCACACATCATAAAGAAGTTTCAAAGAATGCTTCTGTCTAGGTTTTATGTGAAGATATTTCCTTTTCCACCATAGGCCTCAAAGCGCTCCAAATGAACACTTGCAGATTCTACAAAAAGAGTGTTTCAAAACAGCTCTTTCAAAGGAAGTGTTCAACTCTGTGAGTTGGATTCATACTACAGAAAGCAGTTTCACAGAACGCTTCTGTTTAGTTTTTATTGGAAGATATTCCCGTTTCCAAAGAAGGCCTCAAAGGGCTCCAAATATCCACTTGCAAATTCTGCAAAAATAGAGTTTCAAAACTGCTGTGTCAAAAGGAAGGCTTATCTCTCTGAGTTGAATGCAGACATCATAAAGAGGTTTCTGAGAATGCTTCTGCCTGGTTTATATGTGAAGATATTTCCTTTTCCACCGTAGGCCTCAAAGCGCTCCAAATGAACACTTGCAGATTCTACAAAAAGAGGGTTTCATAACTGCTCTAGCAAAGGAAAGGTTCAACTCTGTGAGTTGAACACACACATCACAAAGCAGTTTGTGAGAATGCTTCTGTCCAGTTTTTATTGGAAGATATTCCCGCTTCTAACAAAGGCCTGAAAGAGCTCCAAATATCCACTTGCAGATGCTGCAAAAAGACTCTTTCCAAACTTCTCCATGAAAAGGAAGGTTCAACTCTGTGAGTTGAATGCACACATCATAAAGAAATTTCAAAGAATGCTTCTGTCTAGGTTTTATGTGAAGATATTTCCTTTTCCACCATAGGCCTCAAAGCGCTCCAAATGAACACTTGCAGATTCTACAAAAAGAGTGTTTCAAAACTGCTCTTTCAAAAGAAGTGTTCAACTCTGTGAGTTGGAGTCATACTTCACAAAGCAGTTTCAAAGAACGCTTCTGTTTAGTTTTTATGGGAAGATATTCCCGTTTCCAACGAAGGCCTGAAAGGGCTCCAAATATCCACTTGCACATTCTGCAAAAACACAGTTTCAAAACTGCTCTATCAAAAGGAAGGCTTATCTCTCCGAGTTGAATGCACACATCATAAAGAGGTTTCTGAGAATGCTTCTGCCTGGTTTATAAGTGAAGATATTTCCTTTTCCACCATAGGCCTCAAAGCGCTCCAAATGAACACTTGCAGATTCTACAAAAAGAGTGTTTCAAAACTGCTCTTTCAAAGGAAGTGTTCAACTCTGTGTGTTGGATTCATACTACACAAAGCAGTTTCACAGAGCCCTTCTGTTTAGTTTTTTTGGGAAGATATTCCCGTTTCCAACGAAGGCCTGAAAGGGCTCCAAATATCCACTTGCAGATTCTGCAAAAATAGAGTTTCAAAACTGCTCTGTTAAAAGGAAGGCTAATCTCTCTGAGTTGAATGCACAGATCATAAAGAGGTTTCTGAGAATGCTTCTGCCTGGTTTATATGTGAAGATATTTCCTTTTCCACCCTAGGCCTCAAAGCGCTCCAAATGAACACTTGCAGATTCTACAAAAAGAGTGTTTCATAACTGCTATAGCAAAGGAAAGGTTCAACTCTGTGAGTTGAACACACACATCACAAAGCAGTTTGTGAGAATGCTTCTGTCCAGTTTTTATTGGAAGATATTCCCGCTTCTAACAATGGCCTGAAAGAGCTCCAAATATCCACTTGCAGATGCTGCAAAAAGACTCTTTCCAAACTGCTCCATGAAAAGGAAGGTTCAACTCTGTGAGTTGATTGCACACATCCGAAAGAAGTTTCAAAGAATGCTTCTGTCTAGGTTTTATGTGAAGATATTTCCTATTAAACCATAGGCCTCAAAGCGCTCCAAATGAACACTTGCAGATTCTACAAAAAGAGTGTTACAAAACTGCTCTTTCAAAAGAAGTGTTCAACTCTGTGAGTTGGATTCATACTTCACAAAGCAGTTTCACAGAACGCTTCTGTTTAGTTTTTATGGGAAGATATTCCCGTTTCAAACGAAGGCCTGAAAGGGCTCCAAATATCCACTTGCATATTATGCCAAAACAGAGTTTCAAAACTGCTCTATCAAAAGGAAGGCTTATCGCTCCGAGTTGAATGCACACATCATAGAGTTTTCTGAGAATCCTTCTGCCTGGTTGATAAGTGAAGATATTTCCTTTTCCACCATAGGCCTCAAAGCGCTCCAAATGAACACTTGCAGATTCTACAAAAAGAGTGTTTCCAAACAGCTCTTTCAAAGGAAGTGTTCAACTCTGTTAGTTGGATTCATACTACAGAAAGCAGTTTCACAGAACGCTTCTGTTTAGTTTTTTTGGGAAGTTATTCCCGTTTCCAACGAAGGCCTGAAAGGGCTCCTAATATCCACTTGCAAATTCTGCAAAAATAGAGTTTCAAAACTGCTCTGTCAAAAGGAAGGCTTATCTCTCTGAGTTGAATGCAGACATCATAAAGAGGTTTCTGAGAATGCTTCTGCCTGGTTTATATGTGAAGATATTTCCTTTTCCACCGTAGGCCTCAAAGCGCTCCAAATGAACACTTGCAGATTCTACAAAAAGAGTGTTTCATAACTGCTCTAGCAAAGGAAAGGTTCAACTCTGTGAGTTGAACACACACATCACAAAGCAGTTTGTGAGAATGCTTCTGTCCAGTTTTTATGAGAAGATATTCCCGCTTCTAACAAAGAACTGAAAGAGCTCCAAATATCCACTTGCAGAAGCTGAAAAAAGACTCTTTCCTAAATGGCTCCGTGAAAAGGAAGGTTCAACTCTGTGAGTTGAATGCACACATCATAAAGAAGTTTCAAAGAATGCTTCTGTCTAGGTTTTATGTGAAGATATTTCCTTTTCCACCATAGGCCTCAAAGCACTCCAAATGAACACTTGCAGATTCTACAAAAAGAGTGTTTCATAACTGCTCTAGCAAAGGAAAGGTTCAATTCTGTGAGTTGAACACACACATCACAAAGCAGTTTGTGAGAATGCTTCTGTCCAGTTTTTATGAGAAGATATTCCCGCTTCTAACAAAGAACTGAAAGAGCTCCAAATATCCACTTGCAGAAGCTGAAAAAAGACTCTTTCCAAACGGCTCCGTGAAAAGGAAGGTTCTACTCTGTGAGTTGAATGCACACATCATAAAGAAGTTTCAAAGAATGCTTATGTCTAGGTTTTACGTGAAGATATTTCCTTTTCCACCATAGGCCTCAAAGCGCTCCAAATGAACACTTGCAGATTCTACAAAAAGAGTGTTTCAAAACTGCTCTTTCAAAAGAAGTGTTCAACTCTGTGAGTTGGATTCATACTTCACAAAGCAGTTTCACAGAACGCTTCTGTTTACTTTTTATGGGAAGATATTCCCGTTTCCAACGAAGGCCTGAAAGGGCTCCAAATATCCACTTGCAGATTCTGCAAAAACACAGTTTCAAAACTGCTCTATCAAAAGGAAGGCTTATCTCTCCGAGTTGAATGCACACATCATAAAGTGGTTTCTGAGAATGCTTCTGCCTTGTTTATAAGTGAAGATATTTCCTTTTCCACCATAGGCCACAAAGCGCTCCAAATGAACACTTGCAGATTCTACAAAAAGAGTGTTTCAAAACTGCTCTTTCAAAAGAAGTGTTCAACTCTGTGAGTTGGATTCATACTACGCAAAGCAGTTTCACAGTACGCTTCTGTTTAGTTTTTTTGGGAAGATATTCCCGTTTCCAACGAAGGCCTGAAAGGGCTCCTAATATCCACTTGCAGATTCTGCAAAAACACAGTTTCAAAACTGCTCTATCAAAAGGAAGGCTTATCTCTCCGAGTTGAATGCACACATCATAAAGTGGTTTCTGAGAATACTTCTGCCTTGTTTATAAGTGAAGATATTTCCTTTTCCACCATAGGCCTCAAAGCGCACCAAATGAGCACCTGCAGATTCTACAAAAAGAGTGTTTCAAAACTGCTCTTTCAAAAGAAGTGTTCAACTCTGTGAGTTGGATTCATACTACACAAAGCAGTTTCGCAGAACGCTTCTGTTTAGTTTTTTCGGGAAGATATTCCCGTTTCCCACGAAGGCCTGAAAGGGCTAAAATATCCACTTGCAGATTCTGCAAAAATACAGTTTCAAACTGCTCTATCAAAAGGAAGGCTTATCTCTCTGAGTTGAATGCACAGATCATAAAGAGGTTTCTGAGAATGCTTCTGCCTGGTTTATATGTGAAGATATTTCCTTTTCCACCCTAGGCCACAAAGCGCTCCAAATGAACACTTGCAGATTCTACAAAAAGAGTGTTTCATAGCTGCTCTAGCAAAGGAAAGGTTCAACTCTGTGAGTTGAACACACACATCACAAAGCAGTTTGTGAGAATGCTTCTGTCCAGTTTTTATTGGAAGATATTCCCGCTTCTAACAAAGGCCTGAAAGAGCTCCAAATATCCACTTGCAGATGCTGCAAAAAGACTCTTTCCAAACTGCTCCATGAAAAGGAAGGTTCAACTCTGTGAGTTGATTGCACACATTCGAAAGAAGTTTCAACGAATGCTTCTGTCTAGGTTTTATGTGAAGATATTTCCTTTTCCACCATAGGCCTCAAAGCGCTCCAAATGAACACTTGCAGATTCTACAAAAAGAGTGTTACAAAACTGCTCTTTCAAAAGAAGTGTTCAACTCTGTGAGTTGGATTCATACTTCACAAAGAAGTTTCACAGAACGCTTCTGTTTAGTTTTTATGGGAAGATATTCCCGTTTCAAACGAAGGCCTGAAAGGGCTCCAAATATCCACTTGCATATTATGACAAAACAGAGTTTCAAAACTGCTCTATCAAAAGGAAGGCTTATCGCTCCTAGTTGAATGCACACATCATAGAGTTTTCTGAGAATGCTTCTGCCTGGTTTATAAGTGAAAATATTTCCTTTTCCACCATAGGCCATAAAGCGCTCCAAATGAACACTTGCAGATTCTACAAAAAGAGTGTTTCAAAAGAGCTCTTTCAAAGGAAGTGTTCAACTCTGTGAGTTGGATTCATACTACATAAAGCAGTTTCACAGAACGCTTCTGTTTAGTTTTTATGGTAAGATATTCCCGTTTCCAACGAAGGCCTGAAAGGGCTCCAAATATCCACTTGCAGATTCTGCAAAAATAGAGTTTCAAAACTGCTCTGTTAAAAGGAAGGCTTATCTCTCTGAGTTGAATGCAGACATCATAAAGGGGTTTCTGAGAATGCTTCTGCCTGGTTTATATGTGAAGATATTTCCTTTTCCACCCTAGGCCTCAAAGCGCTCCAAATGAACACTTGCAGATTCTACAAAAAGAGTGTTTCATAACTGTTCTAGCAAAGGAAAGTTTCAACTCTGTGAGTTGAACACACACATCACAAAGCAGTTTGTGAGAATGCTTCTGTCCAGTTTTTATTGGAAGATATTCCGGCTTCTAAAAAGGCCTGAAAGAACTCCAAATATCCACTTGCAGATGCTGCAAAAAGACTCTTTCCAAACTGCTCCATGAAAAGGAAGGTTCAACTCTGTGAGTTCAATGCACACATCATAAAGGAGTTTCAAAGAATGCTTCTGTCTAGGTTTTATGTGAAGATATTTCCTTTTCCACCATAGGCCTCAAAGCCCTCCAAATGAACACTTACAGATTCTACAAAAAGAGTGTTTCATACCTGCTCTAGCAAAGGAAAGGTTCAACTCTGTGAATTGAACAAACACATCACAAAGCAGTTTGTGAGAATGCTTCTGTCCAATTTTTATGAGAAGATATTCCCGCTTCTAACAAAGGACTGAAAGAGCTCCAAATATCCACTTTCAGATGCTGCAAAAAGCCTCTTTCCAAACTGCTCCATGAAATGGAATGTTCAACTCTGTGAGTGTAATGCACACATCATAAAGAGGTTTCTGAGAATGCTTCTCCCTGGTTTATAAGTGAAGATATTTCCTCTTCCACCATAGGCCTCATAGCGCTCCAAGTGAACAGTTGCCGATTCTACAAAAAGAGTGTTTCAAAACAGCTCTTTCAAAGGAAGTGTTCAACTCTGTGAGTTGGATTCATACTACACAAAGCAGTTTCACAGAACGCTTCTGTTTAGTTTTATGGGAAGATATTCCCGTTTCCAACGAAGGCCTGAAAGGGCTCCAAATATCCACTTGCAAAATCTGCAAAAATAGAGTTTCGAAACTGCTCTGTTAAAAGGAAGGCTTATCTCTCTGAGTTGAATGCAGACATCATAAAGAGGTTTCTGAGAATGCTTCTGCCTGGTTTATATGTGAAGATATTTCCTTTTCCACCGTAGGCCTCAAAGCGCTCCAAAAGAACACTTGCAGATTCTACAAAAAGAGTGTTTCATAATTGCTCTAGCAAAGGAAAGGATCAACTCAGTGAGTTGAACACACACATCACAAAGCAGTTTGTGAGAATGCTTCTGTCCAATTTTTATGAGAAGATATTCCCGCTTCTAACAAAGGCCTGAAAGAGCTCCAAATATCCACTTGCAGATGCTGCAAAAAGACTCTTTCCAAACTTCTCCATGAAAAGGAAGGTTCAACTCTGTGAGTTGAATGCACACATCATAAAAAAGTTTCAAAGAATGCTTCTGTCTAGGTTTTATGTGAAGATATTTTCTTTTCCACCATAGGCCTCAAAGCGCTCCAAATGAACACTTGCAGATTCTACAAAAAGAGTGTTTCAAAACTGCTCTTTCAAAAGAAGTGTTCAACTCTGTTAGTTGGATTCATACTTCACAAAGCAGTTTCACAGAACGCTTCTGTTTACTTTTTATGGGAAAATATTCCCGTTTCCAACGAAGGCCTGAAAGGGCTCCAAATATCCACTTGCAGATTCTGCAAAAACACAGTTTCTAAACTGCTCTATCAAAAGGAAGGCTTATCTCTCCGAGTTGAATGCACACATCATAAAGTGGTTTCTGAGAATACTTCTGCCTTGTTTATAAGTGGAGATATTTCCTTTTCCACCGTAGGCCTCAAAGCGCTCCAAATGAACACTTGCAGATTCTACAAAAAGAGTGTTTCAAAAGTGCACTTTCAAAAGAAGTGTTCAACTCTGTGAGTTGGATTCATACTACACAAAGCAGTTTTGCCGAACGCTTCTGCTTAGTTTTTTTGGGAAGATATTCCCGTTTCCCACGAAGGCCTGAAAGGGCTAAAATATCCAGTTGCAGATTCTGCAAAAATACAGTTTCAAAACTGCTCTATCAAAAGGAAGGCTTATCTCTCTGAGTTGAATGCACAGATCATAAAGAGGTTTCTGAGAATGCTTCTGCCTGGTTTATATGTGAAGATATTTCCTTTTCCACCCTAGGCCTCAAAGCGCTCCAAATGAACACTTGCAGATTCTACAAAAAGAGTGTTTCATAGCTGCTCTAGCAAAGGAAAGGTTCAACTCTGTGAGTTGAACACACACATCACAAAGCAGTTTGTGAGAATGCTTCTGTCCAGTTTTTATTGGAAGATACTCCCGCTTCTAACAATGGCCTGAAAGAGCTCCAAATATCCACTTGCAGATGCTGCAAAAAGACTCTTTCCAAACTGCTCCATGAAAAGGAAGGTTCAACACTGTGAGTTGATTGCACACATCCAAAAGAAGTTTCAAAGAATGCTTCTGTCTAGGTTTTATGTGAAGATATTTCCTTTTCCACCATAGGCCTCAAAGCGCTCCAAATGAACACTTGCAGATTCTACAAAAAGAGTGTTACAAAACTGCTCTTTCATAAGAAGTGTTCAACTCTGTGAGTTGGATTCATACTTCACAAAGCAATTTCACAGAATGCTTCTGTTTAGTTTTTATGGGGAGATATTCCCGTTTCAAACGAAGGCCTCAAAGGGCTCCAAATATCCACTTGCATATTATGCCAAAACAGAGTTTCAAAACTGCTCTATCAAAAGGAAGGCTTATCGCTCCGAGTTGAATGCACACATCATAGAGTTTTCTGAGAATGCTTCTGCCTGGTTTATAAGTGAAGATATTTCCTTTTCCTCCATAGGCCTCAAAGCGCTCCAAATGAACACTTGCAGATTCTACAAAAAGAGTGTTTCAAAACAGCTCTTTCAAAGGAAGTGTTCAACTCTGTTAGTTGGATTCATACTACAGAAAGCAGTTTCACAGAACGCTTCTGTTTAGTTTTTATGGGAAGATATTCCCGTTTCCAACGAAGGCCTGAAAGGGCTCCAAATATCCACTTGCAAATTCTGCAAAAATAGAGTTTCAAAACTGCTCTGTCAAAAGGAAGGCTTATCTCTCTGAGTTGAATGCAGACATCATAAAGAGGTTTCTGAGAATGCTTCTGCCTGGTTTATAAGTGAAGATATATCCTTTTCCACCGTAGGCCTCAAAGTGCTCCAAATGAACACTTGCAGATTCTACAAAAAGAGTGTTTCATAACTGCTCTAGCAAAGGAAAGGTTCAACTCTGTGAGTTGAACACACACATCACAAAGCAGTTTGTGAGAATGCTTCTGTCCAGTTCTTAAGAGAAGATATTCCCGCTTCTAACAAAGGCCTGAAAGAGCTCCAAATATCCACTTGCAGATGCTGCAAAAAGACTGTTTCCAAACTGCTCCATGAAAAGGAAGGTTCAACTCTGTGAGTTGAATGCACACATCATAAAAAAGTTTCAAAGAATGCTTCTGTCTAGGTTTTATGTGAAGATATTTCCTTTTCCACCATAGGCCTCAAAGCGCTCCAAATGAACACTTGCAGATTCTACAAAAAGAGTGTTTCAAAACTGCTCTTTCAAAAGAAGTGTTCAACTCTGTGAGTTGGATTCATACTTCACAAAGCAGTTTCACAGAACGCTTCTGTTTACTTTTTATGGGAAGATATTCCCGTTTCCAACGAAGGCCTGAAAGGGCTCCAAATATCCACTTGCAGATTCTGCAAAAACACAGTTTCAAAACTGCTCTATCAAAAGGAAGGCTTATCCCTCCGAGTTGAATGCACACATCATAAAGTGGTTTCTGAGAATGCTTCTGCCTTGTTTATAAGTGAAGATATTTCCTTTTCCACCATAGGCCTCAAAGCGCTCCAAATGAACACTTGCAGATTCTACAAAAAGAGTGTTTCAAAACTGCTCTTTCAAAAGCAGTGTTCAACTCTGTGAGTTGGATTCATATTACGCAAAGCAGTTTCACAGAACGCTTCTGTTTAGTTTTTTTGGGAAGATATTCCCGTTTTCCACGAAGGCCTGAAAGGGTTAAAATATCCACTTGCAGATTCTGCAAAAATACAGTTTCAAAACTGCTCTATCAAAAGGAAGGCTTACCTCTCTGAGTTGAATGCACAGATCATAAAGGGGTTTCTGAGAATGCTTCTGCCTGGTTTATATGTGAAGATATTTCCTTTTCCACCGTAGGCCTCAAAGCGCCCCAAATGAACACTTGCAGATTCTACAAAAAGAGTGTTTCATAGCTGCTCTAGCAAAGGAAACGTTCAACTCTGTGAGTTGAACACACACATCACAAAGCAGTTTGTGAGAATGCTTCTGTCCAGTTTTTATTGGAAGATATTCCCGCTTCTAACAATGGCCTGAAAGAGCTCCAAATATCCACTTGCAGATGCTGCAAAAAGACTCTTTCCAAACTGCTCCATGAAAAGGAAGGTTCAACTCTGTGAGTTGATTGCACACATCCGAAAGAAGTTTCAAAGAATGCTTCTGTCTAGGTTTTATGTGAAGATATTTCCTTTTAAACCATAGGCCTCAAAGCGCTCCAAATGAACACTTGCAGATTCTACAAAAAGAGTGTTACAAAACTGCTCTTTCAAAAGAAGTGTTCAACTCTGTGAGTTGGATTCATACTTCACAAAGAAGTTTCAGAGAACGCTTCTGTTTAGTTTTTATGGGAAGATATTCCCGTTTCAAACGAAGGCCTGAAAGGGCTCCAAATATCAACTTGCAGATTCTGCAAAAACACAGTTTCAAAACTGCTCTATCAAAAGGAAGGCTTATCGCTCTGAGTTGAATGCACACATCATAGAGTTTTCAGAGAATCCCTCTGCCTGGATTATAAGTGAAGATATTTCCTTTTCCACCATAGGCCTCAAAGTGCTCCAAATGAACACTTGCATATTCTACAAAAAGAGTGTTTCAAAACAGCTCTTTCAAAGGAAGTGTTCAACTCTGTGTGTTGGATTCATACTACACAAAGCAGTTTCACAGAGCCCTTCTGTTTAGTTTTTTTGGGAAGATATTCCCGTTTCCAACGAAGGCCTGAAAGGGCTCCAAATATCCACTTGCAGATTCTGCAAAAATAGAGTTTCAAAACTGCTCTGTTAAAAGGAAGGCTTATCTCTCTGAGTTGAATGCAGACATCATAAAGAGGTTTCTGAGAATGCTTCTGCCTGGTTTATATGTGAAGATATTTCCTTTTCCACCCTAGGCCTCAAAGCGCTCCAAATGAACACTTGCAGATTCTACAAAAAGAGTGTTTCATACCTGCTCTGGAAAGGAAAGTTTCAACTCTGTGAGTTGAACACACACATCACAAAGCAGTTTGTGAGAATGCTTCTGTCCAGTTTTTATTGGAAGATATTCCCGCTTCTAAAAAGGCCTGAAAGAGCTCCAAATATCCACTTGCAGATGCTGCAAAAAGACTCTTTCCAAACTGCTCCATGAAAAGGAAGGTTCAACTTCGTGAGTTCAATGCACACATCATAAAGCAGTTTCAAAGAATGCTTCTGTCTAGGTTTTATGTGAAGATATTTCCTTTTCCACCATAGGCCTCAAAGCCCTCCAAATGAACACTTACAGATTCTACAAAAAGAGTATTTCATAACTGCTCTAGCAAAGGAAAGGTTCAACTCTGTGAGTTGAACAAACACATCACAAAGCAGTTTGTGAGAATGCTTCTGTCCAGTTTTTATCAGAAGATATTCCCGCTTCTAACAAAGGACTGAAAGAGCTCCAAATATCCACTTTCAGATGCTGCAAAAAGACTGTTTCCAAACTGCTCCATGAAATGGAATGTTCAACTCTGTGAGTTGAATGCACACATCATAAAGAAGTTTCAAAGAATGCTTCTGTCTAGGTTTTATGTGAAGATATTTCCTTTTCCACCATAGGCCTCAAAGCGCTCCAAATGAACACTTGCAGATTCTACAAAAAGAGTCTTTCAAAACTGCTCTTTCAAAAGAAGTGTTCAACCATGTGAGTTGGATTCACACTTCACAAAGCAGTTTCACAGAAAGCTTCTGTTTAGTTTTTATGGGAAGATATTCCCTTTTCCAACGAAGGCCTGAAAGGGCCCCAAATAACCACTTGCAGATTCTGCAAAAACACAGTTTCAAAACTGCTCTATCAAAAGGAATGCTTATCTCTCCGAGCTGAATGCACTCATCATAAAGAGGTTTTTGAGAATGCTTCTCCCTGGTTTATAATTGAAGATATTTCCTTTTGAACCATAGGCCTCAAAGCGCTCCAAATGAACACTTGCAGATTCTACAAAAAGAGTGTTTCAAAACACCTCTTTCAAAGGAAGTGTTCAACTCTGTGAGTTGGATTCATACTTCACAAAGCAGTTTCACAGAACGCTTCTCTTTAGTTTTTATGGGAAGATATTCCCGTTTCCAACGAAGGCCTGAAAGGGCTCCAAATATCCACTTGCAGATTCTGCAAAAATAGAGTTTCAAAACTGCTCTGTTAAAAGGAAGGCTTATCTCTCTCAGTTGAATGCAGACATCATAAAGAGGTTTCTGAGAATGCTTCTGCCTGGTTTATATGTGAAGATATTTCCTTTTCCTCAATAGGCCTCAAAGCGCTCCAAATGAACACTTGCAGATTCTACAAAAAGAGTGTTTCATAACTGCTCTAGCAAAGGAAAGGTTCAACTCTGTGAGTTGAACACAGACATCACAAAGCAGTTTGTGAGAATGTTTCTGTCCAATTTTTAAGAGAAGATATTCCCGCTTCTAACAAAGAACTGAAAGAGCTCCAAATATCCACTTGCAGAAGCTGAAAAAAGACTCTTTCCAAACGGCTCCGGGAAAAGGAAGGTTCAACTCTGTGAGTTGAATGCACACATCATAAAGAAGTTTCAAAGAATGCTTATGTCTAGGTTTTATGTGAAGATATTTCCTTTTCCACCATAGGCCTCAAAGCGCTCCAAATGAACACTTGCAGATTCTACAAAAAGAGTGTTTCATAATTGCTCTAGCAAAGGAAAGGACCAACTCAGTGAGTTGAACACACACATCACAAAGCAGTTTGTGAGAATGCTTCTGTCCAGTTTTTATGAGAAGATATTCCCGCTTCTAACAAAGGCCTGAAAGAGCTCCAAATATCCACTTGCAGATGCTGCAAAAAGACTGTTTCCAAACTTCTCCATGAAAAGGAAGGTTCAACTCTGTGAGTTGAATGCACACATCATAAAAAAGTTTCAAAGAATGCTTCTGTCTAGGTTTTATGTGAAGATATTTCCTTTTCCACCATAGGCCTCAAAGCGCTCCAAATGAACACTTGCAGATTCTACAAAAAGAGTGTTGCAAAACTGCTCTTTCAAAAGAAGTGTTCAACTCTGTTAGTTGGATTCATACTTCACAAAGCAGTTTCACAGAACGCTTCTGTTTACTTGTTATGGGAAGATATTCCCGTTTCCAACGAAGGCCTGAAAGGGCTCCAAATATCCACTTGCAGATTCTGCAAAAACACTGTTTCTAAACTGCTCTATCAAAAGGAAGGCTTATCTCTCCGAGTTGAATGCACACATCATAAAGTGGTTTCTGAGAATACTTCTGCCTTGTTTATAAGTGAAGATATTTCCTTTTCCACCATAGGCCTTAAAGCGCTCCAAATGAATACTTGCAGATTCTACAAAAAGAGTGTTTCAAAACTGCTCTTTCAAAAGAAGTGTTCAACTCTGTGAGTTGGATTCATACTACACAAAGCAGTTTCGCAGAACGCTTCTGTTTAGTTTTTTTGGGAAGATATACCCGTTTCCCACGAAGGCCTGAAAGGGCTAAAATATCCACTTGCAGATTCTGCAAAAATACAGTTTCAAAACTGCTCTATCAAAAGGAAGGCTTATCTCTCTGAGTTGAATGCACAGATCATAAAGAGGTTTCTGAGAATGCTTCTGCCTGGTTTATATGTGAAGATATTACCTTTTCCACCCTAGGCCTTAAAGCGCTCCAAATGAACACTTGCAGATTCTACAAAAAGAGTGTTTCATAGCTGCTCTAGCAAAGGAAAGGTTCAACTCTGTGAGTTGAACACACACATCACAAAGCAGTTTGTGAGAATGCTTCTGTCCAGTTTTTATTGGAAGATATTCCCGCTTCTAACAAAGGCCTGAAAGAGCTCCAAATATCCACTTGCAGATGCTGCAAAACGACTCTTTCCAAACTGCTCCATGAAAAGGAAGGTTCAACTCTGTGAGTTGATTGCACACATCCGAAAGAAGTTTCAAAGAATGCTTCTGTCTAGGTTTTATGTGAAGATATTTCCTTTTCCACCATAGGCCTCAAAGCGCTCCAAATGAACACATGCAGATTCTACAAAAAGAGTGTTTCAAAACTGCTCTTTCATAAGAAGTGTTCAACTCTGTGAGTTGGATTCATACTTCAAAAAGCAATTTCACAGAATGCTTCTGTTTAGTTTTTATGGGAAGATATTCCCGTTTCCAACGAAGGCCTCAAAGGGCTCCAATTAACCACTTGCAGATTCTGCAAAAACACAGTTTCAAAACTGCTCTATCAAAAGGAAGGCTTATCTCTCCGAGCTGAATGCACACATCATAAAGAGGTTTCTGAGAATGCTTCTCCCTGGTTTATAAGTGAAGATATTTCCTTTTCCACCATAGGCCTCAAAGCGCTCCAAATGAACACTTGCAGATTCTACAAAAAGCGTGTTTCAAAACAGCTCTTTCAAAGGAGGTGTTCAACTCTGTGTGTTGGATTCATACTACACAAAGCAGTTTCACAGAACGCTTCTGTTTAGTTTTTATGGGAAGATATTCCCGTTTCCAACGAAGGCCCGAAAGGGATCCAAATATCCACTTGCAGATTCTGCAAAAATAGAGTTTCAAAACTGCTCTGTTAAAAGGAATGCTTATCCCTCTGAGTTGAATGCAGACATCATAAAGAGGTTTCTGAGAATGCTTCTGCCTGGTTTATATGTGAAGATATTTCCTTTTCCACCATAGGCCTCAAAGCGCTCCAAATGAACACTTGCAGATTCTACAAAAAGAGTGTTTCAAAACTGCTCTTTCAAAAGAAGTGTTCAACTCCGTGAGGTGGATTCATACTTCACAAAGCAGTTTCTCAGAACGCTTCTGTTTAGTTTTTATGGGAAGATATTCCCGTTTCCAACGAAGGCCTGAAAGGGCTCCAAATAACCACTTGCAGATTCTGCAGAAACACAGTTTCAAAACTGCTCTATCAAAAGGAAGGCTTATCTCTCCGAGCTGAATGCACACATCATAAAGAGGTTTCTGAGAATGCTTCTCCCTGGTTTATAAGTGAAGATATTTCCTTTTCCACCATAGGCCTCAAAGCGCTCCAAAGGAACACTTGCAGATTCTACAAAAAGAGTGTTTCAAAACAGCTCTTTCAAAGGAAGTGTTCAACTCTGTGAGTTGGATTCATACTACACAAAGCAGTTTCACAGAACGCTTCTCTTTAGTTTTTATGGGAAGATATTCCCGTTTCCAACGAAGGCCTGAAAGGGCTCCAAATAACCACTTGCAGATTCTGCAGAAACAAAGTTTCAAAACTGCTCTATCAAAAGGAAGGCTTATCTCTCCGAGTTGAATGCACACATCATAAAGAGGTTTCTGAGAATGCTTCTGCCTGGTTTATAAGTGAAGATATTTCCTTTTCCACCATAGGCCTCAAAGCGCTCCAAATGAACAGTTGCAGATTCTACAAAAAGAGTGTTTCAAAACTGCTCTTTCAAAAGAAGTGTTCAACTCTGTGAGTTGGATTCATACTTCACAAAGCAGTTTCACAGAACGCTTCTGTTTAATTTTTATGGGAAGATATTCCCGTTTCCAACGAAGGCCTGAAATGGCTCCAAATATCCACTTGCAGATTCTGCCAAAACAGAGTTTCAAAACTGCTCTATCAAAAGGAAGGCTTATCGCTCCGAGTTGAATGCACACATCATAAAGAGTTTTCTGAGAATGCTTCTGCCTGGTTTATAAGTGAAGATATTTCCTTTTCCACCATAGGCCTCAAAGCGCTCCAAATGAACACTTGCAGATTCTACAAAAAGAGTGTTTCATAACTGCTCTAGCAAAGGAAAGTTTCAACTCAGTGAGTTGATCACACACATCACAAAGCAGTTTGTGAGAATGCTTCTGTCCAGTTTCTATGAGAAGATATTCTCGCTTCTAACAAAGGCCTGAAAGAGCTCCAAATATCCACTTGCAGATGCTGCAAAAAGACTCTTTCCAAACTGCTCCATGAAAAGGAAGGTTCAACTCTGTGAGTTGAATGCACACATCATAGAGAAGTTTCAAAGAATGCTTCTGTCTAGGTTTCATGTGAAGATATTTCCTTTTCCACCATAGGCCTCAAAGCGCTCCAAATGAACACTTGCAGATTCTTCAAAAAGAGTGTTTCAAAACTGCTCTTTCAAAAGAAGTGTTCAACTCTGTGAGTTGGATTCATACTTCACAAAGCAGTTTTCAGAACGCTTCTGTTTAGTTTTTATGGGAAGATATTCCCGTTTCCAACGAAGGCCTGAAAGGGCTCCAAATAACCACTTGCAGATTCTGCAGAAACACAGTTTCAAAACTGCTCTATCAAAAGGAAGGCCTATCTCTCCGAGCTGAATGCACACATCATAAAGAGGTTTCTGAGAATGCTTCTCCCTGGTTTATAAGTGAAGATATTTCCTTTTCCACCATAGGCCTCACAGCGCTCCAAATGAACACTTGCAGATTCTACAAAAAGAGTGTTTCAAAACTGCTCTTTCAAAAGAAGTGTTCAACTCTGTGAGTTGGATTCATACTTCACAAAGCAGTTTCACAGAACGTTTCTCTTTAGTTTTTATGGGAAGATATTCCCGTTTCCAACGAAGGCCTGAAATGGCTCCAAATATCCACTTGCAGATTCTGCCAAAACAGAGTTTCAAAACTGCTCTATCAAAAGGAAGGCTTATCGCTCCGAGTTGAATGCACACATCATAAAGAGTTTTCTGAGAATGCTTCTGCCTGGTTTATAAGTGAAGATATTTCCTTTTCCACCATAGGCCTCAAAGCGCTCCAAATGAACACTTGCAGATTCTACAAAAAGAGTGTTTCATAACTGCTCTAGCAAAGGAAAGGTTCAACTCTGTGAGTTGAACACACACATCACAAAGCAGTTTGTGAGAATGCTTCTGTCCAGTTTTTATGAGAAGATATTCCCGCTTCTAACAAAGGCCTGAAAGAGCTCCAAATATCCACTTGCAGATGCTGCAAAAAGACTCTTTCCAAACTGCTCCATGAAAAGGAAGGTTCAACTCTGTGAGTTGAATGCACACATCATAAAGAAGTTTCAAAGAATGCTTCTGTCTAGGTTTTATGTGAAGATATTTCCTTTTCCACCATAGGCCTCAAAGCGCTCCAAGTGAACACTTGCAGATTCTACAAAAAGAGTGTTTCAAAACTGCTCTTTCAAAAGAAGTGTTCAACTCTGTGAGGTGGATTCATACTTCACAAAGCAGTTTCTCAGAACGCTTCTGTTTAGTTTTTATGGGAAGATATTCCCGTTTCCAACGAAGGCCTGAAAGGGCTCCAAATAACCACTTGCAGATTCTGCAGAAACACAGTTTCAAAACTGCTCTATCAAAAGGAAGGCTTATCTCTCCGAGCTGAATGCACACATCATAAAGAGGTTTCTGAGAATGCTTCTTCCTGGTTTATAAGTGAAGATATTTCCTTTTCCACCATAGGCCTCAAAGCGCTCCAAAGGAACACTTGCAGATTCTACAAAAAGAGTGTTTCAAAACAGCTCTTTCAAAGGAAGTGTTCAACTCTGTGAGTTGGATTCATACTACACAAAGCAGTTTCACAGAACGCTTCTCTTTAGTTTTTATGGGAAGATATTCCCGTTTCCAACGAAGGCCTGAAATGGCTCCAAATATCCACTTGCAGATTCTGCAAAAATAGAGTTTCAAAACTGCTCTGTTAAAAGGAAGGCTTATCTCTCTGAGTTGAATGCAGACATCATAAAGAGGTTTCTGAGAATGCTTCTGCCTGGTTTATATGTGAAGATATTTCCTTTTCCACCATAGGCCTCAATGCGCTCCAAATGAACACTTGCAGATTCTACAAAAGGAGTGTTTCATAACTGCTCTAGCAAAGGAAAGGTTCAACTCTGTGAGTTGAACACACACATCACAAAGCAGTTTGTGAGAATGCTTCTGTCCAGTTTTTAAGAGAAGATATTCCCGCTTCTAACAAAGGCCTGAAAGAGCTCCAAATATCCACTTGCAGATGCTGCAAAAAGACTCTTTCCAAACTGCTGCATGAAAAGGAAGGTTCAACTCCGTGAGTTGAATGCGCACATCATAAAGAAGTTTCAAAGAATGCTTCTGTCTAGGTTTTATGTGAAGGTATTTCCTTTTCCACCATAGGCCTCAAAGCGCTCCAAATGAACACTTGCAGATTCTACAAAAAGAGTGTTTCAAAACTGCTCTTTCAAAAGAAGTGTTCAACTCTGTGAGTTGGATTCATACTTCTCAAAGCAGTTTCACAGAACGCTTCTGTTTAATTTTTATGGGAAGATATTCCCGTTTCCAACGAAGGCCTGAAATGGCTCCAAATATCCACTTGCAGATTCTGCCAAAACACAGTTTCAAAACTGCTCTATCAAAAGGAAGGCTTATCGCTCCGAGTTGAATGCACACATCATAAAGAGTTTTCTGAGAATGCTTCTGCCTGGTTTATAAGTGAAGATATTTCCTTTTCCACCATAGGCCTCAAAGCGCTCCAAATGAACACTTGCAGATTCTACAAAAAGAGTGTTTCATAACTGCTCTAGCAAAGGAAAGTTTCAACTCAGTGAGTTGAACACACACATCACAAAGCAGTTTGTGAGAATGCTTCTGTCCAGTTTCTATGAGAAGATATTCTCGCTTCTAACAAAGGCCTGAAAGAGCTCCAAATATCCACTTGCAGATGCTGCAAAAAGACTCTTTCCAAACTGCTCCATGAAAAGGAAGGTTCAACTCTGTGAGTTGAATGCACACATCATAAAGAAGTTTCAAAGAATGCTTCTGTCTAGGTTTCATGTGAAGATATTTCCTTTTCCACCATAGGCCTCAAAGCGCTCCAAATGAACACTTGCAGATTCTTCAAAAAGAGTGTTTCAAAACTGCTCTTTCAAAAGAAGTGTTCAACTCTGTGAGTTGGATTCATACTTCACAAAGCAGTTTTCAGAACGCTTCTGTTTAGTTTTTATGGGAAGATATTCCCGTTTCCAACGAAGGCCTGAAAGGGCTCCAAATAACCACTTGCAGATTCTGCAGAAACACAGTTTCAAAACTGCTGTATCAAAAGGAAGGCTTATCTCTCCGAGCTGAATGCACACATCATAAAGAGATTTCTGAGAATGCTTCTCCCTGGTTTATAAGTGAAGATATTTCCTTTTCCACCATAGGCCTCAAAGCGCTCCAAATGAACACTTGCAGATTCTACAAAAAGAGTGTTTCAAAACTGCTCTTTCAAAAGAAGTGTTCAACTCTGTGAGTTGGATTCATACTTCACAAAGCAGTTTCACAGAACGCTTCTCTTTAGTTTTTATGGGAAGATATTCCCGTTTCCAACGAAGGCCTGAAATGGCTCCAAATATCCACTTGCAGATTCTGCAAAAATAGAGTTTCAAAACTGCTCTGTTAAAAGGAAGGCTTATCTCTCTGAGTTGAATGCAGACATCATAAAGAGGTTTCTGAGAATGCTTCTGCCTGGTTTATATGTGAAGATATTTCCTTTTCCACCATAGGCCTCAAAGCGCTCCAAATGAACACTTGCAGATTCTACAAAAGGAGTGTTTCATAACTGCTCTAGCAAAGGAAAGGTTCAACTCTGTGAGTTGAACACACACATCACAAAGCAGTTTGTGAGAATGCTTCTGTCCAGTTTTTAAGAGAAGATATTCCCGCTTCTAACAAAGGCCTGAAAGAGCTCCAAATATCCACTTGCAGATGCTGCAAAAAGACTCTTTCCAAACTGCTGCATGAAAAGGAAGGTTCAACTCCGTGAGTTGAATGCGCACATCATAAAGAAGTTTCAAAGAATGCTTCTGTCTAGGTTTTATGTGAAGGTATTTCCTTTTCCACCATAGGCCTCAAAGCGCTCCAAATGAACACTTGCAGATTCTACAAAAAGAGTGTTTCAAAACTGCTCTTTCAAAAGAAGTGTTCAACTCTGTGAGTTGGATTCATACTTCACAAAGCAGTTTCACAGAACGCTTCTGTTTAATTTTTATGGGAAGATATTCCCGTTTCCAACGAAGGCCTGAAATGGCTCCAAATATCCACTTGCAGATTCTGCCAAAACAGAGTTTCAAAACTGCTCTATCAAAAGGAAGGCTTATCGCTCCGAGTTGAATGCACACATCATAAAGAGTTTTCTGAGAATGCTTCTGCCTGGTTTATAAGTGAAGATATTTCCTTTTCCACCATAGGCCTCAAAGCGCTCCAAATGAACACTTGCAGATTCTACAAAAAGAGTGTTTCATAACTGCTCTAGCAAAGGAAAGGTTCAACTCAGTGAGTTGAACACACACATCACAAAGCAGTTTGTGAGAATGCTTCTGTCCAGTTTTTATGAGAAGATATTCCCGCTTCTAACAAAGGCCTGAAAGAGCTCCAAATATCCACTTGCAGATGCTGCAAAAAGACTCTTTCCAAACTGCTCCATGAAAAGGAAGGTTCAACTCTGTGAGTTGAATGCACACATCATAAAGAAGTTTCAAAGAATGCTTCTGTCTAGGTTTTATGTGAAGATATTTCCTTTTCCACCATAGGCCTCAAAGCGCTCCAAATGAACACTTGCAGATTCTACAAAAAGAGTGTTTCAAAACTGCTCTTTCAAAAGAAGTGTTCAACTCTGTGAGGTGGATTCATACTTCACAAAGCAGTTTCTCAGAACGCTTCTGTTTAGTTTTTATGGGAAGATATTCCCGTTTCCAACGAAGGCCTGAAAGGGCTCCAAATAACCACTTGCAGATTCTGCAGAAACACAGTTTCAAAACTGCTCTATCAAAAGGAAGGCTTATCTCTCCGAGCTGAATGCACACATCATAAAGAGGTTTCTGAGAATGCTTCTCCCTGGTTTATAAGTGAAGATATTTCCTTTTCCACCATAGGCCTCAAAGCGCTCCAAAGGAACACTTGCAGATTCTACAAAAAGAGTGTTTCAAAACAGCTCTTTCAAAGGAAGTGTTCAACTCAGTGAGTTGGATTCATACTACACAAAGCAGTTTCACAGAACGCTTCTCTTTAGTTTTTATGGGAAGATATTCCCGTTTCCAACGAAGGCCTGAAATGGCTCCAAATATCCACTTGCAGATTCTGCAAAAATAGAGTTTCAAAACTGCTCTGTTAAAAGGAAGGCTTATCTCTCTGAGTTGAATGCAGACATCATAAAGAGGTTTCTGAGAATGCTTCTGCCTGGTTTATATGTGAAGATATTTCCTTTTCCACCATAGGCCTCAAAGCGCTCCAAATGAACACTTGCAGATTCTACAAAAGGAGTGTTCCATAACTGCTCTAGCAAAGGAAAGGTTCAACTCTGTGAGTTGAACACACACATCACAAAGCAGTTTGTGAGAATGCTTCTGTCCAGTTTTTAAGAGAAGATATTCCCGCTTCTAACAAAGGCCTGAAAGAGCTCCAAATATCCACTTGCAGATGCTGCAAAAAGACTCTTTCCAAACTGCTCCATGAAAAGGAAGGTTCAACTCTGTGAGTTGAATGCACACATCATAAAGAAGTTTCAAAGAATGCTTCTGTCTAGGTTTTATGTGAAGATATTTCCTTTTCCACCATAGGCCTCAAAGCGCTCCAAATGAACACTTGCAGATTCTACAAAAAGAGTGTTTCAAAACTGCTCTTTCAAAAGAAGTGTTCAACTCTGTGAGTTGGATTCATACTTCACAAAGCAGTTTCTCAGAACGCTTCTGTTTAGTTTTTATGGGAAGATATTTCCGTTTCCAACGAAGGCCTGAAAGGGCTCCAAATAACCACTTGCAGATTCTGCAGAAACACAGTTTCAAAACTGCTCTATCAAAAGGAAGGCTTATCTCTCCGAGCTGAATGCACACATCATAAAGAGGTTTCTGAGAATGCTTCTCCCTGGTTTATAAGTGAAGATATTTCCTTTTCCACCATAGGCCTCAAAGCGCTCCAAATGAACACTTGCAGATTCTACAAAAAGAGTGTTTCAAAACAGCTCTTTCAAAGGAAGTGTTCAACTCTGTGAGTTGGATTCATACTACACAAAGCAGTTTCACAGAACGCTTCTCTTTAGTTTTTATGGGAAGATATTCCCGTTTCCAATGAAGGCCTGAAAGGGCTCCAAATATCCACTTGCAGATTCTGCAAAAATAGAGTTTCAAAACTGCTCTGTTAAAAGGAAGGCTTATCTCTCTGAGTTGAATGCAGACATCATAAAGAGGTTTCTGAGAATGCTTCTGCCTGGTTTATATGTGAAGATATTTCCTTTTCCACCATAGGCCTCAAAGCGCTCCAAATGAACACTTGCAGATTCTACAAAAGGAGTGTTTCATAACTGCTCTAGCAAAGGAAAGGTTCAACTCTGTGAGTTGAACACACACATCACAAAGCAGTTTGTGAGAATGCTTCTGTCCAGTTTTTAAGAGAAGATATTCCCGCTTCTAACAAAGGCCTGAAAGAGCTCCAAATATCCACTTGCAGATGCTGCAAAAAGACTCTTTCCAAACTGCTGCATGAAAAGGAAGGTTCAACTCCGTGAGTTGAATGCACACATCATAAAGAAGTTTCAAAGAATGCTTCTGTCTAGGTTTTATGTGAAGGTATTTCCTTTTCCACCATAGGCCTCAAAGCGCTCCAAATGAACACTTGCAGATTCTACAAAAAGAGTGTTTCAAAAATGCTCTTTCAAAAGAAGTGTTCAACTCTGTGAGTTGGATTCATACTTCACAAAGCAGTTTCACAGAACGCTTCTGTTTACTTTTTATGGGAAGATATTCCCGTTTCCAAAGAAGGCCTGAAATGGCTCCAAATATCCACTTGCAGATTCTGCCAAAACAGAGTTTCAAAACTGCTCTATCAAAAGGAAGGCTTATCGCTCCGAGTTGAATGCACACATCATAAAGCGTTTTCTGAGAATGCTTCTGCCTGGTTTATAAGTGAAGATATTTCCTTTTCCACCATAGGCCTCAAAGCGCTCCAAATGAACACTTGCAGATTCTACAAAAAGAGTGTTTCATAACTGCTCTAGGAAAGGAAATGTTCAACTCAGTGAGTTGAACACACTCATCACAAAGCAGTTTGTGAGAATGCATCTGTCCAGTTTCTATGAGAAGATATTCTCGCTTCTAACAAAGGCCTGAAAGAGCTCCATATATCCACTTGCAGATGCTGCAAAAAGACTCTTTCCAAACTGCTCCATGAAAAGGAAGGTTCAACTCTGTGAGTTGAATGCACACATCATAAAGAAGTTTCAAGGAAGGCTTCTGTCTAGGTTTTATGTGAAGATATTTCCTTTTCCACCATAGGCCTCAAAGCGCTCCAAATGAACACTTGCAGATTCTTCAAAAAGAGTGTTTCAAAACTGCTCTTTCAAAAGAAGTGTTCAACTCTGTGAGTTGGATTCATACTTCACAAAGCAGTTTTCAGAACGCTTCTGTTTAGTTTTTATGGGAAGGTATTCCCGTTTCCAACGAAGGCCTGAAAGGGCTCCAAATAACCACTTGCAGATTCTGCAGAAACACAGTTTCAAAACTGCTCTATCAAAAGGAAGGCTTATCTCTCCGAGCTGAATGCACACATCATAAAGAGGTTTCTGAGAATGCTTCTCCCTGGTTCATAAGTGAAGATATTTCCTTTTCCACCATAGGCCTCAAAGCGCTCCAAATGAACACTTGCAGATTCTACAAAAAGAGTGTTTCAAAACTGCTCTTTCAAAAGAAGTGTTCAACTCTGTGAGTTGGATTCATACTTCACAAAGCAGTTTCACAGAACGCTTCTCTTTAGTTTTTATGGGAAGATATTCCCGTTTCCAACGAAGGCCTGAAATGGCTCCAAATATCCACTTGCAGATTCTGCCAAAACAGAGTTTCAAAACTGCTCTATCAAAAGGAAGGCTTATCGCTCCGAGTTGAATGCATACATCATAAAGAGTTTTCTGAGAATGCTTCTGCCTGGTTTATAAGTGAAGATATTTCCTTTTCCACCATAGGCCTCAAAGCGCTCCAAATGAACACTTGCAGATTCTACAAAAAGAGTGTTTCATAACTGCTCTAGCAAAGGAAAGGTTCAACTCTGTGAGTTGAACACACACATCACAAAGCAGTTTGTGAGAATGCTTCTGTCCAGTTTTTATGAGAAGATATTCCCGCTTCTAACAAAGGCCTGAAAGAGCTCCAAATATCCACTTGCAGATGCTGCAAAAAGACTCTTTCCAAACTGCTGCATGAAAAGGAATGTTCAACTCCGTGAGTTGAATGCACACATCATAAAGAAGTTTCAAAGAATGCTTCTGTCTAGGTTTTATGTGAAGATATTTCCTTTTCCACCATAGGCCTCAAAGCGCTCCAAATGAACACTTGCAGATTCTACAAAAAGAGTGTTTCAAAACTGCTCTTTCAAAAGAAGTGTTCAACTCTGTGAGGTGGATTCATACTTCACAAAGCAGTTTCTCAGAACGCTTCTGTTTACTTTTTATGGGAAGATATTCCCGTTTCCAACGAAGGCCTGAAAGGGCTCCAAATAACCACTTGCAGATTCTGCAGAAACACAATTTCAAAACTGCTCTATCAAAAGGAAGGCTTATCTCTCCGAGCTGAATGCACACATCATAAAGAGGTTTCTGAGAATGCTTCTCCCTGGTTTATAAGTGAAGATATTTCCTTTTCCACCATAGGCCTCAAAGCGCTCCAAATGAACACTTGCAGATTCTACAAAAAGAGTGTTTCAAAACAGCTCTTTCAAAGGAAGTGTTCAACTCTGTGAGTTGGATTCATACTACACAAAGCAGTTTCACAGAACGCTTCTCTTTAGTTTTTATGGGAAGATATTCCCGTTTCCAACGAAGGCCTGAAAGGGCTCCAAATATCCACTTGCAGATTCTGCAAAAATAGAGTTTCAAAACTGCTCTGTTAAAAGGAAGGCTTATCTCTCTGAGTTGGATGCAGACATCATAAAGAGGTTTCTGAGAATGCTTCTGCCTGGTTTATATGTGAAGATATTTCCTTTTCCACCATAGGCCTCAAAGCGCTCCAAATGAACACTTGCAGATTCTACAAAAGGAGTGTTTCATAACTGCTCTAGCAAAGGAAAGGTTCAACTCTGTGAGTTGAACACACACATCACAAAGCAGTTTGTGAGAATGCTTCTGCCAGTTTTTAAGAGAAGATATTCCCGCTTCTAACAAAGGCCTGAAAGAGCTCCAAATATCCACTTGCAGATGCTGCAGAAAGACTCTTTCCAAACTGCTCCATGAAAAGGAAGGTTCAACTCTGTGAGTTGAATGCACACATCATAAAGAAGTTTCAAAGAATGCTTCTGTCTAGGTTTTATGTGAAGGTATTTCCTTTTCCACCATAGGCCTCAAAGCGCTCCAAATGAACACTTGCAGATTCTACAAAAAGAGTGTTTCAAAACTGCTCTTTCAAAAGAAGTGTTCAACTCTGTGAGTTGGATTCATACTTCACAAAGCAGTTTCACAGAACGCTTCTGTTTAGTATTTATGGGAAGATATTCCCGTTTCCAACGAAGGCCAGAAAGGACTCCAAATATCCACTTGCAGATTCTGCAAAAACACAGTTTCAAAACTGCTCTATCAAAAGGAAGGCTTATCTCTCCGAGTTGAATGCACACATCATAAAGAGGTTTCTGAGAATGCTTCTGCCTGGTTTATAAGTGAAGATATTTCCTTTTCCACCATAGGCCTCAAAGCGCTCCAAAGGAACACT
The DNA here is from genome assembly GCF_028885625.2 of Pongo pygmaeus. Lineage (NCBI taxonomy): Eukaryota > Metazoa > Chordata > Mammalia > Primates > Hominidae > Pongo > Pongo pygmaeus. The sequence continues at coordinate 24,009,760 of NC_085930.1, forward strand.
TGCAGATTCTACAAAAAGAGTGTTTCAAAACAGCTCTTTCAAAGGAAGTGTTCAACTCTGTGAGTTGGATTCATACTACACAAAGCAGTTTCACAGAACGGTTCTCTTTAGTTTTTATGGGAAGATATTCCCGTTTCCAACGAAGGCCTGAAATGGCTCCAAATATCCACTTGCAGATTCTGCAAAAATAGAGTTTCAAAACTGCTCTGTTAAAAGGAAGGCTTATCTCTCTGAGTTGAATGCAGACATCATAAAGAGGTTTCTGAGAATGCTTCTGCCTTGTTTCTATGTGAAGATATTTCCTTTTCCACCATAGGCCTCAAAGCGCTCCAAATGAACACTTGCAGATTCTACAAAAAGAGTGTTTCATAACTGCTCTAGCAAAGGAAAGGTTCAACTCTGTGAGTTGAACACACACATCACAAAGCAGTTTGTGAGAATGCTTCTGTCCAGTTTTTATGAGAAGATATTCCCGCTTCTAACAAAGGCCTGAAAGAGCTCCAAATATCCACTTGCAGATGCTGCAAAAAGACTCTTTCCAAACTGCTCCATGAAAAGGAAGGTTCATCTCTGCGAGTTGAATGCACACATCATAAAGAAGTTTCAAAGAATGCTTCTGTCTAGGTTTTATGTGAAGATATTTCCTTTTCCACCATAGGCCACAAAGCGCTCCAAATGAACACTTGCAGATTCTACAAAAAGATTGTTTCAAAACTGCTCTTTCAAAAGAAGTGTTCAACTCTGTGAGGTGGATTCATACTTCACAAAGCAGTTTCTCAGAACGCTTCTGTTTAGTTTTTATGGGAAGATATTCCCGTTTCCAACGAAGGCCTGAAAGGGCTCCAAATAACCACTTGCAGATTCTGCAGAAACACAGTTTCAAAACTGCTCTATCAAAAGGAAGGCTTATCTCTCCGAGCTGAATGCACACATCATAAAGAGGTTTCTGAGAATGCTTCTCCCTGGTTTATAAGTGAAGATATTTCCTTTTCCACCATAGGCCTCAAAGCGCTCCAAATGAACACTTGCAGATTCTACAAAAAGAGTGTTTCAAAACTGCTCTTTCAAAAGAAGTGTTCAACTCTGTGAGTTGGATTCATACTTCACAAAGCAGTTTCACAGAACGCTTCTCTTTAGTTTTTATGGGAAGATATTCCCGTTTCCAACGAAGGCCTGAAATGGCTCCAAATATCCACTTGCAGATTCTGCCAAAACAGAGTTTCAAAACTGCTCTATCAAAAGGAAGGCTTATCGCTCCGAGTTGAATGCACACATCATAAAGAGTTTTCTGAGAATGCTTCTGCCTGGTTTATAAGTGAAGATATTTCCTTTTCCACCATAGGCCTCAAAGCGCTCCAAATGAACACTTGCAGATTCTACAAAAAGAGTGTTTCATAACTGCTCTAGCAAAGGAAAGGTTCAACTCTGTGAGTTGAACACACACATCACAAAGCAGTTTGTGAGAATGCTTCTGTCCAGTTTTTATGAGAAGATATTCCCGCTTCTAACAAAGGCCTGAAAGAGCTCCAAATATCCACTTGCAGATGCTGCAAAAAGACTCTTTCCAAACTGCTGCATGAAAAGGAAGGTTCAACTCCGTGAGTTGAATGCGCACATCATAAAGAAGTTTCAAAGAATGCTTCTGTCTAGGTTTTATGTGAAGATATTTCCTTTTCCACCATAGGCCTCAAAGCGCTCCAAATGTACACTTGCAGATTCTACAAAAAGAGTGTTTCAAAACTGCTCTTTCAAAAGAAGTGTTCAACTCTGCGAGGTGGATTCATACTTCACAAAGCAGTTTCTCAGAACGCTTCTGTTTACTTTTTATGGGAAGATATTCCCGTTTCCAACGAAGGCCTGAAAGGGCTCCAAATAACCACTTGCAGATTCTGCAGAAACACAGTTTCAAAACTGCTCTATCAAAAGGAAGGCTTATCTCTCCGAGCTGAATGCACACATCATAAAGAGGTTTCTGAGAATGCTTCTCCCTGGTTTATAAGTGAAGATATTTCCTTTTCCACCATAGGCCTCAAAGCGCTCCAAATGAACACTTGCAGATTCTACAAAAAGAGTGTTTCAAAACAGCTCTTTCAAAGGAAGTGTTCAACTCTGTGAGATGGATTCATACTACACAAAGCAGTTTCACAGAACGCTTCTCTTTAGTTTTTATGGGAAGATATTCCCGTTTCCAACGAAGGCCTGAAAGGGCTCCAAATATCCACTTGCAGATTCTGCAAAAATAGAGTTTCAAAACTGCTCTGTTAAAAGGAAGGCTTATCTCTCTGAGTTGAATGCAGACATCATAAAGAGGTTTCTGAGAATGCTTCTGCCTGGTTTATATGTGAAGATATTTCCTTTTCCACCATAGGCCTCAAAGCGCTCCAAATGAACACTTGCAGATTCTACAAAAGGAGTGTTTCATAACTGCTCTAGCAAAGGAAAGGTTCAACTCTGTGAGTTGAACACACACATCACAAAGCAGTTTGTGAGAATGCTTCTGTCCAGTTTTTAAGAGAAGATATTCCCGCTTCTAACAAAGGCCTGAAAGAGCTCCAAATATCCACTTGCAGATGCTGCAAAAAGACTCTTTCCAAACTGCTGCATGAAAAGGAAGGTTCAACTCCGTGAGTTGAATGCACACATCATAAAGAAGTTTCAAAGAATGCTTCTGTCTAGGTTTTATGTGAAGGTATTTCCTTTTCCACCATAGGCCTCAAAGCGCTCCAAATGAACACTTGCAGATTCTACAAAAAGAGTGTTTCAAAACTGCTCTTTCAAAAGAAGTGTTCACCTCTGTGAGTTGGATTCATACTTCACAAAGCAGTTTCTCAGAACGCTTCTGTTTAGTTTTTATGGGAAGATATTCCCGTTTCCAACGAAGGCCTGAAAGGGCTCCAAATAACCACATGCAGATTCTGCAGAAACACAGTTTCAAAACTGCTCTATCAAAAGGAAGGCTTATCTCTCCGAGTTGAATGCACACATCATAAAGAGGTTTCTGAGAATGCTTCTGCCTGGTTTATAAGTGAAGATATTTCCTTTTCCACCATAGGCCTCAAAGCGCTCCAAATGAACAGTTGCAGATTCTACAAAAAGAGTGTTTCAAAACTGCTCTTTCAAAAGAAGTGTTCAACTCTGTGAGTTGGATTCATACTTCACAAAGCAGTTTCACAGAACGCTTCTCTTTAGTTTTTATGGGAAGATATTCCCGTTTCCAACGAAGGCCTGAAATGGCTCCAAATATCCACTTGCAGATTCTGCCAAAACAGAGTTTCAAAACTGCTCTATCAAAAGGAAGGCTTATCGCTCCGAGTTGAATGCACACATCATAAAGAGTTTTCTGAGAATGCTTCTGCCTGGTTTATAAGTGAAGATATTTCCTTTTCCACCATAGGCCTAAAAGCGCTCCAAATGAACACTTGCAGATTCTACAAAAAGAGTGTTTCATAACTGCTCTAGCAAAGGAAAGGTTCAACTCTGTGAGTTGAACACACACATCACAAAGCAGTTTGTGAGAATGCTTCTGTCCAGTTTTTATGAGAAGATATTCCCGCTTCTAACAAAGGCCTGAAAGAGCTCCAAATATCCACTTGCAGATGCTGCAAAAAGACTCTTTCCAAACTGCTGCATGAAAAGGAAGGTTCAACTCCGTGAGTTGAATGCACACATCATAAAGAAGTTTCAAAGAATGCTTCTGTCTAGGTTTTATGTGAAGATATTTCCTTTTCCACCATAGGCCTCAAAGCGCTCCAAATGAACACTTGCAGATTCTACAAAAAGAGTGTTTCAAAACTGCTCTTTCAAAAGAAGAGTTCAACTCTGTGAGGTGGATTCATACTTCACAAAGCAGTTTCTCAGAACGTTTCTGTTTAGTTTTTATGGGAAGATATTCCCGTTTCCAACGAAGGCCTGAAAGGGCTCCAAATAACCACTTGCAGATTCTGCAGAAACACAGTTTCAAAACTGCTCTATCAAAAGGAAGGCTTATCTCTCCGAGTTGAATGCACACATCATAAAGAGGTTTCTGAGAATGCTTCTGCCTGGTTTATAAGTGAAGATATTTCCTTTTCCACCATAGGCCTCAAAGCGCTCCAAATGAACAGTTGCAGATTCTACAAAAAGAGTGTTTCAAAACTGCTCTTTCAAAAGAAGTGTTCAACTCTGTGAGTTGGATTCATACTTCACAAAGCAGTTTCACAGAACGCTTCTGTTTAATTTTTATGGAAAGATATTCCCGTTTCCAACGAAGGCCTGAAATGGCTCCAAATATCCACTTGCAGATTCTGCCAAAACAGAGTTTCAAAACTGCTCTATCAAAAGGAAGGCTTATCGCTCCGAGTTGAATGCACACATCATAAAGTGTTTTCTGAGAATGCTTCTGCCTGGTTTATAAGTGAAGATATTTCCTTTTCCACCATAGGCCTCAAAGCGCTCCAAATGAACACTTGCAGATTCTACAAAAAGAGTGTTTCATAACTGCTCTAGCAAAGGAAAGGTTCAACTCAGTGAGTTGAACACACACATCACAAAGCAGTTTGTGAGAATGCTTCTGTCCAGTTTTTATGAGAAGATATTCTCGCTTCTAACAAAGGCTTGAAAGAGCTCCAAATATCCACTTGCAGATGCTGCAAAAAGACTCTTTCCAAACTGCTCCATGAAAAGGAAGGTTCAACTCTGTGAGTTGAATGCACACATCATAAAGAAGTTTCAAAGAATGCTTCTGTCTAGGTTTTATGTGAAGATATTTCCTTTTCCACCATAGGCCTCAAAGCGCTCCAAATGAACACTTGCAGATTCTACAAAAAGAGTGTTTCAAAACTGCTCTTTCAAAAGAAGTGTTCAACTCTGTGAGGTGGATTCATACTTCACAAAGCAGTTTCTCAGAACGCTTCTGTTTACTTTTTATGGGAAGATATTCCCGTTTCCAACGAAGGCCTGAAAGGGCTCCAAATAACCACTTGCAGATTCTGCAGAAACACAGTTTCAAAACTGCTCTATCAAAAGGAAGGCTTATCTCTCCGAGCTGAATGCACACATCATAAAGAGGTTTCTGAGAATGCTTCTCCCTGGTTTATAAGTGAAGATATTTCCTTTTCCACCATAGGCCTCAAAGCGCTCCAAATGAACACTTGCAGATTCTACAAAAAGAGTGTTTCAAAACAGCTCTTTCAAAGGAAGTGTTCAACTCTATGAGTTGGATTCATACTACACAAAGCAGTTTCACAGAACGCTTCTCTTTAGTTTTTATGGGAAGATATTCCCGTTTCCAACGAAGGCCTGAAAGGGCTCCAAATATCCACTTGCAGATTCTGCAAAAATAGAGTTTCAAAACTGCTCTGTTAAAAGGAAGGCTTATCTCTCTGAGTTGGATGCAGACATCATAAAGAGGTTTCTGAGAATGCTTCTGCCTGGTTTATATGTGAAGATATTTCCTTTTCCACCATAGGCCTCAAAGCGCTCCAAATGAACACTTGCAGATTCTACAAAAGGAGTGTTTCATAACTGCTCTAGCAAAGGAAAGGTTCAACTCTGTGAGTTGAACACACACATCACAAAGCAGTTTGTGAGAATGCTTCTGTCCAGTTTTTAAGAGAAGATATTCCCGCTTCTAACAAAGGCCTGAAAGAGCTCCAAATATCCACTTGCAGATGCTGCAGAAAGACTCTTTCCAAACTGCTCCATGAAAAGGAAGGTTCAACTCTGTGAGTTGAATGCACACATCATAAAGAAGTTTCAAAGAATGCTTCTGTCTAGGTTTTATGTGAAGGTATTTCCTTTTCCACCATAGGCCTCAAAGCGCTCCAAATGAACACTTGCAGATTCTACAAAAAGAGTGTTTCAAAACTGCTCTTTCAAAAGAAGTGTTCAACTCTGTGAGTTGGATTCATACTTCACAAAGCAGTTTCACAGAACGCTTCTGTTTAGTATTTATGGGAAGATATTCCCGTTTCCAACGAAGGCCAGAAAGGACTCCAAATATCCACTTGCAGATTCTGCAAAAACACAGTTTCAAAACTGCTCTATCAAAAGGAAGGCTTATCTCTCCGAGTTGAATGCACACATCATAAAGAGGTTTCTGAGAATGCTTCTGCCTGGTTTATAAGTGAAGATATTTCCTTTTCCACCATAGGCCTCAAAGCGCTCCAAAGGAACACTTGCAGATTCTACAAAAAGAGTGTTTCAAAACAGCTCTTTCAAAGGAAGTGTTCAACTCTGTGAGTTGGATTCATACTACACAAAGCAGTTTCACAGAACGCTTCTCTTTAGTTTTTATGGGAAGATATTCCCGTTTCCAACGAAGGCCTGAAATGGCTCCAAATATCCACTTGCAGATTCTGCAAAAATAGAGTTTCAAAACTGCTCTGTTAAAAGGAAGGCTTATCTCTCTGAGTCGAATGCAGACATCATAAAGAGGTTTCTGAGAATGCTTCTGCCTGGTTTATATGTGAAGATATTTCCTTTTCCACCATAGGCCTCAAAGCGCTCCAAATGAACACTTGCAGATTCTACAAAAAGAGTGTTCCATAACTGCTCTAGCAAAGGAAAGGTTCAACTCTGTGAGTTGAACACACACATCACAAAGCAGTTTGTGAGAATGCTTCTGTCCAGTTTTTAAGAGAAGATATTCCCGCTTCTAACAAAGGCCTGAAAGAGCTCCAAATATCCACTTGCAGATGCTGCAAAAAGACTCTTTCCAAACTGCTCCATGAAAAGGAAGGTTCAACACTGTGAGTTGAATGCACACATCATAAAGAAGTTTCAAAGAATGCTTCTGTCTAGGTTTTATGTGAAGATATTTCCTTTTCCACCATAGGCCTCAAAGCGCTCCAAATGAACACTTGCAGATTCTACAAAAAGAGTGTTTCAAAACTGCTCTTTCAAAAGAAGTGTTCAACTCTGTGAGTTGGATTCATACTTCACAAAGCAGTTTCTCAGAACGCTTCTGTTTAGTTTTTATGGGAAGATATTACCGTTTCCAACGAAGGCCTGAAAGGGCTCCAAATAACCACTTGCAGATTCTGCAGAAACACAGTTTCAAAACTGCTCTATCAAAAGGAAGGCTTATCTCTCCGAGCTGAATGCACACATCATAAAGAGGTTTCTGAGAATGCTTCTCCCTGGTTTATAAGTGAAGATATTTCCTTTTCCACCATAGGCCTCAAAGCGCTCCAAATGAACACTTGCAGATTCTACAAAAAGAGTGTTTCAAAACAGCTCTTTCAAAGGAAGTGTTCAACTCTGTGAGTTGGATTCATACTACACAAAGCAGTTTCACAGAACGCTTCTCTTTAGTTTTTATGGGAAGATATTCCCGTTTCCAACGAAGGCCTGAAAGGGCTCCTAATATCCACTTGCAGATTCTGCAAAAATAGAGTTTCAAAACTGCTCTGTTAAAAGGAAGGCTTATCTCTCTGAGTTGAATGCAGACATCATAAAGAGGTTTCTGAGAATGCTTCTGCCTGGTTTATATGTGAAGATATTTCCTTTTCCACCATAGGCCTCAAAGCGCTCCAAATGAACACTTGCAGATTCTACAAAAGGAGTGTTTCATAACTGCTCTAGCAAAGGAAAGATTCAACTCTGTGAGTTGAACACACACATCACAAAGCAGTTTGTGAGAATGCTTCTGTCCAGTTTTTAAGAGAAGATATTCCCGCTTCTAACAAAGGCCTGAAAGAGCTCCAAATATCCACTTGCAGATGCTGCAAAAAGACTCTTTCCAAACTGCTCCATGAAAAGGAAGGTTCAACTCTGGGAGTTGAATGCACACATCATAAAGAAGTTTCAAAGAATGCTTCTGTTTAGGTTTTATGTGAAGGTATTTCCTTTTCCACCATAGGCCTCAAAGCGCTCCAAATGAACACTTGCAGATTCTACAAAAAGAGTGTTTCAAAACTGCTCTTTCAAAAGAAGTGTTCAACTCTGTGAGGTGGATTCATACTTCACAAAGCAGTTTCTCAGAACGCTTCTGTTTAATTTTTATGGGAAGATATTCCCGTTTCCAACGAAGGCCTGAAAGGGCTCCAAATAACCACTTGCAGATTCTGCAGAAACACAGTTTCAAAACTGCTCTATCAAAAGGAAGGCTTATCTCTCCGAGCTGAATGCACACATCATAAAGAGGTTTCTGAGAATGCTTCTCCCTGGTTTATAAGTGAAGATATTTCCTTTTCCACCATAGGCCTCAAAGCGCTCCAAATGAACACTTGCAGATTCTACAAAAAGAGTGTTTCAAAACTGCTCTTTCAAAAGAAGTGTTCAACTCTGTGAGTTGGATTCATACTTCACAAAGCAGTTTCACAGAACGCTTCTCTTTAGTTTTTATGGGAAGATATTCCCGTTTCCAACGAAGGCCTGAAATGGCTCCAAATATCCACTTGCAGATTCTGCCAAAACAGAGTTTCAAAACTGCTCTATCAAAAGGAAGGCTTATCGCTCCGAGTTGAATGCACACATCATAAAGAGTTTTCTGAGAATGCTTCTGCCTGGTTTATAAGTGAAGATATTTCCTTTTCCACCATAGGCCTCAAAGCGCTCCAAATGAACACTTGCAGATTCTACAAAAAGAGTGTTTCATAACTGCTCTAGCAAAGGAAAGGTTCAACTCTGTGAGTTGAACACACACATCACAAAGCAGTTTGTGAGAATGCTTCTGTCCAGTTTTTATGAGAAGATATTCCCGCTTCTAACAAAGGCCTGAAAGAGCTCCAAATATCCACTTGCAGATGCTGCAAAAAGACTCTTTCCAAACTGCTGCATGAAAAGGAAGGTTCAACTCCGTGAGTTGAATGCGCACATCATAAAGAAGTTTCAAAGAATGCTTCTGTCTAGGTTTTATGTGAAGATATTTCCTTTTCCACCATAGGCCTCAAAGCGCTCCAAATGAACACTTGCAGATTCTACAAAAAGAGTGTTTCAAAACTGCTCTTTCAAAAGAAGTGTTCAACTCTGCGAGGTGGATTCATACTTCACAAAGCAGTTTCTCAGAACGCTTCTGTTTACTTTTTATGGGAAGATATTCCCGTTTCCAACGAAGGCCTGAAAGGGCTCCAAATAACCACTTGCAGATTCTGCAGAAACACAGTTTCAAAACTGCTCTATCAAAAGGAAGGCTTATCTCTCCGAGCTGAATGCACACATCATAAAGAGGTTTCTGAGAATGCTTCTCCCTGGTTTATAAGTGAAGATATTTCCTTTTCCACCATAGGCCTCAAAGCGCTCCAAATGAACACTTGCAGATTCTACAAAAAGAGTGTTTCAAAACAGCTCTTTCAAAGGAAGTGTTCAACTCTGTGAGTTGGATTCATACTACACAAAGCAGTTTCACAGAACGCTTCTCTTTAGTTTTTATGGGAAGATATTCCCGTTTCCAACGAAGGCCTGAAAGGGCTCCAAATATCCACTTGCAGATTCTGCAAAAATAGAGTTTCAAAACTGCTCTGTTAAAAGGAAGGCTTATCTCTCTGAGTTGAATGCAGACATCATAAAGAGGTTTCTGAGAATGCTTCTGCCTGGTTTATATGTGAAGATATTTCCTTTTCCACCATAGGCCTCAAAGCGCTCCAAATGAACACTTGCAGATTCTACAAAAGGAGTGTTTCATAACTGCTCTAGCAAAGGAAAGGTTCAACTCTGTGAGTTGAACACACACATCACAAAGCAGTTTGTGAGAATGCTTCTGTCCAGTTTTTAAGAGAAGATATTCCCGCTTCTAACAAAGGCCTGAAAGAGCTCCAAATATCCACTTGCAGATGCTGCAAAAAGACTCTTTCCAAACTGCTGCATGAAAAGGAAGGTTCAACTCCGTGAGTTGAATGCACACATCATAAAGAAGTTTCAAAGAATGCTTCTGTCTAGGTTTTATGTGAAGGTATTTCCTTTTCCACCATAGGCCTCAAAGCGCTCCAAATGAACACTTGCAGATTCTACAAAAAGAGTGTTTCAAAACTGCTCTTTCAAAAGAAGTGTTCACCTCTGTGAGTTGGATTCATACTTCACAAAGCAGTTTCTCAGAACGCTTCTGTTTAGTTTTTATGGGAAGATATTCCCGTTTCCAACGAAGGCCTGAAAGGGCTCCAAATAACCACATGCAGATTCTGCAGAAACACAGTTTCAAAACTGCTCTATCAAAAGGAAGGCTTATCTCTCCGAGTTGAATGCACACATCATAAAGAGGTTTCTGAGAATGCTTCTGCCTGGTTTATAAGTGAAGATATTTCCTTTTCCACCATAGGCCTCAAAGCGCTCCAAATGAACAGTTGCAGATTCTACAAAAAGAGTGTTTCAAAACTGCTCTTTCAAAAGAAGTGTTCAACTCTGTGAGTTGGATTCATACTTCACAAAGCAGTTTCACAGAACGCTTCTCTTTAGTTTTTATGGGAAGATATTCCCGTTTCCAACGAAGGCCTGAAATCTCTCCAAATATCCACTTGCAGATTCTGCCAAAACAGAGTTTCAAAACTGCTCTATCAAAAGGAAGGCTTATCGCTCCGAGTTGAATGCACACATCATAAAGAGGTTTCTGAGAATGCTTCTGCCTGGTTTATAAGTGAAGATATTTCCTTTTCCACCATAGGCCTCAAAGCGCTCCAAATGAACAGTTGCAGATTCTACAAAAAGAGTGTTTCAAAACTGCTCTTTCAAAAGAAGTGTTCAACTCTGTGAGTTGGATTCATACTTCACAAAGCAGTTTCACAGAACGCTTCTGTTTAATTTTTATGGGAAGATATTCCCGTTTCCAACGAAGGCCTGAAATGGCTCCAAATATCCACTTGCAGATTCTGCCAAAACAGAGTTTCAAAACTGCTCTATCAAAAGGAAGGCTTATCACTCCGAGTTCAATGCACACATCATAAAGTGTTTTCTGAGAATGCTTCTGCCTCGTTTATAAGTGAAGATATTTCCTTTTCCACCATAGGCCTCAAAGCGCTCCAAATGAACACTTGCAGATTCTACAAAAAGAGTGTTTCATAACTGCTCTAGCAAAGGAAAGGTTCAACTCAGTGAGTTGAACACACACATCACAAAGCAGTTTGTGAGAATGCTTCTGTCCAGTTTTTATGAGAAGATATTCTCGCTTCTAACAAAGGCTTGAAAGAGCTCCAAATATCCACTTGCAGATGCTGCAAAAAGCCTCTTTCCAAACTGCTCCATGAAAAGGAAGGTTCAACTCTGTGAGTTGAATGCACACATCATAAAGAAGTTTCAAAGAATGCTTCTGTCTAGGTTTTATGTGAAGATATTTCCTTTTCCACCATAGGCCTCAAAGCGCTCCAAATGAACACTTGCAGATTCTACAAAAAGAGTGTTTCAAAACTGCTCTTTGAAAAGAAGTGTTCAACTCTGTGAGGTGGATTCATACTTCACAAAGCAGTTTCTCAGAACGCTTCTGTTTACTTTTTATGGGAAGATATTCCCGTTTCCAACGAAGGCCTGAAAGGGCTCCAAATAACCACTTGCAGATTCTGCAGAAACACAGTTTGAAAACTGCTCTATCAAAAGGAAGGCTTATCTCTCCGAGCTGAATGCACACATCATAAAGAGGTTTCTGAGAATGCTTCTCCCTGGTTTATAAGTGAAGATATTTCCTTTTCCACCATAGGCCTCAAAGCGCTCCAAATGAACACTTGCAGATTCTTCAAAAAGAGTGTTTCAAAACAGCTCTTTCAAAGGAAGTGTTCAACTCTGTGAGTTGGATTCATACTACACAAAGCAGTTTCACAGAACGCTTCTCTTTAGTTTTTATGGGAAGATATTCCCGTTTCCAACGAAGGCCTGAAAGGGCTCCAAATATCCACTTGCAGATTCTGCAAAAATAGAGTTTCAAAACTGCTCTGTTAAAAGGAAGGCTTATCTCTCTGAGTTGAATGCAGACATCATAAAGAGGTTTCTGAGAATGCTTCTGCCTGGTTTATATGTGAAGATATTTCCTTTTCCACCATAGGCCTCAAAGCGCTCCAAATGAACACTTGCAGATTCTACAAAAGGAGTGTTTCATAACTGCTCTAGCAAAGGAAACGTTCAACTCTGTGAGTTGAACACACACATCAAAAAGCAGTTTGTGAGAATGCTTCTGTCCAGTTTTTAAGAGAAGATATTCCCGCTTCTAACAAAGGCCTGAAAGAGCTCCAAATATCCACTTGCAGATGCTGCAAAAAGACTCTTTCCAAACTGCTGCATGAAAAGGAAGGTTCAACTCCGTGAGTTGAATGCACACATCATAAAGAAGTTTCAAAGAATGCTTCTGTCTAGGTTTTATGTGAAGGTATTTCCTTTTCCACCATAGGCCTCAAAGCGCTCCAAATGAACACTTGCAGATTCTACAAAAAGAGTGTTTCAAAACTGCTCTTTCAAAAGAAGTGTTCAACTCTGTGAGTTGGATTCATACTTCACAAAGCAGTTTCTCAGAACGCTTCTGTTTAGTTTTTATGGGAAGATATTCCCGTTTCCAACGAAGGCCTGAAAGGGCTCCAAATAACCACTTGCAGATTCTGCAGAAACACAGTTTCAAAACTGCTCTATCAAAAGGAAGGCTTATCTCTCCGAGTTGAATGCACACATCATAAAGAGGTTTCTGAGAATGCTTCTGCCTGGTTTATAAGTGAAGATATTTCCTTTTCCACCATAGGCCTCAAAGCGCTCCAAATGAACAGTTGCAGATTCTACAAAAAGAGTGTTTCAAAACTGCTCTTTCAAAAGAAGTGTTCAACTCTGTGAGTTGGATTCATACTTCACAAAGCAGTTTCACAGAACGCTTCTGTTTAATTTTTATGGGAAGATATTCCCGTTTCCAACGAAGGCCTGAAAGGGCTCCAAATATCCACTTGCATATTCTGCCAAAACAGAGTTTCAAAACTGCTCTATCAAAAGGAAGGCTTATCGCTCCGAGTTGAATGCACACATCATAAAGAGTTTTCTGAGAATGCTTCTGCCTGGTTTATAAGTGAAGATATTTCCTTTTCCACCATAGGCCTCAAAGCGCTCCAAATGAACACTTGCAGATTCTACAAAAAGAGTGTTTCATAACTGCTCTAGCAAAGGAAAGGTTCAACTCAGTGAGTTGAACACACACATCACAAAGCAGTTTGTGAGAATGCTTCTGTCCAGTTTTTATGAGAAGATATTCTCGCTTCTAACAAAGGCCTGAAAGAGCTCCAAATATCCACTTGCAGATGCTGCAAAAAGACTCTTTCCAAACTGCTCCATGAAAAGGAAGGTTCAACTCTGTGAGTTGAATGCACACATCATAAAGAAGTTTCAAAGAATGCTTCTGTCTAGGTTTTATGTGAAGATATTTCCTTTTCCACCATAGGCCTCAAAGCACTCCAAATGAGCACTTGCAGATTCTACAAAAAGAGTGTTTCAAAACTGCTCTTTCAAAAGAAGTGTTCAACTCTGTGAGGTGGATTCATACTTCACAAAGCAGTTTCTCAGAACGCTTCTGTTTAGTTTTTATGGGAAGATATTCCCGTTTCCAACGAAGGCCTGAAAGGGCTCCAAATAACCACTTGCAGATTCTGCAGAAACACAGTTTCAAAACTGCTCTATCAAAAGGAAGGCTTATCTCTCCGAGCTGAATGCACACATCATAAAGAGGTTTCTGAGAATGCTTCTCCCTGGTTTATAAGTGAAGATATTTCCTTTTCCACCATAGGCCTCAAAGCGCTCCAAATGAACACTTGCAGATTCTACAAAAAGAGTGTTTCAAAACAGCTCTTTCAAAGAAAGTGTTCAACTCTCTGAGTTGGATTCATACTACACAAAGCAGTTTCACAGAACGCTTCTCTTTAGTTTTTATGGGAAGATATTCCCGTTTCCAACGAAGGCCTGAAAGGGCTCCAAATATCCACTTGCAGATTCTGCAAAAATAGAGTTTCAAAACTGCTCTGTTAAAAGGAAGGCTTATCTCTCTTAGTTGGATGCAGACATCATAAAGAGGTTTCTGAGAATGCTTCTGCCTGGTTTATATGTGAAGATATTTCCTTTTCCACCATAGGCCTGAAAGCGCTCCAAATGAACACTTGCAGATTCTACAAAAGGAGTGTTTCATAACTGCTCTAGCAAAGGAAAGGTTCAACTCTGTGAGTTGAACACACACATCACAAAGCAGTTTGTGAGAATGCTTCTGTCCAGTTTTTAAGAGAAGATATTCCCGCTTCTAACAAAGGCCTGAAAGAGCTCCAAGTATCCACTTGCAGATGCTGCAGAAAGACTCTTTCCAAACTGCTCCATGAAAAGGAAGGTTCAACTCTGTGAGTTGAATGCACACATCATAAAGAAGTTTCAAAGAATGCTTCTGTCTAGGTTTTATGTGAAGGTATTTCCTTTTCCACCATAGGCCTCAAAGCGCTCCAAATGAACACTTGCAGATTCTACAAAAAGAGTGTTTCAAAACTGCTCTTTCAAAAGAAGTGTTCAACTCTGTGAGTTGGATTCATACTTCACAAAGCAGTTTCACAGAACGCTTCTGTTTAGTATTTATGGGAAGATATTCCCGTTTCCAACGAAGGCCAGAAAGGACTCCAAATATCCACTTGCAGATTCTGCAAAAACACAGTTTCAAAACTGCTCTATCAAAAGGAAGGCTTATCTCTCCGAGTTGAATGCACACATCATAAAGAGGTTTCTGAGAATGCTTCTGCCTGGTTTATAAGTGAAGATATTTCCTTTTCCACCATAGGCCTCAAAGCGCTCCAAATGAACACTTGCAGATTCTACAAAAAGAGTGTTTCAAAACAGCTCTTTCAAAGGAAGTGTTCAACTCTGTGAGTTGGATTCATACTACACAAAGCAGTTTCACAGAACGCTTCTCTTTAGTTTTTATGGGAAGATATTCCCGTTTCCAACGAAGGCCTGAAATGGCTCCAAATATCCACTTGCAGATTCTGCAAAAATAGAGTTTCAAAACTGCTCTGTTAAAAGGAAGGCTTATCTCTCTGAGTTGAATGCAGACATCATAAAGAGGTTTCTGAGAATGCTTCTGCCTGGTTTATATGTGAAGATATTTCCTTTTCCAATATAGGCCTCAAAGCGCTCCAAATGAACACTTGCAGATTCTACAAAAAGAGTGTTTCATAACTGCTCTAGCAAAGGAAAGGTTCAACTCTGTGAGTTGAACACACACATCACAAAGCAGTTTGTGAGAATGCTTCTGTCCAGTTTTTATGAGAAGATATTCCCGCTTCTAACAAAGGCCTGAAAGAGCTCCAAATATCCACTTGCAGATGCTGCAAAAAGACTCTTTCCAAACTGCTCCATGAAAAAGAAGGTTCAACTCTGCGAGTTGAATGCACACATCATAAAGAAGTTTCAAAGAATGCTTCTGTCTAGGTTTTATGTGAAGATATTTCCTTTTCCACCATAGGCCTCAAAGCGCTCCAAATGAACACTTGCAGATTCTACAAAAAGAGTGTTTCAAAACTGCTCTTTCAAAAGAAGTGTTCAACTCTGTGAGGTGGATTCATACTTCACAAAGCAGTTTCTCAGAACGCTTCTGTTTAGTTTTTATGGGAAGATATTCCCGTTTCCAACGAAGGCCTGAAAGGGCTCCAAATAACCACTTGCAGATTCTGCAGAAACACAGTTTCAAAACTGCTCTATCAAAAGGAAGGCTTATCTCTCCGAGCTGAATGCACACATCATAAAGAGGTTTCTGAGAATGCTTCTCCCTGGTTTATAAGTGAAGATATTTCCTTTTCCACCATAGGCCTCAAAGCGCTCCAAATGAACACTTGCAGATTCTACAAAAAGAGTGTTTCAAAACTGCTCTTTCAAAAGAAGTGTTCAACTCTGTGAGTTGGATTCATACTTCACAAAGCAGTTTCACAGAACGCTTCTCTTTAGTTTTTATGGGAAGATATTCCCGTTTCCAACGAAGGCCTGAAATGGCTCCAAATATCCACTTGCAGATTCTGCCAAAACAGAGTTTCAAAACTGCTCTATCAAAAGGAAGGCTTATCGCTCCGAGTTGAATGCACACATCATAAAGAGTTTTCTGAGAATGCTTCTGCCTGGTTTATAAGTGAAGATATTTCCTTTTCCACCATAGGCCTCAAAGCGCTCCAAATGAACACTTGCAGATTCTACAAAAAGAGTGTTTCATAACTGCTCTAGCAAAGGAAAGGTTCAACTCTGTGAGTTGAACACACACATCACAAAGCAGTTTGTGAGAATGCTTCTGTCCAGTTTTTATGAGAAGATATTCCCGCTTCTAACAAAGGCCTGAAAGAGCTCCAAATATCCACTTGCAGATGCTGCAAAAAGACTCTTTCCAAACTGCTGCATGAAAAGGAAGGTTCAACTCCGTGAGTTGAATGCGCACATCATAAAGAAGTTTCAAAGAATGCTTCTGTCTAGGTTTTATGTGAAGATATTTCCTTTTCCACCATAGGCCTCAAAGCGCTCCAAATGAACACTTGCAGATTCTACAAAAAGAGTGTTTCAAAACTGCTCTTTCAAAAGAAGTGTTCAACTCTGCGAGGTGGATTCATACTTCACAAAGCAGTTTCTCAGAACGCTTCTGTTTACTTTTTATGGGAAGATATTCCCGTTTCCAACGAAGGCCTGAAAGGGCTCCAAATAACCACTTGCAGATTCTGCAGAAACACAGTTTCAAAACTGCTCTATCAAAAGGAAGGCTTATCTCTCCGAGCTGAATGCACACATCATAAAGAGGTTTCTGAGAATGCTTCTCCCTGGTTTATAAGTGAAGATATTTCCTTTTCCACCATAGGCCTCAAAGCGCTCCAAATGAACACTTGCAGATTCTACAAAAAGAGTGTTTCAAAACAGCTCTTTCAAAGGAAGTGTTCAACTCTGTGAGTTGGATTCATACTACACAAAGCAGTTTCACAGAACGCTTCTCTTTAGTTTTTATGGGAAGATATTCCCGTTTCCAACGAAGGCCTGAAAGGGCTCCAAATATCCACTTGCAGATTCTGCAAAAATAGAGTTTCAAAACTGCTCTGTTAAAAGGAAGGCTTATCTCTCTGAGTTGAATGCAGACATCATAAAGAGGTTTCTGAGAATGCTTCTGCCTGGTTTATATGTGAAGATATTTCCTTTTCCACCATAGGCCTCAAAGCGCTCCAAATGAACACTTGCAGATTCTACAAAAGGAGTGTTTCATAACTGCTCTAGCAAAGGAAAGGTTCAACTCTGTGAGTTGAACACACACATCACAAAGCAGTTTGTGAGAATGCTTCTGTCCAGTTTTTAAGAGAAGATATTCCCGCTTCTAACAAAGGCCTGAAAGAGCTCCAAATATCCACTTGCAGATGCTGCAAAAAGACTCTTTCCAAACTGCTGCATGAAAAGGAAGGTTCAACTCCGTGAGTTGAATGCACACATCATAAAGAAGTTTCAAAGAATGCTTCTGTCTAGGTTTTATGTGAAGGTATTTCCTTTTCCACCATAGGCCTCAAAGCGCTCCAAATGAACACTTGCAGATTCTACAAAAAGAGTGTTTCAAAACTGCTCTTTCAAAAGAAGTGTTCACCTCTGTGAGTTGGATTCATACTTCACAAAGCAGTTTCTCAGAACGCTTCTGTTTAGTTTTTATGGGAAGATATTCCCGTTTCCAACGAAGGCCTGAAAGGGCTCCAAATAACCACATGCAGATTCTGCAGAAACACAGTTTCAAAACTGCTCTATCAAAAGGAAGGCTTATCTCTCCGAGTTGAATGCACACATCATAAAGAGGTTTCTGAGAATGCTTCTGCCTGGTTTATAAGTGAAGATATTTCCTTTTCCACCATAGGCCTCAAAGCGCTCCAAATGAACAGTTGCAGATTCTACAAAAAGAGTGTTTCAAAACTGCTCTTTCAAAAGAAGTGTTCAACTCTGTGAGTTGGATTCATACTTCACAAAGCAGTTTCACAGAACGCTTCTGTTTAATTTTTATGGGAAGATATTCCCGTTTCCAACGAAGGCCTGAAATGGCTCCAAATATCCACTTGCAGATTCTGCCAAAACAGAGTTTCAAAACTGCTCTATCAAAAGGAAGGCTTATCACTCCGAGTTCAATGCACACATCATAAAGTGTTTTCTGAGAATGCTTCTGCCTCGTTTATAAGTGAAGATATTTCCTTTTCCACCATAGGCCTCAAAGCGCTCCAAATGAACACTTGCAGATTCTACAAAAAGAGTGTTTCATAACTGCTCTAGCAAAGGAAAGGTTCAACTCAGTGAGTTGAACACACACATCACAAAGCAGTTTGTGAGAATGCTTCTGTCCAGTTTTTATGAGAAGATATTCTCGCTTCTAACAAAGGCTTGAAAGAGCTCCAAATATCCACTTGCAGATGCTGCAAAAAGACTCTTTCCAAACTGCTCCATGAAAAGGAAGGTTCAACTCTGTGAGTTGAATGCACACATCATAAAGAAGTTTCAAAGAATGCTTCTGTCTAGGTTTTATGTGAAGATATTTCCTTTTCCACCATAGGCCTCAAAGCGCTCCAAATGAACACTTGCAGATTCTACAAAAAGAGTGTTTCAAAACTGCTCTTTCAAAAGAAGTGTTCAACTCTGTGAGTTGGATTCATACTTCACAAAGCAGTTTCTCAGAACGCTTCTGTTTACTTTTTATGGGAAGATATTCCCGTTTCCAACGAAGGCCTGAAAGGGCTCCAAATAACCACTTGCAGATTCTGCAGAAACACAGTTTCAAAACTGCTCTATCAAAAGGAAGGCTTATCTCTCCGAGCTGAATGCACACATCATAAAGAGGTTTCTGAGAATGCTTCTCCCTGGTTTATAAGTGAAGATATTTCCTTTTCCACCATAGGCCTCAAAGCGCTCCAAATGAACACTTGCAGATTCTACAAAAAGAGTGTTTCAAAACAGCTCTTTCAAAGAAAGTGTTCAACTCTCTGAGTTGGATTCATACTACACAAAGCAGTTTCACAGAACGCTTCTCTTTAGTTTTTATGGGAAGATATTCCCGTTTCCAACGAAGGCCTGAAAGGGCTCCAAATATCCACTTGCAGATTCTGCAAAAATAGAGTTTCAAAACTGCTCTGTTAAAAGGAAGGCTTATCTCTCTTAGTTGGATGCAGACATCATAAAGAGGTTTCTGAGAATGCTTCTGCCTGGTTTATATGTGAAGATATTTCCTTTTCCACCATAGGCCTGAAAGCGCTCCAAATGAACACTTGCAGATTCTACAAAAGGAGTGTTTCATAACTGCTCTAGCAAAGCAAAGGTTCAACTCTGTGAGTTGAACACACACATCACAAAGCAGTTTGTGAGAATGCTTCTGTCCAGTTTTTAAGAGAAGATATTCCCGCTTCTAACAAAGGCCTGAAAGAGCTCCAAGTATCCACTTGCAGATGCTGCAGAAAGACTCTTTCCAAACTGCTCCATGAAAAGGAAGGTTCAACTCTGTGAGTTGAATGCACACATCATAAAGAAGTTTCAAAGAATGCTTCTGTCTAGGTTTTATGTGAAGGTATTTCCTTTTCCACCATAGGCCTCAAAGCGCTCCAAATGAACACTTGCAGATTCTACAAAAAGAGTGTTTCAAAACTGCTCTTTCAAAAGAAGTGTTCAACTCTGTGAGTTGGATTCATACTTCACAAAGCAGTTTCACAGAACGCTTCTGTTTAGTATTTATGGGAAGATATTCCCGTTTCCAACGAAGGCCAGAAAGGACTCCAAATATCCACTTGCAGATTCTGCAAAAACACAGTTTCAAAACTGCTCTTTCAAAAGGAAGGCTTATCTCTCCGAGTTGAATGCACACATCATAAAGAGGTTTCTGAGAATGCTTCTGCCTGGTTTATAAGTGAAGATATTTCCTTTTCCACCATAGGCCTCAAAGCGCTCCAAATGAACACTTGCAGATTCTACAAAAAGAGTGTTTCAAAACAGCTCTTTCAAAGGAAGTGTTCAACTCTGTGAGTTGGATTCATACTACACAAAGCAGTTTCACAGAACGCTTCTCTTTAGTTTTTATGGGAAGATATTCCCGTTTCCAACGAAGGCCTGAAATGGCTCCAAATATCCACTTGCAGATTCTGCAAAAATAGAGTTTCAAAACTGCTCTGTTAAAAGGAAGGCTTATCTCTCTGAGTTGAATGCAGACATCATAAAGAGGTTTCTGAGAATGCTTCTGCCTGGTTTATATGTGAAGATATTTCCTTTTCCAATATAGGCCTCAAAGCGCTCCAAATGAACACTTGCAGATTCTACAAAAAGAGTGTTTCATAACTGCTCTAGCAAAGGAAAGGTTCAACTCTGTGAGTTGAACACACACATCACAAAGCAGTTTGTGAGAATGCTTCTGTCCAGTTTTTATGAGAAGATATTCCCGCTTCTAACAAAGGCCTGAAAGAGCTCCAAATATCCACTTGCAGATGCTGCAAAAAGACTCTTTCCAAACTGCTCCATGAAAAAGAAGGTTCAACTCTGCGAGTTGAATGCACACATCATAAAGAAGTTTCAAAGAATGCTTCTGTCTAGGTTTTATGTGAAGATATTTCCTTTTCCACCATAGGCCTCAAAGCGCTCCAAATGAACACTTGCAGATTCTACAAAAAGAGTGTTTCAAAACTGCTCTTTCAAAAGAAGTGTTCAACTCTGTGAGGTGGATTCATACTTCACAAAGCAGTTTCTCAGAACGCTTCTGTTTAGTTTTTATGGGAAGATATTCCCGTTTCCAACGAAGGCCTGAAAGGGCTCCAAATAACCACTTGCAGATTCTGCAGAAACACAGTTTCAAAACTGCTCTATCAAAAGGAAGGCTTATCTCTCCGAGCTGAATGCACACATCATAAAGAGGTTTCTGAGAATGCTTCTCCCTGGTTTATAAGTGAAGATATTTCCTTTTCCACCATAGGCCTCAAAGCGCTCCAAATGAACACTTGCAGATTCTACAAAAAGAGTGTTTCAAAACTGCTCTTTCAAAAGAAGTGTTCAACTCTGTGAGTTGGATTCATACTTCACAAAGCAGTTTCACAGAACGCTTCTCTTTAGTTTTTATGGGAAGATATTCCCGTTTCCAACGAAGGCCTGAAATGGCTCCAAATATCCACTTGCAGATTCTGCCAAAACAGAGTTTCAAAACTGCTCTATCAAAAGGAAGGCTTATCGCTCCGAGTTGAATGCACACATCATAAAGAGTTTTCTGAGAATGCTTCTGCCTGGTTTATAAGTGAAGATATTTCCTTTTCCACCATAGGCCTCAAAGCGCTCCAAATGAACACTTGCAGATTCTACAAAAAGAGTGTTTCATAACTGCTCTAGCAAAGGAAAGGTTCAACTCTGTGAGTTGAACACACACATCACAAAGCAGTTTGTGAGAATGCTTCTGTCCAGTTTTTATGAGAAGATATTCCCGCTTCTAACAAAGGCCTGAAAGAGCTCCAAATATCCACTTGCAGATGCTGCAAAAAGACTCTTTCCAAACTGCTGCATGAAAAGGAAGGTTCAACTCCGTGAGTTGAATGCGCACATCATAAAGAAGTTTCAAAGAATGCTTCTGTCTAGGTTTTATGTGAAGATATTTCCTTTTCCACCATAGGCCTCAAAGCGCTCCAAATGAACACTTGCAGATTCTACAAAAAGAGTGTTTCAAAACTGCTCTTTCAAAAGAAGTGTTCAACTCTGCGAGGTGGATTCATACTTCACAAAGCAGTTTCTCAGAACGCTTCTGTTTACTTTTTATGGGAAGATATTCCCGTTTCCAACGAAGGCCTGAAAGGGCTCCAAATAACCACTTGCAGATTCTGCAGAAACACAGTTTCAAAACTGCTCTATCAAAAGGAAGGCTTATCTCTCCGAGCTGAATGCACACATCATAAAGAGGTTTCTGAGAATGCTTCTCCCTGGTTTATAAGTGAAGATATTTCCTTTTCCACCATAGGCCTCAAAGCGCTCCAAATGAACACTTGCAGATTCTACAAAAAGAGTGTTTCAAAACAGCTCTTTCAAAGGAAGTGTTCAACTCTGTGAGTTGGATTCATACTACACAAAGCAGTTTCACAGAACGCTTCTCTTTAGTTTTTATGGGAAGATATTCCCGTTTCCAACGAAGGCCTGAAAGGGCTCCAAATATCCACTTGCAGATTCTGCAAAAATAGAGTTTCAAAACTGCTCTGTTAAAAGGAAGGCTTATCTCTCTGAGTTGAATGCAGACATCATAAAGAGGTTTCTGAGAATGCTTCTGCCTGGTTTATATGTGAAGATATTTCCTTTTCCACCATAGGCCTCAAAGCGCTCCAAATGAACACTTGCAGATTCTACAAAAGGAGTGTTTCATAACTGCTCTAGCAAAGGAAAGGTTCAACTCTGTGAGTTGAACACACACATCACAAAGCAGTTTGTGAGAATGCTTCTGTCCAGTTTTTAAGAGAAGATATTCCCGCTTCTAACAAAGGCCTGAAAGAGCTCCAAATATCCACTTGCAGATGCTGCAAAAAGACTCTTTCCAAACTGCTGCATGAAAAGGAAGGTTCAACTCCGTGAGTTGAATGCACACATCATAAAGAAGTTTCAAAGAATGCTTCTGTCTAGGTTTTATGTGAAGGTATTTCCTTTTCCACCATAGGCCTCAAAGCGCTCCAAATGAACACTTGCAGATTCTACAAAAAGAGTGTTTCAAAACTGCTCTTTCAAAAGAAGTGTTCACCTCTGTGAGTTGGATTCATACTTCACAAAGCAGTTTCTCAGAACGCTTCTGTTTAGTTTTTATGGGAAGATATTCCCGTTTCCAACGAAGGCCTGAAAGGGCTCCAAATAACCACATGCAGATTCTGCAGAAACACAGTTTCAAAACTGCTCTATCAAAAGGAAGGCTTATCTCTCCGAGTTGAATGCACACATCATAAAGAGGTTTCTGAGAATGCTTCTGCCTGGTTTATAAGTGAAGATATTTCCTTTTCCACCATAGGCCTCAAAGCGCTCCAAATGAACAGTTGCAGATTCTACAAAAAGAGTGTTTCAAAACTGCTCTTTCAAAAGAAGTGTTCAACTCTGTGAGTTGGATTCATACTTCACAAAGCAGTTTCACAGAACGCTTCTGTTTAATTTTTATGGGAAGATATTCCCGTTTCCAACGAAGGCCTGAAATGGCTCCAAATATCCACTTGCAGATTCTGCCAAAACAGAGTTTCAAAACTGCTCTATCAAAAGGAAGGCTTATCACTCCGAGTTCAATGCACACATCATAAAGTGTTTTCTGAGAATGCTTCTGCCTCGTTTATAAGTGAAGATATTTCCTTTTCCACCATAGGCCTCAAAGCGCTCCAAATGAACACTTGCAGATTCTACAAAAAGAGTGTTTCATAACTGCTCTAGCAAAGGAAAGGTTCAACTCAGTGAGTTGAACACACACATCACAAAGCAGTTTGTGAGAATGCTTCTGTCCAGTTTTTATGAGAAGATATTCTCGCTTCTAACAAAGGCTTGAAAGAGCTCCAAATATCCACTTGCAGATGCTGCAAAAAGACTCTTTCCAAACTGCTCCATGAAAAGGAAGGTTCAACTCTGTGAGTTGAATGCACACATCATAAAGAAGTTTCAAAGAATGCTTCTGTCTAGGTTTTATGTGAAGATATTTCCTTTTCCACCATAGGCCTCAAAGCGCTCCAAATGAACACTTGCAGATTCTACAAAAAGAGTGTTTCAAAACTGCTCTTTCAAAAGAAGTGTTCAACTCTGTGAGGTGGATTCATACTTCACAAAGCAGTTTCTCAGAACGCTTCTGTTTACTTTTTATGGGAAGATATTCCCGTTTCCAACGAAGGCCTGAAAGGGCTCCAAATAACCACTTGCAGATTCTGCAGAAACACAGTTTCAAAACTGCTCTATCAAAAGGAAGGCTTATCTCTCCGAGCTGAATGCACACATCATAAAGAGGTTTCTGAGAATGCTTCTCCCTGGTTTATAAGTGAAGATATTTCCTTTTCCACCATAGGCCTCAAAGCGCTCCAAATGAACACTTGCAGATTCTACAAAAAGAGTGTTTCAAAACAGCTCTTTCAAAGGAAGTGTTCAACTCTATGAGTTGGATTCATACTACACAAAGCAGTTTCACAGAACGCTTCTCTTTAGTTTTTATGGGAAGATATTCCCGTTTCCAACGAAGGCCTGAAAGGGCTCCAAATATCCACTTGCAGATTCTGCAAAAATAGAGTTTCAAAACTGCTCTGTTAAAAGGAAGGCTTATCTCTCTGAGTTGGATGCAGACACCATAAAGAGGTTTCTGAGAATGCTTCTGCCTGGTTTATATGTGAAGATATTTCCTTTTCCACCATAGGCCTCAAAGCGCTCCAAATGAACACTTGCAGATTCTACAAAAGGAGTGTTTCATAACTGCTCTAGCAAAGGAAAGGTTCAACTCTGTGAGTTGAACACACACATCACAAAGCAGTTTGTGAGAATGCTTCTGTCCAGTTTTTAAGAGAAGATATTCCCGCTTCTAACAAAGGCCTGAAAGAGCTCCAAATATCCACTTGCAGATGCTGCAGAAAGACTCTTTCCAAACTGCTCCATGAAAAGGAAGGTTCAACTCTGTGAGTTGAATGCACACATCATAAAGAAGTTTCAAAGAATGCTTCTGTCTAGGTTTTATGTGAAGGTATTTCCTTTTCCACCATAGGCCTCAAAGCGCTCCAAATGAACACTTGCAGATTCTACAAAAAGAGTGTTTCAAAACTGCTCTTTCAAAAGAAGTGTTCAACTCTGTGAGTTGGATTCATACTTCACAAAGCAGTTTCACAGAACGCTTCTGTTTAGTATTTATGGGAAGATATTCCCGTTTCCAACGAAGGCCAGAAAGGACTCCAAATATCCACTTGCAGATTCTGCAAAAACACAGTTTCAAAACTGCTCTATCAAAAGGAAGGCTTATCTCTCCGAGTTGAATGCACACATCATAAACAGGTTTCTGAGAATGCTTCTGCCTGGTTTATAAGTGAAGATATTTCCTTTTCCACCATAGGCCTCAAAGCGCTCCAAAGGAACACTTGCAGATTCTACAAAAAGAGTGTTTCAAAACTGCTCTTTCAAAAGAAGTGTTCAACTCTGTGAGTTGGATTCATACTTCACAAAGCAGTTTCACAGAACGCTTCTGTTTAGTTTTTATGGGAAGATATTCCCGTTTCCAACGAAGGCCTGAAATGGCTCCAAATATCCACTTGCAGATTCTGCCAAAACAGAGTTTCAAAACTGCTCTATCAAAAGGAAGGCTTATCGCTCCGAGTTGAATGCACACATCATAAAGTGTTTTCTGAGAATGCTTCTGCCTGGTTTATAAGTGAAGATATTTCCTTTTCCACCATAGGCCTCAAAGCGCTCCAAATGAACACTTGCAGATTCTACAAAAAGAGTGTTTCATAACTGCTCTAGCAAAGGAAAGGTTCAACTCTGTGAGTTGAACACACACATCACAAAGCAGTTTGTGAGAATGCTTCTGTCCAGTTTTTATGAGAAGATATTCCCGCTTCTAACAAAGGCCTGAAAGAGCTCCAAATATCCACTTGCAGATGCTGCAAAAAGCCTCTTTCCAAACTGCTCCATGAAAAGGAAGGTTCAACTCTGTGAGTTGAATGCACACATCATAAAGAAGTTTCAAAGAATGCTTCTGTCTAGGTTTTATGTGAAGATATTTCCTTTTCCACCATAGGCCTCAAAGCGCTCCAAATGAACACTTGCAGATTCTACAAAAAGAGTGTTTCAAAACTGCTCTTTGAAAAGAAGTGTTCAACTCTGTGAGTTGGATTCATACTTCACAAAGCAGTTTCTCAGAACGCTTCTGTTTAGTTTTTATGGGAAGATATTCCCGTTTCCAACGAAGGCCTGAAATGGCTCCAAATATCCACTTGCAGATTCTGCCAAAGCAGAGTTTCAAAACTGCTCTATCAACAGGAAGGCTTATCGCTCCGAGTTGAATGCACACATCATAAAGAGTTTTCTGAGAATGTTTCTGCCTGGTTTATAAGTGAAGATATTTCCTTTTCCACCATAGGCCTCAAAGCGCTCCAAATGAACACTTGCAGATTCTACAAAAAGAGTGTTTCAAAACAGCTCTTTCAAAGGAAGTGTTCAACTCTATGATTTGGATTCATACTACACAAAGCAGTTTCACAGAACGCTTCTCTTTAGTTTTTATGGGAAGATATTCCCGTTTCCAACGAAGGCCTGAAAGGGCTCCAAATATCCACTTGCAGATTCTGCAAAAATAGAGTTTCAAAACTGCTCTGTTAAAAGGAAGGCTTATCTCTCTGAGTTGGATGCAGACATCATAAAGAGGTTTCTGAGAATGCTTCTGCCTGGTTTATATGTGAAGATATTTCCTTTTCCACCATAGGCCTCAAAGCGCTCCAAATGAACACTTGCAGATTCTACAAAAGGAGTGTTTCATAACTGCTCTAGCAAAGGAAAGGTTCAACTCTGTGAGTTGAACACACACATCACAAAGCAGTTTGTGAGAATGCTTCTGTCCAGTTTTTAAGAGAAGATATTCCCGCTTCTAACAAAGGCCTGAAAGAGCTCCAAGTATCCACTTGCAGATGCTGCAGAAAGACTCTTTCCAAACTGCTCCATGAAAAGGAAGGTTCAACTCTGTGAGTTGAATGCACACATCATAAAGAAGTTTCAAAGAATGCTTCTGTCTAGGTTTTATGTGAAGGTATTTCCTTTTCCACCATAGGCCTCAAAGCGCTCCAAATGAACACTTGCAGATTCTACAAAAAGAGTGTTTCAAAACTGCTCTTTTAAAAGAAGTGTTCAACTCTGTGAGTTGGATTCATACTTCACAAAGCAGTTTCACAGAACGCTTCTGTTTAGTATTTATGGGAAGATATTCCGGTTTCCAACGAAGGCCTGAAAGGACTCCAAATATCCACTTGCAGATTCTGCAAAAACACAGTTTCAAAACTGCTCTATCAAAAGGAAGGCTTATCTCTCCGAGTTGAATGCACACATCATAAAGAGGTTTCTGAGAATGCTTCTGCCTGGTTTATAAGTGAAGATATTTCCTTTTCCACCATAGGCCTCAAAGCGCTCCAAATGAACAGTTGCAGATTCTACAAAAAGAGTGTTTCAAAACTGCTCTTTCAAAAGAAGTGTTCAACTCTGTGAGTTGGATTCATACTTCACAAAGCAGTTTCACAGAACGCTTCTGTTTAATTTTTATGGGAAGATATTCCCGTTTCCAACGAAGGCCTGAAATGGCTCCAAATATCCACTTGCAGATTCTGCCAAAACAGAGTTTCAAAACTGCTCTATCAAAAGGAAGGCTTATCGCTCCGAGTTGAATGCACACATCATAAAGAGTTTTCTGAGAATGCTTCTGCCTGGTTTATAAGTGAAGATATTTCCTTTTCCACCATAGGCCTCAAAGCGCTCCAAATGAACACTTGCAGATTCTACAAAAAGAGTGTTTCATAACTGCTCTAGCAAAGGAAAGGTTCAACTCAGTGAGTTGAACACACACATCACAAAGCAGTTTGTGAGAATGCTTCTGTCCAGTTTTTATGAGAAGATATTCTCGCTTCTAACAAAGGCCTGAAAGAGCTCCAAATATCCACTTGCAGATGCTGCAAAAAGACTCTTTCCAAACTGCTCCATGAAAAGGAAGGTTCAACTCTGTGAGTTGAATGCACACATCATAAAGAAGTTTCAAAGAATGCTTCTGTCTAGGTTTTATGTGAAGATATTTCCTTTTCCACCATAGGCCTCAAAGCGCTCCAAATGAACACTTGCAAATTCTACAAAAAGAGTGTTTCATAACTGCTCTAGCAAAGGAAAGGTTCAACTCTGTGAGTTGAACACACACATCACAAAGCAGTTTGTGAGAATACTTCTGTCCAGTTTTTAAGAGAAGATATTCCCGCTTCTAACAAAGGCCTGAAAGAGCTCCAAATATCCACTTGCAGATGCTGCAGAAAGACTCTTTCCAAACTGCTCCATGAAAAGGAAGGTTCAACTCTGTGAGTTGAATGCACACATCATAAAGAAGTTTCAAAGAATGCTTCTGTCTAGGTTTTATGTGAAGGTATTTCCTTTTCCACCATAGGCCTCAAAGCGCTCCAAATGAACACTTGCAGATTGTACAAAAAGAGTGTTTCAAAACTGCTCTTTCAAAAGAAGTGTTCAACTCTGTGAGTTGGATTCATACTTCACAAAGCAGTTTCACAGAACGCTTCTGTTTAGTATTTATGGGAAGATATACCGGTTTCCAACGAAGGCCTGAAAGGACTCCAAATATCCACTTGCAGATTCTGCAAAAACACAGTTTCAAAACTGCTCTATCAAAAGGAAGGCTTATCTTTCCGAATTGAATGCACACATCATAAAGAGGTTTCTGAGAATGCTTCTGCCTGGTTTATAAGTGAAGATATTTCCTTTTCCAACATAGGCCTCAAAGCGCTCCAAAGGAACACTTGCAGATTCTACAAAAAGAGTGTTTCAAAACAGCTCTTTCAAAGGAAGTGTTCAACTCTGTGAGTTGGATTCATACTACACAAAGCAGTTTCACAGAACGCTTCTCTTTAGTTTTTATGGGAAGATATTCCCGTTTCCAACGAAGGCCTGAAATGGCTCCAAATATCCACTTGCAGATTCTGCAAAAATAGAGTTTCAAAACTGCTCTGTTAAAAGGAAGGCTTATCTCTCTGAGTTGAATGCAGACATCATAAAGAGGTTTCTGAGAATGCTTCTGCCTGGTTTATATGTGAAGATATTTCCTTTTCCACCATAGGCCTCAAAGCGCTCCAAATGAACACTTGCAGATTCTACAAAAAGAGTGTTTCATAACTGCTCTAGCAAAGGAAAGGTTCAACTCTGTGAGTTGAACACACACATCACAAAGCAGTTTGTGAGAATGCTTCTGTCCAGTTTTTATGAGAAGATATTCCCGCTTCTAACAAAGGCCTGAAAGAGCTCCAAATATCCACTTGCAGAT
Organism: Pongo pygmaeus; assembly: GCF_028885625.2. Taxonomy (NCBI): domain Eukaryota; kingdom Metazoa; phylum Chordata; class Mammalia; order Primates; family Hominidae; genus Pongo; species Pongo pygmaeus. Next base: position 24,038,666 of record NC_085930.1, read on the forward strand.
GCTGCAAAAAGACTCTTTCCAAACTGCTCCATGAAAAGGAAGGTTCAACTCTGCGAGTTGAATGCACACATCATAAAGAAGTTTCAAAGAATGCTTCTGTCTAGGTTTTATGTGAAGATATTTCCTTTTCCACCATAGGCCTCAAAGCGCTCCAAATGAACACTTGCAGATTCTACAAAAAGAGTGTTTCAAAACTGCTCTTTCAAAAGAAGTGTTCAACTCTGTGAGGTGGATTCATACTTCACAAAGCAGTTTCTCAGAACGCTTCTGTTTAGTTTTTATGGGAAGATATTCCCGTTTCCAACGAAGGCCTGAAAGGGCTCCAAATAACCACTTGCAGATTCTGCAGAAACACAGTTTCAAAACTGCTCTATCAAAAGGAAGGCTTATCTCTCCGAGCTGAATGCACACATCATAAAGAGGTTTCTGAGAATGCTTCTCCCTGGTTTATAAGTGAAGATATTTCCTTTTCCACCATAGGCCTCAAAGCGCTCCAAATGAACACTTGCAGATTCTATAAAAAGAGTGTTTCAAAACTGCTCTTTCAAAAGAAGTGTTCAACTCTGTGAGTTGGATTCATACTTCACAAAGCAGTTTGACAGAACGCTTCTCTTTAGTTTTTATGGGAAGATATTCCCGTTTCCAACGAAGGCCTGAAATGGCTCCAAATATCCACTTGCAGATTCTGCCAAAACAGAGTTTCAAAACTGCTCTATCAAAAGGAAGGCTTATCGCTCCCAGTTGAATGCACACATCATAAAGAGTTTTCTGAGAATGCTTCTGCCTGGTTTATAAGTGAAGATATTTCCTTTTCCACCATAGGCCTCAAAGCGCTCCAAATGAACACTTGCAGATTCTACAAAAAGAGTGTTTCATAACTGCTCTAGCAAAGGAAAGGTTCAACTCTGTGAGTTGAACACACACATCACAAAGCAGTTTGTGAGAATGCTTCTGTCCAGTTTTTATGAGAAGATATTCCCGCTTCTAACAAAGGCCTGAAAGAGCTCCAAATATCCACTTGCAGATGCTGCAAAAAGACTCTTTCCAAACTGCTGCATGAAAAGGAAGGTTCAACTCCGTGAGTTGAATGCGCACATCATAAAGAAGTTTCAAAGAATGCTTCTGTCTAGGTTTTATGTGAAGATATTTCCTTTTCCACCATAGGCCTCAAAGCGCTCCAAATGAACACTTGCAGATTCTACAAAAAGAGTGTTTCAAAACTGCTCTTTCAAAAGAGGTGTTCAACTCTGCGAGGTGGATTCATACTTCACAAAGCAGTTTCTCAGAACGCTTCTGTTTACTTTTTATGGGAAGATATTCCCGTTTCCAACGAAGGCCTGAAAGGGCTCCAAATAACCACTTGCAGATTCTGCAGAAACACAGTTTCAAAACTGCTCTATCAAAAGGAAGGCTTATCTCTCCGAGCTGAATGCACACATCATAAAGAGGTTTCTGAGAATGCTTCTCCCTGGTTTATAAGTGAAGATATTTCCTTTTCCACCATAGGCCTCAAAGCGCTCCAAATGAACACTTGCAGATTCTACAAAAAGAGTGTTTCAAAACAGCTCTTTCAAAGGAAGTGTTCAACTCTGTGAGTTGGATTCATACTACACAAAGCAGTTTCACAGAACGCTTCTCTTTAGTTTTTATGGGAAGATATTCCCGTTTCCAACGAAGGCCTGAAAGGGCTCCAAATATCCACTTGCAGATTCTGCAAAAATAGAGTTTCAAAACTGCTCTGTTAAAAGGAAGGCTTATCTCTCTGAGTTGAATGCAGACATCATAAAGAGGTTTCTGAGAATGCTTCTGCCTGGTTTATATGTGAAGATATTTCCTTTTCCACCATAGGCCTCAAAGCGCTCCAAATGAACACTTGCAGATTCTACAAAAGGAGTGTTTCATAACTGCTCTAGCAAAGGAAAGGTTCAACTCTGTGAGTTGAACACACACATCACAAAGCAGTTTGTGAGAATGCTTCTGTCCAGTTTTTAAGAGAAGATATTCCCGCTTCTAACAAAGGCCTGAAAGAGCTCCAAATATCCACTTGCAGATGCTGCAAAAAGACTCTTTCCAAACTGCTGCATGAAAAGGAAGGTTCAACTCCGTGAGTTGAATGCACACATCATAAAGAAGTTTCAAAGAATGCTTCTGTCTAGGTTTTATGTGAAGGTATTTCCTTTTCCACCATAGGCCTCAAAGCGCTCCAAATGAACACTTGCAGATTCTACAAAAAGAGTGTTTCAAAACTGCTCTTTCAAAAGAAGTGTTCACCTCTGTGAGTTGGATTCATACTTCACAAAGCAGTTTCTCAGAACGCTTCTGTTTAGTTTTTATGGGAAGATATTCCCGTTTCCAACGAAGGCCTGAAAGGGCTCCAAATAACCACATGCAGATTCTGCAGAAACACAGTTTCAAAACTGCTCTATCAAAAGGAAGGCTTATCTCTCCGAGTTGAATGCACACATCATAAAGAGGTTTCTGAGAATGCTTCTGCCTGGTTTATAAGTGAAGATATTTCCTTTTCCACCATAGGCCTCAAAGCGCTCCAAATGAACAGTTGCAGATTCTACAAAAAGAGTGTTTCAAAACTGCTCTTTCAAAAGAAGTGTTCAACTCTGTGAGTTGGATTCATACTTCACAAAGCAGTTTCACAGAACGCTTCTCTTTAGTTTTTATGGGAAGATATTCCCGTTTCCAAAGAAGGCCTGAAATGGCTCCAAATATCCACTTGCAGATTCTGCCAAAACAGAGTTTCAAAACTGCTCTATCAAAAGGAAGGCTTATCGCTCCGAGTTGAATGCACACATCATAAAGAGTTTTCTGAGAATGCTTCTGCCTGGTTTATAAGTGAAGATATTTCCTTTTCCACCATAGGCCTAAAAGCGCTCCAAATGAACACATGCAGATTCTACAAAAAGAGTGTTTCATAACTGCTTTAGCAAAGGAAAGGTTCAACTCTGTGAGTTGAACACACACATCACAAAGCAGTTTGTGAGAATGCTTCTGTCCAGTTTTTATGAGAAGATATTCCCGCTTCTAACAAAGGCCTGAAAGAGCTCCAAATATCCACTTGCAGATGCTGCAAAAAGACTCTTTCCAAACTGCTGCATGAAAAGGAAGGTTCAACTCCGTGAGTTGAATGCACACATCATAAAGAAGTTTCAAAGAATGCTTCTGTCTAGGTTTTATGTGAAGATATTTCCTTTTCCACCATAGGCCTCAAAGCGCTCCAAATGAACACTTGCAGATTCTACAAAAAGAGTGTTTCAAAACTGCTCTTTCAAAAGAAGTGTTCAACTCTGTGAGGTGGATTCATACTTCACAAAGCAGTTTCTCAGAACGCTTCTGTTTACTTTTTATGGGAAGATATTCCCGTTTCCAACGAAGGCCTGAAAGGGCTCCAAATAACCACTTGCAGATTCTGCAGAAACACAGTTTCAAAACTGCTCTATCAAAAGGAAGGCTTATCTCTCCGAGCTGAATGCACACATCATAAAGAGGTTTCTGAGAATGCTTCTCCCTGGTTTATAAGTGAAGATATTTCCTTTTCCACCATAGGCCTCAAAGCGCTCCAAATGAACACTTGCAGATTCTACAAAAAGAGTGTTTCAAAACAGCTCTTTCAAAGGAAGTGTTCAACTCTGTGAGTTGGATTCATACTACACAAAGCAGTTTCACAGAACGCTTCTCTTTAGTTTTTATGGGAAGATATTCCCGTTTCCAACGAAGGCCTGAAAGGGCTCCAAATATCCACTTGCAGATTCTGCAAAAATAGAGTTTCAAAACTGCTCTGTTAAAAGGAAGGCTTATCTCTCTGAGTTGAATGCAGACATCATAAAGAGGTTTCTGAGAATGCTTCTGCCTGGTTTATATGTGAAGATATTTCCTTTTCCATCATAGGCCTCAAAGCGCTCCAAATGAACACTTGCAGATTCTACAAAAGGAGTGTTTCATAACTGCTCTAGCAAAGGAAAGGTTCAACTCTGTGAGTTGAACACACACATCACAAAGCAGTTTGTGAGAATGCTTCTGTCCAGTTTTTAAGAGAAGATATTCCCGCTTCTAACAAAGGCCTGAAAGAGCTCCAAATATCCACTTGCAGATGCTGCAAAAAGACCCTTTCCAAACTGCTGCATGAAAAGGAAGGTTCAACTCCGTGAGTTGAATGCACACATCATAAAGAAGTTTCAAAGAATGCTTCTGTCTAGGTTTTATGTGAAGGTATTTCCTTTTCCACCATAGGCCTCAAAGCGCTCCAAATGAACACTTGCAGATTCTACAAAAAGAGTGTTTCAAAACTGCTCTTTCAAAAGAAGTGTTCAACTCTGTGAGTTGGATTCATACTTCACAAAGCAGTTTCTCAGAACGCTTCTGTTTAGTTTTTATGGGAAGATATTCCCGTTTCCAACGAAGGCCTGAAAGGGCTCCAAATAACCACATGCAGATTCTGCAGAAACACAGTTTCAAAACTACTCTATCAAAAGGAAGGCTTATCTCTCCGAGTTGAATGCACACATCATAAAGAGGTTTCTGAGAATGCTTCTGCCTGGTTTATAAGTGAAGATATTTCCTTTTCCACCATAGGCCTCAAAGCGCTCCAAATGAACACTTGCAGATTCTACAAAAAGAGTGTTTCAAAACTGCTCTTTCAAAAGAAGCGTTCAACTCTGTGAGTTGGATTCATACTTCACAAAGCAGTTTCACAGAACGCTTCTGTTTAGTTTTTATGGGAAGATATTCCCGTTTCCAACGAAGGCCTGAAATGGCTCCAAATATCCACTTGCAGATTCTGCCAAAACAGAGTTTCAAAACTGCTCTATCAAAAGGAAGGCTTATCGCTCCGAGTTGAATGCACACATCATAAAGAGTTTTCTGAGAATGCTTCTGCCTGGTTTATAAGTGAAGATATTTCCTTTTCCACCATAGGCCTCAAAGCGCTCCAAATGAACACTTGCAGATTCTACAAAAAGAGTGTTTCATAACTGCTCTAGCAAAGGAAAGGTTCAACTCTGTGAGTTGAACACACACATCACAAAGCAGTTTGTGAGAATGCTTCTGTCCAGTTTTTATGAGAAGATATTCCCGCTTCTAACAAAGGCCTCAAAGAGCTCCAAATATCCACTTGCAGATGCTGCAAAAAGACTCTTTCCAAACTGCTCCATGAAAAGGAAGGTTCAACTCTGTGAGTTGAATGCACACATCATAAAGAAGTTTCAAAGAATGCTTCTGTCTAGGTTTTATGTGAAGATATTTCCTTTTCCACCATAGGCCTCAAAGCGCTCCAAATGAACACTTGCAGATTCTACAAAAAGAGTGTTTCAAAACTGCTCTTTCAAAAGAAGTGTTCAACTCTGTGAGTTGGATTCATACTTCACAAAGCAGTTTCTCAGAACGCTTCTGTTTACTTTTTATGGGAAGATATTCCCGTTTCCAACGAAGGCCTGAAAGGGCTCCAAATAACCACTTGCAGATTCTGCAGAAACACAGTTTCAAAACTGCTCTATCAAAAGGAAGGCTTATCTCTCCGAGCTGAATGCACACATCATAAAGAGGTTTCTGAGAATGCTTCTCCCTGGTTTATAAGTGAAGATATTTCCTTTTCCACCATAGGCCTCAAAGCGCTCCAAATGAACACTTGCAGATTCTACAAAAAGAGTGTTTCAAAACAGCTCTTTCAAAGGAAGTGTTCAACTCTGTGAGTTGGATTCATACTACACAAAGCAGTTTCACAGAACGCTTCTCTTGAGTTTTTATGGGAAGATATTCCCGTTTCCAACGAAGGCCAGAAAGGGCTCCAAATATCCACTTGCAGATTCTGCAAAAATAGAGTTTCAAAACTGCTCTGTTAAAAGGAAGGCTTATCTCTCTGAGTTGAATGCAGACATCATAAAGAGGTTTCTGAGAATGCTTCTGCCTGGTTTATATGTGAAGATATTTCCTTTTCCACCATAGGCCTCAAAGCGCTCCAAATGAACACTTGCAGATTCTACAAAAGGAGAGTTTCATAACTGCTCTTGCAAAGGAAAGGTTCAACTCTGTGAGTTGAACACACACATCACAAAGCAGTTTGTGAGAATGCTTCTGTCCAGTTTTTAAGAGAAGATATTCCCGCTTCTAACAAAGGCCTGAAAGAGCTCCAAATATCCACTTGCAGATGCTGCAAAAAGACTCTTTCCAAACTGCTGCATGAAAAGGAAGGTTCAACTCCGTGAGTTGAATGCACACATCATAAAGAAGTTTCAAAGAATGCTTCTGTCTAGGTTTTATGTGAAGGTATTTCCTTTTCCACCATAGGCCTCAAAGCGCTCCAAATGAACACTTGCAGATTCTACAAAAAGAGTGTTTCAAAACTGCTCTTTCAAAAGAAGTGTTCAACTCTGTGAGTTGGATTCATACTTCACAAAGCAGTTTCACAGAACGCTTCTGTTTAGTATTCATGGGAAGATATTCCGGTTTCCAACGAAGGCCTGAAAGGACTCCAAATATCCACTTGCAGATTCTGCAAAAACACAGTTTCAAAACTGCTCTATCAAAAGGAAGGCTTATCTCTCCGAGTTGAATGCACACATCATAAAGAGGTTTCTGAGAATGCTTCTGCCTGGCTTATAAGTGAAGATATTTCCTTTTCCACCATAGGCCTCAAAGCGCTCCAAATGAACAGTTGCAGATTCTACAAAAAGAGTGTTTCAAAACTGCTCTTTCAAAAGAAGTGTTCAACTCTGTGAGTTGGATTCATACTTCACAAAGCAGTTTCACAGAACGCTTCTGTTTAATTTTTATGGGAAGATATTCCCGTTTCCAACGAAGGCCTGAAATGGCTCCAAATATCCACTTGCAGATTCTGCCAAAACAGAGTTTCAAAACTGCTCTATCAAAAGGAAGGCTTATCGCTCCGAGTTGAATGCACACATCATAAAGAGTTTTCTGAGAATGCTTCTGCCTGGTTTATAAGTGAAGATATTTCCTTTTCCACCATAGGCCTCAAAGCGCTCCAAATGAACACTTGCAGATTCTACAAAAAGAGTGTTTCATAACTGCTTTAGCAAAGGAAAGGTTCAACTCAGTGAGTTGAACACACACATCACAAAGCAGTTTGTGAGAATGCTTCTGTCCAGTTTTTATGAGAAGATATTCTCGCTTCTAACAAAGGCCTGAAAGAGCTCCAAATATCCACTTGCAGATGCTGCAAAAAGACTCTTTCCAAACTGCTCCATGAAAAGGAAGGTTCAACTCTGTGAGTTGAATGCACACATCATAAAGAAGTTTCAAAGAATGCTTCTGTCTAGGTTTTATGTGAAGATATTTCCTTTTCCACCATAGGCCTCAAAGCGCTCCAAATGAACACTTGCAAATTCTACAAAAAGAGTGTTTCATAACTGCTCTAGCAAAGGAAAGGTTCAACTCTGTGAGTTGAACACACACATCACAAAGCAGTTTGTGAGAATGCTTCTGTCCAGTTTTTAAGAGAAGATATTCCCGCTTCTAACAAAGGCCTGAAAGAGCTCCAAATATCCACTTGCAGATGCTGCAGAAAGACTCTTTCCAAACTGCTCCATGAAAAGGAAGGTTCAACTCTGTGAGTTGAATGCACACATCATAAAGAAGTTTCAAAGAATGCTTCTGTCTAGGTTTTATGTGAAGGTATTTCCTTTTCCACCATAGGCCTCAAAGCGCTCCAAATGAACACTTGCAGATTCTACAAAAAGAGTGTTTCAAAACTGCTCTTTCAAAAGAAGTGTTCAACTCTGTGAGTTGGATTCATACTTCACAAAGCAGTTTCACAGAACGCTTCTCTTTAGTTTTTATGGGAAGATATTCCCGTTTCCAACGAAGGCCTGAAATGGCTCCAAATATCCACTTGCAGATTCTGCCAAAACAGAGTTTCAAAACTGCTCTATCAAAAGGAAGGCTTATCGCTCCGAGTTGAATGCACACATCATAAAGAGTTTTCTGAGAATGCTTCTGCCTGGTTTATAAGTGAAGATATTTCCTTTTCCACCATAGGCCTCAAAGCGCTATAAATGAACACTTGCAGATTCTACAAAAAGAGTGTTTCATAACTGCTCTAGCAAAGGAAAGGTTCAACTCTGTGAGTTGAACACACACATCACAAAGCAGTTTGTGAGAATGCTTCTGTCCAGTTTTTATGAGAAGATATTCCCGCTTCTAACAAAGGCCTGAAAGAGCTCCAAATATCCACTTGCAGATGCTGCAAAAAGACTCTTTCCAAACTGCTGCATGAAAAGGAAGGTTCAACTCCGTGAGTTGAATGCGCACATCATAAAGAAGTTTCAAAGAATGCTTCTGTCTAGGTTTTATGTGAAGATATTTCCTTTTCCACCATAGGCCTCAAAGCGCTCCAAATGAACACTTGCAGATTCTACAAAAAGAGTGTTTCAAAACTGCTCTTTCAAAAGAAGTGTTCAACTCTGCGAGGTGGATTCATACTTCACAAAGCAGTTTCTCAGAACGCTTCTGTTTACTTTTTATGGGAAGATATTCCCGTTTCCAACGAAGGCCTGAAAGGGCTCCAAATAACCACTTGCAGATTCTGCAGAAACACAGTTTCAAAACTGCTCTATCAAAAGGAAGGCTTATCTCTCCGAGCTGAATGCACACATCATAAAGAGGTTTCTGAGAATGCTTCTCCCTGGTTTATAAGTGAAGATATTTCCTTTTCCACCATAGGCCTCAAAGCGCTCCAAATGAACACTTGCAGATTCTACAAAAAGAGTGTTTCAAAACAGGTCTTTCAAAGGAAGTGTTCAACTCTGTGAGTTGGATTCATACTACACAAAGCAGTTTCACAGAACGCTTCTCTTTAGTTTATATGGGAAGATATTCCCGTTTCCAACGAAGGCCTGAAAGGGCTCCAAATATCCACTTGCAGATTCTGCAAAAATAGAGTTTCAAAACTGCTCTGTTAAAAGGAAGGCTTATCTCTCTGAGTTGAATGCAGACATCATAAAGAGGTTTCTGAGAATGCTTCTGCCTGGTTTATATGTGAAGATATTTCCTTTTCCACCATAGGCCTCAAAGCGCTCCAAATGAACACTTGCAGATTCTACAAAAGGAGTGTTTCATAACTGCTCTAGCAAAGGAAAGGTTCAACTCTGTGAGTTGAACACACACATCACAAAGCAGTTTGTGAGAATGCTTCTGTCCAGTTTTTATGAGAAGATATTCCCGCTTCTAACAAAGGCCTGAAAGAGCTCCAAATATCCACTTGCAGATGCTGCAAAAAGACTCTTTCCAAACTGCTCCATGAAAAGGAAGGTTCAACTCTGTGAGTTGAATGCACACATCATAAAGAAGTTTCAAAGAATGCTTCTGTCTAGGTTTTATGTGAAGGTATTTCCTTTTCCACCATAGGCCTCAAAGCGCTCCAAATTAACACTTGCAGATTCTACAAAAAGAGTGTTTCAAAACTGCTCTTTCAAAAGAAGTGTTCAACTCTGTGAGTTGGATTCATACTTCACAAAGCAGTTTCTCAGAACGCTTCTGTTTAGTTTTTATGGGAAGATATTCCCGTTTCCAACGAAGGCCTGAAAGGGCTCCAAATAACCACATGCAGATTCTGCAGAAACACAGTTTCAAAACTGCTCTATCAAAAGGAAGGCTTATCTCTCCGAGTTGAATGCACACATCATAAAGAGGTTTCTGAGAATGCTTCTGCCTGGTTTATAAGTGAAGATATTTCCTTTTCCACCATAGGCCTCAAAGCGCTCCAAATGAACAGTTGCAGATTCTACAAAAACAGTGTTTCAAAACTGCTCTTTCAAAAGAAGTGTTCAACTCTGTGAGTTGGATTCATACTTCACAAAGCAGTTTCACAGAACGCTTCTCTTTAGTTTTTATGGGAAGATATTCCCGTTTCCAACGAAGGCCTGAAATGGCTCCAAATATCCACTTGCAGATTCTGCCAAAACAGAGTTTCAAAACTGCTCTATCAAAAGGAAGGCTTATCGCTCCGAGTTGAATGCACACATCATAAAGAGTTTTCTGAGAATGCTTCTGCCTGGTTTATAAGTGAAGATATTTCCTTTTCCACCATAGGCCTAAAAGCGCTCCAAATGAACACTTGCAGATTCTACAAAAAGAGTGTTTCATAACTGCTTTAGCAAAGGAAAGGTTCAACTCTGTGAGTTGAACACACACATCACAAAGCAGTTTGTGAGAATGCTTCTGTCCAGTTTTTATGAGAAGATATTCCCGCTTCTAACAAAGGCCTGAAAGAGCTCCAAATATCCACTTGCAGATGCTGCAAAAAGACTCTTTCCAAACTGCTGCATGAAAAGGAAGGTTCAACTCCGTGAGTTGAATGCGCACATCATAAAGAAGTTTCAAAGAATGCTTCTGTCTAGGTTTTATGTGAAGATATTTCCTTTTCCACCATAGGCCTCAAAGCGCTCCAAATGAACACTTGCAGATTCTACAAAAAGAGTGTTTCAAAACTGCTCTTTCAAAAGAAGTGTTCAACTCTGCGAGGTGGATTCATACTTCACAAAGCAGTTTCTCAGAACGCTTCTGTTTAGTTTTTATGGGAAGATATTCCCGTTTCCAACGAAGGCCTGAAAGGGCTCCAAATAACCACATGCAGATTCTGCAGAAACACAGTTTCAAAACTGCTCTATCAAAAGGAAGGCTTATCTCTCCGAGTTGAATGCACACATCATAAAGAGGTTTCTGAGAATGCTTCTGCCTGGTTTATAAGTGAAGATATTTCCTTTTCCACCATAGGCCTCAAAGCGCTCCAAATGAACACTTGCAGATTCTACAAAAAGAGTGTTTCAAAACTGCTCTTTCAAAAGAAGCGTTCAACTCTGTGAGTTGGATTCATACTTCCCAAAGCAGTTTCACAGAACGCTTCTGTTTAGTTTTTATGGGAAGATATTCCCGTTTCCAACGAAGGCCTGAAATGGCTCCAAATATCCACTTGCAGATTCTGCCAAAACAGAGTTTCAAAACTGCTCTATCAAAAGGAAGGCTTATCACTCCGAGTTGAATGCACACATCATAAAGAGTTTTCTGAGAATGCTTCTGCCTGGTTTATAAGTGAAGATATTTCCTTTTCCACCATAGGCCTCAAAGCGCTCCAAATGAACACTTGCAGATTCTACAAAAAGAGTGTTTCATAACTGCTCTAGCAAAGGAAAGGTTCAACTCTGTGAGTTGAACACACACATCACAAAGCAGTTTGTGAGAATGCTTCTGTCCAGTTTTTATGAGAAGATATTCCCGCTTCTAACAAAGGCCTCAAAGAGCTCCAAATATCCACTTGCAGATGCTGCAAAAAGACTCTTTCCAAACTGCTCCATGAAAAGGAAGGTTCAACTCTGTGAGTTGAATGCACACATCATAAAGAAGTTTCAAAGAATGCTTCTGTCTAGGTTTTATGTGAAGATATTTCCTTTTCCACCATAGGCCTCAAAGCGCTCCAAATGAACACTTGCAGATTCTACAAAAAGAGTGTTTCAAAACTGCTCTTTCAAAAGAAGTGTTCAACTCTGTGAGGTGGATTCATACTTCACAAAGCAGTTTCTCAGAACGCTTCTGTTTACTTTTTATGGGAAGATATTCCCGTTTCCAACGAAGGCCTGAAAGGGCTCCAAATAACCACTTGCAGATTCTGCAGAAACACAGTTTCAAAACTGCTCTATCAAAAGGAAGGCTTATCTCTCCGAGCTGAATGCACACATCATAAAGAGGTTTCTGAGAATGCTTCTCCCTGGTTTATAAGTGAAGATATTTCCTTTTCCACCATAGGCCTCAAAGCGCTCCAAATGAACACTTGCAGATTCTACAAAAAGAGTGTTTCAAAACAGCTCTTTCAAAGGAAGTGTTCAACTCTGTGAGTTGGATTCATACTACACAAAGCAGTTTCACAGAACGCTTCTCTTTAGTTTTTATGGGAAGATATTCCCGTTTCCATCGAAGGCCTGAAAGGGCTCCAAATATCCACTTGCAGATTCTGCAAAAATAGAGTTTCAAAACTGCTCTGTTAAAAGGAAGGCTTATCTCTCTGAGTTGAATGCAGACATCATAAAGAGGTTTCTGAGAATGCTTCTGCCTGGTTTATATGTGAAGATATTTCCTTTTCCACCATAGGCCTCAAAGCGCTCCAAATGAACACTTGCAGATTCTACAAAAGGAGTGTTTCATAACTGCTCTAGCAAAGGAAAGGTTCAACTCTGTGAGTTGAACACACACATCACAAAGCAGTTTGTGAGAATGCTTCTGTCCAGTTTTTAAGAGAAGATATTCCCGCTTCTAACAAAGGCCTGAAAGAGCTCCAAATATCCACTTGCAGATGCTGCAAAAAGACTCTTTCCAAACTGCTGCATGAAAAGGAAGGTTCAACTCCGTGAGTTGAATGCACACATCATAAAGAAGTTTCAAAGAATGCTTCTGTCTAGGTTTTATGTGAAGGTATTTCCTTTTCCACCATAGGCCTCAAAGCGCTCCAAATGAACACTTGCAGATTCTACAAAAAGAGTGTTTCAAAACTGCTCTTTCAAAAGAAGTGTTCAACTCTGTGATTTGGATTCATACTTCACAAAGCAGTTTCTCAGAACGCTTCTGTTTAGTTTTTATGGGAAGATATTCCCGTTTCCAACGAAGGCCTGAAAGGGCTCCAAATAACCACTTGCAGATTCCGCAGAAACACAGTTTCAAAACTGCTCTATCAAAAGGAAGGCTTATCTCTCCGAGTTGAATGCACACATCATAAAGAGGTTTCTGAGAATGCTTCTGCCTGGTTTATAAGTGAAGATATTTCCTTTTCCACCATAGGCCTCAAAGCGCTCCAAATGAACAGTTGCAGATTCTACAAAAAGAGTGTTTCAAAACTGCTCTTTCAAAAGAAGTGTTCAACTCTGTGAGTTGGATTCATACTTCTCAAAGCAGTTTCACAGAACGCTTCTGTTTAATTTTTATGGGAAGATATTCCCGTTTCCAACGAAGGCCTGAAATGGCTCCAAATATCCACTTGCAGATTCTGCCAAAACAGAGTTTCAAAACTGCTCTATCAAAAGGAAGGCTTATCGCTCCGAGTTGAATGCACACATCATAAAGAGGTTTCTGAGAATGCTTCTGCCTGGTTTATAAGTGAAGATATTTCCTTTTCCACCATAGGCCTCAAAGCGCTCCAAATGAACACTTGCAGATTCTACAAAAAGAGTGTTTCATAACTGCTCTAGCAAAGGAAAGGTTCAACTCAGTGAGTTGAACACACACATCACAAAGCAGTTTGTGAGAATGCTTCTGTCCAGTTTTTATGAGAAGATATTCTCGCTTCTAACAAAGGCTTGAAAGAGCTCCAAATATCCACTTGCAGATGCTGCAAAAAGACTCTTTCCAAACTGCTCCATGAAAAGGAAGGTTCAACTCTGTGAGTTGAATGCACACATCATAAAGAAGTTTCAAAGAATGCTTCTGTCTAGGTTTTATGTGAAGATATTTCCTTTTCCACCATAGGCCTCAAAGCGCTCCAAATGAACACTTGCAAATTCTACAAAAAGAGTGTTTCATAACTGCTCTAGCAAAGGAAAGGTTCAACTCTGTGAGTTGAACACACACATCACAAAGCAGTTTGTGAGAATGCTTCTGTCCAGTTTTTAAGAGAAGATATTCCCGCTTCTAACAAAGGCCTGAAAGAGCTCCAAATATCCACTTGCAGATGCTGCAGAAAGACTCTTTCCAAACTGCTCCATGAAAAGGAAGGTTCAACTCTGTGAGTTGAATGCACACATCATAAAGAAGTTTCAAAGAATGCTTCTGTCTAGGTTTTATGTGAAGGTATTTCCTTTTCCACCATAGGCCTCAAAGCGCTCCAAATGAACACTTGCAGATTCTACAAAAAGAGTGTTTCAAAACTGCTCTTTCAAAAGAAGTGTTCAACTCTGTGAGTTGGATTCATACTTCACAAAGCAGTTTCACAGAACGCTTCTGTTTAGTATTTATGGGAAGATATTCCGGTTTCCAACGAAGGCCTGAAAGGACTCCAAATATCCACTTGCAGATTCTGCAAAAACACAGTTTCAAAACTGCTCTATCAAAAGGAAGGCTTATCTCTCCGAATTGAATGCACACATCATAAAGAGGTTTCTGAGAATGCTTCTGCCTGGTTTATAAGTGAAGATATTTCCTTTTCCACCATAGGCCTCAAAGCGCTCCAAAGGAACACTTGCAGATTCTACAAAAAGAGTGTTTCAAAACAGCTCTTTCAAAGGAAGTGTTCAACTCTGTGAGTTGGATTCATACTACACAAAGCAGTTTCACAGAACGCTTCTCTTTAGTTTTTATGGGAAGATATTCCCGTTTCCAACGAAGGCCTGAAATGGCTCCAAATATCCACTTGCAGATTCTGCAAAAATAGAGTTTCAAAACTGCTCTGTTAAAAGGAAGGCTTATCTCTCTGAGTTGAATGCAGACATCATAAAGAGGTTTCTGAGAATGCTTCTGCCTGGTTTATATGTGAAGATATTTCCTTTTCCACCATAGGCCTCAAAGCGCTCCAAATGAACACTTGCAGATTCTACAAAAAGAGTGTTTCATAACTGCTCTAGCAAAGGAAAGGTTCAACTCTGTGAGTTGAACACACACATCACAAAGCAGTTTGTGAGAATGCTTCTGTCCAGTTTTTATGAGAAGATATTCCCGCTTCTAACAAAGGCCTGAAAGAGCTCCAAATATCCACTTGCAGATGCTGCAAAAAGACTCTTTCCAAACTGCTCCATGAAAAGGAAGGTTCAACTCTGCGAGTTGAATGCACACATCATAAAGAAGTTTCAAAGAATGCTTCTGTCTAGGTTTTATGTGAAGATATTTCCTTTTCCACCATAGGCCTCAAAGCGCTCCAAATGAACACTTGCAGATTCTACAAAAAGAGTGTTTCAAAACTGCTCTTTCAAAAGAAGTGTTCAACTCTGTGAGGTGGATTCATACTTCACAAAGCAGTTTCTCAGAACGCTTCTGTTTAGTTTTTATGGGAAGATATTCCCGTTTCCAACGAAGGCCTGAAAGGGCTCCAAATAACCACTTGCAGATTCTGCAGAAACACAGTTTCAAAACTGCTCTATCAAAAGGAAGGCTTATCTCTCCGAGCTGAATGCACACATCATAAAGAGGTTTCTGAGAATGCTTCTCCCTGGTTTATAAGTGAAGATATTTCCTTTTCCACCATAGGCCTCAAAGCGCTCCAAATGAACACTTGCAGATTCTACAAAAAGAGTGTTTCAAAACTGCTCTTTCAAAAGAAGTGTTCAACTCTGTGAGTTGGATTCATACTTCACAAAGCAGTTTCACAGAACGCTTCTCTTTAGTTTTTATGGGAAGATATTCCCGTTTCCAACGAAGGCCTGAAATGGCTCCAAATATCCACTTGCAGATTCTGCCAAAACAGAGTTTCAAAACTGCTCTATCAAAAGGAAGGCTTATCGCTCCGAGTTGAATGCACACATCATAAAGAGTTTTCTGAGAATGCTTCTGCCTGGTTTATAAGTGAAGATATTTCCTTTTCCACCATAGGCCTCAAAGCGCTCCAAATGAACACTTGCAGATTCTACAAAAAGAGTGTTTCATAACTGCTCTAGCAAAGGAAAGGTTCAACTCTGTGAGTTGAACACACACATCACAAAGCAGTTTGTGAGAATGCTTCTGTCCAGTTTTTATGAGAAGATATTCCCGCTTCTAACAAAGGCCTGAAAGAGCTCCAAATATCCACTTGCAGATGCTGCAAAAAGACTCTTTCCAAACTGCTGCATGAAAAGGAAGGTTCAACTCCGTGAGTTGAATGCGCACATCATAAAGAAGTTTCAAAGAATGCTTCTGTCTAGGTTTTATGTGAAGATATTTCCTTTTCCACCATAGGCCTCAAAGCGCTCCAAATGAACACTTGCAGATTCTACAAAAAGAGTGTTTCAAAACTGCTCTTTCAAAAGAAGTGTTCAACTCTGCGAGGTGGATTCATACTTCACAAAGCAGTTTCTCAGAACGCTTCTGTTTACTTTTTATGGGAAGATATTCCCGTTTCCAACGAAGGCCTGAAAGGGCTCCAAATAACCACTTGCAGATTCTGCAGAAACACAGTTTCAAAACTGCTCTATCAAAAGGAAGGCTTATCTCTCCGAGCTGAATGCACACATCATAAAGAGGTTTCTGAGAATGCTTCTCCCTGGTTTATAAGTGAAGATATTTCCTTTTCCACCATAGGCCTCAAAGCGCTCCAAATGAACACTTGCAGATTCTACAAAAAGAGTGTTTCAAAACAGCTCTTTCAAAGGAAGTGTTCAACTCTGTGAGTTGGATTCATACTACACAAAGCAGTTTCACAGAACGCTTCTCTTTAGTTTTTATGGGAAGATATTCCCGTTTCCAACGAAGGCCTGAAAGGGCTCCAAATATCCACTTGCAGATTCTGCAAAAATAGAGTTTCAAAACTGCTCTGTTAAAAGGAAGGCTTATCTCTCTGAGTTGAATGCAGACATCATAAAGAGGTTTCTGAGAATGCTTCTGCCTGGTTTATATGTGAAGATATTTCCTTTTCCATCATAGGCCTCAAAGCGCTCCAAATGAACACTTGCAGATTCTACAAAAGGAGTGTTTCATAACTGCTCTAGCAAAGGAAAGGTTCAACTCTGTGAGTTGAACACACACATCACAAAGCAGTTTGTGAGAATGCTTCTGTCCAGTTTTTAAGAGAAGATATTCCCGCTTCTAACAAAGGCCTGAAAGAGCTCCAAATATCCACTTGCAGATGCTGCAAAAAGACCCTTTCCAAACTGCTGCATGAAAAGGAAGGTTCAACTCCGTGAGTTGAATGCACACATCATAAAGAAGTTTCAAAGAATGCTTCTGTCTAGGTTTTATGTGAAGGTATTTCCTTTTCCACCATAGGCCTCAAAGCGCTCCAAATGAACACTTGCAGATTCTACAAAAAGAGTGTTTCAAAACTGCTCTTTCAAAAGAAGTGTTCAACTCTGTGAGTTGGATTCATACTTCACAAAGCAGTTTCTCAGAACGCTTCTGTTTAGTTTTTATGGGAAGATATTCCCGTTTCCAACGAAGGCCTGAAAGGGCTCCAAATAACCACATGCAGATTCTGCAGAAACACAGTTTCAAAACTGCTCTATCAAAAGGAAGGCTTATCTCTCCGAGTTGAATGCACACATCATAAAGAGGTTTCTGAGAATGCTTCTGCCTGGTTTATAAGTGAAGATATTTCCTTTTCCACCATAGGCCTCAAAGCGCTCCAAATGAACACTTGCAGATTCTACAAAAAGAGTGTTTCAAAACTGCTCTTTCAAAAGAAGCGTTCAACTCTGTGAGTTGGATTCATACTTCACAAAGCAGTTTCACAGAACGCTTCTGTTTAGTTTTTATGGGAAGATATTCCCGTTTCCAACGAAGGCCTGAAATGGCTCCAAATATCCACTTGCAGATTCTGCCAAAACAGAGTTTCAAAACTGCTCTATCAAAAGGAAGGCTTATCGCTCCGAGTTGAATGCACACATCATAAAGAGTTTTCTGAGAATGCTTCTGCCTGGTTTATAAGTGAAGATATTTCCTTTTCCACCATAGGCCTCAAAGCGCTCCAAATGAACACTTGCAGATTCTACAAAAAGAGTGTTTCATAACTGCTCTAGCAAAGGAAAGGTTCAACTCTGTGAGTTGAACACACACATCACAAAGCAGTTTGTGAGAATGCTTCTGTCCAGTTTTTATGAGAAGATATTCCCGCTTCTAACAAAGGCCTCAAAGAGCTCCAAATATCCACTTGCAGATGCTGCAAAAAGACTCTTTCCAAACTGCTCCATGAAAAGGAAGGTTCAACTCTGTGAGTTGAATGCACACATCATAAAGAAGTTTCAAAGAATGCTTCTGTCTAGGTTTTATGTGAAGATATTTCCTTTTCCACCATAGGCCTCAAAGCGCTCCAAATGAACACTTGCAGATTCTACAAAAAGAGTGTTTCAAAACTGCTCTTTCAAAAGAAGTGTTCAACTCTGTGAGTTGGATTCATACTTCACAAAGCAGTTTCTCAGAACGCTTCTGTTTACTTTTTATGGGAAGATATTCCCGTTTCCAACGAAGGCCTGAAAGGGCTCCAAATAACCACTTGCAGATTCTGCAGAAACACAGTTTCAAAACTGCTCTATCAAAAGGAAGGCTTATCTCTCCGAGCTGAATGCACACATCATAAAGAGGTTTCTGAGAATCCTTCTCCCTGGTTTATAAGTGAAGATATTTCCTTTTCCACCATAGGCCTCAAAGCGCTCCAAATGAACACTTGCAGATTCTACAAAAAGAGTGTTTCAAAACAGCTCTTTCAAAGGAAGTGTTCAACTCTGTGAGTTGGATTCATACTACACAAAGCAGTTTCACAGAACGCTTCTCTTGAGTTTTTATGGGAAGATATTCCCGTTTCCAACGAAGGCCTGAAAGGGCTCCAAATATCCACTTGCAGATTCTGCAAAAATAGAGTTTCAAAACTGCTCTGTTAAAAGGAAGGCTTATCTCTCTGAGTTGAATGCAGACATCATAAAGAGGTTTCTGAGAATGCTTCTGCCTGGTTTATATGTGAAGATATTTCCTTTTCCACCATAGGCCTCAAAGCGCTCCAAATGAACACTTGCAGATTCTACAAAAGGAGAGTTTCATAACTGCTCTTGCAAAGGAAAGGTTCAATTCTGTGAGTTGAACACACACATCACAAAGCAGTTTGTGAGAATGCTTCTGTCCAGTTTTTAAGAGAAGATATTCCCGCTTCTAACAAAGGCCTGAAAGAGCTCCAAATATCCACTTGCAGATGCTGCAAAAAGACTCTTTCCAAACTGCTGCATGAAAAGGAAGGTTCAACTCCGTGAGTTGAATGCACACATCATAAAGAAGTTTCAAAGAATGCTTCTGTCTAGGTTTTATGTGAAGGTATTTCCTTTTCCACCATAGGCCTCAAAGCGCTCCAAATGAACACTTGCAGATTCTACAAAAAGAGTGTTTCAAAACTGCTCTTTCAAAAGAAGTGTTCAACTCTGTGAGGTGGATTCATACTTCACAAAGCAGTTTCTCAGAACGCTTCTGTTTACTTTTTATGGGAAGATTTTCCCGTTTCCAGCGAAGGCCTGAAAGGGCTCCAAATAACCACTTGCAGATTCTGCAGAAACACAGTTTCAAAACTGCTCTATCAAAAGGAAGGCTTATCTCTCCGAGCTGAATGCACACATCATAAAGAGGTTTCTGAGAATGCTTCTCCCTGGTTTATAAGTGAAGATATTTCCTTTTCCACCATAGGCCTCAAAGCGCTCCAAATGAACACTTGCAGATTCTACAAAAAGAGTGTTTCAAAACAGCTCTTTCAAAGGAAGTGTTCAACTCTGTGAGTTGGATTCATACTACACAAAGCAGTTTCACAGAACGCTTCTCTTTAGTTTTTATGGGAAGATATTCCCGTTTCCAACGAAGGCCTGAAAGGGCTCCAAATATCCACTTGCAGATTCTGCAAAAATAGAGTTTCAAAACTGCTCTGTTAAAAGGAAGGCTTATCTCTCTGAGTTGAATGCAGACATCATAAAGAGGTTTCTGAGAATGCTTCTGCCTGGTTTATATGTGAAGATATTTCCTTTTCCACCATAGGCCTCAAAGCGCTCCAAATGAACACTTGCAGATTCTACAAAAGGAGTGTTTCATAACTGCTCTAGCAAAGGAAAGGTTCAACTCTGTGAGTTGAACACACACATCACAAAGCAGTTTGTGAGAATGCTTCTGTCCAGTTTTTAAGAGAAGATATTCCCGCTTCTAACAAAGGCCTGAAAGAGCTCCAAATATCCACTTGCAGATGCTGCAAAAAGACTCTTTCCAAACTGCTGCATGAAAAGGAAGGTTCAACTCCGTGAGTTGAATGCACACATCATAAAGAAGTTTCAAAGAATGCTTCTGTCTAGGTTTTATGTGAAGGTATTTCCTTTTCCACCACAGGCCTCAAAGCGCTCCAAATGAACACTTGCAGATTCTACAAAAAGAGTGTTTCAAAACTGCTCTTTCAAAAGAAGTGTTCAACTCTGTGAGTTGGATTCATACTTCACAAAGCAGTTTCACAGAACGCTTCTGTTTAGTATTCATGGGAAGATATTCCGGTTTCCAACGAAGGCCTGAAAGGACTCCAAATATCCACTTGCAGATTCTGCAAAAACACAGTTTCAAAACTGCTCTATCAAAAGGAAGGCTTATCTCTCCGAGTTGAATGCACACATCATAAAGAGGTTTCTGAGAATGCTTCTGCCTGGCTTATAAGTGAAGATATTTCCTTTTCCACCATAGGCCTCAAAGCGCTCCAAATGAACAGTTGCAGATTCTACAAAAAGAGTGTTTCAAAACTGCTCTTTCAAAAGAAGTGTTCAACTCTGTGAGTTGGATTCATACTTCACAAAGCAGTTTCACAGAACGCTTCTGTTTAATTTTTATGGGAAGATATTCCCGTTTCCAACGAAGGCCTGAAATGGCTCCAAATATCCACTTGCAGATTCTGCCAAAACAGAGTTTCAAAACTGCTCTATCAAAAGGAAGGCTTATCGCTCCGAGTTGAATGCACACATCATAAAGAGTTTTCTGAGAATGCTTCTGCCTGGTTTATAAGTGAAGATATTTCCTTTTCCACCATAGGCCTCAAAGCGCTCCAAATGAACACTTGCAGATTCTACAAAAAGAGTGTTTCATAACTGCTCTAGCAAAGGAAAGGTTCAACTCAGTGAGTTGAACACACACATCACAAAGCAGTTTGTGAGAATGCTTCTGTCCAGTTTTTATGAGAAGATATTCTCGCTTCTAACAAAGGCCTGAAAGAGCTCCAAATATCCACTTGCAGATGCTGCAAAAAGACTCTTTCCAAACTGCTCCATGAAAAGGAAGGTTCAACTCTGTGAGTTGAATGCACACATCATAAAGAAGTTTCAAAGAATGCTTCTGTCTAGGTTTTATGTGAAGATATTTCCTTTTCCACCATAGGCCTCAAAGCGCTCCAAATGAACACTTGCAAATTCTACAAAAAGAGTGTTTCATAACTGCTCTAGCAAAGGAAAGGTTCAACTCTGTGAGTTGAACACACACATCACAAAGCAGTTTGTGAGAATGCTTCTGTCCAGTTTTTAAGAGAAGATATTCCCGCTTCTAACAAAGGCCTGAAAGAGCTCCAAATATCCACTTGCAGATGCTGCAGAAAGACTCTTTCCAAACTGCTCCATGAAAAGGAAGGTTCAACTCTGTGAGTTGAATGCACACATCATAAAGAAGTTTCAAAGAATGCTTCTGTCTAGGTTTTATGTGAAGGTATTTCCTTTTCCACCATAGGCCTCAAAGCGCTCCAAATGAACACTTGCAGATTCTACAAAAAGAGTGTTTCAAAACTGCTCTTTCAAAAGAAGTGTTCAACTCTGTGAGTTGGATTCATACTTCACAAAGCAGTTTCACAGAACGCTTCTCTTTAGTTTTTATGGGAAGATATTCCCGTTTCCAACGAAGGCCTGAAATGGCTCCAAATATCCACTTGCAGATTCTGCCAAAACAGAGTTTCAAAACTGCTCTATCAAAAGGAAGGCTTATCGCTCCGAGTTGAATGCACACATCATAAAGAGTTTTCTGAGAATGCTTCTGCCTGGTTTATAAGTGAAGATATTTCCTTTTCCACCATAGGCCTCAAAGCGCTATAAATGAACACTTGCAGATTCTACAAAAAGAGTGTTTCATAACTGCTCTAGCAAAGGAAAGGTTCAACTCTGTGAGTTGAACACACACATCACAAAGCAGTTTGTGAGAATGCTTCTGTCCAGTTTTTATGAGAAGATATTCCCGCTTCTAACAAAGGCCTGAAAGAGCTCCAAATATCCACTTGCAGATGCTGCAAAAAGACTCTTTCCAAACTGCTGCATGAAAAGGAAGGTTCAACTCCGTGAGTTGAATGCGCACATCATAAAGAAGTTTCAAAGAATGCTTCTGTCTAGGTTTTATGTGAAGATATTTCCTTTTCCACCATAGGCCTCAAAGCGCTCCAAATGAACACTTGCAGATTCTACAAAAAGAGTGTTTCAAAACTGCTCTTTCAAAAGAAGTGTTCAACTCTGCGAGGTGGATTCATACTTCACAAAGCAGTTTCTCAGAACGCTTCTGTTTACTTTTTATGGGAAGATATTCCCGTTTCCAACGAAGGCCTGAAAGGGCTCCAAATAACCACTTGCAGATTCTGCAGAAACACAGTTTCAAAACTGCTCTATCAAAAGGAAGGCTTATCTCTCCGAGCTGAATGCACACATCATAAAGAGGTTTCTGAGAATGCTTCTCCCTGGTTTATAAGTGAAGATATTTCCTTTTCCACCATAGGCCTCAAAGCGCTCCAAATGAACACTTGCAGATTCTACAAAAAGAGTGTTTCAAAACAGCTCTTTCAAAGGAAGTGTTCAACTCTGTGAGTTGGATTCATACTACACAAAGCAGTTTCACAGAACGCTTCTCTTTAGTTTATATGGGAAGATATTCCCGTTTCCAACGAAGGCCTGAAAGGGCTCCAAATATCCACTTGCAGATTCTGCAAAAATAGAGTTTCAAAACTGCTCTGTTAAAAGGAAGGCTTATCTCTCTGAGTTGAATGCAGACATCATAAAGAGGTTTCTGAGAATGCTTCTGCCTGGTTTATATGTGAAGATATTTCCTTTTCCACCATAGGCCTCAAAGCGCTCCAAATGAACACTTGCAGATTCTACAAAAGGAGTGTTTCATAACTGCTCTAGCAAAGGAAAGGTTCAACTCTGTGAGTTGAACACACACATCACAAAGCAGTTTGTGAGAATGCTTCTGTCCAGTTTTTATGAGAAGATATTCCCGCTTCTAACAAAGGCCTGAAAGAGCTCCAAATATCCACTTGCAGATGCTGCAAAAAGACTCTTTCCAAACTGCTCCATGAAAAGGAAGGTTCAACTCTGTGAGTTGAATGCACACATCATAAAGAAGTTTCAAAGAATGCTTCTGTCTAGGTTTTATGTGAAGGTATTTCCTTTTCCACCATAGGCCTCAAAGCGCTCCAAATTAACACTTGCAGATTCTACAAAAAGAGTGTTTCAAAACTGCTCTTTCAAAAGAAGTGTTCAACTCTGTGAGTTGGATTCATACTTCACAAAGCAGTTTCTCAGAACGCTTCTGTTTAGTTTTTATGGGAAGATATTCCCGTTTCCAACGAAGGCCTGAAAGGGCTCCAAATAACCACATGCAGATTCTGCAGAAACACAGTTTCAAAACTGCTCTATCAAAAGGAAGGCTTATCTCTCCGAGTTGAATGCACACATCATAAAGAGGTTTCTGAGAATGCTTCTGCCTGGTTTATAAGTGAAGATATTTCCTTTTCCACCATAGGCCTCAAAGCGCTCCAAATGAACAGTTGCAGATTCTACAAAAACAGTGTTTCAAAACTGCTCTTTCAAAAGAAGTGTTCAACTCTGTGAGTTGGATTCATACTTCACAAAGCAGTTTCACAGAACGCTTCTCTTTAGTTTTTATGGGAAGATATTCCCGTTTCCAACGAAGGCCTGAAATGGCTCCAAATATCCACTTGCAGATTCTGCCAAAACAGAGTTTCAAAACTGCTCTATCAAAAGGAAGGCTTATCGCTCCGAGTTGAATGCACACATCATAAAGAGTTTTCTGAGAATGCTTCTGCCTGGTTTATAAGTGAAGATATTTCCTTTTCCACCATAGGCCTAAAAGCGCTCCAAATGAACACTTGCAGATTCTACAAAAAGAGTGTTTCATAACTGCTTTAGCAAAGGAAAGGTTCAACTCTGTGAGTTGAACACACACATCACAAAGCAGTTTGTGAGAATGCTTCTGTCCAGTTTTTATGAGAAGATATTCCCGCTTCTAACAAAGGCCTGAAAGAGCTCCAAATATCCACTTGCAGATGCTGCAAAAAGACTCTTTCCAAACTGCTGCATGAAAAGGAAGGTTCAACTCCGTGAGTTGAATGCGCACATCATAAAGAAGTTTCAAAGAATGCTTCTGTCTAGGTTTTATGTGAAGATATTTCCTTTTCCACCATGGGCCTCAAAGCGCTCCAAATGAACACTTGCAGATTCTACAAAAAGAGTGTTTCAAAACTGCTCTTTCAAAAGAAGTGTTCAACTCTGCGAGGTGGATTCATACTTCACAAAGCAGTTTCTCAGAACGCTTCTGTTTAGTTTTTATGGGAAGATATTCCCGTTTCCAACGAAGGCCTGAAAGGGCTCCAAATAACCACATGCAGATTCTGCAGAAACACAGTTTCAAAACTGCTCTATCAAAAGGAAGGCTTATCTCTCCGAGTTGAATGCACACATCATAAAGAGGTTTCTGAGAATGCTTCTGCCTGGTTTATAAGTGAAGATATTTCCTTTTCCACCATAGGCCTCAAAGCGCTCCAAATGAACACTTGCAGATTCTACAAAAAGAGTGTTTCAAAACTGCTCTTTCAAAAGAAGCGTTCAACTCTGTGAGTTGGATTCATACTTCCCAAAGCAGTTTCACAGAACGCTTCTGTTTAGTTTTTATGGGAAGATATTCCCGTTTCCAACGAAGGCCTGAAATGGCTCCAAATATCCACTTGCAGATTCTGCCAAAACAGAGTTTCAAAACTGCTCTATCAAAAGGAAGGCTTATCACTCCGAGTTGAATGCACACATCATAAAGAGTTTTCTGAGAATGCTTCTGCCTGGTTTATAAGTGAAGATATTTCCTTTTCCACCATAGGCCTCAAAGCGCTCCAAATGAACACTTGCAGATTCTACAAAAAGAGTGTTTCATAACTGCTCTAGCAAAGGAAAGGTTCAACTCTGTGAGTTGAACACACACATCACAAAGCAGTTTGTGAGAATGCTTCTGTCCAGTTTTTATGAGAAGATATTCCCGCTTCTAACAAAGGCCTCAAAGAGCTCCAAATATCCACTTGCAGATGCTGCAAAAAGACTCTTTCCAAACTGCTCCATGAAAAGGAAGGTTCAACTCTGTGAGTTGAATGCACACATCATAAAGAAGTTTCAAAGAATGCTTCTGTCTAGGTTTTATGTGAAGATATTTCCTTTTCCACCATAGGCCTCAAAGCGCTCCAAATGAACACTTGCAGATTCTACAAAAAGAGTGTTTCAAAACTGCTCTTTCAAAAGAAGTGTTCAACTCTGTGAGGTGGATTCATACTTCACAAAGCAGTTTCTCAGAACGCTTCTGTTTACTTTTTATGGGAAGATATTCCCGTTTCCAACGAAGGCCTGAAAGGGCTCCAAATAACCACTTGCAGATTCTGCAGAAACACAGTTTCAAAACTGCTCTATCAAAAGGAAGGCTTATCTCTCCGAGCTGAATGCACACATCATAAAGAGGTTTCTGAGAATGCTTCTCCCTGGTTTATAAGTGAAGATATTTCCTTTTCCACCATAGGCCTCAAAGCGCTCCAAATGAACACTTGCAGATTCTACAAAAAGAGTGTTTCAAAACAGCTCTTTCAAAGGAAGTGTTCAACTCTGTGAGTTGGATTCATACTACACAAAGCAGTTTCACAGAACGCTTCTCTTTAGTTTTTATGGGAAGATATTCCCGTTTCCATCGAAGGCCTGAAAGGGCTCCAAATATCCACTTGCAGATTCTGCAAAAATAGAGTTTCAAAACTGCTCTGTTAAAAGGAAGGCTTATCTCTCTGAGTTGAATGCAGACATCATAAAGAGGTTTCTGAGAATGCTTCTGCCTGGTTTATATGTGAAGATATTTCCTTTTCCACCATAGGCCTCAAAGCGCTCCAAATGAACACTTGCAGATTCTACAAAAGGAGTGTTTCATAACTGCTCTAGCAAAGGAAAGGTTCAACTCTGTGAGTTGAACACACACATCACAAAGCAGTTTGTGAGAATGCTTCTGTCCAGTTTTTAAGAGAAGATATTCCCGCTTCTAACAAAGGCCTGAAAGAGCTCCAAATATCCACTTGCAGATGCTGCAAAAAGACTCTTTCCAAACTGCTGCATGAAAAGGAAGGTTCAACTCCGTGAGTTGAATGCACACATCATAAAGAAGTTTCAAAGAATGCTTCTGTCTAGGTTTTATGTGAAGGTATTTCCTTTTCCACCATAGTCCTCAAAGCGCTCCAAATGAACACTTGCAGATTCTACAAAAAGAGTGTTTCAAAACTGCTCTTTCAAAAGAAGTGTTCAACTCTGTGAGTTGGATTCATACTTCACAAAGCAGTTTCTCAGAACGCTTCTGTTTAGTTTTTATGGGAAGATATTCCCGTTTCCAACGAAGGCCTGAAAGGGCTCCAAATAACCACTTGCAGATTCCGCAGAAACACAGTTTCAAAACTGCTCTATCAAAAGGAAGGCTTATCTCTCCGAGTTGAATGCACACATCATAAAGAGGTTTCTGAGAATGCTTCTGCCTGGTTTATAAGTGAAGATATTTCCTTTTCCACCATAGGCCTCAAAGCGCTCCAAATGAACAGTTGCAGATTCTACAAAAAGAGTGTTTCAAAACTGCTCTTTCAAAAGAAGTGTTCAACTCTGTGAGTTGGATTCATACTTCTCAAAGCAGTTTCACAGAACGCTTCTGTTTAATTTTTATGGGAAGATATTCCCGTTTCCAACGAAGGCCTGAAATGGCTCCAAATATCCACTTGCAGATTCTGCCAAAACAGAGTTTCAAAACTGCTCTATCAAAAGGAAGGCTTATCGCTCCGAGTTGAATGCACACATCATAAAGAGGTTTCTGAGAATGCTTCTGCCTGGTTTATAAGTGAAGATATTTCCTTTTCCACCATAGGCCTCAAAGCGCTCCAAATGAACACTTGCAGATTCTACAAAAAGAGTGTTTCATAACTGCTCTAGCAAAGGAAAGGTTCAACTCAGTGAGTTGAACACACACATCACAAAGCAGTTTGTGAGAATGCTTCTGTCCAGTTTTTATGAGAAGATATTCTCGCTTCTAACAAAGGCTTGAAAGAGCTCCAAATATCCACTTGCAGATGCTGCAAAAAGACTCTTTCCAAACTGCTCCATGAAAAGGAAGGTTCAACTCTGTGAGTTGAATGCACACATCATAAAGAAGTTTCAAAGAATGCTTCTGTCTAGGTTTTATGTGAAGATATTTCCTTTTCCACCATAGGCCTCAAAGCGCTCCAAATGAACACTTGCAAATTCTACAAAAAGAGTGTTTCATAACTGCTCTAGCAAAGGAAAGGTTCAACTCTGTGAGTTGAACACACACATCACAAAGCAGTTTGTGAGAATGCTTCTGTCCAGTTTTTAAGAGAAGATATTCCCGCTTCTAACAAAGGCCTGAAAGAGCTCCAAATATCCACTTGCAGATGCTGCAGAAAGACTCTTTCCAAACTGCTCCATGAAAAGGAAGGTTCAACTCTGTGAGTTGAATGCACACATCATAAAGAAGTTTCAAAGAATGCTTCTGTCTAGGTTTTATGTGAAGGTATTTCCTTTTCCACCATAGGCCTCAAAGCGCTCCAAATGAACACTTGCAGATTCTACAAAAAGAGTGTTTCAAAACTGCTCTTTCAAAAGAAGTGTTCAACTCTGTGAGTTGGATTCATACTTCACAAAGCAGTTTCACAGAACGCTTCTGTTTAGTATTTATGGGAAGATATTCCGGTTTCCAACGAAGGCCTGAAAGGACTCCAAATATCCACTTGCAGATTCTGCAAAAACACAGTTTCAAAACTGCTCTATCAAAAGGAAGGCTTATCTCTCCGAATTGAATGCACACATCATAAAGAGGTTTCTGAGAATGCTTCTGCCTGGTTTATAAGTGAAGATATTTCCTTTTCCACCATAGGCCTCAAAGCGCTCCAAAGGAACACTTGCAGATTCTACAAAAAGAGTGTTTCAAAACAGCTCTTTCAAAGGAAGTGTTCAACTCTGTGAGTTGGATTCATACTACACAAAGCAGTTTCACAGAACGCTTCTCTTTAGTTTTTATGGGAAGATATTCCCGTTTCCAACGAAGGCCTGAAATGGCTCCAAATATCCACTTGCAGATTCTGCAAAAATAGAGTTTCAAAACTGCTCTGTTAAAAGGAAGGCTTATCTCTCTGAGTTGAATGCAGACATCATAAAGAGGTTTCTGAGAATGCTTCTGCCTGGTTTATATGTGAAGATATTTCCTTTTCCACCATAGGCCTCAAAGCGCTCCAAATGAACACTTGCAGATTCTACAAAAAGAGTGTTTCATAACTGCTCTAGCAAAGGAAAGGTTCAACTCTGTGAGTTGAACACACACATCACAAAGCAGTTTGTGAGAATGCTTCTGTCCAGTTTTTATGAGAAGATATTCCCGCTTCTAACAAAGGCCTGAAAGAGCTCCAAATATCCACTTGCAGATGCTGCAAAAAGACTCTTTCCAAACTGCTCCATGAAAAGGAAGGTTCAACTCTGCGAGTTGAATGCACACATCATAAAGAAGTTTCAAAGAATGCTTCTGTCTAGGTTTTATGTGAAGATATTTCCTTTTCCACCATAGGCCTCAAAGCGCTCCAAATGAACACTTGCAGATTCTACAAAAAGAGTGTTTCAAAACTGCTCTTTCAAAAGAAGTGTTCAACTCTGTGAGGTGGATTCATACTTCACAAAGCAGTTTCTCAGAACGCTTCTGTTTAGTTTTTATGGGAAGATATTCCCGTTTCCAACGAAGGCCTGAAAGGGCTCCAAATAACCACTTGCAGATTCTGCAGAAACACAGTTTCAAAACTGCTCTATCAAAAGGAAGGCTTATCTCTCCGAGCTGAATGCACACATCATAAAGAGGTTTCTGAGAATGCTTCTCCCTGGTTTATAAGTGAAGATATTTCCTTTTCCACCATAGGCCTCAAAGCGCTCCAAATGAACACTTGCAGATTCTACAAAAAGAGTGTTTCAAAACTGCTCTTTCAAAAGAAGTGTTCAACTCTGTGAGTTGGATTCATACTTCACAAAGCAGTTTCACAGAACGCTTCTCTTTAGTTTTTATGGGAAGATATTCCCGTTTCCAACGAAGGCCTGAAATGGCTCCAAATATCCACTTGCAGATTCTGCCAAAACAGAGTTTCAAAACTGCTCTATCAAAAGGAAGGCTTATCGCTCCGAGTTGAATGCACACATCATAAAGAGTTTTCTGAGAATGCTTCTGCCTGGTTTATAAGTGAAGATATTTCCTTTTCCACCATAGGCCTCAAAGCGCTCCAAATGAACACTTGCAGATTCTACAAAAAGAGTGTTTCATAACTGCTCTAGCAAAGGAAAGGTTCAACTCTGTGAGTTGAACACACACATCACAAAGCAGTTTGTGAGAATGCTTCTGTCCAGTTTTTATGAGAAGATATTCCCGCTTCTAACAAAGGCCTGAAAGAGCTCCAAATATCCACTTGCAGATGCTGCAAAAAGACTCTTTCCAAACTGCTGCATGAAAAGGAAGGTTCAACTCCGTGAGTTGAATGCGCACATCATAAAGAAGTTTCAAAGAATGCTTCTGTCTAGGTTTTATGTGAAGATATTTCCTTTTCCACCATAGGCCTCAAAGCGCTCCAAATGAACACTTGCAGATTCTACAAAAAGAGTGTTTCAAAACTGCTCTTTCAAAAGAAGTGTTCAACTCTGCGAGGTGGATTCATACTTCACAAAGCAGTTTCTCAGAACGCTTCTGTTTACTTTTTATGGGAAGATATTCCCGTTTCCAACGAAGGCCTGAAAGGGCTCCAAATAACCACTTGCAGATTCTGCAGAAACACAGTTTCAAAACTGCTCTATCAAAAGGAAGGCTTATCTCTCCGAGCTGAATGCACACATCATAAAGAGGTTTCTGAGAATGCTTCTCCCTGGTTTATAAGTGAAGATATTTCCTTTTCCAACATAGGCCTCAAAGCGCTCCAAATGAACACTTGCAGATTCTACAAAAAGAGTGTTTCAAAACAGCTCTTTCAAAGGAAGTGTTCAACTCTGTGAGTTGGATTCATACTACACAAAGCAGTTTCACAGAACGCTTCTCTTTAGTTTTTATGGGAAGATATTCCCGTTTCCAACGAAGGCCTGAAAGGGCTCCAAATATCCACTTGCAGATTCTGCAAAAATAGAGTTTCAAAACTGCTCTGTTAAAAGGAAGGCTTATCTCTCTGAGTTGAATGCAGACATCATAAAGAGGTTTCTGAGAATGCTTCTGCCTGGTTTATATGTGAAGATATTTCCTTTTCCACCATAGGCCTCAAAGCGCTCCAAATGAACACTTGCAGATTCTACAAAAGGAGTGTTTCATAACTGCTCTAGCAAAGGAAAGGTTCAACTCTGTGAGTTGAACACACACATCACAAAGCAGTTTGTGAGAATGCTTCTGTCCAGTTTTTATGAGAAGATATTCCCGCTTCTAACAAAGGCCTGAAAGAGCTCCAAATATCCACTTGCAGATGCTGCAAAAAGACTCTTTCCAAACTGCTCCATGAAAAGGAAGGTTCAACTCTGTGAGTTGAATGCACACATCATAAAGAAGTTTCAAAGAATGCTTCTGTCTAGGTTTTATGTGAAGGTATTTCCTTTTCCACCATAGGCCTCAAAGCGCTCCAAATTAACACTTGCAGATTCTACAAAAAGAGTGTTTCAAAACTGCTCTTTCAAAAGAAGTGTTCAACTCTGTGAGTTGGATTCATACTTCACAAAGCAGTTTCTCAGAACGCTTCTGTTTAGTTTTTATGGGAAGATATTCCCGTTTCCAACGAAGGCCTGAAAGGGCTCCAAATAACCACATGCAGATTCTGCAGAAACACAGTTTCAAAACTGCTCTATCAAAAGGAAGGCTTATCTCTCCGAGTTGAATGCACACATCATAAAGAGGTTTCTGAGAATGCTTCTGCCTGGTTTATAAGTGAAGATATTTCCTTTTCCACCATAGGCCTCAAAGCGCTCCAAATGAACAGTTGCAGATTCTACAAAAAGAGTGTTTCAAAACTGCTCTTTCAAAAGAAGTGTTCAACTCTGTGAGTTGGATTCATACTTCACAAAGCAGTTTCACAGAACGCTTCTCTTTAGTTTTTATGGGAAGATATTCCCGTTTCCAACGAAGGCCTGAAATGGCTCCAAATATCCACTTGCAGATTCTGCCAAAACAGAGTTTCAAAACTGCTCTATCAAAAGGAAGGCTTATCGCTCCGAGTTGAATGCACACATCATAAAGAGTTTTCTGAGAATGCTTCTGCCTGGTTTATAAGTGAAGATATTTCCTTTTCCACCATAGGCCTAAAAGCGCTCCAAATGAACACTTGCAGATTCTACAAAAAGAGTGTTTCATAACTGCTTTAGCAAAGGAAAGGTTCAACTCTGTGAGTTGAACACACACATCACAAAGCAGTTTGTGAGAATGCTTCTGTCCAGTTTTTATGAGAAGATATTCCCGCTTCTAACAAAGGCCTGAAAGAGCTCCAAATATCCACTTGCAGATGCTGCAAAAAGACTCTTTCCAAGCTGCTGCATGAAAAGGAAGGTTCAACTCCGTGAGTTGAATGCACACATCATAAAGAAGTTTCAAAGAATGCTTCTGTCTAGGTTTTATGTGAAGATATTTCCTTTTCCACGATAGGCCTCAAAGCGCTCCAAATGAACACTTGCAGATTCTACAAAAAGAGTGTTTCAAAACTGCTCTTTCAAAAGAAGTGTTCAACTCTGTGAGGTGGATTCATACTTCACAAAGCAGTTTCTCAGAACGCTTCTGTTTACTTTTTATGGGAAGATATTCCCGTTTCCAACGAAGGCCTGAAAGGGCTCCAAATAACCACTTGCAGATTCTGCAGAAACACAGTTTCAAAACTGCTCTATCAAAAGGAAGGCTTATCTCTCCGAGCTGAATGCACACATCATAAAGAGGTTTCTGAGAATGCTTCTCCCTGGTTTATAAGTGAAGATATTTCCTTTTCCACCATAGGCCTCAAAGCGCTCCAAATGAACACTTGCAGATTCTACAAAAAGAGTGTTTCAAAACAGCTCTTTCAAAGGAAGTGTTCAACTCTGTGAGTTGGATTCATACTACACAAAGCAGTTTCACAGAACGCTTCTCTTTAGTTTTTATGGGAAGATATTCCCGTTTCCATCGAAGGCCTGAAAGGGCTCCAAATATCCACTTGCAGATTCTGCAAAAATAGAGTTTCAAAACTGCTCTGTTAAAAGGAAGGCTTATCTCTCTGAGTTGAATGCAGACATCATAAAGAGGTTTCTGAGAATGCTTCTGCCTGGTTTATATGTGAAGATATTTCCTTTTCCACCATAGGCCTCAAAGCGCTCCAAATGAACACTTGCAGATTCTACAAAAGGAGTGTTTCATAACTGCTCTAGCAAAGGAAAGGTTCAACTCTGTGAGTTGAACACACACATCACAAAGCAGTTTGTGAGAATGCTTCTGTCCAGTTTTTAAGAGAAGATATTCCCGCTTCTAACAAAGGCCTGAAAGAGCTCCAAATATCCACTTGCAGATGCTGCAAAAAGACTCTTTCCAAACTGCTGCATGAAAAGGAAGGTTCAACTCCGTGAGTTGAATGCACACATCATAAAGAAGTTTCAAAGAATGCTTCTGTCTAGGTTTTATGTGAAGGTATTTCCTTTTCCACCATAGGCCTCAAAGCGCTCCAAATGAACACTTGCAGATTCTACAAAAAGAGTGTTTCAAAACTGCTCTTTCAAAAGAAGTGTTCAACTCTGTGAGTTGGATTCATACTTCACAAAGCAGTTTCTCAGAACGCTTCTGTTTAGTTTTTATGGGAAGATATTCCCGTTTCCAACGAAGGCCTGAAAGGGCTCCAAATAACCACTTGCAGATTCCGCAGAAACACAGTTTCAAAACTGCTCTATCAAAAGGAAGGCTTATCTCTCCGAGTTGAATGCACACATCATAAAGAGGTTTCTGAGAATGCTTCTGCCTGGTTTATAAGTGAAGATATTTCCTTTTCCACCATAGGCCTCAAAGCGCTCCAAATGAACAGTTGCAGATTCTACAAAAAGAGTGTTTCAAAACTGCTCTTTCAAAAGAAGTGTTCAACTCTGTGAGTTGGATTCATACTTCTCAAAGCAGTTTCACAGAACGCTTCTGTTTAATTTTTATGGGAAGATATTCCCGTTTCCAACGAAGGCCTGAAATGGCTCCAAATATCCACTTGCAGATTCTGCCAAAACAGAGTTTCAAAACTGCTCTATCAAAAGGAAGGCTTATCGCTCCGAGTTGAATGCACACATCATAAAGAGGTTTCTGAGAATGCTTCTGCCTGGTTTATAAGTGAAGATATTTCCTTTTCCACCATAGGCCTCAAAGCGCTCCAAATGAACACTTGCAGATTCTACAAAAAGAGTGTTTCATAACTGCTCTAGCAAAGGAAAGGTTCAACTCAGTGAGTTGAACACACACATCACAAAGCAGTTTGTGAGAATGCTTCTGTCCAGTTTTTATGAGAAGATATTCTCGCTTCTAACAAAGGCTTGAAAGAGCTCCAAATATCCACTTGCAGATGCTGCAAAAAGACTCTTTCCAAACTGCTCCATGAAAAGGAAGGTTCAACTCTGTGAGTTGAATGCACACATCATAAAGAAGTTTCAAAGAATGCTTCTGTCTAGGTTTTATGTGAAGATATTTCCTTTTCCACCATAGGCCTCAAAGCGCTCCAAATGAACACTTGCAGATTCTACAAAAAGAGTGTTTCAAAACTGCTCTTTCAAAAGAAGTGTTCAACTCTGTGAGATGGATTCATACTTCACAAAGCAGATTCACAGAACGCTTCTGTTTAGTATTTATGGGAAGATATTCCCGTTTCCAACGAAGGCCAGAAAGGACTCCAAATATCCACTTGCAGATTCTGCAAAAACACAGTTTCAAAACTGCTCTATCAAAAGGAAGGCTTATCTCTCCGAGTTGAATGCACACATCATAAAGAGGTTTCTGAGAATGCTTCTGCCTGGTTTATAAGTGAAGATATTTCCTTTTCCACCATAGGCCTCAAAGCGCTCCAAAGGAACACTTGCAGATTCTACAAAAAGAGTGTTTCAAAACAGCTCTTTCAAAGGAAGTGTTCAACTCTGTGAGTTGGATTCATACTACACAAAGCAGTTTCACAGAACGCTTCTCTTTAGTTTTTATGGGAAGATACTCCCGTTTCCAACGAAGGCCTGAAATGGCTCCAAATATCCACTTGCAGATTCTGCCAAAACAGAGTTTCAAAACTGCTCTATCAAAAGGAAGGCTTATCGCTCCGAGTTGAATGCACACATCATAAAGAGTTTTCTGAGAATGCTTCTGCCTGGTTTATAAGTGAAGATATTTCCTTTTCCACCATAGGCCTCAAAGCGCTCCAAATGAACACTTGCAGATTCTACAAAAAGAGTGTTTCATAACTGCTCTAGCAAAGGAAAGGTTCAACTCTGTGAGTTGAACACACACATCACAAAGCAGTTTGTGAGAATGCTTCTGTCCAGTTTTTATGAGAAGATATTCCCGCTTCTAACAAAGGCCTGAAAGAGCTCCAAATATCCACTTGCAGATGCTGCAAAAAGACTCTTTCCAAACTGCTGCATGAAAAGGAAGGTTCAACTCCGTGAGTTGAATGCGCACATCATAAAGAAGTTTCAAAGAATGCTTCTGTCTAGGTTTTATGTGAAGATATTTCCTTTTCCACCATAGGCCTCAAAGCGCTCCAAATGAACACTTGCAGATTCTACAAAAAGAGTGTTTCAAAACAGCTCTTTCAAAGGAAGTGTTCAACTCTGTGAGTTGGATTCATACTACACAAAGCAGTTTCACAGAACGCTTCTCTTTAGTTTTTATGGGAAGATATTCCCGTTTCCAATGAAGGCCTGAAAGGGCTCCAAATATCCACTTGCAGATTTTGCAAAAATAGAGTTTCAAAACTGCTCTGTTAAAAGGAAGGCTTATCTCTCTGAGTTGAATGCAGACATCATGAAGTGGTTTCTGAGAATGCTTCTGCCTGGTTTATATGTGAAGATATTTCCTTTTCCACCATAGGCCTTAAAGCGCTCCAAATGAACACTTGCAGATTCTACAAAAGGAGTGTTTCATAACTGCTCTAGCAAAGGAAAGGTTCAACTCTGTGAGTTGAACACACACATCACAAAGCACTTTGTGAGAATACTTCTGTCCAGTTTTTAAGAGAAGATATTCCCGCTTCTAACAAAGGCCTGAAAGAGCTCCAAATATCCACTTGCAGATGCTGCAGAAAGACTCTTTCCAAACTGCTCCATGAAAAGGAAGGTTCAACTCTGTGAGTTGAATGCACACATCATAAAGAAGTTTCAAAGAATGCTTCTGTCTAGGTTTTATGTGAAGGTATTTCCTTTTCCACCATAGGCCTCAAAGCGCTCCAAATGAACACTTGCAGATTCTACAAAAAGAGTGTTTCAAAACTGCTCTTTCAAAAGAAGTGTTCAACTCTGTGAGTTGGATTCATACTTCACAAAGCAGTTTCACAGAACGCTTCTGTTTAGTATTTATGGGAAGATATTCCGGTTTCCAACGAAGGCCTGAAAGGACTCCAAATATCCACTTGCAGATTCTGCAAAAACACAGTTTCAAAACTGCTCTATCAAAAGGAAGGCTTATCTCTCCGAATTGAATGCACACATCATAAAGAGGTTTCTGAGAATGCTTCTGCCTGGTTTATAAGTGAAGATATTTCCTTTTCCACCATAGGCCTCAAAGCGCTCCAAATGAACACTTGCAGATTCTACAAAAAGAGTGTTTCAAAACTGCTCTTTCAAAAGAAGCGTTCAACTCTGTGAGTTGGATTCATACTTCACAAAGCAGTTTCACAGAACGCTTCTGTTTAGTTTTTATGGGAAGATATTCCCGTTTCCAACGAAGGCCTGAAATGGCTCCAAATATCCACTTGCAGATTCTGCCAAAACAGAGTTTCAAAACTGCTCTATCAAAAGGAAGGCTTATCGCTCCGAGTTGAATGCACACATCATAAAGAGTTTTCTGAGAATGCTTCTGCCTGGTTTATAAGTGAAGATATTTCCTTTTCCACCATAGGCCTCAAAGCGCTCCAAATGAACACTTGCAGATTCTACAAAAAGAGTGTTTCATAACTGCTCTAGCAAAGGAAAGGTTCAACTCTGTGAGTTGAACACACACATCACAAAGCAGTTTGTGAGAATGCTTCTGTCCAGTTTTTATGAGAAGATATTCCCGCTTCTAACAAAGGCCTCAAAGAGCTCCAAATATCCACTTGCAGATGCTGCAAAAAGACTCTTTCCAAACTGCTCCATGAAAAGGAAGGTTCAACTCTGTGAGTTGAATGCACACATCATAAAGAAGTTTCAAAGAATGCTTCTGTCTAGGTTTTATGTGAAGATATTTCCTTTTCCACCATAGGCCTCAAAGCGCTCCAAATGAACACTTGCAGATTCTACAAAAAGAGTGTTTCAAAACTGCTCTTTCAAAAGAAGTGTTCAACTCTGTGAGTTGGATTCATACTTCACAAAGCAGTTTCTCAGAACGCTTCTGTTTACTTTTTATGGGAAGATATTCCCGTTTCCAACGAAGGCCTGAAAGGGCTCCAAATAACCACTTGCAGATTCTGCAGAAACACAGTTTCAAAACTGCTCTATCAAAAGGAAGGCTTATCTCTCCGAGCTGAATGCACACATCATAAAGAGGTTTCTGAGAATGCTTCTCCCTGGTTTATAAGTGAAGATATTTCCTTTTCCACCATAGGCCTCAAAGCGCTCCAAATGAACACTTGCAGATTCTACAAAAAGAGTGTTTCAAAACAGCTCTTTCAAAGGAAGTGTTCAACTCTGTGAGTTGGATTCATACTACACAAAGCAGTTTCACAGAACGCTTCTCTTGAGTTTTTATGGGAAGATATTCCCGTTTCCAACGAAGGCCTGAAAGGGCTCCAAATATCCACTTGCAGATTCTGCAAAAATAGAGTTTCAAAACTGCTCTGTTAAAAGGAAGGCTTATCTCTCTGAGTTGAATGCAGACATCATAAAGAGGTTTCTGAGAATGCTTCTGCCTGGTTTATATGTGAAGATATTTCCTTTTCCACCATAGGCCTCAAAGCGCTCCAAATGAACACTTGCAGATTCTACAAAAGGAGAGTTTCATAACTGCTCTTGCAAAGGAAAGGTTCAACTCTGTGAGTTGAACACACACATCACAAAGCAGTTTGTGAGAATGCTTCTGTCCAGTTTTTAAGAGAAGATATTCCCGCTTCTAACAAAGGCCTGAAAGAGCTCCAAATATCCACTTGCAGATGCTGCAAAAAGACTCTTTCCAAACTGCTGCATGAAAAGGAAGGTTCAACTCCGTGAGTTGAATGCACACATCATAAAGAAGTTTCAAAGAATGCTTCTGTCTAGGTTTTATGTGAAGGTATTTCCTTTTCCACCATAGGCCTCAAAGCGCTCCAAATGAACACTTGCAGATTCTACAAAAAGAGTGTTTCAAAACTGCTCTTTCAAAAGAAGTGTTCAACTCTGTGAGGTGGATTCATACTTCACAAAGCAGTTTCTCAGAACGCTTCTGTTTACTTTTTATGGGAAGATTTTCCCGTTTCCAGCGAAGGCCTGAAAGGGCTCCAAATAACCACTTGCAGATTCTGCAGAAACACAGTTTCAAAACTGCTCTATCAAAAGGAAGGCTTATCTCTCCGAGCTGAATGCACACATCATAAAGAGGTTTCTGAGAATGCTTCTCCCTGGTTTATAAGTGAAGATATTTCCTTTTCCACCATAGGCCTCAAAGCGCTCCAAATGAACACTTGCAGATTCTACAAAAAGAGTGTTTCAAAACAGCTCTTTCAAAGGAAGTGTTCAACTCTGTGAGTTGGATTCATACTACACAAAGCAGTTTCACAGAACGCTTCTCTTTAGTTTTTATGGGAAGATATTCCCGTTTCCAACGAAGGCCTGAAAGGGCTCCAAATATCCACTTGCAGATTCTGCAAAAATAGAGTTTCAAAACTGCTCTGTTAAAAGGAAGGCTTATCTCTCTGAGTTGAATGCAGACATCATAAAGAGGTTTCTGAGAATGCTTCTGCCTGGTTTATATGTGAAGATATTTCCTTTTCCACCATAGGCCTCAAAGCGCTCCAAATGAACACTTGCAGATTCTACAAAAGGAGTGTTTCATAACTGCTCTAGCAAAGGAAAGGTTCAACTCTGTGAGTTGAACACACACATCACAAAGCAGTTTGTGAGAATGCTTCTGTCCAGTTTTTAAGAGAAGATATTCCCGCTTCTAACAAAGGCCTGAAAGAGCTCCAAATATCCACTTGCAGATGCTGCAAAAAGACTCTTTCCAAACTGCTGCATGAAAAGGAAGGTTCAACTCCGTGAGTTGAATGCACACATCATAAAGAAGTTTCAAAGAATGCTTCTGTCTAGGTTTTATGTGAAGGTATTTCCTTTTCCACCATAGGCCTCAAAGCGCTCCAAATGAACACTTGCAGATTCTACAAAAAGAGTGTTTCAAAACTGCTCTTTCAAAAGAAGTGTTCAACTCTGTGAGTTGGATTCATACTTCACAAAGCAGTTTCACAGAACGCTTCTGTTTAGTATTCATGGGAAGATATTCCGGTTTCCAACGAAGGCCTGAAAGGACTCCAAATATGCACTTGCAGATTCTGCAAAAACACAGTTTCAAAACTGCTCTATCAAAAGGAAGGCTTATCTCTCCGAGTTGAATGCACACATCATAAAGAGGTTTCTGAGAATGCTTCTGCCTGGCTTATAAGTGAAGATATTTCCTTTTCCACCATAGGCCTCAAAGCGCTCCAAATGAACAGTTGCAGATTCTACAAAAAGAGTGTTTCAAAACTGCTCTTTCAAAAGAAGTGTTCAACTCTGTGAGTTGGATTCATACTTCACAAAGCAGTTTCACAGAACGCTTCTGTTTAATTTTTATGGGAAGATATTCCCGTTTCCAACGAAGGCCTGAAATGGCTCCAAATATCCACTTGCAGAT
The DNA here is from genome assembly GCF_028885625.2 of Pongo pygmaeus. Lineage (NCBI taxonomy): Eukaryota > Metazoa > Chordata > Mammalia > Primates > Hominidae > Pongo > Pongo pygmaeus. The sequence continues at coordinate 24,077,654 of NC_085930.1, forward strand.
TCTGCCAAAACAGAGTTTCAAAACTGCTCTATCAAAAGGAAGGCTTATCGCTCCGAGTTGAATGCACACATCATAAAGAGTTTTCTGAGAATGCTTCTGCCTGGTTTATAAGTGAAGATATTTCCTTTTCCACCATAGGCCTCAAAGCGCTCCAAATGAACACTTGCAGATTCTACAAAAAGAGTGTTTCATAACTGCTCTAGCAAAGGAAAGGTTCAACTCAGTGAGTTGAACACACACATCACAAAGCAGTTTGTGAGAATGCTTCTGTCCAGTTTTTATGAGAAGATATTCTCGCTTCTAACAAAGGCCTGAAAGAGCTCCAAATATCCACTTGCAGATGCTGCAAAAAGACTCTTTCCAAACTGCTCCATGAAAAGGAAGGTTCAACTCTGTGAGTTGAATGCACACATCATAAAGAAGTTTCAAAGAATGCTTCTGTCTAGGTTTTATGTGAAGATATTTCCTTTTCCACCATAGGCCTCAAAGCGCTCCAAATGAACACTTGCAAATTCTACAAAAAGAGTGTTTCATAACTGCTCTAGCAAAGGAAAGGTTCAACTCTGTGAGTTGAACACACACATCACAAAGCAGTTTGTGAGAATGCTTCTGTCCAGTTTTTAAGAGAAGATATTCCCGCTTCTAACAAAGGCCTGAAAGAGCTCCAAATATCCACTTGCAGATGCTGCAGAAAGACTCTTTCCAAACTGCTCCATGAAAAGGAAGGTTCAACTCTGTGAGTTGAATGCACACATCATAAAGAAGTTTCAAAGAATGCTTCTGTCTAGGTTTTATGTGAAGGTATTTCCTTTTCCACCATAGGCCTCAAAGCGCTCCAAATGAACACTTGCAGATTCTACAAAAAGAGTGTTTCAAAACTGCTCTTTCAAAAGAAGTGTTCAACTCTGTGAGTTGGATTCATACTTCACAAAGCAGTTTCACAGAACGCTTCTGTTTAGTATTTATGGGAAGATATTCCGGTTTCCAACGAAGGCCTGAAAGGACTCCAAATATCCACTTGCAGATTCTGCAAAAACACAGTTTCAAAACTGCTCTATCAAAAGGAAGGCTTATCTCTCCGAATTGAATGCACACATCATAAAGAGGTTTCTGAGAATGCTTCTGCCTGGTTTATAAGTGAAGATATTTCCTTTTCCACCATAGGCCTCAAAGCGCTCCAAATGAACACTTGCAGATTCTACAAAAAGAGTGTTTCAAAACAGCTCTTTCAAAGGAAGTGTTCAACTCTGTGAGTTGGATTCATACTACACAAAGCAGTTTCACAGAACGCTTCTCTTTAGTTTTTATGGGAAGATATTCCCGTTTCCAACGAAGGCCTGAAATGGCTCCAAATATCCACTTGCAGATTCTGCAAAAATAGAGTTTCAAAACTGCTCTGTTAAAAGGAAGGCTTATCTCTCTGAGTTGAATGCAGACATCATAAAGAGGTTTCTGAGAATGCTTCTGCCTGGTTTATATGTGAAGATATTTCCTTTTCCACCATAGGCCTCAAAGCGCTCCAAATGAACACTTGCAGATTCTACAAAAAGAGTGTTTCATAACTGCTCTAGCAAAGGAAAGGTTCAACTCTGTGAGTTGAACACACACATCACAAAGCAGTTTGTGAGAATGCTTCTGTCCAGTTTTTATGAGAAGATATTCCCGCTTCTAACAAAGGCCTGAAAGAGCTCCAAATATCCACTTGCAGATGCTGCAAAAAGACTCTTTCCAAACTGCTCCATGAAAAGGAAGGTTCAACTCTGCGAGTTGAATGCGCACATCATAAAGAAGTTTCAAAGAATGCTTCTGTCTAGGTTTTATGTGAAGATATTTCCTTTTCCACCATAGGCCTCAAAGCGCTCCAAATGAACACTTGCAGATTCTACAAAAAGAGTGTTTCAAAACTGCTCTTTCAAAAGAAGTGTTCAACTCTGTGAGGTGGATTCATACTTCACAAAGCAGTTTCTCAGAACGCTTCTGTTTAGTTTTTATGGGAAGATATTCCCGTTTCCAACGAAGGCCTGAAAGGGCTCCAAATAACCACTTGCAGATTCTGCAGAAACACAGTTTCAAAACTGCTCTATCAAAAGGAAGGCTTATCTCTCCGAGCTGAATGCACACATCATAAAGAGGTTTCTGAGAATGCTTCTCCCTGGTTTATAAGTGAAGATATTTCCTTTTCCACCATAGGCCTCAAAGCGCTCCAAATGAACACTTGCAGATTCTACAAAAAGAGTGTTTCAAAACTGCTCTTTCAAAAGAAGTGTTCAACTCTGTGAGTTGGATTCATACTTCACAAAGCAGTTTCACAGAACGCTTCTCTTTAGTTTTTATGGGAAGATATTCCCGTTTCCAACGAAGGCCTGAAATGGCTCCAAATATCCACTTGCAGATTCTGCCAAAACAGAGTTTCAAAACTGCTCTATCAAAAGGAAGGCTTATCGCTCCGAGTTGAATGCACACATCATAAAGAGTTTTCTGAGAATGCTTCTGCCTGGTTTATAAGTGAAGATATTTCCTTTTCCACCATAGGCCTCAAAGCGCTCCAAATGAACACTTGCAGATTCTACAAAAAGAGTGTTTCATAACTGCTCTAGCAAAGGAAAGGTTCAACTCTGTGAGTTGAACACACACATCACAAAGCAGTTTGTGAGAATGCTTCTGTCCAGTTTTTATGAGAAGATATTCCCGCTTCTAACAAAGGCCTGAAAGAGCTCCAAATATCCACTTGCAGATGCTGCAAAAAGACTCTTTCCAAACTGCTGCATGAAAAGGAAGGTTCAACTCCGTGAGTTGAATGCGCACATCATAAAGAAGTTTCAAAGAATGCTTCTGTCTAGGTTTTATGTGAAGATATTTCCTTTTCCACCATAGGCCTCAAAGCGCTCCAAATGAACACTTGCAGATTCTACAAAAAGAGTGTTTCAAAACTGCTCTTTCAAAAGAAGTGTTCAACTCTGCGAGGTGGATTCATACTTCACAAAGCAGTTTCTCAGAACGCTTCTGTTTACTTTTTATGGGAAGATATTCCCGTTTCCAACGAAGGCCTGAAAGGGCTCCAAATAACCACTTGCAGATTCTGCAGAAACACAGTTTCAAAACTGCTCTATCAAAAGGAAGGCTTATCTCTCCGAGCTGAATGCACACATCATAAAGAGGTTTCTGAGAATGCTTCTCCCTGGTTTATAAGTGAAGATATTTCCTTTTCCACCATAGGCCTCAAAGCGCTCCAAATGAACACTTGCAGATTCTACAAAAAGAGTGTTTCAAAACAGCTCTTTCAAAGGAAGTGTTCAACTCTGTGAGTTGGATTCATACTACACAAAGCAGTTTCACAGAACGCTTCTCTTTAGTTTATATGGGAAGATATTCCCGTTTCCAACGAAGGCCTGAAAGGGCTCCAAATATCCACTTGCAGATTCTGCAAAAATAGAGTTTCAAAACTGCTCTGTTAAAAGGAAGGCTTATCTCTCTGAGTTGAATGCAGACATCATAAAGAGGTTTCTGAGAATGCTTCTGCCTGGTTTATATGTGAAGATATTTCCTTTTCCACCATAGGCCTCAAAGCGCTCCAAATGAACACTTGCAGATTCTACAAAAGGAGTGTTTCATAACTGCTCTAGCAAAGGAAAGGTTCAACTCTGTGAGTTGAACACACACATCACAAAGCAGTTTGTGAGAATGCTTCTGTCCAGTTTTTATGAGAAGATATTCCCGCTTCTAACAAAGGCCTGAAAGAGCTCCAAATATCCACTTGCAGATGCTGCAAAAAGACTCTTTCCAAACTGCTCCATGAAAAGGAAGGTTCAACTCTGTGAGTTGAATGCACACATCATAAAGAAGTTTCAAAGAATGCTTCTGTCTAGGTTTTATGTGAAGGTATTTCCTTTTCCACCATAGGCCTCAAAGCGCTCCAAATTAACACTTGCAGATTCTACAAAAAGAGTGTTTCAAAACTGCTCTTTCAAAAGAAGTGTTCAACTCTGTGAGTTGGATTCATACTTCACAAAGCAGTTTCTCAGAACGCTTCTGTTTAGTTTTTATGGGAAGATATTCCCGTTTCCAACGAAGGCCTGAAAGGGCTCCAAATAACCACATGCAGATTCTGCAGAAACACAGTTTCAAAACTGCTCTATCAAAAGGAAGGCTTATCTCTCCGAGTTGAATGCACACATCATAAAGAGGTTTCTGAGAATGCTTCTGCCTGGTTTATAAGTGAAGATATTTCCTTTTCCACCATAGGCCTCAAAGCGCTCCAAATGAACAGTTGCAGATTCTACAAAAACAGTGTTTCAAAACTGCTCTTTCAAAAGAAGTGTTCAACTCTGTGAGTTGGATTCATACTTCACAAAGCAGTTTCACAGAACGCTTCTCTTTAGTTTTTATGGGAAGATATTCCCGTTTCCAACGAAGGCCTGAAATGGCTCCAAATATCCACTTGCAGATTCTGCCAAAACAGAGTTTCAAAACTGCTCTATCAAAAGGAAGGCTTATCGCTCCCAGTTGAATGCACACATCATAAAGAGTTTTCTGAGAATGCTTCTGCCTGGTTTATAAGTGAAGATATTTCCTTTTCCACCATAGGCCTAAAAGCGCTCCAAATGAACACTTGCAGATTCTACAAAAAGAGTGTTTCATAACTGCTTTAGCAAAGGAAAGGTTCAACTCTGTGAGTTGAACACACACATCACAAAGCAGTTTGTGAGAATGCTTCTGTCCAGTTTTTATGAGAAGATATTCCCGCTTCTAACAAAGGCCTGAAAGAGCTCCAAATATCCACTTGCAGATGCTGCAAAAAGACTCTTTCCAAACTGCTGCATGAAAAGGAAGGTTCAACTCCGTGAGTTGAATGCGCACATCATAAAGAAGTTTCAAAGAATGCTTCTGTCTAGGTTTTATGTGAAGATATTTCCTTTTCCACCATAGGCCTCAAAGCGCTCCAAATGAACACTTGCAGATTCTACAAAAAGAGTGTTTCAAAACTGCTCTTTCAAAAGAAGTGTTCAACTCTGCGAGGTGGATTCATACTTCACAAAGCAGTTTCTCAGAACGCTTCTGTTTAGTTTTTATGGGAAGATATTCCCGTTTCCAACGAAGGCCTGAAAGGGCTCCAAATAACCACATGCAGATTCTGCAGAAACACAGTTTCAAAACTGCTCTATCAAAAGGAAGGCTTATCTCTCCGAGTTGAATGCACACATCATAAAGAGGTTTCTGAGAATGCTTCTGCCTGGTTTATAAGTGAAGATATTTCCTTTTCCACCATAGGCCTCAAAGCGCTCCAAATGAACACTTGCAGATTCTACAAAAAGAGTGTTTCAAAACTGCTCTTTCAAAAGAAGCGTTCAACTCTGTGAGTTGGATTCATACTTCACAAAGCAGTTTCACAGAACGCTTCTGTTTAGTTTTTATGGGAAGATATTCCCGTTTCCAACGAAGGCCTGAAATGGCTCCAAATATCCACTTGCAGATTCTGCCAAAACAGAGTTTCAAAACTGCTCTATCAAAAGGAAGGCTTATCACTCCGAGTTGAATGCACACATCATAAAGAGTTTTCTGAGAATGCTTCTGCCTGGTTTATAAGTGAAGATATTTCCTTTTCCACCATAGGCCTCAAAGCGCTCCAAATGAACACTTGCAGATTCTACAAAAAGAGTGTTTCATAACTGCTCTAGCAAAGGAAAGGTTCAACTCTGTGAGTTGAACACACACATCACAAAGCAGTTTGTGAGAATGCTTCTGTCCAGTTTTTATGAGAAGATATTCCCGCTTCTAACAAAGGCCTCAAAGAGCTCCAAATATCCACTTGCAGATGCTGCAAAAAGACTCTTTCCAAACTGCTCCATGAAAAGGAAGGTTCAACTCTGTGAGTTGAATGCACACATCATAAAGAAGTTTCAAAGAATGCTTCTGTCTAGGTTTTATGTGAAGATATTTCCTTTTCCACCATAGGCCTCAAAGCGCTCCAAATGAACACTTGCAGATTCTACAAAAAGAGTGTTTCAAAACTGCTCTTTCAAAAGAAGTGTTCAACTCTGTGAGGTGGATTCATACTTCACAAAGCAGTTTCTCAGAACGCTTCTGTTTACTTTTTATGGGAAGATATTCCCGTTTCCAACGAAGGCCTGAAAGGGCTCCAAATAACCACTTGCAGATTCTGCAGAAACACAGTTTCAAAACTGCTCTATCAAAAGGAAGGCTTATCTCTCCGAGCTGAATGCACACATCATAAAGAGGTTTCTGAGAATGCTTCTCCCTGGTTTATAAGTGAAGATATTTCCTTTTCCACCATAGGCCTCAAAGCGCTCCAAATGAACACTTGCAGATTCTACAAAAAGAGTGTTTCAAAACAGCTCTTTCAAAGGAAGTGTTCAACTCTGTGAGTTGGATTCATACTACACAAAGCAGTTTCACAGAACGCTTCTCTTTAGTTTTTATGGGAAGATATTCCCGTTTCCATCGAAGGCCTGAAAGGGCTCCAAATATCCACTTGCAGATTCTGCAAAAATAGAGTTTCAAAACTGCTCTGTTAAAAGGAAGGCTTATCTCTCTGAGTTGAATGCAGACATCATAAAGAGGTTTCTGAGAATGCTTCTGCCTGGTTTATATGTGAAGATATTTCCTTTTCCACCATAGGCCTCAAAGCGCTCCAAATGAACACTTGCAGATTCTACAAAAGGAGTGTTTCATAACTGCTCTAGCAAAGGAAAGGTTCAACTCTGTGAGTTGAACACACACATCACAAAGCAGTTTGTGAGAATGCTTCTGTCCAGTTTTTAAGAGAAGATATTCCCGCTTCTAACAAAGGCCTGAAAGAGCTCCAAATATCCACTTGCAGATGCTGCAAAAAGACTCTTTCCAAACTGCTGCATGAAAAGGAAGGTTCAACTCCGTGAGTTGAATGCACACATCATAAAGAAGTTTCAAAGAATGCTTCTGTCTAGGTTTTATGTGAAGGTATTTCCTTTTCCACCATAGGCCTCAAAGCGCTCCAAATGAACACTTGCAGATTCTACAAAAAGAGTGTTTCAAAACTGCTCTTTCAAAAGAAGTGTTCAACTCTGTGAGTTGGATTCATACTTCACAAAGCAGTTTCTCAGAACGCTTCTGTTTAGTTTTTATGGGAAGATATTCCCGTTTCCAACGAAGGCCTGAAAGGGCTCCAAATAACCACTTGCAGATTCCGCAGAAACACAGTTTCAAAACTGCTCTATCAAAAGGAAGGCTTATCTCTCCGAGTTGAATGCACACATCATAAAGAGGTTTCTGAGAATGCTTCTGCCTGGTTTATAAGTGAAGATATTTCCTTTTCCACCATAGGCCTCAAAGCGCTCCAAATGAACAGTTGCAGATTCTACAAAAAGAGTGTTTCAAAACTGCTCTTTCAAAAGAAGTGTTCAACTCTGTGAGTTGGATTCATACTTCTCAAAGCAGTTTCACAGAACGCTTCTGTTTAATTTTTATGGGAAGATATTCCCGTTTCCAACGAAGGCCTGAAATGGCTCCAAATATCCACTTGCAGATTCTGCCAAAACAGAGTTTCAAAACTGCTCTATCAAAAGGAAGGCTTATCGCTCCGAGTTGAATGCACACATCATAAAGAGGTTTCTGAGAATGCTTCTGCCTGGTTTATAAGTGAAGATATTTCCTTTTCCACCATAGGCCTCAAAGCGCTCCAAATGAACACTTGCAGATTCTACAAAAAGAGTGTTTCATAACTGCTCTAGCAAAGGAAAGGTTCAACTCAGTGAGTTGAACACACACATCACAAAGCAGTTTGTGAGAATGCTTCTGTCCAGTTTTTATGAGAAGATATTCTCGCTTCTAACAAAGGCTTGAAAGAGCTCCAAATATCCACTTGCAGATGCTGCAAAAAGACTCTTTCCAAACTGCTCCATGAAAAGGAAGGTTCAACTCTGTGAGTTGAATGCACACATCATAAAGAAGTTTCAAAGAATGCTTCTGTCTAGGTTTTATGTGAAGATATTTCCTTTTCCACCATAGGCCTCAAAGCGCTCCAAATGAACACTTGCAAATTCTACAAAAAGAGTGTTTCATAACTGCTCTAGCAAAGGAAAGGTTCAACTCTGTGAGTTGAACACACACATCACAAAGCAGTTTGTGAGAATGCTTCTGTCCAGTTTTTAAGAGAAGATATTCCCGCTTCTAACAAAGGCCTGAAAGAGCTCCAAATATCCACTTGCAGATGCTGCAGAAAGACTCTTTCCAAACTGCTCCATGAAAAGGAAGGTTCAACTCTGTGAGTTGAATGCACACATCATAAAGAAGTTTCAAAGAATGCTTCTGTCTAGGTTTTATGTGAAGGTATTTCCTTTTCCACCATAGGCCTCAAAGCGCTCCAAATGAACACTTGCAGATTCTACAAAAAGAGTGTTTCAAAACTGCTCTTTCAAAAGAAGTGTTCAACTCTGTGAGTTGGATTCATACTTCACAAAGCAGTTTCACAGAACGCTTCTGTTTAGTATTTATGGGAAGATATTCCGGTTTCCAACGAAGGCCTGAAAGGACTCCAAATATCCACTTGCAGATTCTGCAAAAACACAGTTTCAAAACTGCTCTATCAAAAGGAAGGCTTATCTCTCCGAATTGAATGCACACATCATAAAGAGGTTTCTGAGAATGCTTCTGCCTGGTTTATAAGTGAAGATATTTCCTTTTCCACCATAGGCCTCAAAGCGCTCCAAAGGAACACTTGCAGATTCTACAAAAAGAGTGTTTCAAAACAGCTCTTTCAAAGGAAGTGTTCAACTCTGTGAGTTGGATTCATACTACACAAAGCAGTTTCACAGAACGCTTCTCTTTAGTTTTTATGGGAAGATATTCCCGTTTCCAACGAAGGCCTGAAATGGCTCCAAATATCCACTTGCAGATTCTGCAAAAATAGAGTTTCAAAACTGCTCTGTTAAAAGGAAGGCTTATCTCTCTGAGTTGAATGCAGACATCATAAAGAGGTTTCTGAGAATGCTTCTGCCTGGTTTATATGTGAAGATATTTCCTTTTCCACCATAGGCCTCAAAGCGCTCCAAATGAACACTTGCAGATTCTACAAAAAGAGTGTTTCATAACTGCTCTAGCAAAGGAAAGGTTCAACTCTGTGAGTTGAACACACACATCACAAAGCAGTTTGTGAGAATGCTTCTGTCCAGTTTTTATGAGAAGATATTCCCGCTTCTAACAAAGGCCTGAAAGAGCTCCAAATATCCACTTGCAGATGCTGCAAAAAGACTCTTTCCAAACTGCTCCATGAAAAGGAAGGTTCAACTCTGCGAGTTGAATGCACACATCATAAAGAAGTTTCAAAGAATGCTTCTGTCTAGGTTTTATGTGAAGATATTTCCTTTTCCACCATAGGCCTCAAAGCGCTCCAAATGAACACTTGCAGATTCTACAAAAAGAGTGTTTCAAAACTGCTCTTTCAAAAGAAGTGTTCAACTCTGTGAGGTGGATTCATACTTCACAAAGCAGTTTCTCAGAACGCTTCTGTTTAGTTTTTATGGGAAGATATTCCCGTTTCCAACGAAGGCCTGAAAGGGCTCCAAATAACCACTTGCAGATTCTGCAGAAACACAGTTTCAAAACTGCTCTATCAAAAGGAAGGCTTATCTCTCCGAGCTGAATGCACACATCATAAAGAGGTTTCTGAGAATGCTTCTCCCTGGTTTATAAGTGAAGATATTTCCTTTTCCACCATAGGCCTCAAAGCGCTCCAAATGAACACTTGCAGATTCTACAAAAAGAGTGTTTCAAAACTGCTCTTTCAAAAGAAGTGTTCAACTCTGTGAGTTGGATTCATACTTCACAAAGCAGTTTCACAGAACGCTTCTCTTTAGTTTTTATGGGAAGATATTCCCGTTTCCAACGAAGGCCTGAAATGGCTCCAAATATCCACTTGCAGATTCTGCCAAAACAGAGTTTCAAAACTGCTCTATCAAAAGGAAGGCTTATCGCTCCGAGTTGAATGCACACATCATAAAGAGTTTTCTGAGAATGCTTCTGCCTGGTTTATAAGTGAAGATATTTCCTTTTCCACCATAGGCCTCAAAGCGCTCCAAATGAACACTTGCAGATTCTACAAAAAGAGTGTTTCATAACTGCTCTAGCAAAGGAAAGGTTCAACTCTGTGAGTTGAACACACACATCACAAAGCAGTTTGTGAGAATGCTTCTGTCCAGTTTTTATGAGAAGATATTCCCGCTTCTAACAAAGGCCTGAAAGAGCTCCAAATATCCACTTGCAGATGCTGCAAAAAGACTCTTTCCAAACTGCTGCATGAAAAGGAAGGTTCAACTCCGTGAGTTGAATGCGCACATCATAAAGAAGTTTCAAAGAATGCTTCTGTCTAGGTTTTATGTGAAGATATTTCCTTTTCCACCATAGGCCTCAAAGCGCTCCAAATGAACACTTGCAGATTCTACAAAAAGAGTGTTTCAAAACTGCTCTTTCAAAAGAAGTGTTCAACTCTGCGAGGTGGATTCATACTTCACAAAGCAGTTTCTCAGAACGCTTCTGTTTACTTTTTATGGGAAGATATTCCCGTTTCCAACGAAGGCCTGAAAGGGCTCCAAATAACCACTTGCAGATTCTGCAGAAACACAGTTTCAAAACTGCTCTATCAAAAGGAAGGCTTATCTCTCCGAGCTGAATGCACACATCATAAAGAGGTTTCTGAGAATGCTTCTCCCTGGTTTATAAGTGAAGATATTTCCTTTTCCACCATAGGCCTCAAAGCGCTCCAAATGAACACTTGCAGATTCTACAAAAAGAGTGTTTCAAAACAGCTCTTTCAAAGGAAGTGTTCAACTCTGTGAGTTGGATTCATACTACACAAAGCAGTTTCACAGAACGCTTCTCTTTAGTTTTTATGGGAAGATATTCCCGTTTCCAACGAAGGCCTGAAAGGGCTCCAAATATCCACTTGCAGATTCTGCAAAAATAGAGTTTCAAAACTGCTCTGTTAAAAGGAAGGCTTATCTCTCTGAGTTGAATGCAGACATCATAAAGAGGTTTCTGAGAATGCTTCTGCCTGGTTTATATGTGAAGATATTTCCTTTTCCACCATAGGCCTCAAAGCGCTCCAAATGAACACTTGCAGATTCTACAAAAGGAGTGTTTCATAACTGCTCTAGCAAAGGAAAGGTTCAACTCTGTGAGTTGAACACACACATCACAAAGCAGTTTGTGAGAATGCTTCTGTCCAGTTTTTATGAGAAGATATTCCCGCTTCTAACAAAGGCCTGAAAGAGCTCCAAATATCCACTTGCAGATGCTGCAAAAAGACTCTTTCCAAACTGCTCCATGAAAAGGAAGGTTCAACTCTGTGAGTTGAATGCACACATCATAAAGAAGTTTCAAAGAATGCTTCTGTCTAGGTTTTATGTGAAGGTATTTCCTTTTCCACCATAGGCCTCAAAGCGCTCCAAATTAACACTTGCAGATTCTACAAAAAGAGTGTTTCAAAACTGCTCTTTCAAAAGAAGTGTTCAACTCTGTGAGTTGGATTCATACTTCACAAAGCAGTTTCTCAGAACGCTTCTGTTTAGTTTTTATGGGAAGATATTCCCGTTTCCAACGAAGGCCTGAAAGGGCTCCAAATAACCACATGCAGATTCTGCAGAAACACAGTTTCAAAACTGCTCTATCAAAAGGAAGGCTTATCTCTCCGAGTTGAATGCACACATCATAAAGAGGTTTCTGAGAATGCTTCTGCCTGGTTTATAAGTGAAGATATTTCCTTTTCCACCATAGGCCTCAAAGCGCTCCAAATGAACAGTTGCAGATTCTACAAAAAGAGTGTTTCAAAACTGCTCTTTCAAAAGAAGTGTTCAACTCTGTGAGTTGGATTCATACTTCACAAAGCAGTTTCACAGAACGCTTCTCTTTAGTTTTTATGGGAAGATATTCCCGTTTCCAACGAAGGCCTGAAATGGCTCCAAATATCCACTTGCAGATTCTGCCAAAACAGAGTTTCAAAACTGCTCTATCAAAAGGAAGGCTTATCGCTCCGAGTTGAATGCACACATCATAAAGAGTTTTCTGAGAATGCTTCTGCCTGGTTTATAAGTGAAGATATTTCCTTTTCCACCATAGGCCTAAAAGCGCTCCAAATGAACACTTGCAGATTCTACAAAAAGAGTGTTTCATAACTGCTTTAGCAAAGGAAAGGTTCAACTCTGTGAGTTGAACACACACATCACAAAGCAGTTTGTGAGAATGCTTCTGTCCAGTTTTTATGAGAAGATATTCCCGCTTCTAACAAAGGCCTGAAAGAGCTCCAAATATCCACTTGCAGATGCTGCAAAAAGACTCTTTCCAAGCTGCTGCATGAAAAGGAAGGTTCAACTCCGTGAGTTGAATGCACACATCATAAAGAAGTTTCAAAGAATGCTTCTGTCTAGGTTTTATGTGAAGATATTTCCTTTTCCACGATAGGCCTCAAAGCGCTCCAAATGAACACTTGCAGATTCTACAAAAAGAGTGTTTCAAAACTGCTCTTTCAAAAGAAGTGTTCAACTCTGTGAGGTGGATTCATACTTCACAAAGCAGTTTCTCAGAACGCTTCTGTTTACTTTTTATGGGAAGATATTCCCGTTTCCAACGAAGGCCTGAAAGGGCTCCAAATAACCACTTGCAGATTCTGCAGAAACACAGTTTCAAAACTGCTCTATCAAAAGGAAGGCTTATCTCTCCGAGCTGAATGCACACATCATAAAGAGGTTTCTGAGAATGCTTCTCCCTGGTTTATAAGTGAAGATATTTCCTTTTCCACCATAGGCCTCAAAGCGCTCCAAATGAACACTTGCAGATTCTACAAAAAGAGTGTTTCAAAACAGCTCTTTCAAAGGAAGTGTTCAACTCTGTGAGTTGGATTCATACTACACAAAGCAGTTTCACAGAACGCTTCTCTTTAGTTTTTATGGGAAGATATTCCCGTTTCCATCGAAGGCCTGAAAGGGCTCCAAATATCCACTTGCAGATTCTGCAAAAATAGAGTTTCAAAACTGCTCTGTTAAAAGGAAGGCTTATCTCTCTGAGTTGAATGCAGACATCATAAAGAGGTTTCTGAGAATGCTTCTGCCTGGTTTATATGTGAAGATATTTCCTTTTCCACCATAGGCCTCAAAGCGCTCCAAATGAACACTTGCAGATTCTACAAAAGGAGTGTTTCATAACTGCTCTAGCAAAGGAAAGGTTCAACTCTGTGAGTTGAACACACACATCACAAAGCAGTTTGTGAGAATGCTTCTGTCCAGTTTTTAAGAGAAGATATTCCCGCTTCTAACAAAGGCCTGAAAGAGCTCCAAATATCCACTTGCAGATGCTGCAAAAAGACTCTTTCCAAACTGCTGCATGAAAAGGAAGGTTCAACTCCGTGAGTTGAATGCACACATCATAAAGAAGTTTCAAAGAATGCTTCTGTCTAGGTTTTATGTGAAGGTATTTCCTTTTCCACCATAGGCCTCAAAGCGCTCCAAATGAACACTTGCAGATTCTACAAAAAGAGTGTTTCAAAACTGCTCTTTCAAAAGAAGTGTTCAACTCTGTGAGTTGGATTCATACTTCACAAAGCAGTTTCTCAGAACGCTTCTGTTTAGTTTTTATGGGAAGATATTCCCGTTTCCAACGAAGGCCTGAAAGGGCTCCAAATAACCACTTGCAGATTCCGCAGAAACACAGTTTCAAAACTGCTCTATCAAAAGGAAGGCTTATCTCTCCGAGTTGAATGCACACATCATAAAGAGGTTTCTGAGAATGCTTCTGCCTGGTTTATAAGTGAAGATATTTCCTTTTCCACCATAGGCCTCAAAGCGCTCCAAATGAACAGTTGCAGATTCTACAAAAAGAGTGTTTCAAAACTGCTCTTTCAAAAGAAGTGTTCAACTCTGTGAGTTGGATTCATACTTCTCAAAGCAGTTTCACAGAACGCTTCTGTTTAATTTTTATGGGAAGATATTCCCGTTTCCAACGAAGGCCTGAAATGGCTCCAAATATCCACTTGCAGATTCTGCCAAAACAGAGTTTCAAAACTGCTCTATCAAAAGGAAGGCTTATCGCTCCGAGTTGAATGCACACATCATAAAGAGGTTTCTGAGAATGCTTCTGCCTGGTTTATAAGTGAAGATATTTCCTTTTCCACCATAGGCCTCAAAGCGCTCCAAATGAACACTTGCAGATTCTACAAAAAGAGTGTTTCATAACTGCTCTAGCAAAGGAAAGGTTCAACTCAGTGAGTTGAACACACACATCACAAAGCAGTTTGTGAGAATGCTTCTGTCCAGTTTTTATGAGAAGATATTCTCGCTTCTAACAAAGGCTTGAAAGAGCTCCAAATATCCACTTGCAGATGCTGCAAAAAGACTCTTTCCAAACTGCTCCATGAAAAGGAAGGTTCAACTCTGTGAGTTGAATGCACACATCATAAAGAAGTTTCAAAGAATGCTTCTGTCTAGGTTTTATGTGAAGACATTTCCTTTTCCACCATAGGCCTCAAAGCGCTCCAAATGAACACTTGCAGATTCTACAAAAAGAGTGTTTCAAAACTGCTCTTTCAAAAGAAGTGTTCAACTCTGTGAGATGGATTCATACTTCACAAAGCAGATTCACAGAACGCTTCTGTTTAGTATTTATGGGAAGATATTCCCGTTTCCAACGAAGGCCAGAAAGGACTCCAAATATCCACTTGCAGATTCTGCAAAAACACAGTTTCAAAACTGCTCTATCAAAAGGAAGGCTTATCTCTCCGAGTTGAATGCACACATCATAAAGAGGTTTCTGAGAATGCTTCTGCCTGGTTTATAAGTGAAGATATTTCCTTTTCCACCATAGGCCTCAAAGCGCTCCAAAGGAACACTTGCAGATTCTACAAAAAGAGTGTTTCAAAACAGCTCTTTCAAAGGAAGTGTTCAACTCTGTGAGTTGGATTCATACTACACAAAGCAGTTTCACAGAACGCTTCTCTTTAGTTTTTATGGGAAGATACTCCCGTTTCCAACGAAGGCCTGAAATGGCTCCAAATATCCACTTGCAGATTCTGCCAAAACAGAGTTTCAAAACTGCTCTATCAAAAGGAAGGCTTATCGCTCCGAGTTGAATGCACACATCATAAAGAGTTTTCTGAGAATGCTTCTGCCTGGTTTATAAGTGAAGATATTTCCTTTTCCACCATAGGCCTCAAAGCGCTCCAAATGAACACTTGCAGATTCTACAAAAAGAGTGTTTCATAACTGCTCTAGCAAAGGAAAGGTTCAACTCTGTGAGTTGAACACACACATCACAAAGCAGTTTGTGAGAATGCTTCTGTCCAGTTTTTATGAGAAGATATTCCCGCTTCTAACAAAGGCCTGAAAGAGCTCCAAATATCCACTTGCAGATGCTGCAAAAAGACTCTTTCCAAACTGCTGCATGAAAAGGAAGGTTCAACTCCGTGAGTTGAATGCGCACATCATAAAGAAGTTTCAAAGAATGCTTCTGTCTAGGTTTTATGTGAAGATATTTCCTTTTCCACCATAGGCCTCAAAGCGCTCCAAATGAACACTTGCAGATTCTACAAAAAGAGTGTTTCAAAACAGCTCTTTCAAAGGAAGTGTTCAACTCTGTGAGTTGGATTCATACTACACAAAGCAGTTTCACAGAACGCTTCTCTTTAGTTTTTATGGGAAGATATTCCCGTTTCCAATGAAGGCCTGAAAGGGCTCCAAATATCCACTTGCAGATTTTGCAAAAATAGAGTTTCAAAACTGCTCTGTTAAAAGGAAGGCTTATCTCTCTGAGTTGAATGCAGACATCATGAAGTGGTTTCTGAGAATGCTTCTGCCTGGTTTATATGTGAAGATATTTCCTTTTCCACCATAGGCCTTAAAGCGCTCCAAATGAACACTTGCAGATTCTACAAAAGGAGTGTTTCATAACTGCTCTAGCAAAGGAAAGGTTCAACTCTGTGAGTTGAACACACACATCACAAAGCACTTTGTGAGAATACTTCTGTCCAGTTTTTAAGAGAAGATATTCCCGCTTCTAACAAAGGCCTGAAAGAGCTCCAAATATCCACTTGCAGATGCTGCAGAAAGACTCTTTCCAAACTGCTCCATGAAAAGGAAGGTTCAACTCTGTGAGTTGAATGCACACATCATAAAGAAGTTTCAAAGAATGCTTCTGTCTAGGTTTTATGTGAAGGTATTTCCTTTTCCACCATAGGCCTCAAAGCGCTCCAAATGAACACTTGCAGATTCTACAAAAAGAGTGTTTCAAAACTGCTCTTTCAAAAGAAGTGTTCAACTCTGTGAGTTGGATTCATACTTCACAAAGCAGTTTCACAGAACGCTTCTGTTTAGTATTTATGGGAAGATATTCCGGTTTCCAACGAAGGCCTGAAAGGACTCCAAATATCCACTTGCAGATTCTGCAAAAACACAGTTTCAAAACTGCTCTATCAAAAGGAAGGCTTATCTCTCCGAATTGAATGCACACATCATAAAGAGGTTTCTGAGAATGCTTCTGCCTGGTTTATAAGTGAAGATATTTCCTTTTCCACCATAGGCCTCAAAGCGCTCCAAATGAACACTTGCAGATTCTACAAAAAGAGTGTTTCAAAACTGCTCTTTCAAAAGAAGCGTTCAACTCTGTGAGTTGGATTCATACTTCACAAAGCAGTTTCACAGAACGCTTCTGTTTAGTTTTTATGGGAAGATATTCCCGTTTCCAACGAAGGCCTGAAATGGCTCCAAATATCCACTTGCACATTCTGCCAAAACAGAGTTTCAAAACTGCTCTTTCAAAAGGAAGGCTTATCGCTCCGAGTTGAATGCACACATCATAAAGAGTTTTCTGAGAATGCTTCTGCCTGGTTTATAAGTGAAGATATTTCCTTTTCCACCATAGGCCTCAAAGCGCTCCAAATGAACACTTGCAGATTCTACAAAAAGAGTGTTTCATAACTGCTCTAGCAAAGGAAAGGTTCAACTCTGTGAGTTGAACACACACATCACAAAGCAGTTTGTGAGAATGCTTCTGTCCAGTTTTTATGAGAAGATATTCCCGCTTCTAACAAAGGCCTCAAAGAGCTCCAAATATCCACTTGCAGATGCTGCAAAAAGACTCTTTCCAAACTGCTCCATGAAAAGGAAGGTTCAACTCTGTGAGTTGAATGCACACATCATAAAGAAGTTTCAAAGAATGCTTCTGTCTAGGTTTTATGTGAAGATATTTCCTTTTCCACCATAGGCCTCAAAGCGCTCCAAATGAACACTTGCAGATTCTACAAAAAGAGTGTTTCAAAACTGCTCTTTCAAAAGAAGTGTTCAACTCTGTGAGTTGGATTCATACTTCACAAAGCAGTTTCTCAGAACGCTTCTGTTTACTTTTTATGGGAAGATATTCCCGTTTCCAACGAAGGCCTGAAAGGGCTCCAAATAACCACTTGTAGATTCTGCAGAAACACAGTTTCAAAACTGCTCTATCAAAAGGAAGGCTTATCTCTCCGAGCTGAATGCACACATCCTAAAGAGGTTTCTGAGAATGCTTCTCCCTGGTTTATAAGTGAAGATATTTCCTTTTCCACCATAGGCCTCAAAGCGCTCCAAATGAACACTTGCAGATTCTACAAAAAGAGTGTTTCAAAACAGCTCTTTCAAAGGAAGTGTTCAACTCTGTGAGTTGGATTCATACTACACAAAGCAGTTTCACAGAACGCTTCTCTTTAGTTTTTATGGGAAGATATTCCCGTTTCCAACGAAGGCCTGAAAGGGCTCCAAATATCCACTTGCAGATTCTGCAAAAATAGAGTTTCAAAACTGCTCTGTTAAAAGGAAGGCTTATCTCTCTGAGTTGAATGCAGACATCATAAAGAGGTTTCTGAGAATGCTTCTGCCTGGTTTATATGTGAAGATATTTCCTTTTCCACCATAGGCCTCAAAGCGCTCCAAATGAACACTTGCAGATTCTACAAAAGGAGAGTTTCATAACTGCTCTAGCAAAGGAAAGGTTCAACTCTGTGAGTTGAACACACACATCACAAAGCAGTTTGTGAGAATGCTTCTGTCCAGTTTTTAAGAGAAGATATTCCCGCTTCTAACAAAGGCCTGAAAGAGCTCCAAATATCCACTTGCAGATGCTGCAAAAAGACTCTTTCCAAACTGCTGCATGAAAAGGAAGGTTCAACTCCGTGAGTTGAATGCACACATCATAAAGAAGTTTCAAAGAATGCTTCTGTCTAGGTTTTATGTGAAGGTATTTCCTTTTCCACCATAGGCCTCAAAGCGCTCCAAATGAACACTTGCAGATTCTACAAAAAGAGTGTTTCAAAACTGCTCTTTCAAAAGAAGTGTTCAACTCTGTGAGGTGGATTCATACTTCACAAAGCAGTTTCTCAGAACGCTTCTGTTTACTTTTTATGGGAAGATTTTCCCGTTTCCAACGAAGGCCTGAAAGGGCTCCAAATATCCACTTGCAGATTCTGCAAAAATAGAGTTTCAAAACTGCTCTGTTAAAAGGAAGGCTTATCTCTCTGAGTTGAATGCAGACATCATAAAGAGGTTTCTGAGAATGCTTCTGCCTGGTTTATATGTGAAGATATTTCCTTTTCCACCATAGGCCTCAAAGCGCTCCAAATGAACACTTGCAGATTCTACAAAAGGAGTGTTTCATAACTGCTCTAGCAAAGGAAAGGTTCAACTCTGTGAGTTGAACACACACATCACAAAGCAGTTTGTGAGAATGCTTCTGTCCAGTTTTTATGAGAAGATATTCCCGCTTCTAACAAAGGCCTGAAAGAGCTCCAAATATCCACTTGCAGATGCTGCAAAAAGGCTCTTTCCAAACTGCTCCATGAAAAGGAAGGTTCAACTCTGTGAGTTGAATGCACACATCATAAAGAAGTTTCAAAGAATGCTTCTGTCTAGGTTTTATGTGAAGGTATTTCCTTTTCCACCATAGGCCTCAAAGCGCTCCAAATGAACACTTGCAGATTCTACAAAAAGAGTGTTTCAAAACTGCTCTTTCAAAAGAAGTGTTCAACTCTGTGAGTTGGATTCATACTTCACAAAGCAGTTTCTCAGAACGCTTCTGTTTAGTTTTTATGGGAAGATATTCCCGTTTCCAACGAAGGCCTGAAAGGGCTCCAAATAACCACATGCAGATTCTGCAGAAACACAGTTTCAAAACTGCTCTATCAAAAGGAAGGCTTATCTCTCCGAGTTGAATGCACACATCATAAAGAGGTTTCTGAGAATGCTTCTGCCTGGTTTATAAGTGAAGATATTTCCTTTTCCACCATAGGCCTCAAAGCGCTCCAAATGAACAGTTGCAGATTCTACAAAAAGAGTGTTTCAAAACTGCTCTTTCAAAAGAAGTGTTCAACTCTGTGAGTTGGATTCATACTTCACAAAGCAGTTTCACAGAACGCTTCTCTTTAGTTTTTATGGGAAGATATTCCCGTTTCCAACGAAGGCCTGAAATGGCTCCAAATATCCACTTGCAGATTCTGCCAAAACAGAGTTTCAAAACTGCTCTATCAAAAGGAAGGCTTATCGCTCCGAGTTGAATGCACACATCATAAAGAGTTTTCTGAGAATGCTTCTGCCTGGTTTATAAGTGAAGATATTTCCTTTTCCACCATAGGCCTAAAAGCGCTCCAAATGAACACTTGCAGATTCTACAAAAAGAGTGTTTCATAACTGCTTTAGCAAAGGAAAGGTTCAACTCTGTGAGTTGAACACACACATCACAAAGCAGTTTGTGAGAATGCTTCTGTCCAGTTTTTATGAGAAGATATTCCCGCTTCTAACAAAGGCCTGAAAGAGCTCCAAATATCCACTTGCAGATGCTGCAAAAAGACTCTTTCCAAACTGCTGCATGAAAAGGAAGGTTCAACTCCGTGAGTTGAATGCACACATCATAAAGAAGTTTCAAAGAATGCTTCTGTCTAGGTTTTATGTGAAGATATTTCCTTTTCCACCATAGGCCTCAAAGCGCTCCAAATGAACACTTGCAGATTCTACAAAAAGAGTGTTTCAAAACTGCTCTTTCAAAAGAAGTGTTCAACTCTGTGAGGTGGATTCATACTTCACAAAGCAGTTTCTCAGAACGCTTCTGTTTACTTTTTATGGGAAGATATTCCCGTTTCCAACGAAGGCCTGAAAGGGCTCCAAATAACCACTTGCAGATTCTGCAGAAACACAGTTTCAAAACTGCTCTATCAAAAGGAAGGCTTATCTCTCCGAGCTGAATGCACACATCATAAAGAGGTTTCTGAGAATGCTTCTCCCTGGTTTATAAGTGAAGATATTTCCTTTTCCACCATAGGCCTCAAAGCGCTCCAAATGAACACTTGCAGATTCTACAAAAAGAGTGTTTCAAAACAGCTCTTTCAAAGGAAGTGTTCAACTCTGTGAGTTGGATTCATACTACACAAAGCAGTTTCACAGAACGCTTCTCTTTAGTTTTTATGGGAAGATATTCCCGTTTCCATCGAAGGCCTGAAAGGGCTCCAAATATCCACTTGCAGATTCTGCAAAAATAGAGTTTCAAAACTGCTCTGTTAAAAGGAAGGCTTATCTCTCTGAGTTGAATGCAGACATCATAAAGAGGTTTCTGAGAATGCTTCTGCCTGGTTTATATGTGAAGATATTTCCTTTTCCACCATAGGCCTCAAAGCGCTCCAAATGAACACTTGCAGATTCTACAAAAGGAGTGTTTCATAACTGCTCTAGCAAAGGAAAGGTTCAACTCTGTGAGTTGAACACACACATCACAAAGCAGTTTGTGAGAATGCTTCTGTCCAGTTTTTAAGAGAAGATATTCCCGCTTCTAACAAAGGCCTGAAAGAGCTCCAAATATCCACTTGCAGATGCTGCAAAAAGACTCTTTCCAAACTGCTGCATGAAAAGGAAGGTTCAACTCCGTGAGTAGAATGCACACATCATAAAGAAGTTTCAAAGAATGCTTCTGTCTAGGTTTTATGTGAAGGTATTTCCTTTTCCACCATAGGCCTCAAAGCGCTCCAAATGAACACTTGCAGATTCTACAAAAAGAGTGTTTCAAAACTGCTCTTTCAAAAGAAGTGTTCAACTCTGTGAGTTGGATTCATACTTCACAAAGCAGTTTCTCAGAACGCTTCTGTTTAGTTTTTATGGGAAGATATTCCCGTTTCCAACGAAGGCCTGAAAGGGCTCCAAATAAACACTTGCAGATTCCGCAGAAACACAGTTTCAAAACTGCTCTATCAAAAGGAAGGCTTATCTCTCCGAGTTGAATGCACACATCATAAAGAGGTTTCTGAGAATGCTTCTGTCTGGTTTATAAGTGAAGATATTTCCTTTTCCACCATAGGCCTCAAAGCGCTCCAAATGAACAGTTGCAGATTCTACAAAAAGAGTGTTTCAAAACTGCTCTTTCAAAAGAAGTGTTCAACTCTGTGAGTTGGATTCATACTTCTCAAAGCAGTTTCACAGAACGCTTCTGTTTAATTTTTATGGGAAGATATTCCCGTTTCCAACGAAGGCCTGAAATGGCTCCAAATATCCACTTGCAGATTCTGCCAAAACAGAGTTTCAAAACTGCTCTATCAAAAGGAAGGCTTATCGCTCCGAGTTGAATGCACACATCATAAAGAGTTTTCTGAGAATGCTTCTGCCTGGTTTATAAGTGAAGATATTTCCTTTTCCACCATAGGCCTCAAAGCGCTCCAAATGAACACTTGCAGATTCTACAAAAAGAGTGTTTCATAACTGCTCTAGCAAAGGAAAGATTCAACTCAGTGAGTTGAACACACACATCACAAAGCAGTTTGTGAGAATGCTTCTGTCCAGTTTTTATGAGAAGATATTCTCGCTTCTAACAAAGGCTTGAAAGAGCTCCAAATATCCACTTGCAGATGCTGCAAAAAGACTCTTTCCAAACTGCTCCATGAAAAGGAAGGTTCAACTCTGTGAGTTGAATGCACACATCATAAAGAAGTTTCAAAGAATGCTTCTGTCTAGGTTTTATGTGAAGATATTTCCTTTTCCACCATAGGCCTCAAAGCGCTCCAAATGAACACTTGCAGATTCTACAAAAAGAGTGTTTCAAAACTGCTCTTTCAAAAGAAGTGTTCAACTCTGTGAGATGGATTCATACTTCACAAAGCAGTTTCACAGAACGCTTCTGTTTAGTATTTATGGGAAGATATTCCCGTTTCCAACGAAGGCCAGAAAGGACTCCAAATATCCACTTGCAGATTCTGCAAAAACACAGTTTCAAAACTGCTCTATCAAAAGGAAGGCTTATCTCTCCGAGTTGAATGCACACATCATAAAGAGGTTTCTGAGAATGCTTCTGCCTGGTTTATAAGTGAAGATATTTCCTTTTCCACCATAGGCCTCAAAGCGCTCCAAAGGAACACTTGCAGATTCTACAAAAAGAGTGTTTCAAAACAGCTCTTTCAAAGGAAGTGTTCAACTCTGTGAGTTGGATTCATACTACACAAAGCAGTTTCACAGAACGCTTCTCTTTAGTTTTTATGGGAAGATATTCCCGTTTCCAACGAAGGCCTGAAATGGCTCCAAATATCCACTTGCAGATTCTGCAAAAATAGAGTTTCAAAACTGCTCTGTTAAAAGGAAGGCTTATCTCTCTGAGTTGAATGCAGACATCATAAAGAGGTTTCTGAGAATGCTTCTGCCTGGTTTCTATGTGAAGATATTTCCTTTTCCACCATAGGCCTCAAAGCGCTCCAAATGAACACTTGCAGATTCTACAAAAAGAGTGTTTCATAACTGCTCTAGCAAAGGAAAGGTTCAACTCTGTGAGTTGAACACACACATCACAAAGCAGTTTGTGAGAATGCTTCTGTCCAGTTTTTATGAGAAGATATTCCCGCTTCTAACAAAGGCCTGAAAGAGCTCCAAATATCCACTTGCAGATGCTGCAAAAAGACTCTTTCCAAACTGCTCCATGAAAAGGAAGGTTCATCTCTGCGAGTTGAATGCACACATCATAAAGAAGTTTCAAAGAATGCTTCTGTCTAGGTTTTATGTGAAGATATTTCCTTTTCCACCATAGGCCTCAAAGCGCTCCAAATGAACACTTGCAGATTCTACAAAAAGAGTGTTTCAAAACTGCTCTTTCAAAAGAAGTGTTCAACTCTGTGAGGTGGATTCATACTTCACAAAGCAGTTTCTCAGAACGCTTCTGTTTAGTTTTTATGGGAAGATATTCCCGTTTCCAACGAAGGCCTGAAAGGGCTCCAAATAACCACTTGCAGATTCTGCAGAAACACAGTTTCAAAACTGCTCTATCAAAAGGAAGGCTTATCTCTCCGAGCTGAATGCACACATCATAAAGAGGTTTCTGAGAATGCTTCTCCCTGGTTTATAAGTGAAGATATTTCCTTTTCCACCATAGGCCTCAAAGCGCTCCAAATGAACACTTGCAGATTCTACAAAAAGAGTGTTTCAAAACTGCTCTTTCAAAAGAAGTGTTCAACTCTGTGAGTTGGATTCATACTTCACAAAGCAGTTTCACAGAACGCTTCTCTTTAGTTTTTATGGGAAGATATTCCCGTTTCCAACGAAGGCCTGAAATGGCTCCAAATATCCACTTGCAGATTCTGCCAAAACAGAGTTTCAAAACTGCTCTATCAAAAGGAAGGCTTATCGCTCCGAGTTGAATGCACACATCATAAAGAGTTTTCTGAGAATGCTTCTGCCTGGTTTATAAGTGAAGATATTTCCTTTTCCACCATAGGCCTCAAAGCGCTCCAAATGAACACTTGCAGATTCTACAAAAAGAGTGTTTCATAACTGCTCTAGCAAAGGAAAGGTTCAACTCTGTGAGTTGAACACACACATCACAAAGCAGTTTGTGAGAATGCTTCTGTCCAGTTTTTATGAGAAGATATTCCCGCTTCTAACAAAGGCCTGAAAGAGCTCCAAATATCCACTTGCAGATGCTGCAAAAAGACTCTTTCCAAACTGCTGCATGAAAAGGAAGGTTCAACTCCGTGAGTTGAATGCGCACATCATAAAGAAGTTTCAAAGAATGCTTCTGTCTAGGTTTTATGTGAAGATATTTCCTTTTCCACCATAGGCCTCAAAGCGCTCCAAATGTACACTTGCAGATTCTACAAAAAGAGTGTTTCAAAACTGCTCTTTCAAAAGAAGTGTTCAACTCTGCGAGGTGGATTCATACTTCACAAAGCAGTTTCTCAGAACGCTTCTGTTTACTTTTTATGGGAAGATATTCCCGTTTCCAACGAAGGCCTGAAAGGGCTCCAAATAACCACTTGCAGATTCTGCAGAAACACAGTTTCAAAACTGCTCTATCAAAAGGAAGGCTTATCTCTCCGAGCTGAATGCACACATCATAAAGAGGTTTCTGAGAATGCTTCTCCCTGGTTTATAAGTGAAGATATTTCCTTTTCCACCATAGGCCTCAAAGCGCTCCAAATGAACACTTGCAGATTCTACAAAAAGAGTGTTTCAAAACAGCTCTTTCAAAGGAAGTGTTCAACTCTGTGAGTTGGATTCATACTACACAAAGCAGTTTCACAGAACGCTTCTCTTTAGTTTTTATGGGAAGATATTCCCGTTTCCAACGAAGGCCTGAAAGGGCTCCAAATATCCACTTGCAGATTCTGCAAAAATAGAGTTTCAAAACTGCTCTGTTAAAAGGAAGGCTTATCTCTCTGAGTTGAATGCAGACATCATAAAGAGGTTTCTGAGAATGCTTCTGCCTGGTTTATATGTGAAGATATTTCCTTTTCCACCATAGGCCTCAAAGCGCTCCAAATGAACACTTGCAGATTCTACAAAAGGAGTGTTTCATAACTGCTCTAGCAAAGGAAAGGTTCAACTCTGTGAGTTGAACACACACATCACAAAGCAGTTTGTGAGAATGCTTCTGTCCAGTTTTTAAGAGAAGATATTCCCGCTTCTAACAAAGGCCTGAAAGAGCTCCAAATATCCACTTGCAGATGCTGCAAAAAGACTCTTTCCAAACTGCTGCATGAAAAGGAAGGTTCAACTCCGTGAGTTGAATGCACACATCATAAAGAAGTTTCAAAGAATGCTTCTGTCTAGGTTTTATGTGAAGGTATTTCCTTTTCCACCATAGGCCTCAAAGCGCTCCAAATGAACACTTGCAGATTCTACAAAAAGAGTGTTTCAAAACTGCTCTTTCAAAAGAAGTGTTCAACTCTGTGAGTTGGATTCATACTTCACAAAGCAGTTTCACAGAACGCTTCTGTTTAGTATTTATGGGAAGATATTCCGGTTTCCAACGAAGGCCTGAAAGGACTCCAAATATCCACTTGCAGATTCTGCAAAAACACAGTTTCAAAACTGCTCTATCAAAAGGAAGGCTTATCTCTCCGAGTTGAATGCACACATCATAAAGAGGTTTCTGAGAATGCTTCTGCCTGGTTTATAAGTGAAGATATTTCCTTTTCCACCATAGGCCTCAAAGCGCTCCAAAGGAACACTTGCAGATTCTACAAAAAGAGTGTTTCAAAACAGCTCTTTCAAAGGAAGTGTTCAACTCTGTGAGTTGGATTCATACTACACAAAGCAGTTTCACAGAACGCTTCTCTTTAGTTTTTATGGGAAGATATTCCCGTTTCCAACGAAGGCCTGAAATGGCTCCAAATATCCACTTGCAGATTCTGCAAAAATAGAGTTTCAAAACTGCTCTGTTAAAAGGAAGGCTTATCTCTCTGAGTTGAATGCAGACATCATAAAGAGGTTTCTGAGAATGCTTCTGCCTGGTTTCTATGTGAAGATATTTCCTTTTCCACCATAGGCCTCAAAGCGCTCCAAATGAACACTTGCAGATTCTACAAAAAGAGTGTTTCATAACTGCTCTAGCAAAGGAAAGGTTCAACTCTGTGAGTTGAACACACACATCACAAAGCAGTTTGTGAGAATGCTTCTGTCCAGTTTTTATGAGAAGATATTCCCGCTTCTAACAAAGGCCTGAAAGAGCTCCAAATATCCACTTGCAGATGCTGCAAAAAGACTCTTTCCAAACTGCTCCATGAAAAGGAAGGTTCATCTCTGCGAGTTGAATGCACACATCATAAAGAAGTTTCAAAGAATGCTTCTGTCTAGGTTTTATGTGAAGATATTTCCTTTTCCACCATAGGCCTCAAAGCGCTCCAAATGAACACTTGCAGATTCTACAAAAAGAGTGTTTCAAAACTGCTCTTTCAAAAGAAGTGTTCAACTCTGTGAGGTGGATTCATACTTCACAAAGCAGTTTCTCAGAACGCTTCTGTTTAGTTTTTATGGGAAGATATTCCCGTTTCCAACGAAGGCCTGAAAGGGCTCCAAATAACCACTTGCAGATTCTGCAGAAACACAGTTTCAAAACTGCTCTATCAAAAGGAAGGCTTATCTCTCCGAGCTGAATGCACACATCATAAAGAGGTTTCTGAGAATGCTTCTCCCTGGTTTATAAGTGAAGATATTTCCTTTTCCACCATAGGCCTCAAAGCGCTCCAAATGAACACTTGCAGATTCTACAAAAAGAGTGTTTCAAAACTGCTCTTTCAAAAGAAGTGTTCAACTCTGTGAGTTGGATTCATACTTCACAAAGCAGTTTCACAGAACGCTTCTCTTTAGTTTTTATGGGAAGATATTCCCGTTTCCAACGAAGGCCTGAAATGGCTCCAAATATCCACTTGAAGATTCTGCCAAAACAGAGTTTCAAAACTGCTCTATCAAAAGGAAGGCTTATCGCTCCGAGTTGAATGCACACATCATAAAGAGTTTTCTGAGAATGCTTCTGCCTGGTTTATAAGTGAAGATATTTCCTTTTCCACCATAGGCCTCAAAGCGCTCCAAATGAACACTTGCAGATTCTACAAAAAGAGTGTTTCATAACTGCTCTAGCAAAGGAAAGGTTCAACTCTGTGAGTTGAACACACACATCACAAAGCAGTTTGTGAGAATGCTTCTGTCCAGTTTTTATGAGAAGATATTCCCGCTTCTAACAAAGGCCTGAAAGAGCTCCAAATATCCACTTGCAGATGCTGCAAAAAGACTCTTTCCAAACTGCTGCATGAAAAGGAAGGTTCAACTCCGTGAGTTGAATGCGCACATCATAAAGAAGTTTCAAAGAATGCTTCTGTCTAGGTTTTATGTGAAGATATTTCCTTTTCCACCATAGGCCTCAAAGCGCTCCAAATGTACACTTGCAGATTCTACAAAAAGAGTGTTTCAAAACTGCTCTTTCAAAAGAAGTGTTCAACTCTGCGAGGTGGATTCATACTTCACAAAGCAGTTTCTCAGAACGCTTCTGTTTACTTTTTATGGGAAGATATTCCCGTTTCCAACGAAGGCCTGAAAGGGCTCCAAATAACCACTTGCAGATTCTGCAGAAACACAGTTTCAAAACTGCTCTATCAAAAGGAAGGCTTATCTCTCCGAGCTGAATGCACACATCATAAAGAGGTTTCTGAGAATGCTTCTCCCTGGTTTATAAGTGAAGATATTTCCTTTTCCACCATAGGCCTCAAAGCGCTCCAAATGAACACTTGCAGATTCTACAAAAAGAGTGTTTCAAAACAGCTCTTTCAAAGGAAGTGTTCAACTCTGTGAGTTGGATTCATACTACACAAAGCAGTTTCACAGAACGCTTCTCTTTAGTTTTTATGGGAAGATATTCCCGTTTCCAACGAAGGCCTGAAAGGGCTCCAAATATCCACTTGCAGATTCTGCAAAAATAGAGTTTCAAAACTGCTCTGTTAAAAGGAAGGCTTATCTCTCTGAGTTGAATGCAGACATCATAAAGAGGTTTCTGAGAATGCTTCTGCCTGGTTTATATGTGAAGATATTTCCTTTTCCACCATAGGCCTCAAAGCGCTCCAAATGAACACTTGCAGATTCTACAAAAGGAGTGTTTCATAACTGCTCTAGCAAAGGAAAGGTTCAACTCTGTGAGTTGAACACACACATCACAAAGCAGTTTGTGAGAATGCTTCTGTCCAGTTTTTAAGAGAAGATATTCCCGCTTCTAACAAAGGCCTGAAAGAGCTCCAAATATCCACTTGCAGATGCTGCAAAAAGACTCTTTCCAAACTGCTGCATGAAAAGGAAGGTTCAACTCCGTGAGTTGAATGCACACATCATAAAGAAGTTTCAAAGAATGCTTCTGTCTAGGTTTTATGTGAAGGTATTTCCTTTTCCACCATAGGCCTCAAAGCGCTCCAAATGAACACTTGCAGATTCTACAAAAAGAGTGTTTCAAAACTGCTCTTTCAAAAGAAGTGTTCAACTCTGTGAGTTGGATTCATACTTCACAAAGCAGTTTCACAGAACGCTTCTGTTTAGTATTTATGGGAAGATATTCCGGTTTCCAACGAAGGCCTGAAAGGACTCCAAATATCCACTTGCAGATTCTGCAAAAACACAGTTTCAAAACTGCTCTATCAAAAGGAAGGCTTATCTCTCCGAATTGAATGCACACATCATAAAGAGGTTTCTGAGAATGCTTCTGCCTGGTTTATAAGTGAAGATATTTCCTTTTCCACCATAGGCCTCAAAGCGCTCCAAATGAACACTTGCAGATTCTACAAAAAGAGTGTTTCAAAACTGCTCTTTCAAAAGAAGCGTTCAACTCTGTGAGTTGGATTCATACTTCACAAAGCAGTTTCACAGAACGCTTCTGTTTAGTTTTTATGGGAAGATATTCCCGTTTCCAACGAAGGCCTGAAATGGCTCCAAATATCCACTTGCACATTCTGCCAAAACAGAGTTTCAAAACTGCTCTTTCAAAAGGAAGGCTTATCGCTCCGAGTTGAATGCACACATCATAAAGAGTTTTCTGAGAATGCTTCTGCCTGGTTTATAAGTGAAGATATTTCCTTTTCCACCATAGGCCTCAAAGCGCTCCAAATGAACACTTGCAGATTCTACAAAAAGAGTGTTTCATAACTGCTCTAGCAAAGGAAAGGTTCAACTCTGTGAGTTGAACACACACATCACAAAGCAGTTTGTGAGAATGCTTCTGTCCAGTTTTTATGAGAAGATATTCCCGCTTCTAACAAAGGCCTGAAATAGCTCCAAATATCCACTTGCAGATGCTGCAAAAAGGCTCTTTCCAAACTGCTCCATGAAAAGGAAGGTTCAACTCTGTGAGTTGAATGCACACATCATAAAGAAGTTTCAAAGAATGCTTCTGTCTAGGTTTTATGTGAAGGTATTTCCTTTTCCACCATAGGCCTCAAAGCGCTCCAAATGAACACTTGCAGATTCTACAAAAAGAGTGTTTCAAAACTGCTCTTTCAAAAGAAGTGTTCAACTCTGTGAGTTGGATTCATACTTCACAAAGCAGTTTCTCAGAACGCTTCTGTTTAGTTTTTATGGGAAGATATTCCCGTTTCCAACGAAGGCCTGAAAGGGCTCCAAATAACCACATGCAGATTCTGCAGAAACACAGTTTCAAAACTGCTCTATCAAAAGGAAGGCTTATCTCTCCGAGTTGAATGCACACATCATAAAGAGGTTTCTGAGAATGCTTCTGCCTGGTTTATAAGTGAAGATATTTCCTTTTCCACCATAGGCCTCAAAGCGCTCCAAATGAACAGTTGCAGATTCTACAAAAAGAGTGTTTCAAAACTGCTCTTTCAAAAGAAGTGTTCAACTCTGTGAGTTGGATTCATACTTCACAAAGCAGTTTCACAGAACGCTTCTCTTTAGTTTTTATGGGAAGATATTCCCGTTTCCAACGAAGGCCTGAAATGGCTCCAAATATCCACTTGCAGATTCTGCCAAAACAGAGTTTCAAAACTGCTCTATCAAAAGGAAGGCTTATCGCTCCGAGTTGAATGCACACATCATAAAGAGTTTTCTGAGAATGCTTCTGCCTGGTTTATAAGTGAAGATATTTCCTTTTCCACCATAGGCCTAAAAGCGCTCCAAATGAACACTTGCAGATTCTACAAAAAGAGTGTTTCATAACTGCTTTAGCAAAGGAAAGGTTCAACTCTGTGAGTTGAACACACACATCACAAAGCAGTTTGTGAGAATGCTTCTGTCCAGTTTTTATGAGAAGATATTCCCGCTTCTAACAAAGGCCTGAAAGAGCTCCAAATATCCACTTGCAGATGCTGCAAAAAGACTCTTTCCAAACTGCTGCATGAAAAGGAAGGTTCAACTCCGTGAGTTGAATGCACACATCATAAAGAAGTTTCAAAGAATGCTTCTGTCTAGGTTTTATGTGAAGATAGTTCCTTTTCCACCATAGGCCTCAAAGCGCTCCAAATGAACACTTGCAGATTCTACAAAAAGAGTGTTTCAAAACTGCTCTTTCAAAAGAAGTGTTCAACTCTGTGAGGTGGATTCATACTTCACACAGCAGTTTCTCAGAACGCTTCTGTTTACTTTTTATGGGAAGATATTCCCGTTTCCAACGAAGGCCTGAAAGGGCTCCAAATAACCACTTGCAGATTCTGCAGAAACACAGTTTCAAAACTGCTCTATCAAAAGGAAGGCTTATCTCTCCGAGCTGAATGCACACATCATAAAGAGGTTTCTGAGAATGCTTCTCCCTGGTTTATAAGTGAAGATATTTCCTTTTCCACCATAGGCCTCAAAGCGCTCCAAATGAACACTTGCAGATTCTACAAAAAGAGTGTTTCAAAACAGCTCTTTCAAAGGAAGTGTTCAACTCTGTGAGTTGGATTCATACTACACAAAGCAGTTTCACAGAACGCTTCTCTTTAGTTTTTATGGGAAGATATTCCCGTTTCCATCGAAGGCCTGAAAGGGCTCCAAATATCCACTTGCAGATTCTGCAAAAATAGAGTTTCAAAACTGCTCTGTTAAAAGGAAGGCTTATCTCTCTGAGTTGAATGCAGACATCATAAAGAGGTTTCTGAGAATGCTTCTGCCTGGTTTATATGTGAAGATATTTCCTTTTCCACCATAGGCCTCAAAGCGCTCCAAATGAACACTTGCAGATTCTACAAAAGGAGTGTTTCATAACTGCTCTAGCAAAGGAAAGGTTCAACTCTGTGAGTTGAACACACACATCACAAAGCAGTTTGTGAGAATGCTTCTGTCCAGTTTTTAAGAGAAGATATTCCCGCTTCTAACAAAGGCCTGAAAGAGCTCCAAATATCCACTTGCAGATGCTGCAAAAAGACTCTTTCCAAACTGCTGCATGAAAAGGAAGGTTCAACTCCGTGAGTAGAATGCACACATCATAAAGAAGTTTCAAAGAATGCTTCTGTCTAGGTTTTATGTGAAGATATTTCCTTTTCCACCATAGGCCTCAAAGCGCTCCAAATGAACACTTGCAGATTCTACAAAAAGAGTGTTTCAAAACTGCTCTTTCAAAAGAAGTGTTCAACTCTGTGAGGTGGATTCATACTTCACAAAGCAGTTTCTCAGAACGCTTCTGTTTAGTTTTTATGGGAAGATATTCCCGTTTCCAACGAAGGCCTGAAAGGGCTCCAAATAACCACTTGCAGATTCTGCAGAAACACAGTTTCAAAACTGCTCTATCAAAAGGAAGGCTTATCTCTCCGAGCTGAATGCACACATCATAAAGAGGTTTCTGAGAATGCTTCTCCCTGGTTTATAAGTGAAGATATTTCCTTTTCCACCATAGGCCTCAAAGCGCTCCAAATGAACACTTGCAGATTCTACAAAAAGAGTGTTTCAAAACTGCTCTTTCAAAAGAAGTGTTCAACTCTGTGAGTTGGATTCATACTTCACAAAGCAGTTTCACAGAACGCTTCTCTTTAGTTTTTATGGGAAGATATTCCCGTTTCCAACGAAGGCCTGAAATGGCTCCAAATATCCACTTGCAGATTCTGCCAAAACAGAGTTTCAAAACTGCTCTATCAAAAGGAAGGCTTATCGCTCCGAGTTGAATGCACACATCATAAAGAGTTTTCTGAGAATGCTTCTGCCTGGTTTATAAGTGAAGATATTTCCTTTTCCACCATAGGCCTCAAAGCGCTCCAAATGAACACTTGCAGATTCTACAAAAAGAGTGTTTCATAACTGCTCTAGCAAAGGAAAGGTTCAACTCTGTGAGTTGAACACACACATCACAAAGCAGTTTGTGAGAATGCTTCTGTCCAGTTTTTATGAGAAGATATTCCCGCTTCTAACAAAGGCCTGAAAGAGCTCCAAATATCCACTTGCAGATGCTGCAAAAAGACTCTTTCCAAACTGCTGCATGAAAAGGAAGGTTCAACTCCGTGAGTTGAATGCGCACATCATAAAGAAGTTTCAAAGAATGCTTCTGTCTAGGTTTTATGTGAAGATATTTCCTTTTCCACCATAGGCCTCAAAGCGCTCCAAATGTACACTTGCAGATTCTACAAAAAGAGTGTTTCAAAACTGCTCTTTCAAAAGAAGTGTTCAACTCTGCGAGGTGGATTCATACTTCACAAAGCAGTTTCTCAGAACGCTTCTGTTTACTTTTTATGGGAAGATATTCCCGTTTCCAACGAAGGCCTGAAAGGGCTCCAAATAACCACTTGCAGATTCTGCAGAAACACAGTTTCAAAACTGCTCTATCAAAAGGAAGGCTTATCTCTCCGAGCTGAATGCACACATCATAAAGAGGTTTCTGAGAATGCTTCTCCCTGGTTTATAAGTGAAGATATTTCCTTTTCCACCATAGGCCTCAAAGCGCTCCAAATGAACACTTGCAGATTCTACAAAAGGAG
Organism: Pongo pygmaeus; assembly: GCF_028885625.2. Taxonomy (NCBI): domain Eukaryota; kingdom Metazoa; phylum Chordata; class Mammalia; order Primates; family Hominidae; genus Pongo; species Pongo pygmaeus. The sequence continues at coordinate 24,110,328 of NC_085930.1, forward strand.
TGTTTCATAACTGCTCTAGCAAAGGAAAGGTTCAACTCTGTGAGTTGAACACACACATCACAAAGCAGTTTGTGAGAATGCTTCTGTCCAGTTTTTAAGAGAAGATATTCCCGCTTCTAACAAAGGCCTGAAAGAGCTCCAAATATCCACTTGCAGATGCTGCAAAAAGACTCTTTCCAAACTGCTGCATGAAAAGGAAGGTTCAACTCCGTGAGTTGAATGCACACATCATAAAGAAGTTTCAAAGAATGCTTCTGTCTAGGTTTTATGTGAAGGTATTTCCTTTTCCACCATAGGCCTCAAAGCGCTCCAAATGAACACTTGCAGATTCTACAAAAAGAGTGTTTCAAAACTGCTCTTTCAAAAGAAGTGTTCACCTCTGTGAGTTGGATTCATACTTCACAAAGCAGTTTCTCAGAACGCTTCTGTTTAGTTTTTATGGGAAGATATTCCCGTTTCCAACGAAGGCCTGAAAGGGCTCCAAATAACCACATGCAGATTCTGCAGAAACACAGTTTCAAAACTGCTCTATCAAAAGGAAGGCTTATCTCTCCGAGTTGAATGCACACATCATAAAGAGGTTTCTGAGAATGCTTCTGCCTGGTTTATAAGTGAAGATATTTCCTTTTCCACCATAGGCCTCAAAGCGCTCCAAATGAACAGTTGCAGATTCTACAAAAAGAGTGTTTCAAAACTGCTCTTTCAAAAGAAGTGTTCAACTCTGTGAGTTGGATTCATACTTCACAAAGCAGTTTCACAGAACGCTTCTCTTTTGTTTTTATGGGAAGATATTCCCGTTTCCAACGAAGGCCTGAAATGGCTCCAAATATCCACTTGCAGATTCTGCCAAAACAGAGTTTCAAAACTGCTCTATCAAAAGGAAGGCTTATCGCTCCGAGTTGAATGCACACATCATAAAGAGTTTTCTGAGAATGCTTCTGCCTGGTTTATAAGTGAAGATATTTCCTTTTCCACCATAGGCCTAAAAGCGCTCCAAATGAACACTTGCAGATTCTACAAAAAGAGTGTTTCATAACTGCTCTAGCAAAGGAAAGGTTCAACTCTGTGAGTTGAACACACACATCACAAAGCAGTTTGTGAGAATGCTTCTGTCCAGTTTTTATGAGAAGATATTCCCGCTTCTAACAAAGGCCTGAAAGAGCTCCAAATATCCACTTGCAGATGCTGCAAAAAGACTCTTTCCAAACTGCTGCATGAAAAGGAAGGTTCAACTCCGTGAGTTGAATGCACACATCATAAAGAAGTTTCAAAGAATGCTTCTGTCTAGGTTTTATGTGAAGATATTTCCTTTTCCACCATAGGCCTCAAAGCGCTCCAAATGAACACTTGCAGATTCTACAAAAAGAGTGTTTCAAAACTGCTCTTTCAAAAGAAGAGTTCAACTCTGTGAGGTGGATTCATACTTCACAAAGCAGTTTCTCAGAACGTTTCTGTTTAGTTTTTATGGGAAGATATTCCCGTTTCCAACGAAGGCCTGAAAGGGCTCCAAATAACCACTTGCAGATTCTGCAGAAACACAGTTTCAAAACTGCTCTATCAAAAGGAAGGCTTATCTCTCCGAGCTGAATGCACACATCATAAAGAGGTTTCTGAGAATGCTTCTCCCTGGTTTATAAGTGAAGATATTTCCTTTTCCACCATAGGCCTCAAAGCGCTCCAAATGAACACTTGCAGATTCTACAAAAAGAGTGTTTCAAAACAGCTCTTTCAAAGGAAGTGTTCAACTCTGTGAGTTGGATTCATACTACACAAAGCAGTTTCACAGAACGCTTCTCTTTAGTTTTTATGGGAAGATATTCCCGTTTCCAACGAAGGCCTGAAAGGGCTCCAAATATCCACTTGCAGATTCTGCAAAAATAGAGTTTCAAACGTGCTCTGTTAAAAGGAAGGCTTATCTCTCTGAGTTGAATGCAGACATCATAAAGAGGTTTCTGAGAATGCTTCTGCCTGGTTTATATGTGAAGATATTTCCTTTTCCACCATAGGCCTCAAAGCGCTCCAAATGAACACTTGCAGATTCTACAAAAGGAGTGTTTCATAACTGCTCTAGCAAAGGAAAGGTTCAACTCTGTGAGTTGAACACACACATCACAAAGCAGTTTGTGAGAATGATTCTGTCCAGTTTTTAAGAGAAGATATTCCCGCTTCTAACAAAGGCCTGAAAGAGCTCCAAATATCCACTTGCAGATGCTGCAAAAAGACTCTTTCCAAACTGCTGCATGAAAAGGAAGGTTCAACTCCGTGAGTTGAATGCACACATCATAAAGAAGTTTCAAAGAATGCTTCTGTCTAGGTTTTATGTGAAGGTATTTCCTTTTCCACCATAGGCCTCAAAGCGCTCCAAATGAACACTTGCAGATTCTACAAAAAGAGTGTTTCAAAACTGCTCTTTGAAAAGAAGTGTTCAACTCTGTGAGTTGGATTCATACTTCACAAAGCAGTTTCTCAGAACGCTTCTGTTTAGTTTTTTTGGGAAGATATTCCCGTTTCCAACGAAGGCCTGAAAGGGCTCCAAATAACCACTTGCAGATTCTGCAGAAACACAGTTTGAAAACTGCTCTATCAAAAGGAAGGCTTATCTCTCCGAGCTGAATGCACACATCATAAAGAGGTTTCTGAGAATGCTTCTCCCTGGTTTATAAGTGAAGATATTTCCTTTTCCACCATAGGCCTCAAAGCGCTCCAAATGAACACTTGCAGATTCTTCAAAAAGAGTGTTTCAAAACAGCTCTTTCAAAGGAAGTGTTCAACTCTGTGAGTTGGATTCATACTACACAAAGCAGTTTCACAGAACGCTTCTCTTTAGTTTTTATGGGAAGATATTCCCGTTTCCAACGAAGGCCTGAAAGGGCTCCAAATATCCACTTGCAGATTCTGCAAAAATAGAGTTTCAAAACTGCTCTGTTAAAAGGAAGGCTTATCTCTCTGAGTTGAATGCAGACATCATAAAGAGGTTTCTGAGAATGCTTCTGCCTGGTTTATATGTGAAGATATTTCCTTTTCCACCATAGGCCTCAAAGCGCTCCAAATGAACACTTGCAGATTCTACAAAAGGAGTGTTTCATAACTGCTCTAGCAAAGGAAACGTTCAACTCTGTGAGTTGAACACACACATCAAAAAGCAGTTTGTGAGAATGCTTCTGTCCAGTTTTTAAGAGAAGATATTCCCGCTTCTAACAAAGGCCTGAAAGAGCTCCAAATATCCACTTGCAGATGCTGCAAAAAGACTCTTTCCAAACTGCTGCATGAAAAGGAAGGTTCAACTCCGTGAGTTGAATGCACACATCATAAAGAAGTTTCAAAGAATGCTTCTGTCTAGGTTTTATGTGAAGGTATTTCCTTTTCCACCATAGGCCTCAAAGCGCTCCAAATGAACACTTGCAGATTCTACAAAAAGAGTGTTTCAAAACTGCTCTTTCAAAAGAAGTGTTCAACTCTGTGAGTTGGATTCATACTTCACAAAGCAGTTTCTCAGAACGCTTCTGTTTAGTTTTTATGGGAAGATATTCCCGTTTCCAACGAAGGCCTGAAAGGGCTCCAAATAACCACTTGCAGATTCTGCAGAAACACAGTTTCAAAACTGCTCTATCAAAAGGAAGGCTTATCTCTCCGAGTTGAATGCACACATCATAAAGAGGTTTCTGAGAATGCTTCTGCCTGGTTTATAAGTGAAGATATTTCCTTTTCCACCATAGGCCTCAAAGCGCTCCAAATGAACAGTTGCAGATTCTACAAAAAGAGTGTTTCAAAACTGCTCTTTCAAAAGAAGTGTTCAACTCTGTGAGTTGGATTCATACTTCACAAAGCAGTTTCACAGAACGCTTCTGTTTAATTTTTATGGGAAGATATTCCCGTTTCCAACGAAGGCCTGAAATGGCTCCAAATATCCACTTGCAGATTCTGCCAAAACAGAGTTTCAAAACTGCTCTATCAAAAGGAAGGCTTATCGCTCCGAGTTGAATGCACACATCATAAAGAGTTTTCTGAGAATGCTTCTGCCTGGTTTATAAGTGAAGATATTTCCTTTTCCACCATAGGCCTCAAAGCGCTCCAAATGAACACTTGCAGATTCTACAAAAAGAGTGTTTCATAACTGCTCTAGCAAAGGAAAGGTTCAACTCAGTGAGTTGAACACACACATCACAAAGCAGTTTGTGAGAATGCTTCTGTCCAGTTTTTATGAGAAGATATTCTCGCTTCTAACAAAGGCCTGAAAGAGCTCCAAATATCCACTTGCAGATGCTGCAAAAAGACTCTTTCCAAACTGCTCCATGAAAAGGAAGGTTCAACTCTGTGAGTTGAATGCACACATCATAAAGAAGTTTCAAAGAATGCTTCTGTCTAGGTTTTATGTGAAGATATTTCCTTTTCCACCATAGGCCTCAAAGCACTCCAAATGAACACTTGCAGATTCTACAAAAAGAGTGTTTCAAAACTGCTCTTTCAAAAGAAGTGTTCAACTCTGTGAGGTGGATTCATACTTCACAAAGCAGTTTCTCAGAACGCTTCTGTTTAGTTTTTATGGGAAGATATTCCCGTTTCCAACGAAGGCCTGAAAGGGCTCCAAATAACCACTTGCAGATTCTGCAGAAACACAGTTTCAAAACTGCTCTATCAAAAGGAAGGCTTATCTCTCCGAGCTGAATGCACACATCATAAAGAGGTTTCTGAGAATGCTTCTCCCTGGTTTATAAGTGAAGATATTTCCTTTTCCACCATAGGCCTCAAAGCGCTCCAAATGAACACTTGCATATTCTACAAAAAGAGTGTTTCAAAACAGCTCTTTCAAAGAAAGTGTTCAACTCTCTGAGTTGGATTCATACTACACAAAGCAGTTTCACAGAACGCTTCTCTTTAGTTTTTATGGGAAGATATTCCCGTTTCCAACGAAGGCCTGAAAGGGCTCCAAATATCCACTTGCAGATTCTGCAAAAATAGAGTTTCAAAACTGCTCTGTTAAAAGGAAGGCTTATCTCTCTTAGTTGGATGCAGACATCATAAAGAGGTTTCTGAGAATGCTTCTGCCTGGTTTATATGTGAAGATATTTCCTTTTCCACCATAGGCCTGAAAGCGCTCCAAATGAACACTTGCAGATTCTACAAAAGGAGTGTTTCATAACTGCTCTAGCAAAGGAAAGGTTCAACTCTGTGAGTTGAACACACACATCACAAAGCAGTTTGTGAGAATGCTTCTGTCCAGTTTTTAAGAGAAGATATTCCCGCTTCTAACAAAGGCCTGAAAGAGCTCCAAGTATCCACTTGCAGATGCTGCAGAAAGACTCTTTCCAAACTGCTCCATGAAAAGGAAGGTTCAACTCTGTGAGTTGAATGCACACATCATAAAGAAGTTTCAAAGAATGCTTCTGTCTAGGTTTTATGTGAAGGTATTTCCTTTTCCACCATAGGCCTCAAAGCGCTCCAAATGAACACTTGCAGATTCTACAAAAAGAGTGTTTCAAAACTGCTCTTTCAAAAGAAGTGTTCAACTCTGTGAGTTGGATTCATACTTCACAAAGCAGTTTCACAGAACGCTTCTGTTTAGTATTTATGGGAAGATATTCCCGTTTCCAACGAAGGCCAGAAAGGACTCCAAATATCCACTTGCAGATTCTGCAAAAACACAGTTTCAAAACTGCTCTATCAAAAGGAAGGCTTATCTCTCCGAGTTGAATGCACACATCATAAAGAGGTTTCTGAGAATGCTTCTGCCTGGTTTATAAGTGAAGATATTTCCTTTTCCACCATAGGCCTCAAAGCGCTCCAAAGGAACACTTGCAGATTCTACAAAAAGAGTGTTTCAAAACAGCTCTTTCAAAGGAAGTGTTCAACTCTGTGAGTTGGATTCATACTACACAAAGCAGTTTCACAGAACGCTTCTCTTTAGTTTTTATGGGAAGATATTCCCGTTTCCAACGAAGGCCTGAAATGGCTCCAAATATCCACTTGCAGATTCTGCAAAAATAGAGTTTCAAAACTGCTCTGTTAAAAGGAAGGCTTATCTCTCTGAGTTGAATGCAGACATCATAAAGAGGTTTCTGAGAATGCTTCTGCCTGGTTTATATGTGAAGATATTTCCTTTTCCAATATAGGCCTCAAAGCGCTCCAAATGAACACTTGCAGATTATACAAAAAGAGTGTTTCATAACTGCTCTAGCAAAGGAAAGGTTCAACTCTGTGAGTTGAACACACACATCACAAAGCAGTTTGTGAGAATGCTTCTGTCCAGTTTTTATGAGAAGATATTCCCGCTTCTAACAAAGGCCTGAAAGAGCTCCAAATATCCACTTGCAGATGCTGCAAAAAGACTCTTTCCAAACTGCTCCATGAAAAAGAAGGTTCAACTCTGCGAGTTGAATGCACACATCATAAAGAAGTTTCAAAGAATGCTTCTGTCTAGGTTTTATGTGAAGATATTTCCTTTTCCACCATAGGCCTCAAAGCGCTCCAAATGAACACTTGCAGATTCTACAAAAAGAGTGTTTCAAAACTGCTCTTTCAAAAGAAGTGTTCAACTCTGTGAGGTGGATTCATACTTCACAAAGCAGTTTCTCAGAACGCTTCTGTTTAGTTTTTATGGGAAGATATTCCCGTTTCCAACGAAGGCCTGAAAGGGCTCCAAATAACCACTTGCAGATTCTGCAGAAACACAGTTTCAAAACTGCTCTATCAAAAGGAAGGCTTATCTCTCCGAGCTGAATGCACACATCATAAAGAGGTTTCTGAGAATGCTTCTCCCTGGTTTAAAAGTGAAGATATTTCCTTTTCCACCATAGGCCTCAAAGCGCTCCAAATGAACACTTGCAGATTCTACAAAAAGAGTGTTTCAAAACTGCTCTTTCAAAAGAAGTGTTCAACTCTGTGAGTTGGATTCATACTTCACAAAGCAGTTTCACAGAACGCTTCTCTTTAGTTTTTATGGGAAGATATTCCCGTTTCCAACGAAGGCCTGAAATGGCTCCAAATATCCACTTGCAGATTCTGCCAAAACAGAGTTTCAAAACTGCTCTATCAAAAGGAAGGCTTATCGCTCCGAGTTGAATGCACACATCATAAAGAGTTTTCTGAGAATGCTTCTGCCTGGTTTATAAGTGAAGATATTTCCTTTTCCACCATAGGCCTCAAAGCGCTCCAAATGAACACTTGCAGATTCTACAAAAAGAGTGTTTCATAACTGCTCTAGCAAAGGAAAGGTTCAACTCTGTGAGTTGAACACACACATCACAAAGCAGTTTGTGAGAATGCTTCTGTCCAGTTTTTATGAGAAGATATTCCCGCTTCTAACAAAGGCCTGAAAGAGCTCCAAATATCCACTTGCAGATGCTGCAAAAAGACTCTTTCCAAACTGCTGCATGAAAAGGAAGGTTCAACTCCGTGAGTTGAATGCGCACATCATAAAGAAGTTTCAAAGAATGCTTCTGTCTAGGTTTTATGTGAAGATATTTCCTTTTCCACCATAGGCCTCAAAGCGCTCCAAATGAACACTTGCAGATTCTACAAAAAGAGTGTTTCAAAACTGCTCTTTCAAAAGAAGTGTTCAACTCTGCGAGGTGGATTCATACTTCACAAAGCAGTTTCTCAGAACGCTTCTGTTTACTTTTTATGGGAAGATATTCCCGTTTCCAACGAAGGCCTGAAAGGGCTCCAAATAACCACTTGCAGATTCTGCAGAAACACAGTTTCAAAACTGCTCTATCAAAAGGAAGGCTTATCTCTCCGAGCTGAATGCACACATCATAAAGAGGTTTCTGAGAATGCTTCTCCCTGGTTTATAAGTGAAGATATTTCCTTTTCCACCATAGGCCTCAAAGCGCTCCAAATGAACACTTGCAGATTCTACAAAAACAGTGTTTCAAAACAGCTCTTTCAAAGGAAGTGTTCAACTCTGTGAGTTGGATTCATACTACACAAAGCAGTTTCACAGAACGCTTCTCTTTAGTTTTTATGGGAAGATATTCCCGTTTCCAACGAAGGCCTGAAAGGGCTCCAAATATCCACTTGCAGATTCTGCAAAAATAGAGTTTCAAAACTGCTCTGTTAAAAGGAAGGCTTATCTCTCTGAGTTGAATGCAGACATCATAAAGAGGTTTCTGAGAATGCTTCTGCCTGGTTTATATGTGAAGATATTTCCTTTTCCACCATAGGCCTCAAAGCGCTCCAAATGAACACTTGCAGATTCTACAAAAGGAGTGTTTCATAACTGCTCTAGCAAAGGAAAGGTTCAACTCTGTGAGTTGAACACACACATCACAAAGCAGTTTGTGAGAATGCTTCTGTCCAGTTTTTATGAGAAGATATTCCCGCTTCTAACAAAGGCCTGAAAGAGCTCCAAATATCCACTTGCAGATGCTGCAGAAAGACTCTTTCCAAACTGCTCCATGAAAAGGAAGGTTCAACTCTGTGAGTTGAATGCACACATCATAAAGAAGTTTCAAAGAATGCTTCTGTCTAGGTTTTATGTGAAGGTATTTCCTTTTCCACCATAGGCCTCAAAGCGCTCCAAATGAACACTTGCAGATTCTACAAAAAGAGTGTTTCAAAACTGCTCTTTCAAAAGAAGTGTTCAACTCTGTGAGTTGGATTCATACTTCACAAAGCAGTTTCTCAGAACGCTTCTGTTTAGTTTTTATGGGAAGATATTCCCGTTTCCAACGAAGGCCTGAAAGGGCTCCAAATAACCACATGCAGATTCTGCAGAAACACAGTTTCAAAACTACTCTATCAAAAGGAAGGCTTATCTCTCCGAGATGAATGCACACATCATAAAGAGGTTTCTGAGAATGCTTCTGCCTGGTTTATAAGTGAAGATATTTCCTTTTCCACCATAGGCCTCAAAGCGCTCCAAATGAACACTTGCAGATTCTACAAAAAGAGTGTTTCATAACTGCTTTAGCAAAGGAAAGGTTCAACTCTGTGAGTTGAACACACACATCACAAAGCAGTTTGTGAGAATGCTTCTGTCCAGTTTTTATGAGAAGATATTCCCGCTTCTAACAAAGGCCTGAAAGAGCTCCAAATATCCACTTGCAGATGCTGCAAAAAGACTCTTTCCAAACTGCTGCATGAAAAGGAAGGTTCAACTCCGTGAGTTGAATGCACACATCATAAAGAAGTTTCAAAGAATGCTTCTGTCTAGGTTTTATGTGAAGATATTTCGTTTTCCACCATAGGCCTCAAAGCGCTCCAAATGAACACTTGCAGATTCTACAAAAAGAGTGTTTCAAAACTGCTCTTTCAAAAGAAGTGTTCAACTCTGCGAGGTGGATTCATACTTCACAAAGCAGTTTCTCAGAACGCTTCTGTTTACTTTTTATGGGAAGATATTCCCGTTTCCAACGAAGGCCTGAAAGGGCTCCAAATAACCACTTGCAGATTCTGCAGAAACACAGTTTCAAAACTGCTCTATCAAAAGGAAGGCTTATCTCTCCGAGCTGAATGCACACATCATAAAGAGGTTTCTGAGAATGCTTCTCCCTGGTTTATAAGTGAAGATATTTCCTTTTCCACCATAGGCCTCAAAGCGCTCCAAATGAACACTTGCAGATTCTACAAAAACAGTGTTTCAAAACAGCTCTTTCAAAGGAAGTGTTCAACTCTGTGAGTTGGATTCATACTACACAAAGCAGTTTCACAGAACGCTTCTCTTTAGTTTTTATGGGAAGATATTCCCGTTTCCAACGAAGGCCTGAAAGGGCTCCAAATATCCACTTGCAGATTCTGCAAAAATAGAGTTTCAAAACTGCTCTGTTAAAAGGAAGGCTTATCTCTCTGAGTTGAATGCAGACATCATAAAGAGGTTTCTGAGAATGCTTCTGCCTGGTTTATATGTGAAGATATTTCCTTTTCCACCATAGGCCTCAAAGCGCTCCAAATGAACACTTGCAGATTCTACAAAAAGAGTGTTTCAAAACTGCTCTTTCAAAAGAAGTGTTCAACTCTGCGAGGTGGATTCATACTTCACAAAGCAGTTTCTCAGAACGCTTCTGTTTACTTTTTATGGGAAGATATTCCCGTTTCCAACGAAGGCCTGAAAGGGCTCCAAATAACCACTTGCAGATTCTGCAGAAACACAGTTTCAAAACTGCTCTATCAAAAGGAAGGCTTATCTCTCCGAGCTGAATGCACACATCATAAAGAGGTTTCTGAGAATGCTTCTCCCTGGTTTATAAGTGAAGATATTTCCTTTTCCACCATAGGCCTCAAAGCGCTCCAAATGAACACTTGCAGATTCTACAAAAAGAGTGTTTCAAAACAGCTCTTTCAAAGGAAGTGTTCAACTCTGTGAGTTGGATTCATACTACACAAAGCAGTTTCACAGAACGCTTCTCTTTAGTTTTTATGGGAAGATATTCCCGTTTCCAACGAAGGCCTGAAAGGGCTCCAAATATCCACTTGCAGATTCTGCAAAAATAGAGTTTCAAAACTGCTCTGTTAAAAGGAAGGCTTATCTCTCTGAGTTGAATGCAGACATCATAAAGAGGTTTCTGAGAATGCTTCTGCCTGGTTTATATGTGAAGATATTTCCTTTTCCACCATAGGCCTCAAAGCGCTCCAAATGAACACTTGCAGATTCTACAAAAGGAGTGTTTCATAACTGCTCTAGCAAAGGAAAGGTTCAACTCTGTGAGTTGAACACACACATCACAAAGCAGTTTGTGAGAATGCTTCTGTCCAGTTTTTAAGAGAAGATATTCCCGCTTCTAACAAAGGCCTGAAAGAGCTCCAAATATCCACTTGCAGATGCTGCAAAAAGACTCTTTCCAAACTGCTGCATGAAAAGGAAGGTTCAACTCCGTGAGTTGAATGCACACATCATAAAGAAGTTTCAAAGAATGCTTCTGTCTAGGTTTTATGTGAAGGTATTTCCTTTTCCACCATAGGCCTCAAAGGGCTCCAAATGAACACTTGCAGATTCTACAAAAAGAGTGTTTCAAAACTGCTCTTTCAAAAGAAGTGTTCACCTCTGTGAGTTGGATTCATACTTCACAAAGCAGTTTCTCAGAACGCTTCTGTTTAGTTTTTATGGGAAGATATTCCCGTTTCCAACGAAGGCCTGAAAGGGCTCCAAATAACCACATGCAGATTCTGCAGAAACACAGTTTCAGAACTGCTCTATCAAAAGGAAGGCTTATCTCTCCGAGTTGAATGCACACATCATAAAGAGGTTTCTGAGAATGCTTCTGCCTGGTTTATAAGTGAAGATATTTCCTTTTCCACCATAGGCCTCAAAGCGCTCCAAATGAACAGTTGCAGATTCTACAAAAAGAGTGTTTCAAAACTGCTCTTTCAAAAGAAGTGTTCAACTCTGTGAGTTGGATTCATACTTCACAAAGCAGTTTCACAGAACGCTTCTCTTTAGTTTTTATGGGAAGATATTCCCGTTTCCAACGAAGGCCTGAAATCTCTCCAAATATCCACTTGCAGATTCTGCCAAAACAGAGTTTCAAAACTGCTCTATCAAAAGGAAGGCTTATCGCTCCGAGTTGAATGCACACATCATAAAGAGTTTTCTGAGAATGCTTCTGCCTGGTTTATAAGTGAAGATATTTCCTTTTCCACCATAGGCCTAAAAGCGCTCCAAATGAACACTTGCAGATTCTACAAAAAGAGTGTTTCATAACTGCTCTAGCAAAGGAAAGGTTCAACTCTGTGAGTTGAACACAGACATCACAAAGCAGTTTGTGAGAATGCTTCTGTCCAGTTTTTATGAGAAGATATTCCCGCTTCTAACAAAGGCCTGAAAGAGCTCCAAATATCCACTTGCAGATGCTGCAAAAAGACTCTTTCCAAACTGCTGCATGAAAAGGAAGGTTCAACTCCGTGAGTTGAATGCACACATCATAAAGAAGTTTCAAAGAATGCTTCTGTCTAGGTTTTATGTGAAGGTATTTCCTTTTCCACCATAGGCCTCAAAGCGCTCCAAATGAACACTTGCAGATTCTACAAAAAGAGTGTTTCAAAACTGCTCTTTGAAAAGAAGTGTTCAACTCTGTGAGTTGGATTCATACTTCACAAAGCAGTTTCTCAGAACGCTTCTGTTTAGTTTTTATGGGAAGATATTCCCGTTTCCAACGAAGGCCTGAAAGGGCTCCAAATAACCACTTGCAGATTCTGCAGAAACACAGTTTGAAAACTGCTCTATCAAAAGGAAGGCTTATCTCTCCGAGCTGAATGCACACATCATAAAGAGGTTTCTGAGAATGCTTCTCCCTGGTTTATAAGTGAAGATATTTCCTTTTCCACCATAGGCCTCAAAGCGCTCCAAATGAACACTTGCAGATTCTTCAAAAAGAGTGTTTCAAAACAGCTCTTTCAAAGGAAGTGTTCAACTCTGTGAGTTGGATTCATACTACACAAAGCAGTTTCACAGAACGCTTCTCTTTAGTTTTTATGGGAAGATATTCCCGTTTCCAACGAAGGCCTGAAAGGGCTCCAAATATCCACTTGCAGATTCTGCAAAAATAGAGTTTCAAAACTGCTCTGTTAAAAGGAAGGCTTATCTCTCTGAGTTGAATGCAGACATCATAAAGAGGTTTCTGAGAATGCTTCTGCCTGGTTTATATGTGAAGATATTTCCTTTTCCACCATAGGCCTCAAAGCGCTCCAAATGAACACTTGCAGATTCTACAAAAGGAGTGTTTCATAACTGCTCTAGCAAAGGAAACGTTCAACTCTGTGAGTTGAACACACACATCAAAAAGCAGTTTGTGAGAATGCTTCTGTCCAGTTTTTAAGAGAAGATATTCCCGCTTCTAACAAAGGCCTGAAAGAGCTCCAAATATCCACTTGCAGATGCTGCAAAAAGACTCTTTCCAAACTGCTGCATGAAAAGGAAGGTTCAACTCCGTGAGTTGAATGCACACATCATAAAGAAGTTTCAAAGAATGCTTCTGTCTAGGTTTTATGTGAAGGTATTTCCTTTTCCACCATAGGCCTCAAAGCGCTCCAAATGAACACTTGCAGATTCTACAAAAAGAGTGTTTCAAAACTGCTCTTTCAAAAGAAGTGTTCAACTCTGTGAGTTGGATTCATACTTCACAAAGCAGTTTCTCAGAACGCTTCTGTTTAGTTTTTATGGGAAGATATTCCCGTTTCCAACGAAGGCCTGAAAGGGCTCCAAATAACCACTTGCAGATTCTGCAGAAACACAGTTTCAAAACTGCTCTATCAAAAGGAAGGCTTATCTCTCCGAGTTGAATGCACACATCATAAAGAGGTTTCTGAGAATGCTTCTGCCTGGTTTATAAGTGAAGATATTTCCTTTTCCACCATAGGCCTCAAAGCGCTCCAAATGAACAGTTGCAGATTCTACAAAAAGAGTGTTTCAAAACTGCTCTTTCAAAAGAAGTGTTCAACTCTGTGAGTTGGATTCATACTTCACAAAGCAGTTTCACAGAACGCTTCTGTTTAATTTTTATGGGAAGATATTCCCGTTTCCAACGAAGGCCTGAAATGGCTCCAAATATCCACTTGCAGATTCTGCCAAAACAGAGTTTCAAAACTGCTCTATCAAAAGGAAGGCTTATCGCTCCGAGTTGAATGCACACATCATAAAGAGTTTTCTGAGAATGCTTCTGCCTGGTTTATAAGTGAAGATATTTCCTTTTCCACCATAGGCCTCAAAGCGCTCCAAATGAACACTTGCAGATTCTACAAAAAGAGTGTTTCATAACTGCTCTAGCAAAGGAAAGGTTCAACTCAGTGAGTTGAACACACACATCACAAAGCAGTTTGTGAGAATGCTTCTGTCCAGTTTTTATGAGAAGATATTCTCGCTTCTAACAAAGGCCTGAAAGAGCTCCAAATATCCACTTGCAGATGCTGCAAAAAGACTCTTTCCAAACTGCTCCATGAAAAGGAAGGTTCAACTCTGTGAGTTGAATGCACACATCATAAAGAAGTTTCAAAGAATGCTTCTGTCTAGGTTTTATGTGAAGATATTTCCTTTTCCACCATAGGCCTCAAAGCACTCCAAATGAACACTTGCAGATTCTACAAAAAGAGTGTTTCAAAACTGCTCTTTCAAAAGAAGTGTTCAACTCTGTGAGGTGGATTCATACTTCACAAAGCAGTTTCTCAGAACGCTTCTGTTTAGTTTTTATGGGAAGATATTCCCGTTTCCAACGAAGGCCTGAAAGGGCTCCAAATAACCACTTGCAGATTCTGCAGAAACACAGTTTCAAAACTGCTCTATCAAAAGGAAGGCTTATCTCTCCGAGCTGAATGCACACATCATAAAGAGGTTTCTGAGAATGCTTCTCCCTGGTTTATAAGTGAAGATATTTCCTTTTCCACCATAGGCCTCAAAGCGCTCCAAATGAACACTTGCATATTCTACAAAAAGAGTGTTTCAAAACAGCTCTTTCAAAGAAAGTGTTCAACTCTCTGAGTTGGATTCATACTACACAAAGCAGTTTCACAGAACGCTTCTCTTTAGTTTTTATGGGAAGATATTCCCGTTTCCAACGAAGGCCTGAAAGGGCTCCAAATATCCACTTGCAGATTCTGCAAAAATAGAGTTTCAAAACTGCTCTGTTAAAAGGAAGGCTTATCTCTCTTAGTTGGATGCAGACATCATAAAGAGGTTTCTGAGAATGCTTCTGCCTGGTTTATATGTGAAGATATTTCCTTTTCCACCATAGGCCTGAAAGCGCTCCAAATGAACACTTGCAGATTCTACAAAAGGAGTGTTTCATAACTGCTCTAGCAAAGGAAAGGTTCAACTCTGTGAGTTGAACACACACATCACAAAGCAGTTTGTGAGAATGCTTCTGTCCAGTTTTTAAGAGAAGATATTCCCGCTTCTAACAAAGGCCTGAAAGAGCTCCAAGTATCCACTTGCAGATGCTGCAGAAAGACTCTTTCCAAACTGCTCCATGAAAAGGAAGGTTCAACTCTGTGAGTTGAATGCACACATCATAAAGAAGTTTCAAAGAATGCTTCTGTCTAGGTTTTATGTGAAGGTATTTCCTTTTCCACCATAGGCCTCAAAGCGCTCCAAATGAACACTTGCAGATTCTACAAAAAGAGTGTTTCAAAACTGCTCTTTCAAAAGAAGTGTTCAACTCTGTGAGTTGGATTCATACTTCACAAAGCAGTTTCACAGAACGCTTCTGTTTAGTATTTATGGGAAGATATTCCCGTTTCCAACGAAGGCCAGAAAGGACTCCAAATATCCACTTGCAGATTCTGCAAAAACACAGTTTCAAAACTGCTCTATCAAAAGGAAGGCTTATCTCTCCGAGTTGAATGCACACATCATAAAGAGGTTTCTGAGAATGCTTCTGCCTGGTTTATAAGTGAAGATATTTCCTTTTCCACCATAGGCCTCAAAGCGCTCCAAAGGAACACTTGCAGATTCTACAAAAAGAGTGTTTCAAAACAGCTCTTTCAAAGGAAGTGTTCAACTCTGTGAGTTGGATTCATACTACACAAAGCAGTTTCACAGAACGCTTCTCTTTAGTTTTTATGGGAAGATATTCCCGTTTCCAACGAAGGCCTGAAATGGCTCCAAATATCCACTTGCAGATTCTGCAAAAATAGAGTTTCAAAACTGCTCTGTTAAAAGGAAGGCTTATCTCTCTGAGTTGAATGCAGACATCATAAAGAGGTTTCTGAGAATGCTTCTGCCTGGTTTATATGTGAAGATATTTCCTTTTCCAATATAGGCCTCAAAGCGCTCCAAATGAACACTTGCAGATTATACAAAAAGAGTGTTTCATAACTGCTCTAGCAAAGGAAAGGTTCAACTCTGTGAGTTGAACACACACATCACAAAGCAGTTTGTGAGAATGCTTCTGTCCAGTTTTTATGAGAAGATATTCCCGCTTCTAACAAAGGCCTGAAAGAGCTCCAAATATCCACTTGCAGATGCTGCAAAAAGACTCTTTCCAAACTGCTCCATGAAAAAGAAGGTTCAACTCTGCGAGTTGAATGCACACATCATAAAGAAGTTTCAAAGAATGCTTCTGTCTAGGTTTTATGTGAAGATATTTCCTTTTCCACCATAGGCCTCAAAGCGCTCCAAATGAACACTTGCAGATTCTACAAAAAGAGTGTTTCAAAACTGCTCTTTCAAAAGAAGTGTTCAACTCTGTGAGGTGGATTCATACTTCACAAAGCAGTTTCTCAGAACGCTTCTGTTTAGTTTTTATGGGAAGATATTCCCGTTTCCAACGAAGGCCTGAAAGGGCTCCAAATAACCACTTGCAGATTCTGCAGAAACACAGTTTCAAAACTGCTCTATCAAAAGGAAGGCTTATCTCTCCGAGCTGAATGCACACATCATAAAGAGGTTTCTGAGAATGCTTCTCCCTGGTTTATAAGTGAAGATATTTCCTTTTCCACCATAGGCCTCAAAGCGCTCCAAATGAACACTTGCAGATTCTACAAAAAGAGTGTTTCAAAACTGCTCTTTCAAAAGAAGTGTTCAACTCTGTGAGTTGGATTCATACTTCACAAAGCAGTTTCACAGAACGCTTCTCTTTAGTTTTTATGGGAAGATATTCCCGTTTCCAACGAAGGCCTGAAATGGCTCCAAATATCCACTTGCAGATTCTGCCAAAACAGAGTTTCAAAACTGCTCTATCAAAAGGAAGGCTTATCGCTCCGAGTTGAATGCACACATCATAAAGAGTTTTCTGAGAATGCTTCTGCCTGGTTTATAAGTGAAGATATTTCCTTTTCCACCATAGGCCTCAAAGCGCTCCAAATGAACACTTGCAGATTCTACAAAAAGAGTGTTTCATAACTGCTCTAGCAAAGGAAAGGTTCAACTCTGTGAGTTGAACACACACATCACAAAGCAGTTTGTGAGAATGCTTCTGTCCAGTTTTTATGAGAAGATATTCCCGCTTCTAACAAAGGCCTGAAAGAGCTCCAAATATCCACTTGCAGATGCTGCAAAAAGACTCTTTCCAAACTGCTGCATGAAAAGGAAGGTTCAACTCCGTGAGTTGAATGCGCACATCATAAAGAAGTTTCAAAGAATGCTTCTGTCTAGGTTTTATGTGAAGATATTTCCTTTTCCACCATAGGCCTCAAAGCGCTCCAAATGAACACTTGCAGATTCTACAAAAAGAGTGTTTCAAAACTGCTCTTTCAAAAGAAGTGTTCAACTCTGCGAGGTGGATTCATACTTCACAAAGCAGTTTCTCAGAACGCTTCTGTTTACTTTTTATGGGAAGATATTCCCGTTTCCAACGAAGGCCTGAAAGGGCTCCAAATAACCACTTGCAGATTCTGCAGAAACACAGTTTCAAAACTGCTCTATCAAAAGGAAGGCTTATCTCTCCGAGCTGAATGCACACATCATAAAGAGGTTTCTGAGAATGCTTCTCCCTGGTTTATAAGTGAAGATATTTCCTTTTCCACCATAGGCCTCAAAGCGCTCCAAATGAACACTTGCAGATTCTACAAAAACAGTGTTTCAAAACAGCTCTTTCAAAGGAAGTGTTCAACTCTGTGAGTTGGATTCATACTACACAAAGCAGTTTCACAGAACGCTTCTCTTTAGTTTTTATGGGAAGATATTCCCGTTTCCAACGAAGGCCTGAAAGGGCTCCAAATATCCACTTGCAGATTCTGCAAAAATAGAGTTTCAAAACTGCTCTGTTAAAAGGAAGGCTTATCTCTCTGAGTTGAATGCAGACATCATAAAGAGGTTTCTGAGAATGCTTCTGCCTGGTTTATATGTGAAGATATTTCCTTTTCCACCATAGGCCTCAAAGCGCTCCAAATGAACACTTGCAGATTCTACAAAAGGAGTGTTTCATAACTGCTCTAGCAAAGGAAAGGTTCAACTCTGTGAGTTGAACACACACATCACAAAGCAGTTTGTGAGAATGCTTCTGTCCAGTTTTTATGAGAAGATATTCCCGCTTCTAACAAAGGCCTGAAAGAGCTCCAAATATCCACTTGCAGATGCTGCAAAAAGACTCTTTCCAAACTGCTCCATGAAAAGGAAGGTTCAACTCTGTGAGTTGAATGCACACATCATAAAGAAGTTTCAAAGAATGCTTCTGTCTAGGTTTTATGTGAAGGTATTTCCTTTTCCACCATAGGCCTCAAAGCGCTCCAAATGAACACTTGCAGATTCTACAAAAAGAGTGTTTCAAAACTGCTCTTTCAAAAGAAGTGTTCAACTCTGTGAGTTGGATTCATACTTCACAAAGCAGTTTCTCAGAACGCTTCTGTTTAGTTTTTATGGGAAGATATTCCCGTTTCCAACGAAGGCCTGAAAGGGCTCCAAATAACCACATGCAGATTCTGCAGAAACACAGTTTCAAAACTACTCTATCAAAAGGAAGGCTTATCTCTCCGAGATGAATGCACACATCATAAAGAGGTTTCTGAGAATGCTTCTGCCTGGTTTATAAGTGAAGATATTTCCTTTTCCACCATAGGCCTCAAAGCGCTCCAAATGAACACTTGCAGATTCTACAAAAAGAGTGTTTCATAACTGCTTTAGCAAAGGAAAGGTTCAACTCTGTGAGTTGAACACACACATCACAAAGCAGTTTGTGAGAATGCTTCTGTCCAGTTTTTATGAGAAGATATTCCCGCTTCTAACAAAGGCCTGAAAGAGCTCCAAATATCCACTTGCAGATGCTGCAAAAAGACTCTTTCCAAACTGCTGCATGAAAAGGAAGGTTCAACTCCGTGAGTTGAATGCACACATCATAAAGAAGTTTCAAAGAATGCTTCTGTCTAGGTTTTATGTGAAGATATTTCGTTTTCCACCATAGGCCTCAAAGCGCTCCAAATGAACACTTGCAGATTCTACAAAAAGAGTGTTTCAAAACTGCTCTTTCAAAAGAAGTGTTCAACTCTGCGAGGTGGATTCATACTTCACAAAGCAGTTTCTCAGAACGCTTCTGTTTACTTTTTATGGGAAGATATTCCCGTTTCCAACGAAGGCCTGAAAGGGCTCCAAATAACCACTTGCAGATTCTGCAGAAACACAGTTTCAAAACTGCTCTATCAAAAGGAAGGCTTATCTCTCCGAGCTGAATGCACACATCATAAAGAGGTTTCTGAGAATGCTTCTCCCTGGTTTATAAGTGAAGATATTTCCTTTTCCACCATAGTTCCTCAAAGCGCTCCAAATGAACACTTGCAGATTCTACAAAAACAGTGTTTCAAAACAGCTCTTTCAAAGGAAGTGTTCAACTCTGTGAGTTGGATTCATACTACACAAAGCAGTTTCACAGAACGCTTCTCTTTAGTTTTTATGGGAAGATATTCCCGTTTCCAACGAAGGCCTGAAAGGGCTCCAAATATCCACTTGCAGATTCTGCAAAAATAGAGTTTCAAAACTGCTCTGTTAAAAGGAAGGCTTATCTCTCTGAGTTGAATGCAGACATCATAAAGAGGTTTCTGAGAATGCTTCTGCCTGGTTTATATGTGAAGATATTTCCTTTTCCACCATAGGCCTCAAAGCGCTCCAAATGAACACTTGCAGATTCTACAAAAAGAGTGTTTCAAAACTGCTCTTTCAAAAGAAGTGTTCAACTCTGCGAGGTGGATTCATACTTCACAAAGCAGTTTCTCAGAACGCTTCTGTTTACTTTTTATGGGAAGATATTCCCGTTTCCAACGAAGGCCTGAAAGGGCTCCAAATAACCACTTGCAGATTCTGCAGAAACACAGTTTCAAAACTGCTCTATCAAAAGGAAGGCTTATCTCTCCGAGCTGAATGCACACATCATAAAGAGGTTTCTGAGAATGCTTCTCCCTGGTTTATAAGTGAAGATATTTCCTTTTCCACCATAGGCCTCAAAGCGCTCCAAATGAACACTTGCAGATTCTACAAAAAGAGTGTTTCAAAACAGCTCTTTCAAAGGAAGTGTTCAACTCTGTGAGTTGGATTCATACTACACAAAGCAGTTTCACAGAACGCTTCTCTTTAGTTTTTATGGGAAGATATTCCCGTTTCCAACGAAGGCCTGAAAGGGCTCCAAATATCCACTTGCAGATTCTGCAAAAATAGAGTTTCAAAACTGCTCTGTTAAAAGGAAGGCTTATCTCTCTGAGTTGAATGCAGACATCATAAAGAGGTTTCTGAGAATGCTTCTGCCTGGTTTATATGTGAAGATATTTCCTTTTCCACCATAGGCCTCAAAGCGCTCCAAATGAACACTTGCAGATTCTACAAAAGGAGTGTTTCATAACTGCTCTAGCAAAGGAAAGGTTCAACTCTGTGAGTTGAACACACACATCACAAAGCAGTTTGTGAGAATGCTTCTGTCCAGTTTTTAAGAGAAGATATTCCCGCTTCTAACAAAGGCCTGAAAGAGCTCCAAATATCCACTTGCAGATGCTGCAAAAAGACTCTTTCCAAACTGCTGCATGAAAAGGAAGGTTCAACTCCGTGAGTTGAATGCACACATCATAAAGAAGTTTCAAAGAATGCTTCTGTCTAGGTTTTATGTGAAGGTATTTCCTTTTCCACCATAGGCCTCAAAGGGCTCCAAATGAACACTTGCAGATTCTACAAAAAGAGTGTTTCAAAACTGCTCTTTCAAAAGAAGTGTTCACCTCTGTGAGTTGGATTCATACTTCACAAAGCAGTTTCTCAGAACGCTTCTGTTTAGTTTTTATGGGAAGATATTCCCGTTTCCAACGAAGGCCTGAAAGGGCTCCAAATAACCACATGCAGATTCTGCAGAAACACAGTTTCAGAACTGCTCTATCAAAAGGAAGGCTTATCTCTCCGAGTTGAATGCACACATCATAAAGAGGTTTCTGAGAATGCTTCTGCCTGGTTTATAAGTGAAGATATTTCCTTTTCCACCATAGGCCTCAAAGCGCTCCAAATGAACAGTTGCAGATTCTACAAAAAGAGTGTTTCAAAACTGCTCTTTCAAAAGAAGTGTTCAACTCTGTGAGTTGGATTCATACTTCACAAAGCAGTTTCACAGAACGCTTCTCTTTAGTTTTTATGGGAAGATATTCCCGTTTCCAACGAAGGCCTGAAATCTCTCCAAATATCCACTTGCAGATTCTGCCAAAACAGAGTTTCAAAACTGCTCTATCAAAAGGAAGGCTTATCGCTCCGAGTTGAATGCACACATCATAAAGAGTTTTCTGAGAATGCTTCTGCCTGGTTTATAAGTGAAGATATTTCCTTTTCCACCATAGGCCTAAAAGCGCTCCAAATGAACACTTGCAGATTCTACAAAAAGAGTGTTTCATAACTGCTCTAGCAAAGGAAAGGTTCAACTCTGTGAGTTGAACACAGACATCACAAAGCAGTTTGTGAGAATGCTTCTGTCCAGTTTTTATGAGAAGATATTCCCGCTTCTAACAAAGGCCTGAAAGAGCTCCAAATATCCACTTGCAGATGCTGCAAAAAGACTCTTTCCAAACTGCTGCATGAAAAGGAAGGTTCAACTCCGTGAGTTGAATGCACACATCATAAAGAAGTTTCAAAGAATGCTTCTGTCTAGGTTTTATGTGAAGATATTTCCTTTTCCACCATAGGCCTCAAAGCGCTCCAAATGAACACTTGCAGATTCTACAAAAAGAGTGTTTCAAAACTGCTCTTTCAAAAGAAGAGTTCAACTCTGTGAGGTGGATTCATACTTCACAAAGCAGTTTCTCAGAACGTTTCTGTTTAGTTTTTATGGGAAGATATTCCCGTTTCCAACGAAGGCCTGAAAGGGCTCCAAATAACCACTTGCAGATTCTGCAGAAACACAGTTTCAAAACTGCTCTATCAAAAGGAAGGCTTATCTCTCCGAGCTGAATGCACACATCATAAAGAGGTTTCTGAGAATGCTTCTCCCTGGTTTATAAGTGAAGATATTTCCTTTTCCACCATAGGCCTCAAAGCGCTCCAAATGAACACTTGCAGATTCTACAAAAAGAGTGTTTCAAAACAGCTCTTTCAAAGGAAGTGTTCAACTCTGTGAGTTGGATTCATACTACACAAAGCAGTTTCACAGAACGCTTCTCTTTAGTTTTTATGGGAAGATATTCCCGTTTCCAACGAAGGCCTGAAAGGGCTCCAAATATCCACTTGCAGATTCTGCAAAAATAGAGTTTCAAAACTGCTCTGTTAAAAGGAAGGCTTATCTCTCTGAATTGAATGCAGACATCATAAAGAGGTTTCTGAGAATGCTTCTGCCTGGTTTATATGTGAAGATATTTCCTTTTCCACCATAGGCCTCAAAGCGCTCCAAATGAACACTTGCAGATTCTACAAAAGGAGTGTTTCATAACTGCTCTAGCAAAGGAAAGGTTCAACTCTGTGAGTTGAACACACACATCACAAAGCAGTTTGTGAGAATGCTTCTGTCCAGTTTTTAAGAGAAGATATTCCCGCTTCTAACAAATGCCTGAAAGAGCTCCAAATATCCACTTGCAGATGCTGCAAAAAGACTCTTTCCAAACTGCTGCATGAAAAGGAAGGTTCAACTCCGTGAGTTGAATGCACACATCATAAAGAAGTTTCAAAGAATGCTTCTGTCTAGGTTTTATGTGAAGGTATTTCCTTTTCCACCATAGGCCTCAAAGCGCTCCAAATGAACACTTGCAGATTCTACAAAAAGAGTGTTTCAAAACTGCTCTTTCAAAAGAAGTGTTCAACTCTGTGAGTTGGATTCATACTTCACAAAGCAGTTTCTCAGAACGCTTCTGTTTAGTTTTTATGGGAAGATATTCCCGTTTCCAACGAAGGCCTGAAAGGGCTCCAAATAACCACTTGCAGATTCTGCAGAAACACAGTTTCAAAACTGCTCTATCAAAAGGAAGGCTTATCTCTCCGAGTTGAATGCACACATCATAAAGAGGTTTCTGAGAATGCTTCTGCCTGGTTTATAAGTGAAGATATTTCCTTTTCCACCATAGGCCTCAAAGCGCTCCAAATGAACAGTTGCAGATTCTACAAAAAGAGTGTTTCAAAACTGCTCTTTCAAAAGAAGTGTTCAACTCTGTGAGTTGGATTCATACTTCACAAAGCAGTTTCACAGAACGCTTCTGTTTAATTTTTATGGGAAGATATTCCCGTTTCCAACGAAGGCCTGAAATGGCTCCAAATATCCACTTGCAGATTCTGCCAAAACAGAGTTTCAAAACTGCTCTATCAAAAGGAAGGCTTATCACTCCGAGTTCAATGCACACATCATAAAGTGTTTTCTGAGAATGCTTCTGCCTCGTTTATAAGTGAAGATATTTCCTTTTCCACCATAGGCCTCAAAGCGCTCCAAATGAACACTTGCAGATTCTACAAAAAGAGTGTTTCATAACTGCTCTAGCAAAGGAAAGGTTCAACTCAGTGAGTTGAACACACACATCACAAAGCAGTTTGTGAGAATGCTTCTGTCCAGTTTTTATGAGAAGATATTCTCGCTTCTAACAAAGGCTTGAAAGAGCTCCAAATATCCACTTGCAGATGCTGCAAAAAGACTCTTTCCAAACTGCTCCATGAAAAGGAAGGTTCAACTCTGTGAGTTGAATGCACACATCATAAAGAAGTTTCAAAGAATGCTTCTGTCTAGGTTTTATGTGAAGATATTTCCTTTTCCACCATAGGCCTCAAAGCGCTCCAAATGAACACTTGCAGATTCTACAAAAAGAGTGTTTCAAAACTGCTCTTTCAAAAGAAGTGTTCAACTCTGTGAGGTGGATTCATACTTCACAAAGCAGTTTCTCAGAACGCTTCTGTTTACTTTTTATGGGAAGATATTCCCGTTTCCAACGAAGGCCTGAAAGGGCTCCAAATAACCACTTGCAGATTCTGCAGAAACACAGTTTCAAAACTGCTCTATCAAAAGGAAGGCTTATCTCTCCGAGCTGAATGCACACATCATAAAGAGGTTTCTGAGAATGCTTCTCCCTGGTTTATAAGTGAAGATATTTCCTTTTCCACCATAGGCCTCAAAGCGCTCCAAATGAACACTTGCAGATTCTACAAAAAGAGTGTTTCAAAACAGCTCTTTCAAAGGAAGTGTTCAACTCTATGAGTTGGATTCATACTACACAAAGCAGTTTCACAGAACGCTTCTCTTTAGTTTTTATGGGAAGATATTCCCGTTTCCAACGAAGGCCTGAAAGGGCTCCAAATATCCACTTGCAGATTCTGCAAAAATAGAGTTTCAAAACTGCTCTGTTAAAAGGAAGGCTTATCTCTCTGAGTTGGATGCAGACATCATAAAGAGGTTTCTGAGAATGCTTCTGCCTGGTTTATATGTGAAGATATTTCCTTTTCCACCATAGGCCTCAAAGCGCTCCAAATGAACACTTGCAGATTCTACAAAAGGAGTGTTTCATAACTGCTCTAGCAAAGGAAAGGTTCAACTCCGTGAGTTGAACACACACATCACAAAGCAGTTTGTGAGAATGCTTCTGTCCAGTTTTTAAGAGAAGATATTCCCGCTTCTAACAAAGGCCTGAAAGAGCTCCAAATATCCACTTGCAGATGCTGCAGAAAGACTCTTTCCAAACTGCTCCATGAAAAGGAAGGTTCAACTCTGTGAGTTGAATGCACACATCATAAAGAAGTTTCAAAGAATGCTTCTGTCTAGGTTTTATGTGAAGGTATTTCCTTTTCCACCATAGGCCTCAAAGCGCTCCAAATGAACACTTGCAGATTCTACAAAAAGAGTGTTTCAAAACTGCTCTTTCAAAAGAAGTGTTCAACTCTGTGAGTTGGATTCATACTTCACAAAGCAGTTTCACAGAACGCTTCTGTTTAGTATTTATGGGAAGATATTCCCGTTTCCAACGAAGGCCAGAAAGGACTCCAAATATCCACTTGCAGATTCTGCAAAAACACAGTTTCAAAACTGCTCTATCAAAAGGAAGGCTTATCTCTCCGAGTTGAATGCACACATCATAAAGAGGTTTCTGAGAATGCTTCTGCCTGGTTTATAAGTGAAGATATTTCCTTTTCCACCATAGGCCTCAAAGCGCTCCAAAGGAACACTTGCAGATTCTACAAAAAGAGTGTTTCAAAACAGCTCTTTCAAAGGAAGTGTTCAACTCTGTGAGTTGGATTCATACTACACAAAGCAGTTTCACAGAACGCTTCTCTTTAGTTTTTATGGGAAGATATTCCCGTTTCCAACGAAGGCCTGAAATGGCTCCAAATATCCACTTGCAGATTCTGCAAAAATAGAGTTTCAAAACTGCTCTGTTAAAAGGAAGGCTTATCTCTCTGAGTTGAATGCAGACATCATAAAGAGGTTTCTGAGAATGCTTCTGCCTGGTTTATATGTGAAGATATTTCCTTTTCCACCATAGGCCTCAAAGCGCTCCAAATGAACACTTGCAGATTCTACAAAAAGAGTGTTCCATAACTGCTCTAGCAAAGGAAAGGTTCAACTCTGTGAGTTGAACACACACATCACAAAGCAGTTTGTGAGAATGCTTCTGTCCAGTTTTTAAGAGAAGATATTCCCGCTTCTAACAAAGGCCTGAAAGAGCTCCAAATATCCACTTGCAGATGCTGCAAAAAGACTCTTTCCAAACTGCTCCATGAAAAGGAAGGTTCAACACTGTGAGTTGAATGCACACATCATAAAGAAGTTTCAAAGAATGCTTCTGTCTAGGTTTTATGTGAAGATATTTATTTTTCCACCATAGGCCTCAAAGCGCTCCAAATGAACACTTGCAGATTCTACAAAAAGAGTGTTTCAAAACTGCTCTTTCAAAAGAAGTGTTCAACTCTGTGAGGTGGATTCATACTTCACAAAGCAGTTTCTCAGAACACTTCTGTTTAGTTTTTATGGGAAGATATTACCGTTTCCAACGAAGGCCTGAAAGGGCTCCAAATAACCACTTGCAGATTCTGCAGAAACACAGTTTCAAAACTGCTCTATCAAAAGGAAGGCTTATCTCTCCGAGCTGAATGCACACATCATAAAGAGGTTTCTGAGAATGCTTCTCCCTGGTTTATAAGTGAAGATATTTCCTTTTCCACCATAGGCCTCAAAGCGCTCCAAATGAACACTTGTAGATTCTACAAAAAGAGTGTTTCAAAACAGCTCTTTCAAAGGAAGTGTTCAACTCTGTGAGTTGGATTCATACTACACAAAGCAGTTTCACAGAACGCTTCTCTTTAGTTTTTATGGGAAGATATTCCCGTTTCCAACGAAGGCCTGAAAGGGCTCCTAATATCCACTTGCAGATTCTGCAAAAATAGAGTTTCAAAACTGCTCTGTTAAAAGGAAGGCTTATCTCTCTGAGTTGAATGCAGACATCATAAAGAGGTTTCTGAGAATGCTTCTGCCTGGTTTATATGTGAAGATATTTCCTTTTCCACCATAGGCCTCAAAGCGCTCCAAATGAACACTTGCAGATTCTACAAAAGGAGTGTTTCATAACTGCTCTAGCAAAGGAAAGGTTCAACTCTGTGAGTTGAACACACACATCACAAAGCAGTTTGTGAGAATGCTTCTGTCCAGTTTTTAAGAGAAGATATTCCCGCTTCTAACAAAGGCCTGAAAGAGCTCCAAATATCCACTTGCAGATGCTGCAAAAAGACTCTTTCCAAACTGCTCCATGAAAAGGAAGGTTCAACTCTGGGAGTTGAATGCACACATCATAAAGAAGTTTCAAAGAATGCTTCTGTTTAGGTTTTATGTGAAGGTATTTCCTTTTCCACCATAGGCCTCAAAGCGCTCCAAATGAACACTTGCAGATTCTACAAAAAGAGTGTTTCAAAACTGCTCTTTCAAAAGAAGTGTTCAACTCTGTGAGTTGGATTCATACTTCACAAAGCAGTTTCACAGAACGCTTCTGTTTAGTATTTATGGGAAGATATTCCCGTTTCCAACGAAGGCCTGAAATGGCTCCAAATATCCAATTGCAGATTCTGCCAAAACAGAGTTTCAAAACTGCTCTATCAAAAGGAAGGCTTATCGCTCCGAGTTGAATGCACACATCATAAAGAGTTTTCTGAGAATGCTTCTGCCTGGTTTATAAGTGAAGATATTTCCTTTTCCACCATAGGCCTCAAAGCGCTCCAAATGAACACTTGCAGATTCTACAAAAAGAGTGTTTCATAACTGCTCTAGCAAAGGAAAGGTTCAACTCTGTGAGTTGAACACACACATCACAAAGCAGTTTGTGAGAATGCTTCTGTCCAGTTTTTATGAGAAGATATTCCCGCTTCTAACAAAGGCCTGAAAGAGCTCCAAATATCCACTTGCAGATGCTGCAAAAAGCCTCTTTCCAAACTGCTCCATGAAAAGGAAGGTTCAACTCTGTGAGTTGAATGCACACATCATAAAGAAGTTTCAAAGAATGCTTCTGTCTAGGTTTTATGTGAAGATATTTCCTTTTCCACCATAGGCCTCAAAGCGCTCCAAATGAACACTTGCAGATTCTACAAAAAGAGTGTTTCAAAACTGCTCTTTCAAAAGAAGTGTTCAACTCTGTGAGTTGGATTCATACTTCACAAAGCAGTTTCTCAGAACGCTTCTGTTTACTTTTTATGGGAAGATATTCCCGTTTCCAACGAAGGCCTGAAATGGCTCCAAATATCCACTTGCAGATTCTGCCAAAGCAGAGTTTCAAAACTGCTCTATCAATAGGAAGGCTTATCGCTCCGAGTTGAATGCACACATCATAAAGAGTTTTCTGAGAATGTTTCTGCCTGGTTTATAAGTGAAGATATTTCCTTTTCCACCATAGGCCTCAAAGCGCTCCAAATGAACACTTGCAGATTCTACAAAAAGAGTGTTTCAAAACAGCTCTTTCAAAGGAAGTGTTCAACTCTATGATTTGGATTCATACTACACAAAGCAGTTTCACAGAACGCTTCTCTTTAGTTTTTATGGGAAGATATTCCCGTTTCCAACGAAGGCCTGAAAGGGCTCCAAATATCCACTTGCAGATTCTGCAAAAATAGAGTTTCAAAACTGCTCTGTTAAAAGGAAGGCTTATCTCTCTGAGTTGGATGCAGACATCATAAAGAGGTTTCTGAGAATGCTTCTGCCTGGTTTATATGTGAAGATATTTCCTTTTCCACCATAGGCCTCAAAGCGCTCCAAATGAACACTTGCAGATTCTACAAAAGGAGTGTTTCATAACGGCTCTAGCAAAGGAAAGGTTCAACTCCGTGAGTTGAACACACACATCACAAAGCAGTTTGTGAGAATGCTTCTGTCCAGTTTTTAAGAGAAGATATTCCCGCTTCTAACAAAGGCCTGAAAGAGCTCCAAGTATCCACTTGCAGATGCTGCAGAAAGACTCTTTCCAAACTGCTCCATGAAAAGGAAGGTTCAACTCTGTGAGTTGAATGCACACATCATAAAGAAGTTTCAAAGAATGCTTCTGTCTAGGTTTTATGTGAAGGTATTTCCTTTTCCACCATAGGCCTCAAAGCGCTCCAAATGAACACTTGCAGATTCTACAAAAAGAGTGTTTCAAAACTGCTCTTTCAAAAGAAGTGTTCAACTCTGTGAGTTGGATTCATACTTCACAAAGCAGTTTCACAGAACGCTTCTGTTTAGTATTTATGGGAAGATATTCCCGTTTCCAACGAAGGCCTGAAAGGACTCCAAATATCCACTTGCAGATTCTGCAAAAACACAGTTTCAAAACTGCTCTATCAAAAGGAAGGCTTATCTCTCCGAGTTGAATGCACACATCATAAAGAGGTTTCTGAGAATGCTTCTGCCTGGTTTATAAGTGAAGATATTTCCTTTTCCACCATAGGCCTCAAAGCGCTCCAAATGAACACTTGCAGATTCTACAAAAAGAGTGTTTCAAAACTGCTCTTTCAAAAGAAGCGTTCAACTCTGTGAGTTGGATTCATACTTCACAAAGCAGTTTCACAGAACGCTTCTGTTTAGTTTTTATGGGAAGATATTCCCGTTTCCAACGAAGGCCTGAAATGGCTCCATATATCCACTTGCAGATTCTGCCAAAACAGAGTTTCAAAACTGCTCTATCAAAAGGAAGGCTTATCGCTCCGAGTTGAATGCACACATCATAAAGTGTTTTCTGAGAATGCTTCTGCCTGGTTTATAAGTGAAGATATATCCTTTTCCGCCATAGGCCTCAAAGCGCTCCAAATGAACACTTGCAGATTCTACAAAAAGAGTGTTTCATAACTGCTCTAGCAAAGGAAAGGTTCAACTCTGTGAGTTGAACACACACATCACTAAGCAGTTTGTGAGAATGCTTCTTTCCAATTTTTATGAGAAGATATTCCGGCTTCTAACAAAGGCCTGAAAGAGCTCCAAATATCCACTTGCAGATGCTGCAAAAAGACTCTTTCCAAACTGCTCCATGAAAAGGAAGGTTCAACTCTGTGAGTTGAATGCACACATCATAAAGAAGTTTCAAAGAATGCTTCTGTCTAGGTTTTATGTGAAGATATTTCCTTTTCCACCATAGGCCTCAAAGCGCTCCAAATGAACACTTGCAGATTCTACAAAAAGAGTGTTTCAAAACTGCTCTTTCAAAAGAAGTGTTCAACTCTGTGAGGTGGATTCATACTTCACAAAGCAGTTTCTCAGAACGCTTCTGTTTAGTTTCTATGGGAAGATATTCCCGTTTCCAACGAAGGCCTGAAAGGGCTCCAAATAACCACTTGCAGATTCTGCAGAAACACAGTTTCAAAACTGCTCTATCAAAAGGAAGGCTTATCTCTCCGAGCTGAATGCACACATCATAAAGAGGTTTCTGAGAATGCTTCTCCCTGGTTTATAAGTGAAGATATTTCCTTTTCCACCATAGGCCTCAAAGCGCTCCAAATGAACACTTGCAGATTCTACAAAAAGAGTGTTTCAAAACAGCTCTTTCAAAGGAAGTGTTCAACTCTGTGAGTTGGATTCATACTACACAAAGCAGTTTCACAGAACGCTTCTCTTTAGTTTTTATGGGAAGATATTCCCGTTTCCAACGAAGGCCTGAAAGGGCTCCAAATATCCACTTGCAGATTCTGCAAAAATAGAGTTTCAAAACTGCTCTGTTAAAAGGAAGGCTTATCTCTCTGAGTTGAATGCAGACATCATAAAGAGGTTTCTGAGAATGCTTCTGCCTGGTTTATATGTGAAGATATTTCCTTTTCCACCATAGGCCTCAAAGCGCTCCAAATGAACACTTGCAGATTCTACAAAAGGAGAGTTTCATAACTGCTCTAGCAAAGGAAAGGTTCAACTCTGTGAGTTGAACACACACATCACAAAGCAGTTTGTGAGAATGCTTCTGTCCAGTTTTTAAGAGAAGATATTCCCGCTTCTAACAAAGGCCTGAAAGAGCTCCAAATATCCACTTGCAGATGCTGCAAAAAGACTCTTTCCAAACTGCTCCATGAAAAGGAAGGTTCAACTCTGTGAGTTGAATGCACACATCATAAAGAAGTTTCAAAGAATGCTTCTGTCTAGGTTTTATGTGAAGGTATTTCCTTTTCCACCATAGGCCTCAAAGCGCTCCAAATGAACACTTGCAGATTCTACAAAAAGAGTGTTTCAAAACGGCTCTTTCAAAAGAAGTGTTCAACTCTGTGAGTTGGATTCATACTTCACAAAGCAGTTTCACAGAACGCTTCTGTTTAGTTTTTATGGGAAGATATTCCCGTTTCCAACGAAGGCCTGAAACGGCTCCAAATATCCACTTGCAGATTCTGCCAAAACAGCGTTTCAAAACTGCTCTATCAAAAGGAAGGCTTATCGCTCCGAGTTGAATGCACACATCATAAAGTGTTTTCTGAGAATGCTTCTGCCTGGTTTATAAGTGAAGATATATCCTTTTCCACCATAGGCCTCAAAGCGCTCCAAATGAACACTTGCAGATTCTACAAAAAGAGTGTTTCATAACTGCTCTAGCAAAGGAAAGGTTCAACTCTGTGAGTTGAACACACACATCACAAAGCAGTTTGTGAGAATGCTTCTGTCCAGTTTTTATGAGAAGATATTCCCGCTTCTAACAAAGGCCTGAAAGAACTCCAAATATCCACTTGCAGATGCTGCAGAAAGACTCTTTCCAAACTGCTCCATGAAAAGGAAGGTTCAACTCTGTGAGTTGAATGCACACATCATAAAGAAGTTTCAAAGAATGCTTCTGTCTAGGTTTTATGTGAAGATATTTCCTTTTCCACCATAGGCCTCAAAGCGCTCCAAATGAACACTTGCAGATTCTACAAAAAGAGTGTTTCAAAACTGCTCTTTCAAAAGAAGTGTTCAACTCTGTGAGGTGGATTCATACTTCACAAAGCAGTTTCTCAGAACGCTTCTGTTTAGTTTTTATGGGAAGATATTCCCGTTTCCAACGAAGGCCTGAAAGGGCTCCAAATAACCACTTGCAGATTCTGCAGAAACACAGTTTCTAAACTGCTCTATCAAAAGGAAGGCTTATCTCTCCGAGCTGAATGCACACATCATAAAGAGGTTTCTGAGAATGCTTCTCCCTGGTTTATAAGTGAAGATATTTCCTTTTCCACCGTAGGCCTCAAAGCGCTCCAAATGAACACTTGCAGATTCTACAAAAAGAGTGTTTCAAAACAGCTCTTTCAAAGGAAGTGTTCAACTCTGTGAGTTGGATTCATACTACACAAAGCAGTTTCACAGAACGCTTCTGTTTAGTTTTTATGGGAAGATATTCCCGTTTCCAATGAAGGCCTGAAAGGGCTCCAAATATCCACTTGCAGATTTTGCAAAAATAGAGTTTCAAAACTGCCCTGTTAAAAGGAAGGCTTATCTCTCTGAGTTGAATGCAGACATCATGAAGTCGTTTCTGAGAATGCTTCTGCCTGGTTTATATGTGAAGATATTTCCTTTTCCACCATAGGCCTTAAAGCGCTCCAAATGAACACTTGCAGATTCTACAAAAGGAGTGTTTCATAACTGCTCTAGCAAAGGAAAGGTTCAACTCTGTGAGTTGAACACACACATCACAAAGCACTTTGTGAGAATGCTTCTGTCCAGTTTTTAAGAGAAGATATTCCCGCTTCTAACAAAGGCCTGAAAGAGCTCCAAATATCCACTTGCAGATGCTGCAGAAAGACTCTTTCCAAACTGCTCCATGAAAAGGAAGGTTCAACTCTGTGAGTTGAATGCACACATCATAAAGAAGTTTCAAAGAATGCTTCTGTCTAGGTTTTATGTGAAGATATTTCCTTTTCCACCATAGGCCTCAAAGCGCTCCAAATGAACACTTGCAGATTCTACAAAAAGAGTGTTTCAAAACTGCTCTTTCAAAAGAAGTGTTCAACTCTGTGAGTTGGATTCATACTTCACAAAGCAGTTTCTCAGAACGCTTCTGTTTACTTTTTATGGGAAGATATTCCCGTTTCCAACGAAGGCCTGAAAGGGCTCCAAATAACCACTTGCAGATTCTGCAGAAACACAGTTTCAAAACTGCTCTATCAAAAGGAAGGCTTATCTCTCCGAGCTGAATGCACACATCCTAAAGAGGTTTCTGAGAATGCTTCTCCCTGGTTTATAAGTGAAGATATTTCCTTTTCCACCATAGGCCTCAAAGCGCTCCAAATGAACACTTGCAGATTCTACAAAAAGAGTGTTTCAAAACAGCTCTTTCAAAGGAAGTGTTCAACTCTGTGAGTTGGATTCATACTACACAAAGCAGTTTCACAGAACGCTTCTCTTTAGTTTTTATGGGAAGATATTCCCGTTTCTAACGAAGGCCTGAAAGGGCTCCAAATATCCACTTGCAGATTCTGCAAAAATAGAGTTTCAAAACTGCTCTGTTAAAAGGAAGGCTTATCTCTCTGAGTTGAATGCAGACATCATAAAGAGGTTTCTGAGAATGCTTCTGCCTGGTTTATATGTGAAGATATTTCCTTTTCCACCATAGGCCTCAAAGCGCTCCAAATGAACACTTGCAGATTCTACAAAAGGAGAGTTTCATAACTGCTCTAGCAAAGGAAAGGTTCAACTCTGTGAGTTGAACACACACATCACAAAGCAGTTTGTGAGAATGCTTCTGTCCAGTTTTTAAGAGAAGATATTCCCGCTTCTAACAAAGGCCTGAAAGAGCTCCAAATATCCACTTGCAGATGCTGCAAAAAGACTCTTTCCAAACTGCTGCATGAAAAGGAAGGTTCAACTCCGTGAGTTGAATGCACACATCATAAAGAAGTTTCAAAGAATGCTTCTGTCTAGGTTTTATGTGAAGGTATTTCCTTTTCCACCATAGGCCTCAAAGCGCTCCAAATGAACACTTGCAGATTCTACAAAAAGAGTGTTTCAAAACTGCTCTTTCAAAAGAAGTGTTCAACTCTGTGAGGTGGATTCATACTTCACAAAGCAGTTTCTCAGAACGCTTCTGTTTACTTTTTATGGGAAGATTTTCCCGTTTCCAACGAAGGCCTGAAAGGGCTCCAAATAACCACTTGCAGATTCTGCAGAAACACAGTTTCAAAACTGCTCTATCAAAAGGAAGGCTTATCTCTCCGAGCTGAATGCACACATCATAAAGAGGTTTCTGAGAATGCTTCTCCCTGGTTTATAAGTGAAGATATTTCCTTTTCCACCATAGGCCTCAAAGCGCTCCAAATGAACACTTGCAGATTCTACAAAAAGAGTGTTTCAAAACAGCTCTTTCAAAGGAAGTGTTCAACTCTGTGAGTTGGATTCATACTACACAAAGCAGTTTCACAGAACGCTTCTCTTTAGTTTTTATGGGAAGATATTCCCGTTTCCAATGAAGGCCTGAAAGGGCTCCAAATATCCACTTGCAGATTTTGCAAAAATAGAGTTTCAAAACTGCTCTGTTAAAAGGAAGGCTTATCTCTCTGAGTTGAATGCAGACATCATGAAGTGGTTTCTGAGAATGCTTCTGCCTGGTTTATATGTGAAGATATTTCCTTTTCCACCATAGGCCTTAAAGCGCTCCAAATGAACACTTGCAGATTCTACAAAAGGAGTGTTTCATAACTGCTCTAGCAAAGGAAAGGTTCAACTCTGTGAGTTGAACACACACATCACAAAGCACTTTGTGAGAATGCTTCTGTCCAGTTTTTAAGAGAAGATATTCCCGCTTCTAACAAAGGCCTGAAAGAGCTCCAAATATCCACTTGCAGATGCTGCAGAAAGACTCTTTCCAAACTGCTCCATGAAAAGGAAGGTTCAACTCTGTGAGTTGAATGCACACATCATAAAGAAGTTTCAAAGAATGCTTCTGTCTAGGTTTTATGTGAAGGTATTTCCTTTTCCACCATAGGCCTCAAAGCGCTCCAAATGAACACTTGCAGATTCTACAAAAAGAGTGTTTCAAAACTGCTCTTTCAAAAGAAGTGTTCAACTCTGTGAGTTGGATTCATACTTCACAAAGCAGTTTCACAGAACGCTTCTGTTTAGTATTTATGGGAAGATATTCCGGTTTCCAACGAAGGCCTGAAAGGACTCCAAATATCCAATTGCAGATTCTGCAAAAACACAGTTTCAAAACTGCTCTATCAAAAGGAAGGCTTATCTCTCCGAATTGAATGCACACATCATAAAGAGGTTTCTGAGAATGCTTCTGCCTGGTTTATAAGTGAAGATATTTCCTTTTCCACCATAGGCCTCAAAGCGCTCCAAATGAACACTTGCAGATTCTACAAAAAGAGTGTTTCAAAACTGCTCTTTCAAAAGAAGCGTTCAACTCTGTGAGTTGGATTCATACTTCACAAAGCAGTTTCACAGAACGCTTCTGTTTAGTTTTTATGGGAAGATATTCCCGTTTCCAACGAAGGCCTGAAAGGGCTCCAAATAACCGCTTGCAGATTCTGCAGAAACACAGTTTCAAAACTGCTCTATCAAAAGGAAGGCTTATCTCTCCGAGCTGAATGCACACATCATAAAGAGGTTTCTGAGAATGCTTCTCCCTGGTTTATAAGTCAAGATATTTCCTTTTCCACCATAGGCCTCAAAGCGCTCCAAATGAACACTTGCAGATTCTACAAAAAGAGTGTTTCAAAACAGCTCTTTCAAAGGAAGTGTTCAACTCTATGAGTTGGATTCATACTACACAAAGCAGTTTCACAGAACGCTTCTCTTTAGTTTTTATGGGAAGATATTCCCGTTTCCAACGAAGGCCTGAAAGGGCTCCAAATATCCACTTGCAGATTCTGCAAAAATAGAGTTTCAAAACTGCTCTGTTAAAAGGAAGGCTTATCTCTCTGAGTTGGATGCAGACATCATAAAGAGGTTTCTGAGAATGCTTCTGCCTGGTTTATATGTGAAGATATTTCCTTTTCCACCATAGGCCTCAAAGCGCTCCAAATGAACACTTGCAGATTCTACAAAAGGAGTGTTTCATAACTGCTCTAGCAAAGGAAAGGTTCAACTCTGTGAGTTGAAAACACATCACAAAGCAGTTTGTGAGAATGCTTCTGTCCAGTTTTTAAGAGAAGATATTCCCGCTTCTAACAAAGGCCTGAAAGAGCTCCAAATATCCACTTGCAGATGCTGCAGAAAGACTCTTTCCAAACTGCTCCATGAAAAGGAAGGTTCAACTCTGTGAGTTGAATGCACACATCATAAAGAAGTTTCAAAGAATGCTTCTGTCTAGGTTTTATGTGAAGGTATTTCCTTTTCCACCATAGGCCTCAAAGCGCTCCAAATGAACACTTGCAGATTCTACAAAAAGAGTGTTTCAAAACTGCTCTTTCAAAAGAAGTGTTCAACTCTGTGAGTTGGATTCATACTTCACAAAGCAGTTTCACAGAACGCTTCTGTTTAGTATTTATGGGAAGATATTCCCGTTTCCAACGAAGGCCTGAAAGGACTCCAAATATCCACTTGCAGATTCTGCAAAAACACAGTTTCAAAACTGCTCTATCAAAAGGAAGGCTTATCTCTCCGAGTTGAATGCACACATCATAAAGAGGTTTCTGAGAATGCTTCTGCCTGGTTTATAAGTGAAGATATTTCCTTTTCCACCATAGGCCTCAAAGCGCTCCAAATGAACACTTGTAGATTCTACAAAAAGAGTGTTTCATAACTGCTCTAGCAAAGGAAAGGTTCAACTCAGTGAGTTGAACACACACATCACAAAGCAGTTTGTGAGAATGCTTCTGTCCAGTTTTTATGAGAAGATATTCTCGCTTCTAACAAAGGCTTGAAAGAGCTCCAAATATCCACTTGCAGATGCTGCAAAAAGACTATTTCCAAACTGCTCCATGAAAAGGAAGGTTCAACTCTGTGAGTTGAATGCACACATCATAAAGAAGTTTCAAAGAATGCTTCTGTCTAGGTTTTATGTGAAGATATTTCCTTTTCCACCATAGGCCTCAAAGCGCTCCAAATGAACACTTGCAGATTCTACAAAAAGAGTGTTTCAAAACTGCTCTTTCAAAAGAAGTGTTCAACTCTGTGAGGTGGATTCATACTTCACAAAGCAGTTTCTCAGAACGCTTCTGTTTACTTTTTATGGGAAGATATTCCCGTTTCCAACGAAGGCCTGAAAGGGCTCCAAATAACCGCTTGCAGATTCTGCAGAAACACAGTTTCAAAACTGCTCTATCAAAAGGAAGGCTTATCTCTCCGAGCTGAATGCACACATCATAAAGAGGTTTCTGAGAATGCTTCTCCCTGGTTTATAAGTCAAGATATTTCCTTTTCCACCATAGGCCTCAAAGCGCTCCAAATGAACACTTGCAGATTCTACAAAAAGAGTGTTTCAAAACAGCTCTTTCAAAGGAAGTGTTCAACTCTATGAGTTGGATTCATACTACAGAAAGCAGTTTCACAGAACGCTTCTCTTTAGTTTTTATGTGAAGATATTCCCGTTTCCAACGAAGGCCTGAAAGGGCTCCAAATATCCACTTGCAGATTCTGCAAAAATAGAGTTTCAAAACTGCTCTGTTAAAAGGAAGGCTTATCTCTCTGAGTTGGATGCAGACATCATAAAGAGGTTTCTGAGAATGCTTCTGCCTGGTTTATATGTGAAGATATTTCCTTTTCCACCATAGGCCTCAAAGCGCTCCAAATGAACACTTGCAGATTCTACAAAAGGAGTGTTTCATAACTGCTCTAGCAAAGGAAAGGTTCAACTCTGTGAGTTGAAAACACATCACAAAGCAGTTTGTGAGAATGCTTCTGTCCAGTTTTTAAGAGAAGATATTCCCGCTTCTAACAAAGGCCTGAAAGAGCTCCAAATATCCACTTGCAGATGCTGCAGAAAGACTCTTTCCAAACTGCTCCATGAAAAGGAAGGTTCAACTCTGTGAGTTGAATGCACACATCATAAAGAAGTTTCAAAGAATGCTTCTGTCTAGGTTTTATGTGAAGGTATTTCCTTTTCCACCATAGGCCTCAAAGCGCTCCAAATGAACACTTGCAGATTCTACAAAAAGAGTGTTTCAAAACTGCTCTTTCAAAAGAAGTGTTCAACTCTGTGAGTTGGATTCATACTTCACAAAGCAGTTTCACAGAACGCTTCTGTTTAGTATTTATGGGAAGATATTCCCGTTTCCAACGAAGGCCTGAAAGGACTCCAAATATCCACTTGCAGATTCTGCAAAAACACAGTTTCAAAACTGCTCTATCAAAAGGAAGGCTTATCTCTCCGAGTTGAATGCACACATCATAAAGAGGTTTCTGAGAATGCTTCTGCCTGGTTTATAAGTGAAGATATTTCCTTTTCCACCATAGGCCTCAAAGCGCTCCAAATGAACACCTGCAGATTCTACAAAAAGAGTGTTTCATAACTGCTCTAGCAAAGGAAAGGTTCAACTCAGTGAGTTGAACACACACATCACAAAGCAGTTTGTGAGAATGCTTCTGTCCAGTTTTTATGAGAAGATATTCTCGCTTCTAACAAAGGCTTGACAGAGCTCCAAATATCCACTTGCAGATGCTGCAAAAAGACTCTTTCCAAACTGCTCCATGAAAAGGAAGGTTCAACTCTGTGAGTTGAATGCACACATCATAAAGAAGTTTCAAAGAATGCTTCTGTCTAGGTTTTATGTGAAGATATTTCCTTTTCCACCATAGGCCTCAAAGCGCTCCAAATGAACACTTGCAGATTCTACAAAAAGAGTGTTTCAAAACTGCTCTTTCAAAAGAAGTGTTCAACTCTGTGAGGTGGATTCATACTTCACAAAGCAGTTTCTCAGAACGCTTCTGTTTACTTTTTATGGGAAGATATTCCCGTTTCCAACGAAGGCCTGAAAGGGCTCCAAATAACCACTTGCAGATTCTGCAGAAACACAGTTTCAAAACTGCTCTATCAAAAGGAAGGCTTATCTCTCCGAGCTGAATGCACACATCATAAAGAGGTTTCTGAGAATGCTTCTCCCTGGTTTATAAGTGAAGATATTTCCTTTTCCACCATAGGCCTCAAAGCGCTCCAAATGAACACTTGCAGATTCTACAAAAAGAGTGTTTCAAAACAGCTCTTTCAAAGGAAGTGTTCAACTCTATGAGTTGGATTCATACTACACAAAGCAGTTTCACAGAACGCTTCTCTTTAGTTTTTATGGGAAGATATTCCCGTTTCCAACGAAGGCCTGAAAGGGCTCCAAATATCCACTTGCAGATTCTGCAAAAATAGAGTTTCAAAACTGCTCTGTTAAAAGGAAGGCTTATCTCTCTGAGTTGGATGCAGACATCATAAAGAGGTTTCTGAGAATGCTTCTGCCTGGTTTATATGTGAAGATATTTCCTTTTCCACCATAGGCCTCAAAGCGCTCCAAATGAACACTTGCAGATTCTACAAAAGGAGTGTTTCATAACTGCTCTAGCAAAGGAAAGGTTCAACTCTGTGAGTTGAACACACACATCACAAAGCAGTTTGTGAGAATGCTTCTGTCCAGTTTTTAAGAGAAGATATTCCCGCTTCTAACAAAGGCCTGAAAGAGCTCCAAATATCCACTTGCAGATGCTGCAGAAAGACTCTTTCCAAACTGCTCCATGAAAAGGAAGGTTCAACTCTGTGAGTTGAATGCACACATCATAAAGAAGTTTCAAAGAATGCTTCTGTCTAGGTTTTATGTGAAGGTATTTCCTTTTCCACCATAGGCCTCAAAGCGCTCCAAATGAACACTTGCAGATTCTACAAAAAGAGTGTTTCAAAACTGCTCTTTCAAAAGAAGTGTTCAACTCTGTGAGTTGGATTCATACTTCACAAAGCAGTTTCACAGAACGCTTCTGTTTAGTATTTATGGGAAGATATTCCCGTTTCCAACGAAGGCCTGAAAGGACTCCAAATATCCACTTGCAGATTCTGCAAAAACACAGTTTCAAAACTGCTCTATCAAAAGGAAGGCTTATCTCTCCGAGTTGAATGCACACATCATAAAGAGGTTTCTGAGAATGCTTCTGCCTGGTTTATAAGTGAAGATATTTCCTTTTCCACCATAGGCCTCAAAGCGCTCCAAATGAACACTTGCAGATTCTACAAAAAGAGTGTTTCAAAACTGCTCTTTCAAAAGAAGCGTTCAACTCTGTGAGTTGGATTCATACTTCACAAAGCAGTTTCACAGAACGCTTCTGTTTAGTTTTTATGGGAAGATATTCCCGTTTCCAACGAAGGCCTGAAATGGCTCCATATATCCACTTGCAGATTCTGAAAAAACAGAGTTTCAAAACTGCTCTATCAAAAGGAAGGCTTATCGCTCCGAGTTGAATGCACACATCATAAAGTGTTTTCTGAGAATGCTTCTGCCTGGTTTATAAGTGAAGATATATCCTTTTCCGCCATAGGCCTCAAAGCGCTCCAAATGAACACTTGCAGATTCTACAAAAAGAGTGTTTCAAAACTGCTCTTTCAAAAGAAGTGTTCAACTCTGTGAGGTGGATTCATACTTCACAAAGAAGTTTCTCAGAACGCTTCTGTTTAGTTTTTATGGGAAGATATTCCCGTTTCCAACGAAGGCCTGAAAGGGCTCCAAATAACCACTTGCAGATTCTGCAGAAACACAGTTTCTAAACTGCTCTATCAAAAGGAAGGCTTATCTCTCCGAGCTGAATGCACACATCATAAAGAGGTTTCTGAGAATGCTTCTCCCTGGTTTATAAGTGAAGATATTTCCTTTTCCACCGTAGGCCTCAAAGCGCTCCAAATGAACACTTGCAGATTCTACAAAAAGAGTGTTTCAAAACTGCTCTTTCAAAAGAAGCGTTCAACTCTGTGAGTTGGATTCATACTTCACAAAGCAGTTTCACAGAACGCTTCTGTTTAGTTTTTATGGGAAGATATTCCCGTTTCCAACGAAGGCCTGAAATGGCTCCAAATATCCACTTGCACATTCTGCCAAAACAGAGTTTCAAAACTGCTCTTTCAAAAGGAAGGCTTATCGCTCCGAGTTGAATGCACACATCATAAAGAGTTTTCTGAGAATGCTTCTGCCTGGTTTATAAGTGAAGATATTTCCTTTTCCACCATAGGCCTCAAAGCGCTCCAAATGAACACTTGCAGATTCTACAAAAAGAGTGTTTCATAACTGCTCTAGCAAAGGAAAGCTTCAACTCTGTGAGTTGAACACACACATCACAAAGCAGTTTGTGAGAATGCTTCTGTCCAGTTTTTATGAGAAGATATTCCCGCTTCTAACAAAGGCCTCAAAGAGCTCCAAATATCCACTTGCAGATGCTGCAAAAAGACTCTTTCCAAACTGCTCCATGAAAAGGAAGGTTCAACTCTGTGAGTTGAATGCACACATCATAAAGAAGTTTCAAAGAATGCTTCTGTCTAGGTTTTATGTGAAGATATTTCCTTTTCCACCATAGGCCTCAAAGCGCTCCAAATGAACACTTGCAGATTCTACAAAAAGAGTGTTTCAAAACTGCTCTTTCAAAAGAAGTGTTCAACTCTGTGAGTTGGATTCATACTTCACAAAGCAGTTTCTCAGAACGCTTCTGTTTACTTTTTATGGGAAGATATTCCCGTTTCCAACGAAGGCCTGAAAGGGCTCCAAATAACCACTTGCAGATTCTGCAGAAACACAGTTTCAAAACTGCTCTATCAAAAGGAAGGCTTATCTCTCCGAGCTGAATGCACACATCATAAAGAGGTTTCTGAGAATGCTTCTCCCTGGTTTATAAGTGAAGATATTTCCTTTTCCACCATAGGCCTCAAAGCGCTCCAAATGAACACTTGCAGATTCTACAAAAAGAGTGTTTCAAAACAGCTCTTTCAAAGGAAGTGTTCAACTCTGTGAGTTGGATTCATACTACACAAAGCAGTTTCACAGAACGCTTCTCTTTAGTTTTTATGGGAAGATATTCCCGTTTCCAACGAAGGCCTGAAAGGGCTCCAAATATCCACTTGCAGATTCTGCAAAAATAGAGTTTCAAAACTGCTCTGTTAAATGGAAGGCTTATCTCTCTGAGTTGAATGCAGACATCATAAAGAGGTTTCTGAGAATGCTTCTGCCTGGTTTATATGTGAAGATATTTCCTTTTCCACCATAGGCCTCAAAGCGCTCCAAATGAACACTTGCAGATTCTACAAAAGGAGAGTTTCATAACTGCTCTAGCAAAGGAAAGGTTCAACTCTGTGAGTTGAACACACACATCACAAAGCAGTTTGTGAGAATGCTTCTGTCCAGTTTTTAAGAGAAGATATTCCCGCTTCTAACAAAGGCCTGAAAGAGCTCCAAATATCCACTTGCAGATGCTGCAAAAAGACTCTTTCCAAACTGCTGCATGAAAAGGAAGGTTCAACTCCGTGAGTTGAATGCACACATCATAAAGAAGTTTCAAAGAATGCTTCTGTCTAGGTTTTATGTGAAGGTATTTCCTTTTCCACCATAGGCCTCAAAGCGCTCCAAATGAACACTTGCAGATTCTACAAAAAGAGTGTTTCAAAACTGCTCTTTCAAAAGAAGTGTTCAACTCTGTGAGGTGGATTCATACTTCACAAAGCAGTTTCTCAGAACGCTTCTGTTTACTTTTTATGGGAAGATTTTCCCGTTTCCAACGAAGGCCTGAAAGGGCTCCAAATAACCACTTGCAGATTCTGCAGAAACACAGTTTCAAAACTGCTCTATCAAAAGGGAGGCTTATCTCTCCGAGCTGAATGCACACATCATAAAGAGGTTTCTGAGAATGCTTCTCCCTGGTTTATAAGTGAAGATATTTCCTTTTCCACCATAGGCCTCAAAGCGCTCCAAATGAACACTTGCAGATTCTACAAAAAGAGTGTTTCAAAACAGCTCTTTCAAAGGAAGTGTTCAACTCCGTGAGTTGGATTCATACTACACAAAGCAGTTTCACAGAACGCTTCTCTTTAGTTTTTATGGGAAGATATTCCCGTTTCCAACGAAGGCCTGAAAGGGCTCCAAATATCCACTTGCAGATTCTGCAAAAATAGAGTTTCAAAACTGCTCTGTTAAAAGGAAGGCTTATCTCTCTGAGTTGAATGCAGACATCATAAAGAGGTTTCTGAGAATGCTTCTGCCTGGTTTATATGTGAAGATATTTCCTTTTCCACCATAGGCCTCAAAGCGCTCCAAATGAACACTTGCAGATTCTACAAAAGGAGTGTTTCATAACTGCTCTAGCAAAGGAAGGGTTCAACTCTGTGAGTTGAACACACACATCACAAAGCAGTTTGTGAGAATGCTTCTGTCCAGTTTTTAAGAGAAGATATTCCCGCTTCTAACAAAGGCCTGAAAGAGCTCCAAATATCCACTTGCAGATGCTGCGAAAAGACTCTTTCCAAACTGCTGCATGAAAAGGAAGGTTCAACTCCGTGAGTTGAATGCACACATCATAAAGAAGTTTCAAAGAATGCTTCTGTCTAGGTTTTATGTGAAGGTATTTCCTTTTCCACCATAGGCCTCAAAGCGTTCCAAATGAACACTTGCAGATTCTACAAAAAGAGTGTTTCAAAACTGCTCTTTCAAAAGAAGTGTTCAACTCTGTGAGTTGGATTCATACTTCACAAAGCAGTTTCTCAGAACGCTTCTGTTTAGTTTTTATGGGAAGATATTCCCGTTTCCAACGAAGGCCTGAAAGGGCTCCAAATAACCACTTGCAGATTCTGCAGAAACACAGTTTCAAAACTGCTCTATCAAAAGGAAGGCTTATCTCTCCGAGTTGAATGCACACATCATAAAGAGGTTTCTGAGAATGCTTCTGCCTGGTTTATAAGTGAAGATATTTCCTTTTCCACCATAGGCCTCAAAGCGCTCCAAATGAACAGTTGCAGATTCTACAAAAAGAGTGTTTCAAAACTGCTCTTTCAAAAGAAGTGTTCAACTCTGTGAGTTGGATTCATACTTCACAAAGCAGTTTCACAGAACGCTTCTGTTTAATTTTTATGGGAAGATATTCCCGTTTCCAACGAAGGCCTGAAATGGCTCCAAATATCCACTTGCAGATTCTGCCAAAACAGAGTTTCAAAACTGCTCTATCAAAAGGAAGGCTTATCGCTCCGAGTTGAATGCACACATCATAAAGAGTTTTCTGAGAATGCTTCTGCCTGGTTTATAAGTGAAGATATTTCCTTTTCCACCATAGGCCTCAAAGCGCTCCAAATGAACACTTGCAGATTCTACAAAAAGAGTGTTTCATAACTGCTCTAGCAAAGGAAAGGTTCAACTCAGTGAGTTGAACACACACATCACAAAGCAGTTTGTGAGAATGCTTCTGTCCAGTTTTTATGAGAAGATATTCTCGCTTCTAACAAAGGCCTGAAAGAGCTCCAAATATCCACTTGCAGATGCTGCAGAAAGACTCTTTCCAAACTGCTCCATGAAAAGGAAGGTTCAACTCTGTGAGTTGAATGCACACATCATAAAGAAGTTTCAAAGAATGCTTCTGTCTAGGTTTTATGTGAAGATATTTCCTTTTCCACCATAGGCCTCAAAGCGCTCCAAATGAACACTTGCAAATTCTACAAAAAGAGTGTTTCATAACTGCTCTAGCAAAGGAAAGGTTCAACTCTGTGAGTTGAACACACACATCACAAAGCAGTTTGTGAG
This sequence comes from Pongo pygmaeus, assembly GCF_028885625.2. Lineage (NCBI taxonomy): Eukaryota > Metazoa > Chordata > Mammalia > Primates > Hominidae > Pongo > Pongo pygmaeus. The sequence continues at coordinate 24,154,177 of NC_085930.1, forward strand.
AATGCTTCTGTCCAGTTTTTAAGAGAAGATATTCCCGCTTCTAACAAAGGCCTGAAAGAGCTCCAAATATCCACTTGCAGATGCTGCAAAAAGACTCTTTCCAAACTGCTCCATGAAAAGGAAGGTTCAACTCTGTGAGTTGAATGCACACATTATAAAGAAGTTTCAAAGAATGCTTCTGTCTAGGTTTTATGTGAAGATATTTCCTTTTCCACCATAGGCCTCAAAGCGCTCCAAATGAACACTTGCAGATTCTACAAAAAGAGTGTTTCAAAACTGCTCTTTCAAAAGAAGTGTTCAACTCTGTGAGTTGGATTCATACGTCACAAAGCAGTTTCTCAGAACGCTTCTGTTTAGTTTTTATGGGAAGATATTCCCGTTTCCAACGAAGCTCTCAAAGGGCTCCAAATAACCCCTTGCAGATTCTGCAAAAACACAGTTTCAAAACTGCTCTATCAAAAGGAAGGCTTATCTCTCCGAGCTGAATGCACACATCATAAAGAGGTTTCTGAGAATGCTTCTCCCTGGTTTATAAGTGAAGATATTTCCTTTTCCACCATAGGCCTCAAAGCGCTCCAAATGAACACTTGCAGATTCTACAAAAAGAGTGTTTCAAAACAGCTCTTTCAAAGGAAGTGTTCAACTCTGTGAGTTGGATTCATACTACACAAAGCAGTTTCACAGAACGCTTCTCTTTAGTTTTTAAGGGAAGATATTCCCGTTTCCAACGAAGGCCTGAAAGGGCTCCAAATATCCACTTGCAGATTCTGCCAAAACAGAGTTTCAAAACTGCTCTATCAAAAGGAAGGCTTATCACTCCCAGCTGAATGCACACATCATAAAGAGTTTTCTGATTATGCTTCGGCCTGGTTTATAAGTGATGATATTTCCTTTTCCACCATAGGCCTCAAAGCGCTACAAATGAACACTTGCAGATTCTACAAAAAGAGTGTTTCATAACTGCTCTAGCAAAGGAAAGGTTCAACTCTGTGAGTTGAACACACACATCGCAAAGCAGTTTGTGAGAATGCTTCTGTCCAGTTTTTATGAGAAGATATTCCCGCTTCTAACAAAGGCCTGAAAGAGCTCCAAATATCCACTTGCAGATGTTGCAAAAAGACTCTTTCCAAACTGCTCCATGAAAAGGAAGGTTCAACTCTGTGAGTTGAATGCACACATCATAAAGAAGTTTCAAAGAATGCTTCTGTCTAGGTTTTATGTGAAGATATTTCCTTTTCCACCATAGGCCTCAAAGCGCTCCAAATGAACACTTGCAGATTCTACAAAAAGAGTGTTTCAAAACTGCTCTTTCAAAAGAAGTGTTCAACTCTGTGAGTTGGATTCATACTTCACAAGGCAGTTTCACAGAACGCTTCTGTTTAGTTTTTATGGGAAGATATTCCCGTTTCCAACGAAGGCCTGAAATGGCTCCAAATATCCACTTGCAGATTCTGCCAAAACAGAGTTTCAAAACTGCTCTATCAAAAGGAAGGCTTATCACTCCGAGTTCAATGCACACATCATAAAGTGTTTTCTGAGAATGCTTCTGCCTGGTTTATTAGTGAAGATATTTCCTTTTCCACCATAGGCCTCAAAGCGCTACAAATGAACACTTGCAGATTCTACAAAAAGAGTGTTTCATAACTGCTCTAGCAAAGGAAAGGTTCAACTCTGTGAGTTGAACACACACATCACAAAGCAGTTTGTGAGAATGCTTCTGTCCAGTTTTTATGAGAAGATATTCCTGCTTCTAACAAAGGCCTGAAAGAGCTCCAAATATCCACTTGCAGATGCTGCAAAAAGAGTCTTTCCAAACTGCTCCATGAAAAGGAAGGTTCAACTCTGTCAGTTGAATGCACACATCATAAAGCAGTTTCAAAGAATGCTTCTGTCTAGGTTTTATGTGAAGATATTTCCTTTTCCACCATAGGCCTCAAAGCTCTCCAAATGAACACTTGCAGATTCTACAAAAAGAGTGTTTCAAAACTGCTCTTTCAAAAGAAGTGTTCAACTCTGTGAGTTGGATTCATACTTCACAAAGCAGTTTCACAGAACTCTTCTGTTTAGTATTTATGGGAAGATATTCCCGTTTCCAACGAAGGCCTGAAAGGACTCCAAATATCCACTTGCAGATTCTGCAAAAACACAGTTTCAAAACTGCTCTATCAAAAGGAAGGCTTATCTCTCCGAGTTGAATGCACACATCATAAAGAGGTTTCTGAGAATGCTTCTGCCTGGTTTATAAGTGAAGATATTTCCTTTTCCACCATAGGCCTCAAAGCGCTCCAAATGAACACTTGCAGATTCTACAAAAAGAGTGTTTCAAAACTGCTCTTTCAAAGGAAGTGTTCAACTCTGTGAGTTGGATTCATACTACACAAAGCAGTTTCACAGAACGCTTCTCTTTAGTTTTTAAGGGAAGATATTCCCGTTTCCAACGAAGGCCTGAAAGGGCTCCAAATATCCACTTGCAGATTCTGCCAAAACAGAGTTTCAAAACTGCTCTATCAAAAGGAAGGCTTATCACTCCCAGCTGAATGCACACATCATAAAGAGTTTTCTGATTATGCTTCGGCCTGGTTTATAAGTGATGATATTTCCTTTTCCACCATAGGCCTCAAAGCGCTACAAATGAACACTTGCAGATTCTACAAAAAGAGTGTTTCATAACTGCTCTAGCAAAGGAAAGGTTCAACTCTGTGAGTTGAACACACACATCGCAAAGCAGTTTGTGAGAATGCTTCTGTCCAGTTTTTATGAGAAGATATTCCCGCTTCTAACAAAGGCCTGAAAGAGCTCCAAATATCCACTTGCAGATGTTGCAAAAAGACTCTTTCCAAACTGCTCCATGAAAAGGAAGGTTCAACTCTGTGAGTTGAATGCACACATCATAAAGAAGTTTCAAAGAATGCTTCTGTCTAGGTTTTATGTGAAGATATTTCCTTTTCCACCATAGGCCTCAAAGCGCTCCAAATGAACACTTGCAGATTCTACAAAAAGAGTGTTTCAAAACTGCTCTTTCAAAAGAAGTGTTCAACTCTGTGAGTTGGATTCATACTTCACAAGGCAGTTTCACAGAACGCTTCTGTTTAGTTTTTATGGGAAGATATTCCCGTTTCCAACGAAGGCCTGAAATGGCTCCAAATATCCACTTGCAGATTCTGCCAAAACAGAGTTTCAAAACTGCTCTATCAAAAGGAAGGCTTATCACTCCGAGTTCAATGCACACATCATAAAGTGTTTTCTGAGAATGCTTCTGCCTGGTTTATTAGTGAAGATATTTCCTTTTCCACCATAGGCCTCAAAGCGCTACAAATGAACACTTGCAGATTCTACAAAAAGAGTGTTTCATAACTGCTCTAGCAAAGGAAAGGTTCAACTCTGTGAGTTGAACACACACATCACAAAGCAGTTTGTGAGAATGCTTCTGTCCAGTTTTTATGAGAAGATATTCCTGCTTCTAACAAAGGCCTGAAAGAGCTCCAAATATCCACTTGCAGATGCTGCAAAAAGAGTCTTTCCAAACTGCTCCATGAAAAGGAAGGTTCAACTCTGTCAGTTGAATGCACACATCATAAAGCAGTTTCAAAGAATGCTTCTGTCTAGGTTTTATGTGAAGATATTTCCTTTTCCACCATAGGCCTCAAAGCTCTCCAAATGAACACTTGCAGATTCTACAAAAAGAGTGTTTCAAAACTGCTCTTTCAAAAGAAGTGTTCAACTCTGTGAGTTGGATTCATACTTCACAAAGCAGTTTCACAGAACTCTTCTGTTTAGTATTTATGGGAAGATATTCCCGTTTCCAACGAAGGCCTGAAAGGACTCCAAATATCCACTTGCAGATTCTGCAAAAACACAGTTTCAAAACTGCTCTATCAAAAGGAAGGCTTATCTCTCCGAGTTGAATGCACACATCATAAAGAGGTTTCTGAGAATGCTTCTGCCTGGTTTATAAGTGAAGATATTTCCTTTTCCACCATAGGCCTCAAAGCGCTCCAAATGAACACTTGCAGATTCTACAAAAAGAGTGTTTCAAAACTGCTCTTTCAAAAGAAGTGTTCAACTCTGTGAGTTGGATTCATACTTCACAAGGCAGTTTCACAGAACGCTTCTGTTTAGTTTTTATGGGAAGATATTCCCGTTTCCAACGAAGGCCTGAAATGGCTCCAAATATCCACTTGCAGATTCTGCCAAAACAGAGTTTCAAAACTGCTCTATCAAAAGGAAGGCTTATCACTCCGAGTTCAATGCACACATCATAAAGTGTTTTCTGAGAATGCTTCTGCCTGTTTTATTAGTGAAGATATTTCCTTTTCCACCATAGGCCTCAAAGCGCTACAAATGAACACTTGCAGATTCTACAAAAAGAGTGTTTCATAACTGCTCTAGCAAAGGAAAGGTTCAACTCTGTGAGTTGAACACACACATCACAAAGCAGTTTGTGAGAATGCTTCTGTCCAGTTTTTATGAGAAGATATTCCTGCTTCTAACAAAGGCCTGAAAGAGCTCCAAATATCCACTTGCAGATGCTGCAAAAAGAGTCTTTCCAAACTGCTCCATGAAAAGGAAGGTTCAACTCTGTGAGTTGAATGCACACATCATAAAGAAGTTTCAAAGAATGCTTCTGTCTAGGTTTTATGTGAAGATATTTCCTTTTCCACCATAGGCCTCAAAGCGCTCCAAATGAACACTTGCAGATTCTACAAAAAGAGTGTTTCAAAACTGCTCTTTCAAAAGAAGTGTTCAACTCTGTGAGGTGGATTCATACTTCACAAAGCAGTTTCTCAGAACGCTTCTGTTTAGTTTTTATGGGAAGATATTCCCGTTTCCAACGATGGCCTGAAAGGGCTCCAAATAACCACTTGCAGATTCTGCAGAAACACAGTTTCAAAACTGCTCTATCAAAAGGAATGCTTATCTCTCCGAGCTGAATGCACACATCATAAAGAGGTTTCTGAGAATGCTTCTCCCTGGTTTATAAGTGAAGATATTTCCTTTTCCACCATAGGCCTCAAAGCGCTCCAAATGAACACTTGCAGATTCTACAAAAAGAGTGTTTCAAAACAGCTCTTTCAAAGGAAGTGTTCAACTCTGTGAGTTGGATTCATACTACACAAAGCAGTTTCACAGAACGCTTCTCTTTAGTTTTTATGGGAAGATACTCCCGTTTCCAACGAAGGCCTGAAAGGGCTCCAAATATCCACTTGCAGATTCTGCAAAAATAGAGTTTCAAAACTGCTCTGTTAAAAGGAAGGCTTATCTCTCTGAGTTGAATGCAGACATCATAAAGAGGTTTCTGAGAATGCTTCTGCCTGGTTTATATGTGAAGATATTTCCTTTTCCACCATAGGCCTCAAAGCGCTCCAAATGAACACTTGCAGATTCTACAAAAGGAGTGTTTCATAACTGCTCTAGCAAAGGAAAGGTTCAACTCTGTGAGTTGAACACACACATCACAAAGCAGTTTGTGAGAATGCTTCTGTCCAGTTTTTAAGAAAAGATATTCCCGCTTCTAACAAAGGCCTGAAAGAGCTCCAAATATCCACTTGCAGATGCTGCAAAAAGACTCTTTCCAAACTGCTCCATGAAAAGGAAGGTTCAACTCTGTGAGTTGAATGCACACATCATAAAGAAGTTTCAAAGAATGCTTCTGTCTAGGTTTTATGTGAAGATATTTCCTTTTCCACCATAGGCCTCAAAGCGCTCCAAATGAACACTTGCAGATTCTACAAAAAGAGTGTTTCAAAACTGCTCTTTCAAAAGAAGTGTTCAACTCTGTGAGTTGGATTCATACTTCACAAAGCAGTTTCACAGAACTCTTCTGTTTAGTATTTATGGGAAGATATTCCCGTTTCCAACGAAGGCCTGAAAGGACTCCAAATATCCACTTGCAGATTCTGCAAAAACACAGTTTCAAAACTGCTCTATCAAAAGGAAGGCTTATCTCTCCGAGTTGAATGCACACATCATAAAGAGGTTTCTGAGAATGCTTCTGCCTGGTTTATAAGTGAAGATATTTCCTTTTCCACCATAGGCCTCAAAGCGCTCCAAATGAACACTTGCAGATTCTACAAAAAGAGTGTTTCAAAACTGCTCTTTCAAAAGAAGTGTTCAACTCTGTGAGTTGGATTCATACTTCACAAGGCAGTTTCACAGAACGCTTCTGTTTAGTTTTTATGGGAAGATATTCCCGTTTCCAATGAAGGCCTGAAATGGCTCCAAATATCCACTTGCAGATTCTGCCAAAACAGAGTTTCAAAACTGCTCTATCAAAAGGAAGGCTTATCACTCCGAGTTCAATGCACACATCATAAAGTGTTTTCTGAGAATGCTTCTGCCAGGTTTATTAGTGAAGATATTTCCTTTTCCACCATAGGCCTCAAAGCGCTACAAATGAACACTTGCAGATTCTACAAAAAGAGTGTTTCATAACTGCTCTAGCAAAGGAAAGGTTCAACTCTGTGAGTTGAACACACACATCACAAAGCAGTTTGTGAGAATGCTTCTGTCCAGTTTTTATGAGAAGATATTCCTGCTTCTAACAAAGGCCTGAAAGAGCTCCAAATATCCACTTGCAGATGCTGCAAAAAGAGTCTTTCCAAACTGCTCCATGAAAAGGAAGGTTCAACTCTGTGAGTTGAATGCACACATCATAAAGAAGTTTCAAAGAATGCTTCTGTCTAGGTTTTATGTGAAGATATTTCCTTTTCCACCATAGGCCTCAAAGCGCTCCAAATGAACACTTGCAGATTCTACAAAAAGAGTTTTTCAAAACTGCTCTTTCAAAAGAAGTGTTCAACTCTGTGAGGTGGATTCATACTTCACAAAGCGGTTTCTCAGAACGCTTCTGTTTAGTTTTTATGGGAAGATATTCCCGTTTCCAACGAAGGCCTGAAAGGGCTCCAAATAACCACTTGCAGATTCTGCAGAAACACAGTTTCAAAACTGCTCTATCAAAAGGAATGCTTATCTCTCCGAGCTGAATGCACACATCATAAAGAGGTTTCTGAGAATGCTTCTCCCTGGTTTATAAGTGAAGATATTTCCTTTTCCACCATAGGCCTCAAAGCGCTCCAAATGAACACTTGCAGATTCTACAAAAAGAGTGTTTCAAAACAGCTCTTTCAAAGGAAGTGTTCAACTCTGTGAGTTGGATTCATACTACACAAAGCAGTTTCACAGAACGCTTCTCTTTAGTTTTTATGGGAAGATACTCCCGTTTCCAACGAAGGCCTGAAAGGGCTCCAAATATCCACTTGCAGATTCTGCAAAAATAGAGTTCCAAAACTGCTCTGTTAAAAGGAAGGCTTATCTCTCTGAGTTGAATGCAGACATCATAAAGAGGTTTCTGAGAATGCTTCTGCCTGGTTTATATGTGAAGATATTTCCTTTTCCACCATAGGCCTCAAAGCGCTCCAAATGAACACTTGCAGATTCTACAAAAGGAGTGTTTCATAACTGCTCTAGCAAAGGAAAGGTTCAACTCTGTGAGTTGAACACACACATCACAAAGCAGTTTGTGAGAATGCTTCTGTCCAGTTTTTAAGAGAAGATATTCCCGCTTCTAACAAAGGCCTGAAAGAGCTCCAAATATCCACTTGAAGATGCTGCAAAAAGACTCTTTCCAAACTGCTCCATGAAAAGGAAGGTTCAACTCTGTGAGTTGAATGCACACATCATAAAGAAGTTTCAAAGAATGCTTCTGTCTAGGTTTTATGTGAAGGTATTTCCTTTTCCACCATAGGCCTCAAAGCGCTCCAAATGAACACTTGCAGATTCTACAAAAAGAGTGTTTCAAAACTGCTCTTTCAAAAGAAGTGTTCAACTCTGTGAGTTGGATTCATACTTCACAAAGCAGTTTCACAGAACTCTTCTGTTTAGTATTTATGGGAAGATATTCCCGTTTCCAACGAAGGCCTGAAAGGACTCCAAATATCCACTTGCAGATTCTGCAAAAACACAGTTTCAAAACTGCTCTATCAAAAGGAAGGCTTATCTCTCCGAGTTGAATGCACACATCATAAAGAGATTTCTGAGAATGCTTCTGCCTGGTTTATAAGTGAAGATATTTCCTTTTCCACCATAGGCCTCAAAGCGCTCCAAATGAACACTTGCAGATTCTACAAAAAGAGTGTTTCAAAACTGCTCTTTCAAAAGAAGTGTTCAACTCTGTGAGTTGGATTCATACTTCACAAAGCAGTTTCTCAGAACGCTTCTGTTTAGTTTTTATGGGAAGGTATTCCCGTTTCCAACGAAGGTCTGAAAGGGCTCCAAATAACCACTTGCAGATTCTGCAGAAACACAGTTTCAAAACTGCTCTATCAAAAGGAAGGCTTATCTCTCCGAGCTGAATGCACACATCATAAAGAGGTTTCTGAGAATGCTTCTCCCTGGTTTATAAGTGAAGATATTTCCTTTTACACCATAGGCCTCAAAGCGCTCCAAATGAACACTTGCAGATTCTACAAAAAGAGTGTTTCAAAACTGCTCTTTCAAAAGAAGTGTTCAACTCTGTGAGTTGGATTCATACTTCACAAAGCAGTTTCACAGAACGCTTCTGTTTAGTTTTTATGGGAAGATATTCCCGTTTCCAACGAAGGCCTGAAATGGCTCCAAATATCCACTTGCAGATTCTGCCAAAACAGAGTTTCAAAACTGCTCTATCAAAAGGAAGGCTTATCGCTCCGAGTTGAATGCACACATCATAAAGAGGTTTCTGAGAATGCTTCTGCCTGGTTTATAAGTGAAGATATTTCCTTTTCCACCATAGGCCTCAAAACGCTCCAAATGAACACTTGCAGATTCTACAAAAAGAGTGTTTCATAACTGCTCTGGCAAAGGAAAGGTTCAACTCTGTGAGTTGAACACACACATCACAAAGCAGTTTGTGAGAATGCTTCTGTCCAGTTTTTATGAGAAGATATTCCCGCTTCTAACAAAGGCCTGAAAGAGCTCCAAATATCCACTTGCAGATGCTGCAAAAAGACTCTTTCCAAACTGCTCCATGAAAAGGAAGGTTCAACTCTGTGAGTTGAATGCACACATCATAAAGAAGTTTCAAAGAATGCTTCTGTCTAGGTTTTATGTGAAGATATTTCCTTTTCCACCATAGGCCTCAAAGCGCTCCAAATGAACACTTGCAGATTCTACAAAAAGAGTGTTTCAAAACAGCTCTTTCAAAGGAAGTGTTCAACTCTGTGAGTTGGATTCATACTACACAAAGCAGTTTCACAGAACGCTTCTCTTTAGTTTTTATGGGAAGATACTCCCGTTTCCAACGAAGGCCTGAAAGGGCTCCAAATATCCACTTGCAGATTCTGCAAAAATAGAGTTTCAAAACTGCTCTGTTAAAAGGAAGGCTTATCTCTCTGAGTTGAATGCAGACATCATAAAGAGGTTTCTGAGAATGCTTCTGCCTGGTTTATATGTGAAGATATTTCCTTTTCCACCATAGGCCTCAAAGCGCTCCAAATGAACACTTGCAGATTCTACAAAAGGAGTGTTTCATAACTGCTCTAGCAAAGGAAAGGTTCAACTCTGTGAGTTGAACACACACATCACAAAGCAGTTTGTGAGAATGCTTCTGTCCAGTTTTTAAGAAAAGATATTCCCGCTTCTAACAAAGGCCTGAAAGAGCTCCAAATATCCACTTGCAGATGCTGCAAAAAGACTCTTTCCAAACTGCTCCATGAAAAGGAAGGTTCAACTCTGTGAGTTGAATGCACATAAAGAAGTTTCAAAGAATGCTTCTGTCTAGGTTTTATGTGAAGATATTTCCTTTTCCACCATAGGCCTCAAAGCGCTCCAAATGAACACTTGCAGATTCTAAAAAAAGAGTTTTTCAAAACTGCTCTTTCAAAAGAAGTGTTCAACTCTGTGAGGTGGATTCATACTTCACAAAGCAGTTTCTCAGAACGCTTCTGTTTAGTTTTTATGGGAAGATATTCCCGTTTCCAACGAAGGCCTGAAAGGGCTCCAAATAACCACTTGCAGATTCTGCAGAAACACAGTTTCAAAACTGCTCTATCAAAAGGAATGCTTATCTCTCCGAGCTGAATGCACACATCATAAAGAGGTTTCTGAGAATGCTTCTCCCTGGTTTATAAGTGAAGATATTTCCTTTTCCACCATAGGCCTCAAAGCGCTCCAAATGAACACTTGCAGATTCTACAAAAAGAGTGTTTCAAAAAAGCTCTTTCAAAGGAAGTGTTCAACTCTGTGAGTTGGATTCATACTACACAAAGCAGTTTCACAGAACGCTTCTCTTTAGTTTTTATGGGAAGATACTCCCGTTTCCAACGAAGGCCTGAAAGGGCTCCAAATATCCACTTGCAGATTCTGCAAAAATAGAGTTTCAAAACTGCGCTGTTAAAAGGAAGGCTTATCTCTCTGAGTTGAATGCAGACATCATAAAGAGGTTTCTGAGAATGCTTCTGCCTGGTTTATATGTGAAGATATTTCCTTTTCCACCATAGGCCTCAAAGCGCTCCAAATGAACACTTGCAGATTCTACAAAAGGAGTGTTTCATAACTGCTCTAGCAAAGGAAAGGTTCAACTCTGTGAGTTGAACACACACATCACAAAGCAGTTTGTGAGAATGCTTCTGTCCAGTTTTTAAGAGAAGATATTCCCGCTTCTAACAAAGGCCTGAAAGAGCTCCAAATATCCACTTGAAGATGCTGCAAAAAGACTCTTTCCAAACTGCTCCATGAAAAGGAAGGTTCAACTCTGTGAGTTGAATGCACACATCATAAAGAAGTTTCAAAGAATGCTTCTGTCTAGGTTTTATGTGAAGGTATTTCCTTTTCCACCATAGGCCTCAAAGCGCTCCAAATGAACACTTGCAGATTCTACAAAAAGAGTGTTTCAAAACTGCTCTTTCAAAAGAAGTGTTCAACTCTGTGAGTTGGATTCATACTTCACAAAGCAGTTTCACAGAACTCTTCTGTTTAGTATTTATGGGAAGATATTCCCGTTTCCAACGAAGGCCTGAAAGGACTCCAAATATCCACTTGCAGATTCTGCAAAAACACAGTTTCAAAACTGCTCTATCAAAAGGAAGGCTTATCTCTCCGAGTTGAATGCACACATCATAAAGAGGTTTCGGAGAATGCTTCTGCCTGGTTTATAAGTGAAGATATTTCCTTTTCCACCATAGGCCTCAAAGCGCTCCAAATGAACACTTGCAGATTCTACAAAAAGAGTGTTTCAAAACTGCTCTTTCAAAAGAAGTGTTCAACTCTGTGAGTTGGATTCATACTTCACAAAGCAGTTTCTCAGAACGCTTCTGTTTAGTTTTTATGGGAAGATATTCCCGTTTCCAACGAAGGTCTGAAAGGGCTCCAAATAACCACTTGCAGATTCTGCAGAAACACAGTTTCAAAACTGCTCTATCAAAAGGAAGGCTTATCTCTCCGAGCTGAACGCACTCATCATAAAGAGGTTTCTGAGAATGCTTCTCCCTGGTTTATAAGTGAAGATATTTCCTTTTACACCATAGGCCTCAAAGCGCTCCAAATGAACACTTGCAGATTCTACAAAAAGAGTGTTTCAAAACTGCTCTTTCAAAAGAAGTGCTCAACTCTGTGAGTTGGATTCATACTTCACAAAGCAGTTTCACAGAACGCTTCTGTTTAGTTTTTATGGGAAGATATTCCCGTTTCCAACGAAGGCCTGAAATGGCTCCAAATATCCACTTGCAGATTCTGCCAAAACAGAGTTTCAAAACTGCTCTATCAAAAGGAAGGCTTATCGCTCCGAGTTGAATGCACACATCATAAAGAGTTTTCTGAGAATGCTTCTGCCTGGTTTATAAGTGAAGATATTTCCTTTTCCACCATAGGCCTCAAAGCGCTCCAAATGAACACTTTCAGATTCTACAAAAAGAGTGTTTCATAACTGCTCTGGCAAAGGAAAGGTTCAACTCTGTGAGTTGAACACACACATCACAAAGCAGTTTGTGAGAATGCTTCTGTCCAGTTTTTATGAGAAGATATTCCCGCTTCTAACAAACGCCTGAAAGAGCTCCAAATATCCACTTGCAGATGCTGCAAAAAGACTCTTTCCAAACTGCTCCATGAAAAGGAAGGTTCAACTCTGTGAGTTGAATGCACACATCATAAAGAAGTTTCAAAGAATGCTTCTGTCTAGGTTTTATGTGAAGATATTTCCTTTTCCACCATAGGCCTCAAAGCGCTCCAAATGAACACTTGCAGATTCTACAAAAAGAGTGTTTCAAAACAGCTCTTTCAAAGGAAGTGTTCAACTCTGTGAGTTGGATTCATACTACACAAAGCAGTTTCACAGAACGCTTCTCTTTAGTTTTTATGGGAAGATACTCCCGTTTCCAACGAAGGCCTGAAAGGGCTCCAAATATCCACTTGCAGATTCTGCAAAAATAGAGTTTCAAAACTGCTCTGTTAAAAGGAAGGCTTATCTCTCTGAGTTGAATGCAGACATCATAAAGAGGTTTCTGAGAATGCTTCTGCCTGGTTTATATGTGAAGATATTTCCTTTTCCACCATAGGCCTCAAAGCGCTCCAAATGAACACTTGCAGATTCTACAAAAGGAGTGTTTCATAACTGCTCTAGCAAAGGAAAGGTTCAACTCTGTGAGTTGAACACACACATCACAAAGCAGTTTGTGAGAATGCTTCTGTCCAGTTTTTAAGAGAAGATATTCCCGCTTCTAACAAAGGCCTGAAAGAGCTCCAAATATCCACTTGAAGATGCTGCAAAAAGACTCTTTCCAAACTGCTCCATGAAAAGGAAGGTTCAACTCTGTGAGTTGAATGCACACATCATAAAGAAGTTTCAAAGAATGCTTCTGTCTAGGTTTTATGTGAAGGTATTTCCTTTTCCACCATAGGCCTCAAAGCGCTCCAAATGAACACTTGCAGATTCTACAAAAAGAGTGTTTCAAAACTGCTCTTTCAAAAGAAGTGTTCAACTCTGTGAGTTGGATTCATACTTCACAAAGCAGTTTCACAGAACTCTTCTGTTTAGTATTTATGGGAAGATATTCCCGTTTCCAACGAAGGCCTGAAAGGACTCCAAATATCCACTTGCAGATTCTGCAAAAACACAGTTTCAAAACTGCTCTATCAAAAGGAAGGCTTATCTCTCCGAGTTGAATGCACACATCATAAAGAGGTTTCTGAGAATGCTTCTGCCTGGTTTATAAGTGAAGATATTTCCTTTTCCACCATAGGCCTCAAAGCGCTCCAAATGAACAGTTGCAGATTCTACAAAAAGAGTGTTTCAAAACTGCTCTTTCAAAAGAAGTGTTCAACTCTGTGAGTTGGATTCATACTTCACAAAGCAGTTTCTCAGAACGCTTCTGTTTAGTTTTTATGGGAAGATATTCCCGTTTCCAACGAAGGTCTGAAAGGGCTCCAAATAACCACTTGCAGATTCTGCAGAAACACAGTTTCAAAACTGCTCTATCAAAAGGAAGGCTTATCTCTCCGAGCTGAATGCACACATCATAAAGAGGTTTCTGAGAATGCTTCTCCCTGGTTTATAAGTGAAGATATTTCCTTTTCCACCATAGGCCTCAAAGCGCTCCAAATGAACATTTGCAGATTCTACAAAAAGAGTGTTTCAAAACTGCTCTTTCAAAAGAAGTGTTCAACTCTGTGAGTTGGATTCATACTTCACAAAGCAGTTTCACAGAACGCTTCTGTTTAGTTTTTATGGGAAGATATTCCCGTTTCCAACGAAGGCCTGAAATGGCTCCAAATATCCACTTGCAGATTCTGCCAAAACAGAGTTTCAAAACTGCTCTATCAAAAGGAAGGCTTATCGCTCCGAGTTGAATGCACACATCATAAAGAGTTTTCTGAGAATGCTTCTGCCTGGTTTATAAGTGAAGATATTTCCTTTTCCACCATAGGCCTCAAAGCGCTCCAAATGAACACTTGCAGATTCTACAAAAAGAGTGTTTCATAACTGCTCTGGCAAAGGAAAGGTTCAACTCTGTGAGTTGAACACACACATCACAAAGCAGTTTGTGAGAATGCTTCTGTCCAGTTTTTATGAGAAGATATTCCCGCTTCTAACAAAGGCCTGAAAGAGCTCCAAATATCCACTTGCAGATGCTGCAAAAAGACTCTTTCCAAACTGCTCCATGAAAAGGAAGGTTCAACTCTGTGAGTTGAATGCACATATCATAAAGAAGTTTCAAAGAATGCTTCTGTCTAGGTTTTATGTGAAGATATTTCCTTTTCCACCAGAGGCCTCAAAGCGCTCCAAATGAACACTTGCAGATTCTACAAAAAGAGTGTTTCAAAACAGCTCTTTCAAAGGAAGTGTTCAACTCTGTGAGTTGGATTCATACTACACAAAGCAGTTTCACAGAACGCTTCTCTTTAGTTTTTATGGGAAGATACTCCCGTTTCCAACAAAGGCCTGAAAGGGCTCCAAATATCCACTTGCAGATTCTGCAAAAATAGAGTTTCAAAACTGCTCTGTTAAAAGGAAGGCTTATCTCTCTGAGTTGAATGCAGACATCATAAAGAGGTTTCTGAGAATGCTTCTGCCTGGTTTATATGTGAAGATATTTCCTTTTCCACCATAGGCCTCAAAGCGCTCCAAATGAACACTTGCAGATTCTACAAAAGGAGTGTTTCATAACTGCTCTAGCAAAGGAAAGGTTCAACTCTGTGAGTTGAACACACACATCACAAAGCAGTTTGTGAGAATGCTTCTGTCCAGTTTTTAAGAGAAGATATTCCCGCTTCTAACAAAGGCCTGAAAGAGCTCCAAATATCCACTTGCAGATGCTGCAAAAAGACTCTTTCCAAACTGCTCCATGAAAAGGAAGGTTCAACTCTGTGAGTTGAATGCACATAAAGAAGTTTCAAAGAATGCTTCTGTCTAGGTTTTATGTGAAGATATTTCCTTTTCCACCATAGGCCTCAAAGCGTTCCAAATGAACACTTGCAGATTCTACAAAAAGAGTGTTTCAAAACTGCTCTTTCAAAAGAAGTGTTCAACTCTGTGAGTTGGATTCATACTTCACAAAGCAGTTTCTCAGAACGCTTCTGTTTAGTTTTTATGGGAAGATATTCCCGTTTCCAACGAAGGTCTGAAAGGGCTCCAAATAACCACTTGCAGATTCTGCAGAAACACAGTTTCAAAACTGCTCTATCAAAAGGAAGGCTTATCTCTCCGAGCTGAATGCACACATCATAAAGAGGTTTCTGAGAATGCTTCTCCCTGGTTTATAAGTGAAGATATTTCCTTTTACACCATAGGCCTCAAAGCGCTCCAAATGAACACTTGCAGATTCTACAAAAAGAGTGTTTCAAAACTGCTCTTTCAAAAGAAGTGTTCAACTCTGTGAGTTGGATTCATACTTCACAAAGCAGTTTCACAGAACTCTTCTGTTTAGTATTTATGGGAAGATATTCCCGTTTCCAACGAAGGCCTGAAAGGACTCCAAATATCCACTTGCAGATTCTGCAAAAACACAGTTTCAAAACTGCTCTATCAAAAGGAAGGCTTATCTCTCCGAGTTGAATGCACACATCATAAAGAGGTTTCTGAGAATGCTTCTGCCTGGTTTATAAGTGAAGATATTTCCTTTTCCACCATAGGCCTCAAAGCGCTCCAAATGAACACTTGCAGATTCTACAAAAAGAGTGTTTCAAAACTGCTCTTTCAAAAGAAGTGTTCAACTCTGTGAGTTGGATTCATACTTCACAAGGCAGTTTCACAGAACGCTTCTGTTTAGTTTTTATGGGAAGATATTCCCGTTTCCAACGAAGGCCTGAAATGGCTCCAAATATCCACTTGCAGATTCTGCCAAAACAGAGTTTCAAAACTGCTCTATCAAAAGGAAGGCTTATCACTCCGAGTTGAATGCACACATCATAAAGTGTTTTCTGAGAATGCTTCTGCCTGGTTTATAAGTGAAGATATTTCCTTTTCCACCATAGGCCTCAAAGCGCTACAAATGAACACTTGCAGATTCTACAAAAAGAGTGTTTCATAACTGCTCTAGCAAAGGAAAGGTTCAACTCTGTGAGTTGAACACACACATCACAAAGCAGTTTGTGAGAATGCTTCTGTCCAGTTTTTATGAGAAGATATTCCTGCTTCTAACAAAGGCCTGAAAGAGCTCCAAATATCCACTTGCAGATGCTGCAAAAAGAGTCTTTCCAAACTGCTCCATGAAAAGGAAGGTTCAACTCTGTCAGTTGAATGCACACATCATAAAGCAGTTTCAAAGAATGCTTCTGTCTAGGTTTTATGTGAAGATATTTCCTTTTCGACCATAGGCCTCAAAGCGCTCCAAATGAACACTTGCAGATTCTACAAAAAGAGTGTTTCAAAACTGCTCTTTCAAAAGAAGTGTTCAACTCTGTGAGGTGGATTCATACTTCACAAAGCAGTTTCTCAGAACGCTTCTGTTTAGTTTTTATGGGAAGATATTCCCGTTTCCAACGAAGATCTGAAAGGGCTCCAAATAACCACTTGCAGATTCTGCAGAAACACAGTTTCAAAACTGCTCTATTAAAGGGAAGGCTTATCTCTCCCAGCTGAATGCACACATCATAAAGAGGTTTCTGAGAATGCTTCTCCCTGGTTTATAAGTGAAGATATTTCCTTTTCCACCATAGGCCTCAAAGCGCTCCAAATGAACACTTGCAGATTCTACAAAAAGAGTGTTTGAAAACAGCTCTTTCAAAGGAAGTGTTCAACTCTGTGAGTTGGATTCATACTTCACAAAGCAGTTTCTCAGAACGCTTCTGTTTAGTTTTTATGGGAAGATATTCCCGTTTCCAACGAAGGTCTGAGAGGGCTCCAAATAACCACTTGTAGATTCTGCAGAAACACAGTTTCAAAACTGCTCTATCAAAAGGAAGGCTTATCTCTCTGAGCTGAATGCACACATCATAAAGAGGTTTCTGAGAATGCTTCTCCCTGGTTTATAAGTGAAGATATTTCCTTTTCCACCATAGGCCTCAAAGTGCTCCAAATGAACACTTGCAGATTCTACAAAAAGAGTGTTTCAAAACAGCTCTTTCAAAGGAAGTGTTCAACTCTGTGAGTTGGATTCATACTACACAAAGCAGTTTCACAGAACGCTTCTCTTTAGTTTTTATGGGAAGATACTCCCGTTTCCAACGAAGGCCTGAAAGGGCTCCAAATATCCACTTGCAGATTCTGCAAAAATAGAGTTTCAAAACTGCTCTGTTAAAAGGAAGGCTTATCTCTCTGAGTTGAATGCAGACATCATAAAGAGGTTTCTGAGAATGCTTCTGCCTGGTTTATATGTGAAGATATTTCCTTTTCCACCATAGGCCTCAAAGCGCTCCAAATGAACACTTGCAGATTCTACAAAAGGAGTGTTTCATAACTGCTCTAGCAAAGGAAAGGTTCAACTCTGTGAGTTGAACACACACATCACAAAGCAGTTTGTGAGAATGCTTCTGTCCAGTTTTTAAGAGAAGATATTCCCGCTTCTAACAAAGGCCTGAAAGAGCTCCAAATATCCACTTGCAGATGCTGCAAAAAGACTCTTTCCAAACTGCTCCATGAAAAGGAAGGTTCAACTCTGTGAGTTGAATGCACATAAAGAAGTTTCAAAGAATGCTTCTGTCTAGGTTTTATGTGAAGATATTTCCTTTTCCACCATAGGCCTCAAAGCGCTCCAAATGAACACTTGCTGATTCTACAAAAAGAGTGTTTCAAAACTGCTCTTTCAAAAGTAGTTTTCAACTCTGTGAGTTGGATTCATACGTCACAAAGCAGTTTCTCAGAACGCTTCTGTTTAGTTTTTATGGGAAGATATTCCCATTTCCAACGAAGGTCTCAAAGGGCTCCAAATAACCACTTGCAGATTCTGCAAAAACACAGTTTCAAAACTGCTCTATCAAAAGGAAGGCTTATCTCTCCGAGCTGAATGCACACATCATAAAGAGGTTTCTGAGAATGCTTCTCCCTGGTTTATAAGTGAAGATATTTCCTTTTCCACCATAGGCCTCAAAGCGCTCCAAATGAACACTTGCAGATTCTACAAAAAGAGTGTTTCAAAACAGCTCTTTCAAAGGAAGTGTTCAACTCTGTGAGTTGGATTCATACTACACAAAGCAGTTTCACAGAACGCTTCTCTTTAGTTTTTATGGGAAGATATTCCCGTTTCCAACGAAGGCCTGAAAGGGCTCCAAATATCCACTTGCAGATTCTGCCAAAACAGAGTTTCAAAACTGCTCTATCAAAAGGAAGGCTTATCACTCCCAGTTGAATGCACACATCATAAAGAGTTTTCTGAGAATGCTTCGGAATGGTTTATAAGTGAAGATATTTCCTTTTCCACCATAGGCCTCAAAGCGCTCCAAATGAACACTTGCAGATTCTACAAAAAGAGTGTTTCATAACTGCTCTAGCAAAGGAAAGGTTCAACTCTGTGAGTTGAACACACACATCACAAAGCAGTTTGTGAGAATGCTTCTGTCCAGTTTTTATGAGAAGATATTCCCGCTTCTAACAAAGGCCTGAAAGAGCTCCAAATATCCACTTGCAGATGCTGCAAAAAGACTCTTTCCAAACTGCTCCATGAAAAGGAAGGTTCAACTCTGTGAGTTGAATGCACACATCATAAAGAAGTTTCAAAGAATGCTTCTGTCTAGGTTTTATGTGAAGATATTTCCTTTTCCACCATAGGCCCAAAGCGCTCCAAATGAACACTTGCAGATTCTACAAAAAGAGTGTTTCAAAACTGCTCTTTCAAAAGAAGTGTTCAACTCTGTGAGTTGGATTCATACTTCACAAAGCAGTTTCACAGAACTCTTCTGTTTAGTATTTATGGGAAGATATTCCCGTTTCCAACGAAGGCCTGAAAGGACTCCAAATATCCACTTGCAGATTCTGCCAAAACAGAGTTTCAAAACTGCTCTATCAAAAGGAAGGCTTATCTCTCCGAGTTGAATGCACACATCATAAAGAGGTTTCTGAGAATGCTTCTGCCTGGTTTATAAGTGAAGATATTTCCTTTTCCACCATAGGCCTCAAAGCGCTACAAATGAACACTTGCAGATTCTACAAAAAGAGTGTTTCATAACTGCTCTAGCAAAGGAAAGGTTCAACTCTGTGAGTTGAACACACACAACACAAAGCAGTTTGTGAGAATGCTTCTGTCCAGTTTTTATGAGAAGATATTCCTGCTTCTAACAAAGGCCTGAAAGAGCTCCAAATATCCACTTGCAGATGCTGCAAAAAGAGTCTTTCCAAACTGCTCCATGAAAAGGAAGGTTCAACTCTGTCAGTTGAATGCACACATCATAAAGCAGTTTCAAAGAATGCTTCTGTCTAGGTTTTATGTGAAGATATTTCCTTTTCGACCATAGGCCTCAAAGCGCTCCAAATGAACACTTGCAGATTCTACAAAAAGAGTGTTTCAAAACTGCTCTTTCAAAAGAAGTTTTCAACTCTGTGAGGTGGATTCATACTTCACAAAGCAGTTTCTCAGAACGCTTCTGTTTAGTTTTTATGGGAAGATATTCCCGTTTCCAACGAAGATCTGAAAGGGCTCCAAATAACCACTTGCAGATTCTGCAGAAACACAGTTTCAAAACTGCTCTATTAAAGGGAAGGCTTATCTCTCCGAGCTGAATGCACACATCATAAAGAGGTTTCTGAGAATGCTTCTCCCTGGTTTATAAGTGAAGATATTTCCTTTTCCACCATAGGCCTCAAAGCGCTCCAAATGAACACTTGCAGATTCTACAAAAAGAGTGTTTGAAAACAGCTCTTTCAAGGGAAGTGTTCAACTCTGTGAGTTGGATTCATACTTCACAAAGCAGTTTCTCAGAACGCTTCTGTTTAGTTTTTATGGGAAGATATTCCCGTTTCCAACGAAGGTCTGAGAGGGCTCCAAATAACCACTTGCAGATTCTGCAGAAACACAGTTTCAAAACTGCTCTATCAAAAGGAAGGCTTATCTCTCTGAGCTGAATGCACACATCATAAAGAGGTTTCTGAGAATGCTTCTCCCTGGTTTATAAGTGAAGATATTTCCTTTTCCACCATAGGCCTCAAAGTGCTCCAAATGAACACTTGCAGATTCTACAAAAAGAGTGTTTCAAAACAGCTCTTTCAAAGGAAGTGTTCAACTCTGTGAGTTGGATTCATACTACACAAAGCAGTTTCACAGAACGCTTCTCTTTAGTTTTTATGGGAAGATACTCCCGTTTCCAACGAAGGCCTGAAAGGGCTCCAAATATCCACTTGCAGATTCTGCAAAAATAGAGTTTCAAAACTGCTCTGTTAAAAGGAAGGCTTATCTCTCTGAGTTGAATGCAGACATCATAAAGAGGTTTCTGAGAATGCTTCTGCCTGGTTTATATGTGAAGATATTTCCTTTTCCACCATAGGCCTCAAAGCGCTACAAATGAACACTTGCAGATTCTACAAAAGGAGTGTTTCATAACTGCTCTAGCAAAGGAAAGGTTCAACTCTGTGAGTTGAACACACACATCACAAAGCAGTTTGTGAGAATGCTTCTGTCCAGTTTTTAAGAGAAGATATTCCCGCTTCTAACAAAGGCCTGAAAGAGCTCCAAATATCCACTTGCAGATGCTGCAAAAAGACTCTTTCCAAACTGCTCCATGAAAAGGAAGGTTCAACTCTGTGAGTTGAATGCACATAAAGAAGTTTCAAAGAATGCTTCTGTCTAGGTTTTATGTGAAGATATTTCCTTTTCCACCATAGGCCTCAAAGCGCTCCAAATGAACACTTGCTGATTCTACAAAAAGAGTGTTTCAAAACTGCTCTTTCAAAAGTAGTTTTCAACTCTGTGAGTTGGATTCATACGTCACAAAGCAGTTTCTCAGAACGCTTCTGTTTAGTTTTTATGGGAAGATATTCCCATTTCCAACGAAGGTCTCAAAGGGCTCCAAATAACCACTTGCAGATTCTGCAAAAACACAGTTTCAAAACTGCTCTATCAAAAGGAAGGCTTATCTCTCCGAGCTGAATGCACACATCATAAAGAGGTTTCTGAGAATGCTTCTCCCTGGTTTATAAGTGAAGATATTTCCTTTTCCACCATAGGCCTCAAAGCGCTCCAAATGAACACTTGCAGATTCTACAAAAAGAGTGTTTCAAAACAGCTCTTTCAAAGGAAGTGTTCAACTCTGTGAGTTGGATTCATACTACACAAAGCAGTTTCACAGAACGCTTCTCTTTAGTTTTTATGGGAAGATATTCCCGTTTCCAACGAAGGCCTGAAAGGGCTCCAAATATCCACTTGCAGATTCTGCCAAAACAGAGTTTCAAAACTGCTCTATCAAAAGGAAGGCTTATCACTCCCAGTTGAATGCACACATCATAAAGAGTTTTCTGAGAATGCTTCGGAATGGTTTATAAGTGAAGATATTTCCTTTTCCACCATAGGCCTCAAAGCGCTCCAAATGAACACTTGCAGATTCTACAAAAAGAGTGTTTCATAACTGCTCTAGCAAAGGAAAGGTTCAACTCTGTGAGTTGAACACACACATCACAAAGCAGTTTGTGAGAATGCTTCTGTCCAGTTTTTATGAGAAGATATTCCCGCTTCTAACAAAGGCCTGAAAGAGCTCCAAATATCCACTTGCAGATGCTGCAAAAAGACTCTTTCCAAACTGCTCCATGAAAAGGAAGGTTCAACTCTGTGAGTTGAATGCACACATCATAAAGAAGTTTCAAAGAATGCTTCTGTCTAGGTTTTATGTGAAGATATTTCCTTTTCCACCATAGGCCCAAAGCGCTCCAAATGAACACTTGCAGATTCTACAAAAAGAGTGTTTCAAAACTGCTCTTTCAAAAGAAGTGTTCAACTCTGTGAGTTGGATTCATACTTCACAAAGCAGTTTCACAGAACTCTTCTGTTTAGTATTTATGGGAAGATATTCCCGTTTCCAACGAAGGCCTGAAAGGACTCCAAATATCCACTTGCAGATTCTGCCAAAACAGAGTTTCAAAACTGCTCTATCAAAAGGAAGGCTTATCTCTCCGAGTTGAATGCACACATCATAAAGAGGTTTCTGAGAATGCTTCTGCCTGGTTTATAAGTGAAGATATTTCCTTTTCCACCATAGGCCTCAAAGCGCTACAAATGAACACTTGCAGATTCTACAAAAAGAGTGTTTCATAACTGCTCTAGCAAAGGAAAGGTTCAACTCTGTGAGTTGAACACACACAACACAAAGCAGTTTGTGAGAATGCTTCTGTCCAGTTTTTATGAGAAGATATTCCTGCTTCTAACAAAGGCCTGAAAGAGCTCCAAATATCCACTTGCAGATGCTGCAAAAAGAGTCTTTCCAAACTGCTCCATGAAAAGGAAGGTTCAACTCTGTCAGTTGAATGCACACATCATAAAGCAGTTTCAAAGAATGCTTCTGTCTAGGTTTTATGTGAAGATATTTCCTTTTCGACCATAGGCCTCAAAGCGCTCCAAATGAACACTTGCAGATTCTACAAAAAGAGTGTTTCAAAACTGCTCTTTCAAAAGAAGTTTTCAACTCTGTGAGGTGGATTCATACTTCACAAAGCAGTTTCTCAGAACGCTTCTGTTTAGTTTTTATGGGAAGATATTCCCGTTTCCAACGAAGATCTGAAAGGGCTCCAAATAACCACTTGCAGATTCTGCAGAAACACAGTTTCAAAACTGCTCTATTAAAGGGAAGGCTTATCTCTCCGAGCTGAATGCACACATCATAAAGAGGTTTCTGAGAATGCTTCTCCCTGGTTTATAAGTGAAGATATTTCCTTTTCCACCATAGGCCTCAAAGCGCTCCAAATGAACACTTGCAGATTCTACAAAAAGAGTGTTTGAAAACAGCTCTTTCAAGGGAAGTGTTCAACTCTGTGAGTTGGATTCATACTTCACAAAGCAGTTTCTCAGAACGCTTCTGTTTAGTTTTTATGGGAAGATATTCCCGTTTCCAACGAAGGTCTGAGAGGGCTCCAAATAACCACTTGCAGATTCTGCAGAAACACAGTTTCAAAACTGCTCTATCAAAAGGAAGGCTTATCTCTCTGAGCTGAATGCACACATCATAAAGAGGTTTCTGAGAATGCTTCTCCCTGGTTTATAAGTGAAGATATTTCCTTTTCCACCATAGGCCTCAAAGTGCTCCAAATGAACACTTGCAGATTCTACAAAAAGAGTGTTTCAAAACAGCTCTTTCAAAGGAAGTGTTCAACTCTGTGAGTTGGATTCATACTACACAAAGCAGTTTCACAGAACGCTTCTCTTTAGTTTTTATGGGAAGATACTCCCGTTTCCAACGAAGGCCTGAAAGGGCTCCAAATATCCACTTGCAGATTCTGCAAAAATAGAGTTTCAAAACTGCTCTGTTAAAAGGAAGGCTTATCTCTCTGAGTTGAATGCAGACATCATAAAGAGGTTTCTGAGAATGCTTCTGCCTGGTTTATATGTGAAGATATTTCCTTTTCCACCATAGGCCTCAAAGCGCTCCAAATGAACACTTGCAGATTCTACAAAAGGAGTGTTTCATAACTGCTCTAGCAAAGGAAAGGTTCAACTCTGTGAGTTGAACACACACATCACAAAGCAGTTTGTGAGAATGCTTCTGTCCAGTTTTTAAGAGAAGATATTCCCGCTTCTAACAAAGGCCTGAAAGAGCTCCAAATATCCACTTGCAGATGCTGCAAAAAGACTCTTTCCAAACTGCTCCATGAAAAGGAAGGTTCAACTCTGTGAGTTGAATGCACATAAAGAAGTTTCAAAGAATGCTTCTGTCTAGGTTTTATGTGAAGATATTTCCTTTTCCACCATAGGCCTCAAAGCGCTCCAAATGAACACTTGCAGATTCTACAAAAAGAGTGTTTGAAAACTGCTCTTTCAAAAGAAGTGTTCAACTCTGTGAGTTGGATTCATACGTCACAAAGCAGTTTCTCAGAACGCTTCTGTTTAGTTTTTATGGGAAGATATTCCCGTTTCCAACGAAGGTCTCAAAGGGCTCCAAATAACCACTTGCAGATTCTGCAAAAACACAGTTTCAAAACTGCTCTATCAAAAGGAAGGCTTATCTCTCCGAGCTGAATGCACACATCATAAAGAGGTTTCTGAGAATGCTTCTCCCTGGTTTATAAGTGAAGATATTTCCTTTTCCACCATAGGCCTCAAAGCGCTCCAAATGAACACTTGCAGATTCTACAAAAAGAGTGTTTCAAAACAGCTCTTTCAAAGGAAGTGTTCAACTCTGTGAGTTGGATTCATACTACACAAAGCAGTTTCACAGAACGCTTCTCTTTAGTTTTTATGGGAAGATATTCCCGTTTCCAACGAAGGCCTGAAAGGGCTCCAAATATCCACTTGCAGATTCTGCCAAAACAGAGTTTCAAAACTGCTCTATCAAAAGGAAGGCTTATCACTCCCAGTTGAATGCACACATCATAAAGAGTTTTCTGAGAATGCTTCGGCCTGGTTTATAAGTGAAGATATTTCCTTTTCCACCATAGGCCTCAAAGCGCTCCAAATGAACACTTGCAGATTCTACAAAAAGAGTGTTTCATAACTGCTCTAGCAAAGGAAAGGTTCAACTCTGTGAGTTGAACACACACATCACAAAGCAGTTTGTGAGAATGCTTCTGTCCAGTTTTTATGAGAAGATATTCCCGCTTCTAACAAAGGCCTGAAAGAGCTCCAAATATCCACTTGCAGATGCTGCAAAAAGACTCTTTCCAAACTGCTCCATGAAAAGGAAGGTTCAACTCTGTGAGTTGAATGCACACATCATAAAGAAGTTTCAAAGAATGCTTCTGTCTAGGTTTTATGTGAAGATATTTCCTTTTCCACCATAGGCCCAAAGCGCTCCAAATGAACACTTGCAGATTCTACAAAAAGAGTGTTTCAAAACTGCTCTTTCAAAAGAAGTGTTCAACTCTGTGAGTTGGATTCATACTTCACAAAGCAGTTTCACAGAACTCTTCTGTTTAGTATTTATGGGAAGATATTCCCGTTTCCAACGAAGGCCTGAAAGGACTCCAAATATCCACTTGCAGATTCTGCCAAAACAGAGTTTCAAAACTGCTCTATCAAAAGGAAGGCTTATCTCTCCGAGTTGAATGCACACATCATAAAGAGGTTTCTGAGAATGCTTCTGCCTGGTTTATAAGTGAAGATATTTCCTTTTCCACCATAGGCCTCAAAGCGCTACAAATGAACACTTGCAGATTCTACAAAAAGAGTGTTTCATAACTGCTCTAGCAAAGGAAAGGTTCAACTCTGTGAGTTGAACACACACAACACAAAGCAGTTTGTGAGAATGCTTCTGTCCAGTTTTTATGAGAAGATATTCCTGCTTCTAACAAAGGCCTGAAAGAGCTCCAAATATCCACTTGCAGATGCTGCAAAAAGAGTCTTTCCAAACTGCTCCATGAAAAGGAAGGTTCAACTCTGTCAGTTGAATGCACACATCATAAAGCAGTTTCAAAGAATGCTTCTGTCTAGGTTTTATGTGAAGATATTTCCTTTTCGACCATAGGCCTCAAAGCGCTCCAAATGAACACTTGCAGATTCTACAAAAAGAGTGTTTCAAAACTGCTCTTTCAAAAGAAGTTTTCAACTCTGTGAGGTGGATTCATACTTCACAAAGCAGTTTCTCAGAACGCTTCTGTTTAGTTTTTATGGGAAGATATTCCCGTTTCCAACGAAGATCTGAAAGGGCTCCAAATAACAACTTGCAGATTCTGCAGAAACACAGTTTCAAAACTGCTCTATTAAAGGGAAGGCTTATCTCTCCGAGCTGAATGCACACATCATAAAGAGGTTTCTGAGAATGCTTCTCCCTGGTTTATAAGTGAAGATATTTCCTTTTCCACCATAGGCCTCAAAGCGCTCCAAATGAACACTTGCAGATTCTACAAAAAGAGTGTTTGAAAACAGCTCTTTCAAGGGAAGTGTTCAACTCTGTGAGTTGGATTCATACTTCACAAAGCAGTTTCTCAGAACGCTTCTGTTTAGTTTTTATGGGAAGATATTCCCGTTTCCAACGAAGGTCTGAGAGGGCTCCAAATAACCACTTGCAGATTCTGCAGAAACACAGTTTCAAAACTGCTCTATCAAAAGGAAGGCTTATCTCTCTGAGCTGAATGCACACATCATAAAGAGGTTTCTGAGAATGCTTCTCCCTGGTTTATAAGTGAAGATATTTCCTTTTCCACCATAGGCCTCAAAGTGCTCCAAATGAACACTTGCAGATTCTACAAAAAGAGTGTTTCAAAACAGCTCTTTCAAAGGAAGTGTTCAACTCTGTGAGTTGGATTCATACTACACAAAGCAGTTTCACAGAACGCTTCTCTTTAGTTTTTATGGGAAGATACTCCCGTTTCCAACGAAGGCCTGAAAGGGCTCCAAATATCCACTTGCAGATTCTGCAAAAATAGAGTTTCAAAACTGCTCTGTTAAAAGGAAGGCTTATCTCTCTGAGTTGAATGCAGACATCATAAAGAGGTTTCTGAGAATGCTTCTGCCTGGTTTATATGTGAAGATATTTCCTTTTCCACCATAGGCCTCAAAGCGCTCCAAATGAACACTTGCAGATTCTACAAAAGGAGTGTTTCATAACTGCTCTAGCAAAGGAAAGGTTCAACTCTGTGAGTTGAACACACACATCACAAAGCAGTTTGTGAGAATGCTTCTGTCCAGTTTTTAAGAGAAGATATTCCCGCTTCTAACAAAGGCCTGAAAGAGCTCCAAATATCCACTTGCAGATGCTGCAAAAAGACTCTTTCCAAACTGCTCCATGAAAAGGAAGGTTCAACTCTGTGAGTTGAATGCACATAAAGAAGTTTCAAAGAATGCTTCTGTCTAGGTTTTATGTGAAGATATTTCCTTTTCCACCATAGGCCTCAAAGCGCTCCAAATGAACACTTGCAGATTCTACAAAAAGAGTGTTTGAAAACTGCTCTTTCAAAAGAAGTGTTCAACTCTGTGAGTTGGATTCATACGTCACAAAGCAGTTTCTCAGAACGCTTCTGTTTAGTTTTTATGGGAAGATATTCCCGTTTCCAACGAAGGTCTCAAAGGGCTCCGAATAACCACTTGCAGATTCTGCAAAAACACAGTTTCAAAACTGCTCTATCAAAAGGAAGGCTTATCTCTCCGAGCTGAATGCACACATCATAAAGAGGTTTCTGAGAATGCTTCTCCCTGGTTTATAAGTGAAGATATTTCCTTTTCCACCATAGGCCTCAAAGCGCTCCAAATGAACACTTGCAGATTCTACAAAAAGAGTGTTTCAAAACAGCTCTTTCAAAGGAAGTGTTCAACTCTGTGAGTTGGATTCATACTACACAAAGCAGTTTCACAGAACGCTTCTCTTTAGTTTTTATGGGAAGATATTCCCGTTTCCAACGAAGGCCTGAAAGGGCTCCAAATATCCACTTGCAGATTCTGCCAAAACAGAGTTTCAAAACTGCTCTATCAAAAGGAAGGCTTATCACTCCCAGTTGAATGCACACATCATAAAGAGTTTTCTGAGAATGCTTCGGCCTGGTTTATAAGTGAAGATATTTCCTTTTCCACCATAGGCCTCAAAGCGCTCCAAATGAACACTTGCAGATTCTACAAAAAGAGTGTTTCATAACTGCTCTAGCAAAGGAAAGGTTCAACTCTGTGAGTTGAACACACACATCACAAAGCAGTTTGTGAGAATGCTTCTGTCCAGTTTTTATGAGAAGATATTCCCGCTTCTAACAAAGGCCTGAAAGAGCTCCAAATATCCACTTGCAGATGCTGCAAAAAGACTCTTTCCAAACTGCTCCATGAAAAGGAAGGTTCAACTCTGTCAGTTGAATGCACACATCATAAAGAAGTTTCAAAGAATGCTTCTGTCTAGGTTTTATGTGAAGATATTTCCTTTTCCACCATAGGCCTCAAAGCGCTCCAAATGAACACTTGCAGATTCTACAAAAAGAGTGTTTCAAAACTGCTCTTTCAAAAGAAGTGTTCAACTCTGTGAGTTGGATTCATACTTCACAAAGCAGTTTCAAAGAACTCTTCTGTTTAGTATTTATGGGAAGATATTCCCGTTTCCAACGAAGGCCTGAAAGGACTCCAAATATCCACTTGCAGATTCTTCAAAACCACAGTTTCAAAACTGCTCTATCAAAAGGAAGGCTTATCTCTCCGAGTTGAATGCACACATCATAAAGAGGTTTCTGAGAATGCTTCTGCCTGGTTTATAAGTGAAGATATTTCCTTTTCCACCATAGGCCTCAAAGCGCTCCAAATGAACACTTGCAGATTCTACAAAAAGAGTGTTTCAAAACTGCTCTTTCAAAAGAAGTGTTCAACTCTGTGAGTTGGATTCATACTTCACAAGGCAGTTTCACAGAACGCTTCTGTTTAGTTTTTATGGGAAGATATTCCCGTTTCCAACGAAGGCCTGAAATGGCTCCAAATATCCACTTGCAGATTCTGCCAAAACAGAGTTTCAAAACTGCTCTATCAAAAGGAAGGCTTATCACTCCGAGTTGAATGCACACATCATAAAGTGTTTTCTGAGAATGCTTCTGCCTGGTTTATAAGTGAAGATATTTCCTTTTCCACCATAGGCCTCAAAGCGCTACAAATGAACACTTGCAGATTCTACAAAAAGAGTGTTTCATAACTGCTCTAGCAAAGGAAAGGTTCAACTCTGTGAGTTGAACACACACATCACAAAGCAGTTTGTGAGAATGCTTCTGTCCAGTTTTTATGAGAAGATATTCCTGCTTCTAACAAAGGCCTGAAAGAGCTCCAAATATCCACTTGCAGATGCTGCAAAAAGACTCTTTCCAAACTGCTCCATGAAAAGGATGGTTCAACTCTGTCAGTTGAATGCACACATCATAAAGCAGTTTCAAAGAATGCTTCTGTCTAGGTTTTATGTGAAGATATTTCCTTTTCCACCATAGGCCTCAAAGCGCTCCAAATGAACACTTGCAGATTCTACAAAAAGAGTGTTTCAAAACTGCTCTTTCAAAAGAAGTGTTCAACTCTGTGAGTTGGATTCATACGTCACAAAGCAGTTTCTCAGAACGCTTCTGTTTAGTTTTAATGGGAAGATATTCCCGTTTCCAACGAAGGTCTCAAAGGGCTCCGAATAACCACTTGCAGATTCTGCAAAAACACAGTTTCAAAACTGCTCTATCAAAAGGAAGGCTTATCTCTCCGAGCTGAATGCACACATCATAAAGAGGTTTCTGAGAATGCTTCTCCCTGGTTTATAAGTGAAGATATTTCCTTTTCCACCATAGGCCTCAAAGCGCTCCAAATGAACACTTGCAGATTCTACAAAAAGAGTGTTTCAAAACAGCTCTTTCAAAGGAAGTGTTCAACTCTGTGAGTTGGATTCATACTACACAAAGCAGTTTCACAGAACGCTTCTCTTTAGTTTTTATGGGAAGATATTCCCGTTTCCAACGAAGGCCTGAAAGGGCTCCAAATATCCACTTGCAGATTCTGCCAAAACAGAGTTTCAAAACTGCTCTATCAAAAGGAAGGCTTATCACTCCCAGTTGAATGCACACATCATAAAGAGTTTTCTGAGAATGCTTCGGCCTGGTTTATAAGTGAAGATATTTCCTTTTCCACCATAGGCCTCAAAGCGCTCCAAATGAACACTTACAGATTCTACAAAAAGAGTGTTTCATAACTGCTCTATCAAAGGAAAGGTTCAACTCTGTGAGTTGAACACACACATCACAAAGCAGTTTGTGAGAATGCTTCTGTCCAGTTTTTATGAGAAGATATTCCCGCTTCTAACAAAGGCCTGAAAGAGCTCCAAATATCCACTTGCAGATGCTGCAAAAAGACTCTTTCCAATCTGCTCCATGAAAAGGAAGGTTCAACTCTGTGAGTTGAATGCACACATCATAAAGAAGTTTCAAAGAATGCTTCTGTCTAGGTTTTATGTGAAGATATTTCCTTTTCCACCATAGGCCTCAAAGCGCTCCAAATGAACACTTGCAGATTCTACAAAAAGAGTGTTTCAAAACTGCTCTTTCAAAAGAAGTGTTCAACTCTGTGAGTTGGATTCATACTTCACAAAGCAGTTTCACAGAACTCTTCTGTTTAGTATTTATGGGAAGATATTCCCGTTTCCAACGAAGGCCTGAAAGGACTCCAAATATCCACTTGCAGATTCTGCCAAAACACAGTTTCAAAACTGCTCTATCAAAAGGAAGGCTTATCTCTCCGAGTTGAATGCACACATCATAAAGAGGTTTCCGAGAATGCTTCTGCCTGGTTTATAAGTGAAGATATTTCCTTTTCCACCATAGGCCTCAAAGCGCTCCAAATGAACACTTGCAGATTCTACAAAAAGAGTGTTTCAAAACTGCTCTTTCAAAAGAAGTGTTCAACTCTGTGAGTTGGATTCATACTTCACAAGGCAGTTTCACAGAACGCTTCTGTTTAGTTTTTATGGGAAGATATTCCCGTTTCCAACGAAGGCCTGAAATGGCTCCAAATATCCACTTGCAGATTCTGCCAAAACAGAGTTTCAAAACTCCTCTATCAAAAGGAAGGCTTATCACTCCGAGTTCAATGCACACATCATAAAGTGTTTTCTGAGAATGCTTCTGCCTGGTTTATAAGTGAAGATATTTCCTTTACCACCATAGGCCTCAAAGCGCTACAAATGAACACTTGCAGATTCTACAAAAAGAGTGTTTCATAACTGCTCTAGCAAAGGAAAGGTTCAACTCTGTGAGTTGAACACACACATCACAAAACAGTTTGTGAGAATGCTTCTGTCCAGTTTTTATGAGAAGATATTCCTGCTTCTAACAAAGGCCTGAAAGAGCTCCAAATATCCACTTGCAGATGCTGCAAAAAGACTCTTTCCAAACTGCTCCATGAAAAGGAAGGTTCAACTCTGTCAGTTGAATGCACACATCATAAAGCAGTTTCAAAGAATGCTTCTGTCTAGGTTTTATGTGAAGATATTTCCTTTTCCACCATAGGCCTCAAAGCGCTCCAAATGAACACTTGCAGATTCTACAAAAAGAGTGTTTCAAAACTGCTCTTTCAAAAGAAGTGTTCAACTCTGTGAGTTGGATTCATACGTCACAAAGCAGTTTCTCAGAACGCTTCTGTTTAGTTTTAATGGGAAGATATTCCCGTTTCCAACGAAGGTCTCAAAGGGCTCCGAATAACCACTTGCAGATTCTGCAAAAACACAGTTTCAAAACTGCTCTATCAAAAGGAAGGCTTATCTCTCCGAGCTGAATGCACACATCATAAAGAGGTTTCTGAGAATGCTTCTCCCTGGTTTATAAGTGAAGATATTTCCTTTTCCACCATAGGCCTCAAAGCGCTCCAAATGAACACTTGCAGATTCTACAAAAAGAGTGTTTCAAAACAGCTCTTTCAAAGGAAGTGTTCAACTCTGTGAGTTGGATTCATACTACACAAAGCAGTTTCACAGAACGCTTCTCTTTAGTTTTTATGGGAAGATATTCCCGTTTCCAACGAAGGCCTGAAAGGGCTCCAAATATCCACTTGCAGATTCTGCCAAAACAGAGTTTCAAAACTGCTCTATCAAAAGGAAGGCTTATCACTCCCAGTTGAATGCACACATCATAAAGAGTTTTCTGAGAATGCTTCGGCCTGGTTTATAAGTGAAGATATTTCCTTTTCCACCATAGGCCTCAAAGCGCTCCAAATGAACACTTACAGATTCTACAAAAAGAGTGTTTCATAACTGCTCTAGCAAAGGAAAGGTTCAACTCTGTGAGTTGAACACACACATCACAAAGCAGTTTGTGAGAATCCTTCTGTCCAGTTTTTATGAGAAGATATTCCCGCTTCTAACAAAGGCCTGAAAGAGCTCCAAATATCCACTTGCAGATGCTGCAAAAAGACTCTTTCCAAACTGCTCCATGAAAAGGAAGGTTCAACTCTGTGAGTTGAATGCACACATCATAAAGAAGTTTCAAAGAATGCTTCTGTCTAGGTTTTATGTGAAGATATTTCCTTTTCCACCATAGGCCTCAAAGCGCTCCAAATGAACACTTGCAGATTCTACAAAAAGAGTGTTTCAAAACTGCTCTTTCAAAAGAAGTGTTCAACTCTGTGAGTTGGATTCATACTTCACAAAGCAGTTTCACAGAACTCTTCTGTTTAGTATTTATGGGAAGATATTCCCGTTTCCAACGAAGGCCTGAAAGGACTCCAAATATCCACTTGCAGATTCTGCAAAAACACAGTTTCAAAACTGCTCTATCAAAAGGAAGGCTTATCTCTCCGAGTTGAATGCACACATCATAAAGAGGTTTCTGAGAATGCTTCTGCCTGGTTTATAAGTGAAGATATTTCCTTTTCCACCATAGGCCTCAAAGCGCTCCAAATGAACACTTGCAGATTCTACAAAAAGAGTGTTTCAAAACTGCTCTTTCAAAAGAAGTGTTCAACTCTGTGAGTTGGATTCATACTTCACAAGGCAGTTTCACAGAACGCTTCTGTTTAGTTTTTATGGGAATATATTCCCGTTTCCAACGAAGGCCTGAAATGGCTCCAAATATCCACTTGCAGATTCTGCCAAAACAGAGTTTCAAAACTGCTCTATCAAAAGGAAGGCTTATCACTCCGAGTTCAATGCACACATCATAAAGTGTTTTCTGAGAATGCTTCTGCCTGGTTTATAAGTGAAGATATTTCCTTTTCCACCATAGGCCTCAAAGCGCTACAAATGAACACTTGCAGATTCTACAAAAAGAGTGTTTCATAACTGCTCTAGCAAAGGAAAGGTTCAACTCTGTGAGTTGAACACACACATCACAAAGCAGTTTGTAAGAATGCTTCTGTCCAGTTTTTATGAGAAGATATTCCTGCTTCTAACAAAGGCCTGAAAGAGCTCCAAATATCCACTTGCAGATGCTGCAAAAAGAGTCTTTCCAAACTGCTCCATGAAAAGGAAGGTTCAACTCTGTCAGTTGAATGCACACATCATAAAGCAGTTTCAAAGAATGCTTCTGTCTAGGTTTTATGTGAAGATATATCCTTTTCCACCATAGGCCTCAAAGCGCTCCAAATGAACACTTGCAGATTCTACAAAAAGAGTGTTTCAAAACTGCTCTTTCAAAAGAAGTGTTCAACTCTGTGAGTTGGATTCATACGTCACAAAACAGTTTCTCAGAACGCTTCTGTTTAGTTTTTATGGGAAGATATTCCCGTTTCCAACGAAGGTCTCAAAGGGCTCCGAATAACCACTTGCAGATTCTGCAAAAACACAGTTTCAAAACTGCTCTATCAAAAGGAAGGCTTATCTCTCCGAGCTGAATGCACACATCATAAAGAGGTTTCTGAGAATGCTTCTCCCTGGTTTATAAGTGAAGATATTTCCTTTTCCACCATAGGCCTCAAAGCGCTCCAAATGAACACTTGCAGATTCTACAAAAAGAGTGTTTCAAAACAGCTCTTTCAAAGGAAGTGTTCAACTCTGTGAGTTGGATTCATACTACACAAAGCAGTTTCACAGAACGCTTCTCTTTAGTTTTTATGGGAAGATATTCCCGTTTCCAACGAAGGCCTGAAAGGGCTCCAAATATCCACTTGCAGATTCTGCCAAAACAGAGTTTCAAAACTGCTCTATCAAAAGGAAGGCTTATCACTCCCAGTTGAATGCACATATCATAAAGAGTTTTCTGAGAATGCTTCGGCCTGGTTTATAAGTGAAGATATTTCCTTTTCCACCATAGGCCTCAAAGCGCTCCAAATGAACACTTACAGATTCTACAAAAAGAGTGTTTCATAACTGCTCTATCAAAGGAAAGGTTCAACTCTGTGAGTTGAACACACACATCACAAAGCAGTTTGTGAGAATGCTTCTGTCCAGTTTTTATGAGAAGATA
The DNA here is from genome assembly GCF_028885625.2 of Pongo pygmaeus. Taxonomy (NCBI): domain Eukaryota; kingdom Metazoa; phylum Chordata; class Mammalia; order Primates; family Hominidae; genus Pongo; species Pongo pygmaeus. The sequence continues at coordinate 24,188,033 of NC_085930.1, forward strand.
TTCCCGCTTCTAACAAAGGCCTGAAAGAGCTCCAAATATCCACTTGCAGATGCTGCAAAAAGACTCTTTCCAATCTGCTCCATGAAAAGGAAGGTTCAACTCTGTGAGTTGAATGCACACATCATAAAGAAGTTTCAAAGAATGCTTCTGTCTAGGTTTTATGTGAAGATATTTCCTTTTCCACCATAGGCCTCAAAGCGCTCCAAATGAACACTTGCAGATTCTACAAAAAGAGTGTTTCAAAACTGCTCTTTCAAAAGAAGTGTTCAACTCTGTGAGTTGGATTCATACTTCACAAAGCAGTTTCACAGAACTCTTCTGTTTAGTATTTATGGGAAGATATTCCCGTTTCCAACGAAGGCCTGAAAGGACTCCAAATATCCACTTGCAGATTCTGCCAAAACACAGTTTCAAAACTGCTCTATCAAAAGGAAGGCTTATCTCTCCGAGTTGAATGCACACATCATAAAGAGGTTTCTGAGAATGCTTCTGCCTGGTTTATAAGTGAAGATATTTCCTTTTCCACCATAGGCCTCAAAGCGCTCCAAATGAACACTTGCAGATTCTACAAAAAGAGTGTTTCAAAACTGCTCTTTCAAAAGAAGTGTTCAACTCTGTGAGTTGGATTCATACTTCACAAGGTAGTTTCACAGAACGCTTCTGTTTAGTTTTTATGGGAAGATATTCCCGTTTCCAACGAAGGCCTGAAATGGCTCCAAATATCCACTTGCAGATTCTGCCAAAACAGAGTTTCAAAACTCCTCTATCAAAAGGAAGGCTTATCACTCCGAGTTCAATGCACACATCATAAAGTGTTTTCTGAGAATGCTTCTGCCTGGTTTATAAGTGAAGATATTTCCTTTACCACCATAGGCCTCAAAGCGCTACAAATGAACACTTGCAGATTCTACAAAAAGAGTGTTTCATAACTGCTCTAGCAAAGGAAAGGTTCAACTCTGTGAGTTGAACACACACATCACAAAACAGTTTGTGAGAATGCTTCTGTCCAGTTTTTATGAGAAGATATTCCTGCTTCTAACAAAGGCCTGAAAGAGCTCCAAATATCCACTTGCAGATGCTGCAAAAAGACTCTTTCCAAACTGCTCCATGAAAAGGAAGGTTCAACTCTGTCAGTTGAATGCACACATTATAAAGCAGTTTCAAAGAATGCTTCTGTCTAGGTTTTATGTGAAGATATTTCCTTTTCCACCACAGGCCTCAAAGCGCTCCAAATGAACACTTGCAGATTCTACAAAAAGAGTGTTTCAAAACTGCTCTTTCAAAAGAAGTGTTCAACTCTGTGAGTTGGATTCATACGTCACAAAGCAGTTTCTCAGAACGCTTCTGTTTAGTTTTTATGGGAAGATATTCCCGTTTCCAACGAAGGTCTCAAAGGGCTCCGAATAACCACTTGCAGATTCTGCAAAAACACAGTTTCAAAACTGCTCTATCAAAAGGAAGGCTTATCTCTCCGAGCTGAATGCACACATCATAAAGAGGTTTCTGAGAATGCTTCTCCCTGGTTTATAAGTGAAGATATTTCCTTTTCCACCATAGGCCTCAAAGCGCTCCAAATGAACACTTGCAGATTCTACAAAAAGAGTGTTTCAAAACAGCTCTTTCAAAGGAAGTGTTCAACTCTGTGAGTTGGATTCATACTACACAAAGCAGTTTCACAGAACGCTTCTCTTTAGTTTTTATGGGAAGATATTCCCGTTTCCAACGAAGGCCTGAAAGGGCTCCAAATATCCACTTGCAGATTCTACCAAAACAGAGTTTCAAAACTGCTCTATCAAAAGGAAGGCTTATCACTCCCAGTTGAATGCACACATCATAAAGAGTTTTCTGAGAATGCTTCGGCCTGGTTTATAAGTGAAGATATTTCCTTTTCCACCATAGGCCTCAAAGCGCTCCAAATGAACACTTACAGATTCTACAAAAAGAGTGTTTCATAACTGCTCTAGCAAAGGAAAGGTTCAACTCTGTGAGTTGAACACACACATCACAAAGCAGTTTGTGAGAATGCTTCTGTCCAGTTTTTATGAGAAGATATTCCCGCTTCTAACAAAGGCCTGAAAGAGCTCCAAATATCCACTTGCAGATGCTGCAAAAAGACACTTTCCAAACTGCTCCATGAAAAGGAAGGTTCAACTCTGTGAGTTGAATGCACACATCATAAAGCAGTTTCAAAGAATGCTTCTGTCTAGGTTTTATGTGAAGATATTTCCTTTTCCACCATAGGCCTCAAAGCGCTCCAAATGAACACTTGCAGATTCTACAAAAAGAGTGTTTCAAAACTGCTCTTTCAAAAGAAGTGTTCAACTCTGTGAGGTGGATTCATACTTCACAAAGCAGTTTCTCAGAACGCTTCTGTTTAGTTTTTATGGGAAGATATTCCCGTTTCCAACGAAGGTCTGAAAGGGCTCCAAATAACCACTTGCAGATTCTGCAGAAACACAGTTTCAAAACTGCTCTATTAAAGGGAAGGCTTATCTCTCCGAGCTGAATGCACACATCATAAAGAGGTTTCTGAGAATGCTTCTCCCTGGTTTATAAGTGAAGATATTTCCTTTTCCACCATAGGCCTCAAAGCGCTCCAAATGAACACTTGCAGATTCTACAAAAAGAGTGTTTCAAAACAGCTCTTTCAAAGGAAGTGTTCAACTCTGTGAGTTGGATTCATACTACACAAAGCAGTTTCACAGAACGCTTCTCTTTATTTTTTATGGGAAGATATTCCCGTTTCCAACGAAGGCCTGAAAGGGCTCCAAATATCCACTTGCAGATTCTGCAAAAATAGAGTTTCAAAACTGCTCTGTTAAAAGGAAGGCTTATCTCTCTGAGTTGAATGCAGACATCATAAAGAGGATTCAGAGAATGATTCTGCCTGGTTTATATGTGAAGATATTTCCTTTTCCATCATAGGCCTCAAAGCGCTCCAAATGAACACTTGCAGATTCTACAAAAAGAGTGTTTCAAAACTGCTCTTTCAAAAGAAGTGTTCAACTCTGTGAGTTGGATTCATACTTCACAAAGCAGTTTCTCAGAACGCTTCTGTTTAGTTTTTATGGGAAGATATTCCCGTTTCCAACGAAGGTCTGAAAGGGCTCCAAATAACCACTTGCAGATTCTGCAGAAACACAGTTTCAAAACTGCTCTATCAAAAGGAAGGCTTATCTCTCCGAGCTGAATGCACACACCATAAAGAGGTTTCTCAGAATGCTTCTCCCTGGTTTATAAGTGAAGATATTTCCTTTTCCACCATAGGCCTCAAAGCGCTCCAAATGAACACCTGCAGATTCTACAAAAAGAGTGTTTCAAAACAGCTCTTTCAAAGGAAGTGTTCAACTCTGTGAGTTGGATTCATACTACACAAAGCAGTTTCACACAACGCTTCTCTTTAGTTTTTATGGGAAGATACTCCCGTTTCCAACGAAGGCCTGAAAGGGCTCCAAATATCCACTTGCAGATTCTGCAAAAATAGAGTTTCAAAACTGCTCTGTTAAAAGGAAGGCTTATCTCTCTGAGTTGAATGCAGACATCATAAAGAGGTTTCTGAGAATGCTTCTGCCTGGTTTATATGTGAAGATATTTCCTTTTCCACCATAGGCCTCAAAGCGCTCCAAATGAACACTTGCAGATTCTACAAAAGGAGTGTTTCATAACTGCTCTAGCAAAGGAAAGGTTCAACTCTGTGAGTTGAACACACACATCACAAAGCAGTTTGTGAGAATGCTTCTGTCCAGTTTTTAAGAGAAGATATTCCCGCTTCTAACAAAGGCCTGAAAGAGCTCCAAATATCCACTTGCAGATGCTGCAAAAAGACTCTTTCCAAACTGCTCCATGAAAAGGAAGGTTCAACTCTGTGAGTTGAATGCACATAAAGAAGTTTCAAAGAATGCTTCTGTCTAGGTTTTATGTGAAGATATTTCCTTTTCCACCATAGGCCTCAAAGCGCTCAAAATGAACACTTGCAGATTCTACAAAAAGAGTGTTTCAAAACTGCTCTTTCAAAAGAAGTGTTCAACTCTGTCAGTTGGATTCATACTTCACAAAGCAGTTTCACAGAACTCTTCTGTTTAGTATTTATGGGAAGATATTCCCGTTTCCAACGAAGGCCTGAAAGGACTCCAAATATCCACTTGCAGATTCTGCAAAAACACAGTTTCAAAACTGCTCTATCAAAAGGAAGGCTTATCTCTCCGAGTTGAATGCACACATCATAAAGAGCTTTCTGAGAATGCTTCTGCCTGGTTTATAAGTGAAGATATTTCCTTTTCCACCATAGGCCTCAAAGCGCTACAAATGAACACTTGCAGATTCTACAAAAAGAGTGTTTCATAACTGCTCTAGCAAAGGAAAGGTTCAAATCTGTGAGTTGAACACACACATCACAAAGCAGTTTGTGAGAATGCTTCTGTCCAGTTTTTATGAGAAGATATTCCTGCTTCTAACAAAGGCCTGAAAGAGCTCCAAATATCCACTTGCAGATGCTGCAAAAAGAGTCTTTCCAAACTGCTCCATGAAAAGGAAGGTTCAACTCTGTCAGTTGAATGCACACATCATAAAGCAGTTTCAAAGAATGCTTCTGTCTAGGTTTTATGTGAAGATATTTCCTTTTCCACCATAGGCCTCAAAGCGCTCCAAATGAACACTTGCAGATTCTACAAAAAGAGTGTTTCAAAACTGCTCTTTCAAAAGAAGTGTTCAACACTGTGAGTTGGATTCATACGTCACAAAACAGTTTCTCAGAACGCTTCTGTTTAGTTTTTATGGGAAGATATTCCCGTTTCCAACGAAGGTCTCAAAGGGCTCGGAATAACCACTTGCAGATTCTGCAAAAACACAGTTTCAAAACTGCTCTATCAAAAGGAAGGCTTATCTCTCCGAGCTGAATGCACACATCATAAAGAGGTTTCTGAGAATGCTTCTCCCTGGTTTATAAGTGAAGATATTTCCTTTTCCACCATAGGCCTCAAAGCGCTCCAAATGAACACTTGCAGATTCTACAAAAAGAGTGTTTCAAAACAGCTCTTTCAAAGGAAGTGTTCAACTCTGTGAGTTGGATTCATACTACACAAAGCAGTTTCACAGAACGCTTCTCTTTAGTTTTTATGGGAAGATATTCCCGTTTCCAACGAAGGCCTGAAAGGGCTCCAAATATCCACTTGCAGATTCTGCCAAAACAGAGTTTCAAAACTGCTCTATCAAAAGGAAGGCTTATCACTCCCAGTTGAATGCACACATCATAAAGAGTTTTCTGAGAATGCTTCGGCCTGGTTTATAAGTGAAGATATTTCCTTTTCCACCATAGGCCTCAAAGCGCTCCAAATGAACACTTACAGATTCTACAAAAAGAGTGTTTCATAACTGCTCTATCAAAGGAAAGGTTCAACTCTGTGAGTTGAACACACACATCACAAAGCAGTTTGTGAGAATGCTTCTGTCCAGCTTTTATGAGAAGATATTCCCGCTTCTAACAAAGGCCTGAAAGAGCTCCAAATATCCACTTGCAGATGCCGCAAAAAGACTCTTTCCAAACTGCTCCATGAAAAGGAAGGTTCAACTCTGTGAGTTGAATGCACACATCATAAAGAAGTTTCAAAGAATGCTTCTGTCTAGGTTTTATGTGAAGATATTTCCTTTTCCACCATAGGCCTCAAAGCGCTCCAAATGAACACTTGCAGATTCTACAAAAAGAGTGTTTCAAAACTGCTCTTTCAAAAGAAGTGTTCAACTCTGTGAGTTGGATTCATACTTCACAAAGCAGTTTCACAGAACTCTTCTGTTTAGTATTTATGGGAAGATATTCCCGTTTCCAACGAAGGCCTGAAAGGACTCCAAATATCCACTTGCAGATTCTGCAAAAACACAGTTTCAAAACTGCTCTATCAAAAGGAAGGCTTATCTCTCCGAGTTGAATGCACACATCATAAAGAGGTTTCTGAGAATGCTTCTGCCTGGTTTATAAGTGAAGATATTTCCTTTTCCACCATAGGCCTCAAAGCGCTCCAAATGAACACTTGCAGATTCTACAAAAAGAGTGTTTCAAAACTGCTCTTTCAAAAGAAGTGTTCAACTCTGTGAGTTGGATTCATACTTCACAAGGCAGTTTCACAGAACGCTTCTGTTTAGTTTTTATGGGAAGATATTCCCGTTTCCAACGAAGGCCTGAAATGGCTCCAAATATCCACTTGCAGATTCTGCCAAAACAGAGTTTCAAAACACCTCTATCAAAAGGAAGGCTTATCACTCCGAGTTCAATGCACACATCATAAAGTGTTTTCTGAGAATGCTTCTGCCTGGTTTATAAGTGAAGATATTTCCTTTTCCACCATAGGCCTCAAAGCGCTACAAATGAACACTTGCAGATTCTACAAAAAGAGTGTTTCATAACTGCTCTAGCAAAGGAAAGGTTCAACTCTGTGAGTTGAACACACACATCACAAAGCAGTTTGTGAGAATGCTTCTGTCCAGTTTTTATGAGAAGATATTCCTGCTTCTAACAAAGGCCTGAAAGAGCTCCAAATATCCACTTGCAGATGCTGCAAAAAGAGTCTTTCCAAACTGCTCCATGAAAAGGAAGGTTCAACTCTGTCAGTTGAATGCACACATCATAAAGCAGTTTCAAAGAATGCTTCTGTCTAGGTTTTATGTGAAGATATTTCCTTTTCCACCACAGGCCTCAAAGCGCTCCAAATGAACACTTGCAGATTCTACAAAAAGAGTGTTTCAAAACTGCTCTTTCAAAAGAAGTGTTCAACTCTGTGAGTTGGATTCATACGTCACAAAGCAGTTTCTCAGAACGCTTCTGTTTAGTTTTTATGGGAAGATATTCCCGTTTCCAACGAAGGTCTCAAAGGGCTCCGAATAACCACTTGCAGATTCTGCAAAAACACAGTTTCAGAACTGTTCTATCAAAAGGAAGGCTTATCTCTCCGAGCTGAATGCACACATCATAAAGAGGTTTCTGAGAATGCTTCTCCCTGGTTTATAAGTGAAGATATTTCCTTTTCCACCATAGGCCTCAAAGCGCTCCAAATGAACACTTGCAGATTCTACAAAAAGAGTGTTTCAAAACAGCTCTTTCAAAGGAAGTGTTCAACTCTGTGAGTTGGATTCATACTACACAAAGCAGTTTCACAGAACGCTTCTCTTTAGTTTTTATGGGAAGATATTCCCGTTTCCAACGAAGGCCTGAAAGGGCTCCAAATATCCACTTGCAGATTCTGCCAAAACAGAGTTTCAAAACTGCTCTATCAAAAGGAAGGCTTATCACTCCCAGTTGAATGCACACATCATAAAGAGTTTTCTGAGAATGCTTCGGCCTGGTTTATAAGTGAAGATATTTCCTTTTCCACCATAGGCCTCAAAGCGCTCCAAATGAACACTTACAGATTCTACAAAAAGAGTGTTTCATAACTGCTCTATCAAAGGAAAGGTTCAACTCTGTGAGTTGAACACACACATCACAAAGCAGTTTGTGAGAATGCTTCTGTCCAGCTTTTATGAGAAGATATTCCCGCTTCTAACAAAGGCCTGAAAGAGCTCCAAATATCCACTTGCAGATGCCGCAAAAAGACTCTTTCCAAACTGCTCCATGAAAAGGAAGGTTCAACTCTGTGAGTTGAATGCACACATCATAAAGAAGTTTCAAAGAATGCTTCTGTCTAGGTTTTATGTGAAGATATTTCCTTTTCCACCATAGGCCTCAAAGCGCTCCAAATGAACACTTGCAGATTCTACAAAAAGAGTGTTTCAAAACTGCTCTTTCAAAAGAAGTGTTCAACTCTGTGAGTTGGATTCATACTTCACAAAGCAGTTTCACAGAACTCTTCTGTTTAGTATTTATGGGAAGATATTCCCGTTTCCAACGAAGGCCTGAAAGGACTCCAAATATCCACTTGCAGATTCTGCAAAAACACAGTTTCAAAACTGCTCTATCAAAAGGAAGGCTTATCTCTCCGAGTTGAATGCACACATCATAAAGAGGTTTCTGAGAATGCTTCTGCCTGGTTTATAAGTGAAGATATTTCCTTTTCCACCATAGGCCTCAAAGCGCTCCAAATGAACACTTGCAGATTCTACAAAAAGAGTGTTTCAAAACTGCTCTTTCAAAAGAAGTGTTCAACTCTGTGAGTTGGATTCATACTTCACAAGGCAGTTTCACAGAACGCTTCTGTTTAGTTTTTATGGGAAGATATTCCCGTTTCCAACGAAGGCCTGAAATGGCTCCAAATATCCACTGGCAGATTCTGCCAAAACAGAGTTTCAAAACACCTCTATCAAAAGGAAGGCTTATCACTCCGAGTTCAATGCACACATCATAAAGTGTTTTCTGAGAATGCTTCTGCCTGGTTTATAAGTGAAGATATTTCCTTTTCCACCATAGGCCTCAAAGCGCTACAAATGAACACTTGCAGATTCTACAAAAAGAGTGTTTCATAACTGCTCTAGCAAAGGAAAGGTTCAACTCTGTGAGTTGAACACACACATCACAAAGCAGTTTGTGAGAATGCTTCTGTCCAGTTTTTATGAGAAGATATTCCTGCTTCTAACAAAGGCCTGAAAGAGCTCCAAATATCCACTTGCAGATGCTGCAAAAAGAGTCTTTCCAAACTGCTCCATGAAAAGGAAGGTTCAACTCTGTCATTTGAATGCACACATCATAAAGCAGTTTCAAAGAATGCTTCTGTCTAGGTTTTATCTGAAGATATTTCCTTTTCCACCACAGGCCTCAAAGCGCTCCAAATGAACACTTGCAGATTCTACAAAAAGAGTGTTTCAAAACTGCTCTTTCAAAAGAAGTGTTCAACTCTGTGAGTTGGATTCATACGTCACAAAGCAGTTTCTCAGAACGCTTCTGTTTAGTTTTTATGGGAAGATATTCCCGTTTCCAACGAAGGTCTCAAAGGGCTCCGAATAACCACTTGCAGATTCTGCAAAAACACAGTTTCAAAACTGCTCTATCAAAAGGAAGGCTTATCTCTCCGAGCTGAATGCACACATCATAAAGAGGTTTCTGAGAATGCTTCTCCCTGGTTTATAAGTGAAGTTATTTCCTTTTCCACCATAGGCCTCAAAGCGCTCCAAATGAACACTTGCAGATTCTACAAAAAGAGTGTTTCAAAACAGCTCTTTCAAAGGAAGTGTTCAACTCTGTGAGTTGGATTCATACTACACAAAGCAGTTTCACAGAACGCTTCTCTTTAGTTTTTATGGGAAGATATTCCCGTTTCCAACGAAGGCCTGAAAGGGCTCCAAATATCCACTTGCAGATTCTGCCAAAACAGAGTTTCAAAACTGCTCTATCAAAAGGAAGGCTTATCACTCCCAGTTGAATGCACACATCATAAAGAGTTTTCTGAGAATGCTTCGGCCTGGTTTATAAGTGAAGATATTTCCTTTTCCACCATAGGCCTCAAAGCGCTCCAAATGAACACTTACAGATTCTACAAAAAGAGTGTTTCATAACTGCTCTAGCAAAGGAAAGGTTCAACTCTGTGAGTTGAACACACACATCACAAAGCAGTTTGTGAGAATGCTTCTGTCCAGTTTTTATGAGAAGATATTCCCGCTTCTAACAAAGGCCTGAAAGAGCTCCAAATATCCACTTGCAGATGCTGCAAAAAGACACTTTCCAAACTGCTCCATGAAAAGGAAGGTTCAACTCTGTGAGTTGAATGCACACATCATAAAGAAGTTTCAAAGAATGCTTCTGTCTAGGTTTTATGTGAAGATATTTCCTTTTCCACCATAGGCCTCAAAGCGCTCCAAATGAACACTTGCAGATTCTACAAAAAGAGTGTTTCAAAACTGCTCTTTCAAAAGAAGTGTTCAACTCTGTGAGTTGGATTCATACTTCACAAAGCAGTTTCACAGAACTCTTCTGTTTAGTATTTATGGGAAGATATTCCCGTTTCCAACGAAGGCCTGAAAGGACTCCAAATATCCAATTGCAGATTCTGCAAAAACACAGTTTCAAAACTGCTCTATCAAAAGGAAGGCTTATCTCTCCGAGTTGAATGCACACATCATAAAGAGGTTTCTGAGAATGCTTCTGCCTGGTTTATAAGTGAAGATATTTCCTTTTCCACCATAGGCCTCAAAGCGCTCCAAATGAACACTTGCAGATTCTACAAAAAGAGTGTTTCAAAACTGCTCTTTCAAAAGAAGTGTTCAACTCTGTGAGTTGGATTCATACTTCACAAGGCAGTTTCACAGAACGCTTCTGTTTAGTTTTTATGGGAAGATATTCCCGTTTCCAACGAAGGCCTGAAATGGCTCCAAATATCCACTTGCAGATTCTGCCAAAACAGAGTTTCAAAACTGCTCTATCAAAAGGAAGGCTTATCACTCCGAGTTGAATGCACACATCATAAAGTGTTTTCTGAGAATGCTTCTGCCTGGTTTATAAGTGAAGATATTTCCTTTTCCACCATAGGCCTCAAAGCGCTACAAATGAACACTTGCAGATTCTACAAAAAGAGTGTTTCATAACTGCTCTAGCAAAGGAAAGGTTCAACTCTGTGAGTTGAACACACACATCACAAAGCAGTTTGTGAGAATGCTTCTGTCCAGTTTTTATGAGAAGATATTCCTGCTTCTAACAAAGGCGTGAAAGAGCTCCAAATATGCACTTGCAGATGCTGCAAAAAGAGTCTTTCCAAACTGCTCCATGAAAAGGAAGGTTCAACTCTGTCAGTTGAATGCACACATCATAAAGCAGTTTCAAAGAATGCTTCTGTCTAGGTTTTATGTGAAGATATTTCCTTTTCCACCATAGGCCTCAAAGCGCTCCAAATGAACACTTGCAGATTCTACAAAAAGAGTGTTTCAAAACTGCTCTTTCAAAAGAAGTGTTCAACTCTGTGAGGTGGATTCATACTTCACAAAGCAGTTTCTCAGAACGCCTCTGTTTAGTTTTTATGGGAAGATATTCCCGTTTCCAACGAAGGTCTGAAAGGGCTCCAAATAACCACTTGCAGATTCTGCAGAAACACAGTTTCAAAACTGCTCTATTAAAGGGAAGGCTTATCTCTCCGAGCTGAATGCACACATCATAAAGAGGTTTCTGAGAATGCTTCTCCCTGGTTTATAAGTGAAGATATTTCCTTTTCCACCATAGGCCTCAAAGCGCTCCAAATGAACACTTGCAGATTCTACAAAAAGAGTGTTTCAAAACAGCTCTTTCAAAGGAAGTGTTCAACTCTGTGAGTTGGATTCATAATACACAAAGCAGTTTCACAGAACGCTTCTCTTTATTTTTTATGGGAAGATATTCCCGTTTCCAACGAAGGCCTGAAAGGGCTCCAAATATCCACTTGCAGATTCTGCAAAAATAGAGTTTCAAAACTGCTCTGTTAAAAGGAAGGCTTATCTCTCTGAGTTGAATGCAGACATCATAAAGAGGTTTCTGAGAATGCTTCTGCCTGGTTTATATGTGAAGATATTTCCTTTTCCACCATAGGCCTCAAAGCGCTCCAAATGAACACTTGCAGATTCTACAAAAGGAGTGTTTCATAACTGCTCTAGCAAAGGAAAGGTTCAACTCTGTGAGTTGAACACACACATCACAAAGCAGTTTGTGAGAATGCTTCTGTCCAGTTTTTAAGAGAAGATATTCCCGCTTCTAACAAAGGCCTGAAAGAGCTCCAAATATCCACTTGCAGATGCTGCAAAAAGACTCTTTCCAAACTGCTCCATGAAAAGGAAGGTTCAACTCTGTGAGTTGAATGCACATAAAGAAGTTTCAAAGAATGCTTCTGTCTAGGTTTTATGTGAAGATATTTCCTTTTCCACCATAGGCCTCAAAGCACTCCAAATGATCACTTGCTGATTCTACAAAAAGAGTGTTTCAAAACTGATCTTTCAAAAGAAGTGTTCAACTCTGTGAGTTGGATTCATACGTCACAAAGCAGTTTCTCAGAACGCTTCTGTTTAGTTTTTATGGGAAGATATTCCCATTTCCAACGAAGGTCTCAAAGGGCTCCAAATAACCACTTGCAGATTCTGCAAAAACACAGTTTCAAAACTGCTCTATCAAAAGGAAGGCTTATCTCTCCGAGCTGAATGCACACATCATAAAGAGGTTTCTGAGAATGCTTCTCCCTGGTTTATAAGTGAAGATATTTCCTTTTCCACCATAGGCCTCAAAGCGCTCCAAATGAACACTTGCAGATTCTACAAAAAGAGTGTTTCAAAACAGCTCTTTCAAAGGAAGTGTTCAACTCTGTGAGTTGGATTCATACTACACAAAGCAGTTTCACAGAACGCTTCTCTTTAGTTTTTATGGGAAGATATTCCCGTTTCCAACGAAGGCCTGAAAGGGCTCCAAATATCCACTTGCAGATTCTGCCAAAACAGAGTTTCAAAACTGCTCTATCAAAAGGAAGGCTTATCACTCCCAGTTGAATGCACACATCATAAAGAGTTTTCTGAGAATGCTTCGGCCTGGTTTATAAGTGAAGATATTTCCTTTTCCACCATAGGCCTCAAAGCGCTCCAAATGAACACTTGCAGATTCTACAAAAAGAGTGTTTCATAACTGCTCTAGCAAAGGAAAGGTTCAACTCTGTGAGTTGAACACACACATCACAAAGCAGTTTGTGAGAATGCTTCTGTCCAGTTTTTATGAGAAGATATTCCCGCTTCTAACAAAGGCCTGAAAGAGCTCCAAATATCCACTTGCAGATGCTGCAAAAAGACTCTTTCCAAACTGCTCCATGAAAAGGAAGGTTCAACTCTGTGAGTTGAATGCACACATCATAAAGAAGTTTCAAAGAATGCTTCTGTCTAGGTTTTATGTGAAGATATTTCCTTTTCCACCATAGGCCCAAAGCGCTCCAAATGAACACTTGCAGATTCTACAAAAAGAGTGTTTCAAAACTGCTCTTTCAAAAGAAGTGTTCAACTCTGTGAGTTGGATTCATACTTCACAAAGCAGTTTCACAGAACTCTTCTGTTTAGTATTTATGGGAAGATATTCCCGTTTCCAACGAAGGCCTGAAAGGACTCCAAATATCCACTTGCAGATTCTGCCAAAACAGAGTTTCAAAACTGCTCTATCAAAAGGAAGGCTTATCTCTCCGAGTTGAATGCACACATCATAAAGAGGTTTCTGAGAATGCTTCTGCCTGGTTTATAAGTGAAGATATTTCCTTTTCCACCATAGGCCTCAAAGCGCTACAAATGAACACTTGCAGATTCTACAAAAAGAGTGTTTCATAACTGCTCTAGCAAAGGAAAGGTTCAACTCTGTGAGTTGAACACACACAACACAAAGCAGTTTGTGAGAATGCTTCTGTCCAGTTTTTATGAGAAGATATTCCTGCTTCTAACAAAGGCCTGAAAGAGCTCCAAATATCCACTTGCAGATGCTGCAAAAAGAGTCTTTCCAAACTGCTCCATGAAAAGGAAGGTTCAACTCTGTCAGTTGAATGCACACATCATAAAGCAGTTTCAAAGAATGCTTCTGTCTAGGTTTTATGTGAAGATATTTCCTTTTCGACCATAGGCCTCAAAGCGCTCCAAATGAACACTTGCAGATTCTACAAAAAGAGTGTTTCAAAACTGCTCTTTCAAAAGAAGTTTTCAACTCTGTGAGGTGGATTCATACTTCACAAAGCAGTTTCTCAGAACGCTTCTGTTTAGTTTTTATGGGAAGATATTCCCGTTTCCAACGAAGATCTGAAAGGGCTCCAAATAACCACTTGCAGATTCTGCAGAAACACAGTTTCAAAACTGCTCTATTAAAGGGAAGGCTTATCTCTCCGAGCTGAATGCACACATCATAAAGAGGTTTCTGAGAATGCTTCTCCCTGGTTTATAAGTGAAGATATTTCCTTTTCCACCATAGGCCTCAAAGCGCTCCAAATGAACACTTGCAGATTCTACAAAAAGAGTGTTTGAAAACAGCTCTTTCAAGGGAAGTGTTCAACTCTGTGAGTTGGATTCATACTTCACAAAGCAGTTTCTCCGAACGCTTCTGTTTAGTTTTTATGGGAAGATATTCCCGTTTCCAACGAAGGTCTGAGAGGGCTCCAAATAACCACTTGCAGATTCTGCAGAAACACAGTTTCAAAACTGCTCTATCAAAAGGAAGGCTTATCTCTCTGAGCTGAATGCACACATCATAAAGAGGTTTCTGAGAATGCTTCTCCCTGGTTTATAAGTGAAGATATTTCCTTTTCCACCATAGGCCTCAAAGTGCTCCAAATGAACACTTGCAGATTCTACAAAAAGTGTGTTTCAAAACAGCTCTTTCAAAGGAAGTGTTCAACTCTGTGAGTTGGATTCATACTACACAAAGCAGTTTCACAGAACGCTTCTCTTTAGTTTTTATGGGAAGATACTCCCGTTTCCAACGAAGGCCTGAAAGGGCTCCAAATATCCACTTGCAGATTCTGCAAAAATAGAGTTTCAAAACTGCTCTGTTAAAAGGAAGGCTTATGTCTCTGAGTTGAATGCAGACATCATAAAGAGGTTTCTGAGAATGCTTCTGCCTGGTTTATATGTGAAGATATTTCCTTTTCCACCATAGGCCTCAAAGCGCTCCAAATGAACACTTGCAGATTCTACAAAAGGAGTGTTTCATAACTGCTCTAGCAAAGGAAAGGTTCAACTCTGTGAGTTGAACACACACATCACAAAGCAGTTTGTGAGAATGCTTCTGTCCAGTTTTTAAGAGAAGATATTCCCGCTTCTAACAAAGGCCTGAAAGAGCTCCAAATATCCACTTGCAGATGCTGCAAAAAGACTCTTTCCAAACTGCTCCATGAAAAGGAAGGTTCAACTCTGTGAGTTGAATGCACATAAAGAAGTTTCAAAGAATGCTTCTGTCTAGGTTTTATGTGAAGATATTTCCTTTTCCACCATAGGCCTCAAAGCGCTCCAAATGAACACTTGCAGATTCTACAAAAAGAGTGTTTGAAAACTGCTCTTTCACAAGAAGTGTTCAACTCTGTGAGTTGGATTCATACGTCACAAAGCAGTTTCTCAGAACG
Organism: Pongo pygmaeus; assembly: GCF_028885625.2. Classification (NCBI taxonomy): domain Eukaryota; kingdom Metazoa; phylum Chordata; class Mammalia; order Primates; family Hominidae; genus Pongo; species Pongo pygmaeus. The sequence goes on from NC_085930.1 coordinate 24,203,038, forward strand.
CTTCTGTTTAGTTTTTATGGGAAGATATTCCCGTTTCCAACGAAGGTCTCAAAGGGCTCCAAATAACCACTTGCAGATTCTGCAAAAACACAGTTTCAAAACTGCTCTATCAAAAGGAAGGCTTATCTCTCCGAGCTGAATGCACACATCATAAAGAGGTTTCTGAGAATGCTTCTCCCTGGTTTATAAGTGAAGATATTTCCTTTTCCACCATAGGCCTCAAAGCGCTCCAAATGAACACTTGCAGATTCTACAAAAAGAGTGTTTCAAAACAGCTCTTTCAAAGGAAGTGTTCAACTCTGTGAGTTGGATTCATACTACACAAAGCAGTTTCACAGAACGCTTCTCTTTAGTTTTTATGGGAAGATATTCCCGTTTCCAACGAAGGCCTGAAAGGGCTCCAAATATCCACTTGCAGATTCTGCCAAAACAGAGTTTCAAAACTGCTCTATCAAAAGGAAGGCTTATCACTCCCAGTTGAATGCACACATCATAAAGAGTTTTCTGAGAATGCTTCGGCCTGGTTTATAAGTGAAGATATTTCCTTTTCCACCATAGGCCTCAAAGCGCTCCAAATGAACACTTGCAGATTCTACAAAAAGAGTGTTTCATAACTGCTCTAGCAAAGGAAAGGTTCAACTCTGTGAGTTGAACACACACATCACAAAGCAGTTTGTGAGAATGCTTCTGTCCAGTTTTTATGAGAAGATATTCCCGCTTCTAACAAAGGCCTGAAAGAGCTCCAAATATCCACTTGCAGATGCTGCAAAAAGACTCTTTCCAAACTGCTCCATGAAAAGGACGGTTCAACTCTGTGAGTTGAATGCACACATCATAAAGAAGTTTCAAAGAATGCTTCTGTCTAGGTTTTATGTGAAGATATTTCCTTTTCCACCATAGGCCTCAAAGCGCTCCAAATGAACACTTGCAGATTCTACAAAAAGAGTGTTTCAAAACTGCTCTTTCAAAAGAAGTGTTCAACTCTGTGAGTTGGATTCATACTTCACAAAGCAGTTTCAAAGAACTCTTCTGTTTAGTATTTATGGGAAGATATTCCCGTTTCCAACGAAGGCCTGAAAGGACTCCAAATATCCACTTGCAGATTCTTCAAAACCACAGTTTCAAAACTGCTCTATCAAAAGGAAGGCTTATCTCTCCGAGTTGAATGCACACATCATAAAGAGGTTTCTGAGAATGCTTCTGCCTGGTTTATAAGTGAAGATATTTCCTTTTCCACCATAGGCCTCAAAGCGCTCCAAATGAACACTTGCAGATTCTACAAAAAGAGTGTTTCAAAACTGCTCTTTCAAAAGAAGTGTTCAACTCTGTGAGTTGGATTCATACTTCACAAGGCAGTTTCACAGAACGCTTCTGTTTAGTTTTTATGGGAAGATATTCCCGTTTCCAACGAAGGCCTGAAATGGCTCCAAATATCCACTTGCAGATTCTGCCAAAACAGAGTTTCAAAACTGCTCTATCAAAAGGAAGGCTTATCACTCCGAGTTCAATGCACACATCATAAAGTGTTTTCTGAGAATGCTTCTGCCTGGTTTATAAGTGAAGATATTTCCTTTTCCACCATAGGCCTCAAAGCGCTACAAATGAACACTTGCAGATTCTACAAAAAGAGTGTTTCATAACTGCTCTAGCAAAGGAAAGGTTCAACTCTGTGAGTTGAACACACACATCACAAAGCAGTTTGTGAGAATGCTTCTGTCCAGTTTTTATGAGAAGATATTCCTGCTTCTAACAAAGGCCTGAAAGAGCTCCAAATATCCACTTGCAGATGCTGCAAAAAGACTCTTTCCAAACTGCTCCATGAAAAGGATGGTTCAACTCTGTCAGTTGAATGCACACATCATAAAGCAGTTTCAAAGAATGCTTCTGTCTAGGTTTTATGTGAAGATATTTCCTTTTCCACCATAGGCCTCAAAGCGCTCCAAATGAACACTTGCAGATTCTACAAAAAGAGTGTTTCAAAACTGCTCTTTCAAAAGAAGTGTTCAACTCTGTGAGTTGGATTCATACGTCACAAAGCAGTTTCTCAGAACGCTTCTGTTTAGTTTTAATGGGAAGATATTCCCGTTTCCAACGAAGGTCTCAAAGGGCTCCGAATAACCACTTGCAGATTCTGCAAAAACACAGTTTCAAAACTGCACTATCAAAAGGAAGGCTTATCTCTCCGAGCTGAATGCACACATCATAAAGAGGTTTCTGAGAATGCTTCTCCCTGGTTTATAAGTGAAGATATTTCCTTTTCCACCATAGGCCTCAAAGCGCTCCAAATGAACACTTGCAGATTCTACAAAAAGAGTGTTTCAAAACAGCTCTTTCAAAGGAAGTGTTCAACTCTGTGAGTTGGATTCATACTACACAAAGCAGTTTCACAGAACGCTTCTCTTTAGTTTTTATGGGAAGATATTCCCGTTTCCAACGAAGGCCTGAAAGGGCTCCAAATATCCACTTGCAGATTCTGCCAAAACAGAGTTTCAAAACTGCTCTATCAAAAGGAAGGCTTATCACTCCCAGTTGAATGCACACATCATAAAGAGTTTTCTGAGAATGCTTCGGCCTGGTTTATAAGTGAAGATATTTCCTTTTCCACCATAGGCCTCAAAGCGCTCCAAATGAACACTTGCAGATTCTACAAAAAGAGTGTTTCATAACTGCTCTAGCAAAGGAAAGGTTCAACTCTGTGAGTTGAACACACACATCACAAAGCAGTTTGTGAGAATGCTTCTGTCCAGTTTTTATGAGAAGATATTCCCGCTTCTAACAAAGGCCTGAAAGAGCTCCAAATATCCACTTGCAGATGCTGCAAAAAGACTCTTTCCAAACTGCTCCATGAAAAGGAAGGTTCAACTCTGTGAGTTGAATGCACACATCATAAAGAAGTTTCAAAGAATGCTTCTGTCTAGGTTTTATGTGAAGATATTTCCTTTTCCACCATAGGCCTCAAAGCGCTCCAAATGAACACTTGCAGATTCTACAAAAAGAGTGTTTCAAAACTGCTCTTTCAAAAGAAGTGTTCAACTCTGTGAGTTGGATTCATACTTCACAAAGCAGTTTCAAAGAACTCTTCTGTTTAGTATTTATGGGAAGATATTCCCGTTTCCAACGAAGGCCTGAAAGGACTCCAAATATCCACTTGCAGATTCTTCAAAAACACAGTTTCAAAACTGCTCTATCAAAAGGAAGGCTTATCTCTCCGAGTTGAATGCACACATCATAAAGAGGTTTCTGAGAATGCTTCTGCCTGGTTTATAAGTGAAGATATTTCCTTTTCCACCATAGGCCTCAAAGCGCTCCAAATGAACACTTGCAGATTCTACAAAAAGAGTGTTTCAAAACTGCTCTTTCAAAAGAAGTGTTCAACTCTGTGAGTTGGATTCATACTTCACAAGGCAGTTTCACAGAACGCTTCTGTTTAGTTTTTATGGGAAGATATTCCCGTTTCCAACGAAGGCCTGAAATGGCTCCAAATATCCACTTGCAGATTCTGCCAAAACAGAGTTTCAAAACTGCTCTATCAAAAGGAAGGCTTATCACTCCGAGTTCAATGCACACATCATAAAGTGTTTTCTGAGAATGCTTCTGCCTGGTTTATAAGTGAAGATATTTCCTTTTCCACCATAGGCCTCAAAGCGCTACAAATGAACACTTGCAGATTCTACAAAAAGAGTGTTTCATAACTGCTCTAGCAAAGGAAAGGTTCAACTCTGTGAGTTGAACACACACATCACAAAGCAGTTTGTGAGAATGCTTCTGTCCAGTTTTTATGAGAAGATATTCCTGCTTCTAACAAAGGCCTGAAAGAGCTCCAAATATCCACTTGCAGATGCTGCAAAAAGACTCTTTCCAAACTGCTCCATGAAAAGGATGGTTCAACTCTGTCAGTTGAATGCACACATCATAAAGCAGTTTCAAAGAATGCTTCTGTCTAGGTTTTATGTGAAGATATTTCCTTTTCCACCATAGGCCTCAAAGCGCTCCAAATGAACACTTGCAGATTCTACAAAAAGAGTGTTTCAAAACTGCTCTTTCAAAAGAAGTGTTCAACTCTGTGAGTTGGATTCATACGTCACAAAGCAGTTTCTCAGAACGCTTCTGTTTAGTTTTAATGGGAAGATATTCCCGTTTCCAACGAAGGTCTCAAAGGGCTCCGAATAACCACTTGCAGATTCTGCAAAAACACAGTTTCAAAACTGCTCTATCAAAAGGAAGGCTTATCTCTCCGAGCTGAATGCACACATCATAAAGAGGTTTCTGAGAATGCTTCTCCCTGGTTTATAAGTGAAGATATTTCCTTTTCCACCATAGGCCTCAAAGCGCTCCAAATGAACACTTGCAGATTCTACAAAAAGAGTGTTTCAAAACAGCTCTTTCAAAGGAAGTGTTCAACTCTGTGAGTTGGATTCATACTACACAAAGCAGTTTCACAGAACGCTTCTCTTTAGTTTTTATGGGAAGATATTCCCGTTTCCAACGAAGGCCTGAAAGGGCTCCAAATATCCACTTGCAGATTCTGCCAAAACAGAGTTTCAAAACTGCTCTATCAAAAGGAAGGCTTATCACTCCCAGTTGAATGCACACATCATAAAGAGTTTTCTGAGAATGCTTCGGCCTGGTTTATAAGTGAAGATATTTCCTTTTCCACCATAGGCCTCAAAGCGCTCCAAATGAACACTTGCAGATTCTACAAAAAGAGTGTTTCATAACTGCTCTAGCAAAGGAAAGGTTCAACTCTGTGAGTTGAACACACACATCACAAAGCAGTTTGTGAGAATGCTTCTGTCCAGTTTTTATGAGAAGATATTCCCGCTTCTAACAAAGGCCTGAAAGAGCTCCAAATATCCACTTGCAGATGCTGCAAAAAGACTCTTTCCAAACTGCTCCATGAAAAGGACGGTTCAACTCTGTGAGTTGAATGCACACATCATAAAGAAGTTTCAAAGAATGCTTCTGTCTAGGTTTTATGTGAAGATATTTCCTTTTCCACCATAGGCCTCAAAGCGCTCCAAATGATCACTTGCTGATTCTACAAAAAGAGTGTTTCAAAACTGATCTTTCAAAAGAAGTGTTCAACTCTGTGAGTTGGATTCATACGTCACAAAGCAGTTTCTCAGAACGCTTCTGTTTAGTTTTTATGGGAAGATATTCCCATTTCCAACGAAGGTCTCAAAGGGCTCCAAATAACCACTTGCAGATTCTGCAAAAACACAGTTTCAAAACTGCTCTATCAAAAGGAAGGCTTATCTCTCCGAGCTGAATGCACACATCATAAAGAGGTTTCTGAGAATGCTTCTCCCTGGTTTATAAGTGAAGATATTTCCTTTTCCACCATAGGCCTCAAAGCGCTCCAAATGAACACTTGCAGATTCTACAAAAAGAGTGTTTCAAAACAGCTCTTTCAAAGGAAGTGTTCAACTCTGTGAGTTGGATTCATACTACACAAAGCAGTTTCACAGAACGCTTCTCTTTAGTTTTTATGGGAAGATATTCCCGTTTCCAACGAAGGCCTGAAAGGGCTCCAAATATCCACTTGCAGATTCTGCCAAAACAGAGTTTCAAAACTGCTCTATCAAAAGGAAGGCTTATCACTCCCAGTTGAATGCACACATCATAAAGAGTTTTCTGAGAATGCTTCGGCCTGGTTTATAAGTGAAGATATTTCCTTTTCCACCATAGGCCTCAAAGCGCTCCAAATGAACACTTGCAGATTCTACAAAAAGAGTGTTTCATAACTGCTCTAGCAAAGGAAAGGTTCAACTCTGTGAGTTGAACACACACATCACAAAGCAGTTTGTGAGAATGCTTCTGTCCAGTTTTTATGAGAAGATATTCCCGCTTCTAACAAAGGCCTGAAAGAGCTCCAAATATCCACTTGCAGATGCTGCAAAAAGACTCTTTCCAAACTGCTCCATGAAAAGGAAGGTTCAACTCTGTGAGTTGAATGCACACATCATAAAGAAGTTTCAAAGAATGCTTCTGTCTAGGTTTTATGTGAAGATATTTCCTTTTCCACCATAGGCCCAAAGCGCTCCAAATGAACACTTGCAGATTCTACAAAAAGAGTGTTTCAAAACTGCTCTTTCAAAAGAAGTGTTCAACTCTGTGAGTTGGATTCATACTTCACAAAGCAGTTTCACAGAACTCTTCTGTTTAGTATTTATGGGAAGATATTCCCGTTTCCAACGAAGGCCTGAAAGGACTCCTAATATCCACTTGCAGATTCTGCCAAAACAGAGTTTCAAAACTGCTCTATCAAAAGGAAGGCTTATCTCTCCGAGTTGAATGCACACATCATAAAGAGGTTTCTGAGAATGCTTCTGCCTGGTTTATAAGTGAAGATATTTCCTTTTCCACCATAGGCCTCAAAGCGCTACAAATGAACACTTGCAGATTCTACAAAAAGAGTGTTTCATAACTGCTCTAGCAAAGGAAAGGTTCAACTCTGTGAGTTGAACACACACAACACAAAGCAGTTTGTGAGAATGCTTCTGTCCAGTTTTTATGAGAAGATATTCCTGCTTCTAACAAAGGCCTGAAAGAGCTCCAAATATCCACTTGCAGATGCTGCAAAAAGAGTCTTTCCAAACTGCTCCATGAAAAGGAAGGTTCAACTCTGTCAGTTGAATGCACACATCATAAAGCAGTTTCAAAGAATGCTTCTGTCTAGGTTTTATGTGAAGATATTTCCTTTTCGACCATAGGCCTCAAAGCGCTCCAAATGAACACTTGCAGATTCTACAAAAAGAGTGTTTCAAAACTGCTCTTTCAAAAGAAGTTTTCAACTCTGTGAGGTGGATTCATACTTCACAAAGCAGTTTCTCAGAACGCTTCTGTTTAGTTTTTATGGGAAGATATTCCCGTTTCCAACGAAGATCTGAAAGGGCTCCAAATAACCACTTGCAGATTCTGCAGAAACACAGTTTCAAAACTGCTCTATTAAAGGGAAGGCTTATCTCTCCGAGCTGAATGCACACATCATAAAGAGGTTTCTGAGAATGCTTCTCCCTGGTTTATAAGTGAAGATATTTCCTTTTCCACCATAGGCCTCAAAGCGCTCCAAATGAACACTTGCAGATTCTACAAAAAGAGTGTTTGAAAACAGCTCTTTCAAGGGAAGTGTTCAACTCTGTGAGTTGGATTCATACTTCACAAAGCAGTTTCTCCGAACGCTTCTGTTTAGTTTTTATGGGAAGATATTCCCGTTTCCAACGAAGGTCTGAGAGGGCTCCAAATAACCACTTGCAGATTCTGCAGAAACACAGTTTCAAAACTGCTCTATCAAAAGGAAGGCTTATCTCTCTGAGCTGAATGCACACATCATAAAGAGGTTTCTGAGAATGCTTCTCCCTGGTTTATAAGTGAAGATATTTCCTTTTCCACCATAGGCCTCAAAGTGCTCCAAATGAACACTTGCAGATTCTACAAAAAGTGTGTTTCAAAACAGCTCTTTCAAAGGAAGTGTTCAACTCTGTGAGTTGGATTCATACTACACAAAGCAGTTTCACAGAACGCTTCTCTTTAGTTTTTATGGGAAGATACTCCCGTTTCCAACGAAGGCCTGAAAGGGCTCCAAATATCCACTTGCAGATTCTGCAAAAATAGAGTTTCAAAACTGCTCTGTTAAAAGGAAGGCTTATGTCTCTGAGTTGAATGCAGACATCATAAAGAGGTTTCTGAGAATGCTTCTGCCTGGTTTATATGTGAAGATATTTCCTTTTCCACCATAGGCCTCAAAGCGCTCCAAATGAACACTTGCAGATTCTACAAAAGGAGTGTTTCATAACTGCTCTAGCAAAGGAAAGGTTCAACTCTGTGAGTTGAACACACACATCACAAAGCAGTTTGTGAGAATGCTTCTGTCCAGTTTTTAAGAGAAGATATTCCCGCTTCTAACAAAGGCCTGAAAGAGCTCCAAATATCCACTTGCAGATGCTGCAAAAAGACTCTTTCCAAACTGCTCCATGAAAAGGAAGGTTCAACTCTGTGAGTTGAATGCACATAAAGAAGTTTCAAAGAATGCTTCTGTCTAGGTTTTATGTGAAGATATTTCCTTTTCCACCATAGGCCTCAAAGCGCTCCAAATGAACACTTGCAGATTCTACAAAAAGAGTGTTTGAAAACTGCTCTTTCACAAGAAGTGTTCAACTCTGTGAGTTGGATTCATACGTCACAAAGCAGTTTCTCAGAACGCTTCTGTTTAGTTTTTATGGGAAGATATTCCCGTTTCCAACGAAGGTCTCAAAGGGCTCCAAATAACCACTTGCAGATTCTGCAAAAACACAGTTTCAAAACTGCTCTATCAAAAGGAAGGCTTATCTCTCCGAGCTGAATGCACACATCATAAAGAGGTTTCTGAGAATGCTTCTCCCTGGTTTATAAGTGAAGATATTTCCTTTTCCACCATAGGCCTCAAAGCGCTCCAAATGAACACTTGCAGATTCTACAAAAAGAGTGTTTCAAAACAGCTCTTTCAAAGGAAGTGTTCAACTCTGTGAGTTGGATTCATACTACACAAAGCAGTTTCACAGAACGCTTCTCTTTAGTTTTTATGGGAAGATATTCCCGTTTCCAACGAAGGCCTGAAAGGGCTCCAAATATCCACTTGCAGATTCTGCCAAAACAGAGTTTCAAAACTGCTCTATCAAAAGGAAGGCTTATCACTCCCAGTTGAATGCACACATCATAAAGAGTTTTCTGAGAATGCTTCGGCCTGGTTTATAAGTGAAGATATTTCCTTTTCCACCATAGGCCTCAAAGCGCTCCAAATGAACACTTGCAGATTCTACAAAAAGAGTGTTTCATAACTGCTCTAGCAAAGGAAAGGTTCAACTCTGTGAGTTGAACACACACATCACAAAGCAGTTTGTGAGAATGCTTCTGTCCAGTTTTTATGAGAAGATATTCCCGCTTCTAACAAAGGCCTGAAAGAGCTCCAAATATCCACTTGCAGATGCTGCAAAAAGACTCTTTCCAAACTGCTCCATGAAAAGGACGGTTCAACTCTGTGAGTTGAATGCACACATCATAAAGAAGTTTCAAAGAATGCTTCTGTCTAGGTTTTATGTGAAGATATTTCCTTTTCCACCATAGGCCTCAAAGCGCTCCAAATGAACACTTGCAGATTCTACAAAAAGAGTGTTTCAAAACTGCTCTTTCAAAAGAAGTGTTCAACTCTGTGAGTTGGATTCATACTTCACAAAGCAGTTTCAAAGAACTCTTCTGTTTAGTATTTATGGGAAGATATTCCCGTTTCCAACGAAGGCCTGAAAGGACTCCAAATATCCACTTGCAGATTCTTCAAAACCACAGTTTCAAAACTGCTCTATCAAAAGGAAGGCTTATCTCTCCGAGTTGAATGCACACATCATAAAGAGGTTTCTGAGAATGCTTCTGCCTGGTTTATAAGTGAAGATATTTCCTTTTCCACCATAGGCCTCAAAGCGCTCCAAATGAACACTTGCAGATTCTACAAAAAGAGTGTTTCAAAACTGCTCTTTCAAAAGAAGTGTTCAACTCTGTGAGTTGGATTCATACTTCACAAGGCAGTTTCACAGAACGCTTCTGTTTAGTTTTTATGGGAAGATATTCCCGTTTCCAACGAAGGCCTGAAATGGCTCCAAATATCCACTTGCAGATTCTGCCAAAACAGAGTTTCAAAACTGCTCTATCAAAAGGAAGGCTTATCACTCCGAGTTCAATGCACACATCATAAAGTGTTTTCTGAGAATGCTTCTGCCTGGTTTATAAGTGAAGATATTTCCTTTTCCACCATAGGCCTCAAAGCGCTACAAATGAACACTTGCAGATTCTACAAAAAGAGTGTTTCATAACTGCTCTAGCAAAGGAAAGGTTCAACTCTGTGAGTTGAACACACACATCACAAAGCAGTTTGTGAGAATGCTTCTGTCCAGTTTTTATGAGAAGATATTCCTGCTTCTAACAAAGGCCTGAAAGAGCTCCAAATATCCACTTGCAGATGCTGCAAAAAGACTCTTTCCAAACTGCTCCATGAAAAGGATGGTTCAACTCTGTCAGTTGAATGCACACATCATAAAGCAGTTTCAAAGAATGCTTCTGTCTAGGTTTTATGTGAAGATATTTCCTTTTCCACCATAGGCCTCAAAGCGCTCCAAATGAACACTTGCAGATTCTACAAAAAGAGTGTTTCAAAACTGCTCTTTCAAAAGAAGTGTTCAACTCTGTGAGTTGGATTCATACGTCACAAAGCAGTTTCTCAGAACGCTTCTGTTTAGTTTTAATGGGAAGATATTCCCGTTTCCAACGAAGGTCTCAAAGGGCTCCGAATAACCACTTGCAGATTCTGCAAAAACACAGTTTCAAAACTGCACTATCAAAAGGAAGGCTTATCTCTCCGAGCTGAATGCACACATCATAAAGAGGTTTCTGAGAATGCTTCTCCCTGGTTTATAAGTGAAGATATTTCCTTTTCCACCATAGGCCTCAAAGCGCTCCAAATGAACACTTGCAGATTCTACAAAAAGAGTGTTTCAAAACAGCTCTTTCAAAGGAAGTGTTCAACTCTGTGAGTTGGATTCATACTACACAAAGCAGTTTCACAGAACGCTTCTCTTTAGTTTTTATGGGAAGATATTCCCGTTTCCAACGAAGGCCTGAAAGGGCTCCAAATATCCACTTGCAGATTCTGCCAAAACAGAGTTTCAAAACTGCTCTATCAAAAGGAAGGCTTATCACTCCCAGTTGAATGCACACATCATAAAGAGTTTTCTGAGAATGCTTCGGCCTGGTTTATAAGTGAAGATATTTCCTTTTCCACCATAGGCCTCAAAGCGCTCCAAATGAACACTTGCAGATTCTACAAAAAGAGTGTTTCATAACTGCTCTAGCAAAGGAAAGGTTCAACTCTGTGAGTTGAACACACACATCACAAAGCAGTTTGTGAGAATGCTTCTGTCCAGTTTTTATGAGAAGATATTCCCGCTTCTAACAAAGGCCTGAAAGAGCTCCAAATATCCACTTGCAGATGCTGCAAAAAGACTCTTTCCAAACTGCTCCATGAAAAGGAAGGTTCAACTCTGTGAGTTGAATGCACACATCATAAAGAAGTTTCAAAGAATGCTTCTGTCTAGGTTTTATGTGAAGATATTTCCTTTTCCACCATAGGCCTCAAAGCGCTCCAAATGAACACTTGCAGATTCTACAAAAAGAGTGTTTCAAAACTGCTCTTTCAAAAGAAGTGTTCAACTCTGTGAGTTGGATTCATACTTCACAAAGCAGTTTCAAAGAACTCTTCTGTTTAGTATTTATGGGAAGATATTCCCGTTTCCAACGAAGGCCTGAAAGGACTCCAAATATCCACTTGCAGATTCTTCAAAAACACAGTTTCAAAACTGCTCTATCAAAAGGAAGGCTTATCTCTCCGAGTTGAATGCACACATCATAAAGAGGTTTCTGAGAATGCTTCTGCCTGGTTTATAAGTGAAGATATTTCCTTTTCCACCATAGGCCTCAAAGCGCTCCAAATGAACACTTGCAGATTCTACAAAAAGAGTGTTTCAAAACTGCTCTTTCAAAAGAAGTGTTCAACTCTGTGAGTTGGATTCATACTTCACAAGGCAGTTTCACAGAACGCTTCTGTTTAGTTTTTATGGGAAGATATTCCCGTTTCCAACGAAGGCCTGAAATGGCTCCAAATATCCACTTGCAGATTCTGCCAAAACAGAGTTTCAAAACTGCTCTATCAAAAGGAAGGCTTATCACTCCGAGTTCAATGCACACATCATAAAGTGTTTTCTGAGAATGCTTCTGCCTGGTTTATAAGTGAAGATATTTCCTTTTCCACCATAGGCCTCAAAGCGCTACAAATGAACACTTGCAGATTCTACAAAAAGAGTGTTTCATAACTGCTCTAGCAAAGGAAAGGTTCAACTCTGTGAGTTGAACACACACATCACAAAGCAGTTTGTGAGAATGCTTCTGTCCAGTTTTTATGAGAAGATATTCCTGCTTCTAACAAAGGCCTGAAAGAGCTCCAAATATCCACTTGCAGATGCTGCAAAAAGACTCTTTCCAAACTGCTCCATGAAAAGGATGGTTCAACTCTGTCAGTTGAATGCACACATCATAAAGCAGTTTCAAAGAATGCTTCTGTCTAGGTTTTATGTGAAGATATTTCCTTTTCCACCATAGGCCTCAAAGCGCTCCAAATGAACACTTGCAGATTCTACAAAAAGAGTGTTTCAAAACTGCTCTTTCAAAAGAAGTGTTCAACTCTGTGAGTTGGATTCATACGTCACAAAGCAGTTTCTCAGAACGCTTCTGTTTAGTTTTAATGGGAAGATATTCCCGTTTCCAACGAAGGTCTCAAAGGGCTCCGAATAACCACTTGCAGATTCTGCAAAAACACAGTTTCAAAACTGCTCTATCAAAAGGAAGGCTTATCTCTCCGAGCTGAATGCACACATCATAAAGAGGTTTCTGAGAATGCTTCTCCCTGGTTTATAAGTGAAGATATTTCCTTTTCCACCATAGGCCTCAAAGCGCTCCAAATGAACACTTGCAGATTCTACAAAAAGAGTGCTTCAAAACAGCTCTTTCAAAGGAAGTGTTCAACTCTGTGAGTTGGATTCATACTACACAAAGCAGTTTCACAGAACGCTTCTCTTTAGTTTTTATGGGAAGATATTCCCGTTTCCAACGAAGGCCTGAAAGGGCTCCAAATATCCACTTGCAGATTCTGCCAAAACAGAGTTTCAAAACTGCTCTATCAAAAGGAAGGCTTATCACTCCCAGTTGAATGCACACATCATAAAGAGTTTTCTGAGAATGCTTCGGCCTGGTTTATAAGTGAAGATATTTCCTTTTCCACCATAGGCCTCAAAGCGCTCCAAATGAACACTTGCAGATTCTACAAAAAGAGTGTTTCATAACTGCTCTAGCAAAGGAAAGGTTCAACTCTGTGAGTTGAACACACACATCACAAAGCAGTTTGTGAGAATGCTTCTGTCCAGTTTTTATGAGAAGATATTCCCGCTTCTAACAAAGGCCTGAAAGAGCTCCAAATATCCACTTGCAGATGCTGCAAAAAGACTCTTTCCAAACTGCTCCATGAAAAGGACGGTTCAACTCTGTGAGTTGAATGCACACATCATAAAGAAGTTTCAAAGAATGCTTCTGTCTAGGTTTTATGTGAAGATATTTCCTTTTCCACCATAGGCCTCAAAGCGCTCCAAATGAACACTTGCAGATTCTACAAAAAGAGTGTTTCAAAACTGCTCTTTCAAAAGAAGTGTTCAACTCTGTGAGTTGGATTCATACTTCACAAAGCAGTTTCAAAGAACTCTTCTGTTTAGTATTTATGGGAAGATATTCCCGTTTCCAACGAAGGCCTGAAAGGACTCCAAATATCCACTTGCAGATTCTTCAAAACCACAGTTTCAAAACTGCTCTATCAAAAGGAAGGCTTATCTCTCCGAGTTGAATGCACACATCATAAAGAGGTTTCTGAGAATGCTTCTGCCTGGTTTATAAGTGAAGATATTTCCTTTTCCACCATAGGCCTCAAAGCGCTCCAAATGAACACTTGCAGATTCTACAAAAAGAGTGTTTCAAAACTGCTCTTTCAAAAGAAGTGTTCAACTCTGTGAGTTGGATTCATACTTCACAAGGCAGTTTCACAGAACGCTTCTGTTTAGTTTTTATGGGAAGATATTCCCGTTTCCAACGAAGGCCTGAAATGGCTCCAAATATCCACTTGCAGATTCTGCCAAAACAGAGTTTCAAAACTGCTCTATCAAAAGGAAGGCTTATCACTCCGAGTTCAATGCACACATCATAAAGTGTTTTCTGAGAATGCTTCTGCCTGGTTTATAAGTGAAGATATTTCCTTTTCCACCATAGGCCTCAAAGCGCTACAAATGAACACTTGCAGATTCTACAAAAAGAGTGTTTCATAACTGCTCTAGCAAAGGAAAGGTTCAACTCTGTGAGTTGAACACACACATCACAAAGCAGTTTGTGAGAATGCTTCTGTCCAGTTTTTATGAGAAGATATTCCTGCTTCTAACAAAGGCCTGAAAGAGCTCCAAATATCCACTTGCAGATGCTGCAAAAAGACTCTTTCCAAACTGCTCCATGAAAAGGATGGTTCAACTCTGTCAGTTGAATGCACACATCATAAAGCAGTTTCAAAGAATGCTTCTGTCTAGGTTTTATGTGAAGATATTTCCTTTTCCACCATAGGCCTCAAAGCGCTCCAAATGAACACTTGCAGATTCTACAAAAAGAGTGTTTCAAAACTGCTCTTTCAAAAGAAGTGTTCAACTCTGTGAGTTGGATTCATACGTCACAAAGCAGTTTCTCAGAACGCTTCTGTTTAGTTTTAATGGGAAGATATTCCCGTTTCCAACGAAGGTCTCAAAGGGCTCCGAATAACCACTTGCAGATTCTGCAAAAACACAGTTTCAAAACTGCACTATCAAAAGGAAGGCTTATCTCTCCGAGCTGAATGCACACATCATAAAGAGGTTTCTGAGAATGCTTCTCCCTGGTTTATAAGTGAAGATATTTCCTTTTCCACCATAGGCCTCAAAGCGCTCCAAATGAACACTTGCAGATTCTACAAAAAGAGTGTTTCAAAACAGCTCTTTCAAAGGAAGTGTTCAACTCTGTGAGTTGGATTCATACTACACAAAGCAGTTTCACAGAACGCTTCTCTTTAGTTTTTATGGGAAGATATTCCCGTTTCCAACGAAGGCCTGAAAGGGCTCCAAATATCCACTTGCAGATTCTGCCAAAACAGAGTTTCAAAACTGCTCTATCAAAAGGAAGGCTTATCACTCCCAGTTGAATGCACACATCATAAAGAGTTTTCTGAGAATGCTTCGGCCTGGTTTATAAGTGAAGATATTTCCTTTTCCACCATAGGCCTCAAAGCGCTCCAAATGAACACTTGCAGATTCTACAAAAAGAGTGTTTCATAACTGCTCTAGCAAAGGAAAGGTTCAACTCTGTGAGTTGAACACACACATCACAAAGCAGTTTGTGAGAATGCTTCTGTCCAGTTTTTATGAGAAGATATTCCCGCTTCTAACAAAGGCCTGAAAGAGCTCCAAATATCCACTTGCAGATGCTGCAAAAAGACTCTTTCCAAACTGCTCCATGAAAAGGAAGGTTCAACTCTGTGAGTTGAATGCACACATCATAAAGAAGTTTCAAAGAATGCTTCTGTCTAGGTTTTATGTGAAGATATTTCCTTTTCCACCATAGGCCTCAAAGCGCTCCAAATGAACACTTGCAGATTCTACAAAAAGAGTGTTTCAAAACTGCTCTTTCAAAAGAAGTGTTCAACTCTGTGAGTTGGATTCATACTTCACAAAGCAGTTTCAAAGAACTCTTCTGTTTAGTATTTATGGGAAGATATTCCCGTTTCCAACGAAGGCCTGAAAGGACTCCAAATATCCACTTGCAGATTCTTCAAAAACACAGTTTCAAAACTGCTCTATCAAAAGGAAGGCTTATCTCTCCGAGTTGAATGCACACATCATAAAGAGGTTTCTGAGAATGCTTCTGCCTGGTTTATAAGTGAAGATATTTCCTTTTCCACCATAGGCCTCAAAGCGCTCCAAATGAACACTTGCAGATTCTACAAAAAGAGTGTTTCAAAACTGCTCTTTCAAAAGAAGTGTTCAACTCTGTGAGTTGGATTCATACTTCACAAGGCAGTTTCACAGAACGCTTCTGTTTAGTTTTTATGGGAAGATATTCCCGTTTCCAACGAAGGCCTGAAATGGCTCCAAATATCCACTTGCAGATTCTGCCAAAACAGAGTTTCAAAACTGCTCTATCAAAAGGAAGGCTTATCACTCCGAGTTCAATGCACACATCATAAAGTGTTTTCTGAGAATGCTTCTGCCTGGTTTATAAGTGAAGATATTTCCTTTTCCACCATAGGCCTCAAAGCGCTACAAATGAACACTTGCAGATTCTACAAAAAGAGTGTTTCATAACTGCTCTAGCAAAGGAAAGGTTCAACTCTGTGAGTTGAACACACACATCACAAAGCAGTTTGTGAGAATGCTTCTGTCCAGTTTTTATGAGAAGATATTCCTGCTTCTAACAAAGGCCTGAAAGAGCTCCAAATATCCACTTGCAGATGCTGCAAAAAGACTCTTTCCAAACTGCTCCATGAAAAGGATGGTTCAACTCTGTCAGTTGAATGCACACATCATAAAGCAGTTTCAAAGAATGCTTCTGTCTAGGTTTTATGTGAAGATATTTCCTTTTCCACCATAGGCCTCAAAGCGCTCCAAATGAACACTTGCAGATTCTACAAAAAGAGTGTTTCAAAACTGCTCTTTCAAAAGAAGTGTTCAACTCTGTGAGTTGGATTCATACGTCACAAAGCAGTTTCTCAGAACGCTTCTGTTTAGTTTTAATGGGAAGATATTCCCGTTTCCAACGAAGGTCTCAAAGGGCTCCGAATAACCACTTGCAGATTCTGCAAAAACACAGTTTCAAAACTGCTCTATCAAAAGGAAGGCTTATCTCTCCGAGCTGAATGCACACATCATAAAGAGGTTTCTGAGAATGCTTCTCCCTGGTTTATAAGTGAAGATATTTCCTTTTCCACCATAGGCCTCAAAGCGCTCCAAATGAACACTTGCAGATTCTACAAAAAGAGTGTTTCAAAACAGCTCTTTCAAAGGAAGTGTTCAACTCTGTGAGTTGGATTCATACTACACAAAGCAGTTTCACAGAACGCTTCTCTTTAGTTTTTATGGGAAGATATTCCCGTTTCCAACGAAGGCCTGAAAGGGCTCCAAATATCCACTTGCAGATTCTGCCAAAACAGAGTTTCAAAACTGCTCTATCAAAAGGAAGGCTTATCACTCCCAGTTGAATGCACACATCATAAAGAGTTTTCTGAGAATGCTTCGGCCTGGTTTATAAGTGAAGATATTTCCTTTTCCACCATAGGCCTCAAAGCGCTCCAAATGAACACTTGCAGATTCTACAAAAAGAGTGTTTCATAACTGCTCTAGCAAAGGAAAGGTTCAACTCTGTGAGTTGAACACACACATCACAAAGCAGTTTGTGAGAATGCTTCTGTCCAGTTTTTAAGAGAAGATATTCCCGCTTCTAACAAAGGCCTGAAAGAGCTCCAAATATCCACTTGCAGATGCTGCAAAAAGACTCTTTCCAAACTGCTCCATGAAAAGGAAGGTTCAACTCTGTGAGTTGAATGCACACATCATAAAGAAGTTTCAAAGAATGCTTCTGTCTAGGTTTTATGTGAAGATATTTCCTTTTCCACCATAGGCCTCAAAGCGCTCCAAATGAACACTTGCAGATTCTACAAAAAGAGTGTTTCAAAACTGCTCTTTCAAAAGAAGTGTTCAACTCTGTGAGTTGGATTCATACTTCACAAAGCAGTTTCAAAGAACTCTTCTGTTTAGTATTTATGGGAAGATATTCCCGTTTCCAACGAAGGCCTGAAAGGACTCCAAATATCCACTTGCAGATTCTTCAAAACCACAGTTTCAAAACTGCTCTATCAAAAGGAAGGCTTATCTCTCCGAGTTGAATGCACACATCATAAAGAGGTTTCTGAGAATGCTTCTGCCTGGTTTATAAGTGAAGATATTTCCTTTTCCACCATAGGCCTCAAAGCGCTCCAAATGAACACTTGCAGATTCTACAAAAAGAGTGTTTCAAAACTGCTCTTTCAAAAGAAGTGTTCAACTCTGTGAGTTGGATTCATACTTCACAAGGCAGTTTCACAGAACGCTTCTGTTTAGTTTTTATGGGAAGATATTCCCGTTTCCAACGAAGGCCTGAAATGGCTCCAAATATCCACTTGCAGATTCTGCCAAAACAGAGTTTCAAAACTGCTCTATCAAAAGGAAGGCTTATCACTCCGAGTTCAATGCACACATCATAAAGTGTTTTCTGAGAATGCTTCTGCCTGGTTTATAAGTGAAGATATTTCCTTTTCCACCATAGGCCTCAAAGCGCTACAAATGAACACTTGCAGATTCTACAAAAAGAGTGTTTCATAACTGCTCTAGCAAAGGAAAGGTTCAACTCTGTGAGTTGAACACACACATCACAAAGCAGTTTGTGAGAATGCTTCTGTCCAGTTTTTATGAGAAGATATTCCTGCTTCTAACAAAGGCCTGAAAGAGCTCCAAATATCCACTTGCAGATGCTGCAAAAAGAGTCTTTCCAAACTGCTCCATGAAAAGGAAGGTTCAACTCTGTCAGTTGAATGCACACATCATAAAGCAGTTTCAAAGAATGCTTCTGTCTAGGTTTTATGTGAAGATATTTCCTTTTCCACCATAGGCCTCAAAGCGCTCCAAATGAACACTTGCAGATTCTACAAAAAGAGTGTTTCAAAACTGCTCTTTCAAAAGAAGTGTTCAACTCTGTGAGTTGGATTCATACGTCACAAAGCAGTTTCTCAGAACGCTTCTGTTTAGTTTTAATGGGAAGATATTCCCGTTTCCAACGAAGGTCTCAAAGGGCTCCGAATAACCACTTGCAGATTCTGCAAAAACACAGTTTCAAAACTGCTCTATCAAAAGGAAGGCTTATCTCTCCGAGCTGAATGCACACATCATAAAGAGGTTTCTGAGAATGCTTCTCCCTGGTTTATAAGTGAAGATATTTCCTTTTCCACCATAGGCCTCAAAGCGCTCCAAATGAACACTTGCAGATTCTACAAAAAGAGTGTTTCAAAACAGCTCTTTCAAAGGAAGTGTTCAACTCTGTGAGTTGGATTCATACTACACAAAGCAGTTTCACAGAACGCTTCTCTTTAGTTTTTATGGGAAGATATTCCCGTTTCCAACGAAGGCCTGAAAGGGCTCCAAATATCCACTTGCAGATTCTGCCAAAACAGAGTTTCAAAACTGCTCTATCAAAAGGAAGGCTTATCACTCCCAGTTGAATGCACACATCATAAAGAGTTTTCTGAGAATGCTTCGGCCTGGTTTATAAGTGAAGATATTTCCTTTTCCACCATAGGCCTCAAAGCGCTCCAAATGAACACTTGCAGATTCTACAAAAAGAGTGTTTCATAACTGCTCTAGCAAAGGAAAGGTTCAACTCTGTGAGTTGAACACACACATCACAAAGCAGTTTGTGAGAATGCTTCTGTCCAGTTTTTATGAGAAGATATTCCCGCTTCTAACAAAGGCCTGAAAGAGCTCCAAATATCCACTTGCAGATGCTGCAAAAAGACTCTTTCCAAACTGCTCCATGAAAAGGAAGGTTCAACTCTGTGAGTTGAATGCACACATCATAAAGAAGTTTCAAAGAATGCTTCTGTCTAGGTTTTATGTGAAGATATTTCCTTTTCCACCATAGGCCTCAAAGCGCTCCAAATGAACACTTGCAGATTCTACAAAAAGAGTGTTTCAAAACTGCTCTTTCAAAAGAAGTGTTCAACTCTGTGAGTTGGATTCATACTTCACAAAGCAGTTTCAAAGAACTCTTCTGTTTAGTATTTATGGGAAGATATTCCCGTTTCCAACGAAGGCCTGAAAGGACTCCAAATATCCACTTGCAGATTCTTCAAAACCACAGTTTCAAAACTGCTCTATCAAAAGGAAGGCTTATCTCTCCGAGTTGAATGCACACATCATAAAGAGGTTTCTGAGAATGCTTCTGCCTGGTTTATAAGTGAAGATATTTCCTTTTCCACCATAGGCCTCAAAGCGCTCCAAATGAACACTTGCAGATTCTACAAAAAGAGTGTTTCAAAACTGCTCTTTCAAAAGAAGTGTTCAACTCTGTGAGTTGGATTCATACTTCACAAGGCAGTTTCACAGAACGCTTCTGTTTAGTTTTTATGGGAAGATAT
Source organism: Pongo pygmaeus (assembly GCF_028885625.2). NCBI lineage: Eukaryota > Metazoa > Chordata > Mammalia > Primates > Hominidae > Pongo > Pongo pygmaeus. The sequence goes on from NC_085930.1 coordinate 24,222,896, forward strand.
TCCCGTTTCCAACGAAGGCCTGAAATGGCTCCAAATATCCACTTGCAGATTCTGCCAAAACAGAGTTTCAAAACTGCTCTATCAAAAGGAAGGCTTATCACTCCGAGTTCAATGCACACATCATAAAGTGTTTTCTGAGAATGCTTCTGCCTGGTTTATAAGTGAAGATATTTCCTTTTCCACCATAGGCCTCAAAGCGCTACAAATGAACACTTGCAGATTCTACAAAAAGAGTGTTTCATAACTGCTCTAGCAAAGGAAAGGTTCAACTCTGTGAGTTGAACACACACATCACAAAGCAGTTTGTGAGAATGCTTCTGTCCAGTTTTTATGAGAAGATATTCCTGCTTCTAACAAAGGCCTGAAAGAGCTCCAAATATCCACTTGCAGATGCTGCAAAAAGACTCTTTCCAAACTGCTCCATGAAAAGGATGGTTCAACTCTGTCAGTTGAATGCACACATCATAAAGCAGTTTCAAAGAATGCTTCTGTCTAGGTTTTATGTGAAGATATTTCCTTTTCCACCATAGGCCTCAAAGCGCTCCAAATGAACACTTGCAGATTCTACAAAAAGAGTGTTTCAAAACTGCTCTTTCAAAAGAAGTGTTCAACTCTGTGAGTTGGATTCATACGTCACAAAGCAGTTTCTCAGAACGCTTCTGTTTAGTTTTAATGGGAAGATATTCCCGTTTCCAACGAAGGTCTCAAAGGGCTCCGAATAACCACTTGCAGATTCTGCAAAAACACAGTTTCAAAACTGCTCTATCAAAAGGAAGGCTTATCTCTCCGAGCTGAATGCACACATCATAAAGAGGTTTCTGAGAATGCTTCTCCCTGGTTTATAAGTGAAGATATATCCTTTTCCACCATAGGCCTCAAAGCGCTCCAAATGAACACTTGCAGATTCTACAAAAAGAGTGTTTCAAAACAGCTCTTTCAAAGGAAGTGTTCAACTCTGTGAGTTGGATTCATACTACACAAAGCAGTTTCACAGAACGCTTCTCTTTAGTTTTTATGGGAAGATATTCCCGTTTCCAACGAAGGCCTGAAAGGGCTCCAAATATCCACTTGCAGATTCTGCCAAAACAGAGTTTCAAAACTGCTCTATCAAAAGGAAGGCTTATCACTCCCAGTTGAATGCACACATCATAAAGAGTTTTCTGAGAATGCTTCGGCCTGGTTTATAAGTGAAGATATTTCCTTTTCCACCATAGGCCTCAAAGCGCTCCAAATGAACACTTGCAGATTCTACAAAAAGAGTGTTTCATAACTGCTCTAGCAAAGGAAAGGTTCAACTCTGTGAGTTGAACACACACATCACAAAGCAGTTTGTGAGAATGCTTCTGTCCAGTTTTTATGAGAAGATATTCCCGCTTCTAACAAAGGCCTGAAAGAGCTCCAAATATCCACTTGCAGATGCTGCAAAAAGACTCTTTCCAAACTGCTCCATGAAAAGGAAGGTTCAACTCTGTCAGTTGAATGCACACATCATAAAGAAGTTTCAAAGAATGCTTCTGTCTAGGTTTTATGTGAAGATATTTCCTTTTCCACCATAGGCCTCAAAGCGCTCCAAATGAACACTTGCAGATTCTACAAAAAGAGTGTTTCAAAACTGATCTTTCAAAAGAAGTGTTCAACTCTGTGAGTTGGATTCATACTTCACAAAGCAGTTTCAAAGAACTCTTCTGTTTAGTATTTATGGGAAGATATTCCCGTTTCCAACGAAGGCCTGAAAGGACTCCAAATATCCACTTGCAGATTCTTCAAAAACACAGTTTCAAAACTGCTCTATCAAAAGGAAGGCTTATCTCTCCGAGTTGAATGCACACATCATAAAGAGGTTTCTGAGAATGCTTCTGCCTGGTTTATAAGTGAAGATATTTCCTTTTCCACCATAGGCCTCAAAGCGCTCCAAATGAACACTTGCAGATTCTACAAAAAGAGTGTTTCAAAACTGCTCTTTCAAAAGAAGTGTTCAACTCTGTGAGTTGGATTCATACTTCACAAGGCAGTTTCACAGAACGCTTCTGTTTAGTTTTTATGGGAAGATATTCCCGTTTCCAACGAAGGCCTGAAATGGCTCCAAATATCCACTTGCAGATTCTGCCAAAACAGAGTTTCAAAACTGCTCTATCAAAAGGAAGGCTTATCACTCCGAGTTCAATGCACACATCATAAAGTGTTTTCTGAGAATGCTTCTGCCTGGTTTATAAGTGAAGATATTTCCTTTTCCACCATAGGCCTCAAAGCGCTACAAATGAACACTTGCAGATTCTACAAAAAGAGTGTTTCATAACTGCTCTAGCAAAGGAAAGGTTCAACTCTGTGAGTTGAACACACACATCACAAAGCAGTTTGTGAGAATGCTTCTGTCCAGTTTTTATGAGAAGATATTCCTGCTTCTAACAAAGGCCTGAAAGAGCTCCAAATATCCACTTGCAGATGCTGCAAAAAGACTCTTTCCAAACTGCTCCATGAAAAGGATGGTTCAACTCTGTCAGTTGAATGCACACATCATAAAGCAGTTTCAAAGAATGCTTCTGTCTAGGTTTTATGTGAAGATATTTCCTTTTCCACCATAGGCCTCAAAGCGCTCCAAATGAACACTTGCAGATTCTACAAAAAGAGTGTTTCAAAACTGCTCTTTCAAAAGAAGTGTTCAACTCTGTGAGTTGGATTCATACGTCACAAAGCAGTTTCTCAGAACGCTTCTGTTTAGTTTTAATGGGAAGATATTCCCGTTTCCAACGAAGGTCTCAAAGGGCTCCGAATAACCACTTGCAGATTCTGCAAAAACACAGTTTCAAAACTGCTCTATCAAAAGGAAGGCTTATCTCTCCGAGCTGAATGCACACATCATAAAGAGGTTTCTGAGAATGCTTCTCCCTGGTTTATAAGTGAAGATATTTCCTTTTCCACCATAGGCCTCAAAGCGCTCCAAATGAACACTTGCAGATTCTACAAAAAGAGTGTTTCAAAACAGCTCTTTCAAAGGAAGTGTTCAACTCTGTGAGTTGGATTCATACTACACAAAGCAGTTTCACAGAACGCTTCTCTTTAGTTTTTATGGGAAGATATTCCCGTTTCCAACGAAGGCCTGAAAGGGCTCCAAATATCCACTTGCAGATTCTGCCAAAACAGAGTTTCAAAACTGCTCTATCAAAAGGAAGGCTTATCACTCCCAGTTGAATGCACACATCATAAAGAGTTTTCTGAGAATGCTTCGGCCTGGTTTATAAGTGAAGATATTTCCTTTTCCACCATAGGCCTCAAAGCGCTCCAAATGAACACTTACAGATTCTACAAAAAGAGTGTTTCATAACTGCTCTAGCAAAGGAAAGGTTCAACTCTGTGAGTTGAACACACACATCACAAAGCAGTTTGTGAGAATCCTTCTGTCCAGTTTTTATGAGAAGATATTCCCGCTTCTAACAAAGGCCTGAAAGAGCTCCAAATATCCACTTGCAGATGCTGCAAAAAGACTCTTTCCAAACTGCTCCATGAAAAGGAAGGTTCAACTCTGTGAGTTGAATGCACACATCATAAAGAAGTTTCAAAGAATGCTTCTGTCTAGGTTTTATGTGAAGATATTTCCTTTTCCACCATAGGCCTCAAAGCGCTCCAAATGAACACTTGCAGATTCTACAAAAAGAGTGTTTCAAAACTGCTCTTTCAAAAGAAGTGTTCAACTCTGTGAGTTGGATTCATACTTCACAAAGCAGTTTCAAAGAACTCTTCTGTTTAGTATTTATGGGAAGATATTCCCGTTTCCAACGAAGGCCTGAAAGGACTCCAAATATCCACTTGCAGATTCTGCAAAAACACAGTTTCAAAACTGCTCTATCAAAAGGAAGGCTTATCTCTCCGAGTTGAATGCACACATCATAAAGAGGTTTCTGAGAATGCTTCTGCCTGGTTTATAAGTGAAGATATTTCCTTTTCCACCATAGGCCTCAAAGCGCTCCAAATGAACACTTGCAGATTCTACAAAAAGAGTGTTTCAAAACTGCTCTTTCAAAAGAAGTGTTCAACTCTGTGAGTTGGATTCATACTTCACAAGGCAGTTTCACAGAACGCTTCTGTTTAGTTTTTATGGGAAGATATTCCCGTTTCCAACGAAGGCCTGAAATGGCTCCAAATATCCACTTGCAGATTCTGCCAAAACAGAGTTTCAAAACTGCTCTATCAAAAGGAAGGCTTATCACTCCGAGTTCAATGCACACATCATAAAGTGTTTTCTGAGAATGCTTCTGCCTGGTTTATAAGTGAAGATATTTCCTTTTCCACCATAGGCCTCAAAGCGCTACAAATGAACACTTGCAGATTCTACAAAAAGAGTGTTTCATAACTGCTCTAGCAAAGGAAAGGTTCAACTCTGTGAGTTGAACACACACATCACAAAGCAGTTTGTGAGAATGCTTCTGTCCAGTTTTTATGAGAAGATATTCCTGCTTCTAACAAAGGCCTGAAAGAGCTCCAAATATCCACTTGCAGATGCTGCAAAAAGACTCTTTCCAAACTGCTCCATGAAAAGGATGGTTCAACTCTGTCAGTTGAATGCACACATCATAAAGCAGTTTCAAAGAATGCTTCTGTCTAGGTTTTATGTGAAGATATTTCCTTTTCCACCATAGGCCTCAAAGCGCTCCAAATGAACACTTGCAGATTCTACAAAAAGAGTGTTTCAAAACTGCTCTTTCAAAAGAAGTGTTCAACTCTGTGAGTTGGATTCATACGTCACAAAGCAGTTTCTCAGAACGCTTCTGTTTAGTTTTAATGGGAAGATATTCCCGTTTCCAACGAAGGTCTCAAAGGGCTCCGAATAACCACTTGCAGATTCTGCAAAAACACAGTTTCAAAACTGCTCTATCAAAAGGAAGGCTTATCTCTCCGAGCTGAATGCACACATCATAAAGAGGTTTCTGAGAATGCTTCTCCCTGGTTTATAAGTGAAGATATTTCCTTTTCCACCATAGGCCTCAAAGCGCTCCAAATGAACACTTGCAGATTCTACAAAAAGAGTGTTTCAAAACAGCTCTTTCAAAGGAAGTGTTCAACTCTGTGAGTTGGATTCATACTACACAAAGCAGTTTCACAGAACGCTTCTCTTTAGTTTTTATGGGAAGATATTCCCGTTTCCAACGAAGGCCTGAAAGGGCTCCAAATATCCACTTGCAGATTCTGCCAAAACAGAGTTTCAAAACTGCTCTATCAAAAGGAAGGCTTATCACTCCCAGTTGAATGCACACATCATAAAGAGTTTTCTGAGAATGCTTCGGCCTGGTTTATAAGTGAAGATATTTCCTTTTCCACCATAGGCCTCAAAGCGCTCCAAATGAACACTTACAGATTCTACAAAAAGAGTGTTTCATAACTGCTCTAGCAAAGGAAAGGTTCAACTCTGTGAGTTGAACACACACATCACAAAGCAGTTTGTGAGAATCCTTCTGTCCAGTTTTTATGAGAAGATATTCCCGCTTCTAACAAAGGCCTGAAAGAGCTCCAAATATCCACTTGCAGATGCTGCAAAAAGACTCTTTCCAAACTGCTCCATGAAAAGGAAGGTTCAACTCTGTGAGTTGAATGCACACATCATAAAGAAGTTTCAAAGAATGCTTCTGTCTAGGTTTTATGTGAAGATATTTCCTTTTCCACCATAGGCCTCAAAGCGCTCCAAATGAACACTTGCAGATTCTACAAAAAGAGTGTTTCAAAACTGCTCTTTCAAAAGAAGTGTTCAACTCTGTGAGTTGGATTCATACTTCACAAAGCAGTTTCACAGAACTCTTCTGTTTAGTATTTATGGGAAGATATTCCCGTTTCCAACGAAGGCCTGAAAGGACTCCAAATATCCACTTGCAGATTCTGCAAAAACACAGTTTCAAAACTGCTCTATCAAAAGGAAGGCTTATCTCTCCGAGTTGAATGCACACATCATAAAGAGGTTTCTGAGAATGCTTCTGCCTGGTTTATAAGTGAAGATATTTCCTTTTCCACCATAGGCCTCAAAGCGCTCCAAATGAACACTTGCAGATTCTACAAAAAGAGTGTTTCAAAACTGCTCTTTCAAAAGAAGTGTTCAACTCTGTGAGTTGGATTCATACTTCACAAGGCAGTTTCACAGAACGCTTCTGTTTAGTTTTTATGGGAATATATTCCCGTTTCCAACGAAGGCCTGAAATGGCTCCAAATATCCACTTGCAGATTCTGCCAAAACAGAGTTTCAAAACTGCTCTATCAAAACGAAGGCTTATCACTCCGAGTTCAATGCACACATCATAAAGTGTTTTCTGAGAATGCTTCTGCCTGGTTTATAAGTAAAGATATTTCCTTTTCCACCATAGGCCTCAAAGCGCTACAAATGAACACTTGCAGATTCTACAAAAAGAGTGTTTCATAACTGCTCTAGCAAAGGAAAGGTTCAACTCTGTGAGTTGAACACACACATCACAAAGCAGTTTGTAAGAATGCTTCTGTCCAGTTTTTATGAGAAGATATTCCTGCTTCTAACAAAGGCCTGAAAGAGCTCCAAATATCCACTTGCAGATGCTGCAAAAAGAGTCTTTCCAAACTGCTCCATGAAAAGGAAGGTTCAACTCTGTCAGTTGAATGCACACATCATAAAGCAGTTTCAAAGAATGCTTCTGTCTAGGTTTTATGTGAAGATATTTCCTTTTCCACCATAGGCCTCAAAGCGCTCCAAATGAACACTTGCAGATTCTACAAAAAGAGTGTTTCAAAACTGCTCTTTCAAAAGAAGTGTTCAACTCTGTGAGTTGGATTCATACGTCACAAAACAGTTTCTCAGAACGCTTCTGTTTAGTTTTTATGGGAAGATATTCCCGTTTCCAACGAAGGTCTCAAAGGGCTCCGAATAACCACTTGCATATTCTGCAAAAACACAGTTTCAAAACTGCTCTATCAAAAGGAAGGCTTATCTCTCCGAGCTGAATGCACACATCATAAAGAGGTTTCTGAGAATGCTTCTCCCTGGTTTATAAGTGAAGATATTTCCTTTTCCACCATAGGCCTCAAAGCGCTCCAAATGAACACTTGCAGATTCTACAAAAAGAGTGTTTCAAAACAGCTCTTTCAAAGGAAGTGTTCAACTCTGTGAGTTGGATTCATACTACACAAAGCAGTTTCACAGAACGCTTCTCTTTAGTTTTTATGGGAAGATATTCCCGTTTCCAACGAAGGCCTGAAAGGGCTCCAAATATCCACTTGCAGATTCTGCCAAAACAGAGTTTCAAAACTGCTCTATCAAAAGGAAGGCTTATCACTCCCAGTTGAATGCACATATCATAAAGAGTTTTCTGAGAATGCTTCGGCCTGGTTTATAAGTGAAGATATTTCCTTTTCCACCATAGGCCTCAAAGCGCTCCAAATGAACACTTACAGATTCTACAAAAAGAGTGTTTCATAACTGCTCTATCAAAGGAAAGGTTCAACTCTGTGAGTTGAACACACACATCACAAAGCAGTTTGTGAGAATGCTTCTGTCCAGTTTTTATGAGAAGATATTCCCGCTTCTAACAAAGGCCTGAAAGAGCTCCAAATATCCACTTGCAGATGCTGCAAAAAGACTCTTTCCAAACTGCTCCATGAAAAGGAAGGTTCAACTCTGTGAGTTGAATGCACACATCATAAAGAAGTTTCAAAGAATGCTTCTGTCTAGGTTTTATGTGAAGATATTTCCTTTTCCACCATAGGCCTCAAAGCGCTCCAAATGAACACTTGCAGATTCTACAAAAAGAGTGTTTCAAAACTGCTCTTTCAAAAGAAGTGTTCAACTCTGTGAGTTGGATTCATACTTCACAAAGCAGTTTCACAGAACTCTTCTGTTTAGTATTTATGGGAAGATATTCCCGTTTCCAACGAAGGCCTGAAAGGACTCCAAATATCCACTTGCAGATTCTGCAAAAACACAGTTTCAAAACTGCTCTATCAAAAGGAAGGCTTATCTCTCCGAGTTGAATGCACACATCATAAAGAGGTTTCTGAGAATGCTTCTGCCTGGTTTATAAGTGAAGATATTTCCTTTTCCACCATAGGCCTCAAAGCGCTCCAAATGAACACTTGCAGATTCTACAAAAAGAGTGTTTCAAAACTGCTCTTTCAAAAGAAGTGTTCAACTCTGTGAGTTGGATTCATACTTCACAAGGTAGTTTCACAGAACGCTTCTGTTTAGTTTTTATGGGAAGATATTCCCGTTTCCAACGAAGGCCTGAAATGGCTCCAAATATCCACTTGCAGATTCTGCCAAAACAGAGTTTCAAAACTCCTCTATCAAAAGGAAGGCTTATCACTCCGAGTTCAATGCACACATCATAAAGTGTTTTCTGAGAATGCTTCTGCCTGGTTTATAAGTGAAGATATTTCCTTTTCCACCATAGGCCTCAAAGCGCTACAAATGAACACTTGCAGATTCTACAAAAAGAGTGTTTCATAACTGCTCTAGCAAAGGAAAGGTTCAACTCTGTGAGTTGAACACACACATCACAAAGCAGTTTGTGAGAATGCTTCTGTCCAGTTTTTATGAGAAGATATTCCTGCTTCTAACAAAGGCCTGAAAGAGCTCCAAATATCCACTTGCAGATGCTGCAAAAAGACACTTTCCAAACTGCTCCATGAAAAGGAAGGTTCAACTCTGTGAGTTGAATGCACACATCATAAAGCAGTTTCAAAGAATGCTTCTGTCTAGGTTTTATGTGAAGATATTTCCTTTTCCACCATAGGCCTCAAAGCGCTCCAAATGAACACTTGCAGATTCTACAAAAAGAGTGTTTCAAAACTGCTCTTTCAAAAGAAGTGTTCAACTCTGTGAGGTGGATTCATACTTCACAAAGCAGTTTCTCAGAACGCTTCTGTTTAGTTTTTATGGGAAGATATTCCCGTTTCCAACGAAGGTCTGAAATTGCTCCAAATAACCACTTGCAGATTCTGCAGAAACACAGTTTCAAAACTGCTCTATTAAAGGGAAAGCTTATCTCTCCGAGCTGAATGCACACATCATAAAGAGGTTTCTGAGAATGCTTCTCCCTGGTTTATAAGTGAAGATATTTCCTTTTCCACCATAGGCCTCAAAGCGCTCCAAATGAACACTTGCAGATTCTACAAAAAGAGTGTTTCAAAACAGCTCTTTCAAAGGAAGTGTTCAACTCTGTGAGTTGGATTCATACTACACAAAGCAGTTTCACAGAACGCTTCTCTTTATTTTTTATGGGAAGATATTCCCGTTTCCAACGAAGGCCTGAAAGGGCTCCAAATATCCACTTGCAGATTCTGCAAAAATAGAGTTTCAAAACTGCTCTGTTAAAAGGAAGGCTTATCTCTCTGAGTTGAATGCAGACATCATAAAGAGGATTCTGAGAATGATTCTGCCTGGTTTATATGTGAAGATATTTCCTTTTCCATCATAGGCCTCAAAGCGCTCCAAATGAACACTTGCAGATTCTACAAAAAGAGTGTTTCAAAACTGCTCTTTCAAAAGAAGTGTTCAACTCTGTGAGTTGGATTCATACTTCACAAAGCAGTTTCTCAGAACGCTTCTGTTTAGTTTTTATGGGAAGATATTCCCGTTTCCAACGAAGGTCTGAAAGGGCTCCAAATAACCACTTGCAGATTCTGCAGAAACACAGTTTCAAAACTGCTCTATCAAAAGGAAGGCTTATCTCTCCGAGCTGAATGCACACACCATAAAGAGGTTTCACAGAATGCTTCTCCCTGGTTTATAAGTGAAGATATTTCCTTTTCCACCATAGGCCTCAAAGCGCTCCAAATGAACACTTGCAGATTCTACAAAAAGAGTGTTTCAAAACAGCTCTTTCAAAGGAAGTGCTCAACTCTGTGAGTTGGATTCATACTACACAAAGCAGTTTCACAGAACGCTTCTCTTTAGTTTTTATGGGAAGATACTCCCGTTTCCAACGAAGGCCTGAAAGGGCTCCAAATATCCACTTGCAGATTCTGCAAAAATAGAGTTTCAAAACTGCTCTGTTAAAAGGAAGGCTTATCTCTCTGAGTTGAATGCAGACATCATAAAGAGGTTTCTGAGAATGCTTCTGCCTGGTTTATATGTGAAGATATTTCCTTTTCCACCATAGGCCTCAAAGCGCTCCAAATGAACACTTGCAGATTCTACAAAAGGAGTGTTTCATAACTGCTCTAGCAAAGGAAAGGTTCAACTCTGTGAGTTGAACACACACATCACAAAGCAGTTTGTGAGAATGCTTCTGTCCAGTTTTTAAGAGAAGATATTCCCGCTTCTAACAAAGGCCTGAAAGAGCTCCAAATATCCACTTGCAGATGCTGCAAAAAGACTCTTTCCAAACTGCTCCATGAAAAGGAAGGTTCAACTCTGTGAGTTGAATGCACATAAAGAAGTTTCAAAGAATGCTTCTGTCTAGGTTTTATGTGAAGATATTTCCTTTTCCACCATAGGCCTCAAAGCGCTCCAAATGAACACTTGCAGATTCTACAAAAAGAGTGTTTCAAAACTGCTCTTTCAAAAGAAGTGTTCAACTCTGTGAGTTGGATTCATACTTCACAAAGCAGTTTCACAGAACTCTTCTGTTTAGTATTTATGGGAAGATATTCCCGTTTCCAACGAAGGCCTGAAAGGACTCCAAATATCCACTTGCAGATTCTGCAAAAACACAGTTTCAAAACTGCTCTATCAAAAGGAAGGCTTATCTCTCCGAGTTGAATGCACACATCATAAAGAGCTTTCTGAGAATGCTTCTGCCTGGTTTATAAGTGAAGATATTTCCTTTTCCACCATAGGCCTCAAAGCGCTCCAAATGAACACTTGCAGATTCTACAAAAAGAGTGTTTCATAACTGCTCTAGCAAAGGAAAGGTTCAAATCTGTGAGTTGAACACACACATCACAAAGCAGTTTGTGAGAATGCTTCTGTCCAGTTTTTATGAGAAGATATTCCTGCTTCTAACAAAGGCCTGAAAGAGCTCCAAATATCCACTTGCAGATGCTGCAAAAAGACACTTTCCAAACTGCTCCATGAAAAGGAAGGTTCAACTCTGTCAGTTGAATGCACACATCATAAAGCAGTTTCAAAGAATGCTTCTGTCTAGGTTTTATGTGAAGATATTTCCTTTTCCACCATAGGCCTCAAAGCGCTCCAAATGAACACTTGCAGATTCTACAAAAAGAGTGTTTCAAAACTGCTCTTTCAAAAGAAGTGTTCAACTCTGTGAGGTGGATTCATACTTCACAAAGCAGTTTCTCAGAACGCTTCTGTTTAGTTTTTATGGGAAGATATTCCCGTTTCCAACGAAGGTCTGAAATTGCTCCAAATAACCACTTGCAGATTCTGCAGAAACACAGTTTCAAAACTGCTCTATTAAAGGGAAGGCTTATCTCTCCGAGCTGAATGCACACATCATAAAGAGGTTTCTGAGAATGCTTCTCCCTGGTTTATAAGTGAAGATATTTCCTTTTCCACCATAGGCCTCAAAGCGCTCCAAATGAACACTTGCAGATTCTACAAAAAGAGTGTTTCAAAACAGCTCTTTCAAAGGAAGTGTTCAACTCTGTGAGTTGGATTCATACTACACAAAGCAGTTTCACAGAACGCTTCTCTTTAGTTTTTATGGGAAGATATTCCCGTTTCCAACGAAGGCCTGAAAGGGCTCCAAATATCCACTTGCAGATTCTGCCAAAACAGAGTTTCAAAACTGCTCTATCAAAAGGAAGGCTTATCACTCCCAGTTGAATGCACATATCATAAAGAGTTTTCTGAGAATGCTTCGGCCTGGTTTATAAGTGAAGATATTTCCTTTTCCACCATAGGCCTCAAAGCGCTCCAAATGAACACTTACAGATTCTACAAAAAGAGTGTTTCATAACTGCTCTATCAAAGGAAAGGTTCAACTCTGTGAGTTGAACACACACATCACAAAGCAGTTTGTGAGAATGCTTCTGTCCAGTTTTTATGAGAAGATATTCCCGCTTCTAACAAAGGCCTGAAAGAGCTCCAAATATCCACTTGCAGATGCTGCAAAAAGACTCTTTCCAAACTGCTCCATGAAAAGGAAGGTTCAACTCTGTGAGTTGAATGCACACATCATAAAGAAGTTTCAAAGAATGCTTCTGTCTAGGTTTTATGTGAAGATATTTCCTTTTCCACCATAGGCCTCAAAGCGCTCCAAATGAACACTTGCAGATTCTACAAAAAGAGTGTTTCAAAACAGCTCTTTCAAAGGAAGTGTTCAACTCTGTGAGTTGGATTCATACTACACAAAGCAGTTTCACAGAACGCTTCTCTTTAGTTTTTATGGGAAGATACTCCCGTTTCCAACGAAGGCCTGAAAGGGCTCCAAATATCCACTTGCAGATTCTGCAAAAATAGAGTTTCAAAACTGCTCTGTTAAAAGGAAGGCTTATCTCTCTGAGTTGAATGCAGACATCATAAAGAGGTTTCTGAGAATGCTTCTGCCTGGTTTATATGTGAAGATATTACCTTTTCCACCATAGGCCTCAAAGCGCTCCAAATGAACACTTGCAGATTCTACAAAAGGAGTGTTTCATAACTGCTCTAGCAAAGGAAAGGTTCAACTCTGTGAGTTGAACACACACATCACAAAGCAGTTTGTGAGAATGCTTCTGTCCAGTTTTTAAGAGAAGATATTCCCGCTTCTAACAAAGGCCTGAAAGAGCTCCAAATATCCACTTGCAGATGCTGCAAAAAGACTCTTTCCAAACTGCTCCATGAAAAGGAAGGTTCAACTCTGTGAGTTGAATGCACATAAAGAAGTTTCAAAGAATGCTTCTGTCTAGGTTTTATGTGAAGATATTTCCTTTTCCACCATAGGCCTCAAAGCGCTCCAAATGAACACTTGCAGATTCTACAAAAAGAGTGTTTCAAAACTGCTCTTTCAAAAGAAGTGTTCAACTCTGTGAGTTGGATTCATACTTCACAAAGCAGTTTCACAGAACTCTTCTGTTTAGTATTTATGGGAAGATATTCCCGTTTCCAACGAAGGCCTGAAAGGACTCCAAATATCCACTTGCAGATTCTGCAAAAACACAGTTTCAAAACTGCTCTATCAAAAGGAAGGCTTATCTCTCCGAGTTGAATGCACACATCATAAAGAGCTTTCTGAGAATGCTTCTGCCTGGTTTATAAGTGAAGATATTTCCTTTTCCACCATAGGCCTCAAAGCGCTCCAAATGAACACTTGCAGATTCTACAAAAAGAGTGTTTCATAACTGCTCTAGCAAAGGAAAGGTTCAAATCTGTGAGTTGAACACACACATCACAAAGCAGTTTGTGAGAATGCTTCTGTCCAGTTTTTATGAGAAGATATTCCTGCTTCTAACAAAGGCCTGAAAGAGCTCCAAATATCCACTTGCAGATGCTGCAAAAAGAGTCTTTCCAAACTGCTCCATGAAAAGGAAGGTTCAACTCTGTCAGTTGAATGCACACATCATAAAGCAGTTTCAAAGAATGCTTCTGTCTAGGTTTTATGTGAAGATATTTCCTTTTCCACCATAGGCCTCAAAGCGCTCCAAATGAACACTTGCAGATTCTACAAAAAGAGTGTTTCAAAACTGCTCTTTCAAAAGAAGTGTTCAACTCTGTGAGTTGGATTCATACGTCACAAAACAGTTTCTCAGAACGCTTCTGTTTAGTTTTTATGGGAAGATATTCCCGTTTCCAACGAAGGTCTCAAAGGGCTCCGAATAACCACTTGCAGATTCTGCAAAAACACAGTTTCAAAACTGCTCTATCAAAAGGAAGGCTTATCTCTCCGAGCTGAATGCACACATCATAAAGAGGTTTCTGAGAATGCTTCTCCCTGGTTTATAAGTGAAGATATTTCCTTTTCCACCATAGGCCTCAAAGCGCTCCAAATGAACACTTGCAGATTCTACAAAAAGAGTGTTTCAAAACAGCTCTTTCAAAGGAAGTGTTCAACTCTGTGAGTTGGATTCATACTACACAAAGCAGTTTCACAGAACGCTTCTCTTTAGTTTTTATGGGAAGATATTCCCGTTTCCAACGAAGGCCTGAAAGGGCTCCAAATATCCACTTGCAGATTCTGCCAAAACAGAGTTTCAAAACTGCTCTATCAAAAGGAAGGCTTATCACTCCCAGTTGAATGCACACATCATAAAGAGTTTTCTGAGAATGCTTCGGCCTGGTTTATAAGTGAAGATATTTCCTTTTCCACCATAGGCCTCAAAGCGCTCCAAATGAACACTTACAGATTCTACAAAAAGAGTGTTTCATAACTGCTCTATCAAAGGAAAGGTTCAACTCTGTGAGTTGAACACACACATCACAAAGCAGTTTGTGAGAATGCTTCTGTCCAGCTTTTATGAGAAGATATTCCCGCTTCTAACAAAGGCCTGAAAGAGCTCCAAATATCCACTTGCAGATGCCGCAAAAAGACTCTTTCCAAACTGCTCCATGAAAAGGAAGGTTCAACTCTGTGAGTTGAATGCACACATCATAAAGAAGTTTCAAAGAATGCTTCTGTCTAGGTTTTATGTGAAGATATTTCCTTTTCCACCATAGGCCTCAAAGCGCTCCAAATGAACACTTGCAGATTCTACAAAAAGAGTGTTTCAAAACTGCTCTTTCAAAAGAAGTGTTCAACTCTGTGAGTTGGATTCATACTTCACAAAGCAGTTTCACAGAACTCTTCTGTTTAGTATTTATGGGAAGATATTCCCGTTTCCAACGAAGGCCTGAAAGGACTCCAAATATCCACTTGCAGATTCTGCAAAAACACAGTTTCAAAACTGCTCTATCAAAAGGAAGGCTTATCTCTCCGAGTTGAATGCACACATCATAAAGAGGTTTCTGAGAATGCTTCTGCCTGGTTTATAAGTGAAGATATTTCCTTTTCCACCATAGGCCTCAAAGCGCTCCAAATGAACACTTGCAGATTCTACAAAAAGAGTGTTTCAAAACTGCTCTTTCAAAAGAAGTGTTCAACTCTGTGAGTTGGATTCATACTTCACAAGGCAGTTTCACAGAACGCTTCTGTTTAGTTTTTATGGGAAGATATTCCCGTTTCCAACGAAGGCCTGAAATGGCTCCAAATATCCACTTGCAGATTCTGCCAAAACAGAGTTTCAAAACACCTCTATCAAAAGGAAGGCTTATCACTCCGAGTTCAATGCACACATCATAAAGTGTTTTCTGAGAATGCTTCTGCCTGGTTTATAAGTGAAGATATTTCCTTTTCCACCATAGGCCTCAAAGCGCTACAAATGAACACTTGCAGATTCTACAAAAAGAGTGTTTCATAACTGCTCTAGCAAAGGAAAGGTTCAACTCTGTGAGTTGAACACACACATCACAAAGCAGTTTGTGAGAATGCTTCTGTCCAGTTTTTATGAGAAGATATTCCTGCTTCTAACAAAGGCCTGAAAGAGCTCCAAATATCCACTTGCAGATGCTGCAAAAAGAGTCTTTCCAAACTGCTCCATGAAAAGGAAGGTTCAACTCTGTCAGTTGAATGCACACATCATAAAGCAGTTTCAAAGAATGCTTCTGTCTAGGTTTTATGTGAAGATATTTCCTTTTCCACCACAGGCCTCAAAGCGCTCCAAATGAACACTTGCAGATTCTACAAAAAGAGTGTTTCAAAACTGCTCTTTCAAAAGAAGTGTTCAACTCTGTGAGTTGGATTCATACGTCACAAAGCAGTTTCTCAGAACGCTTCTGTTTAGTTTTTATGGGAAGATATTCCCGTTTCCAACGAAGGTCTCAAAGGGCTCCGAATAACCACTTGCAGATTCTGCAAAAACACAGTTTCAAAACTGCTCTATCAAAAGGAAGGCTTATCTCTCCGAGCTGAATGCACACATCATAAAGAGGTTTCTGAGAATGCTTCTCCCTGGTTTATAAGTGAAGTTATTTCCTTTTCCACCATAGGCCTCAAAGCGCTCCAAATGAACACTTGCAGATTCTACAAAAAGAGTGTTTCAAAACAGCTCTTTCAAAGGAAGTGTTCAACTCTGTGAGTTGGATTCATACTACACAAAGCAGTTTCACAGAACGCTTCTCTTTAGTTTTTATGGGAAGATATTCCCGTTTCCAACGAAGGCCTGAAAGGGCTCCAAATATCCACTTGCAGATTCTGCCAAAACAGAGTTTCAAAACTGCTCTATCAAAAGGAAGGCTTATCACTCCCAGTTGAATGCACACATCATAAAGAGTTTTCTGAGAATGCTTCGGCCTGGTTTATAAGTGAAGATATTTCCTTTTCCACCATAGGCCTCAAAGCGCTCCAAATGAACACTTACAGATTCTACAAAAAGAGTGTTTCATAACTGCTCTAGCAAAGGAAAGGTTCAACTCTGTGAGTTGAACACACACATCACAAAGCAGTTTGTGAGAATGCTTCTGTCCAGTTTTTATGAGAAGATATTCCCGCTTCTAACAAAGGCCTGAAAGAGCTCCAAATATCCACTTGCAGATGCTGCAAAAAGACACTTTCCAAACTGCTCCATGAAAAGGAAGGTTCAACTCTGTGAGTTGAATGCACACATCATAAAGAAGTTTCAAAGAATGCTTCTGTCTAGGTTTTATGTGAAGATATTTCCTTTTCCACCATAGGCCTCAAAGCGCTCCAAATGAACACTTGCAGATTCTACAAAAAGAGTGTTTCAAAACTGCTCTTTCAAAAGAAGTGTTCAACTCTGTGAGTTGGATTCATAGTTCACAAAGCAGTTTCACAGAACTCTTCTGTTTAGTATTTATGGGAAGATATTCCCGTTTCCAACGAAGGCCTGAAAGGACTCCAAATATCCAATTGCAGATTCTGCAAAAACACAGTTTCAAAACTGCTCTATCAAAAGGAAGGCTTATCTCTCCGAGTTGAATGCACACATCATAAAGAGGTTTCTGAGAATGCTTCTGCCTGGTTTATAAGTGAAGATATTTCCTTTTCCACCATAGGCCTCAAAGCGCTCCAAATGAACACTTGCAGATTCTACAAAAAGAGTGTTTCAAAACTGCTCTTTCAAAAGAAGTGTTCAACTCTGTGAGTTGGATTCATACTTCACAAGGCAGTTTCACAGAACGCTTCTGTTTAGTTTTTATGGGAAGATATTCCCGTTTCCAACGAAGGCCTGAAATGGCTCCAAATATCCACTTGCAGATTCTGCCAAAACAGAGTTTCAAAACTGCTCTATCAAAAGGAAGGCTTATCACTCCGAGTTGAATGCACACATCATAAAGTGTTTTCTGAGAATGCTTCTGCCTGGTTTATAAGTGAAGATATTTCCTTTTCCACCATAGGCCTCAAAGCGCTACAAATGAACACTTGCAGATTCTACAAAAAGAGTGTTTCATAACTGCTCTAGCAAAGGAAAGGTTCAACTCTGTGAGTTGAACACACACATCACAAAGCAGTTTGTGAGAATGCTTCTGTCCAGTTTTTATGAGAAGATATTCCTGCTTCTAACAAAGGCGTGAAAGAGCTCCAAATATGCACTTGCAGATGCTGCAAAAAGAGTCTTTCCAAACTGCTCCATGAAAAGGAAGGTTCAACTCTGTCAGTTGAATGCACACATCATAAAGCAGTTTCAAAGAATGCTTCTGTCTAGGTTTTATGTGAAGATATTTCCTTTTCCACCATAGGCCTCAAAGCGCTCCAAATGAACACTTGCAGATTCTACAAAAAGAGTGTTTCAAAACTGCTCTTTCAAAAGAAGTGTTCAACTCTGTGAGTTGGATTCATACGTCACAAAGCAGTTTCTCAGAACGCTTCTGTTTAGTTTTTATGGGAAGATATTCCCGTTTCCAACGAAGTTCTCAAAGGGCTCCAAATAACCACTTGCAGATTCCGCAAAAACACAGTTTCAAAACTGCTCTATCAAAAGGAAGGCTTATCTCTCCGAGCTGAATGCACACATCATAAAGAGGTTTCTGAGAATGCTTCTCCCTGGTTTATAAGTGAAGATATTTCCTTTTCCACCATAGGCCTCAAAGCGCTCCAAATGAACACTTGCAGATTCTACAAAAAGAGTGTTTCAAAACAGCTCTTTCAAAGGAAGTGTTCAACTCTGTGAGTTGGATTCATACTACACAAAGCAGTTTCACAGAACGCTTCTCTTTAGTTTTTATGGGAAGATATTCCCGTTTCCAACGAAGGCCTGAAAGGGCTCCAAATATCCACTTGCAGATTCTGCCAAAACAGAGTTTCAAAACTGCTCTATCAAAAGGAAGGCTTATCACTCCCAGTTGAATGCACACATCATAAAGAGTTTTCTGAGAATGCTTCGGCCTGGTTTATAAGTGAAGATATTTCCTTTTCCACCATAGGCCTCAAAGCGCTCCAAATGAACACTTGCAGATTCTACAAAAAGAGTGTTTCATAACTGCTCTAGCAAAGGAAAGGTTCAACTCTGTGAGTTGAACACACACATCACAAAGCAGTTTGTGAGAATGCTTCTGTCCAGTTTTTATGAGAAGATATTCCCGCTTCTAACAAAGGCCTGAAAGAGCTCCAAATATCCACTTGCAGATGCTGCAAAAAGACTCTTTCCAAACTGCTCCATGAAAAGGAAGGTTCAACTCTGTGAGTTGAATGCACACATCATAAAGAAGTTTCAAAGAATGCTTCTGTCTAGGTTTTATGTGAAGATATTTCCTTTTCCACCATAGGCCTCAAAGCGCTCCAAATGAACACTTGCAGATTCTACAAAAAGAGTGTTTCAAAACTGCTCTTTCAAAAGAAGTGTTCAACTCTGTGAGTTGGATTCATACTTCACAAAGCAGTTTCACAGAACTCTTCTGTTTAGTATTTATGGGAAGATATTCCCGTTTCCAACGAAGGCCTGAAAGGACTCCAAATATCCACTTGCAGATTCTGCAAAAACACAGTTTCAAAACTGCTCTATCAAAAGGAAGGCTTATCTCTCCGAGTTGAATGCACACATCATAAAGAGGTTTCTGAGAATGCTTCTGCCTGGTTTATAAGTGAAGATATTTCCTTTTCCACCATAGGCCTCAAAGCGCTCCAAATGAACACTTGCAGATTCTACAAAAAGAGTGTTTCAAAACTGCTCTTTCAAAAGAAGTGTTCAACTCTGTGAGTTGGATTCATACTTCACAAGGCAGTTTCACAGAACGCTTCTGTTTAGTTTTTATGGGAAGATATTCCCGTTTCCAACGAAGGCCTGAAATGGCTCCAAATATCCACTTGCAGATTCTGCCAAAACAGAGTTTCAAAACTGCTCTATCAAAAGGAAGGCTTATCACTCCGAGTTCAATGCACACATCATAAAGTGTTTTCTGAGAATGCTTCTGCCTCGTTTATAAGTGAAGATATTTCCTTTTCCACCATAGGCCTCAAAGCGCTACAAATGAACACTTGCAGATTCTACAAAAAGAGTGTTTCATAACTGCTCTAGCAAAGGAAAGGTTCAACTCTGTGAGTTGAACACACACATCACAAAGCAGTTTGTGAGAATGCTTCTGTCCAGTTTTTATGAGAAGATATTGCTGCTTCTAACAAAGGCCTGAAAGAGCTCCAAATATCCACTTGCAGATGCTGCAAAAAGAGTCTTTCCAAACTGCTCCATGAAAAGGAAGGTTCAACTCTGTCAGTTGAATGCACACATCATAAAGCAGTTTCAAAGAATGCTTCTGTCTAGGTTTTATGTGAAGATATTTCCTTTTCCACCATAGGCCTCAAAGCGCTCCAAATGAACAATTGCAGATTCTACAAAAAGAGTGTTTCAAAACTGCTCTTTCAAAAGAAGTGTTCAACTCTGTGTGTTGGATTCATACGTCACAAAACAGATTCTCAGAACGCTTCTGTTTAGTTTTTATGGGAAGATATTCCCGTTTCCAACGAAGGTCTCAAAGGGCTCCGAATAACCACTTGCAGATTCTGCAAAAACACAGTTTCAAAACTGCTCTATCAAAAGGAAGGCTTATCTCTCCGAGCTGAATGCACACATCATAAAGAGGTTTCTGAGAATGCTTCTCCCTGGTTTATAAGTGAAGATATTTCCTTTTCCACCATAGGCCTCAAAGCGCTCCAAATGAACACTTGCAGATTCTACAAAAAGAGTGTTTCAAAACAGCTCTTTCAAAGGAAGTGTTCAACTCTGTGAGTTGGATTCATACTACACAAAGCAGTTTCACAGAACGCTTCTCTTTAGTTTTTATGGGAAGATATTCCCGTTTCCAACGAAGGCCTGAAAGGGCTCCAAATATCCACTTGCAGATTCTGCCAAAACAGAGTTTCAAAACTGCTCTATCAAAAGGAAGGCTTATCACTCCCAGTTGAATGCACACATCATAAAGAGTTTTCTGAGAATGCTTCGGCCTGGTTTATAAGTGAAGATATTTCCTTTTCCACCATAGGCCTCAAAGCGCTCCAAATGAACACTTACAGATTCTACAAAAAGAGTGTTTCATAACTGCTCTATCAAAGGAAAGGTTCAACTCTGTGAGTTGAACACACACATCACAAAGCAGTTTGTGAGAATGCTTCTGTCCAGTTTTTATGAGAAGATATTCCCGCTTCTAACAAAGGCCTGAAAGAGCTCCAAATATCCACTTGCAGATGCTGCAAAAAGACTCTTTCCAAACTGCTCCATGAAAAGGAAGGTTCAACTCTGTCAGTTGAATGCACACATCATAAAGAAGTTTCAAAGAATGCTTCTGTCTAGGTTTTATGTGAAGATATTTCCTTTTCCACCATAGGCCTCAAAGCGCTCCAAATGAACACTTGCAGATTCTACAAAAAGAGTGTTTCAAAACTGCTCTTTCAAAAGAAGTGTTCAACTCTGTGAGTTGGATTCATACTTCACAAAGCAGTTTCACAGAACTCTTCTGTTTAGTATTTATGGGAAGATATTCCCGTTTCCAACGAAGGCCTGAAAGGACTCCAAATATCCACTTGCAGATTCTGCAAAAACACGGTTTCAAAACTGCTCTATCAAAAGGAAGGCTTATCTCTCCGAGTTGAATGCACACATCATAAAGAGGTTTCTGAGAATGCTTCTGCCTGGTTTATAAGTGAAGATATTTCCTTTTCCACCATAGGCCTCAAAGCGCTCCAAAAGAACACTTGCAGATTCTACAAAAAGAGTGTTTCAAAACTGCTCTTTCAAAAGAAGTGTTCAACTCTGTCAGTTGGATTCATACTACACAAAGCAGTTTCACAGAACGCTTCTGTTTTTATGGGAAGATCTTCCCGTTTCCAACGGAGGCCTGAAAGGGCTCCAAATATCCACTTTCAGATTCTGCAAAAACAGAGTTTCAAAACTGATCTATCAAAAGGAAGTCTTATCTCTCCGAGTTGAATGAACACATCATAAAGAGGTTTCTGAGAATGCTTCTGCCTGGTTTATAAGTGAAGATATTTCCTTTTCCACCATAGGCCTCAAAGCGCTACAAATGAACACTTGCAGATTCTACAAAAAGAGTGTTTCATAACTGCTCTAGCAAAGGAAAGGTTCAACTCTCTGAGTTGAACACACACATCACAAAGCAGTTTGTGAGAATGCTTCTGTCCAGTTTTTATGAGAAGATATTCCTGCTTCTAACAAAGGCCTGAAAGAGCTCCAAATATCCACTTGCAGATGCTGCAAAAAGAGTCTTTCCAAACTGCTCCATGAAAAGGAAGGTTCAACTCTGTGAGTTGAATGCACACATCATAAAGAAGTTTCAAAGAATGCTTCTGTCTAGGTTTTATGTGAAGATATTTCCTTTTCCACCATAGGCCTCAAAGCGCTCCAAATGAACACTTGCAGATTCTACAAAAAGAGTTTTTCAAAACTGCTCTTTCAAAAGAAGTGTTCAACTCTGTGAGGTGGATTCATACTTCACAAAGCGGTTTCTCAGAACGCTTCTGTTTAGTTTTTATGGGAAGGTATTCCCGTTTCCAACGAAGGCCTGAAAGGGCTCCAAATAACCACTTGCAGATTCTGCAGAAACACAGTTTCAAAACTGCTCTATCAAAAGGAATGCTTATCTCTCCGAGCTGAATGCACACATCATAAAGAGGTTTCTGAGAATGCTTCTCCCTGGTTTATAAGTGAAGATATTTCCTTTTCCACCATAGGCCTCAAAGCGCTCCAAATGAACACTTGCAGATTCTACAAAAAGAGTGTTTCAAAACAGCTCTTTCAAAGGAAGTGTTCAACTCTGTGAGTTGGATTCATACTACACAAAGCAGTTTCACAGAACGCTTCTCTTTAGTTTTTATGGGAAGATACTCCCGTTTCCAACGAAGGCCTGAAAGGGCTCCAAATATCCACTTGCAGATTCTGCAAAAATAGAGTTTCAAAACTGCTCTGTTAAAAGGAAGGCTTATCTCTCTGAGTTGAATGCAGACATCATAAAGAGGTTTCTGAGAATGCTTCTGCCTGGTTTATATGTGAAGATATTTCCTTTTCCACCATAGGCCTCAAAGCGCTCCAAATGAACACTTGCAGATTCTACAAAAGGAGTGTTTCATAACTGCTCTAGCAAAGGAAAGGTTCAACTCTGTGAGTTGAACACACACATCACAAAGCAGTTTGTGAGAATGCTTCTGTCCAGTTTTTAAGAGAAGATATTCCCGCTTCTAAAAAAGGCCTGAAAGAGCTCCAAATATCCACTTGAAGATGCTGCAAAAAGACTCTTTCCAAACTGCTCCATGAAAAGGAAGGTTCAACTCTGTGAGTTGAATGCACACATCATAAAGAAGTTTCAAAGAATGCTTCTGTCTAGGTTTTATGTGAAGGTATTTCCTTTTCCACCATAGGCCTCAAAGCGCTCCAAATGAACACTTGCAGATTCTACAAAAAGAGTGTTTCAAAACTGCTCTTTCAAAAGAAGTGTTCAACTCTGTGAGTTGGATTCATACTTCACAAAGCAGTTTCACAGAACTCTTCTGTTTAGTATTTATGGGAAGATATTCCCGTTTCCAACGAAGGCCTGAAAGGACTCCAAATATCCACTTGCAGATTCTGCAAAAACACAGTTTCAAAACTGCTCTATCAAAAGGAAGGCTTATCTCTCCGAGTTGAATGCACACATCATAAAGAGATTTCTGAGAATGCTTCTGCCTGGTTTATAAGTGAAGATATTTCCTTTTCCACCATAGGCCTCAAAGCGCTCCAAATGAACACTTGCAGATTCTACAAAAAGAGTGTTTCAAAACTGCTCTTTCAAAAGAAGTGTTCAACTCTGTGAGTTGGATTCATACTTCACAAAGCAGTTTCTCAGAACGCTTCTGTTTAGTTTTTATGGGAAGGTATTCCCGTTTCCAACGAAGGTCTGAAAGGGCTCCAAATAACCACTTGCAGATTCTGCAGAAACACAGTTTCAAAACTGCTCTATCAAAAGGAAGGCTTATCTCTCCGAGCTGAATGCACACATCATAAAGAGGTTTCTGAGAATGCTTCTCCCTGGTTTATAAGTGAAGATATTTCCTTTTACACCATAGGCCTCAAAGCGCTCCAAATGAACACTTGCAGATTCTACAAAAAGAGTGTTTCAAAACTGCTCTTTCAAAAGAAGTGTTCAACTCTGTGAGTTGGATTCATACTTCACAAAGCAGTTTCACAGAACGCTTCTGTTTAGTTTTTATGGGAAGATATTCCCGTTTCCAACGAAGGCCTGAAATGGCTCCAAATATCCACTTGCAGATTCTGCCAAAACAGAGTTTCAAAACTGCTCTATCAAAAGGAAGGCTTATCGCTCCGAGTTGAATGCACACATCATAAAGAGGTTTCTGAGAATGCTTCTGCCTGGTTTATAAGTGAAGATATTTCCTTTTCCACCATAGGCCTCAAAGCGCTCCAAATGAACACTTGCAGATTCTACAAAAAGAGTGTTTCATAACTGCTCTGGCAAAGGAAAGGTTCAACTCTGTGAGTTGAACACACACATCACAAAGCAGTTTGTGAGAATGCTTCTGTCCAGTTTTTATGAGAAGATATTCCCGCTTCTAACAAAGGCCTGAAAGAGCTCCAAATATCCACTTGCAGATGCTGCAAAAAGACTCTTTCCAAACTGCTCCATGAAAAGGAAGGTTCAACTCTGTGAGTTGAATGCACACATCATAAAGAAGTTTCAAAGAATGCTTCTGTCTAGGTTTTATGTGAAGATATTTCCTTTTCCACCATATGCCTCAAAGCGCTCCAAATGAACACTTGCAGATTCTACAAAAAGAGTGTTTCAAAACAGCTCTTTCAAAGGAAGTGTTCAACTCTGTGAGTTGGATTCATACTACACAAAGCAGTTTCACAGAACTCTTCTGTTTAGTATTTATGGGAAGATATTCCCGTTTCCAACGAAGGCCTGAAAGGACTCCAAATATCCACTTGCAGATTCTGCAAAAACACAGTTTCAAAACTGCTCTATCAAAAGGAAGGCTTATCTCTCCGAGTTGAATGCACACATCATAAAGAGGTTTCTGAGAATGCTTCTGCCTGGTTTATAAGTGAAGATATTTCCTTTTCCACCATAGGCCTCAAAGCGCTCCAAATGAACACTTGCAGATTCTACAAAAAGAGTGTTTCAAAACTGCTCTTTCAAAAGAAGTGTTCAACTCTGTGAGTTGGATTCATACTTCACAAGGCAGTTTCACAGAACGCTTCTGTTTAGTTTTTATGGGAAGATATTCCCGTTTCCAACGAAGGCCTGAAATGGCTCCAAATATCCACTTGCAGATTCTGCCAAAACAGAGTTTCAAAACACCTCTATCAAAAGGAAGGCTTATCACTCCGAGTTCAATGCACACATCATAAAGTGTTTTCTGAGAATGCTTCTGCCTGGTTTATAAGTGAAGATATTTCCTTTTCCACCATAGGCCTCAAAGCGCTACAAATGAACACTTGCAGATTCTACAAAAAGAGTGTTTCATAACTGCTCTAGCAAAGGAAAGGTTCAACTCTGTGAGTTGAACACACACATCACAAAGCAGTTTGTGAGAATGCTTCTGTCCAGTTTTTATGAGAAGATATTCCTGCTTCTAACAAAGGCCTGAAAGAGCTCCAAATATCCACTTGCAGATGCTGCAAAAAGAGTCTTTCCAAACTGCTCCATGAAAAGGAAGGTTCAACTCTGTCAGTTGAATGCACACATCATAAAGCAGTTTCAAAGAATGCTTCTGTCTAGGTTTTATGTGAAGATATTTCCTTTTCCACCACAGGCCTCAAAGCGCTCCAAATGAACACTTGCAGATTCTACAAAAAGAGTGTTTCAAAACTGCTCTTTCAAAAGAAGTGTTCAACTCTGTGAGTTGGATTCATACGTCACAAAGCAGTTTCTCAGAAAGCTTCTGTTTAGTTTTTATGGGAAGATATTCCCGTTTCCAACGAAGGTCTCAAAGGGCTCCGAATAACCACTTGCAGATTCTGCAAAAACACAGTTTCAAAACTGCTCTATCAAAAGGAAGGCTTATCTCTCCGAGCTGAATGCACACATCATAAAGAGGTTTCTGAGAATGCTTCTCCCTGGTTTATAAGTGAAGATATTTCCTTTTCCACCATAGGCCTCAAAGCGCTCCAAATGAACACTTGCAGATTCTACAAAAAGAGTGTTTCAAAACAGCTCTTTCAAAGGAAGTGTTCAACTCTGTGAGTTGGATTCATACTACACAAAGCAGTTTCACAGAACGCTTCTCTTTAGTTTTTATGGGAAGATATTCCCGTTTCCAACGAAGGCCTGAAAGGGCTCCAAATATCCACTTGCAGATTCTGCCAAAACAGAGTTTCAAAACTGCTCTATCAAAAGGAAGGCTTATCACTCCCAGTTGAATGCACACATCATAAAGAGTTTTCTGAGAATGCTTCGGCCTGGTTTATAAGTGAAGATATTTCCTTTTCCACCATAGGCCTCAAAGCGCTCCAAATGAACACTTGCAGATTCTACAAAAAGAGTGTTTCATAACTGCTCTAGCAAAGGAAAGGTTCAACTCTGTGAGTTGAACACACACATCACAAAGCAGTTTGTGAGAATGCTTCTGTCCAGTTTTTATGAGAAGATATTCCCGCTTCTAACAAAGGCCTGAAAGAGCTCCAAATATCCACTTGCAGATGCTGCAAAAAGACTCTTTCCAAACTGCTCCATGAAAAGGAAGGTTCAACTCTGTGAGTTGAATGCACACATCATAAAGAAGTTTCAAAGAATGCTTCTGTCTAGGTTTTATGTGAAGATATTTCCTTTTCCACCATAGGCCTCAAAGCGCTCCAAATGAACACTTGCAGATTCTACAAAAAGAGTGTTTCAAAACTGCTCTTTCAAAAGAAGTGTTCAACTCTGTGAGTTGGATTCATACTTCACAAAGCAGTTTCACAGAACTCTTCTGTTTAGTATTTATGGGAAGATATTCCCGTTTCCAACGAAGGCCTGAAAGGACTCCAAATATCCACTTGCAGATTCTGCAAAAACACAGTTTCAAAACTGCTCTATCAAAAGGAAGGCTTATCTCTCCGAGTTGAATGCACACATCATAAAGAGGTTTCTGAGAATGCTTCTGCCTGGTTTATAAGTGAAGATATTTCCTTTTCCACCATAGGCCTCAAAGCGCTCCAAATGAACACTTGCAGATTCTACAAAAAGAGTGTTTCAAAACTGCTCTTTCAAAAGCAGTGTTCAACTCTGTGAGTTGGATTCATACTTCACAAGGCAGTTTCACAGAACGCTTCTGTTTAGTTTTTATGGGAAGATATTCCCGTTTCCAACGAAGGCCTGAAATGGCTCCAAATATCCACTTGCAGATTCTGCGAAAACAGAGTTTCAAAACTGCTCTATCAAAAGGAAGGCTTATCACTCCGAGTTCAATGCACACATCATAAAGTGTTTTCTGAGAATGCTTCTGCCTCGTTTATAAGTGAAGATATTTCCTTTTCCACCATAGGCCTCAAAGCGCTACAAATGAACACTTGCAGATTCTACAAAAAGAGTGTTTCATAACTGCTCTAGCAAAGGAAAGGTTCAACTCTGTGAGTTGAACACACACATCACAAAGCAGTTTGTGAGAATGCTTCTGTCCAGTTTTTATGAGAAGATATTCCTGCTTCTAACAAAGGCCTGAAAGAGCTCCAAATATCCACTTGCAGATGCTGCAAAAAGAGTCTTTCCAAACTGCTCCATGAAAAGGAAGGTTCAACTCTGTCAGTTGAATGCACACATCATAAAGCAGTTTCAAAGAATGCTTCTGTCTAGGTTTTATGTGAAGATATTTCCTTTTCCACCATAGGCCTCAAAGCGCTCCAAATGAACAATTGCAGATTCTACAAAAAGAGTGTTTCAAAACTGCTCTTTCAAAAGAAGTGTTCAACTCTGTGTGTTGGATTCATACGTCACAAAACAGTTTCTCAGAACGCTTCTGTTTAGTTTTTATGGGAAGATATTCCCGTTTCCAACGAAGGTCTCAAAGGGCTCCGAATAACCACTTGCAGATTCTGCAAAAACACAGTTTCAAAACTGCTCTATCAAAAGGAAGGCTTATCTCTCCGAGCTGAATGCACACATCATAAAGAGGTTTCTGAGAATGCTTCTCCCTGGTTTATAAGTGAAGATATTTCCTTTTCCACCATAGGCCTCAAAGCGCTCCAAATGAACACTTGCAGATTCTACAAAAAGAGTGTTTCAAAACAGCTCTTTCAAAGGAAGTGTTCAACTCTGTGAGTTGGATTCATACTACACAAAGCAGTTTCACAGAACGCTTCTCTTTATTTTTTATGGGAAGATATTCCCGTTTCCAACGAAGGCCTGAAAGGGCTCCAAATATCCACTTGCAGATTCTGCCAAAACAGAGTTTCAAAACTGCTCTATCAAAAGGAAGGCTTATCACTCCCAGTTGAATGCACACATCATAAAGAGTTTTCTGAGAATGCTTCGGCCTGGTTTATAAGTGAAGATATTTCCTTTTCCACCATAGGCCTCAAAGCGCTCCAAATGAACACTTACAGATTCTACAAAAAGAGTGTTTCATAACTGCTCTATCAAAGGAAAGGTTCAACTCTGTGAGTTGAACACACACATCACAAAGCAGTTTGTGAGAATGCTTCTGTCCAGTTTTTATGAGAAGATATTCCCGCTTCTAACAAAGGCCTGAAAGAGCTCCAAATATCCACTTGCAGATGCTGCAAAAAGAGTCTTTCCAAACTGCTCCATGAAAAGGAAGGTTCAACTCTGTCAGTTGAATGCACACATCATAAAGAAGTTTCAAAGAATGCTTCTGTCTAGGTTTTATGTGAAGATATTTCCTTTTCCACCATAGGCCTCAAAGCGCTCCAAATGAACACTTGCAGATTCTACAAAAAGAGTGTTTCAAAACTGCTCTTTCAAAAGAAGTGTTCAACTCTGTGAGTTGGATTCATACTTCACAAAGCAGTTTCACAGAACTCTTCTGTTTAGTATTTATGGGAAGATATTCCCGTTTCCAACGAAGGCCTGAAAGGACTCCAAATATCCACTTGCAGATTCTGCAAAAACACAGTTTCAAAACTGCTCTATCAAAAGGAAGGCTTATCTCTCCGAGTTGAATGCACACATCATAAAGAGGTTTCTGAGAATGCTTCTGCCTTGTTTATAAGTGAAGATATTTCCTTTTCCACCATAGGCCTCAAAGCGCTCCAAATGAACACTTGCAGATTCTACAAAAAGAGTGTTTCAAAACTGCTCTTTCAAAAGAAGTGTTCAACTCTGTCAGTTGGATTCATACTACACAAAGCAGTTTCACAGAACGCTTCTGTTTAGTTTTTATGGGAAGATATTCCCGTTTCCAACGGAGGCCTGAAAGGGCTCCAAATATCCACTTTCAGATTCTGCAAAAACAGAGTTTCAAAACTGATCTATCAAAAGGAAGTCTTATCTCTCCGAGTTGAATGAACACATCATAAAGAGGTTTCTGAGAATGCTTCTGCCTGGTTTATAAGTGAAGATATTTCCTTTTCCACCATAGGCCTCAAAGCGCTACAAATGAACACTTGCAGATTCTACAAAAAGAGTGTTTCATAACTGCTCTAGCAAAGGAAAGGTTCAACTCTGTGAGTTGAACACACACATCACAAAGCAGTTTGTGAGAATGCTTCTGTCCAGTTTTTAAGAGAAGATATTCCCGCTTCTAAAAAAGGCCTGAAAGAGCTCCAAATATCCACTTGAAGATGCTGCAAAAAGACTCTTTCCAAACTGCTCCATGAAAAGGAAGGTTCAACTCTGTGAGTTGAATGCACACATCATAAAGAAGTTTCAAAGAATGCTTCTGTCTAGGTTTTATGTGAAGGTATTTCCTTTTCCACCATAGGCCTCAAAGCGCTCCAAATGAACACTTGCAGATTCTACAAAAAGAGTGTTTCAAAACTGCTCTTTCAAAAGAAGTGTTCAACTCTGTGAGTTGGATTCATACTTCACAAAGCAGTTTCACAGAACTCTTCTGTTTAGTATTTATGGGAAGATATTCCCGTTTCCAACGAAGGCCTGAAAGGACTCCAAATATCCACTTGCAGATTCTGCAAAAACACAGTTTCAAAACTGCTGTATCAAAAGGAAGGCTTATCTCTCCGAGTTGAATGCACACATCATAAAGAGATTTCTGAGAATGCTTCTGCCTGGTTTATAAGTGAAGATATTTCCTTTTCCACCATAGGCCTCAAAGCGCTCCAAATGAACACTTGCAGATTCTACAAAAAGAGTGTTTCAAAACTGCTCTTTCAAAAGAAGTGTTCAACTCTGTGAGTTGGATTCATACTTCACAAAGCAGTTTCTCAGAACGCTTCTGTTTAGTTTTTATGGGAAGGTATTCCCGTTTCCAACGAAGGTCTGAAAGGGCTCCAAATAACCACTTGCAGATTCTGCAGAAACACAGTTTCAAAACTGCTCTATCAAAAGGAAGGCTTATCTCTCCGAGCTGAATGCACACATCATAAAGAGGTTTCTGAGAATGCTTCTCCCTGGTTTATAAGTGAAGATATTTCCTTTTACACCATAGGCCTCAAAGCGCTCCAAATGAACACTTGCAGATTCTACAAAAAGAGTGTTTCAAAACTGCTCTTTCAAAAGAAGTGTTCAACTCTGTGAGTTGGATTCATACTTCACAAAGCAGTTTCACAGAACGCTTCTGTTTAGTTTTTATGGGAAGATATTCCCGTTTCCAACGAAGGCCTGAAATGGCTCCAAATATCCACTTGCAGATTCTGCCAAAACAGAGTTTCAAAACTGCTCTATCAAAAGGAAGCCTTATCGCTCCGAGTTGAATGCACACATCATAAAGAGTTTTCTGAGAATGCTTCTGCCTGGTTTATAAGTGAAGATATTTCCTTTTCCACCATAGGCCTCAAAGCGCTCCAAATGAACACTTGCAGATTCTACAAAAAGAGTGTTTCATAACTGCTCTGGCAAAGGAAAGGTTCAACTCTGTGAGTTGAACACACACATCACAAATCAGTTTGTGAGAATGCTTCTGTCCAGTTTTTAAGAGAAGATATTCCCGCTTCTAACAAAGGCCTGAAAGAGCTCCAAATATCCACTTGAAGATGCTGCAAAAAGACTCTTTCCAAACTGCTCCATGAAAAGGAAGGTTCAACTCTGTGAGTTGAATGCACACATCATAAAGAAGTTTCAAAGAATGCTTCTGTCTAGGTTTTATGTGAAGGTATTTCCTTTTCCACCATAGGCCTCAAAGCGCTCCAAATGAACACTTGCAGATTCTACAAAAAGAGTGTTTCAAAACTGCTCTTTCAAAAGAAGTGTTCAACTCTGTGAGTTGGATTCATACTTCACAAAGCAGTTTCACAGAACTCTTCTGTTTAGTATTTATGGGAAGATATTCCCGTTTCCAACGAAGGCCTGAAAGGACTCCAAATATCCACTTGCAGATTCTGCAAAAACACAGTTTCAAAACTGCTCTATCAAAAGGAAGGCTTATCTCTCCGAGTTGAATGCACACATCATAAAGAGGTTTCTGAGAATGCTTCTGCCTGGTTTATAAGTGAAGATATTTCCTTTTCCACCATAGGCCTCAAAGCGCTCCAAATGAACACTTGCAGATTCTACAAAAAGAGTGTTTCAAAACTGCTCTTTCAAAAGAAGTGTTCAACTCTGTGAGTTGGATTCATACTTCACAAAGCAGTTTCTCAGAACGCTTCTGTTTAGTTTTTATGGGAAGATATTCCCGTTTCCAACGAAGGTCTGAAAGGGCTCCAAATAACCAGTTGCAGATTCTGCAGAAACACAGTTTCAAAACTGCTCTATCAAAAGGAAGGCTTATCTCTCCGAGCTGAATGCACTCATCATAAAGAGGTTTCTGAGAATGCTTCTCCCTGGTTTATAAGTGAAGATATTTCCTTTTACACCATAGGCCTCAAGCGCTCCAAATGAACACTTGCAGATTCTACAAAAAGAGTGTTTCAAAACTGCTCTTTCAAAAGAAGTGTTCAACTCTGTGAGTTGGATTCATACTTCACAAAGCAGTTTCACAGAACGCTTCTGTTTAGTTTTTATGGGAAGATATTCCCGTTTCCAACGAAGGCCTGAAATGGCTCCAAATATCCACTTGCAGATTCTGCCAAAACAGAGTTTCAAAACTGCTCTATCAAAAGGAAGGCTTATCGCTCCGAGTTGAATGCACACATCATAAAGAGTTTTCTGAGAATGCTTCTGCCTGGTTTATAAGTGAAGATATTTCCTTTTCCACCATAGGCCTCAAAGCGCTCCAAATGAACACTTGCAGATTCTACAAAAAGAGTGTTTCATAACTCCTCTGGCAAAGGAAAGGTTCAACTCTGTGAGTTGAACACACACATCACAAAGCAGTTTGTGAGAATGCTTCTGTCCAGTTTTTATGAGAAGATATTCCCGCTTCTAACAAAGGCCTGAA
Source organism: Pongo pygmaeus (assembly GCF_028885625.2). NCBI lineage: Eukaryota > Metazoa > Chordata > Mammalia > Primates > Hominidae > Pongo > Pongo pygmaeus. Next base: position 24,254,710 of record NC_085930.1, read on the forward strand.
AGAGCTCCAAATATCCACTTGAAGATGCTGCAAAAAGACTCTTTCCAAACTGCTCCATGAAAAGGAAGGTTCAACTCTGTGAGTTGAATGCACACATCATAAAGAAGTTTCAAAGAATGCTTCTGTCTAGGTTTTATGTGAAGATATTTCCTTTTCCACCATAGGCCTCAAAGCGCTCCAAATGAACACTTGCAGATTCTACAAAAAGAGTGTTTCAAAACAGCTCTTTCAAAGGAAGTGTTCAACTCTGTGAGTTGGATTCATACTACACAAAGCAGTTTCACAGAACGCTTCTCTTTAGTTTTTATGGGAAGATACTCCCGTTTCCAACGAAGGCCTGAAAGGGCTCCAAATATCCACTTGCAGATTCTGCAAAAATAGAGTTTCAAAACTGCTCTGTTAAAAGGAAGGCTTATCTCTCTGAGTTGAATGCAGACATCATAAAGAGGTTTCTGAGAATGCTTCTGCCTGGTTTATATGTGAAGATATTTCCTTTTCCACCATAGGCCTCAAAGCGCTCCAAATGAACACTTGCAGATTCTACAAAAGGAGTGTTTCATAACTGCTCTAGCAAAGGAAAGGTTCAACTCTGTGAGTTGAACACACACATCACAAAGCAGTTTGTGAGAATGCTTCTGTCCAGTTTTTAAGAGAAGATATTCCCGCTTCTAACAAAGGCCTGAAAGAGCTCCAAATATCCACTTGAAGATGCTGCAAAAAGACTCTTTCCAAACTGCTCCATGAAAAGGAAGGTTCAACTCTGTGAGTTGAATGCACACATCATAAAGAAGTTTCAAAGAATGCTTCTGTCTAGGTTTTATGTGAAGGTATTTCCTTTTCCACCATAGGCCTCAAAGCGCTCCAAATGAACACTTGCAGATTCTACAAAAAGAGTGTTTCAAAACTGCTCTTTCAAAAGAAGTGTTCAACTCTGTGAGTTGGATTCATACTTCACAAAGCAGTTTCACAGAACTCTTCTGTTTAGTATTTATGGGAAGATATTCCCGTTTCCAACGAAGGCCTGAAAGGACTCCAAATATCCACTTGCAGATTCTGCAAAAACACAGTTTCAAAACTGCTCTATCAAAAGGAAGGCTTATCTCTCCGAGTTGAATGCACACATCATAAAGAGGTTTCTGAGAATGCTTCTGCCTGGTTTATAAGTGAAGATATTTCCTTTTCCACCATAGGCCTCAAAGCGCTCCAAATGAACACTTGCAGATTCTACAAAAAGAGTGTTTCAAAACTGCTCTTTCAAAAGAAGTGTTCAACTCTGTGAGTTGGATTCATACTTCACAAAGCAGTTTCTCAGAACGCTTCTGTTTAGTTTTTATGGGAAGATATTCCCGTTTCCAACGAAGGTCTGAAAGGGCTCCAAATAACCACTTGCAGATTCTGCAGAAACACAGTTTCAAAACTGCTCTATCAAAAGGAAGGCTTATCTCTCCGAGCTGAATGCACACATCATAAAGAGGTTTCTGAGAATGCTTCTCCCTGGTTTATAAGTGAAGATATTTCCTTTTCCACCATAGGCCTCAAAGCGCTCCAAATGAACATTTGCAGATTCTACAAAAAGAGTGTTTCAAAACTGCTCTTTCAAAAGAAGTGTTCAACTCTGTGAGTTGGATTCATACTTCACAAAGCAGTTTCACAGAACGCTTCTGTTTAGTTTTTATGGGAAGATATTCCCGTTTCCAACGAAGGCCTGAAATGGCTCCAAATATCCACTTGCAGATTCTGCCAAAACAGAGTTTCAAAACTGCTCTATCAAAAGGAAGGCTTATCGCTCCGAGTTGAATGCACACATCATAAAGAGTTTTCTGAGAATGCTTCTGCCTGGTTTATAAGTGAAGATATTTCCTTTTCCACCATAGGCCTCAAAGCGCTCCAAATGAACACTTGCAGATTCTACAAAAAGAGTGTTTCATAACTGCTCTGGCAAAGGAAAGGTTCAACTCTGTGAGTTGAACACACACATCACAAAGCAGTTTGTGAGAATGCTTCTGTCCAGTTTTTATGAGAAGATATTCCCGCTTCTAACAAAGGCCTGAAAGAGCTCCAAATATCCACTTGCAGATGCTGCAAAAAGACTCTTTCCAAACTGCTCCATGAAAAGGAAGGTTCAACTCTGTGAGTTGAATGCACACATCATAAAGAAGTTTCAAAGAATGCTTCTGTCTAGGTTTTATGTGAAGATATTTCCTTTTCCACCAGAGGCCTCAAAGCGCTCCAAATGAACACTTGCAGATTCTACAAAAAGAGTGTTTCAAAACAGCTCTTTCAAAGGAAGTGTTCAACTCTGTGAGTTGGATTCATACTACACAAAGCAGTTTCACAGAACGCTTCTCTTTAGTTTTTATGGGAAGATACTCCCGTTTCCAACGAAGGCCTGAAAGGGCTCCAAATATCCACTTGCAGATTCTGCAAAAATAGAGTTTCAAAACTGCTCTGTTAAAAGGAAGGCTTATCTCTCTGAGTTGAATGCAGACATCATAAAGAGGTTTCTGAGAATGCTTCTGCCTGGTTTATATGTGAAGATATTTCCTTTTCCACCATAGGCCTCAAAGCGCTCCAAATGAACACTTGCAGATTCTACAAAAGGAGTGTTTCATAACTGCTCTAGCAAAGGAAAGGTTCAACTCTGTGAGTTGAACACACACATCACAAAGCAGTTTGTGAGAATGCTTCTGTCCAGTTTTTAAGAGAAGATATTCCCGCTTCTAACAAAGGCCTGAAAGAGCTCCAAATATCCACTTGCAGATGCTGCAAAAAGACTCTTTCCAAACTGCTCCATGAAAAGGAAGGTTCAACTCTGTGAGTTGAATGCACATAAAGAAGTTTCAAAGAATGCTTCTGTCTAGGTTTTATGTGAAGATATTTCCTTTTCCACCATAGGCCTCAAAGCGTTCCAAATGAACACTTGCAGATTCTACAAAAAGAGTGTTTCAAAACTGCTCTTTCAAAAGAAGTGTTCAACTCTGTGAGTTGGATTCATACTTCACAAAGCAGTTTCTCAGAACGCTTCTGTTTAGTTTTTATGGGAAGATATTCCCGTTTCCAACGAAGGTCTGAAAGGGCTCCAAATAACCACTTGCAGATTCTGCAGAAACACAGTTTCAAAACTGCTCTATCAAAAGGAAGGCTTATCTCTCCGAGCTGAATGCACACATCATAAAGAGGTTTCTGAGAATGCTTCTCCCTGGTTTATAAGTGAAGATATTTCCTTTTACACCATAGGCCTCAAAGCGCTCCAAATGAACACTTGCAGATTCTACAAAAAGAGTGTTTCAAAACTGCTCTTTCAAAAGAAGTGTTCAACTCTGTGAGTTGGATTCATACTTCACAAAGCAGTTTCACAGAACTCTTCTGTTTAGTATTTATGGGAAGATATTCCCGTTTCCAACGAAGGCCTGAAAGGACTCCAAATATCCACTTGCAGATTCTGCAAAAACACAGTTTCAAAACTGCTCTATCAAAAGGAAGGCTTATCTCTCCGAGTTGAATGCACACATCATAAAGAGGTTTCTGAGAATGCTTCTGCCTGGTTTATAAGTGAAGATATTTCCTTTTCCACCATAGGCCTCAAAGCGCTCCAAATGAACACTTGCAGATTCTACAAAAAGAGTGTTTCAAAACTGCTCTTTCAAAAGAAGTGTTCAACTCTGTGAGTTGGATTCATACTTCACAAGGCAGTTTCACAGAACGCTTCTGTTTAGTTTTTATGGGAAGATATTCCCGTTTCCAACGAAGGCCTGAAATGGCTCCAAATATCCACTTGCAGATTCTGCCAAAACAGAGTTTCAAAACTGCTCTATCAAAAGGAAGGCTTATCACTCCGAGTTGAATGCACACATCATAAAGTGTTTTCTGAGAATGCTTCTGCCTGGTTTATAAGTGAAGATATTTCCTTTTCCACCATAGGCCTCAAAGCGCTACAAATGAACACTTGCAGATTCTACAAAAAGAGTGTTTCATAACTGCTCTAGCAAAGGAAAGGTTCAACTCTGTGAGTTGAACACACACATCACAAAGCAGTTTGTGAGAATGCTTCTGTCCAGTTTTTATGAGAAGATATTCCTGCTTCTAACAAAGGCCTGAAAGAGCTCCAAATATCCACTTGCAGATGCTGCAAAAAGAGTCTTTCCAAACTGCTCCATGAAAAGGAAGGTTCAACTCTGTCAGTTGAATGCACACATCATAAAGCAGTTTCAAAGAATGCTTCTGTCTAGGTTTTATGTGAAGATATTTCCTTTTCGACCATAGGCCTCAAAGCGCTCCAAATGAACACTTGCAGATTCTACAAAAAGAGTGTTTCAAAACTGCTCTTTCAAAAGAAGTGTTCAACTCTGTGAGGTGGATTCATACTTCACAAAGCAGTTTCTCAGAACGCTTCTGTTTAGTTTTTATGGGAAGATATTCCCGTTTCCAACGAAGATCTGAAAGGGCTCCAAATAACCACTTGCAGATTCTGCAGAAACACAGTTTCAAAACTGCTCTATTAAAGGGAAGGCTTATCTCTCCGAGCTGAATGCACACATCATAAAGAGGTTTCTGAGAATGCTTCTCCCTGGTTTATAAGTGAGGATATTTCCTTTTCCACCATAGGCCTCAAAGCGCTCCAAATGAACACTTGCAGATTCTACAAAAAGAGTGTTTGAAAACAGCTCTTTCAAAGGAAGTGTTCAACTCTGTGAGTTGGATTCATACTTCACAAAGCAGTTTCTCAGAACGCTTCTGTTTAGTTTTTATGGGAAGATATTCCCGTTTCCAACGAAGTTCTGAGAGGGCTCCAAATAACCACTTGTAGATTCTGCAGAAACACAGTTTCAAAACTGCTCTATCAAAAGGAAGGCTTATCTCTCTGAGCTGAATGCACACATCATAAAGAGGTTTCTGAGAATGCTTCTCCCTGGTTTATAAGTGAAGATATTTCCTTTTCCACCATAGGCCTCAAAGTGCTCCAAATGAACACTTGCAGATTCTACAAAAAGAGTGTTTCAAAACAGCTCTTTCAAAGGAAGTGTTCAACTCTGTGAGTTGGATTCATACTACACAAAGCAGTTTCACAGAACGCTTCTCTTTAGTTTTTATGGGAAGATATTCCCGTTTCCAACGAAGGCCTGAAAGGGCTCCAAATATCCACTTGCAGATTCTGCCAAAACAGAGTTTCAAAACTGCTCTATCAAAAGGAAGGCTTATCACTCCCAGTTGAATGCACACATCATAAAGAGTTTTCTGAGAATGCTTCGGCCTGGTTTATAAGTGAAGATATTTCCTTTTCCACCATAGGCCTCAAAGCGCTCCAAATGAACACTTGCAGATTCTACAAAAAGAGTGTTTCATAACTGCTCTAGCAAAGGAAAGGTTCAACTCTGTGAGTTGAACACACACATCACAAAGCAGTTTGTGAGAATGCTTCTGTCCAGTTTTTATGAGAAGATATTCCCGCTTCTAACAAAGGCCTGAAAGAGCTCCAAATATCCACTTGCAGATGCTGCAAAAAGACTCTTTCCAAACTGCTCCATGAAAAGGAAGGTTCAACTCTGTGAGTTGAATGCACACATCATAAAGAAGTTTCAAAGAATGCTTCTGTCTAGGTTTTATGTGAAGATATTTCCTTTTCCACCATAGGCCCAAAGCGCTCCAAATGAACACTTGCAGATTCTACAAAAAGAGTGTTTCAAAACTGCTCTTTCAAAAGAAGTGTTCAACTCTGTGAGTTGGATTCATACTTCACAAGGCAGTTTCACAGAACGCTTCTGTTTAGTTTTTATGGGAAGATATTCCCGTTTCCAACGAAGGCCTGAAATGGCTCCAAATATCCACTTGCAGATTCTGCCAAAACAGAGTTTCAAAACTGCTCTATCAAAAGGAAGGCTTATCACTCCGAGTTCAATGCACACATCATAAAGTGTTTTCTGAGAATGCTTCTGCCTGGTTTATAAGTGAAGATATTTCCTTTTCCACCATAGGCCTCAAAGCGCTACAAATGAACACTTGCAGATTCTACAAAAAGAGTGTTTCATAACTGCTCTAGCAAAGGAAAGGTTCAACTCTGTGAGTTGAACACACACATCACAAAGCAGTTTGTGAGAATGCTTCTGTCCAGTTTTTATGAGAAGATATTCCTGCTTCTAACAAAGGCCTGAAAGAGCTCCAAATATCCACTTGCAGATGCTGCAAAAAGACTCTTTCCAAACTGCTCCATGAAAAGGATGGTTCAACTCTGTCAGTTGAATGCACACATCATAAAGCAGTTTCAAAGAATGCTTCTGTCTAGGTTTTATGTGAAGATATTTCCTTTTCCACCATAGGCCTCAAAGCTCTCCAAATGAACACTTGCAGATTCTACAAAAAGAGTGTTTCAAAACTGCTCTTTCAAAAGAAGTGTTCAACTCTGTGAGTTGGATTCATACGTCACAAAGCAGTTTCTCAGAACGCTTCTGTTTAGTTTTAATGGGAAGATATTCCCGTTTCCAACGAAGGTCTCAAAGGGCTCCGAATAACCACTTGCAGATTCTGCAAAAACACAGTTTCAAAACTGCTCTATCAAAAGGAAGGCTTATCTCTCCGAGCTGAATGCACACATCATAAAGAGGTTTCTGAGAATGCTTCTCCCTGGTTTATAAGTGAAGATATTTCCTTTTCCACCATAGGCCTCAAAGCGCTCCAAATGAACACTTGCAGATTCTACAAAAAGAGTGTTTCAAAACAGCTCTTTCAAAGGAAGTGTTCAACTCTGTGAGTTGGATTCATACTACACAAAGCAGTTTCACAGAACGCTTCTCTTTAGTTTTTATGGGAAGATATTCCCGTTTCCAACGAAGGCCTGAAAGGGCTCCAAATATCCACTTGCAGATTCTGCCAAAACAGAGTTTCAAAACTGCTCTATCAAAAGGAAGGCTTATCACTCCCAGTTGAATGCACACATCATAAAGAGTTTTCTGAGAATGCTTCGGCCTGGTTTATAAGTGAAGATATTTCCTTTTCCACCATAGGCCTCAAAGCGCTCCAAATGAACACTTGCAGATTCTACAAAAAGAGTGTTTCATAACTGCTCTAGCAAAGGAAAGGTTCAACTCTGTGAGTTGAACACACACATCACAAAGCAGTTTGTGAGAATGCTTCTGTCCAGTTTTTATGAGAAGATATTCCCGCTTCTAACAAAGGCCTGAAAGAGCTCCAAATATCCACTTGCAGATGCTGCAAAAAGACTCTTTCCAAACTGCTCCATGAAAAGGAAGGTTCAACTCTGTGAGTTGAATGCACATATCATAAAGAAGTTTCAAAGAATGCTTCTGTCTAGGTTTTATGTGAAGATATTTCCTTTTCCACCATAGGCCTCAAAGCGCTCCAAATGAACACTTGCAGATTCTACAAAAAGAGTGTTTCAAAACTGCTCTTTCAAAAGAAGTGTTCAACTCTGTGAGTTGGATTCATACTTCACAAAGCAGTTTCAAAGAACTCTTCTGTTTAGTATTTATGGGAAGATATTCCCGTTTCCAACGAAGGCCTGAAAGGACTCCAAATATCCACTTGCAGATTCTGCAAAAACACAGTTTCAAAACTGCTCTATCAAAAGGAAGGCTTATCTCTCCGAGTTGAATGCACACATCATAAAGAGGTTTCTGAGAATGCTTCTGCCTGGTTTATAAGTGAAGATATTTCCTTTTCCACCATAGGCCTCAAAGCGCTCCAAATGAACACTTGCAGATTCTACAAAAAGAGTGTTTCAAAACTGCTCTTTCAAAAGAAGTGTTCAACTCTGTGAGTTGGATTCATACTTCACAAGGCAGTTTCACAGAACGCTTCTGTTTAGTTTTTATGGGAAGATATTCCCGTTTCCAACGAAGGCCTGAAATGGCTCCAAATATCCACTTGCAGATTCTGCCAAAACAGAGTTTCAAAACTGCTCTATCAAAAGGAAGGCTTATCACTCCGAGTTCAATGCACACATCATAAAGTGTTTTCTGAGAATGCTTCTGCCTGGTTTATAAGTGAAGATATTTCCTTTTCCACCATAGGCCTCAAAGCGCTACAAATGAACACTTGCAGATTCTACAAAAAGAGTGTTTCATAACTGCTCTAGCAAAGGAAAGGTTCAACTCTGTGAGTTGAACACACACATCACAAAGCAGTTTGTGAGAATGCTTCTGTCCAGTTTTTATGAGAAGATATTCCTGCTTCTAACAAAGGCCTGAAAGAGCTCCAAATATCCACTTGCAGATGCTGCAAAAAGACTCTTTCCAAACTGCTCCATGAAAAGGATGGTTCAACTCTGTCAGTTGAATGCACACATCATAAAGCAGTTTCAAAGAATGCTTCTGTCTAGGTTTTATGTGAAGATATTTCCTTTTCCACCATAGGCCTCAAAGCGCTCCAAATGAACACTTGCAGATTCTACAAAAAGACTGTTTCAAAACTGCTCTTTCAAAAGAAGTGTTCAACTCTGTGAGTTGGATTCATACGTCACAAAGCAGTTTCTCAGAACGCTTCTGTTTAGTTTTAATGGGAAGATATTCCCGTTTCCAACGAAGGTCTCAAAGGGCTCCGAATAACCACTTGCAGATTCTGCAAAAACACAGTTTCAAAACTGCTCTATCAAAAGGAAGGCTTATCTCTCCGAGCTGAATGCACACATCATAAAGAGGTTTCTGAGAATGCTTCTGCCTGGTTTATAAGTGAAGATATTTCCTTTTCCACCATAGGCCTCAAAGCGCTCCAAATGAACACTTGCAGATTCTACAAAAAGAGTGTTTCAAAACAGCTCTTTCAAAGGAAGTGTTCAACTCTGTGAGTTGGATTCATACTACACAAAGCAGTTTCACAGAACGCTTCTCTTTAGTTTTTATGGGAAGATATTCCCGTTTCCAACGAAGGCCTGAAAGGGCTCCAAATATCCACTTGCAGATTCTGCCAAAACAGAGTTTCAAAACTGCTCTATCAAAAGGAAGGCTTATCACTCCCAGTTGAATGCACACATCATAAAGAGTTTTCTGAGAATGCTTCGGCCTGGTTTATAAGTGAAGATATTTCCTTTTCCACCATAGGCCTCAAAGCGCTCCAAATGAACACTTACAGATTCTACAAAAAGAGTGTTTCATAACTGCTCTAGCAAAGGAAAGGTTCAACTCTGTGAGTTGAACACACACATCACAAAGCAGTTTGTGAGAATCCTTCTGTCCAGTTTTTATGAGAAGATATTCCCGCTTCTAACAAAGGCCTGAAAGAGCTCCAAATATCCACTTGCAGATGCTGCAAAAAGACTCTTTCCAAACTGCTCCATGAAAAGGAAGGTTCAACTCTGTGAGATGAATGCACACATCATAAAGAAGTTTCAAAGAATGCTTCTGTCTAGGTTTTATGTGAAGATATTTCCTTTTCCACCATAGGCCTCAAAGCGCTCCAAATGAACACTTGCAGATTCTACAAAAAGAGTGTTTCAAAACTGCTCTTTCAAAAGAAGTGTTCAACTCTGTGAGTTGGATTCATACTTCACAAAGCAGTTTCACAGAACTCTTCTGTTTAGTATTTATGGGAAGATATTCCCGTTTCCAACGAAGGCCTGAAAGGACTCCAAATATCCACTTGCAGATTCTGCAAAAACACAGTTTCAAAACTGCTCTATCAAAAGGAAGGCTTATCTCTCCGAGTTGAATGCACACATCATAAAGAGGTTTCTGAGAATGCTTCTGCCTGGTTTATAAGTGAAGATATTTCCTTTTCCACCATAGGCCTCAAAGCGCTCCAAATGAACACTTGCAGATTCTACAAAAAGAGTGTTTCAAAACTGCTCTTTCAAAAGAAGTGTTCAACTCTGTGAGTTGGATTCATACTTCACAAGGCAGTTTCACAGAACGCTTCTGTTTAGTTTTTATGGGAATATATTCCCGTTTCCAACGAAGGCCTGAAATGGCTCCAAATATCCACTTGCAGATTCTGCCAAAACAGAGTTTCAAAACTGCTCTATCAAAAGGAAGGCTTATCACTCCGAGTTCAATGCACACATCATAAAGTGTTTTCTGAGAATGCTTCTGCCTGGTTTATAAGTGAAGATATTTCCTTTTCCACCATAGGCCTCAAAGCGCTACAAATGAACACTTGCAGATTCTACAAAAAGAGTGTTTCATAACTGCTCTAGCAAAGGAAAGGTTCAACTCTGTGAGTTGAACACACACATCACAAAGCAGTTTGTGAGAATGCTTCTGTCCAGTTTTTATGAGAAGATATTCCTGCTTCTAACAAAGGCCTGAAAGAGCTCCAAATATCCACTTGCAGATGCTGCAAAAAGAGTCTTTCCAAACTGCTCCATGAAAAGGAAGGTTCAACTCTGTCAGTTGAATGCACACATCATAAAGCAGTTTCAAAGAATGCTTCTGTCTAGGTTTTATGTGAAGATATTTCCTTTTCCACCATAGGCCTCAAAGCGCTCCAAATGAACACTTGCAGATTCTACAAAAAGAGTGTTTCAAAACTGCTCTTTCAAAAGAAGTGTTCAACTCTGTGAGTTGGATTCATACGTCACAAAACAGTTTCTCAGAACGCTTCTGTTTAGTTTTTATGGGAAGATATTCCCGTTTCCAACGAAGGTCTCAAAGGGCTCCGAATAACCACTTGCAGATTCTGCAAAAACACAGTTTCAAAACTGCTCTATCAAAAGGAAGGCTTATCTCTCCGAGCTGAATGCACACATCATAAAGAGGTTTCTGAGAATGCTTCTCCCTGGTTTATAAGTGAAGATATTTCCTTTTCCACCATAGGCCTCAAAGCGCTCCAAATGAACACTTGCAGATTCTACAAAAAGAGTGTTTCAAAACAGCTCTTTCAAAGGAAGTGTTCAACTCTGTGAGTTGGATTCATACTACACAAAGCAGTTTCACAGAACGCTTCTCTTTAGTTTTTATGGGAAGATATTCCCGTTTCCAACGAAGGCCTGAAAGGGCTCCAAATATCCACTTGCAGATTCTGCCAAAACAGAGTTTCAAAACTTCTCTATCAAAAGGAAGGCTTATCACTCCCAGTTGAATGCACATATCATAAAGAGTTTTCTGAGAATGCTTCGGCCTGGTTTATAAGTGAAGATATTTCCTTTTCCACCATAGGCCTCAAAGCGCTCCAAATGAACACTTACAGATTCTACAAAAAGAGTGTTTCATAACTGCTCTATCAAAGGAAAGGTTCAACTCTGTGAGTTGAACACACACATCACAAAGCAGTTTGTGAGAATGCTTCTGTCCAGTTTTTATGAGAAGATATTCCCGCTTCTAACAAAGGCCTGAAAGAGCTCCAAATATCCACTTGCAGATGCTGCAAAAAGACTCTTTCCAAACTGCTCCATGAAAAGGAAGGTTCAACTCTGTGAGTTGAATGCACACATCATAAAGAAGTTTCAAAGAATGCTTCTGTCTAGGTTTTATGTGAAGATATTTCCTTTTCCACCATAGGCCTCAAAGCGCTCCAAATGAACACTTGCAGATTCTACAAAAAGAGTGTTTCAAAACTGCTCTTTCAAAAGAAGTGTTCAACTCTGTGAGTTGGATTCATACTTCACAAAGCAGTTTCACAGAACTCTTCTGTTTAGTATTTATGGGAAGATATTCCCGTTTCCAACGAAGGCCTGAAAGGACTCCAAATATCCACTTGCAGATTCTGCAAAAACACAGTTTCAAAACTGCTCTATCAAAAGGAAGGCTTATCTCTCCGAGTTGAATGCACACATCATAAAGAGGTTTCTGAGAATGCTTCTGCCTGGTTTATAAGTGAAGATATTTCCTTTTCCACCATAGGCCTCAAAGCGCTCCAAATGAACACTTGCAGATTCTACAAAAAGAGTGTTTCAAAACTGCTCTTTCAAAAGAAGTGTTCAACTCTGTGAGTTGGATTCATACTTCACAAGGTAGTTTCACAGAACGCTTCTGTTTAGTTTTTATGGGAAGATATTCCCGTTTCCAACGAAGGCCTGAAATGGCTCCAAATATCCACTTGCAGATTCTGCCAAAACAGAGTTTCAAAACTCCTCTATCAAAAGGAAGGCTTATCACTCCGAGTTCAATGCACACATCATAAAGTGTTTTCTGAGAATGCTTCTGCCTGGTTTATAAGTGAAGATATTTCCTTTTCCACCATAGGCCTCAAAGCGCTGCAAATGAACACTTGCAGATTCTACAAAAAGAGTGTTTCATAACTGCTCTAGCAAAGGAAAGGTTCAACTCTGTGAGTTGAACACACACATCACAAAGCAGTTTGTGAGAATGCTTCTGTCCAGTTTTTATGAGAAGATATTCCTGCTTCTAACAAAGGCCTGAAAGAGCTCCAAATATCCACTTGCAGATGCTGCAAAAAGAGTCTTTCCAAACTGCTCCATGAAAAGGAAGGTTCAACTCTGTCAGTTGAATGCACACATCATAAAGCAGTTTCAAAGAATGCTTCTGTCTAGGTTTTATGTGAAGATATTTCCTTTTCCACCACAGGCCTCAAAGCGCTCCAAATGAACACTTGCAGATTCTACAAAAAGAGTGTTTCAAAACTGCTCTTTCAAAAGAAGTGTTCAACTCTGTGAGTTGGATTCATACGTCACAAAGCAGTTTCTCAGAACGCTTCTGTTTAGTTTTTATGGGAAGATATTCCCGTTTCCAACGAAGGTCTCAAAGGGCTCCTAATAACCACTTGCAGATTCTGCAAAAACACAGTTTCAAAACTGCTCTATCAAAAGGAAGGCTTATCTCTCCGAGCTGAATGCACACATCATAAAGAGGTTTCTGAGAATGCTTCTCCCTGGTTTATAAGTGAAGATATTTCCTTTTCCACCATAGGCCTCAAAGCGCTCCAAATGAACACTTGCAGATTCTACAAAAAGAGTGTTTCAAAACAGCTCTTTCAAAGGAAGTGTTCAACTCTGTGAGTTGGATTCATACTACACAAAGCAGTTTCACAGAACGCTTCTCTTTAGTTTTTATGGGAAGATATTTCCGTTTCCAACGAAGGCCTGAAAGGGCTCCAAATATCCACTTGCAGATTCTGCCAAAACAGAGTTTCAAAACTGCTCTATCAAAAGGAAGGCTTATCACTCCCAGTTGAATGCACACATCATAAAGAGTTTTCTGAGAATGCTTCGGCCTGGTTTATAAGTGAAGATATTTCCTTTTCCACCATAGGCCTCAAAGCGCTCCAAATGAACACTTACAGATTCTACAAAAAGAGTGTTTCATAACTGCTCTAGCAAAGGAAAGGTTCAACTCTGTGAGTTGAACACACACATCACAAAGCAGTTTGTGAGAATGCTTCTGTCCAGTTTTTATGAGAAGATATTCCCGCTTCTAACAAAGGCCTGAAAGAGCTCCAAATATCCACTTGCAGATGCTGCAAAAAGACACTTTCCAAACTGCTCCATGAAAAGGAAGGTTCAACTCTGTGAGTTGAATGCACACATCATAAAGCAGTTTCAAAGAATGCTTCTGTCTAGGTTTTATGTGAAGATATTTCCTTTTCCACCATAGGCCTCAAAGCGCTCCAAATGAACACTTGCAGATTCTACAAAAAGAGTGTTTCAAAACTGCTCTTTCAAAAGAAGTGTTCAACTCTGTGAGGTGGATTAATACTTCACAAAGCAGTTTCTCAGAACGCTTCTGTTTAGTTTTTATGGGAAGATATTCCCGTTTCCAACGAAGGTCTGAAAGGGCTCCAAATAACCACTTGCAGATTCTGCAGAAACACAGTTTCAAAACTGCTCTATTAAAGGGAAGGCTTATCTCTCCGAGCTGAATGCACACATCATAAAGAGGTTTCTGAGAATGCTTCTCCCTGGTTTATAAGTGAAGATATTTCCTTTTCCACCATAGGCCTCAAAGCGCTCCAAATGAACACTTGCAGATTCTACAAAAAGAGTGTTTCAAAACAGCTCTTTCAAAGGAAGTGTTCAACTCTGTGAGTTGGATTCATACTACACAAAGCAGTTTCACAGAACGCTTCTCTTTATTTTTTATGGGAAGATATTCCCGTTTCCAACGAAGGCCTGAAAGGGCTCCAAATATCCACTTGCAGATTCTGCAAAAATAGAGTTTCAAAACTGCTCTGTTAAAAGGAAGGCTTATCTCTCTGAGTTGAATGCAGACATCATAAAGAGGATTCTGAGAATGATTCTGCCTGGTTTATATGTGAAGATATTTCCTTTTCCATCATAGGCCTCAAAGCGCTCCAAATGAACACTTGCAGATTCTACAAAAAGAGTGTTTCAAAACTGCTCTTTCAAAAGAAGTGTTCAACTCTGTGAGTTGGATTCATACTTCACAAAGCAGTTTCTCAGAACGCTTCTGTTTAGTTTTTATGGGAAGATATTCCCGTTTCCAACGAAGGCCTGAAAGGGCTCCAAATAACCACTTGCAGATTCTGCAGAAACACAGTTTCAAAACTGCTCTATCAAAAGGAAGGCTTATCTCTCCGAGCTGAATGCACACACCATAAAGAGGTTTCTCAGAATGCTTCTCCCTGGTTTATAAGTGAAGATATTTCCTTTTCCACCATAGGCCTCAAAGCACTCCAAATGAACACTTGCAGATTCTACAAAAAGAGTGTTTCAAAACAGCTCTTTCAAAGGAAGTGTTCAACTCTGTGAGTTGGATTCATACTACACAAAGCAGTTTCACAGAACGCTTCTCTTTAGTTTTTATGGGAAGATACTCCCGTTTCCAACGAAGGCCTGAAAGGGCTCCAAATATCCACTTGCAGATTCTGCAAAAATAGAGTTTCAAAACTGCTCTGTTAAAAGGAAGGCTTATCTCTCTGTGTTGAATGCAGACATCATAAAGAGGTTTCTGAGAATGCTTCTGCCTGGTTTATATGTGAAGATATTTCCTTTTCCACCATAGGCCTCAAAGCGCTCCAAATGAACACTTGCAGATTCTACAAAAGGAGTGTTTCATAACTGCTCTAGCAAAGGAAAGTTTCAACTCTGTGAGTTGAACACACACATCACAAAGCAGTTTGTGAGAATGCTTCTGTCCAGTTTTTAAGAGAAGATATTCCCGCTTCTAACAAAGGCCTGAAAGAGCTCCAAATATCCACTTGCAGATGCTGCAAAAAGACTCTTTCCAAACTGCTCCATGAAAAGGAAGGTTCAACTCTGTGAGTTGAATGCACATAAAGAAGTTTCAAAGAATGCTTCTGTCTAGGTTTTATGTGAAGATATTTCCTTTTCCACCATAGGCCTCAAAGCGCTCCAAATGAACACTTGCAGATTCTACAAAAAGAGTGTTTCAAAACTGCTCTTTCAAAAGAAGTGTTCAACTCTGTGAGTTGGATTCATACTTCACAAAGCAGTTTCACAGAACTCTTCTGTTTAGTATTTATGGGAAGATATTCCCGTTTCCAACGAAGGCCTGAAAGGACTCCAAATATCCACTTGCAGATTCTGCAAAAACACAGTTTCAAAACTGCTCTATCAAAAGGAAGGCTTATCTCTCCGAGCTGAATGCACACATCATAAAGAGCTTTCTGAGAATGCTTCTGCCTGGTTTATAAGTGAAGATATTTCCTTTTCCACCATAGGCCTCAAAGCGCTCCAAATGAACACTTGCAGATTCTACAAAAAGAGTGTTTCATAACTGCTCTAGCAAAGGAAAGGTTCAAATCTGTGAGTTGAACACACACATCACAAAGCAGTTTGTGAGAATGCTTCTGTCCAGTTTTTATGAGAAGATATTCCTGCTTCTAACAAAGGCCTGAAAGAGCTCCAAATATCCACTTGCAGATGCTGCAAAAAGAGTCTTTCCAAACTGCTCCATGAAAAGGAAGGTTCAACTCTGTCAGTTGAATGCACACATCATAAAGCAGTTTCAAAGAATGCTTCTGTCTAGGTTTTATGTGAAGATATTTCCTTTTCCACCATAGGCCTCAAAGCGCTCCAAATGAACACTTGCAGATTCTACAAAAAGAGTGTTTCAAAACTGCTCTTTCAAAAGAAGTGTTCAACTCTGTGAGTTGGATTCATACGTCACAAAACAGTTTCTCAGAACCCTTCTGTTTAGTTTTTATGGGAAGATATTCCCGTTTCCAACGAAGGTCTCAAAGGGCTCCGAATAACCACTTGCAGATTCTGCAAAAACACAGTTTCAAAACTGCTCTATCAAAAGGAAGGCTTATCTCTCCGAGCTGAATGCACACATCATAAAGAGGTTTCTGAGAATGCTTCTCCCTGGTTTATAAGTGAAGATATTTCCTTTTCCACCATAGGCCTCAAAGCGCTCCAAATGAACACTTGCAGATTCTACAAAAAGAGTGTTTCAAAACAGCTCTTTCAAAGGAAGTGTTCAACTCTGTGAGTTGGATTCATACTACACAAAGCAGTTTCACAGAACGCTTCTCTTTAGTTTTTATGGGAAGATATTCCCGTTTCCAACGAAGGCCTGAAAGGGCTCCAAATATCCACTTGCAGATTCTGCCAAAACAGAGTTTCAAAACTGCTCTATCAAAAGGAAGGCTTATCACTCCCAGTTGAATGCACACATCATAAAGAGTTTTCTGAGAATGCTTCGGCCTGGTTTATAAGTGAAGATATTTCCTTTTCCACCATAGGCCTCAAAGCGCTCCAAATGAACACTTACAGATTCTACAAAAAGAGTGTTTCATAACTGCTCTATCAAAGGAAAGGTTCAACTCTGTGAGTTGAACACACACATCACAAAGCAGTTTGTGAGAATGCTTCTGTCCAGCTTTTATGAGAAGATATTCCCGCTTCTAACAAAGGCCTGAAAGAGCTCCAAATATCCACTTGCAGATGCCGCAAAAAGACTCTTTCCAAACTGCTCCATGAAAAGGAAGGTTCAACTCTGTGAGTTGAATGCACACATCATAAAGAAGTTTCAAAGAATGCTTCTGTCTAGGTTTTATGTGAAGATATTTCCTTTTCCACCATAGGCCTCAAAGCGCTCCAAATGAACACTTGCAGATTCTACAAAAAGAGTGTTTCAAAACTGCTCTTTCAAAAGAAGTGTTCAACTCTGTGAGTTGGATTCATACTTCACAAAGCAGTTTCACAGAACTCTTCTGTTTAGTATTTATGGGAAGATATTCCCGTTTCCAACGAAGGCCTGAAAGGACTCCAAATATCCACTTGCAGATTCTGCAAAAACACAGTTTCAAAACTGCTCTATCAAAAGGAAGGCTTATCTCTCCGAGTTGAATGCACACATCATAAAGAGGTTTCTGAGAATGCTTCTGCCTGGTTTATAAGTGAAGATATTTCCTTTTCCACCATAGGCCTCAAAGCGCTCCAAATGAACACTTGCAGATTCTACAAAAAGAGTGTTTCAAAACTGCTCTTTCAAAAGAAGTGTTCAACTCTGTGAGTTGGATTCATACTTCACAAGGCAGTTTCACAGAACGCTTCTGTTTAGTTTTTATGGGAAGATATTCCCGTTTCCAACGAAGGCCTCAAATGGCTCCAAATATCCACTTGCAGATTCTGCCAAAACAGAGTTTCAAAACACCTCTATCAAAAGGAAGGCTTATCACTCCGAGTTCAATGCACACATCATAAAGTGTTTTCTGAGAATGCTTCTGCCTGGTTTATAAGTGAAGATATTTCCTTTTCCACCATAGGCCTCAAAGCGCTACAAATGAACACTTGCAGATTCTACAAAAAGAGTGTTTCATAACTGCTCTAGCAAAGGAAAGGTTCAACTCTCTGAGTTGAACACACACATCACAAAGCAGTTTGTGAGAATGCTTCTGTCCAGTTTTTATGAGAAGATATTCCTGCTTCTAACAAAGGCCTGAAAGAGCTCCAAATATCCACTTGCAGATGCTGCAAAAAGACTCTTTCCAAACTGCTCCATGAAAAGGAAGGTTCAACTCTGTCAGTTGAATGCACACATCATAAAGCAGTTTCAAAGAATGCTTCTGTCTAGGTTTTATGTGAAGATATTTCCTTTTCCACCACAGGCCTCAAAGCGCTCCAAATGAACACTTGCAGATTCTACAAAAAGAGTGTTTCAAAACTGCTCTTTCAAAAGAAGTGTTCAACTCTGTGAGTTGGATTCATACGTCACAAAGCAGTTTCTCAGAACGCTTCTGTTTAGTTTTTATGGGAAGATATTCCCGTTTCCAACGAAGGTCTCAAAGGGCTCCGAATAACCACTTGCAGATTCTGCAAAAACACAGTTTCAAAACTGCTCTATCAAAAGGAAGGCTTATCTCTCCGAGCTGAATGCACACATCATAAAGAGGTTTCTGAGAATGCTTCTCCCTGGTTTATAAGTGAAGTTATTTCCTTTTCCACCATAGGCCTCAAAGCGCTCCAAATGAACACTTGCAGATTCTACAAAAAGAGTGTTTCAAAACAGCTCTTTCAAAGGAAGTGTTCAACTCTGTGAGTTGGATTCATACTACACAAAGCAGTTTCACAGAACGCTTCTCTTTAGTTTTTATGGGAAGATATTCCCGTTTCCAACGAAGGCCTGAAAGGGCTCCAAATATCCACTTGCAGATTCTGCCAAAACAGAGTTTCAAAACTGCTCTATCAAAAGGAAGGCTTATCACTCCCAGTTGAATGCACACATCATAAAGAGTTTTCTGAGAATGCTTCGGCCTGGTTTATAAGTGAAGATATTTCCTTTTCCACCATAGGCCTCAAAGCGCTCCAAATGAACACTTACAGATTCTACAAAAAGAGTGTTTCATAACTGCTCTAGCAAAGGAAAGGTTCAACTCTGTGAGTTGAACACACACATCACAAAGCAGTTTGTGAGAATGCTTCTGTCCAGTTTTTATGAGAAGATATTCCCGCTTCTAACAAAGGCCTGAAAGAGCTCCAAATATCCACTTGCAGATGCTGCAAAAAGACACTTTCCAAACTGCTCCATGAAAAGGAAGGTTCAACTCTGTGAGTTGAATGCACACATCATAAAGAAGTTTCAAAGAATGCTTCTGTCTAGGTTTTATGTGAAGATATTTCCTTTTCCACCATAGGCCTCAAAGCTCTCCAAATGAACACTTGCAGATTCTACAAAAAGAGTGTTTCAAAACTGCTCTTTCAAAAGAAGTGTTCAACTCTGTGAGTTGGATTCATACTTCACAAAGCAGTTTCACAGAACTCTTCTGTTTAGTATTTATGGGAAGATATTCCCGTTTCCAACGAAGGCCTGAAAGGACTCCAAATATCCAATTGCAGATTCTGCAAAAACACAGTTTCAAAACTGCTCTATCAAAAGGAAGGCTTATCTCTCCGAGTTGAATGCACACATCATAAAGAGGTTTCTGAGAATGCTTCTGCCTGGTTTATAAGTGAAGATATTTCCTTTTCCACCATAGGCCTCAAAGCGCTCCAAATGAACACTTGCAGATTCTACAAAAAGAGTGTTTCAAAACTGCTCTTTCAAAAGAAGTGTTCAACTCTGTGAGTTGGATTCATACTTCACAAGGCAGTTTCACAGAACGCTTCTGTTTAGTTTTTATGGGAAGATATTCCCGTTTCCAACGAAGGCCTGAAATGGCTCCAAATATCCACTTGCAGATTCTGCCAAAACAGAGTTTCAAAACTGCTCTATCAAAAGGAAGGCTTATCACTCCGAGTTGAATGCACACATCATAAAGTGTTTTCTGAGAATGTTTCTGCCTGGTTTATAAGTGAAGATATTTCCTTTTCCACCATAGGCCTCAAAGCGCTACAAATGAACACTTGCAGATTCTACAAAAAGAGTGTTTCATAACTGCTCTAGCAAAGGAAAGGTTCAACTCTGTGAGTTGAACACACACATCACAAAGCAGTTTGTGAGAATGCTTCTGTCCAGTTTTTATGAGAAGATATTCCTGCTTCTAACAAAGGCGTGAAAGAGCTCCAAATATGCACTTGCAGATGCTGCAAAAAGAGTCTTTCCAAACTGCTCCATGAAAAGGAAGGTTCAACTCTGTCAGTTGAATGCACACATCATAAAGCAGTTTCAAAGAATGCTTCTGTCTAGGTTTTATGTGAAGATATTTCCTTTTCCACCATAGGCCTCAAAGCGCTCCAAATGAACAGTTGCAGATTCTACAAAAAGAGTGTTTCAAAACGCTCTTTCAAAAGAAGTGTTCAACTCTGTGAGGTGGATTCATACTTCACAAAGCAGTTTCTCAGAACGCCTCTGTTTAGTTTTTATGGGAAGATATTCCCGTTTCCAACGAAGGTCTGAAAGGGCTCCAAATAACCACTTGCAGATTCTGCAGAAACACAGTTTCAAAACTGCTCTATTAAAGGGAAGGCTTATCTCTCCGAGCTGAATGCACACATCATAAAGAGGTTTCTGAGAATGCTTCTCCCTGGTTTATAAGTGAAGATATTTCCTTTTCCACCATAGGCCTCAAAGCGCTCCAAATGAACACTTGCAGATTCTACAAAAAGAGTGTTTCAAAACAGCTCTTTCAAAGGAAGTGTTCAACTCTGTGAGTTGGATTCATACTACACAAAGCAGTTTCACAGAACGCTTCTCTTTATTTTTTATGGGAAGATATTCCCGTTTCCAACGAAGGCCTGAAAGGGCTCCAAATATCCACTTGCAGATTCTGCAAAAATAGAGTTTCAAAACTGCTCTGTTAAAAGGAAGGCTTATCTCTCTGAGTTGAATGCAGACATCATAAAGAGGTTTCTGAGAATGATTCTGCCTGGTTTATATGTGAAGATATTTCCTTTTCCATCATAGGCCTCAAAGCGCTCCAAATGAACACTTGCAGATTCTACAAAAAGAGTGTTTCAAAACTGCTCTTTCAAAAGAAGTGTTCAACTCTGTGAGTTGGATTCATACTTCGCAAAGCAGTTTCTCAGAACGCTTCTGTTTAGTTTTTATGGGAAGATATTCCCGTTTCCAACGAAGGTCTGAAAGGGCTCCAAATAACCACTTGCAGATTCTGCAGAAACACAGTTTCAAAACTGCTCTATCAAAAGGAAGGCTTATCTCTCCGAGCTGAATGCACACATCATAAAGAGGTCTCTCAGAATGCTTCTCCCTGGTTTATAAGTGAAGATATTTCCTTTTCCACCATAGGCCTCAAAGCGCTCCAAATGAACACTTGCAGATTCTACAAAAAGAGTGTTTCAAAACAGCTCTTTCAAAGGAAGTGTTCAACTCTGTGAGTTGGATTCATACTACACAAAGCAGTTTCACAGAACGCTTCTCTTTAGTTTTTATGGGAAGATAATCCCGTTTCCAACGAAGGCCTGAAAGGGCTCCAAATATCCACTTGCAGATTCTGCAAAAATAGAGTTTCAAAACTGCTCTGTTAAAAGGAAGGCTTATCTCTCTGAGTTGAATGCAGACATCATAAAGAGGTTTCTGAGAATGCTTCTGCCTGGTTTATATGTGAAGATATTTCCTTTTCCACCATAGGCCTCAAAGCGCTCCAAATGAACACTTGCAGATTCTACAAAAGGAGTGTTTCATAACTGCTCTAGCAAAGGAAAGGTTCAACTCTGTGAGTTGAACACACACATCACAAAGCAGTTTGTGAGAATGCTTCTGTCCAGTTTTTAAGAGAAGATATTCCCGCTTCTAACAAAGGCCTGAAAGAGCTCCAAATATCCACTTGCAGATGCTGCAAAAAGACTCTTTCCAAACTGCTCCATGAAAAGGAAGGTTCAACTCTGTCAGTTGAATGCACATAAAGAAGTTTCAAAGAATGCTTCTGTCTAGGTTTTATGTGAAGATATTTCCTTTTCCACCATAGGCCTCAAAGCGCTCCAAATGAACACTTGCAGATTCTACAAAAAGAGTGTTTCAAAACTGCTCTTTCAAAAGAAGTGTTCAACTCTGTGAGTTGGATTCATACGTCACAAAGCAGTTTCTCAGAACGCTTCTGTTTAGTTTTTATGGGAAGATATTCCCGTTTCCAACGAAGGTCTCAAAGGGCTCCAAATAACCACTTGCAGATTCCGCAAAAACACAGTTTCAAAACTGCTCTATCAAAAGGAAGGCTTATCTCTCCGAGCTGAATGCACACATCATAAAGAGGTTTCTGAGAATGCTTCTCCCTGGTTTATAAGTGAAGATATTTCCTTTTCCACCATAGGCCTCAAAGCGCTCCAAATGAACACTTGCAGATTCTACAAAAAGAGTGTTTCAAAACAGCTCTTTCAAAGGAAGTGTTCAACTCTGTGAGTTGGATTCATACTACACAAAGCAGTTTCACAGAACGCTTCTCTTTAGTTTTTATGGGAAGATATTCCCGTTTCCAACGAAGGGCTGAAAGGGCTCCAAATATCCACTTGCAGATTCTGCCAAAACAGAGTTTCAAAACTGCTCTATCAAAAGGAAGGCTTATCACTCCCAGTTGAATGCACACATCATAAAGAGTTTTCTGAGAATGCTTCGGCCTGGTTTATAAGTGAAGATATTTCCTTTTCCACCATAGGCCTCAAAGCGCTCCAAATGAACACTTGCAGATTCTACAAAAAGAGTGTTTCATAACTGCTCTAGCAAAGGAAAGGTTCAACTCTGTGAGTTGAACACACACATCACAAAGCAGTTTGTGAGAATGCTTCTGTCCAGTTTTTATGAGAAGATATTCCCGCTTCTAACAAAGGCCTGAAAGAGCTCCAAATATCCACTTGCAGATGCTGCAAAAAGACTCTTTCCAAACTGCTCCATGAAAAGGAAGGTTCAACTCTGTGAGTTGAATGCACACATCATAAAGAAGTTTCAAAGAATGCTTCTGTCTAGGTTTTATGTGAAGATATTTCCTTTTCCACCATAGGCCACAAAGCGCTCCAAATGAACACTTGCAGATTCTACAAAAAGAGTGTTTCAAAACTGCTCTTTCAAAAGAAGTGTTCAACTCTGTGAGTTGGATTCATACTTCACAAAGCAGTTTCACAGAACTCTTCTGTTTAGTATTTATGGGAAGATATTCCCGTTTCCAACGAAGGCCTGAAAGGACTCCAAATATCCACTTGCAGATTCTGCAAAAACACAGTTTCAAAACTGCTCTATCAAAAGGAAGGCTTATCTCTCCGAGTTGAATGCGCACATCATAAAGAGGTTTCTGAGAATGCTTCTGCCTGGTTTATAAGTGAAGATATTTCCTTTTCCACCATAGGCCTCAAAGCGCTCCAAATGAACACTTGCAGATTCTACAAAAAGAGTGTTTCAAAACTGCTCTTTCAAAAGAAGTGTTCAACTCTGTGAGTTGGATTCATACTTCACAAGGCAGTTTCACAGAACGCTTCTGTTTAGTTTTTATGGGAAGATATTCCCGTTTCCAACGAAGGCCTGAAATGGCTCCAAATATCCACTTGCAGATTCTGCCAAAACAGAGTTTCAAAACTGCTCTATCAAAAGGAAGGCTTATCACTCCGAGTTCAATGCACACATCATAAAGTGTTTTCTGAGAATGCTTCTGCCTCGTTTATAAGTGAAGATATTTCCTTTTCCACCATAGGCCTCAAAGCGCTACAAATGAACACTTGCAGATTCTACAAAAAGAGTGTTTCATAACTGCTCTAGCAAAGGAAAGGTTCAACTCTGTGAGTTGAACACACACATCACAAAGCAGTTTGTGAGAATGCTTCTGTCCAGTTTTTATGAGAAGATATTCCTGCTTCTAACAAAGGCCTGAAAGAGCTCCAAATATCCACTTGCAGATGCTGCAAAAAGAGTCTTTCCAAACTGCTCCATGAAAAGGAAGGTTCAACTCTGTCAGTTGAATGCACACATCATAAAGCAGTTTCAAAGAATGCTTCTGTCTAGGTTTTATGTGAAGATATTTCCTTTTCCACCATAGGCCTCAAAGCGCTCCAAATGAACAATTGCAGATTCTACAAAAAGAGTGTTTCAAAACTGCTCTTTCAAAAGAAGTGTTCAACTCTGTGAGTTGGATTCATACGTCACAAAACAGTTTCTCAGAACGCTTCTGTTTAGTTTTTATGGGAAGATATTCCCGTTTCCAACGAAGGTCTCAAAGGGCTCCGAATAACCACTTGCAGATTCTGCAAAAACACAGTTTCAAAACTGCTCTATCAAAAGGAAGGCTTATCTCTCCGAGCTGAATGCACACATCATAAAGAGGTTTCTGAGAATGCTTCTCCCTGGTTTATAAGTGAAGATATTTCCTTTTCCACCATAGGCCTCAAAGCGCTCCAAATGAACACTTGCAGATTCTACAAAAAGAGTGTTTCAAAACAGCTCTTTCAAAGGAAGTGTTCAACTCTGTGAGTTGGATTCATACTACACAAAGCAGTTTCACAGAACGCTTCTCTTTATTTTTTATGGGAAGATATTCCCGTTTCCAACGAAGGCCTGAAAGGGCTCCAAATATCCACTTGCAGATTCTGCCAAAACAGAGTTTCAAAACTGCTCTATCAAAAGGAAGGCTTATCACTCCCAGTTGAATGCACACATCATAAAGAGTTTTCTGAGAATGCTTCGGCCTGGTTTATAAGTGAAGATATTTCCTTTTCCACCATAGGCCTCAAAGCGCTCCAAATGAACACTTACAGATTCTACAAAAAGAGTGTTTCATAACTGCTCTATCAAAGGAAAGGTTCAACTCTGTGAGTTGAACACACACATCACAAAGCAGTTTGTGAGAATGCTTCTGTCCAGTTTTTATGAGAAGATATTCCCGCTTCTAACAAAGGCCTGAAAGAGCTCCAAATATCCACTTGCAGATGCTGCAAAAAGACTCTTTCCAAACTGCTCCATGAAAAGGAAGGTTCAACTCTGTCAGTTGAATGCACACATCATAAAGAAGTTTCAAAGAATGCTTCTGTCTAGGTTTTCTGTGAAGATATTTCCTTTTCCACCATAGGCCTCAAAGCGCTCCAAATGAACACTTGCAGATTCTACAAAAAGAGTGTTTCAAAACTGCTCTTTCAAAAGAAGTGTTCAACTCTGTGAGTTGGATTCATACTTCACAAAGCAGTTTCACAGAACTCTTCTGTTTAGTATTTATGGGAAGATATTCCCGTTTCCAACGAAGGCCTGAAAGGACTCCAAATATCCACTTGCAGATTCTGCAAAAACACAGTTTCAAAACTGCTCTATCAAAAGGAAGGCTTATCTCTCCGAGTTGAATGCACACATCATAAAGAGGTTTCTGAGAATGCTTCTGCCTGGTTTATAAGTGAAGATATTTCCTTTTCCACCATAGGCCTCAAAGCGCTCCAAATGAACACTTGCAGATTCTACAAAAAGAGTGTTTCAAAACTGCTCTTTCAAAAGAAGTGTTCAACTCTGTCAGTTGGATTCATACTACACAAAGCAGTTTCACAGAACGCTTCTGTTTAGTTTTTATGGGAAGATCTTCCCGTTTCCAACGGAGGCCTGAAAGGGCTCCAAATATCCACTTTCAGATTCTGCAAAAACAGAGTTTCAAAACTGATCTATCAAAAGGAAGGCTTATCTCTCCGAGTTGAATGAACACATCATAAAGAGGTTTCTGAGAATGCTTCTGCCTGGTTTATAAGTGAAGATATTTCCTTTTCCACCTGAGGCCTCAAAGCACTCCAAATGAACACTTTCAGATCCTACAAAAAGAGTGCTTCAAAACTGCTCTTTCAAAGGAAGTGTTCAACTCTGTGAGTTGGATTCATACCACACAAAGCAGTTTCACAGAATGCTTCTGTTTATTTTTTTGGGAAGATATTCCCGTTTCCAACGAAGGCCTGAAATGCTCCAAATATCCACTTGCAGATTCTGCAAAAACAGAGTTCCAAAACTGCAGTATCCAAAGGAAGGCTTATCTCTCCGAGTTGAATGCACTCATCATAAAGGGGTTTCTGAGAATGCTTCCGCCTGGTTTATAAGTGAAGATATTTCCTTTTCCACCACAGGCCTCAAAGCGCTCCAAATGAACACATGCAGATTCTACAAAAAGAGTGTTTCATAACTGCTGTAGCAAAGGAAATTTTCAACTCAGTGAGTTGAACACACACATCACAAAGCAGTTTGTGAGAATGCTTCTGTCCAGTTTTTATGGGAAGATATTCCCATTTCTAACAAAGGCCTGAAATAGCTCCAAATATCCACTTGCAGAGGCTGCAAAAAGACTCTTTCCAAACTGCTCCATGAAAAGGAATGTTCAACTCGGTGAGTTGAATGCACACATCATAAAGAATTTTCAAACAATGCTTCTGTCTAGGTTTTATGTGAAGATATTTCCTTTTCCACCAAAGGCCTCAAAGCGCTCCAAATGAACGCTTGCAGATTCTACAAAAAGAGTGTTGGAAAACTGCTCTTTCAAAAGAAGTGTTCAACTCTGTGAGTTGGATTCATACTTCACAAAGCAGTTTCACAGAACGCTTCTGTTTATTTTTTAAGGGAACGTATTCCCGTTTCCATCAAAGGCCTGAAAGTCCTCCAAATATCCACTTGCAGATTCTGCAGAAACAGAGTTTCAAAACTGCTCTATCAAAAGGAATGCTTATCTCTCCGAGTTGACTGCACACATAATAAAGTGGTTTCTGAGAATGCTTCTGCCAGGTTTATAAGTGAAGATATTTCCTTTTCCACCATGGGCCTCAAAGCGCTCCAAATGAACACTTGCAGATCCTACAAAAAGAGTGCTTCAAAACT
The DNA here is from genome assembly GCF_028885625.2 of Pongo pygmaeus. Classification (NCBI taxonomy): domain Eukaryota; kingdom Metazoa; phylum Chordata; class Mammalia; order Primates; family Hominidae; genus Pongo; species Pongo pygmaeus. The sequence continues at coordinate 24,281,247 of NC_085930.1, forward strand.
GCTCTTTCAAAGGAAGTGTTCAACTCTGTGAGTTGGATTCATACCACACAAAGCAGTTTCACAGAACGCTTCTGTTTATTTTTTTGGGAAGATATTCCCGTTTCCAACGAAGGCCTGAAAGGGCTCCAAATATCCACTTGCAAATTCTGCAAAAATAGAGTTTCAAAACTGCTCTGTCAAAAGGAAGGCTTATCTCTCTGAGTTGAATGCAGACATCATAAAGAGGTTTCTGAGAATACTTCTGCCTGGTTTATATGTGAAGATATTTCCTTTTCCACCATAGGCCTCAAAGCGCTCCAAATGAACACTTGCAGATTCTACAAAAAGAGTGTTTCATAACTACTCTAGCAAAGGAAAGGTTCAACTCTGTGAGTTGAACACACACATCACAAAGCAGTTTCTGAGAATGCTTCTGTCCAGTTTTAATTGGAAGATATTCCCGCTTCTAACAAAGGCCTGAAAGAGCTCCAAATATCCACTTGTAGATGCTGCAAAAAGACTCTTTCCAAACTGCTCCATGAAAAGGAAGGTTCAACTCTGTGAGTTGAATGCACACATCATAAAGAAGTTTGAAAGAATGCTTCTGTCTAGGTTTTATGTGAAGATATTTCCTTTTCCACCATAGGTCTCAAAGCGCTCCAAATGAACACTTGCAGATTCTACAAAAAGAGTGTTTCAAAACTGCTCTTTCAAAAGAAGTGTTCAACTCTGTGAGTTGGATTCATACTTCACAAAGCAGTTTCACAGAACGCTTCTGTTTAGTTTTTATGGGAAGATATTCCCGTTTCCAACGAAGGCCTGAAAGGGCTCCAAATAACCACTTGCAGATTCTGCAGAAACACAGTTTCGAAACTGCTCTAGCAAAACTTAGGCTTATCTCTCTGAGTTGAATGCACGCATAATAAAGAGGTTTCTGAGAATGCTTCTGCCTGGTTTATAAGTGAAGATATTTCCTTTTCCACCATAGGCCTCAAAGCGCTCCAAATGAACACTTGCAGATTCTACAAAAAGAGTGTTTCATAACTGCTCTAGCAAAGGAAAGGTTCAACTCTGTGAGTTGAACACACACATCACAAAGCAGTTTGTGAGAATGCTTCTGTCCAGTTTTTATAAGAAGATATTCCTGTTTCTAACTAAGGCCTGAAAGAGCTCCAAATATCCACCTGCAGATCCTGCAAAAAGACTCTTTCCAAACTGCTCCATGAAAAGGAAGGTTCAACTCTGTGAGTTGAATGCACACATCATAAAGAAGTTTCAAAGAATGCTTCTGTCTAGGTTTTATGTGAAGATATTTCCTTTTCCACAATAGACCTCAAAGCGCTCCAAATGAACACTTGCAGATTCTACAAAAAGAGTGTTTCAAAACTGCTCTTTCAAAAGAAGTGTTCAACTCTGTGAGTTGGATTCATACTACACAAAGCAGTTTCACAGAACGCTTCTGTTTAGTTTTTATTGGAAGATATTCCAGTTTCCAACGAAGGCCTGAAAGGGTTCCAAATATCCACTAGCAGATTCTGCAAAAACAGAGTTTCAAAACAGCTCTATCAAAAGGAAGGCTTATCTCTCCCAGTTGAATGCACACATCATAAAGAGGTTTCTGAGAATGCTTCGGCCTGGTTTATAAGTGAAGATATTTCCTTTTCCACCATAGGCCTCAAAGCCCTCCAAATGAACACTTGCAGATTCTACAGAAAGAGTGTTTCAAAACTGCTCTTTCAAAAGAAGTGTTCAACTCTGTGAGTTGGATTCATACTACACAAAGCAGTTTCACAGAACGCTTCGGTTTAGTTTTTATGGGAAGATATTACCGTTTCCAACGAAGGCCTGAAAGGGTTCCAAATATCGACTAGCAGATTCTGCAAAAACAGAGTTTCAAATCTGCTCTATCAAAAGGAAGGCTTATCTCTCTGAGTTGAATGCACGCATAATAAAGAGGTTTCTGAGAATGCTTCTGCCTGGTTTATAAGTGAAGATATTTCCTTTTCCACCATAGGCCTCAAAGCGCTCCAAATGAACACTTGCAGATTCTACAAAAAGAGTGTTTCAAAACTGCTCTTTCAAAAAAAGTGTTCAACTCTGTGAGTTGGATTCATACCTCACAAAGCAGTTTCACAGAACGCTTCTGTTATTTTTTATGGGAAGATATTCCCGTTTCCAACGATGGCCTGAAAGGGTTCCAAATATCCACTAGCAGATTCTGCAAATACCGAGTTTCAAAACTGCTCTATCAAAAGGAAGGCTTATCTCTCCGAGTTGAATGCACACATCATAAAGTGGTTTCTGAGAATGCTTCTGCCTGGTTTATAACTGAAGATATTTCCTTTTCCACCATAGGCCTCAAAGCGCTCCAAATTAACACTTGCAGATTCCACAAAAACAGTGTTTCATAACTGCTCTAGCAAACGAAAGGTTAAACTCTGTTAGTTGAACTCACACATCACAAAGCAGTTTGTGAGAATGCTTCTGTACTCTTTTTATGGGAAGATATTCCCATTTCTAACAAAGGCCTGAAAGAGCTCCAAATATCCACTTGCAGATGCTGCAAAAAGATTCTTTCCAATCTGCTCCATGAAAAGGAAGTTTCAACTCTGTGAGCTGAATGCACACATCATGAAGAAGTTTCAAAGAATGCTTCTGTCTAGGTTTTATGTGAAGATATTTCCTTTTCCACCATAGGCCTCAAAGCGCTCCAAATGAACACTTGCAGATTCTACAAAAAGAGTGTATCAAAACTGCTCTTTCAAAAGAAGTGTTCAACTCTGTGAGTTGGATTCATACTACACAAAGCAGTTTCGCAGAACGCTTCTGTTTAGTTTTTCTTGGAAGATATTCCCGTTTCCAACGAAGGCCTGAAAGGGTTCCAAATATCCACTAGCAGATTCTGCAAAAAGACTCTTTCCAAACTGCTCCATGAAAAGGAAGTTTCAACTCTATGAGTTAAGTGCAGACATCATAAAGAAGTTTCAAAGAGTGCTTCTGTCTAGGTTTTATGTGAAGATATTTCCTTTTCCGCCATAGGCCTCAAAGCGCTCCAAATGAACACTTGCAGATTCTACAAAAAGAGTGTTTCAAAACTGCTCTTTCAAAAAAAGTGTTCAACTCTGTGAGTTGGATTCATAGTACACAAAGCAGTTTCACAGAACGCTTCTGTTTAGTTTTTTTTTTTTTTTTTCTTTTATTATGATTATGATTATTATTATTATTATACTTTTGGTTTTATGGTACATGTGCGCAATGTGCAGGTAAGTTACATATGTATACATGTGCCATGCTGGTGCGCTGCACCCACCAACTCGTCATCTAGCATTAGGTATATCTCCCACTGCTATCCCTCCCCCCTCACCCCACCCCACAACATTCCCCAGAGTGTGAAATTCCCCTTCCTGTGTCCATGTGTTCTCATTGTTCAATTCCCACCTATGAGTGAGAATATGCGGTGTTTGGTTTTTTGCTCTTGCGATAATTTACTGAGAATGATGATTTCCATTTTCATCCATGTCCCTACAAAGGACGTGAACTCATCCTTTTTTATGGCTGTTGGTGGGACTGTAAACTAGTTCAACCCTTGTGGAAGTCAGTGTGGCGATTCCTCAGGGATCTAGAACTAGAAATTCCATTCGACCCAGCCATCCCATTACTGGGTATATACCCAAAGAACTATAAATCATGCTGCTATAAAGACACATGCACACGTATGTTTATTGCGGCATTATTCACAATAGCAAAGACTTGGAACCAACCCAAATGTCCAACAATGATAGACTGGATTAAGAAAATGTGGCACATATACACCATGGAATAGTATGCAGCCATAAAAAATGATGAGTTCTGTTTAGTTTTTATGGGAAGATATTACCGTTTCCAACGAAGGCCTGAAAGGGTTCCAAATATCCACTAGCAGATTCTACAAAAACACAGTTTCAAAACTGCTCTATAAAAAGGAAGGCTTATGTCTCTGAGTTGAATGCACACATCATAAAGAGGTTTCTGAGAATGCTTCTCCCTGGTTTATATGTGAAGATATTTCCTTTTCCACCATAGGCCTCAAAGCCCTCCTAATGAACACTTGCAGATTCTAAAAAAGTGTGTTTCATAACTGCTCTAGCAAAGGAAAGGTTCAACCCTGTGAGTTGAACACACACATCACAAAGCAGTTTGTGAGAATGCTTCTGTCCTTTTTTTATGGGAAGATATTCCCGTTTCTAACAAAGGCCTGAAAGATCTCCAAATATCCACATGCAGATGCTGCAAAAAGACTCTTTCCAAACTGCTCCATGAAAAGGAAGGTTCAACTCTGTGAGTTGAACGCACACATCATAAAGAAGTTTCAAAGAATGCTTCTGTCTAGGTTTTATGTGAAGATATTTCCTTTTCCACCATAGGACTCAACGCGCTCCAAATGAACACTTGCAGATTCTACAAAAAGAGTGTTTCAAAACTGCTCTTTCAAAAGAAGTGTTCAACTCTGTGAGTTGGATTCATACTTCACAAAGTCTCACAGAACGCTTCTGTTTAGTTTTTAATGGAAGATATTCCCGTTTCCAACGAAGGCCTCAAAGGGCTCCAAATATCCACTTGCAGATTCTGCAAAAACAGATTTTCAAAACTGCTCTCTCAAAAGGAATGCTTAGCTCTCCGAGTTGAATGCACACATCATAAAGAGGTTTCTGAGAATGCTTCTGCCTGGCTTATATGTGAAGATATTTCCTTTTCCACCATAGGCCTCAAAGCGCTCCAAATGAACACTTGCACATTCTACAAAAAGAGTGTTTCAAAACTGCTCTTTCAATAGAAGTGTTCAACTCTGTGGGTTGGATTCATACTTCACAAAGCAGTCTCACAGAACTCTTCTGTTTAGTTTTTATGGGAAGATATTCCCGTTTCCAACGAAGGCCTGAAAGGGCTCCAAATATCCACTTGCAGATTCTGCAAAAACGGAGTTTCAAAACTGCTCTATCAAAACGAAGGCTTATTTCTGAGTTGAATGCACACGTCATAAAGTGGTTACTAAGAATGCTTCTGCCTGGTTTATAAGTGAAGATATTTCCTTTTCCACCATAGGCCACAAAGCGCTCCAAGTGAACACTTGCAGATTCTACAAAAAGAGTGTTTCATAACTGCTGTAGCAAAGGAAAGGTTCAACTCTGTGAGTTGAACACACACATCACAAAGCAGTTTGTGAGCATGCTTCTGTCCAGTTTTTATGGGAAGATATTCCCGTTTATAACAAAGGCCTGAAAGGGCTCCAAATATCCACTTGCAGATGCTGCAAAAAGACTCTTTCCAAACTGCTCCATGAAAAGGAAGGTTCAACTCTGTGAGTTGAATGCACACATCATAAAGAAGTTTCAAAGAATGCTTCTGTCTAGGTTTTATGTGAAGATATTTCCTTTTCCACCATAGGCCTCAAAGCGTTCCAAATGAACACTTGCAGATTCTACAAAAAGAGTGTTTCAAAACTGCTCTTTCAAAAGAAGTGTTCAACTCTGTGAGTTGGATTCATACTACACAAAGCAGTTTCACAGAACGCTTCTGTTTAGTTTTTATGGGAAGATATTCCCGTTTCCAACGAAGGCCTGAAAGGGTTCCAAATATCCTCTAGCAGATTCTGCAAAAACAGAGTTTCAAAACTGCTCCATCAAAAGGAAGACTTAGCTCTCCGAGTTGAATGCACACATCATAAAGAGGTTTCTGAGAAAGCTTCTGCCTCGTTTATAAGTGAAGATATTTCCTTTTCCAGCATAGGCCTCAAAGCGCTCCAAATGAACACTTGCAGATTCTACAAAAAGAGTGTTTCAAAACTGCTCTTTCAAAAGAAGTGTTCAACTCTGTGAGTTGGATTCATACTTCACAAAGCAGTCTCACAGAACGCTTCTGTTTAGTTTTTCTGGGAAGATATTCCCTTTTCCAACGAAGGCCTGAAAGGGTTCCAAATATCCACTAGCAGATTCTGCAAAAAGACTCTTTCCAAACTGCTCCATGAAAAGGAAGGTTCAACTCTATGAGTTAAGTGTAGACATCATAAGGAAGTTTCAAAGAGTGCTTCTGTCTAGGTTTTAGGTGAAGATATTTCCTTTTCCAACATAGGCCTCAAAGCGCTGCAAATGAACACTTGCAGATTCTAAAAAAACAGTATTTCAAAACTGCTCTTTCAAAAGAAGTGTTCAACTCTGTGAGTTGGATTCATACTTCACAAAGCAGTCTCACAGAACTCTTGTGTTTAGTTTTTATGGGAAGATATTCCCGTTTCCAACCAAGGCCTGAAAGGGCTCCAAATATCCACTTGCAGATTCTGCAAAAACGGAGTTTCAAATCTGCTCTATCAAAACGAAGGCTTATCTCTCTGAGTTGAATGCACACATCATAAAGTGTTTACTGAGAATGCTTCTGCGTGGTTTATAAGTGAAGATATTTCCTTTTCCACCGTAGGCCTCAAAGCGCTCCAAATGAACATTTGCAGATTCTACAAGAAGAGTGTTTCATAACTGCTCTAGCAAAGGAAAGGTTCAACTCTGTGAGGTGAACACACACATCACAAAGCAGTTTGTGAGAATGCTTCTGTCCAGTTTTTATAGGAAGATATTCCCTTTTCTAACAAAGGCCTGAAAGAGATCCAAATATCCACTTGCAAATGCTGCAAAAAGACTCTTTCCAAACTGCTTCATGAAAAGGAAGGTTCAACTCTATGAGTTAAGTGCAGACATCATAAAGAAGTTTAAAAGAGTGCTTCTGTCTAGGTTTTATATGAAGATATTTCCTTTTCCTCCATAGGCCTCAAAGCGCTCCAAATGAACACTTGCAGATTCTGCAAAAAGAGTGTTTCAAAACTGCTCTTTCAAAAGAAGTGTTCAACTCTGTGAGTTGGATTCACACTTCACAAAGCAGTCTCACAGAACTCTTCTGTTTAGTTTTTATGGGAAGATATTTCCGTTTCCGACGAAGGCCAGAAAGGGCTCCAAATATCCACTTGCAGATTCTGCAAAAACGGAGTTTCAAAACTGCTCTATCAAAACGAAGGCTTATCTCTCTGAGTTGAATGCACACATCATAAAGTGGTTACTGAGAATGCTTCTGCCTGGTTTATAATTGAAGATATTTCCTTTTCCACCGTAGGCCTCAAAGCGCTCCAAATGAACACTTGCAGATTCTACAAAAAGAGGGTTTCATAACTGCTGTAGCAAAGGAAAGGTTCAACTCTGCGATTTGAACACACACATCACAAAGCAGTTTGTGAGGACGCTTCTGTCCAGTTTTTATGGGAAGATATTCCCGGTTCTAAGAAAGGCCTGAAAGAGCTCCAAATATACACTTGCAGATGCTGCAAAAAGACTCTTTCCAAACTGCTCCATGAAAAGGAATGTTCAACTCTGTGACTTGAATGCACACATCATGAAGAAGTTTCAAAGAATGCTTCTGTCTAGGTTTTATGTGAAGATATTTCCTTTTCCACCATAGGCCTCAAAGCGCTCCAAATGAACACTTGCAGATTCTACAAAAAGAGTGTTTCAAAACTGCTCTTTCAAAAGAAGTGTTCAACTCCGTGAGTTGGATTCATACTACACAAAGCAGTTTCACACAACGCTTCTGTTTAGTTTTTTTGGGAAAATATTCCCGTTTCCAACGAAGGCCTGATAGTGCTCCAAATATCCACTTGCAGATTCTGCAAAAACACAGTTTCAAAACTGGTCTATCAAAAGGAAGGCTTATCTCTCTGAGTTGAGTGCACACATCCTAAAGAGGTTTCTGAGAATGCTTCTGCCTGGTTTATATGTGAAGATATTTCCTTTTCCACCATAGGCCTCAAAGCCCTCCTAATGAACACTTCCGGATCCTACAAAAAGTGTGTTTCATAACTGCTCTAGCAAAGGAAAGGTTCAACCCTGTGAGTTGAACACAAACATCACAAAGCAGTTTGTGAGAATACTTCTGTCCTGTTTTTATGGGAAGATATTCCCGTTTCTAAAAAAGGCCCGAAAGAGCTCCAAATATCCACTTGCAGATGCTTCAAAAAGACTCTTTCCAAACTGCTCCATGAAAAGGAAGGTTCAACTCTGTGAGTTGAATGCACACATCATAAAGAAGTTTCAAAGAATGCTTCTGTCTAGGTTTTATGTGAAGATATTTCCTTTTCCACCATAGGCCTCAAAGCGCTCCAAATGAACACTGGCAGATTCTACAAAAAGAGTGTTTCAAAACTGCTCTTTCAAAAGAAGTGTTCAACTCTGTGAGTTGGATTCATACTTCAAAAAGCAGTTTCACAGAACCCTTCTGTTTAGTTTTTATGGGAAGAAATTCCCGCTTCCAACGAAGGCCTGAAAGGGCTCCAATTATCCGCTTGCAGATTCTGCAAAAACAGAGTTTCGAAACTGCTCTATCAAAAGGAATCCTTAGCTCTCCGAGTTGAATGCACACATCATAAAGAGGTTTCTGAGAATGCTTCTGCCTGGCTTATATGTGAAGATATTTCCTTTTCCACCATAGGCCTCAAAGCGCTGCAAATGAACACTTGCAGATTCTACAAAAAGAGTGTTTCAAAACTGCTCTTTCAAAAGAAGTGTTCAACTCTGTGAGTTGGATTCATACTTCACAAAGCAGTCTCACAGAACTCTTCTGTTTAGTTTTTATGGGAAGATATTCCCGTTTCCAACGAAGACCTGAAAGGGCTCCAAATATCCACTTGCAGATTCTTCAAAAACGGAGTTTCGAAACTGCTCTAGCAAAACGAAGGCTTATCTCTCTGAGTTGAATGCACACATCATACAGTGGTTACTGAGAATGCTTCTGCCTGGTTTATAAGTGAAGATATTTCCTTTTCCACCGTAGGCCTCAAAGCACTCCAAATGAACACTTGCAGATTCTACAAAAAGAGTGTTTCATAGCTGATCTAGCAAAGGAAAGGTTCGACTCTGTGATTTGAACACACACATCACAAAGCAGTTTGTGAGCATGCTTCTGTCCAGTTTTTATGGGAAGATATTCCCGTTTCTAACAAAGGCCTCAAAGAGCTCCAAATATCCACTTGCAGATGCTGCAAAAAGATTCTTTCCAATCTGCTCCATGAAAAGGAAGGTTCAACTCTGTGAGTTGAATGCACACATCATAAAGAAGTTTCAAAGAATGATTCTGTCTGGGTTTTATGTGAAGATATTTCCTTTTCCACCATAGGCCTCAAAGCGCTCCAAATGAACACTTGCATATTCTACAAAAAGAGTGTTTCAAAACTGCTCTTTCAAACGAAGTGTTCAACTCTGTGAGTTGGATTCATACTTCACAAAGCAGTCTCACAGAACGTTTCTGTTTAGTTTTTATGGGAAGATATTCCCGTTTCCAACGAAGGCCTGAAAGGGCTCCAAATACCCACTTGCAGATTCTGCAAAAACACAGTTTCAAAACTGCTCTATCAAAAGGAAGGCTTATCTCTCCGAGTTGAATGCACACACCATAAAGAGGTTTCTGAGAATGCTTCTGCCTGGTTTATAAGTGAAGATATTTCCTTTTCCACCATAGGCCTCAAAGCGCTCCAAATGAACACTTGCAGATTCTACAAAAAGAGTGTTTCAAAACTGCTCTTTCAAAAGAAGTGTTCAACTCTGTGAGTTGGATTCATACTACACAAAGCAGTTTCACAGAACGCTTCTGTTTAGTTTTTATGGGAAGATATTACCGTTTCCAACGAAGGCCTGAAAGGGTTCAAAATATCCACTAGCAGATTCTGCAAAAACAGAGTTTCAAAACTGCTCTATCAAAAGGAAGGCTTATCTCTCCGAGTTGAATGCACACATCATAAAGAGGTTTCTGAGAATGCTTCTGCCTGGTTTATAAGTCAAGATATTTCCTTTTCCACCATAGGCCTCCAAGCGCTCCAAATGAACACTTGCAGATTCTACAAAAAGAGTGTTTCATAACTGCTCTAGCAAAGGAAAGGTTCGACACTGTGATATGAACACACATATCACAAAGCAGTTTGTGAGCATGCTTCTGTCCCGTTTTTGTGGGAAGATATTCCCGTTTCTAACAAAGGCCTGAAAGAGCTCCAAATATCCACTTGCAGATGCTGCAAAAAGATTCTTTCCAATCTGCTCCATGAAAAGGAAGTTTCAACTCTGTGAGTTGAATGCACACATCATGAAGAATTTTCAAAGAATGCTTCTGTCTAAATTTTATGTGAAGATATTTCCTTTTCCACCATAGGCCTCAAAGCGCTCCAAATGAACACTTGCAGATTCTACAAAAAGAGTGTTTCAAAACTGCTCTTTCAAAAGAAGTGTTCAACTCTGTGAGTTCGATTCATACTACACAAAGCAGTTTCACAGAACGCTTCTGTTTAGTTTTTCTGGGAAGATATTCCCGTTTCCAACGAAGGCCTGAAAGGGTTCCAAATATCCGCTAGCAGATTCTGCAAAAAGACTCTTTCCAAACTGCTCCATGAAAAGGAAGTTTCAACTCTATGAGTTAAGTGCAGACATCAAAAAGAAGTTTCAAGGAGTGCTTCTGTCTAGGTCTTATGTGAAGATATTTCCTTTTCCACCGTAGGCCTCAAAGCGCTCCAAATGAACACTTGCAGATTCTACAAAAAGAGTGTTTCATAACTGCTGTAGCAAAGGAAAGGTTCAACTCTGTGATTTGAACACACACATCACAAAGAAGTTTGTGAGCATGCTTCTGTCCAGTTTTTATGGGAAGATATTCCCGTTTCTAACAAAGGCCTGAAAGAGCTCCAAATATCCACTTGCAGATGCTGCAAAAAGACTCTTTCCAAACTGCTCCATGAAAAGGAATGTTCAACTCTGTGACTGGAATGCACACATCATGAAGAAGTTTCAAAGAATGCTTCTGTCTAGGTTTTATGTGAAGATATTTCCTTTTCCACCATAGGCCTCAAAGCGCTCCAAATGAACACATGAAGATTCTACAAAAAGAGTGTTTCAAAACTGCACTTTGAAAAGAAGTGTTCAACTCTGTGAGTTGGATTCATACTTCAAAAAGCAGTTTCACAGAACCATTCTGTTTAGTTTTTATGGGAAGAAATTCCCGCTTCCAACGAAGGCCTTAAAGGGCTGCAAATATCCATTTGCAGATTCTGCAAAAACAGAGTTTCCAAACTGCTCTATCAAAAGGAATGCTTAGCTCTCCGAGTTGAATGCACACATCATAAAGAGGTTTCTGAGAATGCTTCTGCCTGGCTTATATGTGAAGATATTTCCTTTTCCACCATAGGCCTCAAAGCGCTCCAAATGAACACTTGCAGATTAAACAAAAAGAGTGTTTCAAAACTGCTCTTTCAAAAGAAGTGTTCAACTCTGTGAGTTGGATTCATACTTCACAAAGCAGTTTCACAGAACGCTTCTCTTTAGTTTTTATGGGAAGATATTCCCGTTTCCAACGAAGGCCTGAAAGGGCTCCAAATATCCACTTGCAGATTCTGCAAAAACAGAGTTTCAAAACTGCTCTATCAAAAGGAATGCTTAGCTCTCTGAGTCGAATGCACACATCATGAAGAGGTTTCTGAGAATGCTTCTGCCTGGCTTATATGTGAAGATATTTCCTTTTCCACCATAGGCCTCAAAGCCCTCCAAATGAACACTTGCAATTTCTACAAAAAGAGTGTTTCAAAACTGCTCTTTCAAAAGAAGTGTCAACTCTGTGAGTTGGATTCATACTTCAAAAAGCAGTCTCACAGAACTCTTCTGTTTAGTTTTTACGGGAAGATATTCCCGTTTCCAACGAAGGCCTGAAAGGGTTCCAAATATCCACTAGCAGATTCTGCAAAAACAGAGTTTCAAATCTGCTCTATCAAAAGGAAGGCTTAACTCTCCGAGTTGAATGCACACATCATAAAGATGTTTCTGAGAATGCTTCTGCCTCGTTTATAAGTGAAGATATTTCCTTTTCCACCATAGGCCTCAAAGCGCTCCAAATGAACACTTGCAGATTCTACAAAAAGAGTGTTTCAAAACTGCTCTTTCAAAAGAAGTGTTCAACTCTGTGAGTTGGATTCATACTACACAAAGCAGTTTCACACAACGCTTCTGTTTAGTTTTTTTGGGAAAATATTCCCGTTTCCAAGGAAGGCCTGATAGTGCTCCAAATATCCACTTGCAGATTCTGCAAAAACACAGTTTCAAAACTGCTCTATCAAAAGGAAGGCTTATCTCTCTGAGTTGAGTGCACACATCATAAAGAGGTTTCTGAGAATGCTTCTGCCTGGTTTATATGTGAAGACATTTCCTTTTCCACCATAGGCCTCAAAGCCCTCCAAATGAACACTTGCAGATTCTACAAAAAGTGTGTTTCATAACTGCTCTAGCAAAGGAAAGGTTCAACCCTGTGAGTTGAACACACACATCACAAAGCAGTTTGTGAGAATGCTTCTGTCCTGTTTTTATGGGAAGATATTCCCGTTTCTAACAAAGGCCCGAAAGAGCTCCAAATATCCACTTGCAGATGCTGCAAAAAGACTCTTTCCAAACTGCTCCATGAAAAGGAGGTTCAACTCTGTGAGTTGAATGCACACATCATAAAGAAGTTTAAAAGAATGCTTCTGTCTAGGTTTTATGTGAAGATATTTCCTTTTCCACCATACGCCTCAAAGCGCTCCAAATGAACACTTGCAGATTCTACAAAAAGAGTGTTTCAAAACTGCACTTTGAAAAGAAGTGTTCAACTCTGTGAGTTGGATTCATACTACACAAAGCAGTTTCACAGAACGCTTCTGTTTAGTTTTTCTGGGAAGATATTCCCGTTTCCAACGAAGGCCTGAAAGGGTTCCAAATATCCGCTAGCAGATTCTGCAAAAAGACTCTTTCCAAACTGCTCCATGAAAAGGAAGTTTCAACTCTATGAGTTAAGTGCAGACATCAAAAAGAAGTTTCAAGGAGTGCTTCTGTCTAGGTCTTATGTGAAGATATTTCCTTTTCCACCGTAGGCCTCAAAGCGCTCCAAATGAACACTTGCAGATTCTACAAAAAGAGTGTTTCATAACTGCTGTAGCAAAGGAAAGGTTCAACTCTGTGATTTGAACACACACATCACAAAGAAGTTTGTGAGCATGCTTCTGTCCAGTTTTTATGGGAAGATATTCCCGTTTCTAACAAAGGCCTGAAAGAGCTCCAAATATCCACTTGCAGATGCTGCAAAAAGACTCTTTCCAAACTGCTCCATGAAAAGGAATGTTCAACTCTGTGACTGGAATGCACACATCATGAAGAAGTTTCAAAGAATGCTTCTGTCTAGGTTTTATGTGAAGATATTTCCTTTTCCACCATAGGCCTCAAAGCGCTCCAAATGAACACATGAAGATTCTACAAAAAGAGTGTTTCAAAACTGCACTTTGAAAAGAAGTGTTCAACTCTGTGAGTTGGATTCATACTTCAAAAAGCAGTTTCACAGAACCATTCTGTTTAGTTTTTATGGGAAGAAATTCCCGCTTCCAACGAAGGCCTTAAAGGGCTGCAAATATCCATTTGCAGATTCTGCAAAAACAGAGTTTCCAAACTGCTCTATCAAAAGGAATGCTTAGCTCTCCGAGTTGAATGCACACATCATAAAGAGGTTTCTGAGAATGCTTCTGCCTGGCTTATATGTGAAGATATTTCCTTTTCCACCATAGGCCTCAAAGCGCTCCAAATGAACACTTGCAGATTAAACAAAAAGAGTGTTTCAAAACTGCTCTTTCAAAAGAAGTGTTCAACTCTGTGAGTTGGATTCATACTTCACAAAGCAGTTTCACAGAACGCTTCTCTTTAGTTTTTATGGGAAGATATTCCCGTTTCCAACGAAGGCCTGAAAGGGCTCCAAATATCCACTTGCAGATTCTGCAAAAACAGAGTTTCAAAACTGCTCTATCAAAAGGAATGCTTAGCTCTCTGAGTCGAATGCACACATCATGAAGAGGTTTCTGAGAATGCTTCTGCCTGGCTTATATGTGAAGATATTTCCTTTTCCACCATAGGCCTCAAAGCCCTCCAAATGAACACTTGCAATTTCTACAAAAAGAGTGTTTCAAAACTGCTCTTTCAAAAGAAGTGTCAACTCTGTGAGTTGGATTCATACTTCAAAAAGCAGTCTCACAGAACTCTTCTGTTTAGTTTTTACGGGAAGATATTCCCGTTTCCAACGAAGGCCTGAAAGGGTTCCAAATATCCACTAGCAGATTCTGCAAAAACAGAGTTTCAAATCTGCTCTATCAAAAGGAAGGCTTAACTCTCCGAGTTGAATGCACACATCATAAAGATGTTTCTGAGAATGCTTCTGCCTCGTTTATAAGTGAAGATATTTCCTTTTCCACCATAGGCCTCAAAGCGCTCCAAATGAACACTTGCAGATTCTACAAAAAGAGTGTTTCAAAACTGCTCTTTCAAAAGAAGTGTTCAACTCTGTGAGTTGGATTCATACTACACAAAGCAGTTTCACACAACGCTTCTGTTTAGTTTTTTTGGGAAAATATTCCCGTTTCCAAGGAAGGCCTGATAGTGCTCCAAATATCCACTTGCAGATTCTGCAAAAACACAGTTTCAAAACTGCTCTATCAAAAGGAAGGCTTATCTCTCTGAGTTGAGTGCACACATCATAAAGAGGTTTCTGAGAATGCTTCTGCCTGGTTTATATGTGAAGACATTTCCTTTTCCACCATAGGCCTCAAAGCCCTCCAAATGAACACTTGCAGATTCTACAAAAAGTGTGTTTCATAACTGCTCTAGCAAAGGAAAGGTTCAACCCTGTGAGTTGAACACACACATCACAAAGCAGTTTGTGAGAATGCTTCTGTCCTGTTTTTATGGGAAGATATTCCCGTTTCTAACAAAGGCCCGAAAGAGCTCCAAATATCCACTTGCAGATGCTGCAAAAAGACTCTTTCCAAACTGCTCCATGAAAAGGAGGTTCAACTCTGTGAGTTGAATGCACACATCATAAAGAAGTTTAAAAGAATGCTTCTGTCTAGGTTTTATGTGAAGATATTTCCTTTTCCACCATACGCCTCAAAGCGCTCCAAATGAACACTTGCAGATTCTACAAAAAGAGTGTTTCAAAACTGCACTTTGAAAAGAAGTGTTCAACTCTGTGAGTTGGATTCATACTTCAAAAAGCAGTTTCACAGAACCCTTCTGTTTAGTTTTTATGGGAAGAAATTCCCGCTTCCAACGAAGGCCTGAAAGGGCTCCAAATATCCACTTGCAGATTCTGCAAAAACAGAGTTTCGAAACTGCTCTATCAAAAGGAATGCTTAGCTCTCCGAGTTGAATGCACACATCATAAAGAGGTTTCTGAGAATGCTTCTGCCTGGCTTCTATGTGAAGATATTTCCTTTTCCAGCATAGGCCTCAAAGCGCTCCAAATGAACACTTGCAGATTCTACAAAAAGAGTGTTTCAAAACTGCTCTTTCAAAAGAAGTGTTCAACTCTGTGAGTTGGATTCATACTACACAAAGCAGTTTCACAGAACGCTTCTGTTTAGTTTTTATGGGAAGATCTTCCCGTTTCCAACGGAGGCCTGAAAGGGCTCCAAATATCCACTTTCAGATTCTGCAAAAACAGAGTTTCAAAACTGATCTATCAAAAGGAAGGCTTATCTCTCCGAGTTGAATGAACACATCATAAAGAGGTTTCTGAGAATGCTTCTGCCTGGTTTATAAGTGAAGATATTTCCTTTTCCACCGGAGGCCTCAAAGCACTCCAAATGAACACTTTCAGATCCTACAAAAAGAGTGCTTCAAAACTGCTCTTTCAAAGGAAGTGTTCAACTCTGTGAGTTGGATTCATACCACACAAAGCAGTTTCACAGAATGCTTCTGTTTATTTTTTTGGGAAGATATTCCCGTTTCCAACGAAGGCCTGAAATGCTCCAAATATCCACTTGCAGATTCTGCAAAAACAGAGTTCCAAAACTGCAGTATCCAAAGGAAGGCTTATCTCTCCGAGTTGAATGCACTCATCATAAAGGGGTTTCTGAGAATGCTTCTGCCTGGTTTATAAGTGAAGATATTTCCTTTTCCACCACAGGCCTCAAAGCGCTCCAAATGAACACATGCAGATTCTACAAAAAGAGTGTTTCATAACTGCTGTAGCAAAGGAAATTTTCAACTCAGTGAGTTGAACACACACATCACAAAGCAGTTTGTGAGAATGCTTCTGTCCAGTTTTTATGGGAAGATATTCCCGTTTCTAACAAAGGCCTGAAATAGCTCCAAATATCCACTTGCAGAGGCTGCAAAAAGACTCTTTCCAAACTGCTCCATGAAAAGGAATGTTCAACTCTGTGAGTTGAATGCACACATCATAAAGAACTTTCAAACAACGCTTCTGTCTAGGTTTTATGTGAAGATATTTCCTTTTCCACCATAGGCCTCAAAGCGCTCCAAATGAACACTTGCAGATTCTACAAAAAGAGTGTTGGAAAACTGCTCTTTCAAAAGAAGTGTTCAACTCTGTGAGTTGGATTCATACTTCACAAAGCAGTTTCACAGAACGCTTCTGTTTATTTTTTAAGGGAACGTATTCCCGTTTCCATCAAAGGCCTGAAAGTCCTCCAAATATCCACTTGCAGATTCTGCAGAAACAGAGTTTCAAAACTGCTCTATCAAAAGGAATGCTTATCTCTCCGAGTTGACTGCACACATAATAAAGTGGTTTCTGAGAATGCTTCTGCCTGGTTTATAAGTGAAGATATTTCCTTTTCCACCATAGGCCTCAAAGCGCTCCAAATGAACACTTGCAGATCCTACAAAAAGAGTGCTTCAAAACTGCTCTTTCAAAGGAAGTGTTCAACTCTGTGAGTTGGATTCATACCACACAAAGTAGTTTCACAGAACGGTTCTGTTTATTTTTTTGGGAAGATATTCCCGTTTCCAACGAAGGCCTGAAACGGCTCCAAATATCCATTTGCAGATTCTGAAAAAACAGAGTTCCAAAACTGCTCTATCAAAAGGAAGGCTTATCTCTCCGAGTTGAATACACATATCCTAAAGAGGCTTCTGAAGATGCTTCTGCCTGGTTTATAATTGAAGATATTTCCTTTTCCACCTTATGCCTCAAAGCGCTCAAAATGAACACTTGCAGATTCTACAAAAAGAGTGTTTCATAACTGCTGTAGCAAAGGAAAGCTTCAACTCTGTGAGTTGAACACCCACATCAGAAAGCAGTTTGTGAGAATGCTTCTGTCCAGTTTTAATGGGAAGATATTCCCGTTTCTAACAAAGGCCTGAAAGAGCTCCAAATACCTACATGCAGATGCTGCAAAAAGACTCTTTCCAAACTGCTCCATGAAAAGGAAGGTTCAACTCTGTGAGTTGAATGCACACATCATAAAGAAGTTTCAAAGGATGTTTCTGTCTAGGTTTTATGTGCAGATATTTCCTTTTCCACCGTTGGCTTCAAAGCGCTCCAAATGAACACTTGCAGATTCTACAAAAAGAGTGTTTCAAAACTGTTCTTTCAAAAGAAGTGTTCAATTCTGTGAGTTGGATTCTTACTTCACAAAGCAGTTTCACAGAGCCCTTCTCTTTAGTTTTTATGGGAAGATATTCCCGTTTCCAACGAAGGACTGAAAGGCTCCAAATATCCACTTGCAGATTCTGCAAAAACACAGTTTCAAAACTGCTCTATCGAAAGGAAGGCTTATCTCTCCGAGTTCAATGCACACATCATAAAGAAGTTTCTGAGAATGCTTCTGCCTGGTTTATAAGTGAAGATATTTCCTTTTCCACCAGAGGCCTCAAAGCGCTCCAAATGAACACTTGCAGATTCTACAACTAGAGTGTTTCAAAACTACTGTTTCAAAAGAAGTGTTCAAATCTGTGAGTTGGATTCATGCTACACAAAGCAGTTTCACAGAACGCTTCTGTTTAGTTTTTATGGGAAGATATTACTGTTTCCAACGAAGGCATGAAAGGGCTCCAAATATCCACTTGCAGATTCTGCAAAAACACAGTTTCAAAACTCCTCTATCAAAAGGAAGGCTTATCTCTCCGAGTTGATGCACACATCATAAAGTGGTTTCTGAGAATGCTTCTACCTGGTTTATATGTGAAGTTATTCCTTTTCCACCGTAGGCCTCAAAGCGCTCCAAATGAACACTTGCAGATTGTACAAAAAGAGTGTTTCATAACTGCTCTAGCAAAGGAAAGTTCAAATCAGTGAGTTGAACACACACATCACAAAGCAGTTTGTGAGAATGCTTCTGTCCAGTTTTTATGGGAAGATATTCTCGTTTCTAACAAAGGCCTGAAAGATCTCCAAATATCCACTTGCAGATGCTGCAAAAAGACTCTTTCCAAACTGCTCCATGAAAAGGAAGATTCTACTCTGTGACTTGAATGCACACATCAGAAAGAAGTTTCAAAGGATGTTTCTGTCTAGGTTTTATGTGAAGATATTTCCTTTTCCACCATAGGCCTCAAAGTGCTCCAAATGAACACTTGCTGATTCTCCAAAAAGAGTGTTTCAATACTGCTCTTTGAAAAGAAGTGTTCAACTCCGTGATTTGGATTCATACTTCACAAAGCAGTTTCACAGAACGCTTCTGTTTAATTTTTATGGCAAGATATTCCCGTTTCCAACGAAGGCCTGAAAGAGCTCCAAATATCCACTTGCAGATACTGCAGAAACAGAGTTTCAAAACTGCTCTATCAAAAGGAAGGCTTATCTCTCCGAGTTGAATGCACACATCATGAAGAGGTTTCAGAGAATGCTTCTGCCTGTCTTATATGTGAAGATATTTCATTTTCCACCATAGGCCTCAAAGCGCTCCAAATGAACACTTGCAGATTCTTCAAAAAGAGTGTTTCAAAACTGCTCTTTGAAAAAGAAGTGTTCAACTCCGTGAGTTGGATTCACCCTTCAAAAAGCAGTTTCACAGAACGCTTCTGTTTAGTTTTTATGCGAAGATATTCCCGTTTCCAACGAAGGCCTGAAAGGGCTCCAAATATCCACTTGCCGATTCTGCAAAAACACAGTTTCAAAACTGCTCTATCAAAAGGAAGGCTTATCTCTCCGAGTTGAATGCACATATCATAAAGAAGTTTCTGAGAATGCTTCTGCCTGGTTTATATGTGAAGATACTTCCTTTTCCACCATAGGCCTCAAAGCACTCCAAATGAACACTTGCAGATTCTACAAAAAGAGTGTTTCAAAACTGCTCTTTCAAAAGAGGTGTTCAACTCTGTCAGTTGGATTCATACTACACAAAGCAGTTTCACAGAACGCTTCTGTTTAGTTTTTATGGGAAGATATTCCCGTTTCCAACGGAGGCCTGAAAAGGCTCCAAATATCCACTTGCAGATTCTGCAAAAACAGAGTTTCAAATCTGCTCTATCAAAACGAAAGCCTATCTCTCCGAGTTGAATGCACACATCATAAAGAGGTTTTTGAGAATGCTTCTGCCTGGCTTATAAGTGAAGATATTTCCCTTTCCACCATAGGATTCAAAGCGCTCCCAATGAACACTTGCAGATCCTACAAAAAGTGTGTTTCATAACTGCTCTAGCAAAGGAAAGGTTCAACTCTGTGAGTTGAACACACACATCACAAAGCAGTTTTTTTTTTTTTTTTTTAAATTTATGAAGTATTTATTGATCGTTCTTGGGTGTTTCTCGGAGAGGGGGATATGGGAGGGTCATAGGATAATAGCGGAGAGAAGGTCAGGAGATAAACACATGAACAAAGGTCTCTGGTTTTCCTAGGCAGAGGTCCCTGCGGCCTTCTGCAGTGTTTGTGCCCCTGGGTACTTGAGATTAGGAAGTGGTGATGACTCTTAAAGAGCATGCTGCCTTCAAGCATCTGTTTAACAAAGCACATCTTGCACCGCCCTTAATCCATTTAACCCTGAGTTGACACAGCATATGTTTCAGAGAGCATGGGGCTGGGGGAAAGGCCATAGATCAACAGCATCCCAAGGCAGAAGAATTTCTCCTAGTCAGAACAAAATGGAGTCTCCTGTGCCCACCCCTTTCTACACAGACACAGCAACAATCTGATCTCTCCTTCCTTTCCCCACACTTCCTCCCCTTCTCTTCAACAAAACCGCCATCGTCCTCATGGCCCGCTCCCGATGGTCGCTGTCTCTTTGGAGCTGTTGGGTACACCTCCCAGACAGGGCAGCCGGGCAGAGGCGCTCCTCATGTCCCAGACAGGGCGGCCGGGCAGAGGCGCTCCTCGCTTCCCAGATGGGGCCGCCCGGGCAGAGGCGCTCCTCTCCTCCCAGACGGGGCGGCTGGGCAGAGGCTCTCCTCACTTCCCCGACGGGGCCGCCCGGGCAGAGGCGCTCCTCGCTTCCCAGAAGGGGCCGCCCGGGCAGAGGCGCTCCTCGCTTCCCAGACGGGGCCGCCCGGGCAGAGGCGCTCCTCGCTTCCCAGACGGGGCCGCCCGGGCAAAGGCGCTCCTCACTTCCTCCCAGACCGGGTGGCAGCCGGGCAGAGGCGCTCCTCACCTCCCAGACGGGGCGGCCGGGCAGAGGCGCTCCTCACCTCCCAGACGGGGCGGCCGGGCAGAGGCGCTCCTCACTTCCCAGATGGGGCGGCCGAGCAGAGGCGCTCCTCACTTCCCAGAGGGGGCGGCCGGGCAGAGGCGCTCCTCACTTCCCAGACCGTGTGGCAGCTGGGCAGAAGCGCTCCTCCCTTCCCAGATGGGGCAGCCAGACAGAGGCGCTCCTCACTTCCTCCCAGACGGGGTGGCGGCCAGGCAGAGGCGCTCCTCACTTCCCAGAGGGGGCGGCCGGGCAGAGGTGCTCCTCACTTCCTCCCAGACGGGGTGGCAGCCGGGCAGAGGCACTCCTCACCTCCCAGACGGGGCGGCCGGGCAGAGGTGCTCCTCATCTCCCAGACGGGGCAGCCGGGCAGAGGTGCTCCACACTTCCTCCCAGACGGGGTGACGGCCGGGCAGAGGCACTCCTCACCTCCCAGACGGGGCGGCCGGGCAGAGGCGCTCCTCACCTCCCAGACGGAGTGGTCAGGCAGAGGTGCTCCTCACTTCCCATATGTGGTGGCGGCCGGGCAGAGGCACTCCTCACTTCCCAGATGGGGCAGCCGGGCAGAGGCGCTCCTCACTTCCTCCCAGACGGGGTGGCGTCCAGGCAGAGGCACTCCTCACCTCCCAGACGGGGCAGCCGGGCAGAGGTGCTCCTCACTTCCTCCCAGACGGGGTGGCAACCGGGCAGAGGCACTCCTCACCTCCCAGACGGGGCGGCCGGGCAGAGGCGCTCCTCACTTCCCATACGGGGTGGCGGCCGGGCAGAGGCGCTCCTCACTTCCTCCCAGACGGGGTGGCAGCCAGGCAGAGGCGCTCCTCACTTCCCAGACGGGGTGGCCGGGCAGAGGCGCTCCTCACTTCCCAGACGGGGTGGCCAGGCAGAGGCACTCCTCACCTCCCAGACGGGGCGGCTGGGCAGAGGCGCTCCTCACTTCCCATACGGGGTGGCAGCCGGGCAGAGGCGCTCCTCACTTCCCAGATGGGGCAGCCGGGCAGAGGCGCTCCTCACTTCCTCCCAGACGGGGTGGCGGCCAGGCAGAGGCGCTCCTCACCTCCCAGACGGGGCGGCCGGGCAGAGGCGCTCCTCACCTCCCAGAGTGGGCGGCCGGGCAGAGGCGCTCCTCACTTCCCAGAGTGGGCGGCCGGGCAGAGGCGCTCCTCACTTCCCATAGGGGGTGGCAGCCGGGCAGAGGCGCTCCTCACTTCCCAGATGGGGCAGCTGGGCAGAGGTGCTCCTCACTTCCTCCCAGACGGGGTGGCGGCCAGGCAGAAGCGCTCCTCACCTCCCAGATGGGGCGGCAGGGCAGAGGGGCTCCTCACCTCCCAGAGTGGGCGGCCGGGCAGAGGCGCTCCTCACTTCCCAGAGTGGGCGGCCGGGCAGAGGCGCTCCTCACTTCCCATAGCGGGTGGCAGCCGGGCAGAGGCGCTCCTCACTTCCCAGATGGGGCAGCTGGGCAGAGGTGCTCCTCACTTCCTCCCAGACGGGGTGGCGGCCAGGCAGAGGCGCTCCTCACCTCCCAGACGGGGCGGCTGGGCAGAGGCCCTCCTCACCTCCCAGAAGGGGTGGCTGGGCAGAGGCGCTCCTCACTTCCCAGACGGGGCGGCCGGGCAGAGGCGCTCCTCCCTTCCCAGACGGAGTGGCCAGGCAGAGGCGCTCCTCACTTCCCAGATGGGGTGGCGGCCAGGCAGAGGCGCTCCTCACTTCCCAGATGGGACAACCGGGCAGAGGCGCTCCTCACTTCCTCCCAGACGGGGTGGCGGCCAGGCAGAGGCGCTCCTCACCTCCCAGACGGGGCGGCCGGGCAGAGGTGCTCCTCATCTCCCAGACGGGGCAGCCGGGCAGAGGCGCTCCTCACTTCCTCCCAGACGGCGTGGCAGCCGGGCAGAGGCGCTCCTCTCATCCCAGAGGATGGGCGGCCGGGCAGAGGCGCTCCTCACTTCCCAGATAGGGCGGCCAGGCAGAGGGGCTCCTCACATCCCAGACGATGGGCGGCCAGGCAGAGATGCTCCTCACTTCTTAGATGGGGTGGCGGCGGGGCAGAGGCTGTAATCCCAGCACTTTAAGAGGCCAAGGCAGGAGGCTGGTAGGTGGAGGTTGCAGCGAGCCGAGATCACACCACTGCACTCCAGCCTGAGCACCATTGAGCGTTGAGTTAGCGAGACTCCGTCTGCAATCCCAGCACCTCGGGAGGCCGAGGCAGGCAGATCACTCGAGGCCAGGAGCTGGAGACCAGCCCGGTCAACACGGCGAAACCCCGTCTCCACCAAAAATACAAAAACCATCCAGGCGTGGCGGCGCGCGCCTGCAATCCCAGGCACTCGGCAGGCGGAGGCAGAAGAGTCACAGGAGCCCGAGGCAGGGAGGTTGCAGCGAGCCGAGATCATGGCAGTACAGTCCAGCTTCAATAACAGCGGGAGACCGAAAAAAGAAGGAGAGGGAGACCGAAGAAGGGAGAGGGAGAGGGAGAGGGAGAGGGAGAGGGAGAGGGAGAGGGAGAGGGAGAGGGACAAAGCAGTTTTTGAGAATGCTTCTGTCCAGTTTTTATGGGAAGATATTCCCGTTTCTAACAAAGGCCTGAAAGAGATCCAAATATCCACTTGCAGATGCTGCAAAAAGACTCTTTGCAAACTGCTCCATGAAAAGGAAGTTTCAACTCTGTGAGTTGAATGCACACATCATAAAGAAGTTTCAAAGAATGCTTCTGTCTAGGTTTTATGTGAAGATATTTCCTTTTCCACTATAGGCCTCAAAGCGCTCCAAATGAACACTTGCAGATTCTACAAAAAGAGTGTTTCAAAACTGCTCTTTCAAAAGAAGTGTTCAACTCCGTGAGGTGGATTCATACTACACAAAGCAGTTTCACAGAACGCTTCTGTTTAGTTTTTAAGAGAAGATATTCCCGTTTCCAACGAAGGCCTGAAAGGGCTGCAAATATCCACTTGCAGGTTCTGCAAAAACAGAGTTTCAAAACTGCTCTATCAAAAGGAAGACTTATCACTCTGAGTTGAATGCACACATCATAAAGAGGTTTCTGAGAATGCTTCTGCCTGGTTTATATGTGAAGATACTTCCTTTTCCACCATAGGCCTCAAAGCGCTCCAAATGAACACTTGCAGATTCTACAAAAAGTGTCTTTCATAACTGCTCTAGCAAACGAAAGGTTCAACTATGTGAGTTGAACACACACATCACAAAGCAGTTTGTGAGAATGCTTCTGTCCAGTTTTTATGAGAAGATATTCCCGTTTCTAACAAAGGCCTGAAAGAGCTCCAAATATCCACCTGCAGATGCTGCAAAAAGACTCTTTCCAAACTGCTCCATGAAAAGGAAGGTTCAACTCTGTGAGTTGAATGCACACATCATAAAGAAGTTTCAAAGAATGCTTCTGTCTAGGTTTTATGTGAAGATATCTCCTTTTCCACCATAGGCCTCAAAGGGCTCCAAATGAACACTTGCAGATTCTACAAAAAGTGTGTTTCATAACTGCTCTAGCAAAGGAAAGGTTTAACTCTGTGAGTTGAACACACACATCACAAAGCAGTTTGTGAGCATGCTTCTGTCCTGTTTTTATGGGAAGATATTCCCGTTTCTAACAAAGGCCCGAAAGAGCTCCAAATATCCACTTGCAGATGCTGCAAAAAGACTCTTTCCAAACTGCTCCATGAAAAGGAAGGTTCAACTGTGTGAGTTGAATGCACACATCATAAAGAAGTTTCAAAGAATGCTTCTGTCTAGGTTTTATGTGAAGATATTTCCTTTTCCACCATAGGCCTCAAAGCGCTCCAAATGAACACTGGCAGATTCCACAAAAAGAGTGTTTCATAACTGCTCTTTCAAAAAAAGTGTTCAACTCTGTGAGTTGGATTCATACTACACAAAGCAGTTTCACAGAACGCTTCTGTTTAGTTTTTATGGGAAGATAATACCGTTTGCAACGAAGGCCTGAAAGGGTTGCAAATATCCAATAGCAGATTCTGCAAAAACAGAGTTTCAAAACTGCTCTATCATAAGGAAGCCTTATTTCTCTGAGTTGAATGCACACATCATAAAGAGGTTTCTGAGAATGCTTCTGCCTGGTTTATATGTGAAGATATTTCCTTTTCCACCATAGGCCTCAAAGCGCTCCAAATGAACACTTGCAGATTCTACAAAAAGAGTGTTTCAAAACTTTTCTTTCAAAAGAAGTGTTCAACTCTGTGAGTTGGATTCATACTACACAAAGCAGTTTCACAGAACGCTTCTGTTTAGTTTTTCTGGGAAGATATTCCCGTTTCCAACGAAGGCCTGAAAGGGTTCCAAATATCCTCTAGCAGATTCTGCAAAAACAGAGTTTCAAAACTGCTCCATCAAAAGGAAGACTTAGCTCTCCGAGTTGAATGCACACATCATAAAGAGGTTTCTGAGAAAGCTTCTGCCTCGTTTATAAGTGAAGATATTTCCTTTTCCAGCATAGGCCTCAAAGCTCTCCAAATGAACACTTGCAGATTCTACAAAAAGAGTGTTTCAAAACTGCTCTTTCAAAAGAAGTGTTCAACTCTGTGAGTTGGATACATACTTCACAATGCAGTCTCACAGAACGCTTCTGTTTAGTTTTTCTGGGAAGATATTCCCTTTTCCAACGAAGGCCTGAAAGGGTTCCAAATATCCACTAGCAGATTCTGCAAAAAGACTCTTTCCAAACTGCTCCATGAAAAGGAAGGTTCAACTCTATGAGTTAAGTGTAGACATCATAAGGAAGTTTCAAAGAGTGCTTCTGTCTAGGTTTTAGGTGAAGATATTTCCTTTTCCAACCTAGGCCTCAAAGCGCTGCAAATGAACACTTGCAGATTCTAAAAAAACAGTATTTCAAAACTGCTCTTTCAAAAGAAGTGTTCAACTCTGTGAGTTGGATTCAAACTTCACAAAGCAGTCTCACAGAACTCTTCTGTTTAGTTTTTATGGGAAGATATTCCCGTTTCCAACCAAGGCCTGAAAGGGCTCCAAATATCCACTTGCAGATTCTGCAAAAACGGAGTTTCAAATCTGCTCTATCAAAACGAAGGCTTATCTCTCTGAGTTGAATGCACACATCATAAAGTGTTTACTGAGAATGCTTCTGCGTGGTTTATAAGTGAAGATATTTCCTTTTCCACCGTAGGCCTCAAAGCGCTCCAAATGAACATTTGCAGATTCTACAAGAAGAGTGTTTCATAACTGCTCTAGCAAAGGAAAGGTTCAACTCTGTGAGGTGAACACACACATCACAAAGCAGTTTGTGAGAATGCTTCTGTCCAGTTTTTATAGGAAGATATTCCCTTTTCTAACAAAGGCCTGAAAGAGATCCAAATATCCACTTGCAAATGCTGCAAAAAGACTCTTTCCAAACTGCTCCATGAAAAGGAAGGTTCAACTCTATGAGTTAAGTGCAGACATCATAAAGAAGTTTAAAAGAGTGCTTCTGTCTAGGTTTTATGTGAAGATATTTCCTTTTCCTCCATAGGCCTCAAAGCGCTCCAAATGAACACTTGCAGATTCTAAAAAAAGAGTGTTTCAAAACTGCTCTTTGAAAAGAAGTGTTCAACTCTGTGAGTTGGATTCATACTACACAAAGCAGTTTCACAGAACGCTTCTGTTTAGTTTTTATGGGAAGATATTACCGTTTCCAACGAAGGCCTGAAATGGTTCCAAATATCCACTAGCAGATTCTGTAAAAACAGAGTTTCAAATCTGCTCTATCAAAAGGAAGGCTTATCTCTCTGAGTTGAATGCACACAACATAAAGACTTTTCTGAGAATGCTTCTGCCTGGTTTATAAGTGAAGATATTCCCTTTTCCACCGTAGGCCTCAAAGCGCTCCAAATGAACACTTGCAGATTCTACAAAAAGAGTGTTTCATAACTGCTCTAGCAAACCAAAGGTTAAACTCTGTGAGTTGAACACACACATCACAAAGCAGTTTGTGAGAATGCTTCTGTCCTGTTTTTATGGGAAGATATTCCCATTTCTAACAAAGGCCTGAAAGAGCTCCAAATATCCACTTGCTGATGCTGCAAAAAGACTCTTTCCAAACTGCTCCATGAGAAGGAAAGTTCAACTCTGTGAGTTAAGTGCTCACATCGTAAAGAAGTTTCAAAGAATGCTTCTGTCTAGGTTTTATGTGAAGATATTTCCTTTTCCACCATAGGCCTCAAAGCGCTCCAAATGAACACTTGCAGATTCTACAACATGAGTGTTTAAAAACGGCTCTTTCAAAAGAAGTGTTCAATTCTGTGAGCTGGATTCATACTAGACAAAGCAGTTTCACAGAACGCTTCTGTTACTTTTTATGGAAAGATATACCCGTTTCCAACGAAGGCCTGAAATGGTTCCAAATATCCACTAGCAGATTCTGCAAAAACAGAGTTTCAAAACTGCTCTATCAAGAGGAAGGCTTATCTCTCCGAGGTGAATGCACACATCATAAAGAGGTTTCTGAGAATGCTTCTGCCTGGTTTATATGTGAAGATATTTGCTTTTCCACCATAGGCCTCAAAGCGCTCCAAATGAACACTTGAAGATTCTACAAAAAGTGTGTTTCATAACTGCTCTAGCAAAGGAAATGTTCAACTCTGTGAGTTGAACACACACATCACAAAGAAGTTTGTGAGAATGCTTCTGTCCTGTTTTTATGGGAAGATATTCCCATTTCTAACAATGGCCTGAAAGAGCTCCAAATATCCACTTGCAGATGCTGCAAAAAGACTCTTTCCAAACTGCTCCATGAAAAGGAAGGTTCAACTCTGTGAGTTGAATGCACACATCATAAAGAAGTTTCAAAGAATGCTTCTGTCTAGGTTTTATGTGAAGATATTTCCTTTTCCACAATAGGCGTCAAAGCGCTCCAAATGAACACTTGCAGATTCTACAAAAAGAGTATTTCAAAACTGCTCTTTGAAAAGAAGTGTTGAACTCTGTGAGTTGGATTCATACTTCACAAAGCAGTCTCACAGAACGCTTCTGTTTAGTTTTTATGGGAAGATATTCCCGTTTCCAACGAAGGCCTGAAAGGGCTCCAAATATCCACTTGCAGATTCTGCAAAAACAGAGTTTCAAAACTGCTCTATCAAAAGGAATGCTTACCTCTCCGAGTTGAATGCACACATCATAAAAAGGTTTCTGAGAATGCTTCTGCCTGGCTTATATGTGAAGATATTTCCTTTTCCACCATAGGCCTCAAAGCGCTCCAAATGAACACTTGCAGATTCTGCAAAAAGAGTGTTTCAAAACTGCTCTTTCAAAAGAAGTGTTCAACTCTGTGAGTTGGATTCACACTTCACAAAGCAGTCTCACAGAACTCTTCTGTTTAGTTCTTATGGGAAGATATTTCCGTTTACGACGAAGGCCAGAAAGGACTCCAAATATCCACTTGCAGATTCTGCAAAAACGGAGTTTCAAAACTGCTCTATCAAAACGAAGGTTTATCTCTCTGAGTTGAATGCACACATCATAAAGTGGTTACTGAGAATGCTTCTGCCTGGTTTATAAGTGAAGATATTTCCTTTTCCACCGTAGGCCTCAAAGCATTCCAAATGAACACTTGCAGATTCTACAAAAAGAGGGTTTCATAACTGCTGTAGCAAAGGAAAGGTTCAACTCTGTGATTTGAACACACACATCACAAAGCAGTTTGTGAGGATGTTTCTGTCCAGTTTTTATGGGAAGATATTCCCGGTTCTAACAAAGGCCTGAAAGAGCTCCAAATATCCACTTGCAGATGCTGCAAAAAGACTCTTTCCAAACTGCTCCATGAAAAGAAATGTTCAACTCTGTGACTTGAATGCACACATCATGAAGAAGTTTCAAAGAATGCTTCTGTCTAGGTTTTATGTGAAGATATTTCCTTTTCCACCGTAGGCCTCAAAGCGCTCCAAATGAACACTTGCAGATTCTACAAAAAGAGTGTTTCAAAACTGCACTTTGAAAAGAAGAGTTCAACTCTGTGAGTTGGATTCATGCTTCAAAAAGCAGTTTCACAGAACCCTTCTGTTTAGTTTTTATGGGAAGAAATTCCCGTTTCCAACGAAGGCCTGAAAGGGCTCCAAATATCCACTTGCAGATTCTGCAAAAACAGAGTTTCGAAACTGCTCTATCAAAAGGAATGCTTAGCTCTCCGAGTTGAATGCACACATCATAAATAGGTTTCTGAGAATGCTTCTGCCTGGCTTATATGTGAAGATATTTCGTTTTCCACCATAGGCCTCAAAGCGCTCCAAATGAACACTTGCAATTTCTACAAGAAGAGTGTTTCAAAACTGCACTTTGAAAAGAAGAGTTCAACTCTGTGAGTTGGATTCATACTTCAAAAAGCAGTTTCACAGAACCCTTCTGTTTAGTTTTTATGGGAAGAAATTCCCGTTTCCAACGAAGGCCTGAAAGGGCTCCAAATATCCACTTGCAGATTCTGCAAAAACAGAGTTTCGAAACTGCTCTATCAAAAGGAATGCTTAGCTCTCCGAGTTGAATGCACACATCCTAAAGAGGTTTCTGAGAATGCTTCTGCCTGGTTTATATGTGAAGATATTTCCTTTTCCACCCTAGGCCTCAAAGCCCTCCTAATGAACACTTCCGGATCCTACAAAAAGTGTGTTTCATAACTGCTCTAGCAACGGAAAGGTTCAACCCTGTGAGTTGAACACAAACATCACAAAGCAGTTTGTGAGAATACTTCTGTCCTGTTTTTATGGGAAGATATTCCCGTTTCTAACAAAGGCCCGAAAGAACTCCAAATATCCACTTGCAGATCCTGCAAAAAGACTCTTTCCAACCTGCTCCATGAAAACGAAGGTTCAACTCTGTGAGTTGAATGCACACATCATAAAGAAGTTTCAAAGAATGCTTCTGTCTAGGTTTTATGTGAAGATATTTCCTTTTCCACCATAGGCCTCAAAGCGCTCCAAATGAACACTTGCAGATTCTACAAAAAGAGTGTTTCAAAACTGCACTTTGAAAAGAAGTGTTCAACTCTGTGAGTTGGATTCATACTTCAAAAAGCAGTTTCACAGAACCCTTCTGTTTAGTTTTTATGGGAAGAAATTCCCGCTTCCAACGAAGGCCTGAAAGGGCTCCAATTATCCACTTGCAGATTCTGCAAAAACAGAGTTTCGAAACTGCTCTATCAAAAGGAATGCTTAGCTCTCCGAGTTGAATGCACACATCATAAAGAGGTTTCTGAGAATGCTTCTGCCTGGCTTATATGTGAAGATATTTCCTTTTCCACCATAGGCCTCAAAGCGCTCCAAATGAACACTTGCAGATTCTACAAAAAGAGTGTTTCAAAACTGCTCTTTCAAAAGAAGTGTTCAACTCTATGAGTTGGATTCATACTTCACAAAGCAGTCTCACAGAACTCTTCTGTTTAGTTTTTATGGGAAGATATTCCCGTTTCCAACGAAGGCCTGAAAGGGCTCCAAATATCCACTTGCAGATTCTTCAAAAACGGAGTTTCGAAACTGCTCTAGCAAAACGAATGCTTATCTCTCTGAGTTGAATGCACACATCATACAGTGGTTACTGAGAATGCTTCTGCCTGGTTTATAAGTGAAGATATTTCCTTTTCCACCGTAGGCCTCAAAGCGCTCCAAATGAACACTTGCAGATTCTACAAAAAGAGTATTTCATAGCTGATCTAGCAAAGGAAAGGTTCGACTCTGTGATTTGAACACACACATCACAAAGCAGTTTGTGAGTATGCTTCTGTCCAGTTTTTATGGGAAGATATTCCCGTTTCTAACAAAGGCCTGAAAGAGCTCCTAATATCCACTTGCAGATGCTGCAAAAAGATTCTTTCCAATCTGCTCCATGAAAAGGAAGGTTCAACTCTGTGAGTTGAATGCACACATCATAAAGAAGTTTCAAAGAATGATTCTGTCTAGGTTTTATGTGAAGATATTTCCTTTTCCACCATAGGCCTCAAAGCGCTCCAAATGAACACTTGCATATTCTACAAAAAGAGTGTTTCAAAACTGCTCTTTCAAACGAAGTGTTCAACTCTGTGAGTTGGATTCATACTTCAAAAAGTACTTTCACAGAACGTTTCTGTTTAGTTTTTATGGGAAGATATTCCCGTTTCCAACGAAGGCCTGAAAGGGCTCCAAATACCCACTTGCAGATTCTGCAAAAACACAGTTTCAAAACTGCTCTATCAAAAGGAAGGCTTATCTCTCCGAGTTGAATGCACACACCATAAAGAGGTTTCTGAGAATGCTTCTGCCTGGTTTATAAGTGAAGATATTTCCTTTTCCACCATAGGCCTCAAAGCGCTCCAAATGAACACTTGCAGATTCTACAAAAAGAGTGTTTGAAAACTGCTCTTTCAAAGGAAGTGTTCAACTCTGTGTTTTGGATTCATACTACACAAAGCAGTTTCACAGAGCCCTTCTGTTTAGTTTTTATGGGAAGATATTCCCGTTTCCAACGAAGGCCTGAAAGGGCTCCAAATATCCACTTGCAGATTCTGCAAAAATAGAGTTTCAAAACTGCTCTGTTAAAAGGAAGGCTTATCTCTCTGAGTTGAATGAAGA
Source organism: Pongo pygmaeus (assembly GCF_028885625.2). Lineage (NCBI taxonomy): Eukaryota > Metazoa > Chordata > Mammalia > Primates > Hominidae > Pongo > Pongo pygmaeus. The sequence goes on from NC_085930.1 coordinate 24,312,246, forward strand.
CAACATAAAGGGGTTTCTGAGAATGCTTCTGCCTGGTTTATATGTGAAGATATTTCCTTTTCCACCCTAGGCCTCAAAGCGCTCCAAATGAACACTTGCAGATTCTACAAAAAGAGTGTTTCATAACTGTTCTAGCAAAGGAAAGTTTCAACTCTGTGAGTTGAACACACACATCACAAAGCAGTTTGTGAGAATGCTTCTGTCCAGTTTTTATTGGAAGATATTCCGGCTTCTAAAAAGGCCTGAAAGAGCTCCAAATATCCACTTGCAGATGCTGCAAAAAGACTCTTTCCAAACTGCTCCATGAAAAGGTAGGTTCAACTCTGTGAGTTCAATGCACACATCATAAAGGAGTTTCAAAGAATGCTTCTGTCTAGGTTTTATGTGAAGATATTTCCTTTTCCACCATAGGCCTCGAAGCCCTCCAAATGAACACTTACAGATTCTACAAAAAGAGTGTTTCATACCTGCTCTAGCAAAGGAAAGGTTCAACTCTGTGAGTTGAACAAACACATCACAAAGCAGTTTGTGAGAATGCTTCTGTCCAGTTTTTATGAGAAGATATTCCCGCTTCTAACAAAGGACTGAAAGAGCTCCAAATATCCACTTTCAGATGCTGCAAAAAGACTCTTTCCAAACTGCTCCATGAAATGGAATGTTCAACTCTGTGAGTTTAATGCACACATCATAAAGAGGTTTCTGAGAATGCTTCTCCCTGGTTTATAAGTGAAGATATTTCCTCTTCCACCATAGGCCTCATAGCGCTCCAAGTGAACAGTTGCCGATTCTACAAAAAGAGTGTTTCAAAACAGCTCTTTCAAAGGAAGTGTTCAACTCTGTGAGTTGGATTCATACTACACAAAGCAGTTTCACAGAACGCTTCTGTTTAGTTTTATGGGAAGATATTCCCGTTTCCAACGAAGGCCTGAAAGGGCTCCAAATATCCACTTGCAAAATCTGCAAAAATAGAGTTTCAAAACTGCTCTGTTAAAAGGAAGGCTTATCTCTCTGAGTTGAATGCAGACATCATAAAGAGGTTTCTGAGAATGCTTCTGCCTGGTTTATATGTGAAGATATTTCCTTTTCCACCATAGGCCTCAAAGCGCTCCAAAAGAACACTTGCAGATTCTACAAAAAGAGTGTTTCATAATTGCTCTAGCAAAGGAAAGGATCAATTCAGTGAGTTGAACACACACATCACAAAGCAGTTTGTGAGAATGCTTCTGTCCAGTTTTTATGAGAAGATATTCCCGCTTCTAACAAAGGCCTGAAAGAGCTCCAAATATCCACTTGCAGATGCTGCAAAAAGACTGTTTCCAAACTTCTCCATGAAAAGGAAGGTTCAACTCTGTGAGTTGAATGCACACATCATAAAAAAGTTTCAAAGAATGCTTCTGTCTAGGTTTTATGTGAAGATATTTCCTTTTCCACCATAGGCCTCAAAGCGCTCCAAATGAACACTTGCAGATTCTACAAAAAGAGTGTTTCAAAACTGCTCTTTCAAAAGAAGTGTTCAACTCTGTTAGTTGGATTCATACTTCACAAAGCAGTTTCACAGAACGCTTCTGTTTACTTTTTATGGGAAGATATTCCCGTTTCCAACGAAGGCCTGAAAGGGCTCCAAATATCCACTTGCAGATTCTGCAAAAACACAGTTTCTAAACTGCTCTATCAAAAGGAAGGCTTATCTCTCCGAGTTGAATGCACACATCATAAAGTGGTTTCTGAGAATACTTCTGCCTTGTTTATAAGTGGAGATATTTCCTTTTCCACCATAGGCCTTAAAGCGCTCCAAATGAACACTTGCAGATTCTACAAAAAGAGTGTTTCAAAACTGCTCTTTCAAAAGAAGTGTTCAACTCTGTGAGTTGGATTCATACTACACAAAGCAGTTTCGCCGAACGCTTCTGCTTAGTTTTTTTGGGAAGATATTCCCGTTTCCCACGAAGGCCTGAAAGGGCTAAAATATCCAGTTGCAGATTCTGCAAAAATACAGTTTCAAAACTGCTCTATCAAAAGGAAGGCTTATCTCTCTGAGTTGAATGCACAGATCATAAAGAGGTTTCTGAGAATGCTTCTGCCTGGTTTACATGTGAAGATATTTCCTTTTCCACCCTAGGCCTCAAAGCGCTCCAAATGAACACTTGCAGATTCTACAAAAAGAGTGTTTCATAGCTGCTCTAGCAAAGGAAAGGTTCAACTCTGTGAGTTGAACACACACATCACAAAGCAGTTTGTGAGAATGCTTCTGTCCAGTTTTTATTGGAAGATATTCCCGTTTCTAACAAAGGCCTGAAAGAGCTCCAAATATCCACTTGCAGATGCTGCAAAAAGACTCTTTCCAAACTGCTCCATGAAAAGGAAGGTTCAACTCTGTGAGTTGATTGCACACATCCAAAAGAAGTTTCAAAGAATGCTTCTGTCTAGGTTTTATGTGAAGATATTTCCTTTTCCACCATAGGCCTCAAAGCGCTCCAAATGAACACTTGCAGATTCTACAAAAAGAGTGTTACAAAACTGCTCTTTCATAAGAAGTGATCAACTCTGTGAGTTGGATTCATACTTCACAAAGCAATTTCACAGAATGCTTCTGTTTAGTTTTTATGGGAAGATATTCCCGTTTCAAACGAAGGCCTGAAAGGGCTCCAAATATCCACTTGCATATTATGCCAAAACAGAGTTTCAAAACTGCTCTATCAAAAGGAAGGCTTATCGCTCCGAGTTGAATGCACACATCATAGCGTTTTCTGAGAATGCTTCTGCCTGGTTTATAAGTGAAGATATTTCCTTTTCCTCCATAGGCCTCAAAGCGCTCCAAATGAACACTTGCAGATTCTACAAAAAGAGTGTTTCAAAACAGCTCTTTCAAAGGAAGTGTTCAACTCTGTTAGTTGGATTCATACTACAGAAAGCAGTTTCACAGAACGCTTCTGTTTAGTTTTTATGGGAAGATATTCCCGTTTCCAACGAAGGCCTGAAAGGGCTCCAAATATCCACTTGCAAATTCTGCAAAAATAGAGTTTCAAAACTGCTCTGTCAAAAGGAAGGCTTATCTCTCTGAGTTGAATGCAGACATCATAAAGAGGTTTCTGAGAATGCTTCTGCCTGGTTTATATGTGAAGATATTTCCTTTTCCACCGTAGGCCTCAAAGCGCTCCAAATGAACACTTGCAGATTCTACAAAAAGAGTGTTTCATAACTGCTCTAGCAAAGGAAAGGTTCAACTCTGTGAGTTGAACACACACATCACAAAGCAGTTTGTGAGAATGCTTCTGTCCAGTTTTTATGAGAAGATATTCCCGCTTCTAACAAAGGCCTGAAAGAGCTCCAAATATCCACTTGCAGATGCTGCAAAAAGACTGTTTCCAAACTTCTCCATGAAAAGGAAGGTTCAACTCTGTGAGTTGAATGCACACATCAAAAAAAAGTTTCAAAGAATGCTTCTGTCTAGGTTTTATGTGAAGATATTTCCTTTTCCACCATAGGCCTCAAAGCGCTCCAAATGAACACTTGCAGATTCTACAAAAAGAGTGTTTCAAAACTGCTCTTTCAAAAGAAGTGTTCAACTCTGTGAGTTGGATTCATACTTCACAAAGCAGTTTCACAGAACGCTTCTGTTTACTTTTTATGGGAAGATATTCCCGTTTCCAACGAAGGCCTGAAAGGGCTCCAAATATCCACTTGCAGATTCTGCAAAAACACAGTTTCAAAACTGCTCTATCAAAAGGAAGGCTTATCTCTCCGAGTTGAATGCACACATCATAAAGAGGTTTCTGAGAATGCTTCTGCCTGGTTTATATGTGAAGATATTTCCTTTTCCACCGTAGGCCTCAAAGCGCTCCAAATGAACACTTGCAGATTCTACAAAAAGAGTGTTTCATAGCTGCTCTAGCAAAGGAAACGTTCAACTCTGTGAGTTGAACACACACATCACAAAGCAGTTTGTGAGAATGCTTCTGTCCAGTTTTTATTGGAAGATATTCCCGCTTCTAACAATGGCCTGAAAGAGCTCCAAATATCCACTTGCAGATGCTGCAAAAAGACTCTTTCCAAACTGCTCCATGAAAAGGAAGGTTCAACTCTGTGAGATGAATGCACACATCAGAAAGAAGTTTCAAAGAATGCTTCTGTCTAGGTTTTATGTGAAGATATTTCCTTATCCACCAATGGCCTCAAAGCGCTCCAAATGATCACTTGCAGATTCTACAAAAAGAGTGTTTCAAAACTGCTCTTTCAAAAGAAGTGTTCAACTCTGTGAGTTGGATTCATTCTTCACAAAGCAGTTTCACAGAACGCTTCTGTTTAGTTTTTATGGGAAGATATTCCCCTTTCCAACGAAGGCCTGAAAGGACTCCAAATATCCACTTGCAGATTCTGCCAAAACAGAGTTTCAAAACTGCTCTATCAAAAGGAAGGCTTATCTCTCCGAGTTGAATGCACACATCATAAAGTGGTTTCTGAGAATGCTTCTGCCTTGTTTAAAATTGAAGATATTTCCTTTTCCAAAATAGGCCTCAAAGCGCTCCAAAAGAACACTTGCAGATTGTACAAAAAGAGTGTTTCAAAACTGCTCTTTCAAAGGAAGTGTTCAACTCTGTGTGTTGGATTCATACTACACAAAGCAGTTTCACAGAACGCTTCTGTTTAGTTTTTGGAAAGATAATCCCGTTTCCAACGAACGCCTGAAAGGGCTCCAAATATCCACTTGCAGATTCTGCAAAAACACAGTTTCAAAACTGCTCTATCAAAAGGAAGGCTTATCTCTCCGAGTTGAATGCAAACATCATAAAGTTGTTTCTGAGAATGCTTCTGCCTTGTTTATAAGTGAAGATATTTCCTTTTCCACCATAGGCCTCAAAGCGCTCCAAATGAACACTTGCAGATTCTACAAAAAGAGTGTTTCAAAACTGCTCTTTCAAAAGAAGTGTTCAACTCTCTGAGTTGGATTCATACTTCACAAAGCAGTTTCACAGAACGCTTCTGTTTAGTTTTTATGGGAAGATATTCCCGTTTCCAACGAAGGCATGAAAGGGCTCCAAATAACCACTAGCAGATTCTGCAAAAACACAGTTTCAAAACTGCTCTATCAAAAGGAAGGCTTATCTCTCCGAGCTGAATGCACACATCATAAAGAGGTTTCTGAGAATGCTTCTCCCTGGTTTATAATTGAAGATATTTCCTTTTGAACCATAGGCCTCAAAGCGCTCCAAATGAACACTTGCAGATTCTACAAAAAGAGTGTTTCAAAACACCTCTTTCAAAGGAAGTGTTCAACTCTGTGAGTTGGATTCATACTACACAAAGCAGTTTCACAGAACGCTTCTGTTCAGTTTTTATGGGAAGATATTCACGTTTCCAACGAAGGCCTGAAAGGGCTCCAAATATCCACTTGCAGATTCTGCAGAAATAGAGTTTCAAAACTGCTCTGTTAAAAGGAAGGCTTATCTCTCTGAGTTGAATGCAGACATCATAAAGAGGTTTCTGAGAATGCTTCTGCCTGGTTTATATGTGAAGATATTTCCTTTTCCACCATAGGCCTCAAAGCGCTCCAAATGAACACTTGCAGATTCTACAAAAAGAGTGTTTCATAACTGCTCTAGCAAAGGAAAGGTTCAACTCTGTGAGTTGAACACACACATCACAAAGCAGTTTGTGAGAATGCTTCTGTCCAGTTTTTATTGGAAGATATTCCCGCTTCTAACAAAGGCCTGAAAGAGCTCCAAATATCCACTTGCAGATGCTGCAAAAAGACTCTTGCCAAACTGCTCCATGAAAAGGAATGTTCAACTGTGTGAGTTGAATGCACACATCATAAAGAAGTATCAAAGAATGCTTCTGTCTAGGTTTTATGTGAAGATATTTCCTTTTGCACCATAGGCCTCAAAGCGCTCCAAATGAACACTTGCAGATTCTACAAAAAGAGTGTTTCAAAACAGCTCTTTCAAAAGAAGTGTTCAACTCTGTGAGTTGGATTCATACTACAGAAAGCAGTTTCACAGAACGCTTCTGTTTAGTTTTTATTGGAAGATATTCCCGTTTCCAACGAAGGCCTCAAAGGGCTCCAAATATCCACTTGCAAATTCTGCAAAAATAGAGTTTCAAAACTGCTCTGTCAAAAGGAAGGCTTATCTCTCTGAGTTGAATGCAGACATCATAAAGAGGTTTCTGAGAATGCTTCTGCCTGGTTTATATGTGAAGATATTTCCTTTTCCACCGTAGGCCTCAAAGCGCTCCAAATGAACACTTGCAGATTCTACAAAAAGAGTGTTTCCAAACTGCTCTTTCAAAAGAAGTGTTCAACTCTGTGAGTTGGATTCATACTTCACAAAGCAGTTTCACAGAACGCTTCTGTTTAGTTTTTATGGGAAGATATTCCCGTTTCCAACGAAGGCCTGAAATGGCTCCAAATAACCACTTGCAGATTCTGCAAAAACACAGTTTCATAACTGCTCTATCAAAAGGAAGGCTTATCTCTCCGAGCTGAATGCACACATCATAAAGAGGTTTCTGAGAATGCTTCTCCCTGGTTTATAAGTGAAGATATTTCCTTTTGAACCATAGGCCGCAAAGCGCTCCAAATTAACACTTGCCGATTCTACAAATAGAGTGTTTCAAAACACCTCTTTCAAAGGAAGTGTTCAACTCTGTGAGTTGGATTCATTCTACACAAAGCAGTTTCACAGAACGCTTCTGTTTAGTTTTTATGGGAAGATATTCACGTTTCCAACGAAGGCCAGAAAGGGCTAAAATATCCACTTGCAGATTCTGCAAAAATAGAGTTTCAAAACTGCTCTATCAAAAGGAAGGCTTATCTCTCTGAGTTGAATGCACAGATCATAAAGAGGTTTCTGAGAATGCTTCTGCCTGGTTTATATGTGAAGTTATTTCCTTTTCCACCCTAGGCCTCAAAGCGCTCCAAATGAACACTTGCAGATTCTACAAAAAGACTGTTTCATAGCTACTCTAGCAAAGGAAAGGTTCAACTCTGTGAGTTGAACACACACATCACAAAGCAGCTTGTGAGAATGTTTCTGTCCAGTTTTTAAGAGAAGATATTCCCGCTTCTAACAAAGAACTGAAAGAGCTCCAAATATCCACTTGCAGAAGCTGAAAAAAGACTCTTTCCAAACGGCTCTGTGAAAAGGAAGGTTCAACTCTGTGAGTTGAATGCACACATCATAAAGAAGTTTCAAAGAATGCTTCTGTCTAGGTTTTATGTGAAGATATTTACTTTTCCACCATAGGCCTCAAAGCGCTCCAAATGAACACTTGCAGATTCTACAAAAAGAGTGTTACAAAACTGCTCTTTCAAAAGAAGTGTTCAACTCTGTGAGTTGGATTCATACTTCACAAAGAAGTTTCACAGAACGCTTCTGTTTAGTTTTTATGGGAAGATATTCCTGTTTCAAACGAAGGCCTGAAAGGGCTCCAAATATCCACTTGCATATTATGCCAAAACAGAGTTTCAAAACTGCTCTATCAAAAGGAAGGCTTATCTCTCCGAGTTGAATTCACACATCATAGAGTTTTCTGAGAATGCTTCTGCCTGGTTTATAAGTGAAGATATTTCCTATTCCACCATAGTCCTCAAAGCGCTCCAAATGAACACTTGCAGATTCTACAAAAAGAGTGTTTCAAAACAGCTCGTTCAAAGGAAGTGTTCAACTCTGTGAGTTGGATTCATACTACAGAAAGCAGTTTCACAGAACGCTTCTGTTTAGTTTTTATGGGAAGATATTCCCGTTTCCAACGAAGGCCTGAAAGGGCTCCAAATATCCACTTGCAAATTCTGCAAAAATAGAGTTTCAAAACTGCTCTGTCAAAAGGAAGGCTTACCTCTCTGAGTTGAATGCAGACATCATAAAGAGGTTTCTGAGAATGCTTCTGCCTGGTTTATATGTGAAGATATTTCCTTTTCCACCCTAGGCCTCAAAGCGCTCCAAATGAACACTTGCAGATTCTACAAAAAGAGTGTTTCATAACTGCTCTAGCAAAGGAAAGGTTCAACTCTGTGAGTTGAACACACACATCACAAAGCAGTTTGTGAGAATGCTTCTGTCCAGTTTTTATGAGAAGATATTCCCGCTTCTAACAAAGGCTCAAAGAGCTCCAAATATCCACTTGCAGATGCTGCAAAAAGACTCTTTCCAAACTGCTCCATGAAAAGGAAGGTTCAACTCTGTCAGTTGAATGCACACATCATAAAGAAGTTTCAAAGAATGCTTCTGTCTAGGTTTTATGTGAAGATATTTCCTTTTCCACCATAGGCCTCAAAGCGCTCCAAATGAACAGTTGCAGATTCTATAAAAAGAGTGTTTCAAAACTGCTCTTTCAAAAGAAGTGTTCAACTCTGTGAGTTGGATTCATACTTCACAAAGCAGTTTCACAGAACGCTTCTGTTTAGTTTTTATGGGAAGATTTTCCCGTTTCCAACGAAGGCCTGAAAGGGCTCCAAATATCCACTTGCAGATTCTGCAAAACCACAGTTTCAAAACTGCTCTATCAAAAGGAATGCTTATCTCTCCGAGTTGAATGCAGACATCATAAAGATGTTTCTGACAATGCTTCTCCCTGGTTTATAAGTGAACATATTTCCTTTTCCACCATAGGCCTCAAAGCGCTCCAAATGAACACTTGCCGATTCTACAAAAAGAGTGTTTCAAAACAGCTCTTTCAAAGGAAGTGTTCAACTCTGTGAGTTGGATTTATACTACACAAAGCAGTTTCACAGAACGCTTTTGTTTAGTTTTTATGGGAAGATATTCCCGTTTCCAACGAAGGCCTGAAAGGGCTCCAAATATCCACTTGCAGATTCTGCAAAAATAGAGTTTCAAAACTGCTCTGTTAAAAGGAAGGCTTATCTCTCTGAATTCAATGCAGACATCATAAAGTGGTTTCTGAGAATGCTTCTGCCTGGTTTATATGTGAAGATAATTCCTTTTCCACCATAGGCCTCAAAGCGCTCCAAATGAACACTTGCAGATTCTACAAAAAGAGTATTTCATAACTGCTCTAGCAAAGGAAAGGTTCAACTCTGTGAGTTGAACACACACATCACAAAGCAGTTTGTGAGAATGCTTCTGTCCAGTTTTTAAGAGAAGATATTCCCGCTTCTAACAAAGAACTGAAAGAGCTCCAAATATCCACTTGCAGAAGCTGAAAAAAGACTCTTTCCTAAATGGCTCCGTGAAAAGGAAGGTTCAACTCTGTGAGTTGAGTGCACACATCATAAAGAAGTTTCAAAGAATGCTTCTGTCTAGGTTTTATGTGAAGATATTTCCTTTTCCACCATAGGCCTCAAAGCGCTCCAAATGAACACTTGCAGATTCTACAAAAAGAGTGTTTCAAAACTGCTCTTTCAAAAGAAGTGTTCAACTCTGTGAGGTGGATTCATACTTCACAAAGCAGTTTCACAGAACGCTTCTGTTTAGTATTTATGGGAAGATATTCCCGTTTCCAACGAAGGCCTGAAAGGGCTCCAAATATTCACTTTCAGATTCTGCAAAAACACAGTTTCAAAACTGCTCTATCAAAAGGAAGGCTTATCTCTCCGAGTTGAATGCACACATCATAAAGTGGTTTCTGAGAATGCTTCTCCCTGGTTTATAAGTGAAGATATTTCCTTTTCCACCATAGGCCTCAAAGCGCTCCAAATGAACAGTTGCAGATTCTATAAAAAGAGTGTTTCAAAACTGCTCTTTCAAAAGAAGTGTTCAACTCTGTGAGTTGGATTCATACTTCACAAAGCAGTTTCACAGAACGCTTCTGTTTAGTTTTTATGGGAAGATTTTCCCGTTTCCAACGAAGGCCTGAAAGGGCTCCAAATATCCACTTGCAGATTCTGCAAAACCACAGTTTCAAAACTGCTCTATCAAAAGGAATGCTTATCTCTCCGAGTTGAATGCAGACATCATAAAGATGTTTCTGACAATGCTTCTCCCTGGTTTATAAGTGAACATATTTCCTTTTCCACCATAGGCCTCAAAGCGCTCCAAATGAACACTTGCCGATTCTACAAAAAGAGTGTTTCAAAACAGCTCTTTCAAAGGAAGTGTTCAACTCTGTGAGTTGGATTCATACTACACAAAGCAGTTTCACAGAACGCTTTTGTTTAGTTTTTATGGGAAGATATTCCCGTTTCCAACGAAGGCCTGAAAGGGCTCCAAATATCCACTTGCAGATTCTGCAAAAATAGAGTTTCAAAACTGCTCTGTTAAAAGGAAGGCTTATCTCTCTGAATTCAATGCAGACATCATAAAGTGGTTTCTGAGAATGCTTCTGCCTGGTTTATATGTGAAGATAATTCCTTTTCCACCATAGGCCTCAAAGCGCTCCAAATGAACACTTGCAGATTCTACAAAAAGAGTATTTCATAACTGCTCTAGCAAAGGAAAGGTTCAACTCTGTGAGTTGAACACACACATCACAAAGCAGTTTGTGAGAATGCTTCTGTCCAGTTTTTAAGAGAAGATATTCCCGCTTCTAACAAAGAACTGAAAGAGCTCCAAATATCCACTTGCAGAAGCTGAAAAAAGACTCTTTCCTAAATGGCTCCGTGAAAAGGAAGGTTCAACTCTGTGAGTTGAGTGCACACATCATAAAGAAGTTTCAAAGAATGCTTCTGTCTAGGTTTTATGTGAAGATATTTCCTTTTCCACCATAGGCCTCAAAGCGCTCCAAATGAACACTTGCAGATTCTACAAAAAGAGTGTTTCAAAACTGCTCTTTCAAAAGAAGTGTTCAACTCTGTGAGGTGGATTCATACTTCACAAAGCAGTTTCACAGAACGCTTCTGTTTAGTATTTATGGGAAGATATTCCCGTTTCCAACGAAGGCCTGAAAGGGCTCCAAATATTCACTTTCAGATTCTGCAAAAACACAGTTTCAAAACTGCTCTATCAAAAGGAAGGCTTATCTCTCCGAGTTGAATGCACACATCATAAAGTGGTTTCTGAGAATGCTTCTCCCTGGTTTATAAGTGAAGATATTTCCTTTTCCACCATAGGCCTCAAAGCGCTCCAAATGAACACTTGCAGATTCTACAAAAAGAGTGTTTCAAAACTGCTCTTTCAAAGGAAGTGTTCAACTCTGTGTGTTGGATTCATACTACACAAAGCAGTTTCACAGAGGCTTTCTGTTTAGTTTTTTTGGGAAGATATTCCCGTTTCCAACGAAGGCCTGAAAGGGCTCCAAATATCCACTTGCAGATTCTGCAAAAATAGAGTTTCAAAACTGCTCTGTTAAAAGGAAGGCTTATCTCTCTGAATTGAATGCAGACATCATAAAGAGGTTTCTGAGAATGCTTCTGCCTGGTTTATATGTGAAGATATTTCCTTTTCCACCATAGGCCTCAAAGCGGTCCAAATGCACACTTGCAGATTCTACAAGAAGAGTGTTTCATAACTGCTCTAGCAAAGGAAAGGTTCAAATCTGTGAGTTGAACACACACATCACGAAGCAGTTTGTGAGAATGCTTCTGTCCAGTTTTTATGAGAAGATATTCCCGCTTCTAACAAAGGCCTGAAAGAGCTCCAAATATCCACTTGCAGATGCTGCAAAAAGACTCTTTCCAAACTGCTCCATGAAAAGGAATGTTCAACTCTGTGAGTTGAATGCACACATCATAAAGAAGTTTCAAAGAATGCTTCTGTCTAGGTTTTATGTGAAGATATTTCCTTTTCCACCATAGGCCTCAAAGCGCTCCAAATGAACACTTGCAGATTCTACAAAAAGAGTGTTACAAAACTGCTCTTTCAAAAGAAGTGTTCAACTCTGTGAGTTGGATTCATACTTCACAAAGAAGTTTCACAGAACGCTTCTGTTTAGTTTTTATGGGAAGATATTCCTGTTTCAAACGAAGGCCTGAAAGGGCTCCAAATATCCACTTGCATATTATGCCAAAACAGAGTTTCAAAACTGCTCTATCAAAAGGAAGGCTTATCGCTCCGAGTTGAATTCACACATCATAGAGTTTTCTGAGAATGCTTCTGCCTGGTTTATAAGTGAAGATATTTCCTTTTCCACCATAGTCCTCAAAGCGCTCCAAATGAACACTTGCAGATTCTACAAAAAGAGTGTTTCAAAACAGCTCTTTCAAAGGAAGTGTTCAACTCTGTGAGTTGGATTCATACTACAGAAAGCAGTTTCACAGAACGCTTCTGTTTAGTTTTTATGGGAAGATATTCCCGTTTCCAACGAAGGCCTGAAAGGGCTCCAAATATACACTTGCAAATTCTGCAAAAATAGAGTTTCAAAACTGCTCTGTCAAAAGGAAGGCTTATCTCTCTGAGTTGAATGCAGACATCATAAAGAGGTTTCTGAGAATGCTTCTGCCTGGTTTATATGTGAAGATATTTCCTTTTCCACCCTAGGCCTCAAAGCGCTCCAAATGAACACTTGCAGATTCTACAAAAAGAGTGTTTCATAACTGCTCTAGCAAAGGAAAGGTTCAACTCTGTGAGTTGAACACAGACATCACAAAGCAGTTTGTGAGAATGCTTCTGTCCAGTTTTTATGAGAAGATATTCCCTCTTCTAACAAAGGACTGAAAGAGCTCCAAATATCCACTTGCAGATGCTGCAAAAAGACTCTTTCCAAACTGCTCCATGAAAAGGAATGTTCAACTCTGTGAGTTGAATGCACACATCATAAAGAAGTTTCAAAAAATGCTTCTGTCTAGGTTTTATGTGAAGATATTTCCTTTTCCACCATAGGCCTCAAAGTGCTCCAAATGAACACTTGCAGATTCTACAAAAAGAGTGTTTCATAACTGCTCTAGCAAAGGAAAGGTTCAACTCTGTGAGTTGAACACACACATCACAAAGCAGTTTGTGAGAATGCTTCTGTCCAGTTTTTATGAGAAGATATTCCCACTTCTAACAAAGGCCTGAAAGAGCTCCAAATATCCACTTGCAGAAGCTGAAAAAAGACTCTTTCCTAAATGGCTCCGTGAAAAGGAAGGTTCAACTCTGTGAGTTGAGTGCACACATCATAAAGAAGTTTCAAAGAATGCTTCTGTCTAGGTTTTATGTGAAGATATTTCCTTTTCCACCATAGGCCTCAAAGCGCTCCAAATGAACACTTGCAGATTCTACAAAAAGAGTGTTTCAAAACTGCTCTTTCAAAAGAAGTGTTCAACTCTGTGTGGTGGATTCATACTTCACAAAGCAGTTTCACAGAACGCTTCTGTTTAGTATTTATGGGAAGATATTCCCGTTTCCAACGAAGGCCTGAAAGGGCTCCAAATATCCACTTGCAGATTCTGCAAAAACACACTTTCAAAACTGCTCTATCAAAAGGAAGGCTTATCTCTCCGAGTTGAATGCACACATCATAAAGTGGTTTCTGAGAATGCTTCTGCCTTGTTTATAAGTGAAGATATTTCCTTTTCCACCATAGGCCTCAAAGCGCTCCAAATGAACACTTGCAGATTCTACAAAAAGAGTGTTTCAAACTGCTCTTTCAAAAGAAGTGTTCAACTCTGTGAGTTGAATTCATACTATGCAAAGCAGTTTCACAGAACGCTTCTGTTTAGTTTTTTTGGGAAGATATTCCCGTTTTCCACGAAGGCCTGAAAGGGTTAAAATATCCACTTGCAGACTGCAAAAATACAGTTTCAAAACTGCTCTATCAAAAGGAAGGCTTACCTCTCTGAGTTGAATGCACAGATCATAAAGAGGTTTCTGAGAATGCTTCTGCCTGGTTTATATGTGAAGATATTTCCTTTTCCACCCTAGGCCTCAAAGCGCTCCAAATGAACACTTGCAGATTCTACAAAAAGAGTGTTTCATAGCTGCTCTAGCAAAGGAAACGTTCAACTCTGTGAGTTGAACACACACATCACAAAGCAGTTTGTGAGAATGCTTCTGTCCAGTTTTTATTGGAAGATATTCCCGCTTCTAACAATGGCCTGAAAGAGCTCCAAATATCCACTTGCAGATGCTGCAAAAAGACTCTTTCCAAACTGCTCCATGAAAAGGAAGGTTCAACTCTGTGAGTTGATTGCACACATCCAAAAGAAGTTTCAAAGAATGCTTCTGTCTAGGTTTTATGTGAAGATATTTCCTTTTAAACCATAGGCCTCAAAGCGCTCCAAATGAACACTTGCAGATTCTACAAAAAGAGTGTTACAAAACTGCTCTTTCAAAAGAAGTGTTCAACTCTGTGAGTTGGATTCATACTTCACAAAGCAGTTTCACAGAACGCTTCTGTTTAGTTTTTATGGGAAGATATTCCCGTTTCAAACGAAGGCCTGAAAGGGTTCCAAATATCCACTTGCATATTATGCCAAAACAGAGTTTCAAAACTGCTCTATCAAAAGGAAGGCTTATCGCTCCGAGTTGAATGCACACATCATAGAGTTTTCTGAGAATCCTTCTGCCTGGTTTATAAGTGAAGATATTTCCTTTTCCACCATAGGCCTCAAAGCGCTCCAAATGAACACTTGCAGATTCTACAAAAAGAGTGTTTCATAGCTGCTCTAGCAAAGGAAAGGTTCAAATCTGTGAGTTGAACACACACATCACGAAGCAGTTTGTGAGAATGCTTCTGTCCAGTTTTTATGAGAAGATATTCCCGCTTCTAACAAAGGCCTGAAAGAGCTCCAAATATCCACTTGCAGATGCTGCAAAAAGACTCTTTCCAAACTGCTCCATGAAAAGGAATGTTCAACTCTCTGAGTTGAATGCACACATCATAAAGAAGTTTCAAAGAATGCTTCTGTCTAGGTTTTATGTGAAGATATTTCCTTTTCCACCATAGGCCTCAAAGCGCTCCAAATGAACACTTGCAGATTCTACAAAAAGAGTGTTTCAAAACTGCTCTTTCAAAAGAAGTGTTCAACTCTGTGAGTTGGATTCATACTTCACAAAGCAGTTTCACAGAACGCTTCTGTTTACTATTTATGGGAAGATATTCCCGTTTCCAACGAAGGCCTGAAAGGGCTCCAAATATCCACTTGCAGATTCTGCAAAAACACACTTTCAAAACTGCTCTATCAAAAGGAAGGCTTATCTCTCCGAGTTGAATGCACACATCATAAAGTGGTTTCTGATAATGCTTCTGCCTTGTTTATAAGTGAAGATATTTCCTTTTCCACCATAGGCCTCAAAGCGCTCCAAATGAACACTTGCCGATTCTACAAAAAGAGTGTTTAAAACTGCTCTTTCAAAAGAAGTGTTCAACTCTGTGAGTTGGATTCATACTACGCAAAGCAGTTTCACAGAACGCTTCTGTTTAGTTTTTTTGGGAAGATATTCCCGTTTTCCACGAAGGCCTGAAAGGGTTAAAATATCCACTTGCAGATTCTGCAAAAATACAGTTTCAAAACTGCTCTATCAAAAGGAAGGCTTACCTCTCTGAGTTGAATGCACAGATCATAAAGAGGTTTCTGAGAATGCTTCTGCCTGGTTTATATGTGAAGATATTTCCTTTTCCACCCTAGGCCTCAAAGCGCTCCAAATGAACACTTGCAGATTCTACAAAAAGAGTGTTTCATAGCTGCTCTAGCAAAGGAAACGTTCAACTCTGTGAATTGAACACACACATCACAAAGCAGTTTGTGAGAATGCTTCTGTCCAGTTTTTATTGGAAGATATTCCCGCTTCTAACAAAGGCCTGAAAGAGCTCCAAATATCCACTTGCAGATGCTGCAAAAAGACTCTTTCCAAACTGCTCCATGAAAAGGAAGGTTCAACTCTGTGAGTTGAATGCACACATCATAAAGAAGTTTCAAAGAATGCTTCTGTCTAGGATTTATGTGAAGATATTTCCTTTTCCACCATAGGCCTCAAAGCGCTCCAAATGAACACTTGCAGATTCTACAAAAAGAGTGTTTCAAAACTGCTCTTTCAAAAGAAGTGTTCAACTCTGTGAGTTGGATTCATACTTCACAAAGCAGTTTCACAGAACGCTTCTGTTTAGTTTTTATGGGAAGATATTCCCGTTTCCAACGAAGGCCTGAAAGGGCTCCAAATATCCACTTGCAGATTCTGCAAAAACACAGTTTCAAAACTGCTCTATCAAAAGGAAGGCTTATTTCTCCGAGTTGAATGCAGACATCATAAAGATGTTTCTGACAATGCTTCTCCCTGGTTTATAAGTGAAGATATTTCCTTTTCCACCATAGGCCTCAAAGCGCTCCAAATGAACACTTGCCGATTCTACAAAAAGAGTGTTTCAAAACAGCTCTTTCAAAGGAAGTGTTCAACTCTGTGAGTTGGATTCATACTACACAAAGCAGTTTCACAGAACGCTTTTGTTTAGTTTTTATGGGAAGATATTCCCGTTTCCAACGAAGGCCTGAAAGGGCTCCAAATATCCACTTGCAGATTCTGCAAAAAGAGTGTTTCATAACTGCTCTAGCAAAGGAAAGGTTCAACTCTCTGAGTTGAACACACACATCACAAAGCAGTTTGTGAGAATGCTTCTGTCCAGTTTTTAAGAGAAGATATTCCCGCTTCTAACAAAGAACTGAAAGAGCTCCAAATATCCACTTGCAGAAGGTGAAAAAAGACTCTTTCCTAAATGGCTCCGTGAAAAGGAAGGTTCAACTCTGTGAGTTGAATGCACACATCATAAAGAAGTTTCAAAGAATGCTTCTGTCTAGGTTTTATGTGAAGATATTTCCTTTTCCACCATAGGCCTCAAAGCGCTCCAAATGAACACTTGCAGATTCTACAAAAAGAGTGTTTCAAAACTGCTCTTTCAAAAGAAGTGTTCAACTCTGTGAGGTGGATTCATACTTCACAAAGCAGTTTCACAGAACGCTTCTGTTTAGTATTTATGGGAAGATATTCCCGTTTCCAACGAAGGCCTGAAAGGGCTCCAAATATCCACTTTCAGATTCTGCAAAAACACAGTTTCAAAACTGCTCTATCAAAAGGAAGGCTTATCTCTCCGAGTTGAATGCACACATCATAAAGTGGTTTCTGAGAATGCTTCTCCCTGGTTTATAAGTGAAGATATTTCCTTTTCCACCATAGGCCTCAAAGCGCTCCAAATGAACACTTGCAGATTCTACAAAAAGAGTGTTTCAAAACTGCTCTTTCAAAGGAAGTGTTCAACTCTGTGTGTTGGATTCATACTACACAAAGCAGTTTCACAGAGGCTTTCTGTTTAGTTTTTTTGGGAAGATATTCCCGTTTCCAACGAAGGCCTGAAAGGGCTCCAAATATCCACTTGCAGATTCTGCAAAAATAGAGTTTCAAAACTGCTCTGTTAAAAGGAAGGCTTATCTCTCTGAATTGAATGCAGACATCATAAAGAGGTTTCTGAGAATGCTTCTGCCTGGTTTATATGTGAAGATATTTCCTTTTCCACCATAGGCCTCAAAGCGGTCCAAATGCACACTTGCAGATTCTACAAGAAGAGTGTTTCATAACTGCTCTAGCAAAGGAAAGGTTCAAATCTGTGAGTTGAACACACACATCACGAAGCAGTTTGTGAGAATGCTTCTGTCCAGTTTTTATGAGAAGATATTCCCGCTTCTAACAAAGGCCTGAAAGAGCTCCAAATATCCACTTGCAGATGCTGCAAAAAGACTCTTTCCAAACTGCTCCATGAAAAGGAATGTTCAACTCTGTGAGTTGAATGCACACATCATAAAGAAGTTTCAAAGAATGCTTCTGTCTAGGTTTTATGTGAAGATATTTCCTTTTCCACCATAGGCCTCAAAGCGCTCCAAATGAACACTTGCAGATTCTACAAAAAGAGTGTTACAAAACTGCTCTTTCAAAAGAAGTGTTCAACTCTGTGAGTTGGATTCATACTTCACAAAGAAGTTTCACAGAACGCTTCTGTTTAGTTTTTATGGGAAGATATTCCTGTTTCAAACGAAGGCCTGAAAGGGCTCCAAATATCCACTTGCATATTATGCCAAAACAGAGTTTCAAAACTGCTCTATCAAAAGGAAGGCTTATCGCTCCGAGTTGAATTCACACATCATAGAGTTTTCTGAGAATGCTTCTGCCTGGTTTATAAGTGAAGATATTTCCTTTTCCACCATAGTCCTCAAAGCGCTCCAAATGAACACTTGCAGATTCTACAAAAAGAGTGTTTCAAAACAGCTCTTTCAAAGGAAGTGTTCAACTCTGTGAGTTGGATTCATACTACAGAAAGCAGTTTCACAGAACGCTTCTGTTTAGTTTTTATGGGAAGATATTCCCGTTTCCAACGAAGGCCTGAAAGGGCTCCAAATATACATTTGCAAATTCTGCAAAAATAGAGTTTCAAAACTGCTCTGTCAAAAGGAAGGCTTATCTCTCTGAGTTGAATGCAGACATCATAAAGAGGTTTCTGAGAATGCTTCTGCCTGGTTTATATGTGAAGATATTTCCTTTTCCACCCTAGGCCTCAAAGCGCTCCAAATGAACACTTGCAGATTCTACAAAAAGAGTGTTTCATAACTGCTCTAGCAAAGGAAAGGTTCAACTCTGTGAGTTGAACACAGACATCACAAAGCAGTTTGTGAGAATGCTTCTGTCCAGTTTTTATGAGAAGATATTCCCTCTTCTAACAAAGGACTGAAAGAGCTCCAAATATCCACTTGCAGATTCTGCAAAAATAGAGTTTCAAAACTGCTCTGTTAAAAGGAAGGCTGATCTCTCTGAATTCAATGCAGACATCATAAAGTGGTTTCTGAGAATGCTTCTGCCTGGTTTATATGTGAAGATAATTCCTTTTCCACCATAGGCCTCAAAGCGCTCCAAATGAACACTTGCAGATTCTACAAAAAGAGTATTTCATAACTGCTCTAGCAAAGGAAAGGTTCAACTCTGTGAGTTGAACACACACATCACAAAGCAGTTTGTGAGAATGCTTCTGTCCAGTTTTTAAGAGAAGATATTCCCGCTTCTAACAAAGAACTGAAAGAGCTCCAAATATCCACTTGCAGAAGCTGAAAAAAGACTCTTTCCTAAATGGCTCCGTGAAAAGGAAGGTTCAACTCTGTGAGTTGAGTGCACACATCATAAAGAAGTTTCAAAGAATGCTTCTGTCTAGGTTTTATGTGAAGATATTTCCTTTTCCACCATAGGCCTCAAAGCGCTCCAAATGAACACTTGCAGATTCTACAAAAAGAGTGTTTCAAAACTGCTCTTTCAAAAGAAGTGTTCAACTCTGTGAGGTGGATTCATACTTCACAAAGCAGTTTCACAGAACGCTTCTGTTTAGTATTTATGGGAAGATATTCCCGTTTCCAACGAAGGCCTGAAAGGGCTCCAAATATTCACTTTCAGATTCTGCAAAAACACAGTTTCAAAACTGCTCTATCAAAAGGAAGGCTTATCTCTCCGAGTTGAATGCACACATCATAAAGTGGTTTCTGAGAATGCTTCTCCCTGGTTTATAAGTGAAGATATTTCCTTTTCCACCATAGGCCTCAAAGCGCTCCAAATGAACACTTGCAGATTCTACAAAAAGAGTGTTTCAAAACTGCTCTTTCAAAGGAAGTGTTCAACTCTGTGTGTTGGATTCATACTACACAAAGCAGTTTCACAGAGGCTTTCTGTTTAGTTTTTTTGGGAAGATATTCCCGTTTCCAACGAAGGCCTGAAAGGGCTCCAAATATCCACTTGCAGATTCTGCAAAAATAGAGTTTCAAAACTGCTCTGTTAAAAGGAAGGCTTATCTCTCTGAATTGAATGCAGACATCATAAAGAGGTTTCTGAGAATGCTTCTGCCTGGTTTATATGTGAAGATATTTCCTTTTCCACCATAGGCCTCAAAGCGGTCCAAATGCACACTTGCAGATTCTACAAGAAGAGTGTTTCATAACTGCTCTAGCAAAGGAAAGGTTCAAATCTGTGAGTTGAACACACACATCACGAAGCAGTTTGTGAGAATGCTTCTGTCCAGTTTTTATGAGAAGATATTCCCGCTTCTAACAAAGGCCTGAAAGAGCTCCAAATATCCACTTGCAGATGCTGCAAAAAGACTCTTTCCAAACTGCTCCATGAAAAGGAATGTTCAACTCTGTGAGTTGAATGCACACATCATAAAGAAGTTTCAAAGAATGCTTCTGTCTAGGTTTTATGTGAAGATATTTCCTTTTCCACCATAGGCCTCAAAGCGCTCCAAATGAACACTTGCAGATTCTACAAAAAGAGTGTTACAAAACTGCTCTTTCAAAAGAAGTGTTCAACTCTGTGAGTTGGATTCATACTTCACAAAGAAGTTTCACAGAACGCTTCTGTTTAGTTTTTATGGGAAGATATTCCTGTTTCAAACGAAGGCCTGAAAGGGCTCCAAATATCCACTTGCATATTATGCCAAAACAGAGTTTCAAAACTGCTCTATCAAAAGGAAGGCTTATCGCTCCGAGTTGAATTCACACATCATAGAGTTTTCTGAGAATGCTTCTGCCTGGTTTATAAGTGAAGATATTTCCTTTTCCACCATAGTCCTCAAAGCGCTCCAAATGAACACTTGCAGATTCTACAAAAAGAGTGTTTCAAAACAGCTCTTTCAAAGGAAGTGTTCAACTCTGTGAGTTGGATTCATACTACAGAAAGCAGTTTCACAGAACGCTTCTGTTTAGTTTTTATGGGAAGATATTCCCGTTTCCAACGAAGGCCTGAAAGGGCTCCAAATATACACTTGCAAATTCTGCAAAAATAGAGTTTCAAAACTGCTCTGTCAAAAGGAAGGCTTATCTCTCTGAGTTGAATGCAGACATCATAAAGAGGTTTCTGAGAATGCTTCTGCCTGGTTTATATGTGAAGATATTTCCTTTTCCACCCTAGGCCTCAAAGCGCTCCAAATGAACACTTGCAGATTCTACAAAAAGAGTGTTTCATAACTGCTCTAGCAAAGGAAAGGTTCAACTCTGTGAGTTGAACACAGACATCACAAAGCAGTTTGTGAGAATGCTTCTGTCCAGTTTTTATGAGAAGATATTCCCTCTTCTAACAAAGGACTGAAAGAGCTCCAAATATCCACTTGCAGATGCTGCAAAAAGACTCTTTCCAAACTGCTCCATGAAAAGGAATGTTCAACTCTGTGAGTTGAATGCACACATCATAAAGAAGTTTCAAAAAATGCTTCTGTCTAGGTTTTATGTGAAGATATTTCCTTTTCCACCATAGGCCTCAAAGTGCTCCAAATGAACACTTGCAGATTCTACAAAAAGAGTGTTTCATAACTGCTCTAGCAAAGGAAAGGTTCAACTCTGTGAGTTGAACACACACATCACAAAGCAGTTTGTGAGAATGCTTCTGTCCAGTTTTTATGAGAAGATATTCCCACTTCTAACAAAGGCCTGAAAGAGCTCCAAATATCCACTTGCAGAAGCTGAAAAAAGACTCTTTCCTAAATGGCTCCGTGAAAAGGAAGGTTCAACTCTGTGAGTTGAGTGCACACATCATAAAGAAGTTTCAAAGAATGCTTCTGTCTAGGTTTTATGTGAAGATATTTCCTTTTCCACCATAGGCCTCAAAGCGCTCCAAATGAACACTTGCAGATTCTACAAAAAGAGTGTTTCAAAACTGCTCTTTCAAAAGAAGTGTTCAACTCTGTGTGGTGGATTCATACTTCACAAAGCAGTTTCACAGAACGCTTCTGTTTAGTATTTATGGGAAGATATTCCCGTTTCCAACGAAGGCCTGAAAGGGCTCCAAATATCCACTTGCAGATTCTGCAAAAACACACTTTCAAAACTGCTCTATCAAAAGGAAGGCTTATCTCTCCGAGTTGAATGCACACATCATAAAGTGGTTTCTGAGAATGCTTCTGCCTTGTTTATAAGTGAAGATATTTCCTTTTCCACCATAGGCCTCAAAGCGCTCCAAATGAACACTTGCAGATTCTACAAAAAGAGTGTTTCAAACTGCTCTTTCAAAAGAAGTGTTCAACTCTGTGAGTTGAATTCATACTATGCAAAGCAGTTTCACAGAACGCTTCTGTTTAGTTTTTTTGGGAAGATATTCCCGTTTTCCACGAAGGCCTGAAAGGGTTAAAATATCCACTTGCAGACTGCAAAAATACAGTTTCAAAACTGCTCTATCAAAAGGAAGGCTTACCTCTCTGAGTTGAATGCACAGATCATAAAGAGGTTTCTGAGAATGCTTCTGCCTGGTTTATATGTGAAGATATTTCCTTTTCCACCCTAGGCCTCAAAGCGCTCCAAATGAACACTTGCAGATTCTACAAAAAGAGTGTTTCATAGCTGCTCTAGCAAAGGAAACGTTCAACTCTGTGAGTTGAACACACACATCACAAAGCAGTTTGTGAGAATGCTTCTGTCCAGTTTTTATTGGAAGATATTCCCGCTTCTAACAATGGCCTGAAAGAGCTCCAAATATCCACTTGCAGATGCTGCAAAAAGACTCTTTCCAAACTGCTCCATGAAAAGGAAGGTTCAACTCTGTGAGTTGATTGCACACATCCAAAAGAAGTTTCAAAGAATGCTTCTGTCTAGGTTTTATGTGAAGATATTTCCTTTTAAACCATAGGCCTCAAAGCGCTCCAAATGAACACTTGCAGATTCTACAAAAAGAGTGTTACAAAACTGCTCTTTCAAAAGAAGTGTTCAACTCTGTGAGTTGGATTCATACTTCACAAAGCAGTTTCACAGAACGCTTCTGTTTAGTTTTTATGGGAAGATATTCCCGTTTCAAACGAAGGCCTGAAAGGGTTCCAAATATCCACTTGCATATTATGCCAAAACAGAGTTTCAAAACTGCTCTATCAAAAGGAAGGCTTATCGCTCTGAGTTGAATGCACACATCATAGAGTTTTCTGAGAATCCTTCTGCCTGGTTTATAAGTGAAGATATTTCCTTTTCCACCATAGGCCTCAAAGCGCTCCAAATGAACACTTGCAGATTCTACAAAAAGAGTGTTTCATAGCTGCTCTAGCAAAGGAAAGGTTCAAATCTGTGAGTTGAACACACACATCACGAAGCAGTTTGTGAGAATGCTTCTGTCCAGTTTTTATGAGAAGATATTCCCGCTTCTAACAAAGGCCTGAAAGAGCTCCAAATATCCACTTGCAGATGCTGCAAAAAGACTCTTTCCAAACTGCTCCATGAAAAGGAATGTTCAACTCTCTGAGTTGAATGCACACATCATAAAGAAGTTTCAAAGAATGCTTCTGTCTAGGTTTTATGTGAAGATATTTCCTTTTCCACCATAGGCCTCAAAGCGCTCCAAATGAACACTTGCAGATTCTACAAAAAGAGTGTTTCAAAACTGCTCTTTCAAAAGAAGTGTTCAACTCTGTGAGTTGGATTCATACTTCACAAAGCAGTTTCACAGAACGCTTCTGTTTACTATTTATGGGAAGATATTCCCGTTTCCAACGAAGGCCTGAAAGGGCTCCAAATATCCACTTGCAGATTCTGCAAAAACACACTTTCAAAACTGCTCTATCAAAAGGAAGGCTTATCTCTCCGAGTTGAATGCACACATCATAAAGTGGTTTCTGATAATGCTTCTGCCTTGTTTATAAGTGAAGATATTTCCTTTTCCACCATAGGCCTCAAAGCGCTCCAAATGAACACTTGCCGATTCTACAAAAAGAGTGTTTAAAACTGCTCTTTCAAAAGAAGTGTTCAACTCTGTGAGTTGGATTCATACTACGCAAAGCAGTTTCACAGAACGCTTCTGTTTAGTTTTTTTGGGAAGATATTCCCGTTTTCCACGAAGGCCTGAAAGGGTTAAAATATCCACTTGCAGATTCTGCAAAAATACAGTTTCAAAACTGCTCTATCAAAAGGAAGGCTTACCTCTCTGAGTTGAATGCACAGATCATAAAGAGGTTTCTGAGAATGCTTCTGCCTGGTTTATATGTGAAGATATTTCCTTTTCCACCCTAGGCCTCAAAGCGCTCCAAATGAACACTTGCAGATTCTACAAAAAGAGTGTTTCATAGCTGCTCTAGCAAAGGAAACGTTCAACTCTGTGAATTGAACACACACATCACAAAGCAGTTTGTGAGAATGCTTCTGTCCAGTTTTTATTGGAAGATATTCCCGCTTCTAACAATGGCCTGAAAGAGCTCCAAATATCCACTTGCAGATGCTGCAAAAAGACTCTTTCCAAACTGCTCCATGAAAAGGAAGGTTCAACTCTGTGAGTTGAATGCACACATCATAAAGAAGTTTCAAAGAATGCTTCTGTCTAGGATTTATGTGAAGATATTTCCTTTTCCACCATAGGCCTCAAAGCGCTCCAAATGAACACTTGCAGATTCTACAAAAAGAGTGTTTCAAAACTGCTCTTTCAAAAGAAGTGTTCAACTCTGTGAGTTGGATTCATACTTCACAAAGCAGTTTCACAGAACGCTTCTGTTTAGTTTTTATGGGAAGATATTCCCGTTTCCAACGAAGGCCTGAAAGGGCTCCAAATATCCACTTGCAGATTCTGCAAAAACACAGTTTCAAAACTGCTCTATCAAAAGGAAGGCTTATTTCTCCGAGTTGAATGCAGACATCATAAAGATGTTTCTGACAATGCTTCTCCCTGGTTTATAAGTGAAGATATTTCCTTTTCCACCATAGGCCTCAAAGCGCTCCAAATGAACACTTGCCGATTCTACAAAAAGAGTGTTTCAAAACAGCTCTTTCAAAGGAAGTGTTCAACTCTGTGAGTTGGATTCATACTACACAAAGCAGTTTCACAGAACGCTTTTGTTTAGTTTTTATGGGAAGATATTCCCGTTTCCAACGAAGGCCTGAAAGGGCTCCAAATATCCACTTGCAGATTCTGCAAAAAGAGTGTTTCATAACTGCTCTAGCAAAGGAAAGGTTCAACTCTCTGAGTTGAACACACACATCACAAAGCAGTTTGTGAGAATGCTTCTGTCCAGTTTTTAAGAGAAGATATTCCCGCTTCTAACAAAGAACTGAAAGAGCTCCAAATATCCACTTGCAGAAGGTGAAAAAAGACTCTTTCCTAAATGGCTCCGTGAAAAGGAAGGTTCAACTCTGTGAGTTGAATGCACACATCATAAAGAAGTTTCAAAGAATGCTTCTGTCTAGGTTTTATGTGAAGATATTTCCTTTTCCACCATAGGCCTCAAAGCGCTCCAAATGAACACTTGCAGATTCTACAAAAAGAGTGTTTCAAAACTGCTCTTTCAAAAGAAGTGTTCAACTCTGTGAGGTGGATTCATACTTCACAAAGCAGTTTCACAGAACGCTTCTGTTTAGTATTTATGGGAAGATATTCCCGTTTCCAACGAAGGCCTGAAAGGGCTCCAAATATCCACTTGCAGATTCTGCAAAAACACAGTTTCAAAACTGCTCTATCAAAAGGAAGGCTTATCTCTCCGAGTTGAATGCACACATCATAAAGTGGTTTCTGAGAATGCTTCTCCCTGGTTTATAAGTGAAGATATTTCCTTTTCCACCATAGGCCTCAAAGCGCTCCAAATGAACACTTGCAGATTCTACAAAAAGAGTGTTTCAAAACTGCTCTTTCAAAGGAAGTGTTCAACTCTGTGTGTTGGATTCATACTACACAAAGCAGTTTCACAGAGGCTTTCTGTTTAGTTTTTTTGGGAAGATATTCCCGTTTCCAACGAAGGCCTGAAAGGGCTCCAAATATCCACTTGCAGATTCTGCAAAAATAGAGTTTCAAAACTGCTCTGTTAAAAGGAAGGCTTATCTCTCTGAATTGAATGCAGACATCATAAAGAGGTTTCTGAGAATGCTTCTGCCTGGTTTATATGTGAAGATATTTCCTTTTCCACCATAGGCCTCAAAGCGGTCCAAATGCACACTTGCAGATTCTACAAGAAGAGTGTTTCATAACTGCTCTAGCAAAGGAAAGGTTCAAATCTGTGAGTTGAACACACACATCACGAAGCAGTTTGTGAGAATGCTTCTGTCCAGTTTTTATGAGAAGATATTCCCGCTTCTAACAAAGGCCTGAAAGAGCTCCAAATATCCACTTGCAGATGCTGCAAAAAGACTCTTTCCAAACTGCTCCATGAAAAGGAATGTTCAACTCTGTGAGTTGAATGCACACATCATAAAGAAGTTTCAAAGAATGCTTCTGTCTAGGTTTTATGTGAAGATATTTCCTTTTCCACCATAGGCCTCAAAGCGCTCCAAATGAACACTTGCAGATTCTACAAAAAGAGTGTTACAAAACTGCTCTTTCAAAAGAAGTGTTCAACTCTGTGAGTTGGATTCATACTTCACAAAGAAGTTTCACAGAACGCTTCTGTTTAGTTTTTATGGGAAGATATTCCTGTTTCAAACGAAGGCCTGAAAGGGCTCCAAATATCCACTTGCATATTATGCCAAAACAGAGTTTCAAAACTGCTCTATCAAAAGGAAGGCTTATCGCTCCGAGTTGAATTCACACATCATAGAGTTTTCTGAGAATGCTTCTGCCTGGTTTATAAGTGAAGATATTTCCTTTTCCACCATAGTCCTCAAAGCGCTCCAAATGAACACTTGCAGATTCTACAAAAAGAGTGTTTCAAAACAGCTCTTTCAAAGGAAGTGTTCAACTCTGTGAGTTGGATTCATACTACAGAAAGCAGTTTCACAGAACGCTTCTGTTTAGTTTTTATGGGAAGATATTCCCGTTTCCAACGAAGGCCTGAAAGGGCTCCAAATATACATTTGCAAATTCTGCAAAAATAGAGTTTCAAAACTGCTCTGTCAAAAGGAAGGCTTATCTCTCTGAGTTGAATGCAGACATCATAAAGAGGTTTCTGAGAATGCTTCTGCCTGGTTTATATGTGAAGATATTTCCTTTTCCACCCTAGGCCTCAAAGCGCTCCAAATGAACACTTGCAGATTCTACAAAAAGAGTGTTTCATAACTGCTCTAGCAAAGGAAAGGTTCAACTCTGTGAGTTGAACACAGACATCACAAAGCAGTTTGTGAGAATGCTTCTGTCCAGTTTTTATGAGAAGATATTCCCTCTTCTAACAAAGGACTGAAAGAGCTCCAAATATCCACTTGCAGATGCTGCAAAAAGACTCTTTCCAAACTGCTCCATGAAAAGGAATGTTCAACTCTGTGAGTTGAATGCACACATCATAAAGAAGTTTCAAAAAATGCTTCTGTCTAGGTTTTATGTGAAGATATTTCCTTTTCCACCATAGGCCTCAAAGTGCTCCAAATGAACACTTGCAGATTCTACAAAAAGAGTGTTTCATAACTGCTCTAGCAAAGGAAAGGTTCAACTCTGTGAGTTGAACACACACATCACAAAGCAGTTTGTGAGAATGCTTCTGTCCAGTTTTTATGAGAAGATATTCCCACTTCTAACAAAGGCCTGAAAGAGCTCCAAATATCCACTTGCAGAAGCTGAAAAAAGACTCTTTCCTAAATGGCTCCGTGAAAAGGAAGGTTCAACTCTGTGAGTTGAGTGCACACATCATAAAGAAGTTTCAAAGAATGCTTCTGTCTAGGTTTTATGTGAAGATATTTCCTTTTCCACCATAGGCCTCAAAGCGCTCCAAATGAACACTTGCAGATTCTACAAAAAGAGTGTTTCAAAACTGCTCTTTCAAAAGAAGTGTTCAACTCTGTGAGGTGGATTCATACTTCACAAAGCAGTTTCACAGAACGCTTCTGTTTAGTATTTATGGGAAGATATTCCCGTTTCCAACGAAGGCCTGAAAGGGCTCCAAATATCCACTTGCAGATTCTGCAAAAACACACTTTCAAAACTGCTCTATCAAAAGGAAGGCTTATCTCTCCGAGTTGAATGCACACATCATAAAGTGGTTTCTGAGAATGCTTCTGCCTTGTTTATAAGTGAAGATATTTCCTTTTCCACCATAGGCCTCAAAGCGCTCCAAATGAACACTTGCAGATTCTACAAAAAGAGTGTTTCAAACTGCTCTTTCAAAAGAAGTGTTCAACTCTGTGAGTTGAATTCATACTATGCAAAGCAGTTTCACAGAACGCTTCTGTTTAGTTTTTTTGGGAAGATATTCCCGTTTTCCACGAAGGCCTGAAAGGGTTAAAATATCCACTTGCAGACTGCAAAAATACAGTTTCAAAACTGCTCTATCAAAAGGAAGGCTTACCTCTCTGAGTTGAATGCACAGATCATAAAGAGGTTTCTGAGAATGCTTCTGCCTGGTTTATATGTGAAGATATTTCCTTTTCCACCCTAGGCCTCAAAGCGCTCCAAATGAACACTTGCAGATTCTACAAAAAGAGTGTTTCATAGCTGCTCTAGCAAAGGAAACGTTCAACTCTGTGAGTTGAACACACACATCACAAAGCAGTTTGTGAGAATGCTTCTGTCCAGTTTTTATTGGAAGATATTCCCGCTTCTAACAATGGCCTGAAAGAGCTCCAAATATCCACTTGCAGATGCTGCAAAAAGACTCTTTCCAAACTGCTCCATGAAAAGGAAGGTTCAACTCTGTGAGTTGATTGCACACATCCAAAAGAAGTTTCAAAGAATGCTTCTGTCTAGGTTTTATGTGAAGATATTTCCTTTTAAACCATAGGCCTCAAAGCGCTCCAAATGAACACTTGCAGATTCTACAAAAAGAGTGTTACAAAACTGCTCTTTCAAAAGAAGTGTTCAACTCTGTGAGTTGGATTCATACTTCACAAAGCAGTTTCACAGAACGCTTCTGTTTAGTTTTTATGGGAAGATATTCCCGTTTCAAACGAAGGCCTGAAAGGGTTCCAAATATCCACTTGCATATTATGCCAAAACAGAGTTTCAAAACTGCTCTATCAAAAGGAAGGCTTATCGCTCCGAGTTGAATGCACACATCATAGAGTTTTCTGAGAATCCTTCTGCCTGGTTTATAAGTGAAGATATTTCCTTTTCCACCATAGGCCTCAAAGCGCTCCAAATGAACACTTGCAGATTCTACAAAAAGAGTGTTTCATAGCTGCTCTAGCAAAGGAAAGGTTCAAATCTGTGAGTTGAACACACACATCACGAAGCAGTTTGTGAGAATGCTTCTGTCCAGTTTTTATGAGAAGATATTCCCGCTTCTAACAAAGGCCTGAAAGAGCTCCAAATATCCACTTGCAGATGCTGCAAAAAGACTCTTTCCAAACTGCTCCATGAAAAGGAATGTTCAACTCTGTGAGTTGAATGCACACATCATAAAGAAGTTTCAAAGAATGCTTCTGTCTAGGTTTTATGTGAAGATATTTCCTTTTCCACCATAGGCCTCAAAGCGCTCCAAATGAACACTTGCAGATTCTACAAAAAGAGTGTTTCAAAACTGCTCTTTCAAAAGAAGTGTTCAACTCTGTGAGTTGGATTCATACTTCACAAAGCAGTTTCACAGAACGCTTCTGTTTACTATTTATGGGAAGATATTCCCGTTTCCAACGAAGGCCTGAAAGGGCTCCAAATATCCACTTGCAGATTCTGCAAAAACACACTTTCAAAACTGCTCTATCAAAAGGAAGGCTTATCTCTCCGAGTTGAATGCACACATCATAAAGTGGTTTCTGAGAATGCTTCTGCCTTGTTTATAAGTGAAGATATTTCCTTTTCCACCATAGGCCTCAAAGCGCTCCAAATGAACACTTGCCGATTCTACAAAAAGAGTGTTTAAAACTGCTCTTTCAAAAGAAGTGTTCAACTCTGTGAGTTGGATTCATACTACGCAAAGCAGTTTCACAGGACGCTTCTGTTTAGTTTTTTTGGGAAGATATTCCCGTTTTCCACGAAGGCCTGAAAGGGTTAAAATATCCACTTGCAGATTCTGCAAAAATACAGTTTCAAAACTGCTCTATCAAAAGGAAGGCTTACCTCTCTGAGTTGAATGCACAGATCATAAAGAGGTTTCTGAGAATGCTTCTGCCTGGTTTATATGTGAAGATATTTCCTTTTCCACCCTAGGCCTCAAAGCGCTCCAAATGAACACTTGCAGATTCTACAAAAAGAGTGTTTCATAGCTGCTCTAGCAAAGGAAACGTTCAACTCTGTGAATTGAACACACACATCACAAAGCAGTTTGTGAGAATGCTTCTGTCCAGTTTTTATTGGAAGATATTCCCGCTTCTAACAATGGCCTGAAAGAGCTCCAAATATCCACTTGCAGATGCTGCAAAAAGACTCTTTCCAAACTGCTCCATGAAAAGGAAGGTTCAACTCTGTGAGTTGAATGCACACATCATAAAGAAGTTTCAAAGAATGCTTCTGTCTAGGATTTATGTGAAGATATTTCCTTTTCCACCATAGGCCTCAAAGCGCTCCAAATGAACACTTGCAGATTCTACAAAAAGAGTGTTTCAAAACTGCTCTTTCAAAAGAAGTGTTCAACTCTGTGAGTTGGATTCATACTTCACAAAGCAGTTTCACAGAACGCTTCTGTTTAGTTTTTATGGGAAGATATTCCCGTTTCCAACGAAGGCCTGAAAGGGCTCCAAATATCCACTTGCAGATTCTGCAAAAACACAGTTTCAAAACTGCTCTATCAAAAGGAAGGCTTATTTCTCCGAGTTGAATGCAGACATCATAAAGATGTTTCTGACAATGCTTCTCCCTGGTTTATAAGTGAAGATATTTCCTTTTCCACCATAGGCCTCAAAGCGCTCCAAATGAACACTTGCCGATTCTACAAAAAGAGTGTTTCAAAACAGCTCTTTCAAAGGAAGTGTTCAACTCTGTGAGTTGGATTCATACTACACAAAGCAGTTTCACAGAACGCTTTTGTTTAGTTTTTATGGGAAGATATTCCCGTTTCCAACGAAGGCCTGAAAGGGCTCCAAATATCCACTTGCAGATTCTGCAAAAAGAGTGTTTCATAACTGCTCTAGCAAAGGAAAGGTTCAACTCTCTGAGTTGAACACACACATCACAAAGCAGTTTGTGAGAATGCTTCTGTCCAGTTTTTAAGAGAAGATATTCCCGCTTCTAACAAAGAACTGAAAGAGCTCCAAATATCCACTTTCAGAAGGTGAAAAAAGACTCTTTCCTAAATGGCTCCGTGAAAAGGAAGGTTCAACTCTGTGAGTTGAATGCACACATCATAAAGAAGTTTCAAAGAATGCTTCTGTCTAGGTTTTATGTGAAGATATTTCCTTTTCCACCATAGGCCTCAAAGCGCTCCAAATGAACACTTGCAGATTCTACAAAAAGAGTGTTTCATAACTGCTCTAGCAAAGGAAAGGTTCAACTCTGTGAGTTGAACACACACATCACAAAGCAGTTTGTGAGAATGCTTCTGTCCAGTTTTTATGAGACTATATTCCCGCTTCTAACAAAGAACTGAAAGACCTCCAAATATCCACTTGCAGAAGATGAAAAAAGACTCTTTCCAAACGGCTCCGTGAAAAGGAAGGTTCTACTCTGTGAGTTGAATGCACACATCATAAAGAAGTTTCAAAGAATGCTTATGTCTAGGTTTTACGTGAAGATATTTCCTTTTCCACCATAGGCCTCAAAGCGCTCCAAATGAACACGTGCAGATTCTACAAAAAGAGTGTTTCAAAACTGCTCTTTCAAAAGAAGTGTTCAACTCTGTGAGTTGGATTCATACTTCACAAAGCAGTTTCACAGAACGCTTCTGTTTACTTTTTGTGGGAAGATATTCCCGTTTCCAACGAAGGCATGAAAGGGCTCCAAATATCCACTTGCAGATTCTGCAAAAACACAGTTTCAAAACTGCTGTATCAAAAGGAAGGCTTATCTCTCCGAGTTGAATGCACACATCATAAAGTGGTTTCTGAGAATGCTTCTGCCTTGTTTATAAGTGAAGATATTTCCTTTTCCACCATAGGCCACAAAGCGCTCCAAATGAACACTTGCAGATTCTACAAAAAGAGTGTTTCAAAACTGCTCTTTCAAAAGAAGTGTTCAACTCTGTGAGTTGGATTCATACTACGCAAAGCAGTTTCACAGTACGCTTCTGTTTAGTTTTTTTCGGAAGATATTCCCGTTTCCAACGAAGGCCTGAAATGGCTCCAAATATCCACTTGCAGATTCTGCAAAAACACAGTTTCAAAACTGCTCTATCAAAAGGAAGGCTTATCTCTCCGAGTTGAATGCACACATCATAAAGTGGTTTCTGAGAATACTTCTGCCTTGTTTATAAGTGAAGATATTTCCTTTTCCACCATAGGCCTCAAAGCGCACCAAATGAACACCTGCAGATTCTACAAAAAGAGTGTTTCAAAACTGCTCTTTCAAAAGAAGTGTTCAACTCTGTGAGTTGGATTCATACTACACAAAGCAGTTTCGCAGAACGCTTCTGTTTAGTTTTTTTGGGAAGATATTCCCGTTTCCCACGAAGGCCTGAAAGGGCTAAAATATCCACTTGCAGATTCTGCAAAAATACAGTTTCAAACTGCTCTATCAAAAGGAAGGCTTATCTCTCTGAGTTGAATGCACAGATCATAAAGAGGTTTCTGAGAATGCTTCTGCCTGGTTTATATGTGAAGATATTTCCTTTTCCACCCTAGGCCACATAGCGCTCCAAATGAACACTTGCAGATTCTACAAAAAGAGTGTTTCATAGCTGCTCTAGCAAAGGAAAGGTTCAACTCTGTGAGTTGAACACACACATCACAAAGCAGTTTGTGAGAATGCTTCTGTCCAGTTTTTATGAGAAGATATTCCCGCTTCTAACAAAGGCCTGAAAGAGCTCCAAATATCCACTTGCAGATGCTGCAAAAAGACTGTTTCCAAACTTCTCCATGAAAAGGAAGGTTCAACTCTGTGAGTTGAATGCACACATCAAAAAAAAGTTTCAAAGAATGCTTCTGTCTAGGTTTTATGTGAAGATATTTCCTTTTCCACCATAGGCCTCAAAGCGCTCCAAATGAACACTTGCAGATTCTACAAAAAGAGTGTTTCAAAACTGCTCTTTCAAAAGAAGTGTTCAACTCTGTGAGTTGGATTCATACTTCACAAAGCAGTTTCACAGAACGCTTCTGTTTAGTTTTTTTGGGAAGATATTCCCGTTTTCCACGAAGGCCTGAAAGGGTTAAAATATCCACTTGCAGATTCTGCAAAAATATAGTTTCAAAACTGCTCTATCAAAAGGAAGGCTTATCTCTCTGAGTTGAATGCAGACATCATAAAGATGTTTCTGAGAATGCTTCTGCCTGGTTTATATGTGAAGATATTTCCTTTTCCACCCTAGGCCTCAAAGCGCTCCAAATGAACACTTGCAGATTCTTCAAAAAGAGTGTTTCATAACTGCTCTAGGAAAGGAAAGGTTCAACTCTGTGAGTTGAACACACACATCACAAAGCAGTTTGTGAGAATGCTTCTTTCCAGTTTTTAAGAGAAGATATTCCCGCTTCTAACAAAGGCCTGAAAGAGCTCCAAATATCCACTTGCAGATGCTGCCAAAAGACTCTTTCCAAACTGCTCCATGAAAAGGAAGGTTCAACTCTGTGAGTTGAATGCACACATCATAAAGAAGTTTCAAAGAATGCTTCTGTCTAGGTTTTATGTGAAGACATTTCCTTTTCCACCATAGGCCTCAAAGCGCTCCAAATGAACACTTGCAGATTCTACAAAAAGAGTGTTTCAAAACTGCTCTTTCAAAAGAAGTGTTCAACTCTGTGAGTTGGAGTCATACTTCACAAAGCAGTTTCACAGAACGCTTCTGTTTAGTATTTATGGGAAGATATTCCCGTTTCCAACGAAGGCCTGAAAGGGCTCCAAATATCCACTTGCAGATTCTGCAAAAACACAGTTTCAAAACTGCTCTATCAAAAGGAAGGCTTATCTCTCCGAGTTGAATGCACACATCATAAAGAGGTTTCTGAGAATGCTTCTGCCTGGTTTATAAGTGAAGATATTTCCTTTTCCACCATAGGCCTCAAAGCGCTCCAAATGAACAATTGCAGATTCTACAAAAAGAGTGTTTCAAAACTGCTCTTTCAAAGGAAGTGTTCAACTCTGTGTTTTGGATTCATACTACACAAAGCAGTTTCACAGAGCCCTTCTGTTTAGTTTTTATGGGAAGATATTCCCGTTTCCAACGAAGGCCTGAAAGGGCTCCAAATATCCACTTGCAGATTCTGCAAAAATAGAGTTTCAAAACTGCTCTGTTAAAAGGAAGGCTTATCTCTCTGAATTGAATGCAGACATCATAAAGTGGTTTCTGAGAATGCTTCTGCCTGGTTTATATGTGAAGATAATTCCTTTTCCACCATAGGCCTCGAAGCGCTCCAAATGAACACTTGCAGATTCTACAAAAAGAGTGTTTCATAACTGCTCTAGCAAAGGAAAGGTTCAACTCTCTGAGTTGAACACACACATCACAAAGCAGTTTGTGAGAATGCTTCTGTCCAGTTTTTAAGAGAAGATATTCCCGCTTCTAACAAAGAACTGAAAGAGCTCCAAATATCCACTTGCAGAAGCTGAAAAAAGACTCTTTCCTAAATGGCTCCGTGAAAAGGAAGGTTCAACTCTGTGAGTTGAATGCACACATCATAAAGAAGTTTCAAAGAATGCTTCTGTCTAGGTTTTATGTGAAGATATTTCCTTTTCCACCATAGGCCTCAAAGCGCTCCAAATGAACACTTGCAGATTCTACAAAAAGAGTGTTTCATAACTGCTCTAGCAAAGGAAAGGTTCAACTCTGTGAGTTGAACACACACATCACAAAGCAGTTTGTGAGAATGCTTCTGTCCAGTTTTTATGAGAAGATATTCCCGCTTCTAACAAAGAACTGAAAGAGCTCCAAATATCCACTTGCAGAAGGTGAAAAAAGACTCTTTCCAAACGGCTCCGTGAAAAGGAAGGTTCTACTCTGTGAGTTGAATGCACACATCATAAAGAAGTTTCAAAGAATGCTTATGTCTAGGTTTTACGTGAAGATATTTCCTTTTCCACCATAGGCCTCAAAGCGCTCCAAATGAACACTTGCAGATTCTACAAAAAGAGTGTTTCAAAACTGCTCTTTCAAAAGAAGTGTTCAACTCCGTGAGTTGGATTCATACTACGCAAAGCAGTTTCACAGTACGCTTCTGTTTAGTTTTTTTGGGAAGATATTCCCGTTTCCAACGAAGGCCTGAAAGGGCTCCAAATATCCACTTGCAGATTCTGCAAAAACACAGTTTCAAAACTGCTCTATCAAAAGGAAGGCTTATCTCTCCGAGTTGAATGCACACATCATAAAGTGGTTTCTGAGAATACTTCTGCCTTGTTTATAAGTGAAGATATTTCCTTTTCCACCATAGGCCTCAAAGCGCACAAAATGAACACCTGCAGATTCTACAACAAGAGTGTTTCAAAACTGCTCTTTCAAAAAAAGTGTTCAACTCTGTGAGTTGGATTCATACTACGCAAAGCAGTTTCACAGAACGCTTCTGTTTAGTTTTTTTGGGAAGATATTCCCGTTTTCCACGAAGGCCTGAAAGGGTTAAAA
Organism: Pongo pygmaeus; assembly: GCF_028885625.2. NCBI lineage: Eukaryota > Metazoa > Chordata > Mammalia > Primates > Hominidae > Pongo > Pongo pygmaeus. The sequence continues at coordinate 24,347,523 of NC_085930.1, forward strand.
TATCCACTTGCAGATTCTGCAAAAATATAGTTTCAAAACTGCTCTATCAAAAGGAAGGCTTATCTCTCTGAGTTGAATGCAGACATCATAAAGATGTTTCTGAGAATGCTTCTGCCTGGTTTATATGTGAAGATATTTCCTTTTCCACCCTAGGCCTCAAAGCGCTCCAAATGAACACTTGCAGATTCTTCAAAAAGAGTGTTTCATAACTGCTCTAGGAAAGGAAAGGTTCAACTCTGTGAGTTGAACACACACATCACAAAGCAGTTTGTGAGAATGCTTCTTTCCAGTTTTTAAGAGAAGATATTCCCGCTTCTAACAAAGGCCTGTAAGAGCTCCAAATATCCACTTGCAGATGCTGCCAAAAGACTCTTTCCAAACTGCTCCATGAAAAGGAAGGTTCAACTCTGTGAGTTGAATGCACACATCATAAAGAAGTTTCAAAGAATGCTTCTGTCTAGGTTTTATGTGAAGACATTTCCTTTTCCACCATAGGCCTCAAAGCGCTCCAAATGAACACTTGCAGATTCTACAAAAAGAGTGTTTCAAAACTGCTCTTTCAAAAGAAGTGTTCAACTCTGTGAGTTGGAGTCATACTTCACAAAGCAGTTTCACAGAACGCTTCTGTTTAGTATTTATGGGAAGATATTCCCGTTTCCAACGAAGGCCTGAAAGGGCTCCAAATATCCACTTGCAGATTCTGCAAAAACACAGTTTCAAAACTGCTCTATCAAAAGGAAGGCTTATCTCTCCGAGTTGAATGCACACATCATAAAGAGGTTTCTGAGAATGCTTCTGCCTGGTTTATAAGTGAAGATATTTCCTTTTCCACCATAGGCCTCAAAGCGCTCCAAATGAACAATTGCAGATTCTACAAAAAGAGTGTTTCAAAACTGCTCTTTCAAAGGAAGTGTTCAACTCTGTGTTTTGGATTCATACTACACAAAGCAGTTTCACAGAGCCCTTCTGTTTAGTTTTTATGGGAAGATATTCCCGTTTCCAACGAAGGCCTGAAAGGGCTCCAAATATCCACTTGCAGATTCTGCAAAAATAGAGTTTCAAAACTGCTCTGTTAAAAGGAAGGCTTATCTCTCTGAATTGAATGCAGACATCATAAAGTGGTTTCTGAGAATGCTTCTGCCTGGTTTATATGTGAAGATAATTCCTTTTCCACCATAGGCCTCGAAGCGCTCCAAATGAACACTTGCAGATTCTACAAAAAGAGTGTTTCATAACTGCTCTAGCAAAGGAAAGGTTCAACTCTCTGAGTTGAACACACACATCACAAAGCAGTTTGTGAGAATGCTTCTGTCCAGTTTTTAAGAGAAGATATTCCCGCTTCTAACAAAGAACTGAAAGAGCTCCAAATATCCACTTGCAGAAGCTGAAAAAAGACTCTTTCCTAAATGGCTCCGTGAAAAGGAAGGTTCAACTCTGTGAGTTGAATGCACACATCATAAAGAAGTTTCAAAGAATGCTTCTGTCTAGGTTTTATGTGAAGATATTTCCTTTTCCACCATAGGCCTCAAAGCGCTCCAAATGAACACTTGCAGATTCTACAAAAAGAGTGTTTCATAACTGCTCTAGCAAAGGAAAGGTTCAACTCTGTGAGTTGAACACACACATCACAAAGCAGTTTGTGAGAATGCTTCTGTCCAGTTTTTATGAGAAGATATTCCCGCTTCTAACAAAGAACTGAAAGAGCTCCAAATATCCACTTGCAGAAGGTGAAAAAAGACTCTTTCCAAACGGCTCCGTGAAAAGGAAGGTTCTACTCTGTGAGTTGAATGCACACATCATAAAGAAGTTTCAAAGAATGCTTATGTCTAGGTTTTACGTGAAGATATTTCCTTTTCCACCATAGGCCTCAAAGCGCTCCAAATGAACACTTGCAGATTCTACAAAAAGAGTGTTTCAAAACTGCTCTTTCAAAAGAAGTGTTCAACTCCGTGAGTTGGATTCATACTACGCAAAGCAGTTTCACAGTACGCTTCTGTTTAGTTTTTTTGGGAAGATATTCCCGTTTCCAACGAAGGCCTGAAAGGGCTCCAAATATCCACTTGCAGATTCTGCAAAAACACAGTTTCAAAACTGCTCTATCAAAAGGAAGGCTTATCTCTCCGAGTTGAATGCACACATCATAAAGTGGTTTCTGAGAATACTTCTGCCTTGTTTATAAGTGAAGATATTTCCTTTTCCACCATAGGCCTCAAAGCGCACAAAATGAACACCTGCAGATTCTACAACAAGAGTGTTTCAAAACTGCTCTTTCAAAAAAAGTGTTCAACTCTGTGAGTTGGATTCATACTACGCAAAGCAGTTTCACAGAACGCTTCTGTTTAGTTTTTTTGGGAAGATATTCCCGTTTTCCACGAAGGCCTGAAAGGGTTAAAATATCCACTTGCAGATTCTGCAAAAATATAGTTTCAAAACTGCTCTATCAAAAGGAAGGCTTATCTCTCTGAGTTGAATGCAGACATCATAAAGATGTTTCTGAGAATGCTTCTGCCTGGTTTATATGTGAAGATATTTCCTTTTCCACCCTAGGCCTCAAAGCGCTCCAAATGAACACTTGCAGATTCTTCAAAAAGAGTGTTTCATAACTGCTCTAGGAAAGGAAAGGTTCAACTCTGTGAGTTGAACACACACATCACAAAGCAGTTTGTGAGAATGCTTCTTTCCAGTTTTTAAGAGAAGATATTCCCGCTTCTAACAAAGGCCTGAAAGAGCTCCAAATATCCACTTGCAGATGCTGCCAAAAGACTCTTTCCAAACTGCTCCATGAAAAGGAAGGTTCAACTCTGTGAGTTGAATGCACACATCATAAAGAAGTTTCAAAGAATGCTTCTGTCTAGGTTTTATGTGAAGACATTTCCTTTTCCACCATAGGCCTCAAAGCGCTCCAAATGAACACTTGCAGATTCTACAAAAAGAGTGTTTCAAAACTGCTCTTTCAAAAGAAGTGTTCAACTCTGTGAGTTGGAGTCATACTTCACAAAGCAGTTTCACAGAACGCTTCTGTTTAGTATTTATGGGAAGATATTCCCGTTTCCAACGAAGGCCTGAAAGGGCTCCAAATATCCACTTGCAGATTCTGCAAAAACACAGTTTCAAAACTGCTCTATCAAAAGGAAGGCTTATCTCTCCGAGTTGAATGCACACATCATAAAGAGGTTTCTGAGAATGCTTCTGCCTGGTTTATAAGTGAAGATATTTCCTTTTCCACCATAGGCCTCAAAGCGCTCCAAATGAACACTTGCAGATTCTACAAAAAGAGTGTTTCAAAACTGCTCTTTCAAAGGAAGTGTTCAACTCTGTGTTTTGGATTCATACTACACAAAGCAGTTTCACAGAGCCCTTCTGTTTAGTTTTTATGGGAAGATATTCCCGTTTCCAACGAAGGCCTGAAAGGGCTCCAAATATCCACTTGCAGATTCTGCAAAAATAGAGTTTCAAAACTGCTCTGTTAAAAGGAAGGCTTATCTCTCTGAGTTGAATGCAGACATCATAAAGGGGTTTCTGAGAATGCTTCTGCCTGGTTTATATGTGAAGATATTTCCTTTTCCACCCTAGGCCTCAAAGCGCTCCAAATGAACACTTGCAGATTCTACAAAAAGAGTGTTTCATAACTGTTCTAGCAAAGGAAAGTTTCAACTCTGTGAGTTGAACACACACATCACAAAGCAGTTTGTGAGAATGCTTCTGTCCAGTTTTTATTGGAAGATATTCCGGCTTCTAAAAAGGCCTGAAAGAGCTCCAAATATCCACTTGCAGATGCTGCAAAAAGACTCTTTCCAAACTGCTCCATGAAAAGGTAGGTTCAACTCTGTGAGTTCAATGCACACATCATAAAGGAGTTTCAAAGAATGCTTCTGTCTAGGTTTTATGTGAAGATATTTCCTTTTCCACCATAGGCCTCGAAGCCCTCCAAATGAACACTTACAGATTCTACAAAAAGAGTGTTTCATACCTGCTCTAGCAAAGGAAAGGTTCAACTCTGTGAGTTGAACAAACACATCACAAAGCAGTTTGTGAGAATGCTTCTGTCCAGTTTTTATGAGAAGATATTCCCGCTTCTAACAAAGGACTGAAAGAGCTCCAAATATCCACTTTCAGATGCTGCAAAAAGACTCTTTCCAAACTGCTCCATGAAATGGAATGTTCAACTCTGTGAGTTTAATGCACACATCATAAAGAGGTTTCTGAGAATGCTTCTCCCTGGTTTATAAGTGAAGATATTTCCTCTTCCACCATAGGCCTCATAGCGCTCCAAGTGAACAGTTGCCGATTCTACAAAAAGAGTGTTTCAAAACAGCTCTTTCAAAGGAAGTGTTCAACTCTGTCTGTTGGATTCATACTACACAAAGCAGTTTCACAGAACGCTTCTGTTTAGTTTTATGGGAAGATATTCCCGTTTCCAACGAAGGCCTGAAAGGGCTCCAAATATCCACTTGCAAAATCTGCAGAAATAGAGTTTCAAAACTGCTCTGTTAAAAGGAAGGCTTATCTCTCTGAGTTGAATGCAGACATCATAAAGAGGTTTCTGAGAATGCTTCTGCCTGGTTTATATGTGAAGATATTTCCTTTTCCACCATAGGCCTCAAAGCGCTCCAAAAGAACACTTGCAGATTCTACAAAAAGAGTGTTTCATAATTGCTCTAGCAAAGGAAAGGATCAATTCAGTGAGTTGAACACACACATCACAAAGCAGTTTGTGAGAATGCTTATGTCCAGTTTTTATGAGAAGATATTCCCGCTTCTAACAAAGGCCTGAAAGAGCTCCAAATATCCACTTGCAGATGCTGCAAAAAGACTGTTTCCAAACTTCTCCATGAAAAGGAAGGTTCAACCCTGTGAGTTGAATGCACACATCATAAAAAAGTTTCAAAGAATGCTTCTGTCTAGGTTTTATGTGAAGATATTTCCTTTTCCACCATAGGCCTCAAAGCGCTCCAAATGAACACTTGCAGATTCTACAAAAAGAGTGTTTCAAAACTGCTCTTTCAAAAGAAGTGTTCAACTCTGTGAGTTGGATTCATACTTCACAAAGCAGTTTCACAGAACGCTTCTGTTTACTTTTTATGGGAAGATATTCCCGTTTCCAACGAAGGCCTGAAAGGGCTCCAAATATCCACTTGCAGATTCTGCAAAAACACAGTTTCAAAACTGCTCTATCAAAAGGAAGGCTTATCTCTCCGAGTTGAATGCACACATCATAAAGAGGTTTCTGAGAATGCTTCTGCCTGGTTTATATGTGAAGATATTTCCTTTTCCACCGTAGGCCTCAAAGCGCTCCAAATGAACACTTGCAGATTCTACAAAAAGAGTGTTTCATAGCTGCTCTAGCAAAGGAAACGTTCAACTCTGTGAGTTGAACACACACATCACAAAGCAGTTTGTGAGAATGCTTCTGTCCAGTTTTTATTGGAAGATATTCCCGCTTCTAACAATGGCCTGAAAGAGCTCCAAATATCCACTTGCAGATGCTGCAAAAAGACTCTTTCCAAACTGCTCCATGAAAAGGAAGGTTCAACTCTGTGAGGTGAATGCACACATCAGAAAGAAGTTTCAAAGAATGCTTCTGTCTAGGTTTTATGTGAAGATATTTCCTTATCCACCATTGGCCTCAAAGCGCTCCAAATGATCACTTGCAGATTCTACAAAAAGAGTGTTTCAAAACTGCTCTTTCAAAACAAGTGTTCAACTCTGTGAGTTGGATTCATACTTCACAAAGCAGTTTCACAGAACGCTTCTGTTTAGTTTTTATGGGAAGACATTCCCCTTTCCAACGAAGGCCTGAAAGGACTCCAAATATCCACTTGCAGATTCTGCCAAAACAGAGTTTCAAAACTGCTCTATCAAAAGGAAGGCTTATCTCTCCGAGTTGAATGCACACATCATAAAGTGGTTTCTGAGAATGCTTCTGCCTTGTTTAAAAGTGAAGATATTTCCTTTTCCAAAATAGGCCTCAAAGCGCTCCAAAAGAACACTTGCAGATTGTACAAAAAGAGTGTTTCAAAACTGCTCTTTCAAAGGAAGTGTTCAACTCTGTGTGTTGGATTCATACTACACAAAGCAGTTTCACAGAACGCTTCTGTTTAGTTTTTGGAAAGATAATCCCGTTTCCAACGAACGCCTGAAAGGGCTCCAAATATCCACTTGCAGATTCTGCCAAAACAGAGTTTCAAAACTGCTCTATCAAAAGGAAGTCTTATCTCTCCGAGTTGAATGCAAACATCATAAAGTTGTTTCTGAGAATGCTTCTGCCTTGTTTATAAGTGAAGATATTTCCTTTTCCACCATAGGCCTCAAAGCGCTCCAAATGAACACTTGCAGATTCTACAAAAAGAGTGTTTCAAAACTGCTCTTTCAAAAGAAGTGTTCAACTCTCTGAGTTGGATTCATACTTCACAAAGCAGTTTCACAGAACGCTTCTGTTTAGTTTTTATGGGAAGATATTCCCGTTTCCAACGAAGGCATGAAAGGGCTCCAAATAACCACTGGCAGATTCTGCAAAAACACAGTTTCAAAACTGCTCTATCAAAAGGAAGGCTTATCTCTCCGAGCTGAATGCACACATCATAAAGAGGTTTCTGAGAATGCTTCTCCCTGGTTTATAATTGAAGATATTTAATTTTGAACCATAGGCCTCAAAGCGCTCCAAATGAACACTTGCCGATTCTACAAAAAGAGTGTTTCAAAACACCTCTTTCAAAGGAAGTGTTCAACTCTGTGAGTTGGATTCATACTACACAAAGCAGTTTCACAGAACGCTTCTGTTCAGTTTTTATGGGAAGATATTCACGTTTCCAACGAAGGCCTGAAAGGGCTCCAAATATCCACTTGCAGATTCTGCAGAAATAGAGTTTCAAAACTGCTCTGTTAAAAGGAAGGCTTATCTCTCTGAGTTGAATGCAGACATCATAAAGAGGTTTCTGAGAATGCTTCTGCCTGGTTTATATGTGAAGATATTTCCTTTTCCACCATAGGCCTCAAAGCGCTCCAAATGAACACTTGCAGATTCTACAAAAAGAGTGTTTCATAACTGCTCTAGCAAAGGAAAGGTTCAACTCTGTGAGTTGAACACACACATCACAAAGCAGTTTGTGAGAATGCTTCTGTCCAGTTTTTATTGGAAGATATTCCCGCTTCTAACAAAGGCCTGAAAGAGCTCCAAATATCCACTTGCAGATGCTGCAAAAAGACTCTTGCCAAACTGCTCCATGAAAAGGAATGTTCAACTGTGTGAGTTGAATGCACACATCATAAAGAAGTTTCAAAGAATGCTTCTGTCTAGGTTTTATGTGAAGATATTTCCTTTTGCACCATAGGCCTCAAAGCGCTCCAAATGAACACTTGCAGATTCTACAAAAAGAGTGTTTCAAAACAGCTCTTTCAAAAGAAGTGTTCAACTCTGTGAGTTGGATTCATACTACAGAAAGCAGTTTCACAGAACGCTTCTGTTTAGTTTTTATTGGAAGATATTCCCGTTTCCAACGAAGGCCTCAAAGGGCTCCAAATATCCACTTGCAAATTCTGCAAAAATAGAGATTCAAAACTGCTCTGTCAAAAGGAAGGCTTATCTCTCTGAGTTGAATGCAGACATCATAAAGAGGTTTCTGAGAATGCTTCTGCCTGGTTTATATGTGAAGATATTTCCTTTTCCACCGTAGGCCTCAAAGCGCTCCAAATGAACACTTGCAGATTCTACAAAAAGAGTGTTTCATACCTGCTCTAGCAAAGGAAAGGTTCAACTCTGTGAGTTGAACACACACATCACTAAGCAGTTTGTGAGAATGCTTCTGTCCAGTTTTTATTGGAAGATATTCCCGCTTCTAACAAAGGCCTGAAAGAGCTCCAAATATCCACTTGCAGATGCTGCAAAAAGACTCTTTCCAAACTGCTCCATGAAAAGGAAGGTTCAACTCTGTGAGTTGAATGCACACATCATAAACAAATTTCAAAGAATGCTTCTGTCTAGGTTTTATGTGAAGATATTTCCTTTTCCACCATAGGCCTCAAAGCGCTCCAAATGAACACTTGCAGATTCTACAAAAAGAGTGTTTCAAAACTGCTCTTTCAAAAGAAGTGTTTAACTCTGTGAGTTGGAGTCATACTTCACAAAGCAGTTTCACAGAACGCTTCTGTTTAGTATTTATGGGAAGATATTCCCGTTTCCAACGAAGGCCTGAAAGGGCTCCAAATTTCCACTTGCACATTCTGCAAAAACACAGTTTCAAAACTGCTCTATCAAAAGGAAGGCTTATCTCTCCGAGTTGAATGCACACATCATAAAGAGGTTTCTGAGAATGCTTCTGCCTGGTTTATAAGTGAAGATATTTCCTTTTCCACCGTAGGCCTCAAAGCGCTCCAAATGAACACTTGCAGATTCTACAAAAAGAGTGTTTCAAAACTGCTCTTTCAAAGGAAGTGTTCAACTCTGTGTGTTGGATTCATACTACACAAAGCAGTTTCACAGAGCCCTTCTGTTTAGTTTTTTTGGGAAGATATTCCCGTTTCCAACGAAGGCCTGAAAGGGCTCCAAATATCCACTTGCAGATTCTGCAAAAATAGAGTTTCAAAACTGCTCTGTTAAAAGGAAGGCTTATCTCTCTGAGTTGAATGCAGACATCATAAAGAGGTTTCTGAGAATGCTTCTGCCTGGTTTATATGTGAAGATATTTCCTTTTCCACCCTAGGCCCCAAAGCGCTCCAAATGAACACTTGCAGATTCTACAAAAAGAGTGTTTCATAACTGCTCTAGCAAAGGAAAGGTTCAACTATGTGAGTTGAACACACACATCACAAAGCAGTTTGTGAGAATGCTTCTGTCCAGTTTTTATGAGAAGATATTATCGCTTCTAACAAAGGACTGAAAGAGCTCCAAATATCCACTTGCAGATGCTGCAAAAAGACTCTTTCCAAACTGCTCTATGAAAAGAAATGTTCAACTCTGTGAGTTGAATGCACACACCATAAACAAGTTTCAAAGAATGCTTCTGTCTAGGTTTTATGTGAAGATATTTCCTTTTCCACCATAGGCCTCAAATCGCTCCAAATGAACACTTGCAGATTCTACAAAAAGAGTGTTTCCAAACTGCTCTTTCTAAAGAAGTGTTCAACTCTGTGAGTTGGATTCATACTTCACAAAGCAGTTTCACAGAACGCTTCTGTTTAGTTTTTATGGGAAGATATTCCCGTTTCCAACGAAGGCCTGAAAGGGCTCCAAATAACCACTTGCAGATTCTGCAAAAACACAGTTTCATAACTGCTCTATCAAAAGGAAGGCTTATCTCTCCGAGCTGAATGCACACATCATAAAGAGGTTTCTGAGAATGCTTCTCCCTGGTTTATAAGTGAAGATATTTCCTTTGGAACCATAGGCCGCAAAGCGCTCCAAATTAACACTTGCCGATTCTACAAATAGAGTGTTTCAAAACACCTCTTTCAAAGGAAGTGTTCAACTCTGTGAGTTGGATTCATTCTACACAAAGCAGTTTCACAGAACGCTTCTGTTTAGTTTTTATGGGAAGATATTCACGTTTCCAACGAAGGCCAGAAAGGGCTAAAATATCCACTTGCAGATTCTGCAAAAATAGAGTTTCAAAACTGCTCTATCAAAAGGAAGGCTTATCTCTCTGAGTTGAATGCACAGATCATAAAGAGGTTTCTGAGAATGCTTCTGCCTGGTTTATATGTGAAGATATTTCCTTTTCCACCCTAGGCCTCAAAGCGCTCCAAATGAACACTTGCAGATTCTACAAAAAGACTGTTTCATAGCTACTCTAGCAAAGGAAAGGTTCAACTCTGTGAGTTGAACACACACATCACAAAGCAGCTTGTGAGAATGTTTCTGTCCAGTTTTTAAGAGAAGATATTCCCGCTTCTAACAAAGAACTGAAAGAGCTCCAAATATCCACTTGCAGAAGCTGAAAAAAGACTCTTTCCAAACGGCTCTGTGAAAAGGAAGGTTCAACTCTGTGAGTTGAATGCACACATCATAAAGAAGTTTCAAAGAATGCTTCTGTCTAGGTTTTATGTGAAGATATTTACTTTTCCACCATAGGCCTCAAAGCGCTCCAAATGAACACTCGCAGATTCTACACAAAGAGTGTTACAAAACTGCTCTTTCAAAAGAAGTGTTCAACTCTGTGAGTTGGATTCATACTTCACAAAGAAGTTTCACAGAACGCTTCTGTTTAGTTTTTATGGGAAGATATTCCTGTTTCAAACGAAGGCCTGAAAGGGCTCCAAATATCCACTTGCATATTATGCCAAAACAGAGTTTCAAAACTGCCCTATCAAAAGGAAGGCTTATCGCTCCGAGTTGAATTCACACATCATAGAGTTTTCTGAGAATGCTTCTGCCTGGTTTATAAGTGAAGATATTTCCTATTCCACCATAGTCCTCAAAGCGCTCCAAATGAACACTTGCAGATTCTACAAAAAGAGTGTTTCAAAACAGCTCTTTCAAAGGAAGTGTTCAACTCTGTGAGTTGGATTCAAACTACAGAAAGCAGTTTCACAGAACGCTTCTGTTTAGTTTTTATGGGAAGATATTCCCGTTTCCAACGAAGGCCTGAAAGGGCTCCAAATATCCACTTGCAAATTCTGCAAAAATAGAGTTTCAAAACTGCTCTGTCAAAAGGAAGGCTTACCTCTCTGAGTTGAATGCAGACATCATAAAGAGGTTTCTGAGAATGCTTCTGCCTGGTTTATATGTGAAGATATTTCCTTTTCCACCCTAGGCCTCAAAGCGCTCCAAATGAACACTTGCAGATTCTACAAAAAGAGTGTTTCATAACTGCTCTAGCAAAGGAAAGGTTCAACTCTGTGAGTTGAACACACACATCACAAAGCAGTTTGTGAGAATGCTTCTGTCCAGTTTTTATGAGAAGATATTCCCGCTTCTAACAAAGGCCTGAAAGAGCTCCAAATATCCACTTGCAGATGCTGCAAAAAGACTCTTTCCAAACTGCTCCATGAAAAGGAATGTTCAACTCTGTGAGTTGAATGCACACATCATAAAGAAGTTTCAAAGAATGCTTCTGTCTAGGTTTTATGTGAAGATATTTCCTTTTCCACCATAGGCCTCAAAGCGCTCCAAATGAACAGTTGCAGATTCTACAAAAAGAGTGTTTCAAAACTGCTCTTTCAAAAGAAGTGTTCAACTCTGTGAGTTGGATTCATACTTCACAAAGCAGTTTCACAGAACGCTTCTGTTTAGTTTTTATGGGAAGATTTTCCCGTTTCCAACGAAGGCCTGAAAGTGCTCCAAATATCCACTTGCAGATTCTGCAAAACCACAGTTTCAAAACTGCTCTATCAAAAGGAATGCTTATCTCTCCGAGTTGAATGCAGACATCATAAAGATGTTTCTGACAATGCTTCTCCCTGGTTTATAAGTGAAGATATTTCCTTTTCCACCATAGGCCTCAAAGCGCTCCAAATGAACACTTGCCGATTCTACAAAAAGAGTGTTTCAAAACAGCTCTTTCAAAGGAAGTGTTCAACTCTGTGAGTTGGATTCATACTATACAAAGCAGTTTCACAGAACGCTTTTGTTTAGTTTTTATGGGAAGATATTCCCGTTTCCAACGAAGGCCTGAAAGGGCTCCAAATATCCACTTGCAGATTCTGCAAAAATAGAGTTTCAAAACTGCTCTGTTAAAAGGAAGGCTTATCTCTCTGAATTGAATGCAGACATCATAAAGTGGTTTCTGAGAATGCTTCTGCCTGGTTTATATGTGAAGATAATTCCTTTTCCACCATAGGCCTCAAAGCGCTCCAAATGAACACTTGCAGATTCTACAAAAAGAGTATTTCATAACTGCTCTAGCAAAGGAAAGGTTCAACTCTGTGAGTTGAACACACACATCACAAAGCAGTTTGTGAGAATGCTTCTGTCCAGTTTTTAAGAGAAGATATTCCCGCTTCTAACAAAGAACTGAAAGAGCTCCAAATATCCACTTGCAGAAGCTGAAAAAAGACTCTTTCCTAAATGGCTCCGTGAAAAGGAAGGTTCAACTCTGTGAGTTGAGTGCACACATCATAAAGAAGTTTCAAAGAATGCTTCTGTCTAGGTTTTATGTGAAGATATTTCCTTTTCCACCATAGGCCTCAAAGCGCTCCAAATGAACACTTGCAGATTCTACAAAAAGAGTGTTTCAAAACTGCTCTTTCAAAAGAAGTGTTCAACTCTGTGAGGTGGATTCATACTTCACAAAGCAGTTTCACAGAACGCTTCTGTTTAGTATTTATGGGAAGATATTCCCGTTTCCAACGAAGGCCTGAAAGGGCTCCAAATATCCACTTTCAGATTCTGCAAAAACACAGTTTCAAAACTGCTCTCTCAAAAGGAAGGCTTATCTCTCCGAGTTGAATGCACACATCATAAAGTGGTTTCTGAGAATGCTTCTCCCTGGTTTATAAGTGAAGATATTTCCTTTTCCACCGTAGGCCTCAAAGCGCTCCAAATGAACACTTGCAGATTCTACAAAAAGAGTGTTTCAAAACTGCTCTTTCAAAGGAAGTGTTCAACTCTGTGTGTTGGATTCATACTACACAAAGCAGTTTCACAGAGCCCTTCTGTTTAGTTTTTTTGGGAAGATATTCCCGTTTCCAACGAAGGCCTGAAAGGGCTCCAAATATCCACTTGCAGATTCTGCAAAAATAGAGTTTCAAAACTGCTCTGTTAAAAGGAAGGCTTATCTCTCTGAATTGAATGCAGACATCATAAAGAGGTTTCTGAGAATGCTTCTGCCTGGTTTATATGTGAAGATATTTCCTTTTCCACCATAGGCCTCAAAGCGGTCCAAATGCACACTTGCAGATTCTACAAGAAGAGTGTTTCATAACTGCTCTAGCAAAGGAAAGGTTCAAATCTGTGAGTTGAACACACACATCACGAAGCAGTTTGTGAGAATGCTTCTGTCCAGTTTTTATGAGAAGATATTCCCGCTTCTAACAAAGGCCTGAAAGAGCTCCAAATATCCACATGCAGATGCTGCAAAAAGACTCTTTCCAAACTGCTCCATGAAAAGGAATGTTCAACTCTGTGAGTTGAATGCACACATCATAAAGAAGTTTCAAAGAATGCTTCTGTCTAGGTTTTATGTGAAGATATTTCCTTTTCCACCATAGGCCTCAAAGCGCTCCAAATGAACACTTGCAGATTCTACAAAAAGAGTGTTTCAAAACTGCTCTTCCAAAAGAAGTGTTCAACTCTGTGATTTGGATTCATACTTCACAAAGCAGTTTCACAGAACGCTTCTGTTTACTATTTATGGGAAGATATTCCCGTTTCCAACGAAGGCCTGAAAGGGCTCCAAATATCCACTTGCAGATTCTGCAAAAACACACTTTCAAAACTGCTCTATCAAAAGGAAGGCTTATCTCTCCGAGTTGAATGCACACATCATAAAGTGGTTTCTGAGAATGCTTCTGCCTTGTTTATAAGTGAAGACATTTCCTTTTCCACCATAGGCCTCAAAACGCTCCAAATGAACACTTGCAGATTCTACAAAAAGAGTGTTTCATAACTGCTCTAGCAAAGGAAAGGTTCAACTCTGTGAGTTGAACACACACATCACACAGCAGTTTGTGAGAATGCTTCTGTCCAGTTTTTATGAGAAGATATTCCCGCTTCTAACAAAGAACTGAAAGAGCTCCAAATATCCACTTGCAGAAGCTAAAAAAAGACTCTTTCCAAACGGCTCCGTGAAAAGGAAGGTTCTACTCTGTGAGTTGAATGCACACATCATAAAGAAGTTTCAAAGAATGCTTATGTCTAGGTTTTACGTGAAGATATTTCCTTTTCCACCATAGGCCTCAAAGCCCTCCAAATGAACACTTACAGATTCTACAAAAAGAGTGTTTCATACCTGCTCTAGCAAAGGAAAGGTTCAACTCTGTGAGTTGAACAAACACATCACAAAGCTGTTTGTGAGAATGCTTCTGTCCAGTTTTTATGAGAAGATATTACCGCTTCTAACAAAGGACTGAAAGAGCTCCAAATGTGCACTTTCAGATGCTGCAAAAAGACTCTTTCCAAAGTGCTCCATGAAATGGAATGTTCAACTCTGTGAGTTTAATGCACACATCATAAAGAGGTTTCTGAGAATGCTTCTCCCTGGTTTATAAGTGAAGATATTTCCTCTTCCACCTTAGGCCTCATAGCGCTCCAAGTGAACAGTTGCCGATTCTACAAAAAGAGTGTTTCAAAACAGCTCTTTCAAAGGAAGTGTTCAACTCTGTGAGTTGGATTCATACTACACAAAGCAGTTTCACAGAACGCTTCTGTTTAGTTTTATGGGAAGATATTCCCGTTTCCAACGAAGGCCTGAAAGGGCTCCAAATATCCACTTGCAAAACCTGCAAAAATAGAGTTTCAAAACTGCTCTATCAAAAGGAAGGCTTATCTCTCCGAGTTGAATGCACACATCATAAAGTCGTTTCTGAGAATACTTCTGCCTTGTTTATAAGTGGAGATATTTCCTTTTCCACCATAGGCCTCAAAGCGCTCCAAATGAACACTTGCAGATTCTACAAAAAGAGTGTTTCAAAACTGCTCTTTCAAAAGAAGTGTTCAACTCTGTGAGTTGGATTCATACTACAGAAAGCAGTTTCGCCGAACGCTTCTGCTTAGTTTTTATGGGAAGATATTCCCGTTTCCCACGAAGGCCTGAAAGGGCTAAAATATCCAGTTGCAGATTCTGCAAAAATACAGTTTCAAAACTGCTCTATCAAAAGGAAGGCTTATCTCTCTGAGTTGAATGCACAGATCATAAAGAGGTTTCTGAGAATGCTTCTGCCTGGTTTATATGTGAAGATATTTGCTTTTCCACCGTAGGCCTCAAAGCGCTCCAAATGAACACTTGCAGATTCTACAAAAAGAGTGTTTCATAGCTGCTCTAGCAAAGGAAAGGTTCAACCCTGTGAGTTGAACACACACATCACAAAGCAGTTTGTGAGAATGCTTCTGTCCAGTTTTTATTGGAAGATATTCCCGCTTCCAACAAAGGCCTGAAAGAGCTCCAAATATCCACTTGCAGATGCTGCAAAAAGACTCTTTCCAAACTGCTCCATGAAAAGGAAGGTTCAATTCTGTGAGTTGATTGCACACATCCAAAAGAAGTTTCAAAGAATGCTTCTGTCTAGGTTTTATGTGAAGATATTTCCTTTTCCACCATAGGCCTCAAAGCGCTCCAAATGAACACTTGCAGATTCTACAAAAAGAGTGTTACAAAACTGCTCTTTCATAAGAAGTGTTCAACTCTGTGAGTTGGATTCATACTTCACAAAGCAATTTCACAGAATGCTTCTGTTTAGTTTTTATGGGAAGATATTCCCGTTTCAAACGAAGGCCTGAAAGGGCTCCAAATATCCACTTGCATATTATGCCAAAACAGAGTTTCAAATCTGCTCTATCAAAAGGAAGGCTTATCGCTCCGAGTTGAATGCACACATCATAGAGTTTTCTGAGAATGCTTCTGCCTGGTTTATAAGTGAAGATATTTCCTTTTCCTCCATAGGCCTCAAAGCGCTCCAAATGAACACTTGCAGATTCTACAAAAAGAGTGTTTCAAAACAGCTCTTTCAAAGGAAGTGTTCAACTCTGTTAGTTGGATTCATACTACAGAAAGCAGTTTCACAGAACGCTTCTGTTTAGTTTTTATGGGAAGATATTCCCGTTTCCAACGAAGGCCTGAAAGGGCTCCAAATATCCACTTGCAAATTCTGCAAAAATAGAGTTTCAAAACTGCTCTGTCAAAAGGAAGGCTTATCTCTCTGAGTTGAATGCAGACATCATAAAGAGGTTTCTGAGAATGCTTCTGCCTGGTTTATATGTGAAGATATTTCCTTTTCCACCGTAGGCCTCAAAGCGCTCCAAATGAACACTTGCAGATTCTACAAAAAGAGTGTTTCATAACTGCTCTAGCAAAGGAAAGGTTCAACTCTGTGAGTTGAACACACACATCACAAAGCAGTTTGTGAGAATGCTTCTGTCCAGTTTTTATGAGAAGATATTCCCGCTTCTAACAAAGGCCTGAAAGAGCTCCAAATATCCACTTGCAGATGCTGCAAAAAGACTGTTTCCAAACTTCTCCATGAAAAGGAAGGTTCAACTCTGTGAGTTGAATGCACACATCATAAAAAAGTTTCAAAGAATGCTTCTGTCTAGGTTTTATGTGAAGATATTTCCTTTTCCACCATAGGCCTCAAAGCGCTCCAAATGAACACTTGCAGATTCTACAAAAAGAGTGTTTCAAAACTGCTCTTTGAAAAGAAGTGTTCAACTCTGTGAGTTGGATTCATACTTCAGAAAGCAGTTTCACAGAACGCTTCTGTTTACTTTTTATGGGAAGATATTCCCGTTTCCAACGAAGGCCTGAAAGGGCTCCAAATATCCACTTGCAGATTCTGCAAAAACACAGTTTCAAAACTGCTCTATCAAAAGGAAGGCTTATCTCTCCGGGTTGAATGCACACATCATAAAGAGGTTTCTGAGAATGCTTCTGCCTGGTTTATATGTGAAGATATTTTCTTTTCCACCGTAGGCCTCAAAGCGCTCCAAATGAACACTTGCAGATTCTACAAAAAGAGTGTTTCATAGCTGCTCTAGCAAAGGAAACGTTCAACTCTGTGAGTTGAACACACACATCACAAAGCAGTTTGTGAGAATGCTTCTGTCCAGTTTTTATTGGAAGATATTCCCGCTTCTAACAATGGCCTGAAAGAGCTCCAAATATCCACTTGCAGATGCTGCAAAAAGACTCTTTCCAAACTGCTCCATGAAAAGGAAGGTTCAACTCTGTGAGATGAATGCACACATCAGAAAGAAGTTTCAAAGAATGCTTCTGTCTAGGTTTTATGTGAAGATATTTCCTTATCCACCATTGGCCTCAAAGCGCTCCAAATGATCACTTGCAGATTCTACAAAAAGAGTGTTTCAAAACTGATCTTTCAAAAGAAGTGTTCAACTCTGTGAGTTGGATTCATACTTCACAAAGCAGTTTCACAGAACGCTTCTGTTTAGTTTTTATGGGAAGATATTCCCCTTTCCAACGAAGGCCTCAAAGGGCTCCAAATATCCACTTGCAGATTCTGCCAAAACACAGTTTCAAAACTGCTCTATCAAAAGGAAGGCTTATCTCTCCGAGTTGAATGCACACATCATAAAGTGGTTTCTGAGAATGCTTCTGCCTTGTTTAAAAGTGAAGATATTTCCTTTTCCACAATAGGCCTCAAAGCGCTCCAAAAGAACACTTGCAGATTGTACAAAAAGAGTGTTTCAAAACTGCTCTTTCAAAGGAAGTGTTCAACTCTGTGTGTTGGATTCATACTACACAAAGCAGTTTCACAGAACGCTTCTGTTTAGTTTTTGGAAAGATATTCCCGTTTCCAACGAACGCCTGAAAGGGCTCCAAATATCCACTTGCAGATTCTGCCAAAACAGAGTTTCAAAACTGCTCTATCAAAAGGAAGGCTTATCTCTCAGAGTTGAATGCAAACATCATAAAGTTGTTTCTGAGAATGCTTCTGCCTTGTTTATAAGTGAAGATATTTCCTTTTCCACCTTAGGCCTCAAAGCGCTCCAAATGAACACTTGCAGATTCTACAAAAAGAGTGTTTCAAAACTACTCTTTCAAAAGAAGTGTTCAACTCTCTGAGTTGGATTCATACTTCACAAAGCAGTTTCACAGAACGCTTCTGTTTAGTTTTTATGGGAAGATATTCCCGTTTCCAACGAAGGCCTGAAAGGGCTCCAAATATCCACTTGCAGATTCTGCAAAAACACAGTTTCAAAACTGCTCTATCAAAAGGAAAGCTTATCTCTCCGAGTTGAATGCACACATCATAAAGTGGTTTCTGAGAATGCTTCTGCCTTGTTTATAAGTGAAGATATTTCCTTTTCCACCATAGGCCTCAAAGCGCTCCAAATGAACACTTGCAGATTCTACAAAAAGAGTGTTTCAAAACTGCTCTTTCAAAAGAAGTGTTCAACTCTGTGAGTTGGATTCATACTACGCAATGCAGTTTCACAGAACGCTTCTGTTTAGTTTTTTTGGGAAGATATTCCCGTTTTCCACGAAGGCCTGAAAGGGTTAAAATATCCACTTGCAGATTCTGCAAAAATACAGTTTCAAAACTGCTCTATCAAAAGGAAGGCTTATCTCTCTGAGTTGAATGCAGACATCATAAAGAGGTTTCTGAGAATGCTTCTGCCTGGTTTATATGTGAAGATATTTCCTTTTCCACCATAGGCCTCAAAGCGCTCCAAATGAACACTTGCAGATTCTACAAAAAGAGTGTTTCATAACTGCTCTAGGAAAGGAAAGGTTCAACTCTGTGAGTTGAACACACACATCACAAAGCAGTTTGTGAGAATGCTTCTGTCCAGTTTTTAAGAGAAGATATTCCCGCTTCTAACAAAGGCCTGAAAGAGCTCCAAATATCCACTTGCAGATGCTGCAAAAAGACTCTTTCCAAACTGCTCCATGAAAAGGAAGCTTCAACTCTGTGAGTTGAATGCAAACATCATAAGGAAATTTCAAAGAATGCTTCTGTCTAGGTTTTATGTGAAGACATTTCCTTTTCCACCATAGGCCTCAAAGCGCTCCAAATGAACACTTGCAGATTCTACAAAAAGAGTGTTTCAAAACTGCTCTTTCAAAACAAGTGTTCAACTCTGTGAGTTGGAGTCATACTTCACAAAGCAGTTTCACAGAACGCTTCTGTTTAGTATTTATGGGAAGATATTCCCGTTTCCAACGAAGGCCTGAAAGGGCTCCAAATATCCACTTGCAGATTCTGCAAAAACACAGTTTCAAAACTGCTCTATCAAAAGGAAGGCTTATCTCTCCGAGTTGAATGCACACATCATAAAGAGGTTTCTGAGAATGCTTCTGCCTGGTTTATAAGTGAAGATATTTCCTTTTCCACCATAGGCCTCAAAGCGCTCCAAATGAACACTTGCAGATTCTACAAAAAGAGTGTTTGAAAACTGCTCTTTCAAAGGAAGTGTTCAACTCTGTGTTTTGGATTCATACTACACAAAGCAGTTTCACAGAGCCCTTCTGTTTAGTTTTTTTGGGAAGATATTCCCGTTTCCAACGAAGGCCTGAAAGGGCTCCAAATATCCACTTGCAGATTCTGCAAAAATAGAGTTTCAAAACTGCTCTGTTAAAAGGAAGGCTTATCTCTCTGAGTTGAATGCAGACATCATAAAGGGGTTTCTGAGAATGCTTCTGCCTGGTTTATATGTGAAGATAATTCCTTTTCCACCCTAGGCCTCAAAGCGCTCCAAATGAACACTTGCAGATTCTACAAAAAGCGTGTTTCATAACTGTTCTAGCAAAGGAAAGTTTCAACTCTGTGAGTTGAACACACACATCACAAAGCAGTTTGTGAGAATGCTTCTGTCCAGTTTTTATTGGAAGATATTCCGGCTTCTAAAAAGGCCTGAAAGAGCTCCAAATATCCACTTGCAGATGCTGCAAAAAGACTCTTTCCAAACTGCTCCATGAAAAGGTAGGTTCAACTCTGTGAGTTGAATGCACACATCATAAAAAAGTTTCAAAGAATGCTTCTGTCTAGGTTTTATGTGAAGATATTTCCTTTTCCACCATAGACCTCAAAGCGCTCCAAATGAACACTTGCAGATTCTACAAAAAGAGTGTTTCAAAACTGCTCTTTCAAAAGAAGTGTTCAACTCTGTGAGTTGGATTCATACTTCACAAAGCAGTTTCACAGAACGCTTCTGTTTACTTTTTATGGGAAGATATTCCCGTTTCCAACGAAGGCCTGAAAGGGCTCCAAATATCCACTAGCAGATTCTGCAAAAACACAGTTTCAAAACTGCTCTATCAAAAGGAAGGCTTATCTCTCCGAGCTGAATGCACACATCATAAAGAGGTTTCTGAGAATGCTTCTCCCTGATTTATAATTGAAGATATTTCCTTTTGAACCATAGGCCTCAAAGCGCTCCAAATGAACACTTGCCGATTCTACAAAAAGAGTGTTTCAAAACTGCTCTTTCAAAAGAAGTGTTCAACTCTGTGAGTTGGATTCATACTACGCAATGCAGTTTCACAGAACGCTTCTGTTTAGTTTTTTTGGGAAGATATTCCCGTTTTCCACGAAGGCCTGAAAGGGTTAAAATATCCACTTGCAGATTCTGCAAAAATACAGTTTCAAAACTGCTCTATCAAAAGGAAGGATTATCTCTCTGAGTTGAATGCAGACATCATAAAGAGGTTTCTGAGAATGCTTCTGCCTGGTTTATATGTGAAGATATTTCCTTTTCCACCATAGGCCTCAAAGCGCTCCAAATGAACACTTGCAGATTCTACAAAAAGAGTGTTTCATAACTGCTCTAGGAAAGGAAAGGTTCAACTCTGTGAGTTGAACACACACATCACAAAGCAGTTTGTGAGAATGCTTCTGTCCAGTTTTTAAGAGAAGATATTCCCGCTTCTAACAAAGGCCTGAAAGAGCTCCAAATATCCACTTGCAGATGCTGCAAAAAGACTCTTTCCAAACTGCTCCATGAAAAGGAAGGTTCAACTCTGTGAGTTGAATGCAAACATCATAAGGAAATTTCAAAGAATGCTTCTGTCTAGGTTTTATGTGAAGACATTTAATTTTCCACCATAGGCCTCAAAGCGCTCCAAATGAACACTTGCAGATTCTACAAAAAGAGTGTTTCAAAACTGCTCTTTCAAAAGAAGTGTTCAACTCTGTTAGTTGGATTCATACTTCACAAAGCAGTTTCACAGAACGCTTCTGTTTACTTTTTATGGGAAGATATTCCCGTTTCCAACGAAGGCCTGAAAGGGCTCCAAATATCCACTTGCAGATTCTGCAAAAACACAGTTTCTAAACTGCTGTATCAAAAGGAAGGCTTATCTCTCCGAGTTGAATGCACACATCATAAAGTGGTTTCTGAGAATACTTCTGCCTTGTTTATAAGTGGAGATATTTCCTTTTCCACAATAGGCCTCAAAGCGCTCCAAATGAACACTTGCAGATTCTACAAAAAGAGTGTTTCAAAACTGCTCTTTCAAAAGAAGTGTTCAACTCTGTGAGTTGGATTCATACTACACAAAGCAGTTTCGCCGAACGCTTCTGCTTAGTTTTTTTGGGAAGATATTCCCGTTTCCCACGAAGGCCTGAAAGGGCTAAAATATCCAGTTGCAGATTCTGCAAAAATACAGTTTCAAAACTGCTCTATCAAAAGGAAGGCTTATCTCTCTGAGTTGAATGCACAGATCATAAAGAGGTTTCTGAGAATGCTTCTGCCTGGTTTATATGTGAAGATATTTCCTTTTCCACCCTAGGCCTCAAAGCGCTCCAAATGAACACTTGCAGATTCTACAAAAAGAGTGTTTCATAGCTGCTCTAGCAAAGGAAAGGTTCAACTCTGTGAGTTGAACACACACATCACAAAGCAGTTTGTGAGAATGCTTCTGTCCAGTTTTTATTGGAAGATATTCCCGCTTCTAACAAAGGCCTGAAAGAGCTCCAAATATCCACTTGCAGATGCTGCAAAAAGACTCTTTCCAAACTGCTCCATGAAAAGGAAGGTTCAACTCTGTGAGTTGATTGCACACATCCAAAAGAAGTTTCAAAGAATGCTTCTGTCTAGGTTTTATGTGAAGATATTTCCTTTTCCACCATAGGCCTCAAAGCGCTCCAAATGAACACTTGCAGATTCTACAAAAAGAGTGTTACAAAACTGCTCTTTCATAAGAAGTGTTCAACTCTGTGAGTTGGATTCATACTTCACAAAGCAATTTCACAGAATGCTTCTGTTTAGTTTTTATGGGAAGATATTCCCGTTTCAAACGAAGGCCTGAAAGGGCTCCAAATATCCACTTGCATATTATGCCAAAACAGAGTTTCAAAACTGCTCTATCAAAAGGAAGGCTTATCGCTCCGAGTTGAATGCACACATCATAGAGTTTTCTGAGAATGCTTCTGCCTGGTTTATAAGTGAAGATATTTCCTTTTCCTCCATAGGCCTCAAAGCGCTCCAAATGAACACTTGCAGATTCTACAAAAAGAGTGTTTCAAAACAGCTCTTTCAATGGAAGTGTTCAACTCTGTTAGTTGGATTCATACTACAGAAAGCAGTTTCACAGAACGCTTCTGTTTAGTTTTTATGGGAAGATATTCCCGTTTCCAACGAAGGCCTGAAAGGGCTCCAAATATCCACTTGCAAATTCTGCAAAAATAGAGTTTCAAAACTGCTCTGTCAAAAGGAAGGTTTATCTCTCTGAATTGAATGCAGACATCATAAAGAGGTTTCTGAGAATGCTTCTGCCTGGTTTATATGTGAAGATATTTCCTTTTCCACCGTAGGCCTCAAAGCGCTCCAAATGAACACTTGCAGATTCTACAAAAAGAGTGTTTCATAACTGCTCTAGCAAAGGAAAGGTTCAACTCTGTGAGTTGAACACACACATCACAAAGCAGTTTGTGAGAATGCTTCTGTCCAGTTTTTATGAGAAGATATTCCCGCTTCTTACAAAGGCCTGAAAGAGCTCCAAATATCCACTTGCAGATGCTGCAAAAAGACTGTTTCCAAACTTCTCCATGAAAAGGAAGGTTCAACTCTGTGAGTTGAATGCACACATCATAAAAAAGTTTCAAAGAATGCTTCTGTCTAGGTTTTATGTGAAGATATTTCCTTTTCCACCATAGGCCTCAAAGCGCTCCAAATGAACACTTGCAGATTCTACAAAAAGAGTGTTTCAAAACTGCTCTTTCAAAAGAAGTGTTCAACTCTGTGAGTTGGATTCATACTTCACAAAGCAGTTTCACAGAACGCTTCTGTTTACTTTTTATGGGAAGATATTCCCGTTTCCAACGAAGGCCTGAAAGGGCTCCAAATATCCACTAGCAGATTCTGCAAAAACACAGTTTCAAAACTGCTCTATCAAAAGGAAGGCTTATCTCTCCGAGCTGAATGCACACATCATAAAGAGGTTTCTGAGAATGCTTCTCCCTGATTTATAATTGAAGATATTTCCTTTTGAACCATAGGCCTCAAAGCGCTCCAAATGAACACTTGCCGATTCTACAAAAAGAGTGTTTCAAAACTGCTCTTTCAAAAGAAGTGTTCAACTCTGTGAGTTGGATTCATACTACGCAATGCAGTTTCACAGAACGCTTCTGTTTAGTTTTTTTGGGAAGATATTCCCGTTTTCCACGAAGGCCTGAAAGGGTTAAAATATCCACTTGCAGATTCTGCAAAAATACAGTTTCAAAACTGCTCTATCAAAAGGAAGGATTATCTCTCTGAGTTGAATGCAGACATCATAAAGAGGTTTCTGAGAATGCTTCTGCCTGGTTTATATGTGAAGATATTTCCTTTTCCACCATAGGCCTCAAAGCGCTCCAAATGAACACTTGCAGATTCTACAAAAAGAGTGTTTCATAACTGCTCTAGGAAAGGAAAGGTTCAACTCTGTGAGTTGAACACACACATCACAAAGCAGTTTGTGAGAATGCTTCTGTCCAGTTTTTAAGAGAAGATATTCCCGCTTCTAACAAAGGCCTGAAAGAGCTCCAAATATCCACTTGCAGATGCTGCAAAAAGACTCTTTCCAAACTGCTCCATGAAAAGGAAGGTTCAACTCTGTGAGTTGAATGCAAACATCATAAGGAAATTTCAAAGAATGCTTCTGTCTAGGTTTTATGTGAAGACATTTCCTTTTCCACCATAGGCCTCAAAGCGCTCCAAATGAACACTTGCAGATTCTACAAAAAGAGTGTTTCAAAACTGCTCTTTCAAAACAAGTGTTCAACTCTGTGAGTTGGAGTCATACTTCACAAAGCAGTTTCACAGAACGCTTCTGTTTAGTATTTATGGGAAGATATTCCCGTTTCCAACGAAGGCCTGAAAGGGCTCCAAATATCCACTTGCAGATTCTGCAAAAACACAGTTTCAAAACTGCTCTATCAAAAGGAAGGCTTATCTCTCCGAGTTGAATGCACACATCATAAAGAGGTTTCTGAGAATGCTTCTGCCTGGTTTATAAGTGAAGATATTTCCTTTTCCACCATAGGCCTCAAAGCGCTCCAAATGAACACTTGCAGATTCTACAAAAAGAGTGTTTGAAAACTGCTCTTTCAAAGGAAGTGTTCAACTCTGTGTTTTGGATTCATACTACACAAAGCAGTTTCACAGAGCCCTTCTGTTTAGTTTTTTTGGGAAGATATTCCCGTTTCCAACGAAGGCCTGAAAGGGCTCCAAATATCCACTTGCAGATTCTGCAAAAATAGAGTTTCAAAACTGCTCTGTTAAAAGGAAGGCTTATCTCTCTGAGTTGAATGCAGACATCATAAAGGGGTTTCTGAGAATGCTTCTGCCTGGTTTATATGTGAAGATATTTCCTTTTCCACCCTAGGCCTCAAAGCGCTCCAAATGAACACTTGCAGATTCTACAAAAAGCGTGTTTCATAACTGTTCTAGCAAAGGAAAGTTTCAACTCTGTGAGTTGAACACACACATCACAAAGCAGTTTGTGAGAATGCTTCTGTCCAGTTTTTATTGGAAGATATTCCGGCTTCTAAAAAGGCCTGAAAGAGCTCCAAATATCCACTTGCAGATGCTGCAAAAAGACTCTTTCCAAACTGCTCCATGAAAAGGTAGGTTCAACTCTGTGAGTTCAATGCACACATCATAAAGGAGTTTCAAAGAATGCTTCTGTCTAGGTTTTATGTGAAGATATTTCCTTTTCCACCATAGGCCTCAAAGCCCTCCAAATGAACACTTACAGATTCTACAAAAAGAGTGTTTCATACCTGCTCTAGCAAAGGAAAGGTTCAACTCTGTGAGTTGAACAAACACATCACAAAGCAGTTTGTGAGAATGCTTCTGTCCAGTTTTTATGAGAAGATATTCCCGCTTCTAACAAAGGACTGAAAGAGCTCCAAATATCCACTTTCAGATGCTGCAAAAAGACTCTTTCCAAACTGCTCCATGAAATGGAATGTTCAACTCTGTGAGTTTAATGCACACATCATAAAGAGGTTTCTGAGAATGCTTCTCCCTGGTTTATAAGTGAAGATATTTCCTCTTCCACCATAGGCCTCATAGCGCTCCAAGTGAACAGTTGCCGATTCTACAAAAAGAGTGTTTCAAAACAGCTCTTTCAAAGGAAGTGTTCAACTCTGTGAGTTGGATTCATACTACACAAAGCAGTTTCACAGAACGCTTCTGTTTAGTTTTATGGGAAGATATTCCCGTTTCCAACGAAGGCCTGAAAGGGCTCCAAATATCCACTTGCAAAATCTGCAAAAATAGAGTTTCAAAACTGCTCTGTTAAAAGGAAGGCTTATCTCTCTGAGTTTAATGCAGACATCATAAAGAGGTTTCTGAGAATGCTTCTGCCTGGTTTATATGTGAAGATATTTCCTTTTCCACCATAGGCCTCAAAGCGCTCCAAAAGAACACTTGCAGATTCTACAAAAAGAGTGTTTCATAATTGCTCTAGCAAAGGAAAGGATCAACTCAGTGAGTTGAACACACACATCACAAAGCAGTTTGTGAGAATGCTTCTGTCCAGTTTTTATGAGAAGATATTCCCGCTTCTAACAAAGGCCTGAAAGAGCTCCAAATATCCACTTGCAGATGCTGCAAAAAGACTGTTTCCAAACTTCTCCATGAAAAGGAAGGTTCAACTCTGTGAGTTGAATGCACACATCATAAAAAAGTTTCAAAGAATGCTTCTGTCTAGGTTTTATGTGAAGATATTTCCTTTTCCACCATAGGCCTCAAAGCGCTCCAAATGAACACTTGCAGATTCTACAAAAAGAGTGTTTCAAAACTGCTCTTTCAAAAGAAGTGTTCAACTCTGTTAGTTGGATTCATACTTCACAAAGCAGTTTCACAGAACGCTTCTGTTTACTTTTTATGGGAAGATATTCCCGTTTCCAACGAAGGCCTGAAAGGGCTCCAAATATCCACTTGCAGATTCTGCAAAAACACAGTTTCTAAACTGCTGTATCAAAAGGAAGGCTTATCTCTCCGAGTTGAATGCACACATCATAAAGTGGTTTCTGAGAATACTTCTGCCTTGTTTATAAGTGGAGATATTTCCTTTTCCACAATAGGCCTCAAAGCGCTCCAAATGAACACTTGCAGATTCTACAAAAAGAGTGTTTCAAAACTGCTCTTTCAAAAGAAGTGTTCAACTCTATGAGTTGGATTCATACTACACAAAGCAGTTTCGCCGAACGCTTCTGCTTAGTTTTTTTGGGAAGATATTCCCGTTTCCCACGAAGGC
Organism: Pongo pygmaeus; assembly: GCF_028885625.2. Lineage (NCBI taxonomy): Eukaryota > Metazoa > Chordata > Mammalia > Primates > Hominidae > Pongo > Pongo pygmaeus. The sequence continues at coordinate 24,373,820 of NC_085930.1, forward strand.
CTGAAAGGGCTAAAATATCCAGTTGCAGATTCTGCAAAAATACAGTTTCAAAACTGCTCTATCAAAAGGAAGGCTTATCTCTCTGAGTTGAATGCACAGATCATAAATTGGTTTCTGAGAATGCTTCTGCCTGGTTTATATGTGAAGATATTTCCTTTTCCACCCTAGGCCTCAAAGCGCTCCAAATGAACACTTGCAGATTCTACAAAAAGAGTGTTTCATAGCTGCTCTAGCAAAGGAAAGGTTCAACTCTGTGAGTTGAACACACACATCACAAAGCAGTTTGTGAGAATGCTTCTGTCCAGTTTTTATTGGAAGATATTCCCGCTTCTAACAAAGGCCTGAAAGAGCTCCAAATATCCACTTGCAGATGCTGCAAAAAGACTCTTTCCAAACTGCTCCATGAAAAGGAAGGTTCAACTCTGTGAGTTGATTGCACACATCCAAAAGAAGTTTCAAAGAATGCTTCTGTCTAGGTTTTATGTGAAGATATTTCCTTCTCCACCATAGGCCTCAAAGCGCTCCAAATGAACACTTGCAGATTCTACAAAAAGAGTGTTACAAAACTGCTCTTTCATAAGAAGTGTTCAACTCTGTGAGTTGGATTCATACTTCACAAAGCAATTTCACAGAATGCTTCTGTTTAGTTTTTATGGGAAGATATTCCCGTTTCAAACGAAGGCCTGAAAGGGCTCCAAATATCCACTTGCATATTATGCCAAAAGAGAGTTTCAAAACTGCTCTATCAAAAGGAAGGCTTATCGCTCCGAGTTGAATGCACACATCATAGAGTTTTCTGAGAATGCTTCTGCCTGGTTTATAAGTGAAGATATTTCCTTTTCCTCCATAGGCCTCAAAGCGCTCCAAATGAACACTTGCAGATTCTACAAAAAGAGTGTTTCAAAACAGCTCTTTCAAAGGAAGTGTTCAACTCTGTTAGTTGGATTCATACTACAGAAAGCAGTTTCACAGAACGCTTCTGTTTAGTTTTTATGGGAAGATATTCCCGTTTCCAACGAAGGCCTGAAAGTGCTCCAAATATCCACTTGCAAATTCTGCAAAAATAGAGTTTCAAAACTGCTCTGTCAAAAGGAAGGCTTATCTCTCTGAGTTGAATGCAGACATCATAAAGAGGTTTCTGAGAATGCTTCTGCCTGGTTTATATGTGAAGATATTTCCTTTTCCACCGTAGGCCTCAAAGCGCTCCAAATGAACACTTGCAGATTCTACAAAAAGAGTGTTTCATAACTGCTCTAGCAAAGGAAAGGTTCAACTCTGTGAGTTGAACACACACATCACAAAGCAGTTTGTGAGAATGCTTCTGTCCAGTTTTTATGAGAAGATATTCCCGCTTCTTACAAAGGCCTGAAAGAGCTCCAAATATCCACTTGCAGATGCTGCAAAAAGACTGTTTCCAAACTTCTCCATGAAAAGGAAGGTTCAACTCTGTGAGTTGAATGCACACATCATAAAAAAGTTTCAAAGAATGCTTCTGTCTAGGTTTTATGTGAAGATATTTCCTTTTCCACCATAGGCCTCAAAGCGCTCCAAATGAACACTTGCAGATTCTACAAAAAGAGTGTTTCAAAACTGCTCTTTCAAAGAAGTGTTCAACTCTGTGAGTTGGATTCATACTTCACAAAGCAGTTTCACAGAACGCTTCTGTTTACTTTTTATGGGAAGATATTCCCGTTTCCAACGAAGGCCTGAAAGGGCTCCAAATATCCACTAGCAGATTCTGCAAAAACACAGTTTCAAAACTGCTCTATCAAAAGGAAGGCTTATCTCTCCGAGCTGAATGCACACATCATAAAGAGGTTTCTGAGAATGCTTCTCCCTGGTTTATAATTGAAGATATTTCCTTTTGAACCATAGGCCTCAAAGCGCTCCAAATGAACACTTGCCGATTCTACAAAAAGAGTGTTTCAAAACACCTCTTTCAAAGGAAGTGTTCAACTCTGTGAGTTGGATTCATACTACACAAAGCAGTTTCACAGAACGCTTCTATTCAGTTTTTATGGGAAGATATTCACGTTTCCAACGAAGGCCTGAAAGGGCTCCAAATATCCACTTGCAGATTCTGCAGAAATAGAGTTTCAAAACTGCTCTGTTAAAAGGAAGGCTTATCTCTCTGAGTTGAATGCAGACATCATAAAGAGGTTTCTGAGAATGCTTCTGCCTGGTTTATATGTGAAGATATTTCCTTTTCCACCATAGGCCTCAAAGCGCTCCAAATGAACACTTGCAGATTCTACAAAAAGAGTGTTTCATAACTGCTCTAGCAAAGGAAAGGTTCAACTCTGTGAGTTGAACACACACATCACAAAGCAGTTTGTGAGAATGCTTCTGTCCAGTTTTTATTGGAAGATATTCCCGCTTCTAACAAAGGCCTGAAAGAGCTCCAAATATCCACTTGCAGATGCTGCAAAAAGACTCTTTCCAAACTGCTCCATGAAAAGGAATGTTCAACTGTGTGAGTTGAATGCACACATCATAAAGAAGTTTCAAAGAATGCTTCTGTCTAGGTTTTATGTGAAGATATTTCCTTTTCCACCATAGGCCTCAAAGCGCTCCAAATGAACACTTGCAGATTCTACAAAAAGAGTGTTTCAAAACAGCTCTTTCAAAGGAAGTGTTCAACTCTGTGAGTTGGATTCATACTACAGAAAGCAGTTTCACAGAACGCTTCTGTTTAGTTTTTATTGGAAGATATACCCGTTTCCAACGAAGGCCTCAAAGGGCTCCAAATATCCACTTGCAAATTCTGCAAAAATAGAGTTTCAAAACTGCTCTGTCAAAAGGAAGGCTTATCTCTCTGAGTTGAATGCAGACATCATAAAGAGGTTTCTGAGAATGCTTCTGCCTGGTTTATATGTGAAGATATTTCCTTTTCCACCGTAGGCCTCAAAGCGCTCCAAATGAACACTTGCAGATTCTACAAAAAGAGGGTTTCATAACTGCTCTAGCAAAGGAAAGGTTCAACTCTGTGAGTTGAACACACACATCACAAAGCAGTTTGTGAGAATGCTTCTGTCCAGTTTTTATTGGAAGATATTCCCGCTTCTAACAAAGGCCTGAAAGAGCTCCAAATATCCACTTGCAGATGCTGCAAAAAGACTCTTTCCAAACTGCTCCATGAAAAGGAAGGTTCAACTCTGCGAGTTGAATGCACACATCATAAAGGAATTTCAAAGAATGCTTCTGTCTAGGTTTTATGTGAAGATATTTCCTTTTCCACCATAGGCCTCAAAGCGCTCCAAATGAACACTTGCAGATTCTACAAAAAGAGTGTTTCAAAACTGCTCTTTCAAAAGAAGTGTTCAACTCTGTGAGTTGGAGTCATACTTCACAAAGCAGTTTCACAGAACGCTTCTGTTTAGTTTTTATGGGAAGATATTCCCGTTTCCAACGAAGGCCTGAAAGGGCTCCAAATATCCACTTGCACATTCTGCAAAAACACAGTTTCAAAACTGCTCTATCAAAAGGAAGGCTTATCTCTCCGAGTTGAATGCACACATCATAAAGAGGTTTCTGAGAATGCTTCTGCCTGGTTTATAAGTGAAGATATTTCCTTTTCCACCATAGGCCTCAAAGCGCTCCAAATGAACACTTGCAGATTCTACAAAAAGAGTGTTTCAAAACTGCTCTTTCAAAGGAAGTGTTCAACTCTGTGTGTTGGATTCATACTACACAAAGCAGTTTCACAGAGCCCTTCTGTTTAGTTTTTTTGGGAAGATATTCCCGTTTCCAACGAAGGCCTGAAAGGGCTCCAAATATCCACTTGCAGATTCTGCAAAAACACAGTTTCAAAACTGCTCTATCAAAAGGAAGGCTTATCTCTCCGAGTTGAATGCACACATCATAAAGAGGTTTCTGAGAATGCTTCTGCCTGGTTTATAAGTGAAGATATTTCCTTTTCCACCATAGGCCTCAAAGCGCTCCAAATGAACACTTGCAGATTCTACAAAAAGAGTGTTTCAAAACTGCTCTTTCAAAGGAAGTGTTCAACTCTGTCTGTTGGATTCATACTACACAAAGCAGTTTCACAGAGCCCTTCTGTTTAGTTTTTTTGGGAAGATATTCCCGTTTCCAACGAAGGCCTGAAAGGGCTCCAAATATCCACTTGCAGATCCTGCAAAAATAGAGTTTCAAAACTGCTCTGTTAAAAGGAAGGCTTATCTCTCTGAGTTGAATGCAGACATCATAAAGAGGTTTCTGAGAATGCTTCTGCCTGGTTTATATGTGAAGATATTTCCTTTTCCACCCTAGGCCTCAAAGCGCTCCAAATGAACACTTGCAGATTCTACAAAAAGAGTGTTTCATAACTGCTCTAGCAAAGGAAAGGTTCAACTCTGTGAGTTGAACACACACATCACAAAGCAGTTTGTGAGAATGCTTCTGTCCAGTTTTTATTGGAAGATATTCCCGCTTCTAACAAAGGCCTGAAAGAGCTCCAAATATCCACTTGCAGATGCTGCAAAAAGACTCTTTCCAAACTGCTCCATGAAAAGGAAGGTTCAACTCTGTGAGTTGATTGCACACATCCAAAAGAAGTTTCAAAGAATGCTTCTGTCTAGGTTTTATGTGAAGATATTTCCTTTTCCACCATAGGCCTCAAAGCGCTCCAAATGAACACTTGCAGATTCTACAAAAAGAGTGTTACAAAACTGCTCTTTCATAAGAAGTGTTCAACTCTGTGAGTTGGATTCATACTTCACAAAGCAATTTCACAGAATGCTTCTGTTTAGTTTTTATGGGAAGATATTCCCGTTTCAAACGAAGGCCTGAAAGGGCTCCAAATATCCACTTGCATATTATGCCAAAACAGAGTTTCAAAACTGCTCTATCAAAAGGAAGGCTTATCGCTCCGAGTTGAATGCACACATCATAGAGTTTTCTGAGAATGCTTCTGCCTGGTTTATAAGTGAAGATATTTCCTTTTCCTCCATAGGCCTCAAAGCGCTCCAAATGAACACTTGCAGATTCTACAAAAAGAGTGTTTCAAAACAGCTCTTTCAATGGAAGTGTTCAACTCTGTTAGTTGGATTCATACTACAGAAAGCAGTTTCACAGAACGCTTCTGTTTAGTTTTTATGGGAAGATATTCCCGTTTCCAACGAAGGCCTGAAAGGGCTCCAAATATCCACTTGCAAATTCTGCAAAAATAGAGTTTCAAAACTGCTCTGTCAAAAGGAAGGTTTATCTCTCTGAATTGAATGCAGACATCATAAAGAGGTTTCTGAGAATGCTTCTGCCTGGTTTATATGTGAAGATATTTCCTTTTCCACCGTAGGCCTCAAAGCGCTCCAAATGAACACTTGCAGATTCTACAAAAAGAGTGTTTCATAACTGCTCTAGCAAAGGAAAGGTTCAACTCTGTGAGTTGAACACACACATCACAAAGCAGTTTGTGAGAATGCTTCTGTCCAGTTTTTATGAGAAGATATTCCCGCTTCTTACAAAGGCCTGAAAGAGCTCCAAATATCCACTTGCAGATGCTGCAAAAAGACTGTTTCCAAACTTCTCCATGAAAAGGAAGGTTCAACTCTGTGAGTTGAATGCACACATCATAAAAAAGTTTCAAAGAATGCTTCTGTCTAGGTTTTATGTGAAGATATTTCCTTTTCCACCATAGGCCTCAAAGCGCTCCAAATGAACACTTGCAGATTCTACAAAAAGAGTGTTTCAAAACTGCTCTTTCAAAAGAAGTGTTCAACTCTGTGAGTTGGATTCATACTTCACAAAGCAGTTTCACAGAACGCTTCTGTTTACTTTTTATGGGAAGATATTCCCGTTTCCAACGAAGGCCTGAAAGGGCTCCAAATATCCACTAGCAGATTCTGCAAAAACACAGTTTCAAAACTGCTCTATCAAAAGGAAGGCTTATCTCTCCGAGCTGAATGCACACATCATAAAGAGGTTTCTGAGAATGCTTCTCCCTGATTTATAATTGAAGATATTTCCTTTTGAACCATAGGCCTCAAAGCGCTCCAAATGAACACTTGCCGATTCTACAAAAAGAGTGTTTCAAAACTGCTCTTTCAAAAGAAGTGTTCAACTCTGTGAGTTGGATTCATACTACGCAATGCAGTTTCACAGAACGCTTCTGTTTAGTTTTTTTGGGAAGATATTCCCGTTTTCCACGAAGGCCTGAAAGGGTTAAAATATCCACTTGCAGATTCTGCAAAAATACAGTTTCAAAACTGCTCTATCAAAAGGAAGGATTATCTCTCTGAGTTGAATGCAGACATCATAAAGAGGTTTCTGAGAATGCTTCTGCCTGGTTTATATGTGAAGATATTTCCTTTTCCACCATAGGCCTCAAAGCGCTCCAAATGAACACTTGCAGATTCTACAAAAAGAGTGTTTCATAACTGCTCTAGGAAAGGAAAGGTTCAACTCTGTGAGTTGAACACACACATCACAAAGCAGTTTGTGAGAATGCTTCTGTCCAGTTTTTAAGAGAAGATATTCCCGCTTCTAACAAAGGCCTGAAAGAGCTCCAAATATCCACTTGCAGATGCTGCAAAAAGACTCTTTCCAAACTGCTCCATGAAAAGGAAGGTTCAACTCTGTGAGTTGAATGCAAACATCATAAGGAAATTTCAAAGAATGCTTCTGTCTAGGTTTTATGTGAAGACATTTCCTTTTCCACCATAGGCCTCAAAGCGCTCCAAATGAACACTTGCAGATTCTACAAAAAGAGTGTTTCAAAACTGCTCTTTCAAAACAAGTGTTCAACTCTGTGAGTTGGAGTCATACTTCACAAAGCAGTTTCACAGAACGCTTCTGTTTAGTATTTATGGGAAGATATTCCCGTTTCCAACGAAGGCCTGAAAGGGCTCCAAATATCCACTTGCAGATTCTGCAAAAACACAGTTTCAAAACTGCTCTATCAAAAGGAAGGCTTATCTCTCCGAGTTGAATGCACACATCATAAAGAGGTTTCTGAGAATGCTTCTGCCTGGTTTATAAGTGAAGATATTTCCTTTTCCACCATAGGCCTCAAAGCGCTCCAAATGAACACTTGCAGATTCTACAAAAAGAGTGTTTGAAAACTGCTCTTTCAAAGGAAGTGTTCAACTCTGTGTTTTGGATTCATACTACACAAAGCAGTTTCACAGAGCCCTTCTGTTTAGTTTTTTTGGGAAGATATTCCCGTTTCCAACGAAGGCCTGAAAGGGCTCCAAATATCCACTTGCAGATTCTGCAAAAATAGAGTTTCAAAACTGCTCTGTTAAAAGGAAGGCTTATCTCTCTGAGTTGAATGCAGACATCATAAAGGGGTTTCTGAGAATGCTTCTGCCTGGTTTATATGTGAAGATATTTCCTTTTCCACCCTAGGCCTCAAAGCGCTCCAAATGAACACTTGCAGATTCTACAAAAAGCGTGTTTCATAACTGTTCTAGCAAAGGAAAGTTTCAACTCTGTGAGTTGAACACACACATCACAAAGCAGTTTGTGAGAATGCTTCTGTCCAGTTTTTATTGGAAGATATTCCGGCTTCTAAAAAGGCCTGAAAGAGCTCCAAATATCCACTTGCAGATGCTGCAAAAAGACTCTTTCCAAACTGCTCCATGAAAAGGTAGGTTCAACTCTGTGAGTTCAATGCACACATCATAAAGGAGTTTCAAAGAATGCTTCTGTCTAGGTTTTATGTGAAGATATTTCCTTTTCCACCATAGGCCTCAAAGCCCTCCAAATGAACACTTACAGATTCTACAAAAAGAGTGTTTCATACCTGCTCTAGCAAAGGAAAGGTTCAACTCTGTGAGTTGAACAAACACATCACAAAGCAGTTTGTGAGAATGCTTCTGTCCAGTTTTTATGAGAAGATATTCCCGCTTCTAACAAAGGACTGAAAGAGCTCCAAATATCCACTTTCAGATGCTGCAAAAAGACTCTTTCCAAACTGCTCCATGAAATGGAATGTTCAACTCTGTGAGTTTAATGCACACATCATAAAGAGGTTTCTGAGAATGCTTCTCCCTGGTTTATAAGTGAAGATATTTCCTCTTCCACCATAGGCCTCATAGCGCTCCAAGTGAACAGTTGCCGATTCTACAAAAAGAGTGTTTCAAAACAGCTCTTTCAAAGGAAGTGTTCAACTCTGTGAGTTGGATTCATACTACACAAAGCAGTTTCACAGAACGCTTCTGTTTAGTTTTATGGGAAGATATTCCCGTTTCCAACGAAGGCCTGAAAGGGCTCCAAATATCCACTTGCAAAATCTGCAAAAATAGAGTTTCAAAACTGCTCTGTTAAAAGGAAGGCTTATCTCTCTGAGTTTAATGCAGACATCATAAAGAGGTTTCTGAGAATGCTTCTGCCTGGTTTATATGTGAAGATATTTCCTTTTCCACCATAGGCCTCAAAGCGCTCCAAAAGAACACTTGCAGATTCTACAAAAAGAGTGTTTCATAATTGCTCTAGCAAAGGAAAGGATCAACTCAGTGAGTTGAACACACACATCACAAAGCAGTTTGTGAGAATGCTTCTGTCCAGTTTTTATGAGAAGATATTCCCGCTTCTAACAAAGGCCTGAAAGAGCTCCAAATATCCACTTGCAGATGCTGCAAAAAGACTGTTTCCAAACTTCTCCATGAAAAGGAAGGTTCAACTCTGTGAGTTGAATGCACACATCATAAAAAAGTTTCAAAGAATGCTTCTGTCTAGGTTTTATGTGAAGATATTTCCTTTTCCACCATAGGCCTCAAAGCGCTCCAAATGAACACTTGCAGATTCTACAAAAAGAGTGTTTCAAAACTGCTCTTTCAAAAGAAGTGTTCAACTCTGTTAGTTGGATTCATACTTCACAAAGCAGTTTCACAGAACGCTTCTGTTTACTTTTTATGGGAAGATATTCCCGTTTCCAACGAAGGCCTGAAAGGGCTCCAAATATCCACTTGCAGATTCTGCAAAAACACAGTTTCTAAACTGCTGTATCAAAAGGAAGGCTTATCTCTCCGAGTTGAATGCACACATCATAAAGTGGTTTCTGAGAATACTTCTGCCTTGTTTATAAGTGGAGATATTTCCTTTTCCACAATAGGCCTCAAAGCGCTCCAAATGAACACTTGCAGATTCTACAAAAAGAGTGTTTCAAAACTGCTCTTTCAAAAGAAGTGTTCAACTCTATGAGTTGGATTCATACTACACAAAGCAGTTTCGCCGAACGCTTCTGCTTAGTTTTTTTGGGAAGATATTCCCGTTTCCCACGAAGGCCTGAAAGGGCTAAAATATCCAGTTGCAGATTCTGCAAAAATACAGTTTCAAAACTGCTCTATCAAAAGGAAGGCTTATCTCTCTGAGTTGAATGCACAGATCATAAATTGGTTTCTGAGAATGCTTCTGCCTGGTTTATATGTGAAGATATTTCCTTTTCCACCCTAGGCCTCAAAGCGCTCCAAATGAACACTTGCAGATTCTACAAAAAGAGTGTTTCATAGCTGCTCTAGCAAAGGAAAGGTTCAACTCTGTGAGTTGAACACACACATCACAAAGCAGTTTGTGAGAATGCTTCTGTCCAGTTTTTATTGGAAGATATTCCCGCTTCTAACAAAGGCCTGAAAGAGCTCCAAATATCCACTTGCAGATGCTGCAAAAAGACTCTTTCCAAACTGCTCCATGAAAAGGAAGGTTCAACTCTGTGAGTTGATTGCACACATCCAAAAGAAGTTTCAAAGAATGCTTCTGTCTAGGTTTTATGTGAAGATATTTCCTTCTCCACCATAGGCCTCAAAGCGCTCCAAATGAACACTTGCAGATTCTACAAAAAGAGTGTTACAAAACTGCTCTTTCATAAGAAGTGTTCAACTCTGTGAGTTGGATTCATACTTCACAAAGCAATTTCACAGAATGCTTCTGTTTAGTTTTTATGGGAAGATATTCCCGTTTCAAACGAAGGCCTGAAAGGGCTCCAAATATCCACTTGCATATTATGCCAAAAGAGAGTTTCAAAACTGCTCTATCAAAAGGAAGGCTTATCGCTCCGAGTTGAATGCACACATCATAGAGTTTTCTGAGAATGCTTCTGCCTGGTTTATAAGTGAAGATATTTCCTTTTCCTCCATAGGCCTCAAAGCGCTCCAAATGAACACTTGCAGATTCTACAAAAAGAGTGTTTCAAAACAGCTCTTTCAAAGGAAGTGTTCAACTCTGTTAGTTGGATTCATACTACAGAAAGCAGTTTCACAGAACGCTTCTGTTTAGTTTTTATGGGAAGATATTCCCGTTTCCAACGAAGGCCTGAAAGTGCTCCAAATATCCACTTGCAAATTCTGCAAAAATAGAGTTTCAAAACTGCTCTGTCAAAAGGAAGGCTTATCTCTCTGAGTTGAATGCAGACATCATAAAGAGGTTTCTGAGAATGCTTCTGCCTGGTTTATATGTGAAGATATTTCCTTTTCCACCGTAGGCCTCAAAGCGCTCCAAATGAACACTTGCAGATTCTACAAAAAGAGTGTTTCATAACTGCTCTAGCAAAGGAAAGGTTCAACTCTGTGAGTTGAACACACACATCACAAAGCAGTTTGTGAGAATGCTTCTGTCCAGTTTTTATGAGAAGATATTCCCGCTTCTTACAAAGGCCTGAAAGAGCTCCAAATATCCACTTGCAGATGCTGCAAAAAGACTGTTTCCAAACTTCTCCATGAAAAGGAAGGTTCAACTCTGTGAGTTGAATGCACACATCATAAAAAAGTTTCAAAGAATGCTTCTGTCTAGGTTTTATGTGAAGATATTTCCTTTTCCACCATAGGCCTCAAAGCGCTCCAAATGAACACTTGCAGATTCTACAAAAAGAGTGTTTCAAAACTGCTCTTTCAAAGAAGTGTTCAACTCTGTGAGTTGGATTCATACTTCACAAAGCAGTTTCACAGAACGCTTCTGTTTACTTTTTATGGGAAGATATTCCCGTTTCCAACGAAGGCCTGAAAGGGCTCCAAATATCCACTAGCAGATTCTGCAAAAACACAGTTTCAAAACTGCTCTATCAAAAGGAAGGCTTATCTCTCCGAGCTGAATGCACACATCATAAAGAGGTTTCTGAGAATGCTTCTCCCTGGTTTATAATTGAAGATATTTCCTTTTGAACCATAGGCCTCAAAGCGCTCCAAATGAACACTTGCCGATTCTACAAAAAGAGTGTTTCAAAACACCTCTTTCAAAGGAAGTGTTCAACTCTGTGAGTTGGATTCATACTACACAAAGCAGTTTCACAGAACGCTTCTATTCAGTTTTTATGGGAAGATATTCACGTTTCCAACGAAGGCCTGAAAGGGCTCCAAATATCCACTTGCAGATTCTGCAGAAATAGAGTTTCAAAACTGCTCTGTTAAAAGGAAGGCTTATCTCTCTGAGTTGAATGCAGACATCATAAAGAGGTTTCTGAGAATGCTTCTGCCTGGTTTATATGTGAAGATATTTCCTTTTCCACCATAGGCCTCAAAGCGCTCCAAATGAACACTTGCAGATTCTACAAAAAGAGTGTTTCATAACTGCTCTAGCAAAGGAAAGGTTCAACTCTGTGAGTTGAACACACACATCACAAAGCAGTTTGTGAGAATGCTTCTGTCCAGTTTTTATTGGAAGATATTCCCGCTTCTAACAAAGGCCTGAAAGAGCTCCAAATATCCACTTGCAGATGCTGCAAAAAGACTCTTTCCAAACTGCTCCATGAAAAGGAATGTTCAACTGTGTGAGTTGAATGCACACATCATAAAGAAGTTTCAAAGAATGCTTCTGTCTAGGTTTTATGTGAAGATATTTCCTTTTCCACCATAGGCCTCAAAGCGCTCCAAATGAACACTTGCAGATTCTACAAAAAGAGTGTTTCAAAACAGCTCTTTCAAAGGAAGTGTTCAACTCTGTGAGTTGGATTCATACTACAGAAAGCAGTTTCACAGAACGCTTCTGTTTAGTTTTTATTGGAAGATATACCCGTTTCCAACGAAGGCCTCAAAGGGCTCCAAATATCCACTTGCAAATTCTGCAAAAATAGAGTTTCAAAACTGCTCTGTCAAAAGGAAGGCTTATCTCTCTGAGTTGAATGCAGACATCATAAAGAGGTTTCTGAGAATGCTTCTGCCTGGTTTATATGTGAAGATATTTCCTTTTCCACCGTAGGCCTCAAAGCGCTCCAAATGAACACTTGCAGATTCTACAAAAAGAGGGTTTCATAACTGCTCTAGCAAAGGAAAGGTTCAACTCTGTGAGTTGAACACACACATCACAAAGCAGTTTGTGAGAATGCTTCTGTCCAGTTTTTATTGGAAGATATTCCCGCTTCTAACAAAGGCCTGAAAGAGCTCCAAATATCCACTTGCAGATGCTGCAAAAAGACTCTTTCCAAACTGCTCCATGAAAAGGAAGGTTCAACTCTGCGAGTTGAATGCACACATCATAAAGGAATTTCAAAGAATGCTTCTGTCTAGGTTTTATGTGAAGATATTTCCTTTTCCACCATAGGCCTCAAAGCGCTCCAAATGAACACTTGCAGATTCTACAAAAAGAGTGTTTCAAAACTGCTCTTTCAAAAGAAGTGTTCAACTCTGTGAGTTGGAGTCATACTTCACAAAGCAGTTTCACAGAACGCTTCTGTTTAGTTTTTATGGGAAGATATTCCCGTTTCCAACGAAGGCCTGAAAGGGCTCCAAATATCCACTTGCACATTCTGCAAAAACACAGTTTCAAAACTGCTCTATCAAAAGGAAGGCTTATCTCTCCGAGTTGAATGCACACATCATAAAGAGGTTTCTGAGAATGCTTCTGCCTGGTTTATAAGTGAAGATATTTCCTTTTCCACCATAGGCCTCAAAGCGCTCCAAATGAACACTTGCAGATTCTACAAAAAGAGTGTTTCAAAACTGCTCTTTCAAAGGAAGTGTTCAACTCTGTGTGTTGGATTCATACTACACAAAGCAGTTTCACAGAGCCCTTCTGTTTAGTTTTTTTGGGAAGATATTCCCGTTTCCAACGAAGGCCTGAAAGGGCTCCAAATATCCACTTGCAGATTCTGCAAAAACACAGTTTCAAAACTGCTCTATCAAAAGGAAGGCTTATCTCTCCGAGTTGAATGCACACATCATAAAGAGGTTTCTGAGAATGCTTCTGCCTGGTTTATAAGTGAAGATATTTCCTTTTCCACCATAGGCCTCAAAGCGCTCCAAATGAACACTTGCAGATTCTACAAAAAGAGTGTTTCAAAACTGCTCTTTCAAAGGAAGTGTTCAACTCTGTCTGTTGGATTCATACTACACAAAGCAGTTTCACAGAGCCCTTCTGTTTAGTTTTTTTGGGAAGATATTCCCGTTTCCAACGAAGGCCTGAAAGGGCTCCAAATATCCACTTGCAGATCCTGCAAAAATAGAGTTTCAAAACTGCTCTGTTAAAAGGAAGGCTTATCTCTCTGAGTTGAATGCAGACATCATAAAGAGGTTTCTGAGAATGCTTCTGCCTGGTTTATATGTGAAGATATTTCCTTTTCCACCCTAGGCCTCAAAGCGCTCCAAATGAACACTTGCAGATTCTACAAAAAGAGTGTTTCATAACTGCTCTAGCAAAGGAAAGGTTCAACTCTGTGAGTTGAACACACACATCACAAAGCAGTTTGTGAGAATGCTTCTGTCCAGTTTTTATTGGAAGATATTCCCGCTTCTAACAAAGGACTGAAAGAGCTCCAAATATCCACTTGCAGATGGTGCAAAAAGACTCTTTCCAAACTGCTCCATGAAAACGAAGGTTCAACTCTGTGAGTTGAATGCACACATCGGAAAGAAGTTTCAAAGAATGCTTCTGTCTAGGTTTTATGTGAAGATATTGCCTTTTCCACCATAGGCCTCAAAGCGCTCCAAATGAACACTTGCAGATTCTACAAAAAGAGTGTTTCAAAACTGCTCTTTCAAAAGAAGTGTTCAACTCTGTGAGTTGGATTCATACTTCACAAAGCAGTTTCACAGAACGCTTCTGTTTAGTTTTTATGGGAAGATATTCCCGTTTCCAACGAAGGCCTGCAAGGGCTCCAAATATCCACTTGCAGATTCTGCAAAAACACAGTTTCAAAACTGCTCTATCAAAAGGAAGGCTTATCTCTCCGAGTTGAATGCACACATCATAAAGTGGTTTCTGAGAATGCTTCTGCCTGGTTTATAAGTGAAGATATTTCCTTTTCCACCATAGGCCTCAAAGTGCTCCAAATGAACACTTGCAGATTCTACAAAAAGAGTGTTTCAAAACTGCTCTTTCAAAAGAAGTGTTCAACTCTGTGACTTGGATTCAAACTACACAAAGCAGTTTCACAGAACGCTTCTGTTTAGTTTTTTTGGGAAGATATTCCCGTTTCCCACGAAGGCCTGAAAGGGCTAAAATATCCACTTGCAGATTCTGCAAAAATACAGTTTCAAAACTGCTCTATCAAAAGGAAGGCTCATCTCTCTGAGTTGAATGCAGACATCATAAAGAGGTTTCTGAGAATGCTTCTGCCTGATTTATATGTGAAGATATTTCCTTTTCCACCCTAGGCCCCAAAGCGCTCCAAATGAACACTTGCAGATTCTACAAAAAGAGTGTTTCATAACTGCTCTAGCAAAGGAAAGGTTCAACTATGTGAGTTGAACACACACATCACAAAGCAGTTTGTGAGAATGCTTCTGTCCAGTTTTTATGCGAAGATATTTTCGCTTCTAACAAAGGACTGAAAGAGCTCCAAATATCCACTTGCAGATGCTGCAAAAAGACTCTTTCCAAACTGCTCTATGAAAAGAAATGTTCAACTCTGTGAGTTGAATGCACACACCATAAACAAGTTTCAAAGAATGCTTCTGTCTAGGTTTTATGTGAAGATATTTCCTTTTCCACCATAGGCCTCAAATCGCTCCAAATGAACACTTGCAGATTCTACAAAAAGAGTGTTTCCAAACTGCTCTTTCAAAAGAAGTGTTCAACTCTGTGAGTTGGATTCATACTTCACAAAGCAGTTTCACAGAACGCTTCTGTTTAGTTTTTATGGGAAGATATTCCCGTTTCCAACGAAGGCCTGAAATGGCTCTAAATAACCACTTTCAGATTCTGCAAAAACACAGTTTCATAACTGCTCTATCAAAAGGAAGGCTTATCTCTCCGAGCAGAATGCACACATCATAAAGAGGTTTCTGAGAATGCTTCTCCCTGGTTTATAAGTGAAGACATTTCCTTTTGAACCATAGGCCGCAAAGCGCTCCAAATTAACACTTGCCGATTCTACAAATAGAGTGTTTCAAAACACCTCTTTCAAAGGAAGTGTTCAACTCTTTGAGTTGGATTCATTCTACACAAAGCAGTTTCACAGAACGCTTCTGTTTAGTTTTTATGGGAAGATATTCACGTTTCCAACGAAGGCCAGAAAGGGCTAAAATATCCACTTGTAGATTCTGCAAAAATAGAGTTTCAAAACTGCTCTATCAAAAGGAAGGCTTATCTCTCTGAGTTGAATGCACAGATCATAAAGAGGTTTCTGAGAATGCTTCTGCCTGGTTTATATGTGAAGATATTTCCTTTTCCACCCTAGGCCTCAAAGTGCTCCAAATGAACACTTGCAGATTCTACAAAAAGACTGTTTCATAGCTACTCTAGCAAAGGAAAGGTTCAACTCTGTGAGTTGAACACACACATCACAAAGCAGCTTGTGAGAATGTTTCTGTCCAGTTTTTAAGAGAAGATATTCCCGCTTCTAACAAAGAACTGAAAGAGCTCCAAATATCCACTTGCAGAAGCTGAAAAAAGACTCTTTCCAAACGGCTCTGTGAAAAGGAAGGTTCAACTCTGTGAGTTGAATGCACACATCATAAAGAAGTTTCAAAGAATGCTTCTGTCTAGGTTTTATGTGAAGATATTTACTTTTCCACCATAGGCCTCAAAGCGCTCCAAATGAACACTTGCAGATTCTACAAAAAGAGTGTTACAAAACTGCTCTTTCAAAAGAAGTGTTCAACTCTGTGAGTTGGATTCATACTTCACAAAGAAGTTTCACAGAACGCTTCTGTTTAGTTTTTATGGGAAGATATTCCTGTTTCAAACGAAGGCCTGAAAGGGCTCCAAATATCCACTTGCATATTATGCCAAAACAGAGTTTCAAAACTGCTCTATCAAAAGGAAGGCTTATCGCTCCGAGTTGAATTCACACATCATAGAGTTTTCTGAGAATGCTTCTGCCTGGTTTATAAGTGAAGATATTTCCTATTCCACCATAGTCCTCAAAGCGCTCCAAATGAACACTTGCAGATTCTACAAAAAGAGTGTTTCAAAACAGCTCTTTCAAAGGAAGTGTTCAACTCTGTGAGTTGGATTCATACTACAGAAAGCAGTTTCACAGAACGCTTCTGTTTAGTTTTTATGGGAAGATATTCCCGTTTCCAACGAAGGCCTGAAAGGGCTCCAAATATCCACTTGCAAATTCTGCAAAAACAGAGTTTCAAAACTGCTCTGTCAAAAGGAAGGCTTACCTCTCTGAGTTGAATGCAGACATCATAAAGAGGTTTCTGAGAATGCTTCTGCCTGGTTTATATGTGAAGATATTTCCTTTTCCACCCTAGGCCTCAAAGCGCTCCAAATGAACACTTGCAGATTCTACAAAAAGAGTGTTTCATAACTGCTCTAGCAAAGGAAAGGTTCAACTCTGTGAGTTGAACACACACATCACAAAGCAGTTTGTGAGAATGCTTCTGTCCAGTTTTTATGAGAAGATATTCCCGCTTCTAACAAAGGCTCAAAGAGCTCCAAATATCCACTTGCAGATGCTGCAAAAAGACTCTTTCCAAACTGCTCCATGAAAAGGAAGGTTCAACTCTGTGAGTTGAATGCACACATCATAAAGAAGTTTCAAAGAATGCTTCTGTCTACGTTTTATGTGAAGATATTTCCTTTTCCACCATAGGCCTCAAAGCGCTCCAAATGAACAGTTGCAGATTCTACAAAAAGAGTGTTTCAAAACTGCTCTTTCAAAAGAAGTGTTCAACTCTGTGAGTTGGATTCATACTTCACAAAGCAGTTTCACAGAACGCTTCTGTTTAGTTTTTATGGGAAGATTTTCCCGTTTCCAACGAAGGCCTGAAAGGGCTCCAAATATCCACTTGCAGATTCTGCAAAACCACAGTTTCAAAACTGCTCTATCAAAAGGAATGCTTATCTCTCCGAGTTGAATGCAGACATCATAAAGATGTTTCTGACAATGCTTCTCCCTGGTTTATAAGTGAACATATTTCCTTTTCCACCATAGGCCTCAAAGCGCTCCAAATGAACACTTGCCGATTCTACAAAAAGAGTGTTTCAAAACAGCTCTTTCAAAGGAAGTGTTCAACTCTGTGAGTTGGATTCATACTACACAAAGCAGTTTCACAGAACGCTTTTGTTTAGTTTTTATGGGAAGATATTCCCGTTTCCAACGAAGGCCTGAAAGGGCTCCAAATATCCACTTGCAGATTCTGCAAAAATAGAGTTTCAAAACTGCTCTGTTAAAAGGAAGGCTTATCTCTCTGAATTCAATGCAGACATCATAAAGTGGTTTCTGAGAATGCTTCTGCCTGGTTTATATGTGAAGATAATTCCTTTTCCACCATAGGCCTCAAAGCGCTCCAAATGAACACTTGCAGATTCTACAAAAAGAGTATTTCATAACTGCTCTAGCAAAGGAAAGGTTCAACTCTGTGAGTTGAACACACACATCACAAAGCAGTTTGTGAGAATGCTTCTGTCCAGTTTTTAAGAGAAGATATTCCCGCTTCTAACAAAGAACTGAAAGAGCTCCAAATATCCACTTGCAGAAGCTGAAAAAAGACTCTTTCCTAAATGGCTCCGTGAAAAGGAAGGTTCAACTCTGTGAGTTGAGTGCACACATCATAAAGAAGTTTCAAAGAATGCTTCTGTCTAGGTTTTATGTGAAGATATTTCCTTTTCCACCATAGGCCTCAAAGCGCTCCAAATGAACACTTGCAGATTCTACAAAAAGAGTGTTTCAAAACTGCTCTTTCAAAAGAAGTGTTCAACTCTGTGAGGTGGATTCATACTTCACAAAGCAGTTTCACAGAACGCTTCTGTTTAGTATTTATGGGAAGATATTCCCGTTTCCAACGAAGGCCTGAAAGGGCTCCAAATATCCACTTTCAGATTCTGCAAAAACACAGTTTCAAAACTGCTCTATCAAAAGGAAGGCTTATCTCTCCGGGTTGAATGCACACATCATAAAGTGGTTTCTGAGAATGCTTCTCCCTGGTTTATAAGTGAAGATATTTCCTTTTCCACCATAGGCCTCAAAGCGCTCCAAATGAACACTTGCAGATTCTACAAAAAGACTGTTTCAAACCTGCTCTTTCAAAGGAAGTGTTCAACTCTGTGTGTTGGATTCATACTACACAAAGCAGTTTCACAGAGGCCTTCTGTTTAGTTTTTTTGGGAAGATATTCCCGTTTCCAACGAAGGCCTGAAAGGGCTCCAAATATCCACTTGCAGATACTGCAAAAATAGAGTTTCAAAACTGCTCTGTTAAAAGGAAGGCTTATCTCTCTGAATTGAATGCAGACATCATAAAGAGGTTTCTGAGAATGCTTCTGCCTGGTTTACATGTGAAGATATTTCCTTTTCCACCATAGGCCTCAAAGCGGTCCAAATGCACACTTGCAGATTCTACAAGAAGAGTGTTTCATAACTGCTCTAGCAAAGGAAAGGTTCAAATCTGTGAGTTGAACACACACATCACGAAGCAGTTTGTGAGAATGCTTCTGTCCAGTTTTTATGAGAAGATATTCCCGCTTCTAACAAAGGCCTGAAAGAGCTCCAAATATCCACTTGCAGATGCTGCAAAAAGACTCTTTCCAAACTGCTCCATGAAAAGGAATGTTCAACTCTGTGAGTTGAATGCACACATCATAAAGAAGTTTCAAAGAATGCTTCTGTCTAGGTTTTATGTGAAGATATTTCCTTTTCCACCATAGGCCTCAAAGCGCTCCAAATGAACACTTGCAGATTCTACAAAAAGAGTGTTTCAAAACTGCTCTTTCAAAAGAAGTGTTCAACTCTGTGAGTTGGATTCATACTTCACAAAGCAGTTTCACAGAACGCTTCTGTTTACTATTTATGGGAAGATATTCCCGTTTCCAACGAAGGCCTGAAAGGGCTCCAAATATCCACTTGCAGATTCTGCAAAAACACACTTTCAAAACTGCTCTATCAAAAGGAAGGCTTATCTCTCCGAGTTGAATGCACACATCATAAAGTGGTTTCTGAGAATGCTTCTGCCTTGTTTATAAGTGAAGATATTTCCTTTTCCACCATAGGCCTCAAAGCGCTCCAAATGAACACTTGCAGATTCTACAAAAAGAGTGTTTAAAACTGCTCTTTCAAAAGAAGTGTTCAACTCTGTGAGTTGGATTCATACTACGCAAAGCAGTTTCACAGAACGCTTCTGTTTAGTTTTTTTGGGAAGATATTCCCGTTTTCCACGAAGGCCTGAAAGGGTTAAAATATCCACTTGCAGATTCTGCAAAAATACAGTTTCAAAACTGCTGTATCAAAAGGAAGGCTTACCTCTCTGAGTTCAATGCACAGATCATAAAGAGGTTTCTGAGAATGCTTCTGCCTGGTTTATATGTGAAGATATTTCCTTTTCCACCCTAGGCCTCAAAGCGCTCCAAATGAACACTTGCAGATTCTACAAAAAGAGTGTTTCATAGCTGCTCTAGCAAAGGAAACGTTCAACTCTGTGAGTTGAACACACACATCACAAAGCAGTTTGTGAGAATGCTTCTGTCCAGTTTTTATTGGAAGATATTCCCGCTTCTAACAATGGCCTGAAAGAGCTCCAAATATCCACTTGCAGATGCTGCAAAAAGACTCTTTCCAAACTGCTCCATGAAAAGGAAGGTTCAACTCTGTGAGTTGATTGCACACATCCGAAAGAAGTTTCAAAGAATGCTTCTGTCTAGGTTTTATGTGAAGATATTTCCTTTTAAACCATAGGCCTCAAAGCGCTCCAAATGAACACTTGCAGATTCTACAAAAAGAGTGTTACAAAACTGCTCTTTCAAAAGAAGTGTTCAACTCTGTGAGTTGGATTCATACTTCACAAAGCAGTTTCACAGAACGCTTCTGTTTAGTTTTTATGGGAAGATATTCCCGTTTCACACGAAGGCCTGAAAGGGCTCCAAATATCCACTTGCATATTATGCCAAAACAGAGTTTCAAAACTGCTCTATCAAAAGGAAGGCTTATCGCTCCGAGTTGAATGCACACATCATAGAGTTTTCTGAGAATCCTTCTGCCTGGTTTATAAGTGAAGATATTTCCTTTTCCACCATAGGCCTCAAAGCGCTCCAAATGAACACTTGCAGATTCTACAAAAAGAGTGTTTCCAAACAGCTCTTTCAAAGGAAGTGTTCAACTCTGTTAGTTGGATTCATACTACAGAAAGCAGTTTCACAGAACGCTTCTGTTTAGTTTTTATGGGAAGTTATTCCCGTTTCCAACGAAGGCCTGAAAGGGCTCCTAATATCCACTTGCAAATTCTGCAAAAATAGAGTTTCAAAACTGCTCTGTCAAAAGGAAGGCTTATCTCTCTGAGTTGAATGCAGACATCATAAAGAGGTTTCTGAGAATGCTTCTGCCTGGTTTATATGTGAAGATATTTCCTTTTCCACCGTAGGCCTCAAAGCGCTCCAAATGAACACTTGCAGATTCTACAAAAAGAGTGTTTCATAACTGCTCTAGCAAAGGAAAAGTTCAACTCTGTGAGTTGAACACACACATCACAAAGCAGTTTGTGAGAATGCTTCTGTCCAGTTTTTATGAGAAGATATTCCCGCTTCTAACAAAGGCCTGAAAGAGCTCCAAATATCCACTTGCAGATGCTGCAAAAAGACTCTTTCCAAACTGCTCCATGAAAAGGAAGGTTCAACTCTGTGAGTTGAATGCACACATCATAAAGAAGTTTCAAAGAATGCTTCTGTCTAGGTTTTATGTGAAGATATTTCCTTTTCCACCATAGGCCTCAAAGCGCTCCAAATGAACAGTTGCAGATTCTACAAAAAGAGTGTTTCAAAACTGCTCTTTCAAAAGAAGTGTTCAACTCTGTGAGGTGGATTCATACTTCACAAAGCAGTTTCACAGAACGCTTCTGTTTAGTTTTTATGGGAAGGTATTCCCGTTTCCAACGAAGGCCTGAAAGGGCTCCAAATATCCACTTGCAGATTCTGCACAAACACAGTTTCAAAACTGCTCTATCAAAAGGAAGGCTTATTTCTCCGAGTTGAATGCAGACATCATAAAGATGTTTCTGACAATGCTTCTCCCTGGTTTATAAGTGAAGATGTTTCCTTTTCCACCATAGGCCTCAAATCGCTCCAAATGAACACTTGCCGATTCTACAAAAAGAGTGTTTCAAAACAGCTCTTTCAAAGGAAGTGTTCAACTCTGTGAGTTGGATTCATACTACACAAAGCAGTTTCACAGAACGTTTTTGTTTAGTTTTTATGGGAAGATATTCCCGTTTCCAACGAAGGCCTGAAAGGGCTCCAAATATCCACTTGCAGATTCTGCAAAAATAGAGTTTCAAAACTGCTCTGTTAAAAGGAAGGCTTATCTCTCTGAATTGAATGCAGACATCATAAAGTGGATTCTGAGAATGCTTCTGCCTGGTTTATATGTGAAGATAATTCCTTTTCCACCATAGGCCTCAAAGCGCTCCAAATGAACACTTGCAGATTCTACAAAAAGAGTGTTTCATAACTGCTCTAGCAAAGGAAAGGTTCAACTCTCTGAGTTGAACACACACATCACAAAGCTGTTTGTGAGAATGCTTCTGTCCAGTTTTTAAGAGAAGATATTCCCGCTTCTAACAAAGAACTGAAAGAGCTCCAAATATCCACTGGCAGAAGCTGAAAAAAGACTCTTTCCTAAATGGCTCCGTGAAAAGGAAGGTTCAACTCTGTGAGTTGAATGCACACATCATAAAGAAGTTTCAAAGAATGCTTCTGTCTAGGTTTTATGTGAAGATATTTCCTTTTCCACCATAGGCCTCAAAGCGCTCCAAATGAACACTTGCAGATTCTACAAAAAGAGTGTTTCATAACTGCTCTAGCAAAGGAAAGGTTCAACTCTGTGAGTTGAACACACACATCACAAAGCAGTTTGTGAGAATGCTTCTGTCCAGTTTTTATGAGAAGATATTCCCGCTTCTAACAAAGAACTGAAAGAGCTCCAAATATCCACTTGCAGAAGCTGAAAAAAGACTCTTTCCAAACGGCTCCGTGAAAAGGAAGGTTCTACTCTGTGAGTTGAATGCACACATCATAAAGAAGTTTCAAAGAATGCTTATGTCTAGGTTTTACGTGAAGATATTTCCTTTTCCACCATAGGCCTCAAAGCGCTCCAAATGAACACTTGCAGATTCTACAAAAAGAGTGTTTCAAAACTGATCTTTCAAAAGAAGTGTTCAACTCTGTGAGTTGGATTCATACTTCACAAAGCAGTTTCACAGAACGCTTCTGTTTACTTTTTATGGGAAGATATTCCCGTTTCCAACGAAGGCCTGAAAGGGCTCCAAATATCCACTTGCAGATTCTGCAAAAACACAGTTTCAAAACTGCTCTATCAAAAGGAAGGCTTATCTCTCCGAGTTGAATGCACACATCATAAAGTGGTTTCTGAGAATGCTTCTGCCTTGTTTATAAGTGAAGATATTTCCTTTTCCACCATAGGCCACAAAGCGCTCCAAATGAACACTTGCAGATTCTACAAAAAGAGTGTTTCAAAACTGCTCTTTCAAAAGAAGTGTTCAACTCTGTGAGTTGGATTCATACTACGTAAAGCAGTTTAACAGTACGCTTCTGTTTAGTTTTTTTGGGAAGATATTCCCGTTTCCCACGAAGGCCTGAAAGGGCTAAAATATCCACTTGCAGATTCTGCAAAAATACAATTTCAAACTGCTCTATCAAAAGGAAGGCTTATCTCTCTGAGTTGAATGCACAGATCATAAAGAGGTTTCTGAGAATGCTTCTGCCTGGTTTATATGTGAAGATATTTCCTTTTCCACCCTAGGCCACAAAGCGCTCCAAATGAACACTTGCAGATTCTACAAAAAGAGTGTTTCATAGCTGCTCTAGCAAAGGAAAGGTTCAACTCTGTGAGTTGAACACACACATCACAAAGCAGTTTGTGAGAATGCTTCTGTCCAGTTTTTATTGGAAGATATTCCCGCTTCTAACAAAGGCCTGAAAGAGCTCCAAATATCCACTTGCAGATGCTGCAAAAAGACTCTTTACAAACTGCTCCATGAAAAGGAAGGTTCAACTCTGTGAGTTGATTGCACACATTCGAAAGAAGTTTCAAAGAATGCTTCTGTCTAGGTTTTATGTGAAGATATTTCCTTTTCCACCATAGGCCTCAAAGCGCTCCAAATGAACACTTGCAGATTCTACAAAAAGAGTGTTTCAAAACTGCTCTTTCAAAAGAAGTGTTCAACTCTGTGAGTTGGATTCATACTTCAAAAAGCAGTTTCACAGAACGCTTCTGTTTAGTTTTTATGGGAAGATATTCCAGTTTCCAACGAAGGCCTGAAAGGGCTCCAAATATCCACTTGCAGATTCTGCAAAAACACACTTTCAAAACTGCTATATCAAAAGGAAAGCTTATCTCTCCGAGTTGAATGCACACATCATAAAGTGGTTTCTGAGAATGCTTCTGCCTTGTTTATAAGTGAAGATATTTCCTTTTCCACCATAGGCCTCAAAGCGCTCCAAATGAACACTTGCAGATTCTACAAAAAGAGTGTTTCAAAACTGCTCTTTCAAAAGAAGTGTTCAACTCTGTGAGTTGGATTCATACTACGCAATGCAGTTTCACAGAACGCTTCTGTTTAGTTTTTTTGGGAAGATATTCCCGTTTTCCACGAAGGCCTGAAAGGGTTAAAATATCCACTTGCAGATTCTGCAAAAATACACTTTCAAAACTGCTCTATCAAAAGGAAGGCTTATCTCTCTGAGTTGAATGCAGACATCATAAGGAGGTTTCTGAGAATGCTTCTGCCTGGTTTATTTGTGAAGATATTTCCTTTTCCACCATAGGCCTCAAAGCGCTCCAAATGAACACTTGCAGATTCTACAAAAAGAGTGTTTCATAACTGCCCTAGGAAAGGAAAGGTTGAACTCTGTTAGTTGAACACACACATCACAAAGCAGTTTGTGAGAATGCTTCTGTCCAGTTTTTAAGAGAAGATATTCCCGCTTCTAACAAAGGCCTGAAAGAGCTCCAAATATCCACTTGCAGATGCTGCAAAAAGACTCTTTCCAAACTGCTCCATGAAAAGGAAGGTTCAACTCTGTGAGTTGAATGCAAACATCATAAGGAAATTTCAAAGAATGCTTCTGTCTAGGTTTTATGTGAAGACATTTCCTTTTCCACCATAGGCCTCAAAGCGCTCCAAATGAACACTTGCAGATTCTACAAAAAGAGTGTTTCAAAACTGCTCTTTCAAAAGAAGTGTTCAACTCTGTGAGTTGGAGTCATACTTCACAAAGCAGTTTCACAGAACACTTCTGTTTAGTATTTATGGGAAGATATTCCCGTTTCCAACGAAGGCCTGAAAGGGCTCCAAATATCCACTTGCAGATTCTGCAAAAACACAGTTTCAAAACTGCTCTATCAAAAGGAAGGCTTATCTCTCCGAGTTGAATGCACACATCATAAAGACGTTTCTGAGAATGCTTCTGCCTGGTTTATAAGTGAAGATATTTCCTTTTCCACCATAGGCCTCAAAGCGCTCCAAATGAACACTTGCAGATTCTACAAAAAGAGTGTTTGAAAACTGCTCTTTCAAAGGAAGTGTTCAACTCTGTGTTTTGGATTCATACTACACAAAGCAGTTTCACAGAGCCCTTCTGTTTAGTTTTTTTGGGAAGATATTCCCGTTTCCAACGAAGGCCTGAAAGGGCTCCAAATATCCACTTGCAGATGCTGCAAAAATAGAGTTTCAAAACTGCTCTGTTAAAAGGAAGGCTTATCTCTCTGAGTTGAATGCAGACATCATAAAGTGGTTTCTGAGAATGCTTCTGCCTGGTTTATATGTGAAGATATTTCCTTTTCCACCCTAGGCCTCAAAGCGCTCCAAATGAACACTTGCAGATTCTACAAAAAGAGTGTTTCATAACTGTTCTAGCAAAGGAAAGTTTCAACTCTGTGAGTTGAACACACACATCACAAAGCAGTTTGTGAGAATGCTTCTGTCCAGTTTTTATTGGAAGATATTCCGGCTTCTAAAAAGGCCTGAAAGAGCTCCAAATATCCACTTGCAGATGCTGCAAAAAGACTCTTTCCAAACTGCTCCATGAAAAGGTAGATTCAACTCTGTGAGTTCAATGCACACATCATAAAGGAGTTTCAAAGAATGCTTCTGTCTAGGTTTTATGTGAAGATATTTCCTTTTCCACCATAGGCCTCAAAGCCCTCCAAATGAACACTTACAGATTCTACAAAAAGAGTGTTTCATACCTGCTCTAGCAAAGGAAAGGTTCAACTCTGTGAGTTGAACAAACACATCACAAAGCAGTTTGTGAGAATGCTTCTGTCCAGTTTTTATGAGAAGATATTCCCGCTTCTAACAAAGGACTGAAAGAGCTCCAAATATCCACTTTCAGATGCTGCAAAAAGACTCTTTCCAAACTGCTCCATGAAATGGAATGTTCAACACTGTCAGTTTAATGCACACATCATAAAGAGGTTTCTGAGAATGCTTCTCCCTGGTTTATAAGTGAAGATATTTCCTCTTCCACCATAGGCCTCATAGCGCTCCAAGTGAACAGTTGCCGATTCTACAAAAAGAGTGTTTCAAAACAGCTCTTTCAAAGGAAGTGTTCAACTCTGTGAGTTGGATTCATATTACACAAAGCAGTTTCACAGAACGCTTCTGTTTAGTTTTATGGGAAGATATTCCCGTTTCCAACGAAGGCCTGAAAGGGCTCCAAATATCCACTTGCAAAATCTGCAAAAATAGAGTTTCAAAACTGCTCTGTTAAAAGGAAGGCTTATCTCTCTGAGTTGAATGCAGACATCATAAAGAGGTTTCTGAGAATGCTTCTGCCTGGTTTATATGTGAAGATAGTTCCTTTTCCACCATAGGCCTCAAAGCGCTCCAAAAGAACACTTGCAGATTCTACAAAAAGAGTGTTTCATAATTGCTCTAGCAAAGGAAAGGATCAACTCAGTGAGTTGAACACACACATCACAAAGCAGTTTGTGAGAATGCTTCTGTCCAGTTTTTATGAGAAGATATTCCCGCTTCTAACAAAGGCCTGAAAGAGCTCCAAATATCCACTTGCAGATGCTGCAAAAAGACTGTTTCCAAACTTCTCCATGAAAAGGAAGGTTCAACTCTGTGAGTTGAATGCACACATCATAAAAATGTTTCAAAGAATGCTTCTGTCTAGGTTTTATGTGAAGATATTTCCTTTTCCACCATAGGCCTCAAAGCGCTCCAAATGAACACTTGCAGATTCTACAAAAAGAGTGTTTCAAACTGCTCTTTCAAAAGAAGTGTTCAACTCTGTGAGTTGGATTCATACTACGCAAAGCAGTTTCACAGAACGCTTCTGTTTAGTTTTTTTGGGAAGATAT
Source organism: Pongo pygmaeus (assembly GCF_028885625.2). Lineage (NCBI taxonomy): Eukaryota > Metazoa > Chordata > Mammalia > Primates > Hominidae > Pongo > Pongo pygmaeus. Next base: position 24,400,451 of record NC_085930.1, read on the forward strand.
TCCCGTTTTCCACGAAGGCCTGAAAGGGTTAAAATATCCACTTGCAGATTCTGCAAAAATACAGTTTCAAAACTGCTGTATCAAAAGGAAGGCTTACCTCTCTGAGTTGAATGCACAGATCATAAAGAGGTTTCTGAGAATGCTTCTGCCTGGTTTATATGTGAAGATATTTCCTTTTCCACCCTAGGCCTCAAAGCGCTCCAAATGAACACTTGCAGATTCTACAAAAAGAGTGTTTCATAGCTGCTCTAGCAAAGGAAACGTTCAACTCTGTGAGTTGAACACACACATCACAAAGCAGTTTGTGAGAATGCTTCTGTCCAGTTTTTATTGGAAGATATTCCCGCTTCTAACAATGGCCTGAAAGAGCTCCAAATATCCACTTGCAGATGCTGCAAAAAGACTCTTTCCAAACTGCTCCATGAAAAGGAAGGTTCAACTCTGTGAGTTGATTGCACACATCCGAAAGAAGTTTCAAAGAATGCTTCTGTCTAGGTTTTATGTGAAGATATTTCCTTTTAAACCATAGGCCTCAAAGCGCTCCAAATGAACACTTGCAGATTCTACAAAAAGAGTGTTACAAAACTGCTCTTTCAAAAGAAGTGTTCAACTCTGTGAGTTGGATTCATACTTCACAAAGCAGTTTCACAGAACGCTTCTGTTTAGTTTTTATGGGAAGATATTCCCGTTTCAAACGAAGGCCTGAAAGGGCTCCAAATATCCACTTGCATATTATGCCAAAACAGAGTTTCAAAACTGCTCTATCAAAAGGAAGGCTTATCGCTCCGAGTTGAATGCACACATCATACAGTTTTCTGAGAATCCTTCTGCCTGGTTTATAAGTGAAGATATTTCCTTTTCCACCATAGGCCTCAAAGCGCTCCAAATGAACACTTGCAGATTCTACAAAAAGAGTGTTTCCAAACAGCTCTTTCAAAGGAAGTGTTCAACTCTGTTAGTTGGATTCATACTACAGAAAGCAGTTTCACAGAACGCTTCTGTTTAGTTTTTATGGGAAGTTATTCCCGTTTCCAACGAAGGCCTGAAAGGGCTCCTAATATCCACTTGCAAATTCTGCAAAAATAGAGTTTCAAAACTGCTCTGTCAAAAGGAAGGCTTATCTCTCTGAGTTGAATGCAGACATCATAAAGAGTTTTCTGAGAATGCTTCTGCCTGGTTTATATGTGAAGATATTTCCTTTTCCACCGTAGGCCTCAAAGCGCTCCAAATGAACACTTGCAGATTCTACAAAAAGAGTGTTTCATAACTGCTCTAGCAAAGGAAAGGTTCAACTCTCTGAGTTGAACACACACATCACAAAGCAGTTTGTGAGAATGCTTCTGTCCAGTTTTTATGAGAAGATATTCCCGCTTCTAACAAAGGCCTGAAAGAGCTCCAAATATCCACTTGCAGATGCTGCAAAAAGACTCTTTCCAAACTGCTCCATGAAAAGGAAGGTTCAACTCTGTGAGTTGAATGCACACATCATAAAGAAGTTTCAAAGAATGCTTCTGTCTAGGTTTTATGTGAAGATATTTCCTTTTCCACCATAGGCCTCAAAGCGCTCCAAATGAACAGTTGCAGATTCTACAAAAAGAGTGTTTCAAAACTGCTCTTTCAAAAGAAGTGTTCAACTCTGTGAGGTGGATTCATACTTCACAAAGCAGTTTCACAGAACGCTTCTGTTTAGTTTTTATGGGAAGGTATTCCCGTTTCCAACGAAGGCCTGAAAGGGCTCCAAATATCCACTTGCAGATTCTGCACAAACACAGTTTCAAAACTGCTCTATCAAAAGGAAGGCTTATTTCTCCGAGTTGAATGCAGACATCATAAAGATGTTTCTGACAATGCTTCTCCCTGGTTTATAAGTGAAGATGTTTCCTTTTCCACCATAGGCCTCAAATCGCTCCAAATGAACACTTGCCGATTCTACAAAAAGAGTGTTTCAAAACAGCTCTTTCAAAGGAAGTGTTCAACTCTGTGAGTTGGATTCATACTACACAAAGCAGTTTCACAGAACGTTTTTGTTTAGTTTTTATGGGAAGATATTCCCGTTTCCAACGAAGGCCTGAAAGGGCTCCAAATATCCACTTGCAGATTCTGCAAAAATAGAGTTTCAAAACTGCTCTGTTAAAAGGAAGGCTTATCTCTCTGAATTGAATGCAGACATCATAAAGTGGTTTCTGAGAATGCTTCTGCCTGGTTTATATGTGAAGATAATTCCTTTTCCACCATAGGCCTCAAAGCGCTCCAAATGAACACTTGCAGATTCTACAAAAAGAGTGTTTCATAACTGCTCTAGCAAAGGAAAGGTTCAACTCTCTGAGTTGAACACACACATCACAAAGCAGTTTGTGAGAATGCTTCTGTCCAGTTTTTAAGAGAAGATATTCCCGCTTCTAACAAAGAACTGAAAGAGCTCCAAATATCCACTGGCAGAAGCTGAAAAAAGACTCTTTCCTAAATGGCTCCGTGAAAAGGAAGGTTCAACTCTGTGAGTTGAATGCACACATCATAAAGAAGTTTCAAAGAATGCTTCTGTCTAGGTTTTATGTGAAGATATTTCCTTTTCCACCATAGGCCTCAAAGCGCTCCAAATGAACACTTGCAGATTCTACAAAAAGAGTGTTTCATAACTGCTCTAGCAAAGGAAAGGTTCAACTCTGTGAGTTGAACACACACATCACAAAGCAGTTTGTGAGAATGCTTCTGTCCAGTTTTTATGAGAAGATATTCCCGCTTCTAACAAAGAACTGAAAGAGCTCCAAATATCCACTTGCAGAAGCTGAAAAAAGACTCTTTCCAAACGGCTCCGTGAAAAGGAAGGTTCTACTCTGTGAGTTGAATGCACACATCATAAAGAAGTTTCAAAGAATGCTTATGTCTAGGTTTTACGTGAAGATATTTCCTTTTCCACCATAGGCCTCAAAGCGCTCCAAATGAACACTTGCAGATTCTACAAAAAGAGTGTTTCAAAACTGATCTTTCAAAAGAAGTGTTCAACTCTGTGAGTTGGATTCATACTTCACAAAGCAGTTTCACAGAACGCTTCTGTTTACTTTTTATGGGAAGATATTCCCGTTTCCAACGAAGGCCTGAAAGGGCTCCAAATATCCACTAGCAGATTCTGCAAAAACACAGTTTCAAAACTGCTCTATCAAAAGGAAGGCTTATCTCTCCGAGTTGAATGCACACATCATAAAGTGGTTTCTGAGAATACTTCTGCCTTGTTTATAAGTGGAGATATTTCCTTTTCCACCATAGGCCTCAAAGCGCTCCAAATGAACACTTGCAGATTCTACAAAAAGAGTGTTTCAAAACTGCTCTTTCAAAAGAAGTGTTCAACTCTGTGAGTTGGATTCATACTACACAAAGCAGTTTCGCCGAACGCTTCTGCTTAGTTTTTTTGGGAAGATATTCCCGTTTCCCACGAAGGCCTGAAAGGGCTAAAATATCCAGTTGCAGATTCTGCAAAAATACAGTTTCAAAACTGCTCTATCAAAAGGAAGGCTTATCGCTCCGAGTTGAATGCACACATCATAGAGTTTTCTGAGAATGCTTCTGCCTGGTTTATAAGTGAAGATATTTCCTTTTCCTCCATAGGCCTCAAAGCGCTCCAAATGAACACTTGCAGATTCTACAAAAAGAGTGTTTCAAAACAGCTCTTTCAAAGGAAGTGTTCAACTCTGTTAGTTGGATTCATACTACAGAAAGCAGTTTCACAGAACGCTTCTGTTTAGTTTTTATGGGAAGATATTCCCGTTTCCAACGAAGGCCTGAAAGGGCTCCAAATATCCACTTGCAAATTCTGCAAAAATAGAGTTTCAAAACTGCTCTGTCAAAAGGAAGGCTTATCTCTCTGAGTTGAATGCAGACATCATAAAGAGGTTTCTGAGAATGCTTCTGCCTGGTTTATATGTGAAGATATTTCCTTTTCCACCGTAGGCCTCAAAGCGCTCCAAATGAACACTTGCAGATTCTACAAAAAGAGTGTTTCATAACTGCTCTAGCAAAGGAAAGGTTCAACTCTGTGAGTTGAACACACACATCACAAAGCAGTTTGTGAGAATGCTTCTGTCCAGTTTTTATGAGAAGATATTCCCGCTTCTTACAAAGGCCTGAAAGAGCTCCAAATATCCACTTGCAGATGCTGCAAAAAGACTGTTTCCAAACTTCTCCATGAAAAGGAAGGTTCAACTCTGTGAGTTGAAAGCACACATCATAAAAAAGTTTCAAGGAATGCTTCTGTCTAGGTTTGATGTGAAGATATTTCCTTTTCCACCATAGGCCTCAAAGCGCTCCAAATGAACACTTGCAGATTCTAGAAAAAGAGTGTTTCAAAACTGCTCTTTCAAAAGAAGTGTTCAACTCTGTGAGTTGGATTCATATTTCACAAAGCAGTTTCACAGAACGCTTCTGTTTACTTTTTAAGGGAAGATATTCCCGTTTCCAACGAAGGCCTGAAAGGGCTCCAAATATCCACTAGCAGATTCTGCAAAAACACAGTTTCAAAACTGCTCTATCAAAAGGAAGGCTTATCTCTCCGAGCTGAATGCACACATCATAAAGAGGTTTCTGAGAATGCTTCTCCCTGGTTTATAATTGAAGATATTTCCTTTTGAACCATAGGCCTCAAAGCGCTCCAAATGAACACTTGCCGATTCTACAAAAAGAGTGTTTCAAAACACCTCTTTCAAAGGAAGTGTTCAACTCTGTGAGTTGGATTCATACTACACAAAGCAGTTTCACAGAACGCTTCTATTCAGTTTTTATGGGAAGATATTCACGTTTCCAACGAAGGCCTGTAAGGGCTCCAAATATCCACTTGCAGATTCTGCAGAAATAGAGTTTCAAAACTGCTCTGTTAAAAGGAAGGCTTATCTCTCTGAGTTGAATGCAGACATCATAAAGAGGTTTCTGAGAATGCTTCTGCCTGGTTTATATGTGAAGATATTTCCTTTTCCACCATAGGCCTCAAAGCGCTCCAAATGAACACTTGCAGATTCTACAAAAAGAGTGTTTCATAACTGCTCTAGCAAAGGAAAGGTTCAACTCTGTGAGTTGAACACACACATCACAAAGCAGTTTGTGAGAATGCTTCTGTCCAGTTTTTATTGGAAGATATTCCCGCTTCTAACAAAGGCCTGAAAGAGCTCCAAATATCCACTTGCAGATGCTGCAAAAAGACTCTTTCCAAACTGCTCCATGAAAAGGAATGTTCAACTGTGTGAGTTGAATGCACACATCATAAAGAAGTTTCAAAGAATGCTTCTGTCTAGGTTTTATGTGAAGATATTTCCTTTTCCACCATAGGCCTCAAAGCGCTCCAAATGAACAGTTGCAGATTCTACAAAAAGAGTGTTTCAAAACTGCTCTTTCAAAAGAAGTGTTCAACTCTGTGAGGTGGATTCATACTTCACAAAGCAGTTTCACAGAACGCTTCTGTTTAGTTTTTATGGGAAGGTATTCCCGTTTCCAACGAAGGCCTGAAAGGGCTCCAAATATCCACTTGCAGATTCTGCACAAACACAGTTTCAAAACTGCTCTATCAAAAGGAAGGCTTATTTCTCCGAGTTGAATGCAGACATCATAAAGATGTTTCTGACAATGCTTCTCCCTGGTTTATAAGTGAAGATGTTTCCTTTTCCACCATAGGCCTCAAATCGCTCCAAATGAACACTTGCCGATTCTACAAAAAGAGTGTTTCAAAACAGCTCTTTCAAAGGAAGTGTTCAACTCTGTGAGTTGGATTCATACTACACAAAGCAGTTTCACAGAACGTTTTTGTTTAGTTTTTATGGGAAGATATTCCCGTTTCCAACGAAGGCCTGAAAGGGCTCCAAATATCCACTTGCAGATTCTGCAAAAATAGAGTTTCAAAACTGCTCTGTTAAAAGGAAGGCTTATCTCTCTGAATTGAATGCAGACATCATAAAGTGGTTTCTGAGAATGCTTCTGCCTGGTTTATATGTGAAGATAATTCCTTTTCCACCATAGGCCTCAAAGCGCTCCAAATGAACACTTGCAGATTCTACAAAAAGAGTGTTTCATAACTGCTCTAGCAAAGGAAAGGTTCAACTCTCTGAGTTGAACACACACATCACAAAGCAGTTTGTGAGAATGCTTCTGTCCAGTTTTTAAGAGAAGATATTCCCGCTTCTAACAAAGAACTGAAAGAGCTCCAAGTATCCACTGGCAGAAGCTGAAAAAAGACTCTTTCCTAAATGGCTCCGTGAAAAGGAAGGTTCAACTCTGTGAGTTGAATGCACACATCATAAAGAAGTTTCAAAGAATGCTTCTGTCTAGGTTTTATGTGAAGATATTTCCTTTTCCACCATAGGCCTCAAAGCGCTCCCAATGAACACTTGCAGATTCTACAAAAAGAGTGTTTCATAACTGCTCTAGCAAAGGAAAGGTTCAACTCTGTGAGTTGAACACACACATCACAAAGCAGTTTGTGAGAATGCTTCTGTCCAGTTTTTATGAGAAGATATTCCCGCTTCTAACAAAGAACTGAAAGAGCTCCAAATATCCACTTGCAGAAGCTGAAAAAAGACTCTTTCCAAACGGCTCCGTGAAAAGGAAGGTTCTACTCTGTGAGTTGAATGCACACATCATAAAGAAGTTTCAAAGAATGCTTATGTCTAGGTTATAAGTGAAGATATTTCCTTTTCCACCATAGGCCTCAAAGCGCTCCAAATGAACACTTGCAGATTCTACAAAAAGAGTGTTTCAAAACTGCTCTTTCAAAAGAAGTGTTCAACTCTGTGAGTTGGATTCATACTTCACAAAGCAGTTTCACAGAACGCTTCTGTTTAGTTTTTATGGGAAGATATTCCCGTTTCCAACGAAGGCCTGAAAGGGCTCCAAATATCCACTTGCAGATTCTGCAAAAACACAGTTTCAAAACTGCTCTATCAAAAGGAAGGCTTATCTCTCTGAGTTGAATGCAGACATCATAAAGAGGTTTCTGAGAATGCTTCTGCCTGGTTTATATGTGAAGATATTTCCTTTTCCACCGTAGGCCTCAACGCGCTCCAAATGAACACTTGCAGATTCTACAAAAAGAGTGTTTCACAACTGCTCTTTCAAAAGAAGTGTTCAACTCTGTGACTTGGATTCAAACTACACAAAGCAGTTTCACAGAACGCTTCTGTTTAGTTTTTTTGGGAAGATATTCCCGTTTCCCACGAAGGCCTGAAAGGGCTAAAATATCCACTTGCAGATTCTGCAAAAATACAGTTTCAAAACTGCTCTATCAAAAGGAAGGCTCATCTCTCTGAGTTGAATGCACACATCATAAAGAGATTTCTGAGAATGCTTCTGACTGGTTTATATGTGAAGATATTTCCTTTTCCACCCTAGGCCTCAAAGCGCTCCAAATGAACACTTGCAGATTCTACAAAAAGAGTGTTTCATAGCTGCTCTAGCAAAGGAAAGGTTCAACTCACAGAGTTGAACACACACATCACAAAGCAGTTTGTGAGAATGCTTCTGTCCAGTTTTTATTGGAAGATATTCCCGCTTCTAACAAAGGCCTGAAAGAGCTCCAAATATCCACTTGCAGATGCTGCAAAAAGACTCTTTCCAAACTGCTCCATGAAAAGGAAGGTTCAACTCTGTGAGTTGATTGCACACATCCGAAAGAAGTTTCAAAGAATGCTTCTGTCTAGGTTTTATGTGAAGATATTTCCTTTTCCACCATAGGCCTCAAAGCGCTCCAAATGAACACTTGCAGATTCTACAAAAAGAGTGTTTCAAAACAGCTCTTTCAAAGGAAGTGTTCAACTCTGTGAGTTGGATTCATACTACAGAAAGCAGTTTCACAGAACGCTTCTGTTTAGTTTTTATTGGAAGATATTCCCGTTTCCAACGAAGGCCTCAAAGGGCTCCAAATATCCACTTGCAAATTCTGCAAAAATAGAGTTTCAAAACTGCTCTGTCAAAAGGAAGGCTTATCTCTCTGAGTTGAATGCAGACATCATAAAGAGGTTTCTGAGAATGCTTCTGCCTGGTTTATATGTGAAGATATTTCCTTTTCCACCGTAGGCCACAAAGCGCTCCAAATGAACACTTGCAGATTCTACAAAAAGAGTGTTTCATAACTGCTCTAGCAAAGGAAAGGTTCAACTCTGTGAGTTGAACACACACATCACAAAGCAGTTTGTGAGAATGCTTCTGTCCAGTTTTTATTGGAAGATATTCCCGCTTCTAACAAAGGCCTGAAAGAGCTCCAAATATCCACTTGCAGATGCTGCAAAAAGTCTCTTTCCAAACTGCTCCATGAAAAGGAAGGTTCAACTCTGTGAGTTGAATGCACACATCATAAAGAAATTTCAAAGAATGCTTCTGTCTAGGTTTTATGTGAAGATATTTCCTTTTCCACCATAGGCCTCAAAGCGCTCCAAATGAACACTTGCAGATTCTACAAAAAGAGTGTTTCAAAACTGCTCTTTCAAAAGAAGTGTTCAACTCTGTGAGTTGGAGTCATACTTCACAAAGCAGTTTCACAGAACGCTTCTGTTTAGTTTTTATGGGAAGATATTCCCGTTTCCAACGAAGGCCTGAAATGGCTCCAAATAACCACTTGCAGATTCTGCAAAAACACAGTTTCATAACTGCTCTATCAAAAGGAAGGCTTATCTCTCCGAGCTGAATGCACACATCATAAAGAGGTTTCTGAGAATGCTTCTCCCTGGTTTATAAGTGAAGATATTTCCTTTTGAACCATAGGCCGCAAAGCGCTCCAAATTAACACTTGCCGATTCTACAAATAGAGTGTTTCAAAACACCTCTTTCAAAGGAAGTGTTCAACTCTGTGAGTTGGATTCATTCTACACAAAGCAGTTTCACAGAACGCTTCTGTTTAGTTTTTATGGGAAGATATTCACGTTTCCAACGAAGGCCAGAAAGGGCTAAAATATCCACTTGCAGATTCCGCAAAAATAGAGTTTCAAAACTGCTCTATCAAAAGGAAGGCTTATCTCTCTGAGTTGAATGCACAGATCATAAAGAGGTTTCTGAGAATGCTTCTGCCTGGTTTATATGTGAAGATATTTCCTTTTCCACACTAGGCCTCAAAGCGCTCCAAATGAACACTTGCAGATTCTACAAAAAGACTGTTTCATAGCTACTCTAGCAAAGGAAAGGTTCAACTCTGTGAGTTGAACACACACATCACAAAGCAGCTTGTGAGAATGTTTCTGTCCAGTTTTTAAGAGAAGATATTCCCGCTTCTATCAAAGAACTGAAAGAGCTCCAAATATCCACTTGCAGAAGCTGAAAAAAGACTCTTTCCAAACGGCTCTGTGAAAAGGAAGGTTCAACCCTGTGAGTTGAATGCACACATCATAAAGAAGTTTCAAAGAATGCTTCTGTCTAGGTTTTATGTGAAGATATTTACTTTTCCACCATAGGCCTCAAAGCGCTCCTAATGAACACTTGCAGATTCTACAAAAAGAGTGTTACAAAACTGCTCTTTCAAAAGAAGTGTTCAACTCTGTGAGTTGGATTCATACTTCACAAAGAAGTTTCACAGAACGCTTCTGTTTAGTTTTTATGGGAAGATATTCCTGTTTCAAACGAAGGCCTGAAAGGGCTCCAAATATCCACTTGCATATTATGCCAAAACAGAGTTTCAAAACTGCTCTATCAAAAGGAAGGCTTATCGCTCCGAGTTGAATTCACACATCATAGAGTTTTCTGAGAATGCTTCTGCCTGGTTTATAAGTGAAGATATTTCCTATTCCACTATAGTCCTCAAAGCGCTCCAAATGAACACTTGCAGATTCTACAAAAAGAGTGTTTCAAAACAGCTCTTTCAAAGGAAGTGTTCAACTCTGTGAGTTGGATTCATACTACAGAAAGCAGTTTCACAGAACGCTTCTGTTTAGTTTTTATGGGAAGATATTCCCGTTTCCAACGAAGGCCTGAAAGGGCTCCAAATATCCACTTGCAAATTCTGCAAAAATAGAGTTTCGAAACTGCTCTGTCAAAAGGAAGGCTTACCTCTCTGAGTTGAATGCAGACATCATAAAGAGGTTTCTGAGAATGCTTCTGCCTGGTTTATATGTGAAGATATTTCCTTTTCCACCCTAGGCCTCAAAGCGCTCCAAATGAACACTTGCAGATTCTACAAAAAGAGTGTTTCATAACTGCTCTAGCAAAGGAAAGGTTCAACTCTGTGAGTTGAACACACACATCACAAAGCAGTTTGTGAGAATGCTTCTGTCCAGTTTTTATGAGAAGATATTCCCGCTCCTAACAAAGGCTCAAAAAGCTCCAAATATCCACTTGCAGATGCTGCAAAAAGACTCTTTCCAAACTGCTCCATGAAAAGGAAGGTTCAACTCTGTGAGTTGAATGCACACATCATAAAGAAGTTTCAAAGAATGCTTCTGTCTAGGTTTTATGTGAAGATATTTCCTTTTCCACCATAGGCCTCAAAGCGCTCCAAATGAACAGTTGCAGATTCTACAAAAAGAGTGTTTCAAAACTGCTCTTTCAAAAGAAGTGTTCAACTCTGTGAGTTGGATTCATACTTCACAAAGCAGTTTCACAGAACGCTTCTGTTTAGTTTTTATGGGAAGATTTTCCCGTTTCCAACGAAGGCCTGAAAGGGCTCCAAATATCCACTTGCAGATTCTGCAAAACCACAGTTTCAAAACTGCTCTATCAAAAGGAATGCTTATCTCTCCGAGTTGAATGCAGACATCATAAAGATGTTTCTGACAATGCTTCTCCCTGGTTTATAAGTGAACATATTTCCTTTTCCACCATAGGCCTCAAAGCGCTCCAAATGAACACTTGCCGATTCTACAAAAAGAGTGTTTCAAAACAGCTCTTTCAAAGGAAGTGTTCAACTCTGTGAGTTGGATTCATACTACACAAAGCAGTTTCACAGAACGCTTTTGTTTAGTTTTTATGGGAAGATATTCCCGTTTCCAACGAAGGCCTGAAAGGGCTCCAAATATCCACTTGCAGATTCTGCAAAAATAGAGTTTCAAAACTGCTCTGTTAAAAGGAAGGCTTATCTCTCTGAATTCAATGCAGACATCATAAAGTGGTTTCTGAGAATGCTTCTGCCTGGTTTATATGTGAAGATAATTCCTTTTCCACCATAGGCCTCAAAGCGCTCCAAATGAACACTTGCAGATTCTACAAAAAGAGTATTTCATAACTGCTCTAGCAAAGGAAAGGTTCAACTCTGTGAGTTGAACACACACATCACAAAGCAGTTTGTGAGAATGCTTCTGTCCAGTTTTTAAGAGAAGATATTCCCGCTTCTAACAAAGAACTGAAAGAGCTCCAAATATCCACTTGCAGAAGCTGAAAAAAGACTCTTTCCTAAATGGCTCCGTGAAAAGGAAGGTTCAACTCTGTGAGTTGAGTGCACACATCATAAAGAAGTTTCAAAGAATGCTTCTGTCTAGGTTTTATGTGAAGATATTTCCTTTTCCACCATAGGCCTCAAAGCGCTCCAAATGAACACTTGCAGATTCTACAAAAAGAGTGTTTCAAAACTGCTCTTTCAAAAGAAGTGTTCAACTCTGTGAGGTGGATTCATACTTCACAAAGCAGTTTCACAGAACGCTTCTGTTTAGTATTTATGGGAAGATATTCCCGTTTCCAACGAAGGCCTGAAAGGGCTCCAAATATCCACTTGCAGATTCTGCAAAAACACAGTTTCAAAACTGCTCTATCAAAAGGAAGGCTTATCTCTCCGAGTTGAATGCACACATCATAAAGTGGTTTCTGAGAATGCTTCTCCCTGGTTTATAAGTGAAGATATTTCCTTTTCCACCATAGGCCTCAAAGCGCTCCAAATGAACACTTGCAGATTCTACAAAAAGAGTGTTTCAAAACTGCTCTTTCAAAGGAAGTGTTCAACTCTGTGTGTTGGATTCATACTACACAAAGCAGTTTCACAGAGGCCTTCTGTTTAGTTTTTTTGGGAAGATATTCCCGTTTCCAACGAAGGCCTGAAAGGGCTCCAAATATCCACTTGCAGATTCTGCAAAAATAGAGTTTCAAAACTGCTTTGTTAAAAGGAAGGCTTATCTCTCTGAATTGAATGCAGACATCATAAAGAGGTTTCTGAGAATGCTTCTGCCTGGTTTATATGTGAAGATATTTCCTTTTCCACCCTAGGCCTCAAAGCGCTCCAAATGAACACTTGCAGATTCTACAAGAAGAGTGTTTCATAACTGCTCTAGCAAAGGAAAGGTTCAAATCTGTGAGTTGAACACACACATCTCGAAGCAGTTTGTGAGAATGCTTCTGTCCAGTTTTTATGAGAAGATATTCCCGCTTCTAACAAAGGCCTGAAAGAGCTCCAAATATCCACTTGCAGATGCTGCAAAAAGACTCTTTCCAAACTGCTCCATGAAAAGGAATGTTCAACTCTGTGAGTTGAATGCACACATCATAAAGAAGTTTCAAAGAATGCTTCTGTCTAGGTTTTATGTGAAGATATTTCCTTTTCCACCATAGGCCTCAAAGCGCTCCAAATGAACACTTGCAGATTCTACAAAAAGAGTGTTTCAAAACTGCTCTTTCAAAAGAAGTGTTCAACTCTGTGAGTTGGATTCATACTTCACAAAGCAGTTTCACAGAACGCTTCTGTTTACTATTTATGGGAAGATATTCCCGTTTCCAACGAAGGCCTGAAAGGGCTCCAAATATCCACTTGCAGATTCTGCAAAAACACACTTTCAAAACTGCTCTATCAAAAGGAAGGCTTATCTCTCCGAGTTGAATGCACACATCATAAAGTGGTTTCTGAGAATGCTTCTGCCTTGTTTATAAGTGAAGATATTTCCTTTTCCACCATAGGCCTCAAAGCGCTCCAAATGAACACTTGCAGATTCTACAAAAAGAGTGTTTCAAACTGCTCTTTCAAAAGAAGTGTTCAACTCTGTGAGTTGGATTCATACTACGCAAAGCAGTTTCACAGAACGCTTCTGTTTAGTTTTTTTGGGAAGATATTCCCGTTTTCCACGAAGGCCTGAAAGGGTTAAAATATCCACTTGCAGATTCTGCAAAAATACAGTTTCAAAACTGCTGTATCAAAAGGAAGGCTTACCTCTCTGAGTTGAATGCACAGATCATAAAGAGGTTTCTGAGAATGCTTCTGCCTGGTTTATATGTGAAGATATTTCCTTTTCCACCCTAGGCCTCAAAGCGCTCCAAATGAACACTTGCAGATTCTACAAAAAGAGTGTTTCATAGCTGCTCTAGCAAAGGAAACGTTCAACTCTGTGAGTTGAACACACACATCACAAAGCAGTTTGTGAGAATGCTTCTGTCCAGTTTTTATTGGAAGATATTCCCGCTTCTAACAATGGCCTGAAAGAGCTCCAAATATCCACTTGCAGATGCTGCAAAAAGACTCTTTCCAAACTGCTCCATGAAAAGGAAGGTTCAACTCTGTGAGTTGATTGCACACATCCGAAAGAAGTTTCAAAGAATGCTTCTGTCTAGGTTTTATGTGAAGATATTTCCTTTTAAACCATAGGCCTCAAAGCGCTCCAAATGAACACTTGCAGATTCTACAAAAAGAGTGTTACAAAACTGCTCTTTCAAAAGAAGTGTTCAACTCTGTGAGTTGGATTCATACTTCACAAAGCAGTTTCACAGAACGCTTCTGTTTAGTTTTTATGGGAAGATATTCCCGTTTCAAACGAAGGCCTGAAAGGGCTCCAAATATCCACTTGCATATTATGCCAAAACAGAGTTTCAAAACTGCTCTATCAAAAGGAAGGCTTATCGCTCCGAGTTGAATGCACACATCATAGAGTTTTCTGAGAATCCTTCTGCCTGGTTTATAAGTGAAGATATTTCCTTTTCCACCATAGGCCTCAAAGCGCTCCAAATGAACACTTGCAGATTCTACAAAAAGAGTGTTTCCAAACAGCTCTTTCAAAGGAAGTGTTCAACTCTGTTAGTTGGATTCATACTACAGAAAGCAGTTTCACAGAACGCTTCTGTTTAGTTTTTATGGGAAGTTATTCCCGTTTCCAACGAAGGCCTGAAAGGGCTCCTAATATCCACATGCAAATTCTGCAAAAATAGAGTTTCAAAACTGCTCTGTCAAAAGGAAGGCTTATCTCTCTGAGTTGAATGCAGACATCATAAAGAGGTTTCTGAGAATGCTTCTGCCTGGTTTATATGTGAAGATATTTCCTTTTCCACCGTAGGCCTCAAAGCGCTCCAAATGAACACTTGCAGATTCTACAAAAAGAGTGTTTCATAACTGCTCTAGCAAAGGAAAGGTTCAACTCTGTGAGTTGAACACACACATCACAAAGCAGTTTGTGAGAATGCTTCTGTCCAGTTTTTATGAGAAGATATTCCCGCTTCTAACAAAGGCCTGAAAGAGCTCCAAATATCCACTTGCAGATGCTGCAAAAAGACTCTTTCCAAACTGCTCCATGAAAAGGAAGGTTCAACTCTGTGAGTTGAATGCACACATCATAAAGAAGTTTCAAAGAATGCTTCTGTCTAGGTTTTATGTGAAGATATTTCCTTTTCCACCATAGGCCTCAAAGCGCTCCAAATGAACACTTGCAGATTCTACAAAAAGAGTGTTTCAAAACTGCTCTTTCAAAAGAAGTGTTCAACTCTGTGAGGTGGATTCATACTTCACAAAGCAGTTTCACAGAACGCTTCTGTTTAGTTTTTATGGGAAGGTATTCCCGTTTCCAACGAAGGCCTGAAAGGGCTCCAAATATCCACTTGCAGATTCTGCACAAACACAGTTTCAAAACTGCTCTATCAAAAGGAAGGCTTATTTCTCCGAGTTGAATGCAGACATCATAAAGATGTTTCTGACAATGCTTCTCCCTGGTTTATAAGTGAAGATGTTTCCTTTTCCACCATAGGCCTCAAATCGCTCCAAATGAACACTTGCCGATTCTACAAAAAGAGTGTTTCAAAACAGCTCTTTCAAAGGAAGTGTTCAACTCTGTGAGTTGGATTCATACTACACAAAGCAGTTTCACAGAACGTTTTTGTTTAGTTTTTATGGGAAGATATTCCCGTTTCCAACGAAGGCCTGAAAGGGCTCCAAATATCCACTTGCAGATTCTGCAAAAATAGAGTTTCAAAACTGCTCTGTTAAAAGGAAGGCTTATCTCTCTGAATTGAATGCAGACATCATAAAGTGGTTTCTGAGAATGCTTCTGCCTGGTTTATATGTGAAGATAATTCCTTTTCCACCATAGGCCTCAAAGCGCTCCAAATGAACACTTGCAGATTCTACAAAAAGAGTGTTTCATAACTGCTCTAGCAAAGGAAAGGTTCAACTCTCTGAGTTGAACACACACATCACAAAGCAGTTTGTGAGAATGCTTCTGTCCAGTTTTTAAGAGAAGATATTCCCGCTTCTAACAAAGAACTGAAAGAGCTCCAAATATCCACTGGCAGAAGCTGAAAAAAGACTCTTTCCTAAATGGCTCCGTGAAAAGGAAGGTTCAACTCTGTGAGTTGAATGCACACATCATAAAGAAGTTTCAAAGAATGCTTCTGTCTAGGTTTTATGTGAAGATATTTCCTTTTCCACCATAGGCCTCAAAGCGCTCCAAATGAACACTTGCAGATTCTACAAAAAGAGTGTTTCATAACTGCTCTAGCAAAGGAAAGGTTCAACTCTGTGAGTTGAACCCACACATCACAAAGCAGTTTGTGAGAATGCTTCTGTCCAGTTTTTATGAGAAGATATTCCCGCTTTTAACAAAGAACTGAAAGAGCTCCAAATATCCACTTGCAGAAGCTGAAAAAAGACTCTTTCCAAACGGCTCCGTGAAAAGGAAGGTTCTACTCTGTGAGTTGAATGCACACATCATAAAGAAGTTTCAAAGAATGCTTATGTCTAGGTTTTACGTGAAGATATTTCCTTTTCCACCATAGGCCTCAAAGCGCTCCAAATGAACACTTGCAGATTCTACAAAAAGAGTGTTTCAAAACTGATCTTTCAAAAGAAGTGTTCAACTCTGTGAGTTGGATTCATACTTCACAAAGCAGTTTCACAGAACGCTTCTGTTTACTTTTTATGGGAAGATATTCCCGTTTCCAACGAAGGCCTGAAAGGGCTCCAAATATCCACTTGCAGATTCTGCAAAAACACAGTTTCAAAACTGCTCTATCAAAAGGAAGGCTTATCTCTCCGAGTTGAATGCACACATCATAAAGTGGTTTCTGAGAATGCTTCTGCCTTGTTTATAAGTGAAGATATTTCCTTTTCCACCATAGGCCACAAAGCGCTCCAAATGAACACTTGCAGATTCTACAAAAAGAGTGTTTCAAAACTGCTCTTTCAAAAGAAGTGTTCAACTCTGTGAGTTGGATTCATACTACGTAAAGCAGTTTCACAGTACGCTTCTGTTTAGTTTTTTTGGGAAGATATTCCCGTTTCCCACGAAGGCCTGAAAGGGCTAAAATATCCACTTGCAGATTCTGCAAAAATACAATTTCAAACTGCTCTATCAAAAGGAAGGCTTATCTCTCTGAGTTGAATGCACAGATCATAAAGAGGTTTCTGAGAATGCTTCTGCCTGGTTTATATGTGAAGATATTTCCTTTTCCACCATAGGCCTCAAGGCGCTCCAAATGAACACTTGCAGATTCTACAAAAAGAGTGTTTCATAACTGCTCTAGCAAAGGAAAGGTTCAACTCTGTGAGTTGAACACACACATCACAAAGCAGTTTGTGAGAATGCTTCTGTCCAGTTTTTATGAGAAGATATTCCCGCTTCTTACAAAGGCCTGAAAGAGCTCCAAATATCCACTTGCAGATGCTGCAAAAAGACTGTTTCCAAACTTCTCCATGAAAAGGAAGGTTCAACTCTGTGAGTTGAAAGCACACATCATAAAAAAGTTTCAAGGAATGCTTCTGTCTAGGTTTTATGTGAAGATATTTCCTTTTCCACCATAGGCCTCAAAGCGCTCCAAATGAACACTTGCAGATTCTACAAAAAGAGTGTTTCAAAACTGCTCTTTCAAAAGAAGTGTTCAACTCTGTGAGTTGGATTCATACTTCACAAAGCAGTTTCACAGAACGCTTCTGTTTACTTTTTATGGGAAGATATTCCCGTTTCCAACGAAGGCCTGAAAGGGCTCCAAATATCCACTAGCAGATTCTGCAAAAACACAGTTTCAAAACTGCTCTATCAAAAGGAAGGCTTATCTCTCCGAGCTGAATGCACACATCATAAAGAGGTTTCTGAGAATGCTTCTCCCTGGTTTATAATTGAAGATATTTCCTTTTGAACCATAGGCCTCAAAGCGCTCCAAATGAACACTTGCCGATTCTACAAAAAGAGTGTTTCAAAACACCTCTTTCAAAGGAAGTGTTCAACTCTGTGAGTTGGATTCATACTACACAAAGCAGTTTCACAGAACGCTTCTATTCAGTTTTTATGGGAAGATATTCACGTTTCCAACGAAGGCCTGAAAGGGCTCCAAATATCCACTTGCAGATTCTGCAGAAATAGAGTTTCAAAACTGCTCTGTTAAAAGGAAGGCTTATCTCTCTGAGTTGAATGCAGACATCATAAAGAGGTTTCTGAGAATGCTTCTGCCTGGTTTATATGTGAAGATATTTCCTTTTCCACCATAGGCCTCAAAGCGCTCCAAATGAACACTTGCAGATTCTACAAAAAGAGTGTTTCATAACTGCTCTAGCAAAGGAAAGGTTCAACTCTGTGAGTTGAACACACACATCACAAAGCAGTTTGTGAGAATGCTTCTGTCCAGTTTTTATTGGAAGATATTCCCGCTTCTAACAAAGGCCTGAAAGAGCTCCAAATATCCACTTGCAGATGCTGCAAAAAGACTCTTTCCAAACTGCTCCATGAAAAGGAATGTTCAAATGTGTGAGTTGAATGCACACATCATAAAGAAGTTTCAAAGAATGCTTCTGTCTAGGTTTTATGTGAAGATATTTCCTTTTCCACCATAGGCCTCAAAGCGCTCCAAATGAACACTTGCAGATTCTACAAAAAGAGTGTTTCAAAACAGCTCTTTCAAAGGAAGTGTTCAACTCTGTGAGTTGGATTCATACTACAGAAAGCAGTTTCACAGAACGCTTCTGTTTAGTTTTTATTGGAAGATATACCCGTTTCCAACGAAGGCCTCAAAGGGCTCCAAATATCCACTTGCAAATTCTGCAAAAATAGAGTTTCAAAACTGCTCTGTCAAAAGGAAGGCTTATCTCTCTGAGTTGAATGCAGACATCATAAAGAGGTTTCTGAGAATGCTTCTGCCTGGTTTATATGTGAAGATATTTCCTTTTCCACCCTAGGCCTCAAAGCGCTCCAAATGAACACTTGCAGATTCTACAAAAAGAGGGTTTCATAACTGCTCTAGCAAAGGAAAGGTTCAACTCTGTGAGTTGAACACACACATCACAAAGCAGTTTGTGAGAATGCTTCTGTCCAGTTTTTATTGGAAGATATTCCCGCTTCTAACAAAGGCCTGAAAGAGCTCCAAATATCCACTTGCAGATGCTGCAAAAAGACTCTTTCCAAACTGCTCCATGAAAAGGAAGGTTCAACTCTGTGAGTTGAATGCACACATCATAAAGAAATTTCAAAGAATGCTTCTGTCTAGGTTTTATGTGAAGATATTTCCTTTTCCACCATAGGCCTCAAAGCGCTCCAAATGAACACTTGCAGATTCTACAAAAAGAGTGTTTCAAAACTGCTCTTTCAAAAGAAGTGTTCAACTCTGTGAGTTGGAGTCATACTTCACAAAGCAGTTTCACAGAACGCTTCTGTTTAGTTTTTATGGGAAGATATTCCCGTTTCCAACGAAGGCCTGAAAGGGCTCCAAATATCCACTTGCACATTCTGCAAAAACACAGTTTCAAAACTGCTCTATCAAAAGGAAGGCTTATCTCTCCGAGTTGAATGCACACATCATAAAGAGGTTTCTGAGAATGCTTCTGCCTGGTTTATAAGTGAAGATATTTCCTTTTCCACCATAGGCCTCAAAGCGCTCCAAATGAACACTTGCAGATTCTACAAAAAGAGTGTTTCAAAACTGCTCTTTCAAAGGAAGTGTTCAACTCTGTGTGTTGGATTCATACTACACAAACAGTTTCACAGAGCCCTTCTGTTTAGTTTTTTTGGGAAGATATTCCCGTTTCCAACGAAGGCCTGAAAGGGCTCCAAATATCCACTTGCAGATTCTGCAAAAATAGAGTTTCAAAACTGCTCTGTTAAAAGGAAGGCTTATCTCTCTGAGTTGAATGCAGACATCATAAAGAGGTTTCTGAGAATGCTTCTGCCTGGTTTATATGTGAAGATATTTCCTTTTCCACCATAGGCCTCAAAGCGCTCCAAATGAACACTTGCAGATTCTACAAAAAGAGTGTTTCATAACTGCTATAGCAAAGGAAAGGTTCAACTCTGTGAGTTGAACACACACATCACAAAGCAGTTTGTGAGAATGCTTCTGTCCAGTTTTTATTGGAAGATATTCCCGCTTCTAACAAAGGCCTGAAAGAGCTCCAAATATCCACTTGCAGATGCTGCAAAAAGACTCTTTCCAAACTGCTCCATGAAAAGGAATGTTCAACTGTGTGAGTTGAATGCACACATCATAAAGAAGTTTCAAAAAATGCTTCTGTCTAGGTTTTATGTGAAGATATTTCCTTTTCCACCATAGGCCTCAAAGCGCTCCAAATGAACACTTGCAGATTCTACAAAAAGAGTGTTTCAAAACTGCTCTTTCAAAAGAAGTGTTCAACTCTGTGAGTTGGATTCATACTTCACAAAGCAGTTTCACAGAACGCTTCTGTTTAGTTTTTATGGGAAGATATTCCCGTTTCCAACGAAGGCCTGAAAGGGCTCCAAATATCCACTTGCAGATTCTGCAAAAACACAGTTTCAAAACTGCTCTATCAAAAGGAAGGCTTATCTCTCTGAGTTGAATGCAGACATCATAAAGAGGTTTCTGAGAATGCTTCTGCCTGGTTTATATGTGAAGATATTTCCTTTTCCACCGTAGGCCTCAACGCGCTCCAAATGAACACTTGCAGATTCTACAAAAAGAGTGTTTCACAACTGCTCTTTCAAAAGAAGTGTTCAACTCTGTGACTTGGATTGAAACTACACAAAGCAGTTTCACAGAACGCTTCTGTTTAGTTTTTTTGGGAAGATATTCCCGTTTCCCACGAAGGCCTGAAAGGGCTAAAATATCCACTTGCAGATTCTGCAAAAATACAGTTTCAAAACTGCTCTATCAAAAGAAAGGCTCATCTCTCTGAGTTGAATGCACACATCATAAAGAGATTTCTGAGAATGCTTCTGACTGGTTTATATGTGAAGATATTTCCTTTTCCACCCTAGGCCTCAAAGCGCTCCAAATGAACACTTGCAGATTCTACAAAAAGAGTGTTTCATAGCTGCTCTAGCAAAGGAAAGGTTCAACTCACAGAGTTGAACACACACATCACAAAGCAGTTTGTGAGAATGCTTCTGTCCAGTTTTTATTGGAAGATATTCCCGCTTCTAACAAAGGCCTGAAAGAGCTCCAAATATCCACTTGCAGATGCTGCAAAAAGACTCTTTCCAAACTGCTCCATGAAAAGGAAGGTTCAACTCTGTGAGTTGATTGCACACATCCGAAAGAAGTTTCAAAGAATGCTTCTGTCTAGGTTTTATGTGAAGATATTTCCTTTTCCACCATAGGCCTCAAAGCGCTCCAAATGAACACTTGCAGATTCTACAAAAAGAGTGTTTCAAAACAGCTCTTTCAAAGGAAGTGTTCAACTCTGTGAGTTGGATTCATACTACAGAAAGCAGTTTCACAGAACGCTTCTGTTTAGTTTTTATTGGAAGATATTCCCGTTTCCAACGAAGGCCTCAAAGGGCTCCAAATATCCACTTGCAAATTCTGCAAAAATAGAGTTTCAAAACTGCTCTGTCAAAAGGAAGGCTTATCTCTCTGAGTTGAATGCAGACATCATAAAGAGGTTTCTGAGAATGCTTCTGCCTGGTTTATATGTGAAGATATTTCCTTTTCCACCGTAGGCCTCAAAGCGCTCCAAATGAACACTTGCAGATTCTACAAAAAGAGTGTTTCATAACTGCTCTAGCAAAGGAAAGGTTCAACTCTGTGAGTTGAACACACACATCACAAAGCAGTTTGTGAGAATGCTTCTGTCCAGTTTTTATTGGAAGATATTCCCGCTTCTAACAAAGGCCTGAAAGAGCTCCAAATATCCACTTGCAGATGCTGCAAAAAGACTCTTTCCAAACTGCTCCATGAAAAGGAAGGTTCAACTCTGTGAGTTGAATGCACACATCATAAAGAAATTTCAAAGAATGCTTCTGTCTAGGTTTTATGTGAAGATATTTCCTTTTCCACCATAGGCCTCAAAGCGCTCCAAATGAACACTTGCAGATTCTACAAAAAGAGTGTTTCAAAACTGCTCTTTCAAAAGAAGTGTTCAACTCTGTGAGTTGGAGTCATACTTCACAAAGCAGTTTCACAGAACGCTTCTGTTTAGTATTTATGGGAAGATATTCCCCTTTCCAACGAAGGCCTGAAAGGGCTCCAAATATCCACTTGCAGATTCTGCAAAAACACAGTTTCAAAACTGCTCTATCAAAAGGAAGGCTTATCTCTCCGAGTTGAATGCACACATCATAAAGAGGTTTCTGAGAATGCTTCTGCCTGGTTTATAAGTGAAGATATTTCCTTTTCCACCATAGGCCTCAAAGCGCTCCAAATGAACACTTGCAGATTCTACAAAAAGAGTGTTTCAAAACTGCTCTTTCAAAGGAAGTGTTCAACTCTGTCTGTTGGATTCATACTACACAAAGCAGTTTCACAGAGCCCTTCTGTTTAGTTTTTTTGGGAAGATATTCCCGTTTCCAACGAAGGCCTGAAAGGGCTCCAAATATCCACTTGCAGATTCTGCAAAAATAGAGTTTCAAAACTGCTCTGTTAAAAGGAAGGCTTATCTCTCTGAGTTGAATGCAGACATCATAAAGAGGTTTCTGAGAATGCTTCTGCCTGGTTTATATGTGAAGATATTTCCTTTTCCACCCTAGGCCTCAAAGCGCTCCAAATGAACACTTGCAGATTCTACAAAAAGAGTGTTTCATAACTGCTCTAGCAAAGGAAAGGTTCAACTCTGTGAGTTGAACACACATCACAAAGCAGTTTGTGAGAATGCTTCTGTCCAGTTTTTATGAGAAGATATTCCCGCTTCTAACAAAGAACTGAAAGAGCTCCAAATATCCACTTGCAGAAGCTGAAAAAAGACTCTTTCCAAACGGCTCCGTGAAAAGGAAGGTTCTACTCTGTGAGTTGAATGCACACATCATAAAGAAGTTTCAAAGAATGCTTATGTCTAGGTTTTACGTGAAGATATTTCCTTTTCCACCATAGGCCTCAAAGCGCTCCAAATGAACACTTGCAGATTCTACAAAAAGAGTGTTTCAAAACTGATCTTTCAAAAGAAGTGTTCAACTCTGTGAGTTGGATTCATACTTCACAAAGCAGTTTCACAGAACGCTTCTGTTTACTTTTTATGGGAAGATATTCCCGTTTCCAACGAAGGCCTGAAAGGGCTCCAAATATCCACTTGCAGATTCTGCAAAAACACAGTTTCAAAACTGCTCTATCAAAAGGAAGGCTTATCTCTCCGAGTTGAATGCACACATCATAAAGTGGTTTCTGAGAATACTTCTGCCTTGTTTATAAGTGGAGATATTTCCTTTTCCACCATAGGCCTCAAAGCGCTCCAAATGAACACTTGCAGATTCTACAAAAAGAGTGTTTCAAAACTGCTCTTTCAAAAGAAGTGTTCAACTCTGTGAGTTGGATTCATACTACACAAAGCAGTTTCGCCGAACGCTTCTGCTTAGTTTTTTTGGGAAGATATTCCCGTTTCCCACGAAGGCCTGAAAGGGCTAAAATATCCAGTTGCAGATTCTGCAAAAATACAGTTTCAAAACTGCTCTATCAAAAGGAAGGCTTATCGCTCCGAGTTGAATGCACACATCATAGAGTTTTCTGAGAATGCTTCTGCCTGGTTTATAAGTGAAGATATTTCCTTTTCCTCCATAGGCCTCAAAGCGCTCCAAATGAACACTTGCAGATTCTACAAAAAGAGTGTTTCAAAACAGCTCTTTCAAAGGAAGTGTTCAACTCTGTTAGTTGGATTCATACTACAGAAAGCAGTTTCACAGAACGCTTCTGTTTAGTTTTTATGGGAAGATATTCCCGTTTCCAACGAAGGCCTGAAAGGGCTCCAAATATCCACTTGCAAATTCTGCAAAAATAGAGTTTCAAAACTGCTCTGTCAAAAGGAAGGCTTATCTCTCTGAGTTGAATGCAGACATCATAAAGAGGTTTCTGAGAATGCTTCTGCCTGGTTTATATGTGAAGATATTTCCTTTTCCACCGTAGGCCTCAAAGCGCTCCAAATGAACACTTGCAGATTCTACAAAAAGAGTGTTTCATAACTGCTCTAGCAAAGGAAAGGTTCAACTCTGTGAGTTGAACACACACATCACAAAGCAGTTTGTGAGAATGCTTCTGTCCAGTTTTTATGAGAAGATATTCCCGCTTCTTACAAAGGCCTGAAAGAGCTCCAAATATCCACTTGCAGATGCTGCAAAAAGACTGTTTCCAAACTTCTCCATGAAAAGGAAGGTTCAACTCTGTGAGTTGAAAGCACGCATCATAAAAAAGTTTCAAGGAATGCTTCTGTCTAGGTTTTATGTGAAGATATTTCCTTTTCCACCATAGGCCTCAAAGCGCTCCAAATGAACACTTGCAGATTCTAGAAAAAGAGTGTTTCAAAACTGCTCTTTCAAAAGAAGTGTTCAACTCTGTGAGTTGGATTCATACTTCACAAAGCAGTTTCACAGAACGCTTCTGTTTACTTTTTATGGGAAGATATTCCCGTTTCCAACGAAGGCCTGAAAGGGCTCCAAATATCCACTAGCAGATTCTGCAAAAACACAGTTTCAAAACTGCTCTATCAAAAGGAAGGCTTATCTCTCCGAGCTGAATGCACACATCATAAAGAGGTTTCTGAGAATGCTTCTCCCTGGTTTATAATTGAAGATATTTCCTTTTGAACCATAGGCCTCAAAGCGCTCCAAATGAACACTTGCCGATTCTACAAAAAGAGTGTTTCAAAACACCTCTTTCAAAGGAAGTGTTCAACTCTGTGAGTTGGATTCATACTACACAAAGCAGTTTCACAGAACGCTTCTATTCAGTTTTTATGGGAAGATATTCACGTTTCCAACGAAGGCCTGAAAGGGCTCCAAATATCCACTTGCAGATTCTGCAGAAATAGAGTTTCAAAACTGCTCTGTTAAAAGGAAGGCTTATCTCTCTGAGTTGAATGCAGACATCATAAAGAGGTTTCTGAGAATGCTTCTGCCTGGTTTATATGTGAAGATATTTCCTTTTCCACCATAGGCCTCAAAGCGCTCCAAATGAACACTTGCAGATTCTACAAAAAGAGTGTTTCATAACTGCTCTAGCAAAGGAAAGGTTCAACTCTGTGAGTTGAACACACACATCACAAAGCAGTTTGTGAGAATGCTTCTGTCCAGTTTTTATTGGAAGATATTCCCGCTTCTAACAAAGGCCTGAAAGAGCTCCAAATATCCACTTGCAGATGCTGCAAAAAGACTCTTTCCAAACTGCTCCATGAAAAGGAATGTTCAACTGTGTGAGTTGAATGCACACATCATAAAGAAGTTTCAAAGAATGCTTCTGTCTAGGTTTTATGTGAAGATATTTCCTTTTCCACCATAGGCCTCAAAGCGCTCCAAATGAACAGTTGCAGATTCTACAAAAAGAGTGTTTCAAAACTGCTCTTTCAAAAGAAGTGTTCAACTCTCTGAGGTGGATTCATACTTCACAAAGCAGTTTCACAGAACGCTTCTGTTTAGTTTTTATGGGAAGGTATTCCCGTTTCCAACGAAGGCCTGAAAGGGCTCCAAATATCCACTTGCAGATTCTGCACAAACACAGTTTCAAAACTGCTCTATCAAAAGGAAGGCTTATTTCTCCGAGTTGAATGCAGACATCATAAAGATGTTTCTGACAATGCTTCTCCCTGGTTTATAAGTGAAGATGTTTCCTTTTCCACCATAGGCCTCAAATCGCTCCAAATGAACACTTGCCGATTCTACAAAAAGAGTGTTTCAAAACAGCTCTTTCAAAGGAAGTGTTCAACTCTGTGAGTTGGATTCATACTACACAAAGCAGTTTCACAGAACGTTTTTGTTTAGTTTTTATGGGAAGATATTCCCGTTTCCAACGAAGGCCTGAAAGGGCTCCAAATATCCACTTGCAGATTCTGCAAAAATAGAGTTTCAAAACTGCTCTGTTAAAAGGAAGGCTTATCTCTCTGAATTGAATGCAGACATCATAAAGTGGTTTCTGAGAATGCTTCTGCCTGGTTTATATGTGAAGATAATTCCTTTTCCACCATAGGCCTCAAAGCGCTCCAAATGAACACTTGCAGATTCTACAAAAAGAGTGTTTCATAACTGCTCTAGCAAAGGAAAGGTTCAACTCTCTGAGTTGAACACACACATCACAAAGCAGTTTGTGAGAATGCTTCTGTCCAGTTTTTAAGAGAAGATATTCCCGCTTCTAACAAAGAACTGAAAGAGCTCCAAATATCCACTGGCAAAAGCTGAAAAAAGACTCTTTCCTAAATGGCTCCGTGAAAAGGAAGGTTCAACTCTGTGAGTTGAATGCACACATCATAAAGAAGTTTCAAAGAATGCTTCTGTCTAGGTTTTATGTGAAGATATTTCCTTTTCCACCATAGGCCTCAAAGCGCTCCAAATGAACACTTGCAGATTCTACAAAAAGAGTGCTTCATAACTGCTCTAGCAAAGGAAAGGTTCAACTCTGTGAGTTGAACACACACATCACAAAGCAGTTTGTGAGAATGCTTCTGTCCAGTTTTTATGAGAAGATATTCCCGCTTCTAACAAAGAACTGAAAGAGCTCCAAATATCCACTGGCAGAAGCTGAAAAAAGACTCTTTCCTAAATGGCTCCGTGAAAAGGAAGGTTCAACTCTGTGAGTTGAATGCACACATCATAAAGAAGTTTCAAAGAATGCTTCTGTCTAGGTTTTATGTGAAGATATTTCCTTTTCCACCATAGGCCTCAAAGCGCTCCAAATGAACACTTGCAGATTCTACAAAAAGAGTGCTTCATAACTGCTCTAGCAAAGGAAAGGTTCAACTCTGTGAGTTGAACACACACATCACAAAGCAGTTTGTGAGAATGCTTCTGTCCAGTTTTTATGAGAAGATATTCCCGCTTCTAACAAAGAACTGAAAGAGCTCCAAATATCCACTTGCAGAAGCTGAAAAAAGACTCTTTCCAAACGGCTCCGTGAAAAGGAAGGTTCTACTCTGTGAGTTGAATGCACACATCATAAAGAAGTTTCAAAGAATGCTTATGTCTAGGTTTTACGTGAAGATATTTCCTTTTCCACCATAGGCCTCAAAGCGCTCCAAATGAACACTTGCAGATTCTACAAAAAGAGTGTTTCAAAACTGATCTTTCAAAAGAAGTGTTCAACTCTGTGAGTTGGATTCATACTTCACAAAGCAGTTTCACAGAACGCTTCTGTTTACTTTTTATGGGAAGATATTCCCGTTTCCAACGAAGGCCTGAAAGGGCTCCAAATATCCACTTGCAGATTCTGCAAAAACACAGTTTCAAAACTGCTCTATCAAAAGGAAGGCTTATCTCTCCGAGTTGAATGCACACATCATAAAGTGGTTTCTGAGAATACTTCTGCCTTGTTTATAAGTGGAGATATTTCCTTTTCCACCATAGGCCTCAAAGCGCTCCAAATGAACACTTGCAGATTCTACAAAAAGAGTGTTTCAAAACTGCTCTTTCAAAAGAAGTGTTCAACTCTGTGAGTTGGATTCATACTACACAAAGCAGTTTCGCCGAACGCTTCTGCTTAGTTTTTTTGGGAAGATATTCCCGTTTCCCACGAAGGCCTGAAAGGGCTAAAATATCCAGTTGCAGATTCTGCAAAAATACAGTTTCAAAACTGCTCTATCAAAAGGAAGGCTTATCGCTCCGAGTTGAATGCACACATCATAGAGTTTTCTGAGAATGCTTCTGCCTGGTTTATAAGTGAAGATATTTCCTTTTCCTCCATAGGCCTCAAAGCGCTCCAAATGAACACTTGCAGATTCTACAAAAAGAGTGTTTCAAAACAGCTCTTTCAAAGGAAGTGTTCAACTCTGTTAGTTGGATTCATACTACAGAAAGCAGTTTCACAGAACGCTTCTGTTTAGTTTTTATGGGAAGATATTCCCGTTTCCAACGAAGGCCTGAAAGGGCTCCAAATATCCACTTGCAAATTCTGCAAAAATAGAGTTTCAAAACTGCTCTGTCAAAAGGAAGGCTTATCTCTCTGAGTTGAATGCAGACATCATAAAGAGGTTTCTGAGAATGCTTCTGCCTGGTTTATATGTGAAGATATTTCCTTTTCCACCGTAGGCCTCAAAGCGCTCCAAATGAACACTTGCAGATTCTACAAAAAGAGTGTTTCATAACTGCTCTAGCAAAGGAAAGGTTCAACTCTGTGAGTTGAACACACACATCACAAAGCAGTTTGTGAGAATGCTTCTGTCCAGTTTTTATGAGAAGATATTCCCGCTTCTTACAAAGGCCTGAAAGAGCTCCAAATATCCACTTGCAGATGCTGCAAAAAGACTGTTTCCAAACTTCTCCATGAAAAGGAAGGTTCAACTCTGTGAGTTGAAAGCACACATCATAAAAAAGTTTCAAGGAATGCTTCTGTCTAGGTTTTATGTGAAGATATTTCCTTTTCCACCATAGGCCTCAAAGCGCTCCAAATGAACACTTGCAGATTCTACAAAAAGAGTGTTTCAAAACTGCTCTTTCAAAAGAAGTGTTCAACTCTGTGAGTTGGATTCATACTTCACAAAGCAGTTTCACAGAACGCTTCTGTTTACTTTTTATGGGAAGATATTCCCGTTTCCAACGAAGGCCTGAAAGGGCTCCAAATATCCACTAGCAGATTCTGCAAAAACACAGTTTCAAAACTGCTCTATCAAAAGGAAGGCTTATCTCTCCGAGCTGAATGCACACATCATAAAGAGGTTTCTGAGAATGCTTCTCCCTGGTTTATAATTGAAGATATTTCCTTTTGAACCATAGGCCTCAAAGCGCTCCAAATGAACACTTGCCGATTCTACAAAAAGAGTGTTTCAAAACACCTCTTTCAAAGGAAGTGTTCAACTCTGTGAGTTGGATTCATACTACACAAAGCAGTTTCACAGAACGCTTCTATTCAGTTTTTATGGGAAGATATTCACGTTTCCAACGAAGGCCTGAAAGGGCTCCAAATATCCACTTGCAGATTCTGCAGAAATAGAGTTTCAAAACTGCTCTGTTAAAAGGAAGGCTTATCTCTCTGAGTTGAATGCAGACATCATAAAGAGGTTTCTGAGAATGCTTCTGCCTGGTTTATATGTGAAGATATTTCCTTTTCCACCATAGGCCTCAAAGCGCTCCAAATGAACACTTGCAGATTCTACAAAAAGAGTGTTTCATAACTGCTCTAGCAAAGGAAAGGTTCAACTCTGTGAGTTGAACACACACATCACAAAGCAGTTTGTGAGAATGCTTCTGTCCAGTTTTTATTGGAAGATATTCCCGCTTCTAACAAAGGCCTGAAAGAGCTCCAAATATCCACTTGCAGATGCTGCAAAAAGACTCTTTCCAAACTGCTCCATGAAAAGGAATGTTCAACTGTGTGAGTTGAATGCACACATCATAAAGAAGTTTCAAAGAATGCTTCTGTCTAGGTTTTATGTGAAGATATTTCCTTTTCCACCATAGGCCTCAAAGCGCTCCAAATGAACACTTGCAGATTCTACAAAAAGAGTGTTTCAAAACAGCTCTTTCAAAGGAAGTGTTCAACTCTGTGAGTTGGATTCATACTACAGAAAGCAGTTTCACAGAACGCTTCTGTTTAGTTTTTATTGGAAGATATACCCGTTTCCAACGAAGGCCTCAAAGGGCTCCAAATATCCACTTGCAAATTCTGCAAAAATAGAGTTTCAAAACTGCTCTGTCAAAAGGAAGGCTTATCTCTCTGAGTTGAATGCAGACATCATAAAGAGGTTTCTGAGAATGCTTCTGCCTGGTTTATATGTGAAGATATTTCCTTTTCCACCGTAGGCCTCAAAGCGCTCCAAATGAACACTTGCAGATTCTACAAAAAGAGGGTTTCATAACTGCTCTAGCAAAGGAAAGGTTCAAATCTGTGAGTTGAACACACACATCACAAAGCAGTTTGTGAGAATGCTTCTGTCCAGTTTTTATTGGAAGATATTCCCGCTTCTAACAAAGGCCTGAAAGAGCTCCAAATATCCACTTGCAGATGCTGCAAAAAGACTCTTTCCAAACTGCTCCATGAAAAGGAAGGTTCAACTCTGTGAGTTGAATGCACACATCATAAAGAAATTTCAAAGAATGCTTCTGTCTAGGTTTTATGTGAAGATATTTCCTTTTCCACCATAGGCCTCAAAGCGCTCCAAATGAACACTTGCAGATTCTACAAAAAGAGTGTTTCAAAACTGCTCTTTCAAAAGAAGTGTTCAACTCTGTGAGTTGGAGTCATACTTCACAAAGCAGTTTCACAGAACGCTTCTGTTTAGTTTTTATGGGAAGATATTCCCGTTTCCAACGAAGGCCTGAAAGGGCTCCAAATATCCACTTGCACATTCTGCAAAAACACAGTTTCAAAACTGCTCTATCAAAAGGAAGGCTTATCTCTCCGAGTTGAATGCACACATCATAAAGAGGTTTCTGAGAATGCTTCTGCCTGGTTTATAAGTGAAGATATTTCCTTTTCCACCATAGGCCTCAAAGCGCTCCAAATGAACACTTGCAGATTCTACAAAAAGAGTGTTTCAAAACTGCTCTTTCAAAGGAAGTGTTCAACTCTGTGTGTTGGATTCATACTACACAAAGCAGTTTCACAGAGCCCTTCTGTTTAGTTTTTTTGGGAAGATATTCCCGTTTCCAACGAAGGCCTGAAAGGGCTCCAAATATCCACTTGCAGATTCTGCAAAAATAGAGTTTCAAAACTGCTCTGTTAAAAGGAAGGCTTATCTCTCTGAGTTGAATGCAGACATCATAAAGAGGTTTCTGAGAATGCTTCTGCCTGGTTTATATGTGAAGATATTTCCTTTTCCACCATAGGCCTCAAAGCGCTCCAAATGAACACTTGCAGATTCTACAAAAAGAGTGTTTCATAACTGCTATAGCAAAGGAAAGGTTCAACTCTGTGAGTTGAACACACACATCACAAAGCAGTTTGTGAGAATGCTTCTGTCCAGTTTTTATTGGAATATATTCCCGCTTTTAACAAAGGCCTGAAAGAGCTCCAAATATCCACTTGCAGATGCTGCAAAAAGACTCTTTCCAAACTGCTCCATGAAAAGGAATGTTCAACTGTGTGAGTTGAATGCACACATCATAAAGAAGTTTCAAAAAATGCTTCTGTCTAGGTTTTATGTGAAGATATTTCCTTTTCCACCATAGGCCTCAAAGCGCTCCAAATGAACACTTGCAGATTCTACAAAAAGAGTGTTTCAAAACTGCTCTTTCAAAAGAAGTGTTCAACTCTGTGAGTTGGATTCATACTTCACAAAGCAGTTTCACAGAACGCTTCTGTTTAGTTTTTATGGGAAGATATTCCCGTTTCCAACGAAGGCCTGAAAGGGCTCCAAATATCCACTTGCAGATTCTGCAAAAACACAGTTTCAAAACTGCTCTATCAAAAGGAAGGCTTATCTCTCTGAGTTGAATGCAGACATCATAAAGAGGTTTCTGAGAATGCTTCTGCCTGGTTTATATGTGAAGATATTTCCTTTTCCACCGTAGGCCACAACGCGCTCCAAATGAACACTTGCAGATTCTACAAAAAGAGTGTTTCACAACTGCTCTTTCAAAAGAAGTGTTCAACTCTGTGACTTGGATTGAAACTACACAAAGCAGTTTCACAGAACGCTTCTGTTTAGTTTTTATTGGAAGATATTCCCGTTTCCAACGAAGGCCTCAAAGGGCTCCAAATATCCACTTGCAAATTCTGCAAAAATAGAGTTTCAAAACTGCTCTGTCAAAAGGAAGGCTTATCTCTCTGAGTTGAATGCAGACATCATAAAGAGGTTTCTGAGAATGCTTCTGCCTGGTTTATATGTGAAGATATTTCCTTTTCCACCGTAGGCCTCAAAGCGCTCCAAATGAACACTTGCAGATTCTACAAAAAGAGTGTTTCATAACTGCTCTAGCAAAGGAAAGGTTCAACTCTGTGAGTTGAACACACACATCACAAAGCAGTTTGTGAGAATGCTTCTGTCCAGTTTTTATTGGAAGATATTCCCGCTTCTAACAAAGGCCTGAAAGAGCTCCAAATATCCACTTGCAGAAGCTGAAAAAAGACTCTTTCCAAACTGCTCCATGAAAAGGAAGGTTCAACTCTGTGAGTTGAATGCACACATCATAAAGAAATTTCAAAGAATGCTTCTGTCTAGGTTTTATGTGAAGATATTTCCTTTTCCACCATAGGCCTCAAAGCGCTCCAAATGAACACTTGCAGATTCTACAAAAAGAGTGTTTCAAAACTGCTCTTTCAAAAGAAGTGTTCAACTCTGTGAGTTGGAGTCATACTTCACAAAGCAGTTTCACAGAACGCTTCTGTTTAGTATTTATGGGAAGATATTCCCCTTTCCAACGAAGGCCTGAAAGGGCTCCAAATATCCACTTGCAGATTCTGCAAAAACACAGTTTCAAAACTGCTCTATCAAAAGGAAGGCTTATCTCTCCGAGTTGAATGCACACATCATAAAGAGGTTTCTGAGAATGCTTCTGCCTGGTTTATAAGTGAAGATATTTCCTTTTCCACCATAGGCCTCAAAGCGCTCCAAATGAACACTTGCAGATTCTACAAAAAGAGTGTTTCAAAACTGCTCTTTCAAAGGAAGTGTTCAACTCTGTCTGTTGGATTCATACTACACAAAGCAGTTTCACAGAGCCCTTCTGTTTAGTTTTTTTGGGAAGATATTCCCGTTTCCAACGAAGGCCTGAAAGGGCTCCAAATATCCACTTGCAGATTCTGCAAAAATAGAGTTTCAAAACTGCTCTGTTAAAAGGAAGGCTTATCTCTCTGAGTTGAATGCAGACATCATAAAGAGGTTTCTGAGAATGCTTCTGCCTGGTTTATATGTGAAGATATTTCCTTTTCCACCCTAGGCCTCAAAGCGCTCCAAATGAACACTTGCAGATTCTACAAAAAGAGTGTTTCATAACTGCTCTAGCAAAGGAAAGGTTCAACTCTGTGAGTTGAACACACACATCACAAAGCAGTTTGTGAGAATGCTTCTGTCCAGTTTTTATTGGAAGATATTCCCGCTTCTAACAAAGGACTGAAAGAGCTCCAAATATCCACTTGCAGATGGTGCAAAAAGACTCTTTCCAAGCTGCTCCATGAAAACGAAGGTTCAACTCTGTGAGTTGAATGCACACATCGGAAAGAAGTTTCAAAGAATGCTTCTGTCTAGGTTTTATGTGAAGATATTGCCTTTTCCACCATAGGCCTCAAAGCGCTCCAAATGAACACTTGCAGATTCTACAAAAAGAGTGTTTCAAAACTGCTCTTTCAAAAGAAGTGTTCAACTCTGTGACTTGGATTCAAACTACACAAAGCAGTTTCACAGAACGCTTCTGTTTAGTTTTTTTGGGAAGATATTCCCGTTTCCCACGAAGGCCTGAAAGGGCTAGAATATCCACTTGCAGATTCTGCAAAAATACAGTTTCAAAACTGCTCTATCAAAAGGAAGGCTTATCTCTCTGAGTTGAATGCAGACATCATAAAGAGGTTTCTGAGAATGCTTCTGCCTGATTTATATGTGAAGATATTTCCTTTTCCACCCTAGGCCCCAAAGCGCTCCAAATGAACACTTGCAGATTCTACAAAAAGAGTGTTTCATAACTGCTCTAGCAAAGGAAAGGTTCAACTATGTGAGTTGAACACACACATCACAAAGCAGTTTGTGAGAATGCTTCTGTCCAGTTTTTATGCGAAGATATTATCGCTTCTAACAAAGGACTGAAAGAGCTCCAAATATCCACTTGCAGATGCTGCAAAAAGACTCTTTCCAAACTGCTCTATGAAAAGAAATGTTCAACTCTGTGAGTTGAATGCACACACCATAAACAAGTTTCAAAGAATGCTTCTGTCTAGGTTTTATGTGAAGATATTTCCTTTTCCACCATAGGCCTCAAATCGCTCCAAATGAACACTTGCAGATTCTACAAAAAGAGTGTTTCCAAACTGCTCTTTCAAAAGAAGTGTTCAACTCTGTGAGTTGGATTCATACTTCACAAAGCAGTTTCACAGAACGCTTCTGTTTAGTTTTTATGGGAAGATATTCCCGTTTCCAACGAAGGCCTGAAATGGCTCCAAATAACCACTTGCAGATTCTGCAAAAACACAGTTTCATAACTGCTCTATCAAAAGGAAGGCTTATCTCTCCGAGCTGAATGCACACATCATAAAGAGGTTTCTGAGAATGCTTCTCCCTGGTTTATAAGTGAAGATATTTCCTTTTGAACCATATGCCGCAAAGCGCTCCAAATTAACACTTGCCGATTCTACAAATAGAGTGTTTCAAAACACCTCTTTCAAAGGAAGTGTTCAACTCTGTGAGTTGGATTCATTCTACACAAAGCAGTTTCACAGAACGCTTCTGTTTAGTTTTTATGGGAAGATATTCACGTTTCCAACGAAGGCCAGAAAGGGCTAAAATATCCACTTGCAGATTCTGCAAAAATAGAGTTTCAAAACTGCTCTATCAAAAGGAAGGCTTATCTCTCTGAGTTGAATGCACAGATCATAAAGAGGTTTCTGAGAATGCTTCTGCCTGGTTTATATGTGAAGATATTTCCTTTTCCACCCTAGGCCTCAAAGCGCTCCAAATGAACACTTGCAGATTCTACAAAAAGACTGTTTCATAGCTACTCTAGCAAAGGAAAGGTTCAACTCTGTGAGTTGAACACACACATCACAAAGCAGCTTGTGAGAATGTTTCTGTCCAGTTTTTAAGAGAAGATATTCCCGCTTCTAACAAAGAACTGAAAGAGCTCCAAATATCCACTTGCAGAAGCTGAAAAAAGACTCTTTCCAAACGGCTCTGTGAAAAGGAAGGTTCAACTCTGTGAGTTGAATGCACACATCAGAAAGAAGTTTCAAAGAATGCTTCTGTCTAGGTTTTATGTGAAGATATTTACTTTTCCACCATAGGCCTCAAAGCGCTCCAAATGAACACTTGCAGATTCTACAAAAAGAGTGTTACAAAACTGCTCTTTCAAAAGAAGTGTTCAACTCTGTGAGTTGGATTCATACTTCACAAAGAAGTTTCACAGAACGCTTCTGTTTAGTTTTTATGGGAAGATATTCCTGTTTCAAACGAAGGCCTGAAAGGGCTCCAAATATCCACTTGCATATTATGCCAAAACAGAGTTTCAAAACTGCTCTATCAAAAGGAAGGCTTATCGCTCCGAGTTGAATTCACACATCATAGAGTTTTCTGAGAATGCTTCTGCCTGGTTTATAAGTGAAGATATTTCCTATTCCACCATAGTCCTCAAAGCGCTCCAAATGAACCCTTGCAGATTCTACAAAAAGAGTGTTTCAAAACAGCTCTTTCAAAGGAAGTGTTCAACTCTGTGAGTTGGATTCATACTACAGAAAGCAGTTTCACAGAACGCTTCTGTTTAGTTTTTATGGGAAGATATTCCCGTTTCCAACGAAGGCCTGAAAGGGCTCCAAATATCCACTTGCAAATTCTGCAAAAATAGAGTTTCAAAACTGCTCTGTCAAAAGGAAGGCTTACCTCTCTGAGTTGAATGCAGACATCATAAAGAGGTTTCTGAGAATGCTTCTGCCTGGTTTATATGTGAAGATATTTCCTTTTCCACCCTAGGCCTCAAAGCGCTCCAAATGAACACTTGCAGATTCTACAAAAAGAGTGTTTCATAACTGCTCTAGCAAAGGAAAGGTTCAACTCTGTGAGTTGAACACACACATCACAAAGCAGTTTGTGAGAATGCTTCTGTCCAGTTTTTATGAGAAGATATTCCCGCTTCTAACAAAGGCTCAAAGAGCTCCAAATATCCACTTGCAGATGCTGCAAAAAGACTCTTTCCAAACTGCTCCATGAAAAGGAAGGTTCAACTCTGTGAGTTGAATGCACACATCATAAAGAAGTTTCAAAGAATGCTTCTGTCTAGGTTTTATGTGAAGATATTTCCTTTTCCACCATAGGCCTCAAAGCGCTCCAAATGAACAGTTGCAGATTCTACAAAAAGAGTGTTTCAAAACTGCTCTTTCAAAAGAAGTGTTCAACTCTGTGAGTTGGATTCATACTTCACAAAGCAGTTTCACAGAACGCTTCTGTTTAGTTTTTATGGGAAGATTTTCCCGTTTCCAACGAAGGCCTGAAAGGGCTCCAAATATCCACTTGCAGATTCTGCAAAACCACAGTTTCAAAACTGCTCTATCAAAAGGAATGCTTATCTCTCCGAGTTGAATGCAGACATCATAAAGATGTTTCTGACAATGCTTCTCCCTGGTTTATAAGTGAACATATTTCCTTTTCCACCATAGGCCTCAAAGCGCTCCAAATGAACACTTGCCGATTCTACAAAAAGAGTGTTTCAAAACAGCTCTTTCAAAGGAAGTGTTCAACTCTGTGAGTTGGATTCATACTACACAAAGCAGTTTCACAGAACGCTTTTGTTTAGTTTTTATGGGAAGATATTCCCGTTTCCAACGAAGGCCTGAAAGGGCTCCAAATATCCACTTGCAGATTCTGCAAAAATAGAGTTTCAAAACTGCTCTGTTAAAAGGAAGGCTTATCTCTCTGAATTCAATGCAGACATCATAAAGTGGTTTCTGAGAATGCTTCTGCCTGGTTTATATGTGAAGATAATTCCTTTTCCACCCTAGGCCTCAAAGCGCTCCAAATGAACACTTGCAGATTCTACAAAAAGAGTATTTCATAACTGCTCTAGCAAAGGAAAGGTTCAACTCTGTGAGTTGAACACACACATCACAAAGCAGTTTGTGAGAATGCTTCTGTCCAGTTTTTAAGAGAAGATATTCCCGCTTCTAACAAAGAACTGAAAGAGCTCCAAATATCCACTTGCAGAAGCTGAAAAAAGACTCTTTCCTAAATGGCTCCGTGAAAAGGAAGGTTCAACTCTGTGAGTTGAGTGCACACATCATAAAGAAGTTTCAAAGAATGCTTCTGTCTAGGTTTTATGTGAAGATATTTCCTTTTCCACCATAGGCCTCAAAGCGCTCCAAATGAACACTTGCAGATTCTACAAAAAGAGTGTTTCAAAACTGCTCTTTCAAAAGAAGTGTTCAACTCTGTGAGGTGGATTCATACTTCACAAAGCAGTTTCACAGAACGCTTCTGTTTAGTATTTATGGGAAGATATTCCCGTTTCCAACGAAGGCCTGAAAGGGCTCCAAATATCCACTTTCAGATTCTGCAAAAACACAGTTTCAAAACTGCTCTATCAAAAGGAAGGCTTATCTCTCCGAGTTGAATGCACACATCATAAAGTGGTTTCTGAGAATGCTTCTCCCTGGTTTATAAGTGAAGATATTTCCTTTTCCACCATAGGCCTCAAAGCGCTCCAAATGAACACTTGCAGATTCTACAAAAAGAGTGTTTCAAAACTGCTCTTTCAAAGGAAGTGTTCAACTCTGTGTGTTGGATTCATACTACACAAAGCAGTTTCACAGAGGCCTTCTGTTTAGTTTTTTTGGGAAGATATTCCCGTTTCCAACGAAGGCCTGAAAGGGCTCCAAATATCCACTTGCAGATTCTGCAAAAATAGAGTTTCAAAACTGCTCTGTTAAAAGGAAGGCTTATCTCTCTGAATTGAATGCAGACATCATAAAGAGGTTTCTGAGAATGCTTCTGCCTGGTTTATATGTGAAGATATTTCCTTTTCCACCATAGGCCTCAAAGCGCTCCAAATGCACACTTGCAGATTCTACAAGAAGAGTGTTTCATAACTGCTCTAGCAAAGGAAAGGTTCAAATCTGTGAGTTGAACACACACATCACGAAGCAGTTTGTGAGAATGCTTCTGTCCAGTTTTTATGAGAAGATATTCCCGCTTCTAACAAAGGCCTGAAAGAGCTCCAAATATCCACTTGCAGATGCTGCAAAAAGACTCTTTCCAAACTGCTCCATGAAAAGGAATGTTCAACTCTGTGAGTTGAATGCACACATCATAAAGAAGTTTCAAAGAATGCTTCTGTCTAGGTTTTATGTGAAGATATTTCCTTTTCCACCATAGGCCTCAAAGCGCTCCAAATGAACACTTGCAGATTCTACAAAAAGAGTGTTTCAAAACTGCTCTTTCAAAAGAAGTGTTCAACTCTGTGAGTTGGATTCATACTTCACAAAGCAGTTTCACAGAACGCTTCTGTTTACTATTTATGGGAAGATATTCCCGTTTCCAACGAAGGCCTGAAAGGGCTCCAAATATCCACTTGCAGATTCTGCAAAAACACACTTTCAAAACTGCTCTATCAAAAGGAAGGCTTATCTCTCCGAGTTGAATGCACACATCATAAACTGGTTTCTGAGAATGCTTCTGCCTTGTTTATAAGTGAAGATATTTCCTTTTCCACCATAGGCCTCAAAGCGCTCCAAATGAACACTTGCAGATTCTACAAAAAGAGTGTTTCAAACTGCTCTTTCAAAAGAAGTGTTCAACTCTGTGAGTTGGATTCATACTACGCAAAGCAGTTTCACAGAACGCTTCTGTTTAGTTTTTTTGGGAAGATATTCCCGTTTTCCACGAAGGCCTGAAAGGGTTAAAATATCCACTTGCAGATTCTGCAAA
Organism: Pongo pygmaeus; assembly: GCF_028885625.2. NCBI lineage: Eukaryota > Metazoa > Chordata > Mammalia > Primates > Hominidae > Pongo > Pongo pygmaeus. The sequence goes on from NC_085930.1 coordinate 24,438,444, forward strand.
AATACAGTTTCAAAACTGCTGTATCAAAAGGAAGGCTTACCTCTCTGAGTTGAATGCACAGATCATAAAGAGGTTTCAGAGAATGCTTCTGCCTGGTTTATATGTGAAGATATTTCCTTTTCCACCCTAGGCCTCAAAGCGCTCCAAATGAACACTTGCAGATTCTACAAAAAGAGTGTTTCATAGCTGCTCTAGCAAAGGAAACGTTCAACTCTGTGAGTTGAACACACACATCACAAAGCAGTTTGTGAGAATGCTTCTGTCCAGTTTTTATTGGAAGATATTCCCGCTTCTAACAATGGCCTGAAAGAGCTCCAAATATCCACTTGCAGATGCTGCAAAAAGACTCTTTCCAAACTGCTCCATGAAAAGGAAGGTTCAACTCTGTGAGTTGATTGCACACATCCGAAAGAAGTTTCAAAGAATGCTTCTGTCTAGGTTTTATGTGAAGATATTTCCTTTTAAACCATAGGCCTCAAAGCGCTCCAAATGAACACTTGCAGATTCTATAAAAAGAGTGTTACAAAACTGCTCTTTCAAAAGAAGTGTTCAACTCTGTGAGTTGGATTCATACTTCACAAAGCAGTTTCACAGAACGCTTCTGTTTAGTTTTTATGGGAAGATATTCCCGTTTCAAACGAAGGCCTGAAAGGGCTCCAAATATCCACTTGCATATTATGCCAAAACAGAGTTTCAAAACTGCTCTATCAAAAGGAAGGCTTATCGCTCCGAGTTGAATGCACACATCATAGAGTTTTCTGAGAATCCTTCTGCCTGGTTTATAAGTGAAGATATTTCCTTTTCCACCATAGGCCTCAAAGCGCTCCAAATGAACACTTGCAGATTCTACAAAAAGAGTGTTTCCAAACAGCTCTTTCAAAGGAAGTGTTCAACTCTGTTAGTTGGATTCATACTACAGAAAGCAGTTTCACAGAACGCTTCTGTTTAGTTTTTATGGGAAGTTATTCCCGTTTCCAACGAAGGCCTGAAAGGGCTCCTAATATCCACTTGCAAATTCTGCAAAAATAGAGTTTCAAAACTGCTCTGTCAAAAGGAAGGCTTATCTCTCTGAGTTGAATGCAGACATCATAAAGAGGTTTCTGAGAATGCTTCTGCCTGGTTTATATGTGAAGATATTTCCTTTTCCACCGTAGGCCTCAGAGCGCTCCAAATGAACACTTGCAGATTCTACAAAAAGAGTGTTTCATAACTGCTCTAGCAAAGGAAAGGTTCAACTCTGTGAGTTGAACACACACATCACAAAGCAGTTTGTGAGAATGCTTCTGTCCAGTTTTTATGAGAAGATATTCCCGCTTCTAACAAAGGCCTGAAAGAGCTCCAAATATCCACTTGCAGATGCTGCAAAAAGACTGTTTCCAAACTTCTCCATGAAAAGGAAGGTTCAACTCTGTGAGTTGAATGCACACATCATAAAGAAGTTTCAAAGAATGCTTCTGTCTAGGTTTTATGTGAAGATATTTCCTTTTCCACCATAGGCCTCAAAGCGCTCCAAATGAACAGTTGCAGATTCTACAAAAAGAGTGTTTCAAAACTGCTCTTTCAAAAGAAGTGTTCAACTCTGTGAGGTGGATTCATACTTCACAAAGCAGTTTCACAGAACGCTTCTGTTTAGTTTTTATGGGAAGGTATTCCCGTTTCCAACGAAGGCCTGAAAGGGCTCCAAATATCCACTTGCAGATTCTGCACAAACACAGTTTCAAAACTGCTCTATCAAAAGGAAGGCTTATTTCTCCGAGTTGAATGCAGACATCATAAAGATGTTTCTGACAATGCTTCTCCCTGGTTTATAAGTGAAGATGTTTCCTTTTCCACCATAGGCCTCAAATCGCTCCAAATGAACACTTGCCGATTCTACAAAAAGAGTGTTTCAAAACAGCTCTTTCAAAGGAAGTGTTCAACTCTGTGAGTTGGATTCATACTACACAAAGCAGTTTCACAGAACGTTTTTGTTTAGTTTTTATGGGAAGATATTCCCGTTTCCAACGAAGGCCTGAAAGGGCTCCAAATATCCACTTGCAGATTCTGCAAAAATAGAGTTTCAAAACTGCTCTGTTAAAAGGAAGGCTTATCTCTCTGAATTGAATGCAGACATCATAAAGTGGTTTCTGAGAATGCTTCTGCCTGGTTTATATGTGAAGATAATTCCTTTTCCACCATAGGCCTCAAAGCGCTCCAAATGAACACTTGCAGATTCTACAAAAAGAGTGTTTCATAACTGCTCTAGCAAAGGAAAGGTTCAACTCTCTGAGTTGAACACACACATCACAAAGCAGTTTGTGAGAATGCTTCTGTCCAGTTTTTAAGAGAAGATATTCCCGCTTCTAACAAAGAACTGAAAGAGCTCCAAGTATCCACTGGCAGAAGCTGAAAAAAGACTCTTTCCTAAATGGCTCCGTGAAAAGGAAGGTTCAACTCTGTGAGTTGAATGCACACATCATAAAGAAGTTTCAAAGAATGCTTCTGTCTAGGTTTTATGTGAAGATATTTCCTTTTCCACCATAGGCCTCAAAGCGCTCCCAATGAACACTTGCAGATTCTACAAAAAGAGTGTTTCATAACTGCTCTAGCAAAGGAAAGGTTCAACTCTGTGAGTTGAACACACACATCACAAAGCAGTTTGTGAGAATGCTTCTGTCCAGTTTTTATGAGAAGATATTCCCGCTTCTAACAAAGAACTGAAAGAGCTCCAAATATCCACTTGCAGAAGCTGAAAAAAGACTCTTTCCAAACGGCTCCGTGAAAAGGAAGGTTCTACTCTGTGAGTTGAATGCACACATCATAAAGAAGTTTCAAAGAATGCTTATGTCTAGGTTATAAGTGAAGATATTTCCTTTTCCACCATAGGCCTCAAAGCGCTCCAAATGAACACTTGCAGATTCTACAAAAAGAGTGTTTCAAAACTGCTCTTTCAAAAGAAGTGTTCAACTCTGTGAGTTGGATTCATACTTCACAAAGCAGTTTCACAGAACGCTTCTGTTTAGTTTTTATGGGAAGATATTCCCGTTTCCAACGAAGGCCTGAAAGGGCTCCAAATATCCACTTGCAGATTCTGCAAAAACACAGTTTCAAAACTGCTCTATCAAAAGGAAGGCTTATCTCTCTGAGTTGAATGCAGACATCATAAAGAGGTTTCTGAGAATGCTTCTGCCTGGTTTATATGTGAAGATATTTCCTTTTCCACCGTAGGCCTCAACGCGCTCCAAATGAACACTTGCAGATTCTACAAAAAGAGTGTTTCACAACTGCTCTTTCAAAAGAAGTGTTCAACTCTGTGACTTGGATTCAAACTACACAAAGCAGTTTCACAGAGCCCTTCTGTTTAGTTTTTTTGGGAAGATATTCCCGTTTCCCACGAAGGCCTGAAAGGGCTAAAATATCCACTTGCAGATTCTGCAAAAATACAGTTTCAAAACTGCTCTATCAAAAGGAAGGCTCATCTCTCTGAGTTGAATGCACACATCATAAAGAGATTTCTGAGAATGCTTCTGACTGGTTTATATGTGAAGATATTTCCTTTTCCACCCTAGGCCTCAAAGCGCTCCAAATGAACACTTGCAGATTCTACAAAAAGAGTGTTTCATAGCTGCTCTAGCAAAGGAAAGGTTCAACTCACAGAGTTGAACACACACATCACAAAGCAGTTTGTGAGAATGCTTCTGTCCAGTTTTTATTGGAAGATATTCCCGCTTCTAACAAAGGCCTGAAAGAGCTCCAAATATCCACTTGCAGATGCTGCAAAAAGACTCTTTCCAAACTGCTCCATGAAAAGGAAGGTTCAACTCTGTGAGTTGATTGCACACATCCGAAAGAAGTTTCAAAGAATGCTTCTGTCTAGGTTTTATGTGAAGATATTTCCTTTTCCACCATAGGCCTCAAAGCGCTCCAAATGAACACTTGCAGATTCTACAAAAAGAGTGTTTCAAAACAGCTCTTTCAAAGGAAGTGTTCAACTCTGTGAGTTGGATTCATACTACAGAAAGCAGTTTCACAGAACGCTTCTGTTTAGTTTTTATTGGAAGATATTCCCGTTTCCAACGAAGGCCTCAAAGGGCTCCAAATATCCACTTGCAAATTCTGCAAAAATAGAGTTTCAAAACTGCTCTGTCAAAAGGAAGGCTTATCTCTCTGAGTTGAATGCAGACATCATAAAGAGGTTTCTGAGAATGCTTCTGCCTGGTTTATATGTGAAGATATTTCCTTTTCCACCGTAGGCCTCAAAGCGCTCCAAATGAACACTTGCAGATTCTACAAAAAGAGTGTTTCATAACTGCTCTAGCAAAGGAAAGGTTCAACTCTGTGAGTTGAACACACACATCACAAAGCAGTTTGTGAGAATGCTTCTGTCCAGTTTTTATTGGAAGATATTCCCGCTTCTAACAAAGGCCTGAAAGAGCTCCAAATATCCACTTGCAGATGCTGCAAAAAGACTCTTTCCAAACTGCTCCATGAAAAGGAAGGTTCAACTCTGTGAGTTGAATGCACACATCATAAAGAAATTTCAAAGAATGCTTCTGTCTAGGTTTTATGTGAAGATATTTCCTTTTCCACCATAGGCCTCAAAGCGCTCCAAATGAACACTTGCAGATTCTACAAAAAGAGTGTTTCAAAACTGCTCTTTCAAAAGAAGTGTTCAACTCTGTGAGTTGGAGTCATACTTCACAAAGCAGTTTCACAGAACGCTTCTGTTTAGTATTTATGGGAAGATATTCCCCTTTCCAACGAAGGCCTGAAAGGGCTCCAAATATCCACTTGCAGATTCTGCAAAAACACAGTTTCAAAACTGCTCTATCAAAAGGAAGGCTTATCTCTCCGAGTTTAATGCACACATCATAAAGAGGTTTCTGAGAATGCTTCTGCCTGGTTTATAAGTGAAGATATTTCCTTTTCCACCATAGGCCTCAAAGCGCTCCAAATGAACACTTGCAGATTCTACAAAAAGAGTGTTTCAAAACTGCTCTTTCAAAGGAAGTGTTCAACTCTGTCTGTTGGATTCATACTACACAAAGCAGTTTCACAGAGCCCTTCTGTTTAGTTTTTTTGGGAAGATATTCCCGTTTCCAACGAAGGCCTGAAAGGGCTCCAAATATCCACTTGCAGATTCTGCAAAAATAGAGTTTCAAAACTGCTCTGTTAAAAGGAAGGCTTATCTCTCTGAGTTGAATGCAGACATCATAAAGAGGTTTCTGAGAATGCTTCTGCCTGGTTTATATGTGAAGATATTTCCTTTTCCACCCTAGGCCTCAAAGCGCTCCAAATGAACACTTGCAGATTCTACAAAAAGAGTGTTTCATAACTGCTCTAGCAAAGGAAAGGTTCAACTCTGTGAGTTGAACACACACATCACAAAGCAGTTTGTGAGAATGCTTCTGTCCAGTTTTTATTGGAAGATATTCCCGCTTCTAACAAAGGACTGAAAGAGCTCCAAATATCCACTTGCAGATGGTGCAAAAAGACTCTTTCCAAACTGCTCCATGAAAACGAAGGTTCAACTCTGTGAGTTGAATGCACACATCGGAAAGAAGTTTCAAAGAATGCTTCTGTCTAGGTTTTATGTGAAGATATTGCCTTTTCCACCATAGGCCTCAAAGCGCTCCAAATGAACACTTGCAGATTCTACAAAAAGAGTGTTTCAAAACTGCTCTTTCAAAAGAAGTGTTCAACTCTGTGAGTTGGATTCATACTTCACAAAGCAGTTTCACAGAACGCTTCTGTTTAGTTTTTATGGGAAGATATTCCCGTTTCCAACGAAGGCCTGCAAGGGCTCCAAATATCCACTTGCAGATTCTGCAAAAACACAGTTTCAAAACTGCTCTATCAAAGGAAGGCTTATCTCTCCGAGTTGAATGCACACATCATAAAGTGGTTTCTGAGAATGCTTCTGCCTTGTTTATAAGTGAAGATATTTCCTTTTCCACCATAGGCCTCAAAGTGCTCCAAATGAACACTTGCAGATTCTACAAAAAGAGTGTTTCAAAACTGCTCTTTCAAAAGAAGTGTTCAACTCTGTGACTTGGATTCAAACTACACAAAGCAGTTTCACAGAACGCTTCTGTTTAGTTTTTTTGGGAAGATATTCCCGTTTCCCACGAAGGCCTGAAAGGGCTAAAATATCCACTTGCAGATTCTGCAAAAATACAGTTTCAAAACTGCTCTATCAAAAGGAAGGCTTATCTCTCTGAGTTGAATGCAGACATCATAAAGAGGTTTCTGAGAATGCTTCTGCCTGATTTATATGTGAAGATATTTCCTTTTCCACCCTAGGCCCCAAAGCGCTCCAAATGAACACTTGCAGATTCTACAAAAAGAGTGTTTCATAACTGCTCTAGCAAAGGAAAGGTTCAACTATGTGAGTTGAACACACACATCACAAAGCAGTTTGTGAGAATGCTTCTGTCCAGTTTTTATGCGAAGATATTATCGCTTCTAACAAAGGACTGAAAGAGCTCCAAATATCCACTTGCAGATGCTGCAAAAAGACTCTTTCCAAACTGCTCTATGAAAAGAAATGTTCAACTCTGTGAGTTGAATGCACACACCATAAACAAGTTTCAAAGAATGCTTCTGTCTAGGTTTTATGTGAAGATATTTCCTTTTCCACCATAGGCCTCAAATCGCTCCAAATGAACACTTGCAGATTCTACAAAAAGAGTGTTTCCAAACTGCTCTTTCAAAAGAAGTGTTCAACTCTGTGAGTTGGATTCATACTTCACAAAGCAGTTTCACAGAACGCTTCTGTTTAGTTTTTATGGGAAGATATTCCCGTTTCCAACGAAGGCCTGAAATGGCTCCAAATAACCACTTGCAGATTCTGCAAAAACACAGTTTCATAACTGCTCTATCAAAAGGAAGGCTTATCTCTCGGAGCTGAATGCACACATCATAAAGAGGTTTCTGAGAATGCTTCTCCCTGGTTTATAAGTGAAGATATTTCCTTTTGAACCATAGGCCGCAAAGCGCTCCAAATTAACACTTGCCGATTCTACAAATAGAGTGTTTCAAAACACCTCTTTCAAAGGAAGTGTTCAACTCTGTGAGTTGGATTCATTCTACACAAAGCAGTTTCACAGAACGCTTCTGTTTAGTTTTTATGGGAAGATATTCACGTTTCCAACGAAGGCCAGAAAGGGCTAAAATATCCACTTGCAGATTCTGCAAAAATAGAGTTTCAAAACTGCTCCATCAAAAGGAAGGCTTATCTCTCTGAGTTGAATGCACAGATCATAAAGAGGTTTCTGAGAATGCTTCTGCCTGGTTTATACGTGAAGATATTTCCTTTTCCACCCTAGGCCTCAAAGCGCTCCAAATGAACACTTGCAGATTCTACAAAAAGACTGTTTCATAGCTACTCTAGCAAAGGAAAGGTTCAACTCTGTGAGTTGAACACACACATCACAAAGCAGCTTGTGAGAATGTTTCTGTCCAGTTTTTAAGAGAAGATATTCCCGCTTCTAACAAAGAACTGAAAGAGCTCCAAATATCCACTTGCAGAAGCTGAAAAAAGACTCTTTCCAAACGGCTCTGTGAAAAGGAAGGTTCAACTCTGTGAGTTGAATGCACACATCATAAAGAAGTTTCAAAGAATTCTTCTGTCTAGGTTTTATGTGAAGATATTTACTTTTCCACCATAGGCCTCAAAGCGCTCCTAATGAACACTTGCAGATTCTACAAAAAGAGTGTTACAAAACTGCTCTTTCAAAAGAAGTGTTCAACTCTGTGAGTTGGATTCATACTTCACAAAGAAGTTTCACAGAACGCTTCTGTTTAGTTTTTATGGGAAGATATTCCTGTTTCAAACGAAGGCCTGAAAGGGCTCCAAATATCCACTTGCATATTATGCCAAAACAGAGTTTCAAAACTGCTCTATCAAAAGGAAGGCTTATCGCTCCGAGTTGAATTCACACATCATAGAGTTTTCTGAGAATGCTTCTGCCTGGTTTATAAGTGAAGATATTTCCTATTCCACCATAGTCCTCAAAGCGCTCCAAATGAACACTTGCAGATTCTACAAAAAGAGTGTTTCAAAACAGCTCTTTCAAAGGAAGTGTTCAACTCTGTGAGTTGGATTCATACTACAGAAAGCAGTTTCACAGAACGCTTCTGTTTAGTTTTTATGGGAAGATATTCCCGTTTCCAACGAAGGCCTGAAAGGGCTCCAAATATCCACTTGCAAATTCTGCAAAAATAGAGTTTCGAAACTGCTCTGTCAAAAGGAAGGCTTACCTCTCTGAGTTGAATGCAGACATCATAAAGAGGTTTCTGAGAATGCTTCTGCCTGGTTTATATGTGAAGATATTTCCTTTTCCACCCTAGGCCTCAAAGCGCTCCAAATGAACACTTGCAGATTCTACAAAAAGAGTGTTTCATAACTGCTCTAGCAAAGGAAAGGTTCAACTCTGTGAGTTGAACACACACATCACAAAGCAGTTTGTGAGAATGCTTCTGTCCAGTTTTTATGAGAAGATATTCCCGCTTCTAACAAAGGCTCAAAAAGCTCCAAATATCCACTTGCAGATGCTGCAAAAAGACTCTTTCCAAACTGCTCCATGAAAAGGAAGGTTCAACTCTGTGAGTTGAATGCACACATCATAAAGAAGTTTCAAAGAATGCTTCTGTCTAGGTTTTATGTGAAGATATTTCCTTTTCCACCATAGGCCTCAAAGCGCTCCAAATGAACAGTTGCAGATTCTACAAAAAGAGTGTTTCAAAACTGCTCTTTCAAAAGAAGTGTTCAACTCTGTGAGTTGGATTCATACTTCACAAAGCAGTTTCACAGAACGCTTCTGTTTAGTTTTTATGGGAAGATTTTCCCGTTTCCAACGAAGGCCTGAAAGGGCTCCAAATATCCACTTGCAGATTCTGCAAAACCACAGTTTCAAAACTGCTCTATCAAAAGGAATGCTTATCTCTCCGAGTTGAATGCAGACATCATAAAGATGTTTCTGACAATGCTTCTCCCTGGTTTATAAGTGAACATATTTCCTTTTCCACCATAGGCCTCAAAGCGCTCCAAATGAACACTTGCCGATTCTACAAAAAGAGTGTTTCAAAACAGCTCTTTCAAAGGAAGTGTTCAACTCTGTGAGTTGGATTCATACTACACAAAGCAGTTTCACAGAACGCTTTTGTTTAGTTTTTATGGGAAGATATTCCCGTTTCCAACGAAGGCCTGAAAGGGCTCCAAATATCCACTTGCAGATTCTGCAAAAAGAGAGTTTCAAAACTGCTCTGTTAAAAGGAAGGCTTATCTCTCTGAATTCAATGCAGACATCATAAAGTGGTTTCTGAGAATGCTTCTGCCTGGTTTATATGTGAAGATAATTCCTTTTCCACCATAGGCCTCAAAGCGCTCCAAATGAACACTTGCAGATTCTACAAAAAGAGTATTTCATAACTGCTCTAGCAAAGGAAAGGTTCAACTCTGTGAGTTGAACACACACATCACAAAGCAGTTAGTGAGAATGCTTCTGTCCAGTTTTTAAGAGAAGATATTCCCGCTTCTAACAAAGAACTGAAAGAGCTCCAAATATCCACTTGCAGAAGCTGAAAAAAGACTCTTTCCTAAATGGCTCCGTGAAAAGGAAGGTTCAACTCTGTGAGTTGAGTGCACACATCATAAAGAAGTTTCAAAGAATGCTTCTGTCTAGGTTTTATGTGAAGATATTTCCTTTTCCACCATAGGCCTCAAAGCGCTCCAAATGAACACTTGCAGATTCTACAAAAAGAGTGTTTCAAAACTGCTCTTTCAAAAGAAGTGTTCAACTCTGTGAGTTGGATTCATACTTCACAAAGCAGTTTCACAGAACGCTTCTGTTTAGTTTTTATGGGAAGATTTTCCCGTTTCCAACGAAGGCCTGAAAGGGCTCCAAATATCCACTTGCAGATTCTGCAAAACCACAGTTTCAAAACTGCTCTATCAAAAGGAATGCTTATCTCTCCGAGTTGAATGCAGACATCATAAAGATGTTTCTGACAATGCTTCTCCCTGGTTTATAAGTGAAGATATTTCCTTTTCCACCATAGGCCACAAAGCGCTCCAAATGAACACTTGCAGATTCTACAAAAAGAGTGTTTCAAAACTGCTCTTTCAAAAGAAGTGTTCAACTCTGTGAGTTGGATTCATACTACGTAAAGCAGTTTCACAGTACGCTTCTGTTTAGTTTTTTTGGGAAGATATTCCCGTTTCCCACGAAGGCCTGAAAGGGCTAAAATATCCACTTGCAGATTCTGCAAAAATACAATTTCAAACTGCTCTATCAAAAGGAAGGCTTATCTCTCTGAGTTGAATGCACAGATCATAAAGAGGTTTCTGAGAATGCTTCTGCCTGGTTTATATGTGAAGATATTTCCTTTTCCACACTAGGCCACAAAGCGCTCCAAATGAACACTTGCAGATTCTACAAAAAGAGTGTTTCATAGCTGCTCTAGCAAAGGAAAGGTTCAACTCTGTGAGTTGAACACACACATCACAAAGCAGTTTGTGAGAATGCTTCTGTCCAGTTTTTATTGGAAGATATTCCCGCTTCTAACAAAGGCCTGAAAGAGCTCCAAATATCCACTTGCAGATGCTGCAAAAAGACTCTTTACAAACTGCTCCATGAAAAGGAAGGTTCAACTCTGTGAGTTGATTGCACACATTCGAAAGAAGTTTCAAAGAATGCTTCTGTCTAGGTTTTATGTGAAGATATTTCCTTTTCCACCATAGGCCTCAAAGCGCTCCAAATGAACACTTGCAGATTCTACAAAAAGAGTGTTTCAAAACTGCTCTTTCAAAAGAAGTGTTCAACTCTGTGAGTTGGATTCATACTTCAAAAAGCAGTTTCACAGAACGCTTCTGTTTAGTTTTTATGGGAAGATATTCCAGTTTCCAACGAAGGCCTGAAAGGGCTCCAAATATCCACTTGCAGATTCTGCAAAAACACACTTTCAAAACTGCTCTATCAAAAGGAAAGCTTATCTCTCCGAGTTGAATGCACACATCATAAAGTGGTTTCTGAGAATGCTTCTGCCTTGTTTATAAGTGAAGATATTTCCTTTTCCACCATAGGCCTCAAAGCGCTCCAAATGAACACTTGCAGATTCTACAAAAAGAGTGTTTCAAAACTGCTCTTTCAAAAGAAGTGTTCAACTCTGTGAGTTGGATTCATACTACGCAATGCAGTTTCACAGAACGCTTCTGTTTAGTTTTTTTGGGAAGATATTCCCGTTTTCCACGAAGGCCTGAAAGGGTTAAAATATCCACTTGCAGATTCTGCAAAAATACACTTTCAAAACTGCTCTATCAAAAGGAAGGCTTATCTCTCTGAGTTGAATGCAGACATCATAAAGAGGTTTCTGAGAATGCTTCTGCCTGGTTTATTTGTGAAGATATTTCCTTTTCCACCATAGGCCTCAAAGCGCTCCAAATGAACACTTGCAGATTCTACAAAAAGAGTTTTTCATAACTGCTCTAGGAAAGGAAAGGTTCAACTCTGTGAGTTGAACACACACATCACAAAGCAGTTTGTGAGAATGCTTCTGTCCAGTTTTTAAGAGAAGATATTCCCGCTTCTAACAAAGGCCTGAAAGAGCTCCAAATATCCACTTGCAGATGCTGCAAAAAGACTCTTTCCAAACTTCTCCATGAAAAGGAAGGTTCAACTCTGTGAGTTGAATGCAAACATCATAAGGAAATTTCAAAGAATGCTTCTGTCTAGGTTTTATGTGAAGACATTTCCTTTTCCACCATAGGCCTCAAAGCGCTCCAAATGAACACTTGCAGATTCTACAAAAAGAGTGTTTCAAAACTGCTCTTTCAAAAGAAGTGTTCAACTCTGTGAGTTGGAGTCATACTTCACAAAGCAGTTTCACAGAACGCTTCTGTTTAGTATTTATGGGAAGATATTCCCGTTTCCAACGAAGGCCTGAAAGGGCTCCAAATATCCACTTGCAGATTCTGCAAAAACACAGTTTCAAAACTGCTCTATCAAAAGGAAGGCTTATCTCTCCGAGTTGAATGCACACATCATAAAGACGTTTCTGAGAATGCTTCTGCCTGGTTTATAAGTGAAGATATTTCCTTTTCCACCATAGGCCTCAAAGCGCTCCAAATGAACACTTGCAGATTCTACAAAAAGAGTGTTTGAAAACTGCTCTTTCAAAGGAAGTGTTCAACTCTGTGTTTTGGATTCATACTACACAAAGCAGTTTCACAGAGCCCTTCTGTTTAGTTTTTTTGGGAAGATATTCCCGTTTCCAACGAAGGCCTGAAAGGGCTCCAAATATCCACTTGCAGATGCTGCAAAAATAGAGTTTCAAAACTGCTCTGTTAAAAGGAAGGCTTATCTCTCTGAGTTGAATGCAGACATCATAAAGGGGTTTCTGAGAATGCTTCTGCCTGGTTTATATGTGAAGATATTTCCTTTTCCACCCTAGGCCTCAAAGCGCTCCAAATGAACACTTGCAGATTCTACAAAAAGAGTGTTTCATAACTGTTCTAGCAAAGGAAAGTTTCAACTCTGTGAGTTGAACACACACATCACAAAGCAGTTTGTGAGAATGCTTCTGTCCAGTTTTTATTGGAAGATATTCCGGCTTCTAAAAAGGCCTGAAAGAGCTAAAAATATCCACTTGCAGATGCTGCAAAAAGACTCTTTCCAAACTGCTCCATGAAAAGGTAGATTCAACTCTGTGAGTTCAATGCACACATCATAAAGGAGTTTCAAAGAATGCTTCTGTCTAGGTTTTATGTGAAGATATTTCCTTTTCCACCATAGGCCTCAAAGCCCTCCAAATGAACACTTACAGATTCTACAAAAAGAGTGTTTCATACCTGCTCTAGCAAAGGAAAGGTTCAACTCTGTGAGTTGAACAAACACATCACAAAGCAGTTTGTGAGAATGCTTCTGTCCAGTTTTTATGAGAAGATATTCCCGCTTCTAACAAAGGACTGAAAGAGCTCCAAATATCCACTTTCAGATGCTGCAAAAAGACTCTTTCCAAACTGCTCCATGAAATGGAATGTTCAACTCTGTGAGTTTAATGCACACATCATAAAGAGGTTTCTGAGAATGCTTCTCCCTGGTTTATAAGTGAAGATATTTCCTCTTCCACCATAGGCCTCATAGCGCTCCAAGTGAACAGTTGCCGATTCTACAAAAAGAGTGTTTCAAAACAGCTCTTTCAAAGGAAGTGTTCAACTCTGTGAGTTGGATTCATATTACACAAAGCAGTTTCACAGAACGCTTCTGTTTAGTTTTATGGGAAGATATTCCCGTTTCCAACGAAGGCCTGAAAGGGCTCCAAATATCCACTTGCAAAATCTGCAAAAATAGAGTTTCAAAACTGCTCTGTTAAAAGGAAGGCTTATCTCCCTGAGTTGAATGCAGACATCATAAAGAGGTTTCTGAGAATGCTTCTGCCTGGTTTATATGTGAAGATAGTTCCTTTTCCACCATAGGCCTCAAAGCGCTCCAAAAGAACACTTGCAGATTCAACAAAAAGAGTGTTTCATAATTGCTCTAGCAAAGGAAAGGATCAACTCAGTGAGTTGAACACACACATCACAAAGCAGTTTGTGAGAATGCTTCTGTCCAGTTTTTATGAGAAGATATTCCCGCTTCTAACAAAGGCCTGAAAGAGCTCCAAATATCCACTTGCAGATGCTGCAAAAAGACTGTTTCCAAACTTCTCCATGAAAAGGAAGGTTCAACTCTGTGAGTTGAATGCACACATCATAAAAAAGTTTCAAAGAATGCTTCTGTCTAGGTTTTATGTGAAGATATTTCCTTTTCCACCATAGGCCTCAAAGCGCTCCAAATGAACACTTGCAGATTCTACAAAAAGAGTGTTTCAAACTGCTCTTTCAAAAGAAGTGTTCAACTCTGTGAGTTGGATTCATACTACGCAAAGCAGTTTCACAGAACGATTCTGTTTAGTTTTTTTGGGAAGATATTCCCGTTTTCCACGAAGGCCTGAAAGGGTTAAAATATCCACTTGCAGATTCTGCAAAAATACAGTTTCAAAACTGCTGTATCAAAAGGAAGGCTTACCTCTCTGAGTTGAATGCACAGATCATAAAGAGGTTTCTGAGAATGCTTCTGCCTGGTTTATATGTGAAGATATTTCCTTTTCCACCCTAGGCCTCAAAGCGCTCCAAATGAACACTTGCAGATTCTACAAAAAGAGTGTTTCATAGCTGCTCTAGCAAAGGAAACGTTCAACTCTGTGAGTTGAACACACACATCACAAAGCAGTTTGTGAGAATGCTTCTGTCCAGTTTTTATTGGAAGATATTCCCGCTTCTAACAATGGCCTGAAAGAGCTCCAAATATCCACTTGCAGATGCTGCAAAAAGACTCTTTCCAAACTGCTCCATGAAAAGGAAGGTTCAACTCTGTGAGTTGATTGCACACATCCGAAAGAAGTTTCAAAGAATGCTTCTGTCTAGGTTTTATGTGAAGATATTTCCTTTTAAACCATAGGCCTCAAAGCGCTCCAAATGAACACTTGCAGATTCTACAAAAAGAGTGTTACAAAACTGCTCTTTCAAAAGAAGTGTTCAACTCTGTGAGTTGGATTCATACTTCACAAAGCAGTTTCACAGAACGCTTCTGTTTAGTTTTTATGGGAAGATATTCCCGTTTCAAACGAAGGCCTGAAAGGGCTCCAAATATCCACTTGCATATTATGCCAAAACAGAGTTTCAAAACTGCTCTATCAAAAGGAAGGCTTATCGCTCCGAGTTGAATGCACACATCATAGAGTTTTCTGAGAATCCTTCTGCCTGGTTTATAAGTGAAGATATTTCCTTTTCCACCATAGGCCTCAAAGCGCTCCAAATGAACACTTGCAGATTCTACAAAAAGAGTGTTTCCAAACAGCTCTTTCAAAGGAAGTGTTCAACTCTGTTAGTTGGATTCATACTACAGAAAGCAGTTTCACAGAACGCTTCTGTTTAGTTTTTATGGGAAGTTATTCCCGTTTCCAACGAAGGCCTGAAAGGGCTCCTAATATCCACTTGCAAATTCTGCAAAAATAGAGTTTCAAAACTGCTCTGTCAAAAGGAAGGCTTATCTCTCTGAGTTGAATGCAGACATCATAAAGAGGTTTCTGAGAATGCTTCTGCCTGGTTTATATGTGAAGATATTTCCTTTTCCACCGTAGGCCTCAAAGCGCTCAAAATGAACACTTGCAGATTCTACAAAAAGAGTGTTTCATAACTGCTCTAGCAAAGGAAAGGTTCAACTCTGTGAGTTGAACACACACATCACAAAGCAGTTTGTGAGAATGCTTCTGTCCAGTTTTTATGAGAAGATATTCCCGCTTCTAACAAAGGCCTGAAAGAGCTCCAAATATCCACTTGCAGATGCTGCAAAAAGACTCTTTCCAAACTGCTCCATGAAAAGGAAGGTTCAACTCTGTGAGTTGAATGCACACATCATAAAGAAGTTTCAAAGAATGCTTCTGTCTAGGTTTTATGTGAAGATATTTCCTTTTCCACCATAGGCCTCAAAGCGCTCCAAATGAACAGTTGCAGATTCTACAAAAAGAGTGTTTCAAAACTGCTCTTTCAAAAGAAGTGTTCAACTCTGTGAGGTGGATTCATACTTCACAAAGCAGTTTCACAGAACGCTTCTGTTTAGTTTTTATGGGAAGGTATTCCCGTTTCCAACGAAGGCCTGAAAGGGCTCCAAATATCCACTTGCAGATTCTGCACAAACACAGTTTCAAAACTGCTCTATCAAAAGGAAGGCTTATTTCTCCGAGTTGAATGCAGACATCATAAAGATGTTTCTGACAATGCTTCTCCCTGGTTTATAAGTGAAGATGTTTCCTTTTCCACCATAGGCCTCAAATCGCTCCAAATGAACACTTGCCGATTCTACAAAAAGAGTGTTTCAAAACAGCTCTTTCAAAGGAAGTGTTCAACTCTGTGAGTTGGATTCATACTACACAAAGCAGTTTCACAGAACGTTTTTGTTTAGTTTTTATGGGAAGATATTCCCGTTTCCAACGAAGGCCTGAAAGGGCTCCAAATATCCACTTGCAGATTCTGCAAAAATAGAGTTTCAAAACTGCTCTGTTAAAAGGAAGGCTTATCTCTCTGAATTGAATCCAGACATCATAAAGTGGTTTCTGAGAATGCTTCTGCCTGGTTTATATGTGAAGATAATTCCTTTTCCACCATAGGCCTCAAAGCGCTCCAAATGAACACTTGCAGATTCTACAAAAAGAGTGTTTCATAACTGCTCTAGCAAAGGAAAGGTTCAACTCTCTGAGTTGAACACACACATCACAAAGCAGTTTGTGAGAATGCTTCTGTCCAGTTTTTAAGAGAAGATATTCCCGCTTCTAACAAAGAACTGAAAGAGCTCCAAATATCCACTGGCAGAAGCTGAAAAAAGACTCTTTCCTAAATGGCTCCGTGAAAAGGAAGGTTCAACTCTGTGAGTTGAATGCACACATCATAAAGAAGTTTCAAAGAATGCTTCTGTCTAGGTTTTATGTGAAGATATTTCCTTTTCCACCATAGGCCTCAAAGCGCTCCAAATGAACACTTGCAGATTCTACAAAAAGAGTGTTTCATAACTGCTCTAGCAAAGGAAAGGTTCAACTCTGTGAGTTGAACACACACATCACAAAGCAGTTTGTGAGAATGCTTCTGTCCAGTTTTTATGAGAAGATATTCCCGCTTCTAACAAAGAACTGAAAGAGCTCCAAATATCCACTTGCAGAAGCTGAAAAAAGACTCTTTCCAAACGGCTCCGTGAAAAGGAAGGTTCTACTCTGTGAGTTGAATGCACACATCATAAAGAAGTTTCAAAGAATGCTTATGTCTAGGTTTTACGTGAAGATATTTCCTTTTCCACCATAGGCCTCAAAGCGCTCCAAATGAACACTTGCAGATTCTACAAAAAGAGTGTTTCAAAACTGATCTTTCAAAAGAAGTGTTCAACTCTGTGAGTTGGATTCATACTTCACAAAGCAGTTTCACAGAACGCTTCTGTTTACTTTTTATGGGAAGATATTCCCGTTTCCAACGAAGGCCTGAAAGGGCTCCAAATATCCACTTGCAGATTCTGCAAAAACACAGTTTCAAAACTGCTCTATCAAAAGGAAGGCTTATCTCTCCGAGTTGAATGCACACATCATAAAGTGGTTTCTGAGAATACTTCTGCCTTGTTTATAAGTGGAGATATTTCCTTTTCCACCATAGGCCTCAAAGCGCTCCAAATGAACACTTGCAGATTCTACAAAAAGAGTGTTTCAAAACTGCTCTTTAAAAAGAAGTGTTCAACTCTGTGAGTTGGATTCATACTACACAAAGCAGTTTCGCCGAACGCTTCTGCTTAGTTTTTTTGGGAAGATATTCCCGTTTCCCACGAAGGCCTGAAAGGGCTCCAAATATCCACTTGCAAATTCTGCAAAAATAGAGTTTCAAAACTGCTCTGTCAAAAGGAAGGCTTATCTCTCTGAGTTGAATGCAGACATCATAAAGAGGTTTCTGAGAATGCTTCTGCCTGGTTTATATGTGAAGATATTTCCTTTTCCACCGTAGGCCTCAAAGCGCTCCAAATGAACACTTGCAGATTCTACAAAAAGAGTGTTTCATAACTGCTCTAGCAAAGGAAAGGTTCAACTCTGTGAGTTGAACACACACATCACAAAGCAGTTTGTGAGAATGCTTCTGTCCAGTTTTTATGAGAAGATATTCCCGCTTCTTACAAAGGCCTGAAAGAGCTCCAAATATCCACTTGCAGATGCTGCAAAAAGACTGTTTCCAAACTTCTCCATGAAAAGGAAGGTTCAACTCTGTGAGTTGAAAGCACACATCATAAAAAAGTTTCAAGGAATGCTTTTGTCTAGGTTTTATGTGAAGATATTTCCTTTTCCACCATAGGCCTCAAAGCGCTCCAAATGAACACTTGCAGATTCTACAAAAAGAGTGTTTCAAAACTGCTCTTTCAAAAGAAGTGTTCAACTCTGTGAGTTGGATTCATACTTCACAAAGCAGTTTCACAGAACGCTTCTGTTTACTTTTTATGGGAAGATATTCCCGTTTCCAACGAAGGCCTGAAAGGGCTCCAAATATCCACTAGCAGATTCTGCAAAAACACAGTTTCAAAACTGCTCTATCAAAAGGAAGGCTTATCTCTCCGAGCTGAATGCACACATCATAAAGAGGTTTCTGAGAATGCTTCTCCCTGGTTTATAATTGAAGATATTTCCTTTTGAACCATAGGCCTCAAAGCGCTCCAAATGAACACTTGCCGATTCTACAAAAAGAGTGTTTCAAAACACCTCTTTCAAAGGAAGTGTTCAACTCTGTGAGTTGGATTCATACTACACAAAGCAGTTTCACAGAACGCTTCTATTCAGTTTTTATGGGAAGATATTCACGTTTCCAACGAAGGCCTGAAAGGGCTCCAAATATCCACTTGCAGATTCTGCAGAAATAGAGTTTCAAAACTGCTCTGTTAAAAGGAAGGCTTATCTCTCTGAGTTGAATGCAGACATCATAAAGAGGTTTCTGAGAATGCTTCTGCCTGGTTTATATGTGAAGATATTTCCTTTTCCACCATAGGCCTCAAAGCGCTCCAAATGAACACTTGCAGATTCTACAAAAAGAGTGTTTCATAACTGCTCTAGCAAAGGAAAGGTTCAACTCTGTGAGTTGAACACACACATCACAAAGCAGTTTGTGAGAATGCTTCTGTCCAGTTTTTATTGGAAGATATTCCCGCTTCTAACAAAGGCCTGAAAGAGCTCCAAATATCCACTTGCAGATGCTGCAAAAAGACTCTTTCCAAACTGCTCCATGAAAAGGAATGTTCAACTGTGTGAGTTGAATGCACACATCATAAAGAAGTTTCAAAGAATGCTTCTGTCTAGGTTTTATGTGAAGATATTTCCTTTTCCACCATAGGCCTCAAAGCGCTCCAAATGAACACTTGCAGATTCTACAAAAAGAGTGTTTCAAAACAGCTCTTTCAAAGGAAGTGTTCAACTCTGTGAGTTGGATTCATACTACAGAAAGCAGTTTCACAGAACGCTTCTGTTTAGTTTTTATTGGAAGATATACCCGTTTCCAACGAAGGCCTCAAAGGGCTCCAAATATCCACTTGCAAATTCTGCAAAAATAGAGTTTCAAAACTGCTCTGTCAAAAGGAAGGCTTATCTCTCTGAGTTGAATGCAGACATCATAAAGAGGTTTCTGAGAATGCTTCTGCCTGGTTTATATGTGAAGATATTTCCTTTTCCACCGTAGGCCTCAAAGCGCTCCAAATGAACACTTGCAGATTCTACAAAAAGAGGGTTTCATAACTGCTCTAGCAAAGGAAAGGTTCAACTCTGTGAGTTGAACACACACATCACAAAGCAGTTTGTGAGAATGCTTCTGTCCAGTTTTTATTGGAAGATATTCCCGCTTCTAACAAAGGCCTGAAAGAGCTCCAAATATCCACTTGCAGATGCTGCAAAAAGACTCTTTCCAAACTGCTCCATGAAAAGGAAGGTTCAACTCTGTGAGTTGAATGCACACATCATAAAGAAATTTCAAAGAATGCTTCTGTCTAGGTTTTATGTGAAGATATTTCCTTTTCCACCATAGGCCTCAAAGCGCTCCAAATGAACACTTGCAGATTCTACAAAAAGAGTGTTTCAAAACTGCTCTTTCAAAAGAAGTGTTCAACTCTGTGAGTTGGAGTCATACTTCACAAAGCAGTTTCACAGAACGCTTCTGTTTAGTTTTTATGGGAAGATATTCCCGTTTCCAACGAAGGCCTGAAAGGGCTCCAAATATCCACTTGCACATTCTGCAAAAACACAGTTTCAAAACTGCTCTATCAAAAGGAAGGCTTATCTCTCCGAGTTGAATGCACACATCATAAAGAGGTTTCTGAGAATGCTTCTGCCTGGTTTATAAGTGAAGATATTTCCTTTTCCACCATAGGCCTCAAAGCGCTCCAAATGAACACTTGCAGATTCTACAAAAAGAGTGTTTCAAAACTGCTCTTTCAAAGGAAGTGTTCAACTCTGTGTGTTGGATTCATACTACACAAAGCAGTTTCACAGAGCCCTTCTGTTTAGTTTTTTTGGGAAGATATTCCCGTTTCCAACGAAGGCCTGAAAGGGCTCCAAATATCCACTTGCAGATTCTGCAAAAATAGAGTTTCAAAACTGCTCTGTTAAAAGGAAGGCTTATCTCTCTGAGTTGAATGCAGACATCATAAAGAGGTTTCTGAGAATGCTTCTGCCTGGTTTATATGTGAAGATATTTCCTTTTCCACCATAGGCCTCAAAGCGCTCCAAATGAACACTTACAGATTCTACAAAAAGAGTGTTTCATAACTGCTATAGCAAAGGAAAGGTTCAACTCTGTGAGTTGAACACACACATCACAAAGCAGTTTGTGAGAATGCTTCTGTCCAGTTTTTATTGGAAGATATTCCCGCTTCTAACAAAGAACTGAAAGAGCTCCAAATATCCACTTGCAGAAGCTGAAAAAAGACTCTTTCCAAACGGCTCCGGGAAAAGGAAGGTTCTACTCTGTGAGTTGAATGCACACATCATAAAGAAGTTTCAAAGAATGCTTATGTCTAGGTTACAAGTGAAGATATTTCCTTTTCCACCATAGGCCTCAAAGCGCTCCAAATGAACACTTGCAGATTCTACAAAAAGAGTGTTTCAAAACTGCTCTTTCAAAAGAAGTGTTCAACTCTGTGAGTTGGATTCATACTTCACAAAGCAGTTTCACAGAACGCTTCTGTTTAGTTTTTATGGGAAGATATTCCCGTTTCCAACGAAGGCCTGAAAGGGCTCCAAATATCCACTTGCAGATTCTGCAAAAACACAGTTTCAAAACTGCTCTATCAAAAGGAAGGCTTATCTCTCTGAGTTGAATGCAGACATCATAAAGAGGTTTCTGAGAATGCTTCTGCCTGGTTTATATGTGAAGATATTTCCTTTTCCACCGTAGGCCTCAACGCGCTCCAAATGAACACTTGCAGATTCTACAAAAAGAGTGTTTCACAACTGCTCTTTCAAAAGAAGTGTTCAACTCTGTGACTTGGATTCAAACTACACAAAGCAGTTTCACAGAACGCTTCTGTTTAGTTTTTTTGGGAAGATATTCCCGTTTCCCACGAAGGCCTGAAAGGGCTAAAATATCCACTTGCAGATTCTGCAAAAATACAGTTTCAAAACTGCTCTATCAAAAGGAAGGCTCATCTCTCTGAGTTGAATGCACACATCATAAAGAGATTTCTGAGAATGCTTCTGACTGGTTTATATGTGAAGATATTTCCTTTTCCACCCTAGGCCTCAAAGCGCTCCAAATGAACACTTGCAGATTCTACAAAAAGAGTGTTTCATAGCTGCTCTAGCAAAGGAAAGGTTCAACTCACCGAGTTGAACACACACATCACAAAGCAGTTTGTGAGAATGCTTCTGTCCAGTTTTTATTGGAAGATATTCCCGCTTCTAACAAAGGCCTGAAAGAGCTCCAAATATCCACTTGCAGATGCTGCAAAAAGACTCTTTCCAAACTGCTCCATGAAAAGGAAGGTTCAACTCTGTGAGTTGATTGCACACATCCGAAAGAAGTTTCAAAGAATGCTTCTGTCTAGGTTTTATGTGAAGATATTTCCTTTTCCACCATAGGCCTCAAAGCGCTCCAAATGAACACTTGCAGATTCTACAAAAAGAGTGTTTCAAAACAGCTCTTTCAAAGGAAGTGTTCAACTCTGTGAGTTGGATTCATACTACAGAAAGCAGTTTCACAGAACGCTTCTGTTTAGTTTTTATTGGAAGATATTCCCGTTTCCAACGAAGGCCTCAAAGGGCTCCAAATATCCACTTGCAAATTCTGCAAAAATAGAGTTTCAAAACTGCTCTGTCAAAAGGAAGGCTTATCTCTCTGAGTTGAATGCAGACATCATAAAGAGGTTTCTGAGAATGCTTCTGCCTGGTTTATATGTGAAGATATTTCCTTTTCCACCGTAGGCCACAAAGCGCTCCAAATGAACACTTGCAGATTCTACAAAAAGAGTGTTTCATAACTGCTCTAGCAAAGGAAAGGTTCAACTCTGTGAGTTGAACACACACATCACAAAGCAGTTTGTGAGAATGCTTCTGTCCAGTTTTTATTGGAAGATATTCCCGCTTCTAACAAAGGCCTGAAAGAGCTCCAAATATCCACTTGCAGATGCTGCAAAAAGTCTCTTTCCAAACTGCTCCATGAAAAGGAAGGTTCAACTCTGTGAGTTGAATGCACACATCATAAAGAAATTTCAAAGAATGCTTCTGTCTAGGTTTTATGTGAAGATATTTCCTTTTCCACCATAGGCCTCAAAGCGCTCCAAATGAACACTTGCAGATTCTACAAAAAGAGTGTTTCAAAACTGCTCTTTCAAAAGAAGTGTTCAACTCTGTGAGTTGGAGTCATACTTCACAAAGCAGTTTCACAGAACGCTTCTGTTTAGTATTTATGGGAAGATATTCCCCTTTCCAACGAAGGCCTGAAAGGGCTCCAAATATCCACTTGCAGATTCTGCAAAAACACAGTTTCAAAACTGCTCTATCAAAAGGAAGGCTTATCTCTCCGAGTTTAATGCACACATCATAAAGAGGTTTCTGAGAATGCTTCTGCCTGGTTTATAAGTGAAGATATTTCCTTTTCCACCATAGGCCTCAAAGCGCTCCAAATGAACACTTGCAGATTCTACAAAAAGAGTGTTTCAAAACTGCTCTTTCAAAGGAAGTGTTCAACTCTGTCTGTTGGATTCATACTACACAAAGCAGTTTCACAGAGCCCTTCTGTTTAGTTTTTTTGGGAAGATATTCCCGTTTCCAACGAAGGCCTGAAAGGGCTCCAAATATCCACTTGCAGATTCTGCAAAAATAGAGTTTCAAAACTGCTCTGTTAAAAGGAAGGCTTATCTCTCTGAGTTGAATGCAGACATCATAAAGAGGTTTCTGAGAATGCTTCTGCCTGGTTTATATGTGAAGATATTTCCTTTTCCACCCTAGGCCTCAAAGCGCTCCAAATGAACACTTGCAGATTCTACAAAAAGAGTGTTTCATAACTGCTCTAGCAAAGGAAAGGTTCAACTCTGTGAGTTGAACACACACATCACAAAGCAGTTTGTGAGAATGCTTCTGTCCAGTTTTTATTGGAAGATATTCCCGCTTCTAACAAAGGACTGAAAGAGCTCCAAATATCCACTTGCAGATGGTGCAAAAAGACTCTTTCCAAACTGCTCCATGAAAACGAAGGTTCAACTCTGTGAGTTGAATGCACACATCGGAAAGAAGTTTCAAAGAATGCTTCTGTCTAGGTTTTATGTGAAGATATTGCCTTTTCCACCATAGGCCTCAAAGCGCTCCAAATGAACACTTGCAGATTCTACAAAAAGAGTGTTTCAAAACTGCTCTTTCAAAAGAAGTGTTCAACTCTGTGAGTTGGATTCATACTTCACAAAGCAGTTTCACAGAACGCTTCTGTTTAGTTTTTATGGGAAGATATTCCCGTTTCCAACGAAGGCCTGCAAGGGCTCCAAATATCCACTTGCAGATTCTGCAAAAACAGAGTTTCAAAACTGCTCTATCAAAAGGAAGGCTTATCTCTCCGAGTTGAATGCACACATCATAAAGTGGTTTCTGAGAATGCTTCTGCCTTGTTTATAAGTGAAGATATTTCCTTTTCCACCATAGGCCTCAAAGTGCTCCAAATGAACACTTGCAGATTCTACAAAAAGAGTGTTTCAAAACTGCTCTTTCAAAAGAAGTGTTCAACTCTGTGACTTGGATTCAAACTACACAAAGCAGTTTCACAGAACGCTTCTGTTTAGTTTTTTTGGGAAGATATTCCCGTTTCCCACGAAGGCCTGAAAGGGCTAAAATATCCACTTGCAGATTCTGCAAAAATACAGTTTCAAAACTGCTCTATCAAAAGGAAGGCTTATCTCTCTGAGTTGAATGCAGACATCATAAAGAGGTTTCTGAGAATGCTTCTGCCTGATTTATATGTGAAGATATTTCCTTTTCCACCCTAGGCCCCAAAGCGCTCCAAATGAACACTTGCAGATTCTACAAAAAGAGTGTTTCATAACTGCTCTAGCAAAGGAAAGGTTCAACTATGTGAGTTGAACACACACATCACAAAGCAGTTTGTGAGAATGCTTCTGTCCAGTTTTTATGCGAAGATATTATCGCTTCTAACAAAGGACTGAAAGAGCTCCAAATATCCACTTGCAGATGCTGCAAAAAGACTCTTTCCAAACTGCTCTATGAAAAGAAATGTTCAACTCTGTGAGTTGAATGCACACACCATAAACAAGTTTCAAAGAATGCTTCTGTCTAGGTTTTATGTGAAGATATTTCCTTTTCCACCATAGGCCTCAAATCGCTCCAAATGAACACTTGCAGATTCTACAAAAAGAGTGTTTCCAAACTGCTCTTTCAAAAGAAGTGTTCAACTCTGTGAGTTGGATTCATACTTCACAAAGCAGTTTCACAGAACGCTTCTGTTTAGTTTTTATGGGAAGATATTCCCGTTTCCAACGAAGGCCTGAAATGGCTCCAAATAACCACTTGCAGATTCTGCAAAAACACAGTTTCATAACTGCTCTATCAAAAGGAAGGCTTATCTCTCCGAGCTGAATGCACACATCATAAAGAGGTTTCTGAGAATGCTTCTCCCTGGTTTATAAGTGAAGATATTTCCTTTTGAACCATAGGCCGCAAAGCGCTCCAAATTAACACTTGCCGATTCTACAAATAGAGTGTTTCAAAACACCTCTTTCAAAGGAAGTGTTCAACTCTGTGAGTTGGATTCATTCTACACAAAGCAGTTTCACAGAACGCTTCTGTTTAGTTTTTATGGGAAGATATTCACGTTTCCAACCAAGGCCAGAAAGGGCTAAAATATCCACTTGCAGATTCCGCAAAAATAGAGTTTCAAAACTGCTCTATCAAAAGGAAGGCTTATCTCTCTGAGTTGAATGCACAGATCATAAAGAGGTTTCTGAGAATGCTTCTGCCTGGTTTATATGTGAAGATATTTCCTTTTCCACACTAGGCCTCAAAGCGCTCCAAATGAACACTTGCAGATTCTACAAAAAGACTGTTTCATAGCTACTCTAGCAAAGGAAAGGTTCAACTCTGTGAGTTGAACACACACATCACAAAGCAGCTTGTGAGAATGTTTCTGTCCAGTTTTTAAGAGAAGATATTCCCGCTTCTATCAAAGAACTGAAAGAGCTCCAAATATCCACTTGCAGAAGCTGAAAAAAGACTCTTTCCAAACGGCTCTGTGAAAAGGAAGGTTCAACTCTGTGAGTTGAATGCACACATCATAAAGAAGTTTCAAAGAATGCTTCTGTCTAGGTTTTATGTGAAGATATTTACTTTTCCACCATAGGCCTCAAAGCGCTCCTAATGAACACTTGCAGATTCTACAAAAAGAGTGTTACAAAACTGCTCTTTCAAAAGAAGTGTTCAACTCTGTGAGTTGGATTCATACTTCACAAAGAAGTTTCACAGAACGCTTCTGTTTAGTTTTTATGGGAAGATATTCCTGTTTCAAACGAAGGCCTGAAAGGGCTCCAAATATCCACTTGCATATTATGCCAAAACAGAGTTTCAAAACTGCTCTATCAAAAGGAAGGCTTATCGCTCCGAGTTGAATTCACACATCATAGAGTTTTCTGAGAATGCTTCTGCCTGGTTTATAAGTGAAGATATTTCCTATTCCACCATAGTCCTCAAAGCGCTCCAAATGAACACTTGCAGATTCTACAAAAAGAGTGTTTCAAAACAGCTCTTTCAAAGGAAGTGTTCAACTCTGTGAGTTGGATTCATACTACAGAAAGCAGTTTCACAGAACGCTTCTGTTTAGTTTTTATGGGAAGATATTCCCGTTTCCAACGAAGGCCTGAAAGGGCTCCAAATATCCACTTGCAAATTCTGCAAAAATAGAGTTTCGAAACTGCTCTGTCAAAAGGAAGGCTTACCTCTCTGAGTTGAATGCAGACATCATAAAGAGGTTTCTGAGAATGCTTCTGCCTGGTTTATATGTGAAGATATTTCCTTTTCCACCCTAGGCCTCAAAGCGCTCCAAATGAACACTTGCAGATTCTACAAAAAGAGTGTTTCATAACTGCTCTAGCAAAGGAAAGGTTCAACTCTGTGAGTTGAACACACACATCACAAAGCAGTTTGTGAGAATGCTTCTGTCCAGTTTTTATGAGAAGATATTCCCGCTCCTAACAAAGGCTCAAAAAGCTCCAAATATCCACTTGCAGATGCTGCAAAAAGACTCTTTCCAAACTGCTCCATGAAAAGGAAGGTTCAACTCTGTGAGTTGAATGCACACATCATAAAGAAGTTTCAAAGAATGCTTCTGTCTAGGTTTTATGTGAAGATATTTCCTTTTCCACCATAGGCCTCAAAGCGCTCCAAATGAACAGTTGCAGATTCTACAAAAAGAGTGTTTCAAAACTGCTCTTTCAAAAGAAGTGTTCAACTCTGTGAGTTGGATTCATACTTCACAAAGCAGTTTCACAGAACGCTTCTGTTTAGTTTTTATGGGAAGATTTTCCCGTTTCCAACGAAGGCCTGAAAGGGCTCCAAATATCCACTTGCAGATTCTGCAAAACCACAGTTTCAAAACTGCTCTATCAAAAGGAATGCTTATCTCCCCGAGTTGAATGCAGACATCATAAAGATGTTTCTGACAATGCTTCTCCCTGGTTTATAAGTGAACATATTTCCTTTTCCACCATAGGCCTCAAAGCGCTCCAAATGAACACTTGCCGATTCTACAAAAAGAGTGTTTCAAAACAGCTCTTTCAAAGGAAGTGTTCAACTCTGTGAGTTGGATTCATACTACACAAAGCAGTTTCACAGAACGCTTTTGTTTAGTTTTTATGGGAAGATATTCCCGTTTCCAACGAAGGCCTGAAAGGGCTCCAAATATCCACTTGCAGATTCTGCAAAAATAGAGTTTCAAAACTGCTCTGTTAAAAGGAAGGCTTATCTCTCTGAATTCAATGCAGACATCATAAAGTGGTTTCTGAGAATGCTTCTGCCTGGTTTATATGTGAAGATAATTCCTTTTCCACCATAGGCCTCAAAGCGCTCCAAATGAACACTTGCAGATTCTACAAAAAGAGTATTTCATAACTGCTCTAGCAAAGGAAAGGTTCAACTCTGTGAGTTGAACACACACATCACAAAGCAGTTTGTGAGAATGCTTCTGTCCAGTTTTTAAGAGAAGATATTCCCGCTTCTAACAAAGAACTGAAAGAGCTCCAAATATCCACTTGCAGAAGCTGAAAAAAGACTCTTTCCTAAATGGCTCCGTGAAAAGGAAGGTTCAACTCTGTGAGTTGAGTGCACACATCATAAAGAAGTTTCAAAGAATGCTTCTGTCTAGGTTTTATGTGAAGATATTTCCTTTTCCACCATAGGCCTCAAAGCGCTCCAAATGAACACTTGCAGATTCTACAAAAAGAGTGTTTCAAAACTGCTCTTTCAAAAGAAGTGTTCAACTCTGTGAGGTGGATTCATACTTCACAAAGCAGTTTCACAGAACGCTTCTGTTTAGTATTTATGGGAAGATATTCCCGTTTCCAACGAAGGCCTGAAAGGGCTCCAAATATCCACTTGCAGATTCTGCAAAAACACAGTTTCAAAACTGCTCTATCAAAAGGAAGGCTTATCTCTCCGAGTTGAATGCACACATCATAAAGTGGTTTCTGAGAATGCTTCTCCCTGGTTTATAAGTGAAGATATTTCCTTTTCCACCATAGGCCTCAAAGCGCTCCAAATGAACACTTGCAGATTCTACAAAAAGAGTGTTTCAAAACTGCTCTTTCAAAGGAAGTGTTCAACTCTGTGTGTTGGATTCATACTACACAAAGCAGTTTCACAGAGGCCTTCTGTTTAGTTTTTTTGGGAAGATATTCCCGTTTCCAACGAAGGCCTGAAAGGGCTCCAAATATCCACTTGCAGATTCTGCAAAAATAGAGTTTCAAAACTGCTTTGTTAAAAGGAAGGCTTATCTCTCTGAATTGAATGCAGACATCATAAAGAGGTTTCTGAGAATGCTTCTGCCTGGTTTATATGTGAAGATATTTCCTTTTCCACCCTAGGCCTCAAAGCGCTCCAAATGAACACTTGCAGATTCTACAAGAAGAGTGTTTCATAACTGCTCTAGCAAAGGAAAGGTTCAAATCTGTGAGTTGAACACACACATCACGAAGCAGTTTGTGAGAATGCTTCTGTCCAGTTTTTATGAGAAGATATTCCCGCTTCTAACAAAGGCCTGAAAGAGCTCCAAATATCCACTTGCAGATGCTGCAAAAAGACTCTTTCCAAACTGCTCCATGAAAAGGAATGTTCAACTCTGTGAGTTGAATGCACACATCATAAAGAAGTTTCAAAGAATGCTTCTGTCTAGGTTTTATGTGAAGATATTTCCTTTTCCACCATAGGCCTCAAAGCGCTCCAAATGAACACTTGCAGATTCTACAAAAAGAGTGTTTCAAAACTGCTCTTTCAAAAGAAGTGTTCAACTCTGTGAGTTGGATTCATACTTCACAAAGCAGTTTCACAGAACGCTTCTGTTTACTATTTATGGGAAGATATTCCCGTTTCCAACGAAGGCCTGAAAGGGCTCCAAATATCCACTTGCAGATTCTGCAAAAACACACTTTCAAAACTGCTCTATCAAAAGGAAGGCTTATCTCTCCGAGTTGAATGCACACATCATAAAGTGGTTTCTGAGAATGCTTCTGCCTTGTTTATAAGTGAAGATATTTCCTTTTCCACCATAGGCCTCAAAGCGCTCCAAATGAACACTTGCAGATTCTACAAAAAGAGTGTTTCAAACTGCTCTTTCAAAAGAAGTGTTCAACTCTGTGAGTTGGATTCATACTACGCAAAGCAGTTTCACAGAACGCTTCTGTTTAGTTTTTTTGGGAAGATATTCCCGTTTTCCACGAAGGCCTGAAAGGGTTAAAATATCCACTTGCAGATTCTGCAAAAATACAGTTTCAAAACTGCTGTATCAAAAGGAAGGCTTACCTCTCTGAGTTGAATGCACAGATCATAAAGAGGTTTCTGAGAATGCTTCTGCCTGGTTTATATGTGAAGATATTTCCTTTTCCACCCTAGGCCTCAAAGCGCTCCAAATGAACACTTGCAGATTCTACAAAAAGAGTGTTTCATAGCTGCTCTAGCAAAGGAAACGTTCAACTCTGTGAGTTGAACACACACATCACAAAGCAGTTTGTGAGAATGCTTCTGTCCAGTTTTTATTGGAAGATATTCCCGCTTCTAACAATGGCCTGAAAGAGCTCCAAATATCCACTTGCAGATGCTGCAAAAAGACTCTTTCCAAACTGCTCCATGAAAAGGAAGGTTCAACTCTGTGAGTTGATTGCACACATCCGAAAGAAGTTTCAAAGAATGCTTCTGTCTAGGTTTTATGTGAAGATATTTCCTTTTAAACCATAGGCCTCAAAGCGCTCCAAATGAACACTTGCAGATTCTACAAAAAGAGTGTTACAAAACTGCTCTTTCAAAAGAAGTGTTCAACTCTGTGAGTTGGATTCATACTTCACAAAGCAGTTTCACAGAACGCTTCTGTTTAGTTTTTATGGGAAGATATTCCCGTTTCAAACGAAGGCCTGAAAGGGCTCCAAATATCCACTTGCATATTATGCCAAAACAGAGTTTCAAAACTGCTCTATCAAAAGGAAGGCTTATCGCTCCGAGTTGAATGCACACATCATAGAGTTTTCTGAGAATCCTTCTGCCTGGTTTATAAGTGAAGATATTTCCTTTTCCACCATAGGCCTCAAAGCGCTCCAAATGAACACTTGCAGATTCTACAAAAAGAGTGTTTCCAAACAGCTCTTTCAAAGGAAGTGTTCAACTCTGTTAGTTGGATTCATACTACAGAAAGCAGTTTCACAGAACGCTTCTGTTTAGTTTTTATGGGAAGTTATTCCCGTTTCCAACGAAGGCCTGAAAGGGCTCCTAATATCCACTTGCAAATTCTGCAAAAATAGAGTTTCAAAACTGCTCTGTCAAAAGGAAGGCTTATCTCTCTGAGTTGAATGCAGACATCATAAAGAGGTTTCTGAGAATGCTTCTGCCTGGTTTATATGTGAAGATATTTCCTTTTCCACCGTAGGCCTCAAAGCGCTCCAAATGAACACTTGCAGATTCTACAAAAAGAGTGTTTCATAACTGCTCTAGCAAAGGAAAGGTTCAACTCTGTGAGTTGAACACACACATCACAAAGCAGTTTGTGAGAATGCTTCTGTCCAGTTTTTATGAGAAGATATTCCCGCTTCTAACAAAGGCCTGAAAGAGCTCCAAATATCCACTTGCAGATGCTGCAAAAAGACTCTTTCCAAACTGCTCCATGAAAAGGAAGGTTCAACTCTGTGAGTTGAATGCACACATCATAAAGAAGTTTCAAAGAATGCTTCTGTCTAGGTTTTATGTGAAGATATTTCCTTTTCCACCATAGGCCTCAAAGCGCTCCAAATGAACAGTTGCAGATTCTACAAAAAGAGTGTTTCAAAACTGCTCTTTCAAAAGAAGTGTTCAACTCTGTGAGGTGGATTCATACTTCACAAAGCAGTTTCACAGAACGCTTCTGTTTAGTTTTTATGGGAAGGTATTCCCGTTTCCAACGAAGGCCTGAAAGGGCTCCAAATATCCACTTGCAGATTCTGCACAAACACAGTTTCAAAACTGCTCTATCAAAAGGAAGGCTTATTTCTCCGAGTTGAATGCAGACATCATAAAGATGTTTCTGACAATGCTTCTCCCTGGTTTATAAGTGAAGATGTTTCCTTTTCCACCATAGGCCTCAAATCGCTCCAAATGAACACTTGCCGATTCTACAAAAAGAGTGTTTCAAAACAGCTCTTTCAAAGGAAGTGTTCAACTCTGTGAGTTGGATTCATACTACACAAAGCAGTTTCACAGAACGTTTTTGTTTAGTTTTTATGGGAAGATATTCCCGTTTCCAACGAAGGCCTGAAAGGGCTCCAAATATCCACTTGCAGATTCTGCAAAAATAGAGTTTCAAAACTGCTCTGTTAAAAGGAAGGCTTATCTCTCTGAATTGAATGCAGACATCATAAAGTGGTTTCTGAGAATGCTTCTGCCTGGTTTATATGTGAAGATAATTCCTTTTCCACCATAGGCCTCAAAGCGCTCCAAATGAACACTTGCAGATTCTACAAAAAGAGTGTTTCATAACTGCTCTAGCAAAGGAAAGGTTCAACTCTCTGAGTTGAACACACACATCACAAAGCAGTTTGTGAGAATGCTTCTGTCCAGTTTTTAAGAGAAGATATTCCCGCTTCTAACAAAGAACTGAAAGAGCTCCAAATATCCACTGGCAGAAGCTGAAAAAAGACTCTTTCCTAAATGGCTCCGTGAAAAGGAAGTTTCAACTCTGTGAGTTGAATGCACACATCATAAAGAAGTTTCAAAGAATGCTTCTGTCTAGGTTTTATGTGAAGATATTTCCTTTTCCACCATAGGCCTCAAAGCGCTCCAAATGAACACTTGCAGATTCTACAAAAAGAGTGTTTCATAACTGCTCTAGCAAAGGAAAGGTTCAACTCTGTGAGTTGAACCCACACATCACAAAGCAGTTTGTGAGAATGCTTCTGTCCAGTTTTTATGAGAAGATATTCCCGCTTCTAACAAAGAACTGAAAGAGCTCCAAATATCCACTTGCAGAAGCTGAAAAAAGACTCTTTCCAAACGGCTCCGTGAAAAGGAAGGTTCTACTCTGTGAGTTGAATGCACACATCATAAAGAAGTTTCAAAGAATGCTTATGTCTAGGTTTTACGTGAAGATATTTCCTTTTCCACCATAGGCCTCAAAGCGCTCCAAATGAACACTTGCAGATTCTACAAAAAGAGTGTTTCAAAACTGATCTTTCAAAAGAAGTGTTCAACTCTGTGAGTTGGATTCATACTTCACAAAGCAGTTTCACAGAACGCTTCTGTTTACTTTTTATGGGAAGATATTCCCGTTTCCAACGAAGGCCTGAAAGGGCTCCAAATATCCACTTGCAGATTCTGCAAAAACACAGTTTAAAAACTGCTCTATCAAAAGGAAGGCTTATCTCTCCGAGTTGAATGCACACATCATAAAGTGGTTTCTGAGAATGCTTCTGCCTTGTTTATAAGTGAAGATATTTCCTTTTCCACCATAGGCCACAAAGCGCTCCAAATGAACACTTGCAGATTCTACAAAAAGAGTGTTTCAAAACTGCTCTTTCAAAAGAAGTGTTCAACTCTGTGAGTTGGATTCATACTACGTAAAGCAGTTTCACAGTACGCTTCTGTTTAGTTTTTTTGGGAAGATATTCCCGTTTCCCACGAAGGCCTGAAAGGGCTAAAATATCCACTTGCAGATTCTGCAAAAATACACTTTCAAAACTGCTCTATCAAAAGGAAGGCTTATCTCTCTGAGTTGAATGCAGACATCATAAAGAGGTTTCTGAGAATGCTTCTGCCTGGTTTATTTGTGAAGATATTTCCTTTTCCACCATAGGCCTCAAAGCGCTCCAAATGAACACTTGCAGATTCTACAAAAAGAGTGTTTCATAACTGCTCTAGGAAAGGAAAGGTTCAACTCTGTGAGTTGAACACACACATCACAAAGCAGTTTGTGAGAATGCTTCTGTCCAGTTTTTAAGAGAAGATATTCCCGCTTCTAACAAAGGCCTGAAAGAGCTCCAAATATCCACTTGCAGATGCTGCAAAAAGACTCTTTCCAAACTGCTCCATGAAAAGGAAGGTTCAACTCTGTGAGTTGAATGCAAACATCATAAGGAAATTTCAAAGAATGCTTCTGTCTAGGTTTTATGTGAAGACATTTCCTTTTCCACCATAGGCCTCAAAGCGCTCCAAATGAACACTTGCAGATTCTACAAAAAGAGTGTTTCAAAACTGCTCTTTCAAAAGAAGTGTTCAACTCTGTGAGTTGGAGTCATACTTCACAAAGCAGTTTCACAGAACGCTTCTGTTTAGTATTTATGGGAAGATATTCCCGTTTCCAACGAAGGCCTGAAAGGGCTCCAAATATCCACTTGCAGATGCTGCAAAAATAGAGTTTCAAAACTGCTCTGTTAAAAGGAAGGCTTATCTCTCTGAATTGAATGCAGACATCATAAAGGGGTTTCTGAGAATGCTTCTGCCTGGTTTATATGTGAAGATATTTCCTTTTCCACCCTAGGCCTCAAAGCGCTCCAAATGAACACTTGCAGATTCTACAAAAAGAGTGTTTCATAACTGTTCTAGCAAAGGAAAGTTTCAACTCTGTGAGTTGAACACACACATCACAAAGCAGGTTGTGAGAATGCTTCTGTCCAGTTTTTATTGGAAGATATTCCGGCTTCTAAAAAGGCCTGAAAGAGCTCCAAATATCCACTTGCAGATGCTGCAAAAAGACTCTTTCCAAACTGCTCCATGAAAAGGTAGATTCAACTCTGTGAGTTCAATGCACACATCATAAAGGAGTTTCAAAGAATGCTTCTGTCTAGGTTTTATGTGAAGATATTTCCTTTTCCACCATAGGCCTCAAAGCCCTCCAAATGAACACTTACAGATTCTACAAAAAGAGTGTTTCATACCTGCTCTAGCAAAGGAAAGGTTCAACTCTGTGAGTTGAACAAACACATCACAAAGCAGTTTGTGAGAATGCTTCTGTCCAGTTTTTATGAGAAGATATTCCCGCTTCTAACAAAGGACTGAAAGAGCTCCAAATATCCACTTTCAGATGCTGCAAAAAGACTCTTTCCAAACTGCTCCATGAAATGGAATGTTCAACTCTGTGAGTTTAATGCACACATCATAAAGAGGTTTCTGAGAATGCTTCTCCCTGGTTTAAAAGTGAAGATATTTCCTCTTCCACCATAGGCCTCATAGCGCTCCAAGTGAACAGTTGCCGATTCTACAAAAAGAGTGTTTCAAAACAGCTCTTTCAAAGGAAGTGTTCAACTCTGTGAGTTGGATTCATATTACACAAAGCAGTTTCACAGAACGCTTCTGTTTAGTTTTATGGGAAGATATTCCCGTTTCCAACGAAGGCCTGAAAGGGCTCCAAATATCCACTTGCAAAATCTGCAAAAATAGAGTTTCAAAACTGCTCTGTTAAAAGGAAGGCTTATCTCTCTGAGTTGAATGCAGACATCATAAAGAGGTTTCTGAGAATGCTTCTGCCTGGTTTATATGTGAAGATAGTTCCTTTTCCACCATAGGCCTCAAAGCGCTCCAAAAGAACACTTGCAGATTCTACAAAAAGAGTGTTTCATAATTGCTCTAGCAAAGGAAAGGATCAACTCAGTGAGTTGAACACACACATCACAAAGCAGTTTGTGAGAATGCTTCTGTCCAGTTTTTATGAGAAGATATTCCCGCTTCTAACAAAGGCCTGAAAGAGCTCCAAATATCCACTTGCAGATGCTGCAAAAAGACTATTTCCAAACTTCTCCATGAAAAGGAAGGTTCAACTCTGTGAGTTGAATGCACACATCATAAAAAAGTTTCAAAGAATGCTTCTGTCTAGGTTTTATGTGAAGATATTTCCTTTTCCACCATAGGCCTCAAAGCGCTCCAAATGAACACTTGCAGATTCTACAAAAAGAGTGTTTCAAAACTGCTCTTTCAAAAGAAGTGTTCAACTCTGTTAGTTGGATTCATACTTCACAAAGCAGTTTCACAGAACGCTTCTGTTTACTTTTTATGGGAAGATATTCCCGTTTCCAACGAAGGCCTGAAAGGGCTCCAAATATCCACTTGCAGATTCTGCAAAAACACAGTTTCTAAACTGCTCTATCAAAAGGAAGGCTTATCTCTCCGAGTTGAATGCACACATCATAAAGTGGTTTCTGAGAATACTTCTGCCTTGTTTATAAGTGGAGATATTTCCTTTTCCACCATAGGCCTCAAAGCGCTCCAAATGAACACTTGCAGATTCTACAAAAAGAGTGTTTCAAAACTGCTCTTTCAAAAGAAGTGTTCAACTCTGTGAGTTGGATTCATACTTCACAAAGCAATTTCACAGAATGCTTCTGTTTAGTTTTTATGGGAAGATATTCCCGTTTCAAACGAAGGCCTGAAAGGGCTCCAAATATCCACTTTCATATTATGCCAAAACAGAGTTTCAAAACTGCTCTATCAAAAGGAAGGCTTATCGCTACGAGTTGAATGCACACATCATAGAGTTTTCTGAGAATGCTTCTGCCTGGTTTATAAGTGAAGATATTTCCTTTTCCTCCATAGGCCTCAAAGCGCTCCAAATGAACACTTGCAGATTCTACAAAAAGAGTGTTTCAAAACAGCTCTTTCAAAGGAAGTGTTCAACTCTGTTAGTTGGATTCATACTACAGAAAGCAGTTTCACAGAACGCTTCTGTTTAGTTTTTATGGGAAGATATTCCCGTTTCCAACGAAGGCCTGAAAGGGCTCCAAATATCCACTTGCAAATTCTGCAAAAATAGAGTTTCAAAACTGCTCTGTCAAAAGGAAGGCTTATCTCTCTGAGTTGAATGCAGACATCATAAAGAGGTTTCTGAGAATGCTTCTGCCTGGTTTATATGTGAAGATATTTCCTTTTCCACCGTAGGCCTCAAAGCGCTCCAAATGAACACTTGCAGATTCTACAAAAAGAGTGTTTCATAACTGCTCTAGCAAAGGAAAGGTTCAACTCTGTGAGTTGAACACACACATCACAAAGCAGTTTGTGAGAATGCTTCTGTCCAGTTTTTATGAGAAGATATTCCCGCTTCTAACAAAGGCCTGAAAGAGCTCCAAATATCCACTTGCAGATGCTGCAAAAAGACTGTTTCCAAACTTCTCCATGAAAAGGAAGGTTCAACTCTGTGAGTTGAATGCACACATCATAAAAAAGTTTCTGAGAATGCTTCTCCCTGGTTTATAATTGAAGATATTTCCTTTTGAACCATAGGCCTCAAAGCGCTCCAAATGAACACTTGCAGATTCTACAAAAAGAGTGTTTCAAAACACCTCTTTCAAAGGAAGTGTTCAACTCTGTGAGTTGGATTCATACTACACAAAGCAGTTTCACAGAACGCTTCTGTTCAGTTTTTATGGGAAGATATTCACGTTTCCAACGAAGGCCTGAAAGGGCTCCAAATATCCACTTGCAGATTCTGCAGAAATAGAGTTTCAAAACTGCTCTGTTAAAAGGAAGGCTTATCTCTCTGAGTTGAATGCAGACATCATAAAGAGGTTTCTGAGAATGCTTCTGCCTGGTTTATATGTGAAGATATTTCCTTTTCCACCATAGGCCTCAAAGCGCTCCAAATGAACACTTGCAGATTCTACAAAAAGAGTGTTTCATAACTGCTCTAGCAAAGGAAAGGTTCAACTCTGTGAGTTGAACACACACATCACAAAGCAGTTTGTGAGAATGCTTCTGTCCAGTTTTTATTGGAAGATATTCCCGCTTCTAACAAAGGCCTGAAAGAGCTCCAAATATCCACTTGCAGATGCTGTAAAAAGACTCTTTCCAAACTGCTCCATGAAAAGGAATGTTCAACAGTGTGAGTTGAATGCACACATCATAAAGAAGTTTCAAAGAATGCTTCTGTCTAGGTTTTATGTGAAGATATTTCCTTTTCCACCATAGGCCTCAAAGCGCTCCAAATGAACACTTGCAGATTCTACAAAAAGAGTGTTTCAAAACAGCTCTTTCAAAGGAAGTGTTCAACTCTGTGAGTTGGATTCATACTACAGAAAGCAGTTTCACAGAACGCTTCTGTTTAGTTTTTATTGGAAGATATTCCCGTTTCCAACGAAGGCCTCAAAGGGCTCCAAATATCCACTTGCAAATTCTGCAAAAATAGAGTTTCAAAACTGCTCTGTCAAAAGGAAGGCTTATCTCTCTGAGTTGAATGCAGACATCATAAAGAGGTTTCTGAGAATGCTTCTGCCTGGTTTATATGTGAAGATATTTCCTTTTCCACCGTAGGCCTCAAAGCGCTCCAAATGAACACTTGCAGATTCTACAAAAAGAGGGTTTCATAACTGCTCTAGCAAAGGAAAGGTTCAACTCTGTGAGTTGAACACACACATCACAAAGCAGATTGTGAGAATGCTTCTGTCCAGTTTTTATTGGAAGATATTCCCGCTTCTAACAAAGGCCTGAAAAGCTCCAAATATCCACTTGCAGATGCTGCAAAAAGACTCTTTCCAAACTGCTCCATGAAAAGGAAGGTTCAACTCTGTGAGTTGAATGCACACATCATAAAGAAATTTCAAAGAATGCTTCTGTCTAGGTTTTATGTGAAGATATTTCCTTTTCCACCATAGGCCTCAAAGCGCTCCAAATGAACACTTGCAGATTCTACAAAAAGAGTGTTTCAAAACTGCTCTTTCAAAAGAAGTGTTCAACTCTGTGAGTTGGAGTCATACTTCACAAAGCAGTTTCACAGAACGCTTCTGTTTAGTTTTTATGGGAAGATATTCCCGTTTCCAACGAAGGCCTGAAAGGGCTCCAAATATCAACTTGCACATTCAGCAAAAACACAGTTTCAAAACTGCTCTATCAAAAGGAAGGCTTATCTCTCCGAGTTGAATGCACACATCATAAAGAGGTTTCTGAGAATGCTTCTGCCTGGTTTATAAGTGAAGATATTTCCTTTTCCACCATAGGCCTCAAAGCGCTCCAAATGAACACTTGCAGATTCTACAAAAAGAGTGTTTCCAAACAGCTCTTTCAAAGGAAGTGTTCAACTCTGTTAGTTGGATTCATACTACAGAAAGCAGTTTCACAGAACGCTTCTGTTTAGTTTTTTTGGGAAGTTATTCCCGTTTCCAACGAAGGCCTGAAAGGGCTCCTAATATCCACTTGCAAATTCTGCAAAAATAGAGTTTCAAAACTGCTCTGTCAAAAGGAAGGCTTATCTCTCTGAGTTGAATGCAGACATCATAAAGAGGTTTCTGAGAATGCTTCTGCCTGGTTTCTATGTGAAGATATTTCCTTTTCCACCGTAGGCCTCAAAGCGCTCCAAATGAACACTTGCAGATTCTACAAAAAGAGTGTTTCATAACTGCTCTAGCAAAGGAAAGGTTCAACTCTGTGAGTTGAACACACACATCACAAAGCAGTTTGTGAGAATGCTTCTGTCCAGTTTTTATGAGAAGATATTCCCGCTTCTAACAAAGGCCTGAAAGAGCTCCAAATATCCACTTGCAGATGCTGCAAAAAGACTCTTTCCAAACTGCTCCATGAAAAGGAAGGTTCAACTCTGTGAGTTGAATGCACACATCATAAAGAAGTTTCAAAGAATGCTTCTGTCTA
Organism: Pongo pygmaeus; assembly: GCF_028885625.2. Lineage (NCBI taxonomy): Eukaryota > Metazoa > Chordata > Mammalia > Primates > Hominidae > Pongo > Pongo pygmaeus. Next base: position 24,476,814 of record NC_085930.1, read on the forward strand.
GGTTTTATGTGAAGATATTTCCTTTTCCACCATAGGCCTCAAAGCGCTCCAAATGAACAGTTGCAGATTCTACAAAAAGAGTGTTTCAAAACTGCTCTTTGAAAAGAAGTGTTCAACTCTGTGAGGTGGATTCATACTTCACAAAGCAGTTTCACAGAACGCTTCTGTTTAGTTTTTATGGGAAGATATTCCCGTTTCCAACGAAGGCCTGAAAGGGCTCCAAATATCCACTTGCAGATTCTGCAAAAACACAGTTTCAAAACTGCTCTATCAAAAGGAAGGCTTATTTCTCCGAGTTGAATGCAGACATCATAAAGATGTTTCTGAAAATGCTTCTCCCTGGTTTATAAGTGAAGATATTTCCTTTTCCACCATAGGCCTCAAAGCGCTCCAAATGAACACTTGCCGATTCTACAAAAAGAGTGTTTCAAAACAGCTCTTTCAAAGGAAGTGTTCAACTCTGTGAGTTGGATTCATACTACACAAAGCAGTTTCACAGAACGTTTTTGTTTAGTTTTTATGGGAAGATATTCCCGTTTCCAACGAAGGCCTGAAAGGGCTCCAAATATCCACTTGCAGATTCTGCAAAAATAGAGTTTCAAAACTGCTCTGTTAAAAGGAAGGCTTATCTCTCTGAATTGAATGCAGACATCATAAAGTGGTTTCTGAGAATGCTTCTGCCTGGTTTATATGTGAAGATAATTCCTTTTCCACCATAGGCCTCAAAGCGCTCCAAATGAACACTTGCAGATTCTACAAAAAGAGTGTTTCATAACTGCTCTAGCAAAGGAAAGGTTCAACTCTCTGAGTTGAACACACACATCACAAAGCAGTTTGTGAGAATGCTTCTGTCCAGTTTTTAAGAGAAGATATTCCCGCTTCTAACAAAGAACTGAAAGAGCTCCAAATATCCACTTGCAGAAGCTGAAAAAAGACTCTTTCCTAAATGGCTCCGTGAAAAGGAAGGTTCAACTCTGTGAGTTGAATGCACACATCATAAAGAAGTTTCAAAGAATGCTTCTGTCTAGGTTTTATGTGAAGATATTTCCTTTTCCACCATAGGCCTCAAAGCACTCCAAATGAACACTTGCAGATTCTACAAAAAGAGTGTTTCATAACTGCTCTAGCAAAGGTAAGGTTCAATTCTGTGAGTTGAACACACACATCACAAAGCAGTTTGTGAGAATGCTTCTGTCCAGTTTTTATGAGAAGATATTCCCGCTTCTAACAAAGAACTGAAAGAGCTCCAAATATCCACTTGCAGAAGCTGAAAAAAGACTCTTTCCAAACGGCTCCGTGAAAAGGAAGGTTCTACTCTGTGAGTTGAATGCACACATCATAAAGAAGTTTCAAAGAATGCTTATGTCTAGGTTTTACGTGAAGATATTTCCTTTTCCACCATAGGCCTCAAAGCGCTCCAAATGAACACTTGCAGATTCTACAAAAAGAGTGTTTCAAAACTGCTCTTTCAAAAGAAGTGTTCAACTCTGTGAGTTGGATTCATACTTCACAAAGCAGTTTCACAGAACGCTTCTGTTTACTTTTTATGGGAAGATATTCCCGTTTCCAACGAAGGCCTGAAAGGGCTCCAAATATCCACTTGCAGATTCTGCAAAAACACAGTTTCAAAACTGCTCTATCAAAAGGAAGGCTTATCTCTCCGAGTTGAATGCACACATCATAAAGTGGTTTCTGAGAATGCTTCTGCCTTGTTTATAAGTGAAGATATTTCCTTTTCCACCATAGGCCACAAAGCGCTCCAAATGAACACTTGCAGATTCTACAAAAAGAGTGTTTCAAAACTGCTCTTTCAAAAGAAGTGTTCAACTCTGTGAGTTGGATTCATACTACGCAAAGCAGTTTCACAGTACGCTTCTGTTTAGTTTTTTTGGGAAGATATTCCCGTTTCCAACGAAGGCCTGAAAGGGCTCCAAATATCCACTTGCAGATTCTGCAAAAACACAGTTTCAAAACTGCTCTATCAAAAGGAAGGCTTATCTCTCCGAGTTGAATGCACACATCATAAAGTGGTTTCTGAGAATACTTCTGCCTTGTTTATAAGTGAAGATATTTCCTTTTCCACCATAGGCCTCAAAGCGCACCAAATGAGCACCTGCAGATTCTACAAAAAGAGTGTTTCAAAACTGCTCTTTCAAAAGAAGTGTTCAACTCTGTGAGTTGGATTCATACTACACAAAGCAGTTTCGCAGAACGCTTCTGTTTAGTTTTTATGGGAAGATATTCCCGTTTCAAACGAAGGCCTGAAAGGGCTCCAAATATCCACTTGCATATTATGACAAAACAGAGTTTCAAAACTGCTCTATCAAAAGGAAGGCTTATCGCTCCTAGTTGAATGCACACATCATAGAGTTTTCTGAGAATGCTTCTGCCTGGTTTATAAGTGAAAATATTTCCTTTTCCACCATAGGCCATAAAGCGCTCCAAATGAACACTTGCAGATTCTACAAAAAGAGTGTTTCAAAAGAGCTCTTTCAAAGGAAGTGTTCAACTCTGTGAGTTGGATTCATACTACATAAAGCAGTTTCACAGAACGCTTCTGTTTAGTTTTTATGGTAAGATATTCCCGTTTCCAACGAAGGCCTGAAAGGGCTCCAAATATCCACTTGCAGTTTCTGCAAAAATAGAGTTTCAAAACTGCTCTGTTAAAAGGAAGGCTTATCTCTCTGAGTTGAATGCAGACATCATAAAGGGGTTTCTGAGAATGCTTCTGCCTGGTTTATATGTGAAGATATTTCCTTTTCCACCCTAGGCCTCAAAGCGCTCCAAATGAACACTTGCAGATTCTACAAAAAGAGTGTTTCATAACTGTTCTAGCAAAGGAAAGTTTCAACTCTGTGAGTTGAACACACACATCACAAAGCAGTTTGTGAGAATGCTTCTGTCCAGTTTTTATTGGAAGATATTCCGGCTTCTAAAAAGGCCTGAAAGAACTCCAAATATCCACTTGCAGATGCTGCAAAAAGACTCTTTCCAAACTGCTCCATGAAAAGGAAGGTTCAACTCTGTGAGTTCAATGCACACATCATAAAGGAGTTTCAAAGAATGCTTCTGTCTAGGTTTTATGTGAAGATATTTCCTTTTCCACCATAGGCCTCAAAGCCCTCCAAATGAACACTTACAGATTCTACAAAAAGAGTGTTTCATACCTGCTCTAGCAAAGGAAAGGTTCAACTCTGTGAATTGAACAAACACATCACAAAGCAGTTTGTGAGAATGCTTCTGTCCAATTTTTATGAGAAGATATTCCCGCTTCTAACAAAGGACTGAAAGAGCTCCAAATATCCACTTTCAGATGCTGCAAAAAGACTCTTTCCAAACTGCTCCATGAAATGGAATGTTCAACTCTGTGAGTTTAATGCACACATCATAAAGAGGTTTCTGAGAATGCTTCTCCCTGGTTTATAAGTGAAGATATTTCCTCTTCCACCATAGGCCTCATAGCGCTCCAAGTGAACAGTTGCCGATTCTACAAAAAGAGTGTTTCAAAACAGCTCTTTCAAAGGAAGTGTTCAACTCTGTGAGTTGGATTCATACTACACAAAGCAGTTTCACAGAACGCTTCTGTTTAGTTTTATGGGAAGATATTCCCGTTTCCAACGAAGGCCTGAAAGGGCTCCAAATATCCACTTGCAAAATCTGCAAAAATAGAGTTTCGAAACTGCTCTGTTAAAAGGAAGGCTTATCTCTCTGAGTTGAATGCAGACATCATAAAGAGGTTTCTGAGAATGCTTCTGCCTGGTTTATATGTGAAGATATTTCCTTTTCCACCGTAGGCCTCAAAGCGCTCCAAAAGAACACTTGCAGATTCTACAAAAAGAGTGTTTCATAATTGCTCTAGCAAAGGAAAGGATCAACTCAGTGAGTTGAACACACACATCACAAAGCAGTTTGTGAGAATGCTTCTGTCCAATTTTTATGAGAAGATATTCCCGCTTCTAACAAAGGCCTGAAAGAGCTCCAAATATCCACTTGCAGATGCTGCAAAAAGACTGTTTCCAAACTTCTCCATGAAAAGGAAGGTTCAACTCTGTGAGTTGAATGCACACATCATAAAAAAGTTTCAAAGAATGCTTCTGTCTAGGTTTTATGTGAAGATATTTTCTTTTCCACCATAGGCCTCAAAGCGCTCCAAATGAACACTTGCAGATTCTACAAAAAGAGTGTTTCAAAACTGCTCTTTCAAAAGAAGTGTTCAACTCTGTTATTGGATTCATACTTCACAAAGCAGTTTCACAGAACGCTTCTGTTTACTTTTTATGGGAAAATATTCCCGTTTCCAACGAAGGCCTGAAAGGGCTCCAAATATCCACTTGCAGATTCTGCAAAAACACAGTTTCTAAACTGCTCTATCAAAAGGAAGGCTTATCTCTCCGAGTTGAATGCACACATCATAAAGTGGTTTCTGAGAATACTTCTGCCTTGTTTATAAGTGGAGATATTTCATTTTCCACCGTAGGCCTCAAAGCGCTCCAAATGAACACTTGCAGATTCTACAAAAAGAGTGTTTCAAAAGTGCACTTTCAAAAGAAGTGTTCAACTCTGTGAGTTGGATTCATACTACACAAAGCAGTTTTGCCGAACGCTTCTGCTTAGTTTTTTTGGGAAGATATTCCCGTTTCCAACGAAGGCCTGAAAGGGCTAAAATATCCAGTTGCAGATTCTGCAAAAATACAGTTTCAAAACTGCTCTATCAAAAGGAAGGCTTATCTCTCTGAGTTGAATGCACAGATCACAAAGAGGTTTCTGAGAATGCTTCTGCCTGGTTTATATGTGAAGATATTTCCTTTTCCACCCTAGGCCTCATTGCGCTCCAAATGAATACTTGCAGATTCTACAAAAAGAGTGTTTCATAGCTGCTCTAGCAAAGGAAAGGTTCAACTCTGTGAGTTTAACACACACATCACAAAGCAGTTTGTGAGAATGCTTCTGTCCAGTTTTTATTGGAAGATACTCCCGCTTCTAACAATGGCCTGAAAGAGCTCCAAATATCCACTTGCAGATGCTGCAAAAAGACTCTTTCCAAACTGCTCCATGAAAAGGAAGGTTCAACTCTGTGAGTTGATTGCACACATCCAAAAGAAGTTTCAAAGAATGCTTCTGTCTAGGTTTTATGTGAAGATATTTCCTTTTCCACCATAGGCCTCAAAGCGCTCCAAATGAACACTTGCAGATTCTACAAAAAGAGTGTTACAAAACTGCTCTTTCATAAGAAGTGTTCAACTCTGTGAGTTGGATTCATACTTCACAAAGCAATTTCACAGAATGCTTCTGTTTAGTTTTTATGGGGAGATATTCCCGTTTCAAACGAAGGCCTCAAAGGGCTCCAAATATCCACTTGCATATTATGCCAAAACAGAGTTTCAAAACTGCTCTATCAAAAGGAAGGCTTATCGCTCCGAGTTGAAAGCACACATCATAGAGTTTTCTGAGAATGCTTCTGCCTGGTTTATAAGTGAAGATATTTCCTTTTCCTCCATAGGCCTCAAAGCGCTCCAAATGAACACTTGCAGATTCTACAAAAAGAGTGTTTCAAAACAGCTCTTTCAAAGGAAGTGTTCAACTCTGTTAGTTGGATTCATACTACAGAAAGCAGTTTCACAGAACGCTTCTGTTTAGTTTTTATGGGAAGATATTCCCGTTTCCAACGAAGGCCTGAAAGGGCTCCAAATATCCACTTGCAAATTCTGCAAAAATAGAGTTTCAAAACTGCTCTGTCAAAAGGAAGGCTTATCTCTCTGAGTTGAATGCAGACATCATAAAGAGGTTTCTGAGAATGCTTCTGCCTGGTTTATAAGTGAAGATATTTCCTTTTCCACCGTAGGCCTCAAAGTGCTCCAAATGAACACTTGCAGATTCTACAAAAAGAGTGTTTCATAACTGCTCTAGCAAAGGAAAGGTTCAACTCTGTGAGTTGAACACACACATCACAAAGCAGTTTGTGAGAATGCTTCTGTCCAGTTCTTAAGAGAAGATATTCCCGCTTCTAACAAAGGCCTGAAAGAGCTCCAAATATCCACTTGCAGATGCTGCAAAAAGACTGTTTCCAAACTGCTCCATGAAAAGGAAGGTTCAACTCTGTGAGTTGAATGCACACATCATAAAAAAGTTTCAAAGAATGCTTCTGTCTAGGTTTTATGTGAAGATATTTCCTTTTGAACCATAGGCCTCAAAGCGCTCCAAATGAACACTTGCAGATTCTACAAAAAGAGTGTTTCAAAACACCTCTTTCAAAGGAAGTGTTCAACTCTGTGAGTTGGATTCATACTACACAAAGCAGTTTCACAGAACGCTTCTGTTCAGTTTTTATGGGAAGATATTCACGTTTCCAACGAAGGCCTGAAAGGGCTCCAAATATCCACTTGCAGATTCTGCAGAAATAGAGTTTCAAAACTGCTCTGTTAAAAGGAAGGCTTATCTCTCTGAGTTGAATGCAGACATCATAAAGAGGTTTCTGAGAATGCTTCTGCCTGGTTTATATGTGAAGATATTTCCTTTTCCACCATAGGCCTCAAAGCGCTCCAAATGAACACTTGCAGATTCTACAAAAAGAGTGTTTCATAACTGCTCTAGCAAAGGAAAGGTTCAACTCTTTGAGTTGAACACACACATCACAAAGCAGTTTGTGAGAATGCTTCTGTCCAGTTTTTATTGGAAGATATTCCCGCTTCTAACAAAGGCCTGAAAGAGCTCCAAATATCCACTTGCAGATGCTGTAAAAAGACTCTTTCCAAACTGCTCCATGAAAAGGAATGTTCAACAGTGTGAGTTGAATGCACACATCATAAAGAAGTTTCAAAGAATGCTTCTGTCTAGGTTTTATGTGAAGATATTTCCTTTTCCACCATAGGCCTCAAAGCGCTCCAAATGAACACTTGCAGATTCTACAAAAAGAGTGTTTCAAAACAGCTCTTTCAAAGGAAGTGTTCAACTCTGTGAGTTGGATTCATACTACAGAAAGCAGTTTCACAGAACGCTTCTGTTTAGTTTTTATTGGAAGATATTCCCGTTTCCAACGAAGGCCTCAAAGGGCTCCAAATATCCACTTGCAAATTCTGCAAAAATAGAGTTTCAAAACTGCTCTGTCAAAAGGAAGGCTTATCTCTCTGAGTTGAATGCAGACATCATAAAGAGGTTTCTGAGAATGCTTCTGCCTGGTTTATATGTGAAGATATTTCCTTTTCCACCGTAGGCCTCAAAGCGCTCCAAATGAACACTTGCAGATTCTACAAAAAGAGGGTTTCATAACTGCTCTAGCAAAGGAAAGGTTCAACTCTGTGAGTTGAACACACACATCACAAAGCAGATTGTGAGAATGCTTCTGTCCAGTTTTTATTGGAAGATATTCCCGCTTCTAACAAAGGCCTGAAAAGCTCCAAATATCCACTTGCAGATGCTGCAAAAAGACTCTTTCCAAACTGCTCCATGAAAAGGAAGGTTCTACTCTGTGAGTTGAATGCACACATCATAAAGAAATTTCAAAGAATGCTTCTGTCTAGGTTTTATGTGAAGATATTTCCTTTTCCACCATAGGCCTCAAAGCGCTCCAAATGAACACTTGCAGATTCTACAAAAAGAGTGTTTCAAAACTGCTCTTTCAAAAGAAGTGTTCAACTCTGTGAGTTGGAGTCATACTTCACAAAGCAGTTTCACAGAACGCTTCTGTTTAGTTTTTATGGGAAGATATTCCCGTTTCCAACGAAGGCCTGAAAGGGCTCCAAATATCAACTTGCACATTCAGCGAAAACACAGTTTCAAAACTGCTCTATCAAAAGGAAGGCTTATCTCTCCGAGTTGAATGCACACATCATAAAGAGGTTTCTGAGAATGCTTCTGCCTGGTTTATAAGTGAAGATATTTCCTTTTCCACCATAGGCCTCAAAGCGCTCCAAATGAACACTTGCAGATTCTACAAAAAGAGTGTTTCCAAACAGCTCTTTCAAAGGAAGTGTTCAACTCTGTTAGTTGGATTCATACTACAGAAAGCAGTTTCACAGAACGTTTTTGTTTAGTTTTTATGGGAAGATATTCCCCTTTCCAACGAAGGCCTGAAAGGGCTCCAAATATCCACTTGCAGATTCTGCAAAAATAGAGTTTCAAAACTGCTCTGTTAAAAGGAAGGCTTATCTCTCTGAATTGAATGCAGACATCATAAAGTGGTTTCTGAGAATGCTTCTGCCTGGTTTATATGTGAAGATAATTCCTTTTCCACCATAGGCCTCAAAGCGCTCCAAATGAACACTTGCAGATTCTACAAAAAGAGTGTTTCATAACTGCTCTAGCAAAGGAAAGGTTCAACTCTCTGAGTTGAACACACACATCACAAAGCAGTTTGTGAGAATGCTTCTGTCCAGTTTTTAAGAGAAGATATTCCCGCTTCTAACAAAGAACTGAAAGAGCTCCAAATATCCACTTGCAGAAGCTGAAAAAAGACTCTTTCCTAAATGGCTCCGTGAAAAGGAAGGTTCAACTCTGTGAGTTGAATGCACACATCATAAAGAAGTTTCAAAGAATGCTTCTGTCTAGGTTTTATGTGAAGATATTTCCTTTTCCACCATAGGCCTCAAAGCACTCCAAATGAACACTTGCAGATTCTACAAAAAGAGTGTTTCATAACTGCTCTAGCAAAGGAAAGGTTCAATTCTGTGAGTTGAACACACACATCACAAAGCAGTTTGTGAGAATGCTTCTGTCCAGTTTTTATGAGAAGATATTCCCGCTTCTAACAAAGAACTGAAAGAGCTCCAAATATCCACTTGCAGAAGCTGAAAAAAGACTCTTTCCAAACGGCTCCGTGAAAAGGAAGGTTCTACTCTGTGAGTTGAATGCACACATCATAAAGAAGTTTCAAAGAATGCTTATGTCTAGGTTTTACGTGAAGATATTTCCTTTTCCACCATAGGCCTCAAAGCGCTCCAAATGAACACTTGCAGATTCTACAAAAAGAGTGTTTCAAAACTGCTCTTTCAAAAGAAGTGTTCAACTCTGTGAGTTGGATTCATACTTCACAAAGCAGTTTCACAGAACGCTTCTGTTTACTTTTTATGGGAAGATATTCCCGTTTCCAACGAAGGCCTGAAAGGGCTCCAAATATCCACTTGCAGATTCTGCAAAAACACAGTTTCAAAACTGCTCTATCAAAAGGAAGGCTTATCTCTCCGAGTTGAATGCACACATCATAAAGTGGTTTCTGAGAATGCTTCTGCCTTGTTTATAAGTGAAGATATTTCCTTTTCCACCATAGGCCACAAAGCGCTCCAAATGAACACTTGCAGATTCTACAAAAAGAGTGTTTCAAAACTGCTCTTTCAAAAGAAGTGTTCAACTCTGTGAGTTGGATTCATACTACGCAAAGCAGTTTCACAGTACGCTTCTGTTTAGTTTTTTTGGGAAGATATTCCCGTTTCCAACGAAGGCCTGAAAGGGCTCCAAATATCCACTTGCAGATTCTGCAAAAACACAGTTTCAAAACTGCTCTATCAAAAGGAAGGCTTATCTCTCCGAGTTGAATGCACACATCATAAAGTGGTTTCTGAGAATACTTCTGCCTTGTTTATAAGTGAAGATATTTCCTTTTCCACCATAGGCCTCAAAGCGCACCAAATGAGCACCTGCAGATTCTACAAAAAGAGTGTTTCAAAACTGCTCTTTCAAAAGAAGTGTTCAACTCTGTGAGTTGGATTCATACTACACAAAGCAGTTTCGCAGAACGCTTCTGTTTAGTTTTTATGGGAAGATATTCCCGTTTCAAACGAAGGCCTGAAAGGGCTCCAAATATCCACTTGCATATTATGACAAAACAGAGTTTCAAAACTGCTCTATCAAAAGGAAGGCTTATCGCTCCTAGTTGAATGCACACATCATAGAGTTTTCTGAGAATGCTTCTGCCTGGTTTATAAGTGAAAATATTTCCTTTTCCACCATAGGCCATAAAGCGCTCCAAATGAACACTTGCAGATTCTACAAAAAGAGTGTTTCAAAAGAGCTCTTTCAAAGGAAGTGTTCAACTCTGTGAGTTGGATTCATACTACATAAAGCAGTTTCACAGAACGCTTCTGTTTAGTTTTTATGGTAAGATATTCCCGTTTCCAACGAAGGCCTGAAAGGGCTCCAAATATCCACTTGCAGTTTCTGCAAAAATAGAGTTTCAAAACTGCTCTGTTAAAAGGAAGGCTTATCTCTCTGAGTTGAATGCAGACATCATAAAGGGGTTTCTGAGAATGCTTCTGCCTGGTTTATATGTGAAGATATTTCCTTTTCCACCCTAGGCCTCAAAGCGCTCCAAATGAACACTTGCAGATTCTACAAAAAGAGTGTTTCATAACTGTTCTAGCAAAGGAAAGTTTCAACTCTGTGAGTTGAACACACACATCACAAAGCAGTTTGTGAGAATGCTTCTGTCCAGTTTTTATTGGAAGATATTCCGGCTTCTAAAAAGGCCTGAAAGAACTCCAAATATCCACTTGCAGATGCTGCAAAAAGACTCTTTCCAAACTGCTCCATGAAAAGGAAGGTTCAACTCTGTGAGTTCAATGCACACATCATAAAGGAGTTTCAAAGAATGCTTCTGTCTAGGTTTTATGTGAAGATATTTCCTTTTCCACCATAGGCCTCAAAGCCCTCCAAATGAACACTTACAGATTCTACAAAAAGAGTGTTTCATACCTGCTCTAGCAAAGGAAAGGTTCAACTCTGTGAATTGAACAAACACATCACAAAGCAGTTTGTGAGAATGCTTCTGTCCAATTTTTATGAGAAGATATTCCCGCTTCTAACAAAGGACTGAAAGAGCTCCAAATATCCACTTTCAGATGCTGCAAAAAGACTCTTTCCAAACTGCTCCATGAAATGGAATGTTCAACTCTGTGAGTTTAATGCACACATCATAAAGAGGTTTCTGAGAATGCTTCTCCCTGGTTTATAAGTGAAGATATTTCCTCTTCCACCATAGGCCTCATAGCGCTCCAAGTGAACAGTTGCCGATTCTACAAAAAGAGTGTTTCAAAACAGCTCTTTCAAAGGAAGTGTTCAACTCTGTGAGTTGGATTCATACTACACAAAGCAGTTTCACAGAACGCTTCTGTTTAGTTTTATGGGAAGATATTCCCGTTTCCAACGAAGGCCTGAAAGGGCTCCAAATATCCACTTGCAAAATCTGCAAAAATAGAGTTTCGAAACTGCTCTGTTAAAAGGAAGGCTTATCTCTCTGAGTTGAATGCAGACATCATAAAGAGGTTTCTGAGAATGCTTCTGCCTGGTTTATATGTGAAGATATTTCCTTTTCCACCGTAGGCCTCAAAGCGCTCCAAAAGAACACTTGCAGATTCTACAAAAAGAGTGTTTCATAATTGCTCTAGCAAAGGAAAGGATCAACTCAGTGAGTTGAACACACACATCACAAAGCAGTTTGTGAGAATGCTTCTGTCCAATTTTTATGAGAAGATATTCCCGCTTCTAACAAAGGCCAGAAAGAGCTCCAAATATCCACTTGCAGATGCTGCAAAAAGACTGTTTCCAAACTTCTCCATGAAAAGGAAGGTTCAACTCTGAGAGTTGAATGCACACATCATAAAAAAGTTTCAAAGAATGCTTCTGTCTAGGTTTTATGTGAAGATATTTTCTTTTCCACCATAGGCCTCAAAGCGCTCCAAATGAACACTTGCAGATTCTACAAAAAGAGTGTTTCAAAACTGCTCTTTCAAAAGAAGTGTTCAACTCTGTTATTGGATTCATACTTCACAAAGCAGTTTCACAGAACGCTTCTGTTTACTTTTTATGGGAAAATATTCCCGTTTCCAACGAAGGCCTGAAAGGGCTCCAAATATCCACTTGCAGATTCTGCAAAAACACAGTTTCTAAACTGCTCTATCAAAAGGAAGGCTTATCTCTCCGAGTTGAATGCACACATCATAAAGTGGTTTCTGAGAATACTTCTGCCTTGTTTATAAGTGGAGATATTTCCTTTTCCACCGTAGGCCTCAAAGCGCTCCAAATGAACACTTGCAGATTCTACAAAAAGAGTGTTTCAAAAGTGCACTTTCAAAAGAAGTGTTCAACTCTGTGAGTTGGATTCATACTACACAAAGCAGTTTTGCCGAACGCTTCTGCTTAGTTTTTTTGGGAAGATATTCCCGTTTCCCACGAAGGCCTGAAAGGGCTAAAATATCCAGTTGCAGATTCTGCAAAAATACAGTTTCAAAACTGCTCTATCAAAAGGAAGGCTTATCTCTCTGAGTTGAATGCACAGATCACAAAGAGGTTTCTGAGAATGCTTCTGCCTGGTTTATATGTGAAGATATTTCCTTTTCCACCCTAGGCCTCATTGCGCTCCAAATGAACACTTGCAGATTCTACAAAAAGAGTGTTTCATAGCTGCTCTAGCAAAGGAAAGGTTCAACTCTGTGAGTTGAACACACACATCACAAAGCAGTTTGTGAGAATGCTTCTGTCCAGTTTTTATTGGAAGATACTCCCGCTTCTAACAATGGCCTGAAAGAGCTCCAAATATCCACTTGCAGATGCTGCAAAAAGACTCTTTCCAAACTGCTCCATGAAAAGGAAGGTTCAACTCTGTGAGTTGATTGCACACATCCAAAAGAAGTTTCAAAGAATGCTTCTGTCTAGGTTTTATGTGAAGATATTTCCTTTTCCACCATAGGCCTCAAAGCGCTCCAAATGAACACTTGCAGATTCTACAAAAAGAGTGTTTCAAAACTGCTCTTTCATAAGAAGTGTTCAACTCTGTGAGTTGGATTCATACTTCACAAAGCAATTTCACAGAATGCTTCTGTTTAGTTTTTATGGGGAGATATTCCCGTTTCAAACGAAGGCCTCAAAGGGCTCCAAATATCCACTTGCATATTATGCCAAAACAGAGTTTCAAAACTGCTCTATCAAAAGGAAGGCTTATCGCTCCGAGTTGAAAGCACACATCATAGAGTTTTCTGAGAATGCTTCTGCCTGGTTTATAAGTGAAGATATTTCCTTTTCCTCCATAGGCCTCAAAGCGCTCCAAATGAACACTTGCAGATTCTACAAAAAGAGTGTTTCAAAACAGCTCTTTCAAAGGAAGTGTTCAACTCTGTTAGTTGGATTCATACTACAGAAAGCAGTTTCACAGAACGCTTCTGTTTAGTTTTTATGGGAAGATATTCCCGTTTCCAACGAAGGCCTGAAAGGGCTCCAAATATCCACTTGCAAATTCTGCAAAAATAGAGTTTCAAAACTGCTCTGTCAAAAGGAAGGCTTATCTCTCTGAGTTGAATGCAGACATCATAAAGAGGTTTCTGAGAATGCTTCTGCCTGGTTTATAAGTGAAGATATTTCCTTTTCCACCGTAGGCCTCAAAGTGCTCCAAATGAACACTTGCAGATTCTACAAAAAGAGTGTTTCATAACTGCTCTAGCAAAGGAAAGGTTCAACTCTGTGAGTTGAACACACACATCACAAAGCAGTTTGTGAGAATGCTTCTGTCCAGTTCTTAAGAGAAGATATTCCCGCTTCTAACAAAGGCCTGAAAGAGCTCCAAATATCCACTTGCAGATGCTGCAAAAAGACTGTTTCCAAACTGCTCCATGAAAAGGAAGGTTCAACTCTGTGAGTTGAATGCACACATCATAAAAAAGTTTCAAAGAATGCTTCTGTCTAGGTTTTATGTGAAGATATTTCCTTTTCCACCATAGGCCTCAAAGCGCTCCAAATGAACACTTGCAGATTCTACAAAAAGAGTGTTTCAAAACTGCTCTTTCAAAAGAAGTGTTCAACTCTGTGAGTTGGATTCATACTTCACAAAGCAGTTTCACAGAACGCTTCTGTTTACTTTTTATGGGAAGATATTCCCGTTTCCAACGAAGGCCTGAAAGGGCTCCAAATATCCACTTGCAGATTCTGCAAAAACACAGTTTCAAAACTGCTCTATCAAAAGGAAGGCTTATCTCTCCGAGTTGAATGCACACATCATAAAGTGGTTTCTGAGAATGCTTCTGCCTTGTTTATAAGTGAAGATATTTCCTTTTCCACCATAGGCCTCAAAGCGCTCCAAATGAACACTTGCAGATTCTACAAAAAGAGTGTTTCAAAACTGCTCTTTCAAAAGCAGTGTTCAACTCTGTGAGTTGGATTCATACTACGCAAAGCAGTTTCACAGAACGCTTCTGTTTAGTTTTTTTGGGAAGATATTCCCGTTTTCCACGAAGGCCTGAAAGGGTTAAAATATCCACTTGCATATTCTGCAAAAATACAGTTTCAAAACTGCTCTATCAAAAGGAAGGCTTACCTCTCTGAGTTGAATGCACAGATCATAAAGAGGTTTCTGAGAATGCTTCTGCCTGGTTTATATGTGAAGATATTTCCTTTTCCACCGTAGGCCTCAAAGCGCCCCAAATGAACACTTGCAGATTCTACAAAAAGAGTGTTTCATAGCTGCTCTAGCAAAGGAAACGTTCAACTCTGTGAGTGGAACACACACATCACAAAGCAGTTTGTGAGAATGCTTCTGTCCAGTTTTTATTGGAAGATATTCCCGCTTCTAACAATGGCCTGAAAGAGCTCCAAATATCCACTTGCAGATGCTGCAAAAAGACTCTTTCCAAACTGCTCCATGAAAAGGAAGGTTCAACTCTGTGAGTTGATTGCACACATCCGAAAGAAGTTTCAAAGAATGCTTCTGTCTAGGTTTTATGTGAAGATATTTCCTTTTAAACCATAGGCCTCAAAGCGCTCCAAATGAACACTTGCAGATTCTACAAAAAGAGTGTTACAAAACTGCTCTTTCAAAACAAGTGTTCAACTCTGTGAGTTGGATTCATACTTCACAAAGAAGTTTCAGAGAACGCTTCTGTTTAGTTTTTATGGGAAGATATTCCCGTTTCAAACGAAGGCCTGAAAGGGCTCCAAATATCAACTTGCAGATTCTGCAAAAACACAGTTTCAAAACTGCTCTATCAAAAGGAAGGCTTATCGCTCTGAGTTGAATGCACACATCATAGAGTTTTCAGAGAATCCCTCTGCCTGGATTATAAGTGAAGACATTTCCTTTTCCACCATAGGCCTCAAAGCGCTCCAAATGAACACTTGCAGATTCTACAAAAAGAGTGTTTCAAAACAGCTCTTTCAAAGGAAGTGTTCAATTCTGTGTGTTGGATTCATACTACACAGAGCAGTTTCACAGAGCCCTTCTGTTTAGTTTTTTTGGGAAGATATTCCCGTTTCCAACGAAGGCCTGAAAGGGCTCCAAATATCCACTTGCAGATTCTGCAAAAATAGAGTTTCAAAACTGCTCTGTTAAAAGGAAGGCTTATCTCTCTGAGTTGAATGCAGACATCATAAAGAGGTTTCTGAGAATGCTTCTGCCTGGTTTATATGTGAAGATATTTCCTTTTCCTCAATAGGCCTCAAAGCGCTCCAAATGAACACTTGCAGATTCTACAAAAAGAGTGTTTCATAACTGCTCTAGCAAAGCAAAGGTTCAACTCTGTGAGTTGAACACAGACATCACAAAGCAGTTCGTGAGAATGTTTCTGTCCAATTTTTAAGAGAAGATATTCCCGCTTCTAACAAAGAACTGAAAGAGCTCCAAATATCCACTTGCAGAAGCTGAAAAAAGACTCTTTCCAAACGGCTCCGGGAAAAGGAAGGTTCAACTCTGTGAGTTGAATGCACACATCATAAAGAAGTTTCAAAGAATGCTTATGTCTAGGTTTTATGTGAAGATATTTCCTTTTCCACCATAGGCCTCAAAGCGCTCCAAATGAACACTTGCAGATTCTACAAAAAGAGTGTTGCAAAACTGCTCTTTCAAAAGAAGTGTTCAACTCTGTTAGTTGGATTCATACTTCACAAAGCAGTTTCACAGAACGCTTCTGTTTACTTTTTATGGGAAGATATTCCCGTTTCCAACGAAGGCCTGAAAGGGCTCCAAATATCCACTTGCAGATTCTGCAAAAACACTGTTTCTAAACTGCTCTATCAAAAGGAAGGCTTATCTCTCCGAGTTGAATGCACACATCATAAAGTGGTTTCTGAGAATACTTCTGCCTTGTTTATAAGTGAAGATATTTCCTTTTCCACCATAGGCCTTAAAGCGCTCCAAATGAATACTTGCAGATTCTACAAAAAGAGTGTTTCAAAACTGCTCTTTCAAAAGAAGTGTTCAACTCTGTGAGTTGGATTCATACTACACAAAGCAGTTTCGCAGAACGCTTCTGTTTAGTTTTTTTGGGAAGATCTACCCGTTTCCCACGAAGGCCTGAAAGGGCTAAAATATCCACTTGCAGATTCTGCAAAAATACAGTTTCAAAACTGCTCTATCAAAAGGAAGGCTTATCTCTCTGAGTTGAATGCACAGATCATAAAGAGGTTTCTGAGAATGCTTCTGCCTGGTTTATATGTGAAGATATTACCTTTTCCACCCTAGGCCTTAAAGCGCTCCAAATGAACACTTGCAGATTCTACAAAAAGAGTGTTTCATAGCTGCTCTAGCAAAGGAAAGGTTCAACTCTGTGAGTTGAACACACATATCACAAAGCAGTTTGTGAGAATGCTTCTGTCCAGTTTTTATTGGAAGATATTCCCGCTTCTAACAAAGGCCTGAAAGAGCTCCAAATATCCACTTGCAGATGCTGCAAAACGACTCTTTCCAAACTGCTCCATGAAAAGGAAGGTTCAACTCTGTGAGTTGATTGCACACATCCGAAAGAAGTTTCAAAGAATGCTTCTGTCTAGGTTTTATGTGAAGATATTTCCTTTTCCACCATAGGCCTCAAAGCGCTCCAAATGAACACATGCAGATTCTACAAAAAGAGTGTTTCAAAACTGCTCTTTCATAAGAAGTGTTCAACTCTGTGAGTTGGATTCATACTTCAAAAAGCAATTTCACAGAATGCTTCTGTTTAGTTTTTATGGGAAGATATTCCCGTTTCCAACGAAGGCCTCAAAGGGCTCCAATTAACCACTTGCAGATTCTGCAAAAACACAGTTTCAAAACTGCTCTATCAAAAGGAAGGCTTATCTCTCCGAGCTGAATGCACACATCATAAAGAGGTTTCTGAGAATGCTTCTCCCTGGTTTATAAGTGAAGATATTTCCTTTTCCACCATAGGCCTCAAAGCGCTCCAAATGAACACTTGCAGATTCTACAAAAAGCGTGTTTCAAAACAGCTCTTTCAAAGGAGGTGTTCAACTCTGTGTGTTGGATTCATACTACACAAAGCAGTTTCACAGAACGCTTCTGTTTAGTTTTTATGGGAAGATATTCCCGTTTCCAACGAAGGCCCGAAAGGGATCCAGATATCCACTTGCAGATTCTGCAAAAATAGAGTTTCAAAACTGCTCTGTTAAAAGGAATGCTTATCCCTCTGAGTTGAATGCAGACATCATAAAGAGGTTTCTGAGAATGCTTCTGCCTGGTTTATATGTGAAGATATTTCCTTTTCCACCATAGGCCCCAAGCGCTCCAAATGAACACTTGCAGATTCTACAAAAAGAGTGTTTCAAAACTGCTCTTTCAAAAGAAGTGTTCAACTCCGTGAGGTGGATTCATACTTCACAAAGCAGTTTCTCAGAACGCTTCTGTTTAGTTTTTATGGAAGATATTCCCGTTTCCAACGAAGGCCTGAAAGGGCTCCAAATAACCACTTGCAGATTCTGCAGAAACACAGTTTCAAAACTGCTCTATCAAAAGGAAGGCTTATCTCTCCGAGCTGAATGCACACATCATAAAGAGGTTTCTGAGAATGCTTCTCCCTGGTTTATAAGTGAAGATATTTCCTTTTCCACCATAGGCCTCAAAGCGCTCCAAAGGAACACTTGCAGATTCTACAAAAAGAGTGTTTCAAAACAGCTCTTTCAAAGGAAGTGTTCAACTCTGTGAGTTGGATTCATACTACACAAAGCAGTTTCACAGAACGCTTCTCTTTAGTTTTTATGGGAAGATATTCCCGTTTCCAACGAAGGCCTGAAAGGGCTCCAAATAACCACTTGCAGATTCTGCAGAAACACAGTTTCAAAACTGCTCTATCAAAAGGAAGGCTTATCTCTCCGAGTTGAATGCACACATCATAAAGAGGTTTCTGAGAATGCTTCTGCCTGGTTTATAAGTGAAGATATTTCCTTTTCCACCATAGGCCTCAAAGCGCTCCAAATGAACAGTTGCAGATTCTACAAAAAGAGTGTTTCAAAACTGCTCTTTCAAAAGAAGTGTTCAACTCTGTGAGTTGGATTCATACTTCACAAAGCAGTTTCACAGAACGCTTCTGTTTAATTTTTATGGGAAGATATTCCCGTTTCCAACGAAGGCCTGAAATGGCTCCAAATATCCACTTGCAGATTCTGCCAAAACAGAGTTTCAAAACTGCTCTATCAAAAGGAAGGCTTATCGCTCCGAGTTGAATGCACACATCATAAAGAGTTTTCTGAGAATGCTTCTGCCTGGTTTATAAGTGAAGATATTTCCTTTTCCACCATAGGCCTCAAAGCGCTCCAAATGAACACTTGCAGATTCTACAAAAAGAGTGTTTCATAACTGCTCTAGCAAAGGAAAGGTTCAACTCAGTGAGTTGAAAACACACATCACAAAGCAGATTGTGAGAATGCATCTGTCCAGTTTCTATGAGAAGATATTCCCGCTTCTAACAAAGGCCTGAAAGAGCTCCAAATATCCACTTGCAGATGCTGCAAAAAGACTCTTTCCAAACTGCTCCATGAAAAGGAAGGTTCAACTCTGTGAGTTGAATGCACACATCATAAAGAAGTTTCAAAGAATGCTTCTGTCTAGGTTTTATGTGAAGATATTTCCTTTTCCACCATAGGCCTCAAAGCGCTCCAAATGAACACTTGCAGATTCTTCAAAAAGAGTGTTTCAAAACTGCTCTTTCAAAAGAAGTGTTCAACTCTGTGAGTTGGATTCATACTTCACAAAGCAGTTTTCAGAACGCTTCTGTTTAGTTTTTATGGGAAGGTATTCCCGTTTTCAACGAAGGCCTGAAAGGGCTCCAAATAACCACTTGCAGATTCTGCAGAAACACAGTTTCAAAACTGCTCTATCAAAAGGAAGGCTTATCTCTCCGAGTTGAATGCACACATCATAAAGAGGTTTCTGAGAATGCTTCTGCCTGGTTTATAAGTGAAGATATTTCCTTTTCCACCATAGGCCTCAAAGCGCTCCAAATGAACAGTTGCAGATTCTACAAAAAGAGTGTTTCAAAACTGCTCTTTCAAAAGAAGTGTTCAACTCTGTGAGTTGGATTCATACTTCACAAAGCAGTTTCACAGAACGCTTCTGTTTAATTTTTATGGGAAGATATTCCCGTTTCCAACGAAGGCCTGAAATGGCTCCAAATATCCACTTGCAGATTCTGCCAAAACAGAGTTTCAAAACTGCTCTATCAAAAGGAAGGCTTATCGCTCCGAGTTGAATGCACACATCATAAAGAGTTTTCTGAGAATGCTTCTGCCTGGTTTATAAGTGAAGATATTTCCTTTTCCACCATAGGCCTCAAAGCGCTCCAAATGAACACTTGCAGATTCTACAAAAAGAGTGTTTCATAACTGCTCTAGCAAAGGAAAGGTTCAACTCAGTGAGTTGAAAACACACATCACAAAGCAGATTGTGAGAATGCATCTGTCCAGTTTCTATGAGAAGATATTCCCGCTTCTAACAAAGGCCTGAAAGAGCTCCAAATATCCACTTGCAGATGCTGCAAAAAGACTCTTTCCAAACTGCTCCATGAAAAGGAAGGTTCAACTCTGTGAGTTGAATGCACACATCATAAAGAAGTTTCAAAGAATGCTTCTGTCTAGGTTTTATGTGAAGATATTTCCTTTTCCACCATAGGCCTCAAAGCGCTCCAAATGAACACTTGCAGATTCTTCAAAAAGAGTGTTTCAAAACTGCTCTTTCAAAAGAAGTGTTCAACTCTGTGAGTTGGATTCATACTTCACAAAGCAGTTTTCAGAACGCTTCTGTTTAGTTTTTATGGGAAGGTATTCCCGTTTCCAACGAAGGCCTGAAAGGGCTCCAAATAACCACTTGCAGATTCTGCAGAAACACAGTTTCAAAACTGCTCTATCAAAAGGAAGGCTTATCTCTCCGAGCTGAATGCACACATCATAAAGAGGTTTCTGAGAATGCTTCTGCCTGGTTTATAAGTGAAGATATTTCCTTTTCCACCATAGGCCTCAAAGCGCTCCAAATGAACACTTGCAGATTCTACAAAAAGAGTGTTTCAAAACTGCTCTTTCAAAAGAAGTGTTCAACTCTGTGAGTAGGATTCATACTTCACAAAACAGTTTCACAGAACGCTTCTCTTTAGTTTTTATGGGAAGATATTCCCGTTTCCAACGAAGGCCTGAAATGGCTCCAAATATCCACTTGCAGATTCTGCCAAAACAGAGTTTCAAAACTGCTCTATCAAAAGGAAGGCTTATCGCTCCGAGTTGAATGCACACATCATAAAGAGTTTTCTGAGAATGCTTCTGCCTGGTTTATAAGTGAAGATATTTCCTTTTCCACCATAGGCCTCAAAGCGCTCCAAATGAACACTTGCAGATTCTACAAAAAGAGTGTTTCATAACTGCTCTAGCAAAGGAAAGGTTCAACTCTGTGAGTTGAACACACACATCACAAAGCAGTTTGTGAGAATGCTTCTGTCCAGTTTTTATGAGAAGATATTCCCGCTTCTAACAAAGGCCTGAAAGAGCTCCAAATATCCACTTGCAGATGCTGCAAAAAGACTCTTTCCAAACTGCTGCATGAAAAGGAAGGTTCAACTCCGTGAGTTGAATGCACACATCATAAAGAAGTTTCAAAGAATGCTTCTGTCTAGGTTTTATGTGAAGATATTTCCTTTTCCACCATAGGCCTCAAAGCGCTCCAAATGAACACTTGCAGATTCTACAAAAAGAGTGTTTCAAAACTGCTCTTTCAAAAGAAGTGTTCAACTCTGTGAGGTGGATTCATACTTCACAAAGCAGTTTCTCAGAACGCTTCTGTTTACTTTTTATGGGAAGATATTCCCGTTTCCAACGAAGGCCTGAAAGGGCTCCAAATAACCACTTGCAGATTCTGCAGAAACACAGTTTCAAAACTGCTCTATCAAAAGGAAGGCTTATCTCTCCGAGCTGAATGCACACATCATAAAGAGGTTTCTGAGAATGCTTCTCCCTGGTTTATAAGTGAAGATATTTCCTTTTCCACCATAGGCCTCAAAGCGCTCCAAATGAACACTTGCAGATTCTACAAAAAGAGTGTTTCAAAACAGCTCTTTCAAAGGAAGTGTTCAACTCTGTGAGTTGGATTCATACTACACAAAGCAGTTTCACAGAACGCTTCTCTTTAGTTTTTATGGGAAGATATTCCCGTTTCCAACGAAGGCCTGAAAGGGCTCCAAATATCCACTTGCAGATTCTGCAAAAATAGAGTTTCAAAACTGCTCTGTTAAAAGGAAGGCTTATCTCTCTGAGTTGGATGCAGACATCATAAAGAGGTTTCTGAGAATGCTTCTGCCTGGTTTATATGTGAAGATATTTCCTTTTCCACCATAGGCCTCAAAGCGCTCCAAATGAACACTTGCAGATTCTACAAAAGGAGTGTTTCATAACTGCTCTAGCAAAGGAAAGGTTCAACTCTGTGAGTTGAACACACACATCACAAAGCAGTTTGTGAGAATGCTTCTGTCCAGTTTTTAAGAGAAGATATTCCCGCTTCTAACAAAGGCCTGAAAGAGCTCCAAATATCCACTTGCAGATGCTGCAGAAAGACTCTTTCCAAACTGCTCCATGAAAAGGAAGGTTCAACTCTGTGAGTTGAATGCACACATCATAAAGAAGTTTCAAAGAATGCTTCTGTCTAGGTTTTATGTGAAGGTATTTCCTTTTCCACCATAGGCCTCAAAGCGCTCCAAATGAACACTTGCAGATTCTACAAAAAGAGTGTTTCAAAACTGCTCTTTCAAAAGAAGTGTTCAACTCTGTGAGTTGGATTCATACTTCACAAAGCAGTTTCACAGAACGCTTCTGTTTAGTATTTATGGGAAGATATTCCCGTTTCCAACGAAGGCCAGAAAGGACTCCAAATATCCACTTGCAGATTCTGCAAAAACACAGTTTCAAAACTGCTCTATCAAAAGGAAGGCTTATCTCTCCGAGTTGAATGCACACATCATAAAGAGGTTTCTGAGAATGCTTCTGCCTGGTTTATAAGTGAAGATATTACCTTTTCCACCATAGGCCTCAAAGCGCTCCAAAGGAACACTTGCAGATTCTACAAAAAGAGTGTTTCAAAACAGCTCTTTCAAAGGAAGTGTTCAACTCTGTGAGTTGGATTCATACTACACAAAGCAGTTTCACAGAACGCTTCTCTTTAGTTTTTATGGGAAGATATTCCCGTTTCCAACGAAGGCCTGAAATGGCTCCAAATATCCACTTGCAGATTCTGCAAAAATAGAGTTTCAAAACTGCTCTGTTAAAAGGAAGGCTTATCTCTCTGAGTTGAATGCAGACATCATAAAGAGGTTTCTGAGAATGCTTCTGCCTGGTTTCTATGTGAAGATATTTCCTTTTCCACCATAGGCCTCAAAGCGCTCCAAATGAACACTTGCAGATTCTACAAAAAGAGTGTTTCATAACTGCTCTAGCAAAGGAAAGGTTCAACTCTGTGAGTTGAACACACACATCACAAAGCAGTTTGTGAGAATGCTTCTGTCCAGTTTTTAAGAGAAGATATTCCCGCTTCTAACAAAGGCCTGAAAGAGCTCCAAATATCCACTTGCAGATGCTGCAAAAAGACTCTTTCCAAACTGCTCCATGAAAAGGAAGGTTCAACTCTGCGAGTTGAATGCACACATCATAAAGAAGTTTCAAAGAATGCTTCTGTCTAGGTTTTATGTGAAGATATTTCCTTTTCCACCATAGGCCTCAAAGCGCTCCAAATGAACACTTGCAGATTCTACAAAAAGAGTGTTTCAAAACTGCTCTTTCAAAAGAAGTGTTCAACTCTGTGAGGTGGATTCATACTTCACAAAGCAGTTTCTCAGAACGCTTCTGTTTAGTTTTTATGGGAAGATATTCCCGTTTCCAACGAAGGCCTGAAAGGGCTCCAAATAACCACTTGCAGATTCTGCAGAAACACAGTTTCAAAACTGCTCTATCAAAAGGAAGGCTTATCTCTCCGAGCTGAATGCACACATCATAAAGAGGTTTCTGAGAATGCTTCTCCCTGGTTTATAAGTGAAGATATTTCCTTTTCCACCATAGGCCTCAAAGCGCTCCAAATGAACACTTGCAGATTCTACAAAAAGAGTGTTTCAAAACTGCTCTTTCAAAAGAAGTGTTCAACTCTGTGAGTTGGATTCATACTTCACAAAGCAGTTTCACAGAACGCTTCTCTTTAGTTTTTATGGGAAGATATTCCCGTTTCCAACGAAGGCCTGAAATGGCTCCAAATATCCACTTGCAGATTCTGCCAAAACAGAGTTTCAAAACTGCTCTATCAAAAGGAAGGCTTATCGCTCCGAGTTGAATGCACACATCATAAAGAGTTTTCTGAGAATGCTTCTGCCTGGTTTATAAGTGAAGATATTTCCTTTTCCACCATAGGCCTCAAAGCGCTCCAAATGAACACTTGCAGATTCTACAAAAAGAGTGTTTCATAACTGCTCTAGCAAAGGAAAGGTTCAACTCTGTGAGTTGAACACACACATCACAAAGCAGTTTGTGAGAATGCTTCTGTCCAGTTTTTATGAGAAGATATTCCCGCTTCTAACAAAGGCCTGAAAGAGCTCCAAATATCCACTTGCAGATGCTGCAAAAAGACGCTTTCCAAACTGCTGCATGAAAAGGAAGGTTCAACTCCGTGAGCTGAATGCGCACATCATAAAGAAGTTTCAAAGAATGCTTCTGTCTAGGTTTTATGTGAAGATATTTCCTTTTCCACCATAGGCCTCAAAGCGCTCCAAATGAACACTTGCAGATTCTACAAAAAGAGTGTTTCAAAACTGCTCTTTCAAAAGAAGTGTTCAACTCTGCGAGGTGGATTCATACTTCATAAAGCAGTTTCTCAGAACGCTTCTTTTTACTTTTTATGGGAAGATATTCCCGTTTCCAACGAAGGCCTGAAAGGGCTCCAAATAACCACTTGCATATTCTGCAGAAACACAGTTTCAAAACTGCTCTATCAAAAGGAAGGCTTATCTCTCCGAGCTGAATGCACACATCATAAAGAGGTTTCTGAGAATGCTTCTCCCTGGTTTATAAGTGAAGATATTTCCTTTTCCACCATAGGCCTCAAAGCGCTCCAAATGAACACTTGCAGATTCTACAAAAAGAGTGTTTCAAAACAGCTCTTTCAAAGGAAGTGTTCAACTCTGTGAGTTGGATTCATACTACACAAAGCAGTTTCACAGAACGCTTCTCTTTAGTTTTTATGGGAAGATATTCCCGTTTCCAACGAAGGCCTGAAAGGGCTCCAAATATCCACTTGCAGATTCTGCAAAAATAGAGTTTCAAAACTGCTCTGTTAAAAGGAAGGCTTATCTCTCTGAGTTGAATGCAGACATCATAAAGAGGTTTCTGAGAATGCTTCTGCCTGGTTTATATGTGAAGATATTTCCTTTTCCACCATAGGCCTCAAAGCGCTCCAAATGAACACTTGCAGATTCTACAAAAGGAGTGTTTCATAACTGCTCTAGCAAAGGAAAGGTTCAACTCTGTGAGTTGAACACACACATCACAAAGCAGTTTGTGAGAATGCTTCTGTCCAGTTTTTAAGAGAAGATATTCCCGCTTCTAACAAAGGCCTGAAAGAGCTCCAAATATCCACTTGCAGATGCTGCAAAAAGACTCTTTCCAAACTGCTCCATGAAAAGGAAGGTTCAACTCCGTGAGTTGAATGCACACATCATAAAGAAGTTTCAAAGAATGCTTCTGTCTAGGTTTTATGTGAAGGTATTTCCTTTTCCACCATAGGCCTCAAAGCGCTCCAAATGAACACTTGCAGATTCTACAAAAAGAGTGTTTCAAAACTGCTCTTTCAAAAGAAGTGTTCACCTCTGTGAGTTGGATTCATACTTCACAAAGCAGTTTCTCAGAACGCTTCTGTTTAGTTTTTATGGGAAGATATTCCCGTTTCCAACGAAGGCCTGAAAGGGCTCCAAATAACCACATGCAGATTCTGCAGAAACACAGTTTCAAAACTGCTCTATCAAAAGGAAGGCTTATCTCTCCGAGTTGAATGCACACATCATAAAGAGGTTTCTGAGAATGCTTCTGCCTGGTTTATAAGTGAAGATATTTCCTTTTCCACCATAGGCCTCAAAGCGCTCCAAATGAACAGTTGCAGATTCTACAAAAAGAGTGTTTCAAAACTGCTCTTTCAAAAGAAGTGTTCAACTCTGTGATTTGGATTCATACTTCACAAAGCAGTTTCACAGAACGCTTCTCTTTAGTTTTTATGGGAAGATATTCCCGTTTCCAACGAAGGCCTGAAATGGCTCCAAATATCCACTTGCAGATTCTGCCAAAACAGAGTTTCAAAACTGCTCTATCAAAAGGAAGGCTTATCGCTCCGAGTTGAATGCACACATCATAAAGTGTTTTCTGAGAATGCTTCTGCCTGGTTTATAAGTGAAGATATTTCCTTTTCCACCATAGGCCTAAAAGCGCTCCAAATGAACACTTGCAGATTCTACAAAAAGAGTGTTTCATAACTGCTCTAGCAAAGGAAAGGTTCAACTCTGTGAGTTGAACACACACATCACAAAGCAGTTTGTGAGAATGCTTCTGTCCAGTTTTTATGAGAAGATATTCCCGCTTCTAACAAAGGCCTGAAAGAGCTCCAAATATCCACTTGCAGATGCTGCAAAAAGACTCTTTCCAAACTGCTGCATGAAAAGGAAGGTTCAACTCCGTGAGTTGAATGCACACATCATAAAGAAGTTTCAAAGAATGCTTCTGTCTAGGTTTTATGTGAAGATATTTCCTTTTCCACCATAGGCCTCAAAGCGCTCCAAATGAACACTTGCAGATTCTACAAAAAGAGTGTTTCAAAACTGCTCTTTCAAAAGAAGAGTTCAACTCTGTGAGGTGGATTCATACTTCACAAAGCAGTTTCTCAGAACGTTTCTGTTTAGTTTTTATGGGAAGATATTCCCGTTTCCAACGAAGGCCTGAAAGGGCTCCAAATAACCACTTGCAGATTCTGCAGAAACACAGTTTCAAAACTGCTCTATCAAAAGGAAGGCTTATCTCTCCGAGTTGAATGCACACATCATAAAGAGGTTTCTGAGAATGCTTCTGCCTGGTTTATAAGTGAAGATATTTCCTTTTCCACCATAGGCCTCAAAGCGCTCCAAATGAACAGTTGCAGATTCTACAAAAAGAGTGTTTCAAAACTGCTCTTTCAAAAGAAGTGTTCAACTCTGTGAGTTGGATTCATACTTCACAAAGCAGTTTCACAGAACGCTTCTGTTTAATTTTTATGGGAAGATATTCCCGTTTCCAACGAAGGCCTGAAATGGCTCCAAATATCCACTTGCAGATTCTGCCAAAACAGAGTTTCAAAACTGCTCTATCAAAAGGAAGGCTTATCGCTCCGAGTTGAATGCACACATCATAAAGAGTTTTCTGAGAATGCTTCTGCCTGGTTTATAAGTGAAGATATTTCCTTTTCCACCATAAGCCTCAAAGCGCTCCAAATGAACAATTGCAGATTCTACAAAAAGAGTGTTTCATAACTGCTCTAGCAAAGGAAAGGTTCAACTCAGTGAGTTGAACACACACATCACAAAGCAGTTTGTGAGAATGCTTCTGTCCAGTTTTTATGAGAAGATATTCTCGCTTCTAACAAAGGCTTGAAAGAGCTCCAAATATCCACTTGCAGATGCTGCAAAAAGACTCTTTCCAAACTGCTCCATGAAAAGGAAGGTTCAACTCTGTGAGTTGAATGCACACATCATAAAGAAGTTTCAAAGAATGCTTCTGTCTAGGTTTTATGTGAAGATATTTCCTTTTCCACCATAGGCCTCAAAGCGCTCCAAATGAACACTTGCAGATTCTACAAAAAGAGTGTTTCAAAACTGCTCTTTCAAAAGAAGTGTTCAACTCTGTGAGGTGGATTCATACTTCACAAAGCAGTTTCTCAGAACGCTTCTGTTTACTTTTTATGGGAAGATATTCCCGTTTCCAACGAAGGCCTGAAAGGGCTCCAAATAACCACTTGCAGATTCTGCAGAAACACAGTTTCAAAACTGCTCTATCAAAAGGAAGGCTTATCTCTCCGAGCTGAATGCACACATCATAAAGAGGTTTCTGAGAATGCTTCTCCCTGGTTTATAAGTGAAGATATTTCCTTTTCCACCATAGGCCTCAAAGCGCTCCAAATGAACACTTGCAGATTCTACAAAAAGAGTGTTTCAAAACAGCTCTTTCAAAGGAAGTGTTCAACTCTATGAGTTGGATTCATACTACACAAAGCAGTTTCACAGAACGCTTCTCTTTAGTTTTTATGGGAAGATATTCCCGTTTCCAACGAAGGCCTGAAAGGGCTCCAAATATCCACTTGCAGATTCTGCAAAAATAGAGTTTCAAAACTGCTCTGTTAAAAGGAAGGCTTATCTCTCTGAGTTGGATGCAGACATCATAAAGAGGTTTCTGAGAATGCTTCTGCCTGGTTTATATGTGAAGATATTTCCTTTTCCACCATAGGCCTCAAAGCGCTCCAAATGAACACTTGCAGATTCTACAAAAGGAGTGTTTCATAACTGCTCTAGCAAAGGAAAGGTTCAACTCTGTGAGTTGAACACACACATCACAAAGCAGTTTGTGAGAATGCTTCTGTCCAGTTTTTAAGAGAAGATATTCCCGCTTCTAACAAAGGCCTGAAAGAGCTCCAAATATCCACTTGCAGATGCTGCAGAAAGACTCTTTCCAAACTGCTCCATGAAAAGGAAGGTTCAACTCTGTGAGTTGAATGCACACATCATAAAGAAGTTTCAAAGAATGCTTCTGTCTAGGTTTTATGTGAAGGTATTTCCTTTTCCACCATAGGCCTCAAAGCGCTCCAAATGAACACTTGCAGATTCTACAAAAAGAGTGTTTCAAAACTGCTCTTTCAAAAGAAGTGT
This sequence comes from Pongo pygmaeus, assembly GCF_028885625.2. Taxonomy (NCBI): domain Eukaryota; kingdom Metazoa; phylum Chordata; class Mammalia; order Primates; family Hominidae; genus Pongo; species Pongo pygmaeus. The sequence continues at coordinate 24,504,947 of NC_085930.1, forward strand.
TCAACTCTGTGAGTTGGATTCATACTTCACAAAGCAGTTTCACAGAACGCTTCTGTTTAGTATTTATGGGAAGATATTCCCGTTTCCAACGAAGGCCAGAAAGGACTCCAAATATCCACTTGCAGATTCTGCAAAAACACAGTTTCAAAACTGCTCTATCAAAAGGAAGGCTTATCTCTCCGAGTTGAATGCACACATCATAAAGAGGTTTCTGAGAATGCTTCTGCCTGGTTTATAAGTGAAGATATTTCCTTTTCCACCATAGGCCTCAAAGCGCTCCAAAGGAACACTTGCAGATTCTACAAAAAGAGTGTTTCAAAACAACTCTTTCAAAGGAAGTGTTCAACTCTGTGAGTTGGATTCATACTACACAAAGCAGTTTCACAGAACGCTTCTCTTTAGTTTTTATGGGAAGATATTCCCGTTTCCAACGAAGGCCTGAAATGGCTCCAAATATCCACTTGCAGATTCTGCAAAAATAGAGTTTCAAAACTGCTCTGTTAAAAGGAAGGCTTATCTCTCTGAGTTGAATGCAGACATCATAAAGAGGTTTCTGAGAATGCTTCTGCCTGGTTTATATGTGAAGATATTTCCTTTTCCACCATAGGCCTCAAAGCGCTCCAAATGAACACTTGCAGATTCTACAAAAAGAGTGTTCCATAACTGCTCTAGCAAAGGAAAGGTTCAACTCTGTGAGTTGAACACACACATCACAAAGCAGTTTGTGAGAATGCTTCTGTCCAGTTTTTAAGAGAAGATATTCCCGCTTCTAACAAAGGCCTGAAAGAGCTCCAAATATCCACTTGCAGATGCTGCAAAAAGACTCTTTCCAAACTGCTCCATGAAAAGGAAGGTTCAACACTGTGAGTTGAATGCACACATCATAAAGAAGTTTCAAAGAATGCTTCTGTCTAGGTTTTATGTGAAGATATTTCCTTTTCCACCATAGGCCTCAAAGCGCTCCAAATGAACACTTGCAGATTCTACAAAAAGAGTGTTTCAAAACTGCTCTTTCAAAAGAAGTGTTCAACTCTGTGAGTTGGATTCATACTTCACAAAGCAGTTTCACAGAACGCTTCTGTTTAGTTTTTATGGGAAGATATTACCGTTTCCAACGAAGGCCTGAAAGGGCTCCAAATAACCACTTGCAGATTCTGCAGAAACACAGTTTCAAAACTGCTCTATCAAAAGGAAGGCTTATCTCTCCGAGCTGAATGCACACATCATAAAGAGGTTTCTGAGAATGCTTCTCCCTGGTTTATAAGTGAAGATATTTCCTTTTCCACCATAGGCCTCAAAGCGCTCCAAATGAACACTTGCAGATTCTACAAAAAGAGTGTTTCAAAACAGCTCTTTCAAAGGAAGTGTTCAACTCTGTGAGTTGGATTCATACTACACAAAGCAGTTTCACAGAACGCTTCTCTTTAGTTTTTATGGGAAGATATTCCCGTTTCCAACGAAGGCCTGAAAGGGCTCCTAATATCCACTTGCAGATTCTGCAAAAATAGAGTTTCAAAACTGCTCTGTTAAAAGGAAGGCTTATCTCTCTGAGTTGAATGCAGACATCATAAAGAGGTTTCTGAGAATGCTTCTGCCTGGTTTATATGTGAAGATATTTCCTTTTCCACCATAGGCCTCAAAGCGCTCCAAATGAACACTTGCAGATTCTACAAAAGGAGTGTTTCATAACTGCTCTAGCAAAGGAAAGGTTCAACTCTGTGAGTTGAACACACACATCACAAAGCAGTTTGTGAGAATGCTTCTGTCCAGTTTTTAAGAGAAGATATTCCCGCTTCTAACAAAGGCCTGAAAGAGCTCCAAATATCCACTTGCAGATGCTGCAAAAAGACTCTTTCCAAACTGCTCCATGAAAAGGAAGGTTCAACTCTGGGAGTTGAATGCACACATCATAAAGAAGTTTCATAGAATGCTTCTGTTTAGGTTTTATGTGAAGGTATTTCCTTTTCCACCATAGGCCTCAAAGCGCTCCAAATGAACACTTGCAGATTCTACAAAAAGAGTGTTTCAAAACTGCTCTTTCAAAAGAAGTGTTCAACTCTGTGAGTTGGATTCATACTTCACAAAGCAGTTTCTCAGAACGCTTCTGTTTAGTTTTTATGGGAAGATATTCCCGTTTCCAACGAAGGCCTGAAAGGGCTCCAAATAACCACTTGCAGATTCTGCAGAAACACAGTTTCAAAACTGCTCTATCAAAAGGAAGGCTTATCTCTCCGAGCTGAATGCACACATCATAAAGAGGTTTCTGAGAATGCTTCTCCCTGGTTTATAAGTGAAGATATTTCCTTTTCCACCATAGGCCTCAAAGCGCTCCAAATGAACACTTGCAGATTCTACAAAAAGAGTGTTTCAAAACTGCTCTTTCAAAAGAAGTGTTCAACTCTGTGAGTTGGATTCATACTTCACAAAGCAGTTTCACAGAACGCTTCTCTTTAGTTTTTATGGGAAGATATTCCCGTTTCCAACGAAGGCCTGAAATGGCTCCAAATATCCACTTGCAGATTCTGCCAAAACAGAGTTTCAAAACTGCTCTATCAAAAGGAAGGCTTATCACTCCGAGTTGAATGCACACATCATAAAGAGTTTTCTGAGAATGCTTCTGCCTGGTTTATAAGTGAAGATATTTCCTTTTCCACCATAGGCCTCAAAGCGCTCCAAATGAACACTTGCAGATTCTACAAAAAGAGTGTTTCATAACTGCTCTAGCAAAGGAAAGGTTCAACTCTGTGAGTTGAACACACACATCACAAAGCAGTTTGTGAGAATGCTTCTGTCCAGTTTTTATGAGAAGATATTCCCGCTTCTAACAAAGGCCTGAAAGAGCTCCAAATATCCACTTGCAGATGCTGCAAAAAGACTCTTTCCAAACTGCTGCATGAAAAGGAAGGTTCAACTCCGTGAGTTGAATGCGCACATCATAAAGAAGTTTCAAAGAATGCTTCTGTCTAGGTTTTATGTGAAGATATTTCCTTTTCCACCATAGGCCTCAAAGCGCTCCAAATGAACACTTGCAGATTCTACAAAAAGAGTGTTTCAAAACTGCTCTTTCAAAAGAAGTGTTCAACTCTGCGAGGTGGATTCATACTTCACAAAGCAGTTTCTCAGAACGCTTCTGTTTACTTTTTATGGGAAGATATTCCCGTTTCCAACGAAGGCCTGAAAGGGCTCCAAATAACCACTTGCAGATTCTGCAGAAACACAGTTTCAAAACTGCTCTATCAAAAGGAAGGCTTATCTCTCCGAGCTGAATGCACACATCATAAAGAGGTTTCTGAGAATGCTTCTCCCTGGTTTATAAGTGAAGATATTTCCTTTTCCACCATAGGCCTCAAAGCGCTCCAAATGAACACTTGCAGATTCTACAAAAAGAGTGTTTCAAAACAGCTCTTTCAAAGGAAGTGTTCAACTCTGTGAGTTGGATTCATACTACACAAAGCAGTTTCACAGAACGCTTCTCTTTAGTTTTTATGGGAAGATATTCCCGTTTCCAACGAAGGCCTGAAAGGGCTCCAAATATCCACTTGCAGATTCTGCAAAAATAGAGTTTCAAAACTGCTCTGTTAAAAGGAAGGCTTATCTCTCTGAGTTGAATGCAGACATCATAAAGAGGTTTCTGAGAATGCTTCTGCCTGGTTTATATGTGAAGATATTTCCTTTTCCACCATAGGCCTCAAAGCGCTCCAAATGAACACTTGCAGATTCTACAAAAGGAGTGTTTCATAACTGCTCTAGCAAAGGAAAGGTTCAACTCTGTGAGTTGAACACACACATCACAAAGCAGTTTGTGAGAATGCTTCTGTCCAGTTTTTATGAGAAGATATTCCCGCTTCTAACAAAGGCCTGAAAGAGCTCCAAATATCCACTTGCAGATGCTGCAAAAAGACTCTTTCCAAACTGCTCCATGAAAAGGAAGGTTCAACTCTGTGAGTTGAATGCACACATCATAAAGAAGGTTCAAAGAATGCTTCTGTCTAGGTTTTATGTGAAGGTATTTCCTTTTCCACCATAGGCCTCAAAGCGCTCCAAATGAACACTTGCAGATTCTACAAAAAGAGTGTTTCAAAACTGCTCTTTCAAAAGAAGTGTTCAACTCTGTGAGTTGGATTCATACTTCACAAAGCAGTTTCTCAGAACGCTTCTGTTTAGTTTTTATGGGAAGATATTCCCGTTTCCAACGAAGGCCTGAAAGGGCTCCAAATAACCACATGGAGATTCTGCAGAAACACAGTTTCAAAACTGCTCTATCAAAAGGAAGGCTTATCTCTCCGAGTTGAATGCACACATCATAAAGAGGTTTCTGAGAATGCTTCTGCCTGGTTTATAAGTGAAGATATTTCCTTTTCTACCATAGGCCTAAAAGCGCTCCAAATGAACACTTGCAGATTCTACAAAAAGAGTGTTTCATAACTGCTTTAGCAAAGGAAAGGTTCAACTCTGTGAGTTGAACACACACATCACAAAGCAGTTTGTGAGAATGCTTCTGTCCAGTTTTTATGAGAAGATATTCCCGCTTCTAACAAAGGCCTGAAAGAGCTCCAAATATCCACTTGCAGATGCTGCAAGAAGACTCTTTCCAAACTGCTGCATGAAAAGGAAGGTTCAACTCCGTGAGTTGAATGCACACATCATAAAGAAGTTTCAAAGAATGCTTCTGTCTAGGTTTTATGTGAAGATATTTCCTTTTCCACCATAGGCCTCAAAGCGCTCCAAATGAACACTTGCAGATTCTACAAAAAGAGTGTTTCAAAACTGCTCTTTCAAAAGAAGTGTTCAACTCTGTGAGGTGGATTCATACTTCACAAAGCAGTTTCTCAGAACGCTTCTGTTTACTTTTTATGGGAAGATATTCCCGTTTCCAACGAAGGCCTGAAAGGGCTCCAAATAACCACTTGCAGATTCTGCAGAAACACAGTTTCAAAACTGCTCTATCAAAAGGAAGGCTTATCTCTCCGAGCTGAATGCACACATCATAAAGAGGTTTCTGAGAATGCTTCTCCCTGGTTTATAAGTGAAGATATTTCCTTTTCCACCGTAGGCCTCAAAGAGCTCCAAATGAACACTTGCAGATTCTACAAAAAGAGTGTTTCAAAACAGCTCTTTCAAAGGAAGTGTTCAACTCTGTGAGTTGGATTCATACTACACAAAGCAGTTTCACAGAACGCTTCTCTTTAGTTTTTATGGGAAGATATTCCCGTTTCCAACGAAGGCCTGAAAGGGCTCCAAATATCCACTTGCAGATTCTGCAAAAATAGAGTTTCAAAACTGCTCTGTTAAAAGGAAGGCTTATCTCTCTGAGTTGGATGCAGACATCATAAAGAGGTTTCTGAGAATGCTTCTGCCTGGTTTATATGTGAAGATATTTCCTTTTCCACCATAGGCCTCAAAGCGCTCCAAATGAACACTTGCAGATTCTACAAAAGGAGTGTTTCATAACTGCTCTAGCAAAGGAGAGGTTCAACTCTGTGAGTTGAACACACACATCACAAAGCAGTTTGTGAGAATGCTTCTGTCCAGTTTTTAAGAGAAGATATTCCCGCTTCTAACAAAGGCCTGAAAGAGCTCCAAATATCCACTTGCAGATGCTGCAGAAAGACTCTTTCCAAACTGCTCCATGAAAAGGAAGGTTCAACTCTGTGAGTTGAATGCACACATCATAAAGAAGTTTCAAAGAATGCTTCTGTCTAGGTTTTATGTGAAGGTATTTCCTTTTGCACCATAGGCCTCAAAGCGCTCCAAATGAACACTTGCAGATTCTACAAAAAGAGTGTTTCAAAACTGCTCTTTCAAAAGAAGTGTTCAACTCTGTGAGTTGGATTCATACTTCACAAAGCAGTTTCACAGAACGCTTCTGTTTAGTATTTATGGGAAGATATTCCCGTTTCCAACGAAGGCCAGAAAGGACTCCAAATATCCACTTGCAGATTCTGCAAAAACACAGTTTCAAAACTGCTCTATCAAAAGGAAGGCTTATCTCTCCGAGTTGAATGCACACATCATAAAGAGGTTTCTGAGAATGCTTCTGCCTGGTTTATAAGTGAAGATATTTCCTTTTCCACCATAGGCCTCAAAGCGCTCCAAAGGAACACTTGCAGATTCTACAAAAAGAGTGTTTCAAAACAGCTCTTTCAAAGGAAGTGTTCAACTCTGTGAGTTGGATTCATACTACACAAAGCAGTTTCACAGAACGCTTCTCTTTAGTTTTTATGGGAAGATATTCCCGTTTCCAACGAAGGCCTGAAATGGCTCCAAATATCCACTTGCAGATTCTGCAAAAATAGAGTTTCAAAACTGCTCTGTTAAAAGGAAGGCTTATCTCTCTGAGTTGAATGCAGACATCATAAAGAGGTTTCTGAGAATGCTTCTGCCTGGTTTCTATGTGAAGATATTTCCTTTTCCACCATAGGCCTCAAAGCGCTCCAAATGAACACTTGCAGATTCTACAAAAAGAGTGTTTCATAACTGCTCTAGCAAAGGAAAGGTTCAACTCTGTGAGTTGAACACACACATCACAAAGCAGTTTGTGAGAATGCTTCTGTCCAGTTTTTATGAGAAGATATTCCCGCTTCTAACAAAGGCCTGAAAGAGCTCCAAATATCCACTTGCAGATGCTGCAAAAAGACTCTTTCCAAACTGCTGCATGAAAAGGAAGGTTCAACTCCGTGAGTTGAATGCGCACATCATAAAGAAGTTTCAAAGAATGCTTCTGTCTAGGTTTTATGTGAAGATATTTCCTTTTCCACCATAGGCCTCAAAGCGCTCCAAATGAACACTTGCAGATTCTACAAAAAGAGTGTTTCAAAACTGCTCTTTCAAAAGAAGTGTTCAACTCTGCGAGGTGGATTCATACTTCACAAAGCAGTTTCTCAGAACGCTTCTGTTTACTTTTTATGGGAAGATATTCCCGTTTCCAACGAAGGCCTGAAAGGGCTCCAAATAACCACTTGCAGATTCTGCAGAAACACAGTTTCAAAACTGCTCTATCAAAAGGAAGGCTTATCTCTCCGAGCTGAATGCACACATCATAAAGAGGTTTCTGAGAATGCTTCTCCCTGGTTTATAAGTGAAGATATTTCCTTTTCCACCATAGGCCTCAAAGCGCTCCAAATGAACACTTGCAGATTCTACAAAAAGAGTGTTTCAAAACAGCTCTTTCAAAGGAAGTGTTCAACTCTGTGAGTTGGATTCATACTACACAAAGCAGTTTCACAGAACGCTTCTCTTTAGTTTTTATGGGAAGATATTCCCGTTTCCAACGAAGGCCTGAAAGGGCTCCAAATATCCACTTGCAGATTCTGCAAAAATAGAGTTTCAAAACTGCTCTGTTAAAAGGAAGGCTTATCTCTCTGAGTTGAATGCAGACATCATAAAGAGGTTTCTGAGAATGCTTCTGCCTGGTTTATATGTGAAGATATTTCCTTTTCCACCATAGGCCTCAAAGCGCTCCAAATGAACACTTGCAGATTCTACAAAAGGAGTGTTTCATAACTGCTCTAGCAAAGGAAAGGTTCAACTCTGTGAGTTGAACACACACATCACAAAGCAGTTTGTGAGAATGCTTCTGTCCAGTTTTTATGAGAAGATATTCCCGCTTCTAACAAAGGCCTGAAAGAGCTCCAAATATCCACTTGCAGATGCTGCAAAAAGACTCTTTCCAAACTGCTCCATGAAAAGGAAGGTTCAACTCTGTGAGTTGAATGCACACATCATAAAGAAGGTTCAAAGAATGCTTCTGTCTAGGTTTTATGTGAAGGTATTTCCTTTTCCACCATAGGCCTCAAAGCGCTCCAAATGAACACTTGCAGATTCTACAAAAAGAGTGTTTCAAAACTGCTCTTTCAAAAGAAGTGTTCAACTCTGTGAGTTGGATTCATACTTCACAAAGCAGTTTCTCAGAACGCTTCTGTTTAGTTTTTATGGGAAGATATTCCCGTTTCCAACGAAGGCCTGAAAGGGCTCCAAATAACCACATGGAGATTCTGCAGAAACACAGTTTCAAAACTGCTCTATCAAAAGGAAGGCTTATCTCTCCGAGTTGAATGCACACATCATAAAGAGGTTTCTGAGAATGCTTCTGCCTGGTTTATAAGTGAAGATATTTCCTTTTCTACCATAGGCCTAAAAGCGCTCCAAATGAACACTTGCAGATTCTACAAAAAGAGTGTTTCATAACTGCTTTAGCAAAGGAAAGGTTCAACTCTGTGAGTTGAACACACACATCACAAAGCAGTTTGTGAGAATGCTTCTGTCCAGTTTTTATGAGAAGATATTCCCGCTTCTAACAAAGGCCTGAAAGAGCTCCAAATATCCACTTGCAGATGCTGCAAGAAGACTCTTTCCAAACTGCTGCATGAAAAGGAAGGTTCAACTCCGTGAGTTGAATGCACACATCATAAAGAAGTTTCAAAGAATGCTTCTGTCTAGGTTTTATGTGAAGATATTTCCTTTTCCACCATAGGCCTCAAAGCGCTCCAAATGAACACTTGCAGATTCTACAAAAAGAGTGTTTCAAAACTGCTCTTTCAAAAGAAGTGTTCAACTCTGTGAGGTGGATTCATACTTCACAAAGCAGTTTCTCAGAACGCTTCTGTTTACTTTTTATGGGAAGATATTCCCGTTTCCAACGAAGGCCTGAAAGGGCTCCAAATAACCACTTGCAGATTCTGCAGAAACACAGTTTCAAAACTGCTCTATCAAAAGGAAGGCTTATCTCTCCGAGCTGAATGCACACATCATAAAGAGGTTTCTGAGAATGCTTCTCCCTGGTTTATAAGTGAAGATATTTCCTTTTCCACCGTAGGCCTCAAAGAGCTCCAAATGAACACTTGCAGATTCTACAAAAAGAGTGTTTCAAAACAGCTCTTTCAAAGGAAGTGTTCAACTCTGTGAGTTGGATTCATACTACACAAAGCAGTTTCACAGAACGCTTCTCTTTAGTTTTTATGGGAAGATATTCCCGTTTCCAACGAAGGCCTGAAAGGGCTCCAAATATCCACTTGCAGATTCTGCAAAAATAGAGTTTCAAAACTGCTCTGTTAAAAGGAAGGCTTATCTCTCTGAGTTGGATGCAGACATCATAAAGAGGTTTCTGAGAATGCTTCTGCCTGGTTTATATGTGAAGATATTTCCTTTTCCACCATAGGCCTCAAAGCGCTCCAAATGAACACTTGCAGATTCTACAAAAGGAGTGTTTCATAACTGCTCTAGCAAAGGAGAGGTTCAACTCTGTGAGTTGAACACACACATCACAAAGCAGTTTGTGAGAATGCTTCTGTCCAGTTTTTAAGAGAAGATATTCCCGCTTCTAACAAAGGCCTGAAAGAGCTCCAAATATCCACTTGCAGATGCTGCAGAAAGACTCTTTCCAAACTGCTCCATGAAAAGGAAGGTTCAACTCTGTGAGTTGAATGCACACATCATAAAGAAGTTTCAAAGAATGCTTCTGTCTAGGTTTTATGTGAAGGTATTTCCTTTTGCACCATAGGCCTCAAAGCGCTCCAAATGAACACTTGCAGATTCTACAAAAAGAGTGTTTCAAAACTGCTCTTTCAAAAGAAGTGTTCAACTCTGTGAGTTGGATTCATACTTCACAAAGCAGTTTCACAGAACGCTTCTGTTTAGTATTTATGGGAAGATATTCCCGTTTCCAACGAAGGCCAGAAAGGACTCCAAATATCCACTTGCAGATTCTGCAAAAACACAGTTTCAAAACTGCTCTATCAAAAGGAAGGCTTATCTCTCCGAGTTGAATGCACACATCATAAAGAGGTTTCTGAGAATGCTTCTGCCTGGTTTATAAGTGAAGATATTTCCTTTTCCACCATAGGCCTCAAAGCGCTCCAAAGGAACACTTGCAGATTCTACAAAAAGAGTGTTTCAAAACAGCTCTTTCAAAGGAAGTGTTCAACTCTGTGAGTTGGATTCATACTACACAAAGCAGTTTCACAGAACGCTTCTCTTTAGTTTTTATGGGAAGATATTCCCGTTTCCAACGAAGGCCTGAAATGGCTCCAAATATCCACTTGCAGATTCTGCAAAAATAGAGTTTCAAAACTGCTCTGTTAAAAGGAAGGCTTATCTCTCTGAGTTGAATGCAGACATCATAAAGAGGTTTCTGAGAATGCTTCTGCCTGGTTTCTATGTGAAGATATTTCCTTTTCCACCATAGGCCTCAAAGCGCTCCAAATGAACACTTGCAGATTCTACAAAAAGAGTGTTTCATAACTGCTCTAGCAAAGGAAAGGTTCAACTCTGTGAGTTGAACACACACATCACAAAGCAGTTTGTGAGAATGCTTCTGTCCAGTTTTTATGAGAAGATATTCCCGCTTCTAACAAAGGCCTGAAAGAGCTCCAAATATCCACTTGCAGATGCTGCAAAAAGACTCTTTCCAAACTGCTCCATGAAAAGGAAGGTTCAACTCTGCGAGTTGAATGCACACATCATAAAGAAGTTTCAAAGAATGCTTCTGTCTAGGTTTTATGTGAAGATATTTCCTTTTCCACCATAGGCCTCAAAGCGCTCCAAATGAACACTTGCAGATTCTACAAAAAGAGTGTTTCAAAACTGCTCTTTCAAAAGAAGTGTTCAACTCTGTGAGGTGGATTCATACTTCACAAAGCAGTTTCTCAGAACGCTTCTGTTTAGTTTTTATGGGAAGATATTCCCGTTTCCAACGAAGGCCTGAAAGGGCTCCAAATAACCACTTGCAGATTCTGCAGAAACACAGTTTCAAAACTGCTCTATCAAAAGGAAGGCTTATCTCTCCGAGCTGAATGCACACATCATAAAGAGGTTTCTGAGAATGCTTCTCCCTGGTTTATAAGTGAAGATATTTCCTTTTCCACCATAGGCCTCAAAGCGCTCCAAATGAACACTTGCAGATTCTACAAAAAGAGTGTTTCAAAACTGCTCTTTCAAAAGAAGTGTTCAACTCTGTGAGTTGGATTCATACTTCACAAAGCAGTTTCACAGAACGCTTCTCTTTAGTTTTTATGGGAAGATATTCCCGTTTCCAACGAAGGCCTGAAATGGCTCCAAATATCCACTTGCAGATTCTGCCAAAACAGAGTTTCAAAACTGCTCTATCAAAAGGAAGGCTTATCGCTCCAAGTTGAATGCACACATCATAAAGAGTTTTCTGAGAATGCTTCTGCCTGGTTTATAAGTGAAGATATTTCCTTTTCCACCATAGGCCTCAAAGCGCTCCAAATGAACACTTGCAGATTCTACAAAAAGAGTGTTTCATAACTGCTCTAGCAAAGGAAAGGTTCAACTCTGTGAGTTGAACACACACATCACAAAGCAGTTTGTGAGAATGCTTCTGTCCAGTTTTTATGAGAAGATATTCCCGCTTCTAACAAAGGCCTGAAAGAGCTCCAAATATCCACTTGCAGATGCTGCAAAAAGACTCTTTCCAAACTGCTGCATGAAAAGGAAGGTTCAACTCCGTGAGTTGAATGCGCACATCATAAAGAAGTTTCAAAGAATGCTTCTGTCTAGGTTTTATGTGAAGATATTTCCTTTTCCACCATAGGCCTCAAAGCGCTCCAAATGAACACTTGCAGATTCTACAAAAAGAGTGTTTCAAAACTGCTCTTTCAAAAGAAGTGTTCAACTCTGCGAGGTGGATTCATACTTCACAAAGCAGTTTCTCAGAACGCTTCTGTTTACTTTTTATGGGAAGATATTCCCGTTTCCAACGAAGGCCTGAAAGGGCTCCAAATAACCACTTGCAGATTCTGCAGAAACACAGTTTCAAAACTGCTCTATCAAAAGGAAGGCTTATCTCTCCGAGCTGAATGCACACATCATAAAGAGGTTTCTGAGAATGCTTCTCCCTGGTTTATAAGTGAAGATATTTCCTTTTCCACCATAGGCCTCAAAGCGCTCCAAATGAACACTTGCAGATTCTACAAAAAGAGTGTTTCAAAACAGCTCTTTCAAAGGAAGTGTTCAACTCTGTGAGTTGGATTCATACTACACAAAGCAGTTTCACAGAACGCTTCTCTTTAGTTTTTATGGGAAGATATTCCCGTTTCCAACGAAGGCCTGAAAGGGCTCCAAATATCCACTTGCAGATTCTGCAAAAATAGAGTTTCAAAACTGCTCTGTTAAAAGGAAGGCTTATCTCTCTGAGTTGAATGCAGACATCATAAAGAGGTTTCTGAGAATGCTTCTGCCTGGTTTATATGTGAAGATATTTCCTTTTCCACCATAGGCCTCAAAGCGCTCCAAATGAACACTTGCAGATTCTACAAAAGGAGTGTTTCATAACTGCTCTAGCAAAGGAAAGGTTCAACTCTGTGAGTTGAACACACACATCACAAAGCAGTTTGTGAGAATGCTTCTGTCCAGTTTTTAAGAGAAGATATTCCCGCTTCTAACAAAGGCCTGAAAGAGCTCCAAATATCCACTTGCAGATGCTGCAAAAAGACTCTTTCCAAACTGCTGCATGAAAAGGAAGGTTCAACTCCGTGAGTTGAATGCACACATCATAAAGAAGTTTCAAAGAATGCTTCTGTCTAGGTTTTATGTGAAGGTATTTCCTTTTCCACCATAGGCCTCAAAGCGCTCCAAATGAACACTTGCAGATTCTACAAAAAGAGTGTTTCAAAACTGCTCTTTCAAAAGAAGTGTTCAACTCTGTCAGTTGGATTCATACTTCACAAAGCAGTTTCTCAGAACGCTTCTGTTTAGTTTTTATGGGAAGATATTCCCGTTTCCAACGAAGGCCTGAAAGGGCTCTAAATAACCACATGCAGATTCTGCAGAAACACAGTTTCAAAACTGCTCTATCAAAAGGAAGGCTTATCTCTCCGAGTTGAATGCACACATCATAAAGTGGTTTCTGAGAATGCTTCTGCCTGGTTTATAAGTGAAGATATTTCCTTTTCCACCATAGGCCTCAAAGCGCTCCAAATGAACAGTTGCAGATTCTACAAAAAGAGTGTTTCAAAACTGCTCTTTCAAAAGAAGTGTTCAACTCTGTGAGTTGGATTCATACTTCACAAAGCAGTTTCACAGAACGCTTCTCTTTAGTTTTTATGGGAAGATATTCCCGTTTCCAACGAAGGCCTGAAATGGCTCCAAATATCCACTTGCAGATTCTGCCAAAACAGAGTTTCAAAACTGCTCTATCAAAAGGAAGGCTTATCGCTCCGAGTTGAATGCACACATCATAAAGAGTTTTCTGAGAATGCTTCTGCCTGGTTTATAAGTGAAGATATTTCCTTTTCCACCATAGGCCTCAAAGCGCTCCAAATGAACACTTGCAGATTCTACAAAAAGAGTGTTTCATAACTGCTCTAGCAAAGGAAAGGTTCAACTCTGTGAGTTGAACACACACATCACAAAGCAGTTTGTGAGAATGCTTCTGTCCAGTTTTTATGAGAAGATATTCCCGCTTCTAACAAAGGCCTGAAAGAGCTCCAAATATCCACTTGCAGATGCTGCAAAAAGACTCTTTCCAAACTGCTGCATGAAAAGGAAGGTTCAACTCCGTGAGTTGAATGCACACATCATAAAGAAGTTTCAAAGAATGCTTCTGTCTAGGTTTTATGTGAAGATATTTCCTTTTCCACCATAGGCCTCAAAGCGCTCCAAATGAACACTTGCAGATTCTACAAAAAGAGTGTTTCAAAACTGCTCTTTCAAAAGAAGAGTTCAACTCTGTGAGGTGGATTCATACTTCACAAAGCAGTTTCTCAGAACGTTTCTGTTTAGTTTTTATGGGAAGATATTCCCGTTTCCAACGCAGGCCTGAAAGGGCTCCAAATAACCACTTGCAGATTCTGCAGAAACACAGTTTCAAAACTGCTCTATCAAAAGGAAGGCTTATCTCTCCGAGCTGAATGCACACATCATAAAGAGGTTTCTGAGAATGCTTCTCCCTGGTTTATAAGTGAAGATATTTCCTTTTCCACCATAGGCCTCAAAGCGCTCCAAATGAACACTTGCAGATTCTACAAAAAGAGTGTTTCAAAACAGCTCTTTCAAAGGAAGTGTTCAACTCTGTGAGTTGGATTCATACTACACAAAGCAGTTTCACAGAACGCTTCTCTTTAGTTTTTATGGGAAGATATTCCCGTTTCCAACGAAGGCCTGAAAGGGCTCCAAATATCCACTTGCAGATTCTGCAAAAATAGAGTTTCAAAACTGCTCTGTTAAAAGGAAGGCTTATCTCTCTGAGTTGAATGCAGACATCATAAAGAGGTTTCTGAGAATGCTTCTGCCTGGTTTATATGTGAAGATATTTCCTTTTCCACCATAGGCCTCAAAGCGCTCCAAATGAACACTTGCAGATTCTACAAAAGGAGTGTTTCATAACTGCTCTAGCAAAGGAAAGGTTCAACTCTGTGAGTTGAACACACACATCACAAAGCTGTTTGTGAGAATGCTTCTGTCCAGTTTTTAAGAGAAGATATTCCCGCTTCTAACAAAGGCCTGAAAGAGCTCCAAATATCCACTTGCAGATGCTGCAAAAAGACTCTTTCCAAACTGCTGCATGAAAAGGAAGGTTCAACTCCGTGAGTTGAATGCACACATCATAAAGAAGTTTCAAAGAATGCTTCTGTCTAGGTTTTATGTGAAGGTATTTCCTTTTCCACCATAGGCCTCAAAGCGCTCCAAATGAACACTTGCAGATTCTACAAAAAGAGTGTTTCAAAACTGCTCTTTCAAAAGAAGTGTTCAACTCTGTGAGTTGGATTCATACTTCACAAAGCAGTTTCTCAGAACGCTTCTGTTTAGTTTTTATGGGAAGATATTCCCGTTTCCAACGAAGGCCTGAAAGGGCTCCAAATAACCACTTGCAGATTCTGCAGAAACACAGTTTCAAAACCGCTCTATCAAAAGGAAGGCTTATCTCTCCGAGTTGAATGCACACATCATAAAGAGGTTTCTGAGAATGCTTCTGCCTGGTTTATAAGTGAAGATTTTTCCTTTTCCACCATAGGCCTCAAAGCGCTCCAAATGAACAGTTGCAGATTCTACAAAAAGAGTGTTTCAAAACTGCTCTTTCAAAAGAAGTGTTCAACTCTGTGAGTTGGATTCATACTTCACAAAGCAGTTTCACAGAACGCTTCTGTTTAATTTTTATGGGAAGATATTCCCGTTTCCAACGAAGGCCTGAAATGGCTCCAAATATCCACTTGCAGATTCTGCCAAAACAGAGTTTCAAAACTGCTCTATCAAAAGGAAGGCTTATCGCTCCGAGTTGAATGCACACATCATAAAGAGTTTTCTGAGAATGCTTCTGCCTGGTTTATAAGTGAAGATATTTCCTTTTCCACCATAGGCCTCAAAGCGCTCCAAATGAACACTTGCAGATTCTACAAAAAGAGTGTTTCATAACTGCTCTAGCAAAGGAAAGGTTCAACTCAGTGAGTTGAACACACACATCACAAAGCAGTTTGTGAGAATGCTTCTGTCCAGTTTTTATGAGAAGATATTCTCGCTTCTAACAAAGGCTTGAAAGAGCTCCAAATATCCACTTGCAGATGCTGCAAAAAGACTCTTTCCAAACTGCTCCATGAAAAGGAAGGTTCAACTCTGTGAGTTGAATGCACACATCATAAAGAAGTTTCAAAGAATGCTTCTGTCTAGGTTTTATGTGAAGATATTTCCTTTTCCACCATAGGCCTCAAAGCGCTCCAAATGAACACTTGCAGATTCTACAAAAAGAGTGTTTCAAAACTGCTCTTTCAAAAGAAGTGTTCAACTCTGTGAGGTGGATTCATACTTCACAAAGCAGTTTCTCAGAACGCTTCTGTTTACTTTTTATGGGAAGATATTCCCGTTTCCAACGAAGGCCTGAAAGGGCTCCAAATAACCACTTGCAGATTCTGCAGAAACACAGTTTCAAAACTGCTCTATCAAAAGGAAGGCTTATCTCTCCGAGCTGAATGCACACATCATAAAGAGGTTTCTGAGAATGCTTCTCCCTGGTTTATAAGTGAAGATATTTCCTTTTCCACCATAGGCCTCAAAGCGCTCCAAATGAACACTTGCAGATTCTACAAAAAGAGTGTTTCAAAACAGCTCTTTCAAAGGAAGTGTTCAACTCTATGAGTTGGATTCATACTACACAAAGCAGTTTCACAGAACGCTTCTCTTTAGTTTTTATGGGAAGATATTCCCGTTTCCAACGAAGGCCTGAAAGGGCTCCAAATATCCACTTGCAGATTCTGCAAAAATAGAGTTTCAAAACTGCTCTGTTAAAAGGAAGGCTTATCTCTCTGAGTTGGATGCAGACATCATAAAGAGGTTTCTGAGAATGCTTCTGCCTGGTTTATATGTGAAGATATTTCCTTTTCCACCATAGGCCTCAAAGCGCTCCAAATGAACACTTGCAGATTCTACAAAAGGAGTGTTTCATAACTGCTCTAGCAAAGGAAAGGTTCAACTCTGTGAGTTGAACACACACATCACAAAGCAGTTTGTGAGAATGCTTCTGTCCAGTTTTTAAGAGAAGATATTCCCGCTTCTAACAAAGGCCTGAAAGAGCTCCAAATATACACTTGCAGATGCTGCAGAAAGACTCTTTCCAAACTGCTCCATGAAAAGGAAGGTTCAACTCTGTGAGTTGAATGCACACATCATAAAGAAGTTTCAAAGAATGCTTCTGTCTAGGTTTTATGTGAAGGTATTTCCTTTTCCACCATAGGCCTCAAAGCGCTCCAAATGAACACTTGCAGATTCTACAAAAAGAGTGTTTCAAAACTGCTCTTTCAAAAGAAGTGTTCAACTCTGTGAGTTGGATTCATACTTCACAAAGCAGTTTCACAGAACGCTTCTGTTTAGTATTTATGGGAAGATATTCCCGTTTCCAACGAAGGCCAGAAAGGACTCCAAATATCCACTTGCAGATTCTGCAAAAACACAGTTTCAAAACTGCTCTATCAAAAGGAAGGCTTATCTCTCCGAGTTGAATACACACATCATAAAGAGGTTTCTGAGAATGCTTCTGCCTGGTTTATAAGTGAAGATATTTCCTTTTCCACCATAGGCCTCAAAGCGCTCCAAAGGAACACTTGCAGATTCTACAAAAAGAGTGTTTCAAAACAGCTCTTTCAAAGGAAGTGTTCAACTCTGTGAGTTGGATTCATACTACACAAAGCAGTTTCACAGAACGCTTCTCTTTAGTTTTTATGGGAAGATATTCCCGTTTCCAACGAAGGCCTGAAATGGCTCCAAATATCCACTTGCAGATTCTGCAAAAATAGAGTTTCAAAACTGCTCTGTTAAAAGGAAGGCTTATCTCTCTGAGTTGAATGCAGACATCATAAAGAGGTTTCTGAGAATGCTTCTGCCTGGTTTCTATGTGAAGATATTTCCTTTTCCACCATAGGCCTCAAAGCGCTCCAAATGAACACTTGCAGATTCTACAAAAAGAGTGTTCCATAACTGCTCTAGCAAAGGAAAGGTTCAACTCTGTGAGTTGAACACACACATCACAAAGCAGTTTGTGAGAATGCTTCTGTCCAGTTTTTAAGAGAAGATATTCCCGCTTCTAACAAAGGCCTGAAAGAGCTCCAAATATCCACTTGCAGATGCTGCAAAAAGACTCTTTCCAAACTGCTCCATGAAAAGGAAGGTTCAACACTGTGAGTTGAATGCACACATCATAAAGAAGTTTCAAAGAATGCTTCTGTCTAGGTTTTATGTGAAGATATTTCCTTTTCCACCATAGGCCTCAAAGCGCTCCAAATGAACACTTGCAGATTCTACAAAAAGAGTGTTTCAAAACTGCTCTTTCAAAAGAAGTGTTCAACTCTGTGAGTTGGATTCATACTTCACAAAGCAGTTTCTCAGAACGCTTCTGTTTAGTTTTTATGGGAAGATATTACCGTTTCCAACGAAGGCCTGAAAGGGCTCCAAATAACCACTTGCAGATTCTGCAGAAACACAGTTTCAAAACTGCTCTATCAAAAGGAAGGCTTATCTCTCCGAGCTGAATGCACACATCATAAAGAGGTTTCTGAGAATGCTTCTCCCTGGTTTATAAGTGAAGATATTTCCTTTTCCACCATAGGCCTCAAAGCGCTCCAAATGAACACTTGCAGATTCTACAAAAAGAGTGTTTCAAAACAGCTCTTTCAAAGGAAGTGTTCAACTCTGTGAGTTGGATTCATACTACACAAAGCAGTTTCACAGAACGCTTCTCTTTAGTTTTTATGGGAAGATATTCCCGTTTCCAACGAAGGCCTGAAAGGGCTCCTAATATCCACTTGCAGATTCTGCAAAAATAGAGTTTCAAAACTGCTCTGTTAAAAGGAAGGCTTATCTCTCTGAGTTGAATGCAGACATCATAAAGAGGTTTCTGAGAATGCTTCTGCCTGGTTTATATGTGAAGATATTTCCTTTTCCACCATAGGCCTCAAAGCGCTCCAAATGAACACTTGCAGATTCTACAAAAGGAGTGTTTCATAACTGCTCTAGCAAAGGAAAGGTTCAACTCTGTGAGTTGAACACACACATCACAAAGCAGTTTGTGAGAATGCTTCTGTCCAGTTTTTAAGAGAAGATATTCCCGCTTCTAACAAAGGCCTGAAAGAGCTCCAAATATCCACTTGCAGATGCTGCAAAAAGACTCTTTCCAAACTGCTCCATGAAAAGGAA
The DNA here is from genome assembly GCF_028885625.2 of Pongo pygmaeus. Lineage (NCBI taxonomy): Eukaryota > Metazoa > Chordata > Mammalia > Primates > Hominidae > Pongo > Pongo pygmaeus. The sequence continues at coordinate 24,523,583 of NC_085930.1, forward strand.
GGTTCAACTCTGGGAGTTGAATGCACACATCATAAAGAAGTTTCAAAGAATGCTTCTGTTTAGGTTTTATGTGAAGGTATTTCCTTTTCCACCATAGGCCTCAAAGCGCTCCAAATGAACACTTGCAGATTCTACAAAAAGAGTGTTTCAAAACTGCTCTTTCAAAAGAAGTGTTCAACTCTGTGAGTTGGATTCATACTTCACAAAGCAGTTTCACAGAACGCTTCTGTTTAGTATTTATGGGAAGATATTCCCGTTTCCAACGAAGGCCTGAAATGGCTCCAAATATCCACTTGCAGATTCTGCCAAAACAGAGTTTCAAAACTGCTCTATCAATAGGAAGGCTTATCGCTCCGAGTTGAATGCACACATCATAAAGAGTTTTCTGAGAATGTTTCTGCCTGGTTTATAAGTGAAGATATTTCCTTTTCCACCATAGGCCTCAAAGCGCTCCAAATGAACACTTGCAGATTCTACAAAAAGAGTGTTTCAAAACAGCTCTTTCAAAGGAAGTGTTCAACTCTATGATTTGGATTCATACTACACAAAGCAGTTTCACAGAACGCTTCTCTTTAGTTTTTATGGGAAGATATTCCCGTTTCCAACGAAGGCCTGAAAGGGCTCCAAATATCCACTTGCAGATTCTGCAAAAATAGAGTTTCAAAACTGCTCTGTTAAAAGGAAGGCTTATCTCTCTGAGTTGGATGCAGACATCATAAAGAGGTTTCTGAGAATGCTTCTGCCTGGTTTATATGTGAAGATATTTCCTTTTCCACCATAGGCCTCAAAGCGCTCCAAATGAACACTTGCAGATTCTACAAAAGGAGTGTTTCATAACTGCTCTAGCAAAGGAAAGGTTCAACTCTGTGAGTTGAACACACACATCACAAAGCAGTTTGTGAGAATGCTTCTGTCCAGTTTTTAAGAGAAGATATTCCCGCTTCTAACAAAGGCCTGAAAGAGCTCCAAATATCCACTTGCAGATGCTGCAGAAAGACTCTTTCCAAACTGCTCCATGAAAAGGAAGGTTCAACTCTGTGAGTTGAATGCACACATCATAAAGAAGTTTCAAAGAATGCTTCTGTCTAGGTTTTATGTGAAGGTATTTCCTTTTCCACCATAGGCCTCAAAGCGCTCCAAATGAACACTTGCAGATTCTACAAAAAGAGTGTTTCAAAACTGCTCTTTCAAAAGAAGTGTTCAACTCTGTGAGTTGGATTCATACTTCACAAAGCAGTTTCACAGAACGCTTCTGTTTAGTATTTATGGGAAGATATTCCCGTTTCCAACGAAGGCCTGAAAGGACTCCAAATATCCACTTGCAGATTCTGCAAAAACAGAGTTTCAAAACTGCTCTATCAAAAGGAAGGCTTATCTCTCCGAGTTGAATGCACACATCATAAAGAGGTTTCTGAGAATGCTTCTGCCTGGTTTATAAGTGAAGATATTTCCTTTTCCACCATAGGCCTCAAAGCGCTCCAAATGAACACTTGCAGATTCTACAAAAAGAGTGTTTCAAAACTGCTCTTTCAAAAGAAGCGTTCAACTCTGTGAGTTGGATTCATACTTCACAAAGCAGTTTCACAGAACGCTTCTGTTTAGTTTTTATGGGAAGATATTCCCGTTTCCAACGAAGGCCTGAAATGGCTCCATATATCCACTTGCAGATTCTGCCAAAACAGAGTTTCAAAACTGCTCTATCAAAAGGAAGGCTTATCGCTCCGAGTTGAATGCACACATCATAAAGAGGTTTCTGAGAATGCTTCTGCCTGGTTTATAAGTGAAGATATTTCCTTTTCCACCATAGGCCTCAAAGCGCTCCAAAGGAACACTTGCAGATTCTACAAAAAGAGTGTTTCAAAACAACTCTTTCAAAGGAAGTGTTCAACTCTGTGAGTTGGATTCATACTACACAAAGCAGTTTCACAGAACGCTTCTCTTTAGTTTTTATGGGAAGATATTCCCGTTTCCAACGAAGGCCTGAAATGGCTCCAAATATCCACTTGCAGATTCTGCAAAAATAGAGTTTCAAAACTGCTCTGTTAAAAGGAAGGCTTATCTCTCTGAGTTGAATGCAGACATCATAAAGAGGTTTCTGAGAATGCTTCTGCCTGGTTTATATGTGAAGATATTTCCTTTTCCACCATAGGCCTCAAAGCGCTCCAAATGAACACTTGCAGATTCTACAAAAAGAGTGTTCCATAACTGCTCTAGCAAAGGAAAGGTTCAACTCTGTGAGTTGAACACACACATCACAAAGCAGTTTGTGAGAATGCTTCTGTCCAGTTTTTAAGAGAAGATATTCCCGCTTCTAACAAAGGCCTGAAAGAGCTCCAAATATCCACTTGCAGATGCTGCAAAAAGACTCTTTCCAAACTGCTCCATGAAAAGGAAGGTTCAACACTGTGAGTTGAATGCACACATCATAAAGAAGTTTCAAAGAATGCTTCTGTCTAGGTTTTATGTGAAGATATTTCCTTTTCCACCATAGGCCTCAAAGCGCTCCAAATGAACACTTGCAGATTCTACAAAAAGAGTGTTTCAAAACTGCTCTTTCAAAAGAAGTGTTCAACTCTGTGAGTTGGATTCATACTTCACAAAGCAGTTTCACAGAACGCTTCTGTTTAGTTTTTATGGGAAGATATTACCGTTTCCAACGAAGGCCTGAAAGGGCTCCAAATAACCACTTGCAGATTCTGCAGAAACACAGTTTCAAAACTGCTCTATCAAAAGGAAGGCTTATCTCTCCGAGCTGAATGCACACATCATAAAGAGGTTTCTGAGAATGCTTCTCCCTGGTTTATAAGTGAAGATATTTCCTTTTCCACCATAGGCCTCAAAGCGCTCCAAATGAACACTTGCAGATTCTACAAAAAGAGTGTTTCAAAACAGCTCTTTCAAAGGAAGTGTTCAACTCTGTGAGTTGGATTCATACTACACAAAGCAGTTTCACAGAACGCTTCTCTTTAGTTTTTATGGGAAGATATTCCCGTTTCCAACGAAGGCCTGAAAGGGCTCCTAATATCCACTTGCAGATTCTGCAAAAATAGAGTTTCAAAACTGCTCTGTTAAAAGGAAGGCTTATCTCTCTGAGTTGAATGCAGACATCATAAAGAGGTTTCTGAGAATGCTTCTGCCTGGTTTATATGTGAAGATATTTCCTTTTCCACCATAGGCCTCAAAGCGCTCCAAATGAACACTTGCAGATTCTACAAAAGGAGTGTTTCATAACTGCTCTAGCAAAGGAAAGGTTCAACTCTGTGAGTTGAACACACACATCACAAAGCAGTTTGTGAGAATGCTTCTGTCCAGTTTTTAAGAGAAGATATTCCCGCTTCTAACAAAGGCCTGAAAGAGCTCCAAATATCCACTTGCAGATGCTGCAAAAAGACTCTTTCCAAACTGCTCCATGAAAAGGAAGGTTCAACTCTGGGAGTTGAATGCACACATCATAAAGAAGTTTCATAGAATGCTTCTGTTTAGGTTTTATGTGAAGGTATTTCCTTTTCCACCATAGGCCTCAAAGCGCTCCAAATGAACACTTGCAGATTCTACAAAAAGAGTGTTTCAAAACTGCTCTTTCAAAAGAAGTGTTCAACTCTGTGAGTTGGATTCATACTTCACAAAGCAGTTTCTCAGTACGCTTCTGTTTAGTTTTTATGGGAAGATATTCCCGTTTCCAACGAAGGCCTGAAAGGGCTCCAAATAACCACTTGCAGATTCTGCAGAAACACAGTTTCAAAACTGCTCTATCAAAAGGAAGGCTTATCTCTCCGAGCTGAATGCACACATCATAAAGAGGTTTCTGAGAATGCTTCTCCCTGGTTTATAAGTGAAGATATTTCCTTTTCCACCATAGGCCTCAAAGCGCTCCAAATGAACACTTGCAGATTCTACAAAAAGAGTGTTTCAAAACTGCTCTTTCAAAAGAAGTGTTCAACTCTGTGAGTTGGATTCATACTTCACAAAGCAGTTTCACAGAACGCTTCTCTTTAGTTTTTATGGGAAGATATTCCCGTTTCCAACGAAGGCCTGAAATGGCTCCAAATATCCACTTGCAGATTCTGCCAAAACAGAGTTTCAAAACTGCTCTATCAAAAGGAAGGCTTATCACTCCGAGTTGAATGCACACATCATAAAGAGTTTTCTGAGAATGCTTCTGCCTGGTTTATAAGTGAAGATATTTCCTTTTCCACCATAGGCCTCAAAGCGCTCCAAATGAACACTTGCAGATTCTACAAAAAGAGTGTTTCATAACTGCTCTAGCAAAGGAAAGGTTCAACTCTGTGAGTTGAACACACACATCACAAAGCAGTTTGTGAGAATGCTTCTGTCCAGTTTTTATGAGAAGATATTCCCGCTTCTAACAAAGGCCTGAAAGAGCTCCAAATATCCACTTGCAGATGCTGCAAAAAGACTCTTTCCAAACTGCTGCATGAAAAGGAAGGTTCAACTCCGTGAGTTGAATGCGCACATCATAAAGAAGTTTCAAAGAATGCTTCTGTCTAGGTTTTATGTGAAGATATTTCCTTTTCCACCATAGGCCTCAAAGCGCTCCAAATGAACACTTGCAGATTCTACAAAAAGAGTGTTTCAAAACTGCTCTTTCAAAAGAAGTGTTCAACTCTGCGAGGTGGATTCATACTTCACAAAGCAGTTTCTCAGAACGCTTCTGTTTACTTTTTATGGGAAGATATTCCCGTTTCCAACGAAGGCCTGAAAGGGCTCCAAATAACCACTTGCAGATTCTGCAGAAACACAGTTTCAAAACTGCTCTATCAAAAGGAAGGCTTATCTCTCCGAGCTGAATGCACACATCATAAAGAGGTTTCTGAGAATGCTTCTCCCTGGTTTATAAGTGAAGATATTTCCTTTTCCACCATAGGCCTCAAAGCGCTCCAAATGAACACTTGCAGATTCTACAAAAAGAGTGTTTCAAAACAGCTCTTTCAAAGGAAGTGTTCAACTCTGTGAGTTGGATTCATACTACACAAAGCAGTTTCACAGAACGCTTCTCTTTAGTTTTTATGGGAAGATATTCCCGTTTCCAACGAAGGCCTGAAAGGGCTCCAAATATCCACTTGCAGATTCTGCAAAAATAGAGTTTCAAAACTGCTCTGTTAAAAGGAAGGCTTATCTCTCTGAGTTGAATGCAGACATCATAAAGAGGTTTCTGAGAATGCTTCTGCCTGGTTTATATGTGAAGATATTTCCTTTTCCACCATAGGCCTCAAAGCGCTCCAAATGAACACTTGCAGATTCTACAAAAGGAGTGTTTCATAACTGCTCTAGCAAAGGAAAGGTTCAACTCTGTGAGTTGAACACACACATCACAAAGCAGTTTGTGAGAATGCTTCTGTCCAGTTTTTATGAGAAGATATTCCCGCTTCTAACAAAGGCCTGAAAGAGCTCCAAATATCCACTTGCAGATGCTGCAAAAAGACTCTTTCCAAACTGCTCCATGAAAAGGAAGGTTCAACTCTGTGAGTTGAATGCACACATCATAAAGAAGGTTCAAAGAATGCTTCTGTCTAGGTTTTATGTGAAGGTATTTCCTTTTCCACCATAGGCCTCAAAGCGCTCCAAATGAACACTTGCAGATTCTACAAAAAGAGTGTTTCAAAACTGCTCTTTCAAAAGAAGTGTTCAACTCTGTGAGTTGGATTCATACTTCACAAAGCAGTTTCTCAGAACGCTTCTGTTTAGTTTTTATGGGAAGATATTCCCGTTTCCAACGAAGGCCTGAAAGGGCTCCAAATAACCACATGGAGATTCTGCAGAAACACAGTTTCAAAACTGCTCTATCAAAAGGAAGGCTTATCTCTCCGAGTTGAATGCACACATCATAAAGAGGTTTCTGAGAATGCTTCTGCCTGGTTTATAAGTGAAGATATTTCCTTTTCTACCATAGGCCTAAAAGCGCTCCAAATGAACACTTGCAGATTCTACAAAAAGAGTGTTTCATAACTGCTTTAGCAAAGGAAAGGTTCAACTCTGTGAGTTGAACACACACATCACAAAGCAGTTTGTGAGAATGCTTCTGTCCAGTTTTTATGAGAAGATATTCCCGCTTCTAACAAAGGCCTGAAAGAGCTCCAAATATCCACTTGCAGATGCTGCAAGAAGACTCTTTCCAAACTGCTGCATGAAAAGGAAGGTTCAACTCCGTGAGTTGAATGCACACATCATAAAGAAGTTTCAAAGAATGCTTCTGTCTAGGTTTTATGTGAAGATATTTCCTTTTCCACCATAGGCCTCAAAGCGCTCCAAATGAACACTTGCAGATTCTACAAAAAGAGTGTTTCAAAACTGCTCTTTCAAAAGAAGTGTTCAACTCTGTGAGGTGGATTCATACTTCACAAAGCAGTTTCTCAGAACGCTTCTGTTTACTTTTTATGGGAAGATATTCCCGTTTCCAACGAAGGCCTGAAAGGGCTCCAAATAACCACTTGCAGATTCTGCAGAAACACAGTTTCAAAACTGCTCTATCAAAAGGAAGGCTTATCTCTCCGAGCTGAATGCACACATCATAAAGAGGTTTCTGAGAATGCTTCTCCCTGGTTTATAAGTGAAGATATTTCCTTTTCCACCGTAGGCCTCAAAGAGCTCCAAATGAACACTTGCAGATTCTACAAAAAGAGTGTTTCAAAACAGCTCTTTCAAAGGAAGTGTTCAACTCTGTGAGTTGGATTCATACTACACAAAGCAGTTTCACAGAACGCTTCTCTTTAGTTTTTATGGGAAGATATTCCCGTTTCCAACGAAGGCCTGAAAGGGCTCCAAATATCCACTTGCAGATTCTGCAAAAATAGAGTTTCAAAACTGCTCTGTTAAAAGGAAGGCTTATCTCTCTGAGTTGGATGCAGACATCATAAAGAGGTTTCTGAGAATGCTTCTGCCTGGTTTATATGTGAAGATATTTCCTTTTCCACCATAGGCCTCAAAGCGCTCCAAATGAACACTTGCAGATTCTACAAAAGGAGTGTTTCATAACTGCTCTAGCAAAGGAGAGGTTCAACTCTGTGAGTTGAACACACACATCACAAAGCAGTTTGTGAGAATGCTTCTGTCCAGTTTTTAAGAGAAGATATTCCCGCTTCTAACAAAGGCCTGAAAGAGCTCCAAATATCCACTTGCAGATGCTGCAGAAAGACTCTTTCCAAACTGCTCCATGAAAAGGAAGGTTCAACTCTGTGAGTTGAATGCACACATCATAAAGAAGTTTCAAAGAATGCTTCTGTCTAGGTTTTATGTGAAGGTATTTCCTTTTGCACCATAGGCCTCAAAGCGCTCCAAATGAACACTTGCAGATTCTACAAAAAGAGTGTTTCAAAACTGCTCTTTCAAAAGAAGTGTTCAACTCTGTGAGTTGGATTCATACTTCACAAAGCAGTTTCACAGAACGCTTCTGTTTAGTATTTATGGGAAGATATTCCCGTTTCCAACGAAGGCCAGAAAGGACTCCAAATATCCACTTGCAGATTCTGCAAAAACACAGTTTCAAAACTGCTCTATCAAAAGGAAGGCTTATCTCTCCGAGTTGAATGCACACATCATAAAGAGGTTTCTGAGAATGCTTCTGCCTGGTTTATAAGTGAAGATATTTCCTTTTCCACCATAGGCCTCAAAGCGCTCCAAAGGAACACTTGCAGATTCTACAAAAAGAGTGTTTCAAAACAGCTCTTTCAAAGGAAGTGTTCAACTCTGTGAGTTGGATTCATACTACACAAAGCAGTTTCACAGAACGCTTCTCTTTAGTTTTTATGGGAAGATATTCCCGTTTCCAACGAAGGCCTGAAATGGCTCCAAATATCCACTTGCAGATTCTGCAAAAATAGAGTTTCAAAACTGCTCTGTTAAAAGGAAGGCTTATCTCTCTGAGTTGAATGCAGACATCATAAAGAGGTTTCTGAGAATGCTTCTGCCTGGTTTCTATGTGAAGATATTTCCTTTTCCACCATAGGCCTCAAAGCGCTCCAAATGAACACTTGCAGATTCTACAAAAAGAGTGTTTCATAACTGCTCTAGCAAAGGAAAGGTTCAACTCTGTGAGTTGAACACACACATCACAAAGCAGTTTGTGAGAATGCTTCTGTCCAGTTTTTATGAGAAGATATTCCCGCTTCTAACAAAGGCCTGAAAGAGCTCCAAATATCCACTTGCAGATGCTGCAAAAAGACTCTTTCCAAACTGCTCCATGAAAAGGAAGGTTCAACTCTGCGAGTTGAATGCACACATCATAAAGAAGTTTCAAAGAATGCTTCTGTCTAGGTTTTATGTGAAGATATTTCCTTTTCCACCATAGGCCTCAAAGCGCTCCAAATGAACACTTGCAGATTCTACAAAAAGAGTGTTTCAAAACTGCTCTTTCAAAAGAAGTGTTCAACTCTGTGAGGTGGATTCATACTTCACAAAGCAGTTTCTCAGAACGCTTCTGTTTAGTTTTTATGGGAAGATATTCCCGTTTCCAACGAAGGCCTGAAAGGGCTCCAAATAACCACTTGCAGATTCTGCAGAAACACAGTTTCAAAACTGCTCTATCAAAAGGAAGGCTTATCTCTCCGAGCTGAATGCACACATCATAAAGAGGTTTCTGAGAATGCTTCTCCCTGGTTTATAAGTGAAGATATTTCCTTTTCCACCATAGGCCTCAAAGCGCTCCAAATGAACACTTGCAGATTCTACAAAAAGAGTGTTTCAAAACTGCTCTTTCAAAAGAAGTGTTCAACTCTGTGAGTTGGATTCATACTTCACAAAGCAGTTTCACAGAACGCTTCTCTTTAGTTTTTATGGGAAGATATTCCCGTTTCCAACGAAGGCCTGAAATGGCTCCAAATATCCACTTGCAGATTCTGCCAAAACAGAGTTTCAAAACTGCTCTATCAAAAGGAAGGCTTATCGCTCCAAGTTGAATGCACACATCATAAAGAGTTTTCTGAGAATGCTTCTGCCTGGTTTATAAGTGAAGATATTTCCTTTTCCACCATAGGCCTCAAAGCGCTCCAAATGAACACTTGCAGATTCTACAAAAAGAGTGTTTCATAACTGCTCTAGCAAAGGAAAGGTTCAACTCTGTGAGTTGAACACACACATCACAAAGCAGTTTGTGAGAATGCTTCTGTCCAGTTTTTATGAGAAGATATTCCCGCTTCTAACAAAGGCCTGAAAGAGCTCCAAATATCCACTTGCAGATGCTGCAAAAAGACTCTTTCCAAACTGCTGCATGAAAAGGAAGGTTCAACTCCGTGAGTTGAATGCGCACATCATAAAGAAGTTTCAAAGAATGCTTCTGTCTAGGTTTTATGTGAAGATATTTCCTTTTCCACCATAGGCCTCAAAGCGCTCCAAATGAACACTTGCAGATTCTACAAAAAGAGTGTTTCAAAACTGCTCTTTCAAAAGAAGTGTTCAACTCTGCGAGGTGGATTCATACTTCACAAAGCAGTTTCTCAGAACGCTTCTGTTTACTTTTTATGGGAAGATATTCCCGTTTCCAACGAAGGCCTGAAAGGGCTCCAAATAACCACTTGCAGATTCTGCAGAAACACAGTTTCAAAACTGCTCTATCAAAAGGAAGGCTTATCTCTCCGAGCTGAATGCACACATCATAAAGAGGTTTCTGAGAATGCTTCTCCCTGGTTTATAAGTGAAGATATTTCCTTTTCCACCATAGGCCTCAAAGCGCTCCAAATGAACACTTGCAGATTCTACAAAAAGAGTGTTTCAAAACAGCTCTTTCAAAGGAAGTGTTCAACTCTGTGAGTTGGATTCATACTACACAAAGCAGTTTCACAGAACGCTTCTCTTTAGTTTTTATGGGAAGATATTCCCGTTTCCAACGAAGGCCTGAAAGGGCTCCAAATATCCACTTGCAGATTCTGCAAAAATAGAGTTTCAAAACTGCTCTGTTAAAAGGAAGGCTTATCTCTCTGAGTTGAATGCAGACATCATAAAGAGGTTTCTGAGAATGCTTCTGCCTGGTTTATATGTGAAGATATTTCCTTTTCCACCATAGGCCTCAAAGCGCTCCAAATGAACACTTGCAGATTCTACAAAAGGAGTGTTTCATAACTGCTCTAGCAAAGGAAAGGTTCAACTCTGTGAGTTGAACACACACATCACAAAGCAGTTTGTGAGAATGCTTCTGTCCAGTTTTTAAGAGAAGATATTCCCGCTTCTAACAAAGGCCTGAAAGAGCTCCAAATATCCACTTGCAGATGCTGCAAAAAGACTCTTTCCAAACTGCTGCATGAAAAGGAAGGTTCAACTCCGTGAGTTGAATGCACACATCATAAAGAAGTTTCAAAGAATGCTTCTGTCTAGGTTTTATGTGAAGGTATTTCCTTTTCCACCATAGGCCTCAAAGCGCTCCAAATGAACACTTGCAGATTCTACAAAAAGAGTGTTTCAAAACTGCTCTTTCAAAAGAAGTGTTCAACTCTGTCAGTTGGATTCATACTTCACAAAGCAGTTTCTCAGAACGCTTCTGTTTAGTTTTTATGGGAAGATATTCCCGTTTCCAACGAAGGCCTGAAAGGGCTCTAAATAACCACATGCAGATTCTGCAGAAACACAGTTTCAAAACTGCTCTATCAAAAGGAAGGCTTATCTCTCCGAGTTGAATGCACACATCATAAAGTGGTTTCTGAGAATGCTTCTGCCTGGTTTATAAGTGAAGATATTTCCTTTTCCACCATAGGCCTCAAAGCGCTCCAAATGAACAGTTGCAGATTCTACAAAAAGAGTGTTTCAAAACTGCTCTTTCAAAAGAAGTGTTCAACTCTGTGAGTTGGATTCATACTTCACAAAGCAGTTTCACAGAACGCTTCTCTTTAGTTTTTATGGGAAGATATTCCCGTTTCCAACGAAGGCCTGAAATGGCTCCAAATATCCACTTGCAGATTCTGCCAAAACAGAGTTTCAAAACTGCTCTATCAAAAGGAAGGCTTATCGCTCCGAGTTGAATGCACACATCATAAAGAGTTTTCTGAGAATGCTTCTGCCTGGTTTATAAGTGAAGATATTTCCTTTTCCACCATAGGCCTCAAAGCGCTCCAAATGAACACTTGCAGATTCTACAAAAAGAGTGTTTCATAACTGCTCTAGCAAAGGAAAGGTTCAACTCTGTGAGTTGAACACACACATCACAAAGCAGTTTGTGAGAATGCTTCTGTCCAGTTTTTATGAGAAGATATTCCCGCTTCTAACAAAGGCCTGAAAGAGCTCCAAATATCCACTTGCAGATGCTGCAAAAAGACTCTTTCCAAACTGCTGCATGAAAAGGAAGGTTCAACTCCGTGAGTTGAATGCACACATCATAAAGAAGTTTCAAAGAATGCTTCTGTCTAGGTTTTATGTGAAGATATTTCCTTTTCCACCATAGGCCTCAAAGCGCTCCAAATGAACACTTGCAGATTCTACAAAAAGAGTGTTTCAAAACTGCTCTTTCAAAAGAAGAGTTCAACTCTGTGAGGTGGATTCATACTTCACAAAGCAGTTTCTCAGAACGTTTCTGTTTAGTTTTTATGGGAAGATATTCCCGTTTCCAACGCAGGCCTGAAAGGGCTCCAAATAACCACTTGCAGATTCTGCAGAAACACAGTTTCAAAACTGCTCTATCAAAAGGAAGGCTTATCTCTCCGAGCTGAATGCACACATCATAAAGAGGTTTCTGAGAATGCTTCTCCCTGGTTTATAAGTGAAGATATTTCCTTTTCCACCATAGGCCTCAAAGCGCTCCAAATGAACACTTGCAGATTCTACAAAAAGAGTGTTTCAAAACAGCTCTTTCAAAGGAAGTGTTCAACTCTGTGAGTTGGATTCATACTACACAAAGCAGTTTCACAGAACGCTTCTCTTTAGTTTTTATGGGAAGATATTCCCGTTTCCAACGAAGGCCTGAAAGGGCTCCAAATATCCACTTGCAGATTCTGCAAAAATAGAGTTTCAAAACTGCTCTGTTAAAAGGAAGGCTTATCTCTCTGAGTTGAATGCAGACATCATAAAGAGGTTTCTGAGAATGCTTCTGCCTGGTTTATATGTGAAGATATTTCCTTTTCCACCATAGGCCTCAAAGCGCTCCAAATGAACACTTGCAGATTCTACAAAAGGAGTGTTTCATAACTGCTCTAGCAAAGGAAAGGTTCAACTCTGTGAGTTGAACACACACATCACAAAGCTGTTTGTGAGAATGCTTCTGTCCAGTTTTTAAGAGAAGATATTCCCGCTTCTAACAAAGGCCTGAAAGAGCTCCAAATATCCACTTGCAGATGCTGCAAAAAGACTCTTTCCAAACTGCTGCATGAAAAGGAAGGTTCAACTCCGTGAGTTGAATGCACACATCATAAAGAAGTTTCAAAGAATGCTTCTGTCTAGGTTTTATGTGAAGGTATTTCCTTTTCCACCATAGGCCTCAAAGCGCTCCAAATGAACACTTGCAGATTCTACAAAAAGAGTGTTTCAAAACTGCTCTTTCAAAAGAAGTGTTCAACTCTGTGAGTTGGATTCATACTTCACAAAGCAGTTTCTCAGAACGCTTCTGTTTAGTTTTTATGGGAAGATATTCCCGTTTCCAACGAAGGCCTGAAAGGGCTCCAAATAACCACTTGCAGATTCTGCAGAAACACAGTTTCAAAACCGCTCTATCAAAAGGAAGGCTTATCTCTCCGAGTTGAATGCACACATCATAAAGAGGTTTCTGAGAATGCTTCTGCCTGGTTTATAAGTGAAGATTTTTCCTTTTCCACCATAGGCCTCAAAGCGCTCCAAATGAACAGTTGCAGATTCTACAAAAAGAGTGTTTCAAAACTGCTCTTTCAAAAGAAGTGTTCAACTCTGTGAGTTGGATTCATACTTCACAAAGCAGTTTCACAGAACGCTTCTGTTTAATTTTTATGGGAAGATATTCCCGTTTCCAACGAAGGCCTGAAATGGCTCCAAATATCCACTTGCAGATTCTGCCAAAACAGAGTTTCAAAACTGCTCTATCAAAAGGAAGGCTTATCGCTCCGAGTTGAATGCACACATCATAAAGAGTTTTCTGAGAATGCTTCTGCCTGGTTTATAAGTGAAGATATTTCCTTTTCCACCATAGGCCTCAAAGCGCTCCAAATGAACACTTGCAGATTCTACAAAAAGAGTGTTTCATAACTGCTCTAGCAAAGGAAAGGTTCAACTCAGTGAGTTGAACACACACATCACAAAGCAGTTTGTGAGAATGCTTCTGTCCAGTTTTTATGAGAAGATATTCTCGCTTCTAACAAAGGCTTGAAAGAGCTCCAAATATCCACTTGCAGATGCTGCAAAAAGACTCTTTCCAAACTGCTCCATGAAAAGGAAGGTTCAACTCTGTGAGTTGAATGCACACATCATAAAGAAGTTTCAAAGAATGCTTCTGTCTAGGTTTTATGTGAAGATATTTCCTTTTCCACCATAGGCCTCAAAGCGCTCCAAATGAACACTTGCAGATTCTACAAAAAGAGTGTTTCAAAACTGCTCTTTCAAAAGAAGTGTTCAACTCTGTGAGGTGGATTCATACTTCACAAAGCAGTTTCTCAGAACGCTTCTGTTTACTTTTTATGGGAAGATATTCCCGTTTCCAACGAAGGCCTGAAAGGGCTCCAAATAACCACTTGCAGATTCTGCAGAAACACAGTTTCAAAACTGCTCTATCAAAAGGAAGGCTTATCTCTCCGAGCTGAATGCACACATCATAAAGAGGTTTCTGAGAATGCTTCTCCCTGGTTTATAAGTGAAGATATTTCCTTTTCCACCATAGGCCTCAAAGCGCTCCAAATGAACACTTGCAGATTCTACAAAAAGAGTGTTTCAAAACAGCTCTTTCAAAGGAAGTGTTCAACTCTATGAGTTGGATTCATACTACACAAAGCAGTTTCACAGAACGCTTCTCTTTAGTTTTTATGGGAAGATATTCCCGTTTCCAACGAAGGCCTGAAAGGGCTCCAAATATCCACTTGCAGATTCTGCAAAAATAGAGTTTCAAAACTGCTCTGTTAAAAGGAAGGCTTATCTCTCTGAGTTGGATGCAGACATCATAAAGAGGTTTCTGAGAATGCTTCTGCCTGGTTTATATGTGAAGATATTTCCTTTTCCACCATAGGCCTCAAAGCGCTCCAAATGAACACTTGCAGATTCTACAAAAGGAGTGTTTCATAACTGCTCTAGCAAAGGAAAGGTTCAACTCTGTGAGTTGAACACACACATCACAAAGCAGTTTGTGAGAATGCTTCTGTCCAGTTTTTAAGAGAAGATATTCCCGCTTCTAACAAAGGCCTGAAAGAGCTCCAAATATACACTTGCAGATGCTGCAGAAAGACTCTTTCCAAACTGCTCCATGAAAAGGAAGGTTCAACTCTGTGAGTTGAATGCACACATCATAAAGAAGTTTCAAAGAATGCTTCTGTCTAGGTTTTATGTGAAGGTATTTCCTTTTCCACCATAGGCCTCAAAGCGCTCCAAATGAACACTTGCAGATTCTACAAAAAGAGTGTTTCAAAACTGCTCTTTCAAAAGAAGTGTTCAACTCTGTGAGTTGGATTCATACTTCACAAAGCAGTTTCACAGAACGCTTCTGTTTAGTATTTATGGGAAGATATTCCCGTTTCCAACGAAGGCCAGAAAGGACTCCAAATATCCACTTGCAGATTCTGCAAAAACACAGTTTCAAAACTGCTCTATCAAAAGGAAGGCTTATCTCTCCGAGTTGAATACACACATCATAAAGAGGTTTCTGAGAATGCTTCTGCCTGGTTTATAAGTGAAGATATTTCCTTTTCCACCATAGGCCTCAAAGCGCTCCAAAGGAACACTTGCAGATTCTACAAAAAGAGTGTTTCAAAACAGCTCTTTCAAAGGAAGTGTTCAACTCTGTGAGTTGGATTCATACTACACAAAGCAGTTTCACAGAACGCTTCTCTTTAGTTTTTATGGGAAGATATTCCCGTTTCCAACGAAGGCCTGAAATGGCTCCAAATATCCACTTGCAGATTCTGCAAAAATAGAGTTTCAAAACTGCTCTGTTAAAAGGAAGGCTTATCTCTCTGAGTTGAATGCAGACATCATAAAGAGGTTTCTGAGAATGCTTCTGCCTGGTTTCTATGTGAAGATATTTCCTTTTCCACCATAGGCCTCAAAGCGCTCCAAATGAACACTTGCAGATTCTACAAAAAGAGTGTTCCATAACTGCTCTAGCAAAGGAAAGGTTCAACTCTGTGAGTTGAACACACACATCACAAAGCAGTTTGTGAGAATGCTTCTGTCCAGTTTTTAAGAGAAGATATTCCCGCTTCTAACAAAGGCCTGAAAGAGCTCCAAATATCCACTTGCAGATGCTGCAAAAAGACTCTTTCCAAACTGCTCCATGAAAAGGAAGGTTCAACACTGTGAGTTGAATGCACACATCATAAAGAAGTTTCAAAGAATGCTTCTGTCTAGGTTTTATGTGAAGATATTTCCTTTTCCACCATAGGCCTCAAAGCGCTCCAAATGAACACTTGCAGATTCTACAAAAAGAGTGTTTCAAAACTGCTCTTTCAAAAGAAGTGTTCAACTCTGTGAGTTGGATTCATACTTCACAAAGCAGTTTCTCAGAACGCTTCTGTTTAGTTTTTATGGGAAGATATTACCGTTTCCAACGAAGGCCTGAAAGGGCTCCAAATAACCACTTGCAGATTCTGCAGAAACACAGTTTCAAAACTGCTCTATCAAAAGGAAGGCTTATCTCTCCGAGCTGAATGCACACATCATAAAGAGGTTTCTGAGAATGCTTCTCCCTGGTTTATAAGTGAAGATATTTCCTTTTCCACCATAGGCCTCAAAGCGCTCCAAATGAACACTTGCAGATTCTACAAAAAGAGTGTTTCAAAACAGCTCTTTCAAAGGAAGTGTTCAACTCTGTGAGTTGGATTCATACTACACAAAGCAGTTTCACAGAACGCTTCTCTTTAGTTTTTATGGGAAGATATTCCCGTTTCCAACGAAGGCCTGAAAGGGCTCCTAATATCCACTTGCAGATTCTGCAAAAATAGAGTTTCAAAACTGCTCTGTTAAAAGGAAGGCTTATCTCTCTGAGTTGAATGCAGACATCATAAAGAGGTTTCTGAGAATGCTTCTGCCTGGTTTATATGTGAAGATATTTCCTTTTCCACCATAGGCCTCAAAGCGCTCCAAATGAACACTTGCAGATTCTACAAAAGGAGTGTTTCATAACTGCTCTAGCAAAGGAAAGGTTCAACTCTGTGAGTTGAACACACACATCACAAAGCAGTTTGTGAGAATGCTTCTGTCCAGTTTTTAAGAGAAGATATTCCCGCTTCTAACAAAGGCCTGAAAGAGCTCCAAATATCCACTTGCAGATGCTGCAAAAAGACTCTTTCCAAACTGCTCCATGAAAAGGAAGGTTCAACTCTGGGAGTTGAATGCACACATCATAAAGAAGTTTCAAAGAATGCTTCTGTTTAGGTTTTATGTGAAGGTATTTCCTTTTCCACCATAGGCCTCAAAGCGCTCCAAATGAACACTTGCAGATTCTACAAAAAGAGTGTTTCAAAACTGCTCTTTCAAAAGAAGTGTTCAACTCTGTGAGTTGGATTCATACTTCACAAAGCAGTTTCACAGAACGCTTCTGTTTAGTATTTATGGGAAGATATTCCCGTTTCCAACGAAGGCCTGAAATGGCTCCAAATATCCACTTGCAGATTCTGCCAAAACAGAGTTTCAAAACTGCTCTATCAATAGGAAGGCTTATCGCTCCGAGTTGAATGCACACATCATAAAGAGTTTTCTGAGAATGTTTCTGCCTGGTTTATAAGTGAAGATATTTCCTTTTCCACGATAGGCCTCAAAGCGCTCCAAATGAACACTTGCAGATTCTACAAAAAGAGTGTTTCAAAACAGCTCTTTCAAAGGAAGTGTTCAACTCTATGATTTGGATTCATACTACACAAAGCAGTTTCACAGAACGCTTCTCTTTAGTTTTTATGGGAAGATATTCCCGTTTCCAACGAAGGCCTGAAAGGGCTCCAAATATCCACTTGCAGATTCTGCAAAAATAGAGTTTCAAAACTGCTCTGTTAAAAGGAAGGCTTATCTCTCTGAGTTGGATGCAGACATCATAAAGAGGTTTCTGAGAATGCTTCTGCCTGGTTTATATGTGAAGATATTTCCTTTTCCACCATAGGCCTCAAAGCGCTCCAAATGAACACTTGCAGATTCTACAAAAGGAGTGTTTCATAACTGCTCTAGCAAAGGAAAGGTTCAACTCTGTGAGTTGAACACACACATCACAAAGCAGTTTGTGAGAATGCTTCTGTCCAGTTTTTAAGAGAAGATATTCCCGCTTCTAACAAAGGCCTGAAAGAGCTCCAAATATCCACTTGCAGATGCTGCAGAAAGACTCTTTCCAAACTGCTCCATGAAAAGGAAGGTTCAACTCTGTGAGTTGAATGCACACATCATAAAGAAGTTTCAAAGAATGCTTCTGTCTAGGTTTTATGTGA
Source organism: Pongo pygmaeus (assembly GCF_028885625.2). Classification (NCBI taxonomy): domain Eukaryota; kingdom Metazoa; phylum Chordata; class Mammalia; order Primates; family Hominidae; genus Pongo; species Pongo pygmaeus. The sequence continues at coordinate 24,541,099 of NC_085930.1, forward strand.
AGGTATTTCCTTTTCCACCATAGGCCTCAAAGCGCTCCAAATGAACACTTGCAGATTCTACAAAAAGAGTGTTTCAAAACTGCTCTTTCAAAAGAAGTGTTCAACTCTGTGAGTTGGATTCATACTTCACAAAGCAGTTTCACAGAACGCTTCTGTTTAGTATTTATGGGAAGATATTCCCGTTTCCAACGAAGGCCTGAAAGGACTCCAAATATCCACTTGCAGATTCTGCAAAAACAGAGTTTCAAAACTGCTCTATCAAAAGGAAGGCTTATCTCTCCGAGTTGAATGCACACATCATAAAGAGGTTTCTGAGAATGCTTCTGCCTGGTTTATAAGTGAAGATATTTCCTTTTCCACCATAGGCCTCAAAGCGCTCCAAATGAACACTTGCAGATTCTACAAAAAGAGTGTTTCAAAACTGCTCTTTCAAAAGAAGCGTTCAACTCTGTGAGTTGGATTCATACTTCACAAAGCAGTTTCACAGAACGCTTCTGTTTAGTTTTTATGGGAAGATATTCCCGTTTCCAACGAAGGCCTGAAATGGCTCCATATATCCACTTGCAGATTCTGCCAAAACAGAGTTTCAAAACTGCTCTATCAAAAGGAAGGCTTATCGCTCCGAGTTGAATGCACACATCATAAAGTGTTTTCTGAGAATGCTTCTGCCTGGTTTATAAGTGAAGATATATCCTTTTCCGCCATAGGCCTCAAAGCGCTCCAAATGAACACTTGCAGATTCTACAAAAAGAGTGTTTCATAACTGCTCTAGCAAAGGAAAGGTTCAACTCTGTGAGTTGAACACACACATCACAAAGCAGTTTGTGAGAATGCTTCTTTCCAATTTTTATGAGAAGATATTCCGGCTTCTAACAAAGGCCTGAAAGAGCTCCAAATATCCACTTGCAGATGCTGCAAAAAGACTCTTTCCAAACTGCTCCATGAAAAGGAAGGTTCAACTCTGTGAGTTGAATGCACACATCATAAAGAAGTTTCAAAGAATGCTTCTGTCTAGGTTTTATGTGAAGATATTTCCTTTTCCACCATAGGCCTCAAAGCGCTCCAAATGAACACTTGCAGATTCTACAAAAAGAGTGTTTCAAAACTGCTCTTTCAAAAGAAGTGTTCAACTCTGTGAGGTGGATTCATACTTCACAAAGCAGTTTCTCAGAACGCTTCTGTTTAGTTTTTATGGGAAGATATTCCCGTTTCCAACGAAGGCCTGAAAGGGCTCCAAATAACCACTTGCAGATTCTGCAGAAACACAGTTTCAAAACTGCTCTATCAAAAGGAAGGCTTATCTCTCCGAGCTGAATGCACACATCATAAAGAGGTTTCTGAGAATGCTTCTCCCTGGTTTATAAGTGAAGATATTTCCTTTTCCACCATAGGCCTCAAAGCGCTCCAAATGAACACTTGCAGATTCTACAAAAAGAGTGTTTCAAAACAGCTCTTTCAAAGGAAGTGTTCAACTCTATGAGTTGGATTCATACTACACAAAGCAGTTTCACAGAACGCTTCTCTTTAGTTTTTATGGGAAGATATTCCCGTTTCCAACGAAGGCCTGAAAGGGCTCCAAATATCCACTTGCAGATTCTGCAAAAATAGAGTTTCAAAACTGCTCTGTTAAAAGGAAGGCTTATCTCTCTGAGTTGGATGCAGACATCATAAAGAGGTTTCTGAGAATGCTTCTGCCTGGTTTATATGTGAAGATATTTCCTTTTCCACCATAGGCCTCAAAGCGCTCCAAATGAACACTTGCAGATTCTACAAAAGGAGTGTTTCATAACTGCTCTAGCAAAGGAAAGGTTCAACTCTGTGAGTTGAACACACACATCACAAAGCAGTTTGTGAGAATGCTTCTGTCCAGTTTTTAAGAGAAGATATTCCCGCTTCTAACAAAGGCCTGAAAGAGCTCCAAATATACACTTGCAGATGCTGCAGAAAGACTCTTTCCAAACTGCTCCATGAAAAGGAAGGTTCAACTCTGTGAGTTGAATGCACACATCATAAAGAAGTTTCAAAGAATGCTTCTGTCTAGGTTTTATGTGAAGGTATTTCCTTTTCCACCATAGGCCTCAAAGCGCTCCAAATGAACACTTGCAGATTCTACAAAAAGAGTGTTTCAAAACTGCTCTTTCAAAAGAAGTGTTCAACTCTGTGAGTTGGATTCATACTTCACAAAGCAGTTTCACAGAACGCTTCTGTTTAGTATTTATGGGAAGATATTCCCGTTTCCAACGAAGGCCAGAAAGGACTCCAAATATCCACTTGCAGATTCTGCAAAAACACAGTTTCAAAACTGCTCTATCAAAAGGAAGGCTTATCTCTCCGAGTTGAATACACACATCATAAAGAGGTTTCTGAGAATGCTTCTGCCTGGTTTATAAGTGAAGATATTTCCTTTTCCACCATAGGCCTCAAAGCGCTCCAAAGGAACACTTGCAGATTCTACAAAAAGAGTGTTTCAAAACAGCTCTTTCAAAGGAAGTGTTCAACTCTGTGAGTTGGATTCATACTACACAAAGCAGTTTCACAGAACGCTTCTCTTTAGTTTTTATGGGAAGATATTCCCGTTTCCAACGAAGGCCTGAAATGGCTCCAAATATCCACTTGCAGATTCTGCAAAAATAGAGTTTCAAAACTGCTCTGTTAAAAGGAAGGCTTATCTCTCTGAGTTGAATGCAGACATCATAAAGAGGTTTCTGAGAATGCTTCTGCCTGGTTTCTATGTGAAGATATTTCCTTTTCCACCATAGGCCTCAAAGCGCTCCAAATGAACACTTGCAGATTCTACAAAAAGAGTGTTCCATAACTGCTCTAGCAAAGGAAAGGTTCAACTCTGTGAGTTGAACACACACATCACAAAGCAGTTTGTGAGAATGCTTCTGTCCAGTTTTTAAGAGAAGATATTCCCGCTTCTAACAAAGGCCTGAAAGAGCTCCAAATATCCACTTGCAGATGCTGCAAAAAGACTCTTTCCAAACTGCTCCATGAAAAGGAAGGTTCAACACTGTGAGTTGAATGCACACATCATAAAGAAGTTTCAAAGAATGCTTCTGTCTAGGTTTTATGTGAAGATATTTCCTTTTCCACCATAGGCCTCAAAGCGCTCCAAATGAACACTTGCAGATTCTACAAAAAGAGTGTTTCAAAACTGCTCTTTCAAAAGAAGTGTTCAACTCTGTGAGTTGGATTCATACTTCACAAAGCAGTTTCTCAGAACGCTTCTGTTTAGTTTTTATGGGAAGATATTACCGTTTCCAACGAAGGCCTGAAAGGGCTCCAAATAACCACTTGCAGATTCTGCAGAAACACAGTTTCAAAACTGCTCTATCAAAAGGAAGGCTTATCTCTCCGAGCTGAATGCACACATCATAAAGAGGTTTCTGAGAATGCTTCTCCCTGGTTTATAAGTGAAGATATTTCCTTTTCCACCATAGGCCTCAAAGCGCTCCAAATGAACACTTGCAGATTCTACAAAAAGAGTGTTTCAAAACAGCTCTTTCAAAGGAAGTGTTCAACTCTGTGAGTTGGATTCATACTACACAAAGCAGTTTCACAGAACGCTTCTCTTTAGTTTTTATGGGAAGATATTCCCGTTTCCAACGAAGGCCTGAAAGGGCTCCTAATATCCACTTGCAGATTCTGCAAAAATAGAGTTTCAAAACTGCTCTGTTAAAAGGAAGGCTTATCTCTCTGAGTTGAATGCAGACATCATAAAGAGGTTTCTGAGAATGCTTCTGCCTGGTTTATATGTGAAGATATTTCCTTTTCCACCATAGGCCTCAAAGCGCTCCAAATGAACACTTGCAGATTCTACAAAAGGAGTGTTTCATAACTGCTCTAGCAAAGGAAAGGTTCAACTCTGTGAGTTGAACACACACATCACAAAGCAGTTTGTGAGAATGCTTCTGTCCAGTTTTTAAGAGAAGATATTCCCGCTTCTAACAAAGGCCTGAAAGAGCTCCAAATATCCACTTGCAGATGCTGCAAAAAGACTCTTTCCAAACTGCTCCATGAAAAGGAAGGTTCAACTCTGGGAGTTGAATGCACACATCATAAAGAAGTTTCAAAGAATGCTTCTGTTTAGGTTTTATGTGAAGGTATTTCCTTTTCCACCATAGGCCTCAAAGCGCTCCAAATGAACACTTGCAGATTCTACAAAAAGAGTGTTTCAAAACTGCTCTTTCAAAAGAAGTGTTCAACTCTGTGAGTTGGATTCATACTTCACAAAGCAGTTTCACAGAACGCTTCTGTTTAGTATTTATGGGAAGATATTCCCGTTTCCAACGAAGGCCTGAAATGGCTCCAAATATCCACTTGCAGATTCTGCCAAAACAGAGTTTCAAAACTGCTCTATCAATAGGAAGGCTTATCGCTCCGAGTTGAATGCACACATCATAAAGAGTTTTCTGAGAATGTTTCTGCCTGGTTTATAAGTGAAGATATTTCCTTTTCCACCATAGGCCTCAAAGCGCTCCAAATGAACACTTGCAGATTCTACAAAAAGAGTGTTTCAAAACAGCTCTTTCAAAGGAAGTGTTCAACTCTATGATTTGGATTCATACTACACAAAGCAGTTTCACAGAACGCTTCTCTTTAGTTTTTATGGGAAGATATTCCCGTTTCCAACGAAGGCCTGAAAGGGCTCCAAATATCCACTTGCAGATTCTGCAAAAATAGAGTTTCAAAACTGCTCTGTTAAAAGGAAGGCTTATCTCTCTGAGTTGGATGCAGACATCATAAAGAGGTTTCTGAGAATGCTTCTGCCTGGTTTATATGTGAAGATATTTCCTTTTCCACCATAGGCCTCAAAGCGCTCCAAATGAACACTTGCAGATTCTACAAAAGGAGTGTTTCATAACTGCTCTAGCAAAGGAAAGGTTCAACTCTGTGAGTTGAACACACACATCACAAAGCAGTTTGTGAGAATGCTTCTGTCCAGTTTTTAAGAGAAGATATTCCCGCTTCTAACAAAGGCCTGAAAGAGCTCCAAATATCCACTTGCAGATGCTGCAGAAAGACTCTTTCCAAACTGCTCCATGAAAAGGAAGGTTCAACTCTGTGAGTTGAATGCACACATCATAAAGAAGTTTCAAAGAATGCTTCTGTCTAGGTTTTATGTGAAGGTATTTCCTTTTCCACCATAGGCCTCAAAGCGCTCCAAATGAACACTTGCAGATTCTACAAAAAGAGTGTTTCAAAACTGCTCTTTCAAAAGAAGTGTTCAACTCTGTGAGTTGGATTCATACTTCACAAAGCAGTTTCACAGAACGCTTCTGTTTAGTATTTATGGGAAGATATTCCCGTTTCCAACGAAGGCCTGAAAGGACTCCAAATATCCACTTGCAGATTCTGCAAAAACAGAGTTTCAAAACTGCTCTATCAAAAGGAAGGCTTATCTCTCCGAGTTGAATGCACACATCATAAAGAGGTTTCTGAGAATGCTTCTGCCTGGTTTATAAGTGAAGATATTTCCTTTTCCACCATAGGCCTCAAAGCGCTCCAAATGAACACTTGCAGATTCTACAAAAAGAGTGTTTCAAAACTGCTCTTTCAAAAGAAGCGTTCAACTCTGTGAGTTGGATTCATACTTCACAAAGCAGTTTCACAGAACGCTTCTGTTTAGTTTTTATGGGAAGATATTCCCGTTTCCAACGAAGGCCTGAAATGGCTCCATATATCCACTTGCAGATTCTGCCAAAACAGAGTTTCAAAACTGCTCTATCAAAAGGAAGGCTTATCGCTCCGAGTTGAATGCACACATCATAAAGTGTTTTCTGAGAATGCTTCTGCCTGGTTTATAAGTGAAGATATATCCTTTTCCGCCATAGGCCTCAAAGCGCTCCAAATGAACACTTGCAGATTCTACAAAAAGAGTGTTTCATAACTGCTCTAGCAAAGGAAAGGTTCAACTCTGTGAGTTGAACACACACATCACAAAGCAGTTTGTGAGAATGCTTCTTTCCAATTTTTATGAGAAGATATTCCGGCTTCTAACAAAGGCCTGAAAGAGCTCCAAATATCCACTTGCAGATGCTGCAAAAAGACTCTTTCCAAACTGCTCCATGAAAAGGAAGGTTCAACTCTGTGAGTTGAATGCACACATCATAAAGAAGTTTCAAAGAATGCTTCTGTCTAGGTTTTATGTGAAGATATTTCCTTTTCCACCATAGGCCTCAAAGCGCTCCAAATGAACACTTGCAGATTCTACAAAAAGAGTGTTTCAAAACTGCTCTTTCAAAAGAAGTGTTCAACTCTGTGAGGTGGATTCATACTTCACAAAGCAGTTTCTCAGAACGCTTCTGTTTAGTTTTTATGGGAAGATATTCCCGTTTCCAACGAAGGCCTGAAAGGGCTCCAAATAACCACTTGCAGATTCTGCAGAAACACAGTTTCAAAACTGCTCTATCAAAAGGAAGGCTTATCTCTCCGAGCTGAATGCACACATCATAAAGAGGTTTCTGAGAATGCTTCTCCCTGGTTTATAAGTGAAGATATTTCCTTTTCCACCATAGGCCTCAAAGCGCTCCAAATGAACACTTGCAGATTCTACAAAAAGAGTGTTTCAAAACAGCTCTTTCAAAGGAAGTGTTCAACTCTGTGAGTTGGATTCATACTACACAAAGCAGTTTCACAGAACGCTTCTCTTTAGTTTTTATGGGAAGATATTCCCGTTTCCAACGAAGGCCTGAAAGGGCTCCAAATATCCACTTGCAGATTCTGCAAAAATAGAGTTTCAAAACTGCTCTGTTAAAAGGAAGGCTTATCTCTCTGAGTTGAATGCAGACATCATAAAGAGGTTTCTGAGAATGCTTCTGCCTGGTTTATATGTGAAGATATTTCCTTTTCCACCATAGGCCTCAAAGCGCTCCAAATGAACACTTGCAGATTCTACAAAAGGAGAGTTTCATAACTGCTCTAGCAAAGGAAAGGTTCAACTCTGTGAGTTGAACACACACATCACAAAGCAGTTTGTGAGAATGCTTCTGTCCAGTTTTTAAGAGAAGATATTCCCGCTTCTAACAAAGGCCTGAAAGAGCTCCAAATATCCACTTGCAGATGCTGCAAAAAGACTCTTTCCAAACTGCTCCATGAAAAGGAAGGTTCAACTCTGTGAGTTGAATGCACACATCATAAAGAAGTTTCAAAGAATGCTTCTGTCTAGGTTTTATGTGAAGGTATTTCCTTTTCCACCATAGGCCTCAAAGCGCTCCAAATGAACACTTGCAGATTCTACAAAAAGAGTGTTTCAAAACGGCTCTTTCAAAAGAAGTGTTCAACTCTGTGAGTTGGATTCATACTTCACAAAGCAGTTTCACAGAACGCTTCTGTTTAGTTTTTATGGGAAGATATTCCCGTTTCCAACGAAGGCCTGAAATGGCTCCAAATATCCACTTGCAGATTCTGCCAAAACAGCGTTTCAAAACTGCTCTATCAAAAGGAAGGCTTATCGCTCCGAGTTGAATGCACACATCATAAAGTGTTTTCTGAGAATGCTTCTGCCTGGTTTATAAGTGAAGATATTTCCTTTTCCACCATAGGCCTCAAAGCGCTCCAAATGAACACTTGCAGATTCTACAAAAAGAGTGTTTCATAACTGCTCTAGCAAAGGAAAGGTTCAACTCTGTGAGTTGAACACACACATCACAAAGCAGTTTGTGAGAATGCTTCTGTCCAGTTTTTATGAGAAGATATTCCCGCTTCTAACAAAGGCCTGAAAGAACTCCAAATATCCACTTGCAGATGCTGCAAAAAGACTCTTTCCAAACTGCTCCATGAAAAGGAAGGTTCAACTCTGTGAGTTGAATGCACACATCATAAAGAAGTTTCAAAGAATGCTTCTGTCTAGGTTTTATGTGAAGATATTTCCTTTTCCACCATAGGCCTCAAAGCGCTCCTAATGAACACTTGCAGATTCTACAAAAAGAGTGTTTCAAAACTGCTCTTTCAAAAGAAGTGTTCAACTCTGTGAGGTGGATTCATACTTCACAAAGCAGTTTCTCAGAACGCTTCTGTTTAGTTTTTATGGGAAGATATTCCCGTTTCCAACGAAGGCCTGAAAGGGCTCCAAATAACCACTTGCAGATTCTGCAGAAACACAGTTTCTAAACTGCTCTATCAAAAGGAAGGCTTATCTCTCCGAGCTGAATGCACACATCATAAAGAGGTTTCTGAGAATGCTTCTCCCTGGTTTATAAGTGAAGATATTTCCTTTTCCACCGTAGGCCTCAAAGCGCTCCAAATGAACACTTGCAGATTCTACAAAAAGAGTGTTTCAAAACAGCTCTTTCAAAGGAAGTGTTCAACTCTGTGAGTTGGATTCATACTACACAAAGCAGTTTCACAGAACGCTTCTGTTTAGTTTTTATGGGAAGATATTCCCGTTTCCAATGAAGGCCTGAAAGGGCTCCAAATATCCACTTGCAGATTTTGCAAAAATAGAGTTTCAAAACTGCCCTGTTAAAAGGAAGGCTTATCTCTCTGAGTTGAATGCAGACATCATGAAGTGGTTTCTGAGAATGCTTCTGCCTGGTTTATATGTGAAGATATTTCCTTTTCCACCATAGGCCTTAAAGCGCTCCAAATGAACACTTGCAGATTCTACAAAAGGAGTGTTTCATAACTGCTCTAGCAAAGGAAAGGTTCAACTCTGTGAGTTGAACACACACATCACAAAGCACTTTGTGAGAATGCTTCTGTCCAGTTTTTAAGAGAAGATATTCCCGCTTCTAACAAAGGCCTGAAAGAGCTCCAAATATCCACTTGCAGATGCTGCAGAAAGACTCTTTCCAAACTGCTCCATGAAAAGGAAGGTTCAACTCTGTGAGTTGAATGCACACATCATAAAGAAGTTTCAAAGAATGCTTCTGTCTAGGTTTTATGTGAAGGTATTTCCTTTTCCACCATAGGCCTCAAAGCGCTCCAAATGAACACTTGCAGATTCTACAAAAAGAGTGTTTCAAAACTGCTCTTTCAAAAGAAGTGTTCAACTCTGTGAGTTGGATTCATACTTCACAAAGCAGTTTCACAGAACGCTTCTGTTTAGTATTTATGGGAAGATATTCCGGTTTCCAACGAAGGCCTGAAAGGACTCCAAATATCCACTTGCAGATTCTGCAAAAACACAGTTTCAAAACTGCTCTATCAAAAGGAAGGCTTATCTCTCCGAATTGAATGCACACATCATAAAGAGGTTTCTGAGAATGCTTCTGCCTGGTTTATAAGTGAAGATATTTCCTTTTCCACCATAGGCCTCAAAGCGCTCCAAATGAACACTTGCAGATTCTACAAAAAGAGTGTTTCAAAACTGCTCTTTCAAAAGAAGCGTTCAACTCTGTGAGTTGGATTCATACTTCACAAAGCAGTTTCACAGAACGCTTCTGTTTAGTTTTTATGGGAAGATATTCCCGTTTCCAACGAAGGCCTGAAATGGCTCCAAATATCCACTTGCAGATTCTGCCAAAACAGAGTTTCAAAACTGCTCTATCAAAAGGAAGGCTTATCGCTCCGAGTTGAATGCACACATCATAAAGAGTTTTCTGAGAATGCTTCTGCCTCGTTTATAAGTGAAGATATTTCCTTTTCCACCATAGGCCTCAAAGCGCTCCAAATGAACACTTGCAGATTCTACAAAAAGAGTGTTTCATAACTGCTCTAGCAAAGGAAAGGTTCAACTCTGTGAGTTGAACACACACATCACAAAGCAGTTTGTGAGAATGCTTCTGTCCAGTTTTTATGAGAAGATATTCCGGCTTCTAACAAAGGCCTCAAAGAGCTCCAAATATCCACTTGCAGATGCTGCAAAAAGACTCTTTCCAAACTGCTCCATGAAAAGGAAGGTTCAACTCTGTGAGTTGAATGCACACATCATAAAGAAGTTTCAAAGAATGCTTCTGTCTAGGTTTTATGTGAAGATATTTCCTTTTCCACCATAGGCCTCAAAGCGCTCCAAATGAACACTTGCAGATTCTACAAAAAGAGTGTTTCAAAACTGCTCTTTCAAAAGAAGTGTTCATCTCTGTGAGTTGGATTCATACTTCACAAAGCAGTTTCTCAGAACGCTTCTGTTTACTTTTTATGGGAAGATATTCCCGTTTCCAACGAAGGCCTGAAAGGGCTCCAAATAACCACTTGCAGATTCCGCAGAAACACAGTTTCAAAACTGCTCTATCAAAAGGAAGGCTTATCTCTCCGAGCTGAATGCACACATCATAAAGAGGTTTCTGAGAATGCTTCTCCCTGGTTTATAAGTGAAGATATTTCCTTTTCCACCATAGGCCTCAAAGCGCTCCAAATGAACACTTGCAGATTCTACAAAAAGAGTGTTTCAAAACAGCTCTTTCAAAGGAAGTGTTCAACTCTGTGAGTTGGATTCATACTACACAAAGCAGTTTCACAGAACGCTTCTCTTTAGTTTTTATGGGAAGATATTCCCGTTTCCAACGAAGGCCTGAAAGGGCTCCAAATATCCACTTGCAGATTCTGCAAAAATAGAGTTTCAAAACTGCTCTGTTAAAAGGAAGGCTTATCTCTCTGAGTTGAATGCAGACATCATAAAGAGGTTTCTGAGAATGCTTCTGCCTGGTTTATATGTGAAGATATTTCCTTTTCCACCATAGGCCTCAAAGCGCTCCAAATGAACACTTGCAGATTCTACAAAAGGAGAGTTTCATAACTGCTCTAGCAAAGGAAACGTTCAACTCTGTGAGTTGAACACACACATCACAAAGCAGTTTGTGAGAATGCTTCTGTCCAGTTTTTAAGAGAAGATATTCCCGCTTCTAACAAAGGCCTGAAAGAGCTCCAAATATCCACTTGCAGATGCTGCAAAAAGACTCTTTCCAAACTGCTGCATGAAAAGGAAGGTTCAACTCCGTGAGTTGAATGCACACATCATAAAGAAGTTTCAAAGAATGCTTCTGTCTAGGTTTTATGTGAAGGTATTTCCTTTTCCACCATAGGCCTCAAAGCGCTCCAAATGAACACTTGCAGATTCTACAAAAAGAGTGTTTCAAAACTGCTCTTTCAAAAGAAGTGTTCAACTCTGTGAGGTGGATTCATACTTCACAAAGCAGTTTCTCAGAACGCTTCTGTTTACTTTTTATGGGAAGATTTTCCCGTTTCCAACGAAGGCCTGAAAGGGCTCCAAATAACCACTTGCAGATTCTGCAGAAACACAGTTTCAAAACTGCTCTATCAAAAGGAAGGCTTATCTCTCCGAGCTGAATGCACACATCATAAAGAGGTTTCTGAGAATGCTTCTCCCTGGTTTATAAGTGAAGATATTTCCTTTTCCACCATAGGCCTCAAAGCGCTCCAAATGAACACTTGCAGATTCTACAAAAAGAGTGTTTCAAAACAGCTCTTTCAAAGGAAGTGTTCAACTCTGTGAGTTGGATTCATACTACACAAAGCAGTTTCACAGAACGCTTCTCTTTAGTTTTTATGGGAAGATATTCCCGTTTCCAACGAAGGCCTGAAAGGGCTCCAAATATCCACTTGCAGATTCTGCAAAAATAGAGTTTCAAAACTGCTCTGTTAAAAGGAAGGCTTATCTCTCTGAGATGAATGCAGACATCATAAAGTGGTTTCTGAGAATGCTTCTGCCTGGTTTATATGTGAAGATATTTCCTTTTCCACCATAGGCCTCAAAGCGCTCCAAATGAACACTTGCAGATTCTACAAAAGGAGTGTTTCATAACTGCTCTAGCAAAGGAAAGGTTCAACTCTGTGAGTTGAACACACACATCACAAAGCAGTTTGTGAGAATGCTTCTGTCCAGTTTTTAAGAGAAGATATTCCCGCTTCTAACAAAGGCCTGAAAGAGCTCCAAATATCCACTTGCAGATGCTGCAAAAAGACTCTTTCCAAACTGCTGCATGAAAAGGAAGGTTCAACTCCGTGAGTTGAATGCACACATCATAAAGAAGTTTCAAAGAATGCTTCTGTCTAGGTTTTATGTGAAGGTATTTCCTTTTCCACCATAGGCCTCAAAGCGCTCCAAATGAACACTTGCAGATTCTACAAAAAGAGTGTTTCAAAACTGCTCTTTCAAAAGAAGTGTTCAACTCTGTGAGTTGGATTCATACTTCACAAAGCAGTTTCTCAGAACGCTTCTGTTTAGTTTTTATGGGAAGATATTCCCGTTTCCAACGAAGGCCTGAAAGGGCTCCAAATAACCACTTGCAGATTCTGCAGAAACACAGTTTCAAAACTGCTCTATCAAAAGGAAGGCTTATCTCTCCGAGTTGAATGCACACATCATAAAGAGGTTTCTGAGAATGCTTCTGCCTGGTTTATAAGTGAAGATATTTCCTTTTCCACCATAGGCCTCAAAGCGCTCCAAATGAACAGTTGCAGATTCTACAAAAAGAGTGTTTCAAAACTGCTCTTTCAAAAGAAGTGTTCAACTCTGTGAGTTGGATTCATACTTCACAAAGCAGTTTCACAGAACGCTTCTCTTTAGTTTTTATGGGAAGATATTCCCGTTTCCAACGAAGGCCTGAAATGGCTCCAAATATCCACTTGCAGATTCTGCCAAAACAGAGTTTCAAAACTGCTCTATCAAAAGGAAGGCTTATCGCTCCGAGTTGAATGCACACATCATAAAGAGTTTTCTGAGAATGCTTCTGCCTGGTTTATATGTGAAGATATTTCCTTTTCCACCATAGGCCTAAAAGCGCTCCAAATGAACACTTGCAGATTCTACAAAAAGAGTGTTTCATAACTGCTTTAGCAAAGGAAAGGTTCAACTCTGTGAGTTGAACACACACATCACAAAGCAGTTTGTGAGAATGCTTCTGTCCAGTTTTTATGAGAAGATATTCCCGCTTCTAACAAAGGCCTGAAAGAGCTCCAAATATCCACTTGCAGATGCTGCAAAAAGACTCTTTCCAAACTGCTGCATGAAAAGGAAGGTTCAACTCCGTGAGTTGAATGCACACATCATAAAGAAGTTTCAAAGAATGCTTCTGTCTAGGTTTTATGTGAAGATATTTCCTTTTCCACCATAGGCCTCAAAGCGCTCCAAATGAACACTTGCAGATTCTACAAAAAGAGTGTTTCAAAACTGCTCTTTCAAAAGAAGTGTTCAACTCTGTGAGGTGGATTCATACTTCACAAAGCAGTTTCTCAGAACGCTTCTGTTTACTTTTTATGGGAAGATATTGCCGTTTCCAACGAAGGCCTGAAAGGGCTCCAAATAACCACTTGCAGATTCTGCAGAAACACAGTTTCAAAACTGCTCTATCAAAAGGAAGGCTTATCTCTCCGAGCTGAATGCACACATCATAAAGAGGTTTCTGAGAATGCTTCTCCCTGGTTTATAAGTGAAGATATTTCCTTTTCCACCATAGGCCTCAAAGCGCTCCAAATGAACACTTGCAGATTCTACAAAAAGAGTGTTTCAAAACAGCTCTTTCAAAGGAAGTGTTCAACTCTGTGAGTTGGATTCATACTACACAAAGCAGTTTCACAGAACGCTTCTCTTTTTTTTTTATGGGAAGATATTCCCGTTTCCAACGAAGGCCTGAAAGGGCTCCAAATATCCACTTGCAGATTCTGCAAAAATAGAGTTTCAAAACTGCTCTGTTAAAAGGAAGGCTTATCTCTCTGAGTTGAATGCAGACATCATAAAGAGGTTTCTGAGAATGCTTCTGCCTGGTTTATATGTGAAGATATTTCCTTTTCCACCATAGGCCTCAAAGCGCTCCAAATGAACACTTGCAGATTCTACAAAAGGAGTGTTTCATAACTGCTCTAGCAAAGGAAAGGTTCAACTCTGTGAGTTGAACACACACATCACAAAGCAGTTTGTGAGAATGCTTCTGTCCAGTTTTTAAGAGAAGATATTCCCGCTTCTAACAAAGGCCTGAAAGAGCTCCAAATATCCACTTGCAGATGCTGCAAAAAGACTCTTTCCAAACTGCTCCATGAAAAGGAAGGTTCAACTCTGTGAGTTGAATGCACATAAAGAAGTTTCAAAGAATGCTTCTGTCTAGGTTTTATGTGAAGGTATTTCCTTTTCCACCATAGGCCTCAAAGCGCTCCAAATGAACACTTGCAGATTCTACAAAAAGAGTGTTTCAAAACTGCTCTTTCAAAAGAAGTGTTCAACTCTGTGAGTTGGATTCATACGTCACAAAGCAGTTTCTCAGAACGCTTCTGTTTAGTTTTTATGGGAAGATATTCCCGTTTCCAACGAAGGTCTCAAAGGGCTCCAAATAACCACTTGCAGATTCCGCAAAAACACAGTTTCAAAACTGCTCTATCAAAAGGAAGGCTTATCTCTCCGAGCTGAATGCACACATCATAAAGAGGTTTCTGAGAATGCTTCTCCCTGGTTTATAAGTGAAGATATTTCCTTTTCCACCATAGGCCTCAAAGCGCTCAAAATGAACACTTGCAGATTCTACAAAAAGAGTGTTTCAAAACAGCTCTTTCAAAGGAAGTGTTCAACTCTGTGAGTTGGATTCATACTACACAAAGCAGTTTCACAGAACGCTTCTCTTTAGTTTTTATGGGAAGATATTCCCGTTTCCAACGAAGGCCTGAAAGGGCTCCAAATATCCACTTGCAGATTCTGCCAAAACAGAGTTTCAAAACTGCTCTATCAAAAGGAAGGCTTATCACTCCCAGTTGAATGCACACATCATAAAGAGTTTTCTGAGAATGCTTCGGCCTGGTTTATAAGTGAAGATATTTCCTTTTCCACCATAGGCCTCAAAGCGCTCCAAATGAACACTTGCAGATTCTACAAAAAGAGTGTTTCATAACTGCTCTAGCAAAGGAAAGGTTCAACTCTGTGAGTTGAACACACACATCACAAAGCAGTTTGTGAGAATGCTTCTGTCCAGTTTTTATGAGAAGATATTCCTGCTTCTAACAAAGGCCTGAAAGAGCTCCAAATATCCACTTGCAGATGCTGCAAAAAGAGTCTTTCCAAACTGCTCCATGAAAAGGAAGGTTCAACTCTGTCAGTTGAATGCACACATCATAAAGCAGTTTCAAAGAATGCTTCTGTCTAGGTTTTATGTGAAGATATTTCCTTTTCCACCATAGGCCTCAAAGCGCTCCAAATGAACAATTGCAGATTCTACAAAAAGAGTGTTTCAAAACTGCTCTTTCAAAAGAAGTGTTCAACTCTGTGAGTTGGATTCATACGTCACAAAACAGTTTCTCAGAACGCTTCTGTTTAGTTTTTATGGGAAGATATTCCCGTTTCCAACGAAGGTCTGAAAGGGCTCCAAATAACCACTTGCAGATTCTGCAGAAACACAGTTTCAAAACTGCTCTATCAAAAGGAAGGCTTATCTCTCCGAGCTGAATGCACACATCATAAAGAGGTCTCTCAGAATGCTTCTCCCTGGTTTATAAGTGAAGATATTTCCTTTTCCACCATAGGCCTCAAAGCGCTCCAAATGAACACTTGCAGATTCTACAAAAAGAGTGTTTCAAAACAGCTCTTTCAAAGGAAGTGTTCAACTCTGTGAGTTGGATTCATACTACACAAAGCAGTTTCACAGAACGCTTCTCTTTAGTTTTTATGGGAAGATACTCCCGTTTCCAACGAAGGCCTGAAAGGGCTCCAAATATCCACTTGCAGATTCTGCAAAAATAGAGTTTCAAAACTGCTCTGTTAAAAGGAAGGCTTATCTCTCTGAGTTGAATGCAGACATCATAAAGAGGTTTCTGAGAATGCTTCTGCCTGGTTTATATGTGAAGATATTTCCTTTTCCACCATAGGCCTCAAAGCGCTCCAAATGAACACTTGCAGATTCTACAAAAGGAGTGTTTCATAACTGCTCTAGCAAAGGAAAGGTTCAACTCTGTGAGTTGAACACACACATCACAAAGCAGTTTGTGAGAATGCTTCTGTCCAGTTTTTATGAGAAGATATTCCCGCTTCTAACAAAGGCCTGAAAGAGCTCCAAATATCCACTTGCAGATGCTGCAAAAAGACTCTTTCCAAACTGCTCCATGAAAAGGAAGGTTCAACTCTGTCAGTTGAATGCACACATCATAAAGAAGTTTCAAAGAATGCTTCTGTCTAGGTTTTATGTGAAGATATTTCCTTTTCCACCATAGGCCTCAAAGCGCTCCAAATGAACACTTGCAGATTCTACAAAAAGAGTGTTTCAAAACTGCTCTTTCAAAAGAAGTGTTCAACTCTGTGAGTTGGATTCATACTTCACAAAGCAGTTTCACAGAACTCTTCTGTTTAGTATTTATGGGAAGATATTCCCGTTTCCAACGAAGGCCTGAAAGGACTCCAAATATCCACTTGCAGATTCTGCAAAAACACAGTTTCAAAACTGCTCTATCAAAAGGAAGGCTTATCTCTCCGAGTTGAATGCACACATCATAAAGAGGTTTCTGAGAATGCTTCTGCCTGGTTTATAAGTGAAGATATTTCCTTTTCCACCATAGGCCTCAAAGCGCTCCAAATGAACACTTGCAGATTCTACAAAAAGAGTGTTTCAAAACTGCTCTTTCAAAAGAAGTGTTCAACTCTGTGAGTTGGATTCATACTTCACAAGGCAGTTTCACAGAACGCTTCTGTTTAGTTTTTATGGGAAGATATTCCCGTTTCCAACGAAGGCCTGAAATGGCTCCAAATATCCACTTGCAGATTCTGCCAAAACAGAGTTTCAAAACTGCTCTATCAAAAGGAAGGCTTATCACTCCGAGTTCAATGCACACATCATAAAGTGTTTTCTGAGAATGCTTCTGCCTGGTTTATAAGTGAAGATATTTCCTTTTCCACCATAGGCCTCAAAGCGCTACAAATGAACACTTGCAGATTCTACAAAAAGAGTGTTTCATAACTGCTCTAGCAAAGGAAAGTTTCAACTCTGTGAGTTGAACACACACATCACAAAGCAGTTTGTGAGAATGCTTCTGTCCAGTTTTTATGAGAAGATATTCCTGCTTCTAACAAAGGCCTGAAAGAGCTCCAAATATCCACTTGCAGATGCTGCAAAAAGAGTATTTCCAAACTGCTCCATGAAAAGGAAGGTTCAACTCTGTCAGTTGAATGCACACATCATAAAGCAGTTTCAAAGAATGCTTCTGTCTAGGTTTTATGTGAAGATATTTCCTTTTCCACCATAGGCCTCAAAGCGCTCCAAATGAACACTTGCAGATTCTACAAAAAGAGTGTTTCAAAACTGCTCTTTCAAAAGAAGTGTTCAACTCTGTGAGTTGGATTCATACGTCACAAAGCAGTTTCTCAGAACGCTTCTGTTTAGTTTTTATGGGAAGATATTCCCGTTTCCAACGAAGGTCTCAAAGGGCTCCGAATAACCACTTGCAGATTCTGCAGAAACACAGTTTCAAAACTGCTCTATTAAAGGGAAGGCTTATCTCTCCGAGCTGAATGCACACATCATAAAGAGGTTTCTGAGAATGCTTCTCCCTGGTTTATAAGTGAAGATATTTCCTTTTCCACCATAGGCCTCAAAGCGCTCCAAATGAACACTTGCAGATTCTACAAAAAGAGTGTTTCAAAACAGCTCTTTCAAAGGAAGTGTTCAACTCTGTGAGTTGGATTCATACTACACAAAGCAGTTTCACAGAACGCTTCTCTTTATTTTTTATGGGAAGATATTCCCGTTTCCAACGAAGGCCTGAAAGGGCTCCAAATATCCACTTGCAGATTCTGCAAAAATAGAGTTTCAAAACTGCTCTGTTAAAAGGAAGGCTTATCTCTCTGAGTTGAATGCAGACATCATAAAGAGGTTTCTGAGAATGATTCTGCCTGGTTTATATGTGAAGATATTTCCTTTTCCATCATAGGCCTCAAAGCGCTCCAAATGAACACTTGCAGATTCTACAAAAAGAGTGTTTCAAAACTGCTCTTTCAAAAGAAGTGTTCAACTCTGTGAGTTGGATTCATACGTCACAAAGCAGTTTCTCACAACGCTTCTGTTTAGTTTTTATGGGAAGATATTCCCGTTTCCAACGAAGGTCTCAAAGGTCTCCGAATAACCACTTGCAGATTCTGCAGAAACACAGTTTCAAAACTGCTCTGTTAAAGGGAAGGCTTATCTCTCCGAGCTGAATGCACACATCATAAAGAGGTTTCTGAGAATGCTTCTCCCTGGTTTATAAGTGAAGATATTTCCTTTTCCAACATAGGCCTCAAAGCGCTCCAAATGAACACTTGCAGATTCTACAAAAAGAGTGTTTCAAAACAGCTCTTTCAAAGGAAGTGTTCAACTCTGTGAGTTGGATTCATACTACACAAAGCAGTTTCACAGAACGCTTCTCTTTATTTTTTATGGGAAGATATTCCCGTTTCCAACGAAGGCCTGAAAGGGCTCCAAATATCCACTTGCAGATTCTGCAAAAATAGAGTTTCAAAACTGCTCTGTTAAAAGGAAGGCTTATCTCTCTGAGTTGAATGCAGACATCATAAAGAGGTTTCTGAGAATGATTCTGCCTGGTTTATATGTGAAGATATTTCCTTTTCCATCATAGGCCTCAAAGCGCTCCAAATGAACACTTGCAGATTCTACAAAAAGAGTGTTTCAAAACTGCTCTTTCAAAAGAAGTGTTCAACTCTGTGAGTTGGATTCATACTTCACAAAGCAGTTTCTCAGAACGCTTCTGTTTAGTTTTTATGGGAAGATATTCCCGTTTCCAACGAAGGTCTGAAAGGGCTCCAAATAACCACTTGCAGATTCTGCAGAAACACAGTTTCACAACTGCTCTATCAAAAGGAAGGCTTATCTCTCCGAGCTGAATGCACACATCATAAAGAGGTTTCTGAGAATGCTTCTCCCTGGTTTATAAGTGAAGATATTTCCTTTTCCACCGTAGGCCTCAAAGCGCTCCAAATGAACACTTGCAGATTCTACAAAAAGAGTGTTTCAAAACAGCTCTTTCAAAGGAAGTGTTCAACTCTATGAGTTGGATTCATACTACACAAAGCAGTTTCACAGAACGCTTCTCTTTAGTTTTTATGGGAAGATATTCCCGTTTCCAACGAAGGCCTGAAAGGTCTCCAAATATCCACTTGCAGATTCTGCAAAAATAGAGTTTCAAAACTGCTCTGTTAAAAGGAAGGCTTATCTCTCTGAGTTGGATGCAGACATCATAAAGAGGTTTCTGAGAATGCTTCTGCCTGGTTTATATGTGAAGATATTTCCTTTTCCACCATAGGCCTCAAAGCGCTCCAAATGAACACTTGCAGATTCTACAAAAGGAGTGTTTCATAACTGCTCTAGCAAAGGAAAGGTTCAACTCTGTGAGTTGAACACACACATCACAAAGCAGTTTGTGAGAATGCTTCTGTCCAGTTTTTAAGAGAAGATATTCCCGCTTCTAACAAAGGCCTGAAAGAGCTCCAAATATCCACTTGCAGATGCTGCAGAAAGACTCTTTCCAAACTGCTCCATGAAAAGGAAGGTTCAACTCTGTGAGTTGAATGCACACATCATAAAGAAGTTTCAAAGAATGCTTCTGTCTAGGTTTTATGTGAAGGTATTTCCTTTTCCACCATAGGCCTCAAAGCGCTCCAAATGAACACTTGCAGATTCTACAAAAAGAGTGTTTCAAAACTGCTCTTTCAAAAGAAGTGTTCAACTCTGTGAGTTGGATTCATACTTCACAAAGCAGTTTCACAGAACGCTTCTGTTTAGTATTTATGGGAAGATATTCCCGTTTCCAACGAAGGCCAGAAAGGACTCCAAATATCCACTTGCAGATTCTGCAAAAACACAGTTTCAAAACTGCTCTATCAAAAGGAAGGCTTATCTCTCCGAGTTGAATACACACATCATAAAGAGGTTTCTGAGAATGCTTCTGCCTGGTTTATAAGTGAAGATATTTCCTTTTCCACCATAGGCCTCAAAGCGCTCCAAAGGAACACTTGCAGATTCTACAAAAAGAGTGTTTCAAAACAGCTCTTTCAAAGGAAGTGTTCAACTCTGTGAGTTGGATTCATACTACACAAAGCAGTTTCACAGAACGCTTCTCTTTAGTTTTTATGGGAAGATATTCCCGTTTCCAACGAAGGCCTGAAATGGCTCCAAATATCCACTTGCAGATTCTGCAAAAATAGAGTTTCAAAACTGCTCTGTTAAAAGGAAGGCTTATCTCTCTGAGTTGAATGCAGACATCATAAAGAGGTTTCTGAGAATGCTTCTGCCTGGTTTCTATGTGAAGATATTTCCTTTTCCACCATAGGCCTCAAAGCGCTCCAAATGAACACTTGCAGATTCTACAAAAAGAGTGTTCCATAACTGCTCTAGCAAAGGAAAGGTTCAACTCTGTGAGTTGAACACACACATCACAAAGCAGTTTGTGAGAATGCTTCTGTCCAGTTTTTAAGAGAAGATATTCCCGCTTCTAACAAAGGCCTGAAAGAGCTCCAAATATCCACTTGCAGATGCTGCAAAAAGACTCTTTCCAAACTGCTCCATGAAAAGGAAGGTTCAACACTGTGAGTTGAATGCACACATCATAAAGAAGTTTCAAAGAATGCTTCTGTCTAGGTTTTATGTGAAGATATTTCCTTTTCCACCATAGGCCTCAAAGCGCTCCAAATGAACACTTGCAGATTCTACAAAAAGAGTGTTTCAAAACTGCTCTTTCAAAAGAAGTGTTCAACTCTGTGAGTTGGATTCATACTTCACAAAGCAGTTTCTCAGAACGCTTCTGTTTAGTTTTTATGGGAAGATATTACCGTTTCCAACGAAGGCCTGAAAGGGCTCCAAATAACCACTTGCAGATTCTGCAGAAACACAGTTTCAAAACTGCTCTATCAAAAGGAAGGCTTATCTCTCCGAGCTGAATGCACACATCATAAAGAGGTTTCTGAGAATGCTTCTCCCTGGTTTATAAGTGAAGATATTTCCTTTTCCACCATAGGCCTCAAAGCGCTCCAAATGAACACTTGCAGATTCTACAAAAAGAGTGTTTCAAAACAGCTCTTTCAAAGGAAGTGTTCAACTCTGTGAGTTGGATTCATACTACACAAAGCAGTTTCACAGAACGCTTCTCTTTAGTTTTTATGGGAAGATATTCCCGTTTCCAACGAAGGCCTGAAAGGGCTCCTAATATCCACTTGCAGATTCTGCAAAAATAGAGTTTCAAAACTGCTCTGTTAAAAGGAAGGCTTATCTCTCTGAGTTGAATGCAGACATCATAAAGAGGTTTCTGAGAATGCTTCTGCCTGGTTTATATGTGAAGATATTTCCTTTTCCACCATAGGCCTCAAAGCGCTCCAAATGAACACTTGCAGATTCTACAAAAGGAGTGTTTCATAACTGCTCTAGCAAAGGAAAGGTTCAACTCTGTGAGTTGAACACACACATCACAAAGCAGTTTGTGAGAATGCTTCTGTCCAGTTTTTAAGAGAAGATATTCCCGCTTCTAACAAAGGCCTGAAAGAGCTCCAAATATCCACTTGCAGATGCTGCAAAAAGACTCTTTCCAAACTGCTCCATGAAAAGGAAGGTTCAACTCTGGGAGTTGAATGCACACATCATAAAGAAGTTTCAAAGAATGCTTCTGTTTAGGTTTTATGTGAAGGTATTTCCTTTTCCACCATAGGCCTCAAAGCGCTCCAAATGAACACTTGCAGATTCTACAAAAAGAGTGTTTCAAAACTGCTCTTTCAAAAGAAGTGTTCAACTCTGTGAGTTGGATTCATACTTCACAAAGCAGTTTCACAGAACGCTTCTGTTTAGTATTTATGGGAAGATATTCCCGTTTCCAACGAAGGCCTGAAATGGCTCCAAATATCCACTTGCAGATTCTGCCAAAACAGAGTTTCAAAACTGCTCTATCAATAGGAAGGCTTATCGCTCCGAGTTGAATGCACACATCATAAAGAGTTTTCTGAGAATGTTTCTGCCTGGTTTATAAGTGAAGATATTTCCTTTTCCACCATAGGCCTCAAAGCGCTCCAAATGAACACTTGCAGATTCTACAAAAAGAGTGTTTCAAAACAGCTCTTTCAAAGGAAGTGTTCAACTCTATGATTTGGATTCATACTACACAAAGCAGTTTCACAGAACGCTTCTCTTTAGTTTTTATGGGAAGATATTCCCGTTTCCAACGAAGGCCTGAAAGGGCTCCAAATATCCACTTGCAGATTCTGCAAAAATAGAGTTTCAAAACTGCTCTGTTAAAAGGAAGGCTTATCTCTCTGAGTTGGATGCAGACATCATAAAGAGGTTTCTGAGAATGCTTCTGCCTGGTTTATATGTGAAGATATTTCCTTTTCCACCATAGGCCTCAAAGCGCTCCAAATGAACACTTGCAGATTCTACAAAAGGAGTGTTTCATAACTGCTCTAGCAAAGGAAAGGTTCAACTCTGTGAGTTGAACACACACATCACAAAGCAGTTTGTGAGAATGCTTCTGTCCAGTTTTTAAGAGAAGATATTCCCGCTTCTAACAAAGGCCTGAAAGAGCTCCAAATATCCACTTGCAGATGCTGCAGAAAGACTCTTTCCAAACTGCTCCATGAAAAGGAAGGTTCAACTCTGTGAGTTGAATGCACACATCATAAAGAAGTTTCAAAGAATGCTTCTGTCTAGGTTTTATGTGAAGGTATTTCCTTTTCCACCATAGGCCTCAAAGCGCTCCAAATGAACACTTGCAGATTCTACAAAAAGAGTGTTTCAAAACTGCTCTTTCAAAAGAAGTGTTCAACTCTGTGAGTTGGATTCATACTTCACAAAGCAGTTTCACAGAACGCTTCTGTTTAGTATTTATGGGAAGATATTCCCGTTTCCAACGAAGGCCTGAAAGGACTCCAAATATCCACTTGCAGATTCTGCAAAAACACAGTTTCAAAACTGCTCTATCAAAAGGAAGGCTTATCTCTCCGAGTTGAATGCACACATCATAAAGAGGTTTCTGAGAATGCTTCTGCCTGGTTTATAAGTGAAGATATTTCCTTTTCCACCATAGGCCTCAAAGCGCTCCAAATGAACACTTGCAGATTCTACAAAAAGAGTGTTTCAAAACTGCTCTTTCAAAAGAAGCGTTCAACTCTGTGAGTTGGATTCATACTTCACAAAGCAGTTTCACAGAACGCTTCTGTTTAGTTTTTATGGGAAGATATTCCCGTTTCCAACGAAGGCCTGAAATGGCTCCATATATCCACTTGCAGATTCTGCCAAAACAGAGTTTCAAAACTGCTCTATCAAAAGGAAGGCTTATCGCTCCGAGTTGAATGCACACATCATAAAGTGTTTTCTGAGAATGCTTCTGCCTGGTTTATAAGTGAAGATATATCCTTTTCCGCCATAGGCCTCAAAGCGCTCCAAATGAACACTTGCAGATTCTACAAAAAGAGTGTTTCATAACTGCTCTAGCAAAGGAAAGGTTCAACTCTGTGAGTTGAACACACACATCACAAAGCAGTTTGTGAGAATGCTTCTTTCCAATTTTTATGAGAAGATATTCCGGCTTCTAACAAAGGCCTGAAAGAGCTCCAAATATCCACTTGCAGATGCTGCAAAAAGACTCTTTCCAAACTGCTCCATGAAAAGGAAGGTTCAACTCTGGGAGTTGAATGCACACATCATAAAGAAGTTTCAAAGAAAGCTTCTGTCTAGGTTTTATGTGAAGATATTTCCTTTTCCACCATAGGCCTCAAAGCGCTCCAAATGAACACTTGCAGATTCTACAAAAAGAGTGTTTCAAAACTGCTCTTTCAAAAGAAGTGTTCAACTCTGTGAGGTGGATTCATACTTCACAAAGCAGTTTCTCAGAACGCTTCTGTTTAGTTTTTATGGGAAGATATTCCCGTTTCCAACGAAGGCCTGAAAGGGCTCCAAATAACCACTTGCAGATTCTGCAGAAACACAGTTTCAAAACTGCTCTATCAAAAGGAAGGCTTATCTCTCCGAGCTGAATGCACACATCATAAAGAGGTTTCTGAGAATGCTTCTCCCTGGTTTATAAGTGAAGATATTTCCTTTTCCACCATAGGCCTCAAAGCGCTCCAAATGAACACTTGCAGATTCTACAAAAAGAGTGTTTCAAAACAGCTCTTTCAAAGGAAGTGTTCAACTCTGTGAGTTGGATTCATACTACACAAAGCAGTTTCACAGAACGCTTCTCTTTAGTTTTTATGGGAAGATATTCCCGTTTCCAACGAAGGCCTGAAAGGGCTCCAAATATCCACTTGCAGATTCTGCAAAAATAGAGTTTCAAAACTGCTCTGTTAAAAGGAAGGCTTATCTCTCTGAGTTGAATGCAGACATCATAAAGAGGTTTCTGAGAATGCTTCTGCCTGGTTTATATGTGAAGATATTTCCTTTTCCACCATAGGCCTCAAAGCGCTCCAAATGAACACTTGCAGATTCTACAAAAGGAGAGTTTCATAACTGCTCTAGCAAAGGAAAGGTTCAACTCTGTGAGTTGAACACACACATCACAAAGCAGTTTGTGAGAATGCTTCTGTCCAGTTTTTAAGAGAAGATATTCCCGCTTCTAACAAAGGCCTGAAAGAGCTCCAAATATCCACTTGCAGATGCTGCAAAAAGACTCTTTCCAAACTGCTCCATGAAAAGGAAGGTTCAACTCTGTGAGTTGAATGCACACATCATAAAGAAGTTTCAAAGAATGCTTCTGTCTAGGTTTTATGTGAAGGTATTTCCTTTTCCACCATAGGCCTCAAAGCGCTCCAAATGAACACTTGCAGATTCTACAAAAAGAGTGTTTCAAAACGGCTCTTTCAAAAGAAGTGTTCAACTCTGTGAGTTGGATTCATACTTCACAAAGCAGTTTCACAGAACGCTTCTGTTTAGTTTTTATGGGAAGATATTCCCGTTTCCAACGAAGGCCTGAAATGGCTCCAAATATCCACTTGCAGATTCTGCCAAAACAGCGTTTCAAAACTGCTCTATCAAAAGGAAGGCTTATCGCTCCGAGTTGAATGCACACATCATAAAGTGTTTTCTGAGAATGCTTCTGCCTGGTTTATAAGTGAAGATATTTCCTTTTCCACCATAGGCCTCAAAGCGCTCCAAATGAACACTTGCAGATTCTACAAAAAGAGTGTTTCATAACTGCTCTAGCAAAGGAAAGGTTCAACTCTGTGAGTTGAACACACACATCACAAAGCAGTTTGTGAGAATGCTTCTGTCCAGTTTTTATGAGAAGATATTCCCGCTTCTAACAAAGGCCTGAAAGAACTCCAAATATCCACTTGCAGATGCTGCAAAAAGACTCTTTCCAAACTGCTCCATGAAAAGGAAGGTTCAACTCTGTGAGTTGAATGCACACATCATAAAGAAGTTTCAAAGAATGCTTCTGTCTAGGTTTTATGTGAAGATATTTCCTTTTCCACCATAGGCCTCAAAGCGCTCCTAATGAACACTTGCAGATTCTACAAAAAGAGTGTTTCAAAACTGCTCTTTCAAAAGAAGTGTTCAACTCTGTGAGGTGGATTCATACTTCACAAAGCAGTTTCTCAGAACGCTTCTGTTTAGTTTTTATGGGAAGATATTCCCGTTTCCAACGAAGGCCTGAAAGGGCTCCAAATAACCACTTGCAGATTCTGCAGAAACACAGTTTCTAAACTGCTCTATCAAAAGGAAGGCTTATCTCTCCGAGCTGAATGCACACATCATAAAGAGGTTTCTGAGAATGCTTCTCCCTGGTTTATAAGTGAAGATATTTCCTTTTCCACCGTAGGCCTCAAAGCGCTCCAAATGAACACTTGCAGATTCTACAAAAAGAGTGTTTCAAAACAGCTCTTTCAAAGGAAGTGTTCAACTCTGTGAGTTGGATTCATACTACACAAAGCAGTTTCACAGAACGCTTCTGTTTAGTTTTTATGGGAAGATATTCCCGTTTCCAATGAAGGCCTGAAAGGGCTCCAAATATCCACTTGCAGATTTTGCAAAAATAGAGTTTCAAAACTGCCCTGTTAAAAGGAAGGCTTATCTCTCTGAGTTGAATGCAGACATCATGAAGTGGTTTCTGAGAATGCTTCTGCCTGGTTTATATGTGAAGATATTTCCTTTTCCACCATAGGCCTTAAAGCGCTCCAAATGAACACTTGCAGATTCTACAAAAGGAGTGTTTCATAACTGCTCTAGCAAAGGAAAGGTTCAACTCTGTGAGTTGAACACACACATCACAAAGCACTTTGTGAGAATGCTTCTGTCCAGTTTTTAAGAGAAGATATTCCCGCTTCTAACAAAGGCCTGAAAGAGCTCCAAATATCCACTTGCAGATGCTGCAGAAAGACTCTTTCCAAACTGCTCCATGAAAAGGAAGGTTCAACTCTGTGAGTTGAATGCACACATCATAAAGAAGTTTCAAAGAATGCTTCTGTCTAGGTTTTATGTGAAGGTATTTCCTTTTCCACCATAGGCCTCAAAGCGCTCCAAATGAACACTTGCAGATTCTACAAAAAGAGTGTTTCAAAACTGCTCTTTCAAAAGAAGTGTTCAACTCTGTGAGTTGGATTCATACTTCACAAAGCAGTTTCACAGAACGCTTCTGTTTAGTATTTATGGGAAGATATTCCGGTTTCCAACGAAGGCCTGAAAGGACTCCAAATATCCACTTGCAGATTCTGCAAAAACACAGTTTCAAAACTGCTCTATCAAAAGGAAGGCTTATCTCTCCGAATTGAATGCACACATCATAAAGAGGTTTCTGAGAATGCTTCTGCCTGGTTTATAAGTGAAGATATTTCCTTTTCCACCATAGGACTCAAAGCGCTCCAAATGAACACTTGCAGATTCTACAAAAAGAGTGTTTCAAAACTGCTCTTTCAAAAGAAGCGTTCAACTCTGTGAGTTGGATTCATACTTCACAAAGCAGTTTCACAGAACGCTTCTGTTTAGTTTTTATGGGAAGATATTCCCGTTTCCAACGAAGGCCTGAAATGGCTCCAAATATCCACTTGCAGATTCTGCCAAAACAGAGTTTCAAAACTGCTCTATCAAAAGGAAGGCTTATCGCTCCGAGTTGAATGCACACATCATAAAGAGTTTTCTGAGAATGCTTCTGCCTCGTTTATAAGTGAAGATATTTCCTTTTCCACCATAGGCCTCAAAGCGCTCCAAATGAACACTTGCAGATTCTACAAAAAGAGTGTTTCATAACTGCTCTAGCAAAGGAAAGGTTCAACTCTGTGAGTTGAACACACACATCACAAAGCAGTTTGTGAGAATGCTTCTGTCCAGTTTTTATGAGAAGATATTCCGGCTTCTAACAAAGGCCTCAAAGAGCTCCAAATATCCACTTGCAGATGCTGCAAAAAGACTCTTTCCAAACTGCTCCATGAAAAGGAAGGTTCAACTCTGTGAGTTGAATGCACACATCATAAAGAAGTTTCAAAGAATGCTTCTGTCTAGGTTTTATGTGAAGATATTTCCTTTTCCACCATAGGCCTCAAAGCGCTCCAAATGAACACTTGCAGATTCTACAAAAAGAGTGTTTCAAAACTGCTCTTTCAAAAGAAGTGTTCAACTCTGTGAGTTGGATTCATACTTCACAAAGCAGTTTCTCAGAACGCTTCTGTTTACTTTTTATGGGAAGATATTCCCGTTTCCAACGAAGGCCTGAAAGGGCTCCAAATAACCACTTGCAGATTCCGCAGAAACACAGTTTCAAAACTGCTCTATCAAAAGGAAGGCTTATCTCTCCGAGCTGAATGCACACATCATAAAGAGGTTTCTGAGAATGCTTCTCCCTGGTTTATAAGTGAAGATATTTCCTTTTCCACCATAGGCCTCAAAGCGCTCCAAATGAACACTTGCAGATTCTACAAAAAGAGTGTTTCAAAACAGCTCTTTCAAAGGAAGTGTTCAACTCTGTGAGTTGGATTCATACTACACAAAGCAGTTTCACAGAACGCTTCTCTTTAGTTTTTATGGGAAGATATTCCCGTTTCCAACGAAGGCCTGAAAGGGCTCCAAATATCCACTTGCAGATTCTGCAAAAATAGAGTTTCAAAACTGCTCTGTTAAAAGGAAGGCTTATCTCTCTGAGTTGAATGCAGACATCATAAAGAGGTTTCTGAGAATGCTTCTGCCTGGTTTATATGTGAAGATATTTCCTTTTCCACCATAGGCCTCAAAGCGCTCCAAATGAACACTTGCAGATTCTACAAAAGGAGAGTTTCATAACTGCTCTAGCAAAGGAAAGGTTCAACTCTGTGAGTTGAACACACACATCACAAAGCAGTTTGTGAGAATGCTTCTGTCCAGTTTTTAAGAGAAGATATTCCCGCTTCTAACAAAGGCCTGAAAGAGCTCCAAATATCCACTTGCAGATGCTGCAAAAAGACTCTTTCCAAACTGCTGCATGAAAAGGAAGGTTCAACTCCGTGAGTTGAATGCACACATCATAAAGAAGTTTCAAAGAATGCTTCTGTCTAGGTTTTATGTGAAGGTATTTCCTTTTCCACCATAGGCCTCAAAGCGCTCCAAATGAACACTTGCAGATTCTACAAAAAGAGTGTTTCAAAACTGCTCTTTCAAAAGAAGTGTTCAACTCTGTGAGGTGGATTCATACTTCACAAAGCAGTTTCTCAGAACGCTTCTGTTTACTTTTTATGGGAAGATTTTCCCGTTTCCAACGAAGGCCTGAAAGGGCTCCAAATAACCACTTGCAGATTCTGCAGAAACACAGTTTCAAAACTGCTCTATCAAAAGGAAGGCTTATCTCTCCGAGCTGAATGCACACATCATAAAGAGGTTTCTGAGAATGCTTCTCCCTGGTTTATAAGTGAAGATATTTCCTTTTCCACCATAGGCCTCAAAGCGCTCCAAATGAACACTTGCAGATTCTACAAAAAGAGTGTTTCAAAACAGCTCTTTCAAAGGAAGTGTTCAACTCTGTGAGTTGGATTCATACTACACAAAGCAGTTTCACAGAACGCTTCTCTTTAGTTTTTATGGGAAGATATTCCCGTTTCCAACGAAGGCCTGAAAGGGCTCCAAATATCCACTTGCAGATTCTGCAAAAATAGAGTTTCAAAACTGCTCTGTTAAAAGGAAGGCTTATCTCTCTGAGTTGAATGCAGACATCATAAAGAGGTTTCTGAGAATGCTTCTGCCTGGTTTATATGTGAAGATATTTCCTTTTCCACCATAGGCCTCAAAGCGCTCCAAATGAACACTTGCAGATTCTACAAAAGGAGTGTTTCATAACTGCTCTACCAAAGGAAAGGTTCAACTCTGTGAGTTGAACACACACATCACAAAGCAGTTTGTGAGAATGCTTCTGTCCAGTTTTTAAGAGAAGATATTCCCGCTTCTAACAAAGGCCTGAAAGAGCTCCAAATATCCACTTGCAGATGCTGCAAAAAGACTCTTTCCAAACTGCTGCATGAAAAGGAAGGTTCAACTACGTGAGTTGAATGCACACATCATAAAGAAGTTTCAAAGAATGCTTCTGTCTAGGTTTTATGTGAAGGTATTTCCTTTTCCACCATAGGCCTCAAAGCGCTCCAAATGAACACTTGCAGATTCTACAAAAAGAGTGTTTCAAAACTGCTCTTTCAAAAGAAGTGTTCAACTCTGTGAGTTGGATTCATACTTCACAAAGCAGTTTCTCAGAACGCTTCTGTTTAGTTTTTATGGGAAGATATTCCCGTTTCCAACGAAGGCCTGAAAGGGCTCCAAATAACCACTTGCAGATTCTGCAGAAACACAGTTTCAAAACTGCTCTATCAAAATGAAGGCTTATCTCTCCGAGTTGAATGCACACATCATAAAGAGGTTTCTGAGAATGCTTCTGCCTGGTTTATAAGTGAAGATATTTCCTTTTCCACCATAGGCCTCAAAGCGCTCCAAATGAACAGTTGCAGATTCTACAAAAAGAGTGTTTCAAAACTGCTCTTTCAAAAGAAGTGTTCAACTCTGTGAGTTGGATTCATACTTCACAAAGCAGTTTCACAGAACGCTTCTGTTTAATTTTTATGGGAAGATATTCCCGTTTCCAACGAAGGCCTGAAATGGCTCCAAATATCCACTTGCAGATTCTGCCAAAACAGAGTTTCAAAACTGCTCTATCAAAAGGAAGGCTTATCGCTCCGAGTTGAATGCACACATCATAAAGAGTTTTCTGAGAATGCTTCTGCCTGGTTTATAAGTGAAGATATTTCCTTTTCCACCATAGGCCTCAAAGCGCTCCAAATGAACACTTGCAGATTCTACAAAAAGAGTGTTTCATAACTGCTCTAGCAAAGGAAAGGTTCAACTCAGTGAGTTGAACACACACATCACAAAGCAGTTTGTGAGAATGCTTCTGTCCAGTTTTTATGAGAAGATATTCTCGCTTCTAACAAAGGCCTGAAAGAGTTCCAAATATCCACTTGCAGATGCTGCAAAAAGACTCTTTCCAAACTGCTCCATGAAAAGGAAGGTTCAACTCTGTGAGTTGAATGCACACATCATAAAGAAGTTTCAAAGAATGCTTCTGTCTAGGTTTTATGTGAAGATATTTCCTTTTCCACCATAGGCCTCAAAGCGCTCCAAATGAACACTTGCAAATTCTACAAAAAGAGTGTTTCATAACTGCTCTAGCAAAGGAAAGGTTCAACTCTGTGAGTTGAACACACACATCACAAAGCAGTTTGTGAGAATGCTTCTGTCCAGTTTTTAAGAGAAGATATTCCCGCTTCTAACAAAGGCCTGAAAGAGCTCCAAATATCCACTTGCAGATGCTGCAGAAAGACTCTTTCCAAACTGCTCCATGAAAAGGAAGGTTCAACTCTGTGAGTTGAATGCACACATCATAAAGAAGTTTCAAAGAATGCTTCTGTCTAGGTTTTATGTGAAGGTATTTCCTTTTCCACCATAGGCCTCAAAGCGCTCCAAATGAACACTTGCAGATTCTACAAAAAGAGTGTTTCAAAACTGCTCTTTCAAAAGAAGTGTTCAACTCTGTGAGTTGGATTCATACTTCACAAAGCAGTTTCACAGAACGCTTCTGTTTAGTATTTATGGGAAGATATTCCGGTTTCCAACGAAGGCCTGAAAGGACTCCAAATATCCACTTGCAGATTCTGCAAAAACACAGTTTCAAAACTGCTCTATCAAAAGGAAGGCTTATCTCTCCGAATTGAATGCACACATCATAAAGAGGTTTCTGAGAATGCTTCTGCCTGGTTTATAAGTGAAGATATTTCCTTTTCCACCATAGGCCTCAAAGCGCTCCAAAGGAACACTTGCAGATGCTACAAAAAGAGTGTTTCAAAACAGCTCTTTCAAAGGAAGTGTTCAACTCTGTGAGTTGGATTCATACTACACAAAGCAGTTTCACAGAACGCTTCTCTTTAGTTTTTATGGGAAGATATTCCCGTTTCCAACGAAGGCCTGAAATGGCTCCAAATATCCACTTGCAGATTCTGCAAAAATAGAGTTTCAAAACTGCTCTGTTAAAAGGAAGGCTTATCTCTCTGAGTTGAATGCAGACATCATAAAGAGGTTTCTGAGAATGCTTCTGCCTGGTTTATATGTGAAGATATTTCCTTTTCCACCATAGGCCTCAAAGCGCTCCAAATGAACACTTGCAGATTCTACAAAAAGAGTGTTTCATAACTGCTCTAGCAAAGGAAAGGTTCAACTCTGTGAGTTGAACACACACATCACAAAGCAGTTTGTGAGAATGCTTCTGTCCAGTTTTTATGAGAAGATATTCCCGCTTCTAACAAAGGCCTGAAAGAGCTCCAAATATCCACTTGCAGATGCTGCAAAAAGACTCTTTCCAAACTGCTCCATGAAAAGGAAGGTTCAACTCTGTGAGTTGAATGCACACATCATAAAGAAGTTTCAAAGAATGCTTCTGTCTAGGTTTTATGTGAAGGTATTTCCTTTTCCACCATAGGCCTCAAAGCGCTCCAAATTAACACTTGCAGATTCTACAAAAAGAGTGTTTCAAAACTGCTCTTTCAAAAGAAGTGTTCAACTCTGTGAGTTGGATTCATACTTCACAAAGCAGTTTCTCAGAACGCTTCTGTTTAGTTTTTATGGGAAGATATTCCCGTTTCCAACGAAGGCCTGAAAGGGCTCCAAATAACCACATGCAGATTCTGCAGAAACACAGTTTCAAAACTGCTCTATCAAAAGGAAGGCTTATCTCTCCGAGTTGAATGCACACATCATAAAGAGGTTTCTGAGAATGCTTCTGCCTGGTTTATAAGTGAAGATATTTCCTTTTCCACCATAGGCCTCAAAGCGCTCCAAATGAACAGTTGCAGATTCTACAAAAAGAGTGTTTCAAAACTGCTCTTTCAAAAGAAGTGTTCAACTCTGTGAGTTGGATTCATACTTCACAAAGCAGTTTCACAGAACGCTTCTCTTTAGTTTTTATGGGAAGATATTCCCGTTTCCAACGAAGGCCTGAAATGGCTCCAAATATCCACTTGCAGATTCTGCCAAAACAGAGTTTCAAAACTGCTCTATCAAAAGGAAGGCTTATCGCTCCGAGTTGAATGCACACATCATAAAGAGTTTTCTGAGAATGCTTCTGCCTGGTTTATATGTGAAGATATTTCCTTTTCCACCATAGGCCTAAAAGCGCTCCAAATGAACACTTGCAGATTCTACAAAAAGAGTGTTTCATAACTGCTTTAGCAAAGGAAAGGTTCAACTCTGTGAGTTGAACACACACATCACAAAGCAGTTTGTGAGAATGCTTCTGTCCAGTTTTTATGAGAAGATATTCCCGCTTCTAACAAAGGCCTGAAAGAGCTCCAAATATCCACTTGCAGATGCTGCAAAAAGACTCTTTCCAAACTGCTGCATGAAAAGGAAGGTTCAACTCCGTGAGTTGAATGCACACATCATAAAGAAGTTTCAAAGAATGCTTCTGTCTAGGTTTTATGTGAAGATATTTCCTTTTCCACCATAGGCCTCAAAGCGCTCCAAATGAACACTTGCAGATTCTACAAAAAGAGTGTTTCAAAACTGCTCTTTCAAAAGAAGTGTTCAACTCTGTGAGGTGGATTCATACTTCACAAAGCAGTTTCTCAGAACGCTTCTGTTTACTTTTTATGGGAAGATATTCCCGTTTCCAACGAAGGCCTGAAAGGGCTCCAAATAACCACTTGCAGATTCTGCAGAAACACAGTTTCAAAACTGCTCTATCAAAAGGAAGGCTTATCTCTCCGAGCTGAATGCACACATCATAAAGAGGTTTCTGAGAATGCTTCTCCCTGGTTTATAAGTGAAGATATTTCCTTTTCCACCATAGGCCTCAAAGCGCTCCAAATGAACACTTGCAGATTCTACAAAAAGAGTGTTTCAAAACAGCTCTTTCAAAGGAAGTGTTCAACTCTGTGAGTTGGATTCATACTACACAAAGCAGTTTCACAGAACGCTTCTCTTTTTTTTTTATGGGAAGATATTCCCGTTTCCAACGAAGGCCTGAAAGGGCTCCAAATATCCACTTGCAGATTCTGCAAAAATAGAGTTTCAAAACTGCTCTGTTAAAAGGAAGGCTTATCTCTCTGAGTTGAATGCAGACATCATAAAGAGGTTTCTGAGAATGCTTCTGCCTGGTTTATATGTGAAGATATTTCCTTTTCCACCATAGGCCTCAAAGCGCTCCAAATGAACACTTGCAGATTCTACAAAAGGAGTGTTTCATAACTGCTCTAGCAAAGGAAAGGTTCAACTCTGTGAGTTGAACACACACATCACAAAGCAGTTTGTGAGAATGCTTCTGTCCAGTTTTTAAGAGAAGATATTCCCGCTTCTAACAAAGGCCTGAAAGAGCTCCAAATATCCACTTGCAGATGCTGCAAAAAGACTCTTTCCAAACTGCTCCATGAAAAGGAAGGTTCAACTCTGTGAGTTGAATGCACATAAAGAAGTTTCAAAGAATGCTTCTGTCTAGGTTTTATGTGAAGGTATTTCCTTTTCCACCATAGGCCTCAAAGCGCTCCAAATGAACACTTGCAGATTCTACAAAAAGAGTGTTTCAAAACAGCTCTTTCAAAGGAAGTGTTCAACTCTGTGAGTTGGATTCATACTACACAAAGCAGTTTCACAGAACGCTTCTCTTTAGTTTTTATGGGAAGATAATCCCGTTTCCAACGAAGGCCTGAAAGGGCTCCAAATATCCACTTGCAGATTCTGCCAAAACAGAGTTTCAAAACTGCTCTATCAAAAGGAAGGCTTATCACTCCCAGTAGAATGCACACATCATAAAGAGTTTTCTGAGAATGCTTTGGCCTGGTTTATAAGTGGAGATATTTCCTTTTCCACCATAGGCCTCAAAGCGCTCCAAATGAACACTTGCAGATTCTACAAAAAGAGTGTTTCATAACTGCTCTAGCAAAGGAAAGGTTCAACTCTGTGAGTTGAACACACACATCACAAAGCAGTTTGTGAGAATGCTTCTGTCCAGTTTTTATGAGAAGATATTCCCGCTTCTAACAAAGGCCTGAAAGAGCTCCAAATATCCACTTGCAGATGCTGCAAAAAGACTCTTTCCAAACTGCTCCATGAAAAGGAAGGTTCAACTCTGTGAGTTGAATGCACACATCATAAAGAAGTTTCAAAGAATGCTTCTGTCTAGGTTTTATGTGAAGATATTTCCTTTTCCACCATAGGCCTCAAAGCGCTCCAAATGAACACTTGCAGATTCTACAAAAAGAGTGTTTCAAAACTGCTCTTTCAAAAGAAGTGTTCAACTCTGTGAGTTGGATTCATGCTTCACAAAGCAGTTTCACAGAACTCTTCTGTTTAGTATTTATGGGAAGATATTCCCGTTTCCAACGAAGGCCTGAAAGGACTCCAAATATCCACTTGCAGATTCTGCAAAAACACAGTTTCAAAACTGCTCTATCAAAAGGAAGGCTTATCTCTCCGAGTTGAATGCACACATCATAAAGAGGTTTCTGAGAATGCTTCTGCCTGGTTTATAAGTGAAGATATTTCCTTTTCCACCATAGGCCTCAAAGCGCTCCAAATGAACACTTGCAGATTCTACAAAAAGAGTGTTTCAAAACTGCTCTTTCAAAAGAAGTGTTCAACTCTGTGAGTTGGATTCATACTTCACAAGGCAGTTTCACAGATCGCTTCTGTTTAGTTTTTATGGGAAGATATTCCCGTTTCCAACGAAGGCCTGAAATGGCTCCAAATATCCACTTGCAGATTCTGCCAAAACAGAGTTTCAAAACTGCTCTATCAAAAGGAAGGCTTATCACTCCGAGTTCAATGCACACATCATAAAGTGTTTTCTGAGAATGCTTCTGCCTGGTTTATAAGTGAAGATATTTCCTTTTCCACCATAGGCCTCAAAGCGCTACAAATGAACACTTGCAGATTCTACAAAAAGAGTGTTTCATAACTGCTCTAGCAAAGGAAAGGTTCAACTCTGTGAGTTGAACACACACATCACAAAGCAGTTTGTGAGAATGCTTC
Organism: Pongo pygmaeus; assembly: GCF_028885625.2. NCBI lineage: Eukaryota > Metazoa > Chordata > Mammalia > Primates > Hominidae > Pongo > Pongo pygmaeus. Next base: position 24,576,468 of record NC_085930.1, read on the forward strand.
TGTCCAGTTTTTATGAGAAGATATTCCTGCTTCTAACAAAGGCCTGAAAGAGCTCCAAATATCCACTTGCAGATGCTGCAAAAAGAGTCTTTCCAAACTGCTCCATGAAAAGGAAGGTTCAACTCTGTCAGTTGAATGCACACATCATAAAGCAGTTTCAAAGAATGCTTCTGTCTAGGTTTTATGTGAAGATATTTCCTTTTCCACCATAGGCCTCAAAGCGCTCCAAATGAACACTTGCAGATTCTACAAAAAGAGTGTTTCAAAACTGCTCTTTCAAAAGAAGTGTTCAACTCTGTGAGGTGGATTCATACTTCACAAAGCAGTTTCTCAGAACGCTTCTGTTTAGTTTTTATGGGAAGATATTCCCGTTTCCAACGAAGGTCTGAAAGGGCTCCAAATAACCACTTGCAGATTCTGCAGAAACACAGTTTCAAAACTGCTCTATTAAAGGGAAGGCTTATCTCTCCGAGCTGAATGCACACATCATAAAGAGGTTTCTGAGAATGCTTCTCCCTGGTTTATAAGTGAAGATATTTCCTTTTCCACCATAGGCCTCAAAGCGCTCCAAATGAACACTTGCAGATTCTACAAAAAGAGTGTTTCAAAACAGCTCTTTCAAAGGAAGTGTTCAACTCTGTGAGTTGGATTCATACTACACAAAGCAGTTTCACAGAACGCTTCTCTTTATTTTTTACGGGAAGATATTCCCGTTTCCAACGAAGGCCTGAAAGGGCTCCAAATATCCACTTGCAGATTCTGCAAAAATAGAGTTTCAAAACTGCTCTGTTAAAAGGAAGGCTTATCTCTCTGAGTTGAATGCAGACATCATAAAGAGGTTTCTGAGAATGCTTCTGCCTGGTTTATATGTGAAGATATTTCCTTTTCCACCATAGGCCTCAAAGCGCTCCAAATGAACACTTGCAGATTCTACAAAAGGAGTGTTTCATAACTGCTCTAGCAAAGGAAAGGTACAACTCTGTGAGTTGAACACACACATCACAAAGCAGTTTGTGAGAATGCTTCTGTCCAGTTTTTAAGAGAAGATATTCCCGCTTCTAACAAAGGCCTGAAAGAGCTCCAAATATCCACTTGCAGATGCTGCAAAAAGACTCTTTCCAAATTGCTCCATGAAAAGGAAGGTTCAACTCTGTGAGTTGAATGCACACATCGTAAAGAAGTTTCAAAGAATGCTTCTGTCTAGGTTTTATGTGAAGGTATTTCCTTTTCCACCATAGGCCTCAAAGCGCTCCAAATGAACACTTGCAGATTCTACAAAAAGAGTGTTTCAAAACTGCTCTTTCAAAAGAAGTGTTCAACTCTGTGAGGTGGATTCATACTTCACAAAGCAGTTTCTCAGCACGCTTCTGTTTAGTTTTTATGGGAAGATATTCCCGTTTCCAACGAAGGCCTGAAAGGGCTCCAAATATCCACTTGCAGATTCTGCAAAAACACAGTTTCAAAACTGCTCTATCAAAAGGAAGGCTTATCTCTCCGAGTTCAATGCACACATCATAAAGAGGTTTCTGAGAATGCTTCTGCCTGGTTTATAAGTGAAGATATTTCCTTTTCCACCATAGGTCTCAAAGCGCTCCAAATGAACACTTGCAGATTCTACAAAAAGAGTGTTTCAAAACTGCTCTTTCAAAAGAAGTGTTCAACTCTGTGAGTTGGATTCATACTTCACAAGGCAGTTTCACAGAACGCTTCTGTTTAGTTTTTATGGGAAGATATTCCCGTTTCCAACGAAGGCCTGAAATGGCTCCAAATATCCACTTGCAGATTCTGCCAAAACAGAGTTTCAAAACTGCTCTATCAAAAGGAAGGCTTATCACTCCGAGTTCAATGCACACATCATAAAGTGTTTTCTGAGAATGCTTCTGCCTGGTTTATAAGTGAAGATATTTCCTTTTCCACCATAGGCCTCAAAGCGCTACAAATGAACACTTGCAGATTCTACAAAAAGAGTGTTTCATAACTGCTCTAGCAAAGGAAAGGTTCAACTCTGTGAGTTGAACACACACATCACAAAGCAGTTTGTGAGAATGCTTCTGTCCAGTTTTTATGAGAAGATATTCCTGCTTCTAACAAAGGCCTGAAAGAGCTCCAAATATCCACTTGCAGATGCTGCAAAAAGAGTCTTTCCAAACTGCTCCATGAAAAGGAAGGTTCAACTCTGTCAGTTGAATGCACACATCATAAAGCAGTTTCAAAGAATGCTTCTGTCTAGGTTTTATGTGAAGATATTTCCTTTTCCACCATAGGCCTCAAAGCGCTCCAAATGAACACTTGCAGATTCTACAAAAAGAGTGTTTCAAAACTGCTCTTTCAAAAGAAGTGTTCAACTCTGTGAGGTGGATTCATACTTCACAAAGCAGTTTCTCAGAACGCTTCTGTTTAGTTTTTATGGGAAGATATTCCCGTTTCCAACGAAGGTCTGAAAGGGCTCCAAATAACCACTTGCAGATTCTGCAGAAACACAGTTTCAAAACTGCTCTATTAAAGGGAAGGCTTATCTCTCCGAGCTGAATGCACACATCATAAAGAGGTTTCTGAGAATGCTTCTCCCTGGTTTATAAGTGAAGATATTTCCTTTTCCACCATAGGCCTCAAAGCGCTCCAAATGAACACTTGCAGATTCTACAAAAAGAGTGTTTCAAAACAGCTCTTTCAAAGGAAGTGTTCAACTCTGTGAGTTGGATTCATACTACACAAAGCAGTTTCACAGAACGCTTCTCTTTATTTTTTATGGGAAGATATTCCCGTTTCCAACGAAGGCCTGAAAGGGCTCCAAATATCCACTTGCAGATTCTGCAAAAATAGAGTTTCAAAACTGCTCTGTTAAAAGGAAGGCTTATCTCTCTGAGTTGAATGCAGACATCATAAAGAGGTTTCTGAGAATGATTCTGCCTGGTTTATATGTGAAGATATTTCCTTTTCCATCATAGGCCTCAAAGCGCTCCAAATGAACACTTGCAGATTCTACAAAAAGAGTGTTTCAAAACTGCTCTTTCAAAAGAAGTGTTCAACTCTGTGAGTTGGATTCATACGTCACAAAGCAGTTTCTCAGAACGCTTCTGTTTAGTTTTTATGGGAAGATATTCCCGTTTCCAACGAAGGTCTCAAAGGGCTCCGAATAACCACTTGCAGATTCTGCAAAAACACAGTTTCAAAACTGCTCTATCAAAAGGAAGGCTTATCTCTCCGAGCTGAATGCACACATCATAAAGTGGTTTCTGAGAATGCTTCTCCCTGGTTTATAAGTGAAGATATTTCCTTTTCCACCATAGGCCTCAAAGCGCTCCAAATGAACACTTGCAGATTCTACAAAAAGAGTGTTTCAAAACAGCTCTTTCAAAGGAAGTGTTCAACTCTGTGAGTTGGATTCATACTACACAAAGCAGTTTCACAGAACGCTTCTCTTTAGTTTTTATGGGAAGATATTCCCGTTTCCAACGAAGGCCTGAAAGGGCTCCAAATATCCACTTGCAGATTCTGCCAAAACAGAGTTTCAAAACTGCTCTATCAAAAGGAAGGCTTATCACTCCCAGTTGAATGCACACATCATAAAGAGTTTTCTGAGAATGCTTCGGCCTGGTTTATAAGTGAAGATATTTCCTTTTCCACCATAGGCCTCAAAGCGCTACAAATGAACACTTGCAGATTCTACAAAAAGAGTGTTTCATAACTGCTCTAGCAAAGGAAAGGTTCAACTCTGTGAGTTGAACACACACATCACAAAGCAGTTTGTGAGAATGCTTCTGTCCAGTTTTTATGAGAAGATATTCCCGCTTCTAACAAAGGCCTGAAAGAGCTCCAAATATCCACTTGCAGATGCTGCAAAAAGACTCTTTCCAAACTGCTCCATGAAAAGGAAGGTTCAACTCTGTGAGTTGAATGCACACATCATAAAGAAGTTTCAAAGAATGCTTCTGTCTAGGTTTTATGTGAAGATATTTCCTTTTCCACCATAGGCCTCAAAGCGCTCCAAATGAACACTTGCAGATTCTACAAAAAGAGTGTTTCAAAACTGCTCTTTCAAAAGAAGTGTTCAACTCTGTGAGTTGGATTCATGCTTCACAAAGCAGTTTCACAGAACTCTTCTGTTTAGTATTTATGGGAAGATATTCCCGTTTCCAACGAAGGCCTGAAAGGACTCCAAATATCCACTTGCAGATTCTGCAAAAACACAGTTTCAAAACTGCTCTATCAAAAGGAAGGCTTATCTCTCCGAGTTGAATGCACACATCATAAAGAGGTTTCTGAGAATGCTTCTGCCTGGTTTATAAGTGAAGATATTTCCTTTTCCACCATAGGCCTCAAAGCGCTCCAAATGAACACTTGCAGATTCTACAAAAAGAGTGTTTCAAAACTGCTCTTTCAAAAGAAGTGTTCAACTCTGTGAGTTGGATTCATACTTCACAAGGCAGTTTCACAGAACGCTTCTGTTTAGTTTTTATGGGAAGATATTCCCGTTTCCAACGAAGGCCTGAAATGGCTCCAAATATCCACTTGCAGATTCTGCCAAAACAGAGTTTCAAAACTGCTCTATCAAAAGGAAGGCTTATCACTCCGAGTTCAATGCACACATCATAAAGTGTTTTCTGAGAATGCTTCTGCCTGGTTTATAAGTGAAGATATTTCCTTTTCCACCATAGGCCTCAAAGCGCTACAAATGAACACTTGCAGATTCTACAAAAAGAGTGTTTCATAACTGCTCTAGCAAAGGAAAGGTTCAACTCTGTGAGTTGAACACACACATCACAAAGCAGTTTGTGAGAATGCTTCTGTCCAGTTTTTATGAGAAGATATTCCTGCTTCTAACAAAGGCCTGAAAGAGCTCCAAATATCCACTTGCAGATGCTGCAAAAAGAGTCTTTCCAAACTGCTCCATGAAAAGGAAGGTTCAACTCTGTCAGTTGAATGCACACATCATAAAGCAGTTTCAAAGAATGCTTCTGTCTAGGTTTTATGTGAAGATATTTCCTTTTCCACCATAGGCCTCAAAGCGCTCCAAATGAACACTTGCAGATTCTACAAAAAGAGTGTTTCAAAACTGCTCTTTCAAAAGAAGTGTTCAACTCTGTGAGGTGGATTCATACTTCACAAAGCAGTTTCTCAGAACGCTTCTGTTTAGTTTTTATGGGAAGATATTCCCGTTTCCAACGAAGGTCTGAAAGGGCTCCAAATAACCACTTGCAGATTCTGCAGAAACACAGTTTCAAAACTGCTCTATTAAAGGGAAGGCTTATCTCTCCGAGCTGAATGCACACATCATAAAGAGGTTTCTGAGAATGCTTCTCCCTGGTTTATAAGTGAAGATATTTCCTTTTCCACCATAGGCCTCAAAGCGCTCCAAATGAACACTTGCAGATTCTACAAAAAGAGTGTTTCAAAACAGCTCTTTCAAAGGAAGTGTTCAACTCTGTGAGTTGGATTCATACTACACAAAGCAGTTTCACAGAACGCTTCTCTTTAATTTTTACGGGAAGTTATTCCCGTTTCCAACGAAGGCCTGAAAGGGCTCCAAATATCCACTTGCAGATTCTGCAAAAATAGAGTTTCAAAACTGCTCTGTTAAAAGGAAGGCTTATCTCTCTGAGTTGAATGCAGACATCATAAAGAGGTTTCTGAGAATGCTTCTGCCTGGTTTATATGTGAAGATATTTCCTTTTCCACCATAGGCCTCAAAGCGCTCCAAATGAACACTTGCAGATTCTACAAAGGAGTGTTTCATAACTGCTCTAGCAAAGGAAAGGTACAACTCTGTGAGTTGAACACACACATCACAAAGCAGTTTGTGAGAATGCTTCTGTCCAGTTTTTAAGAGAAGATATTCCCGCTTCTAACAAAGGCCTGAAAGAGCTCCAAATATCCACTTGCAGATGCTGCAAAAAGACTCTTTCCAAATTGCTCCATGAAAAGGAAGGTTCAACTCTGTGAGTTGAATGCACACATCGTAAAGAAGTTTCAAAGAATGCTTCTGTCTAGGTTTTATGTGAAGGTATTTCCTTTTCCACCATAGGCCTCAAAGCGCTCCAAATGAACACTTGCAGATTCTACAAAAAGAGTGTTTCAAAACTGCTCTTTCAAAAGAAGTGTTCAACTCTGTGAGGTGGATTCATACTTCACAAAGCAGTTTCTCAGCACGCTTCTGTTTAGTTTTTATGGGAAGATATTCCCGTTTCCAACGAAGGCCTGAAAGGGCTCCAAATATCCACTTGCAGATTCTGCAAAAACACAGTTTCAAAACTGCTCTATCAAAAGGAAGGCTTATCTCTCCGAGTTCAATGCACACATCATAAAGAGGTTTCTGAGAATGCTTCTGCCTGGTTTATAAGTGAAGATATTTCCTTTTCCACCATAGGTCTCAAAGCGCTCCAAATGAACACTTGCAGATTCTACAAAAAGAGTGTTTCAAAACTGCTCTTTCAAAAGAAGTGTTCAACTCTGTGAGTTGGATTCATACTTCACAAGGCAGTTTCACAGAACGCTTCTGTTTAGTTTTTATGGGAAGATATTCCCGTTTCCAACGAAGGCCTGAAATGGCTCCAAATATCCACTTGCAGATTCTGCCAAAACAGAGTTTCAAAACTGCTCTATCAAAAGGAAGGCTTATCACTCCGAGTTCAATGCACACATCATAAAGTGTTTTCTGAGAATGCTTCTGCCTGGTTTATAAGTGAAGATATTTCCTTTTCCACCATAGGCCTCAAAGCGCTACAAATGAACACTTGCAGATTCTACAAAAAGAGTGTTTCATAACTGCTCTAGCAAAGGAAAGGTTCAACTCTGTGAGTTGAACACACACATCACAAAGCAGTTTGTGAGAATGCTTCTGTCCAGTTTTTATGAGAAGATATTCCTGCTTCTAACAAAGGCCTGAAAGAGCTCCAAATATCCACTTGCAGATGCTGCAAAAAGAGTCTTTCCAAACTGCTCCATGAAAAGGAAGGTTCAACTCTGTCAGTTGAATGCACACATCATAAAGCAGTTTCAAAGAATGCTTCTGTCTAGGTTTTATGTGAAGATATTTCCTTTTCCACCATAGGCCTCAAAGCGCTCCAAATGAACACTTGCAGATTCTACAAAAAGAGTGTTTCAAAACTGCTCTTTCAAAAGAAGTGTTCAACTCTGTGAGGTGGATTCATACTTCACAAAGCAGTTTCTCAGAACGCTTCTGTTTAGTTTTTATGGGAAGATATTCCCGTTTCCAACGAAGGTCTGAAAGGGCTCCAAATAACCACTTGCAGATTCTGCAGAAACACAGTTTCAAAACTGCTCTATTAAAGGGAAGGCTTATCTCTCCGAGCTGAATGCACACATCATAAAGAGGTTTCTGAGAATGCTTCTCCCTGGTTTATAAGTGAAGATATTTCCTTTTCCACCATAGGCCTCAAAGCGCTCCAAATGAACACTTGCAGATTCTACAAAAAGAGTGTTTCAAAACAGCTCTTTCAAAGGAAGTGTTCAACTCTGTGAGTTGGATTCATACTACACAAAGCAGTTTCACAGAACGCTTCTCTTTATTTTTTATGGGAAGATATTCCCGTTTCCAACGAAGGCCTGAAAGGGCTCCAAATATCCACTTGCAGATTCTGCAAAAATAGAGTTTCAAAACTGCTCTGTTAAAAGGAAGGCTTATCTCTCTGAGTTGAATGCAGACATCATAAAGAGGTTTCTGAGAATGATTCTGCCTGGTTTATATGTGAAGATATTTCCTTTTCCATCATAGGCCTCAAAGCGCTCCAAATGAACACTTGCAGATTCTACAAAAAGAGTGTTTCAAAACTGCTCTTTCAAAAGAAGTGTTCAACTCTGTGAGTTGGATTCATACGTCACAAAGCAGTTTCTCAGAACGCTTCTGTTTAGTTTTTATGGGAAGATATTCCCGTTTCCAACGAAGGTCTCAAAGGGCTCCGAATAACCACTTGCAGATTCTGCAAAAACACAGTTTCAAAACTGCTCTATCAAAAGGAAGGCTTATCTCTCCGAGCTGAATGCACACATCATAAAGTGGTTTCTGAGAATGCTTCTCCCTGGTTTATAAGTGAAGATATTTCCTTTTCCACCATAGGCCTCAAAGCGCTCCAAATGAACACTTGCAGATTCTACAAAAAGAGTGTTTCAAAACAGCTCTTTCAAAGGAAGTGTTCAACTCTGTGAGTTGGATTCATACTACACAAAGCAGTTTCACAGAACGCTTCTCTTTAGTTTTTATGGGAAGATATTCCCGTTTCCAACGAAGGCCTGAAAGGGCTCCAAATATCCACTTGCAGATTCTGCCAAAACAGAGTTTCAAAACTGCTCTATCAAAAGGAAGGCTTATCACTCCCAGTTGAATGCCCACATCATAAAGAGTTTTCTGAGAATGCTTCGGCCTGGTTTATAAGTGAAGATATTTCCTTTTCCACCATAGGCCTCAAAGCGCTACAAATGAACACTTGCAGTTTCTACAAAAAGAGTGTTTCATAACTGCTCTAGCAAAGGAAAGGTTCAACTCTGTGAGTTGAACACACACATCACAAAGCAGTTTGTGAGAATGCTTCTGTCCAGTTTTTATGAGAAGATATTCCCGCTTCTAACAAAGGCCTGAAAGAGCTCCAAATATCCACTTGCAGATGCTGCAAAAAGACTCTTTCCAAACTGCTCCATGAAAAGGAAGGTTCAACTCTGTGAGTTGAATGCACACATCATAAAGAAGTTTCAAAGAATGCTTCTGTCTAGGTTTTATGTGAAGATATTTCCTTTTCCACCATAGGCCTCAAAGCGCTCCAAATGAACACTTGCAGATTCTACAAAAAGAGTGTTTCAAAACTGCTCTTTCAAAAGAAGTGTTCAACTCTGTGAGTTGGATTCATGCTTCACAAAGCAGTTTCACAGAACTCTTCTGTTTAGTATTTATGGGAAGATATTCCCGTTTCCAACGAAGGTCTGAAAGGGCTCCAAATAACCACTTGCAGATTCTGCAGAAACACAGTTTCAAAACTGCTCTATTAAAGGGAAGGCTTATCTCTCCGAGCTGAATGCACACATCATAAAGAGGTTTCTGAGAATGCTTCTCCCTGGTTTATAAGTGAAGATATTTCCTTTTCCACCATAGGCCTCAAAGCGCTCCAAATGAACACTTGCAGATTCTACAAAAAGAGTGTTTCAAAACAGCTCTTTCAAAGGAAGTGTTCAACTCTGTGAGTTGGATTCATACTACACAAAGCAGTTTCACAGAACGCTTCTCTTTAGTTTTTATGGGAAGATATTCCCGTTTCCAACGAAGGCCTGAAAGGGCTCCAAATATCCACTTGCAGATTCTGCAAAAATAGAGTTTCAAAACTGCTCTGTTAAAAGGAAGGCTTATCTCTCTGAGTTGAATGCAGACATCATAAAGAGGTTTCTGAGAATGCTTCTGCCTGGTTTATATGTGAAGATATTTCCTTTTCCACCATAGGCCTCAAAGCGCTCCAAATGAACACTTGCAGATTCTACAAAAGGAGAGTTTCATAACTGCTCTAGCAAAGGAAAGGTTCAACTCTGTGAGTTGAACACACACATCACAAAGCAGTTTGTGAGAATGCTTCTGTCCAGTTTTTAAGAGAAGATATTCCCGCTTCTAACAAAGGCCTGAAAGAGCTCCAAATATCCACTTGCAGATGCTGCAAAAAGACTCTTTCCAAACTGCTGCATGAAAAGGAAGGTTCAACTCCGTGAGTTGAATGCACACATCATAAAGAAGTTTCAAAGAATGCTTCTGTCTAGGTTTTATGTGAAGGTATTTCCTTTTCCACCATAGGCCTCAAAGCGCTCCAAATGAACACTTGCAGATTCTACAAAAAGAGTGTTTCAAAACTGCTCTTTCAAAAGAAGTGTTCAACTCTGTGAGGTGGATTCATACTTCACAAAGCAGTTTCTCAGAACGCTTCTGTTTACTTTTTATGGGAAGATTTTCCCGTTTCCAACGAAGGCCTGAAAGGGCTCCAAATAACCACTTGCAGATTCTGCAGAAACACAGTTTCAAAACTGCTCTATCAAAAGGAAGGCTTATCTCTCCGAGCTGAATGCACACATCATAAAGAGGTTTCTGAGAATGCTTCTCCCTGGTTTATAAGTGAAGATATTTCCTTTTCCACCATAGGCCTCAAAGCGCTCCAAATGAACACTTGCAGATTCTACAAAAAGAGTGTTTCAAAACAGCTCTTTCAAAGGAAGTGTTCAACTCTGTGAGTTGGATTCATACTACACAAAGCAGTTTCACAGAACGCTTCTCTTTAGTTTTTATGGGAAGATATTCCCGTTTCCAACGAAGGCCTGAAAGGGCTCCAAATATCCACTTGCAGATTCTGCAAAAATAGAGTTTCAAAACTGCTCTGTTAAAAGGAAGGCTTATCTCTCTGAGTTGAATGCAGACATCATAAAGAGGTTTCTGAGAATGCTTCTGCCTGGTTTATATGTGAAGATATTTCCTTTTCCACCATAGGCCTCAAAGCGCTCCAAATGAACACTTGCAGATTCTACAAAAGGAGTGTTTCATAACTGCTCTACCAAAGGAAAGGTTCAACTCTGTGAGTTGAACACACACATCACAAAGCAGTTTGTGAGAATGCTTCTGTCCAGTTTTTAAGAGAAGATATTCCCGCTTCTAACAAAGGCCTGAAAGAGCTCCAAATATCCACTTGCAGATGCTGCAAAAAGACTCTTTCCAAACTGCTGCATGAAAAGGAAGGTTCAACTACGTGAGTTGAATGCACACATCATAAAGAAGTTTCAAAGAATGCTTCTGTCTAGGTTTTATGTGAAGGTATTTCCTTTTCCACCATAGGCCTCAAAGCGCTCCAAATGAACACTTGCAGATTCTACAAAAAGAGTGTTTCAAAACTGCTCTTTCAAAAGAAGTGTTCAACTCTGTGAGTTGGATTCATACTTCACAAAGCAGTTTCTCAGAACGCTTCTGTTTAGTTTTTATGGGAAGATATTCCCGTTTCCAACGAAGGCCTGAAAGGGCTCCAAATAACCACTTGCAGATTCTGCAGAAACACAGTTTCAAAACTGCTCTATCAAAATGAAGGCTTATCTCTCCGAGTTGAATGCACACATCATAAAGAGGTTTCTGAGAATGCTTCTGCCTGGTTTATAAGTGAAGATATTTCCTTTTCCACCATAGGCCTCAAAGCGCTCCAAATGAACAGTTGCAGATTCTACAAAAAGAGTGTTTCAAAACTGCTCTTTCAAAAGAAGTGTTCAACTCTGTGAGTTGGATTCATACTTCACAAAGCAGTTTCACAGAACGCTTCTGTTTAATTTTTATGGGAAGATATTCCCGTTTCCAACGAAGGCCTGAAATGGCTCCAAATATCCACTTGCAGATTCTGCCAAAACAGAGTTTCAAAACTGCTCTATCAAAAGGAAGGCTTATCGCTCCGAGTTGAATGCACACATCATAAAGAGTTTTCTGAGAATGCTTCTGCCTGGTTTATAAGTGAAGATATTTCCTTTTCCACCATAGGCCTCAAAGCGCTCCAAATGAACACTTGCAGATTCTACAAAAAGAGTGTTTCATAACTGCTCTAGCAAAGGAAAGGTTCAACTCAGTGAGTTGAACACACACATCACAAAGCAGTTTGTGAGAATGCTTCTGTCCAGTTTTTATGAGAAGATATTCTCGCTTCTAACAAAGGCCTGAAAGAGTTCCAAATATCCACTTGCAGATGCTGCAAAAAGACTCTTTCCAAACTGCTCCATGAAAAGGAAGGTTCAACTCTGTGAGTTGAATGCACACATCATAAAGAAGTTTCAAAGAATGCTTCTGTCTAGGTTTTATGTGAAGATATTTCCTTTTCCACCATAGGCCTCAAAGCGCTCCAAATGAACACTTGCAAATTCTACAAAAAGAGTGTTTCATAACTGCTCTAGCAAAGGAAAGGTTCAACTCTGTGAGTTGAACACACACATCACAAAGCAGTTTGTGAGAATGCTTCTGTCCAGTTTTTAAGAGAAGATATTCCCGCTTCTAACAAAGGCCTGAAAGAGCTCCAAATATCCACTTGCAGATGCTGCAGAAAGACTCTTTCCAAACTGCTCCATGAAAAGGAAGGTTCAACTCTGTGAGTTGAATGCACACATCATAAAGAAGTTTCAAAGAATGCTTCTGTCTAGGTTTTATGTGAAGGTATTTCCTTTTCCACCATAGGCCTCAAAGCGCTCCAAATGAACACTTGCAGATTCTACAAAAAGAGTGTTTCAAAACTGCTCTTTCAAAAGAAGTGTTCAACTCTGTGAGTTGGATTCATACTTCACAAAGCAGTTTCACAGAACGCTTCTGTTTAGTATTTATGGGAAGATATTCCGGTTTCCAACGAAGGCCTGAAAGGACTCCAAATATCCACTTGCAGATTCTGCAAAAACACAGTTTCAAAACTGCTCTATCAAAAGGAAGGCTTATCTCTCCGAATTGAATGCACACATCATAAAGAGGTTTCTGAGAATGCTTCTGCCTGGTTTATAAGTGAAGATATTTCCTTTTCCACCATAGGCCTCAAAGCGCTCCAAAGGAACACTTGCAGATGCTACAAAAAGAGTGTTTCAAAACAGCTCTTTCAAAGGAAGTGTTCAACTCTGTGAGTTGGATTCATACTACACAAAGCAGTTTCACAGAACGCTTCTCTTTAGTTTTTATGGGAAGATATTCCCGTTTCCAACGAAGGCCTGAAATGGCTCCAAATATCCACTTGCAGATTCTGCAAAAATAGAGTTTCAAAACTGCTCTGTTAAAAGGAAGGCTTATCTCTCTGAGTTGAATGCAGACATCATAAAGAGGTTTCTGAGAATGCTTCTGCCTGGTTTATATGTGAAGATATTTCCTTTTCCACCATAGGCCTCAAAGCGCTCCAAATGAACACTTGCAGATTCTACAAAAAGAGTGTTTCATAACTGCTCTAGCAAAGGAAAGGTTCAACTCTGTGAGTTGAACACACACATCACAAAGCAGTTTGTGAGAATGCTTCTGTCCAGTTTTTATGAGAAGATATTCCCGCTTCTAACAAAGGCCTGAAAGAGCTCCAAATATCCACTTGCAGATGCTGCAAAAAGACTCTTTCCAAACTGCTCCATGAAAAGGAAGGTTCAACTCTGTGAGTTGAATGCACACATCATAAAGAAGTTTCAAAGAATGCTTCTGTCTAGGTTTTATGTGAAGGTATTTCCTTTTCCACCATAGGCCTCAAAGCGCTCCAAATTAACACTTGCAGATTCTACAAAAAGAGTGTTTCAAAACTGCTCTTTCAAAAGAAGTGTTCAACTCTGTGAGTTGGATTCATACTTCACAAAGCAGTTTCTCAGAACGCTTCTGTTTAGTTTTTATGGGAAGATATTCCCGTTTCCAACGAAGGCCTGAAAGGGCTCCAAATAACCACATGCAGATTCTGCAGAAACACAGTTTCAAAACTGCTCTATCAAAAGGAAGGCTTATCTCTCCGAGTTGAATGCACACATCATAAAGAGGTTTCTGAGAATGCTTCTGCCTGGTTTATAAGTGAAGATATTTCCTTTTCCACCATAGGCCTCAAAGCGCTCCAAATGAACAGTTGCAGATTCTACAAAAAGAGTGTTTCAAAACTGCTCTTTCAAAAGAAGTGTTAAACTCTGTGAGTTGGATTCATACTTCACAAAGCAGTTTCACAGAACGCTTCTCTTTAGTTTTTATGGGAAGATATTCCCGTTTCCAACGAAGGCCTGAAATGGCTCCAAATATCCACTTGCAGATTCTGCCAAAACAGAGTTTCAAAACTGCTCTATCAAAAGGAAGGCTTATCGCTCCGAGTTGAATGCACACATCATAAAGAGTTTTCTGAGAATGCTTCTGCCTGGTTTATATGTGAAGATATTTCCTTTTCCACCATAGGCCTAAAAGCGCTCCAAATGAACACTTGCAGATTCTACAAAAAGAGTGTTTCATAACTGCTTTAGCAAAGGAAAGGTTCAACTCTGTGAGTTGAACACACACATCACAAAGCAGTTTGTGAGAATGCTTCTGTCCAGTTTTTATGAGAAGATATTCCCGCTTCTAACAAAGGCCTGAAAGAGCTCCAAATATCCACTTGCAGATGCTGCAAAAAGACTCTTTCCAAACTGCTGCATGAAAAGGAAGGTTCAACTCCGTGAGTTGAATGCACACATCATAAAGAAGTTTCAAAGAATGCTTCTGTCTAGGTTTTATGTGAAGATATTTCCTTTTCCACCATAGGCCTCAAAGCGCTCCAAATGAACACTTGCAGATTCTACAAAAAGAGTGTTTCAAAACTGCTCTTTCAAAAGAAGTGTTCAACTCTGTGAGGTGGATTCATACTTCACAAAGCAGTTTCTCAGAACGCTTCTGTTTACTTTTTATGGGAAGATATTCCCGTTTCCAACGAAGGCCTGAAAGGGCTCCAAATAACCACTTGCAGATTCTGCAGAAACACAGTTTCAAAACTGCTCTATCAAAAGGAAGGCTTATCTCTCCGAGCTGAATGCACACATCATAAAGAGGTTTCTGAGAATGCTTCTCCCTGGTTTATAAGTGAAGATATTTCCTTTTCCACCATAGGCCTCAAAGCGCTCCAAATGAACACTTGCAGATTCTACAAAAAGAGTGTTTCAAAACAGCTCTTTCAAAGGAAGTGTTCAACTCTGTGAGTTGGATTCATACTACACAAAGCAGTTTCACAGAACGCTTCTCTTTTTTTTTTATGGGAAGATATTCCCGTTTCCAACGAAGGCCTGAAAGGGCTCCAAATATCCACTTGCAGATTCTGCAAAAATAGAGTTTCAAAACTGCTCTGTTAAAAGGAAGGCTTATCTCTCTGAGTTGAATGCAGACATCATAAAGAGGTTTCTGAGAATGCTTCTGCCTGGTTTATATGTGAAGATATTTCCTTTTCCACCATAGGCCTCAAAGCGCTCCAAATGAACACTTGCAGATTCTACAAAAGGAGTGTTTCATAACTGCTCTAGCAAAGGAAAGGTTCAACTCTGTGAGTTGAACACACACATCACAAAGCAGTTTGTGAGAATGCTTCTGTCCAGTTTTTAAGAGAAGATATTCCCGCTTCTAACAAAGGCCTGAAAGAGCTCCAAATATCCACTTGCAGATGCTGCAAAAAGACTCTTTCCAAACTGCTCCATGAAAAGGAAGGTTCAACTCTGTGAGTTGAATGCACATAAAGAAGTTTCAAAGAATGCTTCTGTCTAGGTTTTATGTGAAGGTATTTCCTTTTCCACCATAGGCCTCAAAGCGCTCCAAATGAACACTTGCAGATTCTACAAAAAGAGTGTTTCAAAACAGCTCTTTCAAAGGAAGTGTTCAACTCTGTGAGTTGGATTCATACTACACAAAGCAGTTTCACAGAACGCTTCTCTTTAGTTTTTATGGGAAGATAATCCCGTTTCCAACGAAGGCCTGAAAGGGCTCCAAATATCCACTTGCAGATTCTGCCAAAACAGAGTTTCAAAACTGCTCTATCAAAAGGAAGGCTTATCACTCCCAGTAGAATGCACACATCATAAAGAGTTTTCTGAGAATGCTTTGGCCTGGTTTATAAGTGGAGATATTTCCTTTTCCACCATAGGCCTCAAAGCGCTCCAAATGAACACTTGCAGATTCTACAAAAAGAGTGTTTCATAACTGCTCTAGCAAAGGAAAGGTTCAACTCTGTGAGTTGAACACACACATCACAAAGCAGTTTGTGAGAATGCTTCTGTCCAGTTTTTATGAGAAGATATTCCCGCTTCTAACAAAGGCCTGAAAGAGCTCCAAATATCCACTTGCAGATGCTGCAAAAAGACTCTTTCCAAACTGCTCCATGAAAAGGAAGGTTCAACTCTGTGAGTTGAATGCACACATCATAAAGAAGTTTCAAAGAATGCTTCTGTCTAGGTTTTATGTGAAGATATTTCCTTTTCCACCATAGGCCTCAAAGCGCTCCAAATGAACACTTGCAGATTCTACAAAAAGAGTGTTTCAAAACTGCTCTTTCAAAAGAAGTGTTCAACTCTGTGAGTTGGATTCATGCTTCACAAAGCAGTTTCACAGAACTCTTCTGTTTAGTATTTATGGGAAGATATTCCCGTTTCCAACGAAGGCCTGAAAGGACTCCAAATATCCACTTGCAGATTCTGCAAAAACACAGTTTCAAAACTGCTCTATCAAAAGGAAGGCTTATCTCTCCGAGTTGAATGCACACATCATAAAGAGGTTTCTGAGAATGCTTCTGCCTGGTTTATAAGTGAAGATATTTCCTTTTCCACCATAGGCCTCAAAGCGCTCCAAATGAACACTTGCAGATTCTACAAAAAGAGTGTTTCAAAACTGCTCTTTCAAAAGAAGTGTTCAACTCTGTGAGTTGGATTCATACTTCACAAGGCAGTTTCACAGATCGCTTCTGTTTAGTTTTTATGGGAAGATATTCCCGTTTCCAACGAAGGCCTGAAATGGCTCCAAATATCCACTTGCAGATTCTGCCAAAACAGAGTTTCAAAACTGCTCTATCAAAAGGAAGGCTTATCACTCCGAGTTCAATGCACACATCATAAAGTGTTTTCTGAGAATGCTTCTGCCTGGTTTATAAGTGAAGATATTTCCTTTTCCACCATAGGCCTCAAAGCGCTACAAATGAACACTTGCAGATTCTACAAAAAGAGTGTTTCATAACTGCTCTAGCAAAGGAAAGGTTCAACTCTGTGAGTTGAACACACACATCACAAAGCAGTTTGTGAGAATGCTTCTGTCCAGTTTTTATGAGAAGATATTCCTGCTTCTAACAAAGGCCTGAAAGAGCTCCAAATATCCACTTGCAGATGCTGCAAAAAGAGTCTTTCCAAACTGCTCCATGAAAAGGAAGGTTCAACTCTGTCAGTTGAATGCACACATCATAAAGCAGTTTCAAAGAATGCTTCTGTCTAGGTTTTATGTGAAGATATTTCCTTTTCCACCATAGGCCTCAAAGCGCTCCAAATGAACACTTGCAGATTCTACAAAAAGAGTGTTTCAAAACTGCTCTTTCAAAAGAAGTGTTCAACTCTGTGAGGTGGATTCATACTTCACAAAGCAGTTTCTCAGAACGCTTCTGTTTAGTTTTTATGGGAAGATATTCCCGTTTCCAACGAAGGTCTGAAAGGGCTCCAAATAACCACTTGCAGATTCTGCAGAAACACAGTTTCAAAACTGCTCTATTAAAGGGAAGGCTTATCTCTCCGAGCTGAATGCACACATCATAAAGAGGTTTCTGAGAATGCTTCTCCCTGGTTTATAAGTGAAGATATTTCCTTTTCCACCATAGGCCTCAAAGCGCTCCAAATGAACACTTGCAGATTCTACAAAAAGAGTGTTTCAAAACAGCTCTTTCAAAGGAAGTGTTCAACTCTGTGAGTTGGATTCATACTACACAAAGCAGTTTCACAGAACGCTTCTCTTTATTTTTTACGGGAAGATATTCCCGTTTCCAACGAAGGCCTGAAAGGGCTCCAAATATCCACTTGCAGATTCTGCAAAAATAGAGTTTCAAAACTGCTCTGTTAAAAGGAAGGCTTATCTCTCTGAGTTGAATGCAGACATCATAAAGAGGTTTCTGAGAATGCTTCTGCCTGGTTTATATGTGAAGATATTTCCTTTTCCACCATAGGCCTCAAAGCGCTCCAAATGAACACTTGCAGATTCTACAAAAGGAGTGTTTCATAACTGCTCTAGCAAAGGAAAGGTACAACTCTGTGAGTTGAACACACACATCACAAAGCAGTTTGTGAGAATGCTTCTGTCCAGTTTTTAAGAGAAGATATTCCCGCTTCTAACAAAGGCCTGAAAGAGCTCCAAATATCCACTTGCAGATGCTGCAAAAAGACTCTTTCCAAATTGCTCCATGAAAAGGAAGGTTCAACTCTGTGAGTTGAATGCACACATCGTAAAGAAGTTTCAAAGAATGCTTCTGTCTAGGTTTTATGTGAAGGTATTTCCTTTTCCACCATAGGCCTCAAAGCGCTCCAAATGAACACTTGCAGATTCTACAAAAAGAGTGTTTCAAAACTGCTCTTTCAAAAGAAGTGTTCAACTCTGTGAGGTGGATTCATACTTCACAAAGCAGTTTCTCAGCACGCTTCTGTTTAGTTTTTATGGGAAGATATTCCCGTTTCCAACGAAGGCCTGAAAGGGCTCCAAATATCCACTTGCAGATTCTGCAAAAACACAGTTTCAAAACTGCTCTATCAAAAGGAAGGCTTATCTCTCCGAGTTCAATGCACACATCATAAAGAGGTTTCTGAGAATGCTTCTGCCTGGTTTATAAGTGAAGATATTTCCTTTTCCACCATAGGTCTCAAAGCGCTCCAAATGAACACTTGCAGATTCTACAAAAAGAGTGTTTCAAAACTGCTCTTTCAAAAGAAGTGTTCAACTCTGTGAGTTGGATTCATACTTCACAAGGCAGTTTCACAGAACGCTTCTGTTTAGTTTTTATGGGAAGATATTCCCGTTTCCAACGAAGGCCTGAAATGGCTCCAAATATCCACTTGCAGATTCTGCCAAAACAGAGTTTCAAAACTGCTCTATCAAAAGGAAGGCTTATCACTCCGAGTTCAATGCACACATCATAAAGTGTTTTCTGAGAATGCTTCTGCCTGGTTTATAAGTGAAGATATTTCCTTTTCCACCATAGGCCTCAAAGCGCTACAAATGAACACTTGCAGATTCTACAAAAAGAGTGTTTCATAACTGCTCTAGCAAAGGAAAGGTTCAACTCTGTGAGTTGAACACACACATCACAAAGCAGTTTGTGAGAATGCTTCTGTCCAGTTTTTATGAGAAGATATTCCTGCTTCTAACAAAGGCCTGAAAGAGCTCCAAATATCCACTTGCAGATGCTGCAAAAAGAGTCTTTCCAAACTGCTCCATGAAAAGGAAGGTTCAACTCTGTCAGTTGAATGCACACATCATAAAGCAGTTTCAAAGAATGCTTCTGTCTAGGTTTTATGTGAAGATATTTCCTTTTCCACCATAGGCCTCAAAGCGCTCCAAATGAACACTTGCAGATTCTACAAAAAGAGTGTTTCAAAACTGCTCTTTCAAAAGAAGTGTTCAACTCTGTGAGGTGGATTCATACTTCACAAAGCAGTTTCTCAGAACGCTTCTGTTTAGTTTTTATGGGAAGATATTCCCGTTTCCAACGAAGGTCTGAAAGGGCTCCAAATAACCACTTGCAGATTCTGCAGAAACACAGTTTCAAAACTGCTCTATTAAAGGGAAGGCTTATCTCTCCGAGCTGAATGCACACATCATAAAGAGGTTTCTGAGAATGCTTCTCCCTGGTTTATAAGTGAAGATATTTCCTTTTCCACCATAGGCCTCAAAGCGCTCCAAATGAACACTTGCAGATTCTACAAAAAGAGTGTTTCAAAACAGCTCTTTCAAAGGAAGTGTTCAACTCTGTGAGTTGGATTCATACTACACAAAGCAGTTTCACAGAACGCTTCTCTTTATTTTTTATGGGAAGATATTCCCGTTTCCAACGAAGGCCTGAAAGGGCTCCAAATATCCACTTGCAGATTCTGCAAAAATAGAGTTTCAAAACTGCTCTGTTAAAAGGAAGGCTTATCTCTCTGAGTTGAATGCAGACATCATAAAGAGGTTTCTGAGAATGATTCTGCCTGGTTTATATGTGAAGATATTTCCTTTTCCATCATAGGCCTCAAAGCGCTCCAAATGAACACTTGCAGATTCTACAAAAAGAGTGTTTCAAAACTGCTCTTTCAAAAGAAGTGTTCAACTCTGTGAGTTGGATTCATACGTCACAAAGCAGTTTCTCAGAACGCTTCTGTTTAGTTTTTATGGGAAGATATTCCCGTTTCCAACGAAGGTCTCAAAGGGCTCCGAATAACCACTTGCAGATTCTGCAAAAACACAGTTTCAAAACTGCTCTATCAAAAGGAAGGCTTATCTCTCCGAGCTGAATGCACACATCATAAAGTGGTTTCTGAGAATGCTTCTCCCTGGTTTATAAGTGAAGATATTTCCTTTTCCACCATAGGCCTCAAAGCGCTCCAAATGAACACTTGCAGATTCTACAAAAAGAGTGTTTCAAAACAGCTCTTTCAAAGGAAGTGTTCAACTCTGTGAGTTGGATTCATACTACACAAAGCAGTTTCACAGAACGCTTCTCTTTAGTTTTTATGGGAAGATATTCCCGTTTCCAACGAAGGCCTGAAAGGGCTCCAAATATCCACTTGCAGATTCTGCCAAAACAGAGTTTCAAAACTGCTCTATCAAAAGGAAGGCTTATCACTCCCAGTTGAATGCACACATCATAAAGAGTTTTCTGAGAATGCTTCGGCCTGGTTTATAAGTGAAGATATTTCCTTTTCCACCATAGGCCTCAAAGCGCTACAAATGAACACTTGCAGATTCTACAAAAAGAGTGTTTCATAACTGCTCTAGCAAAGGAAAGGTTCAACTCTGTGAGTTGAACACACACATCACAAAGCAGTTTGTGAGAATGCTTCTGTCCAGTTTTTATGAGAAGATATTCCCGCTTCTAACAAAGGCCTGAAAGAGCTCCAAATATCCACTTGCAGATGCTGCAAAAAGACTCTTTCCAAACTGCTCCATGAAAAGGAAGGTTCAACTCTGTGAGTTGAATGCACACATCATAAAGAAGTTTCAAAGAATGCTTCTGTCTAGGTTTTATGTGAAGATATTTCCTTTTCCACCATAGGCCTCAAAGCGCTCCAAATGAACACTTGCAGATTCTACAAAAAGAGTGTTTCAAAACTGCTCTTTCAAAAGAAGTGTTCAACTCTGTGAGTTGGATTCATGCTTCACAAAGCAGTTTCACAGAACTCTTCTGTTTAGTATTTATGGGAAGATATTCCCGTTTCCAACGAAGGCCTGAAAGGACTCCAAATATCCACTTGCAGATTCTGCAAAAACACAGTTTCAAAACTGCTCTATCAAAAGGAAGGCTTATCTCTCCGAGTTGAATGCACACATCATAAAGAGGTTTCTGAGAATGCTTCTGCCTGGTTTATAAGTGAAGATATTTCCTTTTCCACCATAGGCCTCAAAGCGCTCCAAATGAACACTTGCAGATTCTACAAAAAGAGTGTTTCAAAACTGCTCTTTCAAAAGAAGTGTTCAACTCTGTGAGTTGGATTCATACTTCACAAGGCAGTTTCACAGAACGCTTCTGTTTAGTTTTTATGGGAAGATATTCCCGTTTCCAACGAAGGCCTGAAATGGCTCCAAATATCCACTTGCAGATTCTGCCAAAACAGAGTTTCAAAACTGCTCTATCAAAAGGAAGGCTTATCACTCCGAGTTCAATGCACACATCATAAAGTGTTTTCTGAGAATGCTTCTGCCTGGTTTATAAGTGAAGATATTTCCTTTTCCACCATAGGCCTCAAAGCGCTACAAATGAACACTTGCAGATTCTACAAAAAGAGTGTTTCATAACTGCTCTAGCAAAGGAAAGGTTCAACTCTGTGAGTTGAACACACACATCACAAAGCAGTTTGTGAGAATGCTTCTGTCCAGTTTTTATGAGAAGATATTCCTGCTTCTAACAAAGGCCTGAAAGAGCTCCAAATATCCACTTGCAGATGCTGCAAAAAGAGTCTTTCCAAACTGCTCCATGAAAAGGAAGGTTCAACTCTGTCAGTTGAATGCACACATCATAAAGCAGTTTCAAAGAATGCTTCTGTCTAGGTTTTATGTGAAGATATTTCCTTTTCCACCATAGGCCTCAAAGCGCTCCAAATGAACACTTGCAGATTCTACAAAAAGAGTGTTTCAAAACTGCTCTTTCAAAAGAAGTGTTCAACTCTGTGAGGTGGATTCATACTTCACAAAGCAGTTTCTCAGAACGCTTCTGTTTAGTTTTTATGGGAAGATATTCCCGTTTCCAACGAAGGTCTGAAAGGGCTCCAAATAACCACTTGCAGATTCTGCAGAAACACAGTTTCAAAACTGCTCTATTAAAGGGAAGGCTTATCTCTCCGAGCTGAATGCACACATCATAAAGAGGTTTCTGAGAATGCTTCTCCCTGGTTTATAAGTGAAGATATTTCCTTTTCCACCATAGGCCTCAAAGCGCTCCAAATGAACACTTGCAGATTCTACAAAAAGAGTGTTTCAAAACAGCTCTTTCAAAGGAAGTGTTCAACTCTGTGAGTTGGATTCATACTACACAAAGCAGTTTCACAGAACGCTTCTCTTTAATTTTTACGGGAAGTTATTCCCGTTTCCAACGAAGGCCTGAAAGGGCTCCAAATATCCACTTGCAGATTCTGCAAAAATAGAGTTTCAAAACTGCTCTGTTAAAAGGAAGGCTTATCTCTCTGAGTTGAATGCAGACATCATAAAGAGGTTTCTGAGAATGCTTCTGCCTGGTTTATATGTGAAGATATTTCCTTTTCCACCATAGGCCTCAAAGCGCTCCAAATGAACACTTGCAGATTCTACAAAGGAGTGTTTCATAACTGCTCTAGCAAAGGAAAGGTACAACTCTGTGAGTTGAACACACACATCACAAAGCAGTTTGTGAGAATGCTTCTGTCCAGTTTTTAAGAGAAGATATTCCCGCTTCTAACAAAGGCCTGAAAGAGCTCCAAATATCCACTTGCAGATGCTGCAAAAAGACTCTTTCCAAATTGCTCCATGAAAAGGAAGGTTCAACTCTGTGAGTTGAATGCACACATCGTAAAGAAGTTTCAAAGAATGCTTCTGTCTAGGTTTTATGTGAAGGTATTTCCTTTTCCACCATAGGCCTCAAAGCGCTCCAAATGAACACTTGCAGATTCTACAAAAAGAGTGTTTCAAAACTGCTCTTTCAAAAGAAGTGTTCAACTCTGTGAGGTGGATTCATACTTCACAAAGCAGTTTCTCAGCACGCTTCTGTTTAGTTTTTATGGGAAGATATTCCCGTTTCCAACGAAGGCCTGAAAGGGCTCCAAATATCCACTTGCAGATTCTGCAAAAACACAGTTTCAAAACTGCTCTATCAAAAGGAAGGCTTATCTCTCCGAGTTCAATGCACACATCATAAAGAGGTTTCTGAGAATGCTTCTGCCTGGTTTATAAGTGAAGATATTTCCTTTTCCACCATAGGTCTCAAAGCGCTCCAAATGAACACTTGCAGATTCTACAAAAAGAGTGTTTCAAAACTGCTCTTTCAAAAGAAGTGTTCAACTCTGTGAGTTGGATTCATACTTCACAAGGCAGTTTCACAGAACGCTTCTGTTTAGTTTTTATGGGAAGATATTCCCGTTTCCAACGAAGGCCTGAAATGGCTCCAAATATCCACTTGCAGATTCTGCCAAAACAGAGTTTCAAAACTGCTCTATCAAAAGGAAGGCTTATCACTCCGAGTTCAATGCACACATCATAAAGTGTTTTCTGAGAATGCTTCTGCCTGGTTTATAAGTGAAGATATTTCCTTTTCCACCATAGGCCTCAAAGCGCTACAAATGAACACTTGCAGATTCTACAAAAAGAGTGTTTCATAACTGCTCTAGCAAAGGAAAGGTTCAACTCTGTGAGTTGAACACACACATCACAAAGCAGTTTGTGAGAATGCTTCTGTCCAGTTTTTATGAGAAGATATTCCTGCTTCTAACAAAGGCCTGAAAGAGCTCCAAATATCCACTTGCAGATGCTGCAAAAAGAGTCTTTCCAAACTGCTCCATGAAAAGGAAGGTTCAACTCTGTCAGTTGAATGCACACATCATAAAGCAGTTTCAAAGAATGCTTCTGTCTAGGTTTTATGTGAAGATATTTCCTTTTCCACCATAGGCCTCAAAGCGCTCCAAATGAACACTTGCAGATTCTACAAAAAGAGTGTTTCAAAACTGCTCTTTCAAAAGAAGTGTTCAACTCTGTGAGGTGGATTCATACTTCACAAAGCAGTTTCTCAGAACGCTTCTGTTTAGTTTTTATGGGAAGATATTCCCGTTTCCAACGAAGGTCTGAAAGGGCTCCAAATAACCACTTGCAGATTCTGCAGAAACACAGTTTCAAAACTGCTCTATTAAAGGGAAGGCTTATCTCTCCGAGCTGAATGCACACATCATAAAGAGGTTTCTGAGAATGCTTCTCCCTGGTTTATAAGTGAAGATATTTCCTTTTCCACCATAGGCCTCAAAGCGCTCCAAATGAACACTTGCAGATTCTACAAAAAGAGTGTTTCAAAACAGCTCTTTCAAAGGAAGTGTTCAACTCTGTGAGTTGGATTCATACTACACAAAGCAGTTTCACAGAACGCTTCTCTTTATTTTTTATGGGAAGATATTCCCGTTTCCAACGAAGGCCTGAAAGGGCTCCAAATATCCACTTGCAGATTCTGCAAAAATAGAGTTTCAAAACTGCTCTGTTAAAAGGAAGGCTTATCTCTCTGAGTTGAATGCAGACATCATAAAGAGGTTTCTGAGAATGATTCTGCCTGGTTTATATGTGAAGATATTTCCTTTTCCATCATAGGCCTCAAAGCGCTCCAAATGAACACTTGCAGATTCTACAAAAAGAGTGTTTCAAAACTGCTCTTTCAAAAGAAGTGTTCAACTCTGTGAGTTGGATTCATACGTCACAAAGCAGTTTCTCAGAACGCTTCTGTTTAGTTTTTATGGGAAGATATTCCCGTTTCCAACGAAGGTCTCAAAGGGCTCCGAATAACCACTTGCAGATTCTGCAAAAACACAGTTTCAAAACTGCTCTATCAAAAGGAAGGCTTATCTCTCCGAGCTGAATGCACACATCATAAAGTGGTTTCTGAGAATGCTTCTCCCTGGTTTATAAGTGAAGATATTTCCTTTTCCACCATAGGCCTCAAAGCGCTCCAAATGAACACTTGCAGATTCTACAAAAAGAGTGTTTCAAAACAGCTCTTTCAAAGGAAGTGTTCAACTCTGTGAGTTGGATTCATACTACACAAAGCAGTTTCACAGAACGCTTCTCTTTAGTTTTTATGGGAAGATATTCCCGTTTCCAACGAAGGCCTGAAAGGGCTCCAAATATCCACTTGCAGATTCTGCCAAAACAGAGTTTCAAAACTGCTCTATCAAAAGGAAGGCTTATCACTCCCAGTTGAATGCCCACATCATAAAGAGTTTTCTGAGAATGCTTCGGCCTGGTTTATAAGTGAAGATATTTCCTTTTCCACCATAGGCCTCAAAGCGCTACAAATGAACACTTGCAGTTTCTACAAAAAGAGTGTTTCATAACTGCTCTAGCAAAGGAAAGGTTCAACTCTGTGAGTTGAACACACACATCACAAAGCAGTTTGTGAGAATGCTTCTGTCCAGTTTTTATGAGAAGATATTCCCGCTTCTAACAAAGGCCTGAAAGAGCTCCAAATATCCACTTGCAGATGCTGCAAAAAGACTCTTTCCAAACTGCTCCATGAAAAGGAAGGTTCAACTCTGTGAGTTGAATGCACACATCATAAAGAAGTTTCAAAGAATGCTTCTGTCTAGGTTTTATGTGAAGATATTTCCTTTTCCACCATAGGCCTCAAAGCGCTCCAAATGAACACTTGCAGATTCTACAAAAAGAGTGTTTCAAAACTGCTCTTTCAAAAGAAGTGTTCAACTCTGTGAGTTGGATTCATGCTTCACAAAGCAGTTTCACAGAACTCTTCTGTTTAGTATTTATGGGAAGATATTCCCGTTTCCAACGAAGGTCTGAAAGGGCTCCAAATAACCACTTGCAGATTCTGCAGAAACACAGTTTCAAAACTGCTCTATTAAAGGGAAGGCTTATCTCTCCGAGCTGAATGCACACATCATAAAGAGGTTTCTGAGAATGCTTCTCCCTGGTTTATAAGTGAAGATATTTCCTTTTCCACCATAGGCCTCAAAGCGCTCCAAATGAACACTTGCAGATTCTACAAAAAGAGTGTTTCAAAACAGCTCTTTCAAAGGAAGTGTTCAACTCTGTGAGTTGGATTCATACTACACAAAGCAGTTTCAAAGAACGCTTCTCTTTATTTTTTACGGGAAGATATTCCCGTTTCCAACGAAGGCCTGAAAGGGCTCCAAATATCCACTTGCAGATTCTGCAAAAATAGAGTTTCAAAACTGCTCTGTTAAAAGGAAGGCTTATCTCTCTGAGTTGAATGCAGACATCATAAAGAGGTTTCTGAGAATGCTTCTGCCTGGTTTATATGTGAAGATATTTCCTTTTCCACCATAGGCCTCAAAGCGCTCCAAATGAACACTTGCAGATTCTACAAAAGGAGTGTTTCATAACTGCTCTAGCAAAGGAAAGGTACAACTCTGTGAGTTGAACACACACATCACAAAGCAGTTTGTGAGAATGCTTCTGTCCAGTTTTTAAGAGAAGATATTCCCGCTTCTAACAAAGGCCTGAAAGAGCTCCAAATATCCACTTGCAGATGCTGCAAAAAGACTCTTTCCAAATTGCTCCATGAAAAGGAAGGTTCAACTCTGTGAGTTGAATGCACACATCGTAAAGAAGTTTCAAAGAATGCTTCTGTCTAGGTTTTATGTGAAGGTATTTCCTTTTCCACCATAGGCCTCAAAGCGCTCCAAATGAACACTTGCAGATTCTACAAAAAGAGTGTTTCAAAACTGCTCTTTCAAAAGAAGTGTTCAACTCTGTGAGTTGGATTCATGCTTCACAAAGCAGTTTCACAGAACTCTTCTGTTTAGTATTTATGGGAAGATATTCCCGTTTCCAACGAAGGCCTGAAAGGACTCCAAATATCCACTTGCAGATTCTGCAAAAACACAGTTTCAAAACTGCTCTATCAAAAGGAAGGCTTATCTCTCCGAGTTGAATGCACACATCATAAAGAGGTTTCTGAGAATGCTTCTGCCTGGTTTATAAGTGAAGATATTTCCTTTTCCACCATAGGCCTCAAAGCGCTCCAAATGAACACTTGCAGATTCTACAAAAAGAGTGTTTCAAAACTGCTCTTTCAAAAGAAGTGTTCAACTCTGTGAGTTGGATTCATACTTCACAAGGCAGTTTCACAGAACGCTTCTGTTTAGTTTTTATGGGAAGATATTCCCGTTTCCAACGAAGGCCTGAAATGGCTCCAAATATCCACTTGCAGATTCTGCCAAAACAGAGTTTCAAAACTGCTCTATCAAAAGGAAGGCTTATCACTCCGAGTTCAATGCACACATCATAAAGTGTTTTCTGAGAATGCTTCTGCCTGGTTTATAAGTGAAGATATTTCCTTTTCCACCATAGGCCTCAAAGCGCTACAAATGAACACTTGCAGATTCTACAAAAAGAGTGTTTCATAACTGCTCTAGCAAAGGAAAGGTTCAACTCTGTGAGTTGAACACACACATCACAAAGCAGTTTGTGAGAATGCTTCTGTCCAGTTTTTATGAGAAGATATTCCTGCTTCTAACAAAGGCCTGAAAGAGCTCCAAATATCCACTTGCAGATGCTGCAAAAAGAGTCTTTCCAAACTGCTCCATGAAAAGGAAGGTTCAACTCTGTCAGTTGAATGCACACATCATAAAGCAGTTTCAAAGAATGCTTCTGTCTAGGTTTTATGTGAAGATATTTCCTTTTCCACCATAGGCCTCAAAGCGCTCCAAATGAACACTTGCAGATTCTACAAAAAGAGTGTTTCAAAACTGCTCTTTCAAAAGAAGTGTTCAACTCTGTGAGGTGGATTCATACTTCACAAAGCAGTTTCTCAGAACGCTTCTGTTTAGTTTTTATGGGAAGATATTCCCGTTTCCAACGAAGGTCTGAAAGGGCTCCAAATAACCACTTGCAGATTCTGCAGAAACACAGTTTCAAAACTGCTCTATTAAAGGGAAGGCTTATCTCTCCGAGCTGAATGCACACATCATAAAGAGGTTTCTGAGAATGCTTCTCCCTGGTTTATAAGTGAAGATATTTCCTTTTCCACCATAGGCCTCAAAGCGCTCCAAATGAACACTTGCAGATTCTACAAAAAGAGTGTTTCAAAACAGCTCTTTCAAAGGAAGTGTTCAACTCTGTGAGTTGGATTCATACTACACAAAGCAGTTTCACAGAACGCTTCTCTTTAATTTTTACGGGAAGTTATTCCCGTTTCCAACGAAGGCCTGAAAGGGCTCCAAATATCCACTTGCAGATTCTGCAAAAATAGAGTTTCAAAACTGCTCTGTTAAAAGGAAGGCTTATCTCTCTGAGTTGAATGCAGACATCATAAAGAGGTTTCTGAGAATGCTTCTGCCTGGTTTATATGTGAAGATATTTCCTTTTCCACCATAGGCCTCAAAGCGCTCCAAATGAACACTTGCAGATTCTACAAAGGAGTGTTTCATAACTGCTCTAGCAAAGGAAAGGTACAACTCTGTGAGTTGAACACACACATCACAAAGCAGTTTGTGAGAATGCTTCTGTCCAGTTTTTAAGAGAAGATATTCCCGCTTCTAACAAAGGCCTGAAAGAGCTCCAAATATCCACTTGCAGATGCTGCAAAAAGACTCTTTCCAAATTGCTCCATGAAAAGGAAGGTTCAACTCTGTGAGTTGAATGCACACATCGTAAAGAAGTTTCAAAGAATGCTTCTGTCTAGGTTTTATGTGAAGGTATTTCCTTTTCCACCATAGGCCTCAAAGCGCTCCAAATGAACACTTGCAGATTCTACAAAAAGAGTGTTTCAAAACTGCTCTTTCAAAAGAAGTGTTCAACTCTGTGAGGTGGATTCATACTTCACAAAGCAGTTTCTCAGCACGCTTCTGTTTAGTTTTTATGGGAAGATATTCCCGTTTCCAACGAAGGCCTGAAAGGGCTCCAAATATCCACTTGCAGATTCTGCAAAAACACAGTTTCAAAACTGCTCTATCAAAAGGAAGGCTTATCTCTCCGAGTTCAATGCACACATCATAAAGAGGTTTCTGAGAATGCTTCTGCCTGGTTTATAAGTGAAGATATTTCCTTTTCCACCATAGGTCTCAAAGCGCTCCAAATGAACACTTGCAGATTCTACAAAAAGAGTGTTTCAAAACTGCTCTTTCAAAAGAAGTGTTCAACTCTGTGAGTTGGATTCATACTTCACAAGGCAGTTTCACAGAACGCTTCTGTTTAGTTTTTATGGGAAGATATTCCCGTTTCCAACGAAGGCCTGAAATGGCTCCAAATATCCACTTGCAGATTCTGCCAAAACAGAGTTTCAAAACTGCTCTATCAAAAGGAAGGCTTATCACTCCGAGTTCAATGCACACATCATAAAGTGTTTTCTGAGAATGCTTCTGCCTGGTTTATAAGTGAAGATATTTCCTTTTCCACCATAGGCCTCAAAGCGCTACAAATGAACACTTGCAGATTCTACAAAAAGAGTGTTTCATAACTGCTCTAGCAAAGGAAAGGTTCAACTCTGTGAGTTGAACACACACATCACAAAGCAGTTTGTGAGAATGCTTCTGTCCAGTTTTTATGAGAAGATATTCCTGCTTCTAACAAAGGCCTGAAAGAGCTCCAAATATCCACTTGCAGATGCTGCAAAAAGAGTCTTTCCAAACTGCTCCATGAAAAGGAAGGTTCAACTCTGTCAGTTGAATGCACACATCATAAAGCAGTTTCAAAGAATGCTTCTGTCTAGGTTTTATGTGAAGATATTTCCTTTTCCACCATAGGCCTCAAAGCGCTCCAAATGAACACTTGCAGATTCTACAAAAAGAGTGTTTCAAAACTGCTCTTTCAAAAGAAGTGTTCAACTCTGTGAGGTGGATTCATACTTCACAAAGCAGTTTCTCAGAACGCTTCTGTTTAGTTTTTATGGGAAGATATTCCCGTTTCCAACGAAGGTCTGAAAGGGCTCCAAATAACCACTTGCAGATTCTGCAGAAACACAGTTTCAAAACTGCTCTATTAAAGGGAAGGCTTATCTCTCCGAGCTGAATGCACACATCATAAAGAGGTTTCTGAGAATGCTTCTCCCTGGTTTATAAGTGAAGATATTTCCTTTTCCACCATAGGCCTCAAAGCGCTCCAAATGAACACTTGCAGATTCTACAAAAAGAGTGTTTCAAAACAGCTCTTTCAAAGGAAGTGTTCAACTCTGTGAGTTGGATTCATACTACACAAAGCAGTTTCACAGAACGCTTCTCTTTATTTTTTATGGGAAGATATTCCCGTTTCCAACGAAGGCCTGAAAGGGCTCCAAATATCCACTTGCAGATTCTGCAAAAATAGAGTTTCAAAACTGCTCTGTTAAAAGGAAGGCTTATCTCTCTGAGTTGAATGCAGACATCATAAAGAGGTTTCTGAGAATGATTCTGCCTGGTTTATATGTGAAGATATTTCCTTTTCCATCATAGGCCTCAAAGCGCTCCAAATGAACACTTGCAGATTCTACAAAAAGAGTGTTTCAAAACTGCTCTTTCAAAAGAAGTGTTCAACTCTGTGAGTTGGATTCATACGTCACAAAGCAGTTTCTCAGAACGCTTCTGTTTAGTTTTTATGGGAAGATATTCCCGTTTCCAACGAAGGTCTCAAAGGGCTCCGAATAACCACTTGCAGATTCTGCAAAAACACAGTTTCAAAACTGCTCTAT
This sequence comes from Pongo pygmaeus, assembly GCF_028885625.2. Taxonomy (NCBI): domain Eukaryota; kingdom Metazoa; phylum Chordata; class Mammalia; order Primates; family Hominidae; genus Pongo; species Pongo pygmaeus. Next base: position 24,607,004 of record NC_085930.1, read on the forward strand.
CAAAAGGAAGGCTTATCTCTCCGAGCTGAATGCACACATCATAAAGTGGTTTCTGAGAATGCTTCTCCCTGGTTTATAAGTGAAGATATTTCCTTTTCCACCATAGGCCTCAAAGCGCTCCAAATGAACACTTGCAGATTCTACAAAAAGAGTGTTTCAAAACAGCTCTTTCAAAGGAAGTGTTCAACTCTGTGAGTTGGATTCATACTACACAAAGCAGTTTCACAGAACGCTTCTCTTTAGTTTTTATGGGAAGATATTCCCGTTTCCAACGAAGGCCTGAAAGGGCTCCAAATATCCACTTGCAGATTCTGCCAAAACAGAGTTTCAAAACTGCTCTATCAAAAGGAAGGCTTATCACTCCCAGTTGAATGCCCACATCATAAAGAGTTTTCTGAGAATGCTTCGGCCTGGTTTATAAGTGAAGATATTTCCTTTTCCACCATAGGCCTCAAAGCGCTACAAATGAACACTTGCAGTTTCTACAAAAAGAGTGTTTCATAACTGCTCTAGCAAAGGAAAGGTTCAACTCTGTGAGTTGAACACACACATCACAAAGCAGTTTGTGAGAATGCTTCTGTCCAGTTTTTATGAGAAGATATTCCCGCTTCTAACAAAGGCCTGAAAGAGCTCCAAATATCCACTTGCAGATGCTGCAAAAAGACTCTTTCCAAACTGCTCCATGAAAAGGAAGGTTCAACTCTGTGAGTTGAATGCACACATCATAAAGAAGTTTCAAAGAATGCTTCTGTCTAGGTTTTATGTGAAGATATTTCCTTTTCCACCATAGGCCTCAAAGCGCTCCAAATGAACACTTGCAGATTCTACAAAAAGAGTGTTTCAAAACTGCTCTTTCAAAAGAAGTGTTCAACTCTGTGAGTTGGATTCATGCTTCACAAAGCAGTTTCACAGAACTCTTCTGTTTAGTATTTATGGGAAGATATTCCCGTTTCCAACGAAGGTCTGAAAGGGCTCCAAATAACCACTTGCAGATTCTGCAGAAACACAGTTTCAAAACTGCTCTATTAAAGGGAAGGCTTATCTCTCCGAGCTGAATGCACACATCATAAAGAGGTTTCTGAGAATGCTTCTCCCTGGTTTATAAGTGAAGATATTTCCTTTTCCACCATAGGCCTCAAAGCGCTCCAAATGAACACTTGCAGATTCTACAAAAAGAGTGTTTCAAAACAGCTCTTTCAAAGGAAGTGTTCAACTCTGTGAGTTGGATTCATACTACACAAAGCAGTTTCAAAGAACGCTTCTCTTTATTTTTTACGGGAAGATATTCCCGTTTCCAACGAAGGCCTGAAAGGGCTCCAAATATCCACTTGCAGATTCTGCAAAAATAGAGTTTCAAAACTGCTCTGTTAAAAGGAAGGCTTATCTCTCTGAGTTGAATGCAGACATCATAAAGAGGTTTCTGAGAATGCTTCTGCCTGGTTTATATGTGAAGATATTTCCTTTTCCACCATAGGCCTCAAAGCGCTCCAAATGAACACTTGCAGATTCTACAAAAGGAGTGTTTCATAACTGCTCTAGCAAAGGAAAGGTACAACTCTGTGAGTTGAACACACACATCACAAAGCAGTTTGTGAGAATGCTTCTGTCCAGTTTTTAAGAGAAGATATTCCCGCTTCTAACAAAGGCCTGAAAGAGCTCCAAATATCCACTTGCAGATGCTGCAAAAAGACTCTTTCCAAATTGCTCCATGAAAAGGAAGGTTCAACTCTGTGAGTTGAATGCACACATCGTAAAGAAGTTTCAAAGAATGCTTCTGTCTAGGTTTTATGTGAAGGTATTTCCTTTTCCACCATAGGCCTCAAAGCGCTCCAAATGAACACTTGCAGATTCTACAAAAAGAGTGTTTCAAAACTGCTCTTTCAAAAGAAGTGTTCAACTCTGTGAGGTGGATTCATACTTCACAAAGCAGTTTCTCAGCACGCTTCTGTTTAGTTTTTATGGGAAGATATTCCCGTTTCCAACGAAGGCCTGAAAGGGCTCCAAATATCCACTTGCAGATTCTGCAAAAACACAGTTTCAAAACTGCTCTATCAAAAGGAAGGCTTATCTCTCCGAGTTCAATGCACACATCATAAAGAGGTTTCTGAGAATGCTTCTGCCTGGTTTATAAGTGAAGATATTTCCTTTTCCACCATAGGTCTCAAAGCGCTCCAAATGAACACTTGCAGATTCTACAAAAAGAGTGTTTCAAAACTGCTCTTTCAAAAGAAGTGTTCAACTCTGTGAGTTGGATTCATACTTCACAAGGCAGTTTCACAGAACGCTTCTGTTTAGTTTTTATGGGAAGATATTCCCGTTTCCAACGAAGGCCTGAAATGGCTCCAAATATCCACTTGCAGATTCTGCCAAAACAGAGTTTCAAAACTGCTCTATCAAAAGGAAGGCTTATCACTCCGAGTTCAATGCACACATCATAAAGTGTTTTCTGAGAATGCTTCTGCCTGGTTTATAAGTGAAGATATTTCCTTTTCCACCATAGGCCTCAAAGCGCTACAAATGAACACTTGCAGATTCTACAAAAAGAGTGTTTCATAACTGCTCTAGCAAAGGAAAGGTTCAACTCTGTGAGTTGAACACACACATCACAAAGCAGTTTGTGAGAATGCTTCTGTCCAGTTTTTATGAGAAGATATTCCTGCTTCTAACAAAGGCCTGAAAGAGCTCCAAATATCCACTTGCAGATGCTGCAAAAAGAGTCTTTCCAAACTGCTCCATGAAAAGGAAGGTTCAACTCTGTCAGTTGAATGCACACATCATAAAGCAGTTTCAAAGAATGCTTCTGTCTAGGTTTTATGTGAAGATATTTCCTTTTCCACCATAGGCCTCAAAGCGCTCCAAATGAACACTTGCAGATTCTACAAAAAGAGTGTTTCAAAACTGCTCTTTCAAAAGAAGTGTTCAACTCTGTGAGGTGGATTCATACTTCACAAAGCAGTTTCTCAGAACGCTTCTGTTTAGTTTTTATGGGAAGATATTCCCGTTTCCAACGAAGGTCTGAAAGGGCTCCAAATAACCACTTGCAGATTCTGCAGAAACACAGTTTCAAAACTGCTCTATTAAAGGGAAGGCTTATCTCTCCGAGCTGAATGCACACATCATAAAGAGGTTTCTGAGAATGCTTCTCCCTGGTTTATAAGTGAAGATATTTCCTTTTCCACCATAGGCCTCAAAGCGCTCCAAATGAACACTTGCAGATTCTACAAAAAGAGTGTTTCAAAACAGCTCTTTCAAAGGAAGTGTTCAACTCTGTGAGTTGGATTCATACTACACAAAGCAGTTTCACAGAACGCTTCTCTTTATTTTTTATGGGAAGATATTCCCGTTTCCAACGAAGGCCTGAAAGGGCTCCAAATATCCACTTGCAGATTCTGCAAAAATAGAGTTTCAAAACTGCTCTGTTAAAAGGAAGGCTTATCTCTCTGAGTTGAATGCAGACATCATAAAGAGGTTTCTGAGAATGATTCTGCCTGGTTTATATGTGAAGATATTTCCTTTTCCATCATAGGCCTCAAAGCGCTCCAAATGAACACTTGCAGATTCTACAAAAAGAGTGTTTCAAAACTGCTCTTTCAAAAGAAGTGTTCAACTCTGTGAGTTGGATTCATACGTCACAAAGCAGTTTCTCAGAACGCTTCTGTTTAGTTTTTATGGGAAGATATTCCCGTTTCCAACGAAGGTCTCAAAGGGCTCCGAATAACCACTTGCAGATTCTGCAAAAACACAGTTTCAAAACTGCTCTATCAAAAGGAAGGCTTATCTCTCCGAGCTGAATGCACACATCATAAAGTGGTTTCTGAGAATGCTTCTCCCTGGTTTATAAGTGAAGATATTTCCTTTTCCACCATAGGCCTCAAAGCGCTCCAAATGAACACTTGCAGATTCTACAAAAAGAGTGTTTCAAAACAGCTCTTTCAAAGGAAGTGTTCAACTCTGTGAGTTGGATTCATACTACACAAAGCAGTTTCACAGAACGCTTCTCTTTAGTTTTTATGGGAAGATATTCCCGTTTCCAACGAAGGCCTGAAAGGGCTCCAAATATCCACTTGCAGATTCTGCCAAAACAGAGTTTCAAAACTGCTCTATCAAAAGGAAGGCTTATCACTCCCAGTTGAATGCACACATCATAAAGAGTTTTCTGAGAATGCTTCGGCCTGGTTTATAAGTGAAGATATTTCCTTTTCCACCATAGGCCTCAAAGAGCTACAAATGAACACTTGCAGATTCTACAAAAAGAGTGTTTCATAACTGCTCTAGCAAAGGAAAGGTTCAACTCTGTGAGTGGAACACACACATCACAAAGCAGTTTGTGAGAATGCTTCTGTCCAGTTTTTATGAGAAGATATTCCCGCTTCTAACAAAGGCCTGAAAGAGCTCCAAATATCCACTTGCAGATGCTGCAAAAAGACTCTTTCCAAACTGCTCCATGAAAAGGAAGGTTCAACTCTGTGAGTTGAATGCACACATCATAAAGAAGTTTCAAAGAATGCTTCTGTCTAGGTTTTATGTGAAGATATTTCCTTTTCCACCATAGGCCTCAAAGCGCTCCAAATGAACACTTGCAGATTCTACAAAAAGAGTGTTTCAAAACTGCTCTTTCAAAAGAAGTGTTCAACTCTGTGAGTTGGATTCATGCTTCACAAAGCAGTTTCACAGAACTCTTCTGTTTAGTATTTATGGGAAGATATTCCCGTTTCCAACGAAGGCCTGAAAGGACTCCAAATATCCACTTGCAGATTCTGCAAAAACACAGTTTCAAAACTGCTCTATCAAAAGGAAGGCTTATCTCTCCGAGTTGAATGCACACATCATAAAGAGGTTTCTGAGAATGCTTCTGCCTGGTTTATAAGTGAAGATATTTCCTTTTCCACCATAGGCCTCAAAGCGCTCCAAATGAACACTTGCAGATTCTACAAAAAGAGTGTTTCAAAACTGCTCTTTCAAAAGAAGTGTTCAACTCTGTGAGTTGGATTCATACTTCACAAGGCAGTTTCACAGAACGCTTCTGTTTAGTTTTTATGGGAAGATATTCCCGTTTCCAACGAAGGCCTGAAATGGCTCCAAATATCCACTTGCAGATTCTGCCAAAACAGAGTTTCAAAACTGCTCTATCAAAAGGAAGGCTTATCACTCCGAGTTCAATGCACACATCATAAAGTGTTTTCTGAGAATGCTTCTGCCTGGTTTATAAGTGAAGATATTTCCTTTTCCACCATAGGCCTCAAAGCGCTCCAAATGAACACTTGCAGATTCTACAAAAAGAGTGTTTCATAACTGCTCTAGCAAAGGAAAGGTTCAACTCTGTGAGTTGAACACACACATCACAAAGCAGTTTGTGAGAATGCTTCTGTCCAGTTTTTATGAGAAGATATTCCTGCTTCTAACAAAGGCCTGAAAGAGCTCCAAATATCCACTTGCAGATGCTGCAAAAAGAGTCTTTCCAAACTGCTCCATGAAAAGGAAGGTTCAACTCTGTCAGTTGAATGCACACATCATAAAGCAGTTTCAAAGAATGCTTCTGTCTAGGTTTTATGTGAAGATATTTCCTTTTCCACCATAGGCCTCAAAGCGCTCCAAATGAACACTTGCAGATTCTACAAAAAGAGTGTTTCAAAACTGCTCTTTCAAAAGAAGTGTTCAACTCTGTGAGGTGGATTCATACTTCACAAAGCAGTTTCTCAGAACGCTTCTGTTTAGTTTTTATGGGAAGATATTCCCGTTTCCAACGAAGGTCTGAAAGGGCTCCAAATAACCACTTGCAGATTCTGCAGAAACACAGTTTCAAAACTGCTCTATTAAAGGGAAGGCTTATCTCTCCGAGCTGAATGCACACATCATAAAGAGGTTTCTGAGAATGCTTCTCCCTGGTTTATAAGTGAAGATATTTCCTTTTCCACCATAGGCCTCAAAGCGCTCCAAATGAACACTTGCAGATTCTACAAAAAGAGTGTTTCAAAACAGCTCTTTCAAAGGAAGTGTTCAACTCTGTGAGTTGGATTCATACTACACAAAGCAGTTTCACAGAACGCTTCTCTTTATTTTTTACGGGAAGATATTCCCGTTTCCAACGAAGGCCTGAAAGGGCTCCAAATATCCACTTGCAGATTCTGCAAAAATAGAGTTTCAAAACTGCTCTGTTAAAAGGAAGGCTTATCTCTCTGAGTTGAATGCAGACATCATAAAGAGGTTTCTGAGAATGCTTCTGCCTGGTTTATATGTGAAGATATTTCCTTTTCCACCATAGGCCTCAAAGCGCTCCAAATGAACACTTGCAGATTCTACAAAAGGAGTGTTTCATAACTGCTCTAGCAAAGGAAAGGTTCAACTCTGTGAGTTGAACACACACATCACAAAGCAGTTTGTGAGAATGCTTCTGTCCAGTTTTTAAGAGAAGATATTCCCGCTTCTAACAAAGGCCTGAAAGAGCTCCAAATATCCACTTGCAGATGCTGCAAAAAGACTCTTTCCAAATTGCTCCATGAAAAGGAAGGTTCAACTCTGTGAGTTGAATGCACACATCGTAAAGAAGTTTCAAAGAATGCTTCTGTCTAGGTTTTATGTGAAGGTATTTCCTTTTCCACCATAGGCCTCAAAGCGCTCCAAATGAACACTTGCAGATTCTACAAAAAGAGTGTTTCAAAACTGCTCTTTCAAAAGAAGTGTTCAACTCTGTGAGGTGGATTCATACTTCACAAAGCAGTTTCTCAGAACGCTTCTGTTTAGTTTTTATGGGAAGATATTCCCGTTTCCAACGAAGGCCTGAAAGGGCTCCAAATAACCACTTGCAGATTCTGCAGAAACACAGTTTCAAAACTGCTCTATTAAAAGGAAGGCTTATCTCTCCGAGCTGAATGCACACATCATAAAGAGGTTTCTGAGAATGCTTCTCCCTGGTTTATAAGTGAAGATATTTCCTTTTCCACCATAGGCCTCAAAGCGCTCCAAATGAACACTTGCAGATTCTACAAAAAGAGTGTTTCAAAACAGTTCTTTCAAAGGAAGTGTTCAACTCTGTGAGTTGGATTCATACTACACAAAGCAGTTTCACAGAACGCTTCTCTTTATTTTTTATGGGAAGATATTCCCGTTTCCAACGAAGGCCTGAAAGGGCTCCAAATATCCACTTGCAGATTCTGCAAAAATAGAGTTTCAAAACTGCTCTGTTAAAAGGAAGGCTTATCTCTCTGAGTTGAATGCAGACATCATAAAGAGGTTTCTGAGAATGATTCTGCCTGGTTTATATGTGAAGATATTTCCTTTTCCACCATAGGCCTCAAAGCGCTCCAAATGAACACTTGCAGATTCTACAAAAAGAGTGTTTCAAAACTGCTCTTTCAAAAGAAGTGTTCAACTCTGTGAGTTGGATTCATACTTCACAAAGCAGTTTCTCAGAACGCTTCTGTTTAGTTTTTATGGGAAGATATTCCCGTTTCCAACGAAGGCCTGAAATGGCTCCAAATATCCACTTGCAGATTCTGCCAAAACAGAGTTTCAAAACTGCTCTATCAAAAGGAGGGCTTATCACTCCGAGTTCAGTGCACACATCATAAAGAGTTTTCTGAGAATGCTTCTGCCTGGTTTATAAGTGAAGATATTTCCTTTTCCACCATAGGCCTCAAAGCGCTACAAATGAACACTTGCAGATTCTACAAAAAGAGTGTTTCATAACTGCTCTAGCAAAGGAAAGGTTCAACTCTGTGAGTTGAGCACACACATCACAAAGCAGTTTGTGAGAATGTTTCTGTCCAGTTTTTATGAGAAGATATTCCCGCTTCTAACAAAGGCCTGAAAGAGCTCTAAATATCCACTTGCAGATGCTGCAAAAAGACTCTTTCCAAACTGCTCCATGAAAAGGAAGGTTCAACTCTGTGAGTTGAATGCACACATCATAAAGAAGTTTCAAAGAATGCTTCTGTCTAGGTTTTATGTGAAGATATTTCCTTTTCCACCATAGGCCTCAAAGCGCTCCAAATGAACACTTGCAGATTCTACAAAAAGAGTGTTTCAAAACTGCTCTTTCAAAAGAAGTGTTCAACTCTGTGAGTTGGATTCATACTTCACAAAGCAGTTTCACAGAACTCTTCTGTTTAGTATTTATGGGAAGATATTCCCGTTTCCAACGAAGGCCTGAAAGGACTCCAAATATCCACTTGCAGATTCTGCAAAAACACAGTTTCAAAACTGCTCTATCAAAAGGAAGGCTTATCTCTCCGAGTTGAATGCACACATCATAAAGAGGTTTCTGAGAATGCTTCTGCCTGTTTTATAAGTGAAGATATTTCCTTTTCCACCATAGGCCTCAAAGCGCTCCAAATGAACACTTGCAGATTCTACAAAAAGAGTGTTTCAAAACTGCTCTTTCAAAAGAAGTGTTCAACTCTGTGAGTTGGATTCATACTTCACAAGGCAGTTTCACAGAACGCTTCTGTTTAGTTTTTATGGGAAGATATTCCCGTTTCCAACGAAGGCCTGAAATGGCTCCAAATATCCACTTGCAGATTCTGCCAAAACAGAGTTTCAAAACTGCTCTATCAAAAGGAAGGCTTATCACTCCGAGTTCAATGCACACATCATAAAGTGTTTTCTGAGAATGCTTCTGCCTGGTTTATAACTGAAGATATTTCCTTTTCCACCATAGGCCTCAAAGCGCTACAAATGAACACTTGCAGATTCTACAAAAAGAGTGTTTCATAACTGCTCTAGCAAAGGAAAGGTTCGACTCTGTGAGTTGAACACACACATCACAAAGCAGTTTGTGAGAATGCTTCTGTCCAGTTTTTATGAGAAGATATTCCTGCTTCTAACAAAGGCCTGAAAGAGCTCCAAATATCCACTTGCAGATGCTGCAAAAAGAGTCTTTCCAAACTGCTCCATGAAAAGGAAGGTTCAACTCTGTCAGTTGAATGCACACATCATAAAGCAGTTTCAAAGAATGCTTCTGTCTAGGTTTTATGTGAAGATATTTCCTTTTCCACCATAGGCCTCAAAGCGCTCCAAATGAACACTTGCAGATTGTACAAAAAGAGTGTTTCAAAACTGCTCTTTCAAAAGAAGTGTTCAACTCTGTGAGTTGGATTCATACGTCACAAAGCAGTTTCTCAGAACGCTTCTGTTTAGTTTTTATGGGAAGATATTCCGGTTTCCAACGAAGGTCTCAAAGGGCTCCGAATAACCAATTGCAGAGTCTGCAAAAACACAGTTTCAAAACTGCTCTATCAAAAGGAAGGCTTATCTCTCCGAGCTGAATGCACACATCATAAAGAGGTTTCTGAGAATGCTTCTCCCTGGTTTATAAGTGAAGATATTTCCTTTTCCACCATAGGCCTCAAAGCGCTCCAAATGAACACTTGCAGATTCTACAAAAAGAGTGTTTCAAAACAGCTCTTTCAAAGGAAGTGTTCAACTCTGTGAGTTGGATTCATACTACACAAAGCAGTTTCACAGAACGCTTCTCTTTAGTTTTTATGGGAAGATATTCCCGTTTCCAACGAAGGCCTGAAAGGGCTCCAAATATCCACTTGCAGATTCTGCCAAAACAGAGTTTCAAAACTGCTCTATCAAAAGGAAGGCTTATCACTCCCAGTTGAATGCACACATCATAAAGAGTTTTCTGAGAATGCTTCGGCCTGGTTTATAAGTGAAGATATTTCCTTTTCCACCATAGGCCTCAAAGCGCTCCAAATGAACACTTACAGATTCTACAAAAAGAGTGTTTCATAACTGCTCTAGCAAAGGAAAGGTTCAACTCTGTGAGTTGAACACACACATCACAAAGCAGTTTGTGAGAATGCTTCTGTCCAGTTTTTATGAGAAGATATTCCCGCTTCTAACAAAGGCCTGAAAGAGCTCCAAATATCCACTTGCAGATGCTGCAAAAAGACTCTTTCCAAACTGCTCCATGAAAAGGAAGGTTCAACTCTGTGAGTTGAATGCACACATCATAAAGAAGTTTCAAAGAATGCTTCTGTCTAGGTTTTATGTGAAGATATTTCCTTTTCCACCATAGGCCTCAAAGCGCTCCAAATGAACACTTGCAGATTCAACAAAAAGAGTGTTTCAAAACTGCTCTTTCAAAAGAAGTGTTCAACTCTGTGAGTTGGATTCATACTTCACAAAGCAGTTTCACAGAACTCTTCTGTTTAGTATTTATGGGAAGATATTCCCGTTTCCAACGAAGGCCTGAAAGGACTCCAAATATCCACTTGCAGATTCTGCAAAAACACAGTTTCAAAACTGCTCTATCAAAAGGAAGGCTTATCTCTCCGAGTTGAATGCACACATCATAAAGAGGTTTCTGAGAATGCTTCTGCCTGGTTTATAAGTGAAGATATTTCCTTTTCCACCATAGGCCTCAAAGCGCTCCAAATGAACACTTGCAGATTCTACAAAAAGAGTGTTTCAAAACTGCTCTTTCAAAAGAAGTGTTCAACTCTGTGAGTTGGATTCATACTTCACAAGGCAGTTTCACAGAACGCTTCTGTTTAGTTTTTATGGGAAGATATTCCCCTTTCCAACGAAGGCCTGAAATGGCTCCAAATATCCACTTGCAGATTCTGCCAAAACAGAGTTTCAAAACTGCTCTATCAAAAGGAAGGCTTATCACTCCGAGTTCAATGCACACATCATAAAGTGTTTTCTGAGAATGCTTCTGCCTGGTTTATAAGTGAAGATATTTCCTTTTCCACCATAGGCCTCAAAGCGCTACAAATGAACACTTGCAGATTCTACAAAAAGAGTGTTTCATAACTGCTCTAGCAAAGGAAAGGTTCAACTCTGTGAGTTGAACACACACATCACAAAGCAGTTTGTGAGAATGCTTCTGTCCAGTTTTTATGAGAAGATATTCCTGCTTCTAACAAAGGCCTGAAAGAGCTCCAAATATCCACTTGCAGATGCTGCAAAAAGAGTCTTTCCAAACTGCTCCATGAAAAGGAAGGTTCAACTCTGTCAGTTGAATGCACACATCATAAAGCAGTTTCAAAGAATGCTTCTGTCTAGGTTTTATGTGAAGATATTTCCTTTTCCACCATAGGCCTCAAAGCGCTCCAAATGAACACTTGCAGATTCTACAAAAAGAGTGTTTCAAAACTGCTCTTTCAAAAGAAGTGTTCAACTCTGTGAGGTGGATTCATACTTCACAAAGCAGTTTCTCAGAACGCTTCTGTTTAGTTTTTATGGGAAGATATTCCCGTTTCCAACGAAGGTCTGAAAGGGCTCCAAATAACCACTTGCAGATTCTGCAGAAACACAGTTTCAAAACTGCTCTATTAAAGGGAAGGCTTATCTCTCCGAGCTGAATGCACACATCATAAAGAGGTTTCTGAGAATGCTTCTCCCTGGTTTATAAGTGAAGATATTTCCTTTTCCACCATAGGCCTCAAAGCGCTCCAAATGAACACTTGCAGATTCTACAAAAAGAGTGTTTCAAAACAGCTCTTTCAAAGGAAGTGTTCAACTCCGTGAGTTGGATTCATACTACACAAAGCAGTTTCACAGAACGCTTCTCTTTATTTTTTATGGGAAGATATTCCCGTTTCCAACGAAGGCCTGAAAGGGCTCCAAATATCCACTTGCAGATTCTGCAAAAATAGAGTTTCAAAACTGCTCTGTTAAAAGGAAGGCTTATCTCTCTGAGTTGAATGCAGACATCATAAAGAGGTTTCTGAGAATGCTTCTGCCTGGTTTATATGTGAAGATATTTCCTTTTCCACCATAGGCCTCAAAGCGCTCCAAATGAACACTTGCAGATTCTACAAAAGGAGTGTTTCATAACTGCTCTAGCAAAGGAAAGGTTCAACTCTGTGAGTTGAACACACACATCACAAAGCAGTTTGTGAGAATGCTTCTGTCCAGTTTTTAAGAGAAGATATTCCCGCTTCTAACAAAGGCCTGAAAGAGCTCCAAATATCCACTTGCAGATGCTGCAAAAAGACTGTTTCCAAACTTCTCCATGAAAAGGAAGGTTCAACTCTGTGAGTTGAATGCACACATCGTAAAGAAGTTTCAAAGAATGCTTCTGTCTAGGTTTTATGTGAAGGTATTTCCTTTTCCACCATAGGCCTCAAAGCGCTCCAAATGAACACTTGCAGATTCTATAAAAAGAGTGTTTCAAAACTGCTCTTTCAAAAGAAGTGTTCAACTCTGTGAGGTGGATTCATACTTCACAAAGCAGTTTCTCAGCACGCTTCTGTTTAGTTTTTATGGGAAGATATTCCCGTTTCCAACGAAGGCCTGAAAGGGCTCCAAATATCCACTTGCAGATTCTGCAAAAACACAGTTTCAAAACTGCTCTATCAAAAGGAAGGCTTATCTCTCCGAGTTCAATGCACACATCATAAAGAGGTTTCTGAGAATGCTTCTGCCTGGTTTATAAGTGAAGATATTTCCTTTTCCACCATAGGTCTCAAAGCGCTCCAAATGAACACTTGCAGATTCTACAAAAAGAGTGTTTCAAAACTGCTCTTTCAAAAGAAGTGTTCAACTCTGTGAGTTGGATTCATACTTCACAAGGCAGTTTCACAGAACGCTTCTGTTTAGTTTTTATGGGAAGATATTCCCGTTTCCAACGAAGGCCTGAAATGGCTCCAAATATCCACTTGCAGATTCTGCCAAAACAGAGTTTCAAAACTGCTCTATCAAAAGGAAGGCTTATCACTCCGAGTTCAATGCACACATCATAAAGTGTTTTCTGAGAATGCTTCTGCCTGGTTTATAAGTGAAGATATTTCCTTTTCCACCATAGGCCTCAAAGCGCTACAAATGAACACTTGCAGATTCTACAAAAAGAGTGTTTCATAACTGCTCTAGCAAAGGAAAGGTTCAACTCTGTGAGTTGAACACACACATCACAAAGCAGTTTGTGAGAATGCTTCTGTCCAGTTTTTATGAGAAGATATTCCTGCTTCTAACAAAGGCCTGAAAGAGCTCCAAATATCCACTTGCAGATGCTGCAAAAAGAGTCTTTCCAAACTGCTCCATGAAAAGGAAGGTTCAACTCTGTCAGTTGAATGCACACATCATAAAGCAGTTTCAAAGAATGCTTCTGTCTAGGTTTTATGTGAAGATATTTCCTTTTCCACCATAGGCCTCAAAGCGCTCCAAATGAACACTTGCAGATTCTACAAAAAGAGTGTTTCAAAACTGCTCTTTCAAAAGAAGTGTTCAACTCTGTGAGGTGGATTCATACTTCACAAAGCAGTTTCTCAGAACGCTTCTGTTTAGTTTTTATGGGAAGATATTCCCGTTTCCAACGAAGGTCTGAAAGGGCTCCAAATAACCACTTGCAGATTCTGCAGAAACACAGTTTCAAAACTGCTCTATTAAAGGGAAGGCTTATCTCTCCGAGCTGAATGCACACATCATAAAGAGGTTTCTGAGAATGCTTCTCCCTGGTTTATAAGTGAAGATATTTCCTTTTCCACCATAGGCCTCAAAGCGCTCCAAATGAACACTTGCAGATTCTACAAAAAGAGTGTTTCAAAACAGCTCTTTCAAAGGAAGTGTTCAACTCTGTGAGTTGGATTCATACTACACAAAGCAGTTTCACAGAACGCTTCTCTTTATTTTTTATGGGAAGATATTCCCGTTTCCAACGAAGGCCTGAAAGGGCTCCAAATATCCACTTGCAGATTCTGCAAAAATAGAGTTTCAAAACTGCTCTGTTAAAAGGAAGGCTTATCTCTCTGAGTTGAATGCAGACATCATAAAGAGGTTTCTGAGAATGATTCTGCCTGGTTTATATGTGAAGATATTTCCTTTTCCATCATAGGCCTCAAAGCGCTCCAAATGAACACTTGCAGATTCTACAAAAAGAGTGTTTCAAAACTGCTCTTTCAAAAGAAGTGTTCAACTCTGTGAGTTGGATTCATACGTCACAAAGCAGTTTCTCAGAACGCTTCTGTTTAGTTTTTATGGGAAGATATTCCCGTTTCCAACGAAGGTCTCAAAGGGCTCCGAATAACCACTTGCAGATTCTGCAAAAACACAGTTTCAAAACTGCTCTATCAAAAGGAAGGCTTATCTCTCCGAGCTGAATGCACACATCATAAAGTGGTTTCTGAGAATGCTTCTCCCTGGTTTATAAGTGAAGATATTTCCTTTTCCACCATAGGCCTCAAAGCGCTCCAAATGAACACTTGCAGATTCTACAAAAAGAGTGTTTCAAAACAGCTCTTTCAAAGGAAGTGTTCAACTCTGTGAGTTGGATTCATACTACACAAAGCAGTTTCACAGAACGCTTCTCTTTAGTTTTTATGGGAAGATATTCCCGTTTCCAACGAAGGCCTGAAAGGGCTCCAAATATCCACTTGCAGATTCTGCCAAAACAGAGTTTCAAAACTGCTCTATCAAAAGGAAGGCTTATCACTCCCAGTTGAATGCACACATCATAAAGAGTTTTCTGAGAATGCTTCGGCCTGGTTTATAAGTGAAGATATTTCCTTTTCCACCATAGGCCTCAAAGCGCTACAAATGAACACTTGCAGATTCTACAAAAAGAGTGTTTCATAACTGCTCTAGCAAAGGAAAGGTTCAACTCTGTGAGTGGAACACACACATCACAAAGCAGTTTGTGAGAATGCTTCTGTCCAGTTTTTATGAGAAGATATTCCCGCTTCTAACAAAGGCCTGAAAGAGCTCCAAATATCCACTTGCAGATGCTGCAAAAAGACTCTTTCCAAACTGCTCCATGAAAAGGAAGGTTCAACTCTGTGAGTTGAATGCACACATCATAAAGAAGTTTCAAAGAATGCTTCTGTCTAGGTTTTATGTGAAGATATTTCCTTTTCCACCATAGGCCTCAAAGCGCTCCAAATGAACACTTGCAGATTCTACAAAAAGAGTGTTTCAAAACTGCTCTTTCAAAAGAAGTGTTCAACTCTGTGAGTTGGATTCATGCTTCACAAAGCAGTTTCACAGAACTCTTCTGTTTAGTATTTATGGGAAGATATTCCCGTTTCCAACGAAGGCCTGAAAGGACTCCAAATATCCACTTGCAGATTCTGCAAAAACACAGTTTCAAAACTGCTCTATCAAAAGGAAGGCTTATCTCTCCGAGTTGAATGCACACATCATAAAGAGGTTTCTGAGAATGCTTCTGCCTGGTTTATAAGTGAAGATATTTCCTTTTCCACCATAGGCCTCAAAGCGCTCCAAATGAACACTTGCAGATTCTACAAAAAGAGTGTTTCAAAACTGCTCTTTCAAAAGAAGTGTTCAACTCTGTGAGTTGGATTCATACTTCACAAGGCAGTTTCACAGAACGCTTCTGTTTAGTTTTTATGGGAAGATATTCCCGTTTCCAACGAAGGCCTGAAATGGCTCCAAATATCCACTTGCAGATTCTGCCAAAACAGAGTTTCAAAACTGCTCTATCAAAAGGAAGGCTTATCACTCCGAGTTCAATGCACACATCATAAAGTGTTTTCTGAGAATGCTTCTGCCTGGTTTATAAGTGAAGATATTTCCTTTTCCACCATAGGCCTCAAAGCGCTACAAATGAACACTTGCAGATTCTACAAAAAGAGTGTTTCATAACTGCTCTAGCAAAGGAAAGGTTCAACTCTGTGAGTTGACCACACACATCACAAAGCAGTTTGTGAGAATGCTTCTGTCCAGTTTTTATGAGAAGATATTCCTGCTTCTAACAAAGGCCTGAAAGAGCTCCAAATATCCACTTGCAGATGCTGCAAAAAGAGTCTTTCCAAACTGCTCCATGAAAAGGAAGGTTCAACTCTGTCAGTTGAATGCACACATCATAAAGCAGTTTCAAAGAATGCTTCTGTCTAGGTTTTATGTGAAGATATTTCCTTTTCCACCATAGGCCTCAAAGCGCTCCAAATGAACACTTGCAGATTCTACAAAAAGAGTGTTTCAAAACTGCTCTTTCAAAAGAAGTGTTCAACTCTGTGAGGTGGATTCATACTTCACAAAGCAGTTTCTCAGAACGCTTCTGTTTAGTTTTTATGGGAAGATATTCCCGTTTCCAACGAAGGTCTGAAAGGGCTCCAAATAACCACTTGCAGATTCTGCAGAAACACAGTTTCAAAACTGCTCTATTAAAGGGAAGGCTTATCTCTCCGAGCTGAATGCACACATCATAAAGAGGTTTCTGAGAATGCTTCTCCCTGGTTTATAAGTGAAGATATTTCCTTTTCCACCATAGGCCTCAAAGCGCTCCAAATGAACACTTGCAGATTCTACAAAAAGAGTGTTTCAAAACAGCTCTTTCAAAGGAAGTGTTCAACTCTGTGAGTTGGATTCATACTACACAAAGCAGTTTCACAGAACGCTTCTCTTTATTTTTTACGGGAAGATATTCCCGTTTCCAACGAAGGCCTGAAAGGGCTCCAAATATCCACTTGCAGATTCTGCAAAAATAGAGTTTCAAAACTGCTCTGTTAAAAGGAAGGCTTATCTCTCTGAGTTGAATGCAGACATCATAAAGAGGTTTCTGAGAATGCTTCTGCCTGGTTTATATGTGAAGATATTTCCTTTTCCACCATAGGCCTCAAAGCGCTCCAAATGAACACTTGCAGATTCTACAAAAGGAGTGTTTCATAACTGCTCTAGCAAAGGAAAGGTTCAACTCTGTGAGTTGAACACACACATCACAAAGCAGTTTGTGAGAATGCTTCTGTCCAGTTTTTAAGAGAAGATATTCCCGCTTCTAACAAAGGCCTGAAAGAGCTCCAAATATCCACTTGCAGATGCTGCAAAAAGACTCTTTCCAAATTGCTCCATGAAAAGGAAGGTTCAACTCTGTGAGTTGAATGCACACATCGTAAAGAAGTTTCAAAGAATGCTTCTGTCTAGGTTTTATGTGAAGGTATTTCCTTTTCCACCATAGGCCTCAAAGCGCTCCAAATGAACACTTGCAGATTCTACAAAAAGAGTGTTTCAAAACTGCTCTTTCAAAAGAAGTGTTCAACTCTGTGAGGTGGATTCATACTTCACAAAGCAGTTTCTCAGAACGCTTCTGTTTAGTTTTTATGGGAAGATATTCCCGTTTCCAACGAAGGCCTGAAAGGGCTCCAAATAACCACTTGCAGATTCTGCAGAAACACAGTTTCAAAACTGCTCTATTAAAAGGAAGGCTTATCTCTCCGAGCTGAATGCACACATCATAAAGAGGTTTCTGAGAATGCTTCTCCCTGGTTTATAAGTGA
Source organism: Pongo pygmaeus (assembly GCF_028885625.2). Taxonomy (NCBI): domain Eukaryota; kingdom Metazoa; phylum Chordata; class Mammalia; order Primates; family Hominidae; genus Pongo; species Pongo pygmaeus. The sequence goes on from NC_085930.1 coordinate 24,624,187, forward strand.
AGATATTTCCTTTTCCACCATAGGCCTCAAAGCGCTCCAAATGAACACTTGCAGATTCTACAAAAAGAGTGTTTCAAAACAGTTCTTTCAAAGGAAGTGTTCAACTCTGTGAGTTGGATTCATACTACACAAAGCAGTTTCACAGAACGCTTCTCTTTATTTTTTATGGGAAGATATTCCCGTTTCCAACGAAGGCCTGAAAGGGCTCCAAATATCCACTTGCAGATTCTGCAAAAATAGAGTTTCAAAACTGCTCTGTTAAAAGGAAGGCTTATCTCTCTGAGTTGAATGCAGACATCATAAAGAGGTTTCTGAGAATGATTCTGCCTGGTTTATATGTGAAGATATTTCCTTTTCCACCATAGGCCTCAAAGCGCTCCAAATGAACACTTGCAGATTCTACAAAAAGAGTGTTTCAAAACTGCTCTTTCAAAAGAAGTGTTCAACTCTGTGAGTTGGATTCATACTTCACAAAGCAGTTTCTCAGAACGCTTCTGTTTAGTTTTTATGGGAAGATATTCCCGTTTCCAACGAAGGCCTGAAATGGCTCCAAATATCCACTTGCAGATTCTGCCAAAACAGAGTTTCAAAACTGCTCTATCAAAAGGAGGGCTTATCACTCCGAGTTCAGTGCACACATCATAAAGAGTTTTCTGAGAATGCTTCTGCCTGGTTTATAAGTGAAGATATTTCCTTTTCCACCATAGGCCTCAAAGCGCTACAAATGAACACTTGCAGATTCTACAAAAAGAGTGTTTCATAACTGCTCTAGCAAAGGAAAGGTTCAACTCTGTGAGTTGAGCACACACATCACAAAGCAGTTTGTGAGAATGTTTCTGTCCAGTTTTTATGAGAAGATATTCCCGCTTCTAACAAAGGCCTGAAAGAGCTCTAAATATCCACTTGCAGATGCTGCAAAAAGACTCTTTCCAAACTGCTCCATGAAAAGGAAGGTTCAACTCTGTGAGTTGAATGCACACATCATAAAGAAGTTTCAAAGAATGCTTCTGTCTAGGTTTTATGTGAAGATATTTCCTTTTCCACCATAGGCCTCAAAGCGCTCCAAATGAACACTTGCAGATTCTACAAAAAGAGTGTTTCAAAACTGCTCTTTCAAAAGAAGTGTTCAACTCTGTGAGTTGGATTCATACTTCACAAAGCAGTTTCACAGAACTCTTCTGTTTAGTATTTATGGGAAGATATTCCCGTTTCCAACGAAGGCCTGAAAGGACTCCAAATATCCACTTGCAGATTCTGCAAAAACACAGTTTCAAAACTGCTCTATCAAAAGGAAGGCTTATCTCTCCGAGTTGAATGCACACATCATAAAGAGGTTTCTGAGAATGCTTCTGCCTGTTTTATAAGTGAAGATATTTCCTTTTCCACCATAGGCCTCAAAGCGCTCCAAATGAACACTTGCAGATTCTACAAAAAGAGTGTTTCAAAACTGCTCTTTCAAAAGAAGTGTTCAACTCTGTGAGTTGGATTCATACTTCACAAGGCAGTTTCACAGAACGCTTCTGTTTAGTTTTTATGGGAAGATATTCCCGTTTCCAACGAAGGCCTGAAATGGCTCCAAATATCCACTTGCAGATTCTGCCAAAACAGAGTTTCAAAACTGCTCTATCAAAAGGAAGGCTTATCACTCCGAGTTCAATGCACACATCATAAAGTGTTTTCTGAGAATGCTTCTGCCTGGTTTATAACTGAAGATATTTCCTTTTCCACCATAGGCCTCAAAGCGCTACAAATGAACACTTGCAGATTCTACAAAAAGAGTGTTTCATAACTGCTCTAGCAAAGGAAAGGTTCGACTCTGTGAGTTGAACACACACATCACAAAGCAGTTTGTGAGAATGCTTCTGTCCAGTTTTTATGAGAAGATAATCCTGCTTCTAACAAAGGCCTGAAAGAGCTCCAAATATCCACTTGCAGATGCTGCAAAAAGAGTCTTTCCAAACTGCTCCATGAAAAGGAAGGTTCAACTCTGTCAGTTGAATGCACACATCATAAAGCAGTTTCAAAGAATGCTTCTGTCTAGGTTTTATGTGAAGATATTTCCTTTTCCACCATAGGCCTCAAAGCGCTCCAAATGAACACTTGCAGATTGTACAAAAAGAGTGTTTCAAAACTGCTCTTTCAAAAGAAGTGTTCAACTCTGTGAGTTGGATTCATACGTCACAAAGCAGTTTCTCAGAACGCTTCTGTTTAGTTTTTATGGGAAGATATTCCGGTTTCCAACGAAGGTCTCAAAGGGCTCCGAATAACCAATTGCAGAGTCTGCAAAAACACAGTTTCAAAACTGCTCTATCAAAAGGAAGGCTTATCTCTCCGAGCTGAATGCACACATCATAAAGAGGTTTCTGAGAATGCTTCTCCCTGGTTTATAAGTGAAGATATTTCCTTTTCCACCATAGGCCTCAAAGCGCTCCAAATGAACACTTGCAGATTCTACAAAAAGAGTGTTTCAAAACAGCTCTTTCAAAGGAAGTGTTCAACTCTGTGAGTTGGATTCATACTACACAAAGCAGTTTCACAGAACGCTTCTCTTTAGTTTTTATGGGAAGATATTCCCGTTTCCAACGAAGGCCTGAAAGGGCTCCAAATATCCACTTGCAGATTCTGCCAAAACAGAGTTTCAAAACTGCTCTATCAAAAGGAAGGCTTATCACTCCCAGTTGAATGCACACATCATAAAGAGTTTTCTGAGAATGCTTCGGCCTGGTTTATAAGTGAAGATATTTCCTTTTCCACCATAGGCCTCAAAGCGCTCCAAATGAACACTTACAGATTCTACAAAAAGAGTGTTTCATAACTGCTCTAGCAAAGGAAAGGTTCAACTCTGTGAGTTGAACACACACATCACAAAGCAGTTTGTGAGAATGCTTCTGTCCAGTTTTTATGAGAAGATATTCCCGCTTCTAACAAAGGCCTGAAAGAGCTCCAAATATCCACTTGCAGATGCTGCAAAAAGAGTCTTTCCAAACTGCTCCATGAAAAGGAAGGTTCAACTCTGTGAGTTGAATGCACACATCATAAAGAAGTTTCAAAGAATGCTTCTGTCTAGGTTTTATGTGAAGATATTTCCTTTTCCACCATAGGCCTCAAAGCGCTCCAAATGAACACTTGCAGATTCAACAAAAAGAGTGTTTCAAAACTGCTCTTTCAAAAGAAGTGTTCAACTCTGTGAGTTGGATTCATACTTCACAAAGCAGTTTCACAGAACTCTTCTGTTTAGTATTTATGGGAAGATATTCCCGTTTCCAACGAAGGCCTGAAAGGACTCCAAATATCCACTTGCAGATTCTGCAAAAACACAGTTTCAAAACTGCTCTATCAAAAGGAAGGCTTATCTCTCCGAGTTGAATGCACACATCATAAAGAGGTTTCTGAGAATGCTTCTGCCTGGTTTATAAGTGAAGATATTTCCTTTTCCACCATAGGCCTCAAAGCGCTCCAAATGAACACTTGCAGATTCTACAAAAAGAGTGTTTCAAAACTGCTCTTTCAAAAGAAGTGTTCAACTCTGTGAGTTGGATTCATACTTCACAAGGCAGTTTCACAGAACGCTTCTGTTTAGTTTTTATGGGAAGATATTCCCCTTTCCAACGAAGGCCTGAAATGGCTCCAAATATCCACTTGCAGATTCTGCCAAAACAGAGTTTCAAAACTGCTCTATCAAAAGGAAGGCTTATCACTCCGAGTTCAATGCACACATCATAAAGTGTTTTCTGAGAATGCTTCTGCCTGGTTTATAAGTGAAGATATTTCCTTTTCCACCATAGGCCTCAAAGCGCTACAAATGAACACTTGCAGATTCTACAAAAAGAGTGTTTCATAACTGCTCTAGCAAAGGAAAGGTTCAACTCTGTGAGTTGAACACACACATCACAAAGCAGTTTGTGAGAATGCTTCTGTCCAGTTTTTATGAGAAGATATTCCTGCTTCTAACAAAGGCCTGAAAGAGCTCCAAATATCCACTTGCAGATGCTGCAAAAAGAGTCTTTCCAAACTGCTCCATGAAAAGGAAGGTTCAACTCTGTCAGTTGAATGCACACATCATAAAGCAGTTTCAAAGAATGCTTCTGTCTAGGTTTTATGTGAAGATATTTCCTTTTCCACCATAGGCCTCAAAGCGCTCCAAATGAACACTTGCAGATTCTACAAAAAGAGTGTTTCAAAACTGCTCTTTCAAAAGAAGTGTTCAACTCTGTGAGGTGGATTCATACTTCACAAAGCAGTTTCTCAGAACGCTTCTGTTTAGTTTTTGTGGGAAGATATTCCCGTTTCCAACGAAGGTCTGAAAGGGCTCCAAATAACCACTTGCAGATTCTGCAGAAACACAGTTTCAAAACTGCTCTATTAAAGGGAAGGCTTATCTCTCCGAGCTGAATGCACACATCATAAAGAGGTTTCTGAGAATGCTTCTCCCTGGTTTATAAGTGAAGATATTTCCTTTTCCACCATAGGCCTCAAAGCGCTCCAAATGAACACTTGCAGATTCTACAAAAAGAGTGTTTCAAAACAGCTCTTTCAAAGGAAGTGTTCAACTCCGTGAGTTGGATTCATACTACACAAAGCAGTTTCACAGAACGCTTCTCTTTATTTTTTATGGGAAGATATTCCCGTTTCCAACGAAGGCCTGAAAGGGCTCCAAATATCCACTTGCAGATTCTGCAAAAATAGAGTTTCAAAACTGCTCTGTTAAAAGGAAGGCTTATCTCTCTGAGTTGAATGCAGACATCATAAAGAGGTTTCTGAGAATGCTTCTGCCTGGTTTATATGTGAAGATATTTCCTTTTCCACCATAGGCCTCAAAGCGCTCCAAATGAACACTTGCAGATTCTACAAAAGGAGTGTTTCATAACTGCTCTAGCAAAGGAAAGGTTCAACTCTGTGAGTTGAACACACACATCACAAAGCAGTTTGTGAGAATGCTTCTGTCCAGTTTTTAAGAGAAGATATTCCCGCTTCTAACAAAGGCCTGAAAGAGCTCCAAATATCCACTTGCAGATGCTGCAAAAAGACTCTTTCCAAATTGCTCCATGAAAAGGAAGGTTCAACTCTGTGAGTTGAATGCACACATCGTAAAGAAGTTTCAAAGAATGCTTCTGTCTAGGTTTTATGTGAAGGTATTTCCTTTTCCACCATAGGCCTCAAAGCGCTCCAAATGAACACTTGCAGATTCTACAAAAAGAGTGTTTCAAAACTGCTCTTTCAAAAGAAGTGTTCAACTCTGTGAGGTGGATTCATACTTCACAAAGCAGTTTCTCAGAACGCTTCTGTTTAGTTTTTATGGGAAGATATTCCCGTTTCCAACGAAGGCCTGAAAGGGCTCCAAATAACCACTTGCAGATTCTGCAGAAACACAGTTTCAAAACTGCTCTATTAAAAGGAAGGCTTTTCTCTCCGAGCTGAATGCACACATCATAAAGAGGTTTCTGAGAATGCTTCTCCCTGGTTTATAAGTGAAGATATTTCCTTTTCCACCATAGGCCTCAAAGCGCTCCAAATGAACACTTGCAGATTCTACAAAAAGAGTGTTTCAAAACAGCTCTTTCAAAGGAAGTGTTCAACTCTGTGAGTTGGATTCATACTACACAAAGCAGTTTCACAGAACGCTTCTCTTTATTTTTTATGGGAAGATATTCCCGTTTCCAACGAAGGCCTGAAAGGGCTCCAAATATCCACTTGCAGATTCTGCAAAAATAGAGTTTCAAAACTGCTCTGTTAAAAGGAAGGCTTATCTCTCTGAGTTGAATGCAGACATCATAAAGAGGTTTCTGAGAATGATTCTGCCTGGTTTATATGTGAAGATATTTCCTTTTCCACCATAGGCCTCAAAGCGCTCCAAATGAACACTTGCAGATTCTACAAAAAGAGTGTTTCAAAACTGCTCTTTCAAAAGAAGTGTTCAACTCTGTGAGTTGGATTCATACTTCACAAAGCAGTTTCTCAGAACGCTTCTGTTTAGTTTTTATGGGAAGATATTCCCGTTTCCAACGAAGGTCTGAAAGGGCTCCAAATAACCACTTGCAGATTCTGCAGAAACACAGTTTCAAAACTGCTCTATCAAAAGGAAGGCTTATCTCTCCGAGCTGAATGCACACATCATAAAGAGGTTTCTGAGAATGCTTCTCCCTGGTTTATAAGTGAAGATATTTCCTTTTCCACCATAGGCCTCAAAGCGCTCCAAATGAACACTTGCAGATTCTACAAAAAGAGTGTTTCAAAACAGCTCTTTCAAAGGAAGTGTTCAACTCTGTGAGTTGGATTCATACTACACAAAGCAGTTTCACAGAACGCTTCTCTTTAGTTTTTATGGGAAGATATTCCCGTTTCCAACGAAGGCCTGAAAGGGCTCCAAATATCCACTTGCAGATTCTGCCAAAACAGAGTTTCAAAACTGCTCTATCAAAAGGAAGGCTTATCACTCCCAGTTGAATGCACACATCATAAAGAGTTTTCTGAGAATGCTTCGGCCTGGTTTATAAGTGAAGATATTTCCTTTTCCACCATAGGCCTCAAAGCGCTACAAATGAACACTTGCAGATTCTACAAAAAGAGTGTTTCATAACTGCTCTAGCAAAGGAAAGGTTCAACTCTGTGAGTTGAACACACACATCACAAAGCAGTTTGTGAGAATGCTTCTGTCCAGTTTTTATGAGAAGATATTCCCGCTTCTAACAAAGGCCTGAAAGAGCTCCAAATATCCACTTGCAGATGCTGCAAAAAGACTCTTTCCAAACTGCTCCATGAAAAGGAAGGTTCAACTCTGTGAGTTGAATGCACACATCATAAAGAAGTTTCAAAGAATGCTTCTGTCTAGGTTTTATGTGAAGATATTTCCTTTTCCACCATAGGCCTCAAAGCGCTCCAAATGAACACTTGCAGATTCTACAAAAAGAGTGTTTCAAAACTGCTCTTTCAAAAGAAGTGTTCAACTCTGTGAGTTGGATTCATGCTTCACAAAGCAGTTTCACAGAACTCTTCTGTTTAGTATTTATGGGAAGATATTCCCGTTTCCAACGAAGGCCTGAAAGGACTCCAAATATCCACTTGCAGATTCTGCAAAAACACAGTTTCAAAACTGCTCTATCAAAAGGAAGGCTTATCTCTCCGAGTTGAATGCACACATCATAAAGAGGTTTCTGAGAATGCTTCTGCCTGGTTTATAAGTGAAGATATTTCCTTTTCCACCATAGGCCTCAAAGCGCTCCAAATGAACACTTGCAGATTCTACAAAAAGAGTGTTTCAAAACTGCTCTTTCAAAAGAAGTGTTCAACTCTGTGAGTTGGATTCATACTTCACAAGGCAGTTTCACAGAACGCTTCTGTTTAGATTTATGGGAAGATATTCCCGTTTCCAACGAAGGCCTGAAATGGCTCCAAATATCCACTTGCAGATTCTGCCAAAACAGAGTTTCAAAACTGCTCTATCAAAAGGAAGGCTTATCACTCCGAGTTCAATGCACACATCATAAAGTGTTTTCTGAGAATGCTTCTGCCTGGTTTATAAGTGAAGATATTTCCTTTTCCACCATAGGCCTCAAAGCGCTACAAATGAACACTTGCAGATTCTACAAAAAGAGTGTTTCATAACTGCTCTAGCAAAGGAAAGGTTCAACTCTGTGAGTTGAACACACACATCACAAAGCAGTTTGTGAGAATGCTTCTGTCCAGTTTTTATGAGAAGATATTCCTGCTTCTAACAAAGGCCTGAAAGAGCTCCAAATATCCACTTGCAGATGCTGCAAAAAGAGTCTTTCCAAACTGCTCCATGAAAAGGAAGGTTCAACTCTGTCAGTTGAATGCACACATCATAAAGCAGTTTCAAAGAATGCTTCTGTCTAGGTTTTATGTGAAGATATTTCCTTTTCCACCATAGGCCTCAAAGCGCTCCAAATGAACACTTGCAGATTCTACAAAAAGAGTGTTTCAAAACTGCTCTTTCAAAAGAAGTGTTCAACTCTGTGAGGTGGATTCATACTTCACAAAGCAGTTTCTCAGAACGCTTCTGTTTAGTTTTTATGGGAAGATATTCCCGTTTCCAACGAAGGTCTGAAAGGGCTCCAAATAACCACTTGCAGATTCTGCAGAAACACAGTTTCAAAACTGCTCTATTAAAGGGAAGGCTTATCTCTCCGAGCTGAATGCACACATCATAAAGAGGTTTCTGAGAATGCTTCTCCCTGGTTTATAAGTGAAGATATTTCCTTTTCCACCATAGGCCTCAAAGCGCTCCAAATGAACACTTGCAGATTCTACAAAAAGAGTGTTTCAAAACAGCTGTTTCAAAGGAAGTGTTCAACTCTGTGAGTTGGATTCATACTACACAAAGCAGTTTCACAGAACGCTTCTCTTTATTTTTTACGGGAAGATATTCCCGTTTCCAACGAAGGCCTGAAAGGGCTCCAAATATCCACTTGCAGATTCTGCAAAAATAGAGTTTCAAAACTGCTCTGTTAAAAGGAAGGCTTATCTCTCTGAGTTGAATGCAGACATCATAAAGAGGTTTCTGAGAATGCTTCTGCCTGGTTTATATGTGAAGATATTTCCTTTTCCACCATAGGCCTCAAAGCGCTCCAAATGAACACTTGCAGATTCTACAAAAGGAGTGTTTCATAACTGCTCTAGCAAAGGAAAGGTACAACTCTGTGAGTTGAACACACACATCACAAAGCAGTTTGTGAGAATGCTTCTGTCCAGTTTTTAAGAGAAGATATTCCCGCTTCTAACAAAGGCCTGAAAGAGCTCCAAATATCCACTTGCAGATGCTGCAAAAAGACTCTTTCCAAATTGCTCCATGAAAAGGAAGGTTCAACTCTGTGAGTTGAATGCACACATCGTAAAGAAGTTTCAAAGAATGCTTCTGTCTAGGTTTTATGTGAAGGTATTTCCTTTTCCACCATAGGCCTCAAAGCGCTCCAAATGAACACTTGCAGATTCTACAAAAAGAGTGTTTCAAAACTGCTCTTTCAAAAGAAGTGTTCAACTCTGTGAGGTGGATTCATACTTCACAAAGCAGTTTCTCAGCACGCTTCTGTTTAGTTTTTATGGGAAGATATTCCCGTTTCCAACGAAGGCCTGAAAGGGCTCCAAATATCCACTTGCAGATTCTGCAAAAACACAGTTTCAAAACTGCTCTATCAAAAGGAAGGCTTATCTCTCCGAGTTCAATGCACACATCATAAAGAGGTTTCTGAGAATGCTTCTGCCTGGTTTATAAGTGAAGATATTTCCTTTTCCACCATAGGTCTCAAAGCGCTCCAAATGAACACTTGCAGATTCTACAAAAAGAGTGTTTCAAAACTGCTCTTTCAAAAGAAGTGTTCAACTCTGTGAGTTGGATTCATACTTCACAAGGCAGTTTCACAGAACGCTTCTGTTTAGTTTTTATGGGAAGATATTCCCGTTTCCAACGAAGGCCTGAAATGGCTCCAAATATCCACTTGCAGATTCTGCCAAAACAGAGTTTCAAAACTGCTCTATCAAAAGGAAGGCTTATCACTCCGAGTTCAATGCACACATCATAAAGTGTTTTCTGAGAATGCTTCTGCCTGGTTTATAAGTGAAGATATTTCCTTTTCCACCATAGGCCTCAAAGCGCTACAAATGAACACTTGCAGATTCTACAAAAAGAGTGTTTCATAACTGCTCTAGCAAAGGAAAGGTTCAACTCTGTGAGTTGAACACACACATCACAAAGCAGTTTGTGAGAATGCTTCTGTCCAGTTTTTATGAGAAGATATTCCTGCTTCTAACAAAGGCCTGAAAGAGCTCCAAATATCCACTTGCAGATGCTGCAAAAAGAGTCTTTCCAAACTGCTCCATGAAAAGGAAGGTTCAACTCTGTGAGTTGAATGCACACATCATAAAGCAGTTTCAAAGAATGCTTCTGTCTAGGTTTTATGTGAAGATATTTCCTTTTCCACCATAGGCCTCAAAGCGCTCCAAATGAACACTTGCAGATTCTACAAAAAGAGTGTTTCAAAACTGCTCTTTCAAAAGAAGTGTTCAACTCTGTGAGGTGGATTCATACTTCACAAAGCAGTTTCTCAGAACGCTTCTGTTTAGTTTTTATGGGAAGATATTCCCGTTTCCAACGAAGGTCTGAAAGGGCTCCAAATAACCACTTGCAGATTCTGCAGAAACACAGTTTCAAAACTGCTCTATTAAAGGGAAGGCTTATCTCTCCGAGCTGAATGCACACATCATAAAGAGGTTTCTGAGAATGCTTCTCCCTGGTTTATAAGTGAAGATATTTCCTTTTCCACCATAGGCCTCAAAGCGCTCCAAATGAACACTTGCAGATTCTACAAAAAGAGTGTTTCAAAACAGCTCTTTCAAAGGAAGTGTTCAACTCTGTGAGTTGGATTCATACTACACAAAGCAGTTTCACAGAACGCTTCTCTTTATTTTTTATGGGAAGATATTCCCGTTTCCAACGAAGGCCTGTAAGGGCTCCAAATATCCACTTGCAGATTCTGCAAAAATAGAGTTTCAAAACTGCTCTGTTAAAAGGAAGGCTTATCTCTCTGAGTTGAATGCAGACATCATAAAGAGGTTTCTGAGAATGATTCTGCCTGGTTTATATGTGAAGATATTTCCTTTTCCATCATAGGCCTCAAAGCGCTCCAAATGAACACTTGCAGATTCTACAAAAAGAGTGTTTCAAAACTGATCTTTCAAAAGAAGTGTTCAACTCTGTGAGTTGGATTCATACGTCACAAAGCAGTTTCTCAGAACGCTTCTGTTTAGTTTTTATGGGAAGATATTCCCGTTTCCAACGAAGGTCTCAAAGGGCTCCGAATAACCACTTGCAGATTCTGCAAAAACACAGTTTCAAAACTGCTCTATCAAAAGGAAGGCTTATCTCTCCGAGCTGAATGCACACATCATAAAGTGGTTTCTGAGAATGCTTCTCCCTGGTTTATAAGTGAAGATATTTCCTTTTCCACCATAGGCCTCAAAGCGCTCCAAATGAACACTTGCAGATTCTACAAAAAGAGTGTTTCAAAACAGCTCTTTCAAAGGAAGTGTTCAACTCTGTGAGTTGGATTCATACTACACAAAGCAGTTTCACAGAACGCTTCTCTTTAGTTTTTATGGGAAGATATTCCCGTTTCCAACGAAGGCCTGAAAGGGCTCCAAATATCCACTTGCAGATTCTGCCAAAACAGAGTTTCAAAACTGCTCTATCAAAAGGAAGGCTTATCACTCCCAGTTGAATGCACACATCATAAAGAGTTTTCTGAGAATGCTTCGGCCTGGTTTATAAGTGAAGATATTTCCTTTTCCACCATAGGCCTCAAAGCGCTACAAATGAACACTTGCAGATTCTACAAAAAGAGTGTTTCATAACTGCTCTAGCAAAGGAAAGGTTCAACTCTGTGAGTGGAACACACACATCACAAAGCAGTTTGTGAGAATGCTTCTGTCCAGTTTTTATGAGAAGATATTCCCGCTTCTAACAAAGGCCTGAAAGAGCTCCAAATATCCACTTGCAGATGCTGCAAAAAGACTCTTTCCAAACTGCTCCATGAAAAGGAAGGTTCAACTCTGTGAGTTGAATGCACACATCATAAAGAAGTTTCAAAGAATGCTTCTGTCTAGGTTTTATGTGAAGATATTTCCTTTTCCACCATAGGCCTCAAAGCGCTCCAAATGAACACTTGCAGATTCTACAAAAAGAGTGTTTCAAAACTGCTCTTTCAAAAGAAGTGTTCAACTCTGTGAGTTGGATTCATGCTTCACAAAGCAGTTTCACAGAACTCTTCTGTTTAGTATTTATGGGAAGATATTCCCGTTTCCAACGAAGGCCTGAAAGGACTCCAAATATCCACTTGCAGATTCTGCAAAAACACAGTTTCAAAACTGCTCTATCAAAAGGAAGGCTTATCTCTCCGAGTTGAATGCACACATCATAAAGAGGTTTCTGAGAATGCTTCTGCCTGGTTTATAAGTGAAGATATTTCCTTTTCCACCATAGGCCTCAAAGCGCTCCAAATGAACACTTGCAGATTCTACAAAAAGAGTGTTTCAAAACTGCTCTTTCAAAAGAAGTGTTCAACTCTGTGAGTTGGATTCATACTTCACAAGGCAGTTTCACAGAACGCTTCTGTTTAGTTTTTATGGGAAGATATTCCCGTTTCCAACGAAGGCCTGAAATGGCTCCAAATATCCACTTGCAGATTCTGCCAAAACAGAGTTTCAAAACTGCTCTATCAAAAGGAAGGCTTATCACTCCGAGTTCAATGCACACATCATAAAGTGTTTTCTGAGAATGCTTCTGCCTGGTTTATAAGTGAAGATATTTCCTTTTCCACCATAGGCCTCAAAGCGCTACAAATGAACACTTGCAGATTCTACAAAAAGAGTGTTTCATAACTGCTCTAGCAAAGGAAAGGTTCAACTCTGTGAGTTGAACACACACATCACAAAGCAGTTTGTGAGAATGCTTCTGTCCAGTTTTTATGAGAAGATATTCCTGCTTCTAACAAAGGCCTGAAAGAGCTCCAAATATCCACTTGCAGATGCTGCAAAAAGAGTCTTTCCAAACTGCTCCATGAAAAGGAAGGTTCAACTCTGTCAGTTGAATGCACACATCATAAAGCAGTTTCAAAGAATGCTTCTGTCTAGGTTTTATGTGAAGATATTTCCTTTTCCACCATAGGCCTCAAAGCGCTCCAAATGAACACTTGCAGATTCTACAAAAAGAGTGTTTCAAAACTGCTCTTTCAAAAGAAGTGTTCAACTCTGTGAGGTGGATTCATACTTCACAAAGCAGTTTCTCAGAACGCTTCTGTTTAGTTTTTATGGGAAGATATTCCCGTTTCCAACGAAGGTCTGAAAGGGCTCCAAATAACCACTTGCAGATTCTGCAGAAACACAGTTTCAAAACTGCTCTATTAAAGGGAAGGCTTATCTCTCCGAGCTGAATGCACACATCATAAAGAGGTTTCTGAGAATGCTTCTCCCTGGTTTATAAGTGAAGATATTTCCTTTTCCACCATAGGCCTCAAAGCGCTCCAAATGAACACTTGCAGATTCTACAAAAAGAGTGTTTCAAAACAGCTCTTTCAAAGGAAGTGTTCAACTCTGTGAGTTGGATTCATACTACACAAAGCAGTTTCACAGAACGCTTCTCTTTATTTTTTACGGGAAGATATTCCCGTTTCCAACGAAGGCCTGAAAGGGCTCCAAATATCCACTTGCAGATTCTGCAAAAATAGAGTTTCAAAACTGCTCTGTTAAAAGGAAGGCTTATCTCTCTGAGTTGAATGCAGACATCATAAAGAGGTTTCTGAGAATGCTTCTGCCTGGTTTATATGTGAAGATATTTCCTTTTCCACCATAGGCCTCAAAGCGCTCCAAATGAACACTTGCAGATTCTACAAAAGGAGTGTTTCATAACTGCTCTAGCAAAGGAAAGGTTCAACTCTGTGAGTTGAACACACACATCACAAAGCAGTTTGTGAGAATGCTTCTGTCCAGTTTTTAAGAGAAGATATTCCCGCTTCTAACAAAGGCCTGAAAGAGCTCCAAATATCCACTTGCAGATGCTGCAAAAAGACTCTTTCCAAATTGCTCCATGAAAAGGAAGGTTCAACTCTGTGAGTTGAATGCACACATCGTAAAGAAGTTTCAAAGAATGCTTCTGTCTAGGTTTTATGTGAAGGTATTTCCTTTTCCACCATAGGCCTCAAAGCGCTCCAAATGAACACTTGCAGATTCTACAAAAAGAGTGTTTCAAAACTGCTCTTTCAAAAGAAGTGTTCAACTCTGTGAGGTGGATTCATACTTCACAAAGCAGTTTCTCAGAACGCTTCTGTTTAGTTTTTATGGGAAGATATTCCCGTTTCCAACGAAGGCCTGAAAGGGCTCCAAATAACCACTTGCAGATTCTGCAGAAACACAGTTTCAAAACTGCTCTATTAAAAGGAAGGCTTATCTCTCCGAGCTGAATGCACACATCATAAAGAGGTTTCTGAGAATGCTTCTCCCTGGTTTATAAGTGAAGATATTTCCTTTTCCACCATAGGCCTCAAAGCGCTCCAAATGAACACTTGCAGATTCTACAAAAAGAGTGTTTCAAAACAGTTCTTTCAAAGGAAGTGTTCAACTCTGTGAGTTGGATTCATACTACACAAAGCAGTTTCACAGAACGCTTCTCTTTATTTTTTATGGGAAGATATTCCCGTTTCCAACGAAGGCCTGAAAGGGCTCCAAATATCCACTTGCAGATTCTGCAAAAATAGAGTTTCAAAACTGCTCTGTTAAAAGGAAGGCTTATCTCTCTGAGTTGAATGCAGACATCATAAAGAGGTTTCTGAGAATGATTCTGCCTGGTTTATATGTGAAGATATTTCCTTTTCCACCATAGGCCTCAAAGCGCTCCAAATGAACACTTGCAGATTCTACAAAAAGAGTGTTTCAAAACTGCTCTTTCAAAAGAAGTGTTCAACTCTGTGAGTTGGATTCATACTTCACAAAGCAGTTTCTCAGAACGCTTCTGTTTAGTTTTTATGGGAAGATATTCCCGTTTCCAACGAAGGCCTGAAATGGCTCCAAATATCCACTTGCAGATTCTGCCAAAACAGAGTTTCAAAACTGCTCTATCAAAAGGAGGGCTTATCACTCCGAGTTCAGTGCACACATCATAAAGAGTTTTCTGAGAATGCTTCTGCCTGGTTTATAAGTGAAGATATTTCCTTTTCCACCATAGGCCTCAAAGCGCTACAAATGAACACTTGCAGATTCTACAAAAAGAGTGTTTCATAACTGCTCTAGCAAAGGAAAGGTTCAACTCTGTGAGTTGAGCACACACATCACAAAGCAGTTTGTGAGAATGTTTCTGTCCAGTTTTTATGAGAAGATATTCCCGCTTCTAACAAAGGCCTGAAAGAGCTCTAAATATCCACTTGCAGATGCTGCAAAAAGACTCTTTCCAAACTGCTCCATGAAAAGGAAGGTTCAACTCTGTGAGTTGAATGCACACATCATAAAGAAGTTTCAAAGAATGCTTCTGTCTAGGTTTTATGTGAAGATATTTCCTTTTCCACCATAGGCCTCAAAGCGCTCCAAATGAACACTTGCAGATTCTACAAAAAGAGTGTTTCAAAACTGCTCTTTCAAAAGAAGTGTTCAACTCTGTGAGTTGGATTCATACTTCACAAAGCAGTTTCACAGAACTCTTCTGTTTAGTATTTATGGGAAGATATTCCCGTTTCCAACGAAGGCCTGAAAGGACTCCAAATATCCACTTGCAGATTCTGCAAAAACACAGTTTCAAAACTGCTCTATCAAAAGGAAGGCTTATCTCTCCGAGTTGAATGCACACATCATAAAGAGGTTTCTGAGAATGCTTCTGCCTGTTTTATAAGTGAAGATATTTCCTTTTCCACCATAGGCCTCAAAGCGCTCCAAATGAACACTTGCAGATTCTACAAAAAGAGTGTTTCAAAACTGCTCTTTCAAAAGAAGTGTTCAACTCTGTGAGTTGGATTCATACTTCACAAGGCAGTTTCACAGAACGCTTCTGTTTAGTTTTTATGGGAAGATATTCCCGTTTCCAACGAAGGCCTGAAATGGCTCCAAATATCCACTTGCAGATTCTGCCAAAACAGAGTTTCAAAACTGCTCTATCAAAAGGAAGGCTTATCACTCCGAGTTCAATGCACACATCATAAAGTGTTTTCTGAGAATGCTTCTGCCTGGTTTATAACTGAAGATATTTCCTTTTCCACCATAGGCCTCAAAGCGCTACAAATGAACACTTGCAGATTCTACAAAAAGAGTGTTTCATAACTGCTCTAGCAAAGGAAAGGTTCGACTCTGTGAGTTGAACACACACATCACAAAGCAGTTTGTGAGAATGCTTCTGTCCAGTTTTTATGAGAAGATATTCCTGCTTCTAACAAAGGCCTGAAAGAGCTCCAAATATCCACTTGCAGATGCTGCAAAAAGAGTCTTTCCAAACTGCTCCATGAAAAGGAAGGTTCAACTCTGTCAGTTGAATGCACACATCATAAAGCAGTTTCAAAGAATGCTTCTGTCTAGGTTTTATGTGAAGATATTTCCTTTTCCACCATAGGCCTCAAAGCGCTCCAAATGAACACTTGCAGATTGTACAAAAAGAGTGTTTCAAAACTGCTCTTTCAAAAGAAGTGTTCAACTCTGTGAGTTGGATTCATACGTCACAAAGCAGTTTCTCAGAACGCTTCTGTTTAGTTTTTATGGGAAGATATTCCGGTTTCCAACGAAGGTCTCAAAGGGCTCCGAATAACCAATTGCAGAGTCTGCAAAAACACAGTTTCAAAACTGCTCTATCAAAAGGAAGACTTATCTCTCCGAGCTGAATGCACACATCATAAAGAGGTTTCTGAGAATGCTTCTCCCTGGTTTATAAGTGAAGATATTTCCTTTTCCACCATAGGCCTCAAAGCGCTCCAAATGAACACTTGCAGATTCTACAAAAAGAGTGTTTCAAAACAGCTCTTTCAAAGGAAGTGTTCAACTCTGTGAGTTGGATTCATACTACACAAAGCAGTTTCACAGAACGCTTCTCTTTAGTTTTTATGGGAAGATATTCCCGTTTCCAACGAAGGCCTGAAAGGGCTCCAAATATCCACTTGCAGATTCTGCCAAAACAGAGTTTCAAAACTGCTCTATCAAAAGGAAGGCTTATCACTCCCAGTTGAATGCACACATCATAAAGAGTTTTCTGAGAATGCTTCGGCCTGGTTTATAAGTGAAGATATTTCCTTTTCCACCATAGGCCTCAAAGCGCTCCAAATGAACACTTACAGATTCTACAAAAAGAGTGTTTCATAACTGCTCTAGCAAAGGAAAGGTTCAACTCTGTGAGTTGAACACACACATCACAAAGCAGTTTGTGAGAATGCTTCTGTCCAGTTTTTATGAGAAGATATTCCCGCTTCTAACAAAGGCCTGAAAGAGCTCCAAATATCCACTTGCAGATGCTGCAAAAAGACTCTTTCCAAACTGCTCCATGAAAAGGAAGGTTCAACTCTGTGAGTTGAATGCACACATCATAAAGAAGTTTCAAAGAATGCTTCTGTCTAGGTTTTATGTGAAGATATTTCCTTTTCCACCATAGGCCTCAAAGCGCTCCAAATGAACACTTGCAGATTCTACAAAAAGAGTGTTTCAAAACTGCTCTTTCAAAAGAAGTGTTCAACTCTGTGAGTTGGATTCATACTTCACAAAGCAGTTTCACAGAACTCTTCTGTTTAGTATTTATGGGAATATATTCCCGTTTCCAACGAAGGCCTGAAAGGACTCCAAATATCCACTTGCAGATTCTGCAAAAACACAGTTTCAAAACTGCTCTATCAAAAGGAAGGCTTATCTCTCCGAGTTGAATGCACACATCATAAAGAGGTTTCTGAGAATGCTTCTGCCTGGTTTATAAGTGAAGATATTTCCTTTTCCACCATAGGCCTCAAAGCGCTCCAAATGAACACTTGCAGATTCTACGAAAAGAGTGTTTCAAAACTGCTCTTTCAAAAGAAGTGTTCAACTCTGTGAGTTGGATTCATACTTCACAAGGCAGTTTCACAGAACGCTTCTGTTTAGTTTTTATGGGAAGATATTCCCGTTTCCAATGAAGGCCTGATATGGCTCCAAATATCCACTTGCAGATTCTGCCAAAACAGAGTTTCAAAACTGCTCTATCAAAAGGAAGGCTTATCACTCCGAGTTCAATGCACACATCATAAAGTGTTTTCTGAGAATGCTTCTGCCTGGTTTATAAGTGAAGATATTTCCTTTTCCACCATAGGCCTCAAAGCGCTACAAATGAACACTTGCAGATTCTACAAAAAGAGTGTTTCATAACTGCTCTAGCAAAGGAAAGGTTCAACTCTGTGAGTTGAACACACACATCACAAAGCAGTTTGTGAGAATGCTTCTGTCCAGTTTTTATGAGAAGATATTCCTGTTTCTAACAAAGGCCTGAAAGAGCTCCAAATATCCACTTGCAGATGCTGCAAAAGGAGTCTTTCCAAACTGCTCCATGAAAAGGAAGGTTCAACTCTGTCAGTTGAATGCACACATCATAAAGCAGTTTCAAAGAATGCTTCTGACTAGGTTTTATGTGAAGATATTTCCTTTTCCACCATAGGCCTCAAAGCGCTCCAAATGAACACTTGCAGATTCTACAAAAAGAGTGTTTCAAAACTGCTCTTTCAAAAGAAGTGTTCAACTCTGTGAGTTGGATTCATACGTCACAAAGCAGTTTCTCAGAACGCTTCTGTTTAGTTTTTATGGGAAGATATTCCCGTTTCCAACGAAGGTCTCAAAGGGCTCCGAATAACCACTTGCAGATTCTGCAAAAACACAGTTTCAAAACTGCTCTATCAAAAGGAAGGCTTATCTCTCCGAGCTGAATGCACACATCATAAAGAGGTTTCTGAGAATGCTTCTCCCTGGTTTATAAGTGAAGATATTTCCTTTTCCACCATAGGCCTCAAAGCGCTCCAAATGAACACTTGCAGATTCTACAAAAAGAGTGTTTCAAAACAGCTCTTTCAAAGGAAGTGTTCAACTCTGTGAGTTGGATTCATACTACACAAAGCAGTTTCACAGAACGCTTCTCTTTAGTTTTTATGGGAAGATATTCCCGTTTCCAACGAAGGCCTGAAAGGGCTCCAAATATCCACTTGCAGATTCTGCCAAAACAGAGTTTCAAAACTGCTCTATCAAAAGGAAGGCTTATCACTCCCAGTTGAATGCACACATCATAAAGAGTTTTCTGAGAATGCTTCGGCCTTGTTTATAAGTGAAGATATTTCCTTTTCCACCATAGGCCTCAAAGCGCTCCAAATGAACACTTACAGATTCTACAAAAAGCGTGTTTCATAACTGCTCTAGCAAAGGAAAGGTTCAACTCTGTGAGTGGAACACACACATCACAAAGCAGTTTGTGAGAATGCTTCTGTCCAGTTTTTATGAGAAGATATTCCCGCTTCTAACAAAGGCCTGAAAGAGCTCCAAATATCCACTTGCAGATGCTGCAAAAAGACTCTTTCCAAACTGCTCCATGAAAAGGAACGTTCAACTCTGTGAGTTGAATGCACACATCATAAAGAAGTTTCAAAGAATGCTTCTGTCTAGGTTTTATGTGAAGATATTTCCTTTTCCACCATAGGCCTCAAAGCGCTCCAAATGAACACTTGCAGATACTACAAAAAGAGTGTTTCAAAACTGCTCTTTCAAAAGAAGTGTTCAACTCTGTGAGTTGGATTCATACCTCACAAAGCAGTTTCACAGAACTCTTCTGTTTAGTATTTATGGGAAGATATTCCCGTTTCCAACGAAGGCCTGAAAGGACTCCAAATATCCACTTGCAGATTCTGCAAAAACACAGTTTCAAAACTGCTCTATCAAAAGGAAGGCTTATCTCTCCGAGTTGAATGCACACATGATAAAGAGGTTTCTGAGAATGCTTCTGCCTGGTTTATAAGTGAAGATATTTCCTTTTCCACCATAGGCCTCAAAGCGCTCCAAATGAACACTTGCAGATTCTACAAAAAGAGTGTTTCAAAACTGCTCTTTCAAAAGAAGTGTTCAACTCTGTGAGTTGGATTCATACTTCACAAGGCAGTTTCACAGAACGCTTCTGTTTAGTTTTTATGGGAAGATATTCCCGTTTCCAACGAAGGCCTGAAATGGCTCCAAATATCCACTTGCAGATTCTGCCAAAACAGAGTTTCAAAACTGCTCTATCAAAAGGAAGGCTTATCACTCCGAGTTCAATGCACACATCATAAAGTGTTTTCTGAGAATGCTTCTGCCTGGTTTATAAGTGAAGATATTTCCTTTTCCACCATAGGCCTCAAAGCGCTACAAATGAACACTTGCAGATTCTACAAAAAGAGTGTTTCATAACTGCTCTAGCAAAGGAAAGGTTCAACTCTGTGAGTTGAACACACACATCACAAAGCAGTTTGTGAGAATGCTTCTGTCCAGTTTTTATGAGAAGATATTCCTGCTTCTAACAAAGGCCTGAAAGAGCTCCAAATATCCACTTGCAGATGCTGCAAAAAGAGTCTTTCCAAACTGCTCCATGAAAAGGAAGGTTCAACTCTGTCAGTTGAATGCACACATCATAAAGCAGTTTCAAAGAATGCTTCTGTCCAGGTTTTATGTGAAGATATTTCCTTTTCCACCATAGGCCTCAAAGCGCTCCAAATGAACACTTGCAGATTCTACAAAAAGAGTGTTTCAAAACTGCTCTTTCAAAAGAAGTGTTCAACTCTGTGAGTTGGATTCATACGTCACAAAGCAGTTTCTCAGAACGCTTCTGTTTAGTTTTTATGGGAAGATATTCCCGTTTCCAACGAAGGTCTCAAAGGGCTCCGAATAACCACTTGCAGAGTCTGCAAAAACACAGTTTCAAAACTGCTCTATCAAAAGGAAGGCTTATCTCTCCGAGCTGAATGCACACATCATAAAGAGGTTTCTGAGAATGCTTCTCCCTGGTTTATAAGTGAAGATATTTCCTTTTCCAAAATAGGCCTCAAAGCGCTCCAAATGAACACTTGCAGATTCTACAAAAAGAGTGTTTCAAAACAGCTCTTTCAAAGGAAGTGTTCAACTCTGTGAGTTGGATTCATACTACACAAAGCAGTTTCACAGAACGCTTCTCTTTAGTTTTTATGGGAAGATATTCCCGTTTCCAACGAAGGCCTGAAAGGGCTCCAAATATCCACTTGCAGATTCTGCCAAAACAGAGTTTCAAAACTGCTCTATCAAAAGGAAGGCTTATCACTCCCAGTTGAATGCACACATCATAAAGAGTTTTCTGAGAATGCTTCGGCCTGGTTTATAAGTGAAGATATTTCCTTTTCCACCATAGGCCTCAAAGCGCTCCAAATGAACACTTGCAGATTCTACAAAAGGAGTGTTTCATAACTGCTCTAGCAAAGGAAAGGTTCAACTCTGTGAGTTGAACACACACATCACAAAGCAGTTTGTGAGAATGCTTCTGTCCAGTTTTTAAGAGAAGATATTCCCGCTTCTAACAACGGCCTGAAGGAGCTCCAAATATCCACTTGCAGATGCTGCAAAAAGACTCTTTCCAAACTGCTCCATGAAAAGGAAGGTTCAACTCTGTGAGTTGAATGCACACATCATAAAGAAGTTTCAAAGAATGCTTCTGTCTAGGTTTTATGTGAAGGTATTCCCTTTTCCACCATAGGCCTCAAAGCGCTCCAAATGAACACTTGCAGATTCTACAAAAAGAGTGTTTCAAAACTGCTCTTTCAAAAGAAGTGTTCAACTCTGTGAGTTGGATTCATACTTCACAAAGCAGTTTCACAGAACGCTTCTGTTTAGTATTTATGGGAAGATATTCCCGTTTCCAACGAAGGCCTGAAAGGACTCCAAATATCCACTTGCAGATTCTGCAAAAACACAGTTTCAAAACTGCTCTATCAAAAGGAAGGCTTATCTCTCCGAGTGGATTGTACACATCATAAAGAGGTTTCTGAGAATGCTTCTGCCTGGTTTATAAGTGAAGATATTTCCTTTTCCAACATAGGCCTCAAAGCGCTCCAAATGAACACTTGCAGATTCTACAAAAAGAGTGTTTGAAAACAGCACTTTCAAAGGAAGTGTTCAACTCTGTGAGTTGGATTCATACTACAAAAAGCAGTTTCACAGAACGCTTCTCTTTAGTTTTTATGGGAAGATATTCCCGTTTCCAACGAAGGCCTGAAAGGGCTCCAAATATCCACTTGCAGATTCTGCAAAAATAGAGTTTCAAAACTGCTCTGTTAAAAGGAAGGCTTATCTCTCTGAGTTGAATGCAGACATCATAAAGAGGTTTCTGAGAATGCTTCTGCCTGGTTTATATGTGAAGATATTTCCTTTTCCACCATAGGCCTCAAAGCGCTCCAAATGAACACTTGCAGATTCTACAAAAGGAGTGTTTCATAACTGCTCTAGCAAAGGAAAGGTTCAACTCTGTGAGTTGAACACACACATCACAAAGCAGTTTGTGAGAATGCTTCTGTCCAGTTTTTAAGAGAAGATATTCCCGCTTCTAACAAAGGCCTGAAAGAGCTCCAAATATCCACTTGCAGATGCTGCAAAAAGACTCTTTCCAAATTGCTCCATGAAAAGGAAGGTTCAACTCTGTGAGTTGAATGCACACATCATAAAGAAGTTTCAAAGAATGCTTCTGTCTAGGTTTTATGTGAAGGTATTTCCTTTTCCACCATAGGCCTCAAAGCGCTCCAAATGAACACTTGCAGATTCTACAAAAAGAGTGTTTCAAAACTGCTCTTTCAAAAGAAGTGTTCAACTCTGTGAGGTGGATTCATACTTCACAAAGCAGTTTCTCAGAACGCTTCTGTTTAGTTTTTATGGGAAGATATTCCCGTTTCCAACGAAGGCCTGAAAGGGCTCCAAATAACCACTTGCAGATTCTGCAGAAACACAGTTTCAAAACTGCTCTATTAAAAGGAAGGCTTATCTCTCCGAGCTGAATGCACACATCATAAAGAGGTTTCTGAGAATGCTTCTCCCTGGTTTATAAGTGAAGATATTTCCTTTTCCACCATAGGCCTCAAAGCGCTCCAAATGAACACTTGCAGATTCTACAAAAAGAGTGTTTCAAAACAGCTCTTTCAAAGGAAGTGTTCAACTCTGTGAGTTGGATTCATACTACACAAAGCAGTTTCACAGAACGCTTCTCTTTATTTTTTATGGGAAGATATTCCCGTTTCCAACGAAGGCCTGAAAGGGCTCCAAATATCCACTTGCAGATTCTGCAAAAATAGAGTTTCAAAACTGCTCTGTTAAAAGGAAGGCTTATCTCTCTGAGTTGAATGCAGACATCATAAAGAGGTTTCTGAGAATGATTCTGCCTGGTTTATATGTGAAGATATTTCCTTTTCCACCATAGGCCTCAAAGCGCTCCAAATGAACACTTGCAGATTCTACAAAAAGAGTGTTTCAAAACTGCTCTTTCAAAAGAAGTGTTCAACTCTGTGAGTTGGATTCATACTTCACAAAGCAGTTTCTCAGAACGCTTCTGTTTAGTTTTTATGGGAAGATATTCCCGTTTCCAACGAAGGTCTGAAAGGGCTCCAAATAACCACTTGCAGATTCTGCAGAAACACAGTTTCAAAACTGCTCTATCAAAAGGAAGGCTTATCTCTCCGAGCTGAATGCACACATCATAAAGAGGTTTCTGAGAATGCTTCTCCCTGGTTTATAAGTGAAGATATTTCCTTTTCCACCATAGGCCTCAAAGCGCTCCAAATGAACACTTGCAGATTCTACAAAAAGAGTGTTTCAAAACAGCTCTTTCAAAGGAAGTGTTCAACTCTGTGAGTTGGATTCATACTACACAAAGCAGTTTCACAGAACGCTTCTCTTTATTTTTTATGGGAAGATATTCCCGTTTCCAACGAAGGCCTGAAAGGGCTCCAAATATCCACTTGCAGATTCTGCAAAAATAGAGTTTCAAAACTGCTCTGTTAAAAGGAAGGCTTATCTCTCTGAGTTGAATGCAGACATCATAAAGAGGTTTCTGAGAATGCTTCTGCCTGGTTTATATGTGAAGATATTTCCTTTCCACCATAGGCCTCAAAGCGCTCCAAATGAACACTTGCAGATTCTACAAAAAGAGTGTTTCAAAACTGCTCTTTCAAAAGAAGTGTTCAACTCTGTGATTTGGATTCATACTTCACAAAGCAGTTTCTCAGAAAGCTTCTGTTTAGTTTTTATGGGAAGATATTCCCCTTTCCAACGAAGGTCTGAAAGGGATCCAAATAACCACTTGCAGATTCTGCAGAAACACAGTTTCAAAACTGCTCTATCAAAAGGAAGGCTTATCTCTCCGAGCTCAATGCACACAATATAAAGAGGTTTCTGAGAATGCTTCTCCCTGGTTTATAAGTGAAGATATTTCCTTTTCCACCATAGGCCTCAAAGTGCTCCAAATGAACACTTGCAGATTCTACAAAAAGAGTGTTTCAAAACAGCTCTTTCAAAGGAAGTGTTCAACTCTGTGAGTTGGATTCATACTACACAAAGCAGTTTCACAGAACGCTTCTCTTTAGTTTTTATGGGAAGATACTCCCGTTTCCAACGAAGGCCTGAAAGGGCTCCAAATATCCACTTGCAGATTCTGCAAAAATAGAGTTTCAAAACTGCTCTGTTAAAAGGAAGGCTTATCTCTCTGAGTTGAATGCAGACATCATAAAGAGGTTTCTGAGAATGCTTCTGCCTGGTTTATATGTGAAGATATTTCCTTTTCCACCATAGGCCTCAAAGCGCTCCAAATGAACACTTGCAGATTCTACAAAAGGAGTGTTTCATAACTGCTCTAGCAAAGGAAAGGTTCAACTCTGTGAGTGGAACACACACATCACAAAGCAGTTTGTGAGAATGCTTCTGTCCAGTTTTTAAGAGAAGATATTCCCGCTGATAACAAAGGCCTGAAAGAGCTCCAAATATCCACTTGCAGATGCTGCAAAAAGACTCTTTCCAAACTGCTCCATGAAAAGGAAGGTTCAACTCTGTGAGTTGAATGCACATAAAAAAGTTTCAAAGAATGCTTCTGTCTAGGTTTTATGTGAAGATATTTCCTTTTCCACCATAGGCCTCAAAGCGCTCCAAATGAACACTTGCAGATTCTACAAAAAGAGTGTTTCAAAACTGCTCTTTCAAAAGAAGTGTTCAACTCTGTGAGTTGGATTCATACGTCACAAAGCAGTTTCTCAGAACGCTTCTGTTTAGTTTTTATGGGAAGATATTCCCGTTTCCAACGAAGGTCTCAAAGGGCTCCAAATAACCACTTGCAGATTCTGCAAAAACACAGTTTCAAAACTGCTCTATCAAAAGGAAGGCTTATCCCTCCGAGCTGAATGCACACATCATAAAGAGGTTTCTGAGAATGCTTCTCCCTGGTTTATAAGTGAAGATATTTCCTTTTCCACCATAGGCCTCAAAGCGCTCCAAATGAACACTTGCAGATTCTACAAAAAGAGTGTTTCAAAACAGCTCTTTCAAAGGAAGTGTTCAACTCTGTGAGTTGGATTCATACTACACAAAGCAGTTTCACAGAACGCTTCTCTTTAGTTTTTATGGGAAGATATTCCCGTTTCCAACGAAGGCCTGAAAGGGCTCCAAATATCCACTTGCAGATTCTGCCAAAACAGAGTTTCTAAACTGCTCTATCAAAAGGAAGGCTTATCACTCCCAGTTGAATGCACACATCATAAAGAGTTTTCTGAGAATGCTTCGGCCTGGTTTATAAGTGAAGATATTTCCTTTTCCACCATAGGCCTCAAAGCGCTCCAAATGAACACTTGCAGATTCTACAAAAAGAGTGTTTCATAACTGCTCTAGCAAAGGAAAGGTTCAACTCTGTGAGTTGAACACACACATCACAAAGCAGTTTGTGAGAATGCTTCTGTCCAGTTTTTATGAGAAGATATTCCCGCTTCTAACAAAGGCCTGAAAGAGCTCCAAATATCCACTTGCAGATGCTGCAAAAAGACTCTTTCCAAACTGCTCCATGAAAAGGAATGTTCAACTCTGTGAGTTGAATGCACACATCATAAAGAAGTTTCAAAGAATGCTTCTGTCTAGGTTTTATGTGAAGATATTTCCTTTTCCACCATAGGCCTCAAAGCGCTCCAAATGAACACTTGCAGATTCTACAAAAAGAGTGTTTCAAAACTGCTCTTTCAAAAGAAGTGTTCAACTCTGTGAGTTGGATTCATACTTCACAAAGCAGTTTCACAGAACTCTTCTGTTTAGTATTTATGGGAAGATATTCCCGTTTCCAACGAAGGCCTGAAAGGACTCCAAATATCCACTTGTAGATTCTGCAAAAACACAGTTTCAAAACTGCTCTATCAAAAGGAAGGCTTATCTCTCCGAGTTGAATGCACACATCATAAAGAGGTTTCTGAGAATGCTTCTGCCTGGTTTATAAGTGAAGATATTTCCTTTTCCACCATAGGCCTCAAAGCGCTCCAAATGAACACTTGCAGATTCTACAAAAAGAGTGTTTCAAAACTGCTCTTTCAAAAGAAGTGTTCAACTCCGTGAGTTGGATTCATACTTCACAAGGCAGTTTCACAGAACGCTTCTGTTTAGTTTTTATGGGAAGATATTCCCGTTTCCAACGAAGGCCTGAAATGGCTCCAAATATCCACTTGCAGATTCTGCCAAAACAGAGTTTCAAAACTGCTCTATCAAAAGGAAGGCTTATCACTCCGAGTTCAATGCACACATCATAAAGTGTTTTCTGAGAATGCTTCTGCCTGGTTTATAAGTGAAGATATTTCCTTTTCCACCATAGGCCTCAAAGCGCTACAAATGAACACTTGCAGATTCTACAAAAAGAGTGTTTCATAACTGCTCTAGCAAAGGAAAGGTTCAAGTCTGTGAGTTGAACACACACATCACACAGCAGTTTTTGAGAATGATTCTGTCCAGTTTTTATGAGAAGATATTCCTGCTTCTAACAAAGGCCTGAAAGAGCTCCAAATATCCACTTGCAGATGCTGCAAAAAGAGTCTTTCCAAACTGCTCCATGAAAAGGAAGGTTCAACTCTGTCAGTTGAATGCACACATCATAAAGCAGTTTCAAAGAATGCTTCTGTCTAGGTTTTATGTGAAGATATTTCCTTTTCCACCATAGGCCTCAAAGCGCTCCAAATGAACACTTGCAGATTCTACAAAAAGAGTGTTTCAAAACTGCTCTTTCAAAAGAAGTGTTCAACTCTGTGAGGTGGATTCATACTTCACAAAGCAGTTTCTCAGAACGCTTCTGTTTAGTTTTTATGGGAAGATATTCCCGTTTCCAACGAAGGTCTGAAAGGGCTCCAAATAACCACTTGCAGATTCTGCAGAAACACAGTTTCAAAACTGCTCTATTAAAGGGAAGGCTTATCTCTCCGAGCTGAATGCACACATCATAAAGAGGTTTCTGAGAATGCTTCTCCCTGGTTTATAAGTGAAGATATTTCCTTTTCCACCATAGGCCTCAAAGCGCTCCAAATGAACACTTGCAGATTCTACAAAAAGAGTGTTTCAAAACAGCTCTTTCAAAGGAAGTGTTCAACTCTGTGAGTTGGATTCATACTACACAAAGCAGTTTCACAGAACGCTTCTCTTTATTTTTTATGGGAAGATATTCCCGTTTCCAACGAAGGCCTGAAAGGGCTCCAAATATCCACTTGCAGATACTGCAAAAATAGAGTTTCAAAACTGCTCTGTTAAAAGGAAGGCTTATCTCTCTGAGTTGAATGCAGACATCATAAAGAGGTTTCTGAGAATGATTCTGCCTGGTTTGTATGTGAAGATATTTCCTTTTCCATCATAGGCCTCAAAGCGCTCCAAATGAACACTTGCAGATTCTACAAAAAGAGTGTTTCAAAACTGCTCTTTCAAAAGAAGTGTTCAACTCTGTGAGTTGGATTCATACGTCACAAAGCAGTTTCTCAGAACGCTTCTGTTTAGTTTTTATGGGAAGATATTCCCGTTTCCAACGAAGGTCTCAAAGGGCTCCGAATAACCACTTGCAGATTCTGCAAAAACACAGTTTCAAAACTGCTCTATCAAAAGGAAGGCTTATCTCTCCGAGCTGAATGCACACATCATAAAGTGGTTTCTGAGAATGCTTCTCCCTGGTTTATAAGTGAAGATATTTCCTTTTCCACCATAGGCCTCAAAGCGCTCCAAATGAACACTTGCAGATTCTACAAAAAGAGTGTTTCAAAACAGCTCTTTCAAAGGAAGTGTTCAACTCTGTGAGTTGGATTCATACTACACAAAGCAGTTTCACAGAACGCTTCTCTTTATTTTTTATGGGAAGATATTCCCGTTTCCAACGAAGGCCTGAAAGGGCTCCAAATATCCACTTGCAGATTCTGCCAAAACAGAGTTTCAAAACTGCTCTATCAAAAGGAAGGCTTATCACTCCCAGTTGAATGCACACATCATAAAGAGTTTTCTGAGAATGCTTCGGCCTGGTTTATAAGTGAAGATATTTCCTTTTCCACCATAGGCCTCAAAGCGCTACAAATGAACACTTGCAGATTCTACAAAAAGAGTGTTTCATAACTGCTCTAGCAAAGGAAAGGTTCAACTCTGTGAGTTGAACACACACATCACAAAGCAGTTTGTGAGAATGCTTCTGTCCAGTTTTTATGAGAAGATATTCCCGCTTCTAACAAAGGCCTGAAAGAGCTCCAAATATCCACTTGCAGATGCTGCAAAAAGACTCTTTCCAAACTGCTCCATGAAAAGGAAGGTTCAACTCTGTGAGTTGAATGCACACATCATAAAGAAGTTTCAAAGAATGCTTCTGTCTAGGTTTTATGTGAAGATATTTCCTTTTCCACCATAGGCCTCAAAGCGCTGCAAATGAACACTTGCAGATTCTACAAAAAGAGTGTTTCAAAACTGCTATTTCAAAAGAAGTGTTCAACTCTGTGAGTTGGATTCATACTTCACAAAGCAGTTTCACAGAACGCTTCTGTTTAGTATTTATGGGAGGATATTCCCGTTTCCAACGAAGGTCTGAAAGGACTCCAAATATCCACTTGCAGATTCTGCAAAAACACAGTTTCAAAACTGCTCTATCAAAAGGAAGGCTTATCTCTCCGAGTTGAATGCACACATCATAAAGAGGTTTCTGAGAATGCTTCTGCCTGGTTTATAAGTGAAGATATATCCTTTTCCACCATAGGCCTCAAAGCGCTCCAAATGAACACTTGCAGATTCTACAAAAAGAGTGTTTCAAAACTGCTCTTTCAAAAGAAGTGTTCAACTCTGTGATGTGGATTCATACTTCACAAAGCAGTTTCACAGAACGCTTCTGTTTAGTTTCTATGGGAAGATATTCCCGTTTCAAACGAAGGCCTGAAAGGGCTCCAAATAACCACTTCCAGATTCTGCAAAAATAGAGTTTCAAAACTGCTCTGTCAAAAGGAAGGCTTATCTCTCTGAGTTGAATGCAGACATCATAAAGAAGTTTCTGAGAATGCTTCTGCCTGGTTTATATGTGAGGACATTTCCTTTTCCACCATAGGCCACAAAGCGCTCCAAGTGAACACTTGCAGATTCTACAAAAGGAGTGTTTCATAACTGCTCTAGCAAAGGAAAGGTTCAACTCTGTCAGTTGAACACACACATCACAAAGCAGTTTGTGAGAATGCTTCTGTCCAGTTTTTATGAGAAGATATTCCCGCTTCTAACAAAGGCCTGAAAGAGGTCCAAATATCCACTTGCAGATGCTGCAAAAAGAGTCTTTCCAAACTGCTCCATGAAAAGGAAGGTTCAACTCTGTGAGTTGAATGCACACATCATAAAGAAGTTTCAAAGAATGCTTCTGTCTAGGTTTTATGTTAAGATATTTCCTTTTCCACCATAGGCCTCAAAGCGCTCCAAATGAACAGTTGCAGATTCTACAAAAAGAGTGTTTCATCACTGCTCTTTCAAAAGAAGTGTTCAACTCTGTGAGTTGGATTCATACTTCACAAAGCAGTTTCACAGAACGCTTCTGTTTAGTATTTATAGGAAGATATTCCCGTTTCCAACGAAGGCCTGAAAGGACTCCAAATATCCACTTGCAGATTCTGCAAAAACACAGTTTCAAAACTGCTCTATCAAAAGGAAGGCTTATCTCTCCGAGTTGAATGCACACATCATAAAGAGGTTTCTGAGAATGCTTCTGCCTGGTTTATAAGTGAAGATATATCCTTTTCCACCATAGGCCTCAAAGCGCTCCAAATGAACACTTGCAGATTCTACAAAAAGAGTGTTTCAAAACTGCTCTTTCAAAAGAAGTGTTCAACTCTGTGAGGTGGATTCATACTTCACAAAGCAGTTTCACAGAACGCTTCTGTTTAGTTTCTATGGGAATATATTCCCGTTTCCAACGAAGGCCTGAAAGGGCTCCAAATAACCACTTGCAGATTCTGCAAAAACACAGTTTCAAAACTGCTCTATCAAAAGAAAGGCTTATCTCTCCGAGTTGAATGCACACATCATAAAGAGGTTTCTGAGAATGCTTCTGCCTGGTTTATAAGTGAAGATATTTCCTTTTCCACCATAGGCCTCAAAGCGCTCCAAATGAACACTTGCAGATTCTACAAAAAGAGTGTTTCAAAACAGCTCTTTCAAAGGAAGTGTTCAACTCTGTGAGTTGGATTCATACTACACAATGCAGTTTCACAGAACGCTTCTGTTTAGTTTTTATGGGAAGATATTCCCGTTTCCAACGAAGGCCTGAAAGTGCTCCAAATATTCACTTGCAAATTCTGCAAAAACAGAGTTTCAAAACTGCTCTGTCAAAAGGAAGGCTTATCTCTCTGAGTTGAATGCAGACATCATAAAGAGGTTTCTGAGAATGCTTCTGCCTGGTTTATATGTGAAGATATTTCCTTTTCCACCATAGGCCTCAAAGCGCTCCAAATGAACACTTGCAGATTCTACAAAAAGAGTGTTTCATAACTGCTCTAGCAAAGGAAAGGTTCAACTCTGTGAGTTGAACACACACATCACAAAGCAGTTTCTGAGAATGCTTCTGTCCAGTTTTTATTGGAAGATATTCCCGCTTCTAACAAAGGCCTGAAAGAGCTCCAAATATCCACTTGCAGATGCTGCAAAAAGACTCTTTCCAAACTGCTCCATGAAAAGGAATGTTCAACTCTGTGAGTTGAATGCACACATCATAATGAAGTTTCAAAGAATGCTTCTGTCTAGGTTTTATGTGAAGATATTTCCTTTTCCACCATAGGCCTCAAAGCGCTCCAAATGAACACTTGCAGATTCCACAAAAAGAGTGTTTCAAAACTGCTCTTTCAAAAGAAGTGTTCAACTCTGTGAGGTGGATTCATACTTCACAAAGCAGTTTCTCAGAACGCTTCTGTTTAGTTTTTATGGGAAGATATTACCGTTTCCAACGAAGGTCTGAAAGGGCTCCAAATAACCACTTGCAGATTCTGCAGAAACACAGTTTCAAAACTGCTCTATTAAAGGGAAGGCTTATCTCTCCGAGCTGAATGCACACATCATAAAGAGGTTTCTGAGAATGCTTCTCCCTGGTTTATAAGTGAAGATATTTCCTTTTCCACCATAGGCCTCAAAGCGCTCCAAATGAACACTTGCAGATTCTACAAAAAGAGTGTTTCAAAACAGCTCTTTCAAAGGAAGTGTTCAACTCTGTGAGTTGGATTCATACTACACAAAGCAGTTTCACAGAACGCTTCTCTTTATTTTTTATGGGAAGATATTCCCGTTTCCAACGAAGGCCTGAAAGGGCTCCAAATATCCACTTGCAGATTCTGCAAAAATAGAGTTTCAAAACTGCTCTGTTAAAAGGAAGACTTATCTCTCTGAGTTGAATGCAGACATCATAAAGAGGTTTCTGAGAATGCTTCTGCCTGGTTTATATGTGAAGATATTTCCTTTTCCACCATAGGCCTCAAAGCACTCCAAATGAACACTTGCAGATTCTACAAAAGGAGTGTTTCATAACTGCTCTAGCAAAGGAAAGGTTCAACTCTGTGAGTTGAACACACACATCACAAAGCAGTTTGTGAGAATGCTTCTGTCCAGTTTTTAAGAGAAGATATTCCCGCTTCTAACAAAGGCCTGAAAGAGCTCCAAATATCCACTTGCAGATGCTGCAAAAAGACTCTTTCCAAATTGCTCCATGAAAAGGAAGGTTCAACTCTGTGAGTTGAATGCACACATCGTAAAGAAGTTTCAAAGAATGCTTCTGTCTAGGTTTTATGTGAAGGTATTTCCTTTTCCACCATAGGCCTCAAAGCGCTCCAAATGAACACTTGCAGATTCTACAAAAAGAGTGTTTCAAAACTGCTCTTTCAAAAGAAGTGTTCAACTCTGTGAGGTGGATTCATACTTCACAAAGCAGTTTCTCAGAACGCTTCTGTTTAGTTTTTATGGGAAGATATTCCCGTTTCCAACGAAGGCCTGAAAGGGCTCCAAATAACCACTTGCAGATTCTGCAGAAACACAGTTGCAAATCTGCTCTATTAAAAGGAAGGCTTATCTCTCCTAGCTGAATGCACACATCATAAAGAGGTTTCTGAGAATGCTTCTCCCTGGTTTATAAGTGAAGATATTTCCTTTTCCACCATAGGCCTCAAAGCGCTCCAAATGAACACTTGCAGATTCTACAAAAAGAGTGTTTCAAAACAGCTCTTTCAAAGGAAGTGTTCAACTCTGTGAGTTGGATTCATACTACACAAAGCAGTTTCACAGAACGCTTCTCTTTATTTTTTATGGGAAGATATTCCCGTTTCCAACGAAGGCCTGAAAGGGCTCCAAATATCCACTTGTAGATTCTGCAAAAATAGAGTTTCAAAACTGCTCTGTTGAAAGGAAGGCTTATCTCTCTGAGTTGAATGCAGACATGATAAAGAGGTTTCTGAGAATGATTCTGCCTGGTTTATATGTGAAGATATTTCCTTTTCCACCATAGGCCTCAAAGCGCTCCAAATGAACACTTGCAGATTCTACAAAAAGAGTGTTTCAAAACTGCTCTTTCAAAAGAAGTGTTCAACTCTGTGAGTTGGATTCATACTTCACAAAGCAGTTTCTCAGAACGCTTCTGTTTAGTTTTTATGGGAAGATATTCCCGTTTCCAACGAAGGTCTGAAAGGGCTCCAAATAACCACTTGCAGATTCTGCAGAAACACAGTTTCAAAACTGCTCTATCAAAAGGAAGGCTTATCTCTCCGAGCTGAATGCACACATCATAAAGAGGTTTCTGAGAATGCTTCTCCCTGGTTTATAAGTGAAGATATTTCCTTTTCCACCATAGGCCTCAAAGCGCTCCAAATGAACACTTGCAGATTCTACAAAAAGAGTGTTTCAAAACAGCTCTTTCAAAGGAAGTGTTCAACTCTGTGAGTTGGATTCATACTACACAAAGCAGTTTCACAGAACGCTTCTCTTTAGTTTTTATGGGAAGATACTCCCGTTTCCAACGAAGGCCTGAAAGGGCTCCAAATATCCACTTGCAGATTCTGCAAAAATAGAGTTTCAAAACTGCTCTGTTAAAAGGAAGGCTTATCTCTCTGAGTTGAATGCAGACATCATAAAGAGGTTTCTGAGAATGCTTCTGCCTGGTTTATATGTGAAGATATTTCCTTTTCCACCATAGGCCTCAAAGCGCTCCAAATGAACACTTGCAGATTCTACAAAAGGAGTGTTTCATAACTGCTCTAGCAAAGGAAAGGTTCAACTCTGTGAGTTGAACACACACATCACAAAGCAGTTTGTGAGAATGCTTCTGTCCAGTTTTTAAGAGAAGATATTCCCGCTTCTAACAAAGGCCTGAAAGAGCTCCAAATATCCACTTGCAGATGCTGCAAAAAGACTCTTTCCAAACTGCTCCATGAAAAGGAAGGTTCAACTCTGTGAGTTGAATGCACATAAAGAAGTTTCAAAGAATGCTTCTGTCTAGGTTTTATGTGAAGATATTTCCTTTTCCACCATAGGCCTCAAAGCGCTCCAAATGAACACTTGCAGATTCTACAAAAAGAGTGTTTCAAAACTGCTCTTTCAAAAGAAGTGTTCAACTCTGTGAGTTGGATTCATACGTCACAAAGCAGTTTCTCAGAACGATTCTGTTTAGTTTTTATGGGAAGATATTCCCGTTTCCAACGAAGGTCTCAAAGGGCTCCAAATAACCACTTGCAGATTCTGCAAAAACACAGTTTCAAAACTGCTCTATCAAAAGGAAGGCTTATCTCTCCGAGCTGAATGCACACATCATAAAGAGGTTTCTGAGAATGCTTCTCCCTGGTTTATAAGTGAAGATATTTCCTTTTCCACCATAGGCCTCAAAGCGCTCCAAATGAACACTTGCAGATTCTACAAAAAGAGTGTTTCAAAACAGCTCTTTCAAAGGAAGTGTTCAACTCTGTGAGTTGGATTCATACTACACAAAGCAGTTTCACAGAACGCTTCTCTTTAGTTTTTATGGGAAGATATTCCCGTTTCCAACGAAGGCCTGAAAGGGCTCCAAATATCCACTTGCAGATTCTGCCAAAACAGAGTTTCAAAACTGCTCTATCAAAAGGAAGGCTTATCACTCCCAGTTGAATGCACACATCATAAAGAGTTTTCTGAGAATGCTTCGGCCTGGTTTATAAGTGAAGATATTTCCTTTTCCACCATAGGCCTCAAAGCGCTCCAAATGAACACTTGCAGATTCTACAAAAAGAGTGTTTCATAACTGCTCTAGCAAAGGAAAGGTTCAACTCTGTGAGTTGAACACACACATCACAAAGCAGTTTGTGAGAATGCTTCTGTCCAGTTTTTATGAGAAGATATTCCCGCTTCTAACAAAGGCCTGAAAGAGCTCCAAATATCCACTTGCAGATGCTGCAAAAAGACTCTTTCCAAACTGCTCCATGAAAAGGAAGGTTCAACTCTGTGAGTTGAATGCACACATCATAAAGAAGTTTCAAAGAATGCTTCTGTCTAGGTTTTATGTGAAGATATTTCCTTTTCCACCATAGGCCTCAAAGCGCTCCAAATGAACACTTGCAGATTCTACAAAAAGAGTGTTTCAAAACTGCTCTTTCAAAAGAAGTGTTCAACTCTGTGAGTTGGATTCATACTTCACAAAGCAGTTTCACAGAACTCTTCTGTTTAGTATTTATGGGAAGATATTCCCGTTTCCAACGAAGGCCTGAAAGGACTCCAAATATCCACTTGCAGATTCTGCAGAAACACAGTTTCAAAACTGCTCTATTAAAGGGAAGGCTTATCTCTCCGAGCTGAATGCACACATCATAAAGAGGTTTCTGAGAATGCTTCTCCCTGGTTTATAAGTGAAGATATTTCCTTTTCCACCATAGGCCTCAAAGCGCTCCAAATGAACACTTGCAGATTCTACAAAAAGAGTGTTTCAAAACAGCTCTTTCAAAGGAAGTGTTCAACTCTGTGAGTTGGATTCATACTACACAAAGCAGTTTCACAGAACGCTTCTCTTTATTTTTTATGGGAAGATATTCCCGTTTCCAACGAAGGCCTGAAAGGGCTCCAAATATCCACTTGCAGATTCTGCAAAAATAGAGTTTCAAAACTGCTCTGTTAAAAGGAAGGCTTATCTCTCTGAGTTGAATGCAGACATCATAAAGGGG
The DNA here is from genome assembly GCF_028885625.2 of Pongo pygmaeus. Taxonomy (NCBI): domain Eukaryota; kingdom Metazoa; phylum Chordata; class Mammalia; order Primates; family Hominidae; genus Pongo; species Pongo pygmaeus. Next base: position 24,659,367 of record NC_085930.1, read on the forward strand.
TTTCTGAGAATGCTTCTGCCTGGTTTATATGTGAAGATATTTCCTTTTCCACCATAGGCCTCAAAGCGCTCCAAATGAACACTTGCAGATTCTACAAAAGGAGTGTTTCATAACTGCTCTAGCAAAGGAAAGGTTCAACTCTGTGAGTTGAACACACACATCACAAAGCAGTTTGTGAGAATGCTTCTGTCCAGTTTTTAAGAGAAGATATTCCCGCTTCTAACAAAGGCCTGAAAGAGCTCCAAATATCCACTTGCAGATGCTGCAAAAAGACTCTTTCCAAATTGCTCCATGAAAAGGAAGGTTCAACTCTGTGAGTTGAATGCACACATCGTAAAGAAGTTTCAAAGAATGCTTCTGTCTAGGTTTTATGTGAAGGTATTTCCTTTTCCACCATAGGCCTCAAAGCGCTCCAAATGAACACTTGCAGATTCTACAAAAAGAGTGTTTCAAAACTGCTCTTTCAAAAGAAGTGTTCAACTCTGTGAGGTGGATTCATACTTCACAAAGCAGTTTCTCAGAACGCTTCTGTTTAGTTTTTATGGGAAGATATTCCCGTTTCCAACGAAGGCCTGAAAGGGCTCCAAATAACCACTTGCAGATTCTGCAGAAACACAGTTTCAAAACTGCTCTATTAAAAGGAAGGCTTATCTCTCCGAGCTGAATGCACACATCATAAAGAGGTTTCTGAGAATGCTTCTCCCTGGTTTATAAGTGAAGATATTTCCTTTTCCACCATAGGCCTCAAAGCGCTCCAAATGAACACTTGCAGATTCTACAAAAAGAGTGTTTCAAAACAGCTCTTTCAAAGGAAGTGTTCAACTCTGTGAGTTGGATTCATACTACACAAAGCAGTTTCACAGAACGCTTCTCTTTATTTTTTATGGGAAGATATTCCCGTTTCCAACGAAGGCCTGAAAGGGCTCCAAATATCCACTTGCAGATTCTGCAAAAATAGAGTTTCAAAACTGCTCTGTTAAAAGGAAGGCTTATCTCTCTGAGTTGAATGCAGACATCATAAAGAGGTTTCTGAGAATGATTCTGCCTGGTTTATATGTGAAGATATTTCCTTTTCCACCATAGGCCTCAAAGCGCACCAAATGAACACTTGCAGATTCTACAAAAAGAGTGTTTCAAAACTGCTCTTTCAAAAGAAGTGTTCAACTCTGTGAGTTGGATTCATACTTCACAAAGCAGTTTCTCAGAACGCTTCTGTTTAGTTTTTATGGGAAGATATTCCCGTTTCCAACGAAGGTCTGAAAGGGCTCCAAATAACCACTTGCAGATTCTGCAGAAACACAGTTTCAAAACTGCTCTATCAAAAGGAAGGCTTATCTCTCCGAGCTGAATGCACACATCATAAAGAGGTTTCTGAGAATGCTTCTCCCTGGTTTATAAGTGAAGATATTTCCTTTTCCACCATAGGCCTCAAAGCGCTCCAAATGAACACTTGCAGATTCTACAAAAAGAGTGTTTCAAAACAGCTCTTTCAAAGGAAGTGTTCAACTCTGTGAGTTGGATTCATACTACACAATGCAGTTTCACAGAACGCTTCTGTTTAGTTTTTATGGGAAGATATTCCCGTTTCCAACGAAGGCCTGAAAGTGCTCCAAATATTCACTTGCAAATTCTGCAAAAACAGAGTTTCAAAACTGCTCTGTCAAAAGGAAGGCTTATCTCTCTGAGTTGAATGCAGACATCATAAAGAGGTTTCTGAGAATGCTTCTGCCTGGTTTATATGTGAAGATATTTCCTTTTCCACCATAGGCCTCAAAGCGCTCCAAATGAACACTTGCAGATTCTACAAAAAGAGTGTTTCATAACTGCTCTAGCAAAGGAAAGGTTCAACTCTGTGAGTTGAACACACACATCACAAAGCAGTTTCTGAGAATGCTTCTGTCCAGTTTTTATTGGAAGATATTCCCGCTTCTAACAAAGGCCTGAAAGAGCTCCAAATATCCACTTGCAGATGCTGCAAAAAGACTCTTTCCAAACTGCTCCATGAAAAGGAATGTTCAACTCTGTGAGTTGAATGCACACATCATAATGAAGTTTCAAAGAATGCTTCTGTCTAGGTTTTATGTGAAGATATTTCCTTTTCCACCATAGGCCTCAAAGCGCTCCAAATGAACACTTGCAGATTCCACAAAAAGAGTGTTTCAAAACTGCTCTTTCAAAAGAAGTGTTCAACTCTGTGAGGTGGATTCATACTTCACAAAGCAGTTTCTCAGAACGCTTCTGTTTAGTTTTTATGGGAAGATATTACCGTTTCCAACGAAGGTCTGAAAGGGCTCCAAATAACCACTTGCAGATTCTGCAGAAACACAGTTTCAAAACTGCTCTATTAAAGGGAAGGCTTATCTCTCCGAGCTGAATGCACACATCATAAAGAGGTTTCTGAGAATGCTTCTCCCTGGTTTATAACTGAAGATATTTCCTTTTCCACCATAGGCCTCAAAGCGCTCCAAATGAACACTTGCAGATTCTACAAAAAGAGTGTTTCAAAACAGCTCTTTCAAAGGAAGTGTTCAACTCTGTGAGTTGGATTCATACTACACAAAGCAGTTTCACAGAACGCTTCTCTTTATTTTTTATGGGAAGATATTCCCGTTTCCAACGAAGGCCTGAAAGGGCTCCAAATATCCACTTGCAGATTCTGCAAAAATAGAGTTTCAAAACTGCTCTGTTAAAAGGAAGACTTATCTCTCTGAGTTGAATGCAGACATCATAAAGAGGTTTCTGAGAATGCTTCTGCCTGGTTTATATGTGAAGATATTTCCTTTTCCACCATAGGCCTCAAAGCACTCCAAATGAACACTTGCAGATTCTACAAAAGGAGTGTTTCATAACTGCTCTAGCAAAGGAAAGGTTCAACTCTGTGAGTTGAACACACACATCACAAAGCAGTTTGTGAGAATGCTTCTGTCCAGTTTTTAAGAGAAGATATTCCCGCTTCTAACAAAGGCCTGAAAGAGCTCCAAATATCCACTTGCAGATGCTGCAAAAAGACTCTTTCCAAATTGCTCCATGAAAAGGAAGGTTCAACTCTGTGAGTTGAATGCACACATCGTAAAGAAGTTTCAAAGAATGCTTCTGTCTAGGTTTTATGTGAAGGTATTTCCTTTTCCACCATAGGCCTCAAAGCGCTCCAAATGAACACTTGCAGATTCTACAAAAAGAGTGTTTCAAAACTGCTCTTTCAAAAGAAGTGTTCAACTCTGTGAGGTGGATTCATACTTCACAAAGCAGTTTCTCAGAACGCTTCTGTTTAGTTTTTATGGGAAGATATTCCCGTTTCCAACGAAGGCCTGAAAGGGCTCCAAATAACCACTTGCAGATTCTGCAGAAACACAGTTGCAAAACTGCTCTATTAAAAGGAAGGCTTATCTCTCCTAGCTGAATGCACACATCATAAAGAGGTTTCTGAGAATGCTTCTCCCTGGTTTATAAGTGAAGATATTTCCTTTTCCACCATAGGCCTCAAAGCGCTCCAAATGAACACTTGCAGATTCTACAAAAAGAGTGTTTCAAAACAGCTCTTTCAAAGGAAGTGTTCAACTCTGTGAGTTGGATTCATACTACACAAAGCAGTTTCACAGAACGCTTCTCTTTATTTTTTATGGGAAGATATTCCCGTTTCCAACGAAGGCCTGAAAGGGCTCCAAATATCCACTTGTAGATTCTGCAAAAATAGAGTTTCAAAACTGCTCTGTTGAAAGGAAGGCTTATCTCTCTGAGTTGAATGCAGACATGATAAAGAGGTTTCTGAGAATGATTCTGCCTGGTTTATATGTGAAGATATTTCCTTTTCCACCATAGGCCTCAAAGCGCTCCAAATGAACACTTGCAGATTCTACAAAAAGAGTGTTTCAAAACTGCTCTTTCAAAAGAAGTGTTCAACTCTGTGAGTTGGATTCATACTTCACAAAGCAGTTTCTCAGAACGCTTCTGTTTAGTTTTTATGGGAAGATATTCCCGTTTCCAACGAAGGTCTGAAAGGGCTCCAAATAACCACTTGCAGATTCTGCAGAAACACAGTTTCAAAACTGCTCTATCAAAAGGAAGGCTTATCTCTCCGAGCTGAATGCACACATCATAAAGAGGTTTCTGAGAATGCTTCTCCCTGGTTTATAAGTGAAGATATTTCCTTTTCCACCATAGGCCTCAAAGCGCTCCAAATGAACACTTGCAGATTCTACAAAAAGAGTGTTTCAAAACAGCTCTTTCAAAGGAAGTGTTCAACTCTGTGAGTTGGATTCATACTACACAAAGCAGTTTCACAGAACGCTTCTCTTTAGTTTTTATGGGAAGATACTCCCGTTTCCAACGAAGGCCTGAAAGGGCTCCAAATATCCACTTGCAGATTCTGCAAAAATAGAGTTTCAAAACTGCTCTGTTAAAAGGAAGGCTTATCTCTCTGAGTTGAATGCAGACATCATAAAGAGGTTTCTGAGAATGCTTCTGCCTGGTTTATATGTGAAGATATTTCCTTTTCCACCATAGGCCTCAAAGCGCTCCAAATGAACACTTGCAGATTCTACAAAAGGAGTGTTTCATAACTGCTCTAGCAAAGGAAAGGTTCAACTCTGTGAGTTGAACACACACATCACAAAGCAGTTTGTGAGAATGCTTCTGTCCAGTTTTTAAGAGAAGATATTCCCGCTTCTAACAAAGGCCTGAAAGAGCTCCAAATATCCACTTGCAGATGCTGCAAAAAGACTCTTTCCAAACTGCTCCATGAAAAGGAAGGTTCAACTCTGTGAGTTGAATGCACATAAAGAAGTTTCAAAGAATGCTTCTGTCTAGGTTTTATGTGAAGATATTTCCTTTTCCACCATAGGCCTCAAAGCGCTCCAAATGAACACTTGCAGATTCTACAAAAAGAGTGTTTCAAAACTGCTCTTTCAAAAGAAGTGTTCAACTCTGTGAGTTGGATTCATACGTCACAAAGCAGTTTCTCAGAACGATTCTGTTTAGTTTTTATGGGAAGATATTCCCGTTTCCAACGAAGGTCTCAAAGGGCTCCAAATAACCACTTGCAGATTCTGCAAAAACACAGTTTCAAAACTGCTCTATCAAAAGGAAGGCTTATCTCTCCGAGCTGAATTCACACATCATAAAGAGGTTTCTGAGAATGCTTCTCCCTGGTTTATAAGTGAAGATATTTCCTTTTCCACCATAGGCCTCAAAGCGCTCCAAATGAACACTTGCAGATTCTACAAAAAGAGTGTTTCAAAACAGCTCTTTCAAAGGAAGTGTTCAACTCTGTGAGTTGGATTCATACTACACAAAGCAGTTTCACAGAACGCTTCTCTTTAGTTTTTATGGGAAGATATTCCCGTTTCCAACGAAGGCCTGAAAGGGCTCCAAATATCCACTTGCAGATTCTGCCAAAACAGAGTTTCAAAACTGCTCTATCAAAAGGAAGGCTTATCACTCCCAGTTGAATGCACACATCATAAAGAGTTTTCTGAGAATGCTTCGGCCTGGTTTATAAGTGAAGATATTTCCTTTTCCACCATAGGCCTCAAAGCGCTCCAAATGAACACTTGCAGATTCTACAAAAAGAGTGTTTCATAACTGCTCTAGCAAAGGAAAGGTTCAACTCTGTGAGTTGAACACACACATCACAAAGCAGTTTGTGAGAATGCTTCTGTCCAGTTTTTATGAGAAGATATTCCCGCTTCTAACAAAGGCCTGAAAGAGCTCCAAATATCCACTTGCAGATGCTGCAAAAAGACTCTTTCCAAACTGCTCCATGAAAAGGAAGGTTCAACTCTGTGAGTTGAATGCACACATCATAAAGAAGTTTCAAAGAATGCTTCTGTCTAGGTTTTATGTGAAGATATTTCCTTTTCCACCATAGGCCTCAAAGCGCTCCAAATGAACACTTGCAGATTCTACAAAAAGAGTGTTTCAAAACTGCTCTTTCAAAAGAAGTGTTCAACTCTGTGAGTTGGATTCATACTTCACAAAGCAGTTTCACAGAACTCTTCTGTTTAGTATTTATGGGAAGATATTCCCGTTTCCAACGAAGGCCTGAAAGGACTCCAAATATCCACTTGCAGATTCTGCAGAAACACAGTTTCAAAACTGCTCTATTAAAGGGAAGGCTTATCTCTCCGAGCTGAATGCACACATCATAAAGAGGTTTCTGAGAATGCTTCTCCCTGGTTTATAAGTGAAGATATTTCCTTTTCCACCATAGGCCTCAAAGCGCTCCAAATGAACACTTGCAGATTCTACAAAAAGAGTGTTTCAAAACAGCTCTTTCAAAGGAAGTGTTCAACTCTGTGAGTTGGATTCATACTACACAAAGCAGTTTCACAGAACGCTTCTCTTTATTTTTTATGGGAAGATATTCCCGTTTCCAACGAAGGCCTGAAAGGGCTCCAAATATCCACTTGCAGATTCTGCAAAAATAGAGTTTCAAAACTGCTCTGTTAAAAGGAAGGCTTATCTCTCTGAGTTGAATGCAGACATCATAAAGGGGTTTCTGAGAATGCTTCTGCCTGGTTTATATGTGAAGATATTTCCTTTTCCACCATAGGCCTCAAAGCGCTCCAAATGAACACTTGCAGATTCTACAAAAGGAGTGTTTCATAACTGCTCTAGCAAAGGAAAGGTTCAACTCTGTGAGTTGAACACACACATCACAAAGCAGTTTGTGAGAATGCTTCTGTCCAGTTTTTAAGAGAAGATATTCCCGCTTCTAACAAAGGCCTGAAAGAGCTCCAAATATCCACTTGCAGATGCTGCAAAAAGACTCTTTCCAAATTGCTCCATGAAAAGGAAGGTTCAACTCTGTGAGTTGAATGCACACATCGTAAAGAAGTTTCAAAGAATGCTTCTGTCTAGGTTTTATGTGAAGGTATTTCCTTTTCCACCATAGGCCTCAAAGCGCTCCAAATGAACACTTGCAGATTCTACAAAAAGAGTGTTTCAAAACTGCTCTTTCAAAAGAAGTGTTCAACTCTGTGAGGTGGATTCATACTTCACAAAGCAGTTTCTCAGAACGCTTCTGTTTAGTTTTTATGGGAAGATATTCCCGTTTCCAACGAAGGCCTGAAAGGGCTCCAAATAACCACTTGCAGATTCTGCAGAAACACAGTTTCAAAACTGCTCTATTAAAAGGAAGGCTTATCTCTCCGAGCTGAATGCACACATCATAAAGAGGTTTCTGAGAATGCTTCTCCCTGGTTTATAAGTGAAGATATTTCCTTTTCCACCATAGGCCTCAAAGCGCTCCAAATGAACACTTGCAGATTCTACAAAAAGAGTGTTTCAAAACAGCTCTTTCAAAGGAAGTGTTCAACTCTGTGAGTTGGATTCATACTACACAAAGCAGTTTCACAGAACGCTTCTCTTTATTTTTTATGGGAAGATATTCCCGTTTCCAACGAAGGCCTGAAAGGGCTCCAAATATCCACTTGCAGATTCTGCAAAAATAGAGTTTCAAAACTGCTCTGTTAAAAGGAAGGCTTATCTCTCTGAGTTGAATGCAGACATCATAAAGAGGTTTCTGAGAATGATTCTGCCTGGTTTATATGTGAAGATATTTCCTTTTCCACCATAGGCCTCAAAGCGCACCAAATGAACACTTGCAGATTCTACAAAAAGAGTGTTTCAAAACTGCTCTTTCAAAAGAAGTGTTCAACTCTGTGAGTTGGATTCATACTTCACAAAGCAGTTTCTCAGAACGCTTCTGTTTAGTTTTTATGGGAAGATATTCCCGTTTCCAACGAAGGTCTGAAAGGGCTCCAAATAACCACTTGCAGATTCTGCAGAAACACAGTTTCAAAACTGCTCTATCAAAAGGAAGGCTTATCTCTCCGAGCTGAATGCACACATCATAAAGAGGTTTCTGAGAATGCTTCTCCCTGGTTTATAAGTGAAGATATTTCCTTTTCCACCATAGGCCTCAAAGCGCTCCAAATGAACACTTGCAGATTCTACAAAAAGAGTGTTTCAAAACAGCTCTTTCAAAGGAAGTGTTCAACTCTGTGAGTTGGATTCATACTACACAAAGCAGTTTCACAGAACGCTTCTCTTTATTTTTTATGGGAAGATATTCCCGTTTCCAACGAAGGCCTGAAAGGGCTCCAAATATCCACTTGCAGATTCTGCAAAAATAGAGTTTCAAAACTGCTCTGTTAAAAGGAAGGCTTATCTCTCTGAGTTGAATGCAGACATCATAAAGAGGTTTCTGAGAATGCTTCTGCCTGGTTTATATGTGAAGATATTTCCTTTTCCACCATAGGCCTCAAAGCGCTCCAAATGAACACTTGCAGATTCTACAAAAAGAGTGTTTCAAAACTGCTCTTTCAAAAGAAGTGTTCAACTCTGTGAGTTGGATTCATACTTCACAAAGCAGTTTCTCAGAACGCTTCTGTTTAGTTTTTATGGGAAGATATTCCCCTTTCCAACGAAGGTCTGAAAGGGCTCCAAATAACCACTTGCAGATTCTGCAGAAACACAGTTTCAAAACTGCTCTATCAAAAGGAAGGCTTATCTCTCCGAGCTCAATGCACACATCATAAAGAGGTTTCTGAGAATGCTTCTCCCTCGTTTATAAGCGAAGATATTTCCTTTTCCACCATAGGCCTCAAAGCGCTCCAAATGAACACTTGCAGATTCTACAAAGAGAGTGTTTCAAAACAGCTCTTTCAAAGGAAGTGTTCAACTCTGTGAGTTGGATTCATACTACACAAAGCAGTTTCACAGAACGCTTCTCTTTAGTTTTTATGGGAAGATATTCCCGTTTCCAACGAAGGCCTGAAAGGGCTCCAAATATCCACTTGCAGATTCTGCCAAAACAGAGTTTCAAAACTGCTCTATCAAAAGGAAGGCTTATCACTCCCAGTTGAATGCACACATCATAAAGAGTTCTCTGAGAATGCTTCGGCCTGGTTTATAAGTGAAGATATTTCCTTTTCCACCATAGGCCTCAAAGCGCTCCAAATGAACACTTGCAGATTCTACAAAAAGAGTGTTTCATAACTGCTCTAGCAAAGGAAAGGTTCAACTCTGTGAGTTGAACACACACATCACAAAGCAGTTTGTGAGAATGCTTCTGTCCAGTTTTTATGAGAAGATATTCCCGCTTCTAACAAAGGCCTGAAAGAGCTCCAAATATCCACTTGCAGATGCTGCAAAAAGACTCTTTCCAAACTGCTCTATGAAAAGGAAGGTTCAACTCTGTGAGTTGAATGCACACATCATAAAGAAGTTTCAAAGAATGCTTCTGTCTAGGTTTTATGTGAAGATATTTCCTTTTCCACCATAGGCCTCAAAGCGCTCCAAATGAACACTTGCAGATTCTACAAAAAGAGTGTTTCAAAACTGCTCTTTCAAAAGAAGTGTTCAACTCGGTGAGTTGGATTCATACTTCACAAAGCAGTTTCACAGAACTCTTCTGTTTAGTATTTATGGGAAGATATTCCCGTTTCCAACGAAGGCCTGAAAGGACTCCAAATATCCACTTGCAGATTCTGCAAAAACACAGTTTCAAAACTGCTCTATCAAAAGGAAGGCTTATCTCTCCGAGTTGAATGCACACATCATAAGGAGGTTTCTGAGAATGCTTCTGCCTGGTTTATAAGTGAAGATATTTCCTTTTCCACCATAGGCCTCAAAGCGCTCCAAATGAACACTTGCAGATTCTACAAAAAGAGTGTTTCAAAACTGCTCTTTCAAAAGAAGTGTTCAACTCTGTGAGTTGGATTCATACTTCACAAGGCAGTTTCACAGAACGCTTCTGTTTAGTTTTTATGGGAAGATATTCCCGTTTCCAATGAAGGCCTGAAATGGCTCCAAATATCCACTTGCAGATTCTGCCAAAACAGAGTTTCAAAACTGCTCTATCAAAAGGAAGGCTTATCACTCCGAGTTCAATGCACACATCATAAAGTGTTTTCTGAGAATGCTTCTGCCTGGTTTATAAGTGAAGATATTTCCTTTTCCACCATAGGCCTCAAAGCGCTACAAATGAACACGTGCAGATTCTACAAAAAGAGTGTTTCATAACTGCTCTAGCAAAGGAAAGGTTCAACTCTGTGAGTTGAACACACACATCACAAAGCAGTTTGTGAGAATGCTTCTGTCCAGTTTTTATGAGAAGATATTCCTGTTTCTAACAAAGGCCTGAAAGAGCTCCAAATATCCACTTGCAGATGCTGCAAAAAGAGTCTTTCCAAACTGCTCCATGAAAAGGAAGGTTCAACTCTGTCAGTTGCATGCACACATCATAAAGCAGTTTCAAAGAATGCTTCTGTCTAGGTTTTATGTGAAGATATTTCCTTTTCCACCATAGGCCTCAAAGCGCTCCAAATGAACACTTGCAGATTCTACAAAAAGAGTGTTTCAAAACTGCTCTTTCAAAAGAAGTGTTCAACTCTGTGAGTTGGATTCATACGTCACAAAGCAGTTTCTCAGAACGCTTCTGTTTAGTTTTTATGGGAAGATATTCCCGTTTCCAACGAAGGTCTCAAAGGGCTCCGAATAACCACTTGCAGATTCTGCAAAAACAGAGTTTCAAAACTGCTCTATCAAAAGGAAGGCTTATCTCTCCGAGCTGAATGCACACATCATAAAGAGGTTTCTGAGAATGCTTCTCCCTGGTTTATAAGTGAAGATATTTCCTTTTCCACCATAGGCCTCAAAGCGCTCCAAATGAACACTTGCAGATTCTACAAAAAGAGTGTTTCAAAACAGCTCTTTCAAAGGAAGTGTTCAACTCTGTGAGTTGGATTCATACTACACAAAGCAGTTTCACAGAACGCTTCTCTTTAGTTTTTATGGGAAGATATTCCCGTTTCCAACGAAGGACTGAAAGGGCTCCAAATATCCACTTGCAGATTCTGCCAAAACAGAGTTTCAAAACTGCTCTATCAAAAGGAAGGCTTATCACTCCCAGTTGAATGCACACATCATAAAGAGTTTTCTGAGAATGCTTCGGCCTGGTTTATAAGTGAAGATATTTCCTTTTCCACCATAGGCCTCAAAGCGCTCCAAATGAACACTTGCAGATTCTACAAAAAGTGTGTTTCATAACTGCTCTAGCAAAGGAAAGGTTCAACTCTGTGAGTTGAACACACACATCACAAAGCAGTTTGTGAGAATGCTTCTGTCCAGTTTTTATGAGAAGATATTCGCGCTTCTAACAAAGGCCTGAAAGAGCTCCAAATATCCACTTGCAGATGCTGCAAAAAGACTCTTTCCAAACTGCTCCATGAAAAGGAAGGTTCAACTCTGTGAGTTGAATGCACACATCATAAAGAAGTTTCAAAGAATGCTTCTGTCTAGGTTTTATGTGAAGATATTTCCTTTTCCACCATAGGCCTCAAAGCGCTCCAAATGAACACTTGGAGATTCTACAAAAAGAGTGTTTCAAAACTGCTCTTTCAAAAGAAGTGTTCAACTCTGTGAGTTGGATTCATACTTCACAAAGCAGTTTCACAGAACTCTTCTGTTTAGTATTTATGGGAAGATATTCCCGTTTCCAACGAAGGCCTGAAAGGACTCCAAATATCCACTTGCAGATTCTGCAAAAACACAGTTTCAAAACTGCTCTATCAAAAGGAAGGCTTATCTCTCCGAGTTGAATGCACACATCATAAAGAGGTTTCTGAGAATGCTTCTGCCTGGTTTATAAGTGAAGATATTTCCTTTTCCACCATAGGCCTCAAAGCGCTCCAAATGAACACTTGCAGATTCTACAAAAAGAGTGTTTCAAAACTGCTCTTTCAAAAGAAGTGTTCAACTCTGTGAGTTGGATTCATACTTCACAAGGCAGTTTCACAGAACGCTTCTGTTTAGTTTTTATGGGAAGATATTCCCGTTTCCAATGAAGGCCTGAAATGGCTCCAAATATCCACTTGCAGATTCTGCCAAAACAGAGTTTCAAAACTGCTCTATCAAAAGGAAGGCTTATAACTCCGAGTTCAATGCACACATCATAAAGTGTTTTCTGAGAATGCTTCTGCCTGGTTTATAAGTGAAGATATTTCCTTTTCCACCATAGGCCTCAAAGCGCTACAAATGAACACTTGCAGATTCTACAAAAAGAGTGTTTCATAACTGCTCTAGCAAAGGAAAGGTTCAACTCTGTGAGTTGAACACACACATCACAAAGCAGTTTGTGAGAATGCTTCTGTCCAGTTTTTATGAGAAGATATTCCTGTTTCTAACAAAGGCCTGAAAGAGCTCCAAATATCCACTTGCAGATGCTGCAAAAAGAGTCTTTCCAAACTGCTCCATGAAAAGGAAGGTTCAACTCTGTCAGTTGAATGCACACATCATAAAGCAGTTTCAAAGAATGCTTCTGTCTAGGTTTTATGTGAAGATATTTCCTTTTCCACCATAGGCCTCAAAGCGCTCCAAATGAACACTTGCAGATTCTACAAAAAGAGTGTTTCAAAACTGCTCTTTCAAAAGAAGTGTTCAACTCTGTGAGTTGGATTCATACGTCACAAAGCAGTTTCTCAGAACGCTTCTGTTTAGTTTTTATGGGAAGATATTCCCGTTTCCAACGAAGGTCTCAAAGGGCTCCGAATAACCACTTGCAGATTCTGCAAAAACACAGTTTCAAAACTGCTCTATCAAAAGGAAGGCTTATCTCTCCGAGCTGAATGCACACATCATAAAGAGGTTTCTGAGAATGCTTCTCCCTGGTTTATAAGTGAAGATATTTCCTTTTCCACCATAGGCCTCAAAGCGCTCCAAATGAACACTTGCAGATTCTACAAAAAGAGTGTTTCAAAACAGCTCTTTCAAAGGAAGTGTTCAACTCTGTGAGTTGGATTCATACTACACAAAGCAGTTTCACAGAACGCTTCTCTTTAGTTTTTATGGGAAGATATTCCCGTTTCCAACGAAGGCCTGAAAGGGCTCCAAATATCCACTTGCAGATTCTGCCAAAACAGAGTTTCAAAACTGCTCTATCAAAAGGAAGGCTTATCACTCCCAGTTGAATGCACACATCATAAAGAGTTTTCTGAGAATGCTTCGGCCTGGTTTATAAGTGAAGATATTTCCTTTTCCACCATAGGCCTCAAAGCGCTCCAAATGAACACTTACAGATTCTACAAAAAGAGTGTTTCATAACTGCTCTAGCAAAGGAAAGGTTCAACTCTGTGAGTTGAACACACACATCACAAAGCAGTTTGTGAGAATGCTTCTTTCCAGTTTTTATGAGAAGATATTCCCGCTTCTAACAAAGGCCTGAAAGAGCTCCAAATATCCACTTGCAGATGCTGCAAAAAGACTCTTTCCAAACTGCTCCATGAAAAGGAAGGTTCAACTCTGTGAGTTGAATGCACACATCATAAAGAAATTTCACAGAATGCTTCTGTCTAGGTTTTATGTGAAGATATTTCCTTTTCCACCATAGGCCTCAAAACGCTCCAAATGAACACTTGCAGATTCTACAAAAAGAGTGTTTCAAAACTGCTCTTTCAAAAGAAGTGTTCAACTCTGTGAGTTGGATTCATACTTCACAAAGCAGTTTCACAGAACTCTTCTGTTTAGTATTTATGGGAAGATATTCCCGTTTCCAACGAAGGCCTGAAAGGACTCCAAATATCCACTTGCAGATTCTGCAAAAACACAGTTTCAAAACTGCTCTATCAAAAGGAAGGCTTATCTCTCCGAGTTGAATGCACACATCATAAAGAGGTTTCTGAGAATGCTTCTGCCTGGTTTATAAGTGAAGATATTTCCTTTTCCACCATAGGCCTCAAAGCGCTCCAAATGAACACTTGCAGATTCTACAAAAAGAGTGTTTCAAAACTGCTCTTTCAAAAGAAGTGTTCAACTCTGTGAGTTGGATTCATACTTCACAAGGCAGTTTCACAGAACGCTTCTGTTTAGTTTTTATGGGAAGATATTCCCGTTTCCAACGAAGGCCTGAAATGGCTCCAAATATCCACTTGCAGATTTTGCCAAAACAGAGTTTCAAAACTGCTCTATGAAAAGGAAGGCTTATCACTCCGAGTTCAATGCACACATCATAAAGTGTTTTCTGAGAATGCTTCTGCCTGGTTTATAAGTGAAGATATTTACTTTTCCACCATAGGCCTCAAAGCGCTAGAAATGAACACTTGCAGATTCTACAAAAAGAGTGTTTCATAACTGCTCTAGCAAAGGAAAGGTTCAACTCTGTCAGTTGAACACACACATCACAAAGCAGTTTGTGAGAATGCTTCTGTCCAGTTTTTATGAGAAGATATTCCTGCTTCTAACAAAGGCCTGAAAGAGCTCCAAATATCCACTTGCAGATGCTGCAAAAAGAGTCTTTCCAAACTGCTCCATGAAAAGGAAGGTTCAACTCTGTCAGTTGAATGCACACATCATAAAGCAGTTTCAAAGAATGCTTCTGTCCAGGTTTTATGTGAAGATATTTCCTTTTCCACCATAGGCCTCAAAGCGCTCCAAATGAACACTTGCAGATTCTACAAAAAGAGTGTTTCAAAACTGCTCTTTCAAAAGAAGTGTTCAACTCTGTGAGTTGGATTCATACGTCACAAAGCAGTTTCTCAGAACGCTTCTGTTTAGTTTTTATGGGAAGATATTCCCGTTTCCAACGAAGGTCTCAAAGGGCTCCGAATAACCACTTGCAGAGTCTGCAAAAACATAGTTTCAAAACTGCTCTATCAAAAGGAAGGCTTATCTCTCCGAGCTGAATGCACACATCATAAAGAGGTTTCTGAGAATGCTTCTGCCTGGTTTATATGTGAAGATATTTCCTTTTCCACCATAGGCCTCAAAGCGCTCCAAATGAACACTTGCAGATTCTACAAAAGGAGTGTTTCATAACTGCTCTAGCAAAGGAAAGGTTCAACTCTGTCAGTTGAACACACACATCACAAAGCAGTTTGTGAGAATGCTTCTGTCCAGTTTTTATGAGAAGATATTCCCGCTTCTAACAAAGGCCTGAAAGAGGTCCAAATATCCACTTGCAGATGCTGCAAAAAGAGTCTTTCCAAACTGCTCCATGAAAAGGAAGGTTCAACTCTGTGAGTTGAATGCACACATCATAAAGAAGTTTCAAAGAATGCTTCTGTCTAGGTTTTATGTGAAGATATTTCCTTTTCCACCATAGGCCTCAAAGCGCTCCAAATGAACACTTGGAGATTCTACAAAAAGAGTGTTTCATAACTGCTCTAGCAAAGGAAAGGTTCAACTCTGTGAGTTGAACACACACATCACAAAGCAGTTTCTGAGAATGCTTCTGTCCAGTTTTTATTGGAAGATATTCCCGCTTCTAACAAAGGCCTGAAAGAGCTCCAAATATCCACTTGCAGATGCTGCAAAAAGACTCTTTCCAAACTGCTCCATGAAAAGGAATGTTCAACTCTGTGAGTTGAATGCACACATCATAATGAAGTTTCAAAGAATGCTTCTGTCTAGGTTTTATGTGAAGATATTTCCTTTTCCACCATAGGCCTCAAAGCGCTCCAAATGAACACTTGCAGATTCTACAAAAAGAGTGTTTCAAAACTGCTCTTTCAAAAGAAGTGTTCAAGTCTGTGAGTTGGATTCATACTTCACAAAGCAGTTTCACAGAACGCTTCTGTTTAGTTTTTATGGGAAGATATTCCCGTTTCCAACGAAGGCCTGAAATGGCTCCAAATAACCACTTGCAGATTCTGCAGAAACACAGTTTCAAAACTGCTCTATCAAAAGGAAGGCTTATCTCTCCGAGCTGAATGCACACATCATAAAGAGGTTTCTGAGAATGCTTCTCCCTGGTTTATAAGTGAAGATATTTCCTTTTCCACTATAGGCCTCAAAGCGCTCCAAATGAACACTTGCAGATTCTACAAAAAGAGTGTTTCAAAACAGCTCTTTCAAAGGAAGTGTTCAACTCTGTGAGTTGGATTCATACTACACAAAGCAGTTTCACAGAACGCTTCTCTTTAGTTTTTATGGGAAGATATTCCCGTTTCCAACGAAGGCCTGAAAGGGCTCAAAATATCCACTTGCAGATTCTGCAAAAATAGAGTTTCAAAACTGCTCTGTTAAAAGGAAGGCTTATCTCTCTGAGTTGTATGCAGACATCATAAAGAGGTTTCTGAGAATGCTTCTGCCTGGTTTATATGTGAAGATATTTCCTTTTCCACCATAGGCCTCAAAGCGCTCCAAATGAACACTTGCAGATTCTACAAAAGGAGTGTTTCATAACTGCTCTAGCAAAGGAAATGTTCAACTCTGTGAGTTGAACACACACATGACAAAGCAGTTTGTGAGAATGCTTCTCTCCAGTTTTTAAGAGAAGATATTCCCGCTTCTAACAAAGGCCTGAAAGAGCTCCAAATATCCACTTGCAGATGCTGCAAAAAGACTCTTTCCAAACTGCTCCATGAAAAGGAATGTTCAACTCTGTGAGTTGAATGCACACATCATAAAGAAGTTTCAAAGAATGCTTTTATCTAGGTTTTATGTGAAGATATTTCCTTTTCCACCATAGGCCTCAAAGCGCTCCAAATGAACACTTGCAGATTCTACAAAAAGAGTGTTTCAAAACTGCTCTTTCAAAAGAAGTGTTCAACTCTGTGAGTTAGATTCATACTTCACAAAGCAGTTTCACAGAACGCTTCTGTTTAGTTTTTATGGGAAGATATTCCCGTTTCCAACGAAGGCCTGAAAGGGCTCCAAATATCCACTTGCAAATTCGGCAAAAATAGAGTTTCAAAACTGCTCTGTCAAAAGGAAGGTTCAACTCTGTGAGTTGAATGCACACATCATAAAGAAGTTTCAAAGAATGCTTCTGTCTAGGTTTTATGTGAAGATATTTCCTTTTCCACCATAGGCCTCAAAGCGCTCCAAATGAACATTTGCAGATTCTACAAAAAGAGTGTTTATAAACTGCTCTTTCAAAAGAAGTGTTCAACTCTGTGAGTTGGATTCATACTTCACAAAGCAGTTTCACAAAACGCTTCTGTTTAGTATTTTTGGGAAGATATTCCCGTTTCCAACGAAGGCCTGAAAGGACTCCAAATATCCATTTGCAGATTCTGCAAAAACACAGTTTCAAAACTGCTCTATCAAAAGAAAGGCTTATCTCTCCGAGTTGAATGCACACATCATAAAGAGGTTTCTGAGAATGCTTCTGCCTGGTTTATAAGTGCAGATATTTCCTTTTCCACCATAGGCCTCAAAGCGCTCCAAATGAACACTTGCAGATTCTACAAAAAGAGTGTTTCAAAACTGCTCTTTCAAAAGAAGTGTTCAACTCTGTGAGTTGGATTCATACTTCACAAAGCAGTTTCACAGAACGCTTCTGTTTAGTTTTTATGGGAAGATATTCCCGTTTCCAACGAAGGCCTGAAATGGCTCCAAATAACCACTTGCAGATTCTGCAGAAACACAGTTTCAAAACTGCTCTATCAAAAGGAAGGCTTATCTCTCCGAGCTGAATGCACACATCATAAAGAGATTTCTGAGAATGCTTCTCCCTGGTTTATAAGTGAAGATATTTCCTTTTCCACTATAGGTCTCAAAGCGCTCCAAATGAACACTTGCAGATTCTACAAAAAGAGTGTTTCAAAACAGCTCTTTCAAAGGAAGTGTTCAACTCTGTGAGTTGGATTCATACTACACAAAGCAGTTTCACAGAACGCTTCTCTTTAGTTTTTATGTGAAGATATTCCCGTTTCCAACGAAGGCCTGAAAGGGCTCCAAATATCCACTTGCAGATTCTGCAAAAATAGAGTTTCAAAACTGCTCTGTTAAAAGGAAGGCTTATCTCTCTGAGTTGAATGCAGACATCATAAAGAGGTTTCTGAGAATGCATCTGCCTGGTTTATATGTGAAGATATTTCCTTTTCCACCATAGGCCTCAAAGCGCTCCAAATGAACACTTGCAGATTCTACAAAAGGAGTGTTTCATAACTGCTCTAGCAAAGGAAAGGTTCAACTCTGTGAGTTGAACACACACATCACAAAGCAGTTTGTGAGAATGCTTCTGTCCAGTTTTTAAGAGAAGATATTCCCTCTTCTAACAAAGGCCTAAAAGAGCTCCAAATATCCACTTGCAGATGCTGCAAAAAGACTCTTTCCAAACTGCTCCATGAAAACGAAGGTTCAACTCTGTGAGATGAATGCACACATCATAAAGAAGTTTCAAAGAATGCTTCTGTCTAGGTTTTAGGTGAAGATATTTCCTTTTCCACCATAGGCCTCAAAGCGCTCCAAATGAACACTTGCAGATTCTACAAAAAGAGTGTTTCAAAACTGCTCTTTCAAAAGAAGTGTTCAACTCTGTGAGTTGGATTCATACTTCACAAAGCAGTTTCACAGAACGCTTCTGTTTAGTATTTATGGGAAGATATTCCCGTTTCCAACGAAGGCCTGAAAGGACTCCAAATATCCACTTGCAGATTCTGCAAAAACACAGTTTCAAAACTGCTCTAAAAAAAGGAAGGCTTATCTCTCCGAGTTGAATGCACACATCATAAAGAGGTTTCTGAGAATGCTTCTGCCTGGTTTATAAGTGAAGATATTTCCTTTTCCACCATAGGCCTCAAAGCGCTCCAAATGAACACTTGCAGATTCTACAAAAAGAGTGTTTCAAAACTGCTCTTTCAAAAGAAGTGTTCAACTCTGTGAGTTGGATTCATACTTCACAAAGCAGTTTCACAGAACGCTTCTCTTTAGTTTTTATGGGAAGATATTCCCGTTTCCAACGAAGGCCTGAAAGGGCTCCAAATATCCACTTGCAAATTCGGCAAAAATAGAGTTTCAAAACTGCTCTGTTAAAAGGAAGGCTTATCTCTCTGGGTTGAATGCAGACATCATAAAGAGGTTTCTGAGAATGCTTCTGCCTGGTTTATATGTGAAGATATTTCCTTTTCCACCATAGGCCTCAAAGCGCTCCAAATGAACACTTGCGGATTCTACAAAAGGAGTGTTTCATAACTGCTCTAGCAAAGGAAAGGTTCAACTCTGTGAGTTGAACACACACATCACAAAGCAGTTTGTGAGAATGCTTCTGTCCAGTTTTTATTGGAAGATATTCCCGCTTCTAACAAAGGCCTGAAAGAGCTCCAAATATCCACTTGCAGATGCTGCAAAAAGACTCTTTCCAAACTGCTCCATGAAAAGGAATGTTCAACTCTGTGAGTTGAATGCACACATCATAAAGAAGTTTCAAAGAATGCTTCTGTCTAGGTTTTATGTGAAGATATTTCCTTTTCCACCATAGGCCTCAAAGCGCTCCAAATGAACACTTGCAGATTCTACAAAAAGAGTGTTTCAAAACTGCTCTTTCAAAAGAAGTGTTCAACTCTGTGAGTTGGATTCATACTTCACAAAGCAGTTTCACAGAACGCTTCTGTTTAGTATTTATGGGAAGATATTCCCGTTTCCAACGAAGGCCTGAAAGGACTCCAAATATCCACTTGCAGATTCTGCAAAAACACAGTTTCAAAACTGCTCTATCAAAAGGAAGGCTTATCTCTCCGAGTTGAATGCACACATCATAAAGAGGTTTCTGAGAATGCTTCTGCCTGGTTTATAAGTGAAGATATATCCTTTTCCACCATAGGCCTCAAAGCGCTCCAAATGAACACTTGCAGATTCTACAAAAAGAGTGTTTCAAAACTGCTCTTTCAAAAGAAGTGTTCAACTCTGTGAGGTGGATTCATACTTCACAAAGCAGTTTCACAGAACGCTTCTGTTTAGTTTCTATGGGAATATATTCCCCTTTCCAACGAAGGCCTGAAAGGGCTCCAAATAACCACTTGCAGATTCTGCAAAAATAGAGTTTCAAAACTGCTCTGTCAAAAGGAAGGCTTATCTCTCTGAGTTGAATGCAGACATCATAAAGAAGTTTCTGAGAATGCTTCTGCCTGGTTTATATGTGAAGATATTTCCTTTTCCACCATAGGCCTCAAAGCGCTCCAAATGAACACTTGCAGATTCTACAAAAAGAGTGTTTCATAACTGCTCTAGCAAAGGAAAGGTTCAACTCTGTGAGTTGAACACACACATCACAAAGCAGTTTGTGAGAATGCTTCTGTCCAGTTTTTATTGGAAGATATTCCCGCTTCTAACAAAGGCCTGAAAGAGCTCCAAATATCCACTTGCAGATGCTGCAAAAAGACTCTTTCCAAACTGCTCCATGAAAAGGAAGGTTCAACTCTGTGAGTTGAATGCACACATCATAAAGAAGTTTCCAAGAATGCTTCTGTCTAGGTTTTATGTGAAGGTATTTCCTTTTCCACCATAGGCCTCAAAGCGCTCCAAGTGAACACTTGCAGATTCTACAAAAAGAGTGTTTTAAAACTGCTCTTTCAAAAGAAGTGTTCAACTCTGTGAGTTGGATTCATACTTCACAAAGCAGTTTCACAGAACGCTTCTGTTTAGTATTTATGGGAAGATATTCCCGTTTCCAACGAAGGCCTGAAAGGACTCCAAATATCCACTTGCAGATTCTGCAAAAACACAGTTTCAAAACTGCTCTATCAAAAGGAAGGCTTAACTCTCCGAGTTGATTGCACACATCATAAAGAGGTTTCTGAGAATGCTTCTGCCTGGTTTATAAGTGAAGATATTTCCTTTTCCACCATAGGCCTCAAAGCGCTCCAAATGAACACTTGCAGATTCTACAAAAAGAGTGTTTCAAAACTGCTCTTTCAAAAGAAGTGTTCAACTCTGTGAGTTGGATTCATACTTCACAAAGCAGTTTCACAGAACGCTTCTGTTTAATTTTTATGGGAAGATATTCCCGTTTCCAACGAAGGCCAGAAATGGCTCCAAATATCCACTTGCAAATTCTGCCAAAACAGAGTTTCAAAACTGCTCTATCAAAAGGAAGGCTTATCGCTCCGAGTTGAATGCACACATCATAAAGGGTTTTCTGAGAATGCTTCGGCCTGGTTTATAAGTGAAGATATTTCCTTTTCCACCATAGGCCTAAAAGCGCTCCAAATGAACACTTGCAGATTCTACAAAAAGAGTGTTTCATAACTGCTCTAGCAAAGGAAAGGTTCAACTCTGTGAGTTGAACACACACATCACAAAGCAGTTTGTGAGAATGCTTCTGTCCAGTTTTTATGAGAAGATATTCCCGCTTCTAACAAAGGCCTGAAAGAGCTCCAAATATCCACTTGCAGATGCTGCAAAAAGACTCTTTCCAAACTGCTCCATGAAAAGGAAGGTTCAACTCTGTGAGTTTAATGCACACATCATAAAGAAGTTTCAAAGAATGCTTCTGTCTAGGTTTTATGTGAAGATATTTCCTTTTAAACCATAGGCCTCAAAGCGCTCCAAATGAACACTTGCAGATTCTACAAAAAGAGTGTTTCAAAACTGCTCTTTCAAAAGAAGTGTTCAACTCTGTGAGGTGGATTCATACTTCACAAAGCAGTTTCTCAGAACGCTTCTGTTTAGTTTTTATGGGAAGATATTCCCGTTTACAACGAAGGCCTGAAAGGGCTCCAAATAACCACTTGCAGATTCTGCAGAAACACAGTTTCAAAACTGCTCTATCAAAAGGAAGGCTTATCTCTCCGAGCTGAATGCACACATCATAAAGAGGTTTCTGAGAATGCTTCTCCCTGGTTTATAAGTGAAGATATTTCCTTTTCCACCATAGGCCTCAAAGCGCTCCAAATGAACACTTGCAGATTCTACAAAAAGAGTGTTTCAAAACAGCTCTTTCAAAGGAAGTGTTCAACTCTGTGAGTTGGATTCATACTACACAAAGCAGTTTCACAGAACGCTTCTCTTTAGTTTTTATGGGAAGATATTCCCGTTTCCAACGAAGGCCTGAAAGGGCTCCAAATATCCACTTGCAGATTCTGCAAAAATAGAGTTTCAAAACTGCTCTGTAAAAAGGAAGGCTTATCCCTCTCAGTTGAATGCAGACATCATAAAGAGGTTTCTGAGAATGCTTCTGCCTGGTTTATATGTGAAGATATTTCCTTTTCCACCATAGGCCTCAAAGCGCTCCAAATGAACACTTGCAGATTCTACAAAAGGAGTGTTTCATAACTGCTCTAGCAAAGGAAAGGTTCAACTCTGTGAGTTGAACACACACATCACAAAGCAGTTTGTGAGAATGCTTCTGTCCAGTTTTTATGAGAAGATATTCCCGCTTCTAACTAAGGCCTGAAAGAGGTACAAATATCCACTTGCAGATGCTGCAAAAAGAGTCTTTCCAAACTGCTCCATGAAAAGGAAGGTTCAACTCTGTGAGTTGAATGCACACATCATAAAGAAGTTTCAAAGAATGCTTCTGTCTAGGTTTTATGTGAAGATATTTCCTTTTCCACCATAGGCCTCAAAGCGCTCCAAATGAACACTTGCAGATTCTACAAAAGGAGTGTTTCATAACTGCTCTAGCAAAGGAAAGGTTCAACTCTGTCAGTTGAACACACACATCACAAAGCAGTTTGTGAGAATGCTTCTGTCCAGTTTTTATGAGAAGATATTCCCGCTTCTAACAAAGGCCTGAAAGAGCTCCAAATATCCACTTGCAGATGCTGCAAAAAGACTCTTTCCAAACTGCTCCATGAAAAGGAAGGTTCAACTCTGTGAGTTGAATGCACACATCATAAAGAAGTTTCAAAGAATGCTTCTGTCTAGGTTTTATGTGAAGATATTTCCTTTTCCACCATAGGCCTCAAAGCGCTCCAAATGAACACTTGCAGATTCTACAAAAAGAGTGTTTCATCACTGCTCTTTCAAAAGAAGTGTTCAACTCTGTGAGTTGGATTCATACTTCACAAAGCAGTTTCACAGAACGCTTCTGTTTAGTATTTATGGGAAGATATTCCCGTTTCCAACGAAGGCCTGAAAGGACTCCAAATATCCACTTGCAGATACTGCAAAAACACAGTTTCAAAACTGCTCTATCAAAAGGAAGGCTTATCCCTCCCAGTTGAATGCACACATCATAAAGAGGTTTCTGAGAATGCTTCTGCCTGGTTTATAAGTGAAGATATATCCTTTTCCACCATAGGCCTCAAAGCGCTCCAAATGAACACTTGCAGATTCTACAAAAAGAGTGTTTCAAAACTGCTCTTTCAAAAGAAGTGTTCAACTCTGTGAGGTGGATTCATACTTCACAAAGCAGTTTCACAGAACGCTTCTGTTTAGTTTCTATGGGAATATATTCCCGTTTCCAACGAAGGCCTGAAAGGGCTCCAAATAACCACTTGCAGATTCTGCAAAAACACAGTTTCAAAACTGCTGTATCAAAAGAAAGGCTTATCTCTCCGAGTTGAATGCACACATCATAAAGAGGTTTCTGAGAATGCTTCTGCCTGGTTTATAAGTGAAGATATTTCCTTTTCCACCATAGGCCTCAAAGCGCTCCAAATGAACACTTGCAGATTCTACAAAAAGAGTGTTTCAAAACTGCTCTTTCAAAAGAAGTGTTCAACTCTGTCAGTTGGATTCATACTTCACAAAGCAGTTTCACAGAACGCTTCTGTTTAGTTTTTATGGGAAGATATTCCCGTTTCCAACGAAGGCCTGAAAGGGCTCCAAATATCCACTTGCAGATTCTGCCAAAACAGAGTTTCAAAACTGCTCTATCAAAAGGAAGGCTTATCGCTCCGAGTTGAATGCACACATCATAAAGTGTTTTCTGATAATGCTTCTCCCTGGTTTATAAGTGAAGATATTTCCTTTTCCACCATAGGCCTCAAAGCGCTCCAAATGAACACTTGCAGATTCTACAAAAAGAGTGTTTCAAAACAGCTCTTTCAAAGGAAGTGTTCAACTCTGTGAGTTGGATTCATACGACACAAAGCAGTTTCAGAGAACGCTTCTGTTTAGTTTTTATGGGAAGATATTCCCGTTTCCAACGAAGGCCTGAAAGGGCTCCAAATATCCACTTGCAAATTCTGCAAAAACAGAGTTTCAAAACTGCTCTGTCAAAAGGAAGGCTTATCTCTCTGAGTTGAATGCAGACATCATAAAGAGGTTTCTGAGAATGCTTCTGCCTGGTTTATATGTGAAGATATTTCCTTTTCCACCATAGGCCTCAAAGCGCTCCAAATGAACACTAGCAGATTCTACAAAAAGAGTGTTTCTTAACTGCTCTAGCAAAGGAAAGGTTCAACTCTGTGAGTTGAACACACACATCACAAAGCAGTTTCTGAGAATGCTTCTGTCCAGTTTTTATTGGAAGATATTCCCGCTTCTAACAAAGGCCTGAAAGAGCTCCAAATATCCACTTGCAGATGCTGCAAAAAGACTCTTTCCAAACTGCTCCATGAAAAGGAATGTTCAACTCTGTGAGTTGAATGCACACATCATAATGAAGTTTCAAAGAATGCTTCTGTCTAGGTTTTATGTGAAGATATTTCCTTTTCCACCATAGGCCTCAAAGCGCTCCAAATGAACACTTGCAGATTCTACAAAAAGAGTGTTTCAAAACTGCTCTTTCAAAAGAAGTGTTCAAGTCTGTGAGTTGGATTCATACTTCACAAAGCAGTTTCACAGAACGCTTCTGTTTAGTTTTTATGGGAAGATATTCCCGTTTCCAACGAAGGCCTGAAATGGCTCCAAATAACCACTTGCAGATTCTGCAGAAACACAGTTTCAAAACTGCTCTATCAAAAGGAAGGCTTATCTCTCCGAGCTGAAGGCACACATCATAAAGAGGTTTCTGAGAATGCTTCTGCCTGGTTTATATGTGAAGATATTTCCTTTTCCACCATAGGCCTCAAAGCGCTCCAAATGAACACTTGCAGATTCTACAAAAGAAGTGTTTCATAACTGCTCTAGCAAAGGAAATGTTCAACTCTGTGAGTTGAACACACACATCACAAAGCAGTTTGTGAGAATGCTTCTCTCCAGTTTTCAAGAGAAGATATTCCCGCTTCTAACAAAGGCCTGAAAGAGCTCCAAATATCCACTTGCAGATGCTGCAAAAAGACTCTTTCCAAACTGTTCCATGAAAAGGAATGTTCAACTCTGTGAGTTGAATGCACACATCATAAAGAAGTTTCAAAGAATGCTTTTATCTAGGTTTTATGTGAAGATATTTCCTTTTCCACCATAGGCCTCAAAGTGCTCCAAATGAACACTTGCAGATTCTACAAAAAGAGTGTTTCAAAACTGCTCTTTCAAAAGAAGTGTTCAACTCTGTGAGTTAGATTCATACTTCACAAAGCAGTTTCAGAGAACGCTTCTGTTTAGTTTTTATGGGAAGATATTCCCGTTTCCAACGAAGGCCTGAAAGGGCTCCAAATATCCACTTGCAAATTCGGCAAAAATAGAGTTTGAAAACTGCTCTGTCAAAAGGAAGGTTCAACTCTGTGAGTTGAATGCACACATCATAAAGAAGTTTCAAAGAATGCTTCTGTCTAGGTTTTATGTGAAGATATTTCCTTTTCCACCATAGGCCTCAAAGCGCTCCAAATGAACACTTGCAGATTCTACACAAAGAGTGTTTCAAAACTGCTATTTCAAAAGAAGTGTTCAACTCTGTGAGTTGGATTCATACTTCACAAAGCAGTTTCACAGAACGCTTCTGTTTAGTATTTATGGGAGGATATTCCCGTTTCCAACGAAGGCCTGAAAGGACTCCAAATATCCACTTGCAGATTCTGCAAAAACACAGTTTCAAAACTGCTCTATCAAAAGGAAGGCTTATCTCTCCGAGTTGAATGCACACATCATAAAGAGGTTTCTGAGAATGCTTCTGCCTGGTTTATAAGTGAAGATATATCCTTTTCCACCATAGGCCTCAAAGCGCTCCAAATGAACACTTGCAGATTCTACAAAAAGAGTGTTTCAAAATTGCTCTTTCAAAAGAAGTGTTCAACTCTGTGAGGTGGATTCATACTTCACAAAGCAGTTTCACAGAACGCTTCTGTTTAGTTTCTATGGGAAGATATTCCCGTTTCCAACGAAGGCCTGAAAGGGCTCCAAATAACCACTTCCAGATTCTGCAAAAATAGAGTTTCAAAACTGCTCTGTCAAAAGGAAGGCTTATCTCTCTGAGTTGAATGCAGACATCATAAAGAAGTGTCTGAGAATGCTTCTGCCTGGTTTATATGTGAAGACATTTCCTTTTCCACCATAGGCCTCAAAGCGCTCCAAATGAACACTTGCAGATTCTACAAAAGGAGTGTTTCATAACTGCTCTAGCAAAGGAAAGGTTCAACTCTGTCAGTTGAACACACACATCACAAAGCAGTTTGTGAGAATGCTTCTGTCCAGTTTTTATGAGAAGATATTCCCGCTTCTAACAAAGGCCTGAAAGAGGTCTAAATATCCACTTGCAGATGCTGCATAAAGAGTCTTTCCAAACTGCTCCATGAAAAGGAAGGTTCAACTCTGTGAGTTGAATGCACACATCATAAAGAAGTTTCAAAGAATGCTTCTGTCTAGGTTTTATGTGAAGATATTTCCTTTTCCACCATAGGCCTCAAAGCGCTCCAAATGAACACTTGCAGATTCTACAAAAAGAGTGTTTCATCACTGCTCTTTCAAAAGAAGTGTTCAACTCTGTGAGTTGGATTCATACTTCACAAAGCAGTTTCACAGAACGCTTCTGTTTAGTATTTATGGGAAGATATTCCCGTTTCCAACGAAGGCCTGAAAGGACTCCAAATATCCACTTGCAGATTCTGCAAAAACACAGTTTCAAAACTGCTCTATCAAAAGGAAGGCTTATCTCTCCGAGTTGAATGCACACATCATAAAGAGGTTTCTGAGAATGCTTCTGCCTGGTTTATAAGTGAAGATATATCCTTTTCCACTATAGGCCTCAAAGCGCTCCAAATGAACACTTGCAGATTCTACAAAAAGAGTGTTTCAAAACTGCTCTTTCAAAAGAAGTGTTCAACTCTGTGAGGTGGATTCATACTTCACAAAGCAGTTTCACAGAACGCTTCTGTTTAGTTTCTATGGGAATATATTCCCCTTTCCAACGAAGGCCTGAAAGGGCTCCAAATAACCACTTGCAGATTCTGCAAAAATAGAGTTTCAAAACTGCTCTGTCAAAAGGAAGGCTTATCTCTCTGAGTTGAATGCAGACATCATAAAGAAGTTTCTGAGAATGCTTCTGCCTGGTTTATATGTGAAGATATTTCCTTTTCCACCATAGGCCTCAAAGCGCTCCAAATGAACACTTGCAGATTCTACAAAAAGAGTGTTTCATAACTGCTCTAGCAAAGGAAAGGTTCAACTCTGTGAGTTGAACACACACATCACAAAGCAGTTTGTGAGAATGCTTCTGTCCAGTTTTTATTGGAAGATATTCCCGCTTCTAACAAAGGCCTGAAAGAGCTCCAAATATCCACTTGCAGATGCTGCAAAAAGACTCTTTCCAAACTGCTCCATGAAAAGGAAGGTTCAACTCTGTGAGTTGAATGCACACATCATAAAGAAGTTTCCAAGAATGCTTCTGTCTAGGTTTTATGTGAAGGTATTTCCTTTTCCACCATAGGCCTCAAAGCGCTCCAAGTGAACACTTGCAGATTCTACAAAAAGAGTGTTTTAAAACTGCTCTTTCAAAAGAAGTGTTCAACTCTGTGAGTTGGATTCATACTTCACAAAGCAGTTTCACAGAACGCTTCTGTTTAGTATTTATGGGAAGATATTCCCGTTTCCAACGAAGGCCTGAAAGGACTCCAAATATCCACTTGCAGATTCTGCAAAAACACAGTTTCAAAACTGCTCTATCAAAAGGAAGGCTTAACTCTCCGAGTTGATTGCACACATCATAAAGAGGTTTCTGAGAATGCTTCTGCCTGGTTTATAAGTGAAGATATTTCCTTTTCCACCATAGGCCTCAAAGCGCTCCAAATGAACACTTGCAGATTCTACAAAAAGAGTGTTTCAAAACTGCTCTTTCAAAAGAAGTGTTCAACTCTGTGAGTTGGATTCATACTTCACAAAGCAGTTTCACAGAACGCTTCTGTTTAATTTTTATGGGAAGATATTCCCGTTTCCAACGAAGGCCAGAAATGGCTCCAAATATCCACTTGCAAATTCTGCCAAAACAGAGTTTCAAAACTGCTCTATCAAAAGGAAGGCTTATCGCTCCGAGTTGAATGCACACATCATAAAGGGTTTTCTGAGAATGCTTCGGCCTGGTTTATAAGTGAAGATATTTCCTTTTCCACCATAGGCCTCAAAGCGCTCCAAATGAACACTTGCAGATTCTACAAAAAGAGTGTTTCATAACTGCTCTAGCAAAGGAAAGGTTCAACTCTGTGAGTTGAACACACACATCACAAAGCAGTTTGTGAGAATGCTTCTGTCCAGTTTTTATGAGAAGATATTCCCGCTTCTAACAAAGGCCTGAAAGAGCTCCAAATATCCACTTGCAGATGCTGCAAAAAGACTCTTTCCAAACTGCTCCATGAAAAGGAAGGTTCAACTCTGTGAGTTTAATGCACACATCATAAAGAAGTTTCAAAGAATGCTTCTGTCTAGGTTTTATGTGAAGATATTTCCTTTTAAACCATAGGCCTCAAAGCGCTCCAAATGAACACTTGCAGATTCTACAAAAAGAGTGTTTCAAAACTGCTCTTTCAAAAGAAGTGTTCAACTCTGTGAGGTGGATTCATACTTCACAAAGCAGTTTCTCAGAACGCTTCTGTTTAGTTTTTATGGGAAGATATTCCCGTTTACAACGAAGGCCTGAAAGGGCTCCAAATAACCACTTGCAGATTCTGCAGAAACACAGTTTCAAAACTGCTCTATCAAAAGGAAGGCTTATCTCTCCGAGCTGAATGCACACATCATAAAGAGGTTTCTGAGAATGCTTCTCCCTGGTTTATAAGTGAAGATATTTCCTTTTCCACCATAGGCCTCAAAGCGCTCCAAATGAACACTTGCAGATTCTACAAAAAGAGTGTTTCAAAACAGCTCTTTCAAAGGAAGTGTTCAACTCTGTGAGTTGGATTCATACTACACAAAGCAGTTTCACAGAACGCTTCTCTTTAGTTTTTATGGGAAGATATTCCCGTTTCCAACGAAGGCCTGAAAGGGCTCCAAATATCCACTTGCAGATTCTGCAAAAATAGAGTTTCAAAACTGCTCTGTAAAAAGGAAGGCTTATCCCTCTCAGTTGAATGCAGACATCATAAAGAGGTTTCTGAGAATGCTTCTGCCTGGTTTATATGTGAAGATATTTCCTTTTCCACCATAGGCCTCAAAGCGCTCCAAATGAACACTTGCAGATTCTACAAAAGGAGTGTTTCATAACTGCTCTAGCAAAGGAAAGGTTCAACTCTGTGAGTTGAACACACACATCACAAAGCAGTTTGTGAGAATGCTTCTGTCCAGTTTTTATGAGAAGATATTCCCGCTTCTAACTAAGGCCTGAAAGAGGTACAAATATCCACTTGCAGATGCTGCAAAAAGAGTCTTTCCAAACTGCTCCATGAAAAGGAAGGTTCAACTCTGTGAGTTGAATGCACACATCATAAAGAAGTTTCAAAGAATGCTTCTGTCTAGGTTTTATGTGAAGATATTTCCTTTTCCACCATAGGCCTCAAAGCGCTCCAAATGAACACTTGCAGATTCTACAAAAGGAGTGTTTCATAACTGCTCTAGCAAAGGAAAGGTTCAACTCTGTCAGTTGAACACACACATCACAAAGCAGTTTGTGAGAATGCTTCTGTCCAGTTTTTATGAGAAGATATTCCCGCTTCTAACAAAGGCCTGAAAGAGCTCCAAATATCCACTTGCAGATGCTGCAAAAAGACTCTTTCCAAACTGCTCCATGAAAAGGAAGGTTCAACTCTGTGAGTTGAATGCACACATCATAAAGAAGTTTCAAAGAATGCTTCTGTCTAGGTTTTATGTGAAGATATTTCCTTTTCCACCATAGGCCTCAAAGCGCTCCAAATGAACACTTGCAGATTCTACAAAAAGAGTGTTTCATCACTGCTCTTTCAAAAGAAGTGTTCAACTCTGTGAGTTGGATTCATACTTCACAAAGCAGTTTCACAGAACGCTTCTGTTTAGTATTTATGGGAAGATATTCCCGTTTCCAACGAAGGCCTGAAAGGACTCCAAATATCCACTTGCAGATACTGCAAAAACACAGTTTCAAAACTGCTCTATCAAAAGGAAGGCTTATCCCTCCCAGTTGAATGCACACATCATAAAGAGGTTTCTGAGAATGCTTCTGCCTGGTTTATAAGTGAAGATATATCCTTTTCCACCATAGGCCTCAAAGCGCTCCAAATGAACACTTGCAGATTCTACAAAAAGAGTGTTTCAAAACTGCTCTTTCAAAAGAAGTGTTCAACTCTGTGAGGTGGATTCATACTTCACAAAGCAGTTTCACAGAACGCTTCTGTTTAGTTTCTATGGGAATATATTCCCGTTTCCAACGAAGGCCTGAAAGGGCTCCAAATAACCACTTGCAGATTCTGCAAAAACACAGTTTCAAAACTGCTGTATCAAAAGAAAGGCTTATCTCTCCGAGTTGAATGCACACATCATAAAGAGGTTTCTGAGAATGCTTCTGCCTGGTTTATAAGTGAAGATATTTCCTTTTCCACCATAGGCCTCAAAGCGCTCCAAATGAACACTTGCAGATTCTACAAAAAGAGTGTTTCAAAACTGCTCTTTCAAAAGAAGTGTTCAACTCTGTCAGTTGGATTCATACTTCACAAAGCAGTTTCACAGAACGCTTCTGTTTAGTTTTTATGGGAAGATATTCCCGTTTCCAACGAAGGCCTGAAAGGGCTCCAAATATCCACTTGCAGATTCTGCCAAAACAGAGTTTCAAAACTGCTCTATCAAAAGGAAGGCTTATCGCTCCGAGTTGAATTCACACATCATAAAGTGTTTTCTGATAATGCTTCTCCCTGGTTTATAAGTGAAGATATTTCCTTTTCCACCATAGGCCTCAAAGCGCTCCAAATGAACACTTGCAGATTCTACAAAAAGAGTGTTTCAAAACAGCTCTTTCAAAGGAAGTGTTCAACTCTGTGAGTTGGATTCATACTACACAAAGCAGTTTCAGAGAACGCTTCTGTTTAGTTTTTATGGGAAGATATTCCCGTTTCCAACGAAGGCCTGAAAGGGCTCCAAATATCCACTTGCAAATTCTGCAAAAACAGAGTTTCAAAACTGCTCTGTCAAAAGGAAGGCTTATCTCTCTGAGTTGAATGCAGACATCATAAAGAGGTTTCTGAGAATGCTTCTGCCTGGTTTATATGTGAAGATATTTCCTTTTCCACCATAGGCCTCAAAGCGCTCCAAATGAACACTAGCAGATTCTACAAAAAGAGTGTTTCTTAACTGCTCTAGCAAAGGAAAGGTTCAACTCTGTGAGTTGAACACACACATCACAAAGCAGCTTCTGAGAATGCTTCTGTCCAGTTTTTATTGGAAGATATTCCCGCTTCTAACAAAGGCCTGAAAGAGCTCCAAATATCCACTTGCAGATGCTGCAAAAAGACTCTTTCCAAACTGCTCCATGAAAAGGAATGTTCAACTCTGTGAGTTGAATGCACACATCATAATGAAGTTTCAAAGAATGCTTCTGTCTAGGTTTTATGTGAAGATATTTCCTTTTCCACCATAGGCCTCAAAGCGCTCCAAATGAACACTTGCAGATTCTACAAAAAGAGTGTTTCAAAACTGCTCTTTCAAAAGAAGTGTTCAAGTCTGTGAGTTGGATTCATACTTCACAAAGCAGTTTCACAGAACGCTTCTGTTTAGTTTTTATGGGAAGATATTCCCGTTTCCAACGAAGGCCTGAAATGGCTCCAAATAACCACTTGCAGATTCTGCAGAAACACAGTTTCAAAACTGCTCTATCAAAAGGAAGGCTTATCTCTCCGAGCTGAAGGCACACATCATAAAGAGGTTTCTGAGAATGCTTCTGCCTGGTTTATATGTGAAGATATTTCCTTTTCCACCACAGGCCTCAAAGCGCTCCAAATGAACACTTGCAGATTCTACAAAAGGAGTGTTTCATAACTGCTCTAGCAAAGGAAATGTTCAACTCTGTGAGTTGAACACACACATCACAAAGCAGTTTGTGAGAATGCTTCTCTCCAGTTTTCAAGAGAAGATATTCCCGCTTCTAACAAAGGCCTGAAAGAGCTCCAAATATCCACTTGCAGATGCTGCAAAAAGACTCTTTCCAAACTGTTCCATGAAAAGGAATGTTCAACTCTGTGAGTTGAATGCACACATCATAAAGAAGTTTCAAAGAATGCTTTTATCTAGGTTTTATGTGAAGATATTTCCTTTTCCACCATAGGCCTCAAAGTGCTCCAAATGAACACTTGCAGATTCTACAAAAAGAGTGTTTCAAAACTGCTCTTTCAAAAGAAGTGTTCAACTCCGTGAGTTAGATTCATACTTCACAAAGCAGTTTCAGAGAACGCTTCTGTTTAGTTTTTATGGGAAGATATTCCCGTTTCCAACGAAGGCCTGAAAGGGCTCCAAATATCCACTTGCAAATTCGGCAAAAATAGAGTTTGAAAACTGCTCTGTCAAAAGGAAGGTTCAACTCTGTGAGTTGAATGCACACATCATAAAGAAGTTTCAAAGAATGCTTCTGTCTAGGTTTTATGTGAAGATATTTCCTTTTCCACCATAGGCCTCAAAGCGCTCCAAATGAACACTTGCAGATTCTACACAAAGAGTGTTTCAAAACTGCTCTTTCAAAAGAAGTGTTCAACTCTGTGAGTTGGATTCATACTTCACAAAGCAGTTTCACAGAACGCTTCTGTTTAGTATTTATGGGAGGATATTCCCGTTTCCAACGAAGGCCTGAAAGGACTCCAAATATCCACTTGCAGATTCTGCAAAAACACAGTTTCAAAACTGCTCTATCAAAAGGAAGGCTTATCTCTCCGAGTTGAATGCACACATCATAAAGAGGTTTCTGAGAATGCTTCTGCCTGGTTTATAAGTGAAGATATATCCTTTTCCACCATAGGCCTCAAAGCGCTCCAAATGAACACTTGCAGATTCTACAAAAAGAGTGTTTCAAAACTGCTCTTTCAAAAGAAGTGTTCAACTCTGTGAGGTGGATTCATACTTCACAAAGCAGTTTCACAGAACGCTTCTGTTTAGTTTCTATGGGAAGATATTCCCGTTTCCAACGAAGGCCTGAAAGGGCTCCAAATAACCACTTCCAGATTCTGCAAAAATAGAGTTTCAAAACTGCTCTGTCAAAAGGAAGGCTTATCTCTCTGAGTTGAATGCAGACATCATAAAGAAGTGTCTGAGAATGCTTCTGCCTGGTTTATATGTGAAGACATTTCCTTTTCCACCATAGGCCTCAAAGCGCTCCAAATGAACACTTGCAGATTCTACAAAAGGAGTGTTTCATAACTGCTCTAGCAAAGGAAAGGTTCAACTCTGTCAGTTGAACACACACATCACAAAGCAGTTTGTGAGAATGCTTCTGTCCAGTTTTTATGAGAAGATATTCCCGCTTCTAACAAAGGCCTGAAAGAGGTCTAAATATCCACTTGCAGATGCTGCATAAAGAGTCTTTCCAAACTGCTCCATGAAAAGGAAGGTTCAACTCTGTGAGTTGAATGCACACATCATAAAGAAGTTTCAAAGAATGCTTCTGTCTAGGTTTTATGTGAAGATATTTCCTTTTCCACCATAGGCCTCAAAGCGCTCCAAATGAACACTTGCAGATTCTACAAAAAGAGTGTTTCATCACTGCTCTTTCAAAAGAAGTGTTCAACTCTGTGAGTTGGATTCATACTTCACAAAGCAGTTTCACAGAACGCTTCTGTTTAGTATTTATGGGAAGATATTCCCGTTTCCAACGAAGGCCTGAAAGGACTCCAAATATCCACTTGCAGATTCTGCAAAAACACAGTTTCAAAACTGCTCTATCAAAAGGAAGGCTTATCTCTCCGAGTTGAATGCACACATCATAAAGAGGTTTCTGAGAATGCTTCTGCCTGGTTTATAAGTGAAGATATATCCTTTTCCACCATAGGCCTCAAAGCGCTCCAAATGAACACTTGCATATTCTACAAAAAGAGTGTTTCAAAACTGCTCTTTCAAAAGAAGTGTTCAACTCTGTGAGGTGGATTCATACTTCACAAAGCAGTTTCACAGAACGCTTCTGTTTAGTTTCTATGGGAATAGATTCCCGTTTCCAACGAAGGCCTGAAAGGGCTCCAAATAACCACTTGCAGATTCTGCAAAAACACAGTTTCAAAACTGCTCTATCAAAAGAAAGGCTTATCTCTCCGAGTTGAATGCACACATCATAAAGAGGTTTCTGAGAATGCTTCTGCCTGGTTTATAAGTGAAGATATTTCCTTTTCCACCATAGGCCTCAAAGCGCTCCAAATGAACACTTGCAGATTCTACAAAAAGAGTGTTTCAAAACTGCTCTTTCAAAAGAAGTGTTCAACTCTGTGAGTTGGATTCATACTTCACAAGGCAGTTTCACAGAACGCTTCTGTTTAGTTTTTATGGGAAGATATTCCCGTTTCCAACGAAGGCCTGAAATGGCTCCAAATATCCACTTGCAGATTTTGCCAAAACAGAGTTTCAAAACTGCTCTATCAAAAGGAAGGCTTATCACTCCGAGTTCAATGCACACATCATAAAGTGTTTTCTGAGAATGCTTCTGCCTGGTTTATAAGTGAAGATATTTACTTTTCCACCATAGGCCTCAAAGCGCTAGAAATGAACACTTGCAGATTCTACAAAAAGAGTGTTTCATAACTGCTCTAGCAAAGGAAAGGTTCAACTCTGTCAGTTGAACACACACATCACAAAGCAGTTTGTGAGAATGCTTCTGTCCAGTTTTTATGAGAAGATATTCCTGCTTCTAACAAAGGCCTGAAAGAGCTCCAAATATCCACTTGCAGATGCTGCAAAAAGAGTCTTTCCAAACTGCTCCATGAAAAGTTAGGTTCAACTCTGTCAGTTGAATGCACACATCATAAAGCAGTTTCAAAGAATGCTTCTGTCCAGGTTTTATGTGAAGATATTTCCTTTTCCACCATAGGCCTCAAAGCGCTCCAAATGAACACTTGCAGATTCTACAAAAAGAGTGTTTCAAAACTGCTCTTTCAAAAGAAGTGTTCAACTCTGTGAGTTGGATTCATACGTCACAAAGCAGTTTCTCAGAACGCTTCTGTTTAGTTTTTATGGGAAGATATTCCCGTTTCCAACGAAGGTCTCAAAGGGCTCCGAATAACCACTTGCAGAGTCTGCAAAAACATAGTTTCAAAACTGCTCTATCAAAAGGAAGGCTTATCTCTCCGAGCTGAATGCACACATCATAAAGAGGTTTCTGAGAATGCTTCTGCCTGGTTTATATGTGAAGATATTTCCTTTTCCACCATAGGCCTCAAAGCGCTCCAAATGAACACTTGCAGATTCTACAAAAGGAGTGTTTCATAACTGCTCTAGCAAAGGAAAGGTTCAACTCTGTCAGTTGAACACACACATCACAAAGCAGTTTGTGAGAATGCTTCTGTCCAGTTTTTATGAGAAGATATTCCCGCTTCTAACAAAGGCCTGAAAGAGGTCCAAATATCCACTTGCAGATGCTGCAAAAAGAGTCTTTCCAAACTGCTCCATGAAAAGGAAGGTTCAACTCTGTGAGTTGAATGCACACATCATAAAGAAGTTTCAAAGAATGCTTCTGTCTAGGTTTTATGTGAAGATATTTCCTTTTCCACCATAGGCCTCAAAGCGCTCCAAATGAACACTTGCAGATTCTACAAAAAGAGTGTTTCATAACTGCTCTAGCAAAGGAAAGGTTCAACTCTGTGAGTTGAACACACACATCACAAAGCAGTTTCTGAGAATGCTTCTGTCCAGTTTTTATTGGAAGATATTCCCGCTTCTAACAAAGGCCTGAAAGAGCTCCAAATATCCACTTGCAGATGCTGCAAAAAGACTCTTTCCAAACTGCTCCATGAAAAGGAATGTTCAACTCTGTGAGTTGAATGCACACATCATAATGAAGTTTCAAAGAATGCTTCTGTCTAGGTTTTATGTGAAGATATTTCCTTTTCCACCATAGGCCTCAAAGCGCTCCAAATGAACACTTGCAGATTCTACAAAAAGAGTGTTTCAAAACTGCTCTTTCAAAAGAAGTGTTCAAGTCTGTGAGTTGGATTCATACTTCACAAAGCAGTTTCACAGAACGCTTCTGTTTAGTTTTTATGGGAAGATATTCCCGTTTCCAACGAAGGCCTGAAATGGCTCCAAATAACCACTTGCAGATTCTGCAGAAACACAGTTTCAAAACTGCTCTATCAAAAGGAAGGCTTATCTCTCCGAGCTGAATGCACACATCATAAAGAGGTTCCTGAGAATGCTTCTCCCTGGTTTATAAGTGAAGATATTTCCTTTTCCACTATAGGCCTCAAAGCGCTCCAAATGAACACTTGCAGATTCTACAAAAAGAGTGTTTCAAAACAGCTCTTTCAAAGGAAGTGTTCAACTCTGTGAGTTGGATTCATACTACACAAAGCAGTTTCACAGAACGCTTCTCTTTAGTTTTTATGGGAAGATATTCCCGTTTCCAACGAAGGCCTGAAAGGGCTCAAAATATCCACTTGCAGATTCTGCAAAAATAGAGTTTCAAAACTGCTCTGTTAAAAGGAAGGCTTATCTCTCTGAGTTGTATGCAGACATCATAAAGAGGTTTCTGAGAATGCTTCTGCCTGGTTTATATGTGAAGATATTTCCTTTTCCACCATAGGCCTCAAAGCGCTCCAAATGAACACTTGCAGATTCTACAAAAGGAGTGTTTCATAACTGCTCTAGCAAAGGAAATGTTCAACTCTGTGAGTTGAACACACACATCACAAAGCAGTTTGTGAGAATGCTTCTCTCCAGTTTTTAAGAGAAGATATTCCCGCTTCTAACAAAGGCCTGAAAGAGCTCCAAATATCCACTTGCAGATGCTGCAAAAAGACTCTTTCCAAACTGCTCCATGAAAAGGAATGTTCAACTCTGTGAGTTGAATGCACACATCATAAAGAAGTTTCAAAGAATGCTTTTATCTAGGTTTTATGTGAAGATATTTCCTTTTCCACCATAGGCCTCAAAGCGCTCCAAATGAACACTTGCAGATTCTACAAAAAGAGTGTTTCAAAACTGCTCTTTCAAAAGAAGTGTTCAACTCTGTGAGTTAGATTCATACTTCACAAAGCAGTTTCACAGAACGCTTCTGTTTAGTTTTTATGGGAAGATATTCCCGTTTCCAACGAAGGCCTGAAAGGGCTCCAAATATCCACTTGCAAATTCGGCAAAAATAGAGTTTCAAAACTGCTCTGTCAAAAGGAAGGTTCAACTCTGTGAGTTGAATGCACACATCATAAAGAAGTTTCAAAGAATGCTTCTGTCTAGGTTTTATGTGAAGATATTTCCTTTTCCACCATAGGCCTCAAAGCGCTCCAAATGAACACTTGCAGATTCTACAAAAAGAGTGTTTCAAAACTGCTCTTTCAAAAGAAGTGTTCAACTCTGTGAGTTGGATTCATACTTCACAAAGCAGTTTCACAGAACGCTTCTGTTTAGTATTTATGGGAGGATATTCCCGTTTCCAACGAAGGCCTGAAAGGACTCCAAATATCCACTTGCAGATTCTGCAAAAACACAGTTTCAAAACTGCTCTATCAAAAGGAAGGCTTATCTCTCCGAGTTGAATGCACACATCATAAAGAGGTTTCTGAGAATGCTTCTGCCTGGTTTATAAGTGAAGATATATCCTTTTCCACCATAGGCCTCAAAGCGCTCCAAATGAACACTTGCAGATTCTACAAAAAGAGTGTTTCAAAACGGCTCTTTCAAAAGAAGTGTTCAACTCTGTGGGGTGGATTCATACTTCACAAGGCAGTTTCACAGAACGCTTCTGTTTAGTTTCTATGGGAAGTTATTCCCGTTTCCAACGAAGGCCTGAAAGGGCTCCAAATAACCACTTGCAGATTCTGCAAAAATAGAGCTTCAAAACTGCTCTGTCAAAAGGAAGGCTTATCTCTCTGAGTTGAATGCAGACATCATAAAGAAGTTTCTGAGAATGCTTCTGCCTGGTTTATATGTGAAGACATTTCCTTTTCCACCATAGGCCTCAAAGCGCTCCAAATGAACACTTGCAGATTCTACAAAAAGAGTGTTTCATAACTGCTCTAGCAAAGGAAAGGTTGAACTCTGTGAGTTGAACACACACATCACAAAGCAGTTTGTGAGAATGCTTCTGTCCAGTTTTTATTTGAAGATATTCCCGCTTCTAACAAAGGCCTGAAAGAGCTCCAAATATCCACTTGCAGATGCTGCAAAAAGACTCTTTCCAAACTGCTCCATGAAAAGGAAGGTTCAACTCTGTGAGTTGAATGCACACATCATAAAGAAGTTTCAAAGAATGCTTCTGTCTAGGTTTTATGTGAAGATATTTCCTTTTCCACCATAGGCCTCAAAGCGCTCCAAATGAACATTTGCAGATTCTACAAAAAGAGTGTTTATAAACTGCTCTTTCAAAAGAAGTGTTCAACTCTGTGAGTTGGATTCATACTTCACAAAGCAGTTTCACAAAACGCTTCTGTTTAGTATTTTTGGGAAGATATTCCCGTTACCAACGAAGGCCTGAAAGGACTCCAAATATCCATTTGCAGATTCTGCAAAAACACAGTTTCAAAACTGCTCTATCAAAAGAAAGGCTTATCTCTCCGAGTTGAATGCACACATCATAAAGAGGTTTCTGAGAATGCTTCTGCCTGGTTTATAAGTGCAGATATTTCCTTTTCCACCATAGGCCTCAAAGCGCTCCAAATGAACACTTGCAGATTCTACAAAAAGAGTGTTTCAAAACTGCTCTTTCAAAAGAAGTGTTCAACTCTGTGAGTTGGATTCATACTTCACAAAGCAGTTTCACAGAACGCTTCTGTTTAGTTTTTATGGGAAGATATTCCCGTTTCCAACGAAGGCCTGAAATGGCTCCAAATAACCACTTGCAGATTCTGCAGAAACACAGTTTCAAAACTGCTCTATCAAAAGGAAGGCTTATCTCTCCGAGCTGAATGCACACATCATAAAGAGATTTCTGAGAATGCTTCTCCCTGGTTTATAAGTGAAGATATTTCCTTTTCCACTATAGGTCTCAAAGCGCTCCAAATGAACACTTGCAGATTCTACAAAAAGAGTGTTTCAAAACAGCTCTTTCAAAGGAAGTGTTCAACTCTGTGAGGTGGATTCATACTTCACAAAGCAGTTTCACAGAACGCTTCTGTTTAGTTTCTATGGGAATATATTCCCGTTTCCAACGAAGGCCTGAAAGGGCTCCAAATAACCACTTGCAGATTCTGCAAAAACACAGTTTCAAAACTGCTCTATCAAAAGAAAGGCTTATCTCTCCGAGTTGAATGCACACATCATAAAGAGGTTTCTGAGAATGTTTCTGCCTGGTTTATAAGTGAAGATATTTCCTTTTCCACCATAGGCCTCAAAGCGCTCCAAATGAACACTTGCAGATTCTACAAAAAGAGTGTTTCAAAACAGCTCTTTCAAAGGAAGTGTTCAACTCTGTGAGTTGGATTCATACTACACAAAGCAGTTTCACAGAACGCTTCTGTTTAGTTTTTATGGGAAGATATTCCCGTTTCCAACGAAGGCCTGAAAGGGCTCCAAATATTCACTTGCAAATTCTGCAAAAACAGAGTTTCAAAACTGCTCTGTCAAAAGGAAGGCTTATCTCTCCGAGTTGAATGCACACATCATAAAGAGGTTTCTGAGAATGCTTCTGCCTGGTTTATAAGTGAAGATATTTCCTTTTCCACCATAGGCCTCAAAGCGCTCCAAATGAACACTTGCAGATTCTACAAAAAGAGTGTTTCAAAACAGCTCTTTCAAAGGAAGTGTTCAACTCTGTGTGTTGGATTCATACTACACAAAGCAGTTTCACAGAACGCTTCTGTTTAGTTTTTATGGGAAGATATTCCCGTTTCCAACGAAGGCCTGAAAGGGCTCCAAGTATCCACTTGGAAATTCTGCAAAAACAGAGTTTCAAAACTGCTCTGTCAAAAGGAAGGCTTATCTCTCTGAGTTGAATGCAGACATCATAAAGAGGTTTCTGAGAATGCTTCTGCCTGGTTTATATGTGAGGATATTTCCTTTTCCACCATAGGCCTCAAAGCGCTCCAAATGAACACTTGCAGATTCTACAAAAAGAGTGTTTCATAACTGCTCTAGCAAAGGAAAGGTTCAACTCTGTGAGTTGAACACACACATCACAAAGCAGTTTCTGAGAATGCTTCTGTCCAGTTTTTATTGGAAGATATTCCCGCTTCTAAAAAAGGCCTGAAAGAGCTCCAAATATCCACTTGCAGATGCTGCAAAAAGACTCTTTCCAAACTGCTCCATGAAAAGGAATGTTCAACTCTGTGAGTTGAATGCACACATCATAATGAAGTTTCAAAGAATGCTTCTGTCTAGGTTTTATGTGAAGATATTTCCTATTCCACCATAGGCCTCAAAGCGCTCCAAATGAACACTTGCAGATTCTACAAAAAGAGTGTTTCAAAACTGCTCTTTCAAAAGAAGAGTTCAAGTCTGTGAGTTGGATTCATACTTCACAAAGCAGTTTCACAGAACGCTTCTGTTTAGTTTTTATGGGAAGATATTCCCGTCTCCAACGAAGGCCTGAAATGGCTCCAAATAACCACTTGCAGATTCTGCAGAAACACAGTTTCAAAACTGCTCTATCAAAAGGAAGGCTTATCTCTCCGAGCTGAATGCACACATCATAAAGAGGTTCCTGAGAATGCTTCTCCCTGGTTTATAAGTGAAGATATTTCCTTTTCCACTATAGGCCTCAAAGCGCTCCAAATGAACACTTGCAGATTCTACAAAAAGAGTGTTTCATAACTGCTCTAGCAAAGGAAAGGTTCAACTCTGTCAGTTGAACACACACATCACAAAGCAGTTTGTGAGAATGCTTCTGTCCAGTTTTTATGAGAAGATATTCCTGCTTCTAACAAAGGCCTGAAAGAGCTCCAAATATCCACTTGCAGATGCTGCAAAAAGAGTCTTTCCAAACTGCTCCATGAAAAGTTAGGTTCAACTCTGTCAGTTGAATGCACACATCATAAAGCAGTTTCAAAGAATGCTTCTGTCCAGGTTTTATGTGAAGATATTTCCTTTTCCACCATAGGCCTCAAAGCGCTCCAAATGAACACTTGCAGATTCTACAAAAAGAGTGTTTCAAAACTGCTCTTTCAAAAGAAGTGTTCAACTCTGTGAGTTGGATTCATACGTCACAAAGCAGTTTCTCAGAACGCTTCTGTTTAGTTTTTATGGGAAGATATTCCCGTTTCCAACGAAGGTCTCAAAGGGCTCCGAATAACCACTTGCAGAGTCTGCAAAAACATAGTTTCAAAACTGCTCTATCAAAAGGAAGGCTTATCTCTCCGAGCTGAATGCACACATCATAAAGAGGTTTCTGAGAATGCTTCTGCCTGGTTTATATGTGAAGATATTTCCTTTTCCACCATAGGCCTCAAAGCGCTCCAAATGAACACTTGCAGATTCTACAAAAGGAGTGTTTCATAACTGCTCTAGCAAAGGAAAGGTTCAACTCTGTCAGTTGAACACACACATCACAAAGCAGTTTGTGAGAATGCTTCTGTCCAGTTTTTATGAGAAGATATTCCCGCTTCTAACAAAGGCCTGAAAGAGGTCCAAATATCCACTTGCAGATGCTGCAAAAAGAGTCTTTCCAAACTGCTCCATGAAAAGGAAGGTTCAACTCTGTGAGTTGAATGCACACATCATAAAGAAGTTTCAAAGAATGCTTCTGTCTAGGTTTTATGTGAAGATATTTCCTTTTCCACCATAGGCCTCAAAGCGCTCCAAATGAACACTTGCAGATTCTACAAAAAGAGTGTTTCATAACTGCTCTAGCAAAGGAAAGGTTCAACTCTGTGAGTTGAACACACACATCACAAAGCAGTTTCTGAGAATGCTTCTGTCCAGTTTTTATTGGAAGATATTCCCGCTTCTAACAAAGGCCTGAAAGAGCTCCAAATATCCACTTGCAGATGCTGCAAAAAGACTCTTTCCAAACTGCTCCATGAAAAGGAATGTTCAACTCTGTGAGTTGAATGCACACATCATAATGAAGTTTCAAAGAATGCTTCTGTCTAGGTTTTATGTGAAGATATTTCCTTTTCCACCATAGGCCTCAAAGCGCTCCAAATGAACACTTGCAGATTCTACAAAAAGAGTGTTTCAAAACTGCTCTTTCAAAAGAAGTGTTCAAGTCTGTGAGTTGGATTCATACTTCACAAAGCAGTTTCACAGAACGCTTCTGTTTAGTTTTTATGGGAAGATATTCCCGTTTCCAACGAAGGCCTGAAATGGCTCCAAATAACCACTTGCAGATTCTGCAGAAACACAGTTTCAAAACTGCTCTATCAAAAGGAAGGCTTATCTCTCCGAGCTGAATGCACACATCATAAAGAGGTTCCTGAGAATGCTTCTCCCTGGTTTATAAGTGAAGATATTTCCTTTTCCACTATAGGCCTCAAAGCGCTCCAAATGAACACTTGCAGATTCTACAAAAAGAGTGTTTCAAAACAGCTCTTTCAAAGGAAGTGTTCAACTCTGTGAGTTGGATTCATACTACACAAAGCAGTTTCACAGAACGCTTCTCTTTAGTTTTTATGGGAAGATATTCCCGTTTCCAACGAAGGCCTGAAAGGGCTCAAAATATCCACTTGCAGATTCTGCAAAAATAGAGTTTCAAAACTGCTCTGTTAAAAGGAAGGCTTATCTCTCTGAGTTGTATGCAGACATCATAAAGAGGTTTCTGAGAATGCTTCTGCCTGGTTTATATGTGAAGATATTTCCTTTTCCACCATAGGCCTCAAAGCGCTCCAAATGAACACTTGCAGATTCTACAAAAGGAGTGTTTCATAACTGCTCTATCAAAGGAAATGTTCAACTCTGTGAGTTGAACACACACATCACAAAGCAGTTTGTGAGAATGCTTCTCTCCAGTTTTTAAGAGAAGATATTCCCGCTTCTAACAAAGGCCTGAAAGAGCTCCAAATATCCACTTGCAGATGCTGCAAAAAGACTCTTTCCAAACTGCTCCATGAAAAGGAATGTTCAACTCTGTGAGTTGAATGCACACATCATAAAGAAGTTTCAAAGAATGCTTTTATCTAGGTTTTATGTGAAGATATTTCCTTTTCCACCATAGGCCTCAAAGCGCTCCAAATGAACACTTGCAGATTCTACAAAAAGAGTGTTTCAAAACTGCTCTTTCAAAAGAAGTGTTCAACTCTGTGAGTTAGATTCATACTTCACAAAGCAGTTTCACAGAACGCTTCTGTTTAGTTTTTATGGGAAGATATTCCCGTTTCCAACGAAGGCCTGAAAGGGCTCCAAATATCCACTTGCAAATTCGGCAAAAATAGAGTTTCAAAACTGCTCTGTCAAAAGGAAGGTTCAACTCTGTGAGTTGAATGCACACATCATAAAGAAGTTTCAAAGAATGCTTCTGTCTAGGTTTTATGTGAAGATATTTCCTTTTCCACCATAGGCCTCAAAGCGCTCCAAATGAACACTTGCAGATTCTACAAAAAGAGTGTTTCAAAACTGCTCTTTCAAAAGAAGTGTTCAACTCTGTGAGTTGGATTCATACTTCACAAAGCAGTTTCACAGAACGCTTCTGTTTAGTATTTATGGGAGGATATTCCCGTTTCCAACGAAGGCCTGAAAGGACTCCAAATATCCACTTGCAGATTCTGCAAAAACACAGTTTCAAAACTGCTCTATCAAAAGGAAGGCTTATCTCTCCGAGTTGAATGCACACATCATAAAGAGGTTTCTGAGAATGCTTCTGCCTGGTTTATAAGTGAAGATATATCCTTTTCCACCATAGGCCTCAAAGCGCTCCAAATGAACACTTGCAGATTCTACAAAAAGAGTGTTTCAAAACGGCTCTTTCAAAAGAAGTGTTCAACTCTGTGGGGTGGATTCATACTTCACAAGGCAGTTTCACAGAACGCTTCTGTTTAGTTTCTATGGGAAGTTATTCCCGTTTCCAACGAAGGCCTGAAAGGGCTCCAAATAACCACTTGCAGATTCTGCAAAAATAGAGCTTCAAAACTGCTCTGTCAAAAGGAAGGCTTATCTCTCTGAGTTGAATGCAGACATCATAAAGAAGTTTCTGAGAATGCTTCTGCCTGGTTTATATGTGAAGACATTTCCTTTTCCACCATAGGCCTCAAAGCGCTCCAAATGAACACTTGCAGATTCTACAAAAAGAGTGTTTCATAACTGCTCTAGCAAAGGAAAGGTTGAACTCTGTGAGTTGAACACACACATCACAAAGCAGTTTGTGAGAATGCTTCTGTCCAGTTTTTATTTGAAGATATTCCCGCTTCTAACAAAGGCCT
The DNA here is from genome assembly GCF_028885625.2 of Pongo pygmaeus. Classification (NCBI taxonomy): domain Eukaryota; kingdom Metazoa; phylum Chordata; class Mammalia; order Primates; family Hominidae; genus Pongo; species Pongo pygmaeus. Next base: position 24,703,712 of record NC_085930.1, read on the forward strand.
GAAAGAGCTCCAAATATCCACTTGCAGATGCTGCAAAAAGACTCTTTCCAAACTGCTCCATGAAAAGGAAGGTTCAACTCTGTGAGTTGAATGCACACATCATAAAGAAGTTTCAAAGAATGCTTCTGTCTAGGTTTTATGTGAAGATATTTCCTTTTCCACCATAGGCCTCAAAGCGCTCCAAATGAACATTTGCAGATTCTACAAAAAGAGTGTTTATAAACTGCTCTTTCAAAAGAAGTGTTCAACTCTGTGAGTTGGATTCATACTTCACAAAGCAGTTTCACAAAACGCTTCTGTTTAGTATTTTTGGGAAGATATTCCCGTTACCAACGAAGGCCTGAAAGGACTCCAAATATCCATTTGCAGATTCTGCAAAAACACAGTTTCAAAACTGCTCTATCAAAAGAAAGGCTTATCTCTCCGAGTTGAATGCACACATCATAAAGAGGTTTCTGAGAATTCTTCTGCCTGGTTTATAAGTGCAGATATTTCCTTTTCCACCATAGGCCTCAAAGCGCTCCAAATGAACACTTGCAGATTCTACAAAAAGAGTGTTTCAAAACAGCTCTTTCAAAGGAAGTGTTCAACTCTGTGAGGTGGATTCATACTTCACAAAGCAGTTTCACAGAACGCTTCTGTTTAGTTTCTATGGGAATATATTCCCGTTTCCAACGAAGGCCTGAAAGGGCTCCAAATAACCACTTGCAGATTCTGCAAAAACACAGTTTCAAAACTGCTCTATCAAAAGAAAGGCTTATCTCTCCGAGTTGAATGCACACATCATAAAGAGGTTTCTGAGAATGTTTCTGCCTGGTTTATAAGTGAAGATATTTCCTTTTCCACCATAGGCCTCAAAGCGCTCCAAATGAACACTTGCAGATTCTACAAAAAGAGTGTTTCAAAACAGCTCTTTCAAAGGAAGTGTTCAACTCTGTGAGTTGGATTCATACTACACAAAGCAGTTTCACAGAACGCTTCTGTTTAGTTTTTATGGGAAGATATTCCCGTTTCCAACGAAGGCCTGAAAGGGCTCCAAATATTCACTTGCAAATTCTGCAAAAACAGAGTTTCAAAACTGCTCTGTCAAAAGGAAGGCTTATCTCTCCGAGTTGAATGCACACATCATAAAGAGGTTTCTGAGAATGCTTCTGCCTGGTTTATAAGTGAAGATATTTCCTTTTCCACCATAGGCCTCAAAGCGCTCCAAATGAACACTTGCAGATTCTACAAAAAGAGTGTTTCAAAACAGCTCTTTCAAAGGAAGTGTTCAACTCTGTGTGTTGGATTCATACTACACAAAGCAGTTTCACAGAACGCTTCTGTTTAGTTTTTATGGGAAGATATTCCCGTTTCCAACGAAGGCCTGAAAGGGCTCCAAGTATCCACTTGGAAATTCTGCAAAAACAGAGTTTCAAAACTGCTCTGTCAAAAGGAAGGCTTATCTCTCTGAGTTGAATGCAGACATCATAAAGAGGTTTCTGAGAATGCTTCTGCCTGGTTTATATGTGAGGATATTTCCTTTTCCACCATAGGCCTCAAAGCGCTCCAAATGAACACTTGCAGATTCTACAAAAAGAGTGTTTCATAACTGCTCTAGCAAAGGAAAGGTTCAACTCTGTGAGTTGAACACACACATCACAAAGCAGTTTCTGAGAATGCTTCTGTCCAGTTTTTATTGGAAGATATTCCCGCTTCTAAAAAAGGCCTGAAAGAGCTCCAAATATCCACTTGCAGATGCTGCAAAAAGACTCTTTCCAAACTGCTCCATGAAAAGGAATGTTCAACTCTGTGAGTTGAATGCACACATCATAATGAAGTTTCAAAGAATGCTTCTGTCTAGGTTTTATGTGAAGATATTTCCTATTCCACCATAGGCCTCAAAGCGCTCCAAATGAACACTTGCAGATTCTACAAAAAGAGTGTTTCAAAACTGCTCTTTCAAAAGAAGAGTTCAAGTCTGTGAGTTGGATTCATACTTCACAAAGCAGTTTCACAGAACGCTTCTGTTTAGTTTTTATGGGAAGATATTCCCGTCTCCAACGAAGGCCTGAAATGGCTCCAAATAACCACTTGCAGATTCTGCAGAAACACAGTTTCAAAACTGCTCTATCAAAAGGAAGGCTTATCTCTCCGAGCTGAATGCACACATCATAAAGAGGTTCCTGAGAATGCTTCTCCCTGGTTTATAAGTGAAGATATTTCCTTTTCCACTATAGGCCTCAAAGCGCTCCAAATGAACACTTGCAGATTCTACAAAAAGAGTGTTTCATAACTGCTCTAGCAAAGGAAAGGTTCAACTCTGTCAGTTGAACACACACATCACAAAGCAGTTTGTGAGAATGCTTCTGTCCAGTTTTTATGAGAAGATATTCCTGCTTCTAACAAAGGCCTGAAAGAGCTCCAAATATCCACTTGCAGATGCTGCAAAAAGAGTCTTTCCAAACTGCTCCATGAAAAGTTAGGTTCAACTCTGTCAGTTGAATGCACACATCATAAAGCAGTTTCAAAGAATGCTTCTGTCCAGGTTTTATGTGAAGATATTTCCTTTTCCACCATAGGCCTCAAAGCGCTCCAAATGAACACTTGCAGATTCTACAAAAAGAGTGTTTCAAAACTGCTCTTTCAAAAGAAGTGTTCAACTCTGTGAGTTGGATTCATACGTCACAAAGCAGTTTCTCAGAACGCTTCTGTTTAGTTTTTATGGGAAGATATTCCCGTTTCCAACGAAGGTCTCAAAGGGCTCCGAATAACCACTTGCAGAGTCTGCAAAAACATAGTTTCAAAACTGCTCTATCAAAAGGAAGGCTTATCTCTCCGAGCTGAATGCACACATCATAAAGAGGTTTCTGAGAATGCTTCTGCCTGGTTTATATGTGAAGATATTTCCTTTTCCACCATAGGCCTCAAAGCGCTCCAAATGAACACTTGCAGATTCTACAAAAGGAGTGTTTCATAACTGCTCTAGCAAAGGAAAGGTTCAACTCTGTCAGTTGAACACACACATCACAAAGCAGTTTGTGAGAATGCTTCTGTCCAGTTTTTATGAGAAGATATTCCCGCTTCTAACAAAGGCCTGAAAGAGGTCCAAATATCCACTTGCAGATGCTGCAAAAAGAGTCTTTCCAAACTGCTCCATGAAAAGGAAGGTTCAACTCTGTGAGTTGAATGCACACATCATAAAGAAGTTTCAAAGAATGCTTCTGTCTAGGTTTTATGTGAAGATATTTCCTTTTCCACCATAGGCCTCAAAGCGCTCCAAATGAACACTTGCAGATTCTACAAAAAGAGTGTTTCATAACTGCTCTAGCAAAGGAAAGGTTCAACTCTGTGAGTTGAACACACACATCACAAAGCAGTTTCTGAGAATGCTTCTGTCCAGTTTTTATTGGAAGATATTCCCGCTTCTAACAAAGGCCTGAAAGAGCTCCAAATATCCACTTGCAGATGCTGCAAAAAGACTCTTTCCAAACTGCTCCATGAAAAGGAATGTTCAACTCTGTGAGTTGAATGCACACATCATAATGAAGTTTCAAAGAATGCTTCTGTCTAGGTTTTATGTGAAGATATTTCCTTTTCCACCATAGGCCTCAAAGCGCTCCAAATGAACACTTGCAGATTCTACAAAAAGAGTGTTTCAAAACTGCTCTTTCAAAAGAAGTGTTCAAGTCTGTGAGTTGGATTCATACTTCACAAAGCAGTTTCACAGAACGCTTCTGTTTAGTTTTTATGGGAAGATATTCCCGTTTCCAACGAAGGCCTGAAATGGCTCCAAATAACCACTTGCAGATTCTGCAGAAACACAGTTTCAAAACTGCTCTATCAAAAGGAAGGCTTATCTCTCCGAGCTGAATGCACACATCATAAAGAGGTTCCTGAGAATGCTTCTCCCTGGTTTATAAGTGAAGATATTTCCTTTTCCACTATAGGCCTCAAAGCGCTCCAAATGAACACTTGCAGATTCTACAAAAAGAGTGTTTCAAAACAGCTCTTTCAAAGGAAGTGTTCAACTCTGTGAGTTGGATTCATACTACAGAAAGCAGTTTCACAGAACGCTTCTCTTTAGTTTTTATGGGAAGATATTCCCGTTTCCAACGAAGGCCTGAAAGGGCTCAAAATATCCACTTGCAGATTCTGCAAAAATAGAGTTTCAAAACTGCTCTGTTAAAAGGAAGGCTTATCTCTCTGAGTTGTATGCAGACATCATAAAGAGGTTTCTGAGAATGCTTCTGCCTGGTTTATATGTGAAGATATTTCCTTTTCCACCATAGGCCTCAAAGCGCTCCAAATGAACACTTGCAGATTCTACAAAAGGAGTGTTTCATAACTGCTCTAGCAAAGGAAATGTTCAACTCTGTGAGTTGAACACACACATCACAAAGCAGTTTGTGAGAATGCTTCTCTCCAGTTTTTAAGAGAAGATATTCCCGCTTCTAACAAAGGCCTGAAAGAGCTCCAAATATCCACTTGCAGATGCTGCAAAAAGACTCTTTCCAAACTGCTCCATGAAAAGGAATGTTCAACTCTGTGAGTTGAATGCACACATCATAAAGAAGTTTCAAAGAATGCTTTTATCTAGGTTTTATGTGAAGATATTTCCTTTTCCACCATAGGCCTCAAAGCGCTCCAAATGAACACTTGCAGATTCTACAAAAAGAGTGTTTCAAAACTGCTCTTTCAAAAGAAGTGTTCAACTCTGTGAGTTAGATTCATACTTCACAAAGCAGTTTCACAGAACGCTTCTGTTTAGTTTTTATGGGAAGATATTCCCGTTTCCAACGAAGGCCTGAAAGGGCTCCAAATATCCACTTGCAAATTCGGCAAAAATAGAGTTTCAAAACTGCTCTGTCAAAAGGAAGGTTCAACTCTGTGAGTTGAATGCACACATCATAAAGAAGTTTCAAAGAATGCTTCTGTCTAGGTTTTATGTGAAGATATTTCCTTTTCCACCATAGGCCTCAAAGCGCTCCAAATGAACACTTGCAGATTCTACAAAAAGAGTGTTTCAAAACTGCTCTTTCAAAAGAAGTGTTCAACTCTGTGAGTTGGATTCATACTTCACAAAGCAGTTTCACAGAACGCTTCTGTTTAGTATTTATGGGAGGATATTCCCGTTTCCAACGAAGGCCTGAAAGGACTCCAAATATCCACTTGCAGATTCTGCAAAAACACAGTTTCAAAACTGCTCTATCAAAAGGAAGGCTTATCTCTCCGAGTTGAATGCACACATCATAAAGAGGTTTCTGAGAATGCTTCTGCCTGGTTTATAAGTGAAGATATATCCTTTTCCACCATAGGCCTCAAAGCGCTCCAAATGAACACTTGCAGATTCTACAAAAAGAGTGTTTCAAAACGGCTCTTTCAAAAGAAGTGTTCAACTCTGTGGGGTGGATTCATACTTCACAAGGCAGTTTCACAGAACGCTTCTGTTTAGTTTCTATGGGAAGTTATTCCCGTTTCCAACGAAGGCCTGAAAGGGCTCCAAATAACCACTTGCAGATTCTGCAAAAATAGAGCTTCAAAACTGCTCTGTCAAAAGGAAGGCTTATCTCTCTGAGTTGAATGCAGACATCATAAAGAAGTTTCTGAGAATGCTTCTGCCTGGTTTATATGTGAAGACATTTCCTTTTCCACCATAGGCCTCAAAGCGCTCCAAATGAACACTTGCAGATTCTACAAAAAGAGTGTTTCATAACTGCTCTAGCAAAGGAAAGGTTGAACTCTGTGAGTTGAACACACACATCACAAAGCAGTTTGTGAGAATGCTTCTGTCCAGTTTTTATTTGAAGATATTCCCGCTTCTAACAAAGGCCTGAAAGAGCTCCAAATATCCACTTGCAGATGCTGCAAAAAGACTCTTTCCAAACTGCTCCATGAAAAGGAAGGTTCAACTCTGTGAGTTGAATGCACACATCATAAAGAAGTTTCAAAGAATGCTTCTGTCTAGGTTTTATGTGAAGATATTTCCTTTTCCACCATAGGCCTCAAAGCGCTCCAAATGAACATTTGCAGATTCTACAAAAAGAGTGTTTATAAACTGCTCTTTCAAAAGAAGTGTTCAACTCTGTGAGTTGGATTCATACTTCACAAAGCAGTTTCACAAAACGCTTCTGTTTAGTATTTTTGGGAAGATATTCCCGTTACCAACGAAGGCCTGAAAGGACTCCAAATATCCATTTGCAGATTCTGCAAAAACACAGTTTCAAAACTGCTCTATCAAAAGAAAGGCTTATCTCTCCGAGTTGAATGCACACATCATAAAGAGGTTTCTGAGAATGCTTCTGCCTGGTTTATAAGTGCAGATATTTCCTTTTCCACCATAGGCCTCAAAGCGCTCCAAATGAACACTTGCAGATTCTACAAAAAGAGTGTTTCAAAACTGCTCTTTCAAAAGAAGTGTTCAACTCTGTGAGTTGGATTCATACTTCACAAAGCAGTTTCACAGAACGCTTCTGTTTAGTTTTTATGGGAAGATATTCCCGTTTCCAACGAAGGTCTGAAATGGCTCCAAATAACCACTTGCAGATTCTGCAGAAACACAGTTTCAAAACTGCTCTATCAAAAGGAAGGCTTATCTCTCCGAGCTGAATGCACACATCATAAAGAGATTTCTGAGAATGCTTCTCCCTGGTTTATAAGTGAAGATATTTCCTTTTCCACTATAGGTCTCAAAGCGCTCCAAATGAACACTTCCAGATTCTACAAAAAGAGTGTTTCAAAACAGCTCTTTCAAAGGAAGTGTTCAACTCTGTGAGGTGGATTCATACTTCACAAAGCAGTTTCACAGAACGCTTCTGTTTAGTTTCTATGGGAATATATTCCCGTTTCCAACGAAGGCCTGAAAGGGCTCCAAATAACCACTTGCAGATTCTGCAAAAACACAGTTTCAAAACTGCTCTATCAAAAGAAAGGCTTATCTCTCCGAGTTGAATGCACACATCATAAAGAGGTTTCTGAGAATGTTTCTGCCTGGTTTATAAGTGAAGATATTTCCTTTTCCACCATAGGCCTCAAAGCGCTCCAAATGAACACTTGCAGATTCTACAAAAAGAGTGTTTCAAAACAGCTCTTTCAAAGGAAGTGTTCAACTCTGTGAGTTGGATTCATACTACACAAAGCAGTTTCACAGAACGCTTCTGTTTAGTTTTTATGGGAAGATATTCCCGTTTCCAACGAAGGCCTGAAAGGGCTCCAAATATTCACTTGCAAATTCTGCAAAAACAGAGTTTCAAAACTGCTCTGTCAAAAGGAAGGCTTATCTCTCCGAGTTGAATGCACACATCATAAAGAGGTTTCTGAGAATGCTTCTGCCTGGTTTATAAGTGAAGATATTTCCTTTTCCACCATAGGCCTCAAAGCGCTCCAAATGAACACTTGCAGATTCTACAAAAAGAGTGTTTCAAAACAGCTCTTTCAAAGGAAGTGTTCAACTCTGTGTGTTGGATTCATACTACACAAAGCAGTTTCACAGAACGCTTCTGTTTAGTTTTTATGGGAAGATATTCCCGTTTCCAACGAAGGCCTGAAAGGGCTCCAAGTATCCACTTGGAAATTCTGCAAAAACAGAGTTTCAAAACTGCTCTGTCAAAAGGAAGGCTTATCTCTCTGAGTTGAATGCAGACATCATAAAGAGGTTTCTGAGAATGCTTCTGCCTGGTTTATATGTGAGGATATTTCCTTTTCCACCATAGGCCTCAAAGCGCTCCAAATGAACACTTGCAGATTCTACAAAAAGAGTGTTTCATAACTGCTCTAGCAAAGGAAAGGTTCAACTCTGTGAGTTGAACACACACATCACAAAGCAGTTTCTGAGAATGCTTCTGTCCAGTTTTTATTGGAAGATATTCCCGCTTCTAAAAAAGGCCTGAAAGAGCTCCAAATATCCACTTGCAGATGCTGCAAAAAGACTCTTTCCAAACTGCTCCATGAAAAGGAATGTTCAACTCTGTGAGTTGAATGCACACATCATAATGAAGTTTCAAAGAATGCTTCTGTCTAGGTTTTATGTGAAGATATTTCCTATTCCACCATAGGCCTCAAAGCGCTCCAAATGAACACTTGCAGATTCTACAAAAAGAGTGTTTCAAAACTGCTCTTTCAAAAGAAGAGTTCAAGTCTGTGAGTTGGATTCATACTTCACAAAGCAGTTTCACAGAACGCTTCTGTTTAGTTTTTATGGGAAGATATTCCCGTCTCCAACGAAGGCCTGAAATGGCTCCAAATAACCACTTGCAGATTCTGCAGAAACACAGTTTCAAAACTGCTCTATCAAAAGGAAGGCTTATCTCTCCGAGCTGAATGCACACATCATAAAGAGGTTCCTGAGAATGCTTCTCCCTGGTTTATAAGTGAAGATATTTCCTTTTCCACTATAGGCCTCAAAGCGCTCCAAATGAACACTTGCAGATTCTACAAAAAGAGTGTTTCAAAACAGCTCTTTCAAAGGAAGTGTTCAACTCTGTGAGTTGGATTCATACTACAGAAAGCAGTTTCACAGAACGCTTCTCTTTAGTTTTTATGGGAAGATATTCCCGTTTCCAACGAAGGCCTGAAAGGGCTCAAAATATCCACTTGCAGATTCTGCAAAAATAGAGTTTCAAAACTGCTCTGTTAAAAGGAAGGCTTATCTCTCTGAGTTGTATGCAGACATCATAAAGAGGTTTCTGAGAATGCTTCTGCCTGGTTTATATGTGAAGATATTTCCTTTTCCACCATAGGCCTCAAAGCGCTCCAAATGAACACTTGCAGATTCTACAAAAGGAGTGTTTCATAACTGCTCTAGCAAAGGAAATGTTCAACTCTGTGAGTTGAACACACACATCACAAAGCAGTTTGTGAGAATGCTTCTCTCCAGTTTTTAAGAGAAGATATTCCCGCTTCTAACAAAGGCCTGAAAGAGCTCCAAATATCCACTTGCAGATGCTGCAAAAAGACTCTTTCCAAACTGCTCCATGAAAAGGAATGTTCAACTCTGTGAGTTGAATGCACACATCATAAAGAAGTTTCAAACAATGCTTTTATCTAGGTTTTATGTGAAGATATTTCCTTTTCCACCATAGGCCTCAAAGCGCTCCAAATGAACACTTGCAGATTCTACAAAAAGAGTGTTTCAAAACTGCTCTTTCAAAAGAAGTGTTCAACTCTGTGAGTTAGATTCATACTTCACAAAGCAGTTTCAGAGAACGCTTCTGTTTAGTTTTTATGGGAAGATATTCCCGTTTCCAACGAAGGCCTGAAAGGGCTCCAAATATCCACTTGCAAATTCGGCAAAAATAGAGTTTGAAAACGGCTCTGTCAAAAGGAAGGTTCAACTCTGTGAGTTGAATGCACACATCATAAAGAAGTTTCAAAGAATGCTTCTGTCTAGGTTTTATGTGAAGATATTTCCTTTTCCACCATAGGCCTCAAAGCGCTCCAAATGAACACTTGCAGATTCTACAAAAAGAGTGTTTCAAAACTGCTATTTCAAAAGAAGTGTTCAACTCTGTGAGTTGGATTCATACTTCACAAAGCAGTTTCACAGAACGCTTCTCTTTAGTATTTATGGGAGGATATTCCCGTTTCCAACGAAGGCCTGAAAGGACTCCAAATATCCACTTGCAGATTCTGCAAAAACACAGTTTCAAAACTGCTCTATCAAAAGGAAGGCTTATCTCTCCGAGCTGAATGCACACATCATAAAGAGATTTCTGAGAATGCTTCTCCCTGGTTTATAAGTGAAGATATTTCCTTTTCCACTATAGGTGTCAAAGCGCTCCAAATGAACACTTCCAGATTCTACAAAAAGAGTGTTTCAAAACAGCTCTTTCAAAGGAAGTGTTCAACTCTGTGAGGTGGATTCATACTTCACAAAGCAGTTTCACAGAACGCTTCTGTTTAGTTTCTATGGGAATATATTCCCGTTTCCAACGAAGGCCTGAAAGGGCTCCAAATAACCACTTGCAGATTCTGCAAAAACACAGTTTCAAAACTGCTCTATCAAAAGAAAGGCTTATCTCTCCGAGTTGAATGCACACATCATAAAGAGGTTTCTGAGAATGTTTCTGCCTGGTTTATAAGTGAAGATATTTCCTTTTCCACCATAGGCCTCAAAGCGCTCCAAATGAACACTTGCAGATTCTACAAAAAGAGTGTTTCAAAACAGCTCTTTCAAAGGAAGTGTTCAACTCTGTGAGTTGGATTCATACTACACAAAGCAGTTTCACAGAACGCTTCTGTTTAGTTTTTATGGGAAGATATTCCCGTTTCCAACGAAGGCCTGAAAGGGCTCCAAATATTCACTTGCAAATTCTGCAAAAACAGAGTTTCAAAACTGCTCTGTCAAAAGGAAGGCTTATCTCTCCGAGTTGAATGCACACATCATAAAGAGGTTTCTGAGAATGCTTCTGCCTGGTTTATAAGTGAAGATATTTCCTTTTCCACCATAGGCCTCAAAGCGCTCCAAATGAACACTTGCAGATTCTACAAAAAGAGTGTTTCAAAACAGCTCTTTCAAAGGAAGTGTTCAACTCTGTGTGTTGGATTCATACTACACAAAGCAGTTTCACAGAACGCTTCTGTTTAGTTTTTATGGGAAGATATTCCCGTTTCCAACGAAGGCCTGAAAGGGCTCCAAGTATCCACTTGGAAATTCTGCAAAAACAGAGTTTCAAAACTGCTCTGTCAAAAGGAAGGCTTATCTCTCTGAGTTGAATGCAGACATCATAAAGAGGTTTCTGAGAATGCTTCTGCCTGGTTTATATGTGAGGATATTTCCTTTTCCACCATAGGCCTCAAAGCGCTCCAAATGAACACTTGCAGATTCTACAAAAAGAGTGTTTCATAACTGCTCTAGCAAAGGAAAGGTTCAACTCTGTGAGTTGAACACACACATCACAAAGCAGTTTCTGAGAATGCTTCTGTCCAGTTTTTATTGGAAGATATTCCCGCTTCTAAAAAAGGCCTGAAAGAGCTCCAAATATCCACTTGCAGATGCTGCAAAAAGACTCTTTCCAAACTGCTCCATGAAAAGGAATGTTCAACTCTGTGAGTTGAATGCACACATCATAATGAAGTTTCAAAGAATGCTTCTGTCTAGGTTTTATGTGAAGATATTTCCTATTCCACCATAGGCCTCAAAGCGCTCCAAATGAACACTTGCAGATTCTACAAAAAGAGTGTTTCAAAACTGCTCTTTCAAAAGAAGAGTTCAAGTCTGTGAGTTGGATTCATACTTCACAAAGCAGTTTCACAGAACGCTTCTGTTTAGTTTTTATGGGAAGATATTCCCGTCTCCAACGAAGGCCTGAAATGGCTCCAAATAACCACTTGCAGATTCTGCAGAAACACAGTTTCAAAACTGCTCTATCAAAAGGAAGGCTTATCTCTCCGAGCTGAATGCACACATCATAAAGAGGTTCCTGAGAATGCTTCTCCCTGGTTTATAAGTGAAGATATTTCCTTTTCCACTATAGGCCTCAAAGCGCTCCAAATGAACACTTGCAGATTCTACAAAAAGAGTGTTTCAAAACAGCTCTTTCAAAGGAAGTGTTCAACTCTGTGAGTCGGATTCATACTACAGAAAGCAGTTTCACAGAACGCTTCTCTTTAGTTTTTATGGGAAGATATTCCCGTTTCCAACGAAGGCCTGAAAGGGCTCAAAATATCCACTTGCAGATTCTGCAAAAATAGAGTTTCAAAACTGCTCTGTTAAAAGGAAGGCTTATCTCTCTGAGTTGTATGCAGACATCATAAAGAGGTTTCTGAGAATGCTTCTGCCTGGTTTATATGTGAAGATATTTCCTTTTCCACCATAGGCCTCAAAGCGCTCCAAATGAACACTTGCAGATTCTACAAAAGGAGTGTTTCATAACTGCTCTAGCAAAGGAAATGTTCAACTCTGTGAGTTGAACACACACATCACAAAGCAGTTTGTGAGAATGCTTCTCTCCAGTTTTTAAGAGAAGATATTCCCGCTTCTAACAAAGGCCTGAAAGAGCTCCAAATATCCACTTGCAGATGCTGCAAAAAGACTCTTTCCAAACTGCTCCATGAAAAGGAATGTTCAACTCTGTGAGTTGAATGCACACATCATAAAGAAGTTTCAAACAATGCTTTTATCTAGGTTTTATGTGAAGATATTTCCTTTTCCACCATAGGCCTCAAAGCGCTCCAAATGAACACTTGCAGATTCTACAAAAAGAGTGTTTCAAAACTGCTCTTTCAAAAGAAGTGTTCAACTCTGTGAGTTAGATTCATACTTCACAAAGCAGTTTCAGAGAACGCTTCTGTTTAGTTTTTATGGGAAGATATTCCCGTTTCCAACGAAGGCCTGAAAGGGCTCCAAATATCCACTTGCAAATTCGGCAAAAATAGAGTTTGAAAACGGCTCTGTCAAAAGGAAGGTTCAACTCTGTGAGTTGAATGCACACATCATAAAGAAGTTTCAAAGAATGCTTCTGTCTAGGTTTTATGTGAAGATATTTCCTTTTCCACCATAGGCCTCAAAGCGCTCCAAATGAACACTTGCAGATTCTACAAAAAGAGTGTTTCAAAACTGCTATTTCAAAAGAAGTGTTCAACTCTGTGAGTTGGATTCATACTTCACAAAGCAGTTTCACAGAACGCTTCTGTTTAGTATTTATGGGAGGATATTCCCGTTTCCAACGAAGGCCTGAAAGGACTCCAAATATCCACTTGCAGATTCTGCAAAAACACAGTTTCAAAACTGCTCTATCAAAAGGAAGGCTTATCTCTCCGAGTTGAATGCACACATCATAAAGAGGTTTCTGAGAATGCTTCTGCCTGGTTTATAAGTGAAGATATATCCTTTTCCACCATAGGCTTCAAAGCGCTCCTAATGAACACTTGCAGATTCTACAAAAAGAGTGTTTCAAAACTGCTCTTTCAAAAGAAGTGTTCAACTCTGTGAGGTGGATTCATACTTCACAAAGCAGTTTCACAGAACGCTTCTGTTTAGTTTCTATGGGAAGATATTCCCGTTTCCAACGAAGGCCTGAAAGGGCTCCAAATAACCACTTCCAGATTCTGCAAAAATAGAGTTTCAAAACTGCTCTGTCAAAAGGAAGGCTTATCTCTCTGAGTTGAATGCAGACATCATAAAGAAGTTTCCGAGAATGCTTCTGCCTGGTTTATATGTGAAGACATTTCCTTTTCCACCATAGGCCTCAAAGCGCTCCAAATGAACACTTGCAGATTCTACAAAAGGAGTGTTTCATAACTGCTCTAGCAAAGGAAAGGTTCAACTCTGTCAGTTGAACACACACATCACAAAGCAGTTTGTGAGAATGCTTCTGTCCAGTTTTTATGAGAAGATATTCCCGCTTCTAACAAAGGCCTGAAAGAGGTCCAAATATCCACTTGCAGATGCTGCAAAAAGAGTCTTTCCAAACTGCTCCATGAAAAGGAAGGTTCAACTCTGTGAGTTGAATGCACACATCATAAAGAAGTTTCAAAGAATGCTTCTGTCTAGGTTTTATGTGAAGATATTTCCTTTTCCACCATAGGCCTCAAAGCGCTCCAAATGAACACTTGCAGATTCTACAAAAAGAGTGTTTCAAAACTGCTCTTTCAAAAGAAGTGTTCAACTCTGTGATTTGGATTCATACTTCACAAAGCAGTTTCACAGAACGCTTCTGTTAAGTATTTATGGGAAGATATTCCCGTTTCCAACGAAGGCCTGAAAGGACTCCAAATATCCACTTGCAGATTCTGCAAAAACACAGTTTCAAAACTGCTCTATCAAAAGGAAGGCTTATCTCTCCGAGTTGAATGCACACATCATAAAGAGGTTTCTGAGAATGCTTCTGCCTGGTTTATAAGTGAAGATATATCCTTTTCCACCATAGGCCTCAAAGCGCTCCAAATGAACACTTGCAGATTCTACAAAAAGAGTGTTTCAAAACTGCTCTTTCAAAAGAAGTGTTCAACTCTGTGAGGTGGATTCATACTTCACAAAGCAGTTTCACAGAACGCTTCTGTTTAGTTTCTATGGGAATATATTCCCGTTTCCAACGAAGGCCTGAAAGGGCTCCAAATAACCACTTGCAGATTCTGCAAAAACACACTTTCAAAACTGCTCTATCAAAAGAAAGTCTTATCTCTCCGAGTTGAATGCACACATCATAAAGAGGTTTCTGAGAATGCTTCTGCCTGGTTTATAAGTGAAGATATTTCCTTTTCCACCATAGGCCTCAAAGCGCTCCAAATGAACACTTGCAGATTCTACAAAAAGAGTGTTTCAAAACAGCTCTTTCAAAGGAAGTGTTCAACTCTGTGAGTTGGATACATACTACACAAAGCAGTTTCACAGAACGCTTCTGTTTAGTTTTTATGGGAAGATATTCCCGTTTCCAACGAAGGCCTGAAAGGGCTCCAAATATTCACTTGCAAATTCTGCAAAAACAGAGTTTCAAAACTGCTCTGTCAAAAGGAAGGCTTATCTCTCTGAGTTGAATGCAGACATCATAAAGAGGTTTCTGAGAATGCTTCTGCCTGGTTTATATGTGAAGATATTTCCTTTTCCACCATAGGCATCAAAGCGCTCCAAATGAACACTTGCAGATTCTACAAAAAGAGTGTTTCATAACTGCTCTAGCAAAGGAAAGGTTCAACTCTGTGAGTTGAACACACACATCACAAAGCAGTTTCTGAGAATGCTTCTGTCCAGTTTTTATTGGAAGATATTCCCGCTTCTAACAAAGGCCTGAAAGAGCTCCAAATATCCACTTGCAGATGCTGCAAAAAGACTCTTTCCAAACTGCTCCATGAAAAGGAAGGTTCAACTCTGTGAGTTGAATGCACACATCATAAAGAAGTTTCCAAGAATGCTTCTGTCTAGGTTTTATGTGAAGGTATTTCCTTTTCCACCATAGGCCTCAAAGCGCTCCAAGTGAACACTTGCAGATTCTACAAAAAGAGTGTTTTAAAACTGCTCTTTCAAAAGAAGTGTTCAACTCTGTGAGTTGGATTCATACTTCACAAAGCAGTTTCACAGAACGCTTCTGTTTAGTATTTATGGGAAGATATTCCCGTTTCCAACGAAGGCCTGAAAGGACTCCAAATATCCACTTGCAGATTCTGCAAAAACACAGTTTCAAAACTGCTCTATCAAAAGGAAGGCTTAACTCTCCGAGTTGATTGCACACATCATAAAGAGGTTTCTGAGAATGCTTCTGCCTGGTTTATAAGTGAAGATATTTCCTTTTCCACCATAGGCCTCAAAGCGCTCCAAATGAACACTTGCAGATTCTACAAAAAGAGTGTTTCAAAACTGCTCTTTCAAAAGAAGTGTTCAACTCTGTGAGTTGGATTCATACTTCACAAAGCAGTTTCACAGAACGCTTCTGTTTAATTTTTATGGGAAGATATTCCCGTTTCCAACGAAGGCCAGAAATGGCTCCAAATATCCACTTGCAAATTCTGCCAAAACAGAGTTTCAAAACTGCTCTATCAAAAGGAAGGCTTATCGCTCCGAGTTGAATGCACACATCATAAAGGGTTTTCTGAGAATGCTTCGGCCTGGTTTATAAGTGAAGATATTTCCTTTTCCACCATAGGCCTCAAAGCGCTCCAAATGAACACTTGCAGATTCTACAAAAAGAGTGTTTCATAACTGCTCTAGCAAAGGAAAGGTTCAACTCTGTGAGTTGAACACACACATCACAAAGCAGTTTGTGAGAATGCTTCTGTCCAGTTTTTATGAGAAGATATTCCCGCTTCTAACAAAGGCCTGAAAGAGCTCCAAATATCCACTTGCAGATGCTGCAAAAAGACTCTTTCCAAACTGCTCCATGAAAAGGAAGGTTCAACTCTGTGAGTTTAATGCACACATCATAAAGAAGTTTCAAAGAATGCTTCTGTCTAGGTTTTATGTGAAGATATTTCCTTTTAAACCATAGGCCTCAAAGCGCTCCAAATGAACACTTGCAGATTCTACAAAAAGAGTGTTTCAAAACTGCTCTTTCAAAAGAAGTGTTCAACTCTGTGAGGTGGATTCATACTTCACAAAGCAGTTTCTCAGAACGCTTCTGTTTAGTTTTTATGGGAAGATATTCCCGTTTACAACGAAGGCCTGAAAGGGCTCCAAATAACCAATTGCAGATTCTGCAGAAACACAGTTTCAAAACTGCTCTATCAAAAGGAAGGCTTATCTCTCCGAGCTGAATGCACACATCATAAAGAGGTTTCTGAGAATGCTTCTCCCTGGTTTATAAGTGAAGATATTTCCTTTTCCACCATAGGCCTCAAAGCGCTCCAAATGAACACTTGCAGATTCTACAAAAAGAGTGTTTCAAAACAGCTCTTTCAAAGGAAGTGTTCAACTCTGTGAGTTGGATTCATACTACACAAAGCAGTTTCACAGAACGCTTCTCTTTAGTTTTTATGGGAAGATATTCCCGTTTCCAACGAAGGCCTGAAAGGGCTCCAAATATCCACTTGCAGATTCTGCAAAAATAGAGTTTCAAAACTGCTCTGTAAAAAGGAAGGCTTATCCCTCTCAGTTGAATGCAGACATCATAAAGAGGTTTCTGAGAATGCTTCTGCCTGGTTTATATGTGAAGATATTTCCTTTTCCACCATAGGCCTCAAAGCGCTCCAAATGAACACTTGCAGATTCTACAAAAGGAGTGTTTCATAACTGCTCTAGCAAAGGAAAGGTTCAACTCTGTGAGTTGAACACACACATCACAAAGCAGTTTGTGAGAATGCTTCTGTCCAGTTTTTATGAGAAGATATTCCCGCTTCTAACTAAGGCCTGAAAGAGGTACAAATATCCACTTGCAGATGCTGCAAAAAGAGTCTTTCCAAACTGCTCCATGAAAAGGAAGGTTCAACTCTGTGAGGTGAATGCACACATCATAAAGAAGTTTCAAAGAATGCTTCTGTCTAGGTTTTATGTGAAGATATTTCCTTTTCCACCATAGGCCTCAAAGCGCTCCAAATGAACACTTGCAGATTCTACAAAAGGAGTGTTTCATAACTGCTCTAGCAAAGGAAAGGTTCAACTCTGTCAGTTGAACACACACATCACAAAGCAGTTTGTGAGAATGCTTCTGTCCAGTTTTTATGAGAAGATATTCCCGCTTCTAACAAAGGCCTGAAAGAGCTCCAAATATCCACTTGCAGATGCTGCAAAAAGACTCTTTCCAAACTGCTCCATGAAAAGGAAGGTTCAACTCTGTGAGTTGAATGCACACATCATAAAGAAGTTTCAAAGAATGCTTCTGTCTAGGTTTTATGTGAAGATATTTCCTTTTCCACCATAGGCCTCAAAGCGCTCCAAATGAACACTTGCAGATTCTACAAAAAGAGTGTTTCATCACTGCTCTTTCAAAAGAAGTGTTCAACTCTGTGAGTTGGATTCATACTTCACAAAGCAGTTTCACAGAACGCTTCTGTTTAGTATTTATGGGAAGATATTCCCGTTTCCAACGAAGGCCTGAAAGGACTCCAAATATCCACTTGCAGATACTGCAAAAACACAGTTTCAAAACTGCTCTATCAAAAGGAAGGCTTATCCCTCCCAGTTGAATGCACACATCATAAAGAGGTTTCTGAGAATGCTTCTGCCTGGTTTATAAGTGAAGATATATCCTTTTCCACCATAGGCCTCAAAGCGCTCCAAATGAACACTTGCAGATTCTACAAAAAGAGTGTTTCAAAACTGCTCTTTCAAAAGAAGTGTTCAACTCTGTGAGGTGGATTCATACTTCACAAAGCAGTTTCACAGAACGCTTCTGTTTAGTTTCTATGGGAATATATTCCCGTTTCCAACGAAGGCCTGAAAGGGCTCCAAATAACCACTTGCAGATTCTGCAAAAACACAGTTTCAAAACTGCTGTATCAAAAGAAAGGCTTATCTCTCCGAGTTGAATGCACACATCATAAAGAGGTTTCTGAGAATGCTTCTGCCTGGTTTATAAGTGAAGATATTTCCTTTTCCACCATAGGCCTCAAAGCGCTCCAAATGAACACTTGCAGATTCTACAAAAAGAGTGTTTCAAAACTGCTCTTTCAAAAGAAGTGTTCAACTCTGTCAGTTGGATTCATACTTCACAAAGCAGTTTCACAGAACGCTTCTGTTTAGTTTTTATGGGAAGATATTCCCGTTTCCAACGAAGGCCTGAAAGGGCTCCAAATATCCACTTGCAGATTCTGCCAAAACAGAGTTTCAAAACTGCTCTATCAAAAGGAAGGCTTATCGCTCCGAGTTGAATGCACACATCATAAAGTGTTTTCTGATAATGCTTCTCCCTGGTTTATAAGTGAAGATATTTCCTTTTCCACCATAGGCCTCAAAGCGCTCCAAATGAACACTTGCAGATTCTACAAAAAGAGTGTTTCAAAACAGCTCTTTCAAAGGAAGTGTTCAACTCTGTGAGTTGGATTCATACTACACAAAGCAGTTTCAGAGAACGCTTCTGTTTAGTTTTTATGGGAAGATATTCCCGTTTCCAACGAAGGCCTGAAAGGGCTCCAAATATCCACTTGCAAATTCTGCAAAAACAGAGTTTCAAAACTGCTCTGTCAAAAGGAAGGCTTATCTCTCTGAGTTGAATGCAGACATCATAAAGAGGTTTCTGAGAATGCTTCTGCCTGGTTTATATGTGAAGATATTTCCTTTTCCACCATAGGCCTCAAAGCGCTCCAAATGAACACTAGCAGATTCTACAAAAAGAGTGTTTCTTAACTGCTCTAGCAAAGGAAAGGTTCAACTCTGTGAGTTGAACACACACATCACAAAGCAGTTTCTGAGAATGCTTCTGTCCAGTTTTTATTGGAAGATATTCCCGCTTCTAACAAAGGCCTGAAAGAGCTCCAAATATCCACTTGCAGATGCTGCAAAAAGACTCTTTCCAAACTGCTCCATGAAAAGGAATGTTCAACTCTGTGAGTTGAATGCACACATCATAATGAAGTTTCAAAGAATGCTTCTGTCTAGGTTTTATGTGAAGATATTTCCTTTTCCACCATAGGCCTCAAAGCGCTCCAAATGAACACTTGCAGATTCTACAAAAAGAGTGTTTCAAAACTGCTCTTTCAAAAGAAGTGTTCAACTCTGTGAGTTGGATTCATACTTCACAAAGCAGTTTCACAGAACGCTTCTGTTTAGTTTTTATGGGAAGATATTCCCGTTTCCAACGAAGGCCTGAAATGGCTCCAAATAACCACTTGCAGATTCTGCAGAAACACAGTTTCAAAACTGCTCTATCAAAAGGAAGGCTTATCTCTCCGAGCTGAAGGCACACATCATAAAGAGGTTTCTGAGAATGCTTCTGCCTGGTTTATATGTGAAGATATTTCCTTTTCCACCACAGGCCTCAAAGCGCTCCAAATGAACACTTGCAGATTCTACAAAAGGAGTGTTTCATAACTGCTCTAGCAAAGGAAATGTTCAACTCTGTGAGTTGAACACACACATCACAAAGCAGTTTGTGAGAATGCTTCTCTCCAGTTTTCAAGAGAAGATATTCCCGCTTCTAACAAAGGCCTGAAAGAGCTCCAAATATCCACTTGCAGATGCTGCAAAAAGACTCTTTCCAAACTGTTCCATGAAAAGGAATGTTCAACTCTGTGAGTTGAATGCACACCTCATAAAGAAGTTTCAAAGAATGCTTTTATCTAGGTTTTATGTGAAGATATTTCCTTTTCCACCATAGGCCTCAAAGTGCTCCAAATGAACACTTGCAGATTCTACAAAAAGAGTGTTTCAAAACTGCTCTTTCAAAAGAAGTGTTCAACTCTGTGAGTTAGATTCATACTTCACAAAGCAGTTTCAGAGAACGCTTCTGTTTAGTTTTTATGGGAAGATATTCCCGTTTCCAACGAAGGCCTGAAAGGGCTCCAAATATCCACTTGCAAATTCGGCAAAAATAGAGTTTGAAAACTGCTCTGTCAAAAGGAAGGTTCAACTCTGTGAGTTGAATGCACACATCATAAAGAAGTTTCAAAGAATGCTTCTGTCTAGGTTTTATGTGAAAATATTTCCTTTTCCACCATAGGCCTCAAAGCGCTCCAAATGAACACTTGCAGATTCTACACAAAGAGTGTTTCAAAACTGCTATTTCAAAAGAAGTGTTCAACTCTGTGAGTTGGATTCATACTTCACAAAGCAGTTTCACAGAACGCTTCTGTTTAGTATTTATGGGAGGATATTCCCGTTTCCAACGAAGGCCTGAAAGGACTCCAAATATCCACTTGCAGATTCTGCAAAAACACAGTTTCAAAACTGCTCTATCAAAAGGAAGGCTTATCTCTCCGAGTTGAATGCACACATCATAAAGAGGTTTCTGAGAATGCTTCTGCCTGGTTTATAAGTGAAGATATATCCTTTTCCACCATAGGCCTCAAAGCGCTCCAAATGAACACTTGCAGATTCTACAAAAAGAGTGTTTCAAAACTGCTCTTTCAAAAGAAGTGTTCAACTCTGTGAGGTGGATTCATACTTCACAAAGCAGTTTCACAGAACGCTTCTGTTTAGTTTCTATGGGAAGATATTCCCGTTTCCAACGAAGGCCTGAAAGGGCTCCAAATAACCACTTCCAGATTCTGCAAAAATAGAGTTTCAAAACTGCTCTGTCAAAAGGAAGGCTTATCTCTCTGAGTTGAATGCAGACATCATAAAGAAGTGTCTGAGAATGCTTCTGCCTGGTTTATATGTGAAGACATTTCCTTTTCCACCATAGGCCTCAAAGCGCTCCAAATGAACACTTGCAGATTCTACAAAAGGAGTGTTTCATAACTGCTCTAGCAAAGGAAAGGTTCAACTCTGTCAGTTGAACACACACATCACAAAGCAGTTTGTGAGAATGCTTCTGTCCAGTTTTTATGAGAAGATATTCCCGCTTCTAACAAAGGCCTGAAAGAGGTCTAAATATCCACTTGCAGATGCTGCATAAAGAGTCTTTCCAAACTGCTCCATGAAAAGGAAGGTTCAACTCTGTGAGTTGAATGCACACATCATAAAGAAGTTTCAAAGAATGCTTCTGTCTAGGTTTTATGTGAAGATATTTCCTTTTCCACCATAGGCCTCAAAGCGCTCCAAATGAACACTTGCAGATTCTACAAAAGGAGTGTTTCATCACTGCTCTTTCAAAAGAAGTGTTCAACTCTGTGAGTTGGATTCATACTTCACAAAGCAGTTTCACAGAACGCTTCTGTTTAGTATTTATGGGAAGATATTCCCGTTTCCAACGAAGGCCTGAAAGGACTCCAAATATCCACTTGCAGATTCTGCAAAAACACAGTTTCAAAACTGCTCTATCAAAAGGAAGGCTTATCTCTCCGAGTTGAATGCACACATCATAAAGAGGTTTCTGAGAATGCTTCTGCCTGGTTTATAAGTGAAGATATATCCTTTTCCACCATAGGCCTCAAAGCGCTCCAAATGAACACTTGCATATTCTTCAAAAAGAGTGTTTCAAAACTGCTCTTTCAAAAGAAGTGTTCAACTCTGTGAGGTGGATTCATACTTCACAAAGCAGTTTCACAGAACGCTTCTGTTTAGTTTCTATGGGAATATATTCCCGTTTCCAACGAAGGCCTGAAAGGGCTCCAAATAACCACTTGCAGATTCTGCAAAAACACAGTTTCAAAACTGCTCTATCAAAAGAAAGGCTTATCTCTCCGAGTTGAATGCACACATCATAAAGAGGTTTCTGAGAATGCTTCTGCCTGGTTTATAAGTGAAGATATTTCCTTTTCCACCATAGGCCTCAAAGCGCTCCAAATGAACACTTGCAGATTCTACAAAAAGAGTGTTTCAAAACTGCTCTTTCAAAAGAAGTGTTCAACTCTGTGAGTTGGATTCATACTTCACAAGGCAGTTTCACAGAACGCTTCTGTTTAGTTTTTATGGGAAGATATTCCCGTTTCCAACGAAGGCCTGAAATGGCTCCAAATATCCACTTGCAGATTTTGCCAAAACAGAGTTTCAAAACTGCTCTATCAAAAGGAAGGCTTATCACTCCGAGTTCAATGCACACATCATAAAGTGTTTTCTGAGAATGCTTCTGCCTGGTTTATAAGTGAAGATATTTACTTTTCCACCATAGGCCTCAAAGCGCTAGAAATGAACACTTGCAGATTCTACAAAAAGAGTGTTTCATAACTGCTCTAGCAAAGGAAAGGTTCAACTCTGTCAGTTGAACAGACACATCACAAAGCAGTTTCTGAGAATGCTTCTGTCCAGTTTTTATGAGAAGATATTCCTGCTTCTAACAAAGGCCTGAAAGAGCTCCAAATATCCACTTGCAGATGCTGCAAAAAGAGTCTTTCCAAACTGCTCCATGAAAAGGAAGGTTCAACTCTGTCAGTTGAATGCACACATCATAAAGCAGTTTCAAAGAATGCTTCTGTCCAGGTTTTATGTGAAGATATTTCCTTTTCCACCATAGGCCTCAAAGCGCTCCAAATGAACACTTGCAGATTCTACAAAAAGAGTGTTTCAAAACTGCTCTTTCAAAAGAAGTGTTCAACTCTGTGAGTTGGATTCATACGTCACAAAGCAGTTTCTCAGAACGCTTCTGTTTAGTTTTTATGGGAAGATATTCCCGTTTCCAACGAAGGTCTCAAAGGGCTCCGAATAACCACTTGCAGAGTCTGCAAAAACATAGTTTCAAAACTGCTCTATCAAAAGGAAGGCTTATCTCTCCGAGCTGAATGCACACATCATAAAGAGGTTTCTGAGAATGCTTCTGCCTGGTTTATATGTGAAGATATTTCCTTTTCCACCATAGGCCTCAAAGCGCTCCAAATGAACACTTGCAGATTCTACAAAAGGAGTGTTTCATAACTGCTCTAGCAAAGGAAAGGTTCAACTCTGTCAGTTGAACACACACATCACAAAGCAGTTTGTGAGAATGCTTCTGTCCAGTTTTTATGAGAAGATATTCCCGCTTCTAACAAAGGCCTGAAAGAGGTCCAAATATCCACTTGCAGATGCTGCAAAAAGAGTCTTTCCAAACTGCTCCATGAAAAGGAAGGTTCAACTCTGTGAGTTGAATGCACACATCATAAAGAAGTTTCAAAGAATGCTTCTGTCTAGGTTTTATGTGAAGATATTTCCTTTTCCACCATAGGCCTCAAAGCGCTCCAAATGAACACTTGCAGATTCTACAAAAAGAGTGTTTCATAACTGCTCTAGCAAAGGAAAGGTTCAACTCTGTGAGTTGAACACACACATCACAAAGCAGTTTCTGAGAATGCTTCTGTCCAGTTTTTATTGGAAGATATTCCCGCTTCTAACAAAGGCCTGAAAGAGCTCCAAATATCCACTTGCAGATGCTGCAAAAAGACTCTTTCCAAACTGCTCCATGAAAAGGAATGTTCAACTCTGTGAGTTGAATGCACACATCATAATGAAGTTTCAAAGAATGCTTCTGTCTAGGTTTTATGTGAAGATATTTCCTTTTCCACCATAGGCCTCAAAGCGCTCCAAATGAACACTTGCAGATTCTACAAAAAGAGTGTTTCAAAACTGCTCTTTCAAAAGAAGTGTTCAAGTCTGTGAGTTGGATTCATACTTCACAAAGCAGTTTCACAGAACGCTTCTGTTTAGTTTTTATGGGAAGATATTCCCGTTTCCAACGAAGGCCTGAAATGGCTCCAAATAACCACTTGCAGATTCTGCAGAAACACAGTTTCAAAACTGCTCTATCAAAAGGAAGGCTTATCTCTCCGAGCTGAATGCACACATCATAAAGAGGTTCCTGAGAATGCTTCTCCCTGGTTTATAAGTGAAGATATTTCCTTTTCCACTATAGGCCTCAAAGCGCTCCAAATGAACACTTGCAGATTCTACAAAAAGAGTGTTTCAAAACAGCTCTTTCAAAGGAAGTGTTCAACTCTGTGAGTTGGATTCATACTACACAAAGCAGTTTCACAGAACGCTTCTCTTTAGTTTTTATGGGAAGATATTCCCGTTTCCAACGAAGGCCTGAAAGGGCTCAAAATATCCACTTGCAGATTCTGCAAAAATAGAGTTTCAAAACTGCTCTGTTAAAAGGAAGGCTTATCTCTCTGAGTTGTATGCAGACATCATAAAGAGGTTTCTGAGAATGCTTCTGCCTGGTTTATATGTGAAGATATTTCCTTTTCCACCATAGGCCTCAAAGCGCTCCAAATGAACACTTGCAGATTCTACAAAAGGAGTGTTTCATAACTGCTCTATCAAAGGAAATGTTCAACTCTGTGAGTTGAACACACACATCACAAAGCAGTTTGTGAGAATGCTTCTCTCCAGTTTTTAAGAGAAGATATTCCCGCTTCTAACAAAGGCCTGAAAGAGCTCCAAATATCCACTTGCAGATGCTGCAAAAAGACTCTTTCCAAACTGCTCCATGAAAAGGAATGTTCAACTCTGTGAGTTGAATGCACACATCATAAAGAAGTTTCAAAGAATGCTTTTATCTAGGTTTTATGTGAAGATATTTCCTTTTCCACCATAGGCCTCAAAGCGCTCCAAATGAACACTTGCAGATTCTACAAAAAGAGTGTTTCAAAACTGCTCTTTCAAAAGAAGTGTTCAACTCTGTGAGTTAGATTCATACTTCACAAAGCAGTTTCACAGAACGCTTCTGTTTAGTTTTTATGGGAAGATATTCCCGTTTCCAACGAAGGCCTGAAAGGGCTCCAAATATCCACTTGCAAATTCGGCAAAAATAGAGTTTCAAAACTGCTCTGTCAAAAGGAAGGTTCAACTCTGTGAGTTGAATGCACACATCATAAAGAAGTTTCAAAGAATGCTTCTGTCTAGGTTTTATGTGAAGATATTTCCTTTTCCACCATAGGCCTCAAAGCGCTCCAAATGAACACTTGCAGATTCTACAAAAAGAGTGTTTCAAAACTGCTCTTTCAAAAGAAGTGTTCAACTCTGTGAGTTGGATTCATACTTCACAAAGCAGTTTCACAGAACGCTTCTGTTTAGTATTTATGGGAGGATATTCCCGTTTCCAACGAAGGCCTGAAAGGACTCCAAATATCCACTTGCAGATTCTGCAAAAACACAGTTTCAAAACTGCTCTATCAAAAGGAAGGCTTATCTCTCCGAGTTGAATGCACACATCATAAAGAGGTTTCTGAGAATGCTTCTGCCTGGTTTATAAGTGAAGATATATCCTTTTCCACCATAGGCCTCAAAGCGCTCCAAATGAACACTTGCAGATTCTACAAAAAGAGTGTTTCAAAACGGCTCTTTCAAAAGAAGTGTTCAACTCTGTGGGGTGGATTCATACTTCACAAGGCAGTTTCACAGAACGCTTCTGTTTAGTTTCTATGGGAAGTTATTCCCGTTTCCAACGAAGGCCTGAAAGGGCTCCAAATAACCACTTGCAGATTCTGCAAAAATAGAGCTTCAAAACTGCTCTGTCAAAAGGAAGGCTTATCTCTCTGAGTTGAATGCAGACATCATAAAGAAGTTTCTGAGAATGCTTCTGCCTGGTTTATATGTGAAGACATTTCCTTTTCCACCATAGGCCTCAAAGCGCTCCAAATGAACACTTGCAGATTCTACAAAAAGAGTGTTTCATAACTGCTCTAGCAAAGGAAAGGTTGAACTCTGTGAGTTGAACACACACATCACAAAGCAGTTTGTGAGAATGCTTCTGTCCAGTTTTTATTGGAAGATATTCCCGCTTCTAACAAAGGCCTGAAAGAGCTCCAAATATCCACTTGCAGATGCTGCAAAAAGACTCTTTCCAAACTGCTCCATGAAAAGGAAGGTTCAACTCTGTGAGTTGAATGCACACATCATAAAGAAGTTTCAAAGAATGCTTCTGTCTAGGTTTTATGTGAAGATATTTCCTTTTCCACCATAGGCCTCAAAGCGCTCCAAATGAACATTTGCAGATTCTACAAAAAGAGTGTTTATAAACTGCTCTTTCAAAAGAAGTGTTCAACTCTGTGAGTTGGATTCATACTTCACAAAGCAGTTTCACAAAACGCTTCTGTTTAGTATTTTTGGGAAGATATTCCCGTTACCAACGAAGGCCTGAAAGGACTCCAAATATCCATTTGCAGATTCTGCAAAAACACAGTTTCAAAACTGCTCTATCAAAAGAAAGGCTTATCTCTCCGAGTTGAATGCACACATCATAAAGAGGTTTCTGAGAATGCTTCTGCCTGGTTTATAAGTGCAGATATTTCCTTTTCCACCATAGGCCTCAAAGCGCTCCAAATGAACACTTGCAGATTCTACAAAAAGAGTGTTTCAAAACTGCTCTTTCAAAAGAAGTGTTCAACTCTGTGAGTTGGATTCATACTTCACAAAGCAGTTTCACAGAACGCTTCTGTTTAGTTTTTATGGGAAGATATTCCCGTTTCCAACGAAGGCCTGAAATGGCTCCAAATAACCACTTGCAGATTCTGCAGAAACACAGTTTCAAAACTGCTCTATCAAAAGGAAGGCTTATCTCTCCGAGCTGAATGCACACATCATAAAGAGATTTCTGAGAATGCTTCTCCCTGGTTTATAAGTGAAGATATTTCCTTTTCCACTATAGGTCTCAAAGCGCTCCAAATGAACACTTGCAGATTCTACAAAAAGAGTGTTTCAAAACAGCTCTTTCAAAGGAAGTGTTCAACTCTGTGAGGTGGATTCATACTTCACAAAGCAGTTTCACAGAACGCTTCTGTTTAGTTTCTATGGGAATATATTCCCGTTTCCAACGAAGGCCTGAAAGGGCTCCAAATAACCACTTGCAGATTCTGCAAAAACACAGTTTCAAAACTGCTCTATCAAAAGAAAGGCTTATCTCTCCGAGTTGAATGCACACATCATAAAGAGGTTTCTGAGAATGTTTCTGCCTGGTTTATAAGTGAAGATATTTCCTTTTCCACCATAGGCCTCAAAGCGCTCCAAATGAACACTTGCAGATTCTACAAAAAGAGTGTTTCAAAACAGCTCTTTCAAAGGAAGTGTTCAACTCTGTGAGTTGGATTCATACTACACAAAGCAGTTTCACAGAACGCTTCTGTTTAGTTTTTATGGGAAGATATTCCCGTTTCCAACGAAGGCCTGAAAGGGCTCCAAATATTCACTTGCAAATTCTGCAAAAACAGAGTTTCAAAACTGCTCTGTCAAAAGGAAGGCTTATCTCTCCGAGTTGAATGCACACATCATAAAGAGGTTTCTGAGAATGCTTCTGCCTGGTTTATAAGTGAAGATATTTCCTTTTCCACCATAGGCCTCAAAGCGCTCCAAATGAACACTTGCAGATTCTACAAAAAGAGTGTTTCAAAACAGCTCTTTCAAAGGAAGTGTTCAACTCTGTGTGTTGGATTCATACTACACAAAGCAGTTTCACAGAACGCTTCTGTTTAGTTTTTATGGGAAGATATTCCCGTTTCCAACGAAGGCCTGAAAGGGCTCCAAGTATCCACTTGGAAATTCTGCAAAAACAGAGTTTCAAAACTGCTCTGTCAAAAGGAAGGCTTATCTCTCTGAGTTGAATGCAGACATCATAAAGAGGTTTCTGAGAATGCTTCTGCCTGGTTTATATGTGAGGATATTTCCTTTTCCACCATAGGCCTCAAAGCGCTCCAAATGAACACTTGCAGATTCTACAAACAGAGTGTTTCATAACTGCTCTAGCAAAGGAAAGGTTCAACTCTGTGAGTTGAACACACACATCACAAAGCAGTTTCTGAGAATGCTTCTGTCCAGTTTTTATTGGAAGATATTCCCGCTTCTAAAAAAGGCCTGAAAGAGCTCCAAATATCCACTTGCAGATGCTGCAAAAAGACTCTTTCCAAACTGCTCCATGAAAAGGAATGTTCAACTCTGTGAGTTGAATGCACACATCATAATGAAGTTTCAAAGAATGCTTCTGTCTAGGTTTTATGTGAAGATATTTCCTATTCCACCATAGGCCTCAAAGCGCTCCAAATGAACACTTGCAGATTCTACAAAAAGAGTGATTCAAAACTGCTCTTTCAAAAGAAGAGTTCAAGTCTGTGAGTTGGATTCATACTTCACAAAGCAGTTTCACAGAACGCTTCTGTTTAGTTTTTATGGGAAGATATTCCCGTCTCCAACGAAGGCCTGAAATGGCTCCAAATAACCACTTGCAGATTCTGCAGAAACACAGTTTCAAAACTGCTCTATCAAAAGGAAGGCTTATCTCTCCGAGCTGAATGCACACATCATAAAGAGGTTCCTGAGAATGCTTCTCCCTGGTTTATAAGTGAAGATATTTCCTTTTCCACTATAGGCCTCAAAGCGCTCCAAATGAACACTTGCAGATTCTACAAAAAGAGTGTTTCAAAACAGCTCTTTCAAAGGAAGTGTTCAACTCTGTGAGTTGGATTCATACTACAGAAAGCAGTTTCACAGAACGCTTCTCTTTAGTTTTTATGGGAAGATATTCCCGTTTCCAACGAAGGCCTGAAAGGGCTCAAAATATCCACTTGCAGATTCTGCAAAAATAGAGTTTCAAAACTGCTCTGTTAAAAGGAAGGCTTATCTCTCTGAGTTGTATGCAGACATCATAAAGAGGTTTCTGAGAATGCTTCTGCCTGGTTTATATGTGAAGATATTTCCTTTTCCACCATAGGCCTCAAAGCGCTCCAAATGAACACTTGCAGATTCTACAAAAGGAGTGTTTCATAACTGCTCTAGCAAAGGAAATGTTCAACTCTGTGAGTTGAACACACACATCACAAAGCAGTTTGTGAGAATGCTTCTCTCCAGTTTTTAAGAGAAGATATTCCCGCTTCTAACAAAGGCCTGAAAGAGCTCCAAATATCCACTTGCAGATGCTGCAAAAAGACTCTTTCCAAACTGCTCCATGAAAAGGAATGTTCAACTCTGTGAGTTGAATGCACACATCATAAAGAAGTTTCAAACAATGCTTTTATCTAGGTTTTATGTGAAGATATTTCCTTTTCCACCATAGGCCTCAAAGCGCTCCAAATGAACACTTGCAGATTCTACAAAAAGAGTGTTTCAAAACTGCTCTTTCAAAAGAAGTGTTCAACTCTGTGAGTTAGATTCATACTTCACAAAGCAGTTTCAGAGAACGCTTCTGTTTAGTTTTTATGGGAAGATATTCCCGTTTCCAACGAAGGCCTGAAAGGGCTCCAAATATCCACTTGCAAATTCGGCAAAAATAGAGTTTGAAAACGGCTCTGTCAAAAGGAAGGTTCAACTCTGTGAGTTGAATGCACACATCATAAAGAAGTTTCAAAGAATGCTTCTGTCTAGGTTTTATGTGAAGATATTTCCTTTTCCACCATAGGCCTCAAAGCGCTCCAAATGAACACTTGCAGATTCTACAAAAAGAGTGTTTCAAAACTGCTATTTCAAAAGAAGTGTTCAACTCTGTGAGTTGGATTCATACTTCACAAAGCAGTTTCACAGAACGCTTCTGTTTAGTATTTATGGGAGGATATTCCCGTTTCCAACGAAGGCCTGAAAGGACTCCAAATATCCACTTGCAGATTCTGCAAAAACACAGTTTCAAAACTGCTCTATCAAAAGGAAGGCTTATCTCTCCGAGTTGAATGCACACATCATAAAGAGGTTTCTGAGAATGCTTCTGCCTGGTTTATAAGTGAAGATATATCCTTTTCCACCATAGGCTTCAAAGCGCTCCTAATGAACACTTGCAGATTCTACAAAAAGAGTGTTTCAAAACTGCTCTTTCAAAAGAAGTGTTCAACTCTGTGAGGTGGATTCATACTTCACAAAGCAGTTTCACAGAACGCTTCTGTTTAGTTTCTATGGGAAGATATTCCCGTTTCCAACGAAGGCCTGAAAGGGCTCCAAATAACCACTTCCAGATTCTGCAAAAATAGAGTTTCAAAACTGCTCTGTCAAAAGGAAGGCTTATCTCTCTGAGTTGAATGCAGACATCATAAAGAAGTTTCCGAGAATGCTTCTGCCTGGTTTATATGTGAAGACATTTCCTTTTCCACCATAGGCCTCAAAGCGCTCCAAATGAACACTTGCAGATTCTACAAAAGGAGTGTTTCATAACTGCTCTAGCAAAGGAAAGGTTCAACTCTGTCAGTTGAACACACACATCACAAAGCAGTTTGTGAGAATGCTTCTGTCCAGTTTTTATGAGAAGATATTCCCGCTTCTAACAAAGGCCTGAAAGAGGTCCAAATATCCACTTGCAGATGCTGCAAAAAGAGTCTTTCCAAACTGCTCCATGAAAAGGAAGGTTCAACTCTGTGAGTTGAATGCACACATCATAAAGAAGTTTCAAAGAATGCTTCTGTCTAGGTTTTATGTGAAGATATTTCCTTTTCCACCATAGGCCTCAAAGCGCTCCAAATGAACACTTGCAGATTCTACAAAAAGAGTGTTTCAAAACTGCTCTTTCAAAAGAAGTGTTCAACTCTGTGAGTTGGATTCATACTTCACAAAGCAGTTTCACAGAACGCTTCTGTTAAGTATTTATGGGAAGATATTCCCGTTTCCAACGAAGGCCTGAAAGGACTCCAAATATCCACTTGCAGATTCTGCAAAAACACAGTTTCAAAACTGCTCTATCAAAAGGAAGGCTTATCTCTCCGAGTTGAATGCACACATCATAAAGAGGTTTCTGAGAATGCTTCTGCCTGGTTTATAAGTGAAGATATATCCTTTTCCACCATAGGCCTCAAAGCGCTCCAAATGAACACTTGCAGATTCTACAAAAAGAGTGTTTCAAAACTGCTCTTTCAAAAGAAGTGTTCAACTCTGTGAGGTGGATTCATACTTCACAAAGCAGTTTCACAGAACGCTTCTGTTTAGTTTCTATGGGAATATATTCCCGTTTCCAACGAAGGCCTGAAAGGGCTCCAAATAACCACTTTCAGATTCTGCAAAAACACACTTTCAAAACTGCTCTATCAAAAGAAAGTCTTATCTCTCCGAGTTGAATGCACACATCATAAAGAGGTTTCTGAGAATGCTTCTGCCTGGTTTATAAGTGAAGATATTTCCTTTTCCACCATAGGCCTCAAAGCGCTCCAAATGAACACTTGCAGATTCTACAAAAAGAGTGTTTCAAAACAGCTCTTTCAAAGGAAGTGTTCAACTCTGTGAGTTGGATACATACTACACAAAGCAGTTTCACAGAACGCTTCTGTTTAGTTTTTATGGGAAGATATTCCCGTTTCCAATGAAGGCCTGAAAGGGCTCCAAATATTCACTTGCAAATTCTGCAAAAACAGAGTTTCAAAACTGCTCTGTCAAAAGGAAGGCTTATCTCTCTGAGTTGAATGCAGACATCATAAAGAGGTTTCTGAGAATGCTTCTGCCTGGTTTATATGTGAAGATATTTCCTTTTCCACCATAGGCATCAAAGCGCTCCAAATGAACACTTGCAGATTCTACAAAAAGAGTGTTTCATAACTGCTCTAGCAAAGGAAAGGTTCAACTCTGTGAGTTGAACACACACATCACAAAGCAGTTTCTGAGAATGCTTCTGTCCAGTTTTTATTGGAAGATATTCCCGCTTCTAACAAAGGCCTGAAAGAGCTCCAAATATCCACTTGCAGATGCTGCAAAAAGACTCTTTCCAAACTGCTCCATGAAAAGGAATGTTCAACTCTGTGAGTTGAATGCACACATCATAATGAAGTTTCAAAGAATGCTTCTGTCTAGGTTTTATGTGAAGATATTTCCTTTTCCACCATAGGCCTCAAAGCGCTCCAAATGAACACTTGCAGATTCTACAAAAAGAGTGTTTCAAAACTGCTCTTTCAAAAGAAGTGTTCAAGTCTGTGAGTTGGATTCATACTTCACAAAGCAGTTTCACAGAACGCTTCTGTTTAGTTTTTATGGGAAGATATTCCCGTTTCCAACGAAGGCCTGAAATGGCTCCAAATAACCACTTGCAGATTCTGCACAAACACAGTTTCAAAACTGCTCTATCAAAAGGAAGGCTTATCTCTCCGAGCTGAATGCACACATCATAAAGAGGTTTCTGAGAATGCTTCTCCCTGGTTTATAAGTGAAGATATTTCCTTTTCCACTATAGGCCTCAAAGCGCTCCAAATGAACACTTGCAGATTCTACAAAAAGAGTGTTTCAAAACAGCTCTTTCAAAGGAAGTGTTCAACTCTGTGAGTTGGATTCATACTACACAAAGCAGTTTCACAGAACGCTTCTCTTTAGTTTTTATGGGAAGATATTCCCGTTTCCAACGAAGGCCTGAAAGGGCTCAAAATATCCACTTGCAGATTCTGCAAAAATAGAGTTTCAAAACTGCTCTGTTAAAAGGAAGGCTTATCTCTCTGAGTTGTATGCAGACATCATAAAGAGGTTTCTGAGAATGCTTCTGCCTGGTTTATATGTGAAGATATTTCCTTTTCCACCATAGGCCTCAAAGCGCTCCAAATGAACACTTGCAGATTCTACAAAAGGAGTGTTTCATAACTTCTCTAGCAAAGGAAATGTTCAACTCTGTGAGTTGAACACACACATCACAAAGCAGTTTGTGAGAATGCTTCTCTCCAGTTTTTAAGAGAAGATATTCCCGCTTCTAACAAAGGCCTGAAAGAGCTCCAAATATCCACTTGCAGATGCTGCAAAAAGACTCTTTCCAAACTGCTCCATGAAAAGGAATGTTCAACTCTGTGAGTTGAATGCACACATCATAAAGAAGTTTCAAAGAATGCTTTTATCTAGGTTTTATGTGAAGATATTTCCTTTTCCACCATAGGCCTCAAAGCGCTCCAAATGAACACTTGCAGATTCTACAAAAAGAGTGTTTCAAAACTGCTCTTTCAAAAGAAGTGTTCAACTCTGTGAGTTAGATTCATACTTCACAAAGCAGTTTCAGAGAACGCTTCTGTTTAGTTTTTATGGGAAGATATTCCCGTTTCCAACGAAGGCCTGAAAGGGCTCCAAATATCCACTTGCAAATTCGGCAAAAATAGAGTTTCAAAACGGCTCTGTCAAAAGGAAGGTTCAACTCTGTGAGTTGAATGCACACATCATAAAGAAGTTTCAAAGAATGCTTCTGTCTAGGTTTTATGTGAAGATATTTCCTTTTCCACCATAGGCCTCAAAGCGCTCCAAATGAACACTTGCAGATTCTACAAAAAGAGTGTTTCAAAACTGCTATTTCAAAAGAAGTGTTCAACTCTGTGAGTTGGATTCATACTTCACAAAGCAGTTTCACAGAACGCTTCTGTTTAGTATTTATGGGAGGATATTCCCGTTTCCAACGAAGGCCTGAAAGGACTCCAAATATCCACTTGCAGATTCTGCAAAAACACAGTTTCAAAACTGCTCTATCAAAAGGAAGGCTTATCTCTCCGAGTTGAATGCACACATCATAAAGAGGTTTCTGAGAATGCTTCTGCCTGGTTTATAAGTGAAGATATATCCTTTTCCACCATAGGCCTCAAAGCGCTCCAAATGAACACTTGCAGATTCTACAAAAAGAGTGTTTCAAAACTGCTCTTTCAAAAGAAGTGTTCAACTCTGTGAGGTGGATTCATACTTCACAAAGCAGTTTCACAGAACGCTTCTGTTTAGTTTCTATGGGAAGATATTCCCGTTTCCAACGAAGGCCTGAAAGGGCTCCAAATAACCACTTCCAGATTCTGCAAAAATAGAGTTTCAAAACTGCTCTGTCAAAAGGAAGGCTTATCTCTCTGAGTTGAATGCAGACATCATAAAGAAGTTTCTGAGAATGCTTCTGCCTGGTTTATATGTGAAGACATTTCCTTTTCCACCATAGGCCTCAAAGCGCTCCAAATGAACACTTGCAGATTCTACAAAAGGAGTGTTTCATAACTGCTCTAGCAAAGGAAAGGTTCAACTCTGTCAGTTGAACACACACATCACAAAGCAGTTTGTGAGAATGCTTCTGTCCAGTTTTTATGAGAAGATATTCCCGCTTCTAACAAAGGCCTGAAAGAGGTCAAAATATCCACTTGCAGATGCTGCAAAAAGAGTCTTTCCAAACTGCTCCATGAAAAGGAAGGTTCAACTCTGTGAGTTGAATGCACACATCATAAAGAAGTTTCAAAGAATGCTTCTGTCTAGGTTTTATGTGAAGATATTTCCTTTTCCACCATAGGCCTCAAAGCGCTCCAAATGAACACTTGCAGATTCTACAAAAAGAGTGTTTCATCACTGCTCTTTCAAAAGAAGTGTTCAACTCTGTGAGTTGGATTCATACTTCACAAAGCAGTTTCACAGAACGCTTCTGTTTAGTATTTATGGGAAGATATTCCCGTTTCCAACGAAGGCCTGAAAGGACTCCAAATATCCACTTGCAGATTCTGCAAAAACACAGTTTCAAAACTGCTCTATCAAAAGGAAGGCTTATCTCTCCGAGTTGAATGCACACATCATAAAGAGGTTTCTGAGAATGCTTCTGCCTGGTTTATAAGTGAAGATATATCCTTTTCCACCATAGGCCTCAAAGCGCTCCAAATGAACACTTGCATATTCTACAAAAAGAGTGTTTCAAAACTGCTCTTTCAAAAGAAGTGTTCAACTCTGTGAGGTGGATTCATACTTCACAAAGCAGTTTCACAGAACGCTTCTGTTTAGTTTCTATGGGAATATATTCCCGTTTCCAACGAAGGCCTGAAAGGGCTCCAAATAACCACTTGCAGATTCTGCAAAAACACAGTTTCAAAACTGCTCTATCAAAAGAAAGGCTTATCTCTCCGAGTTGAATGCACACATCATAAAGAGGTTTCTGAGAATGTTTCTGCCTGGTTTATAAGTGAAGATATTTCCTTTTCCACCATAGGCCTCAAAGCGCTCCAAATGAACACTTGCAGATTCTACAAAAAGAGTGTTTCAAAACAGCTCTTTCAAAGGAAGTGTTCAACTCTGTGAGTTGGATTCATACTACACAAAGCAGTTTCACAGAACGCTTCTGTTTAGTTTTTATGGGAAGATATTCCCGTTTCCAACGAAGGCCTGAAAGGGCTCCAAATATTCACTTGCAAATTCTGCAAAAACAGAGTTTCAAAACTGCTCTGTCAAAAGGAAGGCTTATCTCTCTGAGTTGAATGCAGACATCATAAAGAAGTTTCTGAGAATGCTTCTGCCTGGTTTATATGTGAAGATATTTCCTTTTCCACCATAGGCCTCAAAGCGCTCCAAATGAACACTTGCAGATTCTACAAAAAGAGTGTTTCATAAATGCTCTAGCAAAGGAAAGGTTCAACTCTGTGAGTTGAACACACACATCACAAAGCAGTTTCTGAGAATGCTTCTGTCCAGTTTTTATTGGAAGATATTCCCGCTTCTAACAAAGGCCTGAAAGAGCTCCAAATATCCACTTGCAGATGCTGCAAAAAGACTCTTTCCAAACTGCTCCATGAAAAGGAATGTTCAACTCTGTGAGTTGAATGCACACATCATAATGAAGTTTCAAAGAATGCTTCTGTCTAGGTTTTATGTGAAGGTATTTCCTTTTCCACCATAGGCCTCAAAGCGCTCCAAATGAACACTTGCAGATTCTACAAAAAGAGTGTTTCAAAACTGCTCTTTCAAAAGAAGTGTTCAAGTCTGTGAGTTGGATTCATACTTCACAAAGCAGTTTCACAGAACGCTTCTGTTTAGTTTTTATGGGAAGATATTCCCGTTTCCAACGAAGGCCTGAAATGGCTCCAAATAACCACTTGCAGATTCTGCACAAACACAGTTTCAAAACTGCTCTATCAAAAGGAAGGCTTATCTCTCCGAGCTGAATGCACACATCATAAAGAGGTTTCTGAGAATGCTTCTCCCTGGTTTATAAGTGAAGATATTTCCTTTTCCACTATAGGCCTCAAAGCGCTCCAAATGAACACTTGCAGATTCTACAAAAAGAGTGTTTCAAAACAGCTCTTTCAAAGGAAGTGTTCAACTCTGTGAGTTGGATTCATACTACACAAAGCAGTTTCACAGAACGCTTCTCTTTAGTTTTTATGGGAAGATATTCCCGTTACCAACGAAGGCCTGAAAGGGCTCAAAATATCCACTTGCAGATTCTGCAAAAATAGAGTTTCAAAACTGCTCTGTTAAAAGGAAGGCTTATCTCTCTGAGTTGTATGCAGACATCATAAAGAGGTTTCTGAGAATGCTTCTGCCTGGTTTATAGGTGAAGATATTTCCTTTTCCACCATAGGCCTCAAAGCGCTCCAAATGAACACTTGCAGATTCTACAAAAGGAGTGTTTCATAACTGCTCTAGCAAAGGAAATGTTCAACTCTGTGAGTTGAACACACACATCACAAAGCAGTTTGTGAGAATGCTTCTCTCCAGTTTTTAAGAGAAGATATTCCCGCTTCTAACAAAGGCCTGAAAGAGCTCCAAATATCCACTTGCAGATGCTGCAAAAAGACTCTTTCCAAACTGCTCCATGAAAAGGAATGTTCAACTCTGTGAGTTGAATGCACACATCATAAAGAAGTTTCAAAGAATGCTTTTATCTAGGTTTTATGTGAAGATATTTCCTTTTCCACCATAGGCCTCAAAGCGCTCCAAATGAACACTTGCAGATTCTACAAAAAGAGTGTTTCAAAACTGCTCTTTCAAAAGAAGTGTTCAACTCTGTGAGTTAGATTCATACTTCACAAAGCAGTTTCACAGAACGCTTCTGTTTAGTTTTTATGGGAAGATATTCTCGTTTCCAACGAAGGCCTGAAAGGGCTCCAAATATCCACTTGCAAATTCGGCAAAAATAGAGTTTCAAAACTGCTCTGTCAAAAGGAAGGTTCAACTCTGTGAGTTGAATGCACACATCATAAAGAAGTTTCAAAGTATGCTTCTGTCTAGGTTTTATATGAAGATATTTCCTTTTCCACCATAGGCCTCAAAGCGTTCCAAATGAACACTTGCAGATTCTACAAAAAGAGTGTTTCATCACTGCTCTTTCAAAAGAAGTGTTCAACTCTGTGAGTTGGATTCATACTTCACAAAGCAGTTTCACAGAACGCTTCTGTTTAGTATTTATGGGAAGATATTCCCCTTTTCCAACGAAGGCCTGAAAGGACTCCAAATATCCACTTGCAGATTCTGCAAAAACACAGTTTCAAAACTGCTCTATCAAAAGGAAGGCTTATCTCTCCGAGTTGAATGCACACATCATAAAGAGGTTTCTGAGAATGCTTCTGCCTGGTTTATAAGTGAAGATATTTCCTTTTCCACCATAGGCCTCAAAGCGCTCCAAATGAACACTTGCAGATTCTACAAAAAGAGTGTTTCAAAACAGCTCTTTCAAAGGAAGTGTTCAACTCTGTGTGTTGGATTCATACTACACAAAGCAGTTTCACAGAACGCTTCTGTTTAGTTTTTATGGGAAGATATTCCCGTTTCCAACGAAGGCCTGAAAGGGCTCCAAGTATCCACTTGGAAATTCTGCAAAAACAGAGTTTCAAAACTGCTCTGTCAAAAGGAAGGCTTATCTCTCTGAGTTGAATGCAGACATCATAAAGAGGTTTCTGAGAATGCTTCTGCCTGGTTTATATGTGAGGATATTTCCTTTTCCACCATAGGCCTCAAAGCGCTCCAAATGAACACTTGCAGATTCTACAAAAAGAGTGTTTCATAACTGCTCTAGCAAAGGAAAGGTTCAACTCTGTGAGTTGAACACACACATCACAAAGCAGTTTCTGAGAATGCTTCTGTCCAGTTTTTATTGGAAGATATTCCCGCTTCTAAAAAAGGCCTGAAAGAGCTCCAAATATCCACTTGCAGATGCTGCAAAAAGACTCTTTCCAAACTGCTCCATGAAAAGGAATGTTCAACTCTGTGAGTTGAATGCACACATCATAATGAAGTTTCAAAGAATGCTTCTGTCTAGGTTTTATGTGAAGATATTTCCTATTCCACCATAGGCCTCAAAGCGCTCCAAATGAACACTTGCAGATTCTACAAAAAGAGTGTTTCAAAACTGCTCTTTCAAAAGAAGAGTTCAAGTCTGTGAGTTGGATTCATACTTCACAAAGCAGTTTCACAGAACGCTTCTGTTTAGTTTTTATGGGAAGATATTCCCGTCTCCAACGAAGGCCTGAAATGGCTCCAAATAACCACTTGCAGATTCTGCACAAACACAGTTTCAAAACTGCTCTATCAAAAGGAAGGCTTATCTCTCCGAGCTGAATGCACACATCATAAAGAGGTTCCTGAGAATGCTTCTCCCTGGTTTATAAGTGAAGATATTTCCTTTTCCACTATAGGCCTCAAAGCGCTCCAAATGAACACTTGCAGATTCTACAAAAAGAGTGTTTCAAAACAGCTCTTTCAAAGGAAGTGTTCAACTCTGTGAGTTGGATTCATACTACAGAAAGCAGTTTCACAGAACGCTTCTCTTTAGTTTTTATGGGAAGATATTCCCGTTTCCAACGAAGGCCTGAAAGGGCTCAAAATATCCACTTGCAGATTCTGCAAAAATAGAGTTTCAAAACTGCTCTGTTAAAAGGAAGGCTTATCTCTCTGAGTTGTATGCAGACATCATAAAGAGGTTTCTGAGAATGCTTCTGCCTGGTTTATATGTGAAGATATTTCCTTTTCCACCATAGGCCTCAAAGCGCTCCAAATGAACACTTGCAGATTCTACAAAAGGAGTGTTTCATAACTGCTCTAGCAAAGGAAATGTTCAACTCTGTGAGTTGAACACACACATCACAAAGCAGTTTGTGAGAATGCTTCTCTCCAGTTTTTAAGAGAAGATATTCCCGCTTCTAACAAAGGCCTGAAAGAGCTCCAAATATCCACTTGCAGATGCTGCAAAAAGACTCTTTCCAAACTGCTCCATGAAAAGGAATGTTCAACTCTGTGAGTTGAATGCACACATCATAAAGAAGTTTCAAACAATGCTTTTATCTAGGTTTTATGTGAAGATATTTCCTTTTCCACCATAGGCCTCAAAGCGCTCCAAATGAACACTTGCAGATTCTACAAAAAGAGTGTTTCAAAACTGCTCTTTCAAAAGAAGTGTTCAACTCTGTGAGTTAGATTCATACTTCACAAAGCAGTTTCAGAGAACGCTTCTGTTTAGTTTTTATGGGAAGATATTCCCGTTTCCAACGAAGGCCTGAAAGGGCTCCAAATATCCACTTGCAAATTCGGCAAAAATAGAGTTTGAAAACGGCTCTGTCAAAAGGAAGGTTCAACTCTGTGAGTTGAATGCACACATCATAAAGAAGTTTCAAAGAATGCTTCTGTCTAGGTTTTATGTGAAGATATTTCCTTTTCCACCATAGGCCTCAAAGCGCTCCAAATGAACACTTGCAGATTCTACAAAAAGAGTGTTTCAAAACTGCTCTTTCAAAAGAAGTGTTCAACTCTGTGAGTTGGATTCATACTTCACAAAGCAGTTTCACAGAACGCTTCTGTTTAGTATTTATGGGAGGATATTCCCGTTTCCAACGAAGGCCTGAAAGGACTCCAAATATCCACTTGCAGATTCTGCAAAAACACAGTTTCAAAACTGCTCTATCAAAAGGAAGGCTTATCTCTCCGAGTTGAATGCACACATCATAAAGAGGTTTCTGAGAATGCTTCTGCCTGGTTTATAAGTGAAGATATATCCTTTTCCACCATAGGCTTCAAAGCGCTCCTAATGAACACTTGCAGATTCTACAAAAAGAGTGTTTCAAAACTGCTCTTTCAAAAGAAGTGTTCAACTCTGTGAGGTGGATTCATACTTCACAAAGCAGTTTCACAGAACGCTTCTGTTTAGTTTCTATGGGAAGATATTCCCGTTTCCAACGAAGGCCTGAAAGGGCTCCAAATAACCACTTCCAGATTCTGCAAAAATAGAGTTTCAAAACTGCTCTGTCAAAAGGAAGGCTTATCTCTCTGAGTTGAATGCAGACATCATAAAGAAGTTTCCGAGAATGCTTCTGCCTGGTTTATATGTGAAGACATTTCCTTTTCCACCATAGGCCTCAAAGCGCTCCAAATGAACACTTGCAGATTCTACAAAAGGAGTGTTTCATAACTGCTCTAGCAAAGGAAAGGTTCAACTCTGTCAGTTGAACACACACATCACAAAGCAGTTTGTGAGAATGCTTCTGTCCAGTTTTTATGAGAAGATATTCCCGCTTCTAACAAAGGCCTGAAAGAGGTCCAAATATCCACTTGCAGATGCTGCAAAAAGAGTCTTTCCAAACTGCTCCATGAAAAGGAAGGTTCAACTCTGTGACTTGAATGCACACATCATAAAGAAGTTTCAAAGAATGCTTCTGTCTAGGTTTTATGTGAAGATATTTCCTTTTCCACCATAGGCCTCAAAGCGCTCCAAATGAACACTTGCAGATTCTACAAAAAGAGTGTTTCAAAACTGCTCTTTCAAAAGAAGTGTTCAACTCTGTGAGTTGGATTCATACTTCACAAAGCAGTTTCACAGAACGCTTCTGTTAAGTATTTATGGGAAGATATTCCCGTTTCCAACGAAGGCCTGAAAGGACTCCAAATATCCACTTGCAGATTCTGCAAAAACACAGTTTCAAAACTGCTCTATCAAAAGGAAGGCTTATCTCTCCGAGTTGAATGCACACATCATAAAGAGGTTTCTGAGAATGCTTCTGCCTGGTTTATAAGTGAAGATATATCCTTTTCCACCATAGGCCTCAAAGCGCTCCAAATGAACACTTGCAGATTCTACAAAAAGAGTGTTTCAAAACTGCTCTTTCAAAAGAAGTGTTCAACTCTGTGAGGTGGATTCATACTTCACAAAGCAGTTTCACAGAACGCTTCTGTTTAGTTTCTATGGGAATATATTCCCGTTTCCAACGAAGGCCTGAAAGGGCTCCAAATAACCACTTGCAGATTCTGCAAAAACACACTTTCAAAACTGCTCTATCAAAAGAAAGTCTTATCTCTCCGAGTTGAATGCACACATCATAAAGAGGTTTCTGAGAATGCTTCTGCCTGGTTTATAAGTGAAGATATTTCCTTTTCCACCATAGGCCTCAAAGCGCTCCAAATGAACACTTGCAGATTCTACAAAAAGAGTGTTTCAAAACAGCTCTTTCAAAGGAAGTGTTCAACTCTGTGAGTTGGATACATACTACACAAAGCAGTTTCACAGAACGCTTCTGTTTAGTTTTTATGGGAAGATATTCCCGTTTCCAACGAAGGCCTGAAAGGGCTCCAAATATTCACTTGCAAATTCTGCAAAAACAGAGTTTCAAAACTGCTCTGTCAAAAGGAAGGCTTATCTCTCTGAGTTGAATGCAGACATCATAAAGAGGTTTCTGAGAATGCTTCTGCCTGGTTTATATGTGAAGATATTTCCTTTTCCACCATAGGCATCAAAGCGCTCCAAATGAACACTTGCAGATTCTACAAAAAGAGTGTTTCATAACTGCTCTAGCAAAGGAAAGGTTCAACTCTGTGAGTTGAACACACACATCACAAAGCAGTTTCTGAGAATGCTTCTGTCCAGTTTTTATTGGAAGATATTCCCGCTTCTAACAAAGGCCTGAAAGAGCTCCAAATATCCACTTGCAGATGCTGCAAAAAGACTCTTTCCAAACTGCTCCATGAAAAGGAATGTTCAACTCTGTGAGTTGAATGCACACATCATAATGAAGTTTCAAAGAATGCTTCTGTCTAGGTTTTATGTGAAGATATTTCCTTTTCCACCATAGGCCTCAAAGCGCTCCAAATGAACACTTGCAGATTCTACAAAAAGAGTGTTTCAAAACTGCTCTTTCAAAAGAAGTGTTCAAGTCTGTGAGTTGGATTCATACTTCACAAAGCAATTTCACAGAACGCTTCTGTTTAGTTTTTATGGGAAGATATTCCCGTTTCCAACGAAGGCCTGAAATGGCTCCAAATAACCACTTGCAGATTCTGCACAAACACAGTTTCAAAACTGCTCTATCAAAAGGAAGGCTTATCTCTCCGAGCTGAATGCACACATCATAAAGAGGTTTCTGAGAATGCTTCTCCCTGGTTTATAAGTGAAGATATTTCCTTTTCCACTATAGGCCTCAAAGCGCTCCAAATGAACACTTGCAGATTCTACAAAAAGAGTGTTTCAAAACAGCTCTTTCAAAGGAAGTGTTCAACTCTGTGAGTTGGATTCATACTACACAAAGCAGTTTCACAGAACGCTTCTCTTTAGTTTTTATGGGAAGATATTCCCGTTTCCAACGAAGGCCTGAAAGGGCTCAAAATATCCACTTGCAGATTCTGCAAAAATAGAGTTTCAAAACTGCTCTGTCAAAAGGAAGGCTTATCTCTCTGAGTTGAATGCAGACATCATAAAGAAGTTTCTGAGAATGCTTCTGCCTGGTTTATATGTGAAGACATTTCCTTTTCCACCATAGGCCTCAAAGCGCTCCAAATGAACACTTGCAGATTCTACAAAAAGAGTGTTTCATAACTGCTCTAGCAAAGGAAAGGTTCAACTCTGTGAGTTGAACACACACATCACAAAGCAGTTTGTGAGAATGCTTCTGTCCAGTTTTTATTGGAAGATATTCCCGCTTCTAACAAAGGTCTGAAAGAGCTCCAAATATCCACTTGCAGATGCTGCAAAAAGACTCTTTCCAAACTGCTCCATGAAAAGGAAGGTTCAGCTCTGTGAGTTGAATGCACACATCATAAAGAAGTTTCAAAGAATGCTTCTGTCTAGGTTTTATGTGAAGATATTTCCTTTTCCACCATAGGCCTCAAAGCGCTCCAAATGAACACTTGCAGATTCTACAAAAAGAGCGTTTCAAAACTCTTCTTTCAAAAGAAGTGTTCAACTCTGTGAGGTGGATTCATACTTCACAAAGCAGTTTCACAGAACGCTTCTGTTTAGTTTTTATGGGAAGATATTCCCGTTTCCAACGAAGGCCTGAAAGGGCTCCAAATATCCACTTGCAAATTCTGCCAAAACAGAGTTTCAAAACTGCTCTATCAAAAGGAAGGCTTATCGCTCCGAGTTGAATGCACACATCATAAAGAGTTTTCTGAGAATGCTTCTGCCTGGTTTATAAGTGAAGATATTTCCTTTTCCACCATAGGCCTCAAAGCGCTCCAAATGAACACTTGCAGATTCTACAAAAAGAGTGTTTCAAAACAGCTCTTTCAAAGGAAGTGTTCAACTCTGTGAGTTGGATTCATACTACACAAAGCAGTTTCACAGAACGCTTCTGTTTAGTTTTTATGGGAAGATATTCCCGTTTCCAACGAAGGCCTGAAAGGGCTCCAAATATCCACTTGCAAATTCTGCAAAAATAGAGTTTCAAAACTGCTCTGTCAAAAGGAAGGCTTATCTCTCTGAGTTGAATGCAGACATCATAAAGAGGTTTCTGAGAATGCTTCTGCCTGGTTTATATGTGAAGATATTTCCTTTTCCACCGTAGGCCTCAAAGCGCTCCAAATGAACACTTGCAGATTCTACAAAAAGAGTGTTTCATAACTGCTCTAGCAAAGGAAAGGTTCAACTCTGTGAGTTGAACACACACATCGCAAAGCAGTTTGTGAGAATGCTTCTGTCCAGTTTTTAAGAGAAGATATTCCCGCTTCTAACAAAGGCCTGAAAGAGCTCCAAATATCCACTTGAAGATGCTGCAAAAAGACTCTTTCCAAACTGCTCCATGAAAAGGAAGATTCAACTCTGTGATTTGAATGCACACATCATAAAGAAGTTTCACAGAATGCTTCTGTCTAGGTTTTATGTGAAGATATTTCGTTTTCCACCATAGGCCTCAAAGCGCTCCAAATGAACAATTGCAGATTCTACAAAAAGAGTGTTTCAAAACTGCTCTTTCAAAAGAAGTGTTCAACTCTGTGAGT
The DNA here is from genome assembly GCF_028885625.2 of Pongo pygmaeus. Lineage (NCBI taxonomy): Eukaryota > Metazoa > Chordata > Mammalia > Primates > Hominidae > Pongo > Pongo pygmaeus. The sequence goes on from NC_085930.1 coordinate 24,747,405, forward strand.
TGGATTCATACTTCACAAAGCAGTTTCACAGAACGCTTCTGTTTAGTATTCATGGGAAGATATTCCCGTTTCCAACGAAGGCCTGAAAGGACTCCAAATATCCACTTGCAGATTCTGCAAAAACACAATTTCAAAACTGCTCTATCAAAAGGAAGGCTTATCTCTCCGAGTTGAATGCACACATCATAAAGAGGTTTCTGAGAATGCTTCTGCCTGGTTTATAAGTGAAGATATATCCTTTTCCACCATAGGCCTCAAAGCGCTCCAAATGAACACTTGCAGATTCTACAAAAAGAGTGTTTCAAAACTGCTCTTTCAAAAGATGTGTTCAACTCTGTGAGGTGGATTCATACTTCACAAAGCAGTTTCACAGAACGCTTCTGTTTAGTTTCTATGGGAATATATTCCCGTTTCCAACGAAGGCCTGAAAGGACTCCAAATATCCACTTGCAGATTCTGTAAAAACACAGTTTCAAAACTGCTCTATCAAAAGGAAGGCTTATCTCTCCGAGTTGAATGCACACATCATAAAGAGGTTTCTGAGAATGCTTCTGCCTGGTTTATAAGTGAAGATATATCCTTTTCCACCATAGGCCTCAAAGCGCTCCAAATGAACACTTGCAGATTCTACAAAAAGAGTGTTTCAAAACTGCTCTTTCAAAAGAAGTGTTCAACTCTGTGAGGTGGATTCATACTTCACAAAGCAGTTTCACAGAACGCTTCTGTTTAGTTTCTATGGGAATATATTCCCGTTTCCAACGAAGGCCTGAAAGGGCTCCAAATAACCACTTGCAGATTCTGCAAAAACACAGTTTCAAAACTGCTCTATCAAAAGAAAGGCTTATCTCTCCGAGTTGAATGCACACATCATAAAGAGGTTTCTGAGAATGCTTCTGCCTGGTTTATAAGTGAAGATATTTCCTTTTCCACCATAGGCCTCAAAGCGCTCCAAATGAACACTTGCAGATTCTACAAAAAGAGTGTTTCAAAACAGCTCTTTCAAAGGAAGTGTTCAACTCTGTGAGTTGGATTCATACTACACAAAGCAGTTTCACAGAACGCTTCTGTTTAGTTTTTATGGGAAGATATTCCCGTTTCCAACGAAGGCCTGAAAGGGCTCCAAATATCCACTTGCAAATTCTGCAAAAACAGAGTTTCAAAACTGCTCTGTCAAAAGGAAGGCTTATCTCTCTGAGTTGAATGTAGACATCATAAAGAGGTTTCTGAGAATGCTTCTGCCTGGTTTATATGTGAAGATATTTCCTTTTCCACCATAGGCCTCAAAGCGCTCCAAATGAACACTTGCAGATTCTACAAAAAGAGTGTTTCATAACTGCTCTAGCAAAGGAAAGGTTCAACTCTGTGAGTTGAACACACACATCACAAAGCAGTTTCTGAGAATGCTTCTGTCCAGTTTTTAATGGAAGATATTCCCGCTTCTAACAAAGGCCTGAAAGAGCTCCAAATATCCACTTGCAGATGCTGCAAAAAGACTCTTTCCAAACTGCTCCATGAAAAGGAATGTTCAACTCTGTGAGTTGAATGCACACATCATAATGAAGTTTCAAAGAATGCTTCTGTCTAGGTTTTATGTGAAGATATTTCCTTTTCCACCATAGGCCTCAAAGCGCTCCAAATGAACACTTGCAGATTCTACAAAAAGAGTGTTTCAAAACTGCTCTTTCAAAAGAAGTGTTCAAGTCTGTGAGTTGGATTCATACTTCACAAAGCAGCTTCACAGAACGCTTCTGTTTAGTTTTTATGGGAAGATATTCCCGTTTCCAACGAAGGCCTGAAATGGCTCCAAATAACCACTTGCAGATTCTTCAGAAACACAGTTTCAAAACTGCTCTATCAAAAGGAAGGCTTATCTCTCCGAGCTCAATGCACACATCATAAAGAGGTTTCTGAGAATGCTTCTCCCTGGTTTATAAGTGAAGATAATTCCTTTTCCACTATAGGCCTCAAAGCGCTCCAAATGAACACTTGCAGATTCTACAAAAAGAGTGTTTCAAAACAGCTCTTTCAAAGGAAGTGTTCAACTCTGTGAGTTGGATTCATACTACACAAAGCAGTTTCACAGAACGCTTCTCTTTAGTTTTTATGGGAAGATATTCCCGTTTCCAACGAAGGCCTGAAAGGGCTCAAAATATCCACTTGCAGATTCTGCAAAAATAGAGTTTCAAAACTGCTCTGTTAAAAGGAAGGCTTATCTCTCTGAGTTGTATGCAGACATCATAAAGAGGTTTCTGAGAATGCTTCTGCCTGGTTTATATGTGAAGATATTTCCTTTTCCACCATAGGCCTCAAAGCGCTCCAAATGAACACTTGCAGATTCTACAAAAGGAGTGTTTCATAACTGCTCTAGCAAAGGAAATGTTCAACTCTGTGAGTTGAACACACACATCACAAAGCAGTTTGTGAGAATGCTTCTCTCCAGTTTTTAAGAGAAGATATTCCCGCTTCTAACAAAGGCCTGAAAGAGCTCCAAATATCCACTTGCAGATGCTGCAAAAAGACTCTTTCCAAACTGCTCCATGAAAAGGAATGTTCAACTCTGTGAGTTGAATGCACACATCATAAAGAAGTTTCAAAGAATGCTTTTATCTAGGTTTTATGTGAAGATATTTCCTTTTCCACCATAGGCCTCAAAGCGCTCCAAATGAACACTTGCAGATTCTACAAAAAGAGTGTTTCAAAACTGCTCTTTCAAAAGAAGTGTTCAACTCTGTGAGTTAGATTCATACTTCACAAAGCAGTTTCACAGAACGCTTCTGTTTAGTTTTTATGGGAAGATATTCCCGTTTCCAACGAAGGCCTGAAAGGGCTCCAAATATCCACTTGCAAATTCGGCAAAAATAGAGTTTCAAAACTGCTCTGTCAAAAGGAAGGTTCAACTCTGTGAGTTGAATGCACACATCATAAAGAAGTTTCAAAGAATGCTTCTGTCTAGGTTTTATGTGAAGATATTTCCTTTTCCACCATAGGCCTCAAAGCGCTCCAAATGAACACTTGCAGATTCTACAAAAAGAGTGTTTCAAAACTGCTCTTTCAAAAGAAGTGTTCAACTCTGTGAGTTGGATTCATACTTCACAAAGCAGTTTCACAGAACGCTTCTGTTTAGCATTTATGGAGGATATTCCCGTTTCCAACGAAGGCCTGAAAGGACTCCAAATATCCACTTCCAGATTCTGCAAAAACACAGTTTCAAAACTGCTCTATCAAAAGGAAGGCTTATCTCTCCGAGTTGAATGCACACATCATAAAGAGGTTTCTGAGAATGCTTCTGCCTGGTTTATAAGTGAAGATATATCCTTTTCCACCATAGGCCTCAAAGCGCTCCAAATGAACACTTGCAGATTCTACAAAAAGAGTGTTTCAAAACTGCTCTTTCAAAAGAAGTGTTCAACTCTGTGGGGTGGATTCATACTTCACAAAGCAGTTTCACAGAACGCTTCTGTTTAGTTTCTATGGGAAGATATTCCCGTTTCCAACGAAGGCCTGAATGGGCTCCAAATAACCACTTGCAGATTCTGCAAAAATAGAGTTTCAAAACTGCTCTGTCAAAAGGAAGGCTTATCTCTCTGAGTTGAATGCAGACATCATAAAGAAGTTTCTGAGAATGCTTCTGCCTGGTTTATATGTGAAGACATTTCCTTTTCCACCATAGGCCTCAAAGCGCTCCAAATGAACACTTGCAGATTCTACAAAAAGAGTGTTTCATAACTGCTCTAGCAAAGGAAAGGTTGAACTCTGTGAGTTGAACACACACATCACAAAGCAGTTTGTGAGAATGCTTCTGTCCAGTTTTTATTGGAAGATATTCCCGCTTCTTACAAAGGCCTTAAAGAGCTCCAAATATCCACTTGCAGATGCTGCAAAAAGACTCTTTCCAAACTGCTCCATGAAAAGGAAGGTTCAACTCTGTGAGTTGAATGCACACATCATAAAGAAGTTTCAAAGAATGCTTCTGTCTAGGTTTTATGTGAAGATATTTCCTTTTCCACCATAGGCCTCAAAGCGCTCCAAATGAACACTTGCAGATTCTACAAAAAGAGTGTTTCAAAACTGCTCTTTCAAAAGAAGTGTTCAACTCTGTGAGTTGGATTCATACTTCACAAAGCAGTTTCACAGAACGCTTCTGTTTAGTATTTATGGGAAGATATTCCCGTTTCCAACGAAGGCCTGAAAGGACTCCAAATATCCACTTGCAGATTCTGCAAAAACACAATTTCAAAACTGCTCTATCAAAAGGAAGGCTTATCTCTCCGAGTTGAATGCACACATCATAAAGAGGTTTCTGAGAATGCTTCTGCCTGGTTTATAAGTGAAGATATATCCTTTTCCACCATAGGCCTCAAAGCGCTCCAAATGAACACTTGCAGATTCTACAAAAAGAGTGTTTCAAAACTGCTCTTTCAAAAGATGTGTTCAACTCTGTGAGGTGGATTCATACTTCACAAAGCAGTTTCACAGAACGCTTCTGTTTAGTTTCTATGGGAATATATTCCCGTTTCCAACGAAGGCCTGAAAGGACTCCAAATATCCACTTGCAGATTCTGTAAAAACACAGTTTCAAAACTGCTCTATCAAAAGGAAGGCTTATCTCTCCGAGTTGAATGCACACATCATAAAGAGGTTTCTGAGAATGCTTCTGCCTGGTTTATAAGTGAAGATATATCCTTTTCCACCATAGGCCTCAAAGCGCTCCAAATGAACACTTGCAGATTCTACAAAAAGAGTGTTTCAAAACTGCTCTTTCAAAAGAAGTGTTCAACTCTGTGAGGTGGATTCATACTTCACAAAGCAGTTTCACGGAACGCTTCTGTTTAGTTTCTATGGGAATATATTCCCGTTTCCAACGAAGGCCTGAAAGGGCTCCAAATAACCACTTGCAGATTCTGCAAAAACACAGTTTCAAAACTGCTCTATCAAAAGAAAGGCTTATCTCTCCGAGTTGAATGCACACAACATAAAGAGGTTTCTGAGAATGCTTCTGCCTGGTTTATAAGTGAAGATATTTCCTTTTCCACCATAGGCCTCAAAGCGCTCCAAATGAACACTTGCAGATTCTACAAAAAGAGTGTTTCAAAACAGCTCTTTCAAAGGAAGTGTTCAACTCTGTGAGTTGGATTCATACTACACAAAGCAGTTTCACAGAACGCTTCTGTTTAGTTTTTATGGGAAGATATTCCCGTTTCCAACGAAGGCCTGAAAGGGCTCCAAATATCCACTTGCAAATTCTGCAAAAACAGAGTTTCAAAACTGCTCTGTCAAAAGGAAGGCTTATCTCTCTGAGTTGAATGTAGACATCATAAAGAGGTTTCTGAGAATGCTTCTGCCTGGTTTATATGTGAAGATATTTCCTTTTCCACCATAGGCCTCAAAGCGCTCCAAATGAACACTTGCAGATTCTACAAAAAGAGTGTTTCATAACTGCTCTAGCAAAGGAAAGGTTCAACTCTGTGAGTTGAACACACACATCACAAAGCAGTTTCTGAGAATGCTTCTGTCCAGTTTTTAATGGAAGATATTCCCGCTTCTAACAAAGGCCTGAAAGAGCTCCAAATATCCACTTGCAGATGCTGCAAAAAGACTCTTTCCAAACTGCTCCATGAAAAGGAATGTTCAACTCTGTGAGTTGAATGCACACATCATAATGAAGTTTCAAAGAATGCTTCTGTCTAGGTTTTATGTGAAGATATTTCCTTTTCCACCATAGGCCTCAAAGCGCTCCAAATGAACACTTGCAGATTCTACAAAAAGAGTGTTTCAAAACTGCTCTTTCAAAAGAAGTGTTCAACTCTGTGAGTTGGATTCATACTTCACAAAGCAGTTTCACAGAACGCTTCTGTTTAGCATTTATGGGAGGATATTCCCGTTTCCAACGAAGGCCTGAAAGGACTCCAAATATCCACTTGCAGATTCTGCAAAAACACAGTTTCAAAACTGCTCTATCAAAAGGAAGGCTTACCTCTCCGAGTTGAATGCACACATCATAAAGAGGTTTCTGAGAATGCTTCTGCCTGGTTTATAAGTGAAGATATATCCTTTTCCACCATAGGCCTCAAAGCGCTCCAAATGAACACTTGCAGATTCTACAAAAAGAGTGTTTCAAAACTGCTCTTTCAAAAGAAGTGTTCAACTCTGTGGGGTGGATTCATACTTCACAAAGCAGTTTCACAGAACGCTTCTGTTTAGTTTCTATGGGAAGATATTCCCGTTTCCAACGAAGGCCTGAATGGGCTCCAAATAACCACTTGCAGATTCTGCAAAAATAGAGTTTCAAAACTGCTCTGTCAAAAGGAAGGCTTATCTCTCTGAGTTGAATGCAGACATCATAAAGAAGTTTCTGAGAATGCTTCTGCCTGGTTTATATGTGAAGACATTTCCTTTTCCACCATAGGCCTCAAAGCGCTCCAAATGAACACTTGCAGATTCTACAAAAAGAGTGTTTCATAACTGCTCTAGCAAAGGAAAGGTTGAACTCTGTGAGTTGAACACACACATCACAAAGCAGTTTGTGAGAATGCTTCTGTCCAGTTTTTATTGGAAGATATTCCCGCTTCTTACAAAGGCCTTAAAGAGCTCCAAATATCCACTTGCAGATGCTGCAAAAAGACTCTTTCCAAACTGCTCCATGAAAAGGAAGGTTCAACTCTGTGAGTTGAATGCACACATCATAAAGAAGTTTCAAAGAATGCTTCTGTCTAGGTTTTATGTGAAGATATTTCCTTTTCCACCATAGGCCTCAAAGCGCTCCAAATGAACACTTGCAGATTCTACAAAAAGAGTGTTTCAAAACTGCTCTTTCAAAAGAAGTGTTCAACTCTGTGAGTTGGATTCATACTTCACAAAGCAGTTTCACAGAACGCTTCTGTTTAGTATTTATGGGAAGATATTCCCGTTTCCAACGAAGGCCTGAAAGGACTCCAAATATCCACTTGCAGATTCTGCAAAAACACAGTTTCAAAACTGCTCTAAAAAAAGGAAGACTTATCTCTCCGAGTTGAATGCACACATCATAAAGAGGTTTCTGAGGATGCTTCTGCCTGGTTTATAAGTGAAGATATTTCCTTTTCCACCATAGGCCTCAAAGCGCTCCAAATGAACACTTGCAGATTCTACAAAAAGAGGGTTTCAAAACTGCTCTTTCAAAAGAAGTGTTCAACTCTGTGAGTTGGATTCATACTACACAAAGCAGTTTCACAGAACGCTTCTCTTTAGTTTTTATGGGAAGATATTCCCGTTTCCAACGAAGGCCTGAAAGGGCTCCAAATATCCACTTGCAAATTCTGCAAAAATAGAGTTTCAAAACTGCTCTCTTAAAAGGAAGGCTTATCTCTCTGGGTTGAATGCAGACATCATAAAGAGGTTTCTGAGAATGCTTCTCCCTGGTTTATATGTGAAGATATTTCCTTTTCCACCATAGGCCTCAAAGCGCTCCAAATGAACACTTGCAGATTCTACAAAAGGAGTGTTTCATAACTGCTCTAGCAAAGGAAAGGTACAACTCTGTGAGTTGAACACACACATCACAAAGCAGTTTGTGAGAATGCTTCTGTCCAGTTTTTATTGGAAGATATTCCCGCTTCTAACAAAGGCCTGAAAGAGCTCCAAATATCCACTTGCAGATGCTGCAAAAAGACTCTTTCCAAACTGCTCCATGAAAAGGAATGTTCAACTCTGTGAGTTGAATGCACACATCATAAAGAAGTTTCAAAGAATGCTTCTGTCTAGGTTTTATGTGAAGATATTTCCTTTTCCACCATAGGCCTCAAAGCGCTCCAAATGAACACTTGCAGATTCTACAAAAAGAGTGTTTCAAAACCGCTCTTTCAAAAGAAGTGTTCAACTCTGTGAGTTGGATTCATACTTCACAAAGCAGTTTCACAGAACGCTTCTGTTTAGTATTTATGGGAAGATATTCCCGTTTCCAACGAAGGCCTGAAAGGACTCCAAATATCCACTTCCAGATTCTGCAAAAACACAGTTTCAAAACTGCTCTATCAAAAGGAAGGCTTATCTCTCCGAGTTGAATGCACACATCATAAAGAGGTTTCTGAGAATGCTTCTGCCTGGTTTATAAGTGAAGATATATCCTTTTCCACCATAGGCCTCAAAGCGCTCCAAATGAACACTTGCAGATTCTACAAAAAGAGTGTTTCAAAACTGCTCTTTCAAAAGAAGTGTTCAACTCTGTGAGGTGGATTCATACTTCAAAAAGCAGTTTCACAGAACGCTTCTGTTTAGTTTCTATGGGAATATATTCCCCTTTCCAACGAAGGCCTGAAAGGGCTCCAAATAACCACTTGCAGATTCTGCAAAAATAGAGTTTCAAAACTGCTCTGTCAAAAGGAAGGCTTATCTCTCTGAGTTGAATGCAGACATCATAAAGAAGTTTCTGAGAATGCTTCTGCCTGGTTTATATGTGAAGATATTTCCTTTTCCACCATAGGCCTCAAAGCGCTCCAAATGAACACTTGCAGATTCTACAAAAAGAGTGTTTCATAACTGCTCTAGCAAAGGAAAGGTTCAACTCTGTGAGTTGAACACACACATCACAAAGCAGTTTGTGAGAATGCTTCTGTCCAGTTTTTATTGGAAGATATTCCCGCTTCTAACAAAGGCCTGAAAGAGCTCCAAATATCTACTTGCAGATGCTGCAAAAAGACTCTTTCCAAACTGCTCCATGAAAAGGAAGGTTCAACTCTGTGAGTTGAATGCACACATCATAAAGAAGTTTCAAAGAATGCTTCTGTCTAGGTTTTATGTGAAGATATTTCCCTTTCCACCATAGGCCTCAAAGCGCTCCAAATGAACCCTTGCAGATTCTACAAAAAGAGTGTTTCAAAACTGCTCTTTCAAAAGAAGTGTTCAACTCTGTGAGTTGGATTCATACTTCACAAAGCAGTTTCACAGAACGCTTCTGTTTAGTATTTATGGGAGGATATTCCCGTTTCCAACGAAGGCCTGAAAGGACTCCAAATATCCACTTGCAGATTCTGCAAAAACACAGTTTCAAAACTGCTCTATCAGAAGGAAGGCTTATCTCTCCGAGTTGAATGCACACATCATAAAGAGGTTTCTGAGAATGCTTCTGCCTGGTTTATAAGTGAAGATATATCCTTTTCCACCACAGGCCTCAAAGCGCTCCAAATGAACACTTGCAGATTCTACAAAAAGAGTGTTTCAAAACTGCTCTTTCAAAAGAAGTGTTCAACTCTGTGGGGTGGATTCATACTACACAAAGCAGTTTCACAGAACGCTTCTGTTTAGTTTCTATGGGAAGATATTCCCGTTTCCAACGAAGGCCTGAAAGGGCTCCAAACAACCACTTGCAGATTCTGCAAAAATAGAGTTTCAAAACTGCTCTGTCAAAAGGAAGGCTTATCTCTCTGAGTTGAATGCAGACATCATAAAGAAGTTTCTGAGAATGCTTCTGCCTGGTTTATATGTGAAGACATTTCCTTTTCCACCATAGGCCTCAAAGCGCTCCAAATGAACACTTGCAGATTCTACAAAAAGAGTGTTTCATAACTGCTCTAGCAAAGGAAAGGTTCAACTCTGTGAGTTGAACACACACATCACAAAGCAGTTTGTGAGAATGCTTCTGTCCAGTTTTTATTGGAAGATATTCCCGCTTCTAACAAAGGTCTGAAAGAGCTCCAAATATCCACTTGCAGATGCTGCAAAAAGACTCTTTCCAAACTGCTCCATGAAAAGGAAGGTTCAGCTCTGTGAGTTGAATGCAGACATCATAAAGAAGTTTCAAAGAATGCTTCTGTCTAGGTTTTATGTGAAGATATTTCCTTTTCCACCATAGGCCTCAAAGCGCTCCAAATGAACACTTGCAGATTCTACAAAAAGAGCGTTTCAAAACTCTTCTTTCACAAGAAGTGTTCAACTCTGTGAGGTGGATTCATACTTCACAAAGCAGTTTCACAGAACGCTTCTGTTTACTTTTTATGGGAAGGAATTCCCGTTTCCAACGAAGGCCTGAAAGGGCTCCAAATATCCACTTGCAAATTCTGCCAAAACAGAGTTTCAAAACTGCTCTATCAAAAGGAAGGCTTATCGCTCCGAGTTGAATGCACACATCATAAAGAGTTTTCTGAGAATGCTTCTGCCTGGTTTATAAGTGAAGATATTTCCTTTTCCACCATAGGCCTCAAAGCGCTCCAAATGAACACTTGCAGATTCTACAAAAAGACTGTTTCAAAACAGCTCTTTCAAAGGAAGTGTTCAACTCTGTGAGTTGGATTCATACTACACAAAGCAGTTTCACAGAACGCTTCTGTTTAGTTTTTATGGGAAGATATTCCCGTTTCCAACGAAGGCCTGAAAGGGCTCCAAATATCCACTTGCAAATTCTGCAAAAGTAGAGTTTCAAAACTGCTCTGTCAAAAGGAAGGCTTATCTCTCTGAGTTGAATGCAGACATCATAAAGAGGTTTCTGAGAATGCTTCTGCCTGGTTTATATGTGAAGATATTTCCTTTTCCACCGTAGGCCTCAAAGCGCTCCAAATGAACACTTGCAGATTCTACAAAAAGAGTGTTTCATAACTGCTCTAGCAAAGGAAAGGTTCAACTCTGTGAGTTGAACACACACATCGCAAAGCAGTTTGTGAGAATGCTTCTGTCCAGTTTTTAAGAGAAGATATTCCCGCTTCTAACAAAGGCCTGAAAGAGCTCCAAATATCCACTTGAAGATGCTGCAAAAAGACTCTTTCCAAACTGCTCCATGAAAAGGAAGATTCAACTCTGTGATTTGAATGCACACATCATAAAGAAGTTTCAAAGAATGCTTCTGTCTAGGTTTTATGTGAAGATATTTCCTTTTCCACCATAGGCCTCAAAGCGCTCCAAATGAACACTTGCAGATTCTACAAAAAGAGTGTTTCAAAACTGCTCTTTCAAAAGAAGTGTTCAACTCTGTGAGTTGGATTCATACTTCACAAAGCAGTTTCACAGAACGCTTCTGTTTAGTTTTTATGGGAAGATATTCCCGTTTCCAACGAAGGCCTGAAATGGCTCCAAATATCCACTTGCAGATTCTGCCAAAACAGAGTTTCAAAACTGCTCTTTCAAAAGGAAGGCTTATCGCTCCGAGTTGAATGCACACATCATAAAGAGTTTTCTGAGAATGCTTCTGCCTTGTTTATAAGTGAAGATATTTCCTTTTCCACCATAGGCCTAAAAGCGCTCCAAATGAACACTTGCAGATTCTACAAAAACAGGGTTTCAAAACTGCTCTTTCAAAAGAAGTGTTCAACTCTGTGAGTTGGATTCATACTTCACAAAGCAGTTTCACAGAACGCTTCTCTTTAGTTTTTATGGGAAGATATTCCCGTTTCCAACGAAGGCCTGAAAGGGCTCCAAATATCCACTTGCAAATTCGGCAAAAATAGAGTTTCAAAACTGCTCTGTTAAAAGGAAGGCTTATCTCTCTGGGTTGAATGCAGACATCATAAAGAGGTTTCTGAGAATGCTTCTGCCTGGTTTATATGTGAAGATATTTCCTTTTCCACCATAGGCCTCAAAGCGCTCCAAATGAACACTTGCAGATTCTACAAAAGGAGTGTTTCATAACTGCTCTAGCAAAGGAAAGGTTCAACTCTGTGAGTTGAACACACACATCACAAAGCAGTTTGTGAGAATGCTTCTGTCCAGTTTTTATTGGAAGATATTCCCGCTTCTAACAAAGGCCTGAAAGAGCTCCAAATATCCACTTGCAGATGCTGCAAAAAGACTCTTTCCAAACTGCTCCATGAAAAGGAATGTTCAACTCTGTGAGTTGAATGCATACATCATAAAGAAGTTTCAAAGAATGCTTCTGTCTAGGTTTTATGTGAAGATATTTCCTTTTCCACCATAGGCCTCAAAGCGCTCCAAATGAACAATTGCAGATTCTACAAAAAGAGTGTTTCAAAACTGCTCTTTCAAAAGAAGTGTTCAACTCTGTGAGTTGGATTCATACTTCACAAAGCAGTTTCACAGAACGCTTCTGTTTAGTATTTATGGGAAGATATTCCCGTTTCCAACGAAGGCCTGAAAGGACTCCAAATATCCACTTGCAGATTCTGCAAAAACACAATTTCAAAACTGCTCTATCAAAAGGAAGGCTTATCTCTCCGAGTTGAATGCACACATCATAAAGAGGTTTCTGAGAATGCTTCTGCCTGGTTTATAAGTGAAGATATATCCTTTTCCACCATAGGCCTCAAAGCGCTCCAAATGAACACTTGCAGTTTCTACAAAAAGAGTGTTTCAAAACTGCTCTTTCAAAAGAAGTGTTCAAGTCTGTGAGTTGGATTCATACTTCACAAAGCAGCTTCACAGAACGCTTCTGTTTAGTTTTTATGGGAAGATATTCCCGTTTCCAACGAAGGCCTGAAATGGCTCCAAATAACCACTTGCAGATTCTTCAGAAACACAGTTTCAAAACTGCTCTATCAAAAGGAAGGCTTATCTCTCCGAGCTGAATGCACACATCATGAAGAGGTTTCTGAGAATGCTTCTCCCTGGTTTATAAGTGAAGATATTTCCTTTTCCACTATAGGCCTCAAAGCGCTCCAAATGAACACTTGCAGATTCTACAAAAAGAGTGTTTCAAAACAGCTCTTTCAAAGGAAGTGTTCAACTCTGTGAGTTGGATTCATACTACACAAAGCAGTTTCACAGAACGCTTCTCTTTAGTTTTTATGGGAAGATATTCCCGTTTCCAACGAAGGCCTGAAAGGGCTCAAAATATCCACTTGCAGATTCTCCAAAAATAGAGTTTCAAAACTGCTCTGTTAAAAGGAAGGCTTATCTCTCAGAGTTGTATGCAGACATCATAAAGAGGTTTCTGAGAATGCTTCTGCCTGGTTTATATGTGAAGATATTTCCTTTTCCACCATAGGCCTCAAAGCGCTCCAAATGAACACTTGCAGATTCTACAAAAGGAGTGTTTCATAACTGCTCTAGCAAAGGAAATGTTCAACTCTTTGAGTTGAACACACACATCACAAAGCAGTTTGTGAGAATGCTTCTCTCCAGTTTTTAAGAGAAGATATTCCCGCTTCTAACAAAGGCCTGAAAGAGCTCCAAATATCCACTTGCAGATGCTGCAAAAAGACTCTTTCCAAACTGCTCCATGAAAAGGAATGTTCAACTCTGTGAGTTGAATGCACACATCATAAAGAAGTTTCAAAGAATGCTTTTATCTAGGTTTTATGTGAAGATATTTCCTTTTCCACCATAGGCCTCAAAGCGCTCCAAATGAACACTTGCAGATTCTACAAAAAGAGTGTTTCAAAACTGCTCTTTCAAAAGAAGTGTTCAACTCTGTGAGTTAGATTCATACTTCACAAAGCAGTTTCACAGAACGCTTCTGTTTAGTTTTTATGGTAAGATATTCCCGTTTCCAACGAAGGCCTGAAAGGGCTCCAAATATCCACTTGCAAATTCGGCAAAAATAGAGTTTCAAAACTGCTCTGTCAAAAGGAAGGTTCAACTCTGTGAGTTGAATGCACACATCATAAAGAAGTTTCAAAGAATGCTTCTGTCTAGGTTTTATGTGAAGATATTTCCTTTTCCACCATAGGCCTCAAAGCGCTCCAAATGAACACTTGCAGATTCTACAAAAAGAGTGTTTCAAAACTGCTCTTTCAAAAGAAGTGTTCAACTCTGTGAGTTGGATTCATACTTCACAAAGCAGTTTCACAGAACGCTTCTGTTTAGCATTTATGGGAGGATATTCCCGTTTCCAACGAAGGCCTGAAAGGACTCCAAATATCCACTTGCAGATTCTGCAAAAACACAGTTTCAAAACTGCTCTATCAAAAGGAAGGCTTATCTCTCCGAGTTGAATGCACACATCATAAAGAGGTTTCTGAGAATGCTTCTGCCTGGTTTATAAGTGAAGATATATCCTTTTCCACCATAGGCCTCAAAGCGCTCCAAATGAACACTTGCAGATTCTACAAAAAGAGTGTTTCAAAACTGCTCTTTCAAAAGAAGTGTTCAACTCTGTGGGGTGGATTCATACTTCACAAAGCAGTTTCACAGAACGCTTCTGTTTAGTTTCTATGGGAAGATATTCCCGTTTCCAACGAAGGCCTGAATGGGCTCCAAATAACCACTTGCAGATTCTGCAAAAATAGAGTTTCAAAACTGCTCTGTCAAAAGGAAGGCTTATCTCTCTGAGTTGAATGCAGACATCATAAAAAAGTTTCTGAGAATGCTTCTGCCTGGTTTATATGTGAAGACATTTCCTTTTCCACCATAGGCCTCAAAGCGCTCCAAATGAACACTTGCAGATTCTACAAAAAGAGTGTTTCATAACTGCTCTAGCAAAGGAAAGGTTGAACTCTGTGAGTTGAACACACACATCACAAAGCAGTTTGTGAGAATGCTTCTGTCCAGTTTTTATTGGAAGATATTCCCGCTTCTTACAAAGGCCTGAAAGAGCTCCAAATATCCACTTGCAGATGCTGCAAAAAGACTCTTTCCAAACTGCTCCATGAAAAGGAAGGTTCAACTCTGTGAGTTGAATGCACACATCATAAAGAAGTTTCAAAGAATGCTTCTGTCTAGGTTTTATGTGAAGATATTTCCTTTTCCACCATAGGCCTCAAAGCGCTCCAAATGAACACTTGCAGATTCTACAAAAAGAGTGTTTCAAAACTGCTCTTTCAAAAGAAGTGTTCAACTCTGTGAGTTGGATTCATACTTCACAAAGCAGTTTCACAGAACGCTTCTGTTTACAATTTATGGGAAGATATTCCCGTTTCCAACGAAGGCCTGAAAGGACTCCAAATATCCACTTGCAGATTCTGCAAAAACACAGTTTCAAAACTGCTCTAAAAAAAGGAAGACTTATCTCTCCGAGTTGAATGCACACATCATAAAGAGGTTTCTGAGGATGCTTCTGCCTGGTTTATAAGTGAAGATATTTCCTTTTCCACCATAGGCCTCAAAGCGCTCCAAATGAACACTTGCAGATTCTACAAAAAGAGGGTTTCAAAACTGCTCTTTCAAAAGAAGTGTTCAACTCTGTGAGTTGGATTCATACTACACAAAGCAGTTTCACAGAACGCTTCTCTTTAGTTTTTATGGGAAGATATTCCCGTTTCCAACGAAGGCCTGAAAGGGCTCCAAATATCCACTTGCAAATTCGGCAAAAATAGAGTTTCAAAACTGCTCTCTTAAAAGGAAGGCTTATCTCTCTGGGTTGAATGCAGACATCATAAAGAGGTTTCTGAGAATGCTTCTCCCTGGTTTATATGTGAAGATATTTCCTTTTCCACCATAGGCCTCAAAGCGCTCCAAATGAACACTTGCAGATTCTACAAAAGGAGTGTTTCATAACTGCTCTAGCAAAGGAAAGGTTCAACTCTGTGAGTTGAACACACACATCACAAAGCAGTTTGTGAGAATGCTTCTGTCCAGTTTTTATTGGAAGATATTCCCGCTTCTAACAAAGGCCTGAAAGAGCTCCAAATATCCACTTGCAGATGCTGCAAAAAGACTCTTTCCAAACTGCTCCATGAAAAGGAATGTTCAACTCTGTGAGTTGAATGCACACATCATAAAGAAGTTTCAAAGAATGCTTCTGTCTAGGTTTTATGTGAAGATATTTCCTTTTCCACCATAGGCCTCAAAGCGCTCCAAATGAACACTTGCAGATTCTACAAAAAGAGTGTTTCAAAACCGCTCTTTCAAAAGAAGTGTTCAACTCTGTGAGTTGGATTCATACTTCACAAAGCAGTTTCACAGAACGCTTCTGTTTAGTATTTATGGGAAGATATTCCCGTTTCCAACGAAGGCCTGAAAGGACTCCAAATATCCACTTCCAGATTCTGCAAAAACACAGTTTCAAAACTGCTCTATCAAAATTAAGGCTTATCTCTCCGAGTTGAATGCACACATCATAAAGAGGTTTCTGAGAATGCTTCTGCCTGGTTTATAAGTGAAGATATATCCTTTTCCACCATAGGCCTCAAAGCGCTCCAAATGAACACTTGCAGATTCTACAAAAAGAGTGTTTCAAAACTGCTCTTTCAAAAGAAGTGTTCAACTCTGTGAGGTGGATTCATACTTCACAAAGCAGTTTCACAGAACGCTTCTGTTTAGTTTCTATGGGAATATATTCCCCTTTCCAACGAAGGCCTGAAAGGGCTCCAAATAACCACTTGCAGATTCTGCAAAAATAGAGTTTCAAAACTGCTCTGTCAAAAGGAAGGCTTATCTCTCTGAGTTGAATGCAGACATCATAAAGAAGTTTCTGAGAATGCTTCTGCCTGGTTTATATGTGAAGATATTTCCTTTTCCACCATAGGCCTCAAAGCGCTCCAAATGAACACTTGCAGATTCTACAAAAAGAGTGTTTCATAACTGCTCTAGCAAAGGAAAGGTTCAACTCTGTGAGTTGAACACACACATCACAAAGCAGTTTGTGAGAATGCTTCTGTCCAGTTTTTATTGGAAGATATTCCCGCTTCTAACAAAGGCCTGAAAGAGCTCCAAATATCCACTTGCAGATGCTGCAAAAAGACTCTTTCCAAACTGCTCCATGAAAAGGAAGGTTCAACTCTGTGAGTTGAATGCACACATCATAAAGAAGTTTCAAAGAATGCTTCTGTCTAGGTTTTATGTGAAGATATTTCCCTTTCCACCATAGGCCTCAAAGCGCTCCAAATGAACCCTTGCAGATTCTACAAAAAGAGTGTTTCAAAACTGCTCTTTCAAAAGAAGTGTTCAACTCTGTGAGTTGGATTCATACTACACAAAGCAGTTTCACAGAACGCTTCTCTTTAGTTTTTATGGGAAGATATTCCCGTTTCCAACGAAGGCCTGAAAGGGCTCCAAATATCCACTTGCAAATTCGGCAAAAATAGAGTTTCAAAACTGCTCTCTTAAAAGGAAGGCTTATCTCTCTGGGTTGAATGCAGACATCATAAAGAGGTTTCTGAGAATGCTTCTCCCTGGTTTATATGTGAAGATATTTCCTTTTCCACCATAGGCCTCAAAGCGCTCCAAGTGAACACTTGCAGATTCTACAAAAGGAGTGTTTCATAACTGCTCTAGCAAAGGAAAGGTTCAACTCTGTGAGTTGAACACACACATCACAAAGCAGTTTGTGAGAATGCTTCTGTCCAGTTTTTATTGGAAGATATTCCCGCTTCTAACAAAGGCCTGAAAGAGCTCCAAATATCCACTTGCAGATGCTGCAAAAAGACTCTTTCCAAACTGCTCCATGAAAAGGAATGTTCCACTCTGTGAGTTGAATGCACACATCATAAAGAAGTTTCAAAGAATGCTTCTGTCTAGGTTTTATGTGAAGATATTTCCTTTTCCACCATAGGCCTCAAAGCGCTCCAAATGAACACTTGCAGATTCTACAAAAAGAGTGTTTCAAAACTGCTCTTTCAAAAGAAGTGTTCAACTCTGTGAGTTGGATTCATACTTCACAAAGCAGTTTCACAGAATGCTTCTGTTTAGTATTTATGGGAAGATATTCCCGTTTCCAACGAAGGCCTGAAAGGACTCCAAATATCCACTTGCAGATTCTGCAAAAACACAGTTTCAAAACTGCTCTACCAAAAGGAAGGCTTATCTCTCCGAGTTGAATGCACACATCATAAAGAGGTTTCTGAGAATGCTTCTGCCTGGTTTATAAGTGAAGATATATCCTTTTCCACCATAGGCCTCAAAGCGCTCCAAATGAACACTTGCAGATTCTACAAAAAGAGTGTTTCAAAACTGCTCTTTCAAAAGAAGTGTTCAACTCTGTGAGGTGGATTCACACTTCACAAAGCAGTTTCACAGAACGCTTCTGTTTAGTTTCTATGGGAATATATTCCCGTTTCCAACGAAGGCCTGAAAGGGCTCCAAATAACCACTTGCAGATTCTGCAAAAATAGAGTTTCAAAACTGCTCTGTCAAAAGGAAGGCTTATCTCTCTGAGTTGAATGCAGACATCATAAAGAAGTTTCTGAGAATGCTTCTGCCTGGTTTATATGTGAAGATATTTCCTTTTCCACCATAGGCCTCAAAGCGCTCCAAATGAACACTTGCAGATTCTACAAAAAGAGTGTTTCATAACTGCTCTAGCAAAGGAAAGGTTCAACTCTGTGAGTTGAACACACACATCACAAAGCAGTTTGTGAGAATGCTTCTGTCCAGTTTTTAAGAGAAGATATTGCCGCTTCTAACAAAGGCCTGAAAGAGCTCCAAATATCCACTTGCAGATGCTGCAAAAAGACTCTTTCCAAACTGCTCCATGAAAAGGAAGGTTCAACTCTGTGAGTTGAATGCACACATCATAAAGAAGTTTCAAAGAATGCTTCTGTCTAGGTTTTATGTGAAGATATTTCCTTTTCCACCATAGGCCTCAAAGCGCTCCAAATGAACACTTGCAGATTCTACAAAAAGAGTGTTTCATAACTGCTCTAGCAAAGGAAAGGTTCAACTCTGTGAGTTGAACACACACATCACAAAGCAGTTTCTGAGAATGCTTCTGTCCAGTTTTTAATGGAAGATATTCCCGCTTCTAACAAAGGCCTGAAAGAGCTCCAAATATCCACTTGCAGATGCTGCAAAAAGACTCTTTCCAAACTGCTCCATGAAAAGGAATGTTCAACTCTGTGAGTTGAATGCACACATCATAATGAAGTTTCAAAGAATGCTTCTGTCTAGGTTTTATGTGAAGATATTTCCTTTTCCACCATAGGCCTCAAAGCGCTCCAAATGAACACTTGCAGATTCTACAAAAAGAGTGTTTCAAAACTGCTCTTTCAAAAGAAGTGTTCAAGTCTGTGAGTTGGATTCATACTTCACAAAGCAGCTTCACAGAACGCTTCTGTTTAGTTTTTATGGGAAGATATTCCCGTTTCCAACGAAGGCCTGAAATGGCTCCAAATAACCACATGCAGATTCTTCAGAAACACAGTTTCAAAACTGCTCTATCAAAAGGAAGGCTTATCTCTCCGAGCTGAATGCACACATCATAAAGAGGTTTCTGAGAATGCTTCTCCCTGGTTTATAAGTGAAGATATTTCCTTTTCCACTATAGGCCTCAAAGCGCTCCAAATGAACACTTGCAGATTCTACAAAAAGAGTGTTTCAAAACAGCTCTTTCAAAGGAAGTGTTCAACTCTGTGAGTTGGATTCATACTACACAAAGCAGTTTCACAGAACGCTTCTCTTTAGTTTTTATGGGAAGATATTCCCGTTTCAAACGAAGGCCTGAAAGGGCTCAAAATATCCACTTGCAGATTCTGCAAAAATAGAGTTTCAAAACTGCTCTGTTAAAAGGAAGGCTTATCTCTCTGAGTTGTATGCAGACATCATAAAGAGGTTTCTGAGAATGCTTCTGCCTGGTTTATATGTGAAGATATTTCCTTTTCCACCATAGGCCTCAAAGCGCTCCAAATGAACACTTGCAGATTCTACAAAAGGAGTGTTTCATAACTGCTCTAGCAAAGGAAATGTTCAACTCTGTGAGTTGAACACACACATCACAAAGCAGTTTGTGAGAATGCTTCTCTCCAGTTTTTAAGAGAAGATATTCCCGCTTCTAACAAAGGCCTGAAAGAGCTCCAAATATCCACTTGCAGATACTGCAAAAAGACTCTTTCCAAACTGCTCCATGAAAAGGAATGTTCAACTCTGTGAGTTGAATGCACACATCATAAAGAAGTTTCAAAGAATGCTTTTATCTAGGTTTTATGTGAAGATATTTCCTTTTCCACCATAGGCCTCAAAGCGCTCCAAATGAACACTTGCAGATTCTACAAAAAGAGTGTTTCAAAACTGCTCTTTCAAAAGAAGTGTTCAACTCTGTGAGTTAGATTCATACTTCACAAAGCAGTTTCACAGAACGCTTCTGTTTAGTTTTTATGGGAAGATATTCCCGTTTCCAACGAAGGCCTGAAAGGGCTCCAAATATCCACTTGCAAATACGGCAAAAATAGAGTTTCAAAACTGCTCTGTCAAAAGGAAGGTTCAACTCTGTGAGTTGAATGCACACATCATAAAGAAGTTTCAAAGAATGCTTCTGTCTAGGTTTTATGTGAAGATATTTCCTTTTCCACCATAGGCCTCAAAGCGCTCCAAATGAACACTTGCAGATTCTACAAAAAGAGTGTTTCAAAACTGCACTTTCAAAAGAAGTGTTCACCTCTGTGAGTTGGATTCATACTTCACAAAGCAGTTTCACAGAACGCTTCTGTTTAGCATTTATGGGAGGATATTCCCGTTTCCAACGAAGGCCTGAAAGGACTCCAAATATCCACTTGCAGATTCTGCAAAAACACAGTTTCAAAACTGCTCTATCAAAAGGAAGGCTTATCTCTCCGAGTTGAATGCACACATCATAAAGAGGTTTCTGAGAATGCTTCTGCCTGGTTTATAAGTGAAGATATATCCTTTTCCACCATAGGCCTCAAAGCGCTCCAAATGAACACTTGCAGATTCTACAAAAAGAGTGTTTCAAAACTGCTCTTTCAAAAGAAGTGTTCAACTCTGTGGGGTGGATTCATACTTCACAAAGCAGTTTCACAGAACGCTTCTGTTTAGTTTCTATGGGAAGATATTCCCGTTTCCAACGAAGGCCTGAATGGGCTCCAAATAACCACTTGCAAATTCGGCAAAAATAGAGTTTCAAAACTGCTCTGTTAAAAGGAAGGCTTATCTCTCTGGGTTGAATGCAGACATCATAAAGAGGTTTCTGAGAATGCTTCTGCCTGGTTTATATGTGAAGATATTTCCTTTTCCACCATAGGCCTCAAAGCGCTCCAAATGAACACTTGCAGATTCTACAAAAGGAGTGTTTCATAACTGCTCTAGCAAAGGAAAGGTTCAACTCTGTGAGTTGAACACACACATCACAAAGCAGTTTGTGAGAATGCTTCTGTCCAGTTTTTATTGGAAGATATTCCCGCTTCTAACAAAGGCCTGAAAGAGCTCCAAATATCCACTTGCAGATGCTGCAAAAAGACTCTTTCCAAACTGCTCCATGAAAAGGAATGTTCAACTCTGTGAGTTGAATGCACACATCATAAAGAAGTTTCAAAGAATGCTTCTGTCTAGGTTTTATGTGAAGATATTTCCTTTTCCACCATAGGCCTCAAAGCGCTCCAAATGAACAATTGCAGATTCTACAAAAAGAGTGTTTCAAAACTGCTCTTTCAAAAGAAGTGTTCAACTCTGTGAGTTGGATTCATACTTCACAAAGCAGTTTCACAGAACGCTTCTGTTTAGTATTTATGGGAAGATATTCCCGTTTCCAACGAAGGCCTGAAAGGACTCCAAATATCCACTTGCAGATTCTGCAAAAACACAATTTCAAAACTGCTCTATCAAAAGGAAGGCTTATCTCTCCGAGTTGAATGCACACATCATAAAGAGGTTTCTGAGAATGCTTCTGCCTGGTTTATAAGTGAAGATATATCCTTTTCCACCATAGGCCTCAAAGCGCTCCAAATGAACACTTGCAGTTTCTACAAAAAGAGTGTTTCAAAACTGCTCTTTCAAAAGAAGTGTTCAAGTCTGTGAGTTGGATTCATACTTCACAAAGCAGCTTCACAGAACGCTTCTGTTTAGTTTTTATGGGAAGATATTCCCGTTTCCAACGAAGGCCTGAAATGGCTCCAAATAACCACTTGCAGATTCTTCAGAAACACAGTTTCAAAACTGCTCTATCAAAAGGAAGGCTTATCTCTCCGAGCTGAATGCACACATCATAAAGAGGTTTCTGAGAATGCTTCTCCCTGGTTTATAAGTGAAGATATTTCCTTTTCCACTATAGGCCTCAAAGCGCTCCAAATGAACACTTGCAGATTCTACAAAAAGAGTGTTTCAAAACAGCTCTTTCAAAGGAAGTGTTCAACTCTGTGAGTTGGATTCATACTACACAAAGCAGTTTCACAGAACGCTTCTCTTTAGTTTTTATGGGAAGATATTCCCGTTTCCAACGAAGGCCTGAAAGGGCTCAAAATATCCACTTGCAGATTCTCCAAAAATAGAGTTTCAAAACTGCTCTGTTAAAAGGAAGGCTTATCTCTCAGAGTTGTATGCAGACATCATAAAGAGGTTTCTGAGAATGCTTCTGCCTGGTTTATATGTGAAGATATTTCCTTTTCCACCATAGGCCTCAAAGCGCTCCAAATGAACACTTGCAGATTCTACAAAAGGAGTGTTTCATAACTGCTCTAGCAAAGGAAATGTTCAACTCTTTGAGTTGAACACACACATCACAAAGCAGTTTGTGAGAATGCTTCTCTCCAGTTTTTAAGAGAAGATATTCCCGCTTCTAACAAAGGCCTGAAAGAGCTCCAAATATCCACTTGCAGATGCTGCAAAAAGACTCTTTCCAAACTGCTCCATGAAAAGGAATGTTCAACTCTGTGAGTTGAATGCACACATCATAAAGAAGTTTCAAAGAATGCTTTTATCTAGGTTTTATGTGAAGATATTTCCTTTTCCACCATAGGCCTCAAAGCGCTCCAAATGAACACTTGCAGATTCTACAAAAAGAGTGTTTCAAAACTGCTCTTTCAAAAGAAGTGTTCAACTCTGTGAGTTAGATTCATACTTCACAAAGCAGTTTCACAGAACGCTTCTGTTTAGTTTTTATGGTAAGATATTCCCGTTTCCAACGAAGGCCTGAAAGGGCTCCAAATATCCACTTGCAAATTCGGCAAAAATAGAGTTTCAAAACTGCTCTGTCAAAAGGAAGGTTCAACTCTGTGAGTTGAATGCACACATCATAAAGAAGTTTCAAAGAATGCTTCTGTCTAGGTTTTATGTGAAGATATTTCCTTTTCCACCATAGGCCTCAAAGCGCTCCAAATGAACACTTGCAGATTCTACAAAAAGAGTGTTTCAAAACTGCTCTTTCAAAAGAAGTGTTCAACTCTGTGAGTTGGATTCATACTTCACAAAGCAGTTTCACAGAACGCTTCTGTTTAGCATTTATGGGAGGATATTCCCGTTTCCAACGAAGGCCTGAAAGGACTCCAAATATCCACTTGCAGATTCTGCAAAAACACAGTTTCAAAACTGCTCTATCAAAAGGAAGGCTTATCTCTCCGAGTTGAATGCACACATCATAAAGAGGTTTCTGAGAATGCTTCTGCCTGGTTTATAAGTGAAGATATATCCTTTTCCACCATAGGCCTCAAATCGCTCCAAATGAACACTTGCAGATTCTACAAAAAGAGTGTTTCAAAACTGCTCTTTCAAAAGAAGTGTTCAACTCTGTGGGGTGGATTCATACTTCACAAAGCAGTTTCACAGAACGCTTCTGTTTAGTTTCTATGGGAAGATATTCCCGTTTCCAACGAAGGCCTGAATGGGCTCCAAATAACCACTTGCAGATTCTGCAAAAATAGAGTTTCAAAACTGCTCTGTCAAAAGGAAGGCTTATCTCTCTGAGTTGAATGCAGACATCATAAAAAAGTTTCTGAGAATGCTTCTGCCTGGTTTATATGTGAAGACATTTCCTTTTCCACCATAGGCCTCAAAGCGCTCCAAATGAACACTTGCAGATTCTACAAAAAGAGTGTTTCATAACTGCTCTAGCAAAGGAAAGGTTGAACTCTGTGAGTTGAACACACACATCACAAAGCAGTTTGTGAGAATGCTTCTGTCCAGTTTTTATTGGAAGATATTCCCGCTTCTTACAAAGGCCTGAAAGAGCTCCAAATATCCACTTGCAGATGCTGCAAAAAGACTCTTTCCAAACTGCTCCATGAAAAGGAAGGTTCAACTCTGTGAGTTGAATGCACACATCATAAAGAAGTTTCAAAGAATGCTTCTGTCTAGGTTTTATGTGAAGATATTTCCTTTTCCACCATAGGCCTCAAAGCGCTCCAAATGAACACTTGCAGATTCTACAAAAAGAGTGTTTCAAAACTGCTCTTTCAAAAGAAGTGTTCAACTCTGTGAGTTGGATTCATACTTCACAAAGCAGTTTCACAGAACGCTTCTGTTTACTATTTATGGGAAGATATTCCCGTTTCCAACGAAGGCCTGAAAGGACTCCAAATATCCACTTGCAGATTCTGCAAAAACACAGTTTCAAAACTGCTCTAAAAAAAGGAAGACTTATCTCTCCGAGTTGAATGCACACATCATAAAGAGGTTTCTGGGGATGCTTCTGCCTGGTTTATAAGTGAAGATATTTCCTTTTCCACCATAGGCCTCAAAGCGCTCCAAATGAACACTTGCAGATTCTACAAAAAGAGGGTTTCAAAACTGCTCTTTCAAAAGATGTGTTCAACTCTGTGAGGTGGATTCATACTTCACAAAGCAGTTTCACAGAACGCTTCTGTTTAGTTTCTATGGGAATATATTCCCGTTTCCAACGAAGGCCTGAAAGGACTCCAAATATCCACTTGCAGATTCTGTAAAAACACAGTTTCAAAACTGCTCTATCAAAAGGAAGGCTTATCTCTCCGAGTTGAATGCACACATCATAAAGAGGTTTCTGAGAATGCTTCTGCCTGGTTTATAAGTGAAGATATATCCTTTTCCACCATAGGCCTCAAAGCGCTCCAAATGAACACTTGCAGATTCTACAAAAAGAGTGTTTCAAAACTGCTCTTTCAAAAGAAGTGTTCAACTCTGTGAGGTGGATTCATACTCCACAAAGCAGTTTCACAGAACGCTTCTGTTTAGTTTCTATGGGAATATATTCCCGTTTCCAACGAAGGCCTGAAAGGGCTCCAAATAACCACTTGCAGATTCTGCAAAAACACAGTTTCAAAACTGCTCTATCAAAAGAAAGGCTTATCTCTCCGAGTTGAATGCACACAACATAAAGAGGTTTCTGAGAATGCTTCTGCCTGGTTTATAAGTGAAGATATTTCCTTTTCCACCATAGGCCTCAAAGCGCTCCAAATGAACACTTGCAGATTCTACAAAAAGAGTGTTTCAAAACAGCTCTTTCAAAGGAAGTGTTCAACTCTGTGAGTTGGATTCATACTACACAAAGCAGTTTCACAGAACGCTTCTGTTTAGTTTTTATGGGAAGATATTCCCGTTTCCAACGAAGGCCTGAAAGGGCTCCAAATATCCACTTGCAAATTCTGCAAAAACAGAGTTTCAAAACTGCTCTGTCAAAAGGAAGGCTTATCTCTCTGAGTTGAATGTAGACATCATAAAGAGGTTTCTGAGAATGCTTCTGCCTGGTTTATATGTGAAGATATTTCCTTTTCCACCATAGGCCTCAAAGCGCTCCAAATGAACACTTGCAGATTCTACAAAAAGAGTGTTTCATAACTGCTCTAGCAAAGGAAAGGTTCAACTCTGTGAGTTGAACACACACATCACAAAGCAGTTTCTGAGAATGCTTCTGTCCAGTTTTTAATGGAAGATATTCCCGCTTCTAACAAAGGCCTGAAAGAGCTCCAAATATCCACTTGCAGATGCTGCAAAAAGACTCTTTCCAAACTGCTCCATGAAAAGGAATGTTCAACTCTGTGAGTTGAATGCACACATCATAATGAAGTTTCAAAGAATGCTTCTGTCTAGGTTTTATGTGAAGATATTTCCTTTTCCACCATAGGCCTCAAAGCGCTCCAAATGAACACTTGCAGATTCTACAAAAAGAGTGTTTCAAAACTGCTCTTTCAAAAGAAGTGTTCAACTCTGTGAGTTGGATTCGTACTTCACAAAGCAGTTTCACAGAACGCTTCTGTTTAGCATTTATGGGAGGATATTCCCGTTTCCAACGAAGGCCTGAAAGGACTCCAAATATCCACTTGCAGATTCTGCAAAAACACAGTTTCAAAACTGCTCTATCAAAAGGAAGGCTTACCTCTCCGAGTTGAATGCACACATCATAAAGAGGTTTCTGAGAATGCTTCTGCCTGGTTTATAAGTGAAGATATATCCTTTTCCACCATAGGCCTCAAAGCGCTCCAAATGAACACTTGCAGATTCTACAAAAAGAGTGTTTCAAAACTGCTCTTTCAAAAGAAGTGTTCAACTCTGTGGGGTGGATTCATACTTCACAAAGCAGTTTCACAGAACGCTTCTGTTTAGTTTCTATGGGAAGATATTCCCGTTTCCAACGAAGGCCTGAATGGGCTCCAAATAACCACTTGCAGATTCTGCAAAAATAGAGTTTCAAAACTGCTCTGTCAAAAGGAAGGCTTATCTCTCTGAGTTGAATGCAGACATCATAAAGAAGTTTCTGAGAATGCTTCTGCCTGGTTTATATGTGAAGACATTTCTTTTTCCACCATAGGCCTCAAAGCGCTCCAAATGAACACTTGCAGATTCTACAAAAAGAGTGTTTCATAACTGCTCTAGCAAAGGAAAGGTTGAACTCTGTGAGTTGAACACACACATCACAAAGCAGTTTGTGAGAATGCTTCTGTCCAGTTTTTATTGGAAGATATTCCCGCTTCTTACAAAGGCCTTAAAGAGCTCCAAATATCCACTTGCAGATGCTGCAAAAAGACTCTTTCCAAACTGCTCCATGAAAAGGAAGGTTCAACTCTGTGAGTTGAATGCACACATCATAAAGAAGTTTCAAAGAATGCTTCTGTCTAGGTTTTATGTGAAGATATTTCCTTTTCCACCATAGGCCTCAAAGCGCTCCAAATGAACACTTGCAGATTCTACAAAAAGAGTGTTTCAAAACTGCTCTTTCAAAAGAAGTGTTCAACTCTGTGAGTTGGATTCATACTTCACAAAGCAGTTTCACAGAACGCTTCTGTTTAGTATTTATGGGAAGATATTCCCGTTTCCAACGAAGGCCTGAAAGGACTCCAAATATCCACTTGCAGATTCTGCAAAAACACAGTTTCAAAACTGCTCTAAAAAAAGGAAGACTTATCTCTCCGAGTTGAATGCACACATCATAAAGAGGTTTCTGAGGATGCTTCTGCCTGGTTTATAAGTGAAGATATTTCCTTTTCCACCATAGGCCTCAAAGCGCTCCAAATGAACACTTGCAGATTCTACAAAAAGAGGGTTTCAAAACTGCTCTTTCAAAAGAAGTGTTCAACTCTGTGAGTTGGATTCATACTACACAAAGCAGTTTCACAGAACGCTTCTCTTTAGTTTTTATGGGAAGATATTCCCGTTTCCAACGAAGGCCTGAAAGGGCTCCAAATATCCACTTGCAAATTCTGCAAAAATAGAGTTTCAAAACTGCTCTCTTAAAAGGAAGGCTTATCTCTCTGGGTTGAATGCAGACATCATAAAGAGGTTTCTGAGAATGCTTCTCCCTGGTTTATATGTGAAGATATTTCCTTTTCCACCATAGGCCTCAAAGCGCTCCAAATGAACACTTGCAGATTCTACAAAAGGAGTGTTTCATAACTGCTCTAGCAAAGGAAAGGTACAACTCTGTGAGTTGAACACACACATCACAAAGCAGTTTGTGAGAATGCTTCTGTCCAGTTTTTATTGGAAGATTTTCCCGCTTCTAACAAAGGCCTGAAAGAGCTCCAAATATCCACTTGCAGATGCTGCAAAAAGACTCTTTCCAAACTGCTCCATGAAAAGGAATGTTCAACTCTGTGAGTTGAATGCACACATCATAAAGAAGTTTCAAAGAATGCTTCTGTCTAGGTTTTATGTGAAGATATTTCCTTTTCCACCATAGGCCTCAAAGCGCTCCAAATGAACACTTGCAGATTCTACAAAAAGAGTGTTTCAAAACCGCTCTTTCAAAAGAAGTGTTCAACTCTGTGAGTTGGATTCATACTTCACAAAGCAGTTTCACAGAACGCTTCTGTTTAGTATTTATGGGAAGATATTCCCGTTTCCAACGAAGGCCTGAAAGGACTCCAAATATCCACTTCCAGATTCTGCAAAAACACAGTTTCAAAACTGCTCTATCAAAAGGAAGGCTTATCTCTCCGAGTTGAATGCACACATCATAAAGAGGTTTCTGAGAATGCTTCTGCCTGGTTTATAAGTGAAGATATATCCTTTTCCACCATAGGCCTCAAAGCGCTCCAAATGAACACTTGCAGATTCTACAAAAAGAGTGTTTCAAAACTGCTCTTTCAAAAGAAGTGTTCAACTCTGTGAGGTGGATTCATACTTCAAAAAGCAGTTTCACAGAACGCTTCTGTTTAGTTTCTATGGGAATATATTCCCCTTTCCAACGAAGGCCTGAAAGGGCTCCAAATAACCACTTGCAGATTCTGCAAAAATAGAGTTTCAAAACTGCTCTGTCAAAAGGAAGGCTTATCTCTCTGAGTTGAATGCAGACATCATAAAGAAGTTTCTGAGAATGCTTCTGCCTGGTTTATATGTGAAGATATTTCCTTTTCCACCATAGGCCTCAAAGCGCTCCAAATGAACACTTGCAGATTCTACAAAAAGAGTGTTTCATAACTGCTCTAGCAAAGGAAAGGTTCAACTCTGTGAGCTGAACACACACATCACAAAGCAGTTTGTGAGAATGCTTCTCTCCAGTTTTTATGAGAAGATATTCCTGCTTCTAACAAAGGCCTGAAAGAGCTCCAAATATCCACTTGCAGATGCTGCAAAAAGAGTCTTTCCAAACTGCTCCATGAAAAGGAAGGTTCAACTCTGTCAGTTGAATGCACACATCATAAAGCAGTTTCAAAGAATGCTTCTGTCTAGGTTTTATGTGAAGATATTTCCTTTTCCACCATAGGCCTCAAAGCGCTCCAAATGAACACTTGCAGATTCTACAAAAAGAGTGTTTCAAAACTGCTCTTTCAAAAGAAGTGTTCAACTCTGTGAGGTGGATTCATACTTCACAAAGCAGTTTCTCAGAACGCTTCTGTTTAGTTTTTATGGGAAGATATTCCCGTTTCCAACGAAGGTCTGAAAGGGCTCCAAATAACCACTTGCAGATTCTGCAGAAACACAGTTTCAAAACTGCTCTATTAAAGGGAAGGCTTATCTCTCCGAGCTGAATGCACACATCATAAAGAGGTTTCTGAGAATGCTTCTCCCTGGTTTATAAGTGAAGATATTTCCTTTTCCACCATAGGCCTCAAAGCGCTCCAAATGAACACTTGCAGATTCTACAAAAAGAGTGTTTCAAAACAGCTCTTTCAAAGGAAGTGTTCAACTCTGTGAGTTGGATTCATACTACACAAAGCAGTTTCACAGAACGCTTCTCTTTATTTTTTATGGGAAGATATTCCCGTTTCCAACGAAGGCCTGAAAGGGCTCCAAATATCCACTTGCAGATTCTGCAAAAATAGAGTTTCAAAACTGCTCTGTTAAAAGGAAGGCTTATCTCTCTGAGTTGAATGCAGACATCATAAAGAGGTTTCTGAGAATGATTCTGCCTGGTTTATATGTGAAGATATTTCCTTTTCCATCATAGGCCTCAAAGCGCTCCAAATGAACACTTGCAGATTCTACAAAAAGAGTGTTTCAAAACTGCTCTTTCAAAAGAAGTGTTCAACTCTGTGAGTTGGATTCATACGTCACAAAGCAGTTTCTCAGAACGCTTCTGTTTAGTTTTTATGGGAAGATATTCCCGTTTCCAACGAAGGTCTCAAAGGGCTCCGAATAACCACTTGCAGATTCTGCAAAAACACAGTTTCAAAACTGCTCTATCAAAAGGAAGGCTTATCTCTCCGAGCTGAATGCACACATCATAAAGTGGTTTCTGAGAATGCTTCTCCCTGGTTTATAAGTGAAGATATTTCCTTTTCCACCATAGGCCTCAAAGCGCTCCAAATGAACACTTGCAGATTCTACAAAAAGAGTGTTTCAAAACAGCTCTTTCAAAGGAAGTGTTCAACTCTGTGAGTTGGATTCATACTACACAAAGCAGTTTCACAGAACGCTTCTCTTTAGTTTTTATGGGAAGATATTCCCGTTTCCAACGAAGGCCTGAAAGGGCTCCAAATATCCACTTGCAGATTCTGCCAAAACAGAGTTTCAAAACTGCTCTATCAAAAGGAAGGCTTATCACTCCCAGTTGAATGCACACATCATAAAGAGTTTTCTGAGAATGCTTCGGCCTGGTTTATAAGTGAAGATATTTCCTTTTCCACCATAGGCCTCAAAGCGCTACAAATGAACACTTGCAGATTCTACAAAAAGAGTGTTTCATAACTGCTCTAGCAAAGGAAAGGTTCAACTCTGTGAGTGGAACACACACATCACAAAGCAGTTTGTGAGAATGCTTCTGTCCAGTTTTTATGAGAAGATATTCCCGCTTCTAACAAAGGCCTGAAAGAGCTCCAAATATCCACTTGCAGATGCTGCAAAAAGACTCTTTCCAAACTGCTCCATGAAAAGGAAGGTTCAACTCTGTGAGTTGAATGCACACATCATAAAGAAGTTTCAAAGAATGCTTCTGTCTAGGTTTTATGTGAAGATATTTCCTTTTCCACCATAGGCCTCAAAGCGCTCCAAATGAACACTTGCAGATTCTACAAAAAGAGTGTTTCAAAACTGCTCTTTCAAAAGAAGTGTTCAACTCTGTGAGTTGGATTCATGCTTCACAAAGCAGTTTCACAGAACTCTTCTGTTTAGTATTTATGGGAAGATATTCCCGTTTCCAACGAAGGCCTGAAAGGACTCCAAATATCCACTTGCAGATTCTGCAAAAACACAGTTTCAAAACTGCTCTATCAAAAGGAAGGCTTATCTCTCCGAGTTGAATGCACACATCATAAAGAGGTTTCTGAGAATGCTTCTGCCTGGTTTATAAGTGAAGATATTTCCTTTTCCACCATAGGCCTCAAAGCGCTCCAAATGAACACTTGCAGATTCTACAAAAAGAGTGTTTCAAAACTGCTCTTTCAAAAGAAGTGTTCAACTCTGTGAGTTGGATTCATACTTCACAAGGCAGTTTCACAGAACGCTTCTGTTTAGTTTTTATGGGAAGATATTCCCGTTTCCAACGAAGGCCTGAAATGGCTCCAAATATCCACTTGCAGATTCTGCCAAAACAGAGTTTCAAAACTGCTCTATCAAAAGGAAGGCTTATCACTCCGAGTTCAATGCACACATCATAAAGTGTTTTCTGAGAATGCTTCTGCCTGGTTTATAAGTGAAGATATTTCCTTTTCCACCATAGGCCTCAAAGCGCTACAAATGAACACTTGCAGATTCTACAAAAAGAGTGTTTCATAACTGCTCTAGCAAAGGAAAGGTTCAACTCTGTGAGTTGACCACACACATCACAAAGCAGTTTGTGAGAATGCTTCTGTCCAGTTTTTATGAGAAGATATTCCTGCTTCTAACAAAGGCCTGAAAGAGCTCCAAATATCCACTTGCAGATGCTGCAAAAAGAGTCTTTCCAAACTGCTCCATGAAAAGGAAGGTTCAACTCTGTCAGTTGAATGCACACATCATAAAGCAGTTTCAAAGAATGCTTCTGTCTAGGTTTTATGTGAAGATATTTCCTTTTCCACCATAGGCCTCAAAGCGCTCCAAATGAACACTTGCAGATTCTACAAAAAGAGTGTTTCAAAACTGCTCTTTCAAAAGAAGTGTTCAACTCTGTGAGGTGGATTCATACTTCACAAAGCAGTTTCTCAGAACGCTTCTGTTTAGTTTTTATGGGAAGATATTCCCGTTTCCAACGAAGGTCTGAAAGGGCTCCAAATAACCACTTGCAGATTCTGCAGAAACACAGTTTCAAAACTGCTCTATTAAAGGGAAGGCTTATCTCTCCGAGCTGAATGCACACATCATAAAGAGGTTTCTGAGAATGCTTCTCCCTGGTTTATAAGTGAAGATATTTCCTTTTCCACCATAGGCCTCAAAGCGCTCCAAATGAACACTTGCAGATTCTACAAAAAGAGTGTTTCAAAACAGCTCTTTCAAAGGAAGTGTTCAACTCTGTGAGTTGGATTCATACTACACAAAGCAGTTTCACAGAACGCTTCTCTTTATTTTTTACGGGAAGATATTCCCGTTTCCAACGAAGGCCTGAAAGGGCTCCAAATATCCACTTGCAGATTCTGCAAAAATAGAGTTTCAAAACTGCTCTGTTAAAAGGAAGGCTTATCTCTCTGAGTTGAATGCAGACATCATAAAGAGGTTTCTGAGAATGCTTCTGCCTGGTTTATATGTGAAGATATTTCCTTTTCCACCATAGGCCTCAAAGCGCTCCAAATGAACACTTGCAGATTCTACAAAAGGAGTGTTTCATAACTGCTCTAGCAAAGGAAAGGTTCAACTCTGTGAGTTGAACACACACATCACAAAGCAGTTTGTGAGAATGCTTCTGTCCAGTTTTTAAGAGAAGATATTCCCGCTTCTAACAAAGGCCTGAAAGAGCTCCAAATATCCACTTGCAGATGCTGCAAAAAGACTCTTTCCAAATTGCTCCATGAAAAGGAAGGTTCAACTCTGTGAGTTGAATGCACACATCGTAAAGAAGTTTCAAAGAATGCTTCTGTCTAGGTTTTATGTGAAGGTATTTCCTTTTCCACCATAGGCCTCAAAGCGCTCCAAATGAACACTTGCAGATTCTACAAAAAGAGTGTTTCAAAACTGCTCTTTCAAAAGAAGTGTTCAACTCTGTGAGGTGGATTCATACTTCACAAAGCAGTTTCTCAGAACGCTTCTGTTTAGTTTTTATGGGAAGATATTCCCGTTTCCAACGAAGGCCTGAAAGGGCTCCAAATAACCACTTGCAGATTCTGCAGAAACACAGTTTCAAAACTGCTCTATTAAAAGGAAGGCTTATCTCTCCGAGCTGAATGCACACATCATAAAGAGGTTTCTGAGAATGCTTCTCCCTGGTTTATAAGTGAAGATATTTCCTTTTCCACCATAGGCCTCAAAGCGCTCCAAATGAACACTTGCAGATTCTACAAAAAGAGTGTTTCAAAACAGTTCTTTCAAAGGAAGTGTTCAACTCTGTGAGTTGGATTCATACTACACAAAGCAGTTTCACAGAACGCTTCTCTTTATTTTTTATGGGAAGATATTCCCGTTTCCAACGAAGGCCTGAAAGGGCTCCAAATATCCACTTGCAGATTCTGCAAAAATAGAGTTTCAAAACTGCTCTGTTAAAAGAAAGGCTTATCTCTCTGAGTTGAATGCAGACATCATAAAGAGGTTTCTGAGAATGATTCTGCCTGGTTTATATGTGAAGATATTTCCTTTTCCACCATAGGCCTCAAAGCGCTCCAAATGAACACTTGCAGATTCTACAAAAAGAGTGTTTCAAAACTGCTCTTTCAAAAGAAGTGTTCAACTCTGTGAGTTGGATTCATACTTCACAAAGCAGTTTCTCAGAACGCTTCTGTTTAGTTTTTATGGGAAGATATTCCCGTTTCCAACGAAGGCCTGAAATGGCTCCAAATATCCACTTGCAGATTCTGCCAAAACAGAGTTTCAAAACTGCTCTATCAAAAGGAGGGCTTATCACTCCGAGTTCAGTGCACACATCATAAAGAGTTTTCTGAGAATGCTTCTGCCTGGTTTATAAGTGAAGATATTTCCTTTTCCACCATAGGCCTCAAAGCGCTACAAATGAACACTTGCAGATTCTACAAAAAGAGTGTTTCATAACTGCTCTAGCAAAGGAAAGGTTCAACTCTGTGAGTTGAGCACACACATCACAAAGCAGTTTGTGAGAATGTTTCTGTCCAGTTTTTATGAGAAGATATTCCCGCTTCTAACAAAGGCCTGAAAGAGCTCTAAATATCCACTTGCAGATGCTGCAAAAAGACTCTTTCCAAACTGCTCCATGAAAAGGAAGGTTCAACTCTGTGAGTTGAATGCACACATCATAAAGAAGTTTCAAAGAATGCTTCTGTCTAGGTTTTATGTGAAGATATTTCCTTTTCCACCATAGGCCTCAAAGCGCTCCAAATGAACACTTGCAGATTCTACAAAAAGAGTGTTTCAAAACTGCTCTTTCAAAAGAAGTGTTCAACTCTGTGAGTTGGATTCATACTTCACAAAGCAGTTTCACAGAACTCTTCTGTTTAGTATTTATGGGAAGATATTCCCGTTTCCAACGAAGGCCTGAAAGGACTCCAAATATCCACTTGCAGATTCTGCAAAAACACAGTTTCAAAACTGCTCTATCAAAAGGAAGGCTTATCTCTCCGAGTTGAATGCACACATCATAAAGAGGTTTCTGAGAATGCTTCTGCCTGTTTTATAAGTGAAGATATTTCCTTTTCCACCATAGGCCTCAAAGCGCTCCAAATGAACACTTGCAGATTCTACAAAAAGAGTGTTTCAAAACTGCTCTTTCAAAAGAAGTGTTCAACTCTGTGAGTTGGATTCATACTTCACAAGGCAGTTTCACAGAACGCTTCTGTTTAGTTTTTATGGGAAGATATTCCCGTTTCCAACGAAGGCCTGAAATGGCTCCAAATATCCACTTGCAGATTCTGCCAAAACAGAGTTTCAAAACTGCTCTATCAAAAGGAAGGCTTATCACTCCGAGTTCAATGCACACATCATAAAGTGTTTTCTGAGAATGCTTCTGCCTGGTTTATAACTGAAGATATTTCCTTTTCCACCATAGGCCTCAAAGCGCTACAAATGAACACTTGCAGATTCTACAAAAAGAGTGTTTCATAACTGCTCTAGCAAAGGAAAGGTTCGACTCTGTGAGTTGAACACACACATCACAAAGCAGTTTGTGAGAATGCTTCTGTCCAGTTTTTATGAGAAGATAATCCTGCTTCTAACAAAGGCCTGAAAGAGCTCCAAATATCCACTTGCAGATGCTGCAAAAAGAGTCTTTCCAAACTGCTCCATGAAAAGGAAGGTTCAACTCTGTCAGTTGAATGCACACATCATAAAGCAGTTTCAAAGAATGCTTCTGTCTAGGTTTTATGTGAAGATATTTCCTTTTCCACCATAGGCCTCAAAGCGCTCCAAATGAACACTTGCAGATTGTACAAAAAGAGTGTTTCAAAACTGCTCTTTCAAAAGAAGTGTTCAACTCTGTGAGTTGGATTCATACGTCACAAAGCAGTTTCTCAGAACGCTTCTGTTTAGTTTTTATGGGAAGATATTCCGGTTTCCAACGAAGGTCTCAAAGGGCTCCGAATAACCAATTGCAGAGTCTGCAAAAACACAGTTTCAAAACTGCTCTATCAAAAGGAAGGCTTATCTCTCCGAGCTGAATGCACACATCATAAAGAGGTTTCTGAGAATGCTTCTCCCTGGTTTATAAGTGAAGATATTTCCTTTTCCACCATAGGCCTCAAAGCGCTCCAAATGAACACTTGCAGATTCTACAAAAAGAGTGTTTCAAAACAGCTCTTTCAAAGGAAGTGTTCAACTCTGTGAGTTGGATTCATACTACACAAAGCAGTTTCACAGAACGCTTCTCTTTAGTTTTTATGGGAAGATATTCCCGTTTCCAACGAAGGCCTGAAAGGGCTCCAAATATCCACTTGCAGATTCTGCCAAAACAGAGTTTCAAAACTGCTCTATCAAAAGGAAGGCTTATCACTCCCAGTTGAATGCACACATCATAAAGAGTTTTCTGAGAATGCTTCGGCCTGGTTTATAAGTGAAGATATTTCCTTTTCCACCATAGGCCTCAAAGCGCTCCAAATGAACACTTACAGATTCTACAAAAAGAGTGTTTCATAACTGCTCTAGCAAAGGAAAGGTTCAACTCTGTGAGTTGAACACACACATCACAAAGCAGTTTGTGAGAATGCTTCTGTCCAGTTTTTATGAGAAGATATTCCCGCTTCTAACAAAGGCCTGAAAGAGCTCCAAATATCCACTTGCAGATGCTGCAAAAAGACTCTTTCCAAACTGCTCCATGAAAAGGAAGGTTCAACTCTGTGAGTTGAATGCACACATCATAAAGAAGTTTCAAAGAATGCTTCTGTCTAGGTTTTATGTGAAGATATTTCCTTTTCCACCATAGGCCTCAAAGCGCTCCAAATGAACACTTGCAGATTCAACAAAAAGAGTGTTTCAAAACTGCTCTTTCAAAAGAAGTGTTCAACTCTGTGAGTTGGATTCATACTTCACAAAGCAGTTTCACAGAACTCTTCTGTTTAGTATTTATGGGAAGATATTCCCGTTTCCAACGAAGGCCTGAAAGGACTCCAAATATCCACTTGCAGATTCTGCAAAAACACAGTTTCAAAACTGCTCTATCAAAAGGAAGGCTTATCTCTCCGAGTTGAATGCACACATCATAAAGAGGTTTCTGAGAATGCTTCTGCCTGGTTTATAAGTGAAGATATTTCCTTTTCCACCATAGGCCTGAAAGCGCTCCAAATGAACACTTGCAGATTCTACAAAAAGAGTGTTTCAAAACTGCTCTTTCAAAAGAAGTGTTCAACTCTGTGAGTTGGATTCATACTTCACAAGGCAGTTTCACAGAACGCTTCTGTTTAGTTTTTATGGGAAGATATTCCCCTTTCCAACGAAGGCCTGAAATGGCTCCAAATATCCACTTGCAGATTCTGCCAAAACAGAGTTTCAAAACTGCTCTATCAAAAGGAAGGCTTATCACTCCGAGTTCAATGCACACATCATAAAGTGTTTTCTGAGAATGCTTCTGCCTGGTTTATAAGTGAAGATATTTCCTTTTCCACCATAGGCCTCAAAGCGCTACAAATGAACACTTGCAGATTCTACAAAAAGAGTGTTTCATAACTGCTCTAGCAAAGGAAAGGTTCAACTCTGTGAGTTGAACACACACATCACAAAGCAGTTTGTGAGAATGCTTCTGTCCAGTTTTTATGAGAAGATATTCCTGCTTCTAACAAAGGCCTGAAAGAGCTCCAAATATCCACTTGCAGATGCTGCAAAAAGAGTCTTTCCAAACTGCTCCATGAAAAGGAAGGTTCAACTCTGTCAGTTGAATGCACACATCATAAAGCAGTTTCAAAGAATGCTTCTGTCTAGGTTTTATGTGAAGATATTTCCTTTTCCACCATAGGCCTCAAAGCGCTCCAAATGAACACTTGCAGATTCTACAAAAAGAGTGTTTCAAAACTGCTCTTTCAAAAGAAGTGTTCAACTCTGTGAGGTGGATTCATACTTCACAAAGCAGTTTCTCAGAACGCTTCTGTTTAGTTTTTGTGGGAAGATATTCCCGTTTCCAACGAAGGTCTGAAAGGGCTCCAAATAACCACTTGCAGATTCTGCAGAAACACAGTTTCAAAACTGCTCTATTAAAGGGAAGGCTTATCTCTCCGAGCTGAATGCACACATCATAAAGAGGTTTCTGAGAATGCTTCTCCCTGGTTTATAAGTGAAGATATTTCCTTTTCCACCATAGGCCTCAAAGCGCTCCAAATGAACACTTGCAGATTCTACAAAAAGAGTGTTTCAAAACAGCTCTTTCAAAGGAAGTGTTCAACTCCGTGAGTTGGATTCATACTACACAAAGCAGTTTCACAGAACGCTTCTCTTTATTTTTTATGGGAAGATATTCCCGTTTCCAACGAAGGCCTGAAAGGGCTCCAAATATCCACTTGCAGATTCTGCAAAAATAGAGTTTCAAAACTGCTCTGTTAAAAGGAAGGCTTATCTCTCTGAGTTGAATGCAGACATCATAAAGAGGTTTCTGAGAATGCTTCTGCCTGGTTTATATGTGAAGATATTTCCTTTTCCACCATAGGCCTCAAAGCGCTCCAAATGAACACTTGCAGATTCTACAAAAGGAGTGTTTCATAACTGCTCTAGCAAAGGAAAGGTTCAACTCTGTGAGTTGAACACACACATCACAAAGCAGTTTGTGAGAATGCTTCTGTCCAGTTTTTAAGAGAAGATATTCCCGCTTCTAACAAAGGCCTGAAAGAGCTCCAAATATCCACTTGCAGATGCTGCAAAAAGACTCTTTCCAAATTGCTCCATGAAAAGGAAGGTTCAACTCTGTGAGTTGAATGCACACATCGTAAAGAAGTTTCAAAGAATGCTTCTGTCTAGGTTTTATGTGAAGGTATTTCCTTTTCCACCATAGGCCTCAAAGCGCTCCAAATGAACACTTGCAGATTCTACAAAAAGAGTGTTTCAAAACTGCTCTTTCAAAAGAAGTGTTCAACTCTGTGAGGTGGATTCATACTTCACAAAGCAGTTTCTCAGAACGCTTCTGTTTAGTTTTTATGGGAAGATATTCCCGTTTCCAACGAAGGCCTGAAAGGGCTCCAAATAACCACTTGCAGATTCTGCAGAAACACAGTTTCAAAACTGCTCTATTAAAAGGAAGGCTTTTCTCTCCGAGCTGAATGCACACATCATAAAGAGGTTTCTGAGAATGCTTCTCCCTGGTTTATAAGTGAAGATATTTCCTTTTCCACCATAGGCCTCAAAGCGCTCCAAATGAACACTTGCAGATTCTACAAAAAGAGTGTTTCAAAACAGCTCTTTCAAAGGAAGTGTTCAACTCTGTGAGTTGGATTCATACTACACAAAGCAGTTTCACAGAACGCTTCTCTTTATTTTTTATGGGAAGATATTCCCGTTTCCAACGAAGGCCTGAAAGGGCTCCAAATATCCACTTGCAGATTCTGCAAAAATAGAGTTTCAAAACTGCTCTGTTAAAAGGAAGGCTTATCTCTCTGAGTTGAATGCAGACATCATAAAGAGGTTTCTGAGAATGATTCTGCCTGGTTTATATGTGAAGATATTTCCTTTTCCACCATAGGCCTCAAAGCGCTCCAAATGAACACTTGCAGATTCTACAAAAAGAGTGTTTCAAAACTGCTCTTTCAAAAGAAGTGTTCAACTCTGTGAGTTGGATTCATACTTCACAAAGCAGTTTCTCAGAACGCTTCTGTTTAGTTTTTATGGGAAGATATTCCCGTTTCCAACGAAGGTCTGAAAGGGCTCCAAATAACCACTTGCAGATTCTGCAGAAACACAGTTTCAAAACTGCTCTATCAAAAGGAAGGCTTATCTCTCCGAGCTGAATGCACACATCATAAAGAGGTTTCTGAGAATGCTTCTCCCTGGTTTATAAGTGAAG
Organism: Pongo pygmaeus; assembly: GCF_028885625.2. NCBI lineage: Eukaryota > Metazoa > Chordata > Mammalia > Primates > Hominidae > Pongo > Pongo pygmaeus. The sequence goes on from NC_085930.1 coordinate 24,786,280, forward strand.
ATATTTCCTTTTCCACCATAGGCCTCAAAGCGCTCCAAATGAACACTTGCAGATTCTACAAAAAGAGTGTTTCAAAACAGCTCTTTCAAAGGAAGTGTTCAACTCTGTGAGTTGGATTCATACTACACAAAGCAGTTTCACAGAACGCTTCTCTTTAGTTTTTATGGGAAGATATTCCCGTTTCCAACGAAGGCCTGAAAGGGCTCCAAATATCCACTTGCAGATTCTGCCAAAACAGAGTTTCAAAACTGCTCTATCAAAAGGAAGGCTTATCACTCCCAGTTGAATGCACACATCATAAAGAGTTTTCTGAGAATGCTTCGGCCTGGTTTATAAGTGAAGATATTTCCTTTTCCACCATAGGCCTCAAAGCGCTACAAATGAACACTTGCAGATTCTACAAAAAGAGTGTTTCATAACTGCTCTAGCAAAGGAAAGGTTCAACTCTGTGAGTTGAACACACACATCACAAAGCAGTTTGTGAGAATGCTTCTGTCCAGTTTTTATGAGAAGATATTCCCGCTTCTAACAAAGGCCTGAAAGAGCTCCAAATATCCACTTGCAGATGCTGCAAAAAGACTCTTTCCAAACTGCTCCATGAAAAGGAAGGTTCAACTCTGTGAGTTGAATGCACACATCATAAAGAAGTTTCAAAGAATGCTTCTGTCTAGGTTTTATGTGAAGATATTTCCTTTTCCACCATAGGCCTCAAAGCGCTCCAAATGAACACTTGCAGATTCTACAAAAAGAGTGTTTCAAAACTGCTCTTTCAAAAGAAGTGTTCAACTCTGTGAGTTGGATTCATGCTTCACAAAGCAGTTTCACAGAACTCTTCTGTTTAGTATTTATGGGAAGATATTCCCGTTTCCAACGAAGGCCTGAAAGGACTCCAAATATCCACTTGCAGATTCTGCAAAAACACAGTTTCAAAACTGCTCTATCAAAAGGAAGGCTTATCTCTCCGAGTTGAATGCACACATCATAAAGAGGTTTCTGAGAATGCTTCTGCCTGGTTTATAAGTGAAGATATTTCCTTTTCCACCATAGGCCTCAAAGCGCTCCAAATGAACACTTGCAGATTCTACAAAAAGAGTGTTTCAAAACTGCTCTTTCAAAAGAAGTGTTCAACTCTGTGAGTTGGATTCATACTTCACAAGGCAGTTTCACAGAACGCTTCTGTTTAGTTTTTATGGGAAGATATTCCCGTTTCCAACGAAGGCCTGAAATGGCTCCAAATATCCACTTGCAGATTCTGCCAAAACAGAGTTTCAAAACTGCTCTATCAAAAGGAAGGCTTATCACTCCGAGTTCAATGCACACATCATAAAGTGTTTTCTGAGAATGCTTCTGCCTGGTTTATAAGTGAAGATATTTCCTTTTCCACCATAGGCCTCAAAGCGCTACAAATGAACACTTGCAGATTCTACAAAAAGAGTGTTTCATAACTGCTCTAGCAAAGGAAAGGTTCAACTCTGTGAGTTGAACACACACATCACAAAGCAGTTTGTGAGAATGCTTCTGTCCAGTTTTTATGAGAAGATATTCCTGCTTCTAACAAAGGCCTGAAAGAGCTCCAAATATCCACTTGCAGATGCTGCAAAAAGAGTCTTTCCAAACTGCTCCATGAAAAGGAAGGTTCAACTCTGTCAGTTGAATGCACACATCATAAAGCAGTTTCAAAGAATGCTTCTGTCTAGGTTTTATGTGAAGATATTTCCTTTTCCACCATAGGCCTCAAAGCGCTCCAAATGAACACTTGCAGATTCTACAAAAAGAGTGTTTCAAAACTGCTCTTTCAAAAGAAGTGTTCAACTCTGTGAGGTGGATTCATACTTCACAAAGCAGTTTCTCAGAACGCTTCTGTTTAGTTTTTATGGGAAGATATTCCCGTTTCCAACGAAGGTCTGAAAGGGCTCCAAATAACCACTTGCAGATTCTGCAGAAACACAGTTTCAAAACTGCTCTATTAAAGGGAAGGCTTATCTCTCCGAGCTGAATGCACACATCATAAAGAGGTTTCTGAGAATGCTTCTCCCTGGTTTATAAGTGAAGATATTTCCTTTTCCACCATAGGCCTCAAAGCGCTCCAAATGAACACTTGCAGATTCTACAAAAAGAGTGTTTCAAAACAGCTCTTTCAAAGGAAGTGTTCAACTCTGTGAGTTGGATTCATACTACACAAAGCAGTTTCACAGAACGCTTCTCTTTATTTTTTACGGGAAGATATTCCCGTTTCCAACGAAGGCCTGAAAGGGCTCCAAATATCCACTTGCAGATTCTGCAAAAATAGAGTTTCAAAACTGCTCTGTTAAAAGGAAGGCTTATCTCTCTGAGTTGAATGCAGACATCATAAAGAGGTTTCTGAGAATGCTTCTGCCTGGTTTATATGTGAAGATATTTCCTTTTCCACCATAGGCCTCAAAGCGCTCCAAATGAACACTTGCAGATTCTACAAAAGGAGTGTTTCATAACTGCTCTAGCAAAGGAAAGGTTCAACTCTGTGAGTTGAACACACACATCACAAAGCAGTTTGTGAGAATGCTTCTGTCCAGTTTTTAAGAGAAGATATTCCCGCTTCTAACAAAGGCCTGAAAGAGCTCCAAATATCCACTTGCAGATGCTGCAAAAAGACTCTTTCCAAATTGCTCCATGAAAAGGAAGGTTCAACTCTGTGAGTTGAATGCACACATCGTAAAGAAGTTTCAAAGAATGCTTCTGTCTAGGTTTTATGTGAAGGTATTTCCTTTTCCACCATAGGCCTCAAAGCGCTCCAAATGAACACTTGCAGATTCTACAAAAAGAGTGTTTCAAAACTGCTCTTTCAAAAGAAGTGTTCAACTCTGTGAGGTGGATTCATACTTCACAAAGCAGTTTCTCAGAACGCTTCTGTTTAGTTTTTATGGGAAGATATTCCCGTTTCCAACGAAGGCCTGAAAGGGCTCCAAATAACCACTTGCAGATTCTGCAGAAACACAGTTTCAAAACTGCTCTATTAAAAGGAAGGCTTATCTCTCCGAGCTGAATGCACACATCATAAAGAGGTTTCTGAGAATGCTTCTCCCTGGTTTATAAGTGAAGATATTTCCTTTTCCACCATAGGCCTCAAAGCGCTCCAAATGAACACTTGCAGATTCTACAAAAAGAGTGTTTCAAAACAGTTCTTTCAAAGGAAGTGTTCAACTCTGTGAGTTGGATTCATACTACACAAAGCAGTTTCACAGAACGCTTCTCTTTATTTTTTATGGGAAGATATTCCCGTTTCCAACGAAGGCCTGAAAGGGCTCCAAATATCCACTTGCAGATTCTGCAAAAATAGAGTTTCAAAACTGCTCTGTTAAAAGGAAGGCTTATCTCTCTGAGTTGAATGCAGACATCATAAAGAGGTTTCTGAGAATGATTCTGCCTGGTTTATATGTGAAGATATTTCCTTTTCCACCATAGGCCTCAAAGCGCTCCAAATGAACACTTGCAGATTCTACAAAAAGAGTGTTTCAAAACTGCTCTTTCAAAAGAAGTGTTCAACTCTGTGAGTTGGATTCATACTTCACAAAGCAGTTTCTCAGAACGCTTCTGTTTAGTTTTTATGGGAAGATATTCCCGTTTCCAACGAAGGCCTGAAATGGCTCCAAATATCCACTTGCAGATTCTGCCAAAACAGAGTTTCAAAACTGCTCTATCAAAAGGAGGGCTTATCACTCCGAGTTCAGTGCACACATCATAAAGAGTTTTCTGAGAATGCTTCTGCCTGGTTTATAAGTGAAGATATTTCCTTTTCCACCATAGGCCTCAAAGCGCTACAAATGAACACTTGCAGATTCTACAAAAAGAGTGTTTCATAACTGCTCTAGCAAAGGAAAGGTTCAACTCTGTGAGTTGAGCACACACATCACAAAGCAGTTTGTGAGAATGTTTCTGTCCAGTTTTTATGAGAAGATATTCCCGCTTCTAACAAAGGCCTGAAAGAGCTCTAAATATCCACTTGCAGATGCTGCAAAAAGACTCTTTCCAAACTGCTCCATGAAAAGGAAGGTTCAACTCTGTGAGTTGAATGCACACATCATAAAGAAGTTTCAAAGAATGCTTCTGTCTAGGTTTTATGTGAAGATATTTCCTTTTCCACCATAGGCCTCAAAGCGCTCCAAATGAACACTTGCAGATTCTACAAAAAGAGTGTTTCAAAACTGCTCTTTCAAAAGAAGTGTTCAACTCTGTGAGTTGGATTCATACTTCACAAAGCAGTTTCACAGAACTCTTCTGTTTAGTATTTATGGGAAGATATTCCCGTTTCCAACGAAGGCCTGAAAGGACTCCAAATATCCACTTGCAGATTCTGCAAAAACACAGTTTCAAAACTGCTCTATCAAAAGGAAGGCTTATCTCTCCGAGTTGAATGCACACATCATAAAGAGGTTTCTGAGAATGCTTCTGCCTGTTTTATAAGTGAAGATATTTCCTTTTCCACCATAGGCCTCAAAGCGCTCCAAATGAACACTTGCAGATTCTACAAAAAGAGTGTTTCAAAACTGCTCTTTCAAAAGAAGTGTTCAACTCTGTGAGTTGGATTCATACTTCACGAGGCAGTTTCACAGAACGCTTCTGTTTAGTTTTTATGGGAAGATATTCCCGTTTCCAACGAAGGCCTGAAATGGCTCCAAATATCCACTTGCAGATTCTGCCAAAACAGAGTTTCAAAACTGCTCTATCAAAAGGAAGGCTTATCACTCCGAGTTCAATGCACACATCATAAAGTGTTTTCTGAGAATGCTTCTGCCTGGTTTATAACTGAAGATATTTCCTTTTCCACCATAGGCCTCAAAGCGCTACAAATGAACACTTGCAGATTCTACAAAAAGAGTGTTTCATAACTGCTCTAGCAAAGGAAAGGTTCGACTCTGTGAGTTGAACACACACATCACAAAGCAGTTTGTGAGAATGCTTCTGTCCAGTTTTTATGAGAAGATATTCCTGCTTCTAACAAAGGCCTGAAAGAGCTCCAAATATCCACTTGCAGATGCTGCAAAAAGAGTCTTTCCAAACTGCTCCATGAAAAGGAAGGTTCAACTCTGTCAGTTGAATGCACACATCATAAAGCAGTTTCAAAGAATGCTTCTGTCTAGGTTTTATGTGAAGATATTTCCTTTTCCACCATAGGCCTCAAAGCGCTCCAAATGAACACTTGCAGATTGTACAAAAAGAGTGTTTCAAAACTGCTCTTTCAAAAGAAGTGTTCAACTCTGTGAGTTGGATTCATACGTCACAAAGCAGTTTCTCAGAACGCTTCTGTTTAGTTTTTATGGGAAGATATTCCGGTTTCCAACGAAGGTCTCAAAGGGCTCCGAATAACCAATTGCAGAGTCTGCAAAAACACAGTTTCAAAACTGCTCTATCAAAAGGAAGACTTATCTCTCCGAGCTGAATGCACACATCATAAAGAGGTTTCTGAGAATGCTTCTCCCTGGTTTATAAGTGAAGATATTTCCTTTTCCACCATAGGCCTCAAAGCGCTCCAAATGAACACTTGCAGATTCTACAAAAAGAGTGTTTCAAAACAGCTCTTTCAAAGGAAGTGTTCAACTCTGTGAGTTGGATTCATACTACACAAAGCAGTTTCACAGAACGCTTCTCTTTAGTTTTTATGGGAAGATATTCCCGTTTCCAACGAAGGCCTGAAAGGGCTCCAAATATCCACTTGCAGATTCTGCCAAAACAGAGTTTCAAAACTGCTCTATCAAAAGGAAGGCTTATCACTCCCAGTTGAATGCACACATCATAAAGAGTTTTCTGAGAATGCTTCGGCCTGGTTTATAAGTGAAGATATTTCCTTTTCCACCATAGGCCTCAAAGCGCTCCAAATGAACACTTACAGATTCTACAAAAAGAGTGTTTCATAACTGCTCTAGCAAAGGAAAGGTTCAACTCTGTGAGTTGAACACACACATCACAAAGCAGTTTGTGAGAATGCTTCTGTCCAGTTTTTATGAGAAGATATTCCCGCTTCTAACAAAGGCCTGAAAGAGCTCCAAATATCCACTTGCAGATGCTGCAAAAAGACTCTTTCCAAACTGCTCCATGAAAAGGAAGGTTCAACTCTGTGAGTTGAATGCACACATCATAAAGAAGTTTCAAAGAATGCTTCTGTCTAGGTTTTATGTGAAGATATTTCCTTTTCCACCATAGGCCTCAAAGCGCTCCAAATGAACACTTGCAGATTCTACAAAAAGAGTGTTTCAAAACTGCTCTTTCAAAAGAAGTGTTCAACTCTGTGAGTTGGATTCATACTTCACAAAGCAGTTTCACAGAACTCTTCTGTTTAGTATTTATGGGAATATATTCCCGTTTCCAACGAAGGCCTGAAAGGACTCCAAATATCCACTTGCAGATTCTGCAAAAACACAGTTTCAAAACTGCTCTATCAAAAGGAAGGCTTATCTCTCCGAGTTGAATGCACACATCATAAAGAGGTTTCTGAGAATGCTTCTGCCTGGTTTATAAGTGAAGATATTTCCTTTTCCACCATAGGCCTCAAAGCGCTCCAAATGAACACTTGCAGATTCTACGAAAAGAGTGTTTCAAAACTGCTCTTTCAAAAGAAGTGTTCAACTCTGTGAGTTGGATTCATACTTCACAAGGCAGTTTCACAGAACGCTTCTGTTTAGTTTTTATGGGAAGATATTCCCGTTTCCAATGAAGGCCTGAAATGGCTCCAAATATCCACTTGCAGATTCTGCCAAAACAGAGTTTCAAAACTGCTCTATCAAAAGGAAGGCTTATCACTCCGAGTTCAATGCACACATCATAAAGTGTTTTCTGAGAATGCTTCTGCCTGGTTTATAAGTGAAGATATTTCCTTTTCCACCATAGGCCTCAAAGCGCTACAAATGAACACTTGCAGATTCTACAAAAAGAGTGTTTCATAACTGCTCTAGCAAAGGAAAGGTTCAACTCTGTGAGTTGAACACACACATCACAAAGCAGTTTGTGAGAATGCTTCTGTCCAGTTTTTATGAGAAGATATTCCTGTTTCTAACAAAGGCCTGAAAGAGCTCCAAATATCCACTTGCAGATGCTGCAAAAGGAGTCTTTCCAAACTGCTCCATGAAAAGGAAGGTTCAACTCTGTCAGTTGAATGCACACATCATAAAGCAGTTTCAAAGAATGCTTCTGACTAGGTTTTATGTGAAGATATTTCCTTTTCCACCATAGGCCTCAAAGCGCTCCAAATGAACACTTGCAGATTCTACAAAAAGAGTGTTTCAAAACTGCTCTTTCAAAAGAAGTGTTCAACTCTGTGAGTTGGATTCATACGTCACAAAGCAGTTTCTCAGAACGCTTCTGTTTAGTTTTTATGGGAAGATATTCCCGTTTCCAACGAAGGTCTCAAAGGGCTCCGAATAACCACTTGCAGATTCTGCAAAAACACAGTTTCAAAACTGCTCTATCAAAAGGAAGGCTTATCTCTCCGAGCTGAATGCACACATCATAAAGAGGTTTCTGAGAATGCTTCTCCCTGGTTTATAAGTGAAGATATTTCCTTTTCCACCATAGGCCTCAAAGCGCTCCAAATGAACACTTGCAGATTCTACAAAAAGAGTGTTTCAAAACAGCTCTTTCAAAGGAAGTGTTCAACTCTGTGAGTTGGATTCATACTACACAAAGCAGTTTCACAGAACGCTTCTCTTTAGTTTTTATGGGAAGATATTCCCGTTTCCAACGAAGGCCTGAAAGGGCTCCAAATATCCACTTGCAGATTCTGCCAAAACAGAGTTTCAAAACTGCTCTATCAAAAGGAAGGCTTATCACTCCCAGTTGAATGCACACATCATAAAGAGTTTTCTGAGAATGCTTCGGCCTGGTTTATAAGTGAAGATATTTCCTTTTCCACCATAGGCCTCAAAGCGCTCCAAATGAACACTTACAGATTCTACAAAAAGAGTGTTTCATAACTGCTCTAGCAAAGGAAAGGTTCAACTCTGTGAGTTGAACACACACATCACAAAGCAGTTTGTGAGAATGCTTCTGTCCAGTTTTTATGAGAAGATATTCCCGCTTCTAACAAAGGCCTGAAAGAGCTCCAAATATCCACTTGCAGATGCTGCAAAAAGACTCTTTCCAAACTGCTCCATGAAAAGGAAGGTTCAACTCTGTGAGTTGAATGCACACATCATAAAGAAGTTTCAAAGAATGCTTCTGTCTAGGTTTTATGTGAAGATATTTCCTTTTCCACCATAGGCCTCAAAGCGCTCCAAATGAACACTTGCAGATTCAACAAAAAGAGTGTTTCAAAACTGCTCTTTCAAAAGAAGTGTTCAACTCTGTGAGTTGGATTCATACTTCACAAAGCAGTTTCACAGAACTCTTCTGTTTAGTATTTATGGGAAGATATTCCCGTTTCCAACGAAGGCCTGAAAGGACTCCAAATATCCACTTGCAGATTCTGCAAAAACACAGTTTCAAAACTGCTCTATCAAAAGGAAGGCTTATCTCTCCGAGTTGAATGCACACATCATAAAGAGGTTTCTGAGAATGCTTCTGCCTGGTTTATAAGTGAAGATATTTCCTTTTCCACCATAGGCCTGAAAGCGCTCCAAATGAACACTTGCAGATTCTACAAAAAGAGTGTTTCAAAACTGCTCTTTCAAAAGAAGTGTTCAACTCTGTGAGTTGGATTCATACTTCACAAGGCAGTTTCACAGAACGCTTCTGTTTAGTTTTTATGGGAAGATATTCCCCTTTCCAACGAAGGCCTGAAATGGCTCCAAATATCCACTTGCAGATTCTGCCAAAACAGAGTTTCAAAACTGCTCTATCAAAAGGAAGGCTTATCACTCCGAGTTCAATGCACACATCATAAAGTGTTTTCTGAGAATGCTTCTGCCTGGTTTATAAGTGAAGATATTTCCTTTTCCACCATAGGCCTCAAAGCGCTACAAATGAACACTTGCAGATTCTACAAAAAGAGTGTTTCATAACTGCTCTAGCAAAGGAAAGGTTCAACTCTGTGAGTTGAACACACACATCACAAAGCAGTTTGTGAGAATGCTTCTGTCCAGTTTTTATGAGAAGATATTCCTGCTTCTAACAAAGGCCTGAAAGAGCTCCAAATATCCACTTGCAGATGCTGCAAAAAGAGTCTTTCCAAACTGCTCCATGAAAAGGAAGGTTCAACTCTGTCAGTTGAATGCACACATCATAAAGCAGTTTCAAAGAATGCTTCTGTCTAGGTTTTATGTGAAGATATTTCCTTTTCCACCATAGGCCTCAAAGCGCTCCAAATGAACACTTGCAGATTCTACAAAAAGAGTGTTTCAAAACTGCTCTTTCAAAAGAAGTGTTCAACTCTGTGAGGTGGATTCATACTTCACAAAGCAGTTTCTCAGAACGCTTCTGTTTAGTTTTTGTGGGAAGATATTCCCGTTTCCAACGAAGGTCTGAAAGGGCTCCAAATAACCACTTGCAGATTCTGCAGAAACACAGTTTCAAAACTGCTCTATTAAAGGGAAGGCTTATCTCTCCGAGCTGAATGCACACATCATAAAGAGGTTTCTGAGAATGCTTCTCCCTGGTTTATAAGTGAAGATATTTCCTTTTCCACCATAGGCCTCAAAGCGCTCCAAATGAACACTTGCAGATTCTACAAAAAGAGTGTTTCAAAACAGCTCTTTCAAAGGAAGTGTTCAACTCCGTGAGTTGGATTCATACTACACAAAGCAGTTTCACAGAACGCTTCTCTTTATTTTTTATGGGAAGATATTCCCGTTTCCAACGAAGGCCTGAAAGGGCTCCAAATATCCACTTGCAGATTCTGCAAAAATAGAGTTTCAAAACTGCTCTGTTAAAAGGAAGGCTTATCTCTCTGAGTTGAATGCAGACATCATAAAGAGGTTTCTGAGAATGCTTCTGCCTGGTTTATATGTGAAGATATTTCCTTTTCCACCATAGGCCTCAAAGCGCTCCAAATGAACACTTGCAGATTCTACAAAAGGAGTGTTTCATAACTGCTCTAGCAAAGGAAAGGTTCAACTCTGTGAGTTGAACACACACATCACAAAGCAGTTTGTGAGAATGCTTCTGTCCAGTTTTTAAGAGAAGATATTCCCGCTTCTAACAAAGGCCTGAAAGAGCTCCAAATATCCACTTGCAGATGCTGCAAAAAGACTCTTTCCAAATTGCTCCATGAAAAGGAAGGTTCAACTCTGTGAGTTGAATGCACACATCGTAAAGAAGTTTCAAAGAATGCTTCTGTCTAGGTTTTATGTGAAGGTATTTCCTTTTCCACCATAGGCCTCAAAGCGCTCCAAATGAACACTTGCAGATTCTACAAAAAGAGTGTTTCAAAACTGCTCTTTCAAAAGAAGTGTTCAACTCTGTGAGGTGGATTCATACTTCACAAAGCAGTTTCTCAGAACGCTTCTGTTTAGTTTTTATGGGAAGATATTCCCGTTTCCAACGAAGGCCTGAAAGGGCTCCAAATAACCACTTGCAGATTCTGCAGAAACACAGTTTCAAAACTGCTCTATTAAAAGGAAGGCTTTTCTCTCCGAGCTGAATGCACACATCATAAAGAGGTTTCTGAGAATGCTTCTCCCTGGTTTATAAGTGAAGATATTTCCTTTTCCACCATAGGCCTCAAAGCGCTCCAAATGAACACTTGCAGATTCTACAAAAAGAGTGTTTCAAAACAGCTCTTTCAAAGGAAGTGTTCAACTCTGTGAGTTGGATTCATACTACACAAAGCAGTTTCACAGAACGCTTCTCTTTATTTTTTATGGGAAGATATTCCCGTTTCCAACGAAGGCCTGAAAGGGCTCCAAATATCCACTTGCAGATTCTGCAAAAATAGAGTTTCAAAACTGCTCTGTTAAAAGGAAGGCTTATCTCTCTGAGTTGAATGCAGACATCATAAAGAGGTTTCTGAGAATGATTCTGCCTGGTTTATATGTGAAGATATTTCCTTTTCCACCATAGGCCTCAAAGCGCTCCAAATGAACACTTGCAGATTCTACAAAAAGAGTGTTTCAAAACTGCTCTTTCAAAAGAAGTGTTCAACTCTGTGAGTTGGATTCATACTTCACAAAGCAGTTTCTCAGAACGCTTCTGTTTAGTTTTTATGGGAAGATATTCCCGTTTCCAACGAAGGTCTGAAAGGGCTCCAAATAACCACTTGCAGATTCTGCAGAAACACAGTTTCAAAACTGCTCTATCAAAAGGAAGGCTTATCTCTCCGAGCTGAATGCACACATCATAAAGAGGTTTCTGAGAATGCTTCTCCCTGGTTTATAAGTGAAGATATTTCCTTTTCCACCATAGGCCTCAAAGCGCTCCAAATGAACACTTGCAGATTCTACAAAAAGAGTGTTTCAAAACAGCTCTTTCAAAGGAAGTGTTCAACTCTGTGAGTTGGATTCATACTACACAAAGCAGTTTCACAGAACGCTTCTCTTTAGTTTTTATGGGAAGATATTCCCGTTTCCAACGAAGGCCTGAAAGGGCTCCAAATATCCACTTGCAGATTCTGCCAAAACAGAGTTTCAAAACTGCTCTATCAAAAGGAAGGCTTATCACTCCCAGTTGAATGCACACATCATAAAGAGTTTTCTGAGAATGCTTCGGCCTGGTTTATAAGTGAAGATATTTCCTTTTCCACCATAGGCCTCAAAGCGCTACAAATGAACACTTGCAGATTCTACAAAAAGAGTGTTTCATAACTGCTCTAGCAAAGGAAAGGTTCAACTCTGTGAGTTGAACACACACATCACAAAGCAGTTTGTGAGAATGCTTCTGTCCAGTTTTTATGAGAAGATATTCCCGCTTCTAACAAAGGCCTGAAAGAGCTCCAAATATCCACTTGCAGATGCTGCAAAAAGACTCTTTCCAAACTGCTCCATGAAAAGGAAGGTTCAACTCTGTGAGTTGAATGCACACATCATAAAGAAGTTTCAAAGAATGCTTCTGTCTAGGTTTTATGTGAAGATATTTCCTTTTCCACCATAGGCCTCAAAGCGCTCCAAATGAACACTTGCAGATTCTACAAAAAGAGTGTTTCAAAACTGCTCTTTCAAAAGAAGTGTTCAACTCTGTGAGTTGGATTCATGCTTCACAAAGCAGTTTCACAGAACTCTTCTGTTTAGTATTTATGGGAAGATATTCCCGTTTCCAACGAAGGCCTGAAAGGACTCCAAATATCCACTTGCAGATTCTGCAAAAACACAGTTTCAAAACTGCTCTATCAAAAGGAAGGCTTATCTCTCCGAGTTGAATGCACACATCATAAAGAGGTTTCTGAGAATGCTTCTGCCTGGTTTATAAGTGAAGATATTTCCTTTTCCACCATAGGCCTCAAAGCGCTCCAAATGAACACTTGCAGATTCTACAAAAAGAGTGTTTCAAAACTGCTCTTTCAAAAGAAGTGTTCAACTCTGTGAGTTGGATTCATACTTCACAAGGCAGTTTCACAGAACGCTTCTGTTTAGATTTATGGGAAGATATTCCCGTTTCCAACGAAGGCCTGAAATGGCTCCAAATATCCACTTGCAGATTCTGCCAAAACAGAGTTTCAAAACTGCTCTATCAAAAGGAAGGCTTATCACTCCGAGTTCAATGCACACATCATAAAGTGTTTTCTGAGAATGCTTCTGCCTGGTTTATAAGTGAAGATATTTCCTTTTCCACCATAGGCCTCAAAGCGCTACAAATGAACACTTGCAGATTCTACAAAAAGAGTGTTTCATAACTGCTCTAGCAAAGGAAAGGTTCAACTCTGTGAGTTGAACACACACATCACAAAGCAGTTTGTGAGAATGCTTCTGTCCAGTTTTTATGAGAAGATATTCCTGCTTCTAACAAAGGCCTGAAAGAGCTCCAAATATCCACTTGCAGATGCTGCAAAAAGAGTCTTTCCAAACTGCTCCATGAAAAGGAAGGTTCAACTCTGTCAGTTGAATGCACACATCATAAAGCAGTTTCAAAGAATGCTTCTGTCTAGGTTTTATGTGAAGATATTTCCTTTTCCACCATAGGCCTCAAAGCGCTCCAAATGAACACTTGCAGATTCTACAAAAAGAGTGTTTCAAAACTGCTCTTTCAAAAGAAGTGTTCAACTCTGTGAGGTGGATTCATACTTCACAAAGCAGTTTCTCAGAACGCTTCTGTTTAGTTTTTATGGGAAGATATTCCCGTTTCCAACGAAGGTCTGAAAGGGCTCCAAATAACCACTTGCAGATTCTGCAGAAACACAGTTTCAAAACTGCTCTATTAAAGGGAAGGCTTATCTCTCCGAGCTGAATGCACACATCATAAAGAGGTTTCTGAGAATGCTTCTCCCTGGTTTATAAGTGAAGATATTTCCTTTTCCACCATAGGCCTCAAAGCGCTCCAAATGAACACTTGCAGATTCTACAAAAAGAGTGTTTCAAAACAGCTGTTTCAAAGGAAGTGTTCAACTCTGTGAGTTGGATTCATACTACACAAAGCAGTTTCACAGAACGCTTCTCTTTATTTTTTACGGGAAGATATTCCCGTTTCCAACGAAGGCCTGAAAGGGCTCCAAATATCCACTTGCAGATTCTGCAAAAATAGAGTTTCAAAACTGCTCTGTTAAAAGGAAGGCTTATCTCTCTGAGTTGAATGCAGACATCATAAAGAGGTTTCTGAGAATGCTTCTGCCTGGTTTATATGTGAAGATATTTCCTTTTCCACCATAGGCCTCAAAGCGCTCCAAATGAACACTTGCAGATTCTACAAAAGGAGTGTTTCATAACTGCTCTAGCAAAGGAAAGGTACAACTCTGTGAGTTGAACACACACATCACAAAGCAGTTTGTGAGAATGCTTCTGTCCAGTTTTTAAGAGAAGATATTCCCGCTTCTAACAAAGGCCTGAAAGAGCTCCAAATATCCACTTGCAGATGCTGCAAAAAGACTCTTTCCAAATTGCTCCATGAAAAGGAAGGTTCAACTCTGTGAGTTGAATGCACACATCGTAAAGAAGTTTCAAAGAATGCTTCTGTCTAGGTTTTATGTGAAGGTATTTCCTTTTCCACCATAGGCCTCAAAGCGCTCCAAATGAACACTTGCAGATTCTACAAAAAGAGTGTTTCAAAACTGCTCTTTCAAAAGAAGTGTTCAACTCTGTGAGGTGGATTCATACTTCACAAAGCAGTTTCTCAGCACGCTTCTGTTTAGTTTTTATGGGAAGATATTCCCGTTTCCAACGAAGGCCTGAAAGGGCTCCAAATATCCACTTGCAGATTCTGCAAAAACACAGTTTCAAAACTGCTCTATCAAAAGGAAGGCTTATCTCTCCGAGTTCAATGCACACATCATAAAGAGGTTTCTGAGAATGCTTCTGCCTGGTTTATAAGTGAAGATATTTCCTTTTCCACCATAGGTCTCAAAGCGCTCCAAATGAACACTTGCAGATTCTACAAAAAGAGTGTTTCAAAACTGCTCTTTCAAAAGAAGTGTTCAACTCTGTGAGTTGGATTCATACTTCACAAGGCAGTTTCACAGAACGCTTCTGTTTAGTTTTTATGGGAAGATATTCCCGTTTCCAACGAAGGCCTGAAATGGCTCCAAATATCCACTTGCAGATTCTGCCAAAACAGAGTTTCAAAACTGCTCTATCAAAAGGAAGGCTTATCACTCCGAGTTCAATGCACACATCATAAAGTGTTTTCTGAGAATGCTTCTGCCTGGTTTATAAGTGAAGATATTTCCTTTTCCACCATAGGCCTCAAAGCGCTACAAATGAACACTTGCAGATTCTACAAAAAGAGTGTTTCATAACTGCTCTAGCAAAGGAAAGGTTCAACTCTGTGAGTTGAACACACACATCACAAAGCAGTTTGTGAGAATGCTTCTGTCCAGTTTTTATGAGAAGATATTCCTGCTTCTAACAAAGGCCTGAAAGAGCTCCAAATATCCACTTGCAGATGCTGCAAAAAGAGTCTTTCCAAACTGCTCCATGAAAAGGAAGGTTCAACTCTGTGAGTTGAATGCACACATCATAAAGCAGTTTCAAAGAATGCTTCTGTCTAGGTTTTATGTGAAGATATTTCCTTTTCCACCATAGGCCTCAAAGCGCTCCAAATGAACACTTGCAGATTCTACAAAAAGAGTGTTTCAAAACTGCTCTTTCAAAAGAAGTGTTCAACTCTGTGAGGTGGATTCATACTTCACAAAGCAGTTTCTCAGAACGCTTCTGTTTAGTTTTTATGGGAAGATATTCCCGTTTCCAACGAAGGTCTGAAAGGGCTCCAAATAACCACTTGCAGATTCTGCAGAAACACAGTTTCAAAACTGCTCTATTAAAGGGAAGGCTTATCTCTCCGAGCTGAATGCACACATCATAAAGAGGTTTCTGAGAATGCTTCTCCCTGGTTTATAAGTGAAGATATTTCCTTTTCCACCATAGGCCTCAAAGCGCTCCAAATGAACACTTGCAGATTCTACAAAAAGAGTGTTTCAAAACAGCTCTTTCAAAGGAAGTGTTCAACTCTGTGAGTTGGATTCATACTACACAAAGCAGTTTCACAGAACGCTTCTCTTTATTTTTTATGGGAAGATATTCCCGTTTCCAACGAAGGCCTGTAAGGGCTCCAAATATCCACTTGCAGATTCTGCAAAAATAGAGTTTCAAAACTGCTCTGTTAAAAGGAAGGCTTATCTCTCTGAGTTGAATGCAGACATCATAAAGAGGTTTCTGAGAATGATTCTGCCTGGTTTATATGTGAAGATATTTCCTTTTCCATCATAGGCCTCAAAGCGCTCCAAATGAACACTTGCAGATTCTACAAAAAGAGTGTTTCAAAACTGATCTTTCAAAAGAAGTGTTCAACTCTGTGAGTTGGATTCATACGTCACAAAGCAGTTTCTCAGAACGCTTCTGTTTAGTTTTTATGGGAAGATATTCCCGTTTCCAACGAAGGTCTCAAAGGGCTCCGAATAACCACTTGCAGATTCTGCAAAAACACAGTTTCAAAACTGCTCTATCAAAAGGAAGGCTTATCTCTCCGAGCTGAATGCACACATCATAAAGTGGTTTCTGAGAATGCTTCTCCCTGGTTTATAAGTGAAGATATTTCCTTTTCCACCATAGGCCTCAAAGCGCTCCAAATGAACACTTGCAGATTCTACAAAAAGAGTGTTTCAAAACAGCTCTTTCAAAGGAAGTGTTCAACTCTGTGAGTTGGATTCATACTACACAAAGCAGTTTCACAGAACGCTTCTCTTTAGTTTTTATGGGAAGATATTCCCGTTTCCAACGAAGGCCTGAAAGGGCTCCAAATATCCACTTGCAGATTCTGCCAAAACAGAGTTTCAAAACTGCTCTATCAAAAGGAAGGCTTATCACTCCCAGTTGAATGCACACATCATAAAGAGTTTTCTGAGAATGCTTCGGCCTGGTTTATAAGTGAAGATATTTCCTTTTCCACCATAGGCCTCAAAGCGCTACAAATGAACACTTGCAGATTCTACAAAAAGAGTGTTTCATAACTGCTCTAGCAAAGGAAAGGTTCAACTCTGTGAGTGGAACACACACATCACAAAGCAGTTTGTGAGAATGCTTCTGTCCAGTTTTTATGAGAAGATATTCCCGCTTCTAACAAAGGCCTGAAAGAGCTCCAAATATCCACTTGCAGATGCTGCAAAAAGACTCTTTCCAAACTGCTCCATGAAAAGGAAGGTTCAACTCTGTGAGTTGAATGCACACATCATAAAGAAGTTTCAAAGAATGCTTCTGTCTAGGTTTTATGTGAAGATATTTCCTTTTCCACCATAGGCCTCAAAGCGCTCCAAATGAACACTTGCAGATTCTACAAAAAGAGTGTTTCAAAACTGCTCTTTCAAAAGAAGTGTTCAACTCTGTGAGTTGGATTCATGCTTCACAAAGCAGTTTCACAGAACTCTTCTGTTTAGTATTTATGGGAAGATATTCCCGTTTCCAACGAAGGCCTGAAAGGACTCCAAATATCCACTTGCAGATTCTGCAAAAACACAGTTTCAAAACTGCTCTATCAAAAGGAAGGCTTATCTCTCCGAGTTGAATGCACACATCATAAAGAGGTTTCTGAGAATGCTTCTGCCTGGTTTATAAGTGAAGATATTTCCTTTTCCACCATAGGCCTCAAAGCGCTCCAAATGAACACTTGCAGATTCTACAAAAAGAGTGTTTCAAAACTGCTCTTTCAAAAGAAGTGTTCAACTCTGTGAGTTGGATTCATACTTCACAAGGCAGTTTCACAGAACGCTTCTGTTTAGTTTTTATGGGAAGATATTCCCGTTTCCAACGAAGGCCTGAAATGGCTCCAAATATCCACTTGCAGATTCTGCCAAAACAGAGTTTCAAAACTGCTCTATCAAAAGGAAGGCTTATCACTCCGAGTTCAATGCACACATCATAAAGTGTTTTCTGAGAATGCTTCTGCCTGGTTTATAAGTGAAGATATTTCCTTTTCCACCATAGGCCTCAAAGCGCTACAAATGAACACTTGCAGATTCTACAAAAAGAGTGTTTCATAACTGCTCTAGCAAAGGAAAGGTTCAACTCTGTGAGTTGAACACACACATCACAAAGCAGTTTGTGAGAATGCTTCTGTCCAGTTTTTATGAGAAGATATTCCTGCTTCTAACAAAGGCCTGAAAGAGCTCCAAATATCCACTTGCAGATGCTGCAAAAAGAGTCTTTCCAAACTGCTCCATGAAAAGGAAGGTTCAACTCTGTCAGTTGAATGCACACATCATAAAGCAGTTTCAAAGAATGCTTCTGTCTAGGTTTTATGTGAAGATATTTCCTTTTCCACCATAGGCCTCAAAGCGCTCCAAATGAACACTTGCAGATTCTACAAAAAGAGTGTTTCAAAACTGCTCTTTCAAAAGAAGTGTTCAACTCTGTGAGGTGGATTCATACTTCACAAAGCAGTTTCTCAGAACGCTTCTGTTTAGTTTTTATGGGAAGATATTCCCGTTTCCAACGAAGGTCTGAAAGGGCTCCAAATAACCACTTGCAGATTCTGCAGAAACACAGTTTCAAAACTGCTCTATTAAAGGGAAGGCTTATCTCTCCGAGCTGAATGCACACATCATAAAGAGGTTTCTGAGAATGCTTCTCCCTGGTTTATAAGTGAAGATATTTCCTTTTCCACCATAGGCCTCAAAGCGCTCCAAATGAACACTTGCAGATTCTACAAAAAGAGTGTTTCAAAACAGCTCTTTCAAAGGAAGTGTTCAACTCTGTGAGTTGGATTCATACTACACAAAGCAGTTTCACAGAACGCTTCTCTTTATTTTTTACGGGAAGATATTCCCGTTTCCAACGAAGGCCTGAAAGGGCTCCAAATATCCACTTGCAGATTCTGCAAAAATAGAGTTTCAAAACTGCTCTGTTAAAAGGAAGGCTTATCTCTCTGAGTTGAATGCAGACATCATAAAGAGGTTTCTGAGAATGCTTCTGCCTGGTTTATATGTGAAGATATTTCCTTTTCCACCATAGGCCTCAAAGCGCTCCAAATGAACACTTGCAGATTCTACAAAAGGAGTGTTTCATAACTGCTCTAGCAAAGGAAAGGTTCAACTCTGTGAGTTGAACACACACATCACAAAGCAGTTTGTGAGAATGCTTCTGTCCAGTTTTTAAGAGAAGATATTCCCGCTTCTAACAAAGGCCTGAAAGAGCTCCAAATATCCACTTGCAGATGCTGCAAAAAGACTCTTTCCAAATTGCTCCATGAAAAGGAAGGTTCAACTCTGTGAGTTGAATGCACACATCGTAAAGAAGTTTCAAAGAATGCTTCTGTCTAGGTTTTATGTGAAGGTATTTCCTTTTCCACCATAGGCCTCAAAGCGCTCCAAATGAACACTTGCAGATTCTACAAAAAGAGTGTTTCAAAACTGCTCTTTCAAAAGAAGTGTTCAACTCTGTGAGGTGGATTCATACTTCACAAAGCAGTTTCTCAGAACGCTTCTGTTTAGTTTTTATGGGAAGATATTCCCGTTTCCAACGAAGGCCTGAAAGGGCTCCAAATAACCACTTGCAGATTCTGCAGAAACACAGTTTCAAAACTGCTCTATTAAAAGGAAGGCTTATCTCTCCGAGCTGAATGCACACATCATAAAGAGGTTTCTGAGAATGCTTCTCCCTGGTTTATAAGTGAAGATATTTCCTTTTCCACCATAGGCCTCAAAGCGCTCCAAATGAACACTTGCAGATTCTACAAAAAGAGTGTTTCAAAACAGTTCTTTCAAAGGAAGTGTTCAACTCTGTGAGTTGGATTCATACTACACAAAGCAGTTTCACAGAACGCTTCTCTTTATTTTTTATGGGAAGATATTCCCGTTTCCAACGAAGGCCTGAAAGGGCTCCAAATATCCACTTGCAGATTCTGCAAAAATAGAGTTTCAAAACTGCTCTGTTAAAAGGAAGGCTTATCTCTCTGAGTTGAATGCAGACATCATAAAGAGGTTTCTGAGAATGATTCTGCCTGGTTTATATGTGAAGATATTTCCTTTTCCACCATAGGCCTCAAAGCGCTCCAAATGAACACTTGCAGATTCTACAAAAAGAGTGTTTCAAAACTGCTCTTTCAAAAGAAGTGTTCAACTCTGTGAGTTGGATTCATACTTCACAAAGCAGTTTCTCAGAACGCTTCTGTTTAGTTTTTATGGGAAGATATTCCCGTTTCCAACGAAGGCCTGAAATGGCTCCAAATATCCACTTGCAGATTCTGCCAAAACAGAGTTTCAAAACTGCTCTATCAAAAGGAGGGCTTATCACTCCGAGTTCAGTGCACACATCATAAAGAGTTTTCTGAGAATGCTTCTGCCTGGTTTATAAGTGAAGATATTTCCTTTTCCACCATAGGCCTCAAAGCGCTACAAATGAACACTTGCAGATTCTACAAAAAGAGTGTTTCATAACTGCTCTAGCAAAGGAAAGGTTCAACTCTGTGAGTTGAGCACACACATCACAAAGCAGTTTGTGAGAATGTTTCTGTCCAGTTTTTATGAGAAGATATTCCCGCTTCTAACAAAGGCCTGAAAGAGCTCTAAATATCCACTTGCAGATGCTGCAAAAAGACTCTTTCCAAACTGCTCCATGAAAAGGAAGGTTCAACTCTGTGAGTTGAATGCACACATCATAAAGAAGTTTCAAAGAATGCTTCTGTCTAGGTTTTATGTGAAGATATTTCCTTTTCCACCATAGGCCTCAAAGCGCTCCAAATGAACACTTGCAGATTCTACAAAAAGAGTGTTTCAAAACTGCTCTTTCAAAAGAAGTGTTCAACTCTGTGAGTTGGATTCATACTTCACAAAGCAGTTTCACAGAACTCTTCTGTTTAGTATTTATGGGAAGATATTCCCGTTTCCAACGAAGGCCTGAAAGGACTCCAAATATCCACTTGCAGATTCTGCAAAAACACAGTTTCAAAACTGCTCTATCAAAAGGAAGGCTTATCTCTCCGAGTTGAATGCACACATCATAAAGAGGTTTCTGAGAATGCTTCTGCCTGTTTTATAAGTGAAGATATTTCCTTTTCCACCATAGGCCTCAAAGCGCTCCAAATGAACACTTGCAGATTCTACAAAAAGAGTGTTTCAAAACTGCTCTTTCAAAAGAAGTGTTCAACTCTGTGAGTTGGATTCATACTTCACGAGGCAGTTTCACAGAACGCTTCTGTTTAGTTTTTATGGGAAGATATTCCCGTTTCCAACGAAGGCCTGAAATGGCTCCAAATATCCACTTGCAGATTCTGCCAAAACAGAGTTTCAAAACTGCTCTATCAAAAGGAAGGCTTATCACTCCGAGTTCAATGCACACATCATAAAGTGTTTTCTGAGAATGCTTCTGCCTGGTTTATAACTGAAGATATTTCCTTTTCCACCATAGGCCTCAAAGCGCTACAAATGAACACTTGCAGATTCTACAAAAAGAGTGTTTCATAACTGCTCTAGCAAAGGAAAGGTTCGACTCTGTGAGTTGAACACACACATCACAAAGCAGTTTGTGAGAATGCTTCTGTCCAGTTTTTATGAGAAGATATTCCTGCTTCTAACAAAGGCCTGAAAGAGCTCCAAATATCCACTTGCAGATGCTGCAAAAAGAGTCTTTCCAAACTGCTCCATGAAAAGGAAGGTTCAACTCTGTCAGTTGAATGCACACATCATAAAGCAGTTTCAAAGAATGCTTCTGTCTAGGTTTTATGTGAAGATATTTCCTTTTCCACCATAGGCCTCAAAGCGCTCCAAATGAACACTTGCAGATTGTACAAAAAGAGTGTTTCAAAACTGCTCTTTCAAAAGAAGTGTTCAACTCTGTGAGTTGGATTCATACGTCACAAAGCAGTTTCTCAGAACGCTTCTGTTTAGTTTTTATGGGAAGATATTCCGGTTTCCAACGAAGGTCTCAAAGGGCTCCGAATAACCAATTGCAGAGTCTGCAAAAACACAGTTTCAAAACTGCTCTATCAAAAGGAAGACTTATCTCTCCGAGCTGAATGCACACATCATAAAGAGGTTTCTGAGAATGCTTCTCCCTGGTTTATAAGTGAAGATATTTCCTTTTCCACCATAGGCCTCAAAGCGCTCCAAATGAACACTTGCAGATTCTACAAAAAGAGTGTTTCAAAACAGCTCTTTCAAAGGAAGTGTTCAACTCTGTGAGTTGGATTCATACTACACAAAGCAGTTTCACAGAACGCTTCTCTTTAGTTTTTATGGGAAGATATTCCCGTTTCCAACGAAGGCCTGAAAGGGCTCCAAATATCCACTTGCAGATTCTGCCAAAACAGAGTTTCAAAACTGCTCTATCAAAAGGAAGGCTTATCACTCCCAGTTGAATGCACACATCATAAAGAGTTTTCTGAGAATGCTTCGGCCTGGTTTATAAGTGAAGATATTTCCTTTTCCACCATAGGCCTCAAAGCGCTCCAAATGAACACTTACAGATTCTACAAAAAGAGTGTTTCATAACTGCTCTAGCAAAGGAAAGGTTCAACTCTGTGAGTTGAACACACACATCACAAAGCAGTTTGTGAGAATGCTTCTGTCCAGTTTTTATGAGAAGATATTCCCGCTTCTAACAAAGGCCTGAAAGAGCTCCAAATATCCACTTGCAGATGCTGCAAAAAGACTCTTTCCAAACTGCTCCATGAAAAGGAAGGTTCAACTCTGTGAGTTGAATGCACACATCATAAAGAAGTTTCAAAGAATGCTTCTGTCTAGGTTTTATGTGAAGATATTTCCTTTTCCACCATAGGCCTCAAAGCGCTCCAAATGAACACTTGCAGATTCTACAAAAAGAGTGTTTCAAAACTGCTCTTTCAAAAGAAGTGTTCAACTCTGTGAGTTGGATTCATACTTCACAAAGCAGTTTCACAGAACTCTTCTGTTTAGTATTTATGGGAATATATTCCCGTTTCCAACGAAGGCCTGAAAGGACTCCAAATATCCACTTGCAGATTCTGCAAAAACACAGTTTCAAAACTGCTCTATCAAAAGGAAGGCTTATCTCTCCGAGTTGAATGCACACATCATAAAGAGGTTTCTGAGAATGCTTCTGCCTGGTTTATAAGTGAAGATATTTCCTTTTCCACCATAGGCCTCAAAGCGCTCCAAATGAACACTTGCAGATTCTACGAAAAGAGTGTTTCAAAACTGCTCTTTCAAAAGAAGTGTTCAACTCTGTGAGTTGGATTCATACTTCACAAGGCAGTTTCACAGAACGCTTCTGTTTAGTTTTTATGGGAAGATATTCCCGTTTCCAATGAAGGCCTGAAATGGCTCCAAATATCCACTTGCAGATTCTGCCAAAACAGAGTTTCAAAACTGCTCTATCAAAAGGAAGGCTTATCACTCCGAGTTCAATGCACACATCATAAAGTGTTTTCTGAGAATGCTTCTGCCTGGTTTATAAGTGAAGATATTTCCTTTTCCACCATAGGCCTCAAAGCGCTACAAATGAACACTTGCAGATTCTACAAAAAGAGTGTTTCATAACTGCTCTAGCAAAGGAAAGGTTCAACTCTGTGAGTTGAACACACACATCACAAAGCAGTTTGTGAGAATGCTTCTGTCCAGTTTTTATGAGAAGATATTCCTGTTTCTAACAAAGGCCTGAAAGAGCTCCAAATATCCACTTGCAGATGCTGCAAAAGGAGTCTTTCCAAACTGCTCCATGAAAAGGAAGGTTCAACTCTGTCAGTTGAATGCACACATCATAAAGCAGTTTCAAAGAATGCTTCTGACTAGGTTTTATGTGAAGATATTTCCTTTTCCACCATAGGCCTCAAAGCGCTCCAAATGAACACTTGCAGATTCTACAAAAAGAGTGTTTCAAAACTGCTCTTTCAAAAGAAGTGTTCAACTCTGTGAGTTGGATTCATACGTCACAAAGCAGTTTCTCAGAACGCTTCTGTTTAGTTTTTATGGGAAGATATTCCCGTTTCCAACGAAGGTCTCAAAGGGCTCCGAATAACCACTTGCAGATTCTGCAAAAACACAGTTTCAAAACTGCTCTATCAAAAGGAAGGCTTATCTCTCCGAGCTGAATGCACACATCATAAAGAGGTTTCTGAGAATGCTTCTCCCTGGTTTATAAGTGAAGATATTTCCTTTTCCACCATAGGCCTCAAAGCGCTCCAAATGAACACTTGCAGATTCTACAAAAAGAGTGTTTCAAAACAGCTCTTTCAAAGGAAGTGTTCAACTCTGTGAGTTGGATTCATACTACACAAAGCAGTTTCACAGAACGCTTCTCTTTAGTTTTTATGGGAAGATATTCCCGTTTCCAACGAAGGCCTGAAAGGGCTCCAAATATCCACTTGCAGATTCTGCCAAAACAGAGTTTCAAAACTGCTCTATCAAAAGGAAGGCTTATCACTCCCAGTTGAATGCACACATCATAAAGAGTTTTCTGAGAATGCTTCGGCCTTGTTTATAAGTGAAGATATTTCCTTTTCCACCATAGGCCTCAAAGCGCTCCAAATGAACACTTACAGATTCTACAAAAAGCGTGTTTCATAACTGCTCTAGCAAAGGAAAGGTTCAACTCTGTGAGTGGAACACACACATCACAAAGCAGTTTGTGAGAATGCTTCTGTCCAGTTTTTATGAGAAGATATTCCCGCTTCTAACAAAGGCCTGAAAGAGCTCCAAATATCCACTTGCAGATGCTGCAAAAAGACTCTTTCCAAACTGCTCCATGAAAAGGAAGGTTCAACTCTGTCAGTTGAATGCACACATCATAAAGCAGTTTCAAAGAATGCTTCTGTCCAGGTTTTATGTGAAGATATTTCCTTTTCCACCATAGGCCTCAAAGCGCTCCAAATGAACACTTGCAGATACTACAAAAAGAGTGTTTCAAAACTGCTCTTTCAAAAGAAGTGTTCAACTCTGTGAGTTGGATTCATACGTCACAAAGCAGTTTCTCAGAACGCTTCTGTTTAGTTTTTATGGGAAGATATTCCCGTTTCCAACGAAGGTCTCAAAGGGCTCCGAATAACCACTTGCAGAGTCTGCAAAAACACAGTTTCAAAACTGCTCTATCAAAAGGAAGGCTTATCTCTCCGAGCTGAATGCACACATCATAAAGAGGTTTCTGAGAATGCTTCTCCCTGGTTTATAAGTGAAGATATTTCCTTTTCCAAAATAGGCCTCAAAGCGCTCCAAATGAACACTTGCAGATTCTACAAAAAGAGTGTTTCAAAACAGCTCTTTCAAAGGAAGTGTTCAACTCTGTGAGTTGGATTCATACTACACAAAGCAGTTTCACAGAACGCTTCTCTTTAGTTTTTATGGGAAGATATTCCCGTTTCCAACGAAGGCCTGAAAGGGCTCCAAATATCCACTTGCAGATTCTGCCAAAACAGAGTTTCAAAACTGCTCTATCAAAAGGAAGGCTTATCACTCCCAGTTGAATGCACACATCATAAAGAGTTTTCTGAGAATGCTTCGGCCTGGTTTATAAGTGAAGATATTTCCTTTTCCACCATAGGCCTCAAAGCGCTCCAAATGAACACTTGCAGATTCTACAAAAGGAGTGTTTCATAACTGCTCTAGCAAAGGAAAGGTTCAACTCTGTGAGTTGAACACACACATCACAAAGCAGTTTGTGAGAATGCTTCTGTCCAGTTTTTAAGAGAAGATATTCCCGCTTCTAACAACGGCCTGAAGGAGCTCCAAATATCCACTTGCAGATGCTGCAAAAAGACTCTTTCCAAACTGCTCCATGAAAAGGAAGGTTCAACTCTGTGAGTTGAATGCACACATCATAAAGAAGTTTCAAAGAATGCTTCTGTCTAGGTTTTATGTGAAGGTATTCCCTTTTCCACCATAGGCCTCAAAGCGCTCCAAATGAACACTTGCAGATTCTACAAAAAGAGTGTTTCAAAACTGCTCTTTCAAAAGAAGTGTTCAACTCTGTGAGTTGGATTCATACTTCACAAAGCAGTTTCACAGAACGCTTCTGTTTAGTATTTATGGGAAGATATTCCCGTTTCCAACGAAGGCCTGAAAGGACTCCAAATATCCACTTGCAGATTCTGCAAAAACACAGTTTCAAAACTGCTCTATCAAAAGGAAGGCTTATCTCTCCGAGTGGATTGTACACATCATAAAGAGGTTTCTGAGAATGCTTCTGCCTGGTTTATAAGTGAAGATATTTCCTTTTCCAACATAGGCCTCAAAGCGCTCCAAATGAACACTTGCAGATTCTACAAAAAGAGTGTTTGAAAACAGCACTTTCAAAGGAAGTGTTCAACTCTGTGAGTTGGATTCATACTACAAAAAGCAGTTTCACAGAACGCTTCTCTTTAGTTTTTATGGGAAGATATTCCCGTTTCCAACGAAGGCCTGAAAGGGCTCCAAATATCCACTTGCAGATTCTGCAAAAATAGAGTTTCAAAACTGCTCTGTTAAAAGGAAGGCTTATCTCTCTGAGTTGAATGCAGACATCATAAAGAGGTTTCTGAGAATGCTTCTGCCTGGTTTATATGTGAAGATATTTCCTTTTCCACCATAGGCCTCAAAGCGCTCCAAATGAACACTTGCAGATTCTACAAAAGGAGTGTTTCATAACTGCTCTAGCAAAGGAAAGGTTCAACTCTGTGAGTTGAACACACACATCACAAAGCAGTTTGTGAGAATGCTTCTGTCCAGTTTTTAAGAGAAGATATTCCCGCTTCTAACAAAGGCCTGAAAGAGCTCCAAATATCCACTTGCAGATGCTGCAAAAAGACTCTTTCCAAATTGCTCCATGAAAAGGAAGGTTCAACTCTGTGAGTTGAATGCACACATCATAAAGAAGTTTCAAAGAATGCTTCTGTCTAGGTTTTATGTGAAGGTATTTCCTTTTCCACCATAGGCCTCAAAGCGCTCCAAATGAACACTTGCAGATTCTACAAAAAGAGTGTTTCAAAACTGCTCTTTCAAAAGAAGTGTTCAACTCTGTGAGGTGGATTCATACTTCACAAAGCAGTTTCTCAGAACGCTTCTGTTTAGTTTTTATGGGAAGATATTCCCGTTTCCAACGAAGGCCTGAAAGGGCTCCAAATAACCACTTGCAGATTCTGCAGAAACACAGTTTCAAAACTGCTCTATTAAAAGGAAGGCTTATCTCTCCGAGCTGAATGCACACATCATAAAGAGGTTTCTGAGAATGCTTCTCCCTGGTTTATAAGTGAAGATATTTCCTTTTCCACCATAGGCCTCAAAGCGCTCCAAATGAACACTTGCAGATTCTACAAAAAGAGTGTTTCAAAACAGCTCTTTCAAAGGAAGTGTTCAACTCTGTGAGTTGGATTCATACTACACAAAGCAGTTTCACAGAACGCTTCTCTTTATTTTTTATGGGAAGATATTCCCGTTTCCAACGAAGGCCTGAAAGGGCTCCAAATATCCACTTGCAGATTCTGCAAAAATAGAGTTTCAAAACTGCTCTGTTAAAAGGAAGGCTTATCTCTCTGAGTTGAATGCAGACATCATAAAGAGGTTTCTGAGAATGATTCTGCCTGGTTTATATGTGAAGATATTTCCTTTTCCACCATAGGCCTCAAAGCGCTCCAAATGAACACTTGCAGATTCTACAAAAAGAGTGTTTCAAAACTGCTCTTTCAAAAGAAGTGTTCAACTCTGTGAGTTGGATTCATACTTCACAAAGCAGTTTCTCAGAACGCTTCTGTTTAGTTTTTATGGGAAGATATTCCCGTTTCCAACGAAGGTCTGAAAGGGCTCCAAATAACCACTTGCAGATTCTGCAGAAACACAGTTTCAAAACTGCTCTATCAAAAGGAAGGCTTATCTCTCCGAGCTGAATGCACACATCATAAAGAGGTTTCTGAGAATGCTTCTCCCTGGTTTATAAGTGAAGATATTTCCTTTTCCACCATAGGCCTCAAAGCGCTCCAAATGAACACTTGCAGATTCTACAAAAAGAGTGTTTCAAAACAGCTCTTTCAAAGGAAGTGTTCAACTCTGTGAGTTGGATTCATACTACACAAAGCAGTTTCACAGAACGCTTCTCTTTATTTTTTATGGGAAGATATTCCCGTTTCCAACGAAGGCCTGAAAGGGCTCCAAATATCCACTTGCAGATTCTGCAAAAATAGAGTTTCAAAACTGCTCTGTTAAAAGGAAGGCTTATCTCTCTGAGTTGAATGCAGACATCATAAAGAGGTTTCTGAGAATGCTTCTGCCTGGTTTATATGTGAAGATATTTCCTTTCCACCATAGGCCTCAAAGCGCTCCAAATGAACACTTGCAGATTCTACAAAAAGAGTGTTTCAAAACTGCTCTTTCAAAAGAAGTGTTCAACTCTGTGATTTGGATTCATACTTCACAAAGCAGTTTCTCAGAAAGCTTCTGTTTAGTTTTTATGGGAAGATATTCCCCTTTCCAACGAAGGTCTGAAAGGGATCCAAATAACCACTTGCAGATTCTGCAGAAACACAGTTTCAAAACTGCTCTATCAAAAGGAAGGCTTATCTCTCTGAGCTCAATGCACACAATATAAAGAGGTTTCTGAGAATGCTTCTCCCTGGTTTATAAGTGAAGATATTTCCTTTTCCACCATAGGCCTCAAAGTGCTCCAAATGAACACTTGCAGATTCTACAAAAAGAGTGTTTCAAAACAGCTCTTTCAAAGGAAGTGTTCAACTCTGTGAGTTGGATTCATACTACACAAAGCAGTTTCACAGAACGCTTCTCTTTAGTTTTTATGGGAAGATACTCCCGTTTCCAACGAAGGCCTGAAAGGGCTCCAAATATCCACTTGCAGATTCTGCAAAAATAGAGTTTCAAAACTGCTCTGTTAAAAGGAAGGCTTATCTCTCTGAGTTGAATGCAGACATCATAAAGAGGTTTCTGAGAATGCTTCTGCCTGGTTTATATGTGAAGATATTTCCTTTTCCACCATAGGCCTCAAAGCGCTCCAAATGAACACTTGCAGATTCTACAAAAGGAGTGTTTCATAACTGCTCTAGCAAAGGAAAGGTTCAACTCTGTGAGTGGAACACACACATCACAAAGCAGTTTGTGAGAATGCTTCTGTCCAGTTTTTAAGAGAAGATATTCCCGCTGATAACAAAGGCCTGAAAGAGCTCCAAATATCCACTTGCAGATGCTGCAAAAAGACTCTTTCCAAACTGCTCCATGAAAAGGAAGGTTCAACTCTGTGAGTTGAATGCACATAAAAAAGTTTCAAAGAATGCTTCTGTCTAGGTTTTATGTGAAGATATTTCCTTTTCCACCATAGGCCTCAAAGCGCTCCAAATGAACACTTGCAGATTCTACAAAAAGAGTGTTTCAAAACTGCTCTTTCAAAAGAAGTGTTCAACTCTGTGAGTTGGATTCATACGTCACAAAGCAGTTTCTCAGAACGCTTCTGTTTAGTTTTTATGGGAAGATATTCCCGTTTCCAACGAAGGTCTCAAAGGGCTCCAAATAACCACTTGCAGATTCTGCAAAAACACAGTTTCAAAACTGCTCTATCAAAAGGAAGGCTTATCCCTCCGAGCTGAATGCACACATCATAAAGAGGTTTCTGAGAATGCTTCTCCCTGGTTTATAAGTGAAGATATTTCCTTTTCCACCATAGGCCTCAAAGCGCTCCAAATGAACACTTGCAGATTCTACAAAAAGAGTGTTTCAAAACAGCTCTTTCAAAGGAAGTGTTCAACTCTGTGAGTTGGATTCATACTACACAAAGCAGTTTCACAGAACGCTTCTCTTTAGTTTTTATGGGAAGATATTCCCGTTTCCAACGAAGGCCTGAAAGGGCTCCAAATATCCACTTGCAGATTCTGCCAAAACAGAGTTTCTAAACTGCTCTATCAAAAGGAAGGCTTATCACTCCCAGTTGAATGCACACATCATAAAGAGTTTTCTGAGAATGCTTCGGCCTGGTTTATAAGTGAAGATATTTCCTTTTCCACCATAGGCCTCAAAGCGCTCCAAATGAACACTTGCAGATTCTACAAAAAGAGTGTTTCATAACTGCTCTAGCAAAGGAAAGGTTCAACTCTGTGAGTTGAACACACACATCACAAAGCAGTTTGTGAGAATGCTTCTGTCCAGTTTTTATGAGAAGATATTCCCGCTTCTAACAAAGGCCTGAAAGAGCTCCAAATATCCACTTGCAGATGCTGCAAAAAGACTCTTTCCAAACTGCTCCATGAAAAGGAATGTTCAACTCTGTGAGTTGAATGCACACATCATAAAGAAGTTTCAAAGAATGCTTCTGTCTAGGTTTTATGTGAAGATATTTCCTTTTCCACCATAGGCCTCAAAGCGCTCCAAATGAACACTTGCAGATTCTACAAAAAGAGTGTTTCAAAACTGCTCTTTCAAAAGAAGTGTTCAACTCTGTGAGTTGGATTCATACTTCACAAAGCAGTTTCACAGAACTCTTCTGTTTAGTATTTATGGGAAGATATTCCCGTTTCCAACGAAGGCCTGAAAGGACTCCAAATATCCACTTGTAGATTCTGCAAAAACACAGTTTCAAAACTGCTCTATCAAAAGGAAGGCTTATCTCTCCGAGTTGAATGCACACATCATAAAGAGGTTTCTGAGAATGCTTCTGCCTGGTTTATAAGTGAAGATATTTCCTTTTCCACCATAGGCCTCAAAGCGCTCCAAATGAACACTTGCAGATTCTACAAAAAGAGTGTTTCAAAACTGCTCTTTCAAAAGAAGTGTTCAACTCCGTGAGTTGGATTCATACTTCACAAGGCAGTTTCACAGAACGCTTCTGTTTAGTTTTTATGGGAAGATATTCCCGTTTCCAACGAAGGCCTGAAATGGCTCCAAATATCCACTTGCAGATTCTGCCAAAACAGAGTTTCAAAACTGCTCTATCAAAAGGAAGGCTTATCACTCCGAGTTCAATGCACACATCATAAAGTGTTTTCTGAGAATGCTTCTGCCTGGTTTATAAGTGAAGATATTTCCTTTTCCACCATAGGCCTCAAAGCGCTACAAATGAACACTTGCAGATTCTACAAAAAGAGTGTTTCATAACTGCTCTAGCAAAGGAAAGGTTCAAGTCTGTGAGTTGAACACACACATCACACAGCAGTTTTTGAGAATGATTCTGTCCAGTTTTTATGAGAAGATATTCCTGCTTCTAACAAAGGCCTGAAAGAGCTCCAAATATCCACTTGCAGATGCTGCAAAAAGAGTCTTTCCAAACTGCTCCATGAAAAGGAAGGTTCAACTCTGTCAGTTGAATGCACACATCATAAAGCAGTTTCAAAGAATGCTTCTGTCTAGGTTTTATGTGAAGATATTTCCTTTTCCACCATAGGCCTCAAAGCGCTCCAAATGAACACTTGCAGATTCTACAAAAAGAGTGTTTCAAAACTGCTCTTTCAAAAGAAGTGTTCAACTCTGTGAGGTGGATTCATACTTCACAAAGCAGTTTCTCAGAACGCTTCTGTTTAGTTTTTATGGGAAGATATTCCCGTTTCCAACGAAGGTCTGAAAGGGCTCCAAATAACCACTTGCAGATTCTGCAGAAACACAGTTTCAAAACTGCTCTATTAAAGGGAAGGCTTATCTCTCCGAGCTGAATGCACACATCATAAAGAGGTTTCTGAGAATGCTTCTCCCTGGTTTATAAGTGAAGATATTTCCTTTTCCACCATAGGCCTCAAAGCGCTCCAAATGAACACTTGCAGATTCTACAAAAAGAGTGTTTCAAAACAGCTCTTTCAAAGGAAGTGTTCAACTCTGTGAGTTGGATTCATACTACACAAAGCAGTTTCACAGAACGCTTCTCTTTATTTTTTATGGGAAGATATTCCCGTTTCCAACGAAGGCCTGAAAGGGCTCCAAATATCCACTTGCAGATACTGCAAAAATAGAGTTTCAAAACTGCTCTGTTAAAAGGAAGGCTTATCTCTCTGAGTTGAATGCAGACATCATAAAGAGGTTTCTGAGAATGATTCTGCCTGGTTTGTATGTGAAGATATTTCCTTTTCCATCATAGGCCTCAAAGCGCTCCAAATGAACACTTGCAGATTCTACAAAAAGAGTGTTTCAAAACTGCTCTTTCAAAAGAAGTGTTCAACTCTGTGAGTTGGATTCATACGTCACAAAGCAGTTTCTCAGAACGCTTCTGTTTAGTTTTTATGGGAAGATATTCCCGTTTCCAACGAAGGTCTCAAAGGGCTCCGAATAACCACTTGCAGATTCTGCAAAAACACAGTTTCAAAACTGCTCTATCAAAAGGAAGGCTTATCTCTCCGAGCTGAATGCACACATCATAAAGTGGTTTCTGAGAATGCTTCTCCCTGGTTTATAAGTGAAGATATTTCCTTTTCCACCATAGGCCTCAAAGCGCTCCAAATGAACACTTGCAGATTCTACAAAAAGAGTGTTTCAAAACAGCTCTTTCAAAGGAAGTGTTCAACTCTGTGAGTTGGATTCATACTACACAAAGCAGTTTCACAGAACGCTTCTCTTTATTTTTTATGGGAAGATATTCCCGTTTCCAACGAAGGCCTGAAAGGGCTCCAAATATCCACTTGCAGATTCTGCCAAAACAGAGTTTCAAAACTGCTCTATCAAAAGGAAGGCTTATCACTCCCAGTTGAATGCACACATCATAAAGAGTTTTCTGAGAATGCTTCGGCCTGGTTTATAAGTGAAGATATTTCCTTTTCCACCATAGGCCTCAAAGCGCTACAAATGAACACTTGCAGATTCTACAAAAAGAGTGTTTCATAACTGCTCTAGCAAAGGAAAGGTTCAACTCTGTGAGTTGAACACACACATCACAAAGCAGTTTGTGAGAATGCTTCTGTCCAGTTTTTATGAGAAGATATTCCCGCTTCTAACAAAGGCCTGAAAGAGCTCCAAATATCCACTTGCAGATGCTGCAAAAAGACTCTTTCCAAACTGCTCCATGAAAAGGAAGGTTCAACTCTGTGAGTTGAATGCACACATCATAAAGAAGTTTCAAAGAATGCTTCTGTCTAGGTTTTATGTGAAGATATTTCCTTTTCCACCATAGGCCTCAAAGCGCTGCAAATGAACACTTGCAGATTCTACAAAAAGAGTGTTTCAAAACTGCTATTTCAAAAGAAGTGTTCAACTCTGTGAGTTGGATTCATACTTCACAAAGCAGTTTCACAGAACGCTTCTGTTTAGTATTTATGGGAGGATATTCCCGTTTCCAACGAAGGTCTGAAAGGACTCCAAATATCCACTTGCAGATTCTGCAAAAACACAGTTTCAAAACTGCTCTATCAAAAGGAAGGCTTATCTCTCCGAGTTGAATGCACACATCATAAAGAGGTTTCTGAGAATGCTTCTGCCTGGTTTATAAGTGAAGATATATCCTTTTCCACCATAGGCCTCAAAGCGCTCCAAATGAACACTTGCAGATTCTACAAAAAGAGTGTTTCAAAACTGCTCTTTCAAAAGAAGTGTTCAACTCTGTGATGTGGATTCATACTTCACAAAGCAGTTTCACAGAACGCTTCTGTTTAGTTTCTATGGGAAGATATTCCCGTTTCAAACGAAGGCCTGAAAGGGCTCCAAATAACCACTTCCAGATTCTGCAAAAATAGAGTTTCAAAACTGCTCTGTCAAAAGGAAGGCTTATCTCTCTGAGTTGAATGCAGACATCATAAAGAAGTTTCTGAGAATGCTTCTGCCTGGTTTATATGTGAGGACATTTCCTTTTCCACCATAGGCCACAAAGCGCTCCAAGTGAACACTTGCAGATTCTACAAAAGGAGTGTTTCATAACTGCTCTAGCAAAGGAAAGGTTCAACTCTGTCAGTTGAACACACACATCACAAAGCAGTTTGTGAGAATGCTTCTGTCCAGTTTTTATGAGAAGATATTCCCGCTTCTAACAAAGGCCTGAAAGAGGTCCAAATATCCACTTGCAGATGCTGCAAAAAGAGTCTTTCCAAACTGCTCCATGAAAAGGAAGGTTCAACTCTGTGAGTTGAATGCACACATCATAAAGAAGTTTCAAAGAATGCTTCTGTCTAGGTTTTATGTTAAGATATTTCCTTTTCCACCATAGGCCTCAAAGCGCTCCAAATGAACAGTTGCAGATTCTACAAAAAGAGTGTTTCATCACTGCTCTTTCAAAAGAAGTGTTCAACTCTGTGAGTTGGATTCATACTTCACAAAGCAGTTTCACAGAACGCTTCTGTTTAGTATTTATAGGAAGATATTCCCGTTTCCAACGAAGGCCTGAAAGGACTCCAAATATCCACTTGCAGATTCTGCAAAAACACAGTTTCAAAACTGCTCTATCAAAAGGAAGGCTTATCTCTCCGAGTTGAATGCACACATCATAAAGAGGTTTCTGAGAATGCTTCTGCCTGGTTTATAAGTGAAGATATATCCTTTTCCACCATAGGCCTCAAAGCGCTCCAAATGAACACTTGCAGATTCTACAAAAAGAGTGTTTCAAAACTGCTCTTTCAAAAGAAGTGTTCAACTCTGTGAGGTGGATTCATACTTCACAAAGCAGTTTCACAGAACGCTTCTGTTTAGTTTCTATGGGAATATATTCCCGTTTCCAACGAAGGCCTGAAAGGGCTCCAAATAACCACTTGCAGATTCTGCAAAAACACAGTTTCAAAACTGCTCTATCAAAAGAAAGGCTTATCTCTCCGAGTTGAATGCACACATCATAAAGAGGTTTCTGAGAATGCTTCTGCCTGGTTTATAAGTGAAGATATTTCCTTTTCCACCATAGGCCTCAAAGCGCTCCAAATGAACACTTGCAGATTCTACAAAAAGAGTGTTTCAAAACAGCTCTTTCAAAGGAAGTGTTCAACTCTGTGAGTTGGATTCATACTACACAATGCAGTTTCACAGAACGCTTCTGTTTAGTTTTTATGGGAAGATATTCCCGTTTCCAACGAAGGCCTGAAAGTGCTCCAAATATTCACTTGCAAATTCTGCAAAAACAGAGTTTCAAAACTGCTCTGTCAAAAGGAAGGCTTATCTCTCTGAGTTGAATGCAGACATCATAAAGAGGTTTCTGAGAATGCTTCTGCCTGGTTTATATGTGAAGATATTTCCTTTTCCACCATAGGCCTCAAAGCGCTCCAAATGAACACTTGCAGATTCTACAAAAAGAGTGTTTCATAACTGCTCTAGCAAAGGAAAGGTTCAACTCTGTGAGTTGAACACACACATCACAAAGCAGTTTCTGAGAATGCTTCTGTCCAGTTTTTATTGGAAGATATTCCCGCTTCTAACAAAGGCCTGAAAGAGCTCCAAATATCCACTTGCAGATGCTGCAAAAAGACTCTTTCCAAACTGCTCCATGAAAAGGAATGTTCAACTCTGTGAGTTGAATGCACACATCATAATGAAGTTTCAAAGAATGCTTCTGTCTAGGTTTTATGTGAAGATATTTCCTTTTCCACCATAGGCCTCAAAGCGCTCCAAATGAACACTTGCAGATTCCACAAAAAGAGTGTTTCAAAACTGCTCTTTCAAAAGAAGTGTTCAACTCTGTGAGGTGGATTCATACTTCACAAAGCAGTTTCTCAGAACGCTTCTGTTTAGTTTTTATGGGAAGATATTACCGTTTCCAACGAAGGTCTGAAAGGGCTCCAAATAACCACTTGCAGATTCTGCAGAAACACAGTTTCAAAACTGCTCTATTAAAGGGAAGGCTTATCTCTCCGAGCTGAATGCACACATCATAAAGAGGTTTCTGAGAATGCTTCTCCCTGGTTTATAAGTGAAGATATTTCCTTTTCCACCATAGGCCTCAAAGCGCTCCAAATGAACACTTGCAGATTCTACAAAAAGAGTGTTTCAAAACAGCTCTTTCAAAGGAAGTGTTCAACTCTGTGAGTTGGATTCATACTACACAAAGCAGTTTCACAGAACGCTTCTCTTTATTTTTTATGGGAAGATATTCCCGTTTCCAACGAAGGCCTGAAAGGGCTCCAAATATCCACTTGCAGATTCTGCAAAAATAGAGTTTCAAAACTGCTCTGTTAAAAGGAAGACTTATCTCTCTGAGTTGAATGCAGACATCATAAAGAGGTTTCTGAGAATGCTTCTGCCTGGTTTATATGTGAAGATATTTCCTTTTCCACCATAGGCCTCAAAGCACTCCAAATGAACACTTGCAGATTCTACAAAAGGAGTGTTTCATAACTGCTCTAGCAAAGGAAAGGTTCAACTCTGTGAGTTGAACACACACATCACAAAGCAGTTTGTGAGAATGCTTCTGTCCAGTTTTTAAGAGAAGATATTCCCGCTTCTAACAAAGGCCTGAAAGAGCTCCAAATATCCACTTGCAGATGCTGCAAAAAGACTCTTTCCAAATTGCTCCATGAAAAGGAAGGTTCAACTCTGTGAGTTGAATGCACACATCGTAAAGAAGTTTCAAAGAATGCTTCTGTCTAGGTTTTATGTGAAGGTATTTCCTTTTCCACCATAGGCCTCAAAGCGCTCCAAATGAACACTTGCAGATTCTACAAAAAGAGTGTTTCAAAACTGCTCTTTCAAAAGAAGTGTTCAACTCTGTGAGGTGGATTCATACTTCACAAAGCAGTTTCTCAGAACGCTTCTGTTTAGTTTTTATGGGAAGATATTCCCGTTTCCAACGAAGGCCTGAAAGGGCTCCAAATAACCACTTGCAGATTCTGCAGAAACACAGTTGCAAAACTGCTCTATTAAAAGGAAGGCTTATCTCTCCTAGCTGAATGCACACATCATAAAGAGGTTTCTGAGAATGCTTCTCCCTGGTTTATAAGTGAAGATATTTCCTTTTCCACCATAGGCCTCAAAGCGCTCCAAATGAACACTTGCAGATTCTACAAAAAGAGTGTTTCAAAACAGCTCTTTCAAAGGAAGTGTTCAACTCTGTGAGTTGGATTCATACTACACAAAGCAGTTTCACAGAACGCTTCTCTTTATTTTTTATGGGAAGATATTCCCGTTTCCAACGAAGGCCTGAAAGGGCTCCAAATATCCACTTGTAGATTCTGCAAAAATAGAGTTTCAAAACTGCTCTGTTGAAAGGAAGGCTTATCTCTCTGAGTTGAATGCAGACATGATAAAGAGGTTTCTGAGAATGATTCTGCCTGGTTTATATGTGAAGATATTTCCTTTTCCACCATAGGCCTCAAAGCGCTCCAAATGAACACTTGCAGATTCTACAAAAAGAGTGTTTCAAAACTGCTCTTTCAAAAGAAGTGTTCAACTCTGTGAGTTGGATTCATACTTCACAAAGCAGTTTCACAGAACTCTTCTGTTTAGTATTTATGGGAAGATATTCCCGTTTCCAACGAAGGCCTGAAAGGACTCCAAATATCCACTTGCAGATTCTGCAGAAACACAGTTTCAAAACTGCTCTATTAAAGGGAAGGCTTATCTCTCCGAGCTGAATGCACACATCATAAAGAGGTTTCTGAGAATGCTTCTCCCTGGTTTATAAGTGAAGATATTTCCTTTTCCACCATAGGCCTCAAAGCGCTCCAAATGAACACTTGCAGATTCTACAAAAAGAGTGTTTCAAAACAGCTCTTTCAAAGGAAGTGTTCAACTCTGTGAGTTGGATTCATACTACACAAAGCAGTTTCACAGAACGCTTCTCTTTATTTTTTATGGGAAGATATTCCCGTTTCCAACGAAGGCCTGAAAGGGCTCCAAATATCCACTTGCAGATTCTGCAAAAATAGAGTTTCAAAACTGCTCTGTTAAAAGGAAGGCTTATCTCTCTGAGTTGAATGCAGACATCATAAAGGGGTTTCTGAGAATGCTTCTGCCTGGTTTATATGTGAAGATATTTCCTTTTCCACCATAGGCCTCAAAGCGCTCCAAATGAACACTTGCAGATTCTACAAAAGGAGTGTTTCATAACTGCTCTAGCAAAGGAAAGGTTCAACTCTGTGAGTTGAACACACACATCACAAAGCAGTTTGTGAGAATGCTTCTGTCCAGTTTTTAAGAGAAGATATTCCCGCTTCTAACAAAGGCCTGAAAGAGCTCCAAATATCCACTTGCAGATGCTGCAAAAAGACTCTTTCCAAATTGCTCCATGAAAAGGAAGGTTCAACTCTGTGAGTTGAATGCACACATCGTAAAGAAGTTTCAAAGAATGCTTCTGTCTAGGTTTTATGTGAAGGTATTTCCTTTTCCACCATAGGCCTCAAAGCGCTCCAAATGAACACTTGCAGATTCTACAAAAAGAGTGTTTCAAAACTGCTCTTTCAAAAGAAGTGTTCAACTCTGTGAGGTGGATTCATACTTCACAAAGCAGTTTCTCAGAACGCTTCTGTTTAGTTTTTATGGGAAGATATTCCCGTTTCCAACGAAGGCCTGAAAGGGCTCCAAATAACCACTTGCAGATTCTGCAGAAACACAGTTTCAAAACTGCTCTATTAAAAGGAAGGCTTATCTCTCCGAGCTGAATGCACACATCATAAAGAGGTTTCTGAGAATGCTTCTCCCTGGTTTATAAGTGAAGATATTTCCTTTTCCACCATAGGCCTCAAAGCGCTCCAAATGAACACTTGCAGATTCTACAAAAAGAGTGTTTCAAAACAGCTCTTTCAAAGGAAGTGTTCAACTCTGTGAGTTGGATTCATACTACACAAAGCAGTTTCACAGAACGCTTCTCTTTATTTTTTATGGGAAGATATTCCCGTTTCCAACGAAGGCCTGAAAGGGCTCCAAATATCCACTTGCAGATTCTGCAAAAATAGAGTTTCAAAACTGCTCTGTTAAAAGGAAGGCTTATCTCTCTGAGTTGAATGCAGACATCATAAAGAGGTTTCTGAGAATGATTCTGCCTGGTTTATATGTGAAGATATTTCCTTTTCCACCATAGGCCTCAAAGCGCACCAAATGAACACTTGCAGATTCTACAAAAAGAGTGTTTCAAAACTGCTCTTTCAAAAGAAGTGTTCAACTCTGTGAGTTGGATTCATACTTCACAAAGCAGTTTCTCAGAACGCTTCTGTTTAGTTTTTATGGGAAGATATTCCCGTTTCCAACGAAGGTCTGAAAGGGCTCCAAATAACCACTTGCAGATTCTGCAGAAACACAGTTTCAAAACTGCTCTATCAAAAGGAAGGCTTATCTCTCCGAGCTGAATGCACACATCATAAAGAGGTTTCTGAGAATGCTTCTCCCTGGTTTATAAGTGAAGATATTTCCTTTTCCACCATAGGCCTCAAAGCGCTCCAAATGAACACTTGCAGATTCTACAAAAAGAGTGTTTCAAAACAGCTCTTTCAAAGGAAGTGTTCAACTCTGTGAGTTGGATTCATACTACACAAAGCAGTTTCACAGAACGCTTCTCTTTATTTTTTATGGGAAGATATTCCCGTTTCCAACGAAGGCCTGAAAGGGCTCCAAATATCCACTTGCAGATTCTGCAAAAATAGAGTTTCAAAACTGCTCTGTTAAAAGGAAGGCTTATCTCTCTGAGTTGAATGCAGACATCATAAAGAGGTTTCTGAGAATGCTTCTGCCTGGTTTATATGTGAAGATATTTCCTTTTCCACCATAGGCCTCAAAGCGCTCCAAATGAACACTTGCAGATTCTACAAAAAGAGTGTTTCAAAACTGCTCTTTCAAAAGAAGTGTTCAACTCTGTGAGTTGGATTCATACTTCACAAAGCAGTTTCTCAGAACGCTTCTGTTTAGTTTTTATGGGAAGATATTCCCCTTTCCAACGAAGGTCTGAAAGGGCTCCAAATAACCACTTGCAGATTCTGCAGAAACACAGTTTCAAAACTGCTCTATCAAAAGGAAGGCTTATCTCTCCGAGCTCAATGCACACATCATAAAGAGGTTTCTGAGAATGCTTCTCCCTCGTTTATAAGTGAAGATATTTCCTTTTCCACCATAGGCCTCAAAGCGCTCCAAATGAACACTTGCAGATTCTACAAAGAGAGTGTTTCAAAACAGCTCTTTCAAAGGAAGTGTTCAACTCTGTGAGTTGGATTCATACTACACAAAGCAGTTTCACAGAACGCTTCTCTTTAGTTTTTATGGGAAGATATTCCCGTTTCCAACGAAGGCCTGAAAGGGCTCCAAATATCCACTTGCAGATTCTGCCAAAACAGAGTTTCAAAACTGCTCTATCAAAAGGAAGGCTTATCACTCCCAGTTGAATGCACACATCATAAAGAGTTCTCTGAGAATGCTTCGGCCTGGTTTATAAGTGAAGATATTTCCTTTTCCACCATAGGCCTCAAAGCGCTCCAAATGAACACTTGCAGATTCTACAAAAAGAGTGTTTCATAACTGCTCTAGCAAAGGAAAGGTTCAACTCTGTGAGTTGAACACACACATCACAAAGCAGTTTGTGAGAATGCTTCTGTCCAGTTTTTATGAGAAGATATTCCCGCTTCTAACAAAGGCCTGAAAGAGCTCCAAATATCCACTTGCAGATGCTGCAAAAAGACTCTTTCCAAACTGCTCTATGAAAAGGAAGGTTCAACTCTGTGAGTTGAATGCACACATCATAAAGAAGTTTCAAAGAATGCTTCTGTCTAGGTTTTATGTGAAGATATTTCCTTTTCCACCATAGGCCTCAAAGCGCTCCAAATGAACACTTGCAGATTCTACAAAAAGAGTGTTTCAAAACTGCTCTTTCAAAAGAAGTGTTCAACTCGGTGAGTTGGATTCATACTTCACAAAGCAGTTTCACAGAACTCTTCTGTTTAGTATTTATGGGAAGATATTCCCGTTTCCAACGAAGGCCTGAAAGGACTCCAAATATCCACTTGCAGATTCTGCAAAAACACAGTTTCAAAACTGCTCTATCAAAAGGAAGGCTTATCTCTCCGAGTTGAATGCACACATCATAAGGAGGTTTCTGAGAATGCTTCTGCCTGGTTTATAAGTGAAGATATTTCCTTTTCCACCATAGGCCTCAAAGCGCTCCAAATGAACACTTGCAGATTCTACAAAAAGAGTGTTTCAAAACTGCTCTTTCAAAAGAAGTGTTCAACTCTGTGAGTTGGATTCATACTTCACAAGGCAGTTTCACAGAACGCTTCTGTTTAGTTTTTATGGGAAGATATTCCCGTTTCCAATGAAGGCCTGAAATGGCTCCAAATATCCACTTGCAGATTCTGCCAAAACAGAGTTTCAAAACTGCTCTATCAAAAGGAAGGCTTATCACTCCGAGTTCAATGCACACATCATAAAGTGTTTTCTGAGAATGCTTCTGCCTGGTTTATAAGTGAAGATATTTCCTTTTCCACCATAGGCCTCAAAGCGCTACAAATGAACACGTGCAGATTCTACAAAAAGAGTGTTTCATAACTGCTCTAGCAAAGGAAAGGTTCAACTCTGTGAGTTGAACACACACATCACAAAGCAGTTTGTGAGAATGCTTCTGTCCAGTTTTTATGAGAAGATATTCCTGTTTCTAACAAAGGCCTGAAAGAGCTCCAAATATCCACTTGCAGATGCTGCAAAAAGAGTCTTTCCAAACTGCTCCATGAAAAGGAAGGTTCAACTCTGTCAGTTGCATGCACACATCATAAAGCAGTTTCAAAGAATGCTTCTGTCTAGGTTTTATGTGAAGATATTTCCTTTTCCACCATAGGCCTCAAAGCGCTCCAAATGAACACTTGCAGATTCTACAAAAAGAGTGTTTCAAAACTGCTCTTTCAAAAGAAGTGTTCAACTCTGTGAGTTGGATTCATACGTCACAAAGCAGTTTCTCAGAACGCTTCTGTTTAGTTTTTATGGGAAGATATTCCCGTTTCCAACGAAGGTCTCAAAGGGCTCCGAATAACCACTTGCAGATTCTGCAAAAACAGAGTTTCAAAACTGCTCTATCAAAAGGAAGGCTTATCTCTCCGAGCTGAATGCACACATCATAAAGAGGTTTCTGAGAATGCTTCTCCCTGGTTTATAAGTGAAGATATTTCCTTTTCCACCATAGGCCTCAAAGCGCTCCAAATGAACACTTGCAGATTCTACAAAAAGAGTGTTTCAAAACAGCTCTTTCAAAGGAAGTGTTCAACTCTGTGAGTTGGATTCATACTACACAAAGCAGTTTCACAGAACGCTTCTCTTTAGTTTTTATGGGAAGATATTCCCGTTTCCAACGAAGGACTGAAAGGGCTCCAAATATCCACTTGCAGATTCTGCCAAAACAGAGTTTCAAAACTGCTCTATCAAAAGGAAGGCTTATCACTCCCAGTTGAATGCACACATCATAAAGAGTTTTCTGAGAATGCTTCGGCCTGGTTTATAAGTGAAGATATTTCCTTTTCCACCATAGGCCTCAAAGCGCTCCAAATGAACACTTGCAGATTCTACAAAAAGTGTGTTTCATAACTGCTCTAGCAAAGGAAAGGTTCAACTCTGTGAGTTGAACACACACATCACAAAGCAGTTTGTGAGAATGCTTCTGTCCAGTTTTTATGAGAAGATATTCGCGCTTCTAACAAAGGCCTGAAAGAGCTCCAAATATCCACTTGCAGATGCTGCAAAAAGACTCTTTCCAAACTGCTCCATGAAAAGGAAGGTTCAACTCTGTGAGTTGAATGCACACATCATAAAGAAGTTTCAAAGAATGCTTCTGTCTAGGTTTTATGTGAAGATATTTCCTTTTCCACCATAGGCCTCAAAGCGCTCCAAATGAACACTTGGAGATTCTACAAAAAGAGTGTTTCAAAACTGCTCTTTCAAAAGAAGTGTTCAACTCTGTGAGTTGGATTCATACTTCACAAAGCAGTTTCACAGAACTCTTCTGTTTAGTATTTATGGGAAGATATTCCCGTTTCCAACGAAGGCCTGAAAGGACTCCAAATATCCACTTGCAGATTCTGCAAAAACACAGTTTCAAAACTGCTCTATCAAAAGGAAGGCTTATCTCTCCGAGTTGAATGCACACATCATAAAGAGGTTTCTGAGAATGCTTCTGCCTGGTTTATAAGTGAAGATATTTCCTTTTCCACCATAGGCCTCAAAGCGCTCCAAATGAACACTTGCAGATTCTACAAAAAGAGTGTTTCAAAACTGCTCTTTCAAAAGAAGTGTTCAACTCTGTGAGTTGGATTCATACTTCACAAGGCAGTTTCACAGAACGCTTCTGTTTAGTTTTTATGGGAAGATATTCCCGTTTCCAATGAAGGCCTGAAATGGCTCCAAATATCCACTTGCAGATTCTGCCAAAACAGAGTTTCAAAACTGCTCTATCAAAAGGAAGGCTTATAACTCCGAGTTCAATGCACACATCATAAAGTGTTTTCTGAGAATGCTTCTGCCTGGTTTATAAGTGAAGATATTTCCTTTTCCACCATAGGCCTCAAAGCGCTACAAATGAACACTTGCAGATTCTACAAAAAGAGTGTTTCATAACTGCTCTAGCAAAGGAAAGGTTCAACTCTGTGAGTTGAACACACACATCACAAAGCAGTTTGTGAGAATGCTTC
The DNA here is from genome assembly GCF_028885625.2 of Pongo pygmaeus. Lineage (NCBI taxonomy): Eukaryota > Metazoa > Chordata > Mammalia > Primates > Hominidae > Pongo > Pongo pygmaeus. The sequence goes on from NC_085930.1 coordinate 24,829,174, forward strand.
TGTCCAGTTTTTATGAGAAGATATTCCTGTTTCTAACAAAGGCCTGAAAGAGCTCCAAATATCCACTTGCAGATGCTGCAAAAAGAGTCTTTCCAAACTGCTCCATGAAAAGGAAGGTTCAACTCTGTCAGTTGAATGCACACATCATAAAGCAGTTTCAAAGAATGCTTCTGTCTAGGTTTTATGTGAAGATATTTCCTTTTCCACCATAGGCCTCAAAGCGCTCCAAATGAACACTTGCAGATTCTACAAAAAGAGTGTTTCAAAACTGCTCTTTCAAAAGAAGTGTTCAACTCTGTGAGTTGGATTCATACGTCACAAAGCAGTTTCTCAGAACGCTTCTGTTTAGTTTTTATGGGAAGATATTCCCGTTTCCAACGAAGGTCTCAAAGGGCTCCGAATAACCACTTGCAGATTCTGCAAAAACACAGTTTCAAAACTGCTCTATCAAAAGGAAGGCTTATCTCTCCGAGCTGAATGCACACATCATAAAGAGGTTTCTGAGAATGCTTCTCCCTGGTTTATAAGTGAAGATATTTCCTTTTCCACCATAGGCCTCAAAGCGCTCCAAATGAACACTTGCAGATTCTACAAAAAGAGTGTTTCAAAACAGCTCTTTCAAAGGAAGTGTTCAACTCTGTGAGTTGGATTCATACTACACAAAGCAGTTTCACAGAACGCTTCTCTTTAGTTTTTATGGGAAGATATTCCCGTTTCCAACGAAGGCCTGAAAGGGCTCCAAATATCCACTTGCAGATTCTGCCAAAACAGAGTTTCAAAACTGCTCTATCAAAAGGAAGGCTTATCACTCCCAGTTGAATGCACACATCATAAAGAGTTTTCTGAGAATGCTTCGGCCTGGTTTATAAGTGAAGATATTTCCTTTTCCACCATAGGCCTCAAAGCGCTCCAAATGAACACTTACAGATTCTACAAAAAGAGTGTTTCATAACTGCTCTAGCAAAGGAAAGGTTCAACTCTGTGAGTTGAACACACACATCACAAAGCAGTTTGTGAGAATGCTTCTTTCCAGTTTTTATGAGAAGATATTCCCGCTTCTAACAAAGGCCTGAAAGAGCTCCAAATATCCACTTGCAGATGCTGCAAAAAGACTCTTTCCAAACTGCTCCATGAAAAGGAAGGTTCAACTCTGTGAGTTGAATGCACACATCATAAAGAAATTTCACAGAATGCTTCTGTCTAGGTTTTATGTGAAGATATTTCCTTTTCCACCATAGGCCTCAAAACGCTCCAAATGAACACTTGCAGATTCTACAAAAAGAGTGTTTCAAAACTGCTCTTTCAAAAGAAGTGTTCAACTCTGTGAGTTGGATTCATACTTCACAAAGCAGTTTCACAGAACTCTTCTGTTTAGTATTTATGGGAAGATATTCCCGTTTCCAACGAAGGCCTGAAAGGACTCCAAATATCCACTTGCAGATTCTGCAAAAACACAGTTTCAAAACTGCTCTATCAAAAGGAAGGCTTATCTCTCCGAGTTGAATGCACACATCATAAAGAGGTTTCTGAGAATGCTTCTGCCTGGTTTATAAGTGAAGATATTTCCTTTTCCACCATAGGCCTCAAAGCGCTCCAAATGAACACTTGCAGATTCTACAAAAAGAGTGTTTCAAAACTGCTCTTTCAAAAGAAGTGTTCAACTCTGTGAGTTGGATTCATACTTCACAAGGCAGTTTCACAGAACGCTTCTGTTTAGTTTTTATGGGAAGATATTCCCGTTTCCAACGAAGGCCTGAAATGGCTCCAAATATCCACTTGCAGATTTTGCCAAAACAGAGTTTCAAAACTGCTCTATGAAAAGGAAGGCTTATCACTCCGAGTTCAATGCACACATCATAAAGTGTTTTCTGAGAATGCTTCTGCCTGGTTTATAAGTGAAGATATTTACTTTTCCACCATAGGCCTCAAAGCGCTAGAAATGAACACTTGCAGATTCTACAAAAAGAGTGTTTCATAACTGCTCTAGCAAAGGAAAGGTTCAACTCTGTCAGTTGAACACACACATCACAAAGCAGTTTGTGAGAATGCTTCTGTCCAGTTTTTATGAGAAGATATTCCTGCTTCTAACAAAGGCCTGAAAGAGCTCCAAATATCCACTTGCAGATGCTGCAAAAAGAGTCTTTCCAAACTGCTCCATGAAAAGGAAGGTTCAACTCTGTCAGTTGAATGCACACATCATAAAGCAGTTTCAAAGAATGCTTCTGTCCAGGTTTTATGTGAAGATATTTCCTTTTCCACCATAGGCCTCAAAGCGCTCCAAATGAACACTTGCAGATTCTACAAAAAGAGTGTTTCAAAACTGCTCTTTCAAAAGAAGTGTTCAACTCTGTGAGTTGGATTCATACGTCACAAAGCAGTTTCTCAGAACGCTTCTGTTTAGTTTTTATGGGAAGATATTCCCGTTTCCAACGAAGGTCTCAAAGGGCTCCGAATAACCACTTGCAGAGTCTGCAAAAACATAGTTTCAAAACTGCTCTATCAAAAGGAAGGCTTATCTCTCCGAGCTGAATGCACACATCATAAAGAGGTTTCTGAGAATGCTTCTGCCTGGTTTATATGTGAAGATATTTCCTTTTCCACCATAGGCCTCAAAGCGCTCCAAATGAACACTTGCAGATTCTACAAAAGGAGTGTTTCATAACTGCTCTAGCAAAGGAAAGGTTCAACTCTGTCAGTTGAACACACACATCACAAAGCAGTTTGTGAGAATGCTTCTGTCCAGTTTTTATGAGAAGATATTCCCGCTTCTAACAAAGGCCTGAAAGAGGTCCAAATATCCACTTGCAGATGCTGCAAAAAGAGTCTTTCCAAACTGCTCCATGAAAAGGAAGGTTCAACTCTGTGAGTTGAATGCACACATCATAAAGAAGTTTCAAAGAATGCTTCTGTCTAGGTTTTATGTGAAGATATTTCCTTTTCCACCATAGGCCTCAAAGCGCTCCAAATGAACACTTGCAGATTCTACAAAAAGAGTGTTTCATAACTGCTCTAGCAAAGGAAAGGTTCAACTCTGTGAGTTGAACACACACATCACAAAGCAGTTTCTGAGAATGCTTCTGTCCAGTTTTTATTGGAAGATATTCCCGCTTCTAACAAAGGCCTGAAAGAGCTCCAAATATCCACTTGCAGATGCTGCAAAAAGACTCTTTCCAAACTGCTCCATGAAAAGGAATGTTCAACTCTGTGAGTTGAATGCACACATCATAATGAAGTTTCAAAGAATGCTTCTGTCTAGGTTTTATGTGAAGATATTTCCTTTTCCACCATAGGCCTCAAAGCGCTCCAAATGAACACTTGCAGATTCTACAAAAAGAGTGTTTCAAAACTGCTCTTTCAAAAGAAGTGTTCAAGTCTGTGAGTTGGATTCATACTTCACAAAGCAGTTTCACAGAACGCTTCTGTTTAGTTTTTATGGGAAGATATTCCCGTTTCCAACGAAGGCCTGAAATGGCTCCAAATAACCACTTGCAGATTCTGCAGAAACACAGTTTCAAAACTGCTCTATCAAAAGGAAGGCTTATCTCTCCGAGCTGAATGCACACATCATAAAGAGGTTTCTGAGAATGCTTCTCCCTGGTTTATAAGTGAAGATATTTCATTTTCCACTATAGGCCTCAAAGCGCTCCAAATGAACACTTGCAGATTCTACAAAAAGAGTGTTTCAAAACAGCTCTTTCAAAGGAAGTGTTCAACTCTGTGAGTTGGATTCATACTACACAAAGCAGTTTCACAGAACGCTTCTCTTTAGTTTTTATGGGAAGATATTCCCGTTTCCAACGAAGGCCTGAAAGGGCTCAAAATATCCACTTGCAGATTCTGCAAAAATAGAGTTTCAAAACTGCTCTGTTAAAAGGAAGGCTTATCTCTCTGAGTTGTATGCAGACATCATAAAGAGGTTTCTGAGAATGCTTCTGCCTGGTTTATATGTGAAGATATTTCCTTTTCCACCATAGGCCTCAAAGCGCTCCAAATGAACACTTGCAGATTCTACAAAAGGAGTGTTTCATAACTGCTCTAGCAAAGGAAATGTTCAACTCTGTGAGTTGAACACACACATGACAAAGCAGTTTGTGAGAATGCTTCTCTCCAGTTTTTAAGAGAAGATATTCCCGCTTCTAACAAAGGCCTGAAAGAGCTCCAAATATCCACTTGCAGATGCTGCAAAAAGACTCTTTCCAAACTGCTCCATGAAAAGGAATGTTCAACTCTGTGAGTTGAATGCACACATCATAAAGAAGTTTCAAAGAATGCTTTTATCTAGGTTTTATGTGAAGATATTTCCTTTTCCACCATAGGCCTCAAAGCGCTCCAAATGAACACTTGCAGATTCTACAAAAAGAGTGTTTCAAAACTGCTCTTTCAAAAGAAGTGTTCAACTCTGTGAGTTAGATTCATACTTCACAAAGCAGTTTCACAGAACGCTTCTGTTTAGTTTTTATGGGAAGATATTCCCGTTTCCAACGAAGGCCTGAAAGGGCTCCAAATATCCACTTGCAAATTCGGCAAAAATAGAGTTTCAAAACTGCTCTGTCAAAAGGAAGGTTCAACTCTGTGAGTTGAATGCACACATCATAAAGAAGTTTCAAAGAATGCTTCTGTCTAGGTTTTATGTGAAGATATTTCCTTTTCCACCATAGGCCTCAAAGCGCTCCAAATGAACACTTGCAGATTCTACAAAAAGAGTGTTTCATCACTGCTCTTTCAAAAGAAGTGTTCAACTCTGTGAGTTGGATTCATACTTCACAAAGCAGTTTCACAGAACGCTTCTGTTTAGTATTTATGGGAAGATATTCCCGTTTCCAACGAAGGCCTGAAAGGACTCCAAATATCCACTTGCAGATTCTGCAAAAACACAGTTTCAAAACTGCTCTATCAAAAGGAAGGCTTATCTCTCCGAGTTGAATGCACACATCATAAAGAGGTTTCTGAGAATGCTTCTGCCTGGTTTATAAGTGAAGATATATCCTTTTCCACCATAGGCCTCAAAGCGCTCCAAATGAACACTTGCAGATTCTACAAAAAGAGTGTTTCAAAACGGCTCTTTCAAAAGAAGTGTTCAACTCTGTGGGGTGGATTCATACTTCACAAGGCAGTTTCACAGAACGCTTCTGTTTAGTTTCTATGGGAATATATTCCCGTTTCCAACGAAGGCCTGAAAGGGCTCCAAATAACCACTTGCAGATTCTGCAAAAACACAGTTTCAAAACTGCTCTATCAAAAGAAAGGCTTATCTCTCTGAGTTGAATGCAGACATCATAAAGAGGTTTCTGAGAATGCTTCTGCCTTGTTTATATGTGAAGACATTTCCTTTTCCACCATAGGCCTCAAAGCGCTCCAAATGAACACTTGCAGATTCTACAAAAAGAGTGTTTCATAACTGCTCTAGCAAAGGAAAGGTTGAACTCTGTGAGTTGAACACACACATCACAAAGCAGTTTGTGAGAATGCTTCTGTCCAGTTTTTATTTGAAGATATTCCCGCTTCTAACAAAGGCCTGAAAGAGCTCCAAATATCCACTTGCAGATGCTGCAAAAAGACTCTTTCCAAACTGCTCCATGAAAAGGAAGGTTCAACTCTGTGAGTTGAATGCACACATCATAAAGAAGTTTCAAAGAATGCTTCTGTCTAGGTTTTATGTGAAGATATTTCCTTTTCCACCATAGGCCTCAAAGCGCTCCAAATGAACATTTGCAGATTCTACAAAAAGAGTGTTTATAAACTGCTCTTTCAAAAGAAGTGTTCAACTCTGTGAGTTGGATTCATACTTCACAAAGCAGTTTCACAAAACGCTTCTGTTTAGTATTTTTGGGAAGATATTCCCGTTTCCAACGAAGGCCTGAAAGGACTCCAAATATCCATTTGCAGATTCTGCAAAAACACAGTTTCAAAACTGCTCTATCAAAAGAAAGGCTTATCTCTCCGAGTTGAATGCACACATCATAAAGAGGTTTCTGAGAATGCTTCTGCCTGGTTTATAAGTGCAGATATTTCCTTTTCCACCATAGGCCTCAAAGCGCTCCAAATGAACACTTGCAGATTCTACAAAAAGAGTGTTTCAAAACTGCTCTTTCAAAAGAAGTGTTCAACTCTGTGAGTTGGATTCATACTTCACAAAGCAGTTTCACAGAACGCTTCTGTTTAGTTTTTATGGGAAGATATTCCCGTTTCCAACGAAGGCCTGAAATGGCTCCAAATAACCACTTGCAGATTCTGCAGAAACACAGTTTCAAAACTGCTCTATCAAAAGGAAGGCTTATCTCTCCGAGCTGAATGCACACATCATAAAGAGATTTCTGAGAATGCTTCTCCCTGGTTTATAAGTGAAGATATTTCCTTTTCCACTATAGGTCTCAAAGCGCTCCAAATGAACACTTGCAGATTCTACAAAAAGAGTGTTTCAAAACAGCTCTTTCAAAGGAAGTGTTCAACTCTGTGAGTTGGATTCATACTACACAAAGCAGTTTCACAGAACGCTTCTCTTTAGTTTTTATGTGAAGATATTCCCGTTTCCAACGAAGGCCTGAAAGGGCTCCAAATATCCACTTGCAGATTCTGCAAAAATAGAGTTTCAAAACTGCTCTGTTAAAAGGAAGGCTTATCTCTCTGAGTTGAATGCAGACATCATAAAGAGGTTTCTGAGAATGCATCTGCCTGGTTTATATGTGAAGATATTTCCTTTTCCACCATAGGCCTCAAAGCGCTCCAAATGAACACTTGCAGATTCTACAAAAGGAGTGTTTCATAACTGCTCTAGCAAAGGAAAGGTTCAACTCTGTGAGTTGAACACACACATCACAAAGCAGTTTGTGAGAATGCTTCTGTCCAGTTTTTAAGAGAAGATATTCCCTCTTCTAACAAAGGCCTAAAAGAGCTCCAAATATCCACTTGCAGATGCTGCAAAAAGACTCTTTCCAAACTGCTCCATGAAAACGAAGGTTCAACTCTGTGAGATGAATGCACACATCATAAAGAAGTTTCAAAGAATGCTTCTGTCTAGGTTTTAGGTGAAGATATTTCCTTTTCCACCATAGGCCTCAAAGCGCTCCAAATGAACACTTGCAGATTCTACAAAAAGAGTGTTTCAAAACTGCTCTTTCAAAAGAAGTGTTCAACTCTGTGAGTTGGATTCATACTTCACAAAGCAGTTTCACAGAACGCTTCTGTTTAGTATTTATGGGAAGATATTCCCGTTTCCAACGAAGGCCTGAAAGGACTCCAAATATCCACTTGCAGATTCTGCAAAAACACAGTTTCAAAACTGCTCTAAAAAAAGGAAGGCTTATCTCTCCGAGTTGAATGCACACATCATAAAGAGGTTTCTGAGAATGCTTCTGCCTGGTTTATAAGTGAAGATATTTCCTTTTCCACCATAGGCCTCAAAGCGCTCCAAATGAACACTTGCAGATTCTACAAAAAGAGTGTTTCAAAACTGCTCTTTCAAAAGAAGTGTTCAACTCTGTGAGTTGGATTCATACTTCACAAAGCAGTTTCACAGAACGCTTCTCTTTAGTTTTTATGGGAAGATATTCCCGTTTCCAACGAAGGCCTGAAAGGGCTCCAAATATCCACTTGCAAATTCGGCAAAAATAGAGTTTCAAAACTGCTCTGTTAAAAGGAAGGCTTATCTCTCTGGGTTGAATGCAGACATCATAAAGAGGTTTCTGAGAATGCTTCTGCCTGGTTTATATGTGAAGATATTTCCTTTTCCACCATAGGCCTCAAAGCGCTCCAAATGAACACTTGCGGATTCTACAAAAGGAGTGTTTCATAACTGCTCTAGCAAAGGAAAGGTTCAACTCTGTGAGTTGAACACACACATCACAAAGCAGTTTGTGAGAATGCTTCTGTCCAGTTTTTATTGGAAGATATTCCCGCTTCTAACAAAGGCCTGAAAGAGCTCCAAATATCCACTTGCAGATGCTGCAAAAAGACTCTTTCCAAACTGCTCCATGAAAAGGAATGTTCAACTCTGTGAGTTGAATGCACACATCATAAAGAAGTTTCAAAGAATGCTTCTGTCTAGGTTTTATGTGAAGATATTTCCTTTTCCACCATAGGCCTCAAAGCGCTCCAAATGAACACTTGCAGATTCTACAAAAAGAGTGTTTCAAAACTGCTCTTTCAAAAGAAGTGTTCAACTCTGTGAGTTGGATTCATACTTCACAAAGCAGTTTCACAGAACGCTTCTGTTTAGTATTTATGGGAAGATATTCCCGTTTCCAACGAAGGCCTGAAAGGACTCCAAATATCCACTTGCAGATTCTGCAAAAACACAGTTTCAAAACTGCTCTATCAAAAGGAAGGCTTATCTCTCCGAGTTGAATGCACACATCATAAAGAGGTTTCTGAGAATGCTTCTGCCTGGTTTATAAGTGAAGATATATCCTTTTCCACCATAGGCCTCAAAGCGCTCCAAATGAACACTTGCAGATTCTACAAAAAGAGTGTTTCAAAACTGCTCTTTCAAAAGAAGTGTTCAACTCTGTGAGGTGGATTCATACTTCACAAAGCAGTTTCACAGAACGCTTCTGTTTAGTTTCTATGGGAATATATTCCCCTTTCCAACGAAGGCCTGAAAGGGCTCCAAATAACCACTTGCAGATTCTGCAAAAATAGAGTTTCAAAACTGCTCTGTCAAAAGGAAGGCTTATCTCTCTGAGTTGAATGCAGACATCATAAAGAAGTTTCTGAGAATGCTTCTGCCTGGTTTATATGTGAAGATATTTCCTTTTCCACCATAGGCCTCAAAGCGCTCCAAATGAACACTTGCAGATTCTACAAAAAGAGTGTTTCATAACTGCTCTAGCAAAGGAAAGGTTCAACTCTGTGAGTTGAACACACACATCACAAAGCAGTTTGTGAGAATGCTTCTGTCCAGTTTTTATTGGAAGATATTCCCGCTTCTAACAAAGGCCTGAAAGAGCTCCAAATATCCACTTGCAGATGCTGCAAAAAGACTCTTTCCAAACTGCTCCATGAAAAGGAAGGTTCAACTCTGTGAGTTGAATGCACACATCATAAAGAAGTTTCCAAGAATGCTTCTGTCTAGGTTTTATGTGAAGGTATTTCCTTTTCCACCATAGGCCTCAAAGCGCTCCAAGTGAACACTTGCAGATTCTACAAAAAGAGTGTTTTAAAACTGCTCTTTCAAAAGAAGTGTTCAACTCTGTGAGTTGGATTCATACTTCACAAAGCAGTTTCACAGAACGCTTCTGTTTAGTATTTATGGGAAGATATTCCCGTTTCCAACGAAGGCCTGAAAGGACTCCAAATATCCACTTGCAGATTCTGCAAAAACACAGTTTCAAAACTGCTCTATCAAAAGGAAGGCTTAACTCTCCGAGTTGATTGCACACATCATAAAGAGGTTTCTGAGAATGCTTCTGCCTGGTTTATAAGTGAAGATATTTCCTTTTCCACCATAGGCCTCAAAGCGCTCCAAATGAACACTTGCAGATTCTACAAAAAGAGTGTTTCAAAACTGCTCTTTCAAAAGAAGTGTTCAACTCTGTGAGTTGGATTCATACTTCACAAAGCAGTTTCACAGAACGCTTCTGTTTAATTTTTATGGGAAGATATTCCCGTTTCCAACGAAGGCCAGAAATGGCTCCAAATATCCACTTGCAAATTCTGCCAAAACAGAGTTTCAAAACTGCTCTATCAAAAGGAAGGCTTATCGCTCCGAGTTGAATGCACACATCATAAAGGGTTTTCTGAGAATGCTTCGGCCTGGTTTATAAGTGAAGATATTTCCTTTTCCACCATAGGCCTAAAAGCGCTCCAAATGAACACTTGCAGATTCTACAAAAAGAGTGTTTCATAACTGCTCTAGCAAAGGAAAGGTTCAACTCTGTGAGTTGAACACACACATCACAAAGCAGTTTGTGAGAATGCTTCTGTCCAGTTTTTATGAGAAGATATTCCCGCTTCTAACAAAGGCCTGAAAGAGCTCCAAATATCCACTTGCAGATGCTGCAAAAAGACTCTTTCCAAACTGCTCCATGAAAAGGAAGGTTCAACTCTGTGAGTTTAATGCACACATCATAAAGAAGTTTCAAAGAATGCTTCTGTCTAGGTTTTATGTGAAGATATTTCCTTTTAAACCATAGGCCTCAAAGCGCTCCAAATGAACACTTGCAGATTCTACAAAAAGAGTGTTTCAAAACTGCTCTTTCAAAAGAAGTGTTCAACTCTGTGAGGTGGATTCATACTTCACAAAGCAGTTTCTCAGAACGCTTCTGTTTAGTTTTTATGGGAAGATATTCCCGTTTACAACGAAGGCCTGAAAGGGCTCCAAATAACCACTTGCAGATTCTGCAGAAACACAGTTTCAAAACTGCTCTATCAAAAGGAAGGCTTATCTCTCCGAGCTGAATGCACACATCATAAAGAGGTTTCTGAGAATGCTTCTCCCTGGTTTATAAGTGAAGATATTTCCTTTTCCACCATAGGCCTCAAAGCGCTCCAAATGAACACTTGCAGATTCTACAAAAAGAGTGTTTCAAAACAGCTCTTTCAAAGGAAGTGTTCAACTCTGTGAGTTGGATTCATACTACACAAAGCAGTTTCACAGAACGCTTCTCTTTAGTTTTTATGGGAAGATATTCCCGTTTCCAACGAAGGCCTGAAAGGGCTCCAAATATCCACTTGCAGATTCTGCAAAAATAGAGTTTCAAAACTGCTCTGTAAAAAGGAAGGCTTATCCCTCTCAGTTGAATGCAGACATCATAAAGAGGTTTCTGAGAATGCTTCTGCCTGGTTTATATGTGAAGATATTTCCTTTTCCACCATAGGCCTCAAAGCGCTCCAAATGAACACTTGCAGATTCTACAAAAGGAGTGTTTCATAACTGCTCTAGCAAAGGAAAGGTTCAACTCTGTGAGTTGAACACACACATCACAAAGCAGTTTGTGAGAATGCTTCTGTCCAGTTTTTATGAGAAGATATTCCCGCTTCTAACTAAGGCCTGAAAGAGGTACAAATATCCACTTGCAGATGCTGCAAAAAGAGTCTTTCCAAACTGCTCCATGAAAAGGAAGGTTCAACTCTGTGAGTTGAATGCACACATCATAAAGAAGTTTCAAAGAATGCTTCTGTCTAGGTTTTATGTGAAGATATTTCCTTTTCCACCATAGGCCTCAAAGCGCTCCAAATGAACACTTGCAGATTCTACAAAAGGAGTGTTTCATAACTGCTCTAGCAAAGGAAAGGTTCAACTCTGTCAGTTGAACACACACATCACAAAGCAGTTTGTGAGAATGCTTCTGTCCAGTTTTTATGAGAAGATATTCCCGCTTCTAACAAAGGCCTGAAAGAGCTCCAAATATCCACTTGCAGATGCTGCAAAAAGACTCTTTCCAAACTGCTCCATGAAAAGGAAGGTTCAACTCTGTGAGTTGAATGCACACATCATAAAGAAGTTTCAAAGAATGCTTCTGTCTAGGTTTTATGTGAAGATATTTCCTTTTCCACCATAGGCCTCAAAGCGCTCCAAATGAACACTTGCAGATTCTACAAAAAGAGTGTTTCATCACTGCTCTTTCAAAAGAAGTGTTCAACTCTGTGAGTTGGATTCATACTTCACAAAGCAGTTTCACAGAACGCTTCTGTTTAGTATTTATGGGAAGATATTCCCGTTTCCAACGAAGGCCTGAAAGGACTCCAAATATCCACTTGCAGATACTGCAAAAACACAGTTTCAAAACTGCTCTATCAAAAGGAAGGCTTATCCCTCCCAGTTGAATGCACACATCATAAAGAGGTTTCTGAGAATGCTTCTGCCTGGTTTATAAGTGAAGATATATCCTTTTCCACCATAGGCCTCAAAGCGCTCCAAATGAACACTTGCAGATTCTACAAAAAGAGTGTTTCAAAACTGCTCTTTCAAAAGAAGTGTTCAACTCTGTGAGGTGGATTCATACTTCACAAAGCAGTTTCACAGAACGCTTCTGTTTAGTTTCTATGGGAATATATTCCCGTTTCCAACGAAGGCCTGAAAGGGCTCCAAATAACCACTTGCAGATTCTGCAAAAACACAGTTTCAAAACTGCTGTATCAAAAGAAAGGCTTATCTCTCCGAGTTGAATGCACACATCATAAAGAGGTTTCTGAGAATGCTTCTGCCTGGTTTATAAGTGAAGATATTTCCTTTTCCACCATAGGCCTCAAAGCGCTCCAAATGAACACTTGCAGATTCTACAAAAAGAGTGTTTCAAAACTGCTCTTTCAAAAGAAGTGTTCAACTCTGTCAGTTGGATTCATACTTCACAAAGCAGTTTCACAGAACGCTTCTGTTTAGTTTTTATGGGAAGATATTCCCGTTTCCAACGAAGGCCTGAAAGGGCTCCAAATATCCACTTGCAGATTCTGCCAAAACAGAGTTTCAAAACTGCTCTATCAAAAGGAAGGCTTATCGCTCCGAGTTGAATGCACACATCATAAAGTGTTTTCTGATAATGCTTCTCCCTGGTTTATAAGTGAAGATATTTCCTTTTCCACCATAGGCCTCAAAGCGCTCCAAATGAACACTTGCAGATTCTACAAAAAGAGTGTTTCAAAACAGCTCTTTCAAAGGAAGTGTTCAACTCTGTGAGTTGGATTCATACGACACAAAGCAGTTTCAGAGAACGCTTCTGTTTAGTTTTTATGGGAAGATATTCCCGTTTCCAACGAAGGCCTGAAAGGGCTCCAAATATCCACTTGCAAATTCTGCAAAAACAGAGTTTCAAAACTGCTCTGTCAAAAGGAAGGCTTATCTCTCTGAGTTGAATGCAGACATCATAAAGAGGTTTCTGAGAATGCTTCTGCCTGGTTTATATGTGAAGATATTTCCTTTTCCACCATAGGCCTCAAAGCGCTCCAAATGAACACTAGCAGATTCTACAAAAAGAGTGTTTCTTAACTGCTCTAGCAAAGGAAAGGTTCAACTCTGTGAGTTGAACACACACATCACAAAGCAGTTTCTGAGAATGCTTCTGTCCAGTTTTTATTGGAAGATATTCCCGCTTCTAACAAAGGCCTGAAAGAGCTCCAAATATCCACTTGCAGATGCTGCAAAAAGACTCTTTCCAAACTGCTCCATGAAAAGGAATGTTCAACTCTGTGAGTTGAATGCACACATCATAATGAAGTTTCAAAGAATGCTTCTGTCTAGGTTTTATGTGAAGATATTTCCTTTTCCACCATAGGCCTCAAAGCGCTCCAAATGAACACTTGCAGATTCTACAAAAAGAGTGTTTCAAAACTGCTCTTTCAAAAGAAGTGTTCAAGTCTGTGAGTTGGATTCATACTTCACAAAGCAGTTTCACAGAACGCTTCTGTTTAGTTTTTATGGGAAGATATTCCCGTTTCCAACGAAGGCCTGAAATGGCTCCAAATAACCACTTGCAGATTCTGCAGAAACACAGTTTCAAAACTGCTCTATCAAAAGGAAGGCTTATCTCTCCGAGCTGAAGGCACACATCATAAAGAGGTTTCTGAGAATGCTTCTGCCTGGTTTATATGTGAAGATATTTCCTTTTCCACCATAGGCCTCAAAGCGCTCCAAATGAACACTTGCAGATTCTACAAAAGAAGTGTTTCATAACTGCTCTAGCAAAGGAAATGTTCAACTCTGTGAGTTGAACACACACATCACAAAGCAGTTTGTGAGAATGCTTCTCTCCAGTTTTCAAGAGAAGATATTCCCGCTTCTAACAAAGGCCTGAAAGAGCTCCAAATATCCACTTGCAGATGCTGCAAAAAGACTCTTTCCAAACTGTTCCATGAAAAGGAATGTTCAACTCTGTGAGTTGAATGCACACATCATAAAGAAGTTTCAAAGAATGCTTTTATCTAGGTTTTATGTGAAGATATTTCCTTTTCCACCATAGGCCTCAAAGTGCTCCAAATGAACACTTGCAGATTCTACAAAAAGAGTGTTTCAAAACTGCTCTTTCAAAAGAAGTGTTCAACTCTGTGAGTTAGATTCATACTTCACAAAGCAGTTTCAGAGAACGCTTCTGTTTAGTTTTTATGGGAAGATATTCCCGTTTCCAACGAAGGCCTGAAAGGGCTCCAAATATCCACTTGCAAATTCGGCAAAAATAGAGTTTGAAAACTGCTCTGTCAAAAGGAAGGTTCAACTCTGTGAGTTGAATGCACACATCATAAAGAAGTTTCAAAGAATGCTTCTGTCTAGGTTTTATGTGAAGATATTTCCTTTTCCACCATAGGCCTCAAAGCGCTCCAAATGAACACTTGCAGATTCTACACAAAGAGTGTTTCAAAACTGCTATTTCAAAAGAAGTGTTCAACTCTGTGAGTTGGATTCATACTTCACAAAGCAGTTTCACAGAACGCTTCTGTTTAGTATTTATGGGAGGATATTCCCGTTTCCAACGAAGGCCTGAAAGGACTCCAAATATCCACTTGCAGATTCTGCAAAAACACAGTTTCAAAACTGCTCTATCAAAAGGAAGGCTTATCTCTCCGAGTTGAATGCACACATCATAAAGAGGTTTCTGAGAATGCTTCTGCCTGGTTTATAAGTGAAGATATATCCTTTTCCACCATAGGCCTCAAAGCGCTCCAAATGAACACTTGCAGATTCTACAAAAAGAGTGTTTCAAAACTGCTCTTTCAAAAGAAGTGTTCAACTCTGTGAGGTGGATTCATACTTCACAAAGCAGTTTCACAGAACGCTTCTGTTTAGTTTCTATGGGAAGATATTCCCGTTTCCAACGAAGGCCTGAAAGGGCTCCAAATAACCACTTCCAGATTCTGCAAAAATAGAGTTTCAAAACTGCTCTGTCAAAAGGAAGGCTTATCTCTCTGAGTTGAATGCAGACATCATAAAGAAGTGTCTGAGAATGCTTCTGCCTGGTTTATATGTGAAGACATTTCCTTTTCCACCATAGGCCTCAAAGCGCTCCAAATGAACACTTGCAGATTCTACAAAAGGAGTGTTTCATAACTGCTCTAGCAAAGGAAAGGTTCAACTCTGTCAGTTGAACACACACATCACAAAGCAGTTTGTGAGAATGCTTCTGTCCAGTTTTTATGAGAAGATATTCCCGCTTCTAACAAAGGCCTGAAAGAGGTCTAAATATCCACTTGCAGATGCTGCATAAAGAGTCTTTCCAAACTGCTCCATGAAAAGGAAGGTTCAACTCTGTGAGTTGAATGCACACATCATAAAGAAGTTTCAAAGAATGCTTCTGTCTAGGTTTTATGTGAAGATATTTCCTTTTCCACCATAGGCCTCAAAGCGCTCCAAATGAACACTTGCAGATTCTACAAAAAGAGTGTTTCATCACTGCTCTTTCAAAAGAAGTGTTCAACTCTGTGAGTTGGATTCATACTTCACAAAGCAGTTTCACAGAACGCTTCTGTTTAGTATTTATGGGAAGATATTCCCGTTTCCAACGAAGGCCTGAAAGGACTCCAAATATCCACTTGCAGATTCTGCAAAAACACAGTTTCAAAACTGCTCTATCAAAAGGAAGGCTTATCTCTCCGAGTTGAATGCACACATCATAAAGAGGTTTCTGAGAATGCTTCTGCCTGGTTTATAAGTGAAGATATATCCTTTTCCACTATAGGCCTCAAAGCGCTCCAAATGAACACTTGCAGATTCTACAAAAAGAGTGTTTCAAAACTGCTCTTTCAAAAGAAGTGTTCAACTCTGTGAGGTGGATTCATACTTCACAAAGCAGTTTCACAGAACGCTTCTGTTTAGTTTCTATGGGAATATATTCCCCTTTCCAACGAAGGCCTGAAAGGGCTCCAAATAACCACTTGCAGATTCTGCAAAAATAGAGTTTCAAAACTGCTCTGTCAAAAGGAACGCTTATCTCTCTGAGTTGAATGCAGACATCATAAAGAAGTTTCTGAGAATGCTTCTGCCTGGTTTATATGTGAAGATATTTCCTTTTCCACCATAGGCCTCAAAGCGCTCCAAATGAACACTTGCAGATTCTACAAAAAGAGTGTTTCATAACTGCTCTAGCAAAGGAAAGGTTCAACTCTGTGAGTTGAACACACACATCACAAAGCAGTTTGTGAGAATGCTTCTGTCCAGTTTTTATTGGAAGATATTCCCGCTTCTAACAAAGGCCTGAAAGAGCTCCAAATATCCACTTGCAGATGCTGCAAAAAGACTCTTTCCAAACTGCTCCATGAAAAGGAAGGTTCAACTCTGTGAGTTGAATGCACACATCATAAAGAAGTTTCCAAGAATGCTTCTGTCTAGGTTTTATGTGAAGGTATTTCCTTTTCCACCATAGGCCTCAAAGCGCTCCAAGTGAACACTTGCAGATTCTACAAAAAGAGTGTTTTAAAACTGCTCTTTCAAAAGAAGTGTTCAACTCTGTGAGTTGGATTCATACTTCACAAAGCAGTTTCACAGAACGCTTCTGTTTAGTATTTATGGGAAGATATTCCCGTTTCCAACGAAGGCCTGAAAGGACTCCAAATATCCACTTGCAGATTCTGCAAAAACACAGTTTCAAAACTGCTCTATCAAAAGGAAGGCTTAACTCTCCGAGTTGATTGCACACATCATAAAGAGGTTTCTGAGAATGCTTCTGCCTGGTTTATAAGTGAAGATATTTCCTTTTCCACCATAGGCCTCAAAGCGCTCCAAATGAACACTTGCAGATTCTACAAAAAGAGTGTTTCAAAACTGCTCTTTCAAAAGAAGTGTTCAACTCTGTGAGTTGGATTCATACTTCACAAAGCAGTTTCACAGAACGCTTCTGTTTAATTTTTATGGGAAGATATTCCCGTTTCCAACGAAGGCCAGAAATGGCTCCAAATATCCACTTGCAAATTCTGCCAAAACAGAGTTTCAAAACTGCTCTATCAAAAGGAAGGCTTATCGCTCCGAGTTGAATGCACACATCATAAAGGGTTTTCTGAGAATGCTTCGGCCTGGTTTATAAGTGAAGATATTTCCTTTTCCACCATAGGCCTCAAAGCGCTCCAAATGAACACTTGCAGATTCTACAAAAAGAGTGTTTCATAACTGCTCTAGCAAAGGAAAGGTTCAACTCTGTGAGTTGAACACACACATCACAAAGCAGTTTGTGAGAATGCTTCTGTCCAGTTTTTATGAGAAGATATTCCCGCTTCTAACAAAGGCCTGAAAGAGCTCCAAATATCCACTTGCAGATGCTGCAAAAAGACTCTTTCCAAACTGCTCCATGAAAAGGAAGGTTCAACTCTGTGAGTTTAATGCACACATCATAAAGAAGTTTCAAAGAATGCTTCTGTCTAGGTTTTATGTGAAGATATTTCCTTTTAAACCATAGGCCTCAAAGCGCTCCAAATGAACACTTGCAGATTCTACAAAAAGAGTGTTTCAAAACTGCTCTTTCAAAAGAAGTGTTCAACTCTGTGAGGTGGATTCATACTTCACAAAGCAGTTTCTCAGAACGCTTCTGTTTAGTTTTTATGGGAAGATATTCCCGTTTACAACGAAGGCCTGAAAGGGCTCCAAATAACCACTTGCAGATTCTGCAGAAACACAGTTTCAAAACTGCTCTATCAAAAGGAAGGCTTATCTCTCCGAGCTGAATGCACACATCATAAAGAGGTTTCTGAGAATGCTTCTCCCTGGTTTATAAGTGAAGATATTTCCTTTTCCACCATAGGCCTCAAAGCGCTCCAAATGAACACTTGCAGATTCTACAAAAAGAGTGTTTCAAAACAGCTCTTTCAAAGGAAGTGTTCAACTCTGTGAGTTGGATTCATACTACACAAAGCAGTTTCACAGAACGCTTCTCTTTAGTTTTTATGGGAAGATATTCCCGTTTCCAACGAAGGCCTGAAAGGGCTCCAAATATCCACTTGCAGATTCTGCAAAAATAGAGTTTCAAAACTGCTCTGTAAAAAGGAAGGCTTATCCCTCTCAGTTGAATGCAGACATCATAAAGAGGTTTCTGAGAATGCTTCTGCCTGGTTTATATGTGAAGATATTTCCTTTTCCACCATAGGCCTCAAAGCGCTCCAAATGAACACTTGCAGATTCTACAAAAGGAGTGTTTCATAACTGCTCTAGCAAAGGAAAGGTTCAACTCTGTGAGTTGAACACACACATCACAAAGCAGTTTGTGAGAATGCTTCTGTCCAGTTTTTATGAGAAGATATTCCCGCTTCTAACTAAGGCCTGAAAGAGGTACAAATATCCACTTGCAGATGCTGCAAAAAGAGTCTTTCCAAACTGCTCCATGAAAAGGAAGGTTCAACTCTGTGAGTTGAATGCACACATCATAAAGAAGTTTCAAAGAATGCTTCTGTCTAGGTTTTATGTGAAGATATTTCCTTTTCCACCATAGGCCTCAAAGCGCTCCAAATGAACACTTGCAGATTCTACAAAAGGAGTGTTTCATAACTGCTCTAGCAAAGGAAAGGTTCAACTCTGTCAGTTGAACACACACATCACAAAGCAGTTTGTGAGAATGCTTCTGTCCAGTTTTTATGAGAAGATATTCCCGCTTCTAACAAAGGCCTGAAAGAGCTCCAAATATCCACTTGCAGATGCTGCAAAAAGACTCTTTCCAAACTGCTCCATGAAAAGGAAGGTTCAACTCTGTGAGTTGAATGCACACATCATAAAGAAGTTTCAAAGAATGCTTCTGTCTAGGTTTTATGTGAAGATATTTCCTTTTCCACCATAGGCCTCAAAGCGCTCCAAATGAACACTTGCAGATTCTACAAAAAGAGTGTTTCATCACTGCTCTTTCAAAAGAAGTGTTCAACTCTGTGAGTTGGATTCATACTTCACAAAGCAGTTTCACAGAACGCTTCTGTTTAGTATTTATGGGAAGATATTCCCGTTTCCAACGAAGGCCTGAAAGGACTCCAAATATCCACTTGCAGATACTGCAAAAACACAGTTTCAAAACTGCTCTATCAAAAGGAAGGCTTATCCCTCCCAGTTGAATGCACACATCATAAAGAGGTTTCTGAGAATGCTTCTGCCTGGTTTATAAGTGAAGATATATCCTTTTCCACCATAGGCCTCAAAGCGCTCCAAATGAACACTTGCAGATTCTACAAAAAGAGTGTTTCAAAACTGCTCTTTCAAAAGAAGTGTTCAACTCTGTGAGGTGGATTCATACTTCACAAAGCAGTTTCACAGAACGCTTCTGTTTAGTTTCTATGGGAATATATTCCCGTTTCCAACGAAGGCCTGAAAGGGCTCCAAATAACCACTTGCAGATTCTGCAAAAACACAGTTTCAAAACTGCTGTATCAAAAGAAAGGCTTATCTCTCCGAGTTGAATGCACACATCATAAAGAGGTTTCTGAGAATGCTTCTGCCTGGTTTATAAGTGAAGATATTTCCTTTTCCACCATAGGCCTCAAAGCGCTCCAAATGAACACTTGCAGATTCTACAAAAAGAGTGTTTCAAAACTGCTCTTTCAAAAGAAGTGTTCAACTCTGTCAGTTGGATTCATACTTCACAAAGCAGTTTCACAGAACGCTTCTGTTTAGTTTTTATGGGAAGATATTCCCGTTTCCAACGAAGGCCTGAAAGGGCTCCAAATATCCACTTGCAGATTCTGCCAAAACAGAGTTTCAAAACTGCTCTATCAAAAGGAAGGCTTATCGCTCCGAGTTGAATGCACACATCATAAAGTGTTTTCTGATAATGCTTCTCCCTGGTTTATAAGTGAAGATATTTCCTTTTCCACCATAGGCCTCAAAGCGCTCCAAATGAACACTTGCAGATTCTACAAAAAGAGTGTTTCAAAACAGCTCTTTCAAAGGAAGTGTTCAACTCTGTGAGTTGGATTCATACTACACAAAGCAGTTTCAGAGAACGCTTCTGTTTAGTTTTTATGGGAAGATATTCCCGTTTCCAACGAAGGCCTGAAAGGGCTCCAAATATCCACTTGCAAATTCTGCAAAAACAGAGTTTCAAAACTGCTCTGTCAAAAGGAAGGCTTATCTCTCTGAGTTGAATGCAGACATCATAAAGAGGTTTCTGAGAATGCTTCTGCCTGGTTTATATGTGAAGATATTTCCTTTTCCACCATAGGCCTCAAAGCGCTCCAAATGAACACTAGCAGATTCTACAAAAAGAGTGTTTCTTAACTGCTCTAGCAAAGGAAAGGTTCAACTCTGTGAGTTGAACACACACATCACAAAGCAGCTTCTGAGAATGCTTCTGTCCAGTTTTTATTGGAAGATATTCCCGCTTCTAACAAAGGCCTGAAAGAGCTCCAAATATCCACTTGCAGATGCTGCAAAAAGACTCTTTCCAAACTGCTCCATGAAAAGGAATGTTCAACTCTGTGAGTTGAATGCACACATCATAATGAAGTTTCAAAGAATGCTTCTGTCTAGGTTTTATGTGAAGATATTTCCTTTTCCACCATAGGCCTCAAAGCGCTCCAAATGAACACTTGCAGATTCTACAAAAAGAGTGTTTCAAAACTGCTCTTTCAAAAGAAGTGTTCAAGTCTGTGAGTTGGATTCATACTTCACAAAGCAGTTTCACAGAACGCTTCTGTTTAGTTTTTATGGGAAGATATTCCCGTTTCCAACGAAGGCCTGAAATGGCTCCAAATAACCACTTGCAGATTCTGCAGAAACACAGTTTCAAAACTGCTCTATCAAAAGGAAGGCTTATCTCTCCGAGCTGAAGGCACACATCATAAAGAGGTTTCTGAGAATGCTTCTGCCTGGTTTATATGTGAAGATATTTCCTTTTCCACCACAGGCCTCAAAGCGCTCCAAATGAACACTTGCAGATTCTACAAAAGGAGTGTTTCATAACTGCTCTAGCAAAGGAAATGTTCAACTCTGTGAGTTGAACACACACATCACAAAGCAGTTTGTGAGAATGCTTCTCTCCAGTTTTCAAGAGAAGATATTCCCGCTTCTAACAAAGGCCTGAAAGAGCTCCAAATATCCACTTGCAGATGCTGCAAAAAGACTCTTTCCAAACTGTTCCATGAAAAGGAATGTTCAACTCTGTGAGTTGAATGCACACATCATAAAGAAGTTTCA
Source organism: Pongo pygmaeus (assembly GCF_028885625.2). Classification (NCBI taxonomy): domain Eukaryota; kingdom Metazoa; phylum Chordata; class Mammalia; order Primates; family Hominidae; genus Pongo; species Pongo pygmaeus. The sequence continues at coordinate 24,850,196 of NC_085930.1, forward strand.
AAGAATGCTTTTATCTAGGTTTTATGTGAAGATATTTCCTTTTCCACCATAGGCCTCAAAGTGCTCCAAATGAACACTTGCAGATTCTACAAAAAGAGTGTTTCAAAACTGCTCTTTCAAAAGAAGTGTTCAACTCCGTGAGTTAGATTCATACTTCACAAAGCAGTTTCAGAGAACGCTTCTGTTTAGTTTTTATGGGAAGATATTCCCGTTTCCAACGAAGGCCTGAAAGGGCTCCAAATATCCACTTGCAAATTCGGCAAAAATAGAGTTTGAAAACTGCTCTGTCAAAAGGAAGGTTCAACTCTGTGAGTTGAATGCACACATCATAAAGAAGTTTCAAAGAATGCTTCTGTCTAGGTTTTATGTGAAGATATTTCCTTTTCCACCATAGGCCTCAAAGCGCTCCAAATGAACACTTGCAGATTCTACACAAAGAGTGTTTCAAAACTGCTATTTCAAAAGAAGTGTTCAACTCTGTGAGTTGGATTCATACTTCACAAAGCAGTTTCACAGAACGCTTCTGTTTAGTATTTATGGGAGGATATTCCCGTTTCCAACGAAGGCCTGAAAGGACTCCAAATATCCACTTGCAGATTCTGCAAAAACACAGTTTCAAAACTGCTCTATCAAAAGGAAGGCTTATCTCTCCGAGTTGAATGCACACATCATAAAGAGGTTTCTGAGAATGCTTCTGCCTGGTTTATAAGTGAAGATATATCCTTTTCCACCATAGGCCTCAAAGCGCTCCAAATGAACACTTGCAGATTCTACAAAAAGAGTGTTTCAAAACTGCTCTTTCAAAAGAAGTGTTCAACTCTGTGAGGTGGATTCATACTTCACAAAGCAGTTTCACAGAACGCTTCTGTTTAGTTTCTATGGGAAGATATTCCCGTTTCCAACGAAGGCCTGAAAGGGCTCCAAATAACCACTTCCAGATTCTGCAAAAATAGAGTTTCAAAACTGCTCTGTCAAAAGGAAGGCTTATCTCTCTGAGTTGAATGCAGACATCATAAAGAAGTGTCTGAGAATGCTTCTGCCTGGTTTATATGTGAAGACATTTCCTTTTCCACCATAGGCCTCAAAGCGCTCCAAATGAACACTTGCAGATTCTACAAAAGGAGTGTTTCATAACTGCTCTAGCAAAGGAAAGGTTCAACTCTGTCAGTTGAACACACACATCACAAAGCAGTTTGTGAGAATGCTTCTGTCCAGTTTTTATGAGAAGATATTCCCGCTTCTAACAAAGGCCTGAAAGAGGTCTAAATATCCACTTGCAGATGCTGCATAAAGAGTCTTTCCAAACTGCTCCATGAAAAGGAAGGTTCAACTCTGTGAGTTGAATGCACACATCATAAAGAAGTTTCAAAGAATGCTTCTGTCTAGGTTTTATGTGAAGATATTTCCTTTTCCACCATAGGCCTCAAAGCGCTCCAAATGAACACTTGCAGATTCTACAAAAAGAGTGTTTCATCACTGCTCTTTCAAAAGAAGTGTTCAACTCTGTGAGTTGGATTCATACTTCACAAAGCAGTTTCACAGAACGCTTCTGTTTAGTATTTATGGGAAGATATTCCCGTTTCCAACGAAGGCCTGAAAGGACTCCAAATATCCACTTGCAGATTCTGCAAAAACACAGTTTCAAAACTGCTCTATCAAAAGGAAGGCTTATCTCTCCGAGTTGAATGCACACATCATAAAGAGGTTTCTGAGAATGCTTCTGCCTGGTTTATAAGTGAAGATATATCCTTTTCCACCATAGGCCTCAAAGCGCTCCAAATGAACACTTGCATATTCTACAAAAAGAGTGTTTCAAAACTGCTCTTTCAAAAGAAGTGTTCAACTCTGTGAGGTGGATTCATACTTCACAAAGCAGTTTCACAGAACGCTTCTGTTTAGTTTCTATGGGAATAGATTCCCGTTTCCAACGAAGGCCTGAAAGGGCTCCAAATAACCACTTGCAGATTCTGCAAAAACACAGTTTCAAAACTGCTCTATCAAAAGAAAGGCTTATCTCTCCGAGTTGAATGCACACATCATAAAGAGGTTTCTGAGAATGCTTCTGCCTGGTTTATAAGTGAAGATATTTCCTTTTCCACCATAGGCCTCAAAGCGCTCCAAATGAACACTTGCAGATTCTACAAAAAGAGTGTTTCAAAACTGCTCTTTCAAAAGAAGTGTTCAACTCTGTGAGTTGGATTCATACTTCACAAGGCAGTTTCACAGAACGCTTCTGTTTAGTTTTTATGGGAAGATATTCCCGTTTCCAACGAAGGCCTGAAATGGCTCCAAATATCCACTTGCAGATTTTGCCAAAACAGAGTTTCAAAACTGCTCTATCAAAAGGAAGGCTTATCACTCCGAGTTCAATGCACACATCATAAAGTGTTTTCTGAGAATGCTTCTGCCTGGTTTATAAGTGAAGATATTTACTTTTCCACCATAGGCCTCAAAGCGCTAGAAATGAACACTTGCAGATTCTACAAAAAGAGTGTTTCATAACTGCTCTAGCAAAGGAAAGGTTCAACTCTGTCAGTTGAACACACACATCACAAAGCAGTTTGTGAGAATGCTTCTGTCCAGTTTTTATGAGAAGATATTCCTGCTTCTAACAAAGGCCTGAAAGAGCTCCAAATATCCACTTGCAGATGCTGCAAAAAGAGTCTTTCCAAACTGCTCCATGAAAAGTTAGGTTCAACTCTGTCAGTTGAATGCACACATCATAAAGCAGTTTCAAAGAATGCTTCTGTCCAGGTTTTATGTGAAGATATTTCCTTTTCCACCATAGGCCTCAAAGCGCTCCAAATGAACACTTGCAGATTCTACAAAAAGAGTGTTTCAAAACTGCTCTTTCAAAAGAAGTGTTCAACTCTGTGAGTTGGATTCATACGTCACAAAGCAGTTTCTCAGAACGCTTCTGTTTAGTTTTTATGGGAAGATATTCCCGTTTCCAACGAAGGTCTCAAAGGGCTCCGAATAACCACTTGCAGAGTCTGCAAAAACATAGTTTCAAAACTGCTCTATCAAAAGGAAGGCTTATCTCTCCGAGCTGAATGCACACATCATAAAGAGGTTTCTGAGAATGCTTCTGCCTGGTTTATATGTGAAGATATTTCCTTTTCCACCATAGGCCTCAAAGCGCTCCAAATGAACACTTGCAGATTCTACAAAAGGAGTGTTTCATAACTGCTCTAGCAAAGGAAAGGTTCAACTCTGTCAGTTGAACACACACATCACAAAGCAGTTTGTGAGAATGCTTCTGTCCAGTTTTTATGAGAAGATATTCCCGCTTCTAACAAAGGCCTGAAAGAGGTCCAAATATCCACTTGCAGATGCTGCAAAAAGAGTCTTTCCAAACTGCTCCATGAAAAGGAAGGTTCAACTCTGTGAGTTGAATGCACACATCATAAAGAAGTTTCAAAGAATGCTTCTGTCTAGGTTTTATGTGAAGATATTTCCTTTTCCACCATAGGCCTCAAAGCGCTCCAAATGAACACTTGCAGATTCTACAAAAAGAGTGTTTCATAACTGCTCTAGCAAAGGAAAGGTTCAACTCTGTGAGTTGAACACACACATCACAAAGCAGTTTCTGAGAATGCTTCTGTCCAGTTTTTATTGGAAGATATTCCCGCTTCTAACAAAGGCCTGAAAGAGCTCCAAATATCCACTTGCAGATGCTGCAAAAAGACTCTTTCCAAACTGCTCCATGAAAAGGAATGTTCAACTCTGTGAGTTGAATGCACACATCATAATGAAGTTTCAAAGAATGCTTCTGTCTAGGTTTTATGTGAAGATATTTCCTTTTCCACCATAGGCCTCAAAGCGCTCCAAATGAACACTTGCAGATTCTACAAAAAGAGTGTTTCAAAACTGCTCTTTCAAAAGAAGTGTTCAAGTCTGTGAGTTGGATTCATACTTCACAAAGCAGTTTCACAGAACGCTTCTGTTTAGTTTTTATGGGAAGATATTCCCGTTTCCAACGAAGGCCTGAAATGGCTCCAAATAACCACTTGCAGATTCTGCAGAAACACAGTTTCAAAACTGCTCTATCAAAAGGAAGGCTTATCTCTCCGAGCTGAATGCACACATCATAAAGAGGTTCCTGAGAATGCTTCTCCCTGGTTTATAAGTGAAGATATTTCCTTTTCCACTATAGGCCTCAAAGCGCTCCAAATGAACACTTGCAGATTCTACAAAAAGAGTGTTTCAAAACAGCTCTTTCAAAGGAAGTGTTCAACTCTGTGAGTTGGATTCATACTACACAAAGCAGTTTCACAGAACGCTTCTCTTTAGTTTTTATGGGAAGATATTCCCGTTTCCAACGAAGGCCTGAAAGGGCTCAAAATATCCACTTGCAGATTCTGCAAAAATAGAGTTTCAAAACTGCTCTGTTAAAAGGAAGGCTTATCTCTCTGAGTTGTATGCAGACATCATAAAGAGGTTTCTGAGAATGCTTCTGCCTGGTTTATATGTGAAGATATTTCCTTTTCCACCATAGGCCTCAAAGCGCTCCAAATGAACACTTGCAGATTCTACAAAAGGAGTGTTTCATAACTGCTCTATCAAAGGAAATGTTCAACTCTGTGAGTTGAACACACACATCACAAAGCAGTTTGTGAGAATGCTTCTCTCCAGTTTTTAAGAGAAGATATTCCCGCTTCTAACAAAGGCCTGAAAGAGCTCCAAATATCCACTTGCAGATGCTGCAAAAAGACTCTTTCCAAACTGCTCCATGAAAAGGAATGTTCAACTCTGTGAGTTGAATGCACACATCATAAAGAAGTTTCAAAGAATGCTTTTATCTAGGTTTTATGTGAAGATATTTCCTTTTCCACCATAGGCCTCAAAGCGCTCCAAATGAACACTTGCAGATTCTACAAAAAGAGTGTTTCAAAACTGCTCTTTCAAAAGAAGTGTTCAACTCTGTGAGTTAGATTCATACTTCACAAAGCAGTTTCACAGAACGCTTCTGTTTAGTTTTTATGGGAAGATATTCCCGTTTCCAACGAAGGCCTGAAAGGGCTCCAAATATCCACTTGCAAATTCGGCAAAAATAGAGTTTCAAAACTGCTCTGTCAAAAGGAAGGTTCAACTCTGTGAGTTGAATGCACACATCATAAAGAAGTTTCAAAGAATGCTTCTGTCTAGGTTTTATGTGAAGATATTTCCTTTTCCACCATAGGCCTCAAAGCGCTCCAAATGAACACTTGCAGATTCTACAAAAAGAGTGTTTCAAAACTGCTCTTTCAAAAGAAGTGTTCAACTCTGTGAGTTGGATTCATACTTCACAAAGCAGTTTCACAGAACGCTTCTGTTTAGTATTTATGGGAGGATATTCCCGTTTCCAACGAAGGCCTGAAAGGACTCCAAATATCCACTTGCAGATTCTGCAAAAACACAGTTTCAAAACTGCTCTATCAAAAGGAAGGCTTATCTCTCCGAGTTGAATGCACACATCATAAAGAGGTTTCTGAGAATGCTTCTGCCTGGTTTATAAGTGAAGATATATCCTTTTCCACCATAGGCCTCAAAGCGCTCCAAATGAACACTTGCAGATTCTACAAAAAGAGTGTTTCAAAACGGCTCTTTCAAAAGAAGTGTTCAACTCTGTGGGGTGGATTCATACTTCACAAGGCAGTTTCACAGAACGCTTCTGTTTAGTTTCTATGGGAAGTTATTCCCGTTTCCAACGAAGGCCTGAAAGGGCTCCAAATAACCACTTGCAGATTCTGCAAAAATAGAGCTTCAAAACTGCTCTGTCAAAAGGAAGGCTTATCTCTCTGAGTTGAATGCAGACATCATAAAGAAGTTTCTGAGAATGCTTCTGCCTGGTTTATATGTGAAGACATTTCCTTTTCCACCATAGGCCTCAAAGCGCTCCAAATGAACACTTGCAGATTCTACAAAAAGAGTGTTTCATAACTGCTCTAGCAAAGGAAAGGTTGAACTCTGTGAGTTGAACACACACATCACAAAGCAGTTTGTGAGAATGCTTCTGTCCAGTTTTTATTTGAAGATATTCCCGCTTCTAACAAAGGCCTGAAAGAGCTCCAAATATCCACTTGCAGATGCTGCAAAAAGACTCTTTCCAAACTGCTCCATGAAAAGGAAGGTTCAACTCTGTGAGTTGAATGCACACATCATAAAGAAGTTTCAAAGAATGCTTCTGTCTAGGTTTTATGTGAAGATATTTCCTTTTCCACCATAGGCCTCAAAGCGCTCCAAATGAACATTTGCAGATTCTACAAAAAGAGTGTTTATAAACTGCTCTTTCAAAAGAAGTGTTCAACTCTGTGAGTTGGATTCATACTTCACAAAGCAGTTTCACAAAACGCTTCTGTTTAGTATTTTTGGGAAGATATTCCCGTTACCAACGAAGGCCTGAAAGGACTCCAAATATCCATTTGCAGATTCTGCAAAAACACAGTTTCAAAACTGCTCTATCAAAAGAAAGGCTTATCTCTCCGAGTTGAATGCACACATCATAAAGAGGTTTCTGAGAATGCTTCTGCCTGGTTTATAAGTGCAGATATTTCCTTTTCCACCATAGGCCTCAAAGCGCTCCAAATGAACACTTGCAGATTCTACAAAAAGAGTGTTTCAAAACTGCTCTTTCAAAAGAAGTGTTCAACTCTGTGAGTTGGATTCATACTTCACAAAGCAGTTTCACAGAACGCTTCTGTTTAGTTTTTATGGGAAGATATTCCCGTTTCCAACGAAGGCCTGAAATGGCTCCAAATAACCACTTGCAGATTCTGCAGAAACACAGTTTCAAAACTGCTCTATCAAAAGGAAGGCTTATCTCTCCGAGCTGAATGCACACATCATAAAGAGATTTCTGAGAATGCTTCTCCCTGGTTTATAAGTGAAGATATTTCCTTTTCCACTATAGGTCTCAAAGCGCTCCAAATGAACACTTGCAGATTCTACAAAAAGAGTGTTTCAAAACAGCTCTTTCAAAGGAAGTGTTCAACTCTGTGAGGTGGATTCATACTTCACAAAGCAGTTTCACAGAACGCTTCTGTTTAGTTTCTATGGGAATATATTCCCGTTTCCAACGAAGGCCTGAAAGGGCTCCAAATAACCACTTGCAGATTCTGCAAAAACACAGTTTCAAAACTGCTCTATCAAAAGAAAGGCTTATCTCTCCGAGTTGAATGCACACATCATAAAGAGGTTTCTGAGAATGTTTCTGCCTGGTTTATAAGTGAAGATATTTCCTTTTCCACCATAGGCCTCAAAGCGCTCCAAATGAACACTTGCAGATTCTACAAAAAGAGTGTTTCAAAACAGCTCTTTCAAAGGAAGTGTTCAACTCTGTGAGTTGGATTCATACTACACAAAGCAGTTTCACAGAACGCTTCTGTTTAGTTTTTATGGGAAGATATTCCCGTTTCCAACGAAGGCCTGAAAGGGCTCCAAATATTCACTTGCAAATTCTGCAAAAACAGAGTTTCAAAACTGCTCTGTCAAAAGGAAGGCTTATCTCTCCGAGTTGAATGCACACATCATAAAGAGGTTTCTGAGAATGCTTCTGCCTGGTTTATAAGTGAAGATATTTCCTTTTCCACCATAGGCCTCAAAGCGCTCCAAATGAACACTTGCAGATTCTACAAAAAGAGTGTTTCAAAACAGCTCTTTCAAAGGAAGTGTTCAACTCTGTGTGTTGGATTCATACTACACAAAGCAGTTTCACAGAACGCTTCTGTTTAGTTTTTATGGGAAGATATTCCCGTTTCCAACGAAGGCCTGAAAGGGCTCCAAGTATCCACTTGGAAATTCTGCAAAAACAGAGTTTCAAAACTGCTCTGTCAAAAGGAAGGCTTATCTCTCTGAGTTGAATGCAGACATCATAAAGAGGTTTCTGAGAATGCTTCTGCCTGGTTTATATGTGAGGATATTTCCTTTTCCACCATAGGCCTCAAAGCGCTCCAAATGAACACTTGCAGATTCTACAAAAAGAGTGTTTCATAACTGCTCTAGCAAAGGAAAGGTTCAACTCTGTGAGTTGAACACACACATCACAAAGCAGTTTCTGAGAATGCTTCTGTCCAGTTTTTATTGGAAGATATTCCCGCTTCTAAAAAAGGCCTGAAAGAGCTCCAAATATCCACTTGCAGATGCTGCAAAAAGACTCTTTCCAAACTGCTCCATGAAAAGGAATGTTCAACTCTGTGAGTTGAATGCACACATCATAATGAAGTTTCAAAGAATGCTTCTGTCTAGGTTTTATGTGAAGATATTTCCTATTCCACCATAGGCCTCAAAGCGCTCCAAATGAACACTTGCAGATTCTACAAAAAGAGTGTTTCAAAACTGCTCTTTCAAAAGAAGAGTTCAAGTCTGTGAGTTGGATTCATACTTCACAAAGCAGTTTCACAGAACGCTTCTGTTTAGTTTTTATGGGAAGATATTCCCGTCTCCAACGAAGGCCTGAAATGGCTCCAAATAACCACTTGCAGATTCTGCAGAAACACAGTTTCAAAACTGCTCTATCAAAAGGAAGGCTTATCTCTCCGAGCTGAATGCACACATCATAAAGAGGTTCCTGAGAATGCTTCTCCCTGGTTTATAAGTGAAGATATTTCCTTTTCCACTATAGGCCTCAAAGCGCTCCAAATGAACACTTGCAGATTCTACAAAAAGAGTGTTTCATAACTGCTCTAGCAAAGGAAAGGTTCAACTCTGTCAGTTGAACACACACATCACAAAGCAGTTTGTGAGAATGCTTCTGTCCAGTTTTTATGAGAAGATATTCCTGCTTCTAACAAAGGCCTGAAAGAGCTCCAAATATCCACTTGCAGATGCTGCAAAAAGAGTCTTTCCAAACTGCTCCATGAAAAGTTAGGTTCAACTCTGTCAGTTGAATGCACACATCATAAAGCAGTTTCAAAGAATGCTTCTGTCCAGGTTTTATGTGAAGATATTTCCTTTTCCACCATAGGCCTCAAAGCGCTCCAAATGAACACTTGCAGATTCTACAAAAAGAGTGTTTCAAAACTGCTCTTTCAAAAGAAGTGTTCAACTCTGTGAGTTGGATTCATACGTCACAAAGCAGTTTCTCAGAACGCTTCTGTTTAGTTTTTATGGGAAGATATTCCCGTTTCCAACGAAGGTCTCAAAGGGCTCCGAATAACCACTTGCAGAGTCTGCAAAAACATAGTTTCAAAACTGCTCTATCAAAAGGAAGGCTTATCTCTCCGAGCTGAATGCACACATCATAAAGAGGTTTCTGAGAATGCTTCTGCCTGGTTTATATGTGAAGATATTTCCTTTTCCACCATAGGCCTCAAAGCGCTCCAAATGAACACTTGCAGATTCTACAAAAGGAGTGTTTCATAACTGCTCTAGCAAAGGAAAGGTTCAACTCTGTCAGTTGAACACACACATCACAAAGCAGTTTGTGAGAATGCTTCTGTCCAGTTTTTATGAGAAGATATTCCCGCTTCTAACAAAGGCCTGAAAGAGGTCCAAATATCCACTTGCAGATGCTGCAAAAAGAGTCTTTCCAAACTGCTCCATGAAAAGGAAGGTTCAACTCTGTGAGTTGAATGCACACATCATAAAGAAGTTTCAAAGAATGCTTCTGTCTAGGTTTTATGTGAAGATATTTCCTTTTCCACCATAGGCCTCAAAGCGCTCCAAATGAACACTTGCAGATTCTACAAAAAGAGTGTTTCATAACTGCTCTAGCAAAGGAAAGGTTCAACTCTGTGAGTTGAACACACACATCACAAAGCAGTTTCTGAGAATGCTTCTGTCCAGTTTTTATTGGAAGATATTCCCGCTTCTAACAAAGGCCTGAAAGAGCTCCAAATATCCACTTGCAGATGCTGCAAAAAGACTCTTTCCAAACTGCTCCATGAAAAGGAATGTTCAACTCTGTGAGTTGAATGCACACATCATAATGAAGTTTCAAAGAATGCTTCTGTCTAGGTTTTATGTGAAGATATTTCCTTTTCCACCATAGGCCTCAAAGCGCTCCAAATGAACACTTGCAGATTCTACAAAAAGAGTGTTTCAAAACTGCTCTTTCAAAAGAAGTGTTCAAGTCTGTGAGTTGGATTCATACTTCACAAAGCAGTTTCACAGAACGCTTCTGTTTAGTTTTTATGGGAAGATATTCCCGTTTCCAACGAAGGCCTGAAATGGCTCCAAATAACCACTTGCAGATTCTGCAGAAACACAGTTTCAAAACTGCTCTATCAAAAGGAAGGCTTATCTCTCCGAGCTGAATGCACACATCATAAAGAGGTTCCTGAGAATGCTTCTCCCTGGTTTATAAGTGAAGATATTTCCTTTTCCACTATAGGCCTCAAAGCGCTCCAAATGAACACTTGCAGATTCTACAAAAAGAGTGTTTCAAAACAGCTCTTTCAAAGGAAGTGTTCAACTCTGTGAGTTGGATTCATACTACACAAAGCAGTTTCACAGAACGCTTCTCTTTAGTTTTTATGGGAAGATATTCCCGTTTCCAACGAAGGCCTGAAAGGGCTCAAAATATCCACTTGCAGATTCTGCAAAAATAGAGTTTCAAAACTGCTCTGTTAAAAGGAAGGCTTATCTCTCTGAGTTGTATGCAGACATCATAAAGAGGTTTCTGAGAATGCTTCTGCCTGGTTTATATGTGAAGATATTTCCTTTTCCACCATAGGCCTCAAAGCGCTCCAAATGAACACTTGCAGATTCTACAAAAGGAGTGTTTCATAACTGCTCTATCAAAGGAAATGTTCAACTCTGTGAGTTGAACACACACATCACAAAGCAGTTTGTGAGAATGCTTCTCTCCAGTTTTTAAGAGAAGATATTCCCGCTTCTAACAAAGGCCTGAAAGAGCTCCAAATATCCACTTGCAGATGCTGCAAAAAGACTCTTTCCAAACTGCTCCATGAAAAGGAATGTTCAACTCTGTGAGTTGAATGCACACATCATAAAGAAGTTTCAAAGAATGCTTTTATCTAGGTTTTATGTGAAGATATTTCCTTTTCCACCATAGGCCTCAAAGCGCTCCAAATGAACACTTGCAGATTCTACAAAAAGAGTGTTTCAAAACTGCTCTTTCAAAAGAAGTGTTCAACTCTGTGAGTTAGATTCATACTTCACAAAGCAGTTTCACAGAACGCTTCTGTTTAGTTTTTATGGGAAGATATTCCCGTTTCCAACGAAGGCCTGAAAGGGCTCCAAATATCCACTTGCAAATTCGGCAAAAATAGAGTTTCAAAACTGCTCTGTCAAAAGGAAGGTTCAACTCTGTGAGTTGAATGCACACATCATAAAGAAGTTTCAAAGAATGCTTCTGTCTAGGTTTTATGTGAAGATATTTCCTTTTCCACCATAGGCCTCAAAGCGCTCCAAATGAACACTTGCAGATTCTACAAAAAGAGTGTTTCAAAACTGCTCTTTCAAAAGAAGTGTTCAACTCTGTGAGTTGGATTCATACTTCACAAAGCAGTTTCACAGAACGCTTCTGTTTAGTATTTATGGGAGGATATTCCCGTTTCCAACGAAGGCCTGAAAGGACTCCAAATATCCACTTGCAGATTCTGCAAAAACACAGTTTCAAAACTGCTCTATCAAAAGGAAGGCTTATCTCTCCGAGTTGAATGCACACATCATAAAGAGGTTTCTGAGAATGCTTCTGCCTGGTTTATAAGTGAAGATATATCCTTTTCCACCATAGGCCTCAAAGCGCTCCAAATGAACACTTGCAGATTCTACAAAAAGAGTGTTTCAAAACGGCTCTTTCAAAAGAAGTGTTCAACTCTGTGGGGTGGATTCATACTTCACAAGGCAGTTTCACAGAACGCTTCTGTTTAGTTTCTATGGGAAGTTATTCCCGTTTCCAACGAAGGCCTGAAAGGGCTCCAAATAACCACTTGCAGATTCTGCAAAAATAGAGCTTCAAAACTGCTCTGTCAAAAGGAAGGCTTATCTCTCTGAGTTGAATGCAGACATCATAAAGAAGTTTCTGAGAATGCTTCTGCCTGGTTTATATGTGAAGACATTTCCTTTTCCACCATAGGCCTCAAAGCGCTCCAAATGAACACTTGCAGATTCTACAAAAAGAGTGTTTCATAACTGCTCTAGCAAAGGAAAGGTTGAACTCTGTGAGTTGAACACACACATCACAAAGCAGTTTGTGAGAATGCTTCTGTCCAGTTTTTATTTGAAGATATTCCCGCTTCTAACAAAGGCCTGAAAGAGCTCCAAATATCCACTTGCAGATGCTGCAAAAAGACTCTTTCCAAACTGCTCCATGAAAAGGAAGGTTCAACTCTGTGAGTTGAATGCACACATCATAAAGAAGTTTCAAAGAATGCTTCTGTCTAGGTTTTATGTGAAGATATTTCCTTTTCCACCATAGGCCTCAAAGCGCTCCAAATGAACATTTGCAGATTCTACAAAAAGAGTGTTTATAAACTGCTCTTTCAAAAGAAGTGTTCAACTCTGTGAGTTGGATTCATACTTCACAAAGCAGTTTCACAAAACGCTTCTGTTTAGTATTTTTGGGAAGATATTCCCGTTACCAACGAAGGCCTGAAAGGACTCCAAATATCCATTTGCAGATTCTGCAAAAACACAGTTTCAAAACTGCTCTATCAAAAGAAAGGCTTATCTCTCCGAGTTGAATGCACACATCATAAAGAGGTTTCTGAGAATGCTTCTGCCTGGTTTATAAGTGCAGATATTTCCTTTTCCACCATAGGCCTCAAAGCGCTCCAAATGAACACTTGCAGATTCTACAAAAAGAGTGTTTCAAAACAGCTCTTTCAAAGGAAGTGTTCAACTCTGTGAGGTGGATTCATACTTCACAAAGCAGTTTCACAGAACGCTTCTGTTTAGTTTCTATGGGAATATATTCCCGTTTCCAACGAAGGCCTGAAAGGGCTCCAAATAACCACTTGCAGATTCTGCAAAAACACAGTTTCAAAACTGCTCTATCAAAAGAAAGGCTTATCTCTCCGAGTTGAATGCACACATCATAAAGAGGTTTCTGAGAATGTTTCTGCCTGGTTTATAAGTGAAGATATTTCCTTTTCCACCATAGGCCTCAAAGCGCTCCAAATGAACACTTGCAGATTCTACAAAAAGAGTGTTTCAAAACAGCTCTTTCAAAGGAAGTGTTCAACTCTGTGAGTTGGATTCATACTACACAAAGCAGTTTCACAGAACGCTTCTGTTTAGTTTTTATGGGAAGATATTCCCGTTTCCAACGAAGGCCTGAAAGGGCTCCAAATATTCACTTGCAAATTCTGCAAAAACAGAGTTTCAAAACTGCTCTGTCAAAAGGAAGGCTTATCTCTCCGAGTTGAATGCACACATCATAAAGAGGTTTCTGAGAATGCTTCTGCCTGGTTTATAAGTGAAGATATTTCCTTTTCCACCATAGGCCTCAAAGCGCTCCAAATGAACACTTGCAGATTCTACAAAAAGAGTGTTTCAAAACAGCTCTTTCAAAGGAAGTGTTCAACTCTGTGTGTTGGATTCATACTACACAAAGCAGTTTCACAGAACGCTTCTGTTTAGTTTTTATGGGAAGATATTCCCGTTTCCAACGAAGGCCTGAAAGGGCTCCAAGTATCCACTTGGAAATTCTGCAAAAACAGAGTTTCAAAACTGCTCTGTCAAAAGGAAGGCTTATCTCTCTGAGTTGAATGCAGACATCATAAAGAGGTTTCTGAGAATGCTTCTGCCTGGTTTATATGTGAGGATATTTCCTTTTCCACCATAGGCCTCAAAGCGCTCCAAATGAACACTTGCAGATTCTACAAAAAGAGTGTTTCATAACTGCTCTAGCAAAGGAAAGGTTCAACTCTGTGAGTTGAACACACACATCACAAAGCAGTTTCTGAGAATGCTTCTGTCCAGTTTTTATTGGAAGATATTCCCGCTTCTAAAAAAGGCCTGAAAGAGCTCCAAATATCCACTTGCAGATGCTGCAAAAAGACTCTTTCCAAACTGCTCCATGAAAAGGAATGTTCAACTCTGTGAGTTGAATGCACACATCATAATGAAGTTTCAAAGAATGCTTCTGTCTAGGTTTTATGTGAAGATATTTCCTATTCCACCATAGGCCTCAAAGCGCTCCAAATGAACACTTGCAGATTCTACAAAAAGAGTGTTTCAAAACTGCTCTTTCAAAAGAAGAGTTCAAGTCTGTGAGTTGGATTCATACTTCACAAAGCAGTTTCACAGAACGCTTCTGTTTAGTTTTTATGGGAAGATATTCCCGTCTCCAACGAAGGCCTGAAATGGCTCCAAATAACCACTTGCAGATTCTGCAGAAACACAGTTTCAAAACTGCTCTATCAAAAGGAAGGCTTATCTCTCCGAGCTGAATGCACACATCATAAAGAGGTTCCTGAGAATGCTTCTCCCTGGTTTATAAGTGAAGATATTTCCTTTTCCACTATAGGCCTCAAAGCGCTCCAAATGAACACTTGCAGATTCTACAAAAAGAGTGTTTCATAACTGCTCTAGCAAAGGAAAGGTTCAACTCTGTCAGTTGAACACACACATCACAAAGCAGTTTGTGAGAATGCTTCTGTCCAGTTTTTATGAGAAGATATTCCTGCTTCTAACAAAGGCCTGAAAGAGCTCCAAATATCCACTTGCAGATGCTGCAAAAAGAGTCTTTCCAAACTGCTCCATGAAAAGTTAGGTTCAACTCTGTCAGTTGAATGCACACATCATAAAGCAGTTTCAAAGAATGCTTCTGTCCAGGTTTTATGTGAAGATATTTCCTTTTCCACCATAGGCCTCAAAGCGCTCCAAATGAACACTTGCAGATTCTACAAAAAGAGTGTTTCAAAACTGCTCTTTCAAAAGAAGTGTTCAACTCTGTGAGTTGGATTCATACGTCACAAAGCAGTTTCTCAGAACGCTTCTGTTTAGTTTTTATGGGAAGATATTCCCGTTTCCAACGAAGGTCTCAAAGGGCTCCGAATAACCACTTGCAGAGTCTGCAAAAACATAGTTTCAAAACTGCTCTATCAAAAGGAAGGCTTATCTCTCCGAGCTGAATGCACACATCATAAAGAGGTTTCTGAGAATGCTTCTGCCTGGTTTATATGTGAAGATATTTCCTTTTCCACCATAGGCCTCAAAGCGCTCCAAATGAACACTTGCAGATTCTACAAAAGGAGTGTTTCATAACTGCTCTAGCAAAGGAAAGGTTCAACTCTGTCAGTTGAACACACACATCACAAAGCAGTTTGTGAGAATGCTTCTGTCCAGTTTTTATGAGAAGATATTCCCGCTTCTAACAAAGGCCTGAAAGAGGTCCAAATATCCACTTGCAGATGCTGCAAAAAGAGTCTTTCCAAACTGCTCCATGAAAAGGAAGGTTCAACTCTGTGAGTTGAATGCACACATCATAAAGAAGTTTCAAAGAATGCTTCTGTCTAGGTTTTATGTGAAGATATTTCCTTTTCCACCATAGGCCTCAAAGCGCTCCAAATGAACACTTGCAGATTCTACAAAAAGAGTGTTTCATAACTGCTCTAGCAAAGGAAAGGTTCAACTCTGTGAGTTGAACACACACATCACAAAGCAGTTTCTGAGAATGCTTCTGTCCAGTTTTTATTGGAAGATATTCCCGCTTCTAACAAAGGCCTGAAAGAGCTCCAAATATCCACTTGCAGATGCTGCAAAAAGACTCTTTCCAAACTGCTCCATGAAAAGGAATGTTCAACTCTGTGAGTTGAATGCACACATCATAATGAAGTTTCAAAGAATGCTTCTGTCTAGGTTTTATGTGAAGATATTTCCTTTTCCACCATAGGCCTCAAAGCGCTCCAAATGAACACTTGCAGATTCTACAAAAAGAGTGTTTCAAAACTGCTCTTTCAAAAGAAGTGTTCAAGTCTGTGAGTTGGATTCATACTTCACAAAGCAGTTTCACAGAACGCTTCTGTTTAGTTTTTATGGGAAGATATTCCCGTTTCCAACGAAGGCCTGAAATGGCTCCAAATAACCACTTGCAGATTCTGCAGAAACACAGTTTCAAAACTGCTCTATCAAAAGGAAGGCTTATCTCTCCGAGCTGAATGCACACATCATAAAGAGGTTCCTGAGAATGCTTCTCCCTGGTTTATAAGTGAAGATATTTCCTTTTCCACTATAGGCCTCAAAGCGCTCCAAATGAACACTTGCAGATTCTACAAAAAGAGTGTTTCAAAACAGCTCTTTCAAAGGAAGTGTTCAACTCTGTGAGTTGGATTCATACTACAGAAAGCAGTTTCACAGAACGCTTCTCTTTAGTTTTTATGGGAAGATATTCCCGTTTCCAACGAAGGCCTGAAAGGGCTCAAAATATCCACTTGCAGATTCTGCAAAAATAGAGTTTCAAAACTGCTCTGTTAAAAGGAAGGCTTATCTCTCTGAGTTGTATGCAGACATCATAAAGAGGTTTCTGAGAATGCTTCTGCCTGGTTTATATGTGAAGATATTTCCTTTTCCACCATAGGCCTCAAAGCGCTCCAAATGAACACTTGCAGATTCTACAAAAGGAGTGTTTCATAACTGCTCTAGCAAAGGAAATGTTCAACTCTGTGAGTTGAACACACACATCACAAAGCAGTTTGTGAGAATGCTTCTCTCCAGTTTTTAAGAGAAGATATTCCCGCTTCTAACAAAGGCCTGAAAGAGCTCCAAATATCCACTTGCAGATGCTGCAAAAAGACTCTTTCCAAACTGCTCCATGAAAAGGAATGTTCAACTCTGTGAGTTGAATGCACACATCATAAAGAAGTTTCAAAGAATGCTTTTATCTAGGTTTTATGTGAAGATATTTCCTTTTCCACCATAGGCCTCAAAGCGCTCCAAATGAACACTTGCAGATTCTACAAAAAGAGTGTTTCAAAACTGCTCTTTCAAAAGAAGTGTTCAACTCTGTGAGTTAGATTCATACTTCACAAAGCAGTTTCACAGAACGCTTCTGTTTAGTTTTTATGGGAAGATATTCCCGTTTCCAACGAAGGCCTGAAAGGGCTCCAAATATCCACTTGCAAATTCGGCAAAAATAGAGTTTCAAAACTGCTCTGTCAAAAGGAAGGTTCAACTCTGTGAGTTGAATGCACACATCATAAAGAAGTTTCAAAGAATGCTTCTGTCTAGGTTTTATGTGAAGATATTTCCTTTTCCACCATAGGCCTCAAAGCGCTCCAAATGAACACTTGCAGATTCTACAAAAAGAGTGTTTCAAAACTGCTCTTTCAAAAGAAGTGTTCAACTCTGTGAGTTGGATTCATACTTCACAAAGCAGTTTCACAGAACGCTTCTGTTTAGTATTTATGGGAGGATATTCCCGTTTCCAACGAAGGCCTGAAAGGACTCCAAATATCCACTTGCAGATTCTGCAAAAACACAGTTTCAAAACTGCTCTATCAAAAGGAAGGCTTATCTCTCCGAGTTGAATGCACACATCATAAAGAGGTTTCTGAGAATGCTTCTGCCTGGTTTATAAGTGAAGATATATCCTTTTCCACCATAGGCCTCAAAGCGCTCCAAATGAACACTTGCAGATTCTACAAAAAGAGTGTTTCAAAACGGCTCTTTCAAAAGAAGTGTTCAACTCTGTGGGGTGGATTCATACTTCACAAGGCAGTTTCACAGAACGCTTCTGTTTAGTTTCTATGGGAAGTTATTCCCGTTTCCAACGAAGGCCTGAAAGGGCTCCAAATAACCACTTGCAGATTCTGCAAAAATAGAGCTTCAAAACTGCTCTGTCAAAAGGAAGGCTTATCTCTCTGAGTTGAATGCAGACATCATAAAGAAGTTTCTGAGAATGCTTCTGCCTGGTTTATATGTGAAGACATTTCCTTTTCCACCATAGGCCTCAAAGCGCTCCAAATGAACACTTGCAGATTCTACAAAAAGAGTGTTTCATAACTGCTCTAGCAAAGGAAAGGTTGAACTCTGTGAGTTGAACACACACATCACAAAGCAGTTTGTGAGAATGCTTCTGTCCAGTTTTTATTTGAAGATATTCCCGCTTCTAACAAAGGCCTGAAAGAGCTCCAAATATCCACTTGCAGATGCTGCAAAAAGACTCTTTCCAAACTGCTCCATGAAAAGGAAGGTTCAACTCTGTGAGTTGAATGCACACATCATAAAGAAGTTTCAAAGAATGCTTCTGTCTAGGTTTTATGTGAAGATATTTCCTTTTCCACCATAGGCCTCAAAGCGCTCCAAATGAACATTTGCAGATTCTACAAAAAGAGTGTTTATAAACTGCTCTTTCAAAAGAAGTGTTCAACTCTGTGAGTTGGATTCATACTTCACAAAGCAGTTTCACAAAACGCTTCTGTTTAGTATTTTTGGGAAGATATTCCCGTTACCAACGAAGGCCTGAAAGGACTCCAAATATCCATTTGCAGATTCTGCAAAAACACAGTTTCAAAACTGCTCTATCAAAAGAAAGGCTTATCTCTCCGAGTTGAATGCACACATCATAAAGAGGTTTCTGAGAATGCTTCTGCCTGGTTTATAAGTGCAGATATTTCCTTTTCCACCATAGGCCTCAAAGCGCTCCAAATGAACACTTGCAGATTCTACAAAAAGAGTGTTTCAAAACTGCTCTTTCAAAAGAAGTGTTCAACTCTGTGAGTTGGATTCATACTTCACAAAGCAGTTTCACAGAACGCTTCTGTTTAGTTTTTATGGGAAGATATTCCCGTTTCCAACGAAGGTCTGAAATGGCTCCAAATAACCACTTGCAGATTCTGCAGAAACACAGTTTCAAAACTGCTCTATCAAAAGGAAGGCTTATCTCTCCGAGCTGAATGCACACATCATAAAGAGATTTCTGAGAATGCTTCTCCCTGGTTTATAAGTGAAGATATTTCCTTTTCCACTATAGGTCTCAAAGCGCTCCAAATGAACACTTCCAGATTCTACAAAAAGAGTGTTTCAAAACAGCTCTTTCAAAGGAAGTGTTCAACTCTGTGAGGTGGATTCATACTTCACAAAGCAGTTTCACAGAACGCTTCTGTTTAGTTTCTATGGGAATATATTCCCGTTTCCAACGAAGGCCTGAAAGGGCTCCAAATAACCACTTGCAGATTCTGCAAAAACACAGTTTCAAAACTGCTCTATCAAAAGAAAGGCTTATCTCTCCGAGTTGAATGCACACATCATAAAGAGGTTTCTGAGAATGTTTCTGCCTGGTTTATAAGTGAAGATATTTCCTTTTCCACCATAGGCCTCAAAGCGCTCCAAATGAACACTTGCAGATTCTACAAAAAGAGTGTTTCAAAACAGCTCTTTCAAAGGAAGTGTTCAACTCTGTGAGTTGGATTCATACTACACAAAGCAGTTTCACAGAACGCTTCTGTTTAGTTTTTATGGGAAGATATTCCCGTTTCCAACGAAGGCCTGAAAGGGCTCCAAATATTCACTTGCAAATTCTGCAAAAACAGAGTTTCAAAACTGCTCTGTCAAAAGGAAGGCTTATCTCTCCGAGTTGAATGCACACATCATAAAGAGGTTTCTGAGAATGCTTCTGCCTGGTTTATAAGTGAAGATATTTCCTTTTCCACCATAGGCCTCAAAGCGCTCCAAATGAACACTTGCAGATTCTACAAAAAGAGTGTTTCAAAACAGCTCTTTCAAAGGAAGTGTTCAACTCTGTGTGTTGGATTCATACTACACAAAGCAGTTTCACAGAACGCTTCTGTTTAGTTTTTATGGGAAGATATTCCCGTTTCCAACGAAGGCCTGAAAGGGC
The DNA here is from genome assembly GCF_028885625.2 of Pongo pygmaeus. NCBI lineage: Eukaryota > Metazoa > Chordata > Mammalia > Primates > Hominidae > Pongo > Pongo pygmaeus. The sequence goes on from NC_085930.1 coordinate 24,869,925, forward strand.
TCCAAGTATCCACTTGGAAATTCTGCAAAAACAGAGTTTCAAAACTGCTCTGTCAAAAGGAAGGCTTATCTCTCTGAGTTGAATGCAGACATCATAAAGAGGTTTCTGAGAATGCTTCTGCCTGGTTTATATGTGAGGATATTTCCTTTTCCACCATAGGCCTCAAAGCGCTCCAAATGAACACTTGCAGATTCTACAAAAAGAGTGTTTCATAACTGCTCTAGCAAAGGAAAGGTTCAACTCTGTGAGTTGAACACACACATCACAAAGCAGTTTCTGAGAATGCTTCTGTCCAGTTTTTATTGGAAGATATTCCCGCTTCTAAAAAAGGCCTGAAAGAGCTCCAAATATCCACTTGCAGATGCTGCAAAAAGACTCTTTCCAAACTGCTCCATGAAAAGGAATGTTCAACTCTGTGAGTTGAATGCACACATCATAATGAAGTTTCAAAGAATGCTTCTGTCTAGGTTTTATGTGAAGATATTTCCTATTCCACCATAGGCCTCAAAGCGCTCCAAATGAACACTTGCAGATTCTACAAAAAGAGTGTTTCAAAACTGCTCTTTCAAAAGAAGAGTTCAAGTCTGTGAGTTGGATTCATACTTCACAAAGCAGTTTCACAGAACGCTTCTGTTTAGTTTTTATGGGAAGATATTCCCGTCTCCAACGAAGGCCTGAAATGGCTCCAAATAACCACTTGCAGATTCTGCAGAAACACAGTTTCAAAACTGCTCTATCAAAAGGAAGGCTTATCTCTCCGAGCTGAATGCACACATCATAAAGAGGTTCCTGAGAATGCTTCTCCCTGGTTTATAAGTGAAGATATTTCCTTTTCCACTATAGGCCTCAAAGCGCTCCAAATGAACACTTGCAGATTCTACAAAAAGAGTGTTTCAAAACAGCTCTTTCAAAGGAAGTGTTCAACTCTGTGAGTTGGATTCATACTACAGAAAGCAGTTTCACAGAACGCTTCTCTTTAGTTTTTATGGGAAGATATTCCCGTTTCCAACGAAGGCCTGAAAGGGCTCAAAATATCCACTTGCAGATTCTGCAAAAATAGAGTTTCAAAACTGCTCTGTTAAAAGGAAGGCTTATCTCTCTGAGTTGTATGCAGACATCATAAAGAGGTTTCTGAGAATGCTTCTGCCTGGTTTATATGTGAAGATATTTCCTTTTCCACCATAGGCCTCAAAGCGCTCCAAATGAACACTTGCAGATTCTACAAAAGGAGTGTTTCATAACTGCTCTAGCAAAGGAAATGTTCAACTCTGTGAGTTGAACACACACATCACAAAGCAGTTTGTGAGAATGCTTCTCTCCAGTTTTTAAGAGAAGATATTCCCGCTTCTAACAAAGGCCTGAAAGAGCTCCAAATATCCACTTGCAGATGCTGCAAAAAGACTCTTTCCAAACTGCTCCATGAAAAGGAATGTTCAACTCTGTGAGTTGAATGCACACATCATAAAGAAGTTTCAAACAATGCTTTTATCTAGGTTTTATGTGAAGATATTTCCTTTTCCACCATAGGCCTCAAAGCGCTCCAAATGAACACTTGCAGATTCTACAAAAAGAGTGTTTCAAAACTGCTCTTTCAAAAGAAGTGTTCAACTCTGTGAGTTAGATTCATACTTCACAAAGCAGTTTCAGAGAACGCTTCTGTTTAGTTTTTATGGGAAGATATTCCCGTTTCCAACGAAGGCCTGAAAGGGCTCCAAATATCCACTTGCAAATTCGGCAAAAATAGAGTTTGAAAACGGCTCTGTCAAAAGGAAGGTTCAACTCTGTGAGTTGAATGCACACATCATAAAGAAGTTTCAAAGAATGCTTCTGTCTAGGTTTTATGTGAAGATATTTCCTTTTCCACCATAGGCCTCAAAGCGCTCCAAATGAACACTTGCAGATTCTACAAAAAGAGTGTTTCAAAACTGCTATTTCAAAAGAAGTGTTCAACTCTGTGAGTTGGATTCATACTTCACAAAGCAGTTTCACAGAACGCTTCTCTTTAGTATTTATGGGAGGATATTCCCGTTTCCAACGAAGGCCTGAAAGGACTCCAAATATCCACTTGCAGATTCTGCAAAAACACAGTTTCAAAACTGCTCTATCAAAAGGAAGGCTTATCTCTCCGAGCTGAATGCACACATCATAAAGAGATTTCTGAGAATGCTTCTCCCTGGTTTATAAGTGAAGATATTTCCTTTTCCACTATAGGTCTCAAAGCGCTCCAAATGAACACTTCCAGATTCTACAAAAAGAGTGTTTCAAAACAGCTCTTTCAAAGGAAGTGTTCAACTCTGTGAGGTGGATTCATACTTCACAAAGCAGTTTCACAGAACGCTTCTGTTTAGTTTCTATGGGAATATATTCCCGTTTCCAACGAAGGCCTGAAAGGGCTCCAAATAACCACTTGCAGATTCTGCAAAAACACAGTTTCAAAACTGCTCTATCAAAAGAAAGGCTTATCTCTCCGAGTTGAATGCACACATCATAAAGAGGTTTCTGAGAATGTTTCTGCCTGGTTTATAAGTGAAGATATTTCCTTTTCCACCATAGGCCTCAAAGCGCTCCAAATGAACACTTGCAGATTCTACAAAAAGAGTGTTTCAAAACAGCTCTTTCAAAGGAAGTGTTCAACTCTGTGAGTTGGATTCATACTACACAAAGCAGTTTCACAGAACGCTTCTGTTTAGTTTTTATGGGAAGATATTCCCGTTTCCAACGAAGGCCTGAAAGGGCTCCAAATATTCACTTGCAAATTCTGCAAAAACAGAGTTTCAAAACTGCTCTGTCAAAAGGAAGGCTTATCTCTCCGAGTTGAATGCACACATCATAAAGAGGTTTCTGAGAATGCTTCTGCCTGGTTTATAAGTGAAGATATTTCCTTTTCCACCATAGGCCTCAAAGCGCTCCAAATGAACACTTGCAGATTCTACAAAAAGAGTGTTTCAAAACAGCTCTTTCAAAGGAAGTGTTCAACTCTGTGTGTTGGATTCATACTACACAAAGCAGTTTCACAGAACGCTTCTGTTTAGTTTTTATGGGAAGATATTCCCGTTTCCAACGAAGGCCTGAAAGGGCTCCAAGTATCCACTTGGAAATTCTGCAAAAACAGAGTTTCAAAACTGCTCTGTCAAAAGGAAGGCTTATCTCTCTGAGTTGAATGCAGACATCATAAAGAGGTTTCTGAGAATGCTTCTGCCTGGTTTATATGTGAGGATATTTCCTTTTCCACCATAGGCCTCAAAGCGCTCCAAATGAACACTTGCAGATTCTACAAAAAGAGTGTTTCATAACTGCTCTAGCAAAGGAAAGGTTCAACTCTGTGAGTTGAACACACACATCACAAAGCAGTTTCTGAGAATGCTTCTGTCCAGTTTTTATTGGAAGATATTCCCGCTTCTAAAAAAGGCCTGAAAGAGCTCCAAATATCCACTTGCAGATGCTGCAAAAAGACTCTTTCCAAACTGCTCCATGAAAAGGAATGTTCAACTCTGTGAGTTGAATGCACACATCATAATGAAGTTTCAAAGAATGCTTCTGTCTAGGTTTTATGTGAAGATATTTCCTATTCCACCATAGGCCTCAAAGCGCTCCAAATGAACACTTGCAGATTCTACAAAAAGAGTGTTTCAAAACTGCTCTTTCAAAAGAAGAGTTCAAGTCTGTGAGTTGGATTCATACTTCACAAAGCAGTTTCACAGAACGCTTCTGTTTAGTTTTTATGGGAAGATATTCCCGTCTCCAACGAAGGCCTGAAATGGCTCCAAATAACCACTTGCAGATTCTGCAGAAACACAGTTTCAAAACTGCTCTATCAAAAGGAAGGCTTATCTCTCCGAGCTGAATGCACACATCATAAAGAGGTTCCTGAGAATGCTTCTCCCTGGTTTATAAGTGAAGATATTTCCTTTTCCACTATAGGCCTCAAAGCGCTCCAAATGAACACTTGCAGATTCTACAAAAAGAGTGTTTCAAAACAGCTCTTTCAAAGGAAGTGTTCAACTCTGTGAGTCGGATTCATACTACAGAAAGCAGTTTCACAGAACGCTTCTCTTTAGTTTTTATGGGAAGATATTCCCGTTTCCAACGAAGGCCTGAAAGGGCTCAAAATATCCACTTGCAGATTCTGCAAAAATAGAGTTTCAAAACTGCTCTGTTAAAAGGAAGGCTTATCTCTCTGAGTTGTATGCAGACATCATAAAGAGGTTTCTGAGAATGCTTCTGCCTGGTTTATATGTGAAGATATTTCCTTTTCCACCATAGGCCTCAAAGCGCTCCAAATGAACACTTGCAGATTCTACAAAAGGAGTGTTTCATAACTGCTCTAGCAAAGGAAATGTTCAACTCTGTGAGTTGAACACACACATCACAAAGCAGTTTGTGAGAATGCTTCTCTCCAGTTTTTAAGAGAAGATATTCCCGCTTCTAACAAAGGCCTGAAAGAGCTCCAAATATCCACTTGCAGATGCTGCAAAAAGACTCTTTCCAAACTGCTCCATGAAAAGGAATGTTCAACTCTGTGAGTTGAATGCACACATCATAAAGAAGTTTCAAACAATGCTTTTATCTAGGTTTTATGTGAAGATATTTCCTTTTCCACCATAGGCCTCAAAGCGCTCCAAATGAACACTTGCAGATTCTACAAAAAGAGTGTTTCAAAACTGCTCTTTCAAAAGAAGTGTTCAACTCTGTGAGTTAGATTCATACTTCACAAAGCAGTTTCAGAGAACGCTTCTGTTTAGTTTTTATGGGAAGATATTCCCGTTTCCAACGAAGGCCTGAAAGGGCTCCAAATATCCACTTGCAAATTCGGCAAAAATAGAGTTTGAAAACGGCTCTGTCAAAAGGAAGGTTCAACTCTGTGAGTTGAATGCACACATCATAAAGAAGTTTCAAAGAATGCTTCTGTCTAGGTTTTATGTGAAGATATTTCCTTTTCCACCATAGGCCTCAAAGCGCTCCAAATGAACACTTGCAGATTCTACAAAAAGAGTGTTTCAAAACTGCTATTTCAAAAGAAGTGTTCAACTCTGTGAGTTGGATTCATACTTCACAAAGCAGTTTCACAGAACGCTTCTGTTTAGTATTTATGGGAGGATATTCCCGTTTCCAACGAAGGCCTGAAAGGACTCCAAATATCCACTTGCAGATTCTGCAAAAACACAGTTTCAAAACTGCTCTATCAAAAGGAAGGCTTATCTCTCCGAGTTGAATGCACACATCATAAAGAGGTTTCTGAGAATGCTTCTGCCTGGTTTATAAGTGAAGATATATCCTTTTCCACCATAGGCTTCAAAGCGCTCCTAATGAACACTTGCAGATTCTACAAAAAGAGTGTTTCAAAACTGCTCTTTCAAAAGAAGTGTTCAACTCTGTGAGGTGGATTCATACTTCACAAAGCAGTTTCACAGAACGCTTCTGTTTAGTTTCTATGGGAAGATATTCCCGTTTCCAACGAAGGCCTGAAAGGGCTCCAAATAACCACTTCCAGATTCTGCAAAAATAGAGTTTCAAAACTGCTCTGTCAAAAGGAAGGCTTATCTCTCTGAGTTGAATGCAGACATCATAAAGAAGTTTCCGAGAATGCTTCTGCCTGGTTTATATGTGAAGACATTTCCTTTTCCACCATAGGCCTCAAAGCGCTCCAAATGAACACTTGCAGATTCTACAAAAGGAGTGTTTCATAACTGCTCTAGCAAAGGAAAGGTTCAACTCTGTCAGTTGAACACACACATCACAAAGCAGTTTGTGAGAATGCTTCTGTCCAGTTTTTATGAGAAGATATTCCCGCTTCTAACAAAGGCCTGAAAGAGGTCCAAATATCCACTTGCAGATGCTGCAAAAAGAGTCTTTCCAAACTGCTCCATGAAAAGGAAGGTTCAACTCTGTGAGTTGAATGCACACATCATAAAGAAGTTTCAAAGAATGCTTCTGTCTAGGTTTTATGTGAAGATATTTCCTTTTCCACCATAGGCCTCAAAGCGCTCCAAATGAACACTTGCAGATTCTACAAAAAGAGTGTTTCAAAACTGCTCTTTCAAAAGAAGTGTTCAACTCTGTGATTTGGATTCATACTTCACAAAGCAGTTTCACAGAACGCTTCTGTTAAGTATTTATGGGAAGATATTCCCGTTTCCAACGAAGGCCTGAAAGGACTCCAAATATCCACTTGCAGATTCTGCAAAAACACAGTTTCAAAACTGCTCTATCAAAAGGAAGGCTTATCTCTCCGAGTTGAATGCACACATCATAAAGAGGTTTCTGAGAATGCTTCTGCCTGGTTTATAAGTGAAGATATATCCTTTTCCACCATAGGCCTCAAAGCGCTCCAAATGAACACTTGCAGATTCTACAAAAAGAGTGTTTCAAAACTGCTCTTTCAAAAGAAGTGTTCAACTCTGTGAGGTGGATTCATACTTCACAAAGCAGTTTCACAGAACGCTTCTGTTTAGTTTCTATGGGAATATATTCCCGTTTCCAACGAAGGCCTGAAAGGGCTCCAAATAACCACTTGCAGATTCTGCAAAAACACACTTTCAAAACTGCTCTATCAAAAGAAAGTCTTATCTCTCCGAGTTGAATGCACACATCATAAAGAGGTTTCTGAGAATGCTTCTGCCTGGTTTATAAGTGAAGATATTTCCTTTTCCACCATAGGCCTCAAAGCGCTCCAAATGAACACTTGCAGATTCTACAAAAAGAGTGTTTCAAAACAGCTCTTTCAAAGGAAGTGTTCAACTCTGTGAGTTGGATACATACTACACAAAGCAGTTTCACAGAACGCTTCTGTTTAGTTTTTATGGGAAGATATTCCCGTTTCCAACGAAGGCCTGAAAGGGCTCCAAATATTCACTTGCAAATTCTGCAAAAACAGAGTTTCAAAACTGCTCTGTCAAAAGGAAGGCTTATCTCTCTGAGTTGAATGCAGACATCATAAAGAGGTTTCTGAGAATGCTTCTGCCTGGTTTATAAGTGAAGATATTTCCTTTTCCACCATAGGCATCAAAGCGCTCCAAATGAACACTTGCAGATTCTACAAAAAGAGTGTTTCATAACTGCTCTAGCAAAGGAAAGGTTCAACTCTGTGAGTTGAACACACACATCACAAAGCAGTTTCTGAGAATGCTTCTGTCCAGTTTTTATTGGAAGATATTCCCGCTTCTAACAAAGGCCTGAAAGAGCTCCAAATATCCACTTGCAGATGCTGCAAAAAGACTCTTTCCAAACTGCTCCATGAAAAGGAAGGTTCAACTCTGTGAGTTGAATGCACACATCATAAAGAAGTTTCCAAGAATGCTTCTGTCTAGGTTTTATGTGAAGGTATTTCCTTTTCCACCATAGGCCTCAAAGCGCTCCAAGTGAACACTTGCAGATTCTACAAAAAGAGTGTTTTAAAACTGCTCTTTCAAAAGAAGTGTTCAACTCTGTGAGTTGGATTCATACTTCACAAAGCAGTTTCACAGAACGCTTCTGTTTAGTATTTATGGGAAGATATTCCCGTTTCCAACGAAGGCCTGAAAGGACTCCAAATATCCACTTGCAGATTCTGCAAAAACACAGTTTCAAAACTGCTCTATCAAAAGGAAGGCTTAACTCTCCGAGTTGATTGCACACATCATAAAGAGGTTTCTGAGAATGCTTCTGCCTGGTTTATAAGTGAAGATATTTCCTTTTCCACCATAGGCCTCAAAGCGCTCCAAATGAACACTTGCAGATTCTACAAAAAGAGTGTTTCAAAACTGCTCTTTCAAAAGAAGTGTTCAACTCTGTGAGTTGGATTCATACTTCACAAAGCAGTTTCACAGAACGCTTCTGTTTAATTTTTATGGGAAGATATTCCCGTTTCCAACGAAGGCCAGAAATGGCTCCAAATATCCACTTGCAAATTCTGCCAAAACAGAGTTTCAAAACTGCTCTATCAAAAGGAAGGCTTATCGCTCCGAGTTGAATGCACACATCATAAAGGGTTTTCTGAGAATGCTTCGGCCTGGTTTATAAGTGAAGATATTTCCTTTTCCACCATAGGCCTCAAAGCGCTCCAAATGAACACTTGCAGATTCTACAAAAAGAGTGTTTCATAACTGCTCTAGCAAAGGAAAGGTTCAACTCTGTGAGTTGAACACACACATCACAAAGCAGTTTGTGAGAATGCTTCTGTCCAGTTTTTATGAGAAGATATTCCCGCTTCTAACAAAGGCCTGAAAGAGCTCCAAATATCCACTTGCAGATGCTGCAAAAAGACTCTTTCCAAACTGCTCCATGAAAAGGAAGGTTCAACTCTGTGAGTTTAATGCACACATCATAAAGAAGTTTCAAAGAATGCTTCTGTCTAGGTTTTATGTGAAGATATTTCCTTTTAAACCATAGGCCTCAAAGCGCTCCAAATGAACACTTGCAGATTCTACAAAAAGAGTGTTTCAAAACTGCTCTTTCAAAAGAAGTGTTCAACTCTGTGAGGTGGATTCATACTTCACAAAGCAGTTTCTCAGAACGCTTCTGTTTAGTTTTTATGGGAAGATATTCCCGTTTACAACGAAGGCCTGAAAGGGCTCCAAATAACCAATTGCAGATTCTGCAGAAACACAGTTTCAAAACTGCTCTATCAAAAGGAAGGCTTATCTCTCCGAGCTGAATGCACACATCATAAAGAGGTTTCTGAGAATGCTTCTCCCTGGTTTATAAGTGAAGATATTTCCTTTTCCACCATAGGCCTCAAAGCGCTCCAAATGAACACTTGCAGATTCTACAAAAAGAGTGTTTCAAAACAGCTCTTTCAAAGGAAGTGTTCAACTCTGTGAGTTGGATTCATACTACACAAAGCAGTTTCACAGAACGCTTCTCTTTAGTTTTTATGGGAAGATATTCCCGTTTCCAACGAAGGCCTGAAAGGGCTCCAAATATCCACTTGCAGATTCTGCAAAAATAGAGTTTCAAAACTGCTCTGTAAAAAGGAAGGCTTATCCCTCTCAGTTGAATGCAGACATCATAAAGAGGTTTCTGAGAATGCTTCTGCCTGGTTTATATGTGAAGATATTTCCTTTTCCACCATAGGCCTCAAAGCGCTCCAAATGAACACTTGCAGATTCTACAAAAGGAGTGTTTCATAACTGCTCTAGCAAAGGAAAGGTTCAACTCTGTGAGTTGAACACACACATCACAAAGCAGTTTGTGAGAATGCTTCTGTCCAGTTTTTATGAGAAGATATTCCCGCTTCTAACTAAGGCCTGAAAGAGGTACAAATATCCACTTGCAGATGCTGCAAAAAGAGTCTTTCCAAACTGCTCCATGAAAAGGAAGGTTCAACTCTGTGAGGTGAATGCACACATCATAAAGAAGTTTCAAAGAATGCTTCTGTCTAGGTTTTATGTGAAGATATTTCCTTTTCCACCATAGGCCTCAAAGCGCTCCAAATGAACACTTGCAGATTCTACAAAAGGAGTGTTTCATAACTGCTCTAGCAAAGGAAAGGTTCAACTCTGTCAGTTGAACACACACATCACAAAGCAGTTTGTGAGAATGCTTCTGTCCAGTTTTTATGAGAAGATATTCCCGCTTCTAACAAAGGCCTGAAAGAGCTCCAAATATCCACTTGCAGATGCTGCAAAAAGACTCTTTCCAAACTGCTCCATGAAAAGGAAGGTTCAACTCTGTGAGTTGAATGCACACATCATAAAGAAGTTTCAAAGAATGCTTCTGTCTAGGTTTTATGTGAAGATATTTCCTTTTCCACCATAGGCCTCAAAGCGCTCCAAATGAACACTTGCAGATTCTACAAAAAGAGTGTTTCATCACTGCTCTTTCAAAAGAAGTGTTCAACTCTGTGAGTTGGATTCATACTTCACAAAGCAGTTTCACAGAACGCTTCTGTTTAGTATTTATGGGAAGATATTCCCGTTTCCAACGAAGGCCTGAAAGGACTCCAAATATCCACTTGCAGATACTGCAAAAACACAGTTTCAAAACTGCTCTATCAAAAGGAAGGCTTATCCCTCCCAGTTGAATGCACACATCATAAAGAGGTTTCTGAGAATGCTTCTGCCTGGTTTATAAGTGAAGATATATCCTTTTCCACCATAGGCCTCAAAGCGCTCCAAATGAACACTTGCAGATTCTACAAAAAGAGTGTTTCAAAACTGCTCTTTCAAAAGAAGTGTTCAACTCTGTGAGGTGGATTCATACTTCACAAAGCAGTTTCACAGAACGCTTCTGTTTAGTTTCTATGGGAATATATTCCCGTTTCCAACGAAGGCCTGAAAGGGCTCCAAATAACCACTTGCAGATTCTGCAAAAACACAGTTTCAAAACTGCTGTATCAAAAGGAAGGCTTATCTCTCCGAGTTGAATGCACACATCATAAAGAGGTTTCTGAGAATGCTTCTGCCTGGTTTATAAGTGAAGATATTTCCTTTTCCACCATAGGCCTCAAAGCGCTCCAAATGAACACTTGCAGATTCTACAAAAAGAGTGTTTCAAAACTGCTCTTTCAAAAGAAGTGTTCAACTCTGTCAGTTGGATTCATACTTCACAAAGCAGTTTCACAGAACGCTTCTGTTTAGTTTTTATGGGAAGATATTCCCGTTTCCAACGAAGGCCTGAAAGGGCTCCAAATATCCACTTGCAGATTCTGCCAAAACAGAGTTTCAAAACTGCTCTATCAAAAGGAAGGCTTATCGCTCCGAGTTGAATGCACACATCATAAAGTGTTTTCTGATAATGCTTCTCCCTGGTTTATAAGTGAAGATATTTCCTTTTCCACCATAGGCCTCAAAGCGCTCCAAATGAACACTTGCAGATTCTACAAAAAGAGTGTTTCAAAACAGCTCTTTCAAAGGAAGTGTTCAACTCTGTGAGTTGGATTCATACTACACAAAGCAGTTTCAGAGAACGCTTCTGTTTAGTTTTTATGGGAAGATATTCCCGTTTCCAACGAAGGCCTGAAAGGGCTCCAAATATCCACTTGCAAATTCTGCAAAAACAGAGTTTCAAAACTGCTCTGTCAAAAGGAAGGCTTATCTCTCTGAGTTGAATGCAGACATCATAAAGAGGTTTCTGAGAATGCTTCTGCCTGGTTTATATGTGAAGATATTTCCTTTTCCACCATAGGCCTCAAAGCGCTCCAAATGAACACTAGCAGATTCTACAAAAAGAGTGTTTCTTAACTGCTCTAGCAAAGGAAAGGTTCAACTCTGTGAGTTGAACACACACATCACAAAGCAGTTTCTGAGAATGCTTCTGTCCAGTTTTTATTGGAAGATATTCCCGCTTCTAACAAAGGCCTGAAAGAGCTCCAAATATCCACTTGCAGATGCTGCAAAAAGACTCTTTCCAAACTGCTCCATGAAAAGGAATGTTCAACTCTGTGAGTTGAATGCACACATCATAATGAAGTTTCAAAGAATGCTTCTGTCTAGGTTTTATGTGAAGATATTTCCTTTTCCACCATAGGCCTCAAAGCGCTCCAAATGAACACTTGCAGATTCTACAAAAAGAGTGTTTCAAAACTGCTCTTTCAAAAGAAGTGTTCAACTCTGTGAGTTGGATTCATACTTCACAAAGCAGTTTCACAGAACGCTTCTGTTTAGTTTTTATGGGAAGATATTCCCGTTTCCAACGAAGGCCTGAAATGGCTCCAAATAACCACTTGCAGATTCTGCAGAAACACAGTTTCAAAACTGCTCTATCAAAAGGAAGGCTTATCTCTCCGAGCTGAAGGCACACATCATAAAGAGGTTTCTGAGAATGCTTCTGCCTGGTTTATATGTGAAGATATTTCCTTTTCCACCACAGGCCTCAAAGCGCTCCAAATGAACACTTGCAGATTCTACAAAAGGAGTGTTTCATAACTGCTCTAGCAAAGGAAATGTTCAACTCTGTGAGTTGAACACACACATCACAAAGCAGTTTGTGAGAATGCTTCTCTCCAGTTTTCAAGAGAAGATATTCCCGCTTCTAACAAAGGCCTGAAAGAGCTCCAAATATCCACTTGCAGATGCTGCAAAAAGACTCTTTCCAAACTGTTCCATGAAAAGGAATGTTCAACTCTGTGAGTTGAATGCACACCTCATAAAGAAGTTTCAAAGAATGCTTTTATCTAGGTTTTATGTGAAGATATTTCCTTTTCCACCATAGGCCTCAAAGTGCTCCAAATGAACACTTGCAGATTCTACAAAAAGAGTGTTTCAAAACTGCTCTTTCAAAAGAAGTGTTCAACTCTGTGAGTTAGATTCATACTTCACAAAGCAGTTTCAGAGAACGCTTCTGTTTAGTTTTTATGGGAAGATATTCCCGTTTCCAACGAAGGCCTGAAAGGGCTCCAAATATCCACTTGCAAATTCGGCAAAAATAGAGTTTGAAAACTGCTCTGTCAAAAGGAAGGTTCAACTCTGTGAGTTGAATGCACACATCATAAAGAAGTTTCAAAGAATGCTTCTGTCTAGGTTTTATGTGAAAATATTTCCTTTTCCACCATAGGCCTCAAAGCGCTCCAAATGAACACTTGCAGATTCTACACAAAGAGTGTTTCAAAACTGCTATTTCAAAAGAAGTGTTCAACTCTGTGAGTTGGATTCATACTTCACAAAGCAGTTTCACAGAACGCTTCTGTTTAGTATTTATGGGAGGATATTCCCGTTTCCAACGAAGGCCTGAAAGGACTCCAAATATCCACTTGCAGATTCTGCAAAAACACAGTTTCAAAACTGCTCTATCAAAAGGAAGGCTTATCTCTCCGAGTTGAATGCACACATCATAAAGAGGTTTCTGAGAATGCTTCTGCCTGGTTTATAAGTGAAGATATATCCTTTTCCACCATAGGCCTCAAAGCGCTCCAAATGAACACTTGCAGATTCTACAAAAAGAGTGTTTCAAAACTGCTCTTTCAAAAGAAGTGTTCAACTCTGTGAGGTGGATTCATACTTCACAAAGCAGTTTCACAGAACGCTTCTGTTTAGTTTCTATGGGAAGATATTCCCGTTTCCAACGAAGGCCTGAAAGGGCTCCAAATAACCACTTCCAGATTCTGCAAAAATAGAGTTTCAAAACTGCTCTGTCAAAAGGAAGGCTTATCTCTCTGAGTTGAATGCAGACATCATAAAGAAGTGTCTGAGAATGCTTCTGCCTGGTTTATATGTGAAGACATTTCCTTTTCCACCATAGGCCTCAAAGCGCTCCAAATGAACACTTGCAGATTCTACAAAAGGAGTGTTTCATAACTGCTCTAGCAAAGGAAAGGTTCAACTCTGTCAGTTGAACACACACATCACAAAGCAGTTTGTGAGAATGCTTCTGTCCAGTTTTTATGAGAAGATATTCCCGCTTCTAACAAAGGCCTGAAAGAGGTCTAAATATCCACTTGCAGATGCTGCATAAAGAGTCTTTCCAAACTGCTCCATGAAAAGGAAGGTTCAACTCTGTGAGTTGAATGCACACATCATAAAGAAGTTTCAAAGAATGCTTCTGTCTAGGTTTTATGTGAAGATATTTCCTTTTCCACCATAGGCCTCAAAGCGCTCCAAATGAACACTTGCAGATTCTACAAAAAGAGTGTTTCATCACTGCTCTTTCAAAAGAAGTGTTCAACTCTGTGAGTTGGATTCATACTTCACAAAGCAGTTTCACAGAACGCTTCTGTTTAGTATTTATGGGAAGATATTCCCGTTTCCAACGAAGGCCTGAAAGGACTCCAAATATCCACTTGCAGATTCTGCAAAAACACAGTTTCAAAACTGCTCTATCAAAAGGAAGGCTTATCTCTCCGAGTTGAATGCACACATCATAAAGAGGTTTCTGAGAATGCTTCTGCCTGGTTTATAAGTGAAGATATATCCTTTTCCACCATAGGCCTCAAAGCGCTCCAAATGAACACTTGCATATTCTTCAAAAAGAGTGTTTCAAAACTGCTCTTTCAAAAGAAGTGTTCAACTCTGTGAGGTGGATTCATACTTCACAAAGCAGTTTCACAGAACGCTTCTGTTTAGTTTCTATGGGAATATATTCCCGTTTCCAACGAAGGCCTGAAAGGGCTCCAAATAACCACTTGCAGATTCTGCAAAAACACAGTTTCAAAACTGCTCTATCAAAAGAAAGGCTTATCTCTCCGAGTTGAATGCACACATCATAAAGAGGTTTCTGAGAATGCTTCTGCCTGGTTTATAAGTGAAGATATTTCCTTTTCCACCATAGGCCTCAAAGCGCTCCAAATGAACACTTGCAGATTCTACAAAAAGAGTGTTTCAAAACTGCTCTTTCAAAAGAAGTGTTCAACTCTGTGAGTTGGATTCATACTTCACAAGGCAGTTTCACAGAACGCTTCTGTTTAGTTTTTATGGGAAGATATTCCCGTTTCCAACGAAGGCCTGAAATGGCTCCAAATATCCACTTGCAGATTTTGCCAAAACAGAGTTTCAAAACTGCTCTATCAAAAGGAAGGCTTATCACTCCGAGTTCAATGCACACATCATAAAGTGTTTTCTGAGAATGCTTCTGCCTGGTTTATAAGTGAAGATATTTACTTTTCCACCATAGGCCTCAAAGCGCTAGAAATGAACACTTGCAGATTCTACAAAAAGAGTGTTTCATAACTGCTCTAGCAAAGGAAAGGTTCAACTCTGTCAGTTGAACAGACACATCACAAAGCAGTTTCTGAGAATGCTTCTGTCCAGTTTTTATGAGAAGATATTCCTGCTTCTAACAAAGGCCTGAAAGAGCTCCAAATATCCACTTGCAGATGCTGCAAAAAGAGTCTTTCCAAACTGCTCCATGAAAAGGAAGGTTCAACTCTGTCAGTTGAATGCACACATCATAAAGCAGTTTCAAAGAATGCTTCTGTCCAGGTTTTATGTGAAGATATTTCCTTTTCCACCATAGGCCTCAAAGCGCTCCAAATGAACACTTGCAGATTCTACAAAAAGAGTGTTTCAAAACTGCTCTTTCAAAAGAAGTGTTCAACTCTGTGAGTTGGATTCATACGTCACAAAGCAGTTTCTCAGAACGCTTCTGTTTAGTTTTTATGGGAAGATATTCCCGTTTCCAACGAAGGTCTCAAAGGGCTCCGAATAACCACTTGCAGAGTCTGCAAAAACATAGTTTCAAAACTGCTCTATCAAAAGGAAGGCTTATCTCTCCGAGCTGAATGCACACATCATAAAGAGGTTTCTGAGAATGCTTCTGCCTGGTTTATATGTGAAGATATTTCCTTTTCCACCATAGGCCTCAAAGCGCTCCAAATGAACACTTGCAGATTCTACAAAAGGAGTGTTTCATAACTGCTCTAGCAAAGGAAAGGTTCAACTCTGTCAGTTGAACACACACATCACAAAGCAGTTTGTGAGAATGCTTCTGTCCAGTTTTTATGAGAAGATATTCCCGCTTCTAACAAAGGCCTGAAAGAGGTCCAAATATCCACTTGCAGATGCTGCAAAAAGAGTCTTTCCAAACTGCTCCATGAAAAGGAAGGTTCAACTCTGTGAGTTGAATGCACACATCATAAAGAAGTTTCAAAGAATGCTTCTGTCTAGGTTTTATGTGAAGATATTTCCTTTTCCACCATAGGCCTCAAAGCGCTCCAAATGAACACTTGCAGATTCTACAAAAAGAGTGTTTCATAACTGCTCTAGCAAAGGAAAGGTTCAACTCTGTGAGTTGAACACACACATCACAAAGCAGTTTCTGAGAATGCTTCTGTCCAGTTTTTATTGGAAGATATTCCCGCTTCTAACAAAGGCCTGAAAGAGCTCCAAATATCCACTTGCAGATGCTGCAAAAAGACTCTTTCCAAACTGCTCCATGAAAAGGAATGTTCAACTCTGTGAGTTGAATGCACACATCATAATGAAGTTTCAAAGAATGCTTCTGTCTAGGTTTTATGTGAAGATATTTCCTTTTCCACCATAGGCCTCAAAGCGCTCCAAATGAACACTTGCAGATTCTACAAAAAGAGTGTTTCAAAACTGCTCTTTCAAAAGAAGTGTTCAAGTCTGTGAGTTGGATTCATACTTCACAAAGCAGTTTCACAGAACGCTTCTGTTTAGTTTTTATGGGAAGATATTCCCGTTTCCAACGAAGGCCTGAAATGGCTCCAAATAACCACTTGCAGATTCTGCAGAAACACAGTTTCAAAACTGCTCTATCAAAAGGAAGGCTTATCTCTCCGAGCTGAATGCACACATCATAAAGAGGTTCCTGAGAATGCTTCTCCCTGGTTTATAAGTGAAGATATTTCCTTTTCCACTATAGGCCTCAAAGCGCTCCAAATGAACACTTGCAGATTCTACAAAAAGAGTGTTTCAAAACAGCTCTTTCAAAGGAAGTGTTCAACTCTGTGAGTTGGATTCATACTACACAAAGCAGTTTCACAGAACGCTTCTCTTTAGTTTTTATGGGAAGATATTCCCGTTTCCAACGAAGGCCTGAAAGGGCTCAAAATATCCACTTGCAGATTCTGCAAAAATAGAGTTTCAAAACTGCTCTGTTAAAAGGAAGGCTTATCTCTCTGAGTTGTATGCAGACATCATAAAGAGGTTTCTGAGAATGCTTCTGCCTGGTTTATATGTGAAGATATTTCCTTTTCCACCATAGGCCTCAAAGCGCTCCAAATGAACACTTGCAGATTCTACAAAAGGAGTGTTTCATAACTGCTCTATCAAAGGAAATGTTCAACTCTGTGAGTTGAACACACACATCACAAAGCAGTTTGTGAGAATGCTTCTCTCCAGTTTTTAAGAGAAGATATTCCCGCTTCTAACAAAGGCCTGAAAGAGCTCCAAATATCCACTTGCAGATGCTGCAAAAAGACTCTTTCCAAACTGCTCCATGAAAAGGAATGTTCAACTCTGTGAGTTGAATGCACACATCATAAAGAAGTTTCAAAGAATGCTTTTATCTAGGTTTTATGTGAAGATATTTCCTTTTCCACCATAGGCCTCAAAGCGCTCCAAATGAACACTTGCAGATTCTACAAAAAGAGTGTTTCAAAACTGCTCTTTCAAAAGAAGTGTTCAACTCTGTGAGTTAGATTCATACTTCACAAAGCAGTTTCACAGAACGCTTCTGTTTAGTTTTTATGGGAAGATATTCCCGTTTCCAACGAAGGCCTGAAAGGGCTCCAAATATCCACTTGCAAATTCGGCAAAAATAGAGTTTCAAAACTGCTCTGTCAAAAGGAAGGTTCAACTCTGTGAGTTGAATGCACACATCATAAAGAAGTTTCAAAGAATGCTTCTGTCTAGGTTTTATGTGAAGATATTTCCTTTTCCACCATAGGCCTCAAAGCGCTCCAAATGAACACTTGCAGATTCTACAAAAAGAGTGTTTCAAAACTGCTCTTTCAAAAGAAGTGTTCAACTCTGTGAGTTGGATTCATACTTCACAAAGCAGTTTCACAGAACGCTTCTGTTTAGTATTTATGGGAGGATATTCCCGTTTCCAACGAAGGCCTGAAAGGACTCCAAATATCCACTTGCAGATTCTGCAAAAACACAGTTTCAAAACTGCTCTATCAAAAGGAAGGCTTATCTCTCCGAGTTGAATGCACACATCATAAAGAGGTTTCTGAGAATGCTTCTGCCTGGTTTATAAGTGAAGATATATCCTTTTCCACCATAGGCCTCAAAGCGCTCCAAATGAACACTTGCAGATTCTACAAAAAGAGTGTTTCAAAACGGCTCTTTCAAAAGAAGTGTTCAACTCTGTGGGGTGGATTCATACTTCACAAGGCAGTTTCACAGAACGCTTCTGTTTAGTTTCTATGGGAAGTTATTCCCGTTTCCAACGAAGGCCTGAAAGGGCTCCAAATAACCACTTGCAGATTCTGCAAAAATAGAGCTTCAAAACTGCTCTGTCAAAAGGAAGGCTTATCTCTCTGAGTTGAATGCAGACATCATAAAGAAGTTTCTGAGAATGCTTCTGCCTGGTTTATATGTGAAGACATTTCCTTTTCCACCATAGGCCTCAAAGCGCTCCAAATGAACACTTGCAGATTCTACAAAAAGAGTGTTTCATAACTGCTCTAGCAAAGGAAAGGTTGAACTCTGTGAGTTGAACACACACATCACAAAGCAGTTTGTGAGAATGCTTCTGTCCAGTTTTTATTGGAAGATATTCCCGCTTCTAACAAAGGCCTGAAAGAGCTCCAAATATCCACTTGCAGATGCTGCAAAAAGACTCTTTCCAAACTGCTCCATGAAAAGGAAGGTTCAACTCTGTGAGTTGAATGCACACATCATAAAGAAGTTTCAAAGAATGCTTCTGTCTAGGTTTTATGTGAAGATATTTCCTTTTCCACCATAGGCCTCAAAGCGCTCCAAATGAACATTTGCAGATTCTACAAAAAGAGTGTTTATAAACTGCTCTTTCAAAAGAAGTGTTCAACTCTGTGAGTTGGATTCATACTTCACAAAGCAGTTTCACAAAACGCTTCTGTTTAGTATTTTTGGGAAGATATTCCCGTTACCAACGAAGGCCTGAAAGGACTCCAAATATCCATTTGCAGATTCTGCAAAAACACAGTTTCAAAACTGCTCTATCAAAAGAAAGGCTTATCTCTCCGAGTTGAATGCACACATCATAAAGAGGTTTCTGAGAATGCTTCTGCCTGGTTTATAAGTGCAGATATTTCCTTTTCCACCATAGGCCTCAAAGCGCTCCAAATGAACACTTGCAGATTCTACAAAAAGAGTGTTTCAAAACTGCTCTTTCAAAAGAAGTGTTCAACTCTGTGAGTTGGATTCATACTTCACAAAGCAGTTTCACAGAACGCTTCTGTTTAGTTTTTATGGGAAGATATTCCCGTTTCCAACGAAGGCCTGAAATGGCTCCAAATAACCACTTGCAGATTCTGCAGAAACACAGTTTCAAAACTGCTCTATCAAAAGGAAGGCTTATCTCTCCGAGCTGAATGCACACATCATAAAGAGATTTCTGAGAATGCTTCTCCCTGGTTTATAAGTGAAGATATTTCCTTTTCCACTATAGGTCTCAAAGCGCTCCAAATGAACACTTGCAGATTCTACAAAAAGAGTGTTTCAAAACAGCTCTTTCAAAGGAAGTGTTCAACTCTGTGAGGTGGATTCATACTTCACAAAGCAGTTTCACAGAACGCTTCTGTTTAGTTTCTATGGGAATATATTCCCGTTTCCAACGAAGGCCTGAAAGGGCTCCAAATAACCACTTGCAGATTCTGCAAAAACACAGTTTCAAAACTGCTCTATCAAAAGAAAGGCTTATCTCTCCGAGTTGAATGCACACATCATAAAGAGGTTTCTGAGAATGTTTCTGCCTGGTTTATAAGTGAAGATATTTCCTTTTCCACCATAGGCCTCAAAGCGCTCCAAATGAACACTTGCAGATTCTACAAAAAGAGTGTTTCAAAACAGCTCTTTCAAAGGAAGTGTTCAACTCTGTGAGTTGGATTCATACTACACAAAGCAGTTTCACAGAACGCTTCTGTTTAGTTTTTATGGGAAGATATTCCCGTTTCCAACGAAGGCCTGAAAGGGCTCCAAATATTCACTTGCAAATTCTGCAAAAACAGAGTTTCAAAACTGCTCTGTCAAAAGGAAGGCTTATCTCTCCGAGTTGAATGCACACATCATAAAGAGGTTTCTGAGAATGCTTCTGCCTGGTTTATAAGTGAAGATATTTCCTTTTCCACCATAGGCCTCAAAGCGCTCCAAATGAACACTTGCAGATTCTACAAAAAGAGTGTTTCAAAACAGCTCTTTCAAAGGAAGTGTTCAACTCTGTGTGTTGGATTCATACTACACAAAGCAGTTTCACAGAACGCTTCTGTTTAGTTTTTATGGGAAGATATTCCCGTTTCCAACGAAGGCCTGAAAGGGCTCCAAGTATCCACTTGGAAATTCTGCAAAAACAGAGTTTCAAAACTGCTCTGTCAAAAGGAAGGCTTATCTCTCTGAGTTGAATGCAGACATCATAAAGAGGTTTCTGAGAATGCTTCTGCCTGGTTTATATGTGAGGATATTTCCTTTTCCACCATAGGCCTCAAAGCGCTCCAAATGAACACTTGCAGATTCTACAAACAGAGTGTTTCATAACTGCTCTAGCAAAGGAAAGGTTCAACTCTGTGAGTTGAACACACACATCACAAAGCAGTTTCTGAGAATGCTTCTGTCCAGTTTTTATTGGAAGATATTCCCGCTTCTAAAAAAGGCCTGAAAGAGCTCCAAATATCCACTTGCAGATGCTGCAAAAAGACTCTTTCCAAACTGCTCCATGAAAAGGAATGTTCAACTCTGTGAGTTGAATGCACACATCATAATGAAGTTTCAAAGAATGCTTCTGTCTAGGTTTTATGTGAAGATATTTCCTATTCCACCATAGGCCTCAAAGCGCTCCAAATGAACACTTGCAGATTCTACAAAAAGAGTGATTCAAAACTGCTCTTTCAAAAGAAGAGTTCAAGTCTGTGAGTTGGATTCATACTTCACAAAGCAGTTTCACAGAACGCTTCTGTTTAGTTTTTATGGGAAGATATTCCCGTCTCCAACGAAGGCCTGAAATGGCTCCAAATAACCACTTGCAGATTCTGCAGAAACACAGTTTCAAAACTGCTCTATCAAAAGGAAGGCTTATCTCTCCGAGCTGAATGCACACATCATAAAGAGGTTCCTGAGAATGCTTCTCCCTGGTTTATAAGTGAAGATATTTCCTTTTCCACTATAGGCCTCAAAGCGCTCCAAATGAACACTTGCAGATTCTACAAAAAGAGTGTTTCAAAACAGCTCTTTCAAAGGAAGTGTTCAACTCTGTGAGTTGGATTCATACTACAGAAAGCAGTTTCACAGAACGCTTCTCTTTAGTTTTTATGGGAAGATATTCCCGTTTCCAACGAAGGCCTGAAAGGGCTCAAAATATCCACTTGCAGATTCTGCAAAAATAGAGTTTCAAAACTGCTCTGTTAAAAGGAAGGCTTATCTCTCTGAGTTGTATGCAGACATCATAAAGAGGTTTCTGAGAATGCTTCTGCCTGGTTTATATGTGAAGATATTTCCTTTTCCACCATAGGCCTCAAAGCGCTCCAAATGAACACTTGCAGATTCTACAAAAGGAGTGTTTCATAACTGCTCTAGCAAAGGAAATGTTCAACTCTGTGAGTTGAACACACACATCACAAAGCAGTTTGTGAGAATGCTTCTCTCCAGTTTTTAAGAGAAGATATTCCCGCTTCTAACAAAGGCCTGAAAGAGCTCCAAATATCCACTTGCAGATGCTGCAAAAAGACTCTTTCCAAACTGCTCCATGAAAAGGAATGTTCAACTCTGTGAGTTGAATGCACACATCATAAAGAAGTTTCAAACAATGCTTTTATCTAGGTTTTATGTGAAGATATTTCCTTTTCCACCATAGGCCTCAAAGCGCTCCAAATGAACACTTGCAGATTCTACAAAAAGAGTGTTTCAAAACTGCTCTTTCAAAAGAAGTGTTCAACTCTGTGAGTTAGATTCATACTTCACAAAGCAGTTTCAGAGAACGCTTCTGTTTAGTTTTTATGGGAAGATATTCCCGTTTCCAACGAAGGCCTGAAAGGGCTCCAAATATCCACTTGCAAATTCGGCAAAAATAGAGTTTGAAAACGGCTCTGTCAAAAGGAAGGTTCAACTCTGTGAGTTGAATGCACACATCATAAAGAAGTTTCAAAGAATGCTTCTGTCTAGGTTTTATGTGAAGATATTTCCTTTTCCACCATAGGCCTCAAAGCGCTCCAAATGAACACTTGCAGATTCTACAAAAAGAGTGTTTCAAAACTGCTATTTCAAAAGAAGTGTTCAACTCTGTGAGTTGGATTCATACTTCACAAAGCAGTTTCACAGAACGCTTCTGTTTAGTATTTATGGGAGGATATTCCCGTTTCCAACGAAGGCCTGAAAGGACTCCAAATATCCACTTGCAGATTCTGCAAAAACACAGTTTCAAAACTGCTCTATCAAAAGGAAGGCTTATCTCTCCGAGTTGAATGCACACATCATAAAGAGGTTTCTGAGAATGCTTCTGCCTGGTTTATAAGTGAAGATATATCCTTTTCCACCATAGGCTTCAAAGCGCTCCTAATGAACACTTGCAGATTCTACAAAAAGAGTGTTTCAAAACTGCTCTTTCAAAAGAAGTGTTCAACTCTGTGAGGTGGATTCATACTTCACAAAGCAGTTTCACAGAACGCTTCTGTTTAGTTTCTATGGGAAGATATTCCCGTTTCCAACGAAGGCCTGAAAGGGCTCCAAATAACCACTTCCAGATTCTGCAAAAATAGAGTTTCAAAACTGCTCTGTCAAAAGGAAGGCTTATCTCTCTGAGTTGAATGCAGACATCATAAAGAAGTTTCCGAGAATGCTTCTGCCTGGTTTATATGTGAAGACATTTCCTTTTCCACCATAGGCCTCAAAGCGCTCCAAATGAACACTTGCAGATTCTACAAAAGGAGTGTTTCATAACTGCTCTAGCAAAGGAAAGGTTCAACTCTGTCAGTTGAACACACACATCACAAAGCAGTTTGTGAGAATGCTTCTGTCCAGTTTTTATGAGAAGATATTCCCGCTTCTAACAAAGGCCTGAAAGAGGTCCAAATATCCACTTGCAGATGCTGCAAAAAGAGTCTTTCCAAACTGCTCCATGAAAAGGAAGGTTCAACTCTGTGAGTTGAATGCACACATCATAAAGAAGTTTCAAAGAATGCTTCTGTCTAGGTTTTATGTGAAGATATTTCCTTTTCCACCATAGGCCTCAAAGCGCTCCAAATGAACACTTGCAGATTCTACAAAAAGAGTGTTTCAAAACTGCTCTTTCAAAAGAAGTGTTCAACTCTGTGAGTTGGATTCATACTTCACAAAGCAGTTTCACAGAACGCTTCTGTTAAGTATTTATGGGAAGATATTCCCGTTTCCAACGAAGGCCTGAAAGGACTCCAAATATCCACTTGCAGATTCTGCAAAAACACAGTTTCAAAACTGCTCTATCAAAAGGAAGGCTTATCTCTCCGAGTTGAATGCACACATCATAAAGAGGTTTCTGAGAATGCTTCTGCCTGGTTTATAAGTGAAGATATATCCTTTTCCACCATAGGCCTCAAAGCGCTCCAAATGAACACTTGCAGATTCTACAAAAAGAGTGTTTCAAAACTGCTCTTTCAAAAGAAGTGTTCAACTCTGTGAGGTGGATTCATACTTCACAAAGCAGTTTCACAGAACGCTTCTGTTTAGTTTCTATGGGAATATATTCCCGTTTCCAACGAAGGCCTGAAAGGGCTCCAAATAACCACTTTCAGATTCTGCAAAAACACACTTTCAAAACTGCTCTATCAAAAGAAAGTCTTATCTCTCCGAGTTGAATGCACACATCATAAAGAGGTTTCTGAGAATGCTTCTGCCTGGTTTATAAGTGAAGATATTTCCTTTTCCACCATAGGCCTCAAAGCGCTCCAAATGAACACTTGCAGATTCTACAAAAAGAGTGTTTCAAAACAGCTCTTTCAAAGGAAGTGTTCAACTCTGTGAGTTGGATACATACTACACAAAGCAGTTTCACAGAACGCTTCTGTTTAGTTTTTATGGGAAGATATTCCCGTTTCCAATGAAGGCCTGAAAGGGCTCCAAATATTCACTTGCAAATTCTGCAAAAACAGAGTTTCAAAACTGCTCTGTCAAAAGGAAGGCTTATCTCTCTGAGTTGAATGCAGACATCATAAAGAGGTTTCTGAGAATGCTTCTGCCTGGTTTATATGTGAAGATATTTCCTTTTCCACCATAGGCATCAAAGCGCTCCAAATGAACACTTGCAGATTCTACAAAAAGAGTGTTTCATAACTGCTCTAGCAAAGGAAAGGTTCAACTCTGTGAGTTGAACACACACATCACAAAGCAGTTTCTGAGAATGCTTCTGTCCAGTTTTTATTGGAAGATATTCCCGCTTCTAACAAAGGCCTGAAAGAGCTCCAAATATCCACTTGCAGATGCTGCAAAAAGACTCTTTCCAAACTGCTCCATGAAAAGGAATGTTCAACTCTGTGAGTTGAATGCACACATCATAATGAAGTTTCAAAGAATGCTTCTGTCTAGGTTTTATGTGAAGATATTTCCTTTTCCACCATAGGCCTCAAAGCGCTCCAAATGAACACTTGCAGATTCTACAAAAAGAGTGTTTCAAAACTGCTCTTTCAAAAGAAGTGTTCAAGTCTGTGAGTTGGATTCATACTTCACAAAGCAGTTTCACAGAACGCTTCTGTTTAGTTTTTATGGGAAGATATTCCCGTTTCCAACGAAGGCCTGAAATGGCTCCAAATAACCACTTGCAGATTCTGCACAAACACAGTTTCAAAACTGCTCTATCAAAAGGAAGGCTTATCTCTCCGAGCTGAATGCACACATCATAAAGAGGTTTCTGAGAATGCTTCTCCCTGGTTTATAAGTGAAGATATTTCCTTTTCCACTATAGGCCTCAAAGCGCTCCAAATGAACACTTGCAGATTCTACAAAAAGAGTGTTTCAAAACAGCTCTTTCAAAGGAAGTGTTCAACTCTGTGAGTTGGATTCATACTACACAAAGCAGTTTCACAGAACGCTTCTCTTTAGTTTTTATGGGAAGATATTCCCGTTTCCAACGAAGGCCTGAAAGGGCTCAAAATATCCACTTGCAGATTCTGCAAAAATAGAGTTTCAAAACTGCTCTGTTAAAAGGAAGGCTTATCTCTCTGAGTTGTATGCAGACATCATAAAGAGGTTTCTGAGAATGCTTCTGCCTGGTTTATATGTGAAGATATTTCCTTTTCCACCATAGGCCTCAAAGCGCTCCAAATGAACACTTGCAGATTCTACAAAAGGAGTGTTTCATAACTTCTCTAGCAAAGGAAATGTTCAACTCTGTGAGTTGAACACACACATCACAAAGCAGTTTGTGAGAATGCTTCTCTCCAGTTTTTAAGAGAAGATATTCCCGCTTCTAACAAAGGCCTGAAAGAGCTCCAAATATCCACTTGCAGATGCTGCAAAAAGACTCTTTCCAAACTGCTCCATGAAAAGGAATGTTCAACTCTGTGAGTTGAATGCACACATCATAAAGAAGTTTCAAAGAATGCTTTTATCTAGGTTTTATGTGAAGATATTTCCTTTTCCACCATAGGCCTCAAAGCGCTCCAAATGAACACTTGCAGATTCTACAAAAAGAGTGTTTCAAAACTGCTCTTTCAAAAGAAGTGTTCAACTCTGTGAGTTAGATTCATACTTCACAAAGCAGTTTCAGAGAACGCTTCTGTTTAGTTTTTATGGGAAGATATTCCCGTTTCCAACGAAGGCCTGAAAGGGCTCCAAATATCCACTTGCAAATTCGGCAAAAATAGAGTTTCAAAACGGCTCTGTCAAAAGGAAGGTTCAACTCTGTGAGTTGAATGCACACATCATAAAGAAGTTTCAAAGAATGCTTCTGTCTAGGTTTTATGTGAAGATATTTCCTTTTCCACCATAGGCCTCAAAGCGCTCCAAATGAACACTTGCAGATTCTACAAAAAGAGTGTTTCAAAACTGCTATTTCAAAAGAAGTGTTCAACTCTGTGAGTTGGATTCATACTTCACAAAGCAGTTTCACAGAACGCTTCTGTTTAGTATTTATGGGAGGATATTCCCGTTTCCAACGAAGGCCTGAAAGGACTCCAAATATCCACTTGCAGATTCTGCAAAAACACAGTTTCAAAACTGCTCTATCAAAAGGAAGGCTTATCTCTCCGAGTTGAATGCACACATCATAAAGAGGTTTCTGAGAATGCTTCTGCCTGGTTTATAAGTGAAGATATATCCTTTTCCACCATAGGCCTCAAAGCGCTCCAAATGAACACTTGCAGATTCTACAAAAAGAGTGTTTCAAAACTGCTCTTTCAAAAGAAGTGTTCAACTCTGTGAGGTGGATTCATACTTCACAAAGCAGTTTCACAGAACGCTTCTGTTTAGTTTCTATGGGAAGATATTCCCGTTTCCAACGAAGGCCTGAAAGGGCTCCAAATAACCACTTCCAGATTCTGCAAAAATAGAGTTTCAAAACTGCTCTGTCAAAAGGAAGGCTTATCTCTCTGAGTTGAATGCAGACATCATAAAGAAGTTTCTGAGAATGCTTCTGCCTGGTTTATATGTGAAGACATTTCCTTTTCCACCATAGGCCTCAAAGCGCTCCAAATGAACACTTGCAGATTCTACAAAAGGAGTGTTTCATAACTGCTCTAGCAAAGGAAAGGTTCAACTCTGTCAGTTGAACACACACATCACAAAGCAGTTTGTGAGAATGCTTCTGTCCAGTTTTTATGAGAAGATATTCCCGCTTCTAACAAAGGCCTGAAAGAGGTCCAAATATCCACTTGCAGATGCTGCAAAAAGAGTCTTTCCAAACTGCTCCATGAAAAGGAAGGTTCAACTCTGTGAGTTGAATGCACACATCATAAAGAAGTTTCAAAGAATGCTTCTGTCTAGGTTTTATGTGAAGATATTTCCTTTTCCACCATAGGCCTCAAAGCGCTCCAAATGAACACTTGCAGATTCTACAAAAAGAGTGTTTCATCACTGCTCTTTCAAAAGAAGTGTTCAACTCTGTGAGTTGGATTCATACTTCACAAAGCAGTTTCACAGAACGCTTCTGTTTAGTATTTATGGGAAGATATTCCCGTTTCCAACGAAGGCCTGAAAGGACTCCAAATATCCACTTGCAGATTCTGCAAAAACACAGTTTCAAAACTGCTCTATCAAAAGGAAGGCTTATCTCTCCGAGTTGAATGCACACATCATAAAGAGGTTTCTGAGAATGCTTCTGCCTGGTTTATAAGTGAAGATATATCCTTTTCCACCATAGGCCTCAAAGCGCTCCAAATGAACACTTGCATATTCTACAAAAAGAGTGTTTCAAAACTGCTCTTTCAAAAGAAGTGTTCAACTCTGTGAGGTGGATTCATACTTCACAAAGCAGTTTCACAGAACGCTTCTGTTTAGTTTCTATGGGAATATATTCCCGTTTCCAACGAAGGCCTGAAAGGGCTCCAAATAACCACTTGCAGATTCTGCAAAAACACAGTTTCAAAACTGCTCTATCAAAAGAAAGGCTTATCTCTCCGAGTTGAATGCACACATCATAAAGAGGTTTCTGAGAATGTTTCTGCCTGGTTTATAAGTGAAGATATTTCCTTTTCCACCATAGGCCTCAAAGCGCTCCAAATGAACACTTGCAGATTCTACAAAAAGAGTGTTTCAAAACAGCTCTTTCAAAGGAAGTGTTCAACTCTGTGAGTTGGATTCATACTACACAAAGCAGTTTCACAGAACGCTTCTGTTTAGTTTTTATGGGAAGATATTCCCGTTTCCAACGAAGGCCTGAAAGGGCTCCAAATATTCACTTGCAAATTCTGCAAAAACAGAGTTTCAAAACTGCTCTGTCAAAAGGAAGGCTTATCTCTCTGAGTTGAATGCAGACATCATAAAGAAGTTTCTGAGAATGCTTCTGCCTGGTTTATATGTGAAGATATTTCCTTTTCCACCATAGGCCTCAAAGCGCTCCAAATGAACACTTGCAGATTCTACAAAAAGAGTGTTTCATAAATGCTCTAGCAAAGGAAAGGTTCAACTCTGTGAGTTGAACACACACATCACAAAGCAGTTTCTGAGAATGCTTCTGTCCAGTTTTTATTGGAAGATATTCCCGCTTCTAACAAAGGCCTGAAAGAGCTCCAAATATCCACTTGCAGATGCTGCAAAAAGACTCTTTCCAAACTGCTCCATGAAAAGGAATGTTCAACTCTGTGAGTTGAATGCACACATCATAATGAAGTTTCAAAGAATGCTTCTGTCTAGGTTTTATGTGAAGGTATTTCCTTTTCCACCATAGGCCTCAAAGCGCTCCAAATGAACACTTGCAGATTCTACAAAAAGAGTGTTTCAAAACTGCTCTTTCAAAAGAAGTGTTCAAGTCTGTGAGTTGGATTCATACTTCACAAAGCAGTTTCACAGAACGCTTCTGTTTAGTTTTTATGGGAAGATATTCCCGTTTCCAACGAAGGCCTGAAATGGCTCCAAATAACCACTTGCAGATTCTGCACAAACACAGTTTCAAAACTGCTCTATCAAAAGGAAGGCTTATCTCTCCGAGCTGAATGCACACATCATAAAGAGGTTTCTGAGAATGCTTCTCCCTGGTTTATAAGTGAAGATATTTCCTTTTCCACTATAGGCCTCAAAGCGCTCCAAATGAACACTTGCAGATTCTACAAAAAGAGTGTTTCAAAACAGCTCTTTCAAAGGAAGTGTTCAACTCTGTGAGTTGGATTCATACTACACAAAGCAGTTTCACAGAACGCTTCTCTTTAGTTTTTATGGGAAGATATTCCCGTTACCAACGAAGGCCTGAAAGGGCTCAAAATATCCACTTGCAGATTCTGCAAAAATAGAGTTTCAAAACTGCTCTGTTAAAAGGAAGGCTTATCTCTCTGAGTTGTATGCAGACATCATAAAGAGGTTTCTGAGAATGCTTCTGCCTGGTTTATAGGTGAAGATATTTCCTTTTCCACCATAGGCCTCAAAGCGCTCCAAATGAACACTTGCAGATTCTACAAAAGGAGTGTTTCATAACTGCTCTAGCAAAGGAAATGTTCAACTCTGTGAGTTGAACACACACATCACAAAGCAGTTTGTGAGAATGCTTCTCTCCAGTTTTTAAGAGAAGATATTCCCGCTTCTAACAAAGGCCTGAAAGAGCTCCAAATATCCACTTGCAGATGCTGCAAAAAGACTCTTTCCAAACTGCTCCATGAAAAGGAATGTTCAACTCTGTGAGTTGAATGCACACATCATAAAGAAGTTTCAAAGAATGCTTTTATCTAGGTTTTATGTGAAGATATTTCCTTTTCCACCATAGGCCTCAAAGCGCTCCAAATGAACACTTGCAGATTCTACAAAAAGAGTGTTTCAAAACTGCTCTTTCAAAAGAAGTGTTCAACTCTGTGAGTTAGATTCATACTTCACAAAGCAGTTTCACAGAACGCTTCTGTTTAGTTTTTATGGGAAGATATTCTCGTTTCCAACGAAGGCCTGAAAGGGCTCCAAATATCCACTTGCAAATTCGGCAAAAATAGAGTTTCAAAACTGCTCTGTCAAAAGGAAGGTTCAACTCTGTGAGTTGAATGCACACATCATAAAGAAGTTTCAAAGTATGCTTCTGTCTAGGTTTTATATGAAGATATTTCCTTTTCCACCATAGGCCTCAAAGCGTTCCAAATGAACACTTGCAGATTCTACAAAAAGAGTGTTTCATCACTGCTCTTTCAAAAGAAGTGTTCAACTCTGTGAGTTGGATTCATACTTCACAAAGCAGTTTCACAGAACGCTTCTGTTTAGTATTTATGGGAAGATATTCCCCTTTTCCAACGAAGGCCTGAAAGGACTCCAAATATCCACTTGCAGATTCTGCAAAAACACAGTTTCAAAACTGCTCTATCAAAAGGAAGGCTTATCTCTCCGAGTTGAATGCACACATCATAAAGAGGTTTCTGAGAATGCTTCTGCCTGGTTTATAAGTGAAGATATTTCCTTTTCCACCATAGGCCTCAAAGCGCTCCAAATGAACACTTGCAGATTCTACAAAAAGAGTGTTTCAAAACAGCTCTTTCAAAGGAAGTGTTCAACTCTGTGTGTTGGATTCATACTACACAAAGCAGTTTCACAGAACGCTTCTGTTTAGTTTTTATGGGAAGATATTCCCGTTTCCAACGAAGGCCTGAAAGGGCTCCAAGTATCCACTTGGAAATTCTGCAAAAACAGAGTTTCAAAACTGCTCTGTCAAAAGGAAGGCTTATCTCTCTGAGTTGAATGCAGACATCATAAAGAGGTTTCTGAGAATGCTTCTGCCTGGTTTATATGTGAGGATATTTCCTTTTCCACCATAGGCCTCAAAGCGCTCCAAATGAACACTTGCAGATTCTACAAAAAGAGTGTTTCATAACTGCTCTAGCAAAGGAAAGGTTCAACTCTGTGAGTTGAACACACACATCACAAAGCAGTTTCTGAGAATGCTTCTGTCCAGTTTTTATTGGAAGATATTCCCGCTTCTAAAAAAGGCCTGAAAGAGCTCCAAATATCCACTTGCAGATGCTGCAAAAAGACTCTTTCCAAACTGCTCCATGAAAAGGAATGTTCAACTCTGTGAGTTGAATGCACACATCATAATGAAGTTTCAAAGAATGCTTCTGTCTAGGTTTTATGTGAAGATATTTCCTATTCCACCATAGGCCTCAAAGCGCTCCAAATGAACACTTGCAGATTCTACAAAAAGAGTGTTTCAAAACTGCTCTTTCAAAAGAAGAGTTCAAGTCTGTGAGTTGGATTCATACTTCACAAAGCAGTTTCACAGAACGCTTCTGTTTAGTTTTTATGGGAAGATATTCCCGTCTCCAACGAAGGCCTGAAATGGCTCCAAATAACCACTTGCAGATTCTGCACAAACACAGTTTCAAAACTGCTCTATCAAAAGGAAGGCTTATCTCTCCGAGCTGAATGCACACATCATAAAGAGGTTCCTGAGAATGCTTCTCCCTGGTTTATAAGTGAAGATATTTCCTTTTCCACTATAGGCCTCAAAGCGCTCCAAATGAACACTTGCAGATTCTACAAAAAGAGTGTTTCAAAACAGCTCTTTCAAAGGAAGTGTTCAACTCTGTGAGTTGGATTCATACTACAGAAAGCAGTTTCACAGAACGCTTCTCTTTAGTTTTTATGGGAAGATATTCCCGTTTCCAACGAAGGCCTGAAAGGGCTCAAAATATCCACTTGCAGATTCTGCAAAAATAGAGTTTCAAAACTGCTCTGTTAAAAGGAAGGCTTATCTCTCTGAGTTGTATGCAGACATCATAAAGAGGTTTCTGAGAATGCTTCTGCCTGGTTTATATGTGAAGATATTTCCTTTTCCACCATAGGCCTCAAAGCGCTCCAAATGAACACTTGCAGATTCTACAAAAGGAGTGTTTCATAACTGCTCTAGCAAAGGAAATGTTCAACTCTGTGAGTTGAACACACACATCACAAAGCAGTTTGTGAGAATGCTTCTCTCCAGTTTTTAAGAGAAGATATTCCCGCTTCTAACAAAGGCCTGAAAGAGCTCCAAATATCCACTTGCAGATGCTGCAAAAAGACTCTTTCCAAACTGCTCCATGAAAAGGAATGTTCAACTCTGTGAGTTGAATGCACACATCATAAAGAAGTTTCAAACAATGCTTTTATCTAGGTTTTATGTGAAGATATTTCCTTTTCCACCATAGGCCTCAAAGCGCTCCAAATGAACACTTGCAGATTCTACAAAAAGAGTGTTTCAAAACTGCTCTTTCAAAAGAAGTGTTCAACTCTGTGAGTTAGATTCATACTTCACAAAGCAGTTTCAGAGAACGCTTCTGTTTAGTTTTTATGGGAAGATATTCCCGTTTCCAACGAAGGCCTGAAAGGGCTCCAAATATCCACTTGCAAATTCGGCAAAAATAGAGTTTGAAAACGGCTCTGTCAAAAGGAAGGTTCAACTCTGTGAGTTGAATGCACACATCATAAAGAAGTTTCAAAGAATGCTTCTGTCTAGGTTTTATGTGAAGATATTTCCTTTTCCACCATAGGCCTCAAAGCGCTCCAAATGAACACTTGCAGATTCTACAAAAAGAGTGTTTCAAAACTGCTCTTTCAAAAGAAGTGTTCAACTCTGTGAGTTGGATTCATACTTCACAAAGCAGTTTCACAGAACGCTTCTGTTTAGTATTTATGGGAGGATATTCCCGTTTCCAACGAAGGCCTGAAAGGACTCCAAATATCCACTTGCAGATTCTGCAAAAACACAGTTTCAAAACTGCTCTATCAAAAGGAAGGCTTATCTCTCCGAGTTGAATGCACACATCATAAAGAGGTTTCTGAGAATGCTTCTGCCTGGTTTATAAGTGAAGATATATCCTTTTCCACCATAGGCTTCAAAGCGCTCCTAATGAACACTTGCAGATTCTACAAAAAGAGTGTTTCAAAACTGCTCTTTCAAAAGAAGTGTTCAACTCTGTGAGGTGGATTCATACTTCACAAAGCAGTTTCACAGAACGCTTCTGTTTAGTTTCTATGGGAAGATATTCCCGTTTCCAACGAAGGCCTGAAAGGGCTCCAAATAACCACTTCCAGATTCTGCAAAAATAGAGTTTCAAAACTGCTCTGTCAAAAGGAAGGCTTATCTCTCTGAGTTGAATGCAGACATCATAAAGAAGTTTCCGAGAATGCTTCTGCCTGGTTTATATGTGAAGACATTTCCTTTTCCACCATAGGCCTCAAAGCGCTCCAAATGAACACTTGCAGATTCTACAAAAGGAGTGTTTCATAACTGCTCTAGCAAAGGAAAGGTTCAACTCTGTCAGTTGAACACACACATCACAAAGCAGTTTGTGAGAATGCTTCTGTCCAGTTTTTATGAGAAGATATTCCCGCTTCTAACAAAGGCCTGAAAGAGGTCCAAATATCCACTTGCAGATGCTGCAAAAAGAGTCTTTCCAAACTGCTCCATGAAAAGGAAGGTTCAACTCTGTGACTTGAATGCACACATCATAAAGAAGTTTCAAAGAATGCTTCTGTCTAGGTTTTATGTGAAGATATTTCCTTTTCCACCATAGGCCTCAAAGCGCTCCAAATGAACATTTGCAGATTCTACAAAAAGAGTGTTTCAAAACTGCTCTTTCAAAAGAAGTGTTCAACTCTGTGAGTTGGATTCATACTTCACAAAGCAGTTTCACAGAACGCTTCTGTTAAGTATTTATGGGAAGATATTCCCGTTTCCAACGAAGGCCTGAAAGGACTCCAAATATCCACTTGCAGATTCTGCAAAAACACAGTTTCAAAACTGCTCTATCAAAAGGAAGGCTTATCTCTCCGAGTTGAATGCACACATCATAAAGAGGTTTCTGAGAATGCTTCTGCCTGGTTTATAAGTGAAGATATATCCTTTTCCACCATAGGCCTCAAAGCGCTCCAAATGAACACTTGCAGATTCTACAAAAAGAGTGTTTCAAAACTGCTCTTTCAAAAGAAGTGTTCAACTCTGTGAGGTGGATTCATACTTCACAAAGCAGTTTCACAGAACGCTTCTGTTTAGTTTCTATGGGAATATATTCCCGTTTCCAACGAAGGCCTGAAAGGGCTCCAAATAACCACTTGCAGATTCTGCAAAAACACACTTTCAAAACTGCTCTATCAAAAGAAAGTCTTATCTCTCCGAGTTGAATGCACACATCATAAAGAGGTTTCTGAGAATGCTTCTGCCTGGTTTATAAGTGAAGATATTTCCTTTTCCACCATAGGCCTCAAAGCGCTCCAAATGAACACTTGCAGATTCTACAAAAAGAGTGTTTCAAAACAGCTCTTTCAAAGGAAGTGTTCAACTCTGTGAGTTGGATACATACTACACAAAGCAGTTTCACAGAACGCTTCTGTTTAGTTTTTATGGGAAGATATTCCCGTTTCCAACGAAGGCCTGAAAGGGCTCCAAATATTCACTTGCAAATTCTGCAAAAACAGAGTTTCAAAACTGCTCTGTCAAAAGGAAGGCTTATCTCTCTGAGTTGAATGCAGACATCATAAAGAGGTTTCTGAGAATGCTTCTGCCTGGTTTATATGTGAAGATATTTCCTTTTCCACCATAGGCATCAAAGCGCTCCAAATGAACACTTGCAGATTCTACAAAAAGAGTGTTTCATAACTGCTCTAGCAAAGGAAAGGTTCAACTCTGTGAGTTGAACACACACATCACAAAGCAGTTTCTGAGAATGCTTCTGTCCAGTTTTTATTGGAAGATATTCCCGCTTCTAACAAAGGCCTGAAAGAGCTCCAAATATCCACTTGCAGATGCTGCAAAAAGACTCTTTCCAAACTGCTCCATGAAAAGGAATGTTCAACTCTGTGAGTTGAATGCACACATCATAATGAAGTTTCAAAGAATGCTTCTGTCTAGGTTTTATGTGAAGATATTTCCTTTTCCACCATAGGCCTCAAAGCGCTCCAAATGAACACTTGCAGATTCTACAAAAAGAGTGTTTCAAAACTGCTCTTTCAAAAGAAGTGTTCAAGTCTGTGAGTTGGATTCATACTTCACAAAGCAATTTCACAGAACGCTTCTGTTTAGTTTTTATGGGAAGATATTCCCGTTTCCAACGAAGGCCTGAAATGGCTCCAAATAACCACTTGCAGATTCTGCACAAACACAGTTTCAAAACTGCTCTATCAAAAGGAAGGCTTATCTCTCCGAGCTGAATGCACACATCATAAAGAGGTTTCTGAGAATGCTTCTCCCTGGTTTATAAGTGAAGATATTTCCTTTTCCACTATAGGCCTCAAAGCGCTCCAAATGAACACTTGCAGATTCTACAAAAAGAGTGTTTCAAAACAGCTCTTTCAAAGGAAGTGTTCAACTCTGTGAGTTGGATTCATACTACACAAAGCAGTTTCACAGAACGCTTCTCTTTAGTTTTTATGGGAAGATATTCCCGTTTCCAACGAAGGCCTGAAAGGGCTCAAAATATCCACTTGCAGATTCTGCAAAAATAGAGTTTCAAAACTGCTCTGTCAAAAGGAAGGCTTATCTCTCTGAGTTGAATGCAGACATCATAAAGAAGTTTCTGAGAATGCTTCTGCCTGGTTTATATGTGAAGACATTTCCTTTTCCACCATAGGCCTCAAAGCGCTCCAAATGAACACTTGCAGATTCTACAAAAAGAGTGTTTCATAACTGCTCTAGCAAAGGAAAGGTTCAACTCTGTGAGTTGAACACACACATCACAAAGCAGTTTGTGAGAATGCTTCTGTCCAGTTTTTATTGGAAGATATTCCCGCTTCTAACAAAGGTCTGAAAGAGCTCCAAATATCCACTTGCAGATGCTGCAAAAAGACTCTTTCCAAACTGCTCCATGAAAAGGAAGGTTCAGCTCTGTGAGTTGAATGCACACATCATAAAGAAGTTTCAAAGAATGCTTCTGTCTAGGTTTTATGTGAAGATATTTCCTTTTCCACCATAGGCCTCAAAGCGCTCCAAATGAACACTTGCAGATTCTACAAAAAGAGCGTTTCAAAACTCTTCTTTCAAAAGAAGTGTTCAACTCTGTGAGGTGGATTCATACTTCACAAAGCAGTTTCACAGAACGCTTCTGTTTAGTTTTTATGGGAAGATATTCCCGTTTCCAACGAAGGCCTGAAAGGGCTCCAAATATCCACTTGCAAATTCTGCCAAAACAGAGTTTCAAAACTGCTCTATCAAAAGGAAGGCTTATCGCTCCGAGTTGAATGCACACATCATAAAGAGTTTTCTGAGAATGCTTCTGCCTGGTTTATAAGTGAAGATATTTCCTTTTCCACCATAGGCCTCAAAGCGCTCCAAATGAACACTTGCAGATTCTACAAAAAGAGTGTTTCAAAACAGCTCTTTCAAAGGAAGTGTTCAACTCTGTGAGTTGGATTCATACTACACAAAGCAGTTTCACAGAACGCTTCTGTTTAGTTTTTATGGGAAGATATTCCCGTTTCCAACGAAGGCCTGAAAGGGCTCCAAATATCCACTTGCAAATTCTGCAAAAATAGAGTTTCAAAACTGCTCTGTCAAAAGGAAGGCTTATCTCTCTGAGTTGAATGCAGACATCATAAAGAGGTTTCTGAGAATGCTTCTGCCTG
Organism: Pongo pygmaeus; assembly: GCF_028885625.2. Taxonomy (NCBI): domain Eukaryota; kingdom Metazoa; phylum Chordata; class Mammalia; order Primates; family Hominidae; genus Pongo; species Pongo pygmaeus. The sequence continues at coordinate 24,905,618 of NC_085930.1, forward strand.
GTTTATATGTGAAGATATTTCCTTTTCCACCGTAGGCCTCAAAGCGCTCCAAATGAACACTTGCAGATTCTACAAAAAGAGTGTTTCATAACTGCTCTAGCAAAGGAAAGGTTCAACTCTGTGAGTTGAACACACACATCGCAAAGCAGTTTGTGAGAATGCTTCTGTCCAGTTTTTAAGAGAAGATATTCCCGCTTCTAACAAAGGCCTGAAAGAGCTCCAAATATCCACTTGAAGATGCTGCAAAAAGACTCTTTCCAAACTGCTCCATGAAAAGGAAGATTCAACTCTGTGATTTGAATGCACACATCATAAAGAAGTTTCACAGAATGCTTCTGTCTAGGTTTTATGTGAAGATATTTCGTTTTCCACCATAGGCCTCAAAGCGCTCCAAATGAACAATTGCAGATTCTACAAAAAGAGTGTTTCAAAACTGCTCTTTCAAAAGAAGTGTTCAACTCTGTGAGTTGGATTCATACTTCACAAAGCAGTTTCACAGAACGCTTCTGTTTAGTATTCATGGGAAGATATTCCCGTTTCCAACGAAGGCCTGAAAGGACTCCAAATATCCACTTGCAGATTCTGCAAAAACACAATTTCAAAACTGCTCTATCAAAAGGAAGGCTTATCTCTCCGAGTTGAATGCACACATCATAAAGAGGTTTCTGAGAATGCTTCTGCCTGGTTTATAAGTGAAGATATATCCTTTTCCACCATAGGCCTCAAAGCGCTCCAAATGAACACTTGCAGATTCTACAAAAAGAGTGTTTCAAAACTGCTCTTTCAAAAGATGTGTTCAACTCTGTGAGGTGGATTCATACTTCACAAAGCAGTTTCACAGAACGCTTCTGTTTAGTTTCTATGGGAATATATTCCCGTTTCCAACGAAGGCCTGAAAGGACTCCAAATATCCACTTGCAGATTCTGTAAAAACACAGTTTCAAAACTGCTCTATCAAAAGGAAGGCTTATCTCTCCGAGTTGAATGCACACATCATAAAGAGGTTTCTGAGAATGCTTCTGCCTGGTTTATAAGTGAAGATATATCCTTTTCCACCATAGGCCTCAAAGCGCTCCAAATGAACACTTGCAGATTCTACAAAAAGAGTGTTTCAAAACTGCTCTTTCAAAAGAAGTGTTCAACTCTGTGAGGTGGATTCATACTTCACAAAGCAGTTTCACAGAACGCTTCTGTTTAGTTTCTATGGGAATATATTCCCGTTTCCAACGAAGGCCTGAAAGGGCTCCAAATAACCACTTGCAGATTCTGCAAAAACACAGTTTCAAAACTGCTCTATCAAAAGAAAGGCTTATCTCTCCGAGTTGAATGCACACATCATAAAGAGGTTTCTGAGAATGCTTCTGCCTGGTTTATAAGTGAAGATATTTCCTTTTCCACCATAGGCCTCAAAGCGCTCCAAATGAACACTTGCAGATTCTACAAAAAGAGTGTTTCAAAACAGCTCTTTCAAAGGAAGTGTTCAACTCTGTGAGTTGGATTCATACTACACAAAGCAGTTTCACAGAACGCTTCTGTTTAGTTTTTATGGGAAGATATTCCCGTTTCCAACGAAGGCCTGAAAGGGCTCCAAATATCCACTTGCAAATTCTGCAAAAACAGAGTTTCAAAACTGCTCTGTCAAAAGGAAGGCTTATCTCTCTGAGTTGAATGTAGACATCATAAAGAGGTTTCTGAGAATGCTTCTGCCTGGTTTATATGTGAAGATATTTCCTTTTCCACCATAGGCCTCAAAGCGCTCCAAATGAACACTTGCAGATTCTACAAAAAGAGTGTTTCATAACTGCTCTAGCAAAGGAAAGGTTCAACTCTGTGAGTTGAACACACACATCACAAAGCAGTTTCTGAGAATGCTTCTGTCCAGTTTTTAATGGAAGATATTCCCGCTTCTAACAAAGGCCTGAAAGAGCTCCAAATATCCACTTGCAGATGCTGCAAAAAGACTCTTTCCAAACTGCTCCATGAAAAGGAATGTTCAACTCTGTGAGTTGAATGCACACATCATAATGAAGTTTCAAAGAATGCTTCTGTCTAGGTTTTATGTGAAGATATTTCCTTTTCCACCATAGGCCTCAAAGCGCTCCAAATGAACACTTGCAGATTCTACAAAAAGAGTGTTTCAAAACTGCTCTTTCAAAAGAAGTGTTCAAGTCTGTGAGTTGGATTCATACTTCACAAAGCAGCTTCACAGAACGCTTCTGTTTAGTTTTTATGGGAAGATATTCCCGTTTCCAACGAAGGCCTGAAATGGCTCCAAATAACCACTTGCAGATTCTTCAGAAACACAGTTTCAAAACTGCTCTATCAAAAGGAAGGCTTATCTCTCCGAGCTCAATGCACACATCATAAAGAGGTTTCTGAGAATGCTTCTCCCTGGTTTATAAGTGAAGATAATTCCTTTTCCACTATAGGCCTCAAAGCGCTCCAAATGAACACTTGCAGATTCTACAAAAAGAGTGTTTCAAAACAGCTCTTTCAAAGGAAGTGTTCAACTCTGTGAGTTGGATTCATACTACACAAAGCAGTTTCACAGAACGCTTCTCTTTAGTTTTTATGGGAAGATATTCCCGTTTCCAACGAAGGCCTGAAAGGGCTCAAAATATCCACTTGCAGATTCTGCAAAAATAGAGTTTCAAAACTGCTCTGTTAAAAGGAAGGCTTATCTCTCTGAGTTGTATGCAGACATCATAAAGAGGTTTCTGAGAATGCTTCTGCCTGGTTTATATGTGAAGATATTTCCTTTTCCACCATAGGCCTCAAAGCGCTCCAAATGAACACTTGCAGATTCTACAAAAGGAGTGTTTCATAACTGCTCTAGCAAAGGAAATGTTCAACTCTGTGAGTTGAACACACACATCACAAAGCAGTTTGTGAGAATGCTTCTCTCCAGTTTTTAAGAGAAGATATTCCCGCTTCTAACAAAGGCCTGAAAGAGCTCCAAATATCCACTTGCAGATGCTGCAAAAAGACTCTTTCCAAACTGCTCCATGAAAAGGAATGTTCAACTCTGTGAGTTGAATGCACACATCATAAAGAAGTTTCAAAGAATGCTTTTATCTAGGTTTTATGTGAAGATATTTCCTTTTCCACCATAGGCCTCAAAGCGCTCCAAATGAACACTTGCAGATTCTACAAAAAGAGTGTTTCAAAACTGCTCTTTCAAAAGAAGTGTTCAACTCTGTGAGTTAGATTCATACTTCACAAAGCAGTTTCACAGAACGCTTCTGTTTAGTTTTTATGGGAAGATATTCCCGTTTCCAACGAAGGCCTGAAAGGGCTCCAAATATCCACTTGCAAATTCGGCAAAAATAGAGTTTCAAAACTGCTCTGTCAAAAGGAAGGTTCAACTCTGTGAGTTGAATGCACACATCATAAAGAAGTTTCAAAGAATGCTTCTGTCTAGGTTTTATGTGAAGATATTTCCTTTTCCACCATAGGCCTCAAAGCGCTCCAAATGAACACTTGCAGATTCTACAAAAAGAGTGTTTCAAAACTGCTCTTTCAAAAGAAGTGTTCAACTCTGTGAGTTGGATTCATACTTCACAAAGCAGTTTCACAGAACGCTTCTGTTTAGCATTTATGGAGGATATTCCCGTTTCCAACGAAGGCCTGAAAGGACTCCAAATATCCACTTCCAGATTCTGCAAAAACACAGTTTCAAAACTGCTCTATCAAAAGGAAGGCTTATCTCTCCGAGTTGAATGCACACATCATAAAGAGGTTTCTGAGAATGCTTCTGCCTGGTTTATAAGTGAAGATATATCCTTTTCCACCATAGGCCTCAAAGCGCTCCAAATGAACACTTGCAGATTCTACAAAAAGAGTGTTTCAAAACTGCTCTTTCAAAAGAAGTGTTCAACTCTGTGGGGTGGATTCATACTTCACAAAGCAGTTTCACAGAACGCTTCTGTTTAGTTTCTATGGGAAGATATTCCCGTTTCCAACGAAGGCCTGAATGGGCTCCAAATAACCACTTGCAGATTCTGCAAAAATAGAGTTTCAAAACTGCTCTGTCAAAAGGAAGGCTTATCTCTCTGAGTTGAATGCAGACATCATAAAGAAGTTTCTGAGAATGCTTCTGCCTGGTTTATATGTGAAGACATTTCCTTTTCCACCATAGGCCTCAAAGCGCTCCAAATGAACACTTGCAGATTCTACAAAAAGAGTGTTTCATAACTGCTCTAGCAAAGGAAAGGTTGAACTCTGTGAGTTGAACACACACATCACAAAGCAGTTTGTGAGAATGCTTCTGTCCAGTTTTTATTGGAAGATATTCCCGCTTCTTACAAAGGCCTTAAAGAGCTCCAAATATCCACTTGCAGATGCTGCAAAAAGACTCTTTCCAAACTGCTCCATGAAAAGGAAGGTTCAACTCTGTGAGTTGAATGCACACATCATAAAGAAGTTTCAAAGAATGCTTCTGTCTAGGTTTTATGTGAAGATATTTCCTTTTCCACCATAGGCCTCAAAGCGCTCCAAATGAACACTTGCAGATTCTACAAAAAGAGTGTTTCAAAACTGCTCTTTCAAAAGAAGTGTTCAACTCTGTGAGTTGGATTCATACTTCACAAAGCAGTTTCACAGAACGCTTCTGTTTAGTATTTATGGGAAGATATTCCCGTTTCCAACGAAGGCCTGAAAGGACTCCAAATATCCACTTGCAGATTCTGCAAAAACACAATTTCAAAACTGCTCTATCAAAAGGAAGGCTTATCTCTCCGAGTTGAATGCACACATCATAAAGAGGTTTCTGAGAATGCTTCTGCCTGGTTTATAAGTGAAGATATATCCTTTTCCACCATAGGCCTCAAAGCGCTCCAAATGAACACTTGCAGATTCTACAAAAAGAGTGTTTCAAAACTGCTCTTTCAAAAGATGTGTTCAACTCTGTGAGGTGGATTCATACTTCACAAAGCAGTTTCACAGAACGCTTCTGTTTAGTTTCTATGGGAATATATTCCCGTTTCCAACGAAGGCCTGAAAGGACTCCAAATATCCACTTGCAGATTCTGTAAAAACACAGTTTCAAAACTGCTCTATCAAAAGGAAGGCTTATCTCTCCGAGTTGAATGCACACATCATAAAGAGGTTTCTGAGAATGCTTCTGCCTGGTTTATAAGTGAAGATATATCCTTTTCCACCATAGGCCTCAAAGCGCTCCAAATGAACACTTGCAGATTCTACAAAAAGAGTGTTTCAAAACTGCTCTTTCAAAAGAAGTGTTCAACTCTGTGAGGTGGATTCATACTTCACAAAGCAGTTTCACGGAACGCTTCTGTTTAGTTTCTATGGGAATATATTCCCGTTTCCAACGAAGGCCTGAAAGGGCTCCAAATAACCACTTGCAGATTCTGCAAAAACACAGTTTCAAAACTGCTCTATCAAAAGAAAGGCTTATCTCTCCGAGTTGAATGCACACAACATAAAGAGGTTTCTGAGAATGCTTCTGCCTGGTTTATAAGTGAAGATATTTCCTTTTCCACCATAGGCCTCAAAGCGCTCCAAATGAACACTTGCAGATTCTACAAAAAGAGTGTTTCAAAACAGCTCTTTCAAAGGAAGTGTTCAACTCTGTGAGTTGGATTCATACTACACAAAGCAGTTTCACAGAACGCTTCTGTTTAGTTTTTATGGGAAGATATTCCCGTTTCCAACGAAGGCCTGAAAGGGCTCCAAATATCCACTTGCAAATTCTGCAAAAACAGAGTTTCAAAACTGCTCTGTCAAAAGGAAGGCTTATCTCTCTGAGTTGAATGTAGACATCATAAAGAGGTTTCTGAGAATGCTTCTGCCTGGTTTATATGTGAAGATATTTCCTTTTCCACCATAGGCCTCAAAGCGCTCCAAATGAACACTTGCAGATTCTACAAAAAGAGTGTTTCATAACTGCTCTAGCAAAGGAAAGGTTCAACTCTGTGAGTTGAACACACACATCACAAAGCAGTTTCTGAGAATGCTTCTGTCCAGTTTTTAATGGAAGATATTCCCGCTTCTAACAAAGGCCTGAAAGAGCTCCAAATATCCACTTGCAGATGCTGCAAAAAGACTCTTTCCAAACTGCTCCATGAAAAGGAATGTTCAACTCTGTGAGTTGAATGCACACATCATAATGAAGTTTCAAAGAATGCTTCTGTCTAGGTTTTATGTGAAGATATTTCCTTTTCCACCATAGGCCTCAAAGCGCTCCAAATGAACACTTGCAGATTCTACAAAAAGAGTGTTTCAAAACTGCTCTTTCAAAAGAAGTGTTCAACTCTGTGAGTTGGATTCATACTTCACAAAGCAGTTTCACAGAACGCTTCTGTTTAGCATTTATGGGAGGATATTCCCGTTTCCAACGAAGGCCTGAAAGGACTCCAAATATCCACTTGCAGATTCTGCAAAAACACAGTTTCAAAACTGCTCTATCAAAAGGAAGGCTTACCTCTCCGAGTTGAATGCACACATCATAAAGAGGTTTCTGAGAATGCTTCTGCCTGGTTTATAAGTGAAGATATATCCTTTTCCACCATAGGCCTCAAAGCGCTCCAAATGAACACTTGCAGATTCTACAAAAAGAGTGTTTCAAAACTGCTCTTTCAAAAGAAGTGTTCAACTCTGTGGGGTGGATTCATACTTCACAAAGCAGTTTCACAGAACGCTTCTGTTTAGTTTCTATGGGAAGATATTCCCGTTTCCAACGAAGGCCTGAATGGGCTCCAAATAACCACTTGCAGATTCTGCAAAAATAGAGTTTCAAAACTGCTCTGTCAAAAGGAAGGCTTATCTCTCTGAGTTGAATGCAGACATCATAAAGAAGTTTCTGAGAATGCTTCTGCCTGGTTTATATGTGAAGACATTTCCTTTTCCACCATAGGCCTCAAAGCGCTCCAAATGAACACTTGCAGATTCTACAAAAAGAGTCTTTCATAACTGCTCTAGCAAAGGAAAGGTTGAACTCTGTGAGTTGAACACACACATCACAAAGCAGTTTGTGAGAATGCTTCTGTCCAGTTTTTATTGGAAGATATTCCCGCTTCTTACAAAGGCCTTAAAGAGCTCCAAATATCCACTTGCAGATGCTGCAAAAAGACTCTTTCCAAACTGCTCCATGAAAAGGAAGGTTCAACTCTGTGAGTTGAATGCACACATCATAAAGAAGTTTCAAAGAATGCTTCTGTCTAGGTTTTATGTGAAGATATTTCCTTTTCCACCATAGGCCTCAAAGCGCTCCAAATGAACACTTGCAGATTCTACAAAAAGAGTGTTTCAAAACTGCTCTTTCAAAAGAAGTGTTCAACTCTGTGAGTTGGATTCATACTTCACAAAGCAGTTTCACAGAACGCTTCTGTTTAGTATTTATGGGAAGATATTCCCGTTTCCAACGAAGGCCTGAAAGGACTCCAAATATCCACTTGCAGATTCTGCAAAAACACAGTTTCAAAACTGCTCTAAAAAAAGGAAGACTTATCTCTCCGAGTTGAATGCACACATCATAAAGAGGTTTCTGAGGATGCTTCTGCCTGGTTTATAAGTGAAGATATTTCCTTTTCCACCATAGGCCTCAAAGCGCTCCAAATGAACACTTGCAGATTCTACAAAAAGAGGGTTTCAAAACTGCTCTTTCAAAAGAAGTGTTCAACTCTGTGAGTTGGATTCATACTACACAAAGCAGTTTCACAGAACGCTTCTCTTTAGTTTTTATGGGAAGATATTCCCGTTTCCAACGAAGGCCTGAAAGGGCTCCAAATATCCACTTGCAAATTCTGCAAAAATAGAGTTTCAAAACTGCTCTCTTAAAAGGAAGGCTTATCTCTCTGGGTTGAATGCAGACATCATAAAGAGGTTTCTGAGAATGCTTCTCCCTGGTTTATATGTGAAGATATTTCCTTTTCCACCATAGGCCTCAAAGCGCTCCAAATGAACACTTGCAGATTCTACAAAAGGAGTGTTTCATAACTGCTCTAGCAAAGGAAAGGTACAACTCTGTGAGTTGAACACACACATCACAAAGCAGTTTGTGAGAATGCTTCTGTCCAGTTTTTATTGGAAGATATTCCCGCTTCTAACAAAGGCCTGAAAGAGCTCCAAATATCCACTTGCAGATGCTGCAAAAAGACTCTTTCCAAACTGCTCCATGAAAAGGAATGTTCAACTCTGTGAGTTGAATGCACACATCATAAAGAAGTTTCAAAGAATGCTTCTGTCTAGGTTTTATGTGAAGATATTTCCTTTTCCACCATAGGCCTCAAAGCGCTCCAAATGAACACTTGCAGATTCTACAAAAAGAGTGTTTCAAAACCGCTCTTTCAAAAGAAGTGTTCAACTCTGTGAGTTGGATTCATACTTCACAAAGCAGTTTCACAGAACGCTTCTGTTTAGTATTTATGGGAAGATATTCCCGTTTCCAACGAAGGCCTGAAAGGACTCCAAATATCCACTTCCAGATTCTGCAAAAACACAGTTTCAAAACTGCTCTATCAAAAGGAAGGCTTATCTCTCCGAGTTGAATGCACACATCATAAAGAGGTTTCTGAGAATGCTTCTGCCTGGTTTATAAGTGAAGATATATCCTTTTCCACCATAGGCCTCAAAGCGCTCCAAATGAACACTTGCAGATTCTACAAAAAGAGTGTTTCAAAACTGCTCTTTCAAAAGAAGTGTTCAACTCTGTGAGGTGGATTCATACTTCAAAAAGCAGTTTCACAGAACGCTTCTGTTTAGTTTCTATGGGAATATATTCCCCTTTCCAACGAAGGCCTGAAAGGGCTCCAAATAACCACTTGCAGATTCTGCAAAAATAGAGTTTCAAAACTGCTCTGTCAAAAGGAAGGCTTATCTCTCTGAGTTGAATGCAGACATCATAAAGAAGTTTCTGAGAATGCTTCTGCCTGGTTTATATGTGAAGATATTTCCTTTTCCACCATAGGCCTCAAAGCGCTCCAAATGAACACTTGCAGATTCTACAAAAAGAGTGTTTCATAACTGCTCTAGCAAAGGAAAGGTTCAACTCTGTGAGTTGAACACACACATCACAAAGCAGTTTGTGAGAATGCTTCTGTCCAGTTTTTATTGGAAGATATTCCCGCTTCTAACAAAGGCCTGAAAGAGCTCCAAATATCTACTTGCAGATGCTGCAAAAAGACTCTTTCCAAACTGCTCCATGAAAAGGAAGGTTCAACTCTGTGAGTTGAATGCACACATCATAAAGAAGTTTCAAAGAATGCTTCTGTCTAGGTTTTATGTGAAGATATTTCCCTTTCCACCATAGGCCTCAAAGCGCTCCAAATGAACCCTTGCAGATTCTACAAAAAGAGTGTTTCAAAACTGCTCTTTCAAAAGAAGTGTTCAACTCTGTGAGTTGGATTCATACTTCACAAAGCAGTTTCACAGAACGCTTCTGTTTAGTATTTATGGGAGGATATTCCCGTTTCCAACGAAGGCCTGAAAGGACTCCAAATATCCACTTGCAGATTCTGCAAAAACACAGTTTCAAAACTGCTCTATCAGAAGGAAGGCTTATCTCTCCGAGTTGAATGCACACATCATAAAGAGGTTTCTGAGAATGCTTCTGCCTGGTTTATAAGTGAAGATATATCCTTTTCCACCATAGGCCTCAAAGCGCTCCAAATGAACACTTGCAGATTCTACAAAAAGAGTGTTTCAAAACTGCTCTTTCAAAAGAAGTGTTCAACTCTGTGGGGTGGATTCATACTACACAAAGCAGTTTCACAGAACGCTTCTGTTTAGTTTCTATGGGAAGATATTCCCGTTTCCAACGAAGGCCTGAAAGGGCTCCAAACAACCACTTGCAGATTCTGCAAAAATAGAGTTTCAAAACTGCTCTGTCAAAAGGAAGGCTTATCTCTCTGAGTTGAATGCAGACATCATAAAGAAGTTTCTGAGAATGCTTCTGCCTGGTTTATATGTGAAGACATTTCCTTTTCCACCATAGGCCTCAAAGCGCTCCAAATGAACACTTGCAGATTCTACAAAAAGAGTGTTTCATAACTGCTCTAGCAAAGGAAAGGTTCAACTCTGTGAGTTGAACACACACATCACAAAGCAGTTTGTGAGAATGCTTCTGTCCAGTTTTTATTGGAAGATATTCCCGCTTCTAACAAAGGTCTGAAAGAGCTCCAAATATCCACTTGCAGATGCTGCAAAAAGACTCTTTCCAAACTGCTCCATGAAAAGGAAGGTTCAGCTCTGTGAGTTGAATGCAGACATCATAAAGAAGTTTCAAAGAATGCTTCTGTCTAGGTTTTATGTGAAGATATTTCCTTTTCCACCATAGGCCTCAAAGCGCTCCAAATGAACACTTGCAGATTCTACAAAAAGAGCGTTTCAAAACTCTTCTTTCACAAGAAGTGTTCAACTCTGTGAGGTGGATTCATACTTCACAAAGCAGTTTCACAGAACGCTTCTGTTTACTTTTTATGGGAAGGTATTCCCGTTTCCAACGAAGGCCTGAAAGGGCTCCAAATATCCACTTGCAAATTCTGCCAAAACAGAGTTTCAAAACTGCTCTATCAAAAGGAAGGCTTATCGCTCCGAGTTGAATGCACACATCATAAAGAGTTTTCTGAGAATGCTTCTGCCTGGTTTATAAGTGAAGATATTTCCTTTTCCACCATAGGCCTCAAAGCGCTCCAAATGAACACTTGCAGATTCTACAAAAAGACTGTTTCAAAACAGCTCTTTCAAAGGAAGTGTTCAACTCTGTGAGTTGGATTCATACTACACAAAGCAGTTTCACAGAACGCTTCTGTTTAGTTTTTATGGGAAGATATTCCCGTTTCCAACGAAGGCCTGAAAGGGCTCCAAATATCCACTTGCAAATTCTGCAAAAGTAGAGTTTCAAAACTGCTCTGTCAAAAGGAAGGCTTATCTCTCTGAGTTGAATGCAGACATCATAAAGAGGTTTCTGAGAATGCTTCTGCCTGGTTTATATGTGAAGATATTTCCTTTTCCACCGTAGGCCTCAAAGCGCTCCAAATGAACACTTGCAGATTCTACAAAAAGAGTGTTTCATAACTGCTCTAGCAAAGGAAAGGTTCAACTCTGTGAGTTGAACACACACATCGCAAAGCAGTTTGTGAGAATGCTTCTGTCCAGTTTTTAAGAGAAGATATTCCCGCTTCTAACAAAGGCCTGAAAGAGCTCCAAATATCCACTTGAAGATGCTGCAAAAAGACTCTTTCCAAACTGCTCCATGAAAAGGAAGATTCAACTCTGTGATTTGAATGCACACATCATAAAGAAGTTTCAAAGAATGCTTCTGTCTAGGTTTTATGTGAAGATATTTCCTTTTCCACCATAGGCCTCAAAGCGCTCCAAATGAACACTTGCAGATTCTACAAAAAGAGTGTTTCAAAACTGCTCTTTCAAAAGAAGTGTTCAACTCTGTGAGTTGGATTCATACTTCACAAAGCAGTTTCACAGAACGCTTCTGTTTAGTTTTTATGGGAAGATATTCCCGTTTCCAACGAAGGCCTGAAATGGCTCCAAATATCCACTTGCAGATTCTGCCAAAACAGAGTTTCAAAACTGCTCTTTCAAAAGGAAGGCTTATCGCTCCGAGTTGAATGCACACATCATAAAGAGTTTTCTGAGAATGCTTCTGCCTTGTTTATAAGTGAAGATATTTCCTTTTCCACCATAGGCCTAAAAGCGCTCCAAATGAACACTTGCAGATTCTACAAAAACAGGGTTTCAAAACTGCTCTTTCAAAAGAAGTGTTCAACTCTGTGAGTTGGATTCATACTTCACAAAGCAGTTTCACAGAACGCTTCTCTTTAGTTTTTATGGGAAGATATTCCCGTTTCCAACGAAGGCCTGAAAGGGCTCCAAATATCCACTTGCAAATTCGGCAAAAATAGAGTTTCAAAACTGCTCTGTTAAAAGGAAGGCTTATCTCTCTGGGTTGAATGCAGACATCATAAAGAGGTTTCTGAGAATGCTTCTGCCTGGTTTATATGTGAAGATATTTCCTTTTCCACCATAGGCCTCAAAGCGCTCCAAATGAACACTTGCAGATTCTACAAAAGGAGTGTTTCATAACTGCTCTAGCAAAGGAAAGGTTCAACTCTGTGAGTTGAACACACACATCACAAAGCAGTTTGTGAGAATGCTTCTGTCCAGTTTTTATTGGAAGATATTCCCGCTTCTAACAAAGGCCTGAAAGAGCTCCAAATATCCACTTGCAGATGCTGCAAAAAGACTCTTTCCAAACTGCTCCATGAAAAGGAATGTTCAACTCTGTGAGTTGAATGCATACATCATAAAGAAGTTTCAAAGAATGCTTCTGTCTAGGTTTTATGTGAAGATATTTCCTTTTCCACCATAGGCCTCAAAGCGCTCCAAATGAACAATTGCAGATTCTACAAAAAGAGTGTTTCAAAACTGCTCTTTCAAAAGAAGTGTTCAACTCTGTGAGTTGGATTCATACTTCACAAAGCAGTTTCACAGAACGCTTCTGTTTAGTATTTATGGGAAGATATTCCCGTTTCCAACGAAGGCCTGAAAGGACTCCAAATATCCACTTGCAGATTCTGCAAAAACACAATTTCAAAACTGCTCTATCAAAAGGAAGGCTTATCTCTCCGAGTTGAATGCACACATCATAAAGAGGTTTCTGAGAATGCTTCTGCCTGGTTTATAAGTGAAGATATATCCTTTTCCACCATAGGCCTCAAAGCGCTCCAAATGAACACTTGCAGTTTCTACAAAAAGAGTGTTTCAAAACTGCTCTTTCAAAAGAAGTGTTCAAGTCTGTGAGTTGGATTCATACTTCACAAAGCAGCTTCACAGAACGCTTCTGTTTAGTTTTTATGGGAAGATATTCCCGTTTCCAACGAAGGCCTGAAATGGCTCCAAATAACCACTTGCAGATTCTTCAGAAACACAGTTTCAAAACTGCTCTATCAAAAGGAAGGCTTATCTCTCCGAGCTGAATGCACACATCATGAAGAGGTTTCTGAGAATGCTTCTCCCTGGTTTATAAGTGAAGATATTTCCTTTTCCACTATAGGCCTCAAAGCGCTCCAAATGAACACTTGCAGATTCTACAAAAAGAGTGTTTCAAAACAGCTCTTTCAAAGGAAGTGTTCAACTCTGTGAGTTGGATTCATACTACACAAAGCAGTTTCACAGAACGCTTCTCTTTAGTTTTTATGGGAAGATATTCCCGTTTCCAACGAAGGCCTGAAAGGGCTCAAAATATCCACTTGCAGATTCTCCAAAAATAGAGTTTCAAAACTGCTCTGTTAAAAGGAAGGCTTATCTCTCAGAGTTGTATGCAGACATCATAAAGAGGTTTCTGAGAATGCTTCTGCCTGGTTTATATGTGAAGATATTTCCTTTTCCACCATAGGCCTCAAAGCGCTCCAAATGAACACTTGCAGATTCTACAAAAGGAGTGTTTCATAACTGCTCTAGCAAAGGAAATGTTCAACTCTTTGAGTTGAACACACACATCACAAAGCAGTTTGTGAGAATGCTTCTCTCCAGTTTTTAAGAGAAGATATTCCCGCTTCTAACAAAGGCCTGAAAGAGCTCCAAATATCCACTTGCAGATGCTGCAAAAAGACTCTTTCCAAACTGCTCCATGAAAAGGAATGTTCAACTCTGTGAGTTGAATGCACACATCATAAAGAAGTTTCAAAGAATGCTTTTATCTAGGTTTTATGTGAAGATATTTCCTTTTCCACCATAGGCCTCAAAGCGCTCCAAATGAACACTTGCAGATTCTACAAAAAGAGTGTTTCAAAACTGCTCTTTCAAAAGAAGTGTTCAACTCTGTGAGTTAGATTCATACTTCACAAAGCAGTTTCACAGAACGCTTCTGTTTAGTTTTTATGGTAAGATATTCCCGTTTCCAACGAAGGCCTGAAAGGGCTCCAAATATCCACTTGCAAATTCGGCAAAAATAGAGTTTCAAAACTGCTCTGTCAAAAGGAAGGTTCAACTCTGTGAGTTGAATGCACACATCATAAAGAAGTTTCAAAGAATGCTTCTGTCTAGGTTTTATGTGAAGATATTTCCTTTTCCACCATAGGCCTCAAAGCGCTCCAAATGAACACTTGCAGATTCTACAAAAAGAGTGTTTCAAAACTGCTCTTTCAAAAGAAGTGTTCAACTCTGTGAGTTGGATTCATACTTCACAAAGCAGTTTCACAGAACGCTTCTGTTTAGCATTTATGGGAGGATATTCCCGTTTCCAACGAAGGCCTGAAAGGACTCCAAATATCCACTTGCAGATTCTGCAAAAACACAGTTTCAAAACTGCTCTATCAAAAGGAAGGCTTATCTCTCCGAGTTGAATGCACACATCATAAAGAGGTTTCTGAGAATGCTTCTGCCTGGTTTATAAGTGAAGATATATCCTTTTCCACCATAGGCCTCAAAGCGCTCCAAATGAACACTTGCAGATTCTACAAAAAGAGTGTTTCAAAACTGCTCTTTCAAAAGAAGTGTTCAACTCTGTGGGGTGGATTCATACTTCACAAAGCAGTTTCACAGAACGCTTCTGTTTAGTTTCTATGGGAAGATATTCCCGTTTCCAACGAAGGCCTGAATGGGCTCCAAATAACCACTTGCAGATTCTGCAAAAATAGAGTTTCAAAACTGCTCTGTCAAAAGGAAGGCTTATCTCTCTGAGTTGAATGCAGACATCATAAAAAAGTTTCTGAGAATGCTTCTGCCTGGTTTATATGTGAAGACATTTCCTTTTCCACCATAGGCCTCAAAGCGCTCCAAATGAACACTTGCAGATTCTACAAAAAGAGTGTTTCATAACTGCTCTAGCAAAGGAAAGGTTGAACTCTGTGAGTTGAACACACACATCACAAAGCAGTTTGTGAGAATGCTTCTGTCCAGTTTTTATTGGAAGATATTCCCGCTTCTTACAAAGGCCTGAAAGAGCTCCAAATATCCACTTGCAGATGCTGCAAAAAGACTCTTTCCAAACTGCTCCATGAAAAGGAAGGTTCAACTCTGTGAGTTGAATGCACACATCATAAAGAAGTTTCAAAGAATGCTTCTGTCTAGGTTTTATGTGAAGATATTTCCTTTTCCACCATAGGCCTCAAAGCGCTCCAAATGAACACTTGCAGATTCTACAAAAAGAGTGTTTCAAAACTGCTCTTTCAAAAGAAGTGTTCAACTCTGTGAGTTGGATTCATACTTCACAAAGCAGTTTCACAGAACGCTTCTGTTTACAATTTATGGGAAGATATTCCCGTTTCCAACGAAGGCCTGAAAGGACTCCAAATATCCACTTGCAGATTCTGCAAAAACACAGTTTCAAAACTGCTCTAAAAAAAGGAAGACTTATCTCTCCGAGTTGAATGCACACATCATAAAGAGGTTTCTGAGGATGCTTCTGCCTGGTTTATAAGTGAAGATATTTCCTTTTCCACCATAGGCCTCAAAGCGCTCCAAATGAACACTTGCAGATTCTACAAAAAGAGGGTTTCAAAACTGCTCTTTCAAAAGAAGTGTTCAACTCTGTGAGTTGGATTCATACTACACAAAGCAGTTTCACAGAACGCTTCTCTTTAGTTTTTATGGGAAGATATTCCCGTTTCCAACGAAGGCCTGAAAGGGCTCCAAATATCCACTTGCAAATTCGGCAAAAATAGAGTTTCAAAACTGCTCTCTTAAAAGGAAGGCTTATCTCTCTGGGTTGAATGCAGACATCATAAAGAGGTTTCTGAGAATGCTTCTCCCTGGTTTATATGTGAAGATATTTCCTTTTCCACCATAGGCCTCAAAGCGCTCCAAATGAACACTTGCAGATTCTACAAAAGGAGTGTTTCATAACTGCTCTAGCAAAGGAAAGGTTCAACTCTGTGAGTTGAACACACACATCACAAAGCAGTTTGTGAGAATGCTTCTGTCCAGTTTTTATTGGAAGATATTCCCGCTTCTAACAAAGGCCTGAAAGAGCTCCAAATATCCACTTGCAGATGCTGCAAAAAGACTCTTTCCAAACTGCTCCATGAAAAGGAATGTTCAACTCTGTGAGTTGAATGCACACATCATAAAGAAGTTTCAAAGAATGCTTCTGTCTAGGTTTTATGTGAAGATATTTCCTTTTCCACCATAGGCCTCAAAGCGCTCCAAATGAACACTTGCAGATTCTACAAAAAGAGTGTTTCAAAACCGCTCTTTCAAAAGAAGTGTTCAACTCTGTGAGTTGGATTCATACTTCACAAAGCAGTTTCACAGAACGCTTCTGTTTAGTATTTATGGGAAGATATTCCCGTTTCCAACGAAGGCCTGAAAGGACTCCAAATATCCACTTCCAGATTCTGCAAAAACACAGTTTCAAAACTGCTCTATCAAAATTAAGGCTTATCTCTCCGAGTTGAATGCACACATCATAAAGAGGTTTCTGAGAATGCTTCTGCCTGGTTTATAAGTGAAGATATATCCTTTTCCACCATAGGCCTCAAAGCGCTCCAAATGAACACTTGCAGATTCTACAAAAAGAGTGTTTCAAAACTGCTCTTTCAAAAGAAGTGTTCAACTCTGTGAGGTGGATTCATACTTCACAAAGCAGTTTCACAGAACGCTTCTGTTTAGTTTCTATGGGAATATATTCCCCTTTCCAACGAAGGCCTGAAAGGGCTCCAAATAACCACTTGCAGATTCTGCAAAAATAGAGTTTCAAAACTGCTCTGTCAAAAGGAAGGCTTATCTCTCTGAGTTGAATGCAGACATCATAAAGAAGTTTCTGAGAATGCTTCTGCCTGGTTTATATGTGAAGATATTTCCTTTTCCACCATAGGCCTCAAAGCGCTCCAAATGAACACTTGCAGATTCTACAAAAAGAGTGTTTCATAACTGCTCTAGCAAAGGAAAGGTTCAACTCTGTGAGTTGAACACACACATCACAAAGCAGTTTGTGAGAATGCTTCTGTCCAGTTTTTATTGGAAGATATTCCCGCTTCTAACAAAGGCCTGAAAGAGCTCCAAATATCCACTTGCAGATGCTGCAAAAAGACTCTTTCCAAACTGCTCCATGAAAAGGAAGGTTCAACTCTGTGAGTTGAATGCACACATCATAAAGAAGTTTCAAAGAATGCTTCTGTCTAGGTTTTATGTGAAGATATTTCCCTTTCCACCATAGGCCTCAAAGCGCTCCAAATGAACCCTTGCAGATTCTACAAAAAGAGTGTTTCAAAACTGCTCTTTCAAAAGAAGTGTTCAACTCTGTGAGTTGGATTCATACTACACAAAGCAGTTTCACAGAACGCTTCTCTTTAGTTTTTATGGGAAGATATTCCCGTTTCCAACGAAGGCCTGAAAGGGCTCCAAATATCCACTTGCAAATTCGGCAAAAATAGAGTTTCAAAACTGCTCTCTTAAAAGGAAGGCTTATCTCTCTGGGTTGAATGCAGACATCATAAAGAGGTTTCTGAGAATGCTTCTCCCTGGTTTATATGTGAAGATATTTCCTTTTCCACCATAGGCCTCAAAGCGCTCCAAGTGAACACTTGCAGATTCTACAAAAGGAGTGTTTCATAACTGCTCTAGCAAAGGAAAGGTTCAACTCTGTGAGTTGAACACACACATCACAAAGCAGTTTGTGAGAATGCTTCTGTCCAGTTTTTATTGGAAGATATTCCCGCTTCTAACAAAGGCCTGAAAGAGCTCCAAATATCCACTTGCAGATGCTGCAAAAAGACTCTTTCCAAACTGCTCCATGAAAAGGAATGTTCCACTCTGTGAGTTGAATGCACACATCATAAAGAAGTTTCAAAGAATGCTTCTGTCTAGGTTTTATGTGAAGATATTTCCTTTTCCACCATAGGCCTCAAAGCGCTCCAAATGAACACTTGCAGATTCTACAAAAAGAGTGTTTCAAAACTGCTCTTTCAAAAGAAGTGTTCAACTCTGTGAGTTGGATTCATACTTCACAAAGCAGTTTCACAGAATGCTTCTGTTTAGTATTTATGGGAAGATATTCCCGTTTCCAACGAAGGCCTGAAAGGACTCCAAATATCCACTTGCAGATTCTGCAAAAACACAGTTTCAAAACTGCTCTACCAAAAGGAAGGCTTATCTCTCCGAGTTGAATGCACACATCATAAAGAGGTTTCTGAGAATGCTTCTGCCTGGTTTATAAGTGAAGATATATCCTTTTCCACCATAGGCCTCAAAGCGCTCCAAATGAACACTTGCAGATTCTACAAAAAGAGTGTTTCAAAACTGCTCTTTCAAAAGAAGTGTTCAACTCTGTGAGGTGGATTCACACTTCACAAAGCAGTTTCACAGAACGCTTCTGTTTAGTTTCTATGGGAATATATTCCCGTTTCCAACGAAGGCCTGAAAGGGCTCCAAATAACCACTTGCAGATTCTGCAAAAATAGAGTTTCAAAACTGCTCTGTCAAAAGGAAGGCTTATCTCTCTGAGTTGAATGCAGACATCATAAAGAAGTTTCTGAGAATGCTTCTGCCTGGTTTATATGTGAAGATATTTCCTTTTCCACCATAGGCCTCAAAGCGCTCCAAATGAACACTTGCAGATTCTACAAAAAGAGTGTTTCATAACTGCTCTAGCAAAGGAAAGGTTCAACTCTGTGAGTTGAACACACACATCACAAAGCAGTTTGTGAGAATGCTTCTGTCCAGTTTTTAAGAGAAGATATTGCCGCTTCTAACAAAGGCCTGAAAGAGCTCCAAATATCCACTTGCAGATGCTGCAAAAAGACTCTTTCCAAACTGCTCCATGAAAAGGAAGGTTCAACTCTGTGAGTTGAATGCACACATCATAAAGAAGTTTCAAAGAATGCTTCTGTCTAGGTTTTATGTGAAGATATTTCCTTTTCCACCATAGGCCTCAAAGCGCTCCAAATGAACACTTGCAGATTCTACAAAAAGAGTGTTTCATAACTGCTCTAGCAAAGGAAAGGTTCAACTCTGTGAGTTGAACACACACATCACAAAGCAGTTTCTGAGAATGCTTCTGTCCAGTTTTTAATGGAAGATATTCCCGCTTCTAACAAAGGCCTGAAAGAGCTCCAAATATCCACTTGCAGATGCTGCAAAAAGACTCTTTCCAAACTGCTCCATGAAAAGGAATGTTCAACTCTGTGAGTTGAATGCACACATCATAATGAAGTTTCAAAGAATGCTTCTGTCTAGGTTTTATGTGAAGATATTTCCTTTTCCACCATAGGCCTCAAAGCGCTCCAAATGAACACTTGCAGATTCTACAAAAAGAGTGTTTCAAAACTGCTCTTTCAAAAGAAGTGTTCAAGTCTGTGAGTTGGATTCATACTTCACAAAGCAGCTTCACAGAACGCTTCTGTTTAGTTTTTATGGGAAGATATTCCCGTTTCCAACGAAGGCCTGAAATGGCTCCAAATAACCACATGCAGATTCTTCAGAAACACAGTTTCAAAACTGCTCTATCAAAAGGAAGGCTTATCTCTCCGAGCTGAATGCACACATCATAAAGAGGTTTCTGAGAATGCTTCTCCCTGGTTTATAAGTGAAGATATTTCCTTTTCCACTATAGGCCTCAAAGCGCTCCAAATGAACACTTGCAGATTCTACAAAAAGAGTGTTTCAAAACAGCTCTTTCAAAGGAAGTGTTCAACTCTGTGAGTTGGATTCATACTACACAAAGCAGTTTCACAGAACGCTTCTCTTTAGTTTTTATGGGAAGATATTCCCGTTTCAAACGAAGGCCTGAAAGGGCTCAAAATATCCACTTGCAGATTCTGCAAAAATAGAGTTTCAAAACTGCTCTGTTAAAAGGAAGGCTTATCTCTCTGAGTTGTATGCAGACATCATAAAGAGGTTTCTGAGAATGCTTCTGCCTGGTTTATATGTGAAGATATTTCCTTTTCCACCATAGGCCTCAAAGCGCTCCAAATGAACACTTGCAGATTCTACAAAAGGAGTGTTTCATAACTGCTCTAGCAAAGGAAATGTTCAACTCTGTGAGTTGAACACACACATCACAAAGCAGTTTGTGAGAATGCTTCTCTCCAGTTTTTAAGAGAAGATATTCCCGCTTCTAACAAAGGCCTGAAAGAGCTCCAAATATCCACTTGCAGATACTGCAAAAAGACTCTTTCCAAACTGCTCCATGAAAAGGAATGTTCAACTCTGTGAGTTGAATGCACACATCATAAAGAAGTTTCAAAGAATGCTTTTATCTAGGTTTTATGTGAAGATATTTCCTTTTCCACCATAGGCCTCAAAGCGCTCCAAATGAACACTTGCAGATTCTACAAAAAGAGTGTTTCAAAACTGCTCTTTCAAAAGAAGTGTTCAACTCTGTGAGTTAGATTCATACTTCACAAAGCAGTTTCACAGAACGCTTCTGTTTAGTTTTTATGGGAAGATATTCCCGTTTCCAACGAAGGCCTGAAAGGGCTCCAAATATCCACTTGCAAATACGGCAAAAATAGAGTTTCAAAACTGCTCTGTCAAAAGGAAGGTTCAACTCTGTGAGTTGAATGCACACATCATAAAGAAGTTTCAAAGAATGCTTCTGTCTAGGTTTTATGTGAAGATATTTCCTTTTCCACCATAGGCCTCAAAGCGCTCCAAATGAACACTTGCAGATTCTACAAAAAGAGTGTTTCAAAACTGCACTTTCAAAAGAAGTGTTCACCTCTGTGAGTTGGATTCATACTTCACAAAGCAGTTTCACAGAACGCTTCTGTTTAGCATTTATGGGAGGATATTCCCGTTTCCAACGAAGGCCTGAAAGGACTCCAAATATCCACTTGCAGATTCTGCAAAAACACAGTTTCAAAACTGCTCTATCAAAAGGAAGGCTTATCTCTCCGAGTTGAATGCACACATCATAAAGAGGTTTCTGAGAATGCTTCTGCCTGGTTTATAAGTGAAGATATATCCTTTTCCACCATAGGCCTCAAAGCGCTCCAAATGAACACTTGCAGATTCTACAAAAAGAGTGTTTCAAAACTGCTCTTTCAAAAGAAGTGTTCAACTCTGTGGGGTGGATTCATACTTCACAAAGCAGTTTCACAGAACGCTTCTGTTTAGTTTCTATGGGAAGATATTCCCGTTTCCAACGAAGGCCTGAATGGGCTCCAAATAACCACTTGCAAATTCGGCAAAAATAGAGTTTCAAAACTGCTCTGTTAAAAGGAAGGCTTATCTCTCTGGGTTGAATGCAGACATCATAAAGAGGTTTCTGAGAATGCTTCTGCCTGGTTTATATGTGAAGATATTTCCTTTTCCACCATAGGCCTCAAAGCGCTCCAAATGAACACTTGCAGATTCTACAAAAGGAGTGTTTCATAACTGCTCTAGCAAAGGAAAGGTTCAACTCTGTGAGTTGAACACACACATCACAAAGCAGTTTGTGAGAATGCTTCTGTCCAGTTTTTATTGGAAGATATTCCCGCTTCTAACAAAGGCCTGAAAGAGCTCCAAATATCCACTTGCAGATGCTGCAAAAAGACTCTTTCCAAACTGCTCCATGAAAAGGAATGTTCAACTCTGTGAGTTGAATGCACACATCATAAAGAAGTTTCAAAGAATGCTTCTGTCTAGGTTTTATGTGAAGATATTTCCTTTTCCACCATAGGCCTCAAAGCGCTCCAAATGAACAATTGCAGATTCTACAAAAAGAGTGTTTCAAAACTGCTCTTTCAAAAGAAGTGTTCAACTCTGTGAGTTGGATTCATACTTCACAAAGCAGTTTCACAGAACGCTTCTGTTTAGTATTTATGGGAAGATATTCCCGTTTCCAACGAAGGCCTGAAAGGACTCCAAATATCCACTTGCAGATTCTGCAAAAACACAATTTCAAAACTGCTCTATCAAAAGGAAGGCTTATCTCTCCGAGTTGAATGCACACATCATAAAGAGGTTTCTGAGAATGCTTCTGCCTGGTTTATAAGTGAAGATATATCCTTTTCCACCATAGGCCTCAAAGCGCTCCAAATGAACACTTGCAGTTTCTACAAAAAGAGTGTTTCAAAACTGCTCTTTCAAAAGAAGTGTTCAAGTCTGTGAGTTGGATTCATACTTCACAAAGCAGCTTCACAGAACGCTTCTGTTTAGTTTTTATGGGAAGATATTCCCGTTTCCAACGAAGGCCTGAAATGGCTCCAAATAACCACTTGCAGATTCTTCAGAAACACAGTTTCAAAACTGCTCTATCAAAAGGAAGGCTTATCTCTCCGAGCTGAATGCACACATCATAAAGAGGTTTCTGAGAATGCTTCTCCCTGGTTTATAAGTGAAGATATTTCCTTTTCCACTATAGGCCTCAAAGCGCTCCAAATGAACACTTGCAGATTCTACAAAAAGAGTGTTTCAAAACAGCTCTTTCAAAGGAAGTGTTCAACTCTGTGAGTTGGATTCATACTACACAAAGCAGTTTCACAGAACGCTTCTCTTTAGTTTTTATGGGAAGATATTCCCGTTTCCAACGAAGGCCTGAAAGGGCTCAAAATATCCACTTGCAGATTCTCCAAAAATAGAGTTTCAAAACTGCTCTGTTAAAAGGAAGGCTTATCTCTCAGAGTTGTATGCAGACATCATAAAGAGGTTTCTGAGAATGCTTCTGCCTGGTTTATATGTGAAGATATTTCCTTTTCCACCATAGGCCTCAAAGCGCTCCAAATGAACACTTGCAGATTCTACAAAAGGAGTGTTTCATAACTGCTCTAGCAAAGGAAATGTTCAACTCTTTGAGTTGAACACACACATCACAAAGCAGTTTGTGAGAATGCTTCTCTCCAGTTTTTAAGAGAAGATATTCCCGCTTCTAACAAAGGCCTGAAAGAGCTCCAAATATCCACTTGCAGATGCTGCAAAAAGACTCTTTCCAAACTGCTCCATGAAAAGGAATGTTCAACTCTGTGAGTTGAATGCACACATCATAAAGAAGTTTCAAAGAATGCTTCTGTCTAGGTTTTATGTGAAGATATTTCCTTTTCCACCATAGGCCTCAAAGCGCTCCAAATGAACACTTGCAGATTCTACAAAAAGAGTGTTTCAAAACTGCTCTTTCAAAAGAAGTGTTCAACTCTGTGAGTTGGATTCATACTTCACAAAGCAGTTTCACAGAACGCTTCTGTTTAGCATTTATGGGAGGATATTCCCGTTTCCAACGAAGGCCTGAAAGGACTCCAAATATCCACTTGCAGATTCTGCAAAAACACAGTTTCAAAACTGCTCTATCAAAAGGAAGGCTTATCTCTCCGAGTTGAATGCACACATCATAAAGAGGTTTCTGAGAATGCTTCTGCCTGGTTTATAAGTGAAGATATATCCTTTTCCACCATAGGCCTCAAATCGCTCCAAATGAACACTTGCAGATTCTACAAAAAGAGTGTTTCAAAACTGCTCTTTCAAAAGAAGTGTTCAACTCTGTGGGGTGGATTCATACTTCACAAAGCAGTTTCACAGAACGCTTCTGTTTAGTTTCTATGGGAAGATATTCCCGTTTCCAACGAAGGCCTGAATGGGCTCCAAATAACCACTTGCAGATTCTGCAAAAATAGAGTTTCAAAACTGCTCTGTCAAAAGGAAGGCTTATCTCTCTGAGTTGAATGCAGACATCATAAAAAAGTTTCTGAGAATGCTTCTGCCTGGTTTATATGTGAAGACATTTCCTTTTCCACCATAGGCCTCAAAGCGCTCCAAATGAACACTTGCAGATTCTACAAAAAGAGTGTTTCATAACTGCTCTAGCAAAGGAAAGGTTGAACTCTGTGAGTTGAACACACACATCACAAAGCAGTTTGTGAGAATGCTTCTGTCCAGTTTTTATTGGAAGATATTCCCGCTTCTTACAAAGGCCTGAAAGAGCTCCAAATATCCACTTGCAGATGCTGCAAAAAGACTCTTTCCAAACTGCTCCATGAAAAGGAAGGTTCAACTCTGTGAGTTGAATGCACACATCATAAAGAAGTTTCAAAGAATGCTTCTGTCTAGGTTTTATGTGAAGATATTTCCTTTTCCACCATAGGCCTCAAAGCGCTCCAAATGAACACTTGCAGATTCTACAAAAAGAGTGTTTCAAAACTGCTCTTTCAAAAGAAGTGTTCAACTCTGTGAGTTGGATTCATACTTCACAAAGCAGTTTCACAGAACGCTTCTGTTTACTATTTATGGGAAGATATTCCCGTTTCCAACGAAGGCCTGAAAGGACTCCAAATATCCACTTGCAGATTCTGCAAAAACACAGTTTCAAAACTGCTCTAAAAAAAGGAAGACTTATCTCTCCGAGTTGAATGCACACATCATAAAGAGGTTTCTGGGGATGCTTCTGCCTGGTTTATAAGTGAAGATATTTCCTTTTCCACCATAGGCCTCAAAGCGCTCCAAATGAACACTTGCAGATTCTACAAAAAGAGGGTTTCAAAACTGCTCTTTCAAAAGATGTGTTCAACTCTGTGAGGTGGATTCATACTTCACAAAGCAGTTTCACAGAACGCTTCTGTTTAGTTTCTATGGGAATATATTCCCGTTTCCAACGAAGGCCTGAAAGGACTCCAAATATCCACTTGCAGATTCTGTAAAAACACAGTTTCAAAACTGCTCTATCAAAAGGAAGGCTTATCTCTCCGAGTTGAATGCACACATCATAAAGAGGTTTCTGAGAATGCTTCTGCCTGGTTTATAAGTGAAGATATATCCTTTTCCACCATAGGCCTCAAAGCGCTCCAAATGAACACTTGCAGATTCTACAAAAAGAGTGTTTCAAAACTGCTCTTTCAAAAGAAGTGTTCAACTCTGTGAGGTGGATTCATACTCCACAAAGCAGTTTCACAGAACGCTTCTGTTTAGTTTCTATGGGAATATATTCCCGTTTCCAACGAAGGCCTGAAAGGGCTCCAAATAACCACTTGCAGATTCTGCAAAAACACAGTTTCAAAACTGCTCTATCAAAAGAAAGGCTTATCTCTCCGAGTTGAATGCACACAACATAAAGAGGTTTCTGAGAATGCTTCTGCCTGGTTTATAAGTGAAGATATTTCCTTTTCCACCATAGGCCTCAAAGCGCTCCAAATGAACACTTGCAGATTCTACAAAAAGAGTGTTTCAAAACAGCTCTTTCAAAGGAAGTGTTCAACTCTGTGAGTTGGATTCATACTACACAAAGCAGTTTCACAGAACGCTTCTGTTTAGTTTTTATGGGAAGATATTCCCGTTTCCAACGAAGGCCTGAAAGGGCTCCAAATATCCACTTGCAAATTCTGCAAAAACAGAGTTTCAAAACTGCTCTGTCAAAAGGAAGGCTTATCTCTCTGAGTTGAATGTAGACATCATAAAGAGGTTTCTGAGAATGCTTCTGCCTGGTTTATATGTGAAGATATTTCCTTTTCCACCATAGGCCTCAAAGCGCTCCAAATGAACACTTGCAGATTCTACAAAAAGAGTGTTTCATAACTGCTCTAGCAAAGGAAAGGTTCAACTCTGTGAGTTGAACACACACATCACAAAGCAGTTTCTGAGAATGCTTCTGTCCAGTTTTTAATGGAAGATATTCCCGCTTCTAACAAAGGCCTGAAAGAGCTCCAAATATCCACTTGCAGATGCTGCAAAAAGACTCTTTCCAAACTGCTCCATGAAAAGGAATGTTCAACTCTGTGAGTTGAATGCACACATCATAATGAAGTTTCAAAGAATGCTTCTGTCTAGGTTTTATGTGAAGATATTTCCTTTTCCACCATAGGCCTCAAAGCGCTCCAAATGAACACTTGCAGATTCTACAAAAAGAGTGTTTCAAAACTGCTCTTTCAAAAGAAGTGTTCAACTCTGTGAGTTGGATTCGTACTTCACAAAGCAGTTTCACAGAACGCTTCTGTTTAGCATTTATGGGAGGATATTCCCGTTTCCAACGAAGGCCTGAAAGGACTCCAAATATCCACTTGCAGATTCTGCAAAAACACAGTTTCAAAACTGCTCTATCAAAAGGAAGGCTTACCTCTCCGAGTTGAATGCACACATCATAAAGAGGTTTCTGAGAATGCTTCTGCCTGGTTTATAAGTGAAGATATATCCTTTTCCACCATAGGCCTCAAAGCGCTCCAAATGAACACTTGCAGATTCTACAAAAAGAGTGTTTCAAAACTGCTCTTTCAAAAGAAGTGTTCAACTCTGTGGGGTGGATTCATACTTCACAAAGCAGTTTCACAGAACGCTTCTGTTTAGTTTCTATGGGAAGATATTCCCGTTTCCAACGAAGGCCTGAATGGGCTCCAAATAACCACTTGCAGATTCTGCAAAAATAGAGTTTCAAAACTGCTCTGTCAAAAGGAAGGCTTATCTCTCTGAGTTGAATGCAGACATCATAAAGAAGTTTCTGAGAATGCTTCTGCCTGGTTTATATGTGAAGACATTTCCTTTTCCACCATAGGCCTCAAAGCGCTCCAAATGAACACTTGCAGATTCTACAAAAAGAGTGTTTCATAACTGCTCTAGCAAAGGAAAGGTTGAACTCTGTGAGTTGAACACACACATCACAAAGCAGTTTGTGAGAATGCTTCTGTCCAGTTTTTATTGGAAGATATTCCCGCTTCTTACAAAGGCCTTAAAGAGCTCCAAATATCCACTTGCAGATGCTGCAAAAAGACTCTTTCCAAACTGCTCCATGAAAAGGAAGGTTCAACTCTGTGAGTTGAATGCACACATCATAAAGAAGTTTCAAAGAATGCTTCTGTCTAGGTTTTATGTGAAGATATTTCCTTTTCCACCATAGGCCTCAAAGCGCTCCAAATGAACACTTGCAGATTCTACAAAAAGAGTGTTTCAAAACTGCTCTTTCAAAAGAAGTGTTCAACTCTGTGAGTTGGATTCATACTTCACAAAGCAGTTTCACAGAACGCTTCTGTTTAGTATTTATGGGAAGATATTCCCGTTTCCAACGAAGGCCTGAAAGGACTCCAAATATCCACTTGCAGATTCTGCAAAAACACAGTTTCAAAACTGCTCTAAAAAAAGGAAGACTTATCTCTCCGAGTTGAATGCACACATCATAAAGAGGTTTCTGAGGATGCTTCTGCCTGGTTTATAAGTGAAGATATTTCCTTTTCCACCATAGGCCTCAAAGCGCTCCAAATGAACACTTGCAGATTCTACAAAAAGAGGGTTTCAAAACTGCTCTTTCAAAAGAAGTGTTCAACTCTGTGAGTTGGATTCATACTACACAAAGCAGTTTCACAGAACGCTTCTCTTTAGTTTTTATGGGAAGATATTCCCGTTTCCAACGAAGGCCTGAAAGGGCTCCAAATATCCACTTGCAAATTCTGCAAAAATAGAGTTTCAAAACTGCTCTCTTAAAAGGAAGGCTTATCTCTCTGGGTTGAATGCAGACATCATAAAGAGGTTTCTGAGAATGCTTCTCCCTGGTTTATATGTGAAGATATTTCCTTTTCCACCATAGGCCTCAAAGCGCTCCAAATGAACACTTGCAGATTCTACAAAAGGAGTGTTTCATAACTGCTCTAGCAAAGGAAAGGTACAACTCTGTGAGTTGAACACACACATCACAAAGCAGTTTGTGAGAATGCTTCTGTCCAGTTTTTATTGGAAGATTTTCCCGCTTCTAACAAAGGCCTGAAAGAGCTCCAAATATCCACTTGCAGATGCTGCAAAAAGACTCTTTCCAAACTGCTCCATGAAAAGGAATGTTCAACTCTGTGAGTTGAATGCACACATCATAAAGAAGTTTCAAAGAATGCTTCTGTCTAGGTTTTATGTGAAGATATTTCCTTTTCCACCATAGGCCTCAAAGCGCTCCAAATGAACACTTGCAGATTCTACAAAAAGAGTGTTTCAAAACCGCTCTTTCAAAAGAAGTGTTCAACTCTGTGAGTTGGATTCATACTTCACAAAGCAGTTTCACAGAACGCTTCTGTTTAGTATTTATGGGAAGATATTCCCGTTTCCAACGAAGGCCTGAAAGGACTCCAAATATCCACTTCCAGATTCTGCAAAAACACAGTTTCAAAACTGCTCTATCAAAAGGAAGGCTTATCTCTCCGAGTTGAATGCACACATCATAAAGAGGTTTCTGAGAATGCTTCTGCCTGGTTTATAAGTGAAGATATATCCTTTTCCACCATAGGCCTCAAAGCGCTCCAAATGAACACTTGCAGATTCTACAAAAAGAGTGTTTCAAAACTGCTCTTTCAAAAGAAGTGTTCAACTCTGTGAGGTGGATTCATACTTCAAAAAGCAGTTTCACAGAACGCTTCTGTTTAGTTTCTATGGGAATATATTCCCCTTTCCAACGAAGGCCTGAAAGGGCTCCAAATAACCACTTGCAGATTCTGCAAAAATAGAGTTTCAAAACTGCTCTGTCAAAAGGAAGGCTTATCTCTCTGAGTTGAATGCAGACATCATAAAGAAGTT
Source organism: Pongo pygmaeus (assembly GCF_028885625.2). Lineage (NCBI taxonomy): Eukaryota > Metazoa > Chordata > Mammalia > Primates > Hominidae > Pongo > Pongo pygmaeus. The sequence goes on from NC_085930.1 coordinate 24,933,983, forward strand.
TCTGAGAATGCTTCTGCCTGGTTTATATGTGAAGATATTTCCTTTTCCACCATAGGCCTCAAAGCGCTCCAAATGAACACTTGCAGATTCTACAAAAAGAGTGTTTCATAACTGCTCTAGCAAAGGAAAGGTTCAACTCTGTGAGCTGAACACACACATCACAAAGCAGTTTGTGAGAATGCTTCTGTCCAGTTTTTATTGGAAGATATTCCCGCTTCTAACAAAGGCCTGAAAGAGCTCCAAATATCTACTTGCAGATGCTGCAAAAAGACTCTTTCCAAACTGCTCCATGAAAAGGAAGGTTCAACTCTGTGAGTTGAATGCACACATCATAAAGAAGTTTCAAAGAATGCTTCTGTCTAGGTTTTATGTGAAGATATTTCCCTTTCCACCATAGGCCTCAAAGCGCTCCAAATGAACCCTTGCAGATTCTACAAAAAGAGTGTTTCAAAACTGCTCTTTCAAAAGAAGTGTTCAACTCTGTGAGTTGGATTCATACTTCACAAAGCAGTTTCACAGAACGCTTCTGTTTAGTATTTATGGGAGGATATTCCCGTTTCCAACGAAGGCCTGAAAGGACTCCAAATATCCACTTGCAGATTCTGCAAAAACACAGTTTCAAAACTGCTCTATCAGAAGGAAGGCTTATCTCTCCGAGTTGAATGCACACATCATAAAGAGGTTTCTGAGAATGCTTCTGCCTGGTTTATAAGTGAAGATATATCCTTTTCCACCATAGGCCTCAAAGCGCTCCAAATGAACACTTGCAGATTCTACAAAAAGAGTGTTTCAAAACTGCTCTTTCAAAAGAAGTGTTCAACTCTGTGGGGTGGATTCATACTACACAAAGCAGTTTCACAGAACGCTTCTGTTTAGTTTCTATGGGAAGATATTCCCGTTTCCAACGAAGGCCTGAAAGGGCTCCAAACAACCACTTGCAGATTCTGCAAAAATAGAGTTTCAAAACTGCTCTGTCAAAAGGAAGGCTTATCTCTCTGAGTTGAATGCAGACATCATAAAGAAGTTTCTGAGAATGCTTCTGCCTGGTTTATATGTGAAGACATTTCCTTTTCCACCATAGGCCTCAAAGCGCTCCAAATGAACACTTGCAGATTCTACAAAAAGAGTGTTTCATAACTGCTCTAGCAAAGGAAAGGTTCAACTCTGTGAGTTGAACACACACATCACAAAGCAGTTTGTGAGAATGCTTCTGTCCAGTTTTTATTGGAAGATATTCCCGCTTCTAACAAAGGTCTGAAAGAGCTCCAAATATCCACTTGCAGATGCTGCAAAAAGACTCTTTCCAAACTGCTCCATGAAAAGGAAGGTTCAGCTCTGTGAGTTGAATGCAGACATCATAAAGAAGTTTCAAAGAATGCTTCTGTCTAGGTTTTATGTGAAGATATTTCCTTTTCCACCATAGGCCTCAAAGCGCTCCAAATGAACACTTGCAGATTCTACAAAAAGAGCGTTTCAAAACTCTTCTTTCACAAGAAGTGTTCAACTCTGTGAGGTGGATTCATACTTCACAAAGCAGTTTCACAGAACGCTTCTGTTTACTTTTTATGGGAAGGTATTCCCGTTTCCAACGAAGGCCTGAAAGGGCTCCAAATATCCACTTGCAAATTCTGCCAAAACAGAGTTTCAAAACTGCTCTATCAAAAGGAAGGCTTATCGCTCCGAGTTGAATGCACACATCATAAAGAGTTTTCTGAGAATGCTTCTGCCTGGTTTATAAGTGAAGATATTTCCTTTTCCACCATAGGCCTCAAAGCGCTCCAAATGAACACTTGCAGATTCTACAAAAAGACTGTTTCAAAACAGCTCTTTCAAAGGAAGTGTTCAACTCTGTGAGTTGGATTCATACTACACAAAGCAGTTTCACAGAACGCTTCTGTTTAGTTTTTATGGGAAGATATTCCCGTTTCCAACGAAGGCCTGAAAGGGCTCCAAATATCCACTTGCAAATTCTGCAAAAGTAGAGTTTCAAAACTGCTCTGTCAAAAGGAAGGCTTATCTCTCTGAGTTGAATGCAGACATCATAAAGAGGTTTCTGAGAATGCTTCTGCCTGGTTTATATGTGAAGATATTTCCTTTTCCACCGTAGGCCTCAAAGCGCTCCAAATGAACACTTGCAGATTCTACAAAAAGAGTGTTTCATAACTGCTCTAGCAAAGGAAAGGTTCAACTCTGTGAGTTGAACACACACATCGCAAAGCAGTTTGTGAGAATGCTTCTGTCCAGTTTTTAAGAGAAGATATTCCCGCTTCTAACAAAGGCCTGAAAGAGCTCCAAATATCCACTTGAAGATGCTGCAAAAAGACTCTTTCCAAACTGCTCCATGAAAAGGAAGATTCAACTCTGTGATTTGAATGCACACATCATAAAGAAGTTTCAAAGAATGCTTCTGTCTAGGTTTTATGTGAAGATATTTCCTTTTCCACCATAGGCCTCAAAGCGCTCCAAATGAACACTTGCAGATTCTACAAAAAGAGTGTTTCAAAACTGCTCTTTCAAAAGAAGTGTTCAACTCTGTGAGTTGGATTCATACTTCACAAAGCAGTTTCACAGAACGCTTCTGTTTAGTTTTTATGGGAAGATATTCCCGTTTCCAACGAAGGCCTGAAATGGCTCCAAATATCCACTTGCAGATTCTGCCAAAACAGAGTTTCAAAACTGCTCTTTCAAAAGGAAGGCTTATCGCTCCGAGTTGAATGCACACATCATAAAGAGTTTTCTGAGAATGCTTCTGCCTTGTTTATAAGTGAAGATATTTCCTTTTCCACCATAGGCCTAAAAGCGCTCCAAATGAACACTTGCAGATTCTACAAAAAGAGGGTTTCAAAACTGCTCTTTCAAAAGAAGTGTTCAACTCTGTGAGTTGGATTCATACTTCACAAAGCAGTTTCACAGAACGCTTCTCTTTAGTTTTTATGGGAAGATATTCCCGTTTCCAACGAAGGCCTGAAAGGGCTCCAAATATCCACTTGCAAATTCGGCAAAAATAGAGTTTCAAAACTGCTCTGTTAAAAGGAAGGCTTATCTCTCTGGGTTGAATGCAGACATCATAAAGTGGTTTCTGAGAATGCTTCTGCCTGGTTTATATGTGAAGATATTTCCTTTTCCACCATAGGCCTCAAAGCGCTCCAAATGAACACTTGCAGATTCTACAAAAGGAGTGTTTCATAACTGCTCTAGCAAAGGAAAGGTTCAACTCTGTGAGTTGAACACACACATCACAAAGCAGTTTGTGAGAATGCTTCTGTCCAGTTTTTATTGGAAGATATTCCCGCTTCTAACAAAGGCCTGAAAGAGCTCCAAATATCCACTTGCAGATGCTGCAAAAAGACTCTTTCCAAACTGCTCCATGAAAAGGAATGTTCAACTCTGTGAGTTGAATGCACACATCATAAAGAAGTTTCAAAGAATGCTTCTGTCTAGGTTTTATGTGAAGATATTTCCTTTTCCACCATAGGCCTCAAAGCGCTCCAAATGAACAATTGCAGATTCTACAAAAAGAGTGTTTCAAAACTGCTCTTTCAAAAGAAGTGTTCAACTCTGTGAGTTGGATTCATACTTCACAAAGCAGTTTCACAGAACGCTTCTGTTTAGTATTTATGGGAAGATATTCCCGTTTCCAACGAAGGCCTGAAAGGACTCCAAATATCCACTTGCAGATTCTGCAAAAACACAATTTCAAAACTGCTCTATCAAAAGGAAGGCTTATCTCTCCGAGTTGAATGCACACATCATAAAGAGGTTTCTGAGAATGCTTCTGCCTGGTTTATAAGTGAAGATATATCCTTTTCCACCATAGGCCTCAAAGCGCTCCAAATGAACACTTGCAGTTTCTACAAAAAGAGTGTTTCAAAACTGCTCTTTCAAAAGAAGTGTTCAAGTCTGTGAGTTGGATTCATACTTCACAAAGCAGCTTCACAGAACGCTTCTGTTTAGTTTTTATGGGAAGATATTCCCGTTTCCAACGAAGGCCTGAAATGGCTCCAAATAACCACTTGCAGATTCTTCAGAAACACAGTTTCAAAACTGCTCTATCAAAAGGAAGGCTTATCTCTCCGAGCTGAATGCACACATCATAAAGAGGTTTCTGAGAATGCTTCTCCCTGGTTTATAAGTGAAGATATTTCCTTTTCCACTATAGGCCTCAAAGCACTCCAAATGAACACTTGCAGATTCTACAAAAAGAGTGTTTCAAAACAGCTCTTTCAAAGGAAGTGTTCAACTCTGTGAGTTGGATTCATACTACACAAAGCAGTTTCACAGAACGCTTCTCTTTAGTTTTTATGGGAAGATATTCCCGTTTCCAACGAAGGCCTGAAAGGGCTCAAAATATCCACTTGCAGATTCTCCAAAAATAGAGTTTCAAAACTGCTCTGTTAAAAGGAAGGCTTATCTCTCAGAGTTGTATGCAGACATCATAAAGAGGTTTCTGAGAATGCTTCTGCCTGGTTTATATGTGAAGATATTTCCTTTTCCACCATAGGCCTCAAAGCGCTCCAAATGAACACTTGCAGATTCTACAAAAGGAGTGTTTCATAACTGCTCTAGCAAAGGAAATGTTCAACTCTTTGAGTTGAACACACACATCACAAAGCAGTTTGTGAGAATGCTTCTCTCCAGTTTTTAAGAGAAGATATTCCCGCTTCTAACAAAGGCCTGAAAGAGCTCCAAATATCCACTTGCAGATGCTGCAAAAAGACTCTTTCCAAACTGCTCCATGAAAAGGAATGTTCAACTCTGTGAGTTGAATGCACACATCATAAAGAAGTTTCAAAGAATGCTTTTATCTAGGTTTTATGTGAAGATATTTCCTTTTCCACCATAGGCCTCAAAGCGCTCCAAATGAACACTTGCAGATTCTACAAAAAGAGTGTTTCAAAACTGCTCTTTCAAAAGAAGTGTTCAACTCTGTGAGTTAGATTCATACTTCACAAAGCAGTTTCACAGAACGCTTCTGTTTAGTTTTTATGGTAAGATATTCCCGTTTCCAACGAAGGCCTGAAAGGGCTCCAAATATCCACTTGCAAATTCGGCAAAAATAGAGTTTCAAAACTGCTCTGTCAAAAGGAAGGTTCAACTCTGTGAGTTGAATGCACACATCATAAAGAAGTTTCAAAGAATGCTTCTGTCTAGGTTTTATGTGAAGATATTTCCTTTTCCACCATAGGCCTCAAAGCGCTCCAAATGAACACTTGCAGATTCTACAAAAAGAGTGTTTCAAAACTGCTCTTTCAAAAGAAGTGTTCAACTCTGTGAGTTGGATTCATACTTCACAAAGCAGTTTCACAGAACGCTTCTGTTTAGCATTTATGGGAGGATATTCCCGTTTCCAACGAAGGCCTGAAAGGACTCCAAATATCCACTTGCAGATTCTGCAAAAACACAGTTTCAAAACTGCTCTATCAAAAGGAAGGCTTATCTCTCCGAGTTGAATGCACACATCATAAAGAGGTTTCTGAGAATGCTTCTGCCTGGTTTATAAGTGAAGATATATCCTTTTCCACCATAGGCCTCAAAGCGCTCCAAATGAACACTTGCAGATTCTACAAAAAGAGTGTTTCAAAACTGCTCTTTCAAAAGAAGTGTTCAACTCTGTGGGGTGGATTCATACTTCACAAAGCAGTTTCACAGAACGCTTCTGTTTAGTTTCTATGGGAAGATATTCCCGTTTCCAACGAAGGCCTGAATGGGCTCCAAATAACCACTTGCAGATTCTGCAAAAATAGAGTTTCAAAACTGCTCTGTCAAAAGGAAGGCTTATCTCTCTGAGTTGAATGCAGACATCATAAAAAAGTTTCTGAGAATGCTTCTGCCTGGTTTATATGTGAAGACATTTCCTTTTCCACCATAGGCCTCAAAGCGCTCCAAATGAACACTTGCAGATTCTACAAAAAGAGTGTTTCATAACTGCTCTAGCAAAGGAAAGGTTGAACTCTGTGAGTTGAACACACACATCACAAAGCAGTTTGTGAGAATGCTTCTGTCCAGTTTTTATTGGAAGATATTCCCGCTTCTTACAAAGGCCTGAAAGAGCTCCAAATATCCACTTGCAGATGCTGCAAAAAGACTCTTTCCAAACTGCTCCATGAAAAGGAAGGTTCAACTCTGTGAGTTGAATGCACACATCATAAAGAAGTTTCAAAGAATGCTTCTGTCTAGGTTTTATGTGAAGATATTTCCTTTTCCACCATAGGCCTCAAAGCGCTCCAAATGAACACTTGCAGATTCTACAAAAAGAGTGTTTCAAAACTGCTCTTTCAAAAGAAGTGTTCAACTCTGTGAGTTGGATTCATACTTCACAAAGCAGTTTCACAGAACGCTTCTGTTTACAATTTATGGGAAGATATTCCCGTTTCCAACGAAGGCCTGAAAGGACTCCAAATATCCACTTGCAGATTCTGCAAAAACACAGTTTCAAAACTGCTCTAAAAAAAGGAAGACTTATCTCTCCGAGTTGAATGCACACATCATAAAGAGGTTTCTGAGGATGCTTCTGCCTGGTTTATAAGTGAAGATATTTCCTTTTCCACCATAGGCCTCAAAGCGCTCCAAATGAACACTTGCAGATTCTACAAAAAGAGGGTTTCAAAACTGCTCTTTCAAAAGAAGTGTTCAACTCTGTGAGTTGGATTCATACTACACAAAGCAGTTTCACAGAACGCTTCTCTTTAGTTTTTATGGGAAGATATTCCCGTTTCCAACGAAGGCCTGAAAGGGCTCCAAATATCCACTTGCAAATTCGGCAAAAATAGAGTTTCAAAACTGCTCTCTTAAAAGGAAGGCTTATCTCTCTGGGTTGAATGCAGACATCATAAAGAGGTTTCTGAGAATGCTTCTCCCTGGTTTATATGTGAAGATATTTCCTTTTCCACCATAGGCCTCAAAGCGCTCCAAATGAACACTTGCAGATTCTACAAAAGGAGTGTTTCATAACTGCTCTAGCAAAGGAAAGGTTCAACTCTGTGAGTTGAACACACACATCACAAAGCAGTTTGTGAGAATGCTTCTGTCCAGTTTTTATTGGAAGATATTCCCGCTTCTAACAAAGGCCTGAAAGAGCTCCAAATATCCACTTGCAGATGCTGCAAAAAGACTCTTTCCAAACTGCTCCATGAAAAGGAATGTTCAACTCTGTGAGTTGAATGCACACATCATAAAGAAGTTTCAAAGAATGCTTCTGTCTAGGTTTTATGTGAAGATATTTCCTTTTCCACCATAGGCCTCAAAGCGCTCCAAATGAACACTTGCAGATTCTACAAAAAGAGTGTTTCAAAACCGCTCTTTCAAAAGAAGTGTTCAACTCTGTGAGTTGGATTCATACTTCACAAAGCAGTTTCACAGAACGCTTCTGTTTAGTATTTATGGGAAGATATTCCCGTTTCCAACGAAGGCCTGAAAGGACTCCAAATATCCACTTCCAGATTCTGCAAAAACACAGTTTCAAAACTGCTCTATCAAAATTAAGGCTTATCTCTCCGAGTTGAATGCACACATCATAAAGAGGTTTCTGAGAATGCTTCTGCCTGGTTTATAAGTGAAGATATATCCTTTTCCACCATAGGCCTCAAAGCGCTCCAAATGAACACTTGCAGATTCTACAAAAAGAGTGTTTCAAAACTGCTCTTTCAAAAGAAGTGTTCAACTCTGTGAGGTGGATTCATACTTCACAAAGCAGTTTCACAGAACGCTTCTGTTTAGTTTCTATGGGAATATATTCCCCTTTCCAACGAAGGCCTGAAAGGGCTCCAAATAACCACTTGCAGATTCTGCAAAAATAGAGTTTCAAAACTGCTCTGTCAAAAGGAAGGCTTATCTCTCTGAGTTGAATGCAGACATCATAAAGAAGTTTCTGAGAATGCTTCTGCCTGGTTTATATGTGAAGATATTTCCTTTTCCTCCATAGGCCTCAAAGCGCTCCAAATGAACACTTGCAGATTCTACAAAAAGAGTGTTTCATAACTGCTCTAGCAAAGGAAAGGTTCAACTCTGTGAGTTGAACACACACATCACAAAGCAGTTTGTGAGAATGCTTCTGTCCAGTTTTTATTGGAAGATATTCCCGCTTCTAACAAAGGCCTGAAAGAGCTCCAAATATCCACTTGCAGATGCTGCAAAAAGACTCTTTCCAAACTGCTCCATGAAAAGGAAGGTTCAACTCTGTGAGTTGAATGCACACATCATAAAGAAGTTTCAAAGAATGCTTCTGTCTAGGTTTTATGTGAAGATATTTCCCTTTCCACCATAGGCCTCAAAGCGCTCCAAATGAACCCTTGCAGATTCTACAAAAAGAGTGTTTCAAAACTGCTCTTTCAAAAGAAGTGTTCAACTCTGTGAGTTGGATTCATACTACACAAAGCAGTTTCACAGAACGCTTCTCTTTAGTTTTTATGGGAAGATATTCCCGTTTCCAACGAAGGCCTGAAAGGGCTCCAAATATCCACTTGCAAATTCGGCAAAAATAGAGTTTCAAAACTGCTCTCTTAAAAGGAAGGCTTATCTCTCTGGGTTGAATGCAGACATCATAAAGAGGTTTCTGAGAATGCTTCTCCCTGGTTTATATGTGAAGATATTTCCTTTTCCACCATAGGCCTCAAAGCGCTCCAAGTGAACACTTGCAGATTCTACAAAAGGAGTGTTTCATAACTGCTCTAGCAAAGGAAAGGTTCAACTCTGTGAGTTGAACACACACATCACAAAGCAGTTTGTGAGAATGCTTCTGTCCAGTTTTTATTGGAAGATATTCCCGCTTCTAACAAAGGCCTGAAAGAGCTCCAAATATCCACTTGCAGATGCTGCAAAAAGACTCTTTCCAAACTGCTCCATGAAAAGGAATGTTCCACTCTGTGAGTTGAATGCACACATCATAAAGAAGTTTCAAAGAATGCTTCTGTCTAGGTTTTATGTGAAGATATTTCCTTTTCCACCATAGGCCTCAAAGCGCTCCAAATGAACACTTGCAGATTCTACAAAAAGAGTGTTTCAAAACTGCTCTTTCAAAAGAAGTGTTCAACTCTGTGAGTTGGATTCATACTTCACAAAGCAGTTTCACAGAATGCTTCTGTTTAGTATTTATGGGAAGATATTCCCGTTTCCAACGAAGGCCTGAAAGGACTCCAAATATCCACTTGCAGATTCTGCAAAAACACAGTTTCAAAACTGCTCTACCAAAAGGAAGGCTTATCTCTCCGAGTTGAATGCACACATCATAAAGAGGTTTCTGAGAATGCTTCTGCCTGGTTTATAAGTGAAGATATATCCTTTTCCACCATAGGCCTCAAAGCGCTCCAAATGAACACTTGCAGATTCTACAAAAAGAGTGTTTCAAAACTGCTCTTTCAAAAGAAGTGTTCAACTCTGTGAGGTGGATTCACACTTCACAAAGCAGTTTCACAGAACGCTTCTGTTTAGTTTCTATGGGAATATATTCCCGTTTCCAACGAAGGCCTGAAAGGGCTCCAAATAACCACTTGCAGATTCTGCAAAAATAGAGTTTCAAAACTGCTCTGTCAAAAGGAAGGCTTATCTCTCTGAGTTGAATGCAGACATCATAAAGAAGTTTCTGAGAATGCTTCTGCCTGGTTTATATGTGAAGATATTTCCTTTTCCACCATAGGCCTCAAAGCGCTCCAAATGAACACTTGCAGATTCTACAAAAAGAGTGTTTCATAACTGCTCTAGCAAAGGAAAGGTTCAACTCTGTGAGTTGAACACACACATCACAAAGCAGTTTGTGAGAATGCTTCTGTCCAGTTTTTAAGAGAAGATATTGCCGCTTCTAACAAAGGCCTGAAAGAGCTCCAAATATCCACTTGCAGATGCTGCAAAAAGACTCTTTCCAAACTGCTCCATGAAAAGGAAGGTTCAACTCTGTGAGTTGAATGCACACATCATAAAGAAGTTTCAAAGAATGCTTCTGTCTAGGTTTTATGTGAAGATATTTCCTTTTCCACCATAGGCCTCAAAGCGCTCCAAATGAACACTTGCAGATTCTACAAAAAGAGTGTTTCATAACTGCTCTAGCAAAGGAAAGGTTCAACTCTGTGAGTTGAACACACACATCACAAAGCAGTTTCTGAGAATGCTTCTGTCCAGTTTTTAATGGAAGATATTCCCGCTTCTAACAAAGGCCTGAAAGAGCTCCAAATATCCACTTGCAGATGCTGCAAAAAGACTCTTTCCAAACTGCTCCATGAAAAGGAATGTTCAACTCTGTGAGTTGAATGCACACATCATAATGAAGTTTCAAAGAATGCTTCTGTCTAGGTTTTATGTGAAGATATTTCCTTTTCCACCATAGGCCTCAAAGCGCTCCAAATGAACACTTGCAGATTCTACAAAAAGAGTGTTTCAAAACTGCTCTTTCAAAAGAAGTGTTCAAGTCTGTGAGTTGGATTCATACTTCACAAAGCAGCTTCACAGAACGCTTCTGTTTAGTTTTTATGGGAAGATATTCCCGTTTCCAACGAAGGCCTGAAATGGCTCCAAATAACCACATGCAGATTCTTCAGAAACACAGTTTCAAAACTGCTCTATCAAAAGGAAGGCTTATCTCTCCGAGCTGAATGCACACATCATAAAGAGGTTTCTGAGAATGCTTCTCCCTGGTTTATAAGTGAAGATATTTCCTTTTCCACTATAGGCCTCAAAGCGCTCCAAATGAACACTTGCAGATTCTACAAAAAGAGTGTTTCAAAACAGCTCTTTCAAAGGAAGTGTTCAACTCTGTGAGTTGGATTCATACTACACAAAGCAGTTTCACAGAACGCTTCTCTTTAGTTTTTATGGGAAGATATTCCCGTTTCAAACGAAGGCCTGAAAGGGCTCAAAATATCCACTTGCAGATTCTGCAAAAATAGAGTTTCAAAACTGCTCTGTTAAAAGGAAGGCTTATCTCTCTGAGTTGTATGCAGACATCATAAAGAGGTTTCTGAGAATGCTTCTGCCTGGTTTATATGTGAAGATATTTCCTTTTCCACCATAGGCCTCAAAGCGCTCCAAATGAACACTTGCAGATTCTACAAAAGGAGTGTTTCATAACTGCTCTAGCAAAGGAAATGTTCAACTCTGTGAGTTGAACACACACATCACAAAGCAGTTTGTGAGAATGCTTCTCTCCAGTTTTTAAGAGAAGATATTCCCGCTTCTAACAAAGGCCTGAAAGAGCTCCAAATATCCACTTGCAGATACTGCAAAAAGACTCTTTCCAAACTGCTCCATGAAAAGGAATGTTCAACTCTGTGAGTTGAATGCACACATCATAAAGAAGTTTCAAAGAATGCTTTTATCTAGGTTTTATGTGAAGATATTTCCTTTTCCACCATAGGCCTCAAAGCGCTCCAAATGAACACTTGCAGATTCTACAAAAAGAGTGTTTCAAAACTGCTCTTTCAAAAGAAGTGTTCAACTCTGTGAGTTAGATTCATACTTCACAAAGCAGTTTCACAGAACGCTTCTGTTTAGTTTTTATGGGAAGATATTCCCGTTTCCAACGAAGGCCTGAAAGGGCTCCAAATATCCACTTGCAAATACGGCAAAAATAGAGTTTCAAAACTGCTCTGTCAAAAGGAAGGTTCAACTCTGTGAGTTGAATGCACACATCATAAAGAAGTTTCAAAGAATGCTTCTGTCTAGGTTTTATGTGAAGATATTTCCTTTTCCACCATAGGCCTCAAAGCGCTCCAAATGAACACTTGCAGATTCTACAAAAAGAGTGTTTCAAAACTGCACTTTCAAAAGAAGTGTTCACCTCTGTGAGTTGGATTCATACTTCACAAAGCAGTTTCACAGAACGCTTCTGTTTAGCATTTATGGGAGGATATTCCCGTTTCCAACGAAGGCCTGAAAGGACTCCAAATATCCACTTGCAGATTCTGCAAAAACACAGTTTCAAAACTGCTCTATCAAAAGGAAGGCTTATCTCTCCGAGTTGAATGCACACATCATAAAGAGGTTTCTGAGAATGCTTCTGCCTGGTTTATAAGTGAAGATATATCCTTTTCCACCATAGGCCTCAAAGCGCTCCAAATGAACACTTGCAGATTCTACAAAAAGAGTGTTTCAAAACTGCTCTTTCAAAAGAAGTGTTCAACTCTGTGGGGTGGATTCATACTTCACAAAGCAGTTTCACAGAACGCTTCTGTTTAGTTTCTATGGGAAGATATTCCCGTTTCCAACGAAGGCCTGAATGGGCTCCAAATAACCACTTGCAAATTCGGCAAAAATAGAGTTTCAAAACTGCTCTGTTAAAAGGAAGGCTTATCTCTCTGGGTTGAATGCAGACATCATAAAGAGGTTTCTGAGAATGCTTCTGCCTGGTTTATATGTGAAGATATTTCCTTTTCCACCATAGGCCTCAAAGCGCTCCAAATGAACACTTGCAGATTCTACAAAAGGAGTGTTTCATAACTGCTCTAGCAAAGGAAAGGTTCAACTCTGTGAGTTGAACACACACATCACAAAGCAGTTTGTGAGAATGCTTCTGTCCAGTTTTTATTGGAAGATATTCCCGCTTCTAACAAAGGCCTGAAAGAGCTCCAAATATCCACTTGCAGATGCTGCAAAAAGACTCTTTCCAAACTGCTCCATGAAAAGGAATGTTCAACTCTGTGAGTTGAATGCACACATCATAAAGAAGTTTCAAAGAATGCTTCTGTCTAGGTTTTATGTGAAGATATTTCCTTTTCCACCATAGGCCTCAAAGCGCTCCAAATGAACAATTGCAGATTCTACAAAAAGAGTGTTTCAAAACTGCTCTTTCAAAAGAAGTGTTCAACTCTGTGAGTTGGATTCATACTTCACAAAGCAGTTTCACAGAACGCTTCTGTTTAGTATTTATGGGAAGATATTCCCGTTTCCAACGAAGGCCTGAAAGGACTCCAAATATCCACTTGCAGATTCTGCAAAAACACAATTTCAAAACTGCTCTATCAAAAGGAAGGCTTATCTCTCCGAGTTGAATGCACACATCATAAAGAGGTTTCTGAGAATGCTTCTGCCTGGTTTATAAGTGAAGATATATCCTTTTCCACCATAGGCCTCAAAGCGCTCCAAATGAACACTTGCAGTTTCTACAAAAAGAGTGTTTCAAAACTGCTCTTTCAAAAGAAGTGTTCAAGTCTGTGAGTTGGATTCATACTTCACAAAGCAGCTTCACAGAACGCTTCTGTTTAGTTTTTATGGGAAGATATTCCCGTTTCCAACGAAGGCCTGAAATGGCTCCAAATAACCACTTGCAGATTCTTCAGAAACACAGTTTCAAAACTGCTCTATCAAAAGGAAGGCTTATCTCTCCGAGCTGAATGCACACATCATAAAGAGGTTTCTGAGAATGCTTCTCCCTGGTTTATAAGTGAAGATATTTCCTTTTCCACTATAGGCCTCAAAGCGCTCCAAATGAACACTTGCAGATTCTACAAAAAGAGTGTTTCAAAACAGCTCTTTCAAAGGAAGTGTTCAACTCTGTGAGTTGGATTCATACTACACAAAGCAGTTTCACAGAACGCTTCTCTTTAGTTTTTATGGGAAGATATTCCCGTTTCCAACGAAGGCCTGAAAGGGCTCAAAATATCCACTTGCAGATTCTCCAAAAATAGAGTTTCAAAACTGCTCTGTTAAAAGGAAGGCTTATCTCTCAGAGTTGTATGCAGACATCATAAAGAGGTTTCTGAGAATGCTTCTGCCTGGTTTATATGTGAAGATATTTCCTTTTCCACCATAGGCCTCAAAGCGCTCCAAATGAACACTTGCAGATTCTACAAAAGGAGTGTTTCATAACTGCTCTAGCAAAGGAAATGTTCAACTCTTTGAGTTGAACACACACATCACAAAGCAGTTTGTGAGAATGCTTCTCTCCAGTTTTTAAGAGAAGATATTCCCGCTTCTAACAAAGGCCTGAAAGAGCTCCAAATATCCACTTGCAGATGCTGCAAAAAGACTCTTTCCAAACTGCTCCATGAAAAGGAATGTTCAACTCTGTGAGTTGAATGCACACATCATAAAGAAGTTTCAAAGAATGCTTTTATCTAGGTTTTATGTGAAGATATTTCCTTTTCCACCATAGGCCTCAAAGCGCTCCAAATGAACACTTGCAGATTCTACAAAAAGAGTGTTTCAAAACTGCTCTTTCAAAAGAAGTGTTCAACTCTGTGAGTTAGATTCATACTTCACAAAGCAGTTTCACAGAACGCTTCTGTTTAGTTTTTATGGTAAGATATTCCCGTTTCCAACGAAGGCCTGAAAGGGCTCCAAATATCCACTTGCAAATTCGGCAAAAATAGAGTTTCAAAACTGCTCTGTCAAAAGGAAGGTTCAACTCTGTGAGTTGAATGCACACATCATAAAGAAGTTTCAAAGAATGCTTCTGTCTAGGTTTTATGTGAAGATATTTCCTTTTCCACCATAGGCCTCAAAGCGCTCCAAATGAACACTTGCAGATTCTACAAAAAGAGTGTTTCAAAACTGCTCTTTCAAAAGAAGTGTTCAACTCTGTGAGTTGGATTCATACTTCACAAAGCAGTTTCACAGAACGCTTCTGTTTAGCATTTATGGGAGGATATTCCCGTTTCCAACGAAGGCCTGAAAGGACTCCAAATATCCACTTGCAGATTCTGCAAAAACACAGTTTCAAAACTGCTCTATCAAAAGGAAGGCTTATCTCTCCGAGTTGAATGCACACATCATAAAGAGGTTTCTGAGAATGCTTCTGCCTGGTTTATAAGTGAAGATATATCCTTTTCCACCATAGGCCTCAAAGCGCTCCAAATGAACACTTGCAGATTCTACAAAAAGAGTGTTTCAAAACTGCTCTTTCAAAAGAAGTGTTCAACTCTGTGGGGTGGATTCATACTTCACAAAGCAGTTTCACAGAACGCTTCTGTTTAGTTTCTATGGGAAGATATTCCCGTTTCCAACGAAGGCCTGAATGGGCTCCAAATAACCACTTGCAGATTCTGCAAAAATAGAGTTTCAAAACTGCTCTGTCAAAAGGAAGGCTTATCTCTCTGAGTTGAATGCAGACATCATAAAAAAGTTTCTGAGAATGCTTCTGCCTGGTTTATATGTGAAGACATTTCCTTTTCCACCATAGGCCTCAAAGCGCTCCAAATGAACACTTGCAGATTCTACAAAAAGAGTGTTTCATAACTGCTCTAGCAAAGGAAAGGTTGAACTCTGTGAGTTGAACACACACATCACAAAGCAGTTTGTGAGAATGCTTCTGTCCAGTTTTTATTGGAAGATATTCCCGCTTCTTACAAAGGCCTGAAAGAGCTCCAAATATCCACTTGCAGATGCTGCAAAAAGACTCTTTCCAAACTGCTCCATGAAAAGGAAGGTTCAACTCTGTGAGTTGAATGCACACATCATAAAGAAGTTTCAAAGAATGCTTCTGTCTAGGTTTTATGTGAAGATATTTCCTTTTCCACCATAGGCCTCAAAGCGCTCCAAATGAACACTTGCAGATTCTACAAAAAGAGTGTTTCAAAACTGCTCTTTCAAAAGAAGTGTTCAACTCTGTGAGTTGGATTCATACTTCACAAAGCAGTTTCACAGAACGCTTCTGTTTACTATTTATGGGAAGATATTCCCGTTTCCAACGAAGGCCTGAAAGGACTCCAAATATCCACTTGCAGATTCTGCAAAAACACAGTTTCAAAACTGCTCTAAAAAAAGGAAGACTTATCTCTCCGAGTTGAATGCACACATCATAAAGAGGTTTCTGAGGATGCTTCTGCCTGGTTTATAAGTGAAGATATTTCCTTTTCCACCATAGGCCTCAAAGCGCTCCAAATGAACACTTGCAGATTCTACAAAAAGAGGGTTTCAAAACTGCTCTTTCAAAAGAAGTGTTCAACTCTGTGAGTTGGATTCATACTACACAAAGCAGTTTCACAGAACGCTTCTCTTTAGTTTTTATGGGAAGATATTCCCGTTTCCAACGAAGGCCTGAAAGGGCTCCAAATATCCACTTGCAAATTCGGCAAAAATAGAGTTTCAAAACTGCTCTCTTAAAAGGAAGGCTTATCTCTCTGGGTTGAATGCAGACATCATAAAGAGGTTTCTGAGAATGCTTCTCCCTGGTTTATATGTGAAGATATTTCCTTTTCCACCATAGGCCTCAAAGCGCTCCAAATGAACACTTGCAGATTCTACAAAAGGAGTGTTTCATAACTGCTCTAGCAAAGGAAAGGTTCAACTCTGTGAGTTGAACACACACATCACAAAGCAGTTTGTGAGAATGCTTCTGTCCAGTTTTTATTGGAAGATATTCCCGCTTCTAACAAAGGCCTGAAAGAGCTCCAAATATCCACTTGCAGATGCTGCAAAAAGACTCTTTCCAAACTGCTCCATGAAAAGGAATGTTCAACTCTGTGAGTTGAATGCACACATCATAAAGAAGTTTCAAAGAATGCTTCTGTCTAGGTTTTATGTGAAGATATTTCCTTTTCCACCATAGGCCTCAAAGCGCTCCAAATGAACCCTTGCAGATTCTACAAAAAGAGTGTTTCAAAACCGCTCTTTCAAAAGAAGTGTTCAACTCTGTGAGTTGGATTCATACTTCACAAAGCAGTTTCACAGAACGCTTCTGTTTAGTATTTATGGGAAGATATTCCCGTTTCCAACGAAGGCCTGAAAGGACTCCAAATATCCACTTGCAGATTCTGCAAAAACACAGTTTCAAAACTGCTCTACCAAAAGGAAGGCTTATCTCTCCGAGTTGAATGCACACATCATAAAGAGGTTTCTGAGAATGCTTCTGCCTGGTTTATAAGTGAAGATATATCCTTTTCCACCATAGGCCTCAAAGCGCTCCAAATGAACACTTGCAGATTCTACAAAAAGAGTGTTTCAAAACTGCTCTTTCAAAAGAAGTGTTCAACTCTGTGAGGTGGATTCACACTTCACAAAGCAGTTTCACAGAACGCTTCTGTTTAGTTTCTATGGGAATATATTCCCCTTTCCAACGAAGGCCTGAAAGGGCTCCAAATAACCACTTGCAGATTCTGCAAAAATAGAGTTTCAAAACTGCTCTGTCAAAAGGAAGGCTTATCTCTCTGAGTTGAATGCAGACATCATAAAGAAGTTTCTGAGAATGCTTCTGCCTGGTTTATATGTGAAGATATTTCCTTTTCCACCATAGGCCTCAAAGCGCTCCAAATGAACACTTGCAGATTCTACAAAAAGAGTGTTTCATAACTGCTCTAGCAAAGGAAAGGTTCAACTCTGTGAGTTGAACACACACATCACAAAGCAGTTTGTGAGAATGCTTCTGTCCAGTTTTTAAGAGAAGATATTGCCGCTTCTAACAAAGGCCTGAAAGAGCTCCAAATATCCACTTGCAGATGCTGCAAAAAGACTCTTTCCAAACTGCTCCATGAAAAGGAAGGTTCAACTCTGTGAGTTGAATGCACACATCATAAAGAAGTTTCAAAGAATGCTTCTGTCTAGGTTTTATGTGAAGATATTTCCTTTTCCACCATAGGCCTCAAAGCGCTCCAAATGAACACTTGCAGATTCTACAAAAAGAGTGTTTCATAACTGCTCTAGCAAAGGAAAGGTTCAACTCTGTGAGTTGAACACACACATCACAAAGCAGTTTCTGAGAATGCTTCTGTCCAGTTTTTAATGGAAGATATTCCCGCTTCTAACAAAGGCCTGAAAGAGCTCCAAATATCCACTTGCAGATGCTGCAAAAAGACTCTTTCCAAACTGCTCCATGAAAAGGAATGTTCAACTCTGTGAGTTGAATGCACACATCATAATGAAGTTTCAAAGAATGCTTCTGTCTAGGTTTTATGTGAAGATATTTCCTTTTCCACCATAGGCCTCAAAGCGCTCCAAATGAACACTTGCAGATTCTACAAAAAGAGTGTTTCAAAACTGCTCTTTCAAAAGAAGTGTTCAAGTCTGTGAGTTGGATTCATACTTCACAAAGCAGCTTCACAGAACGCTTCTGTTTAGTTTTTATGGGAAGATATTCCCGTTTCCAACGAAGGCCTGAAATGGCTCCAAATAACCACATGCAGATTCTTCAGAAACACAGTTTCAAAACTGCTCTATCAAAAGGAAGGCTTATCTCTCCGAGCTGAATGCACACATCATAAAGAGGTTTCTGAGAATGCTTCTCCCTGGTTTATAAGTGAAGATATTTCCTTTTCCACTATAGGCCTCAAAGCGCTCCAAATGAACACTTGCAGATTCTACAAAAAGAGTGTTTCAAAACAGCTCTTTCAAAGGAAGTGTTCAACTCTGTGAGTTGGATTCATACTACACAAAGCAGTTTCACAGAACGCTTCTCTTTAGTTTTTATGGGAAGATATTCCCGTTTCAAACGAAGGCCTGAAAGGGCTCAAAATATCCACTTGCAGATTCTGCAAAAATAGAGTTTCAAAACTGCTCTGTTAAAAGGAAGGCTTATCTCTCTGAGTTGTATGCAGACATCATAAAGAGGTTTCTGAGAATGCTTCTGCCTGGTTTATATGTGAAGATATTTCCTTTTCCACCATAGGCCTCAAAGCGCTCCAAATGAACACTTGCAGATTCTACAAAAGGAGTGTTTCATAACTGCTCTAGCAAAGGAAATGTTCAACTCTGTGAGTTGAACACACACATCACAAAGCAGTTTGTGAGAATGCTTCTCTCCAGTTTTTAAGAGAAGATATTCCCGCTTCTAACAAAGGCCTGAAAGAGCTCCAAATATCCACTTGCAGATACTGCAAAAAGACTCTTTCCAAACTGCTCCATGAAAAGGAATGTTCAACTCTGTGAGTTGAATGCACACATCATAAAGAAGTTTCAAAGAATGCTTTTATCTAGGTTTTATGTGAAGATATTTCCTTTTCCACCATAGGCCTCAAAGCGCTCCAAATGAACACTTGCAGATTCTACAAAAAGAGTGTTTCAAAACTGCTCTTTCAAAAGAAGTGTTCAACTCTGTGAGTTAGATTCATACTTCACAAAGCAGTTTCACAGAACGCTTCTGTTTAGTTTTTATGGGAAGATATTCCCGTTTCCAACGAAGGCCTGAAAGGGCTCCAAATATCCACTTGCAAATACGGCAAAAATAGAGTTTCAAAACTGCTCTGTCAAAAGGAAGGTTCAACTCTGTGAGTTGAATGCACACATCATAAAGAAGTTTCAAAGAATGCTTCTGTCTAGGTTTTATGTGAAGATATTTCCTTTTCCACCATAGGCCTCAAAGCGCTCCAAATGAACACTTGCAGATTCTACAAAAAGAGTGTTTCAAAACTGCACTTTCAAAAGAAGTGTTCACCTCTGTGAGTTGGATTCATACTTCACAAAGCAGTTTCACAGAACGCTTCTGTTTAGCATTTATGGGAGGATATTCCCGTTTCCAACGAAGGCCTGAAAGGACTCCAAATATCCACTTGCAGATTCTGCAAAAACACAGTTTCAAAACTGCTCTATCAAAAGGAAGGCTTATCTCTCCGAGTTGAATGCACACATCATAAAGAGGTTTCTGAGAATGCTTCTGCCTGGTTTATAAGTGAAGATATATCCTTTTCCACCATAGGCCTCAAAGCGCTCCAAATGAACACTTGCAGATTCTACAAAAAGAGTGTTTCAAAACTGCTCTTTCAAAAGAAGTGTTCAACTCTGTGGGGTGGATTCATACTTCACAAAGCAGTTTCACAGAACGCTTCTGTTTAGTTTCTATGGGAAGATATTCCCGTTTCCAACGAAGGCCTGAATGGGCTCCAAATAACCACTTGCAAATTCGGCAAAAATAGAGTTTCAAAACTGCTCTGTTAAAAGGAAGGCTTATCTCTCTGGGTTGAATGCAGACATCATAAAGAGGTTTCTGAGAATGCTTCTGCCTGGTTTATATGTGAAGATATTTCCTTTTCCACCATAGGCCTCAAAGCGCTCCAAATGAACACTTGCAGATTCTACAAAAGGAGTGTTTCATAACTGCTCTAGCAAAGGAAAGGTTCAACTCTGTGAGTTGAACACACACATCACAAAGCAGTTTGTGAGAATGCTTCTGTCCAGTTTTTATTGGAAGATATTCCCGCTTCTAACAAAGGCCTGAAAGAGCTCCAAATATCCACTTGCAGATGCTGCAAAAAGACTCTTTCCAAACTGCTCCATGAAAAGGAATGTTCAACTCTGTGAGTTGAATGCACACATCATAAAGAAGTTTCAAAGAATGCTTCTGTCTAGGTTTTATGTGAAGATATTTCCTTTTCCACCATAGGCCTCAAAGCGCTCCAAATGAACAATTGCAGATTCTACAAAAAGAGTGTTTCAAAACTGCTCTTTCAAAAGAAGTGTTCAACTCTGTGAGTTGGATTCATACTTCACAAAGCAGTTTCACAGAACGCTTCTGTTTAGTATTTATGGGAAGATATTCCCGTTTCCAACGAAGGCCTGAAAGGACTCCAAATATCCACTTGCAGATTCTGCAAAAACACAATTTCAAAACTGCTCTATCAAAAGGAAGGCTTATCTCTCCGAGTTGAATGCACACATCATAAAGAGGTTTCTGAGAATGCTTCTGCCTGGTTTATAAGTGAAGATATATCCTTTTCCACCATAGGCCTCAAAGCGCTCCAAATGAACACTTGCAGTTTCTACAAAAAGAGTGTTTCAAAACTGCTCTTTCAAAAGAAGTGTTCAAGTCTGTGAGTTGGATTCATACTTCACAAAGCAGCTTCACAGAACGCTTCTGTTTAGTTTTTATGGGAAGATATTCCCGTTTCCAACGAAGGCCTGAAATGGCTCCAAATAACCACTTGCAGATTCTTCAGAAACACAGTTTCAAAACTGCTCTATCAAAAGGAAGGCTTATCTCTCCGAGCTGAATGCACACATCATAAAGAGGTTTCTGAGAATGCTTCTCCCTGGTTTATAAGTGAAGATATTTCCTTTTCCACTATAGGCCTCAAAGCGCTCCAAATGAACACTTGCAGATTCTACAAAAAGAGTGTTTCAAAACAGCTCTTTCAAAGGAAGTGTTCAACTCTGTGAGTTGGATTCATACTACACAAAGCAGTTTCACAGAACGCTTCTCTTTAGTTTTTATGGGAAGATATTCCCGTTTCCAACGAAGGCCTGAAAGGGCTCAAAATATCCACTTGCAGATTCTCCAAAAATAGAGTTTCAAAACTGCTCTGTTAAAAGGAAGGCTTATCTCTCAGAGTTGTATGCAGACATCATAAAGAGGTTTCTGAGAATGCTTCTGCCTGGTTTATATGTGAAGATATTTCCTTTTCCACCATAGGCCTCAAAGCGCTCCAAATGAACACTTGCAGATTCTACAAAAGGAGTGTTTCATAACTGCTCTAGCAAAGGAAATGTTCAACTCTTTGAGTTGAACACACACATCACAAAGCAGTTTGTGAGAATGCTTCTCTCCAGTTTTTAAGAGAAGATATTCCCGCTTCTAACAAAGGCCTGAAAGAGCTCCAAATATCCACTTGCAGATGCTGCAAAAAGACTCTTTCCAAACTGCTCCATGAAAAGGAATGTTCAACTCTGTGAGTTGAATGCACACATCATAAAGAAGTTTCAAAGAATGCTTTTATCTAGGTTTTATGTGAAGATATTTCCTTTTCCACCATAGGCCTCAAAGCGCTCCAAATGAACACTTGCAGATTCTACAAAAAGAGTGTTTCAAAACTGCTCTTTCAAAAGAAGTGTTCAACTCTGTGAGTTAGATTCATACTTCACAAAGCAGTTTCACAGAACGCTTCTGTTTAGTTTTTATGGTAAGATATTCCCGTTTCCAACGAAGGCCTGAAAGGGCTCCAAATATCCACTTGCAAATTCGGCAAAAATAGAGTTTCAAAACTGCTCTGTCAAAAGGAAGGTTCAACTCTGTGAGTTGAATGCACACATCATAAAGAAGTTTCAAAGAATGCTTCTGTCTAGGTTTTATGTGAAGATATTTCCTTTTCCACCATAGGCCTCAAAGCGCTCCAAATGAACACTTGCAGATTCTACAAAAAGAGTGTTTCAAAACTGCTCTTTCAAAAGAAGTGTTCAACTCTGTGAGTTGGATTCATACTTCACAAAGCAGTTTCACAGAACGCTTCTGTTTAGCATTTATGGGAGGATATTCCCGTTTCCAACGAAGGCCTGAAAGGACTCCAAATATCCACTTGCAGATTCTGCAAAAACACAGTTTCAAAACTGCTCTATCAAAAGGAAGGCTTATCTCTCCGAGTTGAATGCACACATCATAAAGAGGTTTCTGAGAATGCTTCTGCCTGGTTTATAAGTGAAGATATATCCTTTTCCACCATAGGCCTCAAAGCGCTCCAAATGAACACTTGCAGATTCTACAAAAAGAGTGTTTCAAAACTGCTCTTTCAAAAGAAGTGTTCAACTCTGTGGGGTGGATTCATACTTCACAAAGCAGTTTCACAGAACGCTTCTGTTTAGTTTCTATGGGAAGATATTCCCGTTTCCAACGAAGGCCTGAATGGGCTCCAAATAACCACTTGCAGATTCTGCAAAAATAGAGTTTCAAAACTGCTCTGTCAAAAGGAAGGCTTATCTCTCTGAGTTGAATGCAGACATCATAAAAAAGTTTCTGAGAATGCTTCTGCCTGGTTTATATGTGAAGACATTTCCTTTTCCACCATAGGCCTCAAAGCGCTCCAAATGAACACTTGCAGATTCTACAAAAAGAGTGTTTCATAACTGCTCTAGCAAAGGAAAGGTTGAACTCTGTGAGTTGAACACACACATCACAAAGCAGTTTGTGAGAATGCTTCTGTCCAGTTTTTATTGGAAGATATTCCCGCTTCTTACAAAGGCCTGAAAGAGCTCCAAATATCCACTTGCAGATGCTGCAAAAAGACTCTTTCCAAACTGCTCCATGAAAAGGAAGGTTCAACTCTGTGAGTTGAATGCACACATCATAAAGAAGTTTCAAAGAATGCTTCTGTCTAGGTTTTATGTGAAGATATTTCCTTTTCCACCATAGGCCTCAAAGCGCTCCAAATGAACACTTGCAGATTCTACAAAAAGAGTGTTTCAAAACTGCTCTTTCAAAAGAAGTGTTCAACTCTGTGAGTTGGATTCATACTTCACAAAGCAGTTTCACAGAACGCTTCTGTTTACTATTTATGGGAAGATATTCCCGTTTCCAACGAAGGCCTGAAAGGACTCCAAATATCCACTTGCAGATTCTGCAAAAACACAGTTTCAAAACTGCTCTAAAAAAAGGAAGACTTATCTCTCCGAGTTGAATGCACACATCATAAAGAGGTTTCTGAGGATGCTTCTGCCTGGTTTATAAGTGAAGATATTTCCTTTTCCACCATAGGCCTCAAAGCGCTCCAAATGAACACTTGCAGATTCTACAAAAAGAGGGTTTCAAAACTGCTCTTTCAAAAGAAGTGTTCAACTCTGTGAGTTGGATTCATACTACACAAAGCAGTTTCACAGAACGCTTCTCTTTAGTTTTTATGGGAAGATATTCCCGTTTCCAACGAAGGCCTGAAAGGGCTCCAAATATCCACTTGCAAATTCGGCAAAAATAGAGTTTCAAAACTGCTCTCTTAAAAGGAAGGCTTATCTCTCTGGGTTGAATGCAGACATCATAAAGAGGTTTCTGAGAATGCTTCTCCCTGGTTTATATGTGAAGATATTTCCTTTTCCACCATAGGCCTCAAAGCGCTCCAAATGAACACTTGCAGATTCTACAAAAGGAGTGTTTCATAACTGCTCTAGCAAAGGAAAGGTTCAACTCTGTGAGTTGAACACACACATCACAAAGCAGTTTGTGAGAATGCTTCTGTCCAGTTTTTATTGGAAGATATTCCCGCTTCTAACAAAGGCCTGAAAGAGCTCCAAATATCCATTTGCAGATGCTGCAAAAAGACTCTTTCCAAACTGCTCCATGAAAAGGAATGTTCAACTCTGTGAGTTGAATGCACACATCATAAAGAAGTTTCAAAGAATGCTTCTGTCTAGGTTTTATGTGAAGATATTTCCTTTTCCACCATAGGCCTCAAAGCGCTCCAAATGAACCCTTGCAGATTCTACAAAAAGAGTGTTTCAAAACCGCTCTTTCAAAAGAAGTGTTCAACTCTGTGAGTTGGATTCATACTTCACAAAGCAGTTTCACAGAACGCTTCTGTTTAGTATTTATGGGAAGATATTCCCGTTTCCAACGAAGGCCTGAAAGGACTCCAAATATCCACTTCCAGATTCTGCAAAAGCACAGTTTCAAAACTGCTCTATCAAAATTAAGGCTTATCTCTCCGAGTTGAATGCACACATCATAAAGAGGTTTCTGAGAATGCTTCTGCCTGGTTTATAAGTGAAGATATATCCTTTTCCACCATAGGCCTCAAAGCGCTCCAAATGAACACTTGCAGATTCTACAAAAAGAGTGTTTCAAAACTGCTCTTTCAAAAGAAGTGTTCAACTCTGTGAGGTGGATTCATACTTCACAAAGCAGTTTCACAGAACGCTTCTGTTTAGTTTCTATGGGAATATATTCCCCTTTCCAACGAAGGCCTGAAAGGGCTCCAAATAACCACTTGCAGATTCTGCAAAAATAGAGTTTCAAAACTGCTCTGTCAAAAGGAAGGCTTATCTCTCTGAGTTGAATGCAGACATCATAAAGAAGTTTCTGAGAATGCTTCTGCCTGGTTTATATGTGAAGATATTTCCTTTTCCACCATAGGCCTCAAAGCGCTCCAAATGAACACTTGCAGATTCTACAAAAAGAGTGTTTCATAACTGCTCTAGCAAAGGAAAGGTTCAACTCTGTGAGTTGAACACACACATCACAAAGCAGTTTGTGAGAATGCTTCTGTCCAGTTTTTATTGGAAGATATTCCCGCTTCTAACAAAGGCCTGAAAGAGCTCCAAATATCCACTTACAGATGCTGCAAAAAGACTCTTTCCAAACTGCTCCATGAAAAGGAAGGTTCAACTCTGTGAGTTGAATGCACACATCATAAAGAAGTTTCAAAGAATGCTTCTGTCTAGGTTTTATGTGAAGATATTTCCCTTTCCACCATAGGCCTCAAAGCGCTCCAAATGAACCCTTGCAGATTCTACAAAAAGAGTGTTTCAAAACTGCTCTTTCAAAAGAAGTGTTCAACTCTGTGAGTTGGATTCATACTACACAAAGCAGTTTCACAGAACGCTTCTCTTTAGTTTTTATGGGAAGATATTCCCGTTTCCAACGAAGGCCTGAAAGGGCTCCAAATATCCACTTGCAAATTCGGCAAAAATAGAGTTTCAAAACTGCTCTCTTAAAAGGAAGGCTTATCTCTCTGGGTTGAATGCAGACATCATAAAGAGGTTTCTGAGAATGCTTCTCCCTGGTTTATATGTGAAGATATTTCCTTTTCCACCATAGGCCTCAAAGCGCTCCAAGTGAACACTTGCAGATTCTACAAAAGGAGTGTTTCATAACTGCTCTAGCAAAGGAAAGGTTCAACTCTGTGAGTTGAACACACACATCACAAAGCAGTTTGTGAGAATGCTTCTGTCCAGTTTTTATTGGAAGATATTCCCGCTTCTAACAAAGGCCTGAAAGAGCTCCAAATATCCACTTGCAGATGCTGCAAAAGACTCTTTCCAAACTGCTCCATGAAAAGGAATGTTCCACTCTGTGAGTTGAATGCACACATCATAAAGAAGTTTCAAAGAATGCTTCTGTCTAGGTTTTATGTGAAGATATTTCCTTTTCCACCATAGGCCTCAAAGCGCTCCAAATGAACACTTGCAGATTCTACAAAAAGAGTGTTTCAAAACTGCTCTTTCAAAAGAAGTGTTCAACTCTGTGAGTTGGATTCATACTTCACAAAGCAGTTTCACAGAACGCTTCTGTTTAGTATTTATGGGAAGATATTCCCGTTTCCAACGAAGGCCTGAAAGGACTCCAAATATCCACTTGCAGATTCTGCAAAAACACAGTTTCAAAACTGCTCTACCAAAAGGAAGGCTTATCTCTCCGAGTTGAATGCACACATCATAAAGAGGTTTCTGAGAATGCTTCTGCCTGGTTTATAAGTGAAGATATATCCTTTTCCACCATAGGCCTCAAAGCGCTCCAAATGAACACTTGCAGATTCTACAAAAAGAGTGTTTCAAAACTGCTCTTTCAAAAGAAGTGTTCAACTCTGTGAGGTGGATTCACACTTCACAAAGCAGTTTCACAGAACGCTTCTGTTTAGTTTCTATGGGAATATATACCCGTTTCCAACGAAGGCCTGAAAGGGCTCCAAATAACCACTTGCAGATTCTGCAAAAATAGAGTTTCAAAACTGCTCTGTCAAAAGGAAGGCTTATCTCTCTGAGTTGAATGCAGACATCATAAAGAAGTTTCTGAGAATGCTTCTGCCTGGTTTATATGTGAAGATATTTCCTTTTCCACCATAGGCCTCAAAGCGCTCCAAATGAACACTTGCAGATTCTACAAAAAGAGTGTTTCATAACTGCTCTAGCAAAGGAAAGGTTCAACTCTGTGAGTTGAACACACACATCACAAAGCAGTTTGTGAGAATGCTTCTGTCCAGTTTTTAAGAGAAGATATTGCCGCTTCTAACAAAGGCCTGAAAGAGCTCCAAATATCCACTTGCAGATGCTGCAAAAAGACTCTTTCCAAACTGCTCCATGAAAAGGAAGGTTCAACTCTGTGAGTTGAATGCACACATCATAAAGAAGTTTCAAAGAATGCTTCTGTCTAGGTTTTATGTGAAGATATTTCCTTTTCCACCATAGGCCTCAAAGCGCTCCAAATGAACACTTGCAGATTCTACAAAAAGAGTGTTTCATAACTGCTCTAGCAAAGGAAAGGTTCAACTCTGTGAGTTGAACACACACATCACAAAGCAGTTTCTGAGAATGCTTCTGTCCAGTTTTTAATGGAAGATATTCCCGCTTCTAACAAAGGCCTGAAAGAGCTCCAAATATCCACTTGCAGATGCTGCAAAAAGACTCTTTCCAAACTGCTCCATGAAAAGGAATGTTCAACTCTGTGAGTTGAATGCACACATCATAATGAAGTTTCAAAGAATGCTTCTGTCTAGGTTTTATGTGAAGATATTTCCTTTTCCACCATAGGCCTCAAAGCGCTCCAAATGAACACTTGCAGATTCTACAAAAAGAGTGTTTCAAAACTGCTCTTTCAAAAGAAGTGTTCAAGTCTGTGAGTTGGATTCATACTTCACAAAGCAGCTTCACAGAACGCTTCTGTTTAGTTTTTATGGGAAGATATTCCCGTTTCCAACGAAGGCCTGAAATGGCTCCAAATAACCACATGCAGATTCTTCAGAAACACAGTTTCAAAACTGCTCTATCAAAAGGAAGGCTTATCTCTCCGAGCTGAATGCACACATCATTAAGAGGTTTCTGAGAATGCTTCTCCCTGGTTTATAAGTGAAGATATTTCCTTTTCCACTATAGGCCTCAAAGCGCTCCAAATGAACACTTGCAGATTCTACAAAAAGAGTGTTTCAAAACAGCTCTTTCAAAGGAAGTGTTCAACTCTGTGAGTTGGATTCATACTACACAAAGCAGTTTCACAGAACGCTTCTCTTTAGTTTTTATGGGAAGATATTCCCGTTTCAAACGAAGGCCTGAAAGGGCTCAAAATATCCACTTGCAGATTCTGCAAAAATAGAGTTTCAAAACTGCTCTGTTAAAAGGAAGGCTTATCTCTCTGAGTTGTATGCAGACATCATAAAGAGGTTTCTGAGAATGCTTCTGCCTGGTTTATATGTGAAGATATTTCCTTTTCCACCATAGGCCTCAAAGCGCTCCAAATGAACACTTGCAGATTCTACAAAAGGAGTGTTTCATAACTGCTCTAGCAAAGGAAATGTTCAACTCTGTGAGTTGAACACACACATCACAAAGCAGTTTGTGAGAATGCTTCTCTCCAGTTTTTAAGAGAAGATATTCCCGCTTCTAACAAAGGCCTGAAAGAGCTCCAAATATCCACTTGCAGATACTGCAAAAAGACTCTTTCCAAACTGCTCCATGAAAAGGAATGTTCAACTCTGTGAGTTGAATGCACACATCATAAAGAAGTTTCAAAGAATGCTTTTATCTAGGTTTTATGTGAAGATATTTCCTTTTCCACCATAGGCTTCAAAGCGCTCCAAATGAACACTTGCAGATTCTACAAAAAGAGTGTTTCAAAACTGCTCTTTCAAAAGAAGTGTTCAACTCTGTGAGTTAGATTCATACTTCACAAAGCAGTTTCACAGAACGCTTCTGTTTAGTTTTTATGGGAAGATATTCCCGTTTCCAACGAAGGCCTGAAAGGGCTCCAAATATCCACTTGCAAATACGGCAAAAATAGAGTTTCAAAACTGCTCTGTCAAAAGGAAGGTTCAACTCTGTGAGTTGAATGCACACATCATAAAGAAGTTTCAAAGAATGCTTCTGTCTAGGTTTTATGTGAAGATATTTCCTTTTCCACCATAGGCCTCAAAGCGCTCCAAATGAACACTTGCAAATTCTACAAAAAGAGTGTTTCAAAACTGCACTTTCAAAAGAAGTGTTCAACTCTGTGAGTTGGATTCATACTTCACAAAGTAGTTTCACAGAACGCTTCTGTTTAGCATTTATGGGAGGATATTCCCGTTTCCAACGAAGGCCTGAAAGGACTCCAAATATCCACTTGCAGATTCTGCAAAAACACAGTTTCAAAACTGCTCTATCAAAAGGAAGGCTTATCTCTCCGAGTTGAATGCACACATCATAAAGAGGTTTCTGAGAATGCTTCTGCCTGGTTTATAAGTGAAGATATATCCTTTTCCACCATAGGCCTCAAAGCGCTCCAAATGAACACTTGCAGATTCTACAAAAAGAGTGTTTCAAAACTGCTCTTTCAAAAGAAGTGTTCAACTCTGTGGGGTGGATTCATACTTCACAAAGCAGTTTCACAGAACGCTTCTGTTTAGTTTCTATGGGAAGATATTCCCGTTTCCAACGAAGGCCTGAATGGGCTCCAAATAACCACTTGCAGATTCTGCAAAAATAGAGTTTCAAAACTGCTCTGTCAAAAGGAAGGCTTATCTATCTGAGTTGAATGCAGACATCATAAAGAAGTTTCTGAGAATGCTTCTGCCTGGTTTATATGTGAAGACATTTCCTTTTCCACCATAGGCCTCAAAGCGCTCCAAATGAACACTTGCAGATTCTACAAAAAGAGTGTTTCATAACTGCTCTAGCAAAGGAAAGGTTGAACTCTGTGAGTTGAACACACACATCACAAAGCAGTTTGTGAGAATGCTTCTGTCCAGTTTTTATTGGAAGATATTCCCGCTTCTTACAAAGGCCTGAAAGAGCTCCAAATATCCACTTGCAGATGCTGCAAAAAGACTCTTTCCAAACTGCTCCATGAAAAGGAAGGTTCAACTCTGTGAGTTGAATGCACACATCATAAAGAAGTTTCAAAGAATGCTTCTGTCTAGGTTTTATGTGAAGATATTTCCTTTTCCACCATAGGCCTCAAAGCGCTCCAAATGAACACTTGCAGATTCTACAAAAAGAGTGTTTCAAAACTGCTCTTTCAAAAGAAGTGTTCAACTCTGTGAGTTGGATTCATACTTCACAAAGCAGTTTCACAGAACGCTTCTGTTTAGTATTTATGGGAAGATATTCCCGTTTCCAACGAAGGCCTGAAAGGACTCCAAATATCCACTTGCAGATTCTGCAAAAACACAGTTTCAAAACTGCTCTAAAAAAAGGAAGACTTATCTCTCCGAGTTGAATGCACACATCATAAAGAGGTTTCTGAGAATGCTTCTGCCTGGTTTATAAGTGAAGATATTTCCTTTTCCACCATAGGCCTCAAAGCGCTCCAAATGAACACTTGCAGATTCTACAAAAAGAGGGTTTCAAAACTGCTCTTTCAAAAGAAGTGTTCAACTCTGTGAGTTGGATTCATACTACACAAAGCAGTTTCACAGAACGCTTCTCTTAATTTTTATGGGAAGATATTCCCGTTTCCAACGAAGGCCTGAAAGGGCTCCAAATATCCACTTGCAAATTCGGCAAAAATAGAGTTTCAAAACTGCTCTCTTAAAAGGAAGGCTTATCTCTCTGGGTTGAATGCAGACATCATAAAGAGGTTTCTGAGAATGCTTCTCCCTGGTTTATATGTGAAGATATTTCCTTTTCCACCATAGGCCTCAAAGCGCTCCAAGTGAACACTTGCAGATTCTACAAAAGGAGTGTTTCATAACTGCTCTAGCAAAGGAAAGGTTCAACTCTGTGAGTTGAACACACACATCACAAAGCAGTTTGTGAGAATGCTTCTGTCCAGTTTTTATTGGAAGATATTCCCGCTTCTAACAAAGGCCTGAAAGAGCTCCAAATATCCACTTGCAGATGCTGCAAAAAGACTCTTTCCAAACTGCTCCATGAAAAGGAATGTTCCACTCTGTGAGTTGAATGCACACATCATAAAGAAGTTTCAAAGAATGCTTCTGTCTAGGTTTTATGTGAAGATATTTCCTTTTCCACCATAGGCCTCAAAGCGCTCCAAATGAACACTTGCAGATTCTACAAAAAGAGTGTTTCAAAACTGCTCTTTCAAAAGAAGTGTTCAACTCTGTGAGTTGGATTCATACTTCACAAAGCAGTTTCACAGAACGCTTCTGTTTAGTATTTATGGGAAGATATTCCCGTTTCCAACGAAGGCCTGAAAGGACTCCAAATATCCACTTGCAGATTCTGCAAAAACACAGTTTCAAAACTGCTCTATCAAAAGGAAGGCTTATCTCTCCGAGTTGAATGCACACATCATAAAGAGGTTTCTGAGAATGCTTCTGCCTGGTTTATAAGTGAAGATATATCCTTTTCCACCATAGGCCTCAAAGCGCTCCAAATGAACACTTGCAGATTCTACAAAAAGAGTGTTTCAAAACTGCTCTTTCAAAAGAAGTGTTCAACTCTGTGAGGTGGATTCACACTTCACAAAGCAGTTTCACAGAACGCTTCTGTTTAGTTTCTATGGGAATATATTCCCGTTTCCAACGAAGGCCTGAAAGGGCTCCAAATAACCACTTGCAGATTCTGCAAAAATAGAGTTTCAAAACTGCTCTGTCAAAAGGAAGGCTTATCTCTCTGAGTTGAATGCAGACATCATAAAGAAGTTTCTGAGAATGCTTCTGCCTGGTTTATATGTGAAGATATTTCCTTTTCCACCATAGGCCTCAAAGCGCTCCAAATGAACACTTGCAGATTCTACAAAAAGAGTGTTTCATAACTGCTCTAGCAAAGGAAAGGTTCAACTCTGTGAGTTGAACACACACATCACAAAGCAGTTTGTGAGAATGCTTCTGTCCAGTTTTTAAGAGAAGATATTCCCGCTTCTAACAAAGGCCTGAAAGAGCTCCAAATATCCACTTGCAGATGCTGCAAAAAGACTCTTTCCAAACTGCTCCATGAAAAGGAAGGTTCAACTCTGTGAGTTGAATGCACACATCATAAAGAAGTTTCAAAGAATGCTTCTGTCTAGGTTTTATGTGAAGATATTTCCTTTTCCACCATAGGCCTCAAAGCGCTCCAAATGAACACTTGCAGATTCTACAAAAAGAGTGTTTAAAAACTGCTCTTTCAAAAGAAGTGTTCAACTCTGTGAGTTGGATTCATACTTCACAAAGCAGTTTCACAGAACGCTTCTGTTTAGTATTTATGGGAAGATATTCCCGTTTCCAACGAAGGCCTGAAAGCACTCCAAATATCCACTTGCAGATTCTGCAAAAACACAGTTTCAAAACTGCTCTATCAAAAGGAAGGCTTATCTCTCCGAGTTGAATGCACACATCATAAAGAGGTTTCTGAGAATGCTTCTGCCTGGTTTATAAGTGAAGATATATCCTTTTCCACCATGGGCCTCAAAGCGCTCCAAATGAACACTTGCAGATTCTACAAAAAGAGTGTTTCAAAACTGCTCTTTCAAAAGAAGTGTTCAACTCTGTGAGGTGGATTCATACTTCACAAAGCAGTTTCACAGAACGCTTCTGTTTAGTTTCTATGGGAAGATATTCCCGTTTCCAACGAAGGCCTGAAAGGGCTCCAAATAACCACTTGCAGATTCTGCAAATATAGAGTTTCAAAACTGCTCTGTCAAAAGGAAGGCTTATCTCTCTGAGTTGAATGCAGACATCATAAAGAAGTTTCTGAGAATGCTTCTGCCTGGTTTATATGTGAAGACATTTCCTTTTCCACCATAGGCCTCAAAGCGCTCCAAATGAACACTTGCAGATTCTACAAAAAGAGTGTTTCATAACTGCTCTAGCAAAGGAAAGGTTGAACTCTGTGAGTTGAACACACACATCACAAAGCAGTTTGTGAGAATGCTTCTGTCCAGTTTTTATTGGAAGATATTCCCGCTTCTAACAAAGGCCTGAAAGAGCTCCAAATATCCACTTGCAGATGCTGCAAAAAGACTCTTTCCAAACTGCTCCATGAAAAGGAAGGTTCAACTCTGTGAGTTGAATGCACACATCATAAAGAAGTTTCAGAGAATGCTTCTGTCTAGGTTTTATGTGAAGATATTTCCTTTTCCACCATAGGCCTCAAAGCGCTCCAAATGAACACTTGCAGATTCTACAAAAAGAGTGTTTCAAAACTGCTATTTCAAAAGAAGTGTTCAACTCTGTGAGTTGGATTGATACTTCACAAAGCAGTTTCACAGAACGCTTCTGTTTAGTATTTTTGGGAAGATATTCCCGTTTCCAACGAAGGCCTGAAAGGACTCCAAATATCCACTTACAGATTCTGCAAAAACACAGTTTCAAAACTGCTCTATCAAAAGAAAGGCTTATCTCTCGGAGTTGAATGCACACATCATAAAGAGGTTTCTGAGAATGCTTCTGCCTGGTTTATAAGTGAAGATATTTCCTTTTCCACCATAGGCCTCAAAGCGCTCCAAATGAACACTTGCAGATTCTACAAAAAGAGCGTTTCAAAACTCTTCTTTCAAAAGAAGTGTTCAACTCTGTGAGTTGGATTCATACTTCACAAAGCAGTTTCACAGAACGCTTCTGTTTAGTTTTTATGGGAAGATATTCCCGTTTCCAAAGAAGGCCTGAAAAGGCTCCAAATATCCACTTGCAGATTCTGCCAAAACAGAGTTTCAAAACTGCTCTATCAAAAGGAAGGTTTATCGCTCCGAGTTGAATGCACACATCATAAAGAGTTTTCTGAGAATGCTTCTGCCTGGTTTATAAGTGAAGATATTTCCTTTTCCACCATAGGCCTCAAAGCGCTCCAAATGAACACTTGCAGATTCTACAAAAAGAGTGTTTCAAAACAGCTCTTTCAAAGGAAGTGTTCAACTCTGTGAGTTGGATTCATACTACACAAAGCAGTTTCACAGAACGCTTCTGTTTAGTTTTTATGGGAAGATATTCCCGTTTCCAACGAAGGCCTGAAAGGGCTCCAAATATCCACTTGCAAATTCGGCAAAAATAGAGTTTCAAAACTGCTCTGTTAAAAGGAAGGCTTATCTCTCTGGGTTGAATGCAGACATCATAAAGAGGTTTCTGAGAATGCTTCTCCCTGGTTTATATGTGAAGATATTTCCTTTTCCACCGTAGGTCTCAAAGCGCTCCAAATGAACACTTGCAGATTCTACAAAAAGAGTGTTCATAACTGCTCTAGCAAAGGAAAGGTTCAACTCTGTGAGTTGAACACACACATCACAAAGCAGTTTGTGAGAATGCTTCTGTCCAGTTTTTATTGGAAGATATTCCCGCTTCTAACAAAGGCCTGAAAGGGCTCCAAATATCCACTTGCAGATGCTGCAAAAAGACTCTTTCCAAACTGCTCCATGAAAAGGAATGTTCAACTCTGTGAGTTGAATGCACACATCATAAAGAAGTTTCAAAGAATGCTTCTGTCTAGGTTTTATGTGAAGATATTTCCTTTTCCACCATAGGCCTCAAAGCGCTCCAAATGAACACTTGCAGATTCTCCAAAAAGAGTGTTTCAAAACTGCTCTTTCAAAAGAAGTGTTCAACTCTGTGAGTTGGATTCATACTTCACAAAGCAGTTTCACAGAACGCTTCTGTTTAGTATTTATGGGAAGATATTCCCGCTTCCAACGAAGGCCTGAAAGGACTCCAAATATCCACTTCCAGATTCTGCAAAAACACAGTTTCAAAACTGCTCTATCAAAAGGAAGGCTTATCTCTCCGAGTTGAATGCACACATCATAAAGAGGTTTCTGAGAATGCTTCTGCCTGGTTTATAAGTGAAGATATATCCTTTTCCACCATAGGCCTCAAAGCGCTCCAAATGAACACTTGCAGATTCTACAAAAAGAGTGTTTCAAAACTGCTCTTTCAAAAGAAGTGTTCAACTCTGTGAGGTGGATTCATACTACACAAAGCAGTTTCACAGAACGCTTCTGTTTAGTTTCTATGGGAAGATATTCCCGTTTCCAACGAAGGCCTGAAAGGGCTCCAAATAACCACTTGCAGATTCTGCAAAAATAGAGTTTCAAAACTGCTCTGTCAAAAGGAAGGCTTATCTCTCTGAGTTGAATGCAGACATCATAAAGAAGTTTCTGAGAATGCTTCTGCCTGGTTTATATGTGAAGACATTTCCTTTTCCACCATAGGCCTCAAAGCGCTCCAAATGAACACTTGCAGATTCTACAAAAAGAGTGTTTCATAACTGCTCTAGCAAAGGAAAGGTTCAACTCTGTGAGTTGAACACACACATCACAAAGCAGTTTGTGAGAATGCTTCTGTCCAGTTTTTATTGGAAGATATTCCCGCTTCTAACAAAGGCCTGAAAGAGCTCCAAATATCCACTTGCAGATGCTGCAAAAAGAGTCTTTCCAAACTGCTCCATGAAAAGGAAGGTTCAACTCTGTGAGTTGAATGCACACATCATAAAGAAGTTTCAAAGAATGCTTCTGTCTAGGTTTTATGTGAAGATATTTCCTTTTCCACCATAGGCCTCAAAGCGCTCCAAATGAACACTTGCAGATTCTACAAAAAGAGTGTTTCATCACTGCTCTTTCAAAAGAAGTGTTCAACTCTGTGAGTTGGATTCATACTTCACAAAGCAGTTTCACAGAACGCTTCTGTTTAGTATTTATGGGAAGATATTCCCGTTTCCAACGAAGGCCTGAAAGGACTCCAAATATCCACTTGCAGATTCTGCAAAAACACAGTTTCAAAACTGCTCTATCAAAAGGAAGGCTTATCTCTCCGAGTTGAATGCACACATCATAAAGAGGTTTCTGAGAATGCTTCTGCCTGGTTTATAAGTGAAGATATATCCTTTTCCACCATAGGCCTCAAAGCGCTCCAAATGAACACTTGCAGATTCTACAAAAAGAGTGTTTCAAAACTGCTCTTTCAAAAGAAGTGTTCAACTCTGTGAGGTGGATTCATACTTCACAAAGCAGTTTCACAGAACGCTTCTGTTTAGTTTCTATGGGAATATATTCCCGTTTCCAATGAAGGCCTGAAAGGGCTCCAAATAACCACTTGCAGATTCTGCAAAAACACAGTTTCAAAACTGCTCTATCAAAAGAAAGGCTTATCTCTCCGAGTTGAATGCACACATCATAAAGAGGTTTCTGAGAATGCTTCTGCCTGGTTTATAAGTGAAGATATTTCCTTTTCCACCATAGGCCTCAAAGCGCTCCAAATGAACACTTGCAGATTCTACAAAAAGAGTGTTTCAAAACAGCTCTTTCAAAGGAAGTGTTCAACTCTGTGAGTTGGATTCATACTACACAAAGCAGTTTCACAGAACGCTTCTGTTTAGTTTTTATGGGAAGATATTCCCGTTTCCAACGAAGGCCTGAAAGGGCTCCAAATATTCACTTGCAAATTCTGCAAAAACAGAGTTTCAAAACTGCTCTGTCAAAAGGAAGGCTTATCTCTCTGAGTTGAATGCAGACATCATAAAGAGGTTTCTGAGAATGCTTCTGCCTGGTTTATATGTGAAGATATTTCCTTTTCCACCATAGGCCTCAAAGCGCTCCAAATGAACACTTGCAGATTCTACAAAAAGAGTGTTTCATAACTGCTCTAGCAAAGGAAAGGTTCAACTCTGTGAGTTGAACACACACATCACAAAGCAGTTTCTGAGAATGCTTCTGTCCAGTTTTTATTGGAAGATATTCCCGCTTCTAACAAAGGCCTGAAAGAGCTCCAAATATCCACTTGCAGATGCTGCAAAAAGACTCTTTCCAAACTGCTCCATGAAAAGGAATGTTCAACTCTGTGAGTTGAATGCACACATCATAATGAAGTTTCAAAGAATGCTTCTGTCTAGGTTTTATGTGAAGATATTTCCTTTTCCACCATAGGCCTCAAAGCGCTCCAAATGAACACTTGCAGATTCTACAAAAAGAGTGTTTCAAAACTGCTCTTTCAAAAGAAGTGTTCAAGTCTGTGAGTTGGATTCATACTTCACAAAGCAGTTTCACAGAACGCTTCTGTTTAGTTTTTATGGGAAGATATTCCCGTTTCCAACGAAGGCCTGAAATGGCTCCAAATAACCACTTGCAGATTCTGCACAAACACAGTTTCAAAACTGCTCTATCAAAAGGAAGGCTTATCTCTCCGAGCTGAATGCACACATCATAAAGAGGTTTCTGAGAATGCTTCTCCCTGGTTTATAAGTGAAGATATTTCCTTTTCCACTATAGGCCTCAAAGCGCTCCAAATGAACACTTGCAGATTCTAAAAAAAGAGTGTTTCAAAACAGCTCTTTCAAAGGAAGTGTTCAACTCTGTGAGTTGGATTCATACTACACAAAGCAGTTTCACAGAACGCTTCTCTTTAGTTTTTATGGGAAGATATTCCCGTTTCCAACGAAGGCCTGAAAGGGCTCCAAATATCCACTTGCAGATTCTGCAAAAATAGAGTTTCAAAACTGCTCTGTTAAAAGGAAGGCTTATCTCTCTGAGTTGTATGCAGACATCATAAAGAGGTTTCTGAGAATGCTTCTGCCTGGTTTATATGTGAAGATATTTCCTTTTCCACCATAGGCCTCAAAGCGCTCCAAATGAACACTTGCAGATTCTACAAAAGGAGTGTTTCATAACTGCTCTAGCAAAGGAAATGTTCAACTCTGTGAGTTGAACACACACATCACAAAGCAGTTTGTGAGAATGCTTCTCTCCAGTTTTTAAGAGAAGATATTCCCGCTTCTAACAAAGGCCTGAAAGAGCTCCAAATATCCACTTGCAGATGCTGCAAAAAGACTCTTTCCAAACTGCTCCATGAAAAGGAATGTTCAACTCTGTGAGTTGAATGCACACATCATAAAGAAGTTTCAAAGAATGCTTTTATCTAGGTTTTATGTGAAGATATTTCCTTTTCCACCATAGGCCTCAAAGCGCTCCAAATGAACACTTACAGATTCTACAAAAAGAGTGTTTCAAAACTGCTCTTTCAAAAGAAGTGTTCAACTCTGTGAGTTAGATTCATACTTCACAAAGCAGTTTCACAGAACGCTTCTGTTTAGTTTTTATGGGAAGATATTCCCGTTTCTAACGAAGGCCTGAAAGGGCTCCAAATATCCACTTGCAAATTCGGCAAAAATAGAGTTTCAAAACTGCTCTGTCAAAAGGAAGGTTCAACTCTGTGAGTTGAATGCACACATCATAAAGAAGTTTCAAAGAATGCTTCTGTCTAGGTTTTATGTGAAGATATTTCCTTTTCCACCATAGGCCTCAAAGCGCTCCAAATGAACACTTGCAGATTCTACAAAAAGAGTGTTTCATCACTGCTCTTTCAAAAGAAGTGTTCAACTCTGTGAGTTGGATTCATACTTCACAAAGCAGTTTCACAGAACGCTTCTGTTTAGTATTTATGGGAAGATATTCCCGTTTCCAACGAAGGCCTGAAAGGACTCCAAATATCCACTTGCAGATTCTGCAAAAACACAGTTTCAAAACTGCTCTATCAAAAGGAAGGCTTATCTCTCCGAGTTGAATGCACACATCATAAAGAGGTTTCTGAGAATGCTTCTGCCTGGTTTATAAGTGAAGATATTTCCTTTTCCACCATAGGCCTCAAAGCGCTCCAAATGAACACTTGCAGATTCTACAAAAAGAGCGTTTCAAAACTCTTCTTTCAAAAGAAGTGTTCAACTCTGTGAGGTGGATTCATACTTCACAAAGCAGCTTCACAGAACGCTTCTGTTTAGTTTTTATGGGAAGATATTCCCGTTTCCAACGAAGGCCTGAAAGGGCTCCAAATATCCACTTGCAGATTCTGCCAAAACAGAGTTTCAAAACTGCTCTATCAAAAGGAAGGCTTATCGCTCCGAGTTGAATGCACACATCATAAAGAGTTTTCTGAGAATGCTTCTGCCTGGTTTATAAGTGAAGATATTTCCTTTTCCACCATAGGCCTCAAAGCGCTCCAAATGAACACTTGCAGATTCTACAAAAAGAGTGTTTCAAAACAGCTCTTTCAAAGGAAGTGTTCAACTCTGTGAGTTGGATTCATACTACAAAAAGCAGTTTCACAGAACGCTTCTGTTTAGTTTTTATGGGAAGATATTCCCGTTTCCAACGAAGGCCTGAAAGGGCTCCAAATATCCACTTGCAAATTCTGCAAAAATAGAGTTTCAAAACTGCTCTGTCAAAAGGAAGGCTTATCTCTCTGAGTTGAATGCAGACATCATAAAGAGGTTTCTGAGAATGCTTCTACCTGGTTTATATGTGAAGATATTTCCTTTTCCACCGTAGGCCTCAAAGCGCTCCAAATGAACACTTGCAGATTCTACAAAAAGAGTGTTTCATAACTGCTCTAGCAAAGGAAAGGTTCAACTCTGTGAGTTGAACACACACATCACAAAGCAGTTTGTGAGAATGCTTTTGTCCAGTTTTTAAGAGAAGATATTCCCGCTTCTAACAAAGGCCTGAAAGAGCTCCAAATATCCACTTGCAGATGCTGCAAAAAGACTCTTTCCAAACTGCTCCATGAAAAGGAATGTTCAACTCTGTGAGTTGAATGCACACATCATAAAGAAGTTTCAAAGAATGCTTCTGTCTAGGTTTTATGTGAAGATATTTCCTTTTCCACCATAGGCCTCAAAGCGCTCCAAATGAACACTTGCAGATTCTACAAAAAGAGTGTTTCAAAACTGCTCTTTCAAAAGAAGTGTTCAACTCTGTGAGTTGGATTCATACTTCACAAAGCAGTTTCACAGAACGCTTCTGTTTAGTATTTATGGGAAGATATTCCCGTTTCCAACGAAGGCCTGAAAGGACTCCAAATATCCACTTGCAGATTCTGCAAAAACACAGTTTCAAAACTGCTCTATCAAAAGGAAGGCTTATCTCTCCGAGTTGAATGCACACATCATAAAGAGGTTTCTGAGAATGCTTCTGCCTGGTTTAAAAGTGAAGATATATCCTTTTCCACCATAGGCCTCAAAGCGCTCCAAATGAACACTTGCAGATTCTACAAAAAGAGTGTTTCAAAACTGCTCTTTCAAAAGAAGTGTTCAACTCTGTGAGGTGGATTCATACTTCACAAAGCAGTTTCACAGAACGCTTCTGTTTAGTTTCTATGGGAATATATTCCCGTTTCCAACGAAGGCCTGAAAGGGCTCCAAATAACCACTTGCAGATTCTGCAAAAATAGAGTTTCAAAACTGCTCTGTCAAAAGGAAGGCTTATCTCTCTGAGTTGAATGCAGACATCATAAAGAAGTTTCTGAGAATGCTTCTGCCTGGTTTATATGTGAAGATATTTCCTTTTTCACCATAGGCCTCAAAGCGCTCCAAATGAACACTTGCAGATTCTACAAAAAGAGTGTTTCAAAACTGCTATTTCAAAAGAAGTGTTCAACTCTGTGAGTTGGATTCATACTTCACAAAGCAGTTTCACAGAACGCTTCTGTTTAGTATTTTTGGGAAGATATTCCCGTTTCCAACGAAGGCCTGAAAGGACTCCAAATATCCACTTGCAGATTCTGCAAAAACACAGTTTCAAAACTGCTCTATCAAAAGAAAGGCTTATCTCTCCGAGTTGAATGCACACATCATAAAGAGGTTTCTGAGAATGCTTCTGCCTGGTTTATATGTGAAGATATTTCCTTTTCCACCATAGGCCTCAAAGCGCTCCAAATGAACACTTGCAGATTCTACAAAAAGAGCGTTTCAAAACTCGTCTTTCAAAAGAAGTGTTCAACTCTGTGAGTTGGATTCATACTTCACAAAGCAGTTTCACAGAACGCTTCTGTTTAGTTTTTATGGGAAGATATTCCCGTTTCCAATGAAGGCCTGAAAGGGCTCCAAATATCCCCTTGCAGATTCTGCCAAAACAGAGTTTCAAAACTGCTCTATCAAAAGGAAGGCTTATCGCTCCGAGTTGAATGCACACATCATAAAGAGTTTTCTGAGAATGCTTCTGCCTGGTTTATAAGTGAAGATATTTCCTTTTCCACCATAGGCCTCAAAGCGTTCCAAATGAACACTTGCAGATTCTACAAAAAGAGTGTTTCAAAACAGCTCTTTCAAAGGAAGTGTTCAACTCTGTGAGTTGGATTCATACTACACAAAGCAGTTTCACAGAACGCTTCTGTTTAGTTTTTATGGGAAGATATTCCCGTTTCCAACGAAGGCCTGAAAGGGCTCCAAATATCCACTTGCAAATTCTGCAAAAATAGAGTTTCAAAACTGCTCTGTCAAAAGGAAGGCTTATCTCTCTGAGTTGAATGCAGACATCATAAAGAGGTTTCTGAGAATGCTTCTGCCTGGTTTATATGTGAAGATATTTCCTATTCCACCATAGGCCTCAAAGCGCTCCAAATGACCACTTGCAGATTCTACAAAAAGAGTGTTTCATAACTGCTCTAGCAAAGGAAAGGTTCAACTCTGTGAGTTCAACACACACATCACAAAGCAGTTTGTGAGAATGCTTCTGTCCAGTTTTTATTGGAAGATATTCCCGCTTCTAACAAAGGCCTGAAAGAGCTCCAAATATCCACTTGCAGATGCTGCAAAAAGACTCTTTCCAAACTGCTCCATGAAAAGGAAGGTTCAACTCCGTGAGTTGAATGCACACATCATAAAGAAGTTTCAGAGAATGCTTCTGTCTAGGTTTTATGTGAAGATATTTCCTTTTCCACCATAGGCCTCAAAGCGCTCCAAATGAACACTTGCAGATTCTACAAAAAGAGTGTTTCAAAACTGCTATTTCAAAAGAAGTGTTCAACTCTGTGAGTTGGATTCATACTTCACAAAGCAGTTTCACAGAACGCTACTGTTTAGTATTTTTGGGAAGATATTCCCGTTTCCAACGAAGGCCTGAAAGGACTCCAAATATCCACTTGCAGATTCTGCAAAAACACAGTTTCAAAACTGCTCTATCAAAAGGAAGGCTTATCTCTCCGAGTTGAATGCACACATCATAAAGAGGTTTCTGAGAATGCTTCTGCCTGGTTTATATGTGAAGATATTTCCTTTTCCACCATAGGCCTCAAAGCGCTCCAAATGAACACTTGCAGATTCTACAAAAAGAGCGTTTCAAAACTCGTCTTTCAAAAGAAGTGTTCAACTCTGTGAGTTGGATTCATACTTCACAAAGCAGTTTCACAGAACGCATCTGTTTAGTTTTTATGGGAAGATATTCCCGTTTCCAATGAAGGCCTGAAAGGGCTCCAAATATCCACTTGCAGATTCTGCCAAAACAGAGTTTCAAAACTGCTCTATCAAAAGGAAGGCTTTTCGCTCCGAGTTGAATGCACACATCATAAAGAGTTTTCTGAGAATGCTTCTGCCTGGTTTATAAGTGAAGATATTTCCTTTTCCACCATAGGCCTCAAAGCGCTCCAAATGAACACTTGCAGATTCTACAAAAAGAGTGTTTCAAAACAGCTCTTTCAAAGGAAGTGTTCAACTCTGTGAGTTGGATTCATACTACACAAAGCAGTTTCACAGAACGCTTCTGTTTAGTTTTCATGGGAAGATATTCCAGTTTCCAACGAAGGCCTGAAAGGGCTCAAAATATCCACTTGCAAATTCTGCAAAAATAGAGTTTCAAAACTGCTCTGTCAAAAGGAAGGCTTATCTCTCTGAGTTGAATGCAGACATCATAAAGAGGTTTCTGAGAATGCTTCTGCCTGGTTTATATGTGAAGATATTTCCTATTCCACCATAGGCCTCAAAGCGCTCCAAATGAACACTTGCAGATTCTACAAAAAGAGTGTTTCATAACTGCTCTAGCAAAGGAAAGGTTCAACTCTGTGAGTTGAACACACACATCACAAAGCAGTTTGTGAGAATGCTTCTGTCCAGTTTTTATTGGAAGATATTCCCGCTTCTAACAAAGGCCTGAAAGAGCTCCAAATATCCACTTGCAGATGCTGCAAAAAGACTCTTTCCAAACTGCTCCATGAAAAGGAAGGTTCAACTCCGTGAGTTGAATGCACACATCATAAAGTAGTTTCAGAGAATGCTTCTGTCTAGGTTTTATGTGAAGATATTTCCTTTTCCACCATAGGCCTCAAAGCGCTCCAAATGAACACTTGCAGATTCTACAAAAAGAGTGTTTCAAAACTGCTATTTCAAAAGAAGTGTTCAACTCTGTGAGTTGGATTCATACTTCACAAAGCAGTTTCACAGAACGCTTCTGTTTAGTATTTTTGGGAAGATATTCCCGTTTCCAACGAAGGCCTGAAAGGACTCCAAATATCCACTTACAGATTCTGCAAAAACACACTTTCAAAACTGCTCTATCAAAAGAAAGGCTTATCTCTCGGAGTTGAATGCACACATCATAAAGAGGTTTCTGAGAATGCTTCTGCCTGGTTTATAAGTGAAGTTATTTCCTTTTCCACCATACGCCTCAAAGCGCTCCAAATGAACACTTGCAGATTCTACAAAAAGAGCGTTTCAAAACTCTTCTTTCAAAAGAAGTGTTCAACTCTGTGAGTTGGATTCATACTTCACAAAGCAGTTTCACAGAACGCATCTGTTTAGTTTTTATGGGAAGATATTCCCGTTTCCAAAGAAGGCCTGAAAAGGCTCCAAATATCCACTTGCAGATTCTGCCAAAACAGAGTTTCAAAACTGCTCTATCAAAAGGAGGGTTTATAGCTCTGAGTTGAATGCACACATCATAAAGAGTTTTCTGAGAATGCTTCTGCCTGGTTTATAAGTGAAGATATTTCCTTTTCCACCATAGGCCTCAAAGCGCTCCAAATGAACACTTGCAGATTCTACAAAAAGAGTGTTTCAAAACAGCTCTTTCAAAGGAAGTGTTCAACTCTGTGAGTTGTATTCATACTACACAAAGCAGTTTCACAGAACGCTTCTGTTTAGCTTTTATGGGAAGATATTCCCGTTTCCAACGAAGGCCTGAAAGGGCTCCAAATATCCACTTGCAAATTCTGCAAAAATAGAGTTTCAA
This sequence comes from Pongo pygmaeus, assembly GCF_028885625.2. Taxonomy (NCBI): domain Eukaryota; kingdom Metazoa; phylum Chordata; class Mammalia; order Primates; family Hominidae; genus Pongo; species Pongo pygmaeus. The sequence continues at coordinate 24,977,352 of NC_085930.1, forward strand.
AACTGCTCTGTCAAAAGGAAGGCTTATCTCTCTGAGTTGAATGCAGACATCATAAAGAGGTTTCTGAGAATGCTTCTGCCTGGTTTATATGTGAAGATATTTCCTTTTCCACCGTAGGCCTCAAAGCGCTCCAAATGAACACTTGCAGATTCTACAAAAAGAGTGTTTCATAACTGCTCTAGCAAAGGAAAGGTTCAACTCTGTGAGTTGAACACACACATCACAAAGCAGTTTGTGAGAATGCTTCTGTCCAGTTTTTATTGGAAGATATTCCCGCTTCTAACAAAGGCCTGAAAGAGCTCCAAATATCCACTTGCAGATGCTGCAAAAAGACTCTTTCCAAACTGCTCCATGAAAAGGAATGTTCAACTCTGTGAGTTGAATGCACACATCATAAAGAAGTTTCAAAGAATGCTTCTGTCTAGGTTTTATGTGAAGATATTTCCTTTTCCACCATAGGCCTCAAAGCGCTCCAAATGAACACTTGCAGATTCTACAAAAAGAGTGTTTCAAAACCGCTCTTTCAAAAGAAGTGTTCAACTCTGTGAGTTGGATTCATACTTCACAAAGCAGTTTCACAGAACGCTTCTGTTTAGTATTTATGGGAAGATATTCCCGTTTCCAACGAAGGCCTGAAAGGACTCCAAATATCCACTTCCAGATTCTGCAAAAACACAGTTTCAAAACTGCTCTATCAAAAGGAAGGCTTATCTCTCCGAGTTGAATGCACACATCATAAAGAGGTTTCTGAGAATGCTTCTGCCTGGTTTATAAGTGAAGATATATCCTTTTCCACCATAGGCCTCAAAGCGCTCCAAATGAACACTTGCAGATTCTACAAAAAGAGTGTTTCAAAACTGCTCTTTCAAAAGAAGTGTTCAACTCTGTGAGGTGGATTCATACTTCACAAAGCAGTTTCACAGAACGCTTCTGTTTAGTTTCTATGGGAATATATTCCCGTTTCCAACGAAGGCCTGAAAGGGCTCCAAATAACCATTTGCAGATTCTGCAAAAATAGAGTTTCAAAACTGCTCTGTCAAAAGGAAGGCTTATCTCTCTGAGTTGAATGCAGACATCATAAAGAAGTTTCTGAGAATGCTTCTGCCTGGTTTATATGTGAAGATATTTCCTTTTCCACCATAGGCCTCAAAGCGCTCCAAATGAACACTTGCAGATTCTACAAAAAGAGTGTTTCATAACTGCTCTAGCAAAGGAAAGGTTCAACTCTGTGAGTTGAACACACACATCACAAAGCAGTTTGTGAGAATGCTTCTGTCCAGTTTTTATTGGAAGATATTCCCGCTTCTAACAAAGGCCTGAAAGATCTCCAAATATCCACTTGCAGATGCTGCAAAAAGACTCTTTCCAAACTGCTCCATGAAAAGGAAGGTTCAACTCTGTGAGTTGAATGCACACATCATAAAGAAGTTTCAAAGAATGCTTCTGTCTAGGTTTTATGTGAAGATATTTCCTTTTCCACCATAGGCCTCAAAGCGCTCCAAATGAACACTTGCAGATTCTACAAAAAGAGTGTTTCAAAACTGCTCTTTCAAAAGAAGTGTTCAACTCTGTGAGTTGGATTCATACTTCACAAAGCAGTTTCACAGAACGCTTCTGTTTAGTATTTATGGGAGGATATTCCCGTTTCCAACGAAGGCCTGAAAGGACTCCAAATATCCACTTGCAGATTCTGCAAAAACACAGTTTCAAAACTGCTCTATCAGAAGGAAGGCTTATGTCTCCGAGTTGAATGCACACATCATAAAGAGGTTTCTGAGAATGCTTCTGCCTGGTTTATAAGTGAAGATATATCCTTTTCCACCATAGGCCTCAAAGCGCTCCAAATGAACACTTGCAGATTCTACAAAAAGAGTGTTTCAAAACTGCTCTTTCAAAAGAAGTGTTCAACTCTGTGGGGTGGATTCATACTACACAAAGCAGTTTCACAGAACGCTTCTGTTTAGTTTCTATGGGAAGATATTCCCGTTTCCAACGAAGGCCTGAAAGGGTTCCAAACAACCACTTGCAGATTCTGCAAAAATAGAGTTTCAAAACTGCTCTGTCAAAAGGAAGGCTTATCTCTCTGAGTTGAATGCAGACATCATAAAGAAGTTTCTGAGAATGCTTCTGCCTGGTTTATATGTGAAGACATTTCCTTTTCCACCATAGGCCTCAAAGCGCTCCAAATGAACACTTGCAGATTCTACAAAAAGAGTGTTTCATAACTGCTCTAGCAAAAGAAAGGTTCAACTCTGTGAGTTGAACACACACATCACAAAGCAGTTTGTGAGAATGCTTCTGTCCAGTTTTTATTGGAAGATATTCCCGCTTCTAACAAAGGCCTGAAAGAGCTCCAAATATCCACTTGCAGATGCTGCAAAAAGACTCTTTCCAAACTGCTCCATGAAAAGGAAGGTTCAGCTCTGTGAGTTGAATGCACACATCATAAAGAAGTTTCAAAGAATGCTTCTGTCTAGGTTTTATGTGAAGATATTTCCTTTTCCACCATAGGCCTCAAAGCGCTCCAAATGAACACTTGCAGATTCTACAAAAAGAGCGTTTCAAAACTCTTCTTTCAAAAGAAGTGTTCAACTCTGTGAGGTGGATTCATACTTCACAAAGCAGTTTCACAGAACGCTTCTGTTTAGTTTTTATGGGAAGATATTCCCGTTTCCAACGAAGGCCTGAAAGGGCTCCAAATATCCACTTGCAGATTCTGCCAAAACAGAGTTTCAAAACTGCTCTATCAAAAGGAAGGCTTATCGCTCCGAGTTGAATGCACACATCATAAAGAGTTTTCTGAGAATGCTTCTGCCTGGTTTATAAGTGAAGATATTTCCTTTTCCACCATAGGCCTCAAAGCGCTCCAAATGAACACTTGCAGATTCTACAAAAAGAGTGTTTCAAAACAGCTCTTTCAAAGGAAGTGTTCAACTCTGTGAGTTGGATTCATACTACACAAAGCAGTTTCACAGAACGCTTCTGTTTAGTTTTTATGGGAAGATATTCCCGTTTCCAACGAAGGTCTGAAAGGGCTCCAAATATCCACTTGCAAATTCTGCAAAAATAGAGTTTCAAAACTGCTCTGTCAAAAGGAAGGCTTATCTCTCTGAGTTGAATGCAGACATCATAAAGAGGTTTCTGAGAATGCTTCTGCCTGGTTTATATGTGAAGATATTTCCTTTTCCACCGTAGGCCTCAAAGCGCTCCAAATGAACACTTGCAGATTCTACAAAAAGAGTGTTTCATAACTGCTCTAGCAAAGGAAAGGTTCAACTCTGTGAGTTGAACACACACATCGCAAAGCAGTTTGTGAGAATGCTTCTGTCCAGTTTTTAAGAGAAGATATTCCCGCTTCTAACAAAGGCCTGAAAGAGCTCCAAATATCCACTTGCAGATGCTGCAAAAAGACTCTTTCCAAACTGCTCCATGAAAAGGAAGGTTCAACTCTGTGATTTGAATGCACACATCATAAAGAAGTTTCAAACAATGCTTCTGTCTAGGTTTTATGTGAAGATATTTCCTTTTCCACCATAGGCCTCAAAGCGCTCCAAATGAACACTTGCAGATTCTACAAAAAGAGTGTTTCAAATCTGCTCTTTCAAAAGAAGTGTTCAACTCTGTGAGTTGGATTCATACTTCACAAAGCAGTTTCACAGAACGCTTCTGTTTAGTTTTTATGGGAAGATATTCCCGTTTCCAACGAAGGCCTGAAATGGCTCCAAATATCCACTTGCAGATTCTGCCAAAACAGAGTTTCAAAACTGCTCTATCAAAAGGAAGGCTTATCGCTCCGAGTTGAATGCACACATCATAAAGAGTTTTCTGAGAATGCTTCTGCCTGGTTTATACGTGAAGATATTTCCTTTTCCACCATAGGCCTCAAAGCGCTCCAAATGAACACTTGCAGATTCTACAAAAAGAGGGTTTCAAAACTGCTCTTTCAAAAGAAGTGTTCAACTCTGTGAGTTGGATTCATACTACACAAAGCAGTTCCACAGAACGCTTCTCTTTAGTTTTTATGGGAAGATATTCCCGTTTCCAATGAAGGCCTGAAAGGGCTCCAAATATCCACTTGCAAATTCGGCAAAAATAGAGTTTCAAAACTGCTGTGTTAAAAGGAAGGCTTATCTCTCTGGGTTGAATGCAGACATCATAAAGAGGTTTCTGAGAATGCTTCTCCCTGGTTTATATGTGAAGATATTTCCTTTTCCACCGTAGGTCTCAAAGCGCTCCAAATGAACACTTGCAGATTCTACAAAAAGAGTGTTCATAACTGCTCTAGCAAAGGAAAGGTTCAACTCTGTGAGTTGAACACACACATCACAAAGCAGTTTGTGAGAATGCTTCTGTCCAGTTTTTATTGGAAGATATTCCCGCTTCTAACAAAGGCCTGAAAGGGCTCCAAATATCCACTTGCAGATGCTGCAAAAAGACTCTTTCCAAACTGCTCCATGAAAAGGAATGTTCAACTCTGTGAGTTGAATGCACACATCATAAAGAAGTTTCAAAGAATGCTTCTGTCTAGGTTTTATGTGAAGATATTTCCTTTTCCACCATAGGCCTCAAAGCGCTCCAAATGAACACTTGCAGATTCTACAAAAAGAGTGTTTCAAAACTGCTCTTTCAAAAGAAGTGTTCAACTCTGTGAGTTGGATTCATACTTCACAAAGCAGTTTCACAGAACGCTTCTGTTTAGTATTTATGGGAAGATATTCCCGCTTCCAACGAAGGCCTGAAAGGACTCCAAATATCCACTTCCAGATTCTGCAAAAACACAGTTTCAAAACTGCTCTATCAAAAGGAAGGCTTATCTCTCCGAGTTGAATGCACACATCATAAAGAGGTTTCTGAGAATGCTTCTGCCTGGTTTATAAGTGAAGATATATCATTTTCCACCATAGGCCTCAAAGCGCTCCAAATGAACACTTGCAGATTCTACAAAAAGAGTGTTTCAAAACTGCTCTTTCAAAAGAAGTGTTCAACTCTGTGAGGTGGATTTATACTTCACAAAGCAGTTTCACAGAACGCTTCTGTTTAGTTTCTATGGGAATATATTCCCCTTTCCAACGAAGGCCTGAAAGGGCTCCAAATAACCACTTGCAGATTCTGCAAAAATAGAGTTTCAAAACTGCTCTGCCAAAAGGAAGGCTTATCTCTCTGAGTTGAATGCAGACATCATAAAGAAGTTTCTGAGAATGCTTCTGCCTGGTTTATATGTGAAGATATTTCCTTTTCCACCATAGGCCTCAAAGCGCTCCAAATGAACACTTGCAGATTCTACAAAAAGAGTGTTTCATAACTGCTCTAGCAAAGGAAAGGTTCAACTCTGTGAGTTGAACACACACATCACAAAGCAGTTTGTGAGAATGCTTCTGTCCAGTTTTTATTGGAAGATATTCCCGCTTCTAACAAAGGCCTGAAAGAGCTCCAAATATCCACTTGCAGATGCTGCAAAAAGACTCTTTCCAAACTGCTCCATGAAAAGGAAGGTTCAACTCTGTGAGTTGAATGCACACATCATAAAGAAGTTTCAAAGAATGCTTCTGTCTAGGTTTTAGGTGAAGATATTTCCTTTTCCACCATAGGCCTCAAAGCGCTCCAAATGAACACTTGCAGATTCTACAAAAAGAGTGTTTCAAAACTGCTCTTTCAAAAGAAGTGTTCAACTCTGTGAGTTGGATTCATACTTCACAAAGCAGTTTCACAGAACGCTTCTGTTTAGTATTTATGGGAGGATATTCCCGTTTCCAACGAAGGCCTGAAAGGACTCCAAATATCCACTTGCAGATTCTGCAAAAACACAGTTTCAAAACTGCTCCATCAAAAGGAAGGCTTATCTCTCCGAGTTGAATGCACACATCATAAAGAGGTTTCTGAGAATGCTTCTACCTGGTTTATAAGTGAAGATATATCCTTTTCCACCATAGGCCTCAAAGCGCTCCAAATGAACACTTGCAGATTCTACAAAAAGAGTGTTTCAAAACTGCTCTTTCAAAAGAAGTGTTCAACTCTGTGAGGTGGATTCATACTACACAAAGCAGTTTCACAGAACGCTTCTGTTTAGTTTCTATGGGAAGATATTCCCGTTTCCAACGAAGGCCTGAAAGGGCTCCAAATAACCACTTGCAGATTCTGCAAAAATAGAGTTTCAAAACTGCTCTGTCAAAAGGAAGGCTTATCTCTCTGAGTTGAATGCAGACATCATAAAGAAGTTTCTGAGAATGCTTCTGCCTGGTTTATATGTGAAGACATTTCCTTTTCCACCATAGGCCTCAAAGCGCTCCAAATGAACACTTGCAGATTCTACAAAAAGAGTGTTTCATAACTGCTCTAGCAAAGGAAAGGTTCAACTCTGTGAGTTGAACACACACATCACAAAGCAGTTTGTGAGAATGCTTCTGTCCAGTTTTTATTGGAAGATATTCCCGCTTCTAACAAAGGCCTGAAAGAGCTCCAAATATCCACTTGCAGATGCTGCAAAAAGAGTCTTTCCAAACTGCTCCATGAAAAGGAAGGTTCAACTCTGTGAGTTGAATGCACACATCATAAAGAAGTTTCAAAGAATGCTTCTGTCTAGGTTTTATGTGAAGATATTTCCTTTTCCACCATAGGCCTCAAAGCGCTCCAAATGAACACTTGCAGATTCTACAAAAAGAGTGTTTCATCACTGCTCTTTCAAAAGAAGTGTTCAACTCTGTGAGTTGGATTCATACTTCACAAAGCAGTTTCACAGAACGCTTCTGTTTAGTATTTATGGGAAGATATTCCCGTTTCCAACGAAGGCCTGAAAGGACTCCAAATATCCACTTGCAGATTCTGCAAAAACACAGTTTCAAAACTGCTCTATCAAAAGGAAGGCTTATCTCTCCGAGTTGAATGCACACATCATAAAGAGGTTTCTGAGAATGCTTCTGCCTGGTTTATAAGTGAAGATATTTCCTTTTCCACCATAGGCCTCAAAGCGCTCCAAATGAACACTTGCAGATTCTACAAAAAGAGTGTTTCATAACTGCTCTAGCAAAGGAAAGGTTCAACTCTGTGAGTTGAACACACACATCACAAAGCAGTTTGTGAGAATGCTTCTGTCCAGTTTTTATTGGAAGATATTCCCGCTTCTAACAAAGGCCTGAAAGAGCTCCAAATATCCACTAGCAGATGCTGCAAAAAGACTCTTTCCAAACTGCTCCATGAAAAGGAAGGTTCAACTCTGTGAGTTGAATGCACACATCATAAAGAAGTTTCAAAGAATGCTTCTGTCTAGGTTTTAGGTGAAGATATTTCCTTTTCCACCATAGGCCTCAAAGCGCTCCAAATGAACACTTGCAGATTCTACAAAAAGAGTGTTTCAAAACTGCTCTTTCAAAAGAAGTGTTCAACTCTGTGAGTTGGATTCATACTTCACAAAGCAGTTTCACAGAACGCTTCTGTTTAGTATTTATGGGAGGATATTCCCGTTTCCAACGAAGGCCTGAAAGGACTCCAAATATCCACTTGCAGATTCTGCAAAAACACAGTTTCAAAACTGCTCCATCAAAAGGAAGGCTTATCTCTCCGAGTTGAAAGCACACATCATAAAGAGGTTTCTGAGAATGCTTCTGCCTGGTTTATAAGTGAAGATATATCCTTTTCCACCATAGGCCTCAAAGCGCTCCAAATGAACACTTGCAGATTCTACAAAAAGAGTGTTTCAAAACTGCTCTTTCAAAAGAAGTGTTCAACTCTGTGAGGTGGATTCATACTACACAAAGCAGTTTCACAGAACGCTTCTGTTTAGTTTCTATGGGAAGATACTCCCGTTTCCAACGAAGGCCTGAAAGGGCTCCAAATAACCACTTGCAGATTCTGCAAAAATAGAGTTTCAAAACTGCTCTGTCAAAAGGAAGGCTTATCTCTCTGAGTTGAATGCAGACATCATAAAGAAGTTTCTGAGAATGCTTCTGCCTGGTTTATATGTGAAGACATTTCCTTTTCCACCATAGGCCTCAAAGCGCTCCAAATGAACACTTGCAGATTCTACAAAAGGAGTGTTTCATAACTGCTCTATCAAAGGAAATGTTCAACTCTGTGAGTTGAACACACACATCACAAAGCAGTTTGTGAGAATGCTTCTCTCCAGTTTTTAAGAGAAGACATTCCCGCTTCTAACAAAGGCCTGAAAGAGCTCCAAATATCCACTTGCAGATGCTGCAAAAAGACTCTTTCCAAACTACTCCATGAAAAGGAATGTTCAACACTGTGAGTTGAATGCACACATCATAAAGAAGTTTCAAAGAATGCTTTTATCTAGGTTTTATGTGAAGATATTTCCTTTTCCACCATAGGCCTCAAAGCGCTCCAAATGAACACTTGCAGATTCTACAAAAAGAGTGTTTCAAAACTGCTCTTTCAAAAGAAGTGTTCAACTCTGTGAGTTAGATTCATACTTCACAAAGCAGTTTCACAGAACGCTTCTGTTTAGTTTTTATGGGAAGATATTCCCGTTTCCAACGAAGGCCTGAAAGGGCTCCAAATATCCACTTGCAAATTCGGCAAAAATAGAGTTTCAAAACTGCTCTGTCAAAAGGAAGGTTCAACTCTGTGAGTTGAATGCACACATCATAAAGAAGTTTCAAAGAATGCTTCTGTCTAGGTTTTATGTGAAGATATTTCCTTTTCCACCATAGGCCTCAAAGCGCTCCAAATGAACACTTGCAGATTCTACAAAAAGAGTGTTTCAAAACTGCTCTTTCAAAAGAAGTGTTCAACTCTGTGAGTTGGATTCATACTTCACAAAGCAGTTTCACAGAACGCTTCTGTTTAGTATTTATGGGAGGATATTCCCGTTTCCAACGAAGGCCTGAAAGGACTCCAAATATCCACTTGCAGATTCTGCAAAAACACAGTTTCAAAACTGCTCTATCAAAAGGAAGGCTTATCTCTCCGAGTTGAATGCACACATCATAAAGAGGTTTCTGAGAATGCTTCTGCCTGGTTTATAAGTGAAGATATATCCTTTTCCACCATAGGCCTCAAAGCGCTCCAAATGAACACTTGCAGATTCTACAAAAAGAGTGTTTCAAAACTGCTCTTTCAAAAGAAGTGTTCAACTCTGTGAGGTGGATTCATACTTCACAATGCAGTTTCACAGAACGCTTCTGTTTAGTTTCTATGGGAATATATTCCCGTTTCCAACGAAGGCCTGAAAGGGCTCCAAATAACCACTTGCAGATTCTGCAAAAATAGAGTTTCAAAACTGCTCTGTCAAAAGGAAGGCTTATCTCTCTGAGTTGAATGCAGACATCATAAAGAAGTTTCTGAGAATGCTTCTGCCTGGTTTATATGTGAAGATATTTCCTTTTCCACCATAGGCCTCAAAGCGCTCCAAATGAACACTTGCAGATTCTACAAAAAGAGTGTTTCATAACTGCTCTAGCAAAGGAAAGGTTCAACTCTGTGAGTTGAACACACACATCACAAAGCAGTTTGTGAGAATGCTTCTGTCCAGTTTTTATTGGAAGATATTCCCGCTTCTAACAAAGGCCTGAAAGAGCTCCAAATATCCACTTGCAGATGCTGCAAAAAGACTCTTTCCAAACTGCTCCATGAAAAGGAAGGTTCAACTCTGTGAGTTGAATGCACACATCATAAAGAAGTTTCAAAGAATGCTTCTGTCTAGGTTTTATGTGAAGATATTTCCTTTTCCACCATAGGCCTCAAAGCGCTCCAAATGAACACTTGCAGATTCTACAAAAAGAGTGTTTCAAAACTGCTATTTCAAAAGAAGTGTTCAACTCTGTGAGTTGGATTCATACTTCACAAAGCAGTTTCACAGAACGCTTCTGTTTAGTATTTTTGGGAAGATATTCCCGTTTCCAACGAAGGCCTGAAAGGACTCCAAATATCCACTTGCGGTTTCTGCAAAAACACAGTTTCAAAACTGCTCTATCAAAAGAAAGGCTTATCTCTCCGAGTTGAATGCACACATCATAAAGAGGTTTCTGAGAATGCTTCTGCCTGGTTTATATGTGAAGATATTTCCTTTTCCACCATAGGCCTCAAAGCGCTCCAAATGAACACTTGCAGATTCTACAAAAAGAGCGTTTCAAAACTCGTCTTTCAAAAGAAGTGTTCAACTCTGTGAGTTGGATTCATACTTCACAAAGCAGTTTCACAGAACGCTTCTGTTTAGTTTTTATGGGAAGATATTCCCGTTTCCAATGAAGGCCTGAAAGGGCTCCAAATATCCCCTTGCAGATTCTGCCAAAACAGAGTTTCAAAACTGCTCTATCAAAAGGAAGGCTTATCGCTCCGAGTTGAATGCACACATCATGAAGAGTTTTCTGAGAATGCTTCTGCCTGGTTTATAAGTGAAGATATTTCCTTTTCCACCATAGGCCTCAAAGCGCTCCAAATGAACACTTGCAGATTCTACAAAAAGAGTGTTTCAAAACAGCTCTTTCAAAGGAAGTGTTCAACTCTGTGAGTTGGATTCATACTACACAAAGCAGTTTCACAGAACGCTTCTGTTTAGTTTTTATGGGAAGATATTCCCGTTTCCAACGAAGGCCTGAAAGGGCTCCAAATATCCACTTGCAAATTCTGCAAAAATAGAGTTTCAAAACTGCTCTGTCAAAAGGAAGGCTTATCTCTCTGAGTTGAATGCAGACATCATAAAGAGGTTTCTGAGAATGCTTCTGCCTGGTTTATATGTGAAGATATTTCCTTTTCCACCATAGGCCTCAAAGCGCTCCAAATGAACACTTGCAGATTCTACAAAAAGAGTGTTTCATAACTGCTCCAGCAAAGGAAAGGTTCAACTCTGTGAGTTGAACACACACATCACAAAGCAGTTTGTGAGAATGCTTCTGTCCAGTTTTTATTGGAAGATATTCCCGCTTCTAACAAAGGCCTGAAAGAGCTCCAAATATCCACTTGCAGATGCTGCAAAAAGACTCTTTCCAAACTGCTCCATGAAAAGGAAGGTTCAACTCTGTGAGTTGAATGCACACATCATAAAGAAGTTTCAAAGAATGCTTCTGTCTAGGTTTTAGGTGAAGATATTTCCTTTTCCACCATAGGCCTCAAAGCGCTCCAAATGAACACTTGCAGATTCTACAAAAAGAGTGTTTCAAAACTGCTCTTTCAAAAGAAGTGTTCAACTCTGTGAGTTGGATTCATACTTCACAAAGCAGTTTCACAGAACGCTTCTGTTTAGTATTTATGGGAGGATATTCCCGTTTCCAACGAAGGCCTGAAAGGACTCCAAATATCCACTTGCAGATTCTGCAAAAACACAGTTTCAAAACTGCTCCATCAAAAGGAAGGCTTATCTCTCCGAGTTGAATGCACACATCATAAAGAGGTTTCTGAGAATGCTTCTACCTGGTTTATAAGTGAAGATATATCCTTTTCCACCATAGGCCTCAAAGCGCTCCAAATGAACACTTGCAGATTCTACAAAAAGAGTGTTTCAAAACTGCTCTTTCAAAAGAAGTGTTCAACTCTGTGAGGTGGATTCATACTACACAAAGCAGTTTCACAGAACGCTTCTGTTTAGTTTCTATGGGAAGATATTCCCGTTTCCAACGAAGGCCTGAAAGGGCTCCAAATAACCACTTGCAGATTCTGCAAAAATAGAGTTTCAAAACTGCTCTGTCAAAAGGAAGGCTTATCTCTCTGAGTTGAATGCAGACATCATAAAGAAGTTTCTGAGAATGCTTCTGCCTGGTTTATATGTGAAGACATTTCCTTTTCCACCATAGGCCTCAAAGCGCTCCAAATGAACACTTGCAGATTCTACAAAAAGAGTGTTTCATAACTGCTCTAGCAAAGGAAAGGTTCAACTCTGTGAGTTGAACACACACATCACAAAGCAGTTTGTGAGAATGCTTCTGTCCAGTTTTTATTGGAAGATATTCCCGCTTCTAACAAAGGCCTGAAAGAGCTCCAAATATCCACTTGCAGATGCTGCAAAAAGAGTCTTTCCAAACTGCTCCATGAAAAGGAAGGTTCAACTCTGTGAGTTGAATGCACACATCATAAAGAAGTTTCAAAGAATGCTTCTGTCTAGGTTTTATGTGAAGATATTTCCTTTTCCACCATAGGCCTCAAAGCGCTCCAAATGAACACTTGCAGATTCTACAAAAAGAGTGTTTCATCACTGCTCTTTCAAAAGAAGTGTTCAACTCTGTGAGTTGGATTCATACTTCACAAAGCAGTTTCACAGAACGCTTCTGTTTAGTATTTATGGGAAGATATTCCCGTTTCCAACGAAGGCCTGAAAGGACTCCAAATATCCACTTGCAGATTCTGCAAAAACACAGTTTCAAAACTGCTCTATCAAAAGGAAGGCTTATCTCTCCGAGTTGAATGCACACATCATAAAGAGGTTTCTGAGAATGCTTCTGCCTGGTTTATAAGTGAAGATATATCCTTTTCCACCATAGGCCTCAAAGCGCTCCAAATGAACACTTGCAGATTCTACAAAAAGAGTGTTTCAAAACTGCTCTTTCAAAGGAAGTGTTCAACTCTGTGAGTTGGATTCATACTACACAAAGCAGTTTCACAGAACGCTTCTGTTTAGTTTTTATGGGAAGATATTCCCGTTTCCAACGAAGGCCTGAAAGGGCTCAAAATATCCACTTGCAAATTCTGCAAAAATAGAGTTTCAAAACTGCTCTGTCAAAAGGAAGGCTTATCTCTCTGAGTTGAATGCAGACATCATAAAGAGGTTTCTGAGAATGCTTCTGCCTGGTTTATATGTGAAGATATTTCCTATTCCACCATAGGCCTCAAAGCGCTCCAAATGAACACTTGCAGATTCTACAAAAAGAGTGTTTCATAACTGCTCTAGCAAAGGAAAGGTTCAACTCTCTGAGTTGAACACACACATCACAAAGCAGTTTGTGAGAATGCTTCTGTCCAGTTTTTATTGGAAGATATTCCCGCTTCTAACAAAGGCCTGAAAGAGCTCCAAATATCCACTTGCAGATGCTGCAAAAAGACTCTTCCCAAACTGCTCCATGAAAACGAAGGTTCAACTCTGTGAGATGAATGCACACATCATAAAGAAGTTTCAAAGAATGCTTCTGTCTAGGTTTCAGGTGAAGATATTTCCTTTTCCACCATAGGCCTCAAAGCGCTCCAAATGAACACTTGCAGATTCTACAAAAAGAGTGTTTCAAAACTGCTCTTTCAAAAGAAGTGTTCAACTCTGTGAGTTGGATTCATACTTCACAAAGCAGTTTCACAGAACGCTTCTGTTTAGTATTTATGGGAGGATATTCCCGTTTCCAACGAAGGCCTGAAAGGACTCCAAATATCCACTTGCAGATTCTGCAAAAACACAGTTTCAAAACTGCTCCATCAAAAGGAAGGCTTATCTCTCCGAGTTGAATGCACACATCATAAAGAGGTTTCTGAGAATGCTTCTACCTGGTTTATAAGTGAAGATATATCCTTTTCCACCATAGGCCTCAAAGCGCTCCAAATGAACACTTGCAGATTCTACAAAAAGAGTGTTTCAAAACTGCTCTTTCAAAAGAAGTGTTCAACTCTGTGAGGTGGATTCATACTACACAAAGCAGTTTCACAGAACGCTTCTGTTTAGTTTCTATGGGAAGATATTCCCGTTTCCAACGAAGGCCTGAAAGGGCTCCAAATAACCACTTGCAGATTCTGCAAAAATAGAGTTTCAAAACTGCTCTGTCAAAAGGAAGGCTTATCTCTCTGAGTTGAATGCAGACATCATAAAGAAGTTTCTGAGAATGCTTCTGCCTGGTTTATATGTGAAGACATTTCCTTTTCCACCATAGGCCTCAAAGCGCTCCAAATGAACACTTGCAGATTCTACAAAAAGAGTGTTTCATAACTGCTCTAGCAAAGGAAAGGTTCAACTCTGTGAGTTGAACACACACATCACAAAGCAGTTTGTGAGAATGCTTCTGTCCAGTTTTTATTGGAAGATATTCCCGCTTCTAACAAAGGCCTGAAAGAGCTCCAAATATCCACTTGCAGATGCTGCAAAAAGAGTCTTTCCAAACTGCTCCATGAAAAGGAAGGTTCAACTCTGTGAGTTGAATGCACACATCATAAAGAAGTTTCAAAGAATGCTTCTGTCTAGGTTTTATGTGAAGATATTTCCTTTTCCACCATAGGCCTCAAAGCGCTCCAAATGAACACTTGCAGATTCTACAAAAAGAGTGTTTCATCACTGCTCTTTCAAAAGAAGTGTTCAACTCTGTGAGTTGGATTCATACTTCACAAAGCAGTTTCACAGAACGCTTCTGTTTAGTATTTATGGGAAGATATTCCCGTTTCCAACGAAGGCCTGAAAGGACTCCAAATATCCACTTGCAGATTCTGCAAAAACACAGTTTCAAAACTGCTCTATCAAAAGGAAGGCTTATCTCTCCGAGTTGAATGCACACATCATAAAGAGGTTTCTGAGAATGCTTCTGCCTGGTTTATAAGTGAAGATATATCCTTTTCCACCATAGGCCTCAAAGCGCTCCAAATGAACACTTGCAGATTCTACAAAAAGAGTGTTTCAAAACTGCTCTTTCAAAGGAAGTGTTCAACTCTGTGAGTTGGATTCATACTACACAAAGCAGTTTCACAGAACGCTTCTGTTTAGTTTTTATGGGAAGATATTCCCGTTTCCAACGAAGGCCTGAAAGGGCTCAAAATATCCACTTGCAAATTCTGCAAAAATAGAGTTTCAAAACTGCTCTGTCAAAAGGAAGGCTTATCTCTCTGAGTTGAATGCAGACATCATAAAGAGGTTTCTGAGAATGCTTCTGCCTGGTTTATATGTGAAGATATTTCCTATTCCACCATAGGCCTCAAAGCGCTCCAAATGAACACTTGCAGATTCTACAAAAAGAGTGTTTCATAACTGCTCTAGCAAAGGAAAGGTTCAACTCTCTGAGTTGAACACACACATCACAAAGCAGTTTGTGAGAATGCTTCTGTCCAGTTTTTATTGGAAGATATTCCCGCTTCTAACAAAGGCCTGAAAGAGCTCCAAATATCCACTTGCAGATGCTGCAAAAAGACTCTTCCCAAACTGCTCCATGAAAACGAAGGTTCAACTCTGTGAGATGAATGCACACATCATAAAGAAGTTTCAAAGAATGCTTCTGTCTAGGTTTTAGGTGAAGATATTTCCTTTTCCACCATAGGCCTCAAAGCGCTCCAAATGAACACTTGCAGATTCTACAAAAAGAGTGTTTCAAAACTGCTCTTTCAAAAGAAGTGTTCAACTCTGTGAGTTGGATTCATACTTCACAAAGCAGTTTGACAGAACGCTTCTGTTTAGTATTTATGGGAAGATATTCCCGTTTCCAACGAAGGCCTGAAAGGACTCCAAATATCCACTTGCAGATTCTGCAAAAACACAGTTTCAAAACTGCTCTAAAAAAAGGAAGGCTTATCTCTCCGAGTTGAATGCACACATCATAAAGAGGTTTCTGAGAATGCTTCTGCCTGGTTTATAAGTGAAGATATTTCCTTTTCCACCATAGGCCTCAAAGCGCTCCAAATGAACACTTGCAGATTCTACAAAAAGAGGGTTTCAAAACTGCTCTTTCAAAAGAAGTGTTCAACTCTGTGAGTTGGATTCATACTACACAAAGCAGTTCCACAGAACGCTTCTCTTTAGTTTTTATGGGAAGATATTCCCGTTTCCAATGAAGGCCTGAAAGGGCTCCAAATATCCACTTGCAAATTCGGCAAAAATAGAGTTTCAAAACTGCTGTGTTAAAAGGAAGGCTTATCTCTCTGGGGTGAATGCAGACATCATAAAGAGGTTTCTGAGAATGCTTCTCCCTGGTTTATATGTGAAGATATTTCCTTTTCCACCGTAGGTCTCAAAGCGCTCCAAATGAACACTTGCAGATTCTAGAAAAAGAGTGTTCATAACTGCTCTAGCAAAGGAAAGGTTCAACTCTGTGAGTTGAACACACACATCACAAAGCAGTTTGTGAGAATGCTTCTGTCCAGTTTTTATTGGAAGATATTCCCGCTTCTAACAAAGGCCTGAAATGGCTCCAAATATCCACTTGCAGATGCTGCAAAAAGACTCTTTCCAAACTGCTCCATGAAAAGGAATGTTCAACTCTGTGAGTTGAATGCACACATCATAAAGAAGTTTCAAAGAATGCTTCTGTCTAGGTTTTATGTGAAGATATTTCCTTTTCCACCATAGGCCTCAAAGCGCTCCAAATGAACACTTGCAGATTCTACAAAAAGAGTGTTTCAAAACTGCTCTTTCAAAAGAAGTGTTCAACTCTGTGAGTTGGATTCATACTTCACAAAGCAGTTTCACAGAACGCTTCTGTTTAGTATTTATGGGAAGATATTCCCGCTTCCAACGAAGGCCTGAAAGGACTCCAAATATCCACTTCCAGATTCTGCAAAAACACAGTTTCAAAACTGCTCTATCAAAAGGAAGGCTTATCTCTCCGAGTTGAATGCACACATCATAAAGAGGTTTCTGAGAATGCTTCTGCCTGGTTTATAAGTGAAGATATATCCTTTTCCACCATAGGCCTCAAAGCGCTACAAATGAACACTTGCAGATTCTACAAAAAGAGTGTTTCAAAACTGCTCTTTCAAAAGAAGTGTTCAACTCTGTGAGGTGGATTCATACTTCACAAAGCAGTTTCACAGAACGCTTCTGTTTAGTTTCTATGGGAATATATTCCCCTTTCCAACGAAGGCCTGAAAGGGCTCCAAATAACCACTTGCAGATTCTGCAAAAATAGAGTTTCAAAACTGCTCTGTCAAAAGGAAGGCTTATCTCTCTGAGTTGAATGCAGACATCATAAAGAAGTTTCTGAGAATGCTTCTGCCTGGTTTATATGTGAAGATATTTCCTTTTCCACCATAGGCCTCAAAGCGCTCCAAATGAACACTTGCAGATTCTACAAAAAGAGTGTTTCATAACTGCTCTAGCAAAGGAAAGGTTCAACTCTGTGAGTTGAACACACACATCACAAAGCAGTTTGTGAGAATGCTTCTGTCCAGTTTTTATTGGAAGATATTCCCGCTTCTAACAAAGGCCTGAAAGAGCTCCAAATATCCACTAGCAGATGCTGCAAAAAGACTCTTTCCAAACTGCTCCATGAAAAGGAAGGTTCAACTCTGTGAGTTGAATGCACACATCATAAAGAAGTTTCAAAGAATGCTTCTGTCTAGGTTTTAGGTGAAGATATTTCCTTTTCCACCATAGGCCTCAAAGCGCTCCAAATGAACACTTGCAGATTCTACAAAAAGAGTGTTTCAAAATTGCTCTTTCAAAAGAAGTGTTCAACTCTGTGAGTTGGATTCATACTTCACAAAGCAGTTTCACAGAACGCTTCTGTTTAGTATTTATGGGAGGATATTCCCGTTTCCAACGAAGGCCTGAAAGGACTCCAAATATCCACTTGCAGATTCTGCAAAAACACAGTTTCAAAACTGCTCCATCAAAAGGAAGGCTTATCTCTCCGAGTTGAATGCACACATCATAAAGAGGTTTCTGAGAATGCTTCTGCCTGGTTTATAAGTGAAGATATATCCTTTTCCACCATAGGCCTCAAAGGGCTCCAAATGAACACTTGCAGATTCTACAAAAAGAGTGTTTCAAAACTGCTCTTTCAAAAGAAGTGTTCAACTCTGTGAGGTGGATTCATACTACACAAAGCAGTTTCACAGAACGCTTCTGTTTAGTTTCTATGGGAAGATATTCCCGTTTCCAACGAAGGCCTGAAAGGGCTCCAAATAACCACTTGCAGATTCTGCAAAAATAGAGTTTCAAAACTGCTCTGTCAAAAGGAAGGCTTATCTCTCTGAGTTGAATGCAGACATCATAAAGAAGTTTCTGAGAATGCTTCTGCCTGGTTTATATGTGAAGACATTTCCTTTTCCACCATAGGCCTCAAAGCGCTCCAAATGAACACTTGCAGATTCTACAAAAAGAGGGTTTCAAAACTGCTCTTTCAAAAGAAGTGTTCAACTCTGTGAGTTGGATTCATACTACACAAAGCAGTTCCACAGAACGCTTCTCTTTAGTTTTTATGGGAAGATATTCCCGTTTCCAATGAAGGCCTGAAAGGGCTCCAAATATCCACTTGCAAATTCGGCAAAAATAGAGTTTCAAAACTGCTGTGTTAAAAGGAAGGCTTATCTCTCTGGGGTGAATGCAGACATCATAAAGAGGTTTCTGAGAATGCTTCTCCCTGGTTTATATGTGAAGATATTTCCTTTTCCACCGTAGGTCTCAAAGCGCTCCAAATGAACACTTGCAGATTCTAGAAAAAGAGTGTTCATAACTGCTCTAGCAAAGGAAAGGTTCAACTCTGTGAGTTGAACACACACATCACAAAGCAGTTTGTGAGAATGCTTCTGTCCAGTTTTTATTGGAAGATATTCCCGCTTCTAACAAAGGCCTGAAATGGCTCCAAATATCCACTTGCAGATGCTGCAAAAAGACTCTTTCCAAACTGCTCCATGAAAAGGAATGTTCAACTCTGTGAGTTGAATGCACACATCATAAAGAAGTTTCAAAGAATGCTTCTGTCTAGGTTTTATGTGAAGATATTTCCTTTTCCACCATAGGCCTCAAAGCGCTCCAAATGAACACTTGCAGATTCTACAAAAAGAGTGTTTCAAAACTGCTCTTTCAAAAGAAGTGTTCAACTCTGTGAGTTGGATTCATACTTCACAAAGCAGTTTCACAGAACGCTTCTGTTTAGTATTTATGGGAAGATATTCCCGCTTCCAACGAAGGCCTGAAAGGACTCCAAATATCCACTTCCAGATTCTGCAAAAACACAGTTTCAAAACTGCTCTATCAAAAGGAAGGCTTATCTCTCCGAGTTGAATGCACACATCATAAAGAGGTTTCTGAGAATGCTTCTGCCTGGTTTATAAGTGAAGATATATCCTTTTCCACCATAGGCCTCAAAGCGCTACAAATGAACACTTGCAGATTCTACAAAAAGAGTGTTTCAAAACTGCTCTTTCAAAAGAAGTGTTCAACTCTGTGAGGTGGATTCATACTTCACAAAGCAGTTTCACAGAACGCTTCTGTTTAGTTTCTATGGGAATATATTCCCCTTTCCAACGAAGGCCTGAAAGGGCTCCAAATAACCACTTGCAGATTCTGCAAAAATAGAGTTTCAAAACTGCTCTGTCAAAAGGAAGGCTTATCTCTCTGAGTTGAATGCAGACATCATAAAGAAGTTTCTGAGAATGCTTCTGCCTGGTTTATATGTGAAGATATTTCCTTTTCCACCATAGGCCTCAAAGCGCTCCAAATGAACACTTGCAGATTCTACAAAAAGAGTGTTTCATAACTGCTCTAGCAAAGGAAAGGTTCAACTCTGTGAGTTGAACACACACATCACAAAGCAGTTTGTGAGAATGCTTCTGTCCAGTTTTTATTGGAAGATATTCCCGCTTCTAACAAAGGCCTGAAAGAGCTCCAAATATCCACTAGCAGATGCTGCAAAAAGACTCTTTCCAAACTGCTCCATGAAAAGGAAGGTTCAACTCTGTGAGTTGAATGCACACATCATAAAGAAGTTTCAAAGAATGCTTCTGTCTAGGTTTTAGGTGAAGATATTTCCTTTTCCACCATAGGCCTCAAAGCGCTCCAAATGAACACTTGCAGATTCTACAAAAAGAGTGTTTCAAAATTGCTCTTTCAAAAGAAGTGTTCAACTCTGTGAGTTGGATTCATACTTCACAAAGCAGTTTCACAGAACGCTTCTGTTTAGTATTTATGGGAGGATATTCCCGTTTCCAACGAAGGCCTGAAAGGACTCCAAATATCCACTTGCAGATTCTGCAAAAACACAGTTTCAAAACTGCTCCATCAAAAGGAAGGCTTATCTCTCCGAGTTGAATGCACACATCATAAAGAGGTTTCTGAGAATGCTTCTGCCTGGTTTATAAGTGAAGATATATCCTTTTCCACCATAGGCCTCAAAGGGCTCCAAATGAACACTTGCAGATTCTACAAAAAGAGTGTTTCAAAACTGCTCTTTCAAAAGAAGTGTTCAACTCTGTGAGGTGGATTCATACTACACAAAGCAGTTTCACAGAACGCTTCTGTTTAGTTTCTATGGGAAGATATTCCCGTTTCCAACGAAGGCCTGAAAGGGCTCCAAATAACCACTTGCAGATTCTGCAAAAATAGAGTTTCAAAACTGCTCTGTCAAAAGGAAGGCTTATCTCTCTGAGTTGAATGCAGACATCATAAAGAAGTTTCTGAGAATGCTTCTGCCTGGTTTATATGTGAAGACATTTCCTTTTCCACCATAGGCCTCAAAGCGCTCCAAATGAACACTTGCAGATTCTACAAAAAGAGGGTTTCAAAACTGCTCTTTCAAAAGAAGTGTTCAACTCTGTGAGTTGGATTCATACTACACAAAGCAGTTCCACAGAACGCTTCTCTTTAGTTTTTATGGGAAGATATTCCCGTTTCCAATGAAGGCCTGAAAGGGCTCCAAATATCCACTTGCAAATTCGGCAAAAATAGAGTTTCAAAACTGCTGTGTTAAAAGGAAGGCTTATCTCTCTGGGGTGAATGCAGACATCATAAAGAGGTTTCTGAGAATGCTTCTCCCTGGTTTATATGTGAAGATATTTCCTTTTCCACCGTAGGTCTCAAAGCGCTCCAAATGAACACTTGCAGATTCTAGAAAAAGAGTGTTCATAACTGCTCTAGCAAAGGAAAGGTTCAACTCTGTGAGTTGAACACACACATCACAAAGCAGTTTGTGAGAATGCTTCTGTCCAGTTTTTATTGGAAGATATTCCCGCTTCTAACAAAGGCCTGAAATGGCTCCAAATATCCACTTGCAGATGCTGCAAAAAGACTCTTTCCAAACTGCTCCATGAAAAGGAATGTTCAACTCTGTGAGTTGAATGCACACATCATAAAGAAGTTTCAAAGAATGCTTCTGTCTAGGTTTTATGTGAAGATATTTCCTTTTCCACCATAGGCCTCAAAGCGCTCCAAATGAACACTTGCAGATTCTACAAAAAGAGTGTTTCAAAACTGCTCTTTCAAAAGAAGTGTTCAACTCTGTGAGTTGGATTCATACTTCACAAAGCAGTTTCACAGAACGCTTCTGTTTAGTATTTATGGGAAGATATTCCCGCTTCCAACGAAGGCCTGAAAGGACTCCAAATATCCACTTCCAGATTCTGCAAAAACACAGTTTCAAAACTGCTCTATCAAAAGGAAGGCTTATCTCTCCGAGTTGAATGCACACATCATAAAGAGGTTTCTGAGAATGCTTCTGCCTGGTTTATAAGTGAAGATATATCCTTTTCCACCATAGGCCTCAAAGCGCTACAAATGAACACTTGCAGATTCTACAAAAAGAGTGTTTCAAAACTGCTCTTTCAAAAG
The DNA here is from genome assembly GCF_028885625.2 of Pongo pygmaeus. Taxonomy (NCBI): domain Eukaryota; kingdom Metazoa; phylum Chordata; class Mammalia; order Primates; family Hominidae; genus Pongo; species Pongo pygmaeus. Next base: position 24,998,740 of record NC_085930.1, read on the forward strand.
AAGTGTTCAACTCTGTGAGGTGGATTCATACTTCACAAAGCAGTTTCACAGAACGCTTCTGTTTAGTTTCTATGGGAATATATTCCCCTTTCCAACGAAGGCCTGAAAGGGCTCCAAATAACCACTTGCAGATTCTGCAAAAATAGAGTTTCAAAACTGCTCTGTCAAAAGGAAGGCTTATCTCTCTGAGTTGAATGCAGACATCATAAAGAAGTTTCTGAGAATGCTTCTGCCTGGTTTATATGTGAAGATATTTCCTTTTCCACCATAGGCCTCAAAGCGCTCCAAATGAACACTTGCAGATTCTACAAAAAGAGTGTTTCATAACTGCTCTAGCAAAGGAAAGGTTCAACTCTGTGAGTTGAACACACACATCACAAAGCAGTTTGTGAGAATGCTTCTGTCCAGTTTTTATTGGAAGATATTCCCGCTTCTAACAAAGGCCTGAAAGAGCTCCAAATATCCACTAGCAGATGCTGCAAAAAGACTCTTTCCAAACTGCTCCATGAAAAGGAAGGTTCAACTCTGTGAGTTGAATGCACACATCATAAAGAAGTTTCAAAGAATGCTTCTGTCTAGGTTTTAGGTGAAGATATTTCCTTTTCCACCATAGGCCTCAAAGCGCTCCAAATGAACACTTGCAGATTCTACAAAAAGAGTGTTTCAAAATTGCTCTTTCAAAAGAAGTGTTCAACTCTGTGAGTTGGATTCATACTTCACAAAGCAGTTTCACAGAACGCTTCTGTTTAGTATTTATGGGAGGATATTCCCGTTTCCAACGAAGGCCTGAAAGGACTCCAAATATCCACTTGCAGATTCTGCAAAAACACAGTTTCAAAACTGCTCCATCAAAAGGAAGGCTTATCTCTCCGAGTTGAATGCACACATCATAAAGAGGTTTCTGAGAATGCTTCTGCCTGGTTTATAAGTGAAGATATATCCTTTTCCACCATAGGCCTCAAAGGGCTCCAAATGAACACTTGCAGATTCTACAAAAAGAGTGTTTCAAAACTGCTCTTTCAAAAGAAGTGTTCAACTCTGTGAGGTGGATTCATACTACACAAAGCAGTTTCACAGAACGCTTCTGTTTAGTTTCTATGGGAAGATATTCCCGTTTCCAACGAAGGCCTGAAAGGGCTCCAAATAACCACTTGCAGATTCTGCAAAAATAGAGTTTCAAAACTGCTCTGTCAAAAGGAAGGCTTATCTCTCTGAGTTGAATGCAGACATCATAAAGAAGTTTCTGAGAATGCTTCTGCCTGGTTTATATGTGAAGACATTTCCTTTTCCACCATAGGCCTCAAAGCGCTCCAAATGAACACTTGCAGATTCTACAAAAAGAGGGTTTCAAAACTGCTCTTTCAAAAGAAGTGTTCAACTCTGTGAGTTGGATTCATACTACACAAAGCAGTTCCACAGAACGCTTCTCTTTAGTTTTTATGGGAAGATATTCCCGTTTCCAATGAAGGCCTGAAAGGGCTCCAAATATCCACTTGCAAATTCGGCAAAAATAGAGTTTCAAAACTGCTGTGTTAAAAGGAAGGCTTATCTCTCTGGGGTGAATGCAGACATCATAAAGAGGTTTCTGAGAATGCTTCTCCCTGGTTTATATGTGAAGATATTTCCTTTTCCACCGTAGGTCTCAAAGCGCTCCAAATGAACACTTGCAGATTCTAGAAAAAGAGTGTTCATAACTGCTCTAGCAAAGGAAAGGTTCAACTCTGTGAGTTGAACACACACATCACAAAGCAGTTTGTGAGAATGCTTCTGTCCAGTTTTTATTGGAAGATATTCCCGCTTCTAACAAAGGCCTGAAATGGCTCCAAATATCCACTTGCAGATGCTGCAAAAAGACTCTTTCCAAACTGCTCCATGAAAAGGAATGTTCAACTCTGTGAGTTGAATGCACACATCATAAAGAAGTTTCAAAGAATGCTTCTGTCTAGGTTTTATGTGAAGATATTTCCTTTTCCACCATAGGCCTCAAAGCGCTCCAAATGAACACTTGCAGATTCTACAAAAAGAGTGTTTCAAAACTGCTCTTTCAAAAGAAGTGTTCAACTCTGTGAGTTGGATTCATACTTCACAAAGCAGTTTCACAGAACGCTTCTGTTTAGTATTTATGGGAAGATATTCCCGCTTCCAACGAAGGCCTGAAAGGACTCCAAATATCCACTTCCAGATTCTGCAAAAACACAGTTTCAAAACTGCTCTATCAAAAGGAAGGCTTATCTCTCCGAGTTGAATGCACACATCATAAAGAGGTTTCTGAGAATGCTTCTGCCTGGTTTATAAGTGAAGATATATCCTTTTCCACCATAGGCCTCAAAGCGCTACAAATGAACACTTGCAGATTCTACAAAAAGAGTGTTTCAAAACTGCTCTTTCAAAAGAAGTGTTCAACTCTGTGAGGTGGATTCATACTTCACAAAGCAGTTTCACAGAACGCTTCTGTTTAGTTTCTATGGGAATATATTCCCCTTTCCAACGAAGGCCTGAAAGGGCTCCAAATAACCACTTGCAGATTCTGCAAAAATAGAGTTTCAAAACTGCTCTGTCAAAAGGAAGGTTCAACTCTGTGAGTTGAATGCACACATCATAAAGAAGTTTCAAAGTATGCTTCTGTCTAGGTTTTATGTGAAGATATTTCCTTTTCCACCATAGGCCTCAAAGCGCTCCAAATGAACACTTGCAGATTCTACAAAAAGAGTGTTTCATAACTGCTCTAGCAAAGGAAAGGTTCAACTCTGTGAGTTGAACACACACATCACAAAGCAGTTTGTGAGAATGCTTCTGTCCAGTTTTTATTGGAAGATATTCCCGCTTCTAACAAAGGCCTGAAAGAGCTCCAAATATCCACTTGCTGATGCTGCAAAAAGACTCTTTCCAAACTGCTCCATGAAAAGGAAGGTTCAACTCTGTGAGTTGAATGCACACATCATAAAGAAGTTTCAAAGAATGCTTCTGTCTAGGTTTTATGTGAAGATATTTCCTTTTCCACCATAGGCCTCAAAGCGCTCCAAATGAACACTTGCAGATTCTACAAAAAGAGTGTTTCAAAACTGCTCTTTCAAAAGAAGTGTTCAACTCTGTGAGTTGGATTCATACTTCACAAAGCAGTTTCACAGAACGCTTCTGTTTAGTATTTTTGGGAAGATATTCCCGTTTCCAACGAAAACCTGAAAGGACTCCAAATATCCACTTGCAGATTCTGCAAAAACACAGTTTCAAAACTGCTCTATCAAAAGGAAGGCTTATCTCTCCGAGTTGAATGCACACATCATAAAGAGGTTTCTGAGAATGCTTCTGCCTGGTTTATATGTGAAGATATTTCCTTTTCCACCATAGGCCTCAAAGCGCTCCAAATGAACACTTGCAGATTCTACAAAAAGAGTGTTTCAAAACTGCTATTTCAAAAGAAGTGTTCAACTCTGTGAGTTGGATTCATACTTCACAAAGCAGTTTCACAGAACGCTTCTGTTTAGTATTTTTGGGAAGATATTCCCGTTTCCAACGAAGGCCTGAAAGGACTCCAAATATCCACTTACAGATTCTGCAAAAACACACTTTCAAAACTGCTCTATCAAAAGAAAGGCTTATCTCTCGGAGTTGAATGCACACATCATAAAGAGGTTTCTGAGAATGCTTCTGCCTGGTTTATAAGTGAAGATATTTCCTTTTCCACCATACGCCTCAAAGCGCTCCAAATGAACACTTGCAGATTCTACAAAAAGAGCGTTTCAAAACTCTTCTTTCAAAAGAAGTGTTCAACTCTGTGAGTTGGATTCATACTTCACAAAGCAGTTTCACAGAACGCATCTGTTTAGTTTTTATGGGAAGATATTCCCGTTTCCAAAGAAGGCCTGAAAAGGCTCCAAATATCCACTTGCAGATTCTGCCAAAACAGAGTTTCAAAACTGCTCTATCAAAAGGAGGGCTTATAGCTCTGAGTTGAATGCACACATCATAAAGAGTTTTCTGAGAATGCTTCTGCCTGGTTTATAAGTGAAGATATTTCCTTTTCCACCATAGGCCTCAAAGCGCTCCAAATGAACACTTGCAGATTCTACAAAAAGAGTGTTTCAAAACAGCTCTTTCAAAGGAAGTGTTCAACTCTGTGAGTTGTATTCATACTACACAAAGCAGTTTCACAGAACGCTTCTGTTTAGCTTTTATGGGAAGATATTCCCGTTTCCAACGAAGGCCTGAAAGGGCTCCAAATATCCACTTGCAAATTCTGCAAAAATAGAGTTTCAAAACTGCTCTGTCAAAAGGAAGGCTTATCTCTCTGAGTTGAATGCAGACATCATAAAGAGGTTTCTGAGAATGCTTCTGCCTGGTTTATATGTGAAGATATTTCCTTTTCCACCGTAGGCCTCAAAGCGCTCCAAATGAACACTTGCAGATTCTACAAAAAGAGTGTTTCATAACTGCTCTAGCAAAGGAAAGGTTCAACTCTGTGAGTTGAACACACACATCACAAAGCAGTTTGTGAGAATGCTTCTGTCCAGTTTTTATTGGAAGATATTCCCGCTTCTAACAAAGGCCTGAAAGAGCTCCAAATATCCACTTGCAGATGCTGCAAAAAGACTCTTTCCAAACTGCTCCATGAAAAGGAATGTTCAACTCTGTGAGTTGAATGCACACATCATAAAGAAGTTTCAAAGAATGCTTCTGTCTAGGTTTTATGTGAAGATATTTCCTTTTCCACCATAGGCCTCAAAGCGCTCCAAATGAACACTTGCAGATTCTACAAAAAGAGTGTTTCAAAACCGCTCTTTCAAAAGAAGTGTTCAACTCTGTGAGTTGGATTCATACTTCACAAAGCAGTTTCACAGAACGCTTCTGTTTAGTATTTATGGGAAGATATTCCCGTTTCCAACGAAGGCCTGAAAGGACTCCAAATATCCACTTCCAGATTCTGCAAAAACACAGTTTCAAAACTGCTCTATCAAAAGGAAGGCTTATCTCTCCGAGTTGAATGCACACATCATAAAGAGGTTTCTGAGAATGCTTCTGCCTGGTTTATAAGTGAAGATATATCCTTTTCCACCATAGGCCTCAAAGCGCTCCAAATGAACACTTGCAGATTCTACAAAAAGAGTGTTTCAAAACTGCTCTTTCAAAAGAAGTGTTCAACTCTGTGAGGTGGATTCATACTTCACAAAGCAGTTTCACAGAACGCTTCTGTTTAGTTTCTATGGGAATATATTCCCGTTTCCAACGAAGGCCTGAAAGGGCTCCAAATAACCATTTGCAGATTCTGCAAAAATAGAGTTTCAAAACTGCTCTGTCAAAAGGAAGGCTTATCTCTCTGAGTTGAATGCAGACATCATAAAGAAGTTTCTGAGAATGCTTCTGCCTGGTTTATATGTGAAGATATTTCCTTTTCCACCATAGGCCTCAAAGCGCTCCAAATGAACACTTGCAGATTCTACAAAAAGAGTGTTTCATAACTGCTCTAGCAAAGGAAAGGTTCAACTCTGTGAGTTGAACACACACATCACAAAGCAGTTTGTGAGAATGCTTCTGTCCAGTTTTTATTGGAAGATATTCCCGCTTCTAACAAAGGCCTGAAAGAGCTCCAAATATCCACTTGCAGATGCTGCAAAAAGACTCTTTCCAAACTGCTCCATGAAAAGGAAGGTTCAACTCTGTGAGTTGAATGCACACATCATAAAGAAGTTTCAAAGAATGCTTCTGTCTAGGTTTTATGTGAAGATATTTCCTTTTCCACCATAGGCCTCAAAGCGCTCCAAATGAACACTTGCAGATTCTACAAAAAGAGTGTTTCAAAACTGCTCTTTCAAAAGAAGTGTTCAACTCTGTGAGTTGGATTCATACTTCACAAAGCAGTTTCACAGAACGCTTCTGTTTAGTATTTATGGGAGGATATTCCCGTTTCCAATGAAGGCCTGAAAGGACTCCAAATATCCACTTGCAGATTCTGCAAAAACACAGTTTCAAAACTGCTCTATCAGAAGGAAGGCTTATGTCTCCGAGTTGAATGCACACATCATAAAGAGGTTTCTGAGAATGCTTCTGCCTGGTTTATAAGTGAAGATATATCCTTTTCCACCATAGGCCTCAAAGCGCTCCAAATGAACACTTGCAGATTCTACAAAAAGAGTGTTTCAAAACTGCTCTTTCAAAAGAAGTGTTCAACTCTGTGGGGTGGATTCATACTACACAAAGCAGTTTCACAGAACGCTTCTGTTTAGTTTCTATGGGAAGATATTCCCGTTTCCAACGAAGGCCTGAAAGGGTTCCAAACAACCACTTGCAGATTCTGCAAAAATAGAGTTTCAAAACTGCTCTGTCAAAAGGAAGGCTTATCTCTCTGAGTTGAATGCAGACATCATAAAGAAGTTTCTGAGAATGCTTCTGCCTGGTTTATATGTGAAGACATTTCCTTTTCCACCATAGGCCTCAAAGCGCTCCAAATGAACACTTGCAGATTCTACAAAAAGAGTGTTTCATAACTGCTCTAGCAAAGGAAAGGTTCAACTCTGTGAGTTGAACACACACATCACAAAGCAGTTTGTGAGAATGCTTCTGTCCAGTTTTTATTGGAAGATATTCCCGCTTCTAACAAAGGCCTGAAAGAGCTCCAAATATCCACTTGCAGATGCTGCAAAAAGACTCTTTCCAAACTGCTCCATGAAAAGGAAGGTTCAGCTCTGTGAGTTGAATGCACACATCATAAAGAAGTTTCAAAGAATGCTTCTGTCTAGGTTTTATGTGAAGATATTTCCTTTTCCACCATAGGCCTCAAAGCGCTCCAAATGAACACTTGCAGATTCTACAAAAAGAGCGTTTCAAAACTCTTCTTTCAAAAGAAGTGTTCAACTCTGTGAGGTGGATTCATACTTCACAAAGCAGTTTCACAGAACGCTTCTGTTTAGTTTTTATGGGAAGATATTCCCGTTTCCAACGAAGGCCTGAAAGGGCTCCAAATATCCACTTGCAGATTCTGCCAAAACAGAGTTTCAAAACTGCTCTATCAAAAGGAAGGCTTATCGCTCCGAGTTGAATGCACACATCATAAAGAGTTTTCTGAGAATGCTTCTGCCTGGTTTATAAGTGAAGATATTTCCTTTTCCACCATAGGCCTCAAAGCGCTCCAAATGAACACTTGCAGATTCTACAAAAAGAGTGTTTCAAAACAGCTCTTTCAAAGGAAGTGTTCAACTCTGTGAGTTGGATTCATACTACACAAAGCAGTTTCACAGAACGCTTCTGTTTAGTTTTTATGGGAAGATATTCCCGTTTCCAACGAAGGTCTGAAAGGGCTCCAAATATCCACTTGCAAATTCTGCAAAAATAGAGTTTCAAAACTGCTCTGTCAAAAGGAAGGCTTATCTCTCTGAGTTGAATGCAGACATCATAAAGAGGTTTCTGAGAATGCTTCTGCCTGGTTTATATGTGAAGATATTTCCTTTAACACCGTAGGCCTCAAAGCGCTCCAAATGAACACTTGCAGATTCTACAAAAAGAGTGTTTCATAACTGCTCTAGCAAAGGAAAGGTTCAACTCTGTGAGTTGAACACACACATCGCAAAGCAGTTTGTGAGAATGCTTCTGTCCAGTTTTTAAGAGAAGATATTCCCGCTTCTAACAAAGGCCTGAAAGAGCTCCAAATATCCACTTGCAGATGCTGCAAAAAGACTCTTTCCAAACTGCTCCATGAAAAGGAAGGTTCAACTCTGTGATTTGAATGCACACATCATAAAGAAGTTTCGAAGAATGCTTCTGTCTAGGTTTTATGTGAAGATATTTCCTTTTCCACCATAGGCCTCAAAGCGCTCCAAATGAACACTTGCAGATTCTACAAAAAGAGTGTTTCAAATCTGCTCTTTCAAAAGAAGTGTTCAACTCTGTGAGTTGGGTTCATACTTCACAAAGCAGTTTCACAGAACGCTTCTGTTTAGTTTTTATGGGAAGATATTCCCGTTTCCAACGAAGGCCTGAAATGGCTCCAAATATCCACTTGCAGATTCTGCCAAAACAGAGTTTCAAAACTGCTCTATCAAAAGGAAGGCTTATCGCTCCGAGTTGAATGCACACATCATAAAGAGTTTTCTGAGAATGCTTCTGCCTGGTTTATACGTGAAGATATTTCCTTTTCCACCATAGGCCTCAAAGCGCTCCAAATGAACACTTGCAGATTCTACAAAAAGAGGGTTTCAAAACTGCTCTTTCAAAAGAAGTGTTCAACTCTGTGAGTTGGATTCATACTACACAAAGCAGTTCCACAGAACGCTTCTCTTTAGTTTTTATGGGAAGATATTCCCGTTTCCAATGAAGGCCTGAAAGGGCTCCAAATATCCACTTGCAAATTCGGCAAAAATAGAGTTTCAAAACTGTTGTGTTAAAAGGAAGGCTTATCTCTCTGGGTTGAATGCAGACATCATAAAGAGGTTTCTGAGAATGCTTCTCCCTGGTTTATATGTGAAGATATTTCCTTTTCCACCGTAGGTCTCAAAGCGCTCCAAATGAACACTTGCAGATTCTACAAAAAGAGTGTTCATAACTGCTCTAGCAAAGGAAAGGTTCAACTCTGTGAGTTGAACACACACATCACAAAGCAGTTTGTGAGAATGCTTCTGTCCAGTTTTTATTGGAAGATATTCCCGCTTCTAACAAAGGCCTGAAAGGGCTCCAAATATCCACTTGCAGATGCTGCAAAAAGACTCTTTCCAAACTGCTCCATGAAAAGGAATGTTCAACTCTGTGAGTTGAATGCACACATCATAAAGAAGTTTCAAAGAATGCTTCTGTCTAGGTTTTATGTGAAGATATTTCCTTTTCCACCATAGGCCTCAAAGCGCTCCAAATGAACACTTGCAGATTCTACAAAAAGAGTGTTTCAAAACTGCTCTTTCAAAAGAAGTGTTCAACTCTGTGAGTTGGATTCATACTTCACAAAGCAGTTTCACAGAACGCTTCTGTTTAGTATTTATGGGAAGATATTCCCGCTTCCAACGAAGGCCTGAAAGGACTCCAAATATCCACTTCCAGATTCTTCAAAAACACAGTTTCAAAACTGCTCTATCAAAAGGAAGGCTTATCTCTCCGAGTTGAATGCACACATCATAAAGAGGTTTCTGAGAATGCTTCTGCCTGGTTTATAAGTGAAGATATATCCTTTTCCACCATAGGCCTCAAAGCGCTCCAAATGAACACTTGCAGATTCTACAAAAAGAGTGTTTCAAAACTGCTCTTTCAAAGGAAGTGTTCAACTCTGTGAGTTGGATTCATACTACACAAAGCAGTTTCACAGAACGCTTCTGTTTAGTTTTTATGGGAAGATATTCCCGTTTCCAACGAAGGCCTGAAAGGGCTCAAAATATCCACTTGCAAATTCTGCAAAAATAGAGTTTCAAAACTGCTCTGTCAAAAGGAAGGCTTATCTCTCTGAGTTGAATGCAGACATCATAAAGAGGTTTCTGAGAATGCTTCTGCCTGGTTTATATGTGAAGATATTTCCTATTCCACCATAGGCCTCAAAGCGCTCCAAATGAACACTTGCAGATTCTACAAAAAGAGTGTTTCATAACTGCTCTAGCAAAGGAAAGGTTCAACTCTCTGAGTTGAACACACACATCACAAAGCAGTTTGTGAGAATGCTTCTGTCCAGTTTTTATTGGAAGATATTCCCGCTTCTAACAAAGGCCTGAAAGAGCTCCAAATATCCACTTGCAGATGCTGCAAAAAGACTCTTCCCAAACTGCTCCATGAAAACGAAGGTTCAACTCTGTGAGATGAATGCACACATCATAAAGAAGTTTCAAAGAATGCTTCTGTCTAGGTTTTAGGTGAAGATATTTCCTTTTCCACCATAGGCCTCAAAGCGCTCCAAATGAACACTTGCAGATTCTACAAAAAGAGTGTTTCAAAACTGCTCTTTCAAAAGAAGTGTTCAACTCTGTGAGTTGGATTCATACTTCACAAAGCAGTTTGACAGAACGCTTCTGTTTAGTATTTATGGGAAGATATTCCCGTTTCCAACGAAGGCCTGAAAGGACTCCAAATATCCACTTGCAGATTCTGCAAAAACACAGTTTCAAAACTGCTCTAAAAAAAGGAAGGCTTATCTCTCCGAGTTGAATGCACACATCATAAAGAGGTTTCTGAGAATGCTTCTGCCTGGTTTATAAGTGAAGATATTTCCTTTTCCACCATAGGCCTCAAAGCGCTCCAAATGAACACTTGCAGATTCTACAAAAAGAGGGTTTCAAAACTGCTCTTTCAAAAGAAGTGTTCAACTCTGTGAGTTGGATTCATACTACACAAAGCAGTTCCACAGAACGCTTCTCTTTAGTTTTTATGGGAAGATATTCCCGTTTCCAATGAAGGCCTGAAAGGGCTCCAAATATCCACTTGCAAATTCGGCAAAAATAGAGTTTCAAAACTGCTGTGTTAAAAGGAAGGCTTATCTCTCTGGGGTGAATGCAGACATCATAAAGAGGTTTCTGAGAATGCTTCTCCCTGGTTTATATGTGAAGATATTTCCTTTTCCACCGTAGGTCTCAAAGCGCTCCAAATGAACACTTGCAGATTCTACAAAAAGAGTGTTCATAACTGCTCTAGCAAAGGAAAGGTTCAACTCTGTGAGTTGAACACACACATCACAAAGCAGTTTGTGAGAATGCTTCTGTCCAGTTTTTATTGGAAGATATTCCCGCTTCTAACAAAGGCCTGAAATGGCTCCAAATATCCACTTGCAGATGCTGCAAAAAGACTCTTTCCAAACTGCTCCATGAAAAGGAATGTTCAACTCTGTGAGTTGAATGCACACATCATAAAGAAGTTTCAAAGAATGCTTCTGTCTAGGTTTTATGTGAAGATATTTCCTTTTCCACCATAGGCCTCAAAGCGCTCCAAATGAACACTTGCAGATTCTACAAAAAGAGTGTTTCAAAACTGCTCTTTCAAAAGAAGTGTTCAACTCTGTGAGTTGGATTCATACTTCACAAAGCAGTTTCACAGAACGCTTCTGTTTAGTATTTATGGGAAGATATTCCCGCTTCCAACGAAGGCCTGAAAGGACTCCAAATATCCACTTCCAGATTCTGCAAAAACACAGTTTCAAAACTGCTCTATCAAAAGGAAGGCTTATCTCTCCGAGTTGAATGCACACATCATAAAGAGGTTTCTGAGAATGCTTCTGCCTGGTTTATAAGTGAAGATATATCCTTTTCCACCATAGGCCTCAAAGCGCTCCAAATGAACACTTGCAGATTCTACAAAAAGAGTGTTTCAAAACTGCTCTTTCAAAAGAAGTGTTCAACTCTGTGAGGTGGATTCATACTTCACAAAGCAGTTTCACAGAACGCTTCTGTTTAGTTTCTATGGGAATATATTCCCCTTTCCAACGAAGGCCTGAAAGGGCTCCAAATAACCACTTGCAGATTCTGCAAAAATAGAGTTTCAAAACTGCTCTGTCAAAAGGAAGGCTTATCTCTCTGAGTTGAATGCAGACATCATAAAGAAGTTTCTGAGAATGCTTCTGCCTGGTTTATATGTGAAGATATTTCCTTTTCCACCATAGGCCTCAAAGCGCTCCAAATGAACACTTGCAGATTCTACAAAAAGAGTGTTTCATAACTGCTCTAGCAAAGGAAAGGTTCAACTCTGTGAGTTGAACACACACATCACAAAGCAGTTTGTGAGAATGCTTCTGTCCAGTTTTTATTGGAAGATATTCCCGCTTCTAACAAAGGCCTGAAAGAGCTCCAAATATCCACTAGCAGATGCTGCAAAAAGACTCTTTCCAAACTGCTCCATGAAAAGGAAGGTTCAACTCTGTGAGTTGAATGCACACATCATAAAGAAGTTTCAAAGAATGCTTCTGTCTAGGTTTTAGGTGAAGATATTTCCTTTTCCACCATAGGCCTCAAAGCGCTCCAAATGAACACTTGCAGATTCTACAAAAAGAGTGTTTCAAAACTGCTCTTTCAAAAGAAGTGTTCAACTCTGTGAGTTGGATTCATACTTCACAAAGCAGTTTCACAGAACGCTTCTGTTTAGTATTTATGGGAGGATATTCCCGTTTCCAACGAAGGCCTGAAAGGACTCCAAATATCCACTTGCAGATTCTGCAAAAACACAGTTTCAAAACTGCTCCATCAAAAGGAAGGCTTATCTCTCCGAGTTGAATGCACACATCATAAAGAGGTTTCTGAGAATGCTTCTGCCTGGTTTATAAGTGAAGATATATCCTTTTCCACCATAGGCCTCAAAGCGCTCCAAATGAACACTTGCAGATTCTACAAAAAGAGTGTTTCAAAACTGCTCTTTCAAAAGAAGTGTTCAACTCTGTGAGGTGGATTCATACTACACAAAGCAGTTTCACAGAACGCTTCTGTTTAGTTTCTATGGGAAGATATTCCCGTTTCCAACGAAGGCCTGAAAGGGCTCCAAATAACCACTTGCAGATTCTGCAAAAATAGAGTTTCAAAACTGCTCTGTCAAAAGGAAGGCTTATCTCTCTGAGTTGAATGCAGACATCATAAAGAAGTTTCTGAGAATGCTTCTGCCTGGTTTATATGTGAAGACATTTCCTTTTCCACCATAGGCCTCAAAGCGCTCCAAATGAACACTTGCAGATTCTACAAAAGGAGTGTTTCATAACTGCTCTATCAAAGGAAATGTTCAACTCTGTGAGTTGAACACACACATCACAAAGCAGTTTGTGAGAATGCTTCTCTCCAGTTTTTAAGAGAAGACATTCCCGCTTCTAACAAAGGCCTGAAAGAGCTCCAAATATCCACTTGCAGATGCTGCAAAAAGACTCTTTCCAAACTACTCCATGAAAAGGAATGTTCAACACTGTGAGTTGAATGCACACATCATAAAGAAGTCTCAAAGAATGCTTTTATCTAGGTTTTATGTGAAGATATTTCCTTTTCCACCATAGGCCTCAAAGCGCTCCAAATGAACACTTGCAGATTCTACAAAAAGAGTGTTTCAAAACTGCTCTTTCAAAAGAAGTGTTCAACTCTGTGAGTTAGATTCATACTTCACAAAGCAGTTTCACAGAACGCTTCTGTTTAGTTTTTATGGGAAGATATTCTCGTTTCCAACGAAGGCCTGAAAGGGCTCCAAATATCCACTTGCAAATTCGGCAAAAATAGAGTTTCAAAACTGCTCTGTCAAAAGGAAGGTTCAACTCTGTGAGTTGAATGCACACATCATAAAGAAGTTTCAAAGAATGCTTCTGTCTAGGTTTTATGTGAAGATATTTCCTTTTCCACCATAGGCCTCAAAGCGCTCCAAATGAACACTTGCAGATTCTACAAAAAGAGTGTTTCAAAACTGCTCTTTCAAAAGAAGTGTTCAACTCTGTGAGTTGGATTCATACTTCACAAAGCAGTTTCACAGAACGCTTCTGTTTAGTATTTATGGGAGGATAATCCCGTTTCCAACGAAGGCCTGAAAGGACTCCAAATATCCACTTGCAGATTCTGCAAAAACACAGTTTCAAAACTGCTCTATCAAAAGGAAGGCTTATCTCTCCGAGTTGAATGCACACATCATAAAGAGGTTTCTGAGAATGCTTCTGCCTGGTTTATAAGTGAAGATATATCCTTTTCCACCATAGGCCTCAAAGCGCTCCAAATGAACACTTGCAGATTCTACAAAAAGAGTGTTTCAAAACTGCTCTTTCAAAAGAAGTGTTCAACTCTGTGAGGTGGATTCATACTTCACAAAGCAGTTTCACAGAACGCTTCTGTTTAGTTTCTATGGGAATATATTCCCGTTTCCAACGAAGGCCTGAAAGGGCTCCAAATAACCACTTGCAGATTCTGCAAAAATAGAGTTTCAAAACTGCTCTGTCAAAAGGAAGGCTTATCTCTCTGAGTTGAATGCAGACATCATAAAGAAGTTTCTGAGAATGCTTCTGCCTGGTTTATATGTGAAGATATTTCCTTTTCCACCATAGGCCTCAAAGCGCTCCAAATGAACACTTGCAGATTCTACAAAAAGAGTGTTTCATAACTGCTCTAGCAAAGGAAAGGTTCAACTCTGTGAGTTGAACACACACATCACAAAGCAGTTTGTGAGAATGCTTCTGTCCAGTTTTTATTGGAAGATATTCCCGCTTCTAACAAAGGCCTGAAAGAGCTCCAAATATCCACTTGCAGATGCTGCAAAAAGACTCTTTCCAAACTGCTCCATGAAAAGGAAGGTTCAACTCTGTGAGTTGAATGCACACATCATAAAGAAGTTTCAAAGAATGCTTCTGTCTAGGTTTTATGTGAAGATATTTCCTTTTCCACCATAGGCCTCAAAGCGCTCCAAATGAACACTTGCAGATTCTACAAAAAGAGTGTTTCAAAACTGCTATTTCAAAAGAAGTGTTCAACTCTGTGAGTTGGATTCATACTTCACAAAGCAGTTTCACAGAACGCTTCTGTTTAGTATTTTTGGGAAGATATTCCCGTTTCCAACGAAGGCCTGAAAGGACTCCAAATATCCACTTGCGGTTTCTGCAAAAACACAGTTTCAAAACTGCTCTATCAAAAGAAAGGCTTATCTCTCCGAGTTGAATGCACACATCATAAAGAGGTTTCTGAGAATGCTTCTGCCTGGTTTATATGTGAAGATATTTCCTTTTCCACCATAGGCCTCAAAGCGCTCCAAATGAACACTTGCAGATTCTACAAAAAGAGCGTTTCAAAACTCGTCTTTCAAAAGAAGTGTTCAACTCTGTGAGTTGGATTCATACTTCACAAAGCAGTTTCACAGAACGCTTCTGTTTAGTTTTTATGGGAAGATATTCCCGTTTCCAATGAAGGCCTGAAAGGGCTCCAAATATCCCCTTGCAGATTCTGCCAAAACAGAGTTTCAAAACTGCTCTATCAAAAGGAAGGCTTATCGCTCCGAGTTGAATGCACACATCATAAAGAGTTTTCTGAGAATGCTTCTGCCTGGTTTATAAGTGAAGATATTTCCTTTTCCACCATAGGCCTCAAAGCGCTCCAAATGAACACTTGCAGATTCTACAAAAAGAGTGTTTCAAAACAGCTCTTTCAAAGGAAGTGTTCAACTCTGTGAGTTGGATTCATACTACACAAAGCAGTTTCACAGAACGCTTCTGTTTAGTTTTTATGGGAAGATATTCCCGTTTCCAACGAAGGCCTGAAAGGGCTCCAAATATCCACTTGCAAATTCTGCAAAAATAGAGTTTCAAAACTGCTCTGTCAAAAGGAAGGCTTATCTCTCTGAGTTGAATGCAGACATCATAAAGAGGTTTCTGAGAATGCTTCTGCCTGGTTTATATGTGAAGATATTTCCTATTCCACCATAGGCCTCAAAGCGCTCCAAATGACCACTTGCAGATTCTACAAAAAGAGTGTTTCATAACTGCTCTAGCAAAGGAAAGGTTCAACTCTGTGAGTTCAACACACACATCACAAAGCAGTTTGTGAGAATGCTTCTGTCCAGTTTTTATTGGAAGATATTCCCGCTTCTAACAAAGGCCTGAAAGAGCTCCAAATATCCACTTGCAGATGCTGCAAAAAGACTCTTTCCAAACTGCTCCATGAAAAGGAAGGTTCAACTCCGTGAGTTGAATGCACACATCATAAAGAAGTTTCAGAGAATGCTTCTGTCTAGGTTTTATGTGAAGATATTTCCTTTTCCACCATAGGCCTCAAAGCGCTCCAAATGAACACTTGCAGATTCTACAAAAAGAGTGTTTCAAAACTGCTATTTCAAAAGAAGTGTTCAACTCTGTGAGTTGGATTCATACTTCACAAAGCAGTTTCACAGAACGCTTCTGTTTAGTATTTTTGGGAAGATATTCCCGTTTCCAACGAAGGCCTGAAAGGACTCCAAATATCCACTTACAGATTCTGCAAAAACACAGTTTCAAAACTGCTCTATCAAAAGAAAGGCTTATCTCTCGGAGTTGAATGCACACATCATAAAGAGGTTTCTGAGAATGCTTCTGCCTGGTTTATAAGTGAAGATATTTCCTTTTCCACCATACGCCTCAAAGCGCTCCAAATGAACACTTGCAGATTCTACAAAAAGAGCGTTTCAAAACTCTTCTTTCAAAAGAAGTGTTCAACTCTGTGAGTTGGATTCATACTTCACAAAGCAGTTTCACAGAACGCATCTGTTTAGTTTTTATGGGAAGATATTCCCGTTTCCAAAGAAGGCCTGAAAAGGCTCCAAATATCCACTTGCAGATTCTGCCAAAACAGAGTTTCAAAACTGCTCTATCAAAAGGAGGGTTTATAGCTCTGAGTTGAATGCACACATCATAAAGAGTTTTCTGAGAATGCTTCTGCCTGGTTTAAAAGTGAAGATATTTCCTTTTCCACCATAGGCCTCAAAGCGCTCCAAATGAACACTTGCAGATTCTACAAAAAGAGTGTTTCAAAACAGCTCTTTCAAAGGAAGTGTTCAACTCTGTGAGTTGGATTCATACTACACAAAGCAGTTTCACAGAACGCTTCTGTTTAGCTTTTATGGGAAGATATTCCCGTTTCCAACGAAGGCCTGAAAGGGCTCCAAATATCCACTTGCAAATTCTGCTAAAATAGAGTTTCAAAACTGCTCTGTCAAAAGGAAGGCTTATCTCTCTGAGTTGAATGCAGACATCATAAAGAGGTTTCTGAGAATGCTTCTGCCTGGTTTATATGTGAAGATATTTCCTTTTCCACCGTAGGCCTCAAAGCGCTCCAAATGAACACTTGCAGATTCTACAAAAAGAGTGTTTCATAACTGCTCTAGCAAAGGAAAGGTTCAACTCTGTGAGTTGAACACACACATCACAGAGCAGTTTGTGAGAATGCTTCTGTCCAGTTTTTATTGGAAGATATTCCCGCTTCTAACAAAGGCCTGAAAGAGCTCCAAATATCCACTTGCAGATGCTGCAAAAAGACTCTTTCCAAACTGCTCCATGAAAAGGAATGTTCAACTCTGTGAGTTGAATGCACACATCATAAAGAAGTTTCAAAGAATGCTTCTGTCTAGGTTTTAGGTGAAGATATTTCCTTTTCCACCATAGGCCTCAAAGCGCTCCAAATGAACACTTGCAGATTCTACAAAAAGAGTGTTTCAAAACTGCTCTTTCAAAAGAAGTGTTCAACTCTGTGAGTTGGATTCATACTTCACAAAGCAGTTTCACAGAACGCTTCTGTTTAGTATTTATGGGAAGATATTCCCGTTTCCAACGAAGGCCTGAAAGGACTCCAAATATCCACTTGCAGATTCTGCAAAAACACAGTTTCAAAACTGCTCTAAAAAAAGGAAGGCTTATCTCTCCGAGTTGAATGCACACATCATAAAGAGGTTTCTGAGAATGCTTCTGCCTGGTTTATAAGTGAAGATATTTCCTTTTCCACCATAGGCCTCAAAGCGCTCCAAATGAACACTTGCAGATTCTACAAAAAGAGGGTTTCAAAACTGCTCTTTCAAAAGAAGTGTTCAACTCTGTGAGTTGGATTCATACTACACAAAGCAGTTCCACAGAACGCTTCTCTTTAGTTTTTATGGGAAGATATTCCCGTTTCCAATGAAGGCCTGAAAGGGCTCCAAATATCCACTTGCAAATTCGGCAAAAATAGAGTTTCAAAACTGCTGTGTTAAAAGGAAGGCTTATCTCTCTGGGTTGAATGCAGACATCATAAAGAGGTTTCTGAGAATGCTTCTCCCTGGTTTATATGTGAAGATATTTCCTTTTCCACCGTAGGTCTCAAAGCGCTCCAAATGAACACTTGCAGATTCTACAAAAAGAGTGTTCATAACTGCTCTAGCAAAGGAAAGGTTCAACTCTGTGAGTTGAACACACACATCACAAAGCAGTTTGTGAGAATGCTTCTGTCCAGTTTTTATTGGAAGATATTCCCGCTTCTAACAAAGGCCTGAAAGGGCTCCAAATATCCACTTGCAGATGCTGCAAAAAGACTCTTTCCAAACTGCTCCATGAAAAGGAATGTTCAACTCTGTGAGTTGAATGCACACATCATAAAGAAGTTTCAAAGAATGCTTCTGTCTAGGTTTTATGTGAAGATATTTCCTTTTCCACCATAGGCCTCAAAGCGCTCCAAATGAACACTTGCAGATTCTACAAAAAGAGTGTTTCAAAACTGCTCTTTCAAAAGAAGTGTTCAACTCTGTGAGTTGGATTCATACTTCACAAAGCAGTTTCACAGAACGCTTCTGTTTAGTATTTATGGGAAGATATTCCCGCTTCCAACGAAGTCCTGAAAGGACTCCAAATATCCACTTCCAGATTCTGCAAAAACACAGTTTCAAAACTGCTCTATCAAAAGGAAGGCTTATCTCTCTGAGTTGAATGCACACATCATAAAGAGGTTTCTGAGAATGCTTCTGCCTGGTTTATAAGTGAAGATATATCCTTTTCCACCATAGGCCTCAAAGCGCTCCAAATGAACACTTGCAGATTCTACAAAAAGAGTGTTTCAAAACTGCTCTTTCAAAAGAAGTGTTCAACTCTGTGAGGTGGATTCATACTTCACAAAGCAGTTTCACAGAACGCTTCTGTTTAGTTTCTATGGGAATATATTCCCCTTTCCAACGAAGGCCTGAAAGGGCTCCAAATAACCACTTGCAGATTCTGCAAAAATAGAGTTTCAAAACTGCTCTGTCAAAAGGAAGGCTTATCTCTCTGAGTTGAATGCAGACATCATAAAGAAGTTTCTGAGAATGCTTCTGCCTGGTTTATATGTGAAGACATTTCCTTTTCCACCATAGGCCTCAAAGCGCTCCAAATGAACACTTGCAGATTCTACAAAAAGAGTGTTTCATAACTGCTCTAGCAAAGGAAAGGTTCAACTCTGTGAGTTGAACACACACATCACAAAGCAGTTTGTGAGAATGCTTCTGTCCAGTTTTTATTGGAATATATTCCCGCTTCTAACAAAGGCCTGAAAGAGCTCCAAATATCCACTTGCAGATGCTGCAAAAAGACTCTTTCCAAACTGCTCCATGAAAAGGAAGGTCCAACTCTGTGAGTTGAATGCACACATCATAAAGAAGTTTCAAAGAATGCTTCTGTCTAGGTTTTAGGTGAAGATATTTCCTTTTCCACCATAGGCCTCAAAGCGCTCCAAATGAACACTTGCAGATTCTACAAAAAGAGTGTTTCATCACTGCTCTTTCAAAAGAAGTTTTCAACTCTGTGAGTTGGATTCATACTTCACAAAGCAGTTTCACAGAACGCTTCTGTTTAGTATTTATGGGAAGATATTCCCGTTTCCAACGAAGGCCTGAAAGGACTCCAAATATCCACTTGCAGATTCTGCAAAAACACAGTTTCAAAACTGCTCTATCAAAAGGAAGGCTTATCTCTCCGAGTTGAATGCACACATCATAAAGAGGTTTCTGAGAATGCTTCTGCCTGGTTTATAAGTGAAGATATATCCTTTTCCACCATAGGCCTCAAAGCGCTCCAAATGAACACTTGCAGATTCTACAAAAAGAGTGTTTCAAAACTGCTCTTTCAAAGGAAGTGTTCAACTCTGTGAGTTGGATTCATACTACACAAAGCAGTTTCACAGAACGCTTCTGTTTAGTTTTTATGGGAAGATATTCCCGTTTCCAACGAAGGCCTGAAAGGGCTCCAAATATCCACTTGCAAATTCGGCAAAAATAGAGTTTCAAAACTGCTCTGTCAAAAGGAAGGTTCAACTCTGTGAGTTGAATGCACACATCATAAAGAAGTTTCAAAGTATGCTTCTGTCTAGGTTTTATGTGAAGATATTTCCTTTTCCACCATAGGCCTCAAAGCGCTCCAAATGAACACTTGCAGATTCTACAAAAAGAGTGTTTCATAACTGCTCTAGCAAAGGAAAGGTTCAACTCTGTGAGTTGAACACACACATCACAAAGCAGTTTGTGAGAATGCTTCTGTCCAGTTTTTATTGGAAGATATTCCCGCTTCTAACAAAGGCCTGAAAGAGCTCCAAATATCCACTTGCTGATGCTGCAAAAAGACTCTTTCCAAACTGCTCCATGAAAAGGAAGGTTCAACTCTGTGAGTTGAATGCACACATCATAAAGAAGTTTCAAAGAATGCTTCTGTCTAGGTTTTATGTGAAGATATTTCCTTTTCCACCATAGGCCTCAAAGCGCTCCAAATGAACACTTGCAGATTCTACAAAAAGAGTGTTTCAAAACTGCTCTTTCAAAAGAAGTGTTCAACTCTGTGAGTTGGATTCATACTTCACAAAGCAGTTTCACAGAACGCTTCTGTTTAGTATTTTTGGGAAGATATTCCCGTTTCCAACGAAAACCTGAAAGGACTCCAAATATCCACTTGCAGATTCTGCAAAAACACAGTTTCAAAACTGCTCTATCAAAAGGAAGGCTTATCTCTCCGAGTTGAATGCACACATCATAAAGAGGTTTCTGAGAATGCTTCTGCCTGGTTTATATGTGAAGATATTTCCTTTTCCACCATAGGCCTCAAAGCGCTCCAAATGAACACTTGCAGATTCTACAAAAAGAGCGTTTCAAAACTCGTCTTTCAAAAGAAGTGTTCAACTCTGTGAGTTGGATTCATACTTCACAAAGCAGTTTCACAGAACGCTTCTGTTTAGTTTTTATGGGAAGATATTTCCGTTTCCAATGAAGGCCTGAAAGGGCTCCAAATATCCACTTGCAGATTCTGCCAAAACAGAGTTTCAAAACTGCTCTATCAAAAGGAAGGCTTTTCGCTCCGAGTTGAATGCACACATCATAAAGAGTTTTCTGAGAATGCTTCTGCCTGGTTTATAAGTGAAGATATTTCCTTTTCCACCATAGGCCTCAAAGCGCTCCAAATGAACACTTGCAGATTCTACAAAAAGAGTGTTTCAAAACAGCTCTTTCAAAGGAAGTGTTCAACTCTGTGAGTTGGATTCATACTACACAAAGCAGTTTCACAGAACGCTTCTGTTTAGTTTTTATGGGAAGATATTCCAGTTTCCAACGAAGGCCTGAAAGGGCTCAAAATATCCACTTGCAAATTCTGCAAAAATAGAGTTTCAAAACTGCTCTGTCAAAAGGAAGGCTTATCTCTCTGAGTTGAATGCAGACATCATAAAGAGGTTTCTGAGAATGCTTCTGCCTGGTTTATATGTGAAGATATTTCCTATTCCACCATAGGCCTCAAAGCGCTCCAAATGAACACTTGCAGATTCTACAAAAAGAGTGTTTCATAACTGCTCTAGCAAAGGAAAGGTTCAACTCTGTGAGTTGAACACACACATCACAAAGCAGTTTGTGAGAATGCTTCTGTCCAGTTTTTATTGGAAGATATTCCCGCTTCTAACAAAGGCCTGAAAGAGCTCCAAATATCCACTTGCAGATGCTGCAAAAAGACTCTTTCCAAACTGCTCCATGAAAAGGAAGGTTCAACTCCGTGAGTTGAATGCACACATCATAAAGTAGTTTCAGAGAATGCTTCTGTCTAGGTTTTATGTGAAGATATTTCCTTTTCCACCATAGGCCTCAAAGCGCTCCAAATGAACACTTGCAGATTCTACAAAAAGAGTGTTTCAAAACTGCTATTTCAAAAGAAGTGTTCAACTCTGTGAGTTGGATTCATACTTCACAAAGCAGTTTCACAGAACGCTTCTGTTTAGTATTTTTGGGAAGATATTCCCGTTTCCAACGAAGGCCTGAAAGGACTCCAAATATCCACTTACAGATTCTGCAAAAACACACTTTCAAAACTGCTCTATCAAAAGAAAGGCTTATCTCTCGGAGTTGAATGCACACATCATAAAGAGGTTTCTGAGAATGCTTCTGCCTGGTTTATAAGTGAAGATATTTCCTTTTCCACCATACGCCTCAAAGCGCTCCAAATGAACACTTGCAGATTCTACAAAAAGAGCGTTTCAAAACTCTTCTTTCAAAAGAAGTGTTCAACTCTGTGAGTTGGATTCATACTTCACAAAGCAGTTTCACAGAACGCATCTGTTTAGTTTTTATGGGAAGATATTCCCGTTTCCAAAGAAGGCCTGAAAAGGCTCCAAATATCCACTTGCAGATTCTGCCAAAACAGAGTTTCAAAACTGCTCTATCAAAAGGAGGGTTTATAGCTCTGAGTTGAATGCACACATCATAAAGAGTTTTCTGAGAATGCTTCTGCCTGGTTTATAAGTGAAGATATTTCCTTTTCCACCATAGGCCTCAAAGCGCTCCAAATGAACACTTGCAGATTCTACAAAAAGAGTGTTTCAAAACAGCTCTTTCAAAGGAAGTGTTCAACTCTGTGAGTTGTATTCATACTACACAAAGCAGTTTCACAGAACGCTTCTGTTTAGCTTTTATGGGAAGATATTCCCGTTTCCAACGAAGGCCTGAAAGGGCTCCAAATATCCACTTGCAAATTCTGCAAAAATAGAGTTTCAAAACTGCTCTGTCAAAAGGAAGGCTTATCTCTCTGAGTTGAATGCAGACATCATAAAGAGGTTTCTGAGAATGCTTCTGCCTGGTTTATATGTGAAGATATTTCCTTTTCCACCGTAGGCCTCAAAGCGCTCCAAATGAACACTTGCAGATTCTACAAAAAGAGTGTTTCATAACTGCTCTAGCAAAGGAAAGGTTCAACTCTGTGAGTTGAACACACACATCACAAAGCAGTTTGTGAGAATGCTTCTGTCCAGTTTTTATTGGAAGATATTCCCGCTTCTAACAAAGGCCTGAAAGAGCTCCAAATATCCACTTGCAGATGCTGCAAAAAGACTCTTTCCAAACTGCTCCATGAAAAGGAATGTTCAACTCTGTGAGTTGAATGCACACATCATAAAGAAGTTTCAAAGAATGCTTCTGTCTAGGTTTTATGTGAAGATATTTCCTTTTCCACCATAGGCCTCAAAGCGCTCCAAATGAACACTTGCAGATTCTACAAAAAGAGTGTTTCAAAACCGCTCTTTCAAAAGAAGTGTTCAACTCTGTGAGTTGGATTCATACTTCACAAAGCAGTTTCACAGAACGCTTCTGTTTAGTATTTATGGGAAGATATTCCCGTTTCCAACGAAGGCCTGAAAGGACTCCAAATATCCACTTCCAGATTCTGCAAAAACACAGTTTCAAAACTGCTCTATCAAAAGGAAGGCTTATCTCTCCGAGTTGAATGCACACATCATAAAGAGGTTTATGAGAATGCTTCTGCCTGGTTTATAAGTGAAGATATATCCTTTTCCACCATAGGCCACAAAGCGCTCCAAATGAACACTTGCAGATTCTACAAAAAGAGTGTTTCAAAACTGCTCTTTCAAAAGAAGTGTTCAACTCTGTGAGGTGGATTCATACTTCACAAAGCAGTTTCACAGAACGCTTCTGTTTAGTTTCTATGGGAATATATTCCCGTTTCCAACGAAGGCCTGAAAGGGCTCCAAATAACCATTTGCAGATTCTGCAAAAATAGAGTTTCAAAACTGCTCTGTCAAAAGGAAGGCTTATCTCTCTGAATTGAATGCAGACATCATAAAGAAGTTTCTGAGAATGCTTCTGCCTGGTTTATATGTGAAGATATTTCCTTTTCCACCATAGGCCTCAAAGCGCTCCAAATGAACACTTGCAGATTCTACAAAAAGAGTGTTTCATAACTGCTCTAGCAAAGGAAAGGTTCAACTCTGTGAGTTGAACACACACATCACAAAGCAGTTTGTGAGAATGCTTCTGTCCAGTTTTTATTGGAAGATATTCCCGCTTCTAACAAAGGCCTGAAAGAGCTCCAAATATCCACTTGCAGATGCTGCAAAAAGACTCTTTCCAAACTGCTCCATGAAAAGGAAGGTTCAACTCTGTGAGTTGAATGCACACATCATAAAGAAGTTTCAAAGAATGCTTCTGTCTAGGTTTTATGTGAAGATATTTCCTTTTCCACCATAGGCCTCAAAGCGCTCCAAATGAACACTTGCAGATTCTACAAAAAGAGTGTTTCAAAACTGCTCTTTCAAAAGAAGTGTTCAACTCTGTGAGTTGGATTCATACTTCACAAAGCAGTTTCACAGAACGCTTCTGTTTAGTATTTATGGGAGGATATTCCCGTTTCCAACGAAGGCCTGAAAGGACTCCAAATATCCACTTGCAGATTCTCCAAAAACACAGTTTCAAAACTGCTCTATCAGAAGGAAGGCTTATCTCTCCGAGTTGAATGCACACATCATAAAGAGGTTTCTGAGAATGCTTCTGCCTGGTTTATAAGTGAAGATATATCCTTTTCCACCATAGGCCTCAAAGCGCTCCAAATGAACACTTGCAGATTCTACAAAAAGAGTGTTTCAAAACTGCTCTTTCAAAAGAAGTGTTCAACTCTGTGGGGTGGATTCATACTACACAAAGCAGTTTCACAGAACGCTTCTGTTTAGTTTCTATGGGAAGATATTCCCGTTTCCAACGAAGGCCTGAAAGGGTTCCAAACAACCACTTGCAGATTCTGCAAAAATAGAGTTTCAAAACTGCTCTGTCAAAAGGAAGGCTTATCTCTCTGAGTTGAATGCAGACATCATAAAGAAGTTTCTGAGAATGCTTCTGCCTGGTTTATATGTGAAGACATTTCCTTTTCCACCATAGGCCTCAAAGCGCTCCAAATGAACACTTGCAGATTCTACAAAAAGAGTGTTTCATAACTGCTCTAGCAAAGGAAAGGTTCAACTCTGTGAGTTGAACACACACATCACAAAGCAGTTTGTGAGAATGCTTCTGTCCAGTTTTTATTGGAAGATATTCCCGCTTCTAACAAAGGCCTGAAAGAGCTCCAAATATCCACTTGCAGATGCTGCAAAAAGACTCTTTCCAAACTGCTCCATGAAAAGGAAGGTTCAGCTCTGTGAGTTGAATGCACACATCATAAAGAAGTTTCAAAGAATGCTTCTCTCTAGGTTTTATGTGAAGATATTTCCTTTTCCACCATAGGCCTCAAAGCGCTCCAAATGAACACTTGCAGATTCTACAAAAAGAGCGTTTCAAAACTCTTCTTTCAAAAGAAGTGTTCAACTCTGTGAGGTGGATTCATACTTCACAAAGCAGTTTCACAGAACGCTTCTGTTTAGTTTTTATGGGAAGATATTCCCGTTTCCAACGAAGGCCTGAAAGGGCTCCAAATATCCACTTGCAGATTCTGCCAAAACAGAGTTTCAAAACTGCTCTATCAAAAGGAAGGCTTATCGCTCCGAGTTGAATGCACACATCATAAAGAGTTTTCTGAGAATGCTTCTGCCTGGTTTATAAGTGAAGATATTTCCTTTTCCACCATAGGCCTCAAAGCGCTCCAAATGAACACTTGCAGATTCTACAAAAAGAGTGTTTCAAAACAGCTCTTTCAAAGGAAGTGTTCAACTCTGTGAGTTGGATTCATACTACACAAAGCAGTTTCACAGAACGCTTCTGTTTAGTTTTTATGGGAAGATATTCCCGTTTCCAACGAAGGTCTGAAAGGGCTCCAAATATCCACTTGCAAATCCTGCAAAAATAGAGTTTCAAAACTGCTCTGTCAAAAGGAAGGCTTATCTCTCTGAGTTGAATGCAGACATCATAAAGAGGTTTCTGAGAATGCTTCTGCCTGGTTTATATGTGAAGATATTTCCTTTTCCACCGTAGGCCTCAAAGCGCTCCAAATGAACACTTGCAGATTCTACAAAAAGAGTGTTTCATAACTGCTCTAGCAAAGGAAAGGTTCAACTCTGTGAGTTGAACACACACATCGCAAAGCAGTTTGTGAGAATGCTTCTGTCCAGTTTTTAAGAGAAGATATTCCCGCTTCTAACAAAGGCCTGAAAGAGCTCCAAATATCCACTTGCAGATGCTGCAAAAAGACTCTTTCCAAACTGCTCCATGAAAAGGAAGGTTCAAC
Organism: Pongo pygmaeus; assembly: GCF_028885625.2. Lineage (NCBI taxonomy): Eukaryota > Metazoa > Chordata > Mammalia > Primates > Hominidae > Pongo > Pongo pygmaeus. Next base: position 25,024,568 of record NC_085930.1, read on the forward strand.
TCTGTGATTTGAATGCACACATCATAAAGAAGTTTCAAAGAATGCTTCTGTCTAGGTTTTATGTGAAGATATTTCCTTTTCCACCATAGGCCTCAAAGCGCTCCAAATGAACACTTGCAGATTCTACAAAAAGAGTGTTTCAAATCTGCTCTTTCAAAAGAAGTGTTCAACTCTGTGAGTTGGATTCATACTTCACAAAGCAGTTTCACAGAACGCTTCTGTTTAGTTTTTATGGGAAGATATTCCCGTTTCCAACGAAGGCCTGAAATGGCTCCAAATATCCACTTGCAGATTCTGCCAAAACAGAGTTTCAAAACTGCTCTATCAAAAGGAAGGCTTATCGCTCCGAGTTGAATGCACACATCATAAAGAGTTTTCTGAGAATGCTTCTGCCTGGTTTATAAGTGAAGATATTTCCTTTTCCACCATAGGCCTAAAAGCGCTCCAAATGAACACTTGCAGATTCTACAAAAAGAGGGTTTCAAAACTGCTCTTTCAAAAGAAGTGTTCAACTCTGTGAGTTGGATTCATACTTCACAAAGCAGTTTCACAGAACGCTTCTCTTTAGTTTTCATGGGAAGATATTCCCGTTTCCAACGAAGGCCTGAAAGGGCTCCAAATATCCACTTGCAAATTCGGCAAAAATAGAGTTTCAAAACTGCTCTGTTAAAAGGAAGGCTTATCTCTCTGGGTTGAATGCAGACATCATAAAGAGGTTTCTGAGAATGCTTCTGCCTGGTTTATATGTGAAGATATTTCCTTTTCCACCATAGGCCTCAAAGCGCTCCAAATGAACACTTGCAGATTCTACAAAAGGAGTGTTTCATAACTGCTCTAGCAAAGGAAAGGTTCAACTCTGTGAGTTGAACACACACATCACAAAGCAGTTTGTGAGAATGCTTCTGTCCAGTTTTTATTGGAAGATATTCCCGCTTCTAACAAAGGCCTGAAAGAGCTCCAAATATCCACTTGCAGATGCTGCAAAAAGACTCTTTCCAAACTGCTCCATGAAAAGAAATGTTCAACTCTGTGAGTTGAATGCACACATCATAAAGAAGTTTCAAAGAATGCTTCTGTCTAGGTTTTATGTGAAGATATTTCCTTTTCCACCATAGGCCTCAAAGCGCTCCAAATGAACACTTGCAGATTCTACAAAAAGAGTGTTTCAAAACTGCTCTTTCAAAAGAAGTGTTCAACTCTGTGAGTTGGATTCATACTTCACAAAGCAGTTTCACAGAACGCTTCTGTTTAGTATTTATGGGAAGATATTCCCGTTTCCAACGAAGGCCTGAAAGGACTCCAAATATCCACTTGCAGATTCTGCAAAAACACAATTTCAAAACTGCTCTATCAAAAGGAAGGCTTATCTCTCCGAGTTGAATGCACACATCATAAAGAGGTTTCTGAGAATGCTTCTGCCTGGTTTATAAGTGAAGATATATCCTTTTCCACCATAGGCCTCAAAGCGCTCCAAATGAACACTTGCAGATTCTACAAAAAGAGTGTTTCAAAACTGCTCTTTCAAAAGATGTGTTCAACTCTGTGAGGTGGATTCATACTTCACAAAGCAGTTTCACAGAACGCTTCTGTTTAGTTTCTATGGGAATATATTCCCGTTTCCAACGAAGGCCTGAAAGGGCTCCAAATAACCACTGGCAGATTCTGCAAAAATAGAGTTTCAAAACTGCTCTGTCAAAAGGAAGGCTTATCTCTCTGAGTTGAATGCAGACATCATAAAGAAGTTTCTGAGAATGCTTCTGCCTGGTTTATATGTGAAGATATTTCCTTTTCCACCATAGGCCTCAAAGCGCTCCAAATGAATACTTGCAGATTCTACAAAAAGAGTGTTTCATAACTGCTCTAGCAAAGGAAAGGTTCAACTCTGTGAGTTGAACACACACATCACAAAGCAGTTTGTGAGAATGCTTCTGTCCAGTTTTTATGAGAAGATATTCCCGCTTCTAACAAAGGCCTGAAAGAGCTCCAAATATCCACTTGCAGATGCTGCAAAAAGACTCTTTCCAAACTGCTCCATGAAAAGGAAGGTTCAACTCTGTGAGTTGAATGCACACATCATAAAGAAGTTTCAAAGAATGCTTCTGTCTAGGTTTTATGTGAAGATATTTCCTTTTCCACCATAGGCCTCAAAGCGCTCCAAATGAACACTTGCAGATTCTACAAAAAGAGTGTTTCATCACTGCTCTTTCAAAAGAAGTGTTCAACTCTGTGAGTTGGATTCATACTTCACAAAGCAGTTTCACAGAACGCTTCTGTTTAGTTTTTATGGGAAGATATTCCCGTTTCCAACGAAGGCCTGAAAGGGCTCCAAATATCCACTTGCAAATTCGGCAAAAATAGAGTTTGAAAACTGCTCTGTCAAAAGGAAGGTTCAACTCTGTGAGTTGAATGCACACATCATAAAGAAGTTTCAAAGAATGCTTCTGTCTAGGTTGTATGTGAAGATATTTCCTTTTCCACCATAGGCCTCAAAGCGCTCCAAATGAACACTTGCAGATTCTACAAAAAGAGTGTTTCATAACTGCTCTAGCAAAGGAAAGGTTCAACTCTGTGAGTTGAACACACACATCACAAAGCAGTTTCTGAGAATGCTTCTGTCCAGTTTTTAATGGAAGATATTCCCGCTTCTAACAAAGGCCTGAAAGAGCTCCAAATATCCACTTGCAGATGCTGCAAAAAGACTCTTTCCAAACTGCTCCATGAAAAGGAATGTTCAACTCTGTGAGTTGAATGCACACATCATAATGAAGTTTCAAAGAATGCTTCTGTCTAGGTTTTATGTGAAGATATTTCCTTTTCCACCATAGGCCTCAAAGCGCTCCAAATGAACACTTGCAGATTCTACAAAAAGAGTGTTTCAAAACTGCTCTTTCAAAAGAAGTGTTCAAGTCTGTGAGTTGGATTCATACTTCACAAAGCAGCTTCACAGAACGCTTCTGTTTAGTTTTTATGGGAAGATATTCCCGTTTCCAACGAAGGCCTGAAATGGCTCCAAATAACCACTTGCAGATTCTTCAGAAACACAGTTTCAAAACTGCTCTATCAAAAGGAAGGCTTATCTCTCCGAGCTGAATGCACACATCATAAAGAGGTTTCTGAGAATGCTTCTCCCTGGTTTATAAGTGAAGACATTTCCTTTTCCACTATAGGCCTCAAAGCGCTCCAAATGAACACTTGCAGATTCTACAAAAAGAGTGTTTCAAAACAGCTCTTTCAAAGGAAGTGTTCAAGTCTGTGAGTTGGATTCATACTACACAAAGCAGTTTCACAGAACGCTTCTCTTTAGTTTTTATGGGAAGATATTCCCGTTTCCAACGAAGGCCTGAAAGGGCTCAAAATATCCACTTGCAGATTCTGCAAAAATAGAGTTTCAAAACTGCTCTGTTAAAAGGAAGGCTTATCTCTCTGAGTTGTATGCAGACATCATAAAGAGGTTTCTGAGAATGCTTCTGCCTGGTTTATATGTGAAGATATTTCCTTTTCCACCATAGGCCTCAAAGCGCTCCAAATGAACACTTGCAGATTCTACAAAAGGAGTGTTTCATAACTGCTCTAGCAAAGGAAATGTTCAACTCTGTGAGTTGAACACACACATCACAAAGCAGTTTGTGAGAATGCTTCTCTCCAGTTTTTAAGAGAAGATATTCCCGCTTCTAACAAAGGCCTGAAAGAGCTCCAAATATCCACTTGCAGATGCTGCAAAAAGACTCTTTCCAAACTGCTCCATGAAAAGGAATGTTCAACTCTGTGAGTTGAATGCACACATCATAAAGAAGTTTCAAAGAATGCTTTTATCTAGGTTTTATGTGAAGATATTTCCTTTTCCACCATAGGCCTCAAAGCGCTCAAAAGGAACACTTGCAGATTCTACAAAAAGAGTGTTTCAAAACTGCTCTTTCAAAAGAAGTGTTCAACTCTGTGAGTTAGATTCATACTTCACAAAGCAGTTTCACAGAACGCTTCTGTTTAGTTTTATGGGAAGATATTCCCGTTTCCAACGAAGGCCTGAAAGGGCTCCAAATATCCACTTGCAAATACGGCAAAAATAGAGTTTCAAAACTGCTCTGTCAAAAGGAAGGTTCAACTCTGTGAGTTGAATGCACACATCATAAAGAAGTTTCAAAGAATGCTTCTGTCTAGGTTTTATGTGAAGATATTTCCTTTTCCACCATAGGCCTCAAAGCGCTCCAAATGAACACTTGCAGATTCTACAAAAAGAGTGTTTCAAAACTGCTCTTTCAAAAGAAGTGTTCAACTCTGTGAGTTGGATTCATACTTCACAAAGCAGTTTCACAGAACGCTTCTGTTTAGCATTTATGGGAGGATATTCCCGTTTCCAACGAAGGCCTGAAAGGACTCCAAATATCCACTTGCAGATTCTGCAAAAACACAGTTTCAAAACTGCTCTATCAAAAGGAAGGCTTATCTCTCCGAGTTGAATGCACACATCATAAAGAGGTTTCTGAGAATGCTTCTGCCTGGTTTATATGTGAAGATATTTCCTTTTCCACCATAGGCCTCAAAGCGCTCCAAATGAACACTTGCAGATTCTACAAAAAGAGTGTTTCATAACTGCTCTAGCAAAGGAAAGGTTGAACTCTGTGAGTTGAACACACACATCACAAGGCAGTTTGTGAGAATGCTTCTGTCCAGTTTTTATTGGAAGATATTCCCGCTTCTAACAAAGGCCTGAAAGAGCTCCAAATATCCACTTGCAGATGCTGCAAAAAGACTCTTTCCAAACTGCTCCATGAAAAGGAAGGTTCAACTCTGTGAGTTGAATGCACACATCATAAAGAAGTTTCAGAGAATGCTTCTGTCTAGGTTTTATGTGAAGATATTTCCTTTTCCACCATAGGCCTCAAAGCGCTCCAAATGAACACTTGCAGATTCTACAAAAAGAGTGTTTCAAAACTGCTATTTCAAAAGAAGTGTTCAACTCTGTGAGTTGGATTCATACTTCACAAAGCAGTTTCACAGAACGCTTCTGTTTAGTATTTTTGGGAAGATATTCCCGTTTCCAACGAAGGCCTGAAAGGACTCCAAATATAAACTTACAGATTCTGCAAAAACACAGTTTCAAAACTGCTCTATCAAAAGAAAGGCTTATCTCTCGGAGTTGAATGCACACATCATAAAGAGGTTTCTGAGAATGCTTCTGCCTGGTTTATAAGTGAAGATATTTCCTTTTCCACCATAGGCCTCAAAGCGCTCCAAATGAACACTTGCAGATTCTACAAAAAGAGCGTTTCAAAACTCTTCTTTCAAAAGAAGTGTTCAACTCTGTGAGTTGGATTCATACTTCACAAAGCAGTTTCACAGGACGCTTCTGTTTAGTTTTTATGGGAAGATATTCCCGTTTCCAAAGAAGGCCTGAAAAGGCTCCAAATATCCACTTGCAGATTCTGCCAAAACAGAGTTTCAAAACTGCTCTATCAAAAGGAAGGTTTATCGCTCCGAGTTGAATGCACACATCATAAAGAGTTTTCTGAGAATGCTTCTGCCTGGTTTATAAGTGAAGATATTTCCTTTTCCAACATAGGCCTCAAAGCGCTCCAAATGAACACTTGCAGATTCTACAAAAAGAGTGTTTCAAAACTGCTCTTTCAAAAGAAGTGTTCAACTCTGTGGGGTGGATTCATACTTCACAAAGCAGTTTCACAGAACGCTTCTGTTTAGTTTCTATGGGAAGATATTCCCGTTTCCAACGAAGGCCTGAATGGGCTCCAAATAACCACTTGCAGATTCTGCAAAAATAGAGTTTCAAAACTGCTCTGTCAAAAGGAAGGCTTATCTCTCTGAGTTGAATGCAGACATCATAAAGAAGTTTCTGAGAATGCTTCTGCCTGGTTTATATGTGAAGACATTTCCTTTTCCACCATAGGCCTCAAAGCGCTCCAAATGAACACTTGCAGATTCTACAAAAAGAGTGTTTCATAACTGCTCTAGCAAAGGAAAGGTTGAACTCTGTGAGTTGAACACACACATCACAAAGCAGTTTGTGAGAATGCTTCTGTCCAGTTTTTATTGGAAGATATTCCCGCTTCTTACAAAGGCCTGAAAGAGCTCCAAATATCCACTTGCAGATGCTGCAAAAAGACTCTTTCCAAACTGCTCCATGAAAAGGAAGGTTCAACTCTGTGAGTTGAATGCACACATCATAAAGAAGTTTCAAAGAATGCTTCTGTCTAGGTTTTATGTGAAGATATTTCCTTTTCCACCATAGGCCTCAAAGCGCTCCAAATGAACACTTGCAGATTCTACAAAAAGAGTGTTTCAAAACTGCTCTTTCAAAAGAAGTGTTCAACTCTGTGAGTTGGATTCATACTTCACAAAGCAGTTTCACAGAACGCTTCTGTTTAGTATTTATGGGAAGATATTCCCGTTTCCAACGAAGGCCTGAAAGGACTCCAAATATCCACTTGCAGATTCTGCAAAAACACAGTTTCAAAACTGCTCTATCAAAAGGAAGGCTTATCTCTCCGAGTTGAATGCACACATCATAAAGAGGTTTCTGAGAATGCTTCTGCCTGGTTTATAAGTGAAGATATTTCCTTTTCCACCATAGGCCTCAAAGCGCTCCAAATGAACACTTGCAGATTCTACAAAAAGAGGGTTTCAAAACTGCTCTTTCAAAAGAAGTGTTCAACTCTGTGAGTTGGATTCATACTACACAAAGCAGTTTCACAGAACGCTTCTCTTTAGTTTTTATGGGAAGATATTCCCGTTTCCAACGAAGGCCTGAAAGGGCTCCAAATATCCACTTGCAAATTCGGCAAAAATAGAGTTTCAAAACTGCTCTCTTAAAAGGAAGGCTTATCTCTCTGGGTTGAATGCAGACATCATAAAGAGGTTTCTGAGAATGCTTCTCCCTGGTTTATATGTGAAGATATTTCCTTTTCCACCATAGGCCTCAAAGCGCTCCAAATGAACACTTGCAGATTCTACAAAAGGAGTGTTTCATAACTGCTCTAGCAAAGGAAAGGTTCAACTCTGTGAGTTGAACACACACATCACAAAGCAGTTTGTGAGAATGCTTCTGTCCAGTTTTTATTGGAAGATATTCCCGCTTCTAACAAAGGCCTGAAAGAGCTCCAAATATCCACTTGCAGATGCTGCAAAAAGACTCTTTCCAAACTGCTCCATGAAAAGGAATGTTCAACTCTGTGAGTTGAATGCACACATCATAAAGAAGTTTCAAAGAATGCTTCTGTCTAGGTTTCATGTGAAGATATTTCCTTTTCCACCATAGGCCTCAAAGCGCTCCAAATGAACACTTGCAGATTCTACAAAAAGAGTGTTTCAAAGCTGCTCTTTCAAAAGAAGTGTTCAACTCTGTGAGTTGGATTCATACTTCACAAAGCAGTTTCACAGAACGCTTCTGTTTAGTATTTATGGGAAGATATTCCCGTTTCCAACGAAGGCCTGAAAGGACTCCAAATATCCACTTGCAGATTCTGCAAAAACACAGTTTCAAAACTGCTCTATCAAAAGGAAGGCTTATCTCTCCGAGTTGAATGCACACATCATAAAGAGGTTTCTGAGAATGCTTCTGCCTGGTTTAGAAGTGAAGATATATCCTTTTCCACCATAGGCCTCAAAGCGCTCCAAATGAACACTTGCAGATTCTACAAAAAGAGTGTTTCAAAACTGCTCTTTCAAAAGAAGTGTTCAACTCCGTGAGGTGGATTCACACTTCACAAAGCAGTTTCACAGAACGCTTCTGTTTAGTTTCTATGGGAATATATTCCCGTTTCCAACGAAGGCCTGAAAGGGCTCCAAATAACCACTTGCAGATTCTGCAAAAATAGAGTTTCAAAACTGCTCTGTCAAAAGGAAGGCTTATCTCTCTGAGTTGAATGCAGACATCATAAAGAAGTTTCTGAGAATGCTTCTGCCTGGTTTATATGTGAAGATATTTCCTTTTCCACCATAGGCCTCAAAGCGCTCCAAATGAACACTTGCAGATTCTACAAAAAGAGTGTTTCATAACTGCTCTAGCAAAGGAAAGGTTCAACTCTGTGAGTTGAACACACACATCACAAAGCAGTTTGTGAGAATGCTTCTGTCCAGTTTTTAAGAGAAGATATTCCCGCTTCTAACAAAGGCCTGAAAGAGCTCCAAATATCCACTTGCAGATGCTGCAAAAAGACTCTTTCCAAACTGCTCCATGAAAAGGAAGGTTCAACCCTGTGAGTTGAATGCACACATCATAAAGAAGTTTCAAAGAATGCTTCTGTCTAGGTTTTATGTGAAGATATTTCCTTTTCCACCATAGGCCTCAAAGCGCTCCAAATGAACACTTGCAGATTCTACAAAAAGAGTGTTTCAAAACTGCTCTTTCAAAAGAAGTGTTCAACTCTGTGAGTTGGATTCATACTTCTCAAAGCAGTTTCACAGAACGCTTCTGTTTAGTATTTATGGGAAGATATTCCCGTTTCCAACGAAGGCCTGAAAGGACTCCAAATATCCACTTGCAGATTCTGCGAAAACACAGTTTCAAAACTGCTCTATCAAAAGGAAGGCTTATCTCTCCGAGTTGAATGCACACATCATAAAGAGGTTTCTGAGAATGCTTCTGCCTGGTTTATAAGTGAAGATATATCCTTTTCCACCATGGGCCTCAAAGCGCTCCAAATGAACACTTGCAGATTCTACAAAAAGAGTGTTTCAAAACTGCTCTTTCAAAAGAAGTGTTCAACTCTGTGAGGTGGATTCATACTTCACAAAGCAGTTTCACAGAACGCTTCTGTTTAGTTTCTATGGGAAGATATTCCCGTTTCCAACGAAGGCCTGAAAGGGCTCCAAATAACCACTTGCAGATTCTGCAAAAATAGAGTTTCAAAACTGCTCTGTCAAAAGGAAGGCTTATCTCTCTGAGTTGAATGCAGACATCATAAAGAAGTTTCTGAGAATGCTTCTGCCTGGTTTATATGTGAAGACATTTCCTTTTCCACCATAGGCCTCAAAGCGCTCCAAATGAACACTTGCAGATTCTACAAAAAGAGTGTTTCATAACTGCTCTAGCAAAGGAAAGGTTGAACTCTGTGAGTTGAACACACACATCACAAGGCAGTTTGTGAGAATGCTTCTGTCCAGTTTTTATTGGAAGATATTCCCGCTTCTAACAAAGGCCTGAAAGAGCTCCAAATATCCACTTGCTGATGCTGCAAAAAGACTCTTTCCAAACTGCTCCATGAAAAGGAAGGTTCAACTCTGTGAGTTGAATGCACACATCATAAAGAAGTTTCAGAGAATGCTTCTGTCTAGGTTTTATGCGAAGATATTTCCTTTTCCACCATAGGCCTCAAAGCGCTCCAAATGAACACTTGCAGATTCTACAAAAAGAGTGTTTCAAAACTGCTATTTCAAAAGAAGTGTTCAACTCTGTGAGTTGGATTCATACTTCACAAAGCAGTTTCACAGAACGCTTCTGTTTAGTATTTTTGGGAAGATATTCCCGTTTCCAACGAAGGCCTGAAAGGACTCCAAATATAAACTTACAGGTTCTGCAAAAACACAGTTTCAAAACTGCTCTATCAAAAGAAAGGCTTATCTCTCGGAGTTGAATGCACACATCATAAAGAGGTTTCTGAGAATGCTTCTGCCTGGTTTATAAGTGAAGATATTTCCTTTTCCACCATAGGCCTCAAAGCGCTCCAAATGAACACTTGCAGATTCTACAAAAAGAGCGTTTCAAAACTCTTCTTTCAAAAGAAGTGTTCAACTCTGTGAGTTGGATTCATACTTCACAAAGCAGTTTCACAGAACGCTTCTGTTTAGTTTTTATGGGAAGATATTCCCGTTTCCAAAGAAGGCCTGAAAAGGCTCCAAATATCCACTTGCAGATTCTGCCAAAACAGAGTTTCAAAACTGCTCTATCAAAAGGAAGGTTTATCGCTCCGAGTTGAATGCACACATCATAAAGAGTTTTCTGAGAATGCTTCTGCCTGGTTTATAAGTGAAGATATTTCCTTTTCCACCATAGGCCTCAAAGCGCTCCAAATGAACACTTGCAGATTCTACAAAAAGAGTGTTTCAAAACAGCTCTTTCAAAGGAAGTGTTCAACTCTGTGAGTTGGATTCATACTACACAAAGCAGTTTCACAGAACGCTTCTGTTTAGTTTTTATGGGAAGATATTCCCGTTTCCAACGAAGGCCTGAAAGGGCTCCAAATATCCACTTGCAAATTCTGCAAAAATAGAGTTTCAAAACTGCTCTGTCAAAAGGAAGGCTTATCTCTCTGAGTTGAATGCAGACATCATAAAGAGGTTTCTGAGAATGCTTCTGCCTGGTTTATATGTGAAGATATTTCCTTTTCCACCGTAGGTCTCAAAGCGCTCCAAATGAACACTTGCAGACTCTACAAAAAGAGTGTTCATAACTGCTCTAGCAAAGGAAAGGTTCAACTCTGTGAGTTGAACACACACATCACAAAGCAGTTTGTGAGAATGCTTCTGTCCAGTTTTTATTGGAAGATATTCCCGCTTCTAACAAAGGCCTGAAAGGGCTCCAAATATCCACTTGCAGATGCTGCAAAAAGGCTCTTTCCAAACTGCTCCATGAAAAGGAAGGTTCAACTCTGTGAGTTGAATGCACACATCATAAAGAAGTTTCAAAGAATGCTTCTGTCTAGGTTTTATGTGAAGATATTTCCTTTTCCACCATAGGCCTCAAAGCGCTCCAAATGAACATTTGCAGACTCTACAAAAAGAGTGTTTCAAAACTGCTCTTTCAAAAGAAGTGTTCAACTCTGTGAGTTGGATTCATACTTCACAAAGCAGTTTCACAGAACGCTTCTGTTTAGTATTTTTGGGAAGATATTCCCGTTTCCAACGAAGGCCTGAAAGGACTCCAAATATCCACTTGCAGATTCTGCAAAAACACAGTTTCAAAACTGCTCTATCAAAAGAAAGGCTTATCTCTCCGAGTTGAATGCACACATCATAAAGAGGTTTCTGAGAATGCTTCTGCCTGGTTTATAAGTGAAGATATTTCCTTTTCCACCATAGGCCTCAAAGCGCTCCAAATGAACACTTGCAGATTCTACAAAAAGAGCGTTTCAAAACTCTTCTTTCAAAAGAAGTGTTCAACTCTGTGAGGTGGATTCATACTTCACAAAGCAGTTTCACAGAACGCTTCTGTTTAGTTTTTATGGGAAGATATTCCCGTTTCCAACGAAGGCCTGAAAGGGCTCCAAATATCCACTTGCAGATTCTGCAAAAACAGAGTTTCAAAACTGCTCTATCAAAAGGAAGGCTTATCGCTCCGAGTTGAATGCACACATCATAAAGAGTTTTCTGAGAATGCTTCTGCCTGGTTTATAAGTGAAGATATTTCCTTTTCCACCATAGGCCTCAAAGCGCTCCAAATGAACACTTGCAGATTCTACAAAAAGAGTGTTTCAAAACAGCTCTTTCAAAGGAAGTGTTCAACTCTGTGAGTTGGATTCATACTACACAAAGCAGTTTCACAGAACGCTTCTGTTTAGTTTTTATGGGAAGATATTCCCGTTTCCAACGAAGGCCTGAAAGGGCTCCAAATATCCACTTGCAAATTCTGCAAAAATAGAGTTTCAAAACTGCTCTGCCAAAAGGAAGGCTTATCTCTCTGAGTTGAATGCAGACATCATAAAGAGGTTTCTGAGAATGCTTCTCCCTGGTTTATATGTGAAGATATTTCCTTTTCCACCGTAGGTCTCAAAGCGCTCCAAATGAACACTTGCAGATTCTACAAAAAGAGTGTTCATAACTGCTCTAGCAAAGGAAAGGTTCAACTCTGTGAGTTGAACACACACATCACAAAGCAGTTTGTGAGAATGCTTCTGTCCAGTTTTTATTGGAAGATATTCCCGCTTCTAACAAAGGCCTGAAAGAGCTCCAAATATCCACTTGCAGATGCTGCAAAAAGACTCTTTCCAAACTGCTCCATGAAAAGGAATGTTCAACTCTGTGAGTTGAATGCACACATCATAAAGAAGTTTCAAAGAATGCTTCTGTCTAGGTTTTATGTGAAGATATTTCCTTTTCCACCATAGGCCTCAAAGCGCTCCAAATGAACACTTGCAGATTCTACAAAAAGAGTGTTTCAAAACTGCTCTTTCAAAAGAAGTGTTCAACTCTGTGAGTTGGATTCATACTTCACAAAGCAGTTTCACAGAACGCTTCTGTTTAGTATTTATGGGAAGATATTCCCGCTTCCAACGAAGGCCTGAAAGGACTCCAAATATCCACTTCCAGATTCTGCAAAAACACAGTTTCAAAACTGCTCTATCAAAAGGAAGGCTTATCTCTCCGAGTTGAATGCACACATCATAAAGAGGTTTCTGAGAATGCTTCTGCCTGGTTTATAAGTGAAGATATATCCTTTTCCACCATAGGCCTCAAAGCGCTCCAAATGAACACTTGCAGATTCTACAAAAAGAGTGTTTCAAAACTGCTCTTTCAAAAGAAGTGTTCAACTCTGTGAGGTGGATTCATACTTCACAAAGCAGTTTCATAGAACGCTTCTGTTTAGTTTCTATGGGAATATATTCCCGTTTCCAACGAAGGCCTGAAAGGGCTCCAAATAACCACTTGCAGATTCTGCAAAAATAGAGTTTCAAAACTGCTCTGTCAAAAGGAAGGCTTATCTCTCTGAGTTGAATGCAGACATCATAAAGAAGTTTCTGAGAATGCTTCCGCCTGGTTTATATGTGAAGATATTTCCTTTTCCACCATAGGCCTCAAAGCGCTCCAAATGAACACTTGCAGATTCTACAAAAAGAGTGTTTCATAACTGCTCTAGCAAAGGAAAGGTTCAACTCTCTGAGTTGAACACACACATCACAAAGCAGTTTGTGAGAATGCTTCTGTCCAGTTTTTATTGGAAGATATTCCCGCTTCTAACAAAGGCCTGAAAGAGCTCCAAATATCCACTTGCAGATGCTGCAAAAAGACTCTTTCCAAACTGCTCCATGAAAAGGAAGGTTCAACTCTGTGAGTTGAATGCACACATCATAAAGAAGTTTCAAAGAATGCTTCTGTCTAGGTTTTATGTGAAGATATTTCCTTTTCCACCATAGGCCTCAAAGCGCTCCAAATGAACACTTGCAGATTCTACAAAAAGAGTGTTTCAAAACTGCTCTTTCAAAAGAAGTGTTCAACTCTGTGAGTTGGATTCATACTTCACAAAGCAGTTTCACAGAACGCTTCTGTTTAGTATTTATGGGAGGATATTCCCGTTTCCAACGAAGGCCTGAAAGGACTCCAAATATCCACTTGCAGATTCTGCAAAAACACAGTTTCAAAACTGCTCTATCAAAAGGAAGGCTTATCTCTCCGAGTTGAATGCACACATCATAAAGAGGTTTCTGAGAATGCTTCTGCCTGGTTTATAAGTGAAGATATATCCTTTTCCACCATAGGCCTCAAAGCGCTCCAAATGAACACTTGCAGATTCTACAAAAAGAGTGTTTCAAAACTGCTCTTTCAAAAGAAGTGTTCAACTCTGTGAGGTGGATTCATACTACACAAAGCAGTTTCACAGAACGCTTCTGTTTAGTTTCTATGGGAAGATATTCCCGTTTCCAACGAAGGCCTGAAAGGGCTCCAAATAACCACTTGCAGATTCTGCAAAAATAGAGTTTCAAAACTGCTCTGTCAAAAGGAAGGCTTATCTCTCTGAGTTGAATGCAGACATCATAAAGAAGTTTCTGAGAATGCTTCTGCCTGGTTTATATGTGAAGACATTTCCTTTTCCACCATAGGCCTCAAATCGCTCCAAATGAACACTTGCAGATTCTACAAAAAGAGTGTTTCATAACTGCTCTAGCAAAGGAAAGGTTCAACTGTGTGAGTTGAACACACACATCACAAAGCAGTTTGTGAGAATGCTTCTGTCCAGTTTTTATTGGAAGATATTCCCGCTTCTAACAAAGGTCTGAAAGAGCTCCAAATATCCACTTGCAGATGCTGCAAAAAGACTCTTTCCAAACTGCTCCATGAAAAGGAAGGTTCAACTCTGTGAGTTGAATGCACACATCATAAAGAAGTTTCAAAGAATGCTTCTGTCTAGGTTTTATGTGAAGATATTTCCTTTTCCACCATAGGCCTCAAAGCGCTCCAAATGAACAATTGCAGACTCTACAAAAAGAGTGTTTCAAAACTGCTCTTTCAAAAGAAGTGTTCAACTCTGTGAGTTGGATTCATACTTCACAAAGCAGTTTCACAGAGCGCTTCTGTTTAGTATTTTTGGGAAGATATTCCCGTTTCCAACGAAGGCCTGAAAGGAATCCAAATATCCACTTGCAGATTCTGCAAAAACACAGTTTCAAAACTGCTCTATCAAAAGGAAGGCTTATCTCTCCGAGTTGAATGCACACATCATAAAGAGGTTTCTGAGAATGCTTCTGCCTGGTTTATAAGTGAAGATATATCCTTTTCCACCATAGGCCTCAAAGCGCTCCAAATGAACACTTGCAGATTCTACAAAAAGAGTGTTTCAAAACTGCTCTTTCAAAAGAAGTGTTCAACTCTGTGAGGTGGATTCATACTTCACAAAGCAGTGTCACAGAACGCTTCTGTTTAGTTTCTATGGGAATATATTCCCGTTTCCAACGAAGGCCTGAAAGGGCTCCAAATAACCACTTGCAGATTCTGCAAAAACACACTTTCAAAACTGCTCTATCAAAAGAAAGGCTTATCTCTCCGAGTTGAATGCACACATCATAAAGAGGTTTCTGAGAATGCTTCTGCCTGGTTTATAAGTGAAGATATTTCCTTTTCCACCATAGGCCTCAAAGCGCTCCAAATGAACACTTGCAGATTCTACAAAAAGAGTGTTTCAAAACAGCTCTTTCAAAGGAAGTGTTCAACTCTGTGAGTTGGATTCATACTACACAAAGCAGTTTCACAGAACGCTTCTGTTTAGTTTTTATGGGAAGATATTCCCGTTTCCAACGAAGGCCTGAAAGGGCTCCAAATATTCACTTGCAAATTCTGCAAAAACAGAGTTTCAAAACTGCTCTGTCAAAAGGAAGGCTTATCTCTCTGAGTTGAATGCAGACATCATAAAGAGGTTTCTGAGAATGCTTCTGCCTGGTTTATATGTGAAGATATTTCCTTTTCCACCATAGGCCTCAAAGCGCTCCAAATGAACACTTGCAGATTCTACAAAAAGAGTGTTTCATTACTGCTCTAGCAAAGGAAAGGTTCAACTCTGTGAGTTGAACACACACATCACAAAGCAGTTTCTGAGAATGCTTCTGTCCAGTTTTTATTGGAAGATATTCCCGCTTCTAACAAAGGCCTGAAAGAGCTCCAAATATCCACTTGCAGATGCTGCAAAAAGACTCTTTCCAAACTGCTCCATGAAAAGGAATGTTCAACTCTGTGAGTTGAACGCACACATCATAATGAAGTTTCAAAGAATGCTTCTGTCTAGGTTTTATGTGAAGTTATTTCCTTTTCCACCATAGGCCTCAAAGCGCTCCAAATGAACACTTGCAGATTCTACAAAAAGAGTGTTTCAAAACTGCTCTTTCAAAAGAAGTGTTCAAGTCTGTGAGTTGGATTCATACTTCACAAAGCAGTTTCACAGAACGCTTCTGTTTAGTTTTTATGGGAAGATATTCCCGTTTCCAACGAAGGCCTGAAATGGCTCCAAATAACCACTTGCAGATTCTGCACAAACACAGTTTCAAAACTGCTCTATCAAAAGGAAGGCTTATCTCTCCGAGCTGAATGCACACATCATAAAGAGGTTTCTGAGAATGCTTCTCCCTGGTTTATAAGTGAAGATATTTCCTTTTCCACTATAGGCCTCAAAGCGCTCCAAATGAACACTTGCAGATTCTACAAAAAGAGTGTTTCAAAACAGCTCTTTCAAAGGAAGTGTTCAACTCTGTGAGTTGGATTCATACTACACAAAGCAGTTTCACAGAACGCTTCTCTTTAGTTTTTATGGGAAGATATTCCCGTTTCCAACGAAGGCCTGAAAGGGCTCAAAATATCCACTTGCAGATTCTGCAAAAATAGAGTTTCAAAACTGCTCTGTTAAAAGGAAGGCTTATCTCTCTGAGTTGTATGCAGACATCATAAAGAGGTTTCTGAGAATGCTTCTGCCTGGTTTATATGTGAAGATATTTCCTTTTCCACCATAGGCCTCAAAGCGCTCCAAATGAACACTTGCAGATTCTACAAAAGGAGTGTTTCATAACTGCTCTAGCAAAGGAAATGTTCAACTCTGTGAGTTGAACACACACATCACAAAGCAGTTTGTGAGAATGCTTCTCTCCAGTTTTTAAGAGAAGATATTCCCGCTTCTAACAAAGGCCTGAAAGAACTCCAAATATCCACTTGCAGATGCTGCAAAAAGACTCTTTCCAAACTGCTCCATGAAAAGGAATGTTCAACTCTGTGAGTTGAATGCACACATCATAAAGAAGTTTCAAAGAATGCTTTTATCTAGGTTTTATGTGAAGATATTTCCTTTTCCACCATAGGCCTCAAAGCGCTCCAAATGAACACTTGCAGATTCTACAAAAAGAGTGTTTCAAAACTGCTCTTTCAAAAGAAGTGTTCAACTCTGTGAGTTAGATTCATACTTCACAAAGCAGTTTCACAGAACGCTTCTGTTTAGTTTTTATGGGAAGATATTCCCGTTTCTAACGAAGGCCTGAAAGGGCTCCAAATATCCACTTGCAAATTCGGCAAAAATAGAGTTTCAAAACTGCTCTGTCAAAAGGAAGGTTCAACCCTGTGAGTTGAATGCACACATCATAAAGAAGTTTCAAAGTATGCTTCTGTCTAGGTTTTATGTGAAGATATTTCCTTTTCCACCATAGGCCTCAAAGCGCTCCAAATGAACACTTGCAGATTCTACAAAAAGAGTGTTTCATAACTGCTCTAGCAAAGGAAAGGTTCAACTCTGTGAGTTGAACACACACATCACAAAGCAGTTTGTGAGAATGCTTCTGTCCTGTTTTTATTGGAAGATATTCCCGCTTCTAACAAAGGCCTGAAAGAGCTCCAAATATCCACTTGCAGATGCTGCAAAAAGACTCTTTCCAAACTGCTCCATGAAAAGGAAGGTTCAACTCTGTGAGTTGAATGCACACATCATAAAGAAGTTTCAAAGAATGCTTCTGTCTAGGTTTTATGTGAAGATATTTCCTTTTCCACCATAGGCCTCAAAGCGCTCCAAATGAACACTTGCAGATTCTACAAAAAGAGTGTTTCAAAACTGCTATTTCAAAAGAAGTGTTCAACTCTGTGAGTTGGATTCATACTACACAAAGCAGTTTCACAGAACGCTTCTGTTTAGTATTTTTGGGAAGATATTCCCGTTTCCAACGAAGGCCTGAAAGGACTCCAAATATCCACTTGCAGATTCTGCAAAAACACAGTTTCAAAACTGCTCTATCAAAAGGAAGGCTTATCTCTCCGAGTTGAATGCACACATCATAAAGAGGTTTCTGAGAATGCTTCTGCCTGGTTTATATGTGAAGATATTTCCTTTTCCACCATAGGCCTCAAAGCGCTCCAAATGAACACTTGCAGATTCTACAAAAAGAGCGTTTCAAAACTCGTCTTTCAAAAGAAGTGTTCAACTCTGTGAGTTGGATTCATACTTCACAAAGCAGTTTCACAGAACGCTTCTGTTTAGTTTTTATGGGAAGATATTCCCGTTTCCAATGAAGGCCTGAAAGGGCTCCAAATATCCACTTGCAGATTCTGCCAAAACAGAGTTTCAAAACTGCTCTATCAAAAGGAAGGCTTATCGCTCCGAGTTGAATGCACACATCATAAAGAGTTTTCTGAGAATGCTTCTGCCTGGTTTATAAGTGAAGATATTTCCTTTTCCACCATAGGCCTCAAAGCGCTCCAAATGAACACTTGCAGATTCTACAAAAAGAGTGTTTCAAAACAGCTCTTTCAAAGGAAGTGTTCAACTCTGTGAGTTGGATTCATACTACACAAAGCAGTTTCACAGAACGCTTCTGTTTAGTTTTTATGGGAAGATATTCCCGTTTCCAACGAAGGCCTGAAAGGGCTCCAAATATCCACTTGCAAATTCTGCAAAAATAGAGTTTCAAAACTGCTCTGTCAAAAGGAAGGCTTATCTCTCTGAGTTGAATGCAGACATCATAAAGAGGTTTCTGAGAATGCTTCTGCCTGGTTTATATGTGAAGATATTTCCTATTCCACCATAGGCCTCAAAGCGCTCCAAATGAACACTTGCAGATTCTACAAAAAGAGTGTTTCATAACTGCTCTAGCAAAGGAAAGGTTCAACTCGGTGAGTTGAACACACACATCACAAAGCAGTTTGTGAGAATGCTTCTGTCCAGTTTTTATTGGAAGATATTCCCGCTTCTAACAAAGGCCTGAAAGAGCTCCAAATATCCACTTGCAGATGCTGCAAAAAGACTCTTTCCAAACTGCTCCATGAAAAGGAAGGTTCAACTCCGTGAGTTGAATGCACACATCATAAAGAAGTTTCAGAGAATGCTTCTGTCTAGGTTTTATGTGAAGATATTTCCTTTTCCACCATAGGCCTCAAAGCGCTCCAAATGAACACTTGCAGATTCTACAAAAAGAGTGTTTCAAAACTGCTATTTCAAAAGAAGTGTTCAACTCTGTGAGTTGGATTCATACTTCACAAAGCAGTTTCACAGAACGCTTCTGTTTAGTATTTTTGGGAAGATATTCCCGTTTCCAACGAAGGCCTGAAAGGACTCCAAATATCCACTTACAGATTCTGCAAAAACACACTTTCAAAACTGCTCTATCAAAAGAAAGGCTTATCTCTCGGAGTTGAATGCACACATCATAAAGAGGTTTCTGAGAATGCTTCTGCCTGGTTTATAAGTGAAGATATTTCCTTTTCCACCATACGCCTCAAAGCGCTCCAAATGAACACTTGCATATTCTACAAAAAGAGCGTTTCAAAACTCTTCTTTCAAAAGAAGTGTTCAACTCTGTGAGTTGGATTCATACTTCACAAAGCAGTTTCACAGAACGCATCTGTTTAGTTTTTATGGGAAGATATTCCCGTTTCCAAAGAAGGCCTGAAAAGGCTCCAAATATCCACTTGCAGATTCTGCCAAAACAGAGTTTCAAAACTGCTCTATCAAAAGGAGGGTTTATAGCTCTGAGTTGAATGCACACATCATAAAGAGTTTTCTGAGAATGCTTCTGCCTGGTTTATAAGTGAAGATATTTCCTTTTCCACCATAGGCCTCAAAGCGCTCCAAATGAACACTTGCAGATTCTACAAAAAGAGTGTTTCAAAACAGCTCTTTCAAAGGAAGTGTTCAACTCTGTGAGTTGTATTCATACTACACAAAGCAGTTTCACAGAACGCTTCTGTTTAGCTTTTATGGGAAGATATTCCCGTTTCCAACGAAGGCCTGAAAGGGCTCCAAATATCCACTTGCAAATTCTGCAAAAATAGAGTTTCAAAACTGCTCTGTCAAAAGGAAGGCTTATCTCTCTGAGTTGAAAGCAGACATCATAAAGAGGTTTCTGAGAATGCTTCTGCCTGGTTTATATGTGAAGATATTTCCTTTTCCACCGTAGGCCTCAAAGCGCTCCAAATGAACACTTGCAGATTCTACAAAAAGAGTGTTTCATAACTGCTCTAGCAAAGGAAAGGTTCAACTCTGTGAGTTGAACACACACATCACAAGGCAGTTTGTGAGAATGCTTCTGTCCAGTTTTTATTGGAAGATATTCCCGCTTCTAACAAAGGCCTGAAAGAGCTCCAAATATCCACTTGCAGATGCTGCAAAAAGACTCTTTCCAAACTGCTCCATGAAAAGGAAGGTTCAACTCTGTGAGTTGAATGCACACATCATAAAGAAGTTTCAGAGAATGCTTCTGTCTAGGTTTTATGTGAAGATATTTCCTTTTCCACCATAGGCCTCAAAGCGCTCCAAATGAACACTTGCAGATTCTACAAAAAGAGTGTTTCAAAACTGCTATTTCAAAAGAAGTGTTCAACTCTGTGAGTTGGATTCATACTTCACAAAGCAGTTTCACAGAACGCTTCTGTTTAGTATTTTTGGGAAGATATTCCCGTTTCCAACGAAGGCCTGAAAGGACTCCAAATATAAACTTACAGATTCTGCAAAAACACAGTTTCAAAACTGCTCTATCAAAAGAAAGGCTTATCTCTCGGAGTTGAATGCACACATCATAAAGAGGTTTCTGAGAATGCTTCTGCCTGGTTTATAAGTGAAGATATTTCCTTTTCCACCATAGGCCTCAAAGCGCTCCAAATGAACACTTGCAGATTCTACAAAAAGAGCGTTTCAAAACTCTTCTTTCAAAAGAAGTGTTCAACTCTGTGAGTTGGATTCATACTTCACAAAGCAGTTTCACAGAACGCTTCTGTTTAGTTTTTATGGGAAGATATTCCCGTTTCCAAAGAAGGCCTGAAAAGGCTCCAAATATCCTCTTGCAGATTCTGCCAAAACAGAGTTTCAAAACTGCTCTATCAAAAGGAAGGTTTATCGCTCCGAGTTGAATGCACACATCATAAAGAGTTTTCTGAGAATGCTTCTGCCTGGTTTATAAGTGAAGATATTTCCTTTTCCACCATAGGCCTCAAAGCGCTCCAAATGAACACTTGCAGATTCTACAAAAAGAGTGTTTCAAAACAGCTCTTTCAAAGGAAGTGTTCAACTCTGTGAGTTGGATTCATACTACACAAAGCAGTTTCACAGAACGCTTCTGTTTAGTTTTTATGGGAAGATATTCCCGTTTCCAACGAAGGCCTGAAAGGGCTCCAAATATCCACTTGCAAATTCTGCAAAAATACAGTTTCAAAACTGCTCTGTCAAAAGGAAGGCTTATCTCTCTGAGTTGAATGCAGACATCATAAAGAGGTTTCTGAGAATGCTTCTGCCTGGTTTATATGTGAAGATATTTCCTTTTCCACCGTAGGTCTCAAAGCGCTCCAAATGAACACTTGCAGACTCTACAAAAAGAGTGTTCATAACTGCTCTAGCAAAGGAAAGGTTCAACTCTGTGAGTTGAACACACACATCACAAAGCAGTTTGTGAGAATGCTTCTGTCCAGTTTTTATTGGAAGATATTCCCGCTTCTAACAAAGGCCTGAAAGAGCTCCAAATATCCACTTGCAGATGCTGCAAAAAGACTCTTTCCAAACTGCTCCATGAAAAGGAAGGTTCAACTCTGTGAGTTGAATGCACACATCATAAAGAAGTTTCAAAGAATGCTTCTGTCTAGGTTTTATGTGAAGATATTTCCTTTTCCACCATAGGCCTCAAAGCGCTCCAAATGAACATTTGCAGACTCTACAAAAAGAGTGTTTCAAAACTGCTCTTTCAAAAGAAGTGTTCAACTCTGTGAGTTGGATTCATACTTCACAAAGCAGTTTCACAGAACGCTTCTGTTTAGTATTTTTGGGAAGATATTCCCGTTTCCAACGAAGGCCTGAAAGGACTCCAAATATCCACTTGCAGATTCTGCAAAAACACAGTTTCAAAACTGCTCTATCAAAAGAAAGGCTTATCTCTCCGAGTTGAATGCACACATCATAAAGAGGTTTCTGAGAATGCTTCTGCCTGGTTTATAAGTGAAGATATTTCCTTTTCCACCATAGGCCTCAAAGCGCTCCAAATGAACACTTGCAGATTCTACAAAAAGAGCGTTTCAAAACTCTTCTTTCAAAAGAAGTGTTCAACTCTGTGAGGTGGATTCATACTTCACAAAGCAGTTTCACAGAACGCTTCTGTTTAGTTTTTATGGGAAGATATTCCCGTTTCCAACGAAGGCCTGAAAGGGCTCCAAATATCCACTTGCAGATTCTGCCAAAACAGAGTTTCAAAACTGCTCTATCAAAAGGAAGGCTTATCACTCCGAGTTGAATGCACACATCATAAAGAGTTTTCTGAGAATGCTTCTGCCTGGTTTATAAGTGAAGATATTTCCTTTTCCACCATAGGCCTCAAAGCGCTCCAAATGAACACTTGCAGATTCTACAAAAAGAGTGTTTCAAAACAGCTCTTTCAAAGGAAGTGTTCAACTCTGTGAGTTGGATTCATACTACACAAAGCAGTTTCACAGAACGCTTCTGTTTAGTTTTTATGGGAAGATATTCCCGTTTCCAACGAAGGCCTGAAAGGGCTCCAAATATCCACTTGCAAATTCTGCAAAAATAGAGTTTCAAAACTGCTCTGCCAAAAGGAAGGCTTATCTCTCTGAGTTGAATGCAGACATCATAAAGAGGTTTCTGAGAATGCTTCTCCCTGGTTTATATGTGAAGATATTTCCTTTTCCACCGTAGGTCTCAAAGCGCTCCAAATGAACACTTGCAGATTCTACAAAAAGAGTGTTCATAACTGCTCTAGCAAAGGAAAGGTTCAACTCTGTGAGTTGAACACACACATCACAAAGCAGTTTGTGAGAATGCTTCTGTCCAGTTTTTATTGGAAGATATTCCCGCTTCTAACAAAGGCCTGAAAGAGCTCCAAATATCCACTTGCAGATGCTGCAAAAAGACTCTTTCCAAACTGCTCCATGAAAAGGAATGTTCAACTCTGTGAGTTGAATGCACACATCATAAAGAAGTTTCAAAGAATGCTTCTGTCTAGGTTTTATGTGAAGATATTTCCTTTTCCACCATAGGCCTCAAAGCGCTCCAAATGAACACTTGCAGATTCTACAAAAAGAGTGTTTCAAAACTGCTCTTTCAAAAGAAGTGTTCAACTCTGTGAGTTGGATTCATACTTCACAAAGCAGTTTCACAGAACGCTTCTGTTTAGTATTTATGGGAAGATATTCCCGCTTCCAACGAAGGCCTGAAAGGACTCCAAATATCCACTTCCAGATTCTGCAAAAACACAGTTTCAAAACTGCTCTATCAAAAGGAAGGCTTATCTCTCCGAGTTGAATGCACACATCATAAAGAGGTTTCTGAGAATGCTTCTGCCTGGTTTATAAGTGAAGATATATCCTTTTCCACCATAGGCCTCAAAGCGCTACAAATGAACACTTGCAGATTCTACAAAAAGAGTGTTTCAAAACTGCTCTTTCAAAAGAAGTGTTCAACTCTGTGAGGTGGATTCATACTTCACAAAGCAGTTTCACAGAACGCTTCTGTTTAGTTTCTATGGGAATATATTCCCGTTTCCAACGAAGGCCTGAAAGGGCTCCAAATAACCACTTGCAGATTCTGCAAAAATAGAGTTTCAAAACTGCTCTGTCAAAAGGAAGGCTTATCTCTCTGAGTTGAATGCAGACATCATAAAGAAGTTTCTGAGAATGCTTCTGCCTGGTTTATATGTGAAGACATTTCCTTTTCCACCATAGGCCTCAAATCGGTCCAAATGAACACTTGCAGATTCTACAAAAAGAGTGTTTCATAACTGCTCTAGCAAAGGAAAGGTTCAACTCTGTGAGTTGAACACACACATCACAAAGCAGTTTGTGAGAATGCTTCTGTCCAGTTTTTATTGGAAGATATTCCCGCTTCTAACAAAGGTCTGAAAGAGCTCCAAATATCCACTTGCAGATGCTGCAAAAAGACTCTTTCCAAACTGCTCCATGAAAAGGAAGGTTCAACTCTGTGAGTTGAATGCACACATCATAAAGAAGTTTCAAAGAATGCTTCTGTCTAGGTTTTATGTGAAGATATTTCCTTTTCCACCATAGGCCTCAAAGCGCTCCAAATGAACATTTGCAGATTCTACAAAAAGAGTGTTTCAAAACTGCTCTTTCAAAAGAAGTGTTCAACTCTGTGAGTTGGATTCATACTTCACAAAGCAGTTTCACAGAGCGCTTCTGTTTAGTATTTTTGGGAAGATATTCCCGTTTCCAACGAAGGCCTGAAAGGACTCCAAATATCCACTTGCAGATTCTGCAAAAACACAGTTTCAAAACTGCTCTATCAAAAGAAAGGCTTATCTCTCCGAGTTGAATGCACACATCATAAAGAGGTTTCTGAGAATGCTTCTGCCTGGTTTATAAGTGAAGATATTTCCTTTTCCACCATAGGCCTCAAAGCGCTCCAAATGAACACTTGCAGATTCTACAAAAAGAGCGTTTCAAAACTCTTCTTTCAAAAGAAGTGTTCAACTCTGTGAGGTGGATTCATACTTCACAAAGCAGTTTCACAGAACGCTTCTGTTTAGTTTTTATGGGAAGATGTTCCCGTTTCCAACGAAGGCCTGAAAGGGCTCCAAATATCCACTTGCAGATTCTGCCAAAACAGAGTTTCAAAACTGCTCTATCAAAAGGAAGGCTTATCGCTCCGAGTTGAATGCACACATCATAAAGAGTTTTCTGAGAATGCTTCTGCCTGGTTTATAAGTGAAGATATTTCCTTTTCCACCATAGGCCTCAAAGCGCTCCAAATGAACACTTGCAGATTCTACAAAAAGAGTGTTTCAAAACAGCTCTTTCAAAGGAAGTGTTCAACTCTGTGAGTTGGATTCATACTACACAAAGCAGTTTCACAGAACGCTTCTGTTTAGTTTTTATGGGAAGATATTCCCGTTTCCAACGAAGGCCTGAAAGGGCTCCAAATATCCACTTGCAAATTCTGCAAAAATAGAGTTTCAAAACTGCTCTGCCAAAAGGAAGGCTTATCTCTCTGAGTTGAATGCAGACATCATAAAGAGGTTTCTGAGAATGCTTCTCCCTGGTTTATATGTGAAGATATTTCCTTTTCCACCGTAGGTCTCAAAGCGCTCCAAATGAACACTTGCAGATTCTACAAAAAGAGTGTTCATAACTGCTCTAGCAAAGGAAAGGTTCAACTCTGTGAGTTGAACACACACATCACAAAGCAGTTTGTGAGAATGCTTCTGTCCAGTTTTTATTGGAAGATATTCCCGCTTCTAACAAAGGCCTGAAAGAGCTCCAAATATCCACTTGCAGATGCTGCAAAAAGACTCTTTCCAAACTGCTCCATGAAAAGGAATGTTCAACTCTGTGAGTTGAATGCACACATCATAAAGAAGTTTCAAAGAATGCTTCTGTCTAGGTTTTATGTGAAGATATTTCCTTTTCCACCATAGGCCTCAAAGCGCTCCAAATGAACACTTGCAGATTCTACAAAAAGAGTGTTTCAAAACTGCTCTTTCAAAAGAAGTGTTCAACTCTGTGAGTTGGATTCATACTTCACAAAGCAGTTTCACAGAACGCTTCTGTTTAGTATTTATGGGAGGATATTCCCGTTTCCAACGAAGGCCTGAAAGGACTCCAAATATCCACTTGCAGATTCTGCAAAAACACAGTTTCAAAACTGCTCTATCAAAAGGAAGGCTTATCTCTCCGAGTTGAATGCACACATCATAAAGAGGTTTCTGAGAATGCTTCTGCCTGGTTTATAAGTGAAGATATATCCTTTTCCACCATAGGCCTCAAAGCGCTCCAAATGAACACTTGCAGATTCTACAAAAAGAGTGTTTCAAAACTGCTCTTTCAAAAGAAGTGTTCAACTCTGTGAGGTGGATTCATACTACACAAAGCAGTTTCACAGAACGCTTCTGTTTAGTTTCTATGGGAAGATATTCCCGTTTCCAACGAAGGCCTGAAAGGGCTCCAAATAACCACTTGCAGATTCTGCAAAAATAGAGTTTCAAAACTGCTCTGTCAAAAGGAAGGCTTATCTCTCTGAGTTGAATGCAGACATCATAAAGAAGTTTCTGAGAATGCTTCTGCCTGGTTTATATGTGAAGACATTTCCTTTTCCACCATAGGCCTCAAATCGCTCCAAATGAACACTTGCAGATTCTACAAAAAGAGTGTTTCATAACTGCTCTAGCAAAGGAAAGGTTCAACTCTGTGAGTTGAACACACACATCCCAAAGCAGTTTGTGAGAATGCTTCTGTCCAGTTTTTATTGGAAGATATTCCCGCTTCTAACAAAGGTCTGAAAGAGCTCCAAATATCCACTTGCAGATGCTGCAAAAAGAGTCTTTCCAAACTGCTCCATGAAAAGGAAGGTTCAACTCTGTGAGTTGAATGCACACATCATAAAGAAGTTTCAGAGAATGCTTCTGTCTAGGTTTTATGTGAAGATATTTCCTTTTCCACCATAGGCCTCAAAGCGCTCCAAATGAACACTTGCAGATTCTACAAAAAGAGTGTTTCAAAACTGCTATTTCAAAAGAAGTGTTCAACTCTGTGAGTTGGATTCATACTTCACAAAGCAGTTTCACAGAACGCTTCTGTTTAGTATTTTTGGGAAGATATTCCCGTTTCCAACGAAGGCCTGAAAGGACTCCAAATATAAACTTACAGATTCTGCAAAAACACAGTTTCAAAACTGCTCTATCAAAAGAAAGGCTTATCTCTCGGAGTTGAATGCACACATCATAAAGAGGTTTCTGAGAATGCTTCTGCCTGGTTTATAAGTGAAGATATTTCCTTTTCCACCATAGGCCTCAAAGCGCTCCAAATGAACACTTACAGATTCTACAAAAAGAGCGTTTCAAAACTCTTCTTTCAAAAGAAGTGTTCAACTCTGTGAGTTGGATTCATACTTCACAAAGCAGTTTCACAGAACGCTTCTGTTTAGTTTTTATGGGAAGATATTCCCGTTTCCAAAGAAGGCCTGAAAAGGCTCCAAATATCCACTTGCAGATTCTGCCAAAACAGAGTTTCAAAACTGCTCTATCAAAAGGAAGGTTTATCGCTCCGAGTTGAATGCACACATCATAAAGAGTTTTCTGAGAATGCTTCTGCCTGGTTTATAAGTGAAGATATTTCCTTTTCCACCATAGGCCTCAAAGCGCTCCAAATGAACACTTGCAGATTCTACAAAAAGAGTGTTTCAAAACAGCTCTTTCAAAGGAAGTGTTCAACTCTGTGAGTTGGATTCATACTACACAAAGCAGTTTCACAGAACGCTTCTGTTTAGTTTTTATGGGAAGATATTCCCGTTTCCAACGAAGGCCTGAAAGGGCTCCAAATATCCACTTGCAAATTCTGCAAAAATACAGTTTCAAAACTGCTCTGTCAAAAGGAAGGCTTATCTCTCTGAGTTGAATGCAGACATCATAAAGAGGTTTCTGAGAATGCTTCTGCCTGGTTTATATGTGAAGATATTTCCTTTTCCACCGTAGGTCTCAAAGCGCTCCAAATGAACACTTGCAGACTCTACAAAAAGAGTGTTCATAACTGCTCTAGCAAAGGAAAGGTTCAACTCTGTGAGTTGAACACACACATCACAAAGCAGTTTGTGAGAATGCTTCTGTCCAGTTTTTATTGGAAGATATTCCCGCTTCTAACAAAGGCCTGAAAGAGCTCCAAATATCCACTTGCAGATGCTGCAAAAAGACTCTTTCCAAACTGCTCCATGAAAAGGAAGGTTCAACTCTGTGAGTTGAATGCACACATCATAAAGAAGTTTCAAAGAATGCTTCTGTCTAGGTTTTATGTGAAGATATTTCCTTTTCCACCATAGGCCTCAAAGCGCTCCAAATGAACATTTGCAGACTCTACAAAAAGAGTGTTTCAAAACTGCTCTTTCAAAAGAAGTGTTCAACTCTGTGAGTTGGATTCATACTTCACAAAGCAGTTTCACAGAACGCTTCTGTTTAGTATTTTTGGGAAGATATTCCCGTTTCCAACGAAGGCCTGAAAGGACTCCAAATATCCACTTGCAGATTCTGCAAAAACACAGTTTCAAAACTGCTCTATCAAAAGAAAGGCTTATCTCTCCGAGTTGAATGCACACATCATAAAGAGGTTTCTGAGAATGCTTCTGCCTGGTTTATAAGTGAAGATATTTCCTTTTCCACCATAGGCCTCAAAGCGCTCCAAATGAACACTTGCAGATTCTACAAAAAGAGCGTTTCAAAACTCTTCTTTCAAAAGAAGTGTTCAACTCTGTGAGGTGGATTCATACTTCACAAAGCAGTTTCACAGAACGCTTCTGTTTAGTTTTTATGGGAAGATATTCCCGTTTCCAACGAAGGCCTGAAAGGGCTCCAAATATCCACTTGCAGATTCTGCCAAAACAGAGTTTCAAAACTGCTCTATCAAAAGGAAGGCTTATCACTCCGAGTTGAATGCACACATCATAAAGAGTTTTCTGAGAATGCTTCTGCCTGGTTTATAAGTGAAGATATTTCCTTTTCCACCATAGGCCTCAAAGCGCTCCAAATGAACACTTGCAGATTCTACAAAAAGAGTGTTTCAAAACAGCTCTTTCAAAGGAAGTGTTCAACTCTGTGAGTTGGATTCATACTACACAAAGCAGTTTCACAGAACGCTTCTGTTTAGTTTTTATGGGAAGATATTCCCGTTTCCAACGAAGGCCTGAAAGGGCTCCAAATATCCACTTGCAAATTCTGCAAAAATAGAGTTTCAAAACTGCTCTGCCAAAAGGAAGGCTTATCTCTCTGAGTTGAATGCAGACATCATAAAGAGGTTTCTGAGAATGCTTCTCCCTGGTTTATATGTGAAGATATTTCCTTTTCCACCGTAGGTCTCAAAGCGCTCCAAATGAACACTTGCAGATTCTACAAAAAGAGTGTTCATAACTGCTCTAGCAAAGGAAAGGTTCAACTCTGTGAGTTGAACACACACATCACAAAGCAGTTTGTGAGAATGCTTCTGTCCAGTTTTTATTGGAAGATATTCCCGCTTCTAACAAAGGCCTGAAAGAGCTCCAAATATCCACTTGCAGATGCTGCAAAAAGACTCTTTCCAAACTGCTCCATGAAAGGGAATGTTCAACTCTGTGAGTTGAATGCACACATCATAAAGAAGTTTCAAAGAATGCTTCTGTCTAGGTTTTATGTGAAGATATTTCCTTTTCCACCATAGGCCTCAAAGCGCTCCAAATGAACACTTGCAGATTCTACAAAAAGAGTGTTTCAAAACTGCTCTTTCAAAAGAAGTGTTCAACTCTGTGAGTTGGATTCATACTTCACAAAGCAGTTTCACAGAACGCTTCTGTTTAGTATTTATGGGAAGATATTCCCGCTTCCAACGAAGGCCTGAAAGGACTCCAAATATCCACTTCCAGATTCTGCAAAAACACAGTTTCAAAACTGCTCTATCAAAAGGAAGGCTTATCTCTCCGAGTTGAATGCACACATCATAAAGAGGTTTCTGAGAATGCTTCTGCCTGGTTTATAAGTGAAGATATATCCTTTTCCACCATAGGCCTCAAAGCGCTACAAATGAACACTTGCAGATTCTACAAAAAGAGTGTTTCAAAACTGCTCTTTCAAAAGAAGTGTTCAACTCTGTGAGGTGGATTCATACTTCACAAAGCAGTTTCACAGAACGCTTCTGTTTAGTTTCTATGGGAATATATTCCCGTTTCCAACGAAGGCCTGAAAGGGCTCCAAATAACCACTTGCAGATTCTGCAAAAATAGAGTTTCAAAACTGCTCTGTCAAAAGGAAGGCTTATCTCTCTGAGTTGAATGCAGACATCATAAAGAAGTTTCTGAGAATGCTTCTGCCTGGTTTATATGTGAAGACATTTCCTTTTCCACCATAGGCCTCAAATCGGTCCAAATGAACACTTGCAGATTCTACAAAAAGAGTGTTTCATAACTGCTCTAGCAAAGGAAAGGTTCAACTCTGTGAGTTGAACACACACATCACAAAGCAGTTTGTGAGAATGCTTCTGTCCAGTTTTTATTGGAAGATATTCCCGCTTCTAACAAAGGTCTGAAAGAGCTCCAAATATCCACTTGCAGATGCTGCAAAAAGACTCTTTCCAAACTGCTCCATGAAAAGGAAGGTTCAACTCTGTGAGTTGAATGCACACATCATAAAGAAGTTTCAAAGAATGCTTCTGTCTAGGTTTTATGTGAAGATATTTCCTTTTCCACCATAGGCCTCAAAGCGCTCCAAATGAACATTTGCAGACTCTACAAAAAGAGTGTTTCAAAACTGCTCTTTCAAAAGAAGTGTTCAACTCTGTGAGTTGGATTCATACTTCACAAAGCAGTTTCACAGAGCGCTTCTGTTTAGTATTTTTGGGAAGATATTCCCGTTTCCAACGAAGGCCTGAAAGGACTCCAAATATCCACTTGCAGATTCTGCAAAAACACAGTTTCAAAACTGCTCTATCAAAAGAAAGGCTTATCTCTCCGAGTTGAATGCACACATCATAAAGAGGTTTCTGAGAATGCTTCTGCCTGGTTTATAAGTGAAGATATTTCCTTTTCCACCATAGGCCTCAAAGCGCTCCAAATGAACACTTGCAGATTCTACAAAAAGAGCGTTTCAAAACTCTTCTTTCAAAAGAAGTGTTCAACTCTGTGAGGTGGATTCATACTTCACAAAGCAGTTTCACAGAACGCTTCTGTTTAGTTTTTATGGGAAGATGTTCCCGTTTCCAACGAAGGCCTGAAAGGGCTCCAAATATCCACTTGCAGATTCTGCCAAAACAGAGTTTCAAAACTGCTCTATCAAAAGGAAGGCTTATCGCTCCGAGTTGAATGCACACATCATAAAGAGTTTTCTGAGAATGCTTCTGCCTGGTTTATAAGTGAAGATATTTCCTTTTCCACCATAGGCCTCAAAGCGCTCCAAATGAACACTTGCAGATTCTACAAAAAGAGTGTTTCAAAACAGCTCTTTCAAAGGAAGTGTTCAACTCTGTGAGTTGGATTCATACTACACAAAGCAGTTTCACAGAACGCTTCTGTTTAGTTTTTATGGGAAGATATTCCCGTTTCCAACGAAGGCCTGAAAGGGCTCCAAATATCCACTTGCAAATTCTGCAAAAATAGAGTTTCAAAACTGCTCTGCCAAAAGGAAGGCTTATCTCTCTGAGTTGAATGCAGACATCATAAAGAGGTTTCTGAGAATGCTTCTCCCTGGTTTATATGTGAAGATATTTCCTTTTCCACCGTAGGTCTCAAAGCGCTCCAAATGAACACTTGCAGATTCTACAAAAAGAGTGTTCATAACTGCTCTAGCAAAGGAAAGGTTCAACTCTGTGAGTTGAACACACACATCACAAAGCAGTTTGTGAGAATGCTTCTGTCCAGTTTTTATTGGAAGATATTCCCGCTTCTAACAAAGGCCTGAAAGAGCTCCAAATATCCACTTGCAGATGCTGCAAAAAGACTCTTTCCAAACTGCTCCATGAAAAGGAATGTTCAACTCTGTGAGTTGAATGCACACATCATAAAGAAGTTTCAAAGAATGCTTCTGTCTAGGTTTTATGTGAAGATATTTCCTTTTCCACCATAGGCCTCAAAGCGCTCCAAATGAACACTTGCAGATTCTACAAAAAGAGTGTTTCAAAACTGCTCTTTCAAAAGAAGTGTTCAACTCTGTGAGTTGGATTCATACTTCACAAAGCAGTTTCACAGAACGCTTCTGTTTAGTATTTATGGGAGGATATTCCCGTTTCCAACGAAGGCCTGAAAGGACTCCAAATATCCACTTGCAGATTCTGCAAAAACACAGTTTCAAAACTGCTCTATCAAAAGGAAGGCTTATCTCTCCGAGTTGAATGCAGACATCATAAAGAGGTTTCTGAGAATGCTTCTGCCTGGTTTATAAGTGAAGATATATCCTTTTCCACCATAGGCCTCAAAGCGCTCCAAATGAACACTTGCAGATTCTACAAAAAGAGTGTTTCAAAACTGCTCTTTCAAAAGAAGTGTTCAACTCTGTGAGGTGGATTCATACTACACAAAGCAGTTTCACAGAACGCTTCTGTTTAGTTTCTATGGGAAGATATTCCCGTTTCCAACGAAGGCCTGAAAGGGCTCCAAATAACCACTTGCAGATTCTGCAAAAATAGAGTTTCAAAACTGCTCTGTCAAAAGGAAGGCTTATCTCTCTGAGTTGAATGCAGACATCATAAAGAAGTTTCTGAGAATGCTTCTGCCTGGTTTATATGTGAAGACATTTCCTTTTCCACCATAGGCCTCAAATCGCTCCAAATGAACACTTGCAGATTCTACAAAAAGAGTGTTTCATAACTGCTCTAGCAAAGGAAAGGTTCAACTCTGTGAGTTGAACACACACATCCCAAAGCAGTTTGTGAGAATGCTTCTGTCCAGTTTTTATTGGAAGATATTCCCGCTTCTAACAAAGGTCTGAAAGAGCTCCAAATATCCACTTGCAGATGCTGCAAAAAGAGTCTTTCCAAACTGCTCCATGAAAAGGAAGGTTCAACTCTGTGAGTTGAATGCACACATCATAAAGAAGTTTCAAAGAATGCTTCTGTCTAGGTTTTATGTGAAGATATTTCCTTTTCCACCATAGGCCTCAAAGCGCTCCAAATGAACACTTGCAGATTCTACAAAAAGAGTGTTTCATCACTGCTCTTTCAAAAGAAGTGTTCAACTCTGTGAGTTGGATTCATACTTCACAAAGCAGTTTCACAGAACGCTTCTGTTTAGTATTTATGGGAAGATATTCCCGTTTCCAACGAAGGCCTGAAAGGAATCCAAATATCCACTTGCAGATTCTGCAAAAACACAGTTTCAAAACTGCTCTATCAAAAGGAAGGCTTATCTCTCCGAGTTGAATGCACACATCATAAAGAGGTTTCTGAGAATGCTTCTGCCTGGTTTATAAGTGAAGATATATCCTTTTCCACCATAGGCCTCAAAGCGCTCCAAATGAACACTTGCAGATTCTACAAAAAGAGTGTTTCAAAACTGCTCTTTCAAAAGAAGTGTTCAACTCTGTGAGGTGGATTCATACTTCACAAAGCAGTTTCACAGAACGCTTCTGTTTAGTTTCTATGGGAATATATTCCCGTTTCCAACGAAGGCCTGAAAGGGCTCCAAATAACCACTTGCAGATTCTGCAAAAACACACTTTCAAAACTGCTCTATCAAAAGAAAGGCTTATCTCTCCGAGTTGAATGCACACATCATAAAGAGGTTTCTGAGAATGCTTCTGCCTGGTTTATAAGTGAAGATATTTCCTTTTCCACCATAGGCCTCAAAGCGCTCCAAATGAACACTTGCAGATTCTACAAAAAGAGTGTTTCAAAACAGCTCTTTCAAAGGAAGTGTTCAACTCTGTGAGTTGGATTCATACTACACAAAGCAGTTTCACAGAACGCTTCTGTTTAGTTTTTATGGGAAGATATTCCCGTTTCCAACGAAGGCCTGAAAGGGCTCCAAATATTCACTTGCAAATTCTGCAAAAACAGAGTTTCAAAACTGCTCTGTCAAAAGGAAGGCTTATCTCTCTGAGTTGAATGCAGACATCATAAAGAGGTTTCTGAGAATGCTTCTGCCTGGTTTATATGTGAAGATATTTCCTTTTCCACCATAGGCCTCAAAGCGCTCCAAATGAACACTTGCAGATTCTACAAAAAGAGTGTTTCATTACTGCTCTAGCAAAGGAAAGGTTCAACTCTGTGAGTTGAACACACACATCACAAAGCAGTTTGTGAGAATGCTTCTGTCCAGTTTTTATTGGAAGATATTCCCGCTTCTAACAAAGGCCTGAAAGAGCTCCAAATATCCACTTGCAGATGCTGCAAAAAGACTCTTTCCAAACTGCTCCATGAAAAGGAATGTTCAACTCTGTGAGTTGAACGCACACATCATAATGAAGTTTCAAAGAATGCTTCTGTCTAGGTTTTATGTGAAGATATTTCCTTTTCCACCATAGGCCTCAAAGCGCTCCAAATGAACACTTGCAGATTCTAGAAAAAGAGTGTTTCAAAACTGCTCTTTCAAAAGAAGTGTTCAAGTCTGTGAGTTGGATTCATACTTCACAAAGCAGTTTCACAGAACGCTTCTGTTTAGTTTTTATGGGAAGATATTCCCGTTTCCAACGAAGGCCTGAAATGGCTCCAAATAACCACTTGCAGATTCTGCACAAACACAGTTTCAAAACTGCTCTATCAAAAGGAAGGCTTATCTCTCCGAGCTGAATGCACACATCATAAAGAGGTTTCTGAGAATGCTTCTCCCTGGTTTATAAGTGAAGATATTTCCTTTTCCACTATAGGCCTCAAAGCGCTCCAAATGAACACTTGCAGATTCTACAAAAAGAGTGTTTCAAAACAGCTCTTTCAAAGGAAGTGTTCAACTCTGTGAGTTGGATTCATACTACACAAAGCAGTTTCACAGAACGCTTCTCTTTAGTTTTTATGGGAAGATATTCCCGTTTCCAACGAAGGCCTGAAAGGGCTCAAAATATCCACTTGCAGATTCTGCAAAAATAGAGTTTCAAAACTGCTCTGTTAAAAGGAAGGCTTATCTCTCTGAGTTGTATGCAGACATCATAAAGAGGTTTCTGAGAATGCTTCTGCCTGGTTTATATGTGAAGATATTTCCTTTTCCACCATAGGCCTCAAAGCGCTCCAAATGAACACTTGCAGATTCTACAAAAGGAGTGTTTCATAACTGCTCTAGCAAAGGAAATGTTCAACTCTGTGAGTTGAACACACACATCACAAAGCAGTTTGTGAGAATGCTTCTCTCCAGTTTTTAAGAGAAGATATTCCCGCTTCTAACAAAGGCCTGAAAGAACTCCAAATATCCACTTGCAGATGCTGCAAAAAGACTCTTTCCAAACTGCTCCATGAAAAGGAAGGTTCAACTCTGTGAGTTGAATGCACACATCATAAAGAAGTTTCAAAGAATGCTTTTATCTAGGTTTTATGTGAAGATATTTCCTTTTCCACCATAGGCCTCAAAGCGCTCCAAATGAACACTTGCAGATTCTACAAAAAGAGTGTTTCAAAACTGCTCTTTCAAAAGAAGTGTTCAACTCTGTGAGTTAGATTCATACTTCACAAAGCAGTTTCACAGAACGCTTCTGTTTAGTTTTTATGGGAAGATATTCCCGTTTCTAACGAAGGCCTGAAAGGGCTCCAAATATCCACTTGCAAATTCGGCAAAAATAGAGTTTCAAAACTGCTCTGTCAAATGGAAGGTTCAACTCTGTGAGTTGAATGCACACATCATAAAGAAGTTTCAAAGTATGCTTCTGTCTAGGTTTTATGTGAAGATATATCCTTTTCCACCATAGGCCTCAAAGCGCTACAAATGAAGACTTGCAGATTCTACAAAAAGAGTGTTTCAAAACTGCTCTTTCAAAAGAAGTGTTCAACTCTGTGAGGTGGATTCATACTTCACAAAGCAGTTTCACAGAACGCTTCTGTTTAGTTTCTATGGGAATATATTCCCGTTTCCAACGAAGGCCTGAAAGGGCTCCAAATAACCACTTGCAGATTCTGCAAAAAAAGAGTTTCAAAACTGCTCTGTCAAAAGGAAGGCTTATCTCTCTGAGTTGAATGCAGACATCATAAAGAAGTTTCTGAGAATGCTTCTGCCTGGTTTATATGTGAAGATATTTCCTTTTCCACCGTAGGCCTCAAAGCGCTCCAAATGAACACTTGCAGATTCTACAAAAAGAGTGTTTCATAACTGCTCTAGCAAAGGAAAGGTTCAACTCTCTGAGTTGAACACACACATCACAAAGCAGTTTGTGAGAATGCTTCTGTCCAGTTTTTATTGGAAGATATTCCCGCTTCTAACAAAGGCCTGAAAGAGCTCCAAATATCCACTTGCAGATGCTGCAAAAAGACTCTTTCCAAACTGCTCCATGAAAAGGAAGGTTCAACTCTGTGAGTTGAATGCACACATCATAAAGAAGTTTCAAAGAATGCTTCTGTCTAGGTTTTATGTGAAGATATTTCCTTTTCCACCATAGGCCTCAAAGCGCTCCAAATGAACACTTGCAGATTCTACAAAAAGAGTGTTTCAAAACTGCTCTTTCAAAAGAAGTGTTCAACTCTGTGAGTTGGATTCATACTTCACAAAGCAGTTTCACAGAACGCTTCTGTTTAGTATTTATGGGAGGATATTCCCGTTTCCAACGAAGGCCTGAAAGGACTCCAAATATCCACTTGCAGATTCTGCAAAAACACAGTTTCAAAACTGCTCTATCAAAAGGAAGGCTTATCTCTCCGAGTTGAATGCACACATCATAAAGAGGTTTCTGAGAATGCTTCTGCCTGGTTTATAAGTGAAGATATATCCTTTTCCACCATAGGCCTCAAAGCGCTCCAAATGAACACTTGCAGATTCTACAAAAAGAGTGTTTCAAAACTGCTCTTTCAAAAGAAGTGTTCAACTCTGTGAGGTGGATTCATACTACACAAAGCAGTTTCACAGAACGCTTCTGTTTAGTTTCTATGGGAAGATATTCCCGTTTCCAACGAAGGCCTGAAAGGGCTCCAAATAACCACTTGCAGATTCTGCAAAAATAGAGTTTCAAAACTGCTCTGTCAAAAGAAAGGCTTATCTCTCCGAGTTGAATGCACACATCATAAAGAGGTTTCTGAGAATGCTTCTGCCTGGTTTATAAGTGAAGATATATCCTTTTCCACCATAGGCCTCAAAGCGCTCCAAATGAACACTTGCAGATTCTACAAAAAGAGTGTTTCAAAACTGCTCTTTCAAAAGAAGTGTTCAACTCTGTGAGGTGGATTCATACTACACAAAGCAGTTTCACAGAACGCTTCTGTTTAGTTTCTATGGGAAGATATTCCCGTTTCCAACGAAGGCCTGAAAGGGCTCCAAATAACCACTTGCAGATTCTGCAAAAATAGAGTTTCAAAACTGCTCTGTCAAAAGGAAGGCTTATCTCTCTGAGTTGAATGCAGACATCATAAAGAAGTTTCTGAGAATGCTTCTGCCTGGTTTATATGTGAAGACATTTCCTTTTCCACCATAGGCCTCAAATCGCTCCAAATGAACACTTGCAGATTCTACAAAAAGAGTGTTTCATAACTGCTCTAGCAAAGGAAAGGTTCAACTCTGTGAGTTGAACACACACATCCCAAAGCAGTTTGTGAGAATGCTTCTGTCCAGTTTTTATTGGAAGATATTCCCGCTTCTAACAAAGGTCTGAAAGAGCTCCAAATATCCACTTGCAGATGCTGCAAAAAGAGTCTTTCCAAACTGCTCCATGAAAAGGAAGGTTCAACTCTGTGAGTTGAATGCACACATCATAAAGAAGTTTCAAAGAATGCTTCTGTCTAGGTTTTATGTGAAGATATTTCCTTTTCCACCATAGGCCTCAAAGCGCTCCAAATGAACACTTGCAGATTCTACAAAAAGAGTGTTTCATCACTGCTCTTTCAAAAGAAGTGTTCAACTCTGTGAGTTGGATTCATACTTCACAAAGCAGTTTCACAGAACGCTTCTGTTTAGTATTTATGGGAAGATATTCCCGTTTCCAACGAAGGCCTGAAAGGAATCCAAATATCCACTTGCAGATTCTGCAAAAACACAGTTTCAAAACTGCTCTATCAAAAGGAAGGCTTATCTCTCCGAGTTGAATGCACACATCATAAAGAGGTTTCTGAGAATGCTTCTGCCTGGTTTATAAGTGAAGATATATCCTTTTCCACCATAGGCCTCAAAGCGCTCCAAATGAACACTTGCAGATTCTACAAAAAGAGTGTTTCAAAACTGCTCTTTCAAAAGAAGTGTTCAACTCTGTGAGGTGGATTCATACTTCACAAAGCAGTTTCACAGAACGCTTCTGTTTAGTTTCTATGGGAATATATTCCCGTTTCCAACGAAGGCCTGAAAGGGCTCCAAATAACCACTTGCAGATTCTGCAAAAACACACTTTCAAAACTGCTCTATCAAAAGAAAGGCTTATCTCTCCGAGTTGAATGCACACATCATAAAGAGGTTTCTGAGAATGCTTCTGCCTGGTTTATAAGTGAAGATATTTCCTTTTCCACCATAGGCCTCAAAGCGCTCCAAATGAACACTTGCAGATTCTACAAAAAGAGTGTTTCAAAACAGCTCTTTCAAAGGAAGTGTTCAACTCTGTGAGTTGGATTCATACTACACAAAGCAGTTTCACAGAACGCTTCTGTTTAGTTTTTATGGGAAGATATTCCCGTTTCCAACGAAGGCCTGAAAGGGCTCCAAATATTCACTTGCAAATTCTGCAAAAACAGAGTTTCAAAACTGCTCTGTCAAAAGGAAGGCTTATCTCTCTGAGTTGAATGCAGACATCATAAAGAGGTTTCTGAGAATGCTTCTGCCTGGTTTATATGTGAAGATATTTCCTTTTCCACCATAGGCCTCAAAGCGCTCCAAATGAACACTTGCAGATTCTACAAAAAGAGTGTTTCATTACTGCTCTAGCAAAGGAAAGGTTCAACTCTGTGAGTTGAACACACACATCACAAAGCAGTTTGTGAGAATGCTTCTGTCCAGTTTTTATTGGAAGATATTCCCGCTTCTAACAAAGGCCTGAAAGAGCTCCAAATATCCACTTGCAGATGCTGCAAAAAGACTCTTTCCAAACTGCTCCATGAAAAGGAATGTTCAACTCTGTGAGTTGAACGCACACATCATAATGAAGTTTCAAAGAATGCTTCTGTCTAGGTTTTATGTGAAGATATTTCCTTTTCCACCATAGGCCTCAAAGCGCTCCAAATGAACACTTGCAGATTCTAGAAAAAGAGTGTTTCAAAACTGCTCTTTCAAAAGAAGTGTTCAAGTCTGTGAGTTGGATTCATACTTCACAAAGCAGTTTCACAGAACGCTTCTGTTTAGTTTTTATGGGAAGATATTCCCGTTTCCAACGAAGGCCTGAAATGGCTCCAAATAACCACTTGCAGATTCTGCACAAACACAGTTTCAAAACTGCTCTATCAAAAGGAAGGCTTATCTCTCCGAGCTGAATGCACACATCATAAAGAGGTTTCTGAGAATGCTTCTCCCTGGTTTATAAGTGAAGATATTTCCTTTTCCACTATAGGCCTCAAAGCGCTCCAAATGAACACTTGCAGATTCTACAAAAAGAGTGTTTCAAAACAGCTCTTTCAAAGGAAGTGTTCAACTCTGTGAGTTGGATTCATACTACACAAAGCAGTTTCACAGAACGCTTCTCTTTAGTTTTTATGGGAAGATATTCCCGTTTCCAACGAAGGCCTGAAAGGGCTCAAAATATCCACTTGCAGATTCTGCAAAAATAGAGTTTCAAAACTGCTCTGTTAAAAGGAAGGCTTATCTCTCTGAGTTGTATGCAGACATCATAAAGAGGTTTCTGAGAATGCTTCTGCCTGGTTTATATGTGAAGATATTTCCTTTTCCACCATAGGCCTCAAAGCGCTCCAAATGAACACTTGCAGATTCTACAAAAGGAGTGTTTCATAACTGCTCTAGCAAAGGAAATGTTCAACTCTGTGAGTTGAACACACACATCACAAAGCAGTTTGTGAGAATGCTTCTCTCCAGTTTTTAAGAGAAGATATTCCCGCTTCTAACAAAGGCCTGAAAGAACTCCAAATATCCACTTGCAGATGCTGCAAAAAGACTCTTTCCAAACTGCTCCATGAAAAGGAAGGTTCAACTCTGTGAGTTGAATGCACACATCATAAAGAAGTTTCAAAGAATGCTTTTATCTAGGTTTTATGTGAAGATATTTCCTTTTCCACCATAGGCCTCAAAGCGCTCCAAATGAACACTTGCAGATTCTACAAAAAGTGTGTTTCAAAACTGCTCTTTCAAAAGAAGTGTTCAACTCTGTGAGTTAGATTCATACTTCACAAAGCAGTTTCACAGAACGCTTCTGTTTAGTTTTTATGGGAAGATATTCCCGTTTCTAACGAAGGCCTGAAAGGGCTCCAAATATCCACTTGCAAATTCGGCAAAAATAGAGTTTCAAAACTGCTCTGTCAAATGGAAGGTTCAACTCTGTGAGTTGAATGCACACATCATAAAGAAGTTTCAAAGTATGCTTCTGTCTAGGTTTTATGTGAAGATATATCCTTTTCCACCATAGGCCTCAAAGCGCTACAAATGAAGACTTGCAGATTCTACAAAAAGAGTGTTTCAAAACTGCTCTTTCAAAAGAAGTGTTCAACTCTGTGAGGTGGATTCATACTTCACAAAGCAGTTTCACAGAACGCTTCTGTTTAGTTTCTATGGGAATATATTCCCGTTTCCAACGAAGGCCTGAAAGGGCTCCAAATAACCACTTGCAGATTCTGCAAAAAAAGAGTTTCAAAACTGCTCTATCAAAAGGAAGGCTTATCTCTCTGAGTTGAATGCAGACATCATAAAGAAGTTTCTGAGAATGCTTCTGCCTGGTTTATATGTGAAGATATTTCCTTTTCCACCGTAGGCCTCAAAGCGCTCCAAATGAACACTTGCAGATTCTACAAAAAGAGTGTTTCATAACTGCTCTAGCAAAGGAAAGGTTCAACTCTCTGAGTTGAACACACACATCACAAAGCAGTTTGTGAGAATGCTTCTGTCCAGTTTTTATTGGAAGATATTCCCGCTTCTAACAAAGGCCTGAAAGAGCTCCAAATATCCACTTGCAGATGCTGCAAAAAGACTCTTTCCAAACTGCTCCATGAAAAGGAAGGTTCAACTCTGTGAGTTGAATGCACACATCATAAAGAAGTTTCAAAGAATGCTTCTGTCTAGGTTTTATGTGAAGATATTTCCTTTTCCACCATAGGCCTCAAAGCGCTCCAAATGAACACTTGCAGATTCTACAAAAAGAGTGTTTCAAAACTGCTCTTTCAAAAGAAGTGTTCAACTCTGTGAGTTGGATTCATACTTCACAAAGCAGTTTCACAGAACGCTTCTGTTTAGTATTTATGGGAGGATATTCCCGTTTCCAACGAAGGCCTGAAAGGACTCCAAATATCCACTTGCAGATTCTGCAAAAACACAGTTTCAAAACTGCTCTATCAAAAGGAAGGCTTATCTCTCCGAGTTGAATGCACACATCATAAAGAGGTTTCTGAGAATGCTTCTGCCTGGTTTATAAGTGAAGATATATCCTTTTCCACCATAGGCCTCAAAGCGCTCCAAATGAACACTTGCAGATTCTACAAAAAGAGTGTTTCAAAACTGCTCTTTCAAAAGAAGTGTTCAACTCTGTGAGGTGGATTCATACTACACAAAGCAGTTTCACAGAACGCTTCTGTTTAGTTTCTATGGGAAGATATTCCCGTTTCCAACGAAGGCCTGAAAGGGCTCCAAATAACCACTTGCAGATTCTGCAAAAATAGAGTTTCAAAACTGCTCTGTCAAAAGAAAGGCTTATCTCTCCGAGTTGAATGCACACATCATAAAGAGGTTTCTGAGAATGCTTCTGCCTGGTTTATAAGTGAATATATTTCCTTTTCCACCATAGGCCTCAAAGCGCTCCAAATGAACACTTGCAGATTCTACAAAAAGAGTGTTTCAAAACAGCTCTTTCAAAGGAAGTGTTCAACTCTGTGAGTTGGATTCATACTACACAAAGCAGTTTCACAGAACGCTTCTGTTTAGTTTTTATGGGAAGATATTCCCGTTTCCAACGAAGGCCTGAAAGGGCTCCAAATATTCACTTGCAAATTCTGCAAAAACAGAGTTTCAAAACTGCTCTGTCAAAAGGAAGGCTTATCTCTCTGAGTTGAATGCAGACATCATAAAGAGGTTTCTGAGAATGCTTCTGCCTGGTTTATATGTGAAGATATTTCCTTTTCCACCATAGGCCTCAAAGCGCTCCAAATGAACACTTGCAGATTCTACAAAAAGAGTGTTTCATTACTGCTCTAGCAAAGGAAAGGTTCAACTCTGTGAGTTGAACACACACATCACAAAGCAGTTTGTGAGAATGCTTCTGTCCAGTTTTTATTGGAAGATATTCCCGCTTCTAACAAAGGCCTGAAAGAGCTCCAAATATCCACTTGCAGATGCTGCAAAAAGACTCTTTCCAAACTGCTCCATGAAAAGGAATGTTCAACTCTGTGAGTTGAACGCACACTTCATAATGAAGTTTCAAAGAATGCTTCTGTCTAGGTTTTATGTGAAGATATTTCCTTTTCCACCATAGGCCTCAAAGCGCTCCAAATGAACACTTGCAGATTCTACAAAAAGAGTGTTTCAAAACTGCTCTTTCAAAAGAAGTGTTCAAGTCTGTGAGTTGGATTCATACTTCACAAAGCAGTTTCACAGAACGCTTCTGTTTAGTTTTTATGGGAAGATATTCCCGTTTCCAACGAAGGCCTGAAATGGCTCCAAATAACCACTTGCAGATTCTGCACAAACACAGTTTCAAAACTGCTCTATCAAAAGGAAGGCTTATCTCTCCGAGCTGAATGCACACATCATAAAGAGGTTTCTGAGAATGCTTCTCCCTGGTTTATAAGTGAAGATATTTCCTTTTCCACTATAGGCCTCAAAGCGCTCCAAATGAACACTTGCAGATTCTACAAAAAGAGTGTTTCAAAACAGCTCTTTCAAAGGAAGTGTTCAACTCTGTGAGTTGGATTCATACTACACAAAGCAGTTTCACAGAACGCTTCTCTTTAGTTTTTATGGGAAGATATTCCCGTTTCCAACGAAGGCCTGAAAGGGCTCAAAATATCCACTTGCAGATTCTGCAAAAATAGAGTTTCAAAACTGCTCTGTTAAAAGGAAGGCTTATCTCTCTGAGTTGTATGCAGACATCATAAAGAGGTTTCTGAGAATGCTTCTGCCTGGTTTATATGTGAAGATATTTCCTTTTCCACCATAGGCCTCAAAGCGCTCCAAATGAACACTTGCAGATTCTACAAAAGGAGTGTTTCATAACTGCTCTAGCAAAGGAAATGTTCAACTCTGTGAGTTGAACACACACATCACAAAGCAGTTTGTGAGAATGCTTCTCTCCAGTTTTTAAGAGAAGATATTCCCGCTTCTAACAAAGGCCTGAAAGAACTCCAAATATCCACTTGCAGATGCTGCAAAAAGACTCTTTCCAAACTGCTCCATGAAAAGGAATGTTCAACTCTGTGAGTTGAATGCACACATCATAAAGAAGTTTCAAAGAATGCTTTTATCTAGGTTTTATGTGAAGATATTTCCTTTTCCACCATAGGCCTCAAAGCGCTCCAAATGAACACTTGCAGATTCTACAAAAAGAGTGTTTCAAAACTGCTCTTTCAAAAGAAGTGTTCAACTCTGTGAGTTAGATTCATACTTCACAAAGCAGTTTCACAGAACGCTTCTGTTTAGTTTTTATGGGAAGATATTCCCGTTTCTAACGAAGGCCTGAAAGGGCTCCAAATATCCACTTGCAAATTCGGCAAAAATAGAGTTTCAAAACTGCTCTGTCAAAAGGAAGGTTCAACTCTGTGAGTTGAATGCACACATCATAAAGAAGTTTCAAAGTATGCTTCTGTCTAGGTTTTATGTGAAGATATTTCCTTTTCCACCATAGGCCTCAAAGCGCTCCAAAT
The DNA here is from genome assembly GCF_028885625.2 of Pongo pygmaeus. Lineage (NCBI taxonomy): Eukaryota > Metazoa > Chordata > Mammalia > Primates > Hominidae > Pongo > Pongo pygmaeus. Next base: position 25,067,759 of record NC_085930.1, read on the forward strand.
GAACACTTGCAGATTCTACAAAAAGAGTGTTTCATAACTGCTCTAGCAAAGGAAAGGTTCAACTCTGTGAGTTGAACACACACATCACAAAGCAGTTTGTGAGAATGCTTCTGTCCAGTTTTTATTGGAAGATATTCCCGCTTCTAACAAAGGCCTGAAAGAGCTCCAAATATCCACTTGCAGATGCTGCAAAAAGACTCTTTCCAAACTGCTCCATGAAAAGGAAGGTTCAACTCTGTGAGTTGAATGCACACATCATAAAAAAGTTTCAAAGAATGCTTCTGTCTAGGTTTTATGTGAAGATATTTCCTTTTCCACCATAGGCCTCAAAGCGCTCCAAATGAACACTTGCAGATTCTGCAAAAAGAGTGTTTCAAAACTGCTATTTCAAAAGAAGTGTTCAACTCTGTGAGTTGGATTCATACTTCACAAAGCAGTTTCACAGAACGCTTCTGTTTAGTATTTTTGGGAAGATATTCCCGTTTCCAACGAAGGCCTGAAAGGACTCCAAATATCCACTTGCAGATTCTGCAAAAACACAGTTTCAAAACTGCTCTATCAAAAGGAAGGCTTATCTCTCCGAGTTGAATGCACACATCATAAAGAGGTTTCTGAGAATGCTTCTGCCTGGTTTATATGTGAAGATATTTCCTTTTCCACCATAGGCCTCAAAGCGCTCCAAATGAACACTTGCAGATTCTACAAAAAGAGCGTTTCAAAACTCGTCTTTCAAAAGAAGTGTTCAACTCTGTGAGTTGGATTCATACTTCACAAAGCAGTTTCACAGAACGCTTCTGTTTAGTTTTTATGGGAAGATATTCCCGTTTCCAATGAAGGCCTGAAAGGGCTCCAAATATCCACTTGCAGATTCTGCCAAAACAGAGTTTCAAAACTGCTCTATCAAAAGGAAGGCTTATCGCTCCGAGTTGAATGCACACATCATAAAGAGTTTTCTGAGAATGCTTCTGCCTGGTTTATAAGTGAAGATATTTCCTTTTCCACCATAGGCCTCAAAGCGCTCCAAATGAACACTTGCAGATTCTACAAAAAGAGTGTTTCAAAACAGCTCTTTCAAAGGAAGTGTTCAACTCTGTGATTTGGATTCATACTACACAAAGCAGTTTCACAGAACGCTTCTGTTTAGTTTTTATGGGAAGATATTCCCGTTTCCAACGAAGGCCTGAAAGGGCTCCAAATATCCACTTGCAAATTCTGCAAAAATAGAGTTTCAAAACTGCTCTGTCAAAAGGAAGGCTTATCTCTCTGAGTTGAATGCAGACATCATAAAGAGGTTTCTGAGAATGCTTCTGCCTGGTTTATATGTGAAGATATTTCCTATTCCACCATAGGCCTCAAAGCGCTCCAAATGAACACTTGCAGATTCTACAAAAAGAGTGTTTCATAACTGCTCTAGCAAAGGAAAGGTTCAACTCTGTGAGTTGAACACACACATCACAAAGCAGTTTGTGAGAATGCTTCTGTCCAGTTTTTATTGGAAGATATTCCCGCTTCTAACAAAGGCCTGAAAGAGCTCCAAATATCCACTTGTAGATGCTGCAAAAAGACTCTTTCCAAACTGCTCCATGAAAAGGAAGGTTCAACTCCGTGAGTTGAATGCACACATCATAAAGAAGTTTCAGAGAATGCTTCTGTCTAGGTTTTATGTGAAGATATTTCCTTTTCCACCATAGGCCTCAAAGCGCTCCAAATGAACACTTGCAGATTCTACAAAAAGAGTGTTTCAAAACTGCTATTTCAAAAGAAGTGTTCAACTCTGTGAGTTGGATTCATACTTCACAAAGCAGTTTCACAGAACGCTTCTGTTTAGTATTTTTGGGAAGATATTCCCGTTTCCAACGAAGGCCTGAAAGGACTCCAAATATCCACTTACAGATTCTGCAAAAACACACTTTCAAAACTGCTCTATCAAAAGAAAGGCTTATCTCTCGGAGTTGAATGCACACATCATAAAGAGGTTTCTGAGAATGCTTCTGCCTGGTTTATAAGTGAAGATATTTCCTTTTCCACCATACGCCTCAAAGCGCTCCAAATGAACACTTGCAGATTCTACAAAAAGAGCGTTTCAAAACTCTTCTTTCAAAAGAAGTGTTCAACTCTGTGAGTTGGATTCATACTTCACAAAGCAGTTTCACAGAACGCATCTGTTTAGTTTTTATGGGAAGATATTCCCGTTTCCAAAGAAGGCCTGAAAAGGCTCCAAATATCCACTTGCAGATTCTGCCAAAACAGAGTTTCAAAACTGCTCTATCAAAAGGAGGGTTTATAGCTCTGAGTTGAATGCACACATCATAAAGAGTTTTCTGAGAATGCTTCTGCCTGGTTTATAAGTGAAGATATTTCCTTTTCCACCATAGGCCTCAAAGCGCTCCAAATGAACACTTGCAGATTCTACAAAAAGAGTGTTTCAAAACAGCTCTTTCAAAGGAAGTGTTCAACTCTGTGAGTTGTATTCATACTACACAAAGCAGTTTCACAGAACGCTTCTGTTTAGCTTTTATGGGAAGTTATTCCCGTTTCCAACGAAGGCCTGAAAGGGCTCCAAATATCCACTTGCAAATTCTGCAAAAATAGAGTTTCAAAACTGCTCTGTCAAAAGGAAGGCTTATCTCTCTGAGTTGAATGCAGACATCATAAAGAGGTTTCTGAGAATCCTTCTGCCTGGTTTATATGTGAAGATATTTCCTTTTCCACCGTAGGCCTCAAAGCGCTCCAAATGAACACTTGCAGATTCTACAAAAAGAGTGTTTCATAACTGCTCTAGCAAAGGAAAGGTTCAACTCTGTGAGTTGAACACACACATCACAAAGCAGTTTGTGAGAATGCTTCTGTCCAGTTTTTATTGGAAGATATTCCCGCTTCTAACAAAGGCCTGAAAGAGCTCCAAATATCCACTTGCAGATGCTGCAAAAAGACTCTTTCCAAACTGCTCCATGAAAAGGAATGTTCAACTCTGTGAGTTGAATGCACACATCATAAAGAAGTTTCAAAGAATGCTTCTGTCTAGGTTTTATGTGAAGATATTTCCTTTTCCACCATAGGCCTCAAAGCGCTCCAAATGAACACTTGCAGATTCTACAAAAAGAGTGTTTCAAAACCGCTCTTTCAAAAGAAGTGTTCAACTCTGTGAGTTGGATTCATACTTCACAAAGCAGTTTCACAGAACGCTTCTGTTTAGTATTTATGGGAAGATATTCCCGTTTCCAACGAAGGCCTGAAAGGACTCCAAATATCCACTTCCAGATTCTGCAAAAACACAGTTTCAAAACTGCTCTATCAAAAGGAAGGCTTATCTCTCCGAGTTGAATGCACACATCATAAAGAGGTTTCTGAGAATGCTTCTGCCTGGTTTATAAGTGAAGATATATCCTTTTCCACCATAGGCCTCAAAGCGCTCCAAATGAACACTTGCAGATTCTACAAAAAGAGTGTTTCAAAACTGCTCTTTCAAAAGAAGTGTTCAACTCTGTGAGTTGGATTCATACTTCACAAAGCAGTTTCACAGAACGCTTCTGTTTAGTTTCTATGGGAATATATTCCCGTTTCCAACGAAGGCCTGAAAGGGCTCCAAATAACCACTTGCAGATTCTGCAAAAATAGAGTTTCAAAACTGCTCTGTCAAAAGGAAGGCTTATCTCACTGAGTTGAATGCAGACATCATAAAGAAGTTTCTGAGAATGCTTCTGCCTGGTTTATATGTGAAGATATTTCCTTTTCCACCATAGGCCTCAAAGCGCTCCAAATGAACACTTGCAGATTCTACAAAAAGAGTGTTTCATAACTGCTCTAGCAAAGGAAAGGTTCAACTCTGTGAGTTGAACACACACATCACAAAGCAGTTTGTGAGAATGCTTCTGTCCAGTTTTTATTGGAAGATATTCCCGCTTCTAACAAAGGCCTGAAAGAGCTCCAAATATCCACTTGCAGATGCTGCAAAAAGACTCTTTCCAAACTGCTCCATGAAAAGGAAGGTTCAACTCTGTGAGTTGAATGCACACATCATAAAGAAGTTTCAAAGAATGCTTCTGTCTAGGTTTTATGTGAAGATATTTCCTTTTCCACCATAGGCCTCAAAGCGCTCCAAATGAACACTTGCAGATTCTACAAAAAGAGTGTTTCAAAACTGATCTTTCAAAAGAAGTGTTCAACTCTGTGAGTTGGATTCATACTTCACAAAGCAGTTTCACAGAACGCTTCTGTTTAGTATTTATGGGAGGATATTCCCGTTTCCAACGAAGGCCTGAAAGGACTCCAAATATCCACTTGCAGATTCTGTAAAAACACAGTTTCAAAACTGCTCTATCAGAAGGAAGGCTTATCTCTCCGAGTTGAATGCACACATCATAAAGAGGTTTCTGAGAATGCTTCTGCCTGGTTTATAAGTGAAGATATATCCTTTTCCACCATAGGCCTCAAAGCGCTCCAAATGAACACTTGCAGATTCTACAAAAAGAGTGTTTCATAACTGCTCTAGCAAAGGAAAGGTTCAGCTCTCTGAGTTGAACACACACATCACAAAGCAGTTTGTGAGAATGCTTCTGTCCAGTTTTTATTGGAAGATATTCCCGCTTCTAACAAAGGCCTGAAAGAGCTCCAAATATCCACTTGCAGATGCTGCAAAAAGAGTCTTTCCAAACTGCTCCATGAAAAGGAAGGTTCAACTCTGTGAGTTGAATGCACACATCATAAAGAAGTTTCAAAGAATGCTTCTGTCTAGGTTTTATGTGAAGATATTTCCTTTTCCACCATAGGCCTCAAAGCGCTCCAAATGAACACTTGCAGATTCTACAAAAAGAGTGTTTCAAAACTGCTCTTTCAAAAGAAGTGTTCAACTCTGTGAGTTGGATTCATACTTCACAAAGCAGTTTCACAGAACGCTTCTGTTTAGTATTTATGGGAGGATATTCCCGTTTCCAACGAAGGCCTGAAAGGACTCCAAATATCCACTTGCAGATTCTGCAAAAACACAGTTTCAAAACTGCTCTATCAAAAGGAAGGCTTATCTCTCCGAGTTGAATGCACACATCATAAAGAGGTTTCTGAGAATGCTTCTGCCTGGTTTATAAGTGAAGATATATCCTTTTCCACCATAGGCCTCAAAGCGCTCCAAATGAACACTTGCAGATTCTACAAAAAGAGTGTTTCAAAACTGCACTTTCAAAAGAAGTGTTCAACTCTGTGAGGTGGATTCATACTACACAAAGCAGTTTCACAGAACGCTTCTGTTTAGTTTCTATGGGAAGATATTCCCGTTTCCAACGAAGGCCTGAAAGGGCTCCAAATAACCACTTGCAGATTCTGCAAAAATAGAGTTTCAAAACTGCTCTGTCAAAAGGAAGGCTTATCTCTCTGAGTTGAATGCAGACATCATAAAGAAGTTTCTGAGAATGCTTCTGCCTGGTTTATATGTGAAGACATTTCCTTTTCCACCATAGGCCTCAAATCGCTCCAAATGAACACTTGCAGATTCTACAAAAAGAGTGTTTCATAACTGCTCTAGCAAAGGAAAGGTTCAACTCTGTGAGTTGAACACACACATCACAAAGCAGTTTGTGAGAATGCTTCTGTCCAGTTTTTATTGGAAGATATTCCCGCTTCTAACAAAGGTCTGAAAGAGCTCCAAATATCCACTTGCAGATGCTGCAAAAAGACTCTTTCCAAACTGCTCCATGAAAAGGAAGGTTCAACTCTGTGAGTTGAATGCACACATCATAAAGAAGTTTCAAAGAATGCTTCTGTCTAGGTTTTATGTGAAGATATTTCCTTTTCCACCATAGGCCTCAAAGCGCTCCAAATGAACATTTGCAGACTCTACAAAAAGAGTGTTTCAAAACTGCTCTTTCAAAAGAAGTGTTCAACTCTGTGAGTTGGATTCATACTTCACAAAGCAGTTTCACAGAGCGCTTCTGTTTAGTATTTTTGGGAAGATATTCCCGTTTCCAACGAAGGCCTGAAAGGACTCCAAATATCCACTTGCAGATTCTGCAAAAACACAGTTTCAAAACTGCTCTATCAAAAGAAAGGCTTATCTCTCCGAGTTGAATGCACACATCATAAAGAGGTTTCTGAGAATGCTTCTGCCTGGTTTATAAGTGAAGATATTTCCTTTTCCACCATAGGCCTCAAAGCGCTCCAAATGAACACTTGCAGATTCTATAAAAAGAGCGTTTCAAAACTCTTCTTTCAAAAGAAGTGTTCAACTCTGTGAGGTGGATTCATACTTCACAAAGCAGTTTCACAGAACGCTTCTGTTTAGTTTTTATGGGAAGATGTTCCCGTTTCCAACGAAGGCCTGAAAGGGCTCCAAATATCCACTTGCAGATTCTGCCAAAACAGAGTTTCAAAACTGCTCTATCAAAAGGAAGGCTTATCGCTCCGAGTTGAATGCACACATCATAAAGAGTTTTCTGAGAATGCTTCTGCCTGGTTTATAAGTGAAGATATTTCCTTTTCCACCATAGGCCTCAAAGCGCTCCAAATGAACACTTGCAGATTCTACAAAAAGAGTGTTTCAAAACAGCTCTTTCAAAGGAAGTGTTCAACTCTGTGAGTTGGATTCATACTACACAAAGCAGTTTCACAGAACGCTTCTGTTTAGTTTTTATGGGAAGATATTCCCGTTTCCAACGAAGGCCTGAAAGGGCTCCAAATATCCACTTGCAAATTCTGCAAAAATAGAGTTTCAAAACTGCTCTGCCAAAAGGAAGGCTTATCTCTCTGAGTTGAATGCAGACATCATAAAGAGGTTTCTGAGAATGCTTCTCCCTGGTTTATATGTGAAGATATTTCCTTTTCCACCGTAGGTCTCAAAGCGCTCCAAATGAACACTTGCAGATTCTACAAAAAGAGTGTTCATAACTGCTCTAGCAAAGGAAAGGTTCAACTCTGTGAGTTGAACACACACATCACAAAGCAGTTTGTGAGAATGCTTCTGTCCAGTTTTTATTGGAAGATATTCCCGCTTCTAACAAAGGCCTGAAAGAGCTCCAAATATCCACTTGCAGATGCTGCAAAAAGACTCTTTCCAAACTGCTCCATGAAAAGGAATGTTCAACTCTGTGAGTTGAATGCACACATCATAAAGAAGTTTCAAAGAATGCTTCTGTCTAGGTTTTATGTGAAGATATTTCCTTTTCCACCATAGGCCTCAAAGCGCTCCAAATGAACACTTGCAGATTCTACAAAAAGAGTGTTTCAAAACTGCTCTTTCAAAAGAAGTGTTCAACTCTGTGAGTTGGATTCATACTTCACAAAGCAGTTTCACAGAACGCTTCTGTTTAGTATTTATGGGAGGATATTCCCGTTTCCAACGAAGGCCTGAAAGGACTCCAAATATCCACTTGCAGATTCTGCAAAAACACAGTTTCAAAACTGCTCTATCAAAAGGAAGGCTTATCTCTCCGAGTTGAATGCAGACATCATAAAGAGGTTTCTGAGAATGCTTCTGCCTGGTTTATAAGTGAAGATATATCCTTTTCCACCATAGGCCTCAAAGCGCTCCAAATGAACACTTGCAGATTCTACAAAAAGAGTGTTTCAAAACTGCTCTTTCAAAAGAAGTGTTCAACTCTGTGAGGTGGATTCATACTACACAAAGCAGTTTCACAGAACGCTTCTGTTTAGTTTCTATGGGAAGATATTCCCGTTTCCAACGAAGGCCTGAAACGGCTCCAAATAACCACTTGCAGATTCTGCAAAAATAGAGTTTCAAAACTGCTCTGTCAAAAGGAAGGCTTATCTCTCTGAGTTGAATGCAGACATCATAAAGAAGTTTCTGAGAATGCTTCTGCCTGGTTTATATGTGAAGACATTTCCTTTTCCACCATAGGCCTCAAATCGCTCCAAATGAACACTTGCAGATTCTACAAAAAGAGTGTTTCATAACTGCTCTAGCAAAGGAAAGGTTCAACTCTGTGAGTTGAACACACACATCCCAAAGCAGTTTGTGAGAATGCTTCTGTCCAGTTTTTATTGGAAGATATTCCCGCTTCTAACAAAGGTCTGAAAGAGCTCCAAATATCCACTTGCAGATGCTGCAAAAAGAGTCTTTCCAAACTGCTCCATGAAAAGGAAGGTTCAACTCTGTGAGTTGAATGCACACATCATAAAGAAGTTTCAAAGAATGCTTCTGTCTAGGTTTTATGTGAAGATATTTCCTTTTCCACCATAGGCCTCAAAGCGCTCCAAATGAACACTTGCAGATTCTACAAAAAGAGTGTTTCATCACTGCTCTTTCAAAAGAAGTGTTCAACTCTGTGAGTTGGATTCATACTTCACAAAGCAGTTTCACAGAACGCTTCTGTTTAGTATTTATGGGAAGATATTCCCGTTTCCAACGAAGGCCTGAAAGGAATCCAAATATCCACTTGCAGATTCTGCAAAAACACAGTTTCAAAACTGCTCTATCAAAAGGAAGGCTTATCTCTCCGAGTTGAATGCACACATCATAAAGAGGTTTCTGAGAATGCTTCTGCCTGGTTTATAAGTGAAGATATATCCTTTTCCACCATAGGCCTCAAAGCGCTCCAAATGAACACTTGCAGATTCTACAAAAAGAGTGTTTCAAAACTGCTCTTTCAAAAGAAGTGTTCAACTCTGTGAGGTGGATTCATACTTCACAAAGCAGTTTCACAGAACGCTTCTGTTTAGTTTCTATGGGAATATATTCCCGTTTCCAACGAAGGCCTGAAAGGGCTCCAAATAACCACTTGCAGATTCTGCAAAAACACACTTTCAAAACTGCTCTATCAAAAGAAAGGCTTATCTCTCCGAGTTGAATGCACACATCATAAAGAGGTTTCTGAGAATGCTTCTGCCTGGTTTATAAGTGAAGATATTTCCTTTTCCACCATAGGCCTCAAAGCGCTCCAAATGAACACTTGCAGATTCTACAAAAAGAGTGTTTCAAAACAGCTCTTTCAAAGGAAGTGTTCAACTCTGTGAGTTGGATTCATACTACACAAAGCAGTTTCACAGAACGCTTCTGTTTAGTTTTTATGGGAAGATATTCCCGTTTCCAACGAAGGCCTGAAAGGGCTCCAAATATTCACTTGCAAATTCTGCAAAAACAGAGTTTCAAAACTGCTCTGTCAAAAGGAAGGCTTATCTCTCTGAGTTGAATGCAGACATCATAAAGAGGTTTCTGAGAATGCTTCTGCCTGGTTTATATGTGAAGATATTTCCTTTTCCACCATAGGCCTCAAAGCGCTCCAAATGAACACTTGCAGATTCTACAAAAAGAGTGTTTCATTACTGCTCTAGCAAAGGAAAGGTTCAACTCTGTGAGTTGAACACACACATCACAAAGCAGTTTGTGAGAATGCTTCTGTCCAGTTTTTATTGGAAGATATTCCCGCTTCTAACAAAGGCCTGAAAGAGCTCCAAATATCCACTTGCAGATGCTGCAAAAAGACTCTTTCCAAACTGCTCCATGAAAAGGAATGTTCAACTCTGTGAGTTGAACGCACACATCATAATGAAGTTTCAAAGAATGCTTCTGTCTAGGTTTTATGTGAAGATATTTCCTTTTCCACCATAGGCCTCAAAGCGCTCCAAATGAACACTTGCAGATTCTAGAAAAAGAGTGTTTCAAAACTGCTCTTTCAAAAGAAGTGTTCAAGTCTGTGAGTTGGATTCATACTTCACAAAGCAGTTTCACAGAACGCTTCTGTTTAGTTTTTATGGGAAGATATTCCCGTTTCCAACGAAGGCCTGAAATGGCTCCAAATAACCACTTGCAGATTCTGCACAAACACAGTTTCAAAACTGCTCTATCAAAAGGAAGGCTTATCTCTCCGAGCTGAATGCACACATCATAAAGAGGTTTCTGAGAATGCTTCTCCCTGGTTTATAAGTGAAGATATTTCCTTTTCCACTATAGGCCTCAAAGCGCTCCAAATGAACACTTGCAGATTCTACAAAAAGAGTGTTTCAAAACAGCTCTTTCAAAGGAAGTGTTCAACTCTGTGAGTTGGATTCATACTACACAAAGCAGTTTCACAGAACGCTTCTCTTTAGTTTTTATGGGAAGATATTCCCGTTTCCAACGAAGGCCTGAAAGGGCTCAAAATATCCACTTGCAGATTCTGCAAAAATAGAGTTTCAAAACTGCTCTGTTAAAAGGAAGGCTTATCTCTCTGAGTTGTATGCAGACATCATAAAGAGGTTTCTGAGAATGCTTCTGCCTGGTTTATATGTGAAGATATTTCCTTTTCCACCATAGGCCTCAAAGCGCTCCAAATGAACACTTGCAGATTCTACAAAAGGAGTGTTTCATAACTGCTCTAGCAAAGGAAATGTTCAACTCTGTGAGTTGAACACACACATCACAAAGCAGTTTGTGAGAATGCTTCTCTCCAGTTTTTAAGAGAAGATATTCCCGCTTCTAACAAAGGCCTGAAAGAACTCCAAATATCCACTTGCAGATGCTGCAAAAAGACTCTTTGCAAACTGCTCCATGAAAAGGAAGGTTCAACTCTGTGAGTTGAATGCACACATCATAAAGAAGTTTCAAAGAATGCTTTTATCTAGGTTTTATGTGAAGATATTTCCTTTTCCACCATAGGCCTCAAAGCGCTCCAAATGAACACTTGCAGATTCTACAAAAAGAGTGTTTCAAAACTGCTCTTTCAAAAGAAGTGTTCAACTCTGTGAGTTAGATTCATACTTCACAAAGCAGTTTCACAGAACGCTTCTGTTTAGTTTTTATGGGAAGATATTCCCGTTTCTAACGAAGGCCTGAAAGGGCTCCAAATATCCACTTGCAAATTCGGCAAAAATAGAGTTTCAAAACTGCTCTGTCAAATGGAAGGTTCAACTCTGTGAGTTGAATGCACACATCATAAAGAAGTTTCAAAGTATGCTTCTGTCTAGGTTTTATGTGAAGATATATCCTTTTCCACCATAGGCCTCAAAGCGCTACAAATGAAGACTTGCAGATTCTACAAAAAGAGTGTTTCAAAACTGCTCTTTCAAAAGAAGTGTTCAACTCTGTGAGGTGGATTCATACTTCACAAAGCAGTTTCACAGAACGCTTCTGTTTAGTTTCTATGGGAATATATTCCCGTTTCCAACGAAGGCCTGAAAGGGCTCCAAATAACCACTTGCAGATTCTGCAAAAAAAGAGTTTCAAAACTGCTCTGTCAAAAGGAAGGCTTATCTCTCTGAGTTGAATGCAGACATCATAAAGAAGTTTCTGAGAATGCTTCTGCCTGGTTTATATGTGAAGATATTTCCTTTTCCACCGTAGGCCTCAAAGCGCTCCAAATGAACACTTGCAGATTCTACAAAAAGAGTGTTTCATAACTGCTCTAGCAAAGGAAAGGTTCAACTCTCTGAGTTGAACACACACATCACAAAGCAGTTTGTGAGAATGCTTCTGTCCAGTTTTTATTGGAAGATATTCCCGCTTCTAACAAAGGCCTGAAAGAGCTCCAAATATCCACTTGCAGATGCTGCAAAAAGACTCTTTCCAAACTGCTCCATGAAAAGGAAGGTTCAACTCTGTGAGTTGAATGCACACATCATAAAGAAGTTTCAAAGAATGCTTCTGTCTAGGTTTTATGTGAAGATATTTCCTTTTCCACCATAGGCCTCAAAGCGCTCCAAATGAACACTTGCAGATTCTACAAAAAGAGTGTTTCAAAACTGCTCTTTCAAAAGAAGTGTTCAACTCTGTGAGTTGGATTCATACTTCACAAAGCAGTTTCACAGAACGCTTCTGTTTAGTATTTATGGGAGGATATTCCCGTTTCCAACGAAGGCCTGAAAGGACTCCAAATATCCACTTGCAGATTCTGCAAAAACACAGTTTCAAAACTGCTCTATCAAAAGGAAGGCTTATCTCTCCGAGTTGAATGCACACATCATAAAGAGGTTTCTGAGAATGCTTCTGCCTGGTTTATAAGTGAAGATATATCCTTTTCCACCATAGGCCTCAAAGCGCTCCAAATGAACACTTGCAGATTCTACAAAAAGAGTGTTTCAAAACTGCTCTTTCAAAAGAAGTGTTCAACTCTGTGAGGTGGATTCATACTACACAAAGCAGTTTCACAGAACGCTTCTGTTTAGTTTCTATGGGAAGATATTCCCGTTTCCAACGAAGGCCTGAAAGGGCTCCAAATAACCACTTGCAGATTCTGCAAAAATAGAGTTTCAAAACTGCTCTGTCAAAAGAAAGGCTTATCTCTCCGAGTTGAATGCACACATCATAAAGAGGTTTCTGAGAATGCTTCTGCCTGGTTTATAAGTGAAGATATATCCTTTTCCACCATAGGCCTCAAAGCGCTCCAAATGAACACTTGCAGATTCTACAAAAAGAGTGTTTCAAAACTGCTCTTTCAAAAGAAGTGTTCAACTCTGTGAGGTGGATTCATACTACACAAAGCAGTTTCACAGAACGCTTCTGTTTAGTTTCTATGGGAAGATATTCCCGTTTCCAACGAAGGCCTGAAAGGGCTCCAAATAACCACTTGCAGATTCTGCAAAAATAGAGTTTCAAAACTGCTCTGTCAAAAGGAAGGCTTATCTCTCTGAGTTGAATGCAGACATCATAAAGAAGTTTCTGAGAATGCTTCTGCCTGGTTTATATGTGAAGACATTTCCTTTTCCACCATAGGCCTCAAATCGCTCCAAATGAACACTTGCAGATTCTACAAAAAGAGTGTTTCATAACTGCTCTAGCAAAGGAAAGGTTCAACTCTGTGAGTTGAACACACACATCCCAAAGCAGTTTGTGAGAATGCTTCTGTCCAGTTTTTATTGGAAGATATTCCCGCTTCTAACAAAGGTCTGAAAGAGCTCCAAATATCCACTTGCAGATGCTGCAAAAAGAGTCTTTCCAAACTGCTCCATGAAAAGGAAGGTTCAACTCTGTGAGTTGAATGCACACATCATAAAGAAGTTTCAAAGAATGCTTCTGTCTAGGTTTTATGTGAAGATATTTCCTTTTCCACCATAGGCCTCAAAGCGCTCCAAATGAACACTTGCAGATTCTACAAAAAGAGTGTTTCATCACTGCTCTTTCAAAAGAAGTGTTCAACTCTGTGAGTTGGATTCATACTTCACAAAGCAGTTTCACAGAACGCTTCTGTTTAGTATTTATGGGAAGATATTCCCGTTTCCAACGAAGGCCTGAAAGGAATCCAAATATCCACTTGCAGATTCTGCAAAAACACAGTTTCAAAACTGCTCTATCAAAAGGAAGGCTTATCTCTCCGAGTTGAATGCACACATCATAAAGAGGTTTCTGAGAATGCTTCTGCCTGGTTTATAAGTGAAGATATATCCTTTTCCACCATAGGCCTCAAAGCGCTCCAAATGAACACTTGCAGATTCTACAAAAAGAGTGTTTCAAAACTGCTCTTTCAAAAGAAGTGTTCAACTCTGTGAGGTGGATTCATACTTCACAAAGCAGTTTCACAGAACGCTTCTGTTTAGTTTCTATGGGAATATATTCCCGTTTCCAACGAAGGCCTGAAAGGGCTCCAAATAACCACTTGCAGATTCTGCAAAAACACACTTTCAAAACTGCTCTATCAAAAGAAAGGCTTATCTCTCCGAGTTGAATGCACACATCATAAAGAGGTTTCTGAGAATGCTTCTGCCTGGTTTATAAGTGAAGATATTTCCTTTTCCACCATAGGCCTCAAAGCGCTCCAAATGAACACTTGCAGATTCTACAAAAAGAGTGTTTCAAAACAGCTCTTTCAAAGGAAGTGTTCAACTCTGTGAGTTGGATTCATACTACACAAAGCAGTTTCACAGAACGCTTCTGTTTAGTTTTTATGGGAAGATATTCCCGTTTCCAACGAAGGCCTGAAAGGGCTCCAAATATTCACTTGCAAATTCTGCAAAAACAGAGTTTCAAAACTGCTCTGTCAAAAGGAAGGCTTATCTCTCTGAGTTGAATGCAGACATCATAAAGAGGTTTCTGAGAATGCTTCTGCCTGGTTTATATGTGAAGATATTTCCTTTTCCACCATAGGCCTCAAAGCGCTCCAAATGAACACTTGCAGATTCTACAAAAAGAGTGTTTCATTACTGCTCTAGCAAAGGAAAGGTTCAACTCTGTGAGTTGAACACACACATCACAAAGCAGTTTGTGAGAATGCTTCTGTCCAGTTTTTATTGGAAGATATTCCCGCTTCTAACAAAGGCCTGAAAGAGCTCCAAATATCCACTTGCAGATGCTGCAAAAAGACTCTTTCCAAACTGCTCCATGAAAAGGAATGTTCAACTCTGTGAGTTGAACGCACACATCATAATGAAGTTTCAAAGAATGCTTCTGTCTAGGTTTTATGTGAAGATATTTCCTTTTCCACCATAGGCCTCAAAGCGCTCCAAATGAACACTTGCAGATTCTAGAAAAAGAGTGTTTCAAAACTGCTCTTTCAAAAGAAGTGTTCAAGTCTGTGAGTTGGATTCATACTTCACAAAGCAGTTTCACAGAACGCTTCTGTTTAGTTTTTATGGGAAGATATTCCCGTTTCCAACGAAGGCCTGAAATGGCTCCAAATAACCACTTGCAGATTCTGCACAAACACAGTTTCAAAACTGCTCTATCAAAAGGAAGGCTTATCTCTCCGAGCTGAATGCACACATCATAAAGAGGTTTCTGAGAATGCTTCTCCCTGGTTTATAAGTGAAGATATTTCCTTTTCCACTATAGGCCTCAAAGCGCTCCAAATGAACACTTGCAGATTCTACAAAAAGAGTGTTTCAAAACAGCTCTTTCAAAGGAAGTGTTCAACTCTGTGAGTTGGATTCATACTACACAAAGCAGTTTCACAGAACGCTTCTCTTTAGTTTTTATGGGAAGATATTCCCGTTTCCAACGAAGGCCTGAAAGGGCTCAAAATATCCACTTGCAGATTCTGCAAAAATAGAGTTTCAAAACTGCTCTGTTAAAAGGAAGGCTTATCTCTCTGAGTTGTATGCAGACATCATAAAGAGGTTTCTGAGAATGCTTCTGCCTGGTTTATATGTGAAGATATTTCCTTTTCCACCATAGGCCTCAAAGCGCTCCAAATGAACACTTGCAGATTCTACAAAAGGAGTGTTTCATAACTGCTCTAGCAAAGGAAATGTTCAACTCTGTGAGTTGAACACACACATCACAAAGCAGTTTGTGAGAATGCTTCTCTCCAGTTTTTAAGAGAAGATATTCCCGCTTCTAACAAAGGCCTGAAAGAACTCCAAATATCCACTTGCAGATGCTGCAAAAAGACTCTTTCCAAACTGCTCCATGAAAAGGAAGGTTCAACTCTGTGAGTTGAATGCACACATCATAAAGAAGTTTCAAAGAATGCTTTTATCTAGGTTTTATGTGAAGATATTTCCTTTTCCACCATAGGCCTCAAAGCGCTCCAAATGAACACTTGCAGATTCTACAAAAAGAGTGTTTCAAAACTGCTCTTTCAAAAGAAGTGTTCAACTCTGTGAGTTAGATTCATACTTCACAAAGCAGTTTCACAGAACGCTTCTGTTTAGTTTTTATGGGAAGATATTCCCGTTTCTAACGAAGGCCTGAAAGGGCTCCAAATATCCACTTGCAAATTCGGCAAAAATAGAGTTTCAAAACTGCTCTGTCAAATGGAAGGTTCAACTCTGTGAGTTGAATGCACACATCATAAAGAAGTTTCAAAGTATGCTTCTGTCTAGGTTTTATGTGAAGATATATCCTTTTCCACCATAGGCCTCAAAGCGCTACAAATGAAGACTTGCAGATTCTACAAAAAGAGTGTTTCAAAACTGCTCTTTCAAAAGAAGTGTTCAACTCTGTGAGGTGGATTCATACTTCACAAAGCAGTTTCACAGAACGCTTCTGTTTAGTTTCTATGGGAATATATTCCCGTTTCCAACGAAGGCCTGAAAGGGCTCCAAATAACCACTTGCAGATTCTGCAAAAAAAGAGTTTCAAAACTGCTCTGTCAAAAGGAAGGCTTATCTCTCTGAGTTGAATGCAGACATCATAAAGAAGTTTCTGAGAATGCTTCTGCCTGGTTTATATGTGAAGATATTTCCTTTTCCACCGTAGGCCTCAAAGCGCTCCAAATGAACACTTGCAGATTCTACAAAAAGAGTGTTTCATAACTGCTCTAGCAAAGGAAAGGTTCAACTCTCTGAGTTGAACACACACATCACAAAGCAGTTTGTGAGAATGCTTCTGTCCAGTTTTTATTGGAAGATATTCCCGCTTCTAACAAAGGCCTGAAAGAGCTCCAAATATCCACTTGCAGATGCTGCAAAAAGACTCTTTCCAAACTGCTCCATGAAAAGGAAGGTTCAACTCTGTGAGTTGAATGCACACATCATAAAGAAGTTTCAAAGAATGCTTCTGTCTAGGTTTTATGTGAAGATATTTCCTTTTCCACCATAGGCCTCAAAGCGCTCCAAATGAACACTTGCAGATTCTACAAAAAGAGTGTTTCAAAACTGCTCTTTCAAAAGAAGTGTTCAACTCTGTGAGTTGGATTCATACTTCACAAAGCAGTTTCACAGAACGCTTCTGTTTAGTATTTATGGGAGGATATTCCCGTTTCCAACGAAGGCCTGAAAGGACTCCAAATATCCACTTGCAGATTCTGCAAAAACACAGTTTCAAAACTGCTCTATCAAAAGGAAGGCTTATCTCTCCGAGTTGAATGCACACATCATAAAGAGGTTTCTGAGAATGCTTCTGCCTGGTTTATAAGTGAAGATATATCCTTTTCCACCATAGGCCTCAAAGCGCTCCAAATGAACACTTGCAGATTCTACAAAAAGAGTGTTTCAAAACTGCTCTTTCAAAAGAAGTGTTCAACTCTGTGAGGTGGATTCATACTACACAAAGCAGTTTCACAGAACGCTTCTGTTTAGTTTCTATGGGAAGATATTCCCGTTTCCAACGAAGGCCTGAAAGGGCTCCAAATAACCACTTGCAGATTCTGCAAAAATAGAGTTTCAAAACTGCTCTGTCAAAAGAAAGGCTTATCTCTCCGAGTTGAATGCACACATCATAAAGAGGTTTCTGAGAATGCTTCTGCCTGGTTTATAAGTGAATATATTTCCTTTTCCACCATAGGCCTCAAAGCGCTCCAAATGAACACTTGCAGATTCTACAAAAAGAGTGTTTCAAAACAGCTCTTTCAAAGGAAGTGTTCAACTCTGTGAGTTGGATTCATACTACACAAAGCAGTTTCACAGAACGCTTCTGTTTAGTTTTTATGGGAAGATATTCCCGTTTCCAACGAAGGCCTGAAAGGGCTCCAAATATTCACTTGCAAATTCTGCAAAAACAGAGTTTCAAAACTGCTCTGTCAAAAGGAAGGCTTATCTCTCTGAGTTGAATGCAGACATCATAAAGAGGTTTCTGAGAATGCTTCTGCCTGGTTTATATGTGAAGATATTTCCTTTTCCACCATAGGCCTCAAAGCGCTCCAAATGAACACTTGCAGATTCTACAAAAAGAGTGTTTCATTACTGCTCTAGCAAAGGAAAGGTTCAACTCTGTGAGTTGAACACACACATCACAAAGCAGTTTGTGAGAATGCTTCTGTCCAGTTTTTATTGGAAGATATTCCCGCTTCTAACAAAGGCCTGAAAGAGCTCCAAATATCCACTTGCAGATGCTGCAAAAAGACTCTTTCCAAACTGCTCCATGAAAAGGAATGTTCAACTCTGTGAGTTGAACGCACACATCATAATGAAGTTTCAAAGAATGCTTCTGTCTAGGTTTTATGTGAAGATATTTCCTTTTCCACCATAGGCCTCAAAGCGCTCCAAATGAACACTTGCAGATTCTACAAAAAGAGTGTTTCAAAACTGCTCTTTCAAAAGAAGTGTTCAAGTCTGTGAGTTGGATTCATACTTCACAAAGCAGTTTCACAGAACGCTTCTGTTTAGTTTTTATGGGAAGATATTCCCGTTTCCAACGAAGGCCTGAAATGGCTCCAAATAACCACTTGCAGATTCTGCACAAACACAGTTTCAAAACTGCTCTATCAAAAGGAAGGCTTATCTCTCCGAGCTGAATGCACACATCATAAAGAGGTTTCTGAGAATGCTTCTCCCTGGTTTATAAGTGAAGATATTTCCTTTTCCACTATAGGCCTCAAAGCGCTCCAAATGAACACTTGCAGATTCTACAAAAAGAGTGTTTCAAAACAGCTCTTTCAAAGGAAGTGTTCAACTCTGTGAGTTGGATTCATACTACACAAAGCAGTTTCACAGAACGCTTCTCTTTAGTTTTTATGGGAAGATATTCCCGTTTCCAACGAAGGCCTGAAAGGGCTCAAAATATCCACTTGCAGATTCTGCAAAAATAGAGTTTCAAAACTGCTCTGTTAAAAGGAAGGCTTATCTCTCTGAGTTGTATGCAGACATCATAAAGAGGTTTCTGAGAATGCTTCTGCCTGGTTTATATGTGAAGATATTTCCTTTTCCACCATAGGCCTCAAAGCGCTCCAAATGAACACTTGCAGATTCTACAAAAGGAGTGTTTCATAACTGCTCTAGCAAAGGAAATGTTCAACTCTGTGAGTTGAACACACACATCACAAAGCAGTTTGTGAGAATGCTTCTCTCCAGTTTTTAAGAGAAGATATTCCCGCTTCTAACAAAGGCCTGAAAGAACTCCAAATATCCACTTGCAGATGCTGCAAAAAGACTCTTTCCAAACTGCTCCATGAAAAGGAATGTTCAACTCTGTGAGTTGAATGCACACATCATAAAGAAGTTTCAAAGAATGCTTTTATCTAGGTTTTATGTGAAGATATTTCCTTTTCCACCATAGGCCTCAAAGCGCTCCAAATGAACACTTGCAGATTCTACAAAAAGAGTGTTTCAAAACTGCTCTTTCAAAAGAAGTGTTCAACTCTGTGAGTTAGATTCATACTTCACAAAGCAGTTTCACAGAACGCTTCTGTTTAGTTTTTATGGGAAGATATTCCCGTTTCTAACGAAGGCCTGAAAGGGCTCCAAATATCCACTTGCAAATTCGGCAAAAATAGAGTTTCAAAACTGCTCTGTCAAAAGGAAGGTTCAACTCTGTGAGTTGAATGCACACATCATAAAGAAGTTTCAAAGTATGCTTCTGTCTAGGTTTTATGTGAAGATATTTCCTTTTCCACCATAGGCCTCAAAGCGCTCCAAATGAACACTTGCAGATTCTACAAAAAGAGTGTTTCATAACTGCTCTAGCAAAGGAAAGGTTCAACTCTGTGAGTTGAACACACACATCACAAAGCAGTTTGTGAGAATGCTTCTGTCCAGTTTTTATTGGAAGATATTCCCGCTTCTAACAAAGGCCTGAAAGAGCTCCAAATATCCACTTGCAGATGCTGCAAAAAGACTCTTTCCAAACTGCTCCATGAAAAGGAAGGTTCAACTCTGTGAGTTGAATGCACACATCATAAAAAAGTTTCAAAGAATGCTTCTGTCTAGGTTTTATGTGAAGATATTTCCTTTTCCACCATAGGCCTCAAAGCGCTCCAAATGAACACTTGCAGATTCTGCAAAAAGAGTGTTTCAAAACTGCTATTTCAAAAGAAGTGTTCAACTCTGTGAGTTGGATTCATACTTCACAAAGCAGTTTCACAGAACGCTTCTGTTTAGTATTTTTGGGAAGATATTCCCGTTTCCAACGAAGGCCTGAAAGGACTCCAAATATCCACTTGCAGATTCTGCAAAAACACAGTTTCAAAACTGCTCTATCAAAAGGAAGGCTTATCTCTCCGAGTTGAATGCACACATCATAAAGAGGTTTCTGAGAATGCTTCTGCCTGGTTTATATGTGAAGATATTTCCTTTTCCACCATAGGCCTCAAAGCGCTCCAAATGAACACTTGCAGATTCTACAAAAAGAGCGTTTCAAAACTCGTCTTTCAAAAGAAGTGTTCAACTCTGTGAGTTGGATTCATACTTCACAAAGCAGTTTCACAGAACGCTTCTGTTTAGTTTTTATGGGAAGATATTCCCGTTTCCAATGAAGGCCTGAAAGGGCTCCAAATATCCACTTGCAGATTCTGCCAAAACAGAGTTTCAAAACTGCTCTATCAAAAGGAAGGCTTATCGCTCCGAGTTGAATGCACACATCATAAAGAGTTTTCTGAGAATGCTTCTGCCTGGTTTATAAGTGAAGATATTTCCTTTTCCACCATAGGCCTCAAAGCGCTCCAAATGAACACTTGCAGATTCTACAAAAAGAGTGTTTCAAAACAGCTCTTTCAAAGGAAGTGTTCAACTCTGTGATTTGGATTCATACTACACAAAGCAGTTTCACAGAACGCTTCTGTTTAGTTTTTATGGGAAGATATTCCCGTTTCCAACGAAGGCCTGAAAGGGCTCCAAATATCCACTTGCAAATTCTGCAAAAATAGAGTTTCAAAACTGCTCTGTCAAAAGGAAGGCTTATCTCTCTGAGTTGAATGCAGACATCATAAAGAGGTTTCTGAGAATGCTTCTGCCTGGTTTATATGTGAAGATATTTCCTATTCCACCATAGGCCTCAAAGCGCTCCAAATGAACACTTGCAGATTCTACAAAAAGAGTGTTTCATAACTGCTCTAGCAAAGGAAAGGTTCAACTCTGTGAGTTGAACACACACATCACAAAGCAGTTTGTGAGAATGCTTCTGTCCAGTTTTTATTGGAAGATATTCCCGCTTCTAACAAAGGCCTGAAAGAGCTCCAAATATCCACTTGTAGATGCTGCAAAAAGACTCTTTCCAAACTGCTCCATGAAAAGGAAGGTTCAACTCCGTGAGTTGAATGCACACATCATAAAGAAGTTTCAGAGAATGCTTCTGTCTAGGTTTTATGTGAAGATATTTCCTTTTCCACCATAGGCCTCAAAGCGCTCCAAATGAACACTTGCAGATTCTACAAAAAGAGTGTTTCAAAACTGCTATTTCAAAAGAAGTGTTCAACTCTGTGAGTTGGATTCATACTTCACAAAGCAGTTTCACAGAACGCTTCTGTTTAGTATTTTTGGGAAGATATTCCCGTTTCCAACGAAGGCCTGAAAGGACTCCAAATATCCACTTACAGATTCTGCAAAAACACACTTTCAAAACTGCTCTATCAAAAGAAAGGCTTATCTCTCGGAGTTGAATGCACACATCATAAAGAGGTTTCTGAGAATGCTTCTGCCTGGTTTATAAGTGAAGATATTTCCTTTTCCACCATACGCCTCAAAGCGCTCCAAATGAACACTTGCAGATTCTACAAAAAGAGCGTTTCAAAACTCTTCTTTCAAAAGAAGTGTTCAACTCTGTGAGTTGGATTCATACTTCACAAAGCAGTTTCACAGAACGCATCTGTTTAGTTTTTATGGGAAGATATTCCCGTTTCCAAAGAAGGCCTGAAAAGGCTCCAAATATCCACTTGCAGATTCTGCCAAAACAGAGTTTCAAAACTGCTCTATCAAAAGGAGGGTTTATAGCTCTGAGTTGAATGCACACATCATAAAGAGTTTTCTGAGAATGCTTCTGCCTGGTATATAAGTGAAGATATTTCCTTTTCCACCATAGGCCTCAAAGCGCTCCAAATGAACACTTGCAGATTCTACAAAAAGAGTGTTTCAAAACAGCTCTTTCAAAGGAAGTGTTCAACTCTGTGAGTTGTATTCATACTACACAAAGCAGTTTCACAGAACGCTTCTGTTTAGCTTTTATGGGAAGATATTCCCGTTTCCAACGAAGGCCTGAAAGGGCTCCAAATATCC
Source organism: Pongo pygmaeus (assembly GCF_028885625.2). Lineage (NCBI taxonomy): Eukaryota > Metazoa > Chordata > Mammalia > Primates > Hominidae > Pongo > Pongo pygmaeus. Next base: position 25,089,479 of record NC_085930.1, read on the forward strand.
ACTTGCAAATTCTGCAAAAATAGAGTTTCAAAACTGCTCTGTCAAAAGGAAGGCTTATCTCTCTGAGTTGAATGCAGACATCATAAAGAGGTTTCTGAGAATCCTTCTGCCTGGTTTATATGTGAAGATATTTCCTTTTCCACCGTAGGCCTCAAAGCGCTCCAAATGAACACTTGCAGATTCTACAAAAAGAGTGTTTCATAACTGCTCTAGCAAAGGAAAGGTTCAACTCTGTGAGTTGAACACACACATCACAAAGCAGTTTGTGAGAATGCTTCTGTCCAGTTTTTATTGGAAGATATTCCCGCTTCTAACAAAGGCCTGAAAGAGCTCCAAATATCCACTTGCAGATGCTGCAAAAAGACTCTTTCCAAACTGCTCCATGAAAAGGAATGTTCAACTCTGTGAGTTGAATGCACACATCATAAAGAAGTTTCAAAGAATGCTTCTGTCTAGGTTTTATGTGAAGATATTTCCTTTTCCACCATAGGCCTCAAAGCGCTCCAAATGAACACTTGCAGATTCTACAAAAAGAGTGTTTCAAAACCGCTCTTTCAAAAGAAGTGTTCAACTCTGTGAGTTGGATTCATACTTCACAAAGCAGTTTCACAGAACGCTTCTGTTTAGTATTTATGGGAAGATATTCCCGTTTCCAACGAAGGCCTGAAAGGACTCCAAATATCCACTTCCAGATTCTGCAAAAACACAGTTTCAAAACTGCTCTATCAAAAGGAAGGCTTATCTCTCCGAGTTGAATGCACACATCATAAAGAGGTTTCTGAGAATGCTTCTGCCTGGTTTATAAGTGAAGATATATCCTTTTCCACCATAGGCCTCAAAGCGCTCCAAATGAACACTTGCAGATTCTACAAAAAGAGTGTTTCAAAACTGCTCTTTCAAAAGAAGTGTTCAACTCTGTGAGGTGGATTCATACTTCACAAAGCAGTTTCACAGAACGCTTCTGTTTAGTTTCTATGGGAATATATTCCCGTTTCCAACGAAGGCCTGAAAGGGCTCCAAATAACCACTTGCAGATTCTGCAAAAATAGAGTTTCAAAACTGCTCTGTCAAAAGGAAGGCTTATCTCACTGAGTTGAATGCAGACATCATAAAGAAGTTTCTGAGAATGCTTCTGCCTGGTTTATATGTGAAGATATTTCCTTTTCCACCATAGGCCTCAAAGCGCTCCAAATGAACACTTGCAGATTCTACAAAAAGAGTGTTTCATAACTGCTCTAGCAAAGGAAAGGTTCAACTCTGTGAGTTGAACACACACATCACAAAGCAGTTTGTGAGAATGCTTCTGTCCAGTTTTTATTGGAAGATATTCCCGCTTCTAACAAAGGCCTGAAAGAGCTCCAAATATCCACTTGCAGATGCTGCAAAAAGACTCTTTCCAAACTGCTCCATGAAAAGGAAGGTTCAACTCTGTGAGTTGAATGCACACATCATAAAGAAGTTTCAAAGAATGCTTCTGTCTAGGTTTTATGTGAAGATATTTCCTTTTCCACCATAGGCCTCAAAGCGCTCCAAATGAACACTTGCAGATTCTACAAAAAGAGTGTTTCAAAACTGATCTTTCAAAAGAAGTGTTCAACTCTGTGAGTTGGATTCATACTTCACAAAGCAGTTTCACAGAACGCTTCTGTTTAGTATTTATGGGAGGATATTCCCGTTTCCAACGAAGGCCTGAAAGGACTCCAAATATCCACTTGCAGATTCTGTAAAAACACAGTTTCAAAACTGCTCTATCAGAAGGAAGGCTTATCTCTCCGAGTTGAATGCACACATCATAAAGAGGTTTCTGAGAATGCTTCTGCCTGGTTTATAAGTGAAGATATATCCTTTTCCACCATAGGCCTCAAAGCGCTCCAAATGAACACTTGCAGATTCTACAAAAAGAGTGTTTCATAACTGCTCTAGCAAAGGAAAGGTTCAGCTCTCTGAGTTGAACACACACATCACAAAGCAGTTTGTGAGAATGCTTCTGTCCAGTTTTTATTGGAAGATATTCCCGCTTCTAACAAAGGCCTGAAAGAGCTCCAAATATCCACTTGCAGATGCTGCAAAAAGAGTCTTTCCAAACTGCTCCATGAAAAGGAAGGTTCAACTCTGTGAGTTGAATGCACACATCATAAAGAAGTTTCAAAGAATGCTTCTGTCTAGGTTTTATGTGAAGATATTTCCTTTTCCACCATAGGCCTCAAAGCGCTCCAAATGAACACTTGCAGATTCTACAAAAAGAGTGTTTCAAAACTGCTCTTTCAAAAGAAGTGTTCAACTCTGTGAGTTGGATTCATACTTCACAAAGCAGTTTCACAGAACGCTTCTGTTTAGTATTTATGGGAGGATATTCCCGTTTCCAACGAAGGCCTGAAAGGACTCCAAATATCCACTTGCAGATTCTGCAAAAACACAGTTTCAAAACTGCTCTATCAAAAGGAAGGCTTATCTCTCCGAGTTGAATGCACACATCATAAAGAGGTTTCTGAGAATGCTTCTGCCTGGTTTATAAGTGAAGATATATCCTTTTCCACCATAGGCCTCAAAGCGCTCCAAATGAACACTTGCAGATTCTACAAAAAGAGTGTTTCAAAACTGCTCTTTCAAAAGAAGTGTTCAACTCTGTGAGGTGGATTCATACTACACAAAGCAGTTTCACAGAACGCTTCTGTTTAGTTTCTATGGGAAGATATTCCCGTTTCCAACGAAGGCCTGAAAGGGCTCCAAATAACCACTTGCAGATTCTGCAAAAATAGAGTTTCAAAACTGCTCTGTCAAAAGGAAGGCTTATCTCTCTGAGTTGAATGCAGACATCATAAAGAAGTTTCTGAGAATGCTTCTGCCTGGTTTATATGTGAAGACATTTCCTTTTCCACCATAGGCCTCAAATCGCTCCAAATGAACACTTGCAGATTCTACAAAAAGAGTGTTTCATAACTGCTCTAGCAAAGGAAAGGTTCAACTCTGTGAGTTGAACACACACATCACAAAGCAGTTTGTGAGAATGCTTCTGTCCAGTTTTTATTGGAAGATATTCCCGCTTCTAACAAAGGTCTGAAAGAGCTCCAAATATCCACTTGCAGATGCTGCAAAAAGACTCTTTCCAAACTGCTCCATGAAAAGGAAGGTTCAACTCTGTGAGTTGAATGCACACATCATAAAGAAGTTTCAAAGAATGCTTCTGTCTAGGTTTTATGTGAAGATATTTCCTTTTCCACCATAGGCCTCAAAGCGCTCCAAACGAACATTTGCAGACTCTACAAAAAGAGTGTTTCAAAACTGCTCTTTCAAAAGAAGTGTTCAACTCTGTGAGTTGGATTCATACTTCACAAAGCAGTTTCACAGAGCGCTTCTGTTTAGCATTTTTGGGAAGATATTCCCGTTTCCAACGAAGGCCTGAAAGGACTCCAAATATCCACTTGTAGATTCTGCAAAAACACAGTTTCAAAACTGCTCTATCAAAAGAAAGGCTTATCTCTCCGAGTTGAATGCACACATCATAAAGAGGTTTCTGAGAATGCTTCTGCCTGGTTTATAAGTGAGGATATTTCCTTTTCCACCATAGGCCTCAAAGCGCTCCAAATGAACACTTGCAGATTCTACAAAAAGAGCGTTTCAAAACTCTTCTTTCAAAAGAAGTGTTCAACTCTGTGAGGTGGATTCATACTTCACAAAGCAGTTTCACAGAACGCTTCTGTTTAGTTTTTATGGGAAGATGTTCCCGTTTCCAACGAAGGCCTGAAAGGGCTCCAAATATCCACTTGCAGATTCTGCCAAAACAGAGTTTCAAAACTGCTCTATCAAAAGGAAGGCTTATCGCTCCGAGTTGAATGCACACATCATAAAGAGTTTTCTGAGAATGCTTCTGCCTGGTTTATAAGTGAAGATATTTCCTTTTCCACCATAGGCCTCAAAGCGCTCCAAATGAACACTTGCAGATTCTACAAAAAGAGTGTTTCAAAACAGCTCTTTCAAAGGAAGTGTTCAACTCTGTGAGTTGGATTCATACTACACAAAGCAGTTTCACAGAACGCTTCTGTTTAGTTTTTATGGGAAGATATTCCCGTTTCCAACGAAGGCCTGAAAGGGCTCCAAATATCCACTTGCAAATTCTGCAAAAATAGAGTTTCAAAACTGCTCTGCCAAAAGGAAGGCTTATCTCTCTGAGTTGAATGCAGACATCATAAAGAGGTTTCTGAGAATGCTTCTCCCTGGTTTATATGTGAAGATATTTCCTTTTCCACCGTAGGTCTCAAAGCGCTCCAAATGAACACTTGCAGATTCTACAAAAAGAGTGTTCATAACTGCTCTAGCAAAGGAAAGGTTCAACTCTGTGAGTTGAACACACACATCACAAAGCAGTTTGTGAGAATGCTTCTGTCCAGTTTTTATTGGAAGATATTCCCGCTTCTAACAAAGGCCTGAAAGAGCTCCAAATATCCACTTGCAGATGCTGCAAAAAGACTCTTTCCAAACTGCTCCATGAAAAGGAATGTTCAACTCTGTGAGTTGAATGCACACATCATAAAGAAGTTTCAAAGAATGCTTCTGTCTAGGTTTTATGTGAAGATATTTCCTTTTCCACCATAGGCCTCAAAGCGCTCCAAATGAACACTTGCAGATTCTACAAAAAGAGTGTTTCAAAACTGCTCTTTCAAAAGAAGTGTTCAACTCTGTGAGTTGGATTCATACTTCACAAAGCAGTTTCACAGAACGCTTCTGTTTAGTATTTATGGGAAGATATTCCCGCTTCCAACGAAGGCCTGAAAGGACTCCAAATATCCACTTCCAGATTCTGCAAAAACACAGTTTCAAAACTGCTCTATCAAAAGGAAGGCTTATCTCTCCGAGTTGAATGCACACATCATAAAGAGGTTTCTGAGAATGCTTCTGCCTGGTTTATAAGTGAAGATATATCCTTTTCCACCATAGGCCTCAAAGCGCTACAAATGAACACTTGCAGATTCTACAAAAAGAGTGTTTCAAAACTGCTCTTTCAAAAGAAGTGTTCAACTCTGTGAGGTGGATTCATACTTCACAAAGCAGTTTCACAGAACGCTTCTGTTTAGTTTCTATGGGAATATATTCCCGTTTCCAACGAAGGCCTGAAAGGGCTCCAAATAACCACTTGCAGATTCTGCAAAAAAAGAGTTTCAAAACTGCTCTGTCAAAAGGAAGGCTTATCTCTCTGAGTTGAATGCAGACATCATAAAGAAGTTTCTGAGAATGCTTCTGCCTGGTTTATATGTGAAGATATTTCCTTTTCCACCGTAGGCCTCAAAGCGCTCCAAATGAACACTTGCAGATTCTACAAAAAGAGTGTTTCATAACTGCTCTAGCAAAGGAAAGGTTCAACTCTCTGAGTTGAACACACACATCACAAAGCAGTTTGTGAGAATGCTTCTGTCCAGTTTTTATTGGAAGATATTCCCGCTTCTAACAAAGGCCTGAAAGAGCTCCAAATATCCACTTGCAGATGCTGCAAAAAGACTCTTTCCAAACTGCTCCATGAAAAGGAAGGTTCAACTCTGTGAGTTGAATGCACACATCATAAAGAAGTTTCAAAGAATGCTTCTGTCTAGGTTTTATGTGAAGATATTTCCTTTTCCACCATAGGCCTCAAAGCGCTCCAAATGAACACTTGCAGATTCTACAAAAAGAGTGTTTCAAAACTGCTCTTTCAAAAGAAGTGTTCAACTCTGTGAGTTGGATTCATACTTCACAAAGCAGTTTCACAGAACGCTTCTGTTTAGTATTTATGGGAGGATATTCCCGTTTCCAACGAAGGCCTGAAAGGACTCCAAATATCCACTTGCAGATTCTGCAAAAACACAGTTTCAAAACTGCTCTATCAAAAGGAAGGCTTATCTCTCCGAGTTGAATGCACACATCATAAAGAGGTTTCTGAGAATGCTTCTGCCTGGTTTATAAGTGAAGATATATCCTTTTCCACCATAGGCCTCAAAGCGCTCCAAATGAACACTTGCAGATTCTACAAAAAGAGTGTTTCAAAACTGCTCTTTCAAAAGAAGTGTTCAACTCTGTGAGGTGGATTCATACTACACAAAGCAGTTTCACAGAACGCTTCTGTTTAGTTTCTATGGGAAGATATTCCCGTTTCCAACGAAGGCCTGAAAGGGCTCCAAATAACCACTTGCAGATTCTGCAAAAATAGAGTTTCAAAACTGCTCTGTCAAAAGGAAGGCTTATCTCTCTGAGTTGAATGCAGACATCATAAAGAAGTTTCTGAGAATGCTTCTGCCTGGTTTATATGTGAAGACATTTCCTTTTCCACCATAGGCCTCAAATCGCTCCAAATGAACACTTGCAGATTCTACAAAAAGAGTGTTTCATAACTGCTCTAGCAAAGGAAAGGTTCAACTCTGTGAGTTGAACACACACATCCCAAAGCAGTTTGTGAGAATGCTTCTGTCCAGTTTTTATTGGAAGATATTCCCGCTTCTAACAAAGGTCTGAAAGAGCTCGAAATATCCACTTGCAGATGCTGCAAAAAGAGTCTTTCCAAACTGCTCCATGAAAAGGAAGGTTCAACTCTGTGAGTTGAATGCACACATCATAAAGAAGTTTCAAAGAATGCTTCTGTCTAGGTTTTATGTGAAGATATTTCCTTTTCCACCATAGGCCTCAAAGCGCTCCAAATGAACACTTGCAGATTCTACAAAAAGAGTGTTTCATCACTGCTCTTTCAAAAGAAGTGTTCAACTCTGTGAGTTGGATTCATACTTCACAAAGCAGTTTCACAGAACGCTTCTGTTTAGTATTTATGGGAAGATATTCCCGTTTCCAACGAAGGCCTGAAAGGAATCCAAATATCCACTTGCAGATTCTGCAAAAACACAGTTTCAAAACTGCTCTATCAAAAGGAAGGCTTATCTCTCCGAGTTGAATGCACACATCATAAAGAGGTTTCTGAGAATGCTTCTGCCTGGTTTATAAGTGAAGATATATCCTTTTCCACCATAGGCCTCAAAGCGCTCCAAATGAACACTTGCAGATTCTACAAAAAGAGTGTTTCAAAACTGCTCTTTCAAAAGAAGTGTTCAACTCTGTGAGGTGGATTCATACTTCACAAAGCAGTTTCACAGAACGCTTCTGTTTAGTTTCTATGGGAATATATTCCCGTTTCCAACGAAGGCCTGAAAGGGCTCCAAATAACCACTTGCAGATTCTGCAAAAACACAGTTTCAAAACTGCTCTATCAAATAAAGGCTTATCTCTCCGAGTTGAATGCACACATCATAAAGAGGTTTCTGAGAATGCTTCTGCCTGGTTTATAAGTGAAGATATTTCCTTTTCCACCATAGGCCTCAAAGCGCTCCAAATGAACACTTGCAGATTCTACAAAAAGAGTGTTTCAAAACAGCTCTTTCAAAGGAAGTGTTCAACTCTGTGAGTTGGATTCATACTACACAAAGCAGTTTCACAGAACGCTTCTGTTTAGTTTTTATGGGAAGATATTCCCGTTTCCAACGAAGGCCTGAAAGGGCTCCAAATATTCACTTGCAAATTCTGCAAAAACAGAGTTTCAAAACTGCTCTGTCAAAAGGAAGGCTTATCTCTCTGAGTTGAATGCAGACATCATAAAGAGGTTTCTGAGAATGCTTCTGCCTGGTTTATATGTGAAGATATTTCCTTTTCCACCATAGGCCTCAAAGCGCTCCAAATGAACACTTGCAGATTCTACAAAAAGAGTGTTTCATTACTGCTCTAGCAAAGGAAAGGTTCAACTCTGTGAGTTGAACACACACATCACAAAGCAGTTTCTGAGAATGCTTCTGTCCAGTTTTTATTGGAAGATATTCCCGATTCTAACAAAGGCCTGAAAGAGCTCCAAATATCCACTTGCAGATGCTGCAAAAAGACTCTTTCCAAACTGCTCCATGAAAAGGAATGTTCAACTCTGTGAGTTGAACGCACACATCATAATGAAGTTTCAAAGAATGCTTCTGTCTAGGTTTTATGTGAAGATATTTCCTTTTCCACCATAGGCCTCAAAGCGCTCCAAATGAACACTTGCAGATTCTACAAAAAGAGTGTTTCAAAACTGCTCTTTCAAAAGAAGTGTTCAAGTCTGTGAGTTGGATTCATACTTCACAAAGCAGTTTCACAGAACGCTTCTGTTTAGTTTTTATGGGAAGATATTCCCGTTTCCAACGAAGGCCTGAAATGGCTCCAAATAACCACTTGCAGATTCTGCACAAACACAGTTTCAAAACTGCTCTATCAAAAGGAAGGCTTATCTCTCCGAGCTGAATGCACACATCATAAAGAGGTTTCTGAGAATGCTTCTCCCTGGTTTATAAGTGAAGATATTTCCTTTTCCACTATAGGCCTCAAAGCGCTCCAAATGAACACTTGCAGATTCTACAAAAAGAGTGTTTCAAAACAGCTCTTTCAAAGGAAGTGTTCAACTCTGTGAGTTGGATTCATACTACACAAAGCAGTTTCACAGAACGCTTCTCTTTAGTTTTTATGGGAAGATATTCCCGTTTCCAACGAAGGCCTGAAAGGGCTCAAAATATCCACTTGCAGATTCTGCAAAAATAGAGTTTCAAAACTGCTCTGTTAAAAGGAAGGCTTATCTCTCTGAGTTGTATGCAGACATCATAAAGAGGTTTCTGAGAATGCTTCTGCCTGGTTTATATGTGAAGATATTTCCTTTTCCACCATAGGCCTCAAAGCGCTCCAAATGAACACTTGCAGATTCTACAAAAGGAGTGTTTCATAACTGCTCTAGCAAAGGAAAGGTTCAACTCTGTGAGTTGAACACACACATCACAAAGCAGTTTGTGAGAATGCTTCTCTCCAGTTTTTAAGAGAAGATATTCCCGCTTCTAACAAAGGCCTGAAAGAACTCCAAATATCCACTTGCAGATGCTGCAAAAAGACTCTTTCCAAACTGCTCCATGAAAAGGAATGTTCAACTCTGTGAGTTGAATGCACACATCATAAAGAAGTTTCAAAGAATGCTCTTATCTAGGTTTTATGTGAAGATATTTCCTTTTCCACCATAGGCCTCAAAGCGCTCCAAATGAACACTTGCAGATTCTACAAAAAGAGTGTTTCAAAACTGCTCTTTCAAAAGAAGTGTTCAACTCTGTGAGTTAGATTCATACTTCACAAAGCAGTTTCACAGAACGCTTCTGTTTAGTTTTTATGGGAAGATATTCCCGTTTCTAACGAAGGCCTGAAAGGGCTCCAAATATCCACTTGCAAATTCGGCAAAAATAGAGTTTCAAAACTGCTCTGTCAAAAGGAAGGTTCAACTCTGTGAGTTGAATGCACACATCATAAAGAAGTTTCAAAGTATGCTTCTGTCTAGGTTTTATGTGAAGATATTTCCTTTTCCACCATAGGCCTCAAAGCGCTCCAAATGAACACTTGCAGATTCTACAAAAAGAGTGTTTCATAACTGCTCTAGCAAAGGAAAGGTTCAACTCTGTGAGTTGAACACACACATCACAAAGCAGTTTGTGAGAATGCTTCTGTCCAGTTTTTATTGGAAGATATTCCCGCTTCTAACAAAGGCCTGAAAGAGCTCCAAATATCCACTTGCAGATGCTGCAAAAAGACTCTTTCCAAACTGCTCCATGAAAAGGAAGGTTCAACTCTGTGAGTTGAATGCACACATCATAAAGAAGTTTCAAAGAATGCTTCTGTCTAGGTTTTATGTGAAGATATTTCCTTTTCCACCATAGGCCTCAAAGCGCTCCAAATGAACACTTGCAGATTCTACAAAAAGAGTGTTTCAAAACTGCTATTTCAAAAGAAGTGTTCAACTCTGTGAGTTGGATTCATACTTCACAAAGCAGTTTCACAGAACGCTTCTGTTTAGTATTTTTGGGAAGATATTCCCGTTTCCAACGAAGGCCTGAAAGGACTCCAAATATCCACTTGCAGATTCTGCAAAAACACAGTTTCAAAACTGCTCTATCAAAAGGAAGGCTTATCTCTCCGAGTTGAATGCACACATCATAAAGAGGTTTCTGAGAATGCTTCTGCCTGGTTTATATGTGAAGATATTTCCTTTTCCACCATAGGCCTCAAAGCGCTCCAAATGAACACTTGCAGATTCTACAAAAAGAGCGTTTCAAAACTCGTCTTTCAAAAGAAGTGTTCAACTCTGTGAGTTGGATTCATACTTCACAAAGCAGTTTCACAGAACGCTTCTGTTTAGTTTTTATGGGAAGATATTCCCGTTTCCAATGAAGGCCTGAAAGGGCTCCAAATATCCACTTGCAGATTCTGCCAAAACAGAGTTTCAAAACTGCTCTATCAAAAGGAAGGCTTATCGCTCCGAGTTGAATGCACACATCATAAAGAGTTTTCTGAGAATGCTTCTGCCTGGTTTATAAGTGAAGATATTTCCTTTTCCACCATAGGCCTCAAAGCGCTCCAAATGAACACTTGCAGATTCTACAAAAAGAGTGTTTCAAAACAGCTCTTTCAAAGGAAGTGTTCAACTCTGTGAGTTGGATTCATACTACACAAAGCAGTTTCACAGAACGCTTCTGTTTAGTTTTTATGGGAAGATATTCCCGTTTCCAACGAAGGCCTGAAAGGGCTCCAAATATCCACTTGCAAATTCTGCAAAAATAGAGTTTCAAAACTGCTCTGTCAAAAGGAAGGCTTATCTCTCTGAGTTGAATGCAGACATCATAAAGAGGTTTCTGAGAATGCTTCTGCCTGGTTTATATGTGAAGATATTTCCTATTCCACCATAGGCCTCAAAGCGCTCCAAATGAACACTTGCAGATTCTACAAAAAGAGTGTTTCATAACTGCTCTAGCAAAGGAAAGGTTCAACTCTGTGAGTTGAACACACACATCACAAAGCAGTTTGTGAGAATGCTTCTGTCCAGTTTTTATTGGAAGATATTCCCGCTTCTAACAAAGGCCTGAAAGAGCTCCAAATATCCACTTGCAGATGCTGCAAAAAGACTCTTTCCAAACTGCTCCATGAAAAGGAAGGTTCAACTCCGTGAGTTGAATGCACACATCATAAAGAAGTTTCAGAGAATGCTTCTGTCTAGGTTTTATGTGAAGATATTTCCTTTTCCACCATAGGCCTCAAAGCGCTCCAAATGAACACTTGCAGATTCTACAAAAAGAGTGTTTCAAAACTGCTATTTCAAAAGAAGTGTTCAACTCTGTGAGTTGGATTCATACTTCACAAAGCAGTTTCACAGAACGCTTCTGTTTAGTATTTTTGGGAAGATATTCCCGTTTCCAACGAAGGCCTGAAAGGACTCCAAATATCCACTTACAGATTCTGCAAAAACACACTTTCAAAACTGCTCTATCAAAAGAAAGGCTTATCTCTCGGAGTTGAATGCACACATCATAAAGAGGTTTCTGAGAATGCTTCTGCCTGGTTTATAAGTGAAGATATTTCCTTTTCCACCATACGCCTCAAAGCGCTCCAAATGAACAGTTGCAGATTCTACAAAAAGAGCGTTTCAAAACTCTTCTTTCAAAAGAAGTGTTCAACTCTGTGAGTTGGATTCATACTTCACAAAGCAGTTTCACAGAACGCATCTGTTTAGTTTTTATGGGAAGATATTCCCGTTTCCAAAGAAGGCCTGAAAAGGCTCCAAATATCCACTTGCAGATTCTGCAAAAATACAGTTTCAAAACTGCTCTGTCAAAAGGAAGGCTTATCTCTCTGAGTTGAATGCAGACATCATAAAGAGGTTTCTGAGAATGCTTCTGCCTGGTTTATATGTGAAGATATTTCCTTTTCCACCGTAGGTCTCAAAGCGCTCCAAATGAACACTTGCAGATTCTACAAAAAGAGTGTTCATAACTGCTCTAGCAAAGGAAAGGTTCAACTCTGTGAGTTGAACACACACATCACAAAGCAGTTTGTGAGAATGCTTCTGTCCAGTTTTTATTGGAAGATATTCCCGCTTCTAACAAAGGCCTGAAAGAGCTCCAAATATCCACTTGCAGATGCTGCAAAAAGACTCTTTCCAAACTGCTCCATGAAAAGGAAGGTTCAACTCTGTGAGTTGAATGCACACATCATAAAGAAGTTTCAAAGAATGCTTCTGTCTAGGTTTTATGTGAAGATATTTCCTTTTCCACCATAGGCCTCAAAGCGCTCCAAATGAACATTTGCAGACTCTACAAAAAGAGTGTTTCAAAACTGCTCTTTCAAAAGAAGTGTTCAACTCTGTGAGTTGGATTCATACTTCACAAAGCAGTTTCACAGAACGCTTCTGTTTAGTATTTTTGGGAAGATATTCCCGTTTCCAACGAAGGCCTGAAAGGACTCCAAATATCCACTTGCAGATTCTGCAAAAACACAGTTTCAAAACTGCTCTATCAAAAGAAAGGCTTATCTCTCCGAGTTGAATGCACACATCATAAAGAGGTTTCTGAGAATGCTTCTGCCTGGTTTATAAGTGAAGATATTTCCTTTTCCACCATAGGCCTCAAAGCGCTCCAAATGAACACTTGCAGATTCTACAAAAAGAGCGTTTCAAAACTCTTCTTTCAAAAGAAGTGTTCAACTCTGTGAGGTGGATTCATACTTCACAAAGCAGTTTCACAGAACGCTTCTGTTTAGTTTTTATGGGAAGATATTCCCGTTTCCAACGAAGGCCTGAAAGGGCTCCAAATATCCACTTGCAGATTCTGCCAAAACAGAGTTTCAAAACTGCTCTATCAAAAGGAAGGCTTATCGCTCCGAGTTGAATGCACACATCATAAAGAGTTTTCTGAGAATGCTTCTGCCTGGTTTATAAGTGAAGATATTTCCTTTTCCACCATAGGCCTCAAAGCGCTCCAAATGAACACTTGCAGATTCTACAAAAAGAGTGTTTCAAAACAGCTCTTTCAAAGGAAGTGTTCAACTCTGTGAGTTGGATTTATACTACACAAAGCAGTTTCACAGAACGCTTCTGTTTAGTTTTTATGGGAAGATATTCCCGTTTCCAACGAAGGCCTGAAAGGGCTCCAAATATCCACTTGCAAATTCTGCAAAAATAGAGTTTCAAAACTGCTCTGCCAAAAGGAAGGCTTATCTCTCTGAGTTGAATGCAGACATCATAAAGAGGTTTCTGAGAATGCTTCTCCCTGGTTTATATGTGAAGATATTTCCTTTTCCACCGTAGGTCTCAAAGCGCTCCAAATGAACACTTGCAGATTCTACAAAAAGAGTGTTCATAACTGCTCTAGCAAAGGAAAGGTTCAACTCTGTGAGTTGAACACACACATCACAAAGCAGTTTGTGAGAATGCTTCTGTCCAGTTTTTATTGGAAGATATTCCCGCTTCTAACAAAGGCCTGAAAGAGCTCCAAATATCCACTTGCAGATGCTGCAAAAAGACTCTTTCCAAACTGCTCCATGAAAAGGAATGTTCAACTCTGTGAGTTGAATGCACACATCATAAAGAAGTTTCAAAGAATGCTTCTGTCTAGGTTTTATGTGAAGATATTTCCTTTTCCACCATAGGCCTCAAAGCGCTCCAAATGAACACTTGCAGATTCTACAAAAAGAGTGTTTCAAAACTGCTCTTTCAAAAGAAGTGTTCAACTCTGTGAGTTGGATTCATACTTCACAAAGCAGTTTCACAGAACGCTTCTGTTTAGTATTTATGGGAAGATATTCCCGCTTCCAACGAAGGCCTGAAAGGACTCCAAATATCCACTTCCAGATTCTGCAAAAACACAGTTTCAAAACTGCTCTATCAAAAGGAAGGCTTATCTCTCCGAGTTGAATGCACACATCATAAAGAGGTTTCTGAGAATGCTTCTGCCTGGTTTATAAGTGAAGATATATCCTTTTCCACCATAGGCCTCAAAGCGCTCCAAATGAACACTTGCAGATTCTACAAAAAGAGTGTTTCAAAACTGCTCTTTCAAAAGAAGTGTTCAACTCTGTGAGGTGGATTCATACTTCACAAAGCAGTTTCACAGAACGCTTCTGTTTAGTTTCTATGGGAATATATTCCCGTTTCCAACGAAGGCCTGAAAGGGCTCCAAATAACCACTTGCAGATTCTGCAAAAATAGAGTTTCAAAACTGCTCTGTCAAAAGGAAGGCTTATCTCTCTGAGTTGAATGCAGACATCATAAAGAAGTTTCTGAGAATGCTTCTGCCTGGTTCATATGTGAAGATATTTCCTTTTCCACCATAGGCCTCAAAGCGCTCCAAATGAACACTTGCAGATTCTACAAAAAGAGTGTTTCATAACTGCTCTAGCAAAGGAAAGGTTCAACTCTCTGAGTTGAACACACACATCACAAAGCAGTTTGTGAGAATGCTTCTGTCCAGTTTTTATTGGAAGATATTCCCGCTTCTAACAAAGGCCTGAAAGAGCTCCAAATATCCACTTGCAGATGCTGCAAAAAGACTCTTTCCAAACTGCTCCATGAAAAGGAAGGTTCAACTCTGTGAGTTGAATGCACACATCATAAAGAAGTTTCAAAGAATGCTTCTGTCTAGGTTTTATGTGAAGATATTTCCTTTTCCACCATAGGCCTCAAAGCGCTCCAAATGAACACTTGCAGATTCTACAAAAAGAGTGTTTCAAAACTGCTCTTTCAAAAGAAGTGTTCAACTCTGTGAGTTGGATTCATACTTCACAAAGCAGTTTCACAGAACGCTTCTGTTTAGTATTTATGGGAGGATATTCCCGTTTCCAACGAAGGCCTGAAAGGACTCCAAATATCCACTTGCAGATTCTGCAAAAACACAGTTTCAAAACTGCTCTATCAAAAGGAAGGCTTATCTCTCCGAGTTGAATGCACACATCATAAAGAGGTTTCTGAGAATGCTTCTGCCTGGTTTATAAGTGAAGATATATCCTTTTCCACCATAGGCCTCAAAGCGCTCCAAATGAACACTTGCAGATTCTACAAAAAGAGTGTTTCAAAACTGCTCTTTCAAAAGAAGTGTTCAACTCTGTGAGGTGGATTCATACTACACAAAGCAGTTTCACAGAACGCTTCTGTTTAGTTTCTATGGGAAGATATTCCCGTTTCCAACGAAGGCCTGAAAGGGCTCCAAATAACCACTTGCAGATTCTGCAAAAATAGAGTTTCAAAACTGCTCTGTCAAAAGGAAGGCTTATCTCTCTGAGTTGAATGCAGACATCATAAAGAAGTTTCTGAGAATGCTTCTGCCTGGTTTATATGTGAAGACATTTCCTTTTCCACCATAGGCCTCAAATCGCTCCAAATGAACACTTGCAGATTCTACAAAAAGAGTGTTTCATAACTGCTCTAGCAAAGGAAAGGTTCAACTCTGTGAGTTGAACACACACATCACAAAGCAGTTTGTGAGAATGCTTCTGTCCAGTTTTTATTGGAAGATATTCCCGCTTCTAACAAAGGTCTGAAAGAGCTCCAAATATCCACTTGCAGATGCTGCAAAAAGACTCTTTCCAAACTGCTCCATGAAAAGGAAGGTTCAACTCTGTGAGTTGAATGCACACATCATAAGGAAGTTTCAAAGAATGCTTCTGTCTAGGTTTTATGTGAAGATATTTCCTTTTCCACCATAGGCCTCAAAGCGCTCCAAATGAACATTTGCAGACTCTACAAAAAGAGTGTTTCAAAACTGCTCTTTCAAAAGAAGTGTTCAACTCTGTGAGTTGGATTCATACTTCACAAAGCAGTTTCACAGAACGCTTCTGTTTAGTATTTTTGGGAAGATATTCCCGTTTCCAACGAAGGCCTGAAAGGACTCCAAATATCCACTTGCAGATTCTGCAAAAACACAGTTTCAAAACTGCTCTATCAAAAGAAAGGCTTATCTCTCCGAGTTGAATGCACACATCATAAAGAGGTTTCTGAGAATGCTTCTGCCTGGTTTATAAGTGAAGATATTTCCTTTTCCACCATAGGCCTCAAAGCGCTCCAAATGAACACTTGCAGATTCTACAAAAAGAGCGTTTCAAAACTCTTCTTTCAAAAGAAGTGTTCAACTCTGTGAGGTGGATTCATACTTCACAAAGCAGTTTCACAGAACGCTTCTGTTTAGTTTTTATGGGAAGATATTCCCGTTTCCAACGAAGGCCTGAAAGGGCTCCAAATATCCACTTGCAGATTCTGCCAAAACAGAGTTTCAAAACTGCTCTATCAAAAGGAAGGCTTATCGCTCCGAGTTGAATGCACACATCATAAAGAGTTTTCTGAGAATGCTTCTGCCTGGTTTATAAGTGAAGATATTTCCTTTTCCACCATAGGCCTCAAAGCGCTCCAAATGAACACTTGCAGATTCTACAAAAAGAGTGTTTCAAAACAGCTCTTTCAAAGGAAGTGTTCAACTCTGTGAGTTGGATTCATACTACACAAAGCAGTTTCACAGAACGCTTCTGTTTAGTTTTTATGGGAAGATATTCCCGTTTCCAACGAAGGCCTGAAAGGGCTCCAAATATCCACTTGCAAATTCTGCAAAAATAGAGTTTCAAAACTGCTCTGCCAAAAGGAAGGCTTATCTCTCTGAGTTGAATGCAGACATCATAAAGAGGTTTCTGAGAATGCTTCTCCCTGGTTTATATGTGAAGATATTTCCTTTTCCACCGTAGGTCTCAAAGCGCTCCAAATGAACACTTGCAGATTCTACAAAAAGAGTGTTCATAACTGCTCTAGCAAAGGAAAGGTTCAACTCTGTGAGTTGAACACACACATCACAAAGCAGTTTGTGAGAATGCTTCTGTCCAGTTTTTATTGGAAGATATTCCCGCTTCTAACAAAGGCCTGAAAGAGCTCCAAATATCCACTTGCAGATGCTGCAAAAAGACTCTTTCCAAACTGCTCCATGAAAAGGAATGTTCAACTCTGTGAGTTGAATGCACACATCATAAAGAAGTTTCAAAGAATGCTTCTGTCTAGGTTTTATGTGAAGATATTTCCTTTTCCACCATAGGCCTCAAAGCGCTCCAAATGAACACTTGCAGATTCTACAAAAAGAGTGTTTCAAAACTGCTCTTTCAAAAGAAGTGTTCAACTCTGTGAGTTGGATTCATACTTCACAAAGCAGTTTCACAGAACGCTTCTGTTTAGTATTTATGGGAAGATATTCCCGCTTCCAACGAAGGCCTGAAAGGACTCCAAATATCCACTTCCAGATTCTGCAAAAACACAGTTTCAAAACTGCTCTATCAAAAGGAAGGCTTATCTCTCCGAGTTGAATGCACACATCATAAAGAGGTTTCTGAGAATGCTTCTGCCTGGTTTATAAGTGAAGATATATCCTTTTCCACCATAGGCCTCAAAGCGCTCCAAATGAACACTTGCAGATTCTACAAAAAGAGTGTTTCAAAACTGCTCTTTCAAAAGAAGTGTTCAACTCTGTGAGGTGGATTCATACTTCACAAAGCAGTTTCACAGAACGCTTCTGTTTAGTTTCTATGGGAATATATTCCCGTTTCCAACGAAGGCCTGAAAGGGCTCCAAATAACCACTTGCAGATTCTGCAAAAATAGAGTTTCAAAACTGCTCTGTCAAAAGGAAGGCTTATCTCTCTGAGTTGAATGCAGACATCATAAAGAAGTTTCTGAGAATGCTTCTGCCTGGTTTATATGTGAAGACATTTCCTTTTCCACCATAGGCCTCAAATCGCTCCAAATGAACACTTGCAGATTCTACAAAAAGAGTGTTTCATAACTGCTCTAGCTAAGGAAAGGTTCAACTCTGTGAGTTGAACACACACATCACAAAGCAGTTTGTGAGAATGCTTCTGTCCAGTTTTTATTGGAAGATATTCCCGCTTCTAACAAAGGTCTGAAAGAGCTCCAAATATCCACTTGCAGATGCTGCAAAAAGACTCTTTCCAAACTGCTCCATGAAAAGGAAGGTTCAACTCTGTGAGTTGAATGCACACATCATAAAGAAGTTTCAAAGAATGCTTCTGTCTAGGTTTTATGTGAAGATATTTCCTTTTCCACCATAGGCCTCAAAGCGCTCCAAATGAACATTTGCAGACTCTACAAAAAGAGTGTTTCAAAACTGCTCTTTCAAAAGAAGTGTTCAACTCTGTGAGTTGGATTCATACTTCACAAAGCAGTTTCACAGAACGCTTCTGTTTAGTATTTTTGGGAAGATATTCCCGTTTCCAACGAAGGCCTGAAAGGACTCCAAATATCCACTTGCAGATTCTGCAAAAACACAGTTTCAAAACTGCTCTATCAAAAGAAAGGCTTATCTCTCCGAGTTGAATGCACACATCATAAAGAGGTTTCTGAGAATGCTTCTGCCTGGTTTATAAGTGAAGATATTTCCTTTTCCACCATAGGCCTCAAAGCGCTCCAAATGAACACTTGCAGATTCTACAAAAAGAGCGTTTCAAAACTCTTCTTTCAAAAGAAGTGTTCAACTCTGTGAGGTGGATTCATACTTCACAAAGCAGTTTCACAGAACGCTTCTGTTTAGTTTTTATGGGAAGATATTCCCGTTTCCAACGAAGGCCTGAAAGGGCTCCAAATATCCACTTGCAGATTCTGCCAAAACAGAGTTTCAAAACTGCTCTATCAAAAGGAAGGCTTATCGCTCCGAGTTGAATGCACACATCATAAAGAGTTTTCTGAGAATGCTTCTGCCTGGTTTATAAGTGAAGATATTTCCTTTTCCACCATAGGCCTCAAAGCGCTCCAAATGAACACTTGCAGATTCTACAAAAAGAGTGTTTCAAAACAGCTCTTTCAAAGGAAGTGTTCAACTCTGTGAGTTGGATTCATACTACACAAAGCAGTTTCACAGAACGCTTCTGTTTAGTTTTTATGGGAAGATATTCCCGTTTCCAACGAAGGCCTGAAAGGGCTCCAAATATCCACTTGCAAATTCTGCAAAAATAGAGTTTCAAAACTGCTCTGCCAAAAGGAAGGCTTATCTCTCTGAGTTGAATGCAGACATCATAAAGAGGTTTCTGAGAATGCTTCTCCCTGGTTTATATGTGAAGATATTTCCTTTTCCACCGTAGGTCTCAAAGCGCTCCAAATGAACACTTGCAGATTCTACAAAAAGAGTGTTCATAACTGCTCTAGCAAAGGAAAGGTTCAACTCTGTGAGTTGAACACACACATCACAAAGCAGTTTGTGAGAATGCTTCTGTCCAGTTTTTATTGGAAGATATTCCCGCTTCTAACAAAGGCCTGAAAGAGCTCCAAATATCCACTTGCAGATGCTGCAAAAAGACTCTTTCCAAACTGCTCCATGAAAAGGAATGTTCAACTCTGTGAGTTGAATGCACACATCATAAAGAAGTTTCAAAGAATGCTTCTGTCTAGGTTTTATGTGAAGATATTTCCTTTTCCACCATAGGCCTCAAAGCGCTCCAAATGAACACTTGCAGATTCTACAAAAAGAGTGTTTCAAAACTGCTCTTTCAAAAGAAGTGTTCAACTCTGTGAGTTGGATTCATACTTCACAAAGCAGTTTCACAGAACGCTTCTGTTTAGTATTTATGGGAAGATATTCCCGCTTCCAACGAAGGCCTGAAAGGACTCCAAATATCCACTTCCAGATTCTGCAAAAACACAGTTTCAAAACTGCTCTATCAAAAGGAAGGCTTATCTCTCCGAGTTGAATGCACACATCATAAAGAGGTTTCTGAGAATGCTTCTGCCTGGTTTATAAGTGAAGATATATCCTTTTCCACCATAGGCCTCAAAGCGCTCCAAATGAACACTTGCAGATTCTACAAAAAGAGTGTTTCAAAACTGCTCTTTCAAAAGAAGTGTTCAACTCTGTGAGGTGGATTCATACTACACAAAGCAGTTTCACAGAACGCTTCTGAGTTGAATGCAGACATCATAAAGAAGTTTCTGAAAATGCTTCTGCCTGGTTTATATGTGAAGATATTTCCTTTTCCACCATAGGCCTCAAAGCGCTCCAAATGAACACTTGCAGATTCTACAAAAAGAGTGTTTCATAACTGCTCTAGCAAAGGAAAGGTTCAACTCTCTGAGTTGAACACACACATCACAAAGCAGTTTGTGAGAATGCTTCTGTCCAGTTTTTATTGGAAGATATTCCCGCTTCTAACAAAGGCCTGAAAGAGCAGTTTCACAGAACGCTTCTGTTTAGTATTTATGGGAGGATATTCCCGTTTCCAACGAAGGCCTGAAAGGACTCCAAATATCCACTTGCAGATTCTGCCAAAACAGAGTTTCAAAACTGCTCTATCAAAAGGAAGGCTTATCGCTCCGAGTTGAATGCACACATCATAAAGAGTTTTCTGAGAATGCTTCTGCCTGGTTTATAAGTGAAGATATTTCCTTTTCCACCATAGGCCTCAAAGCGCTCCAAATGAACACTTGCAGATTCTACAAAAAGAGTGTTTCAAAACAGCTCTTTCAAAGGAAGTGTTCAACTCTGTGAGTTGGATTCATACTACACAAAGCAGTTTCACAGAACGCTTCTGTTTAGTTTTTATGGGAAGATATTCCCGTTTCCAACGAAGGCCTGAAAGGGCTCCAAATATCCACTTGCAAATTCTGCAAAAATAGAGTTTCAAAACTGCTCTGTCAAAAGGAAGGCTTATCTCTCTGAGTTGAATGCAGACATCATAAAGAGGTTTCTGAGAATGCTTCTGCCTGGTTTATATGTGAAGATATTTCCTATTCCACCATAGGCCTCAAAGCGCTCCAAATGAACACTTGCAGATTCTACAAAAAGAGTGTTTCATAACTGCTCTAGCAAAGGAAAGGTTCAACTCTGTGAGTTGAACACACACATCACAAAGCAGTTTGTGAGAATGCTTCTGTCCAGTTTTTATTGGAAGATATTCCCGCTTCTAACAAAGGCCTGAAAGAGCTCCAAATATCCACTTGCAGATGCTGCAAAAAGACTCTTTCCAAACTGCTCCATGAAAAGGAAGGTTCAACTCCGTGAGTTGAATGCACACATCATAAAGAAGTTTCAGAGAATGCTTCTGTCTAGGTTTTATGTGAAGATATTTCCTTTTCCACCATAGGCCTCAAAGCGCTCCAAATGAACACTTGCAGATTCTACAAAAAGAGTGTTTCAAAACTGCTATTTCAAAAGAAGTGTTCAACTCTGTGAGTTGGATTCATACTTCACAAAGCAGTTTCACAGAACGCTTCTGTTTAGTATTTTTGGGAAGATATTCCCGTTTCCAACGAAGGCCTGAAAGGACTCCAAATATCCACTTACAGATTCTGCAAAAACACACTTTCAAAACTGCTCTATCAAAAGAAAGGCTTATCTCTCGGAGTTGAATGCACACATCATAAAGAGGTTTCTGAGAATGCTTCTGCCTGGTTTATAAGTGAAGATATTTCCTTTTCCACCATACGCCTCAAAGCGCTCCAAATGAACACTTGCAGATTCTACAAAAAGAGCGTTTCAAAACTCTTCTTTCAAAAGAAGTGTTCAACTCTGTGAGTTGGATTCATACTTCACAAAGCAGTTTCACAGAACGCATCTGTTTAGTTTTTATGGGAAGATATTCCCGTTTCCAAAGAAGGCCTGAAAAGGCTCCAAATATCCACTTGCAGATTCTGCAAAAATACAGTTTCAAAACTGCTCTGTCAAAAGGAAGGCTTATCTCTCTGAGTTGAATGCAGACATCATAAAGAGGTTTCTGAGAATGCTTCTGCCTGGTTTATATGTGAAGATATTTCCTTTTCCACCGTAGGTCTCAAAGCGCTCCAAATGAACACTTGCAGATTCTACAAAAAGAGTGTTCATAACTGCTCTAGCAAAGGAAAGGTTCAACTCTGTGAGTTGAACACACACATCACAAAGCAGTTTGTGAGAATGCTTCTGTCCAGTTTTTATTGGAAGATATTCCCGCTTCTAACAAAGGTCTGAAAGAGCTCCAAATATCCACTTGCAAATGCTGCAAAAAGACTCTTTCCAAACTGCTCCATGAAAAGGAAGGTTCAACTCTGTGAGTTGAATGCACACATCATAAAGAAGTTTCAAAGAATGCTTCTGTCTAGGTTTTATGTGAAGATATTTCCTTTTCCACCATAGGCCTCAAAGCGCTCCAAATGAACATTTGCAGACTCTACAAAAAGAGTGTTTCAAAACTGCTCTTTCAAAAGAAGTGTTCAACTCTGTGAGTTGGATTCATACTTCACAAAGCAGTTTCACAGAACGCTTCTGTTTAGTATTTTTGGGAAGATATTCCCGTTTCCAACGAAGGCCTGAAAGGACTCCAAATATCCACTTGCAGATTCTGCAAAAACACAGTTTCAAAACTGCTCTATCAAAAGAAAGGCTTATCTCTCCGAGTTGAATGCACACATCATAAAGAGGTTTCTGAGAATGCTTCTGCCTGGTTTATAAGTGAAGATATTTCCTTTTCCACCATAGGCCTCAAAGCGCTCCAAATGAACACTTGCAGATTCTACAAAAAGAGCGTTTCAAAACTCTTCTTTCAAAAGAAGTGTTCAACTCTGTGAGGTGGATTCATACTTCACAAAGCAGTTTCACAGAACGCTTCTGTTTAGTTTTTATGGGAAGATATTCCCGTTTCCAACGAAGGCCTGAAAGGGCTCCAAATATCCACTTGCAGATTCTGCCAAAACAGAGTTTCAAAACTGCTCTATCAAAAGGAAGGCTTATCGCTCCGAGTTGAATGCACACATCATAAAGAGTTTTCTGAGAATGCTTCTGCCTGGTTTATAAGTGAAGATATTTCCTTTTCCACCATAGGCCTCAAAGCGCTCCAAATGAACACTTGCAGATTCTACAAAAAGAGTGTTTCAAAACAGCTCTTTCAAAGGAAGTGTTCAACTCTGTGAGTTGGATTTATACTACACAAAGCAGTTTCACAGAACGCTTCTGTTTAGTTTTTATGGGAAGATATTCCCGTTTCCAACGAAGGCCTGAAAGGGCTCCAAATATCCACTTGCAAATTCTGCAAAAATAGAGTTTCAAAACTGCTCTGCCAAAAGGAAGGCTTATCTCTCTGAGTTGAATGCAGACATCATAAAGAGGTTTCTGAGAATGCTTCTCCCTGGTTTATATGTGAAGATATTTCCTTTTCCACCGTAGGTCTCAAAGCGCTCCAAATGAACACTTGCAGATTCTACAAAAAGAGTGTTCATAACTGCTCTAGCAAAGGAAAGGTTCAACTCTGTGAGTTGAACACACACATCACAAAGCAGTTTGTGAGAATGCTTCTGTCCAGTTTTTATTGGAAGATATTCCCGCTTCTAACAAAGGCCTGAAAGAGCTCCAAATATCCACTTGCAGATGCTGCAAAAAGACTCTTTCCAAACTGCTCCATGAAAAGGAATGTTCAACTCTGTGAGTTGAATGCACACATCATAAAGAAGTTTCAAAGAATGCTTCTGTCTAGGTTTTATGTGAAGATATTTCCTTTTCCACCATAGGCCTCAAAGCGCTCCAAATGAACACTTGCAGATTCTACAAAAAGAGTGTTTCAAAACTGCTCTTTCAAAAGAAGTGTTCAACTCTGTGAGTTGGATTCATACTTCACAAAGCAGTTTCACAGAACGCTTCTGTTTAGTATTTATGGGAAGATATTCCCGCTTCCAACGAAGGCCTGAAAGGACTCCAAATATCCACTTCCAGATTCTGCAAAAACACAGTTTCAAAACTGCTCTATCAAAAGGAAGGCTTATCTCTCCGAGTTGAATGCACACATCATAAAGAGGTTTCTGAGAATGCTTCTGCCTGGTTTATAAGTGAAGATATATCCTTTTCCACCATAGGCCTCAAAGCGCTCCAAATGAACACTTGCAGATTCTACAAAAAGAGTGTTTCAAAACTGCTCTTTCAAAAGAAGTGTTCAACTCTGTGAGGTGGATTCATACTTCACAAAGCAGTTTCACAGAACGCTTCTGTTTAGTTTCTATGGGAATATATTCCCGTTTCCAACGAAGGCCTGAAAGGGCTCCAAATAACCACTTGCAGATTCTGCAAAAATAGAGTTTCAAAACTGCTCTGTCAAAAGGAAGGCTTATCTCTCTGAGTTGAATGCAGACATCATAAAGAAGTTTCTGAGAATGCTTCTGCCTGGTTTATATGTGAAGATATTTCCTTTTCCACCATAGGCCTCAAAGCGCTCCAAATGAACACTTGCAGATTCTACAAAAAGAGTGTTTCATAACTGCTCTAGCAAAGGAAAGGTTCAACTCTCTGAGTTGAACACACACATCACAAAGCAGTTTGTGAGAATGCTTCTGTCCAGTTTTTATTGGAAGATATTCCCGCTTCTAACAAAGGCCTGAAAGAGCTCCAAATATCCACTTGCAGATGCTGCAAAAAGACTCTTTCCAAACTGCTCCATGAAAAGGAAGGTTCAACTCTGTGAGTTGAATGCACACATCATAAAGAAGTTTCAAAGAATGCTTCTGTCTAGGTTTTATGTGAAGATATTTCCTTTTCCACCATAGGCCTCAAAGCGCTCCAAATGAACACTTGCAGATTCTACAAAAAGAGTGTTTCAAAACTGCTCTTTCAAAAGAAGTGTTCAACTCTGTGAGTTGGATTCATACTTCACAAAGCAGTTTCACAGAACGCTTCTGTTTAGTATTTATGGGAGGATATTCCCGTTTCCAACGAAGGCCTGAAAGGACTCCAAATATCCACTTGCAGATTCTGCAAAAACACAGTTTCAAAACTGCTCTATCAAAAGGAAGGCTTATCTCTCCGAGTTGAATGCACACATCATAAAGAGGTTTCTGAGAATGCTTCTGCCTGGTTTATAAGTGAAGATATATCCTTTTCCACCATAGGCCTCAAAGCGCTCCAAATGAACACTTGCAGATTCTACAAAAAGAGTGTTTCAAAACTGCTCTTTCAAAAGAAGTGTTCAACTCTGTGAGGTGGATTCATACTACACAAAGCAGTTTCACAGAACGCTTCTGTTTAGTTTCTATGGGAAGATATTCCCGTTTCCAACGAAGGCCTGAAAGGGCTCCAAATAACCACTTGCAGATTCTGCAAAAATAGAGTTTCAAAACTGCTCTGTCAAAAGGAAGGCTTATCTCTCTGAGTTGAATGCAGACATCATAAAGAAGTTTCTGAGAATGCTTCTGCCTGGTTTATATGTGAAGACATTTCCTTTTCCACCATAGGCCTCAAATCGCTCCAAATGAACACTTGCAGATTCTACAAAAAGAGTGTTTCAAAACAGCTCTTTCAAAGGAAGTGTTCAACTCTGTGAGTTGGATTCATACTACACAAAGCAGTTTCACAGAACGCTTCTGTTTAGTTTTTATGGGAAGATATTCCCGTTTCCAACGAAGGCCTGAAAGGGCTCCAAATATCCACTTGCAAATTCTGCAAAAATAGAGTTTCAAAACTGCTCTGTCAAAAGGAAGGCTTATCTCTCTGAGTTGAATGCAGACATCATAAAGAGGTTTCTGAGAATGCTTCTGCCTGGTTTATATGTGAAGATATTTCCTATTCCACCATAGGCCTCAAAGCGCTCCAAATGAACACTTGCAGATTCTACAAAAAGAGTGTTTCATAACTGCTCTAGCAAAGGAATGGTTCAACTCTGTGAGTTGAACACACACATCACAAAGCAGTTTGTGAGAATGCTTCTGTCCAGTTTTTATTGGAAGATATTCCCGCTTCTAACAAAGGCCTGAAAGAGCTCCAAATATCCACTTGCAGATGCTGCAAAAAGACTCTTTCCAAACTGCTCCATGAAAAGGAAGGTTCAACTCCGTGAGTTGAATGCACACATCATAAAGAAGTTTCAGAGAATGCTTCTGTCTAGGTTTTATGTGAAGATATTTCCTTTTCCACCATAGGCCTCAAAGCGCTCCAAATGAACACTTGCAGATTCTACAAAAAGAGTGTTTCAAAACTGCTATTTCAAAAGAAGTGTTCAACTCTGTGAGTTGGATTCATACTTCACAAAGCAGTTTCACAGAACGCTTCTGTTTAGTATTTTTGGGAAGATATTCCCGTTTCCAACGAAGGCCTGAAAGGACTCCAAATATCCACTTACAGATTCTGCAAAAACACACTTTCAAAACTGCTCTATCAAAAGAAAGGCTTATCTCTCGGAGTTGAATGCACACATCATAAAGAGGTTTCTGAGAATGCTTCTGCCTGGTTTATAAGTGAAGATATTTCCTTTTCCACCATACGCCTCAAAGCGCTCCAAATGAACACTTGCAGATTCTACAAAAAGAGCGTTTCAAAACTCTTCTTTCAAAAGAAGTGTTCAACTCTGTGAGTTGGATTCATACTTCACAAAGCAGTTTCACAGAACGCATCTGTTTAGTTTTTATGGGAAGATATTCCCGTTTCCAAAGAAGGCCTGAAAAGGCTCCAAATATCCACTTGCAGATTCTGCAAAAATACAGTTTCAAAACTGCTCTGTCAAAAGGAAGGCTTATCTCTCTGAGTTGAATGCAGACATCATAAAGAGGTTTCTGAGAATGCTTCTGCCTGGTTTATATGTGAAGATATTTCCTTTTCCACCGTAGGTCTCAAAGCGCTCCAAATGAACACTTGCAGATTCTACAAAAAGAGTGTTCATAACTGCTCTAGCAAAGGAAAGGTTCAACTCTGTGAGTTGAACACACACATCACAAAGCAGTTTGTGAGAATGCTTCTGTCCAGTTTTTATTGGAAGATATTCCCGCTTCTAACAAAGGCCTGAAAGAGCTCCAAATATCCACTTGCAGATGCTGCAAAAAGACTCTTTCCAAACTGCTCCATGAAAAGGAAGGTTCAACTCTGTGAGATGAATGCACACATCATAAAGAAGTTTCAAAGAATGCTTCTGTCTAGGTTTTATGTGAAGATATTTCCTTTTCCACCATAGGCCTCAAAGCGCTCCAAATGAACATTTGCAGACTCTACAAAAAGAGTGTTTCAAAACTGCTCTTTCAAAAGAAGTGTTCAACTCTGTGAGTTGGATTCATACTTCACAAAGCAGTTTCACAGAACGCTTCTGTTTAGTATTTTTGGGAAGATATTCCCGTTTCCAACGAAGGCCTGAAAGGACTCCAAATATCCACTTGCAGATTCTGCAAAAACACAGTTTCAAAACTGCTCTATCAAAAGAAAGGCTTATCTCTCCGAGTTGAATGCACACATCATAAAGAGGTTTCTGAGAATGCTTCTGCCTGGTTTATAAGTGAAGATATTTCCTTTTCCACCATAGGCCTCAAAGCGCTCCAAATGAACACTTGCAGATTCTACAAAAAGAGCGTTTCAAAACTCTTCTTTCAAAAGAAGTGTTCAACTCTGTGAGGTGGATTCATACTTCACAAAGCAGTTTCACAGAACGCTTCTGTTTAGTTTTTATGGGAAGATATTCCCGTTTCCAACGAAGGCCTGAAAGGGCTCCAAATATCCACTTGCAGATTCTGCCAAAACAGAGTTTCAAAACTGCTCTATCAAAAGGAAGGCTTATCGCTCCGAGTTGAATGCACACATCATAAAGAGTTTTCTGAGAATGCTTCTGCCTGGTTTATAAGTGAAGATATTTCCTTTTCCACCATAGGCCTCAAAGCGCTCCAAATGAACACTTGCAGATTCTACAAAAAGAGTGTTTCAAAACAGCTCTTTCAAAGGAAGTGTTCAACTCTGTGAGTTGGATTTATACTACACAAAGCAGTTTCACAGAACGCTTCTGTTTAGTTTTTATGGGAAGATATTCCCGTTTCCAACGAAGGCCTGAAAGGGCTCCAAATATCCACTTGCAAATTCTGCAAAAATAGAGTTTCAAAACTGCTCTGCCAAAAGGAAGGCTTATCTCTCTGAGTTGAATGCAGACATCATAAAGAGGTTTCTGAGAATGCTTCTCCCTGGTTTATATGTGAAGATATTTCCTTTTCCACCGTAGGTCTCAAAGCGCTCCAAATGAACACTTGCAGATTCTACAAAAAGAGTGTTCATAACTGCTCTAGCAAAGGAAAGGTTCAACTCTGTGAGTTGAACACACACATCACAAAGCAGTTTGTGAGAATGCTTCTGTCCAGTTTTTATTGGAAGATATTCCCGCTTCTAACAAAGGCCTGAAAGAGCTCCAAATATCCACTTGCAGATGCTGCAAAAAGACTCTTTCCAAACTGCTCCATGAAAAGGAATGTTCAACTCTGTGAGTTGAATGCACACATCATAAAGAAGTTTCAAAGAATGCTTCTGTCTAGGTTTTATGTGAAGATATTTCCTTTTCCACCATAGGCCTCAAAGCGCTCCAAATGAACACTTGCAGATTCTACAAAAAGAGTGTTTCAAAACTGCTCTTTCAAAAGAAGTGTTCAACTCTGTGAGTTGGATTCATACTTCACAAAGCAGTTTCACAGAACGCTTCTGTTTAGTATTTATGGGAAGATATTCCCGCTTCCAACGAAGGCCTGAAAGGACTCCAAATATCCACTTCCAGATTCTGCAAAAACACAGTTTCAAAACTGCTCTATCAAAAGGAAGGCTTATCTCTCCGAGTTGAATGCACACATCATAAAGAGGTTTCTGAGAATGCTTCTGCCTGGTTTATAAGTGAAGATATATCCTTTTCCACCATAGGCCTCAAAGCGCTCCAAATGAACACTTGCAGATTCTACAAAAAGAGTGTTTCAAAACTGCTCTTTCAAAAGAAGTGTTCAACTCTGTGAGGTGGATTCATACTTCACAAAGCAGTTTCACAGAACGCTTCTGTTTAGTTTCTATGGGAATATATTCCCGTTTCCAACGAAGGCCTGAAAGGGCTCCAAATAACCACTTGCAGATTCTGCAAAAATAGAGTTTCAAAACTGCTCTGTCAAAAGGAAGGCTTATCTCTCTGAGTTGAATGCAGACATCATAAAGAAGTTTCTGAGAATGCTTCTGCCTGGTTTATATGTGAAGATATTTCCTTTTCCACCATAGGCCTCAAAGCGCTCCAAATGAACACTTGCAGATTCTACAAAAAGAGTGTTTCATAACTGC
Organism: Pongo pygmaeus; assembly: GCF_028885625.2. Taxonomy (NCBI): domain Eukaryota; kingdom Metazoa; phylum Chordata; class Mammalia; order Primates; family Hominidae; genus Pongo; species Pongo pygmaeus. Next base: position 25,118,349 of record NC_085930.1, read on the forward strand.
TCTAGCAAAGGAAAGGTTCAACTCTCTGAGTTGAACACACACATCACAAAGCAGTTTGTGAGAATGCTTCTGTCCAGTTTTTATTGGAAGATATTCCCGCTTCTAACAAAGGCCTGAAAGAGCTCCAAATATCCACTTGCAGATGCTGCAAAAAGACTCTTTCCAAACTGCTCCATGAAAAGGAAGGTTCAACTCTGTGAGTTGAATGCACACATCATAAAGAAGTTTCAAAGAATGCTTCTGTCTAGGTTTTATGTGAAGATATTTCCTTTTCCACCATAGGCCTCAAAGCGCTCCAAATGAACACTTGCAGATTCTACAAAAAGAGTGTTTCAAAACTGCTCTTTCAAAAGAAGTGTTCAACTCTGTGAGTTGGATTCATACTTCACAAAGCAGTTTCACAGAACGCTTCTGTTTAGTATTTATGGGAGGATATTCCCGTTTCCAACGAAGGCCTGAAAGGACTCCAAATATCCACTTGCAGATTCTGCAAAAACACAGTTTCAAAACTGCTCTATCAAAAGGAAGGCTTATCTCTCCGAGTTGAATGCACACATCATAAAGAGGTTTCTGAGAATGCTTCTGCCTGGTTTATAAGTGAAGATATATCCTTTTCCACCATAGGCCTCAAAGCGCTCCAAATGAACACTTGCAGATTCTACAAAAAGAGTGTTTCAAAACTGCTCTTTCAAAAGAAGTGTTCAACTCTGTGAGGTGGATTCATACTACACAAAGCAGTTTCACAGAACGCTTCTGTTTAGTTTCTATGGGAAGATATTCCCGTTTCCAACGAAGGCCTGAAAGGGCTCCAAATAACCACTTGCAGATTCTGCAAAAATAGAGTTTCAAAACTGCTCTGTCAAAAGGAAGGCTTATCTCTCTGAGTTGAATGCAGACATCATAAAGAAGTTTCTGAGAATGCTTCTGCCTGGTTTATATGTGAAGACATTTCCTTTTCCACCATAGGCCTCAAATCGCTCCAAATGAACACTTGCAGATTCTACAAAAAGAGTGTTTCATAACTGCTCTAGCAAAGGAAAGGTTCAACTCTGTGAGTTGAACACACACATCCCAAAGCAGTTTGTGAGAATGCTTCTGTCCAGTTTTTATTGGAAGATATTCCCGCTTCTAACAAAGGTCTGAAAGAGCTCCAAATACCCACTTGCAGATGCTGCAAAAAGACTCTTTCCAAACTGCTCCATGAAAAGGAAGGTTCAACTCTGTGAGTTGAATGCACACATCATAAAGAAGTTTCAAAGAATGCTTCTGTCTAGGTTTTATGTGAAGATATTTCCTTTTCCACCATAGGCCTCAAAGCGCTCCAAATGAACATTTGCAGACTCTACAAAAAGAGTGTTTCAAAACTGCTCTTTCAAAAGAAGTGTTCAACTCTGTGAGTTGGATTCATACTTCACAAAGCAGTTTCACAGAACGCTTCTGTTTAGTATTTTTGGGAAGATATTCCCGTTTCCAACGAAGGCCTGAAAGGACTCCAAATATCCACTTGCAGATTCTGCAAAAACACAGTTTCAAAACTGCTCTATCAAAAGAAAGGCTTATCTCTCCGAGTTGAATGCACACATCATAAAGAGGTTTCTGAGAATGCTTCTGCCTGGTTTATAAGTGAAGATATTTCCTTTTCCACCATAGGCCTCAAAGCGCTCCAAATGAACACTTGCAGATTCTACAAAAAGAGCGTTTCAAAACTCTTCTTTCAAAAGAAGTGTTCAACTCTGTGAGGTGGATTCATACTTCACAAAGCAGTTTCACAGAACGCTTCTGTTTAGTTTTTATGGGAAGATATTCCCGTTTCCAACGAAGGCCTGAAAGGGCTCCAAATATCCACTTGCAGATTCTGCCAAAACAGAGTTTCAAAACTGCTCTATCAAAAGGAAGGCTTATCGCTCCGAGTTGAATGCACACATCATAAAGAGTTTTCTGAGAATGCTTCTGCCTGGTTTATAAGTGAAGATATTTCCTTTTCCACCATAGGCCTCAAAGCGCTCCAAATGAACACTTGCAGATTCTACAAAAAGAGTGTTTCAAAACAGCTCTTTCAAAGGAAGTGTTCAACTCCGTGAGTTGGATTCATACTACACAAAGCAGTTTCACAGAACGCTTCTGTTTAGTTTTTATGGGAAGATATTCCCGTTTCCAACGAAGGCCTGAAAGGGCTCCAAATATCCACTTGCAAATTCTGCAAAAATAGAGTTTCAAAACTGCTCTGCCAAAAGGAAGGCTTATCTCTCTGAGTTGAATGCAGACATCATAAAGAGGTTTCTGAGAATGCTTCTCCCTGGTTTATATGTGAAGATATTTCCTTTTCCACCGTAGGTCTCAAAGCGCTCCAAATGAACACTTGCAGATTCTACAAAAAGAGTGTTCATAACTGCTCTAGCAAAGGAAAGGTTCAACTCTGTGAGTTGAACACACACATCACAAAGCAGTTTGTGAGAATGCTTCTGTCCAGTTTTTATTGGAAGATATTCCCGCTTCTAACAAAGGCCTGAAAGAGCTCCAAATATCCACTTGCAGATGCTGCAAAAAGACTCTTTCCAAACTGCTCCATGAAAAGGAATGTTCAACTCTGTGAGTTGAATGCACACATCATAAAGAAGTTTCAAAGAATGCTTCTGTCTAGGTTTTATGTGAAGATATTTCCTTTTCCACCATAGGCCTCAAAGCGCTCCAAATGAACACTTGCAGATTCTACAAAAAGAGTGTTTCAAAACTGCTCTTTCAAAAGAAGTGTTCAACTCTGTGAGTTGGATTCATACTTCACAAAGCAGTTTCACAGAACGCTTCTGTTTAGTATTTATGGGAAGATATTCCCGCTTCCAACGAAGGCCTGAAAGGACTCCAAATATCCACTTCCAGATTCTGCAAAAACACAGTTTCAAAACTGCTCTATCAAAAGGAAGGCTTATCTCTCCGAGTTGAATGCACACATCATAAAGAGGTTTCTGAGAATGCTTCTGCCTGGTTTATAAGTGAAGATATATCCTTTTCCACCATAGGCCTCAAAGCGCTCCAAATGAACACTTGCAGATTCTACAAAAAGAGTGTTTCAAAACTGCTCTTTCAAAAGAAGTGTTCAACTCTGTGAGGTGGATTCATACTTCACAAAGCAGTTTCACAGAACGCTTCTGTTTAGTTTCTATGGGAATATATTCCCGTTTCCAACGAAGGCCTGAAAGGGCTCCAAATAACCACTTGCAGATTCTGCAAAAATAGAGTTTCAAAACTGCTCTGTCAAAAGGAAGGCTTATCTCTCTGAGTTGAATGCAGACATCATAAAGAAGTTTCTGAGAATGCTTCTGCCTGGTTTATATGTGAAGATATTTCCTTTTCCACCATAGGCCTCAAAGCGCTCCAAATGAACACTTGCAGATTCTACAAAAAGAGTGTTTCATAACTGCTCTAGCAAAGGAAAGTTTCAACTCTCTGAGTTGAACACACACATCACAAAGCAGTTTGTGAGAATGCTTCTGTCCAGTTTTTATTGGAAGATATTCCCGCTTCTAACAAAGGCCTGAAAGAGCTCCAAATATCCACTTGCAGATGCTGCAAAAAGACTCTTTCCAAACTGCTCCATGAAAAGGAAGGTTCAACTCTGTGAGTTGAATGCACACATCATAAAGAAGTTTCAAAGAATGCTTCTGTCTAGGTTTTATGTGAAGATATTTCCTTTTCCACCATAGGCCTCAAAGCGCTCCAAATGAACACTTGCAGATTCTACAAAAAGAGTGTTTCAAAACTGCTCTTTCAAAAGAAGTGTTCAACTCTGTGAGTTGGATTCATACTTCACAAAGCAGTTTCACAGAACGCTTCTGTTTAGTATTTATGGGAGGATATTCCCGTTTCCAACGAAGGCCTGAAAGGACTCCAAATATCCACTTGCAGATTCTGCAAAAACACAGTTTCAAAACTGCTCTATCAAAAGGAAGGCTTATCTCTCCGAGTTGAATGCACACATCATAAAGAGGTTTCTGAGAATGCTTCTGCCTGGTTTATAAGTGAAGATATATCCTTTTCCACCATAGGCCTCAAAGCGCTCCAAATGAACACTTGCAGATTCTACAAAAAGAGTGTTTCAAAACTGCTCTTTCAAAAGAAGTGTTCAACTCTGTGAGGTGGATTCATACTACACAAAGCAGTTTCACAGAACGCTTCTGTTTAGTTTCTATGGGAAGATATTCCCGTTTCCAACGAAGGCCTGAAAGGGCTCCAAATAACCACTTGCAGATTCTGCAAAAATAGAGTTTCAAAACTGCTCTGTCAAAAGGAAGGCTTATCTCTCTGAGTTGAATGCAGACATCATAAAGAAGTTTCTGAGAATGCTTCTGCCTGGTTTATATGTGAAGACATTTCCTTTTCCACCATAGGCCTCAAATCGCTTCAAATGAACACTTGCAGATTCTACAAAAAGAGTGTTTCATAACTGCTCTAGCAAAGGAAAGGTTCAACTCTCTGAGTTGAACACACACATCCCAAAGCAGTTTGTGAGAATGCTTCTGTCCAGTTTTTATTGGAAGATATTCCCGCTTCTAACAATGGTCTGAAAGAGCTCCAAATATCCACTTGCAGATGCTGCAAAAAGAGTCTTTCCAAACTGCTCCATGAAAAGGAAGGTTCAAGTCTGTGAGTTGAATGCACACATCATAAAGAAGTTTCAAAGAGTGCTTCTGTCTAGGTTTTATGTGAAGATATTTCCTTTTCCACCATAGGCCTCAAAGCGCTCCAAATGAACATTTGCAGACTCTACAAAAAGAGTGTTTCAAAACTGCTCTTTCAAAAGAAGTGTTCAACTCTGTGAGTTGGATTCATACTTCACAAAGCAGTTTCACAGAACGCTTCTGTTTAGTATTTTTGGGAAGATATTCCCGTTTCCAACGAAGGCCTGAAAGGACTCCAAATATCCACTTGCAGATTCTGCAAAAACACAGTTTCAAAACTGCTCTATCAAAAGAAAGGCTTATCTCTCCGAGTTGAATGCACACATCATAAAGAGGTTTCTGAGAATGCTTCTGCCTGGTTTATAAGTGAAGATATTTCCTTTTCCACCATAGGCCTCAAAGCGCTCCAAATGAACACTTGCAGATTCTACAAAAAGAGTGTTTCAAAACAGCTCTTTCAAAGGAAGTGTTCAACTCTGTGAGTTGTATTCATACTACACAAAGCAGTTTCACAGAACGCTTCTGTTTAGCTTTTATGGGAAGATATTCCCGTTTCCAACGAAGGCCTGAAAGGGCTCCAAATATCCACTTGCAAATTCTGCAAAAATAGAGTTTCAAAACTGCTCTGTCAAAAGGAAGGCTTATCTCTCTGAGTTGAATGCAGACATCATAAAGAGGTTTCTGAGAATGCTTCTGCCTGGTTTATATGTGAAGATATTTCCTTTTCCACCGTAGGCCTCAAAGCGCTCCAAATGAACACTTGCAGATTCTACAAAAAGAGTGTTTCATAACTGCTCTAGCAAAGGAAAGGTTCAACTCTGTGAGTTGAACACACACATCACAAAGCAGTTTGTGAGAATGCTTCTGTCCAGTTTTTATTGGAAGATATTCCCGCTTCTAACAAAGGCCTGAAAGAGCTCCAAATATCCACTTGCAGATGCTGCAAAAAGACTCTTTCCAAACTGCTCCATGAAAAGGAATGTTCAACTCTGTGAGTTGAATGCACACATCATAAAGAAGTTTCAAAGAATGCTTCTGTCTAGGTTTTATGTGAAGATATTTCCTTTTCCACCATAGGCCTCAAAGCGCTCCAAATGAACACTTGCAGATTCTACAAAAAGAGTGTTTCAAAACCGCTCTTTCAAAAGAAGTGTTCAACTCTGTGAGTTGGATTCATACTTCACAAAGCAGTTTCACAGAACGCTTCTGTTTAGTATTTATGGGAAGATATTCCCGCTTCCAACGAAGGCCTGAAAGGACTCCAAATATCCACTTCCAGATTCTGCAAAAACACAGTTTCAAAACTGCTCTATCAAAAGGAAGGCTTATCTCTCCGAGTTGAATGCACACATCATAAAGAGGTTTCTGAGAATGCTTCTGCCTGGTTTATAAGTGAAGATATATCCTTTTCCACCATAGGCCTCAAAGCGCTCCAAATGAACACTTGCAGATTCTACAAAAAGAGTGTTTCAAAACTGCTCTTTCAAAAGAAGTGTTCAACTCTGTGAGGTGGATTCATACTTCACAAAGCAGTTTCACAGAACGCTTCTGTTTAGTTTCTATGGGAATATATTCCCGTTTCCAACGAAGGCCTGAAAGGGCTCCAAATAACCACTTGCAGATTCTGCAAAAATAGAGTTTCAAAACTGCTCTGTCAAAAGGAAGGCTTATCTCACTGAGTTGAATGCAGACATCATAAAGAAGTTTCTGAGAATGCTTCTGCCTGGTTTATATGTGAAGATATTTCCTTTTCCACCATAGGCCTCAAAGCGCTCCAAATGAACACTTGCAGATTCTACAAAAGGAGTGTTTCATAACTGCTCTAGCAAAGGAAAGGTTCAACTCAGTGAGTTGAACACACACATCACAAAGCAGTTTGTGAGAATGCTTCTGTCCAGTTTTTATTGGAAGATATTCCCGCTTCTAACAAAGGCCTGAAAGAGCTCCAAATATCCACTTGCAGATGCTGCAAAAAGACTCTTTCCAAACTGCTCCATGAAAAGGAAGGTTCAACTCTGTGAGTTGAATGCACACATCATAAAGAAGTTTCAAAGAATGCTTCTGTCTAGGTTTTATGTGAAGATATTTCCTTTTCCACCATAGGCCTCAAAGCGCTCCAAATGAACACTTGCAGATTCTACAAAAAGAGTGTTTCAAAACTGATCTTTCAAAAGAAGTGTTCAACTCTGTGAGTTGGATTCATACTTCACAAAGCAGTTTCACAGAACGCTTCTGTTTTGTATTTATGGGAGGATATTCCCGTTTCCAACGAAGGCCTGAAAGGACTCCAAATATCCACTTGCAGATTCTGTAAAAACACAGTTTCAAAACTGCTCTATCAGAAGGAAGGCTTATCTCTCCGAGTTGAATGCACACATCATAAAGAGGTTTCTGAGAATGCTTCTGCCTGGTTTATAAGTGAAGATATATCCTTTTCCACCATAGGCCTCAAAGCGCTCCAAATGAACACTTGCAGATTCTACAAAAAGAGTGTTTCAAAACTGCTCTTTCAAAAGAAGTGTTCAACTCTGTGGGGTGGATTCATACTACACAAAGCAGTTTCACAGAACGCTTCTGTTTAGTTTCTATGGGAAGATATTCCCGTTTCCAACGAAGGCCTGAAAGGGTTCCAAACAACCACTTGCAGATTCTGCAAAAATAGAGTTTCAAAACTGCTCTGTCAAAAGGAAGGCTTATCTCTCTGAGTTGAATGCAGACATCATAAAGAAGTTTCTGAGAATGCTTCTGCCTGGTTTATATGTGAAGACATTTCCTTTTCCACCATAGGCCTCAAAGCGCTCCAAATGAACACTTGCAGATTCTACAAAAAGAGTGTTTCATAACTGCTCTAGCAAAGGAAAGGTTCAACTCTGTGAGTTGAACACACACATCACAAAGCAGTTTGTGAGAATGCTTCTGTCCAGTTTTTATTGGAAGATATTCCCGCTTCTAACAAAGGCCTGAAAGAGCTCCAAATATCCAGTTGCAGATGCTGCAAAAAGACTCTTTCCAAACTGCTCCATGAAAAGGAAGGTTCAGCTCTGTGAGTTGAATGCACACATCATAAAGAAGTTTCAAAGAATGCTTCTGTCTAGGTTTTATGTGAAGATATTTCCTTTTCCACCATAGGCCTCAAAGCGCTCCAAATGAACACTTGCAGATTCTACAAAAAGAGTGTTTCAAAACTGCTCTTTCAAAAGAAGTGTTCAACTCTGTGAGTTGGATTCATACTTCACAAAGCAGTTTCACAGAACGCTTCTGTTTAGTATTTATGGGAAGATATTCCCGTTTCCAACGAAGGCCTGAAAGGACTCCAAATATCCACTTGCAGATTCTGCAAAAACACAGTTTCAAAACTGCTCTATCAAAAGGAAGGCTTATCTCTCCGAGTTGAATGCACACATCATAAAGAGGTTTCTGAGAATGCTTCTGCCTGGTTTATAAGTGAAGATATATCCTTTTCCACCATGGGCCTCAAAGCGCTCCAAATGAACACTTGCAGATTCTACAAAAAGAGTGTTTCAAAACTGCTCTTTCAAAAGAAGTGTTCAACTCTGTGAGGTGGATTCATACTTCACAAAGCAGTTTCACAGAACGCTTCTGTTTAGTTTCTATGGGAAGATATTCCCGTTTCCAACGAAGTCCTGAAAGGGCTCCAAATAACCACTTGCAGATTCTGCAAAAATAGAGTTTCAAAACTGCTCTGTCAAAAGGAAGGCTTATCTCTCTGAGTTGAATGCAGACATCATAAAGAAGTTTCTGAGAATGCTTCTGCCTGGTTTATATGTGAAGACATTTCCTTTTCCACCATAGGCCTCAAAGCGCTCCAAATGAACACTTGCAGATTCTACAAAAAGAGTGTTTCATAACTGCTCTAGCAAAGGAAAGGTTGAACTCTGTGAGTTGAACACACACATCACAAGGCAGTTTGTGAGAATGCTTCTGTCCAGTTTTTATTGGAAGATATTCCCGCTTCTAACAAAGGCCTGAAAGAGCTCCAAATATCCACTTGCAGATGCTGCAAAAAGACTCTTTCCAAACTGCTCCATGAAAAGGAAGGTTCAACTCTGTGAGTTGAATGCACACATCATAAAGAAGTTTCAGAGAATGCTTCTGTCTAGGTTTTATGTGAAGATATTTCCTTTTCCACCATAGGCCTCAAAGCGCTCCAAATGAACACTTGCAGATTCTACAAAAAGAGTGTTTCAAAACTGCTATTTCAAAAGAAGTGTTCAACTCTGTGAGTTGGATTCATACTTCACAAAGCAGTTTCACAGAACGCTTCTGTTTAGTATTTTTGGGAAGATATTCCCTTTTCCAACGAAGGCCTGAAAGGACTCCATATATAAACTTACAGATTCTGCAAAAACAGAGTTTCAAAACTGCTCTATCAAAAGAAAGGCTTATCTCTCGGAGTTGAATGCACACATCATAAAGAGGTTTCTGAGAATGCTTCTGCCTGGTTTATAAGTGAAGATATTTCCTTTTCCACCATAGGCCTCAAAGCGCTCCAAATGAACACTTGCAGATTCTACAAAAAGAGCGTTTCAAAACTCTTCTTTCAAAAGAAGTGTTCAACTCTGTGAGTTGGATTCATACTTCACAAAGCAGTTTCACAGAACGCTTCTGTTTAGTTTTTATGGGAAGATATTCCCGTTTCCAAAGAAGGCCTGAAAAGGCTCCAAATATCCACTTGCAGATTCTGCCAAAACAGAGTTTCAAAACTGCTCTATCAAAAGGAAAGTTTATCGCTCCGAGTTGAATGCACACATCATAAAGAGTTTTCTGAGAATGCTTCTGCCTGGTTTATAAGTGAAGATATTTCCTTTTCCACCATAGGCCTCAAAGCGCTCCAAATGAACACTTGCAGATTCTACAAAAAGAGTGTTTCAAAACAGCTCTTTCAAAGGAAGTGTTCAACTCTGTGAGTTGGATTCATACTACACAAAGCAGTTTCACAGAACGCTTCTGTTTAGTTTTTATGGGAAGATATTCCCGTTTCCAACGAAGGCCTGAAAGGGCTCCAAATATCCACTTGCAAATTCTGCAAAAATAGAGTTTCAAAACTGCTCTGTCAAAAGGAAGGCTTATCTCTCTGAGTTGAATGCAGACATCATAAAGAGGTTTCTGAGAATGCTTCTGCCTGGTTTATATGTGAAGATATTTCCTTTTCCACCGTAGGTCTCAAAGCGCTCCAAATGAACACTTGCAGACTCTACAAAAAGAGTGTTCATAACTGCTCTAGCAAAGGAAAGGTTCAACTCTGTGAGTTGAACACACACATCACAAAGCAGTTTGTGAGAATGCTTCTGTCCAGTTTTTATTGGAAGATATTCCCGCTTCTAACAAAGGCCTGAAAGAGCTCCAAATATCCACTTGCAGATGCTGCAAAAAGGCTCTTTCCAAACTGCTCCATGAAAAGGAAGGTTCAACTCTGTGAGTTGAATGCACACATCATAAAGAAGTTTCAAAGAATGCTTCTGTCTAGGTTTTATGTGAAGATATTTCCTTTTCCACCATAGGCCTCAAAGCGCTCCAAATGAACATTTGCAGACTCTACAAAAAGAGTGTTTCAAAACTGCTCTTTCAAAAGAAGTGTTCAACTCTGTGAGTTGGATTCATACTTCACAAAGCAGTTTCACAGAACGCTTCTGTTTAGTATTTTTGGGAAGATATTCCCGCTTCCAACGAAGGCCTGAAAGGACTCCAAATATCCACTTCCAGATTCTGCAAAAACACAGTTTCAAAACTGCTCTATCAAAAGGAAGGCTTATCTCTCCGAGTTGAATGCACACATCATAAAGAGGTTTCTGAGAATGCTTCTGCCTGGTTTATAAGTGAAGATATATCCTTTTCCACCATAGGCCTCAAAGCGCTCCAAATGAACACTTGCAGATTCTACAAAAAGAGTGTTTCAAAACTGCTCTTTCAAAAGAAGTGTTCAACTCTGTGAGGTGGATTCATACTTCACAAAGCAGTTTCACAGAACGCTTCTGTTTAGTTTCTATGGGAATATATTCCCGTTTCCAACGAAGGCCTGAAAGGGCTCCAAATAACCACTTGCAGATTCTGCAAAAATAGAGTTTCAAAACTGCTCTGTCAAAAGGAAGGCTTATCTCACTGAGTTGAATGCAGACATCATAAAGAAGTTTCTGAGAATGCTTCTGCCTGGTTTATATGTGAAGATATTTCCTTTTCCACCATAGGCCTCAAAGCGCTCCAAATGAACACTTGCAGATTCTACAAAAAGAGTGTTTCATAACTGCTCTAGCAAAGGAAAGGTTCAACTCAGTGAGTTGAACACACACATCACAAAGCAGTTTGTGAGAATGCTTCTGTCCAGTTTTTATTGGAAGATATTCCCGCTTCTAACAAAGGCCTGAAAGAGCTCCAAATATCCACTTGCAGATGCTGCAAAAAGACTCTTTCCAAACTGCTCCATGAAAAGGAAGGTTCAACTCTGTGAGTTGAATGCACACATCATAAAGAAGTTTCAAAGAATGCTTCTGTCTAGGTTTTATGTGAAGATATTTCCTTTTCCACCATAGGCCTCAAAGCGCTCCAAATGAACACTTGCAGATTCTACAAAAAGAGTGTTTCAAAACTGATCTTTCAAAAGAAGTGTTCAACTCTGTGAGTTGGATTCATACTTCACAAAGCAGTTTCACAGAACGCTTCTGTTTTGTATTTATGGGAGGATATTCCCGTTTCCAACGAAGGCCTGAAAGGACTCCAAATATCCACTTGCAGATTCTGTAAAAACACAGTTTCAAAACTGCTCTATCAGAAGGAAGGCTTATCTCTCCGAGTTGAATGCACACATCATAAAGAGGTTTCTGAGAATGCTTCTGCCTGGTTTATAAGTGAAGATATATCCTTTTCCACCATAGGCCTCAAAGCGCTCCAAATGAACACTTGCAGATTCTACAAAAAGAGTGTTTCAAAACTGCTCTTTCAAAAGAAGTGTTCAACTCTGTGGGGTGGATTCATACTACACAAAGCAGTTTCACAGAACGCTTCTGTTTAGTTTCTATGGGAAGATATTCCCGTTTCCAACGAAGGCCTGAAAGGGTTCCAAACAACCACTTGCAGATTCTGCAAAAATAGAGTTTCAAAACTGCTCTGTCAAAAGGAAGGCTTATCTCTCTGAGTTGAATGCAGACATCATAAAGAAGTTTCTGAGAATGCTTCTGCCTGGTTTATATGTGAAGACATTTCCTTTTCCACCATAGGCCTCAAAGCGCTCCAAATGAACACTTGCAGATTCTACAAAAAGAGTGTTTCATAACTGCTCTAGCAAAGGAAAGGTTCAACTCTGTGAGTTGAACACACACATCACAAAGCAGTTTGTGAGAATGCTTCTGTCCAGTTTTTATTGGAAGATATTCCCGCTTCTAACAAAGGCCTGAAAGAGCTCCAAATATCCAGTTGCAGATGCTGCAAAAAGACTCTTTCCAAACTGCTCCATGAAAAGGAAGGTTCAGCTCTGTGAGTTGAATGCACACATCATAAAGAAGTTTCAAAGAATGCTTCTGTCTAGGTTTTATGTGAAGATATTTCCTTTTCCACCATAGGCCTCAAAGCGCTCCAAATGAACACTTGCAGATTCTACAAAAAGAGTGTTTCAAAACTGCTCTTTCAAAAGAAGTGTTCAACTCTGTGAGTTGGATTCATACTTCACAAAGCAGTTTCACAGAACGCTTCTGTTTAGTATTTATGGGAAGATATTCCCGTTTCCAACGAAGGCCTGAAAGGACTCCAAATATCCACTTGCAGATTCTGCAAAAACACAGTTTCAAAACTGCTCTATCAAAAGGAAGGCTTATCTCTCCGAGTTGAATGCACACATCATAAAGAGGTTTCTGAGAATGCTTCTGCCTGGTTTATAAGTGAAGATATATCCTTTTCCACCATGGGCCTCAAAGCGCTCCAAATGAACACTTGCAGATTCTACAAAAAGAGTGTTTCAAAACTGCTCTTTCAAAAGAAGTGTTCAACTCTGTGAGGTGGATTCATACTTCACAAAGCAGTTTCACAGAACGCTTCTGTTTAGTTTCTATGGGAAGATATTCCCGTTTCCAACGAAGTCCTGAAAGGGCTCCAAATAACCACTTGCAGATTCTGCAAAAATAGAGTTTCAAAACTGCTCTGTCAAAAGGAAGGCTTATCTCTCTGAGTTGAATGCAGACATCATAAAGAAGTTTCTGAGAATGCTTCTGCCTGGTTTATATGTGAAGACATTTCCTTTTCCACCATAGGCCTCAAAGCGCTCCAAATGAACACTTGCAGATTCTACAAAAAGAGTGTTTCATAACTGCTCTAGCAAAGGAAAGGTTGAACTCTGTGAGTTGAACACACACATCACAAGGCAGTTTGTGAGAATGCTTCTGTCCAGTTTTTATTGGAAGATATTCCCGCTTCTAACAAAGGCCTGAAAGAGCTCCAAATATCCACTTGCAGATGCTGCAAAAAGACTCTTTCCAAACTGCTCCATGAAAAGGAAGGTTCAACTCTGTGAGTTGAATGCACACATCATAAAGAAGTTTCAGAGAATGCTTCTGTCTAGGTTTTATGTGAAGATATTTCCTTTTCCACCATAGGCCTCAAAGCGCTCCAAATGAACACTTGCAGATTCTACAAAAAGAGTGTTTCAAAACTGCTATTTCAAAAGAAGTGTTCAACTCTGTGAGTTGGATTCATACTTCACAAAGCAGTTTCACAGAACGCTTCTGTTTAGTATTTTTGGGAAGATATTCCCTTTTCCAACGAAGGCCTGAAAGGACTCCATATATAAACTTACAGATTCTGCAAAAACAGAGTTTCAAAACTGCTCTATCAAAAGAAAGGCTTATCTCTCGGAGTTGAATGCACACATCATAAAGAGGTTTCTGAGAATGCTTCTGCCTGGTTTATAAGTGAAGATATTTCCTTTTCCACCATAGGCCTCAAAGCGCTCCAAATGAACACTTGCAGATTCTACAAAAAGAGCGTTTCAAAACTCTTCTTTCAAAAGAAGTGTTCAACTCTGTGAGTTGGATTCATACTTCACAAAGCAGTTTCACAGAACGCTTCTGTTTAGTTTTTATGGGAAGATATTCCCGTTTCCAAAGAAGGCCTGAAAAGGCTCCAAATATCCACTTGCAGATTCTGCCAAAACAGAGTTTCAAAACTGCTCTATCAAAAGGAAAGTTTATCGCTCCGAGTTGAATGCACACATCATAAAGAGTTTTCTGAGAATGCTTCTGCCTGGTTTATAAGTGAAGATATTTCCTTTTCCACCATAGGCCTCAAAGCGCTCCAAATGAACACTTGCAGATTCTACAAAAAGAGTGTTTCAAAACAGCTCTTTCAAAGGAAGTGTTCAACTCTGTGAGTTGGATTCATACTACACAAAGCAGTTTCACAGAACGCTTCTGTTTAGTTTTTATGGGAAGATATTCCCGTTTCCAACGAAGGCCTGAAAGGGCTCCAAATATCCACTTGCAAATTCTGCAAAAATAGAGTTTCAAAACTGCTCTGTCAAAAGGAAGGCTTATCTCTCTGAGTTGAATGCAGACATCATAAAGAGGTTTCTGAGAATGCTTCTGCCTGGTTTATATGTGAAGATATTTCCTTTTCCACCGTAGGTCTCAAAGCGCTCCAAATGAACACTTGCAGACTCTACAAAAAGAGTGTTCATAACTGCTCTAGCAAAGGAAAGGTTCAACTCTGTGAGTTGAACACACACATCACAAAGCAGTTTGTGAGAATGCTTCTGTCCAGTTTTTATTGGAAGATATTCCCGCTTCTAACAAAGGCCTGAAAGAGCTCCAAATATCCACTTGCAGATGCTGCAAAAAGGCTCTTTCCAAACTGCTCCATGAAAAGGAAGGTTCAACTCTGTGAGTTGAATGCACACATCATAAAGAAGTTTCAAAGAATGCTTCTGTCTAGGTTTTATGTGAAGATATTTCCTTTTCCACCATAGGCCTCAAAGCGCTCCAAATGAACATTTGCAGACTCTACAAAAAGAGTGTTTCAAAACTGCTCTTTCAAAAGAAGTGTTCAACTCTGTGAGTTGGATTCATACTTCACAAAGCAGTTTCACAGAACGCTTCTGTTTAGTATTTTTGGGAAGATATTCCCGTTTCCAACGAAGGCCTGAAAGGACTCCAAATATCCACTTGCAGATTCTGCAAAAACACAGTTTCAAAACTGCTCTATCAAAAGAAAGGCTTATCTCTCCGAGTTGAATGCACACATCATAAAGAGGTTTCTGAGAATGCTTCTGCCTGGTTTATAAGTGAAGATATTTCCTTTTCCACCATAGGCCTCAAAGCGCTCCAAATGAACACTTGCAGATTCTACAAAAAGAGCGTTTCAAAACTCTTCTTTCAAAAGAAGTGTTCAACTCTGTGAGGTGGATTCATACTTCACAAAGCAGCTTCACAGAACGCTTCTGTTTAGTTTTTATGGGAAGATATTCCCGTTTCCAACGAAGGCCTGAAAGGGCTCCAAATATCCACTTGCAGATTCTGCCAAAACAGAGTTTCAAAACTGCTCTATCAAAAGGAAGGCTTATCGCTCCGAGTTGAATGCACACATCATAAAGAGTTTTCTGAGAATGCTTCTGCCTGGTTTATAAGTGAAGATATTTCCTTTTCCACCATAGGCCTCAAAGCGCTCCAAATGAACACTTGCAGATTCTACAAAAAGAGTGTTTCAAAACAGCTCTTTCAAAGGAAGTGTTCAACTCTGTGAGTTGGATTCATACTACACAAAGCAGTTTCACAGAACGCTTCTGTTTAGTTTTTATGGGAAGATATTCCCGTTTCCAACGAAGGCCTGAAAGGGCTCCAAATATCCACTTGCAAATTCTGCAAAAATAGAGTTTCAAAACTGCTCTGCCAAAAGGAAGGCTTATCTCTCTGAGTTGAATGCAGACATCATAAAGAGGTTTCTGAGAATGCTTCTCCCTGGTTTATATGTGAAGATATTTCCTTTTCCACCGTAGGTCTCAAAGCGCTCCAAATGAACACTTGCAGATTCTACAAAAAGAGTGTTCATAACTGCTCTAGCAAAGGAAAGGTTCAACTCTGTGAGTTGAACACACACATCACAAAGCAGTTTGTGAGAATGCTTCTGTCCAGTTTTTATTGGAAGATATTCCCGCTTCTAACAAAGGCCTGAAAGAGCTCCAAATATCCACTTGCAGATGCTGCAAAAAGACTCTTTCCAAACTGCTCCATGAAAAGGAATGTTCAACTCTGTGAGTTGAATGCACACATCATAAAGAAGTTTCAAAGAATGCTTCTGTCTAGGTTTTATGTGAAGATATTTCCTTTTCCACCATAGGCCTCAAAGCGCTCCAAATGAACACTTGCAGATTCTACAAAAAGAGTGTTTCAAAACTGCTCTTTCAAAAGAAGTGTTCAACTCTGTGAGTTGGATTCATACTTCACAAAGCAGTTTCACAGAACGCTTCTGTTTAGTATTTATGGGAAGATATTCCCGCTTCCAACGAAGGCCTGAAAGGACTCCAAATATCCACTTCCAGATTCTGCAAAAACACAGTTTCAAAACTGCTCTATCAAAAGGAAGGCTTATCTCTCCGAGTTGAATGCACACATCATAAAGAGGTTTCTGAGAATGCTTCTGCCTGGTTTATAAGTGAAGATATATCCTTTTCCACCATAGGCCTCAAAGCGCTCCAAATGAACACTTGCAGATTCTACAAAAAGAGTGTTTCAAAACTGCTCTTTCAAAAGAAGTGTTCAACTCTGTGAGGTGGATTCATACTTCACAAAGCAGTTTCACAGAACGCTTCTGTTTAGTTTCTATGGGAATATATTCCCGTTTCCAACGAAGGCCTGAAAGGGCTCCAAATAACCACTTGCAGATTCTGCAAAAATAGAGTTTCAAAACTGCTCTGTCAAAAGGAAGGCTTATCTCTCTGAGTTGAATGCAGACATCATAAAGAAGTTTCTGAGAATGCTTCTGCCTGGTTTATATGTGAAGATATTTCCTTTTCCACCATAGGCCTCAAAGCGCTCCAAATGAACACTTGCAGATTCTACAAAAAGAGTGTTTCATAACTGCTCTAGCAAAGGAAAGGTTCAACTCTCTGAGTTGAACACACACATCACAAAGCAGTTTGTGAGAATGCTTCTGTCCAGTTTTTATTGGAAGATATTCCCGCTTCTAACAAAGGCCTGAAAGAGCTCCAAATATCCACTTGCAGATGCTGCAAAAAGACTCTTTCCAAACTGCTCCATGAAAAGGAAGGTTCAACTCTGTGAGTTGAATGCACACATCATAAAGAAGTTTCAAAGAATGCTTCTGTCTAGGTTTTATGTGAAGATATTTCCTTTTCCACCATAGGCCTCAAAGCGCTTCAAATGAACACTTGCAGATTCTACAAAAAGAGTGTTTCAAAACTGCTCTTTCAAAAGAAGTGTTCAACTCTGTGAGTTGGATTCATACTTCACAAAGCAGTTTCACAGAACGCTTCTGTTTAGTATTTATGGGAGGATATTCCCGTTTCCAACGAAGGCCTGAAAGGACTCCAAATATCCACTTGCAGATTCTGCAAAAACACAGTTTCAAAACTGCTCTATCAAAAGGAAGGCTTATCTCTCCGAGTTGAATGCACACATCATAAAGAGGTTTCTGAGAATGCTTCTGCCTGGTTTATAAGTGAAGATATATCCTTTTCCACCATAGGCCTCAAAGCGCTCCAAATGAACACTTGCAGATTCTACAAAAAGAGTGTTTCAAAACTGCTCTTTCAAAAGAAGTGTTCAACTCTGTGAGGTGGATTCATACTACACAAAGCAGTTTCACAGAACGCTTCTGTTTAGTTTCTATGGGAAGATATTCCCGTTTCCAACGAAGGCCTGAAAGGGCTCCAAATAACCACTTGCAGATTCTGCAAAAATAGAGTTTCAAAACTGCTCTGTCAAAAGGAAGGCTTATCTCTCTGAGTTGAATGCAGACATCATAAAGAAGTTTCTGAGAATGCTTCTGCCTGGTTTATATGTGAAGACATTTCCTTTTCCACCATAGGCCTCAAATCGCTCCAAATGAACACTTGCAGATTCTACAAAAAGAGTGTTTCATAACTGCTCTAGCAAAGGAAAGGTTCAACTGTGTGAGTTGAACACACACATCACAAAGCAGTTTGTGAGAATGCTTCTGTCCAGTTTTTATTGGAAGATATTCCCGCTTCTAACAAAGGTCTGAAAGAGCTCCAAATATCCACTTGCAGATGCTGCAAAAAGACTCTTTCCAAACTGCTCCATGAAAAGGAAGGTTCAACTCGGTGAGTTGAATGCACACATCATAAAGAAGTTTCAAAGAATGCTTCTGTCTAGGTTTTATGTGAAGATATTTCCTTTTCCACCATAGGCCTCAAAGCGCTCCAAATGAACAATTGCAGACTCTACAAAAAGAGTGTTTCAAAACTGCTCTTTCAAAAGAAGTGTTCAACTCTGTGAGTTGGATTCATACTTCACAAAGCAGTTTCACAGAGCGCTTCTGTTTAGTATTTTTGGGAAGATATTCCCGTTTCCAACGAAGGCCTGAAAGGACTCCAAATATCCACTTGCAGATTCTGCAAAAACACAGTTTCAAAACTGCTCTATCAAAAGAAAGGCTTATCTCTCCGAGTTGAATGCACACATCATAAAGAGGTTTCTGAGAATGCTTCTGCCTGGTTTATAAGTGAAGATATTTCCTTTTCCACCATAGGCCTCAAAGCGCTCCAAATGAACACTTGCAGATTCTACAAAAAGAGCGTTTCAAAACTCTTCTTTCAAAAGAAGTGTTCAACTCTGTGAGGTGGATTCATACTTCACAAAGCAGTTTCACAGAACGCTTCTGTTTAGTTTTTATGGGAAGATGTTCCCGTTTCCAACGAAGGCCTGAAAGGGCTCCAAATATCCACTTGCAGATTCTGCCAAAACAGAGTTTCAAAACTGCTCTATCAAAAGGAAGGCTTATCGCTCCGAGTTGAATGCACACATCATAAAGAGTTTTCTGAGAATGCTTCTGCCTGGTTTATAAGTGAAGATATTTCCTTTTCCACCATAGGCCTCAAAGCGCTCCAAATGAACACTTGCAGATTCTACAAAAAGAGTGTTTCAAAACAGCTCTTTCAAAGGAAGTGTTCAACTCTGTGAGTTGGATTCATACTACACAAAGCAGTTTCACAGAACGCTTCTGTTTAGTTTTTATGGGAAGATATTCCCGTTTCCAACGAAGGCCTGAAAGGGCTCCAAATATCCACTTGCAAATTCTGCAAAAATAGAGTTTCAAAACTGCTCTGCCAAAAGGAAGGCTTATCTCTCTGAGTTGAATGCAGACATCATAAAGAGGTTTCTGAGAATGCTTCTCCCTGGTTTATATGTGAAGATATTTCCTTTTCCACCGTAGGTCTCAAAGCGCTCCAAATGAACACTTGCAGATTCTACAAAAAGAGTGTTCATAACTGCTCTAGCAAAGGAAAGGTTCAACTCTGTGAGTTGAACACACACATCACAAAGCAGTTTGTGAGAATGCTTCTGTCCAGTTTTTATTGGAAGATATTCCCGCTTCTAACAAAGGCCTGAAAGAGCTCCAAATATCCACTTGCAGATGCTGCAAAAAGACTCTTTCCAAACTGCTCCATGAAAAGGAATGTTCAACTCTGTGAGTTGAATGCACACATCATAAAGAAGTTTCAAAGAATGCTTCTGTCTAGGTTTTATGTGAAGATATTTCCTTTTCCACCATAGGCCTCAAAGCGCTCCAAATGAACACTTGCAGATTCTACAAAAAGAGTGTTTCAAAACTGCTCTTTCAAAAGAAGTGTTCAACTCTGTGAGTTGGATTCATACTTCACAAAGCAGTTTCACAGAACGCTTCTGTTTAGTATTTATGGGAAGATATTCCCGCTTCCAACGAAGGCCTGAAAGGACTCCAAATATCCACTTCCAGATTCTGCAAAAACACAGTTTCAAAACTGCTC
Organism: Pongo pygmaeus; assembly: GCF_028885625.2. Classification (NCBI taxonomy): domain Eukaryota; kingdom Metazoa; phylum Chordata; class Mammalia; order Primates; family Hominidae; genus Pongo; species Pongo pygmaeus. Next base: position 25,138,011 of record NC_085930.1, read on the forward strand.
TATCAAAAGGAAGGCTTATCTCTCCGAGTTGAATGCACACATCATAAAGAGGTTTCTGAGAATGCTTCTGCCTGGTTTATAAGTGAAGATATATCCTTTTCCACCATAGGCCTCAAAGCGCTACAAATGAACACTTGCAGATTCTACAAAAAGAGTGTTTCAAAACTGCTCTTTCAAAAGAAGTGTTCAACTCTGTGAGGTGGATTCATACTTCACAAAGCAGTTTCACAGAACGCTTCTGTTTAGTTTCTATGGGAATATATTCCCGTTTCCAACGAAGGCCTGAAAGGGCTCCAAATAACCACTTGCAGATTCTGCAAAAATAGAGTTTCAAAACTGCTCTGTCAAAAGGAAGGCTTATCTTTCTGAGTTGAATGCAGACATCATAAAGAAGTTTCTGAGAATGCTTCTGCCTGGTTTATATGTGAAGATATTTCCTTTTCCACCATAGGCCTCAAAGCGCTCCAAATGAACACTTGCAGATTCTACAAAAAGAGTGTTTCATAACTGCTCTAGCAAAGGAAAGGTTCAACTCTCTGAGTTGAACACACACATCACAAAGCAGTTTGTGAGAATGCTTCTGTCCAGTTTTTATTGGAAGATATTCCCGCTTCTAACAAAGGCCAGAAAGAGCTCCAAATATCCACTTGCAGATGCTGCAAAAAGACTCTTTCCAAACTGCTCCATGAAAAGGAAGGTTCAACTCTGTGAGTTGAATGCACACATCATAAAGAAGTTTCAAAGAATGCTTCTGTCTAGGTTTTATGTGAAGATATTTCCTTTTCCACCATAGGCCTCAAAGCGCTCCAAATGAACACTTGCAGATTCTACAAAAAGAGTGTTTCAAAACTGCTCTTTCAAAAGAAGTGTTCAACTCTGTGAGTTGGATTCATACTTCACAAAGCAGTTTCACAGAACGCTTCTGTTTAGTATTTATGGGAGGATATTCCCGTTTCCAACGAAGGCCTGAAAGGACTCCAAATATCCACTTGCAGATTCTGCAAAAACACAGTTTCAAAACTGCTCTATCAAAAGGAAGGCTTATCTCTCCGAGTTGAATGCACACATCATAAAGAGGTTTCTGAGAATGCTTCTGCCTGGTTTATAAGTGAAGATATATCCTTTTCCACCATAGGCCTCAAAGCGCTCCAAATGAACACTTGCAGATTCTACAAAAAGAGTGTTTCAAAACTGCTCTTTCAAAAGAAGTGTTCAACTCTGTGAGGTGGATTCATACTACACAAAGCAGTTTCACAGAACGCTTCTGTTTAGTTTCTATGGGAAGATATTCCCGTTTCCAACGAAGGCCTGAAAGGGCTCCAAATAACCACTTGCAGATTCTGCAAAAATAGAGTTTCAAAACTGCTCTGTCAAAAGGAAGGCTTATCTCTCTGAGTTGAATGCAGACATCATAAAGAAGTTTCTGAGAATGCTTCTGCCTGGTTTATATGTGAAGACATTTCCTTTTCCACCATAGGCCTCAAATCGCTCCAAATGAACACTTGCAGATTCTACAAAAAGAGTGTTTCATAACTGCTCTAGCAAAGGAAAGGTTCAACTCTGTGAGTTGAACACACACATCCCAAAGCAGTTTGTGAGAATGCTTCTGTCCAGTTTTTATTGGAAGATATTCCCGCTTCTAACAAAGGTCTGAAAGAGCTCCAAATATCCACTTGCAGATGCTGCAAAAAGAGTCTTTCCAAACTGCTCCATGAAAAGGAAGGTTCAACTCTGTGAGTTGAATGCACACATCATAAAGAAGTTTCAAAGAATGCTTCTGTCTAGGTTTTATGTGAAGATATTTCCTTTTCCACCATAGGCCTCAAAGCGCTCCAAATGAACACTTGCAGATTCTACAAAAAGAGTGTTTCATCACTGCTCTTTCAAAAGAAGTGTTCAACTCTGTGAGTTGGATTCATACTTCACAAAGCAGTTTCACAGAACGCTTCTGTTTAGTATTTATGGGAAGATATTCCCGTTTCCAACGAAGGCCTGAAAGGACTCCAAATATCCACTTGCAGATTCTGCAAAAACACAGTTTCAAAACTGCTCTATCAAAAGGAAGGCTTATCTCTCCGAGTTGAATGCACACATCATAAAGAGGTTTCTGAGAATGCTTCTGCCTGGTTTATAAGTGAAGATATATCCTTTTCCACCATAGGCCTCAAAGCGCTCCAAATGAACACTTGCAGATTCTACAAAAAGAGTGTTTCAAAACTGCTCTTTCAAAAGAAGTGTTCAACTCTGTGAGGTGGATTCATACTTCACAAAGCAGTTTCACAGAACGCTTCTGTTTAGTTTCTATGGGAATATATTCCCGTTTCCAACGAAGGCCTGAAAGGGCTCCAAATAACCACTTGCAGATTCTGCAAAAACACACTTTCAAAACTGCTCTATCAAAAGAAAGGCTTATCTCTCCGAGTTGAATGCACACATCATAAAGAGGTTTCTGAGAATGCTTCTGCCTGGTTTATAAGTGAAGATATTTCCTTTTCCACCATAGGCCTCAAAGCGCTCCAAATGAACACTTGCAGATTCTACAAAAAGAGTGTTTCAAAACTGCTCTTTCAAAGGAAGTGTTCAACTCTGTGAGTTGGATTCATACTACACAAAGCAGTTTCACAGAACGCTTCTGTTTAGTTTTTATGGGAAGATATTCCCGTTTCCAACGAAGGCCTGAAAGGGCTCCAAATATTCACTTGCAAATTCTGCAAAAACAGAGTTTCAGAACTGCTCTGTCAAAAGGAAGGCTTATCTCTCTGAGTTGAATGCAGACATCATAAAGAGGTTTCTGAGAATGCTTCTGCCTGGTTTATATGTGAAGATATTTCCTTTTCCACCATAGGCCTCAAAGCGCTCCAAATGAACACTTGCAGATTCTACAAAAAGAGTGTTTCATTACTGCTCTAGCAAAGGAAAGGTTCAACTCTGTGAGTTGAACACACACATCACAAAGCAGTTTCTGAGAATGCTTCTGTCCAGTTTTTATTGGAAGATATTCCCGCTTCTAACAAAGGCCTGAAAGAGCTCCAAATATCCACTTGCAGATGCTGCAAAAAGACTCTTTCCAAACTGCTCCATGAAAAGGAATGTTCAACTCTGTGAGTTGAACGCACACATCATAATGAAGTTTCAAAGAATGCTTCTGTCTAGGTTTTATGTGAAGATATTTCCTTTTCCACCATAGGCCTCAAAGCGCTCCAAATGAACACTTGCAGATTCTACAAAAAGAGTGTTTCAAAACTGCTCTTTCAAAAGAAGTGTTCAAGTCTGTGAGTTGGATTCATACTTCACAAAGCAGTTTCACAGAACGCTTCTGTTTAGTTTTTATGGGAAGATATTCCCGTTTCCAACGAAGGCCTGAAATGGCTCCAAATAACCACTTGCAGATTCTGCACAAACACAGTTTCAAAACTGCTCTATCAAAAGGAAGGCTTATCTCTCCGAGCTGAATGCACACATCATAAAGAGGTTTCTGAGAATGCTTCTCCCTGGTTTATAAGTGAAGATATTTCCTTTTCCACTATAGGCCTCAAAGCGCTCCAAATGAACACTTGCAGATTCTACAAAAAGAGTGTTTCAAAACAGCTCTTTCAAAGGAAGTGTTCAACTCTGTGAGTTGGATTCATACTACACAAAGCAGTTTCACAGAACGCTTCTCTTTAGTTTTTATGGGAAGATATTCCCGTTTCCAACGAAGGCCTGAAAGGGCTCAAAATATCCACTTGCAGATTCTGCAAAAATAGAGTTTCAAAACTGCTCTGTTAAAAGGAAGGCTTATCTCTCTGAGTTGTATGCAGACATCATAAAGAGGTTTCTGAGAATGCTTCTGCCTGGTTTATATGTGAAGATATTTCCTTTTCCACCATAGGCCTCAAAGCGCTCCAAATGAACACTTGCAGATTCTACAAAAGGAGTGTTTCATAACTGCTCTAGCAAAGGAAATGTTCAACTCTGTGAGTTGAACACACACATCACAAAGCAGTTTGTGAGAATGCTTCTCTCCAGTTTTTAAGAGAAGATATTCCCGCTTCTAACAAAGGCCTGAAAGAACTCCAAATATCCACTTGCAGATGCTGCAAAAAGACTCTTTCCAAACTGCTCCATGAAAAGGAATGTTCAACTCTGTGAGTTGAATGCACACATCATAAAGAAGTTTCAAAGAATGCTTTTATCTAGGTTTTATGTGAAGATATTTCCTTTTCCACCATAGGCCTCAAAGCGCTCCAAATGAACACTTGCAGATTCTACAAAAAGAGTGTTTCAAAACTGCTCTTTCAAAAGAAGTGTTCAACTCTGTGAGTTAGATTCATACTTCACAAAGCAGTTTCACAGAACGCTTCTGTTTAGTTTTTATGGGAAGATATTCCCGTTTCTAACGAAGGCCTGAAAGGGCTCCAAATATCCACTTGCAAATTCGGCAAAAATAGAGTTTCAAAACTGCTCTGTCAAAAGGAAGGTTCAACTCTGTGAGTTGAATGCACACATCATAAAGAAGTTTCAAAGTATGCTTCTGTCTAGGTTTTATGTGAAGATATTTCCTTTTCCACCACAGGCCTCAAAGCGCTCCAAATGAACACTTGCAGATTCTACAAAAAGAGTGTTTCATAACTGCTCTAGCAAAGGAAAGGTTCAACTCTGTGAGTTGAACACACACATCACAAAGCAGTTTGTGAGAATGCTTCTGTCCAGTTTTTATTGGAAGATATTCCCGCTTCTAACAAAGGCCTGAAAGAGCTCCAAATATCCACTTGCAGATGCTGCAAAAAGACTCTTTCCAAACTGCTCCATGAAAAGGAAGGTTCAACTCTGTGAGTTGAATGCACACATCATAAAGAAGTTTCAAAGAATGCTTCTGTCTAGGTTTTATGTGAAGATATTTCCTTTTCCACCATAGGCCTCAAAGCGCTCCAAATGAACACTTGCAGATTCTACAAAAAGAGTGTTTCAAAACTGCTATTTCAAAAGAAGTGTTCAACTCTGTGAGTTGGATTCATACTTCACAAAGCAGTTTCACAGAACGCTTCTGTTTAGTATTTTTGGGAAGATATTCCCGTTTCCAACGAAGGCCTGAAAGGACTCCAAATATCCACTTGCAGATTCTGCAAAAACACAGTTTCAAAACTGCTCTATCAAAAGGAAGGCTTATCTCTCCGAGTTGAATGCACACATCATAAAGAGGTTTCTGAGAATGCTTCTGCCTGGTTTATATGTGAAGATATTTCCTTTTCCACCATAGGCCTCAAAGCGCTCCAAATGAACACTTGCAGATTCTACAAAAAGAGCGTTTCAAAACTCGTCTTTCAAAAGAAGTGTTCAACTCTGTGAGTTGGATTCATACTTCACAAAGCAGTTTCACAGAACGCTTCTGTTTAGTTTTTATGGGAAGATATTCCCGTTTCCAATGAAGGCCTGAAAGGGCTCCAAATATCCACTTGCAGATTCTGCCAAAACAGAGTTTCAAAACTGCTCTATCAAAAGGAAGGCTTATCGCTCCGAGTTGAATGCACACATCATAAAGAGTTTTCTGAGAATGCTTCTGCCTGGTTTATAAGTGAAGATATTTCCTTTTCCACCATAGGCCTCAAAGCGCTCCAAATGAACACTTGCAGATTCTACAAAAAGAGTGTTTCAAAACAGCTCTTTCAAAGGAAGTGTTCAACTCTGTGAGTTGGATTCATACTACACAAAGCAGTTTCACAGAACGCTTCTGTTTAGTTTTTATGGGAAGATATTCCCGTTTCCAACGAAGGCCTGAAAGGGCTCCAAATATCCACTTGCAAATTCTGCAAAAATAGAGTTTCAAAACTGCTCTGTCAAAAGGAAGGCTTATCTCTCTGAGTTGAATGCAGACATCATAAAGAGGTTTCTGAGAATGCTTCTGCCTGGTTTATATGTGAAGATATTTCTTATTCCACCATAGGCCTCAAAGCGCTCCAAATGAACACTTGCAGATTCTACAAAAAGAGTGTTTCATAACTGCTCTAGCAAAGGAAAGGTTCAACTCTGTGAGTTGAACACACACATCACAAAGCAGTTTGTGAGAATGCTTCTGTCCAGTTTTTATTGGAAGATATTCCCGCTTCTAACAAAGGCCTGAAAGAGCTCCAAATATCCACTTGCAGATGCTGCAAAAAGACTCTTTCCAAACTGCTCCATGAAAAGGAAGGTTCAACTCCGTGAGTTGAATGCACACATCATAAAGAAGTTTCAGAGAATGCTTCTGTCTAGGTTTTATGTGAAGATATTTCCTTTTCCACCATAGGCCTCAAAGCGCTCCAAATGAACACTTGCAGATTCTACAAAAAGAGTGTTTCAAAACTGCTATTTCAAAAGAAGTGTTCAACTCTGTGAGTTGGATTCATACTTCACAAAGCAGTTTCACAGAACGCTTCTGTTTAGTATTTTTGGGAAGATATTCCCGTTTCCAACGAAGGCATGAAAGGACTCCAAATATCCACTTACAGATTCTGCAAAAACACACTTTCAAAACTGCTCTATCAAAAGAAAGGCTTATCTCTCGGAGTTGAATGCACACATCATAAAGAGGTTTCTGAGAATGCTTCTGCCTGGTTTATAAGTGAAGATATTTCCTTTTCCACCATACGCCTCAAAGCGCTCCAAATGAACACTTGCAGATTCTACAAAAAGAGCGTTTCAAAACTCTTCTTTCAAAAGAAGTGTTCAACTCTGTGAGTTGGATTCATACTTCACAAAGCAGTTTCACAGAACGCATCTGTTTAGTTTTTATGGGAAGATATTCCCGTTTCCAAAGAAGGCCTGAAAAGGCTCCAAATATCCACTTGCAGATTCTGCCAAAACAGAGTTTCAAAACTGCTCTATCAAAAGGAGGGTTTATAGCTCTGAGTTGAATGCACACATCATAAAGAGTTTTCTGAGAATGCTTCTGCCTGGTTTATAAGTGAAGATATTTCCTTTTCCACCATAGGCCTCAAAGCGCTCCAAATGAACACTTGCAGATTCTACAAAAAGAGTGTTTCAAAACAGCTCTTTCAAAGGAAGTGTTCAACTCTGTGAGTTGTATTCATACTACACAAAGCAGTTTCACAGAACGCTTCTGTTTAGCTTTTATGGGAAGATATTCCCGTTTCCAACGAAGGCCTGAAAGGGCTCCAAATATCCACTTGCAAATTCTGCAAAAATAGAGTTTCAAAACTGCTCTGTCAAAAGGAAGGCTTATCTCTCTGAGTTGAATGCAGACATCATAAAGAGGTTTCTGAGAATGCTTCTGCCTGGTTTATATGTGAAGATATTTCCTTTTCCACCGTAGGCCTCAAAGCGCTCCAAATGAACACTTGCAGATTCTACAAAAAGAGTGTTTCATAACTGCTCTAGCAAAGGAAAGGTTCAACTCTCTGAGTTGAACACACACATCACAAGGCAGTTTGTGAGAATGCTTCTGTCCAGTTTTTATTGGAAGATATTCCCGCTTCTAACAAAGGCCTGAAAGAGCTCCAAATATCCACTTGCAGATGCTGCAAAAAGACTCTTTCCAAACTGCTCCATGAAAAGGAAGGTTCAACTCTGTGAGTTGAATGCACACATCATAAAGAAGTTTCAGAGAATGCTTCTGTCTAGGTTTTATGTGAAGATATTTCCTTTTCCACCATAGGCCTCAAAGCGCTCCAAATGAACACTTGCAGATTCTACAAAAAGAGTGTTTCAAAACTGCTATTTCAAAAGAAGTGTTCAACTCTGTGAGTTGGATTCATACTTCACAAAGCAGTTTCACAGAACGCTTCTGTTTAGTATTTTTGGGAAGATATTCCCGTTTCCAACGAAGGCCTGAAAGGACTCCAAATATAAACTTACGGATTCTGCAAAAACACATTTTCAAAACTGCTCTATCAAAAGAAAGGCTTATCTCTCGGAGTTGAATGCACACATCATAAAGAGGTTTCTGAGAATGCTTCTGCCTGGTTTATAAGTGAAGATATTTCCTTTTCCACCATAGGCCTCAAAGCGCTCCAAATGAACACTTGCAGATTCTACAAAAAGAGCGTTTCAAAACTCTTCTTTCAAAAGAAGTGTTCAACTCTGTGAGTTGGATTCATACTTCACAAAGCAGTTTCACAGAACGCTTCTGTTTAGTTTTTATGGGAAGATATTCCCGTTTCCAAAGAAGGCCTGAAAAGGCTCCAAATATCCACTTGCAGATTCTGCCAAAACAGAGTTTCAAAACTGCTCTATCAAAAGGAAGGTTTATCGCTCCGAGTTGAATGCACACATCATAAAGAGTTTTCTGAGAATGCTTCTGCCTGGTTTATAAGTGAAGATATTTCCTTTTCCACCATAGGCCTCAAAGCGCTCCAAATGAACACTTGCAGATTCTACAAAAAGAGTGTTTCAAAACAGCTCTTTCAAAGGAAGTGTTCAACTCTGTGAGTTGGATTCATACTACACAAAGCAGTTTCACAGAACGCTTCTGTTTAGTTTTTATGGGAAGATATTCCCGTTTCCAACGAAGGCCTGAAAGGGCTCCAAATATCCACTTGCAAATTCTGCAAAAATACAGTTTCAAAACTGCTCTGTCAAAAGGAAGGCTTATCTCTCTGAGTTGAATGCAGACATCATAAAGAGGTTTCTGAGAATGCTTCTGCCTGGTTTATATGTGAAGATATTTCCTTTTCCACCGTAGGTCTCAAAGCGCTCCAAATGAACACTTGCAGACTCTACAAAAAGAGTGTTCATAACTGCTCTAGCAAAGGAAAGGTTCAACTCTGTGAGTTGAACACACACATCACAAAGCAGTTTGTGAGAATGCTTCTGTCCAGTTTTTATTGGAAGATATTCCCGCTTCTAACAAAGGCCTGAAAGAGCTCCAAATATCCACTTGCAGATGCTGCAAAAAGACTCTTTCCAAACTGCTCCATGAAAAGGAAGGTTCAACTCTGTGAGTTGAATGCACACATCATAAAGAAGTTTCAAAGAATGCTTCTGTCTAGGTTTTATGTGAAGATATTTCCTTTTCCACCATAGGCCTCAAAGCGCTCCAAATGAACATTTGCAGACTCTACAAAAAGAGTGTTTCAAAACTGCTCTTTCAAAAGAAGTGTTCAACTATGTGAGTTGGATTCATACTTCACAAAGCAGTTTCACAGAACGCTTCTGTTTAGTATTTTTGGGAAGATATTCCCGTTTCCAACGAAGGCCTGAAAGGACTCCAAATATCCACTTGCAGATTCTGCAAAAACACAGTTTCAAAACTGCTCTATCAAAAGAAAGGCTTATCTCTCCGAGTTGAATGCACACATCATAAAGAGGTTTCTGAGAATGCTTCTGCCTGGTTTATAAGTGAAGATATTTCCTTTTCCACCATAGGCCTCAAAGCGCTCCAAATGAACACTTGCAGATTCTACAAAAAGAGCGTTTCAAAACTCTTCTTTCAAAAGAAGTGTTCAACTCTGTGAGGTGGATTCATACTTCACAAAGCAGTTTCACAGAACGCTTCTGTTTAGTTTTTATGGGAAGATATTCCCGTTTCCAACGAAGGCCTGAAAGGGCTCCAAATATCCACTTGCAGATTCTGCCAAAACAGAGTTTCAAAACTGCTCTATCAAAAGGAAGGCTTATCGCTCCGAGTTGAATGCACACATCATAAAGAGTTTTCTGAGAATGCTTCTGCCTGGTTTATAAGTGAAGATATTTCCTTTTCCACCATAGGCCTCAAAGCGCTCCAAATGAACACTTGCAGATTCTACAAAAAGAGTGTTTCAAAACAGCTCTTTCAAAGGAAGTGTTCAACTCTGTGAGTTGGATTCATACTACACAAAGCAGTTTCACAGAACGCTTCTGTTTAGTTTTTATGGGAAGATATTCCCGTTTCCAACGAAGGCCTGAAAGGGCTCCAAATATCCACTTGCAAATTCTGCAAAAATAGAGTTTCAAAACTGCTCTGCCAAAAGGAAGGCTTATCTCTCTGAGTTGAATGCAGACATCATAAAGAGGTTTCTGAGAATGCTTCTCCCTGGTTTATATGTGAAGATATTTCCTTTTCCACCGTAGGTCTCAAAGCGCTCCAAATGAACACTTGCAGATTCTACAAAAAGAGTGTTCATAACTGCTCTAGCAAAGGAAAGGTTCAACTCTGTGAGTTGAACACACACATCACAAAGCAGTTTGTGAGAATGCTTCTGTCCAGTTTTTATTGGAAGATATTCCCGCTTCTAACAAAGGCCTGAAAGAGCTCCAAATATCCACTTGCAGATGCTGCAAAAAGACTCTTTCCAAACTGCTCCATGAAAAGGAATGTTCAACTCTGTGAGTTGAATGCACACATCATAAAGAAGTTTCAAAGAATGCTTCTGTCTAGGTTTTATGTGAAGATATTTCCTTTTCCACCATAGGCCTCAAAGCGCTCCAAATGAACACTTGCAGATTCTACAAAAAGAGGGTTTCAAAACTGCTCTTTCAAAAGAAGTGTTCAACTCTGTGAGTTGGATTCATACTTCACAAAGCAGTTTCACAGAACGCTTCTGTTTAGTATTTATGGGAAGATATTCCCGCTTCCAACGAAGGCCTGAAAGGACTCCAAATATCCACTTGCAGATTCTGCAAAAACACAGTTTCAAAACTGCTCTATCAAAAGGAAGGCTTATCTCTCCGAGTTGAATGCACACATCATAAAGAGGTTTCTGAGAATGCTTCTGCCTGGTTTATAAGTGAAGATATATCCTTTTCCACCATAGGCCTCAAAGCGCTCCAAATGAACACTTGCAGATTCTACAAAAAGAGTGTTTCAAAACTGCTCTTTCAAAAGAAGTGTTCAACTCTGTGAGGTGGATTCATACTACACAAAGCAGTTTCACAGAACGCTTCTGTTTAGTTTCTATGGGAAGATATTCCCGTTTCCAACGAAGGCCTGAAAGGGCTCCAAATAACCACTTGCAGATTCTGCAAAAATAGAGTTTCAAAACTGCTCTGTCAAAAGGAAGGCTTATCTCTCTGAGTTGAATGCAGACATCATAAAGAAGTTTCTGAGAATGCTTCTGCCTGGTTTATATGTGAAGACATTTCCTTTTCCACCATAGGCCTCAAATCGCTCCAAATGAACACTTGCAGATTCTACAAAAAGAGTGTTTCATAACTGCTCTAGCAAAGGAAAGGTTCAACTCTGTGAGTTGAACACACACATCCCAAAGCAGTTTGTGAGAATGCTTCTGTCCAGTTTTTATTGGAAGATATTCCCGCTTCTAACAAAGGTCTGAAAGAGCTCCAAATATCCACTTGCAGATGCTGCAAAAAGAGTCTTTCCAAACTGCTCCATGAAAAGGAAGGTTCAACTCTGTGAGTTGAATGCACACATCATAAAGAAGTTTCAAAGAATGCTTCTGTCTAGGTTTTATGTGAAGATATTTCCTTTTCCACCATAGGCCTCAAAGCGCTCCAAATGATCACTTGCAGATTCTACAAAAAGAGTGTTTCATCACTGCTCTTTCAAAAGAAGTGTTCAACTCTGTGAGTTGGATTCATACTTCACAAAGCAGTTTCACAGAACGCTTCTGTTTAGTATTTATGGGAAGATATTCCCGTTTCCAACGAAGGCCTGAAAGGACTCCAAATATCCACTTGCAGATTCTGCAAAAACACAGTTTCAAAACTGCTCTATCAAAAGGAAGGCTTATCTCTCCGAGTTGAATGCACACATCATAAAGAGGTTTCTGAGAATGCTTCTGCCTGGTTTATAAGTGAAGATATATCCTTTTCCACCATAGGCCTCAAAGCGCTCCAAATGAACACTTGCAGATTCTACAAAAAGAGTGTTTCAAAACTGCTCTTTCAAAAGAAGTGTTCAACTCTGTGAGGTGGATTCATACTTCACAAAGCAGTTTCACAGAACGCTTCTGTTTAGTTTCTATGGGAATATATTCCCGTTTCCAACGAAGGCCTGAAAGGGCTCCAAATAACCACTTGCAGATTCTGCAAAAACACACTTTCAAAACTGCTCTATCAAAAGAAAGGCTTATCTCTCCGAGTTGAATGCACACATCATAAAGAGGTTTCTGAGAATGCTTCTGCCTGGTTTATAAGTGAAGATATTTCCTTTTCCACCATAGGCCTCAAAGCGCTCCAAATGAACACTTGCAGATTCTACAAAAAGAGTGTTTCAAAACAGCTCTTTCAAAGGAAGTGTTCAACTCTGTGAGTTGGATTCATACTACACAAAGCAGTTTCACAGAACGCTTCTGTTTAGTTTTTATGGGAAGATATTCCCGTTTCCAACGAAGGCCTGAAAGGGCTCCAAATATTCACTTGCAAATTCTGCAAAAACAGAGTTTCAAAACTGCTCTGTCAAAAGGAAGGCTTATCTCTCTGAGTTGAATGCAGACATCATAAAGAGGTTTCTGAGAATGCTTCTGCCTGGTTTATATGTGAAGATATTTCCTTTTCCACCATAGGCCTCAAAGCGCTCCAAATGAACACTTGCAGATTCTACAAAAAGAGTGTTTCATTACTGCTCTAGCAAAGGAAAGGTTCAACTCTGTGAGTTGAACACACACATCACAAAGCAGTTTGTGAGAATGCTTCTGTCCAGTTTTTATTGGAAGATATTCCCGCTTCTAACAAAGGCCTGAAAGAGCTCCAAATATCCACTTGCAGATGCTGCAAAAAGACTCTTTCCAAACTGCTCCATGAAAAGGAATGTTCAACTCTGTGAGTTGAACGCACACATCATAATGAAGTTTCAAAGAATGCTTCTGTCTAGGTTTTATGTGAAGATATTTCCTTTTCCACCATAGGCCTCAAAGCGCTCCAAATGAACACTTGCAGATTCTACAAAAAGAGTGTTTCAAAACTGCTCTTTCAAAAGAAGTGTTCAAGTCTGTGAGTTGGATTCATACTTCACAAAGCAGTTTCACAGAACGCTTCTGTTTAGTTTTTATGGGAAGATATTCCCGTTTCCAACGAAGGCCTGAAATGGCTCCAAATAACCACTTGCAGATTCTGCACAAACACAGTTTCAAAACTGCTCTATCAAAAGGAAGGCTTATCTCTCCGAGCTGAATGCACACATCATAAAGAGGTTTCTGAGAATGCTTCTCCCTGGTTTATAAGTGAAGATATTTCCTTTTCCACTATAGGCCTCAAAGCGCTCCAAATGAACACTTGCAGATTCTACAAAAAGAGTGTTTCAAAACAGCTCTTTCAAAGGAAGTGTTCAACTCTGTGTGTTGGATTCATACTACACAAAGCAGTTTCACAGAACGCTTCTCTTTAGTTTTTATGGGAAGATATTCCCGTTTCCAACGAAGGCCTGAAAGGGCTCAAAATATCCACTTGCAGATTCTGCAAAAATAGAGTTTCAAAACTGCTCTGTTAAAAGGAAGGCTTATCTCTCTGAGTTGTATGCAGACATCATAAAGAGGTTTCTGAGAATGCTTCTGCCTGGTTTATATGTGAAGATATTTCCTTTTCCACCATAGGCCTCAAAGCGCTCCAAATGAACACTTGCAGATTCTACAAAAGGAGTGTTTCATAACTGCTCTAGCAAAGGAAATGTTCAACTCTGTGAGTTGAACACACACATCACAAAGCAGTTTGTGAGAATGCTTCTCTCCAGTTTTTAAGAGAAGATATTCCCGCTTCTAACAAAGGCCTGAAAGAGCTCCAAATATCCACTTGCAGATGCTGCAAAAAGACTCTTTCCAAACTGCTCCATGAAAAGGAATGTTCAACTCTGTGAGTTGAATGCACACATCATAAAGAAGTTTCAAAGAATGCTTTTATCTAGGTTTTATGTGAAGATATTTCCTTTTCCACCATAGGCCTCAAAGCGCTCCAAATGAACACTTGCAGATTCTACAAAAAGAGTGTTTCAAAACTGCTCTTTCAAAAGAAGTGTTCAACTCTGTGAGTTAGATTCATACTTCACAAAGCAGTTTCACAGAACGCTTCTGTTTAGTTTTTATGGGAAGATATTCCCGTTTCTAACGAAGGCCTGAAAGGGCTCCAAATATCCACTTGCAAATTCGGCAAAAATAGAGTTTCAAAACTGCTCTGTCAAAAGGAAGGTTCAACTCTGTGAGTTGAATGCACACATCATAAAGAAGTTTCAAAGTATGCTTCTGTCTAGGTTTTATGTGAAGATATATCCTTTTCCACCATAGGCCTCAAAGCGCTACAAATGAACACTTGCAGATTCTACAAAAAGAGTGTTTCAAAACTGCTCTTTCAAAAGAAGTGTTCAACTCTGTGAGGTGGATTCATACTTCACAAAGCAGTTTCACAGAACGCTTCTGTTTAGTTTCTATGGGAATAGATTCCCGTTTCCAACGAAGGCCTGAAAGGGCTCCAAATAACCACTTGCAGATTCTGCAAAAATAGAGTTTCAAAACTGCTCTGTCAAAAGGAAGGCTTATCTCTCTGAGTTGAATGCAGACATCATAAAGAAGTTTCTGAGAATGCTTCTGCCTGGTTTATATGTGAAGATATTTCCTTTTCCACCATAGGCCTCAAAGCGCTCCAAATGAACACTTGCAGATTCTACAAAAAGAGTGTTTCATAACTGCTCTAGCAAAGGAAAGGTTCAACTCTCTGAGTTGAACACACACATCACAAAGCAGTTTGTGAGAATGCTTCTGTCCAGTTTTTATTGGAAGATATTCCCGCTTCTAACAAAGGCCTGAAAGAGCTCCAAATATCCACTTGCAGATGCTGCAAAAAGACTCTTTCCAAACTGCTCCATGAAAAGGAAGGTTCAACTCTGTGAGTTGAATGCACACATCATAAAGAAGTTTCAAAGAATGCTCCTGTCTAGGTTTTATGTGAAGATATTTCCTTTTCCACCATAGGCCTCAAAGCGCTCCAAATGAACACTTGCAGATTCTACAAAAAGAGTGTTTCAAAACTGCTCTTTCAAAAGAAGTGTTCAACTCTGTGAGTTGGATTCATACTTCACAAAGCAGTTTCACAGAACGCTTCTGTTTAGTATTTATGGGAGGATATTCCCGTTTCCAACGAAGGCCTGAAAGGACTCCAAATATCCACTTGCAGATTCTGCAAAAACACAGTTTCAAAACTGCTCTATCAAAAGGAAGGCTTATCTCTCCGAGTTGAATGCACACATCATAAAGAGGTTTCTGAGAATGCTTCTGCCTGGTTTATAAGTGAAGATATATCCTTTTCCACCATAGGCCTCAAAGCGCTCCAAATGAACACTTGCAGATTCTACAAAAAGAGTGTTTCAAAACTGCTCTTTCAAAAGAAGTGTTCAAGTCTGTGAGGTGGATTCATACTTCACAAAGCAGTTTCACAGAACGCTTCTGTTTAGTTTCTATGGGAATATATTCCCGTTTCCAACGAAGGCCTGAAAGGGCTCCAAATAACCACTTGCAGATTCTGCAAAAACACACTTTCAAAACTGCTCTATCAAAAGAAAGGCTTATCTCTCCGAGTTGAATGCACACATCATAAAGAGGTTTCTGAGAATGCTTCTGCCTGGTTTATAAGTGAAGATATTTCCTTTTCCACCATAGGCCTCAAAGCGCTCCAAATGAACACTTGCAGATTCTACAAAAAGAGTGTTTCAAAACAGCTCTTTCAAAGGAAGTGTTCAACTCTGTGAGTTGGATTCATACTACACAAAGCAGTTTCACAGAACGCTTCTGTTTAGTTTTTATGGGAAGATATTCCCGTTTCCAACGAAGGCCTGAAAGGGCTCCAAATATTCACTTGCAAATTCTGCAAAAACAGAGTTTCAAAACTGCTCTGTCAAAAGGAAGGCTTATCTCTCTGAGTTGAATGCAGACATCATAAAGAGGTTTCTGAGAATGCTTCTGCCTGGTTTATATGTGAAGATATTTCCTTTTCCACCATAGGCCTCAAAGCGCTCCAAATGAACACTTGCAGATTCTACAAAAAGAGTGTTTCATTACTGCTCTAGCAAAGGAAAGGTTCAACTCTGTGAGTTGAACACACACATCACAAAGCAGTTTGTGAGAATGCTTCTGTCCAGTTTTTATTGGAAGATATTCCCGCTTCTAACAAAGGCCTGAAAGAGCTCCAAATATCCACTTGCAGATGCTGCAAAAAGACTCTTTCCAAACTGCTCCATGAAAAGGAATGTTCAACTCTGTGAGTTGAACGCACACATCATAATGAAGTTTCAAAGAATGCTTCTGTCTAGGTTTTATGTGAAGATATTTCCTTTTCCACCATAGGCCTCAAAGCGCTCCAAATGAACACTTGCAGATTCTACAAAAAGAGTGTTTCAAAACTGCTCTTTCAAAAGAAGTGTTCAAGTCTGTGAGTTGGATTCATACTTCACAAAGCAGTTTCACAGAACGCTTCTGTTTTGTTTTTATGGGAAGATATTCCCGTTTCCAACGAAGGCCTGAAATGGCTCCAAATAACCACTTGCAGATTCTGCACAAACACAGTTTCAAAACTGCTCTATCAAAAGGAAGGCTTATCTCTCCGAGCTGAATGCACACATCATAAAGAGGTTTCTGAGAATGCTTCTCCCTGGTTTATAAGTGAAGATATTTCCTTTTCCACTATAGGCCTCAAAGCGCTCCAAATGAACACTTGCAGATTCTACAAAAAGAGTGTTTCAAAACAGCTCTTTCAAAGGAAGTGTTCAACTCTGTGAGTTGGATTCATACTACACAAAGCAGTTTCACAGAACGCTTCTCTTTAGTTTTTATGGGAAGATATTCCCGTTTCCAACGAAGGCCTGAAAGGGCTCAAAATATCCACTTGCAGATTCTGCAAAAATAGAGTTTCAAAACTGCTCTGTTAAAAGGAAGGCTTATCTCTCTGAGTTGTATGCAGACATCATAAAGAGGTTTCTGAGAATGCTTCTGCCTGGTTTATATGTGAAGATATTTCCTTTTCCACCATAGGCCTCAAAGCGCTCCAAATGAACACTTGCAGATTCTACAAAAGGAGTGTTTCATAACTGCTCTAGCAAAGGAAATGTTCAACTCTGTGAGTTGAACACACACATCACAAAGCAGTTTGTGAGAATGCTTCTCTCCAGTTTTTAAGAGAAGATATTCCCGCTTCTAACAAAGGCCTGAAAGAACTCCAAATATCCACTTGCAGATGCTGCAAAAAGACTCTTCCCAAACTGCTCCATGAAAAGGAATGTTCAACTCTGTGAGTTGAATGCACACATCATAAAGAAGTTTCAAAGAATGCTTTTATCTAGGTTTTATGTGAAGATATTTCCTTTTCCACCATAGGCCTCAAAGCGCTCCAAATGAACACTTGCAGATTCTACAAAAAGAGTGTTTCAAAACTGCTCTTTCAAAAGAAGTGTTCAACTCTGTGAGTTAGATTCATACTTCACAAAGCAGTTTCACAGAACGCTTCTGTTTAGTTTTTATGGGGAGATATTCCCGTTTCTAACGAAGGCCTGAAAGGGCTCCAAATATCCACTTGCAAATTCGGCAAAAATAGAGTTTCAAAACTGCTCTGTCAAAAGGAAGGTTCAACTCTGTGAGTTGAATGCACACATCATAAAGAAGTTTCAAAGTATGCTTCTGTCTAGGTTTTATGTGAAGATATTTCCTTTTCCACCATAGGCCTCAAAGCGCTCCAAATGAACACTTGCAGATTCTACAAAAAGAGTGTTTCATAACTGCTCTAGCAAAGGAAAGGTTCAACTCTGTGAGTTGAACACACACATCACAAAGCAGTTTGTGAGAATGCTTCTGTCCAGTTTTTATTGGAAGATATTCCCGCTTCTAACAAAGGCCTGAAAGAGCTCCAAATATCCACTTGCAGATGCTGCAAAAAGACTCTTTCCAAACTGCTCCATGAAAAGGAAGGTTCAACTCTGTGAGTTGAATGCACACATCATAAAGAAGTTTCAAAGAATGCTTCTGTCTAGGTTTTATGTGAAGATATTTCCTTTTCCACCATAGGCCTCAAAGCGCTCCAAATGAACACTTGCAGATTCTACAAAAAGAGTGTTTCAAAACTGCTATTTCAAAAGAAGTGTTCAACTCTGTGAGTTGGATTCATACTTCACAAAGCAGTTTCACAGAACGCTTCTGTTTAGTATTTTTGGGAAGATATTCCCGTTTCCAACGAAGGCCTGAAAGGACTCCAAATATCCACTTGCAGATTCTGCAAAAACACAGTTTCAAAACTGCTCTATCAAAAGGAAGGCTTATCTCTCCGAGTTGAATGCACACATCATAAAGAGGTTTCTGAGAATGCTTCTGCCTGGTTTATATGTGAAGATATTTCCTTTTCCACCATAGGCCTCAAAGCGCTCCAAATGAACACTTGCAGATTCTACAAAAAGAGCGTTTCAAAACTCGTCTTTCAAAAGAAGTGTTCAACTCTGTGAGTTGGATTCATACTTCACAAAGCAGTTTCACAGAACGCTTCTGTTTAGTTTTTATGGGAAGATATTCCCGTTTCCAATGAAGGCCTGAAAGGGCTCCAAATATCCACTTGCAGATTCTGCCAAAACAGAGTTTCAAAACTGCTCTATCAAAAGGAAGGCTTATCGCTCCGAGTTGAATGCACACATCATAAAGAGTTTTCTGAGAATGCTTCTGCCTGGTTTATAAGTGAAGATATTTCCTTTTCCACCATAGGCCTCAAAGCGCTCCAAATGAACACTTGCAGATTCTACAAAAAGAGTGTTTCAAAACAGCTCTTTCAAAGGAAGTGTTCAACTCTGTGAGTTGGATTCATACTACACAAAGCAGTTTCACAGAACGCTTCTGTTTAGTTTTTATGGGAAGATATTCCCGTTTCCAACGAAGGCCTGAAAGGGCTCCAAATATCCACTTGCAAATTCTGCAAAAATAGAGTTTCAAAACTGCTCTGTCAAAAGGAAGGCTTATCTCTCTGAGTTGAATGCAGACATCATAAAGAGGTTTCTGAGAATGCTTCTGCCTGGTTTATATGTGAAGATATTTCCTATTCCACCATAGGCCTCAAAGCGCTCCAAATGAACACTTGCAGATTCTACAAAAAGAGTGTTTCATAACTGCTCTAGCAAAGGAAAGGTTCAACTCTGTGAGTTGAACACACACATCACAAAGCAGTTTGTGAGAATGCTTCTGTCCAGTTTTTATTGGAAGATATTCCCGCTTCTAACAAAGGCCTGAAAGAGCTCCAAATATCCACTTGCAGATGCTGCAAAAAGACTCTTTCCAAACTGCTCCATGAAAAGGAAGGTTCAACTCCGTGAGTTGAATGCACACATCATAAAGAAGTTTCAGAGAATGCTTCTGTCTAGGTTTTATGTGAAGATATTTCCTTTTCCACCATAGGCCTCAAAGCGCTCCAAATGAACACTTGCAGATTCTACAAAAAGAGTGTTTCAAAACTGCTATTTCAAAAGAAGTGTTCAACTCTGTGAGTTGGATTCATACTTCACAAAGCAGTTTCACAGAACGCTTCTGTTTAGTATTTTTGGGAAGATATTCCCGTTTCCAACGAAGGCCTGAAAGGACTCCAAATATCCACTTACAGATTCTGCAAAAACACACTTTCAAAACTGCTCTATCAAAAGAAAGGCTTATCTCTCGGAGTTGAATGCACACATCATAAAGAGGTTTCTGAGAATGCTTCTGCCTGGTTTATAAGTGAAGATATTTCCTTTTCCACCATACGCCTCAAAGCGCTCCAAATGAACACTTGCAGATTCTACAAAAAGAGCGTTTCAAAACTCTTCTTTCAAAAGAAGTGTTCAACTCTGTGAGTTGGATTCATACTTCACAAAGCAGTTTCACAGAACGCATCTGTTTAGTTTTTATGGGAAGATATTCCCGTTTCCAAAGAAGGCCTGAAAAGGCTCCAAATATCCACTTGCAGATTCTGCCAAAACAGAGTTTCAAAACTGCTCTATCAAAAGGAGGGTTTATAGCTCTGTGTTGAATGCACACATCATAAAGAGTTTTCTGAGAATGCTTCTGCCTGGTTTATAAGTGAAGATATTTCCTTTTCCACCATAGGCCTCAAAGCGCTCCAAATGAACACTTGCAGATTCTACAAAAAGAGTGTTTCAAAACAGCTCTTTCAAAGGAAGTGTTCAACTCTGTGAGTTGTATTCATACTACACAAAGCAGTTTCACAGAACGCTTCTGTTTAGCTTTTATGGGAAGATATTCCCGTTTCCAACGAAGGCCTGAAAGGGCTCCAAATATCCACTTGCAAATTCTGCAAAAATAGAGTTTCAAAACTGCTCTGTCAAAAGGAAGGCTTATCTCTCTGAGTTGAATGCAGACATCATAAAGAGGTTTCTGAGAATGCTTCTGCCTGGTTTATATGTGAAGATATTTCCTTTTCCACCGTAGGCCTCAAAGCGCTCCAAATGAACACTTGCAGATTCTACAAAAAGAGTGTTTCATAACTGCTCTAGCAAAGGAAAGGTTCAACTCTGTGAGTTGAACACACACATCACAAAGCAGTTTGTGAGAATGCTTCTGTCCAGTTTTTATTGGAAGATATTCCCGCTTCTAACAAAGGCCTGAAAGAGCTCCAAATATCCACTTGCAGATGCTGCAAAAAGACTCTTTCCAAACTGCTCCATGAAAAGGAAGGTTCAACTCTGTGAGTTGAATGCACACATCATAAAGAAGTTTCAAAGAATGCTTCTGTCTAGGTTTTATGTGAAGATATTTCCTTTTCCACCATAGGCCTCAAAGCGCTCCAAATGAACACTTGCAGATTCTACAAAAAGAGTGTTTCAAAACTGCTCTTTCAAAAGAAGTGTTCAACTCTGTGAGTTGGATTCATACTTCACAAAGCAGTTTCACAGAACGCTTCTGTTTAGTATTTATGGGAGGATATTCCCGTTTCCAATGAAGGCCTGAAAGGACTCCAAATATCCACTTGCAGATTCTGCAAAAACACAGTTTCAAAACTGCTCTATCAAAAGGAAGGCTTATCTCTCCGAGTTGAATGCACACATCATAAAGAGGTTTCTGAGAATGCTTCTGCCTGGTTTATAAGTGAAGATATATCCTTTTCCACCATAGGCCTCAAAGCGCTCCAAATGAACACTTGCAGATTCTACAAAAAGAGTGTTTCAAAACTGCTCTTTCAAAAGAAGTGTTCAACTCTGTGAGGTGGATTCATACTACACAAAGCAGTTTCACAGAACGCTTCTGTTTAGTTTCTATGGGAAGATATTCCCGTTTCCAACGAAGGCCTGAAAGGGCTCCAAATAACCACTTGCAGATTCTGCAAAAATAGAGTTTCAAAACTGCTCTGTCAAAAGGAAGGCTTATCTCTCTGAGTTGAATGCAGACATCATAAAGAAGTTTCTGAGAATGCTTCTGCCTGGTTTATATGTGAAGACATTTCCTTTTCCACCATAGGCCTCAAATCGCTCCAAATGAACACTTGCAGATTCTACAAAAAGAGTGTTTCATAACTGCTCTAGCAAAGGAAAGGTTCAACTCTGTGAGTTGAACACACACATCCCAAAGCAGTTTGTGAGAATGCTTCTGTCCAGTTTTTATTGGAAGATATTCCCGCTTCCAACAAAGGTCTGAAAGAGCTCCAAATATCCACTTGCAGATGCTGCAAAAAGAGTCTTTCCAAACTGCTCCATGAAAAGGAAGGTTCAACTCTGTGAGTTGAATGCACACATCATAAAGAAGTTTCAAAGAATGCTTCTGTCTAGGTTTTATGTGAAGATATTTCCTTTTCCACCATAGGCCTCAAAGCGCTCCAAATGAACACTTGCAGATTCTACAAAAAGAGTGTTTCATCACTGCTCTTTCAAAAGAAGTGTTCAACTCTGTGAGTTGGATTCATACTTCACAAAGCAGTTTCACAGAACGCTTCTGTTTAGTATTTATGGGAAGATATTCCCGTTTCCAACGAAGGCCTGAAAGGAATCCAAATATCCACTTGCAGATTCTGCAAAAACACAGTTTCAAAACTGCTCTATCAAAAGGAAGGCTTATCTCTCCGAGTTGAATGCACACATCATAAAGAGGTTTCTGAGAATGCTTCTGCCTGGTTTATAAGTGAAGATATATCCTTTTCCACCATAGGCCTCAAAGCGCTCCAAATGAACACTTGCAGATTCTACAAAAAGAGTGTTTCAAAACTGCTCTTTCAAAAGAAGTGTTCAACTCTGTGAGGTGGATTCATACTTCACAAAGCAGTTTCACAGAACGCTTCTGTTTAGTTTCTATGGGAATATATTCCCGTTTCCAACGAAGGCCTGAAAGGGCTCCAAATAACCACTTGCAGATTCTGCAAAAACACACTTTCAAAACTGCTCTATCAAAAGAAAGGCTTATCTCTCCGAGTTGAATGCACACATCATAAAGAGGTTTCTGAGAATGCTTCTGCCTGGTTTATAAGTGAAGATATTTCCTTTTCCACCATAGGCCTCAAAGCGCTCCAAATGAACACTTGCAGATTCTACAAGAAGAGTGTTTCAAAACAGCTCTTTCAAAGGAAGTGTTCAACTCTGTGAGTTGGATTCATACTACACAAAGCAGTTTCACAGAACGCTTCTGTTTAGTTTTTATGGGAAGATATTCCCGTTTCCAACGAAGGCCTGAAAGGGCTCCAAATATTCACTTGCAAATTCTGCAAAAACAGAGTTTCAAAACTGCTCTGTCAAAAGGAAGGCTTATCTCTCTGAGTTGAATGCAGACATCATAAAGAGGTTTCTGAGAATGCTTCTGCCTGGTTTATATGTGAAGATATTTCCTTTTCCACCATAGGCCTCAAAGCGCTCCAAATGAACACTTGCAGATTCTACAAAAAGAGTGTTTCATTACTGCTCTAGCAAAGGAAAGGTTCAACTCTGTGAGTTGAACACACACATCACAAAGCAGTTTGTGAGAATGCTTCTGTCCAGTTTTTATTGGAAGATATTCCCGCTTCTAACAAAGGCCTGAAAGAGCTCCAAATATCCACTTGCAGATGCTGCAAAAAGACTCTTTCCAAACTGCTCCATGAAAAGGAATGTTCAACTCTGTGAGTTGAACGCACACATCATAATGAAGTTTCAAAGAATGCTTCTGTCTAGGTTTTATGTGAAGATATTTCCTTTTCCACCATAGGCCTCAAAGCGCTCCAAATGAACACTTGCAGATTCTACAAAAAGAGTGTTTCAAAACTGCTCTTTCAAAAGAAGTGTTCAAGTCTGTGAGTTGGATTCATACTTCACAAAGCAGTTTCACAGAACGCTTCTGTTTAGTTTTTATGGGAAGATATTCCCGTTTCCAACGAAGGCCTGAAATGGCTCCAAATAACCACTTGCAGATTCTGCACAAACACAGTTTCAAAACTGCTCTATCAAAAGGAAGGCTTATCTCTCCGAGCTGAATGCACACATCATAAAGAGGTTTCTGAGAATGCTTCTCCCTGGTTTATAAGTGAAGATATTTCCTTTTCCACTATAGGCCTCAAAGCGCTCCAAATGAACACTTGCAGATTCTACAAAAAGAGTGTTTCAAAACAGCTCTTTCAAAGGAAGTCTTCAACTCTGTGTGTTGGATTCATACTACACAAAGCAGTTTCACAGAACGCTTCTCTTTAGTTTTTATGGGAAGATATTCCCGTTTCCAACGAAGGCCTGAAAGGGCTCAAAATATCCACTTGCAGATTCTGCAAAAATAGAGTTTCAAAACTGCTCTGTTAAAAGGAAGGCTTATCTCTCTGAGTTGTATGCAGACATCATAAAGAGGTTTCTGAGAATGCTTCTGCCTGGTTTATATGTGAAGATATTTCCTTTTCCACCATAGGCCTCAAAGCGCTCCAAATGAACACTTGCAGATTCTACAAAAGGAGTGTTTCATAACTGCTCTAGCAAAGGAAATGTTCAACTCTGTGAGTTGAACACACACATCACAAAGCAGTTTGTGAGAATGCTTCTCTCCAGTTTTTAAGAGAAGATATTCCCGCTTCTAACAAAGGCCTGAAAGAACTCCAAATATCCACTTGCAGATGCTGCAAAAAGACTCTTTCCAAACTGCTCCATGAAAAGGAATGTTCAACTCTGTGAGTTGAATGCACACATCATAAAGAAGTTTCAAAGAATGCTTTTATCTAGGTTTTATGTGAAGATATTTCCTTTTCCACCATAGGCCTCAAAGCGCTCCAAATGAACACTTGCAGATTCTACAAAAAGAGTGTTTCAAAACTGCTCTTTCAAAAGAAGTGTTCAACTCTGTGAGTTAGATTCATACTTCACAAAGCAGTTTCACAGAACGCTTCTGTTTAGTTTTTATGGGAAGATATTCCCGTTTCTAACGAAGGCCTGAAAGGGCTCCAAATATCCACTTGCAAATTCGGCAAAAATAGAGTTTCAAAACTGCTCTGTCAAAAGGAAGGTTCAACTCTGTGAGTTGAATGCACACATCATAAAGAAGTTTCAAAGTATGCTTCTGTCTAGGTTTTATGTGAAGATATATCCTTTTCCACCATAGGCCTCAAAGCGCTACAAATGAACACTTGCAGATTCTACAAAAAGAGTGTTTCAAAACTGCTCTTTCAAAAGAAGTGTTCAACTCTGTGAGGTGGATTCATACTTCACAAAGCAGTTTCACAGAACGCTTCTGTTTAGTTTCTATGGGAATATATTCCCGTTTCCAACGAAGGCCTGAAAGGGCTCCAAATAACCACTTGCAGATTCTGCAAAAATAGAGTTTCAAAACTGCTCTGTCAAAAGGAAGGCTTATCTCTCTGAGTTGAATGCAGACATCATAAAGAAGTTTCTGAGAATGCTTCTGCCTGGTTTATATGTGAAGATATTTCCTTTTCCACCATAGGCCTCAAAGCGCTCCAAATGAACACTTGCAGATTCTACAAAAAGAGTGTTTCATAACTGCTCTAGCAAAGGAAAGGTTCAACTCTCTGAGTTGAACACACACATCACAAAGCAGTTTGTGAGAATGCTTCTGTCCAGTTTTTATTGGAAGATATTCCCGCTTCTAACAAAGGCCTGAAAGAGCTCCAAATATCCACTTGCAGATGCTGCAAAAAGACTCTTTCCAAACTGCTCCATGAAAAGGAAGGTTCAACTCTGTGAGTTGAATGCACACATCATAAAGAAGTTTCAAAGAATGCTCCTGTCTAGGTTTTATGTGAAGATATTTCCTTTTCCACCATAGGCCTCAAAGCGCTCCAAATGAACACTTGCAGATTCTACAAAAAGAGTGTTTCAAAACTGCTCTTTCAAAAGAAGTGTTCAACTCTGTGAGTTGGATTCATACTTCACAAAGCAGTTTCACAGAACGCTTCTGTTTAGTATTTATGGGAGGATATTCCCGTTTCCAACGAAGGCCTGAAAGGACTCCAAATATCCACTTGCAGATTCTGCAAAAACACAGTTTCAAAACTGCTCTATCAAAAGGAAGGCTTATCTCTCCGAGTTGAATGCACACATCATAAAGAGGTTTCTGAGAATGCTTCTGCCTGGTTTATAAGTGAAGATATATCCTTTTCCACCATAGGCCTCAAAGCGCTCCAAATGAACACTTGCAGATTCTACAAAAAGAGTGTTTCAAAACTGCTCTTTCAAAAGAAGTGTTCAACTCTGTGAGGTGGATTCATACTACACAAAGCAGTTTCACAGAACGCTTCTGTTTAGTTTCTATGGGAAGATATTCCCGTTTCCAACGAAGGCCTGAAAGGGCTCCAAATAACCACTTGCAGATTCTGCAAAAATAGAGTTTCAAAACTGCTCTGTCAAAAGGAAGGCTTATCTCTCTGAGTTGAATGCAGACATCATAAAGAAGTTTCTGAGAATGCTTCTGCCTGGTTTATATGTGAAGACATTTCCTTTTCCACCATAGGCCTCAAATCGCTCCAAATGAACACTTGCAGATTCTACAAAAAGAGTGTTTCATAACTGCTCTAGCAAAGGAAAGGTTCAACTCTGTGAGTTGAACACACACATCCCAAAGCAGTTTGTGAGAATGCTTCTGTCCAGTTTTTATTGGAAGATATTCCCGCTTCTAACAAAGGTCTGAAAGAGCTCCAAATATCCACTTGCAGATGCTGCAAAAAGAGTCTTTCCAAACTGCTCCATGAAAAGGAAGGTTCAACTCTGTGAGTTGAATGCACACATCATAAAGAAGTTTCAAAGAATGCTTCTGTCTAGGTTTTATGTGAAGATATTTCCTTTTCCACCATAGGCCTCAAAGCGCTCCAAATGAACACTTGCAGATTCTACAAAAAGAGTGTTTCATCACTGCTCTTTCAAAAGAAGTGTTCAACTCTGTGAGTTGGATTCATACTTCACAAAGCAGTTTCACAGAACGCTTCTGTTTAGTATTTATGGGAAGATATTCCCGTTTCCAACGAAGGCCTGAAAGGACTCCAAATATCCACTTGCAGATTCTGCAAAAACACAGTTTCAAAACTGCTCTATCAAAAGGAAGGCTTATCTCTCCGAGTTGAATGCACACATCATAAAGAGGTTTCTGAGAATGCTTCTGCCTGGTTTATAAGTGAAGATATATCCTTTTCCACCATAGGCCTCAAAGCGCTCCAAATGAACACTTGCAGATTCTACAAAAAGAGTGTTTCAAAACTGCTCTTTCAAAAGAAGTGTTCAACTCTGTGAGGTGGATTCATACTTCACAAAGCAGTTTCACAGAACGCTTCTGTTTAGTTTCTATGGGAATATATTCCCGTTTCCAACGAAGGCCTGAAAGGGCTCCAAATAACCACTTGCAGATTCTGCAAAAACACACTTTCAAAACTGCTCTATCAAAAGAAAGGCTTATCTCTCCGAGTTGAATGCACACATCATAAAGAGGTTTCTGAGAATGCTTCTGCCTGGTTTATAAGTGAAGATATTTCCTTTTCCACCATAGGCCTCAAAGCGCTCCAAATGAACACTTGCAGATTCTACAAAAAGAGTGTTTCAAAACAGCTCTTTCAAAGGAAGTGTTCAACTCTGTGAGTTGGATTCATACTACACAAAGCAGTTTCACAGAACGCTTCTGTTTAGTTTTTATGGGAAGATATTCCCGTTTCCAACGAAGGCCTGAAAGGGCTCCAAATATTCACTTGCAAATTCTGCAAAAACAGAGTTTCAAAACTGCTCTGTCAAAAGGAAGGCTTATCTCTCTGAGTTGAATGCAGACATCATAAAGAGGTTTCTGAGAATGCTTCTGCCTGGTTTATATGTGAAGATATTTCCTTTTCCACCATAGGCCTCAAAGCGCTCCAAATGAACACTTGCAGATTCTACAAAAAGAGTGTTTCATTACTGCTCTAGCAAAGGAAAGGTTCAACTCTGTGAGTTGAACACACACATCACAAAGCAGTTTGTGAGAATGCTTCTGTCCAGTTTTTATTGGAAGATATTCCCGCTTCTAACAAAGGCCTGAAAGAGCTCCAAATATCCACTTGCAGATGCTGCAAAAAGACTCTTTCCAAACTGCTCCATGAAAAGGAATGTTCAACTCTGTGAGTTGAACGCACACATCATAATGAAGTTTCAAAGAATGCTTCTGTCTAGGTTTTATGTGAAGATATTTCCTTTTCCACCATAGGCCTCAAAGCGCTCCAAATGAACACTTGCAGATTCTACAAAAAGAGTGTTTCAAAACTGCTCTTTCAAAAGAAGTGTTCAAGTCTGTGAGTTGGATTCATACTTCACAAAGCAGTTTCACAGAACGCTTCTGTTTAGTTTTTATGGGAAGATATTCCCGTTTCCAACGAAGGCCTGAAATGGCTCCAAATAACCACTTGCAGATTCTGCACAAACACAGTTTCAAAACTGCTCTATCAAAAGGAAGGCTTATCTCTCCGAGCTGAATGCACACATCATAAAGAGGTTTCTGAGAATGCTTCTCCCTGGTTTATAAGTGAAGATATTTCCTTTTCCACTATAGGCCTCAAAGCGCTCCAAATGAACACTTGCAGATTCTACAAAAAGAGTGTTTCAAAACAGCTCTTTCAAAGGAAGTGTTCAACTCTGTGAGTTGGATTCATACTACACAAAGCAGTTTCACAGAACGCTTCTCTTTAGTTTTTATGGGAAGATATTCCCGTTTCCAACGAAGGCCTGAAAGGGCTCAAAATATCCACTTGCAGATTCTGCAAAAATAGAGTTTCAAAACTGCTCTGTTAAAAGGAAGGCTTATCTCTCTGAGTTGTATGCAGACATCATAAAGAGGTTTCTGAGAATGCTTCTGCCTGGTTTATATGTGAAGATATTTCCTTTTCCACCATAGGCCTCAAAGCGCTCCAAATGAACACTTGCAGATTCTACAAAAGGAGTGTTTCATAACTGCTCTAGCAAAGGAAATGTTCAACTCTGTGAGTTGAACACACACATCACAAAGCAGTTTGTGAGAATGCTTCTCTCCAGTTTTTAAGAGAAGATATTCCCGCTTCTAACAAAGGCCTGAAAGAACTCCAAATATCCACTTGCAGATGCTGCAAAAAGACTCTTTCCAAACTGCTCCATGAAAAGGAATGTTCAACTCTGTGAGTTGAATGCACACATCATAAAGAAGTTTCAAAGAATGCTTTTATCTAGGTTTAATGTGAAGATATTTCCTTTTCCACCATAGGCCTCAAAGCGCTCCAAATGAACACTTGCAGATTCTACAAAAAGAGTGTTTCAAAACTGCTCTTTCAAAAGAAGTGTTCAACTCTGTGAGTTAGATTCATACTTCACAAAGCAGTTTCACAGAACGCTTCTGTTTAGTTTTTATGGGAAGATATTCCCGTTTCTAACGAAGGCCTGAAAGGGCTCCAAATATCCACTTGCAAATTCGGCAAAAATAGAGTTTCAAAACTGCTCTGTCAAAAGGAAGGTTCAACTCTGTGAGTTGAATGCACACATCATAAAGAAGTTTCAAAGTATGCTTCTGTCTAGGTTTTATGTGAAGATATTTCCTTTTCCACCATAGGCCTCAAAGCGCTCCAAATGAACACTTGCAGATTCTACAAAAAGAGTGTTTCATAACTGCTCTAGCAAAGGAAAGGTTCAACTCTGTGAGTTGAACACACACATCACAAAGCAGTTTGTGAGAATGCTTCTGTCCAGTTTTTATTGGAAGATATTCCCGCTTCTAACAAAGGCCTGAAAGAGCTCCAAATATCCACTTGCAGATGCTGCAAAAAGACTCTTTCCAAACTGCTCCATGAAAAGGAAGGTTCAACTCTGTGAGTTGAATGCACACATCATAAAGAAGTTTCAAAGAATGCTTCTGTCTAGGTTTTATGTGAAGATATTTCCTTTTCCACCATAGGCCTCAAAGCGCTCCAAATGAACACTTGCAGATTCTACAAAAAGAGTGTTTCAAAACTGCTATTTCAAAAGAAGTGTTCAACTCTGTGAGTTGGATTCATACTTCACAAAGCAGTTTCACAGAACGCTTCTGTTTAGTATTTTTGGGAAGATATTCCCGTTTCCAACGAAGGCCTGAAAGGACTCCAAATATCCACTTGCAGATTCTGCAAAAACACAGTTTCAAAACTGCTCTATCAAAAGGAAGGCTTATCTCTCCGAGTTGAATGCACACATCATAAAGAGGTTTCTGAGAATGCTTCTGCCTGGTTTATATGTGAAGATATTTCCTTTTCCACCATAGGCCTCAAAGCGCTCCAAATGAACACTTGCAGATTCTACAAAAAGAGCGTTTCAAAACTCGTCTTTCAAAAGAAGTGTTCAACTCTGTGAGTTGGATTCATACTTCACAAAGCAGTTTCACAGAACGCTTCTGTTTAGTTTTTATGGGAAGATATTCCCGTTTCCAATGAAGGCCTGAAAGGGCTCCAAATATCCACTTGCAGATTCTGCCAAAACAGAGTTTCAAAACTGCTCTATCAAAAGGAAGGCTTATCGCTCCGAGTTGAATGCACACATCATAAAGAGTTTTCTGAGAATGCTTCTGCCTGGTTTATAAGTGAAGATATTTCCTTTTCCACCATAGGCCTCAAAGCGCTCCAAATGAACACTTGCAGATTCTACAAAAAGAGTGTTTCAAAACAGCTCTTTCAAAGGAAGTGTTCAACTCTGTGAGTTGGATTCATACTACACAAAGCAGTTTCACAGAACGCTTCTGTTTAGTTTTTATGGGAAGATATTCCCGTTTCCAACGAAGGCCTGAAAGGGCTCCAAATATCCACTTGCAAATTCTGCAAAAATAGAGTTTCAAAACTGCTCTGTCAAAAGGAAGGCTTATCTCTCTGAGTTGAATGCAGACATCATAAAGAGGTTTCTGAGAATGCTTCTGCCTGGTTTATATGTGAAGATATTTCCTATTCCACCATAGGCCTCAAAGCGCTCCAAATGAACACTTGCAGATTCTACAAAAAGAGTGTTTCATAACTGCTCTAGCAAAGGAAAGGTTCAACTCTGTGAGTTGAACACACACATCACAAAGCAGTTTGTGAGAATGCTTCTGTCCAGTTTTTATTGGAAGATATTCCCGCTTCTAACAAAGGCCTGAAAGAGCTCCAAATATCCACTTGCAGATGCTGCAAAAAGACTCTTTCCAAACTGCTCCATGAAAAGGAAGGTTCAACTCCGTGAGTTGAATGCACACATCATAAAGAAGTTTCAGAGAATGCTTCTGTCTAGGTTTTATGTGAAGATATTTCCTTTTCCACCATAGGCCTCAAAGCGCTCCAAATGAACACTTGCAGATTCTACAAAAAGAGTGTTTCAAAACTGCTATTTCAAAAGAAGTGTTCAACTCTGTGAGTTGGATTCATACTTCACAAAGCAGTTTCACAGAACGCTTCTGTTTAGTATTTTTGGGAAGATATTCCCGTTTCCAACGAAGGCCTGAAAGGACTCCAAATATCCACTTACAGATTCTGCAAAAACACACTTTCAAAACAGCTCTATCAAAAGAAAGGCTTATCTCTCGGAGTTGAATGCACACATCATAAAGAGGTTTCTGAGAATGCTTCTGCCTGGTTTATAAGTGAAGATATTTCCTTTTCCACCATACGCCTCAAAGCGCTCCAAATGAACACTTGCAGATTCTACAAAAAGAGCGTTTCAAAACTCTTCTTTCAAAAGAAGTGTTCAACTCTGTGAGTTGGATTCATACTTCACAAAGCAGTTTCACAGAACGCATCTGTTTAGTTTTTATGGGAAGATATTCCCGTTTCCAAAGAAGGCCTGAAAAGGCTCCAAATATCCACTTGCAGATTCTGCCAAAACAGAGTTTCAAAACTGCTCTATCAAAAGGAGGGTTTATAGCTCTGAGTTGAATGCACACATCATAAAGAGTTTTCTGAGAATGCTTCTGCCTGGTTTATAAGTGAAGATATTTCCTTTTCCACCATAGGCCTCAAAGCGCTCCAAATGAACACTTGCAGATTCTACAAAAAGAGTGTTTCAAAACAGCTCTTTCAAAGGAAGTGTTCAACTCTGTGAGTTGTATTCATACTACACAAAGCAGTTTCACAGAACGCTTCTGTTTAGCTTTTATGGGAAGATATTCCCGTTTCCAACGAAGGCCTGAAAGGGCTCCAAATATCCACTTGCAAATTCTGCAAAAATAGAGTTTCAAAACTGCTCTGTCAAAAGGAAGGCTTATCTCTCTGAGTTGAATGCAGACATCATAAAGAGGTTTCTGAGAATGCTTCTGCCTGGTTTATATGTGAAGATATTTCCTTTTCCACCGTAGGCCTCAAAGCGCTCCAAATGAACACTTGCAGATTCTACAAAAAGAGTGTTTCATAACTGCTCTAGCAAAGGAAAGGTTCAACTCTGTGAGTTGAACACACACATCACAAAGCAGTTTGTGAGAATGCTTCTGTCCAGTTTTTATTGGAAGATATTCCCGCTTCTAACAAAGGCCTGAAAGAGCTCCAAATATCCACTTGCAGATGCTGCAAAAAGACTCTTTCCAAACTGCTCCATGAAAAGGAATGTTCAACTCTGTGAGTTGAATGCACACATCATAAAGAAGTTTCAAAGAATGCTTCTGTCTAGGTTTTATGTGAAGATATTTCCTTTTCCACCATAGGCCTCAAAGCGCTCCAAATGAACACTTGCAGATTCTACAAAAAGAGTGTTTCAAAACCGCTCTTTCAAAAGAAGTGTTCAACTCTGTGAGTTGGATTCATACTTCACAAAGCAGTTTCACAGAACGCTTCTGTTTAGTATTTATGGGAAGATATTCCCGTTTCCAACGAAGGCCTGAAAGGACTCCAAATATCCACTTCCAGATTCTGCAAAAACACAGTTTCAAAACTGCTCTATCAAAAGGAAGGCTTATCTCTCCGAGTTGAATGCACACATCATAAAGAGGTTTCTGAGAATGCTTCTGCCTGGTTTATAAGTGAAGATATATCCTTTTCCACCATAGGCCTCAAAGCGCTCCAAATGAACACTTGCAGATTCTACAAAAAGAGTGTTTCAAAACTGCTCTTTCAAAAGAAGTGTTCAACTCTGTGAGGTGGATTCATACTTCACAAAGCAGTTTCACAGAACGCTTCTGTTTAGTTTCTATGGGAATATATTCCCGTTTCCAACGAAGGCCTGAAAGGGCTCCAAATAACCACTTGCAGATTCTGCAAAAATAGAGTTTCAAAACTGCTCTGTCAAAAGGAAGGCTTATCTCACTGAGTTGAATGCAGACATCATAAAGAAGTTTCTGAGAATGCTTCTGCCTGGTTTATATGTGAAGATATTTCCTTTTCCACCATAGGCCTCAAAGCGCTCCAAATGAACACTTGCAGATTCTACAAAAAGAGTGTTTCATAACTGCTCTAGCAAAGGAAAGGTTCAACTCTGTGAGTTGAACACACACATCACAAAGCAGTTTGTGAGAATGCTTCTGTCCAGTTTTTATTGGAAGATATTCCCGCTTCTAACAAAGGCCTGAAAGAGCTCCAAATATCCACTTGCAGATGCTGCAAAAAGACTCTTTCCAAACTGCTCCATGAAAAGGAAGGTTCAACTCTGTGAGTTGAATGCACACATCATAAAGAAGTTTCAAAGAATGCTTCTGTCTAGGTTTTATGTGAAGATATTTCCTTTTCCACCATAGGCCTCAAAGCGCTCCAAATGAACACTTGCAGATTCTACAAAAAGAGTGTTTCAAAACTGATCTTTCAAAAGAAGTGTTCAACTCTGTGAGTTGGATTCATACTTCACAAAGCAGTTTCACAGAACGCTTCTGTTTAGTATTTATGGGAGGATATTCCCGTTTCCAACGAAGGCCTGAAAGGACTCCAAATATCCACTTGCAGATTCTGTAAAAACACAGTTTCAAAACTGCTCTATCAGAAGGAAGGCTTATCTCTCCGAGTTGAATGCACACATCATAAAGAGGTTTCTGAGAATGCTTCTGCCTGGTTTATAAGTGAAGATATATCCTTTTCCACCATAGGCCTCAAAGCGCTCCAAATGAACACTTGCAGATTCTACAAAAAGAGTGTTTCAAAACTGCTCTTTCAAAAGAAGTGTTCAACTCTGTGGGGTGGATTCATACTACACAAAGCAGTTTCACAGAACGCTTCTGTTTAGTTTCTATGGGAAGATATTCCCGTTTCCAACGAAGGCCTGAAAGGGTTCCAAACAACCACTTGCAGATTCTGCAAAAATAGAGTTTCAAAACTGCTCTGTCAAAAGGAAGGCTTATCTCTCTGAGTTGAATGCAGACATCATAAAGAAGTTTCTGAGAATGCTTCTGCCTGGTTTATATGTGAAGACATTTCCTTTTCCACCATAGGCCTCAAAGCGCTCCAAATGAACACTTGCAGATTCTACAAAAAGAGTGTTTCATAACTGCTCTAGCAAAGGAAAGGTTCAACTCTGTGAGTTGAACACACACATCACAAAGCAGTTTGTGAGAATGCTTCTGTCCAGTTTTTATTGGAAGATATTCCCGCTTCTAACAAAGGCCTGAAAGAGCTCCAAATATCCACTTGCAGATGCTGCAAAAAGACTCTTTCCAATCTGCTCCATGAAAAGGAAGGTTCAGCTCTGTGAGTTGAATGCACACATCATAAAGAAGTTTCAAAGAATGCTTCTGTCTAGGTTTTATGTGAAGATATTTCCTTTTCCACCATAGGCCTCAAAGCGCTCCAAATGAACACTTGCAGATTCTACAAAAAGAGCGTTTCAAAACTCTTCTTTCAAAAGAAGTGTTCAACTCTGTGAGGTGGATTCATACTTCACAAAGCAGTTTCACAGAACGCTTCTGTTTAGTTTTTATGGGAAGATATTCCCGTTTCCAACGAAGGCCTGAAAGGGCTCCAAATATCCACTTGCAGATTCTGCCAAAACAGAGTTTCAAAACTGCTCTATCAAAAGGAAGGCTTATCGCTCCGAGTTGAATGCACACATCATAAAGAGGTTTCTGAGAATGCTTCTGCCTGGTTTATAAGTGAAGATATATCCTTTTCCACCATAGGCCTCAAAGCGCTCCAAATGAACACTTGCAGATTCTACAAAAAGAGTGTTTCAAAACTGCTCTTTCAAAAGATGTGTTCAACTCTGTGAGGTGGATTCA
Organism: Pongo pygmaeus; assembly: GCF_028885625.2. Lineage (NCBI taxonomy): Eukaryota > Metazoa > Chordata > Mammalia > Primates > Hominidae > Pongo > Pongo pygmaeus. The sequence goes on from NC_085930.1 coordinate 25,172,417, forward strand.
TACTTCACAAAGCAGTTTCACAGAACGCTTCTGTTTAGTTTCTATGGGAATATATTCCCGTTTCCAACGAAGGCCTGAAAGGGCTCCAAATAACCACTGGCAGATTCTGCAAAAATAGAGTTTCAAAACTGCTCTGTCAAAAGGAAGGCTTATCTCTCTGAGTTGAATGCAGACATCATAAAGAAGTTTCTGAGAATGCTTCTGCCTGGTTTATATATGAAGATATTTCCTTTTCCACCATAGGCCTCAAAGCGCTCCAAATGAACACTTGCAGATTCTACAAAAAGAGTGTTTCATAACTGCTCTAGCAAAGGAAAGGTTCAACTCTGTGAGTTGAACACACACATCACAAAGCAGTTTGTGAGAATGCTTCTGTCCAGTTTTTAAGAGAAGATATTCCCGCTTCTAACAAAGGCCTGAAAGAGCTCCAAATATCCACTTGCAGATGCTGCAAAAAGACTCTTTCCAAACTGCTCCATGAAAAGGAAGGTTCAACTCTGTGAGTTGAATGCACACATCATAAAGAAGTTTCAAAGAATGCTTCTGTCTAGGTTTTATGTGAAGATATTTCCTTTTCCACCATAGGCCTCAAAGCGCTCCAAATGAACACTTGCAGATTCTACAAAAAGAGTGTTTCATCACTGCTCTTTCAAAAGAAGTGTTCAACTCTGTGAGTTGGATTCATACTTCACAAAGCAGTTTCACAGAACGCTTCTGTTTAGTTTTTATGGGAAGATATTCCCGTTTCCAACGAAGGCCTGAAAGGGCTCCAAATATCCACTTGCAAATTCGGCAAAAATAGAGTTTGAAAACTGCTCTGTCAAAAGGAAGGTTCAACTCTGTGAGTTGAATGCACACATCATAAAGAAGTTTCAAAGAATGCTTCTGTCTAGGTTGTATGTGAAGATATTTCCTTTTCCACCATAGGCCTCAAAGCGCTCCAAATGAACACTTGCAGATTCTACAAAAAGAGTGTTTCATAACTGCTCTAGCAAAGGAAAGGTTCAACTCTGTGAGTTGAACACACACATCACAAAGCAGTTTCTGAGAATGCTTCTGTCCAGTTTTTAATGGAAGATATTCCCGCTTCTAACAAAGGCCTGAAAGAGCTCCAAATATCCACTTGCAGATGCTGCAAAAAGACTCTTTCCAAACTGCTCCATGAAAAGGAATGTTCAACTCTGTGAGTTGAATGCACACATCATAATGAAGTTTCAAAGAATGCTTCTGTCTAGGTTTTATGTGAAGATATTTCCTTTTCCACCATAGGCCTCAAAGCGCTCCAAATGAACACTTGCAGATTCTACAAAAAGAGTGTTTCATAACTGCTCTAGCAAAGGAAATATTGAACTCTGTGAGTTGAACACACACATCACAAGGCAGTTTGTGAGAATGCTTCTGTCCAGTTTTTATTGGAAGATATTCCCGCTTCTAACAAAGGCCTGAAAGAGCTCCAAATATCCACTTGCAGATGCTGCAAAAAGACTCTTTCCAAACTGCTCCATGAAAAGGAAGGTTCAACTCTGTGAGTTGAATGCACACATCATAAAGAAGTTTCAGAGAATGCTTCTGTCTAGGTTTTATGTGAAGATATTTCCTTTTCCACCATAGGCCTCAAAGCGCTCCAAATGAACACTTGCAGATTCTACAAAAAGAGTGTTTCAAAACTGCTCTTTCAAAAGAAGTGTTCAACTCTGTGAGTTGGATTCATACTTCACAAAGCAGTTTCACAGAACGCTTCTGTTTAGTATTTTTGGGAAGATATTCCCGTTTCCAACGAAGGCCTGAAAGGACTCCAAATATAAACTTACAGATTCTGCAAAAACACAGTTTCAAAACTGCTCTATCAAAAGAAAGGCTTATCTCTCGGAGTTGAATGCACACATCATAAAGAGGTTTCTGAGAATGCTTCTGCCTGGTTTATAAGTGAAGATATTTCCTTTTCCACCATAGGCCTCAAAGCGCTCCAAATGAACACTTGCAGATTCTACAAAAAGAGCGTTTCAAAACTCTTCTTTCAAAAGAAGTGTTCAACTCTGTGAGTTGGATTCATACTTCACAAAGCAGTTTCACAGAACGCTTCTGTTTAGTTTTTATGGGAAGATATTCCCGTTTCCAAAGAAGGCCTGAAAAGGCTCCAAATATCCACTTGCAGATACTGCCAAAACAGAGTTTCAAAACTGCTCTATCAAAAGGAAGGTTTATCGCTCCGAGTTGAATGCACACATCATAAAGAGTTTTCTGAGAATGCTTCTGCCTGGTTTATAAGTGAAGATATTTCCTTTTCCACCATAGGCCTCAAAGCGCTCCAAATGAACACTTGCAGATTCTACAAAAAGAGTGTTTCAAAACTGCTCTTTCAAAAGAAGTGTTCAACTCTGTGGGGTGGATTCATACTTCACAAAGCAGTTTCACAGAACGCTTCTGTTTAGTTTCTATGGGAAGATATTCCCGTTTCCAACGAAGGCCTGAATGGGCTCCAAATAATCACTTGCAGATTCTGCAAAAATAGAGTTTCAACACTGCTCTGTCAAAAGGAAGGCTTATCTCTCTGAGTTGAATGCAGACATCATAAAGGAGTTTCTGAGAATGCTTCTGCCTGGTTTATATGTGAAGACATTTCCTTTTCCACCATAGGCCTCAAAGCGCTCCAAATGAACACTTGCAGATTCTACAAAAAGAGTGTTTCATAACTGCTCTAGCAAAGGAAAGGTTGAACTCTGTGAGTTGAACACACACATCACAAAGCAGTTTGTGAGAATGCTTCTGTCCAGTTTTTATTGGAAGATATTCCCGCTTCTTACAAAGGCCTGAAAGAGCTCCAAATATCCACTTGCAGATGCTGCAAAAAGACTCTTTCCAAACTGCTCCATGAAAAGGAAGGTTCAACTCTGTGAGTTGAATGCACACATCATAAAGAAGTTTCAAAGAATGCTTCTGTCTAGGTTTTATGTGAAGATATTTCCTTTTCCACCATAGGCCTCAAAGCGCTCCAAATGAACACTTGCAGATTCTACAAAAAGAGTGTTTCAAAACTGCTCTTTCAAAAGAAGTGTTCAACTCTGTGAGTTGGATTCATACTTCACAAAGCAGTTTCACAGAACGCTTCTGTTTAGTATTTATGGGAAGATATTCCCGTTTCCAACGAAGGCCTGAAAGGACTCCAAATATCCACTTGCAGATTCTGCAAAAACACAGTTTCAAAACTGCTCTAAAAAAAGGAAGACTTATCTCTCTGAGTTGAATGCACACATCATAAAGAGGTTTCTGAGAATGCTTCTGCCTGGTTTATAAGTGAAGATATTTCCTTTTCCACCATAGGCCTCAAAGCGCTCCAAATGAACACTTGCAGATTCTACAAAAAGAGGGTTTCAAAACTGCTCTTTCAAAAGAAGTGTTCAACTCTGTGAGTTGGATTCATACTACACAAAGCAGTTTCACAGAACGCTTCTCTTTAGTTTTTAGGGGAAGATATTCCCGTTTCCAACGAAGGCCTGAAAGGGCTCCAAATATCCACTTGCAAATTCGGCAAAAATAGAGTTTCAAAACTGCTCTCTTAAAAGGAAGGCTTATCTCTCTGGGTTGAATGCAGACATCATAAAGAGGTTTCTGAGAATGCTTCTCCCTGGTTTATATGTGAAGATATTTCCTTTTCCACCATAGGCCTCAAAGCGCTCCAAATGAACACTTGCAGATTCTACAAAAGGAGTGTTTCATAACTGCTCTAGCAAAGGAAAGGTTCAACACTGTGAGTTGAACACACACATCACAAAGCAGTTTGTGAGAATGCTTCTGTCCAGTTTTTATTGGAAGATATTCCCGCTTCTAACAAAGGCCTGAAAGAGCTCCAAATATCCACTTGCAGATGCTGCAAAAAGACTCTTTCCAAACTGCTCCATGAAAAGGAATGTTCAACTCTGTGAGTTGAATGCACACATCATAAAGAAGTTTCAAAGAATGCTTCTGTCTAGGTTTTATGTGAAGATATTTCCTTTTCCACCATAGGCCTCAAAGCGCTCCAAATGAACACTTGCAGATTCTACAAAAAGAGTGTTTCAAAACTGCTCTTTCAAAAGAAGTGTTCAACTCTGTGAGTTGGATTCATACTTCACAAAGCAGTTTCACAGAACGCTTCTGTTTAGTATTTATGGGAAGATATTCCCGTTTCCAACGAAGGCCTGAAAGGACTCCAAATATCCACTTGCAGATTCTGCAAAAACACAGTTTCAAAACTGCTCTATCAAAAGGAAGGCTTATCTCTCCGAGTTGAATGCACACATCATAAAGAGGTTTCTGAGAATGCTTCTGCCTGGTTTATAAGTGAAGATATATCCTTTTCCACCATAGGCCTCAAAGCGCTCCAAATGAACACTTGCAGATTCTACAAAAAGAGTGTTTCAAAACTGCTCTTTCAAAAGAAGTGTTCAACTCCGTGAGGTGGATTCACACTTCACAAAGCAGTTTCACAGAACGCTTCTGTTTAGTTTCTATGGGAATATATTCCCGTTTCCAACGAAGGCCTGAAAGGGCTCCAAATAACCACTTGCAGATTCTGCAAAAATAGAGTTTCAAAACTGCTCTGTCAAAAGGAAGGCTTATCTCTCTGAGTTGAATGCAGACATCATAAAGAAGTTTCTGAGAATGCTTCTGCCTGGTTTATATGTGAAGATATTTCCTTTTCCACCATAGGCCTCAAAGCCCTCCAAATGAACACTTGCAGATTCTACAAAAAGAGTGTTTCATAACTGCTCTAGCAAAGGACAGGTTCAACTCTGTGAGTTGAACACACACATCACAAAGCAGTTTGTGAGAATGCTTCTGTCCAGTTTTTAAGAGAAGATATTCCCGCTTCTAACAAAGGCCTGAAAGAGCTCCAAATATCCACTTGCAGATGCTGCAAAAAGACTCTTTCCAAACTGCTCCATGAAAAGGAAGGTTCAACTCTGTGAGTTGAATGCACACATCATAAAGAAGTTTCAAAGAATGCTTCTGTCTAGGTTTTATGTGAAGATATTTCCTTTTCCACCATAGGCCTCAAAGCGCTCCAAATGAACACTTGCAGATTCTACAAAAAGAGTGTTTCAAAACTGCTCTTTCAAAAGAAGTGTTCAACTCTGTGAGTTGGATTCATACTTCACAAAGCAGTTTCACAGAACGCTTCTGTTTAGTATTTATGGGAAGATATTCCCGTTTCCAACGAAGGACTGAAAGGACTCCAAATATCCACTTGCAGATTCTGCAAAAACACAGTTTCAAAACTGCTCTATCAAAAGGAAGGCTTATCTCTCCGAGTTGAATGCACACATCATAAAGAGGTTTCTGAGAATGCTTCTGCCTGGTTTATAAGTGAAGATATATCCTTTTCCACCATGGGCCTCAAAGCGCTCCAAATGAACACTTGCAGATTCTACAAAAAGAGTGTTTCAAAACTGCTCTTTCAAAAGAAGTGTTCAACTCTGTGAGGTGGATTCATACTTCACAAAGCAGTTTCACAGAACGCTTCTGTTTAGTTTCTATGGGAAGATATTCCCGTTTCCAACGAAGGCCTGAAAGGGCTCCAAATAACCACTTGCAGATTCTGCAAAAATAGAGTTTCAAAACTGCTCTGTCAAAAGGAAGGCTTATCTCTCTGAGTTGAATGCAGACATCATAAAGAAGTTTCTGAGAATGCTTCTGCCTGGTTTATATGTGAAGACATTTCCTTTTCCACCATAGGCCTCAAAGCGCTCCAAATGAACACTTGCAGATTCTACAAAAAGAGTGTTTCATAACTGCTCTAGCAAAGGAAAGGTTGAACTCTGTGAGTTGAACACACACATCACAAGGCAGTTTGTGAGAATGCTTCTGTCCAGTTTTTATTGGAAGATATTCCCGCTTCTAACAAAGGCCTGAAAGAGCTCCAAATATCCACTTGCAGATGCTGCAAAAAGACTCTTTCCAAACTGCTCCATGAAAAGGAAGGTTCAACTCTGTGAGTTGAATGCACACATCATAAGGAAGTTTCAGAGAATGCTTCTGTCTAGGTTTTATGTGAAGATATTTCCTTTTCCACCATAGGCCTCAAAGCGCTCCAAATGAACACTTGCAGATTCTACAAAAAGAGTGTTTCAAAACTGCTCTTTCAAAAGAAGTGTTCAACTCTGTGTGTTGGATTCATACTTCACAAAGCAGTTTCACAGAACGCTTCTGTTTAGTATTTTTGGGAAGATATTCCCGTTTCCAACGAAGGCCTGAAAGGACTCCAAATATAAACTTACAGATTCTGCAAAAACACAGTTTCAAAACTGCTCTATCAAAAGAAAGGCTTATCTCTCGGAGTTGAATGCACACATCATAAAGAGGTTTCTGAGAATGCTTCTGCCTGGTTTATAAGTGAAGATATTTCCTTTTCCACCATAGGCCTCAAAGCGCTCCAAATGAACACTTGCAGATTCTACAAAAAGAGCGTTTCAAAACTCTTCTTTCAAAAGAAGTGTTCAACTCTGTGAGTTGGATTCATACTTCACAAAGCAGTTTCACAGAACGCTTCTGTTTAGTTTTTATGGGAAGATATTCCCGTTTCCAAAGAAGGCCTGAAAAGGCTCCAAATATCCACTTGCAGATTCTGCCAAAACAGAGTTTCAAAACTGCTCTATCAAAAGGAAGGTTTATCGCTCCGAGTTGAATGCACACATCATAAAGAGTTTTCTGAGAATGCTTCTGCCTGGTTTATAAGTGAAGATATTTCCTTTTCCACCATAGGCCTCAAAGCGCTCCAAATGAACACTTGCAGATTCTACAAAAAGAGTGTTTCAAAACAGCTCTTTCAAAGGAAGTGTTCAACTCTGTGAGTTGGATTCATACTACACAAAGCAGTTTCACAGAACGCTTCTGTTTAGTTTTTATGGGAAGATATTCCCGTTTCCAACGAAGGCCTGAAAGGGCTCCAAATATCCACTTGCAAATTCTGCAAAAATACAGTTTCAAAACTGCTCTGCCAAAAGGAAGGCTTATCTCTCTGAGTTGAATGCAGACATCATAAAGAGGTTTCTGAGAATGCTTCTCCCTGGTTTATATGTGAAGATATTTCCTTTTCCACCGTAGGTCTCAAAGCGCTCCAAATGAACACTTGCAGATTCTACAAAAAGAGTGTTCATAACTGCTCTAGCAAAGGAAAGGTTCAACTCTGTGAGTTGAACACACACATCACAAAGCAGTTTGTGAGAATGCTTCTGTCCAGTTTTTATTGGAAGGTATTCCCGCTTCTAACAAAGGCCTGAAAGAGCTCCAAATATCCACTTGCAGATGCTGCAAAAAGACTCTTTCCAAACTGCTCCATGAAAAGGAATGTTCAACTCTGTGAGTTGAATGCACACATCATAAAGAAGTTTCAAAGAATGCTTCTGTCTAGGTTTTATGTGAAGATATTTCCTTTTCCACCATAGGCCTCAAAGCGCTCCAAATGAACACTTGCAGATTCTACAAAAAGAGTGTTTCAAAACTGCTCTTTCAAAAGAAGTGTTCAACTCTGTGAGTTGGATTCATACTTCACAAAGCAGTTTCACAGAACGCTTCTGTTTAGTATTTATGGGAAGATATTCCCGCTTCCAACGAAGGCCTGAAAGGACTCCAAATATCCACTTCCAGATTCTGCAAAAACACAGTTTCAAAACTGCTCTATCAAAAGGAAGGCTTATCTCTCCGAGTTGAATGCACACATCATAAAGAGGTTTCTGAGAATGCTTCTGCCTGGTTTATAAGTGAAGATATATCCTTTTCCACCATAGGCCTCAAAGCGCTCCAAATGAACACTTGCAGATTCTACAAAAAGAGTGTTTCAAAACTGCTCTTTCAAAAGAAGTGTTCAACTCTGTGAGGTGGATTCATACTTCACAAAGCAGTTTCACAGAACGCTTCTGTTTAGTTTTTATGGGAAGATATTCCCGTTTCCAACGAAGGCCTGAAAGGGCTCCAAATATCCACTTGCAAATTCTGCAAAAATACAGTTTCAAAACTGCTCTGTCAAAAGGAAGGCTTATCTCTCTGAGTTGAATGCAGACATCATAAAGAGGTTTCTGAGAATGCTTCTGCCTGGTTTATATGTGAAGATATTTCCTTTTCCACCGTAGGTCTCAAAGCGCTCCAAATGAACACTTGCAGATTCTACAAAAAGAGTGTTCATAACTGCTCTAGCAAAGGAAAGGTTCAACTCTGTGAGTTGAACACACACATCACAAAGCAGTTTGTGAGAATGCTTCTGTCCAGTTTTTATTGGAAGATATTCCCGCTTCTAACAAAGGCCTGAAAGAGCTCCAAATATCCACTTGCAGATGCTGCAAAAAGACTCTTTCCAAACTGCTCCATGAAAAGGAAGGTTCAACTCTGTGAGTTGAATGCACACATCATAAAGAAGTTTCAAAGAATGCTTCTGTCTAGGTTTTATGTGAAGATATTTCCTTTTCCACCATAGGCCTCAAAGCGCTCCAAATGAACATTTGCAGACTCTACAAAAAGAGTGTTTCAAAACTGCTCTTTCAAAAGAAGTGTTCAACTCTGTGAGTTGGATTCATACTTCACAAAGCAGTTTCACAGAACGCTTCTGTTTAGTATTTTTGGGAAGATATTCCCGTTTCCAACGAAGGCCTGAAAGGACTCCAAATATCCACTTGCAGATTCTGCAAAAACACAGTTTCAAAACTGCTCTATCAAAAGAAAGGCTTATCTCTCCGAGTTGAATGCACACATCATAAAGAGGTTTCTGAGAATGCTTCTGCCTGGTTTATAAGTGAAGATATTTCCTTTTCCACCATAGGCCTCAAAGCGCTCCAAATGAACACTTGCAGATTCTACAAAAAGAGCGTTTCAAAACTCTTCTTTCAAAAGAAGTGTTCAACTCTGTGAGGTGGATTCATACTTCACAAAGCAGTTTCACAGAACGCTTCTGTTTAGTTTTTATGGGAAGATATTCCCGTTTCCAACGAAGGCCTGAAAGGGCTCCAAATATCCACTTGCAGATTCTGCCAAAACAGAGTTTCAAAACTGCTCTATCAAAAGGAAGGCTTATCACTCCGAGTTGAATGCACACATCATAAAGAGTTTTCTGAGAATGCTTCTGCCTGGTTTATAAGTGAAGATATTTCCTTTTCCACCATAGGCCTCAAAGCGCTCCAAATGAACACTTGCAGATTCTACAAAAAGAGTGTTTCAAAACAGCTCTTTCAAAGGAAGTGTTCAACTCTGTGAGTTGGATTCATACTACACAAAGCAGTTTCACAGAACGCTTCTGTTTAGTTTTTATGGGAAGATATTCCCGTTTCCAACGAAGGCCTGAAAGGGCTCCAAATATCCACTTGCAAATTCTGCAAAAATAGAGTTTCAAAACTGCTCTGCCAAAAGGAAGGCTTATCTCTCTGAGTTGAATGCAGACATCATAAAGAGGTTTCTGAGAATGCTTCTCCCTGGTTTATATGTGAAGATATTTCCTTTTCCACCGTAGGTCTCAAAGCGCTCCAAATGAACACTTGCAGATTCTACAAAAAGAGTGTTCATAACTGCTCTAGCAAAGGAAAGGTTCAACTCTGTGAGTTGAACACACACATCACAAAGCAGTTTGTGAGAATGCTTCTGTCCAGTTTTTATTGGAAGATATTCCCGCTTCTAACAAAGGCCTGAAAGAGCTCCAAATATCCACTTGCAGATGCTGCAAAAAGACTCTTTCCAAACTGCTCCATGAAAAGGAATGTTCAACTCTGTGAGTTGAATGCACACATCATAAAGAAGTTTCAAAGAATGCTTCTGTCTAGGTTTTATGTGAAGATATTTCCTTTTCCACCATAGGCCTCAAAGCGCTCCAAATGAACACTTGCAGATTCTACAAAAAGAGTGTTTCAAAACTGCTCTTTCAAAAGAAGTGTTCAACTCTGTGAGTTGGATTCATACTTCACAAAGCAGTTTCACAGAACGCTTCTGTTTAGTATTTATGGGAAGATATTCCCGCTTCCAACGAAGGCCTGAAAGGACTCCAAATATCCACTTCCAGATTCTGCAAAAACACAGTTTCAAAACTGCTCTATCAAAAGGAAGGCTTATCTCTCCGAGTTGAATGCACACATCATAAAGAGGTTTCTGAGAATGCTTCTGCCTGGTTTATAAGTGAAGATATATCCTTTTCCACCATAGGCCTCAAAGCGCTCCAAATGAACACTTGCAGATTCTACAAAAAGAGTGTTTCAAAACTGCTCTTTCAAAAGAAGTGTTCAACTCTGTGAGGTGGATTCATACTTCACAAAGCAGTTTCACAGAACGCTTCTGTTTAGTTTCTATGGGAATATATTCCCGTTTCCAACGAAGGCCTGAAAGGGCTCCAAATAACCACTTGCAGATTCTGCAAAAATAGAGTTTCAAAACTGCTCTGTCAAAAGGAAGGCTTATCTCTCTGAGTTGAATGCAGACATCATAAAGAAGTTTCTGAGAATGCTTCTGCCTGGTTTATATGTGAAGATATTTCCTTTTCCACCATAGGCCTCAAAGCGCTCCAAATGAACACTTGCAGATTCTACAAAAAGAGTGTTTCATAACTGCTCTAGCAAAGGAAAGGTTCAACTCTCTGAGTTGAACACACACATCACAAAGCAGTTTGTGAGAATGCTTCTGTCCAGTTTTTATTGGAAGATATTCCCGCTTCTAACAAAGGCCTGAAAGAGCTCCAAATATCCACTTGCAGATGCTGCAAAAAGACTCTTTCCAAACTGCTCCATGAAAAGGAAGGTTCAACTCTGTGAGTTGAATGCACACATCATAAAGAAGTTTCAAAGAATGCTTCTGTCTAGGTTTTATGTGAAGATATTTCCTTTTCCACCATAGGCCTCAAAGCGCTCCAAATGAACACTTGCAGATTCTACAAAAAGAGTGTTTCAAAACTGCTCTTTCAAAAGAAGTGTTCAACTCTGTGAGTTGGATTCATACTTCACAAAGCAGTTTCACAGAACGCTTCTGTTTAGTATTTATGGGAGGATATTCCCGTTTCCAACGAAGGCCTGAAAGGACTCCAAATATCCACTTGCAGATTCTGCAAAAACACAGTTTCAAAACTGCTCTATCAAAAGGAAGGCTTATCTCTCCGAGTTGAATGCACACATCATAAAGAGGTTTCTGAGAATGCTTCTGCCTGGTTTATAAGTGAAGATATATCCTTTTCCACCATAGGCCTCAAAGCGCTCCAAATGAACACTTGCAGATTCTACAAAAAGAGTGTTTCAAAACTGCTCTTTCAAAAGAAGTGTTCAACTCTGTGAGGTGGATTCATACTACACAAAGCAGTTTCACAGAACGCTTCTGTTTAGTTTCTATGGGAAGATATTCCCGTTTCCAACGAAGGCCTGAAAGGGCTCCAAATAACCACTTGCAGATTCTGCAAAAATAGAGTTTCAAAACTGCTCTGTCAAAAGGAAGGCTTATCTCTCTGAGTTGAATGCAGACATCATAAAGAAGTTTCTGAGAATGCTTCTGCCTGGTTTATATGTGAAGACATTTCCTTTTCCACCATAGGCCTCAAATCGCTCCAAATGAACACTTGCAGATTCTACAAAAAGAGTGTTTCATAACTGCTCTAGCAAAGGAAAGGTTCAACTCTGTGAGTTGAACACACACATCACAAAGCAGTTTGTGAGAATGCTTCTGTCCAGTTTTTATTGGAAGATATTCCCGCTTCTAACAAAGGTCTGAAAGAGCTCCAAATATCCACTTGCAGATGCTGCAAAAAGACTCTTTCCAAACTGCTCCATGAAAAGGAAGGTTCAACTCTGTGAGTTGAATGCACACATCATAAAGAAGTTTCAAAGAATGCTTCTGTCTAGGTTTTATGTGAAGATATTTCCTTTTCCACCATAGGCCTCAAAGCGCTCCAAATGAACATTTGCAGACTCTACAAAAAGAGTGTTTCAAAACTGCTCTTTCAAAAGAAGTGTTCAACTCTGTGAGTTGGATTCATACTTCACAAAGCAGTTTCACAGAACGCTTCTGTTTAGTATTTTTGGGAAGATATTCCCGTTTCCAACGAAGGCCTGAAAGGACTCCAAATATCCACTTGCAGATTCTGCAAAAACACAGTTTCAAAACTGCTCTATCAAAAGAAAGGCTTATCTCTCCGAGTTGAATGCACACATCATAAAGAGGTTTCTGAGAATGCTTCTGCCTGGTTTATAAGTGAAGATATTTCCTTTTCCACCATAGGCCTCAAAGCGCTCCAAATGAACACTTGCAGATTCTACAAAAAGAGCGTTTCAAAACTCTTCTTTCAAAAGAAGTGTTCAACTCTGTGAGGTGGATTCATACTTCACAAAGCAGTTTCACAGAACGCTTCTGTTTAGTTTTTATGGGAAGATATTCCCGTTTCCAACGAAGGCCTGAAAGGGCTCCAAATATCCACTTGCAGATTCTGCCAAAACAGAGTTTCAAAACTGCTCTATCAAAAGGAAGGCTTATCGCTCCGAGTTGAATGCACACATCATAAAGGGTTTTCTGAGAATGCTTCTGCCTGGTTTATAAGTGAAGATATTTCCTTTTCCACCATAGGCCTCAAAGCGCTCCAAATGAACACTTGCAGATTCTACAAAAAGAGTGTTTCAAAACAGCTCTTTCAAAGGAAGTGTTCAACTCTGTGAGTTGGATTCATACTACACAAAGCAGTTTCACAGAACGCTTCTGTTTAGTTTTTATGGGAAGATATTCCCGTTTCCAACGAAGGCCTGAAAGGGCTCCAAATATCCACTTGCAAATTCTGCAAAAATAGAGTTTCAAAACTGCTCTGCCAAAAGGAAGGCTTATCTCTCTGAGTTGAATGCAGACATCATAAAGAGGTTTCTGAGAATGCTTCTCCCTGGTTTATATGTGAAGATATTTCCTTTTCCACCGTAGGTCTCAAAGCGCTCCAAATGAACACTTGCAGATTCTACAAAAAGAGTGTTCATAACTGCTCTAGCAAAGGAAAGGTTCAACTCTGTGAGTTGAACACACACATCACAAAGCAGTTTGTGAGAATGCTTCTGTCCAGTTTTTATTGGAAGATATTCCCGCTTCTAACAAAGGCCTGAAAGAGCTCCGAATATCCACTTGCAGATGCTGCAAAAAGACTCTTTCCAAACTGCTCCATGAAAAGGAATGTTCAACTCTGTGAGTTGAATGCACACATCATAAAGAAGTTTCAAAGAATGCTTCTGTCTAGGTTTTATGTGAAGATATTTCCTTTTCCACCATAGGCCTCAAAGCGCTCCAAATGAACACTTGCAGATTCTACAAAAAGAGTGTTTCAAAACTGCTCTTTCAAAAGAAGTGTTCAACTCTGTGAGTTGGATTCATACTTCACAAAGCAGTTTCACAGAACGCTTCTGTTTAGTATTTATGGGAAGATATTCCCGCTTCCAACGAAGGCCTGAAAGGACTCCAAATATCCACTTCCAGATTCTGCAAAAACACAGTTTCAAAACTGCTCTATCAAAAGGAAGGCTTATCTCTCCGAGTTGAATGCACACATCATAAAGAGGTTTCTGAGAATGCTTCTGCCTGGTTTATAAGTGAAGATATATCCTTTTCCACCATAGGCCTCAAAGCGCTCCAAATGAACACTTGCAGATTCTACAAAAAGAGTGTTTCAAAACTGCTCTTTCAAAAGAAGTGTTCAACTCTGTGAGGTGGATTCATACTTCACAAAGCAGTTTCACAGAACGCTTCTGTTTAGTTTCTATGGGAATATATTCCCGTTTCCAACGAAGGCCTGAAAGGGCTCCAAATAACCACTTGCAGATTCTGCAAAAATAGAGTTTCAAAACTGCTCTGTCAAAAGGAAGGCTTATCTCTCTGAGTTGAATGCAGACATCATAAAGAAGTTTCTGAGAATGCTTCTGCCTGGTTTATATGTGAAGATATTTCCTTTTCCACCATAGGCCTCAAAGCGCTCCAAATGAACACTTGCAGATTCTACAAAAAGAGTGTTTCATAACTGCTCTAGCAAAGGAAAGGTTCAACTCTCTGAGTTGAACACACACATCACAAAGCAGTTTGTGAGAATGCTTCTGTCCAGTTTTTATTGGAAGATATTCCCGCTTCTAACAAAGGCCTGAAAGAGCTCCAAATATCCACTTGCAGATGCTGCAAAAAGACTCTTTCCAAACTGCTCCATGAAAAGGAAGGTTCAACTCTGTGAGTTGAATGCACACATCATAAAGAAGTTTCAAAGAATGCTTCTGTCTAGGTTTTATGTGAAGATATTTCCTTTTCCACCATAGGCCTCAAAGCGCTCCAAATGAACACTTGCAGATTCTACAAAAAGAGTGTTTCAAAACTGCTCTTTCAAAAGAAGTGTTCAACTCTGTGAGTTGGATTCATACTTCACAAAGCAGTTTCACAGAACGCTTCTGTTTAGTATTTATGGGAGGATATTCCCGTTTCCAACGAAGGCCTGAAAGGACTCCAAATATCCACTTGCAGATTCTGCAAAAACACAGTTTCAAAACTGCTCTATCAAAAGGAAGGCTTATCTCTCCGAGTTGAATGCACACATCATAAAGAGGTTTCTGAGAATGCTTCTGCCTGGTTTATAAGTGAAGATATATCCTTTTCCACCATAGGCCTCAAAGCGCTCCAAATGAACACTTGCAGATTCTACAAAAAGAGTGTTTCAAAACTGCTCTTTCAAAAGAAGTGTTCAACTCTGTGAGGTGGATTCATACTACACAAAGCAGTTTCACAGAACGCTTCTGTTTAGTTTCTATGGGAAGATATTCCCGTTTCCAACGAAGGCCTGAAAGGGCTCCAAATAACCACTTGCAGATTCTGCAAAAATAGAGTTTCAAAACTGCTCTGTCAAAAGGAAGGCTTATCTCTCTGAGTTGAATGCAGACATCATAAAGAAGTTTCTGAGAATGCTTCTGCCTGGTTTATATGTGAAGACATTTCCTTTTCCACCATAGGCCTCAAATCGCTCCAAATGAACACTTGCAGATTCTACAAAAAGAGTGTTTCATAACTGCTCTAGCAAAGGAAAGGTTCAACTCTGTGAGTTGAACACACACATCACAAAGCAGTTTGTGAGAATGCTTCTGTCCAGTTTTTATTGGAAGATATTCCCGCTTCTAACAAAGGTCTGAAAGAGCTCCAAATATCCACTTGCAGATGCTGCAAAAAGACTCTTTCCAAACTGCTCCATGAAAAGGAAGGTTCAACTCTGTGAGTTGAATGCACACATCATAAAGAAGTTTCAAAGAATGCTTCTGTCTAGGTTTTATGTGAAGATATTTCCTTTTCCACCATAGGCCTCAAAGCGCTCCAAATGAACATTTGCAGACTCTACAAAAAGAGTGTTTCAAAACTGCTCTTTCAAAAGAAGTGTTCAACTCTGTGAGTTGGATTCATACTTCACAAAGCAGTTTCACAGAACGCTTCTGTTTAGTATTTTTGGGAAGATATTCCCGTTTCCAACGAAGGCCTGAAAGGACTCCAAATATCCACTTGCAGATTCTGCAAAAACACAGTTTCAAAACTGCTCTATCAAAAGAAAGGCTTATCTCTCCGAGTTGAATGCACACATCATAAAGAGGTTTCTGAGAATGCTTCTGCCTGGTTTATAAGTGAAGATATTTCCTTTTCCACCATAGGCCTCAAAGCGCTCCAAATGAACACTTGCAGATTCTACAAAAAGAGCGTTTCAAAACTCTTCTTTCAAAAGAAGTGTTCAACTCTGTGAGGTGGATTCATACTTCACAAAGCAGTTTCACAGAACGCTTCTGTTTAGTTTTTATGGGAAGATATTCCCGTTTCCAACGAAGGCCTGAAAGGGCTCCAAATATCCACTTGCAGATTCTGCCAAAACAGAGTTTCAAAACTGCTCTATCAAAAGGAAGGCTTATCGCTCCGAGTTGAATGCACACATCATAAAGAGTTTTCTGAGAATGCTTCTGCCTGGTTTATAAGTGAAGATATTTCCTTTTCCACCATAGGCCTCAAAGCGCTCCAAATGAACACTTGCAGATTCTACAAAAAGAGTGTTTCAAAACAGCTCTTTCAAAGGAAGTGTTCAACTCTGTGAGTTGGATTCATACTACACAAAGCAGTTTCACAGAACGCTTCTGGTTAGTTTTTATGGGAAGATATTCCCGTTTCCAACGAAGGCCTGAAAGGGCTCCAAATATCCACTTGCAAATTCTGCAAAAATAGAGTTTCAAAACTGCTCTGCCAAAAGGAAGGCTTATCTCTCTGAGTTGAATGCAGACATCATAAAGAGGTTTCTGAGAATGCTTCTCCCTGGTTTATATGTGAAGATATTTCCTTTTCCACCGTAGGTCTCAAAGCGCTCCAAATGAACACTTGCAGATTCTACAAAAAGAGTGTTCATAACTGCTCTAGCAAAGGAAAGGTTCAACTCTGTGAGTTGAACACACACATCACAAAGCAGTTTGTGAGAATGCTTCTGTCCAGTTTTTATTGGAAGATATTCCCGCTTCTAACAAAGGCCTGAAAGAGCTCCAAATATCCACTTGCAGATGCTGCAAAAAGACTCTTTCCAAACTGCTCCATGAAAAGGAATGTTCAACTCTGTGAGTTGAATGCACACATCATAAAGAAGTTTCAAAGAATGCTTCTGTCTAGGTTTTATGTGAAGATATTTCCTTTTCCACCATAGGCCTCAAAGCGCTCCAAATGAACACTTGCAGATTCTACAAAAAGAGTGTTTCAAAACTGCTCTTTCAAAAGAAGTGTTCAACTCTGTGAGTTGGATTCATACTTCACAAAGCAGTTTCACACAACGCTTCTGTTTAGTATTTATGGGAAGATATTCCCGCTTCCAACGAAGGCCTGAAAGGACTCCAAATATCCACTTCCAGATTCTGCAAAAACACAGTTTCAAAACTGCTCTATCAAAAGGAAGGCTTATCTCTCCGAGTTGAATGCACACATCATAAAGAGGTTTCTGAGAATGCTTCTGCCTGGTTTATAAGTGAAGATATATCCTTTTCCACCATAGGCCTCAAAGCGCTCCAAATGAACACTTGCAGATTCTACAAAAAGAGTGTTTCAAAACTGCTCTTTCAAAAGAAGTGTTCAACTCTGTGAGGTGGATTCATACTACACAAAGCAGTTTCACAGAACGCTTCTGTTTAGTTTCTATGGGAATATATTCCCGTTTCCAACGAAGGCCTGAAAGGGCTCCAAATAACCACTTGCAGATTCTGCAAAAATAGAGTTTCAAAACTGCTCTGTCAAAAGGAAGGCTTATCTCTCTGAGTTGAATGCAGACATCATAAAGAAGTTTCTGAGAATGCTTCTGCCTGGTTTATATGTGAAGATATTTCCTTTTCCACCATAGGCCTCAAAGCGCTCCAAATGAACACTTGCAGATTCTACAAAAAGAGTGTTTCATAACTGCTCTAGCAAAGGAAAGGTTCAACTCTCTGAGTTGAACACACACATCACAAAGCAGTTTGTGAGAATGCTTCTGTCCAGTTTTTATTGGAAGATATTCCCGCTTCTAACAAAGGCCTGAAAGAGCTCCAAATATCCACTTGCAGATGCTGCAAAAAGACTCTTTCCAAACTGCTCCATGAAAAGGAAGGTTCAACTCTGTGAGTTGAATGCACACATCATAAAGAAGTTTCAAAGAATGCTTCTGTCTAGGTTTTATGTGAAGATATTTCCTTTTCCACCATAGGCCTCAAAGCGCTCCAAATGAACACTTGCAGATTCTACAAAAAGAGTGTTTCAAAACTGCTCTTTCAAAAGAAGTGTTCAACTCTGTGAGTTGGATTCATACTTCACAAAGCAGTTTCACAGAACGCTTCTGTTTAGTATTTATGGGAGGATATTCCCGTTTCCAACGAAGGCCGGAAAGGACTCCAAATATCCACTTGCAGATTCTGCAAAAACACAGTTTCAAAACTGCTCTATCAAAAGGAAGGCTTATCTCTCCGAGTTGAATGCACACATCATAAAGAGGTTTCTGAGAATGCTTCTGCCTGGTTTATAAGTGAAGATATATCCTTTTCCACCATAGGCCTCAAAGCGCTCCAAATGAACACTTGCAGATTCTACAAAAAGAGTGTTTCAAAACTGCTCTTTCAAAAGAAGTGTTCAACTCTGTGAGGTGGATTCATACTACACAAAGCAGTTTCACAGAACGCTTCTGTTTAGTTTCTATGGGAAGATATTCCCGTTTCCAACGAAGGCCTGAAAGGGCTCCAAATAACCACTTGCAGATTCTGCAAAAATAGAGTTTCAAAACTGCTCTGTCAAAAGGAAGGCTTATCTCTCTGAGTTGAATGCAGACATCATAAAGAAGTTTCTGAGAATGCTTCTGCCTGGTTTATATGTGAAGACATTTCCTTTTCCACCATAGGCCTCAAATCGCTCCAAATGAACACTTGCAGATTCTACAAAAAGAGTGTTTCATAACTGCTCTAGCAAAGGAAAGGTTCAACTCTGTGAGTTGAACACACACATCCCAAAGCAGTTTGTGAGAATGCTTCTGTCCAGTTTTTATTGGAAGATATTCCCGCTTCTAACAAAGGTCTGAAAGAGCTCCAAATACCCACTTGCAGATGCTGCAAAAAGACTCTTTCCAAACTGCTCCATGAAAAGGAAGGTTCAACTCTGTGAGTTGAATGCACACATCATAAAGAAGTTTCAAAGAATGCTTCTGTCTAGGTTTTATGTGAAGATATTTCCTTTTCCACCATAGGCCTCAAAGCGCTCCAAATGAACATTTGCAGACTCTACAAAAAGAGTGTTTCAAAACTGCTCTTTCAAAAGAAGTGTTCAACTCTGTGAGTTGGATTCATACTTCACAAAGCAGTTTCACAGAACGCTTCTGTTTAGTATTTTTGGGAAGATATTCCCGTTTCCAACGAAGGCCTGAAAGGACTCCAAATATCCACTTGCAGATTCTGCAAAAACACAGTTTCAAAACTGCTCTATCAAAAGAAAGGCTTATCTCTCCGAGTTGAATGCACACATCATAAAGAGGTTTCTGAGAATGCTTCTGCCTGGTTTATAAGTGAAGATATTTCCTTTTCCACCATAGGCCTCAAAGCGCTCCAAATGAACACTTGCAGATTCTACAAAAAGAGCGTTTCAAAACTCTTCTTTCAAAAGAAGTGTTCAACTCTGTGAGGTGGATTCATACTTCACAAAGCAGTTTCACAGAACGCTTCTGTTTAGTTTTTATGGGAAGATATTCCCGTTTCCAACGAAGGCCTGAAAGGGCTCCAAATATCCACTTGCAGATTCTGCCAAAACAGAGTTTCAAAACTGCTCTATCAAAAGGAAGGCTTATCGCTCCGAGTTGAATGCACACATCATAAAGAGTTTTCTGAGAATGCTTCTGCCTGGTTTATAAGTGAAGATATTTCCTTTTCCACCATAGGCCTCAAAGCGCTCCAAATGAACACTTGCAGATTCTACAAAAAGAGTGTTTCAAAACAGCTCTTTCAAAGGAAGTGTTCAACTCTGTGAGTTGGATTCATACTACACAAAGCAGTTTCACAGAACGCTTCTGGTTAGTTTTTATGGGAAGATATTCCCGTTTCCAACGAAGGCCTGAAAGGGCTCCAAATATCCACTTGCAAATTCTGCAAAAATAGAGTTTCAAAACTGCTCTGCCAAAAGGAAGGCTTATCTCTCTGAGTTGAATGCAGACATCATAAAGAGGTTTCTGAGAATGCTTCTCCCTGGTTTATATGTGAAGATATTTCCTTTTCCACCGTAGGTCTCAAAGCGCTCCAAATGAACACTTGCAGATTCTACAAAAAGAGTGTTCATAACTGCTCTAGCAAAGGAAAGGTTCAACTCTGTGAGTTGAACACACACATCACAAAGCAGTTTGTGAGAATGCTTCTGTCCAGTTTTTATTGGAAGATATTCCCGCTTCTAACAAAGGCCTGAAAGAGCTCCAAATATCCACTTGCAGATGCTGCAAAAAGACTCTTTCCAAACTGCTCCATGAAAAGGAATGTTCAACTCTGTGAGTTGAATGCACACATCATAAAGAAGTTTCAAAGAATGCTTCTGTCTAGGTTTTATGTGAAGATATTCCCTTTTCCACCATAGGCCTCAAAGCGCTCCAAATGAACACTTGCAGATTCTACAAAAAGAGTGTTTCAAAACTGCTCTTTCAAAAGAAGTGTTCAACTCTGTGAGTTGGATTCATACTTCACAAAGCAGTTTCACAGAACGCTTCTGTTTAGTATTTATGGGAAGATATTCCCGCTTCCAACGAAGGCCTGAAAGGACTCCAAATATCCACTTCCAGATTCTGCAAAAACACAGTTTCAAAACTGCTCTATCAAAAGGAAGGCTTATCTCTCCGAGTTGAATGCACACATCATAAAGAGGTTTCTGAGAATGCTTCTGCCTGGTTTATAAGTGAAGATATATCCTTTTCCACCATAGGCCTCAAAGCGCTCCAAATGAACACTTGCAGATTCTACAAAAAGAGTGTTTCAAAACTGCTCTTTCAAAAGAAGTGTTCAACTCTGTGAGGTGGATTCATACTTCACAAAGCAGTTTCACAGAACGCTTCTGTTTAGTTTCTATGGGAATATATTCCCGTTTCCAACGAAGGCCTGAAAGGGCTCCAAATAACCACTTGCAGATTCTGCAAAAATAGAGTTTCAAAACTGCTCTGTCAAAAGGAAGGCTTATCTCTCTGAGTTGAATGCAGACATCATAAAGAAGTTTCTGAGAATGCTTCTGCCTGGTTTATATGTGAAGATATTTCCTTTTCCACCATAGGCCTCAAAGCGCTCCAAATGAACACTTGCAGATTCTACAAAAAGAGTGTTTCATAACTGCTCTAGCAAAGGAAAGGTTCAACTCTCTGAGTTGAACACACACATCACAAAGCAGTTTGTGAGAATGCTTCTGTCCAGTTTTTATTGGAAGATATTCCCGCTTCTAACAAAGGCCTGAAAGAGCTCCAAATATCCACTTGCAGATGCTGCAAAAAGACTCTTTCCAAACTGCTCCATGAAAAGGAAGGTTCAACTCTGTGAGTTGAATGCACACATCATAAAGAAGTTTCAAAGAATGCTTCTGTCTAGGTTTTATGTGAAGATATTTCCTTTTCCACCATAGGCCTCAAAGCGCTCCAAATGAACACTTGCAGATTCTACAAAAAGAGTGTTTCAAAACTGCTCTTTCAAAAGAAGTGTTCAACTCTGTGAGTTGGATTCATACTTCACAAAGCAGTTTCACAGAACGCTTCTGTTTAGTATTTATGGGAGGATATTCCCGTTTCCAACGAAGGCCTGAAAGGACTCCAAATATCCACTTGCAGATTCTGCAAAAACACAGTTTCAAAACTGCTCTATCAAAAGGAAGGCTTATCTCTCCGAGTTGAATGCACACATCATAAAGAGGTTTCTGAGAATGCTTCTGCCTGGTTTATAAGTGAAGATATATCCTTTTCCACCATAGGCCTCAAAGCGCTCCAAATGAACACTTGCAGATTCTACAAAAAGAGTGTTTCAAAACTGCTCTTTCAAAAGAAGTGTTCAACTCTGTGAGGTGGATTCATACTACACAAAGCAGTTTCACAGAACGCTTCTGTTTAGTTTCTATGGGAAGATATTCCCGTTTCCAACGAAGGCCTGAAAGGGCTCCAAATAACCACTTGCAGATTCTGCAAAAATAGAGTTTCAAAACTGCTCTGTCAAAAGGAAGGCTTATCTCTCTGAGTTGAATGCAGACATCATAAAGAAGTTTCTGAGAATGCTTCTGCCTGGTTTATATGTGAAGACATTTCCTTTTCCACCATAGGCCTCAAATCGCTTCAAATGAACACTTGCAGATTCTACAAAAAGAGTGTTTCATAACTGCTCTAGCAAAGGAAAGGTTCAACTCTGTGAGTTGAACACACACATCCCAAAGCAGTTTGTGAGAATGCTTCTGTCCAGTTTTT
The DNA here is from genome assembly GCF_028885625.2 of Pongo pygmaeus. Taxonomy (NCBI): domain Eukaryota; kingdom Metazoa; phylum Chordata; class Mammalia; order Primates; family Hominidae; genus Pongo; species Pongo pygmaeus. The sequence continues at coordinate 25,194,342 of NC_085930.1, forward strand.
ATTGGAAGATATTCCCGCTTCTAACAAAGGTCTGAAAGAGCTCCAAATATCCACTTGCAGATGCTGCAAAAAGACTCTTTCCAAACTGCTCCATGAAAAGGAAGGTTCAACTCTGTGAGTTGAATGCACACATCATAAAGAAGTTTCAAAGAATGCTTCTGTCTAGGTTTTATGTGAAGATATTTCCTTTTCCACCATAGGCCTCAAAGCGCTCCAAATGAACATTTGCAGACTCTACAAAAAGAGTGTTTCAAAACTGCTCTTTCAAAAGAAGTGTTCAACTCTGTGAGTTGGATTCATACTTCACAAAGCAGTTTCACAGAACGCTTCTGTTTAGTATTTTTGGGAAGATATTCCCGTTTCCAACGAAGGCCTGAAAGGACTCCAAATATCCACTTGCAGATTCTGCAAAAACACAGTTTCAAAACTGCTCTATCAAAAGAAAGGCTTATCTCTCCGAGTTGAATGCACACATCATAAAGAGGTTTCTGAGAATGCTTCTGCCTGGTTTATAAGTGAAGATATTTCCTTTTCCACCATAGGCCTCAAAGCGCTCCAAATGAACACTTGCAGATTCTACAAAAAGAGTGTTTCAAAACAGCTCTTTCAAAGGAAGTGTTCAACTCTGTGAGTTGTATTCATACTACACAAAGCAGTTTCACAGAACGCTTCTGTTTAGCTTTTATGGGAAGATATTCCCGTTTCCAACGAAGGCCTGAAAGGGCTCCAAATATCCACTTGCAAATTCTGCAAAAATAGAGTTTCAAAACTGCTCTGTCAAAAGGAAGGCTTATCTCTCTGAGTTGAATGCAGACATCATAAAGAGGTTTCTGAGAATGCTTCTGCCTGGTTTATATGTGAAGATATTTCCTTTTCCACCGTAGGCCTCTAAGCGCTCCAAATGAACACTTGCAGATTCTACAAAAAGAGTGTTTCATAACTGCTCTAGCAAAGGAAAGGTTCAACTCTGTGAGTTGAACACACACATCACAAAGCAGTTTGTGAGAATGCTTCTGTCCAGTTTTTATTGGAAGATATTCCCGCTTCTAACAAAGGCCTGAAAGAGCTCCAAATATCCACTTGCAGATGCTGCAAAAAGACTCTTTCCAAACTGCTCCATGAAAAGGAATGTTCAACTCTGTGAGTTGAATGCACACATCATAAAGAAGTTTCAAAGAATGCTTCTGTCTAGGTTTTATGTGAAGATATTTCCTTTTCCACCATAGGCCTCAAAGCGCTCCAAATGAACACTTGCAGATTCTACAAAAAGAGTGTTTCAAAACCGCTCTTTCAAAAGAAGTGTTCAACTCTGTGAGTTGGATTCATACTTCACAAAGCAGTTTCACAGAACGCTTCTGTTTAGTATTTATGGGAAGATATTCCCGTTTCCAACGAAGGCCTGAAATGACTCCAAATATCCACTTCCAGATTCTGCAAAAACACAGTTTCAAAACTGCTCTATCAAAAGGAAGGCTTATCTCTCCGAGTTGAATGCACACATCATAAAGAGGTTTCTGAGAATGCTTCTGCCTGGTTTATAAGTGAAGATATATCCTTTTCCACCATAGGCCTCAAAGCGCTCCAAATGAACACTTGCAGATTCTACAAAAAGAGTGTTTCAAAACTGCTCTTTCAAAAGAAGTGTTCAACTCTGTGAGGTGGATTCATACTTCACAAAGCAGTTTCACAGAACGCTTCTGTTTAGTTTCTATGGGAATATATTCCCGTTTCCAACGAAGGCCTGAAAGGGCTCCAAATAACCACTTGCAGATTCTGCAAAAATAGAGTTTCAAAACTGCTCTGTCAAAAGGAAGGCTTATCTCACTGAGTTGAATGCAGACATCATAAAGAAGTTTCTGAGAATGCTTCTGCCTGGTTTATATGTGAAGATATTTCCTTTTCCACCATAGGCCTCAAAGCGCTCCAAATGAACACTTGCAGATTCTACAAAAAGAGTGTTTCATAACTGCTCTAGCAAAGGAAAGGTTCAACTCAGTGAGTTGAACACACACATCACAAAGCAGTTTGTGAGAATGCTTCTGTCCAGTTTTTATTGGAAGATATTCCCGCTTCTAACAAAGGCCTGAAAGAGCTCCAAATATCCACTTGCAGATGCTGCAAAAAGACTCTTTCCAAACTGCTCCATGAAAAGGAAGGTTCAACTCTGTGAGTTGAATGCACACATCATAAAGAAGTTTCAAAGAATGCTTCTGTCTAGGTTTTATGTGAAGATATTTCCTTTTCCACCATAGGCCTCAAAGCGCTCCAAATGAACACTTGCAGATTCTACAAAAAGAGTGTTTCAAAACTGATCTTTCAAAAGAAGTGTTCAACTCTGTGAGTTGGATTCATACTTCACAAAGCAGTTTCACAGAACGCTTCTGTTTAGTATTTATGGGAGGATATTCCCGTTTCCAACGAAGGCCTGAAAGGACTCCAAATATCCACTTGCAGATTCTGTAAAAACACAGTTTCAAAACTGCTCTATCAGAAGGAAGGCTTATCTCTCCGAGTTGAATGCACACATCATAAAGAGGTTTCTGAGAATGCTTCTGCCTGGTTTATAAGTGAAGATATATCCTTTTCCACCATAGGCCTCAAAGCGCTCCAAATGAACACTTGCAGATTCTACAAAAAGAGTGTTTCAAAACTGCTCTTTCAAAAGAAGTGTTCAACTCTGTGGGGTGGATTCATACTACACAAAGCAGTTTCACAGAACGCTTCTGTTTAGTTTCTATGGGAAGATATTCCCGTTTCCAACGAAGGCCTGAAAGGGTTCCAAACAACCACTTGCAGATTCTGCAAAAATAGAGTTTCAAAACTGCTCTGTCAAAAGGAAGGCTTATCTCTCTGAGTTGAATGCAGACATCATAAAGAAGTTTCTGAGAATGCTTCTGCCTGGTTTATATGTGAAGACATTTCCTTTTCCACCATAGGCCTCAAAGCGCTCCAAATGAACACTTGCAGATTCTACAAAAAGAGTGTTTCATAACTGCTCTAGCAAAGGAAAGGTTCAACTCTGTGAGTTGAACACACACATCACAAAGCAGTTTGTGAGAATGCTTCTGTCCAGTTTTTATTGGAAGATATTCCCGCTTCTAACAAAGGCCTGAAAGAGCTCCAAATATCCAGTTGCAGATGCTGCAAAAAGACTCTTTCCAAACTGCTCCATGAAAAGGAAGGTTCAGCTCTGTGAGTTGAATGCACACATCATAAAGAAGTTTCAAAGAATGCTTCTGTCTAGGTTTTATGTGAAGATATTTCCTTTTCCACCATAGGCCTCAAAGCGCTCCAAATGAACACTTGCAGATTCTACAAAAAGAGCGTTTCAAAACTCTTCTTTCAAAAGAAGTGTTCAACTCTGTGAGGTGGATTCATACTTCACAAAGCAGTTTCACAGAACGCTTCTGTTTAGTTTTTATGGGAAGATATTCCCGTTTCCAACGAAGGCCTGAAAGGGCTCCAAATATCCACTTGCAGATTCTGCCAAAACAGAGTTTCAAAACTGCTCTATCAAAAGGAAGGCTTATCGCTCCGAGTTGAATGCACACATCATAAAGAGGTTTCTGAGAATGCTTCTGCCTGGTTTATAAGTGAAGATATATCCTTTTCCACCATAGGCCTCAAAGCGCTCCAAATGAACACTTGCAGATTCTACAAAAAGAGTGTTTCAAAACTGCTCTTTCAAAAGATGTGTTCAACTCTGTGAGGTGGATTCATACTTCACAAAGCAGTTTCACAGAACGCTTCTGTTTAGTTTCTATGGGAATATATTCCCGTTTCCAACGAAGGCCTGAAAGGGCTCCAAATAACCACTGGCAGATTCTGCAAAAATAGAGTTTCAAAACTGCTCTGTCAAAAGGAAGGCTTACCTCTCTGAGTTGAATGCAGACATCATAAAGAAGTTTCTGAGAATGCTTCTGCCTGGTTTATATGTGAAGATATTTCCTTTTCCACCATAGGCCTCAAAGCGCTCCAAATGAACACTTGCAGATTCTACAAAAAGAGTGTTTCATAACTGCTCTAGCAAAGGAAAGGTTCAACTCTGTGAGTTGAACACACACATCACAAAGCAGTTTGTGAGAATGCTTCTGTCCAGTTTTTATGAGAAGATATTCCCGCTTCTAACAAAGGCCTGAAAGAGCTCCAAATATCCACTTGCAGATGCTGCAAAAAGACTCTTTCCAAACTGCTCCATGAAAAGGAAGGTTCAACTCTGTGAGTTGAATGCACACATCATAAAGAAGTTTCAAAGAATGCTTCTGTCTAGGTTTTATGTGAAGATATTTCCTTTTCCACCATAGGCCTCAAAGCGCTCCAAATGAACACTTGCAGATTCTACAAAAAGAGTGTTTCATCACTGCTCTTTCAAAAGAAGTGTTCAACTCTGTGAGTTGGATTCATACTTCACAAAGCAGTTTCACAGAACGCTTCTGTTTAGTATTTATGGGAAGATATTCCCGTTTCCAACGAAGGCCTGAAATGACTCCAAATATCCACTTCCAGATTCTGCAAAAACACAGTTTCAAAACTGCTCTATCAAAAGGAAGGCTTATCTCTCCGAGTTGAATGCACACATCATAAAGAGGTTTCTGAGAATGCTTCTGCCTGGTTTATAAGTGAAGATATATCCTTTTCCACCATAGGCCTCAAAGCGCTCCAAATGAACACTTGCAGATTCTACAAAAAGAGTGTTTCAAAACTGCTCTTTCAAAAGAAGTGTTCAACTCTGTGAGGTGGATTCATACTTCACAAAGCAGTTTCACAGAACGCTTCTGTTTAGTTTCTATGGGAATATATTCCCGTTTCCAACGAAGGCCTGAAAGGGCTCCAAATAACCACTTGCAGATTCTGCAAAAATAGAGTTTCAAAACTGCTCTGTCAAAAGGAAGGCTTATCTCACTGAGTTGAATGCAGACATCATAAAGAAGTTTCTGAGAATGCTTCTGCCTGGTTTATATGTGAAGATATTTCCTTTTCCACCATAGGCCTCAAAGCGCTCCAAATGAACACTTGCAGATTCTACAAAAAGAGTGTTTCATAACTGCTCTAGCAAAGGAAAGGTTCAACTCAGTGAGTTGAACACACACATCACAAAGCAGTTTGTGAGAATGCTTCTGTCCAGTTTTTATTGGAAGATATTCCCGCTTCTAACAAAGGCCTGAAAGAGCTCCAAATATCCACTTGCAGATGCTGCAAAAAGACTCTTTCCAAACTGCTCCATGAAAAGGAAGGTTCAACTCTGTGAGTTGAATGCACACATCATAAAGAAGTTTCAAAGAATGCTTCTGTCTAGGTTTTATGTGAAGATATTTCCTTTTCCACCATAGGCCTCAAACCGCTCCAAATGAACACTTGCAGATTCTACAAAAAGAGTGTTTCAAAACTGATCTTTCAAAAGAAGTGTTCAACTCTGTGAGTTGGATTCATACTTCACAAAGCAGTTTCACAGAACGCTTCTGTTTAGTATTTATGGGAGGATATTCCCGTTTCCAACGAAGGCCTGAAAGGACTCCAAATATCCACTTGCAGATTCTGTAAAAACACAGTTTCAAAACTGCTCTATCAGAAGGAAGGCTTATCTCTCCGAGTTGAATGCACACATCATAAAGAGGTTTCTGAGAATGCTTCTGCCTGGTTTATAAGTGAAGATATATCCTTTTCCACCATAGGCCTCAAAGCGCTCCAAATGAACACTTGCAGATTCTACAAAAAGAGTGTTTCAAAACTGCTCTTTCAAAAGAAGTGTTCAACTCTGTGGGGTGGATTCATACTACACAAAGCAGTTTCACAGAACGCTTCTGTTTAGTTTCTATGGGAAGATATTCCCGTTTCCAACGAAGGCCTGAAAGGGTTCCAAACAACCACTTGCAGATTCTGCAAAAATAGAGTTTCAAAACTGCTCTGTCAAAAGGAAGGCTTATCTCTCTGAGTTGAATGCAGACATCATAAAGAAGTTTCTGAGAATGCTTCTGCCTGGTTTATATGTGAAGACATTTCCTTTTCCACCATAGGCCTCAAAGCGCTCCAAATGAACACTTGCAGATTCTACAAAAAGAGTGTTTCATAACTGCTCTAGCAAAGGAAAGGTTCAACTCTGTGAGTTGAACACACACATCACAAAGCAGTTTGTGAGAATGCTTCTGTCCAGTTTTTATTGGAAGATATTCCCGCTTCTAACAAAGGCCTGAAAGAGCTCCAAATATCCAGTTGCAGATGCTGCAAAAAGACTCTTTCCAAACTGCTCCATGAAAAGGAAGGTTCAGCTCTGTGAGTTGAATGCACACATCATAAAGAAGTTTCAAAGAATGCTTCTGTCTAGGTTTTATGTGAAGATATTTCCTTTTCCACCATAGGCCTCAAAGCGCTCCAAATGAACACTTGCAGATTCTACAAAAAGAGCGTTTCAAAACTCTTCTTTCAAAAGAAGGGTTCAACTCTGTGAGGTGGATTCATACTTCACAAAGCAGTTTCACAGAACGCTTCTGTTTAGTTTTTATGGGAAGATATTCCCGTTTCCAACGAAGGCCTGAAAGGGCTCCAAATATCCACTTGCAGATTCTGCCAAAACAGAGTTTCAAAACTGCTCTATCAAAAGGAAGGCTTATCGCTCCGAGTTGAATGCACACATCATAAAGAGGTTTCTGAGAATGCTTCTGCCTGGTTTATAAGTGAAGATATATCCTTTTCCACCATAGGCCTCAAAGCGCTCCAAATGAACACTTGCAGATTCTACAAAAAGAGTGTTTCAAAACTGCTCTTTCAAAAGATGTGTTCAACTCTGTGAGGTGGATTCATACTTCACAAAGCAGTTTCACAGAACGCTTCTGTTTAGTTTCTATGGGAATATATTCCCGTTTCCAACGAAGGCCTGAAAGGGCTCCAAATAACCACTGGCAGATTCTGCAAAAATAGAGTTTCAAAACTGCTCTGTCAAAAGGAAGGCTTACCTCTCTGAGTTGAATGCAGACATCATAAAGAAGTTTCTGAGAATGCTTCTGCCTGGTTTATATGTGAAGATATTTCCTTTTCCACCATAGGCCTCAAAGCGCTCCAAATGAACACTTGCAGATTCTACAAAAAGAGTGTTTCATAACTGCTCTAGCAAAGGAAAGGTTCAACTCTGTGAGTTGAACACACACATCACAAAGCAGTTTGTGAGAATGCTTCTGTCCAGTTTTTATGAGAAGATATTCCCGCTTCTAACAAAGGCCTGAAAGAGCTCCAAATATCCACTTGCAGATGCTGCAAAAAGACTCTTTCCAAACTGCTCCATGAAAAGGAAGGTTCAACTCTGTGAGTTGAATGCACACATCATAAAGAAGTTTCAAAGAATGCTTCTGTCTAGGTTTTATGTGAAGATATTTCCTTTTCCACCATAGGCCTCAAAGCGCTCCAAATGAACACTTGCAGATTCTACAAAAAGAGTGTTTCATCACTGCTCTTTCAAAAGAAGTGTTCAACTCTGTGAGTTGGATTCATACTTCACAAAGCAGTTTCACAGAACGCTTCTGTTTAGTTTTTATGGGAAGATATTCCCGTTTCCAACGAAGGCCTGAAAGGGCTCCAAATATCCACTTGCAAATTCGGCAAAAATAGAGTTTGAAAACTGCTCTGTCAAAAGGAAGGTTCAACTCTGTGAGTTGAATGCACACATCATAAAGAAGTTTCAAAGAATGCTTCTGTCTAGGTTGTATGTGAAGATATTTCCTTTTCCACCATAGGCCTCAAAGCGCTCCAAATGAACACTTGCAGATTCTACAAAAAGAGTGTTTCATAACTGCTCTAGCAAAGGAAAGGTTCAACTCTGTGAGTTGAACACACACATCACAAAGCAGTTTCTGAGAATGCTTCTGTCCAGTTTTTAATGGAAGATATTCCCGCTTCTAACAAAGGCCTGAAAGAGCTCCAAATATCCACTTGCAGATGCTGCAAAAAGACTCTTTCCAAACTGCTCCATGAAAAGGAATGTTCAACTCTGTGAGTTGAATGCACACATCATAATGAAGTTTCAAAGAATGCTTCTGTCTAGGTTTTATGTGAAGATATTTCCTTTTCCACCATAGGCCTCAAAGCGCTCCAAATGAACACTTGCAGATTCTACAAAAAGAGTGTTTCAAAACTGCTCTTTCAAAAGAAGTGTTCAAGTCTGTGAGTTGGATTCATACTTCACAAAGCAGCTTCACAGAACGCTTCTGTTTAGTTTTTATGGGAAGATATTCCCGTTTCCAACGAAGGCCTGAAATGGCTCCAAATAACCACTTGCAGATTCTTCAGAAACACAGTTTCAAAACTGCTCTATCAAAAGGAAGGCTTATCTCTCCGAGCTGAATGCACACATCATAAAGAGGTTTCTGAGAATGCTTCTCCCTGGTTTATAAGTGAAGATATTTCCTTTTCCACTATAGGCCTCAAAGCGCTCCAAATGAACACTTGCAGATTCTACAAAAAGAGTGTTTCAAAACAGCTCTTTCAAAGGAAGTGTTCAAGTCTGTGAGTTGGATTCATACTACACAAAGCAGTTTCACAGAACGCTTCTCTTTAGTTTTTATGGGAAGATATTCCCGTTTCCAACGAAGGCCTGAAAGGGCTCAAAATATCCACTTGCAGATTCTGCAAAAATAGAGTTTCAAAACTGCTCTGTTAAAAGGAAGGCTTATCTCTCTGAGTTGTATGCAGACATCATAAAGAGGTTTCTGAGAATGCTTCTGCCTGGTTTATATGTGAAGATATTTCCTTTTCCACCATAGGCCTCAAAGCGCTCCAAATGAACACTTGCAGATTCTACAAAAGGAGTGTTTCATAACTGCTCTAGCAAAGGAAATGATCAACTCTGTGAGTTGAACACACACATCACAAAGCAGTTTGTGAGAATGCTTCTCTCCAGTTTTTAAGAGAAGATATTCCCGCTTCTAACAAAGGCCTGAAAGAGCTCCAAATATCCACTTGCAGATGCTGCAAAAAGACTCTTTCCAAACTGCTCCATGAAAAGGAATGTTCAACTCTGTGAGTTGAATGCACACATCATAAAGAAGTTTCAAAGAATGCTTTTATCTAGGTTTTATGTGAAGATATTTCCTTTTCCACCATAGGCCTCAAAGCGCTCAAAAGGAACACTTGCAGATTCTACAAAAAGAGTGTTTCAAAACTGCTCTTTCAAAAGAAGTGTTCAACTCTGTGAGTTAGATTCATACTTCACAAAGCAGTTTCACAGAACGCTTCTGTTTAGTTTTATGGGAAGATATTCCCGTTTCCAACGAAGTCCTGAAAGGGCTCCAAATATCCACTTGCAAATTCGGCAAAAATAGAGTTTCAAAACTGCTCTGTCAAAAGGAAGGTTCAACTCTGTGAGTTGAATGCACACATCATAAAGAAGTTTCAAAGAATGCTTCTGTCTAGGTTTTATGTGAAGATATTTCCTTTTCCACCATAGGCCTCAAAGCGCTCCAAATGAACACTTGCAGATTCTACAAAAAGAGTGTTTCAAAACTGCTCTTTCAAAAGAAGTGTTCAACTCTGTGAGTTGGATTCATACTTCACAAAGCAGTTTCACAGAACGCTTCTGTTTAGCATTTATGGGAGGATATTCCCGTTTCCAACGAAGGCCTGAAAGGACTCCAAATATCCACTTGCAGATTCTGCAAAAACACAGTTTCAAAACTGCTCTATCAAAAGGAAGGCTTATCTCTCCGAGTTGAATGCACACATCATAAAGAGGTTTCTGAGAATGCTTCTGCCTGGTTTATATGTGAAGATATTTCCTTTTCCACCGTAGGCCTCAAAGCGCTCCAAATGAACACTTGCAGATTCTACAAAAAGAGTGTTTCATAACTGCTCTAGCAAAGGAAAGGTTGAACTCTGTGAGTTGAACACACACATCACAGGGCAGTTTGTGAGAATGCTTCTGTCCAGTTTTTATTGGAAGATATTCCCGCTTCTAACAAAGGCCTGAAAGAGCTCCAAATATCCACTTGCAGATGCTGCAAAAAGACTCTTTCCAAACTGCTCCATGAAAAGGAAGGTTCAACTCTGTGAGTGGAATGCACACATCATAAAGAAGTTTCAGAGAATGCTTCTGTCTAGGTTTTATGTGAAGATATTTCCTTTTCCACCATAGGCCTCAAAGCGCTCCAAATGAACACTTGCAGATTCTACAAAAAGAGTGTTTCAAAACTGCTATTTCAAAAGAAGTGTTCAACTCTGTGAGTTGGATTCATACTTCACAAAGCAGTTTCACAGAACGCTTCTGTTTAGTATTTTTGGGAAGATATTCCCGTTTCCAACGAAGGCCTGAAAGGACTCCAAATATAAACTTACAGATTCTGCAAAAACACAGTTTCAAAACTGCTCTATCAAAAGAAAGGCTTATCTCTCGGAGTTGAATGCACACATCATAAAGAGGTTTCTGAGAATGCTTCTGCCTGGTTTATAAGTGAAGATATTTCCTTTTCCACCATAGGCCTCAAAGCGCTCCAAATGAACACTTGCAGATTCTACAAAAAGAGCGTTTCAAAACTCTTCTTTCAAAAGAAGTGTTCAACTCTGTGAGTTGGATTCATACTTCACAAAGCAGTTTCACAGAACGCTTCTGTTTAGTTTTTATGGGAAGATATTCCCGTTTCCAAAGAAGGCCTGAAAAGGCTCCAAATATCCACTTGCAGATTCTGCCAAAACAGAGTTTCAAAACTGCTCTATCAAAAGGAAGGTTTATCGCTCCGAGTTGAATGCACACATCATAAAGAGTTTTCTGAGAATGCTTCTGCCTGGTTTATAAGTGAAGATATTTCCTTTTCCACCATAGGCCTCAAAGCGCTCCAAATGAACACTTGCAGATTCTACAAAAAGAGTGTTTCAAAACTGCTCTTTCAAAAGAAGTGTTCAACTCTGTGGGGTGGATTCATACTTCACAAAGCAGTTTCACAGAACGCTTCTGTTTAGTTTCTATGGGAAGATATTCCCGTTTCCAACGAAGGCCTGAATGAGCTCCAAATAACCACTTGCAGATTCTGCAAAAATAGAGTTTCAAAACTGCTCTGTCAAAAGGAAGGCTTATCTCTCTGAGTTGAATGCAGACATCATAAAGGAGTTTCTGAGAATGCTTCTGCCTGGTTTATATGTGAAGACATTTCCTTTTCCACCATAGGCCTCAAAGCGCTCCAAATGAACACTTGCAGATTCTACAAAAAGAGTGTTTCATAACTGCTCTAGCAAAGGAAAGGTTGAACTCTGTGAGTTGAACACACACATCACAAAGCACTTTGTGAGAATGCTTCTGTCCAGTTTTTATTGGAAGATATTCCCGCTTCTTACAAAGGCCTGAAAGAGCTCCAAATATCCACTTGCAGATGCTGCAAAAAGACTCTTTCCAAACTGCTCCGTGAAAAGGAAGGTTCAACTCTGTGAGTTGAATGCACACATCATAAAGAAGTTTCAAAGAATTCTTCTGTCTAGGTTTTATGTGAAGATATTTCCTTTTCCACCATAGGCCTCAAAGCGCTCCAAATGAACACTTGCAGATTCTACAAAAAGAGTGTTTCAAAACTGCTCTTTCAAAAGAAGTGTTCAACTCTGTGAGTTGGATTCATACTTCACAAAGCAGTTTCACAGAACGCTTCTGTTTAGTATTTATGGGAAGATATTCCCGTTTCCAACGAAGGCCTGAAAGGACTCCAAATATCCACTTGCAGATTCTGCAAAAACACAGTTTCAAAACTGCTCTAAAAAAAGGAAGACTTATCTCTCCGAGTTGAATGCACACATCATAAAGAGGTTTCTGTGAATGCTTCTGCCTGGTTTATAAGTGAAGATATTTCCTTTTCCACCATAGGCCTCAAAGCGCTCCAAATGAACACTTGCAGATTCTACAAAAAGAGGGTTTCAAAACTGCTCTTTCAAAAGAAGTGTTCAACTCTGTGAGTTGGATTCATACTACACAAAGCAGTTTCACAGAACGCTTCTCTTTAGTTTTTATGGGAAGATATTCCCGTTTCCAACGAAGGCCTGAAAGGGCTCCAAATATCCACTTGCAAATTCGGCAAAAATAGAGTTTCAAAACTGCTCTCTTAAAAGGAAGGCTTATCTCTCTTGGTTGAATGCAGACATCATAAAGAGGTTTCTGAGAATGCTTCTCCCTGGTTTATATGTGAAGATATTTCCTTTTCCACCATAGGCCTCAAAGCGCTCCAAATGAACACTTGCAGATTCTACAAAAGGAGTGTTTCATAACTGCTCTAGCAAAGGAAAGGTTCAACTCTGTGAGTTGAACACACACATCACAAAGCAGTTTGTGAGAATGCTTCTGTCCAGTTTTTATTGGAAGATATTCCCGCTTCTAACAAAGGCCTGAAAGAGCTCCAAATATCCACTTGCAGATGCTGCAAAAAGACTCTTTCCAAACTGCTCCATGAAAAGGAATGTTCAACTCTGTGAGTTGAATGCACACATCATAAAGAAGTTTCAAAGAATGCTTCTGTCTAGGTTTTATGTGAAGATATTTCCTTTTCCACCATAGGCCTCAAAGCGCTCCAAATGAACACTTGCAGATTCTACAAAAAGAGTGTTTCAAAACTGCTCTTTCAAAAGAAGTGTTCAACTCTGTGAGTTGGATTCATACTTCACAAAGCAGTTTCACAGAACGCTTCTGTTTAGTATTTATGGGAAGATATTCCCGTTTCCAACGAAGGCCTGAAAGGACTCCAAATATCCACTTGCAGATTCTGCAAAAACACAGTTTCAAAACTGCTCTATCAAAAGGAAGGCTTATCTCTCCGAGTTGAATGCACACATCATAAAGAGGTTTCTGAGAATGCTTCTGCCTGGTTTATAAGTGAAGATATATCCTTTTCCACCATAGGCCTCAAAGCGCTCCAAATGAACACTTGCAGATTCTACAAAAAGAGTGTTTCAAAACTGCTCTTTCAAAAGAAGTGTTCAACTCCGTGAGGTGGATTCACACTTCACAAAGCAGTTTCACAGAACGCTTCTGTTTAGTTTCTATGGGAATATATTCCCGTTTCCAACGAAGGCCTGAAAGGGCTCCAAATAACCACTTGCAGATTCTGCAAAAATAGAGTTTCAAAACTGCTCTGTCAAAAGGAAGGCTTATCTCTCTGAGTTGAATGCAGACGTCATAAAGAAGTTTCTGAGAATGCTTCTGCCTGGTTTATATGTGAAGATATTTCCTTTTCCACCATAGGCCTCAAAGCGCTCCAAATGAACACTTGCAGATTCTACAAAAAGAGTGTTTCATAACTGCTCTAGCAAAGGAAAGGTTCAACTCTGTGAGTTGAACACACACATCACAAAGCAGTTTGTGAGAATGCTTCTGTCCAGTTTTTAAGAGAAGATATTCCCGCTTCTAACAAAGGCCTGAAAGAGCTCCAAATATCCACTTGCAGATGCTGCAAAAAGACTCTTTCCAAACTGCTCCATGAAAAGGAAGGTTCAACTCTGTGAGTTGAATGCACACATCATAAAGAAGTTTCAAAGAATGCTTCTGTCTAGGTTTTATGTGAAGATATTTCCTTTTCCACCATAGGCCTCAAAGCGCTCCAAATGAACACTTGCAGATTCTACAAAAAGAGTGTTTCAAAACTGCTCTTTCAAAAGAAGTGTTCAGCTCTGTGAGTTGGATTCATACTTCACAAAGCAGTTTCACAGAACGCTTCTGTTTAGTATTTATGGGAAGATATTCCCGTTTCCAACGAAGGCCTGAAAGGACTCCAAATATCCACTTGCAGATTCTGCAAAAACACAGTTTCAAAACTGCTCTATCAAAAGGAAGGCTTATCTCTCCGAGTTGAATGCACACATCATAAAGAGGTTTCTGAGAATGCTTCTGCCTGGTTTATAAGTGAAGATATATCCTTTTCCACCATGGGCCTCAAAGCGCTCCAAATGAACACTTGCAGATTCTACAAAAAGAGTGTTTCAAAACTGCTCTTTCAAAAGAAGTGTTCAACTCTGTGAGGTGGATTCATACTTCACAAAGCAGTTTCACAGAACGCTTCTGTTTAGTTTCTATGGGAAGATATTCCCGTTTCCAACGAAGGCCTGAAAGGGCTCCAAATAACCACTTGCAGATTCTGCAAAAATAGAGTTTCAAAACTGCTCTGTCAAAAGGAAGGCTTATCTCTCTGAGTTGAATGCAGACATCATAAAGAAGTTTCTGAGAATGCTTCTGCCTGGTTTATATGTGAAGACATTTCCTTTTCCACCATAGGCCTCAAAGCGCTCCAAATGAACACTTGCAGATTCTACAAAAAGAGTGTTTCATAACTGCTCTAGCAAAGGAAAGGTTGAACTCTGTGAGTTGAACACACACATCACAAGGCAGTTTGTGAGAATGCTTCTGTCCAGTTTTTATTGGAAGATATTCCCGCTTCTAACAAAGGCCTGAAAGAGCTCCAAATATCCACTTGCAGATGCTGCAAAAAGACTCTTTCCAAACTGCTCCATGAAAAGGAAGGTTCAACTCTGTGAGTTGAATGCACACATCATAAAGAAGTTTCAGAGAATGCTTCTGTCTAGGTTTTATGTGAAGATATTTCCTTTTCCACCATAGGCCTCAAAGCGCTCCAAATGAACACTTGCAGATTCTACAAAAAGAGTGTTTCAAAACTGCTATTTCAAAAGAAGTGTTCAACTCTGTGAGTTGGATTCATACTTCACAAAGCAGTTTCACAGAACGCTTCTGTTTAGTATTTTTGGGAAGATATTCCCGTTTCCAACGAAGGCCTGAAAGGACTCCAAATATAAACTTACAGATTCTGCAAAAACACAGTTTCAAAACTGCTCTATCAAAAGAAAGGCTTATCTCTCGGAGTTGAATGCACACATCATAAAGAGGTTTCTGAGAATGCTTCTGCCTGGTTTATAAGTGAAGATATTTCCTTTTCCACCATAGGCCTCAAAGCGCTCCAAATGAACACTTGCAGATTCTACAAAAAGAGCGTTTCAAAACTCTTCTTTCAAAAGAAGTGTTCAACTCTGTGAGTTGGATTCATACTTCACAAAGCAGTTTCACAGAACGCTTCTGTTTAGTTTTTATGGGAAGATATTCCCGTTTCCAAAGAAGGCCTGAAAAGGCTCCAAATATCCACTTGCAGATTCTGCCAAAACAGAGTTTCAAAACTGCTCTATCAAAAGGAAGGTTTATCGCTCCGAGTTGAATGCACACATCATAAAGAGTTTTCTGAGAATGCTTCTGCCTGGTTTATAAGTGAAGATATTTCCTTTTCCACCATAGGCCTCAAAGCGCTCCAAATGAACACTTGCAGATTCTACAAAAAGAGTGTTTCAAAACTGCTCTTTCAAAAGAAGTGTTCAACTCTGTGGGGTGGATTTATACTTCACAAAGCAGTTTCACAGAACGCTTCTGTTTAGTTTCTATGGGAAGATATTCCCGTTTCCAACGAAGGCCTGAATGGGCTCCAAATAACCACTTGCAGATTCTGCAAAAATAGAGTTTCAAAACTGCTCTGTCAAAAGGAAGGCTTATCTCTCTGAGTTGAATGCAGACATCATAAAGGAGTTTCTGAGAATGCTTCTGCCTGGTTTATATGTGAAGACATTTCCTTTTCCACCATAGGCCTCAAAGCGCTCCAAATGAACACTTGCAGATTCTACAAAAAGAGTGTTTCATAACTGCTCTAGCAAAGGAAAGGTTGAACTCTGTGAGTTGAACACACACATCACAAAGCAGTTTGTGAGAATGCTTCTGTCCAGTTTTTATTGGAAGATATTCCCGCTTCTTACAAAGGCCTGAAAGAGCTCCAAATATCCACTTGCAGATGCTGCAAAAAGACTCTTTCCAAACTGCTCCATGAAAAGGAAGGTTCAACTCTGTGAGTTGAATGCACACATCATAAAGAAGTTTCAAAGAATGCTTCTGTCTAGGTTTTATGTGAAGATATTTCCTTTTCCACCATAGGCCTCAAAGCGCTCCAAATGAACACTTGCAGATTCTACAAAAAGAGTGTTTCAAAACTGCTCTTTCAAAAGAAGTGTTCAACTCTGTGAGTTGGATTCATACTTCACAAAGCAGTTTCACAGAACGCTTCTGTTTAGTATTTATGGGAAGATATTCCCGTTTCCAACGAAGGCCTGAAAGGACTCCAAATATCCACTTGCAGATTCTGCAAAAACACAGTTTCAAAACTGCTCTAAAAAAAGGAAGACTTATCTCTCCGAGTTGAATGCACACATCATAAAGAGGTTTCTGAGAATGCTTCTGCCTGGTTTATAAGTGAAGATATTTCCTTTTCCACCATAGGCCTCAAAGCGCTCCAAATGAACACTTGCAGATTCTACAAAAAGAGTGTTTCAAAACAGCTCTTTCAAAGGAAGTGTTCAACTCTGTGAGTTGGATTTATACTACACAAAGCAGTTTCACAGAACGCTTCTGTTTAGTTTTTATGGGAAGATATTCCCGTTTCCAACGAAGGCCTGAAAGGGCTCCAAATATCCACTTGCAAATTCTGCAAAAATAGAGTTTCAAAACTGCTCTGCCAAAAGGAAGGCTTATCTCTCTGAGTTGAATGCAGACATCATAAAGAGGTTTCTGAGAATGCTTCTCCCTGGTTTATATGTGAAGATATTTCCTTTTCCACCGTAGGTCTCAAAGCGCTCCAAATGAACACTTGCAGATTCTACAAAAAGAGTGTTCATAACTGCTCTAGCAAAGGAAAGGTTCAACTCTGTGAGTTGAACACACACATCACAAAGCAGTTTGTGAGAATGCTTCTGTCCAGTTTTTATTGGAAGGTATTCCCGCTTCTAACAAAGGCCTGAAAGAGCTCCAAATATCCACTTGCAGATGCTGCAAAAAGACTCTTTCCAAACTGCTCCATGAAAAGGAATGTTCAACTCTGTGAGTTGAATGCACACATCATAAAGAAGTTTCAAAGAATGCTTCTGTCTAGGTTTTATGTGAAGATATTTCCTTTTCCACCATAGGCCTCAAAGCGCTCCAAATGAACACTTGCAGATTCTACAAAAAGAGTGTTTCAAAACTGCTCTTTCAAAAGAAGTGTTCAACTCTGTGAGTTGGATTCACACTTCACAAAGCAGTTTCACAGAACGCTTCTGTTTAGTATTTATGGGAAGATATTCCCGCTTCCAACGAAGGCCTGAAAGGACTCCAAATATCCACTTCCAGATTCTGCAAAAACACAGTTTCAAAACTGCTCTATCAAAAGGAAGGCTTATCTCTCCGAGTTGAATGCACACATCATAAAGAGGTTTCTGAGAATGCTTCTGCCTGGTTTATAAGTGAAGATATATCCTTTTCCACCATAGGCCTCAAAGCGCTCCAAATGAACACTTGCAGATTCTACAAAAAGAGTGTTTCAAAACTGCTCTTTCAAAAGAAGTGTTCAACTCTGTGAGGTGGATTCATACTACACAAAGCAGTTTCACAGAACGCTTCTGTTTAGTTTCTATGGGAATATATTCCCGTTTCCAACGAAGGCCTGAAAGGGCTCCAAATAACCACTTGCAGATTCTGCAAAAATAGAGTTTCAAAACTGCTCTGTCAAAAGGAAGGCTTATCTCTCTGAGTTGAATGCAGACATCATAAAGAAGTTTCTGAGAATGCTTCTGCCTGGTTTATATGTGAAGATATTTCCTTTTCCACCATAGGCCTCAAAGCGCTCCAAATGAACACTTGCAGATTCTACAAAAAGAGTGTTTCATAACTGCTCTAGCAAAGGAAAGGTTCAACTCTCTGAGTTGAACACACACATCACAAAGCAGTTTGTGAGAATGCTTCTGTCCAGTTTTTATTGGAAGATATTCCCGCTTCTAACAAAGGCCTGAAAGAGCTCCAAATATCCACTTGCAGATGCTGCAAAAAGACTCTTTCCAAACTGCTCCATGAAAAGGAAGGTTCAACTCTGTGAGTTGAATGCACACATCATAAAGAAGTTTCAAAGAATGCTTCTGTCTAGGTTTTATGTGAAGATATTTCCTTTTCCACCATAGGCCTCAAAGCGCTCCAAATGAACACTTGCAGATTCTACAAAAAGAGTGTTTCAAAACTGCTCTTTCAAAAGAAGTGTTCAACTCTGTGAGTTGGATTCATACTTCACAAAGCAGTTTCACAGAACGCTTCTGTTTAGTATTTATGGGAGGATATTCCCGTTTCCAACGAAGGCCGGAAAGGACTCCAAATATCCACTTGCAGATTCTGCAAAAACACAGTTTCAAAACTGCTCTATCAAAAGGAAGGCTTATCTCTCCGAGTTGAATGCACACATCATAAAGAGGTTTCTGAGAATGCTTCTGCCTGGTTTATAAGTGAAGATATATCCTTTTCCACCATAGGCCTCAAAGCGCTCCAAATGAACACTTGCAGATTCTACAAAAAGAGTGTTTCAAAACTGCTCTTTCAAAAGAAGTGTTCAACTCTGTGAGGTGGATTCATACTACACAAAGCAGTTTCACAGAACGCTTCTGTTTAGTTTCTATGGGAAGATATTCCCGTTTCCAACGAAGGCCTGAAAGGGCTCCAAATAACCACTTGCAGATTCTGCAAAAATAGAGTTTCAAAACTGCTCTGTCAAAAGGAAGGCTTATCTCTCTGAGTTGAATGCAGACATCATAAAGAAGTTTCTGAGAATGCTTCTGCCTGGTTTATATGTGAAGACATTTCCTTTTCCACCATAGGCCTCAAATCGCTCCAAATGAACACTTGCAGATTCTACAAAAAGAGTGTTTCATAACTGCTCTAGCAAAGGAAAGGTTCAACTCTGTGAGTTGAACACACACATCCCAAAGCAGTTTGTGAGAATGCTTCTGTCCAGTTTTTATTGGAAGATATTCCCGCTTCTAACAAAGGTCTGAAAGAGCTCCAAATACCCACTTGCAGATGCTGCAAAAAGACTCTTTCCAAACTGCTCCATGAAAAGGAAGGTTCAACTCTGTGAGTTGAATGCACACATCATAAAGAAGTTTCAAAGAATGCTTCTGTCTAGGTTTTATGTGAAGATATTTCCTTTTCCACCATAGGCCTCAAAGCGCTCCAAATGAACATTTGCAGACTCTACAAAAAGAGTGTTTCAAAACTGCTCTTTCAAAAGAAGTGTTCAACTCTGTGAGTTGGATTCATACTTCACAAAGCAGTTTCACAGAACGCTTCTGTTTAGTATTTTTGGGAAGATATTCCCGTTTCCAACGAAGGCCTGAAAGGACTCCAAATATCCACTTGCAGATTCTGCAAAAACACAGTTTCAAAACTGCTCTATCAAAAGAAAGGCTTATCTCTCCGAGTTGAATGCACACATCATAAAGAGGTTTCTGAGAATGCTTCTGCCTGGTTTATAAGTGAAGATATTTCCTTTTCCACCATAGGCCTCAAAGCGCTCCAAATGAACACTTGCAGATTCTACAAAAAGAGCGTTTCAAAACTCTTCTTTCAAAAGAAGTGTTCAACTCTGTGAGGTGGATTCATACTTCACAAAGCAGTTTCACAGAACGCTTCTGTTTAGTTTTTATGGGAAGATATTCCCGTTTCCAACGAAGGCCTGAAAGGGCTCCAAATATCCACTTGCAGATTCTGCCAAAACAGAGTTTCAAAACTGCTCTATCAAAAGGAAGGCTTATCGCTCCGAGTTGAATGCACACATCATAAAGAGTTTTCTGAGAATGCTTCTGCCTGGTTTATAAGTGAAGATATTTCCTTTTCCACCATAGGCCTCAAAGCGCTCCAAATGAACACTTGCAGATTCTACAAAAAGAGTGTTTCAAAACAGCTCTTTCAAAGGAAGTGTTCAACTCTGTGAGTTGGATTCATACTACACAAAGCAGTTTCACAGAACGCTTCTGGTTAGTTTTTATGGGAAGATATTCCCGTTTCCAACGAAGGCCTGAAAGGGCTCCAAATATCCACTTGCAAATTCTGCAAAAATAGAGTTTCAAAACTGCTCTGCCAAAAGGAAGGCTTATCTCTCTGAGTTGAATGCAGACATCATAAAGAGGTTTCTGAGAATGCTTCTCCCTGGTTTATATGTGAAGATATTTCCTTT
Organism: Pongo pygmaeus; assembly: GCF_028885625.2. Taxonomy (NCBI): domain Eukaryota; kingdom Metazoa; phylum Chordata; class Mammalia; order Primates; family Hominidae; genus Pongo; species Pongo pygmaeus. Next base: position 25,214,366 of record NC_085930.1, read on the forward strand.
TCCACCGTAGGTCTCAAAGCGCTCCAAATGAACACTTGCAGATTCTACAAAAAGAGTGTTCATAACTGCTCTAGCAAAGGAAAGGTTCAACTCTGTGAGTTGAACACACACATCACAAAGCAGTTTGTGAGAATGCTTCTGTCCAGTTTTTATTGGAAGATATTCCCGCTTCTAACAAAGGCCTGAAAGAGCTCCAAATATCCACTTGCAGATGCTGCAAAAAGACTCTTTCCAAACTGCTCCATGAAAAGGAATGTTCAACTCTGTGAGTTGAATGCACACATCATAAAGAAGTTTCAAAGAATGCTTCTGTCTAGGTTTTATGTGAAGATATTCCCTTTTCCACCATAGGCCTCAAAGCGCTCCAAATGAACACTTGCAGATTCTACAAAAAGAGTGTTTCAAAACTGCTCTTTCAAAAGAAGTGTTCAACTCTGTGAGTTGGATTCATACTTCACAAAGCAGTTTCACAGAACGCTTCTGTTTAGTATTTATGGGAAGATATTCCCGCTTCCAACGAAGGCCTGAAAGGACTCCAAATATCCACTTCCAGATTCTGCAAAAACACAGTTTCAAAACTGCTCTATCAAAAGGAAGGCTTATCTCTCCGAGTTGAATGCACACATCATAAAGAGGTTTCTGAGAATGCTTCTGCCTGGTTTATAAGTGAAGATATATCCTTTTCCACCATAGGCCTCAAAGCGCTCCAAATGAACACTTGCAGATTCTACAAAAAGAGTGTTTCAAAACTGCTCTTTCAAAAGAAGTGTTCAACTCTGTGAGGTGGATTCATACTTCACAAAGCAGTTTCACAGAACGCTTCTGTTTAGTTTCTATGGGAATATATTCCCGTTTCCAACGAAGGCCTGAAAGGGCTCCAAATAACCACTTGCAGATTCTGCAAAAATAGAGTTTCAAAACTGCTCTGTCAAAAGGAAGGCTTATCTCTCTGAGTTGAATGCAGACATCATAAAGAAGTTTCTGAGAATGCTTCTGCCTGGTTTATATGTGAAGATATTTCCTTTTCCACCATAGGCCTCAAAGCGCTCCAAATGAACACTTGCAGATTCTACAAAAAGAGTGTTTCATAACTGCTCTAGCAAAGGAAAGGTTCAACTCTCTGAGTTGAACACACACATCACAAAGCAGTTTGTGAGAATGCTTCTGTCCAGTTTTTATTGGAAGATATTCCCGCTTCTAACAAAGGCCTGAAAGAGCTCCAAATATCCACTTGCAGATGCTGCAAAAAGACTCTTTCCAAACTGCTCCATGAAAAGGAAGGTTCAACTCTGTGAGTTGAATGCACACATCATAAAGAAGTTTCAAAGAATGCTTCTGTCTAGGTTTTATGTGAAGATATTTCCTTTTCCACCATAGGCCTCAAAGCGCTCCAAATGAACACTTGCAGATTCTACAAAAAGAGTGTTTCAAAACTGCTCTTTCAAAAGAAGTGTTCAACTCTGTGAGTTGGATTCATACTTCACAAAGCAGTTTCACAGAACGCTTCTGTTTAGTATTTATGGGAGGATATTCCCGTTTCCAACGAAGGCCTGAAAGGACTCCAAATATCCACTTGCAGATTCTGCAAAAACACAGTTTCAAAACTGCTCTATCAAAAGGAAGGCTTATCTCTCCGAGTTGAATGCACACATCATAAAGAGGTTTCTGAGAATGCTTCTGCCTGGTTTATAAGTGAAGATATATCCTTTTCCACCATAGGCCTCAAAGCGCTCCAAATGAACACTTGCAGATTCTACAAAAAGAGTGTTTCAAAACTGCTCTTTCAAAAGAAGTGTTCAACTCTGTGAGGTGGATTCATACTACACAAAGCAGTTTCACAGAACGCTTCTGTTTAGTTTCTATGGGAAGATATTCCCGTTTCCAACGAAGGCCTGAAAGGGCTCCAAATAACCACTTGCAGATTCTGCAAAAATAGAGTTTCAAAACTGCTCTGTCAAAAGGAAGGCTTATCTCTCTGAGTTGAATGCAGACATCATAAAGAAGTTTCTGAGAATGCTTCTGCCTGGTTTATATGTGAAGACATTTCCTTTTCCACCATAGGCCTCAAATCGCTTCAAATGAACACTTGCAGATTCTACAAAAAGAGTGTTTCATAACTGCTCTAGCAAAGGAAAGGTTCAACTCTGTGAGTTGAACACACACATCCCAAAGCAGTTTGTGAGAATGCTTCTGTCCAGTTTTTATTGGAAGATATTCCCGCTTCTAACAAAGGTCTGAAAGAGCTCCAAATATCCACTTGCAGATGCTGCAAAAAGACTCTTTCCAAACTGCTCCATGAAAAGGAAGGTTCAACTCTGTGAGTTGAATGCACACATCATAAAGAAGTTTCAAAGAATGCTTCTGTCTAGGTTTTATGTGAAGATATTTCCTTTTCCACCATAGGCCTCAAAGCGCTCCAAATGAACATTTGCAGACTCTACAAAAAGAGTGTTTCAAAACTGCTCTTTCAAAAGAAGTGTTCAACTCTGTGAGTTGGATTCATACTTCACAAAGCAGTTTCACAGAACGCTTCTGTTTAGTATTTTTGGGAAGATATTCCCGTTTCCAACGAAGGCCTGAAAGGACTCCAAATATCCACTTGCAGATTCTGCAAAAACACAGTTTCAAAACTGCTCTATCAAAAGAAAGGCTTATCTCTCCGAGTTGAATGCACACATCATAAAGAGGTTTCTGAGAATGCTTCTGCCTGGTTTATAAGTGAAGATATTTCCTTTTCCACCATAGGCCTCAAAGCGCTCCAAATGAACACTTGCAGATTCTACAAAAAGAGTGTTTCAAAACAGCTCTTTCAAAGGAAGTGTTCAACTCTGTGAGTTGTATTCATACTACACAAAGCAGTTTCACAGAACGCTTCTGTTTAGCTTTTATGGGAAGATATTCCCGTTTCCAACGAAGGCCTGAAAGGGCTCCAAATATCCACTTGCAAATTCTGCAAAAATAGAGTTTCAAAACTGCTCTGTCAAAAGGAAGGCTTATCTCTCTGAGTTGAATGCAGACATCATAAAGAGGTTTCTGAGAATGCTTCTGCCTGGTTTATATGTGAAGATATTTCCTTTTCCACCGTAGGCCTCTAAGCGCTCCAAATGAACACTTGCAGATTCTACAAAAAGAGTGTTTCATAACTGCTCTAGCAAAGGAAAGGTTCAACTCTGTGAGTTGAACACACACATCACAAAGCAGTTTGTGAGAATGCTTCTGTCCAGTTTTTATTGGAAGATATTCCCGCTTCTAACAAAGGCCTGAAAGAGCTCCAAATATCCACTTGCAGATGCTGCAAAAAGACTCTTTCCAAACTGCTCCATGAAAAGGAATGTTCAACTCTGTGAGTTGAATGCACACATCATAAAGAAGTTTCAAAGAATGCTTCTGTCTAGGTTTTATGTGAAGATATTTCCTTTTCCACCATAGGCCTCAAAGCGCTCCAAATGAACACTTGCAGATTCTACAAAAAGAGTGTTTCAAAACCGCTCTTTCAAAAGAAGTGTTCAACTCTGTGAGTTGGATTCATACTTCACAAAGCAGTTTCACAGAACGCTTCTGTTTAGTATTTATGGGAAGATATTCCCGTTTCCAACGAAGGCCTGAAATGACTCCAAATATCCACTTCCAGATTCTGCAAAAACACAGTTTCAAAACTGCTCTATCAAAAGGAAGGCTTATCTCTCCGAGTTGAATGCACACATCATAAAGAGGTTTCTGAGAATGCTTCTGCCTGGTTTATAAGTGAAGATATATCCTTTTCCACCATAGGCCTCAAAGCGCTCCAAATGAACACTTGCAGATTCTACAAAAAGAGTGTTTCAAAACTGCTCTTTCAAAAGAAGTGTTCAACTCTGTGAGGTGGATTCATACTTCACAAAGCAGTTTCACAGAACGCTTCTGTTTAGTTTCTATGGGAATATATTCCCGTTTCCAACGAAGGCCTGAAAGGGCTCCAAATAACCACTTGCAGATTCTGCAAAAATAGAGTTTCAAAACTGCTCTGTCAAAAGGAAGGCTTATCTCACTGAGTTGAATGCAGACATCATAAAGAAGTTTCTGAGAATGCTTCTGCCTGGTTTATATGTGAAGATATTTCCTTTTCCACCATAGGCCTCAAAGCGCTCCAAATGAACACTTGCAGATTCTACAAAAAGAGTGTTTCATAACTGCTCTAGCAAAGGAAAGGTTCAACTCAGTGAGTTGAACACACACATCACAAAGCAGTTTGTGAGAATGCTTCTGTCCAGTTTTTATTGGAAGATATTCCCGCTTCTAACAAAGGCCTGAAAGAGCTCCAAATATCCACTTGCAGATGCTGCAAAAAGACTCTTTCCAAACTGCTCCATGAAAAGGAAGGTTCAACTCTGTGAGTTGAATGCACACATCATAAAGAAGTTTCAAAGAATGCTTCTGTCTAGGTTTTATGTGAAGATATTTCCTTTTCCACCATAGGCCTCAAAGCGCTCCAAATGAACACTTGCAGATTCTACAAAAAGAGTGTTTCAAAACTGATCTTTCAAAAGAAGTGTTCAACTCTGTGAGTTGGATTCATACTTCACAAAGCAGTTTCACAGAACGCTTCTGTTTAGTATTTATGGGAGGATATTCCCGTTTCCAACGAAGGCCTGAAAGGACTCCAAATATCCACTTGCAGATTCTGTAAAAACACAGTTTCAAAACTGCTCTATCAGAAGGAAGGCTTATCTCTCCGAGTTGAATGCACACATCATAAAGAGGTTTCTGAGAATGCTTCTGCCTGGTTTATAAGTGAAGATATATCCTTTTCCACCATAGGCCTCAAAGCGCTCCAAATGAACACTTGCAGATTCTACAAAAAGAGTGTTTCAAAACTGCTCTTTCAAAAGAAGTGTTCAACTCTGTGGGGTGGATTCATACTACACAAAGCAGTTTCACAGAACGCTTCTGTTTAGTTTCTATGGGAAGATATTCCCGTTTCCAACGAAGGCCTGAAAGGGTTCCAAACAACCACTTGCAGATTTTGCAAAAATAGAGTTTCAAAACTGCTCTGTCAAAAGGAAGGCTTATCTCTCTGAGTTGAATGCAGACATCATAAAGAAGTTTCTGAGAATGCTTCTGCCTGGTTTATATGTGAAGACATTTCCTTTTCCACCATAGGCCTCAAAGCGCTCCAAATGAACACTTGCAGATTCTACAAAAAGAGTGTTTCATAACTGCTCTAGCAAAGGAAAGGTTCAACTCTGTGAGTTGAACACACACATCACAAAGCAGTTTGTGAGAATGCTTCTGTCCAGTTTTTATTGGAAGATATTCCCGCTTCTAACAAAGGCCTGAAAGAGCTCCAAATATCCAGTTGCAGATGCTGCAAAAAGACTCTTTCCAAACTGCTCCATGAAAAGGAAGGTTCAGCTCTGTGAGTTGAATGCACACATCATAAAGAAGTTTCAAAGAATGCTTCTGTCTAGGTTTTATGTGAAGATATTTCCTTTTCCACCATAGGCCTCAAAGCGCTCCAAATGAACACTTGCAGATTCTACAAAAAGAGCGTTTCAAAACTCTTCTTTCAAAAGAAGTGTTCAACTCTGTGAGGTGGATTCATACTTCACAAAGCAGTTTCACAGAACGCTTCTGTTTAGTTTTTATGGGAAGATATTCCCGTTTCCAACGAAGGCCTGAAAGGGCTCCAAATATCCACTTGCAGATTCTGCCAAAACAGAGTTTCAAAACTGCTCTATCAAAAGGAAGGCTTATCGCTCCGAGTTGAATGCACACATCATAAAGAGGTTTCTGAGAATGCTTCTGCCTGGTTTATAAGTGAAGATATATCCTTTTCCACCATAGGCCTCAAAGCGCTCCAAATGAACACTTGCAGATTCTACAAAAAGAGTGTTTCAAAACTGCTCTTTCAAAAGATGTGTTCAACTCTGTGAGGTGGATTCATACTTCACAAAGCAGTTTCACAGAACGCTTCTGTTTAGTTTCTATGGGAATATATTCCCGTTTCCAACGAAGGCCTGAAAGGGCTCCAAATAACCACTGGCAGATTCTGCAAAAATAGAGTTTCAAAACTGCTCTGTCAAAAGGAAGGCTTACCTCTCTGAGTTGAATGCAGACATCATAAAGAAGTTTCTGAGAATGCTTCTGCCTGGTTTATATGTGAAGATATTTCCTTTTCCACCATAGGCCTCAAAGCGCTCCAAATGAACACTTGCAGATTCTACAAAAAGAGTGTTTCATAACTGCTCTAGCAAAGGAAAGGTTCAACTCAGTGAGTTGAACACACACATCACAAAGCAGTTTGTGAGAATGCTTCTGTCCAGTTTTTATTGGAAGATATTCCCGCTTCTAACAAAGGCCTGAAAGAGCTCCAAATATCCACTTGCAGATGCTGCAAAAAGACTCTTTCCAAACTGCTCCATGAAAAGGAAGGTTCAACTCTGTGAGTTGAATGCACACATCATAAAGAAGTTTCAAAGAATGCTTCTGTCTAGGTTTTATGTGAAGATATTTCCTTTTCCACCATAGGCCTCAAAGCGCTCCAAATGAACACTTGCAGATTCTACAAAAAGAGTGTTTCAAAACTGATCTTTCAAAAGAAGTGTTCAACTCTGTGAGTTGGATTCATACTTCACAAAGCAGTTTCACAGAACGCTTCTGTTTAGTATTTATGGGAGGATATTCCCGTTTCCAACGAAGGCCTGAAAGGACTCCAAATATCCACTTGCAGATTCTGTAAAAACACAGTTTCAAAACTGCTCTATCAGAAGGAAGGCTTATCTCTCCGAGTTGAATGCACACATCATAAAGAGGTTTCTGAGAATGCTTCTGCCTGGTTTATAAGTGAAGATATATCCTTTTCCACCATAGGCCTCAAAGCGCTCCAAATGAACACTTGCAGATTCTACAAAAAGAGTGTTTCAAAACTGCTCTTTCAAAAGAAGTGTTCAACTCTGTGGGGTGGATTCATACTACACAAAGCAGTTTCACAGAACGCTTCTGTTTAGTTTCTATGGGAAGATATTCCCGTTTCCAACGAAGGCCTGAAAGGGTTCCAAACAACCACTTGCAGATTCTGCAAAAATAGAGTTTCAAAACTGCTCTGTCAAAAGGAAGGCTTATCTCTCTGAGTTGAATGCAGACATCATAAAGAAGTTTCTGAGAATGCTTCTGCCTGGTTTATATGTGAAGACATTTCCTTTTCCACCATAGGCCTCAAAGCGCTCCAAATGAACACTTGCAGATTCTACAAAAAGAGTGTTTCATAACTGCTCTAGCAAAGGAAAGGTTCAACTCTGTGAGTTGAACACACACATCACAAAGCAGTTTGTGAGAATGCTTCTGTCCAGTTTTTATTGGAAGATATTCCCGCTTCTAACAAAGGCCTGAAAGAGCTCCAAATATCCAGTTGCAGATGCTGCAAAAAGACTCTTTCCAAACTGCTCCATGAAAAGGAAGGTTCAGCTCTGTGAGTTGAATGCACACATCATAAAGAAGTTTCAAAGAATGCTTCTGTCTAGGTTTTATGTGAAGATATTTCCTTTTCCACCATAGGCCTCAAAGCGCTCCAAATGAACACTTGCAGATTCTACAAAAAGAGCGTTTCAAAACTCTTCTTTCAAAAGAAGTGTTCAACTCTGTGAGGTGGATTCATACTTCACAAAGCAGTTTCACAGAACGCTTCTGTTTAGTTTTTATGGGAAGATATTCCCGTTTCCAACGAAGGCCTGAAAGGGCTCCAAATATCCACTTGCAGATTCTGCCAAAACAGAGTTTCAAAACTGCTCTATCAAAAGGAAGGCTTATCGCTCCGAGTTGAATGCACACATCATAAAGAGGTTTCTGAGAATGCTTCTGCCTGGTTTATAAGTGAAGATATATCCTTTTCCACCATAGGCCTCAAAGCGCTCCAAATGAACACTTGCAGATTCTACAAAAAGAGTGTTTCAAAACTGCTCTTTCAAAAGATGTGTTCAACTCTGTGAGGTGGATTCATACTTCACAAAGCAGTTTCACAGAACGCTTCTGTTTAGTTTCTATGGGAATATATTCCCGTTTCCAACGAAGGCCTGAAAGGGCTCCAAATAACCACTGGCAGATTCTGCAAAAATAGAGTTTCAAAACTGCTCTGTCAAAAGGAAGGCTTACCTCTCTGAGTTGAATGCAGACATCATAAAGAAGTTTCTGAGAATGCTTCTGCCTGGTTTATATGTGAAGATATTTCCTTTTCCACCATAGGCCTCAAAGCGCTCCAAATGAACACTTGCAGATTCTACAAAAAGAGTGTTTCATAACTGCTCTAGCAAAGGAAAGGTTCAACTCTGTGAGTTGAACACACACATCACAAAGCAGTTTGTGAGAATGCTTCTGTCCAGTTTTTATGAGAAGATATTCCCGCTTCTAACAAAGGCCTGAAAGAGCTCCAAATATCCACTTGCAGATGCTGCAAAAAGACTCTTTCCAAACTGCTCCATGAAAAGGAAGGTTCAACTCTGTGAGTTGAATGCACACATCATAAAGAAGTTTCAAAGAATGCTTCTGTCTAGGTTTTATGTGAAGATATTTCCTTTTCCACCATAGGCCTCAAAGCGCTCCAAATGAACACTTGCAGATTCTACAAAAAGAGTGTTTCATCACTGCTCTTTCAAAAGAAGTGTTCAACTCTGTGAGTTGGATTCATACTTCACAAAGCAGTTTCACAGAACGCTTCTGTTTAGTTTTTATGGGAAGATATTCCCGTTTCCAACGAAGGCCTGAAAGGGCTCCAAATATCCACTTGCAAATTCGGCAAAAATAGAGTTTGAAAACTGCTCTGTCAAAAGGAAGGTTCAACTCTGTGAGTTGAATGCACACATCATAAAGAAGTTTCAAAGAATGCTTCTGTCTAGGTTGTATGTGAAGATATTTCCTTTTCCACCATAGGCCTCAAAGCGCTCCAAATGAACACTTGCAGATTCTACAAAAAGAGTGTTTCATAACTGCTCTAGCAAAGGAAAGGTTCAACTCTGTGAGTTGAACACACACATCACAAAGCAGTTTCTGAGAATGCTTCTGTCCAGTTTTTAATGGAAGATATTCCCGCTTCTAACAAAGGCCTGAAAGAGCTCCAAATATCCACTTGCAGATGCTGCAAAAAGACTCTTTCCAAACTGCTCCATGAAAAGGAATGTTCAACTCTGTGAGTTGAATGCACACATCATAATGAAGTTTCAAAGAATGCTTCTGTCTAGGTTTTATGTGAAGATATTTCCTTTTCCACCATAGGCCTCAAAGCGCTCCAAATGAACACTTGCAGATTCTACAAAAAGAGTGTTTCAAAACTGCTCTTTCAAAAGAAGTGTTCAAGTCTGTGAGTTGGATTCATACTTCACAAAGCAGCTTCACAGAACGCTTCTGTTTAGTTTTTATGGGAAGATATTCCCGTTTCCAACGAAGGCCTGAAATGGCTCCAAATAACCACTTGCAGATTCTTCAGAAACACAGTTTCAAAACTGCTCTATCAAAAGGAAGGCTTATCTCTCCGAGCTGAATGCACACATCATAAAGAGGTTTCTGAGAATGCTTCTCCCTGGTTTATAAGTGAAGATATTTCCTTTTCCACTATAGGCCTCAAAGCGCTCCAAATGAACACTTGCAGATTCTACAAAAAGAGTGTTTCAAAACAGCTCTTTCAAAGGAAGTGTTCAAGTCTGTGAGTTGGATTCATACTACACAAAGCAGTTTCACAGAACGCTTCTCTTTAGTTTTTATGGGAAGATATTCCCGTTTCCAACGAAGGCCTGAAAGGGCTCAAAATATCCACTTGCAGATTCTGCAAAAATAGAGTTTCAAAACTGCTCTGTTAAAAGGAAGGCTTATCTCTCTGAGTTGTATGCAGACATCATAAAGAGGTTTCTGAGAATGCTTCTGCCTGGTTTATATGTGAAGATATTTCCTTTTCCACCATAGGCCTCAAAGCGCTCCAAATGAACACTTGCAGATTCTACAAAAGGAGTGTTTCATAACTGCTCTAGCAAAGGAAATGATCAACTCTGTGAGTTGAACACACACATCACAAAGCAGTTTGTGAGAATGCTTCTCTCCAGTTTTTAAGAGAAGATATTCCCGCTTCTAACAAAGGCCTGAAAGAGCTCCAAATATCCACTTGCAGATGCTGCAAAAAGACTCTTTCCAAACTGCTCCATGAAAAGGAATGTTCAACTCTGTGAGTTGAATGCACACATCATAAAGAAGTTTCAAAGAATGCTTTTATCTAGGTTTTATGTGAAGATATTTCCTTTTCCACCATAGGCCTCAAAGCGCTCAAAAGGAACACTTGCAGATTCTACAAAAAGAGTGTTTCAAAACTGCTCTTTCAAAAGAAGTGTTCAACTCTGTGAGTTAGATTCATACTTCACAAAGCAGTTTCACAGAACGCTTCTGTTTAGTTTTATGGGAAGATATTCCCGTTTCCAACGAAGTCCTGAAAGGGCTCCAAATATCCACTTGCAAATTCGGCAAAAATAGAGTTTCAAAACTGCTCTGTCAAAAGGAAGGTTCAACTCTGTGAGTTGAATGCACACATCATAAAGAAGTTTCAAAGAATGCTTCTGTCTAGGTTTTATGTGAAGATATTTCCTTTTCCACCATAGGCCTCAAAGCGCTCCAAATGAACACTTGCAGATTCTACAAAAAGAGTGTTTCAAAACTGCTCTTTCAAAAGAAGTGTTCAACTCTGTGAGTTGGATTCATACTTCACAAAGCAGTTTCACAGAACGCTTCTGTTTAGCATTTATGGGAGGATATTCCCGTTTCCAACGAAGGCCTGAAAGGACTCCAAATATCCACTTGCAGATTCTGCAAAAACACAGTTTCAAAACTGCTCTATCAAAAGGAAGGCTTATCTCTCCGAGTTGAATGCACACATCATAAAGAGGTTTCTGAGAATGCTTCTGCCTGGTTTATATGTGAAGATATTTCCTTTTCCACCGTAGGCCTCAAAGCGCTCCAAATGAACACTTGCAGATTCTACAAAAAGAGTGTTTCATAACTGCTCTAGCAAAGGAAAGGTTGAACTCTGTGAGTTGAACACACACATCACAGGGCAGTTTGTGAGAATGCTTCTGTCCAGTTTTTATTGGAAGATATTCCCGCTTCTAACAAAGGCCTGAAAGAGCTCCAAATATCCACTTGCAGATGCTGCAAAAAGACTCTTTCCAAACTGCTCCATGAAAAGGAAGGTTCAACTCTGTGAGTGGAATGCACACATCATAAAGAAGTTTCAGAGAATGCTTCTGTCTAGGTTTTATGTGAAGATATTTCCTTTTCCACCATAGGCCTCAAAGCGCTCCAAATGAACACTTGCAGATTCTACAAAAAGAGTGTTTCAAAACTGCTATTTCAAAAGAAGTGTTCAACTCTGTGAGTTGGATTCATACTTCACAAAGCAGTTTCACAGAACGCTTCTGTTTAGTATTTTTGGGAAGATATTCCCGTTTCCAACGAAGGCCTGAAAGGACTCCAAATATAAACTTACAGATTCTGCAAAAACACAGTTTCAAAACTGCTCTATCAAAAGAAAGGCTTATCTCTCGGAGTTGAATGCACACATCATAAAGAGGTTTCTGAGAATGCTTCTGCCTGGTTTATAAGTGAAGATATTTCCTTTTCCACCATAGGCCTCAAAGCGCTCCAAATGAACACTTGCAGATTCTACAAAAAGAGCGTTTCAAAACTCTTCTTTCAAAAGAAGTGTTCAACTCTGTGAGTTGGATTCATACTTCACAAAGCAGTTTCACAGAACGCTTCTGTTTAGTTTTTATGGGAAGATATTCCCGTTTCCAAAGAAGGCCTGAAAAGGCTCCAAATATCCACTTGCAGATTCTGCCAAAACAGAGTTTCAAAACTGCTCTATCAAAAGGAAGGTTTATCGCTCCGAGTTGAATGCACACATCATAAAGAGTTTTCTGAGAATGCTTCTGCCTGGTTTATAAGTGAAGATATTTCCTTTTCCACCATAGGCCTCAAAGCGCTCCAAATGAACACTTGCAGATTCTACAAAAAGAGTGTTTCAAAACTGCTCTTTCAAAAGAAGTGTTCAACTCTGTGGGGTGGATTCATACTTCACAAAGCAGTTTCACAGAACGCTTCTGTTTAGTTTCTATGGGAAGATATTCCCGTTTCCAACGAAGGCCTGAATGAGCTCCAAATAACCACTTGCAGATTCTGCAAAAATAGAGTTTCAAAACTGCTCTGTCAAAAGGAAGGCTTATCTCTCTGAGTTGAATGCAGACATCATAAAGGAGTTTCTGAGAATGCTTCTGCCTGGTTTATATGTGAAGACATTTCCTTTTCCACCATAGGCCTCAAAGCGCTCCAAATGAACACTTGCAGATTCTACAAAAAGAGTGTTTCATAACTGCTCTAGCAAAGGAAAGGTTGAACTCTGTGAGTTGAACACACACATCACAAAGCACTTTGTGAGAATGCTTCTGTCCAGTTTTTATTGGAAGATATTCCCGCTTCTTACAAAGGCCTGAAAGAGCTCCAAATATCCACTTGCAGATGCTGCAAAAAGACTCTTTCCAAACTGCTCCGTGAAAAGGAAGGTTCAACTCTGTGAGTTGAATGCACACATCATAAAGAAGTTTCAAAGAATTCTTCTGTCTAGGTTTTATGTGAAGATATTTCCTTTTCCACCATAGGCCTCAAAGCGCTCCAAATGAACACTTGCAGATTCTACAAAAAGAGTGTTTCAAAACTGCTCTTTCAAAAGAAGTGTTCAACTCTGTGAGTTGGATTCATACTTCACAAAGCAGTTTCACAGAACGCTTCTGTTTAGTATTTATGGGAAGATATTCCCGTTTCCAACGAAGGCCTGAAAGGACTCCAAATATCCACTTGCAGATTCTGCAAAAACACAGTTTCAAAACTGCTCTAAAAAAAGGAAGACTTATCTCTCCGAGTTGAATGCACACATCATAAAGAGGTTTCTGAGAATGCTTCTGCCTGGTTTATAAGTGAAGATATTTCCTTTTCCACCATAGGCCTCAAAGCGCTCCAAATGAACACTTGCAGATTCTACAAAAAGAGGGTTTCAAAACTGCTCTTTCAAAAGAAGTGTTCAACTCTGTGAGTTGGATTCATACTACACAAAGCAGTTTCACAGAACGCTTCTCTTTAGTTTTTATGGGAAGATATTCCCGTTTCCAACGAAGGCCTGAAAGGGCTCCAAATATCCACTTGCAAATTCGGCAAAAATAGAGTTTCAAAACTGCTCTCTTAAAAGGAAGGCTTATCTCTCTTGGTTGAATGCAGACATCATAAAGAGGTTTCTGAGAATGCTTCTCCCTGGTTTATATGTGAAGATATTTCCTTTTCCACCATAGGCCTCAAAGCGCTCCAAATGAACACTTGCAGATTCTACAAAAGGAGTGTTTCATAACTGCTCTAGCAAAGGAAAGGTTCAACTCTGTGAGTTGAACACACACATCACAAAGCAGTTTGTGAGAATGCTTCTGTCCAGTTTTTATTGGAAGATATTCCCGCTTCTAACAAAGGCCTGAAAGAGCTCCAAATATCCACTTGCAGATGCTGCAAAAAGACTCTTTCCAAACTGCTCCATGAAAAGGAATGTTCAACTCTGTGAGTTGAATGCACACATCATAAAGAAGTTTCAAAGAATGCTTCTGTCTAGGTTTTATGTGAAGATATTTCCTTTTCCACCATAGGCCTCAAAGCGCTCCAAATGAACACTTGCAGATTCTACAAAAAGAGTGTTTCAAAACTGCTCTTTCAAAAGAAGTGTTCAACTCTGTGAGTTGGATTCATACTTCACAAAGCAGTTTCACAGAACGCTTCTGTTTAGTATTTATGGGAAGATATTCCCGTTTCCAACGAAGGCCTGAAAGGACTCCAAATATCCACTTGCAGATTCTGCAAAAACACAGTTTCAAAACTGCTCTATCAAAAGGAAGGCTTATCTCTCCGAGTTGAATGCACACATCATAAAGAGGTTTCTGAGAATGCTTCTGCCTGGTTTATAAGTGAAGATATATCCTTTTCCACCATAGGCCTCAAAGCGCTCCAAATGAACACTTGCAGATTCTACAAAAAGAGTGTTTCAAAACTGCTCTTTCAAAAGAAGTGTTCAACTCCGTGAGGTGGATTCACACTTCACAAAGCAGTTTCACAGAACGCTTCTGTTTAGTTTCTATGGGAATATATTCCCGTTTCCAACGAAGGCCTGAAAGGGCTCCAAATAACCACTTGCAGATTCTGCAAAAATAGAGTTTCAAAACTGCTCTGTCAAAAGGAAGGCTTATCTCTCTGAGTTGAATGCAGACGTCATAAAGAAGTTTCTGAGAATGCTTCTGCCTGGTTTATATGTGAAGATATTTCCTTTTCCACCATAGGCCTCAAAGCGCTCCAAATGAACACTTGCAGATTCTACAAAAAGAGTGTTTCATAACTGCTCTAGCAAAGGAAAGGTTCAACTCTGTGAGTTGAACACACACATCACAAAGCAGTTTGTGAGAATGCTTCTGTCCAGTTTTTAAGAGAAGATATTCCCGCTTCTAACAAAGGCCTGAAAGAGCTCCAAATATCCACTTGCAGATGCTGCAAAAAGACTCTTTCCAAACTGCTCCATGAAAAGGAAGGTTCAACTCTGTGAGTTGAATGCACACATCATAAAGAAGTTTCAAAGAATGCTTCTGTCTAGGTTTTATGTGAAGATATTTCCTTTTCCACCATAGGCCTCAAAGCGCTCCAAATGAACACTTGCAGATTCTACAAAAAGAGTGTTTCAAAACTGCTCTTTCAAAAGAAGTGTTCAGCTCTGTGAGTTGGATTCATACTTCACAAAGCAGTTTCACAGAACGCTTCTGTTTAGTATTTATGGGAAGATATTCCCGTTTCCAACGAAGGCCTGAAAGGACTCCAAATATCCACTTGCAGATTCTGCAAAAACACAGTTTCAAAACTGCTCTATCAAAAGGAAGGCTTATCTCTCCGAGTTGAATGCACACATCATAAAGAGGTTTCTGAGAATGCTTCTGCCTGGTTTATAAGTGAAGATATATCCTTTTCCACCATGGGCCTCAAAGCGCTCCAAATGAACACTTGCAGATTCTACAAAAAGAGTGTTTCAAAACTGCTCTTTCAAAAGAAGTGTTCAACTCTGTGAGGTGGATTCATACTTCACAAAGCAGTTTCACAGAACGCTTCTGTTTAGTTTCTATGGGAAGATATTCCCGTTTCCAACGAAGGCCTGAAAGGGCTCCAAATAACCACTTGCAGATTCTGCAAAAATAGAGTTTCAAAACTGCTCTGTCAAAAGGAAGGCTTATCTCTCTGAGTTGAATGCAGACATCATAAAGAAGTTTCTGAGAATGCTTCTGCCTGGTTTATATGTGAAGACATTTCCTTTTCCACCATAGGCCTCAAAGCGCTCCAAATGAACACTTGCAGATTCTACAAAAAGAGTGTTTCATAACTGCTCTAGCAAAGGAAAGGTTGAACTCTGTGAGTTGAACACACACATCACAAGGCAGTTTGTGAGAATGCTTCTGTCCAGTTTTTATTGGAAGATATTCCCGCTTCTAACAAAGGCCTGAAAGAGCTCCAAATATCCACTTGCAGATGCTGCAAAAAGACTCTTTCCAAACTGCTCCATGAAAAGGAAGGTTCAACTCTGTGAGTTGAATGCACACATCATAAAGAAGTTTCAGAGAATGCTTCTGTCTAGGTTTTATGTGAAGATATTTCCTTTTCCACCATAGGCCTCAAAGCGCTCCAAATGAACACTTGCAGATTCTACAAAAAGAGTGTTTCAAAACTGCTATTTCAAAAGAAGTGTTCAACTCTGTGAGTTGGATTCATACTTCACAAAGCAGTTTCACAGAACGCTTCTGTTTAGTATTTTTGGGAAGATATTCCCGTTTCCAACGAAGGCCTGAAAGGACTCCAAATATAAACTTACAGATTCTGCAAAAACACAGTTTCAAAACTGCTCTATCAAAAGAAAGGCTTATCTCTCGGAGTTGAATGCACACATCATAAAGAGGTTTCTGAGAATGCTTCTGCCTGGTTTATAAGTGAAGATATTTCCTTTTCCACCATAGGCCTCAAAGCGCTCCAAATGAACACTTGCAGATTCTACAAAAAGAGCGTTTCAAAACTCTTCTTTCAAAAGAAGTGTTCAACTCTGTGAGTTGGATTCATACTTCACAAAGCAGTTTCACAGAACGCTTCTGTTTAGTTTTTATGGGAAGATATTCCCGTTTCCAAAGAAGGCCTGAAAAGGCTCCAAATATCCACTTGCAGATTCTGCCAAAACAGAGTTTCAAAACTGCTCTATCAAAAGGAAGGTTTATCGCTCCGAGTTGAATGCACACATCATAAAGAGTTTTCTGAGAATGCTTCTGCCTGGTTTATAAGTGAAGATATTTCCTTTTCCACCATAGGCCTCAAAGCGCTCCAAATGAACACTTGCAGATTCTACAAAAAGAGTGTTTCAAAACTGCTCTTTCAAAAGAAGTGTTCAACTCTGTGGGGTGGATTTATACTTCACAAAGCAGTTTCACAGAACGCTTCTGTTTAGTTTCTATGGGAAGATATTCCCGTTTCCAACGAAGGCCTGAATGGGCTCCAAATAACCACTTGCAGATTCTGCAAAAATAGAGTTTCAAAACTGCTCTGTCAAAAGGAAGGCTTATCTCTCTGAGTTGAATGCAGACATCATAAAGGAGTTTCTGAGAATGCTTCTGCCTGGTTTATATGTGAAGACATTTCCTTTTCCACCATAGGCCTCAAAGCGCTCCAAATGAACACTTGCAGATTCTACAAAAAGAGTGTTTCATAACTGCTCTAGCAAAGGAAAGGTTGAACTCTGTGAGTTGAACACACACATCACAAAGCAGTTTGTGAGAATGCTTCTGTCCAGTTTTTATTGGAAGATATTCCCGCTTCTTACAAAGGCCTGAAAGAGCTCCAAATATCCACTTGCAGATGCTGCAAAAAGACTCTTTCCAAACTGCTCCATGAAAAGGAAGGTTCAACTCTGTGAGTTGAATGCACACATCATAAAGAAGTTTCAAAGAATGCTTCTGTCTAGGTTTTATGTGAAGATATTTCCTTTTCCACCATAGGCCTCAAAGCGCTCCAAATGAACACTTGCAGATTCTACAAAAAGAGTGTTTCAAAACTGCTCTTTCAAAAGAAGTGTTCAACTCTGTGAGTTGGATTCATACTTCACAAAGCAGTTTCACAGAACGCTTCTGTTTAGTATTTATGGGAAGATATTCCCGTTTCCAACGAAGGCCTGAAAGGACTCCAAATATCCACTTGCAGATTCTGCAAAAACACAGTTTCAAAACTGCTCTAAAAAAAGGAAGACTTATCTCTCCGAGTTGAATGCACACATCATAAAGAGGTTTCTGAGAATGCTTCTGCCTGGTTTATAAGTGAAGATATTTCCTTTTCCACCATAGGCCTCAAAGCGCTCCAAATGAACACTTGCAGATTCTACAAAAAGAGTGTTTCAAAACAGCTCTTTCAAAGGAAGTGTTCAACTCTGTGAGTTGGATTTATACTACACAAAGCAGTTTCACAGAACGCTTCTGTTTAGTTTTTATGGGAAGATATTCCCGTTTCCAACGAAGGCCTGAAAGGGCTCCAAATATCCACTTGCAAATTCTGCAAAAATAGAGTTTCAAAACTGCTCTGCCAAAAGGAAGGCTTATCTCTCTGAGTTGAATGCAGACATCATAAAGAGGTTTCTGAGAATGCTTCTCCCTGGTTTATATGTGAAGATATTTCCTTTTCCACCGTAGGTCTCAAAGCGCTCCAAATGAACACTTGCAGATTCTACAAAAAGAGTGTTCATAACTGCTCTAGCAAAGGAAAGGTTCAACTCTGTGAGTTGAACACACACATCACAAAGCAGTTTGTGAGAATGCTTCTGTCCAGTTTTTATTGGAAGGTATTCCCGCTTCTAACAAAGGCCTGAAAGAGCTCCAAATATCCACTTGCAGATGCTGCAAAAAGACTCTTTCCAAACTGCTCCATGAAAAGGAATGTTCAACTCTGTGAGTTGAATGCACACATCATAAAGAAGTTTCAAAGAATGCTTCTGTCTAGGTTTTATGTGAAGATATTTCCTTTTCCACCATAGGCCTCAAAGCGCTCCAAATGAACACTTGCAGATTCTACAAAAAGAGTGTTTCAAAACTGCTCTTTCAAAAGAAGTGTTCAACTCTGTGAGTTGGATTCACACTTCACAAAGCAGTTTCACAGAACGCTTCTGTTTAGTATTTATGGGAAGATATTCCCGCTTCCAACGAAGGCCTGAAAGGACTCCAAATATCCACTTCCAGATTCTGCAAAAACACAGTTTCAAAACTGCTCTATCAAAAGGAAGGCTTATCTCTCCGAGTTGAATGCACACATCATAAAGAGGTTTCTGAGAATGCTTCTGCCTGGTTTATAAGTGAAGATATATCCTTTTCCACCATAGGCCTCAAAGCGCTCCAAATGAACACTTGCAGATTCTACAAAAAGAGTGTTTCAAAACTGCTCTTTCAAAAGAAGTGTTCAACTCTGTGAGGTGGATTCATACTTCACAAAGCAGTTTCACAGAACGCTTCTGTTTAGTTTTTATGGGAAGATATTCCCGTTTCCAACGAAGGCCTGAAAGGGCTCCAAATATCCACTTGCAAATTCTGCAAAAATACAGTTTCAAAACTGCTCTGTCAAAAGGAAGGCTTATCTCTCTGAGTTGAATGCAGACATCATAAAGAGGTTTCTGAGAATGCTTCTGCCTGGTTTATATGTGAAGATATTTCCTTTTCCACCGTAGGTCTCAAAGCGCTCCAAATGAACACTTGCAGATTCTACAAAAAGAGTGTTCATAACTGCTCTAGCAAAGGAAAGGTTCAACTCTGTGAGTTGAACACACACATCACAAAGCAGTTTGTGAGAATGCTTCTGTCCAGTTTTTATTGGAAGATATTCCCGCTTCTAACAAAGGCCTGAAAGAGCTCCAAATATCCACTTGCAGATGCTGCAAAAAGACTCTTTCCAAACTGCTCCATGAAAAGGAAGGTTCAACTCTGTGAGTTGAATGCACACATCATAAAGAAGTTTCAAAGAATGCTTCTGTCTAGGTTTTATGTGAAGATATTTCCTTTTCCACCATAGGCCTCAAAGCGCTCCAAATGAACATTTGCAGACTCTACAAAAAGAGTGTTTCAAAACTGCTCTTTCAAAAGAAGTGTTCAACTCTGTGAGTTGGATTCATACTTCACAAAGCAGTTTCACAGAACGCTTCTGTTTAGTATTTTTGGGAAGATATTCCCGTTTCCAACGAAGGCCTGAAAGGACTCCAAATATCCACTTGCAGATTCTGCAAAAACACAGTTTCAAAACTGCTCTATCAAAAGAAAGGCTTATCTCTCCGAGTTGAATGCACACATCATAAAGAGGTTTCTGAGAATGCTTCTGCCTGGTTTATAAGTGAAGATATTTCCTTTTCCACCATAGGCCTCAAAGCGCTCCAAATGAACACTTGCAGATTCTACAAAAAGAGCGTTTCAAAACTCTTCTTTCAAAAGAAGTGTTCAACTCTGTGAGGTGGATTCATACTTCACAAAGCAGTTTCACAGAACGCTTCTGTTTAGTTTTTATGGGAAGATATTCCCGTTTCCAACGAAGGCCTGAAAGGGCTCCAAATATCCACTTGCAGATTCTGCCAAAACAGAGTTTCAAAACTGCTCTATCAAAAGGAAGGCTTATCACTCCGAGTTGAATGCACACATCATAAAGAGTTTTCTGAGAATGCTTCTGCCTGGTTTATAAGTGAAGATATTTCCTTTTCCACCATAGGCCTCAAAGCGCTCCAAATGAACACTTGCAGATTCTACAAAAAGAGTGTTTCAAAACAGCTCTTTCAAAGGAAGTGTTCAACTCTGTGAGTTGGATTCATACTACACAAAGCAGTTTCACAGAACGCTTCTGTTTAGTTTTTATGGGAAGATATTCCCGTTTCCAACGAAGGCCTGAAAGGGCTCCAAATATCCACTTGCAAATTCTGCAAAAATAGAGTTTCAAAACTGCTCTGCCAAAAGGAAGGCTTATCTCTCTGAGTTGAATGCAGACATCATAAAGAGGTTTCTGAGAATGCTTCTCCCTGGTATATATGTGAAGATATTTCCTTTTCCACCGTAGGTCTCAAAGCGCTCCAAATGAACACTTGCAGATTCTACAAAAAGAGTGTTCATAACTGCTCTAGCAAAGGAAAGGTTCAACTCTGTGAGTTGAACACACACATCACAAAGCAGTTTGTGAGAATGCTTCTGTCCAGTTTTTATTGGAAGATATTCCCGCTTCTAACAAAGGCCTGAAAGAGCTCCAAATATCCACTTGCAGATGCTGCAAAAAGACTCTTTCCAAACTGCTCCATGAAAAGGAATGTTCAACTCTGTGAGTTGAATGCACACATCATAAAGAAGTTTCAAAGAATGCTTCTGTCTAGGTTTTATGTGAAGATATTTCCTTTTCCACCATAGGCCTCAAAGCGCTCCAAATGAACACTTGCAGATTCTACAAAAAGAGTGTTTCAAAACTGCTCTTTCAAAAGAAGTGTTCAACTCTGTGAGTTGGATTCATACTTCACAAAGCAGTTTCACAGAACGCTTCTGTTTAGTATTTATGGGAAGATATTCCCGCTTCCAACGAAGGCCTGAAAGGACTCCAAATATCCACTTCCAGATTCTGCAAAAACACAGTTTCAAAACTGCTCTATCAAAAGGAAGGCTTATCTCTCCGAGTTGAATGCACACATCATAAAGAGGTTTCTGAGAATGCTTCTGCCTGGTTTATAAGTGAAGATATATCCTTTTCCACCATAGGCCTCAAAGCGCTCCAAATGAACACTTGCAGATTCTACAAAAAGAGTGTTTCAAAACTGCTCTTTCAAAAGAAGTGTTCAACTCTGTGAGGTGGATTCATACTTCACAAAGCAGTTTCACAGAACGCTTCTGTTTAGTTTCTATGGGAATATATTCCCGTTTCCAACGAAGGCCTGAAAGGGCTCCAAATAACCACTTGCAGATTCTGCAAAAATAGAGTTTCAAAACTGCTCTGTCAAAAGGAAGGCTTATCTCTCTGAGTTGAATGCAGACATCATAAAGAAGTTTCTGAGAATGCTTCTGCCTGGTTTATATGTGAAGATATTTCCTTTTCCACCATAGGCCTCAAAGCGCTCCAAATGAACACTTGCAGATTCTACAAAAAGAGTGTTTCATAACTGCTCTAGCAAAGGAAAGGTTCAACTCTCTGAGTTGAACACACACATCACAAAGCAGTTTGTGAGAATGCTTCTGTCCAGTTTTTATTGGAAGATATTCCCGCTTCTAACAAAGGCCTGAAAGAGCTCCAAATATCCACTTGCAGATGCTGCAAAAAGACTCTTTCCAAACTGCTCCATGAAAAGGAAGGTTCAACTCTGTGAGTTGAATGCACACATCATAAAGAAGTTTCAAAGAATGCTTCTGTCTAGGTTTTATGTGAAGATATTTCCTTTTCCACCATAGGCCTCAAAGCGCTCCAAATGAACACTTGCAGATTCTACAAAAAGAGTGTTTCAAAACTGCTCTTTCAAAAGAAGTGTTCAACTCTGTGAGTTGGATTCATACTTCACAAAGCAGTTTCACAGAACGCTTCTGTTTAGTATTTATGGGAGGATATTCCCGTTTCCAACGAAGGCCTGAAAGGACTCCAAATATCCACTTGCAGATTCTGCAAAAACACAGTTTCAAAACTGCTCTATCAAAAGGAAGGCTTATCTCTCCGAGTTGAATGCACACATCATAAAGAGGTTTCTGAGAATGCTTCTGCCTGGTTTATAAGTGAAGATATATCCTTTTCCACCATAGGCCTCAAAGCGCTCCAAATGAACACTTGCAGATTCTACAAAAAGAGTGTTTCAAAACTGCTCTTTCAAAAGAAGTGTTCAACTCTGTGAGGTGGATTCATACTACACAAAGCAGTTTCACAAAACGCTTCTGTTTAGTTTCTATGGGAAGATATTCCCGTTTCCAACGAAGGCCTGAAAGGGCTCCAAATAACCACTTGCAGATTCTGCAAAAATAGAGTTTCAAAACTGCTCTGTCAAAAGGAAGGCTTATCTCTCTGAGTTGAATGCAGACATCATAAAGAAGTTTCTGAGAATGCTTCTGCCTGGTTTATATGTGAAGACATTTCCTTTTCCACCATAGGCCTCAAATCGCTCCAAATGAACACTTGCAGATTCTACAAAAAGAGTGTTTCATAACTGCTCTAGCAAAGGAAAGGTTCAACTCTGTGAGTTGAACACACACATCACAAAGCAGTTTGTGAGAATGCTTCTGTCCAGTTTTTATTGGAAGATATTCCCGCTTCTAACAAAGGTCTGGAAGAGCTCCAAATATCCACTTGCAGATGCTGCAAAAAGACTCTTTCCAAACTGCTCCATGAAAAGGAAGGTTCAACTCTGTGAGTTGAATGCACACATCATAAAGAAGTTTCAAAGAATGCTTCTGTCTAGGTTTTATGTGAAGATATTTCCTTTTCCACCATAGGCCTCAAAGCGCTCCAAATGAACATTTGCAGACTCTACAAAAAGAGTGTTTCAAAACTGCTCTTTCAAAAGAAGTGTTCAACTCTGTGAGTTGGATTCATACTTCACAAAGCAGTTTCACAGAACGCTTCTGTTTAGTATTTTTGGGAAGATATTCCCGTTTCCAACGAAGGCCTGAAAGGACTCCAAATATCCACTTGCAGATTCTGCAAAAACACAGTTTCAAAACTGCTCTATCAAAAGAAAGGCTTATCTCTCCGAGTTGAATGCACACATCATAAAGAGGTTTCTGAGAATGCTTCTGCCTGGTTTATAAGTGAAGATATTTCCTTTTCCACCATAGGCCTCAAAGCGCTCCAAATGAACACTTGCAGATTCTACAAAAAGAGCGTTTCAAAACTCTTCTTTCAAAAGAAGTGTTCAACTCTGTGAGGTGGATTCATACTTCACAAAGCAGTTTCACAGAACGCTTCTGTTTAGTTTTTATGGGAAGATATTCCCGTTTCCAACGAAGGCCTGAAAGGGCTCCAAATATCCACTTGCAGATTCTGCCAAAACAGAGTTTCAAAACTGCTCTATCAAAAGGAAGGCTTATCGCTCCGAGTTGAATGCACACATCATAAAGGGTTTTCTGAGAATGCTTCTGCCTGGTTTATAAGTGAAGATATTTCCTTTTCCACCATAGGCCTCAAAGCGCTCCAAATGAACACTTGCAGATTCTACAAAAAGAGTGTTTCAAAACAGCTCTTTCAAAGGAAGTGTTCAACTCTGTGAGTTGGATTCATACTACACAAAGCAGTTTCACAGAACGCTTCTGTTTAGTTTTTATGGGAAGATATTCCCGTTTCCAACGAAGGCCTGAAAGGGCTCCAAATATCCACTTGCAAATTCTGCAAAAATAGAGTTTCAAAACTGCTCTGCCAAAAGGAAGGCTTATCTCTCTGAGTTGAATGCAGACATCATAAAGAGGTTTCTGAGAATGCTTCTCCCTGGTTTATATGTGAAGATATTTCCTTTTCCACCGTAGGTCTCAAAGCGCTCCAAATGAACACTTGCAGATTCTACAAAAAGAGTGTTCATAACTGCTCTAGCAAAGGAAAGGTTCAACTCTGTGAGTTGAACACACACATCACAAAGCAGTTTGTGAGAATGCTTCTGTCCAGTTTTTATTGGAAGATATTCCCGCTTCTAACAAAGGCCTGAAAGAGCTCCGAATATCCACTTGCAGATGCTGCAAAAAGACTCTTTCCAAACTGCTCCATGAAAAGGAATGTTCAATTCTGTGAGTTGAATGCACACATCATAAAGAAGTTTCAAAGAATGCTTCTGTCTAGGTTTTATGTGAAGATATTTCCTTTTCCACCATAGGCCTCAAAGCGCTCCAAATGAACACTTGCAGATTCTACAAAAAGAGTGTTTCAAAACTGCTCTTTCAAAAGAAGTGTTCAACTCTGTGAGTTGGATTCATACTTCACAAAGCAGTTTCACAGAACGCTTCTGTTTAGTATTTATGGGAAGATATTCCCGCTTCCAACGAAGGCCTGAAAGGACTCCAAATATCCACTTCCAGATTCTGCAAAAACACAGTTTCAAAACTGCTCTATCAAAAGGAAGGCTTATCTCTCCGAGTTGAATGCACACATCATAAAGAGGTTTCTGAGAATGCTTCTGCCTGGTTTATAAGTGAAGATATATCCTTTTCCACCATAGGCCTCAAAGCGCTCCAAATGAACACTTGCAGATTCTACAAAAAGAGTGTTTCAAAACTGCTCTTTCAAAAGAAGTGTTCAACTCTGTGAGGTGGATTCATACTTCACAAAGCAGTTTCACAGAACGCTTCTGTTTAGTTTCTATGGGAATATATTCCCGTTTCCAACGAAGGCCTGAAAGGGCTCCAAATAACCACTTGCAAATTCGGCAAAAATAGAGTTTCAAAACTGCTCTGTCAAAAGGAAGGCTTATCTCTCTGAGTTGAATGCAGACATCATAAAGAAGTTTCTGAGAATGCTTCTGCCTGGTTTATATGTGAAGATATTTCCTTTTCCACCATAGGCCTCAAAGCGCTCCAAATGAACACTTGCAGATTCTACAAAAAGAGTGTTTCATAACTGCTCTAGCAAAGGAAAGGTTCAACTCTCTGAGTTGAACACACACATCACAAAGCAGTTTGTGAGAATGCTTCTGTCCAGTTTTTATTGGAAGATATTCCCGCTTCTAACAAAGGCCTGAAAGAGCTCCAAATATCCACTTGCAGATGCTGCAAAAAGACTCTTTCCAAACTGCTCCATGAAAAGGAAGGTTCAACACTGTGAGTTGAATGCACACATCATAAAGAAGTTTCAAAGAATGCTTCTGTCTAGGTTTTATGTGAAGATATTTCCTTTTCCACCATAGGCCTCAAAGCGCTCCAAATGAACACTTGCAGATTCTACAAAAAGAGTGTTTCAAAACTGCTCTTTCAAAAGAAGTGTTCAACTCTGTGAGTTGGATTCATACTTCACAAAGCAGTTTCACAGAACGCTTCTGTTTAGTATTTATGGGAGGATATTCCCGTTTCCAACGAAGGCCTGAAAGGACTCCAAATATCCACTTGCAGATTCTGCAAAAACACAGTTTCAAAACTGCTCTATCAAAAGGAAGGCTTATCTCTCCGAGTTGAATGCACACATCATAAAGAGGTTTCTGAGAATGCTTCTGCCTGGTTTATAAGTGAAGATATATCCTTTTCCACCATAGGCCTCAAAGCGCTCCAAATGAACACTTGCAGATTCTACAAAAAGAGTGTTTCAAAACTGCTCTTTCAAAAGAAGTGTTCAACTCTGTGAGGTGGATTCATACTACACAAAGCAGTTTCACAGAACGCTTCTGTTTAGTTTCTATGGGAAGATATTCCCGTTTCCAACGAAGGCCTGAAAGGGCTCCAAATAACCACTTGCAGATTCTGCAAAAATAGAGTTTCAAAACTGCTCTGTCAAAAGGAAGGCTTATCTCTCTGAGTTGAATGCAGACATCATAAAGAAGTTTCTGAGAATGCTTCTGCCTGGTTTATATGTGAAGACATTTCCTTTTCCACCATAGGCCTCAAATCGCTCCAAATGAACACTTGCAGATTCTACAAAAAGAGTGTTTCATAACTGCTCTAGCAAAGGAAAGGTTCAACTCTGTGAGTTGAACACACACATCACAAAGCAGTTTGTGAGAATGCTTCTGTCCAGTTTTTATTGGAAGATATTCCCGCTTCTAACAAAGGTCTGAAAGAGCTCCAAATATCCACTTGCAGATGCTGCAAAAAGACTCTTTCCAAACTGCTCCATGAAAAGGAAGGTTCAACTCTGTGAGTTGAATGCACACATCATAAAGAAGTTTCAAAGAATGCTTCTGTCTAGGTTTTATGTGAAGATATTTCCTTTTCCACCATAGGCCTCAAAGCGCTCCAAATGAACATTTGCAGACTCTACAAAAAGAGTGTTTCAAAACTGCTCTTTCAAAAGAAGTGTTCAACTCTGTGAGTTGGATTCATACTTCACAAAGCAGTTTCACAGAACGCTTCTGTTTAGTATTTTTGGGAAGATATTCCCGTTTCCAACGAAGGCCTGAAAGGACTCCAAATATCCACTTGCAGATTCTGCAAAAACACAGTTTCAAAACTGCTCTATCAAAAGAAAGGCTTATCTCTCCGAGTTGAATGCACACATCATAAAGAGGTTTCTGAGAATGCTTCTGCCTGGTTTATAAGTGAAGATATTTCCTTTTCCACCATAGGCCTCAAAGCGCTCCAAATGAACACTTGCAGATTCTACAAAAAGAGCGTTTCAAAACTCTTCTTTCAAAAGAAGTGTTCAACTCTGTGAGGTGGATTCATACTTCACAAAGCAGTTTCACAGAACGCTTCTGTTTAGTTTTTATGGGAAGATATTCCCGTTTCCAACGAAGGCCTGAAAGGGCTCCAAATATCCACTTGCAGATTCTGCCAAAACAGAGTTTCAAACTGCTCTATCAAAAGGAAGGCTTATCGCTCCGAGTTGAATGCACACATCATAAAGAGTTTTCTGAGAATGCTTCTGCCTGGTTTATAAGTGAAGATATTTCCTTTTCCACCATAGGCCTCAAAGCGCTCCAAATGAACACTTGCAGATTCTACAAAAAGAGTGTTTCAAAACAGCTCTTTCAAAGGAAGTGTTCAACTCTGTGAGTTGGATTCATACTACACAAAGCAGTTTCACAGAACGCTTCTGTTTAGTTTTTATGGGAAGATATTCCCGTTTCCAACGAAGGCCTGAAAGGGCTCCAAATATCCACTTGCAAATTCTGCAAAAATAGAGTTTCAAAACTGCTCTGCCAAAAGGAAGGCTTATCTCTCTGAGTTGAATGCGGACATCATAAAGAGGTTTCTGAGAATGCTTCTCCCTGGTTTATATGTGAAGATATTTCCTTTTCCACCGTAGGTCTCAAAGCGCTCCAAATGAACACTTGCAGATTCTACAAAAAGAGTGTTCATAACTGCTCTAGCAAAGGAAAGGTTCAACTCTGTGAGTTGAACACACACATCACAAAGCAGTTTGTGAGAATGCTTCTGTCCAGTTTTTATTGGAAGATATTCCCGCTTCTAACAAAGGCCTGAAAGAGCTCCAAATATCCACTTGCAGATGCTGCAAAAAGACTCTTTCCAAACTGCTCCATGAAAAGGAATGTTCAACTCTGTGAGTTGAATGCACACATCATAAAGAAGTTTCAAAGAATGCTTCTGTCTAGGTTTTATGTGAAGATATTTCCTTTTCCACCATAGGCCTCAAAGCGCTCCAAATGAACACTTGCAGATTCTACAAAAAGAGTGTTTCAAAACTGCTCTTTCAAAAGAAGTGTTCAACTCTGTGAGTTGGATTCATACTTCACAAAGCAGTTTCACAGAACGCTTCTGTTTAGTATTTATGGGAAGATATTCCCGCTTCCAACGAAGGCCTGAAAGGACTCCAAATATCCACTTCCAGATTCTGCAAAAACACAGTTTCAAAACTGCTCTATCAAAAGGAAGGCTTATCTCTCCGAGTTGAATGCACACATCATAAAGAGGTTTCTGAGAATGCTTCTGCCTGGTTTATAAGTGAAGATATATCCTTTTCCACCATAGGCCTCAAAGCGCTCCAAATGAACACTTGCAGATTCTACAAAAAGAGTGTTTCAAAACTGCTCTTTCAAAAGAAGTGTTCAACTCTGTGAGGTGGATTCATACTTCACAAAGCAGTTTCACAGAACGCTTCTGTTTAGTTTCTATGGGAATATATTCCCGTTTCCAACGAAGGCCTGAAAGGGCTCCAAATAACCACTTGCAGATTCTGCAAAAATAGAGTTTCAAAACTGCTCTGTCAAAAGGAAGGCTTATCTCTCTGAGTTGAATGCAGACATCATAAAGAAGTTTCTGAGAATGCTTCTGCCTGGTTTATATGTGAAGATATTTCCTTTTCCACCATAGGCCTCAAAGCGCTCCAAATGAACACTTGCAGATTCTACAAAAAGAGTGTTTCATAACTGCTCTAGCAAAGGAAAGGTTCAACTCTCTGAGTGGAACACACACATCACAAAGCAGTTTGTGAGAATGCTTCTGTCCAGTTTTTATTGGAAGATATTCCCGCTTCTAACAAAGGCCTGAAAGAGCTCCAAATATCCACTTGCAGATGCTGCAAAAAGACTCTTTCCAAACTGCTCCATGAAAAGGAAGGTTCAACTCTGTGAGTTGAATGCACACATCATAAAGAAGTTTCAAAGAATGCTTCTGTCTAGGTTTTATGTGAAGATATTTCCTTTTCCACCATAGGCCTCAAAGCGCTCCAAATGAACACTTGCAGATTCTACAAAAAGAGTGTTTCAAAACTGCTCTTTCAAAAGAAGTGTTCAACTCTGTGAGTTGGATTCATACTTCACAAAGCAGTTTCACAGAACGCTTCTGTTTAGTATTTATGGGAGGATATTCCCGTTTCCAACGAAGGCCTGAAAGGACTCCAAATATCCACTTGCAGATTCTGCAAAAACACAGTTTCAAAACTGCTCTATCAAAAGGAAGGCTTATCTCTCCGAGTTGAATGCACACATCATAAAGAGGTTTCTGAGAATGCTTCTGCCTGGTTTATAAGTGAAGATATATCCTTTTCCACCATAGGCCTCAAAGCGCTCCAAATGAACACTTGCAGATTCTACAAAAAGAGTGTTTCAAAACTGCTCTTTCAAAAGAAGTGTTCAACTCTGTGAGGTGGATTCATACTACACAAAGCAGTTTCACAGAACGCTTCTGTTTAGTTTCTATGGGAAGATATTCCCGTTTCCAACGAAGGCCTGAAAGGGCTCCAAATAACCACTTGCAGATTCTGCAAAAATAGAGTTTCAAAACTGCTCTGTCAAAAGGAAGGCTTATCTCTCTGAGTTGAATGCAGACATCATAAAGAAGTTTCTGAGAATGCTTCTGCCTGGTTTATATGTGAAGACATTTCCTTTTCCACCATAGGCCTCAAATCGCTCCAAATGAACACTTGCAGATTCTACAAAAAGAGTGTTTCATAACTGCTCTAGCAAAGGAAAGGTTCAACTCTGTGAGTTGAACACACACATCACAAAGCAGTTTGTGAGAATGCTTCTGTCCAGTTTTTATTGGAAGATATTCCCGCTTCTAACAAAGGTCTGAAAGAGCTCCAAATATCCACTTGCAGATGCTGCAAAAAGACTCTTTCCAAACTGCTCCATGAAAAGGAAGGTTCAACTCTGTGAGTTGAATGCACACATCATAAAGAAGTTTCAAAGAATGCTTCTGTCTAGGTTTTATGTGAAGATATTTCCTTTTCCACCATAGGCCTCAAAGCGCTCCAAATGAACATTTGCAGACTCTACAAAAAGAGTGTTTCAAAACTGCTCTTTCAAAAGAAGTGTTCAACTCTGTGAGTTGGATTCATACTTCACAAAGCAGTTTCACAGAACGCTTCTGTTTAGTATTTTTGGGAAGATATTCCCGTTTCCAACGAAGGCCTGAAAGGACTCCAAATATCCACTTGCAGATTCTGCAAAAACACAGTTTCAAAACTGCTCTATCAAAAGAAAGGCTTATCTCTCCGAGTTGAATGCACACATCATAAAGAGGTTTCTGAGAATGCTTCTGCCTGGTTTATAAGTGAAGATATTTCCTTTTCCACCATAGGCCTCAAAGCGCTCCAAATGAACACTTGCAGATTCTACAAAAAGAGCGTTTCAAAACTCTTCTTTCAAAAGAAGTGTTCAACTCTGTGAGGTGGATTCATACTTCACAAAGCAGTTTCACAGAACGCTTCTGTTTAGTTTTTATGGGAAGATATTCCCGTTTCCAACGAAGGCCTGAAAGGGCTCCAAATATCCACTTGCAGATTCTGCCAAAACAGAGTTTCAAAACTGCTCTATCAAAAGGAAGGCTTATCGCTCCGAGTTGAATGCACACATCATAAAGAGTTTTCTGAGAATGCTTCTGCCTGGTTTATAAGTGAAGATATTTCCTTTTCCACCATAGGCCTCAAAGCGCTCCAAATGAACACTTGCAGATTCTACAAAAAGAGTGTTTCAAAACAGCTCTTTCAAAGGAAGTGTTCAACTCTGTGAGTTGGATTCATACTACACAAAGCAGTTTCACAGAACGCTTCTGGTTAGTTTTTATGGGAAGATATTCCCGTTTCCAACGAAGGCCTGAAAGGGCTCCAAATATCCACTTGCAAATTCTGCAAAAATAGAGTTTCAAAACTGCTCTGCCAAAAGGAAGGCTTATCTCTCTGAGTTGAATGCAGACATCATAAAGAGGTTTCTGAGAATGCTTCTCCCTGGTTTATATGTGAAGATATTTCCTTTTCCACCGTAGGTCTCAAAGCGCTCCAAATGAACACTTGCAGATTCTACAAAAAGAGTGTTCATAACTGCTCTAGCAAAGGAAAGGTTCAACTCTGTGAGTTGAACACACACATCACAAAGCAGTTTGTGAGAATGCTTCTGTCCAGTTTTTATTGGAAGATATTCCCGCTTCTAACAAAGGCCTGAAAGAGCTCCAAATATCCACTTGCAGATGCTGCAAAAAGACTCTTTCCAAACTGCTCCATGAAAAGGAATGTTCAACTCTGTGAGTTGAATGCACACATCATAAAGAAGTTTCAAAGAATGCTTCTGTCTAGGTTTTATGTGAAGATATTTCCTTTTCCACCATAGGCCTCAAAGCGCTCCAAATGAACACTTGCAGATTCTACAAAAAGAGTGTTTCAAAACTGCTCTTTCAAAAGAAGTGTTCAACTCTGTGAGTTGGATTCATACTTCACAAAGCAGTTTCACACAACGCTTCTGTTTAGTATTTATGGGAAGATATTCCCGCTTCCAACGAAGGCCTGAAAGGACTCCAAATATCCACTTCCAGATTCTGCAAAAACACAGTTTCAAAACTGCTCTATCAAAAGGAAGGCTTATCTCTCCGAGTTGAATGCACACATCATAAAGAGGTTTCTGAGAATGCTTCTGCCTGGTTTATAAGTGAAGATATATCCTTTTCCACCATAGGCCTCAAAGCGCTCCAAATGAACACTTGCAGATTCTACAAAAAGAGTGTTTCAAAACTGCTCTTTCAAAAGAAGTGTTCAACTCTGTGAGGTGGATTCATACTACACAAAGCAGTTTCACAGAACGCTTCTGTTTAGTTTCTATGGGAATATATTCCCGTTTCCAACGAAGGCCTGAAAGGGCTCCAAATAACCACTTGCAGATTCTGCAAAAATAGAGTTTCAAAACTGCTCTGTCAAAAGGAAGGCTTATCGCTCTGAGTTGAATGCAGACATCATAAAGAAGTTTCTGAGAATGCTTCTGCCTGGTTTATATGTGAAGATATTTCCTTTTCCACCATAGGCCTCAAAGCGCTCCAAATGAACACTTGCAGATTCTACAAAAAGAGTGTTTCATAACTGCTCTAGCAAAGGAAAGGTTCAACTCTCTGAGTTGAACACACACATCACAAAGCAGTTTGTGAGAATGCTTCTGTCCAGTTTTTATTGGAAGATATTCCCGCTTCTAACAAAGGCCTGAAAGAGCTCCAAATATCCACTTGCAGATGCTGCAAAAAGACTCTTTCC
This sequence comes from Pongo pygmaeus, assembly GCF_028885625.2. Taxonomy (NCBI): domain Eukaryota; kingdom Metazoa; phylum Chordata; class Mammalia; order Primates; family Hominidae; genus Pongo; species Pongo pygmaeus. The sequence continues at coordinate 25,246,055 of NC_085930.1, forward strand.
AAACTGCTCCATGAAAAGGAAGGTTCAACTCTGTGAGTTGAATGCACACATCATAAAGAAGTTTCAAAGAATGCTTCTGTCTAGGTTTTATGTGAAGATATTTCCTTTTCCACCATAGGCCTCAAAGCGCTCCAAATGAACACTTGCAGATTCTACAAAAAGAGTGTTTCAAAACTGCTCTTTCAAAAGAAGTGTTCAACTCTGTGAGTTGGATTCATACTTCACAAAGCAGTTTCACAGAACGCTTCTGTTTAGTATTTATGGGAGGATATTCCCGTTTCCAACGAAGGCCGGAAAGGACTCCAAATATCCACTTGCAGATTCTGCAAAAACACAGTTTCAAAACTGCTCTATCAAAAGGAAGGCTTATCTCTCCGAGTTGAATGCACACATCATAAAGAGGTTTCTGAGAATGCTTCTGCCTGGTTTATAAGTGAAGATATATCCTTTTCCACCATAGGCCTCAAAGCGCTCCAAATGAACACTTGCAGATTCTACAAAAAGAGTGTTTCAAAACTGCTCTTTCAAAAGAAGTGTTCAACTCTGTGAGGTGGATTCATACTACACAAAGCAGTTTCACAGAACGCTTCTGTTTAGTTTCTATGGGAAGATATTCCCGTTTCCAACGAAGGCCTGAAAGGGCTCCAAATAACCACTTGCAGATTCTGCAAAAATAGAGTTTCAAAACTGCTCTGTCAAAAGGAAGGCTTATCTCTCTGAGTTGAATGCAGACATCATAAAGAAGTTTCTGAGAATGCTTCTGCCTGGTTTATATGTGAAGACATTTCCTTTTCCACCATAGGCCTCAAATCGCTCCAAATGAACACTTGCAGATTCTACAAAAAGAGTGTTTCATAACTGCTCTAGCAAAGGAAAGGTTCAACTCTGTGAGTTGAACACACACATCCCAAAGCAGTTTGTGAGAATGCTTCTGTCCAGTTTTTATTGGAAGATATTCCCGCTTCTAACAAAGGTCTGAAAGAGCTCCAAATACCCACTTGCAGATGCTGCAAAAAGACTCTTTCCAAACTGCTCCATGAAAAGGAAGGTTCAACTCTGTGAGTTGAATGCACACATCATAAAGAAGTTTCAAAGAATGCTTCTGTCTAGGTTTTATGTGAAGATATTTCCTTTTCCACCATAGGCCTCAAAGCGCTCCAAATGAACATTTGCAGACTCTACAAAAAGAGTGTGTCAAAACTGCTCTTTCAAAAGAAGTGTTCAACTCTGTGAGTTGGATTCATACTTCACAAAGCAGTTTCACAGAACGCTTCTGTTTAGTATTTTTGGGAAGATATTCCCGTTTCCAACGAAGGCCTGAAAGGACTCCAAATATCCACTTGCAGATTCTGCAAAAACACAGTTTCAAAACTGCTCTATCAAAAGAAAGGCTTATCTCTCCGAGTTGAATGCACACATCATAAAGAGGTTTCTGAGAATGCTTCTGCCTGGTTTATAAGTGAAGATATTTCCTTTTCCACCATAGGCCTCAAAGCGCTCCAAATGAACACTTGCAGATTCTACAAAAAGAGCGTTTCAAAACTCTTCTTTCAAAAGAAGTGTTCAACTCTGTGAGGTGGATTCATACTTCACAAAGCAGTTTCACAGAACGCTTCTGTTTAGTTTTTATGGGAAGATATTCCCGTTTCCAACGAAGGCCTGAAAGGGCTCCAAATATCCACTTGCAGATTCTGCCAAAACAGAGTTTCAAAACTGCTCTATCAAAAGGAAGGCTTATCGCTCCGAGTTGAATGCACACATCATAAAGAGTTTTCTGAGAATGCTTCTGCCTGGTTTATAAGTGAAGATATTTCCTTTTCCACCATAGGCCTCAAAGCGCTCCAAATGAACACTTGCAGATTCTACAAAAAGAGTGCTTCAAAACAGCTCTTTCAAAGGAAGTGTTCAACTCTGTGAGTTGGATTCATACTACACAAAGCAGTTTCACAGAACGCTTCTGGTTAGTTTTTATGGGAAGATATTCCCGTTTCCAACGAAGGCCTGAAAGGGCTCCAAATATCCACTTGCAAATTCTGCAAAAATAGAGTTTCAAAACTGCTCTGCCAAAAGGAAGGCTTATCTCTCTGAGTTGAATGCAGACATCATAAAGAGGTTTCTGAGAATGCTTCTCCCTGGTTTATATGTGAAGATATTTCCTTTTCCACCGTAGGTCTCAAAGCGCTCCAAATGAACACTTGCAGATTCTACAAAAAGAGTGTTCATAACTGCTCTAGCAAAGGAAAGGTTCAACTCTGTGAGTTGAACACACACATCACAAAGCAGTTTGTGAGAATGCTTCTGTCCAGTTTTTATTGGAAGATATTCCCGCTTCTAACAAAGGCCTGAAAGAGCTCCAAATATCCACTTGCAGATGCTGCAAAAAGACTCTTTCCAAACTGCTCCATGAAAAGGAATGTTCAACTCTGTGAGTTGAATGCACACATCATAAAGAAGTTTCAAAGAATGCTTCTGTCTAGGTTTTATGTGAAGATATTTCCTTTTCCACCATAGGCCTCAAAGCGCTCCAAATGAACACTTGCAGATTCTACAAAAAGAGTGTTTCAAAACTGCTCTTTCAAAAGAAGTGTTCAACTCTGTGAGTTGGATTCATACTTCACAAAGCAGTTTCACAGAACGCTTCTGTTTAGTATTTATGGGAAGATATTCCCGTTTCCAACGAAGGCCTGAAAGGACTCCAAATATCCACTTGCAGATTCTGCAAAAACACAGTTTCAAAACTGCTCTATCAAAAGGAAGGCTTATCTCTCCGAGTTGAATGCACACATCATAAAGAGGTTTCTGAGAATGCTTCTGCCTGGTTTATAAGTGAAGATATATCCTTTTCCACCATAGGCCTCAAAGCGCTCCAAATGAACACTTGCAGATTCTACAAAAAGAGTGTTTCAAAACTGCTCTTTCAAAAGAAGTGTTCAACTCCGTGAGGTGGATTCACACTTCACAAAGCAGTTTCACAGAACGCTTCTGTTTAGTTTCTATGGGAATATATTCCCGTTTCCAACGAAGGCCTGAAAGGGCTCCAAATAACCACTTGCAGATTCTGCAAAAATAGAGTTTCAAAACTGCTCTGTCAAAAGGAAGGCTTATCTCTCTGAGTTGAATGCAGACGTCATAAAGAAGTTTCTGAGAATGCTTCTGCCTGGTTTATATGTGAAGATATTTCCTTTTCCACCATAGGCCTCAAAGCGCTCCAAATGAACACTTGCAGATTCTACAAAAAGAGTGTTTCATAACTGCTCTAGCAAAGGAAAGGTTCAACTCTGTGAGTTGAACACACACATCACAAAGCAGTTTGTGAGAATGCTTCTGTCCAGTTTTTAAGAGAAGATATTCCCGCTTCTAACAAAGGCCTGAAAGAGCTCCAAATATCCACTTGCAGATGCTGCAAAAAGACTCTTTCCAAACTGCTCCATGAAAAGGAAGGTTCAACTCTGTGAGTTGAATGCACACATCATAAAGAAGTTTCAAAGAATGCTTCTGTCTAGGTTTTATGTGAAGATATTTCCTTTTCCACCATAGGCCTCAAAGCGCTCCAAATGAACACTTGCAGATTCTACAAAAAGAGTGTTTCAAAACTGCTCTTTCAAAAGAAGTGTTCAGCTCTGTGAGTTGGATTCATACTTCACAAAGCAGTTTCACAGAACGCTTCTGTTTAGTATTTATGGGAAGATATTCCCGTTTCCAACGAAGGCCTGAAAGGACTCCAAATATCCACTTGCAGATTCTGCAAAAACACAGTTTCAAAACTGCTCTATCAAAAGGAAGGCTTATCTCTCCGAGTTGAATGCACACATCATAAAGAGGTTTCTGAGAATGCTTCTGCCTGGTTTATAAGTGAAGATATATCCTTTTCCACCATGGGCCTCAAAGCGCTCCAAATGAACACTTGCAGATTCTACAAAAAGAGTGTTTCAAAACTGCTCTTTCAAAAGAAGTGTTCAACTCTGTGAGGTGGATTCATACTTCACAAAGCAGTTTCACAGAACGCTTCTGTTTAGTTTCTATGGGAAGATATTCCCGTTTCCAACGAAGGCCTGAAAGGGCTCCAAATAACCACTTGCAGATTCTGCAAAAATAGAGTTTCAAAACTGCTCTGTCAAAAGGAAGGCTTATCTCTCTGAGTTGAATGCAGACATCATAAAGAAGTTTCTGAGAATGCTTCTGCCTGGTTTATATGTGAAGACATTTCCTTTTCCACCATAGGCCTCAAAGCGCTCCAAATGAACACTTGCAGATTCTACAAAAAGAGTGTTTCATAACTGCTCTAGCAAAGGAAAGGTTGAACTCTGTGAGTTGAACACACACATCACAAGGCAGTTTGTGAGAATGCTTCTGTCCAGTTTTTATTGGAAGATATTCCCGCTTCTAACAAAGGCCTGAAAGAGCTCCAAATATCCACTTGCAGATGCTGCAAAAAGACTCTTTCCAAACTGCTCCATGAAAAGGAAGGTTCAACTCTGTGAGTTGAATGCACACATCATAAAGAAGTTTCAGAGAATGCTTCTGTCTAGGTTTTATGTGAAGATATTTCCTTTTCCACCATAGGCCTCAAAGCGCTCCAAATGAACACTTGCAGATTCTACAAAAAGAGTGTTTCAAAACTGCTATTTCAAAAGAAGTGTTCAACTCTGTGAGTTGGATTCATACTTCACAAAGCAGTTTCACAGAACGCTTCTGTTTAGTATTTTTGGGAAGATATTCCCGTTTCCAACGAAGGCCTGAAAGGACTCCAAATATAAACTTACAGATTCTGCAAAAACACAGTTTCAAAACTGCTCTATCAAAAGAAAGGCTTATCTCTCGGAGTTGAATGCACACATCATAAAGAGGTTTCTGAGAATGCTTCTGCCTGGTTTATAAGTGAAGATATTTCCTTTTCCACCATAGGCCTCAAAGCGCTCCAAATGAACACTTGCAGATTCTACAAAAAGAGCGTTTCAAAACTCTTCTTTCAAAAGAAGTGTTCAACTCTGTGAGTTGGATTCATACTTCACAAAGCAGTTTCACAGAACGCTTCTGTTTAGTTTTTATGGGAAGATATTCCCGTTTCCAAAGAAGGCCTGAAAAGGCTCCAAATATCCACTTGCAGATTCTGCCAAAACAGAGTTTCAAAACTGCTCTATCAAAAGGAAGGTTTATCGCTCCGAGTTGAATGCACACATCATAAAGAGTTTTCTGAGAATGCTTCTGCCTGGTTTATAAGTGAAGATATTTCCTTTTCCACCATAGGCCTCAAAGCGCTCCAAATGAACACTTGCAGATTCTACAAAAAGAGTGTTTCAAAACTGCTCTTTCAAAAGAAGTGTTCAACTCTGTGGGGTGGATTCATACTTCACAAAGCAGTTTCACAGAACGCTTCTGTTTAGTTTCTATGGGAAGATATTCCCGTTTCCAACGAAGGCCTGAATGGGCTCCAAATAACCACTTGCAGATTCTGCAAAAATAGAGTTTCAAAACTGCTCTGTCAAAAGGAAGGCTTATCTCTCTGAGTTGAATGCAGACATCATAAAGGAGTTTCTGAGAATGCTTCTGCCTGGTTTATATGTGAAGACATTTCCTTTTCCACCATAGGCCTCAAAGCGCTCCAAATGAACACTTGCAGATTCTACAAAAAGAGTGTTTCATAACTGCTCTAGCAAAGGAAAGGTTGAACTCTGTGAGTTGAACACACACATCACAAAGCAGTTTGTGAGAATGCTTCTGTCCAGTTTTTATTGGAAGATATTCCCGCTTCTTACAAAGGCCTGAAAGAGCTCCAAATATCCACTTGCAGATGCTGCAAAAAGACTCTTTCCAAACTGCTCCATGAAAAGGAAGGTTCAACTCTGTGAGTTGAATGCACACATCATAAAGAAGTTTCAAAGAATGCTTCTGTCTAGGTTTTATGTGAAGATATTTCCTTTTCCACCATAGGCCTCAAAGCGCTCCAAATGAACACTTGCAGATTCTACAAAAAGAGTGTTTCAAAACTGCTCTTTCAAAAGAAGTGTTCAACTCTGTGAGTTGGATTCATACTTCACAAAGCAGTTTCACAGAACGCTTCTGTTTAGTATTTATGGGAAGATATTCCCGTTTCCAACGAAGGCCTGAAAGGACTCCAAATATCCACTTGCAGATTCTGCAAAAACACAGTTTCAAAACTGCTCTAAAAAAAGGAAGACTTATCTCTCCGAGTTGAATGCACACATCATAAAGAGGTTTCTGAGAATGCTTCTGCCTGGTTTATAAGTGAAGATATTTCCTTTTCCACCATAGGCCTCAAAGCGCTCCAAATGAACACTTGCAGATTCTACAAAAAGAGGGTTTCAAAACTGCTCTTTCAAAAGAAGTGTTCAACTCTGTGAGTTGGATTCATACTACACAAAGCAGTTTCACAGAACGCTTCTCTTTAGTTTTTATGGGAAGATATTCCCGTTTCCAACGAAGGCCTGAAAGGGCTCCAAATATCCACTTGCAAATTCGGCAAAAATAGAGTTTCAAAACTGCTCTCTTAAAAGGAAGGCTTATCTCTCTGGGTTGAATGCAGACATCATAAAGAGGTTTCTGAGAATGCTTCTCCCTGGTTTATATGTGAAGATATTTCCTTTTCCACCATAGGCCTCAAAGCGCTCCAAATGAACACTTGCAGATTCTACAAAAGGAGTGTTTCATAACTGCTCTAGCAAAGGAAAGGTTCAACACTGTGAGTTGAACACACACATCACAAAGCAGTTTGTGAGAATGCTTCTGTCCAGTTTTTATTGGAAGATATTCCCGCTTCTAACAAAGGCCTGAAAGAGCTCCAAATATCCACTTGCAGATGCTGCAAAAAGACTCTTTCCAAACTGCTCCATGAAAAGGAATGTTCAACTCTGTGAGTTGAATGCACACATCATAAAGAAGTTTCAAAGAATGCTTCTGTCTAGGTTTTATGTGAAGATATTTCCTTTTCCACCATAGGCCTCAAAGCGCTCCAAATGAACACTTGCAGATTCTACAAAAAGAGTGTTTCAAAACTGCTCTTTCAAAAGAAGTGTTCAACTCTGTGAGTTGGATTCATACTTCACAAAGCAGTTTCACAGAACGCTTCTGTTTAGTATTTATGGGAAGATATTCCCGTTTCCAACGAAGGCCTGAAAGGACTCCAAATATCCACTTGCAGATTCTGCAAAAACACAGTTTCAAAACTGCTCTATCAAAAGGAAGGCTTATCTCTCCGAGTTGAATGCACACATCATAAAGAGGTTTCTGAGAATGCTTCTGCCTGGTTTATAAGTGAAGATATATCCTTTTCCACCATAGGCCTCAAAGCGCTCCAAATGAACACTTGCAGATTCTACAAAAAGAGTGTTTCAAAACTGCTCTTTCAAAAGAAGTGTTCAACTCCGTGAGGTGGATTCACACTTCACAAAGCAGTTTCACAGAACGCTTCTGTTTAGTTTCTATGGGAACATATTCCCGTTTCCAACGAAGGCCTGAAAGGGCTCCAAATAACCACTTGCAGATTCTGAAAAATAGAGTTTCAAAACTGCTCTGTCAAAAGGAAGGCTTATCTCTCTGAGTTGAATGCAGACATCATAAAGAAGTTTCTGAGAATGCTTCTGCCTGGTTTATATGTGAAGATATTTCCTTTTCCACCATAGGCCTCAAAGCGCTCCAAATGAACACTTGCAGATTCTACAAAAAGAGTGTTTCATAACTGCTCTAGCAAAGGAAAGGTTCAACTCTGTGAGTTGAACACACACATCACAAAGCAGTTTGTGAGAATGCTTCTGTCCAGTTTTTAAGAGAAGATATTCCCGCTTCTAACAAAGGCCTGAAAGAGCTCCAAATATCCACTTGCAGATGCTGCAAAAAGACTCTTTCCAAACTGCTCCATGAAAAGGAAGGTTCAACTCTGTGAGTTGAATGCACACATCATAAAGAAGTTTCAAAGAATGCTTCTGTCTAGGTTTTATGTGAAGATATTTCCTTTTCCACCATAGGCCTCAAAGCGCTCCAAATGAACACTTGCAGATTCTACAAAAAGAGTGTTTCAAAACTGCTCTTTCAAAAGAAGTGTTCAAGTCTGTGAGTTGGATTCATACTTCACAAAGCAGTTTCACAGAACGCTTCTGTTTAGTATTTATGGGAAGATATTCCCGTTTCCAACGAAGGCCTGAAAGGACTCCAAATATCCACTTGCAGATTCTGCAAAAACACAGTTTCAAAACTGCTCTATCAAAAGGAAGGCTTATCTCTCCGAGTTGAATGCACACATCATAAAGAGGTTTCTGAGAATGCTTCTGCCTGGTTTATAAGTGAAGATATATCCTTTTCCACCATGGGCCTCAAAGCGCTCCAAATGAACACTTGCAGATTCTACAAAAAGAGTGTTTCAAAACTGCTCTTTCAAAAGAAGTGTTCAACTCTGTGAGGTGGATTCATACTTCACAAAGCAGTTTCACAGAACGCTTCTGTTTAGTTTCTATGGGAAGATATTCCCGTTTCCAACGAAGGCCTGAAAGGGCTCCAAATAACCACTTGCAGATTCTGCAAAAATAGAGTTTCAAAACTGCTCTGTCAAAAGGAAGGCTTATCTCTCTGAGTTGAATGCAGACATCATAAAGAAGTTTCTGAGAATGCTTCTGCCTGGTTTATATGTGAAGACATTTCCTTTTCCACCATAGGCCTCAAAGCGCTCCAAATGAACACTTGCAGATTCTACAAAAAGAGTGTTTCATAACTGCTCTAGCAAAGGAAAGGTTGAACTCTGTGAGTTGAACACACACATCACAAGGCAGTTTGTGAGAATGCTTCTGTCCAGTTTTTATTGGAAGATATTCCCGCTTCTAACAAAGGCCTGAAAGAGCTCCAAATATCCACTTGCAGATGCTGCAAAAAGACTCTTTCCAAACTGCTCCATGAAAAGGAAGGTTCAACTCTGTGAGTTGAATGCACACATCATAAAGAAGTTTCAGAGAATGCTTCTGTCTAGGTTTTATGTGAAGATATTTCCTTTTCCACCATAGGCCTCAAAGCGCTCCAAATGAACACTTGCAGATTCTACAAAAAGAGTGTTTCAAAACTGCTATTTCAAAAGAAGTGTTCAACTCTGTGAGTTGGATTCATACTTCACAAAGCAGTTTCACAGAACGCTTCTGTTTAGTATTTTTGGGAAGATATTCCCGTTTCCAACGAAGGCCTGAAAGGACTCCAAATATAAACTTACAGATTCTGCAAAAACACAGTTTCAAAACTGCTCTATCAAAAGAAAGGCTTATCTCTCGGAGTTGAATGCACACATCATAAAGAGGTTTCTGAGAATGCTTCTGCCTGGTTTATAAGTGAAGATATTTCCTTTTCCACCATAGGCCTCAAAGCGCTCCAAATGAACACTTGCAGATTCTACAAAAAGAGCGTTTCAAAACTCTTCTTTCAAAAGAAGTGTTCAACTCTGTGAGTTGGATTCATACTTCACAAAGCAGTTTCACAGAACGCTTCTGTTTAGTTTTTATGGGAAGATATTCCCGTTTCCAAAGAAGGCCTGAAAAGGCTCCAAATATCCACTTGCAGATTCTGCCAAAACAGAGTTTCAAAACTGCTCTATCAAAAGGAAGGTTTATCGCTCCGAGTTCAATGCACACATCATAAAGAGTTTTCTGAGAATGCTTCTGCCTGGTTTATAAGTGAAGATATTTCCTTTTCCACCATAGGCCTCAAAGCGCTCCAAATGAACACTTGCAGATTCTACAAAAAGAGTGTTTCAAAACAGCTCTTTCAAAGGAAGTGTTCAACTCTGTGAGTTGGATTCATACTACACAAAGCAGTTTCACAGAACGCTTCTGTTTAGTTTTTATGGGAAGATATTCCCGTTTCCAACGAAGGCCTGAAAGGGCTCCAAATATCCACTTGCAAATTCTGCAAAAATAGAGTTTCAAAACTGCTCTGCCAAAAGGAAGGCTTATCTCTCTGAGTTGAATGCAGACATCATAAAGAGGTTTCTGAGAATGCTTCTCCCTGGTTTATATGTGAAGATATTTCCTTTTCCACCGTAGGTCTCAAAGCGCTCCAAATGAACACTTGCAGATTCTACAAAAAGAGTGTTCATAACTGCTCTAGCAAAGGAAAGGTTCAACTCTGTGAGTTGAACACACACATCACAAAGCAGTTTGTGAGAATGCTTCTGTCCAGTTTTTATTGGAAGATATTCCCGCTTCTAACAAAGGCCTGAAAGAGCTCCAAATATCCACTTGCAGATGCTGCAAAAAGACTCTTTCCAAACTGCTCCATGAAAAGGAAGGTTCAACTCTGTGAGTTGAATGCACACATCATAAAGAGGTTTCTGAGAATGCTTCTGCCTGGTTTATAAGTGAAGATATATCCTTTTCCACCATGGGCCTCAAAGCGCTCCAAATGAACACTTGCAGATTCTCCAAAAAGAGTGTTTCAAAACTGCTCTTTCAAAAGAAGTGTTCAACTCTGTGAGGTGGATTCATACTTCACAAAGCAGTTTCACAGAACGCTTCTGTTTAGTTTCTATGGGAAGATATTCCCGTTTCCAACGAAGGCCTGAAAGGGCTCCAAATAACCACTTGCAGATTCTGCAAAAATAGAGTTTCAAAACTGCTCTGTCAAAAGGAAGGCTTATCTCTCTGAGTTGAATGCAGACATCATAAAGAAGTTTCTGAGAATGCTTCTGCCTGGTTTATATGTGAAGACATTTCCTTTTCCACCATAGGCCTCAAAGCGCTCCAAATGAACACTTGCAGATTCTACAAAAAGTGTGTTTCATAACTGCTCTAGCAAAGGAAAGGTTGAACTCTGTGAGTTGAACACACACATCACAAGGCAGTTTGTGAGAATGCTTCTGTCCAGTTTTTATTGGAAGATATTCCCGCTTCTAACAAAGGCCTGAAAGAGCTCCAAATATCCACTTGCAGATGCTGCAAAAAGACTCTTTCCAAACTGCTCCATGAAAAGGAAGGTTCAACTCTGTGAGTTGAATGCACACATCATAAAGAAGTTTCAGAGAATGCTTCTGTCTAGGTTTTATGTGAAGATATTTCCTTTTCCACCATAGGCCTCAAAGCGCTCCAAATGAACACTTGCAGATTCTACAAAAAGAGTGTTTCAAAACTGCTATTTCAAAAGAAGTGTTCAACTCTGTGAGTTGGATTAATACTTCACAAAGCAGTTTCACAGAACGCTTCTGTTTAGTATTTTTGGGAAGATATTCCCGTTTCCAACGAAGGCCTGAAAGGACTCCAAATATAAACTTACAGATTCTGCAAAAACACAGTTTCAAAACTGCTCTATCAAAAGAAAGGCTTATCCCTCGGAGGTGAATGCACACATCATAAAGAGGTTTCTGAGAATGCTTCTGCCTGGTTTATAAGTGAAGATATTTCCTTTTCCACCATAGGCCTCAAAGCGCTCCAAATGAACACTTGCAGATTCTACAAAAAGAGCGTTTCAAAACTCTTCTTTCAAAAGAAGTGTTCAACTCTGTGAGTTGGATTCATACTTCACAAAGCAGTTTCACAGAACGCTTCTGTTTAGTTTTTATGGGAAGATATTCCCGTTTCCAAAGAAGGCCTGAAAAGGCTCCAAATATCCACTTGCAGATTCTGCCAAAACAGAGTTTCAAAACTGCTCTATCAAAAGGAAGGTTTATCGCCCCGAGTTGAATGCACACATCATAAAGAGTTTTCTGAGAATGCTTCTGCCTGGTTTATAAGTGAAGATATTTCCTTTTCCACCATAGGCCTCAAAGCGCTCCAAATGAACACTTGCAGATTCTACAAAAAGAGTGTTTCAAAACTGCTCTTTCAAAAGAAGTGTTCAACTCTGTGGGGTGGATTCATACTTCACAAAGCAGTTTCACAGAACGCTTCTGTTTAGTTTCTAAGGGAAGATATTCCCGTTTCCAACGAAGGCCTGAATGGGCTCCAAATAACCACTTGCAGATTCTGCAAAAATAGAGTTTCAAAACTGCTCTGTCAAAAGGAAGGCTTATCTCTCTGAGTTGAATGCAGACATCATAAAGGAGTTTCTGAGAATGCTTCTGCCTGGTTTATATGTGAAGACATTTCCTTTTCCACCATAGGCCTCAAAGCGCTCCAAATGAACACTTGCAGATTCTACAAAAAGAGTGTTTCATAACTGCTCTAGGAAAGGAAAGGTTGAACTCTGTGAGTTGAACACACACATCACAAAGCAGTTTGTGAGAATGCTTCTGTCCAGTTTTTATTGGAAGATATTCCCGCTTCTTACAAAGGCCTGAAAGAGCTCCAAATATCCACTTGCAGATGCTGCAAAAAGACTCTTTCCAAACTGCTCCATGAAAAGGAAGGTTCAACTCTGTGAGTTGAATGCACACATCATAAAGAAGTTTCAAAGAATGCTTCTGTCTAGGTTTTATGTGAAGATATTTCCTTTTCCACCATAGGCCTCAAAGCGCTCCAAATGAACACTTGCAGATTCTACAAAAAGAGTGTTTCAAAACTGCTCTTTCAAAAGAAGTGTTCAACTCTGTGAGTTGGATTCATACTTCACAAAGCAGTTTCACAGAACGCTTCTGTTTAGTATTTATGGGAAGATATTCCCGTTTCCAACGAAGGCCTGAAAGGACTCCAAATATCCACTTGCAGATTCTGCAAAAACACAGTTTCAAAACTGCTCTAAAAAAAGGAAGACTTATCTCTCCGAGTTGAATGCACACATCATAAAGAGGTTTCTGAGAATGCTTCTGCCTGGTTTATAAGTGAAGATATTTCCTTTTCCACCATAGGCCTCAAAGCGCTCCAAATGAACACCTGCAGATTCTACAAAAAGAGGGTTTCAAAACTGCTCTTTCAAAAGAAGTGTTCAACTCTGTGAGTTGGATTCATACTACACAAAGCAGTTTCACAGAACGCTTCTGTTTAGTTTTTATGGGAAGATATTCCCGTTTCCAACGAAGGCCTGAAAGGGCTCCAAATATCCACTTGCAAATTCGGCAAAAATAGAGTTTCAAAACTGCTCTCTTAAAAGGAAGGCTTATCTCTCTGGGTTGAATGCAGACATCATAAAGAGGTTTCTGAGAATGCTTCTCCCTGGTTTATATGTGAAGATATTTCCTTTTCCACCATAGGCCTCAAAGCGCTCCAAATGAACACTTGCAGATTCTACAAAAGGAGTGTTTCATAACTGCTCTAGCAAAGGAAAGGTTCAACTCTGTGAGTTGAACACACACATCACAAAGCAGTTTGTGAGAATGCTTCTGTCCAGTTTTTATTGGAAGATATTCCCGCTTCTAACAAAGGCCTGAAAGAGCTCCAAATATCCACTTGCAGATGCTGCAAAAAGACTCTTTCCAAACTGCTCCATGAAAAGGAATGTTCAACTCTGTGAGTTGAATGCACACATCATAAAGAAGTTTCAAAGAATGCTTCTGTCTAGGTTTTATGTGAAGATATTTCCTTTTCCACCATAGGCCTCAAAGCGCTCCAAATGAACACTTGCAGATTCTACAAAAAGAGTGTTTCAAAACTGCTCTTTCAAAAGAAGTGTTCAACTCTGTGAGTTGGATTCATACTTCACAAAGCAGTTTCACAGAACGCTTCTGTTTAGTATTTATGGGAAGATATTCCCGTTTCCAACGAAGGCCTGAAAGGACTCCAAATATCCACTTGCAGATTCTGCAAAAACACAGTTTCAAAACTGCTCTATCAAAAGGAAGGCTTATCTCTCCGAGTTGAATGCACACATCATAAAGAGGTTTCTGAGAATGCTTCTGCCTGGTTTATAAGTGAAGATATATCCTTTTCCACCATAGGCCTCAAAGCGCTCCAAATGAACACTTGCAGATTCTACAAAAAGAGTGTTTCAAAACAGCTCTTTCAAAGGAAGTGTTCAACTCTGTGAGTTGGATTTATACTACACAAAGCAGTTTCACAGAACGCTTCTGTTTAGTTTTTATGGGAAGATATTCCCGTTTCCAACGAAGGCCTGAAAGGGCTCCAAATATCCACTTGCAAATTCTGCAAAAATAGAGTTTCAAAACTGCTCTGCCAAAAGGAAGGCTTATCTCTCTGAGTTGAATGCAGACATCATAAAGAGGTTTCTGAGAATGCTTCTCCCTGGTTTATATGTGAAGATATTTCCTTTTCCACCGTAGGTCTCAAAGCGCTCCAAATGAACACTTGCAGATTCTACAAAAAGAGTGTTCATAACTGCTCTAGCAAAGGAAAGGTTCAACTCTGTGAGTTGAACACACACATCACAAAGCAGTTTGTGAGAATGCTTCTGTCCAGTTTTTATTGGAAGATATTCCCGCTTCTAACAAAGGCCTGAAAGAGCTCCAAATATCCACTTGCAGATGCTGCAAAAAGACTCTTTCCAAACTGCTCCATGAAAAGGAATGTTCAACTCTGTGAGTTGAATGCACACATCATAAAGAAGTTTCAAAGAATGCTTCTGTCTAGGTTTTATGTGAAGATATTTCCTTTTCCACCATAGGCCTCAAAGCGCTCCAAATGAACACTTGCAGATTCTACAAAAAGAGTGTTTCAAAACTGCTCTTTCAAAAGAAGTGTTCAACTCTGTGAGTTGGATTCATACTTCACAAAGCAGTTTCACAGAACGCTTCTGTTTAGTATTTATGGGAAGATATTCCCGCTTCCAACGAAGGCCTGAAAGGACTCCAAATATCCACTTCCAGATTCTGCAAAAACACAGTTTCAAAACTGCTCTATCAAAAGGAAGGCTTATCTCTCCGAGTTGAATGCACACATCATAAAGAGGTTTCTGAGAATGCTTCTGCCTGGTTTATAAGTGAAGATATATCCTTTTCCACCATAGGCCTCAAAGCGCTCCAAATGAACACTTGCAGATTCTACAAAAAGAGTGTTTCAAAACTGCTCTTTCAAAAGAAGTGTTCAACTCTGTGAGGTGGATTCATACTTCACAAAGCAGTTTCACAGAACGCTTCTGTTTAGTTTCTATGGGAATATATTCCCGTTTCCAACGAAGGCCTGAAAGGGCTCCAAATATCCACTTGCAAATTCGGCAAAAATAGAGTTTCAAAACTGCTCTCTTAAAAGGAAGGCTTATCTCTCTGGGTTGAATGCAGACATCATAAAGAGGTTTCTGAGAATGCTTCTCCCTGGTTTATATGTGAAGATATTTCCTTTTCCACCATAGGCCTCAAAGCGCTCCAAATGAACACTTGCAGATTCTACAAAAGGAGTGTTTCATAACTGCTCTAGCAAAGGAAAGGTTCAACTCTGTGAGTTGAACACACACATCACAAAGCAGTTTGTGAGAATGCTTCTGTCCAGTTTTTATTGGAAGATATTCCCGCTTCTAACAAAGGCCTGAAAGAGCTCCAAATATCCACTTGCAGATGCTGCAAAAAGACTCTTTCCAAACTGCTCCATGAAAAGGAATGTTCAACTCTGTGAGTTGAATGCACACATCATAAAGAAGTTTCAAAGAATGCTTCTGTCTAGGTTTTATGTGAAGATATTTCCTTTTCCACCATAGGCCTCAAAGCGCTCCAAATGAACACTTGCAGATTCTACAAAAAGAGTGTTTCAAAACTGCTCTTTCAAAAGAAGTGTTCAACTCTGTGAGTTGGATTCATACTTCACAAAGCAGTTTCACAGAACGCTTCTGTTTAGTATTTATGGGAAGATATTCCCGTTTCCAACGAAGGCCTGAAAGGACTCCAAATATCCACTTGCAGATTCTGCAAAAACACAGTTTCAAAACTGCTCTATCAAAAGGAAGGCTTATCTCTCCGAGTTGAATGCACACATCATAAAGAGGTTTCTGAGAATGCTTCTGCCTGGTTTATAAGTGAAGATATATCCTTTTCCACCATAGGCCTCAAAGCGCTCCAAATGAACACTTGCAGATTCTACAAAAAGAGTGTTTCAAAACAGCTCTTTCAAAGGAAGTGTTCAACTCTGTGAGTTGGATTTATACTACACAAAGCAGTTTCACAGAACGCTTCTGTTTAGTTTTTATGGGAAGATATTCCCGTTTCCAACGAAGGCCTGAAAGGGCTCCAAATATCCACTTGCAAATTCTGCAAAAATAGAGTTTCAAAACTGCTCTGCCAAAAGGAAGGCTTATCTCTCTGAGTTGAATGCAGACATCATAAAGAGGTTTCTGAGAATGCTTCTCCCTGGTTTATATGTGAAGATATTTCCTTTTCCACCGTAGGTCTCAAAGCGCTCCAAATGAACACTTGCAGATTCTACAAAAAGAGTGTTCATAACTGCTCTAGCAAAGGAAAGGTTCAACTCTGTGAGTTGAACACACACATCACAAAGCAGTTTGTGAGAATGCTTCTGTCCTGTTTTTATTGGAAGATATTCCCGCTTCTAACAAAGGCCTGAAAGAGCTCCAAATATCCACTTGCAGATGCTGCAAAAAGACTCTTTCCAAACTGCTCCATGAAAAGGAATGTTCAACTCTGTGAGTTGAATGCACACATCATAAAGAAGTTTCAAAGAATGCTTCTGTCTAGGTTTTATGTGAAGATATTTCCTTTTCCACCATAGGCCTCAAAGCGCTCCAAATGAACACTTGCAGATTCTACAAAAAGAGTGTTTCAAAACTGCTCTTTCAAAAGAAGTGTTCAACTCTGTGAGTTGGATTCATACTTCACAAAGCAGTTTCACAGAACGCTTCTGTTTAGTATTTATGGGAAGATATTCCCGCTTCCAACGAAGGCCTGAAAGGACTCCAAATATCCACTTCCAGATTCTGCAAAAACACAGTTTCAAAACTGCTCTATCAAAAGGAAGGCTTATCTCTCCGAGTTGAATGCACACATCATAAAGAGGTTTCTGAGAATGCTTCTGCCTGGTTTATAAGTGAAGATATATCCTTTTCCACCATAGGCCTCAAAGCGCTCCAAATGAACACTTGCAGATTCTACAAAAAGAGTGTTTCAAAACTGCTCTTTCAAAAGAAGTGTTCAACTCTGTGAGGTGGATTCATACTTCACAAAGCAGTTTCACAGAACGCTTCTGTTTAGTTTCTATGGGAATATATTCCCGTTTCCAACGAAGGCCTGAAAGGGCTCCAAATAACCACTTGCAGATTCTGCAAAAATAGAGTTTCAAAACTGCTCTGTCAAAAGGAAGGCTTATCTCTCTGAGTTGAATGCAGACATCATAAAGAAGTTTCTGAGAATGCTTCTGCCTGGTTTATATGTGAAGATATTTCCTTTTCCACCATAGGCCCCAAAGCGCTCCAAATGAACACTTGCAGATTCTACAAAAAGAGTGTTTCATAACTGCTCTAGCAAAGGAAAGGTTCAACTCTGTGAGTTGAACACACACATCTCAAAGCAGTTTGTGAGAATGCTTCTGTCCAGTTTTTATTGGAAGATATTCCCGCTTCTAACAAAGGTCTGAAAGAGCTCCAAATATCCACTTGCAGATGCTGCAAAAAGACTCTTTCCAAACTGCTCCATGAAAAGGAAGGTTCAACTCTGTGAGTTGAATGCACACATCATAAAGAAGTTTCAAAGAATGCTTCTGTCTAGGTTTTATGTGAAGATATTTCCTTTTCCACCATAGGCCTCAAAGCGCTCCAAATGAACATTTGCAGACTCTACAAAAAGAGTGTTTCAAAACTGCTCTTTCAAAAGAAGTGTTCAACTCTGTGAGTTGGATTCATACTTCACAAAGCAGTTTCACAGAACGCTTCTGTTTAGTATTTTTGGGAAGATATTCCCGTTTCCAACGAAGGCCTGAAAGGACTCCAAATATCCACTTGCAGATTCTGCAAAAACACAGTTTCAAAACTGCTCTATCAAAAGAAAGGCTTATCTCTCCGAGTTGAATGCACACATCATAAAGAGGTTTCTGAGAATGCTTCTGCCTGGTTTATAAGTGAAGATATTTCCTTTTCCACCATAGGCCTCAAAGCGCTCCAAATGAACACTTGCAGATTCTACAAAAAGAGCGTTTCAAAACTCTTCTTTCAAAAGAAGTGTTCAACTCTGTGAGGTGGATTCATACTTCACAAAGCAGTTTCACAGAACGCTTCTGTTTAGTTTTTATGGGAAGATATTCCCGTTTCCAACGAAGGCCTGAAAGGGCTCAAAATATCCACTTGCAGATTCTGCCAAAACAGAGTTTCAAAACTGCTCTATCAAAAGGAAGGCTTATCGCTCCGAGTTGAATGCACACATCATAAAGGGTTTTCTGAGAATGCTTCTGCCTGGTTTATAAGTGAAGATATTTCCTTTTCCACCATAGGCCTCAAAGCGCTCCAAATGAACACTTGCAGATTCTACAAAAAGAGTGTTTCAAAACAGCTCTTTCAAAGGAAGTGTTCAACTCTGTGAGTTGGATTCATACTACACAAAGCAGTTTCACAGAACGCTTCTGTTTAGTTTTTATGGGAAGATATTCCCGTTTCCAACGAAGGCCTGAAAGGGCTCCAAATATCCACTTGCAAATTCTGCAAAAATAGAGTTTCAAAACTGCTCTGCCAAAAGGAAGGCTTATCTCTCTGAGTTGAATGCAGACATCATAAAGAGGTTTCTGAGAATGCTTCTCCCTGGTTTATATGTGAAGATATTTCCTTTTCCACCGTAGGTCTCAAAGCGCTCCAAATGAACACTTGCAGATTCTACAAAAAGAGTGTTCATAACTGCTCTAGCAAAGGAAAGGTTCAACTCTGTGAGTTGAACACACACATCACAAAGCAGTTTGTGAGAATGCTTCTGTCCAGTTTTTATTGGAAGATATTCCCGCTTCTAACAAAGGCCTGAAAGAGCTCCAAATATCCACTTGCAGATGCTGCAAAAAGACTCTTTCCAAACTGCTCCATGAAAAGGAATGTTCAACTCTGTGAGTTGAATGCACACATCATAAAGAGGTTTCTGAGAATGCTTCTGCCTGGTTTATAAGTGAAGATATATCCTTTTCCACCATGGGCCTCAAAGCGCTCCAAATGAACACTTGCAGATTCTCCAAAAAGAGTGTTTCAAAACTGCTCTTTCAAAAGAAGTGTTCAACTCTGTGAGGTGGATTCATACTTCACAAAGCAGTTTCACAGAACGCTTCTGTTTAGTTTCTATGGGAAGATATTCCCGTTTCCAACGAAGGCCTGAAAGGGCTCCAAATAACCACTTGCAGATTCTGCAAAAATAGAGTTTCAAAACTGCTCTGTCAAAAGGAAGGCTTATCTCTCTGAGTTGAATGCAGACATCATAAAGAAGTTTCTGAGAATGCTTCTGCCTGGTTTATATGTGAAGACATTTCCTTTTCCACCATAGGCCTCAAAGCGCTCCAAATGAACACTTGCAGATTCTACAAAAAGAGTGTTTCATAACTGCTCTAGCAAAGGAAAGGTTGAACTCTGTGAGTTGAACACACACATCACAAGGCAGTTTGTGAGAATGCTTCTGTCCAGTTTTTATTGGAAGATATTCCCGCTTCTAACAAAGGCCTGAAAGAGCTCCAAATATCCACTTGCAGATGCTGCAAAAAGACTCTTTCCAAACTGCTCCATGAAAAGGAAGGTTCAACTCTGTGAGTTGAATGCACACATCATAAAGAAGTTTCAGAGAATGCTTCTGTCTAGGTTTTATGTGAAGATATTTCCTTTTCCACCATAGGCCTCAAAGCGCTCCAAATGAACACTTGCAGATTCTACAAAAAGAGTGTTTCAAAACTGCTATTTCAAAAGAAGTGTTCAACTCTGTGAGTTGGATTCATACTTCACAAAGCAGTTTCACAGAACGCTTCTGTTTAGTATTTTTGGGAAGATATTCCCGTTTCCAACGAAGGCCTGAAAGGACTCCAAATATAAACTTACAGATTCTGCAAAAACACAGTTTCAAAACTGCTCTATCAAAAGAAAGGCTTATCTCTCGGAGTTGAATGCACACATCATAAAGTGGTTTCTGAGAATGCTTCTGCCTGGTTTATAAGTGAAGATATTTCCTTTTCCACCATAGGCCTCAAAGCGCTCCAAATGAACACTTGCAGATTCTACAAAAAGAGCGTTTCAAAACTCTTCTTTCAAAAGAAGTGTTCAAATCTGTGAGTTGGATTCATACTTCACAAAGCAGTTTCACAGAACGCTTCTGTTTAGTTTTTATGGGAAGATATTCCCGTTTCCAAAGAAGGCCTGAAAAGGCTCCAAATATCCACTTGCAGATTCTGCCAAAACAGAGTTTCAAAACTGCTCTATCAAAAGGAAGGTTTATCGCCCCGAGTTGAATGCACACATCATAAAGAGTTTTCTGAGAATGCTTCTGCCTGGTTTATAAGTGAAGATATTTCCTTTTCCACCATAGGCCTCAAAGCGCTCCAAATGAACACTTGCAGATTCTACAAAAAGAGTGTTTCAAAACTGCTCTTTCAAAAGAAGTGTTCAACTCTGTGGGGTGGATTCATACTTCACAAAGCAGTTTCACAGAACGCTTCTGTTTAGTTTCTATGGGAAGATATTCCCGTTTCCAACGAAGGCCTGAATGGGCTCCAAATAACCACTTGCAGATTCTGCAAAAATAGAGTTTCAAAACTGCTCTGTCAAAAGGAAGGCTTATCTCTCTGAGTTGAATGCAGACATCATAAAGGAGTTTCTGAGAATGCTTCTGCCTGGTTTATATGTGAAGACATTTCCTTTTCCACCATAGGCCTCAAAGCGCTCCAAATGAACACTTGCAGATTCTACAAAAAGAGTGTTTCATAACTGCTCTAGCAAAGGAAAGGTTGAACTCTGTGAGTTGAACACACACATCACAAAGCAGTTTGTGAGAATGCTTCTGTCCAGTTTTTATTGGAAGATATTCCCGCTTCTTACAAAGGCCTGAAAGAGCTCCAAATATCCACTTGCAGATGCTGCAAAAAGACTCTTTCCAAACTGCTCCATGAAAAGGAAGGTTCAACTCTGTGAGTTGAATGCACACATCATAAAGAAGTTTCAAAGAATGCTTCTGTCTAGGTTTTATGTGAAGATATTTCCTTTTCCACCATAGGCCTCAAAGCGCTCCAAATGAACACTTGCAGATTCTACAAAAAGAGTGTTTCAAAACTGCTCTTTCAAAAGAAGTGTTCAACTCTGTGAGTTGGATTCATACTTCACAAAGCAGTTTCACAGAACGCTTCTGTTTAGTATTTATGGGAAGATATTCCCGTTTCCAACGAAGGCCTGAAAGGACTCCAAATATCCACTTGCAGATTCTGCAAAAACACAGTTTCAAAACTGCTCTAAAAAAAGGAAGACTTATCTCTCCGAGTTGAATGCACACATCATAAAGAGGTTTCTGAGAATGCTTCTGCCTGGTTTATAAGTGAAGATATTTCCTTTTCCACCATAGGCCTCAAAGCGCTCCAAATGAACACTTGCAGATTCTACAAAAAGAGGGTTTCAAAACTGCTCTTTCAAAAGAAGTGTTCAACTCTGTGAGTTGGATTCATACTACACAAAGCAGTTTCACAGAACGCTTCTGTTTAGTTTTTATGGGAAGATATTCCCGTTTCCAACGAAGGCCTGAAAGGGCTCCAAATATCCACTTGCAAATTCGGCAAAAATAGAGTTTCAAAACTGCTGTCTTAAAAGGAAGGCTTATCTCTCTGGGTTGAATGCAGACATCATAAAGAGGTTTCTGAGAATGCTTCTCCCTGGTTTATATGTGAAGATATTTCCTTTTCCACCATAGGCCTCAAAGCGCTCCAAATGAACACTTGCAGATTCTACAAAAGGAGTGTTTCATAACTGCTCTAGCAAAGGAAAGGTTCAACTCTGTGAGTTGAACACACACATCACAAAGCAGTTTGTGAGAATGCTTCTGTCCAGTTTTTATTGGAAGATATTCCCGCTTCTAACAAAGGCCTGAAAGAGCTCCAAATATCCACTTGCAGATGCTGCAAAAAGACTCTTTCCAAACTGCTCCATGAAAAGGAATGTTCAACTCTGTGAGTTGAATGCACACATCATAAAGAAGTTTCAAAGAATGCTTCTGTCTAGGTTTTATGTGAAGATATTTCCTTTTCCACCATAGGCCTCAAAGCGCTCCAAATGAACACTTGCAGATTCTACAAAAAGAGTGTTTCAAAACTGCTCTTTCAAAAGAAGTGTTCAACTCTGTGAGTTGGATTCATACTTCACAAAGCAGTTTCACAGAACGCTTCTGTTTAGTATTTATGGGAAGATATTCCCGTTTCCAACGAAGGCCTGAAAGGACTCCAAATATCCACTTGCAGATTCTGCAAAAACACAGTTTCAAAACTGCTCTATCAAAAGGAAGGCTT
Organism: Pongo pygmaeus; assembly: GCF_028885625.2. NCBI lineage: Eukaryota > Metazoa > Chordata > Mammalia > Primates > Hominidae > Pongo > Pongo pygmaeus. Next base: position 25,268,305 of record NC_085930.1, read on the forward strand.
ATCTCTCCGAGTTGAATGCACACATCATAAAGAGGTTTCTGAGAATGCTTCTGCCTGGTTTATAAGTGAAGATATATCCTTTTCCACCATAGGCCTCAAAGCGCTCCAAATGAACACTTGCAGATTCTACAAAAAGAGTGTTTCAAAACTGCTCTTTCAAAAGAAGTGTTCAACTCTGTGAGTTGGATTTATACTACACAAAGCAGTTTCACAGAACGCTTCTGTTTAGTTTTTATGGGAAGATATTCCCGTTTCCAACGAAGGCCTGAAAGGGCTCCAAATATCCACTTGCAAATTCTGCAAAAATAGAGTTTCAAAACTGCTCTGCCAAAAGGAAGGCTTATCTCTCTGAGTTGAATGCAGACATCATAAATAGGTTTCTGAGAATGCTTCTCCCTGGTTTATATGTGAAGATATTTCCTTTTCCACCGTAGGTCTCAAAGCGCTCCAAATGAACACTTGCAGATTCTACAAAAAGAGTGTTCATAACTGCTCTAGCAAAGGAAAGGTTCAACTCTGTGAGTTGAACACACACATCACAAAGCAGTTTGTGAGAATGCTTCTGTCCAGTTTTTATTGGAAGATATTCCCGCTTCTAACAAAGGCCTGAAAGAGCTCCAAATATCCACTTGCAGATGCTGCAAAAAGACTCTTTCCAAACTGCTCCATGAAAAGGAATGTTCAACTCTGTGAGTTGAATGCACACATCATAAAGAAGTTTCAAAGAATGCTTCTGTCTAGGTTTTATGTGAAGATATTTCCTTTTCCACCATAGGCCTCAAAGCGCTCCAAATGAACACTTGCAGATTCTACAAAAAGAGTGTTTCAAAACTGCTCTTTCAAAAGAAGTGTTCAACTCTGTGAGTTGGATTCATACTTCACAAAGCAGTTTCACAGAACGCTTCTGTTTAGTATTTATGGGAAGATATTCCCGCTTCCAACGAAGGCCTGAAAGGACTCCAAATATCCACTTCCAGATTCTGCAAAAACACAGTTTCAAAACTGCTCTATCAAAAGGAAGGCTTATCTCTCCGAGTTGAATGCACACATCATAAAGAGGTTTCTGAGAATGCTTCTGCCTGGTTTATAAGTGAAGATATATCCTTTTCCACCATAGGCCTCAAAGCGCTCCAAATGAACACTTGCAGATTCTACAAAAAGAGTGTTTCAAAACTGCTCTTTCAAAAGAAGTGTTCAACTCTGTGAGGTGGATTCATACTTCACAAAGCAGTTTCACAGAACGCTTCTGTTTAGTTTCTATGGGAATATATTCCCGTTTCCAACGAAGGCCTGAAAGGGCTCCAAATAACCACTTGCAGATTCTGCAAAAATAGAGTTTCAAAACTGCTCTGTCAAAAGGAAGGCTTATCTCTCTGAGTTGAATGCAGACATCATAAAGAAGTTTCTGAGAATGCTTCTGCCTGGTTTATATGTGAAGATATTTCCTTTTCCACCATAGGCCCCAAAGCGCTCCAAATGAACACTTGCAGATTCTACAAAAAGAGTGTTTCATAACTGCTCTAGCAAAGGAAAGGTTCAACTCTCTGAGTTGAACACACACATCACAAAGCAGTTTGTGAGAATGCTTCTGTCCAGTTTTTATTGGAAGATATTCCCGCTTCTAACAAAGGCCTGAAAGAGCTCCAAATATCCACTTGCAGATGCTGCAGAAAGACTCTTTCCAAACTGCTCCATGAAAAGGAAGGTTCAACTCTGTGAGTTGAATGCACACATCATAAAGAAGTTTCAAAGAATGCTTCTGTCTAGGTTTTATGTGAAGATATTTCCTTTTCCACCATAGGCCTCAAAGCGCTCCAAATGAACACTTGCAGATTCTACAAAAAGAGTGTTTCAAAACTGCTCTTTCAAAAGAAGTGTTCAACTCTGTGAGTTGGATTCATACTTCACAAAGCAGTTTCACAGAACGCTTCTGTTTAGTATTTATGGGAGGATATTCCCGTTTCCAACGAAGGCCTGAAAGGACTCCAAATATCCACTTGCAGATTCTGCAAAAACACAGTTTCAAAACTGCTCTATCAAAAGGAAGGCTTATCTCTCCGAGTTGAATGCACACATCATAAAGAGGTTTCTGAGAATGCTTCTGCGTGGTTTATAAGTGAAGATATATCCTTTTCCACCATAGGCCTCAAAGCGCTCCAAATGAACACTTGCAGATTCTACAAAAAGAGTGTTTCAAAACTGCTCTTTCAAAAGAAGTGTTCAACTCTGTGAGGTGGATTCATACTACACAAAGCAGTTTCACAGAACGCTTCTGTTTAGTTTCTATGGGAAGATATTCCCGTTTCCAACGAAGGCCTGAAAGGGCTCCAAATAACCACTTGCAGATTCTGCAAAAATAGAGTTTCAAAACTGCTCTGTCAAAAGGAAGGCTTATCTCTCTGAGTTGAATGCAGACATCATAAAGAAGTTTCTGAGAATGCTTCTGCCTGGTTTATATGTGAAGACATTTCCTTTTCCACCATAGGCCTCAAATCGCTCCAAATGAACACTTGCAGATTCTACAAAAAGAGTGTTTCATAACTGCTCTAGCAAAGGAAAGGTTCAACTCTGTGAGTTGAACACACACATCCCAAAGCAGTTTGTGAGAATGCTTCTGTCCAGTTTTTATTGGAAGATATTCCCGCTTCTAACAAAGGTCTGAAAGAGCTCCAAATATCCACTTGCAGATGCTGCAAAAAGACTCTTTCCAAACTGCTCCATGAAAAGGAAGGTTCAACTCTGTGAGTTGAATGCACACATCATAAAGAAGTTTCAAAGAATGCTTCTGTCTAGGTTTTATGTGAAGATATTTCCTTTTCCACCATAGGCCTCAAAGCGCTCCAAATGAACATTTGCAGACTCTACAAAAAGAGTGTTTCAAAACTGCTCTTTCAAAAGAAGTGTTCAACTCTGTGAGTTGGATTCATACTTCACAAAGCAGTTTCACAGAACGCTTCTGTTTAGTATTTTTGGGAAGATATTCCCGTTTCCAACGAAGGCCTGAAAGGACTCCAAATATCCACTTGCAGATTCTGCAAAAACACAGTTTCTAAACTGCTCTATCAAAAGAAAGGCTTATCTCTCCGAGTTGAATGCACACATCATAAAGAGGTTTCTGAGAATGCTTCTGCCTGGTTTATAAGTGAAGATATTTCCTTTTCCACCATAGGCCTCAAAGCGCTCCAAATGAACACTTGCAGATTCTACAAAAAGAGCGTTTCAAAACTCTTCTTTCAAAAGAAGTGTTCAACTCTGTGAGGTGGATTCATACTTCACAAAGCAGTTTCACAGAACGCTTCTGTTTAGTTTTTATGGGAAGATATTCCCGTTTCCAACGAAGGCCTGAAAGGGCTCCAAATATCCACTTGCAGATTCTGCCAAAACAGAGTTTCAAAACTGCTCTATCAAAAGGAAGGCTTATCGCTCCGAGTTGAATGCACACATCATAAAGGGTTTTCTGAGAATGCTTCTGCCTGGTTTATAAGTGAAGATATTTCCTTTTCCACCATAGGCCTCAAAGCGCTCCAAATGAACACTTGCAGATTCTACAAAAAGAGTGTTTCAAAACAGCTCTTTCAAAGGAAGTGTTCAACTCTGTGAGTTGGATTCATACTACACAAAGCAGTTTCACAGAACGCTTCTGTTTAGTTTTTATGGGAAGATATTCCCGTTTCCAACGAAGGCCTGAAAGGGCTCCAAATATCCACTTGCAAATTCTGCAAAAATAGAGTTTCAAAACTGCTCTGCCAAAAGGAAGGCTTATCTCTCTGAGTTGAATGCAGACATCATAAAGAGGTTTCTGAGAATGCTTCTCCCTGGTTTATATGTGAAGATATTTCCTTTTCCACCGTAGGTCTCAAAGCGCTCCAAATGAACACTTGCAGATTCTACAAAAAGAGTGTTCATAACTGCTCTAGCAAAGGAAAGGTTCAACTCTGTGAGTTGAACACACACATCACAAAGCAGTTTGTGAGAATGCTTCTGTCCAGTTTTTATTGGAAGATATTCCCGCTTCTAACAAATGCCTGAAAGAGCTCCAAATATCCACTTGCAGATGCTGCAAAAAGACTCTTTCCAAACTGCTCCATGAAAAGGAATGTTCAACTCTGTGAGTTGAATGCACACATCATAAAGAAGTTTCAAAGAATGCTTCTGTCTAGGTTTTATGTGAAGATATTTCCTTTTCCACCATAGGCCTCAAAGCGCTCCAAATGAACACTTGCAGATTCTACAAAAAGAGTGTTTCAAAACTGCTCTTTCAAAAGAAGTGTTCAACTCTGTGAGTTGGATTCATACTTCACAAAGCAGTTTCACAGAACGCTTCTGTTTAGTATTTATGGGAAGATATTCCCGCTTCCAACGAAGGCCTGAAAGGACTCCAAATATCCACTTCCAGATTCTGCAAAAACACAGTTTCAAAACTGCTCTATCAAAAGGAAGGCTTATCTCTCCGAGTTGAATGCACACATCATAAAGAGGTTTCTGAGAATGCTTCTGCCTGGTTTATAAGTGAAGATATATCCTTTTCCACCATAGGCCTCAAAGCGCTCCAAATGAACACTTGCAGATTCTACAAAAAGAGTGTTTCAAAACTGCTCTTTCAAAAGAAGTGTTCAACTCTGTGAGGTGGATTCATACTTCACAAAGCAGTTTCACAGAACGCTTCTGTTTAGTTTCTATGGGAATATATTCCCGTTTCCAACGAAGGCCTGAAAGGGCTCCAAATAACCACTTGCAGATTCTGCAAAAATAGAGTTTCAAAACTGCTCTGTCAAAAGGAAGGCTTATCTCTCTGAGTTGAATGCAGACATCATAAAGAAGTTTCTGAGAATGCTTCTGCCTGGTTTATATGTGAAGATATTTCCTTTTCCACCATAGGCCTCAAAGCGCTCCAAATGAACACTTGCAGATTCTACAAAAAGAGTGTTTCATAACTGCTCTAGCAAAGGAAAGGTTCAACTCTCTGAGTTGAACACACACATCACAAAGCAGTTTGTGAGAATGCTTCTGTCCAGTTTTTATTGGAAGATATTCCCGCTTCTAACAAAGGCCTGAAAGAGCTCCAAATATCCACTTGCAGATGCTGCAAAAAGACTCTTTCCAAACTGCTCCATGAAAAGGAAGGTTCAACTCTGTGAGTTGAATGCACACATCATAAAAAAGTTTCAAAGAATGCTTCTGTCTAGGTTTTATGTGAAGATATTTCCTTTTCCACCATAGGCCTCAAAGCGCTCCAAATGAACACTTGCAGATTCTACAAAAAGAGTGTTTCAAAACTGCTCTTTCAAAAGAAGTGTTCAACTCTGTGAGTTGGATTCATACTTCACAAAGCAGTTTCACAGAACGCTTCTGTTTAGTATTTATGGGAAGATATTCCCGTTTCCAACGAAGGCCTGAAAGGACTCCAAATATCCATTTGCAGATTCTGCAAAAACACAGTTTCAAAACTGCTCTATCAAAAGGAAGGCTTATCTCTCCGTGTTGAATGCACACATCATAAAGTGGTTTCTGAGAATGCTTCTGCCTGGTTTATAAGTGAAGATATATCCTTTTCCACCATAGGCCTCAAAGCGCTCCAAATGAACACTTGCAGATTCTACAAAAAGAGTGTTTCAAAACTGCTATTTCAAAAGATGTGTTCAACTCTGTGAGTTGGATTCATACTTCACAAAGCAGTTTCACAGAACGCTTCTGTTTAGTATTTTTGGGAAGATATTCCCGTTTCCAACGAAGGCCTGAAAGGACTCCAAATATCCACTTACAGATTCTGCAAAAACACAGTTTCAAAACTGCTCTATCAAAAGAAAGGCTTATCTCTCGGAGTTGAATGCACACATCATAAAGAGGTTTCTGAGAATGCTTCTGCCTGGTTTATAAGTGAAGATATTTCCTTTTCCACCATAGGCCTCAAAGCGCTCCAAATGAACACTTGCAGATTCTACAAAAAGAGCGTTTCAAAACTCTTCTTTCAAAAGAAGTGTTCAACTCTGTGAGTTGGATTCATACTTCACAAAGCAGTTTCACAGAACGCTTCTGTTTAGTTTTTATGGGAAGATATTCCCGTTTCCAAAGAAGGCCTGAAAAGGCTCCAAATATCCACTTGCAGATTCTGCCAAAACAGAGTTTCAAAACTGCTCTATCAAAAGGAAGGCTTATCGCTCCGAGTTGAATGCACACATCATAAAGAGTTTTCTGAGAATGCTTCTGCCTGGTTCATAAGTGAAGATATTTCCTTTTCCACCATAGGCCTCAAACCGCTCCAAATGAACACTTGCAGATTCTACAAAAAGAGTGTTTCAAAACAGCTCTTTCAAAGGAAGTGTTCAACTCTGTGAGTTGGATTCATACTACACAAAGCAGTTTCACAGAACGCTTCTGTTTAGTTTTTATGGGAAGATATTCCCGTTTCCAACGAAGGCCTGAAAGGGCTCCAAATATCCACTTGCAAATTCTGCAAAAATAGAGTTTCAAAACTGCTCTGTCAAAAGGAAGGCTTATCTCTCTGAGTTGAATGCAGACATCATAAAGAGGTTTCTGAGAATGCTTCTGCCTGGTTTATATGTGAAGATATTTCCTTTTCCACCGTAGGCCTCAAAGCGCTCCAAATGAACACTTGCAGATTCTACAAAAAGAGTGTTTCATAACTGCTCTAGCAAAGGAAAGGTTCAATTCTGTGAGTTGAACACACACATCACAAAGCAGTTTGTGAGAATGCTTCTGTCCAGTTTTTAAGAGAAGATATTCCTGCTTCTAACAAAGGCCTTAAAGAGCTCCAAATATCCACTTGCAGATGCTGCAAAAAGACTCTTCCCAAACTGCTCCATGAAAACGAAGGTTCAACTCTGTGAGATGAATGCACACATCATAAAGAAGTTTCAAAGAATGCTTCTGTCTAGGTTTTAGGTGAAGATATTTCCTTTTCCACCATAGGCCTCAAAGCGCTCCAAATGAACACTTGCAGATTCTACAAAAAGAGTGTTTCAAAACTGCTCTTTCAAAAGAAGTGTTCAACTCTGTGAGTTGGATTCATACTTCACAAAGCAGTTTCACAGAACGCTTCTGTTTAGTATTTATGGGAAGATATTCCCGCTTCCAACGAAGGCCTGAAAGGACTCCAAATATCCACTTGCAGATTCTGCAAAAACACAGTTTCAAAACTGCTCTATCAAAAGGAAGGCTTATCTCTCCGAGTTGAATGCACACATCATAAAGAGGTTTCTGAGAATGCTTCTGCCTGGTTTATAAGTGAAGATATATCCTTTTCCACCATAGGCCTCAAAGCGCTCCAAATGAACACTTGCAGATTCTACAAAAAGAGTGTTTCAAAACTGCTCTTTCAAAAGAAGTGTTCAACTCTGTGAGGTGGATTCATACTTCACAAAGCAGTTTCACAGAACGCTTCTGTTTAGTTTCTATGGGAATATATTCCCGTTTCCAACGAAGGCCTGAAAGGGCTCCAAATAACCACTTGCAGATTCTGCAAAAATAGAGTTTCAAAACTGCTCTGTCAAAAGGAAGGCTTATCTCTCTGAGTTGAATGCAGACATCATAAAGAAGTTTCTGAGAATGCTTCTGCCTGGTTTATATGTGAAGATATTTCCTTTTCCACCATAGGCCTCAAAGCGCTCCAAATGAACACTTGCAGATTCTACAAAAAGAGTGTTTCATAACTGCTCTAGCAAAGGAAAGGTTCAACTCTGTGAGTTGAACACACACATCACAAAGCAGTTTGTGAGAATGCTTCTGTCCAGTTTTTATTGGAAGATATTCCCGCTTCTAACAAAGGCCTGAAAGAGCTCCAAATATCCACTTGCAGATGCTGCAAAAAGACTCTTTCCAAACTGCTCCATGAAAAGGAAGGTTCAACTCTGTGAGTTGAATGCACACATCATAAAGAAGTTTCAAAGAATGCTTCTGTCTAGGTTTTATGTGAAGATATTTCCTTTTCCACCATAGGCCTCAAAGCGCTCCAAATGAACACTTGCAGATTCTACAAAAAGAGTGTTTCAAAACTGCTCTTTCAAAAGAAGTGTTCAACTCTGTGAGTTGGATTCATACTTCACAAAGCAGTTTCACAGAACGCTTCTGTTTAGTATTTATGGGAGGATATTCCCGTTTCCAACGAAGGCCTGAAAGGACTCCAAATATCCACTTGCAGATTCTGCAAAAACACAGTTTCAAAACTGCTCTATCAAAAGGAAGGCTTATCTCTCCGTGTTGAATGCACACATCATAAAGAGGTTTCTGAGAATGCTTCTGCCTGGTTTATAAGTGAAGATATATCCTTTTCCACCATAGGCCTCAAAGCGCTCCAAATGAACACTTTCAGATTCTACAAAAAGAGTGTTTCAAAACTGCTATTTCAAAAGAAGTGTTCAACTCTGTGAGTTGGATTCATACTTCACAAAGCAGTTTCACAGAACGCTTCTGTTTAGTATTTTTGGAAAGATATTCCCGTTTCCAACGAAGGCCTGAAAGGACTCCAAATATCCACTTACAGATTCTGCAAAAACACAGTTTCAAAACTGCTCTATCAAAAGAAAGGCTTATCTCTCGGAGTTGAATGCACACATCATAAAGAGGTTTCTGAGAATGCTTCTGCCTGGTTTATAAGTGAAGATATTTCCTTTTCCACCATAGGCCTCAAAGCGCTCCAAATGAACACTTGCAGATTCTACAAAAAGAGCGTTTCAAAACTCTTCTTTCAAAAGAAGTGTTCAACTCTGTGAGTTGGATTCATACTTCACAAAGCAGTTTCACAGAACGCTTCTGTTTAGTTTTTATGGGAAGATATTCCCGTTTCCAAAGAAGGCCTGAAAAGGCTCCAAATATCCACTTGCAGATTCTGCCAAAACAGAGTTTCAAAACTGCTCTATCAAAAGGAAGGCTTATCGCTCTGAGTTGAATGCACACATCATAAAGAGTTTTCTGAGAATGCTTCTGCCTGGTTCATAAGTGAAGATATTTCCTTTTCCACCATAGGCCTCAAAGCGCTCCAAATGAACACTTGCAGATTCTACAAAAAGAGTGTTTCAAAACAGCTCTTTCAAAGGAAGTGTTCAACTCTGTGAGTTGGATTCATACTACACAAAGCAGTTTCACAGAACGCTTCTGTTTAGTTTTTATGGGAAGATATTCCCGTTTCCAACGAAGGCCTGAAAGGGCTCCAAATATCCACTTGCAAATTCTGCAAAAATAGAGTTTCAAAACTGCTCTGTCAAAAGGAAGGCTTATCTCTCTGAGTTGAATGCAGACATCATAAAGAGGTTTCTGAGAATGCTTCTGCCTGGTTTATATGTGAAGATATTTCCTTTTCCACCGTAGGCCTCAAAGCGCTCCAAATGAACACTTGCAGATTCTACAAAAAGAGTGTTTCATAACTGCTCTAGCAAAGGAAAGGTTCAACTCTGTGAGTTGAACACACACATCACAAAGCAGTTTGTGAGAATGCTTCTGTCCAGTTTTTAAGAGAAGATATTCCCGCTTCTAACAAAGGCCTTAAAGAGCTCCAAATATCCACTTGCAGATGCTGCAAAAAGACTCTTTCCAAACTGCTCCATGAAAAGGAAGGTTCAACTCTGTGAGTTGAATGCACACATCATAAAGAAGTTTCAAAGAATGCTTCTGTCTAGGTTTTATGTGAAGATATTTCCTTTTCCACCATAGGCCTCAAAGCGCTCCAAATGAACACTTGCAGATTCTACAAAAAGAGTGTTTCAAAACTGCTCTTTCAAAAGAAGTGTTCAACTCTGTGAGTTGGATTCATACTTCACAAAGCAGTTTCACAGAACGCTTTTGTTTAGTATTTTTGGGAAGATATTCCCGTTTCCAACGAAGGCCTGAAAGGACTCCAAATATCCACTTGCAGATTCTGCAAAAACACAGTTTCAAAACTGCTCTATCAAAAGAAAGGCTTATCTCTCCGAGTTGAATGCACACATCATAAAGAGGTTTCTGAGAATGCTTCTGCCTGGTTTATAAGTGAAGATATTTCCTTTTCCACCATAGGCCTCAAAGCGCTCCAAATGAACACTTGCAGATTCTACAAAAAGAGCGTTTCAAAACTCTTCTTTCAAAAGAAGTGTTCAACTCTGTGAGGTGGATTCATACTTCACAAAGCAGTTTCACAGAACGCTTCTGTTTAGTTTTTATGGGAAGATATTCCCGTTTCCAACGAAGGCCTGAAAGGGCTCCAAATATCCACTTGCAGATTCTGCCAAAACAGAGTTTCAAAACTGCTCTATCAAAAGGAAGGCTTATCGCTCCGAGTTGAATGCACACATCATAAAGAGTTTTCTGAGAATGCTTCTGCCTGGTTTATAAGTGAAGATATTTCCTTTTCCACCATAGGCCTCAAAGCGCTCCAAATGAACACTTGCAGATTCTACAAAAAGAGTGTTTCAAAACAGCTCTTTCAAAGGAAGTGTTCAACTCTGTGAGTTGGATTCATACTACACAAAGCAGTTTCACAGAACGCTTCTGTTTAGTTTTTATGGGAAGATATTCCCGTTTCCAACGAAGGCCTGAAAGGGCTCCAAATATCCACTTGCAAATTCTGCAAAAATAGAGTTTCAAAACTGCTCTGCCAAAAGGAAGGCTTATCTCTCTGAGTTGAATGCAGACTTCATAAAGAGGTTTCTGAGAATGCTTCTCCCTGGTTTATATGTGAAGATATTTCCTTTTCCACCGTAGGTCTCAAAGCGCTCCAAATGAACACTTGCAGATTCTACAAAAAGAGTGTTCATAACTGCTCTAGCAAAGGAAAGGTTCAACTCTGTGAGTTGAACACACACATCACAAAGCAGTTTGTGAGAATGCTTCTGTCCAGTTTTTATTGGAAGATATTCCCGCTTCTAACAAAGGCCTGAAAGAGCTCCAAATATCCACTTGCAGATGCTGCAAAAAGACTCTTTCCAAACTGCTCCATGAAAAGGAATGTTCAACTCTGTGAGTTGAATGCACACATCATAAAGAAGTTTCAAAGAATGCTTCTGTCTAGGTTTTATGTGAAGATATTTCCTTTTCCACCATAGGCCTCAAAGCGCTCCAAATGAACACTTGCAGATTCTACAAAAAGAGTGTTTCAAAACTGCTCTTTCAAAAGAAGTGTTCAACTCTGTGAGTTGGATTCATACTTCACAAAGCAGTTTCACAGAACGCTTCTGTTTAGTATTTATGGGAAGATATTCCCGCTTCCAACGAAGGCCTGAAAGGACTCCAAATATCCACTTCCAGATTCTGCAAAAACACAGTTTCAAAACTGCTCTATCAAAAGGAAGGCTTATCTCTCCGAGTTGAATGCACACATCATAAAGAGGTTTCTGAGAATGCTTCTGCCTGGTTTATAAGTGAAGATATATCCTTTTCCACCATAGGCCTCAAAGCGCTCCAAATGAACACTTGCAGATTCTACAAAAAGAGTGTTTCAAAACTGCTCTTTCAAAAGAAGTGTTCAACTCTGTGAGGTGGATTCATACTTCACAAAGCAGTTTCACAGAACGCTTCTGTTTAGTTTCTATGGGAATATATTCCCGTTTCCAACGAAGGCCTGAAAGGGCTCCGAATAACCACTTGCAGATTCTGCAAAAATAGAGTTTCAAAACTGCTCTGTCAAAAGGAAGGCTTATCTCTCTGAGTTGAATGCAGACATCATAAAGAAGTTTCTGAGAATGCTTCTGCCTGGTTTATATGTGAAGATATTTCCTTTTCCACCATAGGCCTCAAAGCGCTCCAAATGAACACTTGCAGATTCTACAAAAAGAGTGTTTCATAACTGCTCTAGCAAAGGAAAGGTTCAACACTGTGAGTTGAACACACACATCACAAAGCAGTTTGTGAGAATGCTTCTGTCCAGTTTTTATTGGAAGATATTCCCGCTTCTAACAAAGGCCTGAAAGAGCTCCAAATATCCACTTGCAGATGCTGCAAAAAGACTCTTTCCAAACTGCTCCATGAAAAGGAAGGTTCAACTCTGTGAGTTGAATGCACACATCATAAAAAAGTTTCAAAGAATGCTTCTGTCTAGGTTTTATGTGAAGATATTTCCTTTTCCACCATAGGCCTCAAAGCGCTCCAAATGAACACTTGCAGATTCTACAAAAAGAGTGTTTCAAAACTGCTCTTTCAAAAGAAGTGTTCAACTCTGTGAGTTGGATTCATACTTCACAAAGCAGTTTCACAGAACGCTTCTGTTTAGTATTTATGGGAGGATATTCCCGTTTCCAACGAAGGCCTGAAAGGACTCCAAATATCCATTTGCAGATTCTGCAAAAACACAGTTTCAAAACTGCTCTATCAAAAGGAAGGCTTATCTCTCCGTGTTGAATGCACACATCATAAAGAGGTTTCTGAGAATGCTTCTGCCTGGTTTATAAGTGAAGATATATCCTTTTCCACCATAGGCCTCAAAGCGCTCCAAATGAACACTTGCAGATTCTACAAAAAGAGTGTTTCAAAACTGCTATTTCAAAAGAAGTGTTCAACTCTGTGAGTTGGATTCATACTTCACAAAGCAGTTTCACAGAACGCTTCTGTTTAGTATTTTTGGGAAGATATTCCCGTTTCCAACGAAGGCCTGAAAGGACTCCAAATATCCACTTACAGATTCTGCAAAAACACAGTTTCAAAACTGCTCTATCAAAAGAAAGGCTTATCTCTCGGAGTTGAATGCACACATCATAAAGAGGTTTCTGAGAATGCTTCTGCCTGGTTTATAAGTGAAGATATTTCCTTTTCCACCATAGGCCTCAAAGCGCTCCAAATGAACACTTGCAGATTCTACAAAAAGAGCGTTTCAAAACTCTTCTTTCAAAAGAAGTGTTCAACTCTGTGAGTTGGATTCATACTTCACAAAGCAGTTTCACAGAACGCTTCTGTTTAGTTTTTATGGGAAGATATTCCCGTTTCCAAAGAAGGCCTGAAAAGGCTCCAAATATCCACTTGCAGATTCTGCCAAAACAGAGTTTCAAAACTGCTCTATCAAAAGGAAGGCTTATCGCTCCGAGTTGAATGCACACATCATAAAGAGTTTTCTGAGAATGCTTCTGCCTGGTTCATAAGTGAAGATATTTCCTTTTCCACCATAGGCCTCAAACCGCTCCAAATGAACACTTGCAGATTCTACAAAAAGAGTGTTTCAAAACAGCTCTTTCAAAGGAAGTGTTCAACTCTGTGAGTTGGATTCATACTACACAAAGCAGTTTCACAGAACGCTTCTGTTTAGTTTTTATGGGAAGATATTCCCGTTTCCAACGAAGGCCTGAAAGGGCTCCAAATATCCACTTGCAAATTCTGCAAAAATAGAGTTTCAAAACTGCTCTGTCAAAAGGAAGGCTTATCTCTCTGAGTTGAATGCAGACATCATAAAGAGGTTTCTGAGAATGCTTCTGCCTGGTTTATATGTGAAGATATTTCCTTTTCCACCGTAGGCCTCAAAGCGCTCCAAATGAACACTTGCAGATTCTACAAAAAGAGTGTTTCATAACTGCTCTAGCAAAGGAAAGGTTCAGCTCTGTGAGTTGAACACACACATCACAAAGCAGTTTGTGAGAATGCTTCTGTCCAGTTTTTAAGAGAAGATATTCCTGCTTCTAACAAAGGCCTTAAAGAGCTCCAAATATCCACTTGCAGATGCTGCAAAAAGACTCTTCCCAAACTGCTCCATGAAAACGAAGGTTCAACTCTGTGAGATGAATGCACACATCATAAAGAAGTTTCAAAGAATGCTTCTGTCTAGGTTTTAGGTGAAGATATTTCCTTTTCCACCATAGGCCTCAAAGCGCTCCAAATGAACACTTGCAGATTCTACAAAAAGAGTGTTTCAAAACTGCTCTTTCAAAAGAAGTGTTCAACTCTGTGAGTTGGATTCATACTTCACAAAGCAGTTTCACAGAACGCTTCTGTTTAGTATTTATGGGAAGATATTCCCGCTTCCAACGAAGGCCTGAAAGGACTCCAAATATCCACTTGCAGATTCTGCAAAAACACAGTTTCAAAACTGCTCTATCAAAAGGAAGGCTTATCTCTCCGAGTTGAATGCACACATCATAAAGAGTTTTCTGAGAATGCTTCTGCCTGGTTTATAAGTGAAGATATATCCTTTTCCACCATAGGCCTCAAAGCGCTCCAAATGAACACTTGCAGATTCTACAAAAAGAGTGTTTCAAAACTGCTCTTTCAAAAGAAGTGTTCAACTCTGTGAGGTGGATTCATACTTCACAAAGCAGTTTCACAGAACGCTTCTGTTTAGTTTCTATGGGAATATATTCCCGTTTCCAACGAAGGCCTGAAAGGGCTCCAAATAACCACTTGCAGATTCTGCAAAAATAGAGTTTCAAAACTGCTCTGTCAAAAGGAAGGCTTATCTCTCTGAGTTGAATGCAGACATCATAAAGAAGTTTCTGAGAATGCTTCTGCCTGGTTTATATGTGAAGATATTTCCTTTTCCACCATAGGCCTCAAAGCGCTCCAAATGAACACTTGCAGATTCTACAAAAAGAGTGTTTCATAACTGCTCTAGCAAAGGAAAGGTTCAACTCTGTGAGTTGAACACACACATCACAAAGCAGTTTGTGAGAATGCTTCTGTCCAGTTTTTATTGGAAGATATTCCCGCTTCTAACAAAGGCCTGAAAGAGCTCCAAATATCCACTTGCAGATGCTGCAAAAAGACTCTTTCCAAACTGCTCCATGAAAAGGAAGGTTCAACTCTGTGAGTTGAATGCACACATCATAAAGAAGTTTCAAAGAATGCTTCTGTCTAGGTTTTATGTGAAGATATTTCCTTTTCCACCATAGGCCTCAAAGCGCTCCAAATGAACACTTGCAGATTCTACAAAAAGAGTGTTTCAAAACTGCTCTTTCAAAAGAAGTGTTCAACTCTGTGAGTTGGATTCATACTTCACAAAGCAGTTTCACAGAACGCTTCTGTTTAGTATTTATGGGAGGATATTCCCGTTTCCAACGAAGGCCTGAAAGGACTCCAAATATCCACTTGCAGATTCTGCAAAAACACAGTTTCAAAACTGCTCTATCAAAAGGAAGGCTTATCTCTCCGTGTTGAATGCACACATCATAAAGAGGTTTCTGAGAATGCTTCTGCCTGGTTTATAAGTGAAGATATTTCCTTTTCCACCATAGGCCTCAAAGCGCTCCAAATGAACACTTGCAGATTCTACAAAAAGAGTGTTTCAAAACTGCTATTTCAAAAGAAGTGTTCAACTCTGTGAGTTGGATTCATACTTCACAAAGCAGTTTCACAGAACGCTTCTGTTTAGTATTTTTGGGAAGATATTCCCGTTTCCAACGAAGGCCTGAAAGGACTCCAAATATCCACTTACAGATTCTGCAAAAACACAGTTTCAAAACTGCTCTATCAAAAGAAAGGCTTATCTCTCGGAGTTGAATGCACACATCATAAAGAGGTTTCTGAGAATGCTTCTGCCTGGTTTATAAGTGAAGATATTTCCTTTTCCACCATAGGCCTCAAAGCGCTCCAAATGAACACTTGCAGATTCTACAAAAAGAGCGTTTCAAAACTCGTCTTTCAAAAGAAGTGTTCAACTCTGTGAGTTGGATTCATACTTCACAAAGCAGTTTCACAGAACGCTTCTGTTTAGTTTTTATGGGAAGATATTCCCGTTTCCAAAGAAGGCCTGAAAAGGCTCCAAATATCCACTTGCAGATTCTGCCAAAACAGAGTTTCAAAACTGCTCTATCAAAAGGAAGGCTTATCGCTCCGAGTTGAATGCACACATCATAAAGAGTTTTCTGAGAATGCTTCTGCCTGGTTCATAAGTGAAGATATTTCCTTTTCCACCGTAGGCCTCAAAGCGCTCCAAATGAACACTTGCAGATTCTACAAAAAGAGTGTTTCAAAACAGCTCTTTCAAAGGAAGTGTTCAACTCTGTGAGTTGGATTCATACTACACAAAGCAGTTTCACAGAACGCTTCTGTTTAGTTTTTATGGGAAGATATTCCCGTTTCCAACGAAGGCCTGAAAGGGCTCCAAATATCCACTTGCAAATTCTGCAAAAATAGAGTTTCAAAACTGCTCTGTCAAAAGGAAGGCTTATCTCTCTGAGTTGAATGCAGACATCATAAAGAGGTTTCTGAGAATGCTTCTGCCTGGTTTATATGTGAAGATATTTCCTTTTCCACCGTAGGCCTCAAAGCGCTCCAAATGAACACTTGCAGATTCTACAAAAAGAGTGTTTCATAACTGCTCTAGCAAAGGAAAGGTTCAACTCTGTGAGTTGAACACACACATCACAAAGCAGTTTGTGAGAATGCTTCTGTCCAGTTTTTAAGAGAAGATATTCCCGCTTCTAACAAAGGCCTTAAAGAGCTCCAAATATCCACTTGCAGATGCTGCAAAAAGACTCTTCCCAAACTGCTCCATGAAAACGAAGGTTCAACTCTGTGAGATGAATGCACACATCATAAAGAAGTTTCAAAGAATGCTTCTGTCTAGGTTTTAGGTGAAGATATTTCCTTTTCCACCATAGGCCTCAAAGCGCTCCAAATGAACACTTGCAGATTCTACAAAAAGAGTGTTTCAAAACTGCTCTTTCAAAAGAAGTGTTCAACTCTGTGAGTTGGATTCATACTTCACAAAGCAGTTTCACAGAACGCTTCTGTTTAGTATTTATGGGAAGATATTCCCGTTTCCAACGAAGGCCTGAAGGGACTCCAAATATCCACTTGCAGATTCTGCAAAAACACAGTTTCAAAACTGCTCTAAAAAAAGGAAGGCTTATCTCTCCGAGTTGAATGCACACATCATAAAGAGGTTTCTGAGAATGCTTCTGCCTGGTTTATAAGTGAAGATATTTCCTTTTCCACCATAGGCCTCAAAGCGCTCCAAATGAACACTTGCAGATTCTACAAAAAGAGGGTTTCAAAACTGCTCTTACAAAAGAAGTGTTCAACTCTGTGAGTTGGATTCATACTACACAAAGCAGTTTCACAGAACGCTTCTCTTTAGTTTTTATGGGAAGATATTCCCGTTTCCAATGAAGGCCTGAAAGGGCTCCAAATATCCACTTGCAAATTCGGCAAAAATAGAGTTTCAAAACTGCTCTGTTAAAAGGAAGGCTTATCTCTCTGGGTTGAATGCAGACATCATAAAGAGGTTTCTGAGAATGCTTCTCCCTGGTTTATATGTGAAGATATTTCCTTTTCCACCGTAGGTCTCAAAGCGCTCCAAATGAACACTTGCAGATTCTACAAAAAGAGTGTTCATAACTGCTCTAGCAAAGGAAAGGTTCAACTCTGTGAGTTGAACACACACATCACAAAGCAGTTTGTGAGAATGCTTCTGTCCAGTTTTTATTGGAAGATATTCCCGCTTCTAACAAAGGCCTGAAAGAGCTCCAAATATCCACTTGCAGATGCTGCAAAAAGACTCTTTACAAACTGCTCCATGAAAAGGAATGTTCAACTCTGTGAGTTGAATGCACACATCATAAAGAAGTTTCAAAGAATGCTTCTGTCTAGGTTTTATGTGAAGATATTTCCTTTTCCACCATAGGCCTCAAAGCGCTCCAAATGAACACTTGCAGATTCTACAAAAAGAGTGTTTCAAAACTGCTCTTTCAAAAGAAGTGTTCAACTCTGTGAGTTGGATTCATACTTCACAAAGCAGTTTCACAGAACGCTTCTGTTTAGTATTTATGGGAAGATATTCCCGCTTCCAACGAAGGCCTGAAAGGACTCCAAATATCCACTTCCAGATTCTGCAAAAACACAGTTTCAAAACTGCTCTATCAAAAGGAAGGCTTATCTCTCCGAGTTGAATGCACACATCATAAAGAGGTTTCTGAGAATGCTTCTGCCTGGTTTATAAGTGAAGATATATCCTTTTCCACCATAGGCCTCAAAGCGCTCCAAATGAACACTTGCAGATTCTACAAAAAGAGTGTTTCAAAACAGCTCTTTCAAAAGAAGTGTTCAACTCTGTGAGGTGGATTCATACTTCACAAAGCAGTTTCACAGAACGCTTCTGTTTAGTTTCTATGGGAATATATTCCCGTTTCCAACGAAGGCCTGAAAGGGCTCCAAATAACCACTTGCAGATTCTGCAAAAATAGAGTTTCAAAACTGCTCTGTCAAAAGGAAGGCTTATCTCTCTGAGTTGAATGCAGACATCATAAAGAAGTTTCTGAGAATGCTTCTGCCTGGTTTATATGTGAAGATATTTCCTTTTCCACCATAGGCCTCAAAGCGCTCCAAATGAACACTTGCAGATTCTACAAAAAGAGTGTTTCATAACTGCTCTAGCAAAGGAAAGGTTCAACTCTGTGAGTTGAACACACACATCACAAAGCAGTTTGTGAGAATGCTTCTGTCCAGTTTTTATTGGAAGATATTCCCGCTTCTAACAAAGGCCTGAAAGAGCTCCAAATATCCACTTGCAGATGCTGCAAAAAGACTCTTTCCAAACTGCTCCATGAAAAGGAAGGTTCAACTCTGTGAGTTGAATGCACACATCATAAAGAAGTTTCAAAGAATGCTTCTGTCTAGGTTTTAGGTGAAGATATTTCCTTTTCCACCATAGGCCTCAAAGCGCTCCAAATGAACACTTGCAGATTCTACAAAAAGAGCGTTTCAAAACTGCTCTTTCAAAAGAAGTGTTCAACTCTGTGAGTTGGATTCATACTTCACAAAGCAGTTTCACAGAACGCTTCTGTTTAGTATTTATGGGAGGATATTCCCGTTTCCAACGAAGGCCTGAAAGGACTCCAAATATCCACTTGCAGATTCTGCAAAAACACAGTTTCAAAACTGCTCCATCAAAAGGAAGGCTTATCTCTCCGAGTTGAATGCACACATCATAAAGAGGTTTCTGAGAATGCTTCTGCCTGGTTTATAAGTGAAGATATATCCTTTTCCACCATAGGCCTCAAAGCGCTCCAAATGAACACTTGCAGATTCTACAAAAAGAGTGTTTCAAAACTGCTCTTTCAAAAGAAGTGTTCAACTCTGTGAGGTGGATTCATACTACACAAAGCAGTTTCACAGAACGCTTCTGTTTAGTTTCTATGGGAAGATATTCCCGTTTCCAACGAAGGCCTGAAAGGGCTCCAAATAACCACTTGCAGATTCTGGAAAAATAGAGATTCAAAACTGCTCTGTCAAAAGGAAGGCTTATCTCTCTGAGTTGAATGCAGACATCATAAAGAAGTTTCTGAGACTGCTTCTGCCTGGTTTATATGTGAAGACATTTCCTTTTTCACCATAGGCCTCAAAGCGCTCCAAATGAACACTTGCAGATTCTACAAAAAGAGTGTTTCATAACTGCTCTAGCAAAGGAAAGGTTCAACTCTCTGAGTTGAACACACACATCACAAAGCAGTTTGTGAGAATGCTTCTGTCCAGTTTTTATTGGAAGATATTCCCGCTTCTAACAAAGGCCTGAAAGAGCTCCAAATATCCACTTGCAGATGCTGCAAAAAGACTCTTTCCAAACTGCTCCATGAAAAGGAAGGTTCAACTCTGTGAGTTGAATGCACACATCATAAAGAAGTTTCAAAGAATGCTTCTGTCTAGGTTTTATGTGAAGATATTTCCTTTTCCACCATAGGCCTCAAAGCGCTCCAAATGAACATTTGCAGATTCTACAAAAAGAGTGTTTCAAAACTGCTCTTTCAAAAGAAGTGTTCAACTCTGTGAGTTGGATTCATACTTCACAAAGCAGTTTCACAGAACGCTTCTGTTTAGTATTTTTGGGAAGATATTCCCGTTTCCAACGAAGGCCTGAAAGGACTCCAAATATCCACTTCCAGATTCTGCAAAAACACAGTTTCAAAACTGCTCTATCAAAAGAAAGGCTTATCTCTCCGAGTTGAATGCACACATCATAAAGAGGTTTCTGAGAATGCTTCTGCCTGGTTTATAAGTGAAGATATTTCCTTTTCCACCATAGGCCTCAAAGCGCTCCAAATGAACACTTGCAGATTCTACAAAAAGAGCGTTTCTAAACTCATCTTTCAAGAGAAGTGTTCAACTCTGTGAGTTGGATTCATACTTCACAAAGCAGTTTCACAGAACGCTTCTGTTTACTTTTTACGGGAAGATATTCCCGTTTCCAACGAAGGCCTGAAAGGGCTCCAAATATCCACTTGCAGATTCTGCCAAAACAGAGTTTCAAAACTGCTCTATCAAAAGGAAGGCTTATCGCTCCGAGTTGAATGCACACATCATAAAGAGTTTTCTGAGAATGCTTCTGCCTGGTTTATAAGTGAAGATATTTCCTTTTCCACCATAGGCCTCAAAGCGCTCCAAATGAACACTTGCAGATTCTACAAAAAGAGTGTTTCAAAACAGCTCTTTCAAAGGAAGTGTTCAACTCTGTGAGTTGGATTTATACTACACAAAGCAGTTTCACAGAACGCTTCTGTTTAGTTTTTATGGGAAGATATTCCCGTTTCCAACGAAGGCCTGAAAGGGCTCCAAATATCCACTTGCAAATTCTGCAAAAATAGAGTTTCAAAACTGCTCTGTCAAAAGGAAGGCTTATCTCTCTGAGTTGAATGCAGACATCATAAAGAGGTTTCTGAGAATGCTTCTGCCTGGTTTATATGTGAAGATATTTCCTTTTCCACCATAGGCCTCAAAGCGCTCCAAATGAACACTTGCAGATTCTACAAAAAGAGTGTTTCATAACTGCTCTAGCAAAGGAAAGGTTCAACTCTGTGAGTTGAACACACACATCACAAAGCAGTTTGTGAGAATGCTTCTGTCCAGTTTTTAAGAGAAGATATTCCCGCTTCTAACAAAGGCCTGAAAGAGCTCCAAATATCCACTTGCAGATGCTGCAAAAAGACTCTTTCCAAACTGCTCCATGAAAAGGAAGGTTCAACTCTGTGAGTTGAATGCACACATCATAAAGAAGTTTCAAAGAATGCTTCTGTCTAGGTTTTATGTGAAGATATTTCCTTTTCCACCATAGGCCTCAAAGCGCTCCAAATGAACACTTGCAGATTCTACAAAAAGAGTGTTTCAAAACTGCTCTTTCAAAAGAAGTGTTCAACTCTGTGAGTTGGATTCATACTTCACAAAGCAGTTTCACAGAACGCTTCTGTTTAGTATTTATGGGAGGATATTCCCGTTTCCAACGAAGGCCTGAAAGGACTCCAAATATCCACTTGCAGATTCTGCAAAAACACAGTTTCAAAACTGCTCTATCAAAAGGAAGGCTTATCTCTCCGAGTTGAATGCACACATCATAAAGAGGTTTCTGAGAATGCTTCTGCCTGGTTTAAAAGTGAAGATATATCCTTTTCCACCATAGGCCTCAAAGCGCTCCAAATGAACACTTGCAGATTCTACAAAAAGAGTGTTTCAAAACTGCTCTTTTAAAAGAAGTGTTCAACTCTGTGAGGTGGATTCATACTACACAAAGCAGTTTCACAGAACGCTTCTGTTTAGTTTCTATGGGAAGATATTCCCGTTTCCAACGAAGGCCTGAAAGGGCTCCAAATAACCACTTGCAGATTCTGCAAAAATAGAGTTTCAAAACTGCTCTGTCAAAAGGAAGGCTTATCTCTCTGAGTTGAATGCAGACATCATAAAGAAGTTTCTGAGAATGCTTCTGCCTTGTTTATATGTGAAGACATTTCCTTTTCCACCATAGGCCTCAAAGTGCTCCAAATGAACACTTGCAGATTCTACAAAAAGAGTGTTTCATAACTGCTCTAGCAAAGGAAAGGTTCAACTCTGTGAGTTGAACACACACATCACAAAGCAGTTTGTGAGAATGCTTCTGTCCAGTTTTTATTGGAAGATATTCCCGCTTCTAACAAAGGCCTGAAAGAGCTCCAAATATCCACTTGCAGATGCTGCAAAAAGACTCTTTGCAAACTGCTCCATGAAAAGGAAGGTTCAACTCTGTGAGTTGAATGCACACATCATAAAGAAGTTTCAAAGAATGCTTCTGTCTAGGTTTTATGTGAAGATATTTCCTTTTCCACCATAGGCCTCAAAGCGCTCCAAATGAACACTTGCAGATTCTACAAAAAGAGTGTTTCAAAACTGCTCTTTCAAAAGAAGTGTTCAACTCTGTGAGTTGGATTCATACTTCACAAAGCAGTTTCACAGAACGCTTCTGTTTAGCATTTATGGGAGGATATTCCCGTTTCCAACGAAGGCCTGAAAGGACTCCAAATATCCACTTGCAGATTCTGCAAAAACACAGTTTCAAAACTGCTCTATCAAAAGGAAGGCTTATCTCTCCGAGTTGAATGCACACATCATAAAGAGGTTTCTGAGAATGCTTCCGCCTGGTTTATAAGTGAAGATATATCCTTTTCCACCATAGGCCTCAAAGCGCTCCAAATGAACACTTGCAGATTCTACAAAAAGAGTGTTTCAAAACTGCTCTTTCAAAAGAAGTGTTCAACTCTGTGGGGTGGATTCATACTTCACAAAGCAGTTTCACAGAACGCTTCTGTTTAGTTTCTATGGGAAGATATTCCCGTTTCCAACGAAGGCCTGAAAGGGCTCCAAATAACCACTTGCAGATTCTGCAAAAATAGAGTTTCAAAACTGCTCTGTCAAAAGGAAGGCTTATCTCTCTGAGTTGAATGCAGACATCATAAAGAAGTTTCTGAGAATGCTTCTGCCTGGTTTATATGTGAAGACATTTCCTTTTCCACCATAGGCCTCAAAGCGCTCCAAATGAACACTTGCAGATTCTACAAAAAGAGTGTTTCATAACTGCTCTAGCAAAGGAAAGGTTCAACTCTGTGAGTTGAACACACACATCACAAAGCAGTTTGTGAGAATGCTTCTGTCCAGTTTTTATTGGAAGATATTCCCGCTTCTTACAAAGGCCTGAAAGAGCTCCAAATATCCACTTGCAGATGCTGCAAAAAGACTCTTTCCAAACTGCTCCATGAAAAGGAAGGTTCAACTCTGTGAGTTGAATGCACACATCATAAAGAAGTTTCAAAGAATGCTTCCGTCTAGGTTTTATGTGAAGATATTTCCTTTTCCACCATAGGCCTCAAAGCGCTCCAAATGAACACTTGCAGATTCTACAAAAAGAGTGTTTCAAAACTGCTCTTTCAAAAGAAGTGTTCAACTCTGTGAGTTGGATTCATACTTCACAAAGCAGTTTCACAGAACGCTTCTGTTTAGTATTTATGGGAAGATATTCCCGTTTCCAACGAAGGCCTGAAAGGACTCCAAATATCCACTTGCAGATTCTGCAAAAACACAGTTTCAAAACTGCTCTAAAAAAAGGAAGGCTTATCTCTCCGAGTTGAATGCACACATCATAAAGAGGTTTCTGAGAATGCTTCTGCCTGGTTTATAAGTGAAGATATTTCCTTTTCCACCATAGGCCTCAAAGCGCTCCAAATGAACACTTGCAGATTCTACAAAAAGAGGGTTTCAAAACTGCTCTTTCAAAAGAAGTGTTCAACTCTGTGAGTTGGATTCATACTACACAAAGCAGTTTCACAGAACGCTTCTCTTTAGTTTTTATGGGAAGATATTCCCGTTTCCAACGAAGGCCTGAAAGGGCTCCAAATATCCACTTGCAAATTCGGCAAAAATAGAGTTTCAAAACTGCTCTCTTAAAAGGAAGGCTTATCTCTCTGGGTTGAATGCAGACATCATAAAGAGGTTTCTGAGAATGCTTCTCCCTGGTTTATATGTGAAGATATTTCCTTTTCCACCATAGGCCTCAAAGCGCTCCAAATGAACACTTGCAGATTCTACAAAAGGAGTGTTTCATAACTGCTCTAGCAAAGGAAAGGTTCAACTCTGTGAGTTGAACACACACATCACAAAGCAGTTTGTGAGAATGCTTCTGTCCAGTTTTTATTGGAAGATATTCCCGCTTCTAACAAAGGCCTGAAAGAGCTCCAAATATCCACTTGCAGATGCTGCAAAAAGACTCTTTCCAAACTGCTCCATGAAAAGGAATGTTCAACTCTGTGAGTTGAATGCACACATCATAAAGAAGTTTCAAAGAATGCTTCTGTCTAGGTTTTATGTGAAGATATTTCCTTTTCCACCATAGGCCTCAAAGCGCTCCAAATGAACACTTGCAGATTCTACAAAAAGAGTGTTTCAAAACTGCTCTTTCAAAAGAAGTGTTCAACTCTGTGAGTTGGATTCATGCTTCACAAAGCAGTTTCACAAAACGCTTCTGTTTAGTATTTATGGGAAGATATTCCCGTTTCCAACGAAGGCCTGAAAGGACTCCAAATATCCACTTGCAGATTCTGCAAAAACACAGTTTCAAAACTGCTCTATCAAAAGGAAGGCTTATCTCTCCGAGTTGAATGCACACATCATAAAGAGGTTTCTGAGAATGCTTCTGCCTGGTTTATAAGTGAAGATATATCCTTTTCCACCATAGGCCTCAAAGCGCTCCAAATGAACACTTGCAGATTCTACAAAAAGAGTGTTTCAAAACTGCTCTTTCAAAAGAAGTGTTCAACTCTGTGAGGTGGATTCACACTTCACAAAGCAGTTTCACAGAACGCTTCTGTTTAGTTTCTATGGGAATATATTCCCGTTTCCAACGAAGGCCTGAAAGGGCTCCAAATAACCACTTGCAGATTCTGCAAAAATAGAGTTTCAAAACCGCTCTGTTAAAAGGAAGGCTTATCTCTCTGAGTTGAATGCAGACATCATAAAGAAGTTTCTGAGAATGCTTCTGCCTGGTTTATATGTGAAGATATTTCCTTTTCCACCATAGGCCTCAAAGCGCTCCAAATGAACACTTGCAGATTCTACAAAAAGAGTGTTTCATAACTGCTCTAGCAAAGGAAAGGTTCAACTCTGTGAGTTGAACACACACATCACAAAGCAGTTTGTGAGAATGCTTCTGTCCAGTTTTTAAGAGAAGATATTCCCGCTTCTAACAAAGGCCTGAAAGAGCTCCAAATATCCACTTGCAGATGCTGCAAAAAGACTCTTTCCAAACTGCTCCATGAAAAGGAAGGTTCAACTCTGTGAGTTGAATGCACACATCATAAAGAAGTTTCAAAGAATGCTTCTGTCTAGGTTTTATGTGAAGATATTTCCTTTTCCACCATAGGCCTCAAAGCGCTCCAAATGAACACTTGCAGATTCTACAAAAAGAGTGTTTCAAAACTGCTCTTTCAAAAGAAGTGTTCAACTCTGTGAGTTGGACTCATACTTCACAAAGCAGTTTCACAGAACGCTTCTGTTTAGTATTTATGGGAAGATATTCCCGTTTCCAACGAAGGCCTGAAAGGACTCCAAATATCCACTTGCAGATTCTGCAAAAACACAGTTTCAAAACTGCTCTATCAAAAGGAAGGCTTATCTCTCCGAGTTGAATGCACACATCATAAAGAGGTTTCTGAGAATGCTTCTGCCTGGTTTATAAGTGAAGATATATCCTTTTCCACCATGGGCCTCAAAGCGCTCCAAATGAACACTTGCAGATTCTACAAAAAGAGTGTTTCAAAACTGCTCTTTCAAAAGAAGTGTTCAACTCTGTGAGGTGGATTCATACTTCACAAAGCAGTTTCACAGAACGCTTCTGTTTAATTTCTATGGGAAGATATTCCCGTTTCCAACGAAGGCCTGAAAGGGCTCCAAATAACCACTTGCAGATTCTGCAAAAATAGAGTTTCAAAACTGCTCTGTCAAAAGGAAGGCTTATCTCTCTGAGTTGAATGCAGACATCATAAAGAAGTTTCTGAGAATGCTTCTGCCTGGTTTATATGTGAAGACATTTCCTTTTCCACCATAGGCCTCAAAGCGCTCCAAATGAACACTTGCAGATTCTACAAAAAGAGTGTTTCATAACTGCTCTAGCAAAGGAAAGGTTGAACTCTGTGAGTTGAACACACACATCACAAAGCAGTTTGTGAGAATGCTTCTGTCCAGTTTTTATTGGAAGATATTCCCGCTTCTAACAAAGGCCTGAAAGAGCTCCAAATATCCACTTGCAGATGCTGCAAAAAGACTCTTTCCAAACTGCTCCATGAAAAGGAAGGTTCAACTCTGTGAGTTGAATGCACACATCATAAAGAAGTTTCAGAGAATGCTTCTGTCTAGGTTTTATGTGAAGATATTTCCTTTTCCACCATAGGCCTCAAAGCACTCCAAATGAACACTTGCAGATTCTACAAAAAGAGTGTTTCAAAACTGCTGTTTCAAAAGAAGTGTTCAACTCTGTGAGTTGGATTCATACTTCACAAAGCAGTTTCACAGAACGCTTCTGTTTAGTATTTTTGGGAAGATATTCCCGTTTCCAACGAAGGCCTGAAAGGACTCCAAATATCCACTTACAGATTCTGCAAAAACACAGTTTCAAAACTGCTCTATCAAAAGAAAGGCTTATCTCTCGGAGTTGAATGCACACATCATAAAGAGGTTTCTGAGAATGCTTCTGCCTGGTTTATAAGTGAAGATATTTCCTTTTCCACCATAGGCCTCAAAGCGCTCCAAATGAACACTTGCAGATTCTACAAAAAGAGCGTTTCAAAACTCTTCTTTCAAAAGAAGTGTTCAACTCTGTGAGTTGGATTCATACTTCACAAAGCAGTTTCACAGAACGCTTCTGTTTAGTTTTTATGGGAAGATATTCCCGTTTCCAAAGAAGGCCTGAAAAGGCTCCAAATATCCACTTGCAGATTCTGCCAAAACAGAGTTTCAAAACTGCTCTATCAAAAGGAAGGTTTATCGCTCCGAGTTGAATGCACACATCATAAAGAGTTTTCTGAGAATGCTTCTGCCTGGTTTATAAGTGAAGATATATCCTTTTCCACCATAGGCCTCAAAGCGCTCCAAATGAACACTTGCAGATTCTACAAAAAGAGTGTTTCAAAACAGCTCTTTCAAAGGAAGTGTTCAACTCTGTGAGTTGGATTCATACTACACAAAGCAGTTTCACAGAACGCTTCTGTTTAGTTTTTATGGGAAGATATTCCCGTTTCCAACGAAGGCCTGAAAGGGCTCCAAATATCCACTTGCAAATTCTGCAAAAATAGAGTTTCAAAACTGCTCTGTCAAAAGGAAGGCTTATCTCTCTGAGTTGAATGCAGACATCATAAAGAGGTTTCTGAGAATGCTTCTGCCTGGTTTATATGTGAAGATATTTCCTTTTCCACCGTAGGTCTCAAAGCGCTCCAAATGAACACTTGCAGATTCTACAAAAAGAGTGTTCATAACTGCTCTAGCAAAGGAAAGGTTCAACTCTGTGAGTTGAACACACACATCACAAAGCAGTTTGTGAGAATGCTTCTGTCCAGTTTTTATTGGAAGATATTCCCGCTTCTAACAAAGGCCTGAAAGAGCTCCAAATACGCACTTGCAGATGCTGCAAAAAGACTCTTTCCAAACTGCTCCATGAAAAGGAAGGTTCAACTCTGTGAGTTGAATGCACACATCATAAAGAAGTTTCAAAGAATGCTTCTGTCTAGGTTTTATGTGAAGATATTTCCTTTTCCACCATAGGCCTCGAAGCGCTCCAAATGAACATTTGCAGATTCTACAAAAAGAGTGTTTCAAAACTGCTCTTTCAAAAGAAGTGTTCAACTCTGTGAGTTGGATTCATACTTCACAAAGCACTTTCACAGAACGCTTCTGTTTAGTATTTTTGGGAAGATATTCCCGTTTCCAACGAAGGCGTGAAAGGACTCCAAATATCCACTTGCAGATTCTGCAAAAACACAGTTTCAAAACTGCTCTATCAAAAGAAAGGCTTATCTCCCCGAGTTGAATGCACACATCATAAAGAGGTTTCTGAGAATGCTTCTGCCTGGTTTATAAGTGAAGATATTTCCTTTTCCACCATAGGCCTCAAAGCGCTCCAAATGAACAGTTGCAGATTCTACAAAAAGAGCGTTTCAAAACTCTTCTTTCAAAAGAAGTGTTCAACTCTGTGAGGTGGATTCATACTTCACAAAGCAGTTTCACAGAACGCTTCTGTTTAGTTTTTATGGGAAGATATTCCCGTTTCCAACGAAGGCCTGAAAGGGCTCCAAATATCCACTTGCAGATTCTGCCAAAACAGAGTTTCAAAACTGCTCTATCAAAAGGAAGGCTTATCGCTCCGAGTTGAATGCACACATCATAAAGAGTTTTCTGAGAATGCTTCTGCCTGGTTTATAAGTGAAGATATTTCCTTTTCCACCATAGGCCTCAAATCGCTCCAAATGAACACTTGCAGATTCTACAAAAAGAGTGTTTCAAAACAGCTCTTTCAAAGGAAGTGTTCAACTCTGTGAGTTGGATTCATACTACACAAAGCAGTTTCACAGAACGCTTCTGTTTAGTTTTTATGGGAAGATATTCCCGTTTCCAACGAAGGCCTGAAAGGGCTCCAAATATCCACTTGCAAATTCTGCAAAAATAGAGTTTCAAAACTGCTCTGTCAAAAGGAAGGCTTATCTCTCTGAGTTGAATGCAGACATCATAAAGAGGTTTCTGAGAATGCTTCTGCCTGGTTTATATGTGAAGATATTTCCTTTTCCACCGTAGGCCTCAAAGCGCTCCAAATGAACACTTGCAGATTCTACAAAAAGAGTGTTTCATAACTGCTCTAGCAAAGGAAAGGTTCAACTCTGTGAGTTGAACACACACATCACAAAGCAGTTTGTGAGAATGCTTCTGTCCAGTTTTTAAGAGAAGATATTCCCGCTTCTAACAAAGGCCTGAAAGAGCTCCAAATATCCACTTGCAGATGCTGCAAAAAGACTCTTTCCAAACTGCTCCATGAAAACGAAGGTTCAACTCTGTGAGATGAATGCACACATCATAAAAAAGTTTCAAAGAATGCTTCTGTCTAGGTTTTAGGTGAAGATATTTCCTTTTCCACCATAGGCCTCAAAGCGCTCCAAATGAACATTTGCAGATTCTACAAAAAGAGTGTTTCAAAACTGCTCTTTCAAAAGAAGTGTTCTACTCTGTGAGATGGATTCATACTTCACAAAGCAGTTTCACAGAACGCTTCTGTTTAGTATTTATGGGAGGATATTCCCGTTTCCAACGAAGGCCTGAAAGGACTCCAAATATCCACTTGCAGATTCTGCAAAAACACAGTTTCAAAACTGCTCTATCAAAAGGAAGGCTTATCTCTCCGAGTTGAATGCACACATCATAAAGAGGTTTCTGAGAATGCTTCTTCCTGGTTTATAAGTGAAGATATATCCTTTTCCACCATAGGCCTCAAAGCGCTCCAAATGAACACTTGCAGATTCTACAAAAAGAGGGTTTCAAAACTGCTCTTTCAAAAGAAGTGTTCAACTCTGTGAGTTGGATTCGTACTACACAAAGCAGTTTCACAGAACGCTTCTCTTTAGTTTTTATGGGAAGATATTCCCGTTTCCAACGAAGGCCTGAAAGGGCTCCAAATATCCACTTGCAAATTCGGCAAAAATAGAGTTTCAAAACTGCTCTGTTAAAAGGAAGGCTTATCTCTCTGGGTTGAATGCAGACATCATAAAGAGGTTTCTGAGAATGCTTCTCCCTGGTTTATATGTGAAGATATTTCCTTTTCCACCGTAGGTCTCAAAGCGCTCCAAATGAACACTTGCAGATTCTACAAAAAGAGTGTTCATAACTGCTCTAGCAAAGGAAAGGTTCAACTCTGTGAGTTGAACACACACATCACAAAGCAGTTTGTGAGAATGCTTCTGTCCAGTTTTTATTGGAAGATATTCCCGCTTCTAACAAAGGCCTGAAAGAGCTCCAAATATCCACTTGCAGATGCTGCAAAAAGACTCTTTCCAAACTGCTCCATGAAAAGGAAGGTTCAACTCTGTGAGTTGAATGCACACATCATAAAGAAGTTTCAAAGAATGCTTCTGTCTAGGTTTTATGTGAAGATATTTCCTTTTCCACCATAGGCCTCAAAGCGCTCCAAATGAACACTTGCAGATTCTACAAAAAGAGTGTTTCAAAACTGCTCTTTCAAAAGAAGTGTTCAACTCTGTGAGTTGGATTCATACTTCACAAAGCAGTTTCACAGAACGCTTCTGTTTAGTATTTATGGGAGGATATTCCCGTTTCCAACGAAGGCCTGAAAGGACTCCAAATATCCACTTGCAGATTCTGCAAAAACACAGTTTCAAAACTGCTCTATCAAAAGGAAGGCTTATCTCTCCGAGTTGAATGCACACATCATAAAGAGGTTTCTGAGAATGCTTCTGCCTGGTTTATAAGTGAAGATATATCCTTTTCCACCATAGGCCTCAAAGCGCTCCAAATGAACACTTGCAGATTCTACAAAAAGAGCGTTTCAAAACTCTTCTTTCAAAAGAAGTGTTCAACTCTGTGAGTTGGATTCATACTTCACAAAGCAGTTTCACAGAACGCTTCTGTTTAGTTTTTATGGGAAGATATTCCCGTTTCCAACGAAGGCCTGAAAGGGCTCCAAATATCCACTTACAGATTCTGCCAAAACAGAGTTTCAAAACTGCTCTATCAAAAGGAAGGCTTATCGCTCCGAGTTGAATGCACACATCATAAAGAGTTTTCTGAGAATGCTTCTGCCTGGTTTATAAGTGAAGATATTTCCTTTTCCACCATAGGCCTCAAAGCGCTCCAAATGAACACTTGCAGATTCTACAAAAAGAGTGTTTCAAAACAGCTCTTTCAAAGGAAGTGTTCAACTCTGTGAGTTGGATTCATACTACACAAAGCAGTTTCACAGAACGCTTCTGTTTAGTTTTTATGGGAAGATATTCCCGTTTCCAACGAAGGCCTGAAAGGGCTCCAAATATCCACTTGCAAATTCTGCAAAAATAGAGTTTCAAAACTGCTCTGTCAAAAGGAAGGCTTATCACTCTGAGTTGAATGCAGACATCATAAAGAGGTTTCTGAGAATGCTTCTGCCTGGTTTATATGTGAAGATATTTCCTTTTCCACCATAGGCCTCAAAGCGCTCCAAATGAACACTTGCAGATTCTACAAAAAGAGTGTTTCATAACTGCTCTAGCAAAGGAAAGGTTCAACTCTGTGAGTTGAACACACACATCACAAAGCAGTTTGTGAGAATGCTTCTGTCCAGTTTTTAAGAGAAGATATTCCCGCTTCTAACAAAGGCCTGAAAGAGCTCCAAATATCCACTTGCAGATGCTGCAAAAAGACTCTTTCCAAACTGCTCCATGAAAACGAAGGTTCAACTCTGTGAGATGAATGCACACATCATAAAGAAGTTTCAAAGAATGCTTCTGTCTAGGTTTTAGGTGAAGATATTTCCTTTTCCACCATAGGTCTCAAAGCGCTCCAAATGAACACTTGCAGATTCTACAAAAAGAGTGTTTCAAAACTGCTCTTTCAAAAGAAGTGTTCAACTCTGTGAGTTGGATTCATACTTCACAAAGCAGTTTCACAGAACGCTTCTGTTTAGTATTTATGGGAAGATATTCCCGTTTCCAACGAAGGCCTGAAAGGACTCCAAATATCCACTTGCAGATTCTGCAAAAACACAGTTTCAAAACTGCTCTAAAAAAAGGAAGGCTTATCTCTCCGAGTTGAATGCACACATCATAAAGAGGTTTCTGAGAATGCTTCTGCCTGGTTTATAAGTGAAGATATTTCCTTTTCCACCATAGGCCTCAAAGCGCTCCAAATGAACACTTGCAGATTCTACAAAAAGAGGGTTTCAAAACTGCTCTTTCAAAAGAAGTGTTCAACTCTGTGAGTTGGATTCATACTACACAAAGCAGTTTCACAGAACGCTTCTCTTTAGTTTTTATGGGAAGATATTCCCGTTTCCAACGAAGGCCTGAAAGGGCTCCAAATATCCACTTGCAAATTCGGCAAAAATAGAGTTTCAAAACTGCTCTGTTAAAAGGAAGGCTTATCTCTCTGGGTTGAATGCAGACATCATAAAGAGGTTTCTGAGAATGCTTCTCCCTGGTTTATATGTGAAGATATTTCCTTTTCCACCGTAGGTCTCAAAGCGCTCCAAATGAACACTTGCAGATTCTACAAAAAGAGTGTTCATAACTGCTCTAGCAAAGGAAAGGTTCAACTCTGTGAGTTGAACACACACATCACAAAGCAGTTTGTGAGAATGCTTCTGTCCAGTTTTTATTGGAAGATATTCCCGCTTCTAACAAAGGCCTGAAAGAGCTCCAAATATCCACTTGCAGATGCTGCAAAAAGACTCTTTCCAAACTGCTCCATGAAAAGGAATGTTCAACTCTGTGAGTTGAATGCACACATCATAAAGAAGTTTCAAAGAATGCTTCTGTCTAGGTTTTATGTGAAGATATTTCCTTTTCCACCATAGGCCTCAAAGCGCTCCAAATGAACACTTGCAGATTCTACAAAAAGAGTGTTTCAAAACTGCTCTTTCAAAAGAAGTGTTCAACTCTGTGAGTTGGATTCATACTTCACAAAGCAGTTTCACAGAACGCTTCTGTTTAGTATTTATGGGAAGATATTCCCGCTTCCAACGAAGGCCTGAAAGGACTCCAAATATCCACTTCCAGATTCTGCAAAAACACAGTTTCAAAACTGCTCTATCAAAAGGAAGGCTTATCTCTCCGAGTTGAATGCACACATCATAAAGAGGTTTCTGAGAATGCTTCTGCCTGGTTTATAAGTGAAGATATATCCTTTTCCACCATAGGCCTCAAAGCGCTCCAAATGAACACTTGCAGATTCTACAAAAAGAGAGTTTCAAAACTGCTCTTTCAAAAGAAGTGTTCAACTCTGTGAGGTGGATTCATACTTCACAAAGCAGTTTCACAGAACGCTTCTGTTTAGTTTCTATGGGAATATATTCCCGTTTCCAACGAAGGCCTGAAAGGGCTCCAAATAACCACTTGCAGATTCTGCAAAAATAGAGTTTCAAAACTGCTCTGTCAAAAGGAAGGCTTATCTCTCTGAGTTGAATGCAGACATCATAAAGAAGTTTCTGAGAATGCTTCTGCCTGGTTTATATGTGAAGATATTTCCTTTTCCACCATAGGCCTCAAAGCGCTCCAAATGAACACTTGCAGATTCTACAAAAAGAGTGTTTCATAACTGCTCTAGCAAAGGAAAGGTTCAACTCTGTGAGTTGAACACACACATCACAAAGCAGTTTGTGAGAATGCTTCTGTCCAGTTTTTATTGGAAGATATTCCCGCTTCTAACAAAGGCCTGAAAGAGCTCCAAATATCCACTTGCAGATGCTGCAAAAAGACTCTTTCCAAACTGCTCCATGAAAAGGAAGGTTCAACTCTGTGAGTTGAATGCACACATCATAAAGAAGTTTCAAAGAATGCTTCTGTCTAGGTTTTAGGTGAAGATATTTCCTTTTCCACCATAGGCCTCAAAGCGCTCCAAATGAACACTTGCAGATTCTACAAAAAGAGTGTTTCAAAACTGCTCTTTCAAAAGAAGTGTTCAACTCTGTGAGTTGGATTCATACTTCACAAAGCAGTTTCACAGAACGCTTCTGTTTAGTATTTATGGGAAGATATTCCCGTTTCCAACGAAGGCCTGAAAGGACTCCAAATATCCACTTGCAGATTCTGCAAAAACACAATTTCAAAACTGCTCTAAAAAAAGGAAGGCTTATCTCTCCGAGTTGAATGCACACATCATAAAGAGGTTTCTGAGAATGCTTCTGCCTGGTTTATAAGTGAAGATATTTCCTTTTCCACCATAGGCCTCAAAGCGCTCCAAATGAACACTTGCAGATTCTACAAAAAGAGGGTTTCAAAACTGCTCTTTCAAAAGAAGTGTTCAACTCTGTGAGTTGGATTCATACTACACAAAGCAGTTTCACAGAACGCTTCTCTTTAGTTTTTATGGGAAGATATTCCCGTTTCCAACGAAGGCCTGAAAGGGCTCCAAATATCCACTTGCAAATTCGGCAAAAATAGAGTTTCAAAACTGCTCTGTTAAAAGGAAGGCTTATCTCTCTGGGTTGAATGCAGACATCATAAAGAGGTTTCTGAGAATCCTTCTCCCTGGTTTATATGTGAAGATATTTCCTTTTCCACCGTAGGTCTCAAAGCGCTCCAAATGAACACTTGCAGATTCTGCAAAAAGAGTGTTCATAACTGCTCTAGCAAAGGAAAGGTTCAACTCTGTGAGTTGAACACACACATCACAAAGCAGTTTGTGAGAATGCTTCTGTCCAGTTTTTATTGGAAGATATTCCCGCTTCTAACAAAGGCCTGAAAGAGCTCCAAATATCCACTTGCAGATGCTGCAAAAAGACTCTTTCCAAACTGCTCCATGAAAAGGAATGTTCAACTCTGTGAGTTGAATGCACACATCATAAAGAAGTTTCAAAGAATGCTTCTGTCTAGGTTTTATGTGAAGATATTTCCTTTTCCACCATAGGCCTCAAAGCGCTCCAAATGAACACTTGCAGATTCTACAAAAAGAGTGTTTCAAAACTGCTCTTTCAAAAGAAGTGTTCAACTCTGTGAGTTGGATTCATACTTCACAAAGCAGTTTCACAGAACGCTTCTGTTTAGTATTTATGGGAAGATATTCCCGCTTCCAACGAAGGCCTGAAAGGACTCCAAATATCCACTTCCAGATTCTGCAAAAACACAGTTTCAAAACTGCTCTATCAAAAGGAAGGCTTATCTCTCCGAGTTGAATGCACACATCATAAAGAGGTTTCTGAGAATGCTTCTGCCTGGTTTATAAGTGAAGATATATCCTTTTCCACCATAGGCCTCAAAGCGCTCCAAATGAACACTTGCAGATTCTACAAAAAGAGTGTTTCAAAACTGCTCTTTCAAAAGAAGTGTTCAACTCTGTGAGGTGGATTCATACTTCACAAAGCAGTTTCACAGAACGCTTCTGTTTAGTTTCTATGGTAAGATATTCCCGTTTCCAACGAAGGCCTGAAAGGGCTCCAAATAACCACTTGCAGATTCTGCAAAAATAGAGTTTCAAAACTGCTCTGTCAAAAGGAAGGCTTATCTCTCTGAGTTGAATGCAGACATCATAAAGAAGTTTCTGAGAATGCTTCTGCCTGGTTTATATGTGAAGACATTTCCTTTTCCACCATAGGCCTCAAAGCGCTCCAAATGAACACTTGCAGATTCTACAAAAAGAGTGTTTCATAACTGCTCTATCAAAGGAAAGGTTCAACTCTGTGAGTTGAACACACACATCACAAAGCAGTTTGTGAGAATGCTTCTGTCCAGTTTTTATTGGAAGATATTCCCGCTTCTAACAAAGGCCTGAAAGAGCTCCAAATATCCACTTGCAGATGCTGCAAAAAGACTCTTTCCAAACTGCTCCATGAAAACGAAGGTTCAACTCTGTGAGATGAATGCACACATCATAAAAAAGTTTCAAAGAATGCTTCTGTCTAGGTTTTAGGTGAAGATATTTCCTTTTCCACCATAGGCCTCAAAGCGCTCCAAATGAACATTTGCAGATTCTACAAAAAGAGTGTTTCAAAACTGCTCTTTCAAAAGAAGTGTTCAACTCTGTGAGATGGATTCATACTTCACAAAGCAGTTTCACAGAACGCTTCTGTTTAGTATTTATGGGAGGATATTCCCGTTTCCAACGAAGGCCTGAAAGGACTCCAAATATCCACTTGCAGATTCTGCAAAAACACAGTTTCAAAACTGCTCTATCAAAAGGAAGGCTTATCTCTCCGAGTTGAATGCACACATCATAAAGAGGTTTCTGAGAATGCTTCTTCCTGGTTTATAAGTGAAGATATATCCTTTTCCACCATAGGCCTCAAAGCGCTCCAAATGAACACTTGCAGATTCTACAAAAAGAGGGTTTCAAAACTGCTCTTTCAAAAGAAGTGTTCAACTCTGTGAGTTGGATTCGTACTACACAAAGCAGTTTCACAGAACGCTTCTCTTTAGTTTTTATGGGAAGATATTCCCGTTTCCAACGAAGGCCTGAAAGGGCTCCAAATATCCACTTGCAAATTCGGCAAAAATAGAGTTTCAAAACTGCTCTGTTAAAAGGAAGGCTTATCTCTCTGGGTTGAATGCAGACATCATAAAGAGGTTTCTGAGAATGCTTCTCCCTGGTTTATATGTGAAGATATTTCCTTTTCCACCGTAGGTCTCAAAGCGCTCCAAATGAACACTTGCAGATTCTACAAAAAGAGTGTTCATAACTGCTCTAGCAAAGGAAAGGTTCAACTCTGTGAGTTGAACACACACATCACAAAGCAGTTTGTGAGAATGCTTCTGTCCAGTTTTTATTGGAAGATATTCCCGCTTCTAACAAAGGCCTGAAAGAGCTCCAAATATCCACTTGCAGATGCTGCAAAAAGACTCTTTCCAAACTGCTCCATGAAAAGGAAGGTTCAACTCTGTGAGTTGAATGCACACATCATAAAGAAGTTTCAAAGAATGCTTCTGTCTAGGTTTTATGTGAAGATATTTCCTTTTCCACCATAGGCCTCAAAGCGCTCCAAATGAACACTTGCAGATTCTACAAAAAGAGTGTTTCAAAACTGCTCTTTCAAAAGAAGTGTTCAACTCTGTGAGTTGGATTCATACTTCACAAAGCAGTTTCACAGAACGCTTCTGTTTAGTATTTATGGGAGGATATTCCCGTTTCCAACGAAGGCCTGAAAGGACTCCAAATATCCACTTGCAGATTCTGCAAAAACACAGTTTCAAAACTGCTCTATCAAAAGGAAGGCTTATCTCTCCGAGTTGAATGCACACATCATAAAGAGGTTTCTGAGAATGCTTCTGCCTGGTTTATAAGTGAAGATATATCCTTTTCCACCATAGGCCTCAAAGCGCTCCAAATGAACACTTGCAGATTCTACAAAAAGAGCGTTTCAAAACTCTTCTTTCAAAAGAAGTGTTCAACTCTGTGAGTTGGATTCATACTTCACAAAGCAGTTTCACAGAACGCTTCTGTTTAGTTTTTATGGGAAGATATTCCCGTTTCCAACGAAGGCCTGAAAGGGCTCCAAATATCCACTTACAGATTCTGCCAAAACAGAGTTTCAAAACTGCTCTATCAAAAGGAAGGCTTATCGCTCCGAGTTGAATGCACACATCATAAAGAGTTTTCTGAGAATGCTTCTGCCTGGTTTATAAGTGAAGATATTTCCTTTTCCACCATAGGCCTCAAAGCGCTCCAAATGAACACTTGCAGATTCTACAAAAAGAGTGTTTCAAAACAGCTCTTTCAAAGGAAGTGTTCAACTCTGTGAGTTGGATTCATACTACACAAAGCAGTTTCACAGAACGCTTCTGTTTAGTTTTTATGGGAAGATATTCCCGTTTCCAACGAAGGCCTGAAAGGGCTCCAAATATCCACTTGCAAATTCTGCAAAAATAGAGTTTCAAAACTGCTCTGTCAAAAGGAAGGCTTATCACTCTGAGTTGAATGCAGACATCATAAAGAGGTTTCTGAGAATGCTTCTGCCTGGTTTATATGTGAAGATATTTCCTTTTCCACCATAGGCCTCAAAGCGCTCCAAATGAACACTTGCAGATTCTACAAAAAGAGTGTTTCATAACTGCTCTAGCAAAGGAAAGGTTCAACTCTGTGAGTTGAACACACACATCACAAAGCAGTTTGTGAGAATGCTTCTGTCCAGTTTTTAAGAGAAGATATTCCCGCTTCTAACAAAGGCCTGAAAGAGCTCCAAATATCCACTTGCAGATGCTG
Organism: Pongo pygmaeus; assembly: GCF_028885625.2. NCBI lineage: Eukaryota > Metazoa > Chordata > Mammalia > Primates > Hominidae > Pongo > Pongo pygmaeus. The sequence goes on from NC_085930.1 coordinate 25,305,874, forward strand.
CAAAAAGACTCTTTCCAAACTGCTCCATGAAAACGAAGGTTCAACTCTGTGAGATGAATGCACACATCATAAAGAAGTTTCAAAGAATGCTTCTGTCTAGGTTTTAGGTGAAGATATTTCCTTTTCCACCATAGGTCTCAAAGCGCTCCAAATGAACACTTGCAGATTCTACAAAAAGAGTGTTTCAAAACTGCTCTTTCAAAAGAAGTGTTCAACTCTGTGAGTTGGATTCATACTTCACAAAGCAGTTTCACAGAACGCTTCTGTTTAGTATTTATGGGAAGATATTCCCGTTTCCAACGAAGGCCTGAAAGGACTCCAAATATCCACTTGCAGATTCTGCAAAAACACAGTTTCAAAACTGCTCTAAAAAAAGGAAGGCTTATCTCTCCGAGTTGAATGCACACATCATAAAGAGGTTTCTGAGAATGCTTCTGCCTGGTTTATAAGTGAAGATATTTCCTTTTCCACCATAGGCCTCAAAGCGCTCCAAATGAACACTTGCAGATTCTACAAAAAGAGGGTTTCAAAACTGCTCTTTCAAAAGAAGTGTTCAACTCTGTGAGTTGGATTCATACTACACAAAGCAGTTTCACAGAACGCTTCTCTTTAGTTTTTATGGGAAGATATTCCCGTTTCCAACGAAGGCCTGAAAGGGCTCCAAATATCCACTTGCAAATTCGGCAAAAATAGAGTTTCAAAACTGCTCTGTTAAAAGGAAGGCTTATCTCTCTGGGTTGAATGCAGACATCATAAAGAGGTTTCTGAGAATGCTTCTCCCTGGTTTATATGTGAAGATATTTCCTTTTCCACCGTAGGTCTCAAAGCGCTCCAAATGAACACTTGCAGATTCTACAAAAAGAGTGTTCATAACTGCTCTAGCAAAGGAAAGGTTCAACTCTGTGAGTTGAACACACACATCACAAAGCAGTTTGTGAGAATGCTTCTGTCCAGTTTTTATTGGAAGATATTCCCGCTTCTAACAAAGGCCTGAAAGAGCTCCAAATATCCACTTGCAGATGCTGCAAAAAGACTCTTTCCAAACTGCTCCATGAAAAGGAATGTTCAACTCTGTGAGTTGAATGCACACATCATAAAGAAGTTTCAAAGAATGCTTCTGTCTAGGTTTTATGTGAAGATATTTCCTTTTCCACCATAGGCCTCAAAGCGCTCCAAATGAACACTTGCAGATTCTACAAAAAGAGTGTTTCAAAACTGCTCTTTCAAAAGAAGTGTTCAACTCTGTGAGTTGGATTCATACTTCACAAAGCAGTTTCACAGAACGCTTCTGTTTAGTATTTATGGGAAGATATTCCCGCTTCCAACGAAGGCCTGAAAGGACTCCAAATATCCACTTCCAGATTCTGCAAAAACACAGTTTCAAAACTGCTCTATCAAAAGGAAGGCTTATCTCTCCGAGTTGAATGCACACATCATAAAGAGGTTTCTGAGAATGCTTCTGCCTGGTTTATAAGTGAAGATATATCCTTTTCCACCATAGGCCTCAAAGCGCTCCAAATGAACACTTGCAGATTCTACAAAAAGAGAGTTTCAAAACTGCTCTTTCAAAAGAAGTGTTCAACTCTGTGAGGTGGATTCATACTTCACAAAGCAGTTTCACAGAACGCTTCTGTTTAGTTTCTATGGGAATATATTCCCGTTTCCAACGAAGGCCTGAAAGGGCTCCAAATAACCACTTGCAGATTCTGCAAAAATAGAGTTTCAAAACTGCTCTGTCAAAAGGAAGGCTTATCTCTCTGAGTTGAATGCAGACATCATAAAGAAGTTTCTGAGAATGCTTCTGCCTGGTTTATATGTGAAGATATTTCCTTTTCCACCATAGGCCTAAAAGCGCTCCAAATGAACACTTGCAGATTCTACAAAAAGAGTGTTTCATAACTGCTCTAGCAAAGGAAAGGTTCAACTCTGTGAGTTGAACACACACATCACAAAGCAGTTTGTGAGAATGCTTCTGTCCAGTTTTTATTGGAAGATATTCCCGCTTCTAACAAAGGCCTGAAAGAGCTCCAAATATCCACTTGCAGATGCTGCAAAAAGACTCTTTCCAAACTGCTCCATGAAAAGGAAGGTTCAACTCTGTGAGTTGAATGCACACATCATAAAGAAGTTTCAAAGAATGCTTCTGTCTAGGTTTTAGGTGAAGATATTTCCTTTTCCACCATAGGCCTCAAAGCGCTCCAAATGAACACTTGCAGATTCTACAAAAAGAGTGTTTCAAAACTGCTCTTTCAAAAGAAGTGTTCAACTCTGTGAGTTGGATTCATACTTCACAAAGCAGTTTCACAGAACGCTTCTGTTTAGTATTTATGGGAAGATATTCCCGTTTCCAACGAAGGCCTGAAAGGACTCCAAATATCCACTTGCAGATTCTGCAAAAACACAATTTCAAAACTGCTCTAAAAAAAGGAAGGCTTATCTCTCCGAGTTGAATGCACACATCATAAAGAGGTTTCTGAGAATGCTTCTGCCTGGTTTATAAGTGAAGATATTTCCTTTTCCACCATAGGCCTCAAAGCGCTCCAAATGAACACTTGCAGATTCTACAAAAAGAGGGTTTCAAAACTGCTCTTTCAAAAGAAGTGTTCAACTCTGTGAGTTGGATTCATACTACACAAAGCAGTTTCACAGAACGCTTCTCTTTAGTTTTTATGGGAAGATATTCCCGTTTCCAACGAAGGCCTGAAAGGGCTCCAAATATCCACTTGCAAATTCGGCAAAAATAGAGTTTCAAAACTGCTCTGTTAAAAGGAAGGCTTATCTCTCTGGGTTGAATGCAGACATCATAAAGAGGTTTCTGAGAATCCTTCTCCCTGGTTTATATGTGAAGATATTTCCTTTTCCACCGTAGGTCTCAAAGCGCTCCAAATGAACACTTGCAGATTCTGCAAAAAGAGTGTTCATAACTGCTCTAGCAAAGGAAAGGTTCAACTCTGTGAGTTGAACACACACATCACAAAGCAGTTTGTGAGAATGCTTCTGTCCAGTTTTTATTGGAAGATATTCCCGCTTCTAACAAAGGCCTGAAAGAGCTCCAAATATCCACTTGCAGATGCTGCAAAAAGACTCTTTCCAAACTGCTCCATGAAAAGGAATGTTCAACTCTGTGAGTTGAATGCACACATCATAAAGAAGTTTCAAAGAATGCTTCTGTCTAGGTTTTATGTGAAGATATTTCCTTTTCCACCATAGGCCTCAAAGCGCTCCAAATGAACACTTGCAGATTCTACAAAAAGAGTGTTTCAAAACTGCTCTTTCAAAAGAAGTGTTCAACTCTGTGAGTTGGATTCATACTTCACAAAGCAGTTTCACAGAACGCTTCTGTTTAGTATTTATGGGAAGATATTCCCGCTTCCAACGAAGGCCTGAAAGGACTCCAAATATCCACTTCCAGATTCTGCAAAAACACAGTTTCAAAACTGCTCTATCAAAAGGAAGGCTTATCTCTCCGAGTTGAATGCACACATCATAAAGAGGTTTCTGAGAATGCTTCTGCCTGGTTTATAAGTGAAGATATATCCTTTTCCACCATAGGCCTCAAAGCGCTCCAAATGAACACTTGCAGATTCTACAAAAAGAGTGTTTCAAAACTGCTCTTTCAAAAGAAGTGTTCAACTCTGTGAGGTGGATTCATACTTCACAAAGCAGTTTCACAGAACGCTTCTGTTTAGTTTCTATGGTAAGATATTCCCGTTTCCAACGAAGGCCTGAAAGGGCTCCAAATAACCACTTGCAGATTCGGCAAAAATAGAGTTTCAAAACTGCTCTGTCAAAAGGAAGGCTTATCTCTCTGAGTTGAATGCAGACATCATAAAGAAGTTTCTGAGAATGCTTCTGCCTGGTTTATATGTGAAGACATTTCCTTTTCCACCATAGGCCTCAAAGCGCTCCAAATGAACACTTGCAGATTCTACAAAAAGAGTGTTTCATAACTGCTCTATCAAAGGAAAGGTTCAACTCTGTGAGTTGAACACACACATCACAAAGCAGTTTGTGAGAATGCTTCTGTCCAGTTTTTATTGGAAGATATTCCCGCTTCTAACAAAGGCCTGAAAGAGCTCCAAATATCCACTTGCAGATGCTGCAAAAAGACTCTTTCCAAACTGCTCCATGAAAAGGAAGGTTCAACTCTGTGAGTTGAATGCACACATCATAAAGAAGTTTCAAAGAATGCTTCTGTCTAGGTTTTATGTGAAGATATTTCCTTTTCCACCATAGGCCTCAAAGCGCTCCAAATGAACATTTGCAGATTCTACAAAAAGAGTGTTTCAAAAGTGCTCTTTCAAAAGAAGTGTTCAACTCTGTGAGTTGGATTCATACTTCACAAAGCAGTTGCACAGAACGCTTCTGTTTAGTATTTTTGGGAAGATATTCCCGTTTCCAACGAAGGCCTGAAAGGACTCAAATATCCACTTGCAGATTCTGCAAAAACACAGTTTCAAAACTGCTCTATCAAAAGAAAGGCTTATCTCTCCGAGTTGAATGCACACATCATAAAGAGGTTTCTGAGAATGCTTCTGCCTGGTTTATAAGTGAAGATATTTCCTTTTCCACCATAGGCCTCAAAGCGCTCCAAATGAACACTTGCAGATTCTACAAAAAGAGCGTTTCAAAACTCTTCTTTCAAAAGAAGTGTTCAACTCTGTGAGGTGGATTCATACTTCACAAAGCAGTTTCACAGAACGCTTCTGTTTAGTTTTTATGGGAAGATATTCCCGTTTCCAACGAAGGCCTGAAAGGGCTCCAAATATCCACTTGCAGATTCTGCCAAAACAGAGTTTCAAAACTGCTCTATCAAAAGGAAGGCTGATCGCTCCGAGTTGAATGCACACATCATAAAGAGTTTTCTGAGAATGCTTCTGCCTGGTTTATAAGTGAAGATATTTCCTTTTCCACCATAGGCCTCAAAGCGCTCCAAATGAACACTTGCAGATTCTACAAAAAGAGTGTTTCAAAACAGCTCTTTCAAAGGAAGTGTTCAACTCTGTGAGTTGGATTCATACTACACAAAGCAGTTTCACAGAACGCTTCTCTTTAGTTTTTATGGGAAGATATTCCCGTTTCCAACGAAGGCCTGAAAGGGCTCCAAATATCCACTTGCAAATTCTGCAAAAATAGAGTTTCAAAACTGCTCTGTCAAAAGGAAGGCTTATCTCTCTGAGTTGAATGCAGACATCATAAAGAGGTTTCTGAGAATGCTTCTGCCTGGTTTATATGTGAAGATATTTCCTTTTCCACCGTAGGCCTCAAAGCGCTCCAAATGAACACTTGCAGATTCTACAAAAAGAGTGTTTCATAACTGCTCTATCAAAGGAAAGGTTCAACTCTGTGAGTTGAACACACACATCACAAAGCAGTTTGTGAGAATGCTTCTGTCCAGTTTTTAAGAGAAGATATTCCCGCTTCTAACAAAGGCCTGAAAGAGCTCCAAATATCCACTTGCAGATGCTGCAAAAAGACTCTTTCCAAACTGCTCCATGAAAAGGAAGGTTCAACTCTGTGAGTTGAATGCACACATCATAAAGAAGTTTCAAAGAATGCTTCTGTCTAGGTTTTATGTGAAGATATTTCCTTTTCCACCATAGGCCTCAAAGCGCTCCAAATGAACATTTGCAGATTCTACAAAAAGAGTGTTTCAAAACTGCTCTTTCAAAAGAAGTGTTCAACTCTGTGAGTTGGATTCATACTTCACAAAGCAGTTTCACAGAACGCTTCTGTTTAGTATTTTTGGGAAGATATTCCCGTTTCCAACGAAGGCCTGAAAGGACTCCAAATATCCACTTGCAGATTCTGCAAAAACACAGTTTCAAAACTGCTCTATCAAAAGAAAGGCTTATCTCTCCGAGTTGAATGCACACATCATAAAGAGGTTTCTGAGAATGCTTCTGCCTGGTTTATAAGTGAAGATATTTCCTTTTCCACCATAGGCCTCAAAGCGCTCCAAATGAACACTTGCAGATTCTACAAAAAGAGCGTTTCAAAACTCTTCTTTCAAAAGAAGTGTTCAACTCTGTGAGGTGGATTCATACTTCACAAAGCAGTTTCACAGAACGCTTCTGTTTAGTTTTTATGGGAAGATATTCCCGTTTCCAACGAAGGCCTGAAAGGGCTCCAAATATCCACTTGCAGATTCTGCCAAAACAGAGTTTCAAAACTGCTCTATCAAAAGGAAGGCTTATCGCTCCGAGTTGAATGCACAAATCATAAAGAGTTTTCTGAGAATGCTTCTGCCTGGTTTATAAGTGAAGATATTTCCTTTTCCACCATAGGCCTCAAAGCGCTCCAAATGAACACTTGCAGATTCTACAAAAAGAGTGTTTCAAAACAGCTCTTTCAAAGGAAGTGTTCAACTCTGTGAGTTGGATTCATACTACACAAAGCAGTTTCACAGAACGCTTCTGTTTAGTTTTTATGGGAAGATATTCCCGTTTCCAACGAAGGCCTGAAAGGGCTCCAAATATCCACTTGCAAATTCTGCAAAAATAGAGTTTCAAAACTGCTCTGTCAAAAGGAAGGCTTATCTCTCTGAGTTGAATGCAGACATCATAAAGAGGTTTCTGAGAATGCTTCTGCCTGGTTTATATGTGAAGATATTTCCTTTTCCACCGTAGGCCTCAAAGCGCTCCAAATGAACACTTGCAGATTCTACAAAAAGAGTGTTTCATAACTGCTCTAGCAAAGGAAAGGTTCAACTCTGTGAGTTGAACACACACATCACAAAGCAGTTTGTGAGAATGCTTCTGTCCAGTTTTTAAGAGAAGATATTCCCGCTTCTAACAAAGGCCTGAAAGAGCTCCAAATATCCACTTGCAGATGCTGCAAAAAGACTCTTTCCAAACTGCTCCATGAAAAGGAAGGTTCAACTCTGTGAGTTGAATGCACACATCATAAAGAAGTTTCAAAGAATGCTTCTGTCTAGGTTTTATGTGAAGATATTTCCTTTTCCACCATAGGCCTCAAAGCGCTCCAAATGAACACTTGCAGATTCTACAAAAAGAGTGTTTCAAAACTGCTCTTTCAAAAGAAGTGTTCAACTCTGTGAGTTGGATTCATACTTCACAAAGCAGTTTCACAGAACGCTTCTGTTTAGTATTTATGGGAAGATATTCCCGCTTCCAACCAAGGCCTGAAAGGACTCCAAATATCCACTTCCAGATTCTGCAAAAACACAGTTTCAAAACTGCTCTATCAAAAGGAAGGCTTATCTCTCCGAGTTGAATGCACACATCATAAAGAGGTTTCTGAGAATGCTTCTGCCTGGTTTATAAGTGAAGATATATCCTTTTCCACCATAGGCCTCAAAGCGCTCCAAATGAACACTTGCAGATTCTACAAAAAGAGTGTTTCAAAACTGCTCTTTCAAAAGAAGTGTTCAACTCTGTGAGGTGGATTCATACTTCACAAAGCAGTTTCACAGAACGCTTCTGTTTAGTTTCTATGGGAATATATTCCCGTTTCCAACGAAGGCCTGAAAGGGCTCAAAATAACCACTTGCAGATACTGCAAAAATAGAGTTTCAAAACTGCTCTGTCAAAAGGAAGGCTTATCTCTCTGAGTTGAATGCAGACATCATAAAGAAGTTTCTGAGAATGCTTCTGCCTGGTTTATATGTGAAGATATTTCCTTTTCCACCATAGGCCTCAAAGCGCTCCAAATGAACACTTGCAGATTCTACAAAAAGAGTGTTTCATAACTGCTCTAGCAAAGGAAAGGTTCAACTCTGTGAGTTGAACACACACATCACAAAGCAGTTTGTGAGAATGCTTCTGTCCGGTTTTTATTGGAAGATATTCCCGCTTCTAACAAAGGCCTGAAAGAGCTCCAAATATCCACTTGCAAATGCTGCAAAAAGACTCTTTCCAAACTGCTCCATGAAAAGGAAGGTTCAACTCTGTGAGTTGAATGCACACATCATAAAGAAGTTTCAAAGAATGCTTCTGTCTAGGTTTTATGTGAAGATATTTCCTTTTCCACCATAGGCCTCAAAGCGCTCCAAATGAACACTTGCAGATTCTACAAAAAGAGTGTTTCAAAACTGCTCTTTCAAAAGAAGTGTTCAACTCTGTGAGTTGGATTCATACTTCACAAAGCAGTTTCACAGAACGCTTCTGTTTAGTATTTATGGGAGGATATTCCCGTTTCCAACGAAGGCCTGAAAGGACTCCAAATATCCACTTGCAGATTCTGCAAAAACACAGTTTCAAAACTGCTCTATCAAAAGGAAGGCTTATCTCTCCGAGTTGAATGCGCACATCATAAAGAGGTTTCTGAGAATGCTTCTGCCTGGTTTATAAGTGAAGATATATCCTTTTCCACCATAGGCCTCAAAGCGCTCCAAATGAACACTTGCAGATTCTACAAAAAGAGTGTTTCAAAACTGCTCTTTCAAAAGAAGTGTTCAACTCTGTGAGGTGGATTCATACTACACAAAGCAGTTTCACAGAACGCTTCTGTTTAGTTTCTATGGGAAGATATTCCCGTTTCCAACGAAGGCCTGAAAGGGCTCCAAATAACCACTTGCAGATTCTGCAAAAATAGAGTTTCAAAACTGCTCTGTCAAAAGGAAGGCTTATCTCTCTGAGTTGAATGCAGACATCATAAAGAAGTTTCTGAGAATGCTTCTGCCTGGTTTATATATGAAGACATTTCCTTTTCCACCATAGGCCTCAAAGCGCTCCAAATGAACACTTGCAGATTCTACAAAAAGAGCGTTTCAAAACTCTTCTTTCAAAATAAGTGTTCAACTCTGTGAGGTGGATTCATACTTCACAAAGCAGCTTCACAGAACGCTTCTGTTTAGTTTTTATGGGAAGATATTCCCGTTTCCAACGAAGGCCTGAAAGGGCTCCAAATATCCACTTGCAGATTCTGCCAAAACAGAGTTTCAAAACTGCTCTATCAAAAGGAAGGCTTATCGCTCCGAGTTGAATGCACACATCATAAAGAGTTTTCTGAGAATGCTTCTGCCTGGTTTATAAGTGAAGATATTTCCTTTTCCACCATAGGCCTCAAAGCGCTCCAAATGAACACTTGCAGATTCTACAAAAAGAGTGTTTCAAAACAGCTCTTTCAAAGGAAGTGTTCAACTCTGTGAGTTGGATTCATACTACACAAAGCAGTTTCACAGAACGCTTCTGTTTAGTTTTTATGGGAAGATATTCCCGTTTCCAACGAAGGCCTGAAAGGGCTCCAAATATCCACTTGCAAATTCTGCAAAAATAGAGTTTCAAAACTGCTCTGTCAAAAGGAAGGCTTATCTCTCTGAGTTGAATGCAGACATCATAAAGAGGTTTCTGAGAATGCTTCTACCTGGTTTATATGTGAAGATATTTCCTTTTCCACCGTAGGCCTCAAAGCGCTCCAAATGAACACTTGCAGATTCTACAAAAAGAGTGTTTCATAACTGCTCTAGCAAAGGAAAGGTTCAACTCTGTGAGTTGAACACACACATCACAAAGCAGTTTGTGAGAATGCTTCCGTCCAGTTTTTAAGAGAAGATATTCCCGCTTCTAACAAAGGCCGGAAAGAGCTCCAAATATCCACTTGCAGATGCTGCAAAAAGACTCTTTCCAAACTGCTCCATGAAAAGGAAGGTTCAACTCTGTGAGTTGAATGCACACATCATAAAGAAGTTTCAAAAATGCTTCTGTCTAGGTTTTATGTGAAGATATTTCCTTTTCCACCATAGGCCTCAAAGCGCTCCAAATGAACACTTGCAGATTCTACAAAAAGAGTGTTTCAAAACTGCTCTTTCAAAAGAAGTGTTCAACTCTGTGAGTTGGATTCATACTTCACAAAGCAGTTTCACAGAACGCTTCTGTTTAGTTTTTATGGGAAGATATTCCCGTTTCCAACGAAGGCCTGAAATGGCTCCAAATAACCACTTGCAGATTCTGCAGAAACACAGTTTCAAAACTGCTCTATCAAAAGGAAGGCTTATCTCTCCGAGCTGAATGCACACATCATAAAGAGGTTTCTGAGAATGCTTCTGCCTGGTTTATAAGTGAAGATATTTCCTTTTCCACTATAGGTCTCAAAGCGCTCCAAATGAACACTTGCAGATTCTACAAAAAGAGTGTTTCAAAACAGCTCTTTCAAAGGAAGTGTTCAACTCTGTGAGTTGGATTCATACTACACAAAGCAGTTTCACAGAACGCTTCTCTTTAGTTTTTATGGGAAGATATTCCCGTTTCCAACGAAGGCCTGAAAGGGCTCCAAATATCCACTTGCAGATTCTGCAAAAATAGAGTTTCTAAACTGCTCTGTTAAAAGGAAGGCTTATCTCTCTGAGTTGAATGCAGACATCATAAAGAGGTTTCTGAGAATGCATCTGCCTGGTTTATATGTGAAGATATTTCCTTTTCCACCATAGGCCTCAAAGCGCTCCAAATGAACACTTGCAGATTCTACAAAAGGAGTGTTTCATAACTGCTCTAGCAAAGGAAAGGTTCAACTCTGTGAGTTGAACACACACATCACAAAGCAGTTTGTGAGAATGCTTCTGTCCAGTTTTTAAGAGAAGATATTCCCTCTTCTAACAAAGGCCTGAAAGAGCTCCAAATATCCACTTGCAGATGCTGCAAAAAGACTCTTTCCAAACTGCTCCATGAAAACGAAGGTTCAACTCTGTGAGATGAATGCACACATCATAAAGAAGTTTCAAAGAATGCTTCTGTCTAGGTTTTAGGTGAAGATATTTCCTTTTCCACCATAGGCCTCAAAGCGCTCCAAATGAACACTTGCAGATTCTACAAAAAGAGTGTTTCAAAACTGCTCTTTCAAAAGAAGTGTTCAACTCTGTGAGTTGGATTCATACTTCACAAAGCAGTTTCACAGAACGCTTCTGTTTAATATTTATGGGAAGATATTCCCGTTTCCAACGAAGGCCTGAAAGGACTCCAAATATCCACTTTCAGATTCTGCAAAAACACAGTTTCAAAACTGCTCTAAAAAAAGGAAGGCTTATCTCTCCGAGTTGAATGCACACATCATAAAGAGGTTTCTGAGAATGCTTCTGCCTGGTTTATAAGTGAAGATATTTCCTTTTCCACCATAGGCCTCAAAGCGCTCCAAATGAACACTTGCAGATTCTACAAAAAGAGGGTTTCAAAACTGCTCTTTCAAAAGAAGTGTTCAACTCTGTGAGTTGGATTCATACTACACAAAGCAGTTTCACAGAACGCTTCTCTTTAGTTTTTATGGGAAGATATTCCCGTTTCCAACGAAGGCCTGAAAGGGCTCCAAATATCCACTTGCAAATTCGGCAAAAATAGAGTTTCAAAACTGCTCTGTTAAAAGGAAGGCTTATCTCTCTGGGTTGAATGCAGACATCATAAAGAGGTTTCTGAGAATGCTTCTCCCTGGTTTATATGTGAAGATATTTCCTTTTCCACCATAGGCCTCAAAGCGCTCCAAATGAACACTTGCAGATTCTACAAAAGGAGTGTTTCATAACTGCTCTAGCAAAGGAAAGGTTCAACTCTGTGAGTTGAACACACACATCACAAAGCAGTTTGTGAGAATGCTTCTGTCCAGTTTTTATTGGAAGATATTCCCGCTTCTAACAAAGGCCTGAAAGAGCTCCAAATATCCACTTGCAGATGCTGCAAAAAGACTCTTTGAAAACTGCTCCATGAAAAGGAATGTTCAACTCTGTGAGTTGAATGCACACATCATAAAGAAGTTTCAAAGAATGCTTCTGTCTAGGTTTTATGTGAAGATATTTCCTTTTCCACCATAGGCCTCAAAGCGCTCCAAAAGAACACTTGCAGATTCTACAAAAAGAGTGTTTCAAAACTGCTCTTTCAAAAGAAGTGTTCAACTCTGTGAGTTGGATTCATACTTCACAAAGCAGTTTCACAGAACGCTTCTGTTTAGTATTTATGGGAAGATATTCCCGTTTCCAACGAAGGCCTGAAAGGACTCCAAATATCCACTTGCAGATTCTGCAAAAACACAGTTTCAAAACTGCTCTATCAAAAGGAAGGCTTATCTCTCCGAGTTGAATGCACACATCATAAAGAGGTTTCTGAGAATGCTTCTGCCTGGTTTATAAGTGAAGATATATCCTTTTCCACCATAGGCCTCAAAGCGCTCCAAATGAACACTTGCAGATTCTACAAAAAGAGTGTTTCAAAACTGCTCTTTCAAAAGAAGTGTTCAACTCTGTGAGGTGGATTCATACTTCACAAAGCAGTTTCACAGAACGCTTCTGTTTAGTTTCTATGGGAATATATTCCCGTTTCCAACGAAGGCCTGAAAGGGCTCCAAATAACCACTTGCAGATTCTGCAAAAATAGAGTTTCAAAACTGCTCTGTCAAGAGGAAGGCTTATCTCTCTGAGTTGAATGCAGACATCATAAAGAAGTTTCTGAGAATGCTTCTGCCTGGTTTATATGTGAAGATATTTCCTTTTCCACCATAGGCCTCAAAGCGCTCCAAATGAACACTTGCAGATTCTACAAAAAGAGTGTTTCATAACTGCTCTAGCAAAGGAAAGGTTCAACTCTGTGAGTTGAACACACACATCACAAAGCAGTTTGTGAGAATGCTTCTGTCCAGTTTTTATTGGAAGATATTCCCGCTTCTAACAAAGGCCTGAAAGAGCTCCAAATATCCACTTGCAGATGCTGCAAAAAGAGTCTTTCCAAACTGCTCCATGAAAAGGAAGGTTCAACTCTGTGAGTTGAATGCACACATCATAAAGAAGTTTCAAAGAATGCTTCTGTCTAGGTTTTATGTGAAGATATTTCCTTTTCCACCATAGGCCTCAAAGCGCTCCAAATGAACACTTGCAGATTCTACAAAAAGAGTGTTTCAAAACTGCTCTTTCAAAAGAAGTGTTCAACTCTGTGAGTTGGATTCATACTTCACAAAGCAGTTTCACAGAACGCTTCTGTTTAGTATTTATGGGAAGATATTCCCGTTTCCAACGAAGGCCTGAAAGGACCCCAAATATCCACTTGCAGATTCTGCAAAAACACAGTTTCAAAACTGCTCTATCAAAAGGAAGGCTTATCTCTCCGAGTTGAATGCACACATCATAAAGAGGTTTCTGAGAATGCTTCTGCCTGGTTTATAAGTGAAGATATATCCTTTTCCACCATAGGCCTCAAAGCGCTCCAAATGAACACTTGCAGATTCTACAAAAAGAGTGTTTCAAAACAGCTCTTTCAAAGGAAGTGTTCAACTCTGTGAGTTGGATTCATACTACACAAAGCAGTTTCACAGAACGCTTCTGTTTAATTTTTATGGGAAGATATTCCCGTTTCCAACGAAGGCCTGAAATGGCTCCAAATATCCACTTGCAGATTCTGTCAAAACAGAGTTTCAAAACTGCTCTATCAAAAGGAAGGCTTATCGCTCCGAGTTGAATGCACACATCATAAAGTGTTTTCTGAGAATGCTTCGGCCTGGTTTATAAGTGAAGATATTTCCTTTTCCACCATAGGCCTCAAAGCGCTCCAAATGAACACTTGCAGATTCTACAAAAAGAGTGTTTCATAACTGCTCTAGCAAAGGAAAGGTTCAACTCTGTGAGTTGAACACACACATCACAAAGCAGTTTGTGAGAATGCTTCTGTCCAGTTTTTATGAGAAGATATTCCCGCTTCTAACAAAGGCCTGAAAGAGCTCCAAATATCCACTTGCAGATGCTGCAAAAAGACTCTTTCCAAACTGCTCCATGAAAAGGAAGGTTCAACTCTGTGAGTTGAATGCACACATCATAAAGAAGTTTCAAAGAATGCTTCTGTCTAGGTTTTATGTGAAGATATTTCCTTTTAAACCATAGGCCTCAAAGCGCTCCAAATGAACACTTGCAGATTCTACAAAAAGAGTGTTTCAAAACTGCTCTTTCAAAAGAAGTGTTCAACTCTGTGAGGTGGATTCATACTTCACAAAGCAGTTTCTCAGAATGCTTCTGTTTAGTTTTTATGGGAAGATATTCCCGTTTCCAACGAAGGCCTGAAAGGGCTCCAAATAACCACTTGCAGATTCTGCAGAAACACAGTTTCAAAACTGCTCTATCAAAAGGAAGGCTTATCTCTCCGAGCTGAATGCACACATCATAAAGAGGTTTCTGAGAATGCTTCTCCCTGGTTTATAAGTGAAGATATTTCCTTTTCCACCATAGGCCTCAAAGCGCTCCAAATGAACACTTGCAGATTCTACAAAAAGAGTGTTTCAAAACAGCTCTTTCAAAGGAAGTGTTCAACTCTGTGAGTTGGATTCATACTACACAAAGCAGTTTCACAGAACGCTTCTGTTTAGTTTTTATGGGAAGATATTCCCGTTTCCAACGAAGGCCTGAAAGGGCTCCAAATATCCACTTGCAGATTCTGCAAAAATAGAATTTCAAAACTGCTCCGTAAAAAGGAAGGCTTATCTCTCTCAGTTGAATGCAGACATCATAAAAAGGTTTCTGAGAATGCTTCTGCCTGGTTTATATGTGAAGATATTTCCTTTTCCACCATAGGCCTCAAAGCGCTCCAAATGAACACTTGCAGATTCTACAAAAGGAGTGTTTCATAACTGCTCTAGCAAAGGAAAGGTTCAACTCTGTGAGTTGAACACACACATCACAAAGCAGTTTGTGAGAATGCTTCTGTCCAGTTTTTATGAGAAGATATTCCCGCTTCTAACAAAGGCCTGAAAGAACTCCAAATATCCACTTGCAGATGCTGCAAAAAGACTCTTTCCAAACTGCTCCATGAAAAGGAAGGTTCAACTCTGTGAGTTGAATGCACACATCATAAAGAAGTTTCAAAGAATGCTTCTGTCTAGGTTTTATGTGAAGATATTTCCTTTTCCACCATAGGCCTCAAAGCGCTCCAAATGAACACTTGCAGATTCTACAAAAAGAGTGTTTCAAAACTGCTCTTTCAAAAGAAGTGTTCAACTCTGTGAGTTGGATTCATACTTCACAAAGCAGTTTCACAGAACGCTTCTGTTTAGTATTTATGGGAAGATATTCCCGTTTCCAACGAAGGCCTGAAAGGACACCAAATATCCACTTGCAGATTCTGCAAAAACACAGTTTCAAAACTGCTCTATCAAAAGGAAGGCTTATCTCTCCGAGTTGAATGCACACATCATAAAGAGGTTTCTGAGAATGCTTCTGCCTGGTTTATAAGTGAAGATATATCCTTTTCCACCATAGGCCTCAAAGCGCTCCAAATGAACACATGCAGATTCTACAAAAAGAGTGTTTCAAAACTGCTCTTTCAAAAGAAGTGTTCAACTCTGTGAGGTGGATTCATACTTCACAAAGCAGTTTCACAGAACGCTTCTGTTTAGGTTCTATGGGAATATATTCCCGTTTCCATCGAAGGCCTGAAAGGGCTCCAAATAACCACTTGCAGATTCTGCAAAAACACAGTTTCAAAACTGCTCTATCAAAAGAAAGGCTTATCTCTCCGAGTTGAATGCACACATCATAAAGAGGTTTCTGAGAATGCTTCTGCCTGGTTTATAAGTGAAGATATTTCCTTTTCCACCATAGGCCTCAAAGCGCTCCAAATGAACACTTGCAGATTCTACAAAAAGAGTGTTTCAAAACAGCTCTTTCAAAGGAAGTGTTCAACTCTGTGAGTTGGATTCATACTACACAAAGCAGTTTCACAGAACGCTTCTGTTTAGTTTTTATGGGAAGATATTCCCGTTTCCAACGAAGGCCTGAAAGGGCTCCAAATATCCACTTGCAAATTCTGCAAAAACAGAGTTTCAAAACTGCTCTGTCAAAAGGAAGGCTTATCTCTCTGAGTTGAATGCAGACATCATAAAGAGGTTTCTGAGAATGCTTCTGCCTGGTTTATATGTGAAGATATTTCCTTTTCCACCATAGGCCTCAAAGCGCTCCAAATGAACACTTGCAGATTCTACAAAAAGAGTGTTTCAAAACTGCTCTTTCAAAAGAACTGTTCAACTCTGTGGGGTGGATTCACACTTCACAAAGCAGTTTCACAGAACGCTTCTGTTTAGTTTCTATGGGAAGATATTCCCGTTTCCAACGAAGGCCTGAAAGGGCTCCAAATAACCACTTGCAGATTCTGCAAAAATAGAGTTTCAAAACTGCTCTGTCAAAAGGAAGGCTTATCTCTCTGAGTTGAGTGCAGACATCATAAAGAATTTTCTGAGAATGCTTCTGCCTGGTTTATATGTGAAGACATTTCCTTTTCCACCATAGGCCTCAAAGCGCTCCAAATGAACACTTGCAGATTCTACAAAAAGAGTGTTTCATAACTGCTCTAGCAAAGGAAAGGTTGAACTCTGTGAGTTGAACACACACATCACAAAGCAGTTTGTGAGAATGCTTCTGTCCAGTTTTTATTGGAAGATATTCCCGCTTCTAACAAAGGCCTGAAAGAGCTCCAAATATCCACTTGCAGATGCTGCAAAAAGACTCTTTCCAAACTGCTCCATGAAAAGGAAGGTTCAACTCTGTGAGTTGAATGCACACATCATAAAGAAGTTTCAAAGAATGCTTCTGTCTAGGTTTTAGGTGAAGATATTGCCTTTTCCACCATAGGCCTCAAAGCGCTCCAAATGAACACTTGCAGATTCTACAAAAAGAGTGTTTCAAAACTGGTCTTTCAAAAGAAGTGTTCAACTCTGTGAGTTGGATTCATACTTCACAAAGCAGTTTCACAGAACGCTTCTGTTTAGTATTTATGGGAAGATATTCCCGTTTCCAACGAAGGCCTGAAAGGACTCCAAATATCCACTTGCAGATTCTGCAAAAACACAGTTTCAAAACTGCTCTAAAAAAAGGAAGGCTTATCTCTCCGAGTTGAATGCACACATCATAAAGAGGTTTCTGAGAATGCTTCTGCCTGGTTTATAAGTGAAGATATTTCCTTTTCCACCATAGGCCTCAAAGCGCTCCAAATGAACACTTGCAGATTCTACAAAAAGAGGGTTTAAAAACTACTCTTTCAAAAGAAGTGTTCAACTCTGTGAGTTGGATTCATACTTCACAAAGCAGTTTCACAGAACGCTTCTCTTTAGTTTTTATGGGAAGACATTCCCGTTTCCAACGAAGGCCTGAAAGGGCTCCAAATATCCACTTGCAAATTCGGCAAAAATAGAGTTTCAAAACTGCTCTGTTAAAAGGAAGGCTTATCTCTCTGGGTTGAATGCAGACATCATAAAGAGGTTTCTGAGAATGCTTCTGCCTGGTTTATATGTGAAGATATTTCCTTTTCCACCATAGGCCTCAAAGCGCTCCAAATGAACACTTGCAGATTCTACAAAAGGAGTGTTTCATAACTGCTCTAGCAAAGGAAAGGTTCAACTCTGTGAGTTGAACACACACATCACAAAGCAGTTTGTGAGAATGCTTCTGTCCAGTTTTTATTGGAAGATATTCCCGCTTCTAACAAAGGCCTGAAAGAGCTCCAAATATCCACTTGCAAATGCTGCAAAAAGACTCTTTCCAAACTGCTCCATGAAAAGGAAGGTTCAACTCTGTGAGTTGAATGCACACATCATAAAGAAGTTTCAAAGAATGCTTCTGTCTAGGTTTTATGTGAAGATATTTCCTTTTCCACCATAGGCCTCAAAGCGCTCCAAATGAACACTTGCAGATTCTACAAAAAGAGTGTTTCAAAACTGCTCTTTCAAAAGAAGTGTTCAACTCTGTGAGTTGGATTCATACTTCACAAAGCAGTTTCACAGAACGCTTCTGTTTAGTATTTATGGGAGGATATTCCCGTTTCCAACGAAGGCCTGAAAGGACTCCAAATATCCACTTGCAGATTCTGCAAAAACACAGTTTCAAAACTGCTCTATCAAAAGGAAGGCTTATCTCTCCGAGTTGAATGCGCACATCATAAAGAGGTTTCTGAGAATGCTTCTGCCTGGTTTATAAGTGAAGATATATCCTTTTCCACCATAGGCCTCAAAGCGCTCCAAATGAACACTTGCAGATTCTACAAAAAGAGTGTTTCAAAACTGCTCTTTCAAAAGAAGTGTTCAACTCTGTGAGGTGGATTCATACTACACAAAGCAGTTTCACAGAACGCTTCTGTTTAGTTTCTATGGGAAGATATTCCCGTTTCCAACGAAGGCCTGAAAGGGCTCCAAATAACCACTTGCAGATTCTGCAAAAATAGAGTTTCAAAACTGCTCTGTCAAAAGGAAGGCTTATCTCTCTGAGTTGAATGCACACATCATAAAGAGGTTTCTGAGAATGCTTCTGCCTGGTTTATAAGTGAAGATATTTCCTTTTCCACCATAGGCCTCAAAGCGCTCCAAATGAACACTTGCAGATTCTACAAAAAGAGTGTTTCAAAACAGCTCTTTCAAAGGAAGTGTTCAACTCTGTGAGTTGGATTCATACTACACAAAGCAGTTTCACAGAACGCTTCTGTTTAGTTTTTATGGGAAGATATTCCCGTTTCCAACGAAGGCCTGAAAGGGCTCCAAATATCCACTTGCAAATTCTGCAAAAACAGAGTTTCAAAACTGCTCTGTCAAAAGGAAGGCTTATCTCTCTGAGTTGAATGCAGACATCATAAAGAGGTTTCTGAGAATGCTTCTGCCTGGTTTATATGTGAAGATATTTCCTTTTCCACCATAGGCCTCAAAGCGCTCCAAATGAACACTTGCAGATTCTACAAAAAGAGTGTTTCAAAACTGCTCTTTCAAAAGAACTGTTCAACTCTGTGGGGTGGATTCACACTTCACAAAGCAGTTTCACAGAACGCTTCTGTTTAGTTTCTATGGGAAGATATTCCCGTTTCCAACGAAGGCCTGAAAGGGCTCCAAATAACCACTTGCAGATTCTGCAAAAATAGAGTTTCAAAACTGCTCTGTCAAAAGGAAGGCTTATCTCTCTGAGTTGAGTGCAGACATCATAAAGAATTTTCTGAGAATGCTTCTGCCTGGTTTATATGTGAAGACATTTCCTTTTCCACCATAGGCCTCAAAGCGCTCCAAATGAACACTTGCAGATTCTACAAAAAGAGTGTTTCATAACTGCTCTAGCAAAGGAAAGGTTGAACTCTGTGAGTTGAACACACACATCACAAAGCAGTTTGTGAGAATGCTTCTGTCCAGTTTTTATTGGAAGATATTCCCGCTTCTAACAAAGGCCTGAAAGAGCTCCAAATATCCACTTGCAGATGCTGCAAAAAGACTCTTTCCAAACTGCTCCATGAAAAGGAAGGTTCAACTCTGTGAGTTGAATGCACACATCATAAAGAAGTTTCAAAGAATGCTTCTGTCTAGGTTTTAGGTGAAGATATTGCCTTTTCCACCATAGGCCTCAAAGCGCTCCAAATGAACACTTGCAGATTCTACAAAAAGAGTGTTTCAAAACTGGTCTTTCAAAAGAAGTGTTCAACTCTGTGAGTTGGATTCATACTTCACAAAGCAGTTTCACAGAACGCTTCTGTTTAGTATTTATGGGAAGATATTCCCGTTTCCAACGAAGGCCTGAAAGGACTCCAAATATCCACTTGCAGATTCTGCAAAAACACAGTTTCAAAACTGCTCTAAAAAAAGGAAGGCTTATCTCTCCGAGTTGAATGCACACATCATAAAGAGGTTTCTGAGAATGCTTCTGCCTGGTTTATAAGTGAAGATATTTCCTTTTCCACCATAGGCCTCAAAGCGCTCCAAATGAACACTTGCAGATTCTACAAAAAGAGGGTTTAAAAACTACTCTTTCAAAAGAAGTGTTCAACTCTGTGAGTTGGATTCATACTTCACAAAGCAGTTTCACAGAACGCTTCTCTTTAGTTTTTATGGGAAGACATTCCCGTTTCCAACGAAGGCCTGAAAGGGCTCCAAATATCCACTTGCAAATTCGGCAAAAATAGAGTTTCAAAACTGCTCTGTTAAAAGGAAGGCTTATCTCTCTGGGTTGAATGCAGACATCATAAAGAGGTTTCTGAGAATGCTTCTGCCTGGTTTATATGTGAAGATATTTCCTTTTCCACCATAGGCCTCAAAGCGCTCCAAATGAACACTTGCAGATTCTACAAAAGGAGTGTTTCATAACTGCTCTAGCAAAGGAAAGGTTCAACTCTGTGAGTTGAACACACACATCACAAAGCAGTTTGTGAGAATGCTTCTGTCCAGTTTTTATTGGAAGATATTCCCGCTTCTAACAAAGGCCTGAAAGAGCTCCAAATATCCACTTGCAGATGCTGCAAAAAGACTCTTTCCAAACTGCTCCATGAAAAGGAATGTTCAACTCTGTGAGTTGAATGCACACATCATAAAGAAGTTTCAAAGAATGCTTCTGTCTAGGTTTTATGTGAAGATATTTCCTTTTCCACCATAGGCCTCAAAGCGCTCCAAATGAACACTTGCAGATTCTACAAAAAGAGTGTTTCAAAACTGCTCTTTCAAAAGAAGTGTTCAACTCTGTGAGTTGGATTCATACTTCACAAAGCAGTTTCACAGAACGCTTCTGTTTAGTATTTATGGGAAGATATTCCCGTTTCCAACGAAGGCCTGAAAGGACTCCAAATATCCACTTGCAGATTCTGCAAAAACACAGTTTCAAAACTGCTCTATCAAAAGGAAGGCTTATCTCTCCGAGTTGAATGCACACATCATAAAGAGGTTTCTGAGAATGCTTCTGCCTGGTTTATAAGTGAAGATATATCCTTTTCCACCATAGGCCTCAAAGCGCTCCAAATGAACACTTGCAGATTCTACAAAAAGAGTGTTTCAAAACTGCTCTTTCAAAAGAAGTGTTCAACTCTGTGAGGTGGATTCATACTTCACAAAGCAGTTTCACAGAACGCTTCTGTTTAGTTTCTATGGGAATATATTCCCGTTTCCAACGAAGGCCTGAAAGGGCTCCAAATAACCACTGGCAGATTCTGCAAAAATAGAGTTTCAAAACTGCTCTGTCAAAAGGAAGGCTTATCTCTCTGAGTTGAATGCAGACATCATGAAGAAGTTTCTGAGAATGCTTCTGCCTGGTTTATATGTGAAGATATTTCCTTTTCCACCATAGGCCTCAAAGCGCTCCAAATGAACACTTGCAGATTCTACAAAAAGAGTGTTTCATAACTGCTCTAGCAAAGGAAAGGTTCAACTCTGTGAGTTGAACACACACATCACAAAGCAGTTTGTGAGAATGCTTCTGTCCAGTTTTTATTGGAAGATATTCCCGCTTCTAACAAAGGCCTGAAAGAGCTCCAAATATCCACTTGCAGATGCTGCAAAAAGACTCTTTCCAAACTGCTCCATGAAAAGGAAGGTTCAACTCTGTGAGTTGAATGCACACATCATAAAGAAGTTTCCAAGAATGCTTCTGTCTAGGTTTTATGCGAAGGTATTTCCTTTTCCACCATAGGCCTCAAAGCGCTCCAAGTGAACACTTGCAGATTCTACAAAAAGAGTGTTTAAAAACTGCTCTTTCAAAAGAAGTGTTCAACTCTGTGAGTTGGATTCATACTTCACAAAGCAGTTTCACAGAACGCTTCTGTTTAGTATTTATGGGAAGATATTCCCGTTTCCAACGAAGGCCTGAAAGGACTCCAAATATCCACTTGCAGATTCTGCAAAAACACAGTTTCAAAACTGCTCTATCAAAAGGAAGGCTTATCTCTCCGAGTTGATTGCACACATCATAAAGAGGTTTCTGAGAATGCTTCTGCCTGGATTATAAGTGAAGATATTTCCTTTTCCACCATAGGCCTCAAAGCGCTCCAAATGAACACTTGCAGATTCTACAAAAAGAGTGTTTCAAAACTGCTCTTTCAAAAGAAGTGTTCAACTCTGTGAGTTGGATTCATACTTCACAAAGCAGTTTCACAGAACGCTTCTGTTTAATTTTTATGGGAAGATATTCCCGTTTCCAACGAAGGCCTGAAATGGCTCCAAATATCCACTTGCAGATTCTGCCAAAACAGAGTTTCAAAACTGCTCTATCAAAAGGAAGGCTTATCGCTCCGAGTTGAATGCACACATCATAAAGGGTTTTCTGAGAATACTTCGGCCTGGTTTATAAGTGAAGATATTTCCTTTTCCACCATAGGCCTCAAAGCGCTCCAAATGAACACTTGCAGATTCTACAAAAAGAGTGTTTCATAACTGCTCTAGCAAAGGAAAGGTTCAACTCTGTGAGTTGAACACACACATCACAAAGCAGTTTGTGAGAATGCTTCTGTCCAGTTTTTATGAGAAGATATTCCCGCTTCTAACAAAGGCCTGAAAGAGCTCCAAATATCCACTTGCAGATGCTGCAAAAAGACTCTTTCCAAACTGCTCCATGAAAAAGAATGTTCAACTCTGTGAGTTGAATGCAACATCATAAAGAAGTTTCAAAGAATGCTTCTGTCTAGGTTTTATGTGAAGATATTTCCTTTTAAACCATAGGCCTCAAAGCGCTCCAAATGAACACTTGCAGATTCTACAAAAAGAGTGTTTCAAAACTGCTCTTTCAAAAGAAGTGTTCAACTCTGTGAGGTGGATTCATACTTCACAAAGCAGTTTCTAAGAACGCTTCTGTTTAGTTTTTATGGGAAGATATTCCCGTTTCCAACGAAGGCCTGAAAGGGCTCCAAATAACCACTTGCAGATTCTGCAGAAACACAGTTTCTAAACTGCTCTATCAAAAGGAAGGCTTATCTCTCCGAGCTGGATGCACACATCATAAAGAGGTTTCTGAGAATGCTTCTCCCTGGTTTATAAGTGAAGATATTTCCTTTTCCACCATAGGCCTCAAAGCGCTCCAAATGAACACTTGCAGATTCTACAAAAAGAGTGTTTCAAAACAGCTCTTTCAAAGGAAGTGTTCAACTCTGTGAGTTGGATTCATACTACACAAAGCAGTTTCACAGAACGCTTCTGTTTAGTTTTTATGGGAAGATATTCCCGTTTCCAACGAAGGCCTGAAAGGGCTCCAAATATCCACTTGCAGATTCTGCAAAAATAGAGTTTCAAAACTACTCTGTAAAAAGGAAGGCTTATCTCTCTCAGTTGAATGCAGACATCATAAAGAGGTTTCTGAGAATGCTTCTGCCTGGTTTATATGTGAAGATATTTCCTTTTCCACCATAGGCCTCAAAGCGCTCCAAATGAACACTTGCAGATTCTACAAAAGGAGTGTTTCATAACTGCTCTAGCAAAGGAAAGGTTCAACTCTGTGAGTTGAACACACACATCACAAAGCAGTTTGTGAGAATGCTTCTGTCCAGTTTTTATGAGAAGATATTCCCGCTTCTAACAAAGGCCTGAAAGAGGTCCAAATATCCACTTGCAGATGCTGCAAAAAGACTCTTTCCAAACTGCTCCATGAAAAGGAAGGTTCAACTCTGTGAGTTGAATGCACACATCATAAAGAACTTTCCAAGAATGCTTCTGTCTAGGTTTTATGTGAAGGTATTTCCTTTTCCACCATAGGCCTCAAAGCGCTCCAAGTGAACACTTGCAGATTCTACAAAAAGAGTGTTTAAAAACTGCTCTTTCAAAAGAAGTGTTCAACTCTGTGAGTTGGATTCATACTTCACAAAGCAGTTTCACAGAACGCTTCTGTTTAGTATTTATGGGAAGATATTCCCGTTTCCAACGAAGGCCTGAAAGGACTCCAAATATCCACTTGCAGATTCTGCAAAAACACAGTTTCAAAACTGCTCTATCAAAAGGAAGGCTTATCTCTCCGAGTTGATTGCACACATCATAAAGAGGTTTCTGAGAATGCTTCTGCCTGGTTTATAAGTGAAGATATTTCCTTTTCCACCATAGGCCTCAAAGCGCTCCAAATGAACACTTGCAGATTCTACAAAAAGAGTGTTTCAAAACTGCTCTTTCAAAAGAAGTGTTCAACTCTGTGAGTTGGATTCATACTTCACAAAGCAGTTTCACAGAACGCTTCTGTTTAATTTTTATGGGAAGATATTCCCGTTTCCAACGAAGGCCTGAAATGGCTCCAAATATCCACTTGCAGATTCTGTCAAAACAGAGTTTCAAAACTGCTCTATCAAAAGGAAGGCTTATCGCTCCGAGTTGAATGCACACATCATAAAGGGTTTTCTGAGAATGCTTCGGCCTGGTTTATAAGTGAAGATATTTCCTTTTCCACCATAGGCCTCAAAGCGCTCCAAATGAACACTTGCAGATTCTACAAAAAGAGTGTTTCATAACTGCTCTAGCAAAGGAAAGGTTCAACTCTGTGAGTTGAACACACACATCACAAAGCAGTTTGTGAGAATGCTTCTGTCCAGTTTTTATGAGAAGATATTCCCGCTTCTAACAAAGGCCTGAAAGAGCTCCAAATATCCACTTGCAGATGCTGCAAAAAGACTCTTTCCAAACTGTTCCATGAAAAGGAAGGTTCAACTCTGTGAGTTGAATGCACACATCATAAAGAAGTTTCAAAGAATGCTTCTGTCTAGGTTTTATGTGAAGATATTTCCTTTTAAACCATAGGCCTCAAAGCGCTCCAAATGAACACTTGCAGATTCTACAAAAAGAGTGTTTCAAAACTGCTCTTTCAAAAGAAGTGTTCAACTCTGTGAGGTGGATTCATACTTCACAAAGCAGTTTCTCAGAACGCTTCTGTTTAGTTTTTATGGGAAGATATTCCCGTTTCCAACGAAGGCCTGAAAGGTCTCCAAATAACCACTTGCAGATTCTGCAGAAACACAGTTTCAAAACTGCTCTATCAAAAGGAAGGCTTATCTCTCCGAGCTGAATGCACACATCATAAAGAGGTTTCTGAGAATGCTTCTCCCTGGTTTATAAGTGAAGATATTTCCTTTTCCACCATAGGCCTCAAAGCGCTCCAAATGAACACTTGCAGATTCTACAAAAAGAGTGTTTCAAAACAGCTCTTTCAAAGGAAGTGTTCAACTCTGTGAGTTGGATTCATACTACACAAAGCAGTTTCACAGAACGCTTCTGTTTAGTTTTTATGGGAAGATATTCCCGTTTCCAACGAAGGCCTGAAAGGGCTCCAAATATCCACTTGCAGATTCTGCAAAAATAGAGTTTCAAAACTGCTCTGTAAAAAGGAAGGCTTATCTCTCTCAGTTGAATGCAGACATCATAAAAAGGTTTCTGAGAATGCTTCTGCCTGGTTTATATGTGAAGATATTTCCTTTTCCACCATAGGCCTCAAAGCGCTCCAAATGAACACTTGCAGATTCTACAAAAGGAGTGTTTCATAACTGCTCTAGCAAAGGAAAGGTTCAACTCTGTGAGTTGAACACACACATCACAAAGCAGTTTGTGAGAATGCTTCTGTCCAGTTTTTATGAGAAGATATTCCCGCTTCTAACAAAGGCCTGAAAGAGCTCCAAATATCCACTTGCAGATGCTGCAAAAAGACTCTTTCCAAACTGCTCCATGAAAAGGAAGGTTCAACTCTGTGAGTTGAATGCACACATCATAAAGAAGTTTCAAAGAATGCTTCTGTCTAGGTTTTATGTGAAGATATTTCCTTTTCCACCATAGGCCTCAAAGCGCTCCAAATGAACACTTGCAGATTCTACAAAAAGAGTGTTTCAAAACTGCTCTTTCAAAAGAAGTGTTCAACTCTGTGAGTTGGATTCATACTTCACAAAGCAGTTTCACAGAACGCTTCTGTTTAGTATTTATGGGAAGATATTCCCGTTTCCAACGAAGGCCTGAAAGGACACCAAATATCCACTTGCAGATTCTGCAAAAACACAGTTTCAAAACTGCTCTATCAAAAGGAAGGCTTATCTCTCCGAGTTGAATGCACACATCATAAAGAGGTTTCTGAGAATGCTTCTGCCTGGTTTATAAGTGAAGATATATCCTTTTCCACCATAGGCCTCAAAGCGCTCCAAATGAACACATGCAGATTCTACAAAAAGAGTGTTTCAAAACTGCTCTTTCAAAAGAAGTGTTCAACTCTGTGAGGTGGATTCATACTTCACAAAGCAGTTTCACAGAACGCTTCTGTTTAGGTTCTATGGGAATATATTCCCGTTTCCATCGAAGGCCTGAAAGGGCTCCAAATAACCACTTGCAGATTCTGCAAAAACACAGTTTCAAAACTGCTCTATCAAAAGAAAGGCTTATCTCTCCGAGTTGAATGCACACATCATAAAGAGGTTTCTGAGAATGCTTCTGCCTGGTTTATAAGTGAAGATATTTCCTTTTCCACCATAGGCCTCAAAGCGCTCCAAATGAACACTTGCAGATTCTACAAAAAAAGTGTTTCAAAACAGCTCTTTCAAAGGAAGTGTTCAACTCTGTGAGTTGGATTCATACTACACAAAGCAGTTTCACAGAACGCTTCTGTTTAGTTTTTATGGGAAGATATTCCCGTTTCCAACGAAGGCCTGAAAGGGCTCCAAATATCCACTTGCAAATTCTGCAAAAACAGAGTTTCAAAACTGCTCTGTCAAAAGGAAGGCTTATCTCTCTGAGTTGAATGCAGACATCATAAAGAGGTTTCTGAGAATGCTTCTGCCTGGTTTATATGTGAAGATATTTCCTTTTCCACCATAGGCCTCAAAGCGCTCCAAATGAACACTTGCAGATTCTACAAAAAGAGTGTTTCAAAACTGCTCTTTCAAAAGAACTGTTCAACTCTGTGGGGTGGATTCACACTTCACAAAGCAGTTTCACAGAACGCTTCTGTTTAGTTTCTATGGGAAGATATTCCCGTTTCCAACGAAGGCCTGAAAGGGCTCCAAATAACCACTTGCAGATTCTGCAAAAATAGAGTTTCAAAACTGCTCTGTCAAAAGGAAGGCTTATCTCTCTGAGTTGAGTGCAGACATCATAAAGAAGTTTCTGAGAATGCTTCTGCCTGGTTTATATGTGAAGACATTTCCTTTTCCACCATAGGCCTCAAAGCGCTCCAAATGAACACTTGCAGATTCTACAAAAAGAGTGTTTCATAACTGCTCTACCAAAGGAAAGGTTGAACTCTGTGAGTTGAACACACACATCACAAAGCAGTTTGTGAGAATGCTTCTGTCCAGTTTTTATTGGAAGATATTCCCGCTTCTAACAAAGGCCTGAAAGAGCTCCAAATATCCACTTGCAGATGCTGCAAAAAGACTCTTTCCAAACTGCTCCATGAAAAGGAAGGTTCAACTCTGTGAGTTGAATGCACACATCATAAAGAAGTTTCAAAGAATGCTTCTGTCTAGGTTTTAGGTGAAGATATTGCCTTTTCCACGATAGGCCTCAAAGCGCTCCAAATGAACACTTGCAGATTCTACAAAAAGAGTGTTTCAAAACTGGTCTTTCAAAAGAAGTGTTCAACTCTGTGAGTTGGATTCATACTTCACAAAGCAGTTTCACAGAACGCTTCTGTTTAGTATTTATGGGAAGATATTCCCGTTTCCAACGAAGGCCTGAAAGGACTCCAAATATCCACTTGCAGATTCTGCAAAAACACAGTTTCAAAACTGCTCTAAAAAAAGGAAGGCTTATCTCTCCGAGTTGAATGCACACATCATAAAGAGGTTTCTGAGAATGCTTCTGCCTGGTTTATAAGTGAAGATATTTCCTTTTCCACCATAGGCCTCAAAGCGCTCCAAATGAACACTTGCAGATTCTACAAAAAGAGGGTTTAAAAACTACTCTTTCAAAAGAAGTGTTCAACTCTGTGAGTTGGATTCATACTTCACAAAGCAGTTTCACAGAACGCTTCTCTTTAGTTTTTATGGGAAGACATTCCCGTTTCCAACGAAGGCCTGAAAGGGCTCCAAATATCCACTTGCAAATTCGGCAAAAATAGAGTTTCAAAACTGCTCTGTTAAAAGGAAGGCTTATCTCTCTGGGTTGAATGCAGACATCATAAAGAGGTTTCTGAGAATGCTTCTGCCTGGTTTATATGTGAAGATATTTCCTTTTCCACCATAGGCCTCAAAGCGCTCCAAATGAACACTTGCAGATTCTACAAAAGGAGTGTTTCATAACTGCTCTAGCAAAGGAAAGGTTCAACTCTGTGAGTTGAACACACACATCACAAAGCAGTTTGTGAGAATGCTTCTGTCCAGTTTTTATTGGAAGATATTCCCGCTTCTAACAAAGGCCTGAAAGAGCTCCAAATATCCACTTGCAGATGCTGCAAAAAGACTCTTTCCAAACTGCTCCATGAAAAGGAATGTTCAACTCTGTGAGTTGAATGCACACATCATAAAGAAGTTTCAAAGAATGCTTCTGCCTAGGTTTTATGTGAAGATATTTCCTTTTCCACCATAGGCCTCAAAGCGCTCCAAATGAACACTTGCAGATTCTACAAAAAGAGTGTTTCAAAACTGCTCTTTCAAAAGAAGTGTTCAACTCTGTGAGTTGGATTCATACTTCACAAAGCAGTTTCACAGAACGCTTCTGTTTAGTATTTATGGGAAGATATTCCCGTTTCCAACGAAGGCCTGAAAGGACTCCAAATATCCACTTGCAGATTCTGCAAAAACACAGTTTCAAAACTGCTCTATCAAAAGAAAGGCTTATCTCTCCGAGTTGAATGCACACATCATAAAGAGGTTTCTGAGAATGCTTCTGCCTGGTTTATAAGTGAAGATATATCCTTTTCCACCATAGGCCTCAAAGCGCTCCAAATGAACACTTGCAGATTCTACAAAAAGAGTGTTTCAAAACTGCTCTTTCAAAAGAAGTGTTCAACTGTGTGAGGTGGATTCATACTTCACAAAGCAGTTTCACAGAACGCTTCTGTTTAGTTTCTATGGGAATATATTCCCGTTTCCAACGAAGGCCTGAAAGGGCTCCAAATAACCACTGGCAGATTCTGCAAAAATAGAGTTTCAAAACTGCTCTGTCAAAAGGAAGGCTTATCTCTCTGAGTTGAATGCAGACATCATAAAGAAGTTTCTGAGAATGCTTCTGCCTGGTTTATATGTGAAGATATTTCCTTTTCCACCATAGGCCTCAAAGCGCTCCAAATGAACACTTGCAGATTCTACAAAAAGAGTGTTTCATAACTGCTCTAGCAAAGGAAAGGTTCAACTCTGTGAGTTGAACACGCACATCACAAAGCAGTTTGTGAGAATGCTTCTGTCCAGTTTTTATGAGAAGATATTCCCGCTTCTAACAAAGGCCTGAAAGAGCTCCAAATATCCACTTGCAGATGCTGCAAAAAGACTCTTTCCAAACTGCTCCATGAAAAGGAATGTTCAACTCTGTGAGTTGAATGCAACATCATAAAGAAGTTTCAAAGAATGCTTCTGTCTAGGTTTTATGTGAAGATATTTCCTTTTAAACCATAGGCCTCAAAGCGGTCCAAATGAACACTTGCAGATTCTACAAAAAGAGTGTTTCAAAACTGCTCTTTCAAAAGAAGTGTTCAACTCTGTGAGGTGGATTCATACTTCACAAAGCAGTTTCTAAGAACGCTTCTGTTTAGTTTTTATGGGAAGATATTCCCGTTTCCAACGAAGGCCTGAAAGGGCTCCAAATAACCACTTGCAGATTCTGCAGAAACACAGTTTCTAAACTGCTCTATCAAAAGGAAGGCTTATCTCTCCGAGCTGGATGCACACATCATAAAGAGGTTTCTGAGAATGCTTCTCCCTGGTTTATAAGTGAAGATATTTCCTTTTCCACCATAGGCCTCAAAGCGCTCCAAATGAACACTTGCAGATTCTACAAAAAGAGTGTTTCAAAACAGCTCTTTCAAAGGAAGTGTTCAACTCTGTGAGTTGGATTCATACTACACAAAGCAGTTTCACAGAACGCTTCTCTTTAGTTTTTATGGGAAGATATTCCCGTTTCCAACGAAGGCCTGAAAGGGCTCCAAATATCCACTTGCAGATTCTGCAAAAATAGAGTTTCAAAACTACTCTGTAAAAAGGAAGGCTTATCTCTCTCAGTTGAATGCAGACATCATAAAGAGGTTTCTGAGAATGCTTCTGCCTGGTTTATATGTGAAGATATTTCCTTTTCCACCATAGGCCTCAAAGCGCTCCAAATGAACACTTGCAGATTCTACAAAAGGAGTGTTTCATAACTGCTCTAGCAAAGGAAAGCTTCAACTCTGTGAGTTGAACACACACATCACAAAGCAGTTTGTGAGAATGCTTCTGTCCAGTTTTTATGAGAAGATATTCCCGCTTCTAACAAAGGCCTGAAAGAGGTCCAAATATCCACTTGCAGATGCTGCAAAAAGAGTCTTTCCAAACTGCTCCATGAAAAGGAAGGTTCAACTCTGTGAGTTGAATGCACACATCATAAAGAAGTTTCAAAGAATGCTTCTGTCTAGGTTTTATGTGAAGATATTTCCTTTTCCACCATAGGCCTCAAAGCGCTCCAAATGAACACTTGCAGATTCTACAAAAGGAGTGTTTCATAACTGCTCTAGCAAAGGAAAGGTTCAACTCTGTCAGTTGAACACACACATCACAAAGCAGTTTGTGAGGATGCTTCTGTCCAGTTTTTATGAGAAGATATTCCCGCTTCTAACAAAGGCCTGAAAGAGCTCCAAATATCCACTTGCAGATGCTGCAAAAAGACTCTTTCCAAACTGCTCCATGAAAAGGAAGGTTCAACTCTGTGAGTTGAATGCACACATCATAAAGAAGTTTCAAAGAATGCTTCTGTCTAGGTTTTATGTGAAGATATTTCCTTTTCCACCATAGGCCTCAAAGCGCTCCAAATGAACACTTGCAGATTCTACAAAAAGAGTTTTTCATCACTGCTCTTTCAAAAGAAGTGTTCAACTCTGTGAGTTGGATTCATACTTCACAAAGCAGTTTCACAGAACGCTTCTGTTTAGTATTTATGGGAAGATATTCCCGTTTCCAACGAAGGCCTGAAAGGACTCTAAATATCCACTTGCAGATTCTGCAAAAACACAGTTTCAAAACTGCTCTATCAAAAAGAAGGCTTATCTCTCCGAGTTGAATGCACACATCATAAAGAGGTTTCTGAGAATGCTTCTGCCTGGTTTATAAGTGAAGATATATCCTTTTCCACCATAGGCCTCAAAGCGCTCCAAATGAACACTTGCAGATTCTACAAAAAGAGTGTTTCAAAACTGCTCTTTCAAAAGAAGTGTTCAACTCTGTGAGGTGGATTCATACTTCACAAAGCAGTTTCACAGAACGCTTCTGTTTAGTTTCTATGGGAATATATTCCCGTTTCCAACGAAGGCCTGAAAGGGCTCCAAATAACCACTTGCAGATTCTGCAAAAACACAGTTTCAAAACTGCTCTATCAAAAGAAAGGCTTATCTCTCCGAGTTGAATGCACACATCATAAAGAGGTTTCTGAGAATGCTTCTGCCTGGTTTATAAGTGAAGATATTTCCTTTTCCACCATAGGCATCAAAGCGCTCCAAATGAACACTTGCAGATTCTACAAAAAGAGTGTTTCAAAACAGCTCTTTCAAAGGAAGTGTTCAACTCTGTGAGTTGGATTCATACTACACAAAGCAGTATCACAGAACGCTTCTGTTTAGTTTTTATGGGAAGATATTCCCGTTTCCAACGAAGGCCTGAAAGGGCTCCAAATATCCACTTGCAAATTCTGCAAAAACAGAGTTTCAAAACTGCTCTGTTAAAAGGAAGGCTTATCTCTCTGAGTTGAATGCAGACATCATAAAGAGGTTTCTGAGAATGCTTCTGCCTGGTTTATATGTGAAGATATTTCCTTTTCCACCATAGGCCTCAAAGCGCTCCAAATGAACACTTGCACATTCTACAAAAAGAGTGTTTCAAAACTGCTCTTTCAAAAGAAGTGTTCAACTCTGTGGGGTGGATTCATACTTCACAAAGCAGTTTCACAGAACGCTTCTGTTTAGTTTCTATGGGAAGATATTCCCGTTTCCAACGAAGGCCTGAAAGGGCTCCAAATAACCACTTGCAGATTCTGCAAAAATAGAGTTTCAAAACGGCTCTGTCAAAAGGAAGGCTTATCTCTCTGAGTTGAGTGCAGACATCATAAAGAAGTTTCTGAGAATGCTTCTGCCTGGTTTATATGTGAAGACATTTCCTTTTCCACCATAGGCCTCAAAGCGCTCCAAATGAACACTTGCAGATTCTACAAAAAGAGTGTTTCATAACTGCTCTAGCAAAGGAAAGGTTGAACTCCGTGAGTTGAACACACACATCACAAAGCAGTTTGTGAGAATGCTTCTGTCCAGTTTTTATTGGAAGATATTCCCGCTTCTAACAAAGGCCTGAAAGAGCTCCAAATATCCACTTGCAGATGCTGCAAAAAGACTCTTTCCAAACTGCTCCATGAAAAGGAAGGTTCAACTCTGTGAGTTGAATGCACACATCATAAAGAAGTTTCAGAGAATGCTTCTGTCTAGGTTTTATGTGAAGATATTTCCTTTTCCACCATAGGCCTCAAAGCGCTCCAAATGAACACTTGCAGATTCTACAAAAAGAGTGTTTCAAAACTGCTATTTCAAAAGAAGTGTTCAACTCTGTGAGTTGGATTCATACTTCACAAAGCAGTTTCACAGAACGCTTCTGTTTAGTATTTTTGGGAAGATATTCCCGTTTCCAACGAAGGCCTGAAAGGACTCCAAATATCCACTTACAGATTCTGCAAAAACACAGTTTCAAAACTGCTCTATCAAAAGAAAGGCTTATCTCTCGGAGTTGAATGCACACATCATAAAGAGGTTTCTGAGAATGCTTCTGCCTGGATTATAAGTGAAGATATTTCCTTTTCCACCATAGGCCTCAAAGCGCTCCAAATGAACACTTGCAGATTCTACAAAAAGAGTGTTTCAAAACTGCTCTTTCAAAAGAAGTGTTCAACTCTGTGAGTTGGATTCATACTTCACAAAGCAGTTTCACAGAAGGCTTCTGTTTAATTTTTATGGGAACATATTCCCGTTTCCAACGAAGGCCTGAAATGGCTCCAAATATCCACTTGCAGATTCTGCCAAAACAGAGTTTCAAAACTGCTCTATCAAAAGGAAGGCTTATCGCTCCGAGTTGAATGCACACATCATAAAGTGTTTTCTGAGAATGCTTCGGCCTGGTTTATAAGTGAAGATATTTCCTTTTCCACCATAGGCCTCAAAGCGCTCCAAATGAACACTTGCAGATTCTACAAAAAGAGTGTTTCATAACTGCTCTAGCAAAGGAAAGGTTCAACTCTGTGAGTTGAACACACACATCACAAAGCAGTTTGTGAGAATGCTTCTGTCCAGTTTTTATGAGAAGATATTCCCGCTTCTAACAAAGGCCTGAAAGAGCTCCAAATATCCACTTGCAGATGCTGCAAAAAGACTCTTTCCAAACTGCTCCATGAAAAGGAATGTTCAACTCTGTGAGTTGAATGCAACATCATAAAGAAGTTTCAAAGAATGCTTCTGTCTAGGTTTTATGTGAAGATATTTCCTTTTAAACCATAGGCCTCAAAGCGCTCCAAATGAACACTTGCAGATTCTACAAAAAGAGTGTTTCAAAACTGCTCTTTCAAAAGAAGTGTTCAACTCTGTGAGGTGGATTCATACTTCACAAAGCAGTTTCTAAGAACGCTTCTGTTTAGTTTTTATGGGAAGATATTCCCGTTTCCAACGAAGGCCTGAAAGGGCTCCAAATAACCACTTGCAGATTCTGCAGAAACACAGTTTCTAAACTGCTCTATCAAAAGGAAGGCTTATCTCTCCGAGCTGGATGCACACATCATAAAGAGGTTTCTGAGAATGCTTCTCCCTGGTTTATAAGTGAAGATATTTCCTTTTCCACCATAGGCCTCAAAGCGCTCCAAATGAACACTTGCAGATTCTACAAAAAGAGTGTTTCAAAACAGCTCTTTCAAAGGAAGTGTTCAACTCTGTGAGTTGGATTCATACTACACAAAGCAGTTTCACAGAACGCTTCTGTTTAGTTTTTATGGGAAGATATTCCCGTTTCCAACGAAGGCCTGAAAGGGCTCCAAATATCCACTTGCAGATTCTGCAAAAATAGAGTTTCAAAACTACTCTGTAAAAAGGAAGGCTTATCTCTCTCAGTTGAATGCAGACATCATAAAGAGGTTTCTGAGAATGCTTCTGCCTGGTTTATATGTGAAGATATTTCCTTTTCCACCATAGGCCTCAAAGCGCTCCAAATGAACACTTGCAGATTCTACAAAAGGAGTGTTTCATAACTGCTCTAGCAAAGGAAAGGTTCAACTCTGTGAGTTGAACACACACATCACAAAGCAGTTTGTGAGAATGCTTCTGTCCAGTTTTTATGAGAAGATATTCCCGCTTCTAACAAAGGCCTGAAAGAGGTCCAAATATCCACTTGCAGATGCTGCAAAAAGAGTCTTTCCAAACTGCTCCATGAAAAGGAAGGTTCAACTCTGTGAGTTGAATGCACACATCATAAAGAAGTTTCAAAGAATGCTTCTGTCTAGGTTTTATGTGAAGATATTTCCTTTTCCACCATAGGCCTCAAAGCGCTCCAAATGAACACTTGCAGATTCTACAAAAGGAGTGTTTCCTAACTGCTCTAGCAAAGGAAAGGTTCAACTCTGTCAGTTGAACACACACATCACAAAGCAGTTTGTGAGGATGCTTCTGTCCAGTTTTTATGAGAAGATATTCCCGCTTCTAACAAAGGCCTGAAAGAGCTCCAAATATCCACTTGCAGATGCTGCAAAAAGACTCTTTCCAAACTGCTCCATGAAAAGGAAGGTTCAACCCTGTGAGTTGAATGCACACATCATAAAGAAGTTTCAAAGAATGCTTCTGTCTAGGTTTTATGTGAAGATATTTCCTTTTCCACCATAGGCCTCAAAGCGCTCCAAATGAACACTTGCAGATTCCACAAAAAGAGTTTTTCATCACTGCTCTTTCAAAAGAAGTGTTCAACTCTGTGAGTTGGATTCATACTTCACAAAGCAGTTTCACAGAACGCTTCTGTTTAGTATTTATGGGAAGATATTCCCGTTTCCAACGAAGGCCTGAAAGGACTCTAAATATCCACTTGCAGATTCTGCAAAAACACAGTTTCAAAACTGCTCTATCAAAAGGAAGGCTTATCTCTCCGAGTTGAATGCACACATCATAAAGAGGTTTCTGAGAATGCTTCTGCCTGGTTTATAAGTGAAGATATATCCTTTTCCACCATAGGCCTCAAAGCGCTCCAAATGAACACTTGCAGATTCTACAAAAAGAGTGTTTCAAAACTGCTCTTTCAAAAGAAGTGTTCAACTCTGTGAGGTGGATTCATACTTCACAAAGCAGTTTCACAGAACGCTTCTGTTTAGTTTCTATGGGAATATATTCCCGTTTCCAACGAAGGCCTGAAAGGGCTCCAAATAACCACTTGCAGATTCTGCAAAAACACAGTTTTAAAACTGCTCTATCAAAAGAAAGGCTTATCTCTCCGAGTTGAATGCACACATCATAAAGAGGTTTCTGAGAATGCTTCTGCCTGGTTTATAAGTGAAGATATTTCCTTTTCCACCATA
The DNA here is from genome assembly GCF_028885625.2 of Pongo pygmaeus. Lineage (NCBI taxonomy): Eukaryota > Metazoa > Chordata > Mammalia > Primates > Hominidae > Pongo > Pongo pygmaeus. The sequence continues at coordinate 25,341,226 of NC_085930.1, forward strand.
GGCATCAAAGCGCTCCAAATGAACACTTGCAGATTCTACAAAAAGAGTGTTTCAAAACAGCTCTTTCAAAGGAAGTGTTCAACTCTGTGAGTTGGATTCATACTACACAAAGCAGTTTCACAGAACGCTTCTGTTTAGTTTTTATGGGAAGATATTCCCGTTTCCAACGAAGGCCTGAAAGGGCTCCAAATATCCACTTGCAAATTCTGCAAAAACAGAGTTTCAAAACTGCTCTGTCAAAAGGAAGGCTTATCTCTCTGAGTTGAATGCAGACATCATAAAGAGGTTTCTGAGAATGCTTCTGCCTGGTTTATATGTGAAGATATTTCCTTTTCCACCATAGGCCTCAAAGCGCTCCAAATGAACACTTGCACATTCTACAAAAAGAGTGTTTCAAAACTGCTCTTTCAAAAGAAGTGTTCAACTCTGTGGGGTGGATTCATACTTCACAAAGCAGTTTCACAGAACGCTTCTGTTTAGTTTCTATGGGAAGATATTCCCGTTTCCAACGAAGGCCTGAAAGGGCTCCAAATAACCACTTGCAGATTCTGCAAAAATAGAGTTTCAAAACGGCTCTGTCAAAAGGAAGGCTTATCTCTCTGAGTTGAGTGCAGACATCATAAAGAAGTTTCTGAGAATGCTTCTGCCTGGTTTATATGTGAAGACATTTCCTTTTCCACCATAGGCCTCAAAGCGCTCCAAATGAACACTTGCAGATTCTACAAAAAGAGTGTTTCATAACTGCTCTAGCAAAGGAAAGGTTGAACTCTGTGAGTTGAACACACACATCACAAAGCAGTTTGTGAGAATGCTTCTGTCCAGTTTTTATTGGAAGATATTCCCGCTTCTAACAAAGGCCTGAAAGAGCTCCAAATATCCACTTGCAGATGCTGCAAAAAGACTCTTTCCAAACTGCTCCATGAAAAGGAAGGTTCAACTCTGTGAGTTGAATGCACACATCATAAAGAAGTTTCAGAGAATGCTTCTGTCTAGGTTTTATGTGAAGATATTTCCTTTTCCACCATAGGCCTCAAAGCGCTCCAAATGAACACTTGCAGATTCTACAAAAAGAGTGTTTCAAAACTGCTATTTCAAAAGAAGTGTTCAACTCTGTGAGTTGGATTCATACTTCACAAAGCAGTTTCACAGAACGCTTCTGTTTAGTATTTTTGGGAAGATATTCCCGTTTCCAACGAAGGCCTGAAAGGACTCCAAATATCCACTTACAGATTCTGCAAAAACACAGTTTCAAAACTGCTCTATCAAAAGAAAGGCTTATCTCTCGGAGTTGAATGCACACATCATAAAGAGGTTTCTGAGAATGCTTCTGCCTGGTTTATAAGTGAAGATATTTCCTTTTCCACCATAGGCCTCAAAGCGCTCCAAATGAACACTTGCAGATTCTACAAAAAGAGCGTTTCTAAACTCATCTTTCAAAAGAAGTGTTCAACTCTGTGAGTTGGATTCATACTTCACAAAGCAGTTTCACAGAACGCTTCTGTTTAGTTTTTATGGGAAGATATTCCCGTTTCCAATGAAGGCCCGAAAGGGCTCCAAATATCCACTTGCAGATTCTGCCAAAACAGAGTTTCAAAACTGCTCTATCAAAAGGAAGGCTTATCGCTCCGAGTTGAATGCACACATCATAAAGAGTTTTCTGAGAATGCTTCTGCCTGGTTTATAAGTGAAGATATGTCCTTTTCCACCATAGGCCTCAAAGCGCTCCAAATGAACACTTGCAGATTCTACAAAAAGAGTGTTTCAAAACAGCTCTTTCAAAGGAAGTGTTCAACTCTGTGAGTTGGATTCATACTACACAAAGCAGTTTCACAGAACGCTTCTGTTTAGTTTTTATTGGAAGATATTCCCGTTTCCAACGAAGGCCTGAAAGGGCTCCAAATATCCACTTGCAAATTCTGCAAAAATAGAGTTTCAAAACTGCTCTGTCAAAAGGAAGGCTTATCTCTCTGAGTTGAATGCAGACATCATAAAGAGGTTTCTGAGAATGCTTCTGCCTGGTTTATATGTGAAGATATTTCCTTTTCCACCATAGGCCTCAAAGCGCTCCAAATGAACACTTGCAGATTCTACAAAAAGAGTGTTTCATAACTGCTCTAGCAAAGGAAAGGTTCAACTCTGTGAGTTGAACACACACATCACAAAGCAGTTTCTGAGAATGCTTCTGTCCAGTTTTTATTGGAAGATATTCCCGCTTCTAACAAAGGCCTGAAAGAGCTCCAAATATCCACTTGCAGATGCTGCAAAAAGACTCTTTCCAAACTGCTCCATGAAAAGGAATGTTCAACACTGTGAGTTGAATGCACACATCATAAAGAAGTTTCAAAGAATGCTTCTGTCTAGGTTTTATGTGAAGATATTTCCTTTTCCACCATAGGCCTCAAAGCGCTCCAAATGAACAATTGCAGATTCTACAAAAAGAGTGTTTCAAAACTGCTCTTTCAAAAGAAGTGTTCAACTCTGTGAGTTGGATTCATACTTCACAAAGCAGTTTCACAGAACGCTTCTGTTGAGTACTTATGGGAAGATATTCCCGCTTCCAATGAAGGCCTGAAAGGACTCCAAATATCCACTTCCAGATTCTGCAAAAACACAGTTTCAAAACTGCTCTATCAAAAGGAAGGCTTATCTCTCCGAGTTGAATGCACACATCATAAAGAGGTTTCTGAGAATGCTTCTGCCTGGTTTATAAGTGAAGATATATCCTTTTCCACCATAGGCCTCAAAGCACTCCAAATGAACACTTGCAGATTCTACAAAAAGAGTGTTTCAAAACTGCTCTTTCAAAAGAAGTGTTCAACTCTGTGAGGTGGATTCATACTTCACAAAGCAGTTTCACAGAACGCTTCTGTTTAGTTTCTATGGGAATATATTCCCGTTTCCAACGAAGGCCTGAAAGGGCTCCAAATAACCACTTGCAGATTCTGCAAAAATAGAGTTTCAAAACTGCTCTGTCAAAAGGAAGGCTTATCTCTCTGAGTTGAATGCAGACATCATAAAGAAGTTTCTGAGAATGCTTCTGCCTGGTTTATATGTGAAGATATTTCCTTTTCCACCATAGGCCTCAAAGCGCTCCAAATGAACACTTGCAGATTCTACAAAAAGAGTGTTTCATAACTGCTCTAGCAAAGGAAAGGTTCAACTCTGTGAGTTGAACACACACATCACAAAGCAGTTTGTGAGAATGCTTCTGTCCAGTTTTTATTGGAAGATATTCCCGCTTCTAACAAAGGCCTGAAAGAGCTCCAAATATCCACTTGCAGATGCTGCAAAAAGACTCTTTCCAAACTGCTCCATGAAAAGGAAGGTTCAACTCTGTGAGTTGAATGCACACATCATAAAGAAGTTTCAAAGAATGCTTCTGTCTAGGTTTTATGTGAAGATATTTCCTTTTCCACCATAGGCCTCAAAGCGCTCCAAATGAACACTTGCAGATTCTACAAAAAGAGTGTTTCAAAACTGCTCTTTCAAAAGAAGTGTTCAACTCTGTGAGTTGGATTCATACTTCACAAAGCAGTTTCACAGAACGCTTCTGTTTAGTATTTATGGGAGGATATTCCCGTTTCCAACGAAGGCCTGAAAGGACTCCAAATATCCACTTGCAGATTCTGCAAAAACACAGTTTCAAAACTGCTCTATCAAAAGGAAGGCTTATCTCTCCGAGTTGAATGCACACATCATAAAGAGGTTTCTGAGAATGCTTCTGCCTTGTTTAAAAGTGAAGATATATCCTTTTCCACCATAGGCCTCAAAGCGCTCCAAATGAACACTTGCAGATTCTACAAAAAGAGTGTTTCAAAACTGCTCTTTCAAAAGAAGTGTTCAACTCTGTGAGGTGGATTCATACTACACAAAGCAGTTTCACAGAACGCTTCTGTTTAGTTTCTATGGGAAGATATTCCCGTTTCCAACGAAGGCCTGAAAGGGCTCCAAATAACCACTTGCAGATTCTGCAAAAATAGAGTTTCAAAACTGCTCTGTCAAAAGGAAGGCTTATCTCTCTGAGTTGAATGCAGACATCATAAAGAAGTTTCTGAGAATGCTTCTGCCTTGTTTACATGTGAAGACATTTCCTTTTCCACCATAGGCCTCAAAGCGCTCCAAATGAACACTTGCAGATTCTACAAAAAGAGTGTTTCATAACTGCTCTAGCAAAGGAAAGGTTCAACTCTGTGAGTTGAACACACACATCACAAAGCAGTTTGTGAGAATGCTTCTGTCCAGTTTTTATTGGAAGATATTCCCGCTTCTAACAAAGGCCTGAAAGAGCTCCAAATATCCACTTGCAGATGCTGCAAAAAGAGTCTTTCCAAACTGCTCCATGAAAAGGAAGGTTCAACTCTGTGAGTTGAATGCACACATCATAAAGAAGTTTCAAAGAATGCTTCTGTCTAGGTTTTATGTGAAGATATTTCCTTTTCCACCATAGGCCTCAAAGCGCTCCAAATGAACATTTGCAGATTCTACAAAAAGAGTGTTTCAAAACTGCTCTTTCAAAAGAAGTGTTCAACTCTGTGAGTTGGATTCATACTTCACAAAGCAGTTTCACAGAACGCTTCTGTTTAGTATTTTTGGGAAGATATTCCCGTTTCCAACGAAGGCCTGAAAGGACTCCAAATATCCACTTGCAGATTCTGCAAAAACACAGTTTCAAAACTGCTCTATCAAAAGAAAGGCTTATCTCTCCGAGTTGAATGCACACAACATAAAGAGGTTTCTGAGAATGCTTCTGCCTGGTTTATAAGTGAAGATATTTCCTTTTCTCCATAGGCCTCAAAGCGCTCCAAATGAACACTTGCAGATTCTACAAAAAGAGTGTTTCATAACTGCTCTAGCAAAGGAAATGTTCAACTCTGTGAGTTGAACACACACATCACAAAGCAGTTTGTGAGAATGCTTCTGTCCAGTTTTTAAGAGAAGATATTCCCTCTTCTAACAAAGGCCTGAAAGAGCTCCAAATATCCACTTGCAGATGCTGCAAATAGACTCTTTCCAAACTGCTCCATGAAAACGAAGGTTCAACTCTGTGAGATGAATGCACACATCATAAAGAAGTTTCAAAGAATGCTTCTGTCTAGGTTTTAGGTGAAGATATTGCCTTTTCCACCATTGGCCTCAAAGCACTCCAAATGAACACTTGCAGATTCTACAAAAAGAGTGTTTCAAAACTGCTCTTTCAAAAGAAGTGTTCAACTCTGTGAGTTGGATTCATACTTCACAAAGCAGTTTCACAGAACGCTTCTGTTTAGTATTTATGGGAAGATATTCCCGTTTCCAACGAAGGCCTGAAAGGACTCCAAATATCCACTTGCAGATTCTGCAAAAACACAGTTTCAAAACTGCTCTATCAAAAGGAAGGCTTATCTCTCCGAGTTGAATGCACACATCATAAAGAGGTTTCTGAGAATGCTTCTGCCTGGTTTATAAGTGAAGATATATCCTTTTCCACCATAGGCCTCAAAGCGCTCCAAATGAACACTTGCAGATTCTACAAAAAGAGTGTTTCAAAACTGCTCTTTCAAAAGAAGTGTTCAACTCTGTGAGGTGGATTCATACTTCACAAAGCAGTTTCACAGAACGCTTCTGTTTAGTTTCTATGGGAATATATTCCCGTTTCCAACGAAGGCCTGAAAGGGCTCCAAATAACCACTGGCAGATTCTGCAAAAATAGAGTTTCAAAACTGCTCTGTCAAAAGGAAGGCTTATCTCTCTGAGTTGAATGCAGACATCATAAAGAAGTTTCTGAGAATGCTTCTGCCTGGTTTATATGTGAAGATATTTCCTTTTCCACCATAGGCCTCAAAGCGCTCCAAATGAACACTTGCAGATTCCACAAAAAGAGTGTTTCATAACTGCTCTAGCAAAGGAAAGGTTCAACTCTGTGAGTTAAACACACACATCACAAAGCAGTTTGTGAGAATGCTTCTGTCCAGTTTTTATTGGAAGATATTCCCGCTTCTAACAAAGGCCTGAGAGAGCTCCAAATATCCACTTGCAGATGCTGCAAAAAGACTCTTTCCAAACTGCTCCATGAAAAGGAAGGTTCAACTCTGTGAGTTGAATGCACACATCATAAAGAACTTTCCAAGAATGCTTCTGTCTAGGTTTTATGTGAAGGTATTTCCTTTTCCACCATAGGCCTCAAAGCGCTCCAAGTTAACACTTGCAGATTCTACAAAAAGAGTGTTTCAAAACTGCTCTTTCAAAAGAAGTGTTCAACTCTGTGAGTTGGATTCATACTTCACAAAGCAGTTTCACAGAACGCTTCTGTTTAGTATTTATGGGAAGATATTCCCGATTCCAACGAAGGCCTGAAAGGACTCCAAATATCCACTTGCAGATTCTGCAAAAACACAGTTTCAATACTGCTCTATCAAAAGGAAGGCTTATCTCTCCGTGTTGATTGCACACATCATGAAGAGGTTTCTGAGAATGCTTCTGCCTGGTTTATAAGTGAAGATATTTCCTTTTCCACCATAGGCCTCAAAGCGCTCCAAATGAACACTTGCAGATTCTACAAAAAGAGTGTTTCAAAACTGCTCTTTCAAAAGAAGTGTTCAACTCTGTGAGGTGGATTCATACTTCACAAAGCAGTTTCTCAGAACGCTTCTGTTTAATTTTTATGGGAAGATATTCCCGTTTCCAACGAAGGCCTGAAAGGGCTCCAAATAACCACTTGCAGATTCTGCAGAAACACAGTTTCAAAACTGCTCTATTAAAAGGAAGGCTTATCTCTCCGAGCTGAATGCACACATCATAAAGAGGTTTCTGAGAATGCTTCTCCCTGGTTTATAAGTGAAGATATTTCCTTTTCCACCATAGGCCTCAAAGCGCTCCAAATGAACACTTGCAGATTCTACAAAAAGAGTGTTTCAAAACAGCTCTTTCAAAGGAAGTGTTCAACTCTGTGAGTTGGATTCATACTACACAAAGCAGTTTCACAGAACGCTTCTGTTTAGTTTTTATGGGAAGATATTCCCGTTTCCAACGAAGGCCTGAAAGGGCTCCAAATATCCACTTGCAGATTCTGCAAAAATAGAGTTTCAAAACTGCTCTGTAAAAAGGAAGGCTTATCTCTCTCAGTTGAATGCAGACATCATAAAGAGGTTTCTGAGAATGCTTCTGCCTGGTTTATATGTGAAGATATTTCCTTTTCCACCATAGGCCTCAAAGCGCTCCAAATGAACACTTGCAGATTCTACAAAAGGAGTGTTTCATAACTGCTCTAGCAAAGGAAAGGTTCAACTCTGTGAGTTGAACACACACATCACAAAGCAGTTTGTGAGAATGCTTCTGTCCAGTTTTTATGAGAAGATATTCCCGCTTCTAACAAAGGCCTGAAAGAGGTCCAAATATCCAATTGCAGATGCTGCAAAAAGAGTCTTTCCAAACTGCTCCATGAAAAGGAAGGTTCAACTCTGTGAGTTGAATGCACACATCATAAAGAAGTTTCAAAGAATGCTTCTGTCTAGGTTTTATGTGAAGATATTTCCTTTTCCACCATAGGCCTCAAAGCGCTCCAAATGAACACTTGCAGATTCTACAAAAAGAGTATTTCATCACTGCTCTTTCAAAAGAAGTGTTCAACTCTGTGAGTTGGATTCATACTTCACAAAGCAGTTTCACAGAACGCTTCTGTTTAGTATTTATGGGAAGATATTCCCGTTTCCAACGAAGGCCTGAAAGGACTCCAAATATCCACTTGCAGATTCTGCAAAAACACAGTTTCAAAACTGCTCTATCAAAAGGAAGGCTTATCTCTCCGAGTTGAATGCACACATCATAAAGAGGTTTCTGAGAATGCTTCTGCCTGGTTTATAAGTGAAGATATATCCTTTTCCACCATAGGCCTCAAAGCGCTCCAAATGAACACTTGCAGATTCTACAAAAAGAGTGTTTCAAAACTGCTCTTTCAAAAGAAGTGTTCAACTCTGTGAGGTGGATTCATACTTCACAAAGCAGTTTCACAGAACGATTCTGTTTAGTTTCTATGGGAATATATTCCCGTTTCCATCGAAGGCCTGAAAGGGCTCCAAATAACCACTTGCAGATTCTGCAAAAACACAGTTTCAAAACTGCTCTATCAAAAGAAAGGCTTATCTCTCCGAGTTGAATGCACACATCATAAAGAGGTTTCTGAGAATGCTTCTGCCTGGTTTATAAGTGAAGATATTTCCTTTTCCACCATAGGCCTCAAAGCGCTCCAAATGAACACTTGCAGATTCTACAAAAAGAGTGTTTCAAAACAGCTCTTTCAAAGGAAGTGTTCAACTCTGTGAGTTGGATTCATACTACACAAAGCAGTTTCACAGAACGCTTCTGTTTAGTTTTTATGGGAAGATATTCCCGTTTCCAACGAAGGCCTGAAAGGGCTCCAAATATCCACTTGCAAATTCTGCAAAAACAGAGTTTCAAAACTGCTCTGTCAAAAGGAAGGCTTATCTCTCTGAGTTGAATGCAGACATCATAAAGAGGTTTCTGAGAATGCTTCTGCCTGGTTTATATGTGAAGATATTTCCTTTTCCACCATAGGCCTCAAAGCGCTCCAAATGAACACTTGCACATTCTACAAAAAGAGTGTTTCAAAACTGCTCTTTCAAAAGAAGTGTTCAACTCTGTGGGGTGGATTCATACTTCACAAAGCAGTTTCACAGAACGCTTCTGTTTAGTTTCTATGGGAAGATATTCCCGTTTCCAACGAAGGCCTGAAAGGGCTCCAAATAACCACTTGCAGATTCTGCAAAAACAGAGTTTCAAAACTGCTCTGTCAAAAGGAAGGCTTATCTCTCTGAGTTGAGTGCAGACATCATAAAGAAGTTTCTGAGAATGCTTCTGCCTGGTTTATATGTGAAGACATTTCCTTTTCCACCATAGGCCTCCAAGCGCTCCAAATGAACACTTGCAGATTCTACAAAAAGAGTGTTTCATAACTGCTCTAGCAAAGGAAAGGTTGAACTCTGTGAGTTGAACACACACATCACAAAGCAGTTTGTGAGAATGCTTCTGTCCAGTTTTTATTGGAAGATATTCCCGCTTCTAACAAAGGCCTGAAAGAGCTCCAAATATCCACTTGCAGATGCTGCAAAAAGACTCTTTCCAAACTGCTCCATGAAAAGGAAGGTTCAACTCTGTGAGTTGAATGCACACATCATAAAGAAGTTTCAAAGAATGCTTCTGTCTAGGTTTTAGGTGAAGATATTGCCTTTTCCACCATAGGCCTCAAAGCGCTCCAAATGAACACTTGCAGATTCTACAAAAAGAGTGTTTCAAAACTGCTCTTTCAAAAGAAGTGTTCAACTCTGTGAGTTGGATTCATACTTCACAAAGCAGTTTCACAGAACGCTTCTGTTTAGTATTTATGGGAAGATATTCCCGTTTCCAACGAAGGCCTGAAAGGACTCCAAATATCCACTTGCAGATTCTGCAAAAACACAGTTTCAAAACTGCTCTAAAAAAAGGAAGGCTTATCTCTCCGAGTTGAATGCACACATCATAAAGAGGTTTCTGAGAATGCTTCTGCCTGGTTTATAAGTGAAGATATTTCCTTTTCCACCATAGGCCTCAAAGCGCTCCAAATGAACACTTGCAGATTCTACAAAAAGAGGGTTCAAAAACTACTCTTTCAAAAGAAGTGTTCAACTCTGTGAGTTGGATTCATACTTCACAAAGCAGTTTCACAGAACGCTTCTCTTTAGTTTTTATGGGAAGATATTCCCGTTTCCAACGAAGGCCTGAAAGGGCTCCAAATATCCACTTGCAAATTCGGCAAAAATAGAGTTTCAAAACTGCTCTGTTAAAAGGAAGGCTTATCTCTCTGGGTTGAATGCAGACATCATAAAGAGGTTTCTGAGAATGCTTCTGCCTGATTTATATGTGAAGATATTTCCTTTTCCACCATAGGCCTCAAAGCGCTCCAAATGAACACTTGCAGATTCTACAAAAGGAGTGTTTCATAACTGCTCTAGCAAAGGAAAGGTTCAACTCTGTGAGTTGAACACACGCATCACAAAGCAGTTTGTGAGAATGCTTCTGTCCAGTTTTTATTGGAAGATATTCCCGCTTCTAACAAAGGCCTGAAAGAGCTCCAAATATCCACTTGCAGATGCTGCAAAAAGACTCTTTCCAAACTGCTCCATGAAAAGGAATGTTCAACTCTGTGAGTTGAATGCACACATCATAAAGAAGTTTCAAAGAATGCTTCTGTCTAGGTTTTATGTGAAGATATTTCCTTTTCCACCATAGGCCTCAAAGCGCTCCAAATGAACACTTGCAGATTCTACAAAAAGAGTGTTTCAAAACTGCTCTTTCAAAAGAAGTGTTCAACTCTGTGAGTTGGATTCATACTTCACAAAGCAGTTTCACAGAACGCTTCTGTTTAGTATTTATGGGAAGATATTCCCGTTTCCAACGAAGGCCTGAAAGGACTCCAAATATCCACTTGCAGATTCTGCAAAAACACAGTTTCAAAACTGCTCTATCAAAAGGAAGGCTTATCTCTCCGAGTTGAATGCACACATCATAAAGAGGTTTCTGAGAATGCTTCTGCCTGGTTTATAAGTGAAGATATATCCTTTTCCACCATAGGCCTCAAAGCGCTCCAAATGAACACTTGCAGATTCTACAAAAAGAGTGTTTCAAAACTGCTCTTTCAAAAGAAGTGTTCAACTCTGTGAGGTGGATTCATACTTCACAAAGCAGTTTCACAGAACGCTTCTGTTTAGTTTCTATGGGAATAGATTCCCGTTTCCAACGAAGGCCTGAAAGGGCTCCAAATAACCACTGGCAGATTCTGCAAAAATAGAGTTTCAAAACTGCTCTGTCAAAAGGAAGGCTTATCTCTCTGAGTTGAATGCAGACATCATAAAGAAGTTTCTGAGAATGCTTCTGCCTGGTTTATATGTGAAGATATTTCCTTTTCCACCATAGGCCTCAAAGCGCTCCAAATGAACACTTGCAGATTCTACAAAAAGAGTGTTTCTTAACTGCTCTAGCAAAGGAAAGGTTCAACTCTGTGAGTTGAACACACACATCACAAAGCAGTTTGTGAGAATGCTTCTGTCCAGTTTTTATTGGAAGATATTCCCGCTTCTAACAAAGGCCTGAAAGAGCTCCAAATATCCACTTGCAGATGCTGCAAAAAGACTCTTTCCAAACTGCTCCATGAAAAGGAAGGTTCAACTCTGTGAGTTGAATGCACACATCATAAAGAAGTTTCAAAGAATGCTTCTGTCTAGGTTTTATGTGAAGGTATTTCCTTTTCCACCATAGGCCTCAAAGCGCTCCAAGTGAACACTTGCAGATTCTACAAAAAGAGTGTTTAAAAACTGCTCTTTCAAAAGAAGTGTTCAACTCTGTGAGTTGGAGTCATACTTCACAAAGCAGTTTCACAGAACGCTTCTGTTTAGTATTTATGGGAAGATATTCCCGTTTCCAACGAAGGCCTGAAAGGACTCCAAATATCCACTTGCAGATTCTGCAAAAACACAGTTTCAAAACTGCTCTATCAAAAGGAAGGCTTATCTCTCCGAGTTGATTGCACACATCATAAAGAGGTTTCTGAGAATGCTTCTGCTTGGTTTATAAGTGAAGATATTTCCTTTTCCACCATAGGCCTCAAAGCGCTCCAAATGAACACTTGCAGATTCTACAAAAAGAGTGTTTCAAAACTGCTCTTTCAAAAGAAGTGTTCAACTCTGTGAGTTGGATTCATACTTCACAAAGCAGTTTCACAGAACGCTTCTGTTTAATTTTTATGGGAAGATATTCCCGTTTCCAACGAAGGCCTGAAATGGCTCCAAATATCCACTTGCAGATTCTGCCAAAACAGATTTTCAAAACTGCTCTATCAAAAGGAAGGCTTATCGCTCCGAGTTGAATGCACACATCATAAAGGGTTTTCTGAGAATGCTTCGGCCTGGTTTATAAGTGAAGATATTTCCTTTTCCACCATAGGCCTCAAATCGCTCCAAATGAACACTTGCAGATTCTACAAAAAGAGTGTTTCATAACTGCTCTAGCAAAGGAAAGGTTCAACTCTGTCAGTTGAACACACACATCACAAAGCAGTTTGTGAGAATGCTTCTGTCCAGTTTTTATGAGAAGATATTCCCGCTTCTAACAAAGGCCTGAAAGAGCTCCAAATATCCACTTGCAGATGCTGCAAAAAGACTCTTTCCAAACTGCTCCATGAAAAGGAAGGTTCAACTCTGTGAGTTGAATGCACACATCATAAAGAAGTTTCAAAGAATGCTTCTGTCTAGGTTTTATGTGAAGATATTTCCTTTTAAACCATAGGCCTCAAAGCGCTCCAAATGAACACTTGCAGATTCTACAAAAAGAGTGTTTCAAAACTGCTCTTTCAAAAGAAGTGTTCAACTCTGTGAGGTGGATTCATACTTCACAAAGCAGTTTCTCAGAACGCTTCTGTTTAGTTTTTATGGGAAGATATTCCCGTTTCCAACGAAGGCCTGAAAGGGCTCCAAATAACCACTTGCAGATTCTGCAGAAACACAGTTTCAAAACTGCTCTATCAAAAGGAAGGCTTATCTCTCTGAGCTGAATGCACACATCATAAAGAGGTTTCTGAGAATGCTTCTCCCTGGTTTATAAGTGAAGATATTTCCTTTTCCACCATAGGCCTCAAAGCGCTCCAAATGAACACTTGCAGATTCTACAAAAAGAGTGTTTCAAAACAGCTCTTTCAAAGGAAGTGTTCAACTCTGTGAGTTGGATTCATACTACACAAAGCAGTTTCACAGAACGCTTCTGTTTAGTTTTTATGGGAAGATATTCCCGTTTCCAACGAAGGCCTGAAATGGCTCCAAATATCCACTTGCAGATTCTGCAAAAATAGAGTTTCAAAACTGCTCTGTAAAAAGGAAGGCTTATCTCTCTCAGTTGAATGCAGACATCATAAAGAGGTTTCTGAGAATGCTTCTGCCTGGTTTATATGTGAAGATATTTCCTTTTCCACCATAGGCCTCAAAGCGCTCCAAATGAACACTTGCAGATTCTACAAAAGGAGTGTTTCATAACTGCTCTAGCAAAGGAAAGGTTCAACTCTGTGAGTTGAACACACACATCACAAAGCAGTTTGTGAGAATGCTTCTGTCCAGTTTTTATGAGAAGATATTCCCGCTTCTAACAAAGGCCGGAAAGAGGTCCAAATATCCACTTGCAGATGCTGCAAAAAGAGTCTTTCCAAACTGCTCCATGAAAAGGAAGGTTCAACTCTGTGAGTTGAATGCACACATCATAAAGAAGTTTCAAAGAATGCTTCTGTCTAGGTTTTATGTGAAGATATTTCCTTTTCCACCATAGGCCTCAAAGCGCTCCAAATGAACACTTGCAGATTCTACAAAAAGAGTATTTCATCACTGCTCTTTCAAAAGAAGTGTTCAACTCTGTGAGTTGGATTCATACTTCACAAAGCAGTTTCACAGAACGCTTCTGTTTAGTATTTATGGGAAGATATTCCCGTTTCCAACGAAGGCCTGAAAGGACTCCAAATATCCACTTGCAGATTCTGCAAAAACACAGTTTCAAAACTGCTCTATCAAAAGGAAGGCTTATCTCTCCGAGTTGAATGCACACATCATAAAGAGGTTTCTGAGAATGCTTCTGCCTGGTTTATAAGTGAAGATATATCCTTTTCCACCATAGGCCTCAAAGCGCTCCAAATGAACACTTGCAGATTCTACAAAAAGAGTGTTTCAAAACTGCTCTTTCAAAAGAAGTGTTCAACTCTGTGAGGTGGATTCATACTTCACAAAGCAGTTTCACAGAACGATTCTGTTTAGTTTCTATGGGAATATATTCCCGTTTCCATCGAAGGCCTGAAAGGGCTCCAAATAACCACTTGCAGATTCTGCAAAAACACAGTTTCAAAAATGCTCTATCAAAAGAAAGGCTTATCTCTCCGAGTTGAATGCACACATCATAAAGAGGTTTCTGAGAATGCTTCTGCCTGGTTTATAAGTGAAGATATTTCCTTTTCCACCATAGGCCTCAAAGCGCTCCAAATGAACACTTGCAGATTCTACAAAAAGAGTGTTTCAAAACAGCTCTTTCAAAGGAAGTGTTCAACTCTGTGAGTTGGATTCATACTACACAAAGCAGTTTCACAGAACGCTTCTGTTTAGTTTTTATGGGAAGATATTCCCGTTTCCAACGAAGGCCTGAAAGGGCTCCAAATATCCACTTGCAAATTCTGCAAAAACAGAGTTTCAAAACTGCTCTGTCAAAAGGAAGGCTTATCTCTCTGAGTTGAATGCAGACATCATAAAGAGGTTTCTGAGAATGCTTCTGCCTGGTTTATATGTGAAGATATTTCCTTTTCCACCATAGGCCTCAAAGCGCTCCAAATGAACACTTGCACATTCTACAAAAAGAGTGTTTCAAAACTGCTCTTTCAAAAGAAGTGTTCAACTCTGTGGGGTGGATTCATACTTCACAAAGCAGTTTCACAGAACGCTTCTGTTTAGTTTCTATGGGAAGATATTCCCGTTTCCAACGAAGGCCTGAAAGGGCTCCAAATAACCACTTGCAGATTCTGCAAAAACAGAGTTTCAAAACTGCTCTGTCAAAAGGAAGGCTTATCTCTCTGAGTTGAGTGCAGACATCATAAAGAAGTTTCTGAGAATGCTTCTGCCTGGTTTATATGTGAAGACATTTCCTTTTCCACCATAGGCCTCCAAGCGCTCCAAATGAACACTTGCAGATTCTACAAAAAGAGTGTTTCATAACTGCTCTAGCAAAGGAAAGGTTGAACTCTGTGAGTTGAACACACACATCACAAAGCAGTTTGTGAGAATGCTTCTGTCCAGTTTTTATTGGAAGATATTCCCGCTTCTAACAAAGGCCTGAAAGAGCTCCAAATATCCACTTGCAGATGCTGCAAAAAGACTCTTTCCAAACTGCTCCATGAAAAGGAAGGTTCAACTCTGTGAGTTGAATGCACACATCATAAAGAAGTTTCAAAGAATGCTTCTGTCTAGGTTTTAGGTGAAGATATTGCCTTTTCCACCATAGGCCTCAAAGCGCTCCAAATGAACACTTGCAGATTCTACAAAAAGAGTGTTTCAAAACTGCTCTTTCAAAAGAAGTGTTCAACTCTGTGAGTTGGATTCATACTTCACAAAGCAGTTTCACAGAACGCTTCTGTTTAGTATTTATGGGAAGATATTCCCGTTTCCAACGAAGGCCTGAAAGGACTCCAAATATCCACTTGCAGATTCTGCAAAAACACAGTTTCAAAACTGCTCTAAAAAAAGGAAGGCTTATCTCTCCGAGTTGAATGCACACATCATAAAGAGGTTTCTGAGAATGCTTCTGCCTGGTTTATAAGTGAAGATATTTCCTTTTCCACCATAGGCCTCAAAGCGCTCCAAATGAACACTTGCAGATTCTACAAAAAGAGGGTTCAAAAACTACTCTTTCAAAAGAAGTGTTCAACTCTGTGAGTTGGATTCATACTTCACAAAGCAGTTTCACAGAACGCTTCTCTTTAGTTTTTATGGGAAGATATTCCCGTTTCCAACGAAGGCCTGAAAGGGCTCCAAATATCCACTTGCAAATTCGGCAAAAATAGAGTTTCAAAACTGCTCTGTTAAAAGGAAGGCTTATCTCTCTGGGTTGAATGCAGACATCATAAAGAGGTTTCTGAGAATGCTTCTGCCTGATTTATATGTGAAGATATTTCCTTTTCCACCATAGGCCTCAAAGCGCTCCAAATGAACACTTGCAGATTCTACAAAAGGAGTGTTTCATAACTGCTCTAGCAAAGGAAAGGTTCAACTCTGTGAGTTGAACACACACATCACAAAGCAGTTTGTGAGAATGCTTCTGTCCAGTTTTTATTGGAAGATATTCCCGCTTCTAACAAAGGCCTGAAAGAGCTCCAAATATCCACTTGCAGATGCTGCAAAAAGACTCTTTCCAAACTGCTCCATGAAAAGGAATGTTCAACTCTGTGAGTTGAATGCACACATCATAAAGAAGTTTCAAAGAATGCTTCTGTCTAGGTTTTATGTGAAGATATTTCCTTTTCCACCATAGGCCTCAAAGCGCTCCAAATGAACACTTGCAGATTCTACAAAAAGAGTGTTTCAAAACTGCTCTTTCAAAAGAAGTGTTCAACTCTGTGAGTTGGATTCATACTTCACAAAGCAGTTTCACAGAACGCTTCTGTTTAGTATTTATGGGAAGATATTCCCGTTTCCAACGAAGGCCTGAAAGGACTCCAAATATCCACTTGCAGATTCTGCAAAAACACAGTTTCAAAACTGCTCTATCAAAAGGAAGGCTTATCTCTCCGAGTTGAATGCACACATCATAAAGAGGTTTCTGAGAATGCTTCTGCCTGGTTTATAAGTGAAGATATATCCTTTTCCACCATAGGCCTCAAAGCGCTCCAAATGAACACTTGCAGATTCTACAAAAAGAGTGTTTCAAAACTGCTCTTTCAAAAGAAGTGTTCAACTCTGTGAGGTGGATTCATACTTCACAAAGCAGTTTCACAGAACGCTTCTGTTTAGTTTCTATGGGAATAGATGCCCGTTTCCAACGAAGGCCTGAAAGGGCTCCAAATAACCACTGGCAGATTCTGCAAAAATAGAGTTTCAAAACTGCTCTGTCAAAAGGAAGGCTTATCTCTCTGAGTTGAATGCAGACATCATAAAGAAGTTTCTGAGAATGCTTCTGCCTGGTTTATATGTGAAGATATTTCCTTTTCCACCATAGGCCTCAAAGCGCTCCAAATGAACACTTGCAGATTCTACAAAAAGAGTGTTTCTTAACTGCTCTAGCAAAGGAAAGGTTCAACTCTGTGAGTTGAACACACACATCACAAAGCAGTTTGTGAGAATGCTTCTGTCCAGTTTTTATTGGAAGATATTCCCGCTTCTAACAAAGGCCTGAAAGAGCTCCAAATATCCACTTGCAGATGCTGCAAAAAGACTCTTTCCAAACTGCTCCATGAAAAGGAAGGTTCAACTCTGTGAGTTGAATGCACACATCATAAAGAAGTTTCAAAGAATGCTTCTGTCTAGGTTTTATGTGAAGGTATTTCCTTTTCCACCATAGGCCTCAAAGCGCTCCAAGTGAACACTTGCAGATTCTACAAAAAGAGTGTTTAAAAACTGCTCTTTCAAAAGAAGTGTTCAACTCTGTGAGTTGGAGTCATACTTCACAAAGCAGTTTCACAGAACGCTTCTGTTTAGTATTTATGGGAAGATATTCCCGTTTCCAACGAAGGCCTGAAAGGACTCCAAATATCCACTTGCAGATTCTGCAAAAACACAGTTTCAAAACTGCTCTATCAAAAGGAAGGCTTATCTCTCCGAGTTGATTGCACACATCATAAAGAGGTTTCTGAGAATGCTTCTGCTTGGTTTATAAGTGAAGATATTTCCTTTTCCACCATAGGCCTCAAAGCGCTCCAAATGAACACTTGCAGATTCTACAAAAAGAGTGTTTCAAAACTGCTCTTTCAAAAGAAGTGTTCAACTCTGTGAGTTGGATTCATACTTCACAAAGCAGTTTCACAGAACGCTTCTGTTTAATTTTTATGGGAAGATATTCCCGTTTCCAACGAAGGCCTGAAATGGCTCCAAATATCCACTTGCAGATTCTGCCAAAACAGATTTTCAAAACTGCTCTATCAAAAGGAAGGCTTATCGCTCCGAGTTGAATGCACACATCATAAAGGGTTTTCTGAGAATGCTTCGGCCTGGTTTATAAGTGAAGATATTTCCTTTTCCACCATAGGCCTCAAATCGCTCCAAATGAACACTTGCAGATTCTACAAAAAGAGTGTTTCATAACTGCTCTAGCAAAGGAAAGGTTCAACTCTGTCAGTTGAACACACACATCACAAAGCAGTTTGTGAGAATGCTTCTGTCCAGTTTTTATGAGAAGATATTCCCGCTTCAAACAAAGGCCTGAAAGAGCTCCAAATATCCACTTGCAGATGCTGCAAAAAGACTCTTTCCAAACTGCTCCATGAAAAGGAAGGTTCAACTCTGTGAGTTGAATGCACACATCATAAAGAAGTTTCAAAGAATGCTTCTGTCTAGGTTTTATGTGAAGATATTTCCTTTTAAACCATAGGCCTCAAAGCGCTCCAAATGAACACTTGCAGATTCTACAAAAAGAGTGTTTCAAAACTGCTCTTTCAAAAGAAGTGTTCAACTCTGTGAGGTGGATTCATACTTCACAAAGCAGTTTCTCAGAACGCTTCTGTTTAGTTTTTATGGGAAGATATTCCCGTTTCCAACGAAGGCCTGAAAGGGCTCCAAATAACCACTTGCAGATTCTGCAGAAACACAGTTTCAAAACTGCTCTATCAAAAGGAAGGCTTATCTCTCTGAGCTGAATGCACACATCATAAAGAGGTTTCTGAGAATGCTTCTCCCTGGTTTATAAGTGAAGATATTTCCTTTTCCACCATAGGCCTCAAAGCGCTCCAAATGAACACTTGCAGATTCTACAAAAAGAGTGTTTCAAAACAGCTCTTTCAAAGGAAGTGTTCAACTCTGTGAGTTGGATTCATACTACACAAAGCAGTTTCACAGAACGCTTCTGTTTAGTTTTTATGGGAAGATATTCCCGTTTCCAACGAAGGCCTGAAATGGCTCCAAATATCCACTTGCAGATTCTGCAAAAATAGAGTTTCAAAACTGCTCTGTAAAAAGGAAGGCTTATCTCTCTCAGTTGAATGCAGACATCATAAAGAGGTTTCTGAGAATGCTTCTGCCTGGTTTATATGTGAAGATATTTCCTTTTCCACCATAGGCCTCAAAGCGCTCCAAATGAACACTTGCAGATTCTACAAAAGGAGTGTTTCATAACTGCTCTAGCAAAGGAAAGGTTCAACTCTGTGAGTTGAACACACACATCACAAAGCAGTTTGTGAGAATGCTTCTGTCCAGTTTTTATGAGAAGATATTCCCGCTTCTAACAAAGGCCGGAAAGAGGTCCAAATATCCACTTGCAGATGCTGCAAAAAGAGTCTTTCCAAACTGCTCCATGAAAAGGAAGGTTCAACTCTGTGAGTTGAATGCACACATCATAAAGAAGTTTCAAAGAATGCTTCTGTCTAGGTTTTATGTGAAGATATTTCCTTTTCCACCATAGGCCTCAAAGCGCTCCAAATGAACACTTGCAGATTCTACAAAAGGAGAGTTTCATAACTGCTCTACCAAAGGAAAGGTTCAACTCTGTCAGTTGAACACACACATCACAAAGCAGTTTGTGAGAATGCTTCTGTCCAGTTTTTATGAGAAGATATTCCCGCTTCTAACAAAGGCCTGAAAGAGCTCCAAATATCCACTTGCAGATGCTGTAAAAAGACTCTTTCCAAACTGCTCCATGAAAAGGAAGGTTCAACTCTGTGAGTTGAATGCACACATCATAAAGAAGTTTCAAAGAATGCTTCTGTCTAGGTTTTATGTGAAGATATTTCCTTTTCCACCATAGGCCTCAAAGCGCTCCAAATGAACACTTGCAGATTCTACAAAAAGAGTTTTTCATCACTGCTCTTTCAAAAGAAGTGTTCAACTCTGTGAGTTGGATTCATACTTCACAAAGCAGTTTCACAGAACGCTTCTGTTTAGTATTTATGGGAAGATATTCCCGTTTCCAACGAAGGCCTGAAAGGACTCCAAATATCCACTTGCAGATTCTGCAAAAACACAGTTTCAAAACTGCTCTATCAAAAGGAAGGCTTATCTCTCCGAGTTGAATGCACACATCATAAAGAGGTTTCTGAGAATGCTTCTGCCTGGTTTATAAGTGAAGATATATCCTTTTCCACCATAGGCCTCAAAGCGCTCCAAATGAACACTTGCAGATTCTACAAAAAGAGTGTTTCAAAACTGCTCTTTCAAAAGAAGTGTTCAACTCTGTGAGGTGGATTCATACTTCACAAAGCAGTTTCACAGAACGCTTCTGTTTAGTTTCTATGGGAATATATTCCCGTTTCCATCGAAGGCCTGAAAGGGCTCCAAATAACCACTTGCAGATTCTGCAAAAACACAGTTTCAAAACTGCTCTATCAAAAGAAAGGCTTATCTCTCCGAGTTGAATGCACACATCATAAAGAGGTTTCTGAGAATGCTTCTGCCTGGTTTATAAGTGAAGATATTTGCTTTTCCACCATAGGCCTCAAAGCGCTCCAAATGAACACTTGCAGATTCTACAAAAAGAGTGTTTCAAAACAGCTCTTTCAAAGGAAGTGTTCAACTCTGTGAGTTGGATTCATACTACACAAAGCAGTTTCACAGAACGCTTCTGTTTAGTTTTTATGGGAAGATATTCCCGTTTCCAACGAAGGCCTGAAAGGGCTCCAAATATCCACTTGCAAATTCTGCAAAAACAGAGTTTCAAAACTGCTCTGTCAAAAGGAAGGCTTATCTCTCTGAGTTGAATGCAGACATCATAAAGAGGTTTCTGAGAATGCTTCTGCCTGGTTTATAAGTGAAGATATTTCCTTTTCCACCATAGGCCTCAAAGCGCTCCAAATGAACACTTGCAGATTCTACAAAAAGAGTGTTTCAAAACTGCTCTTTCAAAAGAAGTGTTCAACTCTGTGGGGTGGATTCATACTTCACAAAGCAGTTTCACAGAACGCTTCTGTTTAGTTTCTATGGGAAGATATTCCCGTTTCCAACGAAGGCCTGAAAGGGCTCCAAATAACCACTTGCAGATTCTGCAAAAACAGAGTTTCAAAACTGCTCTGTCAAAAGGAAGGCTTATCTCTCTGAGTTGAGTGCAGACATCATAAAGAAGTTTCTGAGAATGCTTCTGCCTGGTTTATATGTGAAGACATTTCCTTTTCCACCATAGGCCTCAAAGCGCTCCAAATGAAAACTTGCAGATTCTACAAAAAGAGTGTTTCATAACTGCTCTAGCAAAGGAAAGGTTGAACTCTGTGAGTTGAACACACACATCACAAAGCAGTTTGTGAGAATGCTTCTGTCCAGTTTTTATTGGAAGATATTCCCGCTTCTAACAAAGGCCTGAAAGAGCTCCAAATATCCACTTGCAGATGCTGCAAAAAGACCCTTTCCAAACTGCTCCATGAAAAGGAAGGTTCAACTCTGTGAGTTGAATGCACACATCATAAAGAAGTTTCAAAGAATGCTTCTGTCTAGGTTTTAGGTGAAGATATTGCCTTTTCCACCATAGGCCTCAAAGCGCTCCAAATGAACACTTGCAGATTCTACAAAAAGAGTGTTTCAAAACTGCTCTTTCAAAAGAAGTGTTCAACTCTGTGAGTTGGATTCATACTTCACAAAGCAGTTTCACAGATCGCTTCTGTTTAGTATTTATGGGAAGATATTCCCGTTTCCAACGAAGGCCTGAAAGGACTCCAAATATCCACTTGCAGATTCTGCAAAAACACAGTTTCAAAACTGCTCTAAAAAAAGGAAGGCTTATCTCTCCGAGTTGAATGCACACATCATAAAGAGGTTTCTGAGAATGCTTCTGCCTGGTTTATAAGTGAAGATATTTCCTTTTCCACCATAGGCCTCAAAGCGCTCCAAATGAACACTTGCTGATTCTACAAAAAGAGGGTTTAAAAACTACTCTTTCAAAAGAAGTGTTCAACTCTGTGAGTTGGATTCATACTTCACAAAGCAGTTTCACAGAACGCTTCTCTTTAGTTTTTATGGGAAGATATTCCCGTTTCCAACGAAGGCCTGAAAGGGCTCCAAATATCCACTTGCAAATTCGGCAAAAAAAGAGTTTCAAAACTGCTCTGTTAAAAGGAAGGCTTATCTCTCTGGGTTGAATGCAGACATCATAAAGAGGTTTCTGAGAATGCTTCTGCCTGGTTTATATGTGAAGATATTTCCTTTTCCACCATAGGCCTCAAAGCGCTCCAAATGAACACTTGCAGATTCTACAAAAGGAGTGTTTCATAACTGCTCTAGCAAAGGAAAGGTTCAACTCTGTGAGTTGAACACACACATCACAAAGCAGTTTGTGAGAATGCTTCTGTCCAGTTTTTATTGGAAGATATTCCCGCTTCTAACAAAGGCCTGAAAGAGCTCCAAATATCCACTTGCAGATGCTGCAAAAAGACTCTTTCCAAACTGCTCCATGAAAAGGAAGGTTCAACTCTGTGAGTTGAATGCACACATCATAAAGAAGTTTCAAAGAATGCTTCTGTCTAGGTTTTTTGTGAAGATATTTCCTTTTAAACCATAGGCCTCAAAGCGCTCCAAATGAACACTTGCAGATTCTACAAAAAGAGTGTTTCAAAACTGCTCTTTCAAAAGAAGTGTTCAACTCTGTGAGGTGGATTCATACTTCACAAAGCAGTTTCTCAGAACGCTTCTGTTTAGTTTTTATGGGAAGATATTCCCGTTTCCAACGAAGGCCTGAAAGGGCTCCAAATAACCACTTGCAGATTCTGCAGAAACACAGTTTCAAAACTGCTCTATCAAAAGGAAGGCTTATCTCTCTGAGCTGAATGCACACATCATAAAGAGGTTTCTGAGAATGCTTCTCCCTGGTTTATAAGTGAAGATATTTCCTTTTCCACCATAGGCCTCAAAGCGCTCCAAATGAACACTTGCAGATTCTACAAAAAGAGTGTTTCAAAACAGCTCTTTCAAAGGAAGTGTTCAACTCTGTGAGTTGGATTCATACTACACAAAGCAGTTTCACAGAACGCTTCTGTTTAGTTTTTATGGGAAGATATTCCCGTTTCCAACGAAGGCCTGAAATGGCTCCAAATATCCACTTGCAGATTCTGCAAAAATAGAGTTTCAAAACTGCTCTGTCAAAAGGAAGGCTTATCTCTCTGAGTTGAATGCAGACATCATAAAGAGGTTTCTGAGAATGCTTCTGCCTGGTTTATATGTGAAGACATTTCCTTTTCCACCGTAGGCCTCAAAGCGCTCCAAATGAACACTTGCAGATTCTACAAAAAGAGTGTTTCATAACTGCTCTAGCAAAGGAAAGGTTCAACTCTGTGAGTTGAACACACACATCACAAAGCAGTTTGTGAGAATGCTTCTGTCCAGTTTTTATTGGAAGATATTCCCGCTTCTAACAAAGGCCTGAAAGAGCTCCAAATATCCACTTGCAGATGCTGCAAAAAGACTCTTTCCAAACTGCTCCATGAAAAGGAAGGTTCAACTCTGTGAGTTGAATGCACACATCATAAAGAAGTTTCAGAGAATGCTTCTGTGTAGGTTTTATGTGAAGATATTTCCTTTTCCACCATAGGCCTCAAAGCGCTCCAAATGAACACTTGCAGATTCTACAAAAAGAGTGTTTCAAAACTGCTATTTCAAAAGAAGTGTTCAACTCTGTGAGTTGGATTCATACTTCACAAAGCAGTTTCACAGAACGCTTCTGTTTAGTATTTTTGGGAAGATATTCCCGTTTCCAACTAAGGCCTGAAAGGACTCCAAATATCCACTTACAGATTCTGCAAAAACACAGTTTCAAAACTGCTCTATCAAAAGAAAGGCTTATCTCTCGGAGTTGAATG
Source organism: Pongo pygmaeus (assembly GCF_028885625.2). NCBI lineage: Eukaryota > Metazoa > Chordata > Mammalia > Primates > Hominidae > Pongo > Pongo pygmaeus. The sequence continues at coordinate 25,364,750 of NC_085930.1, forward strand.
CACACATCATAAAGAGGTTTCTGAGAATGCTTCTGCCTGGTTTATAAGTGAAGATATTTCCTTTTCCACCATAGGCCTCAAAGCGCTCCAAATGAACACTTGCAGATTCTACAAAAAGAGCGTTTCAAAACTCTTCTTTCAAAAGAAGTGTTCAACTCTGTGAGTTGGATTCATACTTCACAAAGCAGTTTCACAGAACGCTTCTGTTTAGTTTTTATGGGAAGATATTCCCGTTTCGAAAGAAGGCCTGAAAGGGCTCCAAATATCCACTTGCAGATTCTGCCAAAACAGAGTTTCAAAACTGCTCTATCAAAAGGAAGGTTTATCGCTCCGAGTTGAATGCACACATCATAAAGGGTTTTCTGAGAATGCTTCTGCCTGGTTTATAAGTGAAGATATTTCCTTTTCCACCATAGGCCTCAAAGCGCTCCAAATGAACACTTGCAGATTCTACAAAAAGAGTGCTTCAAAACTGCTCTTTCAAAAGAAGTGTTCAACTCTGTGAGTTGGATTCATACTTCACAAAGCAGTTTCACAGAACGCTTCTGTTTAGTATTTGTGGGAAGATATTCCCGTTTCCAACGAAGGCCTGAAAGGACTCCAAATATCCACTTCCAGATTCTGCAAAAACACAGTTTCAAAACTGCTCTATCAAAAGGAAGGCTTATCTCTCCGAGTTGAATGCACACATCATAAAGAGGTTTCTGAGAATGCTTCTGCCTGGTTTATAAGTGAAGATATATCCTTTTCCACCATAGGCCTCAAAGCGCTCCAAATGAACACTTGCAGATTCTACAAAAAGAGTGTTTCAAAACTGCTCTTTCAAAAGAAGTGTTCAACTCTGTGAGGTGGATTCATACTTCACAAAGCAGTTTCACAGAACGCTTCTGTTTAGTTTCTATGGGAATATATTCCCGTTTCCAACGAAGGCCTGAAAGGGCTCCAAACAACCACTTGCAGATTCTGCAAAAATAGAGTTTCAAAACTGCTCTGTCAAAAGGAAGGCTTATCTCTCTGAGTTGAATGCAGACATCATAAAGAAGTTTCTGAGAATGCTTCTGCCTGGTTTATATGTGAAGACATTTCCTTTTCCAACATAGGCCTCAAAGCGCTCCAAATGAACACTTGCAGATTCTACAAAAAGAGTGTTTCATAACTGCTCTAGCAAAGGAAAGGTTCAACTCTGTGAGTTGAACACACACATCACAAAGCAGTTTGTGAGAATGCTTCTGTCCAGTTTTTATTGGAAGATATTCCCGCTTCTAACAAAGGCCTGAAAGAGCTCCAAATATCCACTTGCAGATGCTGCAAAAAGACTCTTTCCAAACTGCTCCATGAAAAGGAAGGTTCAACTCTGTGAGTTGAATGCACACATCATAAAGAAGTTTCAAAGAATGCTTCTGTCTAGGTTTTATGTGAAGATATTTCCTTTTCCACCATAGGCCTCAAAGCGCTCCAAATGAACACTTGCAGATTCTACAAAAAGAGTGTTTCAAAACTTCTCTTTCAAAAGAAGTGTTCAACTCTGTGAGTTGGATTCATACTTCACAAAGCAGTTTCACAGAACGCTTCTGTTTGGTATTTATGGGAGGATATTCCCGTTTCCAACGAAGGCCTGAAAGGACTCCAAATATCCACTTGCAGATTCTGCAAAAACACAGTTTCAAAACTGCTCTATCAAAAGGAATGCTTATCTCTCCGAGTTCAATGCACACATCATAAAGAGGTTTCTGAGAATGCTTCTGCCTGGTTTATAAGTGAAGATATATCCTTTTCCACCATAGGCCTCAAAGCGCTCCAAATGAACACTTGCAGATTCTACAAAAAGAGTGTTTCAAAACTGCTCTTTCAAAAGAAGTGTTCAACTCTGTGGGGTGGATTCATACTACACAAAGCAGTTTCACAGAACGCTTCTGTTTAGTTTCTATGGGAAGATATTCCCGTTTCCAACGAAGGCCTGAAAGGGCTCCAAATAACCACTTGCAGATTCTGCAAAAATAGAGTTTCAAAACTGCTCTGTCAAAAGGAAGGCTTATCTCTCTGAGTTGAATGCAGACATCATAAAGAAGTTTCTGAGAATGCTTCTGCCTGGTTTATATATGAAGACATTTCCTTTTCCACCATAGGCCTCAAAGCGCTCCAAATGAACACTTGCAGATTCTACAAAAAGAGTGTTTCATAACTGCTCTAGCAAAGGAAACGTTCAACTCTGTGAGTTGAACACACACATCACAAAGCAGTTTGTGAGAATGCTTCTGTCCAGTTTTTATTGGAAGATATTCCCGCTTCTAACAAAGGCCTGAAAGAGTTCCAAATATCCACTTGCAGATGCTGCAAAAAGACTCTTTCCAAACTGCTCCATGAAAAGGAAGGTTCAACTCTGTGAGTTGAATGCACACATCATAAAGAAGTTTCAAAGAATGCTTCTGTCTAGGTTTTATGTGAAGATATTTCCTTTTCCACCATAGGCCTCAAAGCGCTCCAAATGAACATTTGCAGATTCTACAAAAAGAGTGTTTCAAAACTGCTCTTTCAAAAGAAGTGTTCAACTCTGTGTGTTGGATTCATACTTCACAAAGCAGTTTCACAGAACGCTTCTGTTTAGTATTTTTGGGAAGATATTCCCGTTTCCAACGAAGGCCTGAAAGGACTCCAAATATCCACTTGCAGATTCTGCAAAAACACAGTTTCAAAACTGCTCTATCAAAAGAAAGGCTTATCTCTCCGAGTTGAATGCACACATCATAAAGAGGTTTCTGAGAATGCTTCCGCCTGGTTTATAAGTGAAGATATTTCCTTTTCCACCATAGGCTTCAAAGCGCTCCAAATGAACACTTGCAGATTCTACAAAAAGAGCGTTTCAAAACTCTTCTTTCAAAAGAAGTGTTCAACTCTGTGAGGTGGATTCATACTTCACAAAGCAGTTTCACAGAACGCTTCTGTTTAGTTTTTATGGGAAGATATTCCCGTTTCCAACGAAGGCCTGAAAGGGCTCCAAATATCCACTTGCAGATTCTGCCAAAAAAGAGTTTCAAAACTGCTCTATCAAAAGGAAGGCTTATCGCTCCGAGTTGAATGCACACATCATAAAGAGTTTTCTGAGAATGCTTCTGCCTGGTTTATAAGTGAAGATATTTCCTTTTCCACCATAGGCCTCAAAGCGCTCCAAATGAACACTTGCAGATTCTACAAAAAGAGTGTTTCAAAATAGCTCTTTCAAAGGAAGTGTTCAACTCTGTGAGTTGGATTCATACTACACAAAGCAGTTTCACAGAACGCTTCTGTTTAGTTTTTATGGGAAGATATTCCCGTTTCCAACGAAGGCCTGAAAGGGCTCCAAATATCCACTTGCAAATTCTGCAAAAATAGAGTTTCAAAACTGCTCTGTCAAAAGGAAGGCTTATCTCTCTGAGTTGAATGCAGACATCATAAAGAGGTTTCTGAGAATGCTTCTGCCTGGTTTATATGTGAAGATATTTCCTTTTCCACCGTAGGCCTCAAAGCGCTCCAAATGAACACTTGCAGATTCTACAAAAAGAGTGTTTCATAACTGCTCTAGCAAAGGAAAGGTTGAACTCTGTGAGTTGAACACACACATCACAAAGCAGTTTGTGAGAATGCTTCTGTCCAGTTTTTAAGAGAAGATATTCCCGCTTCTAACAAAGGCCTGAAAGAGCTCCAAATATCCACTTGCAGATACTGCAAAAAGACTCTTTCCAAACTGCTCCATGAAAAGGAAGGTTCAACTCTGTGAGTTGAATGCACACATCATAAAGAAGTTTCAGAGAATGCTTCTGTCTAGGTTTTATGTGAAGATATTTCCTTTTCCACCATAGGCCTCAAAGCGCTCCAAATGAACACTTGCAGATTCTACAAAAATAGTGTTTCAAAACTGCTATTTCAAAAGAAGTGTTCAACTCTGTGAGTTGGATTCATACTTCACAAAGCAGTTTCACAGAACGCTTCTGTTTAGTATTTTTGGGAAGATATTCCCGTTTCCAACGAAGGCCTGAAAGGACTCCAAATATCCACTTACAGATTCTGCAAAAACACAGTTTCAAAACTGCTCTATCAAAAGAAAGGCTTATCTCTCGGAGTTGAATGCAGACATCATAAAGAGGTTTCTGAGAATGCTTCTGCCTGGTTTATAAGTGAAGATATTTCCTTTTCCACCATAGGCCTCAAAGCGCTCCAAATGAAAACTTGCAGATTCTACAAAACGAGCGTTTCAAAACTCTTCTTTCAAAAGAAGTGTTCAACTCTGTGAGTTGGATTCATACTTCACAAAGCAGTTTCACAGAACGCTTCTGTTTAGTTTTTATGGGAAGATATTCCCGTTTCCAAAGAAGGCCTGAAAGGGCTCCAAATATCCACTTGCAGATTCTGCCAAAACAGAGTTTCAAAACTGCTCTATCAAAAGGAAGGTTTATCGCTCCGAGTTGAATGCACACATCATAAAGAGTTTTCTGAGAATGCTTCTGCCTGGTTTATAAGTGAAGATATTTCCTTTTCCACCATAGGCCTCAAAGCGCTCCAAATGAACACTTGCAGATTCTACAAAAAGAGTGTTTCAAAACAGCTCTTTCAAAGGAAGTGTTCAACTCTGTGAGTTGGATTCATACTACACAAAGCAGTTTCACAGAACGCTTCTGTTTAGTTTTTATGGGAAGATATTCCCGTTTCCAACGAAGGCCTGAAAGGGCTCCAAATATCCACTTGCAAATTCTGCAAAAATAGAGTTTCAAAACTGCTCTGTCAAAAGGAAGGCTTATCTCTCTGAGTTGAATGCAGACATCATAAAGAGGTTTCTGAGAATGCTTCTGCCTGGTTTATATGTGAAGATATTTCCTTTTCCACCGTAGGCCTCAAAGCGCTCCAAATGAACACTTGCAGATTCTACAAAAAGAGTGTTTCATAACTGCTCTAGCAAAGGAAAGGTTCAACTCTGTGAGTTGAACACACACATCACAAAGCAGTTTGTGAGAATGCTTCTGTCCAGTTTTTATTGGAAGATATTCCCGCTTCTAACAAAGGCCTGAAAGAGCTCCAAATATCCACTTGCAGATGCTGCAAAAAGACTCTTTCCAAACTGCTCCATGAAAAGGAATGTTCAACTCTGTGAGTTGAATGCACACATCATAAAGAAGTTTCAAAGAATGCTTCTGTCTAGGTTTTATGTGAAGATATTTCCTTTTCCACCATAGGCCTCAAAGCGCTCCAAATGAACACTTGCAGATTCTACAAAAAGAGTGTTTCAAAACTGCTCTTTCAAAAGAAGTGTTCAACTCTGTGAGTTGGATTCATACTTCACAAAGCAGTTTCACAGAACGCTTCTGTTTAGTATTTATGGGTAGATATTCCCGTTTCCAACGAAGGCCTGAAAGGACTCCAAATATCCACTTCCAGATTCTGCAAAAACACAGTTTCAAAACTGCTCTATCAAAAGGAAGGCTTATCTCTCCGAGTTGAATGCACACATCATAAAGAGGATTCTGAGAATGCTTCTGCCTGGTTTATAAGTGAAGATATATCCTTTTCCACCATAGGCCTCAAAGCGCTCCAAATGAACACTTGCAGATTCTACAAAAAGAGTGTTTCAAAACTGCTCTTTCAAAAGAAGTGTTCAACTCTGTGAGGTGGATTCATACTTCACAAAGCAGTTTCACAGAACGCTTCTGTTTAGTTTCTATGGGAAGATATTCCCGTTTCCAACGAAGGCCTGAAAGGGCTCCAAATAACCACTTGCAGATTCTGCAAAAATAGAGTTTCAAAACTGCTCTGTCAAAAGGAAGGCTTATCTCTCTGAGTTGAATGCAGACATCATAAAGAAGTTTCTGAGAATGCTTCTGCCTGGTTTATATGTGAAGATATTTCCTTTTCCACCATAGGCCTCAAAGCGCTCCAAATGAACACTTGCAGATTCTACAAAAAGAGTGTTTCATAACTGCTCTAGCAAAGGAAAGGTTCAACTCTGTGAGTTGAACACACACATCACAAAGCAGTTTGTGAGAATGCTTCTGTCCAGTTTTTATTGGAAGATATTCCCGCTTCTAACAAAGGCCTAAAAGAGCTCCAAATATCCACTTGCAGATGCTGCAAAAAGACTCTTTCCAAACTGCTCCATGAAAAGGAAGGTTCAACTCTGTGAGTTGAATGCACACATCATAAAGAAGTTTCAAAGAATGCTTCTGTCTAGGTTTTATGTGAAGATATTTCCTTTTCCACCATAGGCCTCAAAGCGCTCCAAATGAACACTTTCAGATTCTACAAAAAGAGTGTTTCAAAACTGCTCTTTCAAAAGAAGTGTTCAACTCTGTGAGTTGGATTCATACTTCACAAAGCAGTTTCACAGAACGCTTCTGTTTAGTATTTATGGGAGGATATTCCCGTTTCCAACGAAGGCCTGAAAGGACTCCAAATATCCACTTGCAGTTTCTGCAAAAACACAGTTTCAAAACTGCTCTATCAAAAGGAAGGCTTATCTCTCCGAGTTGAATGCGCACATCATAAAGAGGTTTCTGAGAATGCTTCTGCCTGGTTTATAAGTGAAGATATATCCTTTTCCACCATAGGCCTCAAAGCGCTCCAAATGAACACTTGCAGATTCTACAAAAAGAGTGTTTCAAAACTGCTCTTTCAAAAGAAGTGTTCAACTCTGTGAGGTGGATTCATACTTCACAAAGCAGTTTCACAGAACGCTTCTGTTTAGTTTCTATGGGAAGATATTCCCGTTTCCAACGAAGGCCTGAAAGGGCTCCAAATAACCACTTGCAGATTCTGCAAAAATAGAGTTTCAAAACTGCTCTGTCAAAAGGAAGGCTTATATCTCTGAGTTGAATGCAGACATCATAAAGAAGTTTCTGAGAATGCTTCTGCCTGGTTTATATGTGAAGACATTTCCTTTTCCACCATAGGCCTCAAAGCGCTCCAAATGAACACTTGCAGATTCTACAAAAGGAGTGTTTCATAACTGCTCTAGCAAAGGAAAGGTTCAACTCTGTCAGTTGAACACACACATCACAAAGCAGTTTGTGAGAATGCTTCTGTCCAGTTTTTATGAGAAGATATTCCCGCTTCTAACAAAGGCCTGAAAGAGGTCCAAATATCCACTTGCAGATGCTGCAAAAAGAGTCTTTCCAAACTGCTCCATGAAAAGGAAGGTTCAACTCTGTGAGTTGAATGCACACATCATAAAGAAGTTTCAAAGAATGCTTCTGTCTAGGTTTTATGTGAAGATATTTCCTTTTCCACCATAGGCCTCAAAGCGCTCCAAATGAACACTTGCAGATTCTACAAAAAGAGTGTTTCATCACTGCTCTTTCAAAAGAAGTGTTCAACTCTGTGAGTTGGATTCATACTTCACAAAGCAGTTTCACAGAACGCTTCTGTTTAGTATTTATGGGAAGATATTACCGTTTCCAACGAAGGCCTGAAAGGACTCCAAATATCCACTTCCAGATTCTGCAAAAACACAGTTTCAAAACTGCTCTATCAAAAGGAAGGCTTATCTCTCCGAGTTGAATGCACACATCATAAAGAGGTTTCTGAGAATGCTTCTGCCTGGTTTATAAGTGAAGATATATCCTTTTCCACCATAGGCCTCAAAGCGCTCCAAATGAACACTTGCAGATTCTACAAAAAGAGTGTTTCAAAACTGCTCTTTCAAAAGAAGTGTTCAACTCTGTGAGGTGGATTCATACTTCACAAAGCAGTTTCACAGAACGCTTCTGTTTAGTTTCTATGGGAATATATTCCCGTTTCCAACGAAGGCCTGAAAGGGCTCCAAATAACCACTTGCAGATTCTGCAAAAACACAGTTTCAAAACTGCTCTATCAAAAGAAAGGCTTATCTCTCCGAGTTGAATGCACACATCATAAAGAGGTTTCTGAGAATGCTTCGGCCTGGTTTATAAGTGAAGATATTTCCTTTTCCACCATAGGCCTCAAAGCGCTCCAAATGAACACTTGCAGATTCTACAAAAAGAGTGTTTCAAAACAGCTCTTTCAAAGGAAGTGTTCAACTCTGTGAGTTGGATTCATACTACACAGAGCAGTTTCACAGAACGCTTCTGTTTAGTTTTTATGGGAAGATATTCCCGTTTCCAACGAAGGCCTGAAAGGGCTCCAAATATTCACTTGCAAATTCTGCAAAAACAGAGTTTCAAAACTGCTCTGTCAAAAGGAAGGCTTATCTCTCTGAGTTGAATGCAGACATCATAAAGAGGTTTCTGAGAATGCTTCTGCCTGGTTTATATGTGAAGATATTTCCTTTTCCACCATAGGCCTCAAAGCGCTCCAAATGAACACTTGCAGATTCTACAAAAAGAGTGTTTCATAACTGCTCTAGCAAAGGAAAGGTTCAACTCTGTGAGTTGAACACACACATCACAAAGCAGTTTCTGAGAATGCTTCTGTCCAGTTTTTATTGGAAGATATTCCCGCTTCTAACAAAGGCCTTAAAGAGCTCCAAATATCCACTTGCAGATGCTGCAAAAAGACTCTTTCCAAACTGCTCCATGAAAAGGAATGTTCAACTCTGTGAGTTGAATGCACACATCATAATGAAGTTTCAAAGAATGCTTCTGTCTAGGTTTTATGTGAAGATATTTCCTTTTCCACCATAGGCCTCAAAGCGCTCCAAATGAACACTTGCAGATTCTACAAAAAGAGTGTTTCAAAACTGCTCTTTCAAAAGAAGTGTTCAAGTCTGTGAGTTGGATTCATACTTCACAAAGCAGTTTCACAGAACGCTTCTGTTTAGTTTTTATGGGAAGTTATTCCCGTTTCCAACGAAGGCCTGAAATGGCTCCAAATAACCACTTGCAGATTCTGCAGAAACACAGTTTCAAAACTGCTCTATCAAAAGGAAGGCTTATCACTCCGAGCTGAATGCACACATCATAAAGAGGTTTCTGAGAATGCTTCTCCCTGGTTTATAAGTGAAGATATTTCCTTTTCCACTATAGGCCTCAAAGCGCTCCAAATGAACACTTGCAGATTCTACAAAAAGAGTGTTTCAAAACAGCTCTTTCAAAGGAAGTGTTCAACTCTGAGAGTTGGATTCATACTACACAAAGCAGTTTCACAGAACGCTTCTCTTTAGTTTTTATGGGAAGTTATTCCCGTTTCCAACGAAGGCCTGAAAGGGCTCAAAATATCCACTTGCAGATTCTGCAAAAATAGAGTTTCAAAACTGCTCTGTTAAAAGGAAGGCTTATCTCTCTGAGTTGTATGAAGACATCATAAAGAGGTTTCTGAGAATGCTTCTGCCTGGTTTATATGTGAAGATATTTCCTTTTCCACCATAGGCCTCAAAGCGCTCCAAATGAACACTTGCAGATTCTACAAAAGGAGTGTTTCATAACTGCTCTAGCAAAGGAAATGTTCAACTCTGTGAGTTGAACACACACATCACAAAGCAGTTTGTGAGAATGCTTCTCTCCAGTTTTTAAGAGAAGATATTCCCGCTTCTAACAAAGGCCTGAAAGAGCTCCAAATATCCACTTGCAGATGCTGCAAAAAGACTCTTTCCAAACTGCTCCATGAAAAGGAATGTTCAACTCTGTGAGTTGAATGCACACATCATAAAGAAGTTTCAAAGAATGCTTTTATCTAGGTTTTATGTGAAGATATTTCCTTTTCCACCATAGGCCTCAAAGCGCTCCAAATGAACACTTGCAGATTCTACAAAAAGAGTGTTTCAAAACTGCTCTTTCAAAAGAAGTGTTCAACTCTGTGAGTTAGATTCATACTTCACAAAGCAGTTTCACAGAACGCTTCTGTTTAGTTTTTATGGGAAGATATTCCCGTTTCCAACGAAGGCCTGAAAGGGCTCCAAATATCCACTTGCAAATTCGGCAAAAATAGAGTTTCAAAACTGCTCTGTCAAAAGGAAGGTTCAACTCTGTGAGTTGAATGCACACATCATAAAGAAGTTTCAAAGAATGCTTCTGTCTAGGTTTTATGTGAAGATATTTCCTTTTCCACCATAGGCCTCAAAGCGCTCCAAATGAACACTTGCAGTTTCTACCAAAAGAGTGTTTCATCACTGCTCTTTCAAAAGAAGTGTTCAACTCTGTGAGTTGGATTCATACTTCACAAAGCAGTTTCACAGAACGCTTCTGTTTAGTATTTATGGGAAGATATTCCCGTTTCCAACGAAGGCCTGAAAGGACTCCAAATATCCACTTGCAGATTCTGCAAAAACACAGTTTCAAAACTGCTCTATCTAAAGGAAGGCTTATCTCTCCGAGTTGAATGCACACATCATAAAGAGGTTTCTGAGAATGCTTCTGCCTGGTTTATAAGTGAAGATATATCCTTTTCCACCATAGGCCTCAAAGCGCTCCAAATGAACACTTGCAGATTCTACAAAAAGAGTGTTTCAAAACTGCTCTCTCAAAAGAAGTGTTCAACTCTGTGAGGTGGATTCATACTTCACAAAGCAGTTTCACAGAACGCTTCTGTTTAGTTTCTATGGGAATATATTCCCGTTTCCAACGAAGGCCTGAAAGGGCTCCAAATAACCACTTGCAGATTCTGCAAAAACACAGTTTCAAAACTGCTCTATCAAAAGAACGGCTTATCTCTCCGAGTTGAATGCACACATCATAAAGAGGTTTCTGAGAATGCTTCTGCCTGGTTTATAAGTGAAGATATTTCCTTTTCCACCATAGGCCTCAAAGCGCTCCAAATGAACACTTGCAGATTCTACAAAAAGAGTGTTTCAAAACAGCTCTTTCAAAGGAAGTGTTCAACTCTGTGAGTTGGATTCATACTACACAAAGCAGTTTCACAGAACGCTTCTGTTTAGTTTTTATGGGAAGATATTCCCGTTTCCAACGAAGGCCTGAAAGGGCTCCAAATATCCACTTGCAAATTCTGCAAAAACAGAGTTTCAAAACTGCTCTGTCAAAAGGAAGGCTTATCTCTCTGAGTTGAATGCAGACATCATAAAGAGGTTTCTGAGAATGCTTCTGCCTGGTTTATATGTGAAGATATTTCCTTTTCCACCATAGGCCTCAAAGCGCTCCAAATGAACACTTGCAGATTCTACAAAAAGAGTGTTTCATAACTGCTCTAGCAAAGGAAAGGTTCAACTCTGTGAGTTGAACACACACATCACAAAGCAGTTTCTGAGAATGCTTCTGTCCAGTTTTTATTGGAAGATATTCCCGCTTCCAACAAAGGCCTGAAAGAGCTCCAAATATCCACTTGCAGATGCTGCAAAAAGACTCTTTCCAAACTGCTCCGTGAAAAGGAATGTTCAACTCTGTGAGTTGAATGCACACATCATAATGAAGTTTCAAAGAATGCTTCTGTCTAGGTTTTATGTGAAGATATTTCCTTTTCCACCATAGGCCTCAAAGCGCTCCAAATGAACACTTGCAGATTCTACAAAAAGAGTGTTTCAAAACTGCTCTTTCAAAAGAAGTGTTCAAGTCTGTGAGTTGGATTCATACTTCACAAAGCAGTTTCACAGAACGCTTCTGTTTAGTTTTTATGGGAAGATATTCCCGTTTCCAACGAAGGCCTGAAATGGCTCCAAATAACCACTTGCAGATTCTGCAGAAACACAGTTTCAAAACTGCTCTATCAAAAGGAAGGCTTATCTCTCCGAGCTGAATGCACACATCATAAAGAGGTTTCTGAGAATGCTTCTCCCTGGTTTATAAGTGAAGATATTTCCTTTTCCACTATAGGCCTCAAAGCGCTCCAAATGAACACTTGCAGATTCTACAAAAAGAGTGTTTCAAAACAGCTCTTTCAAAGGAAGTGTTCAACTCTGTGAGTTGGATTCATAGTACACAAAGCAGTTTCACAGAACGCTTCTCTTTAGTTTTTATGGGAAGATATTCCCGTTTCCAACGAAGGCCTGAAAGGGCTCAAAATATCCACTTGCAGATTCTGCAAAAATAGAGTTTCAAAACTGCTCTGTTAAAAGGAAGGCTTATCTCTCTGAGTTGTATGCAGACATCATAAAGAGGTTTCTGAGAATGCTTCTGCCTGGTTTATATGTGAAGATATTTCCTTTTCCACCATAGGCCTCAAAGCGCTCCAAATGAACACTTGCAGATTCTACAAAAGGAGTGTTTCATAACTGCTCTAGCAAAGGAAATGTTCAACTCTGTGAGTTGAACACACACATCACAAAGCAGTTTGTGAGAATGCTTCTCTCCAGTTTTTAAGAGAAGATATTCCCGCTTCTAACAAAGGCCTGAAAGAGCTCCAAATATCCACTTGCAGATGCTGCAAAAAGACTCTTTCCAAACTGCTCCATGAAAAGGAATGTTCAACTCTGTGAGTTGAATGCATACATCATAAAGAAGTTTCAAAGAATGCTTTTATCTAGGTTTTATGTGAAGATATTTCCTTTTCCACCATAGGCCTCAAAGCGCTCCAAATGAACACTTGCAGATTCTACAAAAAGAGTGTTTCAAAACTGCTCTTTCAAAAGAAGTGTTCAACTCTGTGAGTTAGATTCATACTTCACAAAGCAGTTTCACAGAACGCTTCTGTTTAGTTTTTATGGGAAGATATTCCCGTTTCCAACGAAGGCCTGAAAGGGCTCCAAATATCCACTTGCAAATTCGGCAAAAATAGAGTTTCAAAACTGCTCTGTCAAAAGGAAGGTTCAACTCTGTGAGTTGAATGCACACATCATAAAGAAGTTTCAAAGAATGCTTCTGTCTAGGTTTTATGTGAAGATATTTCCTTTTCCACCATAGGGCTAAAAGCGCTCCAAATGAACACTTGCAGATTCTACAAAAAGAGTGTTTCAAAACTGCTCTTTCAAAAGAAGTGTTCAACTCTGTGAGTTGGATTCATACTTCACAAAGCAGTTTCACAGAACGCTTCTGTTTAGTATTTAAGGGAGGATATTCCCGTTTCCAACGAAGGCCTGAAAGGACTCCAAATATCCACTTGCAGATTCTGCAAAAACACAGTTTCAAAACTGCTCTATCAAAAGGAAGGCTTATCTCTCCGAGTTGAATGCACACATCATAAAGAGGTTTCTGAGAATGCTTCTGCCTGGTTTATAAGTGAAGATATATCCTTTTCCACCATAGGCCTCAAAGCGCTCCAAATGAACACTTGCAGATTCTACAAAAAGAGTGTTTCAAAACTGCCCTTTCAAAAGAAGTGTTCAACTCTGTGGGGTGGATTCATACTTCACAAAGCAGTTTCACAGAACGCTTCTGTTTAGTTTCTATGGGAAGATATTCCCGTTTCCAACGAAGGCCTGAAAGGGCTCCAAATAACCACTTCCAGATTCTGCAAAAATAGAGTTTCAAAACTGCTCTGTCAAAAGGAAGGCTTATCTCTCTGAGTTGAATGCAGACATCATAAAGAAGTTTCTGAGAATGCTTCTGCCTGGTTTATATGTGAAGACATTTCCTTTTCCACCATAGGCCTCAAAGCGCTCCAAATGAACACTTGCAGATTCTACAAAAAGAGTGTTTCATAACTGCTCTAGCAAAGGAAAGGTTGAACTCTGTGAGTTGAACACACACATCACAAAGCAGTTTGTGAGAATGCTTCTGTCCAGTTTTTATTGGAAGATATTCCCGCTTCTAACAAAGGCCTGAAAGAGCTCCAAATATCCACTTGCAGATGCTGCAAAAAGACTCTTTCCAAACTGCTCCATGAAAAGGAAGGTTCAACTCTCTGAGTTGAATGCACACATCATAAAGAAGTTTCAAAGAATGCTTCTGTCTAGGTTTTATGTGAAGATATTTCCTTTTCCACCATAGGCCTCAAAGCGCTCCAAATGAACATTTGCAGATTCTACAAAAAGAGGGTTTCAAAACTGCTATTTCAAAAGAAGTGTTCAACTCTGTGAGTTGGATTCATACTACACAAAGCAGTTTCACAGAACGCTTCTGTTTAGTTTTTATGGGAAGTTATTCCCGTTTCCAACGAAGGCCTGAAAGGGCTCCAAATATCCACTTGCAAATTCTGCAAAAATAGAGTTTCAAAACTGCTCTGTCAAAAGGAAGGCTTATCTCTCTGAGTTGAATGCAGACATCATAAAGAGGTTTCTGAGAATGCTTCTGCCTGGTTTATATGTGAAGATATTTCCTTTTCCACCGTAGGCCTCAAAGCGCTCCAAATGAACACTTGCAGATTCTACAAAAAGAGTGTTTCATAACTGCTCTAGCAAAGGAAAGGTTCAACTCTGTGAGTTGAACACACACATCACAAAGCAGTTTGTGAGAATGCTTCTGTCCAGTTTTTAAGAGAAGATATTCCCGCTTCTAACAAAGGCCTGAAAGAGCTCCAAATATCCACTTGCAGATGCTGCAAAAAGACTCTTTCCAAACTGCTCCATGAAAAGGAAGGTTCAACTCTGTGAGTTGAATGCACACATCATAAAAAAGTTTCAAAGAATGCTTCTGTCTAGGTTTTATGTGAAGATATTTCCTTTTCCACCATAGGCCTCAAAGCGCTCCAAATGAACACTTGCAGATTCTACAAAAAGAGTGTTTCAAAACTGCTCTTTCAAAAGAAGTGTTCAACTCTGTGAGTTGGATTCATACTTCACAAAGCAGTTTCACAGAACGCTTCTGTTTAGTATTTATGGGAAGATATTCCCGTTTCCAACGAAGGCCTGAAAGGACTCCAAATATCCACTTGCAGATTCTGCAAAAACACAGTTTCAAAACTGCTCTATCAAAAGGAAGGCTTATCTCTCCGAGTTGAATGCACACATCATAAAGAGGTTTCTGAGAATGCTTCTGCCTGGTTTATAAGTGAAGATATATCCTTTTCCACCATAGGCCTCAAAGCGCTCCAAATGAACACTTGCAGATTCTACAAAAAGAGTGTTTCAAAACTGCTCTTTCAAAAGAAGTGTTCAACTCTGTGAGGTGGATTCATACTTCAGAAAGCAGTTTCACAGAACGCTTCTGTTTAGTTTCTATGGGAATATATTCCCGTTTCCAACGAAGGCCTGAAAGGGCTCCAAATAACCACATGCAGATTCTGCAAAAATAGAGTTTCAAAACTGCTCTGTCAAAAGGAAGGCTTATCTCTCTGAGTTGAATGCAGACATCATAAAGAAGTTTCTGAGAATGCTTCTGCCTGGTTTATATGTGAAGACATTTTCTTTTCCACCATAGGCCGCAAAGCGCTCCAAATGAACACTTGCAGATTCTACAAAAAGAGTGTTTCATAACTGCTCTAGCAAAGGAAAGGTTGAACTCTGTGAGTTGAACACACACATCACAAAGCAGTTTGTGAGAATGCTTCTGTCTAGTTTTTATTGGAAGATATTCCCGCTTCTAACAAAGGCCTGAAAGAGCTCCAAATATCCACTTGCAGATGCTGCAAAAAGACTCTTTCCAAACTGCTCCATGAAAAGGAAGGTTCAACTCTGTGAGTTGAATGCACACATCATAAAGAAGTTTCAGAGAATGCTTCTGTCTAGGTTTTATGTGAAGATATTTCCTTTTCCACCATAGGCCTCAAAGCGCTCCAAATGAACACTTGCAGATTCTACAAAAAGAGTGTTTCAAAACTCCTCTTTCAAAAGAAGTGTTCAACTCTGTGAGTTGGATTCATACTTCACAAAGCAGTTTCACAGAACGCTTCTGTTTAGTATTTATGGGAGGATATTCCCGTTTCCAACGAAGGCCTGAAAGGACTCCAAATATCCACTTGCAGTTTCTGCAAAAACACAGTTTCAAAACTGCTCTATCAAAAGGAAGGCTTATCTCTCCGAGTTGAATGCACACATCATAAAGAGGTTTCTGAGAATGCTTCTGCCTGGTTTATAAGTGAAGATATATCCTTTTCCACCATAGGCCTCAAAGCGCTCCAAATGAACACTTGCAGATTCTACAAAAAGAGTGTTTCAAAACTGCTCTTTCAAAAGAAGTGTTCAACTCTGTGAGGTGGATTCATACTTCACAAAGCAGTTTCACAGAACGCTTCTGTTTAGTTTCTATGGGAAGATATTCCCGTTTCCAACGAAGGCCTGAAAGGGCTCCAAATAACCACTTGCAGATTCTGCAAAAATAGAGTTTCAAAACTGCTCTGTCAAAAGGAAGGCTTATCTCTCTGAGTTGAATGCAGACATCATAAAGAAGTTTCTGAGAATGCTTCTGCCTGGTTTATATGTGAAGACATTTCCTTTTCCACCATAGGCCTCAAAGCGCTCCAAATGAACACTTGCAGATTCTACAAAAAGAGTGTTTCATAACTGCTCTAGCAAAGGAAAGGTTGAACTCTGTGAGTTGAACACACACATCACAAAGCAGTTTGTGAGAATGCTTCTGTCCAGTTTTTATGAGAAGATATTCCCGCTTCTAACAAAGGCCTGAAAGAGGTCCAAATATCCACTTGCAGATGCTGCAAAAAGAGTCTTTCCAAACTGCTCCATGAAAAGGAAGGTTCAACACTGTGAGTTGAATGCACACATCATAAAGAAGTTTCAAAGAATGCTTCTGTATAGGTTTTATGTGAAGATATTTCCTTTTCCACCATAGGCCTCAAAGCGCTCCAAATGAACACTTGCAGATTCTACAAAAAGAGTGTTTCATCACTGCTCTTTCAAAAGAAGTGTTCAACTCTGTGAGTTGGATTCATACTTCACAAAGCAGTTTCACAGAACGCTTCTGTTTAGTATTTATGGGAAGATATTCCCGTTTCCAACGAAGGCCTGAAAGGACTCCAAATATCCACTTGCAGATTCTGCAAAAACACAGTTTCAAAACTGCTCTATCAAAAGGAAGGCTTATCTCTCCGAGTTGAATGCACACATCATAAAGAGGTTTCTGAGAATGCTTCTGCCTGGTTTATAAGTGAAGATATATCCTTTTCCACCATAGGCCTCAAAGCGCTCCAAATGAACACTTGCAGATTCTACAAAAAGAGTGTTTCAAAACTGCTCTTTCAAAAGAAGTGTTCAACTCTGTGAGGTGGATTCATACTTCACAAAGCAGTTTCACAGAACGCTTCTGTTTAGTTTCTATGGGAATATATTCCCGTTTCCAACGAAGGCCTGAAAGGGCTCCAAATAACCACTTGCAGATTCTGCAAAAACACAGTTTCAAAACTGCTCTATCAAAAGAAAGGCTTATCTCTCCGAGTTGAATGCACACATCATAAAGAGGTTTCTGAGAATGCTTCTGCCTGGTTTATAAGTGAAGATATTTCCTTTTCCACCATAGGCCTCAAAGCGCTCCAAATGAACACTTGCAGATTCTACAAAAAGAGTGTTTCAAAACAGCTCTTTCAAAGGAAGTGTTCAACTCTGTGAGTTGGATTCATACTACACAAAGCAGTTTCACAGAACGCTTCTGTTTAGTTTTTATGGGAAGATATTCCCGTTTCCAACGAAGGCATGAAAGGGCTCCAAATATCCACTTGCAAATTCTGCAAAAACAGAGTTTCAAAACTGCTCTGTCAAAAGGAAGGCTTATCTCTCTGAGTTGAATGCAGACATCATAAAGAGGTTTCTGAGAATGCTTCTGCCTGGTTTATATGTGAAGATATTTCCTTTTCCACCATAGGCCTCAAAGCGCTCCAAATGAACACTTGCAGATTCTACAAAAAGAGTGTTTCATAACTGCTCTAGCAAAGGAAAGGTTCAACTCTGTGAGTTGAACACACACATCACAAAGCAGTTTCTGAGAATGCTTCTGTTCAGTTTTTATTTGAAGATATTCCCGCTTCCAACAAAGGCCTGAAAGAGCTCCAAATATCCACTTGCAGATGCTGCAAAAAGACTCTTTCCAAACTGCTCCATGAAAAGGAATGTTCAACTCTGTGAGTTGAATGCACACATCATAATGAAGTTTCAAAGAATGCTTCTGTCTAGGTTTTATGTGAAGATATTTCCTTTTCCACCATAGGCCTCAAAGCGCTCCAAATGAAGATTCTACAAAAAGAGTGTTTCAAAACTGCTCTTTCAAAAGAAGTGTTCAAGTCTGTGAGTTGGATTCATACTTCACAAAGCAGTTTCACAAAACGCTTCTGTTTAGTTTTTATGGGAAGATATTCCCGTTTCCAACGAAGGCCTGAAATGGCTCCAAATAACCACTTGCAGATTCTGCAGAAACACAGTTTCAAAACTGCTCTATCAAAAGGAAGGCTTATCTCTCCGAGTTGAATGCACACATCATAAAGAGGTTTCTGAGAATGCTTCTCCCTGGTTTATAAGTGAAGATATTTCCTTTTCCACTATAGGCCTCAAAGCGCTCCAAATGAACACTTGCAGATTCTACAAAAAGAGTGTTTCAAAACAGCTCTTTCAAAGGAAGTGTTCAACTCTGTGAGTTGGATTCATAGTACACAAAGCAGTTTCACAGAACGCTTCTCTTTAGTTTTTATGGGAAGATATTCCCGTTTCCAACGAAGGCCTGAAAGGGCTCAAAATATCCACTTGCAGATTCTGCAAAAATAGAGTTTCAAAACTGCTCTGTTAAAAGGAAGGCTTATCTCTCTGAGTTGTATGCAGACATCATAAAGAGGTTTCTGAGAATGCTTCTGCCTGGTTTATATGTGAAGATATTTCCTTTTCCACCATAGGCCTCAAAGCGCTCCAAATGAACACTTGCAGATTCTACAAAAGGAGTGTTTCATAACTGCTCTAGCAAAGGAAATGTTCAACTCTGTGAGTTGAACACACACATCACAAAGCAGTTTGTGAGAATGCTTCTCTCCAGTTTTTAAGAGAAGATATTCCCGCTTCTAACAAAGGCCTGAAAGAGCTCCAAATATCCACTTGCAGATGCTGCAAAAAGACTCTTTCCAAACTGCTCCATGAAAAGGAATGTTCAACTCTGTGAGTTGAATGCACACATCATAAAGAAGTTTCAAAGAATGCTTTTATCTAGGTTTTATGTGAAGATATTTCCTTTTCCACCATAGGCCTCAAAGCGCTCCAAATGAACACTTGCAGATTCTACAAAAAGAGTGTTTCAAAACTGCTCTTTCAAAAGAAGTGTTCAACTCTGTGAGTTAGATTCATACTTCACAAAGCAGTTTCACAGAACGCTTCTGTTTAGTTTTTATGGGAAGATATTCCCGTTTCCAACGAAGGCCTGAAAGGGCTCCAAATATCCACTTGCAAATTCGGCAAAAATAGAGTTTCAAAACTGCTCTGTCAAAAGGAAGGTTCAACTCTGTGAGTTGAATGCACACATCATAAAGAAGTTTCAAAGAATGCTTCTGTCTAGGTTTTATGTGAAGATATTTCCTTTTCCACCATAGGCCTAAAAGCGCTCCAAATGAACACTTGCAGATTCTACAAAAAGAGTGTTTCAAAACTGCTCTTTCAAAAGAAGTGTTCAACTCTGTGAGTTGGATTCATACTTCACAAAGCAGTTTCACAGAACGCTTCTGTTTAGTATTTATGGGAGGATATTCCCGTTTCCAACGAAGGCCTGAAAGGACTCCAAATATCCACTTGCAGATTCTGCAAAAACACAGTTTCAAAACTGCTCTATCAAAAGGAAGGCTTATCTCTCCGAGTTGAATGCACACATCATAAAGAGGTTTCTGAGAATGCTTCTGCCTGGTTTATAAGTGAAGATATATCCTTTTCCACCATAGGCCTCAAAGCGCTCCAAATGAACACTTGCAGATTCTACAAAAAGAGTGTTTCAAAACTGCTCTTTCAAAAGAAGTGTTCAACTCTGTGGGGTGGATTCATACTTCACAAAGCAGTTTCACAGAACGCTTCTGTTTAGTTTCTATGGGAAGATATTCCCGTTTCCAACGAAGGCCTGAAAGGGCTCCAAATAACCACTTGCAGATTCTGCAAAAATAGAGTTTCAAAACTGCTCTGTCAAAAGGAAGGCTTATCTCTCTGAGTTGAATGCAGACATCATAAAGAAGTTTCTGAGAATGCTTCTGCCTGGTTTATATGTGAAGACATTTCCTTTTCCACAATAGGCCTCAAAGCGCTCCAAATGAACACTTGCAGATTCTACAAAAAGAGTGTTTCATAACTGCTCTAGCAAAGGAAAGGTTGAACTCTGTGAGTTGAACACACACATCACAAAGCAGTTTGTGAGAATGCTTCTGTCCAGTTTTTATTGGAAGATATTCCCGCTTCTAACAAAGGCCTGAAGGAGCTCCAAATATCCACTTGCAGATGCTGCAAAAAGACTCTTTCCAAACTGCTCCATGAAAAGGAAGGTTCAACTCTCTGAGTTGAATGCACACATCATAAAGAAGTTTCAAAGAATGCTTCTGTCTAGGTTTTATGTGAAGATATTTCCTTTTCCACCATAGGCCTCAAAGCGCTCCAAATGAACATTTGGAGATTCTACAAAAAGAGTGTTTCAAAACTGCTATTTCAAAAGAAGTGTTCAACTCTGTGAGTTGGATTCATACTTCACAAAGCAGTTTCACAGAACGCTTCTGTTTAGTATTTATGGGAAGATATTCCCGTTTCCAACGAAGGCCTGAAAGGACTCCAAATATCCACTTGCAGATTCTGCAAAAACACAGTTTCAAAACTGCTCTATCAAAAGGAAGGCTTATCTCTCCGAGTTGAATGCACACATCATAAAGAGGTTTCTGAGAATGCTTCTCCCTGGTTTATAAGTGAAGATATTTCCTTTTCCACCATAGGCCTCAAAGCGCTCCAAATGAACACTTGCAGATTCTACAAAAAGAGCGTTTCAAAACTCATCTTTCAAAAGAAGTGTTCAACTCTGTGAGTTGGATTCATACTTCACAAAGCAGTTTCACAGAACGCTTCTGTTTAGTTTTTATGGGAAGATATTCCCGTTTCCAACGAAGGCCTGAAAGGGCTCCAAATATCCACTTGCAGATTCTGCCAAAACAGAGTTTCAAAACTGCTCTATCAAAAGGAAGGCTTATCGCTCCGAGTTGAATGCACACATCATAAAGAGTTTTCTGAGAATGCTTCTGCCTGGTTTATAAGTGAAGATATTTCCTTTTCCACCATAGGCCTCAAAGCGCTCCAAATGAACACTTGCAGATTCTACAAAAAGAGTGTTTCAAAACTGCTCTTTCAAAAGAAGTGTTCAACTCTGTGAGGTGGATTCATACTTCACAAAGCAGTTTCACAGAACGCTTCTGTTTAGTTTCTATGGGAATATATTCCCGTTTGCAACGAAGGCCTGAAAGGGCTCCAAATAACCACTTGCAGATTCTGCAAAAATAGAGTTTCAAAACTGCTCTGTCAAAAGGAAGGCTTATCTCTCTGAGTTGAATGCAGACATCATAAAGAAGTTTCTGAGAATGCTTCTGCCTGGTTTATATGTGAAGACATTTCCTTTTCCACCATAGGCCTCAAAGCGCTCCAAATGAACACTTGCAGATTCTACAAAAAGAGTGTTTCATAACTGCTCTAGCAAAGGAAAGGTTGAACTCTGTGAGTTGAACACACACATCACAAAGCAGTTTGTGAGAATGCTTCTGTCCAGTTTTTATTGGAAGATATTCCCGCTTCTAACAAAGGCCTGAAAGAGCTCCAAATATCCACTTGCAGATGCTGCAAAAAGACTCTTTCCAAACTGCTCCATGAAAAGGAAGGTTCAACTCTGTGAGTGGAATGCACACATCATAAAGAAGTTTCAGAGAATGCTTCTGTCTAGGTTTTATGTGAAGATATTTCCTTTTCCACCATAGGCCTCAAAGCGCTCCAAATGAACACTTGCAGATTCTACAAAAAGAGTGTTTCAAAACTGCTCTTTCAAAAGAAGTGTTCAACTCTGTGAGTTGGATTCATACTTCACAAAGCAGTTTCACAGAACGCTTCTGTTTAGTATTTATGGGAGGATATTCCCGTTTCCAACGAAGGCCTGAAAGGACTCCAAATATCCACTTGCGGTTTCTGCAAAAACACAGTTTCAAAACTGCTCTATCAAAAGGAAGGCTTATCTCTCCGAGTTGAATGCACACATCATAAAGAGGTTTCTGAGAATGCTTCTGCCTGGTTTATAAGTGAAGATATATCCTTTTCCACCATAGGCCTCAAAGCGCTCCAAATGAACACTTGCAGATTCTACAAAAAGAGTGTTTCAAAACTGCTCTTTCAAAAGAAGTGTTCAACTCTGTGAGGTGGATTTATACTTCACAAAGCAGTTTCACAGAACGCTTCTGTTTAGTTTCTATGGGAAGATATTCCCGTTTCCAACGAAGGCCTGAAAGGGCTCCAAATAACCACTTCCAGATTCTGCAAAAATAGAGTTTCAAAACTGCTCTGTCAAAAGGAAGGCTTATCTCTCTGAGTTGAATGCAGACATCATAAAGAAGTTTCTGAGAATGCTTCTGCCTGGTTTATATGTGAAGACATTTCCTTTTCCACCATAGGCCTCAAAGCGCTCCAAATGAACACTTGCAGATTCTACAAAAGGAGTGTTTCATAACTGCTCTAGCAAAGGAAAGGTTCAACTCTGTCAGTTGAACACACACATCACAAAGCAGTTTGTGAGAATGCTTCTGTCCAGTTTTTATGAGAAGATATTCCCGCTTCTAACAAAGGCCTGAAAGAGGTCCAAATATCCACTTGCAGATGCTGCAAAAAGAGTCTGTCCAAACTGCTCCATGAAAAGGAAGGTTCAACTCTGTGAGTTGAATGCACACATCATAAAGAAGTTTCAAAGAATGCTTCTGTCTAGGTTTTATGTGAAGATATTTCCTTTTCCACCATAGGCCTCAAAGCGCTCCAAATGAACACTTGCAGATTCTACAAAAAGAGTGTTTCATCACTGCTCTTTCAAAAGAAGTGTTCAACTCTGTGAGTTGGATTCATACTTCACAAAGCAGTTTCACAGAACGCTTCTGTTTAGTATTTATGGGAAGATATTCCCGTTTCCAACGAAGGCCTAAAAGGACTCCAAATATCCACTTGCAGATTCTGCAAAAACACAGTTTCAAAACTGCTCTATCAAAAGGAAGGCTTATCTCTCCGAGTTGAATGCACACATCATAAAGAGGTTTCTGAGAATGCTTCTGCCTGGTTTATAAGTGAAGATATATCCTTTTCCACCATAGGCCTCAAAGCGCTCCAAATGAACACTTGCAGATTCTACAAAAAGAGTGTTTCAAAACTGCTCTTTCAAAAGAAGTGTTCAACTCTGTGAGGTGGATTCATACTTCACAAAGCAGTTTCACAGAACGCTTCTGTTTAGTTTCTATGGGAATATATTCCCGTTTCCAACGAAGGCCTGAAAGGGCTCCAAATAACCACTTGCAGATTCTGCAAAAACACAGTTTCAAAACTGCTCTATCAAAAGAAAGGCTTATCTCTCCGAGTTGAATGCACACATCATAAAGAGGTTTCTGAGAATGCTTCTGCCTGGTTTATAAGTGAAGATATTTCCTTTTCCACCATAGGCCTCAAAGCGCTCCAAATGAACACTTGCAGATTCTACAAAAAGAGTGTTTCAAAACAGCTCTTTCAAAGGAAGTGTTCAACTCTGTGAGTTGGATTCATACTACACAGAGCAGTTTCACAGAACGCTTCTGTTTAGTTTTTATGGGAAGATATTCCCGTTTCCAACGAAGGCCTGAAAGGGCTCCAAATATTCACTTGCAAATTCTGCAAAAACAGAGTTTCAAAACTGCTCTGTCAAAAGGAAGGCTTATCTCTCTGAGTTGAATGCAGACATCATAAAGAGGTTTCTGAGAATGCTTCTGCCTGGTTTATATGTGAAGATATTTCCTTTTCCACCATAGGCCTCAAAGCGCTCCAAATGAACACTTGCAGATTCTACAAAAAGAGTGTTTCATAACTGCTCTAGCAAAGGAAAGGTTCAACTCTGTGAGTTGAACACACACATCACAAAGCAGTTTCTGAGAATGCTTCTGTCCGGTTTTTATTGGAAGATATTCCCGCTTCTAACAAAGGCCTTAAAGAGCTCTAAATATCCACTTGCAGATGCTGCAAAAAGACTCTTTCCAAACTGCTCCATGAAAAGGAATGTTCAACTCTGTGAGTTGAATGCACACATCATAATGAAGTTTCAAAGAATGCTTCTGTCTAGGTTTTATGTGAAGATATTTCCTTTTCCACCATAGGCCTCAAAGCGCTCCAAATGAACACTTGCAGATTCTACAAAAAGAGTGTTTCAAAACTGCTCTTTCAAAAGAAGTGTTCAAGTCTCTGAGTTGGATTCATACTTCACAAAGCAGTTTCACAGAACGCTTCTGTTTAGTTTTTATGGGAAGATATTCCCGTTTCCAACGAAGGCCTGAAATGGCTCCAAATAACCACTTGCAGATTCTGCAGAAACACAGTTTCAAAACTGCTCTATCAAAAGGAAAGCTTATCTCTCCGAGCTGAATGCACACATCATAAAGAGGTTTCTGAGAATGCTTCTCCCTGGTTTATAAGTGAAGATATTTCCTTTTCCACTATAGGCCTCAAAGCGCTCCAAATGAACACTTGCAGATTCTACAAAAAGAGTGTTTCAAAACAGCTCTTTCAAAGGAAGTGTTCAACTCTGTGAGTTGGATTCATACACACAAAGCAGTTTCACAGAACGCTTCTCTTTAGTTTTTATGGGAAGATATTCCCGTTTCCAACGAAGGCCTGAAAGGGCTCAAAATATCCACTTGCAGATTCTGCAAAAATAGAGTTTCAAAACTGCTCTGTTAAAAGGAAGGCTTATCTCTCTGAGTTGTATGCAGACATCATAAAGAGGTTTCTGAGAATGCTTCTGCCTGGTTTATATGTGAAGATATTTCCTTTTCCACCATAGGCCTCAAAGCGCTCCAAATGAACACTTGCAGATTCTACAAAAGGAGTGTTTCATAACTGCTCTAGCAAAGGAAATGTTCAACTCTGTGAGTTGAACACACACATCACAAAGCAGTTTGTGAGAATGCTTCTCTCCAGTTTTTAAGAGAAGATATTCCCGCTTCTAACAAAGGCCTGAAAGAGCTCCAAATATCCACTTGCAGATGCTGCAAAAAGACTCTTTCCAAACTGTTCCATGAAAAGGAATGTTCAACTCTGTGAGTTGAATGCACACATCATAAAGAAGTTTCAAAGAATGCTTTTATCTAGGTTTTATGTGAAGATATTTCCTTTTCCACCATAGGCCTCAAAGCGCTCCAAATGAACACTTGCAGATTCTACAAAAAGAGTGTTTCAAAACTGCTCTTTCAAAAGAAGTGTTCAACTCTGTGAGTTAGATTCATACTTCACAAAGCAGTTTCACAGAACGCTTCTGTTTAGTTTTTATGGGAAGATATTCCCGTTTCCAACGAAGGCCTGAAAGGGCTCCAAATATCCACTTGCAAATTCGGCAAAAATAGAGTTTCAAAACTGCTCTGTCAAAAGGAAGGTTCAACTCTGTGAGGTGAATGCACACATCATAAAGAAGTTTCAAAGAATGCTTCTGTCTAGGTTTTATGTGAAGATATTTCCTTTTCCACCATAGGCCTCAAAGCGCTCCAAATGAACACTTGCAGATTCTACAAAAAGAGTGTTTCAAAACTGCTCTTTCAAAAGAAGTGTTCAACTCTGTGAGTTGGATTCATATTTCACAAAGCAGTTTCACAGAACGCTTCTGTTTAGTATTTATGGGAGGATATTCCCGTTTCCAACGAAGGCCTGAAAGGACTCCAAATATCCACTTGCAGATTCTGCAAAAACACAGTTTCAAAACTGCTCTATCAAAAGGAATGCTTATGTCTCCGAGTTGAATGCACACATCATAAAGAGGTTTCTGAGAATGCTTCTGCCTGGTTTATAAGTGAAGATATATCCTTTTCCACCATAGGCCTCAAAGCGCTCCAAATGAACACTTGCAGATTCTACAAAAAGAGTGTTTCAAAACTGCTCTTTCAAAAGAAGTGTTCAACTCTGTGGGGTGGATTCATCCTTCACAAAGCAGTTTCACAGAACGCTTCTGTTTAGTTTCTATGGGAAGATATTCCCGTTTCCAACGAAGGCCTGAAAGGGCTCCAAATAACCACTTGCAGATTCTGCAAAAATAGAGTTTCAAAACTGCTCTGTCAAAAGGAAGGCTTATCTCTCTGAGTTGAATGCAGACATCATAAAGAAGTTTCTGAGAATGCTTCTGCCTGGTTTATATGTGAAGACATTTCCTTTTCCACCATAGGCCTCAAAGCGCTCCAAATGAACACTTGCAGATTCTACAAAAAGAGTGTTTCATAACTGCTCTAGCAAAGGAAAGGTTGAACTCTGTGAGTTGAACACACACATCACAAAGCAGTTTGTGAGAATGCTTCTGTCCAGTTTTTAAGAGAAGATATTCCCGCTTCTAACAAAGGCCTGAAAGAGCTCCAAATATCCACTTGCAGATGCTGCAAAAAGACTCTTTCCAAACTGCTCCATGAAAAGGAAGGTTCAACTCTCTGAGTTGAATGCACACATCATAAAGAAGTTTCAAAGAATGCTTCTGTCTAGGTTTTATGTGAAGATATTTCCTTTTCCACCATAGGCCTCAAAGCGCTCCAAATGAACATTTGCAGATTCTACAAAAAGAGTGTTTCAAAACTGCTATTTCAAAAGAAGTGTTCAACTCTGTGAGTTGGATTCATACTACACAAAGCAGTTTCACAGAACGCTTCTGTTTAGTTTTTATGGGAAGATATTTCCGTTTCCAACGAAGGCCTGAAAGGGCTCCAAATATCCACTTGCAAATTCTGCAAAAATAGAGTTTCAAAACTGCTCTGTCAAAAGGAAGGCTTATCTCTCTGAGTTGAATGCAGACATCATAAAGAGGTTTCTGAGAATGCTTCTGCCTGGTTTATATGTGAAGATATTTCCTTTTCCACCGTAGGCCTCAAAGCGCTCCAAATGAACACTTGCAGATTCTACAAAAAGAGTGTTTCATAACTGCTCTAGCAAAGGAAAGGTTCAACTCTGTGAGTTGAACACACACATCACAAAGCAGTTTGTGAGAATGCTTCTGTCCAGTTTTTAAGAGAAGATATTCCCGCTTCTAACAAAGGCCTGAAAGAGCTCCAAATATCCACTTGCAGATGCTGCAAAAAGACTCTTTCCAAACTGCTCCATGAAAAGGAAGGTTCAACTCTGTGAGTTGAATGCACACATCATAAAAAAGTTTCAAAGAATGCTTCTGTCTAGGTTTTATGTGAAGATATTTCCTTTTCCACCATAGGCCTCAAAGCGCTCCAAATGAACACTTGCAGATTCTACAAAAAGAGTGTTTCAAAACTGCTCTTTCAAAAGAAGTGTTCAACTCTGTGAGTTGGATTCATACTTCACAAAGCAGTTTCACAGAACGCTTCTGTTTAGTATTTATGGGAAGATATTCCCGTTTCCAACGAAGGCCTGAAAGGACTCCATATATCCACTTGCAGATTCTGCAAAAACACAGTTTCAAAACTGCTCTATCAAAAGGAAGGCTTATCTCTCCGAGTTGAATGCACACATCATAAAGAGGTTTCTGAGAATGCTTCTGCCTGGTTTATAAGTGAAGATATATCCTTTTCCACCATAGGCCTCAAAGCGCTCCAAATGAACACTTGCAGATTCTACAAAAAGAGTGTTTCAAAACTGCTCTTTCAAAAGAAGTGTTCAACTCTGTGAGGTGGATTCATACTTCACAAAGCAGTTTCACAGAACGCTTCTGTTTAGTTTCTATGGGAAGATATTCCCGTTTCCAACGAAGGCCTGAAAGGGCTCCAAATAACCACTTGCAGATTCTGCAAAAACACAGTTTCAAAACTGCTCTATCAAAAGAAAGGCTTATCTCTCCGAGTTGAATGCACACATCATAAAGAGGTTTCTGAGAATGCTTCTGCCTGGTTTATAAGTGAAGATATTTCCTTTTCCACCATAGGCCTCAAAGCGCTCCAAATGAACACTTGCAGATTCTACAAAAAGAGTGTTTCAAAACTGCTCTTTCAAAGGAAGTGTTCAACTCTGTGAGTTGGATTCATACTACACAAAGCAGTTTCACAGAACGCTTCTGTTTAGTTTTTATGGGAAGATATTCCCGTTTCCAACGAAGGCCTGAAAGGGCTCCAAATATCCACTTGCAAATTCTGCAAAAATAGAGTTTCAAAACTGCTCTGTCAAAAGGAAGGCTTATCTCTCTGAGTTGAATGCAGACATCATAAAGAGGTTTCTGAGAATGCTTCTGCCTGGTTTATATGTGAAGATATTTCCTTTCCCCCATAGGCCTCAAAGCGCTCCAAATGAACACTTGCAGATTCTACAAAAAGAGTGTTTCATAACTGCTCTAGCAAAGGAAAGGTTCAACTCTGTGAGTTGAACACACACATCACAAAGCAGTTTGTGAGAATGCTTCTGTCCAGTTTTTAAGAGAAGATATTCCCGCTTCTAACAAAGGCCTGAAAGAGCTCCAAATATCCACTTGCAGATGCTGCAAAAAGACTCTTTCCAAACTGCTCCATGAAAAGGAAGGTTCAACTCTGTGAGTTGAATGCACACATCATAAAGAAGTTTCAAAGAATGCTTCTGTCTAGGTTTTATGTGAAGATATTTCCTTTTCCACCATAGGCCTCAAAGCGCTCCAAATGAACACTTGCAGATTCTACAAAAAGAGTGTTTCAAAACTGCTCTTTCAAAAGAAGTGTTCAACTCTGTGAGGTGGATTCATACTTCACAAAGCAGTTTCACAGAACGCTTCTGTTTAGTATTTATGGGAAGATATTCCCGTTTCCAACGAAGGCCTGAAAGGACTCCAAATATCCACTTGCAGATTCTGCAAAAACACAGTTTCAAAACTGCTCTATCAAAAGGAAGGCTTATCTCTCCGAGTTGAATGCACACATCATAAAGAGGTTTCTGAGAATGCTTCTGCCTGGTATATAAGTGAAGATATATCCTTTTCCACCATAGGCCTCAAAGCGCTCCAAATGAACACTTGCAGATTCTACAAAAAGAGTGTTTCAAAACTGCTCTTTCAAAAGAAGTGTTCAACTCTGTGAGGTGGATTCATACTTCACAAAGCAGTTTCACAGAACGCTTCTGTTTAGTTTCTATGGGAATATATTCCCGTTTCCAACGAAGGCCTGAAAGGGCTCCAAATAACCACTTGCAGATTCTGCAAAAATAGAGTTTCAAAACTGCTCTGTCAAAAGGAAGGCTTATCTCTCTGAGTTGAATGCAGACATCATAAAGAAGTTTCTGAGAATGCTTCTGCCTGGTTTATATGTGAAGACATTTCCTTTTCCACCATAGGCCTCAAAGCGCTCCAAATGAACACTTGCAGATTCTACAAAAAGAGTGTTTCATAACTGCTCTAGCAAAGGAAAGGTTGAACTCTGTGAGTTGAACACACACATCACAAAGCAGTTTGTGAGAATGCTTCTGTCCAGTTTTTATTGGAAGATATTCCCGCTTCTAACAAAGGCCTGAAAGAGCTCCAAATATCCACTTGCAGATGCTGCAAAAAGACTCTTTCCAAACTGCTCCATGAAAAGGAAGGTTCAACTCTGTGAGTTGAATGCACACATCATAAAGAAGTTTCAGAGAATGCTTCTGTCTAGGTTTTATGTGAAGATATTTCCTTTTCCACCATAGGCCTCAAAGCGCTCCAAATGAACACTTGCAGATTCTAAAAAAAGAGTGTTTCAAAACTGCTCTTTCAAAAGAAGTGTTCAACTCTGTGAGTTGGATTCATACTTCACAAAGCAGTTTCACAGAACGCTTCTGTTTAGTATTTATGGGAGGATATTCCCGTTTCCAACGAAGGCCTGAAAGGACTCCAAATATCCACTTGCGGTTTCTGCAAAAACACAGTTTCAAAACTGCTCTATCAAAAGGAAGGCTTATCTCTCCGAGTTGAATGCACACATCATAAAGAGGTTTCTGAGAATGCTTCTGCCTGGTTTATAAGTGAAGATATATCCTTTTCCACCATAGGCCTCAAAGCGCTCCAAATGAACACTTGCAGATTCTACAAAAAGAGTGTTTCAAAACTGCTCTTTCAAAAGAAGTGTTCAACTCTGTGAGGTGGATTCATACTTCACAAAGCAGTTTCACAGAACGCTTCTGTTTAGTTTCTATGGGAAGATATTCCCGTTTCCAACGAAGGCCTGAAAGGGCTCCAAATAACCACTTCCAGATTCTGCAAAAATAGAGTTTCAAAACTGCTCTGTCAAAAGGAAGGCTTATCTCTCTGAGTTGAATGCAGACATCATAAAGAAGTTTCTGAGAATGCTTCTGCCTGGTTTATATGTGAAGACATTTCCTTTTCCACCATAGGCCTCAAAGCGCTCCAAATGAACACTTGCAGATTCTACAAAAGGAGTGTTTCATAACTGCTCTAGCAAAGGAAAGGTTCAACTCTGTCAGTTGAACACACACATCACAAAGCAGTTTGTGAGAATGCTTCTGTCCAGTTTTTATGAGAAGATATTCCCGCTTCTAACAAAGGCCTGAAAGAGGTCCAAATATCCACTTGCAGATGCTGCAAAAAGAGTCTGTCCAAACTGCTCCATGAAAAGGAAGGTTCAACTCTGTGAGTTGAATGCACACATCATAAAGAAGTTTCAAAGAATGCTTCTGTCTAGGTTTTATGTGAAGATATTTCCTTTTCCACCATAGGCCTCAAAGCGCTCCAAATGAACACTTGCAGATTCTACAAAAAGAGTGTTTCATCACTGCTCTTTCAAAAGAAGTGTTCAACTCTGTGAGTTGGATTCATACTTCACAAAGCAGTTTCACAGAACGCTTCTGTTTAGTATTTATGGGAAGATATTCCCGTTTCCAACGAAGGCCTAAAAGGACTCCAAATATCCACTTGCAGATTCTGCAAAAACACAGTTTCAAAACTGCTCTATCAAAAGGAAGGCTTATCTCTCCGAGTTGAATGCACACATCATAAAGAGGTTTCTGAGAATGCTTCTGCCTGGTTTATAAGTGAAGATATATCCTTTTCCACCATAGGCCTCAAAGCGCTCCAAATGAACACTTGCAGATTCTACAAAAAGAGTGTTTCAAAACTGCTCTTTCAAAAGAAGTGTTCAACTCTGTGAGGTGGATTCATACTTCACAAAGCAGTTTCACAGAACGCTTCTGTTTAGTTTCTATGGGAATATATTCCCGTTTCCAACGAAGGCCTGAAAGGGCTCCAAATAACCACTTGCAGATTCTGCAAAAACACAGTTTCAAAACTGCTCTATCAAAAGAAAGGCTTATCTCTCCGAGTTGAATGCACACATCATAAAGAGGTTTCTGAGAATGCTTCTGCCTGGTTTATAAGTGAAGATATTTCCTTTTCCACCATAGGCCTCAAAGCGCTCCAAATGAACACTTGCAGATTCTACAAAAAGAGTGTTTCAAAACAGCTCTTTCAAAGGAAGTGTTCAACTCTGTGAGTTGGATTCATACTACACAGAGCAGTTTCACAGAACGCTTCTGTTTAGTTTTTATGGGAAGATATTCCCGTTTCCAACGAAGGCCTGAAAGGGCTCCAAATATTCACTTGCAAATTCTGCAAAAACAGAGTTTCAAAACTGCTCTGTCAAAAGGAAGGCTTATCTCTCTGAGTTGAATGCAGACATCATAAAGAGGTTTCTGAGAATGCTTCTGCCTGGTTTATATGTGAAGATATTTCCTTTTCCACCATAGGCCTCAAAGCGCTCCAAATGAACACTTGCAGATTCTACAAAAAGAGTGTTTCATAACTGCTCTAGCAAAGGAAAGGTTCAACTCTGTGAGTTGAACACACACATCACAAAGCAGTTTCTGAGAATGCTTCTGTCCGGTTTTTATTGGAAGATATTCCCGCTTCTAACAAAGGCCTTAAAGAGCTCTAAATATCCACTTGCAGATGCTGCAAAAAGACTCTTTCCAAACTGCTCCATGAAAAGGAATGTTCAACTCTGTGAGTTGAATGCACACATCATAATGAAGTTTCAAAGAATGCTTCTGTCTAGGTTTTATGTGAAGAAATTTCCTTTTCCACCATAGGCCTCAAAGCGCTCCAAATGAACACTTGCAGATTCTACAAAAAGAGTGTTTCAAAACTGCTCTTTCAAAAGAAGTGTTCAAGTCTGTGAGTTGGATTCATACTTCACAAAGCAGTTTCACAGAACGCTTCTGTTTAGTTTTTATGGGAAGATATTCCCGTTTCCAACGAAGGCCTGAAATGGCTCCAAATAACCACTTGCAGATTCTGCAGAAACACAGTTTCAAAACTGCTCTATCAAAAGGAAAGCTTATCTCTCCGAGCTGAATGCACACATCATAAAGAGGTTTCTGAGAATGCTTCTCCCTGGTTTATAAGTGAAGATATTTCCTTTTCCACTATAGGCCTCAAAGCGCTCCAAATGAACACTTGCAGATTCTACAAAAAGAGTGTTTCAAAACAGCTCTTTCAAAGGAAGTGTTCAACTCTGTGAGTTGGATTCATACTACACAAAGCAGTTTCACAGAACGCTTCTCTTTAGTTTTTATGGGAAGATATTCCCGTTTCCAACGAAGGCCTGAAAGGGCTCAAAATATCCACTTGCAGATTCTGCAAAAATAGAGTTTCAAAACTGCTCTGTTAAAAGGAAGGCTTATCTCTCTGAGTTGTATGCAGACATCATAAAGAGGTTTCTGAGAATGCTTCTGCCTGGTTTATATGTGAAGATATTTCCTTTTCCACCATAGGCCTCAAAGCGCTCCAAATGAACACTTGCAGATTCTACAAAAGGAGTGTTTCATAACTGCTCTAGCAAAGGAAATGTTCAACTCTGTGAGTTGAACACACACATCACAAAGCAGTTTGTGAGAATGCTTCTCTCCAGTTTTTAAGAGAAGATATTCCCGCTTCTAACAAAGGCCTGAAAGAGCTCCAAATATCCACTTGCAGATGCTGCAAAAAGACTCTTTCCAAACTGTTCCATGAAAAGGAATGTTCAACTCTGTGAGTTGAATGCACACATCATAAAGAAGTTTCAAAGAATGCTTTTATCTAGGTTTTATGTGAAGATATTTCCTTTTCCACCATAGGCCTCAAAGCGCTCCAAATGAACACTTGCAGATTCTACAAAAAGAGTGTTTCAAAACTGCTCTTTCAAAAGAAGTGTTCAACTCTGTGAGTTAGATTCATACTTCACAAAGCAGTTTCACAGAACGCTTCTGTTTAGTTTTTATGGGAAGATATTCCCGTTTCCAACGAAGGCCTGAAAGGGCTCCAAATATCCACTTGCAAATTCGGCAAAAATAGAGTTTCAAAACTGCTCTGTCAAAAGGAAGGTTCAACTCTGTGAGGTGAATGCACACATCATAAAGAAGTTTCAAAGAATGCTTCTGTCTAGGTTTTATGTGAAGATATTTCCTTTTCCACCATAGGCCTAAAAGCGCTCCAAATGAACACTTGCAGATTCTACAAAAAGAGTGTTTCAAAACTGCTCTTTCAAAAGAAGTGTTCAACTCTGTGAGTTGGATTCATACTTCACAAAGCAGTTTCACAGAACGCTTCTGTTTAGTATTTATGGGAGGATATTCCCGTTTCCAACGAAGGCCTGAAAGGACTCCAAATATCCACTTGCAGATTCTGCAAAAACACAGTTTCAAAACTGCTCTATCAAAAGGAAGGCTTATCTCTCCGAGTTGAATGCACACATCATAAAGAGGTTTCTGAGAATGCTTCTGCCTGGTTTATAAGTGAAGATATATCCTTTTCCACCATAGGCCTCAAAGCGCTCCAAATGAACACTTGCAGATTCTACAAAAAGAGTGTTTCAAAACTGCTCTTTCAAAAGAAGTGTTCAACTCTGTGGGGTGGATTCATACTTCACAAAGCAGTTTCACAGAACGCTTCTGTTTAGTTTCTATGGGAAGATATTCCCGTTTCCAACGAAGGCCTGAAAGGGCTCCAAATAACCACTTGCAGATTCTGCAAAAATAGAGTTTCAAAACTGCTCTGTCAAAAGGAAGGCTTATCTCTCTGAGTTGAATGCAGACATCATAAAGAAGTTTCTGAGAATGCTTCTGCCTGGTTTATATGTGAAGACATTTCCTTTTCCACCATAGGCCTCAAAGCGCTCCAAATGAACACTTGCAGATTCTACAAAAAGAGTGTTTCATAACTGCTCTAGCAAAGGAAAGGTTGAACTCTGTGAGTTGAACACACACATCACAAAGCAGTTTGTGAGAATGCTTCTGTCCAGTTTTTAAGAGAAGATATTCCCGCTTCTAACAAAGGCCTGAAAGAGCTCCAAATATCCACTTGCAGATGCTGCAAAAAGACTCTTTCCAAACTGCTCCATGAAAAGGAAGATTCAACTCTCTGAGTTGAATGCACACATCATAAAGAAGTTTCAAAGAATGCTTCTGTCTAGGTTTTATGTGAAGATATTTCCTTTTCCACCATAGGCCTCAAAGCGCTCCAAATGAACATTTGCAGATTCTACAAAAAGAGTGTTTCAAAACTGCTATTTCAAAAGAAGTGTTCAACTCTGTGAGTTGGATTCATACTACACAAAGCAGTTTCACAGAACGCTTCTGTTTAGTTTTTATGGGAAGATATTCCCGTTTCCAACGAAGGCCTGAAAGGGCTCCAAATATCCACTTGCAAATTCTGCAAAAATAGAGTTTCAAAACTGCTCTGTCAAAAGGAAGGCTTATCTCTCTGAGTTGAATGCAGACATCATAAAGAGGTTTCTGAGAATGCTTCTGCCTGGTTTATATGTGAAGATATTTCCTTTTCCACCGTAGGCCTCAAAGCGCTCCAAATGAACACTTGCAGATTCTACAAAAAGAGTGTTTCATAACTGCTCTAGCAAAGGAAAGGTTCAACACTGTGAGTTGAACACACACATCACAAAGCAGTTTGTGAGAATGCTTCTGTCCAGTTTTTAAGAGAAGATATTCCCGCTTCTAACAAAGGCCTGAAAGAGCTCCAAAT
The DNA here is from genome assembly GCF_028885625.2 of Pongo pygmaeus. Lineage (NCBI taxonomy): Eukaryota > Metazoa > Chordata > Mammalia > Primates > Hominidae > Pongo > Pongo pygmaeus. The sequence goes on from NC_085930.1 coordinate 25,399,546, forward strand.
ATCCACTTGCAGATGCTGCAAAAAGACTCTTTCCAAACTGCTCCATGAAAAGGAAGGTTCAACTCTGTGAGTTGAATGCACACATCATAAAAAAGTTTCAAAGAATGCTTCTGTCTAGGTTTTATGTGAAGATATTTCCTTTTCCACCATAGGCCTCAAAGCGCTCCAAATGAACACTTGCAGATTCTACAAAAAGAGTGTTTCAAAACTGCTCTTTCAAAAGAAGTGTTCAACTCTGTGAGTTGGATTCATACTTCACAAAGCAGTTTCACAGAACGCTTCTGTTTAGTATTTATGGGAAGATATTCCCGTTTCCAACGAAGGCCTGAAAGGACTCCAAATATCCACTTGCAGATTCTGCAAAAACACAGTTTCAAAACTGCTCTATCAAAAGGAAGGCTTATCTCTCCGAGTTGAATGCACACATCATAAAGAGGTTTCTGAGAATGCTTCTGCCTGGTTTATAAGTGAAGATATATCCTTTTCCACCATAGGCCTCAAAGCGCTCCAAATGAACACTTGCAGATTCTACAAAAAGAGTGTTTCAAAACTGCTCTTTCAAAAGAAGTGTTCAACTCTGTGAGGTGGATTCATACTTCACAAAGCAGTTTCACAGAACGCTTCTGTTTAGTTTCTATGGGAAGATATTCCCGTTTCCAACGAAGGCCTGAAAGGGCTCCAAATAACCACATGCAGATTCTGCAAAAATAGAGTTTCAAAACTGCTCTCTCAAAAGGAAGGCTTTTCTCTCTGAGTTGAATGCAGACATCATAAAGAAGTTTCTGAGAATGCTTCTGCCTGGTTTATATGTGAAGACATTTTCTTTTCCACCATAGGCCGCAAAGCGCTCCAAATGAACACTTGCAGATTCTACAAAAAGAGTGTTTCATAACTGCTCTAGCAAAGGAAAGGTTGAACTCTGTGAGTTGAACACACACATCACAAAGCAGTTTGTGAGAATGCTTCTGTCCAGTTTTTATTGGAAGATATTCCCGCTTCTAACAAACGCCTGAAAGAGCTCCAAATATCCACTTGCAGATGCTGCAAAAAGACTCTTTCCAAACTGCTCCATGAAAAGGAAGGTTCAACTCTGTGAGTGGAATGCACACATCATAAAGAAGTTTCAAAGAATGCTTCTGTCTAGGTTTTATGTGAAGATATTTCCTTTTCCACCATAGGCCTCAAAGCGCTCCAAATGAACACTTGCAGATTCTACAAAAAGAGTGTTTCAAAACTGCTATTTCAAAAGAAGTGTTCAACTCTGTGAGTTGGATTCATACTTCACAAAGCAGTTTCACAGAACGCTTCTGTTTAGTATTTTTGGGAAGATATTCCCGTTTCCAACGAAGGCATGAAAGGGCTCCAAATATCCACTTGCAGATTCTGCCAAAACAGAGTTTCAAAACTGCTCTATCAAAAGGAAGGCTTATCGCTCCGAGTTGAATGCACACATCATAAAGAGTTTTCTGAGAATGCTTCTGCCTGGTTTATAAGTGAAGATATTTCCTTTTCCACCATAGGCCTCAAAGCGCTCCAAATGAACACTTGCAGATTCTACAAAACGAGCGTTTCAAAACTCTTCTTTCAAAAGAAGTGTTCAACTCTGTGAGTTGGATTCATACTTCACAAAGCAGTTTCACAGAACGCTTCTGTTTAGTTTTTATGGGAAGATATTCCCGTTTCCAAAGAAGGCCTGAAAAGGCTCCAAATATCCACTTGCAGATTCTGCCAAAACAGAGTTTCAAAACTGCTCTATCAAAAGGAAGGTTTATCGCTCCGAGTTGAATGCACACATCATAAAGAGTTTTCTGAGAATGCTTCTGCCTGGTTTATAAGTGAAGATATTTCCTTTTCCAACATAGGCCTCAAAGCGCTCCAAATGAACACTTGCAGATTCTACAAAAAGAGTGTTTCAAAACAGCTCTTTCAAAGGAAGTGTTCAACTCTGTGAGTTGGATTCATACTACACAAAGCAGTTTCACAGAACGCTTCTGTTTAGTTTTTATGGGAAGATATTCCCGTTTCCAACGAAGGCCTGAAAGGGCTCCAAATATCCACTTGCAAATTCTGCAAAAATAGAGTTTCAAAACTGCTCTGTCAAAAGGAAGGCTTATCTCTCTGAGTTGAATGCAGACATCATAAAGAGGTTTCTGAGAATGCTTCTGCCTGGTTTATATGTGAAGATATTTCCTTTTCCACCGTAGGTCTCAAAGCGCTCCAAATGAACACTTGCAGATTCTACAAAAAGAGTGTTCATAACTGCTCTAGCAAAGGAAAGGTTTAACTCTGTGAGTTGAACACACACATCACAAAGCAGTTTGTGAGAATGCTTCTGTCCAGTTTTTATTGGAAGATATTCCCGCTTCTAACAAAGGCCTGAAAGAGCTCCAAATATCCACTTGCAGATGCTGCAAAAAGACTCTTTCCAAACTGCTCCATGAAAAGGAATGTTCAACTCTGTGAGTTGAATGCACACATCATAAAGAAGTTTCAAAGAATGCTTCTGTCTAGGTTTTATGTGAAGATATTTCCTTTTCCACCATAGGCCTCAAAGCGCTCCAAATGAACACTTGCAGATTCTACAAAAAGAGTGTTTCAAAACTGCTCTTTCAAAAGAAGTGTTCAACTCTGTGAGTTGGATTCATACTTCACAAAGCAGTTTCACAGAACGCTTCTGTTTACTATTTATGGGAAGATATTCCCGCTTCCAACGAAGGCCTGAAAGGACTCCAAATATCCACTTCCAGATTCTGCAAAAACACAGTTTCAAAACTCCTCTATCAAAAGGAAGGCTTATCTCTCCGAGTTGAATGCACACATCATAAAGAGGTTTCTGAGAATGCTTCTGCCTGGTTTATAAGTGAAGATATATCCTTTTCCACCGTAGGCCTCAAAGCGCTCCAAATGAACACTTGCAGATTCTACAAAAAGAGTGTTTCATAACTGCTCTAGCAAAGGAAAGGTTCAACTCTGTGAGTTGAACACACACATCACAAAGCAGTTTGTGAGAATGCTTCTGTCCAGTTTTTATTGGAAGATATTCCCGCTTCTAACAAAGGCCTGAAAGAGCTCCAAATATCCACTTGCAGATGCTGCAAAAAGACTCTTTCCAAACTGCTCCATGGAAAGGAAGGTTCAACTCTGTGAGTTGAATGCACACATCATAAAGAAGTTTCAAAGAATGCTTCTGTCTAGGTTTTATGTGAAGATATTTCCTTTTCCACCATAGGCCTCAAAGCGCTCCAAATGAACACTTGCAGATTCTACAAAAAGAGTGTTTCAAAACTGCTCTTTCAAAAGAAGTGTTCAACTCTGTGAGTTGGATTCATACTTCACAAAGCAGTTTCACAGAACGCTTCTGTTTAGTTTTTATGGGAAGATATTCCCGTTTCCAACGAAGGCCTGAAATGGCTCCAAATAACCACTTGCAGATTCTGCAGAAACACAGCTTCAAAACTGCTCTATCAAAAGAAAGGCTTATCTCTCCGAGTTGAATGCACACATCATAAAGAGGTTTCTGAGAATGCTTCTCCCTGGTTTATAAGTGAAGATATTTCCTTTTCCACCATAGGCCTCAAAGCGCTCCAAATGAACACTTGCAGATTCTACAAAAAGAGCGTTTCAAAACTCTTCTTTCAAAAGAAGTGTTCAACTCTGTGAGGTGGATTCATACTTCACAAAGCAGTTTCACAGAACGCTTCTGTTTAGTTTTTATGGGAAGATATTCCTGTTTCCAACGAAGGCCTGAAAGGGCTCCAAATATCCACTTGCAGATTCTGCCAAAACAGAGTTTCAAAACTGCTCTATCAAAAGGAAGGCTTATCGCTCCGAGTTGAATGCACACATCATAAAGAGTTTTCTGAGAATGCTTCTGCCTGGTTTATAAGTGAAGATATTTCCTTTTCCACCATAGGCCTCAAAGCGCTCCAAATGAACACTTGCAGATTCTACAAAAAGAGTGTTTCAAAACAGCTCTTTCAAAGGAAGTGTTCAACTCTGTGAGTTGGATTCATACTACACAAAGCAGTTTCACAGAACGCTTCTGTTTAGTTTTTATGGGAAGATATTCCCGTTTCCAACGAAGGCCTGAAAGGGCTCCAAATATCCACTTGCAAATTCTGCAAAAATAGAGTTTCAAAACTGCTCTGTCAAAAGGAAGTCTTATCTCTCTGAGTTGAATGCAGACATCATAAAGAGGTTTCTGAGAATGCTTCTGCCTGGTTTATATGTGAAGATATTTCCTTTTCCACCGTAGGCCTCAAAGCGCTCCAAATGAAGACTTGCAGATTCTACAAAAAGAGTGTTTCATAACTGCTCTAGCAAAGGAAAGGTTCAACTCTGTGAGTTGAACACACACATCACAAAGCAGTTTGTGAGAATGCTTCTGTCCAGTTTTTAAGAGAAGATATTCCCGCTTCTAACAAAGGCCTGAAAGAGCTCCAAATATCCACTTGCAGATGCTGCAAAAAGACTCTTTCCAAACTGCTCCATGAAAAGGAAGGTTCAACTCTATGAGTTGAATGCACACATCATAAAGAAGTTTCAAAGAATGCTTCTGTCTAGGTTTTATGTGAAGATATTTCCTTTTCCACCATAGGCCTCAAAGCGCTCCAAATGAACACTTGCAGATTCTACAAAAAGAGTGTTTCAAAACTGCTCTTTCAAAAGAAGTGTTCAACTCTGTGAGTTGGATTCATACTTCACAAAGCAGTTTCACAGAACGCTTCTGTTTAGTATTTTTGGGAAGATATTCCCGTTTCCAACGAAGGCCTGAAAGGACTCCAAATATCCACTTGCAGATTCTGCAAAAACACAGTTTCAAAACTGCTCTATCAAAAGAAAGGCTTATCTCTCCGAGTTGAATGCACACATCATAAAGAGGTTTCTGAGAATGCTTCTGCCTGGTTTATAAGTGAAGATATTTCCTTTTCCACCATAGGCCTCAAAGCGCTCCAAATGAACACTTGCAGATTCTACAAAAAGAGCGTTTCAAAACTCATCTTTCAAAAGAAGTGTTCAACTCTGTGAGTTGGATTCATACTTCACAAAGCAGTTTCACAGAACGCTTCTGTTTAGTTTTTATGGGAAGATATTCCCGTTTCCAACGAAGGCCTGAAAGGGCTCCAAATATCCACTTGCAGATTCTGCCAAAACAGAGTTTCAAAACTGCTCTATCAAAAGGAAGGCTTATCGCTCCGAGTTGAATGCACACATCATAAAGAGTTTTCTGAGAATGCTTCTGCCTGGTTTATAAGTGAAGATATTTCCTTTTCCACCATAGGCCTCAAAGCGCTCCAAATGAACACTTGCAGATTCTACAAAAAGAGTGTTTCAAAACAGCTCTTTCAAAGGAAGTGTTCAACTCTGTGAGTTGGATTCATACTACACAAAGCAGTTTCACAGAACGCTTCTGTTTAGTTTTTATGGGAAGATATTCCCGTTTCCAACGAAGGCCTGAAAGGGCTCCAAATATCCACTTGCAAATTCTGCAAAAATAGAGTTTCAAAACTGCTCTGTCAAAAGGAAGGCTTATCTCTCTGAGTTGAATGCAGACATCATGAAGAGGTTTCTGAGAATGCTTCTGCCTGTTTTATATGTGAAGATATTTCCTTTTCCACCGTAGGCCTCAAAGCGCTCCAAATGAACACTTGCAGATTCTACAAAAAGAGTGTTTCATAACTGCTCTAGCAAAGGAAAGGTTCAACTCTGTGAGTTGAACACACACATCACAAAGCAGTTTGTGAGAATGCTTCTGTCCAGTTTTTATTGGAAGATATTCCCGCTTCTAACAAAGGCCTGAAAGAGCTCCAAATATCCACTTGCAGATGCTGCAAAAAGACTCTTTCCAAACTGCTCCATGAAAAGGAAGGTTCAACTCTGTGAGTTGAATGCACACATCATACAGAAGTTTCAAAGAATGCTTCTGTCTAGGTTTTATGTGAAGATATTTCCTTTTCCACCATAGGCCTCAAAGCGCTCCAAATGAACACTTGCAGATTCTACAAAAAGAGTGTTTCAAAACTGCTCTTTCAAAAGAAGTGTTCAACTCTGTGAGTTGAATTCATACTTCACAAAGCAGTTTCACAGAACGCTTCTGTTTAGTATTTTTGGGAAGATATTCCCGTTTCCAACGAAGGCCTGAAAGGACTCCAAATATCCACTTACAGATTCTGCAAAAACACAGTTTCAAAACTGCTCTATCAAAAGAAAGGCTTATCTCTCGGAGTTGAATGCACACATAATAAAGAGGTTTCTGAGAATGCTTCTGCCTGGTTTATAAGTGAAGATATTTCCTTTTCCACCATAGGCCTCAAAGCGCTCCAAATGAACACTTGCAGATTCTACAAAAAGAGCGTTTCAAAACTCTTCTTTCAAAAGAAGTGTTCAACTCTGTGAGTTGGATTCATACTTCACAAAGCAGTTTCACAGAACGCTTCTGTTTAGTTTTTATGGGAAGATATTCCCGTTTCCAAAGAAGGCCTGAAAGGGCTCCAAATATCCACTTGCAGATTCTGCCAAAACAGAGTTTCAAAACTGCTCTATCAAAAGGAAGGTTTATCGCTCCGAGTTGAATGCACACATCATAAAGAGTTTTCTGAGAATGCTTCTGCCTGGTTTATAAGTGAAGATATTTCCTTTTCCACCATAGGCCTCAAAGCGCTCCAAATGAACACTTGCAGATTCTACAAAAAGAGTGTTTCAAAACAGCTCTTTCAAAGGAAGTGTTCAACTCTGTGAGTTGGATTCATACTACACAAAGCAGTTTCACAGAACGCTTCTGTTTAGTTTTTATGGGAAGATATTCCCGTTTCCAACGAAGGCCTGAAAGGGCCCCAAATATCCACTTGCAAATTCTGCAAAAATAGAGTTTCAAAACTGCTCTGTCAAAAGGAAGGCTTATCTCTCTGAGTTGAATGCAGACATCATAAAGAGGTTTCTGAGAATGCTTCTGCCTGGTTTATATGTGAAGATATTTCCTTTTCCACCGTAGGCCTCAAAGCGCTCCAAATGAACACTTGCAGATTCTACAAAAAGAGTGTTTCATAACTGCTCTAGCAAAGGAAAGGTTCAACTCTGTGAGTTGAACACACACATCACAAAGCAGTTTGTGAGAATGCTTCTGTCCAGTTTTTATTGGAAGATATTCCCGCTTCTAACAAAGGCCTGAAAGAGCTCCAAATATCCACTTGCAGATGCTGCAAAAAGACTCTTTCCAAACTGCTCCATGAAAAGGAATGTTCAACTCTGTGAGTTGAATGCACACATCATAAAGAAGTTTCAAAGAATGCTTCTGTCTAGGTTTTATGTGAAGATATTTCCTTTTCCACCATAGGCCTCAAAGCGCTCCAAATGAACACTTGCAGATTCTACAAAAAGAGTGTTTCAAAACTGCTCTTTCAAAAGAAGTGTTCAACTCTGTGAGTTGGATTCATACTTCACAAAGCAGTTTCACAGAACGCTTGTGTTTAGTATTTATGGGTAGATATTCCCGTTTCCAACGAAGGCCTGAAAGGACTCCAAATATCCACTTCCAGATTCTGCAAAAACACAGTTTCAAAACTGCTCTATCAAAAGGAAGGCTTATCTCTCCGAGTTGAATGCACACATCATAAAGAGGATTCTGAGAATGCTTCTGCCTGGTTTATAAGTGAAGATATATCCTTTTCCACCATAGGCCTCAAAGCGCTCCAAATGAACACTTGCAGATTCTACAAAAAGAGTGTTTCAAAACTGCTCTTTCAAAAGAAGTGTTCAACTCTGTGAGGTGGATTCATACTTCACAAAGCAGTTTCACAGAACGCTTCTGTTTAGTTTCTATGGGAAGATATTCCCGTTTCCAACGAAGGCCTGAAAGGGCTCCAAATAACCACTTGCAGATTCTGCAAAAATAGAGTTTCAAAACTGCTCTGTCAAAAGGAAGGCTTATCTCTCTGAGTTGAATGCAGACATCATAAAGAAGTTTCTGAGAATGCTTCTGCCTGGTTTATATGTGAAGATATTTCCTTTTCCACCATAGGCCTCAAAGCGCTCCAAATGAACACTTGCAGATTCTACAAAAAGAGTGTTTCATAACTGCTCTAGCAAAGGAAAGGTTCAACTCTGTGAGTTGAACACACACATTACAAAGCAGGTTGTGAGAATGCTTCTGTCCAGTTTTTATTGGAAGATATTCCCGCTTCTAACAAAGGCCTAAAAGAGCTCCAAATATCCACTTGCAGATGCTGCAAAAAGACTCTTTCCAAACTGCTCCATGAAAAGGAAGGTTCAACTCTGTGAGTTGAATGCACACATCATAAAGAAGTTTCAAAGAATGCTTCTGTCTAGGTTTTATGTGAAGATATTTCCTTTTCCACCATAGGCCTCAAAGCGCTCCAAATGAACACTTGCAGATTCTACAAAAAGAGTGTTTCATCACTGCTCTTTCAAAAGAAGTGTTCAACTCTGTGAGTTGGATTCATACTTCACAAAGCAGTTTCACCGAACGCTTCTGTTTAGTATTTATGGGAAGATATTCCCGTTTCCAACGAAGGCCTGAAAGGACTCCAAATATCCACTTGCAGATTCTGCAAAAACACAGTTTCAAAACTGCTCTATCTAAAGGAAGGCTTATCTCTCCGAGTTGAATGCACACATCATAAAGAGGTTTCTGAGAATGCTTCTGCCTGGTTTATAAGTGAAGATATATCCTTTTCCACCATAGGCCTCAAAGCGCTCCAAATGAACACTTGCAGATTCTACAAAAAGAGTGTTTCAAAACTGCTCTCTCAAAAGAAGTGTTCAACTCTGTGAGGTGGATTCATACTTCACAAAGCAGTTTCACAGAACGCTTCTGTTTAGTTTCTATGGGAATATATTCCCGTTTCCAACGAAGGCCTGAAAGGGCTCCAAGTAACCACTTGCAGATTCTGCAAAAACACAGTTTCAAAACTGCTCTATCAAAAGAACGGCTTATCTCTCCGAGTTGAATGCACACATCATAAAGAGGTTTCTGAGAATGCTTCTGCCTGCTTTATAAGTGAAGATATTTCCTTTTCCACCATAGGCCTCAAAGCGCTCCAAATGAACACTTGCAGATTCTACAAAAAGAGTGTTTCATAACTGCTCTAGCAAAGGAAAGGTTGAACTCTGTGAGTTGAACACACACATCACAAAGCAGTTTGTGAGAATGCTTCTCTCCAGTTTTTAAGAGAAGATAATCCCGCTTCTAACAAAGGCCTGAAAGAGCTCCAAATATCCACTTGCAGATGCTGCAAAAAGACTCTTTCCAAACTGCTCCATGAAAAGGAATGTTCAACTCTGTGAGTTGAATGCACACATCATAAAGAAGTTTCAAAGAATGCTTTTATCTAGGTTTTATGTGAAGATATTTCCTTTTCCACCATAGGCCTCAAAGCGCTCCAAATGAACACTTGCAGATTCTACAAAAAGAGTGTTTCAAAACTGCTCTTTCAAAAGAAGTGTTCAACTCTGTGAGTTAGATTCATACTTCACAAAGCAGTTTCACAGAACGCTTCTGTTTAGTTTTTATGGGAAGATATTCCCGTTTCCAACGAAGGCCTGAAAGGGCTCCAAATATCCACTTGCAAATTCGGCAAAAATAGAGTTTCAAAACTGCTCTGTCAAAAGGAAGGTTCAACTCTGTGAGTTGAATGCACACATCATAAAGAAGTTTCAAAGAATGCTTCTGTCTAGGTTTTATGTGAAGATATTTCCTTTTCCACCATAGGCCTAAAAGCGCTCCAAATGAACACTTGCAGATTCTACAAAAAGAGTGTTTCAAAACTGCTCTTTCAAAAGAAGTGTTCAACTCTGTGAGTTGGATTCATACTTCACAAAGCAGTTTCACAGAACGCTTCTGTTTAGTATTTATGGGAGGATATTCCCGTTTCCAACGAAGGCCTGAAAGGACTCCAAATATCCACTTGCAGATTCTGCAAAAACACAGTTTCAAAACTGCTCTATCAAAAGGAAGGCTTATCTCTCCGAGTTGAATGCACACATCATAAAGAGGTTTCTGAGAATGCTTCTGCCTGGTTTATAAGTGAAGATATATCCTTTTCCACCATAGGCCTCAAAGCGCTCCAAATGAACACTTGCAGATTCTACAAAAAGAGTGTTTCAAAACTGCTCTTTCAAAAGAAGTGTTCAACTCTGTGGGGTGGATTCATACTTCACAAAGCAGTTTCACAGAACGCTTCTGTTTAGTTTTTATGGGAAGATATTCCCGTTTCCAACGAAGGCCTGAAAGGGCTCCAAATAACCACTTGCAGATTCTGCCAAAACAGAGTTTCAAAACTGCTCTATCAAAAGGAAGGCTTATCGCTCCGAGTTGAATGCACACATCATAAAGAGTTTTCTGAGAATGCTTCTGCCTGGTTTATAAGTGAAGATATTTCCTTTTCCACCATAGGCCTCAAAGCGCTCCAAATGAACACTTGCAGATTCTACAAAAAGAGTGTTTCAAAACAGCTCTTTCAAAGGAAGTGTTCAACTCTGTGAGTTGGATTCATACTACACAAAGCAGTTTCACAGAACGCTTCTGTTTAGTTTTCATGGGAAGATATTCCCGTTTCCAACGAAGGCCTGAAAGGGCTCCGAATATCCACTTGCAAATTCTGCAAAAATAGAGTTTCAAAACTGCTCTGTCAAAAGGAAGGCTTATCTCTCTGAGTTGAATGCAGACATCATAAAGAGGTTTCTGAGAATGCTTCTGCCTTGTTTATATGTGAAGATATTTCCTTTTCCACCATAGGCCTCAAAGCGCTCCAAATGAACACTTGCAGATTCTACAAAAAGAGTGTTTCATAACTGCTCTAGCAAAGGAAAGGTTCAACTCTGTGAGTTGAACACACACATCACAAAGCAGTTTGTCAGAATGCTTCTGTCCAGTTTTTAAGAGAAGATATTCCCGCTTCTAACAAAGGCCTGAAAGAGCTCCAAATATCCACTTGCAGATGCTGCAAAAAGACTCTTTCCAAACTGCTCCATGAAAAGGAAGGTTCAACTCTGTGAGTTGAATGCACACATCATACAGAAGTTTCAAAGAATGCTTCTGTCTAGGTTTTATGTGAAGATATTTCCTTTTCCACCATAGGCCTCAAAGCGCTCCAAATGAACACTTGCAGATTCTACAAAAAGAGTGTTTCAAAACTGCTCTTTCAAAAGAAGTGTTCAACTCTGTGAGGTGGATTCATACTTCACAAAGCAGTTTCACAGAACGCTTCTGTTTAGTATTTATGGGAAGATATTCCCGTTTCCAACGAAGGCCTGAAAGGACTCCAAATATCCACTTGCAGATTCTGCAAAAACACAGTTTCAAAACTGCTCTATCAAAAGGAAGGCTTATCTCTCCGAGTTGAATGCACACATCATAAAGAGGTTTCTGAGAATGCTTCTGCCTGGTATATAAGTGAAGATATATCCTTTTCCACCATAGGCCTCAAAGCGCTCCAAATGAACACTTGCAGATTCTACAAAAAGAGTGTTTCAAAACTGCTCTTTCAAAAGAAGTGTTCAACTCTGTGAGGTGGATTCATACTTCACAAAGCAGTTTCACAGAACGCTTCTGTTTAGTTTCTATGGGAATATATTCCCGTTTCCAACGAAGGCCTGAAAGGGCTCCAAATAACCACTTGCAGATTCTGCAAAAATAGAGTTTCAAAACTGCTCTGTCAAAAGGAAGGCTTATCTCTCTGAGGTGAATGCAGACATCATAAAGAAGTTTCTGAGAATGCTTCTGCCTGGTTTATATGTGAAGACATTTCCTTTTCCACCATAGGCCTCAAAGCGCTCCAAATGAACACTTGCAGATTCTACAAAAAGAGTGTTTCATAACTGCTCTAGCAAAGGAAAGGTTGAACTCTGTGAGTTGAACACACACATCACAAAGCAGTTTGTGAGAATGCTTCTGTCCAGTTTTTATTGGAAGATATTCCCGCTTCTAACAAAGGCCTGAAAGAGCTCCAAATATCCACTTGCAGATGCTGCAAAAAGACTCTTTCCAAACTGCTCCATGAAAAGGAAGGTTCAACTCTGTGAGTTGAATGCACACATCATAAAGAAGTTTCAGAGAATGCTTCTGTCTAGGTTTTATGTGAAGATATTTCCTTTTCCACCATAGGCCTCAAAGCGCTCCTAATGAACACTTGCAGATTCTACAAAAAGAGTGTTTCAAAACTGCTATTTCAAAAGAAGTGTTCAACTCTGTGAGTTGGATTCATACTTCACAAAGCAGTTTCACAGAACGCTTCTGTTTAGTATTTTTGGGAAGATATTCCCGTTTCCAACGAAGGCCTGAAAGGACTCCAAATATCCACTTACAGATTCTGCAAAAACACAGTTTCAAAACTGCTCTATCAAAAGAAACGCTTATCTCTCGGAGTTGAATGCACACATCATAAAGAGGTTTCTGAGAATGCTTCTGCCTGGTTTATAAGTGAAGATATTTCCTTTTCCACCATAGGCCTCAAAGCGCTCCAAATGAACACTTGCAGATTCTACAAAAAGAGCGTTTCAAAACTCTTCTTTCAAAAGAAGTGTTCAACTCTGTGAGTTGGATTCATACTTCACAAAGCAGTTTCACAGAACGCTTCTGTTTAGTTTTTATGGGAAGATATTCCCGTTTCCAAAGAAGGCCTGAAAAGGCTCCAAATATCCACTTGCAGATTCTGCCAAAACAGAGTTTCAAAACTGCTCTATCAAAAGGAAGGTTTATCGCTCCGAGTTGAATGCACACATCATAAAGAGTTTTCTGAGAATGCTTCTGCCTGGTTTATAAGTGAAGATATTTCCTTTTCCACCATAGGCCTCAAAGCGCTCCAAATGAACACTTGCAGATTCTACAAAAAGAGTGTTTCAAAACAGCTCTTTCAAAGGAAGTGTTCAACTCTGTGAGTTGGATTCATACTACACAAAGCAGTTTCACAGAACGCTTCTCTTTAGTTTTTATGGGAAGATATTCCCGTTTCCAACGAAGGCCTGAAAGGGCTCCAAATATCCACCTGCAAATTCTTCAAAAATAGAGTTTCAAAACTGCTCTGTCAAAAGGAAGGCTTATCTCTCTGAGTTGAATGCAGACATCATAAAGAGGTTTCTGAGAATGCTTCTGCCTGGTTTATATGTGAAGATATTTCCTTTTCCACCGTAGGCCTCAAAGCGCTCCAAATGAACACTTGCAGATTCTACAAAAAGAGTGTTTCATAACTGCTCTAACAAAGGAAAGGTTCAACTCTGTGAGTTGAACACACACATCACAAAGCAGTTTGTGAGAATGCTTCTGTCCAGTTTTTATGAGAAGATATTCCCGCTTCTAACAAAGGCCTGAAAGAGCTCCAAATATCCACTTGCAGATGCTGCAAAAAGACTCTTTCCAAACTGCTCCATGAAAAGGAAGGTTCACCTCTGTGAGTTGAATGCACACATCATAAAGAAGTTTCAAAGAATGCTTCTGTCTAGGTTTTATGTGAAGATATTTCCTTTTCCACCATAGGCCTCAAAGCGCTCCAAATGAACACTTGCAGATTCTACAAAAGGAGTGTTTCATAACTGCTCTTGCAAAGGAAAGGTTCAACTCTGTCAGTTGAACACACACATCACAAAGCAGTTTGTGAGAATGCTTCTGTCCAGTTTTTATGAGAAGATATTCCCGCTTCTAACAAAGGCCTGAAAGAGCTCCAAATATCCACTTGCAGATGCTGCAAAAAGACTCTTTCCAAACTGCTCCATGAAAAGGAAGGTTCAACTCTGTGAGTTGAATGCACACATCATACAGAAGTTTCAAAGAATGCTTCTGTCTAGGTTTTATGTGAAGATATTTCCTTTTCCACCATAGGCCTCAAAGCGCTCCAAATGAACACTTGCAGATTCTACAAAAAGAGTGTTTCATCACTGCTCTGTCAAAAGAAGTGTTCAACTCTGTGAGTTGGATTCATACTTCACAAAGCAGTTTCACAGAACGCTTCTGTTTAGTATTTATGGGAAGATATTCCCGTTTCCAACGAAGGCCTGAAAGGACTCCAAATATCCACTTGCAGATTCTGCAAAAACACAGTTTCAAAACTGCTCTATCAAAAGGAAGGCTTATCTCTCCGAGTTGAATGCACACATCATAAAGAGGTTTCTGAGAATGCTTCTGCCTGGTTTATAAGTGAAGATATATCCTTTTCCACCATAGGCCTCAAAGCGCTCCAAATGAACACTTGCAGATTCTACAAAAAGAGTGTTTCAAAACTGCTCTTTCAAAAGAAGTGTTCAACTCTGTGAGGTGGATTCATACTTCACAAAGCAGTTTCACAGAACGCTTCTGTTTAGTTTCTATGGGAATATATTCCCGTTTCCAACGAAGGCCTGAAAGGGCTCCAAATAACCACTTGCAGATTCTGCAAAAACACAGTTTCAAAACTGCTGTATCAAAAGAAAGGCTTATCTCTCCGAGTTGAATGCACACATCATAAAGAGTTTTCTGAGAATGCTTCTGCCTGGTTTATAAGTGAAGATATTTCCTTTTCCACCATAGGCCTCAAAGCGCTCCAAATGAACACTTGCAGATTCTACAAAAAGAGTGTTTCAAAACAGCTCTTTCAAAGGAAGTGTTCAACTCTGTGAGTTGGATTCATACTACACAAAGCAGTTTCACAGAACGCTTCTGTTTAGTTTTTGTGGGAAGATATTCCCGTTTCCAACGAAGGCCTGAAAGGGCTCCAAATATCCACTTGCAAATTCTGCAAAAACAGAGTTTCAAAACTGCTCTGTCAAAAGGAAGGCTTATCTCTCTGAGTTGAATGCAGACATCATAAAGAGGTTTCTGAGAATGCTTCTGCCTGGTTTATATGTGAAGATATTTCCTTTTCCACCATAGGCCTCAAAGCGCTCCAAATGAACACTTGCAAATTATACAAAAAGAGTGTTTCAAAACTGCTCTTTCAAAAGAAGTGTTCAACTCTGTGGGGTGGATTCATACTTCACAAAGCAGTTTCACAGAACGCTTCTGTTTAGTTTCTATGGGAAGATATTCCCGTTTCCAACGAAGGCCTGAAAGGGCTCTAAATAACCACTTGCAGATTCTGCAAAAATAGAGTTTCAAAACTGCTCTGTCAAAAGGAAGGCTTATCTCTCTGAGTTGAGTGCAGACATCATAAAGAAGTTTCTGAGAATGCTTCTGCCTGGTTTATATGTGAAGACATTTCCTTTTCCACCATAGGCCTCAAAGCGCTCCAAATGAACACTTGCAGATTCTACAAAAAGAGTGTTTCATAACTGCTCTAGCAAAGGAAAGGTTGAACTCTGTGAGTTGAACACACACATCACAAAGCAGTTTGTGTGAATGCTTCTGTCCAGTTTTTATTGGAAGATATTCCCGCTTCTAACAAAGGCCTGAAAGAGCTCCAAATATCCACTTGCAGATGCTGCAAAAAGACTCTTTCCAAACTGCTCCATGAAAAGGAAGGTTCAACTCTGTGAGTTGAATGCACACATCATAAAGAAGTTTCAGAGAATGCTTCTGTCTAGGTTTTATGTGAAGATATTTCCTTTTCCACCATAGGCCTCAAAGCGCTCCAAATGAACACTTGCAGATTCTACAAAAAGAGTGTTTCAAAACTGCTATTTCAAAAGAAGTGTTCAACTCTGTGAGTTGGATTCATACTTCACAAAGCAGTTTCACAGAACGCTTCTGTTTAGTATTTTTGGGAAGATATTCCCGTTTCCAACGAAGGCCTGAAAGGACTCCAAATATCCACTTACAAATTCTGCAAAAACACAGTTTCAAAACTGCTCTATCAAAAGAAAGGCTTATCTCTCGGAGTTGAATGCACACATCATAAAGAGGTTTCTGAGAATGCTTCTGCCTGGTTTATAAGTGAAGATATTTCCTTTTCCACCATAGGCCTCAAAGCGCTCCAAATGAACAATTGCAGATTCTACAAAAAGAGCGTTTCAAAACTCTTCTTTCAAAAGAAGTGTTCAACTCTGTGAGTTGGATTCATACTTCACAAAGCAGTTTCACAGAACGCTTCTGTTTAGTTTTTATGGGAAGATATTCCCGTTTCCAAAGAAGGCCTGAAAGGGCTCCAAATATCCACTTGCAGATTCTGCCAAAACAGAGTTTCAAAACTGCTCTATCAAAAGGAAGGTTTATCGCTCCGAGTTGAATGCACACATCATAAAGAGTTTTCTGAGAATGCTTCTGCCTGGTTTATAAGTGAAGATATTTCCTTTTCCACCATAGGCCTCAAAGCGCTCCAAATGAACACTTGCAGATTCTACAAAAAGAGTGTTTCAAAACAGCTCTTTCAAAGGAAGTGTTCAACTCTGTGAGTTGGATTCATACTACACAAAGCAGTTTCAGAGAACGCTTCTGTTTAGTTTTTATGGGAAGATATACCCGTTTCCAACGAAGGCCTGAAAGGGCTCCAAATATCCACTTGCAAATTCTGCAAAAATAGAGTTTCAAAACTGCTCTGTCAAAAGGAAGGCTTATCTCTCTGAGTTGAATGCAGACATCATAAAGAGGTTTCTGAGAATGCTTCTGCCTGGTTTATATGTGAAGACATTTCCTTTTCCACCGTAGGCCTCAAAGCGCTCCAAATGAACACTTGCAGATTCTACAAAAAGAGTGTTTCATAACTGCTCTAGCAAAGGAAAGGTACAACTCTGTGAGTTGAACACACACATCACAAAGCAGTTTGTGAGAATGCTTCTGTCCAGTTTTTATTGGAAGATATTCCCGCTTCTAACAAAGGCCTGAAAGAGCTCCAAATATCCACTTGCAGATGCTGCAAAAAGACTCTTTCCAAACTGCTCCATGAAAAGGAAGGTTCAACTCTGTGAGTTGAATGCACACATCATAAAGAAGTTTCAGAGAATGCTTCTGTCTAGGTTTTATGTGAAGATATTTCCTTTTCCACCATAGGCCTCAAAGCGCTCCAAATGAACACTTGCAGATTCTACAAAAAGAGTGTTTCAAAACTGCTCTTTCAAAAGAAGTGTTCAACTCTGTGAGTTGGATTCATACTTCATAAAGCAGTTTCACAGAACGCTTCTGTTTAGTATTTATGGGAAGATATTCCCGTTTCCAACGAAGGCCTGAAAGGACTCCAAATATCCACTTGCAGATTCTGCAAAAACACAGTTTCAAAACTGCTCCATCAAAAGGAAGGCTTATCTCTCCGAGTTGAATGCACACATCATAAAGAGGTTTCTGAGAATGCTTCTGCCTGGTTTATAAGTGAAGATATATCCTTTTCCACCATAGGCCTCAAAGCGCTCCAAATGAACACTTGCAGATTCTACAAAAAGAGGGTTTCAAAACTGCTCTTTCAAAAGAAGTGTTCAACTCTGTGAGGTGGATTCATACTTCACAAAGCAGTTTCACAGAACGCTTCTGTTTAGTTTCTATGGGAATATATTCCCGTTTCCAACGAAGGCCTGAAAGGGCTCCAAATAACCACTGGCAGATTCTGCAAAAATAGAGTTTCAAAACTGCTCTGTCAAAAGGAAGGCTTATCTCTCTGAGTTGAATGCAGACATCATAAAGAAGTTTCTGAGAATGCTTCTGCCTGGTTTATATGTGAAGATATTTCCTTTTCCACCATAGGCCTCAAAGCGCTCCAAATGAACACTTGCAGATTCTACAAAAAGAGTGTTTCATAACTGCTCTAGCAAAGGAAAGGTTCAACTCTGTGAGTTGAACACACACATCACAAAGCAGTTTGTGAGAATGCTTCTGTCCAGTTTTTATGAGAAGATATTCCCGCTTCTAACAAAGGCCTGAAAGAGCTCCAAATATCCACTTGCAGATGCTGCAAAAAGACTCTTTCCAAACTGCTCCATGAAAAGGAAGGTTCAACTCTGTGAGTTGAATGCACACATCATAAAGAAGTTTCAAAGAATGCTTCTGTCTAGGTTTTATGTGAAGATATTTCCTTTTAAACCATAGGCCTCAAAGCGCTCCAAATGAACACTTGCAGATTCTACAAAAAGAGTGTTTCAAAACTGCTCTTTCAAAAGAAGTGTTCAACTCTGTGAGGTGGATTCATACTTCACAAAGCAGTTTCTCAGAACGCTTCTGTTTAGTATTTATGGGAAGATATTCCCGTTTCCAACGAAGGCCTGAAAGGACTCCAAATATCCACTTGCAGATTCTGCAAAAACACAGTTTCAAAACTGCTCTATCAAAAGGAAGGCTTATCTCTCCGAGTTGAATGCACACATCATAAAGAGGTTTCTGAGAATGCTTCTGCCTGGTTTATAAGTGAAGATATATCCTTTTCCACCATAGGCCTCAAAGCGCTCCAAATGAACACTTGCAGATTCTACAAAAAGAGTGTTTCAAAACTGCTCTTTCAAAAGAAGTGTTCAACTCTGTGAGGTGGATTCATACTTCACAAAGCAGTTTCACAGAACGCTTCTGTTTAGTTTCTATGGGAATATATTCCCGTTTCCAACGAAGGCCTGAAAGGGCTCCAAATAACCACTTGCAGATTCTGCAAAAACACAGTTTCAAAACTGCTCTATCAAAAGAAAGGCTTATCTCTCCGAGTTGAATGCACACATCATAAAGAGGTTTCTGAGAATGCTTCTGCCTGGTTTATAAGTGAAGATATTTCCTTTTCCACCATAGGCCTCAAAGCGCTCCAAATGAACACTTGCAGATTCTACAAAAAGAGTGTTTCAAAACAGCTCTTTCAAAGGTAGTGTTCAACTCTGTGAGTTGGATTCATACTACACAAAGCAGTTTCACAGAACGCTTCTGTTTAGTTTTTATGGGAAGATATTCCCGTTTCCAACGAAGGCCTGAAAGGGCTCCAAATATCCACTTGCAAATTCTGCAAAAACAGAGTTTCAAAACTGCTCTGTCAAAAGGAAGGCTTATCTCTCTGAGTTGAATGCAGACATCATAAAGAAGTTTCTGAGAATGCTTCTGCCTGGTTTATATGTGAAGATATTTCCTTTTCCACCATAGGCCTCAAAGCGCTCCAAATGAACACTTGCAGATTCTACAAAAAGAGTGTTTCAAAACTGCTCTTTCAAAAGAAGTGTTCAACTCTGTGGGGTGGATTCATACTTCACAAAGCAGTTTCACAGAACGCTTCTGTTTAGTTTCCATGGGAAGATATTCCCGTTTCCAACGAAGGCCTGAAAGGGCTCCAAATAACCACTTGCAGATTCTGCAAAAATAGAGTTTCAAAACTGCTCTGTCAAAAGGAAGGCTTATCTCTCTGAGTTGAGTGCAGACATCATAAACAAGTTTCTGAGAATGCTTCTGCCTGGTTTATATGTGAAGACATTTCCTTTTCCACCATAGGCCTCAAAGCGCTCCAAATGAACACTTGCAGATTCTACAAAAAGAGTGTTTCATAACTGCTCTAGCAAAGGAAAGGTTGAACTCTGTGAGTTGAACACACACATCACAAAGCAGTTTGTGAGAATGCTTCTGTCCAGTTTTTATTGGAAGATATTCCCGCTTCTAACAAAGGCCTGAAAGAGCTCCAAATATCCACTTGCAGATGCTGCAAAAAGACTCTTTCCAAACTGCTCCATGAAAAGGAAGGTTCAACTCTGTGAGTTGAATGCACACATCATAAAGAAGTTTCAGAGAATGCTTCTGTCTAGGTTTTATGTGAAGATATTTCCTTTTCCACCATAGGCCTCAAAGCGCTCCAAATGAACACTTGCAGATTCTACAAAAAGAGTGTTTCAAAACTGCTATTTCAAAAGAAGTGTTCAACTCTGTGAGTTGGATTCATACTTCACAAAGCAGTTTCACAGAACGCTTCTGTTTAGTATTTTTGGGAAGATATTCCCGTTTCCAACGAAGGCCTGAAAGGACTCCAAATATCCACTTACAGATTCTGCAAAAACACAGTTTCAAAACTGCTCTATCAAAAGAAAGGCTTATCTCTCGGAGTTGAATGCACACATCATAAAGAGGTTTCTGAGAATGCTTCTGCCTGGTTTATAAGTGAAGATATTTCCTTTTCCACCATAGGCCTCAAAGCGCTCCAAATGAACACTTGCAGATTCTACAAAAAGAGCGTTTCAAAACTCTTCTTTCAAAAGAAGTGTTCAACTCTGTGAGGTGGATTCATACTTCACAAAGCAGTTTCACAGAACGCTTCTGTTTAGTTTTTATGGGAAGATATTCCCGTTTCCAAAGAAGGCCTGAAAGGGCTCCAAATATCCACTTGCAGATTCTGCCAAAACAGAGTTTCAAAACTGCTCTATCAAAAGGAAGGTTTATCGCTCCGAGATGAATGCAAACATCATAAAGAGTTTTCTGAGAATGCTTCTGCCTGGTTTATAAGTGAAGATATTTCCTTTTCCACCATAGGCCTCAAAGCGCTCCAAATGAACACTTGCAGATTCTACAAAAAGAGTGTTTCAAAACAGCTCTTTCAAAGGAAGTGTTCAACTCTGTGAGTTGGATTCATACTACACAAAGCAGTTTCACAGAACGCTTCTGTTTAGTTTTTATGGGAAGATATTCCCGTTTCCAACGAAGGCCTGAAAGGGCTCCAAATATCCACTTGCAAATTCTGCAAAAATAGAGTTTCAAAACTGCTCTGTCAAAAGGAAGGCTTATCTCTCTGAGTTGAATGCAGACATCATAAAGAGGTTTCTGAGAATGCTTCTGCCTGGTTTACATGTGAAGACATTTCCTTTTCCACCGTAGGCCTCAAAGCGCTCCAAATGAACACTTGCAGATTCTACAAAAAGAGTGTTTCATAACTGCTCTAGCAAAGGAAAGGTTCAACTCTGTGAGTTGAACACACACATCACAAAGCAGTTTGTGAGAATGCTTCTGTCCAGTTTTTATTGGAAGATATTCCCGCTTCTAACAAAGGCCTGAAAGAGCTCCAAATATCCACTGCTGCAAAAAGACTCTTTCCAAACTGCTCCATGAAAAGGAAGGTTCAACTCTGTGAGTTGAATGCACACATCATAAAGAAGTTTCAGAGAATGCTTCTGTCTAGGTTTTATGTGAAGATATTTCCTTTTCCACCATAGGCCTCAAAGCGCTCCAAATGAACACTTGCAGATTCTACAAAAAGAGTGTTTCAAAACTGCTATTTCAAAAGAAGTGTTCAACTCTGTGAGTTGGATTCATACTTCACAAAGCAGTTTCACAGAACGCTTATGTTTAGTATTTTTGGGAAGATATTCCCGTTTCCAACGAAGGCCTGAAAGGACTTCAAATATCCACTTACAGATTCTGCAAAAACACAGTTTCAAAACTGCTCTATCAAAAGAAAGGCTTATCTCTCGGAGTTGAATGCACACATCATAAAGAGGTTTCTGAGAATGCTTCTGCCTGGTTTATAAGTGAAGATATTTCCTTTTCCACCATAGGCCTCAAAGCGCTCCAAATGAACACTTGCAGATTCTACAAAAAGAGCGTTTCAAAACTCTTCTTTCAAAAGAAGTGTTCAACTCTGTGAGTTGGATTCATACTTCACAAAGCAGTTTCACAGAACGCTTCTGTTTAGTTTTTATGTGAAGATATTCCCGTTTCCAAAGAAGGCCTGAAAGGGCTCCAAATATCCACTTGCAGATTCTGCCAAAACAGAGTTTCAAAACTGCTCTATCAAAAGGAAGGTTTATCGCTCCGAGTTGAATGCACACATCATAAAGTGTTTTCTGAGAATGCTTCTGCCTGGTTTATAAGTGAAGATATTTCCTTTTCCACCACAGGCCTCAAAGCGCTCCAAATGAACACTTGCAGATTCTACAAAAAGAGTGTTTCAAAACAGCTCTTTCAAAGGAAGTGTTCAACTCTGTGAGTTGGATTCATACTACACAAAGCAGTTTCACAGAACGCTTCTGTTTAGTTTCTATGGGAAGATATTCCCGTTTCCAACGAAGGCCTGAAAGGGCTCCAAATATCCACTTGCAAATTCTGCAAAAATAGAGTTTCAAAACTGCTCTGTCAAAAGGAAGGCTTATCTCTCTGAGTTGAATGCAGACATCATAAAGAGGTTTCTGAGAATGCTTCTGCCTGGTTTATATGTGAAGATATTTCCTTTTCCACCGTAGGCCTCAAAGCGCTCCAAATGAACACTTGCAGATTCTACAAAAAGAGTGTTTCATAACTGCTCTAGCAAAGGAATGGTTCAACTCTGTGAGTTGAACACACACATCACAAAGCAGTTTGTGAGAATGCTTCTGTCCAGTTTTTATTGGAAGATATTCCCGCTTCTAACAAAGGCCTGAAAGAGCTCCAAATATCCACTTGCAGATGCTGCAAAAAGACTCTTTCCAAACTGCTCCATGAAAAGGAATGTTCAACTCTGTGAGTTGAATGCACACATCATAAAGAAGTTTCAAAGAATGCTTCTGTCTAGGTTTTATGTGAAGATATTTCCTTTTCCACCATAGGCCTCAAAGCGCTCCAAATGAACACTTGCAGATTCTACAAAAAGAGTGTTTCAAAACTGCTCTTTCAAAAGAAGTGTTCAACTCTGTGAGTTGGATTCATACTTCACAAAGCAGTTTCACAGAACGCTTCTGTTTAGTATTTATGGGAAGATATTCCCGTTTCCAACGAAGGCCTGAAAGGACTCCAAATATCCACTTCCAGATTCTGCAAAAACACAGTTTCAAAACTGCTCTATCAAAAGGAAGGCTTATCTCTCCGAGTTGAATGCACACATCATAAAGAGGTTTCTGAGAATGCTTCTGCCTGGTTTATAAGTGAAGATATATCCTTTTCCACCATAGGCCTCAAAGCGCTCCAAATGAACACTTGCAGATTCTACAAAAAGAGTGTTTCAAAACTGCTCTTTCAAAAGAAGTGTTCAACTCTGTGAGGTGGATTCATACTTCACAAAGCAGTTTCACAGAACGCTTCTGTTTAGTTTCTATGGGAATATATTCCCGTTTCCAACGAAGGCCTGAAAGGGCTCCAAATAACCACTTGCAGATTCTGCAAAAATAGAGTTTCAAAACTGCTCTGTCAAAAGGAAGGCTTATCTCTCTGAGTTGAATGCAGACATCATAAAGAAGTTTCTGAGAATGCTTCTGCCTGGTTTATATGTGAAGATATTTCCTTTTCCACCATAGGCCTCAAAGCGCTCCAAATGAACACTTGCAGATTCTACAAAAAGAGTGTTTCATAACTGCTCTAGCAAAGGAAAGGTTCAACTCTGTGAGTTGAACACACACATCACAAAGCAGTTTGTGAGAATGCTTCTGTCCAGTTTTTATTGGAAGATATTCCCGCTTCTAACAAAGGCCTGAAAGAGCTCCAAATATCCACTTGCAGATGCTGCAAAAAGACTCTTTCCAAACTGCTCCATGAAAAGGAAGGTTCAACTCTGTGAGTTGAATGCACACATCATAAAGAAGTTTCAAAGAATGCTTCTGTCTAGGTTTTATGTGAAGATATTTCCTTTTCCACCATAGGCCTCAAAGCGCTCCAAATGAACACTTGCAGATTCTACAAAAAGAGTGTTTCAAAACTGCTCTTTCAAAAGAAGTGTTCAACTCTGTGAGTTGGATTCATACTTCACAAAGCAGTTTCACAGAACGCTTCTGTTTAGTATTTATGGGAGGATATTCCCGTTTCCAACGAAGGCCTGAAAGGACTCCAAATATCCACTTACAGATTCTGCAAAAACACAGTTTCAAAACTGCTCTATCAAAAGGAAGGCTTATCTCTCCGAGTTGAATGCACACATCATAAAGAGGTTTCTGAGAATGCTTCAGCCTGGTTTATAATTGAAGATATATCCTTTTCCACCATAGGCCTCAAAGCGCTCCAAATGAACACTTGCAGATTCTACAAAAAGAGGGTTTCAAAACTGCTCTTTCAAAAGAAGTGTTCAACTCTGTGGGGTGGATTCATACTACACAAAGCAGTTTCACAGAACGCTTCTGTTTAGTTTCTATGGGAAGATATTCCCGTTTCCAACGAAGGCCTGAAAGGGCTCCAAATAACCACTTGCAGATTCTGCAAAAATAGAGTTTCAAAACTGCTCTGTCAAAAGGAAGGCTTATCTCTCTGAGTTGAATGCAGACATCATAAAGAAGTTTCTGAGAATGCTTCTGCCTGGTTTATATGTGAAGACTTTCCTTTTCTACCATAGGCCTCAAAGCGCTCCAAATGAACACTTGCAGATTCTACAAAAAGAGTGTTTCATAACTGCTCTAGCAAAGGAAAGGTTCAACTCTGTGAGTTGAACACACACATCACAAAGCAGTTTGTGAGAATGCTTCTGTCCAGTTTTTATTGGAAGATATTCCCGCTTCTAACAAAGGCCTGAAAGAGCTCCAAATATCCACTTGCAGATGCTGCAAAAAGACTCTTTCCAAACTGCTCCATGAAATGGAAGGTTCAACTCTGTGAGTTGAATGCACACATCATAAAGAAGTTTCAAAGAATGCTTCTGTCTAGGTTTTATGTGAAGATATTTCCTTTTCCACCATAGGCCTCAAAGCGCTCCAAATGAACATTTGCAGATTCTACAAAAAGAGTGTTTCAAAACTGCTCTTTCAAAAAAAGTGTTCAACTCTGTGAGTTGGATTCATACTTCACAAAGCAGTTTCACAGAACGCTTCTGTTTAGTATTTTTGGGAAGATATTCCCGTTTCCAACGAAGGCCTGAAAGGACTCCAAATATCCACTTGCAGATTCTGCAAAAACACAGTTTCAAAACTGCTCTATCAAAAGAAAGGCTTATCTCTCCGAGTTGAATGCACACATCATAAAGAGGTTTCTGAGAATGCTTCTGCCTGGTTTATAAGTGAAGATATTTCCTTTTCCACCATAGGCCTCAAAGCGCTCCAAATGAACACTTGCAGATTCTACAAAAAGAGCGTTTCAAAACTCTTCTTTCAAAAGAAGTGTTCAACTCTGTGAGGTGGATTCATACTTCACAAAGCAGTTTCACAGAACGCTTCTGTTTAGTTTTTATGGGAAGATATTCCCGTTTCCAAAGAAGGCCTGAAAGGGCTCCAAATATCCACTTGCAGATTCTGCCAAAACAGAGTTTCAAAACTGCTCTATCAAAAGGAAGGTTTATCGCTCCGAGTTGAATGCACACATCATAAAGAGTTTTCTGAGAATGCTTCTGCCTGGTTTATAAGTGAAGATATTTCCTTTTCCACCATAGGCCTCAAAGCGCTCCAAATGAACACTTGCAGATTCTACAAAAAGAGGGTTTCAAAACAGCTCTTTCAAAGGAAGTGTTCAACTCTGTGAGTTGGATTCATACTACACAAAGCAGTTTCACAGAACGCTTCTGTTTAGTTTTTATGGGAAGATATACCCGTTTCCAACGAAGGCCTGAAAGGGCTCCAAATATCCACTTGCAAATTCTGCAAAAATAGAGTTTCAAAACTGCTCTGTCAAAAGGAAGGCTTATCTCTCTGAGTTGAATGCAGACATCATAAAGAGGTTTCTGAGAATGCTTCTGCCTGGTTTATATGTGAAGACATTTCCTTTTCCACCATAGGCCTCAAAGCGCTCCAAATGAACACTTGCAGATTCTACAAAAAGAGTGTTTCATAACTGCTCTAGCAAAGGAAAGGTTCAACTCTGTGAGTTGAACACACACATCACAAAGCAGTTTGTGAGAATGCTTCTGTCCAGTTTTTATTGGAAGATATTCCCGCTTCTAACAAAGGCCTGAAAGAGCTCCAAATATCCACTTGCAGATGCTGCAAAAAGACTCTTTCCAAACTGCTCCATGAAAAGGAAGGTTCAACTCTGTGAGTTGAATGCACACATCATAAAGAAGTTTCAGAGAATGCTTCTGTCTAGGTTTTATGTGAAGATATTTCCTTTTCCACCATAGGCCTCAAAGCGCTCCAAATGAACACTTGCAGATTCTACAAAAAGAGTGTTTCAAAACTGCTCTTTCAAAAGAAGTGTTCAACTCTGTGAGTTGGATTCATACTTCACAAAGCAGTTTCACAGAACGCTTCTGTTTAGTATTTATGGGAAGATATTCCCGTTTCCAACGAAGGCCTGAAAGGACTCCAAATATCCACTTGCAGATTCTGCAAAAACACAGTTTCAAAACTGCTCTATCAAAAGGAAGGCTTATCTCTCCGAGTTGAATGCACACATCATAAAGAGGTTTCTGAGAATGCTTCTGCCTGGTTTATAAGTGAAGATATATCCTTTTCCACCATAGGCCTCAAAGCGCTCCAAATGAACACTTGCAGATTCTACAAAAAGAGGGTTTCAAAACTGCTCTTTCAAAAGAAGTGTTCAACTCTGTGAGGTGGATTCATACTTCACAAAGCAGTTTCACAGAACGCTTCTGTTTAGTTTCTATGGGAATATATTCCCGTTTCCAACGAAGGCCTGAAAGGGCTCCAAATAACCACTGGCAGATTCTGCAAAAACAGAGTTTCAAAACTGCTCTGTCAAAAGGAAGGCTTATCTCTCTGAGTTGAATGCAGACATCATAAAGAAGTTTCTGAGAATGCTTCTGCCTGGTTTATATGTGAAGATATTTCCTTTTCCACCATAGGCCTCAAAGCGCTCCAAATGAACACTTGCAGATTCTACAAAAAGAGTGTTTCATAACTGCTCTAGCAAAGGAAAGGTTCAACTCTGTGAGTTGAACACACACATCACAAAGTAGTTTGTGAGAATGCTTCTGTCCAGTTTTTATGAGAAGATATTCCCGCTTCTAACAAAGGCCTGAAAGAGCTCCAAATATCCACTTGCAGATGCTGCAAAAAGACTCTTTCCAAACTGCTCCATGAAAAGGAAGGTTCAACTCTGTGAGTTGAATGCACACATCATAAAGAAGTTTCAAAGAATGCTTCTGTCTAGGTTTTATGTGAAGATATTTCCTTTTAAACCATAGGCCTCAAAGCGCTCCAAATGAACACTTGCAGATTCTACAAAAAGAGTGTTTCAAAACTGCTCTTTCAAAAGAAGTGTTCAACTCTGTGAGGTGGATTCATACTTCACAAAGCAGTTTCTCAGAACGCTTCTGTTTAGTATTTATGGGAAGATATTCCCGTTTCCAACGAAGGCCTGAAAGGACTCCAAATATCCACTTGCAGATTCTGCAAAAACACAGTTTCAAAACTGCTCTATCAAAAGGAAGGCTTATCTCTCCGAGTTGAATGCACACATCATAAAGAGGTTTCTGAGAATGCTTCTGCCTGGTTTATAAGTGAAGATATATCCTTTTCCACCATAGGCCTCAAAGCGCTCCAAATGAACACTTGCAGATTCTACAAAAAGAGTGTTTCAAAACTGCTCTTTCAAAAGAAGTGTTCAACTCTGTGAGGTGGATTCATACTTCACAAAGCAGTTTCACAGAACGCTTCTGTTTAGTTTCTATGGGAATATATTCCCGTTTCCAACGAAGGCCTGAAAGGGCTCCAAATAACCACTTGCAGATTCTGCAAAAACACAGTTTCAAAACTGCTCTATCAAAAGAAAGGCTTATCTCTCCGAGTTGAATGCACACATCATAAAGAGGTTTCTGAGAATGCTTCTGCCTGGTTTATAAGTGAAGATATTTCCTTTTCCACCATAGGCCTCAAAGCGCTCCAAATGAACACTTGCAGATTCTACAAAAAGAGTGTTTCAAAACAGCTCTTTCAAAGGAAGTGTTCAACTCTGTGAGTTGGATTCATACTACACAAAGCAGTTTCACAGAACGCTTCTGTTTAGTTTTTATGGGAAGATATTCCCGTTTCCAACGAAGGCCTGAAAGGGCTCCAAATATCCACTTGCAAATTCTGCAAAAACAGAGTTTCAAAACTGCTCTGTCAAAAGGAAGGCTTATCTCTCTGAGTTGAATGCAGACATCATAAAGAGGTTTCTGAGAATGCTTCTGCCTGGTTTATATGTGAAGATATTTCCTTTTCCACCATAGGCCTCAAAACGCTCCAAATGAACACTTGCAGATTCTAAAAAAAGAGTGTTTCAAAACTGCTCTTTCAAAAGAAGTGTTCAACTCTGTGGGGTGGATTCATACTTCACAAAGCAGTTTCACAGAACGCTTCTGTTTAGTTTCTATGGGAAGATATTCCCGTTTCCAACGAAGGCCTGAAAGGGCTCCAAATAACCACTTGCAGATTCTGCAAAAATAGAGTTTCAAAACTGCTCTGTCAAAAGGAAGGCTTATCTCTCTGAGTTGAGTGCAGACATCATAAACAAGTTTCTGAGAATGCTTCTGCCTGGTTTATATGTGAAGACATTTCCTTTTCCACCATAGGCCTCAAAGCGCTCCGAATGAACACTTGCAGATTCTACAAAAAGAGTGTTTCATAACTGCTCTAGCAAAGGAAAGGTTGAATTCTGTGAGTTGAACACACACATCACAAAGCAGTTTGTGAGAATGCTTCTGTCCAGTTTTTATTGGAAGATATTCCCGCTTCTAACAAAGGCCTGAAAGAGCTCCAAATATCCACTTGCAGATGCTGCAAAAAGACTCTTTCCAAACTGCTCCATGAAAACGAAGGTTCAACTCTGTGAGTTGAATGCACACATCATAAAGAAGTTTCAGAGAATGCTTCTGTCTAGGTTTTATGTGAAGATATTTCCTTTTCCACCATAGGCCTCAAAGCGCTCCAAATGAACACTTGCAGATTCTACAAAAAGAGTGTTTCAAAACTGCTATTTCAAAAGAAGTGTTCAACTCTGTGAGTTGGATTCATACTTCACAAAGCAGTTTCACAGAACGCTTCTGTTTAGTATTTTTGGGAAGATATTCCCGTTTCCAACGAAGGCCTGAAAGGACTCCAAATATCCACTTACAGATTCTGCAAAAACACAGTTTCAAAACTGCTCTATCAAAAGGAAGGCTTATCTCTCCGAGTTGAATGCACACATCATAAAGAGGTTTCTGAGAATGCTTCTGCCTGGTTTATAAGTGAAGATATATCCTTTTCCACCATAGGCCTCAAAGCGCTCCAAATGAACACTTGCAGATTCTACAAAAAGAGTGTTTCAAAACTGCTCTTTCAAAAGAAGTGTTCAACTCTGTGAGGTGGATTCATACTTCACAAAGCAGTTTCACAGAACGCTTCTGTTTAGTTTCTATGGGAATATATTCCCGTTTCCAACGAAGGCCTGAAAGGGCTCCAAATAACCACTTGCAGATTCTGCAAAAATAGAGTTTCAAAACTGCTCTGTCAAAAGGAAGGCTTATCTCTCTGAGTTGAATGCAGACATCATAAAGAAGTTTCTGAGAATGCTTCTGCCTGGTTTATATGTGAAGATATTTCCTTTTCCACCATAGGCCTCAAAGCGCTCCAAATGAACACTTGCAGATTCTACAAAAAGAGTGTTTCATAACTGCTCTAGCAAAGGAAAGGTTCAACTCTGTGAGTTGAACACACACATCACAAAGCAGTTTGTGAGAATGCTTCTGTCCAGTTTTTATTGGAAGATATTCCCGCTTCTAACAAAGGCCTGAAAGAGCTCCAAATATCCACTTGCAGATGCTGCAAAAAGACTCTTTCCAAACTGCTCCATGAAAAGGAAGGTTCAACTCTGTGAGTTGAATGCACACATCATAAAGAAGTTTCAAAGAATGCTTCTGTCTAGGTTTTATGTGAAGATATTTCCTTTTCCACCATAGGCCTCAAAGCGCTCCAAATGAACACTTGCAGATTCTACAAAAAGAGTGTTTCAAAACTGCTATTTCAAAAGAAGTGTTCAACTCTGTGAGTTGGATTCATACTTCACAAAGCAGTTTCACAGAACGCTTCTGTTTAGTATTTTTGGGAAGATATTCCCGTTTCCAACGAAGGCCTGAAAGGACTCCAAATATCCACTTACAGATTCTGCAAAAACACAGTTTCAAAACTACTCTATAAAAAGAAAGGCTTATCTCTCGGAGTTGAATGCACACATCATAAAGAGGTTTCTGAGAATGCTTCTGCCTGGTTTATAAGTGAAGATATTTCCTTTTCCACCATAGGCCTCAAAGCGCTCCAAATGAACAATTGCAGATTCTACAAAAAGAGTGTTTCAAAACTCTTCTTTCAAAAGAAGTGTTCAACTCTGTGAGTTGGATTCATACTTCACAAAGCAGTTTCACAAAACGCTTCTGTTTAGTTTTTATGGGAAGATATTCCCGTTTCCAAAGAAGGCCTGAAAGGGCTCCAAATATCCACTTGCAGATTCTGCCAAAACAGAGTTTCAAAACTGCTCTATCAAAAGGAAGGTTTATCGCTCCGAGTTGAATGCACACATCATAAAGAGTTTTCTGAGAATGCTTCTGCCTGGTTTATAAGTGAAGATATTTCCTTTTCCACCATAGGCCTCAAAGCGCTCCAAATGAACACTTGCAGATTCTACAAAAAGAGGGTTTCAAAACTGCTCTTTCAAAAGAATTGTTCAACTCTGTGAGGTGGATTCAAACTTCACAAAGCAGTTTCACAGAACGCTTCTGTTTAGTTTCTATGGGAATATATTCCCGTTTCCAACGAAGGCCTGAAAGGGCTCCAAATAACCACTTGCAGATTCTGCAAAAATAGAGTTTCAAAACTGCTCTGTCAAAAGGAAGGCTTATCTCTCTGAGTTGAATGCAGACATCATAAAGAAGTTTCTGAGAATTCTTCTGTCTGGTTTATATGTGAAGATATTTCCTTTTCCACCATAGGCCTCAAAGCGCTCCAATTGAACACTTGCAGATTCTACAAAAAGAGTGTTTCATAACTGCTCTAGCAAAGGAAAGGTTCAACTCTGTGAGTTGAACACACACATCACAAAGCAGTTTGTGAGAATGCTTCTGTCCAGTTTTTATTGGAAGATATTCCCGCTTCTAACAAAGGCCTGAAAGAGCTCCAAATATCCACTTGCAGATGCTGCAAAAAGACTCTTTCCAAACTGCTCCATGAAAAGGAAGGTTCAACTCTGTGAGTTGAATGCACACATCATAAAGTAGTTTCAAAGAATATTTCTGTCTAGGTTTTATGTGAAGATATTTCCTTTTCCACCATAGGCCTCAAAGCGCTCCAAATGAACACTTGCAGATTCTACAAAAAGAGTGTTTCAAAACTGCTCTTTCAAAAGAAGTGTTCAACTCTGTGAGTTGGATTCATACTTCACAAAGCAGTTTCACAGAACGCTTCTGTTTAGTATTTATGGGAGGATATTCCCGTTTCCAACGAAGGCCTGAAAGGACTCCAAATATCCACTTGCAGATTCTGCAAAAACACAGTTTCAAAACTGCTCTATCAAAAGGAAGGCTTATCTCTCCGAGTTGAATGCACACATCATAAAGAGGTTTCTGAGAATGCTTCTGCCTGGTTTATAAGTGAAGATATATCCTTTTCCACCATAGGCCTCAAAGCGCTCCAAATGAACACTTGCAGATTCTACAAAAAGAGGGTTTCAAAACTGCTCTTTCAAAAGAAGTGTTCAACTCTTTGGGGTGGATTCATACTACACAAAGCAGTTTCACAGAACGCTTGTGTTTAGTTCCTATGGGAAGATATTCCCGTTTCCAACGAAGGCCTGAAAGGGCTCCAAATAACCACTTGCAGATTCTGCAAAAATACAGTTTCAAAACAGCTCTGTCAAAAGGAAGGCTTATCTCTCTGAGTTGAATGCAGACATCATAAAGAAGTTTCTGAGAATGCTTCTGCCTGGTTTATATGTGAAGACATTTCCTTTTCCACCATAGGCCTCAAAGCGCTCCAAATGAACACTTGCAGATTCTACAAAAAGAGTGTTTCATAACTGCTCTAGCAAAGGAAAGGTTCAACACTGTGAGTTGAACACACACATCACAAAGCAGTTTGTGAGAATGCTTCTGTCCAGTTTTTATTGGAAGATATTCCCGATTCTAACAAAGGCCTGAAAGAGCTCCAAATATCCACTTGCAGATGCTGCAAAAAGACTCTTTCCAAACTGCTCCATGTAAAGGAAGGTTCAACTCTGTGAGTTGAATGCACACATCATAAAGAAGTTTCAAAGAATGCTTCTGTCTAGGTTTTATGTGAAGATATTTCCTTTTCCACCATAGGCCTCAAAGCGCTCCAAATGAACATTTGCAGATTCTACAAAAAGAGTGTTTCAAAACTGCTCTTTCAAAAGAAGTGTTCAACTCTGTGAGTTGGATTCATACTTCACAAAGCAGTTTCACAGAACGCTTCTGTTTAGTATTTTTGGGAAGATATTCCCGTTTCCAACGAAGGCCTGAAAGGACTCCAAATATCCACTTGCAGATTCTGCAAAAACACAGTTTCAAAACTGCTCTATCAAAAGAAAGGCTTATCTCTCCGAGTTGAATGCACACATCATAAAGAGGTTTCTGAGAATGCTTCTGCCTGGTTTATAAGTGAAGATATTTCCTTTTCCACCATAGGCCTCAAAGCGCTCCAAATGAACACTTGCAGATTCTACAAAACGAGCGTTTCAAAACTCTTCTTTCAAAAGAAGTGTTCAACTCTGTGAGGTGGATTCATACTTCACAAAGCAGTTTCACAGAACGCTTCTGTTTAGTTTTTATGGGAAGATATTCCCGTTTCCAACGAAGGCCTGAAAGGGCTCCAAATATCCACTTGCAGATTCTGCCAAAACAGAGTTTCAAAACTGCTCTATCAAAAGGAAGGCTTATCGCTCCGAGTTGAATGCACACATCATAAAGAGTTTTCTGAGAATGCTTCTGCCTGGTTTATAAGTGAAGATATTTCCTTTTCCACCATAGGCCTCAAAGCGCTCCAAATGAACACTTGCAGATTCTACAAAAAGAGTGTTTCAAAACAGCTCTTTCAAAGGAAGTGTTCAACTCTGTGAGTTGGATTCATACTACACAAAGCAGTTTCACAGAACGCTTCTGTTTAGTTTTTATGGGAAGATATTCCCGTTTCCAACGAAGGCCTGAAAGGGCTCCAAATATCCACTTGCAAATTCTGCAAAAATAGAGTTTCAAAACTGCTCTGTCAAAAGGAAGGCTTATCTCTCTGAGTTGAATGCAGACATCATAAAGTGGTTTCTGAGAATGCTTCTGCCTGGTTTATATGTGAAGATATTTCCTTTTCCACCGTAGGCCTCAAAGCGCTCCAAATGAACACTTGCAGATTCTACAAAAAGAGTGTTTCATAACTGCTCTAGCAAAGGAAAGGTTCAACTCTGTGAGTTGAACACACACATCACAAAGCAGTTTGTGAGAATGCTTCTGTCCAGTTTTTATTGGAAGATATTCCCGCTTCTAACAAAGGCCTGAAAGAGCTCCAAATATCCACTTGCAGATGCTGCAAAAAGACTCTTTCCAAACTGCTCCATGAAAAGGAAGGTTCAACTCTGTGAGTTGAATGCACACATCATAAAGAAGTTTCAAAGAATGCTTCTGTCTAGGTTTTATGTGAAGATATTTCCTTTTCCACCATAGGCCTCAAAGCGCTCCAAATGAACATTTGCAGATTCTACAAAAAGAGTGTTTCAAAACTGCACTTTCAAAAGAAGTGTTCAACTCTGTGAGTTGGATTCATACTTCAAAAAGCAGTTTCACAGAACGCTTCTGTTTAGTATTTTTGGGAAGATATTCCCGTTTCCAACGAAGGCCTGAAAGGACTCCAAATATTCACTTGCAGATTCTGCAAAAACACAGTTTCAAAACTGCTCTATCAAAAGAAAGGCTTATCTCTCCGAGTTGAATGCCCACATCATAAAGAGGTTTCTGAGAATGCTTCTGCCTGGTTTATAAGTGAAGATATTTCCTTTTCCACCATAGGCCTCAAAGCGCTCCAAATGAACACTTGCAGATTCTACAAAACGAGCGTTTCAAAACTCTTCTTTCAAAAGAAGTGTTCAACTCTGTGAGGTGGATTCATACTTCACAAAGCAGTTTCACAGAACGCTTCTGTTTTGTTTTTATGGGAAGATATTCCCGTTTCCAACGAAGGCCTGAAAGGGCTCCAAATATCCACTTGCAGATTCTGCCAAAACAGAGTTTCCAAACTGCTCTATCAAAAGGAAGGCTTATCGCTCCGAGTTGAATGCACACATCATAAAGAGTTTTCTGAGAATGCTTCTGCCTGGTTTATAAGTGAAGATATTTCCTTTTCCACCATAGGCCTCAAAGCGCTCCAAATGAACACTTGCAGATTCTACAAAAAGAGTGTTTCAAAACAGCTCTTTCAAAGGAAGTGTTCAACTCTGTGAGTTGGATTCATACTACACAAAGCAGTTTCACAGAACGCTTCTGTTTAGTTTTTATGGGAAGATATTCCCGTTTCCAACGAAGGCCTGAAAGGGCTCCAAATATCCACTTGCAAATTCTGCAAAAATAGAGTTTCAAAACTGCTCTGTCAAAAGGAAGGCTTATCTCTCTGAGTTGAATGCAGACATCATAAAGAGGTTTCTGAGAATGCTTCTTCCTGGTTTATATGTGAAGATATTTCCTTTTCCACCGTAGGCCTCAAAGCGCTCCAAATGAACACTTGCAGATTCTACAAAAAGAGTGTTTCATAACTGCTCTAGCAAAGGAAAGGTTCAACTCTGTGAGTTGAACACACACATCACAAAGCAGTTTGTGAGAATGCTTCTGTCCAGTTTTTAAGAGAAGATATTCCCGCTTCTAACAAAGGCCTGAAAGAGCTCCAAATATCCACTTGCAGATGCTGCAAAAAGACTCTTTCCAAACTGCTCCATGAAAAGGAATGTTCAACTCTGTGAGTTGAATGCACACATCATAAAGAAGTTTCAAAGAATGCTTCTGTCTAGGTTTTATGTGAAGATATTTCCTTTTCCACCATAGGCCTCAAAGCGCTCCAAATGAACACTTGCAGATTCTACAAAAAGAGTGTTTCAAAACTGCTCTTTCAAAAGAAGTGTTCAACTCTGTGAGTTGGATTCATACTTCACAAAGCAGTTTCACAGAACGCTTCTGTTTAGTATTTATGGGAAGATATTCCCGTTTCCAACGAAGGCCTGAAAGGACTCCAAATATCCACTTCCAGATTCTGCAAAAACACAGTTTCAAAACTGCTCTATCAAAAGGAAGGCTTATCTCTCCGAGTTGAATGCACACATCATAAAGAGGTTTCTGAGAATGCTTCTGCCTGGTTTATAAGTGAAGATATATCCTTTTCCACCATAGGCCTCAAAGCGCTCCAAATGAACACTTGCAGATTCTACAAAAAGAGTGTTTCAAAACTGCTCTTTCAAAAGAAGTGTTCAACTCTGTGAGGTGGATTCATACTTCACAAAGCAGTTTCACAGAACGCTTCTGTTTAGTTTCTATGGGAATATATTCCCGTTTCCAACGAAGGCCTGAAAGGGCTCCAAATAACCACTTGCAGATTCTGCAAAAATAGAGTTTCAAAACTGCTCTGTCAAAAGGAAGGCTTATCTCTCTGAGTTGAATGCAGACATCATAAAGAAGTTTCTGAGAATGCTTCTGCCTGGTTTATATGTGAAGATATTTCCTTTTCCACCATAGGCCTCAAAGCGCTCCAAATGAACACTTGCAGATTCTACAAAAAGAGTGTTTCATAACTGCTCTAGCAAAGGAAAGGTTCAACTCTGTGAGTTGAACACACACATCACAAAGCAGTTTGTGAGAATGCTTCTGTCCAGTTTTTATTGGAAGATATTCCCGCTTCTAACAAAGGCCTGAAAGAGCTCCAAATATCCACTTGCAGATGCTGCAAAAAGACTCTTTCCAAACTGCTCCATGAAAAGGAAGGTTCAACTCTGTGAGTTGAATGCACACATCATAAAGAAGTTTCAAAGAATGCTTCTGTCTAGGTTTTATGTGAAGATATTTCCTTTTCCACCATAGGCCTCAAAGCGCTCCAAATGAACACTTGCAGATTCTACAAAAAGAGTGTTTCAAAACTGCTCTTTCAAAAGAAGTGTTCAACTCTGTGAGTTGGATTCATACTTCACAAAGCAGTTTCACAGAACGCTTCTGTTTAGTATTTATGGGAGGATATTCCCGTTTCCAACGAAGGCCTGAAAGGACTCCAAATATCCACTTACAGATTCTGCAAAAACACAGTTTCAAAACTGCTCTATCAAAAGGAAGGCTTATCTCTCCGAGTTGAATGCACACATCATAAAGAGGTTTCTGAGAATGCTTCAGCCTGGTTTATAATTGAAGATATATCCTTTTCCACCATAGGCCTCAAAGCGCTCCAAATGAACACTTGCAGATTCTACAAAAAGAGGGTTTCAAAACTGCTCTTTCAAAAGAAGTGTTCAACTCTGTGGGGTGGATTCATACTACACAAAGCAGTTTCACAGAACGCTTCTGTTTAGTTTCTATGGGAAGATATTCCCGTTTCCAACGAAGGCCTGAAAGGGCTCCAAATAACCACTTGCAGATTCTGCAAAAATAGAGTTTCAAAACTGCTCTGTCAAAAGGAAGGCTTATCTCTCTGAGTTGAATGCAGACATCATAAAGAAGTTTCTGAGAATGCTTCTGCCTGGTTTATATGTGAAGACTTTCCTTTTCTACCATAGGCCTCAAAGCGCTCCAAATGAACACTTGCAGATTCTACAAAAAGAGTGTTTCATAACTGCTCTAGCAAAGGAAAGGTTCAACTCTGTGAGTTGAACACACACATCACAAAGCAGTTTGTGAGAATGCTTCTGTCCAGTTTTTATTGGAAGATATTCCCGCTTCTAACAAAGGCCTGAAAGAGCTCCAAATATCCACTTGCAGATGCTGCAAAAAGACTCTTTCCAAACTGCTCCATGAAATGGAAGGTTCAACTCTGTGAGTTGAATGCACACATCATAAAGAAGTTTCAAAGAATGCTTCTGTCTAGGTTTTATGTGAAGATATTTCCTTTTCCACCATAGGCCTCAAAGCGCTCCAAATGAACATTTGCAGATTCTACAAAAAGAGTGTTTCAAAACTGCTCTTTCAAAAAAAGTGTTCAACTCTGTGAGTTGGATTCATACTTCACAAAGCAGTTTCACAGAACGCTTCTGTTTAGTATTTTTGGGAAGATATTCCCGTTTCCAACGAAGGCCTGAAAGGACTCCAAATATCCACTTGCAGATTCTGCAAAAACACAGTTTCAAAACTGCTCTATCAAAAGAAAGGCTTATCTCTCCGAGTTGAATGCACACATCATAAAGAGGTTTCTGAGAATGCTTCTGCCTGGTTTATAAGTGAAGATATTTCCTTTTCCACCATAGGCCTCAAAGCGCTCCAAATGAACACTTGCAGATTCTACAAAAAGAGCGTTTCAAAACTCTTCTTTCAAAAGAAGTGTTCAACTCTGTGAGGTGGATTCATACTTCACAAAGCAGTTTCACAGAACGCTTCTGTTTAGTTTTTATGGGAAGATATTCCCGTTTCCAAAGAAGGCCTGAAAGGGCTCCAAATATCCACTTGCAGATTCTGCCAAAACAGAGTTTCAAAACTGCTCTATCAAAAGGAAGGTTTATCGCTCCGAGTTGAATGCACACATCATAAAGAGTTTTCTGAGAATGCTTCTGCCTGGTTTATAAGTGAAGATATTTCCTTTTCCACCATAGGCCTCAAAGCGCTCCAAATGAACACTTGCAGATTCTACAAAAAGAGGGTTTCAAAACAGCTCTTTCAAAGGAAGTGTTCAACTCTGTGAGTTGGATTCATACTACACAAAGCAGTTTCACAGAACGCTTCTGTTTAGTTTTTATGGGAAGATATACCCGTTTCCAACGAAGGCCTGAAAGGGCTCCAAATATCCACTTGCAAATTCTGCAAAAATAGAGTTTCAAAACTGCTCTGTCAAAAGGAAGGCTTATCTCTCTGAGTTGAATGCAGACATCATAAAGAGGTTTCTGAGAATGCTTCTGCCTGGTTTATATGTGAAGACATTTCCTTTTCCACCATAGGCCTCAAAGCGCTCCAAATGAACACTTGCAGATTCTACAAAAAGAGTGTTTCATAACTGCTCTAGCAAAGGAAAGGTTCAACTCTGTGAGTTGAACACACACATCACAAAGCAGTTTGTGAGAATGCTTCTGTCCAGTTTTTATTGGAAGATATTCCCGCTTCTAACAAAGGCCTGAAAGAGCTCCAAATATCCACTTGCAGATGCTGCAAAAAGACTCTTTCCAAACTGCTCCATGAAAAGGAAGGTTCAACTCTGTGAGTTGAATGCACACATCATAAAGAAGTTTCAGAGAATGCTTCTGTCTAGGTTTTATGTGAAGATATTTCCTTTTCCACCATAGGCCTCAAAGCGCTCCAAATGAACACTTGCAGATTCTACAAAAAGAGTGTTTCAAAACTGCTCTTTCAAAAGAAGTGTTCAACTCTGTGAGTTGGATTCATACTTCACAAAGCAGTTTCACAGAACGCTTCTGTTTAGTATTTATGGGAAGATATTCCCGTTTCCAACGAAGGCCTGAAAGGACTCCAAATATCCACTTGCAGATTCTGCAAAAACACAGTTTCAAAACTGCTCTATCAAAAGGAAGGCTTATCTCTCCGAGTTGAATGCACACATCATAAAGAGGTTTCTGAGAATGCTTCTGCCTGGTTTATAAGTGAAGATATATCCTTTTCCACCATAGGCCTCAAAGCGCTCCAAATGAACACTTGCAGATTCTACAAAAAGAGGGTTTCAAAACTGCTCTTTCAAAAGAAGTGTTCAACTCTGTGAGGTGGATTCATACTTCACAAAGCAGTTTCACAGAACGCTTCTGTTTAGTTTCTATGGGAATATATTCCCGTTTCCAACGAAGGCCTGAAAGGGCTCCAAATAACCACTGGCAGATTCTGCAAAAACAGAGTTTCAAAACTGCTCTGTCAAAAGGAAGGCTTATCTCTCTGAGTTGAATGCAGACATCATAAAGAAGTTTCTGAGAATGCTTCTGCCTGGTTTATATGTGAAGATATTTCCTTTTCCACCATAGGCCTCAAAGCGCTCCAAATGAACACTTGCAGATTCTACAAAAAGAGTGTTTCATAACTGCTCTAGCAAAGGAAAGGTTCAACTCTGTGAGTTGAACACACACATCACAAAGTAGTTTGTGAGAATGCTTCTGTCCAGTTTTTATGAGAAGATATTCCCGCTTCTAACAAAGGCCTGAAAGAGCTCCAAATATCCACTTGCAGATGCTGCAAAAAGACTCTTTCCAAACTGCTCCATGAAAAGGAAGGTTCAACTCTGTGAGTTGAATGCACACATCATAAAGAAGTTTCAAAGAATGCTTCTGTCTAGGTTTTATGTGAAGATATTTCCTTTTAAACCATAGGCCTCAAAGCGCTCCAAATGAACACTTGCAGATTCTACAAAAAGAGTGTTTCAAAACTGCTCTTTCAAAAGAAGTGTTCAACTCTGTGAGGTGGATTCATACTTCACAAAGCAGTTTCTCAGAACGCTTCTGTTTAGTATTTATGGGAAGATATTCCCGTTTCCAACGAAGGCCTGAAAGGACTCCAAATATCCACTTGCAGATTCTGCAAAAACACAGTTTCAAAACTGCTCTATCAAAAGGAAGGCTTATCTCTCCGAGTTGAATGCACACATCATAAAGAGGTTTCTGAGAATGCTTCTGCCTGGTTTATAAGTGAAGATATATCCTTTTCCACCATAGGCCTCAAAGCGCTCCAAATGAACACTTGCAGATTCTACAAAAAGAGTGTTTCAAAACTGCTCTTTCAAAAGAAGTGTTCAACTCTGTGAGGTGGATTCATACTTCACAAAGCAGTTTCACAGAACGCTTCTGTTTAGTTTCTATGGGAATATATTCCCGTTTCCAACGAAGGCCTGAAAGGGCTCCAAATAACCACTTGCAGATTCTGCAAAAACACAGTTTCAAAACTGCTCTATCAAAAGAAAGGCTTATCTCTCCGAGTTGAATGCACACATCATAAAGAGGTTTCTGAGAATGCTTCTGCCTGGTTTATAAGTGAAGATATTTCCTTTTCCACCATAGGCCTCAAAGCGCTCCAAATGAACACTTGCAGATTCTACAAAAAGAGTGTTTCAAAACAGCTCTTTCAAAGGAAGTGTTCAACTCTGTGAGTTGGATTCATACTACACAAAGCAGTTTCACAGAACGCTTCTGTTTAGTTTTTATGGGAAGATATTCCCGTTTCCAACGAAGGCCTGAAAGGGCTCCAAATATCCACTTGCAAATTCTGCAAAAACAGAGTTTCAAAACTGCTCTGTCAAAAGGAAGGCTTATCTCTCTGAGTTGAATGCAGACATCATAAAGAGGTTTCTGAGAATGCTTCTGCCTGGTTTATATGTGAAGATATTTCCTTTTCCACCATAGGCCTCAAAACGCTCCAAATGAACACTTGCAGATTCTACAAAAAGAGTGTTTCAAAACTGCTCTTTCAAAAGAAGTGTTCAACTCTGTGGGGTGGATTCATACTTCACAAAGCAGTTTCACAGAACGCTTCTGTTTAGTTTCTATGGGAAGATATTCCCGTTTCCAACGAAGGCCTGAAAGGGCTCCAAATAACCACTTGCAGATTCTGCAAAAATAGAGTTTCAAAACTGCTCTGTCAAAAGGAAGGCTTATCTCTCTGAGTTGAGTGCAGACATCATAAACAAGTTTCTGAGAATGCTTCTGCCTGGTTTATATGTGAAGACATTTCCTTTTCCACCATAGGCCTCAAAGCGCTCCGAATGAACACTTGCAGATTCTACAAAAAGAGTGTTTCATAACTGCTCTAGCAAAGGAAAGGTTGAATTCTGTGAGTTGAACACACACATCACAAAGCAGTTTGTGAGAATGCTTCTGTCCAGTTTTTATTGGAAGATATTCCCGCTTCTAACAAAGGCCTGAAAGAGCTCCAAATATCCACTTGCAGATGCTGCAAAAAGACTCTTTCCAAACTGCTCCATGAAAACGAAGGTTCAACTCTGTGAGTTGAATGCACACATCATAAAGAAGTTTCAGAGAATGCTTCTGTCTAGGTTTTATGTGAAGATATTTCCTTTTCCACCATAGGCCTCAAAGCGCTCCAAATGAACACTTGCAGATTCTACAAAAAGAGTGTTTCAAAACTGCTATTTCAAAAGAAGTGTTCAACTCTGTGAGTTGGATTCATACTTCACAAAGCAGTTTCACAGAACGCTTCTGTTTAGTATTTTTGGGAAGATATTCCCGTTTCCAACGAAGGCCTGAAAGGACTCCAAATATCCACTTACAGATTCTGCAAAAACACAGTTTCAAAACTGCTCTATCAAAAGGAAGGCTTATCTCTCCGAGTTGAATGCACACATCATAAAGAGGTTTCTGAGAATGCTTCTGCCTGGTTTATAAGTGAAGATATATCCTTTTCCACCATAGGCCTCAAAGCGCTCCAAATGAACACTTGCAGATTCTACAAAAAGAGTGTTTCAAAACTGCTCTTTCAAAAGAAGTGTTCAACTCTGTGAGGTGGATTCATACTTCACAAAGCAGTTTCACAGAACGCTTCTGTTTAGTTTCTATGGGAATATATTCCCGTTTCCAACGAAGGCCTGAAAGGGCTCCAAATAACCACTTGCAGATTCTGCAAAAATAGAGTTTCAAAACTGCTCTGTCAAAAGGAAGGCTTATCTCTCTGAGTTGAATGCAGACATCATAAAGAAGTTTCTGAGAATGCTTCTGCCTGGTTTATATGTGAAGATATTTCCTTTTCCACCATAGGCCTCAAAGCGCTCCAAATGAACACTTGCAGATTCTACAAAAAGAGTGTTTCATAACTGCTCTAGCAAAGGAAAGGTTCAACTCTGTGAGTTGAACACACACATCACAAAGCAGTTTGTGAGAATGCTTCTGTCCAGTTTTTATTGGAAGATATTCCCGCTTCTAACAAAGGCCTGAAAGAGCTCCAAATATCCACTTGCAGATGCTGCAAAAAGACTCTTTCCAAACTGCTCCATGAAAAGGAAGGTTCAACTCTGTGAGTTGAATGCACACATCATAAAGAAGTTTCAAAGAATGCTTCTGTCTAGGTTTTATGTGAAGATATTTCCTTTTCCACCATAGGCCTCAAAGCGCTCCAAATGAACACTTGCAGATTCTACAAAAAGAGTGTTTCAAAACTGCTATTTCAAAAGAAGTGTTCAACTCTGTGAGTTGGATTCATACTTCACAAAGCAGTTTCACAGAACGCTTCTGTTTAGTATTTTTGGGAAGATATTCCCGTTTCCAACGAAGGCCTGAAAGGACTCCAAATATCCACTTACAGATTCTGCAAAAACACAGTTTCAAAACTACTCTATAAAAAGAAAGGCTTATCTCTCGGAGTTGAATGCACACATCATAAAGAGGTTTCTGAGAATGCTTCTGCCTGGTTTATAAGTGAAGATATTTCCTTTTCCACCATAGGCCTCAAAGCGCTCCAAATGAACAATTGCAGATTCTACAAAAAGAGTGTTTCAAAACTCTTCTTTCAAAAGAAGTGTTCAACTCTGTGAGTTGGATTCATACTTCACAAAGCAGTTTCACAAAACGCTTCTGTTTAGTTTTTATGGGAAGATATTCCCGTTTCCAAAGAAGGCCTGAAAGGGCTCCAAATATCCACTTGCAGATTCTGCCAAAACAGAGTTTCAAAACTGCTCTATCAAAAGGAAGGTTTATCGCTCCGAGTTGAATGCACACATCATAAAGAGTTTTCTGAGAATGCTTCTGCCTGGTTTATAAGTGAAGATATTTCCTTTTCCACCATAGGCCTCAAAGCGCTCCAAATGAACACTTGCAGATTCTACAAAAAGAGGGTTTCAAAACTGCTCTTTCAAAAGAATTGTTCAACTCTGTGAGGTGGATTCAAACTTCACAAAGCAGTTTCACAGAACGCTTCTGTTTAGTTTCTATGGGAATATATTCCCGTTTCCAACGAAGGCCTGAAAGGGCTCCAAATAACCACTTGCAGATTCTGCAAAAATAGAGTTTCAAAACTGCTCTGTCAAAAGGAAGGCTTATCTCTCTGAGTTGAATGCAGACATCATAAAGAAGTTTCTGAGAATTCTTCTGTCTGGTTTATATGTGAAGATATTTCCTTTTCCACCATAGGCCTCAAAGCGCTCCAATTGAACACTTGCAGATTCTACAAAAAGAGTGTTTCATAACTGCTCTAGCAAAGGAAAGGTTCAACTCTGTGAGTTGAACACACACATCACAAAGCAGTTTGTGAGAATGCTTCTGTCCAGTTTTTATTGGAAGATATTCCCGCTTCTAACAAAGGCCTGAAAGAGCTCCAAATATCCACTTGCAGATGCTGCAAAAAGACTCTTTCCAAACTGCTCCATGAAAAGGAAGGTTCAACTCTGTGAGTTGAATGCACACATCATAAAGTAGTTTCAAAGAATATTTCTGTCTAGGTTTTATGTGAAGATATTTCCTTTTCCACCATAGGCCTCAAAGCGCTCCAAATGAACACTTGCAGATTCTACAAAAAGAGTGTTTCAAAACTGCTCTTTCAAAAGAAGTGTTCAACTCTGTGAGTTGGATTCATACTTCACAAAGCAGTTTCACAGAACGCTTCTGTTTAGTATTTATGGGAGGATATTCCCGTTTCCAACGAAGGCCTGAAAGGACTCCAAATATCCACTTGCAGATTCTGCAAAAACACAGTTTCAAAACTGCTCTATCAAAAGGAAGGCTTATCTCTCCGAGTTGAATGCACACATCATAAAGAGGTTTCTGAGAATGCTTCTGCCTGGTTTATAAGTGAAGATATATCCTTTTCCACCATAGGCCTCAAAGCGCTCCAAATGAACACTTGCAGATTCTACAAAAAGAGGGTTTCAAAACTGCTCTTTCAAAAGAAGTGTTCAACTCTTTGGGGTGGATTCATACTACACAAAGCAGTTTCACAGAACGCTTGTGTTTAGTTCCTATGGGAAGATATTCCCGTTTCCAACGAAGGCCTGAAAGGGCTCCAAATAACCACTTGCAGATTCTGCAAAAATACAGTTTCAAAACAGCTCTGTCAAAAGGAAGGCTTATCTCTCTGAGTTGAATGCAGACATCATAAAGAAGTTTCTGAGAATGCTTCTGCCTGGTTTATATGTGAAGACATTTCCTTTTCCACCATAGGCCTCAAAGCGCTCCAAATGAACACTTGCAGATTCTACAAAAAGAGTGTTTCATAACTGCTCTAGCAAAGGAAAGGTTCAACACTGTGAGTTGAACACACACATCACAAAGCAGTTTGTGAGAATGCTTCTGTCCAGTTTTTATTGGAAGATATTCCCGATTCTAACAAAGGCCTGAAAGAGCTCCAAATATCCACTTGCAGATGCTGCAAAAAGACTCTTTCCAAACTGCTCCATGTAAAGGAAGGTTCAACTCTGTGAGTTGAATGCACACATCATAAAGAAGTTTCAAAGAATGCTTCTGTCTAGGTTTTATGTGAAGATATTTCCTTTTCCACCATAGGCCTCAAAGCG
This sequence comes from Pongo pygmaeus, assembly GCF_028885625.2. NCBI lineage: Eukaryota > Metazoa > Chordata > Mammalia > Primates > Hominidae > Pongo > Pongo pygmaeus. The sequence goes on from NC_085930.1 coordinate 25,443,817, forward strand.
CTCCAAATGAACATTTGCAGATTCTACAAAAAGAGTGTTTCAAAACTGCTCTTTCAAAAGAAGTGTTCAACTCTGTGAGTTGGATTCATACTTCACAAAGCAGTTTCACAGAACGCTTCTGTTTAGTATTTTTGGGAAGATATTCCCGTTTCCAACGAAGGCCTGAAAGGACTCCAAATATCCACTTGCAGATTCTGCAAAAACACAGTTTCAAAACTGCTCTATCAAAAGAAAGGCTTATCTCTCCGAGTTGAATGCACACATCATAAAGAGGTTTCTGAGAATGCTTCTGCCTGGTTTATAAGTGAAGATATTTCCTTTTCCACCATAGGCCTCAAAGCGCTCCAAATGAACACTTGCAGATTCTACAAAACGAGCGTTTCAAAACTCTTCTTTCAAAAGAAGTGTTCAACTCTGTGAGGTGGATTCATACTTCACAAAGCAGTTTCACAGAACGCTTCTGTTTAGTTTTTATGGGAAGATATTCCCGTTTCCAACGAAGGCCTGAAAGGGCTCCAAATATCCACTTGCAGATTCTGCCAAAACAGAGTTTCAAAACTGCTCTATCAAAAGGAAGGCTTATCGCTCCGAGTTGAATGCACACATCATAAAGAGTTTTCTGAGAATGCTTCTGCCTGGTTTATAAGTGAAGATATTTCCTTTTCCACCATAGGCCTCAAAGCGCTCCAAATGAACACTTGCAGATTCTACAAAAAGAGTGTTTCAAAACAGCTCTTTCAAAGGAAGTGTTCAACTCTGTGAGTTGGATTCATACTACACAAAGCAGTTTCACAGAACGCTTCTGTTTAGTTTTTATGGGAAGATATTCCCGTTTCCAACGAAGGCCTGAAAGGGCTCCAAATATCCACTTGCAAATTCTGCAAAAATAGAGTTTCAAAACTGCTCTGTCAAAAGGAAGGCTTATCTCTCTGAGTTGAATGCAGACATCATAAAGTGGTTTCTGAGAATGCTTCTGCCTGGTTTATATGTGAAGATATTTCCTTTTCCACCGTAGGCCTCAAAGCGCTCCAAATGAACACTTGCAGATTCTACAAAAAGAGTGTTTCATAACTGCTCTAGCAAAGGAAAGGTTCAACTCTGTGAGTTGAACACACACATCACAAAGCAGTTTGTGAGAATGCTTCTGTCCAGTTTTTATTGGAAGATATTCCCGCTTCTAACAAAGGCCTGAAAGAGCTCCAAATATCCACTTGCAGATGCTGCAAAAAGACTCTTTCCAAACTGCTCCATGAAAAGGAAGGTTCAACTCTGTGAGTTGAATGCACACATCATAAAGAAGTTTCAAAGAATGCTTCTGTCTAGGTTTTATGTGAAGATATTTCCTTTTCCACCATAGGCCTCAAAGCGCTCCAAATGAACATTTGCAGATTCTACAAAAAGAGTGTTTCAAAACTGCACTTTCAAAAGAAGTGTTCAACTCTGTGAGTTGGATTCATACTTCAAAAAGCAGTTTCACAGAACGCTTCTGTTTAGTATTTTTGGGAAGATATTCCCGTTTCCAACGAAGGCCTGAAAGGACTCCAAATATTCACTTGCAGATTCTGCAAAAACACAGTTTCAAAACTGCTCTATCAAAAGAAAGGCTTATCTCTCCGAGTTGAATGCCCACATCATAAAGAGGTTTCTGAGAATGCTTCTGCCTGGTTTATAAGTGAAGATATTTCCTTTTCCACCATAGGCCTCAAAGCGCTCCAAATGAACACTTGCAGATTCTACAAAACGAGCGTTTCAAAACTCTTCTTTCAAAAGAAGTGTTCAACTCTGTGAGGTGGATTCATACTTCACAAAGCAGTTTCACAGAACGCTTCTGTTTTGTTTTTATTGGAAGATATTCCCGTTTCCAACGAAGGCCTGAAAGGGCTCCAAATATCCACTTGCAGATTCTGCCAAAACAGAGTTTCCAAACTGCTCTATCAAAAGGAAGGCTTATCGCTCCGAGTTGAATGCACACATCATAAAGAGTTTTCTGAGAATGCTTCTGCCTGGTTTATAAGTGAAGATATTTCCTTTTCCACCATAGGCCTCAAAGCGCTCCAAATGAACACTTGCAGATTCTACAAAAAGAGTGTTTCAAAACAGCTCTTTCAAAGGAAGTGTTCAACTCTGTGAGTTGGATTCATACTACACAAAGCAGTTTCACAGAACGCTTCTGTTTAGTTTTTATGGGAAGATATTCCCGTTTCCAACGAAGGCCTGAAAGGGCTCCAAATATCCACTTGCAAATTCTGCAAAAATAGAGTTTCAAAACTGCTCTGTCAAAAGGAAGGCTTATCTCTCTGAGTTGAATGCAGACATCATAAAGAGGTTTCTGAGAATGCTTCTTCCTGGTTTATATGTGAAGATATTTCCTTTTCCACCGTAGGCCTCAAAGCGCTCCAAATGAACACTTGCAGATTCTACAAAAAGAGTGTTTCATAACTGCTCTAGCAAAGGAAAGGTTCAACTCTGTGAGTTGAACACACACATCACAAAGCAGTTTGTGAGAATGCTTCTGTCCAGTTTTTAAGAGAAGATATTCCCGCTTCTAACAAAGGCCTGAAAGAGCTCCAAATATCCACTTGCAGATGCTGCAAAAAGACTCTTTCCAAACTGCTCCATGAAAAGGAAGGTTCAACTCTGTGAGTTGAATGCACACATCATAAAGAAGTTTCAAAGAATGCTTCTGTCTAGGTTTTATGTGAAGATATTTCCTTTTCCACCATAGGCCTCAAAGCGCTCCAAATGAACACTTGGAGATTCTACAAAAAGAGTGTTTCAAAACTGCTCTTTCAAAAGAAGTGTTCAACTCTGTGAGTTGGATTCATACTTCACAAAGCAGTTTCACAGAACGCTTCTGTTTAGTATTTGTGGGAAGATATTCCCGTTTCCAACGAAGGCCTGAAAGGACTCCAAATATCCACTTCCAGATTCTGCAAAAACACAGTTTCAAAACTGCTCTATCAAAAGGAAGGCTTATCGCTCCGAGTTGAATGCACACATCATAAAGAGGTTTCTGAGAATGCTTCTGCCTGGTTTATAAGTGAAGATATATCCTTTTCCACCATAGGCCTCAAAGCGCTCCAAATGAACACTTGCAGATTCTACAAAAAGAGTGTTTCAAAACTGCTCTTTCAAAAGAATTGTTCAACTCTGTGAGGTGGATTCAAACTTCACAAAGCAGTTTCACAGAACGCTTCTGTTTAGTTTCTATGGGAATATATTCCCGTTTCCAACGAAGGCCTGAAAGGGCTCCAAATAACCACTTGCAGATTCTGCAAAAATAGAGTTTCAAAACTGCTCTGTCAAAAGGAAGGCTTATCTCTCTGAGTTGAATGCAGACATCATAAAGAAGTTTCTGAGAATGCTTCTGTCTGGTTTATATGTGAAGATATTTCCTTTTCCACCATAGGCCTCAAAGCGCTCCAAATGAACACTTGCAGATTCTACAAAAAGAGTGTTTCATAACTGCTCTAGCAAAGGAAAGGTTCAACTCTGTGAGTTGAACACACACATCACAAAGCAGTTTGTGAGAATGCTTCTGTCCAGTTTTTATTGGAAGATATTCCCGCTTCTAACAAAGGCCTGAAAGAGCTCCAAATATCCACTTGCAGATGCTGCAAAAAGACTCTTTCCAAACTGCTCCATGAAAAGGAAGGTTCAACTCTGTGAGTTGAATGCACACATCATAAAGAAGTTTCAAAGAATATTTCTGTCTAGGTTTTATGTGAAGATATTTCCTTTTCCACCATAGGCCTCAAAGCGCTCCAAATGAACACTTGCAGATTCTACAAAAAGAGTGTTTCAAAACTGCTCTTTCAAAAGAAGTGTTCAACTCTGTGAGTTGGATTCATACTTCACAAAGCAGTTTCACAGAACGCTTCTGTTTAGTATTTATGGGAGGATATTCCCGTTTCCAACGAAGGCCTGAAAGGACTCCAAATATCCACTTGCAGATTCTGCAAAAACACAGTTTCAAAACTGCTCTATCAAAAGGAAGGCTTATCTCTCTGAGTTGAATGCACACATCATAAAGAGGTTTCTGAGAATGCTTCTGCCTGGTTTATAAGTGAAGATATATCCTTTTCCACCATAGGCCTCAAAGCGCTCCAAATGAACACTTGCAGATTCTACAAAAAGAGGGTTTCAAAACTGCTCTTTCAAAAGAAGTGTTCAACTCTGTGGGGTGGATTCATACTACACAAAGCAGTTTCACAGAACGCTTCTGTTTAGTTTCTATGGGAAGATATTCCCGTTTCCAACGAAGGCCTGAAAGGGCTCCAAATAACCACTTGCAGATTCTGCAAAAATAGAGTTTCAAAACTGCTCTGTCAAAAGGAAGGCTTATCTCTCTGAGTTGAATGCAGACATCATAAAGAAGTTTCTGAGAATGCTTCTGCCTGGTTTATATGTGAAGACATTTCCTTTTCCACCATAGGCCTCAAAGCGCTCCAAATGAACACTTGCAGATTCTACAAAAAGAGTGTTTCATAACTGCTCTAGCAAAGGAAAGGTTCAACTCTGTGAGTTGAACACACACATCACAAAGCAGTTTGTGAGAATGCTTCTGTCCAGTTTTTATTGGAAGATATTCCCGCTTCTAACAAAGGCCTGAAAGAGCTCCAAATATCCACTTGCAGATGCTGCAAAAAGACTCTTTCCAAACTGCTCCATGAAAAGGAAGGTTCAACTCTGTGAGTTGAATGCACACATCATAAAGAAGTTTCAAAGAATGCTTCTGTCTAGGTTTTATGTGAAGATATTTCCTTTTCCACCATAGGCCTCAAAGCGCTCCAAATGAACATTTGCAGATTCTACAAAAAGAGTGTTTCAAAACTGCTCTTTCAAAAGAAGTGTTCAACTCTGTGAGTTGGATTCATACTTCACAAAGCAGTTTCACAGAACGCTTCTGTTTAGTATTTTTGGGAAGATATTCCCGTTTCCAACGAAGGCCTGAAAGGACTCCAAATATCCACTTGCAGATTCTGCAAAAACACAGTTTCAAAACTGCTCTATCAAAAGAAAGGCTTATCTCTCCGAGTTGAATGCACACATCATAAAGAGGTTTCTGAGAATGCTTCTGCCTGGTTTATAAGTGAAGATATTTCCTTTTCCACCATAGGCCTCAAAGCGCTCCAAATGAACACTTGCAGATTCTACAAAACGAGCGTTTCAAAACTCTTCTTTCAAAAGAAGTGTTCAACTCTGTGAGGTGGATTCATACTTCACAAAGCAGTTTCACAGAACGCTTCTGTTTAGTTTTTATGGGAAGATATTCCCGTTTCCAACGAAGGCCTGAAAGGGCTCCAAATATCCACTTGCAGATTCTGCCAAAACAGAGTTTCAAAACTGCTCTATCAAAAGGAAGGCTTATCGCTCCGAGTTGAATGCACACATCATAAAGAGTTTTCTGAGAATGCTTCTGCCTGGTTTATAAGTGAAGATATTTCCTTTTCCACCATAGGCCTCAAAGCGCTCCAAATGAACACTTGCAGATTCTACAAAAAGAGTGTTTCAAAACAGCTCTTTCAAAGGAAGTGTTCAACTCTGTGAGTTGGATTCATACTACACAAAGCAGTTTCACAGAACGCTTCTGTTTAGTTTTTATGGGAAGATATTCCCGTTTCCAACGAAGGCCTGAAAGGGCTCCAAATATCCACTTGCAAATTCTGCAAAAATAGAGTTTCAAAACTGCTCTGTCAAAAGGAAGGCTTATCTCTCTGAGTTGAATGCAGACATCATAAAGTGGTTTCTGAGAATGCTTCTGCCTGGTTTATATGTGAAGATATTTCCTTTTCCACCGTAGGCCTCAAAGCGCTCCAAATGAACACTTGCAGATTCTACAAAAAGAGTGTTTCATAACTGCTCTAGCAAAGGAAAGGTTCAACTCTGTGAGTTGAACACACACATCACAAAGCAGTTTGTGAGAATGCTTCTGTCCAGTTTTTATTGGAAGATATTCCCGCTTCTAACAAAGGCCTGAAAGAGCTCCAAATATCCACTTGCAGATGCTGCAAAAAGACTCTTTCCAAACTGCTCCATGAAAAGGAAGGTTCAACTCTGTGAGTTGAATGCACACATCATAAAGAAGTTTCAAAGAATGCTTCTGTCTAGGTTTTATGTGAAGATATTTCCTTTTCCACCATAGGCCTCAAAGCGCTCCAAATGAACATTTGCAGATTCTACAAAAAGAGTGTTTCAAAACTGCACTTTCAAAAGAAGTGTTCAACTCTGTGAGTTGGATTCATACTTCAAAAAGCAGTTTCACAGAACGCTTCTGTTTAGTATTTTTGGGAAGATATTCCCGTTTCCAACGAAGGCCTGAAAGGACTCAAATATTCACTTGCAGATTCTGCAAAAACACAGTTTCAAAACTGCTCTATCAAAAGAAAGGCTTATCTCTCCGAGTTGAATGCCCACATCATAAAGAGGTTTCTGAGAATGCTTCTGCCTGGTTTATAAGTGAAGATATTTCCTTTTCCACCATAGGCCTCAAAGCGCTCCAAATGAACACTTGCAGATTCTACAAAACGAGCGTTTCAAAACTCTTCTTTCAAAAGAAGTGTTCAACTCTGTGAGGTGGATTCATACTTCACAAAGCAGTTTCACAGAACGCTTCTGTTTTGTTTTTATGGGAAGATATTCCCGTTTCCAACGAAGGCCTGAAAGGGCTCCAAATATCCACTTGCAGATTCTGCCAAAACAGAGTTTCCAAACTGCTCTATCAAAAGGAAGGCTTATCGCTCCGAGTTGAATGCACACATCATAAAGAGTTTTCTGAGAATGCTTCTGCCTGGTTTATAAGTGAAGATATTTCCTTTTCCACCATAGGCCTCAAAGCGCTCCAAATGAACACTTGCAGATTCTACAAAAAGAGTGTTTCAAAACAGCTCTTTCAAAGGAAGTGTTCAACTCTGTGAGTTGGATTCATACTACACAAAGCAGTTTCACAGAACGCTTCTGTTTAGTTTTTATGGGAAGATATTCCCGTTTCCAACGAAGGCCTGAAAGGGCTCCAAATATCCACTTGCAAATTCTGCAAAAATAGAGTTTCAAAACTGCTCTGTCAAAAGGAAGGCTTATCTCTCTGAGTTGAATGCAGACATCATAAAGAGGTTTCTGAGAATGCTTCTTCCTGGTTTATATGTGAAGATATTTCCTTTTCCACCGTAGGCCTCAAAGCGCTCCAAATGAACACTTGCAGATTCTACAAAAAGAGTGTTTCATAACTGCTCTAGCAAAGGAAAGGTTCAACTCTGTGAGTTGAACACACACATCACAAAGCAGTTTGTGAGAATGCTTCTGTCCAGTTTTTAAGAGAAGATATTCCCGCTTCTAACAAAGGCCTGAAAGAGCTCCAAATATCCACTTGCAGATGCTGCAAAAAGACTCTTTCCAAACTGCTCCATGAAAAGGAAGGTTCAACTCTGTGAGTTGAATGCACACATCATAAAGAAGTTTCAAAGAATGCTTCTGTCTAGGTTTTATGTGAAGATATTTCCTTTTCCACCATAGGCCTCAAAGCGCTCCAAATGAACACTTGGAGATTCTACAAAAAGAGTGTTTCAAAACTGCTCTTTCAAAAGAAGTGTTCAACTCTGTGAGTTGGATTCATACTTCACAAAGCAGTTTCACAGAACGCTTCTGTTTAGTATTTGTGGGAAGATATTCCCGTTTCCAACGAAGGCCTGAAAGGACTCCAAATATCCACTTCCAGATTCTGCAAAAACACAGTTTCAAAACTGCTCTATCAAAAGGAAGGCTTATCGCTCCGAGTTGAATGCACACATCATAAAGAGGTTTCTGAGAATGCTTCTGCCTGGTTTATAAGTGAAGATATATCCTTTTCCACCATAGGCCTCAAAGCGCTCCAAATGAACACTTGCAGATTCTACAAAAAGAGTGTTTCAAAACTGCTCTTTCAAAAGAATTGTTCAACTCTGTGAGGTGGATTCAAACTTCACAAAGCAGTTTCACAGAACGCTTCTGTTTAGTTTCTATGGGAATATATTCCCGTTTCCAACGAAGGCCTGAAAGGGCTCCAAATAACCACTTGCAGATTCTGCAAAAATAGAGTTTCAAAACTGCTCTGTCAAAAGGAAGGCTTATCTCTCTGAGTTGAATGCAGACATCATAAAGAAGTTTCTGAGAATGCTTCTGTCTGGTTTATATGTGAAGATATTTCCTTTTCCACCATAGGCCTCAAAGCGCTCCAAATGAACACTTGCAGATTCTACAAAAAGAGTGTTTCATAACTGCTCTAGCAAAGGAAAGGTTCAACTCTGTGAGTTGAACACACACATCACAAAGCAGTTTGTGAGAATGCTTCTGTCCAGTTTTTATTGGAAGATATTCCCGCTTCTAACAAAGGCCTGAAAGAGCTCCAAATATCCACTTGCAGATGCTGCAAAAAGACTCTTTCCAAACTGCTCCATGAAAAGGAAGGTTCAACTCTGTGAGTTGAATGCACACATCATAAAGAAGTTTCAAAGAATATTTCTGTCTAGGTTTTATGTGAAGATATTTCCTTTTCCACCATAGGCCTCAAAGCGCTCCAAATGAACACTTGCAGATTCTACAAAAAGAGTGTTTCAAAACTGCTCTTTCAAAAGAAGTGTTCAACTCTGTGAGTTGGATTCATACTTCACAAAGCAGTTTCACAGAACGCTTCTGTTTAGTATTTATGGGAGGATATTCCCGTTTCCAACGAAGGCCTGAAAGGACTCCAAATATCCACTTGCAGATTCTGCAAAAACACAGTTTCAAAACTGCTCTATCAAAAGGAAGGCTTATCTCTCTGAGTTGAATGCACACATCATAAAGAGGTTTCTGAGAATGCTTCTGCCTGGTTTATAAGTGAAGATATATCCTTTTCCACCATAGGCCTCAAAGCGCTCCAAATGAACACTTGCAGATTCTACAAAAAGAGGGTTTCAAAACTGCTCTTTCAAAAGAAGTGTTCAACTCTGTGGGGTGGATTCATACTACACAAAGCAGTTTCACAGAACGCTTCTGTTTAGTTTCTATGGGAAGATATTCCCGTTTCCAACGAAGGCCTGAAAGGGCTCCAAATAACCACTTGCAGATTCTGCAAAAATAGAGTTTCAAAACTGCTCTGTCAAAAGGAAGGCTTATCTCTCTGAGTTGAATGCAGACATCATAAAGAAGTTTCTGAGAATGCTTCTGCCTGGTTTATATGTGAAGACATTTCCTTTTCCACCATAGGCCTCAAAGCGCTCCAAATGAACACTTGCAGATTCTACAAAAAGAGTGTTTCATAACTGCTCTAGCAAAGGAAAGGTTCAACTCTGTGAGTTGAACACACACATCACAAAGCAGTTTGTGAGAATGCTTCTGTCCAGTTTTTATTGGAAGATATTCCCGCTTCTAACAAAGGCCTGAAAGAGCTCCAAATATCCACTTGCAGATGCTGCAAAAAGACTCTTTCCAAACTGCTCCATGAAAAGGAAGGTTCAACTCTGTGAGTTGAATGCACACATCATAAAGAAGTTTCAAAGAATGCTTCTGTCTAGGTTTTATGTGAAGATATTTCCTTTTCCACCATAGGCCTCAAAGCGCTCCAAATGAACACTTGCAGATTCTACAAAAAGAGTGTTTCAAAACTGCTCTTTCAAAAGAAGTGTTCAACTCTGTGAGTTGGATTCATACTTCACAAAGCAGTTTCACAGAACGCTTCTGTTTAGTATTTATGGGAGGATATTCCCGTTTCCAACGAAGGCCTGAAAGGACTCCAAATATCCACTTGCAGATTCTGCAAAAACACAGTTTCAAAACTGCTCTATCAAAAGGAAGGCTTATCTCTCCGAGTTGAATGCACACATCATAAAGAGGTTTCTGAGAATGCTTCTGCCTGGTTTATAAGTGAAGATATATCCTTTTCCACCATAGGCCTCAAAGCGCTCCAAATGAACACTTGCAGATTCTACAAAAAGAGGGTTTCAAAACTGCTCTTTCAAAAGAAGTGTTCAACTCTGTGGGGTGGATTCATACTACACAAAGCAGTTTCACAGAACGCTTGTGTTTAGTTTCTATGGGAAGATATTCCCGTTTCCAACGAAGGCCTGAAAGGGCTCCAAATAACCACTTGCAGATTCTGCAAAAATAGAGTTTCAAAACTGCTCTGTCAAAAGGAAGGCTTATCTCTCTGAGTTGAATGCAGACATCATAAAGAAGTTTCTGAGAATGCTTCTGCCTGGTTTATATGTGAAGACATTTCCTTTTCCACCATAGGCCTCAAAGCGCTCCAAATGAACACTTGCAGATTCTACAAAAAGAGTGTTTCATAACTGCTCTAGCAAAGGAAAGGTTCAACTCTGTGAGTTGAACACACACATCACAAAGCAGTTTGTGAGAATGCTTCTGTCCAGTTTTTATTGGAAGATATTCCCGCTTCTAACAAAGGCCTGAAAGAGCTCCAAATATCCACTTGCAGATGCTGCAAAAAGACTCTTTCCAAACTGCTCCATGAAAAGGAAGGTTCAACTCTGTGAGTTGAATGCACACATCATAAAGAAGTTTCAAAGAATGCTTCTGTCTAGGTTTTATGTGAAGATATTTCCTTTTCCACCATAGGCCTCAAAGCGCTCCAAATGAACACTTGCAGATTCTACAAAAAGAGTGTTTCAAAACTGCTCTTTCAAAAGAAGTGTTCAACTCTGTGAGTTGGATTCATACTTCACAAAGCAGTTTCACAGAACGCTTCTGTTTAGTATTTATGGGAGGATATTCCCGTTTCCAACGAAGGCCTGAAAGGACTCCAAATATCCACTTGCAGATTCTGCAAAAACACAGTTTCAAAACTGCTCTATCAAAAGGAAGGCTTATCTCTCCGAGTTGAATGCACACATCATAAAGAGGTTTCTGAGAATGCTTCTGCCTGGTTTATAAGTGAAGATATATCCTTTTCCACCATAGGCCTCAAAGCGCTCCAAATGAACACTTGCAGATTCTACAAAAAGAGTGTTTCAAAACTGCTCTTTCAAAAGAAGTGTTCAACTCTGTGGGGTGGATTCATACTACACAAAGCAGTTTCACAGAACGCTTGTGTTTAGTTTCTATGGGAAGATATTCCCGTTTCCAACGAAGGCCTGAAAGGGCTCCAAATAACCACTTGCAGATTCTGCAAAAATAGAGTTTCAAAACTGCTCTGTCAATAGGAAGGCTTATCTCTCTGAGTTGAATGCAGACATCATAAAGAAGTTTCTGAGAATGCTTCTGCCTGGTTTATATGTGAAGACATTTCCTTTTCCACCATAGGCCTCAAAGCGCTCCAAATGAACACATGCAGATTCTACAAAAAGAGTGTTTCATAACTGCTCTAGCAAAGGAAAGGTTCAACTCTGTGAGTTGAACACACACATCACAAAGCAGTTTGTGAGAATGCTTCTGTCCAGTTTTTATTGGAAGATATTCCCGATTCTAACAAAGGCCTGAAAGAGCTCCAAATATCCACTTGCAGATGCTGCAAAAAGACTCTTTCCAAACTGCTCCATGAAAAGGAAGGTTCAACTCTGTGAGTTGAATGCACACATCATAAAGAAGTTTCAAAGAATGCTTCTGTCTAGGTTTTATGTGAAGATATTTCCTTTTCCACCATAGGCCTCAAAGCGCTCCAAATGAACATTTGCAGATTCTACAAAAAGAGTGTTTCAAAACTGCTCTTTCAAAAGAAGTGTTCAACTCTGTGAGTTGGATTCATACTTCACAAAGCAGTTTCACAGAACGCTTCTGTTTAGTATTTTTGGGAAGATATTCCCGTTTCCAACGAAGGCCTGAAAGGACTCCAAATATCCACTTGCAGATTCTGCAAAAACACAGTTTCAAAACTGCTCTATCAAAAGAAAGGCTTATCTCTCCGAGTTGAATGCACACATCATAAAGAGGTTTCTGAGAATGCTTCTGCCTGGTTTATAAGTGAAGATATTTCCTTTTCCACCATAGGCCTCAAAGCGCTCCAAATGAACAGTTGCAGATTCTACAAAACGAGCGTTTCAAAACTCTTCTTTCAAAAGAAGTGTTCAACTCTGTGAGGTGGATTCATACTTCACAAAGCAGTTTCACAGAACGCTTCTGTTTAGTTTTTATGGGAAGATATTCCCGTTTCCAACGAAGGCCTGAAAAGGCTCCAAATATCCACTTGCAGATTCTGCCAAAACAGAGTTTCAAAACTGCTCTATCAAAAGGAAGGCTTATCGCTCCGAGTTGAATGCACACATCATAAAGAGTTTTCTGAGAATGCTTCTGCCTGGTTTATAAGTGAAGATATTTCCTTTTCCACCATAGGCCTCAAAGCGCTCCAAATGAACACTTGCAGATTCTACAAAAAGAGTGTTTCAAAACAGCTCTTTCAAAGGAAGTGTTCAACTCTGTGAGTTGGATTCATACTACACAAAGCAGTTTCACAGAACGCTTCTGTTTAGTTTTTATGGGAAGATATTCCCGTTTCCAACGAAGGCCTGAAAGGGCTCCAAATATCCACTTGCAAATTCTGCAAAAATAGAGTTTCAAAACTGCTCTGTCAAAAGGAAGGCTTATCTCTCTGAGTTGAATGCAGACATCATAAAGAGGTTTCTGAGAATGCTTCTGCCTGGTTTATATGTGAAGATATTTCCTTTTCCACCGTAGGCCTCAAAGCGCTCCAAATGAACACTTGCAGATTCTACAAAAAGAGTGTTTCATAACTGCTCTAGCAAAGGAAAGGTTCAACTCTGTGAGTTGAACACACACATCACAAAGCAGTTTGTGAGAATGCTTCTGTCCAGTTTTTAAGAGAAGATATTCCCGCTTCTAACAAAGGCCTGAAAGAGCTCCAAATATCCACTTGCAGATGCTGCAAAAAGACTCTTTCCAAACTGCTCCATGAAAAGGAAGGTTCAACTCTGTGAGTTGAATGCACACATCATAAAGAAGTTTCAAAGAATGCTTCTGTCTAGGTTTTATGTGAAGATATTTCCTTTTCCACCATAGGCCTCAAAGCGCTCCAAATGAACACTTGCAGATTCTACAAAAAGAGTGTTTCAAAACTGCTCTTTCAAAAGAAGTGTTCAACTCTGTGAGTTGGATTCATACTTCACAAAGCAGTTTCACAGAACGCTTCTGTTTAGTATTTGTGGGAAGATATTCCCGTTTCCAACGAAGGCCTGAAAGGACTCCAAATATCCACTTCCAGATTCTACAAAAACACAGTTTCAAAACTGCTCTATCAAAAGGAAGGATTATCTCTCCGAGTTGAATGCACACATCATAAAGAGGTTTCTGAGAATGCTTCTGCCTGGTTTATAAGTGAAGATATATCCTTTTCCACCATAGGCCTCAAAGCGCTCCAAATGAACACTTGCAGATTCTACAAAAAGAGTGTTTCAAAACTGCTCTTTCAAAAGAATTGTTCAACTCTGTGAGGTGGATTCAAACTTCACAAAGCAGTTTCACAGAACGCTTCTGTTTAGTTTCTATGGGAATATATTCCCGTTTCCAACGAAGGCCTGAAAGGGCTCCAAATAACCACTTGCAGATTCTGCAAAAATAGAGTTTCAAAACTGCTCTGTCAAAAGGAAGGCTTATCTCTCTGAGTTGAATGCAGACATCATAAAGAAGTTTCTGAGAATGCTTCTGTCTGGTTTATATGTGAAGATATTTCCTTTTCCACCATAGGCCTCAAAGCGCTCCAAATGAACACTTGCAGATTCTACAAAAAGAGTGTTTCATAACTGCTCTAGCAAAGGAAAGGTTCAACCCTGTGAGTTGAACACACACATCACAAAGCAGTTTGTGAGAATGCTTCTGTCCAGTTTTTATTGGAAGATATTCCCGCTTCTAACAAAGGCCTGAAAGAGCTCCAAATATCCACTTGCAGATGCTGCAAAAAGACTCTTTCCAAACTGCTCCATGAAAAGGAAGGTTCAACTCTGTGAGTTGAATGCACACATCATAAAGAAGTTTCAAAGAATGCTTCTGTCTAGGTTTTATGTGAAGATATTTCCTTTTCCACCATAGGCCTCAAAGCGCTCCAAATGAACACTTGCAGATTCTACAAAAAGAGTGTTTCAAAACTGCTCTTTCAAAAGAAGTGTTCAACTCTGTGAGTTGGATTCATACTTCACAAAGCAGTTTCACAGAACGCTTCTGTTTAGTATTTATGGGAGGATATTCCCGTTTCCAACGAAGGCCTGAAAGGACTCCAAATATCCACTTGCAGATTCTGCAAAAACACAGTTTCAAAACTGCTCTATCAAAAGGAAGGCTTATCTCTCCGAGTTGAATGCACACATCATAAAGAGGTTTCTGAGAATGCTTCTGCCTGGTTTATAAGTGAAGATATATCCTTTTCCACCATAGGCCTCAAAGCGCTCCAAATGAACACTTGCAGATTCTACAAAAAGAGGGTTTCAAAACTGCTCTTTCAAAAGAAGTGTTCAACTCTGTGGGGTGGATTCATACTACACAAAGCAGTTTCACAGAACGCTTCTGTTTAGTTTCTATGGGAAGATATTCCCGTTTCCAACGAAGGCCTGAAAGGGCTCCAAATAACCACTTGCAGATTCTGCAAAAATAGAGTTTCAAAACTGCTCTGTCAAAAGGAAGGCTTATCTCTCTGAGTTGAATGCAGACATCATAAAGAAGTTTCTGAGAATGCTTCTGCCTGGTTTATATGTGAAGACATTTCCTTTTCCACCATAGGCCTCAAAGCGCTCCAAATGAACACTTGCAGATTCTACAAAAAGAGTGTTTCATAACTGCTCTAGCAAAGGAAAGGTTCAACTCTGTGAGTTGAACACACACATCACAAAGCAGTTTGTGAGAATGCTTCTGTCCAGTTTTTATTGGAAGATATTCCCGCTTCTAACAAAGGCCTGAAAGAGCTCCAAATATCCACTTGCAGATGCTGCAAAAAGACTCTTTCCAAACTGCTCCATGAAAAGGAAGGTTCAACTCTGTGAGTTGAATGCACACATCATAAAGAAGTTTCAAAGAATGCTTCTGTCTAGGTTTTATGTGAAGATATTTCCTTTTCCACCATAGGCCTCAAAGCGCTCCAAATGAACATTTGCAGATTCTACAAAAAGAGTGTTTCAAAACTGCTCTTTCAAAAGAAGTGTTCAACTCTGTGAGTTGGATTCATACTTCAAAAAGCAGTTTCACAGAACGCTTCTGTTTAGTATTTTTGGGAAGATATTCCCGTTTCCAACGAAGGCCTGAAAGGACTCCAAATATTCACTTGCAGATTCTGCAAAAACACAGTTTCAAAACTGCTCTATCAAAAGAAAGGCTTATCTCTCCGAGTTGAATGCACACATCATAAAGAGGTTTCTGAGAATGCTTCTGCCTGGTTTATAAGTGAAGATATTTCCTTTTCCACCATAGGCCTCAAAGCGCTCCAAATGAACACTTGCAGATTCTACAAAACGAGCGTTTCAAAACTCTTCTTTCAAAAGAAGTGTTCAACTCTGTGAGGTGGATTCATACTTCACAAAGCAGTTTCACAGAACGCTTCTGTTTAGTTTTTATGGGAAGATATTCCCGTTTCCAACGAAGGCCTGAAAGGGCTCCAAATATCCACTTGCAGATTCTGCCAAAACAGAGTTTCCAAACTGCTCTATCAAAAGGAAGGCTTATCGCTCCGAGTTGAATGCACACATCATAAAGAGTTTTCTGAGAATGCTTCTGCCTGGTTTATAAGTGAAGATATTTCCTTTTCCACCATAGGCCTCAAAGCGCTCCAAATGAACACTTGCAGATTCTACAAAAAGAGTGTTTCAAAACAGCTCTTTCAAAGGAAGTGTTCAACTCTGTGAGTTGGATTCATACTACACAAAGCAGTTTCACAGAACGCTTCTGTTTAGTTTTTATGGGAAGATATTCCCGTTTCCAACGAAGGCCTGAAAGGGCTCCAAATATCCACTTGCAAATTCTGCAAAAATAGAGTTTCAAAACTGCTCTGTCAAAAGGAAGGCTTATCTCTCTGAGTTGAATGCAGACATCATAAAGAGGTTTCTGAGAATGCTTCTTCCTGGTTTATATGTGAAGATATTTCCTTTTCCACCGTAGGCCTCAAAGCGCTCCAAATGAACACTTGCAGATTCTACAAAAAGAGTGTTTCATAACTGCTCTAGCAAAGGAAAGGTTCAACTCTGTGAGTTGAACACACACATCACAAAGCAGTTTGTGAGAATGCTTCTGTCCAGTTTTTAAGAGAAGATATTCCCGCTTCTAACAAAGGCCTGAAAGAGCTCCAAATATCCACTTGCAGATGCTGCAAAAAGACTCTTTCCAAACTGCTCCATGAAAAGGAAGGTTCAACTCTGTGAGTTGAATGCACACATCATAAAGAAGTTTCAAAGAATGCTTCTGTCTAGGTTTTATGTGAAGATATTTCCTTTTCCACCATAGGCCTCAAAGCGCTCCAAATGAACACTTGCAGACTCTACAAAAAGAGTGTTTCAAAACTGCTCTTTCAAAAGAAGTGTTCAACTCTGTGAGTTGGATTCATACTTCACAAAGCAGTTTCACAGAACGCTTCTGTTTAGTATTTGTGGGAAGATATTCCCGTTTCCAACGAAGGCCTGAAAGGACTCCAAATATCCACTTCCAGATTCTGCAAAAACACAGTTTCAAAACTGCTCTATCAAAAGGAAGGCTTATCGCTCCGAGTTGAATGCACACATCATAAAGAGGTTTCTGAGAATGCTTCTGCCTGGTTTATAAGTGAAGATATATCCTTTTCCACCATAGGCCTCAAAGCGCTCCAAATGAACACTTGCAGAATCTACAAAAAGAGTGTTTCAAAACTGCTCTTTCAAAAGAATTGTTCAACTCTGTGAGGTGGATTCAAACTTCACAAAGCAGTTTCACAGAACGCTTCTGTTTAGTTTCTATGGGAAGATATTCCCGTTTCCAACGAAGGCCTGAAAGGGCTCCAAATAACCACTTGCAGATTCTGCAAAAATAGAGTTTCAAAACTGCTCTGTCAAAAGGAAGGCTTATCTCTCTGAGTTGAATGCAGACATCATAAAGAAGTTTCTGAGAATGCTTCTGCCTGGTTTATATGTGAAGACATTTCCTTTTCCACCATAGGCCTCAAAGCGCTCCAAATGAACACTTGCAGATTCTACAAAAAGAGTGTTTCATAACTGCTCTAGCAAAGGAAAGGTTCAACTCTGTGAGTTGAACACACACATCACAAAGCAGTTTGTGAGAATGCTTCTGTCCAGTTTTTATTGGAAGATATTCCCGCTTCTAACAAAGGCCTGAAAGAGCTCCAAATATCCACTTGCAGATGCTGCAAAAAGACTCTTTCCAAACTGCTCCATGAAAAGGAAGGTTCAACTCTGTGAGTTGAATGCACACATCATAAAGAAGTTTCAAAGAATGCTTCTGTCTAGGTTTTATGTGAAGATATTTCCTTTTCCACCATAGGCCTCAAAGCGCTCCAAATGAACACTTGCAGATTCTACAAAAAGAGTGTTTCAAAACTGCTCTTTCAAAAGAAGTGTTCAACTCTGTGAGTTGGATTCATACTTCACAAAGCAGTTTCACAGAACGCTTCTGTTTAGTATTTATGGGAGGATATTCCCGTTTCCAACGAAGGCCTGAAAGGACTCCAAATATCCACTTGCAGATTCTGCAAAAACACAGTTTCAAAACTGCTCTATCAAAAGGAAGGCTTATCTCTCCGAGTTGAATGCACACATCATAAAGAGGTTTCTGAGAATGCTTCTGCCTGGTTTATAAGTGAAGATATATCCTTTTCCACCATAGGCCTCAAAGCGCTCCAAATGAACACTTGCAGATTCTACAAAAAGAGTGTTTCAAAACTGCTCTTTCAAAAGAAGTGTTCAACTCTGTGGGGTGGATTCATACTACACAAAGCAGTTTCACAGAACGCTTGTGTTTAGTTTCTATGGGAAGATATTCCCGTTTCCAACGAAGGCCTGAAAGGGCTCCAAATAACCACTTGCAGATTCTGCAAAAATAGAGTTTCAAAACTGCTCTGTCAAAAGGAAGGCTTATCTCTCTGAGTTGAATGCAGACATCATAAAGAAGTTTCTGAGAATGCTTCTGCCTGGTTTATATGTGAAGACATTTCCTTTTCCACCATAGGCCTCAAAGCGCTCCAAATGAACACTTGCAGATTCTACAAAAAGAGTGTTTCATAACTGCTCTAGCAAAGGAAAGGTTCAACTCTGTGAGTTGAACACACACATCACAAAGCAGTTTGTGAGAATGCTTCTGTCCAGTTTTTATTGGAAGATATTCCCGATTCTAACAAAGGCCTGAAAGAGCTCCAAATATCCACTTGCAGATGCTGCAAAAAGACTCTTTCCAAACTGCTCCATGAAAAGGAAGGTTCAACTCTGTGAGTTGAATGCACACATCATAAAGAAGTTTCAAAGAATGCTTCTGTCTAGGTTTTATGTGAAGATATTTCCTTTTCCACCATAGGCCTCAAAGCGCTCCAAATGAACATTTGCAGATTCTACAAAAAGAATGTTTCAAAACTGCTCTTTCAAAAGAAGTGTTCAACTCTGTGGGTTGGATTCATACTTCACAAAGCAGTTTCACAGAACGCTTCTGTTTAGTATTTTTGGGAAGATATTCCCGTTTCCAACGAAGGCCTGAAAGGACTCCAAATATCCACTTGCAGATTCTGCAAAAACACAGTTTCAAAACTGCTCTATCAAAAGAAAGGCTTATCTCTCCGAGTTGAATGCACACATCATAAAGAGGTTTCTGAGAATGCTTCTGCCTGGTTTATAAGTGAAGATATTTCCTTTTCCACCATAGGCCTCAAAGCGCTCCAAATGAACACTTGCAGATTCTACAAAACGAGCGTTTCAAAACTCTTCTTTCAAAAGAAGTGTTCAACTCTGTGAGGTGGATTCATACTTCACAAAGCAGTTTCACAGAACGCTTCTGTTTAGTTTTTATGGGAAGATATTCCCGTTTCCAACGAAGGCCTGAAAGGGCTCCAAATATCCACTTGCAGATTCTGCCAAAACAGAGTTTCAAAACTGCTCTATCAAAAGGAAGGCTTATCGCTCCGAGTTGAATGCACACATCATAAAGAGTTTTCTGAGAATGCTTCTGCCTGGTTTATAAGTGAAGATATTTCCTTTTCCACCATAGGCCTCAAAGCGCTCCAAATGAACACTTGCAGATTCTACAAAAAGAGTGTTTCAAAACAGCTCTTTCAAAGGAAGTGTTCAACTCTGTGAGTTGGATTCATACTACACAAAGCAGTTTCACAGAACGCTTCTGTTTAGTTTTTATGGGAAGATATTCCCGTTTCCAACGAAGGCCTGAAAGGGCTCCAAATATCCACTTGCAAATTCTGCAAAAATAGAGTTTCAAAACTGCTCTGTCAAAAGGAAGGCTTATCTCTCTGAGTTGAATGCAGACATCATAAAGAGGTTTCTGAGAATGCTTCTGCCTGGTTTATATGTGAAGATATTTCCTTTTCCACCGTAGGCCTCAAAGCGCTCCAAATGAACACTTGCAGATTCTACAAAAAGAGTGTTTCATAACTGCTCTAGCAAAGGAAAGGTTCAACTCTGTGAGTTGAACACACACATCACAAAGCAGTTTGTGAGAATGCTTCTGTCCAGTTTTTAAGAGAAGATATTCCCGCTTCTAACAAAGGCCTGAAAGAGCTCCAAATATCCACTTGCAGATGCTGCAAAAAGACTCTTTCCAAACTGCTCCATGAAAAGGAAGGTTCAACTCTGTGAGTTGAATGCACACATCATAAAGAAGTTTCAAAGAATGCTTCTGTCTAGGTTTTATGTGAAGATATTTCCTTTTCCACCATAGGCCTCAAAGCGCTCCAAATGAACACTTGCAGATTCTACAAAAAGAGTGTTTCAAAACTGCTCTTTCAAAAGAAGTGTTCAACTCTGTGAGTTGGATTCATACTTCACAAAGCAGTTTCACAGAACGCTTCTGTTTAGTATTTGTGGGAAGATATTCCCGTTTCCAACGAAGGCCTGAAAGGACTCCAAATATCCACTTCCAGATTCTGCAAAAACACAGTTTCAAAACTGCTCTATCAAAAGGAAGGCTTATCTCTCCGAGTTGAATGCACACATCATAAAGAGGTTTCTGAGAATGCTTCTGCCTGGTTTATAAGTGAAGATATATCCTTTTCCACCATAGGCCTCAAAGCGCTCCAAATGAACACTTGCAGATTCTACAAAAAGAGTGTTTCAAAACTGCTCTTTCAAAAGAATTGTTCAACTCTGTGAGGTGGATTCAAACTTCACAAAGCAGTTTCACAGAACGCTTCTGTTTAGTTTCTATGGGAATATATTCCCGTTTCCAACGAAGGCCTGAAAGGGCTCCAAATAACCACTTGCAGATTCTGCAAAAATAGAGTTTCAAAACTGCTCTGTCAAAAGGAAGGCTTATCTCTCTGAGTTGAATGCAGACATCATAAAGAAGTTTCTGAGAATGCTTCTGTCTGGTTTATATGTGAAGATATTTCCTTTTCCACCATAGGCCTCAAAGCGCTCCAAATGAACACTTGCAGATTCTACAAAAAGAGTGTTTCATAACTGCTCTAGCAAAGGAAAGGTTCAACCCTGTGAGTTGAACACACACATCACAAAGCAGTTTGTGAGAATGCTTCTGTCCAGTTTTTATTGGAAGATATTCCCGCTTCTAACAAAGGCCTGAAAGAGCTCCAAATATCCACTTGCAGATGCTGCAAAAAGACTCTTTCCAAACTGCTCCATGAAAAGGAAGGTTCAACTCTGTGAGTTGAATGCACACATCATAAAGAAGTTTCAAAGAATGCTTCTGTCTAGGTTTTATGTGAAGATATTTCCTTTTCCACCATAGGCCTCAAAGCGCTCCAAATGAACACTTGCAGATTCTACAAAAAGAGTGTTTCAAAACTGCTCTTTCAAAAGAAGTGTTCAACTCTGTGAGTTGGATTCATACTTCACAAAGCAGTTTCACAGAACGCTTCTGTTTAGTATTTATGGGAGGATATTCCCGTTTCCAACGAAGGCCTGAAAGGACTCCAAATATCCACTTGCAGATTCTGCAAAAACACAGTTTCAAAACTGCTCTATCAAAAGGAAGGCTTATCTCTCCGAGTTGAATGCACACATCATAAAGAGGTTTCTGAGAATGCTTCTGCCTGGTTTATAAGTGAAGATATATCCTTTTCCACCATAGGCCTCAAAGCGCTCCAAATGAACACTTGCAGATTCTACAAAAAGAGTGTTTCAAAACTGCTCTTTCAAAAGAAGTGTTCAACTCTGTGGGGTGGATTCATACTACACAAAGCAGTTTCACAGAACGCTTGTGTTTAGTTTCTATAGGAAGATATTCCCGTTTCCAACGAAGGCCTGAAAGGGCTCCAAATAACCACTTGCAGATTCTGCAAAAATAGAGTTTCAAAACTGCTCTGTCAAAAGGAAGGCTTATCTCTCTGAGTTGAATGCAGACATCATAAAGAAGTTTCTGAGAATGCTTCTGCCTGGTTTATATGTGAAGACATTTCCTTTTCCACCATAGGCCTCAAAGCGCTCCAAATGAACACTTGCAGATTCTACAAAAAGAGTGTTTCATAACTGCTCTAGCAAAGGAAAGGTTCAACTCTGTGAGTTGAACACACACATCACAAAGCAGTTTGTGAGAATGCTTCTGTCCAGTTTTTATTGGAAGATATTCCCGCTTCTAACAAAGGCCTGAAAGAGCTCCAAATATCCACTTGCAGATGCTGCAAAAAGACTCTTTCCAAACTGCTCCATGAAAAGGAAGGTTCAACTCTGTGAGTTGAATGCACACATCATAAAGAAGTTTCAAAGAATGCTTCTGTCTAGGTTTTATGTGAAGATATTTCCTTTTCCACCATAGGCCTCAAAGCTCTCCAAATGAACACTTGCAGATTCTACAAAAAGAGTGTTTCAAAACTGCTCTTTCAAAAGAAGTGTTCAACTCTGTGAGTTGGATTCATACTTCACAAAGCAGTTTCACAGAACGCTTCTGTTTAGTATTTTTGGGAAGATATTCCCGTTTCCAACGAAGGCCTGAAAGGACTCCAAATATCCACTTGCAGATTCTGCAAAAACACAGTTTCAAAACTGCTCTATCAAAAGAAAGGCTTATCTCTCCGAGTTGAATGCACACATCATAAAGAGGTTTCTGAGAATGCTTCTGCCTGGTTTATAAGTGAAGATATTTCCTTTTCCACCATAGGCCTCAAAGCGCTCCAAATGAACACTTGCAGATTCTACAAAACGAGCGTTTCAAAACTCTTCTTTCAAAAGAAGTGTTCAACTCTGTTAGGTGGATTCATACTTCACAAAGCAGTTTCACAGAACGCTTCTGTTTAGTTTTTATGGGAAGATATTCCCGTTTCCAACGAAGGCCTGAAAGGGCTCCAAATATCCACTTGCAGATTCTGCCAAAACAGAGTTTCAAAACTGCTCTATCAAAAGGAAGGCTTATCGCTCCGAGTTGAATGCACACATCATAAAGAGTTTTCTGAGAATGCTTCTGCCTGGTTTATAAGTGAAGATATTTCCTTTTCCACCATAGGCCTCAAAGCGCTCCAAATGAACACTTGCAGATTCTACAAAAAGAGTGTTTCAAAACAGCTCTTTCAAAGGAAGTGTTCAACTCTGTGAGTTGGATTCATACTACACAAAGCAGTTTCACAGAACGCTTCTGTTTAGTTTTTATGGGAAGATATTCCCGTTTCCAACGAAGGCCTGAAAGGGCTCCAAATATCCACTTGCAAATTCTGCAAAAATAGAGTTTCAAAACTGCTCTGTCAAAAGGAAGGCTTATCTCTCTGAGTTGAATGCAGACATCATAAAGAGGTTTCTGAGAATGCTTCTGCCTGGTTTATATGTGAAGATATTTCCTTTTCCACCGTAGGCCTCAAAGCGCTCCAAATGAACACTTGCAGATTCTACAAAAAGAGTGTTTCATAACTGCTCTAGCAAAGGAAAGGTTCAACTCTGTGAGTTGAACACACACATCACAAAGCAGTTTGTGAGAATGCTTCTGTCCAGTTTTTATTGGAAGATATTCCCGCTTCTAACAAAGGCCTGAAAGAGCTCCAAATATCCACTTGCAGATGCTGCAAAAAGACTCTTTCCAAACTGCTCCATGAAAAGGAAGGTTCAACTCTGTGAGTTGAATGCACACATCATAAAGAAGTTTCAAAGAATGCTTCTGTCTAGGTTTTATGTGAAGATATTTCCTTTTCCACCATAGGCCTCAAAGCGCTCCAAATGAACATTTGCAGATTCTACAAAAAGAGTGTTTCAAAACTGCACTTTCAAAAGAAGTGTTCAACTCTGTGAGTTGGATTCATACTTCAAAAAGCAGTTTCACAGAACGCTTCTGTTTAGTATTTTTGGGAAGATATTCCCGTTTCCAACGAAGGCCTGAAAGGACTCCAAATATTCACTTGCAGATTCTGCAAAAACACAGTTTCAAAACTGCTCTATCAAAAGGAAGGCTTATCGCTCCGAGTTGAATGCACACATCATAAAGAGTTTTCTGAGAATGCTTCTGCCTGGTTTATAAGTGAAGATATTTCCTTTTCCACCATAGGCCTCAAAGCGCTCCAAATGAACACTTGCAGATTCTACAAAAAGAGTGTTTCAAAACAGCTCTTTCAAAGGAAGTGTTCAACTCTGTGAGTTGGATTCATACTACACAAAGCAGTTTCACAGAACGCTTCTGTTTAGTTTTTATGGGAAGATATTCCCGTTTCCAACGAAGGCCTGAAAGGGCTCCAAATATCCACTTGCAAATTCTGCAAAAATAGAGTTTCAAAACTGCTCTGTCAAAAGGAAGGCTTATCTCTCTGAGTTGAATGCAGACATCATAAAGAGGTTTCTGAGAATGCTTCTGCCTGGTTTATATGTGAAGATATTTCCTTTTCCACCGTAGGCCTCAAAGCGCTCCAAATGAACACTTGCAGATTCTACAAAAAGAGTGTTTCATAACTGCTCTAGCAAAGGAAAGGTTCAACTCTGTGAGTTGAACACACACATCACAAAGCAGTTTGTGAGAATGCTTCTGTCCAGTTTTTAAGAGAAGATATTCCCGCTTCTAACAAAGGCCTGAAAGAGCTCCAAATATCCACTTGCAGATGCTGCAAAAAGACTCTTTCCAAACTGCTCCATGAAAAGGAAGGTTCAACTCTGTGAGTTGAATGCACACATCATAAAGAAGTTTCAAAGAATGCTTCTGTCTAGGTTTTATGTGAAGATATTTCCTTTTCCACCATAGGCCTCAAAGCGCTCCAAATGAACACTTGCAGATTCTACAAAAAGAGTGTTTCAAAACTGCTCTTTCAAAAGAAGTGTTCAACTCTGTGAGTTGGATTCATACTTCACAAAGCAGTTTCACAGAACGCTTCTGTTTAGTATTTGTGGGAAGATATTCCCGTTTCCAACGAAGGCCTGAAAGGACTCCAAATATCCACTTCCAGATTCTGCAAAAACACAGTTTCAAAACTGCTCTATCAAAAGGAAGGCTTATCTCTCCGAGTTGAATGCACACATCATAAAGAGGTTTCTGAGAATGCTTCTGCCTGGTTTATAAGTGAAGATATATCCTTTTCCACCATAGGCCTCAAAGCGCTCCAAATGAACACTTGCAGATTCTACAAAAAGAGTGTTTCAAAACTGCTCTTTCAAAAGAATTGTTCAACTCTGTGAGGTGGATTCAAACTTCACAAAGCAGTTTCACAGAACGCTTCTGTTTAGTTTCTATGGGAATATATTCCCGTTTCCAACGAAGGCCTGAAAGGGCTCCAAATAACCACTTGCAGATTCTGCAAAAATAGAGTTTCAAAACTGCTCTGTCAAAAGGAAGGCTTATCTCTCTGAGTTGAATGCAGACATCATAAAGAAGTTTCTGAGAATGCTTCTGTCTGGTTTATATGTGAAGATATTTCCTTTTCCACCATAGGCCTCAAAGCGCTCCAAATGAACACTTGCAGATTCTACAAAAAGAGTGTTTCATAACTGCTCTAGCAAAGGAAAGGTTCAACCCTGTGAGTTGAACACACACATCACAAAGCAGTTTGTGAGAATGCTTCTGTCCAGTTTTTATTGGAAGATATTCCCGCTTCTAACAAAGGCCTGAAAGAGCTCCAAATATCCACTTGCAGATGCTGCAAAAAGACTCTTTCCAAACTGCTCCATGAAAAGGAAGGTTCAACTCTGTGAGTTGAATGCACACATCATAAAGAAGTTTCAAAGAATGCTTCTGTCTAGGTTTTATGTGAAGATATTTCCTTTTCCACCATAGGCCTCAAAGCGCTCCAAATGAACACTTGCAGATTCTACAAAAAGAGTGTTTCAAAACTGCTCTTTCAAAAGAAGTGTTCAACTCTGTGAGTTGGATTCATACTTCACAAAGCAGTTTCACAGAACGCTTCTGTTTAGTATTTATGGGAGGATATTCCCGTTTCCAACGAAGGCCTGAAAGGACTCCAAATATCCACTTGCAGATTCTGCAAAAACACAGTTTCAAAACTGCTCTATCAAAAGGAAGGCTTATCTCTCCGAGTTGAATGCACACATCATAAAGAGGTTTCTGAGAATGCTTCTGCCTGGTTTATAAGTGAAGATATATCCTTTTCCACCATAGGCCTCAAAGCGCTCCAAATGAACACTTGCAGATTCTACAAAAAGAGTGTTTCAAAACTGCTCTTTCAAAAGAAGTGTTCAACTCTGTGGGGTGGATTCATACTACACAAAGCAGTTTCACAGAACGCTTGTGTTTAGTTTCTATAGGAAGATATTCCCGTTTCCAACGAAGGCCTGAAAGGGCTCCAAATAACCACTTGCAGATTCTGCAAAAATAGAGTTTCAAAACTGCTCTGTCAAAAGGAAGGCTTATCTCTCTGAGTTGAATGCAGACATCATAAAGAAGTTTCTGAGAATGCTTCTGCCTGGTTTATATGTGAAGACATTTCCTTTTCCACCATAGGCCTCAAAGCGCTCCAAATGAACACTTGCAGATTCTACAAAAAGAGTGTTTCATAACTGCTCTAGCAAAGGAAAGGTTCAACTCTGTGAGTTGAACACACACATCACAAAGCAGTTTGTGAGAATGCTTCTGTCCAGTTTTTATTGGAAGATATTCCCGCTTCTAACAAAGGCCTGAAAGAGCTCCAAATATCCACTTGCAGATGCTGCAAAAAGACTCTTTCCAAACTGCTCCATGAAAAGGAAGGTTCAACTCTGTGAGTTGAATGCACACATCATAAAGAAGTTTCAAAGAATGCTTCTGTCTAGGTTTTATGTGAAGATATTTCCTTTTCCACCATAGGCCTCAAAGCTCTCCAAATGAACACTTGCAGATTCTACAAAAAGAGTGTTTCAAAACTGCTCTTTCAAAAGAAGTGTTCAACTCTGTGAGTTGGATTCATACTTCACAAAGCAGTTTCACAGAACGCTTCTGTTTAGTATTTTTGGGAAGATATTCCCGTTTCCAACGAAGGCCTGAAAGGACTCCAAATATCCACTTGCAGATTCTGCAAAAACACAGTTTCAAAACTGCTCTATCAAAAGAAAGGCTTATCTCTCCGAGTTGAATGCACACATCATAAAGAGGTTTCTGAGAATGCTTCTGCCTGGTTTATAAGTGAAGATATTTCCTTTTCCACCATAGGCCTCAAAGCGCTCCAAATGAACACTTGCAGATTCTACAAAACGAGCGTTTCAAAACTCTTCTTTCAAAAGAAGTGTTCAACTCTGTTAGGTGGATTCATACTTCACAAAGCAGTTTCACAGAACGCTTCTGTTTAGTTTTTATGGGAAGATATTCCCGTTTCCAACGAAGGCCTGAAAGGGCTCCAAATATCCACTTGCAGATTCTGCCAAAACAGAGTTTCAAAACTGCTCTATCAAAAGGAAGGCTTATCGCTCCGAGTTGAATGCACACATCATAAAGAGTTTTCTGAGAATGCTTCTGCCTGGTTTATAAGTGAAGATATTTCCTTTTCCACCATAGGCCTCAAAGCGCTCCAAATGAACACTTGCAGATTCTACAAAAAGAGTGTTTCAAAACAGCTCTTTCAAAGGAAGTGTTCAACTCTGTGAGTTGGATTCATACTACACAAAGCAGTTTCACAGAACGCTTCTGTTTAGTTTTTATGGGAAGATATTCCCGTTTCCAACGAAGGCCTGAAAGGGCTCCAAATATCCACTTGCAAATTCTGCAAAAATAGAGTTTCAAAACTGCTCTGTCAAAAGGAAGGCTTATCTCTCTGAGTTGAATGCAGACATCATAAAGAGGTTTCTGAGAATGCTTCTGCCTGGTTTATATGTGAAGATATTTCCTTTTCCACCGTAGGCCTCAAAGCGCTCCAAATGAACACTTGCAGATTCTACAAAAAGAGTGTTTCATAACTGCTCTAGCAAAGGAAAGGTTCAACTCTGTGAGTTGAACACACACATCACAAAGCAGTTTGTGAGAATGCTTCTGTCCAGTTTTTATTGGAAGATATTCCCGCTTCTAACAAAGGCCTGAAAGAGCTCCAAATATCCACTTGCAGATGCTGCAAAAAGACTCTTTCCAAACTGCTCCATGAAAAGGAAGGTTCAACTCTGTGAGTTGAATGCACACATCATAAAGAAGTTTCAAAGAATGCTTCTGTCTAGGTTTTATGTGAAGATATTTCCTTTTCCACCATAGGCCTCAAAGCGCTCCAAATGAACATTTGCAGATTCTACAAAAAGAGTGTTTCAAAACTGCACTTTCAAAAGAAGTGTTCAACTCTGTGAGTTGGATTCATACTTCAAAAAGCAGTTTCACAGAACGCTTCTGTTTAGTATTTTTGGGAAGATATTCCCGTTTCCAACGAAGGCCTGAAAGGACTCCAAATATTCACTTGCAGATTCTGCAAAAACACAGTTTCAAAACTGCTCTATCAAAAGAAAGGCTTATCTCTCCGAGTTGAATGCACACATCATAAAGAGGTTTCTGAGAATGCTTCTGCCTGGTTTATAAGTGAAGATATTTCCTTTTCCACCATAGGCCTCAAAGCGCTCCAAATGAACACTTGCAGATTCTACAAAACGAGCGTTTCAAAACTCTTCTTTCAAAAGAAGTGTTCAACTCTGTGAGGTGGATTCATACTTCACAAAGCAGTTTCACAGAACGCTTCTGTTTAGTTTTTATGGGAAGATATTCCCGTTTCCAACGAAGGCCTGAAAGGGCTCCAAATATCCACTTGCAGATTCTGCCAAAACAGAGTTTCCAAACTGCTCTATCAAAAGGAAGGCTTATCGCTCCGAGTTGAATGCACACATCATAAAGAGTTTTCTGAGAATGCTTCTGCCTGGTTAATAAGTGAAGATATTTCCTTTTCCACCATAGGCCTCAAAGCGCTCCAAATGAACACTTGCAGATTCTACAAAAAGAGTGTTTCAAAACAGCTCTTTCAAAGGAAGTGTTCAACTCTGTGAGTTGGATTCATACTACACAAAGCAGTTTCACAGAACTCTTCTGTTTAGTTTTTATGGGAAGATATTCCCGTTTCCAACGAAGGCCTGAAAGGGCTCCAAATATCCACTTGAAAATTCTGCAAAAATAGAGTTTCAAAACTGCTCTGTCAAAAGGAAGGCTTATCTCTCTGAGTTGAATGCAGACATCATAAAGAGGTTTCTGAGAATGCTTCTTCCTGGTTTATATGTGAAGATATTTCCTTTTCCACCGTAGGCCTCAAAGCGCTCCAAATGAACACTTGCAGATTCTACAAAAAGAGTGTTTCATAACTGCTCTAGCAAAGGAAAGGTTCAACTCTGTGAGTTGAACACACACATCACAAAGCAGTTTGTGAGAATGCTTCTGTCCAGTTTTTAAGAGAAGATATTCCCGCTTCTAACAAAGGCCTGAAAGAGCTCCAAATATCCACTTGCAGATGCTGCAAAAAGACTCTTTCCAAACTGCTCCATGAAAAGGAAGGTTCAACTCTGTGAGTTGAATGCACACATCATAAAGAAGTTTCAAAGAATGCTTCTGTCTAGGTTTTATGTGAAGATATTTCCTTTTCCACCATAGGCCTCAAAGCGCTCCAAATGAACATTTGCAGATTCTACAAAAAGAGTGTTTCAAAACTGCACTTTCAAAAGAAGAGTTCAACTCTGTGAGTTGGATTCATACTTCAAAAAGCAGTTTCACAGAACGCTTCTGTTTAGTATTTTTGGGAAGATATTCCCGTTTGCAACGAAGGCCTGAAAGGACTCCAAATATTCACTTGCAGATTCTGCAAAAACACAGTTTCAAAACTGCTCTATCAAAAGAAAGGCTTATCTCTCCGAGTTGAATGCACACATCATAAAGAGGTTTCTGAGAATGCTTCTGCCTGGTTTATAAGTGAAGATATTTCCTTTTCCACCATAGGCCTCAAAGCGCTCCAAATGAACACTTGCAGATTCTACAAAACGAGCGTTTCAAAACTCTTCTTTCAAAAGAAGTGTTCAACTCTGTGAGGTGGATTCATACTTCACAAAGCAGTTTCACAGAACGCTTCTGTTTAGTTTTTATGGGAAGATATTCCCGTTTCCAACGAAGGCCTGAAAGGGCTCCAAATATCCACTTGCAGATTCTGCCAAAACAGAGTTTCCAAACTGCTCTATCAAAAGGAAGGCTTATCGCTCCGAGTTGAATGCACACATCATAAAGAGTTTTCTGAGAATGCTTCTGCATGGTTAATAAGTGAAGATATTTCCTTTTCCACCATAGGCCTCAAAGCGCTCCAAATGAACACTTGCAGATTCTACAAAAAGAGTGTTTCAAAACAGCTCTTTCAAAGGAAGTGTTCAACTCTGTGAGTTGGATTCATACTACACAAAGCAGTTTCACAGAACTCTTCTGTTTAGTTTTTATGGGAAGATATTCCCGTTTCCATCGAAGGCCTGAAAGGGCTCCAAATATCCACTTGCAAATTCTGCAAAAATAGAGTTTCAAAACTGCTCTGTC
This sequence comes from Pongo pygmaeus, assembly GCF_028885625.2. NCBI lineage: Eukaryota > Metazoa > Chordata > Mammalia > Primates > Hominidae > Pongo > Pongo pygmaeus. The sequence goes on from NC_085930.1 coordinate 25,473,796, forward strand.
AAAAGGAAGGCTTATCTCTCTGAGTTGAATGCAGACATCATAAAGAGGTTTCTGAGAATGCTTCTTCCTGGTTTATATGTGAAGATATTTCCTTTTCCACCGTAGGCCTCAAAGCGCTCCAAATGAACACTTGCAGATTCTACAAAAAGAGTGTTTCTTAACTGCTCTAGCAAAGGAAAGGTTCAACTCTGTGAGTTGAACACACACATCACAAAGCAGTTTGTGAGAATGCTTCTGTCCAGTTTTTAAGAGAAGATATTCCCGCTTCTAACAAAGGCCTGAAAGAGCTCCAAATATCCACTTGCAGATGCTGCAAAAAGACTCTTTCCAAACTGCTCCATGAAAAGGAAGGTTCAACTCTGTGAGTTGAATGCACACATCATAAAGAAGTTTCAAAGAATGCTTCTGTCTAGGTTTTATGTGAAGATATTTCCTTTTCCACCATAGGCCTCAAAGCGCTCCAAATGAACACTTGCAGATTCTACAAAAAGAGTGTTTCAAAACTGCTCTTTCAAAAGAAGTGTTCAACTCTGTGAGTTGGATTCATACTTCACAAAGCAGTTTCACAGAACGCTTCTGTTTAGTATTTGTGGGAAGATATTCCCGTTTCCAACGAAGGCCTGAAAGGACTCCAAATATCCACTTCCAGATTCTGCAAAAACACAGTTTCAAAACTGCTCTATCAAAAGGAAGGCTTATCGCTCCGAGTTGAATGCACACATCATAAAGAGGTTTCTGAGAATGCTTCTGCCTGGTTTATAAGTGAAGATATATCCTTTTCCACCATAGGCCTCAAAGCGCTCCAAATGAACACTTGCAGATTCTACAAAAAGAGTGTTTCAAAACTGCTCTTTCAAAAGAATTGTTCAACTCTGTGAGGTGGATTCAAACTTCACAAAGCAGTTTCACAGAACGCTTCTGTTTAGTTTCTATGGGAATATATTCCCGTTTCCAACGAAGGCCTGAAAGGGCTCCAAATAACCACTTGCAGATTCTGCAAAAATAGAGTTTCAAAACTGCTCTGTCAAAAGGAAGGCTTATCTCTCTGAGTTGAATGCAGACATTATAAAGAAGTTTCTGAGAATGCTTCTGTCTGGTTTATATGTGAAGATATTTCCTTTTCCACCATAGGCCTCAAAGCGCTCCAAATGAACACTTGCAGATTCTACAAAAAGAGTGTTTCATAACTGCTCTAGCAAAGGAAAGGTTCAACTCTGTGAGTTGAACACACACATCACAAAGCAGTTTGTGAGAATGCTTCTGTCCAGTTTTTATTGGAAGATATTCCCGCTTCTAACAAAGGCCTGAAAGAGCTCCAAATATCCACTTGCAGATGCTGCAAAAAGACTCTTTCCAAACTGCTCCATGAAAAGGAAGGTTCAACTCTGTGAGTTGAATGCACACATCATAAAGAAGTTTCAAAGAATATTTCTGTCTAGGTTTTATGTGAAGATATTTCCTTTTCCACCATAGGCCTCAAAGCGCTCCAAATGAACACTTGCAGATTCTACAAAAAGAGTGTTTCAAAACTGCTCTTTCAAAAGAAGTGTTCAACTCTGTGAGTTGGATTCATACTTCACAAAGCAGTTTCACAGAACGCTTCTGTTTAGTATTTATGGGAGGATATTCCCGTTTCCAACGAAGGCCTGAAAGGACTCCAAATATCCACTTGCAGATTCTGCAAAAACACAGTTTCAAAACTGCTCTATCAAAAGGAAGGCTTATCTCTCCGAGTTGAATGCACACATCATAAAGAGGTTTCTGAGAATGCTTCTGCCTGGTTTATAAGTGAAGATATATCCTTTTCCACCATAGGCCTCAAAGCGCTCCAAATGAACACTTGCAGATTCTACAAAAAGAGTGTTTCAAAACTGCTCTTTCAAAAGAAGTGTTCAACTCTGTGGGGTGGATTCATACTACACAAAGCAGTTTCACAGAACGCTTGTGTTTAGTTTCTATGGGAAGATATTCCCGTTTCCAACGAAGGCCTGAAAGGGCTCCAAATAACCACTTGCAGATTCTGCAAAAATAGAGTTTCAAAACTGCTCTGTCAAAAGGAAGGCTTATCTCTCTGAGTTGAATGCAGACATCATAAAGAAGTTTCTGAGAATGCTTCTGCCTGGTTTATATGTGAAGACATTTCCTTTTCCACCATAGGCCTCAAAGCGCTCCAAATGAACACTTGCAGATTCTACAAAAAGAGTGTTTCATAACTGCTCTAGCAAAGGAAAGGTTCAACTCTGTGAGTTGAACACACACATCACAAAGCAGTTTGTGAGAATGCTTCTGTCCAGTTTTTATTGGAAGATATTCCCGATTCTAACAAAGGCCTGAAAGAGCTCCAAATATCCACTTGCAGATGCTGCAAAAAGACTCTTTCCAAACTGCTCCATGAAAAGGAATGTTCAACTCTGTGAGTTGAATGCACACATCATAAAGAAGTTTCAAAGAATGCTTCTGTCTAGGTTTTATGTGAAGATATTTCCTTTTCCACCATAGGCCTCAAAGCGCTCCAAATGAACATTTGCAGATTCTACAAAAAGAGTGTTTCAAAACTGCTCTTTCAAAAGAAGTGTTCAACTCTGTGAGTTGGATTCATACTTCACAAAGCAGTTTCACAGAACGCTTCTGTTTAGTATTTTTGGGAAGATATTCCCGTTTCCAACGAAGGCCTGAAAGGACTCCAAATATCCACTTGCAGATTCTGCAAAAACACAGTTTCAAAACTGCTCTATCAAAAGAAAGGCTTATCTCTCCGAGTTGAATGCACACATCATAAAGAGGTTTCTGAGAATGCTTCTGCCTGGTTTATAAGTGAAGATATTTCCTTTTCCACCATAGGCCTCAAAGCGCTCCAAATGAACACTTGCAGATTCTACAAAACGAGCGTTTCAAAACTCTTCTTTCAAAAGAAGTGTTCAACTCTGTGAGGTGGATTCATACTTCACAAAGCAGTTTCACAGAACGCTTCTGTTTAGTTTTTATGGGAAGATATTCCCGTTTCCAACGAAGGCCTGAAAGGGCTCCAAATATCCACTTGCAGATTCTGCCAAAACAGAGTTTCAAAACTGCTCTATCAAAAGGAAGGCTTATCGCTCCGAGTTGAATGCACACATCATAAAGAGTTTTCTGAGAATGCTTCTGCCTGGTTTATAAGTGAAGATATTTCCTTTTCCACCATAGGCCTCAAAGCGCTCCAAATGAACACTTGCAGATTCTACAAAAAGAGTGTTTCAAAACAGCTCTTTCAAAGGAAGTGTTCAACTCTGTGAGTTGGATTCATACTACACAAAGCAGTTTCACAGAACGCTTCTGTTTAGTTTTTATGGGAAGATATTCCCGTTTCCAACGAAGGCCTGAAAGGGCTCCAAATATCCACTTGCAAATTCTGCAAAAATAGAGTTTCAAAACTGCTCTGTCAAAAGGAAGGCTTATCTCTCTGAGTTGAATGCAGACATCATAAAGAGGTTTCTGAGAATGCTTCTGCCTGGTTTATATGTGAAGATATTTCCTTTTCCACCGTAGGCCTCAAAGCGCTCCAAATGAACACTTGCAGATTCTACAAAAAGAGTGTTTCATAACTGCTCTAGCAAAGGAAAGGTTCAACTCTGTGAGTTGAACACACACATCACAAAGCAGTTTGTGAGAATGCTTCTGTCCAGTTTTTATTGGAAGATATTCCCGCTTCTAACAAAGGCCTGAAAGAGCTCCAAATATCCACTTGCAGATGCTGCAAAAAGACTCTTTCCAAACTGCTCCATGAAAAGGAAGGTTCAACTCTGTGAGTTGAATGCACACATCATAAAGAAGTTTCAAAGAATGCTTCTGTCTAGGTTTTATGTGAAGATATTTCCTTTTCCACCATAGGCCTCAAAGCGCTCCAAATGAACATTTGCAGATTCTACAAAAAGAGTGTTTCAAAACTGCACTTTCAAAAGAAGTGTTCAACTCTGTGAGTTGGATTCATACTTCAAAAAGCAGTTTCACAGAACGCTTCTGTTTAGTATTTTTGGGAAGATATTCCCGTTTCCAACGAAGGCCTGAAAGGACTCCAAATATTCACTTGCAGATTCTGCAAAAACACAGTTTCAAAACTGCTCTATCAAAAGAAAGGCTTATCTCTCCGAGTTGAATGCACACATCATAAAGAGGTTTCTGAGAATGCTTCTGCCTGGTTTATAAGTGAAGATATTTCCTTTTCCACCATAGGCCTCAAAGCGCTCCAAATGAACACTTGCAGATTCTACAAAACGAGCGTTTCAAAACTCTTCTTTCAAAAGAAGTGTTCAACTCTGTGAGGTGGATTCATACTTCACAAAGCAGTTTCACAGAACGCTTCTGTTTAGTTTTTATGGGAAGATATTCCCGTTTCCAACGAAGGCCTGAAAGGGCTCCAAATATCCACTTGCAGATTCTGCCAAAACAGAGTTTCCAAACTGCTCTATCAAAAGGAAGGCTTATCGCTCCGAGTTGAATGCACACATCATAAAGAGTTTTCTGAGAATGCTTCTGCCTGGTTAATAAGTGAAGATATTTCCTTTTCCACCATAGGCCTCAAAGCGCTCCAAATGAACACTTGCAGATTCTACAAAAAGAGTGTTTCAAAACAGCTCTTTCAAAGGAAGTGTTCAACTCTGTGAGTTGGATTCATACTACACAAAGCAGTTTCACAGAACGCTTCTGTTTAGTTTTTATGGGAAGATATTCCCGTTTCCAACGAAGGCCTGAAAGGGCTCCAAATATCCACTTGCAAATTCTGCAAAAATAGAGTTTCAAAACTGCTCTGTCAAAAGGAAGGCTTATCTCTCTGAGTTGAATGCAGACATCATAAAGAGGTTTCTGAGAATGCTTCTTCCTGGTTTATATGTGAAGATATTTCCTTTTCCACCGTAGGCCTCAAAGCGCTCCAAATGAACACTTGCAGATTCTACAAAAAGAGTGTTTCTTAACTGCTCTAGCAAAGGAAAGGTTCAACTCTGTGAGTTGAACACACACATCACAAAGCAGTTTGTGAGAATGCTTCTGTCCAGTTTTTAAGAGAAGATATTCCCGCTTCTAACAAAGGCCTGAAAGAGCTCCAAATATCCACTTGCAGATGCTGCAAAAAGACTCTTTCCAAACTGCTCCATGAAAAGGAAGGTTCAACTCTGTGAGTTGAATGCACACATCATAAAGAAGTTTCAAAGAATGCTTCTGTCTAGGTTTTATGTGAAGATATTTCCTTTTCCACCATAGGCCTCAAAGCGCTCCAAATGAACACTTGCAGATTCTACAAAAAGAGTGTTTCAAAACTGCTCTTTCAAAAGAAGTGTTCAACTCTGTGAGTTGGATTCATACTTCACAAAGCAGTTTCACAGAACGCTTCTGTTTAGTATTTGTGGGAAGATATTCCCGTTTCCAACGAAGGCCTGAAAGGACTCCAAATATCCACTTCCAGATTCTGCAAAAACACAGTTTCAAAACTGCTCTATCAAAAGGAAGGCTTATCGCTCCGAGTTGAATGCACACATCATAAAGAGGTTTCTGAGAATGCTTCTGCCTGGTTTATAAGTGAAGATATATCCTTTTCCACCATAGGCCTCAAAGCGCTCCAAATGAACACTTGCAGATTCTACAAAAAGAGTGTTTCAAAACTGCTCTTTCAAAAGAATTGTTCAACTCTGTGAGGTGGATTCAAACTTCACAAAGCAGTTTCACAGAACGCTTCTGTTTAGTTTCTATGGGAATATATTCCCGTTTCCAACGAAGGCCTGAAAGGGCTCCAAATAACCACTTGCAGATTCTGCAAAAATAGAGTTTCAAAACTGCTCTGTCAAAAGGAAGGCTTATCTCTCTGAGTTGAATGCAGACATCATAAAGAAGTTTCTGAGAATGCTTCTGTCTGGTTTATATGTGAAGATATTTCCTTTTCCACCATAGGCCTCAAAGCTCTCCAAATGAACACTTGCAGATTCTACAAAAAGAGTGTTTCATAACTGCTCTAGCAAAGGAAAGGTTCAACCCTGTGAGTTGAACACACACATCACAAAGCAGTTTGTGAGAATGCTTCTGTCCAGTTTTTATTGGAAGATATTCCCGCTTCTAACAAAGGCCTGAAAGAGCTCCAAATATCCACTTGCAGATGCTGCAAAAAGACTCTTTCCAAACTGCTCCATGAAAAGGAAGGTTCAACTCTGTGAGTTGAATGCACACATCATAAAGAAGTTTCAAAGAATATTTCTGTCTAGGTTTTATGTGAAGATATTTCCTTTTCCACCATAGGCCTCAAAGCGCTCCAAATGAACACTTGCAGATTCTACAAAAAGAGTGTTTCAAAACTGCTCTTTCAAAAGAAGTGTTCAACTCTGTGAGTTGGATTCATACTTCACAAAGCAGTTTCACAGAACGCTTCTGTTTAGTATTTATGGGAGGATATTCCCGTTTCCAACGAAGGCCTGAAAGGACTCCAAATATCCACTTGCAGATTCTGCAAAAACACAGTTTCAAAACTGCTCTATCAAAAGGAAGGCTTATCTCTCCGAGTTGAATGCACACATCATAAAGAGGTTTCTGAGAATGCTTCTGCCTGGTTTATAAGTGAAGATATATCCTTTTCCACCATAGGCCTCAAAGCGCTCCAAATGAACACTTGCAGATTCTACAAAAAGAGGGTTTCAAAACTGCTCTTTCAAAAGAAGTGTTCAACTCTGTGGGGTGGATTCATACTACACAAAGCAGTTTCACAGAACGCTTGTGTTTAGTTTCTATGGGAAGATATTCCCGTTTCCAACGAAGGCCTGAAAGGGCTCCAAATAACCACTTGCAGATTCTGCAAAAATAGAGTTTCAAAACTGCTCTGTCAAAAGGAAGGCTTATCTCTCTGAGTTGAATGCAGACATCATAAAGAAGTTTCTGAGAATGCTTCTGCCTGGTTTATATGTGAAGACATTTCCTTTTCCACCATAGGCCTCAAAGCGCTCCAAATGAACACTTGCAGATTCTACAAAAAGAGTGTTTCATAACTGCTCTAGCAAAGGAAAGGTTCAACTCTGTGAGTTGAACACACACATCACAAAGCAGTTTGTGAGAATGCTTCTGTCCAGTTTTTATTGGAAGATATTCCCGCTTCTAACAAAGGCCTGAAAGAGCTCCAAATATCCACTTGCAGATGCTGCAAAAAGACTCTTTCCAAACTGCTCCATGAAAAGGAAGGTTCAACTCTGTGAGTTGAATGCACACATCATAAAGAAGTTTCAAAGAATGCTTCTGTCTAGGTTTTATGTGAAGATATTTCCTTTTCCACCATAGGCCTCAAAGCGCTCCAAATGAACATTTGCAGATTCTACAAAAAGAGTGTTTCAAAACTGCACTTTCAAAAGAAGTGTTCAACTCTGTGAGTTGGATTCATACTTCAAAAAGCAGTTTCACAGAACGCTTCTGTTTAGTATTTTTGGGAAGATATTCCCGTTTCCAACGAAGGCCTGAAAGGACTCCAAATATTCACTTGCAGATTCTGCAAAAACACAGTTTCAAAACTGCTCTATCAAAAGAAAGGCTTATCTCTCCGAGTTGAATGCACACATCATAAAGAGGTTTCTGAGAATGCTTCTGCCTGGTTTATAAGTGAAGATATTTCCTTTTCCACCATAGGCCTCAAAGCGCTCCAAATGAACACTTGCAGATTCTACAAAACGAGCGTTTCAAAACTCTTCTTTCAAAAGAAGTGTTCAACTCTGTGAGGTGGATTCATACTTCACAAAGCAGTTTCACAGAACGCTTCTGTTTAGTTTTTATGGGAAGATATTCCCGTTTCCAACGAAGGCCTGAAAGGGCTCCAAATATCCACTTGCAGATTCTGCCAAAACAGAGTTTCCAAACTGCTCTATCAAAAGGAAGGCTTATCGCTCCGAGTTGAATGCACACATCATAAAGAGTTTTCTGAGAATGCTTCTGCCTGGTTAATAAGTGAAGATATTTCCTTTTCCACCATAGGCCTCAAAGCGCTCCAAATGAACACTTGCAGATTCTACAAAAAGAGTGTTTCAAAACAGCTCTTTCAAAGGAAGTGTTCAACTCTGTGAGTTGGATTCATACTACACAAAGCAGTTTCACAGAACTCTTCTGTTTAGTTTTTATGGGAAGATATTCCCGTTTCCAACGAAGGCCTGAAAGGGCTCCAAATATCCACTTGAAAATTCTGCAAAAATAGAGTTTCAAAACTGCTCTGTCAAAAGGAAGGCTTATCTCTCTGAGTTGAATGCAGACATCATAAAGAGGTTTCTGAGAATGCTTCTTCCTGGTTTATATGTGAAGATATTTCCTTTTCCACCGTAGGCCTCAAAGCGCTCCAAATGAACACTTGCAGATTCTACAAAAAGAGTGTTTCATAACTGCTCTAGCAAAGGAAAGGTTCAACTCTGTGAGTTGAACACACACATCACAAAGCAGTTTGTGAGAATGCTTCTGTCCAGTTTTTAAGAGAAGATATTCCCGCTTCTAACAAAGGCCTGAAAGAGCTCCAAATATCCACTTGCAGATGCTGCAAAAAGACTCTTTCCAAACTGCTCCATGAAAAGGAAGGTTCAACTCTGTGAGTTGAATGCACACATCATAAAGAAGTTTCAAAGAATGCTTCTGTCTAGGTTTTATGTGAAGATATTTCCTTTTCCACCATAGGCCTCAAAGCGCTCCAAATGAACATTTGCAGATTCTACAAAAAGAGTGTTTCAAAACTGCACTTTCAAAAGAAGAGTTCAACTCTGTGAGTTGGATTCATACTTCAAAAAGCAGTTTCACAGAACGCTTCTGTTTAGTATTTTTGGGAAGATATTCCCGTTTCCAACGAAGGCCTGAAAGGACTCCAAATATTCACTTGCAGATTCTGCAAAAACACAGTTTCAAAACTGCTCTATCAAAAGAAAGGCTTATCTCTCCGAGTTGAATGCACACATCATAAAGAGGTTTCTGAGAATGCTTCTGCCTGGTTTATAAGTGAAGATATTTCCTTTTCCACCATAGGCCTCAAAGCGCTCCAAATGAACACTTGCAGATTCTACAAAACGAGCGTTTCAAAACTCTTCTTTCAAAAGAAGTGTTCAACTCTGTGAGGTGGATTCATACTTCACAAAGCAGTTTCACAGAACGCTTCTGTTTAGTTTTTATGGGAAGATATTCCCGTTTCCAACGAAGGCCTGAAAGGGCTCCAAATATCCACTTGCAGATTCTGCCAAAACAGAGTTTCCAAACTGCTCTATCAAAAGGAAGGCTTATCGCTCCGAGTTGAATGCACACATCATAAAGAGTTTTCTGAGAATGCTTCTGCCTGGTTAATAAGTGAAGATATTTCCTTTTCCACCATAGGCCTCAAAGCGCTCCAAATGAACACTTGCAGATTCTACAAAAAGAGTGTTTCAAAACAGCTCTTTCAAAGGAAGTGTTCAACTCTGTGAGTTGGATTCATACTACACAAAGCAGTTTCACAGAACTCTTCTGTTTAGTTTTTATGGGAAGATATTCCCGTTTCCATCGAAGGCCTGAAAGGGCTCCAAATATCCACTTGCAAATTCTGCAAAAATAGAGTTTCAAAACTGCTCTGTCAAAAGGAAGGCTTATCTCTCTGAGTTGAATGCAGACATCATAAAGAGGTTTCTGAGAATGCTTCTTCCTGGTTTATATGTGAAGATATTTCCTTTTCCACCGTAGGCCTCAAAGCGCTCCAAATGAACACTTGCAGATTCTACAAAAAGAGTGTTTCTTAACTGCTCTAGCAAAGGAAAGGTTCAACTCTGTGAGTTGAACACACACATCACAAAGCAGTTTGTGAGAATGCTTCTGTCCAGTTTTTAAGAGAAGATATTCCCGCTTCTAACAAAGGCCTGAAAGAGCTCCAAATATCCACTTGCAGATGCTGCAAAAAGACTCTTTCCAAACTGCTCCATGAAAAGGAAGGTTCAACTCTGTGAGTTGAATGCACACATCATAAAGAAGTTTCAAAGAATGCTTCTGTCTAGGTTTTATGTGAAGATATTTCCTTTTCCACCATAGGCCTCAAAGCGCTCCAAATGAACACTTGCAGATTCTACAAAAAGAGTGTTTCAAAACTGCTCTTTCAAAAGAAGTGTTCAACTCTGTGAGTTGGATTCATACTTCACAAAGCAGTTTCACAGAACGCTTCTGTTTAGTATTTGTGGGAAGATATTCCCGTTTCCAACGAAGGCCTGAAAGGACTCCAAATATCCACTTCCAGATTCTGCAAAAACACAGTTTCAAAACTGCTCTATCAAAAGGAAGGCTTATCGCTCCGAGTTGAATGCACACATCATAAAGAGGTTTCTGAGAATGCTTCTGCCTGGTTTATAAGTGAAGATATATCCTTTTCCACCATAGGCCTCAAAGCGCTCCAAATGAACACTTGCAGATTCTACAAAAAGAGTGTTTCAAAACTGCTCTTTCAAAAGAATTGTTCAACTCTGTGAGGTGGATTCAAACTTCACAAAGCAGTTTCACAGAACGCTTCTGTTTAGTTTCTATGGGAATATATTCCCGTTTCCAACGAAGGCCTGAAAGGGCTCCAAATAACCACTTGCAGATTCTGCAAAAATAGAGTTTCAAAACTGCTCTGTCAAAAGGAAGGCTTATCTCTCTGAGTTGAATGCAGACATTATAAAGAAGTTTCTGAGAATGCTTCTGTCTGGTTTATATGTGAAGATATTTCCTTTTCCACCATAGGCCTCAAAGCGCTCCAAATGAACACTTGCAGATTCTACAAAAAGAGTGTTTCATAACTGCTCTAGCAAAGGAAAGGTTCAACTCTGTGAGTTGAACACACACATCACAAAGCAGTTTGTGAGAATGCTTCTGTCCAGTTTTTATTGGAAGATATTCCCGCTTCTAACAAAGGCCTGAAAGAGCTCCAAATATCCACTTGCAGATGCTGCAAAAAGACTCTTTCCAAACTGCTCCATGAAAAGGAAGGTTCAACTCTGTGAGTTGAATGCACACATCATAAAGAAGTTTCAAAGAATATTTCTGTCTAGGTTTTATGTGAAGATATTTCCTTTTCCACCATAGGCCTCAAAGCGCTCCAAATGAACACTTGCAGATTCTACAAAAAGAGTGTTTCAAAACTGCTCTTTCAAAAGAAGTGTTCAACTCTGTGAGTTGGATTCATACTTCACAAAGCAGTTTCACAGAACGCTTCTGTTTAGTATTTATGGGAGGATATTCCCGTTTCCAACGAAGGCCTGAAAGGACTCCAAATATCCACTTGCAGATTCTGCAAAAACACAGTTTCAAAACTGCTCTATCAAAAGGAAGGCTTATCTCTCCGAGTTGAATGCACACATCATAAAGAGGTTTCTGAGAATGCTTCTGCCTGGTTTATAAGTGAAGATATATCCTTTTCCACCATAGGCCTCAAAGCGCTCCAAATGAACACTTGCAGATTCTACAAAAAGAGTGTTTCAAAACTGCTCTTTCAAAAGAAGTGTTCAACTCTGTGGGGTGGATTCATACTACACAAAGCAGTTTCACAGAACGCTTGTGTTTAGTTTCTATGGGAAGATATTCCCGTTTCCAACGAAGGCCTGAAAGGGCTCCAAATAACCACTTGCAGATTCTGCAAAAATAGAGTTTCAAAACTGCTCTGTCAAAAGGAAGGCTTATCTCTCTGAGTTGAATGCAGACATCATAAAGAAGTTTCTGAGAATGCTTCTGCCTGGTTTATATGTGAAGACATTTCCTTTTCCACCATAGGCCTCAAAGCGCTCCAAATGAACACTTGCAGATTCTACAAAAAGAGTGTTTCATAACTGCTCTAGCAAAGGAAAGGTTCAACTCTGTGAGTTGAACACACACATCACAAAGCAGTTTGTGAGAATGCTTCTGTCCAGTTTTTATTGGAAGATATTCCCGATTCTAACAAAGGCCTGAAAGAGCTCCAAATATCCACTTGCAGATGCTGCAAAAAGACTCTTTCCAAACTGCTCCATGAAAAGGAATGTTCAACTCTGTGAGTTGAATGCACACATCATAAAGAAGTTTCAAAGAATGCTTCTGTCTAGGTTTTATGTGAAGATATTTCCTTTTCCACCATAGGCCTCAAAGCGCTCCAAATGAACATTTGCAGATTCTACAAAAAGAGTGTTTCAAAACTGCTCTTTCAAAAGAAGTGTTCAACTCTGTGAGTTGGATTCATACTTCACAAAGCAGTTTCACAGAACGCTTCTGTTTAGTATTTTTGGGAAGATATTCCCGTTTCCAACGAAGGCCTGAAAGGACTCCAAATATCCACTTGCAGATTCTGCAAAAACACAGTTTCAAAACTGCTCTATCAAAAGAAAGGCTTATCTCTCCGAGTTGAATGCACACATCATAAAGAGGTTTCTGAGAATGCTTCTGCCTGGTTTATAAGTGAAGATATTTCCTTTTCCACCATAGGCCTCAAAGCGCTCCAAATGAACACTTGCAGATTCTACAAAACGAGCGTTTCAAAACTCTTCTTTCAAAAGAAGTGTTCAACTCTGTGAGGTGGATTCATACTTCACAAAGCAGTTTCACAGAACGCTTCTGTTTAGTTTTTATGGGAAGATATTCCCGTTTCCAACGAAGGCCTGAAAGGGCTCCAAATATCCACTTGCAGATTCTGCCAAAACAGAGTTTCAAAACTGCTCTATCAAAAGGAAGGCTTATCGCTCCGAGTTGAATGCACACATCATAAAGAGTTTTCTGAGAATGCTTCTGCCTGGTTTATAAGTGAAGATATTTCCTTTTCCACCATAGGCCTCAAAGCGCTCCAAATGAACACTTGCAGATTCTACAAAAAGAGTGTTTCAAAACAGCTCTTTCAAAGGAAGTGTTCAACTCTGTGAGTTGGATTCATACTACACAAAGCAGTTTCACAGAACGCTTCTGTTTAGTTTTTATGGGAAGATATTCCCGTTTCCAACGAAGGCCTGAAAGGGCTCCAAATATCCACTTGCAAATTCTGCAAAAATAGAGTTTCAAAACTGCTCTGTCAAAAGGAAGGCTTATCTCTCTGAGTTGAATGCAGACATCATAAAGAGGTTTCTGAGAATGCTTCTGCCTGGTTTATATGTGAAGATATTTCCTTTTCCACCGTAGGCCTCAAAGCGCTCCAAATGAACACTTGCAGATTCTACAAAAAGAGTGTTTCATAACTGCTCTAGCAAAGGAAAGGTTCAACTCTGTGAGTTGAACACACACATCACAAAGCAGTTTGTGAGAATGCTTCTGTCCAGTTTTTATTGGAAGATATTCCCGCTTCTAACAAAGGCCTGAAAGAGCTCCAAATATCCACTTGCAGATGCTGCAAAAAGACTCTTTCCAAACTGCTCCATGAAAAGGAAGGTTCAACTCTGTGAGTTGAATGCACACATCATAAAGAAGTTTCAAAGAATGCTTCTGTCTAGGTTTTATGTGAAGATATTTCCTTTTCCACCATAGGCCTCAAAGCGCTCCAAATGAACATTTGCAGATTCTACAAAAAGAGTGTTTCAAAACTGCACTTTCAAAAGAAGTGTTCAACTCTGTGAGTTGGATTCATACTTCAAAAAGCAGTTTCACAGAACGCTTCTGTTTAGTATTTTTGGGAAGATATTCCCGTTTCCAACGAAGGCCTGAAAGGACTCCAAATATTCACTTGCAGATTCTGCAAAAACACAGTTTCAAAACTGCTCTATCAAAAGAAAGGCTTATCTCTCCGAGTTGAATGCACACATCATAAAGAGGTTTCTGAGAATGCTTCTGCCTGGTTTATAAGTGAAGATATTTCCTTTTCCACCATAGGCCTCAAAGCGCTCCAAATGAACACTTGCAGATTCTACAAAACGAGCGTTTCAAAACTCTTCTTTCAAAAGAAGTGTTCAACTCTGTGAGGTGGATTCATACTTCACAAAGCAGTTTCACAGAACGCTTCTGTTTAGTTTTTATGGGAAGATATTCCCGTTTCCAACGAAGGCCTGAAAGGGCTCCAAATATCCACTTGCAGATTCTGCCAAAACAGAGTTTCCAAACTGCTCTATCAAAAGGAAGGCTTATCGCTCCGAGTTGAATGCACACATCATAAAGAGTTTTCTGAGAATGCTTCTGCCTGGTTAATAAGTGAAGATATTTCCTTTTCCACCATAGGCCTCAAAGCGCTCCAAATGAACACTTGCAGATTCTACAAAAAGAGTGTTTCAAAACAGCTCTTTCAAAGGAAGTGTTCAACTCTGTGAGTTGGATTCATACTACACAAAGCAGTTTCACAGAACGCTTCTGTTTAGTTTTTATGGGAAGATATTCCCGTTTCCAACGAAGGCCTGAAAGGGCTCCAAATATCCACTTGCAAATTCTGCAAAAATAGAGTTTCAAAACTGCTCTGTCAAAAGGAAGGCTTATCTCTCTGAGTTGAATGCAGACATCATAAAGAGGTTTCTGAGAATGCTTCTTCCTGGTTTATATGTGAAGATATTTCCTTTTCCACCGTAGGCCTCAAAGCGCTCCAAATGAACACTTGCAGATTCTACAAAAAGAGTGTTTCATAACTGCTCTAGCAAAGGAAAGGTTCAACTCTGTGAGTTGAACACACACATCACAAAGCAGTTTGTGAGAATGCTTCTGTCCAGTTTTTAAGAGAAGATATTCCCGCTTCTAACAAAGGCCTGAAAGAGCTCCAAATATCCACTTGCAGATGCTGCAAAAAGACTCTTTCCAAACTGCTCCATGAAAAGGAAGGTTCAACTCTGTGAGTTGAATGCACACATCATAAAGAAGTTTCAAAGAATGCTTCTGTCTAGGTTTTATGTGAAGATATTTCCTTTTCCACCATAGGCCTCAAAGCGCTCCAAATGAACACTTGCAGATTCTACAAAAAGAGTGTTTCAAAACTGCTCTTTCAAAAGAAGTGTTCAACTCTGTGAGTTGGATTCATACTTCACAAAGCAGTTTCACAGAACGCTTCTGTTTAGTATTTGTGGGAAGATATTCCCGTTTCCAACGAAGGCCTGAAAGGACTCCAAATATCCACTTCCAGATTCTGCAAAAACACAGTTTCAAAACTGCTCTATCAAAAGGAAGGCTTATCGCTCCGAGTTGAATGCACACATCATAAAGAGGTTTCTGAGAATGCTTCTGCCTGGTTTATAAGTGAAGATATATCCTTTTCCACCATAGGCCTCAAAGCGCTCCAAATGAACACTTGCAGATTCTACAAAAAGAGTGTTTCAAAACTGCTCTTTCAAAAGAATTGTTCAACTCTGTGAGGTGGATTCAAACTTCACAAAGCAGTTTCACAGAACGCTTCTGTTTAGTTTCTATGGGAATATATTCCCGTTTCCAACGAAGGCCTGAAAGGGCTCCAAATAACCACTTGCAGATTCTGCAAAAATAGAGTTTCAAAACTGCTCTGTCAAAAGGAAGGCTTATCTCTCTGAGTTGAATGCAGACATCATAAAGAAGTTTCTGAGAATGCTTCTGTCTGGTTTATATGTGAAGATATTTCCTTTTCCACCATAGGCCTCAAAGCTCTCCAAATGAACACTTGCAGATTCTACAAAAAGAGTGTTTCATAACTGCTCTAGCAAAGGAAAGGTTCAACCCTGTGAGTTGAACACACACATCACAAAGCAGTTTGTGAGAATGCTTCTGTCCAGTTTTTATTGGAAGATATTCCCGCTTCTAACAAAGGCCTGAAAGAGCTCCAAATATCCACTTGCAGATGCTGCAAAAAGACTCTTTCCAAACTGCTCCATGAAAAGGAAGGTTCAACTCTGTGAGTTGAATGCACACATCATAAAGAAGTTTCAAAGAATATTTCTGTCTAGGTTTTATGTGAAGATATTTCCTTTTCCACCATAGGCCTCAAAGCGCTCCAAATGAACACTTGCAGATTCTACAAAAAGAGTGTTTCAAAACTGCTCTTTCAAAAGAAGTGTTCAACTCTGTGAGTTGGATTCATACTTCACAAAGCAGTTTCACAGAACGCTTCTGTTTAGTATTTATGGGAGGATATTCCCGTTTCCAACGAAGGCCTGAAAGGACTCCAAATATCCACTTGCAGATTCTGCAAAAACACAGTTTCAAAACTGCTCTATCAAAAGGAAGGCTTATCTCTCCGAGTTGAATGCACACATCATAAAGAGGTTTCTGAGAATGCTTCTGCCTGGTTTATAAGTGAAGATATATCCTTTTCCACCATAGGCCTCAAAGCGCTCCAAATGAACACTTGCAGATTCTACAAAAAGAGGGTTTCAAAACTGCTCTTTCAAAAGAAGTGTTCAACTCTGTGGGGTGGATTCATACTACACAAAGCAGTTTCACAGAACGCTTGTGTTTAGTTTCTATGGGAAGATATTCCCGTTTCCAACGAAGGCCTGAAAGGGCTCCAAATAACCACTTGCAGATTCTGCAAAAATAGAGTTTCAAAACTGCTCTGTCAAAAGGAAGGCTTATCTCTCTGAGTTGAATGCAGACATCATAAAGAAGTTTCTGAGAATGCTTCTGCCTGGTTTATATGTGAAGACATTTCCTTTTCCACCATAGGCCTCAAAGCGCTCCAAATGAACACTTGCAGATTCTACAAAAAGAGTGTTTCATAACTGCTCTAGCAAAGGAAAGGTTCAACTCTGTGAGTTGAACACACACATCACAAAGCAGTTTGTGAGAATGCTTCTGTCCAGTTTTTATTGGAAGATATTCCCGCTTCTAACAAAGGCCTGAAAGAGCTCCAAATATCCACTTGCAGATGCTGCAAAAAGACTCTTTCCAAACTGCTCCATGAAAAGGAAGGTTCAACTCTGTGAGTTGAATGCACACATCATAAAGAAGTTTCAAAGAATGCTTCTGTCTAGGTTTTATGTGAAGATATTTCCTTTTCCACCATAGGCCTCAAAGCGCTCCAAATGAACACTTGCAGATTCTACAAAAAGAGTGTTTCAAAACTGCTCTTTCAAAAGAAGTGTTCAACTCTGTGAGTTGGATTCATACTTCACAAAGCAGTTTCACAGAACGCTTCTGTTTAGTATTTATGGGAGGATATTCCCGTTTCCAACGAAGGCCTGAAAGGACTCCAAATATCCACTTGCAGATTCTGCAAAAACACAGTTTCAAAACTGCTCTATCAAAAGGAAGGCTTATCTCTCCGAGTTGAATGCACACATCATAAAGAGGTTTCTGAGAATGCTTCTGCCTGGTTTATAAGTGAAGATATATCCTTTTCCACCATAGGCCTCAAAGCGCTCCAAATGAACACTTGCAGATTCTACAAAAAGAGGGTTTCAAAACTGCTCTTTCAAAAGAAGTGTTCAACTCTGTGGGGTGGATTCATACTACACAAAGCAGTTTCACAGAACGCTTGTGTTTAGTTTCTATGGGAAGATATTCCCGTTTCCAACGAAGGCCTGAAAGGGCTCCAAATAACCACTTGCAGATTCTGCAAAAATAGAGTTTCAAAACTGCTCTGTCAAAAGGAAGGCTTATCTCTCTGAGTTGAATGCAGACATCATAAAGAAGTTTCTGAGAATGCTTCTGCCTGGTTTATATGTGAAGACATTTCCTTTTCCACCATAGGCCTCAAAGCGCTCCAAATGAACACTTGCAGATTCTACAAAAAGAGTGTTTCATAACTGCTATAGCAAAGGAAAGGTTCAACTCTGTGAGTTGAACACACACATCACAAAGCAGTTTGTGAGAATGCTTCTGTCCAGTTTTTATTGGAAGATATTCCCGATTCTAACAAAGGCCTGAAAGAGCTCCAAATATCCACTTGCAGATGCTGCAAAAAGACTCTTTCCAAACTGCTCCATGAAAAGGAAGGTTCAACTCTGTGAGTTGAATGCACACATCATAAAGAAGTTTCAAAGAATGCTTCTGTCTAGGTTTTATGTGAAGATATTTCCTTTTCCACCATAGGCCTCAAAGCGCTCCAAATGAACATTTGCAGATTCTACAAAAAGAGTGTTTCAAAACTGCTCTTTCAAAAGAAGTGTTCAACTCTGTGAGTTGGATTCATACTTCACAAAGCAGTTTCACAGAACGCTTCTGTTTAGTATTTTTGGGAAGATATTCCCGTTTCCAACGAAGGCCTGAAAGGACTCCAAATATCCACTTGCAGATTCTGCAAAAACACAGTTTCAAAACTGCTCTATCAAAAGAAAGGCTTATCTCTCCGAGTTGAATGCACACATCATAAAGAGGTTTCTGAGAATGCTTCTGCCTGGTTTATAAGTGAAGATATTTCCTTTTCCACCATAGGCCTCAAAGCGCTCCAAATGAACACTTGCAGATTCTACAAAACGAGCGTTTCAAAACTCTTCTTTCAAAAGAAGTGTTCAACTCTGTGAGGTGGATTCATACTTCACAAAGCAGTTTCACAGAACGCTTCTGTTTAGTTTTTATGGGAAGATATTCCCGTTTCCAACGAAGGCCTGAAAGGGCTCCAAATATCCACTTGCAGATTCTGCCAAAACAGAGTTTCAAAACTGCTCTATCAAAAGGAAGGCTTATCGCTCCGAGTTGAATGCACACATCATAAAGAGTTTTCTGAGAATGCTTCTGCCTGGTTTATAAGTGAAGATATTTCCTTTTCCACCATAGGCCTCAAAGCGCTCCAAATGAACACTTGCAGATTCTACAAAAAGAGTGTTTCAAAACAGCTCTTTCAAAGGAAGTGTTCAACTCTGTGAGTTGGATTCATACTACACAAAGCAGTTTCACAGAACGCTTCTGTTTAGTTTTTATGGGAAGATATTCCCGTTTCCAACGAAGGCCTGAAAGGGCTCCAAATATCCACTTGCAAATTCTGCAAAAATAGAGTTTCAAAACTGCTCTGTCAAAAGGAAGGCTTATCTCTCTGAGTTGAATGCAGACATCATAAAGAGGTTTCTGAGAATGCTTCTGCCTGGTTTATATGTGAAGATATTTCCTTTTCCACCGTAGGCCTCAAAGCGCTCCAAATGAACACTTGCAGATTCTACAAAAAGAGTGTTTCATAACTGCTCTAGCAAAGGAAAGGTTCAACTCTGTGAGTTGAACACACACATCACAAAGCAGTTTGTGAGAATGCTTCTGTCCAGTTTTTATTGGAAGATATTCCCGCTTCTAAGAAAGGCCTGAAAGAGCTCCAAATATCCACTTGCAGATGCTGCAAAAAGACTCTTTCCAAACTGCTCCATGAAAAGGAAGGTTCAACTCTGTGAGTTGAATGCACACATCATAAAGAAGTTTCAAAGAATATTTCTGTCTAGGTTTTATGTGAAGATATTTCCTTTTCCACCATAGGCCTCAAAGCGCTCCAAATGAACACTTGCAGATTCTACAAAAAGAGTGTTTCAAAACTGCTCTTTCAAAAGAAGTGTTCAACTCTGTGAGTTGGATTCATACTTCACAAAGCAGTTTCACAGAACGCTTCTGTTTAGTATTTATGGGAGGATATTCCCGTTTCCAACGAAGGCCTGAAAGGACTCCAAATATCCACTTGCAGATTCTGCAAAAACACAGTTTCAAAACTGCTCTATCAAAAGGAAGGCTTATCTCTCCGAGTTGAATGCACACATCATAAAGAGGTTTCTGAGAATGCTTCTGCCTGGTTTATAAGTGAAGATATATCCTTTTCCACCATAGGCCTCAAAGCGCTCCAAATGAACACTTGCAGATTCTACAAAAAGAGTGTTTCAAAACTGCTCTTTCAAAAGAAGTGTTCAACTCTGTGGGGTGGATTCATACTACACAAAGCAGTTTCACAGAACGCTTGTGTTTAGTTTCTATGGGAAGATATTCCCGTTTCCAACGAAGGCCTGAAAGGGCTCCAAATAACCACTTGCAGATTCTGCAAAAATAGAGTTTCAAAACTGCTCTGTCAAAAGGAAGGCTTATCTCTCTGAGTTGAATGCAGACATCATAAAGAAGTTTCTGAGAATGCTTCTGCCTGGTTTATATGTGAAGACATTTCCTTTTCCACCATAGGCCTCAAAGCGCTCCAAATGAACACTTGCAGATTCTACAAAAAGAGTGTTTCATAACTGCTCTAGCAAAGGAAAGGTTCAACTCTGTGAGTTGAACACACACATCACAAAGCAGTTTGTGAGAATGCTTCTGTCCAGTTTTTATTGGAAGATATTCCCGATTCTAACAAAGGCCTGAAAGAGCTCCAAATATCCACTTGCAGATGCTGCAAAAAGACTCTTTCCAAACTGCTCCATGAAAAGGAAGGTTCAACTCTGTGAGTTGAATGCACACATCATAAAGAAGTTTCAAAGAATGCTTCTGTCTAGGTTTTATGTGAAGATATTTCCTTTTCCACCATAGGCCTCAAAGTGCTCCAAATGAACATTTGCAGATTCTACAAAAAGAGTGTTTCAAAACTGCTCTTTCAAAAGAAGTGTTCAACTCTGTGAGTTGGATTCATACTTCACAAAGCAGTTTCACAGAACGCTTCTGTTTAGTATTTTTGGGAAGATATTCCCGTTTCCAACGAAGGCCTGAAAGGACTCCAAATATCCACTTGCAGATTCTGCAAAAACACAGTTTCAAAACTGCTCTATCAAAAGAAAGGCTTATCTCTCCGAGTTGAATGCACACATCATAAAGAGGTTTCTGAGAATGCTTCTGCCTGGTTTATAAGTGAAGATATTTCCTTTTCCACCATAGGCCTCAAAGCGCTCCAAATGAACACTTGCAGATTGTACAAAACGAGCGTTTCAAAACTCTTCTTTCAAAAGAAGTGTTCAACTCTGTGAGGTGGATTCATACTTCACAAAGCAGTTTCACAGAACGCTTCTGTTTAGTTTTTATGGGAAGATATTCCCGTTTCCAACGAAGGCCTGAAAAGGCTCCAAATATCCACTTGCAGATTCTGCCAAAACAGAGTTTCAAAACTGCTCTATCAAAAGGAAGGCTTATCGCTCCGAGTTGAATGCACACATCATAAAGAGTTTTCTGAGAATGCTTCTGCCTGGTTTATAAGTGAAGATATTTCCTTTTCCACCATAGGCCTCAAAGCGCTCCAAATGAACACTTGCAGATTCTACAAAAAGAGGGTTTCAAAACTGCTCTTTCAAAAGAAGTGTTCAACTCTGTGGGGTGGATTCATACTACACAAAGCAGTTTCACAGAACGCTTGTGTTTAGTTTCTATGGGAAGATATTCCCGTTTCCAACGAAGGCCTGAAAGGGCTCCAAATATCCACTTGCAAATTCTGCAAAAATAGAGTTTCAAAACTGCTCTGTCAAAAGGAAGGCTTATCTCTCTGAGTTGAATGCAGACATCATAAAGAAGTTTCTGAGAATGCTTCTGCCTGGTTTATATGTGAAGACATTTCCTTTTCCACCATAGGCCTCAAAGCGCTCCAAATGAACACTTGCAGATTCTACAAAAAGAGTGTTTCATAACTGCTCTAGCAAAGGAAAGGTTCAACTCTGTGAGTTGAACACACACATCACAAAGCAGTTTGTGAGAATGCTTCTGTCCAGTTTTTATTGGAAGATATTCCCGCTTCTAACAAAGGCCTGAAAGAGCTCCAAATATCCACTTGCAGATGCTGCAAAAAGACTCTTTCCAAACTGCTCCATGAAAAGGAAGGTTCAACTCTGTGAGTTGAATGCACACATCATAAAGAAGTTTCAAAGAATGCTTCTGTCTAGGTTTTATGTGAAGATATTTCCTTTTCCACCATAGGCCTCAAAGCGCTCCAAATGAACACTTGCAGATTCTACAAAAAGAGTGTTTCAAAACTGCTCTTTCAAAAGAAGTGTTCAACTCTGTGAGTTGGATTCATACTTCACAAAGCCGTTTCACAGAACGCTTCTGTTTAGTATTTATGGGAGGATATTCCCGTTTCCAACGAAGGCCTGAAAGGACTCCAAATATCCACTTGCAGATTCTGCAAAAACACAGTTTCAAAACTGCTCTATCAAAAGGAAGGCTTATCTCTCCGAGTTGAATGCACACATCATAAAGAGGTTTCTGAGAATGCTTCTGCCTGGTTTATAAGTGAAGATATATCCTTTTCCACCATAGGCCTCAAAGCGCTCCAAATGAACACTTGCAGATTCTACAAAAAGAGTGTTTCAAAACTGCTCTTTCAAAAGAAGTGTTCAACTCTGTGGGGTGGATTCATACTACACAAAGCAGTTTCACAGAACGCTTGTGTTTAGTTTCTATGGGAAGATATTCCCGTTTCCAACGAAGGCCTGAAAGGGCTCCAAATAACCACTTGCAGATTCTGCAAAAATAGAGTTTCAAAACTGCTCTGTCAAAAGGAAGGCTTATCTCTCTGAGTTGAATGCAGACATCATAAAGAAGTTTCTGAGAATGCTTCTGCCTGGTTTATATGTGAAGACATTTCCTTTTCCACCATAGGCCTCAAAGCGCTCCAAATGAACACTTGCAGATTCTACAAAAAGAGTGTTTCATAACTGCTCTAGCAAAGGAAAGGTTCAACTCTGTGAGTTGAACACACACATCACAAAGCATTTTGTGAGAATGCTTCTGTCCAGTTTTTATTGGAAGATATTCCCGATTCTAACAAAGGCCTGAAAGAGCTCCAAATATCCACTTGCAGATGCTGCAAAAAGACTCTTTCCAAACTGCTCCATGAAAAGGAAGGTTCAACTCTGTGAGTTGAATGCACACATCATAAAGAAGTTTCAAAGAATGCTTCTGTCTAGGTTTTATGTGAAGATATTTCCTTTTCCACCATAGGCCTCAAAGCGCTCCAAATGAACATTTGCAGATTCTACAAAAAGAGTGTTTCAAAACTGCTCTTTCAAAAGAAGTGTTCAACTCTGTGAGTTGGATTCATACTTCACAAAGCAGTTTCACAGAACGCTTCTGTTTAGTATTTTTGGGAAGATATTCCCGTTTCCAACGAAGGCCTGAAAGGACTCCAAATATCCACTTGCAGATTCTGCAAAAACACAGTTTCAAAACTGCTCTATCAAAAGGAAGGCTTATCTCTCCGAGTTGAATGCACACATCATAAAGAGGTTTCTGAGAATGCTTCTGCCTGGTTTATAAGTGAAGATATATCCTTTTCCACCATAGGCCTCAAAGCGCTCCAAATGAACACTTGCAGATTCTACAAAAAGAGTGTTTCAAAACTGCTCTTTCAAAAGAAGTGTTCAACTCTGTGGGGTGGATTCATACTACACAAAGCAGTTTCACAGAACGCTTGTGTTTAGTTTCTATGGGAAGATATTCCCGTTTCCAACGAAGGCCTGAAAGGGCTCCAAATAACCACTTGCAGATTCTGCAAAAATAGAGTTTCAAAACTGCTCTGTCAAAAGGAAGGCTTATCTCTCTGAGTTGAATGCAGACATCATAAAGAAGTTTCTGAGAATGCTTCTGCCTGGTTTATATGTGAAGACATTTCCTTTTCCACCATAGGCCTCAAAGCGCTCCAAATGAACACTTGCAGATTCTACAAAAAGAGTGTTTCATAACTGCTCTAGCAAAGGAAAGGTTCAACTCTGTGAGTTGAACACACACATCACAAAGCAGTTTGTGAGAATGCTTCTGTCCAGTTTTTATTGGAAGATATTCCCGATTCTAACAAAGGCCTGAAAGAGCTCCAAATATCCACTTGCAGATGCTGCAAAAAGACTCTTTCCAAACTGCTCCATGAAAAGGAAGGTTCAACTCTGTGAGTTGAATGCACACATCATAAAGAAGTTTCAAAGAATGCTTCTGTCTAGGTTTTATGTGAAGATATTTCCTTTTCCACCATAGGCCTCAAAGTGCTCCAAATGAACATTTGCAGATTCTACAAAAAGAGTGTTTCAAAACTGCTCTTTCAAAAGAAGTGTTCAACTCTGTGAGTTGGATTCATACTTCACAAAGCAGTTTCACAGAACGCTTCTGTTTAGTATTTTTGGGAAGATATTCCCGTTTCCAACGAAGGCCTGAAAGGACTCCAAATATCCACTTGCAGATTCTGCAAAAACACAGTTTCAAAACTGCTCTATCAAAAGAAAGGCTTATCTCTCCGAGTTGAATGCACACATCATAAAGAGGTTTCTGAGAATGCTTCTGCCTGGTTTATAAGTGAAGATATTTCCTTTTCCACCATAGGCCTCAAAGCGCTCCAAATGAACACTTGCAGATTGTACAAAACGAGCGTTTCAAAACTCTTCTTTCAAAAGAAGTGTTCAACTCTGTGAGGTGGATTCATACTTCACAAAGCAGTTTCACAGAACGCTTCTGTTTAGTTTTTATGGGAAGATATTCCCGTTTCCAACGAAGGCCTGAAAAGGCTCCAAATATCCACTTGCAGATTCTGCCAAAACAGAGTTTCAAAACTGCTCTATCAAAAGGAAGGCTTATCGCTCCGAGTTGAATGCACACATCATAAAGAGTTTTCTGAGAATGCTTCTGCCTGGTTTATAAGTGAAGATATTTCCTTTTCCACCATAGGCCTCAAAGCGCTCCAAATGAACACTTGCAGATTCTACAAAAAGAGGGTTTCAAAACTGCTCTTTCAAAAGAAGTGTTCAACTCTGTGGGGTGGATTCATACTACACAAAGCAGTTTCACAGAACGCTTGTGTTTAGTTTCTATGGGAAGATATTCCCGTTTCCAACGAAGGCCTGAAAGGGCTCCAAATATCCACTTGCAAATTCTGCAAAAATAGAGTTTCAAAACTGCTCTGTCAAAAGGAAGGCTTATCTCTCTGAGTTGAATGCAGACATCATAAAGAAGTTTCTGAGAATGCTTCTGCCTGGTTTATATGTGAAGACATTTCCTTTTCCACCATAGGCCTCAAAGCGCTCCAAATGAACACTTGCAGATTCTACAAAAAGAGTGTTTCATAACTGCTCTAGCAAAGGAAAGGTTCAACTCTGTGAGTTGAACACACACATCACAAAGCAGTTTGTGAGAATGCTTCTGTCCAGTTTTTATTGGAAGATATTCCCGCTTCTAACAAAGGCCTGAAAGAGCTCCAAATATCCACTTGCAGATGCTGCAAAAAGACTCTTTCCAAACTGCTCCATGAAAAGGAAGGTTCAACTCTGTGAGTTGAATGCACACATCATAAAGAAGTTTCAAAGAATGCTTCTGTCTAGGTTTTATGTGAAGATATTTCCTTTTCCACCATAGGCCTCAAAGCGCTCCAAATGAACACTTGCAGATTCTACAAAAAGAGTGTTTCAAAACTGCTCTTTCAAAAGAAGTGTTCAACTCTGTGAGTTGGATTCATACTTCACAAAGCCGTTTCACAGAACGCTTCTGTTTAGTATTTATGGGAGGATATTCCCGTTTCCAACGAAGGCCTGAAAGGACTCCAAATATCCACTTGCAGATTCTGCAAAAACACAGTTTCAAAACTGCTCTATCAAAAGGAAGGCTTATCTCTCCGAGTTGAATGCACACATCATAAAGAGGTTTCTGAGAATGCTTCTGCCTGGTTTATAAGTGAAGATATATCCTTTTCCACCATAGGCCTCAAAGCGCTCCAAATGAACACTTGCAGATTCTACAAAAAGAGTGTTTCAAAACTGCTCTTTCAAAAGAAGTGTTCAACTCTGTGGGGTGGATTCATACTACACAAAGCAGTTTCACAGAACGCTTGTGTTTAGTTTCTATGGGAAGATATTCCCGTTTCCAACGAAGGCCTGAAAGGGCTCCAAATAACCACTTGCAGATTCTGCAAAAATAGAGTTTCAAAACTGCTCTGTCAAAAGGAAGGCTTATCTCTCTGAGTTGAATGCAGACATCATAAAGAAGTTTCTGAGAATGCTTCTGCCTGGTTTATATGTGAAGACATTTCCTTTTCCACCATAGGCCTCAAAGCGCTCCAAATGAACACTTGCAGATTCTACAAAAAGAGTGTTTCATAACTGCTCTAGCAAAGGAAAGGTTCAACTCTGTGAGTTGAACACACACATCACAAAGCATTTTGTGAGAATGCTTCTGTCCAGTTTTTATTGGAAGATATTCCCGATTCTAACAAAGGCCTGAAAGAGCTCCAAATATCCACTTGCAGATGCTGCAAAAAGACTCTTTCCAAACTGCTCCATGAAAAGGAAGGTTCAACTCTGTGAGTTGAATGCACACATCATAAAGAAGTTTCAAAGAATGCTTCTGTCTAGGTTTTATGTGAAGATATTTCCTTTTCCACCATAGGCCTCAAAGCGCTCCAAATGAACATTTGCAGATTCTACAAAAAGAGTGTTTCAAAACTGCTCTTTCAAAAGAAGTGTTCAACTCTGTGAGTTGGATTCATACTTCACAAAGCAGTTTCACAGAACGCTTCTGTTTAGTATTTTTGGGAAGATATTCCCGTTTCCAACGAAGGCCTGAAAGGACTCCAAATATCCACTTGCAGATTCTGCAAAAACACAGTTTCAAAACTGCTCTATCAAAAGAAAGGCTTATCTCTCCGAGTTGAATGCACACATCATAAAGAGGTTTCTGAGAATGCTTCTGCCTGGTTTATAAGTGAAGATATTTCCTTTTCCACCATAGGCCTCAAAGCGCTCCAAATGAACACTTGCAGATTCTACAAAACGAGCGTTTCAAAACTCTTCTTTCAAAAGAAGTGTTCAACTCTGTGAGGTGGATTCATACTTCACAAAGCAGTTTCACAGAACGCTTCTGTTTAGTTTTTATGGGAAGATATTCCCGTTTCCAACGAAGGCCTGAAAGGGCTCCAAATATCCACTTGCAGATTCTGCCAAAACAGAGTTTCAAAACTGCTCTATCAAAAGGAAGGCTTATCGCTCCGAGTTGAATGCACACATCATAAAGAGTTTTCTGAGAATGCTTCTGCCTGGTTTATAAGTGAAGATATTTCCTTTTCCACCATAGGCCTCAAAGCGCTCCAAATGAACACTTGCAGATTCTACAAAAAGAGTGTTTCAAAACAGCTCTTTCAAAGGAAGTGTTCAACTCTGTGAGTTGGATTCATACTACACAAAGCAGTTTCACAGAACGCTTCTGTTTAATTTTTATGGGAAGATATTCCCGTTTCCAACGAAGGCCTGAAAGGGCTCCAAATATCCACTTGCAAATTCTGCAAAAATAGAGTTTCAAAACTGCTCTGTCAAAAGGAAGGCTTATCTCTCTGAGTTGAATGCAGACATCATAAAGAGGTTTCTGAGAATGCTTCTGCCTGGTTTATATGTGAAGATATTTCCTTTTCCACCGTAGGCCTCAAAGCGCTCCAAATGAACACTTGCAGATTCTACAAAAAGAGTGTTTCATAACTGCTCTAGCAAAGGAAAGGTTCAACTCTGTGAGTTGAACACACACATCACAAAGCAGTTTGTGAGAATGCTTCTGTCCAGTTTTTATTGGAAGATATTCCCGCTTCTAAGAAAGGCCTGAAAGAGCTCCAAATATCCACTTGCAGATGCTGCAAAAAGACTCTTTCCAAACTGCTCCATGAAAAGGAAGGTTCAACTCTGTGAGTTGAATGCACACATCATAAAGAAGTTTCAAAGAATATTTCTGTCTAGGTTTTATGTGAAGATATTTCCTTTTCCACCATAGGCCTCAAAGCGCTCCAAATGAACACTTGCAGATTCTACAAAAAGAGTGTTTCAAAACTGCTCTTTCAAAAGAAGTGTTCAACTCTGTGAGTTGGATTCATACTTCACAAAGCAGTTTCACAGAACGCTTCTGTTTAGTATTTATGGGAGGATATTCCCGTTTCCAACGAAGGCCTGAAAGGACTCCAAATATCCACTTGCAGATTCTGCAAAAACACAGTTTCAAAACTGCTCTATCAAAAGGAAGGCTTATCTCTCCGAGTTGAATGCACACATCATAAAGAGGTTTCTGAGAATGCTTCTGCCTGGTTTATAAGTGAAGATATATCCTTTTCCACCATAGGCCTCAAAGCGCTCCAAATGAACACTTGCAGATTCTACAAAAAGAGTGTTTCAAAACTGCTCTTTCAAAAGAAGTGTTCAACTCTGTGGGGTGGATTCATACTACACAAAGCAGTTTCACAGAACGCTTGTGTTTAGTTTCTATGGGAAGATATTCCCGTTTCCAACGAAGGCCTGAAAGGGCTCCAAATAACCACTTGCAGATTCTGCAAAAATAGAGTTTCAAAACTGCTCTGTCAAAAGGAAGGCTTATCTCTCTGAGTTGAATGCAGACATCATAAAGAAGTTTCTGAGAATGCTTCTGCCTGGTTTATATGTGAAGACATTTCCTTTTCCACCATAGGCCTCAAAGCGCTCCAAATGAACACTTGCAGATTCTACAAAAAGAGTGTTTCATAACTGCTCTAGCAAAGGAAAGGTTCAACTCTGTGAGTTGAACACACACATCACAAAGCAGTTTGTGAGAATGCTTCTGTCCAGTTTTTATTGGAAGATATTCCCGATTCTAACAAAGGCCTGAAAGAGCTCCAAATATCCACTTGCAGATGCTGCAAAAAGACTCTTTCCAAACTGCTCCATGAAAAGGAAGGTTCAACTCTGTGAGTTGAATGCACACATCATAAAGAAGTTTCAAAGAATGCTTCTGTCTAGGTTTTATGTGAAGATATTTCCTTTTCCACCATAGGCCTCAAAGTGCTCCAAATGAACATTTGCAGATTCTACAAAAAGAGTGTTTCAAAACTGCTCTTTCAAAAGAAGTGTTCAACTCTGTGAGTTGGATTCATACTTCACAAAGCAGTTTCACAGAACGCTTCTGTTTAGTATTTTTGGGAAGATATTCCCGTTTCCAACGAAGGCCTGAAAGGACTCCAAATATCCACTTGCAGATTCTGCAAAAACACAGTTTCAAAACTGCTCTATCAAAAGAAAGGCTTATCTCTCCGAGTTGAATGCACACATCATAAAGAGGTTTCTGAGAATGCTTCTGCCTGGTTTATAAGTGAAGATATTTCCTTTTCCACCATAGGCCTCAAAGCGCTCCAAATGAACACTTGCAGATTGTACAAAACGAGCGTTTCAAAACTCTTCTTTCAAAAGAAGTGTTCAACTCTGTGAGGTGGATTCATACTTCACAAAGCAGTTTCACAGAACGCTTCTGTTTAGTTTTTATGGGAAGATATTCCCGTTTCCAACGAAGGCCTGAAAAGGCTCCAAATATCCACTTGCAGATTCTGCCAAAACAGAGTTTCAAAACTGCTCTATCAAAAGGAAGGCTTATCGCTCCGAGTTGAATGCACACATCATAAAGAGTTTTCTGAGAATGCTTCTGCCTGGTTTATAAGTGAAGATATTTCCTTTTCCACCATAGGCCTCAAAGCGCTCCAAATGAACACTTGCAGATTCTACAAAAAGAGTGTTTCAAAACAGCTCTTTCAAAGGAAGTGTTCAACTCTGTGAGTTGGATTCATACTACACAAAGCAGTTTCACAGAACGCTTCTGTTTAGTTTTTATGGGAAGATATTCCCGTTTCCAACGAAGGCCTGAAAGGGCTCCAAATATCCACTTGCAAATTCTGCAAAAATAGAGTTTCAAAACTGCTCTGTCAAAAGGAAGGCTTATCTCTCTGAGTTGAATGCAGACATCATAAAGAGGTTTCTGAGAATGCTTCTGCCTGGTTTATATGTGAAGATATTTCCTTTTCCACCGTAGGCCTCAAAGCGCTCCAAATGAACACTTGCAGATTCTACAAAAGAGTGTTTCATAACTGCTCTAGCAAAGGAAAGGTTCAACTCTGTGAGTTGAACACACACATCACAAAGCAGTTTGTGAGAATGCTTCTGTCCAGTTTTTATTGGAAGATATTCCCGCTTCTAACAAAGGCCTGAAAGAGCTCCAAATATCCACTTGCAGATGCTGCAAAAAGACTCTTTCCAAACTGCTCCATGAAAAGGAAGGTTCAACTCTGTGAGTTGAATGCACACATCATAAAGAAGTTTCAAAGAATATTTCTGTCTAGGTTTTATGTGAAGATATTTCCTTTTCCACCATAGGCCTCAAAGCGCTCCAAATGAACACTTGCAGATTCTACAAAAAGAGTGTTTCAAAACTGCTCTTTCAAAAGAAGTGTTCAACTCTGTGAGTTGGGTTCATACTTCACAAAGCAGTTTCACAGAACGCTTCTGTTTAGTATTTATGGGAGGATATTCCCGTTTCCAACGAAGGCCTGAAAGGACTCCAAATATCCACTTGCAGATTCTGCAAAAACACAGTTTCAAAACTGCTCTATCAAAAGGAAGGCTTATCTCTCCGAGTTGAATGCACACATCATAAAGAGGTTTCTGAGAATGCTTCTGCCTGGTTTATAAGTGAAGATATTTCCTTTTCCACCATAGGCCTCAAAGCGCTCCAAATGAACACTTGCAGATTCTACAAAAAGAGGGTTTCAAAACTGCTCTTTCAAAAGAAGTGTTCAACTCTGTGGGGTGGATTCATACTACACAAAGCAGTTTCACAGAACGCTTCTGTTTAGTTTCTATGGGAAGATATTCCCGTTTCCAACGAAGGCCTGAAAGGGCTCCAAATAACCACTTGCAGATTCTGCAAAAATAGAGTTTCAAAACTGCTCTGTCAAAAGGAAGGCTTATCTCTCTGAGTTGAATGCAGACATCATAAAGAAGTTTCTGAGAATGCTTCTGCCTGGTTTATATGTGAAGACATTTCCTTTTCCACCATAGGCCTCAAAGCGCTCCAAATGAACACTTGCAGATTCTACAAAAAGAGTGTTTCATAACTGCTCTAGCAAAGGAAAGGTTCAACTCTGTGAGTTGAACACACACATCACAAAGCAGTTTGTGAGAATGCTTCTGTCCAGTTTTTATTGGAAGATATTCCCGATTCTAACAAAGGCCTGAAAGAGCTCCAAATATCCACTTGCATATGCTGCAAAAAGACTCTTTCCAAACTGCTCCATGAAAAGGAAGGTTCAACTCTGTGAGTTGAATGCACACATCATAAAGAAGTTTCAAAGAATGCTTCTGTCTAGGTTTTATGTGAAGATATTTCCTTTTCCACCATAGGCCTCAAAGCGCTCCAAATGAACATTTGCAGATTCTACAAAAAGAGTGTTTCAAAACTGCTCTTTCAAAAGAAGTGTTCAACTCTGTGGGTTGGATTCATACTTCACAAAGCAGTTTCACAGAACGCTTCTGTTTAGTATTTTTGGGAAGATATTCCCGTTTCCAACGAAGGCCTGAAAGGACTCCAAATATCCACTTGCAGATTCTGCAAAAACACAGTTTCAAAACTGCTCTATCAAAAGAAAGGCTTATCTCTCCGAGTTGAATGCACACATCATAAAGAGGCTTCTGAGAATGCTTCTGCCTGGTTTATAAGTGAAGATATTTCCTTTTCCACCATAGGCCTCAAAGCGCTCCAAATGAACACTTGCAGATTCTACAAAACAAGCGTTTCAAAACTCTTCTTTCAAAAGAAGTGTTCAACTCTGTGAGGTGGATTCATACTTCACAAAGCAGTTTCACAGAACGCTTCTGTTTAGTTTTTATGGGAAGATATTCCCGTTTCCAACGAAGGCCTGAAAGGGCTCCAAATATCCACTTGCAGATTCTGCCAAAACAGAGTTTCAAAACTGCTCTATCAAAAGGAAGGCTTATCGCTCCGAGTTGAATGCACACATCATAAAGAGTTTTCTGAGAATGCTTCTGCCTGGTTTATAAGTGAAGATATTTCCTTTTCCACCATAGGCCTCAAAGCGCTCCGAATGAACACTTGCAGATTCTACAAAAAGAGTGTTTCAAAACAGCTCTTTCAAAGGAAGTGTTCAACTCTGTGAGTTGGATTCATACTACACAAAGCAGTTTCACAGAACTCTTCTGTTTAGTTTTTATGGGAAGATATTCCCGTTTCCAACGAAGGCCTGAAAGGGCTCCAAATATCCACTTGCAAATTCTGCAAAAATAGAGTTTCAAAACTGCTCTGTCAAAAGGAAGGCTTATCTCTCTGAGTTGAATGCAGACATCATAAAGAGGTTTCTGAGAATGGTTCTGCCTGGTTTATATGTGAAGATATTTCCTTTTCCACCGTAGGCCTCAAAGCGCTCCAAATGAACACTTGCAGATTCTACAAAAAGAGTGTTTCATAACTGCTCTAGCAAAGGAAAGGTTCAACTCTGTGAGTTGAACACACACATCACAAAGCAGTTTGTGAGAATGCTTCTGTCCAGTTTTTATTGGAAGATATTCCCGATTCTAACAAAGGCCTGAAAGAGCTCCAAATATTCACTTGCAGATGCTGCAAAAAGACTCTTTCCAAACTGCTCCATGAAAAGGAAGGTTCAACTCTGTGAGTTGAATGCACACATCATAAAGAAGTTTCAAAGAATGCTTCTGTCTAGGTTTTATGTGAAGATATTTCCTTTTCCACCATAGGCCTCAAAGCGCTCCAAATGAACATTTGCAGATTCTACAAAAAGAGTGTTTCAAAACTGCTCTTTCAAAAGAAGTGTTCAACTCTGTGGGTTGGATTCATACTTCACAAAGCAGTTTCACAGAACGCTTCTGTTTAGTATTTTTGGGAAGATATTCCCGTTTCCAACGAAGGCCTGAAAGGACTCCAAATATCCACTTGCAGATTCTGCAAAAACACAGTTTCAAAACTGCTCTATCAAAAGAAAGGCTTATCTCTCCGAGTTGAATGCACACATCATAAAGAGGCTTCTGAGAATGCTTCTGCCTGGTTTATAAGTGAAGATATTTCCTTTTCCACCATAGGCCTCAAAGCGCTCCAAATGAACACTTGCAGATTCTACAAAACGAGCGTTTCAAAACTCTTCTTTCAAAAGAAGTGTTCAACTCTGTGAGGTGGATTCATACTTCACAAAGCAGTTTCACAGAACGCTTCTGTTTAGTTTTTATGGGAAGATATTCCCGTTTCCAACGAAGGCCTGAAAGGGCTCCAAATATCCACTTGCAGATTCTGCCAAAACAGAGTTTCAAAACTGCTCTATCAAAAGGAAGGCTTATCGCTCCGAGTTGAATGCACACATCATAAAGAGTTTTCTGAGAATGCTTCTGCCTGGTTTATAAGTGAAGATATTTCCTTTTCCACCATAGGCCTCAAAGCGCTCCAAATGAACACTTGCAGATTCTACAAAAAGAGTGTTTCAAAACAGCTCTTTCAAAGGAAGTGTTCAACTCTGTGAGTTGGATTCATACTACACAAAGCAGTTTCACAGAACGCTTCTGTTTAGTTTTTATGGGAAGATATTCCCGTTTCCAACGAAGGCCTGAAAGGGCTCCAAATATCCACTTGCAAATTCTGCAAAAATAGAGTTTCAAAACTGCTCTGTCAAAAGGAAGGCTTATCTCTCTGAGTTGAATGCAGACATCATAAAGAGGTTTCTGAGAATGCTTCTGCCTGGTTTATATGTGAAGATATTTCCTTTTCCACCGTAGGCCTCAAAGCGCTCCAAATGAACACTTGCAGATTCTACAAAAAGAGTGTTTCATAACTGCTCTAGCAAAGGAAAGGTTCAACTCTGTGAGTTGAACACACACATCACAAAGCAGTTTCTGAGAATGCTTCTGTCCAGTTTTTATTGGAAGATATTCCCGCTTCTAACAAAGGCCTGAAAGAGCTCCAAATATCCACTTGCAGATGCTGCAAAAAGACTCTTTCCAAACTGCTCCATGAAAAGGAAGGTTCAACTCTGTGAGTTGAATGCACACATCATAAAGAAGTTTCAAAGAATGCTTCTGTCTAGGTTTTATGTGAAGATATTTCCTTTTCCACCATAGGCCTCAAAGCGCGCCAAATGAACACTTGCAGATTCTACAAAAAGAGTGTTTCAAAACTGCTCTTTCAAAAGAAGTGTTCAACTCTGTGAGTTGGATTCATACTTCACAAAGCAGTTTCACAGAACGCTTCTGTTTAGTATTTGTGGGAAGATATTCCCGTTTCCAACGAAGGCCTGAAAGGACTCCAAATATCCACTTCCAGATTCTGCAAAAACACAGTTTCAAAACTGCTCTATCAAAAGGAAGGCTTATCTCTCCGAGTTGAATGCACACATCATAAAGAGGTTTCTGAGAATGCTTCTGCCTGGTTTATAAGTGAAGATATATCCTTTTCCACCATAGGCCTCAAAGCGCTCCAAATGAACACTTGCAGATTCTACAAAAAGAGTGTTTCAAAACTGCTCTTTCAAAAGAATTGTTCAACTCTGTGAGGTGGATTCAAACTTCACAAAGCAGTTTCACAGAACGCTTCTGTTTAGTTTCTATGGGAATATATTCCCGTTTCCAACGAAGGCCTGAAAGGGCTCCAAATAACCACTTGCAGATTCTGCAAAAATAGAGTTTCAAAACTGCTCTGTCAAAAGGAAGGCTTATCTCTCTGAGTTGAATGCAGACATCATAAAGAAGTTTCTGAGAATGCTTCTGTCTGGTTTATGTGTGTAGATATTTCCTTTTCCACCATAGGCCTCAAAGCGCTCCAAATGAACACTTGCAGATTCTACAAAAAGAGTGTTTCATAACTGCTCTAGCAAAGGAAAGGTTCAACTCTGTGAGTTGAACACACACATCACAAAGCAGTTTGTGAGAATGCTTCTGTCCAGTTTTTATTGGAAGATATTCCCGCTTCTAACAAAGGCCTGAAAGAGCTCCAAATATCCACTTGCAGATGCTGCAAAAAGACACTTTCCAAACTGCTCCATGAAAAGGAAGGTTCAACTCTGTGAGTTGAATGCACACATCATAAAGAAGTTTCAAAGAATGCTTCTGTCTAGGTTTTATGTGAAGATATTTCCTTTTCCACCATAGGCCTCAAAGCGCTCCAAATGAACACTTGCAGATTCTACAAAAAGAGTGTTTCAAAACTGCTCTTTCAAAAGAAGTGTTCAACTCTGTGAGTTGGATTCATACTTCACAAAGCAGTTTCACAGAACGCTTCTGTTTAGTATTTATGGGAGGATATTCCCGTTTCCAACGAAGGCCTGAAAGGACTCCAAATATCCACTTGCAGATTCTGCAAAAACACAGTTTCAAAACTGCTCTATCAAAAGGAAGGCTTATCTCTCCGAGTTGAATGCACACATCATAAAGAGGTTTCTGAGAATGCTTCTGCCTGGTTTATAAGTGAAGATATATCCTTTTCCACCATAGGCCTCAAAGCGCTCCAAATGAACACTTGCAGATTCTACAAAAAGAGGGTTTCAAAACTGCTCTTTCAAAAGAAGTGTTCAACTCTGTGGGGTGGATTCATACTACACAAAGCAGTTTCACAGAACGCTTCTGTTTAGTTTCTATGGGAAGATATTCCCGTTTCCAACGAAGGCCTGAAAGGGCTCCAAATAACCACTTGCAGATTCTGCAAAAATAGAGTTTCAAAACTGCTCTGTCAAAAGGAAGGCTTATCTCTCTGAGTTGAATGCAGACATCATAAAGAAGTTTCTGAGAATGCTTCTGCCTGGTTTATATGTGAAGACATTTCCTTTTCCACCATAGGCCTCAAAGCGCTCCAAATGAACACTTGCAGATTCTACAAAAAGAGTGTTTCATAACTGCTCTAGCAAAGGAAAGGTTCAACTCTGTGAGTTGAACACACACATCACAAAGCAGTTTGTGAGAATGCTTCTGTCCAGTTTTTATTGGAAGATATTCCCGCTTCTAACAAAGGCCTGAAAGAGCTCCAAATATCCACTTGCAGATGCTGCAAAAAGACTCTTTCCAAACTGCTCCATGAAAGGGAAGGTTCAACTCTGTGAGTTGAATGCACACATCATAAAGAAGTTTCAAAGAATGCTTCTGTCTAGGTTTTATGTGAAGATATTTCCTTTTCCACCATAGGCCTCAAAGCGCTCCAAATGAACACTTGCAGATTCTACAAAAAGAGTGTTTCAAAACTGCTCTTTCAAAAGAAGTGTTCAACTCTGTGAGTTGGATTCATACTTCACAAAGCAGTTTCACAGAACGCTTCTGTTTAGTATTTATGGGAGGATATTCCCGTTTCCAACGAAGGCCTGAAAGGACTACAAATATCCACTTGCAGATTCTGCAAAAACACATTTTCAAAACTGCTCTATCAAAAGGAAGGCTTATCTCTCCGAGTTGAATGCACACATCATAAAGAGGTTTCTGAGAATGCTTCTGCCTGGTTTATAAGTGAAGATATATCCTTTTCCACCATAGGCCTCAAAGCGCTCCAAATGAACACTTGCAGATTCTACAAAAAGAGTGTTTCAAAACTGCTCTTTCAAAAGAAGTGTTCAACTCTGTGGGGTGGATTCATACTACACAAAGCAGTTTCACAGAACGCTTGTGTTTAGTTTCTATGGGAAGATATTCCCGTTTCCAACGAAGGCCTGAAAGGGCTCCAAATAACCACTTGCAGATTCTGCAAAAATAGAGTTTCAAAACTGCTCTGTCAAAAGGAAGGCTTATCTCTCTGAGTTGAATGCAGACATCATAAAGAAGTTTCTGAGAATGCTTCTGCCTGGTTTATATGTGAAGACATTTCCTTTTCCACCATAGGCCTCAAAGCGCTCCAAATGAACACTTGCAGATTCTACAAAAAGAGTGTTTCATAACTGCTCTAGCAAAGGAAAGGTTCAACTCTGTGAGTTGAACACACACATCACAAAGCAGTTTGTGAGAATGCTTCTGTCCAGTTTTTATTGGAAGATATTCCCGATTCTAACAAAGGCCTGAAAGAGCTCCAAATATCCACTTGCAGATGCTGCAAAAAGACTCTTTCCAAACTGCTCCATGAAAAGGAAGGTTCAACTCTGTGAGTTGAATGCACACATCATAAAGAAGTTTCAAAGAATGCTTCTGTCTAGGTTTTATGTGAAGATATTTCCTTTTCCACCATAGGCCTCAAAGCGCTCCAAATGAACATTTGCAGATTCTACAAAAAGAGTGTTTCAAAACTGCCCTTTCAAAAGAAGTGTTCAACTCTGTGAGTTGGATTCATACTTCACAAAGCAGTTTCACAGAACGCTTCTGTTTAGTATTTTTGGGAAGATATTCCCGTTTCCAACGAAGGCCTGAAAGGACTCCAAATATCCACTTGCAGATTCTGCAAAAACACAGTTTCAAAACTGCTCTATCAAAAGAAAGGCTTATCTCTCCGAGTTGAATGCACACATCATAAAGAGGTTTCTGAGAATGCTTCTGCCTGGTTTATAAGTGAAGATATTTCCTTTTCCACCATAGGCCTCAAAGCGCTCCAAATGAACACTTGCAGATTCTACAAAACGAGCGTTTCAAAACTCTTCTTTCAAAAGAAGTGTTCAACTCTGTGAGGTGGATTCATACTTCACAAAGCAGTTTCACAGAACGCTTCTGTTTAGTTTTTATGGGAAGATATTCCCGTTTCCAACGAAGGCCTGAAAGGGCTCCAAATATCCACTTGCAGATTCTGCCAAAACAGAGTTTCAAAACTGCTCTATCAAAAGGAAGGCTTATCGCTCCGAGTTGAATGCACACATCATAAAGAGTTTTCTGAGAATGCTTCTGCCTGGTTTATAAGTGAAGATATTTCCTTTTCCACCATAGGCCTCAAAGCGCTCCAAATGAACACTTGCAGATTCTACAAAAAGAGTGTTTCAAAACAGCTCTTTCAAAGGAAGTGTTCAACTCTGTGAGTTGGATTCATACTACACAAAGCAGTTTCACAGAACGCTTCTGTTTAGTTTTTATGGGAAGATATTCCCGTTTCCAACGAAGGCCTGAAAGGGCTCCAAATATCCACTTGCAAATTCTGCAAAAATAGAGTTTCAAAACTGCTCTGTCAAAAGGAAGGCTTATCTCTCTGAGTTGAATGCAGACATCATAAAGAGGTTTCTGAGAATGCTTCTGCCTGGTTTATATGTGAAGATATTTCCTTTTCCACCGTAGGCCTCAAAGCGCTCCAAATGAACACTTGCAGATTCTACAAAAAGAGTGTTTCATAACTGCTCTAGCAAAGGAAAGGTTCAACTCTGTGAGTTGAACACACACATCACAAAGCAGTTTGTGAGAATGCTTCTGTCCAGTTTTTAAGAGAAGATATTCCCGCTTCTATCAAAGGCCTGAAAGAGCTCCAAATATCCACTTGCAGATGCTGCAAAAAGACTCTTTCCAAACTGCTCCATGAAAAGGAAGGTTCAACTCTGTGAGTTGAATGCACACATCATAAAGAAGTTTCAAAGAATGCTTCTGTCTAGGTTTTATGTGAAGATATTTCCTTTTCCACCATAGGCCTCAAAGCGCTCCAAATGAACACTTGCAGATTCTACAAAAAGAGTGTTTCAAAACTGCTCTTTCAAAAGAAGTGTTCAACTCTGTGAGTTGGATTCATACTTCACAAAGCAGTTTCACAGAACGCTTCTGTTTAGTATTTGTGGGAAGATATTCCCGTTTCCAACGAAGGCCTGAAAGGACTCCAAATATCCACTTCCAGATTCTGCAAAAACACAGTTTCAAAACTGCTCTATCAAAAGGAAGGCTTATCTCTCCGAGTTGAATGCACACATCATAAAGAGGTTTCTGAGAATGCTTCTGCCTGGTTTATAAGTGAAGATATATCCTTTTCCACCATAGGCCTCAAAGCGCTCCAAATGAACACTTGCAGATTCTACAAAAAGAGTGTTTCAAAACTGCTCTTTCAAAAGAAGTGTTCAACTCTGTGAGGTGGATTCATACTTCACAAAGCAGTTTCACAGAACGCTTCTGTTTAGTTTCTATGGGAATATATTCCCGTTTCCAACGAAGGCCTGAAAGGGCTCCAAATAACCACTTGCAGATTCTGCAAAAATAGAGTTTCAAAACTGCTCTGTCAAAAGGAAGGCTTATCTCTCTGAGTTGAATGCAGACATCATAAAGAAGTTTCTGAGAATGCTTCTGCCTGGTTTATATGTGAAGATATTTCCTTTTCCACCATAGGCCTCAAAGCGCTCCAAATGAACACTTGCAGATTCTACAAAAAGAGTGTTTCATAACTGCTCTAGCAAAGGAAAGTTTCAACTCTGTGAGTTGAACACACACATCACAAAGCAGTTTGTGAGAATGCTTCTGTCCAGTTTTTATTGGAAGATATTCCCGCTTCTAACAAAGGCCTGAAAGAGCTCCAAATATCCACTTGCAGATGCTGCAAAAAGACTCTTTCCAAACTGCTCCATGAAAAGGAAGGTTCAACTCTGTGAGTTGAATGCACACATCATAAAGAAGTTTCAAAGAATGCTTCTGTCTAGGTTTTATGTGAAGATATTTCCTTTTCCACCATA
Organism: Pongo pygmaeus; assembly: GCF_028885625.2. Classification (NCBI taxonomy): domain Eukaryota; kingdom Metazoa; phylum Chordata; class Mammalia; order Primates; family Hominidae; genus Pongo; species Pongo pygmaeus. The sequence continues at coordinate 25,512,887 of NC_085930.1, forward strand.
GGCCTCAAAGCGCTCCAAATGAACACTTGCAGATTCTACAAAAAGAGTGTTTCAAAACTGCTCTTTCAAAAGAAGTGTTCAACTCTGTGAGTTGGATTCATACTTCACAAAGCAGTTTCACAGAACGCTTCTGTTTAGTATTTATGGGAGGATATTCCTATTTCCAACGAAGGCCTGAAAGGACTCCAAATATCCACTTGCAGATTCTGCAAAAACACAGTTTCAAAACTGCTCTATCAAAAGGAAGGCTTATCTCTCCGAGTTGAATGCACACATCATAAAGAGGTTTCTGAGAATGCTTCTGCCTGGTTTATAAGTGAAGATATTTCCTTTTCCACCATAGGCCTCAAAGCGCTCCAAATGAACACTTGCAGATTCTACAAAACGAGCGTTTCAAAACTATTCTTTCAAAAGAAGTGTTCAACTCTGTGAGGTGGTTTCACACTTCACAAAGCAGTTTCACAGAACGCTTCTGTTTAGTTTTTATGGGAAGATATTCCCGTTTCCAACGAAGGCCTGAAAGGGCTCCAAATATCCACTTGCAGATTCTGCCAAAACAGAGTTTCAAAACTGCTCTATCAAAAGGAAGGCTTATCGCTCCGAGTTGAATGCACACATCATAAAGAGTTTTCTGAGAATGCTTCTGCCTGGTTTATAAGTGAAGATATTTCCTTTTCCACCATAGGCCTCAAAGCGCTCCAAATGAACACTTGCAGATTCTACAAAAAGAGTGTTTCATAACTGCTCTAGCAAAGGAAAGGTTCAACTCTGTGAGTTGAACACACACATCACAAAGCAGTTTGTGAGAATGCTTCTGTCCAGTTTTTAAGAGAAGATATTCCCGCTTCTAACAAAGGCCTGAAAGAGCTCCAAATATCCACTTGCAGATGCTGCAAAAAGACTCTTTCCAAACTGCTCCATGAAAAGGAAGGTTCAACTCTGTGAGTTGAATGCACACATCATAAAAAAGTTTCAAAGAATGCTTCTGTCTAGGTTTTATGTGAAGATATTTCCTTTTCCACCATAGGCCTCAAAGCGCTCCAAATGAACACTTGCAGATTCTACAAAAGGAGGGTTTCATAACTGCTCTAGCAAAGGAAAGGTTCAACTCTGTGAGTTGTACACACACATCACAAAGCAGTTTGTGAGAATGCTTCTGTCCAGTTTTTAAGAGAAGATATTCCCTCTTCTAACAAAGGCCTGAAAGAGCTCCAAATATCCACTTGCAGATGCTGCAAATAGACTCTTTCCAAACTGCTCCATGAAAACGAAGGTTCAACTCTGTGAGATGAATGCACACATCATAAAGAAGCTTCAAAGAATGCTTCTGTCTAGGTTTTAGGTGAAGATATTTCCTTTTCCACCATAGGCCTCAAAGCGCTCCAAATGAACACTTGCAGATTCTACAAAAAGAGTGTTTCAAAACTGCTCTTTCAAAAGAAGTGTTCAACTCTGTGAGTTGGATTCATACTTCACAAAGCAGTTTCACAGAACGCTTCTGTTTAGTATTTATGGGAAGATATTCCCGTTTCCAACGAAGGCCTGAAAGGACTCCAAATATCCACTTGCAGATTCTGCAAAAACACAGTTTCAAAACTGCTCTAAAAAAAGGAAGGCTTATCTCTCCGAGTTGAATGCACACATCATAAAGAGGTTTCTGAGAATGCTTCTGCCTGGTTTATAAGTGAAGATATTTCCTTTTCCACCATAGGCCTCAAAGCGCTCCAAATGAACACTTGCAGATTCTACAAAAGAGGGTTTCAAAACTGCTCTTTCAAAAGAAGTGTTCAACTCTGTGAGTTGGATTCATACTTCACAAAGCAGTTTCACAGAACGCTTCTCTTTAGTTTTTATGGGAAGATATTCCCGTTTCCAACGAAGGCCTGAAAGGGCTCCAAATATCCACTTGCAAATTCGGCAAAAATAGAGTTTCAAAACTGCTCTGTTAAAAGGAAGGCTTATCTCTCTGGGTTGAATGCAGACATCACAAAGAGGTTTCTGAGAATGCTTCTGCCTGGTTTATATGTGAAGATATTTCCTTTTCCACCAGAGGCCGCAAAGCGCTCCAAATGAACACTTGCAGATTCTACAAAAGGAGTGTTTCATAACTGCTCTAGCAAAGGAAAGCTTCAACACTGTGAGTTGAACACACACATCACAAAGCAGTTTGTGAGAATGCTTCTGTCCAGTTTTTATTGGAAGATATTCCCGCTTCTAACAAAGGCCTGAAAGAGCTCCAAATATCCACTTGCAGATGCTGCAAAAAGACTCTTTCCAAACTGCTCCATGAAAAGGAATGTTCAACTCTGTGAGTTGAATGCACACATCATAAAGAAGTTTCCAAGAATGCTTCTGTCTAGGTTTTATGTGAAGGTATTTCCTTTTCCACCATAGGCCTCAAAGCGCTCCAAGTGAACACTTGCAGATTCTACAAAAAGAGTGTTTAAAAACTGCTCTTTCAAAAGAAGTGTTCAACTCTGTGAGTTGGATTCATACTTCACAAAGCAGTTTCACAGAACGCTTCTGTTTAGTATTTATGGGAAGATATTCCCGTTTCCAACGAAGGCCTGAAAGGACTCCAAATATCCACTTGCAGATTCTGCAAAAACACAGTTTCAAAACTGCTCTATCTAAAGGAAGGCTTATCTCTCCGAGTTGATTGCACACATCATAAAGAGGTTTCTGAGAATGCTTCTGCCTGGTTTATAAGTGAAGATATTTCCTTTTCCACCATAGGCCTCAAAGCGCTCCAAATGAACACTTGCAGATTCTACAAAAGGAGTGTTTCATAACTGCTCTAGCAAAGGAAAGGTTCAACTCTGTGAGTTGAACACACACATCACAAAGCAGTTTGTGAGAATGCTTCTGTCCAGTTTTTAAGAGAAGATATTCCCTCTTCTAACAAGGGCCTGAAAGAGCTCCAAATATCCACTTGCAGATGCTGCAAAAAGACTCTTTCCAAACTGCTCCATGAAAAGGAATGTTCAACTCTGTGAGTTGAATGCACACATCATAAAGAAGTTTCAAAGAATGCTTTTATCTAGGTTTTATGTGAAGATATTTCCTTTTCCACCATAGGCCTCAAAGCGCTCCAAATGAACACTTGCAGATTCTACAAAAAGAGTGTTTCAAAACTGCTCTTTCAAAAGAAGTGTTCAACTCTGTGAGTTAGATTCATACTTCACAAAGCAGTTTCACAGAACGCTTCTGTTTAGTTTTTATGGGAAGATATTCCCGTTTCCAACGAAGGCCTGAAAGGGCTCCAAATATCCACTTGCAGATTCTGCAAAAATAGAGTTTCAAAACTGCTCTGTTAAAAGGAAGGCTTATCTCTCTGAGTTGAATGCAGACATCATAAAGAGGTTTCTGAGAATGCATCTCCCTGGTTTATATGTGAAGATATTTCCTTTTCCACCATAGGCCTCAAAGCGCTCCAAATGAACACTTGCAGATTCTACAAAAGGAGTGTTTCATAACTGCTCTAGCAAAGGAAAGGTTCAACTCTGTGAGTTGAACACACACATCACAAAGCAGTTTGTGAGAATGCTTCTGTCCAGTTTTTAAGAGAAGATATTCCCTCTTCTAACAAAGGCCTGAAAGAGCTCCAAATATCCACTTGCAGATGCTGCAAATAGACTCTTTCCAAACTGCTCCATGAAAACGAAGGTTCAACTCTGTGAGATGAATGCACACATCATAAAGAAGTTTCAAAGAATGCTTCTGTCTAGGTTTTAGGTGAAGATATTTCCTTTTCCACCATAGGCCTCAAAGCGCTCCAAATGAACACTTGCAGATTCTACAAAAAGAGTGTTTCAAAACTGCTCTTTCAAAAGAAGTGTTCAACTCTGTGAGTTGGATTCATACTTCACAAAGCAGTTTCACAGAACGCTTCTGTTTAGTATTTATGGGAAGATATTCCCGTTTCCAACGAAGGCCTGAAAGGACTCCAAATATCCACTTGCAGATTCTGCAAAAACACAGTTTCAAAACTGCTCTAAAAAAAGGAAGGCTTATCTCTCCGAGTTGAATGCACTCATCATAAAGAGGTTTCTGAGAATGCTTCTGCCTGGTTTATAAGTGAAGATATTTCCTTTTCCACCATAGGCCTCAAAGCGCTCCAAATGAACACTTGCAGATTCTACAAAAAGAGGGTTTCAAAACTGCTCTTTCAAAAGAAGTGTTCAACTCTGTGAGTTAGATTCATACTTCACAAAGCAGTTTCACAAAACGCTTCTCTTTAGTTTTTATGGGAAGATATTCCCGTTTCCAACGAAGGCCTGAAAGGGCTCCAAATATCCACTTGCAAATTCGGCAAAAATAGAGTTTCAAAACTGCTCTGTTAAAAGGAAGGCTTATCTCTCTGGGTTGAATGCAGACATCATAAAGAGGTTTCTGAGAATGCTTCTGCCTGGTTTATATGTGAAGATATTTCCTTTTCCACCATAGGCCTCAAAGCGCTCCAAATGAACACTTGCAGATTCTACAAAAGGAGTGTTTCATAACTGCTCTAGCAAAGGAAAGGTTCAACTCTGTGGGTTGAACACACACATCACAAAGCAGTTTGTGAGAATGCTTCTGTCCAGTTTTTATTGGAAGATATTCCCGCTTCTAACAAAGGCCTGAAAGAGCTCCAAATATCCACTTGCAGATGCTGCAAAAAGACTCTTTCCAAACTGCTCCATGAAAAGGAATGTTCAACTCTGTGAGTTGAATGCACACATCATAAAGAAGTTTCAAAGAATGCTTCTGTCTAGGTTTTATATGAAGATATTTCCTTTTCCACCATAGGCCTCAAAGCGCTCCAAATGAACACTTGCAGATTCTACAAAAAGAGTGTTTCAAAACTGCTCTTTCAAAAGAAGTGTTCAACTATGTGAGTTGGATTCATACTTCACAAAGCAGTTTCACAGAACGCTTCTGTTTAGTATTTATGGGAAGATATTCCCGTTTCCAACAAAGGCCTGAAAGGACTCCAAATATCCACTTGCAGATTCTGCAAAAACACAGTTTCAAAACTGCTCTATCAAAAGGAAGGCTTATCTCTCCGAGTTGAATGCACACATCATAAAGAGGTTTCTGAGAATGCTTCTGCCTGGTTTATAAGTGAAGATATATCCTTTTCCACCATAGGCCTCAAAGCGCTCCAAATGAACACTTGCAGATTCTACAAAAAGAGTGTTTCAAAACTGCTCTTTCAAAAGAAGTGTTCAACTCTGTGAGTTGGATTCATACTTCACAAAGCAGTTTCACAGAACGCTTCTGTTTAGTATTTATGGGAAGATATTCCCGTTTACAACGAAGGCCTGAAAGGACTCCAAATATCCACTTGCAGATTCTGCAAAAACACAGTTTCAAAACTGCTCTATCAAAAGGAAGGCTTATCTCTCCGAGTTGAATGCACACATCATAAAGAGGTTTCTGAGAATGCTTCTGCCTGGTTTATAAGTGAAGATATTTCCTTTTCCACCATAGGCCTCAAAGCGCTCCAAATGAACACTTGCAGATTCTACAAAAAGAGTGTTTCAAAACTGCTCTTTCAAAAGAAGTGTTCAACTCTGTGAGTTGGATTCATACTTCACAAAGCAGTTTCACAGAACGCTTCTGTTTAGTTTTTATGGGAAGATATTCCCGTTTCCAACGAAGGCCTGAAAGGGCTCCAAATATCCACTTGCAAATTCGGCAAAAATAGAGTTTCAAAACTGCTCTGTCAAAAGGAAGGTTCAACTCTGTGAGTTGAATGCACACATCATAAAGAAGTATCAAAGAATGCTTCTGTCTAGGTGTTATGTGAAGATATTTCCTTTTCCACCATAGGCCTCAAAGCGCTCCAAATGAACACTTGCAGATTCTACAAAAAGAGTGTTTCAAAACAGCTCTTTCAAAGGAAGTGTTCAACTCTGTGAGTTGGATTCATACTACACAAAGCAGTTTCACAGAACGCTTCCCTTTAGTTTTTATGGGAAGATATTCCCGTTTCCAACGAAGGCCTGAAAGGGCTCCAAATATCCACTTGCAGATTCTGCAAAAATAGAGTTTCAAAACTGCTCTGTTAAAAGGAAGGCTTATCTCTCTGAGTTGAATGCAGACATCATAAAGAGGTTTCTGAGAATGCTTCTGCCTGGTTTATATGTGAAGATATTTCCTTTTCCACCATAGGCCTCAAAGCGCTCCAAATGAACACTTGCAGATTCTACAAAAGGAGTGTTTCATAACTGCTCTAGCAAAGGAAAGGTTCAACTCTGTGAGTTGAACACACACATCACAAAGCAGTTTGTGAGAATGCTTCTGTCCAGTTTTTAAGAGAAGATATTCCCGCTTCTAACAAAGGCCTGAAAGAGCTCCAAATATCCACTTGCAGATGCTGCAAAAAGACTCTTTCCAAACTGCTCCATGAAAAGGAAGGTTCAACTCTGTGAGATGAATGCACACATCATAAAGAAGTTTCAAAGAATGCTTCTGTCTAGGTTTTATGTGAAGATATTTCCTTTTCCACCATAGGCCTCAAAGCGCTCCAAATGAACACTTGCAGATTCTACAAAAAGAGTGTTTCAAAACTGCTCTTTCAAAAGAAGTGTTCAACTCTGTGAGTTGGATTCATACTTCGCAAAGCAGTTTCACAGAACGCTTCTGTTTAGTATTTTTGGGAAAATATTCCCGTTTCCAACGAAGGCCTGAAAGGACTCCAAATATCCACTTGCAGATTCTGCAAAAACACAGTTTCAAAACTGCTGTATCAAAAGAAAGGCTTATCTCTCCGAGTTGAATGCACACATCATAAAGAGGTTTCTGAGAATGCTTCTGCCTGGTTTATAAGTGAAGATATTTCCTTTTCCACCATAGGCCTCAAAGCGCACCAAATGAACACTTGCAGATTCTACAAAAAGAGTGTTTCAAAACTGCTATTTCAAAAGAAGTGTTCAACTCTGTGAGTTGGATTCGTACTTCACAAAGCAGTTTCACAGAACCCTTCTGTTTAGTTTTTATGGGAAGATATTCCCGTTTCCAACGAAGGCCTGAAAGGGCTCCAAATATCCACTTGCAGATTCTGCAAAAATAGAGTTTCAAAACTGCTGTGTCAAAAGGAAGGCTTATCTCTCTGAGTTGAATGCAGACATCATAAAGAAGTTTCTGAGAATGCTTCTGCCTGGTTTATATGTGAAGATATTTCCTTTTCCACCATAGGCCTCAAAGCGCTCCAAATGAACACTTGCAGATTCTACAAAAGGAGTGTTTCATAACTGCTCTAGCAAAGGAAAGGTTCAACTCTGTGAGTTGAACACAAACATCACAAAGCAGTTTGTGAGAATGCTTCTGTCCAGTTTTTAAGAGAAGATATTCCCGCTTCTAACAATGGTCTGAAAGAGCTCCAAATATCCACTTTCAGATGCTGCAAAAAGACTCTTTCCAAACTGCTCCATGAAAAGGAAGGTTCAACTCTGTGAGTTGAATGCACACATCATAAAGAAGTTTCAAAGAATGCTTCTGTCTAGGTTTTATGTGAAGATATTTCCTTTTCCACCATAGGCCTCAAAGCGCTCCAAATGAACACTTGCAGATTCTACAAAAAGAGTGTTTCAAAACTGCTCTTTCAAAAGAAGTGTTCAACTCTGTGAGTTGGATTCATACTTCACAAAGCAGTTTCACAGAACGCTTCTGTTTAGTATTTATGGGAAGATATTCCCGTTTCCAACGAAGGCCTGAAAGGACTCCAAATATCCACTTGCAGATTCTGCAAAAACACAGTTTCAAAACTGCTCTATCAAAAGGAAGGCTTATCTCTCCGAGTTGAATGCACACATCATAAAGAGGTTTCTGAGAATGCTTCTGCCTGGTTTATAAGTGAAGATATTTCCTTTTCCACCATAGGCCTCAAAGCGCTCCAAATGAACACTTGCAGATTCTACAAAAAGAGTGTTTCAAAACAGCCCTTTCAAAGGAAGTGTTCAACTCTGTGAGTTGGATTCATACTACACAAAGCAGTTTCACAGAACGCTTGTCTTTAGTTTTTATGGGAAGATATTCCCGTTTCCAACGAAGGCCTGAAAGGGCTCCAAATATCCACTTGCAAATTCTGCAAAAATAGAGTTTCAAAACTGCTCGGTCAAAAGGAAGGCTTATCTCTCTGAGTTGAATGCAGACATCATAAAGAGGTTTCTGAGAATGCTTCTGCCTGGTTTATATGTGAAGATATTTCCTTTTCCACCATAGGCCTCAAAGCGCTCCAAATGAACACTTGCAGATTCTACAAAAAGAGTGTTTCATAACTGCTCTAGCAAAGGAAAGGTTCAACTCTGTGAGTTGAACACACACATCACAAAGCAGTTTCTGAGAATGCTTCTGTCCAGTTTTTATTGGAAGATATTCCCGCTTCTAACAAAGGCCTGAAAGAGCTCCAAATATCCACTTGTAGATGCTGCAAAAAGACTCTTTCCAAACTGCTCCATGAAAAGGAAGGTTCAACTCTGTGAGTTGAATGCACACATCATAAAGAAGTTTCAAAGAATGCTTCTGTCTAGGTTTTATGTGAAGATATTTCCTTTTCCACCATAGGCTTCAAAGCGCTGAAAATGAACATTTGCAGATTCTACAAAAAGAGTGTTTCAAAACTGCTCTTTCAAAAGAAGTGTTCAACTCTGTGAGTTGGATTCATACTTCACAAAGCAGTTTCACAGAACGCTTCTGTTTAGTTTTTATGGGAAGATATTCCCGTTTCCAATGAAGGCCTGAAATGGCTCCAAATATCCACTTGTAGATTCTGCAAAAACACAGTTTCAAAACTGCTCTATCAAAAGGAAGGCTTATCTCTCCGAGTTGAATGCACACATCATAAAGAGGTTTCTGAGAATGCTTCTGCCTGGTTTATAAGTGAAGATATTTCCTTTTCCACCATAGGCCTCAAAGCGCTCCAAATGAACACTTGCAGATTCTACAAAAAGAGTGTTTCAAAACAGCTCTTTCAAAGGAAGTGTTCAACTCTGTGAGTTGGATTCATACTACACAAAGCAGTTTCACAGAACGCTTCTGTTTAGTTTTTATGGGAAGATATTCCCGTTTCCAACGAAGGCCTGAAAGGGCTCCAAATATCCACTTGCAAATTCTGCAAAAATAGAGTTTCAAAACTGCTCTGTCAAAAGGAAGGCTTATCTCTCTGAGTTGAATGCAGACATCATAAAGAGGTTTCTGAGAATGCTTCTGCCTGGTTTATATGTGAAGATATTTCCTTTTCCACCATAGGCCTCAAGGCGCTCCAAATGAACACTTGCAGATTCTACAAAAAGAGTGTTTCATAACTGCTCTAGCAAAGGAAAGGTTCAACTCTGTGAGTTGAACACACACATCACAAAGCAGTTTCTGAGAATGCTTCTGTCCAGTTTTTATTGGAAGATATTCCCGCTTCTAACAAAGGCCTGAAAGAGCTCCAAATATCCACTTGTAGATGCTGCAAAAAGACTCTTTCCAAACTGCTCCATGAAAAGGAAGGTTCAACTCTGTGAGTTGAATGCACACATCATAAAGAAGTTTCAAAGAATGCTTCTGTCTAGGTTTTATGTGAAGATATTTCCTTTTCCACCATAGGCCTCAAAGCGCTCCAAATGAACACTTGCAGATTCTACAAAAAGAGTGTTTCAAAACTGCTCTTTCAAAAGAAGTGTTCAACTCTGTGAGTTGGATTCATACTTCACAAAGCAGTTTCACAGAACGCTTCTGTTTAGTTTTTATGGGAAGATATTCCCGTTTCCAACGAAGGCCTGAAAGGGCTCCAAATAACCACTTGCAGATTCTGCAGAAACACAGTTTCAAAACTGCTCTATCAAAAGGAAGGCTTATCTCTCCGAGCTGAATGCACACATCATAAAGAGGTTTCTGAGAATGCTTCTCCCTGGTTTATAAGTGAAGATATTTCCTTTTCCACCATAGGCCTCAAAGCGCTCCAAATGAACACTTGCAGATTCTACAAAAAGAGTGTTTCAAAACAGCTCTTTCAAAGGAAGTGTTCAACTCTGTGAGTTGGATTCATACTACACAAAGCAGTTTCACAGAACGCTTCTCTTTAGTTTTTATGGGAAGATATTCCCGTTTGCAACGAAGGCCTGAAAGGGCTCCAAATATCCACTTGCAAATTCTGCAAAAATAGAGTTTCAAAACTGCTCGTTCAAAAGGAAGGCTTATCTCTCTGAATTGAATGCAGACATCATAAAGAGGTTTCTGAGAATGCTTCTGCCTGGTTTATATGTGAAGATATTTCCTTTTCCACCATAGGACTCAAAGCGCTCCAAATGAACACTTGCAGATTCTACAAAAAGAGTGTTTCATAACTGCTCTAGCAAAGGAAAGGTTCAACTCTGTGAGTTGAACACACACATCACAAAGCAGTTTCTGAGAATGCTTCTGTCCAGTTTTTATTGGAAGATATTCCCGCTTCTAACAAAGGCCTGAAAGAGCTCCAAATATCCACTTGTAGATGCTGCAAAAAGACTCTTTCCAAACTGCTCCATGAAAAGGAAGGTTCAACTCTGTGAGTTGAATGCACACATCATAAAGAAGTTTCAAAGAATGCTTCTGTCTAGGTTTTATGTGAAGATATTTCCTTTTCCACCATAGGCCTCAAAGCGCTCCAAATGAACACTTGCAGATTCTACAAAAAGAGTGTTTCAAAACTGCTCTTTCAAAAGAAGTGTTCAACTCTGTGAGTTGGATTCATACTTCACAAAGCAGTTTCACAGAACGCTTCTGTTTACTTTTTATGGGAAGACATTCCCGTTTCCAACGAAGGCCTGAAAGGGCTCCAAATAACCACTTGCAGATTCTGCAGAAACACAGTTTCAAAACTGCTCTATCAAAAGGAAGGCTTATCTCTCCGAGCTGAATGCACACATCATAAAGAGGTTTCTGAGAATGCTTCTGCCTGGTTTATAAGTGAAGATATATCCTTTTCCACCATAGGCCTCAAAGCGCTCCAAATGAACACTTGCAGATTCTACAAAAAGAGTGTTTCAAAACTGCTCTTTCAAAAGAAGTGTTCAACTCTGTGAGTTGGATTCATACTTCACAAAGCAGTTTCACAGAACGCTTCTGTTTAGTATTTATGGGAAGATATTCCCGTTTCCAACGAAGGCCTGAAAGGACTCCAAATATCCACTTGCAGATTCTGCAAAAACACAGTTTCAAAACTGCTCTATCAAAAGGAAGGCTTATCTCTCCGAGTTGAATGCACACATCATAAAGAGGTTTCTGAGAATGCTTCTGCCTGGTTTATAAGTGAAGATATTTCCTTTTCCACCATAGGCCTCAAAGCGCTCCAAATGAACACTTGCAGATTCTACAAAAAGAGTGTTTCAAAACAGCCCTTTCAAAGGAAGTGTTCAACTCTGTGAGTTGGATTCATACTACACAAAGCAGTTTCACAGAACGCTTGTCTTTAGTTTTTATGGGAAGATATTCCCGTTTCCAACGAAGGCCTGAAAGGGCTCCAAATATCCACTTGCAAATTCTGCAAAAATAGAGTTTCAAAACTGCTCGGTCAAAAGGAAGGCTTATCTCTCTGAGTTGAATGCAGACATCATAAAGAGGTTTCTGAGAATGCTTCTGCCTGGTTTATATGTGAAGATATTTCCTTTTCCACCATAGGCCTCAAAGCGCTCCAAATGAACACTTGCAGATTCTACAAAAAGAGTGTTTCATAACTGCTCTAGCAAAGGAAAGGTTCAACTCTGTGAGTTGAACACACACATCACAAAGCAGTTTCTGAGAATGCTTCTGTCCAGTTTTTATTGGAAGATATTCCCGCTTCTAACAAAGGCCTGAAAGAGCTCCAAATATCCACTTGTAGATGCTGCAAAAAGACTCTTTCCAAACTGCTCCATGAAAAGGAAGGTTCAACTCTGTGAGTTGAATGCACACATCATAAAGAAGTTTCAAAGAATGCTTCTGTCTAGGTTTTATGTGAAGATATTTCCTTTTCCACCATAGGCTTCAAAGCGCTGAAAATGAACATTTGCAGATTCTACAAAAAGAGTGTTTCAAAACTGCTCTTTCAAAAGAAGTGTTCAACTCTGTGAGTTGGATTCATACTTCACAAAGCAGTTTCACAGAACGCTTCTGTTTAGTTTTTATGGGAAGATATTCCCGTTTCCAATGAAGGCCTGAAATGGCTCCAAATATCCACTTGCAGATTCTGCAAAAACACAGTTTCAAAACTGCTCTATCAAAAGGAAGGCTTATCTCTCCGAGTTGAATGCACACATCATAAAGAGGTTTCTGAGAATGCTTCTGCCTGGTTTATAAGTGAAGATATTTCCTTTTCCACCATAGGCCTCAAAGCGCTCCAAATGAACACTTGCAGATTCTACAAAAAGAGTGTTTCAAAACAGCTCTTTCAAAGGAAGTGTTCAACTCTGTGAGTTGGATTCATACTACACAAAGCAGTTTCACAGAACGCTTCTGTTTAGTTTTTATGGGAAGATATTCCCGTTTCCAACGAAGGCCTGAAAGGGCTCCAAATATCCACTTGCAAATTCTGCAAAAATAGAGTTTCAAAACTGCTCTGTCAAAAGGAAGGCTTATCTCTCTGAGTTGAATGCAGACATCATAAAGAGGTTTCTGAGAATGCTTCTGCCTGGTTTATATGTGAAGATATTTCCTTTTCCACCATAGGCCTCAAGGCGCTCCAAATGAACACTTGCAGATTCTACAAAAAGAGTGTTTCATAACTGCTCTAGCAAAGGAAAGGTTCAACTCTGTGAGTTGAACACACACATCACAAAGCAGTTTCTGAGAATGCTTCTGTCCAGTTTTTATTGGAAGATATTCCCGCTTCTAACAAAGGCCTGAAAGAGCTCCAAATATCCACTTGTAGATGCTGCAAAAAGACTCTTTCCAAACTGCTCCATGAAAAGGAAGGTTCAACTCTGTGAGTTGAATGCACACATCATAAAGAAGTTTCAAAGAATGCTTCTGTCTAGGTTTTATGTGAAGATATTTCCTTTTCCACCATAGGCCTCAAAGCGCTCCAAATGAACACTTGCAGATTCTACAAAAAGAGTGTTTCAAAACTGCTCTTTCAAAAGAAGTGTTCAACTCTGTGAGTTGGATTCATACTTCACAAAGCAGTTTCACAGAACGCTTCTGTTTAGTTTTTATGGGAAGATATTCCCGTTTCCAACGAAGGCCTGAAAGGGCTCCAAATAACCACTTGCAGATTCTGCAGAAACACAGTTTCAAAACTGCTCTATCAAAAGGAAGGCTTATCTCTCCGAGCTGAATGCACACATCATAAAGAGGTTTCTGAGAATGCTTCTCCCTGGTTTATAAGTGAAGATATTTCCTTTTCCACCATAGGCCTCAAAGCGCTCCAAATGAACACTTGCAGATTCTACAAAAAGAGTGTTTCAAAACAGCTCTTTCAAAGGAAGTGTTCAACTCTGTGAGTTGGATTCATACTACACAAAGCAGTTTCACAGAACGCTTCTCTTTAGTTTTTATGGGAAGATATTCCCGTTTGCAACGAAGGCCTGAAAGGGCTCCAAATATCCACTTGCAAATTCTGCAAAAATAGAGTTTCAAAACTGCTCGTTCAAAAGGAAGGCTTATCTCTCTGAATTGAATGCAGACATCATAAAGAGGTTTCTGAGAATGCTTCTGCCTGGTTTATATGTGAAGATATTTCCTTTTCCACCATAGGACTCAAAGCGCTCCAAATGAACACTTGCAGATTCTACAAAAAGAGTGTTTCATAACTGCTCTAGCAAAGGAAAGGTTCAACTCTGTGAGTTGAACACACACATCACAAAGCAGTTTCTGAGAATGCTTCTGTCCAGTTTTTATTGGAAGATATTCCCGCTTCTAACAAAGGCCTGAAAGAGCTCCAAATATCCACTTGTAGATGCTGCAAAAAGACTCTTTCCAAACTGCTCCATGAAAAGGAAGGTTCAACTCTGTGAGTTGAATGCACACATCATAAAGAAGTTTCAAAGAATGCTTCTGTCTAGGTTTTATGTGAAGATATTTCCTTTTCCACCATAGGCCTCAAAGCGCTCCAAATGAACACTTGCAGATTCTACAAAAAGAGTGTTTCAAAACTGCTCTTTCAAAAGAAGTGTTCAACTCTGTGAGTTGGATTCATACTTCACAAAGCAGTTTCACAGAACGCTTCTGTTTACTTTTTATGGGAAGACATTCCCGTTTCCAACGAAGGCCTGAAAGGGCTCCAAATAACCACTTGCAGATTCTGCAGAAACACAGTTTCAAAACTGCTCTATCAAAAGGAAGGCTTATCTCTCCGAGCTGAATGCACACATCATAAAGAGGTTTCTGAGAATGCTTCTCCCTGGTTTATAAGTGAAGATATTTCCTTTTCCACCATAGGCCTCAAAGCGCTCCAAATGAACACTTGCAGATTCTACAAAAAGAGTGTTTCAAAACAGCTCTTTCAAAGGAAGTGTTCAACTCTGTGAGTTGGATTCATACTACACAAAGCAGTTTCACAGAACGCTTCTGTTTAGTTTTTATGGGAAGATATTCCCGTTTCCAACGAAGGCCTGAAAGGGCTCCAAATATCCACTTGCAGATCCTGCAAAAATAGAGTTTCAAAACTGCTCTGTTAAAAGGAAGGATTATCTCTCTGAGTTGAATGCAGACATCATAAAGAAGTTTCTGAGAATGCTTCTGCCTGGTTTATATGTGAAGATATTTCCTTTTCCACCATAGGCCTCAAAGCGCTCCAAATGAACACTTGCAGATTCTACAAAAAGAGTGTTTCATAACTGCTCTAGCAAAGGAAAGGTTCAACTCTGTGAGTTGAACACACACATCACAAAGCAGTTTGTGAGAATGCTTCTGTCCAGTTTTTATTGGAAGATATTCCCGCTTCTAACAAAGGCCTGAAAGAGCTCCAAATATCCACTTGCAGATGCTGCAAAAAGACTCTTTCCAAACTGCTCCATGAAAAGGAAGGTTCATCTCTGTGAGATGAATGCACACATCATATAGAAGTTTCAAAGAATGCTTCTGTCTAGGTTTTATGTGAAGATATTTCCTTTTCCACCATAGGCCTCAAAGCGCTCCAATGAACACTTGCAGATTCTACAAAAAGAGTGTTTCAAAACTGCTCTTTCAAAAGAAGTGTTCAACTCTGTGTGTTGGATTCATACTTCACAAAGCAGTTTCACAGAACGCTTCTGTTTACTATTTATGGGAAGATATTCCCGTTTCCAACGAAGGCCTGAAAGGACTCCAAATATCCACTTGCAGATTCTGCAAAAACACAGTTTCAAAACTGCTCTATCAGAAGGAAGGCTTATCTCTCCGAGTTGAATGCACACATCATAAAGAGGTTTCTGAGAATGCTTCTGCCTGGTTTATAAGTGAAGATATTTCCTTTTCCACCATAGGCCTCAAAGCGCTCCAAATGAACACATGCAGATTCTACAAAAGGAGTGTTCCAAAACAGCTCTTTCAAAGGAAGTGTTCAACTCTGTGAGTTGTATTCATATTACACAAAGCAGTTTCACAGAACGCTTCTGTTTAGTTTTTATGGGAAGATATTCCCGTTTCCAACGAAGGCCTGAAAGGGCTCCAAATATCCACTTGCAAATTCTGCAAAAATAGAGTTTCAAAACTGCTCTGTCAAAAGGAAGGCTTATCCCTCTGAGTTGAATGCAGACATCATAAAGAGGTTTCTGAGAATGCTTCTGCCTGGTTTATATGTGAAGATATTCCCTTTTCCACCATAGGCCTCAAGGCGCTCCAAATGAACACTTGCAGATTCTACAAAAAGAGTGTTTCATAACTGCTCTAGCAAAGGAAAGGTTCAACTCTGTGAGTTGAACACACACATCACAAAGCAGTTTCTGAGAATGCTTCTGTCCAGTTTTTATTGGAAGATATTCCCGCTTCTAACAAAGGCCTGAAAGAGCTCCAAATATCCACTTGTAGATGCTGCAAAAAGACTCTTTCCAAACTGCTCCATGAAAAGGAAGGTTCAACTCTGTGAGTTGAATGCACACATCATAAAGAAGTTTCAAAGAATGCTTCTGTCTAGGTTTTATGTGAAGATATTTCCTTTTCCACCATAGGCCTCAAAGCGCTCCAAATGAACACTTGCAGATTCTACAAAAAGAGTGTCTCAAAACTGCTCTTTCAAAAGAAGTGTTCAACTCTGTGAGTTGGATTCATACTTCACAAAGCAGTTTCACAGAACGCTTCTGTTTAGTTTTTATGGGAAGATATTCCCGTTTCGAACGAAGGCCTGAAAGGGCTCCAAATAACCACTTGCAGATTCTGCAGAAACACAGTTTCAAAACTGCTCTATCAAAAGGAAGGCTTATCTCTCCGAGCTGAATGCACACATCATAAAGAGGTTTCTGATAATGCTTCTCCCTGGTTTATAAGTGAAGATATTTCCTTTTCCACCATAGGCCTCAAAGCGCTCCAAATGAACACTTGCAGATTCTACAAAAGGAGAGTTTCAAAACAGCTCTTTCAAAGGAAGTGTTCAACTCTGTGAGTTGGATTCATGCTACACAAAGCAGTTTCACAGAACGCTTCTGTTTAGTTTTTATGGGAAGATATTCCCGTTTCCAACGAAGGCCTGAAAGGGCTCCAAATATCCACTTGCAAATTCTGCAAAAATAGAGTTTCAAAACTGCTCTGTCAAAAGGAAGGCTTATCTCTCTGAGTTGAATGCAGACATCATAAAGAGGTTTCTGAGAATGCTTCTGCCTGGTTTATATGTGAAGATATTTCCTTTTCCACCATAGGCCTCAAAGCGCTCCAAATGAACACTTGCAGATTCTACAAAAAGAGTGTTTCATAACTGCTCTAGCAAAGGAAAGGTTCAACTCTGTGAGTTGAACACACACATCACAAAGCAGTTTCTGAGAATGCTTCTGTCCAGTTTTTATTGGAAGATATTCCCGCTTCTAACAAAGGCCTGAAAGAGCTCCAAATATCCACTTGTAGATGCTGCAAAAAGACTCTTTCCAAACTGCTCCATGAAAAGGAAGGTTCAACTCTGTGAGTTGAATGCACACATCATAAAGAAGTTTCAAAGAATGCTTCTGTCTAGGTTTTATGTGAAGATATTTCCTTTTCCACCATAGGCCTCAAAGCGGTCCAATTGAACACTTGCAGATTCTACAAAAAGAGTGTTTCAAAACTGCTCTTTCAAAAGAAGTGTTCAACTCTGTGAGTTGGATTCATACTTCACAAAGCAGTTTCACAGAACGCTTCTGTTTAGTTTTTATGGGAAGATATTCCCGTTTCCAACGAAGGCCTGAAAGGGCTCCAAATATCCACTTGCAAATTCGGCAAAAGTAGAGTTTCAAAACTGCTCTATCAAAAGGAAGGCTTATCTCTCTGAGTTGAATGCAGACATCATAAAGAGGTTTCTCAGAATGCTTCTGCCTGGTTTATATGTGAAGATATTTCCTTTTCCACCATAGGCCTCAAAGCGCTCCAAATGAACACTTGCAGATTCTACAAAAAGAGTGTTTCATAACTGCTCTAGCAAAGGAAAGGTTCAACTCTGTGAGTTGAACACACACATCACAAAGCAGTTTCTGAGAATGCTTCTGTCCAGTTTTTATTGGAAGATATTCCCGCTTCTAACAAAGGCCTGAAAAAGCTCCAAATATCCACTTGTAGATGCTGCAAAAAGACTCTTTCCAAACTGCTCCATGAAAAGGAAGGTTCAACTCTGTGAGTTGAATGCACACATCATAAAGAAGTTTCAAAGAATGCTTCTGTCTAGGTTTTATGTGAAGATATTTCCTTTTCCACCATAGGCCTCAAAGCGCTCCAAATGAACACTTGCAGATTCTACAAAAAGAGTGTTTCAAAACTGCTCTTTCAAAAGAAGTGTTCAACTCTGTGAGTTGGATTCATACTACACAAAGCAGTTTCACAGAACGCTTCTGTTTAGTTTTTATGGGAAGATATTCCCGTTTCCAACGAAGGCCTGAAAGGGCTCCAAATAACCACTTGCAGATTCTGCAGAAACACAGTTTCAAAACTGCTCTATCAAAAGGAAGGCTTATCTCTCCGAGCTGAATGCACACATCATAAAGAGGTTTCTGAGAATGCTTCTCCCTGGTTTATAAGTGAAGATATTTCCTTTTCCACTATAGGCCTCAAAGCGCTCCAAATGAACACTTGCAGATTCTACAAAAAGAGTGTTTCAAAACAGCTATTTCAAAGGAAGTGTTCAACTCTGTGAGTTGGATTCATACTACACAAAGCAGTTTCACAGAACGCTTCTCTTTAGTTTTTATGGGAAGATATTCCCGTTTCCAACGAAGGCCTGAAAGGGCTCCAAATATCCACTTGCAGATTCTGCAAAAATAGAGTTTCAAAACTGCTCTGTTAAAAGGAAGGCTTATCTCTCTGAGTTGAATGCAGACATCATAAAGAGGTTTCTGAGAATGCTTCTGCCTGGTTTATATGTGAAGATATTTCCTTTTCCACCATAGGCCTCAAAGCGCTCCAAATGAACACTTGCAGATTCTACAAAAGGAGTGTTTCATAACTGCTCTAGCAAAGGAAAGGTTCAACACTGTGAGTTGAACACACACATCACAAAGCAGTTTCTGAGAATGCTTCTGTCCAGTTTTTATTGGAAGATATTCCCGCTTCTAACAAAGGCCTGAAAGAGCTCCAAATATCCACTTGCAGATGCTGCAAAAAGACTCTTTCCAAACTGCTCCATGAAAACGAAGGTTCAACTCTGTGAGTTGAATGCACACATCATAAAGAAGTTTCAAAGAATGCTTCTGTCTAGGTTTTAGGTGAAGATATTTCCTTTTCCACCATAGGCCTCAAAGCGCTCCAAATGAACACTTGCAGATTCTACAAAAAGAGTGTTTCAAAACTGCTCTTTCAAAAGAAGTGTTCAACTCTGTGAGTTGGATTCATACTTCACAAAGCAGTTTCACAGAACGCTTCTGTTTAGTATTTATGCTAAGATATTCCCGTTTCCAACGAAGGCCTGAAAGGACTCCAAATATCCACTTGCAGATTCTGCAAAAACACAGTTTCAAAACTGCTCTATCAAAAGGAAGGCTTATATCTCCGAGTTGAATGCACACATCATAAAGAGGTTTCTGAGAATGCTTCTGCCTGGTTTATAAGTGAAGATATTTCCTTTTCCACCATAGGCCTCAAAGCGCTCCAAATGAACACTTGCAGATTCTACAAAAAGAGTGTTTCAAAACAGCTCTTTCAAAGGAAGTGTTCAACTCTGTGAGTTGGATTCATACTACACAAAGCAGTTTCACAGAACGCTTCTGTTTAGTTTTTATGGGAAGATATTCCCGTTTCCAACGAAGGCCTGAAAGGGCTCCAAATATCCACTTGCAAATTCTGCAAAAATAGAGTTTCAAAACTGCTCTGTCAAAAGGAAGGCTTATCTCTCTGAGTTGAATGCAGACATCATAAAGAGGTTTCTGAGAATGCTTCTGCCTGGTTTATATGTGAAGATATTTCCTTTTCCACCATAGGCCTCAAAGCGCTCCAAATGAACACTTGCAGATTCTACAAAAAGAGTGTTTCATAACTGCTCTAGCAAAGGAAAGGTTCAACTCTGTGAGTTGAACACACACATCACAAAGCAGTTTCTGAGAATGCTTCTGTCCAGTTTTTATTGGAAGATATTCCCGCTTCTAACAAAGGCCTGAAAGAGCTCCAAATATCCACTTGTAGATGCTGCAAAAAGACTCTTTCCAAACTGCTCCATGAAAAGGAAGGTTCAACTCTGTGAGTTGAATGCACACATCATAAAGAAGTTTCAAAGAATGCTTCTGTCTAGGTTTTATGTGAAGATATTTCCTTTTCCACCATAGGCCTCAAAGCGCTCCAAATGAACACTTGCAGATTCTACAAAAAGAGTGTTTCCAAACTGCTCTTTCAAAAGAAGTGTTCAACTCTGTGAGTTGGATTCATACTTCACAAAGCAGTTTCACAGAACGCTTCTGTTTAGTTTTTATGGGAAGATATTCCCGTTTCCAACGAAGGCCTGAAACGGCTCCAAATATCCAATTGCAAATTCGGCAAAAGTAGAGTTTCAAAACTGCTCTGTCAAAAGGAAGGCTTATCTCTCTGAGTTGAATGCAGACATCATAAAGAGGTTTCTGAGAATGCTTCTGCCTGGTTTATATGTGAAGATATTTCCTTTTCCACCATAGGCCTCAAAGCGCTCCAAATGAACACTTGCAGATTCTACAAAAGGAGTGTTTCATAACTGCTCTAGCAAAGGAAAGGTTCAACTCTGTGAGTTGGACACACACATCACAAAGCAGTTTCTGAGAATGCTTCTGTCCAGTTTTTATTGGAAGATATTCCCGCTTCTAACAAAGGCCTGAAAGAGCTCCAAATATCCACTTGCAGATGCTGCAAAAAGACTCTTTCCAAACTGCTCCATGAAAAGGAAGGTTCAACTCCGTGAGTTGAATGCACACATCATAAAGAAGTTTCAAAGAATGCTTCTGTCTAGGTTTTATGTGAAGATATTTCCTTTTCCACCATAGGCCTCAAAGCGCTCCAAATGAACACTTGCAGATTCTACAAAAAGAGTGTTTCAAAACTGCTCTTTCAAAAGAAGTGTTCAACTCTGTGAGTTGGATTCATACTTCACAAAGCAGTTTCACAGAACGCTTCTGTTTAGTATTTATGGGAAGATATTCCCGTTTCCAACGAAGGCCTGAAAGGACTCCAAATATCCACTTGCAGATTCTGCAAAAACACAGTTTCAAAACTGCTCTATCAAAAGGAAGGCTTATCTCTCCGAGTTGAATGCACACATCATAAAGAGGTTTCTGAGAATGCTTCTCCCTGGTTTATAAGTGAAGATATTTCCTTTTCCACTATAGGCCTCAAAGCGCTCCGAATGAACACTTGCAGATTCTACAAAAAGAGTGTTTCAAAACAGCTCTTTCAAAGGAAGTGTTCAACTCTGTGAGTTGGATTCATACTACACAAAGCAGTTTCACAGAACGCTTCTCTTTAGTTTTTATGGGAAGATATTCCCGTTTCCAACGAAGGCCTGAAAGGGCTCCAAATATCCACTTGCAGATTCTGCAAAAATAGAGTTTCAAAACTGCTCTGTTAAAAGGAAGGCTTATCTCTCTGAGTTGAATGCAGACATCATAAAGAGGTTTCTGAGAATGCTTCTGCCTGGTTTATATGTGAAGATATTTCCTTTTCCACCATAGGCCTCAAAGCGCTCCAAATGAACACTTGCAGATTCTACAAAAGGAGTGTTTCATAACTGCTCTAGCAAAGGAAAGGTTCAACTCTGTGAGTTGAACACACACATCACAAAGCAGTTTCTGAGAATGCTTCTGTCCAGTTTTTATTGGAAGATATTCCCGCTTCTAACAAAGGCCTGAAAGAGCTCCAAATATCCACTTGCAGATGCTGCAAAAAGACTCTTTCCAAACTGCTCCATGAAAAGGAAGGTTCAACTCTGTGAGATGAATGCACACATCATAAAGAAGTTTCAAAGAATGCTTCTGTCTAGGTTTTATGTGAAGATATTTCCTTTTCCACCATAGGCCTCAAAGCGCTCCAAATGAACACTTGCAGATTCTACAAAAAGAGTGTTTCCAAACTGCTCTTTCAAAAGAAGTGTTCAACTCTGTGAGTTGGATTCATACTTCACAAAGCAGTTTCACAGAACGCTTCTGTTTAGTATTTATGGGAAGATATTCCCGTTTCCAACGAAGGCCTGAAAGGACTCCAAATATCCACTTGCAGATTCTGCAAAAACACAGTTTCAAAACTGCTCTATCAAAAGGAAGGCTTATCTCTCCGAGTTGAATGCACACACCATAAAGAGGTTTCTGAGAATGCTTCTGCCTGGTTTATAAGTGAAGATATTTCCTTTTCCACCATAGGCCTCAAAGCGCTCCAAATGAACACTTGCAGATTCTACAAAAAGAGTGTTTCAAAACAGCTCTTTCAAAGGAAGTGTTCAAGTCTGTGAGTTGGATTCATACCACACAAAGCAGTTTCACAGAACGCTTCTGTTTAGTTTTTATGGGAAGATATTCCCGTTTCCAACGAAGGCCTGAAAGGGCTCCAAATATCCACTTGCAAATTCTGCAAAAATAGAGTTTCAAAACTGCTCTGTCAAAAGGAAGGCTTATCTCTCTGAGTTGAATGCAGACATCATAAAGAGGTTTCTGAGAATGCTTCTGCCTGGTTTATATGTGAAGATATTTCCTTTTCCACCATAGGCCTCAAAGCGCTCCAAATGAACACTTGCAGATTCTACAAAAAGAGTGTTTCATAACTGCTCTAGCAAAGGAAAGGTTCAACTCTGTGAGTTGAACACACACATCACAAAGCAGTTTCTGAGAATGCTTCTGTCCAGTTTTTATTGGAAGATATTCCCGCTTCTAACAAAGGCCTGAAATAGCTCCAAATATCCACTTGTAGATGCTGCAAAAAGACTCTTTCCAAACTGCTCCATGAAAAGGAAGGTTCAACTCTGTGAGTTGAATGCACACATCATAAAGAAGTTTCAAAGAATGCTTCTCTCTAGGTTTTATGTGAAGATATTTCCTTTTCCACCATAGGCCTCAAAGCGCTCCAAATGAACACTTGCAGATTCTACAAAAAGAGTGTTTCAAAACTGCTCTTTCAAAAGAAGGGTTCAACTCTGTGAGTTGGATTCATACTTCACAAAGCAGTTTCACAGAACGCTTCTGTTTAGTTTTTATGGGAAGATATTCCCGTTTCCAACGAAGGCCTGAAAGGGCTCCAAATAACCACTTTCAGATTCTGCAGAAACACAGTTTCAAAACTGCTCCATCAAAAGGAAGGCTTATCTCTCCGAGCTGAATGCACACATCATAAAGAGGTTTCTGAGAATGCTTCTCCCTGGTTTATAAGTGAAGATATTTCCTTTTCCACTATAGGCCTCAAAGCGCTCCAAATGAACACTTGCAGATTCTACAAAAAGAGTGTTTCAAAACAGCTCTTTCAAAGGAAGTTTTCAACTCTGTGAGTTGGATTCATACTACACAAAGCAGTTTCACAGAACGCTTCTCTTTAGTTTTTATGGGAAGATATTCCCGTTTCCAACGAAGGCCTGAAAGGGCTCCAAATGTCCACTTGCAGATTCTGCAAAAATAGAGTTTCAAAACTGCTCTGTTAAAAGGAAGGCTTATCTCTCTGAGTTGAATGCAGACATCATAAAGAGGTTTCTGAGAATGCTTCTGCCTGGTTTATATGTGAAGATATTTCCTTTTCCACCATAGGCCTCAAAGCGCTCCAAATGAACACTTGCAGATTCTACAAAAGGAGTGTTTCATAACTGCTCTAGCAAAGGAAAGGTTCAACTCTGTGAGTTGAACACACACATCACGAAGCAGTTTCTGAGAATGCTTCTGTCCAGTTTTTATTGGAAGATATTCCCGCTTCTAACAAAGGCCTGAAAGAGCTACAAATATCCACTTGCAGATGCTCCAAAAAGACTCTTTCCAAACTGCTCCATGAAAAGGAAGGTTCAACTCTGTGAGATGAATGCACACATCATAAAGAAGTTTCAAAGAATGCTTCTGTCTAGGTTTTATGTGAAGATATTTCCTTTTCCACCATAGGCCTCAAAGCGCTCCAAATGAACACTTGCAGATTCTACAAAAAGAGTGTTTCAAAACTGCTCTTTCAAAAGAAGTGTTCAACTCTGTGAGTTGGATTCATACTTCACAAAGCAGTTTCACAGAACGCTTCTGTTTAGTATTTATGGGAAGATATTCCCGTTTCCAACGAAGGCCTGAAAGGACTCCAAATATCCACTTGCAGATTCTGCAAAAACACAGTTTCAAAATTGCTCTATCAAAAGGAAGGCTTATCTCTCCGAGTTGAATGCACACATCATAAAGAGGTTTCTGAGAATGCTTCTGCCTGGTTTATAAGTGAAGATATTTCCTTTTCCACCATAGGCCTCAAAGCGCTCCAAATGAACACTTGCAGATTCTACAAAAAGAGTGTTTCAAAACAGCTCTTTCAAAGGAAGTGTTCAACTCTGTGAGTTGGATTCATACTACACAAAGCAGTTTCACAGAACGCTTCTGTTTAGTTTTTATGGGAAGATATTCCCGTTTCCAACGAAGGCCTGAAAGGGCTCCAAATATCCACTTGCAAATTCTGCAAAAATAGAGTTTCAAAACTGCTCTGTCAAAAGGAAGGCTTATCTCTCTGAGTTGAATGCAGACATCATAAAGAGGTTTCTGAGAATGCTTCTGCCTGGTTTATATGTGAAGATATTTCCTTTTCCACCATAGGCCTCAAAGCGCTCCAAATGAACACTTGCAGATTCTACAAAAAGAGTGTTTCATAACTGCTCTAGCAAAGGAAAGGTTCAACTCTGTGAGTTGAACACACACATCACAAAGCAGTTTCTGAGAATGCTTCTGTCCAGTTTTTATTGGAAGATATTCCCGCTTCTAACAAAGGCCTGAAAGAGCTCCAAATATCCACTTGTAGATGCTGCAAAAAGACTCTTTCCAAACTGCTGCATGAAAAGGAAGGTTCAACTCTGTGAGTTGAATGCACACATCATAAAGAAGTTTCAAAGAATGCTTCTGTCTAGGTTTTATGTGAAGATATTTCCTTTTCCACCATAGGCCTCAAAGCGCTCCAAAGGAACACTTGCAGATTCTACAAAAAGAGTGTTTCAAAACTGCTCTTTCAAAAGAAGTGTTCAACTCTGTGAGTTGGATTCATACTTCACAAAGCAGTTTCACAGAACGCTTCTGTTTAGTTTTTATGGGAAGATATTCCCGTTTCCAACGAAGGCCTGAAAGGGCTCCAAATAACCACTTGCAGATTCTGCAGAAACACAGTTTCAAAACTGCTCTATCAAAAGGAAGGCTTATCTCTCCGAGCTGAATGCACACATCATAAAGAGGTTTCTGAGAATGCTTCTCCCTGGTTTATAAGTGAAGATATTTCCTTTTCCACTATAGGCCTCAAAGCGCTCCAAATGAACACTTGCAGATTCTACAAAAAGAGTGTTTCAAAACAGCTCTTTCAAAGGAAGTGTTCAACTCTGTGAGTTGGATTCATACTACACAAAGCAGTTTCACAGAACGCTTCTCTTTAGTTTTTATGGGAAGTTATTCCCGTTTCCAACGAAGGCCTGAAAGGGATCCAAATATCCACTTGCAGATTCTGCAAAAATAGAGTTTCAAAACTGCTCTGTTAAAAGGAAGGCTTATCTCTCTGAGTTGAATGCAGACATCATAAAGAGGTTTCTGAGAATGCTTCTGCCTGGTTTATATGTGAAGATATTTCCTTTTCCACCATAGGCCTCAAAGCGCTCCAAATGAACACTTGCAGATTCTACAAAAGGAGTGTTTCATAACTGCTCTAGCAAAGGAAAGGTTCAACTCTGTGAGTTGAACACACACATCACAAAGCAGTTTCTGAGAATGCTTCTGTCCAGTTTTTATTGGAAGATATTCCCGCTTCTAACAAAGGCCTGAAAGAGCTCCAAATATCCACTTGCAGATGCTGCAAAAAGACTCTTTCCAAACTGCTCCATGAAAAGGAAGGTTCAACTCTGTGAGATGAATGCACACATCATAAAGAAGTTTCAAAGAATGCTTCTGTCTAGGTTTTATGTGAAGATATTTCCTTTTCCACCATAGGCCTCAAAGCGCTCCAAATGAACACTTGCAGATTCTACAAAAAGAGTGTTTCAAAACTGCTCTTTCAAAAGAAGTGTTCAACTCTGTGAGTTGGATTCATACTTCACAAAGCAGTTTCACAGAACGCTTCTGTTTAGTATTTATGGGAAGATATTCCCGTTTCCAACGAAGGCCTGAAAGGACTCCAAATATCCACTTGCAGATTCTGCAAAAACACAGTTTCAAAACTGCTCTATCAAAAAGAAGGCTTATCTCTCCGAGTTGAATGCACACATCATAAAGAGGTTTCTGAGAATGCTTCTGCCTGGTTTATAAGTGAAGATATTTCCTTTTCCACCATAGGCCTCAAAGCGCTCCAAATGAACACTTGCAGATTCTACAAAAAGAGTGTTTCAAAACAGCTCTTTCAAAGGAAGTGTTCAACTCTGTGAGTTGGATTCATACTACACAAAGCAGTTTCACAGAACGCTTCTGTTTAGTTTTTATGGGAAGATATTCCCGTTTCCAACGAAGGCCTGAAAGGGCTCCAAATATCCACTTGCAAATTCTGCAAAAATAGAGTTTCAAAACTGCTCTGTCAAAAGGAAGGCTTATCTCTCTGAGTTGAATGCAGACATCATAAAGAGGTTTCTGAGAATGCTTCTGCCTGGTTTATATGTGAAGATATTTCCTTTTCCACCATAGGCCTCAAAGCGCTCCAAATGAACACTTGCAGATTCTACAAAAGGAGTGT
The DNA here is from genome assembly GCF_028885625.2 of Pongo pygmaeus. Taxonomy (NCBI): domain Eukaryota; kingdom Metazoa; phylum Chordata; class Mammalia; order Primates; family Hominidae; genus Pongo; species Pongo pygmaeus. The sequence goes on from NC_085930.1 coordinate 25,539,269, forward strand.
TTCATAACTGCTCTAGCAAAGGAAAGGTTCAACTCTGTGAGTTGAACACACACATCACAAAGCAGTTTCTGAGAATGCTTCTGTCCAGTTTTTATTGGAAGATATTCCCGCTTCTAACAAAGGCCTGAAAGAGCTCCAAATATCCACTTGCAGATGCTGCAAAAAGACTCTTTCCAAACTGTTCCATGAAAAGGAAGGTTCAACTCTGTGAGATGAATGCACACATCATAAAGAAGTTTCAAAGAATGCTTCTGTCTAGGTTTTATGTGAAGATATTTCCTTTTCCACCATAGGCCTCAAAGCGCTCCAAATGAACACTTGCAGATTCTACAAAAAGAGTGTTTCAAAACTGCTCTTTCAAAAGAAGTGTTCAACTCTGTGAGTTGGATTCATACTTCACAAAGCAGTTTCACAGAACGCTTCTGTTTAGTATTTATGGGAAGATATTCCCGTTTCCAACGAAGGCCTGAAAGGACTCCAAATATCCACTTGCAGATTCTGCAAAAACACAGTTTCAAAACTGCTCTATCAAAAGGAAGGCTTATCTCTCCGAGTTGAATGCACACATCATAAAGAGGTTTCTGAGAATGCTTCTGCCTGGTTTATAAGTGAAGATATTTCCTTTTCCACCATAGGCCTCAAAGCGCTCCAAATGAACACTTGCAGATTCTACAAAAAGAGTGTTTCAAAACAGCTCTTTCAAAGGAAGTGTTCAACTCTGTGAGTTGGATTCATACTACACAAAGCAGTTTCACAGAACGCTTCTGTTTAGTTTTTATGGGAAGATATTCCCGTTTCCAACGAAGGCCTGAAAGGGCTCCAAATATCCACTTGCAAATTCTGCAAAAATAGAGTTTCAAAACTGCTCTGTCAAAAGGAAGGCTTATCTCTCTGAGTTGAATGCAGACATCATAAAGAGGTTTCTGAGAATGCTTCTGCCTGGTTTATATGTGAAGATATTTCCTTTTCCACCATAGGCCTCAAGGCGCTCCAAATGAACACTTGCAGATTCTACAAAAAGAGTGTTTCATAACTGCTCTAGCAAAGGAAAGGTTCAAATCTGTGAGTTGAACACACACATCACAAAGCAGTTTCTGAGAATGCTTCCGTCCAGTTTTTATTGGAAGATATTCCCGCTTCTAACAAAGGCCTGAAAGAGCTCCAAATATCCACTTGTAGATGCTGCAAAAAGACTCTTTCCAAACTGCTCCATGAAAAGGAAGGTTCAACTCTGTGAGTTGAATGCACACATCATAAAGAAGTTTCAAAGAATGCTTCTGTCTAGGTTTTATGTGAAGATATTTCCTTTTCCACCATAGGCCTCAAAGCGCTCCAAATGAACACTTGCAGATTCTACAAAAAGAGTGTTTCAAAACTGCTCTTTCAAAAGAAGTGTTCAACTCTGTGAGTTGGATTCATACTTCACAAAGCAGTTTCACAGAACGCTTCTGTTTAGTTTTTATGGGAAGATATTCCCGTTTCCAACGAAGGCCTGAAAGGGCTCCAAATAACCACTTGCAGATTCTGCAGAAACACAGTTTCAAAACTGCTCTATCAAAAGGAAGGCTTATCTCTCCGAGCTGAATGCACACATCATAAAGAGGTTTCTGAGAATGCTTCTCCCTGGTTTATAAGTGAAGATATTTCCTTTTCCACTATAGGCCTCAAAGCGCTCCAAATGAACACTTGCAGATTCTACAAAAAGAGTGTTTCAAAACAGCTCTTTCAAAGGAAGTGTTCAACTCTGTGAGTTGGATTCATACTACACAAAGCAGTTTCACAGAACGCTTCTCTTTAGTTTTTATGGGAAGATATTCCCGTTTCCAACGAAGGCCTGAAAGGGCTCCAAATATCCACTTGCAGATTCTGCAAAAATAGAGTTTCAAAACTGCTCTGTTAAAAGGAAGGCTTATCTCTCTGAGTTGAATGCAGACATCATAAAGAGGTTTCTGAGAATGCTTCTGCCTGGTTTATATGTGAAGATATTTCCTTTTCCACCATAGGCCTCAAAGCGCTCCAAATGAACACTTGCAGATTCTACAAAAGGAGTGTTTCATAACTGCTCTAGCAAAGGAAAGGTTCAACTCTGTGAGTTGAACACACACATCACAAAGCAGTTTCTGAGAATGCTTCTGTCCAGTTTTTATTGGAAGATATTCCCGCTTCTAAAAAAGGCCTGAAAGAGCTCCAAATATCCACTTGCAGATGCTGCAAAAAGACTCTTTCCAAACTGCTCCATGAAAAGGAAGGTTCAACTCTGTGAGATGAATGCACACATCATAAAGAAGTTTCAAAGAATGCTTCTGTCTAGGTTTTATGTGAAGATATTTCCTTTTCCACCATAGGCCTCAAAGCGCTCCAAATGAACACTTGCAGATTCTACAAAAAGAGTGTTTCAAAACTGCTCTTTCAAAAGAAGTGTTCAACTCTGTGAGTTGGATTCATACTTCACAAAGCAGTTTCACAGAACGCTTCTGTTTAGTTTTTATGGGAAGATATTCCCGTTTCCAACGAAGGCCTGAAAGGGCTCCAAATAACCACTTGCAGATTCTGCAGAAACACAGTTTCAAAACTGCTCTATCAAAAGGAAGGCTTATCTCTCCGAGCTGAATGCACACATCATAAAGAGGTTTCTGAGAATGCTTCTCCCTGGTTTATAAGTGAAGATATTTCCTTTTCCACTATAGGCCTCAAAGCGCTCCAAATGAACACTTGCAGATTCTACAAAAAGAGTGTTTCAAAACAGCTCTTTCAAAGGAAGTGTTCAACTCTGTGAGTTGGATTCATACTACACAAAGCAGTTTCGCAGAACGCTTCTCTTTAGTTTTTATGGGAAGATATTCCCGTTTCCAACGAAGGCCTGAAAGGGCTCCAAATATCCGCTTGCAGATTCTGCAAAAATAGAGTTTCAAAACTGCTCTGTTAAAAGGAAGGCTTATCTCTCTGAGTTGAAGGCAGACATCATAAAGAGGTTTCTGAGAATGCTTCTGCCTGGTTTATATGTGAAGATATTTCCTTTTCCACCATAGGCCTCAAAGCGCTCCAAATGAACACTTGCAGATTCTACAAAAGGAGTGTTTCATAACTGCTCTAGCAAAGGAAAGGTTCAACTCTGTGAGTTGAACACACACATCACAAAGCAGTTTCTGAGAATGCTTCTGTCCAGTTTTTATTGGAAGATATTCCCGCTTCTAACAAAGGCCTGAAAGAGCTCCAAATATCCACTTGTAGATGCTGCAAAAAGACTCTTTCCAAACTGCTCCATGAAAAGGAAGGTTCAACTCTGTGAGTTGAATGCACACATCATAAAGAAGTTTCAAAGAATGCTTCTGTCTAGGTTTTATGTGAAGATATTTCCTTTTCCACCATAGGCCTCAAAGCGCTCCAAATGAACACTTGCAGATTCTACAAAAAGAGTGTTTCAAAACTGCTCTTTCAAAAGAAGTGTTCAACTCTGTGAGTTGGATTCATACTTCACAAAGCAGTTTCACAGAACGCTTCTGTTTAGTATTTATGGGAAGATATTCCCGTTTCCAACGAAGGCCTGAAAGGACTCCAAATATCCACTTGCAGATTCTGCAAAAACACAGTTTCAAAACTGCTCTATCAAAAGGAAGGCTTATCTCTCCGAGTTGAATGCACACATCATAAAGAGGTTTCTGAGAATGCTTCTGCCTGGTTTATAAGTGAAGATATTTCCTTTTCCACCATAGGCCTCAAAGCGCTCCAAATGAACACTTGCAGATTCTACAAAAAGAGTGTTTCAAAACAGCTCTTTCAAAGGAAGTGTTCAACTCTGTGAGTTGGATTCATACTACACAAAGCAGTTTCACAGAACGCTTCTGTTTAGTTTTTATGGGAAGATATTCCCGTTTCCAACGAAGGCCTGAAAGGGCTCCAAATATCCACTTGAAAATTCTGCAAAAATAGAGTTTCAAAACTGCTCTGTCAAAAGGAAGGCTTATCTCTCTGAGTTGAATGCAGACATCATAAAGAGGTTTCTGAGAATGCTTCTGCCTGGTTTATATGTGAAGATATATCCTTTTCCACCATAGGCCTCAAGGCGCTCCAAATGAACACTTGCAGATTCTACAAAAAGAGTGTTTCATAACTGCTCTAGCAAAGGAAAGGTTCAACTCTGTGAGTTGAACACACACATCACAAAGCAGTTTCTGAGAATGCTTCTGTCCAGTTTTTATTGGAAGATATTCCCGCTTCTAACAAAGGCCTGAAAGAGCTCCAAATATCCACTTGTAGATGCTGCAAAAAGACTCTTTCCAAACTGCTCCATGAAAAGGAAGGTTCAACTCTGTGAGTTGAATGCACACATCATAAAGAAGTTTCAAAGAATGCTTCTGTCTAGGTTTTATGTGAAGATATTTCCTTTTCCACCATAGGCCTCAAAGCGCTCCAAATGAACACTTGCAGATTCTACAAAAAGAGTGTTTCAAAACTGCTCTTTCAAAAGAAGTGTTCAACTCTGTGAGTTGGATTCATACTTCACAAAGCAGTTTCACAGAACGCTTCTGTTTAGTATTTATGGGAAGATATTCCCGTTTCCAACGAAGGCCTGAAAGGACTCCAAATATCCACTTGCAGATTCTGCAAAAACACAGTTTCAAAACTGCTCTATCAAAAGGAAGGCTTATCTCTCCGAGTTGAATGCACACATCATAAAGAGGTTTCTGAGAATGCTTCTGCCTGGTTTATAAGTGAAGATATTTCCTTTTCCACCATAGGCCTCAAAGCGCTCCAAATGAACACTTGCAGATTCTACAAAAAGAGTGTTTCAAAACAGCTCTTTCAAAGGAAGTGTTCAACTCTGTGAGTTGGATTCATACTACACAAAGCAGTTTCACAGAACGCTTCTGTTTAGTTTTTATGGGAAGATATTCCCGTTTCCAACGAAGGCCTGAAAGGGCTCCAAATATCCACTTGAAAATTCTGCAAAAATAGAGTTTCAAAACTGCTCTGTCAAAAGGAAGGCTTATCTCTCTGAGTTGAATGCAGACATCATAAAGAGGTTTCTGAGAATGCTTCTGCCTGGTTTATATGTGAAGATATTTCCTTTTCCACCATAGGCCTCAAGGCGCTCCAAATGAACACTTGCAGATTCTACAAAAAGAGTGTTTCATAACTACTCTAGCAAAGGAAAGGTTCAACTCTGTGAGTTGAACACACACATCACAAAGCAGTTTCTGAGAATGCTTCTGTCCAGTTTTTATTGGAAGATATTCCCGCTTCTAACAAAGGCCTGAAAGAGCTCCAAATATCCACTTGTAGATGCTGCAAAAAGACTCTTTCCAAACTGCTCCATGAAAAGGAAGGTTCAACTCTGTGAGTTGAATGCACACATCATAAAGAAGTTTCAAAGAATGCTTCTGTCTAGGTTTTATGTGAAGATATTTCCTTTTCCACCATAGGCCTCAAAGCGCTCCAAATGAACACTTGCAGATTCTACAAAAAGAGTGTTTCAAAACTGCTCTTTCAAAAGAAGTGTTCAACTCTGTGAGTTGGATTCATACTTCACAAAGCAGTTTCACAGAACGCTTCTGTTTAGTTTTTATGGGAAGATATTCCCGTTTCCAACGAAGGCCTGAGAGGGCTCCAAATAACCACTTGCAGATTCTGCAGAAACACAGTTTCAAAACTGCTCTAACAAAAGGAAGGCTTATCTCTCCGAGCTGAATGCACACATCATAAAGAGGTTTCTGAGAATGCTTCTCCCTGGTTTATAAGTGAAGATATTTCCTTTTCCACTATAGGCCTCAAAGCGCTCCAAATGAACACTTGCAGATTCTACAAAAAGAGTGTTTCAAAACAGCTCTTTCAAAGGAAGTGTTCAACTCTGTGAGTTGGATTCATACTACACAAAGCAGTTTCACAGAACGCTTCTCTTTAGTTTTTATGGGAAGATATTCCCGTTTCCAACGAAGGCCTGAAAGGGCTCCAAATATCCACTTGCAGATTCTGCAAAAATAGAGTTTCAAAACTGCTCTGTTAAAAGGAAGGCTTATCTCTCTGAGTTGAATGCAGACATCATAAAGAGGTTTCTGAGAATGCTTCTGCCTGGTTTATATGTGAAGATATTTCCTTTTCCACCATAGGCCTCAAAGCGCTCCAAATGAACACTTGCAGATTCTACAAAAGGAGTGTTTCATAACTGCTCTAGCAAAGGAAAGGTTCAACTCTGTGAGTTGAACACACACATCACAAAGCAGTTTCTGAGAATGCTTCTGTCCAGTTTTTATTGGAAGATATTCCCGCTTCTAACAAAGGCCTGAAAGAGCTCCAAATATCCACTTGCAGATGCTGCAAAAAGACTCTTTCCAAACTGCTCCATGAAAAGGAAGGTTCAACTCTGTGAGATGAATGCACACATCATAAAGAAGTTTCAAAGAATGCTTCTGTCTAGGTTTTATGTGAAGATATTTCCTTTTCCACCATAGGCCTCAAAGCGCTCCAAATGAACACTTGCAGATTCTACAAAAAGAGTGTTTCAAAACTGCTCTTTCAAAAGAAGTGTTCAACTCTGTGAGTTGGATTCATACTTCACAAAGCAGTTTCACAGAACGCTTCTGTTTAGTTTTTATGGGAAGATATTCCCGTTTCCAACGAAGGCCTGAAAGGGCTCCAAATAACCACTTGCAGATTCTGCAGAAACACAGTTTCAAAACTGCTCTATCAAAAGGAAGGCTTATCTCTCCGAGCTGAATGCAGACATCATAAAGAGGTTTCTGAGAATGCTTCTCCCTGGTTTATAAGTGAAGATATTTCCTTTTCCACTATAGGCCTCAAAGCGCTCCAAATGAACACTTGCAGATTCTACAAAAAGAGTGTTTCAAAACAGCTCTTTCAAAGGAAGTGTTCAACTCTGTGAGTTGGATTCATACTACACAAAGCAGTTTCACAGAACGCTTCTCTTTAGTTTTTATGGGAAGATATTCCCGTTTCCAACGAAGGCCTGAAAGGGCTCCAAATATCCGCTTGCAGATTCTGCAAAAATAGAGTTTCAAAACTGCTCTGTTAAAAGGAAGGCTTATCTCTCTGAGTTGAAGGCAGACATCATAAAGAGGTTTCTGAGAATGCTTCTGCCTGGTTTATATGTGAAGATATTTCCTTTTCCACCATAGGCCTCAAAGCGCTCCAAATGAACACTTGCAGATTCTACAAAAGGAGTGTTTCATAACTGCTCTAGCAAAGGAAAGGTTCAACTCTGTGAGTTGAACACACACATCACAAAGCAGTTTCTGAGAATGCTTCTGTCCAGTTTTTATTGGAAGATATTCCCGCTTCTAACAAAGGCCTGAAAGAGCTCCAAATATCCACTTGTAGATGCTGCAAAAAGACTCTTTCCAAACTGCTCCATGAAAAGGAAGGTTCAACTCTGTGAGTTGAATGCACACATCATAAAGAAGTTTCAAAGAATGCTTCTGTCTAGGTTTTATGTGAAGATATTTCCTTTTCCACCATAGGCCTCAAAGCGCTCCAAATGAACACTTGCAGATTCTACAAAAAGAGTGTTTCAAAACTGCTCTTTCAAAAGAAGTGTTCAACTCTGTGAGTTGGATTCATACTTCACAAAGCAGTTTCACAGAACGCTTCTGTTTAGTATTTATGGGAAGATATTCCCGTTTCCAACGAAGGCCTGAAAGGACTCCAAATATCCACTTGCAGATTCTGCAAAAACACAGTTTCAAAACTGCTCTATCAAAAGGAAGGCTTATCTCTCCGAGTTGAATGCACACATCATAAAGAGGTTTCTGAGAATGCTTCTGCCTGGTTTATAAGTGAAGATATTTCCTTTTCCACCATAGGCCTCAAAGCGCTCCAAATGAACACTTGCAGATTCTACAAAAAGAGTGTTTCAAAACAGCTCTTTCAAAGGAAGTGTTCAACTCTGTGAGTTGGATTCATACTACACAAAGCAGTTTCACAGAACGCTTCTGTTTAGTTTTTATGGGAAGATATTCCCGTTTCCAACGAAGGCCTGAAAGGGCTCCAAATATCCACTTGCAAATTCTGCAAAAATAGAGTTTCAAAACTGCTCTGTCAAAAGGAAGGCTTATCTCTCTGAGTTGAATGCAGACATCATAAAGAGGTTTCTGAGAATGCTTCTGCCTGGTTTATATGTGAAGATATTTCCTTTTCCACCATAGGCCTCAAGGCGCTCCAAATGAACACTTGCAGATTCTACAAAAAGAGTGTTTCATAACTGCTCTAGCAAAGGAAAGGTTCAACTCTGTGAGTTGAACACACACATCACAAAGCAGTTTCTGAGAATGCTTCTGTCCAGTTTTTATTGGAAGATATTCCCGCTTCTAACAAAGGCCTGAAAGAGCTCCAAATATCCACTTGTAGATGCTGCAAAAAGACTCTTTCCAAACTGCTCCATGAAAAGGAAGGTTCAACTCTGTGAGTTGAATGCACACATCATAAAGAAGTTTCAAAGAATGCTTCTGTCTAGGTTTTATGTGAAGATATTTCCTTTTCCACCATAGGCCTCAAAGCGCTCCAAATGAACACTTGCAGATTCTACAAAAAGAGTGTTTCAAAACTGCTCTTTCAAAAGAAGTGTTCAACTCTGTGAGTTGGATTCATACTTCACAAAGCAGTTTCACAGAACGCTTCTGTTTAGTTTTTATGGGAAGATATTCCCGTTTCCAACGAAGGCCTGAAAGGGCTCCAAATAACCACTTGCAGATTCTGCAGAAACACAGTTTCAAAACTGCTCTATCAAAAGGAAGGCTTATCTCTCCGAGCTGAATGCACACATCATAAAGAGGTTTCTGAGAATGCTTCTCCCTGGTTTATAAGTGAAGATATTTCCTTTTCCACTATAGGCCTCAAAGCGCTCCAAATGAACACTTGCAGATTCTACAAAAAGAGTGTTTCAAAACAGCTCTTTCAAAGGAAGTGTTCAACTCTGTGAGTTGGATTCATACTACACAAAGCAGTTTCACAGAACGCTTCTCTTTAGTTTTTATGGGAAGATATTCCCGTTTCCAACGAAGGCCTGAAAGGGCTCCAAATATCCACTTGCAGATTCTGCAAAAATAGAGTTTCAAAACTGCTCTGTTAAAAGGAAGGCTTATCTCTCTGAGTTGAATGCAGACATCATAAAGAGGTTTCTGAGAATGCTTCTGCCTGGTTTATATGTGAAGATATTTCCTTTTCCACCATAGGCCTCAAAGCGCTCCAAATGAACACTTGCAGATTCTACAAAAGGAGTGTTTCATAACTGCTCTAGCAAAGGAAAGGTTGAACTCTGTGAGTTGAACACACACATCACAAAGCAGTTTCTGAGAATGCTTCTGTCCAGTTTTTATTGGAAGATATTCCCGCTTCTAACAAAGGCCTGAAAGAGCTCCAAATATCCACTTGCAGATGCTGCAAAAAGACTCTTTCCAAACTGCTCCATGAAAAGGAAGGTTCAACTCTGTGAGATGAATGCACACATCATAAAGAAGTTTCAAAGAATGCTTCTGTCTAGGTTTTATGTGAAGATATTTCCTTTTCCACCATAGGCCTCAAAGCGCTCCAAATGAACACTTGCAGATTCTACAAAAAGAGTGTTTCAAAACTGCTCTTTCAAAAGAAGTGTTCAACTCTGTGAGTTGGATTCATACTTCACAAAGCAGTTTCACAGAACGCTTCTGTTTAGTTTTTATGGGAAGATATTCCCGTTTCCAACGAAGGCCTGAAAGGGCTCCAAATAACCACTTGCAGATTCTGCAGAAACACAGTTTCAAAACTGCTCTATCAAAAGGAAGGCTTATCTCTCCGAGCTGAATGCACACATCATAAAGAGGTTTCTGAGAATGCTTCTCCCTGGTTTATAAGTGAAGATATTTCCTTTTCCACTATAGGCCTCAAAGCGCTCCAAATGAACACTTGCAAATTCTACAAAAAGAGTGTTTCAAAACAGCTCTTTCAAAGGAAGTGTTCAACTCTGTGAGTTGGATTCATACTACACAAAGCAGTTTCACAGAACGCTTCTCTTTAGTTTTTATGGGAAGATATTCCCGTTTCCAACGAAGGCCTGAAAGGGCTCCAAATATCCGCTTGCAGATTCTGCAAAAATAGAGTTTCAAAACTGCTCTGTTAAAAGGAAGGCTTATCTCTCTGAGTTGAAGGCAGACATCATAAAGAGGTTTCTGAGAATGCTTCTGCCTGGTTTATATGTGAAGATATTTCCTTTTCTACCATAGGCCTCAAAGCGCTCCAAATGAACACTTGCAGATTCTACAAAAGGAGTGTTTCATAACTGCTCTAGCAAAGGGAAGGTTCAACCCTGTGAGTTGAACACACACATCACAAAGCAGTTTCTGAGAATGCTTCTGTCCAGTTTTTATTGGAAGATATTCCCGCTTCTAACAAAGGCCTGAAAGAGCTCCAAATATCCACTTGTAGATGCTGCAAAAAGACTCTTTCCAAACTGCTCCATGAAAAGGAAGGTTCAACTCTGTGAGTTGAATGCACACATCATAAAGAAGTTTCAAAGAATGCTTCTGTCTAGGTTTTATGTGAAGATATTTCCTTTTCCACCATAGGCCTCAAAGCGCTCCAAATGAACACTTGCAGATTCTACAAAAAGAGTGTTTCAAAACTGCTCTTTCAAAAGAAGTGTTCAACTCTGTGAGTTGGATTCATACTTCACAAAGCAGTTTCACAGAACGCTTCTGTTTAGTATTTATGGGAAGATATTCCCGTTTCCAACGAAGGCCTGAAAGGACTCCAAATATCCACTTGCAGATTCTGCAAAAATAGAGTTTCAAAACTGCTCTATCAAAAGGAAGGCTTATCTCTCCGAGTTGAATGCACACATCATAAAGAGGTTTCTGAGAATGCTTCTGCCTGGTTTATATGTGAAGATATTTCCTTTTCCACCATAGGCCTCAAAGCGCTCCAAATGAACACTTGCAGATTCTACAAAAAGAGTGTTTCATAACTGCTCTAGCAAAGGAAAGGTTCAACTCTGTGAGTTGAACACACACATCACAAAGCAATTTCTGAGAATGCTTCTGTCCAGTTTTTATTGGAAGATATTCCCGCTTCTAACAAAGGCCTGAAAGAGCTCCAAATATCCACTTGTAGATGCTGCAAAAAGACTCTTTCCAAACTGCTCCATGAAAAGGAAGGTTCAACTCTGTGAGTTGAATGCACACATCATAAAGAAGTTTCAAAGAATGCTTCTGTCTAGGTTTTATGTGAAGATATTTCCTTTTCCACCATAGGCCTCAAAGCGCTCCAAATGAACACTTGCAGATTCTACAAAAAGAGTGTTTCAAAACTGCTCTTTCAAAAGAAGTGTTCAACTCTGTGAGTTGGATTCATACTTCACAAAGCAGTTTCACAGAACGCTTCTGTTTAGTTTTTATGGGAAGATATTCCCGTTTCCAACGAAGGCCTGAAAGGGCTCCAAATAACCACTTGCAGATTCTGCAGAAACACAGTTTCAAAACTGCTCTATCAAAAGGAAGGCTTATCTCTCCGAGCTGAATGCACACATCATAAAGAGGTTTCTGAGAATGCTTCTCCCTGGTTTATAAGTGAAGATATTTCCTTTTCCACTATAGGCCTCAAAGCGCTCCAAATGAACACTTGCAGATTCTACAAAAAGAGTGTTTCAAAACAGCTCTTTCAAAGGAAGTGTTCAACTCTGTGAGTTGGATTCATACTACACAAAGCAGTTTCACAGAACGCTTCTCTTTAGTTTTTATGGGAAGATATTCCCGTTTCCAACGAAGGCCTGAAAGGGCTCCAAATATCCACTTGCAGATTCTGCAAAAATAGAGTTTCAAAACTGCTCTGTTAAAAGGAAGGCTTATCTCTCTGAGTTGAAGGCAGACATCATAAAGAGGTTTCTGAGAATGCTTCTGCCTGGTTTATATGTGAAGATATTTCCTTTTCCACCATAGGCCTCAAAGCGCTCCAAATGAACACTTGCAGATTCTACAAAAGGAGTGTTTCATAACTGCTCTAGCAAAGGAAAGGTTCAACTCTGTGAGTTGAACACACACATCACAAAGCAGTTTCTGAGAATGCTTCTGTCCAGTTTTTATTGGAAGATATTCCCGCTTCCAACAAAGGCCTGAAAGAGCTCCAAATATCCACTTGCAGATGCTGCAAAAAGACTCTTTCCAAACTGCTCCATGAAAAGGAAGGTTCAACTCTGTGAGTTGAATGCACACATCATAAAGAAGTTTCAAAGAATGCTTCTGTCTAGGTTTTATGTGAAGATATTTCCTTTTCCACCATAGGCCTCAAAGCGCTCCAAATGAACACTTGCAGATTCTACAAAAAGAGTGTTTCAAAACTGCTCTTTCAAAAGAAGTGTTCAACTCTGTGAGTTGGATTCATACTTCACAAAGCAGTTTCACAGAACGCTTCTGTTTAGTATTTATGGGAAGATATTCCCGTTTCCAACGAAGGCCTGAAAGGACTCCAAATATCCACTTGCAGATTCTGCAAAAACACAGTTTCAAAACTGCTCTATCAAAAGGAAGGCTTATCTCTCCGAGTTGAATGCACACATCATAAAGAGGTTTCTGAGAATGCTTCTGTCTGGTTTATAAGTGAAGATATTTCCTTTTCCACCATAGGCCTCAAAGCGCTCCAAATGAACACTTGCAGATTCTACAAAAAGAGTGTTTCAAAACAGCTCTTTCAAAGGAAGTGTTCAACTCTGTGAGTTGGATTCATACTACACAAAGCAGTTTCACAGAACGCTTCTGTTTAGTTTTTATGGGAAGATATTCCCGTTTCCAACGAAGGCCTGAAAGGGCTCCAAATATCCACTTGCAAATTCTGCAAAAATAGAGTTTCAAAACTGCTCTGTCAAAAGGAAGGCTTATCTCTCTGAGTTGAATGCAGACATCATAAAGAGGTTTCTGAGAATGCTTCTGCCTGGTTTATATGTGAAGATATTTCCTTTTCCACCATAGGCCTCAAGGCGCTCCAAATGAACACTTGCAGATTCTACAAAAAGAGTGTTTCATAACTGCTCTAGCAAAGGAAAGGTTCAACTCTGTGAGTTGAACACACACATCACAAAGCAGTTTCTGAGAATGCTTCTGTCCAGTTTTTATTGGAAGATATTCCCGCTTCTAACAAAGTCCTGAAAGAGCTCCAAATATCCACTTGTAGATGCTGCAAGAAGACTCTTTCCAAACTGCTCCATGAAAAGGAAGGTTCAACTCTGTGAGTTGAATGCACACATCATAAAGAAGTTTCAAAGAATGCTTCTGTCTAGGTTTTATGTGAAGATATTTCCTTTTCCACCATAGGCCTCAAAGCGCTCCAAATGAACACTTGCAGATTCTACAAAAAGAGTGTTTCAAAACTGCTCTTTCAAAAGAAGTGTTCAACTCTGTGAGTTGGATTCATACTTCACAAAGCAGTTTCACAGAACGCTTCTGTTTAGTTTTTATGGGAAGATATTCCCGTTTCCAACGAAGGCCTGAAAGGGCTCCAAATAACCACTTGCAGATTCTGCAGAAACACAGTTTCAAAACTGCTCTATCAAAAGGAAGGCTTATCTCTCCGAGCTGAATGCACACATCATAAAGAGGTTTCTGAGAATGCTTCTCCCTGGTTTATAAGTGAAGATATTTCCTTTTCCACTATAGGCCTCAAAGCGCTCCAAATGAACACTTGCAGATTCTACAAAAAGAGTGTTTCAAAACAGCTCTTTCAAAGGAAGTGTTCAACTCTGTGAGTTGGATTCATACTACACAAAGCAGTTTCACAGAACGCTTCTCTTTAGTTTTTATGGGAAGATATTCCCGTTTCCAACGAAGGCCTGAAAGGGCTCCAAATATCCACTTGCAGATTCTGCAAAAATAGAGTTTCAAAACTGCTCTGTTAAAAGGAAGGCTTATCTCTCTGAGTTGAATGCAGACATCATAAAGAGGTTTCTGAGAATGCTTCTGCCTGGTTTATATGTGAAGATATTTCCTTTTCCACCATAGGCCTCAAAGCGCTCCAAATGAACACTTGCAGATTCTACAAAAGGAGTGTTTCATAACTGCTCTAGCAAAGGAAAGGTTCAACTCTGTGAGTTGAACACACACATCACAAAGCAGTTTCTGAGAATGCTTCTGTCCAGTTTTTATTGGAAGATATTCCCGCTTCTAACAAAGGCCTGAAAGAGCTCCAAATATCCACTTGCAGATGCTGCAAAAAGACTCTTTCCAAACTGCTCCATGAAAAGGAAGGTTCAACTCTGTGAGATGAATGCACACATCATAAAGAAGTTTCAAAGAATGCTTCTGTCTAGGTTTTATGTGAAGATATTTCCTTTTCCACCATAGGCCTCAAAGCGCTCCAAATGAACACTTGCAGATTCTACAAAAAGAGTGTTTCAAAACTGCTCTTTCAAAAGAAGTGTTCAACTCTGTGAGTTGGATTCATACTTCACAAAGCAGTTTCACAGAACGCTTCTGTTTAGTATTTATGGGAAGATATTCCCGTTTCCAACGAAGGCCTGAAAGGACTCCAAATATCCACTTGCAGATTCTGCAAAAACACAGTTTCAAAACTGCTCTATCAAAAGGAAGGCTTATCTCTCCGAGTTGAATGCACACATCATAAAGAGGTTTCTGAGAATGCTTCTGCCTGGTTTATAAGTGAAGATATTTCCTTTTCCAACATAGGCCTCAAAGCGCTCCAAATGAACACTTGCAGATTCTACAAAAAGAGTGTTTCAAAACAGCTCTTTCAAAGGAAGTGTTCAACTCTGTGAGTTGGATTCATACTACACAAAGCAGTTTCACAGAACGCTTCTGTTTAGTTTTTATGGGAAGATATTCCCGTTTCCAACGAAGGCCTGAAAGGGCTCCAAATATCCACTTGCAAATTCTGCAAAAATAGAGTTTCAAAACTGCTCTGTCAAAAGGAAGGCTTATCTCTCTGAGTTGAATGCAGACATCATAAAGAGGTTTCTGAGAATGCTTCTGCCTGGTTTATATGTGAAGATATTTCCTTTTCCACCATAGGCCTCAAAGCGCTCCAAATGAACACTTGCAGATTCTACAAAAGGAGTGTTTCATAACTGCTCTAGCAAAGGAAAGGTTCAACTCTGTGAGTTGAACACACACATCACAAAGCAGTTTCTGAGAATGCTTCTGTCCAGTTTTTATTGGAAGATATTCCCGCTTCTAACAAAGGCCTGAAAGAGCTCCAAATATCCACTTGCAGATGCTGCAAAAAGACTCTTTCCAAACTGCTCCATGAAAAGGAAGGTTCAACTCTGTGAGATGAATGCACACATCATAAAGAAGTTTCAAAGGATGCTTCTGTCTAGGTTTTATGTGAAGATATTTCCTTTTCCACCATAGGCCTCAAAGCGCTCCAAATGAACACTTGCAGATTCTACAAAAAGAGTGTTTCAAAACTGCTCTTTCAAAAGAAGTGTTCAACTCTGTGAGTTGGATTCATACTTCACAAAGCAGTTTCACAGAACGCTTCTGTTTAGTATTTATGGGAAGATATTCCCGTTTCCAACGAAGGCCTGAAAGGACTCCAAATATCCACTTGCAGATTCTGCAAAAACACAGTTTCAAAACTGCTCTATCAAAAGGAAGGCTTATCTCTCCGAGTTGAATGCACACATCATAAAGAGGTTTCTGAGAATGCTTCTGCCTGGTTTATAAGTGAAGATATTTCCTTTTCCACCATAGGCCTCAAAGCGCTCCAAATGAACACTTGCAGATTCTACAAAAAGAGTGTTTCAAAACAGCTCTTTCAAAGGAAGTGTTCAACTCTGTGAGTTGGATTCATACTACACAAAGCAGTTTCACAGAACGCTTCTGTTTAGTTTTTATGGGAAGATATTCCCGTTTCCAACGAAGGCCTGAAAGGGCTCCAAATATCCACTTGCAAATTCTGCAAAAATAGAGTTTCAAAACTGCTCTGTCAAAAGGAAGGCTTATCTCTCTGAGTTGAATGCAGACATCATAAAGAGGTTTCTGAGAATGCTTCTGCCTGGTTTATATGTGAAGATATTTCCTTTCCCACCATAGGCCTCAAGGCGCTCCAAATGAACACTTGCAGATTCTACAAAAAGAGTGTTTCATAACTGCTCTAGCAAAGGAAAGGTTCAACTCTGTGAGTTGAACACACACATCACAAAGCAGTTTCTGAGAATGCTTCTGTCCAGTTTTTATTGGAAGATATTCCCGCTTCTAACAAAGGCCTGAAAGAGCTCCAAATATCCACTTGCAGATGCTGCAAAAAGACTCTTTCCAAACTGCTCCATGAAAAGGAAGGTTCAACTCTGTGAGATGAATGCACACATCATAAAGAAGTTTCAAAGAATGCTTCTGTCTAGGTTTTATGTGAAGATATTTCCTTTTCCACCATAGGCCTCAAAGCGCTCCAAATGAACACTTGCAGATTCTACAAAAAGAGTGTTTCAAAACTGCTCTTTAAAAAGAAGTGTTCAACTCTGTGAATTGGATTCATACTTCACAAAGCAGTTTCACAGAACGCTTCTGTTTAGTATTTATGGGAAGATATTCCCGTTTCCAACGAAGGCCTGAAAGGACTCCAAATATCCACTTGCAGATTCTGCAAAAACACAGTTTCAAAACTGCTCTATCAAAAGGAAGGCTTATCTCTCCGAGTTGAATGCACACATCATAAAGAGGTTTCTGAGAATGCTTCTGCCTGGTTTATAAGTGAAGATATTTCCTTTTCCACCATAGGCCTCAAAGCGCTCCAAATGAACACTTGCAGATTCTACAAAAAGAGTGTTTCAAAACAGCTCTTTCAAAGGAAGTGTTCAACTCTGTGAGTTGGATTCATACTACACAAAGCAGTTTCACAGAACGCTTCTGTTTAGTTTTTATGGGAAGATATTCCCGTTTCCAACGAAGGCCTGAAAGGGCTCCAAATATCCACTTGCAAATTCTGCAAAAATAGAGTTTCAAAACTGCTCTGTCAAAAGGAAGGCTTATCTCTCTGAGTTGAATGCAGACATCATAAAGAGGCTTCTGAGAATGCTTCTGCCTGGTTTATATGTGAAGATATTTCCTTTTCCACCATAGGCCTCAAAGCGCTCCAAATGAACACTTGCAGATTCTACAAAAGGAGTGTTTCATAACTGCTCTAGCAAAGGAAAGGTTCAACTCTGTGAGTTGAACACACACATCACAAAGCAGTTTCTGAGAATGCTTCTGTCCAGTTTTTATTGGAAGATATTCCCGCTTCTAACAAAGGCCTGAAAGAGCTCCAAATATCCACTTGCAGATGCTGCAAAAAGACTCTTTCCAAACTGCTCCATGAAAAGGAAGGTTCAACTCTGTGAGATGAATGCACACATCATAAAGAAGTTTCAAAGAATGCTTCTGTCTAGGTTTTATGTGAAGATATTTCCTTTTCCACCATAGGCCTCAAAGCGCTCCAAATGAACACTTGCAGATTCTACAAAAAGAGTGTTTCAAAACTGCTCTTTCAAAAGAAGTGTTCAACTCTGTGAGTTGGATTCATACTTCACAAAGCAGTTTCACAGAACGCTTCTGTTTAGTATTTATGGGAAGATATTCCCGTTTCCAACGAAGGCCTGAAAGGACTCCAAATATCCACTTGCAGATTCTGCAAAAACACAGTTTCAAAACTGCTCTATCAAAAGGAAGGCTTATCTCTCCGAGTTGAATGCACACATCATAAAGAGGTTTCTGAGAATGCTTCTGCCTGGTTTATAAGTGAAGATATTTCCTTTTCCACCATAGGCCTCAAAGCGCTCCAAATGAACACTTGCAGATTCTACAAAAAGAGTGTTTCAAAACAGCTCTTTCAAAGGAAGTGTTCAACTCTGTGAGTTGGATTCATACTACACAAAGCAGTTTCACAGAACGCTTCTGTTTAGTTTTTATGGGAAGATATTCCCGTTTCCAACGAAGGCCTGAAAGGGCTCCAAATATCCACTTGCAAATTCTGCAAAAATAGAGTTTCAAAACTGCTCTGTCAAAAGGAAGGCTTATCTCTCTGAGTTGAATGCAGACATCATAAAGAGGCTTCTGAGAATGCTTCTGCCTGGTTTATATGTGAAGATATTTCCTTTTCCACCATAGGCCTCAAAGCGCTCCAAATGAACACTTGCAGATTCTACAAAAGGAGTGTTTCATAACTGCTCTAGCAAAGGAAAGGTTCAACTCTGTGAGTTGAACACACACATCACAAAGCAGTTTCTGAGAATGCTTCTGTCCAGTTTTTATTGGAAGATATTCCCGCTTCTAACAAAGGCCTGAAAGAGCTCCAAATATCCACTTGCAGATGCTGCAAAAAGACTCTTTCCAAACTGCTCCATGAAAAGGAAGGTTCAACTCTGTGAGATGAATGCACACATCATAAAGAAGTTTCAAAGAATGCTTCTGTCTAGGTTTTATGTGAAGATATTTCCTTTTCCACCATAGGCCTCAAAGCGCTCCAAATGAACACTTGCAGATTCTACAAAAAGAGTGTTTCAAAACTGCTCTTTCAAAAGAAGTGTTCAACTCTGTGAGTTGGATTCATACTTCACAAAGCAGTTTCACAGAACGCTTCTGTTTAGTATTTATGGGAAGATATTCCCGTTTCCAACGAAGGCCTGAAAGGACTCCAAATATCCACTTGCAGATTCTGCAAAAACACAGTTTCAAAACTGCTCTATCAAAAGGAAGGCTTATCTCTCCGAGTTGAATGCACACATCATAAAGAGGTTTCTGAGAATGCTTCTGCCTGGTTTATAAGTGAAGATATTTCCTTTTCCACCATAGGCCTCAAAGCGCTCCAAATGAACACTTGCAGATTCTACAAAAAGAGTGTTTCAAAACAGCTCTTTCAAAGGAAGTGTTCAACTCTGTGAGTTGGATTCATACTACACAAAGCAGTTTCACAGAACGCTTCTGTTTAGTTTTTATGGGAAGATATTCCCGTTTCCAACGAAGGCCTGAAAGGGCTCCAAATATCCACTTGCAAATTCTGCAAAAATAGAGTTTCAAAACTGCTCTGTCAAAAGGAAGGCTTATCTCTCTGAGTTGAATGCAGACATCATAAAGAGGTTTCTGAGAATGCTTCTGCCTGGTTTATATGTGAAGATATTTCCTTTCCCACCATAGGCCTCAAGGCGCTCCAAATGAACACTTGCAGATTCTTCAAAAAGAGTGTTTCATAACTGCTCTAGCAAAGGAAAGGTTCAACTCTGTGAGTTGAACACACACATCACAAAGCAGTTTCTGAGAATGCTTCTGTCCAGTTTTTATTGGAAGATATTCCCGCTTCTAACAAAGGCCTGAAAGAGCTCCAAATATCCACTTGCAGATGCTGCAAAAAGACTCTTTCCAAACTGCTCCATGAAAAGGAAGGTTCAACTCTGTGAGATGAATGCACACATCATAAAGAAGTTTCAAAGAATGCTTCTGTCTAGGTTTTATGTGAAGATATTTCCTTTTCCACCATAGGCCTCAAAGCGCTCCAAATGAACACTTGCAGATTCTACAAAAAGAGTGTTTCAAAACTGCTCTTTCAAAAGAAGTGTTCAACTCTGTGAGTTGGATTCATACTTCACAAAGCAGTTTCACAGAACGCTTCTGTTTAGTATTTATGGGAAGATATTCCCGTTTCCAACGAAGGCCTGAAAGGACTCCAAATATCCACTTGCAGATTCTGCAAAAACACAGTTTCAAAACTGCTCTATCAAAAGGAAGGCTTATCTCTCCGAGTTGAATGCACACATCATAAAGAGGTTTCTGAGAATGCTTCTGCCTGGTTTATAAGTGAAGATATTTCCTTTTCCACCATAGGCCTCAAAGCGCTCCAAATGAACACTTGCAGATTCTACAAAAAGAGTGTTTCAAAACAGCTCTTTCAAAGGAAGTGTTCAACTCTGTGAGTTGGATTCATACTACACAAAGCAGTTTCACAGAACGCTTCTGTTTAGTTTTTATGGGAAGATATTCCCGTTTCCAACGAAGGCCTGAAAGGGCTCCAAATATCCACTTGCAAATTCTGCAAAAATAGAGTTTCAAAACTGCTCTGTCAAAAGGAAGGCTTATCTCTCTGAGTTGAATGCAGACATCATAAAGAGGTTTCTGAGAATGCTTCTGCCTGGTTTATATGTGAAGATATTTCCTTTTCCACCATAGGCCTCAAGGCGCTCCAAATGAACACTTGCAGATTCTACAAAAAGAGTGTTTCATAACTGCTCTAGCAAAGGAAAGGTTCAACTCTGTGAGTTGAACACACACATCACAAAGCAGTTTCTGAGAAGGCTTCTGTCCAGTTTTTATTGGAAGATATTCCCGCTTCTAACAAAGGCCTGAAAGAGCTCCAAATATCCACTTGTAGATGCTGCAAAAAGACTCTTTCCAAACTGCTCCATGAAAAGGAAGGTTCAACTCTGTGAGTTGAATGCACACATCATAAAGAAGTTTCAAAGAATGCTTCTGTCTAGGTTTTATGTGAAGATATTTCCTTTTCCACCATAGGCCTCAAAGCGCTCCAAATGAACACTTGCAGATTCTACAAAAAGAGTGTTTCAAAACTGCTCTTTCAAAAGAAGTGTTCAACTCTGTGAGTTGGATTCATACTTCACAAAGCAGTTTCACAGAACGCTTCTGTTTAGTTTTTATGGGAAGATATTCCCGTTTCCAACGAAGGCCTGAAAGGGCTCCAAATAACCACTTGCAGATTCTGCAGAAACACAGTTTCAAAACTGCTCTATCAAAAGGAAGGCTTATCTCTCCGAGCTGAATGCACACATCATAAAGAGGTTTCTGAGAATGCTTCTCCCTGGTTTATAAGTGAAGATATTTCCTTTTCCACCATAGGCCTCAAAGCGCTCCAAATGAACACTTGCAGATTCTACAAAAAGAGTGTTTCAAAACAGCTCTTTCAAAGGAAGTGTTCAACTCTGTGAGTTGGATTCATACTACACAAAGCAGTTTCACAGAACGCTTCTCTTTAGTTTTTATGGGAAGATATTCCCGTTTCCAACGAAGGCCTGAAAGGGCTCCAAATATCCACTTGCAAATTCTGCAAAAATAGAGTTTCAAAACTGCTCGTTCAAAAGGAAGTCTTATCTCTCTGAATTGAATGCAGACATCATAAAGAGGTTTCTGAGAATGCTTCTGCCTGGTTTATATGTGAAGATATTTCCTTTTCCACCATAGGCCTCAAAGCGCTCCAAATGAACACTTGCAGATTCTACAAAAAGAGTGTTTCATAACTGCTCTAGCAAAGGAAAGGTTCAACTCTGTGAGTTGAACACACACATCACAAAGCAGTTTCTGAGAATGCTTCTGTCCAGTTTTTATTGGAAGATATTCCCGCTTCTAACAAAGGCCTGAAAGAGCTCCAAATATCCACTTGTAGATGCTGCAAAAAGACTCTTTCCAAACTGCTCCATGAAAAGGAAGGTTCAACTCTGTGAGTTGAATGCACACATCATAAAGAAGTTTCAAAGAATGCTTCTGTCTAGGTTTTATGTGAAGATATTTCCTTTTCCACCATAGGCCTCAAAGCGCTCCAAATGAACACTTGCAGATTCTACAAAAAGAGTGTTTCAAAACTGCTCTTTCAAAAGAAGTGTTCAACTCTGTGAGTTGGATTCATACTTCACAAAGCAGTTTCACAGAACGCTTCTGTTTAGTTTTTATGGGAAGATATTCCCGTTTCCAACGAAGGCCTGAAAGGGCTCCAAATAACCACTTGCAGATTCTGCAGAAACACAGTTTCAAAACTGCTCTATCAAAAGGAAGGCTTATCTCTCCGAGCTGAATGCACACATCATAAAGAGGTTTCTGAGAATGCTTCTCCCTGGTTTATAAGTGAAGATATTTCCTTTTCCACTATAGGCCTCAAAGCGCTCCAAATGAACACTTGCAGATTCTACAAAAAGAGTGTTTCAAAACAGCTCTTTCAAAGGAAGTGTTCAAATCTGTGAGTTGGATTCATACTACACAAAGCAGTTTCACAGAACGCTTCTCTTTAGTTTTTATGGGAAGATATACCCGTTTCCAACGAAGGCCTGAAAGGGCTCCAAATATCCGCTTGCAGATTCTGCAAAAATAGAGTTTCAAAACTGCTCTGTTAAAAGGAAGGCTTATCTCTCTGAGTTGAAGGCAGACATCATAAAGAGGTTTCTGAGAATGCTTCTGCCTGGTTTATATGTGAAGATATTTCCTTTTCCACCATAGGCCTCAAAGCGCTCCAAATGAACACTTGCAGATTCTACAAAAGGAGTGTTTCATAACTGCTCTAGCAAAGGAAAGGTTCAACTCTGTGAGTTGAACACACACATCACAAAGCAGTTTCTGAGAATGCTTCTGTCCAGTTTTTATTGGAAGATATTCCCGCTTCTAACAAAGGCCTGAAAGAGCTCCAAATATCCACTTGCAGATGCTGCAAAAAGACTCTTTCCAAACTGCTCCATGAAAAGGAAGGTTCAACTCTGTGAGATGAATGCACACATCATAAAGAAGTTTCAAAGAATGCTTCTGTCTAGGTTTTATGTGAAGATATTTCCTTTTCCACCATAGGCCTCAAAGCGCTCCAAATGAACACTTGCAGATTCTACAAAAAGAGTGTTTCAAAACTGCTCTTTCAAAAGAAGTGTTCAACTCTGTGAGTTGGATTCATACTTCACAAAGCAGTTTCACAGAACGCTTCTGTTTAGTATTTATGGGAAGATATTCCCGTTTCCAACGAAGGCCTGAAAGGACTCCAAATATCCACTTGCAGATTCTGCAAAAACACAGTTTCAAAACTGCTCTATCAAAAGGAAGGCTTATCTCTCCGAGTTGAATGCACACATCATAAAGAGGTTTCTGAGAATGCTTCTGCCTGGTTTATAAGTGAAGATATTTCCTTTTCCACCATAGGCCTCAAAGCGCTCCAAATGAACACTTGCAGATTCTACAAAAAGAGTGTTTCAAAACAGCTCTTTCAAAGGAAGTGTTCAACTCTGTGAGTTGGATTCATACTACACAAAGCAGTTTCACAGAACGCTTCTGTTTAGTTTTTATGGGAAGATATTCCCGTTTCCAACGAAGGCCTGAAAGGGCTCCAAATATCCACTTGCAAATTCTGCAAAAATAGAGTTTCAAAACTGCTCTGTCAAAAGGAAGGCTTATCTCTCTGAGTTGAATGCAGACATCATAAAGAGGTTTCTGAGAATGCTTCTGCCTGGTTTATATGTGAAGATATTTCCTTTTCCACCATAGGCCTCAAGGCGCTCCAAATGAACACTTGCAGATTCTACAAAAAGAGTGTTTCATAACTGCTCTAGCAAAGGAAAGGTTCAACTCTGTGAGTTGAACACACACATCACAAAGCAGTTTCTGAGAATGCTTCTGTCCAGTTTTTATTGGAAGATATTCCCGCTTCTAACAAAGGCCTGAAAGAGCTCCAAATATCCACTTGTAGATGCTGCAAAAAGACTCTTTCCAAACTGCTCCATGAAAAGGAAGGTTCAACTCTGTGAGTTGAATGCACACATCATAAAGAAGTTTCAAAGAATGCTTCTGTCTAGGTTTTATGTGAAGATATTTCCTTTTCCACCATAGGCCTCAAAGCGCTCCAAATGAACACTTGCAGATTCTACAAAAAGAGTGTTTCAAAACTGCTCTTTCAAAAGAAGTGTTCAACTCTGTGAGTTGGATTCATACTTCACAAAGCAGTTTCACAGAACGCTTCTGTTTAGTTTTTATGGGAAGATATTCCCGTTTCCAACGAAGGCCTGAAAGGGCTCCAAATAACCACTTGCAGATTCTGCAGAAACACAGTTTCAAAACTGCTCTATCAAAAGGAAGGCTTATCTCTCCGAGCTGAATGCACACATCATAAAGAGGTTTCTGAGAATGCTTCTCCCTGGTTTATAAGTGAAGATATTTCCTTTTCCACTATAGGCCTCAAAGCGCTCCAATTGAACACTTGCAGATTCTACAAAAAGAGTGTTTCAAAACAGATCTTTCAAAGGAAGTGTTCAACTCTGTGAGTTGGATTCATACTACACAAAGCAGTTTCACAGAACGCTTCTCTTTAGTTTTTATGGGAAGATATTCCCGTTTCCAACGAAGGCCTGAAAGGGCTCCAAATATCCGCTTGCAGATTCTGCAAAAATAGAGTTTCAAAACTGCTCTGTTAAAAGGAAGGCTTATCTCTCTGAGTTGAAGGCAGACATCATAAAGAGGTTTCTGAGAATGCTTCTGCCTGGTTTATATGTGAAGATATTTCCTTTTCCACCATAGGCCTCAAAGCGCTCCAAATGAACACTTGCAGATTCTACAAAAGGAGTGTTTCATAACTGCTCTAGCAAAGGAAAGGTTCAACTCTGTGAGTTGAACACACACATCACAAAGCAGTTTCTGAGAATGCTTCTGTCCAGTTTTTATTGGAAGATATTCCCGCTTCTAACAAAGGCCTGAAAGAGCTCCAAATATCCACTTGTAGATGCTGCAAAAAGACTCTTTCCAAACTGCTCCATGAAAAGGAAGGTTCAACTCTGTGAGTTGAATGCACACATCATAAAGAAGTTTCAAAGAATGCTTCTGTCTAGGTTTTATGTGAAGATATTTCCTTTTCCACCATAGGCCTCAAAGCGCTCCAAATGAACACTTGCAGATTCTACAAAAAGAGTGTTTCAAAACTGCTCTTTCAAAAGAAGTGTTCAACTCTGTGAGTTGGATTCATACTTCACAAAGCAGTTTCACAGAACGCTTCTGTTTAGTTTTTATGGGAAGATATTCCCGTTTCCAACGAAGGCCTGAAAGGGCTCCAAATAACCACTTGCAGATTCTGCAGAAACACAGTTTCAAAACTGCTCTATCAAAAGGAAGGCTTATCTCTCCGAGCTGAATGCACACATCATAAAGAGGTTTCTGAGAATGCTTCTCCCTGGTTTATAAGTGAAGATATTTCCTTTTCCACTATAGGCCTCAAAGCGCTCCAATTGAACACTTGCAGATTCTACAAAAAGAGTGTTTCAAAACAGATCTTTCAAAGGAAGTGTTCAACTCTGTGAGTTGGATTCATACTACACAAAGCAGTTTCACAGAACGCTTCTCTTTAGTTTTTATGGGAAGATATTCCCGTTTCCAACGAAGGCCTGAAAGGGCTCCAAATATCCGCTTGCAGATTCTGCAAAAATAGAGTTTCAAAACTGCTCTGTTAAAAGGAAGGCTTATCTCTCTGAGTTGAAGGCAGACATCATAAAGAGGTTTCTGAGAATGCTTCTGCCTGGTTTATATGTGAAGATATTTCCTTTTCCACCATAGGCCTCAAAGCGCTCCAAATGAACACTTGCAGATTCTACAAAAGGAGTGTTTCATAACTGCTCTAGCAAAGGAAAGGTTCAACTCTGTGAGTTGAACACACACATCACAAAGCAGTTTCTGAGAATGCTTCTGTCCAGTTTTTATTGGAAGATATTCCCGCTTCTAACAAAGGCCTGAAAGAGCTCCAAATATCCACTTGTAGATGCTGCAAAAAGACTCTTTCCAAACTGCTCCATGAAAAGGAAGGTTCAACTCTGTGAGTTGAATGCACACATCATAAAGAAGTTTCAAAGAATGCTTCTGTCTAGGTTTTATGTGAAGATATTTCCTTTTCCACCATAGGCCTCAAAGCGCTCCAAATGAACACTTGCAGATTCTACAAAAAGAGTGTTTCAAAACTGCTCTTTCAAAAGAAGTGTTCAACTCTGTGAGTTGGATTCATACTTCACAAAGCAGTTTCACAGAACGCTTCTGTTTAGTATTTATGGGAAGATATTCCCGTTTCCAACGAAGGCCTGAAAGGACTCCAAATATCCACTTGCAGATTCTGCAAAAACACAGTTTCAAAACTGCTCTATCAAAAGGAAGGCTTATCTCTCCGAGTTGAATGCACACATCATAAAGAGGTTTCTGAGAATGCTTCTGCCTGGTTTATAAGTGAAGATATTTCCTTTTCCACCATAGGCCTCAAAGCGTTCCAAATGAACACTTGCAGATTCTACAAAAAGAGTGTTTCAAAACAGCTCTTTCAAAGGAAGTGTTCAACTCTGTGAGTTGGATTCATACTACACAAAGCAGTTTCACAGAACGCTTCTGTTTAGTTTTTATGGGAAGATATTCCCGTTTCCAACGAAGGCCTGAAAGGGCTCCAAATATCCACTTGAAAATTCTGCAAAAATAGAGTTTCAAAACTGCTCTGTCAAAAGGAAGGCTTATCTCTCTGAGTTGAATGCAGACATCATAAAGAGGTTTCTGAGAATGCTTCTGCCTGGTTTATATGTGAAGATATTTCCTTTTCCACCATAGGCCTCAAGGCGCTCCAAATGAACACTTGCAGATTCTACAAAAAGAGTGTTTCATAACTGCTCTAGCAAAGGAAAGGTTCAACTCTGTGAGTTGAACACACACATCACAAAGCAGTTTCTGAGAATGCTTCTGTCCAGTTTTTATTGGAAGATATTCCCGCTTCTAACAAAGGCCTGAAAGAGCTCCAAATATCCACTTGTAGATGCTGCAAAAAGACTCTTTCCAAACTGCTCCATGAAAAGGAAGGTTCAACTCTGTGAGTTGAATGCACACATCATAAAGAAGTTTCAAAGAATGCTTCTGTCTAGGTTTTATGTGAAGATATTTCCTTTTCCACCATAGGCCTCAAAGCGCTCCAAATGAACACTTGCAGATTCTACAAAAAGAGTGTTTCAAAACTGCTCTTTCAAAAGAAGTGTTCAACTCTGTGAGTTGGATTCATACTTCACAAAGCAGTTTCATAGAACGCTTCTGTTTAGTTTTTATGGGAAGATATTCCCGTTTCCAACGAAGGCCTGAAAGGGCTCCAAATAACCACTTGCAGATTCTGCAGAAACACAGTTTCAAAACTGCTCTATCAAAAGGAAGGCTTATCTCTCCGAGCTGAATGCACACATCATAAAGAGGTTTCTGAGAATGCTTCTCCCTGGTTTATAAGTGAAGATATTTCCTTTTCCACTATAGGCCTCAAAGCGCTCCAATTGAACACTTGCAGATTCTACAAAAAGAGTGTTTCAAAACAGCTCTTTCAAAGGAAGTGCTCAACTCTGTGAGTTGGATTCATACTACACAAAGCAGTTTCACAGAACGCTTCTCTTTAGTTTTTATGGGAAGATATTCCCGTTTCCAACGAAGGCCTGAAAGGGCTCCAAATATCCACTTGCAGATTCTGCAAAAATAGGGTTTCAAAACTGCTCTGTTAAAAGGAAGGCTTATCTCTCTGAGTTGAATGCAGACATCATAAAGAGGTTTCTGAGAATGCTTCTGCCTGGTTTATATGTGAAGATATTTCCTTTTCCACCATAGGCCTCAAAGCGCTCCAAATGAACACTTGCAGATTCTACAAAAAGAGTGTTTCAAAACAGCTCTTTCAAAGGAAGTGTTCAACTCTGTGAGTTGGATTCATACTACACAAAGCAGTTTCACAGAACGCTTCTCTTTAGTTTTTATGGGAAGATATTCCCGTTTCCAACGAAGGCCTGAAAGGGCTCCAAATATCCACTTGCAAATTCTGCAAAAATAGAGTTTCAAAACTGCTCGTTCAAAAGGAAGTCTTATCTCTCTGAATTGAATGCAGACATCATAAAGAGGTTTCTGAGAATGCTTCTGCCTGGTTTATATGTGAAGATATTTCCTTTTCCACCATAGGCCTCAAAGCGCTCCAAATGAACACTTGCAGATTCTACAAAAAGAGTGTTTCATAACTGCTCTAGCAAAGGAAAGGTTCAACTCTGTGAGTTGAACACACACATCACAAAGCAGTTTCTGAGAATGCTTCTGTCCAGTTTTTATTGGAAGATATTCCCGCTTCTAACAAAGGCCTGAAAGAGCTCCAAATATCCACTTGTAGATGCTGCAAAAAGACTCTTTCCAAACTGCTCCATGAAAAGGAAGGTTCAACTCTGTGAGTTGAATGCACACATCATAAAGAAGTTTCAAAGAATGCTTCTGTCTAGGTTTTATGTGAAGATATTTCCTTTTCCACCATAGGCCTCAAAGCGCTCCAAATGAACACTTGCAGATTCTACAAAAAGAGTGTTTCAAAACTGCTCTTTCAAAAGAAGTGTTCAACTCTGTGAGTTGGATTCATACTTCACAAAGCAGTTTCACAGAACGCTTCTGTTTAGTTTTTATGGGAAGATATTCCCGTTTCCAACGAAGGCCTGAAAGGGCTCCAAATAACCACTTGCAGATTCTGCAGAAACACAGTTTCAAAACTGCTCTATCAAAAGGAAGGCTTATCTCTCCGAGCTGAATGCACACATCATAAAGAGGTTTCTGAGAATGCTTCTCCCTGGTTTATAAGTGAAGATATTTCCTTTTCCACTATAGGCCTCAAAGCGCTCCAAATGAACACTTGCAGATTCTACAAAAAGAGTGTTTCAAAACAGCTCTTTCAAAGGAAGTGTTCAAATCTGTGAGTTGGATTCATACTACACAAAGCAGTTTCACAGAACGCTTCTCTTTAGTTTTTATGGGAAGATATACCCGTTTCCAACGAAGGCCTGAAAGGGCTCCAAATATCCGCTTGCAGATTCTGCAAAAATAGAGTTTCAAAACTGCTCTGTTAAAAGGAAGGCTTATCTCTCTGAGTTGAAGGCAGACATCATAAAGAGGTTTCTGAGAATGCTTCTGCCTGGTTTATATGTGAAGATATTTCCTTTTCCACCATAGGCCTCAAAGCGCTCCAAATGAACACTTGCAGATTCTACAAAAGGAGTGTTTCATAACTGCTCTAGCAAAGGAAAGGTTCAACTCTGTGAGTTGAACACACACATCACAAAGCAGTTTCTGAGAATGCTTCTGTCCAGTTTTTATTGGAAGATATTCCCGCTTCTAACAAAGGCCTGAAAGAGCTCCAAATATCCACTTGCAGATGCTGCAAAAAGACTCTTTCCAAACTGCTCCATGAAAAGGAAGGTTCAACTCTGTGAGATGAATGCACACATCATAAAGAAGTTTCAAAGAATGCTTCTGTCTAGGTTTTATGTGAAGATATTTCCTTTTCCACCATAGGCCTCAAAGCGCTCCAAATGAACACTTGCAGATTCTACAAAAAGAGTGTTTCAAAACTGCTCTTTCAAAAGAAGTGTTCAACTCTGTGAGTTGGATTCATACTTCACAAAGCAGTTTCACAGAACGCTTCTGTTTAGTATTTATGGGAAGATATTCCCGTTTCCAACGAAGGCCTGAAAGGACTCCAAATATCCACTTGCAGATTCTGCAAAAACACAGTTTCAAAACTGCTCTATCAAAAGGAAGGCTTATCTCTCCGAGTTGAATGCACACATCATAAAGAGGTTTCTGAGAATGCTTCTGCCTGGTTTATAAGTGAAGATATTTCCTTTTCCACCATAGGCCTCAAAGCGCTCCAAATGAACACTTGCAGATTCTACAAAAAGAGTGTTTCAAAACAGCTCTTTCAAAGGAAGTGTTCAACTCTGTGAGTTGGATTCATACTACACAAAGCAGTTTCACAGAACGCTTCTGTTTAGTTTTTATGGGAAGATATTCCCGTTTCCAACGAAGGCCTGAAAGGGCTCCAAATATCCACTTGCAAATTCTGCAAAAATAGAGTTTCAAAACTGCTCTGTCAAAAGGAAGGCTTATCTCTCTGAGTTGAATGCAGACATCATAAAGAGGTTTCTGAGAATGCTTCTGCCTGGTTTATATGTGAAGATATTTCCTTTTCCACCATAGGCCTCAAGGCGCTCCAAATGAACACTTGCAGATTCTACAAAAAGAGTGTTTCATAACTGCTCTAGCAAAGGAAAGGTTCAACTCTGTGAGTTGAACACACACATCACAAAGCAGTTTCTGAGAATGCTTCTGTCCAGTTTTTATTGGAAGATATTCCCGCTTCTAACAAAGGCCTGAAAGAGCTCCAAATATCCACTTGTAGATGCTGCAAAAAGACTCTTTCCAAACTGCTCCATGAAAAGGAAGGTTCAACTCTGTGAGTTGAATGCACACATCATAAAGAAGTTTCAAAGAATGCTTCTGTCTAGGTTTTATGTGAAGATATTTCCTTTTCCACCATAGGCCTCAAAGCGCTCCAAATGAACACTTGCAGATTCTACAAAAAGAGTGTTTCAAAACTGCTCTTTCAAAAGAAGTGTTCAACTCTGTGAGTTGGATTCATACTTCACAAAGCAGTTTCACAGAACGCTTCTGTTTAGTTTTTATGGGAAGATATTCCCGTTTCCAACGAAGGCCTGAAAGGGCTCCAAATAACCACTTGCAGATTCTGCAGAAACACAGTTTCAAAACTGCTCTATCAAAAGGAAGGCTTATCTCTCCGAGCTGAATGCACACATCATAAAGAGGTTTCTGAGAATGCTTCTCCCTGGTTTATAAGTGAAGATATTTCCTTTTCCACTATAGGCCTCAAAGCGCTCCAATTGAACACTTGCAGATTCTACAAAAAGAGTGTTTCAAAACAGATCTTTCAAAGGAAGTGTTCAACTCTGTGAGTTGGATTCATACTACACAAAGCAGTTTCACAGAACGCTTCTCTTTAGTTTTTATGGGAAGATATTCCCGTTTCCAACGAAGGCCTGAAAGGGCTCCAAATATCCGCTTGCAGATTCTGCAAAAATAGAGTTTCAAAACTGCTCTGTTAAAAGGAAGGCTTATCTCTCTGAGTTGAAGGCAGACATCATAAAGAGGTTTCTGAGAATGCTTCTGCCTGGTTTATATGTGAAGATATTTCCTTTTCCACCATAGGCCTCAAAGCGCTCCAAATGAACACTTGCAGATTCTACAAAAGGAGTGTTTCATAACTGCTCTAGCAAAGGAAAGGTTCAACTCTGTGAGTTGAACACACACATCACAAAGCAGTTTCTGAGAATGCTTCTGTCCAGTTTTTATTGGAAGATATTCCCGCTTCTAACAAAGGCCTGAAAGAGCTCCAAATATCCACTTGTAGATGCTGCAAAAAGACTCTTTCCAAACTGCTCCATGAAAAGGAAGGTTCAACTCTGTGAGTTGAATGCACACATCATAAAGAAGTTTCAAAGAATGCTTCTGTCTAGGTTTTATGTGAAGATATTTCCTTTTCCACCATAGGCCTCAAAGCGCTCCAAATGAACACTTGCAGATTCTACAAAAAGAGTGTTTCAAAACTGCTCTTTCAAAAGAAGTGTTCAACTCTGTGAGTTGGATTCATACTTCACAAAGCAGTTTCACAGAACGCTTCTGTTTAGTATTTATGGGAAGATATTCCCGTTTCCAACGAAGGCCTGAAAGGACTCCAAATATCCACTTGCAGATTCTGCAAAAACACAGTTTCAAAACTGCTCTATCAAAAGGAAGGCTTATCTCTCCGAGTTGAATGCACACATCATAAAGAGGTTTCTGAGAATGCTTCTGCCTGGTTTATAAGTGAAGATATTTCCTTTTCCACCATAGGCCTCAAAGCGTTCCAAATGAACACTTGCAGATTCTACAAAAAGAGTGTTTCAAAACAGCTCTTTCAAAGGAAGTGTTCAACTCTGTGAGTTGGATTCATACTACACAAAGCAGTTTCACAGAACGCTTCTGTTTAGTTTTTATGGGAAGATATTCCCGTTTCCAACGAAGGCCTGAAAGGGCTCCAAATATCCACTTGAAAATTCTGCAAAAATAGAGTTTCAAAACTGCTCTGTCAAAAGGAAGGCTTATCTCTCTGAGTTGAATGCAGACATCATAAAGAGGTTTCTGAGAATGCTTCTGCCTGGTTTATATGTGAAGATATTTCCTTTTCCACCATAGGCCTCAAGGCGCTCCAAATGAACACTTGCAGATTCTACAAAAAGAGTGTTTCATAACTGCTCTAGCAAAGGAAAGGTTCAACTCTGTGAGTTGAACACACACATCACAAAGCAGTTTCTGAGAATGCTTCTGTCCAGTTTTTATTGGAAGATATTCCCGCTTCTAACAAAGGCCTGAAAGAGCTCCAAATATCCACTTGCAGATGCTGCAAAAAGACTCTTTCCAAACTGCTCCATGAAAAGGAAGGTTCAACTCTGTGAGATGAATGCACACATCATAAAGAAGTTTCAAAGAATGCTTCTGTCTAGGTTTTATGTGAAGATATTTCCTTTTCCACCATAGGCCTCAAAGCGCTCCAAATGAACACTTGCAGATTCTACAAAAAGAGTGTTTCAAAACTGCTCTTTCAAAAGAAGTGTTCAACTCTGTGAGTTGGATTCATACTTCACAAAGCAGTTTCACAGAACGCTTCTGTTTAGTATTTATGGGAAGATATTCCCGTTTCCAACGAAGGCCTGAAAGGACTCCAAATATCCACTTGCAGATTCTGCAAAAACACAGTTTCAAAACTGCTCTATCAAAAGGAAGGCTTATCTCTCCGAGTTGAATGCACACATCATAAAGAGGTTTCTGAGAATGCTTCTGCCTGGTTTATAAGTGAAGATATTTCCTTTTCCAACATAGGCCTCAAAGCGCTCCAAATGAACACTTGCAGATTCTACAAAAAGAGTGTTTCAAAACAGCTCTTTCAAAGGAAGTGTTCAACTCTGTGAGTTGGATTCATACTACACAAAGCAGTTTCACAGAACGCTTCTGTTTAGTTTTTATGGGAAGATATTCCCGTTTCCAACGAAGGCCTGAAAGGGCTCCAAATATCCACTTGCAAATTCTGCAAAAATAGAGTTTCAAAACTGCTCTGTCAAAAGGAAGGCTTATCTCTCTGAGTTGAATGCAGACATCATAAAGAGGTTTCTGAGAATGCTTCTGCCTGGTTTATATGTGAAGATATTTCCTTTTCCACCATAGGCCTCAAAGCGCTCCAAATGAACACTTGCAGATTCTACAAAAGGAGTGTTTCATAACTGCTCTAGCAAAGGAAAGGTTCAACTCTGTGAGTTGAACACACACATCACAAAGCAGTTTCTGAGAATGCTTCTGTCCAGTTTTTATTGGAAGATATTCCCGCTTCTAACAAAGGCCTGAAAGAGCTCCAAATATCCACTTGCAGATGCTGCAAAAAGACTCTTTCCAAACTGCTCCATGAAAAGGAAGGTTCAACTCTGTGAGATGAATGCACACATCATAAAGAAGTTTCAAAGGATGCTTCTGTCTAGGTTTTATGTGAAGATATTTCCTTTTCCACCATAGGCCTCAAAGCGCTCCAAATGAACACTTGCAGATTCTACAAAAAGAGTGTTTCAAAACTGCTCTTTCAAAAGAAGTGTTCAACTCTGTGAGTTGGATTCATACTTCACAAAGCAGTTTCACAGAACGCTTCTGTTTAGTATTTATGGGAAGATATTCCCGTTTCCAACGAAGGCCTGAAAGGACTCCAAATATCCACTTGCAGATTCTGCAAAAACACAGTTTCAAAACTGCTCTATCAAAAGGAAGGCTTATCTCTCCGAGTTGAATGCACACATCATAAAGAGGTTTCTGAGAATGCTTCTGCCTGGTTTATAAGTGAAGATATTTCCTTTTCCACCATAGGCCTCAAAGCGCTCCAAATGAACACTTGCAGATTCTACAAAAAGAGTGTTTCAAAACAGCTCTTTCAAAGGAAGTGTTCAACTCTGTGAGTTGGATTCATACTACACAAAGCAGTTTCACAGAACGCTTCTGTTTAGTTTTTATGGGAAGATATTCCCGTTTCCAACGAAGGCCTGAAAGGGCTCCAAATATCCACTTGCAAATTCTGCAAAAATAGAGTTTCAAAACTGCTCTGTCAAAAGGAAGGCTTATCTCTCTGAGTTGAATGCAGACATCATAAAGAGGTTTCTGAGAATGCTTCTGCCTGGTTTATATGTGAAGATATTTCCTTTCCCACCATAGGCCTCAAGGCGCTCCAAATGAACACTTGCAGATTCTACAAAAAGAGTGTTTCATAACTGCTCTAGCAAAGGAAAGGTTCAACTCTGTGAGTTGAACACACACATCACAAAGCAGTTTCTGAGAATGCTTCTGTCCAGTTTTTATTGGAAGATATTCCCGCTTCTAACAAAGGCCTGAAAGAGCTCCAAATATCCACTTGCAGATGCTGCAAAAAGACTCTTTCCAAACTGCTCCATGAAAAGGAAGGTTCAACTCTGTGAGATGAATGCACACATCATAAAGAAGTTTCAAAGAATGCTTCTGTCTAGGTTTTATGTGAAGATATTTCCTTTTCCACCATAGGCCTCAAAGCGCTCCAAATGAACACTTGCAGATTCTACAAAAAGAGTGTTTCAAAACTGCTCTTTAAAAAGAAGTGTTCAACTCTGTGAATTGGATTCATACTTCACAAAGCAGTTTCACAGAACGCTTCTGTTTAGTATTTATGGGAAGATATTCCCGTTTCCAACGAAGGCCTGAAAGGACTCCAAATATCCACTTGCAGATTCTGCAAAAACACAGTTTCAAAACTGCTCTATCAAAAGGAAGGCTTATCTCTCCGAGTTGAATGCACACATCATAAAGAGGTTTCTGAGAATGCTTCTGCCTGGTTTATAAGTGAAGATATTTCCTTTTCCACCATAGGCCTCAAAGCGCTCCAAATGAACACTTGCAGATTCTACAAAAAGAGTGTTTCAAAACAGCTCTTTCAAAGGAAGTGTTCAACTCTGTGAGTTGGATTCATACTACACAAAGCAGTTTCACAGAACGCTTCTGTTTAGTTTTTATGGGAAGATATTCCCGTTTCCAACGAAGGCCTGAAAGGGCTCCAAATATCCACTTGCAAATTCTGCAAAAATAGAGTTTCAAAACTGCTCTGTCAAAAGGAAGGCTTATCTCTCTGAGTTGAATGCAGACATCATAAAGAGGCTTCTGAGAATGCTTCTGCCTGGTTTATATGTGAAGATATTTCCTTTTCCACCATAGGCCTCAAAGCGCTCCAAATGAACACTTGCAGATTCTACAAAAGGAGTGTTTCATAACTGCTCTAGCAAAGGAAAGGTTCAACTCTGTGAGTTGAACACACACATCACAAAGCAGTTTCTGAGAATGCTTCTGTCCAGTTTTTATTG
Source organism: Pongo pygmaeus (assembly GCF_028885625.2). NCBI lineage: Eukaryota > Metazoa > Chordata > Mammalia > Primates > Hominidae > Pongo > Pongo pygmaeus. The sequence continues at coordinate 25,574,250 of NC_085930.1, forward strand.
GAAGATATTCCCGCTTCTAACAAAGGCCTGAAAGAGCTCCAAATATCCACTTGCAGATGCTGCAAAAAGACTCTTTCCAAACTGCTCCATGAAAAGGAAGGTTCAACTCTGTGAGATGAATGCACACATCATAAAGAAGTTTCAAAGAATGCTTCTGTCTAGGTTTTATGTGAAGATATTTCCTTTTCCACCATAGGCCTCAAAGCGCTCCAAATGAACACTTGCAGATTCTACAAAAAGAGTGTTTCAAAACTGCTCTTTCAAAAGAAGTGTTCAACTCTGTGAGTTGGATTCATACTTCACAAAGCAGTTTCACAGAACGCTTCTGTTTAGTATTTATGGGAAGATATTCCCGTTTCCAACGAAGGCCTGAAAGGACTCCAAATATCCACTTGCAGATTCTGCAAAAACACAGTTTCAAAACTGCTCTATCAAAAGGAAGGCTTATCTCTCCGAGTTGAATGCACACATCATAAAGAGGTTTCTGAGAATGCTTCTGCCTGGTTTATAAGTGAAGATATTTCCTTTTCCACCATAGGCCTCAAAGCGCTCCAAATGAACACTTGCAGATTCTACAAAAAGAGTGTTTCAAAACAGCTCTTTCAAAGGAAGTGTTCAACTCTGTGAGTTGGATTCATACTACACAAAGCAGTTTCACAGAACGCTTCTGTTTAGTTTTTATGGGAAGATATTCCCGTTTCCAACGAAGGCCTGAAAGGGCTCCAAATATCCACTTGCAAATTCTGCAAAAATAGAGTTTCAAAACTGCTCTGTCAAAAGGAAGGCTTATCTCTCTGAGTTGAATGCAGACATCATAAAGAGGCTTCTGAGAATGCTTCTGCCTGGTTTATATGTGAAGATATTTCCTTTTCCACCATAGGCCTCAAAGCGCTCCAAATGAACACTTGCAGATTCTACAAAAGGAGTGTTTCATAACTGCTCTAGCAAAGGAAAGGTTCAACTCTGTGAGTTGAACACACACATCACAAAGCAGTTTCTGAGAATGCTTCTGTCCAGTTTTTATTGGAAGATATTCCCGCTTCTAACAAAGGCCTGAAAGAGCTCCAAATATCCACTTGCAGATGCTGCAAAAAGACTCTTTCCAAACTGCTCCATGAAAAGGAAGGTTCAACTCTGTGAGATGAATGCACACATCATAAAGAAGTTTCAAAGAATGCTTCTGTCTAGGTTTTATGTGAAGATATTTCCTTTTCCACCATAGGCCTCAAAGCGCTCCAAATGAACACTTGCAGATTCTACAAAAAGAGTGTTTCAAAACTGCTCTTTCAAAAGAAGTGTTCAACTCTGTGAGTTGGATTCATACTTCACAAAGCAGTTTCACAGAACGCTTCTGTTTAGTATTTATGGGAAGATATTCCCGTTTCCAACGAAGGCCTGAAAGGACTCCAAATATCCACTTGCAGATTCTGCAAAAACACAGTTTCAAAACTGCTCTATCAAAAGGAAGGCTTATCTCTCCGAGTTGAATGCACACATCATAAAGAGGTTTCTGAGAATGCTTCTGCCTGGTTTATAAGTGAAGATATTTCCTTTTCCACCATAGGCCTCAAAGCGCTCCAAATGAACACTTGCAGATTCTACAAAAAGAGTGTTTCAAAACAGCTCTTTCAAAGGAAGTGTTCAACTCTGTGAGTTGGATTCATACTACACAAAGCAGTTTCACAGAACGCTTCTGTTTAGTTTTTATGGGAAGATATTCCCGTTTCCAACGAAGGCCTGAAAGGGCTCCAAATATCCACTTGCAAATTCTGCAAAAATAGAGTTTCAAAACTGCTCTGTCAAAAGGAAGGCTTATCTCTCTGAGTTGAATGCAGACATCATAAAGAGGTTTCTGAGAATGCTTCTGCCTGGTTTATATGTGAAGATATTTCCTTTCCCACCATAGGCCTCAAGGCGCTCCAAATGAACACTTGCAGATTCTTCAAAAAGAGTGTTTCATAACTGCTCTAGCAAAGGAAAGGTTCAACTCTGTGAGTTGAACACACACATCACAAAGCAGTTTCTGAGAATGCTTCTGTCCAGTTTTTATTGGAAGATATTCCCGCTTCTAACAAAGGCCTGAAAGAGCTCCAAATATCCACTTGCAGATGCTGCAAAAAGACTCTTTCCAAACTGCTCCATGAAAAGGAAGGTTCAACTCTGTGAGATGAATGCACACATCATAAAGAAGTTTCAAAGAATGCTTCTGTCTAGGTTTTATGTGAAGATATTTCCTTTTCCACCATAGGCCTCAAAGCGCTCCAAATGAACACTTGCAGATTCTACAAAAAGAGTGTTTCAAAACTGCTCTTTCAAAAGAAGTGTTCAACTCTGTGAGTTGGATTCATACTTCACAAAGCAGTTTCACAGAACGCTTCTGTTTAGTATTTATGGGAAGATATTCCCGTTTCCAACGAAGGCCTGAAAGGACTCCAAATATCCACTTGCAGATTCTGCAAAAACACAGTTTCAAAACTGCTCTATCAAAAGGAAGGCTTATCTCTCCGAGTTGAATGCACACATCATAAAGAGGTTTCTGAGAATGCTTCTGCCTGGTTTATAAGTGAAGATATTTCCTTTTCCACCATAGGCCTCAAAGCGCTCCAAATGAACACTTGCAGATTCTACAAAAAGAGTGTTTCAAAACAGCTCTTTCAAAGGAAGTGTTCAACTCTGTGAGTTGGATTCATACTACACAAAGCAGTTTCACAGAACGCTTCTGTTTAGTTTTTATGGGAAGATATTCCCGTTTCCAACGAAGGCCTGAAAGGGCTCCAAATATCCACTTGCAAATTCTGCAAAAATAGAGTTTCAAAACTGCTCTGTCAAAAGGAAGGCTTATCTCTCTGAGTTGAATGCAGACATCATAAAGAGGTTTCTGAGAATGCTTCTGCCTGGTTTATATGTGAAGATATTTCCTTTTCCACCATAGGCCTCAAGGCGCTCCAAATGAACACTTGCAGATTCTACAAAAAGAGTGTTTCATAACTGCTCTAGCAAAGGAAAGGTTCAACTCTGTGAGTTGAACACACACATCACAAAGCAGTTTCTGAGAAGGCTTCTGTCCAGTTTTTATTGGAAGATATTCCCGCTTCTAACAAAGGCCTGAAAGAGCTCCAAATATCCACTTGTAGATGCTGCAAAAAGACTCTTTCCAAACTGCTCCATGAAAAGGAAGGTTCAACTCTGTGAGTTGAATGCACACATCATAAAGAAGTTTCAAAGAATGCTTCTGTCTAGGTTTTATGTGAAGATATTTCCTTTTCCACCATAGGCCTCAAAGCGCTCCAAATGAACACTTGCAGATTCTACAAAAAGAGTGTTTCAAAACTGCTCTTTCAAAAGAAGTGTTCAACTCTGTGAGTTGGATTCATACTTCACAAAGCAGTTTCACAGAACGCTTCTGTTTAGTTTTTATGGGAAGATATTCCCGTTTCCAACGAAGGCCTGAAAGGGCTCCAAATAACCACTTGCAGATTCTGCAGAAACACAGTTTCAAAACTGCTCTATCAAAAGGAAGGCTTATCTCTCCGAGCTGAATGCACACATCATAAAGAGGTTTCTGAGAATGCTTCTCCCTGGTTTATAAGTGAAGATATTTCCTTTTCCACCATAGGCCTCAAAGCGCTCCAAATGAACACTTGCAGATTCTACAAAAAGAGTGTTTCAAAACAGCTCTTTCAAAGGAAGTGTTCAACTCTGTGAGTTGGATTCATACTACACAAAGCAGTTTCACAGAACGCTTCTCTTTAGTTTTTATGGGAAGATATTCCCGTTTCCAACGAAGGCCTGAAAGGGCTCCAAATATCCACTTGCAAATTCTGCAAAAATAGAGTTTCAAAACTGCTCGTTCAAAAGGAAGTCTTATCTCTCTGAATTGAATGCAGACATCATAAAGAGGTTTCTGAGAATGCTTCTGCCTGGTTTATATGTGAAGATATTTCCTTTTCCACCATAGGCCTCAAAGCGCTCCAAATGAACACTTGCAGATTCTACAAAAAGAGTGTTTCATAACTGCTCTAGCAAAGGAAAGGTTCAACTCTGTGAGTTGAACACACACATCACAAAGCAGTTTCTGAGAATGCTTCTGTCCAGTTTTTATTGGAAGATATTCCCGCTTCTAACAAAGGCCTGAAAGAGCTCCAAATATCCACTTGTAGATGCTGCAAAAAGACTCTTTCCAAACTGCTCCATGAAAAGGAAGGTTCAACTCTGTGAGTTGAATGCACACATCATAAAGAAGTTTCAAAGAATGCTTCTGTCTAGGTTTTATGTGAAGATATTTCCTTTTCCACCATAGGCCTCAAAGCGCTCCAAATGAACACTTGCAGATTCTACAAAAAGAGTGTTTCAAAACTGCTCTTTCAAAAGAAGTGTTCAACTCTGTGAGTTGGATTCATACTTCACAAAGCAGTTTCACAGAACGCTTCTGTTTAGTTTTTATGGGAAGATATTCCCGTTTCCAACGAAGGCCTGAAAGGGCTCCAAATAACCACTTGCAGATTCTGCAGAAACACAGTTTCAAAACTGCTCTATCAAAAGGAAGGCTTATCTCTCCGAGCTGAATGCACACATCATAAAGAGGTTTCTGAGAATGCTTCTCCCTGGTTTATAAGTGAAGATATTTCCTTTTCCACTATAGGCCTCAAAGCGCTCCAAATGAACACTTGCAGATTCTACAAAAAGAGTGTTTCAAAACAGCTCTTTCAAAGGAAGTGTTCAAATCTGTGAGTTGGATTCATACTACACAAAGCAGTTTCACAGAACGCTTCTCTTTAGTTTTTATGGGAAGATATACCCGTTTCCAACGAAGGCCTGAAAGGGCTCCAAATATCCGCTTGCAGATTCTGCAAAAATAGAGTTTCAAAACTGCTCTGTTAAAAGGAAGGCTTATCTCTCTGAGTTGAAGGCAGACATCATAAAGAGGTTTCTGAGAATGCTTCTGCCTGGTTTATATGTGAAGATATTTCCTTTTCCACCATAGGCCTCAAAGCGCTCCAAATGAACACTTGCAGATTCTACAAAAGGAGTGTTTCATAACTGCTCTAGCAAAGGAAAGGTTCAACTCTGTGAGTTGAACACACACATCACAAAGCAGTTTCTGAGAATGCTTCTGTCCAGTTTTTATTGGAAGATATTCCCGCTTCTAACAAAGGCCTGAAAGAGCTCCAAATATCCACTTGCAGATGCTGCAAAAAGACTCTTTCCAAACTGCTCCATGAAAAGGAAGGTTCAACTCTGTGAGATGAATGCACACATCATAAAGAAGTTTCAAAGAATGCTTCTGTCTAGGTTTTATGTGAAGATATTTCCTTTTCCACCATAGGCCTCAAAGCGCTCCAAATGAACACTTGCAGATTCTACAAAAAGAGTGTTTCAAAACTGCTCTTTCAAAAGAAGTGTTCAACTCTGTGAGTTGGATTCATACTTCACAAAGCAGTTTCACAGAACGCTTCTGTTTAGTATTTATGGGAAGATATTCCCGTTTCCAACGAAGGCCTGAAAGGACTCCAAATATCCACTTGCAGATTCTGCAAAAACACAGTTTCAAAACTGCTCTATCAAAAGGAAGGCTTATCTCTCCGAGTTGAATGCACACATCATAAAGAGGTTTCTGAGAATGCTTCTGCCTGGTTTATAAGTGAAGATATTTCCTTTTCCACCATAGGCCTCAAAGCGCTCCAAATGAACACTTGCAGATTCTACAAAAAGAGTGTTTCAAAACAGCTCTTTCAAAGGAAGTGTTCAACTCTGTGAGTTGGATTCATACTACACAAAGCAGTTTCACAGAACGCTTCTGTTTAGTTTTTATGGGAAGATATTCCCGTTTCCAACGAAGGCCTGAAAGGGCTCCAAATATCCACTTGCAAATTCTGCAAAAATAGAGTTTCAAAACTGCTCTGTCAAAAGGAAGGCTTATCTCTCTGAGTTGAATGCAGACATCATAAAGAGGTTTCTGAGAATGCTTCTGCCTGGTTTATATGTGAAGATATTTCCTTTTCCACCATAGGCCTCAAGGCGCTCCAAATGAACACTTGCAGATTCTACAAAAAGAGTGTTTCATAACTGCTCTAGCAAAGGAAAGGTTCAACTCTGTGAGTTGAACACACACATCACAAAGCAGTTTCTGAGAATGCTTCTGTCCAGTTTTTATTGGAAGATATTCCCGCTTCTAACAAAGGCCTGAAAGAGCTCCAAATATCCACTTGTAGATGCTGCAAAAAGACTCTTTCCAAACTGCTCCATGAAAAGGAAGGTTCAACTCTGTGAGTTGAATGCACACATCATAAAGAAGTTTCAAAGAATGCTTCTGTCTAGGTTTTATGTGAAGATATTTCCTTTTCCACCATAGGCCTCAAAGCGCTCCAAATGAACACTTGCAGATTCTACAAAAAGAGTGTTTCAAAACTGCTCTTTCAAAAGAAGTGTTCAACTCTGTGAGTTGGATTCATACTTCACAAAGCAGTTTCACAGAACGCTTCTGTTTAGTTTTTATGGGAAGATATTCCCGTTTCCAACGAAGGCCTGAAAGGGCTCCAAATAACCACTTGCAGATTCTGCAGAAACACAGTTTCAAAACTGCTCTATCAAAAGGAAGGCTTATCTCTCCGAGCTGAATGCACACATCATAAAGAGGTTTCTGAGAATGCTTCTCCCTGGTTTATAAGTGAAGATATTTCCTTTTCCACTATAGGCCTCAAAGCGCTCCAATTGAACACTTGCAGATTCTACAAAAAGAGTGTTTCAAAACAGATCTTTCAAAGGAAGTGTTCAACTCTGTGAGTTGGATTCATACTACACAAAGCAGTTTCACAGAACGCTTCTCTTTAGTTTTTATGGGAAGATATTCCCGTTTCCAACGAAGGCCTGAAAGGGCTCCAAATATCCGCTTGCAGATTCTGCAAAAATAGAGTTTCAAAACTGCTCTGTTAAAAGGAAGGCTTATCTCTCTGAGTTGAAGGCAGACATCATAAAGAGGTTTCTGAGAATGCTTCTGCCTGGTTTATATGTGAAGATATTTCCTTTTCCACCATAGGCCTCAAAGCGCTCCAAATGAACACTTGCAGATTCTACAAAAGGAGTGTTTCATAACTGCTCTAGCAAAGGAAAGGTTCAACTCTGTGAGTTGAACACACACATCACAAAGCAGTTTCTGAGAATGCTTCTGTCCAGTTTTTATTGGAAGATATTCCCGCTTCTAACAAAGGCCTGAAAGAGCTCCAAATATCCACTTGTAGATGCTGCAAAAAGACTCTTTCCAAACTGCTCCATGAAAAGGAAGGTTCAACTCTGTGAGTTGAATGCACACATCATAAAGAAGTTTCAAAGAATGCTTCTGTCTAGGTTTTATGTGAAGATATTTCCTTTTCCACCATAGGCCTCAAAGCGCTCCAAATGAACACTTGCAGATTCTACAAAAAGAGTGTTTCAAAACTGCTCTTTCAAAAGAAGTGTTCAACTCTGTGAGTTGGATTCATACTTCACAAAGCAGTTTCACAGAACGCTTCTGTTTAGTATTTATGGGAAGATATTCCCGTTTCCAACGAAGGCCTGAAAGGACTCCAAATATCCACTTGCAGATTCTGCAAAAACACAGTTTCAAAACTGCTCTATCAAAAGGAAGGCTTATCTCTCCGAGTTGAATGCACACATCATAAAGAGGTTTCTGAGAATGCTTCTGCCTGGTTTATAAGTGAAGATATTTCCTTTTCCACCATAGGCCTCAAAGCGTTCCAAATGAACACTTGCAGATTCTACAAAAAGAGTGTTTCAAAACAGCTCTTTCAAAGGAAGTGTTCAACTCTGTGAGTTGGATTCATACTACACAAAGCAGTTTCACAGAACGCTTCTGTTTAGTTTTTATGGGAAGATATTCCCGTTTCCAACGAAGGCCTGAAAGGGCTCCAAATATCCACTTGAAAATTCTGCAAAAATAGAGTTTCAAAACTGCTCTGTCAAAAGGAAGGCTTATCTCTCTGAGTTGAATGCAGACATCATAAAGAGGTTTCTGAGAATGCTTCTGCCTGGTTTATATGTGAAGATATTTCCTTTTCCACCATAGGCCTCAAGGCGCTCCAAATGAACACTTGCAGATTCTACAAAAAGAGTGTTTCATAACTGCTCTAGCAAAGGAAAGGTTCAACTCTGTGAGTTGAACACACACATCACAAAGCAGTTTCTGAGAATGCTTCTGTCCAGTTTTTATTGGAAGATATTCCCGCTTCTAACAAAGGCCTGAAAGAGCTCCAAATATCCACTTGTAGATGCTGCAAAAAGACTCTTTCCAAACTGCTCCATGAAAAGGAAGGTTCAACTCTGTGAGTTGAATGCACACATCATAAAGAAGTTTCAAAGAATGCTTCTGTCTAGGTTTTATGTGAAGATATTTCCTTTTCCACCATAGGCCTCAAAGCGCTCCAAATGAACACTTGCAGATTCTACAAAAAGAGTGTTTCAAAACTGCTCTTTCAAAAGAAGTGTTCAACTCTGTGAGTTGGATTCATACTTCACAAAGCAGTTTCATAGAACGCTTCTGTTTAGTTTTTATGGGAAGATATTCCCGTTTCCAACGAAGGCCTGAAAGGGCTCCAAATAACCACTTGCAGATTCTGCAGAAACACAGTTTCAAAACTGCTCTATCAAAAGGAAGGCTTATCTCTCCGAGCTGAATGCACACATCATAAAGAGGTTTCTGAGAATGCTTCTCCCTGGTTTATAAGTGAAGATATTTCCTTTTCCACTATAGGCCTCAAAGCGCTCCAATTGAACACTTGCAGATTCTACAAAAAGAGTGTTTCAAAACAGCTCTTTCAAAGGAAGTGCTCAACTCTGTGAGTTGGATTCATACTACACAAAGCAGTTTCACAGAACGCTTCTCTTTAGTTTTTATGGGAAGATATTCCCGTTTCCAACGAAGGCCTGAAAGGGCTCCAAATATCCACTTGCAGATTCTGCAAAAATAGGGTTTCAAAACTGCTCTGTTAAAAGGAAGGCTTATCTCTCTGAGTTGAATGCAGACATCATAAAGAGGTTTCTGAGAATGCTTCTGCCTGGTTTATATGTGAAGATATTTCCTTTTCCACCATAGGCCTCAAAGCGCTCCAAATGAACACTTGCAGATTCTACAAAAAGAGTGTTTCAAAACAGCTCTTTCAAAGGAAGTGTTCAACTCTGTGAGTTGGATTCATACTACACAAAGCAGTTTCACAGAACGCTTCTCTTTAGTTTTTATGGGAAGATATTCCCGTTTCCAACGAAGGCCTGAAAGGGCTCCAAATATCCACTTGCAAATTCTGCAAAAATAGAGTTTCAAAACTGCTCGTTCAAAAGGAAGTCTTATCTCTCTGAATTGAATGCAGACATCATAAAGAGGTTTCTGAGAATGCTTCTGCCTGGTTTATATGTGAAGATATTTCCTTTTCCACCATAGGCCTCAAAGCGCTCCAAATGAACACTTGCAGATTCTACAAAAAGAGTGTTTCATAACTGCTCTAGCAAAGGAAAGGTTCAACTCTGTGAGTTGAACACACACATCACAAAGCAGTTTCTGAGAATGCTTCTGTCCAGTTTTTATTGGAAGATATTCCCGCTTCTAACAAAGGCCTGAAAGAGCTCCAAATATCCACTTGTAGATGCTGCAAAAAGACTCTTTCCAAACTGCTCCATGAAAAGGAAGGTTCAACTCTGTGAGTTGAATGCACACATCATAAAGAAGTTTCAAAGAATGCTTCTGTCTAGGTTTTATGTGAAGATATTTCCTTTTCCACCATAGGCCTCAAAGCGCTCCAAATGAACACTTGCAGATTCTACAAAAAGAGTGTTTCAAAACTGCTCTTTCAAAAGAAGTGTTCAACTCTGTGAGTTGGATTCATACTTCACAAAGCAGTTTCACAGAACGCTTCTGTTTAGTTTTTATGGGAAGATATTCCCGTTTCCAACGAAGGCCTGAAAGGGCTCCAAATAACCACTTGCAGATTCTGCAGAAACACAGTTTCAAAACTGCTCTATCAAAAGGAAGGCTTATCTCTCCGAGCTGAATGCACACATCATAAAGAGGTTTCTGAGAATGCTTCTCCCTGGTTTATAAGTGAAGATATTTCCTTTTCCACTATAGGCCTCAAAGCGCTCCAAATGAACACTTGCAGATTCTACAAAAAGAGTGTTTCAAAACAGCTCTTTCAAAGGAAGTGTTCAAATCTGTGAGTTGGATTCATACTACACAAAGCAGTTTCACAGAACGCTTCTCTTTAGTTTTTATGGGAAGATATACCCGTTTCCAACGAAGGCCTGAAAGGGCTCCAAATATCCGCTTGCAGATTCTGCAAAAATAGAGTTTCAAAACTGCTCTGTTAAAAGGAAGGCTTATCTCTCTGAGTTGAAGGCAGACATCATAAAGAGGTTTCTGAGAATGCTTCTGCCTGGTTTATATGTGAAGATATTTCCTTTTCCACCATAGGCCTCAAAGCGCTCCAAATGAACACTTGCAGATTCTACAAAAGGAGTGTTTCATAACTGCTCTAGCAAAGGAAAGGTTCAACTCTGTGAGTTGAACACACACATCACAAAGCAGTTTCTGAGAATGCTTCTGTCCAGTTTTTATTGGAAGATATTCCCGCTTCTAACAAAGGCCTGAAAGAGCTCCAAATATCCACTTGCAGATGCTGCAAAAAGACTCTTTCCAAACTGCTCCATGAAAAGGAAGGTTCAACTCTGTGAGATGAATGCACACATCATAAAGAAGTTTCAAAGAATGCTTCTGTCTAGGTTTTATGTGAAGATATTTCCTTTTCCACCATAGGCCTCAAAGCGCTCCAAATGAACACTTGCAGATTCTACAAAAAGAGTGTTTCAAAACTGCTCTTTCAAAAGAAGTGTTCAACTCTGTGAGTTGGATTCATACTTCACAAAGCAGTTTCACAGAACGCTTCTGTTTAGTATTTATGGGAAGATATTCCCGTTTCCAACGAAGGCCTGAAAGGACTCCAAATATCCACTTGCAGATTCTGCAAAAACACAGTTTCAAAACTGCTCTATCAAAAGGAAGGCTTATCTCTCCGAGTTGAATGCACACATCATAAAGAGGTTTCTGAGAATGCTTCTGCCTGGTTTATAAGTGAAGATATTTCCTTTTCCACCATAGGCCTCAAAGCGCTCCAAATGAACACTTGCAGATTCTACAAAAAGAGTGTTTCAAAACAGCTCTTTCAAAGGAAGTGTTCAACTCTGTGAGTTGGATTCATACTACACAAAGCAGTTTCACAGAACGCTTCTGTTTAGTTTTTATGGGAAGATATTCCCGTTTCCAACGAAGGCCTGAAAGGGCTCCAAATATCCACTTGCAAATTCTGCAAAAATAGAGTTTCAAAACTGCTCTGTCAAAAGGAAGGCTTATCTCTCTGAGTTGAATGCAGACATCATAAAGAGGTTTCTGAGAATGCTTCTGCCTGGTTTATATGTGAAGATATTTCCTTTTCCACCATAGGCCTCAAGGCGCTCCAAATGAACACTTGCAGATTCTACAAAAAGAGTGTTTCATAACTGCTCTAGCAAAGGAAAGGTTCAACTCTGTGAGTTGAACACACACATCACAAAGCAGTTTCTGAGAATGCTTCTGTCCAGTTTTTATTGGAAGATATTCCCGCTTCTAACAAAGGCCTGAAAGAGCTCCAAATATCCACTTGTAGATGCTGCAAAAAGACTCTTTCCAAACTGCTCCATGAAAAGGAAGGTTCAACTCTGTGAGTTGAATGCACACATCATAAAGAAGTTTCAAAGAATGCTTCTGTCTAGGTTTTATGTGAAGATATTTCCTTTTCCACCATAGGCCTCAAAGCGCTCCAAATGAACACTTGCAGATTCTACAAAAAGAGTGTTTCAAAACTGCTCTTTCAAAAGAAGTGTTCAACTCTGTGAGTTGGATTCATACTTCACAAAGCAGTTTCACAGAACGCTTCTGTTTAGTTTTTATGGGAAGATATTCCCGTTTCCAACGAAGGCCTGAAAGGGCTCCAAATAACCACTTGCAGATTCTGCAGAAACACAGTTTCAAAACTGCTCTATCAAAAGGAAGGCTTATCTCTCCGAGCTGAATGCACACATCATAAAGAGGTTTCTGAGAATGCTTCTCCCTGGTTTATAAGTGAAGATATTTCCTTTTCCACTATAGGCCTCAAAGCGCTCCAATTGAACACTTGCAGATTCTACAAAAAGAGTGTTTCAAAACAGATCTTTCAAAGGAAGTGTTCAACTCTGTGAGTTGGATTCATACTACACAAAGCAGTTTCACAGAACGCTTCTCTTTAGTTTTTATGGGAAGATATTCCCGTTTCCAACGAAGGCCTGAAAGGGCTCCAAATATCCGCTTGCAGATTCTGCAAAAATAGAGTTTCAAAACTGCTCTGTTAAAAGGAAGGCTTATCTCTCTGAGTTGAAGGCAGACATCATAAAGAGGTTTCTGAGAATGCTTCTGCCTGGTTTATATGTGAAGATATTTCCTTTTCCACCATAGGCCTCAAAGCGCTCCAAATGAACACTTGCAGATTCTACAAAAGGAGTGTTTCATAACTGCTCTAGCAAAGGAAAGGTTCAACTCTGTGAGTTGAACACACACATCACAAAGCAGTTTCTGAGAATGCTTCTGTCCAGTTTTTATTGGAAGATATTCCCGCTTCTAACAAAGGCCTGAAAGAGCTCCAAATATCCACTTGTAGATGCTGCAAAAAGACTCTTTCCAAACTGCTCCATGAAAAGGAAGGTTCAACTCTGTGAGTTGAATGCACACATCATAAAGAAGTTTCAAAGAATGCTTCTGTCTAGGTTTTATGTGAAGATATTTCCTTTTCCACCATAGGCCTCAAAGCGCTCCAAATGAACACTTGCAGATTCTACAAAAAGAGTGTTTCAAAACTGCTCTTTCAAAAGAAGTGTTCAACTCTGTGAGTTGGATTCATACTTCACAAAGCAGTTTCACAGAACGCTTCTGTTTAGTATTTATGGGAAGATATTCCCGTTTCCAACGAAGGCCTGAAAGGACTCCAAATATCCACTTGCAGATTCTGCAAAAACACAGTTTCAAAACTGCTCTATCAAAAGGAAGGCTTATCTCTCCGAGTTGAATGCACACATCATAAAGAGGTTTCTGAGAATGCTTCTGCCTGGTTTATAAGTGAAGATATTTCCTTTTCCACCATAGGCCTCAAAGCGTTCCAAATGAACACTTGCAGATTCTACAAAAAGAGTGTTTCAAAACAGCTCTTTCAAAGGAAGTGTTCAACTCTGTGAGTTGGATTCATACTACACAAAGCAGTTTCACAGAACGCTTCTGTTTAGTTTTTATGGGAAGATATTCCCGTTTCCAACGAAGGCCTGAAAGGGCTCCAAATATCCACTTGAAAATTCTGCAAAAATAGAGTTTCAAAACTGCTCTGTCAAAAGGAAGGCTTATCTCTCTGAGTTGAATGCAGACATCATAAAGAGGTTTCTGAGAATGCTTCTGCCTGGTTTATATGTGAAGATATTTCCTTTTCCACCATAGGCCTCAAGGCGCTCCAAATGAACACTTGCAGATTCTACAAAAAGAGTGTTTCATAACTGCTCTAGCAAAGGAAAGGTTCAACTCTGTGAGTTGAACACACACATCACAAAGCAGTTTCTGAGAATGCTTCTGTCCAGTTTTTATTGGAAGATATTCCCGCTTCTAACAAAGGCCTGAAAGAGCTCCAAATATCCACTTGTAGATGCTGCAAAAAGACTCTTTCCAAACTGCTCCATGAAAAGGAAGGTTCAACTCTGTGAGTTGAATGCACACATCATAAAGAAGTTTCAAAGAATGCTTCTGTCTAGGTTTTATGTGAAGATATTTCCTTTTCCACCATAGGCCTCAAAGCGCTCCAAATGAACACTTGCAGATTCTACAAAAAGAGTGTTTCAAAACTGCTCTTTCAAAAGAAGTGTTCAACTCTGTGAGTTGGATTCATACTTCACAAAGCAGTTTCATAGAACGCTTCTGTTTAGTTTTTATGGGAAGATATTCCCGTTTCCAACGAAGGCCTGAAAGGGCTCCAAATAACCACTTGCAGATTCTGCAGAAACACAGTTTCAAAACTGCTCTATCAAAAGGAAGGCTTATCTCTCCGAGCTGAATGCACACATCATAAAGAGGTTTCTGAGAATGCTTCTCCCTGGTTTATAAGTGAAGATATTTCCTTTTCCACTATAGGCCTCAAAGCGCTCCAATTGAACACTTGCAGATTCTACAAAAAGAGTGTTTCAAAACAGCTCTTTCAAAGGAAGTGCTCAACTCTGTGAGTTGGATTCATACTACACAAAGCAGTTTCACAGAACGCTTCTCTTTAGTTTTTATGGGAAGATATTCCCGTTTCCAACGAAGGCCTGAAAGGGCTCCAAATATCCACTTGCAGATTCTGCAAAAATAGGGTTTCAAAACTGCTCTGTTAAAAGGAAGGCTTATCTCTCTGAGTTGAATGCAGACATCATAAAGAGGTTTCTGAGAATGCTTCTGCCTGGTTTATATGTGAAGATATTTCCTTTTCCACCATAGGCCTCAAAGCGCTCCAAATGAACACTTGCAGATTCTACAAAAGGAGTGTTTCATAACTGCTCTAGCAAAGGAAAGGTTCAACTCTGTGAGTTGAACGCACACATCACAAAGCAGTTTCTGAGAATGCTTCTGTCCAGTTTTTATTGGAAGATATTCCCGCTTCTAACAAAGGCCTGAAAGAGCTCCAAATATCCACTTGCAGATGCTGCAAAAAGACTCTTTCCAAACTGCTCCATGAAAAGGAAGGTTCAACTCTGTGAGATGAATGCACACATCATAAAGAAGTTTCAAAGAATGCTTCTGTCTAGGTTTTATGTGAAGATATTTCCTTTTCCACCATAGGCCTCAAAGCGCTCCAAATGAACACTTGCAGATTCTACAAAAAGAGTGTTTCAAAACTGCTCTTTCAAAAGAAGTGTTCAACTCTGTGAGTTGGATTCATACTTCACAAAGCAGTTTCACAGAACGCTTCTGTTTAGTATTTATGGGAAGATATTCCCGTTTCCAACGAAGGCCTGAAAGGACTCCAAATATCCACTTGCAGATTCTGCAAAAACACAGTTTCAAAACTGCTCTATCAAAAGGAAGGCTTATCTCTCCGAGTTGAATGCACACATCATAAAGAGGTTTCTGAGAATGCTTCTGCCTGGTTTATAAGTGAAGATATTTCCTTTTCCACCATAGGCCTCAAAGCGCTCCAAATGAACACTTGCAGATTCTACAAAAAGAGTGTTTCAAAACAGCTCTTTCAAAGGAAGTGTTCAACTCTGTGAGTTGGATTCATACTACACAAAGCAGTTTCACAGAACGCTTCTGTTTAGTTTTTATGGGAAGATATTCCCGTTTCCAACGAAGGCCTGAAAGGGCTCCAAATATCCACTTGCAAATTCTGCAAAAATAGAGTTTCAAAACTGCTCTGTCAAAAGGAAGGCTTATCTCTCTGAGTTGAATGCAGACATCATAAAGAGGTTTCTGAGAATGCTTCTGCCTGGTTTATATGTGAAGATATTTCCTTTTCCACCATAGGCCTCAAAGCGCTCCAAATGAACACTTGCAGATTCTACAAAAGGAGTGTTTCATAACTGCTCTAGCAAAGGAAAGGTTCAACTCTGTGAGTTGAACACACACATCACAAAGCAGTTTCTGAGAATGCTTCTGTCCAGTTTTTATTGGAAGATATTCCCGCTTCTAACAAAGGCCTGAAAGAGCTCCAAATATCCACTTGCAGATGCTGCAAAAAGACTCTTTCCAAACTGCTCCATGAAAAGGAAGGTTCAACTCTGTGAGATGAATGCACACATCATAAAGAAGTTTCAAAGAATGCTTCTGTCTAGGTTTTATGTGAAGATATTTCCTTTTCCACCATAGGCCTCAAAGCGCTCCAAATGAACACTTGCAGATTCTACAAAAAGAGTGTTTCAAAACTGCTCTTTCAAAAGAAGTGTTCAACTCTGTGAGTTGGATTCATACTTCACAAAGCAGTTTCACAGAACGCTTCTGTTTAGTATTTATGGGAAGATATTCCCGTTTCCAACGAAGGCCTGAAAGGACTCCAAATATCCACTTGCAGATTCTGCAAAAACACAGTTTCAAAACTGCTCTATCAAAAGGAAGGCTTATCTCTCCGAGTTGAATGCACACATCATAAAGAGGTTTCTGAGAATGCTTCTGCCTGGTTTATAAGTGAAGATATTTCCTTTTCCACCATAGGCCTCAAAGCGCTCCAAATGAACACTTGCAGATTCTACAAAAAGAGTGTTTCAAAACAGCTCTTTCAAAGGAAGTGTTCAACTCTGTGAGTTGGATTCATACTACACAAAGCAGTTTCACAGAACGCTTCTGTTTAGTTTTTATGGGAAGATATTCCCGTTTCCAACGAAGGCCTGAAAGGGCTCCAAATATCCACTTGCAAATTCTGCAAAAATAGAGTTTCAAAACTGCTCTGTCAAAAGGAAGGCTTATCTCTCTGAGTTGAATGCAGACATCATAAAGAGGTTTCTGAGAATGCTTCTGCCTGGTTTATATGTGAAGATATTTCCTTTTCCACCATAGGCCTCAAAGCGCTCCAAATGAACACTTGCAGATTCTACAAAAGGAGTGTTTCATAACTGCTCTAGCAAAGGGAAGGTTCAACTCTGTGAGTTGAACACACACATCACAAAGCAGTTTCTGAGAATGCTTCTGTCCAGTTTTTATTGGAAGATATTCCCGCTTCTAACAAAGGCCTGAAAGAGCTCCAAATATCCACTTGTAGATGCTGCAAAAAGACTCTTTCCAAACTGCTCCATGAAAAGGAAGGTTCAACTCTGTGAGTTGAATGCACACATCATAAAGAAGTTTCAAAGAATGCTTCTGTCTAGGTTTTATGTGAAGATATTTCCTTTTCCACCATAGGCCTCAAAGCGCTCCAAATGAACACTTGCAGATTCTACAAAAAGAGTGTTTCAAAACTGCTCTTTCAAAAGAAGTGTTCAACTCTGTGAGTTGGATTCATACTTCACAAAGCAGTTTCACAGAACGCTTCTGTTTAGTATTTATGGGAAGATATTCCCGTTTCCAACGAAGGCCTGAAAGGACTCCAAATATCCACTTGCAGATTCTGCAAAAACACAGTTTCAAAACTGCTCTATCAAAAGGAAGGCTTATCTCTCCGAGTTGAATGCACACATCATAAAGAGGTTTCTGAGAATGCTTCTGCCTGGTTTATAAGTGAAGATATTTCCTTTTCCACCATAGGCCTCAAAGCGCTCCAAATGAACACTTGCAGATTCTACAAAAAGAGTGTTTCAAAACAGCTCTTTCAAAGGAAGTGTTCAACTCTGTGAGTTGGATTCATACTACACAAAGCAGTTTCACAGAACGCTTCTGTTTAGTTTTTATGGGAAGATATTCCCGTTTCCAACGAAGGCCTGAAAGGGCTCCAAATATCCACTTGCAAATTCTGCAAAAATAGAGTTTCAAAACTGCTCTGTCAAAAGGAAGGCTTATCTCTCTGAGTTGAATGCAGACATCATAAAGAGTTTTCTGAGAATGCTTCTGCCTGGTTTATAAGTGAAGATATTTCCTTTTCCACCATAGGCCTCAAAGCGCTCCAAATGAACACTTGCAGATTCTACAAAAAGAGTGTTTCATAACTGCTCTAGCAAAGGAAAGGTTCAACTCTGTGAGTTGAACACACACATCACAAAGCAGTTTCTGAGAATGCTTCTGTCCAGTTTTTATTGGAAGATATTCCCGCTTCTAACAAAGGCCTGAAAGAGCTCCAAATATCCACTTGTAGATGCTGCAAAAAGACTCTTTCCAAACTGCTCCATGAAAAGGAAGGTTCAACTCTGTGAGTTGAATGCACACATCATAAAGAAGTTTCAAAGAATGCTTCTGTCTAGGTTTTATGTGAAGATATTTCCTTTTCCACCATAGGCCTCAAAGCGCTCCAAATGAACACTTGCAGATTCTACAAAAAGAGTGTTTCAAAACTGCTCTTTCAAAAGAAGTGTTCAACTCTGTGAGTTGGATTCATACTTCACAAAGCAGTTTCACAGAACGCTTCTGTTTAGTTTTTATGGGAAGATATTCCCGTTTCCAACGAAGGCCTGAAAGGGCTCCTAATAACCACTTGCAGATTCTGCAGAAACACAGTTTCAAAACTGCTCTATCAAAAGGAAGGCTTATCTCTCCGAGCTGAATGCACACATCATAAAGAGGTTTCTGAGAATGCTTCTCCCTGGTTTATAAGTGAAGATATTTCCTTTTCCACTATAGGCCTCAAAGCGCTCCAAATGAACACTTGCAGATTCTACAAAAAGAGTGTTTCAAAACAGCTCTTTCAAAGGAAGTGTTCAACTCTGTGAGTTGGATTCATACTACACAAAGCAGTTTCACAGAACGCTTCTGTTTAGTTTTTATGGGAAGATATTCCCGTTTCCAACGAAGGCCTGAAAGGGCTCCAAATATCCACTTGCAAATTCTGCAAAAATAGAGTTTCAAAACTGCTCTGTCAAAAGGAAGGCTTATCTCTCTGAGTTGAATGCAGACATCATAAAGAGGTTTCTGAGAATGCTTCTGCCTGGTTTATATGTGAAGATATTTCCTTTTCCACCATAGGCCTCAAAGCGCTCCAAATGAACACTTGCAGATTCTACAAAAGGAGTGTTTCATAACTGCTCTAGCAAAGGAAAGGTTCAACTCTGTGAGTTGAACACACACATCACAAAGCAGTTTCTGAGAATGCTTCTGTCCAGTTTTTATTGGAAGATATTCCCGCTTCTAACAAAGGCCTGAAAGAGCTCCAAATATCCACTTGCAGATGCTGCAAAAAGACTCTTTCCAAACTGCTCCATGAAAAGGAAGGTTCAACTCTGTGAGATGAATGCACACATCATAAAGAAGTTTCAAAGAATGCTTCTGTCTAGGTTTTATGTGAAGATATTTCCTTTTCCACCATAGGCCTCAAAGCGCTCCAAATGAACACTTGCAGATTCTACAAAAAGAGTGTTTCAAAACTGCTCTTTCAAAAGAAGTGTTCAACTCTGTGAGTTGGATTCATACTTCACAAAGCAGTTTCACAGAACGCTTCTGTTTAGTATTTATGGGAAGATATTCCCGTTTCCAACGAAGGCCTGAAAGGACTCCAAATATCCACTTGCAGATTCTGCAAAAACACAGTTTCAAAACTGCTCTATCAAAAGGAAGGCTTATCTCTCCGAGTTGAATGCACACATCATAAAGAGGTTTCTGAGAATGCTTCTGCCTGGTTTATAAGTGAAGATATTTCCTTTTCCACCATAGGCCTCAAAGCGCTCCAAATGAACACTTGCAGATTCTACAAAAAGAGTGTTTCAAAACAGCTCTTTCAAAGGAAGTGTTCAACTCTGTGAGTTGGATTCATACTACACAAAGCAGTTTCACAGAACGCTTCTGTTTAGTTTTTATGGGAAGATATTCCCGTTTCCAACGAAGGCCTGAAAGGGCTCCAAATATCCACTTGCAAATTCTGCAAAAATAGAGTTTCAAAACTGCTCTGTCAAAAGGAAGGCTTATCTCTCTGAGTTGAATGCAGACATCATAAAGAGGTTTCTGAGAATGCTTCTGCCTGGTTTATATGTGAAGATATTTCCTTTCCCACCATAGGCCTCAAGGCGCTCCAAATGAACACTTGCAGATTCTACAAAAAGAGTGTTTCATAACTGCTCTAGCAAAGGAAAGGTTCAACTCTGTGAGTTGAACACACACATCACAAAGCAGTTTCTGAGAATGCTTCTGTCCAGTTTTTATTGGAAGATATTCCCGCTTCTAACAAAGGCCTGAAAGAGCTCCAAATATCCACTTGCAGATGCTGCAAAAAGACTCTTTCCAAACTGCTCCATGAAAAGGAAGGTTCAACTCTGTGAGATGAATGCACACATCATAAAGAAGTTTCAAAGAATGCTTCTGTCTAGGTTTTATGTGAAGATATTTCCTTTTCCACCATAGGCCTCAAAGCGCTCCAAATGAACACTTGCAGATTCTACAAAAAGAGTGTTTCAAAACTGCTCTTTCAAAAGAAGTGTTCAACTCTGTGAGTTGGATTCATACTTCACAAAGCAGTTTCACAGAACGCTTCTGTTTAGTATTTATGGGAAGATATTCCCGTTTCCAACGAAGGCCTGAAAGGACTCCAAATATCCACTTGCAGATTCTGCAAAAACACAGTTTCAAAACTGCTCTATCTAAAGGAAGGCTTATCTCTCCGAGTTGAATGCACACATCATAAAGAGGTTTCTGAGAATGCTTCTGCCTGGTTTATATGTGAAGATATTTCCTTTTCCACCATAGGCCTCAAAGCGCTCCAAATGAACACTTGCAGATTCTACAAAAAGAGTGTTTCAAAACAGCTCTTTCAAAGGAAGTGTTCAACTCTGTGAGTTGGATTCATACTACACAAAGCAGTTTCACAGAACGCTTCTGTTTAGTTTTTATGGGAAGATATTCCCGTTTCCAACGAAGGCCTGAAAGGGCTCCAAATATCCACTTGCAAATTCTGCAAAAATAGAGTTTCAAAACTGCTCTGTCAAAAGGAAGGCTTATCTCTCTGAGTTGAATGCAGACATCATAAAGAGGTTTCTGAGAATGCTTCTGCCTGGTTTATATGTGAAGATATTTCCTTTTCCACCATAGGCCTCAAGGCGCTCCAAATGAACACTTGCAGATTCTACAAAAAGAGTGTTTCATAACTGCTCTAGCAAAGGAAAGGTTCAACTCTGTGAGTTGAACACACACATCACAAAGCAGTTTCTGAGAATGCTTCTGTCCAGTTTTTATTGGAAGATATTCCCGCTTCTAACAAAGGCCTGAAAGAGCTCCAAATATCCACTTGTAGATGCTGCAAAAAGACTCTTTCCAAACTGCTCCATGAAAAGGAAGGTTCAACTCTGTGAGTTGAATGCACACATCATAAAGAAGTTTCAAAGAATGCTTCTGTCTAGGTTTTATGTGAAGATATTTCCTTTTCCACCATAGGCCTCAAAGCGCTCCAAATGAACACTTGCAGATTCTACAAAAAGAGTGTTTCAAAACTGCTCTTTCAAAAGAAGTGTTCAACTCTGTGAGTTGGATTCATACTTCACAAAGCAGTTTCACAGAACGCTTCTGTTTAGTTTTTATGGGAAGATATTCCCGTTTCCAACGAAGGCCTGAAAGGGCTCCAAATAACCACTTGCAGATTCTGCAGAAACACAGTTTCAAAACTGCTCTATCAAAAGGAAGGCTTATCTCTCCGAGCTGAATGCACACATCATAAAGAGGTTTCTGAGAATGCTTCTCCCTGGTTTATAAGTGAAGATATTTCCTTTTCCACTATAGGCCTCAAAGCGCTCCAAATGAACACTTGCAGATTCTACAAAAAGAGTGTTTCAAAACAGCTCTTTCAAAGGAAGTGTTCAACTCTGTGAGTTGGATTCATACTACACAAAGCAGTTTCACAGAACGCTTCTCTTTAGTTTTTATGGGAAGATATTCCCGTTTCCAACGAAGGCCTGAAAGGGCTCCAAATATCCGCTTGCAGATTCTGCAAAAATAGAGTTTCAAAACTGCTCTGTTAAAAGGAAGGCTTATCTCTCTGAGTTGAAGGCAGACATCATAAAGAGGTTTCTGAGAATGCTTCTGCCTGGTTTATATGTGAAGATATTTCCTTTTCCACCATAGGCCTCAAAGCGCTCCAAATGAACACTTGCAGATTCTACAAAAGGAGTGTTTCATAACTGCTCTAGCAAAGGAAAGGTTCAACTCTGTGAGTTGAACACACACATCACAAAGCAGTTTCTGAGAATGCTTCTGTCCAGTTTTTATTGGAAGATATTCCCGCTTCTAACAAAGGCCTGAAAGAGCTCCAAATATCCACTTGCAGATGCTGCAAAAAGACTCTTTCCAAACTGCTCCATGAAAAGGAAGGTTCAACTCTGTGAGATGAATGCACACATCATAAAGAAGTTTCAAAGAATGCTTCTGTCTAGGTTTTATGTGAAGATATTTCCTTTTCCACCATAGGCCTCAAAGCGCTCCAAATGAACACTTGCAGATTCTACAAAAAGAGTGTTTCAAAACTGCTCTTTCAAAAGAAGTGTTCAACTCTGTGAGTTGGATTCATACTTCACAAAGCAGTTTCACAGAACGCTTCTGTTTAGTATTTATGGGAAGATATTCCCGTTTCCAACGAAGGCCTGAAAGGACTCCAAATATCCACTTGCAGATTCTGCAAAAACACAGTTTCAAAACTGCTCTATCTAAAGGAAGGCTTATCTCTCCGAGTTGAATGCACACATCATAAAGAGGTTTCTGAGAATGCTTCTGCCTGGTTTATAAGTGAAGATATTTCCTTTTCCACCATAGGCCTCAAAGCGCTCCAAATGAACACTTGCAGATTCTACAAAAAGAGTGTTTCAAAACAGCTCTTTCAAAGGAAGTGTTCAACTCTGTGAGTTGGATTCATACTACACAAAGCAGTTTCACAGAACGCTTCTGTTTAGTTTTTATGGGAAGATATTCCCGTTTCCAACGAAGGCCTGAAAGGGCTCCAAATATCCACTTGCAAATTCTGCAAAAATACAGTTTCAAAACTGCTCTGTCAAAAGGAAGGCTTATCTCTCTGAGTTGAATGCAGACATCATAAAGAGGTTTCTGAGAATGCTTCTGCCTGGTTTATATGTGAAGATATTTCCTTTTCCACCATAGGCCTCAAGGCGCTCCAAATGAACACTTGCAGATTCTACAAAAAGAGTGTTTCATAACTGCTCTAGCAAAGGAAAGGTTCAACTCTGTGAGTTGAACACACACATCACAAAGCAGTTTCTGAGAATGCTTCTGTCCAGTTTTTATTGGAAGATATTCCCGCTTCTAACAAAGGCCTGAAAGAGCTCCAAATATCCACTTGTAGATGCTGCAAAAAGACTCTTTCCAAACTGCTCCATGAAAAGGAAGGTTCAACTCTGTGAGTTGAATGCACACATCATAAAGAAGTTTCAAAGAATGCTTCTGTCTAGGTTTTATGTGAAGATATTTCCTTTTCCACCATAGGCCTCAAAGCGCTCCAAATGAACACTTGCAGATTCTACAAAAAGAGTGTTTCAAAACTGCTCTTTCAAAAGAAGTGTTCAACTCTGTGAGTTGGATTCATACTTCACAAAGCAGTTTCACAGAACGCTTCTGTTTAGTTTTTATGGGAAGATATTCCCGTTTCCAACGAAGGCCTGAAAGGGCTCCAAATAACCACTTGCAGATTCTGCAGAAACACAGTTTCAAAACTGCTCTATCAAAAGGAAGGCTTATCTCTCCGAGCTGAATGCACACATCATAAAGAGGTTTCTGAGAATGCTTCTCCCTGGTTTATAAGTGAAGATATTTCCTTTTCCACTATAGGCCTCAAAGCGCTCCAAATGAACACTTGCAGATTCTACAAAAAGAGTGTTTCAAAACAGCTCTTTCAAAGGAAGTGTTCAACTCTGTGAGTTGGATTCATACTACACAAAGCAGTTTCACAGAACGCTTCTCTTTAGTTTTTATGGGAAGATATTCCCGTTTCCAACGAAGGCCTGAAAGGGCTCCAAATATCCGCTTGCAGATTCTGCAAAAATAGAGTTTCAAAACTGCTCTGTTAAAAGGAAGGCTTATCTCTCTGAGTTGAAGGCAGACATCATAAAGAGGTTTCTGAGAATGCTTCTGCCTGGTTTATATGTGAAGATATTTCCTTTTCCACCATAGGCCTCAAAGCGCTCCAAATGAACACTTGCAGATTCTACAAAAGGAGTGTTTCATAACTGCTCTAGCAAAGGAAAGGTTCAACTCTGTGAGTTGAACACACACATCACAAAGCAGTTTCTGAGAATGCTTCTGTCCAGTTTTTATTGGAAGATATTCCCGCTTCTAACAAAGGCCTGAAAGACCTCCAAATATCCACTTGTAGATGCTGCAAAAAGACTCTTTCCAAACTGCTCCATGAAAAGGAAGGTTCAATTCTGTGAGTTGAATGCACACATCATAAAGAAGTTTCAAAGAATGCTTCTGTCTAGGTTTTATGTGAAGATATTTCCTTTTCCACCATAGGCCTCAAAGCGCTCCAAATGAACACTTGCAGATTCTACAAAAAGAGTGTTTCAAAACTGCTCTTTCAAAAGAAGTGTTCAACTCTGTGAGTTGGATTCATACTTCACAAAGCAGTTTCACAGAACGCTTCTGTTTAGTATTTATGGGAAGATATTCCCGTTTCCAACGAAGGCCTGAAAGGACTCCAAATATCCACTTGCAGATTCTGCAAAAACACAGTTTCAAAACTGCTCTATCAAAAGGAAGGCTTATCTCTCCGAGTTGAATGCACACATCATAAAGAGGTTTCTGAGAATGCTTCTGCCTGGTTTATAAGTGAAGATATTTCCTTTTCCACCATAGGCCTCAAAGCGCTCCAAATGAACACTTGCAGATTCTACAAAAAGAGTGTTTCAAAACAGCTCTTTCAAAGGAAGTGTTCAACTCTGTGAGTTGGATTCATACTACACAAAGCAGTTTCACAGAACGCTTCTGTTTAGTTTTTATGGGAAGATATTCCCGTTTCCAACGAAGGCCTGAAAGGGCTCCAAATATCCACTTGAAAATTCTGCAAAAATAGAGTTTCAAAACTGCTCTGTCAAAAGGAAGGCGTATCTCTCTGAGTTGAATGCAGACATCATAAAGAGGTTTCTGAGAATGCTTCTGCCTGGTTTATATGTGAAGATATTTCCTTTTCCACCATAGGCCTCAAGGCGCTCCAAATGAACACTTGCAGATTCTACAAAAAGAGTGTTTCATAACTGCTCTAGCAAAGGAAAGGTTCAACTCTGTGAGTTGAACACACACATCACAAAGCAGTTTCTGAGAATGCTTCTGTCCAGTTTTTATTGGAAGATATTCCCGCTTCTAACAAAGGCCTGAAAGAGCTCCAAATATCCACTTGCAGATGCTGCAAAAAGACTCTTTCCAAACTGCTCCATGAAAAGGAAGGTTCAACTCTGTGAGTTGAATGCACACATCATAAAGAAGTTTCAAAGAATG
This sequence comes from Pongo pygmaeus, assembly GCF_028885625.2. Taxonomy (NCBI): domain Eukaryota; kingdom Metazoa; phylum Chordata; class Mammalia; order Primates; family Hominidae; genus Pongo; species Pongo pygmaeus. The sequence continues at coordinate 25,599,367 of NC_085930.1, forward strand.
CTTCTGTCTAGGTTTTATGTGAAGATATTTCCTTTTCCACCATAGGCCTCAAAGCGCTCCAAATGAACACTTGCAGATTCTACAAAAAGAGTGTTTCAAAACTGCTCTTTCAAAAGAAGTGTTCAACTCTGTGAGTTGGATTCATACTTCACAAAGCAGTTTCACAGAACGCTTCTGTTTAGTTTTTATGGGAAGATATTCCCGTTTCCAACGAAGGCCTGAAAGGGCTCCAAATAACCACTTGCAGATTCTGCAGAAACACAGTTTCAAAACTGCTCTATCAAAAGGAAGGCTTATCTCTCCGAGCTGAATGCACACATCATAAAGAGGTTTCTGAGAATGCTTCTCCCTGGTTTCTAAGTGAAGATATTTCCTTTTCCACTATAGGCCTCAAAGCGCTCCAAATGAACACTTGCAGATTCTACAAAAGGAGTGTTTCATAACTGCTCTAGCAAAGGAAAGGTTCAACTCTGTGAGTTGAACACACACATCACAAAGCAGTTTCTGAGAATGCTTCTGTCCAGTTTTTATTGGAAGATATTCCCGCTTCTAACAAAGGCCTGAAAGAGCTCCAAATATCCACTTGCAGATGCTGCAAAAAGACTCTTTCCAAACTGCTCCATGAAAAGGAAGGTTCAACTCTGTGAGATGAATGCACACATCATAAAGAAGTTTCAAAGAATGCTTCTGTCTAGGTTTTATGTGAAGATATTTCCTTTTCCACCATAGGCCTCAAAGCGCTCCAAATGAACACTTGCAGATTCTACAAAAAGAGTGTTTCAAAACTGCTCTTTCAAAAGAAGTGTTCAACTCTGTGAGTTGGATTCATACTTCACAAAGCAGTTTCACAGAACGCTTCTGTTTAGTATTTATGGGAAGATATTCCCGTTTCCAACGAAGGCCTGAAAGGACTCCAAATATCCACTTGCAGATTCTGCAAAAACACAGTTTCAAAACTGCTCTATCAAAAGGAAGGCTTATCTCTCCGAGTTGAATGCACACATCATAAAGAGGTTTCTGAGAATGCTTCTGCCTGGTTTATAAGTGAAGATATTTCCTTTTCCACCATAGGCCTCAAAGCGCTCCAAATGAACACTTGCAGATTCTACAAAAAGAGTGTTTCAAAACAGCTCTTTCAAAGGAAGTGTTCAACTCTGTGAGTTGGATTCATACTACACAAAGCAGTTTCACAGAACGCTTCTGTTTAGTTTTTATGGGAAGATATTCCCGTTTCCAACGAAGGCCTGAAAGGGCTCCAAATATCCACTTGCAAATTCTGCAAAAATAGAGTTTCAAAACTGCTCTGTCAAAAGGAAGGCTTATCTCTCTGAGTTGAATGCAGACATCATAAAGAGGTTTCTGAGAATGCTTCTGCCTGGTTTATATGTGAAGATATTTCCTTTTCCACCATAGGCCTCAAAGCGCTCCAAATGAACACTTGCAGATTCTACAAAAGGAGTGTTTCATAACTGCTCTAGCAAAGGAAAGGTTCAACTCTGTGAGTTGAACACACACATCACAAAGCAGTTTCTGAGAATGCTTCTGTCCAGTTTTTATTGGAAGATATTCCCGCTTCTAACAAAGGCCTGAAAGAGCTCCAAATATCCACTTGCAGATGCTGCAAAAAGACTCTTTCCAAACTGCTCCATGAAAAGGAAGGTTCAACTCTGTGAGATGAATGCACACATCATAAAGAAGTTTCAAAGAATGCTTCTGTCTAGGTTTTATGTGAAGATATTTCCTTTTCCACCATAGGCCTCAAAGCGCTCCAAATGAACACTTGCAGATTCTACAAAAAGAGTGTTTCAAAACTGCTCTTTCAAAAGAAGTGTTCAACTCTGTGAGTTGGATTCATACTTCACAAAGCAGTTTCACAGAACGCTTCTGTTTAGTATTTATGGGAAGATATTCCCGTTTCCAACGAAGGCCTGAAAGGACTCCAAATATCCACTTGCAGATTCTGCAAAAACACAGTTTCAAAACTGCTCTATCAAAAGGAAGGCTTATCTCTCCGAGTTGAATGCACACATCATAAAGAGGTTTCTGAGAATGCTTCTGCCTGGTTTATAAGTGAAGATATTTCCTTTTCCACCATAGGCCTCAAAGCGCTCCAAATGAACACTTGCAGATTCTACAAAAAGAGTGTTTCAAAACAGCTCTTTCAAAGGAAGTGTTCAACTCTGTGAGTTGGATTCATACTACACAAAGCAGTTTCACAGAACGCTTCTGTTTAGTTTTTATGGGAAGATATTCCCGTTTCCAACGAAGGCCTGAAAGGGCTCCAAATATCCACTTGCAAATTCTGCAAAAATAGAGTTTCAAAACTGCTCTGTCAAAAGGAAGGCTTATCTCTCTGAGTTGAATGCAGACATCATAAAGAGGTTTCTGAGAATGCTTCTGCCTGGTTTATATGTGAAGATATTTCCTTTTCCACCATAGGCCTCAAGGCGCTCCAAATGAACACTTGCAGATTCTACAAAAAGAGTGTTTCATAACTGCTCTAGCAAAGGAAAGGTTCAACTCTGTGAGTTGAACACACACATCACAAAGCAGTTTCTGAGAATGCTTCTGTCCAGTTTTTATTGGAAGATATTCCCGCTTCTAACAAAGGCCTGAAAGAGCTCCAAATATCCACTTGTAGATGCTGCAAAAAGACTCTTTCCAAACTGCTCCATGAAAAGGAAGGTTCAACTCTGTGAGTTGAATGCACACATCATAAAGAAGTTTCAAAGAATGCTTCTGTCTAGGTTTTATGTGAAGATATTTCCTTTTCCACCATAGGCCTCAAAGCGCTCCAAATGAACACTTGCAGATTCTACAAAAAGAGTGTTTCAAAACTGCTCTTTCAAAAGAAGTGTTCAACTCTGTGAGTTGGATTCATACTTCACAAAGCAGTTTCACAGAACGCTTCTGTTTAGTTTTTATGGGAAGATATTCCCGTTTCCAACGAAGGCCTGAAAGGGCTCCAAATAACCACTTGCAGATTCTGCAGAAACACAGTTTCAAAACTGCTCTATCAAAAGGAAGGCTTATCTCTCCGAGCTGAATGCACACATCATAAAGAGGTTTCTGAGAATGCTTCTCCCTGGTTTATAAGTGAAGATATTTCCTTTTCCACTATAGGCCTCAAAGCGCTCCAAATGAACACTTGCAGATTCTACAAAAAGAGTGTTTCAAAACAGCTCTTTCAAAGGAAGTGTTCAACTCTGTGAGTTGGATTCATACTACACAAAGCAGTTTCACAGAACGCTTCTCTTTAGTTTTTATGGGAAGATATTCCCGTTTCCAACGAAGGCCTGAAAGGGCTCCAAATATCCACTTGCAGATTCTGCAAAAATAGAGTTTCAAAACTGCTCTGTTAAAAGGAAGGCTTATCTCTCTGAGTTGAATGCAGACATCATAAAGAGGTTTCTGAGAATGCTTCTGCCTGGTTTATATGTGAAGATATTTCCTTTTCCACCATAGGCCTCAAAGCGCTCCAAATGAACACTTGCAGATTCTACAAAAGGAGTGTTTCATAACTGCTCTAGCAAAGGAAAGGTTCAACTCTGTGAGTTGAACACACACATCACAAAGCAGTTTCTGAGAATGCTTCTGTCCAGTTTTTATTGGAAGATATTCCCGCTTCTAACAAAGGCCTGAAAGAGCTCCAAATATCCACTTGCAGATGCTGCAAAAAGACTCTTTCCAAACTGCTCCATGAAAAGGAAGGTTCAACTCTGTGAGATGAATGCACACATCATAAAGAAGTTTCAAAGAATGCTTCTGTCTAGGTTTTATGTGAAGATATTTCCTTTTCCACCATAGGCCTCAAAGCGCTCCAAATGAACACTTGCAGATTCTACAAAAAGAGTGTTTCAAAACTGCTCTTTCAAAAGAAGTGTTCAACTCTGTGAGTTGGATTCATACTTCACAAAGCAGTTTCACAGAACGCTTCTGTTTAGTATTTATGGGAAGATATTCCCGTTTCCAACGAAGGCCTGAAAGGACTCCAAATATCCACTTGCAGATTCTGCAAAAACACAGTTTCAAAACTGCTCTATCAAAAGGAAGGCTTATCTCTCCGAGTTGAATGCACACATCATAAAGAGGTTTCTGAGAATGCTTCTGCCTGGTTTATAAGTGAAGATATTTCCTTTTCCACCATAGGCCTCAAAGCGCTCCAAATGAACACTTGCAGATTCTACAAAAAGAGTGTTTCAAAACAGCTCTTTCAAAGGAAGTGTTCAACTCTGTGAGTTGGATTCATACTACACAAAGCAGTTTCACAGAACGCTTCTGTTTAGTTTTTATGGGAAGATATTCCCGTTTCCAACGAAGGCCTGAAAGGGCTCCAAATATCCACTTGCAAATTCTGCAAAAATAGAGTTTCAAAACTGCTCTATCAAAAGGAAGGCTTATCTCTCTGAGTTGAATGCAGACATCATAAATAGGTTTCTGAGAATGCTTCTGCCTGGTTTATATGTGAAGATATTTCCTTTTCCACCATAGGCCACAAGGCGCTCCAAATGAACACTAGCAGATTCTACAAAAAGAGTGTTTCATAACTGCTCTAGCAAAGGAAATGTTCAACTCTGTGAGTTGAACACACACATCACAAAGCAGTTTCTGAGAATGCTTCTGTCCAGTTTTTATTGGAAGATATTCCCGCTTCTAACAAAGGCCTGAAAGAGCTCCAAATATCCACTTGCAGATGCTGCAAAAAGACTCTTTCCAAACTGCTCCATGAAAAGGAAGGTTCAACTCTGTGAGATGAATGCACACATCATAAAGAAGTTTCAAAGAATGCTTCTGTCTAGGTTTTATGTGAAGATATTTCCTTTTCCACCATAGGCCTCAAAGCGCTCCAAATGAACACTTGCAGATTCTACAAAAAGAGTGTTTCAAAACTGCTCTTTCAAAAGAAGTGTTCAACTCTGTGAGTTGGATTCATACTTCACAAAGCAGTTTCACAGAACGCTTCTGTTTAGTATTTATGGGAAGATATTCCCGTTTCCAACGAAGGCCTGAAAGGACTCCAAATATCCACTTGCAGATTCTGCAAAAACACAGTTTCAAAACTGCTCTATCAAAAGGAAGGCTTATCTCTCCGAGTTGAATGCACACATCATAAAGAGGTTTCTGAGAATGCTTCTGCCTGGTTTATAAGTGAAGATATTTCCTTTTCCACCATAGGCCTCAAAGCGCTCCAAATGAACACTTGCAGATTCTACAAAAAGAGTGTTTCAAAACAGCTCTTTCAAAGGAAGTGTTCAACTCTGTGAGTTGGATTCATACTACACACAGCAGTTTCACAGAACGCTTCTGTTTAGTTTTTATGGGAAGATATTCCCGTTTCCAACGAAGGCCTGAAAGGGCTCCAAATATCCACTTGCAAATTCTGCAAAAATAGAGTTTCAAAACTGCTCTGTCAAAAGGAAGGCTTATCTCTCTGAGTTGAATGCAGACATCATAAAGAGGTTTCTGAGAATGCTTCTGCCTGGTTTATATGTGAAGATATTTCCTTTTCCACCATAGGCCTCAAGGCGCTCCAAATGAACACTTGCAGATTCTACAAAAAGAGTGTTTCATAACTGCTCTAGCAAAGGAAAGGTTCAACTCTGTGAGTTGAACACACACATCACAAAGCAGTTTCTGAGAATGCTTCTGTCCAGTTTTTATTGGAAGATATTCCCGCTTCTAAAAAAGGCCTGAAAGAGCTCCAAATATCCACTTGTAGATGCTGCAAAAAGACTCTTTCCAAACTGCTCCATGAAAAGGAAGGTTCAACTCTGTGAGTTGAATGCACACATCATAAAGAAGTTTCAAAGAATGCTTCTGTCTAGGTTTTATGTGAAGGTATTTCCTTTTCCACCATAGGTCTCAAAGCGCTCCAAATGAACACTTGCAGATTCTACAAAAAGAGTGTTTCAAAACTGCTCTTTCAAAAGAAGTGTTCAACTCTGTGAGTTGGATTCATACTTCACAAAGCAGTTTCACAGAACGCTTCTGTTTAGTTTTTATGGGAAGATATTCCCGTTTCCAACGAAGGCCTGAAAGGGCTCCAAATAACCACTTGCAGATTCTGCAGAAACACAGTTTCAAAACTGCTCTATCAAAAGGAAGGCTTATCTCTCCGAGCTGAATGCACACATCATAAAGAGGTTTCTGAGAATGCTTCTCACTGGTTTATAAGTGAAGATATTTCCTTTTCCACTATAGGCCTCAAAGCGCTCCAAATGAACACTTGCAGATTCTACAAAAAGAGTGTTTCAAAACAGCTCTTTCAAAGGAAGTGTTCAACTCTGTGAGTTGGATTCATACTACACAAAGCAGTTTCACAGAACGCTTCTCTTTAGTTTTTATGGGAAGATATTCCCGTTTCCAACGAAGGCCTGAAAGGGCTCCAAATATCCACTTGCAGATTCTGCAAAAATAGAGTTTCAAAACTGCTCTGTTAAAAGGAAGGCTTATCTCTCTGAGTTGAATGCAGACATCATAAAGAGGTTTCTGAGAATGCTTCTGCCTGGTTTATATGTGAAGATATTTCCTTTTCCACCATAGGCCTCAAAGCGCTCCAAATGAACACTTGCAGATTCTACAAAAGGAGTGTTTCATAACTACTCTAGCAAAGGAAAGGTTCAACTCTGTGAGTTGAACACACACATCACAAAGCAGTTTCTGAGAATGCTTCTGTCCAGTTTTTATTGGAAGATATTCCCGCTTCTAACAAAGGCCTGAAAGAGCTCCAAATATCCACTTGCAGATGCTGCAAAAAGACTCTTTCCAAACTGCTCCATGAAAAGGAAGGTTCAACTCTGTGAGATGAATGCACACATCATAAAGAAGTTTCAAAGAATGCTTCTGTCTAGGTTTTATGTGAAGATATTTCCTTTTCCACCATAGGCCTCAAAGCGCTCCAAATGAACACTTGCAGATTCTACAAAAAGAGTGTTTCAAAACTGCTCTTTCAAAAGAAGTGTTCAACTCTGTGAGTTGGATTCATACTTCACAAAGCAGTTTCACAGAACGCTTCTGTTTAGTATTTATGGGAAGATATTCCCGTTTCCAACGAAGGCCTGAAAGGACTCCAAATATCCACTTGCAGATTCTGCAGAAACACAGTTTCAAAACTGCTCTATCAAAAGGAAGGCTTATCTCTCCGAGTTGAATGCACACATCATAAAGAGGTTTCTGAGAATGCTTCTGCCTGGTTTATAAGTGAAGATATTTCCTTTTCCACCATAGGCCTCAAAGCGCTCCAAATGAACACTTGCAGATTCTACAAAAAGAGTGTTTCAAAACAGCTCTTTCAAAGGAAGTGTTCAACTCTGTGAGTTGGATTCATACTACACAAAGCAGTTTCACAGAACGCTTCTGTTTAGTTTTTATGGGAAGATATTCCCGTTTCCAACGAAGGCCTAAAAGGGCTCCAAATATCCACTTGCAAATTCTACAAAAATAGAGTTTCAAAACTGCTCTGTCAAAAGGAAGGCTTATCTCTCTGAGTTGAATGCAGACATCATAAAGAGGTTTCTGAGAATGCTTCTGCCTGGTTTATATGTGAAGATATTTCCTTTTCCACCATAGGCCTCAAGGCGCTCCAAATGAACACTTGCAGATTCTACAAAAAGAGTGTTTCATAACTGCTCTAGCAAAGGAAAGGTTCAACTCTGTGAGTTGAACACACACATCACAAAGCAGTTTCTGAGAATGCTTCTGTCCAGTTTTTATTGGAAGATATTCCCGCTTCTAACAAAGGCCTGAAAGAGCTCCAAATATCCACTTGTAGATGCTGCAAAAAGACTCTTTCCAAACTGCTCCATGAAAAGGAAGGTTCAACTCTGTGAGTTGAATGCACACATCATAAAGAAGTTTCAAAGAATGCTTCTGTCTAGGTTTTATGTGAAGATATTTCCTTTTCCACCATAGGCCTCAAAGCGCTCCAAATGAACACTTGCAGATTCTACAAAAAGAGTGTTTCAAAACTGCTCTTTCAAAAGAAGTGTTCAACTCTGTGAGTTGGATTCACACTTCACAAAGCAGTTTCACAGAACGCTTCTGTTTAGTTTTTCTGGGAAGATATTCCCGTTTCCAACGAAGGCCTGAAAGGGCTCCAAATAACCACTTGCAGATTCTGCAGAAACACAGTTTCAAAACTGCTCTATCAAAAGGAAGGCTTATCTCTCCGAGCTGAATGCACACATCATAAAGTGGTTTCTGAGAATGCTTCTCGCTGGTTTATAAGTGAAGATATTTCCTTTTCCACTATAGGCCTCAAAGCGCTCCAAATGAACACTTGCAGATTCTACAAAAAGAGTGTTTCAAAACAGCTCTTTCAAAGGAAGTGTTCAACTCTGTGAGTTGGATTCATACTACACAAAGCAGTTTCACAGAACGCTTCTCTTTAGTTTTTATGGGAAGATATTCCCGTTTCCAACGAAGGTCTGAAAGGGCTCCAAATATCCACGTGCAGATTCTGCAAAAATAGAGTTTCAAAACTGCTCTGTTAAAAGGAAGGCTTATCTCTCTGAGTTGAATGCAGACATCATAAAGAGGTTTCTGAGAATGCTTCTGCCTGGTTTATATGTGAAGATATTTCCTTTTCCACCATAGGCCTCAAAGCGCTCCAAATGAACACTTGCAGATTCTACAAAAGGAGTGTTTCATAACTGCTCTAGCAAAGGAAAGGTTCAACTCTGTGAGTTGAACACACACATCACAAAGCAGTTTCTGAGAATGCTTCTGTCCAGTTTTTATTGGAAGATATTCCCGCTTCTAACAAAGGCCTGAAAGAGCTCCAAATATCCACTTGCAGATGCTGCAAAAAGACTCTTTCCAAACTGCTCCATGAAAAGGAAGGTTCAACTCTGTGAGATGAATGCACACATCATAAAGAAGTTTCAAAGAATGCTTCTGTCTAGGTTTTATGTGAGGATATTTCCTTTTCCACCATAGGCCTCAAAGCGCTCCAAATGAACACTTGCAGATTCCACAAAAAGAGTGTTTCAAAACTGCTCTTTCAAAAGAAGTGTTCAACTCTGTGAGTTGGATTCATACTTCACAAAGCAGTTTCACAGAACGCTTCTGTTTAGTATTTATGGGAAGATATTCCCGTTTCCAACGAAGGCCTGAAAGGACTCCAAATATCCACTTGCAGATTCTGCAAAAACACAGTTTCAAAACTGCTCTATCAAAAGGAAGGCTTATCTCTCCGAGTTGAATGCACACATCATAAAGAGGTTTCTGAGAATGCTTCTGCCTGGTTTATAAGTGAAGATATTTCCTTTTCCACCATAGGCCTCAAAGCGCTCCAAATGAACACTTGCAGATTCTACAAAAAGAGTGTTTCAAAACAGCTCTTTCAAAGGAAGTGTTCAACTCTGTGAGTTGGATTCATACTACACAAAGCAGTTTCACAGAACGCTTCTGTTTAGTTTTTATGGGAAGATATTCCCGTTCCCAACGAAGGCCTGAAAGGGCTCCAAGTATCCACTTGCAAATTCTGCAAAAATAGAGTTTCAAAACTACTCTATCAAAAGGAAGGCTTATCTCTCTGAGTTGAATGCAGACATCATAAAGAGGTTTCTGAGAATGCTTCTGCCTGGTTTATATGTGAAGATATTTCCTTTTCCACCATAGGCCTCAAGGCGCTCCAAATGAACACTAGCAGATTCTACAAAAAGAGTGTTTCATAACTGCTCTAGCAAAGGAAAGGTTCAACTCTGTGAGTTGAACACACACATCACAAAGCAGTTTCTGAGAATGCTTCTGTCCAGTTTTTATTGGAAGATATTCCCGCTTCTAACAAAGGCCTGAAAGAGCTCCAAATATCCACTTGTAGATGCTGCAAAAAGACTCTTTCCAAACTGCTCCATGAAAAGGAAGGTTCAACTCTGTGAGTTGAATGCACACATCATAAAGAAGTTTCAAAAAATGCTTCTGTCTAGGTTTTATGTGAAGATATTTCCTTTTCCACCATAGGCCTCAAAGCGCTCCAAATGAACACTTGCAGATTCTACAAAAAGAGTGTTTCAAAACTGCTCTTTCAAAAGAAGTGTTCAACTCTGTGAGTTGGATTCATACTTCACAAAGCAGTTTCACAGAACGCTTCTGTTTAGTTTTTATGGGAAGATATTCCCGTTTCCAACGAAGGCCTGAAAGGGCTCCAAATAACCACTTGCAGATTCTGCAGAAACACAGTTTCAAAACTGCTCTATCAAAAGGAAGGCTTATCTCTCCGAGCTGAATGCACACATCATAAAGAGGTTTCTGAGAATGCTTCTCCCTGGTTTATAAGTGAAGATATTTCCTTTTCCACTATAGGTCTCAAAGCGCACCAAATGAACACTTGCAGATTCTACAAAAAGAGTGTTTCAAAACAGCTCTTTCAAAGGAAGTGTTCAACTCTGTGAGTTGGATTCATACTACACAAAGCAGTTAACAGAACGCTTCTCTTTAGTTTTTATGGGAAGATATTCCCGTTTCCAACGAAGGCCTGAAAGGGCTACAAATATCCACTTGCAGATTCTGCAAAAATAGAGTTTCAAAACTGCTCTGTTAAAAGGAAGGCTTATCACTCTGAGTTGAATGCAGACATCATAAAGAGGTTTCTGAGAATGCTTCTGCCTGGTTTATATGTGAAGATATTTCCTTTTCCACCATAGGCCTCAAAGCGCTCCAAATGAACACTTGCAGATTCTACAAAAGGAGTGTTTCATAACTACTCTAGCAAAGGAAAGGTTCAACTCTGTGAGTTGAACACACACATCACAAAGCAGTTTCTGAGAATGCTTCTGTCCAGTTTTTATTGGAAGATATTCCCGCTTCTAACAAAGGCCTGAAAGAGCTCCAAATATCCACTTCTAGATGCTGCAAAAAGACTCTTTCCAAACTGCTCCATGAAAAGGAAGGTTCAACTCTGGGAGTTGAATGCACACATCATAAAGAAGTTTCAAAGAATGCTTCTGTCTAGGTTTTATGTGAAGATATTTCCTTTTCCACCATAGGCCTCAAAGCGCTCCAAATGAACACTTGCAGATTCTACAAAAAGAGTGTTTCAAAACTGCTCTTTCAAAAGAAGTGTTCAACTCTGTGAGTTGGATTCATACTTCACAAAGCAGTTTCACAGAACGCTTCTGTTTAGTATTTATGGGAAGATATTCCCGTTTCCAACGAAGGCCTGAAAGGACTCCAAATATCCACTTCCAGATTCTGCAAAAACACAGTTTCAAAACTGCTCTATCAAAAGGAAGGCTTATCTCTCCGAGTTGAATGCACACATCATAAAGAGGTTTCTGAGAATGCTTCTGCCTGGTTTATAAGTGAAGATATTTCCTTTTCCACCATAGGCCTCAAAGCGCTCCAAATGAACACTTGCAGATTCTACAAAAAGAGTGTTTCAAAACAGCTCTTTCAAAGGAAGTGTTCAACTCTGTGAGTTGGATTCATACTACACAAAGCAGTTTCACAGAACGCTTCTGTTTAGTTTTTATGGGAAGATATTCCCGTTTCCAACGAAGGCCTGAAAGGGCTCCAAATATCCACTTGCAAATTCTGCAAAAATAGAGTTTCAAAACTGCTCTGTCAAAAGGAAGGCTTATCTCTCTGAGTTGAATGCAGACATCATAAAGAGGTTTCTGAGAATGCTTCTGCCTGGTTTATATGTGAAGATATTTCCTTTTCCACCATAGGCCTCAAAGCGCTCCAAATGAACACTTGCAGATTCTACAAAAAGAGTGTTTCATAACTGCTCTAGCAAAGGAAAGGTTCAACTCTGTGAGTTGAACACACACATCACAAAGCAGTTTCTGAGAATGCTTCTGTCCAGTTTTTATTGGAAGATATTCCCGCTTCTAACAAAGGCCTGAAAGAGCTCCAAATATCCACTTGTAGATGCTGCAAAAAGACTCTTTCCAAACTGCTCCATGAAAAGGAAGGTTCAACTCTGTGAGTTGAATGCACACATCATAAAGAAGTTTCAAAGAATGCTTCTGTCTAGGTTTTATGTCAAGATATTTCCTTTTCCACCATAGGCCTCAAAGCGCTCCAAATGAACACTTGCAGATTCTACAAAAAGAGTGTTTCAAAACTGCTCTTTAAAAAGAAGTGTTCAACTCTGTGAGTTGGATTCATACTTCACAAAGCAGTTTCACAGAACGCTTCTGTTTAGTTTTTATGGGAAGATATTCCCGTTTCCAACGAAGGCCTGAAAGGGCTCCAACTAACCACTTGCAGATTCTGCAGAAACACAGTTTCAAAACTGCTCTATCAAAAGGAAGGCTTATCTCTCCGAGCTGAATGCACACATCATAAAGAGGTTTCTGAGAATGCTTCTCCCTGGTTTACAAGTGAAGATATTTCCTTTTCCACTATAGGCCTCAAAGCGCTCCAAATGAACACTTGCAGATTCTACAAAAAGAGTGTTTCAAAACAGCTCTTTCAAAGGAAGTGTTCAACTCTGTGAGTTGGATTCATACTACACAAAGCAGTTTCACAGGACGCTTCTCTTTAGTTTTTATGGGAAGATATTCCCGTTTCCAACGAAGGCCTGAAAGGGCTCCAAATATCCACTTGCAGATTCTGCAAAAATAGAGTTTCAAAACTGCTCTGTTAAAAGGAAGGCTTGTCTCTCTGAGTTGAATGCAGACATCATAAAGAGGTTTCTGAGAATGCTTCTGCCTGGTTTATATGTGAAGATATTTCCTTTTCCACCATAGGCCTCAAAGCGCTCCAAATGAACACTTGCAGATTCTACAAAAGGAGTGTTTCATAACTGCTCTAGCAAAGGAAAGGTTCAACTCTGTGAGTTGAACACACACATCACAAAGCAGTTTCTGAGAATGCTTCTGTCCAGTTTTTATTGGAAGATATTCCCGCTTCTAACAAAGGCCTGAAAGAGCTCCAAATATCCACTTGCAGATGCTGCAAAAAGACTCTTTCCAAACTGCTCCATGAAAAGGAAGGTTCAACTCTGTGAGATGAATGCACACATCATAAAGAAGTTTCAAAGAATGCTTCTGTCTAGGTTTTATGTGAAGATATTTCCTTTTCCACCATAGGCCACAAAGCGCTCCAAATGAACACTTGCAGATTCTACAAAAAGAGTGTTTCAAAACTGCTCTTTCAAAAGAAGTGTTCAACTCTGTGAGTTGGATTCATACTTCACAAAGCAGTTTCACAGAACGCTTCTGTTTAGTTTTTATGGGAAGATATTCCCGTTTCCAACGAAGGCCTGAAAGGACTCCAAATATCCACTTGCAGATTCTGCAAAAACACAGTTTCAAAACTGCTCTATCAAAAGGAAGGCTTATCTCTCCGAGTTGAATGCACACATCATAAAGAGGTTTCTGAGAATGCTTCTGCCTGGTTTATAAGTGAAGATATTTCCTTTTCCACCATAGGCCTCAAAGCGCTCCAAATGAACACTTGCAGATTCTACAAAAAGAGTGTTTCAAAACAGCTCTTTCAAAGGAAGTGTTCAACTCTGTGAGTTGGATTCATACTTCACAAAGCAGTTTCACAGAACGCTTCTGTTTAGTTTTTATGGGAAGATATTCCCGTTTCCAACGAAGGCCTGAAAGGGCTCCAAATAACCACTTGCAGATTCTGCAGAAACACAGTTTCAAAACTGCTCTATCAAAAGGAAGGCTTATCTCTCCGAGCTGAATGCACACATCATAAAGAGGTTTCTGAGAATGCTTCTCGCTGGTTTATAAGTGAAGATATTTCCTTTTCCACTATAGGCCTCAAAGCGCTCCAAATGAACACTTGCAGATTCTACAAAAAGAGTGTTTCAAAACAGCTCTTTCAAAGGAAGTGTTCAACTCTGTGAGTTGGATTCATACTACACAAAGCAGTTTCACAGAACGCTTCTCTTTAGTTTTTATGGGAAGATATTCCCGTTTCCAACGAAGGCCTGAAAGGGCTCCAGATATCCACTTGCAGATCCTGCAAAAATAGAGTTTCAAAACTGCTCTGTTAAAAGGAAGGCTTATCTCTCTGAGTTGAATGCAGACATCATAAAGAGGTTTCTGAGAATGCTTCTGCCTGGTTTATATGTGAAGATATTTCCTTTTCCACCATAGGCCTCAAAGCGCTCCAAATGAACACTTGCAGATTCTACAAAAGGAGTGTTTCATAACTGCTCTAGCAAAGGAAAGGTTCAACTCTGTGAGTTGAACACACACATCACAAAGCAGTTTCTGAGAATGCTTCTGTCCAGTTTTTATTGGAAGATATTCCCGCTTCTAACAAAGGCCTGAAAGAGCTCCAAATATCCACTTGCAGATGCTGCAAAAAGACTCTTTCCAAACTGCTCCATGAAAAGGAAGGTTCAACTCTGTGAGTTGAATGCACACATCATAAAGAAGTTTCAAAGAATGCTTCTGTCTAGGTTTTATGTGAAGATATTTCCTTTTCCACCATAGGCCTCAAAGCGCTCCAAATGAACACTTGCAGATTCTACAAAAAGAGTGTTTCAAAACTGCTCTTTCAAAAGAAGTGTTCAACTCTGTGAGTTGGATTCATACTTCACAAAGCAGTTTCACAGAACGCTTCTGTTTAGTATTTATGGGAAGATATTCCCGTTTCCAACGAAGGCCTGAAAGGACTCCAAATATCCACTTGCAGATTCTGCAAAAACACAGTTTCAAAACTGCTCTATCAAAAGGAAGGCTTATCTCTCCGAGTTGAATGCACACATCATAAAGAGGTTTCTGAGAATGCTTCTGCCTGGTTTATAAGTGAAGATATTTCCTTTTCCACCATAGGCCTCAAAGCGCTCCAAATGAACACTTGCAGATTCTACAAAAAGAGTGTTTCAAAACAGCTCTTTCAAAGGAAGTGTTCAACTCTGTGAGTTGGATTCATACTACACAAAGCAGTTTCACAGAACGCTTCTGTTTAGTTTTTATGGGAAGATATTCCCGTTTCCAACGAAGGCCTGAAAGGGCTCCAAATATCCACTTGCAAATTCTGCAAAAATAGAGTTTCAAAACTGCTCTGTCAAAAGGAAGGCTTATCTCTCTGAGTTGAATGCAGACATCATAAAGAGGTTTCTGAGAATGCTTCTGCCTGGTTTATATGTGAAGATATTTCCTTTCCCACCATAGGCCTCAAGGCGCTCCAAATGAACACTTGCAGATTCTACAAAAAGAGTGTTTCATAACTGCTCTAGCAAAGGAAAGGTTCAACTCTGTGAGTTGAACACACACATCACAAAGCAGTTTCTGAGAATGCTTCTGTCCAGTTTTTATTGGAAGATATTCCCGCTTCTAACAAAGGCCTGAAAGAGCTCCAAATATCCACTTGCAGATGCTGCAAAAAGACTCTTTCCAAACTGCTCCATGAAAAGGAAGGTTCAACTCTGTGAGATGAATGCACACATCATAAAGAAGTTTCAAAGAATGCTTCTGTCTAGGTTTTATGTGAAGATATTTCCTTTTCCACCATAGGCCTCAAAGCGCTCCAAATGAACACTTGCAGATTCTACAAAAAGAGTGTTTCAAAACTGCTCTTTCAAAAGAAGTGTTCAACTCTGTGAGTTGGATTCATACTTCACAAAGCAGTTTCACAGAACGCTTCTGTTTAGTATTTATGGGAAGATATTCCCGTTTCCAACGAAGGCCTGAAAGGACTCCAAATATCCACTTGCAGATTCTGCAAAAACACAGTTTCAAAACTGCTCTATCAAAAGGAAGGCTTATCTCTCCGAGTTGAATGCACACATCATAAAGAGGTTTCTGAGAATGCTTCTGCCTGGTTTATAAGTGAAGATATTTCCTTTTCCACCATAGGCCTCAAAGCGCTCCAAATGAACACTTGCAGATTCTACAAAAAGAGTGTTTCAAAACAGCTCTTTCAAAGGAAGTGTTCAACTCTGTGAGTTGGATTCATACTACACAAAGCAGTTTCACAGAACGCTTCTGTTTAGTTTTTATGGGAAGATATTCCCGTTTCCAACGAAGGCCTGAAAGGGCTCCAAATATCCACTTGCAAATTCTGCAAAAATAGAGTTTCAAAACTGCTCTGTCAAAAGGAAGGCTTATCTCTCTGAGTTGAATGCAGACATCATAAAGAGGTTTCTGAGAATGCTTCTGCCTGGTTTATATGTGAAGATATTTCCTTTTCCACCATAGGCCTCAAGGCGCTCCAAATGAACACTTGCAGATTCTACAAAAAGAGTGTTTCATAACTGCTCTAGCAAAGGAAAGGTTCAACTCTGTGAGTTGAACACACACATCACAAAGCAGTTTCTGAGAAGGCTTCTGTCCAGTTTTTATTGGAAGATATTCCCGCTTCTAACAAAGGCCTGAAAGAGCTCCAAATATCCACTTGTAGATGCTGCAAAAAGACTCTTTCCAAACTGCTCCATGAAAAGGAAGGTTCAACTCTGTGAGTTGAATGCACACATCATAAAGAAGTTTCAAAGAATGCTTCTGTCTAGGTTTTATGTGAAGATATTTCCTTTTCCACCATAGGCCTCAAAGCGCTCCAAATGAACACTTGCAGATTCTACAAAAAGAGTGTTTCAAAACTGCTCTTTCAAAAGAAGTGTTCAACTCTGTGAGTTGGATTCATACTTCACAAAGCAGTTTCACAGAACGCTTCTGTTTAGTATTTATGGGAAGATATTCCCGTTTCCAACGAAGGCCTGAAAGGACTCCAAATATCCACTTGCAGATTCTGCAAAAACACAGTTTCAAAACTGCTCTATCAAAAGGAAGGCTTATCTCTCCGAGTTGAATGCACACATCATAAAGAGGTTTCTGAGAATGCTTCTGCCTGGTTTATAAGTGAAGATATTTCCTTTTCCACCATAGGCCTCAAAGCGCTCCAAATGAACACTTGCAGATTCTACAAAAAGAGTGTTTCAAAACAGCTCTTTCAAAGGAAGTGTTCAACTCTGTGAGTTGGATTCATACTACACAAAGCAGTTTCACAGAACGCTTCTGTTTAGTTTTTATGGGAAGATATTCCCGTTTCCAACGAAGGCCTGAAAGGGCTCCAAATATCCACTTGCAAATTCTGCAAAAATAGAGTTTCAAAACTGCTCTGTCAAAAGGAAGGCTTATCTCTCTGAGTTGAATGCAGACATCATAAAGAGGTTTCTGAGAATGCTTCTGCCTGGTTTATATGTGAAGATATTTCCTTTCCCACCATAGGCCTCAAGGCGCTCCAAATGAACACTTGCAGATTCTACAAAAAGAGTGTTTCATAACTGCTCTAGCAAAGGAAAGGTTCAACTCTGTGAGTTGAACACACACATCACAAAGCAGTTTCTGAGAATGCTTCTGTCCAGTTTTTATTGGAAGATATTCCCGCTTCTAACAAAGGCCTGAAAGAGCTCCAAATATCCACTTGCAGATGCTGCAAAAAGACTCTTTCCAAACTGCTCCATGAAAAGGAAGGTTCAACTCTGTGAGATGAATGCACACATCATAAAGAAGTTTCAAAGAATGCTTCTGTCTAGGTTTTATGTGAAGATATTTCCTTTTCCACCATAGGCCTCAAAGCGCTCCAAATGAACACTTGCAGATTCTACAAAAAGAGTGTTTCAAAACTGCTCTTTCAAAAGAAGTGTTCAACTCTGTGAGTTGGATTCATACTTCACAAAGCAGTTTCACAGAACGCTTCTGTTTAGTATTTATGGGAAGATATTCCCGTTTCCAACGAAGGCCTGAAAGGACTCCAAATATCCACTTGCAGATTCTGCAAAAACACAGTTTCAAAACTGCTCTATCAAAAGGAAGGCTTATCTCTCCGAGTTGAATGCACACATCATAAAGAGGTTTCTGAGAATGCTTCTGCCTGGTTTATAAGTGAAGATATTTCCTTTTCCACCATAGGCCTCAAAGCGCTCCAAATGAACACTTGCAGATTCTACAAAAAGAGTGTTTCAAAACAGCTCTTTCAAAGGAAGTGTTCAACTCTGTGAGTTGGATTCATACTACACAAAGCAGTTTCACAGAACGCTTCTGTTTAGTTTTTATGGGAAGATATTCCCGTTTCCAACGAAGGCCTGAAAGGGCTCCAAATATCCACTTGCAAATTCTGCAAAAATAGAGTTTCAAAACTGCTCTGTCAAAAGGAAGGCTTATCTCTCTGAGTTGAATGCAGACATCATAAAGAGGTTTCTGAGAATGCTTCTGCCTGGTTTATATGTGAAGATATTTCCTTTTCCACCATAGGCCTCAAGGCGCTCCAAATGAACACTTGCAGATTCTACAAAAAGAGTGTTTCATAACTGCTCTAGCAAAGGAAAGGTTCAACTCTGTGAGTTGAACACACACATCACAAAGCAGTTTCTGAGAAGGCTTCTGTCCAGTTTTTATTGGAAGATATTCCCGCTTCTAACAAAGGCCTGAAAGAGCTCCAAATATCCACTTGTAGATGCTGCAAAAAGACTCTTTCCAAACTGCTCCATGAAAAGGAAGGTTCAACTCTGTGAGTTGAATGCACACATCATAAAGAAGTTTCAAAGAATGCTTCTGTCTAGGTTTTATGTGAAGATATTTCCTTTTCCACCATAGGCCTCAAAGCGCTCCAAATGAACACTTGCAGATTCTACAAAAAGAGTGTTTCAAAACTGCTCTTTCAAAAGAAGTGTTCAACTCTGTGAGTTGGATTCATACTTCACAAAGCAGTTTCACAGAACGCTTCTGTTTAGTTTTTATGGGAAGATATTCCCGTTTCCAACGAAGGCCTGAAAGGGCTCCAAATAACCACTTGCAGATTCTGCAGAAACACAGTTTCAAAACTGCTCTATCAAAAGGAAGGCTTATCTCTCCGAGCTGAATGCACACATCATAAAGAGGTTTCTGAGAATGCTTCTCCGTGGTTTATAAGTGAAGATATTTCCTTTTCCACCATAGGCCTCAAAGCGCTCCAAATGAACACTTGCAGATTCTACAAAAAGAGTGTTTCAAAACAGCTCTTTCAAAGGAAGTGTTCAACTCTGTGAGTTGGATTCATACTACACAAAGCAGTTTCACAGAACGCTTCTCTTTAGTTTTTATGGGAAGATATTCCCGTTTCCAACGAAGGCCTGAAAGGGCTCCAAATATCCACTTGCAAATTCTGCAAAAATAGAGTTTCAAAACTGCTCGTTCAAAAGGAAGGCTTATCTCTCTGAATTGAATGCAGACATCATAAAGAGGTTTCTGAGAATGCTTCTGCCTGGTTTATATGTGAAGATATTTCCTTTTCCACCATAGGCCTCAAAGCGCTCCAAATGAACACTTGCAGATTCTACAAAAAGAGTGTTTCATAACTGCTCTAGCAAAGGAAAGGTTCAACTCTGTGAGTTGAACACACACATCACAAAGCAGTTTCTGAGAATGCTTCTGTCCAGTTTTTATTGGAAGATATTCCCGCTTCTAACAAAGGCCTGAAAGAGCTCCAAATATCCACTTGTAGATGCTGCAAAAAGACTCTTTCCAAACTGCTCCATGAAAAGGAAGGTTCAACTCTGTGAGTTGAATGCACACATCATAAAGAAGTTTCAAAGAATGCTTCTGTCTAGGTTTTATGTGAAGATATTTCCTTTTCCACCATAGGCCTCAAAGCGCTCCAAATGAACACTTGCAGATTCTACAAAAAGAGTGTTTCAAAACTGCTCTTTCAAAAGAAGTGTTCAACTCTGTGAGTTGGATTCATACTTCACAAAGCAGTTTCACAGAACGCTTCTGTTTAGTTTTTATGGGAAGATATTCCCGTTTCCAACGAAGGCCTGAAAGGGCTCCAAATAACCACTTGCAGATTCTGCAAAAACACAGTTTCAAAACTGCTCTATCAAAAGGAAGGCTTATCTCTCCGAGTTGAATGCACACATCATAAAGAGGTTTCTGAGAATGCTTCTGCCTGGTTTATAAGTGAAGATATTTCCTTTTCCACCATAGGCCTCAAAGCGCTCCAAATGAACACTTGCAGATTCTACAAAAAGAGTGTTTCAAAACAGCTCTTTCAAAGGAAGTGTTCAACTCTGTGAGTTGGATTCATACTACACAAAGCAGTTTCACAGAACGCTTCTGTTTAGTTTTTATGGGAAGATATTCCCGTTTCCAACGAAGGCCTGAAAGGGCTCCAAATATCCACTTGAAAATTCTGCAAAAATAGAGTTTCAAAACTGCTCTGTCAAAAGGAAGGCTTATCTCTCTGAGTTGAATGCAGACATCATAAAGAGGTTTCTGAGAATGCTTCTGCCTGGTTTATATGTGAAGATATTTCCTTTTCCACCATAGGCCTCAAGGCGCTCCAAATGAACACTTGCAGATTCTACAAAAAGAGTGTTTCATAACTGCTCTAGCAAAGGAAAGGTTCAACTCTGTGAGTTGAACACACACATCACAAAGCAGTTTCTGAGAATGCTTCTGTCCAGTTTTTATTGGAAGATATTCCCGCTTCTAACAAAGGCCTGAAAGAGCTCCAAATATCCACTTGTAGATGCTGCAAAAAGACTCTTTCCAAACTGCTCCATGAAAAGGAAGGTTCAACTCTGTGAGTTGAATGCACACATCATAAAGAAGTTTCAAAGAATGCTTCTGTCTAGGTTTTATGTGAAGATATTTCCTTTTCCACCATAGGCCTCAAAGCGCTCCAAATGAACACTTGCAGATTCTACAAAAAGAGTGTTTCAAAACTGCTCTTTCAAAAGAAGTGTTCAACTCTGTGAGTTGGATTCATACTTCACAAAGCAGTTTCACAGAACGCTTCTGTTTAGTTTTTATGGGAAGATATTCCCGTTTCCAACGAAGGCCTGAAAGGGCTCCAAATAACCACTTGCAGATTCTGCAGAAACACAGTTTCAAAACTGCTCTATCAAAAGGAAGGCTTATCTCTCCGAGCTGAATGCACACATCATAAAGAGGTTTCTGAGAATGCTTCTCCCTGGTTTATAAGTGAAGATATTTCCTTTTCCACTATAGGCCTCAAAGCGCTCAAAATGAACACTTGCAGATTCTACAAAAGGAGTGTTTCATAACTGCTCTAGCAAAGGAAAGGTTCAACTCTGTGAGTTGAACACACACATCACAAAGCAGTTTCTGAGAATGCTTCTGTCCAGTTTTTATTGGAAGATATTCCCGCTTCTAACAAAGGCCTGAAAGAGCTCCAAATATCCACTTGCAGATGCTGCAAAAAGACTCTTTCCAAACTGCTCCATGAAAAGGAAGGTTCAACTCTGTGAGATGAATGCACACATCATAAAGAAGTTTCAAAGAATGCTTCTGTCTAGGTTTTATGTGAAGATATTTCCTTTTCCACCATAGGCCTCAAAGCGCTCCAAATGAACACTTGCAGATTCTACAAAAAGAGTGTTTCAAAACTGCTCTTTCAAAAGAAGTGTTCAACTCTGTGAGTTGGATTCATACTTCACAAAGCAGTTTCACAGAACGCTTCTGTTTAGTATTTATGGGAAGATATTCCCGTTTCCAACGAAGGCCTGAAAGGACTCCAAATATCCACTTGCAGATTCTGCAAAAACACAGTTTCAAAACTGCTCTATCAAAAGGAAGGCTTATCTCTCCGAGTTGAATGCACACATCATAAAGTGGTTTCTGAGAATGCTTCTGCCTGGTTTATAAGTGAAGATATTTCCTTTTCCACCGTAGGCCTCAAAGCGCTCCAAATGAACACTTGCAGATTCTACAAAAAGAGTGTTTCAAAACAGCTCTTTCAAAGGAAGTGTTCAACTCTGTGAGTTGGATTCATACTACACAAAGCAGTTTCACAGAACGCTTCTGTTTAGTTTTTATGGGAAGATATTCCCGTTTCCAACGAAGGCCTGAAAGGGCCCCAAATATCCACTTGCAAATTCTGCAAAAATAGAGTTTCAAAACTGCTCTGTCAAAAGGAAGGCTTATCTCTCTGAGTTGAATGCAGACATCATAAAGAGGTTTCTGAGAATGCTTCTGCCTGGTTTATATGTGAAGATATTTCCTTTTCCACCATAGGCCTCAAAGCGCTCCAAATGAACACTTGCAGATTCTACAAAAGGAGTGTTTCATAACTGCTCTAGCAAAGGAAAGGTTCAACTCTGTGAGTTGAACACACACATCACAAAGCAGTTTCTGAGAATGCTTCTGTCCAGTTTTTATTGGAAGATATTCCCGCTTCTAACAAAGGCCTGAAAGAGCTCCAAATATCCACTTGCAGATGCTGCAAAAAGACTCTTTCCAAACTGCTCCATGAAAAGGAAGGTTCAACTCTGTGAGATGAATGCACACATCATAAAGAAGTTTCAAAGAATGCTTCTGTCTAGGTTTTATGTGAAGATATTTCCTTTTCCACCATAGGCCTCAAAGCGCTCCAAATGAACACTTGCAGATTCTACAAAAAGAGTGTTTCAAAACTGCTCTTTCAAAAGAAGTGTTCAACTCTGTGAGTTGGATTCATACTTCACAAAGCAGTTTCACAGAACGCTTCTGTTTAGTATTTATGGGAAGATATTCCCGTTTCCAACGAAGGCCTGAAAGGACTCCAAATATCCACTTGCAGATTCTGCAAAAACACAGTTTCAAAACTGCTCTATCAAAAGGAAGGCTTATCTCTCCGAGTTGAATGCACACATCATAAAGAGGTTTCTGAGAATGCTTCTGCCTGGTTTATAAGTGAAGATATTTCCTTTTCCACCATAGGCCTCAAAGCGCTCCAAATGAACACTTGCAGATTCTACAAAAAGAGTGTTTCAAAACAGCTCTTTCAAAGGAAGTGTTCAACTCTGTGAGTTGGATTCATACTACACAAAGCAGTTTCACAGAACGCTTCTGTTTAGTTTTTATGGGAAGATATTCCCGTTTCCAACGAAGGCCTGAAAGGGCTCCAAATATCCACTTGCAAATTCTGCAAAAATAGAGTTTCAAAACTGCTCTGTCAAAAGGAAGGCTTATCTCTCTGAGTTGAATGCAGACATCATAAAGAGGTTTCTGAGAATGCTTCTGCCTGGTTTATATGTGAAGATATTTCCTTTTCCACCATAGGCCTCAAGGCGCTCCAAATGAACAATTGCAGATTCTACAAAAACAGTGTTTCATAACTGCTCTAGCAAAGGAAAGGTTCAACTCTGTGAGTTGAACACACACATCACAAAGCAGTTTCTGAGAATGCTTCTGTCCAGTTTTTATTGGAAGATATTCCCGCTTCTAACAAAGGCCTGAAAGAGCTCCAAATATCCACTTGTAGATGCTGCAAAAAGACTCTTTCCAAACTGCTCCATGAAAAGGAAGGTTCAACTCTGTGAGTTGAATGCACACATCATAAAGAAGTTTCAAAGAATGCTTCTGTCTAGGTTTTATGTGAAGATATTTCCTTTTCCACCATAGGCCTCAAAGCGCTCCAAATGAACACTTGCAGATTCTACAAAAAGAGTGTTTCAAAACTGCTCTTTCAAAAGAAGTGTTCAACTCTGTGAGTTGGATTCATACTTCACAAAGCAGTTTCACAGAACGCTTCTGTTTAGTTTTTATGGGAAGATATTCCCGTTTCCAACGAAGGCCTGAAAGGGCTCCAAATAACCACTTGCAGATTCTGCAGAAACACAGTTTCAAAACTGCTCTATCAAAAGGAAGGCTTATCTCTCCGAGCTGAATGCACACATCATAAAGAGGTTTCTGAGAATGCTTCTCCCTGGTTTATAAGTGAAGATATTTCCTTTTCCACTATAGGCCTCAAAGCGCTCCAAATGAACACTTGCAGATTCTACAAAAAGAGTGTTTCAAAACAGCTCTTTCAAAGGAAGTGTTCAACTCTGTGAGTTGGATTCATACTACACAAAGCAGTTTCACAGAACGCTTCTCTTTAGTTTTTATGGGAAGATATTCCCGTTTCCAACGAAGGCCTGAAAGGGCTCCAAATATCCACTTGCAGATTCTGCAAAAATTGAGTTTCAAAACTGCTCTGTTAAAAGGAAGGCTTATCTCTCTGAGTTGAATGCAGACATCATAAAGAGGTTTCTGAGAATGCTTCTGCCTGGTTTATATGTGAAGATATTTCCTTTTCCACCATAGGCCTCAAAGCGCTCCAAATGAACACTTGCAGATTCTACAAAAGGAGTGTTTCATAACTGCTCTAGCAAAGGAAAGGTTCAACTCTGTGAGTTGAACACACACATCACAAAGCAGTTTCTGAGAATGCTTCTGTCCAGTTTTTATTGGAAGATATTCCCGCTTCTAACAAAGGCCTGAAAGAGCTCCAAATATCCACTTGCAGATGCTGCAAAAAGACTCTTTCCAAACTGCTCCATGAAAAGGAAGGTTCAACTCTGTGAGATGAATGCACACATCATAAAGAAGTTTCAAAGAATGCTTCTGTCTAGGTTTTATGTGAAGATATTTCCTTTTCCACCATAGGCCTCAAAGCGCTCCAAATGAACACTTGCAGATTCTACAAAAAGAGTGTTTCAAAACTGCTCTTTCAAAAGAAGTGTTCAACTCTGTGAGTTGGATTCATACTTCACAAAGCAGTTTCACAGAACGCTTCTGTTTAGTATTTATGGGAAGATATTCCCGTTTCCAACGAAGGCCTGAAAGGACTCCAAATATCCACTTGCAGATTCTGCAAAAACACAGTTTCAAAACTGCTCTATCAAAAGGAAGGCTTATCTCTCCGAGTTGAATGCACACATCATAAAGAGGTTTCTGAGAATGCTTCTGCCTGGTTTATAAGTGAAGATATTTCCTTTTCCACCATAGGCCTCAAAGCGCTCCAAATGAACACTTGCAGATTCTACAAAAAGAGTGTTTCAAAACAGCTCTTTCAAAGGAAG
Source organism: Pongo pygmaeus (assembly GCF_028885625.2). Classification (NCBI taxonomy): domain Eukaryota; kingdom Metazoa; phylum Chordata; class Mammalia; order Primates; family Hominidae; genus Pongo; species Pongo pygmaeus. The sequence continues at coordinate 25,624,109 of NC_085930.1, forward strand.
TGTTCAACTCTGTGAGTTGGATTCATACTACACAAAGCAGTTTCACAGAACGCTTCTGTTTAGTTTTTATGGGAAGATATTCCCGTTTCCAACGAAGGCCTGAAAGGGCTCCAAATATCCACTTGCAAATTCTGCAAAAATAGAGTTTCAAAACTGCTCTATCAAAAGGAAGGCTTATCTCTCTGAGTTGAATGCAGACATCATAAATAGGTTTCTGAGAATGCTTCTGCCTGGTTTATATGTGAAGATATTTCCTTTTCCACCATAGGCCTCAAGGCGCTCCAAATGAACACTAGCAGATTCTACAAAAAGAGTGTTTCATAACTGCTCTAGCAAAGGAAATGTTCAACTCTGTGAGTTGAACACACACATCACAAAGCAGTTTCTGAGAATGCTTCTGTCCAGTTTTTATTGGAAGATATTCCCGCTTCTAACAAAGGCCTGAAAGAGCTCCAAATATCCACTTGCAGATGCTGCAAAAAGACTCTTTCCAAACTGCTCCATGAAAAGGAAGGTTCAACTCTGTGAGATGAATGCACACATCATAAAGAAGTTTCAAAGAATGCTTCTGTCTAGGTTTTATGTGAAGATATTTCCTTTTCCACCATAGGCCTCAAAGCGCTCCAAATGAACACTTGCAGATTCTACAAAAAGAGTGTTTCAAAACTGCTCTTTCAAAAGAAGTGTTCAACTCTGTGAGTTGGATTCATACTTCACAAAGCAGTTTCACAGAACGCTTCTGTTTAGTATTTATGGGAAGATATTCCCGTTTCCAACGAAGGCCTGAAAGGACTCCAAATATCCACTTGCAGATTCTGCAAAAACACAGTTTCAAAACTGCTCTATCAAAAGGAAGGCTTATCTCTCCGAGTTGAATGCACACATCATAAAGAGGTTTCTGAGAATGCTTCTGCCTGGTTTATAAGTGAAGATATTTCCTTTTCCACCATAGGCCTCAAAGCGCTCCAAATGAACACTTGCAGATTCTACAAAAAGAGTGTTTCAAAACAACTCTTTCAAAGGAAGTGTTCAACTCTGTGAGTTGGATTCATACTACACACAGCAGTTTCACAGAACGCTTCTGTTTAGTTTTTATGGGAAGATATTCCCGTTTCCAACGAAGGCCTGAAAGGGCTCCAAATATCCACTTGCAAATTCTGCAAAAATAGAGTTTCAAAACTGCTCTGTCAAAAGGAAGGCTTATCTCTCTGAGTTGAATGCAGACATCATAAAGAGGTTTCTGAGAATGCTTCTGCCTGGTTTATATGTGAAGATATTTCCTTTTCCACCATAGGCCTCAAGGCGCTCCAAATGAACACTTGCAGATTCTACAAAAAGAGTGTTTCATAACTGCTCTAGCAAAGGAAAGGTTCAACTCTGTGAGTTGAACACACACATCACAAAGCAGTTTCTGAGAATGCTTCTGTCCAGTTTTTATTGGAAGATATTCCCGCTTCTAACAAAGGCCTGAAAGAGCTCCAAATATCCACTTGTAGATGCTGCAAAAAGACTCTTTCCAAACTGCTCCATGAAAAGGAAGGTTCAACTCTGTGAGTTGAATGCACACATCATAAAGAAGTTTCAAAGAATGCTTCTGTCTAGGTTTTATGTGAAGGTATTTCCTTTTCCACCATAGGTCTCAAAGCGCTCCAAATGAACACTTGCAGATTCTACAAAAAGAGTGTTTCAAAACTGCTCTTTCAAAAGAAGTGTTCAACTCTGTGAGTTGGATTCATACTTCACAAAGCAGTTTCACAGAACGCTTCTGTTTAGTTTTTATGGGAAGATATTCCCGTTTCCAACGAAGGCCTGAAAGGGCTCCAAATAACCACTTGCAGATTCTGCAGAAACACAGTTTCAAAACTGCTCTATCAAAAGGAAGGCTTATCTCTCCGAGCTGAATGCACACATCATAAAGAGGTTTCTGAGAATGCTTCTCACTGGTTTATAAGTGAAGATATTTCCTTTTCCACTATAGGCCTCAAAGCGCTCCAAATGAACACTTGCAGATTCTACAAAAAGAGTGTTTCAAAACAGCTCTTTCAAAGGAAGTGTTCAACTCTGTGAGTTGGATTCATACTACACAAAGCAGTTTCACAGAACGCTTCTCTTTAGTTTTTATGGGAAGATATTCCCGTTTCCAACGAAGGCCTGAAAGGGCTCCAAATATCCACTTGCAGATTCTGCAAAAATAGAGTTTCAAAACTGCTCTGTTAAAAGGAAGGCTTATCTCTCTGAGTTGAATGCAGACATCATAAAGAGGTTTCTGAGAATGCTTCTGCCTGGTTTATATGTGAAGATATTTCCTTTTCCACCATAGGCCTCAAAGCGCTCCAAATGAACACTTGCAGATTCTACAAAAGGAGTGTTTCATAACTACTCTAGCAAAGGAAAGGTTCAACTCTGTGAGTTGAACACACACATCACAAAGCAGTTTCTGAGAATGCTTCTGTCCAGTTTTTATTGGAAGATATTCCCGCTTCTAACAAAGGCCTGAAAGAGCTCCAAATATCCACTTGCAGATGCTGCAAAAAGACTCTTTCCAAACTGCTCCATGAAAAGGAAGGTTCAACTCTGTGAGATGAATGCACACATCATAAAGAAGTTTCAAAGAATGCTTCTGTCTAGGTTTTATGTGAAGATATTTCCTTTTCCACCATAGGCCTCAAAGCGCTCCAAATGAACACTTGCAGATTCTACAAAAAGAGTGTTTCAAAACTGCTCTTTCAAAAGAAGTGTTCAACTCTGTGAGTTGGATTCATACTTCACAAAGCAGTTTCACAGAACGCTTCTGTTTAGTATTTATGGGAAGATATTCCCGTTTCCAACGAAGGCCTGAAAGGACTCCAAATATCCACTTGCAGATTCTGCAGAAACACAGTTTCAAAACTGCTCTATCAAAAGGAAGGCTTATCTCTCCGAGTTGAATGCACACATCATAAAGAGGTTTCTGAGAATGCTTCTGCCTGGTTTATAAGTGAAGATATTTCCTTTTCCACCATAGGCCTCAAAGCGCTCCAAATGAACACTTGCAGATTCTACAAAAAGAGTGTTTCAAAACAGCTCTTTCAAAGGAAGTGTTCAACTCTGTGAGTTGGATTCATACTACACAAAGCAGTTTCACAGAACGCTTCTGTTTAGTTTTTATGGGAAGATATTCCCGTTTCCAACGAAGGCCTAAAAGGGCTCCAAATATCCACTTGCAAATTCTACAAAAATAGAGTTTCAAAACTGCTCTGTCAAAAGGAAGGCTTATCTCTCTGAGTTGAATGCAGACATCATAAAGAGGTTTCTGAGAATGCTTCTGCCTGGTTTATATGTGAAGATATTTCCTTTTCCACCATAGGCCTCAAGGCGCTCCAAATGAACACTTACAGATTCTACAAAAAGAGTGTTTCATAACTGCTCTAGCAAAGGAAAGGTTCAACTCTGTGAGTTGAACACACACATCACAAAGCAGTTTCTGAGAATGCTTCTGTCCAGTTTTTATTGGAAGATATTCCCGCTTCTAACAAAGGCCTGAAAGAGCTCCAAATATCCACTTGTAGATGCTGCAAAAAGACTCTTTCCAAACTGCTCCATGAAAAGGAAGGTTCAACTCTGTGAGTTGAATGCACATATCATAAAGAAGTTTCAAAGAATGCTTCTGTCTAGGTTTTATGTGAAGATATTTCCTTTTCCACCATAGGCCTCAAAGCGCTCCAAATGAACACTTGCAGATTCTACAAAAAGAGTGTTTCAAAACTGCTCTTTCAAAAGAAGTGTTCAACTCTGTGAGTTGGATTCACACTTCACAAAGCAGTTTCACAGAACGCTTCTGTTTAGTTTTTCTGGGAAGATATTCCCGTTTCCAACGAAGGCCTGAAAGGGCTCCAAATAACCACTTGCAGATTCTGCAGAAACACAGTTTCAAAACTGCTCTATCAAAAGGAAGGCTTATCTCTCCGAGCTGAATGCACACATCATAAAGTGGTTTCTGAGAATGCTTCTCGCTGGTTTATAAGTGAAGATATTTCCTTTTCCACTATAGGCCTCAAAGCGCTCCAAATGAACACTTGCAGATTCTACAAAAAGAGTGTTTCAAAACAGCTCTTTCAAAGGAAGTGTTCAACTCTGTGAGTTGGATTCATACTACACAAAGCAGTTTCACAGAACGCTTCTCTTTAGTTTTTATGGGAAGATATTCCCGTTTCCAACGAAGGCCTGAAAGGGCTCCAAATATCCACTTGCAGATTCTGCAAAAATAGAGTTTCAAAACTGCTCTGTTAAAAGGAAGGCTTATCTCTCTGAGTTGAATGCAGACATCATAAAGAGGTTTCTGAGAATGCTTCTGCCTGGTTTATATGTGAAGATATTTCCTTTTCCACCATAGGCCTCAAAGCGCTCCAAATGAACACTTGCAGATTCTACAAAAGGAGTGTTTCATAACTGCTCTAGCAAAGGAAAGGTTCAACTCTGTGAGTTGAACACACACATCACAAAGCAGTTTCTGAGAATGCTTCTGTCCAGTTTTTATTGGAAGATATTCCCGCTTCTAACAAAGGCCTGAAAGAGCTCCAAATATCCACTTGCAGATGCTGCAAAAAGACTCTTTCCAAACTGCTCCATGAAAAGGAAGGTTCAACTCTGTGAGATGAATGCACACATCATAAAGAAGTTTCAAAGAATGCTTCTGTCTAGGTTTTATGTGAGGATATTTCCTTTTCCACCATAGGCCTCAAAGCGCTCCAAATGAACACTTGCAGATTCCACAAAAAGAGTGTTTCAAAACTGCTCTTTCAAAAGAAGTGTTCAACTCTGTGAGTTGGATTCATACTTCACAAAGCAGTTTCACAGAACGCTTCTGTTTAGTATTTATGGGAAGATATTCCCGTTTCCAACGAAGGCCTGAAAGGACTCCAAATATCCACTTGCAGATTCTGCAAAAACACAGTTTCAAAACTGCTCTATCAAAAGGAAGGCTTATCTCTCCGAGTTGAATGCACACATCATAAAGAGGTTTCTGAGAATGCTTCTGCCTGGTTTATAAGTGAAGATATTTCCTTTTCCACCATAGGCCTCAAAGCGCTCCAAATGAACACTTGCAGATTCTACAAAAAGAGTGTTTCAAAACAACTCTTTCAAAGGAAGTGTTCAACTCTGTGAGTTGGATTCATACTACACACAGCAGTTTCACAGAACGCTTCTGTTTAGTTTTTATGGGAAGATATTCCCGTTTCCAACGAAGGCCTGAAAGGGCTCCAAATATCCACTTGCAAATTCTGCAAAAATAGAGTTTCAAAACTGCTCTGTCAAAAGGAAGGCTTATCTCTCTGAGTTGAATGCAGACATCATAAAGAGGTTTCTGAGAATGCTTCTGCCTGGTTTATATGTGAAGATATTTCCTTTTCCACCATAGGCCTCAAGGCGCTCCAAATGAACACTTGCAGATTCTACAAAAAGAGTGTTTCATAACTGCTCTAGCAAAGGAAAGGTTCAACTCTGTGAGTTGAACACACACATCACAAAGCAGTTTCTGAGAATGCTTCTGTCCAGTTTTTATTGGAAGATATTCCCGCTTCTAACAAAGGCCTGAAAGAGCTCCAAATATCCACTTGTAGATGCTGCAAAAAGACTCTTTCCAAACTGCTCCATGAAAAGGAAGGTTCAACTCTGTGAGTTGAATGCACACATCATAAAGAAGTTTCAAAGAATGCTTCTGTCTAGGTTTTATGTGAAGGTATTTCCTTTTCCACCATAGGTCTCAAAGCGCTCCAAATGAACACTTGCAGATTCTACAAAAAGAGTGTTTCAAAACTGCTCTTTCAAAAGAAGTGTTCAACTCTGTGAGTTGGATTCATACTTCACAAAGCAGTTTCACAGAACGCTTCTGTTTAGTTTTTATGGGAAGATATTCCCGTTTCCAACGAAGGCCTGAAAGGGCTCCAAATAACCACTTGCAGATTCTGCAGAAACACAGTTTCAAAACTGCTCTATCAAAAGGAAGGCTTATCTCTCCGAGCTGAATGCACACATCATAAAGAGGTTTCTGAGAATGCTTCTCACTGGTTTATAAGTGAAGATATTTCCTTTTCCACTATAGGCCTCAAAGCGCTCCAAATGAACACTTGCAGATTCTACAAAAAGAGTGTTTCAAAACAGCTCTTTCAAAGGAAGTGTTCAACTCTGTGAGTTGGATTCATACTACACAAAGCAGTTTCACAGAACGCTTCTCTTTAGTTTTTATGGGAAGATATTCCCGTTTCCAACGAAGGCCTGAAAGGGCTCCAAATATCCACTTGCAGATTCTGCAAAAATAGAGTTTCAAAACTGCTCTGTTAAAAGGAAGGCTTATCTCTCTGAGTTGAATGCAGACATCATAAAGAGGTTTCTGAGAATGCTTCTGCCTGGTTTATATGTGAAGATATTTCCTTTTCCACCATAGGCCTCAAAGCGCTCCAAATGAACACTTGCAGATTCTACAAAAGGAGTGTTTCATAACTACTCTAGCAAAGGAAAGGTTCAACTCTGTGAGTTGAACACACACATCACAAAGCAGTTTCTGAGAATGCTTCTGTCCAGTTTTTATTGGAAGATATTCCCGCTTCTAACAAAGGCCTGAAAGAGCTCCAAATATCCACTTGCAGATGCTGCAAAAAGACTCTTTCCAAACTGCTCCATGAAAAGGAAGGTTCAACTCTGTGAGATGAATGCACACATCATAAAGAAGTTTCAAAGAATGCTTCTGTCTAGGTTTTATGTGAAGATATTTCCTTTTCCACCATAGGCCTCAAAGCGCTCCAAATGAACACTTGCAGATTCTACAAAAAGAGTGTTTCAAAACTGCTCTTTCAAAAGAAGTGTTCAACTCTGTGAGTTGGATTCATACTTCACAAAGCAGTTTCACAGAACGCTTCTGTTTAGTATTTATGGGAAGATATTCCCGTTTCCAACGAAGGCCTGAAAGGACTCCAAATATCCACTTGCAGATTCTGCAGAAACACAGTTTCAAAACTGCTCTATCAAAAGGAAGGCTTATCTCTCCGAGTTGAATGCACACATCATAAAGAGGTTTCTGAGAATGCTTCTGCCTGGTTTATAAGTGAAGATATTTCCTTTTCCACCATAGGCCTCAAAGCGCTCCAAATGAACACTTGCAGATTCTACAAAAAGAGTGTTTCAAAACAGCTCTTTCAAAGGAAGTGTTCAACTCTGTGAGTTGGATTCATACTACACAAAGCAGTTTCACAGAACGCTTCTGTTTAGTTTTTATGGGAAGATATTCCCGTTTCCAACGAAGGCCTAAAAGGGCTCCAAATATCCACTTGCAAATTCTACAAAAATAGAGTTTCAAAACTGCTCTGTCAAAAGGAAGGCTTATCTCTCTGAGTTGAATGCAGACATCATAAAGAGGTTTCTGAGAATGCTTCTGCCTGGTTTATATGTGAAGATATTTCCTTTTCCACCATAGGCCTCAAGGCGCTCCAAATGAACACTTACAGATTCTACAAAAAGAGTGTTTCATAACTGCTCTAGCAAAGGAAAGGTTCAACTCTGTGAGTTGAACACACACATCACAAAGCAGTTTCTGAGAATGCTTCTGTCCAGTTTTTATTGGAAGATATTCCCGCTTCTAACAAAGGCCTGAAAGAGCTCCAAATATCCACTTGTAGATGCTGCAAAAAGACTCTTTCCAAACTGCTCCATGAAAAGGAAGGTTCAACTCTGTGAGTTGAATGCACATATCATAAAGAAGTTTCAAAGAATGCTTCTGTCTAGGTTTTATGTGAAGATATTTCCTTTTCCACCATAGGCCTCAAAGCGCTCCAAATGAACACTTGCAGATTCTACAAAAAGAGTGTTTCAAAACTGCTCTTTCAAAAGAAGTGTTCAACTCTGTGAGTTGGATTCACACTTCACAAAGCAGTTTCACAGAACGCTTCTGTTTAGTTTTTCTGGGAAGATATTCCCGTTTCCAACGAAGGCCTGAAAGGGCTCCAAATAACCACTTGCAGATTCTGCAGAAACACAGTTTCAAAACTGCTCTATCAAAAGGAAGGCTTATCTCTCCGAGCTGAATGCACACATCATAAAGTGGTTTCTGAGAATGCTTCTCGCTGGTTTATAAGTGAAGATATTTCCTTTTCCACTATAGGCCTCAAAGCGCTCCAAATGAACACTTGCAGATTCTACAAAAAGAGTGTTTCAAAACAGCTCTTTCAAAGGAAGTGTTCAACTCTGTGAGTTGGATTCATACTACACAAAGCAGTTTCACAGAACGCTTCTCTTTAGTTTTTATGGGAAGATATTCCCGTTTCCAACGAAGGCCTGAAAGGGCTCCAAATATCCACTTGCAGATTCTGCAAAAATAGAGTTTCAAAACTGCTCTGTTAAAAGGAAGGCTTATCTCTCTGAGTTGAATGCAGACATCATAAAGAGGTTTCTGAGAATGCTTCTGCCTGGTTTATATGTGAAGATATTTCCTTTTCCACCATAGGCCTCAAAGCGCTCCAAATGAACACTTGCAGATTCTACAAAAGGAGTGTTTCATAACTGCTCTAGCAAAGGAAAGGTTCAACTCTGTGAGTTGAACACACACATCACAAAGCAGTTTCTGAGAATGCTTCTGTCCAGTTTTTATTGGAAGATATTCCCGCTTCTAACAAAGGCCTGAAAGAGCTCCAAATATCCACTTGCAGATGCTGCAAAAAGACTCTTTCCAAACTGCTCCATGAAAAGGAAGGTTCAACTCTGTGAGATGAATGCACACATCATAAAGAAGTTTCAAAGAATGCTTCTGTCTAGGTTTTATGTGAGGATATTTCCTTTTCCACCATAGGCCTCAAAGCGCTCCAAATGAACACTTGCAGATTCCACAAAAAGAGTGTTTCAAAACTGCTCTTTCAAAAGAAGTGTTCAACTCTGTGAGTTGGATTCATACTTCACAAAGCAGTTTCACAGAACGCTTCTGTTTAGTATTTATGGGAAGATATTCCCGTTTCCAACGAAGGCCTGAAAGGACTCCAAATATCCACTTGCAGATTCTGCAAAAACACAGTTTCAAAACTGCTCTATCAAAAGGAAGGCTTATCTCTCCGAGTTGAATGCACACATCATAAAGAGGTTTCTGAGAATGCTTCTGCCTGGTTTATAAGTGAAGATATTTCCTTTTCCACCATAGGCCTCAAAGCGCTCCAAATGAACACTTGCAGATTCTACAAAAAGAGTGTTTCAAAACAGCTCTTTCAAAGGAAGTGTTCAACTCTGTGTGTTGGATTCATACTACACAAAGCAGTTTCACAGAACGCTTCTGTTTAGTTTTTATGGGAAGATATTCCCGTTCCCAACGAAGGCCTGAAAGGGCTCCAAGTATCCACTTGCAAATTCTGCAAAAATAGAGTTTCAAAACTACTCTATCAAAAGGAAGGCTTATCTCTCTGAGTTGAATGCAGACATCATAAAGAGGTTTCTGAGAATGCTTCTGCCTGGTTTATATGTGAAGATATTTCCTTTTCCACCATAGGCCTCAAGGCGCTCCAAATGAACACTAGCAGATTCTACAAAAAGAGTGTTTCATAACTGCTCTAGCAAAGGAAAGGTTCAACTCTGTGAGTTGAACACACACATCACAAAGCAGTTTCTGAGAATGCTTCTGTCCAGTTTTTATTGGAAGATATTCCCGCTTCTAACAAAGGCCTGAAACAGCTCCAAATATCCACTTGTAGATGCTGCAAAAAGACTCTTTCCAAACTGCTCCATGAAAAGGAAGGTTCAACTCTGTGAGTTGAATGCACACATCATAAAGAAGTTTCAAAAAATGCTTCTGTCTAGGTTTTATGTGAAGATATTTCCTTTTCCACCATAGGCCTCAAAGCGCTCCAAATGAACACTTGCAGATTCTACAAAAAGAGTGTTTCAAAACTGCTCTTTCAAAAGAAGTGTTCAACTCTGTGAGTTGGATTCATACTTCACAAAGCAGTTTCACAGAACGCTTCTGTTTAGTTTTTATGGGAAGATATTCCCGCTTCCAACGAAGGCCTGAAAGGGCTCCAAATAACCACTTGCAGATTCTGCAGAAACACAGTTTCAAAACTGCTCTATCAAAAGGAAGGCTTATCTCTCCGAGCTGAATGCACACATCATAAAGAGGTTTCTGAGAATGCTTCTCCCTGGTTTATAAGTGAAGATATTTCCTTTTCCACTATAGGTCTCAAAGCGCACCAAATGAACACTTGCAGATTCTACAAAAAGAGTGTTTCAAAACAGCTCTTTCAAAGGAAGTGTTCAACTCTGTGAGTTGGATTCATACTACACAAAGCAGTTAACAGAACGCTTCTCTTTAGTTTTTATGGGAAGATATTCCCGTTTCCAACGAAGGCCTGAAAGGGCTACAAATATCCACTTGCAGATTCTGCAAAAATAGAGTTTCAAAACTGCTCTGTTAAAAGGAAGGTTTATCACTCTGAGTTGAATGCAGACATCATAAAGAGGTTTCTGAGAATGCTTCTGCCTGGTTTATATGTGAAGATATTTCCTTTTCCACCATAGGCCTCAAAGCGCTCCAAATGAACACTTGCAGATTCTACAAAAGGAGTGTTTCATAACTACTCTAGCAAAGGAAAGGTTCAACTCTGTGAGTTGAACACACACATCACAAAGCAGTTTCTGAGAATGCTTCTGTCCAGTTTTTATTGGAAGATATTCCCGCTTCTAACAAAGGCCTGAAATAGCTCCAAATATCCACTTGTAGATGCTGCAAAAAGACTCTTTCCAAACTGCTCCATGAAAAGGAAGGTTCAACTCTGTGAGTTGAATGCACACATCATAAAGAAGTTTCAAAGAATGCTTCTGTCTAGGTTTTATGTGAAGATATTTCCTTTTCCACCATAGGCCTCAAAGCGCTCCAAATGAACACTTGCAGATTCTACAAAAAGAGTGTTTCAAAACTGCTCTTTCAAAAGAAGTGTTCAACTCTGTGAGTTGGATTCATACTTCACAAAGCAGTTTCACAGAACGCTTCTGTTTAGTATTTATGGGAAGATATTCCCGTTTCCAACGAAGGCCTGAAAGGACTCCAAATATCCACTTCCAGATTCTGCAAAAACACAGTTTCAAAACTGCTCTATCAAAAGGAAGGCTTATCTCTCCGAGTTGAATGCACACATCATAAAGAGGTTTCTGAGAATGCTTCTGCCTGGTTTATAAGTGAAGATATTTCCTTTTCCACCATAGGCCTCAAAGCGCTCCAAATGAACACTTGCAGATTCTACAAAAAGAGTGTTTCAAAACAGCTCTTTCAAAGGAAGTGTTCAACTCTGTGAGTTGGATTCATACTACACAAAGCAGTTTCACAGAACGCTTCTGTTTAGTTTTTATGGGAAGATATTCCCGTTTCCAACGAAGGCCTGAAAGGGCTCCAAATATCCACTTGCAAATTCTGCAAAAATAGAGTTTCAAAACTGCTCTGTCAAAAGGAAGGCTTATCTCTCTGAGTTGAATGCAGACATCATAAAGAGGTTTCTGAGAATGCTTCTGCCTGGTTTATATGTGAAGATATTTCCTTTTCCACCATAGGCCTCAAAGCGCTCCAAATGAACACTTGCAGATTCTACAAAAAGAGTGTTTCATAACTGCTCTAGCAAAGGAAAGGTTCAACTCTGTGAGTTGAACACACACATCACAAAGCAGTTTCTGAGAATGCTTCTGTCCAGTTTTTATTGGAAGATATTCCCGCTTCTAACAAAGGCCTGAAAGAGCTCCAAATATCCACTTGTAGATGCTGCAAAAAGACTCTTTCCAAACTGCTCCATGAAAAGGAAGGTTCAACTCTGTGAGTTGAATGCACACATCATAAAGAAGTTTCAAAGAATGCTTCTGTCTAGGTTTTATGTCAAGATATTTCCTTTTCCACCATAGGCCTCAAAGCGCTCCAAATGAACACTTGCAGATTCTACAAAAAGAGTGTTTCAAAACTGCTCTTTAAAAAGAAGTGTTCAACTCTGTGAGTTGGATTCATACTTCACAAAGCAGTTTCACAGAACGCTTCTGTTTAGTTTTTATGGGAAGATATTCCCGTTTCCAACGAAGGCCTGAAAGGGCTCCAACTAACCACTTGCAGATTCTGCAGAAACACAGTTTCAAAACTGCTCTATCAAAAGGAAGGCTTATCTCTCCGAGCTGAATGCACACATCATAAAGAGGTTTCTGAGAATGCTTCTCCCTGGTTTACAAGTGAAGATATTTCCTTTTCCACTATAGGCCTCAAAGCGCTCCAAATGAACACTTGCAGATTCTACAAAAAGAGTGTTTCAAAACAGCTCTTTCAAAGGAAGTGTTCAACTCTGTGAGTTGGATTCATACTACACAAAGCAGTTTCACAGGACGCTTCTCTTTAGTTTTTATGGGAAGATATTCCCGTTTCCAACGAAGGCCTGAAAGGGCTCCAAATATCCACTTGCAGATTCTGCAAAAATAGAGTTTCAAAACTGCTCTGTTAAAAGGAAGGCTTGTCTCTCTGAGTTGAATGCAGACATCATAAAGAGGTTTCTGAGAATGCTTCTGCCTGGTTTATATGTGAAGATATTTCCATTTCCACCATAGGCCTCAAAGCGCTCCAAATGAACACTTGCAGATTCTACAAAAGGAGTGTTTCATAACTGCTCTAGCAAAGGAAAGGTTCAACTCTGTGAGTTGAACACACACATCACAAAGCAGTTTCTGAGAATGCTTCTGTCCAGTTTTTATTGGAAGATATTCCCGCTTCTAACAAAGGCCTGAAAGAGCTCCAAATATCCACTTGCAGATGCTGCAAAAAGACTCTTTCCAAACTGCTCCATGAAAAGGAAGGTTCAACTCTGTGAGATGAATGCACACATCATAAAGAAGTTTCAAAGAATGCTTCTGTCTAGGTTTTATGTGAAGATATTTCCTTTTCCACCATAGGCCACAAAGCGCTCCAAATGAACACTTGCAGATTCTACAAAAAGAGTGTTTCAAAACTGCTCTTTCAAAAGAAGTGTTCAACTCTGTGAGTTGGATTCATACTTCACAAAGCAGTTTCACAGAACGCTTCTGTTTAGTTTTTATGGGAAGATATTCCCGTTTCCAACGAAGGCCTGAAAGGACTCCAAATATCCACTTGCAGATTCTGCAAAAACACAGTTTCAAAACTGCTCTATCAAAAGGAAGGCTTATCTCTCCGAGTTGAATGCACACATCATAAAGAGGTTTCTGAGAATGCTTCTGCCTGGTTTATAAGTGAAGATATTTCCTTTTCCACCATAGGCCTCAAAGCGCTCCAAATGAACACTTGCAGATTCTACAAAAAGAGTGTTTCAAAACAGCTCTTTCAAAGGAAGTGTTCAACTCTGTGAGTTGGATTCATACTTCACAAAGCAGTTTCACAGAACGCTTCTGTTTAGTTTTTATGGGAAGATATTCCCGTTTCCAACGAAGGCCTGAAAGGGCTCCAAATAACCACTTGCAGATTCTGCAGAAACACAGTTTCAAAACTGCTCTATCAAAAGGAAGGCTTATCTCTCCGAGCTGAATGCACACATCATAAAGAGGTTTCTGAGAATGCTTCTCGCTGGTTTATAAGTGAAGATATTTCCTTTTCCACTATAGGCCTCAAAGCGCTCCAAATGAACACTTGCAGATTCTACAAAAAGAGTGTTTCAAAACAGCTCTTTCAAAGGAAGTGTTCAACTCTGTGAGTTGGATTCATACTACACAAAGCAGTTTCACAGAACGCTTCTCTTTAGTTTTTATGGGAAGATATTCCCGTTTCCAACGAAGGCCTGAAAGGGCTCCAGATATCCACTTGCAGATCCTGCAAAAATAGAGTTTCAAAACTGCTCTGTTAAAAGGAAGGCTTATCTCTCTGAGTTGAATGCAGACATCATAAAGAGGTTTCTGAGAATGCTTCTGCCTGGTTTATATGTGAAGATATTTCCTTTTCCACCATAGGCCTCAAAGCGCTCCAAATGAACACTTGCAGATTCTACAAAAGGAGTGTTTCATAACTGCTCTAGCAAAGGAAAGGTTCAACTCTGTGAGTTGAACACACACATCACAAAGCAGTTTCTGAGAATGCTTCTGTCCAGTTTTTATTGGAAGATATTCCCGCTTCTAACAAAGGCCTGAAAGAGCTCCAAATATCCACTTGCAGATGCTGCAAAAAGACTCTTTCCAAACTGCTCCATGAAAAGGAAGGTTCAACTCTGTGAGTTGAATGCACACATCATAAAGAAGTTTCAAAGAATGCTTCTGTCTAGGTTTTATGTGAAGATATTTCCTTTTCCACCATAGGCCTCAAAGCGCTCCAAATGAACACTTGCAGATTCTACAAAAAGAGTGTTTCCAAACTGCTCTTTCAAAAGAAGTGTTCAACTCTGTGAGTTGGATTCATACTTCACAAAGCAGTTTCACAGAACCCTTCTGTTTAGTATTTATGGGAAGATATTCCCGTTTCCAACGAAGGCCTGAAAGGACTCCAAATATCCACTTCCAGATTCTGCAAAAACACAGTTTCAAAACTGCTCTATCAAAAGGAAGGCTTATCTCTCCGAGTTGAATGCACACATCATAAAGAGGTTTCTGAGAATGCTTCTGCCTGGTTTATAAGTGAAGATATTTCCTTTTCCACCATAGGCCTCAAAGCGCTCCAAATGAACACTTGCAGATTCTACAAAAAGAGTGTTTCAAAACAGCTCTTTCAAAGGAAGTGTTCAACTCTGTGAGTTGGATTCATACTACACAAAGCAGTTTCACAGAACGCTTCTGTTTAGTTTTTATGGGAAGATATTCCCGTTTCCAACGAAGGCCTGAAAGGGCTCCAAATATCCACTTGCAAATTCTGCAAAAATAGAGTTTCAAAACTGCTCTGTCAAAAGGAAGGCTTATCTCTCTGAGTTGAATGCAGACATCATAAAGAGGTTTCTGAGAATGCTTCTGCCTGGTTTATATGTGAAGATATTTCCTTTTCCACCATAGGCCTCAAAGCGCTCCAAATGAACACTTGCAGATTCTACAAAAAGAGTGTTTCATAACTGCTCTAGCAAAGGAAAGGTTCAACTCTGTGAGTTGAACACACACATCACAAAGCAGTTTCTGAGAATGCTTCTGTCCAGTTTTTATTGGAAGATATTCCCGCTTCTAACAAAGGCCTGAAAGAGCTCCAAATATCCACTTGTAGATGCTGCAAAAAGACTCTTTCCAAACTGCTCCATGAAAAGGAAGGTTCAACTCTGTGAGTTGAATGCACACATCATAAAGAAGTTTCAAAGAATGCTTCTGTCTAGGTTTTATGTCAAGATATTTCCTTTTCAACCATAGGCCTCAAAGCGCTCCAAATGAACACTTGCAGATTCTACAAAAAGAGTGTTTCAAAACTGCTCTTTAAAAAGAAGTGTTCAACTCTGTGAGTTGGATTCATACTTCACAAAGCAGTTTCACAGAACGCTTCTGTTTAGTTTTTATGGGAAGATATTCCCGTTTCCAACGAAGGCCTGAAAGGGCTCCAACTAACCACTTGCAGATTCTGCAGAAACACAGTTTCAAAACTGCTCTATCAAAAGGAAGGCTTATCTCTCCGAGCTGAATGCACACATCATAAAGAGGTTTCTGAGAATGCTTCTCCCTGGTTTACAAGTGAAGATATTTCCTTTTCCACTATAGGCCTCAAAGCGCTCCAAATGAACACTTGCAGATTCTACAAAAAGAGTGTTTCAAAACAGCTCTTTCAAAGGAAGTGTTCAACTCTGTGAGTTGGATTCATACTACACAAAGCAGTTTCACAGGACGCTTCTCTTTAGTTTTTATGGGAAGATATTCCCGTTTCCAACGAAGGCCTGAAAGGGCTCCAAATATCCACTTGCAGATTCTGCAAAAATAGAGTTTCAAAACTGCTCTGTTAAAAGGAAGGCTTGTCTCTCTGAGTTGAATGCAGACATCATAAAGAGGTTTCTGAGAATGCTTCTGCCTGGTTTATATGTGAAGATATTTCCTTTTCCACCATAGGCCTCAAAGCGCTCCAAATGAACACTTGCAGATTCTACAAAAGGAGTGTTTCATAACTGCTCTAGCAAAGGAAAGGTTCAACTCTGTGAGTTGAACACACACATCACAAAGCAGTTTCTGAGAATGCTTCTGTCCAGTTTTTATTGGAAGATATTCCCGCTTCTAACAAAGGCCTGAAAGAGCTCCAAATATCCACTTGCAGATGCTGCAAAAAGACTCTTTCCAAACTGCTCCATGAAAAGGAAGGTTCAACTCTGTGAGATGAATGCACACATCATAAAGAAGTTTCAAAGAATGCTTCTGTCTAGGTTTTATGTGAAGATATTTCCTTTTCCACCATAGGCCACAAAGCGCTCCAAATGAACAATTGCAGATTCTACAAAAAGAGTGTTTCAAAACTGCTCTTTCAAAAGAAGTGTTCAACTCTGTGAGTTGGATTCATACTTCACAAAGCAGTTTCACAGAACGCTTCTGTTTAGTTTTTATGGGAAGATATTCCCGTTTCCAACGAAGGCCTGAAAGGACTCCAAATATCCACTTGCAGATTCTGCAAAAACACAGTTTCAAAACTGCTCTATCAAAAGGAAGGCTTATCTCTCCGAGTTGAATGCACACATCATAAAGAGGTTTCTGAGAATGCTTCTGCCTGGTTTATAAGTGAAGATATTTCCTTTTCCACCATAGGCCTCAAAGCGCTCCAAATGAACACTTGCAGATTCTACAAAAAGAGTGTTTCAAAACAGCTCTTTCAAAGGAAGTGTTCAACTCTGTGAGTTGGATTCATACTTCACAAAGCAGTTTCACAGAACGCTTCTGTTTAGTTTTTATGGGAAGATATTCCCGTTTCCAACGAAGGCCTGAAAGGGCTCCAAATAACCACTTGCAGATTCTGCAGAAACACAGTTTCAAAACTGCTCTATCAAAAGGAAGGCTTATCTCTCCGAGCTGAATGCACACATCATAAAGAGGTTTCTGAGAATGCTTCTCGCTGGTTTATAAGTGAAGATATTTCCTTTTCCACTATAGGCCTCAAAGCGCTCCAAATGAACACTTGCAGATTCTACAAAAAGAGTGTTTCAAAACAGCTCTTTCAAAGGAAGTGTTCAACTCTGTGAGTTGGATTCATACTACACAAAGCAGTTTCACAGAACGCTTCTCTTTAGTTTTTATGGGAAGATATTCCCGTTTCCAACGAAGGCCTGAAAGGGCTCCAGATATCCACTTGCAGATCCTGCAAAAATAGAGTTTCAAAACTGCTCTGTTAAAAGGAAGGCTTATCTCTCTGAGTTGAATGCAGACATCATAAAGAGGTTTCTGAGAATGCTTCTGCCTGGTTTATATGTGAAGATATTTCCTTTTCCACCATAGGCCTCAAAGCGCTCCAAATGAACACTTGCAGATTCTACAAAAGGAGTGTTTCATAACTGCTCTAGCAAAGGAAAGGTTCAACTCTGTGAGTTGAACACACACATCACAAAGCAGTTTCTGAGAATGCTTCTGTCCAGTTTTTATTGGAAGATATTCCCGCTTCTAACAAAGGCCTGAAAGAGCTCCAAATATCCACTTGCAGATGCTGCAAAAAGACTCTTTCCAAACTGCTCCATGAAAAGGAAGGTTCAACTCTGTGAGTTGAATGCACACATCATAAAGAAGTTTCAAAGAATGCTTCTGTCTAGGTTTTATGTGAAGATATTTCCTTTTCCACCATAGGCCTCAAAGCGCTCCAAATGAACACTTGCAGATTCTACAAAAAGAGTGTTTCAAAACTGCTCTTTCAAAAGAAGTGTTCAACTCTGTGAGTTGGATTCATACTTCACAAAGCAGTTTCACAGAACCCTTCTGTTTAGTATTTATGGGAAGATATTCCCGTTTCCAACGAAGGCCTGAAAGGACTCCAAATATCCACTTGCAGATTCTGCAAAAACACAGTTTCAAAACTGCTCTATCAAAAGGAAGGCTTATCTCTCCGAGTTGAATGCACACATCATAAAGAGGTTTCTGAGAATGCTTCTGCCTGGTTTATAAGTGAAGATATTTCCTTTTCCACCATAGGCCTCAAAGCGCTCCAAATGAACACTTGCAGATTCTACAAAAAGAGTGTTTAAAACAGCTCTTTCAAAGGAAGTGTTCAACTCTGTGAGTTGGATTCATACTACACAGAGCAGTTTCACAGAACGCTTCTGTTTAGTTTTTATGGGAAGATATTCCCGTTTCCAACGAAGGCCTGAAAGGGCTCCAAATATCCACTTGCAAATTCTGCAAAAATAGAGTTTCAAAACTGCTCTGTCAAAAGGAAGGCTTATCTCTCTGAGTTGAATGCAGACATCATAAAGAGGTTTCTGAGAATGCTTCTGCCTGGTTTATATGTGAAGATATTTCATTTTCCACCATAGGCCTCAAGGCGCTCCAAATGAACACTTGCAGATTCTACAAAAAGTGTGTTTCATAACTGCTCTAGCAAAGGAAAGGTTCAACTCTGTGAGTTGAACACACACATCACAAAGCAGTTTCTGAGAATGCTTCTGTCCAGTTTTTATTGGAAGATATTCCCGCTTCTAACAAAGGCCTGAAAGAGCTCCAAATATCCACTTGTAGATGCTGCAAAAAGACTCTTTCCAAACTGCTCCATGAAAAGGAAGGTTCAACTCTGTGAGTTGAATGCACACATCATAAAGAAGTTTCAAAGAATGCTTCTGTCTAGGTTTTATGTGAAGATATTTCCTTTTCCACCATAGGCCTCAAAGCGCTCCAAATGAACACTTGCAGATTCTACAAAAAGAGTGTTTCAAAACTGCTCTTTCAAAAGAAGTGTTCAACTCTGTGAGTTGGATTCATACTTCACAAAGCAGTTTCACAGAACGCTTCTGTTTAGTTTTTATGGGAAGATATTCCCGTTTCCAACGAAGGCCTGAAAGGGCTCCAAATAACCACTTGCAGATTCTGCAGAAACACAGTTTCAAAACTGCTCTATCAAAAGGAAGGCTTATCTCTCCGAGTTGAATGCACACATCATAAAGAGGTTTCTGAGAATGCTTCTCCCTGGTTTATAAGTGAAGATATTTCCTTTTCCACCATAGGCCTCAAAGCGCTCCAAATGAACACTTGCAGATTCTACAAAAAGAGTGTTTCAAAACTGCTCTTTCAAAAGAAGTGTTCAACTCTGTGAGTTGGATTCATACTTCACAAAGCAGTTTCACAGAACCCTTCTGTTTAGTATTTATGGGAAGATATTCCCGTTTCCAACGAAGGCCTGAAAGGACTCCAAATATCCACTTGCAGATTCTGCAAAAACACAGTTTCAAAACTGCTCTATCAAAAGGAAGGCTTATCTCTCCGAGTTGAATGCACACATCATAAAGAGGTTTCTGAGAATGCTTCTGCCTGGTTTATAAGTGAAGATATTTCCTTTTCCACCATAGGCCTCAAAGCGCTCCAAATGAACACTTGCAGATTCTACAAAAAGAGTGTTTCAAAACAGCTCTTTCAAAGGAAGTGTTCAACTCTGTGAGTTGGATTCATACTTCACAAAGCAGTTTCACAGAACGCTTCTGTTTAGTTTTTATGGGAAGATATTCCCGTTTCCAACGAAGGCCTGAAAGGGCTCCAAATAACCACTTGCAGATTCTGCAGAAACACAGTTTCAAAACTGCTCTATCAAAAGGAAGGCTTATCTCTCCGAGCTGAATGCACACATCATAAAGAGGTTTCTGAGAATGCTTCTCGCTGGTTTATAAGTGAAGATATTTCCTTTTCCACTATAGGCCTCAAAGCGCTCCAAATGAACACTTGCAGATTCTACAAAAAGAGTGTTTCAAAACAGCTCTTTCAAAGGAAGTGTTCAACTCTGTGAGTTGGATTCATACTACACAAAGCAGTTTCACAGAACGCTTCTCTTTAGTTTTTATGGGAAGATATTCCCGTTTCCAACGAAGGCCTGAAAGGGCTCCAGATATCCACTTGCAGATCCTGCAAAAATAGAGTTTCAAAACTGCTCTGTTAAAAGGAAGGCTTATCTCTCTGAGTTGAATGCAGACATCATAAAGAGGTTTCTGAGAATGCTTCTGCCTGGTTTATATGTGAAGATATTTCCTTTTCCACCATAGGCCTCAAAGCGCTCCAAATGAACACTTGCAGATTCTACAAAAGGAGTGTTTCATAACTGCTCTAGCAAAGGAAAGGTTCAACTCTGTGAGTTGAACACACACATCACAAAGCAGTTTCTGAGAATGCTTCTGTCCAGTTTTTATTGGAAGATATTCCCGCTTCTAACAAAGGCCTGAAAGAGCTCCAAATATCCACTTGCAGATGCTGCAAAAAGACTCTTTCCAAACTGCTCCATGAAAAGGAAGGTTCAACTCTGTGAGTTGAATGCACACATCATAAAGAAGTTTCAAAGAATGCTTCTGTCTAGGTTTTATGTGAAGATATTTCCTTTTCCACCATAGGCCTCAAAGCGCTCCAAATGAACACTTGCAGATTCTACAAAAAGAGTGTTTCAAAACTGCTCTTTCAAAAGAAGTGTTCAACTCTGTGAGTTGGATTCATACTTCACAAAGCAGTTTCACAGAACCCTTCTGTTTAGTATTTATGGGAAGATATTCCCGTTTCCAACGAAGGCCTGAAAGGACTCCAAATATCCACTTGCAGATTCTGCAAAAACACAGTTTCAAAACTGCTCTATCAAAAGGAAGGCTTATCTCTCCGAGTTGAATGCACACATCATAAAGAGGTTTCTGAGAATGCTTCTGCCTGGTTTATAAGTGAAGATATTTCCTTTTCCACCATAGGCCTCAAAGCGCTCCAAATGAACACTTGCAGATTCTACAAAAAGAGTGTTTCAAAACAGCTCTTTCAAAGGAAGTGTTCAACTCTGTGAGTTGGATTCATACTACACAGAGCAGTTTCACAGAACGCTTCTGTTTAGTTTTTATGGGAAGATATTCCCGTTTCCAACGAAGGCCTGAAAGGGCTCCAAATATCCACTTGCAAATTCTGCAAAAATAGAGTTTCAAAACTGCTCTGTCAAAAGGAAGGCTTATCTCTCTGAGTTGAATGCAGACATCATAAAGAGGTTTCTGAGAATGCTTCTGCCTGGTTTATATGTGAAGATATTTCCTTTTCCACCATAGGCCTCAAGGCGCTCCAAATGAACACTTGCAGATTCTACAAAAAGTGTGTTTCATAACTGCTCTAGCAAAGGAAAGGTTCAACTCTGTGAGTTGAACACACACATCACAAAGCAGTTTCTGAGAATGCTTCTGTCCAGTTTTTATTGGAAGATATTCCCGCTTCTAACAAAGGCCTGAAAGAGCTCCAAATATCCACTTGTAGATGCTGCAAAAAGACTCTTTCCAAACTGCTCCATGAAAAGGAAGGTTCAACTCTGTGAGTTGAATGCACACATCATAATGAAGTTTCAAAGAATGCTTCTGTCTAGGTTTTATGTGAAGGTATTTCCTTTTCCACCATAGGCCTCAAAGCGCTCCAAATGAACACTTGCAGATTCTACAAAAAGAGTGTTTCAAAACTGCTCTTTCAAAAGAAGTGTTCAACTCTGTGAGTTGGATTCATACTTCACAAAGCAGTTTCACAGAACGCTTCTGTTTAGTTTTTATGGGAAGCTATTCCCGTTTCCAACGAAGGCCTGAAAAGGCTCCAACTAACCACTTGCAGATTCTGCAGAAACACAGTTTCAAAACTGCTCTATCAAAAGGAAGGCTTATCTCTCCGAGCTGAATGCACACATCATAAAGAGGTTTCTGAGAATGCTTCTCCCTGGTTTATAAGTGAAGATATTTCCTTTTCCACTATAGGCCTCAAAGCGCTCCAAATGAACACTTGCAGATTCTACAAAAAGAGTGTTTCAAAACAGCTCTTTCAAAGGAAGTGTTCAACTCTGTGAGTTGGATTCATACTACACAAAGCAGTTTCACAGGACGCTTCTCTTAAGTTTTTATGGGAAGATATTCCCGTTTCCAACGAAGGCCTGAAAGGGCTCCAAATATCCACTTGCAGATTCTGCAAAAATAGAGTTTCAAAACTGCTCTGTTAAAAGGAAGGCTTGTCTCTCTGAGTTGAATGCAGACATCATAAAGAGGTTTCTGAGAATGCTTCTGCCTGGTTTATATGTGAAGATATTTCCTTTTCCACCATAGGCCTCAAAGCGCTCCAAATGAACACTTGCAGATTCTACAAAAGGAGTGTTTCATAACTGCTCTAGCAAAGGAAAGGTTCAACTCTGTGAGTTGAACACACACATCACAAAGCAGTTTCTGAGAATGCTTCTGTCCAGTTTTTATTGGAAGATATTCCCGCTTCTAACAAAGGCCTGAAAGAGCTCCAAATATCCACTTGCAGATGCTGCAAAAAGACTCTTTCCAAACTGCTCCATGAAAAGGAAGGTTCAACTCTGTGAGATGAATGCACACATCATAAAGAAGTTTCAAAGAATGCTTCTGTCTAGGTTTTATGTGAAGATATTTCCTTTTCCACCATAGGCCTCAAAGTGCTCCAAATGAACACTTGCAGATTCTACAAAAAGAGTGTTTCAAAACTGCTCTTTCAAAAGAAGTGTTCAACTCTGTGAGTTGGATTCATACTTCACAAAGCAGTTTCACAGAACGCTTCTGTTTAGTATTTATGGGAAGATATTCCCGTTTCCAACGAAGGCCTGAAAGGACTCCAAATATCCACTTGCAGATTCTGCAAAAACACAGTTTCAAAACTGCTCTATCAAAAGGAAGGCTTATCTCTCCGAGTTGAATGCACACATCATAAAGAGGTTTCTGAGAATGCTTCTGCCTGGTTTATAAGTGAAGATATTTCCTTTTCCACCATAGGCCTCAAAGCGCTCCAAATGAACACTTGCAGATTCTACAAAAAGAGTGTTTCAAAACAGCTCTTTCAAAGGAAGTGTTCAACTCTGTGAGTTGGATTCATACTACACAAAGCAGTTTCACAGAACGCTTCTGTTTAGTTTTTATGGGAAGATATTCCCGTTTCCAACGAAGGCCTGAAAGGGCTCCAAATATCCACTTGCAAATTCTGCAAAAATAGAGTTTCAAAACTGCTCTGTCAAAAGGAAGGCTTATCTCTCTGAGTTGAATGCCGACGTCATAAAGAGGTTTCTGAGAATGCTTCTGCCTGGTTTATATGTGAATATATTTCCTTTTCCACCATAGGCCTCAAGGCGCTCCAAATGAACACTTGCAGATTCTACAAAAAGAGTGTTTCATAACTGCTCTAGCAAAGGAAAGGTTCAACTCTGTGAGTTGAACACACACATCACAAAGCAGTTTCTGAGAATGCTTCTGTCCAGTTTTTATTGGAAGATATTCCCGCTTCTAACAAAGGCCTGAAAGAGCTCCAAATATCCACTTGTAGATGCTGCAAAAAGACTCTTTCCAAACTGCTCCATGAAAAGGAAGGTTCAACTCTGTGAGTTGAATGCACACATCATAAAGAAGTTTCAAAGAATGCTTCTGTCTAGGTTTTATGTGAAGATATTTCCTTTTCCACCATAGGCCTCAAAGCGCTCCAAATGAACACTTGCAGATTCTACAAAAAGAGTGTTTCAAAACTGCTCTTTCAAAAGAAGTGTTCAACTCTGTGAGTTGGATTCATACTTCACAAAGCAGTTTCACAGAACGCTTCTGTTTAGTTTTTATGGGAAGATATTCCCGTTTCCAACGAAGGCCTGAAAGGGCTCCAAATAACCACTTGCAGATTCTGCAGAAACACAGTTTCAAAACTGCTCTATCAAAAGGAAGGCTTATCTCTCCGAGTTGAATGCACACATCATAAAGAGGTTTCTGAGAATGCTTCTCCCTGGTTTATAAGTGAAGATATTTCCTTTTCCACCATAGGCCTCAAAGCGCTCCAAATGAACACTTGCAGATTCTACAAAAAGAGTGTTTCAAAACTGCTCTTTCAAAAGAAGTGTTCAACTCTGTGAGTTGGATTCATACTTCACAAAGCAGTTTCACAGAACGCTTCTGTTTAGTTTTTATGGGAAGATATTCCCGTTTCCAACGAAGGCCTGAAAGGGCTCCAAATAACCACTTGCAGATTCTGCAGAAACACAGTTTCAAAACTGCTCTATCAAAAGGAAGGCTTATCTCTCCGAGCTGAATGCACACATCATAAAGAGGTTTCTGAGAATGCTTCTCGCTGGTTTATAAGTGAAGATATTTCCTTTTCCACTATAGGCCTCAAAGCGCTCCAAATGAACACTTGCAGATTCTACAAAAAGAGTGTTTCAAAACAGCTCTTTCAAAGGAAGTGTTCAACTCTGTGAGTTGGATTCATACTACACAAAGCAGTTTCACAGAACGCTTCTCTTTAGTTTTTATGGGAAGATATTCCCGTTTCCAACGAAGGCCTGAAAGGGCTCCAGATATCCACTTGCGGATCCTGCAAAAATAGAGTTTCAAAACTGCTCTGTTAAAAGGAAGGCTTATCTCTCTGAGTTGAATGCAGACATCATAAAGAGGTTTCTGAGAATGCTTCTGCCTGGTTTATATGTGAAGATATTTCCTTTTCCACCATAGGCCTCAAAGCGCTCCAAATGAACACTTGCAGATTCTACAAAAGGAGTGTTTCATAACTGCTCTAGCAAAGGAAAGGTTCAACTCTGTGAGTTGAACACACACATCACAAAGCAGTTTCTGAGAATGCTTCTGTCCAGTTTTTATTGGAAGATATTCCCGCTTCTAACAAAGGCCTGAAAGAGCTCCAAATATCCACTTGCAGATGCTGCAAAAAGACTCTTTCCAAACTGCTCCATGAAAAGGAAGGTTCAACTCTGTGAGTTGAATGCACACATCATAAAGAAGTTTCAAAGAATGCTTCTGTCTAGGTTTTATGTCAAGATATCTCCTTTTCCACCATAGGCCTCAAAGCGCTCCAAATGAACACTTGCAGATTCTACAAAAAGAGTGTTTCAAAACTGCTCTTTCAAAAGAAGTGTTCAACTCTGTGAGTTGGATTCATACTTCACAAAGCAGTTTCACAGAACCCTTCTGTTTAGTATTTATGGGAAGATATTCCCGTTTCCAACGAAGGCCTGAAAGGACTCCAAATATCCACTTGCAGATTCTGCAAAAACACAGTTTCAAAACTGCTCTATCAAAAGGAAGGCTTATCTCTCCGAGTTGAATGCACACATCATAAAGAGGTTTCTGAGAATGCTTCTGCCTGGTTTATAAGTGAAGATATTTCCTTTTCCACCATAGGCCTCAAAGCGCTCCAAATGAACACTTGCAGATTCTACAAAAAGAGTGTTTCAAAACAGCTCTTTCAAAGGAAGTGTTCAACTCTGTGAGTTGGATTCATACTACACAAAGCAGTTTCACAGAACGCTTCTGTTTAGTTTTTATGGGAAGATATTCCCGTTTCCAACGAAGGCCTGAAAGGGCTCCAAATATCCACTTGCAAATTCTGCAAAAATAGAGTTTCAAAACTGCTCTGTCAAAAGGAAGGCTTATCTCTCTGAGTTGAATGCAGACATCATAAAGAGGTTTCTGAGAATGCTTCTGCCTGGTTTATATGTGAAGATATTTCCTTTTCCACCATAGGCCTCAAAGCGCTCCAAATGAACACTTGCAGATTCTACAAAAAGAGTGTTTCATAACTGCTCTAGCAAAGGAAAGGTTCAACTCTGTGAGTTGAACACACACATCACAAAGCAGTTTCTGAGAATGCTTCTGTCCAGTTTTTATTGGAAGATATTCCCGCTTCTAACAAAGGCCTGAAAGAGCTCCAAATATCCACTTGTAGATGCTGCAAAAAGACTCTTTCCAAACTGCTCCATGAAAAGGAAGGTTCAACTCTGTGAGTTGAATGCACACATCATAAAGAAGTTTCAAAGAATGCTTCTGTCTAGGTTTTATGTGAAGATATTTCCTTTTCCACCATAGGCCTCAAAGCGCTCCAAATGAACACTTGCAGATTCTACAAAAAGAGTGTTTCAAAACTGCTCTTTCAAAAGAAGTGTTCAACTCTGTGAGTTGGATTCATACTTCACAAAGCAGTTTCACAGAACGCTTCTGTTTAGTTTTTATGGGAAGATATTCCCGTTTCCAACGAAGGCCTGAAAGGTCTCCAAATAACCACTTGCAGATTCTGCAGAAACACAGTTTCAAAACTGCTCTATCAAAAGGAAGGCTTATCTCTCCGAGTTGAATGCACACATCATAAAGAGGTTTCTGAGAATGCTTCTCCCTGGTTTATAAGTGAAGATATTTCCTTTTCCACTATAGGCCTCAAAGCGCTCCAAATGAACACTTGCAGATTCTACAAAAAGAGTGTTTCAAAACAGCTCTTTCAAAGGAAGTGTTCAACTCTGTGAGTTGGATTCATACTACACAAAGCAGTTTCACAGAACGCTTCTCTTTAGTTTTTATGGGAAGATATTCCCGTTTCCAACGAAGGCCTGAAAGGGCTCCAGATATCCACTTGCAGATTCTGCAAAAATAGAGTTTCAAAACTGCTCTCTTAAAAGGAAGGCTTATCTCTCTGAGTTGAATGCAGACATCATAAAGAGGTTTCTGAGAATGCTTCTGCCTGGTTTATATGTGAAGATACTTCCTTTTCCACCATAGGCCTCAAAGCGCTCCAAATGAACACTTGCAGATTCTACAAAAAGAGTGTTTCAAAACTGCTCCTTCAAAAGAAGTGTTCAACTCTGTGAGTTGGATTCATACTTCACAAAGCAGTTTCACAGAACCCTTCTGTTTAGTATTTATGGGAAGATATTCCCGTTTCCAACGAAGGCCTGAAAGGACTCAAATATCCACTTGCAGATTCTGCAAAAACACAGTTTCAAAACTGCTCTATCAAAAGGAAGGCTTATCTCTCCGAGTTGAATGCACACATCATAAAGAGGTTTCTGAGAATGCTTCTGCCTGGTTTATAAGTGAAGATATTTCCTTTTCCACCATAGGCCTCAAAGCGCTCCAAATGAACACTTGCAGATTCTACAAAAAGAGTGTTTCAAAACTGCTCTTTCAAAAGAAGTGTTCAACTCTGTGAGTTGGATTCATACTTCACAAAGCAGTTTCACAGAACCCTTCTGTTTAGTATTTATGGGAAGATATTCCCGTTTCCAACGAAGGCCTGAAAGGACTCCAAATATCCACTTGCAGATTCTGCAAAAACACAGTTTCAAAACTGCTCTATCAAAAGGAAGGCTTATCTCTCCGAGTTGAATGCACACATCATAAAGAGGTTTCTGAGAATGCTTCTGCCTGGTTTATAAGTGAAGATATTTCCTTTTCCACCATAGGCCTCAAAGCGCTCCAAATGAACACTTGCAGATTCTACAAAAAGAGTGTTACAAAACAGCTCTTTCAAAGGAAGTGTTCAACTCTGTGAGTTGGATTCATACTTCACAAAGCAGTTTCACAGAACGCTTCTGTTTAGTTTTTATGGGAAGATATTCCCGTTTCCAACGAAGGCCTGAAAGGGCTCCAAATAACCACTTGCAGATTCTGCAGAAACACAGTTTCAAAACTGCTCTATCAAAAGGAAGGCTTATCTCTCCGAGCTGAATGCACACATCATAAAGAGGTTTCTGAGAATGCTTCTCGCTGGTTTATAAGTGAAGATATTTCCTTTTCCACTATAGGCCTCAAAGCGCTCCAAATGAACACTTGCAGATTCTACAAAAAGAGTGTTTCAAAACAGCTCTTTCAAAGGAAGTGTTCAACTCTGTGAGTTGGATTCATACTACACAAAGCAGTTTCACAGAACGCTTCTCTTTAGTTTTTATGGGAAGATATTCCCGTTTCCAACGAAGGCCTGAAAGGGCTCCAGATATCCACTTGCGGATCCTGCAAAAATAGAGTTTCAAAACTGCTCTGTTAAAAGGAAGGCTTATCTCTCTGAGTTGAATGCAGACATCATAAAGAGGTTTCTGAGAATGCTTCTGCCTGGTTTATATGTGAAGATATTTCCTTTTCCACCATAGGCCTCAAAGCGCTCCAAATGAACACTTGCAGATTCTACAAAAGGAGTGTTTCATAACTGCTCTAGCAAAGGAAAGGTTCAACTCTGTGAGTTGAACACACACATCACAAAGCAGTTTCTGAGAATGCTTCTGTCCAGTTTTTATTGGAAGATATTCCCGCTTCTAACAAAGGCCTGAAAGAGCTCCAAATATCCACTTGCAGATGCTGCAAAAAGACTCTTTCCAAACTGCTCCATGAAAAGGAAGGTTCAACTCTGTGAGTTGAATGCACACATCATAAAGAAGTTTCAAAGAATGCTTCTGTCTAGGTTTTATGTCAAGATATTTCCTTTTCCACCATAGGCCTCAAAGCGCTCCAAATGAACACTTGCAGATTCTACAAAAAGAGTGTTTCAAAACTGCTCTTTCAAAAGAAGTGTTCAACTCTGTGAGTTGGATTCATACTTCACAAAGCAGTTTCACAGAACCCTTCTGTTTAGTATTTATGGGAAGATATTCCCGTTTCCAACGAAGGCCTGAAAGGACTCCAAATATCCACTTGCAGATTCTGCAAAAACACAGTTTCAAAACTGCTCTATCAAAAGGAAGGCTTATCTCTCCGAGTTGAATGCACACATCATAAAGAGGTTTCTGAGAATGCTTCTGCCTGGTTTATAAGTGAAGATATTTCCTTTTCCACCATAGGCCTCAAAGCGCTCCAAATGAACACTTGCAGATTCTACAAAAAGAGTGTTTCAAAACAGCTCTTTCAAAGGAAGTGTTCAACTCTGTGAGTTGGATTCATACTACACAAAGCAGTTTCACAGAACGCTTCTGTTTAGTTTTTATGGGAAGATATTCCCGTTTCCAACGAAGGCCTGAAAGGGCTCCAAATATCCACTTGCAAATTCTGCAAAAATAGAGTTTCAAAACTGCTCTGTCAAAAGGAAGGCTTATCTCTCTGAGTTGAATGCAGACATCATAAAGAGGTTTCTGAGAATGCTTCTGCCTGGTTTATATGTGAAGATATTTCCTTTTCCACCATAGGCCTCAAGGCGCTCCAAATGAACACTTGCAGATTCTACAAAAAGAGTGTTTCATAACTGCTCTAGCAAAGGAAAGGTTCAACTCTGTGAGTTGAACACACACATCACAAAGCAGTTTCTGAGAATGCTTCTGTCCAGTTTTTATTGGAAGATATTCCCGCTTCTAACAAAGGCCTGAAAGAGCTCCAAATATCCACTTGTAGATGCTGCAAAAAGACTCTTTCCAAACTGCTCCATGAAAAGGAAGGTTCAACTCTGTGAGTTGAATGCACACATCATAAAGAAGTTTCAAAGAATGCTTCTGTCTAGGTTTTATGTGAAGATATTTCCTTTTCCACCATAGGCCTCAAAGCGCTCCAAATGAACACTTGCAGATTCTACAAAAAGAGTGTTTCAAAACTGCTCTTTCAAAAGAAGTGTTCAACTCTGTGAGTTGGATTCATACTTCACAAAGCAGTTTCACAGAACGCTTCTGTTTAGTTTTTATGGGAAGATATTTCCGTTTCCAACGAAGGCCTGAAAGGGCTCCAAATAACCACTTGCAGATTCTGCAGAAACACAGTTTCAAAACTGCTCTATCAAAAGGAAGGCTTATCTCTCCGAGCTGAATGCACACATCATAAAGAGGTTTCTGAGAATGCTTCTCCCTGGTTTATAAGTGAAGATATTTCCTTTTCCACTATAGGCCTCAAAGCGCTCCAAATGAACACTTGCAGATTCTACAAAAAGAGTGTTTCAAAACAGCTCTTTCAAAGGAAGTGTTCAACTCTGTGAGTTGGATTCATACTACACAAAGCAGTTTCACAGAACGCTTCTCTTTAGTTTTTATGGGAAGATATTCCCGTTTCCAACGAAGGCCTGAAAGGGCTCCAAATATCCACTTGCAGATTCTGCAAAAATAGAGTTTCAAAACTGCTCTGTTAAAAGGAAGGCTTATCTCTCTGAGTTGAATGCAGACATCATAAAGAGGTTTCTGAGAATGCTTCTGCCTGGTTTATATGTGAAGATATTTCCTTTTCCACCATAGGCCTCAAAGCGCTCCAAATGAACACTTGCAGATTCTACAAAAGGAGTGTTTCATAACTGCTCTAGCAAAGGAAAGGTTCAACTCTGTGAGTTGAACACACACATCACAAAGCAGTTTCTGAGAATGCTTCTGTCCAGTTTTTATTGGAAGATATTCCCGCTTCTAACAAAGGCCTGAAAGAGCTCCAAATATCCACTTGCAGATGCTGCAAAAAGACTCTTTCCAAACTGCTCCATGAAAAGGAAGGTTCAACTCTGTGAGATGAATGCACACATCATAAAGAAGTTTCAAAGAATGCTTCTGTCTAGGTTTTATGTGAAGATATTTCCTTTTCCACCATAGGCCTCAAAGCGCTCCAAATGAACACTTGCAGATTCTACAAAAAGAGTGTTTCAAAACTGCTCTTTCAAAAGAAGTGTTCAACTCTGTGAGTTGGATTCATACTTAACAAAGCAGTTTCACAGAACGCTTCTGTTTAGTATTTATGGGAAGATATTCCCGTTTCCAACGAAGGCCTGAAAGGACTCCAAATATCCACTTGCAGATTCTGCAAAAACACAGTTTCAAAACTGCTCTATCAAAAGGAAGGCTTATCTCTCCGAGTTGAATGCACACATCATAAAGAGGTTTCTGAGAATGCTTCTGCCTGGTTTATAAGTGAAGATATTTCCTTTTCCACCATAGGCCTCAAAGCGCTCCAAATGAACACTTGCAGATTCTACAAAAAGAGTGTTTCAAAACAGCTCTTTCAAAGGAAGTGTTCAACTCTGTGAGTTGGATTCATACTACACAAAGCAGTTTCACAGAACGCTTCTGTTTAGTTTTTATGGGAAGATATTCCCGTTTCCAACGAAGGCCTGAAAGGGCTCCAAATATCCACTTGCAAATTCTGCAAAAATAGAGTTTCAAAACTGCTCTGTCAAAAGGAAGGCTTATCTCTCTGAGTTGAATGCAGACATCATAAAGAGGTTTCTGAGAATGCTTCTGCCTGGTTTATATGTGAAGATATTTCCTTTTCCACCATAGGCCTCAAAGCGCTCCAAATGAACACTTGCAGATTCTACAAAAGGAGTGTTTCATAACTGCTCTAGCAAAGGAAAGGTTCAACTCTGTGAGTTGAACACACACATCACAAAGCAGTTTCTGAGAATGCTTCTGTCCAGTTTTTATTGGAAGATATTCCCGCTTCTAACAAAGGCCTGAAAGAGCTCCAAATATCCACTTGCAGATGCTGCAAAAAGACTCTTTCCAAACTGCTCCATGAAAAGGAAGGTTCAACTCTGTGAGATGAATGCACACATCATAAAGAAGTTTCAAAGAATGCTTCTGTCTAGGTTTTATGTGAAGATATTTCCTTTTCCACCATAGGCCTCAAAGCGCTCCAAATGAACACTTGCAGATTCTACAAAAAGAGTGTTTCAAAACTGCTCTTTCAAAAGAAGTGTTCAACTCTGTGAGTTGGATTCATACTTCACAAAGCAGTTTCACAGAACGCTTCTGTTTAGTATTTATGGGAAGATATTCCCGTTTCCAACGAAGGCCTGAAAGGACTCCAAATATCCACTTGCAGATTCTGCAAAAACACAGTTTCAAAACTGCTCTATCAAAAGGAAGGCTTATCTCTCCGAGTTGAATGCACACATCATAAAGAGGTTTCTGAGAATGCTTCTGCCTGGTTTATAAGTGAAGATATTTCCTTTTCCACCATAGGCCTCAAAGCGCTCCAAATGAACACTTGCAGATTCTACAAAAAGAGTGTTTCAAAACAGCTCTTTCAAAGGAAGTGTTCAACTCTGTGAGTTGGATTCATACTACACAAAGCAGTTTCACAGAACGCTTCTGTTTAGTTTTTATGGGAAGATATTCCCGTTTCCAACGAAGGCCTGAAAGGGCTCCAAATATCCACTTGCAAATTCTGCAAAAATAGAGTTTCAAAACTGCTCTGTCAAAAGGAAGGCTTATCTCTCTGAGTTGAATGCAGACATCATAAAGAGGTTTCTGAGAATGCTTCTGCCTGGTTTATATGTGAAGATATTTCCTTTTCCACCATAGGCCTCAAGGCGCTCCAAATGAACACTTGCAGATTCTACAAAAAGAGTGTTTCATAACTGCTCTAGCAAAGGAAAGGTTCAACTCTGTGAGTTGAACACACACATCACAAAGCAGTTTCTGAGAATGCTTCTGTCCAGTTTTTATTGGAAGATATTCCCGCTTCTAACAAAGGCCTGAAAGAGCTCCAAATATCCACTTGTAGATGCTGCAAAAAGACTCTTTCCAAACTGCTCCATGAAAAGGAAGGTTCAACTCTGTGAGTTGAATGCACACATCATAAAGAAGTTTCAAAGAATGCTTCTGTCTAGGTTTTATGTGAAGATATTTCCTTTTCCACCATAGGCCTCAAAGCGCTCCAAATGAACACTTGCAGATTCTACAAAAAGAGTGTTTCAAAACTGCTCTTTCAAAAGAAGTGTTCAACTCTGTGAGTTGGATTCATACTTCACAAAGCAGTTTCACAGAACGCTTCTGTTTAGTTTTTATGGGAAGATATTCCCGTTTCCAACGAAGGCCTGAAAGGGCTCCAAATAACCACTTGCAGATTCTGCAGAAACACAGTTTCAAAACTGCTCTATCAAAAGGAAGGCTTATCTCTCCGAGCTGAATGCACACATCATAAAGAGGTTTCTGAGAATGCTTCTCCCTGGTTTATAAGTGAAGATATTTCCTTTTCCAATATAGGCCTAAAAGCGCTCCAAATGAACACTTGCAGATTCTACAAAAAGAGTGTTTCAAAACAGCTCTTTCAAAGGAAGTGTTCAACTCTGTGAGTTGGATTCATACTACACAAAGCAGTTTCACAGAACGCTTCTCTTTAGTTTTTATGGGAAGATATTCCCGTTTCCAACGAAGGCCTGAAAGGGCTCCAAATATCCACTTGCAGATTCTGCAAAAATAGAGTTTCAAAACTGCTCTGTTAAAAGGAAGGCTTATCTCTCTGAGTTGAATGCAGACATCATAAAGAGGTTTCTGAGAATGCTTCTGCCTGGTTTATATGTGAAGATATTTCCTTTTCCACCATAGGCCTCAAAGCGCTCCAAATGAACACTTGCAGATTCTACAAAAGGAGTGTTTCATAACTGCTCTAGCAAAGGAAAGGTTCAACTCTGTGAGTTGAACACACACATCACAAAGCAGTTTCTGAGAATGCTTCTGTCCAGTTTTTATTGGAAGATATTCCCGCTTCTAACAAAGGCCTGAAAGAGCTCCAAATATCCACTTGCAGATGCTGCAAAAAGACTCTTTCCAAACTGCTCCATGAAAAGGAAGGTTCAACTCTGTGAGATGAATGCACACATCATAAAGAAGTTTCAAAGAATGCTTCTGTCTAGGTTTTATGTGAAGATATTTCCTTTTCCACCATAGGCCTCAAAGCGCTCCAAATGAACACTTGCAGATTCTACAAAAAGAGTGTTTCAAAACTGCTCTTTCAAAAGAAGTGTTCAACTCTGTGAGTTGGATTCATACTTAACAAAGCAGTTTCACAGAACGCTTCTGTTTAGTATTTATGGGAAGATATTCCCGTTTCCAACGAAGGCCTGAAAGGACTCCAAATATCCACTTGCAGATTCTGCAAAAACACAGTTTCAAAACTGCTCTATCAAAAGGAAGGCTTATCTCTCCGAGTTGAATGCACACATCATAAAGAGGTTTCTGAGAATGCTTCTGCCTGGTTTATAAGTGAAGATATTTCCTTTTCCACCATAGGCCTCAAAGCGCTCCAAATGAACACTTGCAGATTCTACAAAAAGAGTGTTTCAAAACAGCTCTTTCAAAGGAAGTGTTCAACTCTGTGAGTTGGATTCATACTACACAAAGCAGTTTCACAGAACGCTTCTGTTTAGTTTTTATGGGAAGATATTCCCGTTTCCAACGAAGGCCTGAAAGGGCACCAAATATCCACTTGCAAATTCTGCAAAAATAGAGTTTCAAAACTGCTCTGTCAAAAGGAAGGCTTATCTCTCTGAGTTAAATGCAGACATCATAAAGAGGTTTCTGAGAATGCTTCTGCCTGGTTTATATGTGAAGATATTTCCTTTTCCACCATAGGCCTCAAAGCGCTCCAAATGAACACTTGCAGATTCTACAAAAGGAGTGTTTCATAACTGCTCTAGCAAAGGAAAGGTTCAACTCTGTGAGTTGAACACACACATCACAAAGCAGTTTCTGAGAATGCTTCTGTCCAGTTTTTATTGGAAGATATTCCCGCTTCTAACAAAGGCCTGAAAGAGCTCCAAATATCCACTTGCAGATGCTGCAAAAAGACTCTTTCCAAACTGCTCCATGAAAAGGAAGGTTCAACTCTGTGAGATGAATGCACACATCATAAAGAAGTTTCAAAGAATGCTTCTGTCTAGGTTTTATGTGAAGATATTTCCTTTTCCACCATAGGCCTCAAAGCGCTCCAAATGAACACTTGCAGATTCTACAAAAAGAGTGTTTCAAAACTGCTCTTTCAAAAGAAGTGTTCAACTCTGTGAGTTGGATTCATACTTCACAAAGCAGTTTCACAGAACGCTTCTGTTTAGTATTTATGGGAAGATATTCCCGTTTCCAACGAAGGCCTGAAAGGACTCCAAATATCCACTTGCAGATTCTGCAAAAACACAGTTTCAAAACTGCTCTATCAAAAGGAAGGCTTATCTCTCCGAGTTGAATGCACACATCATAAAGAGGTTTCTGAGAATGCTTCTGCCTGGTTTATAAGTGAAGATATTTCCTTTTCCACCATAGGCCTCAAAGCGCTCCAAATGAACACTTGCAGATTCTACAAAAAGAGTGTTTCAAAACAGCTCTTTCAAAGGAAGTGTTCAACTCTGTGAGTTGGATTCATACTACACAAAGCAGTTTCACAGAACGCTTCTGTTTAGTTTTTATGGGAAGATATTCCCGTTTCCAACGAAGGCCTGAAAGGGCTCCAAATATCCACTTGCAAATTCTGCAAAAATAGAGTTTCAAAACTGCTCGGTCAAAAGGAAGGCTTATCTCTCTGAGTTGAATGCAGACATCATAAAGAGGTTTCTGAGAATGCTTCTGCCTGGTTTATATGTGAAGATATTTCCTTTTCCACCATAGGCCTCAAGGCGCTCCAAATGAACACTTGCAGATTCTACAAAAAGAGTGTTTCATAACTGCTCTAGCAAAGGAAAGGTTCAACTCTGTGAGTTGAACACACACATCACAAAGCAGTTTCTGAGAATGCTTCTGTCCAGTTTTTATTGGAAGATATTCCCGCTTCTAACAAAGGCCTGAAAGAGCTCCAAATATCCACTTGTAGATGCTGCAAAAAGACTCTTTCCAAACTGCTCCATGAAAAGGAAGGTTCAACTCTGTGAGTTGAATGCACACATCATAAAGAAGTTTCAAAGAATGCTTCTGTCTAGGTTTTATGTGAAGATATTTCCTTTTCCACCATAGGCCTCAAAGCGCTCCAAATGAACACTTGCAGATTCTACAAAAAGAGTGTTTCAAAACTGCTCTTTCAAAAGAAGTGTTCAACTCCGTGAGTTGGATTCATACTTCACAAAGCAGTTTCACAGAACGCTTCTGTTTAGTTTTTATGGGAAGATATTCCCGTTTCCAACGAAGGCCTGAAAGGGCTCCAAATAACCACTAGCAGATTCTGCAGAAACACAGTTTCAAAACTGCTCTATCAAAAGGAAGGCTTATCTCTCCGAGCTGAATGCACACATCATAAAGAGGTTTCTGAGAATGCTTCTCCCTGGTTTATAAGTGAAGATATTTCCTTTTCCACTATAGGCCTCAAAGCGCTCCAAATGAACACTTGCAGATTCTACAAAAAGAGTGTTTCAAAACAGCTCTTTCAAAGGAAGTGTTCAACTCTGTGAGTTGGATTCATACTACACAAAGCAGTTTCACAGAACGCTTCTCTTTAGTTTTTATGGGAAGATATTCCCGTTTCCAACGAAGGCCTGAAAGGGCTCCAAATATCCACTTGCAGATTCTGCAAAAATAGAGTTTCAAAACTGCTCTGTTAAAAGGAAGGCTTATCTCTCTGAGTTGAATGCAGACATCATAAAGAGGTTTCTGAGAATGCTTCTGCCTGGTTTATATGTGAAGATATTTCCTTTTCCACCATAGGCCTCAAAGCGCTCCAAATGAACACTTGCAGATTCTACAAAAGGAGTGTTTCATAACTGCTCTAGCAAAGGAAAGGTTCAACTCTGTGAGTTGAACACACACATCACAAAGCAGTTTCTGAGAATGCTTCTGTCCAGTTTTTATTGGAAGATATTCCCGCTTCTAACAAAGGCCTGAAAGAGCTCCAAATATCCACTTGCAGATGCTGCAAAAAGACTCTTTCCAAACTGCTCCATGAAAAGGAAGGTTCAACTCTGTGAGATGAATGCACACATCATAAAGAAGTTTCAAAGAATGCTTCTGTCTAGGTTTTATGTGAAGATATTTCCTTTTCCACCATAGGCCTCAAAGCGCTCCAAATGAACACTTGCAGATTCTACAAAAAGAGTGTTTCAAAACTGCTCTTTCAAAAGAAGTGTTCAACTCTGTGAGTTGGATTCATACTTCACAAAGCAGTTTCACAGAACGCTTCTGTTTAGTATTTATGGGAAGATATTCCCGTTTCCAACGAAGGCCTGAAAGGACTCCAAATATCCACTTGCAGATTCTGCAAAAACACAGTTTCAAAACTGCTCTATCAAAAGGAAGGCTTATCTCTCCGAGTTGAATGCACACATCATAAAGAGGTTTCTGAGAATGCTTCTGCCTGGTTTATAAGTGAAGATATTTCCTTTTCCACCATAGGCCTCAAAGCGCTCCAAATGAACACTTGCAGATTCTACAAAAAGAGTGTTTCAAAACAGCTCTTTCCAAGGAAGTGTTCAACTCTGTGAGTTGGATTCATACTACACAAAGCAGTTTCACAGAACGCTTCTGTTTAGTTTTTATGGGAAGATATTCCCGTTTCCAACGAAGGCCTGAAAGGGCTCCAAATATCCACTTGCAAATTCTGCAAAAATAGAGTTTCAAAACTGCTCTGTCAAAAGGAAGGCTTATCTCTCTGAGTTGAATGCAGACATCATAAACAGGTTTCTGAGAATGCTTCTGCCTGGTTTATATGTGAAGATATTTCCTTTTCCACCATAGGCCTCAAAGCTCTCCAAATGAACACTTGCAGATTCTACAAAAGGAGTGTTTCATAACTGCTCTAGCAAAGGAAAGGTTCAACTCTGTGAGTTGAACACACACATCACAAAGCAGTTTCTGAGAATGCTTCTGTCCAGTTTTTATTGGAAGATATTCCCGCTTCTAACAAAGGCCTGAAAGAGCTCCAAATATCCACTTGCAGATGCTGCAAAAAGACTCTTTCCAAACTGCTCCATGAAAAGGAAGGTTCAACTCTGTGAGATGAATGCACACATCATAAAGAAGTTTCAAAGAATGCTTCTGTCTAGGTTTTATGTGAAGATATTTCCTTTTCCACCATAGGCCTCAAAGCGCTCCAAATGAACACTTGCAGATTCTACAAAAAGAGTGTTTCAAAACTGCTCTTTCAAAAGAAGTGTTCAACTCTGTGAGTTGGATTCATACTTCACAAAGCAGTTTCACAGAACGCTTCTGTTTAGTATTTATGGGAAGATATTCCCGTTTCCAACGAAGGCCTGAAAGGACTCCAAATATCCACTTGCAGATTCTGCAAAAACACAGTTTCAAAACTGCTCTATCAAAAGGAAGGCTTATCTCTCCGAGTTGAATGCACACATCATAAAGAGGTTTCTGAGAATGCTTCTGCCTGGTTTATAAGTGAAGATATTTCCTTTTCCACCATAGGCCTCAAAGCGCTCCAAATGAACACTTGCAGATTCTACAAAAAGAGTGTTTCAAAACAGCTCTTTCAAAGGAAGTGTTCAACTCTGTGAGTTGGATTCATACTACACAAAGCAGTTTCACAGAACGCTTCTGTTTAGTTTTTATGGGAAGATATTCCCGTTTCCAACGAAGGCCTGAAAGGGCTCCAAATATCCACTTGCAAATTCTGCAAAAATAGAGTTTCAAAACTGCTCTGTCAAAAGGAAGGCTTATCTCTCTGAGTTGAATGCAGACATCATAAAGAGGTTTCTGAGAATGCTTCTGCCTGGTTTATATGTGAAGAAATTTCCTTTTCCACCATAGGCCTCAAAGCGCTCCAAATGAACACTTGCAGATTCTACAAAAGGAGTGTTTCATAACTGCTCTAGCAAAGGAAAGGTTCAACTCTGTGAGTTGAACACACACATCACAAAGCAGTTTCTGAGAATGCTTCTGTCCAGTTTTTATTGGAAGATATTCCCGCTTCTAACAAAGGCCTGAAAGAGCTCCAAATATCCACTTGCAGATGCTGCAAAAAGACTCTTTCCAAACTGCTCCATGAAAAGGAAGGTTCAACTCTGTGAGATGAATGCACACATCATAAAGAAGTTTCAAAGAATGCTTCTGTCTAGGTTTTATGTGAAGATATTTCCTTTTCCACCATAGGCCTCAAAGCGCTCCAAATGAACACTTGCAGATTCTACAAAAAGAGTGTTTCAAAACTGCTCTTTCAAAAGAAGTGTTCAACTCTGTGAGTTGGATTCATACTTCACAAAGCAGTTTCACAGAACGCTTCTGTTTAGTATTTATGGGAAGATATTCCCGTTTCCAACGAAGGCCTGAAAGGACTCCAAATATCCACTTGCAGATTCTGCAAAA
Source organism: Pongo pygmaeus (assembly GCF_028885625.2). Taxonomy (NCBI): domain Eukaryota; kingdom Metazoa; phylum Chordata; class Mammalia; order Primates; family Hominidae; genus Pongo; species Pongo pygmaeus. The sequence goes on from NC_085930.1 coordinate 25,662,891, forward strand.
ACACAGTTTCAAAACTGCTCTATCAAAAGGAAGGCTTATCTCTCCGAGTTGAATGCACACATCATAAAGAGGTTTCTGAGAATGCTTCTGCCTGGTTTATAAGTGAAGATATTTCCTTTTCCACCATAGGCCTCAAAGCGCTCCAAATGAACACTTGCAGATTCTACAAAAAGAGTGTTTCAAAACAGCTCTTTCAAAGGAAGTGTTCAACTCTGTGAGTTGGATTCATACTACACAAAGCAGTTTCACAGAACGCTTCTGTTTAGTTTTTATGGGAAGATATTCCCGTTTCCAACGAAGGCCTGAAAGGGCTCCAAATATCCACTTGCAAATTCTGCAAAAATAGAGTTTCAAAACTGCTCGGTCAAAAGGAAGGCTTATCTCTCTGAGTTGAATGCAGACATCATAAAGAGGTTTCTGAGAATGCTTCTGCCTGGTTTATATGTGAAGATATTTCCTTTTCCACCATAGGCCTCAAGGCGCTCCAAATGAACACTTGCAGATTCTACAAAAAGAGTGTTTCATAACTGCTCTAGCAAAGGAAAGGTTCAACTCTGTGAGTTGAACACACACATCACAAAGCAGTTTCTGAGAATGCTTCTGTCCAGTTTTTATTGGAAGATATTCCCGCTTCTAACAAAGGCCTGAAAGAGCTCCAAATATCCACTTGTAGATGCTGCAAAAAGACTCTTTCCAAACTGCTCCATGAAAAGGAAGGTTCAACTCTGTGAGTTGAATGCACACATCATAAAGAAGTTTCAAAGAATGCTTCTGTCTAGGTTTTATGTGAAGATATTTCCTTTTCCACCATAGGCCTCAAAGCGCTCCAAATGAACACTTGCAGATTCTACAAAAAGAGTGTTTCAAAACTGCTCTTTCAAAAGAAGTGTTCAACTCCGTGAGTTGGATTCATACTTCACAAAGCAGTTTCACAGAACGCTTCTGTTTAGTTTTTATGGGAAGATATTCCCGTTTCCAACGAAGGCCTGAAAGGGCTCCAAATAACCACTTGCAGATTCTGCAGAAACACAGTTTCAAAACTGCTCTATCAAAAGGAAGGCTTATCTCTCCGAGCTGAATGCACACATCATAAAGAGGTTTCTGAGAATGCTTCTCCCTGGTTTATAAGTGAAGATATTTCCTTTTCCACTATAGGCCTCAAAGCGCTCCAAATGAACACTTGCAGATTCTACAAAAAGAGTGTTTCAAAACAGCTCTTTCAAAGGAAGTGTTCAACTCTGTGAGTTGGATTCATACTACACAAAGCAGTTTCACAGAACGCTTCTCTTTAGTTTTTATGGGAAGATATTCCCGTTTCCAACGAAGGCCTGAAAGGGCTCCAAATATCCACTTGCAGATTCTGCAAAAATAGAGTTTCAAAACTGCTCTGTTAAAAGGAAGGCTTATCTCTCTGAGTTGAATGCAGACATCATAAAGAGGTTTCTGAGAATGCTTCTGCCTGGTTTATATGTGAAGATATTTCCTTTTCCACCATAGGCCTCAAAGCGCTCCAAATGAACACTTGCAGATTCTACAAAAGGAGTGTTTCATAACTGCTCTAGCAAAGGAAAGGTTCAACTCTGTGAGTTGAACACACACATCACAAAGCAGTTTCTGAGAATGCTTCTGTCCAGTTTTTATTGGAAGATATTCCCGCTTCTAACAAAGGCCTGAAAGAGCTCCAAATATCCACTTGCAGATGCTGCAAAAAGACTCTTTCCAAACTGCTCCATGAAAAGGAAGGTTCAACTCTGTGAGATGAATGCACACATCATAAAGAAGTTTCAAAGAATGCTTCTGTCTAGGTTTTATGTGAAGATATTTCCTTTTCCACCATAGGCCTCAAAGCGCTCCAAATGAACACTTGCAGATTCTACAAAAAGAGTGTTTCAAAACTGCTCTTTCAAAAGAAGTGTTCAACTCTGTGAGTTGGATTCATACTTCACAAAGCAGTTTCACAGAACGCTTCTGTTTAGTATTTATGGGAAGATATTCCCGTTTCCAACGAAGGCCTGAAAGGACTCCAAATATCCACTTGCAGATTCTGCAAAAACACAGTTTCAAAACTGCTCTATCAAAAGGAAGGCTTATCTCTCCGAGTTGAATGCACACATCATAAAGAGGTTTCTGAGAATGCTTCTGCCTGGTTTATAAGTGAAGATATTTCCTTTTCCACCATAGGCCTCAAAGCGCTCCAAATGAACACTTGCAGATTCTACAAAAAGAGTGTTTCAAAACAGCTCTTTCCAAGGAAGTGTTCAACTCTGTGAGTTGGATTCATACTACACAAAGCAGTTTCACAGAACGCTTCTGTTTAGTTTTTATGGGAAGATATTCCCGTTTCCAACGAAGGCCTGAAAGGGCTCCAAATATCCACTTGCAAATTCTGCAAAAATAGAGTTTCAAAACTGCTGTGTCAAAAGGAAGGCTTATCTCTCTGAGTTGAATGCAGACATCATAAACAGGTTTCTGAGAATGCTTCTGCCTGGTTTATATGTGAAGATATTTCCTTTTCCACCATAGGCCTCAAAGCTCTCCAAATGAACACTTGCAGATTCTACAAAAGGAGTGTTTCATAACTGCTCTAGCAAAGGAAAGGTTCAACTCTGTGAGTTGAACACACACATCACAAAGCAGTTTCTGAGAATGCTTCTGTCCAGTTTTTATTGGAAGATATTCCCGCTTCTAACAAAGGCCTGAAAGAGCTCCAAATATCCACTTGCAGATGCTGCAAAAAGACTCTTTCCAAACTGCTCCATGAAAAGGAAGGTTCAACTCTGTGAGATGAATGCACACATCATAAAGAAGTTTCAAAGAATGCTTCTGTCTAGGTTTTATGTGAAGATATTTCCTTTTCCACCATAGGCCTCAAAGCGCTCCAAATGAACACTTGCAGATTCTACAAAAAGAGTGTTTCAAAACTGCTCTTTCAAAAGAAGTGTTCAACTCTGTGAGTTGGATTCATACTTCACAAAGCAGTTTCACAGAACGCTTCTGTTTAGTATTTATGGGAAGATATTCCCGTTTCCAACGAAGGCCTGAAAGGACTCCAAATATCCACTTGCAGATTCTGCAAAAACACAGTTTCAAAACTGCTCTATCAAAAGGAAGGCTTATCTCTCCGAGTTGAATGCACACATCATAAAGAGGTTTCTGAGAATGCTTCTGCCTGGTTTATAAGTGAAGATATTTCCTTTTCCACCATAGGCCTCAAAGCGCTCCAAATGAACACTTGCAGATTCTACAAAAAGAGTGTTTCAAAACAGCTCTTTCAAAGGAAGTGTTCAACTCTGTGAGTTGGATTCATACTACACAAAGCAGTTTCACAGAACGCTTCTCTTTAGTTTTTATGGGAAGATATTCCCGTTTCCAACGAAGGCCTGAAAGGGCTCCAAATATCCACTTGCAAATTCTGCAAAAATAGAGTTTCAAAACTGCTCTGTCAAAAGGAAGGCTTATCTCTCTGAGTTGAATGCAGACATCATAAAGAGGTTTCTGAGAATGCTTCTGCCTGGTTTATATGTGAAGATATTTCCTTTTCCACCATAGGCCTCAAGGCGCTCCAAATGAACACTTGCAGATTCTACAAAAAGAGTGTTTCATAACTGCTCTAGCAAAGGAAAGGTTCAACTCTGTGAGTTGAACACACACATCACAAAGCAGTTTCTGAGAATGCTTCTGTCCAGTTTTTATTGGAAGATATTCCCGCTTCTAACAAAGGCCTGAAAGAGCTCCAAATATCCACTTGTAGATGCTGCAAAAAGACTCTTTCCAAACTGCTCCATGAAAAGGAAGGTTCAACTCTGTGAGTTGAATGCACACATCATAAAGAAGTTTCAAAGAATGCTTCTGTCTAGGTTTTATGTGAAGATATTTCCTTTTCCACCATAGGCCTCAAAGCGCTCCAAATGAACACTTGCAGATTCTACAAAAAGAGTGTTTCAAAACAGCTCTTTCAAAAGAAGTGTTCAACTCTGTGAGTTGGATTCATACTTCACAAAGCAGTTTCACAGAACGCTTCTGTTTAGTTTTTATGGGAAGATATTCCCGTTTCCAACGAAGGCCTGAAAGGGCTCCAAATAACCACTTGCAGATTCTGCAGAAACACAGTTTCAAAACTGCTCTATCAAAAGGAAGGCTTATCTCTCCGAGCTGAATGCACACATCATAAAGAGGTTTCTGAGAATGCTTCTCCCTGGTTTATAAGTGAAGATATTTCCTTTTCCACTATAGGCCTCAAAGCGCTCCAAATGAACACTTGCAGATTCTACAAAAAGAGTGTTTCAAAACAGCTCTTTCAAAGGAAGTGTTCAACTCTGTGAGTTGGATTCATACTACACAAAGCAGTTTCACAGAACGCTTCTCTTTAGTTTTTATGGGAAGATATTCCCGTTTCCAACGAAGGCCTGAAAGGGCTCCAAATATCCACTTGCAGATTCTGCAAAAATAGAGTTTCAAAACTGCTCTGTTAAAAGGAAGGCTTATCTCTCTGAGTTGAATGCAGACATCATAAAGAGGTTTCTGAGAATGCTTCTGCCTGGTTTATATGTGAAGATATTTCCTTTTCCACCATAGGCCTCAAAGCGCTCCAAATGAACACTTGCAGATTCTACAAAAGGAGTGTTTCATAACTGCTCTAGCAAAGGAAAGGTTCAACTCTGTGAGTTGAACACACACATCACAAAGCAGTTTCTGAGAATGCTTCTGTCCAGTTTTTATTGGAAGATATTCCCGCTTCTAACAAAGGCCTGAAAGAGCTCCAAATATCCACTTGCAGATGCTGCAAAAAGACTCTTTCCAAACTGCTCCATGAAAAGGAAGGTTCAACTCTGTGAGATGAATGCACACATCATAAAGAAGTTTCAAAGAATGCTTCTGTCTAGGTTTTATGTGAAGATATTTCCTTTTCCACCATAGGCCTCAAAGCGCTCCAAATGAACACTTGCAGATTCTACAAAAAGAGTGTTTCAAAACTGCTCTTTCAAAAGAAGTGTTCAACTCTGTGAGTTGGATTCATACTTCACAAAGCAGTTTCACAGAACGCTTCTGTTTAGTATTTATGGGAAGATATTCCCGTTTCCAACGAAGGCCTGAAAGGACTCCAAATATCCACTTGCAGATTCTGCAAAAACACAGTTTCAAAACTGCTCTATCAAAAGGAAGGCTTATCTCTCCGAGTTGAATGCACACATCATAAAGAGGTTTCTGAGAATGCTTCTGCCTGGTTTATAAGTGAAGATATTTCCTTTTCCACCATAGGCCTCAAAGCGCTCCAAATGAACACTTGCAGATTCTACAAAAAGAGTGTTTCAAAACTGCTCTTTCAAAAGAAGTGTTCAACTCTGTGAGTTGGATTCATACTACACAAAGCAGTTTCACAGAACGCTTCTGTTTAGTTTTTATGGGAAGATATTACCGTTTCCAACGAAGGCCTGAAAGGGCTCCAAATAACCACTTGCAGATTCTGCAGAAACACAGTTTCAAAACTGCTCTATCAAAAGGAAGGCTTATCTCTCCGAGCTGAATGCACACATCATAAAGAGGTTTCTGAGAATGCTTCTCCCTGGTTTATAAGTGAAGATATTTCCTTTTCCACTATAGGCCTCAAAGCGCTCCAAATGAACACTTGCAGATTCTACAAAAAGAGTGTTTCAAAACAGCTCTTTCAAAGGAAGTGTTCAACTCTGTGAGTTGGATTCATACTACACAAAGCAGTTTCACAGAACGCTTCTCTTTAGTTTTTATGGGAAGATATTCCCGTTTCCAACGAAGGCCTGAAAGGGCTCCAAATATCCGCTTGCAGATTCTGCAAAAATAGAGTTTCAAAACTGCTCTGTTAAAAGGAAGGCTTATCTCTCTGAGTTGAAGGCAGACATCATAAAGAGGTTTCTGAGAATGCTTCTGCCTGGTTTATATGTGAAGATATTTCCTTTTCCACCATAGGCCTCAAAGCGCTCCAAATGAACACTTGCAGATTCTACAAAAGGAGTGTTTCATAACTGCTCTAGCAAAGGAAAGGTTCAACTCTGTGAGTTGAACACACACATCACAAAGCAGTTTCTGAGAATGCTTCTGTCCAGTTTTTATTGGAAGATATTCCCGCTTCTAACAAAGGCCTGAAAGAGCTCCAAATATCCACTTGTAGATGCTGCAAAAAGACTCTTTCCAAACTGCTCCATGAAAAGGAAGGTTCAACTCTGTGAGTTGAATGCACACATCATAAAGAAGTTTCAAAGAATGCTTCTGTCTAGGTTTTATGTGAAGATATTTCCTTTTCCACCATAGGCCTCAAAGCGCTCCAAATGAACACTTGCAGATTCTACAAAAAGAGTGTTTCAAAACTGCTCTTTCAAAAGAAGTGTTCAACTCTGTGAGTTGGATTCATACTTCACAAAGCAGTTTCACAGAACGCTTCTGTTTAGTATTTATGGGAAGATATTCCCGTTTCCAACGAAGGCCTGAAAGGACTCCAAATATCCACTTGCAGATTCTGCAAAAACACAGTTTCAAAACTGCTCTATCAAAAGGAAGGCTTATCTCTCCGAGTTGAATGCACACATCATAAAGAGGTTTCTGAGAATGCTTCTGCCTGGTTTATAAGTGAAGATATTTCCTTTTCCACCATAGGCCTCAAAGCGCTCCAAATGAACACTTGCAGATTCTACAAAAAGAGTGTTTCAAAACAGCTCTTTCAAAGGAAGTGTTCAACTCTGTGAGTTGGATTCATACTACACAAAGCAGTTTCACAGAACGCTTCTGTTTAGTTTTTATGGGAAGATATTCCCGTTTCCAACGAAGGCCTGAAAGGGCTCCAAATATCCACTTGAAAATTCTGCAAAAATAGAGTTTCAAAACTGCTCTGTCAAAAGGAAGGCTTATCTCTCTGAGTTGAATGCAGACATCATAAAGAGGTTTCTGAGAATGCTTCTGCCTGGTTTATATGTGAAGATATTTCCTTTTCCACCATAGGCCTCAAGGCGCTCCAAATGAACACTTGCAGATTCTACAAAAAGAGTGTTTCATAACTGCTCTAGCAAAGGAAAGGTTCAACTCTGTGAGTTGAACACACACATCACAAAGCAGTTTCTGAGAATGCTTCTGTCCAGTTTTTATTGGAAGATATTCCCGCTTCTAACAAAGGCCTGAAAGAGCTCCAAATATCCACTTGTAGATGCTGCAAAAAGACTCTTTCCAAACTGCTCCATGAAAAGGAAGGTTCAACTCTGTGAGTTGAATGCACACATCATAAAGAAGTTTCAAAGAATGCTTCTGTCTAGGTTTTATGTGAAGATATTTCCTTTTCCACCATAGGCCTCAAAGCGCTCCAAATGAACACTTGCAGATTCTACAAAAAGAGTGTTTCAAAACTGCTCTTTCAAAAGAAGTGTTCAACTCTGTGAGTTGGATTCATACTTCACAAAGCAGTTTCACAGAACGCTTCTGTTTAGTTTTTATGGGAAGATATTCCCGTTTCCAACGAAGGCCTGAAAGGGCTCCAAATAACCACTAGCAGATTCTGCAGAAACACAGTTTCAAAACTGCTCTATCAAAAGGAAGGCTTATCTCTCCGAGTTGAATGCACACATCATAAAGAGGTTTCTGAGAATGCTTCTGCCTGGTTTATAAGTGAAGATATTTCCTTTTCCACAATAGGCCTCAAAGCGCTCCAAATGAACACTTGCAGATTCTACAAAAAGAGTGTTTCAAAACAGCCCTTTCAAAAGAAGTGTTCAACTCTGTGAGTTGGATTCATACTACACAAAGCAGTTTCACAGAACGCTTCTGTTTAGTTTTTATGGGAAGATATTCCCGTTTCCAACGAAGGCCTGAAAGGGCTCCAAATATCCACTTGCAAATTCTGCAAAAATAGAGTTTCAAAACTGCTCGGTCAAAAGGAAGGCTTATCTCTCTGAGTTGAATGCAGACATCATAGAGAGGTTTCTGAGAATGCTTCTGCCTGGTTTATATGTGAAGATATTTCCTTTTCCACCATAGGCCTCAAAGCGCTCCAAATGAACACTTGCAGATTCTACAAAAAGAGTGTTTCATAACTGCTCTAGCAAAGGAAAGGTTCAACTCTGTGAGTTGAACACACACATCACAAAGCAGTTTCTGAGAATGCTTCTGTCCAGTTTTTATTGGAAGATATTCCCGCTTCTAACAAAGGCCTGAAAGAGCTCCAAATATCCACTTGTAGATGCTGCAAAAAGACTCTTTCCAAACTGCTCCATGAAAAGGAAGGTTCAACTCTGTGAGTTGAATGCACACATCATAAAGAAGTTTCAAAGAATGCTTCTGTCTAGGTTTTATGTGAAGATATTTCCTTTTCCACCATAGGCTTCAAAGCGCTCCAAATGAACACTTGCAGATTCTACAAAAAGAGTGTTTCAAAACTGCTCTTTCAAAAGAAGTGTTCAACTCTGTGAGTTGGATTCATACTTCACAAAGCAGTTTCACAGAACGCTTCTGTTTAGTATTTATGGGAAGATATTCCCGTTTCCAACGAAGGCCTGAAAGGACTCCAAATATCCACTTGCAGATTCTGCAAAAACACAGTTTCAAAACTGCTCTATCAAAAGGAAGGCTTATCTCTCCGAGTTGAATGCACACATCATAAAGAGGTTTCTGAGAATGCTTCTGCCTGGTTTATAAGTGAAGATATTTCCTTTTCCACTATAGGCCTCAAAGCGCTCCAAATGAACACTTGCAGATTCTAAAAAAAGAGTGTTTCAAAACAGCCCTTTCAAAGGAAGTGTTCAACTCTGTGAGTTGGATTCATACTACACAAAGCAGTTTCACAGAACGCTTCTGTTTAGTTTTTATGGGAAGATATTCCCGTTTCCAATGAAGGCCTGAAAGGGCTCCAAATATCCACTTGCAAATTCTGCAAAAATAGAGTTTCAAAACTGCTCTGTCAAAAGGAAGGCTTATCTCTCTGAGTTGAATGCAGACATCATAAAGAGGTTTCTGAGAATGCTTCTGCCTGGTTTATATGTGAAGATATTTCCTTTTCCACCATAGGCCTCAAAGCGCTCCAAATGAACACTTGCAGATTCTACAAAAAGAGTGTTTCATAACTGCTCTAGCAAAGGAAAGGTTCAACTCTGTGAGTTGAACACACACATCACAAAGCAGTTTCTGAGAATGCTTCTGTCCAGTTTTTATTGGAAGATATTCCTGCTTCTAACAAAGGCCTGAAAGAGCTCCAAATATCCACTTGTAGATGCTGCAAAAATACTCTTTCCAAACTGCTCCATGAAAAGGAAGGTTCAACTCTGTGAGTTGAATGCACACATCATAAAGAAGTTTCAAAGAATGCTTCTGTCTAGGTTTTATGTGAAGATATTTCCTTTTCCACCATAGGCTTCAAAGCGCTGAAAATGAACATTTGCAGATTCTACAAAAAGAGTGTTTCAAAACTGCTCTTTCAAAAGAAGTGTTCAACTCTGTGAGTTGGATTCATACTTCACAAAACAGCTTCACAGAACGCTTCTGTTTAGTTTTTATGGGAAGATATTCCCGTTTCCAACGAAGGCCTGAAAGGGCTCCAATTATCCACTTGCAGATTCTGCAAAAACACAGTTTCAAAACTGCTCTATCAAAAGGAAGGCTTATCTCTCCGAGTTGAATGCACACATCATAAAGAGGTTTCTGAGAATGCTTCTGCCTGGTTTATAAGTGAAGATATTTCCTTTTCCAACATAGGCCTCAAAGCGCTCCAAATGAACTCTTGCAGATTCTACAAAAAGAGTGTTTCAAAACAGCTCTTTCAAAGGAAGTGTTCAACTCTGTGAGTTGGATTCATACTACACAAAGCAGTTTCACAGAACGCTTCTGTTTAGTTTTTATGGGAAGATATTCCCGTTTCCAACGAAGGCCTGAAAGGGCTCCAAATATCCACTTGCAAATTCTGCAAAAATAGAGTTTCAAAACTGCTCTGTCAAAAGGAAGGCTTATCTCTCTGAGTTGAATGCAGACATCATAAAGAGGTTTCTGAGAATGCTTCTGCCTGGTTTATATGTGAAGATATTTCCTTTTCCACCATAGGCCTCAAGGCGCTCCAAATGAACACTTGCAGATTCTACAAAAAGAGTGTTTCATAACTGCTCTAGCAAAGGAAAGGTTCAACTCTGTGAGTTGAACACACACATCACAAAGCAGTTTCTGAGAATGCTTCTGTCCAGTTTTTATTGGAAGATATTCCCGCTTCTAACAAAGGCCTGAAAGAGCTCCAAATATCCACTTGTAGATGCTGCAAAAAGACTCTTTCCAAACTGCTCCATGAAAAGGAAGGTTCAACTCTGTGAGTTGAATGCACACATCATAAAGAAGTTTCAAAGAATGCTTCTGTCTAGGTTTTATGTGAAGATATTTCCTTTTCCACCATAGGCCTCAAAGCGCTCCAAATGAACACTTGCAGATTCTACAAAAAGAGTGTTTCAAAACTGCTCTTTCAAAAGAAGTGTTCAACTCTGTGAGTTGGATTCATACTTCACAAAGCAGTTTCACAGAACGCTTCTGTTTAGTTTTTATGGGAAGATATTCCCGTTTCCAACGAAGGCCTGAAAGGGCTCCAAATAACCACTTGCAGATTCTGCAGAAACACAGTTTCAAAACTGCTCTATCAAAAGGAAGGCTTATCTCTCCGAGCTGAATGCACACATCATAAAGAGGTTTCTGAGAATGCTTCTCCCTGGTTTATAAGTGAAGATATTTCCTTTTCCACCATAGGCCTCAAAGCGCTCCAAATGAACACTTGCTGATTCTACAAAAAGAGTGTTTCAAAACAGCTCTTTCAAAGGAAGTGTTCAACTCTGTGAGTTGGATTCATACTACACAAAGCAGTTTCACAGAACGCTTCTGTTTAGTTTTTATGGGAAGATATTCCCGTTTCCAACGAAGGCCTGAAATGGCTCCAAATATCCACTTGCAGATTCTGCAAAAATAGATTTTCAAAACTGCTCTGTTAAAAGGAAGGCTTATCTCTCTGAGTTGAATGCAGACATCATAAAGAGGTTTCTGAGAATGCTTCTGCCTGGTTTATATGTGAAGATATTTCCTTTTCCACCATAGGCCTCAAAGCGCTCCAAATGAACACTTGCAGATTCTACAAAAGGAGTGTTTCATAACTGCTCTAGCAAAGGAAAGGTTCAACTCTGTGAGTTGAACACACACATCACAAAGCAGTTTGTGAGAATGCTTCTGTCCAGTTTTTATTGGAAGATATTCCCGCTTCTAACAAAGGCCTGAAAGAGCTCCAAATATCCACTTGCAGATGCTGCAAAAAGACTCTTTCCAAACTGCTCCATGAAAAGGAAGGTTCAACTCTGTGAGATGAATGCACACATCATAAAGAAGTTTCAAAGAATGCTTCTGTCTAGGTTTTATGTGAAGATATTTCCTTTTCCACCATAGGCCTCAAAGCGCTCCAAATGAACACTTGCAGATTCTACAAAAAGAGTGTTTCAAAACTGCTCTTTCAAAAGAAGTGTTCAACTCTGTGAGTTGGATTCATACTTCACAAAGCAGTTTCACAGAACGCTTCTGTTTAGTATTTATGGGAAGATATTCCCGTTTCCAACGAAGGCCTGAAAGGACTCCAAATATCCACTTGCAGATTCTGCAAAAACACAGTTTCAAAACTGCTCTATCAAAAGGAAGGCTTATCTCTCCGAGTTGAATGCACACATCATAAAGAGGTTTCTGAGAATGCTTCTGCCTGGTTTATAAGTGAAGATATTTCCTTTTCCACTGTAGGCCTCAAAGCGCTCCAAATGAACACTTGCAGATTCTACAAAAAGAGTGTTTCAAAACAGCTCTTTCAAAGGAAGTGTTCAACTCTGTGAGTTGGATTCATACTACACAAAGCAGTTTCACAGAACGCTTCTGTTTAGTTTTTATGGGAAGATATTCCCGTTTCCAACGAAGGCCTGAAAGGGCTCCAAATATCCACTTGCAAATTCTGCAAAAATAGAGTTTCAAAACTGCTCGGTCAAAAGGAAGGCTTATCTCTCCGAGCTGAATGCACACATCATAAAGAGGTTTCTGAGAATGCTTCTCCCTGGTTTATAAGTGAAGATATTTCCTTTTCCACTATAGGCCTCAAAGCGCTCCAAATGAACACTTGCAGATTCTACAAAAAGAGTGTTTCAAAACAGCTCTTTCAAAGGAAGTGTTCAACTCTTTGAGTTGGATTCATACTACACAAAGCAGTTTCACAGAACGCTTCTGTTTAGTTTTTATGGGAAGATATTCCCGTTTCCAACGAAGGCCTGAAAGGGCTCCAAATATCCACTTGCAGATTCTGCAAAAATAGAGTTTCAAAACTGCTCTGTTAAAAGGAAGGCTTATCTCTCTGAGTTGAATGCAGACATCATAAAGAGGTTTCTGAGAATGCTTCTGCCTGGTTTATATGTGAAGATATTTCCTTTTCCACCATAGTCCTCAAAGCGCTCCAAATGAACACTTGCAGATTCTACAAAAGGAGTGTTTCATAACTGCTCTAGCAAAGGAAAGGTTCAACTCTGTGAGTTGAACACACACATCACAAAGCAGTTTCTGAGAATGCTTCTGTCCAGTTTTTATTGGAAGATATTCCCGCTTCTAACAAAGGCCTGAAAGAGCTCCAAATATCCACTTGCAGATGCTGCAAAAAGACTCTTTCCAAACTGCTCCATGAAAAGGAAGGTTCAACTCTGTGAGATGAATGCACACATCATAAAGAAGTTTCAAAGAATGCTTCTGTCTAGGTTTTATGTGAAGATATTTCCTTTTCCACCATAGGCCTCAAAGCGCTCCAAATGAACACTTGCAGATTCTACAAAAAGAGTGTTTCAAAACTGCTCTTTCAAAAGAAGTGTTCAACTCTGTGAGTTGGATTCATACTTCACAAAGCAGTTTCACAGAACGCTTCTGTTTAGTATTTATGGGAAGATATTCCCGTTTCCAACGAAGGCCTGAAAGGACTCCAAATATCCACTTGCAGATTCTGCAAAAACACAGTTTCAAAACTGCTCTATCAAAAGGAAGGCTTATCTCTCCGAGTTGAATGCACACATCATAAAGAGGTTTCTGAGAATGCTTCTGCCTGGTTTATAAGTGAAGATATTTCCTTTTCCACCATAGGCCTCAAAGCGCTCCAAATGAACACTTGCAGATTCTACAAAAAGAGTGTTTCAAAACAGCTCTTTCCAAGGAAGTGTTCAACTCTGTGAGTTGGATTCATACTACACAAAGCAGTTTCACAGAACGCTTCTGTTTAGTTTTTATGGGAAGATATTCCCGTTTCCAACGAAGGCCTGAAAGGGCTCCAAATATCCACTTGCAAATTCTGCAAAAATAGAGTTTCAAAACTGCTCTGTCAAAAGGAAGGCTTATCTCTCTGAGTTGAATGCAGACATCATAAACAGGTTTCTGAGAATGCTTCTGCCTGGTTTATATGTGAAGATATTTCCTTTTCCACCATAGGCCTCAAAGCTCTCCAAATGAACACTTGCAGATTCTACAAAAGGAGTGTTTCATAACTGCTCTAGCAAAGGAAAGGTTCAACTCTGTGAGTTGAACACACACATCACAAAGCAGTTTCTGAGAATGCTTCTGTCCAGTTTTTATTGGAAGATATTCCCGCTTCTAACAAAGGCCTGAAAGAGCTCCAAATATCCACTTGCAGATGCTGCAAAAAGACTCTTTCCAAACTGCTCCATGAAAAGGAAGGTTCAACTCTGTGAGATGAATGCACACATCATAAAGAAGTTTCAAAGAATGCTTCTGTCTAGGTTTTATGTGAAGATATTTCCTTTTCCACCATAGGCCTCAAAGCGCTCCAAATGAACACTTGCAGATTCTACAAAAAGAGTGTTTCAAAACTGCTCTTTCAAAAGAAGTGTTCAACTCTGTGAGTTGGATTCATACTTCACAAAGCAGTTTCACAGAACGCTTCTGTTTAGTATTTATGGGAAGATATTCCCGTTTCCAACGAAGGCCTGAAAGGACTCCAAATATCCACTTGCAGATTCTGCAAAAACACAGTTTCAAAACTGCTCTATCAAAAGGAAGGCTTATCTCTCCGAGTTGAATGCACACATCATAAAGAGGTTTCTGAGAATGCTTCTGCCTGGTTTATAAGTGAAGATATTTCCTTTTCCACCATAGGCCTCAAAGCGCTCCAAATGAACACTTGCAGATTCTACAAAAAGAGTGTTTCAAAACAGCTCTTTCAAAGGAAGTGTTCAACTCTGTGAGTTGGATTCATACTACACAAAGCAGTTTCACAGAACGCTTCTGTTTAGTTTTTATGGGAAGATATTCCCGTTTCCAACGAAGGCCTGAAAGGGCTCCAAATATCCACTTGCAAATTCTGCAAAAATAGAGTTTCAAAACTGCTCTGTCAAAAGGAAGGCTTATCTCTCTGAGTTGAATGCAGACATCATAAAGAGGTTTCTGAGAATGCTTCTGCCTGGTTTATATGTGAAGATATTTCCTTTTCCACCATAGGCCTCAAGGCGCTCCAAATGAACACTTGCAGATTCTACAAAAAGAGTGTTTCATAACTGCTCTAGCAAAGGAAAGGTTCAACTCTGTGAGTTGAACACACACATCACAAAGCAGTTTCTGAGAATGCTTCTGTCCAGTTTTTATTGGAAGATATTCCCGCTTCTAACAAAGGCCTGAAAGAGCTCCAAATATCCACTTGTAGATGCTGCAAAAAGACTCTTTCCAAACTGCTCCATGAAAAGGAAGGTTCAACTCTGTGAGTTGAATGCACACATCATAAAGAAGTTTCAAAGAATGCTTCTGTCTAGGTTTTATGTGAAGATATTTCCTTTTCCACCATAGGCCTCAAAGCGCTCCAAATGAACACTTGCAGATTCTACAAAAAGAGTGTTTCAAAACAGCTCTTTCAAAAGAAGTGTTCAACTCTGTCAGTTGGATTCATACTTCACAAAGCAGTTTCACAGAACGCTTCTGTTTAGTTTTTATGGGAAGATATTCCCGTTTCCAACGAAGGCCTGAAAGGGCTCCAAATAACCACTTGCAGATTCTGCAGAAACACAGTTTCAAAACTGCTCTATCAAAAGGAAGGCTTATCTCTCCGAGCTGAATGCACACATCATAAAGAGGTTTCTGAGAATGCTTCTCCCTGGTTTATAAGTGAAGATATTTCCTTTTCCACTATAGGCCTCAAAGCGCTCCAAATGAACACTTGCAGATTCTACAAAAAGAGTGTTTCAAAACAGCTCTTTCAAAGGAAGTGTTCAACTCTGTGAGTTGGATTCATACTACACAAAGCAGTTTCACAGAACGCTTCTCTTTAGTTTTTATGGGAAGATATTCCCGTTTCCAACGAAGGCCTGAAAGGGCTCCAAATATCCACTTGCAGATTCTGCAAAAATAGAGTTTCAAAACTGCTCTGTTAAAAGGAAGGCTTATCTCTCTGAGTTGAATGCAGACATCATAAAGAGGTTTCTGAGAATGCTTCTGCCTGGTTTATATGTGAAGATATTTCCTTTTCCACCATAGGCCTCAAAGCGCTCCAAATGAACACTTGCAGATTCTACAAAAGGAGTGTTTCATAACTGCTCTAGCAAAGGAAAGGTTCAACTCTGTGAGTTGAACACACACATCACAAAGCAGTTTCTGAGAATGCTTCTGTCCAGTTTTTATTGGAAGATATTCCCGCTTCTAACAAAGGCCTGAAAGAGCTCCAAATATCCACTTGCAGATGCTGCAAAAAGACTCTTTCCAAACTGCTCCATGAAAAGGAAGGTTCAACTCTGTGAGATGAATGCACACATCATAAAGAAGTTTCAAAGAATGCTTCTGTCTAGGTTTTATGTGAAGATATTTCCTTTTCCACCATAGGCCTCAAAGCGCTCCAAATGAACACTTGCAGATTCTACAAAAAGAGTGTTTCAAAACTGCTCTTTCAAAAGAAGTGTTCAACTCTGTGAGTTGGATTCATACTTCACAAAGCAGTTTCACAGAACGCTTCTGTTTAGTATTTATGGGAAGATATTCCCGTTTCCAACGAAGGCCTGAAAGGACTCCAAATATCCACTTGCAGATTCTGCAAAAACACAGTTTCAAAACTGCTCTATCAAAAGGAAGGCTTATCTCTCCGAGTTGAATGCACACATCATAAAGAGGTTTCTGAGAATGCTTCTGCCTGGTTTATAAGTGAAGATATTTCCTTTTCCACCATAGGCCTCAAAGCGCTCCAAATGAACACTTGCAGATTCTACAAAAAGAGTGTTTCAAAACTGCTCTTTCAAAGGAAGTGTTCAACTCTGTGAGTTGGATTCATACTACACAAAGCAGTTTCACAGAACGCTTCTGTTTAGTTTTTATGGGAAGATATTCCCGTTTCCAACGAAGGCCTGAAAGGGCTCCAAATATCCACTTGAAAATTCTGCAAAAATAGAGTTTCAAAACTGCTCTGTCAAAAGGAAGGCTTATCTCTCTGAGTTGAATGCAGACATCATAAAGAGGTTTCTGAGAATGCTTCTGCCTGGTTTATATGTGAAGATATTTCCTTTTCCACCATAGGCCTCAAGGCGCTCCAAATGAACACTTGCAGATTCTACAAAAAGAGTGTTTCATAACTGCTCTAGCAAAGGAAAGGTTCAACTCTGTGAGTTGAACACACACATCACAAAGCAGTTTCTGAGAATGCTTCTGTCCAGTTTTTATTGGAAGATATTCCCGCTTCTAACAAAGGCCTGAAAGAGCTCCAAATATCCACTTGTAGATGCTGCAAAAAGACTCTTTCCAAACTGCTCCATGAAAAGGAAGGTTCAACTCTGTGAGTTGAATGCACACATCATAAAGAAGTTTCAAAGAATGCTTCTGTCTAGGTTTTATGTGAAGATATTTCCTTTTCCACCATAGGCCTCAAAGCGCTCCAAATGAACACTTGCAGATTCTACAAAAAGAGTGTTTCAAAACTGCTCTTTCAAAAGAAGTGTTCAACTCTGTGAGTTGGATTCATACTTCACAAAGCAGTTTCACAGAACGCTTCTGTTTAGTTTTTATGGGAAGATATTCCCGTTTCCAACGAAGGCCTGAAAGGGCTCCAAATAACCACTAGCAGATTCTGCAGAAACACAGTTTCAAAACTGCTCTATCAAAAGGAAGGCTTATCTCTCCGAGTTGAATGCACACATCATAAAGAGGTTTCTGAGAATGCTTCTGCCTGGTTTATAAGTGAAGATATTTCCTTTTCCACAATAGGCCTCAAAGCGCTCCAAATGAACACTTGCAGATTCTACAAAAAGAGTGTTTCAAAACAGCCCTTTCAAAAGAAGTGTTCAACTCTGTGAGTTGGATTCATACTACACAAAGCAGTTTCACAGAACGCTTCTGTTTAGTTTTTATGGGAAGATATTCCCGTTTCCAACGAAGGCCTGAAAGGGCTCCAAATATCCACTTGCAAATTCTGCAAAAATAGAGTTTCAAAACTGCTCGGTCAAAAGGAAGGCTTATCTCTCTGAGTTGAATGCAGACATCATAAAGAGGTTTCTGAGAATGCTTCTGCCTGGTTTATATGTGAAGATATTTCCTTTTCCACCATAGGCCTCAAAGCGCTCCAAATGAACACTTGCAGATTCTACAAAAAGAGTGTTTCATAACTGCTCTAGCAAAGGAAAGGTTCAACTCTGTGAGTTGAACACACACATCACAAAGCAGTTTCTGAGAATGCTTCTGTCCAGTTTTTATTGGAAGATATTCCCGCTTCTAACAAAGGCCTGAAAGAGCTCCAAATATCCACTTGTAGATGCTGCAAAAAGACTCTTTCCAAACTGCTCCATGAAAAGGAAGGTTCAACTCTGTGAGTTGAATGCACACATCATAAAGAAGTTTCAAAGAATGCTTCTGTCTAGGTTTTATGTGAAGATATTTCCTTTTCCACCATAGGCTTCAAAGCGCTCCAAATGAACACTTGCAGATTCTACAAAAAGAGTGTTTCAAAACTGCTCTTTCAAAAGAAGTGTTCAACTCTGTGAGTTGGATTCATACTTCACAAAGCAGTTTCACAGAACGCTTCTGTTTAGTATTTATGGGAAGATATTCCCGTTTCCAACGAAGGCCTGAAAGGACTCCAAATATCCACTTGCAGATTCTGCAAAAACACAGTTTCAAAACTGCTCTATCAAAAGGAAGGCTTATCTCTCCGAGTTGAATGCACACATCATAAAGAGGTTTCTGAGAATGCTTCTGCCTGGTTTATAAGTGAAGATATTTCCTTTTCCACTATAGGCCTCAAAGCGCTCCAAATGAACACTTGCAGATTCTAAAAAAAGAGTGTTTCAAAACAGCCCTTTCAAAGGAAGTGTTCAACTCTGTGAGTTGGATTCATACTACACAAAGCAGTTTCACAGAACGCTTCTGTTTAGTTTTTATGGGAAGATATTCCCGTTTCCAACGAAGGCCTGAAAGGGCTCCAAATATCCACTTGCAAATTCTGCAAAAATAGAGTTTCAAAACTGCTCTGTCAAAAGGAAGGCTTATCTCTCTGAGTTGAATGCAGACATCATAAAGAGGTTTCTGAGAATGCTTCTGCCTGGTTTATATGTGAAGATATTTCCTTTTCCACCATAGGCCTCAAGGCGCTCCAAATGAACACTTGCAGATTCTACAAAAAGAGTGTTTCATAACTGCTCTAGCAAAGGAAAGGTTCAACTCTGTGAGTTGAACACACACATCACAAAGCAGTTTCTGAGAATGCTTCTGTCCAGTTTTTATTGGAAGATATTCCCGCTTCTAACAAAGGCCTGAAAGAGCTACAAATATCCACTTGTAGATGCTGCAAAAAGACTCTTTCCAAACTGCTCCATGAAAAGGAAGGTTCAACTCTGTGAGTTGAATGCACACATCATAAAGAAGTTTCAAAGAATGCTTCTGTCTAGGTTTTATGTGAAGATATTTCCTTTTCCACCATAGGCCTCAAAGCGCTCCAAATGAACACTTGCAGATTCTACAAAAAGAGTGTTTCAAAACAGCTCTTTCAAAAGAAGTGTTCAACTCTGTGAGTTGGATTCATACTTCACAAAGCAGTTTCACAGAACGCTTCTGTTTAGTTTTTATGGGAAGATATTCCCGTTTCCAACGAAGGCCTGAAAGGGCTCCAAATAACCACTTGCAGATTCTGCAGAAACACAGTTTCAAAACTGCTCTATCAAAAGGAAGGCTTATCTCTCCGAGCTGAATGCACACATCATAAAGAGGTTTCTGAGAATGCTTCTCCCTGGTTTATAAGTGAAGATATTTCCTTTTCCACTATAGGCCTCAAAGCGCTCCAAATGAACACTTGCAGATTCTACAAAAAGAGTGTTTCAAAACAGCTCTTTCAAAGGAAGTGTTCAACTCTGTGAGTTGGATTCATACTACACAAAGCAGTTTCACAGAACGCTTCTCTTTAGTTTTTATGGGAAGATATTCCCGTTTCCAACGAAGGCCTGAAAGGGCTCCAAATATCCACTTGCAGATTCTGCAAAAATAGAGTTTCAAAACTGCTCTGTTAAAAGGAAGGCTTATCTCTCTGAGTTGAATGCAGACATCATAAAGAGGTTTCTGAGAATGCTTCTGCCTGGTTTATATGTGAAGATATTTCCTTTTCCACCATAGGCCTCAAAGCGCTCCAAATGAACACTTGCAGATTCTACAAAAGGAGTGTTTCATAACTGCTCTAGCAAAGGAAAGGTTCAACTCTGTGAGTTGAACACACACATCACAAAGCAGTTTCTGAGAATGCTTCTGTCCAGTTTTTATTGGAAGATATTCCCGCTTCTAACAAAGGCCTGAAAGAGCTCCAAATATCCACTTGCAGATGCTGCAAAAAGACTCTTTCCAAACTGCTCCATGAAAAGGAAGGTTCAACTCTGTGAGATGAATGCACACATCATAAAGAAGTTTCAAAGAATGCTTCTGTCTAGGTTTTATGTGAAGATATTTCCTTTTCCACCATAGGCCTCAAAGCGCTCCAAATGAACACTTGCAGATTCTACAAAAAGAGTGTTTCAAAACTGCTCTTTCAAAAGAAGTGTTCAACTCTGTGAGTTGGATTCATACTTCACAAAGCAGTTTCACAGAACGCTTCTGTTTAGTATTTATGGGAAGATATTCCCGTTTCCAACGAAGGCCTGAAAGGACTCCAAATATCCACTTGCAGATTCTGCAAAAACACAGTTTCAAAACTGCTCTATCAAAAGGAAGGCTTATCTCTCCGAGTTGAATGCACACATCATAAAGAGGTTTCTGAGAATGCTTCTGCCTGGTTTATAAGTGAAGATATTTCCTTTTCCACCATAGGCCTCAAAGCGCTCCAAATGAACACTTGCAGATTCTACAAAAAGAGTGTTTCAAAACTGCTCTTTCAAAAGAAGTGTTCAACTCTGTGAGTTGGATTCATACTTCACAAAGCAGTTTCACAGAACGCTTCTGTTTAGTTTTTATGGGAAGATATTCCCGTTTCCAACGAAGGCCTGAAAGGGCTCCAAATAACCACTAGCAGATTCTGCAGAAACACAGTTTCAAAACTGCTCTATCAAAAGGAAGGCTTATCTCTCCGAGTTGAATGCACACATCATAAAGAGGTTTCTGAGAATGCTTCTGCCTGGTTTATAAGTGAAGATATTTCCTTTTCCACAATAGGCCTCAAAGCGCTCCAAATGAACACTTGCAGATTCTACAAAAAGAGTGTTTCAAAACAGCCCTTTCAAAAGAAGTGTTCAACTCTGTGAGTTGGATTCATACTACACAAAGCAGTTTCACAGAACGCTTCTGTTTAGTTTTTATGGGAAGATATTCCCGTTTCCAACGAAGGCCTGAAAGGGCTCCAAATATCCACTTGCAAATTCTGCAAAAATAGAGTTTCAAAACTGCTCGGTCAAAAGGAAGGCTTATCTCTCTGAGTTGAATGCAGACATCATAAAGAGGTTTCTGAGAATGCTTCTGCCTGGTTTATATGTGAAGATATTTCCTTTTCCACCATAGGCCTCAAAGCGCTCCAAATGAACACTTGCAGATTCTACAAAAAGAGTGTTTCATAACTGCTCTAGCAAAGGAAAGGTTCAACTCTGTGAGTTGAACACACACATCACAAAGCAGTTTCTGAGAATGCTTCTGTCCAGTTTTAATTGGAAGATATTCCCGCTTCTAACAAAGGCCTGAAAGAGCTCCAAATATCCACTTGTAGATGCTGCAAAAAGACTCTTTCCAAACTGCTCCATGAAAAGGAAGGTTCAACTCTGTGAGTTGAATGCACACATCATAAAGAAGTTTCAAAGAATGCTTCTGTCTAGGTTTTATGTGAAGATATTTCCTTTTCCACCATAGGCTTCAAAGCGCTCCAAATGAACACTTGCAGATTCTACAAAAAGAGTGTTTCAAAACTGCTCTTTCAAAAGAAGTGTTCAACTCTGTGAGTTGGATTCATACTTCACAAAGCAGTTTCACAGAACGCTTCTGTTTAGTATTTATGGGAAGATATTCCCGTTTCCAACGAAGGCCTGAAAGGACTCCAAATATCCACTTGCAGATTCTGCAAAAACACAGTTTCAAAACTGCTCTATCAAAAGGAAGGCTTATCTCTCCGAGTTGAATGCACACATCATAAAGAGGTTTCTGAGAATGCTTCTGCCTGGTTTATAAGTGAAGATATTTCCTTTTCCACTATAGGCCTCAAAGCGCTCCAAATGAACACTTGCAGATTCTAAAAAAAGAGTGTTTCAAAACAGCCCTTTCAAAGGAAGTGTTCAACTCTGTGAGTTGGATTCATACTACACAAAGCAGTTTCACAGAACGCTTCTGTTTAGTTTTTATGGGAAGATATTCCCGTTTCCAACGAAGGCCTGAAAGGGCTCCAAATATCCACTTGCAAATTCTGCAAAAATAGAGTTTCAAAACTGCTCTGTCAAAAGGAAGGCTTATCTCTCTGAGTTGAATGCAGACATCATAAAGAGGTTTCTGAGAATGCTTCTGCCTGGTTTATATGTGAAGATATTTCCTTTTCCACCATAGGCCTCAAAGCGCTCCAAATGAACACTTGCAGATTCTACAAAAAGAGTGTTTCATAACTGCTCTAGCAAAGGAAAGGTTCAACTCTGTGAGTTGAACACACACATCACAAAGCAGTTTCTGAGAATGCTTCTGTCCAGTTTTTATTGGAAGATATTCCTGCTTCTAACAAAGGCCTGAAAGAGCTCCAAATATCCACTTGTAGATGCTGCAAAAAGACTCTTTCCAAACTGCTCCATGAAAAGGAAGGTTCAACTCTGTGAGTTGAATGCACACATCATAAAGAAGTTTCAAAGAATGCTTCTGTCTAGGTTTTATGTGAAGATATTTCCTTTTCCACCATAGGCTTCAAAGCGCTGAAAATGAACATTTGCAGATTCTACAAAAAGAGTGTTTCAAAACTGCTCTTTCAAAAGAAGTGTTCAACTCTGTGAGTTGGATTCATACTTCACAAAACAGCTTCACAGAACGCTTCTGTTTAGTTTTTATGGGAAGATATTCCCGTTTCCAACGAAGGCCTGAAAGGGCTCCAATTATCCACTTGCAGATTCTGCAAAAACACAGTTTCAAAACTGCTCTATCAAAAGGAAGGCTTATCTCTCCGAGTTGAATGCACACATCATAAAGAGGTTTCTGAGAATGCTTCTGCCTGGTTTATAAGTGAAGATATTTCCTTTTCCACCATAGGCCTCAAAGCGCTCCAAATGAACACTTGCTGATTCTACAAAAAGAGTGTTTCAAAACAGCTCTTTCAAAGGAAGTGTTCAACTCTGTGAGTTGGATTCATACTACACAAAGCAGTTTCACAGAACGCTTCTGTTTAGTTTTTATGGGAAGATATTCCCGTTTCCAACGAAGGCCTGAAATGGCTCCAAATATCCACTTGCAGATTCTGCAAAAATAGAGTTTCAAAACTGCTCTGTTAAAAGGAAGGCTTATCTCTCTGAGTTGAATGCAGACATCATAAAGAGGTTTCTGAGAATGCTTCTGCCTGGTTTATATGTGAAGATATTTCCTTTTCCACCATAGGCCTCAAAGCGCTCCAAATGAACACTTGCAGATTCTACAAAAGGAGTGTTTCATAACTGCTCTAGCAAAGGAAAGGTTCAACTCTGTGAGTTGAACACACACATCACAAAGCAGTTTGTGAGAATGCTTCTGTCCAGTTTTTATTGGAAGATATTCCCGCTTCTAACAAAGGCCTGAAAGAGCTCCAAATATCCACTTGCAGATGCTGCAAAAAGACTCTTTCCAAACTGCTCCATGAAAAGGAAGGTTCAACTCTGTGAGATGAATGCACACATCATAAAGAAGTTTCAAAGAATGCTTCTGTCTAGGTTTTATGTGAAGATATTTCCTTTTCCACCATAGGCCTCAAAGCGCTCCAAATGAACACTTGCAGATTCTACAAAAAGAGTGTTTCAAAACTGCTCTTTCAAAAGAAGTGTTCAACTCTGTGAGTTGGATTCATACTTCACAAAGCAGTTTCACAGAACGCTTCTGTTTAGTATTTATGGGAAGATATTCCCGTTTCCAACGAAGGCCTGAAAGGACTCCAAATATCCACTTGCAGATTCTGCAAAAACACAGTTTCAAAACTGCTCTATCAAAAGGAAGGCTTATCTCTCCGAGTTGAATGCACACATCATAAAGAGGTTTCTGAGAATGCTTCTGCCTGGTTTATAAGTGAAGATATTTCCTTTTCCACCATAGGCCTCAAAGCGCTCCAAATGAACACTTGCAGATTCTACAAAAAGAGTGTTTCAAAACAGCTCTTTCAAAGGAAGTGTTCAACTCTGTGAGTTGGATTCATACTACACAAAGCAGTTTCACAGAACGCTTCTGTTTAGTTTTTATGGGAAGATATTCCCGTTTCCAACGAAGGCCTGAAAGGGCTCCAAATATCCACTTGCAAATTCTGCAAAAATAGAGTTTCAAAACTGCTCTGTCAAAAGGAAGGCTTATCTCTCTGAGTTGAATGCAGACATCATAAAGAGGTTTCTGAGAATGCTTCTGCCTGGTTTATATGTGAAGATATTTCCTTTTCCACCATAGGCCTCAAGGCGCTCCAAATGAACACTTGCAGATTCTACAAAAAGAGTGTTTCATAACTGCTCTAGCAAAGGAAAGGTTCAACTCTGTGAGTTGAACACACACATCACAAAGCAGTTTCTGAGAATGCTTCTGTCCAGTTTTTATTGGAAGATATTCCCGCTTCTAACAAAGGCCTGAAAGAGCTCCAAATATCCACTTGTAGATGCTGCAAAAAGACTCTTTCCAAACTGCTCCATGAAAAGGAAGGTTCAACTCTGTGAGTTGAATGCACACATCATAAAGAAGTTTCAAAGAATGCTTCTGTCTAGGTTTTATGTGAAGATATTTCCTTTTCCACCATAGGCCTCAAAGCGCTCCAAATGAACACTTGCAGATTCTACAAAAAGAGTGTTTCAAAACTGCTCTTTCAAAAGAAGTGTTCAACTCTGTGAGTTGGATTCATACTTCACAAAGCAGTTTCACAGAACGCTTCTGTTTAGTTTTTATGGGAAGATATTCCCGTTTCCAACGAAGGCCTGAAAGGGCTCCAAATAACCACTTGCAGATTCTGCAGAAACACAGTTTCAAAACTGCTCTATCAAAAGGAAGGCTTATCTCTCCGAGCTGAATGCACACATCATAAAGAGGTTTCTGAGAATGCTTCTCCCTGGTTTATAAGTGAAGATATTTCCTTTTCCACTATAGGCCTCAAAGCGCTCCAAATGAACACTTGCAGATTCTACAAAAAGAGTGTTTCAAAACAGCTCTTTCAAAGGAAGTGTTCAACTCTGTGAGTTGGATTCATACTACACAAAGCAGTTTCACAGAACGCTTCTCTTTAGTTTTTATGGGAAGATATTCCCGTTTCCAACGAAGGCCTGAAAGGGCTCCAAATATCCACTTGCAGATTCTGCAAAAATAGAGTTTCAAAACTGCTCTGTGAAAAGGAAGGCTTATCTCTCTGAGTTGAATGCAGACATCATAAAGAGGTTTCTGAGAATGCTTCTGCCTGGTTTATATGTGAAGATATTTCCTTTTCCACCATAGGCCTCAAAGCGCTCCAAATGAACACTTGCAGATTCTACAAAAAGAGTGTTTCATAACTGCTCTAGCAAAGGAAAGGTTCAACTCTGTGAGTTGAACACACACATCACAAAGCAGTTTCTGAGAATGCTTCTGTCCAGTTTTTATTGGAAGATATTCCCGCTTCTAACAAAGGCCTGAAAGAGCTCCAAATATCCACTTGCAGATGCTGCAAAAAGACTCTTTCCAAACTGCTCCATGAAAAGGAAGGTTCAACTCTGTGAGATGAATGCACACATCATAAAGAAGTTTCAAAGAATGCTTCTGTCTAGGTTTTATGTGAAGATATTTCCTTTTCCACCATAGGCCTCAAAGCCCTCCAAATGAACACTTGCAGATTCTACAAAAAGAGTGTTTCAAAACTGCTCTTTCAAAAGAAGTGTTCAACTCTGTGAGTTGGATTCATACTTCACAAAGCAGTTTCACAGAACGCTTCTGTTTAGTATTTATGGGAAGATATTCCCGTTTCCAACGAAGGCCTGAAAGGACTCCAAATATCCACTTGCAGATTCTGCAAAAACACAGTTTCAAAACTGCTCTATCAAAAGGAAGGCTTATCTCTCCGAGTTGAATGCACACATCATAAAGAGGTTTCTGAGAATGCTTCTGCCTGGTTTATAAGTGAAGATATTTCCTTTTCCACCATAGGCCTCAAAGCGCTCCAAATGAACACTTGCAGATTCTACAAAAAGAGTGTTTCAAAACAGCTCTTTCAAAGGAAGTGTTCAACTCTGTGAGTTGGATTCATACTACACAAAGCAGTTTCACAGAACGCTTCTGTTTAGTTTTTATGGGAAGATATTCCCGTTTCCAACGAAGGCCTGAAAGGGCTCCAAATATCCACTTGCAAATTCTGCAAAAATAGAGTTTCAAAACTGCTCTGTCAAAAGGAAGGCTTATCTCTCTGAGTTGAATGCAGACATCATAAAGAGGTTTCTGAGAATGCTTCTGCCTGGTTTATATGTGAAGATATTTCCTTTTCCACCATAGGCCTCAAGGCGCTCCAAATGAACACTAGCAGATTCTACAAAAAGAGTGTTTCATAACTGCTCTAGCAAAGGAAAGGTTCAACTCTGTGAGTTGAACACACACATCACAAAGCAGTTTCTGAGAATGCTTCTGTCCAGTTTTTATTGGAAGATATTCCCGCTTCTAACAAAGGCCTGAAAGAGCTCCAAATATCCACTTGTAGATGCTGCAAAAAGACTCTTTCCAAACTGCTCCATGAAAAGGAAGGTTCAACTCTGTGAGTTGAATGCACACATCATAAAGAAGTTTCAAAGAATGCTTCTGTCTAGGTTTTATGTGAAGATATTTCCTTTTCCACCATAGGCCTCAAAGCGCTCCAAATGAACACTTGCAGATTCTACAAAAAGAGTGTTTCAAAACTGCTCTTTCAAAAGAAGTGTTCAACTCTGTGAGTTGGATTCATACTTCACAAAGCAGTTTCACAGAACGCTTCTGTTTAGTTTTTATGGGAAGATATTCCCGTTTCCAACGAAGGCCTGAAAGGGCTCCAAATAACCACTAGCAGATTCTGCAGAAACACAGTTTCAAAACTGCTCTATCAAAAGGAAGGCTTATCTCTCCGAGTTGAATGCACACATCATAAAGAGGTTTCTGAGAATGCTTCTGCCTGGTTTATAAGTGAAGATATTTCCTTTTCCACAATAGGCCTCAAAGCGCTCCAAATGAACACTTGCAGATTCTACAAAAAGAGTGTTTCAAAACAGCCCTTTCAAAGGAAGTGTTCAACTCTGTGAGTTGGATTCATACTACACAAAGCAGTTTCACAGAACGCTTCTGTTTAGTTTTTATGGGAAGATATTCCCGTTTCCAACGAAGGCCTGAAAGGGCTCCAAATATCCACTTGCAAATTCTGCAAAAATAGAGTTTCAAAACTGCTCGGTCAAAAGGAAGGCTTATCTCTCTGAGTTGAATGCAGACATCATAAAGAGGTTTCTGAGAATGCTTCTGCCTGGTTTATATGTGAAGATATTTCCTTTTCCTCCATAGGCCTCAAAGCGCTCCAAATGAACACTTGCAGATTCTACAAAAAGAGTGTTTCATAACTGCTCTAGCAAAGGAAAGGTTCAACTCTGTGAGTTGAACACACACATCACAAAGCAGTTTCTGAGAATGCTTCTGTCCAGTTTTTATTGGAAGATATTCCCGCTTCTAACAAAGGCCTGAAAGAGCTCCAAATATCCACTTGTAGATGCTGCAAAAAGACTCTTTCCAAACTGCTCCATGAAAAGGAAGGTTCAACTCTGTGAGTTGAATGCACACATCATAAAGAAGTTTCAAAGAATGCTTCTGTCTAGGTTTTATGTGAAGATATTTCCTTTTCCACCATAAGCTTCAAAGCGCTCCAAATGAACACTTGCAGATTCTACAAAAAGAGTGTTTCAAAACTGCTCTTTCAAAAGAAGTGTTCAACTCTGTGAGTTGGATTCATACTTCACAAAGCAGTTTCACAGAACGCTTCTGTTTAGTATTTATGGGAAGATATTCCCGTTTCCAACGAAGGCCTGAAAGGACTCCAAATATCCACTTGCAGATTCTGCAAAAACACAGTTTCAAAACTGCTCTATCAAAAGGAAGGCTTATCTCTCCGAGTTGAATGCACACATCATAAAGAGGTTTCTGAGAATGCTTCTGCCTGGTTTATAAGTGAAGATATTTCCTTTTCCACTATAGGCCTCAAAGCGCTCCAAATGAACACTTGCAGATTCTAAAAAAAGAGTGTTTCAAAACAGCCCTTTCAAAGGAAGTGTTCAACTCTGTGAGTTGGATTCATACTACACAAAGCAGTTTCACAGAACGCTTCTGTTTAGTTTTTATGGGAAGATATTCCCGTTTCCAACGAAGGCCTGAAAGGGCTCCAAATATCCACTTGCAAATTCTGCAAAAATAGAGTTTCAAAACTGCTCTGTCAAAAGGAAGGCTTATCTCTCTGAGTTGAATGCAGACATCATAAAGAGGTTTCTCAGAATGCTTCTGCCTGGTTTATATGTGAAGATATTTACTTTTCCACCATAGGCCTCAAAGCGCTCCAAATGAACACTTGCAGATTCTACAAAAAGAGTGTTTCATAACTGCTCTAGCAAAGGAAAGGTTCAACTCTGTGAGTTGAACACACACATCACAAAGCAGTTTCTGAGAATGCTTCTGTCCAGTTTTTATTGGAAGATATTCCTGCTTCTAACAAAGGCCTGAAAGAGCTCCAAATATCCACTTGTAGATGCTGCAAAAATACTCTTTCCAAACTGCTCCATGAAAAGGAAGGTTCAACTCTGTGAGTTGAATGCACACATCATAAAGAAGTTTCAAAGAATGCTTCTGTCTAGGTTTTATGTGAAGATATTTCCTTTTCCACCATAGGCCTCAAAGCGCTCCAAATGAACACTTGCAGATTCTACAAAAAGAGTGTTTCAAAACTGCTCTTTCAAAAGAAGTGTTCAACTCTGTGAGTTGGATTCACACTTCACAAAGCAGTTTCACAGAACGCTTCTGTTTAGTTTTTCTGGGAAGATATTCCCGTTTCCAACGAAGGCCTGAAAGGGCTCCAAATAACCACTTGCAGATTCTGCAGAAACACAGTTTCAAAACTGCTCTATCAAAAGGAAGGCTTATCTCTCCGAGCTGAATGCACACATCATAAAGTGGTTTCTGAGAATGCTTCTCGCTGGTTTATAAGTGAAGATATTTCCTTTTCCACTATAGGCCTCAAAGCGCTCCAAATGAACACTTGCAGATTCTACAAAAAGAGTGTTTCAAAACTGCTCTTTCAAAAGAAGTGTTCAACTCTGTGAGTTGGATTCATACTTCACAAAGCAGTTTCACAGAACGCTTCTGTTTAGTATTTATGGGAAGATATTCCCGTTTCCAACGAAGGCCTGAAAGGGCTCCAAATATCCACTTGCAAATTCTGCAAAAATAGAGTTTCAAAACTGCTCTGTCAAAAGGAAGGCTTATCTCTCTGAGTTGAATGCAGACATCATAAAGAGGTTTCTGAGAATGCTTCTGCCTGGTTTATATGTGAAGATATTTCCTTTTCCACCATAGGCCTCAAGGCGCTCCAAATGAACACTTGCAGATTCTACAAAAAGAGTGTTTCATAACTGCTCTAGCAAAGGAAAGGTTCAACTCTGTGAGTTGAACACACACATCACAAAGCAGTTTCTGAGAATGCTTCTGTCCAGTTTTTATTGGAAGATATTCCCGCTTCTAACAAAGGCCTGAAAGAGCTCCAAATATCCACTTGTAGATGCTGCAAAAAGACTCTTTCCAAACTGCTCCATGAAAAGGAAGGTTCAACTCTGTGAGTTGAATGCACACATCATAAAGAAGTTTCAAAGAATGCTTCTGTCTAGGTTTTATGTGAAGATATTTCCTTTTCCACCATAGGCCTCAAAGCGCTCCAAATGAACACTTGCAGATTCTACAAAAAGAGTGTTTCAAAACTGCTCTTTCAAAAGAAGTGTTCAACTCTGTGAGTTGGATTCATACTTCACAAAGCAGTTTCACAGAACGCTTCTGTTTAGTTTTTATGGGAAGATATTCCCGTTTCCAACGAAGGCCTGAAAGGGCTCCAAATAACCACTTGCAGATTCTGCAGAAACACAGTTTCAAAACTGCTCTATCAAAAGGAAGGCTTATCTCTCCGAGCTGAATGCACACATCATAAAGAGGTTTCTGAGAATGCTTCTCCCTGGTTCATAAGTGAAGATATTTCCTTTTCCACTATAGGCCTCAAAGCGCTCCAAATGAACACTTGCAGATTCTACAAAAAGAGTGTTTCAAAACAGCTCTTTCAAAGGAAGTGTTCAACTCTGTGAGTTGGATTCATACTACACAAAGCAGTTTCACAGAACGCTTCTCTTTAGTTTTTATGGGAAGATATTCCCGTTTCCAACGAAGGCCTGAAAGGGCTCCAAATATCCACTTGCAGATTCTGCAAAAATAGAGTTTCAAAACTGCTCTGTGAAAAGGAAGGCTTATCTCTCTGAGTTGAATGCAGACATCATAAAGAGGTTTCTGAGAATGCTTCTGCCTGGTTTATATGTGAAGATATTTCCTTTTCCACCATAGGCCTCAAAGCGCTCCAAATGAACACTTGCAGATTCTACAAAAAGAGTGTTTCATAACTGCTCTAGCAAAGGAAAGGTTCAACTCTGTGAGTTGAACACACACATCACAAAGCAGTTTCTGAGAATGCTTCTGTCCAGTTTTTATTGGAAGATATTCCCGCTTCTAACAAAGGCCTGAAAGAGCTCCAAATATCCACTTGCAGATGCTGCAAAAAGACTCTTTCCAAACTGCTCCATGAAAAGGAAGGTTCAACTCTGTGAGATGAATGCACACATCATAAAGAAGTTTCAAAGAATGCTTCTGTCTAGGTTTTATGTGAAGATATTTCCTTTTCCACCATAGGCCTCAAAGCCCTCCAAATGAACACTTGCAGATTCTACAAAAAGAGTGTTTCAAAACTGCTCTTTCAAAAGAAGTGTTCAACTCTGTGAGTTGGATTCATACTTCACAAAGCAGTTTCACAGAACGCTTCTGTTTAGTATTTATGGGAAGATATTCCCGTTTCCAACGAAGGCCTGAAAGGACTCCAAATATCCACTTGCAGATTCTGCAAAAACACAGTTTCAAAACTGCTCTATCAAAAGGAAGGCTTATCTCTCCGAGTTGAATGCACACATCATAAAGAGGTTTCTGAGAATGCTTCTGCCTGGTTTATAAGTGAAGATATTTCCTTTTCCACCATAGGCCTCAAAGCGCTCCAAATGAACACTTGCAGATTCTACAAAAAGAGTGTTTCAAAACAGCTCTTTCAAAGGAAGTGTTCAACTCTGTGAGTTGGATTCATACTACACAAAGCAGTTTCACAGAACGCTTCTGTTTAGTTTTTATGGGAAGATATTCCCGTTTCCAACGAAGGCCTGAAAGGGCTCCAAATATCCACTTGCAAATTCTGCAAAAATAGAGTTTCAAAACTGCTCTGTCAAAAGGAAGGCTTATCTCTCTGAGTTGAATGCAGACATCATAAAGAGGTTTCTGAGAATGCTTCTGCCTGGTTTATATGTGAAGATATTTCCTTTTCCACCATAGGCCTCAAGGCGCTCCAAATGAACACTAGCAGATTCTACAAAAAGAGTGTTTCATAACTGCTCTAGCAAAGGAAAGGTTCAACTCTGTGAGTTGAACACACACATCACAAAGCAGTTTCTGAGAATGCTTCTGTCCAGTTTTTATTGGAAGATATTCCCGCTTCTAACAAAGGCCTGAAAGAGCTCCAAATATCCACTTGTAGATGCTGCAAAAAGACTCTTTCCAAACTGCTCCATGAAAAGGAAGGTTCAACTCTGTGAGTTGAATGCACACATCATAAAGAAGTTTCAAAGAATGCTTCTGTCTAGGTTTTATGTGAAGATATTTCCTTTTCCACCATAGGCCTCAAAGCGCTCCAAATGAACACTTGCAGATTCTACAAAAAGAGTGTTTCAAAACTGCTCTTTCAAAAGAAGTGTTCAACTCTGTGAGTTGGATTCATACTTCACAAAGCAGTTTCACAGAACGCTTCTGTTTAGTTTTTATGGGAAGATATTCCCGTTTCCAACGAAGGCCTGAAAGGGCTCCAAATAACCACTAGCAGATTCTGCAGAAACACAGTTTCAAAACTGCTCTATCAAAAGGAAGGCTTATCT
This sequence comes from Pongo pygmaeus, assembly GCF_028885625.2. Taxonomy (NCBI): domain Eukaryota; kingdom Metazoa; phylum Chordata; class Mammalia; order Primates; family Hominidae; genus Pongo; species Pongo pygmaeus. The sequence goes on from NC_085930.1 coordinate 25,694,738, forward strand.
CTCCGAGTTGAATGCACACATCATAAAGAGGTTTCTGAGAATGCTTCTGCCTGGTTTATAAGTGAAGATATTTCCTTTTCCACAATAGGCCTCAAAGCGCTCCAAATGAACACTTGCAGATTCTACAAAAAGAGTGTTTCAAAACAGCCCTTTCAAAGGAAGTGTTCAACTCTGTGAGTTGGATTCATACTACACAAAGCAGTTTCACAGAACGCTTCTGTTTAGTTTTTATGGGAAGATATTCCCGTTTCCAACGAAGGCCTGAAAGGGCTCCAAATATCCACTTGCAAATTCTGCAAAAATAGAGTTTCAAAACTGCTCGGTCAAAAGGAAGGCTTATCTCTCTGAGTTGAATGCAGACATCATAAAGAGGTTTCTGAGAATGCTTCTGCCTGGTTTATATGTGAAGATATTTCCTTTTCCTCCATAGGCCTCAAAGCGCTCCAAATGAACACTTGCAGATTCTACAAAAAGAGTGTTTCATAACTGCTCTAGCAAAGGAAAGGTTCAACTCTGTGAGTTGAACACACACATCACAAAGCAGTTTCTGAGAATGCTTCTGTCCAGTTTTTATTGGAAGATATTCCCGCTTCTAACAAAGGCCTGAAAGAGCTCCAAATATCCACTTGTAGATGCTGCAAAAAGACTCTTTCCAAACTGCTCCATGAAAAGGAAGGTTCAACTCTGTGAGTTGAATGCACACATCATAAAGAAGTTTCAAAGAATGCTTCTGTCTAGGTTTTATGTGAAGATATTTCCTTTTCCACCATAAGCTTCAAAGCGCTCCAAATGAACACATGCAGATTCTACAAAAAGAGTGTTTCAAAACTGCTCTTTCAAAAGAAGTGTTCAACTCTGTGAGTTGGATTCATACTTCACAAAGCAGTTTCACAGAACGCTTCTGTTTAGTATTTATGGGAAGATATTCCCGTTTCCAACGAAGGCCTGAAAGGACTCCAAATATCCACTTGCAGATTCTGCAAAAACACAGTTTCAAAACTGCTCTATCAAAAGGAAGGCTTATCTCTCCGAGTTGAATGCACACATCATAAAGAGGTTTCTGAGAATGCTTCTGCCTGGTTTATAAGTGAAGATATTTCCTTTTCCACTATAGGCCTCAAAGCGCTCCAAATGAACACTTGCAGATTCTAAAAAAAGAGTGTTTCAAAACAGCCCTTTCAAAGGAAGTGTTCAACTCTGTGAGTTGGATTCATACTACACAAAGCAGTTTCACAGAACGCTTCTGTTTAGTTTTTATGGGAAGATATTCCCGTTTCCAACGAAGGCCTGAAAGGGCTCCAAATATCCACTTGCAAATTCTGCAAAAATAGAGTTTCAAAACTGCTCTGTCAAAAGGAAGGCTTATCTCTCTGAGTTGAATGCAGACATCATAAAGAGGTTTCTCAGAATGCTTCTGCCTGGTTTATATGTGAAGATATTTACTTTTCCACCATAGGCCTCAAAGCGCTCCAAATGAACACTTGCAGATTCTACAAAAAGAGTGTTTCATAACTGCTCTAGCAAAGGAAAGGTTCAACTCTGTGAGTTGAACACACACATCACAAAGCAGTTTCTGAGAATGCTTCTGTCCAGTTTTTATTGGAAGATATTCCTGCTTCTAACAAAGGCCTGAAAGAGCTCCAAATATCCACTTGTAGATGCTGCAAAAATACTCTTTCCAAACTGCTCCATGAAAAGGAAGGTTCAACTCTGTGAGTTGAATGCACACATCATAAAGAAGTTTCAAAGAATGCTTCTGTCTAGGTTTTATGTGAAGATATTTCCTTTTCCACCATAGGCCTCAAAGCGCTCCAAATGAACACTTGCAGATTCTACAAAAAGAGTGTTTCAAAACTGCTCTTTCAAAAGAAGTGTTCAACTCTGTGAGTTGGATTCACACTTCACAAAGCAGTTTCACAGAACGCTTCTGTTTAGTTTTTCTGGGAAGATATTCCCGTTTCCAACGAAGGCCTGAAAGGGCTCCAAATAACCACTTGCAGATTCTGCAGAAACACAGTTTCAAAACTGCTCTATCAAAAGGAAGGCTTATCTCTCCGAGCTGAATGCACACATCATAAAGTGGTTTCTGAGAATGCTTCTCGCTGGTTTATAAGTGAAGATATTTCCTTTTCCACTATAGGCCTCAAAGCGCTCCAAATGAACACTTGCAGATTCTACAAAAAGAGTGTTTCAAAACTGCTCTTTCAAAAGAAGTGTTCAACTCTGTGAGTTGGATTCATACTTCACAAAGCAGTTTCACAGAACGCTTCTGTTTAGTATTTATGGGAAGATATTCCCGTTTCCAACGAAGGCCTGAAAGGACTCCAAATATCCACTTGCAGATTCTGCAAAAACACAGTTTCAAAACTGCTCTATCAAAAGGAAGGCTTATCTCTCCGAGTTGAATGCACACATCATAAAGAGGTTTCTGAGAATGCTTCTGCCTGGTTTATAAGTGAAGATATTTTGTTTTCCACCATAGGCCTCAAAGCGCTCCAAATGAACACTTGCAGATTCTACAAAAAGAGTGTTTCAAAACAGCCCTTTCAAAGGAAGTGTTCAACTCTGTGAGTTGGATTCATACTACACAAAGCAGTTTCACACAACGCTTCTCTTTAGTTTTTATGGGAAGATATTCCCGTTTCCAACGAAGGCCTGAAAGGGCTCCAAATATCCACTTGCAGATTCTGCAAAAATAGAGTTTCAAAACTGCTCTGTTAAAAGGAAGGCTTATCTCTCTGAGTTGAATGCAGACATCATAAAGAGGTTTCTGAGAATGCTTCTGCCTGGTTTATATGTGAAGATATTTCCTTTTCCACCATAGGCCTCAAAGCGCTCCAAATGAACACTTGCAGATTCTACAAAAGGAGTGTTTCATAACTGCTCTAGCAAAGGAAAGGTTCAACTCTGTGAGTTGAACACACACATCACAAAGCAGTTTCTGAGAATGCTTCTGTCCAGTTTTTATTGGAAGATATTCCCGCTTCTAACAAAGGCCTGAAAGAGCTCCAAATATCCACTTGCAGATGCTGCAAAAAGACGCTTTCCAAACTGCTCCATGAAAAGGAAGGTTCAACTCTGTGAGATGAATGCACACATCTTAAAGAAGTTTCAATGAATGCTTCTGTCTAGGTTTTATGTGAAGATATTTCCTTTTCCACCATAGACCTCAAAGCGCTCCAAATGAACACTTGCAGATTCTACAAAAAGAGTGTTTCAAAACTGCTCTTTCAAAAGAAGTGTTCAACTCTGTGAGTTGGATTCATACTTCACAAAGCAGTTTCACAGAACGCTTCTGTTTAGTATTTATGGGAAGATATTCCCGTTTCCAACGAAGGCCTGAAAGGGCTCCAAATAACCACTTGCAGATTCTGCAGAAACACAGTTTCAAAACTGCTCTATCAAAAGGAAGGCTTATCTCTCCGAGCTGAATGCACACATCATAAAGTGGTTTCTGAGAATGCTTCTCGCTGGTTTATAAGTGAAGATATTTCCTTTTCCACTATAGGCCTCAAAGCGCTCCAAATGAACACTTGCAGATTCTACAAAAAGAGTGTTTCAAAACAGCTCTTTCAAAGGAAGTGTTCAACTCTGTGAGTTGGATTCATACTACACAAAGCAGTTTCACAGAACGCTTCTCTTTAGTTTTTATGGGAAGATATTCCCGTTTCCAACGAAGGCCTGAAAGGGCTCCAAATATCCACTTGCAGATTCTGCAAAAATAGAGTTTCAAAACTGCTCTGTTAAAAGGAAGGCTTATCTCTCTGAGTTGAATGCAGACATCATAAAGAGGTTTCTGAGAATGCTTCTGCCTGGTTTATATGTGAAGATATTTCCTTTTCCACCATAGGCCTCAAAGCGCTCCAAATGAACACTTGCAGATTCTACAAAAGGAGTGTTTCATAACTGCTCTAGCAAAGGAAAGGTTCACCTCTGTGAGTTGAACACACACATCACAAAGCAGTTTCTGAGAATGCTTCTGTCCAGTTTTTATTGGAAGATATTCCCGCTTCTAACAAAGGCCTGAAAGAGCTCCAAATATCCACTTACAGATGCTGCAAAAAGACGCTTTCCAAACTGCTCCATGAAAAGGAAGGTTCAACTCTGTGAGATGAATGCACACATCTTAAAGAAGTTTCAAAGAATGCTTCTGTCTAGGCTTTATGTGAAGATATTTCCTTTTCCACCATAGGCCTCAAAGCGCTCCAAATGAACACTTGCAGATTCTACAAAAAGAGTGTTTCAAAACTGCTCTTTCAAAAGAAGTGTTCAACTCTGTGAGTTGGATTCATACTTCACAAAGCAGTTTCACAGAACGCTTCTGTTTAGTATTTATGGGAAGATATTCCCGTTTCCAACGAAGGCCTGAAAGGACTCCAAATATCCACTTGCAGATTCTGCAAAAACACAGTTTCAAAACTGCTCTATCAAAAGGAAGGCTTATCTCTCCGAGTTGAATGCACACATCATAAAGAGGTTTCTGAGAATGCTTCTGCCTGGTTTATAAGTGAAGATATTTCCTTTTCCACCATAGGCCTCAAAGCGCTCCAAATGAACACTTGCAGATTCTACAAAAAGAGTGTTTCAAAACAGCTCTTTCAAAGGAAGTGTTCAACTCTGTGAGTTGGATTCATACTACACAAAGCAGTTTCACAGAACGCTTCTGTTTAGTTTTTATGGGAAGATATTCCCGTTTCCAACGAAGGCCTGAAAGGGCTCCAAATATCCACTTGCAAATTCTGCAAAAATAGAGTTTCAAAACTGCTCTATCAAAAGGAAGGCTTATCTCTCTGAGTTGAATGCAGACATCATAAAGAGGTTTCTGAGAATGCTTCTGCCTGGTTTATATGTGAAGATATTTCCTTTTCCACCATAGGCCTCAAGGCGCTCCAAATGAACACTAGCAGATTCTACAAAAAGAGTGTTTCATAACTGCTCTAGCAAAGGAAATGTTCAACTCTGTGAGTTGAACACACACATCACAAAGCAGTTTCTGAGAATGCTTCTGTCCAGTTTTTATTGGAAGATATTCCCGCTTCTAACAAAGGCCTGAAAGAGCTCCAAATATCCACTTGCAGATGCTGCAAAAAGACTCTTTCCAAACTGCTCCATGAAAAGGAAGGTTCAACTCTGTGAGATGAATGCACACATCATAAAGAAGTTTCAAAGAATGCTTCTGTCTAGGTTTTATGTGAAGATATTTCCTTTTCCACCATAGGCCTCAAAGCGCTCCAAATGAACACTTGCAGATTCTACAAAAAGAGTGTTTCAAAACTGCTCTTTCAAAAGAAGTGTTCAACTCTGTGAGTTGGATTCATACTTCACAAAGCAGTTTCACAGAACGCTTCTGTTTAGTATTTATGGGAAGATATTCCCGTTTCCAACGAAGGCCTGAAAGGACTCCAAATATCCACTTGCAGATTCTGCAAAAACAGTTTCAAAACTGCTCTATCAAAAGGAAGGCTTATCTCTCCGAGTTGAATGCACACATCATAAAGAGGTTTCTGAGAATGCTTCTGCCTGGTTTATAAGTGAAGATATTTCCTTTTCCACCATAGGCCTCAAAGCGCTCCAAATGAACACTTGCAGATTCTACAAAAAGAGTGTTTCAAAACAGCTCTTTCAAAGGAAGTGTTCAACTCTGTGAGTTGGATTCATACTACACAAAGCAGTTTCACAGAACGCTTCTGTTTAGTTTTTATGGGAAGATATTCCCGTTTCCAACGAAGGCCTGAAAGGGCTCCAAATATCCACTTGCAAATTCTGCAAAAATAGAGTTTCAAAACTGCTCTATCAAAAGGAAGGCTTATCTCTCTGAGTTGAATGCAGACATCATAAAGAGGTTTCTGAGAATGCTTCTGCCTGGTTTATATGTGAAGATATTTCCTTTTCCACCATAGGCCTCAAGGCGCTCCAAATGAACACTAGCAGATTCTACAAAAAGAGTGTTTCATAACTGCTCTAGCAAAGGAAATGTTCAACTCTGTGAGTTGAACACACACATCACAAAGCAGTTTCTGAGAATGCTTCTGTCCAGTCTTTATTGGAAGATATTCCCGCTTCTAACAAAGGCCTGAAAGAGCTCCAAATATCCACTTGCAGAAGCTGCAAAAAGACTCTTTCCAAACTGCTCCATGAAAAGGAAGGTTCAACTCTGTGAGATGAATGCACACATCATAAAGAAGTTTCAAAGAATGCTTCTGTCTAGGTTTTATGTGAAGATATTTCCTTTTCCACCATAGGCCTCAAAGCGCTCCAAATGAACACTTGCAGATTCTACAAAAAGAGTGTTTCAAAACTGCTCTTTCAAAAGAAGTGTTCAACTCTGTGAGTTGGATTCATACTTCACAAAGCAGTTTCACAGAACGCTTCTGTTTAGTATTTATGGGAAGATATTCCCGTTTCCAACGAAGGCCTGAAAGGACTCCAAATAACCACTTGCAGATTCTGCAAAAACAGTTTCAAAACTGCTCTATCAAAAGGAAGGCTTATCTCTCCGAGTTGAATGCACACATCATAAAGAGGTTTCTGAGAATGCTTCTGCCTGGTTTATAAGTGAAGATATTTCCTTTTCCACCATAGGCCTCAAAGCGCTCCAAATGAACACTTGCAGATTCTACAAAAAGAGTGTTTCAAAACAGCTCTTTCAAAGGAAGTGTTCAACTCTGTGAGTTGGATTCATACTACACAAAGCAGTTTCACAGAACGCTTCTGTTTAGTTTTTATGGGAAGATATTCCCGTTTCCAACGAAGGCCTGAAAGGGCTCCAAATATCCACTTGCAAATTCTGCAAAAATAGAGTTTCAAAACTGCTCTGTCAAAAGGAAGGCTTATCTCTCTGAGTTGAATGCAGACATCATAAAGAGGTTTCTGAGAATGCTTCTGCCTGGTTTATATGTGAAGATATTTCCTTTTCCACCATAGGCCTCAAGGTGCTCCAAATGAACACTTGCAGATTCTACAAAAAGAGTGTTTCATAACTGCTCTAGCAAAGGAAAGGTTCAACTCTGTGAGTTGAACACACACATCACAAAGCAGTTTCTGAGAATGCTTCTGTCCAGTTTTTATTGGAAGATATTCCCGCTTCTAACAAAGGCCTGAAAGAGCTCCAAATATCCACTTGTAGATGCTGCAAAAAGACTCTTTCCAAACTGCTCCATGAAAAGGAAGGTTCAACTCTGTGAGTTGAATGCACACATCATAAAGAAGTTTCAAAAAATGCTTCTGTCTAGGTTTTATGTGAAGATATTTCCTTTTCCACCATAGGCCTCAAAGCGCTCCAAATGAACACTTGCAGATTCTACAAAAAGAGTGTTTCAAAACTGCTCTTTCAAAAGAAGTGTTCAACTCTGTGAGTTGGATTCATACTTCACAAAGCAGTTTCACAGAACGCTTCTGTTTAGTTTTTATGGGAAGATATTCCCGCTTCCAACGAAGGCCTGAAAGGGCTCCAAATAACCACTTGCAGATTCTGCAGAAACACAGTTTCAAAACTGCTCTATCAAAAGGAAGGCTTATCTCTCCGAGCTGAATGCACACATCATAAAGAGGTTTCTGAGAATGCTTCTCCCTGGTTTATAAGTGAAGATATTTCCTTTTCCACTATAGGTCTCAAAGCGCACCAAATGAACACTTGCAGATTCTACAAAAAGAGTGTTTCAAAACAGCTCTTTCAAAGGAAGTGTTCAACTCTGTGAGTTGGATTCATACTACACAAAGCAGTTAACAGAACGCTTCTCTTTAGTTTTTATGGGAAGATATTCCCGTTTCCAACGAAGGCCTGAAAGGGCTACAAATATCCACTTGCAGATTCTGCAAAAATAGAGTTTCAAAACTGCTCTGTTAAAAGGAAGGTTTATCACTCTGAGTTGAATGCAGACATCATAAAGAGGTTTCTGAGAATGCTTCTGCCTGGTTTATATGTGAAGATATTTCCTTTTCCACCATAGGCCTCAAAGCGCTCCAAATGAACACTTGCAGATTCTACAAAAGGAGTGTTTCATAACTACTCTAGCAAAGGAAAGGTTCAACTCTGTGAGTTGAACACACACATCACAAAGCAGTTTCTGAGAATGCTTCTGTCCAGTTTTTATTGGAAGATATTCCCGCTTCTAACAAAGGCCTGAAATAGCTCCAAATATCCACTTGTAGATGCTGCAAAAAGACTCTTTCCAAACTGCTCCATGAAAAGGAAGGTTCAACTCTGTGAGTTGAATGCACACATCATAAAGAAGTTTCAAAGAATGCTTCTGTCTAGGTTTTATGTGAAGATATTTCCTTTTCCACCAGAGGCCTCAAAGCGCTCCAAATGAACACTTGCAGATTCTACAAAAAGAGTGTTTCAAAACTGCTCTTTCAAAAGAAGTGTTCAACTCTGTGAGTTGGATTCATACTTCACAAAGCAGTTTCACAGAACGCTTCTGTTTAGTATTTATGGGAAGATATTCCCGTTTCCAACGAAGGCCTGAAAGGACTCCAAATATCCACTTCCAGATTCTGCAAAAACACAGTTTCAAAACTGCTCTATCAAAAGGAAGGCTTATCTCTCCGAGTTGAATGCACACATCATAAAGAGGTTTCTGAGAATGCTTCTGCCTGGTTTATAAGTGAAGATATTTCCTTTTCCACCATAGGCCTCAAAGCGCTCCAAATGAACACTTGCAGATTCTACAAAAAGAGTGTTTCAAAACAGCTCTTTCAAAGGAAGTGTTCAACTCTGTGAGTTGGATTCATACTACACAAAGCAGTTTCACAGAACGCTTCTGTTTAGTTTTTATGGGAAGATATTCCCGTTTCCAACGAAGGCCTGAAAGGGCTCCAAATATCCACTTGCAAATTCTGCAAAAATAGAGTTTCAAAACTGCTCTGTCAAAAGGAAGGCTTATCTCTCTGAGTTGAATGCAGACATCATAAAGAGGTTTCTGAGAATGCTTCTGCCTGGTTTATATGTGAAGATATTTCCTTTTCCACCATAGGCCTCAAAGCGCTCCAAATGAACACTTGCAGATTCTACAAAAAGAGTGTTTCATAACTGCTCTAGCAAAGGAAAGGTTCAACTCTGTGAGTTGAACACACACATCACAAAGCAGTTTCTGAGAATGCTTCTGTCCAGTTTTTATTGGAAGATATTCCCGCTTCTAACAAAGGCCTGAAAGAGCTCCAAATATCCACTTGTAGATGCTGCAAAAAGACTCTTTCCAAACTGCTCCATGAAAAGGAAGGTTCAACTCTGTGAGTTGAATGCACACATCATAAAGAAGTTTCAAAGAATGCTTCTGTCTAGGTTTTATGTCAAGATATTTCCTTTTCCACCATAGGCCTCAAAGCGCTCCAAATGAACACTTGCAGATTCTACAAAAAGAGTGTTTCAAAACTGCTCTTTAAAAAGAAGTGTTCAACTCTGTGAGTTGGATTCATACTTCACAAAGCAGTTTCACAGAACGCTTCTGTTTAGTTTTTATGGGAAGATATTCCCGTTTCCAACGAAGGCCTGAAAGGGCTCCAACTAACCACTTGCAGATTCTGCAGAAACACAGTTTCAAAACTGCTCTATCAAAAGGAAGGCTTATCTCTCCGAGCTGAATGCACACATCATAAAGAGGTTTCTGAGAATGCTTCTCCCTGGTTTACAAGTGAAGATATTTCCTTTTCCACTATAGGCCTCAAAGCGCTCCAAATGAACACTTGCAGATTCTACAAAAAGAGTGTTTCAAAACAGCTCTTTCAAAGGAAGTGTTCAACTCTGTGAGTTGGATTCATACTACACAAAGCAGTTTCACAGGACGCTTCTCTTTAGTTTTTATGGGAAGATATTCCCGTTTCCAACGAAGGCCTGAAAGGGCTCCAAATATCCACTTGCAGATTCTGCAAAAATAGAGTTTCAAAACTGCTCTGTTAAAAGGAAGGCTTGTCTCTCTGAGTTGAATGCAGACATCATAAAGAGGTTTCTGAGAATGCTTCTGCCTGGTTTATATGTGAAGATATTTCCTTTTCCACCATAGGCCTCAAAGCGCTCCAAATGAACACTTGCAGATTCTACAAAAGGAGTGTTTCATAACTGCTCTAGCAAAGGAAAGGTTCAACTCTGTGAGTTGAACACACACATCACAAAGCAGTTTCTGAGAATGCTTCTGTCCAGTTTTTATTGGAAGATATTCCCGCTTCTAACAAAGGCCTGAAAGAGCTCCAAATATCCACTTGCAGATGCTGCAAAAAGACTCTTTCCAAACTGCTCCATGAAAAGGAAGGTTCAACTCTGTGAGATGAATGCACACATCATAAAGAAGTTTCAAAGAATGCTTCTGTCGAGGTTTTATGTGAAGATATTTCCTTTTCCACCATAGGCCACAAAGCGCTCCAAATGAACACTTGCAGATTCTACAAAAAGAGTGTTTCAAAACTGCTCTTTCAAAAGAAGTGTTCAACTCTGTGAGTTGGATTCATACTTCACAAAGCAGTTTCACAGAACGCTTCTGTTTAGTTTTTATGGGAAGATATTCCCGTTTCCAACGAAGGCCTGAAAGGACTCCAAATATCCACTTGCAGATTCTGCAAAAACACAGTTTCAAAACTGCTCTATCAAAAGGAAGGCTTATCTCTCCGAGTTGAATGCACACATCATAAAGAGGTTTCTGAGAATGCTTCTGCCTGGTTTATAAGTGAAGATATTTCCTTTTCCACCATAGGCCTCAAAGCGCTCCAAATGAACACTTGCAGATTCTACAAAAAGAGTGTTTCAAAACAGCTCTTTCAAAGGAAGTGTTCAACTCTGTGAGTTGGATTCATACTCCACAAAGCAGTTTCACAGAACGCTTCTGTTTAGTTTTTATGGGAAGATATTCCCGTTTCCAACGAAGGCCTGAAAGGGCTCCAAATAACCACTTGCAGATTCTGCAGAAACACAGTTTCAAAACTGCTCTATCAAAAGGAAGGCTTATCTCTCCGAGCTGAATGCACACATCATAAAGAGGTTTCTGAGAATGCTTCTCGCTGGTTTATAAGTGAAGATATTTCCTTTTCCACTATAGGCCTCAAAGCGCTCCAAATGAACACTTGCAGATTCTACAAAAAGAGTGTTTCAAAACAGCTCTTTCAAAGGAAGTGTTCAACTCTGTGAGTTGGATTCATACTACACAAAGCAGTTTCACAGAACGCTTCTCTTTAGTTTTTATGGGAAGATATTCCCGTTTCCAACGAAGGCCTGAAAGGGCTCCAGATATCCACTTGCAGATCCTGCAAAAATAGAGTTTCAAAACTGCTCTGTTAAAAGGAAGGCTTATCTCTCTGAGTTGAATGCAGACATCATAAAGAGGTTTCTGAGAATGCTTCTGCCTGGTTTATATGTGAAGATATTTCCTTTTCCACCATAGGCCTCAAAGCGCTCCAAATGAACACTTGCAGATTCTACAAAAGGAGTGTTTCATAACTGCTCTAGCAAAGGAAAGGTTCAACTCTGTGAGTTGAACACACACATCACAAAGCAGTTTCTGAGAATGCTTCTGTCCAGTTTTTATTGGAAGATATTCCCGCTTCTAACAAAGGCCTGAAAGAGCTCCAAATATCCACTTGCAGATGCTGCAAAAAGACTCTTTCCAAACTGCTCCATGAAAAGGAAGGTTCAACTCTGTGAGTTGAATGCACACATCATAAAGAAGTTTCAAAGAATGCTTCTGTCTAGGTTTTATGTGAAGATATTTCCTTTTCCACCATAGGCCTCAAAGCGCTCCAAATGAACACTTGCAGATTCTACAAAAAGAGTGTTTCCAAACTGCTCTTTCAAAAGAAGTGTTCAACTCTGTGAGTTGGATTCATACTTCACAAAGCAGTTTCACAGAACCCTTCTGTTTAGTATTTATGGGAAGATATTCCCGTTTCCAACGAAGGCCTGAAAGGACTCCAAATATCCACTTGCAGATTCTGCAAAAACACAGTTTCAAAACTGCTCTATCAAAAGGAAGGCTTATCTCTCCGAGTTGAATGCACACATCATAAAGAGGTTTCTGAGAATGCTTCTGCCTGGTTTATAAGTGAAGATATTTCCTTTTCCACCATAGGCCTCAAAGCGCTCCAAATGAACACTTGCAGATTCTACAAAAAGAGTGTTTCAAAACAGCTCTTTCAAAGGAAGTGTTCAACTCTGTGAGTTGGATTCATACTACACAGAGCAGTTTCACAGAACGCTTCTGTTTAGTTTTTATGGGAAGATATTCCCGTTTCCAACGAAGGCCTGAAAGGGCTCCAAATATCCACTTGCAAATTCTGCAAAAATAGAGTTTCAAAACTGCTCTGTCAAAAGGAAGGCTTATCTCTCTGAGTTGAATGCAGACATCATAAAGAGGTTTCTGAGAATGCTTCTGCCTGGTTTATATGTGAAGATATTTCCTTTTCCACCATAGGCCTCAAGGCGCTCCAAATGAACACTTGCAGATTCTACAAAAAGTGTGTTTCATAACTGCTCTAGCAAAGGAAAGGTTCAACTCTGTGAGTTGAACACACACATCACAAAGCAGTTTCTGAGAATGCTTCTGTCCAGTTTTTATTGGAAGATATTCCCGCTTCTAACAAAGGCCTGAAAGAGCTCCAAATATCCACTTGTAGATGCTGCAAAAAGACTCTTTCCAAACTGCTCCATGAAAAGGAAGGTTCAACTCTGTGAGTTGAATGCACACATCATAAAGAAGTTTCAAAGAATGCTTCTGTCTAGGTTTTATGTGAAGATATTTCCTTTTCCACCATAGGCCTCAAAGCGCTCCAAATGAACACTTGCAGATTCTACAAAAAGAGTGTTTCAAAACTGCTCTTTCAAAAGAAGTGTTCAACTCTGTGAGTTGGATTCATACTTCACAAAGCAGTTTCACAGAACGCTTCTGTTTAGTTTTTATGGGAAGATATTCCCGTTTCCAACGAAGGCCTGAAAGGGCTCCAAATAACCACTTGCAGATTCTGCAGAAACACAGTTTCAAAACTGCTCTATCAAAAGGAAGGCTTATCTCTCCGAGTTGAATGCACACATCATAAAGAGGTTTCTGAGAATGCTTCTCCCTGGTTTATAAGTGAAGATATTTCCTTTTCCACCATAGGCCTCAAAGCGCTCCAAATGAACACTTGCAGATTCTACAAAAAGAGTGTTTCAAAACTGCTCTTTCAAAAGAAGTGTTCAACTCTGTGAGTTGGATTCATACTTCACAAAGCAGTTTCACAGAACCCTTCTGTTTAGTATTTATGGGAAGATATTCCCGTTTCCAACGAAGGCCTGAAAGGACTCCAAATATCCACTTGCAGATTCTGCAAAAACACAGTTTCAAAACTGCTCTATCAAAAGGAAGGCTTATCTCTCCGAGTTGAATGCACACATCATAAAGAGGTTTCTGAGAATGCTTCTGCCTGGTTTATAAGTGAAGATATTTCCTTTTCCACCATAGGCCTCAAAGCGCTCCAAATGAACACTTGCAGATTCTACAAAAAGAGTGTTTCAAAACAGCTCTTTCAAAGGAAGTGTTCAACTCTGTGAGTTGGATTCATACTTCACAAAGCAGTTTCACAGAACGCTTCTGTTTAGTTTTTATGGGAAGATATTCCCGTTTCCAACGAAGGCCTGAAAGGGCTCCAAATAACCACTTGCAGATTCTGCAGAAACACAGTTTCAAAACTGCTCTATCAAAAGGAAGGCTTATCTCTCCGAGCTGAATGCACACATCATAAAGAGGTTTCTGAGAATGCTTCTCGCTGGTTTATAAGTGAAGATATTTCCTTTTCCACTATAGGCCTCAAAGCGCTCCAAATGAACACTTGCAGATTCTACAAAAAGAGTGTTTCAAAACAGCTCTTTCAAAGGAAGTGTTCAACTCTGTGAGTTGGATTCATACTACACAAAGCAGTTTCACAGAACGCTTCTCTTTAGTTTTTATGGGAAGATATTCCCGTTTCCAACGAAGGCCTGAAAGGGCTCCAGATATCCACTTGCAGATCCTGCAAAAATAGAGTTTCAAAACTGCTCTGTTAAAAGGAAGGCTTATCTCTCTGAGTTGAATGCAGACATCATAAAGAGGTTTCTGAGAATGCTTCTGCCTGGTTTATATGTGAAGATATTTCCTTTTCCACCATAGGCCTCAAAGCGCTCCAAATGAACACTTGCAGATTCTACAAAAGGAGTGTTTCATAACTGCTCTAGCAAAGGAAAGGTTCAACTCTGTGAGTTGAACACACACATCACAAAGCAGTTTCTGAGAATGCTTCTGTCCAGTTTTTATTGGAAGATATTCCCGCTTCTAACAAAGGCCTGAAAGAGCTCCAAATATCCACTTGCAGATGCTGCAAAAAGACTCTTTCCAAACTGCTCCATGAAAAGGAAGGTTCAACTCTGTGAGTTGAATGCACACATCATAAAGAAGTTTCAAAGAATGCTTCTGTCTAGGTTTTATGTGAAGATATTTCCTTTTCCACCATAGGCCTCAAAGCGCTCCAAATGAACACTTGCAGATTCTACAAAAAGAGTGTTTCAAAACTGCTCTTTCAAAAGAAGTGTTCAACTCTGTGAGTTGGATTCATACTTCACAAAGCAGTTTCACAGAACCCTTCTGTTTAGTATTTATGGGAAGATATTCCCGTTTCCAACGAAGGCCTGAAAGGACTCCAAATATCCACTTGCAGATTCTGCAAAAACACAGTTTCAAAACTGCTCTATCAAAAGGAAGGCTTATCTCTCCGAGTTGAATGCACACATCATAAAGAGGTTTCTGAGAATGCTTCTGCCTGGTTTATAAGTGAAGATATTTCCTTTTCCACCATAGGCCTCAAAGCGCTCCAAATGAACACTTGCAGATTCTACAAAAAGAGTGTTTCAAAACAGCTCTTTCAAAGGAAGTGTTCAACTCTGTGAGTTGGATTCATACTACACAGAGCAGTTTCACAGAACGCTTCTGTTTAGTTTTTATGGGAAGATATTCCCGTTTCCAACGAAGGCCTGAAAGGGCTCCAAATATCCACTTGCAAATTCTGCAAAAATAGAGTTTCAAAACTGCTCTGTCAAAAGGAAGGCTTATCTCTCTGAGTTGAATGCAGACATCATAAAGAGGTTTCTGAGAATGCTTCTGCCTGGTTTATATGTGAAGATATTTCCTTTTCCACCATAGGCCTCAAGGCGCTCCAAATGAACACTTGCAGATTCTACAAAAAGAGTGTTTCATAACTGCTCTAGCAAAGGAAAGGTTCAACTCTGTGAGTTGAACACACACATCACAAAGCAGTTTCTGAGAATGCTTCTGTCCAGTTTTTATTGGAAGATATTCCCGCTTCTAACAAAGGCCTGAAAGAGCTCCAAATATCCACTTGTAGATGCTGCAAAAAGACTCTTTCCAAACTGCTCCATGAAAAGGAAGGTTCAACTCTGTGAGTTGAATGCACACATCATAAAGAAGTTTCAAAGAATGCTTCTGTCTAGGTTTTATGTGAAGATATTTCCTTTTCCACCATAGGCCTCAAAGCGCTCCAAATGAACACTTGCAGATTCTACAAAAAGAGTGTTTCAAAACAGCTCTTTCAAAAGAAGTGTTCAACTCTGTCAGTTGGATTCATACTTCACAAAGCAGTTTCACAGAACGCTTCTGTTTAGTTTTTATGGGAAGATATTCCCGTTTCCAACGAAGGCCTGAAAGGGCTCCAAATAACCACTTGCAGATTCTGCAGAAACACAGTTTCAAAACTGCTCTATCAAAAGGAAGGCTTATCTCTCCGAGCTGAATGCACACATCATAAAGAGGTTTCTGAGAATGCTTCTCCCTGGTTTATAAGTGAAGATATTTCCTTTTCCACTATAGGCCTCAAAGCGCTCCAAATGAACACTTGCAGATTCTACAAAAAGAGTGTTTCAAAACAGCTCTTTCAAAGGAAGTGTTCAACTCTGTGAGTTGGATTCATACTACACAAAGCAGTTTCACAGAACGCTTCTCTTTAGTTTTTATGGGAAGATATTCCCGTTTCCAACGAAGGCCTGAAAGGGCTCCAAATATCCACTTGCAGATTCTGCAAAAATAGAGTTTCAAAACTGCTCTGTTAAAAGGAAGGCTTATCTCTCTGAGTTGAATGCAGACATCATAAAGAGGTTTCTGAGAATGCTTCTGCCTGGTTTATATGTGAAGATATTTCCTTTTCCACCATAGGCCTCAAAGCGCTCCAAATGAACACTTGCAGATTCTACAAAAGGAGTGTTTCATAACTGCTCTAGCAAAGGAAAGGTTCAACTCTGTGAGTTGAACACACACATCACAAAGCAGTTTCTGAGAATGCTTCTGTCCAGTTTTTATTGGAAGATATTCCCGCTTCTAACAAAGGCCTGAAAGAGCTCCAAATATCCACTTGCAGATGCTGCAAAAAGACTCTTTCCAAACTGCTCCATGAAAAGGAAGGTTCAACTCTGTGAGATGAATGCACACATCATAAAGAAGTTTCAAAGAATGCTTCTGTCTAGGTTTTATGTGAAGATATTTCCTTTTCCACCATAGGCCTCAAAGCGCTCCAAATGAACACTTGCAGATTCTACAAAAAGAGTGTTTCAAAACTGCTCTTTCAAAAGAAGTGTTCAACTCTGTGAGTTGGATTCATACTTCACAAAGCAGTTTCACAGAACGCTTCTGTTTAGTATTTATGGGAAGATATTCCCGTTTCCAACGAAGGCCTGAAAGGACTCCAAATATCCACTTGCAGATTCTGCAAAAACACAGTTTCAAAACTGCTCTATCAAAAGGAAGGCTTATCTCTCCGAGTTGAATGCACACATCATAAAGAGGTTTCTGAGAATGCTTCTGCCTGGTTTATAAGTGAAGATATTTCCTTTTCCACCATAGGCCTCAAAGCGCTCCAAATGAACACTTGCAGATTCTACAAAAAGAGTGTTTCAAAACTGCTCTTTCAAAGGAAGTGTTCAACTCTGTGAGTTGGATTCATACTACACAAAGCAGTTTCACAGAACGCTTCTGTTTAGTTTTTATGGGAAGATATTCCCGTTTCCAACGAAGGCCTGAAAGGGCTCCAAATATCCACTTGAAAATTCTGCAAAAATAGAGTTTCAAAACTGCTCTGTCAAAAGGAAGGCTTATCTCTCTGAGTTGAATGCAGACATCATAAAGAGGTTTCTGAGAATGCTTCTGCCTGGTTTATATGTGAAGATATTTCCTTTTCCACCATAGGCCTCAAGGCGCTCCAAATGAACACTTGCAGATTCTACAAAAAGAGTGTTTCATAACTGCTCTAGCAAAGGAAAGGTTCAACTCTGTGAGTTGAACACACACATCACAAAGCAGTTTCTGAGAATGCTTCTGTCCAGTTTTTATTGGAAGATATTCCCGCTTCTAACAAAGGCCTGAAAGAGCTCCAAATATCCACTTGTAGATGCTGCAAAAAGACTCTTTCCAAACTGCTCCATGAAAAGGAAGGTTCAACTCTGTGAGTTGAATGCACACATCATAAAGAAGTTTCAAAGAATGCTTCTGTCTAGGTTTTATGTGAAGATATTTCCTTTTCCACCATAGGCCTCAAAGCGCTCCAAATGAACACTTGCAGATTCTACAAAAAGAGTGTTTCAAAACTGCTCTTTCAAAAGAAGTGTTCAACTCTGTGAGTTGGATTCATACTTCACAAAGCAGTTTCACAGAACGCTTCTGTTTAGTTTTTATGGGAAGATATTCCCGTTTCCAACGAAGGCCTGAAAGGGCTCCAAATAACCACTAGCAGATTCTGCAGAAACACAGTTTCAAAACTGCTCTATCAAAAGGAAGGCTTATCTCTCCGAGTTGAATGCACACATCATAAAGAGGTTTCTGAGAATGCTTCTGCCTGGTTTATAAGTGAAGATATTTCCTTTTCCACAATAGGCCTCAAAGCGCTCCAAATGAACACTTGCAGATTCTACAAAAAGAGTGTTTCAAAACAGCCCTTTCAAAAGAAGTGTTCAACTCTGTGAGTTGGATTCATACTACACAAAGCAGTTTCACAGAACGCTTCTGTTTAGTTTTTATGGGAAGATATTCCCGTTTCCAACGAAGGCCTGAAAGGGCTCCAAATATCCACTTGCAAATTCTGCAAAAATAGAGTTTCAAAACTGCTCGGTCAAAAGGAAGGCTTATCTCTCTGAGTTGAATGCAGACATCATAAAGAGGTTTCTGAGAATGCTTCTGCCTGGTTTATATGTGAAGATATTTCCTTTTCCACCATAGGCCTCAAAGCGCTCCAAATGAACACTTGCAGATTCTACAAAAAGAGTGTTTCATAACTGCTCTAGCAAAGGAAAGGTTCAACTCTGTGAGTTGAACACACACATCACAAAGCAGTTTCTGAGAATGCTTCTGTCCAGTTTTTATTGGAAGATATTCCCGCTTCTAACAAAGGCCTGAAAGAGCTCCAAATATCCACTTGTAGATGCTGCAAAAAGACTCTTTCCAAACTGCTCCATGAAAAGGAAGGTTCAACTCTGTGAGTTGAATGCACACATCATAAAGAAGTTTCAAAGAATGCTTCTGTCTAGGTTTTATGTGAAGATATTTCCTTTTCCACCATAGGCTTCAAAGCGCTCCAAATGAACACTTGCAGATTCTACAAAAAGAGTGTTTCAAAACTGCTCTTTCAAAAGAAGTGTTCAACTCTGTGAGTTGGATTCATACTTCACAAAGCAGTTTCACAGAACGCTTCTGTTTAGTATTTATGGGAAGATATTCCCGTTTCCAACGAAGGCCTGAAAGGACTCCAAATATCCACTTGCAGATTCTGCAAAAACACAGTTTCAAAACTGCTCTATCAAAAGGAAGGCTTATCTCTCCGAGTTGAATGCACACATCATAAAGAGGTTTCTGAGAATGCTTCTGCCTGGTTTATAAGTGAAGATATTTCCTTTTCCACTATAGGCCTCAAAGCGCTCCAAATGAACACTTGCAGATTCTAAAAAAAGAGTGTTTCAAAACAGCCCTTTCAAAGGAAGTGTTCAACTCTGTGAGTTGGATTCATACTACACAAAGCAGTTTCACAGAACGCTTCTGTTTAGTTTTTATGGGAAGATATTCCCGTTTCCAACGAAGGCCTGAAAGGGCTCCAAATATCCACTTGCAAATTCTGCAAAAATAGAGTTTCAAAACTGCTCTGTCAAAAGGAAGGCTTATCTCTCTGAGTTGAATGCAGACATCATAAAGAGGTTTCTGAGAATGCTTCTGCCTGGTTTATATGTGAAGATATTTCCTTTTCCACCATAGGCCTCAAGGCGCTCCAAATGAACACTTGCAGATTCTACAAAAAGAGTGTTTCATAACTGCTCTAGCAAAGGAAAGGTTCAACTCTGTGAGTTGAACACACACATCACAAAGCAGTTTCTGAGAATGCTTCTGTCCAGTTTTTATTGGAAGATATTCCCGCTTCTAACAAAGGCCTGAAAGAGCTACAAATATCCACTTGTAGATGCTGCAAAAAGACTCTTTCCAAACTGCTCCATGAAAAGGAAGGTTCAACTCTGTGAGTTGAATGCACACATCATAAAGAAGTTTCAAAGAATGCTTCTGTCTAGGTTTTATGTGAAGATATTTCCTTTTCCACCATAGGCCTCAAAGCGCTCCAAATGAACACTTGCAGATTCTACAAAAAGAGTGTTTCAAAACAGCTCTTTCAAAAGAAGTGTTCAACTCTGTGAGTTGGATTCATACTTCACAAAGCAGTTTCACAGAACGCTTCTGTTTAGTTTTTATGGGAAGATATTCCCGTTTCCAACGAAGGCCTGAAAGGGCTCCAAATAACCACTTGCAGATTCTGCAGAAACACAGTTTCAAAACTGCTCTATCAAAAGGAAGGCTTATCTCTCCGAGCTGAATGCACACATCATAAAGAGGTTTCTGAGAATGCTTCTCCCTGGTTTATAAGTGAAGATATTTCCTTTTCCACTATAGGCCTCAAAGCGCTCCAAATGAACACTTGCAGATTCTACAAAAAGAGTGTTTCAAAACAGCTCTTTCAAAGGAAGTGTTCAACTCTGTGAGTTGGATTCATACTACACAAAGCAGTTTCACAGAACGCTTCTCTTTAGTTTTTATGGGAAGATATTCCCGTTTCCAACGAAGGCCTGAAAGGGCTCCAAATATCCACTTGCAGATTCTGCAAAAATAGAGTTTCAAAACTGCTCTGTTAAAAGGAAGGCTTATCTCTCTGAGTTGAATGCAGACATCATAAAGAGGTTTCTGAGAATGCTTCTGCCTGGTTTATATGTGAAGATATTTCCTTTTCCACCATAGGCCTCAAAGCGCTCCAAATGAACACTTGCAGATTCTACAAAAGGAGTGTTTCATAACTGCTCTAGCAAAGGAAAGGTTCAACTCTGTGAGTTGAACACACACATCACAAAGCAGTTTCTGAGAATGCTTCTGTCCAGTTTTTATTGGAAGATATTCCCGCTTCTAACAAAGGCCTGAAAGAGCTCCAAATATCCACTTGCAGATGCTGCAAAAAGACTCTTTCCAAACTGCTCCATGAAAAGGAAGGTTCAACTCTGTGAGATGAATGCACACATCATAAAGAAGTTTCAAAGAATGCTTCTGTCTAGGTTTTATGTGAAGATATTTCCTTTTCCACCATAGGCCTCAAAGCGCTCCAAATGAACACTTGCAGATTCTACAAAAAGAGTGTTTCAAAACTGCTCTTTCAAAAGAAGTGTTCAACTCTGTGAGTTGGATTCATACTTCACAAAGCAGTTTCACAGAACGCTTCTGTTTAGTATTTATGGGAAGATATTCCCGTTTCCAACGAAGGCCTGAAAGGACTCCAAATATCCACTTGCAGATTCTGCAAAAACACAGTTTCAAAACTGCTCTATCAAAAGGAAGGCTTATCTCTCCGAGTTGAATGCACACATCATAAAGAGGTTTCTGAGAATGCTTCTGCCTGGTTTATAAGTGAAGATATTTCCTTTTCCACCATAGGCCTCAAAGCGCTCCAAATGAACACTTGCAGATTCTACAAAAAGAGTGTTTCAAAACTGCTCTTTCAAAAGAAGTGTTCAACTCTGTGAGTTGGATTCATACTTCACAAAGCAGTTTCACAGAACGCTTCTGTTTAGTTTTTATGGGAAGATATTCCCGTTTCCAACGAAGGCCTGAAAGGGCTCCAAATAACCACTAGCAGATTCTGCAGAAACACAGTTTCAAAACTGCTCTATCAAAAGGAAGGCTTATCTCTCCGAGTTGAATGCACACATCATAAAGAGGTTTCTGAGAATGCTTCTGCCTGGTTTATAAGTGAAGATATTTCCTTTTCCACAATAGGCCTCAAAGCGCTCCAAATGAACACTTGCAGATTCTACAAAAAGAGTGTTTCAAAACAGCCCTTTCAAAAGAAGTGTTCAACTCTGTGAGTTGGATTCATACTACACAAAGCAGTTTCACAGAACGCTTCTGTTTAGTTTTTATGGGAAGATATTCCCGTTTCCAACGAAGGCCTGAAAGGGCTCCAAATATCCACTTGCAAATTCTGCAAAAATAGAGTTTCAAAACTGCTCGGTCAAAAGGAAGGCTTATCTCTCTGAGTTGAATGCAGACATCATAAAGAGGTTTCTGAGAATGCTTCTGCCTGGTTTATATGTGAAGATATTTCCTTTTCCACCATAGGCCTCAAAGCGCTCCAAATGAACACTTGCAGATTCTACAAAAAGAGTGTTTCATAACTGCTCTAGCAAAGGAAAGGTTCAACTCTGTGAGTTGAACACACACATCACAAAGCAGTTTCTGAGAATGCTTCTGTCCAGTTTTAATTGGAAGATATTCCCGCTTCTAACAAAGGCCTGAAAGAGCTCCAAATATCCACTTGTAGATGCTGCAAAAAGACTCTTTCCAAACTGCTCCATGAAAAGGAAGGTTCAACTCTGTGAGTTGAATGCACACATCATAAAGAAGTTTCAAAGAATGCTTCTGTCTAGGTTTTATGTGAAGATATTTCCTTTTCCACCATAGGCTTCAAAGCGCTCCAAATGAACACTTGCAGATTCTACAAAAAGAGTGTTTCAAAACTGCTCTTTCAAAAGAAGTGTTCAACTCTGTGAGTTGGATTCATACTTCACAAAGCAGTTTCACAGAACGCTTCTGTTTAGTATTTATGGGAAGATATTCCCGTTTCCAACGAAGGCCTGAAAGGACTCCAAATATCCACTTGCAGATTCTGCAAAAACACAGTTTCAAAACTGCTCTATCAAAAGGAAGGCTTATCTCTCCGAGTTGAATGCACACATCATAAAGAGGTTTCTGAGAATGCTTCTGCCTGGTTTATAAGTGAAGATATTTCCTTTTCCACTATAGGCCTCAAAGCGCTCCAAATGAACACTTGCAGATTCTAAAAAAAGAGTGTTTCAAAACAGCCCTTTCAAAGGAAGTGTTCAACTCTGTGAGTTGGATTCATACTACACAAAGCAGTTTCACAGAACGCTTCTGTTTAGTTTTTATGGGAAGATATTCCCGTTTCCAACGAAGGCCTGAAAGGGCTCCAAATATCCACTTGCAAATTCTGCAAAAATAGAGTTTCAAAACTGCTCTGTCAAAAGGAAGGCTTATCTCTCTGAGTTGAATGCAGACATCATAAAGAGGTTTCTGAGAATGCTTCTGCCTGGTTTATATGTGAAGATATTTCCTTTTCCACCATAGGCCTCAAAGCGCTCCAAATGAACACTTGCAGATTCTACAAAAAGAGTGTTTCATAACTGCTCTAGCAAAGGAAAGGTTCAACTCTGTGAGTTGAACACACACATCACAAAGCAGTTTCTGAGAATGCTTCTGTCCAGTTTTTATTGGAAGATATTCCTGCTTCTAACAAAGGCCTGAAAGAGCTCCAAATATCCACTTGTAGATGCTGCAAAAAGACTCTTTCCAAACTGCTCCATGAAAAGGAAGGTTCAACTCTGTGAGTTGAATGCACACATCATAAAGAAGTTTCAAAGAATGCTTCTGTCTAGGTTTTATGTGAAGATATTTCCTTTTCCACCATAGGCTTCAAAGCGCTGAAAATGAACATTTGCAGATTCTACAAAAAGAGTGTTTCAAAACTGCTCTTTCAAAAGAAGTGTTCAACTCTGTGAGTTGGATTCATACTTCACAAAACAGCTTCACAGAACGCTTCTGTTTAGTTTTTATGGGAAGATATTCCCGTTTCCAACGAAGGCCTGAAAGGGCTCCAATTATCCACTTGCAGATTCTGCAAAAACACAGTTTCAAAACTGCTCTATCAAAAGGAAGGCTTATCTCTCCGAGTTGAATGCACACATCATAAAGAGGTTTCTGAGAATGCTTCTGCCTGGTTTATAAGTGAAGATATTTCCTTTTCCACCATAGGCCTCAAAGCGCTCCAAATGAACACTTGCTGATTCTACAAAAAGAGTGTTTCAAAACAGCTCTTTCAAAGGAAGTGTTCAACTCTGTGAGTTGGATTCATACTACACAAAGCAGTTTCACAGAACGCTTCTGTTTAGTTTTTATGGGAAGATATTCCCGTTTCCAACGAAGGCCTGAAATGGCTCCAAATATCCACTTGCAGATTCTGCAAAAATAGAGTTTCAAAACTGCTCTGTTAAAAGGAAGGCTTATCTCTCTGAGTTGAATGCAGACATCATAAAGAGGTTTCTGAGAATGCTTCTGCCTGGTTTATATGTGAAGATATTTCCTTTTCCACCATAGGCCTCAAAGCGCTCCAAATGAACACTTGCAGATTCTACAAAAGGAGTGTTTCATAACTGCTCTAGCAAAGGAAAGGTTCAACTCTGTGAGTTGAACACACACATCACAAAGCAGTTTGTGAGAATGCTTCTGTCCAGTTTTTATTGGAAGATATTCCCGCTTCTAACAAAGGCCTGAAAGAGCTCCAAATATCCACTTGCAGATGCTGCAAAAAGACTCTTTCCAAACTGCTCCATGAAAAGGAAGGTTCAACTCTGTGAGATGAATGCACACATCATAAAGAAGTTTCAAAGAATGCTTCTGTCTAGGTTTTATGTGAAGATATTTCCTTTTCCACCATAGGCCTCAAAGCGCTCCAAATGAACACTTGCAGATTCTACAAAAAGAGTGTTTCAAAACTGCTCTTTCAAAAGAAGTGTTCAACTCTGTGAGTTGGATTCATACTTCACAAAGCAGTTTCACAGAACGCTTCTGTTTAGTATTTATGGGAAGATATTCCCGTTTCCAACGAAGGCCTGAAAGGACTCCAAATATCCACTTGCAGATTCTGCAAAAACACAGTTTCAAAACTGCTCTATCAAAAGGAAGGCTTATCTCTCCGAGTTGAATGCACACATCATAAAGAGGTTTCTGAGAATGCTTCTGCCTGGTTTATAAGTGAAGATATTTCCTTTTCCACCATAGGCCTCAAAGCGCTCCAAATGAACACTTGCAGATTCTACAAAAAGAGTGTTTCAAAACAGCTCTTTCAAAGGAAGTGTTCAACTCTGTGAGTTGGATTCATACTACACAAAGCAGTTTCACAGAACGCTTCTGTTTAGTTTTTATGGGAAGATATTCCCGTTTCCAACGAAGGCCTGAAAGGGCTCCAAATATCCACTTGCAAATTCTGCAAAAATAGAGTTTCAAAACTGCTCTGTCAAAAGGAAGGCTTATCTCTCTGAGTTGAATGCAGACATCATAAAGAGGTTTCTGAGAATGCTTCTGCCTGGTTTATATGTGAAGATATTTCCTTTTCCACCATAGGCCTCAAGGCGCTCCAAATGAACACTTGCAGATTCTACAAAAAGAGTGTTTCATAACTGCTCTAGCAAAGGAAAGGTTCAACTCTGTGAGTTGAACACACACATCACAAAGCAGTTTCTGAGAATGCTTCTGTCCAGTTTTTATTGGAAGATATTCCCGCTTCTAACAAAGGCCTGAAAGAGCTCCAAATATCCACTTGTAGATGCTGCAAAAAGACTCTTTCCAAACTGCTCCATGAAAAGGAAGGTTCAACTCTGTGAGTTGAATGCACACATCATAAAGAAGTTTCAAAGAATGCTTCTGTCTAGGTTTTATGTGAAGATATTTCCTTTTCCACCATAGGCCTCAAAGCGCTCCAAATGAACACTTGCAGATTCTACAAAAAGAGTGTTTCAAAACTGCTCTTTCAAAAGAAGTGTTCAACTCTGTGAGTTGGATTCATACTTCACAAAGCAGTTTCACAGAACGCTTCTGTTTAGTTTTTATGGGAAGATATTCCCGTTTCCAACGAAGGCCTGAAAGGGCTCCAAATAACCACTTGCAGATTCTGCAGAAACACAGTTTCAAAACTGCTCTATCAAAAGGAAGGCTTATCTCTCCGAGCTGAATGCACACATCATAAAGAGGTTTCTGAGAATGCTTCTCCCTGGTTTATAAGTGAAGATATTTCCTTTTCCACTATAGGCCTCAAAGCGCTCCAAATGAACACTTGCAGATTCTACAAAAAGAGTGTTTCAAAACAGCTCTTTCAAAGGAAGTGTTCAACTCTGTGAGTTGGATTCATACTACACAAAGCAGTTTCACAGAACGCTTCTCTTTAGTTTTTATGGGAAGATATTCCCGTTTCCAACGAAGGCCTGAAAGGGCTCCAAATATCCACTTGCAGATTCTGCAAAAATAGAGTTTCAAAACTGCTCTGTGAAAAGGAAGGCTTATCTCTCTGAGTTGAATGCAGACATCATAAAGAGGTTTCTGAGAATGCTTCTGCCTGGTTTATATGTGAAGATATTTCCTTTTCCACCATAGGCCTCAAAGCGCTCCAAATGAACACTTGCAGATTCTACAAAAAGAGTGTTTCATAACTGCTCTAGCAAAGGAAAGGTTCAACTCTGTGAGTTGAACACACACATCACAAAGCAGTTTCTGAGAATGCTTCTGTCCAGTTTTTATTGGAAGATATTCCCGCTTCTAACAAAGGCCTGAAAGAGCTCCAAATATCCACTTGCAGATGCTGCAAAAAGACTCTTTCCAAACTGCTCCATGAAAAGGAAGGTTCAACTCTGTGAGATGAATGCACACATCATAAAGAAGTTTCAAAGAATGCTTCTGTCTAGGTTTTATGTGAAGATATTTCCTTTTCCACCATAGGCCTCAAAGCCCTCCAAATGAACACTTGCAGATTCTACAAAAAGAGTGTTTCAAAACTGCTCTTTCAAAAGAAGTGTTCAACTCTGTGAGTTGGATTCATACTTCACAAAGCAGTTTCACAGAACGCTTCTGTTTAGTATTTATGGGAAGATATTCCCGTTTCCAACGAAGGCCTGAAAGGACTCCAAATATCCACTTGCAGATTCTGCAAAAACACAGTTTCAAAACTGCTCTATCAAAAGGAAGGCTTATCTCTCCGAGTTGAATGCACACATCATAAAGAGGTTTCTGAGAATGCTTCTGCCTGGTTTATAAGTGAAGATATTTCCTTTTCCACCATAGGCCTCAAAGCGCTCCAAATGAACACTTGCAGATTCTACAAAAAGAGTGTTTCAAAACAGCTCTTTCAAAGGAAGTGTTCAACTCTGTGAGTTGGATTCATACTACACAAAGCAGTTTCACAGAACGCTTCTGTTTAGTTTTTATGGGAAGATATTCCCGTTTCCAACGAAGGCCTGAAAGGGCTCCAAATATCCACTTGCAAATTCTGCAAAAATAGAGTTTCAAAACTGCTCTGTCAAAAGGAAGGCTTATCTCTCTGAGTTGAATGCAGACATCATAAAGAGGTTTCTGAGAATGCTTCTGCCTGGTTTATATGTGAAGATATTTCCTTTTCCACCATAGGCCTCAAGGCGCTCCAAATGAACACTAGCAGATTCTACAAAAAGAGTGTTTCATAACTGCTCTAGCAAAGGAAAGGTTCAACTCTGTGAGTTGAACACACACATCACAAAGCAGTTTCTGAGAATGCTTCTGTCCAGTTTTTATTGGAAGATATTCCCGCTTCTAACAAAGGCCTGAAAGAGCTCCAAATATCCACTTGTAGATGCTGCAAAAAGACTCTTTCCAAACTGCTCCATGAAAAGGAAGGTTCAACTCTGTGAGTTGAATGCACACATCATAAAGAAGTTTCAAAGAATGCTTCTGTCTAGGTTTTATGTGAAGATATTTCCTTTTCCACCATAGGCCTCAAAGCGCTCCAAATGAACACTTGCAGATTCTACAAAAAGAGTGTTTCAAAACTGCTCTTTCAAAAGAAGTGTTCAACTCTGTGAGTTGGATTCATACTTCACAAAGCAGTTTCACAGAACGCTTCTGTTTAGTTTTTATGGGAAGATATTCCCGTTTCCAACGAAGGCCTGAAAGGGCTCCAAATAACCACTAGCAGATTCTGCAGAAACACAGTTTCAAAACTGCTCTATCAAAAGGAAGGCTTATCTCTCCGAGTTGAATGCACACATCATAAAGAGGTTTCTGAGAATGCTTCTGCCTGGTTTATAAGTGAAGATATTTCCTTTTCCACAATAGGCCTCAAAGCGCTCCAAATGAACACTTGCAGATTCTACAAAAAGAGTGTTTCAAAACAGCCCTTTCAAAGGAAGTGTTCAACTCTGTGAGTTGGATTCATACTACACAAAGCAGTTTCACAGAACGCTTCTGTTTAGTTTTTATGGGAAGATATTCCCGTTTCCAACGAAGGCCTGAAAGGGCTCCAAATATCCACTTGCAAATTCTGCAAAAATAGAGTTTCAAAACTGCTCGGTCAAAAGGAAGGCTTATCTCTCTGAGTTGAATGCAGACATCATAAAGAGGTTTCTGAGAATGCTTCTGCCTGGTTTATATGTGAAGATATTTCCTTTTCCTCCATAGGCCTCAAAGCGCTCCAAATGAACACTTGCAGATTCTACAAAAAGAGTGTTTCATAACTGCTCTAGCAAAGGAAAGGTTCAACTCTGTGAGTTGAACACACACATCACAAAGCAGTTTCTGAGAATGCTTCTGTCCAGTTTTTATTGGAAGATATTCCCGCTTCTAACAAAGGCCTGAAAGAGCTCCAAATATCCACTTGTAGATGCTGCAAAAAGACTCTTTCCAAACTGCTCCATGAAAAGGAAGGTTCAACTCTGTGAGTTGAATGCACACATCATAAAGAAGTTTCAAAGAATGCTTCTGTCTAGGTTTTATGTGAAGATATTTCCTTTTCCACCATAAGCTTCAAAGCGCTCCAAATGAACACTTGCAGATTCTACAAAAAGAGTGTTTCAAAACTGCTCTTTCAAAAGAAGTGTTCAACTCTGTGAGTTGGATTCATACTTCACAAAGCAGTTTCACAGAACGCTTCTGTTTAGTATTTATGGGAAGATATTCCCGTTTCCAACGAAGGCCTGAAAGGACTCCAAATATCCACTTGCAGATTCTGCAAAAACACAGTTTCAAAACTGCTCTATCAAAAGGAAGGCTTATCTCTCCGAGTTGAATGCACACATCATAAAGAGGTTTCTGAGAATGCTTCTGCCTGGTTTATAAGTGAAGATATTTCCTTTTCCACTATAGGCCTCAAAGCGCTCCAAATGAACACTTGCAGATTCTAAAAAAAGAGTGTTTCAAAACAGCCCTTTCAAAGGAAGTGTTCAACTCTGTGAGTTGGATTCATACTACACAAAGCAGTTTCACAGAACGCTTCTGTTTAGTTTTTATGGGAAGATATTCCCGTTTCCAACGAAGGCCTGAAAGGGCTCCAAATATCCACTTGCAAATTCTGCAAAAATAGAGTTTCAAAACTGCTCTGTCAAAAGGAAGGCTTATCTCTCTGAGTTGAATGCAGACATCATAAAGAGGTTTCTCAGAATGCTTCTGCCTGGTTTATATGTGAAGATATTTACTTTTCCACCATAGGCCTCAAAGCGCTCCAAATGAACACTTGCAGATTCTACAAAAAGAGTGTTTCATAACTGCTCTAGCAAAGGAAAGGTTCAACTCTGTGAGTTGAACACACACATCACAAAGCAGTTTCTGAGAATGCTTCTGTCCAGTTTTTATTGGAAGATATTCCTGCTTCTAACAAAGGCCTGAAAGAGCTCCAAATATCCACTTGTAGATGCTGCAAAAATACTCTTTCCAAACTGCTCCATGAAAAGGAAGGTTCAACTCTGTGAGTTGAATGCACACATCATAAAGAAGTTTCAAAGAATGCTTCTGTCTAGGTTTTATGTGAAGATATTTCCTTTTCCACCATAGGCCTCAAAGCGCTCCAAATGAACACTTGCAGATTCTACAAAAAGAGTGTTTCAAAACTGCTCTTTCAAAAGAAGTGTTCAACTCTGTGAGTTGGATTCACACTTCACAAAGCAGTTTCACAGAACGCTTCTGTTTAGTTTTTCTGGGAAGATATTCCCGTTTCCAACGAAGGCCTGAAAGGGCTCCAAATAACCACTTGCAGATTCTGCAGAAACACAGTTTCAAAACTGCTCTATCAAAAGGAAGGCTTATCTCTCCGAGCTGAATGCACACATCATAAAGTGGTTTCTGAGAATGCTTCTCGCTGGTTTATAAGTGAAGATATTTCCTTTTCCACTATAGGCCTCAAAGCGCTCCAAATGAACACTTGCAGATTCTACAAAAAGAGTGTTTCAAAACTGCTCTTTCAAAAGAAGTGTTCAACTCTGTGAGTTGGATTCATACTTCACAAAGCAGTTTCACAGAACGCTTCTGTTTAGTATTTATGGGAAGATATTCCCGTTTCCAACGAAGGCCTGAAAGGGCTCCAAATATCCACTTGCAAATTCTGCAAAAATAGAGTTTCAAAACTGCTCTGTCAAAAGGAAGGCTTATCTCTCTGAGTTGAATGCAGACATCATAAAGAGGTTTCTGAGAATGCTTCTGCCTGGTTTATATGTGAAGATATTTCCTTTTCCACCATAGGCCTCAAGGCGCTCCAAATGAACACTTGCAGATTCTACAAAAAGAGTGTTTCATAACTGCTCTAGCAAAGGAAAGGTTCAACTCTGTGAGTTGAACACACACATCACAAAGCAGTTTCTGAGAATGCTTCTGTCCAGTTTTTATTGGAAGATATTCCCGCTTCTAACAAAGGCCTGAAAGAGCTCCAAATATCCACTTGTAGATGCTGCAAAAAGACTCTTTCCAAACTGCTCCATGAAAAGGAAGGTTCAACTCTGTGAGTTGAATGCACACATCATAAAGAAGTTTCAAAGAATGCTTCTGTCTAGGTTTTATGTGAAGATATTTCCTTTTCCACCATAGGCCTCAAAGCGCTCCAAATGAACACTTGCAGATTCTACAAAAAGAGTGTTTCAAAACTGCTCTTTCAAAAGAAGTGTTCAACTCTGTGAGTTGGATTCATACTTCACAAAGCAGTTTCACAGAACGCTTCTGTTTAGTTTTTATGGGAAGATATTCCCGTTTCCAACGAAGGCCTGAAAGGGCTCCAAATAACCACTTGCAGATTCTGCAGAAACACAGTTTCAAAACTGCTCTATCAAAAGGAAGGCTTATCTCTCCGAGCTGAATGCACACATCATAAAGAGGTTTCTGAGAATGCTTCTCCCTGGTTCATAAGTGAAGATATTTCCTTTTCCACTATAGGCCTCAAAGCGCTCCAAATGAACACTTGCAGATTCTACAAAAAGAGTGTTTCAAAACAGCTCTTTCAAAGGAAGTGTTCAACTCTGTGAGTTGGATTCATACTACACAAAGCAGTTTCACAGAACGCTTCTCTTTAGTTTTTATGGGAAGATATTCCCGTTTCCAACGAAGGCCTGAAAGGGCTCCAAATATCCACTTGCAGATTCTGCAAAAATAGAGTTTCAAAACTGCTCTGTGAAAAGGAAGGCTTATCTCTCTGAGTTGAATGCAGACATCATAAAGAGGTTTCTGAGAATGCTTCTGCCTGGTTTATATGTGAAGATATTTCCTTTTCCACCATAGGCCTCAAAGCGCTCCAAATGAACACTTGCAGATTCTACAAAAAGAGTGTTTCATAACTGCTCTAGCAAAGGAAAGGTTCAACTCTGTGAGTTGAACACACACATCACAAAGCAGTTTCTGAGAATGCTTCTGTCCAGTTTTTATTGGAAGATATTCCCGCTTCTAACAAAGGCCTGAAAGAGCTCCAAATATCCACTTGCAGATGCTGCAAAAAGACTCTTTCCAAACTGCTCCATGAAAAGGAAGGTTCAACTCTGTGAGATGAATGCACACATCATAAAGAAGTTTCAAAGAATGCTTCTGTCTAGGTTTTATGTGAAGATATTTCCTTTTCCACCATAGGCCTCAAAGCCCTCCAAATGAACACTTGCAGATTCTACAAAAAGAGTGTTTCAAAACTGCTCTTTCAAAAGAAGTGTTCAACTCTGTGAGTTGGATTCATACTTCACAAAGCAGTTTCACAGAACGCTTCTGTTTAGTATTTATGGGAAGATATTCCCGTTTCCAACGAAGGCCTGAAAGGACTCCAAATATCCACTTGCAGATTCTGCAAAAACACAGTTTCAAAACTGCTCTATCAAAAGGAAGGCTTATCTCTCCGAGTTGAATGCACACATCATAAAGAGGTTTCTGAGAATGCTTCTGCCTGGTTTATAAGTGAAGATATTTCCTTTTCCACCATAGGCCTCAAAGCGCTCCAAATGAACACTTGCAGATTCTACAAAAAGAGTGTTTCAAAACAGCTCTTTCAAAGGAAGTGTTCAACTCTGTGAGTTGGATTCATACTACACAAAGCAGTTTCACAGAACGCTTCTGTTTAGTTTTTATGGGAAGATATTCCCGTTTCCAACGAAGGCCTGAAAGGGCTCCAAATATCCACTTGCAAATTCTGCAAAAATAGAGTTTCAAAACTGCTCTGTCAAAAGGAAGGCTTATCTCTCTGAGTTGAATGCAGACATCATAAAGAGGTTTCTGAGAATGCTTCTGCCTGGTTTATATGTGAAGATATTTCCTTTTCCACCATAGGCCTCAAGGCGCTCCAAATGAACACTAGCAGATTCTACAAAAAGAGTGTTTCATAACTGCTCTAGCAAAGGAAAGGTTCAACTCTGTGAGTTGAACACACACATCACAAAGCAGTTTCTGAGAATGCTTCTGTCCAGTTTTTATTGGAAGATATTCCCGCTTCTAACAAAGGCCTGAAAGAGCTCCAAATATCCACTTGTAGATGCTGCAAAAAGACTCTTTCCAAACTGCTCCATGAAAAGGAAGGTTCAACTCTGTGAGTTGAATGCACACATCATAAAGAAGTTTCAAAGAATGCTTCTGTCTAGGTTTTATGTGAAGATATTTCCTTTTCCACCATAGGCCTCAAAGCGCTCCAAATGAACACTTGCAGATTCTACAAAAAGAGTGTTTCAAAACTGCTCTTTCAAAAGAAGTGTTCAACTCTGTGAGTTGGATTCATACTTCACAAAGCAGTTTCACAGAACGCTTCTGTTTAGTTTTTATGGGAAGATATTCCCGTTTCCAACGAAGGCCTGAAAGGGCTCCAAATAACCACTAGCAGATTCTGCAGAAACACAGTTTCAAAACTGCTCTATCAAAAGGAAGGCTTATCTCTCCGAGTTGAATGCACACATCATAAAGAGGTTTCTGAGAATGCTTCTGCCTGGTTTATAAGTGAAGATATTTCCTTTTCCACAATAGGCCTCAAAGCGCTCCAAATGAACACTTGCAGATTCTACAAAAAGAGTGTTTCAAAACAGCCCTTTCAAAGGAAGTGTTCAACTCTGTGAGTTGGATTCATACTACACAAAGCAGTTTCACAGAACGCTTCTGTTTAGTTTTTATGGGAAGATATTCCCGTTTCCAACGAAGGCCTGAAAGGGCTCCAAATATCCACTTGCAAATTCTGCAAAAATAGAGTTTCAAAACTGCTCGGTCAAAAGGAAGGCTTATCTCTCTGAGTTGAATGCAGACATCATAAAGAGGTTTCTGAGAATGCTTCTGCCTGGTTTATATGTGAAGATATTTCCTTTTCCTCCATAGGCCTCAAAGCGCTCCAAATGAACACTTGCAGATTCTACAAAAAGAGTGTTTCATAACTGCTCTAGCAAAGGAAAGGTTCAACTCTGTGAGTTGAACACACACATCACAAAGCAGTTTCTGAGAATGCTTCTGTCCAGTTTTTATTGGAAGATATTCCCGCTTCTAACAAAGGCCTGAAAGAGCTCCAAATATCCACTTGTAGATGCTGCAAAAAGACTCTTTCCAAACTGCTCCATGAAAAGGAAGGTTCAACTCTGTGAGTTGAATGCACACATCATAAAGAAGTTTCAAAGAATGCTTCTGTCTAGGTTTTATGTGAAGATATTTCCTTTTCCACCATAAGCTTCAAAGCGCTCCAAATGAACACATGCAGATTCTACAAAAAGAGTGTTTCAAAACTGCTCTTTCAAAAGAAGTGTTCAACTCTGTGAGTTGGATTCATACTTCACAAAGCAGTTTCACAGAACGCTTCTGTTTAGTATTTATGGGAAGATATTCCCGTTTCCAACGAAGGCCTGAAAGGACTCCAAATATCCACTTGCAGATTCTGCAAAAACACAGTTTCAAAACTGCTCTATCAAAAGGAAGGCTTATCTCTCCGAGTTGAATGCACACATCATAAAGAGGTTTCTGAGAATGCTTCTGCCTGGTTTATAAGTGAAGATATTTCCTTTTCCACTATAGGCCTCAAAGCGCTCCAAATGAACACTTGCAGATTCTAAAAAAAGAGTGTTTCAAAACAGCCCTTTCAAAGGAAGTGTTCAACTCTGTGAGTTGGATTCATACTACACAAAGCAGTTTCACAGAACGCTTCTGTTTAGTTTTTATGGGAAGATATTCCCGTTTCCAACGAAGGCCTGAAAGGGCTCCAAATATCCACTTGCAAATTCTGCAAAAATAGAGTTTCAAAACTGCTCTGTCAAAAGGAAGGCTTATCTCTCTGAGTTGAATGCAGACATCATAAAGAGGTTTCTCAGAATGCTTCTGCCTGGTTTATATGTGAAGATATTTACTTTTCCACCATAGGCCTCAAAGCGCTCCAAATGAACACTTGCAGATTCTACAAAAAGAGTGTTTCATAACTGCTCTAGCAAAGGAAAGGTTCAACTCTGTGAGTTGAACACACACATCACAAAGCAGTTTCTGAGAATGCTTCTGTCCAGTTTTTATTGGAAGATATTCCTGCTTCTAACAAAGGCCTGAAAGAGCTCCAAATATCCACTTGTAGATGCTGCAAAAATACTCTTTCCAAACTGCTCCATGAAAAGGAAGGTTCAACTCTGTGAGTTGAATGCACACATCATAAAGAAGTTTCAAAGAATGCTTCTGTCTAGGTTTTATGTGAAGATATTTCCTTTTCCACCATAGGCCTCAAAGCGCTCCAAATGAACACTTGCAGATTCTACAAAAAGAGTGTTTCAAAACTGCTCTTTCAAAAGAAGTGTTCAACTCTGTGAGTTGGATTCACACTTCACAAAGCAGTTTCACAGAACGCTTCTGTTTAGTTTTTCTGGGAAGATATTCCCGTTTCCAACGAAGGCCTGAAAGGGCTCCAAATAACCACTTGCAGATTCTGCAGAAACACAGTTTCAAAACTGCTCTATCAAAAGGAAGGCTTATCTCTCCGAGCTGAATGCACACATCATAAAGTGGTTTCTGAGAATGCTTCTCGCTGGTTTATAAGTGAAGATATTTCCTTTTCCACTATAGGCCTCAAAGCGCTCCAAATGAACACTTGCAGATTCTACAAAAAGAGTGTTTCAAAACTGCTCTTTCAAAAGAAGTGTTCAACTCTGTGAGTTGGATTCATACTTCACAAAGCAGTTTCACAGAACGCTTCTGTTTAGTATTTATGGGAAGATATTCCCGTTTCCAACGAAGGCCTGAAAGGACTCCAAATATCCACTTGCAGATTCTGCAAAAACACAGTTTCAAAACTGCTCTATCAAAAGGAAGGCTTATCTCTCCGAGTTGAATGCACACATCATAAAGAGGTTTCTGAGAATGCTTCTGCCTGGTTTATAAGTGAAGATATTTTGTTTTCCACCATAGGCCTCAAAGCGCTCCAAATGAACACTTGCAGATTCTACAAAAAGAGTGTTTCAAAACAGCCCTTTCAAAGGAAGTGTTCAACTCTGTGAGTTGGATTCATACTACACAAAGCAGTTTCACACAACGCTTCTCTTTAGTTTTTATGGGAAGATATTCCCGTTTCCAACGAAGGCCTGAAAGGGCTCCAAATATCCACTTGCAGATTCTGCAAAAATAGAGTTTCAAAACTGCTCTGTTAAAAGGAAGGCTTATCTCTCTGAGTTGAATGCAGACATCATAAAGAGGTTTCTGAGAATGCTTCTGCCTGGTTTATATGTGAAGATATTTCCTTTTCCACCATAGGCCTCAAAGCGCTCCAAATGAACACTTGCAGATTCTACAAAAGGAGTGTTTCATAACTGCTCTAGCAAAGGAAAGGTTCAACTCTGTGAGTTGAACACACACATCACAAAGCAGTTTCTGAGAATGCTTCTGTCCAGTTTTTATTGGAAGATATTCCCGCTTCTAACAAAGGCCTGAAAGAGCTCCAAATATCCACTTGCAGATGCTGCAAAAAGACGCTTTCCAAACTGCTCCATGAAAAGGAAGGTTCAACTCTGTGAGATGAATGCACACATCTTAAAGAAGTTTCAATGAATGCTTCTGTCTAGGTTTTATGTGAAGATATTTCCTTTTCCACCATAGACCTCAAAGCGCTCCAAATGAACACTTGCAGATTCTACAAAAAGAGTGTTTCAAAACTGCTCTTTCAAAAGAAGTGTTCAACTCTGTGAGTTGGATTCATACTTCACAAAGCAGTTTCACAGAACGCTTCTGTTTAGTATTTATGGGAAGATATTCCCGTTTCCAACGAAGGCCTGAAAGGGCTCCAAATAACCACTTGCAGATTCTGCAGAAACACAGTTTCAAAACTGCTCTATCAAAAGGAAGGCTTATCTCTCCGAGCTGAATGCACACATCATAAAGTGGTTTCTGAGAATGCTTCTCGCTGGTTTATAAGTGAAGATATTTCCTTTTCCACTATAGGCCTCAAAGCGCTCCAAATGAACACTTGCAGATTCTACAAAAAGAGTGTTTCAAAACAGCTCTTTCAAAGGAAGTGTTCAACTCTGTGAGTTGGATTCATACTACACAAAGCAGTTTCACAGAACGCTTCTCTTTAGTTTTTATGGGAAGATATTCCCGTTTCCAACGAAGGCCTGAAAGGGCTCCAAATATCCACTTGCAGATTCTGCAAAAATAGAGTTTCAAAACTGCTCTGTTAAAAGGAAGGCTTATCTCTCTGAGTTGAATGCAGACATCATAAAGAGGTTTCTGAGAATGCTTCTGCCTGGTTTATATGTGAAGATATTTCCTTTTCCACCATAGGCCTCAAAGCGCTCCAAATGAACACTTGCAGATTCTACAAAAGGAGTGTTTCATAACTGCTCTAGCAAAGGAAAGGTTCACCTCTGTGAGTTGAACACACACATCACAAAGCAGTTTCTGAGAATGCTTCTGTCCAGTTTTTATTGGAAGATATTCCCGCTTCTAACAAAGGCCTGAAAGAGCTCCAAATATCCACTTACAGATGCTGCAAAAAGACGCTTTCCAAACTGCTCCATGAAAAGGAAGGTTCAACTCTGTGAGATGAATGCACACATCTTAAAGAAGTTTCAAAGAATGCTTCTGTCTAGGCTTTATGTGAAGATATTTCCTTTTCCACCATAGGCCTCAAAGCGCTCCAAATGAACACTTGCAGATTCTACAAAAAGAGTGTTTCAAAACTGCTCTTTCAAAAGAAGTGTTCAACTCTGTGAGTTGGATTCATACTTCACAAAGCAGTTTCACAGAACGCTTCTGTTTAGTATTTATGGGAAGATATTCCCGTTTCCAACGAAGGCCTGAAAGGACTCCAAATATCCACTTGCAGATTCTGCAAAAACACAGTTTCAAAACTGCTCTATCAAAAGGAAGGCTTATCTCTCCGAGTTGAATGCACACATCATAAAGAGGTTTCTGAGAATGCTTCTGCCTGGTTTATAAGTGAAGATATTTCCTTTTCCACCATAGGCCTCAAAGCGCTCCAAATGAACACTTGCAGATTCTACAAAAAGAGTGTTTCAAAACAGCTCTTTCAAAGGAAGTGTTCAACTCTGTGAGTTGGATTCATACTACACAAAGCAGTTTCACAGAACGCTTCTGTTTAGTTTTTATGGGAAGATATTCCCGTTTCCAACGAAGGCCTGAAAGGGCTCCAAATATCCACTTGCAAATTCTGCAAAAATAGAGTTTCAAAACTGCTCTATCAAAAGGAAGGCTTATCTCTCTGAGTTGAATGCAGACATCATAAAGAGGTTTCTGAGAATGCTTCTGCCTGGTTTATATGTGAAGATATTTCCTTTTCCACCATAGGCCTCAAGGCGCTCCAAATGAACACTAGCAGATTCTACAAAAAGAGTGTTTCATAACTGCTCTAGCAAAGGAAATGTTCAACTCTGTGAGTTGAACACACACATCACAAAGCAGTTTCTGAGAATGCTTCTGTCCAGTTTTTATTGGAAGATATTCCCGCTTCTAACAAAGGCCTGAAAGAGCTCCAAATATCCACTTGCAGATGCTGCAAAAAGACTCTTTCCAAACTGCTCCATGAAAAGGAAGGTTCAACTCTGTGAGATGAATGCACACATCATAAAGAAGTTTCAAAGAATGCTTCTGTCTAGGTTTTATGTGAAGATATTTCCTTTTCCACCATAGGCCTCAAAGCGCTCCAAATGAACACTTGCAGATTCTACAAAAAGAGTGTTTCAAAACTGCTCTTTCAAAAGAAGTGTTCAACTCTGTGAGTTGGATTCATACTTCACAAAGCAGTTTCACAGAACGCTTCTGTTTAGTATTTATGGGAAGATATTCCCGTTTCCAACGAAGGCCTGAAAGGACTCCAAATATCCACTTGCAGATTCTGCAAAAACAGTTTCAAAACTGCTCTATCAAAAGGAAGGCTTATCTCTCCGAGTTGAATGCACACATCATAAAGAGGTTTCTGAGAATGCTTCTGCCTGGTTTATAAGTGAAGATATTTCCTTTTCCACCATAGGCCTCAAAGCGCTCCAAATGAACACTTGCAGATTCTACAAAAAGAGTGTTTCAAAACAGCTCTTTCAAAGGAAGTGTTCAACTCTGTGAGTTGGATTCATACTACACAAAGCAGTTTCACAGAACGCTTCTGTTTAGTTTTTATGGGAAGATATTCCCGTTTCCAACGAAGGCCTGAAAGGGCTCCAAATATCCACTTGCAAATTCTGCAAAAATAGAGTTTCAAAACTGCTCTATCAAAAGGAAGGCTTATCTCTCTGAGTTGAATGCAGACATCATAAAGAGGTTTCTGAGAATGCTTCTGCCTGGTTTATATGTGAAGATATTTCCTTTTCCACCATAGGCCTCAAGGCGCTCCAAATGAACACTAGCAGATTCTACAAAAAGAGTGTTTCATAACTGCTCTAGCAAAGGAAATGTTCAACTCTGTGAGTTGAACACACACATCACAAAGCAGTTTCTGAGAATGCTTCTGTCCAGTCTTTATTGGAAGATATTCCCGCTTCTAACAAAGGCCTGAAAGAGCTCCAAATATCCACTTGCAGAAGCTGCAAAAAGACTCTTTCCAAACTGCTCCATGAAAAGGAAGGTTCAACTCTGTGAGATGAATGCACACATCATAAAGAAGTTTCAAAGAATGCTTCTGTCTAGGTTTTATGTGAAGATATTTCCTTTTCCACCATAGGCCTCAAAGCGCTCCAAATGAACACTTGCAGATTCTACAAAAAGAGTGTTTCAAAACTGCTCTTTCAAAAGAAGTGTTCAACTCTGTGAGTTGGATTCATACTTCACAAAGCAGTTTCACAGAACGCTTCTGTTTAGTATTTATGGGAAGATATTCCCGTTTCCAACGAAGGCCTGAAAGGACTCCAAATAACCACTTGCAGATTCTGCAAAAACAGTTTCAAAACTGCTCTATCAAAAGGAAGGCTTATCTCTCCGAGTTGAATGCACACATCATAAAGAGGTTTCTGAGAATGCTTCTGCCTGGTTTATAAGTGAAGATATTTCCTTTTCCACCATAGGCCTCAAAGCGCTCCAAATGAACACTTGCAGATTCTACAAAAAGAGTGTTTCAAAACAGCTCTTTCAAAGGAAGTGTTCAACTCTGTGAGTTGGATTCATACTACACAAAGCAGTTTCACAGAACGCTTCTGTTTAGTTTTTATGGGAAGATATTCCCGTTTCCAACGAAGGCCTGAAAGGGCTCCAAATATCCACTTGCAAATTCTGCAAAAATAGAGTTTCAAAACTGCTCTGTCAAAAGGAAGGCTTATCTCTCTGAGTTGAATGCAGACATCATAAAGAGGTTTCTGAGAATGCTTCTGCCTGGTTTATATGTGAAGATATTTCCTTTTCCACCATAGGCCTCAAGGTGCTCCAAATGAACACTTGCAGATTCTACAAAAAGAGTGTTTCATAACTGCTCTAGCAAAGGAAAGGTTCAACTCTGTGAGTTGAACACACACATCACAAAGCAGTTTCTGAGAATGCTTCTGTCCAGTTTTTATTGGAAGATATTCCCGCTTCTAACAAAGGCCTGAAAGAGCTCCAAATATCCACTTGTAGATGCTGCAAAAAGACTCTTTCCAAACTGCTCCATGAAAAGGAAGGTTCAACTCTGTGAGTTGAATGCACACATCATAAAGAAGTTTCAAAAAATGCTTCTGTCTAGGTTTTATGTGAAGATATTTCCTTTTCCACCATAGGCCTCAAAGCGCTCCAAATGAACACTTGCAGATTCTACAAAAAGAGTGTTTCAAAACTGCTCTTTCAAAAGAAGTGTTCAACTCTGTGAGTTGGATTCATACTTCACAAAGCAGTTTCACAGAACGCTTCTGTTTAGTTTTTATGGGAAGATATTCCCGCTTCCAACGAAGGCCTGAAAGGGCTCCAAATAACCACTTGCAGATTCTGCAGAAACACAGTTTCAAAACTGCTCTATCAAAAGGAAGGCTTATCTCTCCGAGCTGAATGCACACATCATAAAGAGGTTTCTGAGAATGCTTCTCCCTGGTTTATAAGTGAAGATATTTCCTTTTCCACTATAGGTCTCAAAGCGCACCAAATGAACACTTGCAGATTCTACAAAAAGAGTGTTTCAAAACAGCTCTTTCAAAGGAAGTGTTCAACTCTGTGAGTTGGATTCATACTACACAAAGCAGTTTCACAGAACGCTTCTCTTTAGTTTTTATGGGAAGATATTCCCGTTTCCAACGAAGGCCTGAAAGGGCTCCAAATATCCACTTGCAGATTCTGCAAAAATAGAGTTTCAAAACTGCTCTGTTAAAAGGAAGGCTTATCTCTCTGAGTTGAATGCAGACATCATAAAGAGGTTTCTGAGAATGCTTCTGCCTGGTTTATATGTGAAGATATTTCCTTTTCCACCATAGGCCTCAAAGCGCTCCAAATGAACACTTGCAGATTCTACAAAAGGAGTGTTTCATAACTGCTCTAGCAAAGGAAAGGTTCACCTCTGTGAGTTGAACACACACATCACAAAGCAGTTTCTGAGAATGCTTCTGTCCAGTTTTTATTGGAAGATATTCCCGCTTCTAACAAAGGCCTGAAAGAGCTCCAAATATCCACTTACAGATGCTGCAAAAAGACGCTTTCCAAACTGCTCCATGAAAAGGAAGGTTCAACTCTGTGAGATGAATGCACACATCTTAAAGAAGTTTCAAAGAATGCTTCTGTCTAGGCTTTATGTGAAGATATTTCCTTTTCCACCATAGGCCTCAAAGCGCTCCAAATGAACACTTGCAGATTCTACAAAAAGAGTGTTTCAAAACTGCTCTTTCAAAAGAAGTGTTCAACTCTGTGAGTTGGATTCATACTTCACAAAGCAGTTTCACAGAACGCTTCTGTTTAGTATTTATGGGAAGATATTCCCGTTTCCAACGAAGGCCTGAAAGGACTCCAAATATCCACTTGCAGATTCTGCAAAAACACAGTTTCAAAACTGCTCTATCAAAAGGAAGGCTTATCTCTCCGAGTTGAATGCACACATCATAAAGAGGTTTCTGAGAATGCTTCTGCCTGGTTTATAAGTGAAGATATTTCCTTTTCCACCATAGGCCTCAAAGCGCTCCAAATGAACACTTGCAGATTCTACAAAAAGAGTGTTTCAAAACAGCTCTTTCAAAGGAAGTGTTCAACTCTGTGAGTTGGATTCATACTACACAAAGCAGTTTCACAGAACGCTTCTGTTTAGTTTTTATGGGAAGATATTCCCGTTTCCAACGAAGGCCTGAAAGGGCTCCAAATATCCACTTGCAAATTCTGCAAAAATAGAGTTTCAAAACTGCTCTATCAAAAGGAAGGCTTATCTCTCTGAGTTGAATGCAGACATCATAAAGAGGTTTCTGAGAATGCTTCTGCCTGGTTTATATGTGAAGATATTTCCTTTTCCACCATAGGCCTCAAGGCGCTCCAAATGAACACTAGCAGATTCTACAAAAAGAGTGTTTCATAACTGCTCTAGCAAAGGAAATGTTCAACT
This sequence comes from Pongo pygmaeus, assembly GCF_028885625.2. Classification (NCBI taxonomy): domain Eukaryota; kingdom Metazoa; phylum Chordata; class Mammalia; order Primates; family Hominidae; genus Pongo; species Pongo pygmaeus. The sequence continues at coordinate 25,736,282 of NC_085930.1, forward strand.
CTGTGAGTTGAACACACACATCACAAAGCAGTTTCTGAGAATGCTTCTGTCCAGTTTTTATTGGAAGATATTCCCGCTTCTAACAAAGGCCTGAAAGAGCTCCAAATATCCACTTGCAGATGCTGCAAAAAGACTCTTTCCAAACTGCTCCATGAAAAGGAAGGTTCAACTCTGTGAGATGAATGCACACATCATAAAGAAGTTTCAAAGAATGCTTCTGTCTAGGTTTTATGTGAAGATATTTCCTTTTCCACCATAGGCCTCAAAGCGCTCCAAATGAACACTTGCAGATTCTACAAAAAGAGTGTTTCAAAACTGCTCTTTCAAAAGAAGTGTTCAACTCTGTGAGTTGGATTCATACTTCACAAAGCAGTTTCACAGAACGCTTCTGTTTAGTATTTATGGGAAGATATTCCCGTTTCCAACGAAGGCCTGAAAGGACTCCAAATATCCACTTGCAGATTCTGCAAAAACAGTTTCAAAACTGCTCTATCAAAAGGAAGGCTTATCTCTCCGAGTTGAATGCACACATCATAAAGAGGTTTCTGAGAATGCTTCTGCCTGGTTTATAAGTGAAGATATTTCCTTTTCCACCATAGGCCTCAAAGCGCTCCAAATGAACACTTGCAGATTCTACAAAAAGAGTGTTTCAAAACAGCTCTTTCAAAGGAAGTGTTCAACTCTGTGAGTTGGATTCATACTACACAAAGCAGTTTCACAGAACGCTTCTGTTTAGTTTTTATGGGAAGATATTCCCGTTTCCAACGAAGGCCTGAAAGGGCTCCAAATATCCACTTGCAAATTCTGCAAAAATAGAGTTTCAAAACTGCTCTATCAAAAGGAAGGCTTATCTCTCTGAGTTGAATGCAGACATCATAAAGAGGTTTCTGAGAATGCTTCTGCCTGGTTTATATGTGAAGATATTTCCTTTTCCACCATAGGCCTCAAGGCGCTCCAAATGAACACTAGCAGATTCTACAAAAAGAGTGTTTCATAACTGCTCTAGCAAAGGAAATGTTCAACTCTGTGAGTTGAACACACACATCACAAAGCAGTTTCTGAGAATGCTTCTGTCCAGTCTTTATTGGAAGATATTCCCGCTTCTAACAAAGGCCTGAAAGAGCTCCAAATATCCACTTGCAGAAGCTGCAAAAAGACTCTTTCCAAACTGCTCCATGAAAAGGAAGGTTCAACTCTGTGAGATGAATGCACACATCATAAAGAAGTTTCAAAGAATGCTTCTGTCTAGGTTTTATGTGAAGATATTTCCTTTTCCACCATAGGCCTCAAAGCGCTCCAAATGAACACTTGCAGATTCTACAAAAAGAGTGTTTCAAAACTGCTCTTTCAAAAGAAGTGTTCAACTCTGTGAGTTGGATTCATACTTCACAAAGCAGTTTCACAGAACGCTTCTGTTTAGTATTTATGGGAAGATATTCCCGTTTCCAACGAAGGCCTGAAAGGACTCCAAATAACCACTTGCAGATTCTGCAAAAACAGTTTCAAAACTGCTCTATCAAAAGGAAGGCTTATCTCTCCGAGTTGAATGCACACATCATAAAGAGGTTTCTGAGAATGCTTCTGCCTGGTTTATAAGTGAAGATATTTCCTTTTCCACCATAGGCCTCAAAGCGCTCCAAATGAACACTTGCAGATTCTACAAAAAGAGTGTTTCAAAACAGCTCTTTCAAAGGAAGTGTTCAACTCTGTGAGTTGGATTCATACTACACAAAGCAGTTTCACAGAACGCTTCTGTTTAGTTTTTATGGGAAGATATTCCCGTTTCCAACGAAGGCCTGAAAGGGCTCCAAATATCCACTTGCAAATTCTGCAAAAATAGAGTTTCAAAACTGCTCTGTCAAAAGGAAGGCTTATCTCTCTGAGTTGAATGCAGACATCATAAAGAGGTTTCTGAGAATGCTTCTGCCTGGTTTATATGTGAAGATATTTCCTTTTCCACCATAGGCCTCAAGGTGCTCCAAATGAACACTTGCAGATTCTACAAAAAGAGTGTTTCATAACTGCTCTAGCAAAGGAAAGGTTCAACTCTGTGAGTTGAACACACACATCACAAAGCAGTTTCTGAGAATGCTTCTGTCCAGTTTTTATTGGAAGATATTCCCGCTTCTAACAAAGGCCTGAAAGAGCTCCAAATATCCACTTGTAGATGCTGCAAAAAGACTCTTTCCAAACTGCTCCATGAAAAGGAAGGTTCAACTCTGTGAGTTGAATGCACACATCATAAAGAAGTTTCAAAAAATGCTTCTGTCTAGGTTTTATGTGAAGATATTTCCTTTTCCACCATAGGCCTCAAAGCGCTCCAAATGAACACTTGCAGATTCTACAAAAAGAGTGTTTCAAAACTGCTCTTTCAAAAGAAGTGTTCAACTCTGTGAGTTGGATTCATACTTCACAAAGCAGTTTCACAGAACGCTTCTGTTTAGTTTTTATGGGAAGATATTCCCGCTTCCAACGAAGGCCTGAAAGGGCTCCAAATAACCACTTGCAGATTCTGCAGAAACACAGTTTCAAAACTGCTCTATCAAAAGGAAGGCTTATCTCTCCGAGCTGAATGCACACATCATAAAGAGGTTTCTGAGAATGCTTCTCCCTGGTTTATAAGTGAAGATATTTCCTTTTCCACTATAGGTCTCAAAGCGCACCAAATGAACACTTGCAGATTCTACAAAAAGAGTGTTTCAAAACAGCTCTTTCAAAGGAAGTGTTCAACTCTGTGAGTTGGATTCATACTACACAAAGCAGTTAACAGAACGCTTCTCTTTAGTTTTTATGGGAAGATATTCCCGTTTCCAACGAAGGCCTGAAAGGGCTACAAATATCCACTTGCAGATTCTGCAAAAATAGAGTTTCAAAACTGCTCTGTTAAAAGGAAGGTTTATCACTCTGAGTTGAATGCAGACATCATAAAGAGGTTTCTGAGAATGCTTCTGCCTGGTTTATATGTGAAGATATTTCCTTTTCCACCATAGGCCTCAAAGCGCTCCAAATGAACACTTGCAGATTCTACAAAAGGAGTGTTTCATAACTACTCTAGCAAAGGAAAGGTTCAACTCTGTGAGTTGAACACACACATCACAAAGCAGTTTCTGAGAATGCTTCTGTCCAGTTTTTATTGGAAGATATTCCCGCTTCTAACAAAGGCCTGAAATAGCTCCAAATATCCACTTGTAGATGCTGCAAAAAGACTCTTTCCAAACTGCTCCATGAAAAGGAAGGTTCAACTCTGTGAGTTGAATGCACACATCATAAAGAAGTTTCAAAGAATGCTTCTGTCTAGGTTTTATGTGAAGATATTTCCTTTTCCACCAGAGGCCTCAAAGCGCTCCAAATGAACACTTGCAGATTCTACAAAAAGAGTGTTTCAAAACTGCTCTTTCAAAAGAAGTGTTCAACTCTGTGAGTTGGATTCATACTTCACAAAGCAGTTTCACAGAACGCTTCTGTTTAGTATTTATGGGAAGATATTCCCGTTTCCAACGAAGGCCTGAAAGGACTCCAAATATCCACTTCCAGATTCTGCAAAAACACAGTTTCAAAACTGCTCTATCAAAAGGAAGGCTTATCTCTCCGAGTTGAATGCACACATCATAAAGAGGTTTCTGAGAATGCTTCTGCCTGGTTTATAAGTGAAGATATTTCCTTTTCCACCATAGGCCTCAAAGCGCTCCAAATGAACACTTGCAGATTCTACAAAAAGAGTGTTTCAAAACAGCTCTTTCAAAGGAAGTGTTCAACTCTGTGAGTTGGATTCATACTACACAAAGCAGTTTCACAGAACGCTTCTGTTTAGTTTTTATGGGAAGATATTCCCGTTTCCAACGAAGGCCTGAAAGGGCTCCAAATATCCACTTGCAAATTCTGCAAAAATAGAGTTTCAAAACTGCTCTGTCAAAAGGAAGGCTTATCTCTCTGAGTTGAATGCAGACATCATAAAGAGGTTTCTGAGAATGCTTCTGCCTGGTTTATATGTGAAGATATTTCCTTTTCCACCATAGGCCTCAAAGCGCTCCAAATGAACACTTGCAGATTCTACAAAAAGAGTGTTTCATAACTGCTCTAGCAAAGGAAAGGTTCAACTCTGTGAGTTGAACACACACATCACAAAGCAGTTTCTGAGAATGCTTCTGTCCAGTTTTTATTGGAAGATATTCCCGCTTCTAACAAAGGCCTGAAAGAGCTCCAAATATCCACTTGTAGATGCTGCAAAAAGACTCTTTCCAAACTGCTCCATGAAAAGGAAGGTTCAACTCTGTGAGTTGAATGCACACATCATAAAGAAGTTTCAAAGAATGCTTCTGTCTAGGTTTTATGTCAAGATATTTCCTTTTCCACCATAGGCCTCAAAGCGCTCCAAATGAACACTTGCAGATTCTACAAAAAGAGTGTTTCAAAACTGCTCTTTAAAAAGAAGTGTTCAACTCTGTGAGTTGGATTCATACTTCACAAAGCAGTTTCACAGAACGCTTCTGTTTAGTTTTTATGGGAAGATATTCCCGTTTCCAACGAAGGCCTGAAAGGGCTCCAACTAACCACTTGCAGATTCTGCAGAAACACAGTTTCAAAACTGCTCTATCAAAAGGAAGGCTTATCTCTCCGAGCTGAATGCACACATCATAAAGAGGTTTCTGAGAATGCTTCTCCCTGGTTTACAAGTGAAGATATTTCCTTTTCCACTATAGGCCTCAAAGCGCTCCAAATGAACACTTGCAGATTCTACAAAAAGAGTGTTTCAAAACAGCTCTTTCAAAGGAAGTGTTCAACTCTGTGAGTTGGATTCATACTACACAAAGCAGTTTCACAGGACGCTTCTCTTTAGTTTTTATGGGAAGATATTCCCGTTTCCAACGAAGGCCTGAAAGGGCTCCAAATATCCACTTGCAGATTCTGCAAAAATAGAGTTTCAAAACTGCTCTGTTAAAAGGAAGGCTTGTCTCTCTGAGTTGAATGCAGACATCATAAAGAGGTTTCTGAGAATGCTTCTGCCTGGTTTATATGTGAAGATATTTCCTTTTCCACCATAGGCCTCAAAGCGCTCCAAATGAACACTTGCAGATTCTACAAAAGGAGTGTTTCATAACTGCTCTAGCAAAGGAAAGGTTCAACTCTGTGAGTTGAACACACACATCACAAAGCAGTTTCTGAGAATGCTTCTGTCCAGTTTTTATTGGAAGATATTCCCGCTTCTAACAAAGGCCTGAAAGAGCTCCAAATATCCACTTGCAGATGCTGCAAAAAGACTCTTTCCAAACTGCTCCATGAAAAGGAAGGTTCAACTCTGTGAGATGAATGCACACATCATAAAGAAGTTTCAAAGAATGCTTCTGTCGAGGTTTTATGTGAAGATATTTCCTTTTCCACCATAGGCCACAAAGCGCTCCAAATGAACACTTGCAGATTCTACAAAAAGAGTGTTTCAAAACTGCTCTTTCAAAAGAAGTGTTCAACTCTGTGAGTTGGATTCATACTTCACAAAGCAGTTTCACAGAACGCTTCTGTTTAGTTTTTATGGGAAGATATTCCCGTTTCCAACGAAGGCCTGAAAGGACTCCAAATATCCACTTGCAGATTCTGCAAAAACACAGTTTCAAAACTGCTCTATCAAAAGGAAGGCTTATCTCTCCGAGTTGAATGCACACATCATAAAGAGGTTTCTGAGAATGCTTCTGCCTGGTTTATAAGTGAAGATATTTCCTTTTCCACCATAGGCCTCAAAGCGCTCCAAATGAACACTTGCAGATTCTACAAAAAGAGTGTTTCAAAACAGCTCTTTCAAAGGAAGTGTTCAACTCTGTGAGTTGGATTCATACTCCACAAAGCAGTTTCACAGAACGCTTCTGTTTAGTTTTTATGGGAAGATATTCCCGTTTCCAACGAAGGCCTGAAAGGGCTCCAAATAACCACTTGCAGATTCTGCAGAAACACAGTTTCAAAACTGCTCTATCAAAAGGAAGGCTTATCTCTCCGAGCTGAATGCACACATCATAAAGAGGTTTCTGAGAATGCTTCTCGCTGGTTTATAAGTGAAGATATTTCCTTTTCCACTATAGGCCTCAAAGCGCTCCAAATGAACACTTGCAGATTCTACAAAAAGAGTGTTTCAAAACAGCTCTTTCAAAGGAAGTGTTCAACTCTGTGAGTTGGATTCATACTACACAAAGCAGTTTCACAGAACGCTTCTCTTTAGTTTTTATGGGAAGATATTCCCGTTTCCAACGAAGGCCTGAAAGGGCTCCAGATATCCACTTGCAGATCCTGCAAAAATAGAGTTTCAAAACTGCTCTGTTAAAAGGAAGGCTTATCTCTCTGAGTTGAATGCAGACATCATAAAGAGGTTTCTGAGAATGCTTCTGCCTGGTTTATATGTGAAGATATTTCCTTTTCCACCATAGGCCTCAAAGCGCTCCAAATGAACACTTGCAGATTCTACAAAAGGAGTGTTTCATAACTGCTCTAGCAAAGGAAAGGTTCAACTCTGTGAGTTGAACACACACATCACAAAGCAGTTTCTGAGAATGCTTCTGTCCAGTTTTTATTGGAAGATATTCCCGCTTCTAACAAAGGCCTGAAAGAGCTCCAAATATCCACTTGCAGATGCTGCAAAAAGACTCTTTCCAAACTGCTCCATGAAAAGGAAGGTTCAACTCTGTGAGTTGAATGCACACATCATAAAGAAGTTTCAAAGAATGCTTCTGTCTAGGTTTTATGTGAAGATATTTCCTTTTCCACCATAGGCCTCAAAGCGCTCCAAATGAACACTTGCAGATTCTACAAAAAGAGTGTTTCCAAACTGCTCTTTCAAAAGAAGTGTTCAACTCTGTGAGTTGGATTCATACTTCACAAAGCAGTTTCACAGAACCCTTCTGTTTAGTATTTATGGGAAGATATTCCCGTTTCCAACGAAGGCCTGAAAGGACTCCAAATATCCACTTGCAGATTCTGCAAAAACACAGTTTCAAAACTGCTCTATCAAAAGGAAGGCTTATCTCTCCGAGTTGAATGCACACATCATAAAGAGGTTTCTGAGAATGCTTCTGCCTGGTTTATAAGTGAAGATATTTCCTTTTCCACCATAGGCCTCAAAGCGCTCCAAATGAACACTTGCAGATTCTACAAAAAGAGTGTTTCAAAACAGCTCTTTCAAAGGAAGTGTTCAACTCTGTGAGTTGGATTCATACTACACAGAGCAGTTTCACAGAACGCTTCTGTTTAGTTTTTATGGGAAGATATTCCCGTTTCCAACGAAGGCCTGAAAGGGCTCCAAATATCCACTTGCAAATTCTGCAAAAATAGAGTTTCAAAACTGCTCTGTCAAAAGGAAGGCTTATCTCTCTGAGTTGAATGCAGACATCATAAAGAGGTTTCTGAGAATGCTTCTGCCTGGTTTATATGTGAAGATATTTCCTTTTCCACCATAGGCCTCAAGGCGCTCCAAATGAACACTTGCAGATTCTACAAAAAGTGTGTTTCATAACTGCTCTAGCAAAGGAAAGGTTCAACTCTGTGAGTTGAACACACACATCACAAAGCAGTTTCTGAGAATGCTTCTGTCCAGTTTTTATTGGAAGATATTCCCGCTTCTAACAAAGGCCTGAAAGAGCTCCAAATATCCACTTGTAGATGCTGCAAAAAGACTCTTTCCAAACTGCTCCATGAAAAGGAAGGTTCAACTCTGTGAGTTGAATGCACACATCATAAAGAAGTTTCAAAGAATGCTTCTGTCTAGGTTTTATGTGAAGATATTTCCTTTTCCACCATAGGCCTCAAAGCGCTCCAAATGAACACTTGCAGATTCTACAAAAAGAGTGTTTCAAAACTGCTCTTTCAAAAGAAGTGTTCAACTCTGTGAGTTGGATTCATACTTCACAAAGCAGTTTCACAGAACGCTTCTGTTTAGTTTTTATGGGAAGATATTCCCGTTTCCAACGAAGGCCTGAAAGGGCTCCAAATAACCACTTGCAGATTCTGCAGAAACACAGTTTCAAAACTGCTCTATCAAAAGGAAGGCTTATCTCTCCGAGTTGAATGCACACATCATAAAGAGGTTTCTGAGAATGCTTCTCCCTGGTTTATAAGTGAAGATATTTCCTTTTCCACCATAGGCCTCAAAGCGCTCCAAATGAACACTTGCAGATTCTACAAAAAGAGTGTTTCAAAACTGCTCTTTCAAAAGAAGTGTTCAACTCTGTGAGTTGGATTCATACTTCACAAAGCAGTTTCACAGAACCCTTCTGTTTAGTATTTATGGGAAGATATTCCCGTTTCCAACGAAGGCCTGAAAGGACTCCAAATATCCACTTGCAGATTCTGCAAAAACACAGTTTCAAAACTGCTCTATCAAAAGGAAGGCTTATCTCTCCGAGTTGAATGCACACATCATAAAGAGGTTTCTGAGAATGCTTCTGCCTGGTTTATAAGTGAAGATATTTCCTTTTCCACCATAGGCCTCAAAGCGCTCCAAATGAACACTTGCAGATTCTACAAAAAGAGTGTTTCAAAACAGCTCTTTCAAAGGAAGTGTTCAACTCTGTGAGTTGGATTCATACTTCACAAAGCAGTTTCACAGAACGCTTCTGTTTAGTTTTTATGGGAAGATATTCCCGTTTCCAACGAAGGCCTGAAAGGGCTCCAAATAACCACTTGCAGATTCTGCAGAAACACAGTTTCAAAACTGCTCTATCAAAAGGAAGGCTTATCTCTCCGAGCTGAATGCACACATCATAAAGAGGTTTCTGAGAATGCTTCTCGCTGGTTTATAAGTGAAGATATTTCCTTTTCCACTATAGGCCTCAAAGCGCTCCAAATGAACACTTGCAGATTCTACAAAAAGAGTGTTTCAAAACAGCTCTTTCAAAGGAAGTGTTCAACTCTGTGAGTTGGATTCATACTACACAAAGCAGTTTCACAGAACGCTTCTCTTTAGTTTTTATGGGAAGATATTCCCGTTTCCAACGAAGGCCTGAAAGGGCTCCAGATATCCACTTGCAGATCCTGCAAAAATAGAGTTTCAAAACTGCTCTGTTAAAAGGAAGGCTTATCTCTCTGAGTTGAATGCAGACATCATAAAGAGGTTTCTGAGAATGCTTCTGCCTGGTTTATATGTGAAGATATTTCCTTTTCCACCATAGGCCTCAAAGCGCTCCAAATGAACACTTGCAGATTCTACAAAAGGAGTGTTTCATAACTGCTCTAGCAAAGGAAAGGTTCAACTCTGTGAGTTGAACACACACATCACAAAGCAGTTTCTGAGAATGCTTCTGTCCAGTTTTTATTGGAAGATATTCCCGCTTCTAACAAAGGCCTGAAAGAGCTCCAAATATCCACTTGCAGATGCTGCAAAAAGACTCTTTCCAAACTGCTCCATGAAAAGGAAGGTTCAACTCTGTGAGTTGAATGCACACATCATAAAGAAGTTTCAAAGAATGCTTCTGTCTAGGTTTTATGTGAAGATATTTCCTTTTCCACCATAGGCCTCAAAGCGCTCCAAATGAACACTTGCAGATTCTACAAAAAGAGTGTTTCAAAACTGCTCTTTCAAAAGAAGTGTTCAACTCTGTGAGTTGGATTCATACTTCACAAAGCAGTTTCACAGAACCCTTCTGTTTAGTATTTATGGGAAGATATTCCCGTTTCCAACGAAGGCCTGAAAGGACTCCAAATATCCACTTGCAGATTCTGCAAAAACACAGTTTCAAAACTGCTCTATCAAAAGGAAGGCTTATCTCTCCGAGTTGAATGCACACATCATAAAGAGGTTTCTGAGAATGCTTCTGCCTGGTTTATAAGTGAAGATATTTCCTTTTCCACCATAGGCCTCAAAGCGCTCCAAATGAACACTTGCAGATTCTACAAAAAGAGTGTTTCAAAACAGCTCTTTCAAAGGAAGTGTTCAACTCTGTGAGTTGGATTCATACTACACAGAGCAGTTTCACAGAACGCTTCTGTTTAGTTTTTATGGGAAGATATTCCCGTTTCCAACGAAGGCCTGAAAGGGCTCCAAATATCCACTTGCAAATTCTGCAAAAATAGAGTTTCAAAACTGCTCTGTCAAAAGGAAGGCTTATCTCTCTGAGTTGAATGCAGACATCATAAAGAGGTTTCTGAGAATGCTTCTGCCTGGTTTATATGTGAAGATATTTCCTTTTCCACCATAGGCCTCAAGGCGCTCCAAATGAACACTTGCAGATTCTACAAAAAGTGTGTTTCATAACTGCTCTAGCAAAGGAAAGGTTCAACTCTGTGAGTTGAACACACACATCACAAAGCAGTTTCTGAGAATGCTTCTGTCCAGTTTTTATTGGAAGATATTCCCGCTTCTAACAAAGGCCTGAAAGAGCTCCAAATATCCACTTGTAGATGCTGCAAAAAGACTCTTTCCAAACTGCTCCATGAAAAGGAAGGTTCAACTCTGTGAGTTGAATGCACACATCATAATGAAGTTTCAAAGAATGCTTCTGTCTAGGTTTTATGTGAAGGTATTTCCTTTTCCACCATAGGCCTCAAAGCGCTCCAAATGAACACTTGCAGATTCTACAAAAAGAGTGTTTCAAAACTGCTCTTTCAAAAGAAGTGTTCAACTCTGTGAGTTGGATTCATACTTCACAAAGCAGTTTCACAGAACGCTTCTGTTTAGTTTTTATGGGAAGCTATTCCCGTTTCCAACGAAGGCCTGAAAAGGCTCCAACTAACCACTTGCAGATTCTGCAGAAACACAGTTTCAAAACTGCTCTATCAAAAGGAAGGCTTATCTCTCCGAGCTGAATGCACACATCATAAAGAGGTTTCTGAGAATGCTTCTCCCTGGTTTATAAGTGAAGATATTTCCTTTTCCACTATAGGCCTCAAAGCGCTCCAAATGAACACTTGCAGATTCTACAAAAAGAGTGTTTCAAAACAGCTCTTTCAAAGGAAGTGTTCAACTCTGTGAGTTGGATTCATACTACACAAAGCAGTTTCACAGGACGCTTCTCTTTAGTTTTTATGGGAAGATATTCCCGTTTCCAACGAAGGCCTGAAAGGGCTCCAAATATCCACTTGCAGATTCTGCAAAAATAGAGTTTCAAAACTGCTCTGTTAAAAGGAAGGCTTGTCTCTCTGAGTTGAATGCAGACATCATAAAGAGGTTTCTGAGAATGCTTCTGCCTGGTTTATATGTGAAGATATTTCCTTTTCCACCATAGGCCTCAAAGCGCTCCAAATGAACACTTGCAGATTCTACAAAAGGAGTGTTTCATAACTGCTCTAGCAAAGGAAAGGTTCAACTCTGTGAGTTGAACACACACATCACAAAGCAGTTTCTGAGAATGCTTCTGTCCAGTTTTTATTGGAAGATATTCCCGCTTCTAACAAAGGCCTGAAAGAGCTCCAAATATCCACTTGCAGATGCTGCAAAAAGACTCTTTCCAAACTGCTCCATGAAAAGGAAGGTTCAACTCTGTGAGATGAATGCACACATCATAAAGAAGTTTCAAAGAATGCTTCTGTCTAGGTTTTATGTGAAGATATTTCCTTTTCCACCATAGGCCTCAAAGTGCTCCAAATGAACACTTGCAGATTCTACAAAAAGAGTGTTTCAAAACTGCTCTTTCAAAAGAAGTGTTCAACTCTGTGAGTTGGATTCATACTTCACAAAGCAGTTTCACAGAACGCTTCTGTTTAGTATTTATGGGAAGATATTCCCGTTTCCAACGAAGGCCTGAAAGGACTCCAAATATCCACTTGCAGATTCTGCAAAAACACAGTTTCAAAACTGCTCTATCAAAAGGAAGGCTTATCTCTCCGAGTTGAATGCACACATCATAAAGAGGTTTCTGAGAATGCTTCTGCCTGGTTTATAAGTGAAGATATTTCCTTTTCCACCATAGGCCTCAAAGCGCTCCAAATGAACACTTGCAGATTCTACAAAAAGAGTGTTTCAAAACAGCTCTTTCAAAGGAAGTGTTCAACTCTGTGAGTTGGATTCATACTACACAAAGCAGTTTCACAGAACGCTTCTGTTTAGTTTTTATGGGAAGATATTCCCGTTTCCAACGAAGGCCTGAAAGGGCTCCAAATATCCACTTGCAAATTCTGCAAAAATAGAGTTTCAAAACTGCTCTGTCAAAAGGAAGGCTTATCTCTCTGAGTTGAATGCCGACGTCATAAAGAGGTTTCTGAGAATGCTTCTGCCTGGTTTATATGTGAATATATTTCCTTTTCCACCATAGGCCTCAAGGCGCTCCAAATGAACACTTGCAGATTCTACAAAAAGAGTGTTTCATAACTGCTCTAGCAAAGGAAAGGTTCAACTCTGTGAGTTGAACACACACATCACAAAGCAGTTTCTGAGAATGCTTCTGTCCAGTTTTTATTGGAAGATATTCCCGCTTCTAACAAAGGCCTGAAAGAGCTCCAAATATCCACTTGTAGATGCTGCAAAAAGACTCTTTCCAAACTGCTCCATGAAAAGGAAGGTTCAACTCTGTGAGTTGAATGCACACATCATAAAGAAGTTTCAAAGAATGCTTCTGTCTAGGTTTTATGTGAAGATATTTCCTTTTCCACCATAGGCCTCAAAGCGCTCCAAATGAACACTTGCAGATTCTACAAAAAGAGTGTTTCAAAACTGCTCTTTCAAAAGAAGTGTTCAACTCTGTGAGTTGGATTCATACTTCACAAAGCAGTTTCACAGAACGCTTCTGTTTAGTTTTTATGGGAAGATATTCCCGTTTCCAACGAAGGCCTGAAAGGGCTCCAAATAACCACTTGCAGATTCTGCAGAAACACAGTTTCAAAACTGCTCTATCAAAAGGAAGGCTTATCTCTCCGAGTTGAATGCACACATCATAAAGAGGTTTCTGAGAATGCTTCTCCCTGGTTTATAAGTGAAGATATTTCCTTTTCCACCATAGGCCTCAAAGCGCTCCAAATGAACACTTGCAGATTCTACAAAAAGAGTGTTTCAAAACTGCTCTTTCAAAAGAAGTGTTCAACTCTGTGAGTTGGATTCATACTTCACAAAGCAGTTTCACAGAACGCTTCTGTTTAGTTTTTATGGGAAGATATTCCCGTTTCCAACGAAGGCCTGAAAGGGCTCCAAATAACCACTTGCAGATTCTGCAGAAACACAGTTTCAAAACTGCTCTATCAAAAGGAAGGCTTATCTCTCCGAGCTGAATGCACACATCATAAAGAGGTTTCTGAGAATGCTTCTCGCTGGTTTATAAGTGAAGATATTTCCTTTTCCACTATAGGCCTCAAAGCGCTCCAAATGAACACTTGCAGATTCTACAAAAAGAGTGTTTCAAAACAGCTCTTTCAAAGGAAGTGTTCAACTCTGTGAGTTGGATTCATACTACACAAAGCAGTTTCACAGAACGCTTCTCTTTAGTTTTTATGGGAAGATATTCCCGTTTCCAACGAAGGCCTGAAAGGGCTCCAGATATCCACTTGCAGATCCTGCAAAAATAGAGTTTCAAAACTGCTCTGTTAAAAGGAAGGCTTATCTCTCTGAGTTGAATACAGACATCATAAAGAGGTTTCTGAGAATGCTTCTGCCTGGTTTATATGTGAAGATATTTCCTTTTCCACCATAGGCCTCAAAGCGCTCCAAATGAACACTTGCAGATTCTACAAAAGGAGTGTTTCATAACTGCTCTAGCAAAGGAAAGGTTCAACTCTGTGAGTTGAACACACACATCACAAAGCAGTTTCTGAGAATGCTTCTGTCCAGTTTTTATTGGAAGATATTCCCGCTTCTAACAAAGGCCTGAAAGAGCTCCAAATATCCACTTGCAGATGCTGCAAAAAGACTCTTTCCAAACTGCTCCATGAAAAGGAAGGTTCAACTCTGTGAGTTGAATGCACACATCATAAAGAAGTTTCAAAGAATGCTTCTGTCTAGGTTTTATGTGAAGATATTTCCTTTTCCACCATAGGCCTCAAAGCGCTCCAAATGAACACTTGCAGATTCTACAAAAAGAGTGTTTCAAAACTGCTCTTTCAAAAGAAGTGTTCAACTCTGTGAGTTGGATTCATACTTCACAAAGCAGTTTCACAGAACCCTTCTGTTTAGTATTTATGGGAAGATATTCCCGTTTCCAACGAAGGCCTGAAAGGACTCCAAATATCCACTTGCAGATTCTGCAAAAACACAGTTTCAAAACTGCTCTATCAAAAGGAAGGCTTATCTCTCCGAGTTGAATGCACACATCATAAAGAGGTTTCTGAGAATGCTTCTGCCTGGTTTATAAGTGAAGATATTTCCTTTTCCACCATAGGCCTCAAAGCGCTCCAAATGAACACTTGCAGATTCTACAAAAAGAGTGTTTCAAAACAGCTCTTTCAAAGGAAGTGTTCAACTCTGTGAGTTGGATTCATACTACACAAAGCAGTTTCACAGAACGCTTCTGTTTAGTTTTTATGGGAAGATATTCCCGTTTCCAACGAAGGCCTGAAAGGGCTCCAAATATCCACTTGCAAATTCTGCAAAAATAGAGTTTCAAAACTGCTCTGTCAAAAGGAAGGCTTATCTCTCTGAGTTGAATGCAGACATCATAAAGAGGTTTCTGAGAATGCTTCTGCCTGGTTTATATGTGAAGATATTTCCTTTTCCACCATAGGCCTCAAAGCGCTCCAAATGAACACTTGCAGATTCTACAAAAAGAGTGTTTCATAACTGCTCTAGCAAAGGAAAGGTTCAACTCTGTGAGTTGAACACACACATCACAAAGCAGTTTCTGAGAATGCTTCTGTCCAGTTTTTATTGGAAGATATTCCCGCTTCTAACAAAGGCCTGAAAGAGCTCCAAATATCCACTTGTAGATGCTGCAAAAAGACTCTTTCCAAACTGCTCCATGAAAAGGAAGGTTCAACTCTGTGAGTTGAATGCACACATCATAAAGAAGTTTCAAAGAATGCTTCTGTCTAGGTTTTATGTGAAGATATTTCCTTTTCCACCATAGGCCTCAAAGCGCTCCAAATGAACACTTGCAGATTCTACAAAAAGAGTGTTTCAAAACTGCTCTTTCAAAAGAAGTGTTCAACTCTGTGAGTTGGATTCATACTTCACAAAGCAGTTTCACAGAACGCTTCTGTTTAGTTTTTATGGGAAGATATTCCCGTTTCCAACGAAGGCCTGAAAGGTCTCCAAATAACCACTTGCAGATTCTGCAGAAACACAGTTTCAAAACTGCTCTATCAAAAGGAAGGCTTATCTCTCCGAGTTGAATGCACACATCATAAAGAGGTTTCTGAGAATGCTTCTCCCTGGTTTATAAGTGAAGATATTTCCTTTTCCACTATAGGCCTCAAAGCGCTCCAAATGAACACTTGCAGATTCTACAAAAAGAGTGTTTCAAAACAGCTCTTTCAAAGGAAGTGTTCAACTCTGTGAGTTGGATTCATACTACACAAAGCAGTTTCACAGAACGCTTCTCTTTAGTTTTTATGGGAAGATATTCCCGTTTCCAACGAAGGCCTGAAAGGGCTCCAGATATCCACTTGCAGATTCTGCAAAAATAGAGTTTCAAAACTGCTCTCTTAAAAGGAAGGCTTATCTCTCTGAGTTGAATGCAGACATCATAAAGAGGTTTCTGAGAATGCTTCTGCCTGGTTTATATGTGAAGATACTTCCTTTTCCACCATAGGCCTCAAAGCGCTCCAAATGAACACTTGCAGATTCTACAAAAAGAGTGTTTCAAAACTGCTCCTTCAAAAGAAGTGTTCAACTCTGTGAGTTGGATTCATACTTCACAAAGCAGTTTCACAGAACCCTTCTGTTTAGTATTTATGGGAAGATATTCCCGTTTCCAACGAAGGCCTGAAAGGACTCAAATATCCACTTGCAGATTCTGCAAAAACACAGTTTCAAAACTGCTCTATCAAAAGGAAGGCTTATCTCTCCGAGTTGAATGCACACATCATAAAGAGGTTTCTGAGAATGCTTCTGCCTGGTTTATAAGTGAAGATATTTCCTTTTCCACCATAGGCCTCAAAGCGCTCCAAATGAACACTTGCAGATTCTACAAAAAGAGTGTTTCAAAACTGCTCTTTCAAAAGAAGTGTTCAACTCTGTGAGTTGGATTCATACTTCACAAAGCAGTTTCACAGAACCCTTCTGTTTAGTATTTATGGGAAGATATTCCCGTTTCCAACGAAGGCCTGAAAGGACTCCAAATATCCACTTGCAGATTCTGCAAAAACACAGTTTCAAAACTGCTCTATCAAAAGGAAGGCTTATCTCTCCGAGTTGAATGCACACATCATAAAGAGGTTTCTGAGAATGCTTCTGCCTGGTTTATAAGTGAAGATATTTCCTTTTCCACCATAGGCCTCAAAGCGCTCCAAATGAACACTTGCAGATTCTACAAAAAGAGTGTTTCAAAACAGCTCTTTCAAAGGAAGTGTTCAACTCTGTGAGTTGGATTCATACTTCACAAAGCAGTTTCACAGAACGCTTCTGTTTAGTTTTTCTGGGAAGATATTCCCGTTTCCAACGAAGGCCTGAAAGGGCTCCAAATAACCACTTGCAGATTCTGCAGAAACACAGTTTCAAAACTGCTCTATCAAAAGGAAGGCTTATCTCTCCGAGCTGAATGCACACATCATAAAGAGGTTTCTGAGAATGCTTCTCGCTGGTTTATAAGTGAAGATATTTCCTTTTCCACTATAGGCCTCAAAGCGCTCCAAATGAACACTTGCAGATTCTACAAAAAGAGTGTTTCAAAACAGCTCTTTCAAAGGAAGTGTTCAACTCTGTGAGTTGGATTCATACTACACAAAGCAGTTTCACAGAACGCTTCTCTTTAGTTTTTATGGGAAGATATTCCCGTTTCCAACGAAGGCCTGAAAGGGCTCCAGATATCCACTTGCGGATCCTGCAAAAATAGAGTTTCAAAACTGCTCTGTTAAAAGGAAGGCTTATCTCTCTGAGTTGAATGCAGACATCATAAAGAGGTTTCTGAGAATGCTTCTGCCTGGTTTATATGTGAAGATATTTCCTTTTCCACCATAGGCCTCAAAGCGCTCCAAATGAACACTTGCAGATTCTACAAAAGGAGTGTTTCATAACTGCTCTAGCAAAGGAAAGGTTCAACTCTGTGAGTTGAACACACACATCACAAAGCAGTTTCTGAGAATGCTTCTGTCCAGTTTTTATTGGAAGATATTCCCGCTTCTAACAAAGGCCTGAAAGAGCTCCAAATATCCACTTGCAGATGCTGCAAAAAGACTCTTTCCAAACTGCTCCATGAAAAGGAAGGTTCAACTCTGTGAGTTGAATGCACACATCATAAAGAAGTTTCAAAGAATGCTTCTGTCTAGGTTTTATGTCAAGATATTTCCTTTTCCACCATAGGCCTCAAAGCGCTCCAAATGAACACTTGCAGATTCTACAAAAAGAGTGTTTCAAAACTGCTCTTTCAAAAGAAGTGTTCAACTCTGTGAGTTGGATTCATACTTCACAAAGCAGTTTCACAGAACCCTTCTGTTTAGTATTTATGGGAAGATATTCCCGTTTCCAACGAAGGCCTGAAAGGACTCCAAATATCCACTTGCAGATTCTGCAAAAACACAGTTTCAAAACTGCTCTATCAAAAGGAAGGCTTATCTCTCCGAGTTGAATGCACACATCATAAAGAGGTTTCTGAGAATGCTTCTGCCTGGTTTATAAGTGAAGATATTTCCTTTTCCACCATAGGCCTCAAAGCGCTCCAAATGAACACTTGCAGATTCTACAAAAAGAGTGTTTCAAAACAGCTCTTTCAAAGGAAGTGTTCAACTCTGTGAGTTGGATTCATACTACACAAAGCAGTTTCACAGAACGCTTCTGTTTAGTTTTTATGGGAAGATATTCCCGTTTCCAACGAAGGCCTGAAAGGGCTCCAAATATCCACTTGCAAATTCTGCAAAAATAGAGTTTCAAAACTGCTCTGTCAAAAGGAAGGCTTATCTCTCTGAGTTGAATGCAGACATCATAAAGAGGTTTCTGAGAATGCTTCTGCCTGGTTTATATGTGAAGATATTTCCTTTTCCACCATAGGCCTCAAAGCGCTCCAAATGAACACTTGCAGATTCTACAAAAAGAGTGTTTCATAACTGCTCTAGCAAAGGAAAGGTTCAACTCTGTGAGTTGAACACACACATCACAAAGCAGTTTCTGAGAATGCTTCTGTCCAGTTTTTATTGGAAGATATTCCCGCTTCTAAGAAAGGCCTGAAAGAGCTCCAAATATCCACTTGTAGATGCTGCAAAAAGACTCTTTCCAAACTGCTCCATGAAAAGGAAGGTTCAACTCTGTGAGTTGAATGCACACATCATAAAGAAGTTTCAAAGAATGCTTCTGTCTAGGTTTTATGTGAAGATATTTCCTTTTCCACCATAGGCCTCAAAGCGCTCCAAATGAACACTTGCAGATTCTACAAAAAGAGTGTTTCAAAACTGCTCTTTCAAAAGAAGTGTTCAACTCTGTGAGTTGGATTCATACTTCACAAAGCAGTTTCACAGAACGCTTCTGTTTAGTTTTTATGGGAAGATATTCCCGTTTCCAACGAAGGCCTGAAAGGTCTCCAAATAACCACTTGCAGATTCTGCAGAAACACAGTTTCAAAACTGCTCTATCAAAAGGAAGGCTTATCTCTCCGAGTTGAATGCACACATCATAAAGAGGTTTCTGAGAATGCTTCTCCCTGGTTTATAAGTGAAGATATTTCCTTTTCCACTATAGGCCTCAAAGCGCTCCAAATGAACACTTGCAGATTCTACAAAAAGAGTGTTTCAAAACAGCTCTTTCAAAGGAAGTGTTCAACTCTGTGAGTTGGATTCATACTACACAAAGCAGTTTCACAGAACGCTTCTCTTTAGTTTTTATGGGAAGATATTCCCGTTTCCAACGAAGGCCAGAAAGGGCTCCAGATATCCACTTGCAGATTCTGCAAAAATAGAGTTTCAAAACTGCTCTCTTAAAAGGAAGGCTTATCTCTCTGAGTTGAATGCAGACATCATAAAGAGGTTTCTGAGAATGCTTCTGCCTGGTTTATATGTGAAGATACTTCCTTTTCCACCATAGGCCTCAAAGCGCTCCAAATGAACACTTGCAGATTCTACAAAAAGAGTGTTTCAAAACTGCTCCTTCAAAAGAAGTGTTCAACTCTGTGAGTTGGATTCATACTTCACAAAGCAGTTTCACAGAACCCTTCTGTTTAGTATTTATGGGAAGATATTCCCGTTTCCAACGAAGGCCTGAAAGGACTCAAATATCCACTTGCAGATTCTGCAAAAACACAGTTTCAAAACTGCTCTATCAAAAGGAAGGCTTATCTCTCCGAGTTGAATGCACACATCATAAAGAGGTTTCTGAGAATGCTTCTGCCTGGTTTATAAGTGAAGATATTTCCTTTTCCACCATAGGCCTCAAAGCGCTCCAAATGAACACTTGCAGATTCTACAAAAAGAGTGTTTCAAAACTGCTCTTTCAAAAGAAGTGTTCAACTCTGTGAGTTGGATTCATACTTCACAAAGCAGTTTCACAGAACCCTTCTGTTTAGTATTTATGGGAAGATATTCCCGTTTCCAACGAAGGCCTGAAAGGACTCCAAATATCCACTTGCAGATTCTGCAAAAACACAGTTTCAAAACTGCTCTATCAAAAGGAAGGCTTATCTCTCCGAGTTGAATGCACACATCATAAAGAGGTTTCTGAGAATGCTTCTGCCTGGTTTATAAGTGAAGATATTTCCTTTTCCACCATAGGCCTCAAAGCGCTCCAAATGAACACTTGCAGATTCTACAAAAAGAGTGTTTCAAAACAGCTCTTTCAAAGGAAGTGTTCAACTCTGTGAGTTGGATTCATACTTCACAAAGCAGTTTCACAGAACGCTTCTGTTTAGTTTTTATGGGAAGATATTCCCGTTTCCAACGAAGGCCTGAAAGGGCTCCAAATAACCACTTGCAGATTCTGCAGAAACACAGTTTCAAAACTGCTCTATCAAAAGGAAGGCTTATCTCTCCGAGCTGAATGCACACATCATAAAGAGGTTTCTGAGAATGCTTCTCGCTGGTTTATAAGTGAAGATATTTCCTTTTCCACTATAGGCCTCAAAGCGCTCCAAATGAACACTTGCAGATTCTACAAAAAGAGTGTTTCAAAACAGCTCTTTCAAAGGAAGTGTTCAACTCTGTGAGTTGGATTCATACTACACAAAGCAGTTTCACAGAACGCTTCTCTTTAGTTTTTATGGGAAGATATTCCCGTTTCCAACGAAGGCCTGAAAGGGCTCCAGATATCCACTTGCGGATCCTGCAAAAATAGAGTTTCAAAACTGCTCTGTTAAAAGGAAGGCTTATCTCTCTGAGTTGAATGCAGACATCATAAAGAGGTTTCTGAGAATGCTTCTGCCTGGTTTATATGTGAAGATATTTCCTTTTCCACCATAGGCCTCAAAGCGCTCCAAATGAACACTTGCAGATTCTACAAAAGGAGTGTTTCAAAACTGCTCTAGCAAAGGAAAGGTTCAACTCTGTGAGTTGAACACACACATCACAAAGCAGTTTCTGAGAATGCTTCTGTCCAGTTTTTATTGGAAGATATTCCCGCTTCTAACAAAGGCCTGAAAGAGCTCCAAATATCCACTTGCAGATGCTGCAAAAAGACTCTTTCCAAACTGCTCCATGAAAAGGAAGGTTCAACTCTGTGAGTTGAATGCACACATCATAAAGAAGTTTCAAAGAATGCTTCTGTCTAGGTTTTATGTGAAGATATTTCCTTTTCCACCATAGGCCTCAAAGCGCTCCAAATGAACACTTGCAGATTCTACAAAAAGAGTGTTTCAAAACTGCTCTTTCAAAAGAAGTGTTCAACTCTGTGAGTTGGATTCATACTTCACAAAGCAGTTTCACAGAACCCTTCTGTTTAGTATTTATGGGAAGATATTCCCGTTTCCAACGAAGGCCTGAAAGGACTCCAAATATCCACTTGCAGATTCTGCAAAAACACAGTTTCAAAACTGCTCTATCAAAAGGAAGGCTTATCTCTCCGAGTTGAATGCACACATCATAAAGAGGTTTCTGAGAATGCTTCTGCCTGGTTTATAAGTGAAGATATTTCCTTTTCCACCATAGGCCTCAAAGCGCTCCAAATGAACACTTGCAGATTCTACAAAAAGAGTGTTTCAAAACAGCTCTTTCAAAGGAAGTGTTCAACTCTGTGAGTTGGATTCATACTACACAAAGCAGTTTCACAGAACGCTTCTGTTTAGTTTTTATGGGAAGATATTCCCGTTTCCAACGAAGGCCTGAAAGGGCTCCAAATATCCACTTGCAAATTCTGCAAAAATAGAGTTTCAAAACTGCTCTGTCAAAAGGAAGGCTTATCTCTCTGAGTTGAATGCAGACATCATAAAGAGGTTTCTGAGAATGCTTCTGCCTGGTTTATATGTGAAGATATTTCCTTTTCCACCATAGGCCTCAAGGCGCTCCAAATGAACACTTGCAGATTCTACAAAAAGAGTGTTTCATAACTGCTCTAGCAAAGGAAAGGTTCAACTCTGTGAGTTGAACACACACATCACAAAGCAGTTTCTGAGAATGCTTCTGTCCAGTTTTTATTGGAAGATATTCCCGCTTCTAACAAAGGCCTGAAAGAGCTCCAAATATCCACTTGTAGATGCTGCAAAAAGACTCTTTCCAAACTGCTCCATGAAAAGGAAGGTTCAACTCTGTGAGTTGAATGCACACATCATAAAGAAGTTTCAAAGAATGCTTCTGTCTAGGTTTTATGTGAAGATATTTCCTTTTCCACCATAGGCCTCAAAGCGCTCCAAATGAACACTTGCAGATTCTACAAAAAGAGTGTTTCAAAACTGCTCTTTCAAAAGAAGTGTTCAACTCTGTGAGTTGGATTCATACTTCACAAAGCAGTTTCACAGAACGCTTCTGTTTAGTTTTTATGGGAAGATATTCCCGTTTCCAACGAAGGCCTGAAAGGGCTCCAAATAACCACTTGCAGATTCTGCAGAAACACAGTTTCAAAACTGCTCTATCAAAAGGAAGGCTTATCTCTCCGAGCTGAATGCACACATCATAAAGAGGTTTCTGAGAATGCTTCTCCCTGGTTTATAAGTGAAGATATTTCCTTTTCCACTATAGGCCTCAAAGCGCTCCAAATGAACACTTGCAGATTCTACAAAAAGAGTGTTTCAAAACAGCTCTTTCAAAGGAAGTGTTCAACTCTGTGAGTTGGATTCATACTACACAAAGCAGTTTCACAGAACGCTTCTCTTTAGTTTTTATGGGAAGATATTCCCGTTTCCAACGAAGGCCTGAAAGGGCTCCAAATATCCACTTGCAGATTCTGCAAAAATAGAGTTTCAAAACTGCTCTGTTAAAAGGAAGGCTTATCTCTCTGAGTTGAATGCAGACATCATAAAGAGGTTTCTGAGAATGCTTCTGCCTGGTTTATATGTGAAGATATTTCCTTTTCCACCATAGGCCTCAAAGCGCTCCAAATGAACACTTGCAGATTCTACAAAAGGAGTGTTTCATAACTGCTCTAGCAAAGGAAAGGTTCAACTCTGTGAGTTGAACACACACATCACAAAGCAGTTTCTGAGAATGCTTCTGTCCAGTTTTTATTGGAAGATATTCCCGCTTCTAACAAAGGCCTGAAAGAGCTCCAAATATCCACTTGCAGATGCTGCAAAAAGACTCTTTCCAAACTGCTCCATGAAAAGGAAGGTTCAACTCTGTGAGATGAATGCACACATCATAAAGAAGTTTCAAAGAATGCTTCTGTCTAGGTTTTATGTGAAGATATTTCCTTTTCCACCATAGGCCTCAAAGCGCTCCAAATGAACACTTGCAGATTCTACAAAAAGAGTGTTTCAAAACTGCTCTTTCAAAAGAAGTGTTCAACTCTGTGAGTTGGATTCATACTTAACAAAGCAGTTTCACAGAACGCTTCTGTTTAGTATTTATGGGAAGATATTCCCGTTTCCAACGAAGGCCTGAAAGGACTCCAAATATCCACTTGCAGATTCTGCAAAAACACAGTTTCAAAACTGCTCTATCAAAAGGAAGGCTTATCTCTCCGAGTTGAATGCACACATCATAAAGAGGTTTCTGAGAATGCTTCTGCCTGGTTTATAAGTGAAGATATTTCCTTTTCCACCATAGGCCTCAAAGCGCTCCAAATGAACACTTGCAGATTCTACAAAAAGAGTGTTTCAAAACAGCTCTTTCAAAGGAAGTGTTCAACTCTGTGAGTTGGATTCATACTACACAAAGCAGTTTCACAGAACGCTTCTGTTTAGTTTTTATGGGAAGATATTCCCGTTTCCAACGAAGGCCTGAAAGGGCTCCAAATATCCACTTGCAAATTCTGCAAAAATAGAGTTTCAAAACTGCTCTGTCAAAAGGAAGGCTTATCTCTCTGAGTTGAATGCAGACATCATAAAGAGGTTTCTGAGAATGCTTCTGCCTGGTTTATATGTGAAGATATTTCCTTTTCCACCATAGGCCTCAAAGCGCTCCAAATGAACACTTGCAGATTCTACAAAAGGAGTGTTTCATAACTGCTCTAGCAAAGGAAAGGTTCAACTCTGTGAGTTGAACACACACATCACAAAGCAGTTTCTGAGAATGCTTCTGTCCAGTTTTTATTGGAAGATATTCCCGCTTCTAACAAAGGCCTGAAAGAGCTCCAAATATCCACTTGCAGATGCTGCAAAAAGACTCTTTCCAAACTGCTCCATGAAAAGGAAGGTTCAACTCTGTGAGATGAATGCACACATCATAAAGAAGTTTCAAAGAATGCTTCTGTCTAGGTTTTATGTGAAGATATTTCCTTTTCCACCATAGGCCTCAAAGCGCTCCAAATGAACACTTGCAGATTCTACAAAAAGAGTGTTTCAAAACTGCTCTTTCAAAAGAAGTGTTCAACTCTGTGAGTTGGATTCATACTTCACAAAGCAGTTTCACAGAACGCTTCTGTTTAGTATTTATGGGAAGATATTCCCGTTTCCAACGAAGGCCTGAAAGGACTCCAAATATCCACTTGCAGATTCTGCAAAAACACAGTTTCAAAACTGCTCTATCAAAAGGAAGGCTTATCTCTCCGAGTTGAATGCACACATCATAAAGAGGTTTCTGAGAATGCTTCTGCCTGGTTTATAAGTGAAGATATTTCCTTTTCCACCATAGGCCTCAAAGCGCTCCAAATGAACACTTGCAGATTCTACAAAAAGAGTGTTTCAAAACAGCTCTTTCAAAGGAAGTGTTCAACTCTGTGAGTTGGATTCATACTACACAAAGCAGTTTCACAGAACGCTTCTGTTTAGTTTTTATGGGAAGATATTCCCGTTTCCAACGAAGGCCTGAAAGGGCTCCAAATATCCACTTGCAAATTCTGCAAAAATAGAGTTTCAAAACTGCTCTGTCAAAAGGAAGGCTTATCTCTCTGAGTTGAATGCAGACATCATAAAGAGGTTTCTGAGAATGCTTCTGCCTGGTTTATATGTGAAGATATTTCCTTTTCCACCATAGGCCTCAAGGCGCTCCAAATGAACACTTGCAGATTCTACAAAAAGAGTGTTTCATAACTGCTCTAGCAAAGGAAAGGTTCAACTCTGTGAGTTGAACACACACATCACAAAGCAGTTTCTGAGAATGCTTCTGTCCAGTTTTTATTGGAAGATATTCCCGCTTCTAACAAAGGCCTGAAAGAGCTCCAAATATCCACTTGTAGATGCTGCAAAAAGACTCTTTCCAAACTGCTCCATGAAAAGGAAGGTTCAACTCTGTGAGTTGAATGCACACATCATAAAGAAGTTTCAAAGAATGCTTCTGTCTAGGTTTTATGTGAAGATATTTCCTTTTCCACCATAGGCCTCAAAGCGCTCCAAATGAACACTTGCAGATTCTACAAAAAGAGTGTTTCAAAACTGCTCTTTCAAAAGAAGTGTTCAACTCTGTGAGTTGGATTCATACTTCACAAAGCAGTTTCACAGAACGCTTCTGTTTAGTTTTTATGGGAAGATATTCCCGTTTCCAACGAAGGCCTGAAAGGGCTCCAAATAACCACTTGCAGATTCTGCAGAAACACAGTTTCAAAACTGCTCTATCAAAAGGAAGGCTTATCTCTCCGAGCTGAATGCACACATCATAAAGAGGTTTCTGAGAATGCTTCTCCCTGGTTTATAAGTGAAGATATTTCCTTTTCCACTATAGGCCTCAAAGCGCTCCAAATGAACACTTGCAGATTCTACAAAAAGAGTGTTTCAAAACAGCTCTTTCAAAGGAAGTGTTCAACTCTGTGAGTTGGATTCATACTACACAAAGCAGTTTCACAGAACGCTTCTGTTTAGTTTTTATGGGAAGATATTCCCGTTTCCAACGAAGGCCTGAAAGGGCTCCAAATATCCACTTGCAAATTCTGCAAAAATAGAGTTTCAAAACTGCTCTGTCAAAAGGAAGGCTTATCTCTCTGAGTTGAATGCAGACATCATAAAGAGGTTTCTGAGAATGCTTCTGCCTGGTTTATATGTGAAGATATTTCCTTTTCCACCATAGGCCTCAAGGCGCTCCAAATGAACACTTGCAGATTCTACAAAAAGAGTGTTTCATAACTGCTCTAGCAAAGGAAAGGTTCAACTCTGTGAGTTGAACACACACATCACAAAGCAGTTTCTGAGAATGCTTCTGTCCAGTTTTTATTGGAAGATATTCCCGCTTCTAACAAAGGCCTGAAAGAGCTCCAAATATCCACTTGTAGATGCTGCAAAAAGACTCTTTCCAAACTGCTCCATGAAAAGGAAGGTTCAACTCTGTGAGTTGAATGCACACATCATAAAGAAGTTTCAAAGAATGCTTCTGTCTAGGTTTTATGTGAAGATATTTCCTTTTCCACCATAGGCCTCAAAGCGCTCCAAATGAACACTTGCAGATTCTACAAAAAGAGTGTTTCAAAACTGCTCTTTCAAAAGAAGTGTTCAACTCTGTGAGTTGGATTCATACTTCACAAAGCAGTTTCACAGAACGCTTCTGTTTAGTTTTTATGGGAAGATATTCCCGTTTCCAACGAAGGCCTGAAAGGGCTCCAAATAACCACTTGCAGATTCTGCAGAAACACAGTTTCAAAACTGCTCTATCAAAAGGAAGGCTTATCTCTCCGAGCTGAATGCACACATCATAAAGAGGTTTCTGAGAATGCTTCTCCCTGGTTTATAAGTGAAGATATTTCCTTTTCCACTATAGGCCTCAAAGCGCTCCAAATGAACACTTGCAGATTCTACAAAAAGAGTGTTTCAAAACAGCTCTTTCAAAGGAAGTGTTCAACTCTGTGAGTTGGATTCATACTACACAAAGCAGTTTCACAGAACGCTTCTCTTTAGTTTTTATGGGAAGATATTCCCGTTTCCAACGAAGGCCTGAAAGGGCTCCAAATATCCACTTGCAGATTCTGCAAAAATAGAGTTTCAAAACTGCTCTGTTAAAAGGAAGGCTTATCTCTCTGAGTTGAATGCAGACATCATAAAGAGGTTTCTGAGAATGCTTCTGCCTGGTTTATATGTGAAGATATTTCCTTTTCCACCATAGGCCTCAAAGCGCTCCAAATGAACACTTGCAGATTCTACAAAAGGAGTGTTTCATAACTGCTCTAGCAAAGGAAAGGTTCAACTCTGTGAGTTGAACACACACATCACAAAGCAGTTTCTGAGAATGCTTCTGTCCAGTTTTTATTGGAAGATATTCCCGCTTCTAACAAAGGCCTGAAAGAGCTCCAAATATCCACTTGCAGATGCTGCAAAAAGACTCTTTCCAAACTGCTCCATGAAAAGGAAGGTTCAACTCTGTGAGATGAATGCACACATCATAAAGAAGTTTCAAAGAATGCTTCTGTCTAGGTTTTATGTGAAGATATTTCCTTTTCCACCATAGGCCTCAAAGCGCTCCAAATGAACACTTGCAGATTCTACAAAAAGAGTGTTTCAAAACTGCTCTTTCAAAAGAAGTGTTCAACTCTGTGAGTTGGATTCATACTTAACAAAGCAGTTTCACAGAACGCTTCTGTTTAGTATTTATGGGAAGATATTCCCGTTTCCAACGAAGGCCTGAAAGGACTCCAAATATCCACTTGCAGATTCTGCAAAAACACAGTTTCAAAACTGCTCTATCAAAAGGAAGGCTTATCTCTCCGAGTTGAATGCACACATCATAAAGAGGTTTCTGAGAATGCTTCTGCCTGGTTTATAAGTGAAGATATTTCCTTTTCCACCATAGGCCTCAAAGCGCTCCAAATGAACACTTGCAGATTCTACAAAAAGAGTGTTTCAAAACAGCTCTTTCAAAGGAAGTGTTCAACTCTGTGAGTTGGATTCATACTACACAAAGCAGTTTCACAGAACGCTTCTGTTTAGTTTTTATGGGAAGATATTCAGGTTTCCAACGAAGGCCTGAAAGGGCTCCAAATATCCACTTGCAAATTCTGCAAAAATAGAGTTTCAAAACTGCTCTGTCAAAAGGAAGGCTTATCTCTCTGAGTTGAATGCAGACATCATAAAGAGGTTTCTGAGAATGCTTCTGCCTGGTTTATATGTGAAGATATTTCCTTTTCCACCATAGGCCTCAAAGCGCTCCAAATGAACACTTGCAGATTCTACAAAAGGAGTGTTTCATAACTGCTCTAGCAAAGGAAAGGTTCAACTCTGTGAGTTGAACACACACATCACAAAGCAGTTTCTGAGAATGCTTCTGTCCAGTTTTTATTGGAAGATATTCCCGCTTCTAACAAAGGCCTGAAAGAGCTCCAAATATCCACTTGCAGATGCTGCAAAAAGACTCTTTCCAAACTGCTCCATGAAAAGGAAGGTTCAACTCTGTGAGTTGAATGCACACATCATAAAGAAGTTTCAAAGAATGCTTCTGTCTAGGTTTTATGTCAAGATATTTCCTTTTCCACCATAGGCCTCAAAGCGCTCCAAATGAACACTTGCAGATTCTACAAAAAGAGTGTTTCAAAACTGCTCTTTCAAAAGAAGTGTTCAACTCTGTGAGTTGGATTCATACTTCACAAAGCAGTTTCACAGAACCCTTCTGTTTAGTATTTATGGGAAGATATTCCCGTTTCCAACGAAGGCCTGAAAGGACTCCAAATATCCACTTGCAGATTCTGCAAAAACACAGTTTCAAAACTGCTCTATCAAAAGGAAGGCTTATCTCTCCGAGTTGAATGCACACATCATAAAGAGGTTTCTGAGAATGCTTCTGCCTGGTTTATAAGTGAAGATATTTCCTTTTCCACCATAGGCCTCAAAGCGCTCCAAATGAACACTTGCAGATTCTACAAAAAGAGTGTTTCAAAACAGCTCTTTCAAAGGAAGTGTTCAACTCTGTGAGTTGGATTCATACTACACAAAGCAGTTTCACAGAACGCTTCTGTTTAGTTTTTATGGGAAGATATTCCCGTTTCCAACGAAGGCCTGAAAGGGCTCCAAATATCCACTTGCAAATTCTGCAAAAATAGAGTTTCAAAACTGCTCTGTCAAAAGGAAGGCTTATCTCTCTGAGTTGAATGCAGACATCATAAAGAGGTTTCTGAGAATGCTTCTGCCTGGTTTATATGTGAAGATATTTCCTTTTCCACCATAGGCCTCAAAGCGCTCCAAATGAACACTTGCAGATTCTACAAAAAGAGTGTTTCATAACTGCTCTAGCAAAGGAAAGGTTCAACTCTGTGAGTTGAACACACACATCACAAAGCAGTTTCTGAGAATGCTTCTGTCCAGTTTTTATTGGAAGATATTCCCGCTTCTAAGAAAGGCCTGAAAGAGCTCCAAATATCCACTTGTAGATGCTGCAAAAAGACTCTTTCCAAACTGCTCCATGAAAAGGAAGGTTCAACTCTGTGAGTTGAATGCACACATCATAAAGAAGTTTCAAAGAATGCTTCTGTCTAGGTTTTATGTGAAGATATTTCCTTTTCCACCATAGGCCTCAAAGCGCTCCAAATGAACACTTGCAGATTCTACAAAAAGAGTGTTTCAAAACTGCTCTTTCAAAAGAAGTGTTCAACTCTGTGAGTTGGATTCATACTTCACAAAGCAGTTTCACAGAACGCTTCTGTTTAGTTTTTATGGGAAGATATTCCCGTTTCCAACGAAGGCCTGAAAGGTCTCCAAATAACCACTTGCAGATTCTGCAGAAACACAGTTTCAAAACTGCTCTATCAAAAGGAAGGCTTATCTCTCCGAGTTGAATGCACACATCATAAAGAGGTTTCTGAGAATGCTTCTCCCTGGTTTATAAGTGAAGATATTTCCTTTTCCACTATAGGCCTCAAAGCGCTCCAAATGAACACTTGCAGATTCTACAAAAAGAGTGTTTCAAAACAGCTCTTTCAAAGGAAGTGTTCAACTCTGTGAGTTGGATTCATACTACACAAAGCAGTTTCACAGAACGCTTCTCTTTAGTTTTTATGGGAAGATATTCCCGTTTCCAACGAAGGCCTGAAAGGGCTCCAGATATCCACTTGCAGATTCTGCAAAAATAGAGTTTCAAAACTGCTCTCTTAAAAGGAAGGCTTATCTCTCTGAGTTGAATGCAGACATCATAAAGAGGTTTCTGAGAATGCTTCTGCCTGGTTTATATGTGAAGATACTTCCTTTTCCACCATAGGCCTCAAAGCGCTCCAAATGAACACTTGCAGATTCTACAAAAAGAGTGTTTCAAAACTGCTCCTTCAAAAGAAGTGTTCAACTCTGTGAGTTGGATTCATACTTCACAAAGCAGTTTCACAGAACCCTTCTGTTTAGTATTTATGGGAAGATATTCCCGTTTCCAACGAAGGCCTGAAAGGACTCAAATATCCACTTGCAGATTCTGCAAAAACACAGTTTCAAAACTGCTCTATCAAAAGGAAGGCTTATCTCTCCGAGTTGAATGCACACATCATAAAGAGGTTTCTGAGAATGCTTCTGCCTGGTTTATAAGTGAAGATATTTCCTTTTCCACCATAGGCCTCAAAGCGCTCCAAATGAACACTTGCAGATTCTACAAAAAGAGTGTTTCAAAACTGCTCTTTCAAAAGAAGTGTTCAACTCTGTGAGTTGGATTCATACTTCACAAAGCAGTTTCACAGAACCCTTCTGTTTAGTATTTATGGGAAGATATTCCCGTTTCCAACGAAGGCCTGAAAGGACTCCAAATATCCACTTGCAGATTCTGCAAAAACACAGTTTCAAAACTGCTCTATCAAAAGGAAGGCTTATCTCTCCGAGTTGAATGCACACATCATAAAGAGGTTTCTGAGAATGCTTCTGCCTGGTTTATAAGTGAAGATATTTCCTTTTCCACCATAGGCCTCAAAGCGCTCCAAATGAACACTTGCAGATTCTACAAAAAGAGTGTTTCAAAACAGCTCTTTCAAAGGAAGTGTTCAACTCTGTGAGTTGGATTCATACTTCACAAAGCAGTTTCACAGAACGCTTCTGTTTAGTTTTTCTGGGAAGATATTCCCGTTTCCAACGAAGGCCTGAAAGGGCTCCAAATAACCACTTGCAGATTCTGCAGAAACACAGTTTCAAAACTGCTCTATCAAAAGGAAGGCTTATCTCTCCGAGCTGAATGCACACATCATAAAGAGGTTTCTGAGAATGCTTCTCGCTGGTTTATAAGTGAAGATATTTCCTTTTCCACTATAGGCCTCAAAGCGCTCCAAATGAACACTTGCAGATTCTACAAAAAGAGTGTTTCAAAACAGCTCTTTCAAAGGAAGTGTTCAACTCTGTGAGTTGGATTCATACTACACAAAGCAGTTTCACAGAACGCTTCTCTTTAGTTTTTATGGGAAGATATTCCCGTTTCCAACGAAGGCCTGAAAGGGCTCCAGATATCCACTTGCGGATCCTGCAAAAATAGAGTTTCAAAACTGCTCTGTTAAAAGGAAGGCTTATCTCTCTGAGTTGAATGCAGACATCATAAAGAGGTTTCTGAGAATGCTTCTGCCTGGTTTATATGTGAAGATATTTCCTTTTCCACCATAGGCCTCAAAGCGCTCCAAATGAACACTTGCAGATTCTACAAAAGGAGTGTTTCATAACTGCTCTAGCAAAGGAAAGGTTCAACTCTGTGAGTTGAACACACACATCACAAAGCAGTTTCTGAGAATGCTTCTGTCCAGTTTTTATTGGAAGATATTCCCGCTTCTAACAAAGGCCTGAAAGAGCTCCAAATATCCACTTGCAGATGCTGCAAAAAGACTCTTTCCAAACTGCTCCATGAAAAGGAAGGTTCAACTCTGTGAGTTGAATGCACACATCATAAAGAAGTTTCAAAGAATGCTTCTGTCTAGGTTTTATGTCAAGATATTTCCTTTTCCACCATAGGCCTCAAAGCGCTCCAAATGAACACTTGCAGATTCTACAAAAAGAGTGTTTCAAAACTGCTCTTTCAAAAGAAGTGTTCAACTCTGTGAGTTGGATTCATACTTCACAAAGCAGTTTCACAGAACCCTTCTGTTTAGTATTTATGGGAAGATATTCCCGTTTCCAACGAAGGCCTGAAAGGACTCCAAATATCCACTTGCAGATTCTGCAAAAACACAGTTTCAAAACTGCTCTATCAAAAGGAAGGCTTATCTCTCCGAGTTGAATGCACACATCATAAAGAGGTTTCTGAGAATGCTTCTGCCTGGTTTATAAGTGAAGATATTTCCTTTTCCACCATAGGCCTCAAAGCGCTCCAAATGAACACTTGCAGATTCTACAAAAAGAGTGTTTCAAAACAGCTCTTTCAAAGGAAGTGTTCAACTCTGTGAGTTGGATTCATACTACACAAAGCAGTTTCACAGAACGCTTCTGTTTAGTTTTTATGGGAAGATATTCCCGTTTCCAACGAAGGCCTGAAAGGGCTCCAAATATCCACTTGCAAATTCTGCAAAAATAGAGTTTCAAAACTGCTCTGTCAAAAGGAAGGCTTATCTCTCTGAGTTGAATGCAGACATCATAAAGAGGTTTCTGAGAATGCTTCTGCCTGGTTTATATGTGAAGATATTTCCTTTTCCACCATAGGCCTCAAAGCGCTCCAAATGAACACTTGCAGATTCTACAAAAAGAGTGTTTCATAACTGCTCTAGCAAAGGAAAGGTTCAACTCTGTGAGTTGAACACACACATCACAAAGCAGTTTCTGAGAATGCTTCTGTCCAGTTTTTATTGGAAGATATTCCCGCTTCTAAGAAAGGCCTGAAAGAGCTCCAAATATCCACTTGTAGATGCTGCAAGAAGACTCTTTCCAAACTGCTCCATGAAAAGGAAGGTTCAACTCTGTGAGTTGAATGCACACATCATAAAGAAGTTTCAAAGAATGCTTCTGTCTAGGTTTTATGTGAAGATATTTCCTTTTCCACCATAGGCCTCAAAGCGCTCCAAATGAACACTTGCAGATTCTACAAAAAGAGTGTTTCAAAACTGCTCTTTCAAAAGAAGTGTTCAACTCTGTGAGTTGGATTCATACTTCACAAAGCAGTTTCACAGAACGCTTCTGTTTAGTTTTTATGGGAAGATATTCCCGTTTCCAACGAAGGCCTGAAAGGTCTCCAAATAACCACTTGCAGATTCTGCAGAAACACAGTTTCAAAACTGCTCTATCAAAAGGAAGGCTTATCTCTCCGAGTTGAATGCACACATCATAAAGAGGTTTCTGAGAATGCTTCTCCCTGGTTTATAAGTGAAGATATTTCCTTTTCCACTATAGGCCTCAAAGCGCTCCAAATGAACACTTGCAGATTCTACAAAAAGAGTGTTTCAAAACAGCTCTTTCAAAGGAAGTGTTCAACTCTGTGAGTTGGATTCATACTACACAAAGCAGTTTCACAGAACGCTTCTCTTTAGTTTTTATGGGAAGATATTCCCGTTTCCAACGAAGGCCTGAAAGGGCTCCAGATATCCACTTGCAGATTCTGCAAAAATAGAGTTTCAAAACTGCTCTCTTAAAAGGAAGGCTTATCTCTCTGAGTTGAATGCAGACATCATAAAGAGGTTTCTGAGAATGCTTCTGCCTGGTTTATATGTGAAGATACTTCCTTTTCCACCATAGGCCTCAAAGCGCTCCAAATGAACACTTGCAGATTCTACAAAAAGAGTGTTTCAAAACTGCTCCTTCAAAAGAAGTGTTCAACTCTGTGAGTTGGATTCATACTTCACAAAGCAGTTTCACAGAACCCTTCTGTTTAGTATTTATGGGAAGATATTCCCGTTTCCAACGAAGGCCTGAAAGGACTCAAATATCCACTTGCAGATTCTGCAAAAACACAGTTTCAAAACTGCTCTATCAAAAGGAAGGCTTATCTCTCCGAGTTGAATGCACACATCATAAAGAGGTTTCTGAGAATGCTTCTGCCTGGTTTATAAGTGAAGATATTTCCTTTTCCACCATAGGCCTCAAAGCGCTCCAAATGAACACTTGCAGATTCTACAAAAAGAGTGTTTCAAAACTGCTCTTTCAAAAGAAGTGTTCAACTCTGTGAGTTGGATTCATACTTCACAAAGCAGTTTCACAGAACCCTTCTGTTTAGTATTTATGGGAAGATATTCCCGTTTCCAACGAAGGCCTGAAAGGACTCCAAATATCCACTTGCAGATTCTGCAAAAACACAGTTTCAAAACTGCTCTATCAAAAGGAAGGCTTATCTCTCCGAGTTGAATGCACACATCATAAAGAGGTTTCTGAGAATGCTTCTGCCTGGTTTATAAGTGAAGATATTTCCTTTTCCACCATAGGCCTCAAAGCGCTCCAAATGAACACTTGCAGATTCTACAAAAAGAGTGTTTCAAAACAGCTCTTTCAAAGGAAGTGTTCAACTCTGTGAGTTGGATTCATACTTCACAAAGCAGTTTCACAGAACGCTTCTGTTTAGTTTTTCTGGGAAGATATTCCCGTTTCCAACGAAGGCCTGAAAGGGCTCCAAATAACCACTTGCAGATTCTGCAGAAACACAGTTTCAAAACTGCTCTATCAAAAGGAAGGCTTATCTCTCCGAGCTGAATGCACACATCATAAAGAGGTTTCTGAGAATGCTTCTCGCTGGTTTATAAGTGAAGATATTTCCTTTTCCACTATAGGCCTCAAAGCGCTCCAAATGAACACTTGCAGATTCTACAAAAAGAGTGTTTCAAAACAGCTCTTTCAAAGGAAGTGTTCAACTCTGTGAGTTGGATTCATACTACACAAAGCAGTTTCACAGAACGCTTCTCTTTAGTTTTTATGGGAAGATATTCCCGTTTCCAACGAAGGCCTGAAAGGGCTCCAGATATCCACTTGCGGATCCTGCAAAAATAGAGTTTCAAAACTGCTCTGTTAAAAGGAAGGCTTATCTCTCTGAGTTGAATGCAGACATCATAAAGAGGTTTCTGAGAATGCTTCTGCCTGGTTTATATGTGAAGATATTTCCTTTTCCACCATAGGCCTCAAAGCGCTCCAAATGAACACTTGCAGATTCTACAAAAGGAGTGTTTCATAACTGCTCTAGCAAAGGAAAGGTTCAACTCTGTGAGTTGAACACACACATCACAAAGCAGTTTCTGAGAATGCTTCTGTCCAGTTTTTATTGGAAGATATTCCCGCTTCTAACAAAGGCCTGAAAGAGCTCCAAATATCCACTTGCAGATGCTGCAAAAAGACTCTTTCCAAACTGCTCCATGAAAAGGAAGGTTCAACTCTGTGAGTTGAATGCACACATCATAAAGAAGTTTCAAAGAATGCTTCTGTCTAGGTTTTATGTCAAGATATTTCCTTTTCCACCATAGGCCTCAAAGCGCTCCAAATGAACACTTGCAGATTCTACAAAAAGAGTGTTTCAAAACTGCTCTTTCAAAAGAAGTGTTCAACTCTGTGAGTTGGATTCATACTTCACAAAGCAGTTTCACAGAACCCTTCTGTTTAGTATTTATGGGAAGATATTCCCGTTTCCAACGAAGGCCTGAAAGGACTCCAAATATCCACTTGCAGATTCTGCAAAAACACAGTTTCAAAACTGCTCTATCAAAAGGAAGGCTTATCTCTCCGAGTTGAATGCACACATCATAAAGAGGTTTCTGAGAATGCTTCTGCCTGGTTTATAAGTGAAGATATTTCCTTTTCCACCATAGGCCTCAAAGCGCTCCAAATGAACACTTGCAGATTCTACAAAAAGAGTGTTTCAAAACAGCTCTTTCAAAGGAAGTGTTCAACTCTGTGAGTTGGATTCATACTACACAAAGCAGTTTCACAGAACGCTTCTGTTTAGTTTTTATGGGAAGATATTCCCGTTTCCAACGAAGGCCTGAAAGGGCTCCAAATATCCACTTGCAAATTCTGCAAAAATAGAGTTTCAAAACTGCTCTGTCAAAAGGAAGGCTTATCTCTCTGAGTTGAATGCAGACATCATAAAGAGGTTTCTGAGAATGCTTCTGCCTGGTTTATATGTGAAGATATTTCCTTTTCCACCATAGGCCTCAAGGCGCTCCAAATGAACACTTGCAGATTCTACAAAAAGAGTGTTTCATAACTGCTCTAGCAAAGGAAAGGTTCAACTCTGTGAGTTGAACACACACATCACAAAGCAGTTTCTGAGAATGCTTCTGTCCAGTTTTTATTGGAAGATATTCCCGCTTCTAACAAAGGCCTGAAAGAGCTCCAAATATCCACTTGTAGATGCTGCAAAAAGACTCTTTCCAAACTGCTCCATGAAAAGGAAGGTTCAACTCTGTGAGTTGAATGCACACATCATAAAGAAGTTTCAAAGAATGCTTCTGTCTAGGTTTTATGTGAAGATATTTCCTTTTCCACCATAGGCCTCAAAGCGCTCCAAATGAACACTTGCAGATTCTACAAAAAGAGTGTTTCAAAACTGCTCTTTCAAAAGAAGTGTTCAACTCTGTGAGTTGGATTCATACTTCACAAAGCAGTTTCACAGAACGCTTCTGTTTAGTTTTTATGGGAAGATATTCCCGTTTCCAACGAAGGCCTGAAAGGGCTCCAAATAACCACTTGCAGATTCTGCAGAAACACAGTTTCAAAACTGCTCTATCAAAAGGAAGGCTTATCTCTCCGAGCTGAATGCACACATCATAAAGAGGTTTCTGAGAATGCTTCTCCCTGGTTTATAAGTGAAGATATTTCCTTTTCCACTATAGGCCTCAAAGCGCTCCAAATGAACACTTGCAGATTCTACAAAAAGAGTGTTTCAAAACAGCTCTTTCAAAGGAAGTGTTCAACTCTGTGAGTTGGATTCATACTACACAAAGCAGTTTCACAGAACGCTTCTCTTTAGTTTTTATGGGAAGATATTCCCGTTTCCAACGAAGGCCTGAAAGGGCTCCAAATATCCACTTGCAGATTCTTCAAAAATAGAGTTTCAAAACTGCTCTGTTAAAAGGAAGGCTTATCTCTCTGAGTTGAATGCAGACATCATAAAGAGGTTTCTGAGAATGCTTCTGCCTGGTTTATATGTGAAGATATTTCCTTTTCCACCATAGGCCTCAAAGCGCTCCAAATGAACACTTGCAGATTCTACAAAAGGAGTGTTTCATAACTGCTCTAGCAAAGGAAAGGTTCAACTCTGTGAGTTGAACACACACATCACAAAGCAGTTTCTGAGAATGCTTCTGTCCAGTTTTTATTGGAAGATATTCCCGCTTCTAACAAAGGCCTGAAAGAGCTCCAAATATCCACTTGCAGATGCTGCAAAAAGACTCTTTCCAAACTGCTCCATGAAAAGGAAGGTTCAACTCTGTGAGATGAATGCACACATCATAAAGAAGTTTCAAAGAATGCTTCTGTCTAGGTTTTATGTGAAGATATTTCCTTTTCCACCATAGGCCTCAAAGCGCTCCAAATGAACACTTGCAGATTCTACAAAAAGAGTGTTTCAAAACTGCTCTTTCAAAAGAAGTGTTCAACTCTGTGAGTTGGATTCATACTTAACAAAGCAGTTTCACAGAACGCTTCTGTTTAGTATTTATGGGAAGATATTCCCGTTTCCAACGAAGGCCTGAAAGGACTCCAAATATCCACTTGCAGATTCTGCAAAAACACAGTTTCAAAACTGCTCTATCAAAAGGAAGGCTTATCTCTCCGAGTTGAATGCACACATCATAAAGAGGTTTCTGAGAATGCTTCTGCCTGGTTTATAAGTGAAGATATTTCCTTTTCCACCATAGGCCTCAAAGCGCTCCAAATGAACACTTGCAGATTCTACAAAAAGAGTGTTTCAAAACAGCTCTTTCAAAGGAAGTGTTCAACTCTGTGAGTTGGATTCATACTACACAAAGCAGTTTCACAGAACGCTTCTGTTTAGTTTTTATGGGAAGATATTCCCGTTTCCAACGAAGGCCTGAAAGGGCTCCAAATATCCACTTGCAAATTCTGCAAAAATAGAGTTTCAAAACTGCTCTGTCAAAAGGAAGGCTTATCTCTCTGAGTTGAATGCAGACATCATAAAGAGGTTTCTGAGAATGCTTCTGCCTGGTTTATATGTGAAGATATTTCCTTTTCCACCATAGGCCTCAAAGCGCTCCAAATGAACACTTGCAGATTCTACAAAAGGAGTGTTTCATAACTGCTCTAGCAAAGGAAAGGTTCAACTCTGTGAGTTGAACACACACATCACAAAGCAGTTTCTGAGAATGCTTCTGTCCAGTTTTTATTGGAAGATATTCCCGCTTCTAACAAAGGCCTGAAAGAGCTCCAAATATCCACTTGCAGATGCTGCAAAAAGACTCTTTCCAAACTGCTCCATGAAAAGGAAGGTTCAACTCTGTGAGATGAATGCACACATCATAAAGAAGTTTCAAAGAATGCTTCTGTCTAGGTTTTATGTGAAGATATTTCCTTTTCCACCATAGGCCTCAAAGCGCTCCAAATGAACACTTGCAGATTCTACAAAAAGAGTGTTTCAAAACTGCTCTTTCAAAAGAAGTGTTCAACTCTGTGAGTTGGATTCATACTTCACAAAGCAGTTTCACAGAACGCTTCTGTTTAGTATTTATGGGAAGATATTCCCGTTTCCAACGAAGGCCTGAAAGGACTCCAAATATCCACTTGCAGATTCTGCAAAAACACAGTTTCAAAACTGCTCTATCAAAAGGAAGGCTTATCTCTCCGAGTTGAATGCACACATCATAAAGAGGTTTCTGAGAATGCTTCTGCCTGGTTTATAAGTGAAGATATTTCCTTTTCCACCATAGGCCTCAAAGCGCTCCAAATGAACACTTGCAGATTCTACAAAAAGAGTGTTTCAAAACAGCTCTTTCAAAGGAAGTGTTCAACTCTGTGAGTTGGATTCATACTACACAAAGCAGTTTCACAGAACGCTTCTGTTTAGTTTTTATGGGAAGATATTCCCGTTTCCAACGAAGGCCTGAAAGGGCTCCAAATATCCACTTGCAAATTCTGCAAAAATAGAGTTTCAAAACTGCTCTGTCAAAAGGAAGGCTTATCTCTCTGAGTTGAATGCAGACATCATAAAGAGGTTTCTGAGAATGCTTCTGCCTGGTTTATATGTGAAGATATTTCCTTTTCCACCATAGGCCTCAAGGCGCTCCAAATGAACACTTGCAGATTCTACAAAAAGAGTGTTTCATAACTGCTCTAGCAAAGGAAAGGTTCAACTCTGTGAGTTGAACACACACATCACAAAGCAGTTTCTGAGAATGCTTCTGTCCAGTTTTTATTGGAAGATATTCCCGCTTCTAACAAAGGCCTGAAAGAGCTCCAAATATCCACTTGTAGATGCTGCAAAAAGACTCTTTCCAAACTGCTCCATGAAAAGGAAGGTTCAACTCTGTGAGTTGAATGCACACATCATAAAGAAGTTTCAAAGAATGCTTCTGTCTAGGTTTTATGTGAAGATATTTCCTTTTCCACCATAGGCCTCAAAGCGCTCCAAATGAACACTTGCAGATTCTACAAAAAGAGTGTTTCAAAACTGCTCTTTCAAAAGAAGTGTTCAACTCTGTGAGTTGGATTCATACTTCACAAAGCAGTTTCACAGAACGCTTCTGTTTAGTTTTTATGGGAAGATATTCCCGTTTCCAACGAAGGCCTGAAAGGGCTCCAAATAACCACTTGCAGATTCTGCAGAAACACAGTTTCAAAACTGCTCTATCAAAAGGAAGGCTTATCTCTCCGAGCTGAATGCACACATCATAAAGAGGTTTCTGAGAATGCTTCTCCCTGGTTTATAAGTGAAGATATTTCCTTTTCCACTATAGGCCTCAAAGCGCTCCAAATGAACACTTGCAGATTCTACAAAAAGAGTGTTTCAAAACAGCTCTTTCAAAGGAAGTGTTCAACTCTGTGAGTTGGATTCATACTACACAAAGCAGTTTCACAGAACGCTTCTGTTTAGTTTTTATGGGAAGATATTCCCGTTTCCAACGAAGGCCTGAAAGGGCTCCAAATATCCACTTGCAAATTCTGCAAAAATAGAGTTTCAAAACTGCTCTGTCAAAAGGAAGGCTTATCTCTCTGAGTTGAATGCAGACATCATAAAGAGGTTTCTGAGAATGCTTCTGCCTGGTTTATATGTGAAGATATTTCCTTTTCCACCATAGGCCTCAAGGCGCTCCAAATGAACACTTGCAGATTCTACAAAAAGAGTGTTTCATAACTGCTCTAGCAAAGGAAAGGTTCAACTCTGTGAGTTGAACACACACATCACAAAGCAGTTTCTGAGAATGCTTCTGTCCAGTTTTTATTGGAAGATATTCCCGCTTCTAACAAAGGCCTGAAAGAGCTCCAAATATCCACTTGTAGATGCTGCAAAAAGACTCTTTCCAAACTGCTCCATGAAAAGGAAGGTTCAACTCTGTGAGTTGAATGCACACATCATAAAGAAGTTTCAAAGAATGCTTCTGTCTAGGTTTTATGTGAAGATATTTCCTTTTCCACCATAGGCCTCAAAGCGCTCCAAATGAACACTTGCAGATTCTACAAAAAGAGTGTTTCAAAACTGCTCTTTCAAAAGAAGTGTTCAACTCTGTGAGTTGGATTCATACTTCACAAAGCAGTTTCACAGAACGCTTCTGTTTAGTTTTTATGGGAAGATATTCCCGTTTCCAACGAAGGCCTGAAAGGGCTCCAAATAACCACTTGCAGATTCTGCAGAAACACAGTTTCAAAACTGCTCTATCAAAAGGAAGGCTTATCTCTCCGAGCTGAATGCACACATCATAAAGAGGTTTCTGAGAATGCTTCTCCCTGGTTTATAAGTGAAGATATTTCCTTTTCCACTATAGGCCTCAAAGCGCTCCAAATGAACACTTGCAGATTCTACAAAAAGAGTGTTTCAAAACAGCTCTTTCAAAGGAAGTGTTCAACTCTGTGAGTTGGATTCATACTACACAAAGCAGTTTCACAGAACGCTTCTCTTTAGTTTTTATGGGAAGATATTCCCGTTTCCAACGAAGGCCTGAAAGGGCTCCAAATATCCACTTGCAGATTCTGCAAAAATAGAGTTTCAAAACTGCTCTGTTAAAAGGAAGGCTTATCTCTCTGAGTTGAATGCAGACATCATAAAGAGGTTTCTGAGAATGCTTCTGCCTGGTTTATATGTGAAGATATTTCCTTTTCCACCATAGGCCTCAAAGCGCTCCAAATGAACACTTGCAGATTCTACAAAAGGAGTGTTTCATAACTGCTCTAGCAAAGGAAAGGTTCAACTCTGTGAGTTGAACACACACATCACAAAGCAGTTTCTGAGAATGCTTCTGTCCAGTTTTTATTGGAAGATATTCCCGCTTCTAACAAAGGCCTGAAAGAGCTCCAAATATCCACTTGCAGATGCTGCAAAAAGACTCTTTCCAAACTGCTCCATGAAAAGGAAGGTTCAACTCTGTGAGATGAATGCACACATCATAAAGAAGTTTCAAAGAATGCTTCTGTCTAGGTTTTATGTGAAGATATTTCCTTTTCCACCATAGGCCTCAAAGCGCTCCAAATGAACACTTGCAGATTCTACAAAAAGAGTGTTTCAAAACTGCTCTTTCAAAAGAAGTGTTCAACTCTGTGAGTTGGATTCATACTTCACAAAGCAGTTTCACAGAACGCTTCTGTTTAGTATTTATGGGAAGATATTCCCGTTTCCAACGAAGGCCTGAAAGGACTCCAAATATCCACTTGCAGATTCTGCAAAAACACAGTTTCAAAACTGCTCTATCAAAAGGAAGGCTTATCTCTCCGAGTTGAATGCACACATCATAAAGAGGTTTCTGAGAATGCTTCTGCCTGGTTTATAAGTGAAGATATTTCCTTTTCCACCATAGGCCTCAAAGCGCTCCAAATGAACACTTGCAGATTCTACAAAAAGAGTGTTTCAAAACAGCTCTTTCAAAGGAAGTGTTCAACTCTGTGAGTTGGATTCATACTACACAAAGCAGTTTCACAGAACGCTTCTGTTTAGTTTTTATGGGAAGATATTCCCGTTTCCAACGAAGGCCTGAAAGGGCTCCAAATATCCACTTGCAAATTCTGCAAAAATAGAGTTTCAAAACTGCTCTGTCAAAAGGAAGGCTTATCTCTCTGAGTTGAATGCAGACATCATAAAGAGGTTTCTGAGAATGCTTCTGCCTGGTTTATATGTGAAGATATTTCCTTTTCCACCATAGGCCTCAAAGCGCTCCAAATGAACACTTGCAGATTCTACAAAAGGAGTGTTTCATAACTGCTCTAGCAAAGGAAAGGTTCAACTCTGTGAGTTGAACACACACATCACAAAGCAGTTTCTGAGAATGCTTCTGTCCAGTTTTTATTGGAAGATATTCCCGCTTCTAACAAAGGCCTGAAAGAGCTCCAAATATCCACTTGCAGATGCTGCAAAAAGACTCTTTCCAAACTGCTCCATGAAAAGGAAGGTTCAACTCTGTGAGATGAATGCACACATCATAAAGAAGTTTCAAAGAATGCTTCTGTCTAGGTTTTATGTGAAGATATTTCCTTTTCCACCATAGGCCTCAAAGCGCTCCAAATGAACACTTGCAGATTCTACAAAAAGAGTGTTTCAAAACTGCTCTTTCAAAAGAAGTGTTCAACTCTGTGAGTTGGATTCATACTTCACAAAGCAGTTTCACAGAACGCTTCTGTTTAGTATTTATGGGAAGATATTCCCGTTTCCAACGAAGGCCTGAAAGGACTCCAAATATCCACTTGCAGATTCTGCAAAAACACAGTTTCAAAACTGCTCTATCAAAAGGAAGGCTTATCTCTCCGAGTTGAATGCACACATCATAAAGAGGTTTCTGAGAATGCTTCTGCCTGGTTTATAAGTGAAGATATTTCCTTTTCCACCATAGGCCTCAAAGCGCTCCAAATGAACACTTGCAGATTCTACAAAAAGAGTGTTTCAAAACAGCTCTTTCAAAGGAAGTGTTCAACTCTGTGAGTTGGATTCATACTACACAAAGCAGTTTCACAGAACGCTTCTGTTTAGTTTTTATGGGAAGATATTCCCGTTTCCAACGAAGGCCTGAAAGGGCTCCAAATATCCACTTGCAAATTCTGCAAAAATAGAGTTTCAAAACTGCTCGGTCAAAAGGAAGGCTTATCTCTCTGAGTTGAATGCAGACATCATAAAGAGGTTTCTGAGAATGCTTCTGCCTGGTTTATATGTGAAGATATTTCCTTTTCCACCATAGGCCTCAAGGCGCTCCAAATGAACACTTGCAGATTCTACAAAAAGAGTGTTTCATAACTGCTCTAGCAAAGGAAAGGTTCAACTCTGTGAGTTGAACACACACATCACAAAGCAGTTTCTGAGAATGCTTCTGTCCAGTTTTTATTGGAAGATATTCCCGCTTCTAACAAAGGCCTGAAAGAGCTCCAAATATCCACTTGTAGATGCTGCAAAAAGACTCTTTCCAAACTGCTCCATGAAAAGGAAGGTTCAACTCTGTGAGTTGAATGCACACATCATAAAGAAGTTTCAAAGAATGCTTCTGTCTAGGTTTTATGTGAAGATATTTCCTTTTCCACCATAGGCCTCAAAGCGCTCCAAATGAACACTTGCAGATTCTACAAAAAGAGTGTTTCAAAACTGCTCTTTCAAAAGAAGTGTTCAACTCCGTGAGTTGGATTCATACTTCACAAAGCAGTTTCACAGAACGCTTCTGTTTAGTTTTTATGGGAAGATATTCCCGTTTCCAACGAAGGCCTGAAAGGGCTCCAAATAACCACTTGCAGATTCTGCAGAAACACAGTTTCAAAACTGCTCTATCAAAAGGAAGGCTTATCTCTCCGAGCTGAATGCACACATCATAAAGAGGTTTCTGAGAATGCTTCTCCCTGGTTTATAAGTGAAGATATTTCCTTTTCCACTATAGGCCTCAAAGCGCTCCAAATGAACACTTGCAGATTCTACAAAAAGAGTGTTTCAAAACAGCTCTTTCAAAGGAAGTGTTCAACTCTGTGAGTTGGATTCATACTACACAAAGCAGTTTCACAGAACGCTTCTCTTTAGTTTTTATGGGAAGATATTCCCGTTTCCAACGAAGGCCTGAAAGGGCTCCAAATATCCACTTGCAGATTCTGCAAAAATAGAGTTTCAAAACTGCTCTGTTAAAAGGAAGGCTTATCTCTCTGAGTTGAATGCAGACATCATAAAGAGGTTTCTGAGAATGCTTCTGCCTGGTTTATATGTGAAGATATTTCCTTTTCCACCATAGGCCTCAAAGCGCTCCAAATGAACACTTGCAGATTCTACAAAAGGAGTGTTTCATAACTGCTCTAGCAAAGGAAAGGTTCAACTCTGTGAGTTGAACACACACATCACAAAGCAGTTTCTGAGAATGCTTCTGTCCAGTTTTTATTGGAAGATATTCCCGCTTCTAACAAAGGCCTGAAAGAGCTCCAAATATCCACTTGCAGATGCTGCAAAAAGACTCTTTCCAAACTGCTCCATGAAAAGGAAGGTTCAACTCT
The DNA here is from genome assembly GCF_028885625.2 of Pongo pygmaeus. NCBI lineage: Eukaryota > Metazoa > Chordata > Mammalia > Primates > Hominidae > Pongo > Pongo pygmaeus. The sequence continues at coordinate 25,780,222 of NC_085930.1, forward strand.
GTGAGATGAATGCACACATCATAAAGAAGTTTCAAAGAATGCTTCTGTCTAGGTTTTATGTGAAGATATTTCCTTTTCCACCATAGGCCTCAAAGCGCTCCAAATGAACACTTGCAGATTCTACAAAAAGAGTGTTTCAAAACTGCTCTTTCAAAAGAAGTGTTCAACTCTGTGAGTTGGATTCATACTTCACAAAGCAGTTTCACAGAACGCTTCTGTTTAGTATTTATGGGAAGATATTCCCGTTTCCAACGAAGGCCTGAAAGGACTCCAAATATCCACTTGCAGATTCTGCAAAAACACAGTTTCAAAACTGCTCTATCAAAAGGAAGGCTTATCTCTCCGAGTTGAATGCACACATCATAAAGAGGTTTCTGAGAATGCTTCTGCCTGGTTTATAAGTGAAGATATTTCCTTTTCCATCATAGGCCTCAAAGCGCTCCAAATGAACACTTGCAGATTCTACAAAAAGAGTGTTTCAAAACAGCTCTTTCCAAGGAAGTGTTCAACTCTGTGAGTTGGATTCATACTACACAAAGCAGTTTCACAGAACGCTTCTGTTTAGTTTTTATGGGAAGATATTCCCGTTTCCAACGAAGGCCTGAAAGGGCTCCAAATATCCACTTGCAAATTCTGCAAAAATAGAGTTTCAAAACTGCTCTGTCAAAAGGAAGGCTTATCTCTCTGAGTTGAATGCAGACATCATAAACAGGTTTCTGAGAATGCTTCTGCCTGGTTTATATGTGAAGATATTTCCTTTTCCACCATAGGCCTCAAAGCTCTCCAAATGAACACTTGCAGATTCTACAAAAGGAGTGTTTCATAACTGCTCTAGCAAAGGAAAGGTTCAACTCTGTGAGTTGAACACACACATCACAAAGCAGTTTCTGAGAATGCTTCTGTCCAGTTTTTATTGGAAGATATTCCCGCTTCTAACAAAGGCCTGAAAGAGCTCCAAATATCCACTTGCAGATGCTGCAAAAAGACTCTTTCCAAACTGCTCCATGAAAAGGAAGGTTCAACTCTGTGAGATGAATGCACACATCATAAAGAAGTTTCAAAGAATGCTTCTGTCTAGGTTTTATGTGAAGATATTTCCTTTTCCACCATAGGCCTCAAAGCGCTCCAAATGAACACTTGCAGATTCTACAAAAAGAGTGTTTCAAAACTGCTCTTTCAAAAGAAGTGTTCAACTCTGTGAGTTGGATTCATACTTCACAAAGCAGTTTCACAGAACGCTTCTGTTTAGTATTTATGGGAAGATATTCCCGTTTCCAACGAAGGCCTGAAAGGACTCCAAATATCCACTTGCAGATTCTGCAAAAACACAGTTTCAAAACTGCTCTATCAAAAGGAAGGCTTATCTCTCCGAGTTGAATGCACACATCATAAAGAGGTTTCTGAGAATGCTTCTGCCTGGTTTATAAGTGAAGATATTTCCTTTTCCACCATAGGCCTCAAAGCGCTCCAAATGAACACTTGCAGATTCTACAAAAAGAGTGTTTCAAAACAGCTCTTTCAAAGGAAGTGTTCAACTCTGTGAGTTGGATTCATACTACACAAAGCAGTTTCACAGAACGCTTCTGTTTAGTTTTTATGGGAAGATATTCCCGTTTCCAACGAACGCCTGAAAGGGCTCCAAATATCCACTTGCAAATTCTGCAAAAATAGAGTTTCAAAACTGCTCTGTCAAAAGGAAGGCTTATCTCTCTGAGTTGAATGCAGACATCATAAAGAGGTTTCTGAGAATGCTTCTGCCTGGTTTATATGTGAAGATATTTCCTTTTCCACCATAGGCCTCAAAGCGCTCCAAATGAACACTTGCAGATTCTACAAAAGGAGTGTTTCATAACTGCTCTAGCAAAGGAAAGGTTCAACTCTGTGAGTTGAACACACACATCACAAAGCAGTTTCTGAGAATGCTTCTGTCCAGTTTTTATTGGAAGATATTCCCGCTTCTAACAAAGGCCTGAAAGAGCTCCAAATATCCACTTGCAGATGCTGCAAAAAGACTCTTTCCAAACTGCTCCATGAAAAGGAAGGTTCAACTCTGTGAGATGAATGCACACATCATAAAGAAGTTTCAAAGAATGCTTCTGTCTAGGTTTTATGTGAAGATATTTCCTTTTCCACCATAGGCCTCAAAGCGCTCCAAATGAACACTTGCAGATTCTACAAAAAGAGTGTTTCAAAACTGCTCTTTCAAAAGAAGTGTTCAACTCTGTGAGTTGGATTCATACTTCACAAAGCAGTTTCACAGAACGCTTCTGTTTAGTATTTATGGGAAGATATTCCCGTTTCCAACGAAGGCCTGAAAGGACTCCAAATATCCACTTGCAGATTCTGCAAAAACACAGTTTCAAAACTGCTCTATCAAAAGGAAGGCTTATCTCTCCGAGTTGAATGCACACATCATAAAGAGGTTTCTGAGAATGCTTCTGCCTGGTTTATAAGTGAAGATATTTCCTTTTCCACCATAGGCCTCAAAGCGCTCCAAATGAACACTTGCAGATTCTACAAAAAGAGTGTTTCAAAACAGCTCTTTCAAAGGAAGTGTTCAACTCTGTGAGTTGGATTCATACTACACAAAGCAGTTTCACAGAACGCTTCTGTTTAGTTTTTATGGGAAGATATTCCCGTTTCCAACGAAGGCCTGAAAGGGCTCCAAATATCCACTTGCAAATTCTGCAAAAATAGAGTTTCAAAACTGCTCTGTCAAAAGGAAGGCTTATCTCTCTGAGTTGAATGCAGACATCATAAAGAGGTTTCTGAGAATGCTTCTGCCTGGTTTATATGTGAAGATATTTCCTTTTCCACCATAGGCCTCAAAGCGCTCCAAATGAACACTTGCAGATTCTACAAAAGGAGTGTTTCATAACTGCTCTAGCAAAGGAAAGGTTCAACTCTGTGAGTTGAACACACACATCACAAAGCAGTTTCTGAGAATGCTTCTGTCCAGTTTTTATTGGAAGATATTCCCGCTTCTAACAAAGGCCTGAAAGAGCTCCAAATATCCACTTGCAGATGCTGCAAAAAGACTCTTTCCAAACTGCTCCATGAAAAGGAAGGTTCAACTCTGTGAGATGAATGCACACATCATAAAGAAGTTTCAAAGAATGCTTCTGTCTAGGTTTTATGTGAAGATATTTCCTTTTCCACCATAGGCCTCAAAGCGCTCCAAATGAACACTTGCAGATTCTACAAAAAGAGTGTTTCAAAACTGCTCTTTCAAAAGAAGTGTTCAACTCTGTGAGTTGGATTCATACTTCACAAAGCAGTTTCACAGAACGCTTCTGTTTAGTATTTATGGGAAGATATTCCCGTTTCCAACGAAGGCCTGAAAGGACTCCAAATATCCACTTGCAGATTCTGCAAAAACACAGTTTCAAAACTGCTCTATCAAAAGGAAGGCTTATCTCTCCGAGTTGAATGCACACATCATAAAGAGGTTTCTGAGAATGCTTCTGCCTGGTTTATAAGTGAAGATATTTCCTTTTCCACCATAGGCCTCAAAGCGCTCCAAATGAACACTTGCAGATTCTACAAAAAGAGTGTTTCAAAACAGCTCTTTCAAAGGAAGTGTTCAACTCTGTGAGTTGGATTCATACTACACAAAGCAGTTTCACAGAACGCTTCTGTTTAGTTTTTATGGGAAGATATTCCCGTTTCCAACGAAGGCCTGAAAGGGCTCCAAATATCCACTTGCAAATTCTGCAAAAATAGAGTTTCAAAACTGCTCGGTCAAAAGGAAGGCTTATCTCTCTGAGTTGAATGCAGACATCATAAAGAGGTTTCTGAGAATGCTTCTGCCTGGTTTATATGTGAAGATATTTCCTTTTCCACCATAGGCCTCAAGGCGCTCCAAATGAACACTTGCAGATTCTACAAAAAGAGTGTTTCATAACTGCTCTAGCAAAGGAAAGGTTCAACTCTGTGAGTTGAACACACACATCACAAAGCAGTTTCTGAGAATGCTTCTGTCCAGTTTTTATTGGAAGATATTCCCGCTTCTAACAAAGGCCTGAAAGAGCTCCAAATATCCACTTGTAGATGCTGCAAAAAGACTCTTTCCAAACTGCTCCATGAAAAGGAAGGTTCAACTCTGTGAGTTGAATGCACACATCATAAAGAAGTTTCAAAGAATGCTTCTGTCTAGGTTTTATGTGAAGATATTTCCTTTTCCACCATAGGCCTCAAAGCGCTCCAAATGAACACTTGCAGATTCTACAAAAAGAGTGTTTCAAAACTGCTCTTTCAAAAGAAGTGTTCAACTCCGTGAGTTGGATTCATACTTCACAAAGCAGTTTCACAGAACGCTTCTGTTTAGTTTTTATGGGAAGATATTCCCGTTTCCAACGAAGGCCTGAAAGGGCTCCAAATAACCACTTGCAGATTCTGCAGAAACACAGTTTCAAAACTGCTCTATCAAAAGGAAGGCTTATCTCTCCGAGCTGAATGCACACATCATAAAGAGGTTTCTGAGAATGCTTCTCCCTGGTTTATAAGTGAAGATATTTCCTTTTCCACTATAGGCCTCAAAGCGCTCCAAATGAACACTTGCAGATTCTACAAAAAGAGTGTTTCAAAACAGCTCTTTCAAAGGAAGTGTTCAACTCTGTGAGTTGGATTCATACTACACAAAGCAGTTTCACAGAACGCTTCTCTTTAGTTTTTATGGGAAGATATTCCCGTTTCCAACGAAGGCCTGAAAGGGCTCCAAATATCCACTTGCAGATTCTGCAAAAATAGAGTTTCAAAACTGCTCTGTTAAAAGGAAGGCTTATCTCTCTGAGTTGAATGCAGACATCATAAAGAGGTTTCTGAGAATGCTTCTGCCTGGTTTATATGTGAAGATATTTCCTTTTCCACCATAGGCCTCAAAGCGCTCCAAATGAACACTTGCAGATTCTACAAAAGGAGTGTTTCATAACTGCTCTAGCAAAGGAAAGGTTCAACTCTGTGAGTTGAACACACACATCACAAAGCAGTTTCTGAGAATGCTTCTGTCCAGTTTTTATTGGAAGATATTCCCGCTTCTAACAAAGGCCTGAAAGAGCTCCAAATATCCACTTGCAGATGCTGCAAAAAGACTCTTTCCAAACTGCTCCATGAAAAGGAAGGTTCAACTCTGTGAGATGAATGCACACATCATAAAGAAGTTTCAAAGAATGCTTCTGTCTAGGTTTTATGTGAAGATATTTCCTTTTCCACCATAGGCCTCAAAGCGCTCCAAATGAACACTTGCAGATTCTACAAAAAGAGTGTTTCAAAACTGCTCTTTCAAAAGAAGTGTTCAACTCTGTGAGTTGGATTCATACTTCACAAAGCAGTTTCACAGAACGCTTCTGTTTAGTATTTATGGGAAGATATTCCCGTTTCCAACGAAGGCCTGAAAGGACTCCAAATATCCACTTGCAGATTCTGCAAAAACACAGTTTCAAAACTGCTCTATCAAAAGGAAGGCTTATCTCTCCGAGTTGAATGCACACATCATAAAGAGGTTTCTGAGAATGCTTCTGCCTGGTTTATAAGTGAAGATATTTCCTTTTCCACCATAGGCCTCAAAGCGCTCCAAATGAACACTTGCAGATTCTACAAAAAGAGTGTTTCAAAACAGCTCTTTCCAAGGAAGTGTTCAACTCTGTGAGTTGGATTCATACTACACAAAGCAGTTTCACAGAACGCTTCTGTTTAGTTTTTATGGGAAGATATTCCCGTTTCCAACGAAGGCCTGAAAGGGCTCCAAATATCCACTTGCAAATTCTGCAAAAATAGAGTTTCAAAACTGCTCTGTCAAAAGGAAGGCTTATCTCTCTGAGTTGAATGCAGACATCATAAACAGGTTTCTGAGAATGCTTCTGCCTGGTTTATATGTGAAGATATTTCCTTTTCCACCATAGGCCTCAAAGCTCTCCAAATGAACACTTGCAGATTCTACAAAAGGAGTGTTTCATAACTGCTCTAGCAAAGGAAAGGTTCAACTCTGTGAGTTGAACACACACATCACAAAGCAGTTTCTGAGAATGCTTCTGTCCAGTTTTTATTGGAAGATATTCCCGCTTCTAACAAAGGCCTGAAAGAGCTCCAAATATCCACTTGCAGATGCTGCAAAAAGACTCTTTCCAAACTGCTCCATGAAAAGGAAGGTTCAACTCTGTGAGATGAATGCACACATCATAAAGAAGTTTCAAAGAATGCTTCTGTCTAGGTTTTATGTGAAGATATTTCCTTTTCCACCATAGGCCTCAAAGCGCTCCAAATGAACACTTGCAGATTCTACAAAAAGAGTGTTTCAAAACTGCTCTTTCAAAAGAAGTGTTCAACTCTGTGAGTTGGATTCATACTTCACAAAGCAGTTTCACAGAACGCTTCTGTTTAGTATTTATGGGAAGATATTCCCGTTTCCAACGAAGGCCTGAAAGGACTCCAAATATCCACTTGCAGATTCTGCAAAAACACAGTTTCAAAACTGCTCTATCAAAAGGAAGGCTTATCTCTCCGAGTTGAATGCACACATCATAAAGAGGTTTCTGAGAATGCTTCTGCCTGGTTTATAAGTGAAGATATTTCCTTTTCCACCATAGGCCTCAAAGCGCTCCAAATGAACACTTGCAGATTCTACAAAAAGAGTGTTTCAAAACAGCTCTTTCAAAGGAAGTGTTCAACTCTGTGAGTTGGATTCATACTACACAAAGCAGTTTCACAGAACGCTTCTGTTTAGTTTTTATGGGAAGATATTCCCGTTTCCAACGAAGGCCTGAAAGGGCTCCAAATATCCACTTGCAAATTCTGCAAAAATAGAGTTTCAAAACTGCTCTGTCAAAAGGAAGGCTTATCTCTCTGAGTTGAATGCAGACATCATAAAGAGGTTTCTGAGAATGCTTCTGCCTGGTTTATATGTGAAGATATTTCCTTTTCCACCATAGGCCTCAAAGCGCTCCAAATGAACACTTGCAGATTCTACAAAAGGAGTGTTTCATAACTGCTCTAGCAAAGGAAAGGTTCAACTCTGTGAGTTGAACACACACATCACAAAGCAGTTTCTGAGAATGCTTCTGTCCAGTTTTTATTGGAAGATATTCCCGCTTCTAACAAAGGCCTGAAAGAGCTCCAAATATCCACTTGCAGATGCTGCAAAAAGACTCTTTCCAAACTGCTCCATGAAAAGGAAGGTTCAACTCTGTGAGATGAATGCACACATCATAAAGAAGTTTCAAAGAATGCTTCTGTCTAGGTTTTATGTGAAGATATTTCCTTTTCCACCATAGGCCTCAAAGCGCTCCAAATGAACACTTGCAGATTCTACAAAAAGAGTGTTTCAAAACTGCTCTTTCAAAAGAAGTGTTCAACTCTGTGAGTTGGATTCATACTTCACAAAGCAGTTTCACAGAACGCTTCTGTTTAGTATTTATGGGAAGATATTCCCGTTTCCAACGAAGGCCTGAAAGGACTCCAAATATCCACTTGCAGATTCTGCAAAAACACAGTTTCAAAACTGCTCTATCAAAAGGAAGGCTTATCTCTCCGAGTTGAATGCACACATCATAAAGAGGTTTCTGAGAATGCTTCTGCCTGGTTTATAAGTGAAGATATTTCCTTTTCCACCATAGGCCTCAAAGCGCTCCAAATGAACACTTGCAGATTCTACAAAAAGAGTGTTTCAAAACAGCTCTTTCAAAGGAAGTGTTCAACTCTGTGAGTTGGATTCATACTACACAAAGCAGTTTCACAGAACGCTTCTGTTTAGTTTTTATGGGAAGATATTCCCGTTTCCAACGAAGGCCTGAAAGGGCTCCAAATATCCACTTGCAAATTCTGCAAAAATAGAGTTTCAAAACTGCTCGGTCAAAAGGAAGGCTTATCTCTCTGAGTTGAATGCAGACATCATAAAGAGGTTTCTGAGAATGCTTCTGCCTGGTTTATATGTGAAGATATTTCCTTTTCCACCATAGGCCTCAAGGCGCTCCAAATGAACACTTGCAGATTCTACAAAAAGAGTGTTTCATAACTGCTCTAGCAAAGGAAAGGTTCAACTCTGTGAGTTGAACACACACATCACAAAGCAGTTTCTGAGAATGCTTCTGTCCAGTTTTTATTGGAAGATATTCCCGCTTCTAACAAAGGCCTGAAAGAGCTCCAAATATCCACTTGTAGATGCTGCAAAAAGACTCTTTCCAAACTGCTCCATGAAAAGGAAGGTTCAACTCTGTGAGTTGAATGCACACATCATAAAGAAGTTTCAAAGAATGCTTCTGTCTAGGTTTTATGTGAAGATATTTCCTTTTCCACCATAGGCCTCAAAGCGCTCCAAATGAACACTTGCAGATTCTACAAAAAGAGTGTTTCAAAACTGCTCTTTCAAAAGAAGTGTTCAACTCCGTGAGTTGGATTCATACTTCACAAAGCAGTTTCACAGAACGCTTCTGTTTAGTTTTTATGGGAAGATATTCCCGTTTCCAACGAAGGCCTGAAAGGGCTCCAAATAACCACTTGCAGATTCTGCAGAAACACAGTTTCAAAACTGCTCTATCAAAAGGAAGGCTTATCTCTCCGAGCTGAATGCACACATCATAAAGAGGTTTCTGAGAATGCTTCTCCCTGGTTTATAAGTGAAGATATTTCCTTTTCCACTATAGGCCTCAAAGCGCTCCAAATGAACACTTGCAGATTCTACAAAAAGAGTGTTTCAAAACAGCTCTTTCAAAGGAAGTGTTCAACTCTGTGAGTTGGATTCATACTACACAAAGCAGTTTCACAGAACGCTTCTCTTTAGTTTTTATGGGAAGATATTCCCGTTTCCAACGAAGGCCTGAAAGGGCTCCAAATATCCACTTGCAGATTCTGCAAAAATAGAGTTTCAAAACTGCTCTGTTAAAAGGAAGGCTTATCTCTCTGAGTTGAATGCAGACATCATAAAGAGGTTTCTGAGAATGCTTCTGCCTGGTTTATATGTGAAGATATTTCCTTTTCCACCATAGGCCTCAAAGCGCTCCAAATGAACACTTGCAGATTCTACAAAAGGAGTGTTTCATAACTGCTCTAGCAAAGGAAAGGTTCAACTCTGTGAGTTGAACACACACATCACAAAGCAGTTTCTGAGAATGCTTCTGTCCAGTTTTTATTGGAAGATATTCCCGCTTCTAACAAAGGCCTGAAAGAGCTCCAAATATCCACTTGCAGATGCTGCAAAAAGACTCTTTCCAAACTGCTCCATGAAAAGGAAGGTTCAACTCTGTGAGATGAATGCACACATCATAAAGAAGTTTCAAAGAATGCTTCTGTCTAGGTTTTATGTGAAGATATTTCCTTTTCCACCATAGGCCTCAAAGCGCTCCAAATGAACACTTGCAGATTCTACAAAAAGAGTGTTTCAAAACTGCTCTTTCAAAAGAAGTGTTCAACTCTGTGAGTTGGATTCATACTTCACAAAGCAGTTTCACAGAACGCTTCTGTTTAGTATTTATGGGAAGATATTCCCGTTTCCAACGAAGGCCTGAAAGGACTCCAAATATCCACTTGCAGATTCTGCAAAAACACAGTTTCAAAACTGCTCTATCAAAAGGAAGGCTTATCTCTCCGAGTTGAATGCACACATCATAAAGAGGTTTCTGAGAATGCTTCTGCCTGGTTTATAAGTGAAGATATTTCCTTTTCCACCATAGGCCTCAAAGCGCTCCAAATGAACACTTGCAGATTCTACAAAAAGAGTGTTTCAAAACAGCTCTTTCCAAGGAAGTGTTCAACTCTGTGAGTTGGATTCATACTACACAAAGCAGTTTCACAGAACGCTTCTGTTTAGTTTTTATGGGAAGATATTCCCGTTTCCAACGAAGGCCTGAAAGGGCTCCAAATATCCACTTGCAAATTCTGCAAAAATAGAGTTTCAAAACTGCTCTGTCAAAAGGAAGGCTTATCTCTCTGAGTTGAATGCAGACATCATAAACAGGTTTCTGAGAATGCTTCTGCCTGGTTTATATGTGAAGATATTTCCTTTTCCACCATAGGCCTCAAAGCTCTCCAAATGAACACTTGCAGATTCTACAAAAGGAGTGTTTCATAACTGCTCTAGCAAAGGAAAGGTTCAACTCTGTGAGTTGAACACACACATCACAAAGCAGTTTCTGAGAATGCTTCTGTCCAGTTTTTATTGGAAGATATTCCCGCTTCTAACAAAGGCCTGAAAGAGCTCCAAATATCCACTTGCAGATGCTGCAAAAAGACTCTTTCCAAACTGCTCCATGAAAAGGAAGGTTCAACTCTGTGAGATGAATGCACACATCATAAAGAAGTTTCAAAGAATGCTTCTGTCTAGGTTTTATGTGAAGATATTTCCTTTTCCACCATAGGCCTCAAAGCGCTCCAAATGAACACTTGCAGATTCTACAAAAAGAGTGTTTCAAAACTGCTCTTTCAAAAGAAGTGTTCAACTCTGTGAGTTGGATTCATACTTCACAAAGCAGTTTCACAGAACGCTTCTGTTTAGTATTTATGGGAAGATATTCCCGTTTCCAACGAAGGCCTGAAAGGACTCCAAATATCCACTTGCAGATTCTGCAAAAACACAGTTTCAAAACTGCTCTATCAAAAGGAAGGCTTATCTCTCCGAGTTGAATGCACACATCATAAAGAGGTTTCTGAGAATGCTTCTGCCTGGTTTATAAGTGAAGATATTTCCTTTTCCACCATAGGCCTCAAAGCGCTCCAAATGAACACTTGCAGATTCTACAAAAAGAGTGTTTCAAAACAGCTCTTTCAAAGGAAGTGTTCAACTCTGTGAGTTGGATTCATACTACACAAAGCAGTTTCACAGAACGCTTCTCTTTAGTTTTTATGGGAAGATATTCCCGTTTCCAACGAAGGCCTGAAAGGGCTCCAAATATCCACTTGCAAATTCTGCAAAAATAGAGTTTCAAAACTGCTCTGTCAAAAGGAAGGCTTATCTCTCTGAGTTGAATGCAGACATCATAAAGAGGTTTCTGAGAATGCTTCTGCCTGGTTTATATGTGAAGATATTTCCTTTTCCACCATAGGCCTCAAGGCGCTCCAAATGAACACTTGCAGATTCTACAAAAAGAGTGTTTCATAACTGCTCTAGCAAAGGAAAGGTTCAACTCTGTGAGTTGAACACACACATCACAAAGCAGTTTCTGAGAATGCTTCTGTCCAGTTTTTATTGGAAGATATTCCCGCTTCTAACAAAGGCCTGAAAGAGCTCCAAATATCCACTTGTAGATGCTGCAAAAAGACTCTTTCCAAACTGCTCCATGAAAAGGAAGGTTCAACTCTGTGAGTTGAATGCACACATCATAAAGAAGTTTCAAAGAATGCTTCTGTCTAGGTTTTATGTGAAGATATTTCCTTTTCCACCATAGGCCTCAAAGCGCTCCAAATGAACACTTGCAGATTCTACAAAAAGAGTGTTTCAAAACAGCTCTTTCAAAAGAAGTGTTCAACTCTGTGAGTTGGATTCATACTTCACAAAGCAGTTTCACAGAACGCTTCTGTTTAGTTTTTATGGGAAGATATTCCCGTTTCCAACGAAGGCCTGAAAGGGCTCCAAATAACCACTTGCAGATTCTGCAGAAACACAGTTTCAAAACTGCTCTATCAAAAGGAAGGCTTATCTCTCCGAGCTGAATGCACACATCATAAAGAGGTTTCTGAGAATGCTTCTCCCTGGTTTATAAGTGAAGATATTTCCTTTTCCACTATAGGCCTCAAAGCGCTCCAAATGAACACTTGCAGATTCTACAAAAAGAGTGTTTCAAAACAGCTCTTTCAAAGGAAGTGTTCAACTCTGTGAGTTGGATTCATACTACACAAAGCAGTTTCACAGAACGCTTCTCTTTAGTTTTTATGGGAAGATATTCCCGTTTCCAACGAAGGCCTGAAAGGGCTCCAAATATCCACTTGCAGATTCTGCAAAAATAGAGTTTCAAAACTGCTCTGTTAAAAGGAAGGCTTATCTCTCTGAGTTGAATGCAGACATCATAAAGAGGTTTCTGAGAATGCTTCTGCCTGGTTTATATGTGAAGATATTTCCTTTTCCACCATAGGCCTCAAAGCGCTCCAAATGAACACTTGCAGATTCTACAAAAGGAGTGTTTCATAACTGCTCTAGCAAAGGAAAGGTTCAACTCTGTGAGTTGAACACACACATCACAAAGCAGTTTCTGAGAATGCTTCTGTCCAGTTTTTATTGGAAGATATTCCCGCTTCTAACAAAGGCCTGAAAGAGCTCCAAATATCCACTTGCAGATGCTGCAAAAAGACTCTTTCCAAACTGCTCCATGAAAAGGAAGGTTCAACTCTGTGAGATGAATGCACACATCATAAAGAAGTTTCAAAGAATGCTTCTGTCTAGGTTTTATGTGAAGATATTTCCTTTTCCACCATAGGCCTCAAAGCGCTCCAAATGAACACTTGCAGATTCTACAAAAAGAGTGTTTCAAAACTGCTCTTTCAAAAGAAGTGTTCAACTCTGTGAGTTGGATTCATACTTCACAAAGCAGTTTCACAGAACGCTTCTGTTTAGTATTTATGGGAAGATATTCCCGTTTCCAACGAAGGCCTGAAAGGACTCCAAATATCCACTTGCAGATTCTGCAAAAACACAGTTTCAAAACTGCTCTATCAAAAGGAAGGCTTATCTCTCCGAGTTGAATGCACACATCATAAAGAGGTTTCTGAGAATGCTTCTGCCTGGTTTATAAGTGAAGATATTTCCTTTTCCACCATAGGCCTCAAAGCGCTCCAAATGAACACTTGCAGATTCTACAAAAAGAGTGTTTCAAAACTGCTCTTTCAAAAGAAGTGTTCAACTCTGTGAGTTGGATTCATACTTCACAAAGCAGTTTCACAGAACGCTTCTGTTTAGTTTTTATGGGAAGATATTACCGTTTCCAACGAAGGCCTGAAAGGGCTCCAAATAACCACTTGCAGATTCTGCAGAAACACAGTATCAAAACTGCTCTATCAAAAGGAAGGCTTATCTCTCCGAGCTGAATGCACACATCATAAAGAGGTTTCTGAGAATGCTTCTCCCTGGTTTATAAGTGAAGATATTTCCTTTTCCACTATAGGCCTCAAAGCGCTCCAAATGAACACTTGCAGATGCTACAAAAAGAGTGTTTCAAAACAGCTCTTTCAAAGGAAGTGTTCAACTCTGTGAGTTGGATTCATACTACACAAAGCAGTTTCACAGAACGCTTCTCTTTAGTTTTTATGGGAAGATATTCCCGTTTCCAACGAAGGCCTGAAAGGGCTCCAAATATCCGCTTGCAGATTCTGCAAAAACAGAGTTTCAAAACTGCTCTGTTAAAAGGAAGGCTTATCTCTCTGAGTTGAAGGCAGACATCATAAAGAGGTTTCTGAGAATGCTTCTGCCTGGTTTATATGTGAAGATATTTCCTTTTCCACCATAGGCCTCAAAGCGCTCCAAATGAACACTTGCAGATTCTACAAAAGGAGTGTTTCATAACTGCTCTAGCAAAGGAAAGGTTCAACTCTGTGAGTTGAACACACACATCACAAAGCAGTTTCTGAGAATGCTTCTGTCCAGTTTTTATTGGAAGATATTCCCGCTTCTAACAAAGGCCTGAAAGAGCTCCAAATATCCACTTGTAGATGCTGCAAAAAGACTCTTTCCAAACTGCTCCATGAAAAGGAAGGTTCAACTCTGTGAGTTGAATGCACACATCATAAAGAAGTTTCAAAGAATGCTTCTGTCTAGGTTTTATGTGAAGATATTTCCTTTTCCACCATAGGCCTCAAAGCGCTCCAAATGAACACTTGCAGATTCTACAAAAAGAGTGTTTCAAAACTGCTCTTTCAAAAGAAGTGTTCAACTCTGTGAGTTGGATTCATACTTCACAAAGCAGTTTCACAGAACGCTTCTGTTTAGTATTTATGGGAAGATATTCCCGTTTCCAACGAAGGCCTGAAAGGACTCCAAATATCCACTTGCAGATTCTGCAAAAACACAGTTTCAAAACTGCTCTATCAAAAGGAAGGCTTATCTCTCCGAGTTGAATGCACACATCATAAAGAGGTTTCTGAGAATGCTTCTGCCTGGTTTATAAGTGAAGATATTTCCTTTTCCACCATAGGCCTCAAAGCGCTCCAAATGAACACTTGCAGATTCTACAAAAAGAGTGTTTCAAAACAGCTCTTTCAAAGGAAGTGTTCAACTCTGTGAGTTGGATTCATACTACACAAAGCAGTTTCACAGAACGCTTCTGTTTAGTTTTTATGGGAAGATATTCCCGTTTCCAACGAAGGCCTGAAAGGGCTCCAAATATCCACTTGAAAATTCTGCAAAAATAGAGTTTCAAAACTGCTCTGTCAAAAGGAAGGCTTATCTCTCTGAGTTGAATGCAGACATCATAAAGAGGTTTCTGAGAATGCTTCTGCCTGGTTTATATGTGAAGATATTTCCTTTTCCACCATAGGCCTCAAGGCGCTCCAAATGAACACTTGCAGATTCTACAAAAAGAGTGTTTCATAACTGCTCTAGCAAAGGAAAGGTTCAACTCTGTGAGTTGAACACACACATCACAAAGCAGTTTCTGAGAATGCTTCTGTCCAGTTTTTATTGGAAGATATTCCCGCTTCTAACAAAGGCCTGAAAGAGCTCCAAATATCCACTTGTAGATGCTGCAAAAAGACTCTTTCCAAACTGCTCCATGAAAAGGAAGGTTCAACTCTGTGAGTTGAATGCACACATCATAAAGAAGTTTCAAAGAATGCTTCTGACTAGGTTTTATGTGAAGATATTTCCTTTTCCACCATAGGCCTCAAAGCGCTCCAAATGAACACTTGCAGATTCTACAAAAAGAGTGTTTCAAAACTGCTCTTTCAAAAGAAGTGTTCAACTCTGTGAGTTGGATTCATACTTCACAAAGCAGTTTCACAGAACGCTTCTGTTTAGTTTTTATGGGAAGATATTCCCGTTTCCAACGAAGGCCTGAAAGGGCTCCAAATAACCACTAGCAGATTCTGCAGAAACACAGTTTCAAAACTGCTCTATCAAAAGGAAGGCTTATCTCTCCGAGTTGAATGCACACATCATAAAGAGGTTTCTGAGAATGCTTCTGCCTGGTTTATAAGTGAAGATATTTCCTTTTCCACAATAGGCCTCAAAGCGCTCCAAATGAACACTTGCAGATTCTACAAAAAGAGTGTTTCAAAACAGCCCTTTCAAAAGAAGTGTTCAACTCTGTGAGTTGGATTCATACTACACAAAGCAGTTTCACAGAACGCTTCTGTTTAGTTTTTATGGGAAGATATTCCCGTTTCCAACGAAGGCCTGAAAGGGCTCCAAATATCCACTTGCAAATTCTGCAAAAATAGAGTTTCAAAACTGCTCGGTCAAAAGGAAGGCTTATCTCTCTGAGTTGAATGCAGACATCATAAAGAGGTTTCTGAGAATGCTTCTGCCTGGTTTATATGTGAAGATATTTCCTTTTCCACCATAGGCCTCAAAGCGCTCCAAATGAACACTTGCAGATTCTACAAAAAGAGTGTTTCATAACTGCTCTAGCAAAGGAAAGGTTCAACTCTGTGAGTTGAACACACACATCACAAAGCAGTTTCTGAGAATGCTTCTGTCCAGTTTTTATTGGAAGATATTCCCGCTTCTAACAAAGGCCTGAAAGAGCTCCAAATATCCACTTGTAGATGCTGCAAAAAGACTCTTTCCAAACTGCTCCATGAAAAGGAAGGTTCAACTCTGTGAGTTGAATGCACACATCATAAAGAAGTTTCAAAGAATGCTTCTGTCTAGGTTTTATGTGAAGATATTTCCTTTTCCACCATAGGCTTCAAAGCGCTCCAAATGAACACTTGCAGATTCTACAAAAAGAGTGTTTCAAAACTGCTCTTTCAAAAGAAGTGTTCAACTCTGTGAGTTGGATTCATACTTCACAAAGCAGTTTCACAGAACGCTTCTGTTTAGTATTTATGGGAAGATATTCCCGTTTCCAACGAAGGCCTGAAAGGACTCCAAATATCCACTTGCAGATTCTGCAAAAACACAGTTTCAAAACTGCTCTATCAAAAGGAAGGCTTATCTCTCCGAGTTGAATGCACACATCATAAAGAGGTTTCTGAGAATGCTTCTGCCTGGTTTATAAGTGAAGATATTTCCTTTTCCACTATAGGCCTCAAAGCGCTCCAAATGAACACTTGCAGATTCTAAAAAAAGAGTGTTTCAAAACAGCCCTTTCAAAGGAAGTGTTCAACTCTGTGAGTTGGATTCATACTACACAAAGCAGTTTCACAGAACGCTTCTGTTTAGTTTTTATGGGAAGATATTCCCGTTTCCAACGAAGGCCTGAAAGGGCTCCAAATATCCACTTGCAAATTCTGCAAAAATAGAGTTTCAAAACTGCTCTGTCAAAAGGAAGGCTTATCTCTCTGAGTTGAATGCAGACATCATAAAGAGGTTTCTGAGAATGCTTCTGCCTGGTTTATATGTGAAGATATTTCCTTTTCCACCATAGGCCTCAAAGCGCTCCAAATGAACACTTGCAGATTCTACAAAAAGAGTGTTTCATAACTGCTCTAGCAAAGGAAAGGTTCAACTCTGTGAGTTGAACACACACATCACAAAGCAGTTTCTGAGAATGCTTCTGTCCAGTTTTTATTGGAAGATATTCCTGCTTCTAACAAAGGCCTGAAAGAGCTCCAAATATCCACTTGTAGATGCTGCAAAAATACTCTTTCCAAACTGCTCCATGAAAAGGAAGGTTCAACTCTGTGAGTTGAATGCACACATCATAAAGAAGTTTCAAAGAATGCTTCTGTCTAGGTTTTATGTGAAGATATTTCCTTTTCCACCATAGGCTTCAAAGCGCTGAAAATGAACATTTGCAGATTCTACAAAAAGAGTGTTTCAAAACTGCTCTTTCAAAAGAAGTGTTCAACTCTGTGAGTTGGATTCATACTTCACAAAACAGCTTCACAGAACGCTTCTGTTTAGTTTTTATGGGAAGATATTCCCGTTTCCAACGAAGGCCTGAAAGGGCTCCAATTATCCACTTGCAGATTCTGCAAAAACACAGTTTCAAAACTGCTCTATCAAAAGGAAGGCTTATCTCTCCGAGTTGAATGCACACATCATAAAGAGGTTTCTGAGAATGCTTCTGCCTGGTTTATAAGTGAAGATATTTCCTTTTCCAACATAGGCCTCAAAGCGCTCCAAATGAACTCTTGCAGATTCTACAAAAAGAGTGTTTCAAAACAGCTCTTTCAAAGGAAGTGTTCAACTCTGTGAGTTGGATTCATACTACACAAAGCAGTTTCACAGAACGCTTCTGTTTAGTTTTTATGGGAAGATATTCCCGTTTCCAACGAAGGCCTGAAAGGGCTCCAAATATCCACTTGCAAATTCTGCAAAAATAGAGTTTCAAAACTGCTCTGTCAAAAGGAAGGCTTATCTCTCTGAGTTGAATGCAGACATCATAAAGAGGTTTCTGAGAATGCTTCTGCCTGGTTTATATGTGAAGATATTTCCTTTTCCACCATAGGCCTCAAGGCGCTCCAAATGAACACTTGCAGATTCTACAAAAAGAGTGTTTCATAACTGCTCTAGCAAAGGAAAGGTTCAACTCTGTGAGTTGAACACACACATCACAAAGCAGTTTCTGAGAATGCTTCTGTCCAGTTTTTATTGGAAGATATTCCCGCTTCTAACAAAGGCCTGAAAGAGCTCCAAATATCCACTTGTAGATGCTGCAAAAAGACTCTTTCCAAACTGCTCCATGAAAAGGAAGGTTCAACTCTGTGAGTTGAATGCACACATCATAAAGAAGTTTCAAAGAATGCTTCTGTCTAGGTTTTATGTGAAGATATTTCCTTTTCCACCATAGGCCTCAAAGCGCTCCAAATGAACACTTGCAGATTCTACAAAAAGAGTGTTTCAAAACTGCTCTTTCAAAAGAAGTGTTCAACTCTGTGAGTTGGATTCATACTTCACAAAGCAGTTTCACAGAACGCTTCTGTTTAGTTTTTATGGGAAGATATTCCCGTTTCCAACGAAGGCCTGAAAGGGCTCCAAATAACCACTTGCAGATTCTGCAGAAACACAGTTTCAAAACTGCTCTATCAAAAGGAAGGCTTATCTCTCCGAGCTGAATGCACACATCATAAAGAGGTTTCTGAGAATGCTTCTCCCTGGTTTATAAGTGAAGATATTTCCTTTTCCACCATAGGCCTCAAAGCGCTCCAAATGAACACTTGCTGATTCTACAAAAAGAGTGTTTCAAAACAGCTCTTTCAAAGGAAGTGTTCAACTCTGTGAGTTGGATTCATACTACACAAAGCAGTTTCACAGAACGCTTCTGTTTAGTTTTTATGGGAAGATATTCCCGTTTCCAACGAAGGCCTGAAATGGCTCCAAATATCCACTTGCAGATTCTGCAAAAATAGAGTTTCAAAACTGCTCTGTTAAAAGGAAGGCTTATCTCTCTGAGTTGAATGCAGACATCATAAAGAGGTTTCTGAGAATGCTTCTGCCTGGTTTATATGTGAAGATATTTCCTTTTCCACCATAGGCCTCAAAGCGCTCCAAATGAACACTTGCAGATTCTACAAAAGGAGTGTTTCATAACTGCTCTAGCAAAGGAAAGGTTCAACTCTGTGAGTTGAACACACACATCACAAAGCAGTTTGTGAGAATGCTTCTGTCCAGTTTTTATTGGAAGATATTCCCGCTTCTAACAAAGGCCTGAAAGAGCTCCAAATATCCACTTGCAGATGCTGCAAAAAGACTCTTTCCAAACTGCTCCATGAAAAGGAAGGTTCAACTCTGTGAGATGAATGCACACATCATAAAGAAGTTTCAAAGAATGCTTCTGTCTAGGTTTTATGTGAAGATATTTCCTTTTCCACCATAGGCCTCAAAGCGCTCCAAATGAACACTTGCAGATTCTACAAAAAGAGTGTTTCAAAACTGCTCTTTCAAAAGAAGTGTTCAACTCTGTGAGTTGGATTCATACTTCACAAAGCAGTTTCACAGAACGCTTCTGTTTAGTATTTATGGGAAGATATTCCCGTTTCCAACGAAGGCCTGAAAGGACTCCAAATATCCACTTGCAGATTCTGCAAAAACACAGTTTCAAAACTGCTCTATCAAAAGGAAGGCTTATCTCTCCGAGTTGAATGCACACATCATAAAGAGGTTTCTGAGAATGCTTCTGCCTGGTTTATAAGTGAAGATATTTCCTTTTCCACTGTAGGCCTCAAAGCGCTCCAAATGAACACTTGCAGATTCTACAAAAAGAGTGTTTCAAAACAGCTCTTTCAAAGGAAGTGTTCAACTCTGTGAGTTGGATTCATACTACACAAAGCAGTTTCACAGAACGCTTCTGTTTAGTTTTTATGGGAAGATATTCCCGTTTCCAACGAAGGCCTGAAAGGGCTCCAAATATCCACTTGCAAATTCTGCAAAAATAGAGTTTCAAAACTGCTCGGTCAAAAGGAAGGCTTATCTCTCCGAGCTGAATGCACACATCATAAAGAGGTTTCTGAGAATGCTTCTCCCTGGTTTATAAGTGAAGATATTTCCTTTTCCACTATAGGCCTCAAAGCGCTCCAAATGAACACTTGCAGATTCTACAAAAAGAGTGTTTCAAAACAGCTCTTTCAAAGGAAGTGTTCAACTCTTTGAGTTGGATTCATACTACACAAAGCAGTTTCACAGAACGCTTCTCTTTAGTTTTTATGGGAAGATATTCCCGTTTCCAACGAAGGCCTGAAAGGGCTCCAAATATCCACTTGCAGATTCTGCAAAAATAGAGTTTCAAAACTGCTCTGTTAAAAGGAAGGCTTATCTCTCTGAGTTGAATGCAGACATCATAAAGAGGTTTCTGAGAATGCTTCTGCCTGGTTTATATGTGAAGATATTTCCTTTTCCACCATAGGCCTCAAAGCGCTCCAAATGATCACTTGCAGATTCTACAAAAGGAGTGTTTCATAACTGCTCTAGCAAAGGAAAGGTTCAACTCTGTGAGTTGAACACACACATCACAAAGCAGTTTCTGAGAATGCTTCTGTCCAGTTTTTATTGGAAGATATTCCCGCTTCTAACAAAGGCCTGAAAGAGCTCCAAATATCCACTTGCAGATGCTGCAAAAAGACTCTTTCCAAACTGCTCCATGAAAAGGAAGGTTCAACTCTGTGAGATGAATGCACACATCATAAAGAAGTTTCAAAGAATGCTTCTGTCTAGGTTTTATGTGAAGATATTTCCTTTTCCACCATAGGCCTCAAAGCGCTCCAAATGAACACTTGCAGATTCTACAAAAAGAGTGTTTCAAAACTGCTCTTTCAAAAGAAGTGTTCAACTCTGTGAGTTGGATTCATACTTCACAAAGCAGTTTCACAGAACGCTTCTGTTTAGTATTTATGGGAAGATATTCCCGTTTCCAACGAAGGCCTGAAAGGACTCCAAATATCCACTTGCAGATTCTGCAAAAACACAGTTTCAAAACTGCTCTATCAAAAGGAAGGCTTATCTCTCCGAGTTGAATGCACACATCATAAAGAGGTTTCTGAGAATGCTTCTGCCTGGTTTATAAGTGAAGATATTTCCTTTTCCACCATAGGCCTCAAAGCGCTCCAAATGAACACTTGCAGATTCTACAAAAAGAGTGTTTCAAAACAGCTCTTTCCAAGGAAGTGTTCAACTCTGTGAGTTGGATTCATACTACACAAAGCAGTTTCACAGAACGCTTCTGTTTAGTTTTTATGGGAAGATATTCCCGTTTCCAACGAAGGCCTGAAAGGGCTCCAAATATCCACTTGCAAATTCTGCAAAAATAGAGTTTCAAAACTGCTCTGTCAAAAGGAAGGCTTATCTCTCTGAGTTGAATGCAGACATCATAAACAGGTTTCTGAGAATGCTTCTGCCTGGTTTATATGTGAAGATATTTCCTTTTCCACCATAGGCCTCAAAGCTCTCCAAATGAACACTTGCAGATTCTACAAAAGGAGTGTTTCATAACTGCTCTAGCAAAGGAAAGGTTCAACTCTGTGAGTTGAACACACACATCACAAAGCAGTTTCTGAGAATGCTTCTGTCCAGTTTTTATTGGAAGATATTCCCGCTTCTAACAAAGGCCTGAAAGAGCTCCAAATATCCACTTGCAGATGCTGCAAAAAGACTCTTTCCAAACTGCTCCATGAAAAGGAAGGTTCAACTCTGTGAGATGAATGCACACATCATAAAGAAGTTTCAAAGAATGCTTCTGTCTAGGTTTTATGTGAAGATATTTCCTTTTCCACCATAGGCCTCAAAGCGCTCCAAATGAACACTTGCAGATTCTACAAAAAGAGTGTTTCAAAACTGCTCTTTCAAAAGAAGTGTTCAACTCTGTGAGTTGGATTCATACTTCACAAAGCAGTTTCACAGAACGCTTCTGTTTAGTATTTATGGGAAGATATTCCCGTTTCCAACGAAGGCCTGAAAGGACTCCAAATATCCACTTGCAGATTCTGCAAAAACACAGTTTCAAAACTGCTCTATCAAAAGGAAGGCTTATCTCTCCGAGTTGAATGCACACATCATAAAGAGGTTTCTGAGAATGCTTCTGCCTGGTTTATAAGTGAAGATATTTCCTTTTCCACCATAGGCCTCAAAGCGCTCCAAATGAACACTTGCAGATTCTACAAAAAGAGTGTTTCAAAACAGCTCTTTCAAAGGAAGTGTTCAACTCTGTGAGTTGGATTCATACTACACAAAGCAGTTTCACAGAACGCTTCTCTTTAGTTTTTATGGGAAGATATTCCCGTTTCCAACGAAGGCCTGAAAGGGCTCCAAATATCCACTTGCAAATTCTGCAAAAATAGAGTTTCAAAACTGCTCTGTCAAAAGGAAGGCTTATCTCTCTGAGTTGAATGCAGACATCATAAAGAGGTTTCTGAGAATGCTTCTGCCTGGTTTATATGTGAAGATATTTCCTTTTCCACCATAGGCCTCAAGGCGCTCCAAATGAACACTTGCAGATTCTACAAAAAGAGTGTTTCATAACTGCTCTAGCAAAGGAAAGGTTCAACTCTGTGAGTTGAACACACACATCACAAAGCAGTTTCTGAGAATGCTTCTGTCCAGTTTTTATTGGAAGATATTCCCGCTTCTAACAAAGGCCTGAAAGAGCTCCAAATATCCACTTGTAGATGCTGCAAAAAGACTCTTTCCAAACTGCTCCATGAAAAGGAAGGTTCAACTCTGTGAGTTGAATGCACACATCATAAAGAAGTTTCAAAGAATGCTTCTGTCTAGGTTTTATGTGAAGATATTTCCTTTTCCACCATAGGCCTCAAAGCGCTCCAAATGAACACTTGCAGATTCTACAAAAAGAGTGTTTCAAAACAGCTCTTTCAAAAGAAGTGTTCAACTCTGTGAGTTGGATTCATACTTCACAAAGCAGTTTCACAGAACGCTTCTGTTTAGTTTTTATGGGAAGATATTCCCGTTTCCAACGAAGGCCTGAAAGGGCTCCAAATAACCACTTGCAGATTCTGCAGAAACACAGTTTCAAAACTGCTCTATCAAAAGGAAGGCTTATCTCTCCGAGCTGAATGCACACATCATAAAGAGGTTTCTGAGAATGCTTCTCCCTGGTTTATAAGTGAAGATATTTCCTTTTCCACTATAGGCCTCAAAGCGCTCCAAATGAACACTTGCAGATTCTACAAAAAGAGTGTTTCAAAACAGCTCTTTCAAAGGAAGTGTTCAACTCTGTGAGTTGGATTCATACTACACAAAGCAGTTTCACAGAACGCTTCTCTTTAGTTTTTATGGGAAGATATTCCCGTTTCCAACGAAGGCCTGAAAGGGCTCCAAATATCCACTTGCAGATTCTGCAAAAATAGAGTTTCAAAACTGCTCTGTTAAAAGGAAGGCTTATCTCTCTGAGTTGAATGCAGACATCATAAAGAGGTTTCTGAGAATGCTTCTGCCTGGTTTATATGTGAAGATATTTCCTTTTCCACCATAGGCCTCAAAGCGCTCCAAATGAACACTTGCAGATTCTACAAAAGGAGTGTTTCATAACTGCTCTAGCAAAGGAAAGGTTCAACTCTGTGAGTTGAACACACACATCACAAAGCAGTTTCTGAGAATGCTTCTGTCCAGTTTTTATTGGAAGATATTCCCGCTTCTAACAAAGGCCTGAAAGAGCTCCAAATATCCACTTGCAGATGCTGCAAAAAGACTCTTTCCAAACTGCTCCATGAAAAGGAAGGTTCAACTCTGTGAGATGAATGCACACATCATAAAGAAGTTTCAAAGAATGCTTCTGTCTAGGTTTTATGTGAAGATATTTCCTTTTCCACCATAGGCCTCAAAGCGCTCCAAATGAACAGTTGCAGATTCTACAAAAAGAGTGTTTCAAAACTGCTCTTTCAAAAGAAGTGTTCAACTCTGTGAGTTGGATTCATACTTCACAAAGCAGTTTCACAGAACGCTTCTGTTTAGTATTTATGGGAAGATATTCCCGTTTCCAACGAAGGCCTGAAAGGACTCCAAATATCCACTTGCAGATTCTGCAAAAACACAGTTTCAAAACTGCTCTATCAAAAGGAAGGCTTATCTCTCCGAGTTGAATGCACACATCATAAAGAGGTTTCTGAGAATGCTTCTGCCTGGTTTATAAGTGAAGATATTTCCTTTTCCACCATAGGCCTCAAAGCGCTCCAAATGAACACTTGCAGATTCTACAAAAAGAGTGTTTCAAAACTGCTCTTTCAAAAGAAGTGTTCAACTCTGTGAGTTGGATTCATACTTCACAAAGCAGTTTCACAGAACGCTTCTGTTTAGTTTTTATGGGAAGATATTCCCGTTTCCAACGAAGGCCTGAAAGGGCTCCAAATAACCACTAGCAGATTCTGCAGAAACACAGTTTCAAAACTGCTCTATCAAAAGGAAGGCTTATCTCTCCGAGTTGAATGCACACATCATAAAGAGGTTTCTGAGAATGCTTCTGCCTGGTTTATAAGTGAAGATATTTCCTTTTCCACAATAGGCCTCAAAGCGCTCCAAATGAACACTTGCAGATTCTACAAAAAGAGTGTTTCAAAACAGCCCTTTCAAAAGAAGTGTTCAACTCTGTGAGTTGGATTCATACTACACAAAGCAGTTTCACAGAACGCTTCTGTTTAGTTTTTATGGGAAGATATTCCCGTTTCCAACGAAGGCCTGAAAGGGCTCCAAATATCCACTTGCAAATTCTGCAAAAATAGAGTTTCAAAACTGCTCGGTCAAAAGGAAGGCTTATCTCTCTGAGTTGAATGCAGACATCATAAAGAGGTTTCTGAGAATGCTTCTGCCTGGTTTATATGTGAAGATATTTCCTTTTCCACCATAGGCCTCAAAGCGCTCCAAATGAACACTTGCAGATTCTACAAAAAGAGTGTTTCATAACTGCTCTAGCAAAGGAAAGGTTCAACTCTGTGAGTTGAACACACACATCACAAAGCAGTTTCTGAGAATGCTTCTGTCCAGTTTTTATTGGAAGATATTCCCGCTTCTAACAAAGGCCTGAAAGAGCTCCAAATATCCACTTGTAGATGCTGCAAAAAGACTCTTTCCAAACTGCTCCATGAAAAGGAAGGTTCAACTCTGTGAGTTGAATGCACACATCATAAAGAAGTTTCAAAGAATGCTTCTGTCTAGGTTTTATGTGAAGATATTTCCTTTTCCACCATAGGCTTCAAAGCGCTCCAAATGAACACTTGCAGATTCTACAAAAAGAGTGTTTCAAAACTGCTCTTTCAAAAGAAGTGTTCAACTCTGTGAGTTGGATTCATACTTCACAAAGCAGTTTCACAGAACGCTTCTGTTTAGTATTTATGGGAAGATATTCCCGTTTCCAACGAAGGCCTGAAAGGACTCCAAATATCCACTTGCAGATTCTGCAAAAACACAGTTTCAAAACTGCTCTATCAAAAGGAAGGCTTATCTCTCCGAGTTGAATGCACACATCATAAAGAGGTTTCTGAGAATGCTTCTGCCTGGTTTATAAGTGAAGATATTTCCTTTTCCACTATAGGCCTCAAAGCGCTCCAAATGAACACTTGCAGATTCTAAAAAAAGAGTGTTTCAAAACAGCCCTTTCAAAGGAAGTGTTCAACTCTGTGAGTTGGATTCATACTACACAAAGCAGTTTCACAGAACGCTTCTGTTTAGTTTTTATGGGAAGATATTCCCGTTTCCAACGAAGGCCTGAAAGGGCTCCAAATATCCACTTGCAAATTCTGCAAAAATAGAGTTTCAAAACTGCTCTGTCAAAAGGAAGGCTTATCTCTCTGAGTTGAATGCAGACATCATAAAGAGGTTTCTGAGAATGCTTCTGCCTGGTTTATATGTGAAGATATTTCCTTTTCCACCATAGGCCTCAAGGCGCTCCAAATGAACACTTGCAGATTCTACAAAAAGAGTGTTTCATAACTGCTCTAGCAAAGGAAAGGTTCAACTCTGTGAGTTGAACACACACATCACAAAGCAGTTTCTGAGAATGCTTCTGTCCAGTTTTTATTGGAAGATATTCCCGCTTCTAACAAAGGCCTGAAAGAGCTACAAATATCCACTTGTAGATGCTGCAAAAAGACTCTTTCCAAACTGCTCCATGAAAAGGAAGGTTCAACTCTGTGAGTTGAATGCACACATCATAAAGAAGTTTCAAAGAATGCTTCTGTCTAGGTTTTATGTGAAGATATTTCCTTTTCCACCATAGGCCTCAAAGCGCTCCAAATGAACACTTGCAGATTCTACAAAAAGAGTGTTTCAAAACAGCTCTTTCAAAAGAAGTGTTCAACTCTGTGAGTTGGATTCATACTTCACAAAGCAGTTTCACAGAACGCTTCTCTTTAGTTTTTATGGGAAGATATTCCCGTTTCCAACGAAGGCCTGAAAGGGCTCCAAATAACCACTTGCAGATTCTGCAGAAACACAGTTTCAAAACTGCTCTATCAAAAGGAAGGCTTATCTCTCCGAGCTGAATGCACACATCATAAAGAGGTTTCTGAGAATGCTTCTCCCTGGTTTATAAGTGAAGATATTTCCTTTTCCACTATAGGCCTCAAAGCGCTCCAAATGAACACTTGCAGATTCTACAAAAAGAGTGTTTCAAAACAGCTCTTTCAAAGGAAGTGTTCAACTCTGTGAGTTGGATTCATACTACACAAAGCAGTTTCACAGAACGCTTCTCTTTAGTTTTTATGGGAAGATATTCCCGTTTCCAACGAAGGCCTGAAAGGGCTCCAAATATCCACTTGCAGATTCTGCAAAAATAGAGTTTCAAAACTGCTCTGTTAAAAGGAAGGCTTATCTCTCTGAGTTGAATGCAGACATCATAAAGAGGTTTCTGAGAATGCTTCTGCCTGGTTTATATGTGAAGATATTTCCTTTTCCACCATAGGCCTCAAAGCGCTCCAAATGAACACTTGCAGATTCTACAAAAGGAGTGTTTCATAACTGCTCTAGCAAAGGAAAGGTTCAACTCTGTGAGTTGAACACACACATCACAAAGCAGTTTCTGAGAATGCTTCTGTCCAGTTTTTATTGGAAGATATTCCCGCTTCTAACAAAGGCCTGAAAGAGCTCCAAATATCCACTTGCAGATGCTGCAAAAAGACTCTTTCCAAACTGCTCCATGAAAAGGAAGGTTCAACTCTGTGAGATGAATGCACACATCATAAAGAAGTTTCAAAGAATGCTTCTGTCTAGGTTTTATGTGAAGATATTTCCTTTTCCACCATAGGCCTCAAAGCGCTCCAAATGAACACTTGCAGATTCTACAAAAAGAGTGTTTCAAAACTGCTCTTTCAAAAGAAGTGTTCAACTCTGTGAGTTGGATTCATACTTCACAAAGCAGTTTCACAGAACGCTTCTGTTTAGTATTTATGGGAAGATATTCCCGTTTCCAACGAAGGCCTGAAAGGACTCCAAATATCCACTTGCAGATTCTGCAAAAACACAGTTTCAAAACTGCTCTATCAAAAGGAAGGCTTATCTCTCCGAGTTGAATGCACACATCATAAAGAGGTTTCTGAGAATGCTTCTGCCTGGTTTATAAGTGAAGATATTTCCTTTTCCACCATAGGCCTCAAAGCGCTCCAAATGAACACTTGCAGATTCTACAAAAAGAGTGTTTCAAAACTGCTCTTTCAAAAGAAGTGTTCAACTCTGTGAGTTGGATTCATACTTCACAAAGCAGTTTCACAGAACGCTTCTGTTTAGTTTTTATGGGAAGATATTCCCGTTTCCAACGAAGGCCTGAAAGGGCTCCAAATAACCACTAGCAGATTCTGCAGAAACACAGTTTCAAAACTGCTCTATCAAAAGGAAGGCTTATCTCTCCGAGTTGAATGCACACATCATAAAGAGGTTTCTGAGAATGCTTCTGCCTGGTTTATAAGTGAAGATATTTCCTTTTCCACAATAGGCCTCAAAGCGCTCCAAATGAACACTTGCAGATTCTACAAAAAGAGTGTTTCAAAACAGCCCTTTCAAAAGAAGTGTTCAACTCTGTGAGTTGGATTCATACTACACAAAGCAGTTTCACAGAACGCTTCTGTTTAGTTTTTATGGGAAGATATTCCCGTTTCCAACGAAGGCCTGAAAGGGCTCCAAATATCCACTTGCAAATTCTGCAAAAATAGAGTTTCAAAACTGCTCGGTCAAAAGGAAGGCTTATCTCTCTGAGTTGAATGCAGACATCATAAAGAGGTTTCTGAGAATGCTTCTGCCTGGTTTATATGTGAAGATATTTCCTTTTCCACCATAGGCCTCAAAGCGCTCCAAATGAACACTTGCAGATTCTACAAAAAGAGTGTTTCATAACTGCTCTAGCAAAGGAAAGGTTCAACTCTGTGAGTTGAACACACACATCACAAAGCAGTTTCTGAGAATGCTTCTGTCCAGTTTTTATTGGAAGATATTCCCGCTTCTAACAAAGGCCTGAAAGAGCTCCAAATATCCACTTGTAGATGCTGCAAAAAGACTCTTTCCAAACTGCTCCATGAAAAGGAAGGTTCAACTCTGTGAGTTGAATGCACACATCATAAAGAAGTTTCAAAGAATGCTTCTGTCTAGGTTTTATGTGAAGATATTTCCTTTTCCACCATAGGCTTCAAAGCGCTGAAAATGAACATTTGCAGATTCTACAAAAAGAGTGTTTCAAAACTGCTCTTTCAAAAGAAGTGTTCAACTCTGTGAGTTGGATTCATACTTCACAAAACAGCTTCACAGAACGCTTCTGTTTAGTTTTTATGGGAAGATATTCCCGTTTCCAACGAAGGCCTGAAAGGGCTCCAATTATCCACTTGCAGATTCTGCAAAAACACAGTTTCAAAACTGCTCTATCAAAAGGAAGGCTTATCTCTCCGAGTTGAATGCACACATCATAAAGAGGTTTCTGAGAATGCTTCTGCCTGGTTTATAAGTGAAGATATTTCCTTTTCCACCATAGGCCTCAAAGCGCTCCAAATGAACACTTGCTGATTCTACAAAAAGAGTGTTTCAAAACAGCTCTTTCAAAGGAAGTGTTCAACTCTGTGAGTTGGATTCATACTACACAAAGCAGTTTCACAGAACGCTTCTGTTTAGTTTTTATGGGAAGATATTCCCGTTTCCAACGAAGGCCTGAAATGGCTCCAAATATCCACTTGCAGATTCTGCAAAAATAGAGTTTCAAAACTGCTCTGTTAAAAGGAAGGCTTATCTCTCTGAGTTGAATGCAGACATCATAAAGAGGTTTCTGAGAATGCTTCTGCCTGGTTTATATGTGAAGATATTTCCTTTTCCACCATAGGCCTCAAAGCGCTCCAAATGAACACTTGCAGATTCTACAAAAGGAGTGTTTCATAACTGCTCTAGCAAAGGAAAGGTTCAACTCTGTGAGTTGAACACACACATCACAAAGCAGTTTGTGAGAATGCTTCTGTCCAGTTTTTATTGGAAGATATTCCCGCTTCTAACAAAGGCCTGAAAGAGCTCCAAATATCCACTTGCAGATGCTGCAAAAAGACTCTTTCCAAACTGCTCCATGAAAAGGAAGGTTCAACTCTGTGAGATGAATGCACACATCATAAAGAAGTTTCAAAGAATGCTTCTGTCTAGGTTTTATGTGAAGATATTTCCTTTTCCACCATAGGCCTCAAAGCGCTCCAAATGAACACTTGCAGATTCTACAAAAAGAGTGTTTCAAAACTGCTCTTTCAAAAGAAGTGTTCAACTCTGTGAGTTGGATTCATACTTCACAAAGCAGTTTCACAGAACGCTTCTGTTTAGTATTTATGGGAAGATATTCCCGTTTCCAACGAAGGCCTGAAAGGACTCCAAATATCCACTTGCAGATTCTGCAAAAACACAGTTTCAAAACTGCTCTATCAAAAGGAAGGCTTATCTCTCCGAGTTGAATGCACACATCATAAAGAGGTTTCTGAGAATGCTTCTGCCTGGTTTATAAGTGAAGATATTTCCTTTTCCACCATAGGCCTCAAAGCGCTCCAAATGAACACTTGCAGATTCTACAAAAAGAGTGTTTCAAAACAGCTCTTTCAAAGGAAGTGTTCAACTCTGTGAGTTGGATTCATACTACACAAAGCAGTTTCACAGAACGCTTATGTTTAGTTTTTATGGGAAGATATTCCCGTTTCCAACGAAGGCCTGAAAGGGCTCCAAATATCCACTTGCAAATTCTGCAAAAATAGAGTTTCAAAACTGCTCTGTCAAAAGGAAGGCTTATCTCTCTGAGTTGAATGCAGACATCATAAAGAGGTTTCTGAGAATGCTTCTGCCTGGTTTATATGTGAAGATATTTCCTTTTCCACCATAGGCCTCAAGGCGCTCCAAATGAACACTTGCAGATTCTACAAAAAGAGTGTTTCATAACTGCTCTAGCAAAGGAAAGGTTCAACTCTGTGAGTTGAACACACACATCACAAAGCAGTTTCTGAGAATGCTTCTGTCCAGTTTTTATTGGAAGATATTCCCGCTTCTAACAAAGGCCTGAAAGAGCTCCAAATATCCACTTGTAGATGCTGCAAAAAGACTCTTTCCAAACTGCTCCATGAAAAGGAAGGTTCAACTCTGTGAGTTGAATGCACACATCATAAAGAAGTTTCAAAGAATGCTTCTGTCTAGGTTTTATGTGAAGATATTTCCTTTTCCACCATAGGCCTCAAAGCGCTCCAAATGAACACTTGCAGATTCTACAAAAAGAGTGTTTCAAAACTGCTCTTTCAAAAGAAGTGTTCAACTCTGTGAGTTGGATTCATACTTCACAAAGCAGTTTCACAGAACGCTTCTGTTTAGTTTTTATGGGAAGATATTCCCGTTTCCAACGAAGGCCTGAAAGGGCTCCAAATAACCACTTGCAGATTCTGCAGAAACACAGTTTCAAAACTGCTCTATCAAAAGGAAGGCTTATCTCTCCGAGCTGAATGCACACATCATAAAGAGGTTTCTGAGAATGCTTCTCCCTGGTTTATAAGTGAAGATATTTCCTTTTCCACTATAGGCCTCAAAGCGCTCCAAATGAACACTTGCAGATTCTACAAAAAGAGTGTTTCAAAACAGCTCTTTCAAAGGAAGTGTTCAACTCTGTGAGTTGGATTCATACTACACAAAGCAGTTTCACAGAACGCTTCTCTTTAGTTTTTATGGGAAGATATTCCCGTTTCCAACGAAGGCCTGAAAGGGCTCCAAATATCCACTTGCAGATTCTGCAAAAATAGAGTTTCAAAACTGCTCTGTGAAAAGGAAGGCTTATCTCTCTGAGTTGAATGCAGACATCATAAAGAGGTTTCTGAGAATGCTTCTGCCTGGTTTATATGTGAAGATATTTCCTTTTCCACCATAGGCCTCAAAGCGCTCCAAATGAACACTTGCAGATTCTACAAAAAGAGTGTTTCATAACTGCTCTAGCAAAGGAAAGGTTCAACTCTGTGAGTTGAACACACACATCACAAAGCAGTTTCTGAGAATGCTTCTGTCCAGTTTTTATTGGAAGATATTCCCGCTTCTAACAAAGGCCTGAAAGAGCTCCAAATATCCACTTGCAGATGCTGCAAAAAGACTCTTTCCAAACTGCTCCATGAAAAGGAAGGTTCAACTCTGTGAGATGAATGCACACATCATAAAGAAGTTTCAAAGAATGCTTCTGTCTAGGTTTTATGTGAAGATATTTCCTTTTCCACCATAGGCCTCAAAGCCCTCCAAATGAACACTTGCAGATTCTACAAAAAGAGTGTTTCAAAACTGCTCTTTCAAAAGAAGTGTTCAACTCTGTGAGTTGGATTCATACTTCACAAAGCAGTTTCACAGAACGCTTCTGTTTAGTATTTATGGGAAGATATTCCCGTTTCCAACGAAGGCCTGAAAGGACTCCAAATATCCACTTGCAGATTCTGCAAAAACACAGTTTCAAAACTGCTCTATCAAAAGGAAGGCTTATCTCTCCGAGTTGAATGCACACATCATAAAGAGGTTTCTGAGAATGCTTCTGCCTGGTTTATAAGTGAAGATATTTCCTTTTCCACCATAGGCCTC
The DNA here is from genome assembly GCF_028885625.2 of Pongo pygmaeus. Taxonomy (NCBI): domain Eukaryota; kingdom Metazoa; phylum Chordata; class Mammalia; order Primates; family Hominidae; genus Pongo; species Pongo pygmaeus. Next base: position 25,811,777 of record NC_085930.1, read on the forward strand.
AAAGCGCTCCAAATGAACACTTGCAGATTCTACAAAAAGAGTGTTTCAAAACAGCTCTTTCAAAGGAAGTGTTCAACTCTGTGAGTTGGATTCATACTACACAAAGCAGTTTCACAGAACGCTTCTGTTTAGTTTTTATGGGAAGATATTCCCGTTTCCAACGAAGGCCTGAAAGGGCTCCAAATATCCACTTGCAAATTCTGCAAAAATAGAGTTTCAAAACTGCTCTGTCAAAAGGAAGGCTTATCTCTCTGAGTTGAATGCAGACATCATAAAGAGGTTTCTGAGAATGCTTCTGCCTGGTTTATATGTGAAGATATTTCCTTTTCCACCATAGGCCTCAAGGCGCTCCAAATGAACACTAGCAGATTCTACAAAAAGAGTGTTTCATAACTGCTCTAGCAAAGGAAAGGTTCAACTCTGTGAGTTGAACACACACATCACAAAGCAGTTTCTGAGAATGCTTCTGTCCAGTTTTTATTGGAAGATATTCCCGCTTCTAACAAAGGCCTGAAAGAGCTCCAAATATCCACTTGTAGATGCTGCAAAAAGACTCTTTCCAAACTGCTCCATGAAAAGGAAGGTTCAACTCTGTGAGTTGAATGCACACATCATAAAGAAGTTTCAAAGAATGCTTCTGTCTAGGTTTTATGTGAAGATATTTCCTTTTCCACCATAGGCCTCAAAGCGCTCCAAATGAACACTTGCAGATTCTACAAAAAGAGTGTTTCAAAACTGCTCTTTCAAAAGAAGTGTTCAACTCTGTGAGTTGGATTCATACTTCACAAAGCAGTTTCACAGAACGCTTCTGTTTAGTTTTTATGGGAAGATATTCCCGTTTCCAACGAAGGCCTGAAAGGGCTCCAAATAACCACTAGCAGATTCTGCAGAAACACAGTTTCAAAACTGCTCTATCAAAAGGAAGGCTTATCTCTCCGAGTTGAATGCACACATCATAAAGAGGTTTCTGAGAATGCTTCTGCCTGGTTTATAAGTGAAGATATTTCCTTTTCCACAATAGGCCTCAAAGCGCTCCAAATGAACACTTGCAGATTCTACAAAAAGAGTGTTTCAAAACAGCCCTTTCAAAGGAAGTGTTCAACTCTGTGAGTTGGATTCATACTACACAAAGCAGTTTCACAGAACGCTTCTGTTTAGTTTTTATGGGAAGATATTCCCGTTTCCAACGAAGGCCTGAAAGGGCTCCAAATATCCACTTGCAAATTCTGCAAAAATAGAGTTTCAAAACTGCTCGGTCAAAAGGAAGGCTTATCTCTCTGAGTTGAATGCAGACATCATAAAGAGGTTTCTGAGAATGCTTCTGCCTGGTTTATATGTGAAGATATTTCCTTTTCCTCCATAGGCCTCAAAGCGCTCCAAATGAACACTTGCAGATTCTACAAAAAGAGTGTTTCATAACTGCTCTAGCAAAGGAAAGGTTCAACTCTGTGAGTTGAACACACACATCACAAAGCAGTTTCTGAGAATGCTTCTGTCCAGTTTTTATTGGAAGATATTCCCGCTTCTAACAAAGGCCTGAAAGAGCTCCAAATATCCACTTGTAGATGCTGCAAAAAGACTCTTTCCAAACTGCTCCATGAAAAGGAAGGTTCAACTCTGTGAGTTGAATGCACACATCATAAAGAAGTTTCAAAGAATGCTTCTGTCTAGGTTTTATGTGAAGATATTTCCTTTTCCACCATAAGCTTCAAAGCGCTCCAAATGAACACTTGCAGATTCTACAAAAAGAGTGTTTCAAAACTGCTCTTTCAAAAGAAGTGTTCAACTCTGTGAGTTGGATTCATACTTCACAAAGCAGTTTCACAGAACGCTTCTGTTTAGTATTTATGGGAAGATATTCCCGTTTCCAACGAAGGCCTGAAAGGACTCCAAATATCCACTTGCAGATTCTGCAAAAACACAGTTTCAAAACTGCTCTATCAAAAGGAAGGCTTATCTCTCCGAGTTGAATGCACACATCATAAAGAGGTTTCTGAGAATGCTTCTGCCTGGTTTATAAGTGAAGATATTTCCTTTTCCACTATAGGACTCAAAGCGCTCCAAATGAACACTTGCAGATTCTAAAAAAAGAGTGTTTCAAAACAGCCCTTTCAAAGGAAGTGTTCAACTCTGTGAGTTGGATTCATACTACACAAAGCAGTTTCACAGAACGCTTCTGTTTAGTTTTTATGGGAAGATATTCCCGTTTCCAACGAAGGCCTGAAAGGGCTCCAAATATCCACTTGCAAATTCTGCAAAAATAGAGTTTCAAAACTGCTCTGTCAAAAGGAAGGCTTATCTCTCTGAGTTGAATGCAGACATCATAAAGAGGTTTCTGAGAATGCTTCTGCCTGGTTTATATGTGAAGATATTTCCTTTTCCACCATAGGCCTCAAGGCGCTCCAAATGAACACTTGCAGATTCTACAAAAAGAGTGTTTCATAACTGCTCTAGCAAAGGAAAGGTTCAACTCTGTGAGTTGAACACACACATCACAAAGCAGTTTCTGAGAATGCTTCTGTCCAGTTTTTATTGGAAGATATTCCCGCTTCTAACAAAGGCCTGAAAGAGCTCCAAATATCCACTTGTAGATGCTGCAAAAAGACTCTTTCCAAACTGCTCCATGAAAAGGAAGGTTCAACTCTGTGAGTTGAATGCACACATCATAAAGAAGTTTCAAAGAATGCTTCTGTCTAGGTTTTATGTGAAGATATTTCCTTTTCCACCATAGGCCTCAAAGCGCTCCAAATGAACACTTGCAGATTCTACAAAAAGAGTGTTTCAAAACTGCTCTTTCAAAAGAAGTGTTCAACTCTGTGAGTTGGATTCATACTTCACAAAGCAGTTTCACAGAACGCTTCTGTTTAGTTTTTATGGGAAGATATTCCCGTTTCCAACGAAGGCCTGAAAGGGCTCCAAATAACCACTTGCAGATTCTGCAGAAACACAGTTTCAAAACTGCTCTATCAAAAGGAAGGCTTATCTCTCCGAGCTGAATGCACACATCATAAAGAGGTTTCTGAGAATGCTTCTCCCTGGTTTATAAGTGAAGATATTTCCTTTTCCACTATAGGCCTCAAAGCGCTCCAAATGAACACTTGCAGATTCTACAAAAAGAGTGTTTCAAAACAGCTCTTTCAAAGGAAGTGTTCAACTCTGTGAGTTGGATTCATACTACACAAAGCAGTTTCACAGAACGCTTCTGTTTAGTTTTTATGGGAAGATATTCCCGTTTCCAACGAAGGCCTAAAAGGGCTCCAAATATCCACTTGCAAATTCTGCAAAAATAGAGTTTCAAAACTGCTCTGTCAAAAGGAAGGCTTATCTCTCTGAGTTGAATGCAGACATCATAAAGAGGTTTCTGAGAATGCTTCTGCCTGGTTTATATGTGAAGATATTTCCTTTTCCACCATAGGCCTCAAGGCGCTCCAAATGAACACTTGCAGATTCTACAAAAAGAGTGTTTCATAACTGCTCTAGCAAAGGAAAGGTTCAACTCTGTGAGTTGAACACACACATCACAAAGCAGTTTCTGAGAATGCTTCTGTCCAGTTTTTATTGGAAGATATTCCCGCTTCTAACAAAGGCCTGAAAGAGCTCCAAATATCCACTTGTAGATGCTGCAAAAAGACTCTTTCCAAACTGCTCCATGAAAAGGAAGGTTCAACTCTGTGAGTTGAACGCACACATCATAAAGAAGTTTCAAAGAATGCTTCTGTCTAGGTTTTATGTGAAGATATTTCCTTTTCCACCATAGGCCTCAAAGCGCTCCAAATGAACACTTGCAGATTCTACAAAAAGAGTGTTTCAAAACTGCTCTTTCAAAAGAAGTGTTCAACTCTGTGAGTTGGATTCACACTTCACAAAGCAGTTTCACAGAACGCTTCTGTTTAGTTTTTATGGGAAGATATTCCCGTTTCCAACGAAGGCCTGAAAGGGCTCCAAATAACCACTTGCAGATTCTGCAGAAACACAGTTTCAAAACTGCTCTATCAAAAGGAAGGCTTATCTCTCCGAGCTGAATGCACACATCATAAAGTGGTTTCTGAGAATGCTTCTCGCTGGTTTATAAGTGAAGATATTTCCTTTTCCACTATAGGCCTCAAAGCGCTCCAAATGAACACTTGCAGATTCTACAAAAAGAGTGTTTCAAAACAGCTCTTTCAAAGGAAGTGTTCAACTCTGTGAGTTGGATTCATACTACACAAAGCAGTTTCACAGAACGCTTCTCTTTAGTTTTTATGGGAAGATATTCCCGTTTCCAACGAAGGCCTGAAAGGGCTCCAAATATCCACTTGCAGATTCTGCAAAAATAGAGTTTCAAAACTGCTCTGTTAAAAGGAAGGCTTATCTCTCTGAGTTGAATGCAGACATCATAAAGAGGTTTCTGAGAATGCTTCTGCCTGGTTTATATGTGAAGATATTTCCTTTTCCACCATAGCCCTCAAAGCGCTCCAAATGAACACTTGCAGATTCTACAAAAGGAGTGTTTCATAACTGCTCTAGCAAAGGAAAGGTTCAACTCTGTGAGTTGAACACACACATCACAAAGCAGTTTCTGAGAATGCTTCTGTCCAGTTTTTATTGGAAGATATTCCCGCTTCTAACAAAGGCCTGAAAGAGCTCCAAATATCCACTTGCAGATGCTGCAAAAAGACTCTTTCCAAACTGCTCCATGAAAAGGAAGGTTCAACTCTGTGAGATGAATGCACACATCATAAAGAAGTTTCAAAGAATGCTTCTGTCTAGGTTTTATGTGAAGATATTTCCTTTTCCACCATAGGCCTCAAAGCGCTCCAAATGAACACTTGCAGATTCTACAAAAAGAGTGTTTCAAAACTGCTCTTTCAAAAGAAGTGTTCAACTCTGTGAGTTGGATTCATACTTCACAAAGCAGTTTCACAGAACGCTTCTGTTTAGTATTTATGGGAAGATATTCCCGTTTCCAACGAAGGCCTGAAAGGACTCCAAATATCCACTTGCAGATTCTGCAAAAACACAGTTTCAAAACTGCTCTATCAAAAGGAAGGCTTATCTCTCCGAGTTGAATGCACACATCATAAAGAGGTTTCTGAGAATGCTTCTGCCTGGTTTATAAGTGAAGATATTTCCTTTTCCACCATAGGCCTCAAAGCGCTCCAAATGAACACTTGCAGATTCTACAAAAAGAGTGTTTCAAAACAGCTCTTTCAAAGGAAGTGTTCAACTCTGTGAGTTGGATTCATACTACACAAAGCAGTTTCACAGAACGCTTCTGTTTAGTTTTTATGGGAAGATATTCCCGTTTCCAACGAAGGCCTGAAAGGGCTCCAAGTATCCACTTGCAAATTCTGCAAAAATAGAGTTTCAAAACTGCTCTGTCAAAAGGAAGGCTTATCTCTCTGAGTTGAATGCAGACATCATAAAGAGGTTTCTGAGAATGCTTCTGCCTGGTTTATATGTGAAGATATTTCCTTTTCCACCATAGGCCTCAAGGCGCTCCAAATGAACACTTGCAGATTCTACAAAAAGAGTGTTTCATAACTGCTCTAGCAAAGGAAAGGTTCAACTCTGTGAGTTGAACACACACATCACAAAGCAGTTTCTGAGAATGCTTCTGTCCAGTTTTTATTGGAAGATATTCCCGCTTCTAACAAAGGCCTGAAAGAGCTCCAAATATCCACTTGTAGATGCTGCAAAAAGACTCTTTCCAAACTGCTCCATGAAAAGGAAGGTTCAACTCTGTGAGTTGAATGCACACATCATAAAGAAGTTTCAAAGAATGCTTCTGTCTAGGTTTTATGTGAAGGTATTTCCTTTTCCACCATAGGTCTCAAAGCGCTCCAAATGAACACTTGCAGATTCTACAAAAAGAGTGTTTCAAAACTGCTCTTTCAAAAGAAGTGTTCAACTCTGTGAGGTGGATTCATACTTCACAAAGCAGTTTCACAGAACGCTTCTGTTTAGTTTTTATGGGAAGATATTCCCGTTTCCAACGAAGGCCTGAAAGGGCTCCAAATAACCACTTGCAGATTCTGCAGAAACACAGTTTCAAAACTGCTCTATCAAAAGGAAGGCTTATCTCTCCGAGCTGAATGCACACACCATAAAGAGGTTTCTGAGAATGCTTCTCACTGGTTTATAAGTGAAGATATTTCCTTTTCCACTATAGGCCTCAAAGCGCTCCAAATGAACACTTGCAGATTCTACAAAAAGAGTGTTTCAAAACAGCTCTTTCAAAGGAAGTGTTCAACTCTGTGAGTTGGATTCATACTACACAAAGCAGTTTCACAGAACGCTTCTCTTTAGTTTTTATGGGAAGATATTCCCGTTTCCAACGAAGGCCTGAAAGGGCTCCAAATATCCACTTGCAGATTCTGCAAAAATAGAGTTTCAAAACTGCTCTGTTAAAAGGAAGGCTTATCTCTCTGAGTTGAATGCAGACATCATAAAGAGGTTTCTGAGAATGCTTCTGCCTGGTTTATATGTGAAGATATTTCCTTTTCCACCATAGGCCTCAAAGAGCTCCAAATGAACACTTGCAGATTCTACAAAAGGAGTGTTTCATAACTACTCTAGCAAAGGAAAGGTTCAACTCTGTGAGTTGAACACACACATCACAAAGCAGTTTCTGAGAATGCTTCTGTCCAGTTTTTATTGGAAGATATTCCCGCTTCTAACAAAGGCCTGAAAGAGCTCCAAATATCCACTTGCAGATGCTGCAAAAAGACTCTTTCCAAACTGCTCCATGAAAAGGAAGGTTCAACTCTGTGAGATGAATGCACACATCATAAAGAAGTTTCAAAGAATGCTTCTGTCTAGGTTTTATGTGAAGATATTTCCTTTTCCACCATAGGCCTCAAAGCGCTCCAAATGAACACTTGCAGATTCTACAAAAAGAGTGTTTCAAAACTGCTCTTTCAAAAGAAGTGTTCAACTCTGTGAGTTGGATTCATACTTCACAAAGCAGTTTCACAGAACGCTTCTGTTTAGTATTTATGGGAAGATATTCCCGTTTCCAACGAAGGCCTGAAAGGACTCCAAATATCCACTTGCAGATTCTGCAGAAACACAGTTTCAAAACTGCTCTATCAAAAGGAAGGCTTATCTCTCCGAGCTGAATGCACACATCATAAAGAGGTTTCTGAGAATGCTTCTCCCTGGTTTATAAGTGAAGATATTTCCTTTTCCACTATAGGCCTCAAAGCGCTCCAAATGAACACTTGCAGATTCTACAAAAAGAGTGTTTCAAAACAGCTCTTTCAAAGGAAGTGTTCAACTCTGTGAGTTGGATTCATACTTCACAAAGCAGTTTCACAGAACGCTTCTCTTTAGTTTTTATGGGAAGATATTCCCGTTTCCAACGAAGGCCTGAAAGGGCTCCAAATATCCACTTGCAGATTCTGCAAAAATAGAGTTTCAAAACTGCTCTGTTAAAAGGAAGGCTTATCTCTCTGAGTTGAATGCAGACATCATAAAGAGGTTTCTGAGAATGCTTCTGCCTGGTTTATATGTGAAGATATTTCCTTTTCCACCATAGGCCTCAAAGCGCTCCAAATGAACACTTGCAGATTCTACAAAAGGAGTGTTTCATAACTGCTCTAGCAAAGGAAAGGTTCAACTCTGTGAGTTGAACACACACATCACAAAGCAGTTTCTGAGAATGCTTCTGTCCAGTTTTTATTGGAAGATATTCCCGCTTCTAACAAAGGCCTGAAAGAGCTCCAAATATTAACTTGCAGATGCTGCAAAAAGACTCTTTCCAAACTGCTCCATGAAAAGGAAAGTTCAACTCTGTGAGATGAATGCACACATCATAAAGAAGTTTCAAAGAATGCTTCTGTCTAGGTTTTATGTGAAGATATTTCCTTTTCCACCATAGGCCTCAAAGCGCTCCAAATGAACACTTGCAGATTCTACAAAAAGAGTGTTTCAAAACTGCTCTTTCAAAAGAAGTGTTCAACTCTGTGAGTTGGATTCATACTTCACAAAGCAGTTTCACAGAACGCTTCTGTTTAGTATTTATGGGAAGATATTCCCGTTTCCAACGAAGGCCTGAAAGGACTCCAAATATCCACTTGCAGATTCTGCAGAAACACAGTTTCAAAACTGCTCTATCAAAAGGAAGGCTTATCTCTCCGAGTTGAATGCACACATCATAAAGAGGTTTCTGAGAATGCTTCTGCCTGGTTTATAAGTGAAGATATTTCCTTTTCCACCATAGGCCTCAAAGCGCTCCAAATGAACACTTGCAGATTCTACAAAAAGAGTGTTTCAAAACAGCTCTTTCAAAGGAAGTGTTCAACTCTGTGAGTTGGATTCATACTACACAAAGCAGTTTCACAGAACGCTTCTCTTTAGTTTTTATGGGAAGATATTCCCGTTTCCAACGAAGGCCTGAAAGGGCTCCAAATATCCACTTGCAGATTCTGCAAAAATAGAGTTTCAAAACTGCTCTGTTAAAAGGAAGGCTTATCTCTCTGAGTTGAATGCAGACATCATAAAGAGGTTTCTGAGAATGCTTCTGCCTGGTTTATATGTGAAGATATTTCCTTTTCCACCATAGGCCTCAAAGAGCTCCAAATGAACACTTGCAGATTCTACAAAAGGAGTGTTTCATAACTACCCTAGCAAAGGAAAGGTTCAACTCTGTGAGTTGAACACACACATCACAAAGCAGTTTCTGAGAATGCTTCTGTCCAGTTTTTATTGGAAGATATTCCCGCTTCTAACAAAGGCCTGAAAGAGCTCCAAATATCCACTTGCAGATGCTGCAAAAAGACTCTTTCCAAACTGCTCCATGAAAAGGAAGGTTCAACTCTGTGAGATGAATGCACACATCATAAAGAAGTTTCAAAGAATGCTTCTGTCTAGGTTTTATGTGAAGATATTTCCTTTTCCACCATAGGCCTCAAAGCGCTCCAAATGAACACTTGCAGATTCTACAAAAAGAGTGTTTCAAAACTGCTCTTTCAAAAGAAGTGTTCAACTCTGTGAGTTGGATTCACACTTCACAAAGCAGTTTCACAGAACGCTTCTGTTTAGTATTTATGGGAAGATATTCCCGTTTCCAACGAAGGCCTGAAAGGACTCCAAATATCCACTTGCAGATTCTGCAGAAACACAGTTTCAAAACTGCTCTATCAAAAGGAAGGCTTATCTCTCCGAGCTGAATGCACACATCATAAAGAGGTTTCTGAGAATGCTTCTCCCTGGTTTATAAGTGAAGATATTTCCTTTTCCACTATAGGCCTCAAAGCGCTCCAAATGAACACTTGCAGATTCTACAAAAAGAGTGTTTCAAAACAGCTCTTTCAAAGGAAGTGTTCAACTCTGTGAGTTGGATTCATACTTCACAAAGCAGTTTCACAGAACGCTTCTCTTTAGTTTTTATGGGAAGATATTCCCGTTTCCAACGAAGGCCTGAAAGGGCTCCAAATATCCACTTGCAGATTCTGCAAAAATAGAGTTTCAAAACTGCTCTGTTAAAAGGAAGGCTTATCTCTCTGAGTTGAATGCAGACATCATAAAGAGGTTTCTGAGAATGCTTCTGCCTGGTTTATATGTGAAGATATTTCCTTTTCCACCATAGGCCTCAAAGCGCTCCAAATGAACACTTGCAGATTCTACAAAAGGAGTGTTTCATAACTGCTCTAGCAAAGGAAAGGTTCAACTCTGTGAGTTGAACACACACATCACAAAGCAGTTTCTGAGAATGCTTCTGTCCAGTTTTTATTGGAAGATATTCCCGCTTCTAACAAAGGCCTGAAAGAGCTCCAAATATTCACTTGCAGATGCTGCAAAAAGACTCTTTCCAAACTGCTCCATGAAAAGGAAAGTTCAACTCTGTGAGATGAATGCACACATCATAAAGAAGTTTCAAAGAATGCTTCTGTCTAGGTTTTATGTGAAGATATTTCCTTTTCCACCATAGGCCTCAAAGCGCTCCAAATGAACACTTGCAGATTCTACAAAAAGAGTGTTTCAAAACTGCTCTTTCAAAAGAAGTGTTCAACTCTGTGAGTTGGATTCATACTTCACAAAGCAGTTTCACAGAACGCTTCTGTTTAGTATTTATGGGAAGATATTCCCGTTTCCAACGAAGGCCTGAAAGGACTCCAAATATCCACTTGCAGATTCTGCAGAAACACAGTTTCAAAACTGCTCTATCAAAAGGAAGGCTTATCTCTCCGAGTTGAATGCACACATCATAAAGAGGTTTCTGAGAATGCTTCTGCCTGGTTTATAAGTGAAGATATTTCCTTTTCCACCATAGGCCTCAAAGCGCTCCAAATGAACACTTGCAGATTCTACAAAAAGAGTGTTTCAAAACAGCTCTTTCAAAGGAAGTGTTCAACTCTGTGAGTTGGATTCATACTACACAAAGCAGTTTCACAGAACGCTTCTGTTTAGTTTTTATGGGAAGATATTCCCGTTTCCAACGAAGGCCTAAAAGGGCTCCAAATATCCACTTGCAAATTCTGCAAAAATAGAGTTTCAAAACTGCTCTGTCAAAAGGAAGGCTTATCTCTCTGAGTTGAATGCAGACATCATAAAGAGGTTTCTGAGAATGCTTCTGCCTGGTTTATATGTGAAGATATTTCCTTTTCCACCATAGGCCTCAAGGCGCTCCAAATGAACACTTGCAGATTCTACAAAAAGAGTGTTTCATAACTGCTCTAGCAAAGGAAAGGTTCAACTCTGTGAGTTGAACACACACATCACAAAGCAGTTTCTGAGAATGCTTCTGTCCAGTTTTTATTGGAAGATATTCCCGCTTCTAACAAAGGCCTGAAAGAGCTCCAAATATCCACTTGTAGATGCTGCAAAAAGACTCTTTCCAAACTGCTCCATGAAAAGGAAGGTTCAACTCTGTGAGTTGAATGCACACATCATAAAGAAGTTTCAAAGAATGCTTCTGTCTAGGTTTTATGTGAAGGTATTTCCTTTTCCACCATAGGTCTCAAAGCGCTCCAAATGAACACTTGCAGATTCTACAAAAAGAGTGTTTCAAAACTGCTCTTTCAAAAGAAGTGTTCAACTCTGTGAGTTGGATTCATACTTCACAAAGCAGTTTCACAGAACGCTTCTGTTTAGTTTTTATGGGAAGATATTCCCGTTTCCAACGAAGGCCTGAAAGGGCTCCAAATAACCACTTGCAGATTCTGCAGAAACACAGTTTCAAAACTGCTCTATCAAAAGGAAGGCTTATCTCTCCGAGCTGAATGCACACACCATAAAGAGGTTTCTGAGAATGCTTCTCACTGGTTTATAAGTGAAGATATTTCCTTTTCCACTATAGGCCTCAAAGCGCTCCAAATGAACACTTGCAGATTCTACAAAAAGAGTGTTTCAAAACAGCTCTTTCAAAGGAAGTGTTCAACTCTGTGAGTTGGATTCATACTACACAAAGCAGTTTCACAGAACGCTTCTCTTTAGTTTTTATGGGAAGATATTCCCGTTTCCAACGAAGGCCTGAAAGGGCTCCAAATATCCACTTGCAGATTCTGCAAAAATAGAGTTTCAAAACTGCTCTGTTAAAAGGAAGGCTTATCTCTCTGAGTTGAATGCAGACATCATAAAGAGGTTTCTGAGAATGCTTCTGCCTGGTTTATATGTGAAGATATTTCCTTTTCCACCATAGGCCTCAAAGAGCTCCAAATGAACACTTGCAGATTCTACAAAAGGAGTGTTTCATAACTACTCTAGCAAAGGAAAGGTTCAACTCTGTGAGTTGAACACACACATCACAAAGCAGTTTCTGAGAATGCTTCTGTCCAGTTTTTATTGGAAGATATTCCCGCTTCTAACAAAGGCCTGAAAGAGCTCCAAATATCCACTTGCAGATGCTGCAAAAAGACTCTTTCCAAACTGCTCCATGAAAAGGAAGGTTCAACTCTGTGAGATGAATGCACACATCATAAAGAAGTTTCAAAGAATGCTTCTGTCTAGGTTTTATGTGAAGATATTTCCTTTTCCACCATAGGCCTCAAAGCGCTCCAAATGAACACTTGCAGATTCTACAAAAAGAGTGTTTCAAAACTGCTCTTTCAAAAGAAGTGTTCAACTCTGTGAGTTGGATTCATACTTCACAAAGCAGTTTCACAGAACGCTTCTGTTTAGTATTTATGGGAAGATATTCCCGTTTCCAACGAAGGCCTGAAAGGACTCCAAATATCCACTTGCAGATTCTGCAGAAACACAGTTTCAAAACTGCTCTATCAAAAGGAAGGCTTATCTCTCCGAGCTGAATGCACACATCATAAAGAGGTTTCTGAGAATGCTTCTCCCTGGTTTATAAGTGAAGATATTTCCTTTTCCACTATAGGCCTCAAAGCGCTCCAAATGAACACTTGCAGATTCTACAAAAAGAGTGTTTCAAAACAGCTCTTTCAAAGGAAGTGTTCAACTCTGTGAGTTGGATTCATACTTCACAAAGCAGTTTCACAGAACGCTTCTCTTTAGTTTTTATGGGAAGATATTCCCGTTTCCAACGAAGGCCTGAAAGGGCTCCAAATATCCACTTGCAGATTCTGCAAAAATAGAGTTTCAAAACTGCTCTGTTAAAAGGAAGGCTTATCTCTCTGAGTTGAATGCAGACATCATAAAGAGGTTTCTGAGAATGCTTCTGCCTGGTTTATATGTGAAGATATTTCCTTTTCCACCATAGGCCTCAAAGCGCTCCAAATGAACACTTGCAGATTCTACAAAAGGAGTGTTTCATAACTGCTCTAGCAAAGGAAAGGTTCAACTCTGTGAGTTGAACACACACATCACAAAGCAGTTTCTGAGAATGCTTCTGTCCAGTTTTTATTGGAAGATATTCCCGCTTCTAACAAAGGCCTGAAAGAGCTCCAAATATTAACTTGCAGATGCTGCAAAAAGACTCTTTCCAAACTGCTCCATGAAAAGGAAAGTTCAACTCTGTGAGATGAATGCACACATCATAAAGAAGTTTCAAAGAATGCTTCTGTCTAGGTTTTATGTGAAGATATTTCCTTTTCCACCATAGGCCTCAAAGCGCTCCAAATGAACACTTGCAGATTCTACAAAAAGAGTGTTTCAAAACTGCTCTTTCAAAAGAAGTGTTCAACTCTGTGAGTTGGATTCATACTTCACAAAGCAGTTTCACAGAACGCTTCTGTTTAGTATTTATGGGAAGATATTCCCGTTTCCAACGAAGGCCTGAAAGGACTCCAAATATCCACTTGCAGATTCTGCAGAAACACAGTTTCAAAACTGCTCTATCAAAAGGAAGGCTTATCTCTCCGAGTTGAATGCACACATCATAAAGAGGTTTCTGAGAATGCTTCTGCCTGGTTTATAAGTGAAGATATTTCCTTTTCCACCATAGGCCTCAAAGCGCTCCAAATGAACACTTGCAGATTCTACAAAAAGAGTGTTTCAAAACAGCTCTTTCAAAGGAAGTGTTCAACTCTGTGAGTTGGATTCATACTACACAAAGCAGTTTCACAGAACGCTTCTCTTTAGTTTTTATGGGAAGATATTCCCGTTTCCAACGAAGGCCTGAAAGGGCTCCAAATATCCACTTGCAGATTCTGCAAAAATAGAGTTTCAAAACTGCTCTGTTAAAAGGAAGGCTTATCTCTCTGAGTTGAATGCAGACATCATAAAGAGGTTTCTGAGAATGCTTCTGCCTGGTTTATATGTGAAGATATTTCCTTTTCCACCATAGGCCTCAAAGAGCTCCAAATGAACACTTGCAGATTCTACAAAAGGAGTGTTTCATAACTACCCTAGCAAAGGAAAGGTTCAACTCTGTGAGTTGAACACACACATCACAAAGCAGTTTCTGAGAATGCTTCTGTCCAGTTTTTATTGGAAGATATTCCCGCTTCTAACAAAGGCCTGAAAGAGCTCCAAATATCCACTTGCAGATGCTGCAAAAAGACTCTTTCCAAACTGCTCCATGAAAAGGAAGGTTCAACTCTGTGAGATGAATGCACACATCATAAAGAAGTTTCAAAGAATGCTTCTGTCTAGGTTTTATGTGAAGATATTTCCTTTTCCACCATAGGCCTCAAAGCGCTCCAAATGAACACTTGCAGATTCTACAAAAAGAGTGTTTCAAAACTGCTCTTTCAAAAGAAGTGTTCAACTCTGTGAGTTGGATTCATACTTCACAAAGCAGTTTCACAGAACGCTTCTGTTTAGTATTTATGGGAAGATATTCCCGTTTCCAACGAAGGCCTGAAAGGACTCCAAATATCCACTTGCAGATTCTGCAGAAACACAGTTTCAAAACTGCTCTATCAAAAGGAAGGCTTATCTCTCCGAGCTGAATGCACACATCATAAAGAGGTTTCTGAGAATGCTTCTCCCTGGTTTATAAGTGAAGATATTTCCTTTTCCACTATAGGCCTCAAAGCGCTCCAAATGAACACTTGCAGATTCTACAAAAAGAGTGTTTCAAAACAGCTCTTTCAAAGGAAGTGTTCAACTCTGTGAGTTGGATTCATACTTCACAAAGCAGTTTCACAGAACGCTTCTCTTTAGTTTTTATGGGAAGATATTCCCGTTTCCAACGAAGGCCTGAAAGGGCTCCAAATATCCACTTGCAGATTCTGCAAAAATAGAGTTTCAAAACTGCTCTGTTAAAAGGAAGGCTTATCTCTCTGAGTTGAATGCAGACATCATAAAGAGGTTTCTGAGAATGCTTCTGCCTGGTTTATATGTGAAGATATTTCCTTTTCCACCATAGGCCTCAAAGCGCTCCAAATGAACACTTGCAGATTCTACAAAAGGAGTGTTTCATAACTGCTCTAGCAAAGGAAAGGTTCAACTCTGTGAGTTGAACACACACATCACAAAGCAGTTTCTGAGAATGCTTCTGTCCAGTTTTTATTGGAAGATATTCCCGCTTCTAACAAAGGCCTGAAAGAGCTCCAAATATTCACTTGCAGATGCTGCAAAAAGACTCTTTCCAAACTGCTCCATGAAAAGGAAAGTTCAACTCTGTGAGATGAATGCACACATCATAAAGAAGTTTCAAAGAATGCTTCTGTCTAGGTTTTATGTGAAGATATTTCCTTTTCCACCATAGGCCTCAAAGCGCTCCAAATGAACACTTGCAGATTCTACAAAAAGAGTGTTTCAAAACTGCTCTTTCAAAAGAAGTGTTCAACTCTGTGAGTTGGATTCATACTTCACAAAGCAGTTTCACAGAACGCTTCTGTTTAGTATTTATGGGAAGATATTCCCGTTTCCAACGAAGGCCTGAAAGGACTCCAAATATCCACTTGCAGATTCTGCAGAAACACAGTTTCAAAACTGCTCTATCAAAAGGAAGGCTTATCTCTCCGAGTTGAATGCACACATCATAAAGAGGTTTCTGAGAATGCTTCTGCCTGGTTTATAAGTGAAGATATTTCCTTTTCCACCATAGGCCTCAAAGCGCTCCAAATGAACACTTGCAGATTCTACAAAAAGAGTGTTTCAAAACAGCTCTTTCAAAGGAAGTGTTCAACTCTGTGAGTTGGATTCATACTACACAAAGCAGTTTCACAGAACGCTTCTGTTTAGTTTTTATGGGAAGATATTCCCGTTTCCAACGAAGGCCTAAAAGGGCTCCAAATATCCACTTGCAAATTCTGCAAAAATAGAGTTTCAAAACTGCTCTGTCAAAAGGAAGGCTTATCTCTCTGAGTTGAATGCAGACATCATAAAGAGGTTTCTGAGAATGCTTCTGCCTGGTTTATATGTGAAGATATTTCCTTTTCCACCATAGGCCTCAAGGCGCTCCAAATGAACACTTGCAGATTCTACAAAAAGAGTGTTTCATAACTGCTCTAGCAAAGGAAAGGTTCAACTCTGTGAGTTGAACACACACATCACAAAGCAGTTTCTGAGAATGCTTCTGTCCAGTTTTTATTGGAAGATATTCCCGCTTCTAACAAAGGCCTGAAAGAGCTCCAAATATCCACTTGTAGATGCTGCAAAAAGACTCTTTCCAAACTGCTCCATGAAAAGGAAGGTTCAACACTGTGAGTTGAATGCACACATCATAAAGAAGTTTCAAAGAATGCTTCTGTCTAGGTTTTATGTGAAGGTATTTCCTTTTCCACCATAGGTCTCAAAGCGCTCCAAATGAACACTTGCAGATTCTACAAAAAGAGTGTTTCAAAACTGCTCTTTCAAAAGAAGTGTTCAACTCTGTGAGTTGGATTCACACTTCACAAAGCAGTTTCACAGAACGCTTCTGTTTAGTTTTTATGGGAAGATATTCCCGTTTCCAACGAAGGCCTGAAAGGGCTCCAAATAACCACTTGCAGATTCTGCAGAAACACAGTTTCAAAACTGCTCTATCAAAAGGAAGGCTTATCTCTCCGAGCTGAATGCACACATCATAAAGTGGTTTCTGAGAATGCTTCTCGCTGGTTTATAAGTGAAGATATTTCCTTTTCCACTATAGGCCTCAAAGCGCTCCAAATGAACACTTGCAGATTCTACAAAAAGAGTGTTTCAAAACAGCTCTTTCAAAGGAAGTGTTCAACTCTGTGAGTTGGATTCATACTACACAAAGCAGTTTCACAGAACGCTTCTCTTTAGTTTTTATGGGAAGATATTCCCGTTTCCAACGAAGGCCTGAAAGGGCTCCAAATATCCACTTGCAGATTCTGCAAAAATAGAGTTTCAAAACTGCTCTGTTAAAAGGAAGGCTTATCTCTCTGAGTTGAATGCAGACATCATAAAGAGGTTTCTGAGAATGCTTCTGCCTGGTTTATATGTGAAGATATTTCCTTTTCCACCATAGGCCTCAAAGCGCTCCAAATGAACACTTGCAGATTCTACAAAAGGAGTGTTTCATAACTGCTCTAGCAAAGGAAAGGTTCAACTCTGTGAGTTGAACACACACATCACAAAGCAGTTTCTGAGAATGCTTCTGTCCAGTTTTTATTGGAAGATATTCCCGCTTCTAACAAAGGCCTGAAAGAGCTCCAAATATCCACTTGCAGATGCTGCAAAAAGACTCTTTCCAAACTGCTCCATGAAAAGGAAGGTTCAACTCTGTGAGATGAATGCACACATCATAAAGAAGTTTCAAAGAATGCTTCTGTCTAGGTTTTATGTGAAGATATTTCCTTTTCCACCATAGGCCTCAAAGCCCTCCAAATGAACACTTGCAGATTCTACAAAAAGAGTGTTTCAAAACTGCTCTTTCAAAAGAAGTGTTCAACTCTGTGAGTTGGATTCATACTTCACAAAGCAGTTTCACAGAACGCTTCTGTTTAGTATTTATGGGAAGATATTCCCGTTTCCAACGAAGGCCTGAAAGGACTCCAAATATCCACTTGCAGATTCTGCAAAAACACAGTTTCAAAACTGCTCTATCAAAAGGAAGGCTTATCTCTCCGAGTTGAATGCACACATCATAAAGAGGTTTCTGAGAATGCTTCTGCCTGGTTTATAAGTGAAGATATTTCCTTTTCCACCATAGGCCTCAAAGCGCTCCAAATGAACACTTGCAGATTCTACAAAAAGAGTGTTTCAAAACAGCTCTTTCAAAGGAAGTGTTCAACTCTGTGAGTTGGATTCATACTACACAAAGCAGTTTCACAGAACGCTTCTGTTTAGTTTTTATGGGAAGATATTCCCGTTTCCAACGAAGGCCTAAAAGGGCTCCAAATATCCACTTGCAAATTCTGCAAAAATAGAGTTTCAAAACTGCTCTGTCAAAAGGAAGGCTTATCTCTCTGAGTTGAATGCAGACATCATAAAGAGGTTTCTGAGAATGCTTCTGCCTGGTTTATATGTGAAGATATTTCCTTTTCCACCATAGGCCTCAAGGCGCTCCAAATGAACACTTGCAGATTCTACAAAAAGAGTGTTTCATAACTGCTCTAGCAAAGGAAAGGTTCAACTCTGTGAGTTGAACACACACATCACAAAGCAGTTTCTGAGAATGCTTCTGTCCAGTTTTTATTGGAAGATATTCCCGCTTCTAACAAAGGCCTGAAAGAGCTCCAAATATCCACTTGTAGATGCTGCAAAAAGACTCTTTCCAAACTGCTCCATGAAAAGGAAGGTTCAACTCTGTGAGTTGAACGCACACATCATAAAGAAGTTTCAAAGAATGCTTCTGTCTAGGTTTTATGTGAAGATATTTCCTTTTCCACCATAGGCCTCAAAGCGCTCCAAATGAACACTTGCAGATTCTACAAAAAGAGTGTTTCAAAACTGCTCTTTCAAAAGAAGTGTTCAACTCTGTGAGTTGGATTCACACTTCACAAAGCAGTTTCACAGAACGCTTCTGTTTAGTTTTTATGGGAAGATATTCCCGTTTCCAACGAAGGCCTGAAAGGGCTCCAAATAACCACTTGCAGATTCTGCAGAAACACAGTTTCAAAACTGCTCTATCAAAAGGAAGGCTTATCTCTCCGAGCTGAATGCACACATCATAAAGTGGTTTCTGAGAATGCTTCTCGCTGGTTTATAAGTGAAGATATTTCCTTTTCCACTATAGGCCTCAAAGCGCTCCAAATGAACACTTGCAGATTCTACAAAAAGAGTGTTTCAAAACAGCTCTTTCAAAGGAAGTGTTCAACTCTGTGAGTTGGATTCATACTACACAAAGCAGTTTCACAGAACGCTTCTGTTTAGTTTTTATGGGAAGATATTCCCGTTTCCAACGAAGGCCTAAAAGGGCTCCAAATATCCACTTGCAAATTCTGCAAAAATAGAGTTTCAAAACTGCTCTGTCAAAAGGAAGGCTTATCTCTCTGAGTTGAATGCAGACATCATAAAGAGGTTTCTGAGAATGCTTCTGCCTGGTTTATATGTGAAGATATTTCCTTTTCCACCATAGGCCTCAAGGCGCTCCAAATGAACACTTGCAGATTCTACAAAAAGAGTGTTTCATAACTGCTCTAGCAAAGGAAAGGTTCAACTCTGTGAGTTGAACACACACATCACAAAGCAGTTTCTGAGAATGCTTCTGTCCAGTTTTTATTGGAAGATATTCCCGCTTCTAACAAAGGCCTGAAAGAGCTCCAAATATCCACTTGTAGATGCTGCAAAAAGACTCTTTCCAAACTGCTCCATGAAAAGGAAGTTTCAACTCTGTGAGTTGAACGCACACATCATAAAGAAGTTTCAAAGAATGCTTCTGTCTAGGTTTTATGTGAAGATATTTCCTTTTCCACCATAGGCCTCAAAGCGCTCCAAATGAACACTTGCAGATTCTACAAAAAGAGTGTTTCAAAACTGCTCTTTCAAAAGAAGTGTTCAACTCTGTGAGTTGGATTCACACTTCACAAAGCAGTTTCACAGAACGCTTCTGTTTAGTTTTTATGGGAAGATATTCCCGTTTCCAACGAAGGCCTGAAAGGGCTCCAAATAACCACTTGCAGATTCTGCAGAAACACAGTTTCAAAACTGCTCTATCAAAAGGAAGGCTTATCTCTCCGAGCTGAATGCACACATCATAAAGTGGTTTCTGAGAATGCTTCTCGCTGGTTTATAAGTGAAGATATTTCCTTTTCCACTATAGGCCTCAAAGCGCTCCAAATGAACACTTGCAGATTCTACAAAAAGAGTGTTTCAAAACAGCTCTTTCAAAGGAAGTGTTCAACTCTGTGAGTTGGATTCATACTACACAAAGCAGTTTCACAGAACGCTTCTCTTTAGTTTTTATGGGAAGATATTCCCGTTTCCAACGAAGGCCTGAAAGGGCTCCAAATATCCACTTGCAGATTCTGCAAAAATAGAGTTTCAAAACTGCTCTGTTAAAAGGAAGGCTTATCTCTCTGAGTTGAATGCAGACATCATAAAGAGGTTTCTGAGAATGCTTCTGCCTGGTTTATATGTGAAGATATTTCCTTTTCCACCATAGCCCTCAAAGCGCTCCAAATGAACACTTGCAGATTCTACAAAAGGAGTGTTTCATAACTGCTCTAGCAAAGGAAAGGTTCAACTCTGTGAGTTGAACACACACATCACAAAGCAGTTTCTGAGAATGCTTCTGTCCAGTTTTTATTGGAAGATATTCCCGCTTCTAACAAAGGCCTGAAAGAGCTCCAAATATCCACTTGCAGATGCTGCAAAAAGACTCTTTCCAAACTGCTCCATGAAAAGGAAGGTTCAACTCTGTGAGATGAATGCACACATCATAAAGAAGTTTCAAAGAATGCTTCTGTCTAGGTTTTATGTGAAGATATTTCCTTTTCCACCATAGGCCTCAAAGCGCTCCAAATGAACACTTGCAGATTCTACAAAAAGAGTGTTTCAAAACTGCTCTTTCAAAAGAAGTGTTCAACTCTGTGAGTTGGATTCATACTTCACAAAGCAGTTTCACAGAACGCTTCTGTTTAGTATTTATGGGAAGATATTCCCGTTTCCAACGAAGGCCTGAAAGGACTCCAAATATCCACTTGCAGATTCTGCAAAAACACAGTTTCAAAACTGCTCTATCAAAAGGAAGGCTTATCTCTCCGAGTTGAATGCACACATCATAAAGAGGTTTCTGAGAATGCTTCTGCCTGGTTTATAAGTGAAGATATTTCCTTTTCCACCATAGGCCTCAAAGCGCTCCAAATGAACACTTGCAGATTCTACAAAAAGAGTGTTTCAAAACAGCTCTTTCAAAGGAAGTGTTCAACTCTGTGAGTTGGATTCATACTACACAAAGCAGTTTCACAGAACGCTTCTGTTTAGTTTTTATGGGAAGATATTCCCGTTTCCAACGAAGGCCTGAAAGGGCTCCAAGTATCCACTTGCAAATTCTGCAAAAATAGAGTTTCAAAACTGCTCTGTCAAAAGGAAGGCTTATCTCTCTGAGTTGAATGCAGACATCATAAAGAGGTTTCTGAGAATGCTTCTGCCTGGTTTATATGTGAAGATATTTCCTTTTCCACCATAGGCCTCAAGGCGCTCCAAATGAACACTTGCAGATTCTACAAAAAGAGTGTTTCATAACTGCTCTAGCAAAGGAAAGGTTCAACTCTGTGAGTTGAACACACACATCACAAAGCAGTTTCTGAGAATGCTTCTGTCCAGTTTTTATTGGAAGATATTCCCGCTTCTAACAAAGGCCTGAAAGAGCTCCAAATATCCACTTGTAGATGCTGCAAAAAGACTCTTTCCAAACTGCTCCATGAAAAGGAAGGTTCAACTCTGTGAGTTGAATGCACACATCATAAAGAAGTTTCAAAGAATGCTTCTGTCTAGGTTTTATGTGAAGGTATTTCCTTTTCCACCATAGGTCTCAAAGCGCTCCAAATGAACACTTGCAGATTCTACAAAAAGAGTGTTTCAAAACTGCTCTTTCAAAAGAAGTGTTCAACTCTGTGAGTTGGATTCATACTTCACAAAGCAGTTTCACAGAACGCTTCTGTTTAGTTTTTATGGGAAGATATTCCCGTTTCCAACGAAGGCCTGAAAGGGCTCCAAATAACCACTTGCAGATTCTGCAGAAACACAGTTTCAAAACTGCTCTATCAAAAGGAAGGCTTATCTCTCCGAGCTGAATGCACACACCATAAAGAGGTTTCTGAGAAT
Source organism: Pongo pygmaeus (assembly GCF_028885625.2). Lineage (NCBI taxonomy): Eukaryota > Metazoa > Chordata > Mammalia > Primates > Hominidae > Pongo > Pongo pygmaeus. The sequence goes on from NC_085930.1 coordinate 25,833,272, forward strand.
GCTTCTCACTGGTTTATAAGTGAAGATATTTCCTTTTCCACTATAGGCCTCAAAGCGCTCCAAATGAACACTTGCAGATTCTACAAAAAGAGTGTTTCAAAACAGCTCTTTCAAAGGAAGTGTTCAACTCTGTGAGTTGGATTCATACTACACAAAGCAGTTTCACAGAACGCTTCTCTTTAGTTTTTATGGGAAGATATTCCCGTTTCCAACGAAGGCCTGAAAGGGCTCCAAATATCCACTTGCAGATTCTGCAAAAATAGAGTTTCAAAACTGCTCTGTTAAAAGGAAGGCTTATCTCTCTGAGTTGAATGCAGACATCATAAAGAGGTTTCTGAGAATGCTTCTGCCTGGTTTATATGTGAAGATATTTCCTTTTCCACCATAGGCCTCAAAGAGCTCCAAATGAACACTTGCAGATTCTACAAAAGGAGTGTTTCATAACTACTCTAGCAAAGGAAAGGTTCAACTCTGTGAGTTGAACACACACATCACAAAGCAGTTTCTGAGAATGCTTCTGTCCAGTTTTTATTGGAAGATATTCCCGCTTCTAACAAAGGCCTGAAAGAGCTCCAAATATCCACTTGCAGATGCTGCAAAAAGACTCTTTCCAAACTGCTCCATGAAAAGGAAGGTTCAACTCTGTGAGATGAATGCACACATCATAAAAAAGTTTCAAAGAATGCTTCTGTCTAGGTTTTATGTGAAGATATTTCCTTTTCCACCATAGGCCTCAAAGCGCTCCAAATGAACACTTGCAGATTCTACAAAAAGAGTGTTTCAAAACTGCTCTTTCAAAAGAAGTGTTCAACTCTGTGAGTTGGATTCATACTTCACAAAGCAGTTTCACAGAACGCTTCTGTTTAGTATTTATGGGAAGATATTCCCGTTTCCAACGAAGGCCTGAAAGGACTCCAAATATCCACTTGCAGATTCTGCAGAAACACAGTTTCAAAACTGCTCTATCAAAAGGAAGGCTTATCTCTCCGAGCTGAATGCACACATCATAAAGAGGTTTCTGAGAATGCTTCTCCCTGGTTTATAAGTGAAGATATTTCCTTTTCCACTATAGGCCTCAAAGCGCTCCAAATGAACACTTGCAGATTCTACAAAAAGAGTGTTTCAAAACAGCTCTTTCAAAGGAAGTGTTCAACTCTGTGAGTTGGATTCATACTTCACAAAGCAGTTTCACAGAACGCTTCTCTTTAGTTTTTATGGGAAGATATTCCCGTTTCCAACGAAGGCCTGAAATGGCTCCAAATATCCACTTGCAGATTCTGCAAAAATAGAGTTTCAAAACTGCTCTGTTAAAAGGAAGGCTTATCTCTCTGAGTTGAATGCAGACATCATAAAGAGGTTTCTGAGAATGCTTCTGCCTGGTTTATATGTGAAGATATTTCCTTTTCCACCATAGGCCTCAAAGCGCTCCAAATGAACACTTGCAGATTCTACAAAAGGAGTGTTTCATAACTGCTCTAGCAAAGGAAAGGTTCAACTCTGTGAGTTGAACACACACATCACAAAGCAGTTTCTGAGAATGCTTCTGTCCAGTTTTTATTGGAAGATATTCCCGCTTCTAACAAAGGCCTGAAAGAGCTCCAAATATTAACTTGCAGATGCTGCAAAAAGACTCTTTCCAAACTGCTCCATGAAAAGGAAAGTTCAACTCTGTGAGATGAATGCACACATCATAAAGAAGTTTCAAAGAATGCTTCTGTCTAGGTTTTATGTGAAGATATTTCCTTTTCCACCATAGGCCTCAAAGCGCTCCAAATGAACACTTGCAGATTCTACAAAAAGAGTGTTTCAAAACTGCTCTTTCAAAAGAAGTGTTCAACTCTGTGAGTTGGATTCATACTTCACAAAGCAGTTTCACAGAACGCTTCTGTTTAGTATTTATGGGAAGATATTCCCGTTTCCAACGAAGGCCTGAAAGGACTCCAAATATCCACTTGCAGATTCTGCAGAAACACAGTTTCAAAACTGCTCTATCAAAAGGAAGGCTTATCTCTCCGAGTTGAATGGACACATCATAAAGAGGTTTCTGAGAATGCTTCTGCCTGGTTTATAAGTGAAGATATTTCCTTTTCCACCATAGGCCTCAAAGCGCTCCAAATGAACACTTGCAGATTCTACAAAAAGAGTGTTTCAAAACAGCTCTTTCAAAGGAAGTGTTCAACTCTGTGAGTTGGATTCATACTACACAAAGCAGTTTCACAGAACGCTTCTCTTTAGTTTTTATGGGAAGATATTCCCGTTTCCAACGAAGGCCTGAAAGGGCTCCAAATATCCACTTGCAGATTCTGCAAAAATAGAGTTTCAAAACTGCTCTGTTAAAAGGAAGGCTTATCTCTCTGAGTTGAATGCAGACATCATAAAGAGGTTTCTGAGAATGCTTCTGCCTGGTTTATATGTGAAGATATTTCCTTTTCCACCATAGGCCTCAAAGAGCTCCAAATGAACACTTGCAGATTCTACAAAAGGAGTGTTTCATAACTACCCTAGCAAAGGAAAGGTTCAACTCTGTGAGTTGAACACACACATCACAAAGCAGTTTCTGAGAATGCTTCTGTCCAGTTTTTATTGGAAGATATTCCCGCTTCTAACAAAGGCCTGAAAGAGCTCCAAATATCCACTTGCAGATGCTGCAAAAAGACTCTTTCCAAACTGCTCCATGAAAAGGAAGGTTCAACTCTGTGAGATGAATGCACACATCATAAAGAAGTTTCAAAGAATGCTTCTGTCTAGGTTTTATGTGAAGATATTTCCTTTTCCACCATAGGCCTCAAAGCGCTCCAAATGAACACTTGCAGATTCTACAAAAAGAGTGTTTCAAAACTGCTCTTTCAAAAGAAGTGTTCAACTCTGTGAGTTGGATTCATACTTCACAAAGCAGTTTCACAGAACGCTTCTGTTTAGTATTTATGGGAAGATATTCCCGTTTCCAACGAAGGCCTGAAAGGACTCCAAATATCCACTTGCAGATTCTGCAGAAACACAGTTTCAAAACTGCTCTATCAAAAGGAAGGCTTATCTCTCCGAGCTGAATGCACACATCATAAAGAGGTTTCTGAGAATGCTTCTCCCTGGTTTATAAGTGAAGATATTTCCTTTTCCACTATAGGCCTCAAAGCGCTCCAAATGAACACTTGCAGATTCTACAAAAAGAGTGTTTCAAAACAGCTCTTTCAAAGGAAGTGTTCAACTCTGTGAGTTGGATTCATACTTCACAAAGCAGTTTCACAGAACGCTTCTCTTTAGTTTTTATGGGAAGATATTCCCGTTTCCAACGAAGGCCTGAAAGGGCTCCAAATATCCACTTGCAGATTCTGCAAAAATAGAGTTTCAAAACTGCTCTGTTAAAAGGAAGGCTTATCTCTCTGAGTTGAATGCAGACATCATAAAGAGGTTTCTGAGAATGCTTCTGCCTGGTTTATATGTGAAGATATTTCCTTTTCCACCATAGGCCTCAAAGCGCTCCAAATGAACACTTGCAGATTCTACAAAAGGAGTGTTTCATAACTGCTCTAGCAAAGGAAAGGTTCAACTCTGTGAGTTGAACACACACATCACAAAGCAGTTTCTGAGAATGCTTCTGTCCAGTTTTTATTGGAAGATATTCCCGCTTCTAACAAAGGCCTGAAAGAGCTCCAAATATTCACTTGCAGATGCTGCAAAAAGACTCTTTCCAAACTGCTCCATGAAAAGGAAAGTTCAACTCTGTGAGATGAATGCACACATCATAAAGAAGTTTCAAAGAATGCTTCTGTCTAGGTTTTATGTGAAGATATTTCCTTTTCCACCATAGGCCTCAAAGCGCTCCAAATGAACACTTGCAGATTCTACAAAAAGAGTGTTTCAAAACTGCTCTTTCAAAAGAAGTGTTCAACTCTGTGAGTTGGATTCATACTTCACAAAGCAGTTTCACAGAACGCTTCTGTTTAGTATTTATGGGAAGATATTCCCGTTTCCAACGAAGGCCTGAAAGGACTCCAAATATCCACTTGCAGATTCTGCAGAAACACAGTTTCAAAACTGCTCTATCAAAAGGAAGGCTTATCTCTCCGAGTTGAATGCACACATCATAAAGAGGTTTCTGAGAATGCTTCTGCCTGGTTTATAAGTGAAGATATTTCCTTTTCCACCATAGGCCTCAAAGCGCTCCAAATGAACACTTGCAGATTCTACAAAAAGAGTGTTTCAAAACAGCTCTTTCAAAGGAAGTGTTCAACTCTGTGAGTTGGATTCATACTACACAAAGCAGTTTCACAGAACGCTTCTGTTTAGTTTTTATGGGAAGATATTCCCGTTTCCAACGAAGGCCTGAAAGGGCTCCAAGTATCCACTTGCTAATTCTGCAAAAATAGAGTTTCAAAACTGCTCTATCAAAAGGAAGGCTTATCTCTCTGAGTTGAATGCAGACATCATAAAGAGGTTTCTGAGAATGCTTCTGCCTGGTTTATATGTGAAGATATTTCCTTTTCCACCATAGGCCTCAAGGCGCTCCAAATGAACACTTGCAGATTCTACAAAAAGAGTGTTTCATAACTGCTCTAGCAAAGGAAAGGTTCAACTCTGTGAGTTGAACACACACATCACAAAGCAGTTTCTGAGAATGCTTCTGTCCAGTTTTTATTGGAAGATATTCCCGCTTCTAACAAAGGCCTGAAAGAGCTCCAAATATCCACTTGTAGATGCTGCAAAAAGACTCTTTCCAAACTGCTCCATGAAAAGGAAGGTTCAACTCTGTGAGTTGAATGCACACATCATAAAGAAGTTTCAAAGAATGCTTCTGTCTAGGTTTTATGTGAAGATATTTCCTTTTCCACCATAGGCCTCAAAGCGCTCCAAATGAACACTTGCAGATTCTACAAAAAGAGTGTTTCAAAACTGCTCTTTCAAAAGAAGTGTTCAACTCTGTGAGTTGGATTCATACTTCACAAAGCAGTTTCACAGAACGCTTCTGTTTAGTTTTTATGGGAAGATATTCCCGTTTCCAACGAAGGCCTGAAAGGGCTCCAAATAACCACTTGCAGATTCTGCAGAAACACAGTTTCAAAACTGCTCTATCAAAAGGAAGGCTTATCTCTCCGAGCTGAATGCACACATCATAAAGAGGTTTCTGAGAATGCTTCTCCCTGGTTTATAAGTGAAGATATTTCCTTTTCCACTATAGGCCTCAAAGCGCTCCAAATGAACACTTGCAGATTCTACAAAAAGAGTGTTTCAAAACAGCTCTTTCAAAGGAAGTGTTCAACTCTGTGAGTTGGATTCATACTACACAAAGCAGTTTCACAGAACGCTTCTCTTTAGTTTTTATGGGAAGATATTCCCGTTTCCAACGAAGGCCTGAAAGGGCTCCAAATATCCACTTGCAGATTCTGCAAAAATAGAGTTTCAAAACTGCTCTGTTAAAAGGAAGGCTTATCTCTCTGAGTTGAATGCAGACATCATAAAGAGGTTTCTGAGAATGCTTCTGCCTGGTTTATATGTGAAGATATTTCCTTTTCCACCATAGGCCTCAAAGCGCTCCAAATGAACACTTGCAGATTCTACAAAAAGAGTGTTTCGTAACTGCTCTAGCAAAGGAAAGGTTCAACTCTGTGGGTTGAACACACACATCACAAAGCAGTTTCTGAGAATGCTTCTGTCCAGTTTTTATTGGAAGATATTCCCGCTTCTAACAAAGGCCTGAAAGAGCTCCAAATATCCACTTGCAGATGCTGCAAAAAGACTCTTTCCAAACTGCTCCATGAAAAGGAAGGTTCAACTCTGTGAGATGAATGCACACATCATAAAGAAGTTTCAAAGAATGCTTCTGTCTAGGTTTTATGTGAAGATATTTCCTTTTCCACCATAGGCCTCAAAGCCCTCCAAATGAACACTTGCAGATTCTACAAAAAGAGTGTTTCAAAACTGCTCTTTCAAAAGAAGTGTTCAACTCTGTGAGTTGGATTCATACTTCACAAAGCAGTTTCACAGAACGCTTCTGTTTAGTATTTATGGGAAGATATTCCCGTTTCCAACGAAGGCCTGAAAGGACTCCAAATATCCACTTGCAGATTCTGCAAAAACACAGTTTCAAAACTGCTCTATCAAAAGTAAGGCTTATCTCTCCGAGTTGAATGCACACATCATAAAGAGGTTTCTGAGAATGCTTCTGCCTGGTTTATAAGTGAAGATATTTCCTTTTCCACCATAGGCCTCAAAGCGCTCCAAATGAACACTTGCAGATTCTACAAAAAGAGTGTTTCAAAACAGCTCTTTCAAAGGAAGTGTTCAACTCTGTGAGTTGGATTCATACTACACAAAGCAGTTTCACAGAACGATTCTGTTTAGTTTTTATGGGAAGATATTCCCGTTTCCAACGAAGGCCTGAAAGGGCTCCAAATATCCACTTGCAAATTCTGCAAAAATAGAGTTTCAAAACTGCTCTGTCAAAAGGAAGGCTTATCTCTCTGAGTTGAATGCAGACATCATAAAGAGGTTTCTGAGAATGCTTCTGCCTGGTTTATATGTGAAGATATTTCCTTTTCCACCATAGGCCTCAAGGCGCTCCAAATGAACACTAGCAGATTCTACAAAAAGAGTGTTTCATAACTGCTCTAGCAAAGGAAAGGTTCAACTCTGTGAGTTGAACACACACATCACAAAGCAGTTTCTGAGAATGCTTCTGTCCAGTTTTTATTGGAAGATATTCCCGCTTCTAACAAAGGCCTGAAAGAGCTCCAAATATCCACTTGTAGATGCTGCAAAAAGACTCTTTCCAAACTGCTCCACGAAAAGGAAGGCTCAACTCTGTGAGTTGAATGCACACATCATAAAGAAGTTTCAAAGAATGCTTCTGTCTAGGTTTTATGTGAAGATATTTCCTTTTCCACCATAGGCCTCAAAGCGCTCCAAATGAACACTTGCAGATTCTACAAAAAGAGTGTTTCAAAACTGCTCTTTCAAAAGAAGTGTTCAACTCTGTGAGTTGGATTCATACTTCACAAAGCAGTTTCACAGAACGCTTCTGTTTAGTTTTTATGGGAAGATATTCCCGTTTCCAACGAAGGCCTGAAAGGGCTCCAAATAACCACTTGCAGATTCTGCAGAAACACAGTTTCAAAACTGCTCTATCAAAAGGAAGGCTTATCTCTCCGAGTTGAATGCACACATCATAAAGAGGTTTCTGAGAATGCTTCTGCCTGGTTTATAAGTGAAGATATTTCCTTTTCCACCATAGGCCTCAAAGCGCTCCAAATGAACACTTGCAGATTCTACAAAAAGAGTGTTTCAAAACAGCGCTTTCAAAGGAAGTGTTCAACTCTGTGAGTTGGATTCATACTACACAAAGCAGTTTCACAGAACGCTTCTGTTTAGTTTTTATGGGAAGATATTCCCGTTTCCAACGAAGGCCTGAAAGGGCTCCAAATATCCACTTGCAAATTCTGCAAAAATAGAGTTTCAAAACTGCTCGGTCAAAAGGAAGGCTTATCTCTCTGAGTTGAATGCAGACATCATAAAGAGGTTTCTGAGAATGCTTCTGCCTGGTTTATATGTGAAGATATTTCCTTTTCCACCATAGGCCTCAAAGCGCTCCAAATGAACACTTGCAGATTCTACAAAAGGAGTGTTTCATAACTGCTCTAGCAAAGGAAAGGTTCAACTCTGTGAGTTGAACACACACATCACAAAGCAGTTTCTGAGAATGCTTCTGTCCAGTTTTTATTGGAAGATATTCCCGCTTCTAACAAAGGCCTGAAAGAGCTCCAAATATCCAGTTGCAGATGCTGCAAAAAGACTCTTTCCAAACTGCTCCATGAAAAGGAAGGTTCAACTCTGTGAGATGAATGCACACATCATAAAGAAGTTTCAAAGAATGCTTCTGTCTAGGTTTTATGTGAAGATATTTCCTTTTCCACCATAGGCCTCAAAGCGCTCCAAATGAACACTTGCAGATTCTACAAAAAGAGTGTTTCAAAACTGCTCTTTCAAAAGAAGTGTTCAACTCTGTGAGTTGGATTCATACTTCACAAAGCAGTTTCACAGAACGCTTCTGTTTAGTATTTATGGGAAGATATTCCCGTTTCCAACGAAGGCCTGAAAGGACTCCAAATATCCACTTGCAGATTCTGCAAAAACACAGTTTCAAAACTGCTCTATCAAAAGGAAGGCTTATCTCTCCGAGTTGAATGCACACATCATAAAGAGGTTTCTGAGAATGCTTCTGCCTGGTTTATAAGTGAAGATATTTCCTTTTCCACCATAGGCCTCAAAGCGCTCCAAATGAACACTTGCAGATTCTACAAAAAGAGTGTTTCAAAACAGCCCTTTCAAAGGAAGTGTTCAACTCTGTGAGTTGGATTCATACTACACAAAGCAGTTTCACAGAACGCTTCTGTTTAGTTTTTATGGGAAGATATTCCCGTTTCCAACGAAGGCCTGAAAGGGCTCCAAATATCCACTTGCAAATTCTGCAAAAATAGGGTTTCAAAACTGCTCGGTCAAAAGGAAGGCTTATCTCTCTGAGTTGAATGCAGACATCATAAAGAGGTTTCTGAGAATGCTTCTGCCTGGTTTATATGTGAAGATATTTCCTTTTCCACCATAGGCCTCAAAGCGCTCCAAATGAACACTTGCAGATTCTACAAAAAGAGTGTTTCATAACTGCTCTAGCAAAGGAAAGGTTCAACTCTGTGAGTTGAACACACACATCACAAAGCAGTTTCTGAGAATGCTTCTGTCCAGTTTTTATTGGAAGATATTCCCGCTTCTAACAAAGGCCTGAAAGAGCTACAAATATCCACTTGTAGATGCTGCAAAAAGACTCTTTCCAAACTGCTCCATGAAAAGGAAGGTTCAACTCTGTGAGTTGAATGCACACATCATAAAGAAGTTTCAAAGAATGCTTCTGTCTAGGTTTTATGTGAAGATATTTCCTTTTCCACCATAGGCTTCAAAGCGCTCCAAATGAACACTTGCAGATTCTACAAAAAGAGTGTTTCAAAACTGCTCTTTCAAAAGAAGTGTTCAACTCTGTGAGTTGGATTCATACTTCACAAAGCAGTTTCACAGAACGCTTCTGTTTAGTATTTATGGGAAGATATTCCCGTTTCCAACGAAGGCCTGAAAGGACTCCAAATATCCACTTGCAGATTCTGCAAAAACACAGTTTCAAAACTGCTCTATCAAAAGGAAGGCTTATCTCTCCGAGTTGAATGCACACATCATAAAGAGGTTTCTGAGAATGCTTCTGCCTGGTTTATAAGTGAAGATATTTCCTTTTCCACCATAGGCCTCAAAGCGCTCCAAATGAACACTTGCAGATTCTACAAAAAGAGTGTTTCAAAACAGCCCTTTCAAAGGAAGTGTTCAACTCTGTGAGTTGGATTCATACTACACAAAGCAGTTTCACAGAACGCTTCTGTTTAGTTTTTATGGGAAGATATTCCCGTTTCCAACGAAGGCCTGAAAGGGCTCCAAATATCCACTTGCAAATTCTGCAAAAATAGAGTTTCAAAACTGCTCTGTCAAAAGGAAGGCTTATCTCTCTGAGTTGAATGCAGACATCATAAAGAGGTTTCTGAGAATGCTTCTGCCTGGTTTATATGTGAAGATATTTCCTTTTCCACCATAGGCCTCAAGGCGCTCCAAATGAACACTAGCAGATTCTACAAAAAGAGTGTTTCATAACTGCTCTAGCAAAGGAAAGGTTCAACTCTGTGAGTTGAACACACACATCACAAAGCAGTTTCTGAGAATGCTTCTGTCCAGTTTTTATTGGAAGATATTCCCGCTTCTAACAAAGGCCTGAAAGAGCTCCAAATATCCTCTTGTAGATGCTGCAAAAAGACTCTTTCCAAACTGCTCCACGAAAAGGAAGGCTCAACTCTGTGAGTTGAATGCACACATCATAAAGAAGTTTCAAAGAATGCTTCTGTCTAGGTTTTATGTGAAGATATTTCCTTTTCCACCATAGGCCTCAAAGCGCTCCAAATGAACACTTGCAGATTCTACAAAAAGAGTGTTTCAAAACTGCTCTTTCAAAAGAAGTGTTCAACTCTGTGAGTTGGATTCATACTTCACAAAGCAGTTTCACAGAACGCTTCTGTTTAGTTTTTATGGGAAGATATTCCCGTTTCCAACGAAGGCCTGAAAGGGCTCCAAATAACCACTTGCAGATTCTGCAGAAACACAGTTTCAAAACTGCTCTATCAAAAGGAAGGCTTATCTCTCCGAGTTGAATGCACACATCATAAAGAGGTTTCTGAGAATGCTTCTGCCTGGTTTATAAGTGAAGATATTTCCTTTTCCACCATAGGCCTCAAAGCGCTCCAAATGAACACTTGCAGATTCTACAAAAAGAGTGTTTCAAAACAGCTCTTTCAAAGGAAGTGTTCAACTCTGTGAGTTGGATTCATACTACACAAAGCAGTTTCACAGAACGCTTCTGTTTAGTTTTTATGGGAAGATATTCCCGTTTCCAACGAAGGCCTGAAAGGGCTCCAAATATCCACTTGCAAATTCTGCAAAAATAGAGTTTCAAAACTGCTCGGTCAAAAGGAAGGCTTATCTCTCTGAGTTGAATGCAGACATCATAAAGAGGTTTCTGAGAATGCTTCTGCCTGGTTTATATGTGAAGATATTTCCTTTTCCACCATAGGCCTCAAAGCGCTCCAAATGAACACTTGCAGATTCTACAAAAGGAGTGTTTCATAACTGCTCTAGCAAAGGAAAGGTTCAACTCTGTGAGTTGAACACACACATCACAAAGCAGTTTCTGAGAATGCTTCTGTCCAGTTTTTATTGGAAGATATTCCCGCTTCTACCAAAGGCCTGAAAGAGCTCCAAATATCCACTTGCAGATGCTGCAAAAAGACTCTTTCCAAACTGCTCCATGAAAAGGAAGGTTCAACTCTGTGAGATGAATGCACACATCATAAAGAAGTTTCAAAGAATGCTTCTGTCTAGGTTTTATGTGAAGATATTTCCTTTTCCACCATAGGCCTCAAAGCGCTCCAAATGAACACTTGCAGATTCTACAAAAAGAGTGTTTCAAAACTGCTCTTTCAAAAGAAGTGTTCAACTCTGTGAGTTGGATTCATACTTCACAAAGCAGTTTCACAGAACGCTTCTGTTTAGTATTTATGGGAAGATATTCCCGTTTCCAACGAAGGCCTGAAAGGACTCCAAATATCCACTTGCAGATTCTGCAAAAACACAGTTTCAAAACTGCTCTATCAAAAGGAAGGCTTATCTCTCCGAGTTGAATGCACACATCATAAAGAGGTTTCTGAGAATGCTTCTGCCTGGTTTATAAGTGAAGATATTTCCTTTTCCACCATAGGCCTCAAAGCGCTCCAAATGAACATTTGCAGATTCTACAAAAAGAGTGTTTCAAAACAGCTCTTTCAAAGGAAGTGTTCAACTCTGTGAGTTGGATTCATACTACACAAAGCAGTTTCACAGAACGCTTCTGTTTAGTTTTTATGGGAAGATATTCCCGTTTCCAACGAAGGCCTGAAAGGGCTCCAAATATCCACTTGCAAATTCTGCAAAAATAGAGTTTCAAAACTGCTCTGTCAAAAGGAAGGCTTATCTCTCTGAGTTGAATGCAGACATCATAAAGAGGTTTCTGAGAATGCTTCTGCCTGGTTTATATGTGAAGATATTTCCTTTTCCACCATAGGCCTCAAGGCGCTCCAAATGAACACTAGCAGATTCTACAAAAAGAGTGTTTCATAACTGCTCTAGCAAAGGAAAGGTTCAACTCTGTGAGTTGAACACACACATCACAAAGCAGTTTCTGAGAATGCTTCTGTCCAGTTTTTATTGGAAGATATTCCCGCTTCTAACAAAGGCCTGAAAGAGCTCCAAATATCCACTTGTAGATGCTGCAAAAAGACTCTTTCCAAACTGCTCCACGAAAAGGAAGGCTCAACTCTGTGAGTTGAATGCACACATCATAAAGAAGTTTCAAAGAATGCTTCTGTCTAGGTTTTATGTGAAGATATTTCCTTTTCCACCATAGGCCTCAAAGCGCTCCAAATGAACACTTGCAGATTCTACAAAAAGAGTGTTTCAAAACTGCTCTTTCAAAAGAAGTGTTCAACTCTGTGAGTTGGATTCATACTTCACAAAGCAGTTTCACAGAACGCTTCTGTTTAGTTTTTATGGGAAGATATTCCCGTTTCCAACGAAGGCCTGAAAGGGCTCCAAATAACCACTTGCAGATTCTGCAGAAACACAGTTTCAAAACTGCTCTATCAAAAGGAAGGCTTATCTCTCCGAGTTGAATGCACACATCATAAAGAGGTTTCTGAGAATGCTTCTGCCTGGTTTATAAGTGAAGATATTTCCTTTTCCACCATAGGCCTCAAAGCGCTCCAAATGAACACTTGCAGATTCTACAAAAAGAGTGTTTCAAAACAGCGCTTTCAAAGGAAGTGTTCAACTCTGTGAGTTGGATTCATACTACACAAAGCAGTTTCACAGAACGCTTCTGTTTAGTTTTTATGGGAAGATATTCCCGTTTCCAACGAAGGCCTGAAAGGGCTCCAAATATCCACTTGCAAATTCTGCAAAAATAGAGTTTCAAAACTGCTCGGTCAAAAGGAAGGCTTATCTCTCTGAGTTGAATGCAGACATCATAAAGAGGTTTCTGAGAATGCTTCTGCCTGGTTTATATGTGAAGATATTTCCTTTTCCACCATAGGCCTCAAAGCGCTCCAAATGAACACTTGCAGATTCTACAAAAGGAGTGTTTCATAACTGCTCTAGCAAAGGAAAGGTTCAACTCTGTGAGTTGAACACACACATCACAAAGCAGTTTCTGAGAATGCTTCTGTCCAGTTTTTATTGGAAGATATTCCCGCTTCTAACAAAGGCCTGAAAGAGCTCCAAATATCCACTTGCAGATGCTGCAAAAAGACTCTTTCCAAACTGCTCCATGAAAAGGAAGGTTCAACTCTGTGAGATGAATGCACACATCATAAAGAAGTTTCAAAGAATGCTTCTGTCTAGGTTTTATGTGAAGATATTTCCTTTTCCACCATAGGCCTCAAAGCGCTCCAAATGAACACTTGCAGATTCTACAAAAAGAGTGTTTCAAAACTGCTCTTTCAAAAGAAGTGTTCAACTCTGTGAGTTGGATTCATACTTCACAAAGCAGTTTCACAGAACGCTTCTGTTTAGTATTTATGGGAAGATATTCCCGTTTCCAACGAAGGCCTGAAAGGACTCCAAATATCCACTTGCAGATTCTGCAAAAACACAGTTTCAAAACTGCTCTATCAAAAGGAAGGCTTATCTCTCCGAGTTGAATGCACACATCATAAAGAGGTTTCTGAGAATGCTTCTGCCTGGTTTATAAGTGAAGATATTTCCTTTTCCACCATAGGCCTCAAAGCGCTCCAAATGAACACTTGCAGATTCTACAAAAAGAGTGTTTCAAAACAGCTCTTTCAAAGGAAGTGTTCAACTCTGTGAGTTGGATTCATACTACACAAAGCAGTTTCACAGAACGCTTCTGTTTAGTTTTTATGGGAAGATATTCCCGTTTCCAACGAAGGCCTGAAAGGGCTCCAAATATCCACTTGCAAATTCTGCAAAAATAGAGTTTCAAAACTGCTCTGTCAAAAGGAAGGCTTATCTCTCTGAGTTGAATGCAGACATCATAAAGAGGTTTCTGAGAATGCTTCTGCCTGGTTTATATGTGAAGATATTTCCTTTTCCACCATAGGCCTCAAGGCGCTCCAAATGAACACTAGCAGATTCTACAAAAAGAGTGTTTCATAACTGCTCTAGCAAAGGAAAGGTTCAACTCTGTGAGTTGAACACACACATCACAAAGCAGTTTCTGAGAATGCTTCTGTCCAGTTTTTATTGGAAGATATTCCCGCTTCTAACAAAGGCCTGAAAGAGCTCCAAATATCCACTTGTAGATGCTGCAAAAAGACTCTTTCCAAACTGCTCCACGAAAAGGAAGGCTCAACTCTGTGAGTTGAATGCACACATCATAAAGAAGTTTCAAAGAATGCTTCTGTCTAGGTTTTATGTGAAGATATTTCCTTTTCCACCATAGGCCTCAAAGCGCTCCAAATGAACACTTGCAGATTCTACAAAAAGAGTGTTTCAAAACTGCTCTTTCAAAAGAAGTGTTCAACTCTGTGAGTTGGATTCATACTTCACAAAGCAGTTTCACAGAACGCTTCTGTTTAGTTTTTATGGGAAAATATTCCCGTTTCCAACGAAGGCCTGAAAGGGCTCCAAATAACCACTTGCAGATTCTGCAGAAACACAGTTTCAAAACTGCTCTATCAAAAGGAAGGCTTATCTCTCCGAGTTGAATGCACACATCATAAAGAGGTTTCTGAGAATGCTTCTGCCTGGTTTATAAGTGAAGATATTTCCTTTTCCACCATAGGCCTCAAAGCGCACCAAATGAACACTTGCAGATTCTACAAAAAGAGTGTTTCAAAACAGCCCTTTCAAAGGAAGTGTTCAACTCTGTGAGTTGGATTCATACTACACAAAGCAGTTTCACAGAACGCTTCTGTTTAGTTTTTATGGGAAGATATTCCCGTTTCCAACGAAGGCCTGAAAGGGCTCCAAGTATCCACTTGCAAATTCTGCAAAAATAGAGTTTCAAAACTGCTCGGTCAAAAGGAAGGCTTATCTCTCTGAGTTGAATGCAGACATCATAAAGAGGTTTCTGAGAATGCTTCTGCCTGGTTTATATGTGAAGATATTTCCTTTTCCACCATAGGCCTCAAAGCGCTCCAAATGAACACTTGCAGATTCTACAAAAAGAGTGTTTCATAACTGCTCTAGCAAAGGAAAGGTTCAACTCTGTGAGTTGAACACACACATCACAAAGCAGTTTCTGAGAATGCTTCTGTCCAGTTTTTATTGGAAGATATTCCCGCTTCTAACAAAGGCCTGAAAGAGCTACAAATATCCACTTGTAGATGCTGCAAAAAGACTCTTTCCAAACTGCTCCATGAAAAGGAAGGTTCAACTCTGTGAGTTGAATGTACACATCATAAAGAAGTTTCAAAGAATGCTTCTGTCTATGTTTTATGTGAAGATATTTCCTTTTCCACCATAGGCTTCAAAGCGCTCCAAATGAACACTTGCAGATTCTACAAAAAGAGTGTTTCAAAACTGCTCTTTCAAAAGAAGTGTTCAACTCTGTGAGTTGGATTCATACTTCACAAAGCAGTTTCACAGAACGCTTCTGTTTAGTATTTATGGGAAGATATTCCCGTTTCCAACGAAGGCCTGAAAGGACTCCAAATATCCACTTGCAGATTCTGCAAAAACACAGTTTCAAAACTGCTCTATCAAAAGGAAGGCTTATCTCTCCGAGTTGAATGCACACATCATAAAGAGGTTTCTGAGAATGCTTCTGCCTGGTTTATAAGTGAAGATATTTCCTTTTCCACCATAGGCCTCAAAGCGCTCCAAATGAACACTTGCAGATTCTACAAAAAGAGTGTTTCAAAACAGCCCTTTCAAAGGAAGTGTTCAACTCTGTGAGTTGGATTCATACTACACAAAGCAGTTTCACAGAACGCTTCTGTTTAGTTTTTATGGGAAGATATTCCCGTTTCCAACGAAGGCCTGAAAGGGCTCCAAATATCCACTTGCAAATTCTGCAAAAATAGAGTTTCAAAACTGCTCTGTCAAAAGGAAGGCTTATCTCTCTGAGTTGAATGCAGACATCATAAAGAGGTTTCTGAGAATGCTTCTGCCTGGTTTATATGTGAAGATATTTCCTTTTCCACCATAGGCCTCAAAGCGCTCCAAATGAACACTTGCAGATTCTACAAAAAGAGTGTTTCATAACTGCTCTAGCAAAGGAAAGGTTCAACTCTGTGAGTTGAACACACACATCACAAAGCAGTTTCTGAGAATGCTTCTGTCCAGTTTTTATTGGAAGATATTCCTCCTTCTAACAAAGGCCTGAAAGAGCTCCAAATATCCACTTGTAGATGCTGCAAAAATACTCTTTCCAAACTGCTCCATGAAAAGGAAGGTTCAACTCTGTGAGTTGAATGCACACATCATAAAGAAGTTTCAAAGAATGCTTCTGTCTAGGTTTTATGTGAAGATATTTCCTTTTCCACCATAGGCTTCAAAGCGCTGAAAATGAACATTTGCAGATTCTACAAAAAGAGTGTTTCAAAACTGCTCTTTCAAAAGAAGTGTTCAACTCTGTGAGTTGGATTCATACTTCACAAAACAGTTTCACAGAACGCTTCTGTTTAGTTTTTATGGGAAGATATTCCCGTTTCCAACGAAGGCCTGAAAGGGCTCCAATTATCCACTTGCAGATTCTGCAAAAACACAGTTTCAAAACTGCTCTATCAAAAGGAAGGCTTATCTCTCCGAGTTGAATGCACACATCATAAAGAGGTTTCTGAGAATGCTTCTGCCTGGTTTATAAGTGAAGATATTTCCTTTTCCAACATAGGCCTCAAAGCGCTCCAAATGAACTCTTGCAGATTCTACAAAAAGAGTGTTTCAAAACAGCTCTTTCAAAGGAAGTGTTCAACTCTGTGAGTTGGATTCATACTACACAAAGCAGTTTCACAGAACGCTTCTCTTTAGTTTTTATGGGAAGATATTCCCGTTTCCAACGAAGGCCTGAAAGGGCTCCAAATATCCACTTGCAGATTCTGCAAAAATAGAGTTTCAAAACTGCTCTGTTAAAAGGAAGGCTTATCTCTCTGAGTTGAATGCAGACATCATAAAGAGGTTTCTGAGAATGCTTCTGCCTGGTTTATATGTGAAGATATTTCCTTTTCCACCATAGGCCTCAAAGCGCTCCAAATGAACACTTGCAGATTCTACAAAAGGAGTGTTTCATAACTGCTCTAGCAAAGGAAAGGTTCAACTCTGTGAGTTGAACACACACATCACAAAGCAGTTTGTGAGAATGCTTCTGTCCAGTTTTTATTGGAAGATATTCCCGCTTCTAACAAAGGCCTGAAAGAGCTCCAAATATCCACTTGCAGATGCTGCAAAAAGACTCTTTCCAAACTGCTCCATGAAAAGGAAGGTTCAACTCTGTGAGATGAATGCACACATAATAAAGAAGTTTCAAAGAATGCTTCTGTCTAGGTTTTATGTGAAGATATTTCCTTTTCCACCATAGGCCTCAAAGCGCTCCAAATGAACACTTGCAGATTCTACAAAAAGAGTGTTTCAAAACTGCTCTTTCAAAAGAAGTGTTCAACTCTGTGAGTTGGATTCATACTTCACAAAGCAGTTTCACAGAACGCTTCTGTTTAGTATTTATGGGAAGATATTCCCGTTTCCAACGAAGGCCTGAAAGGACTCCAAATATCCACTTGCAGATTCTGCAAAAACACAGTTTCAAAACTGCTCTATCAAAAGGAAGGCTTATCTCTCCGAGTTGAATGCACACATCATAAAGAGGTTTCTGAGAATGCTTCTGCCTGGTTTATAAGTGAAGATATTTCCTTTTCCACCATAGGCCTCAAAGCGCTCCAAATGAACACTTGCAGATTCTACAAAAAGAGTGTTTGAAAACAGCTCTTTCAAAGGAAGTGTTCAACTCTGTGAGTTGGATTCATACTACACAAAGCAGTTTCACAGAACGCTTCTGTTTAGTTTTTATGGGAAGATATTCCCGTTTCCAACGAAGTCCTGAAAGGGCTCCAAATATCCACTTGCAAATTCTGCAAAAATAGAGTTTCAAAACTGCTCTGTCAAAAGGAAGGCTTATCTCCCTGAGTTGAATGCAGACATCATAAAGAGGTTTCTGAGAATGCTTCTGCCTGGTTTATATGTGAAGATATTTCCTTTTCCACCATAGGCCTCAAGGCGCTCCAAATGAACACTTGCAGATTCTACAAAAAGAGTGTTTCATAACTGCTCTAGCAAAGGAAAGGTTCAACTCTGTGAGTTGAACACACACATCACAAAGCAGTTTCTGAGAATGCTTCTGTCCAGTTTTTATTGGAAGATATTCCCGCTTCTAACAAAGGCCTGAAAGAGCTCCAAATATCCACTTGTAGATGCTGCAAAAAGACTCTTTCCAAACTGCTCCATGAAAAGGAAGGTTCAACTCTGTGAGTTGAATGCACACATCATAAAGAAGTTTCAAAGAATGCTTCTGTCTAGGTTTTATGTGAAGATATTTCCTTTTCCACCATAGGCCTCAAAGCGCTCCAAATGAACACTTGCAGATTCTACAAAAAGAGTGTTTCAAAACTGCTCTTTCAAAAGAAGTGTTCAACTCTGTGAGTTGGATTCACACTTCACAAAGCAGTTTCACAGAACGCTTCTGTTTAGTTTTTCTGGGAAGATATTCCCGTTTCCAACGAAGGCCTGAAAGGGCTCCAAATAACCACTTGCAGATTCTGCAGAAACACAGTTTCAAAACTGCTCTATCAAAAGGAAGGCTTATCTCTCCGAGCTGAATGCACACATCATAAAGTGGTTTCTGAGAATGCTTCTCGCTGGTTTATAAGTGAAGATATTTCCTTTTCCACTATAGGCCTCAAAGCGCTCCAAATGAACACTTGCAGATTCTACAAAAAGAGTGTTTCAAAACTGCTCTTTGAAAAGAAGTGTTCAACTCTGTGAGTTGGATTCATACTTCACAAAGCAGTTTCACAGAACGCTTCTGTTTAGTATTTATGGGAAGATATTCCCGTTTCCAACGAAGGCCTGAAAGGACTCCAAATATCCACTTGCAGATTCTGCAAAAACACAGTTTCAAAACTGCTCTATCAAAAGGAAGGCTTATCTCTCCGAGTTGAATGCACACATCATAAAGAGGTTTCTGAGAATGCTTCTGCCTGGTTTATAAGTGAAGATATTTAGTTTTCCACCATAGGCCTCAAAGCGCTCCAAATGAACACTTGCAGATTCTACAAAAAGAGTGTTTCAAAACAGCCCTTTCAAAGGAAGTGTTCAACTCTGTGAGTTGGATTCATACTACACAAAGCAGTTTCACAGAACGCTTCTCTTTAGTTTTTATGGGAAGATATTCCCGTTTCCAACGAAGGCCTGAAAGGGCTCCAAATATCCACTTGCAGATTCTGCAAAAATAGAGTTTCAAAACTGCTCTGTTAAAAGGAAGGCTTATCTCTCTGAGTTGAATGCAGACATCATAAAGAGGTTTCTGAGAATGCTTCTGCCTGGTTTATATGTGAAGATATTTCCTTTTCCACCATAGGCCTCAAAGCGCTCCAAATGAACACTTGCAGATTCTACAAAAGGAGTGTTTCATAACTGCTCTAGCAAAGGAAAGGTTCAACTCTGTGAGTTGAACACACACATCACAAAGCAGTTTCTGAGAATGCTTCTGTCCAGTTTTTATTGGAAGATATTCCCGCTTCTAACAAAGGCCTGAAAGAGCTCCAAATATCCACTTGCAGATGCTGCAAAAAGACGCTTTCCAAACTGCTCCATGAAAAGGAAGGTTCAACTCTGTGAGATGAATGCACACATCTTAAAGAAGTTTCAAAGAATGCTTCTGTCTAGGTTTTATGTGAAGATATTTCCTTTTCCACCATAGGCCTCAAAGCGCTCCAAATGAACACTTGCAGATTCTACAAAAAGAGTGTTTCAAAACTGCTCTTTCAAAAGAAGTGTTCAACTCTGTGAGTTGGATTCATACTTCACAAAGCAGTTTCACAGAACGCTTCTGTTTAGTATTTATGGGAAGATATTCCCGTTTCCAACGAAGGCCTGAAAGGACTCCAAATATCCACTTGCAGATTCTGCAAAAACACAGTTTCAAAACTGCTCTATCAAAAGGAAGGCTTATCTCTCCGAGTTGAATGCACACATCATAAAGAGGTTTCTGAGAATGCTTCTGCCTGGTTTCTAAGTGAAGATATTTCCTTTTCCACCATAGGCCTCAAAGCGCTCCAAATGAACACTTGCAGATTCTACAAAAAGAGTGTTTCAAAACAGCTCTTTCAAAGGAAGTGTTCAACTCTGTGAGTTGGATTCATACTACACAAAGCAGTTTCACAGAACGCTTCTGTTTAGTTTTTATGGGAAGATATTCCCGTTTCCAACGAAGGCCTGAAAGGGCTCCAAATATCCACTTGCAAATTCTGCAAAAATAGAGTTTCAAAACTGCTCTGTCAAAAGGAAGGCTTATCTCTCTGAGTTGAATGCAGACATCATAAAGAGGTTTCTGAGAATGCTTCTGCCTGGTTTATATGTGAAGATATTTCCTTTTCCACCATAGGCCTCAAGGCGCTCCAAATGAACACTTGCAGATTCTACAAAAAGAGTGTTTCATAACTGCTCTAGCAAAGGAAAGGTTCTACTCTGTGAGTTGAACACACACATCACAAAGCAGTTTCTGAGAATGCTTCTGTCCAGTTTTTATTGGAAGATATTCCCGCTTCTAACAAAGGCCTGAAAGAGCTCCAAATATCCACTTGTAGATGCTGCAAAAAGACTCTTTCCAAACTGCTCCATGAAAAGGAAGGTTCAACTCTGTGAGTTGAATGCACACATCATAAAGAAGTTTCAAAGAATGCTTCTGTCTAGGTTTTATGTGAAGATATTTCCTTTTCCACCATAGGCCTCAAAGCGCTCCAAATGAACACTTGCAGATTCTCCAAAAAGAGTGTTTCAAAACTGCTCTTTCAAAAGAAGTGTTCAACTCTGTGAGTTGGATTCACACTTCACAAAGCAGTTTCACAGAACGCTTCTGTTTAGTTTTTATGGGAAGATATTCCCGTTTCCAACGAAGGCCTGAAAGGGCTCCAAATAACCACTTGCAGATTCTGCAGAAACACAGTTTCAAAACTGCTCTATCAAAAGGAAGGCTTATCTCTCCGAGCTGAATGCACACATCAAAAAGTGGTTTCTGAGAATGCTTCTCGCTGGTTTATAAGTGAAGATATTTACTTTTCCACTATAGGCCTCAAAGCGCTCCAAATGAACACTTGCAGATTCTACAAAAAGAGTGTTTCAAAACAGCTCTTTCAAAGGAAGTGTTCAACTCTGTGAGTTGGATTCATACTACACAAAGCAGTTTCACAGAACGCATCTCTTTAGTTTTTATGGGAAGATATTCCCGTTTCCAACGAAGGCCTGAAAGGGCTCCAAATATCCACTTGCAGATTCTGCAAAAATAGAGTTTCAAAACTGCTCTGTTAAAAGGAAGGCTTATCTCTCTGAGTTGAATGCAGACATCATAAAGAGGTTTCTGAGAATGCTTCTGCCTGGTTTATATGTGAAGATATTTCCTTTTCCACCATAGGCCTCAAAGCGCTCCAAACGAACACTTGCAGATTCTACAAAAGGAGTGTTTCATAACTACTCTAGCAAAGGAAAGGTTCAACTCTGTGAGTTGAACACACACATCACAAAGCAGTTTCTGAGAATGCTTCTGTCCAGTTTTTATTGGAAGATATTCCCGCTTCTAACAAAGGCCTGAAAGAGCTCCAAATATCCACTTGCAGTTGCTGCAAAAAGACTCTTTCCAAACTGCTCCATGAAAAGGAAGGTTCAACTCTGTGAGATGAATGCACACATCATAAAGAAGTTTCAAAGAATGCTTCTGTCTAGGTTTTATGTGAAGATATTTCCTTTTCCACCATAGGCCTCAAAGCGCTCCAAATGAACACTTGCAGATTCTACAAAAAGAGTGTTTCAAAACTGCTCTTTCAAAAGAAGTGTTCAACTCTGTGAGTTGGATTCATACTTCACAAAGCAGTTTCACAGAACGCTTCTGTTTAGTATTTATGGGAAGATATTCCCGTTTCCAACGAAGGCCTGAAAGGAGTCCAAATATCCACTTGCAGATTCTGCAAAAACACAGTTTCAAAACTGCTCTATCAAAAGGAAGGCTTATCTCTCCGAGCTGAATGCACACATCATAAAGAGGTTTCTGAGAATGCTTCTCCCTGGTTTATAAGTGAAGATATTTCCTTTTACACTATAGGCCTCAAAGCGCTCCAAATGAACACTTGCAGATTCTACAAAAAGAGTGTTTCAAAACAGCTCTTTCAAAGGAAGTGTTCAACTCTGTGAGTTGGATTCATACTTCACAAAGCAGTTTCACAGAACGCTTCTCTTTAGTTTTTATGGGAAGATATTCCCGTTTCCAACGAAGGCCTGAAAGTTCTCCAAATATCCACTTGCAGATTCTGCAAAAATAGAGTTTCAAAACTGCTCTGTTAAAAGGAAGGCTTATCTCTCTGAGTTGAATGCAGACATCATAAAGAGGTTTCTGAGAATGCTTCTGCCTGGTTTATATGTGAAGATATTTCCTTTTCCACCATAGGCCTCAAAGCGCTCCAAATGAACACTTGCAGATTCTACAAAAGGAGTGTTTCATAACTGCTCTAGCAAAGGAAAGGTTCAACTCTGTGAGTTGAACACACACATCACAAAGCAGTTTCTGAGAATGCTTCTGTCCAGTTTTTATTGGAAGATATTCCCGCTTCTAACAAAGGCCTGAAAGAGCTCCAAATATTCACTTGCAGATGCTGCAAAAACACTCTTTCCAAACTGCTCCATGAAAAGGAAAGTTCAACTCTGTGAGATGAATGCACACATCATAAAGAAGTTTCAAAGAATGCTTCTGTCTAGGTTTTATGTGAAGATATTTCCTTTTCCACCATAGGCCTCAAAGCGCTCCAAATGAACACTTGCAGATTCTACAAAAAGAGTGTTTCAAAACTGCTCTTTCAAAAGAAGTGTTCAACTCTGTGAGTTGGATTCATACTTCACAAAGCAGTTTCACAGAACGCTTCTGTTTAGTATTTATGGGAAGATATTCCCGTTTCCAACGAAGGCCTGAAAGGACTCCAAATATCCACTTGCAGATTCTGCAGAAACACAGTTTCAAAACTGCTCTATCAAAAGGAAGGCTTATCTCTCCGAGTTGAATGCACACATCATAAAGAGGTTTCTGAGAATGCTTCTGCCTGGTTTATAAGTGAAGATATTTCCTTTTCCACCATAGGCCTCAAAGCGCTCCAAATGAACACTTGCAGATTCTACAAAAAGAGTGTTTCAAAACAGCTCTTTCAAAGGAAGTGTTCAACTCTGTGAGTTGGATTCATACTACACAAAGCAGTTTCACAGAACGCTTCTGTTTAGTTTTTATGGGAAGATATTCCCGTTTCCAACGAAGGCCTAAAAGGGCTCCAAATATCCACTTGCAAATTCTGCAAAAATAGAGTTTCAAAACTGCTCTGTCAAAAGGAAGGCTTATCTCTCTGAGTTGAATGCAGACATCATAAAGAGGTTTCTGAGAATGCTTCTGCCTGGTTTATATGTGAAGATATTTCCTTTTCCACCATAGGCCTCAAGGCGCTCCAAATGAACACTTGCAGATTCTACAAAAAGAGTGTTTCATAACTGCTCTAGCAAAGGAAAGGTTCAACTCTGTGAGTTGAACACACACATCACAAAGCAGTTTCTGAGAATGCTTCTGTCCAGTTTTTATTGGAAGATATTCCCGCTTCTAACAAAGGCCTGAAAGAGCTCCAAATATCCACTTGTAGATGCTGCAAAAAGACTCTTTCCAAACTGCTCCATGAAAAGGAAGGTTCAACTCTGTGAGTTGAATGCACACATCATAAAGAAGTTTCAAAGAATGCTTCTGTCTAGGTTTTATGTGAAGATATTTCCTTTTCCACCATAGGCCTCAAAGCGCTCCAAATGAACACTTGCAGATTCTACAAAAAGAGTGTTTCAAAACTGCTCTTTCAAAAGAAGTGTTCAACTCTGTGAGTTGGATTCACACTTCACAAAGCAGTTTCACAGAACGCTTCTGTTTAGTTTTTATGGGAAGATATTCCCGTTTCCAACGAAGGCCTGAAAGGGCTCCAAATAACCACTTGCAGATTCTGCAGAAACACAGTTTCAAAACTGCTCTATCAAAAGGAAGGCTTATCTCTCCGAGCTGAATGCACACATCATAAAGTGGTTTCTGAGAATGCTTCTCGCTGGTTTATAAGTGAAGATATTTCCTTTTCCACTGTAGGCCTCAAAGCGCTCCAAATGAACACTTGCAGATTCTACAAAAAGAGTGTTTCAAAACAGCTCTTTCAAAGGAAGTGTTCAACTCTGTGAGTTGGATTCATACTACACAAAGCAGTTTCACAGAACGCTTCTCTTTAGTTTTTATGGGAAGATATTCCCGTTTCCAACGAAGGCCTGAAAGGGCTCCAAATATCCACTTGCAGATTCTGCAAAAATAGAGTTTCAAAACTGCTCTGTTAAAAGGAAGGCTTATCTCCCTGAGTTGAATGCAGACATCATAAAGAGGTTTCTGAGAATGCTTCTGCCTGGTTTATATGTGAAGATATTTCCTTTTCCACCATAGGCCTCAAAGCGCTCCAAATGAACACTTGCAGATTCTACAAAAGGAGTGTTTCATAACTGCTCTAGCAAAGGAAAGGTTCAACTCTGTGAGTTGAACACACACATCACAAAGCAGTTTCTGAGAATGCTTCTGTCCAGTTTTTATTGGAAGATATTCCCGCTTCTAACAAAGGCCTGAAAGAGCTCCAAATATCCACTTGCAGATGCTGCAAAAAGACTCTTTCCAAACTGCTCCATGAAAAGGAAGGTTCAACTCTGTGAGATGAATGCACACATCATAAAGAAGTTTCAAAGAATGCTTCTGTCTAGGTTTTATGTGAAGATATTTCCTTTTCCACCATAGGCCTCAAAGCGCTCCAAATGAACACTTGCAGATTCTACAAAAAGAGTGTTTCAAAACTGCTCCTTCAAAAGAAGTGTTCAACTCTGTGAGTTGGATTCATACTTCACAAAGCAGTTTCACAGAACGCTTCTGTTTAGTATTTATGGGAAGATATTCCCGTTTCCAACGAAGGCCTGAAAGGACTCCAAATATCCACTTGCAGATTCTGCAAAAACACAGTTTCAAAACTGCTCTATCAAAAGGAAGGCTTATCTCTCCGAGTTGAATGCACACATCATAAAGAGGTTTCTGAGAATGCTTCTGCCTGGTTTATAAGTGAAGATATTTCCTTTTCCACCATAGGCCTCAAAGCGCTCCAAATGAACACTTGCAGATTCTACAAAAAGAGTGTTTCAAAACAGCTCTTTCAAAGGAAGTGTTCAACTCTGTGAGTTGGATTCATACTACACAAAGCAGTTTCACAGAACGCTTCTGTTTAGTTTTTATGGGAAGATATTCCCATTTCCAACGAAGGCCTGAAAGGACTCCAAGTATCCACTTGCTAATTCTGCAAAAATAGAGTTTCAAAACTGCTCTATCAAAAGGTAGGCTTATCTCTCTGAGTTGAATGCAGACATCATAAAGAGGTTTCTGAGAATGCTTCTGCCTGGTTTATATGTGAAGATATTTCCTTTTCCACCATAGGCCTCAAGGCGCTCCAAATGAACACTTGCAGATTCTACAAAAAGAGTGTTTCATAACTGCTCTAGCAAAGGAAAGGTTCAACTCTGTGAGTTGAACACACACATCACAAAGCAGTTTCTGAGAATGCTTCTGTCCAGTTTTTATTGGAAGATATTCCCGCTTCTAACAAAGGCCTGAAAGAGCTCCAAATATCCACTTGTAGATGCTGCAAAAAGACTCTTTCCAAACTGCTCCATGAAAAGGAAGGTTCAACTCTGTGAGTTGAATGCACACATCATAAAGAAGTTTCAAAGAATGCTTCTGTCTAGGTTTTATGTGAAGGTATTTCCTTTTCCACCATAGGTCTCAAAGCGCTCCAAATGAACACTTGCAGATTCTACAAAAAGAGTGTTTCAAAACTGCTCTTTCAAAAGAAGTGTTCAACTCTGTGAGTTGGATTCATACTTCACAAAGCAGTTTCACAGAACGCTTCTGTTTAGTTTTTATGGGAAGATATTCCCGTTTCCAACGAAGGCCTGAAAGGGCTCCAAATAACCACTTGCAGATTCTGCAGAAACACAGTTTCAAAACTGCTCTATCAAAAGGAAGGCTTATCTCTCCGAGCTGAATGCACACACCATAAAGAGGTTTCTGAGAATGCTTCTCACTGGTTTATAAGTGAAGATATTTCCTTTTCCACTATAGGCCTCAAAGCGCTCCAAATGAACACTTGCAGATTCTACAAAAAGAGTGTTTCAAAACAGCTCTTTCAAAGGAAGTGTTCAACTCTGTGAGTTGGATTCATACTACACAAAGCAGTTTCACAGAACGCTTCTCTTTAGTTTTTATGGGAAGATATTCCCGTTTCCAACGAAGGCCTGAAAGGGCTCCAAATATCCACTTGCAGATTCTGCAAAAATAGAGTTTCAAAACTGCTCTGTTAAAAGGAAGGCTTATCTCTCTGAGTTGAATGCAGACATCATAAAGAGGTTTCTGAGAATGCTTCTGCCTGGTTTATATGTGAAGATATTTCCTTTTCCACCATAGGCCTCAAAGAGCTCCAAATGAACACTTGCAGATTCTACAAAAGGAGTGTTTCATAACTACTCTAGCAAAGGAAAGGTTCAACTCTGTGAGTTGAACACACACATCACAAAGCAGTTTCTGAGAATGCTTCTGTCCAGTTTTTATTGGAAGATATTCCCGCTTCTAACAAAGGCCTGAAAGAGCTCCAAATATCCACTTGCAGATGCTGCAAAAAGACTCTTTCCAAACTGCTCCATGAAAAGGAAGGTTCAACTCTGTGAGATGAATGCACACATCATAAAGAAGTTTCAAAGAATGCTTCTGTCTAGGTTTTATGTGAAGATATTTCCTTTTCCACCATAGGCCTCAAAGCGCTCCAAATGAACACTTGCAGATTCTACAAAAAGAGTGTTTCAAAACTGCTCTTTCAAAAGAAGTGTTCAACTCTGTGAGTTGGATTCATACTTCACAAAGCAGTTTCACAGAACGCTTCTGTTTAGTATTTATGGGAAGATATTCCCGTTTCCAACGAAGGCCTGAAAGGACTCCAAATATCCACTTGCAGATTCTGCAGAAACACAGTTTCAAAACTGCTCTATCAAAAGGAAGGCTTATCTCTCCGAGCTGAATGCACACATCATAAAGAGGTTTCTGAGAATGCTTCTCCCTGGTTTATAAGTGAAGATATTTCCTTTTCCACTATAGGCCTCAAAGCGCTCCAAATGAACACTTGCAGATTCTACAAAAAGAGTGTTTCAAAACAGCTCTTTCAAAGGAAGTGTTCAACTCTGTGAGTTGGATTCATACTTCACAAAGCAGTTTCACAGAACGCTTCTCTTTAGTTTTTATGGGAAGATATTCCCGTTTCCAACGAAGGCCTGAAATGGCTCCAAATATCCACTTGCAGATTCTGCAAAAATAGAGTTTCAAAACTGCTCTGTTAAAAGGAAGGCTTATCTCTCTGAGTTGAATGCAGACATCATAAAGAGGTTTCTGAGAATGCTTCTGCCTGGTTTATATGTGAAGATATTTCCTTTTCCACCATAGGCCTCAAAGCGCTCCAAATGAACACTTGCAGATTCTACAAAAGGAGTGTTTCATAACTGCTCTAGCAAAGGAAAGGTTCAACTCTGTGAGTTGAACACACACATCACAAAGCAGTTTCTGAGAATGCTTCTGTCCAGTTTTTATTGGAAGATATTCCCGCTTCTAACAAAGGCCTGAAAGAGCTCCAAATATTAACTTGCAGATGCTGCAAAAAGACTCTTTCCAAACTGCTCCATGAAAAGGAAAGTTCAACTCTGTGAGATGAATGCACACATCATAAAGAAGTTTCAAAGAATGCTTCTGTCTAGGTTTTATGTGAAGATATTTCCTTTTCCACCATAGGCCTCAAAGCGCTCCAAATGAACACTTGCAGATTCTACAAAAAGAGTGTTTCAAAACTGCTCTTTCAAAAGAAGTGTTCAACTCTGTGAGTTGGATTCATACTTCACAAAGCAGTTTCACAGAACGCTTCTGTTTAGTATTTATGGGAAGATATTCCCGTTTCCAACGAAGGCCTGAAAGGACTCCAAATATCCACTTGCAGATTCTGCAGAAACACAGTTTCAAAACTGCTCTATCAAAAGGAAGGCTTATCTCTCCGAGTTGAATGCACACATCATAAAGAGGTTTCTGAGAATGCTTCTGCCTGGTTTATAAGTGAAGATATTTCCTTTTCCACCATAGGCCTCAAAGCGCTCCAAATGAACACTTGCAGATTCTACAAAAAGAGTGTTTCAAAACAGCTCTTTCAAAGGAAGTGTTCAACTCTGTGAGTTGGATTCATACTACACAAAGCAGTTTCACAGAACGCTTCTCTTTAGTTTTTATGGGAAGATATTCCCGTTTCCAACGAAGGCCTGAAAGGGCTCCAAATATCCACTTGCAGATTCTGCAAAAATAGAGTTTCAAAACTGCTCTGTTAAAAGGAAGGCTTATCTCTCTGAGTTGAATGCAGACATCATAAAGAGGTTTCTGAGAATGCTTCTGCCTGGTTTATATGTGAAGATATTTCCTTTTCCACCATAGGCCTCAAAGAGCTCCAAATGAACACTTGCAGATTCTACAAAAGGAGTGTTTCATAACTACCCTAGCAAAGGAAAGGTTCAACTCTGTGAGTTGAACACACACATCACAAAGCAGTTTCTGAGAATGCTTCTGTCCAGTTTTTATTGGAAGATATTCCCGCTTCTAACAAAGGCCTGAAAGAGCTCCAAATATCCACTTGCAGATGCTGCAAAAAGACTCTTTCCAAACTGCTCCATGAAAAGGAAGGTTCAACTCTGTGAGATGAATGCACACATCATAAAGAAGTTTCAAAGAATGCTTCTGTCTAGGTTTTATGTGAAGATATTTCCTTTTCCACCATAGGCCTCAAAGCGCTCCAAATGAACACTTGCAGATTCTACAAAAAGAGTGTTTCAAAACTGCTCTTTCAAAAGAAGTGTTCAACTCTGTGAGTTGGATTCATACTTCACAAAGCAGTTTCACAGAACGCTTCTGTTTAGTATTTATGGGAAGATATTCCCGTTTCCAACGAAGGCCTGAAAGGACTCCAAATATCCACTTGCAGATTCTGCAGAAACACAGTTTCAAAACTGCTCTATCAAAAGGAAGGCTTATCTCTCCGAGCTGAATGCACACATCATAAAGAGGTTTCTGAGAATGCTTCTCCCTGGTTTATAAGTGAAGATATTTCCTTTTCCACTATAGGCCTCAAAGCGCTCCAAATGAACACTTGCAGATTCTACAAAAAGAGTGTTTCAAAACAGCTCTTTCAAAGGAAGTGTTCAACTCTGTGAGTTGGATTCATACTTCACAAAGCAGTTTCACAGAACGCTTCTCTTTAGTTTTTATGGGAAGATATTCCCGTTTCCAACGAAGGCCTGAAAGGGCTCCAAATATCCACTTGCAGATTCTGCAAAAATAGAGTTTCAAAACTGCTCTGTTAAAAGGAAGGCTTATCTCTCTGAGTTGAATGCAGACATCATAAAGAGGTTTCTGAGAATGCTTCTGCCTGGTTTATATGTGAAGATATTTCCTTTTCCACCATAGGCCTCAAAGCGCTCCAAATGAACACTTGCAGATTCTACAAAAGGAGTGTTTCATAACTGCTCTAGCAAAGGAAAGGTTCAACTCTGTGAGTTGAACACACACATCACAAAGCAGTTTCTGAGAATGCTTCTGTCCAGTTTTTATTGGAAGATATTCCCGCTTCTAACAAAGGCCTGAAAGAGCTCCAAATATTCACTTGCAGATGCTGCAAAAAGACTCTTTCCAAACTGCTCCATGAAAAGGAAAGTTCAACTCTGTGAGATGAATGCACACATCATAAAGAAGTTTCAAAGAATGCTTCTGTCTAGGTTTTATGTGAAGATATTTCCTTTTCCACCATAGGCCTCAAAGCGCTCCAAATGAACACTTGCAGATTCTACAAAAAGAGTGTTTCAAAACTGCTCTTTCAAAAGAAGTGTTCAACTCTGTGAGTTGGATTCATACTTCACAAAGCAGTTTCACAGAACGCTTCTGTTTAGTATTTATGGGAAGATATTCCCGTTTCCAACGAAGGCCTGAAAGGACTCCAAATATCCACTTGCAGATTCTGCAGAAACACAGTTTCAAAACTGCTCTATCAAAAGGAAGGCTTATCTCTCCGAGTTGAATGCACACATCATAAAGAGGTTTCTGAGAATGCTTCTGCCTGGTTTATAAGTGAAGATATTTCCTTTTCCACCATAGGCCTCAAAGCGCTCCAAATGAACACTTGCAGATTCTACAAAAAGAGTGTTTCAAAACAGCTCTTTCAAAGGAAGTGTTCAACTCTGTGAGTTGGATTCATACTACACAAAGCAGTTTCACAGAACGCTTCTGTTTAGTTTTTATGGGAAGATATTCCCGTTTCCAACGAAGGCCTAAAAGGGCTCCAAATATCCACTTGCAAATTCTGCAAAAATAGAGTTTCAAAACTGCTCTGTCAAAAGGAAGGCTTATCTCTCTGAGTTGAATGCAGACATCATAAAGAGGTTTCTGAGAATGCTTCTGCCTGGTTTATATGTGAAGATATTTCCTTTTCCACCATAGGCCTCAAGGCGCTCCAAATGAACACTTGCAGATTCTACAAAAAGAGTGTTTCATAACTGCTCTAGCAAAGGAAAGGTTCAACTCTGTGAGTTGAACACACACATCACAAAGCAGTTTCTGAGAATGCTTCTGTCCAGTTTTTATTGGAAGATATTCCCGCTTCTAACAAAGGCCTGAAAGAGCTCCAAATATCCACTTGTAGATGCTGCAAAAAGACTCTTTCCAAACTGCTCCATGAAAAGGAAGGTTCAACACTGTGAGTTGAATGCACACATCATAAAGAAGTTTCAAAGAATGCTTCTGTCTAGGTTTTATGTGAAGGTATTTCCTTTTCCACCATAGGTCTCAAAGCGCTCCAAATGAACACTTGCAGATTCTACAAAAAGAGTGTTTCAAAACTGCTCTTTCAAAAGAAGTGTTCAACTCTGTGAGTTGGATTCACACTTCACAAAGCAGTTTCACAGAACGCTTCTGTTTAGTTTTTATGGGAAGATATTCCCGTTTCCAACGAAGGCCTGAAAGGGCTCCAAATAACCACTTGCAGATTCTGCAGAAACACAGTTTCAAAACTGCTCTATCAAAAGGAAGGCTTATCTCTCCGAGCTGAATGCACACATCATAAAGTGGTTTCTGAGAATGCTTCTCGCTGGTTTATAAGTGAAGATATTTCCTTTTCCACTATAGGCCTCAAAGCGCTCCAAATGAACACTTGCAGATTCTACAAAAAGAGTGTTTCAAAACAGCTCTTTCAAAGGAAGTGTTCAACTCTGTGAGTTGGATTCATACTACACAAAGCAGTTTCACAGAACGCTTCTCTTTAGTTTTTATGGGAAGATATTCCCGTTTCCAACGAAGGCCTGAAAGGGCTCCAAATATCCACTTGCAGATTCTGCAAAAATAGAGTTTCAAAACTGCTCTGTTAAAAGGAAGGCTTATCTCTCTGAGTTGAATGCAGACATCATAAAGAGGTTTCTGAGAATGCTTCTGCCTGGTTTATATGTGAAGATATTTCCTTTTCCACCATAGGCCTCAAAGCGCTCCAAATGAACACTTGCAGATTCTACAAAAGGAGTGTTTCATAACTGCTCTAGCAAAGGAAAGGTTCAACTCTGTGAGTTGAACACACACATCACAAAGCAGTTTCTGAGAATGCTTCTGTCCAGTTTTTATTGGAAGATATTCCCGCTTCTAACAAAGGCCTGAAAGAGCTCCAAATATCCACTTGCAGATGCTGCAAAAAGACTCTTTCCAAACTGCTCCATGAAAAGGAAGGTTCAACTCTGTGAGATGAATGCACACATCATAAAGAAGTTTCAAAGAATGCTTCTGTCTAGGTTTTATGTGAAGATATTTCCTTTTCCACCATAGGCCTCAAAGCGCTCCAAATCAACACTTGCAGATTCTACAAAAAGAGTGTTTCAAAACTGCTCTTTCAAAAGAAGTGTTCAACTCTGTGAGTTGGATTCATACTTCACAAAGCAGTTTCACAGAACGCTTCTGTTTAGTATTTATGGGAAGATATTCCCGTTTCCAACGAAGGCCTGAAAGGACTCCAAATATCCACTTGCAGATTCTGCAAAAACACAGTTTCAAAACTGCTCTATCAAAAGGAAGGCTTATCTCTCCGAGTTGAATGCACACATCATAAAGAGGTTTCTGAGAATGCTTCTGCCTGGTTTATAAGTGAAGATATTTCCTTTTCCACCATAGGCCTCAAAGCGCTCCAAATGAACACTTGCAGATTCTACAAAAAGAGTGTTTCAAAACAGCTCTTTCAAAGGAAGTGTTCAACTCTGTGAGTTGGATTCATACTACACAAAGCAGTTTCACAGAACGCTTCTGTTTAGTTTTTATGGGAAGATATTCCCGTTTCCAACGAAGGCCTGAAAGGGCTCCAAGTATCCACTTGCTAATTCTGCAAAAATAGAGTTTCAAAACTGCTCTATCAAAAGGAAGGCTTATCTCTCTGAGTTGAATGCAGACATCATAAAGAGGTTTCTGAGAATGCTTCTGCCTGGTTTATATGTGAAGATATTTCCTTTTCCACCATAGGCCTCAAGGCGCTCCAAATGAACACTTGCAGATTCTACAAAAAGAGTGTTTCATAACTGCTCTAGCAAAGGAAAGGTTCAACTCTGTGAGTTGAACACACACATCACAAAGCAGTTTCTGAGAATGCTTCTGTCCAGTTTTTATTGGAAGATATTCCCGCTTCTAACAAAGGCCTGAAAGAGCTCCAAATATCCACTTGTAGATGCTGCAAAAAGACTCTTTCCAAACTGCTCCATGAAAAGGAAGGTTCAACTCTGTGAGTTGAATGCACACATCATAAAGAAGTTTCAAAGAATGCTTCTGTCTAGGTTTTATGTGAAGATATTTCCTTTTCCACCATAGGCCTCAAAGCGCTCCAAATGAACACTTGCAGATTCTACAAAAAGAGTGTTTCAAAACTGCTCTTTCAAAAGAAGTGTTCAACTCTGTGAGTTGGATTCATACTTCACAAAGCAGTTTCACAGAACGCTTCTGTTTAGTTTTTATGGGAAGATATTCCCGTTTCCAACGAAGGCCTGAAAGGGCTCCAAATAACCACTTGCAGATTCTGCAGAAACACAGTTTCAAAACTGCTCTATCAAAAGGAAGGCTTATCTCTCCGAGCTGAATGCACACATCATAAAGAGGTTTCTGAGAATGCTTCTCCCTGGTTTATAAGTGAAGATATTTCCTTTTCCACTATAGGCCTCAAAGCGCTCCAAATGAACACTTGCAGATTCTACAAAAAGAGTGTTTCAAAACAGCTCTTTCAAAGGAAGTGTTCAACTCTGTGAGTTGGATTCATACTACACAAAGCAGTTTCACAGAACGCTTCTCTTTAGTTTTTATGGGAAGATATTCCCGTTTCCAACGAAGGCCTGAAAGGGCTCCAAATATCCACTTGCAGATTCTGCAAAAATAGAGTTTCAAAACTGCTCTGTTAAAAGGAAGGCTTATCTCTCTGAGTTGAATGCAGACATCATAAAGAGGTTTCTGAGAATGCTTCTGCCTGGTTTATATGTGAAGATATTTCCTTTTCCACCATAGGCCTCAAAGCGCTCCAAATGAACACTTGCAGATTCTACAAAAAGAGTGTTTCGTAACTGCTCTAGCAAAGGAAAGGTTCAACTCTGTGGGTTGAACACACACATCACAAAGCAGTTTCTGAGAATGCTTCTGTCCAGTTTTTATTGGAAGATATTCCCGCTTCTAACAAAGGCCTGAAAGAGCTCCAAATATCCACTTGCAGATGCTGCAAAAAGACTCTTTCCAAACTGCTCCATGAAAAGGAAGGTTCAACTCTGTGAGATGAATGCACACATCATAAAGAAGTTTCAAAGAATGCTTCTGTCTAGGTTTTATGTGAAGATATTTCCTTTTCCACCATAGGCCTCAAAGCCCTCCAAATGAACACTTGCAGATTCTACAAAAAGAGTGTTTCAAAACTGCTCTTTCAAAAGAAGTGTTCAACTCTGTGAGTTGGATTCATACTTCACAAAGCAGTTTCACAGAACGCTTCTGTTTAGTATTTATGGGAAGATATTCCCGTTTCCAACGAAGGCCTGAAAGGACTCCAAATATCCACTTGCAGATTCTGCAAAAACACAGTTTCAAAACTGCTCTATCAAAAGTAAGGCTTATCTCTCCGAGTTGAATGCACACATCATAAAGAGGTTTCTGAGAATGCTTCTGCCTGGTTTATAAGTGAAGATATTTCCTTTTCCACCATAGGCCTCAAAGCGCTCCAAATGAACACTTGCAGATTCTACAAAAAGAGTGTTTCAAAACAGCTCTTTCAAAGGAAGTGTTCAACTCTGTGAGTTGGATTCATACTACACAAAGCAGTTTCACAGAACGATTCTGTTTAGTTTTTATGGGAAGATATTCCCGTTTCCAACGAAGGCCTGAAAGGGCTCCAAATATCCACTTGCAAATTCTGCAAAAATAGAGTTTCAAAACTGCTCTGTCAAAAGGAAGGCTTATCTCTCTGAGTTGAATGCAGACATCATAAAGAGGTTTCTGAGAATGCTTCTGCCTGGTTTATATGTGAAGATATTTCCTTTTCCACCATAGGCCTCAAGGCGCTCCAAATGAACACTAGCAGATTCTACAAAAAGAGTGTTTCATAACTGCTCTAGCAAAGGAAAGGTTCAACTCTGTGAGTTGAACACACACATCACAAAGCAGTTTCTGAGAATGCTTCTGTCCAGTTTTTATTGGAAGATATTCCCGCTTCTAACAAAGGCCTGAAAGAGCTCCAAATATCCACTTGTAGATGCTGCAAAAAGACTCTTTCCAAACTGCTCCACGAAAAGGAAGGCTCAACTCTGTGAGTTGAATGCACACATCATAAAGAAGTTTCAAAGAATGCTTCTGTCTAGGTTTTATGTGAAGATATTTCCTTTTCCACCATAGGCCTCAAAGCGCTCCAAATGAACACTTGCAGATTCTACAAAAAGAGTGTTTCAAAACTGCTCTTTCAAAAGAAGTGTTCAACTCTGTGAGTTGGATTCATACTTCACAAAGCAGTTTCACAGAACGCTTCTGTTTAGTTTTTATGGGAAGATATTCCCGTTTCCAACGAAGGCCTGAAAGGGCTCCAAATAACCACTTGCAGATTCTGCAGAAACACAGTTTCAAAACTGCTCTATCAAAAGGAAGGCTTATCTCTCCGAGTTGAATGCACACATCATAAAGAGGTTTCTGAGAATGCTTCTGCCTGGTTTATAAGTGAAGATATTTCCTTTTCCACCATAGGCCTCAAAGCGCACCAAATGAACACTTGCAGATTCTACAAAAAGAGTGTTTCAAAACAGCGCTTTCAAAGGAAGTGTTCAACTCTGTGAGTTGGATTCATACTACACAAAGCAGTTTCACAGAACGCTTCTGTTTAGTTTTTATGGGAAGATATTCCCGTTTCCAACGAAGGCCTGAAAGGGCTCCAAATATCCACTTGCAAATTCTGCAAAAATAGAGTTTCAAAACTGCTCGGTCAAAAGGAAGGCTTATCTCTCTGAGTTGAATGCAGACATCATAAAGAGGTTTCTGAGAATGCTTCTGCCTGGTTTATATGTGAAGATATTTCCTTTTCCACCATAGGCCTCAAAGCGCTCCAAATGAACACTTGCAGATTCTACAAAAGGAGTGTTTCATAACTGCTCTAGCAAAGGAAAGGTTCAACTCTGTGAGTTGAACACACACATCACAAAGCAGTTTCTGAGAATGCTTCTGTCCAGTTTTTATTGGAAGATATTCCCGCTTCTAACAAAGGCCTGAAAGAGCTCCAAATATCCAGTTGCAGATGCTGCAAAAAGACTCTTTCCAAACTGCTCCATGAAAAGGAAGGTTCAACTCTGTGAGATGAATGCACACATCATAAAGAAGTTTCAAAGAATGCTTCTGTCTAGGTTTTATGTGAAGATATTTCCTTTTCCACCATAGGCCTCAAAGCGCTCCAAATGAACACTTGCAGATTCTACAAAAAGAGTGTTTCAAAACTGCTCTTTCAAAAGAAGTGTTCAACTCTGTGAGTTGGATTCATACTTCACAAAGCAGTTTCACAGAACGCTTCTGTTTAGTATTTATGGGAAGATATTCCCGTTTCCAACGAAGGCCTGAAAGGACTCCAAATATCCACTTGCAGATTCTGCAAAAACACAGTTTCAAAACTGCTCTATCAAAAGGAAGGCTTATCTCTCCGAGTTGAATGCACACATCATAAAGAGGTTTCTGAGAATGCTTCTGCCTGGTTTATAAGTGAATATATTTCCTTTTCCACCATAGGCCTCAAAGCGCTCCAAATGAACACTTGCAGATTCTACAAAAAGAGTGTTTCAAAACAGCCCTTTCAAAGGAAGTGTTCAACTCTGTGAGTTGGATTCATACTACACAAAGCAGTTTCACAGAACGCTTCTGTTTAGTTTTTATGGGAAGATATTCCCGTTTCCAACGAAGGCCTGAAAGGGCTCCAAATATCCACTTGCAAATTCTGCAAAAATAGGGTTTCAAAACTGCTCGGTCAAAAGGAAGGCTTATCTCTCTGAGTTGAATGCAGACATCATAAAGAGGTTTCTGAGAATGCTTCTGCCTGGTTTATATGTGAAGATATTTCCTTTTCCACCATAGGCCTCAAAGCGCTCCAAATGAACACTTGCAGATTCTACAAAAAGAGTGTTTCATAACTGCTCTAGCAAAGGAAAGGTTCAACTCTGTGAGTTGAACACACACATCACAAAGCAGTTTCTGAGAATGCTTCTGTCCAGTTTTTATTGGAAGATATTCCCGCTTCTAACAAAGGCCTGAAAGAGCTACAAATATCCACTTGTAGATGCTGCAAAAAGACTCTTTCCAAACTGCTCCATGAAAAGGAAGGTTCAACTCTGTGAGTTGAATGCACACATCATAAAGAAGTTTCAAAGAATGCTTCTGTCTAGGTTTTATGTGAAGATATTTCCTTTTCCACCATAGGCTTCAAAGCGCTCCAAATGAACACTTGCAGATTCTACAAAAAGAGTGTTTCAAAACTGCTCTTTCAAAAGAAGTGTTCAACTCTGTGAGTTGGATTCATACTTCACAAAGCAGTTTCACAGAACGCTTCTGTTTAGTATTTATGGGAAGATATTCCCGTTTCCAACGAAGGCCTGAAAGGACTCCAAATATCCACTTGCAGATTCTGCAAAAACACAGTTTCAAAACTGCTCTATCAAAAGGAAGGCTTATCTCTCCGAGTTGAATGCACACATCATAAAGAGGTTTCTGAGAATGCTTCTGCCTGGTTTATAAGTGAAGATATTTCCTTTTCCACCATAGGCCTCAAAGCGCTCCAAATGAACACTTGCAGATTCTACAAAAAGAGTGTTTCAAAACAGCCCTTTCAAAGGAAGTGTTCAACTCTGTGAGTTGGATTCATACTACACAAAGCAGTTTCACAGAACGCTTCTGTTTAGTTTTTATGGGAAGATATTCCCGTTTCCAACGAAGGCCTGAAAGGGCTCCAAATATCCACTTGCAAATTCTGCAAAAATAGAGTTTCAAAACTGCTCTGTCAA
The DNA here is from genome assembly GCF_028885625.2 of Pongo pygmaeus. Lineage (NCBI taxonomy): Eukaryota > Metazoa > Chordata > Mammalia > Primates > Hominidae > Pongo > Pongo pygmaeus. Next base: position 25,870,835 of record NC_085930.1, read on the forward strand.
AAGGAAGGCTTATCTCTCTGAGTTGAATGCAGACATCATAAAGAGGTTTCTGAGAATGCTTCTGCCTGGTTTATATGTGAAGATATTTCCTTTTCCACCATAGGCCTCAAGGCGCTCCAAATGAACACTAGCAGATTCTACAAAAAGAGTGTTTCATAACTGCTCTAGCAAAGGAAAGGTTCAACTCTGTGAGTTGAACACACACATCACAAAGCAGTTTCTGAGAATGCTTCTGTCCAGTTTTTATTGGAAGATATTCCCGCTTCTAACAAAGGCCTGAAAGAGCTCCAAATATCCTCTTGTAGATGCTGCAAAAAGACTCTTTCCAAACTGCTCCACGAAAAGGAAGGCTCAACTCTGTGAGTTGAATGCACACATCATAAAGAAGTTTCAAAGAATGCTTCTGTCTAGGTTTTATGTGAAGATATTTCCTTTTCCACCATAGGCCTCAAAGCGCTCCAAATGAACACTTGCAGATTCTACAAAAAGAGTGTTTCAAAACTGCTCTTTCAAAAGAAGTGTTCAACTCTGTGAGTTGGATTCATACTTCACAAAGCAGTTTCACAGAACGCTTCTGTTTAGTTTTTATGGGAAGATATTCCCGTTTCCAACGAAGGCCTGAAAGGGCTCCAAATAACCACTTGCAGATTCTGCAGAAACACAGTTTCAAAACTGCTCTATCAAAAGGAAGGCTTATCTCTCCGAGTTGAATGCACACATCATAAAGAGGTTTCTGAGAATGCTTCTGCCTGGTTTATAAGTGAAGATATTTCCTTTTCCACCATAGGCCTCAAAGCGCTCCAAATGAACACTTGCAGATTCTACAAAAAGAGTGTTTCAAAACAGCTCTTTCAAAGGAAGTGTTCAACTCTGTGAGTTGGATTCATACTACACAAAGCAGTTTCACAGAACGCTTCTGTTTAGTTTTTATGGGAAGATATTCCCGTTTCCAACGAAGGCCTGAAAGGGCTCCAAATATCCACTTGCAAATTCTGCAAAAATAGAGTTTCAAAACTGCTCGGTCAAAAGGAAGGCTTATCTCTCTGAGTTGAATGCAGACATCATAAAGAGGTTTCTGAGAATGCTTCTGCCTGGTTTATATGTGAAGATATTTCCTTTTCCACCATAGGCCTCAAAGCGCTCCAAATGAACACTTGCAGATTCTACAAAAGGAGTGTTTCATAACTGCTCTAGCAAAGGAAAGGTTCAACTCTGTGAGTTGAACACACACATCACAAAGCAGTTTCTGAGAATGCTTCTGTCCAGTTTTTATTGGAAGATATTCCCGCTTCTACCAAAGGCCTGAAAGAGCTCCAAATATCCACTTGCAGATGCTGCAAAAAGACTCTTTCCAAACTGCTCCATGAAAAGGAAGGTTCAACTCTGTGAGATGAATGCACACATCATAAAGAAGTTTCAAAGAATGCTTCTGTCTAGGTTTTATGTGAAGATATTTCCTTTTCCACCATAGGCCTCAAAGCGCTCCAAATGAACACTTGCAGATTCTACAAAAAGAGTGTTTCAAAACTGCTCTTTCAAAAGAAGTGTTCAACTCTGTGAGTTGGATTCATACTTCACAAAGCAGTTTCACAGAACGCTTCTGTTTAGTATTTATGGGAAGATATTCCCGTTTCCAACGAAGGCCTGAAAGGACTCCAAATATCCACTTGCAGATTCTGCAAAAACACAGTTTCAAAACTGCTCTATCAAAAGGAAGGCTTATCTCTCCGAGTTGAATGCACACATCATAAAGTGGTTTCTGAGAATGCTTCTGCCTGGTTTATAAGTGAAGATATTTCCTTTTCCACCATAGGCCTCAAAGCGCTCCAAATGAACATTTGCAGATTCTACAAAAAGAGTGTTTCAAAACAGCTCTTTCAAAGGAAGTGTTCAACTCTGTGAGTTGGATTCATACTACACAAAGCAGTTTCACAGAACGCTTCTGTTTAGTTTTTATGGGAAGATATTCCCGTTTCCAACGAAGGCCTGAAAGGGCTCCAAATATCCACTTGCAAATTCTGCAAAAATAGAGTTTCAAAACTGCTCTGTCAAAAGGAAGGCTTATCTCTCTGAGTTGAATGCAGACATCATAAAGAGGTTTCTGAGAATGCTTCTGCCTGGTTTATATGTGAAGATATTTCCTTTTCCACCATAGGCCTCAAGGCGCTCCAAATGAACACTAGCAGATTCTACAAAAAGAGTGTTTCATAACTGCTCTAGCAAAGGAAAGGTTCAACTCTGTGAGTTGAACACACACATCACAAAGCAGTTTCTGAGAATGCTTCTGTCCAGTTTTTATTGGAAGATATTCCCGCTTCTAACAAAGGCCTGAAAGAGCTCCAAATATCCACTTGTAGATGCTGCAAAAAGACTCTTTCCAAACTGCTCCACGAAAAGGAAGGCTCAACTCTGTGAGTTGAATGCACACATCATAAAGAAGTTTCAAAGAATGCTTCTGTCTAGGTTTTATGTGAAGATATTTCCTTTTCCACCATAGGCCTCAAAGCGCTCCAAATGAACACTTGCAGATTCTACAAAAAGAGTGTTTCAAAACTGCTCTTTCAAAAGAAGTGTTCAACTCTGTGAGTTGGATTCATACTTCACAAAGCAGTTTCACAGAACGCTTCTGTTTAGTTTTTATGGGAAGATATTCCCGTTTCCAACGAAGGCCTGAAAGGGCTCCAAATAACCACTTGCAGATTCTGCAGAAACACAGTTTCAAAACTGCTCTATCAAAAGGAAGGCTTATCTCTCCGAGTTGAATGCACACATCATAAAGAGGTTTCTGAGAATGCTTCTGCCTGGTTTATAAGTGAAGATATTTCCTTTTCCACCATAGGCCTCAAAGCGCTCCAAATGAACACTTGCAGATTCTACAAAAAGAGTGTTTCAAAACAGCGCTTTCAAAGGAAGTGTTCAACTCTGTGAGTTGGATTCATACTACACAAAGCAGTTTCACAGAACGCTTCTGTTTAGTTTTTATGGGAAGATATTCCCGTTTCCAACGAAGGCCTGAAAGGGCTCCAAATATCCACTTGCAAATTCTGCAAAAATAGAGTTTCAAAACTGCTCGGTCAAAAGGAAGGCTTATCTCTCTGAGTTGAATGCAGACATCATAAAGAGGTTTCTGAGAATGCTTCTGCCTGGTTTATATGTGAAGATATTTCCTTTTCCACCATAGGCCTCAAAGCGCTCCAAATGAACACTTGCAGATTCTACAAAAGGAGTGTTTCATAACTGCTCTAGCAAAGGAAAGGTTCAACTCTGTGAGTTGAACACACACATCACAAAGCAGTTTCTGAGAATGCTTCTGTCCAGTTTTTATTGGAAGATATTCCCGCTTCTAACAAAGGCCTGAAAGAGCTCCAAATATCCACTTGCAGATGCTGCAAAAAGACTCTTTCCAAACTGCTCCATGAAAAGGAAGGTTCAACTCTGTGAGATGAATGCACACATCATAAAGAAGTTTCAAAGAATGCTTCTGTCTAGGTTTTATGTGAAGATATTTCCTTTTCCACCATAGGCCTCAAAGCGCTCCAAATGAACACTTGCAGATTCTACAAAAAGAGTGTTTCAAAACTGCTCTTTCAAAAGAAGTGTTCAACTCTGTGAGTTGGATTCATACTTCACAAAGCAGTTTCACAGAACGCTTCTGTTTAGTATTTATGGGAAGATATTCCCGTTTCCAACGAAGGCCTGAAAGGACTCCAAATATCCACTTGCAGATTCTGCAAAAACACAGTTTCAAAACTGCTCTATCAAAAGGAAGGCTTATCTCTCCGAGTTGAATGCACACATCATAAAGAGGTTTCTGAGAATGCTTCTGCCTGGTTTATAAGTGAAGATATTTCCTTTTCCACCATAGGCCTCAAAGCGCTCCAAATGAACACTTGCAGATTCTACAAAAAGAGTGTTTCAAAACAGCTCTTTCAAAGGAAGTGTTCAACTCTGTGAGTTGGATTCATACTACACAAAGCAGTTTCACAGAACGCTTCTGTTTAGTTTTTATGGGAAGATATTCCCGTTTCCAACGAAGGCCTGAAAGGGCTCCAAATATCCACTTGCAAATTCTGCAAAAATAGAGTTTCAAAACTGCTCTGTCAAAAGGAAGGCTTATCTCTCTGAGTTGAATGCAGACATCATAAAGAGGTTTCTGAGAATGCTTCTGCCTGGTTTATATGTGAAGATATTTCCTTTTCCACCATAGGCCTCAAGGCGCTCCAAATGAACACTAGCAGATTCTACAAAAAGAGTGTTTCATAACTGCTCTAGCAAAGGAAAGGTTCAACTCTGTGAGTTGAACACACACATCACAAAGCAGTTTCTGAGAATGCTTCTGTCCAGTTTTTATTGGAAGATATTCCCGCTTCTAACAAAGGCCTGAAAGAGCTCCAAATATCCACTTGTAGATGCTGCAAAAAGACTCTTTCCAAACTGCTCCACGAAAAGGAAGGCTCAACTCTGTGAGTTGAATGCACACATCATAAAGAAGTTTCAAAGAATGCTTCTGTCTAGGTTTTATGTGAAGATATTTCCTTTTCCACCATAGGCCTCAAAGCGCTCCAAATGAACACTTGCAGATTCTACAAAAAGAGTGTTTCAAAACTGCTCTTTCAAAAGAAGTGTTCAACTCTGTGAGTTGGATTCATACTTCACAAAGCAGTTTCACAGAACGCTTCTGTTTAGTTTTTATGGGAAAATATTCCCGTTTCCAACGAAGGCCTGAAAGGGCTCCAAATAACCACTTGCAGATTCTGCAGAAACACAGTTTCAAAACTGCTCTATCAAAAGGAAGGCTTATCTCTCCGAGCTGAATGCACACATCATAAAGAGGTTTCTGAGAATGCTTCTGCCTGGTTTATAAGTGAAGATATTTCCTTTTCCACCATAGGCCTCAAAGCGCACCAAATGAACACTTGCAGATTCTACAAAAAGAGTGTTTCAAAACAGCCCTTTCAAAGGAAGTGTTCAACTCTGTGAGTTGGATTCATACTACACAAAGCAGTTTCACAGAACGCTTCTGTTTAGTTTTTATGGGAAGATATTCCCGTTTCCAACGAAGGCCTGAAAGGGCTCCAAGTATCCACTTGCAAATTCTGCAAAAATAGAGTTTCAAAACTGCTCGGTCAAAAGGAAGGCTTATCTCTCTGAGTTGAATGCAGACATCATAAAGAGGTTTCTGAGAATGCTTCTGCCTGGTTTATATGTGAAGATATTTCCTTTTCCACCATAGGCCTCAAAGCGCTCCAAATGAACACTTGCAGATTCTACAAAAAGAGTGTTTCATAACTGCTCTAGCAAAGGAAAGGTTCAACTCTGTGAGTTGAACACACACATCACAAAGCAGTTTCTGAGAATGCTTCTGTCCAGTTTTTATTGGAAGATATTCCCGCTTCTAACAAAGGCCTGAAAGAGCTACAAATATCCACTTGTAGATGCTGCAAAAAGACTCTTTCCAAACTGCTCCATGAAAAGGAAGGTTCAACTCTGTGAGTTGAATGTACACATCATAAAGAAGTTTCAAAGAATGCTTCTGTCTATGTTTTATGTGAAGATATTTCCTTTTCCACCATAGGCTTCAAAGCGCTCCAAATGAACACTTGCAGATTCTACAAAAAGAGTGTTTCAAAACTGCTCTTTCAAAAGAAGTGTTCAACTCTGTGAGTTGGATTCATACTTCACAAAGCAGTTTCACAGAACGCTTCTGTTTAGTATTTATGGGAAGATATTCCCGTTTCCAACGAAGGCCTGAAAGGACTCCAAATATCCACTTGCAGATTCTGCAAAAACACAGTTTCAAAACTGCTCTATCAAAAGGAAGGCTTATCTCTCCGAGTTGAATGCACACATCATAAAGAGGTTTCTGAGAATGCTTCTGCCTGGTTTATAAGTGAAGATATTTCCTTTTCCACCATAGGCCTCAAAGCGCTCCAAATGAACACTTGCAGATTCTACAAAAAGAGTGTTTCAAAACAGCCCTTTCAAAGGAAGTGTTCAACTCTGTGAGTTGGATTCATACTACACAAAGCAGTTTCACAGAACGCTTCTGTTTAGTTTTTATGGGAAGATATTCCCGTTTCCAACGAAGGCCTGAAAGGGCTCCAAATATCCACTTGCAAATTCTGCAAAAATAGAGTTTCAAAACTGCTCTGTCAAAAGGAAGGCTTATCTCTCTGAGTTGAATGCAGACATCATAAAGAGGTTTCTGAGAATGCTTCTGCCTGGTTTATATGTGAAGATATTTCCTTTTCCACCATAGGCCTCAAAGCGCTCCAAATGAACACTTGCAGATTCTACAAAAAGAGTGTTTCATAACTGCTCTAGCAAAGGAAAGGTTCAACTCTGTGAGTTGAACACACACATCACAAAGCAGTTTCTGAGAATGCTTCTGTCCAGTTTTTATTGGAAGATATTCCTCCTTCTAACAAAGGCCTGAAAGAGCTCCAAATATCCACTTGTAGATGCTGCAAAAATACTCTTTCCAAACTGCTCCATGAAAAGGAAGGTTCAACTCTGTGAGTTGAATGCACACATCATAAAGAAGTTTCAAAGAATGCTTCTGTCTAGGTTTTATGTGAAGATATTTCCTTTTCCACCATAGGCTTCAAAGCGCTGAAAATGAACATTTGCAGATTCTACAAAAAGAGTGTTTCAAAACTGCTCTTTCAAAAGAAGTGTTCAACTCTGTGAGTTGGATTCATACTTCACAAAACAGTTTCACAGAACGCTTCTGTTTAGTTTTTATGGGAAGATATTCCCGTTTCCAACGAAGGCCTGAAAGGGCTCCAATTATCCACTTGCAGATTCTGCAAAAACACAGTTTCAAAACTGCTCTATCAAAAGGAAGGCTTATCTCTCCGAGTTGAATGCACACATCATAAAGAGGTTTCTGAGAATGCTTCTGCCTGGTTTATAAGTGAAGATATTTCCTTTTCCAACATAGGCCTCAAAGCGCTCCAAATGAACTCTTGCAGATTCTACAAAAAGAGTGTTTCAAAACAGCCCTTTCAAAGGAAGTGTTCAACTCTGTGAGTTGGATTCATACTACACAAAGCAGTTTCACAGAACGCTTCTCTTTAGTTTTTATGGGAAGATATTCCCGTTTCCAACGAAGGCCTGAAAGGGCTCCAAATATCCACTTGCAGATTCTGCAAAAATAGAGTTTCAAAACTGCTCTATCAAAAGGAAGGCTTATCTCTCCGAGCTGAATGCACACATCATAAAGTGGTTTCTGAGAATGCTTCTCGCTGGTTTATAAGTGAAGATATTTCCTTTTCCACTATAGGCCTCAAAGCGCTCCAAATGAACACTTGCAGATTCTACAAAAAGAGTGTTTCAAAACTGCTCTTTGAAAAGAAGTGTTCAACTCTGTGAGTTGGATTCATACTTCACAAAGCAGTTTCACAGAACGCTTCTGTTTAGTATTTATGGGAAGATATTCCCGTTTCCAACGAAGGCCTGAAAGGACTCCAAATATCCACTTGCAGATTCTGCAAAAACACAGTTTCAAAACTGCTCTATCAAAAGGAAGGCTTATCTCTCCGAGTTGAATGCACACATCATAAAGAGGTTTCTGAGAATGCTTCTGCCTGGTTTATAAGTGAAGATATTTAGTTTTCCACCATAGGCCTCAAAGCGCTCCAAATGAACACTTGCAGATTCTACAAAAAGAGTGTTTCAAAACAGCCCTTTCAAAGGAAGTGTTCAACTCTGTGAGTTGGATTCATACTACACAAAGCAGTTTCACAGAACGCTTCTCTTTAGTTTTTATGGGAAGATATTCCCGTTTCCAACGAAGGCCTGAAAGGGCTCCAAATATCCACTTGCAGATTCTGCAAAAATAGAGTTTCAAAACTGCTCTGTTAAAAGGAAGGCTTATCTCTCTGAGTTGAATGCAGACATCATAAAGAGGTTTCTGAGAATGCTTCTGCCTGGTTTATATGTGAAGATATTTCCTTTTCCACCATAGGCCTCAAAGCGCTCCAAATGAACACTTGCAGATTCTACAAAAGGAGTGTTTCATAACTGCTCTAGCAAAGGAAAGGTTCAACTCTGTGAGTTGAACACACACATCACAAAGCAGTTTCTGAGAATGCTTCTGTCCAGTTTTTATTGGAAGATATTCCCGCTTCTAACAAAGGCCTGAAAGAGCTCCAAATATCCACTTGCAGATGCTGCAAAAAGACGCTTTCCAAACTGCTCCATGAAAAGGAAGGTTCAACTCTGTGAGATGAATGCACACATCTTAAAGAAGTTTCAAAGAATGCTTCTGTCTAGGTTTTATGTGAAGATATTTCCTTTTCCACCATAGGCCTCAAAGCGCTCCAAATGAACACTTGCAGATTCTACAAAAAGAGTGTTTCAAAACTGCTCTTTCAAAAGAAGTGTTCAACTCTGTGAGTTGGATTCATACTTCACAAAGCAGTTTCACAGAACGCTTCTGTTTAGTATTTATGGGAAGATATTCCCGTTTCCAACGAAGGCCTGAAAGGACTCCAAATATCCACTTGCAGATTCTGCAAAAACACAGTTTCAAAACTGCTCTATCAAAAGGAAGGCTTATCTCTCCGAGTTGAATGCACACATCATAAAGAGGTTTCTGAGAATGCTTCTGCCTGGTTTCTAAGTGAAGATATTTCCTTTTCCACCATAGGCCTCAAAGCGCTCCAAATGAACACTTGCAGATTCTACAAAAAGAGTGTTTCAAAACAGCTCTTTCAAAGGAAGTGTTCAACTCTGTGAGTTGGATTCATACTACACAAAGCAGTTTCACAGAACGCTTCTGTTTAGTTTTTATGGGAAGATATTCCCGTTTCCAACGAAGGCCTGAAAGGGCTCCAAATATCCACTTGCAAATTCTGCAAAAATAGAGTTTCAAAACTGCTCTGTCAAAAGGAAGGCTTATCTCTCTGAGTTGAATGCAGACATCATAAAGAGGTTTCTGAGAATGCTTCTGCCTGGTTTATATGTGAAGATATTTCCTTTTCCACCATAGGCCTCAAGGCGCTCCAAATGAACACTTGCAGATTCTACAAAAAGAGTGTTTCATAACTGCTCTAGCAAAGGAAAGGTTCTACTCTGTGAGTTGAACACACACATCACAAAGCAGTTTCTGAGAATGCTTCTGTCCAGTTTTTATTGGAAGATATTCCCGCTTCTAACAAAGGCCTGAAAGAGCTCCAAATATCCACTTGTAGATGCTGCAAAAAGACTCTTTCCAAACTGCTCCATGAAAAGGAAGGTTCAACTCTGTGAGTTGAATGCACACATCATAAAGAAGTTTCAAAGAATGCTTCTGTCTAGGTTTTATGTGAAGATATTTCCTTTTCCACCATAGGCCTCAAAGCGCTCCAAATGAACACTTGCAGATTCTCCAAAAAGAGTGTTTCAAAACTGCTCTTTCAAAAGAAGTGTTCAACTCTGTGAGTTGGATTCACACTTCACAAAGCAGTTTCACAGAACGCTTCTGTTTAGTTTTTATGGGAAGATATTCCCGTTTCCAACGAAGGCCTGAAAGGGCTCCAAATAACCACTTGCAGATTCTGCAGAAACACAGTTTCAAAACTGCTCTATCAAAAGGAAGGCTTATCTCTCCGAGCTGAATGCACACATCAAAAAGTGGTTTCTGAGAATGCTTCTCGCTGGTTTATAAGTGAAGATATTTACTTTTCCACTATAGGCCTCAAAGCGCTCCAAATGAACACTTGCAGATTCTACAAAAAGAGTGTTTCAAAACAGCTCTTTCAAAGGAAGTGTTCAACTCTGTGAGTTGGATTCATACTACACAAAGCAGTTTCACAGAACGCTTCTCTTTAGTTTTTATGGGAAGATATTCCCGTTTCCAACGAAGGCCTGAAAGGGCTCCAAATATCCACTTGCAGATTCTGCAAAAATAGAGTTTCAAAACTGCTCTGTTAAAAGGAAGGCTTATCTCTCTGAGTTGAATGCAGACATCATAAAGAGGTTTCTGAGAATGCTTCTGCCTGGTTTATATGTGAAGATATTTCCTTTTCCACCATAGGCCTCAAAGCGCTCCAAACGAACACTTGCAGATTCTACAAAAGGAGTGTTTCATAACTACTCTAGCAAAGGAAAGGTTCAACTCTGTGAGTTGAACACACACATCACAAAGCAGTTTCTGAGAATGCTTCTGTCCAGTTTTTATTGGAAGATATTCCCGCTTCTAACAAAGGCCTGAAAGAGCTCCAAATATCCACTTGCAGTTGCTGCAAAAAGACTCTTTCCAAACTGCTCCATGAAAAGGAAGGTTCAACTCTGTGAGATGAATGCACACATCATAAAGAAGTTTCAAAGAATGCTTCTGTCTAGGTTTTATGTGAAGATATTTCCTTTTCCACCATAGGCCTCAAAGCGCTCCAAATGAACACTTGCAGATTCTACAAAAAGAGTGTTTCAAAACTGCTCTTTCAAAAGAAGTGTTCAACTCTGTGAGTTGGATTCATACTTCACAAAGCAGTTTCACAGAACGCTTCTGTTTAGTATTTATGGGAAGATATTCCCGTTTCCAACGAAGGCCTGAAAGGAGTCCAAATATCCACTTGCAGATTCTGCAAAAACACAGTTTCAAAACTGCTCTATCAAAAGGAAGGCTTATCTCTCCGAGCTGAATGCACACATCATAAAGAGGTTTCTGAGAATGCTTCTCCCTGGTTTATAAGTGAAGATATTTCCTTTTACACTATAGGCCTCAAAGCGCTCCAAATGAACACTTGCAGATTCTACAAAAAGAGTGTTTCAAAACAGCTCTTTCAAAGGAAGTGTTCAACTCTGTGAGTTGGATTCATACTTCACAAAGCAGTTTCACAGAACGCTTCTCTTTAGTTTTTATGGGAAGATATTCCCGTTTCCAACGAAGGCCTGAAAGTTCTCCAAATATCCACTTGCAGATTCTGCAAAAATAGAGTTTCAAAACTGCTCTGTTAAAAGGAAGGCTTATCTCTCTGAGTTGAATGCAGACATCATAAAGAGGTTTCTGAGAATGCTTCTGCCTGGTTTATATGTGAAGATATTTCCTTTTCCACCATAGGCCTCAAAGCGCTCCAAATGAACACTTGCAGATTCTACAAAAGGAGTGTTTCATAACTGCTCTAGCAAAGGAAAGGTTCAACTCTGTGAGTTGAACACACACATCACAAAGCAGTTTCTGAGAATGCTTCTGTCCAGTTTTTATTGGAAGATATTCCCGCTTCTAACAAAGGCCTGAAAGAGCTCCAAATATTCACTTGCAGATGCTGCAAAAACACTCTTTCCAAACTGCTCCATGAAAAGGAAAGTTCAACTCTGTGAGATGAATGCACACATCATAAAGAAGTTTCAAAGAATGCTTCTGTCTAGGTTTTATGTGAAGATATTTCCTTTTCCACCATAGGCCTCAAAGCGCTCCAAATGAACACTTGCAGATTCTACAAAAAGAGTGTTTCAAAACTGCTCTTTCAAAAGAAGTGTTCAACTCTGTGAGTTGGATTCATACTTCACAAAGCAGTTTCACAGAACGCTTCTGTTTAGTATTTATGGGAAGATATTCCCGTTTCCAACGAAGGCCTGAAAGGACTCCAAATATCCACTTGCAGATTCTGCAGAAACACAGTTTCAAAACTGCTCTATCAAAAGGAAGGCTTATCTCTCCGAGTTGAATGCACACATCATAAAGAGGTTTCTGAGAATGCTTCTGCCTGGTTTATAAGTGAAGATATTTCCTTTTCCACCATAGGCCTCAAAGCGCTCCAAATGAACACTTGCAGATTCTACAAAAAGAGTGTTTCAAAACAGCTCTTTCAAAGGAAGTGTTCAACTCTGTGAGTTGGATTCATACTACACAAAGCAGTTTCACAGAACGCTTCTGTTTAGTTTTTATGGGAAGATATTCCCGTTTCCAACGAAGGCCTAAAAGGGCTCCAAATATCCACTTGCAAATTCTGCAAAAATAGAGTTTCAAAACTGCTCTGTCAAAAGGAAGGCTTATCTCTCTGAGTTGAATGCAGACATCATAAAGAGGTTTCTGAGAATGCTTCTGCCTGGTTTATATGTGAAGATATTTCCTTTTCCACCATAGGCCTCAAGGCGCTCCAAATGAACACTTGCAGATTCTACAAAAAGAGTGTTTCATAACTGCTCTAGCAAAGGAAAGGTTCAACTCTGTGAGTTGAACACACACATCACAAAGCAGTTTCTGAGAATGCTTCTGTCCAGTTTTTATTGGAAGATATTCCCGCTTCTAACAAAGGCCTGAAAGAGCTCCAAATATCCACTTGTAGATGCTGCAAAAAGACTCTTTCCAAACTGCTCCATGAAAAGGAAGGTTCAACTCTGTGAGTTGAATGCACACATCATAAAGAAGTTTCAAAGAATGCTTCTGTCTAGGTTTTATGTGAAGATATTTCCTTTTCCACCATAGGCCTCAAAGCGCTCCAAATGAACACTTGCAGATTCTACAAAAAGAGTGTTTCAAAACTGCTCTTTCAAAAGAAGTGTTCAACTCTGTGAGTTGGATTCACACTTCACAAAGCAGTTTCACAGAACGCTTCTGTTTAGTTTTTATGGGAAGATATTCCCGTTTCCAACGAAGGCCTGAAAGGGCTCCAAATAACCACTTGCAGATTCTGCAGAAACACAGTTTCAAAACTGCTCTATCAAAAGGAAGGCTTATCTCTCCGAGCTGAATGCACACATCATAAAGTGGTTTCTGAGAATGCTTCTCGCTGGTTTATAAGTGAAGATATTTCCTTTTCCACTGTAGGCCTCAAAGCGCTCCAAATGAACACTTGCAGATTCTACAAAAAGAGTGTTTCAAAACAGCTCTTTCAAAGGAAGTGTTCAACTCTGTGAGTTGGATTCATACTACACAAAGCAGTTTCACAGAACGCTTCTCTTTAGTTTTTATGGGAAGATATTCCCGTTTCCAACGAAGGCCTGAAAGGGCTCCAAATATCCACTTGCAGATTCTGCAAAAATAGAGTTTCAAAACTGCTCTGTTAAAAGGAAGGCTTATCTCTCTAAGTTGAATGCAGACATCATAAAGAGGTTTCTGAGAATGCTTCTGCCTGGTTTATATGTGAAGATATTTCCTTTTCCACCATAGGCCTCAAAGCGCTCCAAATGAACACTTGCAGATTCTACAAAAGGAGTGTTTCATAACTGCTCTAGCAAAGGAAAGGTTCAACTCTGTGAGTTGAACACACACATCACAAAGCAGTTTCTGAGAATGCTTCTGTCCAGTTTTTATTGGAAGATATTCCCGCTTCTAACAAAGGCCTGAAAGAGCTCCAAATATCCACTTGCAGATGCTGCAAAAAGACTCTTTCCAAACTGCTCCATGAAAAGGAAGGTTCAACTCTGTGAGATGAATGCACACATCATAAAGAAGTTTCAAAGAATGCTTCTGTCTAGGTTTTATGTGAAGATATTTCCTTTTCCACCATAGGCCTCAAAGCGCTCCAAATGAACACTTGCAGATTCTACAAAAAGAGTGTTTCAAAACTGCTCCTTCAAAAGAAGTGTTCAACTCTGTGAGTTGGATTCATACTTCACAAAGCAGTTTCACAGAACGCTTCTGTTTAGTATTTATGGGAAGATATTCCCGTTTCCAACGAAGGCCTGAAAGGACTCCAAATATCCACTTGCAGATTCTGCAAAAACACAGTTTCAAAACTGCTCTATCAAAAGGAAGGCTTATCTCTCCGAGTTGAATGCACACATCATAAAGAGGTTTCTGAGAATGCTTCTGCCTGGTTTATAAGTGAAGATATTTCCTTTTCCACCATAGGCCTCAAAGCGCTCCAAATGAACACTTGCAGATTCTACAAAAAGAGTGTTTCAAAACAGCTCTTTCAAAGGAAGTGTTCAACTCTGTGAGTTGGATTCATACTACACAAAGCAGTTTCACAGAACGCTTCTGTTTAGTTTTTATGGGAAGATATTCCCATTTCCAACGAAGGCCTGAAAGGACTCCAAGTATCCACTTGCTAATTCTGCAAAAATAGAGTTTCAAAACTGCTCTATCAAAAGGTAGGCTTATCTCTCTGAGTTGAATGCAGACATCATAAAGAGGTTTCTGAGAATGCTTCTGCCTGGTTTATATGTGAAGATATTTCCTTTTCCACCATAGGCCTCAAGGCGCTCCAAATGAACACTTGCAGATTCTACAAAAAGAGTGTTTCATAACTGCTCTAGCAAAGGAAAGGTTCAACTCTGTGAGTTGAACACACACATCACAAAGCAGTTTCTGAGAATGCTTCTGTCCAGTTTTTATTGGAAGATATTCCCGCTTCTAACAAAGGCCTGAAAGAGCTCCAAATATCCACTTGTAGATGCTGCAAAAAGACTCTTTCCAAACTGCTCCATGAAAAGGAAGGTTCAACTCTGTGAGTTGAATGCACACATCATAAAGAAGTTTCAAAGAATGCTTCTGTCTAGGTTTTATGTGAAGATATTTCCTTTTCCACCATAGGCCTCAAAGCGCTCCAAATGAACACTTGCAGATTCTACAAAAAGAGTGTTTCAAAACTGCTCTTTCAAAAGAAGTGTTCAACTCTGTGAGTTGGATTCACACTTCACAAAGCAGTTTCACAGAACGCTTCTGTTTAGTTTTTCTGGGAAGATATTCCCGTTTCCAACGAAGGCCTGAAAGGGCTCCAAATATCCACTTGCAGATTCTGCAGAAACACAGTTTCAAAACTGCTCTATCAAAAGGAAGGCTTATCTCTCCGAGCTGAATGCACACATCATAAAGTGGTTTCTGAGAATGCTTCTCGCTGGTTTATAAGTGAAGATATTTCCTTTTCCACTATAGGCCTCAAAGCGCTCCAAATGAACACTTGCAGATTCTACAAAAAGAGTGTTTCAAAACTGCTCTTTGAAAAGAAGTGTTCAACTCTGTGAGTTGGATTCATACTTCACAAAGCAGTTTCACAGAACGCTTCTGTTTAGTATTTATGGGAAGATATTCCCGTTTCCAACGAAGGCCTGAAAGGACTCCAAATATCCACTTGCAGATTCTGCAAAAACACAGTTTCAAAACTGCTCTATCAAAAGGAAGGCTTATCTCTCCGAGTTGAATGCACACATCATAAAGAGGTTTCTGAGAATGCTTCTGCCTGGTTTATAAGTGAAGCTATTTAGTTTTCCACCATAGGCCTCAAAGCGCTCCAAATGAACACTTGCAGATTCTACAAAAAGAGTGTTTCAAAACAGCCCTTTCAAAGGAAGTGTTCAACTCTGTGAGTTGGATTCATACTACACAAAGCAGTTTCACAGAACGCTTCTCTTTAGTTTTTATGGGAAGATATTCCCGTTTCCAACGAAGGCCTGAAAGGGCTCCAAATATCCACTTGCAGATTCTGCAAAAATAGAGTTTCAAAACTGCTCTGTTAAAAGGAAGGCTTATCTCCCTGAGTTGAATGCAGACATCATAAAGAGGTTTCTGAGAATGCTTCTGCCTGGTTTATATGTGAAGATATTTCCTTTTCCACCATAGGCCTCAAAGCGCTCCAAATGAACACTTGCAGATTCTACAAAAGGAGTGTTTCATAACTGCTCTAGCAAAGGAAAGGTTCAACTCTGTGAGTTGAACACACACATCACAAAGCAGTTTCTGAGAATGCTTCTGTCCAGTTTTTATTGGAAGATATTCCCGCTTCTAACAAAGGCCTGAAAGAGCTCCAAATATCCACTTGCAGATGCTGCAAAAAGACGCTTTCCAAACTGCTCCATGAAAAGGAAGGTTCAACTCTGTGAGATGAATGCACACATCTTAAAGAAGTTTCAAAGAATGCTTCTGTCTAGGTTTTATGTGAAGATATTTCCTTTTCCACCATAGGCCTCAAAGCGCTCCAAATGAACACTTGCAGATTCTACAAAAAGAGTGTTTCAAAACTGCTCTTTCAAAAGAAGTGTTCAACTCTGTGAGTTGGATTCATACTTCACAAAGCAGTTTCACAGAACGCTTCTGTTTAGTATTTATGGGAAGATATTCCCGTTTCCAACGAAGGCCTGAAAGGACTCCAAATATCCACTTGCAGATTCTGCAAAAACACAGTTTCAAAACTGCTCTATCAAAAGGAAGGCTTATCTCTCCGAGTTGAATGCACACATCATAAAGAGGTTTCTGAGAATGCTTCTGCCTGGTTTATAAGTGAAGATATTTCCTTTTCCACCATAGGCCTCAAAGCGCTCCAAATGAACACTTGCAGATTCTACAAAAAGAGTGTTTCAAAACAGCTCTTTCAAAGGAAGTGTTCAACTCTGTGAGTTGGATTCATACTACACAAAGCAGTTTCACAGAACGCTTCTGTTTAGTTTTTATGGGAAGATATTCCCGTTTCCAACGAAGGCCTGAAAGGGCTCCAAATATCCACTTGCAAATTCTGCAAAAATAGAGTTTCAAAACTGCTCTGTCAAAAGGAAGGCTTATCTCTCTGAGTTGAATGCAGACATCATAAAGAGGTTTCTGAGAATGCTTCTGCCTGGTTTATATGTGAAGATATTTCCTTTTCCACCATAGGCCTCAAGGCGCTCCAAATGAACACTAGCAGATTCTACAAAAAGAGTGTTTCATAACTGCTCTAGCAAAGGAAAGGTTCAACTCTGTGAGTTGAACACACACATCACAAAGCAGTTTCTGAGAATGCTTCTGTCCAGTTTTTATTGGAAGATATTCCCGCTTCTAACAAAGGCCTGAAAGAGCTCCAAATATCCACTTGTAGATGCTGCAAAAAGACTCTTTCCAAACTGCTCCACGAAAAGGAAGGCTCAACTCTGTGAGTTGAATGCACACATCATAAAGAAGTTTCAAAGAATGCTTCTGTCTAGGTTTTATGTGAAGATATTTCCTTTTCCACCATAGGCCTCAAAGCGCTCCAAATGAACACTTGCAGATTCTACAAAAAGAGTGTTTCAAAACTGCTCTTTCAAAAGAAGTGTTCAACTCTGTGAGTTGGATTCATACTTCACAAAGCAGTTTCACAGAACGCTTCTGTTTAGTTTTTATGGGAAGATATTCCCGTTTCCAACGAAGGCCTGAAAGGGCTCCAAATATCCACTTGCAAATTCTGCAAAAATAGAGTTTCAAAACTGCTCGGTCAAAAGGAAGGCTTATCTCTCTGAGTTGAATGCAGACATCATAAAGCGGTTTCTGAGAATGCTTCTGCCTGGTTTATATGTGAAGATATTTCCTTTTCCACCATAGGCCTCAAAGCGCTCCAAATGAACACTTGCAGATTCTACAAAAAGAGTGTTTCATAACTGCTCTAGCAAAGGAAAGGTTCAACTCTGTGAGTTGAACACACACATCACAAAGCAGTTTCTGAGAATGCTTCTGTCCAGTTTTTATTGGAAGATATTCCCGCTTCTAACAAAGGCCTGAAAGAGCTACAAATATCCACTTGTAGATGCTGCAAAAAGACTCTTTCCAAACTGCTCCATGAAAAGGAAGGTTCAACTCTGTGAGTTGAATGCACACATCATAAAGAAGTTTCAAAGAATGCTTCTGTCTAGGTTTTATGTGAAGATATTTCCTTTTCCACCATAGGCTTCAAAGCGCTCCAAATGAACACTTGCAGATTCTACAAAAAGAGTGTTTCAAAACTGCTCTTTCAAAAGAAGTGTTCAACTCTGTGAGTTGGATTCATACTTCACAAAGCAGTTTCACAGAACGCTTCTGTTTAGTATTTATGGGAAGATATTCCCGTTTCCAACGAAGGCCTGAAAGGACTCCAAATATCCACTTGCAGATTCTGCAAAAACACAGTTTCAAAACTGCTCTATCAAAAGGAAGGCTTATCTCTCCGAGTTGAATGCACACATCATAAAGAGGTTTCTGAGAATGCTTCTGCCTGGTTTATAAGTGAAGATATTTCCTTTTCCACCATAGGCCTCAAAGCGCTCCAAATGAACACTTGCAGATTCTACAAAAAGAGTGTTTCAAAACAGCCCTTTCAAAGGAAGTGTTCAACTCTGTGAGTTGGATTCATACTACACAAAGCAGTTTCACAGAACGCTTCTGTTTAGTTTTTATGGGAAGATATTCCCGTTTCCAACGAAGGCCTGAAAGGGCTCCAAATATCCACTTGCAAATTCTGCAAAAATAGAGTTTCAAAACTGCTCTGTCAAAAGGAAGGCTTATCTCTCTGAGTTGAATGCAGACATCATAAAGAGGTTTCTGAGAATGCTTCTGCCTGGTTTATATGTGAAGATATTTCCTTTTCCACCATAGGCCTCAAAGCGCTCCAAATGAACACTTGCAGATTCTACAAAAAGAGTGTTTCATAACTGCTCTAGCAAAGGAAAGGTTCAACTCTGTGAGTTGAACACACACATCACAAAGCAGTTTCTGAGAATGCTTCTGTCCAGTTTTTATTGGAAGATATTCCTGCTTCTAACAAAGGCCTGAAAGAGCTCCAAATATCCACTTGTAGATGCTGCAAAAATACTCTTTCCAAACTGCTCCATGAAAAGGAAGGTTCAACTCTGTGAGTTGAATGCACACATCATAAAGAAGTTTCAAAGAATGCTTCTGTCTAGGTTTTATGTGAAGATATTTCCTTTTCCACCATAGGCTTCAAAGCGCTGAAAATGAACATTTGCAGATTCTACAAAAAGAGTGTTTCAAAACTGCTCTTTCAAAAGAAGTGTTCAACTCTGTGAGTTGGATTCATACTTCACAAAACAGTTTCACAGAACGCTTCTGTTTAGTTTTTATGGGAAGATATTCCCGTTTCCAACGAAGGCCTGAAAGGGCTCCAATTATCCACTTGCAGATTCTGCAAAAACACAGTTTCAAAACTGCTCTATCAAAAGGAAGGCTTATCTCTCCGAGTTGAATGCACACATCATAAAGAGGTTTCTGAGAATGCTTCTGCCTGGTTTATAAGTGAAGATATTTCCTTTTCCAACATAGGCCTCAAAGCGCTCCAAATGAACTCTTGCAGATTCTACAAAAAGAGTGTTTCAAAACAGCTCTTTCAAAGGAAGTGTTCAACTCTGTGAGTTGGATTCATACTACACAAAGCAGTTTCACAGAACGCTTCTCTTTAGTTTTTATGGGAAGATATTCCCGTTTCCAACGAAGGCCTGAAAGGGCTCCAAATATCCACTTGCAGATTCTGCAAAAATAGAGTTTCAAAACTGCTCTGTTAAAAGGAAGGCTTATCTCTCTGAGTTGAATGCAGACATCATAAAGAGGTTTCTGAGAATGCTTCTGCCTGGTTTATATGTGAAGATATTTCCTTTTCCACCATAGGCCTCAAAGCGCTCCAAATGAACACTTGCAGATTCTACAAAAGGAGTGTTTCATAACTGCTCTAGCAAAGGAAAGGTTCAACTCTGTGAGTTGAACACACACATCACAAAGCAGTTTGTGAGAATGCTTCTGTCCAGTTTTTATTGGAAGATATTCCCGCTTCTAACAAAGGCCTGAAAGAGCTCCAAATATCCACTTGCAGATGCTGCAAAAAGAGTCTTTCCAAACTGCTCCATGAAAAGGAAGGTTCAACTCTGTGAGATGAATGCACACATCATAAAGAAGTTTCAAAGAATGCTTCTGTCTAGGTTTTATGTGAAGATATTTCCTTTTCCAC
Organism: Pongo pygmaeus; assembly: GCF_028885625.2. NCBI lineage: Eukaryota > Metazoa > Chordata > Mammalia > Primates > Hominidae > Pongo > Pongo pygmaeus. Next base: position 25,890,427 of record NC_085930.1, read on the forward strand.
CATAGGCCTCAAAGCGCTCCAAATGAACACTTGCAGATTCTACAAAAAGAGTGTTTCAAAACTGCTCTTTCAAAAGAAGTGTTCAACTCTGTGAGTTGGATTCATACTTCACAAAGCAGTTTCACAGAACTCTTCTGTTTAGTATTTATGGGAAGATATTCCCGTTTCCAACGAAGGCCTGAAAGGACTCCAAATATCCACTTGCAGATTCTGCAAAAACACAGTTTCAAAACTGCTCTATCAAAAGGATGGCTTATCTCTCCGAGTTGAATGCAGACATCATAAAGAGGTTTCTGAGAATGCTTCTGCCTGGTTTATATGTGAAGATATTTCCTTTTCCACCATAGGCCTCAAGGCGCTCCAAATGAACACTTGCAGATTCTACAAAAAGAGTGTTTCATAACTGCTCTAGCAAAGGAAAGGTTCAACTCTGTGAGTTGAACACACACATCACAAAGCAGTTTCTGAGAATGCTTCTGTCCAGTTTTTATTGGAAGATATTCCCGCTTCTAACAAAGGCCTGAAAGAGCTCCAAATATCCACTTGTAGATGCTGCAAAAAGACTCTTTCCAAACTGCTCCATGAAAAGGAAGGTTCAACTCTGTGAGTTGAATGCACACATCATAAAGAAGTTTCAAAGAATGCTTCTGTCTAGGTTTTATGTGAAGATATTTCCTTTTCTACCATAGGCCTCCAAGCGCTCCAAATGAACACTTGCAGATTCTACAAAAAGAGTGTTTCAAAACTGCTCTTTCAAAAGAAGTGTTCAACTCTGTGAGTTGGATTCACACTTCACAAAGCAGTTTCACAGAACGCTTCTGTTTAGTTTTTCTGGGAAGATATTCCCGTTTCCAACGAAGGCCTGAAAGGGCTCCAAATAACCACTTGCAGATTCTGCAGAAACACAGTTTCAAAACTGCTCTATCAAAAGGAAGGCTTATCTCTCCGAGCTGAATGCACACATCATAAAGTGGTTTCTGAGAATGCTTCTCGCTGGTTTATAAGTGAAGATATTTCCTTTTCCACTATTGGCCTCAAAGCGCTCCAAATGAACACTTGCAGATTCTACAAAAAGAGTGTTTCAAAACTGCTCTTTCAAAAGAAGTGTTCAACTCTGTGAGTTGGATTCATACTTCACAAAGCAGTTTCACAGAACGCTTCTGTTTAGTATTTATGGGAAGATATTCCCGTTTCCAACGAAGGCCTGAAAGGACTCCAAATATCCATTTGCAGATTCTGCAAAAACACAGTTTCAAAACTGCTCTGTCAAAAGGAAGGCTTATCTCTCCGAGTTGAATGCACACATCATAAAGAGGTTTCTGAGAATGCTTCTGCCTGGTTTATAAGTGAAGATATTTAGTTTTCCACCATAGGCCTCAAAGCGCTCCAAATGAACACTTGCAGATTCTACAAAAAGAGTGTTTCAAAACAGCCCTTTCAAAGGAAGTGTTCAACTCTGTGAGTTGGATTCATACTACACAAAGCAGTTTCACAGAACGCTTCTCTTTAGTTTTTATGGGAAGATATTCCCGTTTCCAACGAAGGCCTGAAAGGGCTCCAAATATCCACTTGCAGATTCTGCAAAAATAGAGTTTCAAAACTGCTCTGTTAAAAGGAAGGCTTATCTCTCTGAGTTGAATGCAGACATCATAAAGAGGTTTCTGAGAATGCTTCTGCCTGGTTTATATGTGAAGATATTTCCTTTTCCACCATAGGCCTCAAAGCGCTCCAAATGAACACTTGCAGATTCTACAAAAGGAGTGTTTCATAACTGCTCTAGCAAAGGAAAGGTTCAACTCTGTGAGTTGAACACACACATCACAAAGCAGTTTCTGAGAATGCTTCTGTCCAGTTTTTATTGGAAGATATTCCCGCTTCTAACAAAGGCCTGAAAGAGCTCCAAATATCCACTTGCAGATGCTGCAAAAAGACTCTTTCCAAACTGCTCCATGAAAAGGAAGGTTCAACTCTGTGAGATGAATGCACACATCTTAAAGAAGTTTCAAAGAATGCTTCTGTCTAGGTTTTATGTGAAGATATTTCCTTTTCCACCATAGGCCTCAAAGCGCTCCAAATGAACACTTGCAGATTCTACAAAAAGAGTGTTTCAAAACTGCTCTTTCAAAAGAAGTGTTCAACTCTGTGAGTTGGATTCATACTTCACAAAGCAGTTTCACAGAACGCTTCTGTTTAGTATTTATGGGAAGATATTCCCGTTTCCAACGAAGGCCTGAAAGGACTCCAAATATCCACTTGCAGATTCTGCAAAAACACAGTTTCAAAACTGCTCTATCAAAAGGAAGGCTTATCTCTCCGAGTTGAATGCACACATCATAAAGAGGTTTCTGAGAATGCTTCTGCCTGGTTTATAAGTGAAGATATTTCCTTTTCCACCATAGGCCTCAAAGCGCTCCAAATGAACACTTGCAGATTCTACAAAAAGAGTGTTTCAAAACAGCTCTTTCAAAGGAAGTGTTCAACTCTGTGAGTTGGATTCATACTACACAAAGCAGTTTCACAGAACGCTTCTGTTTAGTTTTTATGGGAAGATATTCCCGTTTCCAACGAAGGCCTGAAAGGGCTCCAAATATCCACTTGCAAATTCTGCAAAAATAGAGTTTCAAAACTGCTCTGTCAAAAGGAAGGCTTATCTCTCTGAGTTGAATGCAGACATCATAAAGAGGTTTCTGAGAATGCTTCTGCCTGGTTTATATGTGAAGATATTTCCTTTTCCACCATAGGCCTCAAGGCGCTCCAAATGAACACTTGCAGATTCTACAAAAAGAGTGTTTCATAACTGCTCTAGCAAAGGAAAGGTTCTACTCTGTGAGTTGAACACACACATCACAAAGCAGTTTCTGAGAATGCTTCTGTCCAGTTTTTATTGGAAGATATTCCCGCTTCTAACAAAGGCCTGAAAGAGCTCCAAATATCCACTTGTAGATGCTGCAAAAAGACTCTTTCCAAACTGCTCCATGAAAAGGAAGGTTCAACTCTGTGAGTTGAATGCACACATCATAAAGAAGTTTCAAAGAATGCTTCTGTCTAGGTTTTATGTGAAGATATTTCCTTTTCCACCATAGGCCTCAAAGCGCTCCAAATGAACACTTGCAGATTCTACAAAAAGAGTGTTTCAAAACTGCTCTTTCAAAAGAAGTGTTCAACTCTGTGAGTTGGATTCACACTTCACAAAGCAGTTTCACAGAACGCTTCTGTTTAGTTTTTATGGGAAGATATTCCCGTTTCCAACGAAGGCCTGAAAGGGCTCCAAATAACCACTTGCAGATTCTGCAGAAACACAGTTTCAAAACTGCTCTATCAAAAGGAAGGCTTATCTCTCCGAGCTGAATGCACACATCATAAAGTGGTTTCTGAGAATGCTTCTCGCTGGTTTATAAGTGAAGATATTTCCTTTTCCACTATAGGCCTCAAAGCGCTCCAAATGAACACTTGCAGATTCTACAAAAAGAGTGTTTCAAAACAGCTCTTTCAAAGGAAGTGTTCAACTCTGTGAGTTGGATTCATACTACACAAAGCAGTTTCACAGAACGCTTCTCTTTAGTTTTTATGGGAAGATATTCCCGTTTCCAACGAAGGCCTGAAAGGGCTCCAAATATCCACTTGCAGATTCTGCAAAAATAGAGTTTCAAAACTGCTCTGTTAAAAGGAAGGCTTATCTCTCTGAGTTGAATGCAGACATCATAAAGAGGTTTCTGAGAATGCTTCTGCCTGGTTTATATGTGAAGATATTTCCTTTTCCACCATAGGCCTCAAAGCGCTCCAAATGAACACTTGCAGATTCTACAAAAGGAGTGTTTCATAACTGCTCTAGCAAAGGAAAGGTTCAACTCTGTGAGTTGAACACACACATCACAAAGCAGTTTCTGAGAATGCTTCTGTCCAGTTTTTATTGGAAGATATTCCCGCTTCTAACAAAGGCCTGAAAGAGCTCCAAATATCCACTTGCAGATGCTGCAAAAAGAGTCTTTCCAAACTGCTCCATGAAAAGGAAGGTTCAACTCTGTGAGATGAATGCACACATCATAAAGAAGTTTCAAAGAATGCTTCTGTCTAGGTTTTATGTGAAGATATTTCCTTTTCCACCATAGGCCTCAAAGCGCTCCAAATGAACACTTGCAGATTCTACAAAAAGAGTGTTTCAAAACTGCTCTTTCAAAAGAAGTGTTCAACTCTGTGAGTTGGATTCATACTTCACAAAGCAGTTTCACAGAACGCTTCTGTTTAGTATTTATGGGAAGATATTCCCGTTTCCAACGAAGGCCTGAAAGGACTCCAAATATCCACTTGCAGATTCTGCAAAAACACAGTTTCAAAACTGCTCTATCAAAAGGAAGGCTTATCTCTCCGAGTTGAATGCACACATCATAAAGAGGTTTCTGAGAATGCTTCTGCCTGGTTTATAAGTGAAGATATTTCCTTTTCCACCATAGGCCTCAAAGCGCTCCAAATGAACACTTGCAGATTCTACAAAAAGAGTGTTTCAAAACAGCTCTTTCAAAGGAAGTGTTCAACTCTGTGAGTTGGATTCATACTACACAAAGCAGTTTCACAGAACGCTTCTGTTTAGTTTTTATGGGAAGATATTCCCGTTTCCAACGAAGGCCTGAAAGGGCTCCAAATATCCACTTGCAAATTCTGCAAAAATAGAGTTTCAAAACTGCTCTGTCAAAAGGAAGGCTTATCTCTCTGAGTTGAATGCAGACATCATAAAGAGGTTTCTGAGAATGCTTCTGCCTGGTTTATATGTGAAGATATTTCCTTTTCCACCATAGGCCTCAAGGCGCTCCAAATGAACACTAGCAGATTCTACAAAAAGAGTGTTTCATAACTGCTCTAGCAAAGGAAATGTTCAACTCTGTGAGTTGAACACACACATCACAAAGCAGTTTCTGAGAATGCTTCTGTCCAGTTTTTATTGGAAGATATTCCCGCTTCTAACAAAGGCCTGAAAGAGCTCCAAATATCCACTTGCAGATGCTGCAAAAAGACTCTTTCCAAACTGCTCCATGAAAAGGAAGGTTCAACTCTGTGAGATGAATGCACACATCATAAAGAAGTTTCAAAGAATGCTTCTGTCTAGGTTTTATGTGAAGATATTTCCTTTTCCACCATAGGCCTCAAAGCGCTCCAAATGAACACTTGCAGATTCTACAAAAAGAGTGTTTCAAAACTGCTCTTTCAAAAGAAGTGTTCAACTCTGTGAGTTGGATTCATACTTCACAAAGCAGTTTCACAGAACGCTTCTGTTTAGTATTTATGGGAAGATATTCCCGTTTCCAACGAAGGCCTGAAAGGACTCCAAATATCCACTTGCAGATTCTGCAAAAACACAGTTTCAAAACTGCTCTATCAAAAGGAAGGCTTATCTCTCCGAGTTGAATGCACACATCATAAAGAGGTTTCTGAGAATGCTTCTGCCTGGTTTATAAGTGAAGATATTTCCTTTTCCACCATAGGCCTCAAAGCGCTCCAAATGAACACTTGCAGATTCTACAAAAAGAGTGTTTCAAAACAGCTCTTTCAAAGGAAGTGTTCAACTCTGTGAGTTGGATTCATACTACACAAAGCAGTTTCACAGAACGCTTCTGTTTAGTTTTTATGGGAAGATATTCCCGTTTCCAACGAAGGCCTGAAAGGGCTCCAAATATCCACTTGCAAATTCTGCAAAAATAGAGTTTCAAAACTGCTCTGTCAAAAGGAAGGCTTATCTCTCTGAGTTGAATGCAGACATCATAAAGAGGTTTCTGAGAATGCTTCTGCCTGGTTTATATGTGAAGATATTTCCTTTTCCACCATAGGCCTCAAGGCGCTCCAAATGAACACTTGCAGATTCTACAAAAAGAGTGTTTCATAACTGCTCTAGCAAAGGAAAGGTTCTACTCTGTGAGTTGAACACACACATCACAAAGCAGTTTCTGAGAATGCTTCTGTCCAGTTTTTATTGGAAGATATTCCCGCTTCTAACAAAGGCCTGAAAGAGCTCCAAATATCCACTTGTAGATGCTGCAAAAAGACTCTTTCCAAACTGCTCCATGAAAAGGAAGGTTCAACTCTGTGAGTTGAATGCACACATCATAAAGAAGTTTCAAAGAATGCTTCTGTCTAGGTTTTATGTGAAGATATTTCCTTTTCCACCATAGGCCTCAAAGCGCTCCAAATGAACACTTGCAGATTCTACAAAAAGAGTGTTTCAAAACTGCTCTTTCAAAAGAAGTGTTCAACTCTGTGAGTTGGATTCATACTTCACAAAGCAGTTTCACAGAACGCTTCTGCTTAGTTTTTATGGGAAGATATTCCCGTTTCCAACGAAGGCCTGAAAGGGCTCCAAATAACCACTTGCAGATTCTGCAGAAACACAGTTTCAAAACTGCTCTATCAAAAGGAAGGCTTATCTCTCCGAGCTGAATGCACACATCATAAAGAGGTTTCTGAGAATGCTTCTCCCTGGTTTATAAGTGAAGATATTTCCTTTTCCACTGTAGGCCTCAAAGCGCTCCAAATGAACACTTGCAGATTCTACAAAAAGAGTGTTTCAAAACAGCTCTTTCAAAGGAAGTGTTCAACTCTGTGAGTTGGATTCATACTACACAAAGCAGTTTCACAGAACGCTTCTCTTTAGTTTTTATGGGAAGATATTCCCGTTTCCAACGAAGGCCTGAAAGGGCTCCAAATATCCACTTGCAGATTCTGCAAAAATAGAGTTTCAAAACTGCTCTGTTAAAAGGAAGGCTTATCTCTCTGAGTTGAATGCAGACATCATAAAGAGGTTTCTGAGAATGCTTCTGCCTGGTTTATATGTGAAGATATTTCCTTTTCCACCATAGGCCTCAAAGCGCTCCAAATGAACACTTGCAGATTCTACAAAAGGAGTGTTTCATAACTGCTCTAGCAAAGGAAAGGTTCAACTCTGTGAGTTGAACACACACATCACAAAGCAGTTTCTGAGAATGCTTCTGTCCAGTTTTTATTGGAAGATATTCCCGCTTCTAACAAAGGCCTGAAAGAGCTCCAAATATCCACTTGCAGATGCTGCAAAAAGACGCTTTCCAAACTGCTCCATGAAAAGGAAGGTTCAACTCTGTGAGATGAATGCACACATCTTAAAGAAGTTTCAAAGAATGCTTCTGTCTAGGTTTTATGTGAAGATATTTCCTTTTCCACCATAGGCCTCAAAGCGCTCCAAATGAACACTTGCAGATTCTACAAAAAGAGTGTTTCAAAACTGCTCTTTCAAAAGAAGTGTTCAACTCTGTGAGTTGGATTCATACTTCACAAAGCAGTTTCACAGAACGCTTCTGTTTAGTATTTATGGGAAGATATTCCCGTTTCCAACGAAGGCCTGAAAGGACTCCAAATATCCACTTGCAGATTCTGCAAAAACACAGTTTCAAAACTGCTCTATCAAAAGGAAGGCTTATCTCTCCGAGTTGAATGCACACATCATAAAGAGGTTTCTGAGAATGCTTCTGCCTGGTTTATAAGTGAAGATATTTCCTTTTCCACCATAGGCCTCAAAGCGCTCCAAATGAACACTTGCAGATTCTACAAAAAGAGTGTTTCAAAACAGCTCTTTCAAAGGAAGTGTTCAACTCTGTGAGTTGGATTCATACTACACAAAGCAGTTTCACAGAACGCTTCTGTTTAGTTTTTATGGGAAGATATTCCCGTTTCCAACGAAGGCCTGAAAGGGCTCCAAATATCCACTTGCAAATTCTGCAAAAATAGAGTTTCAAAACTGCTCTGTCAAAAGGAAGGCTTATCTCTCTGAGTTGAATGCAGACATCATAAAGAGGTTTCTGAGAATGCTTCTGCCTGGTTTATATGTGAAGATATTTCCTTTTCCACCATAGGCCTCAAGGCGCTCCAAATGAACACTTGCAGATTCTACAAAAAGAGTGTTTCATAACTGCTCTAGCAAAGGAAAGGTTCAACTCTGTGAGTTGAACACACACATCACAAAGCAGTTTCTGAGAATGCTTCTGTCCAGTTTTTATTGGAAGATATTCCCGCTTCTAACAAAGGCCTGAAAGAGCTCCAAATATCCACTTGTAGATGCTGCAAAAAGACTCTTTCCAAACTGCTCCATGAAAAGGAAGGTTCAACTCTGTGAGTTGAATGCACACATCATAAAGAAGTTTCAAAGAATGCTTCTGTCTAGGTTTTATGTGAAGATATTTCCTTTTCCACCATAGGCCTCAAAGCGCTCCAAATGAACACTTGCAGATTCTACAAAAAGAGTGTTTCAAAACTGCTCTTTCAAAAGAAGTGTTCAACTCTGTGAGTTGGATTCACACTTCACAAAGCAGTTTCACAGAACGCTTCTGTTTAGTTTTTCTGGGAAGATATTCCCGTTTCCAACGAAGGCCTGAAAGGGCTCCAAATAACCACTTGCAGATTCTGCAGAAACACAGTTTCAAAACTGCTCTATCAAAAGGAAGGCTTATCTCTCCGAGCTGAATGCACACATCATAAAGTGGTTTCTGAGAATGCTTCTCGCTGGTTTATAAGTGAAGATATTTCCTTTTCCACTATAGGCCTCAAAGCGCTCCAAATGAACACTTGCAGATTCTACAAAAAGAGTGTTTCAAAACTGCTCTTTGAAAAGAAGTGTTCAACTCTGTGAGTTGGATTCATACTTCACAAAGCAGTTTCACAGAACGCTTCTGTTTAGTATTTATGGGAAGATATTCCCGTTTCCAACGAAGGCCTGAAAGGACTCCAAATATCCATTTGCAGATTCTGCAAAAACACAGTTTCAAAACTGCTCTATCAAAAGGAAGGCTTATCTCTCCGAGTTGAATGCACACATCATAAAGAGGTTTCTGAGAATGCTTCTGCCTGGTTTATAAGTGAAGATATTTAGTTTTCCACCATAGGCCTCAAAGCGCTCCAAATGAACACTTGCAGATTCTACAAAAAGAGTGTTTCAAAACAGCCCTTTCAAAGGAAGTGTTCAACTCTGTGAGTTGGATTCATACTACACAAAGCAGTTTCACAGAACGCTTCTCTTTAGTTTTTATGGGAAGATATTCCCGTTTCCAACGAAGGCCTGAAAGGGCTCCAAATATCCACTTGCAGATTCTGCAAAAATAGAGTTTCAAAACTGCTCTGTTAAAAGGAAGGCTTATCTCTCTGAGTTGAATGCAGACATCATAAAGAGGTTTCTGAGAATGCTTCTGCCTGGTTTATATGTGAAGATATTTCCTTTTCCACCATAGGCCTCAAAGCGCTCCAAATGAACACTTGCAGATTCTACAAAAGGAGTGTTTCATAACTGCTCTAGCAAAGGAAAGGTTCAACTCTGTGAGTTGAACACACACATCACAAAGCAGTTTCTGAGAATGCTTCTGTCCAGTTTTTATTGGAAGATATTCCCGCTTCTAACAAAGGCCTGAAAGAGCTCCAAATATCCACTTGCAGATGCTGCAAAAAGACGCTTTCCAAACTGCTCCATGAAAAGGAAGGTTCAACTCTGTGAGATGAATGCACACATCTTAAAGAAGTTTCAAAGAATGCTTCTGTCTAGGTTTTATGTGAAGATATTTCCTTTTCCACCATAGGCCTCAAAGCGCTCCAAATGAACACTTGCAGATTCTACAAAAAGAGTGTTTCAAAACTGCTCTTTCAAAAGAAGTGTTCAACTCTGTGAGTTGGATTCATACTTCACAATGCAGTTTCACAGAACGCTTCTGTTTAGTATTTATGGGAAGATATTCCCGTTTCCAACGAAGGCCTGAAAGGACTCCAAATATCCACTTGCAGATTCTGCAAAAACACAGTTTCAAAACTGCTCTATCAAAAGGAAGGCTTATCTCTCCGAGTTGAATGCACACATCATAAAGAGGTTTCCGAGAATGCTTCTGCCTGGTTTATAAGTGAAGATATTTCCTTTTCCACTATAGGCCTCAAAGCGCTCCAAATGAACACTTGCAGATTCTAAAAAAAGAGTGTTTCAAAACAGCCCTTTCAAAGGAAGTGTTCAACTCTGTGAGTTGGATTCATACTACACAAAGCAGTTTCACAGAACGCTTCTGTTTAGTTTTTATGGGAAGATATTCCCGTTTCCAACGAAGGCCTGAAAGGGCTCCAAATATCCACTTGCAAATTCTGCAAAAATAGAGTTTCAAAACTGCTCTGTCAAAAGGAAGGCTTATCTCTCTGAGTTGAATGCAGACATCATAAAGAGGTTTCTGAGAATGCTTCTGCCTGGTTTATATGTGAAGATATTTCCTTTTCCACCATAGGCCTCAAAGCGCTCCAAATGAACACTTGCAGATTCTACAAAAAGAGTGTTTCATAACTGCTCTAGCAAAGGAAAGGTTCAACTCTGTGAGTTGAACACACACATCACAAAGCAGTTTCTGAGAATGCTTCTGTCCAGTTTTTATTGGAAGATATTCCTGCTTCTAACAAAGGCCTGAAAGAGCTCCAAATATCCACTTGTAGATGCTGCAAAAATACTCTTTCCAAACTGCTCCATGAAAAGGAAGGTTCAACTCTGTGAGTTGAATGCACACATCATAAAGAAGTTTCAAAGAATGCTTCTGTCTAGGTTTTATGTGAAGATATTTCCTTTTCCACCATAGGCTTCAAAGCGCTGAAAATGAACATTTGCAGATTCTACAAAAAGAGTGTTTCAAAACTGCTCTTTCAAAAGAAGTGTTCAACTCTGTGAGTTGGATTCATACTTCACAAAACAGCTTCACAGAACGCTTCTGTTTAGTTTTTATGGGAAGATATTCCCGTTTCCAACGAAGGCCTGAAAGGGCTCCAATTATCCACTTGCAGATTCTGCAAAAACACAGTTTCAAAACTGCTCTATCAAAAGGAAGGCTTATCTCTCCGAGTTGAATGCACACATCATAAAGAGGTTTCTGAGAATGCTTCTGCCTGGTTTATAAGTGAAGATATTTCCTTTTCCAACATAGGCCTCAAAGCGCTCCAAATGAACTCTTGCAGATTCTACAAAAAGAGTGTTTCAAAACAGCTCTTTCAAAGGAAGTGTTCAACTCTGTGAGTTGGATTCATACTACACAAAGCAGTTTCACAGAACGCTTCTGTTTAGTTTTTATGGGAAGATATTCCCGTTTCCAACGAAGGCCTGAAAGGGCTCCAAATATCCACTTGCAAATTCTGCAAAAATAGAGTTTCAAAACTGCTCTGTCAAAAGGAAGGCTTATCTCTCTGAGTTGAATGCAGACATCATAAAGAGGTTTCTGAGAATGCTTCTGCCTGGTTTATATGTGAAGATATTTCCTTTTCCACCATAGGCCTCAAGGCGCTCCAAATGAACACTTGCAGATTCTACAAAAAGAGTGTTTCATAACTGCTCTAGCAAAGGAAAGGTTCAACTCTGTGAGTTGAACACACACATCACAAAGCAGTTTCTGAGAATGCTTCTGTCCAGTTTTTATTGGAAGATATTCCCGCTTCTAACAAAGGCCTGAAAGAGCTCCAAATATCCACTTGTAGATGCTGCAAAAAGACTCTTTCCAAACTGCTCCATGAAAAGGAAGGTTCAACTCTGTGAGTTGAATGCACACATCATAAAGAAGTTTCAAAGAATGCTTCTGTCTAGGTTTTATGTGAAGATATTTCCTTTTCCACCATAGGCCTCAAAGCGCTCCAAATGAACACTTGCAGATTCTACAAAAAGAGTGTTTCAAAACTGCTCTTTCAAAAGAAGTGTTCAACTCTGTGAGTTGGATTCATACTTCACAAAGCAGTTTCACAGAACGCTTCTGTTTAGTTTTTATGGGAAGATATTCCCGTTTCCAACGAAGGCCTGAAAGGGCTCCAAATAACCACTTGCAGATTCTGCAGAAACACAGTTTCAAAACTGCTCTATCAAAAGGAAGGCTTATCTCTCCGAGCTGAATGCACACATCATAAAGAGGTTTCTGAGAATGCTTCTCCCTGGTTTATAAGTGAAGATATTTCCTTTTCCACCATAGGCCTCAAAGCGCTCCAAATGAACACTTGCTGATTCTACAAAAAGAGTGTTTCAAAACAGCTCTTTCAAAGGAAGTGTTCAACTCTGTGAGTTGGATTCATACTACACAAAGCAGTTTCACAGAACGCTTCTGTTTAGTTTTTATGGGAAGATATTCCCGTTTCCAACGAAGGCCTGAAATGGCTCCAAATATCCACTTGCAGATTCTGCAAAAATAGAGTTTCAAAACTGCTCTGTTAAAAGGAAGGCTTATCTCTCTGAGTTGAATGCAGACATCATAAAGAGGTTTCTGAGAATGCTTCTGCCTGGTTTATATGTGAAGATATTTCCTTTTCCACCATAGGCCTCAAAGCGCTCCAAATGAACACTTGCAGATTCTACAAAAGGAGTGTTTCATAACTGCTCTAGCAAAGGAAAGGTTCAACTCTGTGAGTTGAACACACACATCACAAAGCAGTTTGTGAGAATGCTTCTGTCCAGTTTTTATTGGAAGATATTCCCGCTTCTAACAAAGGCCTGAAAGAGCTCCAAATATCCACTTGCAGATGCTGCAAAAAGACTCTTTCCAAACTGCTCCATGAAAAGGAAGGTTCAACTCTGTGAGATGAATGCACACATCATAAAGAAGTTTCAAAGAATGCTTCTGTCTAGGTTTTATGTGAAGATATTTCCTTTTCCACCATAGGCCTCAAAGCGCTCCAAATGAACACTTGCAGATTCTACAAAAAGAGTGTTTCAAAACTGCTCTTTCAAAAGAAGTGTTCAACTCTGTGAGTTGGATTCATACTTCACAAAGCAGTTTCACAGAACGCTTCTGTTTAGTATTTATGGGAAGATATTCCCGTTTCCAACGAAGGCCTGAAAGGACTCCAAATATCCACTTGCAGATTCTGCAAAAACACAGTTTCAAAACTGCTCTATCAAAAGGAAGGCTTATCTCTCCGAGTTGAATGCACACATCATAAAGAGGTTTCTGAGAATGCTTCTGCCTGGTTTATAAGTGAAGATATTTCCTTTTCCACCATAGGCCTCAAAGCGCTCCAAATGAACACTTGCAGATTCTACAAAAAGAGTGTTTCAAAACAGCTCTTTCAAAGGAAGTGTTCAACTCTGTGAGTTGGATTCATACTACACAAAGCAGTTTCACAGAACGCTTCTGTTTAGTTTTTATGGGAAGATATTCCCGTTTCCAACGAAGGCCTGAAAGGGCTCCAAATATCCACTTGCAAATTCTGCAAAAATAGAGTTTCAAAACTGCTCTGTCAAAAGGAAGGCTTATCTCTCTGAGTTGAATGCAGACATCACAAAGAGGTTTCTGAGAATGCTTCTGCCTGGTTTATATGTGAAGATATTTCCTTTTCCACCATAGGCCTCAAGGCGCTCCAAATGAACACTTGCAGATTCTACAAAAAGAGTGTTTCATAACTGCTCTAGCAAAGGAAAGGTTCAACTCTGTGAGTTGAACACACACATCACAAAGCAGTTTCTGAGAATGCTTCTGTCCAGTTTTTATTGGAAGATATTCCCGCTTCTAACAAAGGCCTGAAAGAGCTCCAAATATCCACTTGTAGATGCTGCAAAAAGACTCTTTCCAAACTGCTCCATGAAAAGGAAGGTTCAACTCTGTGAGTTGAATGCACACATCATAAAGAAGTTTCAAAGAATGCTTCTGTCTAGGTTTTATGTGAAGATATTTCCTTTTCCACCATAGGCCTCAAAGCGCTCCAAATGAACACTTGCAGATTCTACAAAAAGAGTGTTTCAAAACTGCTCTTTCAACAGAAGTGTTCAACTCTGTGAGTTGGATTCATACTTCACAAAGCAGTTTCACAGAACGCTTCTGTTTAGTTTTTATGGGAAGATATTCCCGTTTCCAACGAAGGCCTGAAAGGGCTCCAAATAACCACTTGCAGATTCTGCAGAAACACAGTTTCAAAACTGCTCTATCAAAAGGAAGGCTTATCTCTCCGAGCTGAATGCACACATCATAAAGAGGTTTCTGAGAATGCTTCTCCCTGGTTTATAAGTGAAGATATTTCCTTTTCCACTATAGGCCTCAAAGCGCTCCAAATGAACACTTGCAGATTCTACAAAAAGAGTGTTTCAAAACAGCTCTTTCAAAGGAAGTGTTCAACTCTGTGAGTTGGATTCATACTACACAAAGCAGTTTCACAGAACGCTTCTGTTTAGTTTTTATGGGAAGATATTCCCGTTTCCAACGAAGGCCTGAAAGGGCTCCAAATATCCACTTGCAGATTCTGCAAAAATAGAGTTTCAAAACTGCTCTGTGAAAAGGAAGGCTTATCTCTCTGAGTTGAATGCAGACATCATAAAGAGGTTTCTGAGAATGCTTCTGCCTGGTTTATATGTGAAGATATTTCCTTTTCCACCATAGGCCTCAAAGCGCTCCAAATGAACACTTGCAGATTCTACAAAAAGAGTGTTTCATAACTGCTCTAGCAAAGGAAAGGTTCAACTCTGTGAGTTGAACACACACATCACAAAGCAGTTTCTGAGAATGCTTCTGTCCAGTTTTTATTGGAAGATATTCCCGCTTCTAACAAAGGCCTGAAAGAGCTCCAAATATCCACTTGCAGATGCTGCAAAAAGACTCTTTCCAAACTGCTCCATGAAAAGGAAGGTTCAACTCTGTGAGATGAATGCACACATCATAAAGAAGTTTCAAAGAATGCTTCTGTCTAGGTTTTATGTGAAGATATTTCCTTTTCCACCATAGGCCTCAAAGCCCTCCAAATGAACACTTGCAGATTCTACAAAAAGAGTGTTTCAAAACTGCTCTTTCAAAAGAAGTGTTCAACTCTGTGAGTTGGATTCATACTTCACAAAGCAGTTTCACAGAACGCTTCTGTTTAGTATTTATGGGAAGATATTCCCGTTTCCAACGAAGGCCTGAAAGGACTCCAAATATCCACTTGCAGATTCTGCAAAAACACAGTTTCAAAACTGCTCTATCAAAAGGAAGGCTTATCTCTCCGAGTTGAATGCACACATCATAAAGAGGTTTCTGAGAATGCTTCTGCCTGGTTTATAAGTGAAGATATTTCCTTTTCCACCATAGGCCTCAAAGCGCTCCAAATGAACACTTGCAGATTCTACAAAAAGAGTGTTTCAAAACAGCTCTTTCAAAGGAAGTGTTCAACTCTGTGAGTTGGATTCATACTACACAAAGCAGTTTCACAGAACGCTTCTGTTTAGTTTTTATGGGAAGATATTCCCGTTTCCAACGAAGGCCTGAAAGGGCTCCAAGTATCCACTTGCAAATTCTGCAAAAATAGAGTTTCAAAACTGCTCTGTCAAAAGGAAGGCTTATCTCTCTGAGTTGAATGCAGACATCATAAAGAGGTTTCTGAGAATGCTTCTGCCTGGTTTATATGTGAAGATATTTCCTTTTCCACCATAGGCCTCAAGGCGCTCCAAATGAACACTTGCAGATTCTACAAAAAGAGTGTTTCATAACTGCTCTAGCAAAGGAAAGGTTCAACTCTGTGAGTTGAACACACACATCACAAAGCAGTTTCTGAGAATGCTTCTGTCCAGTTTTTATTGGAAGATATTCCCGCTTCTAACAAAGGCCTGAAAGAGCTCCAAATATCCACTTGTAGATGCTGCAAAAAGACTCTTTCCAAACTGCTCCATGAAAAGGAAGGTTCAACTCTGTGAGTTGAATGCACACATCATAAAGAAGTTTCAAAGAATGCTTCTGTCTAGGTTTTATGTGAAGGTATTTCCTTTTCCACCATAGGTCTCAAAGCGCTCCAAATGAACACTTGCAGATTCTACAAAAAGAGTGTTTCAAAACTGCTCTTTCAAAAGAAGTGTTCAACTCTGTGAGTTGGATTCATACTTCACAAAGCAGTTTCACAGAACGCTTCTGTTTAGTATTTATGGGAAGATATTCCCGTTTCCAACGAAGGCCTGAAAGGACTCCAAATATCCACTTGCAGATTCTGCAGAAACACAGTTTCAAAACTGCTCTATCAAAAGGAAGGCTTATCTCTCCGAGCTGAATGCACACATCATAAAGAGGTTTCTGAGAATGCTTCTCCCTGGTTTATAAGTGAAGATATTTCCTTTTCCACTATAGGCCTCAAAGCGCTCCAAATGAACACTTGCAGATTCTACAAAAAGAGTGTTTCAAAACAGCTCTTTCAAAGGAAGTGTTCAACTCTGTGAGTTGGATTCATACTTCACAAAGCAGTTTCACAGAACGCTTCTCTTTAGTTTTTATGGGAAGATATTCCCGTTTCCAACGAAGGCCTGAAAGGGCTCCAAATATCCACTTGCAGATTCTGCAAAAATAGAGTTTCAAGACTGCTCTGTTAAAAGGAAGGCTTATCTCTCTGAGTTGAATGCAGACATCATAAAGAGGTTTCTGAGAATGCTTCTGCCTGGTTTATATGTGAAGATATTTCCTTTTCCACCATAGGCCTCAAAGCGCTCCAAATGAACACTTGCAGATTCTACAAAAGGAGTGTTTCATAACTGCTCTAGCAAAGGAAAGGTTCAACTCTGTGAGTTGAACACACACATCACAAAGCAGTTTCTGAGAATGCTTCTGTCCAGTTTTTATTGGAAGATATTCCCGCTTCTAACAAAGGCCTGAAAGAGCTCCAAATATTCACTTGCAGATGCTGCAAAAAGACTCTTTCCAAACTGCTCCATGAAAAGGAAAGTTCAACTCTGTGAGATGAATGCACACATCATAAAGAAGTTTCAAAGAATGCTTCTGTCTAGGTTTTATGTGAAGATATTTCCTTTTCCACCATAGGCCTCAAAGCGCTCCAAATGAACACTTGCAGATTCTACAAAAAGAGTGTTTCAAAACTGCTCTTTCAAAAGAAGTGTTCAACTCTGTGAGTTGGATTCATACTTCACAAAGCAGTTTCACAGAACGCTTCTGTTTAGTATTTATGGGAAGATATTCCCGTTTCCAACGAAGGCCTGAAAGGACTCCAAATATCCACTTGCAGATTCTGCAGAAACACAGTTTCAAAACTGCTCTATCAAAAGGAAGGCTTATCTCTCCGAGTTCAATGCACACATCATAAAGAGGTTTCTGAGAATGCTTCTGCCTGGTTTATAAGTGAAGATATTTCCTTTTCCACCATAGGCCTCAAAGCGCTCCAAATGAACACTTGCAGATTCTACAAAAAGAGTGTTTCAAAACAGCTCTTTCAAAGGAAGTGTTCAACTCTGTGAGTTGGATTCATACTACACAAAGCAGTTTCACAGAACGCTTCTGTTTAGTTTTTATGGGAAGATATTCCCGTTTCCAACGAAGGCCTAAAAGGGCTCCAAATATCCACTTGCAAATTCTGCAAAAATAGAGTTTCAAAACTGCTCTGTCAAAAGGAAGGCTTATCTCTCTGAGTTGAATGCAGACATCATAAAGAGGTTTCTGAGAATGCTTCTGCCTGGTTTATATGTGAAGATATTTCCTTTTCCACCATAGGCCTCAAGGCGCTCCAAATGAACACTTGCAGATTCTACAAAAAGAGTGTTTCATAACTGCTCTAGCAAAGGAAAGGTTCAACTCTGTGAGTTGAACACACACATCACAAAGCAGTTTCTGAGAATGCTTCTGTCCAGTTTTTATTGGAAGATATTCCCGCTTCTAACAAAGGCCTGAAAGAGCTCCAAATATCCACTTGTAGATGCTGCAAAAAGACTCTTTCCAAACTGCTCCATGAAAAGGAAGGTTCAACTCTGTGAGTTGAATGCACACATCATAAAGAAGTTTCAAAGAATGCTTCTGTCTAGGTTTTATGTGAAGATATTTCCTTTTCCACCATAGGCCTCAAAGCGCTCCAAATGAACACTTGCAGATTCTACAAAAAGAGTGTTTCAAAACTGCTCTTTCAAAAGAAGTGTTCAACTCTGTGAGTTGGATTCACACTTCACAAAGCAGTTTCACAGAACGCTTCTGTTTAGTTTTTATGGGAAGATATTCCCGTTTCCAACGAAGGCCTGAAAGGGCTCCAAATAACCACTTGCAGATTCTGCAGAAACACAGTTTCAAAACTGCTCTATCAAAAGGAAGGCTTATCTCTCCGAGCTGAATGCACACATCATAAAGTGGTTTCTGAGAATGCTTCTCGCTGGTTTATAAGTGAAGATACTTCCTTTTCCACTATAGGCCTCAAAGCGCTCCAAATGAACACTTGCAGATTCTACAAAAAGAGTGTTTCAAAACAGCTCTTTCAAAGGAAGTGTTCAACTCTGTGAGTTGGATTCATACAACACAAAGCAGTTTCACAGAACGCTTCTCTTTAGTTTTTATGGGAAGATATTCCCGTTTCCAACGAAGGCCTGAAAGGGCTCCAAATATCCACTTGCAGATTCTGCAAAAATAGAGTTTCAAAACTGCTCTGTTAAAAGGAAGGCTTATCTCTCTGAGTTGAATGCAGACATCATAAAGAGGTTTCTGAGAATGCTTCTGCCTGGTTTATATGTGAAGATATTTCCTTTTCCACCATAGGCCTCAAAGCGCTCCAAATGAACACTTGCAGATTCTACAAAAGGAGTGTTTCATAACTGCTCTAGCAAAGGAAAGGTTCAACTCTGTGAGTTGAACACACACATCACAAAGCAGTTTCTGAGAATGCTTCTGTCCAGTTTTTATTGGAAGATATTCCCGCTTCTAACAAAGGCCTGAAAGAGCTCCAAATATCCACTTGCAGATGCTGCAAAAAGACTCTTTCCAAACTGCTCCATGAAAAGGAAGGTTCAACTCTGTGAGATGAATGCACACATCATAAAGAAGTTTCAAAGAATGCTTCTGTCTAGGTTTTATGTGAAGATATTTCCTTTTCCACCATAGGCCTCAAAGCGCTCCAAATGAACACTTGCAGATTCTACAAAAAGAGTGTTTCAAAACTGCTCTTTCAAAAGAAGTGTTCAACTCTGTGAGTTGGATTCATACTTCACAAAGCAGTTTCACAGAACGCTTCTGTTTAGTATTTATGGGAAGATATTCCCGTTTCCAACGAAGGCCTGAAAGGACTCCAAATATCCACTTGCAGATTCTGCAAAAACACAGTTTCAAAACTGCTCTATCAAAAGGAAGGCTTATCTCTCCGAGTTGAATGCACACATCATAAAGAGGTTTCTGAGAATGCTTCTGCCTGGTTTATAAGTGAAGATATTTCCTTTTCCACCATAGGCCTCAAAGCGCTCCAAATGAACACTTGCAGATTCTACAAAAAGAGTGTTTCAAAACAGCTCTTTCAAAGGAAGTGTTCAACTCTGTGAGTTGGATTCATACTACACAAAGCAGTTTCACAGAACGCTTCTGTTTAGTTTTTATGGGAAGATATTCCCGTTTCCAACGAAGGCCTGAAAGGGCTCCAAGTATCCACTTGCTAATTCTGCAAAAATAGAGTTTCAAAACTGCTCTATCAAAAGGAAGGCTTATCTCTCTGAGTTGAATGCAGACATCATAAAGAGGTTTCTGAGAATGCTTCTGCCTGGTTTATATGTGAAGATATTTCCTTTTCCACCATAGGCCTCAAGGCGCTCCAAATGAACACATGCAGATTCTACAAAAAGAGTGTTTCATAACTGCTCTAGCAAAGGAAAGGTTCAACTCTGTGAGTTGAACACACACATCACAAAGCAGTTTCTGAGAATGCTTCTGTCCAGTTTTTATTGGAAGATATTCCCGCTTCTAACAAAGGCCTGAAAGAGCTCCAAATATCCACTTGTAGATGCTGCAAAAAGACTCTTTCCAAACTGCTCCATGAAAAGGAAGGTTCAACTCTGTGAGTTGAATGCACACATCATAAAGAAGTTTCAAAGAATGCTTCTGTCTAGGTTTTATGTGAAGATATTTCCTTTTCCACCATAGGCCTCAAAGCGCTCCAAATGAACACTTGCAGATTCTACAAAAAGAGTGTTTCAAAACTGCTCTTTCAAAAGAAGTGTTCAACTCTGTGAGTTGGATTCATACTTCACAAAGCAGTTTCACAGAACGCTTCTGTTTAGTTTTTATGGGAAGATATTCCCGTTTCCAACGAAGGCCTGAAAGGGCTCCAAATAACCACTTGCAGATTCTGCAGAAACACAGTTTCAAAACTGCTCTATCAAAAGGAAGGCTTATCTCTCCGAGCTGAATGCACACATCATAAAGAGGTTTCTGAGAATGCTTCTCCCTGGTTTATAAGTGAAGATATTTCCTTTTCCACTATAGGCCTCAAAGCGCTCCAAATGAACACTTGCAGATTCTACAAAAAGAGTGTTTCAAAACAGCTCTTTCAAAGGAAGTGTTCAACTCTGTGAGTTGGATTCATACTACACAAAGCAGTTTCACAGAACGCTTCTCTTTAGTTTTTATGGGAAGATATTCCCGTTTCCAACGAAGGCCTGAAAGGGCTCCAAATATCCACTTGCAGATTCTGCAAAAATAGAGTTTCAAAACTGCTCTGTTAAAAGGAAGGCTTATCTCTCTGAGTTGAATGCAGACATCATAAAGAGGTTTCTGAGAATGCTTCTGCCTGGTTTATATGTGAAGATATTTCCTTTTCCACCATAGGCCTCAAAGCGCTCCAAATGAACACTTGCAGATTCTACAAAAAGAGTGTTTCATAACTGCTCTAGCAAAGGAAAGGTTCAACTCTGTGGGTTGAACACACACATCACAAAGCAGTTTCTGAGAATGCTTCTGTCCAGTTTTTATTGGAAGATATTCCCGCTTCTAACAAAGGCCTGAAAGAGCTCCAAATATCCACTTGCAGATGCTGCAAAAAGACTCTTTCCAAACTGCTCCATGAAAAGGAAGGTTCAACTCTGTGAGATGAATGCACACATCATAAAGAAGTTTCAAAGAATGCTTCTGTCTAGGTTTTATGTGAAGATATTTCCTTTTCCACCATAGGCCTCAAAGCCCTCCAAATGAACACTTGCAGATTCTACAAAAAGAGTGTTTCAAAACTGCTCTTTCAAAAGAAGTGTTCAACTCTGTGAGTTGGATTCATACTTCACAAAGCAGTTTCACAGAACGCTTCTGTTTAGTATTTATGGGAAGATATTCCCGTTTCCAACGAAGGCCTGAAAGGACTCCAAATATCCACTTGCAGATTCTGCAAAAACACAGTTTCAAAACTGCTCTATCAAAAGGAAGGCTTATCTCTCCGAGTTGAATGCACACATCATAAAGAGGTTTCTGAGAATGCTTCTGCCTGGTTTATAAGTGAAGATATTTCCTTTTCCACCATAGGCCTCAAAGCGCTCCAAATGAACACTTGCAGATTCTACAAAAAGAGTGTTTCAAAACAGCTCTTTCAAAGGAAGTGTTCAACTCTGTGAGTTGGATTCATACTACACAAAGCAGTTTCACAGAACGCTTCTGTTTAGTTTTTATGGGAAGATATTCCCGTTTCCAACGAAGGCCTGAAAGGGCTCCAAATATCCACTTGCAAATTCTGCAAAAATAGAGTTTCAAAACTGCTCTGTCAAAAGGAAGGCTTATCTCTCTGAGTTGAATGCAGACATCATAAAGAGGTTTCTGAGAATGCTTCTGCCTGGTTTATATGTGAAGATATTTCCTTTTCCACCATAGGCCTCAAGGCGCTCCAAATGAACACTAGCAGATTCTACAAAAAGAGTGTTTCATAACTGCTCTAGCAAAGGAAAGGTTCAACTCTGTGAGTTGAACACACACATCACAAAGCAGTTTCTGAGAATGCTTCTGTCCAGTTTTTATTGGAAGATATTCCCGCTTCTAACAAAGGCCTGAAAGAGCTCCAAATATCCACTTGTAGATGCTGCAAAAAGACTCTTTCCAAACTGCTCCACGAAAAGGAAGGCTCAACTCTGTGAGTTGAATGCACACATCATAAAGAAGTTTCAAAGAATGCTTCTGTCTAGGTTTTATGTGAAGATATTTCCTTTTCCACCATAGGCCTCAAAGCGCTCCAAATGAACACTTGCAGATTCTACAAAAAGAGTGTTTCAAAACTGCTCTTTCAAAAGAAGTGTTCAACTCTGTGAGTTGGATTCATACTTCACAAAGCAGTTTCACAGAACGCTTCTGTATAGTTTTTATGGGAAGATATTCCCGTTTCCAACGAAGGCCTGAAAGGGCTCCAAATAACCACTTGCAGATTCTGCAGAAACACAGTTTCAAAACTGCTCTATCAAAAGGAAGGCTTATCTCTCCGAGTTGAATGCACACATCATAAAGAGGTTTCTGAGAATGCTTCTGCCTGGTTTATAAGTGAAGATATTTCCTTTTCCACCATAGGCCTCAAAGCGCTCCAAATGAACACTTGCAGATTCTACAAAAAGAGTGTTTCAAAACAGCTCTTTCAAAGGAAGTGTTCAACTCTGTGAGTTGGATTCATACTACACAAAGCAGTTTCACAGAACGCTTCTGTTTAGTTTTTATGGGAAGATATTCCCGTTTCCAACGAAGGCCTGAAAGGGCTCCAAATATCCACTTGCAAATTCTGCAAAAATAGAGTTTCAAAACTGCTCGGTCAAAAGGAAGGCTTATCTCTCTGAGTTGAATGCAGACATCATAAAGAGGTTTCTGAGAATGCTTCTGCCTGGTTTATATGTGAAGATATTTCCTTTTCCACCATAGGCCTCAAAGCGCTCCAAATGAACACTTGCAGATTCTACAAAAGGAGTGTTTCATAACTGCTCTAGCAAAGGAAAGGTTCAACTCTGTGAGTTGAACACACACATCACAAAGCAGTTTCTGAGAATGCTTCTGTCCAGTTTTTATTGGAAGATATTCCCGCTTCTAACAAAGGCCTGAAAGAGCTCCAAATATCCAGTTGCAGATGCTGCAAAAAGACTCTTTCCAAACTGCTCCATGAAAAGGAAGGTTCAACTCTGTGAGATGAATGCACACATCATAAAGAAGTTTCAAAGAATGCTTCTGTCTAGGTTTTATGTGAAGATATTTCCTTTTCCACCATAGGCCTCAAAGCGCTCCAAATGAACACTTGCAGATTCTACAAAAAGAGTGTTTCAAAACTGCTCTTTCAAAAGAAGTGTTCAACTCTGTGAGTTGGATTCATACTTCACAAAGCAGTTTCACAGAACGCTTCTGTTTAGTATTTATGGGAAGATATTCCCGTTTCCAACGAAGGCCTGAAAGGACTCCAAATATCCACTTGCAGATTCTGCAAAAACACAGTTTCAAAACTGCTCTATCAAAAGGAAGGCTTATCTCTCCGAGTTGAATGCACACATCATAAAGAGGTTTCTGAGAATGCTTCTGCCTGGTTTCTAAGTGAAGATATTTCCTTTTCCACCATAGGCCTCAAAGCGCTCCAAATGAACACTTGCAGATTCTACAAAAAGAGTGTTTCAAAACAGCCCTTTCAAAGGAAGTGTTCAACTCTGTGAGTTGGATTCATACTACACAAAGCAGTTTCACAGAACGCTTCTGTTTAGTTTTTATGGGAAGATATTCCCGTTTCCAACGAAGGCCTGAAAGGGCTCCAAATATCCACTTGCAAATTCTGCAAAAATAGGGTTTCAAAACTGCTCGGTCAAAAGGAAGGCTTATCTCTCTGAGTTGAATGCAGACATCATAAAGAGGTTTCTGAGAATGCTTCTGCCTGGTTTATATGTGAAGATATTTCCTTTTCCACCATAGGCCTCAAAGCGCTCCAAATGAACACTTGCAGATTCTACAAAAAGAGTGTTTCATAACTGCTCTAGCAAAGGAAAGGTTCAACTCTGTGAGTTGAACACACACATCACAAAGCAGTTTCTGAGAATGCTTCTGTCCAGTTTTTATTGGAAGATATTCCCGCTTCTAACAAAGGCCTGAAAGAGCTACAAATATCCACTTGTAGATGCTGCAAAAAGACTCTTTCCAAACTGCTCCATGAAAAGGAAGGTTCAACTCTGTGAGTTGAATGCACACATCATAAAGAAGTTTCAAAGAATGCTTCTGTCTAGGTTTTATGTGAAGATATTTCCTTTTCCACCATAGGCTTCAAAGCGCTCCAAATGAACACTTGCAGATTCTACAAAAAGAGTGTTTCAAAACTGCTCTTTCAAAAGAAGTGTTCAACTCTGTGAGTTGGATTCATACTTCACAAAGCAGTTTCACAGAACGCTTCTGTTTAGTATTTATGGGAAGATATTCCCGTTTCCAACGAAGGCCTGAAAGGACTCCAAATATCCACTTGCAGATTCTGCAAAAACACAGTTTCAAAACTGCTCTATCAAAAGGAAGGCTTATCTCTCCGAGTTGAATGCACACATCATAAAGAGGTTTCTGAGAATGCTTCTGCCTGGTTTATAAGTGAAGATATTTCCTTTTCCACCATAGGCCTCAAAGCGCTCCAAATGAACACTTGCAGATTCTACAAAAAGAGTGTTTCAAAACAGCCCTTTCAAAGGAAGTGTTCAACTCTGTGAGTTGGATTCATACTACACAAAGCAGTTTCACAGAACGCTTCTGTTTAGTTTTTATGGGAAGATATTCCCGTTTCCAACAAAGGCCTGAAAGGGCTCCAAATATCCACTTGCAAATTCTGCAAAAATAGAGTTTCAAAACTGCTCTGTCAAAAGGAAGGCTTATCTCTCTGAGTTGAATGCAGACATCATAAAGAGGTTTCTGAGAATGCTTCTGCCTGGTTTATATGTGAAGATATTTCCTTTTCCACCATAGGCCTCAAGGCGCTCCAAATGAACACTAGCAGATTCTACAAAAAGAGTGTTTCATAACTGCTCTAGCAAAGGAAAGGTTCAACTCTGTGAGTTGAACACACACATCACAAAGCAGTTTCTGAGAATGCTTCTGTCCAGTTTTTATTGGAAGATATTCCCGCTTCTAACAAAGGCCTGAAAGAGCTCCAAATATCCTCTTGTAGATGCTGCAAAAAGACTCTTTCCAAACTGCTCCACGAAAAGGAAGGCTCAACTCTGTGAGTTGAATGCACACATCATAAAGAAGTTTCAAAGAATGCTTCTGTCTAGGTTTTATGTGAAGATATTTCCTTTTCCACCATAGGCCTCAAAGCGCTCCAAATGAACACTTGCAGATTCTACAAAAAGAGTGTTTCAAAACTGCTCTTTCAAAAGAAGTGTTCAACTCTGTGAGTTGGATTCATACTTCACAAAGCAGTTTCACAGAACGCTTCTGTTTAGTTTTTATGGGAAGATATTCCCGTTTCCAACGAAGGCCTGAAAGGGCTCCAAATAACCACTTGCAGATTCTGCAGAAACACAGTTTCAAAACTGCTCTATCAAAAGGAAGGCTTATCTCTCCGAGTTGAATGCACACATCATAAAGAGGTTTCTGAGAATGCTTCTGCCTGGTTTATAAGTGAAGATATTTCCTTTTCCACCATAGGCCTCAAAGCGCTCCAAATGAACACTTGCAGATTCTACAAAAAGAGTGTTTCAAAACAGCCCTTTCAAAGGAAGTGTTCAACTCTGTGAGTTGGATTCATACTACACAAAGCAGTTTCACAGAACGCTTCTGTTTAGTTTTTATGGGAAGATATTCCCGTTTCCAACGAAGGCCTGAAAGGGCTCCAAATATCCACTTGCAAATTCTGCAAAAATAGAGTTTCAAAACTGCTCGGTCAAAAGGAAGGCTTATCTCTCTGAGTTGAATGCAGACATCATAAAGAGGTTTCTGAGAATGCTTCTGCCTGGTTTATATGTGAAGATATTTCCTTTTCCACCATAGGCCTCAAAGCGCTCCAAATGAACACTTGCAGATTCTACAAAAGGAGTGTTTCATAACTGCTCTAGCAAAGGAAAGGTTCAACTCTGTGAGTTGAACACACACATCACAAAGCAGTTTCTGAGAATGCTTCTGTCCAGTTTTTATTGGAAGATATTCCCGCTTCTAACAAAGGCCTGAAAGAGCTCCAAATATCCACTTGCAGATGCTGCAAAAAGACTCTTTCCAAACTGCTCCATGAAAAGGAAGGTTCAACTCTGTGAGATGAATGCACACATCATAAAGAAGTTTCAAAGAATGCTTCTGTCTAGGTTTTATGTGAAGATATTTCCTTTTCCACCATAGGCCTCAAAGCGCTCCAAATGAACACTTGCAGATTCTACAAAAAGAGTGTTTCAAAACTGCTCTTTCAAAAGAAGTGTTCAACTCTGTGAGTTGGATTCATACTTCACAAAGCAGTTTCACAGAACGCTTCTGTTTAGTATTTATGGGAAGATATTCCCGTTTCCAACGAAGGCCTGAAAGGACTCCAAATATCCACTTGCAGATTCTGCAAAAACACAGTTTCAAAACTGCTCTATCAAAAGGAAGGCTTATCTCTCCGAGTTGAATGCACACATCATAAAGAGGTTTCTGAGAATGCTTCTGCCTGGTTTATAAGTGAAGATATTTCCTTTTCCACCATAGGCCTCAAAGCGCTCCAAATGAACATTTGCAGATTCTACAAAAAGAGTGTTTCAAAACAGCTCTTTCAAAGGAAGTGTTCAACTCTGTGAGTTGGATTCATACTACACAAAGCAGTTTCACAGAACGCTTCTGTTTAGTTTTTATGGGAAGATATTCCCGTTTCCAACGAAGGCCTGAAAGGGCTCCAAATATCCACTTTCAAATTCTGCAAAAACAGAGTTTCAAAACTGCTCTGTCAAAAGGAAGGCTTATCTCTCTGAGTTGAATGCAGACATCATAAAGAGGTTTCTGAGAATGCTTCTGCCTGGTTTATATGTGAAGATATTTCCTTTTCCACCATAGGCCTCAAGGCGCTCCAAATGAACACTAGCAGATTCTACAAAAAGAGTGTTTCATAACTGCTCTAGCAAAGAAAAGGTTCAACTCTGTGAGTTGAACACACACATCACAAAGCAGTTTCTGAGAATGCTTCTGTCCAGTTTTTATTGGAAGATATTCCCGCTTCTAACAAAGGCCTGAAAGAGCTCCAAATATCCACTTGTAGATGCTGCAAAAAGACTCTTTCCAAACTGCTCCACGAAAAGGAAGGCTCAACTCTGTGAGTTGAATGCACACATCATAAAGAAGTTTCAAAGAATGCTTCTGTCTAGGTTTTATGTGAAGATATTTCCTTTTCCACCATAGGCCTCAAAGCGCTCCAAATGAACACTTGCAGATTCTACAAAAAGAGTGTTTCAAAACTGCTCTTTGAAAAGAAGTGTTCAACTCTGTGAGTTGGATTCATACTTCACAAAGCAGTTTCACAGAACGCTTCTGTTTAGTTTTTCTGGGAAGATATTCCCGTTTCCAACGAAGGCCTGAAAGGGCTCCAAATAACCACTTGCAGATTCTGCAGAAACACAGTTTCAAAACTGCTCTATCAAAAGGAAGGCTTATCTCTCCGAGTTGAATGCACACATCATAAAGAGGTTTCTGAGAATGCTTCTGCCTGGTTTATAAGTGAAGATATTTCCTTTTCCACCATAGGCCTCAAAGCGCTCCAAATGAACACTTGCAGATTCTACAAAAAGAGTGTTTCAAAACAGCGCTTTCAAAGGAAGTGTTCAACTCTGTGAGTTGGATTCATACTACACAAAGCAGTTTCACAGAACGCTTCTGTTTAGTTTTTATGGGAAGATATTCCCGTTTCCAACGAAGGCCTGAAAGGGCTCCAAATATCCACTTGCAAATTCTGCAAAAATAGAGTTTCAAAACTGCTCGGTCAAAAGGAAGGCTTATCTCTCTGAGTTGAATGCAGACATCATAAAGAGGTTTCTGAGAATGCTTCTGCCTGGTTTATATGTGAAGATATTTCCTTTTCCACCATAGGCCTCAAAGCGCTCCAAATGAACACTTGCAGATTCTACAAAAGGAGTGTTTCATAACTGCTCTAGCAAAGGAAAGGTTCAACTCTGTGAGTTGAACACACACATCACAAAGCAGTTTCTGAGAATGCTTCTGTCCAGTTTTTATTGGAAGATATTCCCGCTTCTAACAAAGGCCTGAAAGAGCTCCGAATATCCACTTGCAGATGCTGCAAAAAGACTCTTTCCAAACTGCTCCATGAAAAGGAAGGTTCAACTCTGTGAGATGAATGCACACATCATAAAGAAGTTTCAAAGAATGCTTCTGTCTAGGTTTTATGTGAAGATATTTCCTTTTCCACCATAGGCCTCAAAGCGCTCCAAATGAACACTTGCAGATTCTACAAAAAGAGTGTTTCAAAACTGCTCTTTCAAAAGAAGTGTTCAACTCTGTGAGTTGGATTCATACTTCACAAAGCAGTTTCACAGAACGCTTCTGTTTAGTATTTATGGGAAGATATTCCCGTTTCCAACGAAGGCCTGAAAGGACTCCAAATATCCACTTGCAGATTCTGCAAAAACACAGTTTCAAAACTGCTCTATCAAAAGGAAGGCTTATCTCTCCGAGTTGAATGCACACATCATAAAGAGGTTTCTGAGAATGCTTCTGCCTGGTTTATAAGTGAAGATATTTCCTTTTCCACCATAGGCCTCAAAGCGCTCCAAATGAACACTTGCAGATTCTACAAAAAGAGTGTTTCAAAACAGCTCTTTCAAAGGAAGTGTTCAACTCTGTGAGTTGGATTCATACTACACAAAGCAGTTTCACAGAACGCTTCTGTTTAGTTTTTATGGGAAGATATTCCCGTTTCCAACGAAGGCCTGAAAGGGCTCCAAATATCCACTTGCAAATTCTGCAAAAATAGAGTTTCAAAACTGCTCTGTCAAAAGGAAGGCTTATCTCTCTGAGTTGAATGCAGACATCATAAAGAGGTTTCTGAGAATGCTTCTGCCTGGTTTATATGTGAAGATATTTCCTTTTCCACCATAGGCCTCAAGGCGCTCCAAATGAACACTAGCAGATTCTACAAAAAGAGTGTTTCATAACTGCTCTAGCAAAGGAAAGGTTCAACTCTGTGAGTTGAACACACACATCACAAAGCAGTTTCTGAGAATGCTTCTGTCCAGTTTTTATTGGAAGATATTCCCGCTTCTAACAAAGGCCTGAAAGAGCTCCAAATATCCACTTGTAGATGCTGCAAAAAGACTCTTTCCAAACTGCTCCACGAAAAGGAAGGCTCAACTCTGTGAGTTGAATGCACACATCATAAAGAAGTTTCAAAGAATGCTTCTGTCTAGGTTTTATGTGAAGATATTTCCTTTTCCACCATAGGCCTCAAAGCGCTCCAAATGAACACTTGCAGATTCTACAAAAAGAGTGTTTCAAAACTGCTCTTTCAAAAGAAGTGTTCAACTCTGTGAGTTGGATTCATACTTCACAAAGCAGTTTCACAGAACGCTTCTGTTTAGTTTTTATGGGAAAATATTCCCGTTTCCAACGAAGGCCTGAAAGGGCTCCAAATAACCACTTGCAGATTCTGCAGAAACACAGTTTCAAAACTGCTCTATCAAAAGGAAGGCTTATCTCTCCGAGTTGAATGCACACATCATAAAGAGGTTTCTGAGAATGCTTCTGCCTGGTTTATAAGTGAAGATATTTCCTTTTCCACCATAGGCCTCAAAGCGCACCAAATGAACACTTGCAGATTCTACAAAAAGAGTGTTTCAAAACAGCCCTTTCAAAGGAAGTGTTCAACTCTGTGAGTTGGATTCATACTACACAAAGCAGTTTCACAGAACGCTTCTGTTTAGTTTTTATGGGAAGATATTCCCGTTTCCAACGAAGGCCTGAAAGGGCTCCAAGTATCCACTTGCAAATTCTGCAAAAATAGAGTTTCAAAACTGCTCGGTCAAAAGGAAGGCTTATCTCTCTGAGTTGAATGCAGACATCATAAAGAGGTTTCTGAGAATGCTTCTGCCTGGTTTATATGTGAAGATATTTCCTTTTCCACCATAGGCCTCAAAGCGCTCCAAATGAACACTTGCAGATTCTACAAAAAGAGTGTTTCATAACTGCTCTAGCAAAGGAAAGGTTCAACTCTGTGAGTTGAACACACACATCACAAAGCAGTTTCTGAGAATGCTTCTGTCCAGTTTTTATTGGAAGATATTCCCGCTTCTAACAAAGGCCTGAAAGAGCTACAAATATCCACTTGTAGATGCTGCAAAAAGACTCTTTCCAAACTGCTCCATGAAAAGGAAGGTTCAACTCTGTGAGTTGAATGTACACATCATAAAGAAGTTTCAAAGAATGCTTCTGTCTATGTTTTATGTGAAGATATTTCCTTTTCCACCATAGGCTTCAAAGCGCTCCAAATGAACACTTGCAGATTCTACAAAAAGAGTGTTTCAAAACTGCTCTTTCAAAAGAAGTGTTCAACTCTGTGAGTTGGATTCATACTTCACAAAGCAGTTTCACAGAACGCTTCTGTTTAGTATTTATGGGAAGATATTCCCGTTTCCAACGAAGGCCTGAAAGGACTCCAAATATCCACTTGCAGATTCTGCAAAAACACAGTTTCAAAACTGCTCTATCAAAAGGAAGGCTTATCTCTCCGAGTTGAATGCACACATCATAAAGAGGTTTCTGAGAATGCTTCTGCCTGGTTTATAAGTGAAGATATTTCCTTTTCCACCATAGGCCTCAAAGCGCTCCAAATGAACACTTGCAGATTCTACAAAAAGAGTGTTTCAAAACAGCCCTTTCAAAGGAAGTGTTCAACTCTGTGAGTTGGATTCATACTACACAAAGCAGTTTCACAGAACGTTTCTGTTTAGTTTTTATGGGAAGATATTCCCGTTTCCAACGAAGGCCTGAAAGGGCTCCAAATATCCATTTGCAAATTCTGCAAAAATAGAGTTTCAAAACTGCTCTGTCAAAAGGAAGGCTTATCTCTCTGAGTTGAATGCAGACATCATAAAGAGGTTTCTGAGAATGCTTCTGCCTGGTTTATATGTGAAGATATTTCCTTTTCCACCATAGGCCTCAAAGCGCTCCAAATGAACACTTGCAGATTCTACAAAAAGAGTGTTTCATAACTGCTCTAGCAAAGGAAAGGTTCAACTCTGTGAGTTGAACACACACATCACAAAGCAGTTTCTGAGAATGCTTCTGTCCAGTTTTTATTGGAAGATATTCCTCCTTCTAACAAAGGCCTGAAAGAGCTCCAAATATCCACTTGTAGATGCTGCAAAAATACTCTTTCCAAACTGCTCCATGAAAAGGAAGGTTCAACTCTGTGAGTTGAATGCACACATCATAAAGAAGTTTCAAAGAATGCTTCTGTCTAGGTTTTATGTGAAGATATTTCCTTTTCCACAATAGGCTTCAAAGCGCTGAAAATGAACATTTGCAGATTCTACAAAAAGAGTGTTTCAAAACTGCTCTTTCAAAAGAAGTGTTCAACTCTGTGAGTTGGATTCATACTTCACAAAACAGTTTCACAGAACGCTTCTGTTTAGTTTTTATGGGAAGATATTCCCGTTTCCAACGAAGGCCTGAAAGGGCTCCAATTATCCACTTGCAGATTCTGCAAAAACACAGTTTCAAAACTGCTCTATCAAAAGGAAGGCTTATCTCTCCGAGTTGAATGCACACATCATAAAGAGGTTTCTGAGAATGCTTCTGCCTGGTTTATAAGTGAAGATATTTCCTTTTCCAACATAGGCCTCAAAGCGCTCCAAATGAACTCTTGCAGATTCTACAAAAAGAGTGTTTCAAAACAGCTCTTTCAAAGGAAGTGTTCAACTCTGTGAGTTGGATTCATACTACACAAAGCAGTTTCACAGAACGCTTCTCTTTAGTTTTTATGGGAAGATATTCCCGTTTCCAACGAAGGCCTGAAAGGGCTCCAAATATCCACTTGCAGATTCTGCAAAAATAGAGTTTCAAAACTGCTCTGTTAAAAGGAAGGCTTATCTCTCTGAGTTGAATGCAGACATCATAAAGAGGTTTCTGAGAATGCTTCTGCCTGGTTTATATGTGAAGATATTTCCTTTTCCACCATAGGCCTCAAAGCGCTCCAAATGAACACTTGCAGATTCTACAAAAGGAGTGTTTCATAACTGCTCTAGCAAAGGAAAGGTTCAACTCTGTGAGTTGAACACACACATCACAAAGCAGTTTGTGAGAATGCTTCTGTCCAGTTTTTATTGGAAGATATTCCCGCTTCTAACAAAGGCCTGAAAGAGCTCCAAATATCCACTTGCAGATGCTGCAAAAAGACTCTTTCCAAACTGCTCCATGAAAAGGAAGGTTCAACTCTGTGAGATGAATGCACACATAATAAAGAAGTTTCAAAGAATGCTTCTGTCTAGGTTTTATGTGAAGATATTTCCTTTTCCACCATAGGCCTCAAAGCGCTCCAAATGAACACTTGCAGATTCTACAAAAAGAGTGTTTCAAAACTGCTCTTTCAAAAGAAGTGTTCAACTCTGTGAGTTGGATTCATACTTCACAAAGCAGTTTCACAGAACGCTTCTGTTTAGTATTTATGGGAAGATATTCCCGTTTCCAACGAAGGCCTGAAAGGACTCCAAATATCCACTTGCAGATTCTGCAAAAACACAGTTTCAAAACTGCTCTATCAAAAGGAAGGCTTATCTCTCCGAGTTGAATGCACACATCATAAAGAGGTTTCTGAGAATGCTTCTGCCTGGTTTATAAGTGAAGATATTTCCTTTTCCACCATAGGCCTCAAAGCGCTCCAAATGAACACTTGCAGATTCTACAAAAAGAGTGTTTCAAAACAGCCCTTTCAAAGGAAGTGTTCAACTCTGTGAGTTGGATTCATACTACACAAAGCAGTTTCACAGAACGCTTCTCTTTAGTTTTTATGGGAAGATATTCCCGTTTCCAACGAAGGCCTGAAAGGGCTCCAAATATCCACTTGCAGATTCTGCAAAAATAGAGTTTCAAAACTGCTCTGTTAAAAGGAAGGCTTATCTCTCTGAGTTGAATGCAGACATCATAAAGAGGTTTCTGAGAATGCTTCTGCCTGGTTTATATGTGAAGATATTTCCTTTTCCACCATAGGCCTCAAAGCGCTCCAAATGAACACTTGCAGATTCTACAAAAGGAGTGTTTCATAACTGCTCTAGCAAAGGAAAGGTTCAACTCTGTGAGTTGAACACACACATCACAAAGCAGTTTCTGAGAATGCTTCTGTCCAGTTTTTATTGGAAGATATTCCCGCTTCTAACAAAGGCCTGAAAGAGCTCCAAATATCCACTTGCAGATGCTGCAAAAAGACGCTTTCCAAACTGCTCCATGAAAAGGAAGGTTCAACTCTGTGAGATGAATGCACACATCTTAAAGAAGTTTCAAAGAATGCTTCTGTCTAGGTTTTATGTGAAGATATTTCCTTTTCCACCATAGGCCTCAAAGCGCTCCAAATGAACACTTGCAGATTCTACAAAAAGAGTGTTTCAAAACTGCTCTTTCAAAAGAAGTGTTCAACTCTGTGAGTTGGATTCATACTTCACAAAGCAGTTTCACAGAACGCTTCTGTTTAGTATTTATGGGAAGATATTCCCGTTTCCAACGAAGGCCTGAAAGGACTCCAAATATCCACTTGCAGATTCTGCAAAAACACAGTTTCAAAACTGCTCTATCAAAAGGAAGGCTTATCTCTCCGAGTTGAATGCACACATCATAAAGAGGTTTCTGAGAATGCTTCTGCCTGGTTTCTAAGTGAAGATATTTCCTTTTCCACCATAGGCCTCAAAGCGCTCCAAATGAACACTTGCAGATTCTACAAAAAGAGTGTTTCAAAACAGCCCTTTCAAAGGAAGTGTTCAACTCTGTGAGTTGGATTCATACTACACAAAGCAGTTTCACAGAACGCTTCTCTTTAGTTTTTATGGGAAGATATTCCCGTTTCCAACGAAGGCCTGAAAGGGCTCCAAATATCCACTTGCAGATTCTGCAAAAATAGAGTTTCAAAACTGCTCTGTTAAAAGGAAGGCTTATCTCTCTGAGTTGAATGCAGACATCATAAAGAGGTTTCTGAGAATGCTTCTGCCTGGTTTATATGTGAAGATATTTCCTTTTCCACCATAGGCCTCAAAGCGCTCCAAATGAACACTTGCAGATTCTACAAAAGGAGTGTTTCATAACTGCTCTAGCAAAGGAAAGGTTCAACTCTGTGAGTTGAACACACACATCACAAAGCAGTTTGTGAGAATGCTTCTGTCCAGTTTTTATTGGAAGATATTCCCGCTTCTAACAAAGGCCTGAAAGAGCTCCAAATATCCACTTGCAGATGCTGCAAAAAGACGCTTTCCAAACTGCTCCATGAAAAGGAAGGTTCAACTCTGTGAGATGAATGCACACATCTTAAAGAAGTTTCAAAGAATGCTTCTGTCTAGGTTTTATGTGAAGATATTTCCTTTTCCACCATAGGCCTCAAAGCGCTCCAAATGAACACTTGCAGATTCTACAAAAAGAGTGTTTCAAAACTGCTCTTTCAAAAGAAGTGTTCAACTCTGTGAGTTGGATTCATACTTCACAAAGCAGTTTCACAGAACGCTTCTGTTTAGTATTTATGGGAAGATATTCCCGTTTCCAACGAAGGCCTGAAAGGACTCCAAATATCCACTTGCAGATTCTGCAAAAACACAGTTTCAAAACTGCTCTATCAAAAGGAAGGCTTATCTCTCCGAGTTGAATGCACACATCATAAAGAGGTTTCTGAGAATGCTTCTGCCTGGTTTCTAAGTGAAGATATTTCCTTTTCCACCATAGGCCTCAAAGCGCTCCAAATGAACACTTGCAGATTCTACAAAAAGAGTGTTTCAAAACAGCTCTTTCAAAGGAAGTGTTCAACTCTGTGAGTTGGATTCATACTACACAAAGCAGTTTCACAGAACGCTTCTGTTTAGTTTTTATGGGAAGATATTCCCGTTTCCAACGAAGGCCTGAAAGGGCTCCAAATATCCACTTGCAAATTCTGCAAAAATAGAGTTTCAAAACTGCTCTGTCAAAAGGAAGGCTTATCTCTCTGAGTTGAATGCAGACATCATAAAGAGGTTTCTGAGAATGCTTCTGCCTGGTTTATATGTGAAGATATTTCCTTTTCCACCATAGGCCTCAAGGCGCTCCAAATGAACACTTGCAGATTCTACAAAAAGAGTGTTTCATAACTGCTCTAGCAAAGGAAAGGTTCTACTCTGTGAGTTGAACACACACATCACAAAGCAGTTTCTGAGAATGCTTCTGTCCAGTTTTTATTGGAAGATATTCCCGCTTCTAACAAAGGCCTGAAAGAGCTCCAAATATCCACTTGTAGATGCTGCAAAAAGACTCTTTCCAAACTGCTCCATGAAAAGGAAGGTTCAACTCTGTGAGTTGAATGCACACATCATAAAGAAGTTTCAAAGAATGCTTCTGTCTAGGTTTTATGTGAAGATATTTCCTTTTCCACCATAGGCCTCAAAGCGCTCCAAATGAACACTTGCAGATTCTCCAAAAAGAGTGTTTCAAAACTGCTCTTTCAAAAGAAGTGTTCAACTCTGTGAGTTGGATTCACACTTCACAAAGCAGTTTCACAGAACGCTTCTGTTTAGTTTTTATGGGAAGATATTCCCGTTTCCAACGAAGGCCTGAAAGGGCTCCAAATAACCACTTGCAGATTCTGCAGAAACACAGTTTCAAAACTGCTCTATCAAAAGGAAGGCTTATCTCTCCGAGCTGAATGCACACATCAAAAAGTGGTTTCTGAGAATGCTTCTCGCTGGTTTATAAGTGAAGATATTTACTTTTCCACTATAGGCCTCAAAGCGCTCCAAATGAACACTTGCAGATTCTACAAAAAGAGTGTTTCAAAACAGCTCTTTCAAAGGAAGTGTTCAACTCTGTGAGTTGGATTCATACTACACAAAGCAGTTTCACAGAACGCTTCTCTTTAGTTTTTATGGGAAGATATTCCCGTTTCCAACGAAGGCCTGAAAGGGCTCCAAATATCCACTTGCAGATTCTGCAAAAATAGAGTTTCAAAACTGCTCTGTTAAAAGGAAGGCTTATCTCTCTGAGTTGAATGCAGACATCATAAAGAGGTTTCTGAGAATGCTTCTGCCTGGTTTATATGTGAAGATATTTCCTTTTCCACCATAGGCCTCAAAGCGCTCCAAACGAACACTTGCAGATTCTACAAAAGGAGTGTTTCATAACTACTCTAGCAAAGGAAAGGTTCAACTCTGTGAGTTGAACACACACATCACAAAGCAGTTTCTGAGAATGCTTCTGTCCAGTTTTTATTGGAAGATATTCCCGCTTCTAACAAAGGCCTGAAAGAGCTCCAAATATCCACTTGCAGATGCTGCAAAAAGACTCTTTCCAAACTGCTCCATGAAAAGGAAGGTTCAACTCTGTGAGATGAATGCACACATCATAAAGAAGTTTCAAAGAATGCTTCTGTCTAGGTTTTATGTGAAGATATTTCCTTTTCCACCATAGGCCTCAAAGCGCTCCAAATGAACACTTGCAGATTCTACAAAAAGAGTGTTTCAAAACTGCTCTTTCAAAAGAAGTGTTCAACTCTGTGAGTTGGATTCATACTTCACAAAGCAGTTTCACAGAACGCTTCTGTTTAGTATTTATGGGAAGATATTCCCGTTTCCAACGAAGGCCTGAAAGGAGTCCAAATATCCACTTGCAGATTCTGCAGAAACACAGTTTCAAAACTGCTCTATCAAAAGGAAGGCTTATCTCTCCGAGCTGAATGCACACATCATAAAGAGGTTTCTGAGAATGCTTCTCCCTGGTTTATAAGTGAAGATATTTCCTTTTACACTATAGGCCTCAAAGCGCTCCAAATGAACACTTGCAGATTCTACAAAAAGAGTGTTTCAAAACAGCTCTTTCAAAGGAAGTGTTCAACTCTGTGAGTTGGATTCATACTTCACAAAGCAGTTTCACAGAACGCTTCTCTTTAGTTTTTATGGGAAGATATTCCCGTTTCCAACGAAGGCCTGAAAGTTCTCCAAATATCCACTTGCAGATTCTGCAAAAATAGAGTTTCAAAACTGCTCTGTTAAAAGGAAGGCTTATCTCTCTGAGTTGAATGCAGACATCATAAAGAGGTTTCTGAGAATGCTTCTGCCTGGTTTATATGTGAAGATATTTCCTTTTCCACCATAGGCCTCAAAGCGCTCCAAATGAACACTTGCAGATTCTACAAAAGGAGTGTTTCATAACTGCTCTAGCAAAGGAAAGGTTCAACTCTGTGAGTTGAACACACACATCACAAAGCAGTTTCTGAGAATGCTTCTGTCCAGTTTTTATTGGAAGATATTCCCGCTTCTAACAAAGGCCTGAAAGAGCTCCAAATATTCACTTGCAGATGCTGCAAAAACACTCTTTCCAAACTGCTCCATGAAAAGGAAAGTTCAACTCTGTGAGATGAATGCACACATCATAAAGAAGTTTCAAAGAATGCTTCTGTCTAGGTTTTATGTGAAGATATTTCCTTTTCCACCATAGGCCTCAAAGCGCTCCAAATGAACACTTGCAGATTCTACAAAAAGAGTGTTTCAAAACTGCTCTTTCAAAAGAAGTGTTCAACTCTGTGAGTTGGATTCATACTTCACAAAGCAGTTTCACAGAACGCTTCTGTTTAGTATTTATGGGAAGATATTCCCGTTTCCAACGAAGGCCTGAAAGGACTCCAAATATCCACTTGCAGATTCTGCAGAAACACAGTTTCAAAACTGCTCTATCAAAAGGAAGGCTTATCTCTCCGAGTTGAATGCACACATCATAAAGAGGTTTCTGAGAATGCTTCTGCCTGGTTTATAAGTGAAGATATTTCCTTTTCCACCATAGGCCTCAAAGCGCTCCAAATGAACACTTGCAGATTCTACAAAAAGAGTGTTTCAAAACAGCTCTTTCAAAGGAAGTGTTCAACTCTGTGAGTTGGATTCATACTACACAAAGCAGTTTCACAGAACGCTTCTGTTTAGTTTTTATGGGAAGATATTCCCGTTTCCAACGAAGGCCTAAAAGGGCTCCAAATATCCACTTGGAAATTCTGCAAAAATAGAGTTTCAAAAATGCTCTGTCAAAAGGAAGGCTTATCTCTCTGAGTTGAATGCAGACATCATAAAGAGGTTTCTGAGAATGCTTCTGCCTGGTTTATATGTGAAGATATTTCCTTTTCCACCATAGGCCACAAGGCGCTCCAAATGAACACTTGCAGATTCTACAAAAAGAGTGTTTCATAACTGCTCTAGCAAAGGAAAGGTTCAACTCTGTGAGTTGAACACACACATCACAAAGCAGTTTCTGAGAATGCTTCTGTCCAGTTTTTATTGGAAGATATTCCCGCTTCTAACAAAGGCCTGAAAGAGCTCCAAATATCCACTTGTAGATGCTGCAAAAAGACTCTTTCCAAACTGCTCCATGAAAAGGAAGGTTCAACTCTGTGAGTTGAATGCACACATCATAAAGAAGTTTCAAAGAATGCTTCTGTCTAGGTTTTATGTGAAGATATTTCCTTTTCCACCATAGGCCTCAAAGCGCTCCAAATGAACACTTGCAGATTCTACAAAAAGAGTGTTTCAAAACTGCTCTTTCAAAAGAAGTGTTCAACTCTGTGAGTTGGATTCACACTTCACAAAGCAGTTTCACAGAACGCTTCTGTTTAGTTTTTATGGGAAGATATTCCCGTTTCCAACGAAGGCCTGAAAGGGCTCCAAATAACCACTTGCAGATTCTGCAGAAACACAGTTTCAAAACTGCTCTATCAAAAGGAAGGCTTATCTCTCCGAGCTGAATGCACACATCATAAAGTGGTTTCTGAGAATGCTTCTCGCTGGTTTATAAGTGAAGATATTTCCTTTTCCACTATAGGCCTCAAAGCGCTCCAAATGAACACTTGCAGATTCTACAAAAAGAGTGTTTCAAAACAGCTCTTTCAAAGGAAGTGTTCAACTCTGTGAGTTGGATTCATACTACACAAAGCAGTTTCACAGAACGCTTCTCTTTAGTTTTTATGGGAAGATATTCCCGTTTCCAACGAAGGCCTGAAAGGGCTCCAAATATCCACTTGCAGATTCTGCAAAAATAGAGTTTCAAAACTGCTCTGTTAAAAGGAAGGCTTATCTCTCTGAGTTGAATGCAGACATCATAAAGAGGTTTCTGAGAATGCTTCTGCCTGGTTTATATGTGAAGATATTTCCTTTTCCACCATAGGCCTCAAAGCGCTCCAAATGAACACTTGCAGATTCTACAAAAGGAGTGTTTCATAACTGCTCTAGCAAAGGAAAGGTTCAACTCTGTGAGTTGAACACACACATCACAAAGCAGTTTCTGAGAATGCTTCTGTCCAGTTTTTATTGGAAGATATTCCCGCTTCTAACAAAGGCCTGAAAGAGCTCCAAATATCCACTTGCAGATGCTGCAAAAAGACTCTTTCCAAACTGCTCCATGAAAAGGAAGGTTCAACTCTGTGAGATGAATGCACACATCATAAAGAAGTTTCAAAGAATGCTTCTGTCTAGGTTTTATGTGAAGATATTTCCTTTTCCACCATAGGCCTCAAAGCGCTCCAAATGAACACTTGCAGATTCTACAAAAAGAGTGTTTCAAAACTGCTCCTTCAAAAGAAGTGTTCAACTCTGTGAGTTGGATTCATACTTCACAAAGCAGTTTCACAGAACGCTTCTGTTTAGTATTTATGGGAAGATATTCCCGTTTCCAACGAAGGCCTGAAAGGACTCCAAATATCCACTTGCAGATTCTGCAAAAACACAGTTTCAAAACTGCTCTATCAAAAGGAAGGCTTATCTCTCCGAGTTGAATGCACACATCATAAAGAGGTTTCTGAGAATGCTTCTGCCTGGTTTATAAGTGAAGATATTTCCTTTTCCACCATAGGCCTCAAAGCGCTCCAAATGAACACTTGCAGATTCTACAAAAAGAGTGTTTCAAAACAGCTCTTTCAAAGGAAGTGTTCAACTCTGTGAGTTGGATTCATACTACACAAAGCAGTTTCACAGAACGCTTCTGTTTAGTTTTTATGGGAAGATATTCCCGTTTCCAACGAAGGCCTGAAAGGACTCCAAGTATCCACTTGCTAATTCTGCAAAAATAGAGTTTCAAAACTGCTCTATCAAAAGGTAGGCTTATCTCTCTGAGTTGAATGCAGACATCATAAAGAGGTTTCTGAGAATGCTTCTGCCTGGTTTATATGTGAAGATATTTCCTTTTCCACCATAGGCCTCAAGGCGCTCCAAATGAACACTTGCAGATTCTACAAAAAGAGTGTTTCATAACTGCTCTAGCAAAGGAAAGGTTCAACTCTGTGAGTTGAACACACACATCACAAAGCAGTTTCTGAGAATGCTTCTGTCCAGTTTTTATTGGAAGATATTCCCGCTTCTAACAAAGGCCTGAAAGAGCTCCAAATATCCACTTGTAGATGCTGCAAAAAGACTCTTTCCAAACTGCTCCATGAAAAGGAAGGTTCAACTCTGTGAGTTGAATGCACACATCATAAAGAAGTTTCAAAGAATGCTTCTGTCTAGGTTTTATGTGAAGATATTTCCTTTTCCACCATAGGCCTCAAAGCGCTCCAAATGAACACTTGCAGATTCTACAAAAAGAGTGTTTCAAAACTGCTCTTTCAAAAGAAGTGTTCAACTCTGTGAGTTGGATTCACACTTCACAAAGCAGTTTCACAGAACGCTTCTGTTTAGTTTTTCTGGGAAGATATTCCCGTTTCCAACGAAGGCCTGAAAGGGCTCCAAATATCCACTTGCAGATTCTGCAGAAACACAGTTTCAAAACTGCTCTATCAAAAGGAAGGCTTATCTCTCCGAGCTGAATGCACACATCATAAAGTGGTTTCTGAGAATGCTTCTCGCTGGTTTATAAGTGGAGATATTTCCTTTTCCACTATAGGCCTCAAAGCGCTCCAAATGAACACTTGCAGATTCTACAAAAAGAGTGTTTCAAAACTGCTCTTTGAAAAGAAGTGTTCAACTCTGTGAGTTTGATTCATATTTCACAAAGCAGTTTCACAGAACGCTTCTGTTTAGTATTTATGGGAAGATATTCCCGTTTCCAACGAAGGCCTGAAAGGACTCCAAATATCCACTTGCAGATTCTGCAAAAACACAGTTTCAAAACTGCTCTATCAAAAGGAAGGCTTATCTCTCCGAGTTGAATGCACACATCATAAAGAGGTTTCTGAGAATGCTTCTGCCTGGTTTATAAGTGAAGCTATTTAGTTTTCCACCATAGGCCTCAAAGCGCTCCAAATGAACACTTGCAGATTCTACAAAAAGAGTGTTTCAAAACAGCCCTTTCAAAGGAAGTGTTCAACTCTGTGAGTTGGATTCATACTACACAAAGCAGTTTCACAGAACGCTTCTCTTTAGTTTTTATGGGAAGATATTCCCGTTTCCAACGAAGGCCTGAAAGGGCTCCAAATATCCACTTGCAGATTCTGCAAAAATAGAGTTTCAAAACTGCTCTGTTAAAAGGAAGGCTTA
The DNA here is from genome assembly GCF_028885625.2 of Pongo pygmaeus. Taxonomy (NCBI): domain Eukaryota; kingdom Metazoa; phylum Chordata; class Mammalia; order Primates; family Hominidae; genus Pongo; species Pongo pygmaeus. The sequence continues at coordinate 25,931,723 of NC_085930.1, forward strand.
TCTCCCTGAGTTGAATGCAGACATCATAAAGAGGTTTCTGAGAATGCTTCTGCCTGGTTTATATGTGAAGATATTTCCTTTTCCACCATAGGCCTCAAAGCGCTCCAAATGAACACTTGCAGATTCTACAAAAGGAGTGTTTCATAACTGCTCTAGCAAAGGAAAGGTTCAACTCTGTGAGTTGAACACACACATCACAAAGCAGTTTCTGAGAATGCTTCTGTCCAGTTTTTATTGGAAGATATTCCCGCTTCTAACAAAGGCCTGAAAGAGCTCCAAATATCCACTTGCAGATGCTGCAAAAAGACGCTTTCCAAACTGCTCCATGAAAAGGAAGGTTCAACTCTGTGAGATGAATGCACACATCTTAAAGAAGTTTCAAAGAATGCTTCTGTCTAGGTTTTATGTGAAGATATTTCCTTTTCCACCATAGGCCTCAAAGCGCTCCAAATGAACACTTGCAGATTCTACAAAAAGAGTGTTTCAAAACTGCTCTTTCAAAAGAAGTGTTCAACTCTGTGAGTTAGATTCATACTTCACAAAGCAGTTTCACAGAACGCTTCTGTTTAGTATTTATGGGAAGATATTCCCGTTTCCAACGAAGGCCTGAAAGGACTCCAAATATCCACTTGCAGATTCTGCAAAAACACAGTTTCAAAACTGCTCTATCAAAAGGAAGGCTTATCTCTCCGAGTTGAATGCACACATCATAAAGAGGTTTCTGAGAATGCTTCTGCCTGGTTTATAAGTGAAGATATTTCCTTTTCCACCATAGGCCTCAAAGCGCTCCAAATGAACACTTGCAGATTCTACAAAAAGAGTGTTTCAAAACAGCTCTTTCAAAGGAAGTGTTCAACTCTGTGAGTTGGATTCATACTACACAAAGCAGTTTCACAGAACGCTTCTGTTTAGTTTTTATGGGAAGATATTCCCGTTTCCAACGAAGGCCTGAAAGGGCTCCAAATATCCACTTGCAAATTCTGCAAAAATAGAGTTTCAAAACTGCTCTGTCAAAAGGAAGGCTTATCTCTCTGAGTTGAATGCAGACATCATAAAGAGGTTTCTGAGAATGCTTCTGCCTGGTTTATATGTGAAGATATTTCCTTTTCCACCATAGGCCTCAAGGCGCTCCAAATGAACACTAGCAGATTCTACAAAAAGAGTGTTTCATAACTGCTCTAGCAAAGGAAAGGTTCAACTCTGTGAGTTGAACACACACATCACAAAGCAGTTTCTGAGAATGCTTCTGTCCAGTTTTTATTGGAAGATATTCCCGCTTCTAACAAAGGCCTGAAAGAGCTCCAAATATCCACTTGTAGATGCTGCAAAAAGACTCTTTCCAAACTGCTCCACGAAAAGGAAGTCTCAACTCTGTGAGTTGAATGCACACATCATAAAGAAGTTTCAAAGAATGCTTCTGTCTAGGTTTTATGTGAAGATATTTCCTTTTCCACCATAGGCCTCAAAGCGCTCCAAATGAACACTTGCAGATTCTACAAAAAGAGTGTTTCAAAACTGCTCTTTCAAAAGAAGTGTTCAACTCTGTGAGTTGGATTCATACTTCACAAAGCAGTTTCACAGAACGCTTCTGTTTAGTTTTTATGGGAAGATATTCCCGTTTCCAACGAAGGCCTGAAAGGGCTCCAAATAACCAATTGCAGATTCTGCAGAAACACAGTTTCAAAACTGCTCTATCAAAAGGAAGGCTTATCTCTCCGAGTTGAATGCACACATCATAAAGAGGTTTCTGAGAATGCTTCTGCCTGGTTTATAAGTGAAGATATTTCCTTTTCCACCATAGGCCTCAAAGCGCTCCAAATGAACACTTGCAGATTCTACAAAAAGAGTGTTTCAAAACAGCGCTTTCAAAGGAAGTGTTCAACTCTGTGAGTTGGATTCATACTACACAAAGCAGTTTCACAGAACGCTTCTGTTTAGTTTTTATGGGAAGATATTCCCGTTTCCAACGAAGGCCTGAAAGGGCTCCAAATATCCACTTGCAAATTCTGCAAAAATAGAGTTTCAAAACTGCTCGGTCAAAAGGAAGGCTTATCTCTCTGAGTTGAATGCAGACATCATAAAGAGGTTTCTGAGAATGCTTCTGCCTGGTTTATATGTGAAGATATTTCCTTTTCCACCATAGGCCTCAAAGCGCTCCAAATGAACACTTGCAGATTCTACAAAAGGAGTGTTTCATAACTGCTCTAGCAAAGGAAAGGTTCAACTCTGTGAGTTGAACACACACATCACAAAGCAGTTTCTGAGAATGCTTCTGTCCAGTTTTTATTGGAAGATATTCCCGCTTCTAACAAAGGCCTGAAAGAGCTCCAAATATCCACTTGCAGATGCTGCAAAAAGACTCTTTCCAAACTACTCCATGAAAAGGAAGGTTCAACTCTGTGAGATGAATGCACACATCATAAAGAAGTTTCAAAGAATGCTTCTGTCTAGGTTTTATGTGAAGATATTTCCTTTTCCACCATAGGCCTCAAAGCGCTCCAAATGAACACTTGCAGATTCTACAAAAAGAGTGTTTCAAAACTGCTCTTTCAAAAGAAGTGTTCAACTCTGTGAGTTGGATTCATACTTCACAAAGCAGTTTCACAGAACGCTTCTGTTTAGTATTTATGGGAAGATATTCCCGTTTCCAACGAAGGCCTGAAAGGACTCCAAATATCCACTTGCAGATTCTGCAAAAACACAGTTTCAAAACTGCTCTATCAAAAGGAAGGCTTATCTCTCCGAGTTGAATGCACACATCATAAAGAGGTTTCTGAGAATGCTTCTGCCTGGTTTATAAGTGAAGATATTTCCTTTTCCACCATAGGCCTCAAAGCGCTCCAAATGAACACTTGCAGATTCTACAAAAAGAGTGTTTCAAAACAGCTCTTTCAAAGGAAGTGTTCAACTCTGTGAGTTGGATTCATACTACACAAAGCAGTTTCACAGAACGCTTCTGTTTAGTTTTTATGGGAAGATATTCCCGTTTCCAACGAAGGCCTGAAAGGGCTCCAAATATCCACTTGCAAATTCTGCAAAAATAGAGTTTCAAAACTGCTCTGTCAAAAGGAAGGCTTATCTCTCTGAGTTGAATGCAGACATCATAAAGAGGTTTCTGAGAATGCTTCTGCCTGGTTTATATGTGAAGATATTTCCTTTTCCACCATAGGCCTCAAGGCGCTCCAAATGAACACTAGCAGATTCTACAAAAAGAGTGTTTCATAACTGCTCTAGCAAAGGAAAGGTTCAACTCTGTGAGTTGAACACACACATCACAAAGCAGTTTCTGAGAATGCTTCTGTCCAGTTTTTATTGGAAGATATTCCCGCTTCTAACAAAGGCCTGAAAGAGCTCCAAATATCCACTTGTAGATGCTGCAAAAAGACTCTTTCCAAACTGCTCCACGAAAAGGAAGGCTCAACTCTGTGAGTTGAATGCACACATCATAAAGAAGTTTCAAAGAATGCTTCTGTCTAGGTTTTATGTGAAGATATTTCCTTTTCCACCATAGGCCTCAAAGCGCTCCAAATGAACACTTGCAGATTCTACAAAAAGAGTGTTTCAAAACTGCTCTTTCAAAAGAAGTGTTCAACTCTGTGAGTTGGATTCATACTTCACAAAGCAGTTTCACAGAACGCTTCTGTTTAGTTTTTATGGGAAGATATTCCCGTTTCCAACGAAGGCCTGAAAGGGCTCCAAATATCCACTTGCAAATTCTGCAAAAATAGAGTTTCAAAACTGCTCTGTCAAAAGGAAGGCTTATCTCTCTGAGTTGAATGCAGACATCATAAAGAGGTTTCTGAGAATGCTTCTGCCTGGTTTATATGTGAAGATATTTCCTTTTCCACCATAGGCCACAAGGCGCTCCAAATGAACACTTGCAGATTCTACAAAAAGAGTGTTTCATAACTGCTCTAGCAAAGGAAAGGTTCAACTCTGTGAGTTGAACACACACATCACAAAGCAGTTTCTGAGAATGCTTCTGTCCAGTTTTTATTGGAAGATATTCCCGCTTCTAACAAAGGCCTGAAAGAGCTCCAAATATCCACTTGTAGATGCTGCAAAAAGACTCTTTCCAAACTGCTCCATGAAAAGGAAGGTTCAACTCTGTGAGTTGAATGCACACATCATAAAGAAGTTTCAAAGAATGCTTCTGTCTAGGTTTTATGTGAAGATATTTCCTTTTCCACCATAGGCCTCAAAGCGCTCCAAATGAACACTTGCAGATTCTACAAAAAGAGTGTTTCAAAACTGCTCTTTCAAAAGAAGTGTTCAACTCTGTGAGTTGGATTCACACTTCACAAAGCAGTTTCACAGAACGCTTCTGTTTAGTTTTTATGGGAAGATATTCCCGTTTCCAACGAAGGCCTGAAAGGGCTCCAAATAACCACTTGCAGATTCTGCAGAAACACAGTTTCAAAACTGCTCTATCAAAAGGAAGGCTTATCTCTCCGAGCTGAATGCACACATCATAAAGTGGTTTCTGAGAATGCTTCTCGCTGGTTTATAAGTGAAGATATTTCCTTTTCCACTATAGGCCTCAAAGCGCTCCAAATGAACACTTGCAGATTCTACAAAAAGAGTGTTTCAAAACAGCTCTTTCAAAGGAAGTGTTCAACTCTGTGAGTTGGATTCATACTACACAAAGCAGTTTCACAGAACGCTTCTCTTTAGTTTTTATGGGAAGATATTCCCGTTTCCAACGAAGGCCTGAAAGGGCTCCAAATATCCACTTGCAGATTCTGCAAAAATAGAGTTTCAAAACTGCTCTGTTAAAAGGAAGGCTTATCTCTCTGAGTTGAATGCAGACATCATAAAGAGGTTTCTGAGAATGCTTCTGCCTGGTTTATATGTGAAGATATTTCCTTTTCCACCATAGGCCTCAAAGCGCTCCAAATGAACACTTGCAGATTCTACAAAAGGAGTGTTTCATAACTGCTCTAGCAAAGGAAAGGTTCAACTCTGTGAGTTGAACACACACATCACAAAGCAGTTTCTGAGAATGCTTCTGTCCAGTTTTTATTGGAAGATATTCCCGCTTCTAACAAAGGCCTGAAAGAGCTCCAAATATCCACTTGCAGATGCTGCAAAAAGACTCTTTCCAAACTGCTCCATGAAAAGGAAGGTTCAACTCTGTGAGATGAATGCACACATCATAAAGAAGTTTCAAAGAATGCTTCTGTCTAGGTTTTATGTGAAGATATTTCCTTTTCCACCATAGGCCTCAAAGCGCTCCAAATGAACACTTGCAGATTCTACAAAAAGAGTGTTTCAAAACTGCTCCTTCAAAAGAAGTGTTCAACTCTGTGAGTTGGATTCATACTTCACAAAGCAGTTTCACAGAACGCTTCTGTTTAGTATTTATGGGAAGATATTCCCGTTTCCAACGAAGGCCTGAAAGGACTCCAAATATCCACTTGCAGATTCTGCAAAAACACAGTTTCAAAACTGCTCTATCAAAAGGAAGGCTTATCTCTCCGAGTTGAATGCACACATCATAAAGAGGTTTCTGAGAATGCTTCTGCCTGGTTTATAAGTGAAGATATTTCCTTTTCCACCATAGGCCTCAAAGCGCTCCAAATGAACACTTGCAGATTCTACAAAAAGAGTGTTTCAAAACAGCTCTTTCAAAGGAAGTGTTCAACTCTGTGAGTTGGATTCATACTACACAAAGCAGTTTCACAGAACGCTTCTGTTTAGTTTTTATGGGAAGATATTCCCGTTTCCAACGAAGGCCTGAAAGGACTCCAAGTATCCACTTGCTAATTCTGCAAAAATAGAGTTTCAAAACTGCTCTATCAAAAGGTAGGCTTATCTCTCTGAGTTGAATGCAGACATCATAAAGAGGTTTCTGAGAATGCTTCTGCCTGGTTTATATGTGAAGATATTTCCTTTTCCACCATAGGCCTCAAGGCGCTCCAAATGAACACTTGCAGATTCTACAAAAAGAGTGTTTCATAACTGCTCTAGCAAAGGAAAGGTTCAACTCTGTGAGTTGAACACACACATCACAAAGCAGTTTCTGAGAATGCTTCTGTCCAGTTTTTATTGGAAGATATTCCCGCTTCTAACAAAGGCCTGAAAGAGCTCCAAATATCCACTTGTAGATGCTGCAAAAAGACTCTTTCCAAACTGCTCCATGAAAAGGAAGGTTCAACTCTGTGAGTTGAATGCACACATCATAAAGAAGTTTCAAAGAATGCTTCTGTCTAGGTTTTATGTGAAGATATTTCCTTTTCCACCATAGGCCTCAAAGCGCTCCAAATGAACACTTGCAGATTCTACAAAAAGAGTGTTTCAAAACTGCTCTTTCAAAAGAAGTGTTCAACTCTGTGAGTTGGATTCACACTTCACAAAGCAGTTTCACAGAACGCTTCTGTTTAGTTTTTCTGGGAAGATATTCCCGTTTCCAACGAAGGCCTGAAAGGGCTCCAAATATCCACTTGCAGATTCTGCAGAAACACAGTTTCAAAACTGCTCTATCAAAAGGAAGGCTTATCTCTCCGAGCTGAATGCACACATCATAAAGTGGTTTCTGAGAATGCTTCTCGCTGGTTTATAAGTGGAGATATTTCCTTTTCCACTATAGGCCTCAAAGCGCTCCAAATGAACACTTGCAGATTCTACAAAAAGAGTGTTTCAAAACTGCTCTTTGAAAAGAAGTGTTCAACTCTGTGAGTTGGATTCATACTTCACAAAGCAGTTTCACAGAACGCTTCTGTTTAGTATTTATGGGAAGATATTCCCGTTTCCAACGAAGGCCTGAAAGGACTCCAAATATCCACTTGCAGATTCTGCAAAAACACAGTTTCAAAACTGCTCTATCAAAAGGAAGGCTTATCTCTCCGAGTTGAATGCACACATCATAAAGAGGTTTCTGAGAATGCTTCTGCCTGGTTTATAAGTGAAGCTATTTAGTTTTCCACCATAGGCCTCAAAGCGCTCCAAATGAACACTTGCAGATTCTACAAAAAGAGTGTTTCAAAACAGCCCTTTCAAAGGAAGTGTTCAACTCTGTGAGTTGGATTCATACTACACAAAGCAGTTTCACAGAACGCTTCTCTTTAGTTTTTATGGGAAGATATTCCCGTTTCCAACGAAGGCCTGAAAGGGCTCCAAATATCCACTTGCAGATTCTGCAAAAATAGAGTTTCAAAACTGCTCTGTTAAAAGGAAGGCTTATCTCCCTGAGTTGAATGCAGACATCATAAAGAGGTTTCTGAGAATGCTTCTGCCTGGTTTATATGTGAAGATATTTCCTTTTCCACCATAGGCCTCAAAGCGCTCCAAATGAACACTTGCAGATTCTACAAAAGGAGTGTTTCATAACTGCTCTAGCAAAGGAAAGGTTCAACTCTGTGAGTTGAACACACACATCACAAAGCAGTTTCTGAGAATGCTTCTGTCCAGTTTTTATTGGAAGATATTCCCGCTTCTAACAAAGGCCTGAAAGAGCTCCAAATATCCACTTGCAGATGCTGCAAAAAGACGCTTTCCAAACTGCTCCATGAAAAGGAAGGTTCAACTCTGTGAGATGAATGCACACATCTTAAAGAAGTTTCAAAGAATGCTTCTGTCTAGGTTTTATGTGAAGATATTTCCTTTTCCACCATAGGCCTCAAAGCGCTCCAAATGAACACTTGCAGATTCTACAAAAAGAGTGTTTCAAAACTGCTCTTTCAAAAGAAGTGTTCAACTCTGTGAGTTGGATTCATACTTCACAAAGCAGTTTCACAGAACGCTTCTGTTTAGTATTTATGGGAAGATATTCCCGTTTCCAACGAAGGCCTGAAAGGACTCCAAATATCCACTTGCAGATTCTGCAAAAACACAGTTTCAAAACTGCTCTATCAAAAGGAAGGCTTATCTCTCCGAGTTGAATGCACACATCATAAAGAGGTTTCTGAGAATGCTTCTGCCTGGTTTATAAGTGAAGATATTTCCTTTTCCACCATAGGCCTCAAAGCGCTCCAAATGAACACTTGCAGATTCTACAAAAAGAGTGTTTCAAAACAGCTCTTTCAAAGGAAGTGTTCAACTCTGTGAGTTGGATTCATACTACACAAAGCAGTTTCACAGAACGCTTCTGTTTAGTTTTTATGGGAAGATATTCCCGTTTCCAACGAAGGCCTGAAAGGGCTCCAAATATCCACTTGCAAATTCTGCAAAAATAGAGTTTCAAAACTGCTCTGTCAAAAGGAAGGCTTATCTCTCTGAGTTGAATGCAGACATCATAAAGAGGTTTCTGAGAATGCTTCTGCCTGGTTTATATGTGAAGATATTTCCTTTTCCACCATAGGCCTCAAGGCGCTCCAAATGAACACTAGCAGATTCTACAAAAAGAGTGTTTCATAACTGCTCTAGCAAAGGAAAGGTTCAACTCTGTGAGTTGAACACACACATCACAAAGCAGTTTCTGAGAATGCTTCTGTCCAGTTTTTATTGGAAGATATTCCCGCTTCTAACAAAGGCCTGAAAGAGCTCCAAATATCCACTTGTAGATGCTGCAAAAAGACTCTTTCCAAACTGCTCCACGAAAAGGAAGTCTCAACTCTGTGAGTTGAATGCACACATCATAAAGAAGTTTCAAAGAATGCTTCTGTCTAGGTTTTATGTGAAGATATTTCCTTTTCCACCATAGGCCTCAAAGCGCTCCAAATGAACACTTGCAGATTCTACAAAAAGAGTGTTTCAAAACTGCTCTTTCAAAAGAAGTGTTCAACTCTGTGAGTTGGATTCATACTTCACAAAGCAGTTTCACAGAACGCTTCTGTTTAGTTTTTATGGGAAGATATTCCCGTTTCCAACGAAGGCCTGAAAGGGCTCCAAATAACCACTTGCAGATTCTGCAGAAACACAGTTTCAAAACTGCTCTATCAAAAGGAAGGCTTATCTCTCCGAGTTGAATGCACACATCATAAAGAGGTTTCTGAGAATGCTTCTGCCTGGTTTATAAGTGAAGATATTTCCTTTTCCACCATAGGCCTCAAAGCGCTCCAAATGAACACTTGCAGATTCTACAAAAAGAGTGTTTCAAAACAGCGCTTTCAAAGGAAGTGTTCAACTCTGTGAGTTGGATTCATACTACACAAAGCAGTTTCACAGAACGCTTCTGTTTAGTTTTTATGGGAAGATATTCCCGTTTCCAACGAAGGCCTGAAAGGGCTCCAAATATCCACTTGCAAATTCTGCAAAAATAGAGTTTCAAAACTGCTCGGTCAAAAGGAAGGCTTATCTCTCTGAGTTGAATGCAGACATCATAAAGAGGTTTCTGAGAATGCTTCTGCCTGGTTTATATGTGAAGATATTTCCTTTTCCACCATAGGCCTCAAAGCGCTCCAAATGAACACTTGCAGATTCTACAAAAGGAGTGTTTCATAACTGCTCTAGCAAAGGAAAGGTTCAACTCTGTGAGTTGAACACACACATCACAAAGCAGTTTCTGAGAATGCTTCTGTCCAGTTTTTATTGGAAGATATTCCCGCTTCTAACAAAGGCCTGAAAGAGCTCCAAATATCCACTTGCAGATGCTGCAAAAAGACTCTTTCCAAACTGCTCCATGAAAAGGAAGGTTCAACTCTGTGAGATGAATGCACACATCATAAAGAAGTTTCAAAGAATGCTTCTGTCTAGGTTTTATGTGAAGATATTTCCTTTTCCACCATAGGCCTCAAAGCGCTCCAAATGAACACTTGCAGATTCTACAAAAAGAGTGTTTCAAAACTGCTCTTTCAAAAGAAGTGTTCAACTCTGTGAGTTGGATTCATACTTCACAAAGCAGTTTCACAGAACGCTTCTGTTTAGTATTTATGGGAAGATATTCCCGTTTCCAACGAAGGCCTGAAAGGACTCCAAATATCCACTTGCAGATTCTGCAAAAACACAGTTTCAAAACTGCTCTATCAAAAGGAAGGCTTATCTCTCCGAGTTGAATGCACACATCATAAAGAGGTTTCTGAGAATGCTTCTGCCTGGTTTATAAGTGAAGATATTTCCTTTTCCACCATAGGCCTCAAAGCGCTCCAAATGAACACTTGCAGATTCTACAAAAAGAGTGTTTCAAAACAGCTCTTTCAAAGGAAGTGTTCAACTCTGTGAGTTGGATTCATACTACACAAAGCAGTTTCACAGAACGCTTCTGTTTAGTTTTTATGGGAAGATATTCCCGTTTCCAACGAAGGCCTGAAAGGGCTCCAAATATCCACTTGCAAATTCTGCAAAAATAGAGTTTCAAAACTGCTCTGTCAAAAGGAAGGCTTATCTCTCTGAGTTGAATGCAGACATCATAAAGAGGTTTCTGAGAATGCTTCTGCCTGGTTTATATGTGAAGATATTTCCTTTTCCACCATAGGCCTCAAGGCGCTCCAAATGAACACTAGCAGATTCTACAAAAAGAGTGTTTCATAACTGCTCTAGCAAAGGAAAGGTTCAACTCTGTGAGTTGAACACACACATCACAAAGCAGTTTCTGAGAATGCTTCTGTCCAGTTTTTATTGGAAGATATTCCCGCTTCTAACAAAGGCCTGAAAGAGCTCCAAATATCCACTTGTAGATGCTGCAAAAAGACTCTTTCCAAACTGCTCCACGAAAAGGAAGTCTCAACTCTGTGAGTTGAATGCACACATCATAAAGAAGTTTCAAAGAATGCTTCTGTCTAGGTTTTATGTGAAGATATTTCCTTTTCCACCATAGGCCTCAAAGCGCTCCAAATGAACACTTGCAGATTCTACAAAAAGAGTGTTTCAAAACTGCTCTTTCAAAAGAAGTGTTCAACTCTGTGAGTTGGATTCATACTTCACAAAGCAGTTTCACAGAACGCTTCTGTTTAGTTTTTATGGGAAGATATTCCCGTTTCCAACGAAGGCCTGAAAGGGCTCCAAATAACCACTTGCAGATTCTGCAGAAACACAGTTTCAAAACTGCTCTATCAAAAGGAAGGCTTATCTCTCCGAGTTGAATGCACACATCATAAAGAGGTTTCTGAGAATGCTTCTGCCTGGTTTATAAGTGAAGATATTTCCTTTTCCACCATAGGCCTCAAAGCGCTCCAAATGAACACTTGCAGATTCTACAAAAAGAGTGTTTCAAAACAGCGCTTTCAAAGGAAGTGTTCAACTCTGTGAGTTGGATTCATACTACACAAAGCAGTTTCACAGAACGCTTCTGTTTAGTTTTTATGGGAAGATATTCCCGTTTCCAACGAAGGCCTGAAAGGGCTCCAAATATCCACTTGCAAATTCTGCAAAAATAGAGTTTCAAAACTGCTCGGTCAAAAGGAAGGCTTATCTCTCTGAGTTGAATGCAGACATCATAAAGAGGTTTCTGAGAATGCTTCTGCCTGGTTTATATGTGAAGATATTTCCTTTTCCACCATAGGCCTCAAAGCGCTCCAAATGAACACTTGCAGATTCTACAAAAGGAGTGTTTCATAACTGCTCTAGCAAAGGAAAGGTTCAACTCTGTGAGTTGAACACACACATCACAAAGCAGTTTCTGAGAATGCTTCTGTCCAGTTTTTATTGGAAGATATTCCCGCTTCTAACAAAGGCCTGAAAGAGCTCCAAATATCCACTTGCAGATGCTGCAAAAAGACTCTTTCCAAACTGCTCCATGAAAAGGAAGGTTCAACTCTGTGAGATGAATGCACACATCATAAAGAAGTTTCAAAGAATGCTTCTGTCTAGGTTTTATGTGAAGATATTTCCTTTTCCACCATAGGCCTCAAAGCGCTCCAAATGAACACTTGCAGATTCTACAAAAAGAGTGTTTCAAAACTGCTCTTTCAAAAGAAGTGTTCAACTCTGTGAGTTGGATTCATACTTCACAAAGCAGTTTCACAGAACGCTTCTGTTTAGTATTTATGGGAAGATATTCCCGTTTCCAACGAAGGCCTGAAAGGACTCCAAATATCCACTTGCAGATTCTGCAAAAACACAGTTTCAAAACTGCTCTATCAAAAGGAAGGCTTATCTCTCCGAGTTGAATGCACACATCATAAAGAGGTTTCTGAGAATGCTTCTGCCTGGTTTATAAGTGAAGATATTTCCTTTTCCACCATAGGCCTCAAAGCGCTCCAAATGAACACTTGCAGATTCTACAAAAAGAGTGTTTCAAAACAGCTCTTTCAAAGGAAGTGTTCAACTCTGTGAGTTGGATTCATACTACACAAAGCAGTTTCACAGAACGCTTCTGTTTAGTTTTTATGGGAAGATATTCCCGTTTCCAACGAAGGCCTGAAAGGGCTCCAAATATCCACTTGCAAATTCTGCAAAAATAGAGTTTCAAAACTGCTCTGTCAAAAGGAAGGCTTATCTCTCTGAGTTGAATGCAGACATCATAAAGAGGTTTCTGAGAATGCTTCTGCCTGGTTTATATGTGAAGATATTTCCTTTTCCACCATAGGCCTCAAGGCGCTCCAAATGAACACTAGCAGATTCTACAAAAAGAGTGTTTCATAACTGCTCTAGCAAAGGAAAGGTTCAACTCTGTGAGTTGAACACACACATCACAAAGCAGTTTCTGAGAATGCTTCTGTCCAGTTTTTATTGGAAGATATTCCCGCTTCTAACAAAGGCCTGAAAGAGCTCCAAATATCCACTTGTAGATGCTGCAAAAAGACTCTTTCCAAACTGCTCCACGAAAAGGAAGGCTCAACTCTGTGAGTTGAATGCACACATCATAAAGAAGTTTCAAAGAATGCTTCTGTCTAGGTTTTATGTGAAGATATTTCCTTTTCCACCATAGGCCTCAAAGCGCTCCAAATGAACACTTGCAGATTCTACAAAAAGAGTGTTTCAAAACTGCTCTTTCAAAAGAAGTGTTCAACTCTGTGAGTTGGATTCATACTTCACAAAGCAGTTTCACAGAACGCTTCTGTTTAGTTTTTATGGGAAGATATTCCCGTTTCCAACGAAGGCCTGAAAGGGCTCCAAATAACCACTTGCAGATTCTGCAGAAACACAGTTTCAAAACTGCTCTATCAAAAGGAAGGCTTATCTCTCCGAGCTGAATGCACACATCATAAAGTGGTTTCTGAGAATGCTTCTCGCTGGTTTATAAGTGAAGATATTTCCTTTTCCACTATTGGCCTCAAAGCGCTCCAAATGAACACTTGCAGATTCTACAAAAAGAGTGTTTCAAAACTGCTCTTTCAAAAGAAGTGTTCAACTCTGTGAGTTGGATTCATACTTCACAAAGCAGTTTCACAGAACGCTTCTGTTTAGTATTTATGGGAAGATATTCCCGTTTCCAACGAAGGCCTGAAAGGACTCCAAATATCCATTTGCAGATTCTGCAAAAACACAGTTTCAAAACTGCTCTATCAAAAGGAAGGCTTATCTCTCCGAGTTGAATGCACACATCATAAAGAGGTTTCTGAGAATGCTTCTGCCTGGTTTATAAGTGAAGATATTTAGTTTTCCACCATAGGCCTCAAAGCGCTCCAAATGAACACTTGCAGATTCTACAAAAAGAGTGTTTCAAAACAGCCCTTTCAAAGGAAGTGTTCAACTCTGTGAGTTGGATTCATACTACACAAAGCAGTTTCACAGAACGCTTCTCTTTAGTTTTTATGGGAAGATATTCCCGTTTCCAACGAAGGCCTGAAAGGGCTCCAAATATCCACTTGCAGATTCTGCAAAAATAGAGTTTCAAAACTGCTCTGTTAAAAGGAAGGCTTATCTCTCTGAGTTGAATGCAGACATCATAAAGAGGTTTCTGAGAATGCTTCTGCCTGGTTTATATGTGAAGATATTTCCTTTTCCACCATAGGCCTCAAAGCGCTCCAAATGAACACTTGCAGATTCTACAAAAGGAGTGTTTCATAACTGCTCTAGCAAAGGAAAGGTTCAACTCTGTGAGTTGAACACACACATCACAAAGCAGTTTCTGAGAATGCTTCTGTCCAGTTTTTATTGGAAGATATTCCCGCTTCTAACAAAGGCCTGAAAGAGCTCCAAATATCCACTTGCAGATGCTGCAAAAAGACTCTTTCCAAACTGCTCCATGAAAAGGAAGGTTCAACTCTGTGAGATGAATGCACACATCTTAAAGAAGTTTCAAAGAATGCTTCTGTCTAGGTTTTATGTGAAGATATTTCCTTTTCCACCATAGGCCTCAAAGCGCTCCAAATGAACACTTGCAGATTCTACAAAAAGAGTGTTTCAAAACTGCTCTTTCAAAAGAAGTGTTCAACTCTGTGAGTTGGATTCATACTTCACAAAGCAGTTTCACAGAACGCTTCTGTTTAGTATTTATGGGAAGATATTCCCGTTTCCAACGAAGGCCTGAAAGGACTCCAAATATCCACTTGCAGATTCTGCAAAAACACAGTTTCAAAACTGCTCTATCAAAAGGAAGGCTTATCTCTCCGAGTTGAATGCACACATCATAAAGAGGTTTCTGAGAATGCTTCTGCCTGGTTTATAAGTGAAGCTATTTCCTTTTCCACCATAGGCCTCAAAGCGCTCCAAATGAACACTTGCAGATTCTACAAAAAGAGTGTTTCAAAACAGCCCTTTCAAAGGAAGTGTTCAACTCTGTGAGTTGGATTCATACTACACAAAGCAGTTTCACAGAACGCTTCTGTTTAGTTTTTATGGGAAGATATTCCCGTTTCCAACGAAGGCCTGAAAGGGCTCCAAATATCCACTTGCAAATTCTGCAAAAATAGAGTTTCAAAACTGCTCTGTCAAAAGGAAGGCTTATCTCTCTGAGTTGAATGCAGACATCATAAAGAGGTTTCTGAGAATGCTTCTGCCTGGTTTATATGTGAAGATATTTCCTTTTCCACCATAGGCCTCAAAGCGCTCCAAATGAACACTTGCAGATTCTACAAAAAGAGTGTTTCATAACTGCTCTAGCAAAGGAAAGGTTCAACTCTGTGAGTTGAACACACACATCACAAAGCAGTTTCTGAGAATGCTTCTGTCCAGTTTTTATTGGAAGATATTCCTGCTTCTAACAAAGGCCTGAAAGAGCTCCAAATATCCACTTGTAGATGCTGCAAAAATACTCTTTCCAAACTGCTCCATGAAAAGGAAGGTTCAACTCTGTGAGTTGAATGCACACATCATAAAGAAGTTTCAAAGAATGCTTCTGTCTAGGTTTTATGTGAAGATATTTCCTTTTCCACCATAGGCTTCAAAGCGCTGAAAATGAACATTTGCAGATTCTACAAAAAGAGTGTTTCAAAACTGCTCTTTCAAAAGAAGTGTTCAACTCTGTGAGTTGGATTCATACTTCACAAAACAGTTTCACAGAACGCTTCTGTTTAGTTTTTATGGGAAGATATTCCCGTTTCCAACGAAGGCCTGAAAGGGCTCCAATTATCCACTTGCAGATTCTGCAAAAACACAGTTTCAAAACTGCTCTATCAAAAGGAAGGCTTATCTCTCCGAGTTGAATGCACACATCATAAAGAGGTTTCTGAGAATGCTTCTGCCTGGTTTATAAGTGAAGATATTTCCTTTTCCAACATAGGCCTCAAAGCGCTCCAAATGAACTCTTGCAGATTCTACAAAAAGAGTGTTTCAAAACAGCTCTTTCAAAGGAAGTGTTCAACTCTGTGAGTTGGATTCATACTACACAAAGCAGTTTCACAGAACGCTTCTCTTTAGTTTTTATGGGAAGATATTCCCGTTTCCAACGAAGGCCTGAAAGGGCTCCAAATATCCACTTGCAGATTCTGCAAAAATAGAGTTTCAAAACTGCTCTGTTAAAAGGAAGGCTTATCTCTCTGAGTTGAATGCAGACATCATAAAGAGGTTTCTGAGAATGCTTCTGCCTGGTTTATATGTGAAGCTATTTCCTTTTCCACCATAGGCCTCAAAGCGCTCCAAATGAACACTTGCAGATTCTACAAAAGGAGTGTTTCATAACTGCTCTAGCAAAGGAAAGGTTCAACTCTGTGAGTTGAACACACACATCACAAAGCAGTTTGTGAGAATGCTTCTGTCCAGTTTTTATTGGAAGATATTCCCGCTTCTAACAAAGGCCTGAAAGAGCTCCAAATATCCACTTGCAGATGCTGCAAAAAGAGTCTTTCCAAACTGCTCCATGAAAAGGAAGGTTCAACTCTGTGAGATGAATGCACACATCATAAAGAAGTTTCAAAGAATGCTTCTGTCTAGGTTTTATGTGAAGATATTTCCTTTTCCACCATAGGCCTCAAAGCGCTCCAAATGAACACTTGCAGATTCTACAAAAAGAGTGTTTCAAAACTGCTCTTTCAAAAGAAGTGTTCAACTCTGTGAGTTGGATTCATACTTCACAAAGCAGTTTCACAGAACTCTTCTGTTTAGTATTTATGGGAAGATATTCCCGTTTCCAACGAAGGCCTGAAAGGACTCCAAATATCCACTTGCAGATTCTGCAAAAACACAGTTTCAAAACTGCTCTATCAAAAGGATGGCTTATCTCTCCGAGTTGAATGCAGACATCATAAAGAGGTTTCTGAGAATGCTTCTGCCTGGTTTATATGTGAAGATATTTCCTTTTCCACAATAGGCCTCAAGGCGCTCCAAATGAACACTTGCAGATTCTACAAAAAGAGTGTTTCATAACTGCTCTAGCAAAGGAAAGGTTCAACTCTGTGAGTTGAACACACACATCACAAAGCAGTTTCTGAGAATGCTTCTGTCCAGTTTTTATTGGAAGATATTCCCGCTTCTAACAAAGGCCTGAAAGAGCTCCAAATATCCACTTGTAGATGCTGCAAAAAGACTCTTTCCAAACTGCTCCATGAAAAGGAAGGTTCAACTCTGTGAGTTGAATGCACACATCATAAAGAAGTTTCAAAGAATGCTTCTGTCTAGGTTTTATGTGAAGATATTTCCTTTTCTACCATAGGCCTCCAAGAGCTCCAAATGAACACTTGCAGATTCTACAAAAAGAGTGTTTCAAAACTGCTCTTTCAAAAGAAGTGTTCAACTCTGTGAGTTGGATTCACACTTCACAAAGCAGTTTCACAGAACGCTTCTGTTTAGTTTTTCTGGGAAGATATTCCCGTTTCCAACGAAGGCCTGAAAGGGCTCCAAATAACCACTTGCAGATTCTGCAGAAACACAGTTTCAAAACTGCTCTATCAAAAGGAAGGCTTATCTCTCCGAGCTGAATGCACACATCATAAAGTGGTTTCTGAGAATGCTTCTCGCTGGTTTATAAGTGAAGATATTTCCTTTTCCACTATTGGCCTCAAAGCGCTCCAAATAACCACTTGCAGATTCTGCAAAAACACAGTTTCAAAACTGCTCTATCAAAAGGAAGGCTTATCTCTCCGAGTTGAATGCACACATCATAAAGAGGTTTCTGAGAATGCTTCTGCCTGGTTTATAAGTGAAGATATTTAGTTTTCCACCATAGGCCTCAAAGCGCTCCAAATGAACACTTGCAGATTCTACAAAAAGAGTGTTTCAAAACAGCCCTTTCAAAGGAAGTGTTCAACTCTGTGAGTTGGATTCATACTACACAAAGCAGTTTCACAGAACGCTTCTCTTTAGTTTTTATGGGAAGATATTCCCGTTTCCAACGAAGGCCTGAAAGGGCTCCAAATATCCACTTGCAGATTCTGCAAAAATAGAGTTTCAAAACTGCTCTGTTAAAAGGAAGGCTTATCTCTCTGAGTTGAATGCAGACATCATAAAGAGGTTTCTGAGAATGCTTCTGCCTGGTTTATATGTGAAGATATTCCCTTTTCCACCATAGGCCTCAAAGCGCTCCAAATGAACACTTGCAGATTCTACAAAAGGAGTGTTTCATAACTGCTCTAGCAAAGGAAAGGTTCAACTCTGTGAGTTGAACACACACATCACAAAGCAGTTTCTGAGAATGCTTCTGTCCAGTTTTTATTGGAAGATATTCCCGCTTCTAACAAAGGCCTGAAAGAGCTCCAAATATCCACTTGCAGATGCTGCAAAAAGACGCTTTCCAAACTGCTCCATGAAAAGGAAGGTTCAACTCTGTGAGATGAATGCACACATCTTAAAGAAGTTTCAAAGAATGCTTCTGTCTAGGTTTTATGTGAAGATATTTCCTTTTCCACCATAGGCCTCAAAGCGCTCCAAATGAACACTTGCAGATTCTACAAAAAGAGTGTTTCAAAACTGCTCTTTCAAAAGAAGTGTTCAACTCTGTGAGTTGGATTCATACTTCACAAAGCAGTTTCACAGAACGCTTCTGTTTAGTATTTATGGGAAGATATTCCCGTTTCCAACGAAGGCCTGAAAGGACTCCAAATATCCACTTGCAGATTCTGCAAAAACACAGTTTCAAAACTGCTCTATCAAAAGGAAGGCTTATCTCTCCGAGTTGAATGCACACATCATAAAGAGGTTTCTGAGAATGCTTCTGCCTGGTTTATAAGTGAAGATATTTCCTTTTCCACCATAGGCCTCAAAGCGCTCCAAATGAACACTTGCAGATTCTACAAAAAGAGTGTTTCAAAACAGCTCTTTCAAAGGAAGTGTTCAACTCTGTGAGTTGGATTCATACTACACAAAGCAGTTTCACAGAACGCTTCTGTTTAGTTTTTATGGGAAGATATTCCCGTTTCCAACGAAGGCCTGAAAGGGCTCCAAATATCCACTTGCAAATTCTGCAAAAATAGAGTTTCAAAACTGCTCTGTCAAAAGGAAGGCTTATCTCTCTGAGTTGAATGCAGACATCATAAAGAGGTTTCTGAGAATGCTTCTGCCTGGTTTATATGTGAAGATATTTCCTTTTCCACCATAGGCCTCAAGGCGCTCCAAATGAACACTTGCAGATTCTACAAAAAGAGTGTTTCATAACTGCTCTAGCAAAGGAAAGGTTCTACTCTGTGAGTTGAACACACACATCACAAAGCAGTTTCTGAGAATGCTTCTGTCCAGTTTTTATTGGAAGATATTCCCGCTTCTAACAAAGGCCTGAAAGAGCTCCAAATATCCACTTGTAGATGCTGCAAAAAGACTCTTTCCAAACTGCTCCATGAAAAGGAAGGTTCAACTCTGTGAGTTGAATGCACACATCATAAAGAAGTTTCAAAGAATGCTTCTGTCTAGGTTTTATGTGAAGATATTTCCTTTTCCACCATAGGCCTCAAAGCGCTCCAAATGAACACTTGCAGATTCTACAAAAAGAGTGTTTCAAAACTGCTCTTTCAAAAGAAGTGTTCAACTCTGTGAGTTGGATTCATACTTCACAAAGCAGTTTCACAGAACGCTTCTGCTTAGTTTTTATGGGAAGATATTCCCGTTTCCAACGAAGGCCTGAAAGGGCTCCAAATAACCACTTGCAGATTCTGCAGAAACACAGTTTCAAAACTGCTCTATCAAAAGGAAGGCTTATCTCTCCGAGCTGAATGCACACATCATAAAGAGGTTTCTGAGAATGCTTCTCCCTGGTTTATAAGTGAAGATATTTCCTTTTCCACTGTAGGCCTCAAAGCGCTCCAAATGAACACTTGCAGATTCTACAAAAAGAGTGTTTCAAAACAGCTCTTTCAAAGGAAGTGTTCAACTCTGTGAGTTGGATTCATACTACACAAAGCAGTTTCACAGAACGCTTCTCTTTAGTTTTTATGGGAAGATATTCCCGTTTCCAGCGAAGGCCTGAAAGGGCTCCAAATATCCACTTGCAGATTCTGCAAAAATAGAGTTTCAAAACTGCTCTGTTAAAAGGAAGGCTTATCTCTCTGAGTTGAATGCAGACATCATAAAGAGGTTTCTGAGAATGCTTCTGCCTGGTTTATATGTGAAGATATTTCCTTTTCCACCATAGGCCTCAAAGCGCTCCAAATGAACACTTGCAGATTCTACAAAAGGAGTGTTTCATAACTGCTCTAGCAAAGGAAAGGTTCAACTCTGTGAGTTGAACACACACATCACAAAGCAGTTTCTGAGAATGCTTCTGTCCAGTTTTTATTGGAAGATATTCCCGCTTCTAACAAAGGCCTGAAAGAGCTCCAAATATCCACTTGCAGATGCTGCAAAAAGACGCTTTCCAAACTGCTCCATGAAAAGGAAGGTTCAACTCTGTGAGATGAATGCACACATCTTAAAGAAGTTTCAAAGAATGCTTCTGTCTAGGTTTTATGTGAAGATATTTCCTTTTCCACCATAGGCCTCAAAGCGCTCCAAATGAACACTTGCAGATTCTACAAAAAGAGTGTTTCAAAACTGCTCTTTCAAAAGAAGTGTTCAACTCTGTGAGTTGGATTCATACTTCACAAAGCAGTTTCACAGAACGCTTCTGTTTAGTATTTATGGGAAGATATTCCCGTTTCCAACGAAGGCCTGAAAGGACTCCAAATATCCACTTGCAGATTCTGCAAAAACACAGTTTCAAAACTGCTCTATCAAAAGGAAGGCTTATCTCTCCGAGTTGAATGCACACATCATAAAGAGGTTTCTGAGAATGCTTCTGCCTGGTTTATAAGTGAAGATATTTCCTTTTCCACCATAGGCCTCAAAGCGCTCCAAATGAACACTTGCAGATTCTACAAAAAGAGTGTTTCAAAACAGCTCTTTCAAAGGAAGTGTTCAACTCTGTGAGTTGGATTCATACTACACAAAGCAGTTTCACAGAACGCTTCTGTTTAGTTTTTATGGGAAGATATTCCCGTTTCCAACGAAGGCCTGAAAGGGCTCCAAATATCCACTTGCAAATTCTGCAAAAATAGAGTTTCAAAACTGCTCTATCAAAAGGAAGGCTTATCTCTCTGAGTTGAATGCAGACATCATAAAGAGGTTTCTGAGAATGCTTCTGCCTGGTTTATATGTGAAGATATTTCCTTTTCCACCATAGGCCTCAAGGCGCTCCAAATGAACACTAGCAGATTCTACAAAAAGAGTGTTTCATAACTGCTCTAGCAAAGGAAATGTTCAACTCTGTGAGTTGAACACACACATCACAAAGCAGTTTCTGAGAATGCTTCTGTCCAGTTTTTATTGGAAGATATTCCCGCTTCTAACAAAGGCCTGAAAGAGCTCCAAATATCCACTTGCAGATGCTGCAAAAAGACTCTTTCCAAACTGCTCCATGAAAAGGAAGGTTCAACTCTGTGAGATGAATGCACACATCATAAAGAAGTTTCAAAGAATGCTTCTGTCTAGGTTTTATGTGAAGATATTTCCTTTTCCACCATAGGCCTCAAAGCGCTCCAAATGAACACTTGCAGATTCTACAAAAAGAGTGTTTCAAAACTGCTCTTTCAAAAGAAGTGTTCAACTCTGTGAGTTGGATTCATACTTCACAAAGCAGTTTCACAGAACGCTTCTGTTTAGTATTTATGGGAAGATATTCCCGTTTCCAACGAAGGCCTGAAAGGACTCCAAATATCCACTTGCAGATTCTGCAAAAACACAGTTTCAAAACTGCTCTATCAAAAGGAAGGCTTATCTCTCCGAGTTGAATGCACACATCATAAAGAGGTTTCTGAGAATGCTTCTGCCTGGTTTATAAGTGAAGCTATTTCCTTTTCCACCATAGGCCTCAAAGCGCTCCAAATGAACACTTGCAGATTCTACAAAAAGAGTGTTTCAAAACAGCTCTTTCAAAGGAAGTGTTCAACTCTGTGAGTTGGATTCATACTACACAAAGCAGTTTCACAGAACGCTTCTGTTTAGTTTTTATGGGAAGATATTCCCGTTTCCAACGAAGGCCTGAAAGGGCTCCAAATATCCACTTGCAAATTCTGCAAAAATAGAGTTTCAAAACTGCTCTGTCAAAAGGAAGGCTTATCTCTCTGAGTTGAATGCAGACATCATAAAGAGGTTTCTGAGAATGCTTCTGCCTGGTTTATATGTGAAGATATTTCCTTTTCCACCATAGGCCTCAAGGCGCTCCAAATGAACACTTGCAGATTCTACAAAAAGAGTGTTTCATAACTGCTCTAGCAAAGGAAAGGTTCAACTCTGTGAGTTGAACACACACATCACAAAGCAGTTTCTGAGAATGCTTCTGTCCAGTTTTTATTGCAAGATATTCCCGCTTCTAACAAAGGCCTGAAAGAGCTCCAAATATCCACTTGTAGATGCTGCAAAAAGACTCTTTCCAAACTGCTCCATGAAAAGGAAGGTTCAACTCTGTGAGTTGAATGCACACATCATAAAGAAGTTTCAAAGAATGCTTCTGTCTAGGTTTTATGTGAAGGTATTTCCTTTTCCACCATAGGTCTCAAAGCGCTCCAAATGAACACTTGCAGATTCTACAAAAAGAGTGTTTCAAAACTGCTCTTTCAAAAGAAGTGTTCAACTCTGTGAGTTGGATTCATACTTCACAAAGCAGTTTCACAGAACGCTTCTGTTTAGTTTTTATGGGAAGATATTCCCGTTTCCAACGAAGGCCTGAAAGGGCTCCAAATAACCACTTGCAGATTCTGCAGAAACACAGTTTCAAAACTGCTCTATCAAAAGGAAGGCTTATCTCTCCGAGCTGAATGCACACATCATAAAGAGGTTTCTGAGAATGCTTCTCACTGGTTTATTAGTGAAGATATTTCCTTTTCCACTATAGGCCTCAAAGCGCTCCAAATGAACACTTGCAGATTCTACAAAAAGAGTGTTTCAAAACTGCTCTTTCAAAAGAAGTGTTCAACTCTGTGAGTTGGATTCATACTTCACAAAGCAGTTTCACAGAACGCTTCTGTTTAGTATTTATGGGAAGATATTCCCGTTTCCAACGAAGGCCTGAAAGGACTCCAAATATCCACTTGCAGATTCTGCAAAAACACAGTTTCAAAACTGCTCTATCAAAAGGAAGGCTTATCTCTCCGAGTTGAATGCACACATCATAAAGAGGTTTCTGAGAATGCTTCTGCCTGGTTTATAAGTGAAGATATTTAGTTTTCCACCATAGGCCTCAAAGCGCTCCAAATGAACACTTGCAGATTCTACAAAAAGAGTGTTTCAAAACAGCCCTTTCAAAGGAAGTGTTCAACTCTGTGAGTTGGATTCATACTACACAAAGCAGTTTCACAGAACGCTTCTCTTTAGTTTTTATGGGAAGATATTCCCGTTTCCAACGAAGGCCTGAAAGGGCTCCAAATATCCACTTGCAGATTCTGCAAAAATAGAGTTTCAAAACTGCTCTGTTAAAAGGAAGGCTTATCTCTCTGAGTTGAATGCAGACATCATAAAGAGGTTTCTGAGAATGCTTCTGCCTGGTTTATATGTGAAGATATTTCCTTTTCCACCATAGGCCTCAAAGCGCTCCAAATGAACACTTGCAGATTCTACAAAAGGAGTGTTTCATAACTGCTCTAGCAAAGGAAAGGTTCAACTCTGTGAGTTGAACACACACATCACAAAGCAGTTTCTGAGAATGCTTCTGTCCAGTTTTTATTGGAAGATATTCCCGCTTCTAACAAAGGCCTGAAAGAGCTCCAAATATCCACTTGCAGATGCTGCAAAAAGACGCTTTCCAAACTGCTCCATGAAAAGGAAGGTTCAACTCTGTGAGATGAATGCACACATCTTAAAGAAGTTTCAAAGAATGCTTCTGTCTAGGTTTTATGTGAAGATATTTCCTTTTCCACCATAGGCCTCAAAGCGCTCCAAATGAACACTTGCAGATTCTACAAAAAGAGTGTTTCAAAACTGCTCTTTCAAAAGAAGTGTTCAACTCTGTGAGTTGGATTCATACTTCACAAAGCAGTTTCACAGAACGCTTCTGTTTAGTATTTATGGGAAGATATTCCCGTTTCCAACGAAGGCCTGAAAGGACTCCAAATATCCACTTGCAGATTCTGCAAAAACACAGTTTCAAAACTGCTCTATCAAAAGGAAGGCTTATCTCTCCGAGTTGAATGCACACATCATAAAGAGGTTTCTGAGAATGCTTCTGCCTGGTTTATAAGTGAAGATATTTCCTTTTCCACCATAGGCCTCAAAGCGCTCCAAATGAACACTTGCAGATTCTACAAAAAGAGTGTTTCAAAACAGCTCTTTCAAAGGAAGTGTTCAACTCTGTGAGTTGGATTCATACTACACAAAGCAGTTTCACAGAACGCTTCTGTTTAGTTTTTATGGGAAGATATTCCCGTTTCCAACGAAGGCCTGAAAGGGCTCCAAATATCCACTTGCAAATTCTGCAAAAATAGAGTTTCAAAACTGCTCTGTCAAAAGGAAGGCTTATCTCTCTGAGTTGAATGCAGACATCATAAAGAGGTTTCTGAGAATGCTTCTGCCTGGTTTATATGTGAAGATATTTCCTTTTCCACCATAGGCCTCAAGGCGCTCCAAATGAACACTTGCAGATTCTACAAAAAGAGTGTTTCATAACTGCTCTAGCAAAGGAAAGGTTCTACTCTGTGAGTTGAACACACACATCACAAAGCAGTTTCTGAGAATGCTTCTGTCCAGTTTTTATTGGAAGATATTCCCGCTTCTAACAAAGGCCTGAAAGAGCTCCAAATATCCACTTGTAGATGCTGCAAAAAGACTCTTTCCAAACTGCTCCATGAAAAGGAAGGTTCAACTCTGTGAGTTGAATGCACACATCATAAAGAAGTTTCAAAGAATGCTTCTGTCTAGGTTTCATGTGAAGATATTTCCTTTTCCACCATAGGCCTCAAAGCGCTCCAAATGAACACTTGCAGATTCTACAAAAAGAGTGTTTCAAAACTGCTCTTTCAAAAGAAGTGTTCAACTCTGTGAGTTGGATTCACACTTCACAAAGCAGTTTCACAGAACGCTTCTGTTTAGTTTTTATGGGAAGATATTCCCGTTTCCAACGAAGGCCTGAAAGGGCTCCAAATAACCACTTGCAGATTCTGCAGAAACACAGTTTCAAAACTGCTCTATCAAAAGGAAGGCTTATCTCTCCGAGCTGAATGCACACATCATAAAGTGGTTTCTGAGAATGCTTCTCGCTGGTTTATAAGTGAAGATATTTCCTTTTCCACTATAGGCCTCAAAGCGCTCCAAATGAACACTTGCAGATTCTACAAAAAGAGTGTTTCAAAACAGCTCTTTCAAAGGAAGTGTTCAACTCTGTGAGTTGGATTCATACTACACAAAGCAGTTTCACAGAACGCTTCTCTTTAGTTTTTATGGGAAGATATTCCCGTTTCCAACGAAGGCCTGAAAGGGCTCCAAATATCCACTTGCAGATTCTGCAAAAATAGAGTTTCAAAACTGCTCTGTTAAAAGGAAGGCTTATCTCTCTGAGTTGAATGCAGACATCATAAAGAGGTTTCTGAGAATGCTTCTGCCTGGTTTATATGTCAAGATATTTCCTTTTCCACCATAGGCCTCAAAGCGCTCCAAATGAACACTTGCAGATTCTACAAAAGGAGTGTTTCATAACTGCTCTAGCAAAGGAAAGGTTCAACTCTGTGAGTTGAACACACACATCACAAAGCAGTTTCTGAGAATGCTTCTGTCCAGTTTTTATTGGAAGATATTCCCGCTTCTAACAAAGGCCTGAAAGAGCTCCAAATATCCACTTGCAGATGCTGCAAAAAGAGTCTTTCCAAACTGCTCCATGAAAAGAAAGGTTCAACTCTGTGAGATGAATGCACACATCATAAAGAAGTTTCAAAGAATGCTTCTGTCTAGGTTTTATGTGAAGATATTTCCTTTTCCACCATAGGCCTCAAAGCGCTCCAAATGAACACTTGCAGATTCTACAAAAAGAGTGTTTCAAAACTG
The DNA here is from genome assembly GCF_028885625.2 of Pongo pygmaeus. Classification (NCBI taxonomy): domain Eukaryota; kingdom Metazoa; phylum Chordata; class Mammalia; order Primates; family Hominidae; genus Pongo; species Pongo pygmaeus. The sequence goes on from NC_085930.1 coordinate 25,957,352, forward strand.
CTCTTTCAAAAGAAGTGTTCAACTCTGTGAGTTGGATTCATACTTCACAAAGCAGTTTCACAGAACGCTTCTGTTTAGTATTTATGGGAAGATATTCCCGTTTCCAACGAAGGCCTGAAAGGACTCCAAATATCCACTTGCAGATTCTGCAAAAACACAGTTTCAAAACTGCTCTATCAAAAGGAAGGCTTATCTCTCCGAGTTGAATGCACACATCATAAAGAGGTTTCTGAGAATGCTTCTGCCTGGTTTATAAGTGAAGATATTTCCTTTTCCACCATAGGCCTCAAAGCGCTCCAAATGAACACTTGCAGATTCTACAAAAAGAGTGTTTCAAAACAGCTCTTTCAAAGGAAGTGTTCAACTCTGTGAGTTGGATTCATACTACACAAAGCAGTTTCACAGAACGCTTCTGTTTAGTTTTTATGGGAAGATATTCCCGTTTCCAACGAAGGCCTGAAAGGGCTCCAAATATCCACTTGCAAATTCTGCAAAAATAGAGTTTCAAAACTGCTCTATCAAAAGGAAGGCTTATCTCTCTGAGTTGAATGCAGACATCATAAAGAGGTTTCTGAGAATGCTTCTGCCTGGTTTATATGTGAAGATATTTCCTTTTCCACCATAGGCCTCAAGGCGCTCCAAATGAACACTAGCAGATTCCACAAAAAGAGTGTTTCATAACTGCTCTAGCAAAGGAAATGTTCAACTCTGTGAGTTGAACACACACATCACAAAGCAGTTTCTGAGAATGCTTCTGTCCAGTTTTTATTGGAAGATATTCCCGCTTCTAACAAAGGCCTGAAAGAGCTCCAAATATCCACTTGCAGATGCTGCAAAAAGACTCTTTCCAAACTGCTCCATGAAAAGGAAGGTTCAACTCTGTGAGATGAATGCACACATCATAAAGAAGTTTCAAAGAATGCTTCTGTCTAGGTTTTATGTGAAGATATTTCCTTTTCCACCATAGGCCTCAAAGCGCTCCAAATGAACACTTGCAGATTCTACAAAAAGAGTGTTTCAAAACTGCTCTTTCAAAAGAAGTGTTCAACTCTGTGAGTTGGATTCATACTTCACAAAGCAGTTTCACAGAACGCTTCTGTTTAGTATTTATGGGAAGATATTCCCGTTTCCAACGAAGGCCTGAAAGGACTCCAAATATCCACTTGCAGATTCTGCAAAAACACAGTTTCAAAACTGCTCTATCAAAAGGAAGGCTTATCTCTCCGAGTTGAATGCACACATCATAAAGAGGTTTCTGAGAATGCTTCTGCCTGGTTTATAAGTGAAGATATTTCCTTTTCCACCATAGGCCTCAAAGCGCTCCAAATGAACACTTGCAGATTCTACAAAAAGAGTGTTTCAAAACAGCTCTTTCAAAGGAAGTGTTCAACTCTGTGAGTTGGATTCATACTACACAAAGCAGTTTCACAGAACGCTTCTGTTTAGTTTTTATGGGAAGATATTCCCGTTTCCAACGAAGGCCTGAAAGGGCTCCAAATATCCACTTGCAAATTCTGCAAAAATAGAGTTTCAAAACTGCTCTGTCAAAAGGAAGGCTTATCTCTCTGAGTTGAATGCAGACATCATAAAGAGGTTTCTGAGAATGCTTCTGCCTGGTTTATATGTGAAGATATTTCCTTTTCCACCATAGGCCTCAAGGCGCTCCAAATGAACACTTGCAGATTCTACAAAAAGAGTGTTTCATAACTGCTCTAGCAAAGGAAAGGTTCAACTCTGTGAGTTGAACACACACATCACAAAGCAGTTTCTGAGAATGCTTCTGTCCAGTTTTTATTGGAAGATATTCCCGCTTCTAACAAAGGCCTGAAAGAGCTCCAAATATCCACTTGCAGATGCTGCAAAAAGACTCTTTCCAAACTGCTCCATGAAAAGGAAGGTTCAACTCTGTGAGTTGAATGCACACATCATAAAGAAGTTTCAAAGAATGCTTCTGTCTAGGTTTTATGTGAAGGTATTTCCTTTTCCACCATAGGTCTCAAAGCGCTCCAAATGAACACTTGCAGATTCTACAAAAAGAGTGTTTCAAAACTGCTCTTTCAAAAGAAGTGTTCAACTCTGTGAGTTGGATTCATACTTCACAAAGCAGTTTCACAGAACGCTTCTGTTTAGTTTTTATGGGAAGATATTCCCGTTTCCAACGAAGGCCTGAAAGGGCTCCAAATAACCACTTGCAGATTCTGCAGAAACACAGTTTCAAAACTGCTCTATCAAAAGGAAGGCTTATCTCTCCGAGCTGAATGCACACATCATAAAGAGGTTTCTGAGAATGCTTCTCACTGGTTTATAAGTGAAGATATTTCCTTTTCCACTATAGGCCTCAAAGCGCTCCAAATGAACACTTGCAGATTCTACAAAAAGAGTGTTTCAAAACAGCTCTTTCAAAGGAAGTGTTCAACTCTGTGAGTTGGATTCATACTACACAAAGCAGTTTCACAGAACGCTTCTCTTTAGTTTTTATGGGAAGATATTCCCGTTTCCAACGAAGGCCTGAAAGGGCTCCAAATATCCACTTGCAGATTCTGCAAAAATAGAGTTTCAAAACTGCTCTGTTAAAAGGAAGGCTTATCTCTCGGAGTTGAATGCAGACATCATAAAGAGGTTTCTGAGAATGCTTCTGCCTGGTTTATATGTGAAGATATTTCCTTTTCCACCATAGGCCTCAAAGCGCTCCAAATGAACACTTGCAGATTCTACAAAAGGAGTGTTTCGTAACTGCTCTAGCAAAGGAAAGGTTCAACTCTGTGAGTTGAACACACACATCACAAAGCAGTTTCTGAGAATGCTTCTGTCCAGTTTTTATTGGAAGATATTCCCGCTTCTAACAAAGGCCTGAAAGAGCTCCAAATATCCACTTGCAGATGCTGCAAAAAGACTCTTTCCAAACTGCTCCATGAAAAGGAAGGTTCAACTCTGTGAGTTGAATGCACACATCATAAAGAAGTTTCAAAGAATGCTTCTGTCTAGGTTTTATGTGAAGATATTTCCTTTTCCACCATAGGCCTCAAAGCGCTCCAAATGAACACTTGCAGATTCTACAAAAAGAGTGTTTCAAAACTGCTCTTTCAAAAGAAGTGTTCAACTCTGTGAGTTGGATTCATACTTCACAAAGCAGTTTCACAGAACGCTTCTGTTTAGTATTTATGGGAAGATATTCCCGTTTCCAACGAAGGCCTGAAAGGACTCCAAATATCCACTTGCAGATTCTGCAGAAACACAGTTTCAAAACTGCTCTATCAAAAGGAAGGCTTATCTCTCCGAGTTGAATGCACACATCATAAAGAGGTTTCTGAGAATGCTTCTGCCTGGTTTATAAGTGAAGATATTTCCTTTTCCACCATAGGCCTCAAAGCGCTCCAAATGAACACTTGCAGATTCTACAAAAAGAGTGTTTCAAAACAGCTCTTTCAAAGGAAGTGTTCAACTCTGTGAGTTGGATTCATACTACACAAAGCAGTTTCACAGAACGCTTCTGTTTAGTTTTTATGGGAAGTTATTCCCGTTTCCAACGAAGGCCTAAAAGGGCTCCAAATATCCACTTGCAAATTCTGCAAAAATAGAGTTTCAAAACTGCTCTGTCAAAAGGAAGGCTTATCTCTCTGAGTTGAATGCAGACATCATAAAGAGGTTTCTGAGAATGCTTCTGCCTGGTTTATATGTGAAGATATTTCCTTTTCCACCATAGGCCTCAAAGCGCTCCAAATGAACACTTGCAGATTCTACAAAAGGAGTGTTTCATAACTGCTCTAGCAAAGGAAAGGTTCAACCCTGTGAGTTGAACACACACATCACAAAGCAGTTTCTGAGAATGCTTCTGTCCAGTTTTTATTGGAAGATATTCCCGCTTCTAACAAAGGCCTGAAACAGCTCCAAATATCCACTTGTAGATGCTGCAAAAAGACTCTTTCCAAACTGCTCCATGAAAAGGAAGGTTCAACTCTGTGAGTTGAATGCACACATCATAAAGAAGTTTCAAAAAATGCTTCTGTCTAGGTTTTATGTGAAGATATTACCTTTTCCACCATAGGCCTCAAAGCGCTCCAAATGAACACTTGCAGATTCTACAAAAAGAGTGTTTCAAAACTGCTCTTTCAAAAGAAGTGTTCAACTCTGTGAGTTGGATTCATACTTCACAAAGCAGTTTCACAGAACGCTTCTGTTTAGTATTTATGGGAAGATATTCCCGTTTCCAACGAAGGCCTGAAAGGACTCCAAATATCCACTTGCAGATTCTGCAAAAACACAGTTTCAAAACTGCTCTATCAAAGGGAAGAATTATCTCTCCGAGTTGAATGCACACATCATAAAGAGGTTTCTGAGAATGCTTCTGCCTGGTTTATAAGTGAAGATATTTCCTTTTCCACCATAGGCCTCAAAGCGCTCCAAATGAACACTTGCAGATTCTACAAAAAGAGTGTTTCAAAACAGCTCTTTCAAAGGAAGTGTTCAACTTTGTGAGTTGGATTCATACTACACAAAGCAGTTTCACAGAACGCTTCTGTTTAGTTTTTATGGGAAGATATTCCCGTTTCCAACGAAGGCCTGAAAGGGCTCCAAATATCCACTTGCAAATTCTGCAAAAATAGAGTTTCAAAACTGCTCTGTCAAAAGGAAGGCTTATCTCTCTGAGTTGAATGCAGACATCATAAAGAGGTTTCTGAGAATGCTTCTGCCTGGTTTATATGTGAAGATATTTCCTTTTCCACCATAGGCCTCAAAGCGCTCCAAATGAACACTTGCAGATTCTACAAAAGGAGTGTTTCATAACTGCTCTAGCAAAGGAAAGGTTCAACTCTGTGAGTTGAACACACACATCACAAAGCAGTTTCTGAGAATACTTCTGTCCAGTTTTTATTGGAAGATATTCCCGCTTCTAACAAAGGCCTGAAAGAGCTCCAAATATCCACTTGCAGATGCTGCAAAAAGACTCTTTCCAAACTGCTCCATGAAAAGGAAAGTTCAACTCTGTGAGATGAATGCACACATCATAAAGAAGTTTCAAAGAATGCTTCTGTCTAGGTTTTATGTGAAGATATTTCCTTTTCCACCATAGGCCTCAAAGCGCTCCAAATGAACACTTGCAGATTCTACAAAAAGAGTGTTTCAAAACTGCTCTTTCAAAAGAAGTGTTCAACTCTGTGAGTTGGATTCATACTTCACAAAGCAGTTTCACAGAACGCTTCTGTTTAGTATTTATGGGAAGATATTCCCGTTTCCAACGAAGGCCTGAAAGGACTCCAAATATCCACTTGCAGATTCTGCAGAAACACAGTTTCAAAACTGCTCTATCAAAAGGAAGGCTTATCTCTCCGAGTTGAATGCACACATCATAAAGAGGTTTCTGAGAATGCTTCTCCCTGGTTTATAAGTGAAGATATTTCCTTTTCCACCATAGGCCTCAAAGCGCTCCAAATGAACACTTGCAGATTCTACAAAAAGAGTGTTTCAAAACAGCTCTTTCAAAGGAAGTGTTCAACTCTGTGAGTTGGATTCATACTACACAAAGCAGTTTCACAGAACGCTTCTGTTTAGTTTTTATGGGAAGATATTCCCGTTTCCAACGAAGGCCTAAAAGGGCTCCAAATATCCACTTGCAAATTCTGCAAAAATAGAGTTTCAAAACTGCTCTGTCAAAAGGAAGGCTTATCTCTCTGAGTTGAATGCAGACATCATAAAGAGGTTTCTGAGAATGCTTCTGCCTGGTTTATATGTGAAGATATTTCCTTTTCCACCATAGGCCTCAAGGCGCTCCAAATGAACACTTGCAGATTCTACAAAAAGAGTGTTTCATAACTGCTCTAGCAAAGGAAAGGTTCAACTCTGTGAGTTGAACACACACATCACAAAGCAGTTTCTGAGAATGCTTCTGTCCAGTTTTTATTGGAAGATATTCCCGCTTCTAACAAAGGCCTGAAAGAGCTCCAAATATCCACTTGTAGATGCTGCAAAAAGACTCTTTCCAAACTGCTCCATGAAAAGGAAGGTTCAACTCTGTGAGTTGAATGCACACATCATAAAGAAGTTTCAAAGAATGCTTCTGTCTAGGTTTTATGTGAAGATATTTCCTTTTCCACCATAGGCCTCAAAGCGCTCCAAATGAACACTTGCAGATTCTACAAAAAGAGTGTTTCAAAACTGCTCTTTCAAAAGAAGTGTTCAACTCTGTGAGTTGGATTCACACTTCACAAAGCAGTTTCACAGAACGCTTCTGTTTAGTTTTTATGGGAAGATATTCCCGTTTCCAACGAAGGCCTGAAAGGGCTCCAAATAAACACTTGCAGATTCTGCAGAAACACAGTTTCAAAACTGCTCTATCAAAAGGAAGGCTTATCTCTCCGAGCTGAATGCACACATCATAAAGTGGTTTCTGAGAATGCTTCTCGCTGGTTTATAAGTGAAGATATTTCCTTTTCCACTATAGGCCTCAAAGCGCTCCAAATGAACACTTGCAGATTCTACAAAAAGAGTGTTTCAAAACAGCTCTTTCAAAGGAAGTGTTCAACTCTGTGAGTTGGATTCATACTACACAAAGCAGTTTCACAGAACGCTTCTCTTTAGTTTTTAGGGGAAGATATTCCCGTTTCCAACGAAGGCCTGAAAGGGCTCCAAATATCCACTTGCAGATTCTGCAAAAATAGAGTTTCAAAACTGCTCTGTTAAAAGGAAGGCTTATCTCTCTGAGTTGAATGCAGACATCATAAAGAGGTTTCTGAGAATGCTTCTGCCTGGTTTATATGTGAAGATATTTCCTTTTCCACCATAGGCCTCAAAGCGCTCCAAATGAACACTTGCAGATTCTACAAAAGGAGTGTTTCATAACTGCTCTAGCAAAGGAAAGGTTCAACCCTGTGAGTTGAACACACACATCACAAAGCAGTTTCTGAGAATGCTTCTGTCCAGTTTTTATTGGAAGATATTCCCGCTTCTAACAAAGGCCTGAAACAGCTCCAAATATCCACTTGTAGATGCTGCAAAAAGACTCTTTCCAAACTGCTCCATGAAAAGGAAGGTTCAACTCTGTGAGTTGAATGCACACATCATAAAGAAGTTTCAAAAAATGCTTCTGTCTAGGTTTTATGTGAAGATATTTCCTTTTCCACCATAGGCCTCAAAGCGCTCCAAATGAACACTTGCAGATTCTACAAAAAGAGTGTTTCAAAACTGCTCTTTCAAAAGAAGTGTTCAACTCTGTGAGTTGGATTCATACTTCACAAAGCAGTTTCACAGAACGCTTCTGTTTAGTATTTATGGGAAGATATTCCCGTTTCCAACGAAGGCCTGAAAGGACTCCAAATATCCACTTGCAGATTCTGCAAAAACACAGTTTCAAAACTGCTCTATCAAAAGGAAGGATTATCTCTCCGAGTTGAATGCACACATCATAAAGAGGTTTCTGAGAATGCTTCTGCCTGGTTTATAAGTGAAGATATTTCCTTTTCAACCATAGGCCTCAAAGCGCTCCAAATGAACACTTGCAGATTCTACAAAAAGAGTGTTTCAAAACAGCTCTTTCAAAGGAAGTGTTCAACTCTGTGAGTTGGATTCATACTACACAAAGCAGTTTCACAGAACGCTTCTGTTTAGTTTTTATGGGAAGATATTCCCGTTTCCAACGAAGGCCTGAAAGGGCTCCAAATATCCACTTGCAAATTCTGCAAAAATAGAGTTTCAAAACTGCTCTGTCAAAAGGAAGGCTTATCTCTCTGAGTTGAATGCAGACATCATAAAGAGGTTTCTGAGAATGCTTCTGCCTGGTTTATATGTGAAGATATTTCCTTTTCCACCATAGGCCTCAAGGCGCTCCAAATGAACACTTGCAGATTCTACAAAAAGAGTGTTTCATAACTGCTCTAGCAAAGGAAAGGTTCAACTCTGTGAGTTGAACACACACATCACAAAGCAGTTTCTGAGAATGCTTCTGTCCAGTTTTTATTGGAAGATATTCCCGCTTCTAACAAAGGCCTGAAAGAGCTCCAAATATCCACTTGTAGATGCTGCAAAAAGACTCTTTCCAAACTGCTCCATGAAAAGGAAGGTTCAACTCTGTGAGTTGAATGCACACATCATAAAGAAGTTTCAAAGAATGCTTCTGTCTAGGTTTTATGTGAAGGTATTTCCTTTTCCACCATAGGTCTCAAAGCGCTCCAAATGAACACTTGCAGATTCTACAAAAAGAGTGTTTCAAAACTGCTCTTTCAAAAGAAGTGTTCAACTCTGTGAGTTGGATTCACACTTCACAAAGCAGTTTCACAGAACGCTTCTGTTTAGTTTTTATGGGAAGATATTCCCGTTTCCAACGAAGGCCTGAAAGGGCTCCAAATAACCACTTGCAGATTCTGCAGAAACACAGTTTCAAAACTGCTCTATCAAAAGGAAGGCTTATCTCTCCGAGCTGAATGCACACATCATAAAGTGGTTTCTGAGAATGCTTCTCGCTGGTTTATAAGTGAAGATATTTCCTTTTCCACTATAGGCCTCAAAGCGCTCCAAATGAACACTTGCAGATTCTACAAAAAGAGTGTTTCAAAACAGCTCTTTCAAAGGAAGTGTTCAACTCAGTGAGTTGGATTCATACTACACAAAGCAGTTTCACAGAACGCTTCTCTTTAGTTTTTATGGGAAGATATTCCCGTTTCCAACGAAGGCCTGAAAGGGCTCCAAATATCCACTTGCAGATTCTGCAAAAATAGAGTTTCAAAACTGCTCTGTTAAAAGGAAGGCTTATCTCTCGGAGTTGAATGCAGACATCATAAAGAGGTTTCTGAGAATGCTTCTGCCTGGTTTATATGTGAAGATATTTCCTTTTCCACCATAGGCCTCAAAGCGCTCCAAATGAACACTTGCAGATTCTACAAAAGGAGTGTTTCATAACTGCTCTAGCAAAGGAAAGGTTCAACTCTGTGAGTTGAACACACACATCACAAAGCAGTTTCTGAGAATGCTTCTGTCCAGTTTTTATTGGAAGATATTCCCGCTTCTAACAAAGGCCTGAAAGAGCTCCAAATATCCACTTGCAGATGCTGCAAAAAGAGTCTTTCCAAACTGCTCCATGAAAAGGAAGGTTCAACTCTGTGAGATGAATGCACACATCATAAAGAAGTTTCAAAGAATGCTTCTGTCTAGGTTTTATGTGAAGATATTTCCTTTTCCACCATAGGCCTCAAAGCGCTCCAAATGAACACTTGCAGATTCTACAAAAAGAGTGTTTCAAAACTGCTCTTTCAAAAGAAGTGTTCAACTCTGTGAGTTGGATTCATACTTCACAAAGCAGTTTCACAGAACGCTTCTGTTTAGTATTTATGGGAAGATATTCCCGTTTCCAACGAAGGCCTGAAAGGACTCCAAATATCCACTTGCAGATTCTGCAAAAACACAGTTTCAAAACTGCTCTATCGAAAGGAAGGCTTATCTCTCCGAGTTGAATGCACACATCATAAAGAGGTTTCTGAGAATGCTTCTGCCTGGTTTATAAGTGAAGATATTTCCTTTTCCACCATAGGCCTCAAAGCGCTCCAAATGAACACTTGCAGATTCTACAAAAAGAGTGTTTCAAAACAGCTCTTTCAAAGGAAGTGTTCAACTCTGTGAGTTGGATTCATACTACACAAAGCAGTTTCACAGAACGCTTCTGTTTAGTTTTTATGGGAAGATATTCCCGTTTCCAACGAAGGCCTGAAAGGGCTCGAAATATCCACTTGCAAATTCTGCAAAAATAGAGTTTCAAAACTGCTCTGTCAAAAGGAAGGCTTATCTCTCTGAGTTGAATGCAGACATCATAAAGAGGTTTCTGAGAATGCTTCTGCCTGGTTTATATGTGAAGATATTTCCTTTTCCACCATAGGCCTCAAGGCGCTCCAAATGAACACTAGCAGATTCTACAAAAAGAGTGTTTCATAACTGCTCTAGCAAAGGAAAGGTTCAACTCTGTGAGTTGAACACACACATCACAAAGCAGTTTCTGAGAATGCTTCTGTCCAGTTTTTATTGGAAGATATTCCCGCTTCTAACAAAGGCCTGAAAGAGCTCCAAATATCCACTTGCAGATGCTGCAAAAAGACTCTTTCCAAACTGCTCCATGAAAAGGAAGGTTCAACTCTGTGAGATGAATGCACACATCATAAAGAAGTTTCAAAGAATGCTTCTGTCTAGGTTTTATGTGAAGATATTTCCTTTTCCACCATAGGCCTCAAAGCGCTCCAAATGAACACTTGCAGATTCTACAAAAAGAGTGTTTCAAAACTGCTCTTTCAAAAGAAGTGTTCAACTCTGTGAGTTGGATTCATACTTCACAAAGCAGTTTCACAGAACGCTTCTGTTTAGTATTTATGGGAAGATATACCCGTTTCCAACGAAGGCCTGAAAGGACTCCAAATATCCACTTGCAGATTCTGCAAAAACACAGTTTCAAAACTGCTCTATCAAAAGGAAGGCTTATCTCTCCGAGTTGAATGCACACATCATAAAGAGGTTTCTGAGAATGCTTCTGCCTGGTTTATAAGTGAAGATATTTCCTTTTCCACCATAGGCCTCAAAGCGCTCCAAATGAACACTTGCAGATTCTACAAAAAGAGTGTTTCAAAACAGCTCTTTCAAAGGAAGTGTTCAACTCTGTGAGTTGGATTCATACTACACAAAGCAGTTTCACAGAACGCTTCTCTTTAGTTTTTATGGGAAGATATTCCCGTTTCCAACGAAGGCCTGAAAGGGCTCCAAATATCCACTTGCAAATTCTGCAAAAATAGAGTTTCAAAACTGCTCTGTCAAAAGGAAGGCTTATCTCTCTGAGTTGAATGCAGACATCATAAAGAGGTTTCTGAGAATGCTTCTGCCTGGTTTATATGTGAAGATATTTCCTTTTCCACCATAGGCCTCAAGGCGCTCCAAATGAACACTTGCAGATTCTACAAAAAGAGTGTTTCATAACTGCTCTAGCAAAGGAAAGGTTCAACTCTGTGAGTTGAACACACACATCACAAAGCAGTTTCTGAGAATGCTTCTGTCCAGTTTTTATTGGAAGATATTCCCGCTTCTAACAAAGGCCTGAAACAGCTCCAAATATCCACTTGTAGATGCTGCAAAAAGACTCTTTCCAAACTGCTCCATGAAAAGGAAGGTTCAACTCTGTGAGTTGAATGCACACATCATAAAGAAGTTTCAAAGAATGCTTCTGTCTAGGTTTTATGTGAAGGTATTTCCTTTTCCACCATAGGTCTCAAAGCGCTCCAAATGAACACTTGCAGATTCTACAAAAAGAGTGTTTCAAAACTGCTCTTTCAAAAGAAGTGTTCAACTCTGTGAGTTGGATTCATACTTCACAAAGCAGTTTCACAGAACGCTTCTGTTTAGTTTTTATGGGAAGATATTCCCGTTTCCAACGAAGGCCTGAAAGGGCTCCAAATAACCACTTGCAGATTCTGCAGAAACACAGTTTCAAAACTGCTCTATCAAAAGGAAGGCTTATCTCTCCGAGCTGAATGCACACATCATAAAGAGGTTTCTGAGAATGCTTCTCACTGGTTTATAAGTGAAGATATTTCCTTTTCCACTATAGGCCTCAAAGCGCTCCAAATGAACACATGCAGATTCTACAAAAAGAGTGTTTCAAAACAGCTCTTTCAAAGGAAGTGTTCAACTCTGTGAGTTGGATTCATACTACACAAAGCAGTTTCACAGAACGCTTCTCTTTAGTTTTTATGGGAAGATATTCCCGTTTCCAACGAAGGCCTGAAAGGGCTCCAAATATCCACTTGCAGATTCTGCAAAAATAGAGTTTCAAAACTGCTCTGTTAAAAGGAAGGCTTATCTCTCTGAGTTGAATGCAGACATCATAAAGAGGTTTCTGAGAATGCTTCTGCCTGGTTTATATGTGAAGATATTTCCTTTTCCACCATAGGCCTCAAAGCGCTCCAAATGAACACTTGCAGATTCTACAAAAGGAGTGTTTCATAACTACTCTAGCAAAGGAAAGGTTCAACTCTGTGAGTTGAACACACACATCACAAAGCAGTTTCTGAGAATGCTTCTGTCCAGTTTTTATTGGAAGATATTCCCGCTTCTAACAAAGGCCTGAAAGAGCTCCAAATATCCACTTGCAGATGCTGCAAAAAGACTCTTTCCAAACTGCTCCATGAAAAGGAAGGTTCAACTCTGTGAGTTGAATGCACACATCATAAAGAAGTTTCAAAGAATGCTTCTGTCTAGGTTTTATGTGAAGATATTTCCTTTTCCACCATAGGCCTCAAAGCGCTCCAAATGAACACTTGCAGATTCTACAAAAAGAGTGTTTCAAAACTGCTCTTTCAAAAGAAGTGTTCAACTCTGTGAGTTGGATTCATACTTCACAAAGCAGTTTCACAGAACGCTTCTGTTTAGTATTTATGGGAAGATATTCCCGTTTCCAACGAAGGCCTGAAAGGACTCCAAATATCCACTTGCAGATTCTGCAGAAACACAGTTTCAAAACTGCTCTATCAAAAGGAAGACTTATCTCTCCGAGCTGAATGCACACATCATAAAGAGGTTTCTGAGAATGCTTCTCCCTGGTTTATAAGTGAAGATATTTCCTTTTCCACTATAGGCCTCAAAGCGCTCCAAATGAACACTTGCAGATTCTACAAAAAGAGTGTTTCAAAACAGCTCTTTCAAAGGAAGTGTTCAACTCTGTGAGTTGGATTCATACTACACAAAGCAGTTTCACAGAACGCTTCTCTTTAGTTTTTATGGGAAGATATTCCCGTTTCCAACGAAGGCCTGAAAGGGCTCCAAATATCCACTTGCAGATTCTGCAAAAATAGAGTTTCAAAACTGCTCTGTTAAAAGGAAGGCTTATCTCTCTGAGTTGAATGCAGACATCATAAAGAGGTTTCTGAGAATGCTTCTGCCTGGTTTATATGTGAAGATATTTCCTTTTCCACCATAGGCCTCAAAGCGCTCCAAATGAACACTTGCAGATTCTACAAAAGGAGTGTTTCATAACTGCTCTAGCAAAGGAAAGGTTCAACTCTGTGAGTTGAACACACACATCACAAAGCAGTTTCTGAGAATGCTTCTGTCCAGTTTTTATTGGAAGATATTCCCGCTTCTAACAAAGGCCTGAAAGAGCTCCAAATATCCACTTGCAGATGCTGCAAAAAGACTCTTTCCAAACTGCTCCATGAAAAGGAAAGTTCAACTCTGTGAGATGAATGCACACATCATAAAGAAGTTTCAAAGAATGCTTCTGTCTAGGTTTTATGTGAAGATATTTCCTTTTCCACCATAGGCCTCAAAGCGCTCCAAATGAACACTTGCAGATTCTACAAAAAGAGTGTTTCAAAACTGCTCTTTCAAAAGAAGTGTTCAACTCTGTGAGTTGGATTCATACTTCACAAAGCAGTTTCACAGAACGCTTCTGTTTAGTATTTATGGGAAGATATTCCCGTTTCCAACGAAGGCCTGAAAGGACTCCAAATATCCACTTGCAGATTCTGCAGAAACACAGTTTCAAAACTGCTCTATCAAAAGGAAGGCTTATCTCTCCGAGTTGAATGCACACATCATAAAGAGGTTTCTGAGAATGCTTCTGCCTGGTTTATAAGTGAAGATATTTCCTTTTCCACCATAGGCCTCAAAGCGCTCCAAATGAACACTTGCAGATTCTACAAAAAGAGTGTTTCAAAACAGCTCTTTCAAAGGAAGTGTTCAACTCTGTGAGTTGGATTCATACTACACAAAGCAGTTTCACAGAACGCTTCTGTTTAGTTTTTATGGGAAGATATTCCCGTTTCCAACGAAGGCCTAAAAGGGCTCCAAATATCCACTTGCAAATTCTGCAAAAATAGAGTTTCAAAACTGCTCTGTCAAAAGGAAGTCTTATCTCTCTGAGTTGAATGCAGACATCATAAAGAGGTTTCTGAGAATGCTTCTGCCTGGTTTATATGTGAAGATATTTCCTTTTCCACCATAGGCCTCAAGGCGCTCCAAATGAACACTTGCAGATTCTACAAAAAGAGTGTTTCATAACTGCTCTAGCAAAGGAAAGGTTCAACTCTGTGAGTTGAACACACACATCACAAAGCAGTTTCTGAGAATGCTTCTGTCCAGTTTTTATTGGAAGATATTCCCGCTTCTAACAAAGGCCTGAAACAGCTCCAAATATCCACTTGTAGATGCTGCAAAAAGACTCTTTCCAAACTGCTCCATGAAAAGGAAGGTTCAACTCTGTGAGTTGAATGCACACATCATAAAGAAGTTTCAAAGAATGCTTCTGTCTAGGTTTTATGTGAAGATATTTCCTTTTCCACCATAGGCCTCAAAGCGCTCCAAATGAACACTTGCAGATTCTACAAAAAGAGTGTTTCAAAACTGCTCTTTCAAAAGAAGTGTTCAACTCTGTGAGTTGGATTCACACTTCACAAAGCAGTTTCACAGAACGCTTCTGTTTAGTTTTTATGGGAAGATATTCCCGTTTCCAACGAAGGCCTGAAAGGGCTCCAAATAACCACTTGCAGATTCTGCAGAAACACAGTTTCAAAACTGCTCTATCAAAAGGAAGGCTTATCTCTCCGAGCTGAATGCACACATCATAAAGTGGTTTCTGAGAATGCTTCTCGCTGGTTTATAAGTGAAGATATTTCCTTTTCCTGTATAGGCCTCAAAGCGCTCCAAATGAACACTTGCAGATTCTACAAAAAGAGTGTTTCAAAACAGCTCTTTCAAAGGAAGTGTTCAACTCTGTGAGTTGGATTCATACTACACAAAGCAGTTTCACAGAACGCTTCTCTTTAGTTTTTATGGGAAGATATTCCCGTTTCCAACGAAGGCCTGAAAGGGCTCCAAATATCCACTTGCAAATTCTGCAAAAATAGAGTTTCAAAACTGCTCTGTCAAAAGGAAGGCTTATCTCTCTGAGTTGAATGCAGACATCATAAAGAGGTTTCTGAGAATGCTTCTGCCTGGTTTATATGTGAAGATATTTCCTTTTCCACCATAGGCCTCAAGGCGCTCCAAATGAACACTTGCAGATTCTACAAAAAGAGTGTTTCATAACTGCTCTAGCAAAGGAAAGGTTCAACTCTGTGAGTTGAACACACACATCACAAAGCAGTTTCTGAGAATGCTTCTGTCCAGTTTTTATTGGAAGATATTCCCGCTTCTAACAAAGGCCTGAAAGAGCTCCAAATATCCACTTGTAGATGCTGCAAAAAGACTCTTTCCAAACTGCTCCATGAAAAGGAAGGTTCAACTCTGTGAGTTGAATGCACACATCATAAAGAAGTTTCAAAGAATGCTTCTGTCTAGGTTTTATGTGAAGGTATTTCCTTTTCCACCATAGGTCTCAAAGCGCTCCAAATGAACACTTGCAGATTCTACAAAAAGAGTGTTTCAAAACTGCTCTTTCAAAAGAAGTGTTCAACTCTGTGAGTTGGATTCATACTTCACAAAGCAGTTTCACAGAACGCTTCTGTTTAGTTTTTATGGGAAGATATTCCCGTTTCCAACGAAGGCCTGAAAGGGCTCCAAATAACCACTTGCAGATTCTGCAGAAACACAGTTTCAAAACTGCTCTATCAAAAGGAAGGCTTATCTCTCCGAGCTGAATGCACACATCATAAAGAGGTTTCTGAGAATGCTTCTCACTGGTTTATAAGTGAAGATATTTCCTTTTCCACTATAGGCCTCAAAGCGCTCCAAATGAACACTTGCAGATTCTACAAAAAGAGTGTTTCAAAACAGCTCTTTCAAAGGAAGTGTTCAACTCTGTGAGTTGGATTCATACTACACAAAGCAGTTTCACAGAACGCTTCTCTTTAGTTTTTATGGGAAGATATTCCCGTTTCCAACGAAGGCCTGAAAGGGCTCCAAATATCCACTTGCAGATTCTGCAAAAATAGAGTTTCAAAACTGCTCTGTTAAAAGGAAGGCTTATCTCTCTGAGTTGAATGCAGACATCATAAAGAGGTTTCTGAGAATGCTTCTGCCTGGTTTATATGTGAAGATATTTCCTTTTCCACCATAGGCCTCAAAGCGCTCCAAATGAACACTTGCAGATTCTACAAAAGGAGTGTTTCATAACTACTCTAGCAAAGGAAAGGTTCAACTCTGTGAGTTGAACACACACATCACAAAGCAGTTTCTGAGAATGCTTCTGTCCAGTTTTTATTGGAAGATATTCCCGCTTCTAACAAAGGCCTGAAAGAGCTCCAAATATCCACTTGCAGATGCTGCAAAAAGACTCTTTCCAAACTGCTCCATGAAAAGGAAGGTTCAACTCTGTGAGTTGAATGCACACATCATAAAGAAGTTTCAAAGAATGCTTCTGTCTAGGTTTTATGTGAAGATATTTCCTTTTCCACCATAGGCCTCAAAGCGCTCCAAATGAACACTTGCAGATTCTACAAAAAGAGTGTTTCAAAACTGCTCTTTCAAAAGAAGTGTTCAACTCTGTGAGTTGGATTCATACTTCACAAAGCAGTTTCACAGAACGCTTCTGTTTAGTATTTATGGGAAGATATTCCCGTTTCCAACGAAGGCCTGAAAGGACTCCAAATATCCACTTGCAGATTCTGCAGAAACACAGTTTCAAAACTGCTCTATCAAAAGGAAGACTTATCTCTCCGAGCTGAATGCACACATCATAAAGAGGTTTCTGAGAATGCTTCTCCCTGGTTTATAAGTGAAGATATTTCCTTTTCCACTATAGGCCTCAAAGCGCTCCAAATGAACACTTGCAGATTCTACAAAAAGAGTGTTTCAAAACAGCTCTTTCAAAGGAAGTGTTCAACTCTGTGAGTTGGATTCATACTACACAAAGCAGTTTCACAGAACGCTTCTCTTTAGTTTTTATGGGAAGATATTCCCGTTTCCAACGAAGGCCTGAAAGGGCTCCAAATATCCACTTGCAGATTCTGCAAAAATAGAGTTTCAAAACTGCTCTGTTAAAAGGAAGGCTTATCTCTCTGAGTTGAATGCAGACATCATAAAGAGGTTTCTGAGAATGCTTCTGCCTGGTTTATATGTGAAGATATTTCCTTTTCCACCATAGGCCTCAAAGCGCTCCAAATGAACACTTGCAGATTCTACAAAAGGAGTGTTTCATAACTGCTCTAGCAAAGGAAAGGTTCAACTCTGTGAGTTGAACACACACATCACAAAGCAGTTTCTGAGAATGCTTCTGTCCAGTTTTTATTGGAAGATATTCCCGCTTCTAACAAAGGCCTGAAAGAGCTCCAAATATCCACTTGCAGATGCTGCAAAAAGACTCTTTCCAAACTGCTCCATGAAAAGGAAAGTTCAACTCTGTGAGATGAATGCACACATCATAAAGAAGTTTCAAAGAATGCTTCTGTCTAGGTTTTATGTGAAGATATTTCCTTTTCCACCATAGGCCTCAAAGCGCTCCAAATGAACACTTGCAGATTCTACAAAAAGAGTGTTTCAAAACTGCTCTTTCAAAAGAAGTGTTCAACTCTGTGAGTTGGATTCATACTTCACAAAGCAGTTTCACAGAACGCTTCTGTTTAGTATTTATGGGAAGATATTCCCGTTTCCAACGAAGGCCTGAAAGGACTCCAAATATCCACTTGCAGATTCTGCAGAAACACAGTTTCAAAACTGCTCTATCAAAAGGAAGGCTTATCTCTCCGAGTTGAATGCACACATCATAAAGAGGTTTCTGAGAATGCTTCTGCCTGGTTTATAAGTGAAGATATTTCCTTTTCCACCATAGGCCTCAAAGCGCTCCAAATGAACACTTGCAGATTCTACAAAAAGAGTGTTTCAAAACAGCTCTTTCAAAGGAAGTGTTCAACTCTGTGAGTTGGATTCATACTACACAAAGCAGTTTCACAGAACGCTTCTGTTTAGTTTTTATGGGAAGATATTCCCGTTTCCAACGAAGGCCTAAAAGGGCTCCAAATATCCACTTGCAAATTCTGCAAAAATAGAGTTTCAAAACTGCTCTGTCAAAAGGAAGTCTTATCTCTCTGAGTTGAATGCAGACATCATAAAGAGGTTTCTGAGAATGCTTCTGCCTGGTTTATATGTGAAGATATTTCCTTTTCCACCATAGGCCTCAAGGCGCTCCAAATGAACACTTGCAGATTCTACAAAAAGAGTGTTTCATAACTGCTCTAGCAAAGGAAAGGTTCAACTCTGTGAGTTGAACACACACATCACAAAGCAGTTTCTGAGAATGCTTCTGTCCAGTTTTTATTGGAAGATATTCCCGCTTCTAACAAAGGCCTGAAACAGCTCCAAATATCCACTTGTAGATGCTGCAAAAAGACTCTTTCCAAACTGCTCCATGAAAAGGAAGGTTCAACTCTGTGAGTTGAATGCACACATCATAAAGAAGTTTCAAAGAATGCTTCTGTCTAGGTTTTATGTGAAGATATTTCCTTTTCCACCATAGGCCTCAAAGCGCTCCAAATGAACACTTGCAGATTCTACAAAAAGAGTGTTTCAAAACTGCTCTTTCAAAAGAAGTGTTCAACTCTGTGAGTTGGATTCACACTTCACAAAGCAGTTTCACAGAACGCTTCTGTTTAGTTTTTATGGGAAGATATTCCCGTTTCCAACGAAGGCCTGAAAGGGCTCCAAATAACCACTTGCAGATTCTGCAGAAACACAGTTTCAAAACTGCTCTATCAAAAGGAAGGCTTATCTCTCCGAGCTGAATGCACACATCATAAAGTGGTTTCTGAGAATGCTTCTCGCTGGTTTATAAGTGAAGATATTTCCTTTTCCTGTATAGGCCTCAAAGCGCTCCAAATGAACACTTGCAGATTCTACAAAAAGAGTGTTTCAAAACAGCTCTTTCAAAGGAAGTGTTCAACTCTGTGAGTTGGATTCATACTACACAAAGCAGTTTCACAGAACGCTTCTCTTTAGTTTTTATGGGAAGATATTCCCGTTTCCAACGAAGGCCTAAAAGGGCTCCAAATATCCACTTGCAAATTCTGCAAAAATAGAGTTTCAAAACTGCTCTGTCAAAAGGAAGTCTTATCTCTCTGAGTTGAATGCAGACATCATAAAGAGGTTTCTGAGAATGCTTCTGCCTGGTTTATATGTGAAGATATTTCCTTTTCCACCATAGGCCTCAAGGCGCTCCAAATGAACACTTGCAGATTCTACAAAAAGAGTGTTTCATAACTGCTCTAGCAAAGGAAAGGTTCAACTCTGTGAGTTGAACACACACATCACAAAGCAGTTTCTGAGAATGCTTCTGTCCAGTTTTTATTGGAAGATATTCCCGCTTCTAACAAAGGCCTGAAACAGCTCCAAATATCCACTTGTAGATGCTGCAAAAAGACTCTTTCCAAACTGCTCCATGAAAAGGAAGGTTCAACTCTGTGAGTTGAATGCACACATCATAAAGAAGTTTCAAAGAATGCTTCTGTCTAGGTTTTATGTGAAGATATTTCCTTTTCCACCATAGGCCTCAAAGCCCTCCAAATGAACACTTGCAGATTCTACAAAAAGAGTGTTTCAAAACTGCTCTTTCAAAAGAAGTGTTCAACTCTGTGAGTTGGATTCACACTTCACAAAGCAGTTTCACAGAACGCTTCTGTTTAGTTTTTATGGGAAGATATTCCCGTTTCCAACGAAGGCCTGAAAGGGCTCCAAATAACCACTTGCAGATTCTGCAGAAACACAGTTTCAAAACTGCTCTATCAAAAGGAAGGCTTATCTCTCCGAGCTGAATGCACACATCATAAAGTGGTTTCTGAGAATGCTTCTCGCTGGTTTATAAGTGAAGATATTTCCTTTTCCTGTATAGGCCTCAAAGCGCTCCAAATGAACACTTGCAGATTCTACAAAAAGAGTGTTTCAAAACAGCTCTTTCAAAGGAAGTGTTCAACTCTGTGAGTTGGATTCATACTACACAAAGCAGTTTCACAGAACGCTTCTCTTTAGTTTTTATGGGAAGATATTCCCGTTTCCGACGAAGGCCTGAAAGGGCTCCAAATATCCACTTGCAGATTCTGCAAAAATAGAGTTTCAAAACTGCTCTGTTAAAAGGAAGGCTTATCTCTCTGAGTTGAATGCAGACATCATAAAGAGGTTTCTGAGAATGCTTCTGCCTGGTTTATATGTGAAGATATTTCCTTTTCCACCATAGGCCTCAAAGCGCTCCAAATGAACACTTGCAGATTCTACAAAAGGAGTGTTTCATAACTGCTCTAGCAAAGGAAAGGTTCAACCCTGTGAGTTGAACACACACATCACAAAGCAGTTTCTGAGAATGCTTCTGTCCAGTTTTTATTGGAAGATATTCCCGCTTCTAACAAAGGCCTGAAAGAGCTCCAAATATCCACTTGCAGATGCTGCAAAAAGACTCTTTCCAAACTGCTCCATGAAAAGGAAGGTTCAACTCTGTGAGATGAATGCACACATCATAAAGAAGTTTCAAAGAATGCTTCTGTCTAGGTTTTATGTGAAGATATTTACTTTTCCACCATAGGCCTCAAAGCGCTCCAAATGAACACTTGCAGATTCTACAAAAAGAGTGTTTCAAAACTGCTCTTTCAAAAGAAGTGTTCAACTCTGTGAGTTGGATTCATACTTCACAAAGCAGTTTCACAGAACGCTTCTGTTTAGTATTTATGTGAAGATATTCCCGTTTCCAACGAAGGCCTGAAAGGACTCCAAATATCCACTTGCAGATTCTGCAAAAACACAGTTTCAAAACTGCTCTATCAAAAGGAAGGCTTATCTCTCCGAGTTGAATGCACACATCATAAAGAGGTTTCTGAGAATGCTTCTGCCTGGTTTATAAGTGAAGATATTTCCTTTTCCACCATAGGCCTCAAAGCGCTCCAAATGAACACTTGCAGATTTAACAAAAAGAGTGTTTCAAAACAGCTCTTTCAAAGGAAGTGTTCAACTCTGTGAGTTGGATTCATACTACACAAAGCAGTTTCACAGAACGCTTCTGTTTAGTTTTTATGGGAAGATATTCCCGTTTCCAACGAAGGCCTGAAAGGGCTCCAAGTATCCACTTGCAAATTCTGCAAAAATAGAGTTTCAAAACTGCTCTATCAAAAGGAAGGCTTATCTCTCTGAGTTGAATGCAGACATCATAAAGAGGTTTCTGAGAATGCTTCTGCCTGGTTTATATGTGAAGATATTTCCTTTTCCACCATAGGCCTCAAGGCGCTCCAAATGAACACTAGCAGATTCTACAAAAAGAGTGTTTCATAACTGCTCTAGCAAAGGAAAGGTTCAACTCTGTGAGTTGAACACACACATCACAAAGCAGTTTCTGAGAATGCTTCTGTCCAGTTTTTATTGGAAGATATTCCCGCTTCTAACAAAGGCCTGAAACAGCTCCAAATATCCACTTGTAGATGCTGCAAAAAGACTCTTTCCAAACTGCTCCATGAAAAGGAAGGTTCAACTCTGTGAGTTGAATGCACACATCATAAAGAAGTTTCAAAAAATGCTTCTGTCTAGGTTTTATGTGAAGATATTTCCTTTTCCACCATAGGCCTCAAAGCGCTCCAAATGAACACTTGCAGATTCTACAAAAAGAGTGTTTCAAAACTGCTCTTTCAAAAGAAGTGTTCAACTCTGTGAGTTGGATTCATACTTCACAAAGCAGTTTCACAGAACGCTTCTGTTTAGTATTTATGGGAAGATATTCCCGTTTCCAACGAAGGCCTGAAAGGACTCCAAATATCCACTTGCAGATTCTGCAAAAACACAGTTTCAAAACTGCTCTATCAAAAGGAAGGCTTATCTCTCCGAGTTGAATGCACACATCATAAAGAGGTTTCTGAGAATGCTTCTGCCTGGTTTATAAGTGAAGATATTTCCTTTTCCACCATAGGCCTCAAAGCGCTCCAAATGAACACTTGCAGATTCTACAAAAAGAGTGTTTCAAAACAGCTCTTTCAAAGGAAGTGTTCAACTCTGTGAGTTGGATTCATACTACACAAAGCAGTTTCACAGAACGCTTCTGTTTAGTTTTTATGGGAAGATATTCCCGTTTCCAACGAATGCCTGAAAGGGCTCCAAATATCCACTTGCAAATTCTGCAAAAATAGAGTTTCAAAACTGCTCTGTCAAAAGGAAGGCTTATCTCTCTGAGTTGAATGCAGACATCATAAAGAGGTTTCTGAGAATGCTTCTGCCTGGTTTATATGTGAAGATATTTCCTTTTCCACCATAGGCCTCAAAGCGCTCCAAATGAACACTTGCAGATTCTACAAAAAGAGTGTTTCATAACTGCTCTAGCAAAGGAAAGGTTCAACTCTGTGAGTTGAACACACACATCACAAAGCAGTTTCTGAGAATGCTTCTGTCCAGTTTTTATTGGAAGATATTCCCGCTTCTAACAAAGGCCTGAAAGAGCTCCAAATATCCACTTGTAGATGCTGCAAAAAGACTCTTTCCAAACTGCTCCATGAAAAGGAAGGTTCAACTCTGTGAGTTGAATGCACACATCATAAAGAAGTTTCAAAGAATGCTTCTGTCTAGGTTTTATGTGAAGATATTTCCTTTTCCACCATAGGCCTCAAAGCGCTCCAAATGAACACTTGCAGATTCTACAAAAAGAGTGTTTCAAAACTGCTCTTTCAAAAGAAGTGTTCAACTCTGTGAGTTGGATTCATACTTCACAAAGCAGTTTCACAGAACGCTTCTGTTTAGTATTTATGGGAAGATATTCCCGTTTCCAACGAAGGCCTGAAAGGACTCCAAATATCCACTTGCAGATTCTGCAGAAACACAGTTTCAAAACTGCTCTATCAAAAGGAAGACTTATCTCTCCGAGCTGAATGCACACATCATAAAGAGGTTTCTGAGAATGCTTCTCCCTGGTTTATAAGTGAAGATATTTCCTTTTCCACTATAGGCCTCAAAGCGCTCCAAATGAACACTTGCAGATTCTACAAAAAGAGTGTTTCAAAACAGCTCTTTCAAAGGAAGTGTTCAACTCTGTGAGTTGGATTCATACTACACAAAGCAGTTTCACAGAACGCTTCTCTTTAGTTTTTATGGGAAGATATTCCCGTTTCCAACGAAGGCCTGAAAGGGCTCCAAATATCCACTTGCAGATTCTGCAAAAATAGAGTTTCAAAACTGCTCTGTTAAAAGGAAGGCTTATCTCTCTGAGTTGAATGCAGACATCATAAAGAGGTTTCTGAGAATGCTTCTGCCTGGTTTATATGTGAAGATATTTCCTTTTCCACCATAGGCCTCAAAGCGCTCCAAATGAACACTTGCAGATTCTACAAAAGGAGTGTTTCATAACTGCTCTAGCAAAGGAAAGGTTCAACTCTGTGAGTTGAACACACACATCACAAAGCAGTTTCTGAGAATGCTTCTGTCCAGTTTTTATTGGAAGATATTCCCGCTTCTAACAAAGGCCTGAAAGAGCTCCAAATATCCACTTGCAGATGCTGCAAAAAGACTCTTTCCAAACTGCTCCATGAAAAGGAAAGTTCAACTCTGTGAGATGAATGCACACATCATAAAGAAGTTTCAAAGAATGCTTCTGTCTAGGTTTTATGTGAAGATATTTCCTTTTCCACCATAGGCCTCAAAGCGCTCCAAATGAACACTTGCAGATTCTACAAAAAGAGTGTTTCAAAACTGCTCTTTCAAAAGAAGTGTTCAACTCTGTGAGTTGGATTCATACTTCACAAAGCAGTTTCACAGAACGCTTCTGTTTAGTATTTATGGGAAGATATTCCCGTTTCCAACGAAGGCCTGAAAGGACTCCAAATATCCACTTGCAGATTCTGCAGAAACACAGTTTCAAAACTGCTCTATCAAAAGGAAGGCTTATCTCTCCGAGTTGAATGCACACATCATAAAGAGGTTTCTGAGAATGCTTCTGCCTGGTTTATAAGTGAAGATATTTCCTTTTCCACCATAGGCCTCAAAGCGCTCCAAATGAACACTTGCAGATTCTACAAAAAGAGTGTTTCAAAACAGCTCTTTCAAAGGAAGTGTTCAACTCTGTGAGTTGGATTCATACTACACAAAGCAGTTTCACAGAACGCTTCTGTTTAGTTTTTATGGGAAGATATTCCCGTTTCCAACGAAGGCCTAAAAGGGCTCCAAATATCCACTTGCAAATTCTGCAAAAATAGAGTTTCAAAACTGCTCTGTCAAAAGGAAGTCTTATCTCTCTGAGTTGAATGCAGACATCATAAAGAGGTTTCTGAGAATGCTTCTGCCTGGTTTATATGTGAAGATATTTCCTTTTCCACCATAGGCCTCAAGGCGCTCCAAATGAACACTTGCAGATTCTACAAAAAGAGTGTTTCATAACTGCTCTAGCAAAGGAAAGGTTCAACTCTGTGAGTTGAACACACACATCACAAAGCAGTTTCTGAGAATGCTTCTGTCCAGTTTTTATTGGAAGATATTCCCGCTTCTAACAAAGGCCTGAAACAGCTCCAAATATCCACTTGTAGATGCTGCAAAAAGACTCTTTCCAAACTGCTCCATGAAAAGGAAGGTTCAACTCTGTGAGTTGAATGCACACATCATAAAGAAGTTTCAAAGAATGCTTCTGTCTAGGTTTTATGTGAAGATATTTCCTTTTCCACCATAGGCCTCAAAGCGCTCCAAATGAACACTTGCAGATTCTACAAAAAGAGTGTTTCAAAACTGCTCTTTCAAAAGAAGTGTTCAACTCTGTGAGTTGGATTCACACTTCACAAAGCAGTTTCACAGAACGCTTCTGTTTAGTTTTTATGGGAAGATATTCCCGTTTCCAACGAAGGCCTGAAAGGGCTCCAAATAACCACTTGCAGATTCTGCAGAAACACAGTTTCAAAACTGCTCTATCAAAAGGAAGGCTTATCTCTCCGAGCTGAATGCACACATCATAAAGTGGTTTCTGAGAATGCTTCTCGCTGGTTTATAAGTGAAGATATTTCCTTTTCCTGTATAGGCCTCAAAGCGCTCCAAATGAACACTTGCAGATTCTACAAAAAGAGTGTTTCAAAACAGCTCTTTCAAAGGAAGTGTTCAACTCTGTGAGTTGGATTCATACTACACAAAGCAGTTTCACAGAACGCTTCTCTTTAGTTTTTATGGGAAGATATTCCCGTTTCCAACGAAGGCCTAAAAGGGCTCCAAATATCCACTTGCAAATTCTGCAAAAATAGAGTTTCAAAACTGCTCTGTCAAAAGGAAGTCTTATCTCTCTGAGTTGAATGCAGACATCATAAAGAGGTTTCTGAGAATGCTTCTGCCTGGTTTATATGTGAAGATATTTCCTTTTCCACCATAGGCCTCAAGGCGCTCCAAATGAACACTTGCAGATTCTACAAAAAGAGTGTTTCATAACTGCTCTAGCAAAGGAAAGGTTCAACTCTGTGAGTTGAACACACACATCACAAAGCAGTTTCTGAGAATGCTTCTGTCCAGTTTTTATTGGAAGATATTCCCGCTTCTAACAAAGGCCTGAAACAGCTCCAAATATCCACTTGTAGATGCTGCAAAAAGACTCTTTCCAAACTGCTCCATGAAAAGGAAGGTTCAACTCTGTGAGTTGAATGCACACATCATAAAGAAGTTTCAAAGAATGCTTCTGTCTAGGTTTTATGTGAAGATATTTCCTTTTCCACCATAGGCCTCAAAGCCCTCCAAATGAACACTTGCAGATTCTACAAAAAGAGTGTTTCAAAACTGCTCTTTCAAAAGAAGTGTTCAACTCTGTGAGTTGGATTCACACTTCACAAAGCAGTTTCACAGAACGCTTCTGTTTAGTTTTTATGGGAAGATATTCCCGTTTCCAACGAAGGCCTGAAAGGGCTCCAAATAACCACTTGCAGATTCTGCAGAAACACAGTTTCAAAACTGCTCTATCAAAAGGAAGGCTTATCTCTCCGAGCTGAATGCACACATCATAAAGTGGTTTCTGAGAATGCTTCTCGCTGGTTTATAAGTGAAGATATTTCCTTTTCCTGTATAGGCCTCAAAGCGCTCCAAATGAACACTTGCAGATTCTACAAAAAGAGTGTTTCAAAACAGCTCTTTCAAAGGAAGTGTTCAACTCTGTGAGTTGGATTCATACTACACAAAGCAGTTTCACAGAACGCTTCTCTTTAGTTTTTATGGGAAGATATTCCCGTTTCCGACGAAGGCCTGAAAGGGCTCCAAATATCCACTTGCAGATTCTGCAAAAATAGAGTTTCAAAACTGCTCTGTTAAAAGGAAGGCTTATCTCTCTGAGTTGAATGCAGACATCATAAAGAGGTTTCTGAGAATGCTTCTGCCTGGTTTATATGTGAAGATATTTCCTTTTCCACCATAGGCCTCAAAGCGCTCCAAATGAACACTTGCAGATTCTACAAAAGGAGTGTTTCATAACTGCTCTAGCAAAGGAAAGGTTCAACCCTGTGAGTTGAACACACACATCACAAAGCAGTTTCTGAGAATGCTTCTGTCCAGTTTTTATTGGAAGATATTCCCGCTTCTAACAAAGGCCTGAAAGAGCTCCAAATATCCACTTGCAGATGCTGCAAAAAGACTCTTTCCAAACTGCTCCATGAAAAGGAAGGTTCAACTCTGTGAGATGAATGCACACATCATAAAGAAGTTTCAAAGAATGCTTCTGTCTAGGTTTTATGTGAAGATATTTACTTTTCCACCATAGGCCTCAAAGCGCTCCAAATGAACACTTGCAGATTCTACAAAAAGAGTGTTTCAAAACTGCTCTTTCAAAAGAAGTGTTCAACTCTGTGAGTTGGATTCATACTTCACAAAGCAGTTTCACAGAACGCTTCTGTTTAGTATTTATGTGAAGATATTCCCGTTTCCAACGAAGGCCTGAAAGGACTCCAAATATCCACTTGCAGATTCTGCAAAAACACAGTTTCAAAACTGCTCTATCAAAAGGAAGGCTTATCTCTCCGAGTTGAATGCACACATCATAAAGAGGTTTCTGAGAATGCTTCTGCCTGGTTTATAAGTGAAGATATTTCCTTTTCCACCATAGGCCTCAAAGCGCTCCAAATGAACACTTGCAGATTTAACAAAAAGAGTGTTTCAAAACAGCTCTTTCAAAGGAAGTGTTCAACTCTGTGAGTTGGATTCATACTACACAAAGCAGTTTCACAGAACGCTTCTGTTTAGTTTTTATGGGAAGATATTCCCGTTTCCAACGAAGGCCTGAAAGGGCTCCAAGTATCCACTTGCAAATTCTGCAAAAATAGAGTTTCAAAACTGCTCTATCAAAAGGAAGGCTTATCTCTCTGAGTTGAATGCAGACATCATAAAGAGGTTTCTGAGAATGCTTCTGCCTGGTTTATATGTGAAGATATTTCCTTTTCCACCATAGGCCTCAAGGCGCTCCAAATGAACACTAGCAGATTCTACAAAAAGAGTGTTTCATAACTGCTCTAGCAAAGGAAAGGTTCAACTCTGTGAGTTGAACACACACATCACAAAGCAGTTTCTGAGAATGCTTCTGTCCAGTTTTTATTGGAAGATATTCCCGCTTCTAACAAAGGCCTGAAACAGCTCCAAATATCCACTTGTAGATGCTGCAAAAAGACTCTTTCCAAACTGCTCCATGAAAAGGAAGGTTCAACTCTGTGAGTTGAATGCACACATCATAAAGAAGTTTCAAAAAATGCTTCTGTCTAGGTTTTATGTGAAGATGTTTCCTTTTCCACCATAGGCCTCAAAGCGCTCCAAATGAACACTTGCAGATTCTACAAAAAGAGTGTTTCAAAACTGCTCTTTCAAAAGAAGTGTTCAACTCTGTGAGTTGGATTCATACTTCACAAAGCAGTTTCACAGAACGCTTCTGTTTAGTATTTATGGGAAGATATTCCCGTTTCCAACGAAGGCCTGAAAGGACTCCAAATATCCACTTGCAGATTCTGCAAAAACACAGTTTCAAAACTGCTCTATCAAAAGGAAGGCTTATCTCTCCGAGTTGAATGCACACATCATAAAGAGGTTTCTGAGAATGCTTCTGCCTGGTTTATAAGTGAAGATATTTCCTTTTCCACCATAGGCCTCAAAGCGCTCCAAATGAACACTTGCAGATTCTACAAAAAGAGTGTTTCAAAACAGCTCTTTCAAAGGAAGTGTTCAACTCTGTGAGTTGGATTCATACTACACAAAGCAGTTTCACAGAACGCTTCTGTTTAGTTTTTATGGGAAGATATTCCCGTTTCCAACGAATGCCTGAAAGGGCTCCAAATATCCACTTGCAAATTCTGCAAAAATAGAGTTTCAAAACTGCTCTGTCAAAAGGAAGGCTTATCTCTCTGAGTTGAATGCAGACATCATAAAGAGGTTTCTGAGAATGCTTCTGCCTGGTTTATATGTGAAGATATTTCCTTTTCCACCATAGGCCTCAAAGCGCTCCAAATGAACACTTGCAGATTCTACAAAAAGAGTGTTTCATAACTGCTCTAGCAAAGGAAAGGTTCAACTCTGTGAGTTGAACACACACATCACAAAGCAGTTTCTGAGAATGCTTCTGTCCAGTTTTTATTGGAAGATATTCCCGCTTCTAACAAAGGCCTGAAAGAGCTCCAAATATCCACTTGTAGATGCTGCAAAAAGACTCTTTCCAAACTGCTCCATGAAAAGGAAGGTTCAACTCTGTGAGTTGAATGCACACATCATAAAGAAGTTTCAAAGAATGCTTCTGTCTAGGTTTTATGTGAAGATATTTCCTTTTCCACCATAGGCCTCAAAGCGCTCCAAATGAACACTTGCAGATTCTACAAAAAGAGTGTTTCAAAACTGCTCTTTCAAAAGAAGTGTTCAACTCTGTGAGTTGGATTCACACTTCACAAAGCAGTTTCACAGAACGCTTCTGTTTAGTTTTTATGGGAAGATATTCCCGTTTCCAACGAAGGCCTGAAAGGGCTCCAAATAACCACTTGCAGATTCTGCAGAAACACAGTTTCAAAACTGCTCTATCAAAAGGAAGGCTTATCTCTCCGAGCTGAATGCACACATCATAAAGTGGTTTCTGAGAATGCTTCTCGCTGGTTTATAAGTGAAGATATTTCCTTTTCCACTATAGGCCTCAAAGCGCTCCAAATGAACACTTGCAGATTCTACAAAAAGAGTGTTTCAAAACAGCTCTTTCAAAGGAAGTGTTCAACTCTGTGAGTTGGATTCATACTACACAAAGCAGTTTCACAGAACGCTTCTCTTTAGTTTTTATGGGAAGATATTCCCGTTTCCAACGAAGGCCTGAAAGGGCTCCAAATATCCACTTGCAGATTCTGCAAAAATAGAGTTTCAAAACTGCTCTGTTAAAAGGAAGGCTTATCTCTCTGAGTTGAATGCAGACATCATAAAGAGGTTTCTGAGAATGCTTCTGCCTGGTTTATATGTGAAGATATTTCCTTTTCCACCATAGGCCTCAAAGCGCTCCAAATGAACACTTGCAGATTCTACAAAAGGAGTGTTTCATAACTGCTCTAGCAAAGGAAAGGTTCAACTCTGTGAGTTGAACACACACATCACAAAGCAGTTTCTGAGAATGCTTCTGTCCAGTTTTTATTGGAAGATATTCCCGCTTCTAACAAAGGCCTGAAACAGCTCCAAATATCCACTTGCAGATGCTGCAAAAAGACTCTTTCCAAACTGCTCCATGAAAAGGAAGGTTCAACTCTGTGAGATGAATGCACACATCATAAAGAAGTTTCAAAGAATGCTTCTGTCTAGGTTTTATGTGAAGATATTTCCTTTTCCACCATAGGCCTCAAAGTGCTCCAAATGAACACTTGCAGATTCTACAAAAAGAGTGTTTCAAAACTGCTCTTTCAAAAGAAGTGTTCAACTCTGTGAGTTGGATTCATACTTCACAAAGCAGTTTCACAGAACGCTTCTGTTTAGTATTTATGGGAAGATATTCCCGTTTCCAACGAAGGCCTGAAAGGACTCCAAATATCCACTTGCAGATTCTGCAAAAACACAGTTTCAAAACTGCTCTATCAAAGGGAAGGCTTATCTCTCCGAGTTGAATGCACACATCATAAAGAGGTTTCTGAGAATGCTTCTGCCTGGTTTATAAGTGAAGATATTTCCTTTTCCACCATAGGCCTCAAAGCGCTCCAAATGAACACTTGCAGATTCTACAAAAAGAGTGTTTCAAAACAGCTCTTTCAAAGGAAGTGTTCAACTCTGTGAGTTGGATTCATACTACACAAAGCAGTTTCACAGAACGCTTCTGTTTAGTTTTTATGGGAAGATATTCCCGTTTCCAACGAAGGCCTGAAAGGGCTCCAAGTATCCACTTGCAAATTCTGCAAAAATAGAGTTTCAAAACTGCTCTATCAAAAGGAAGGCTTATCTCTCTGAGTTGAATGCAGACATCATAAAGAGGTTTCTGAGAATGCTTCTGCCTGGTTTATATGTGAAGATATTTCCTTTTCCACCATAGGCCTCAAGGCGCTCCAAATGAACACTAGCAGATTCTACAAAAAGAGTGTTTCATAGCTGCTCTAGCAAAGGAAAGGTTCAACTCTGTGAGTTGAACACACACATCACAAAGCAGTTTCTGAGAATGCTTCTGTCCAGTTTTTATTGGAAGATATTCCCGCTTCTAACAAAGGCCTGAAACAGCTCCAAATATCCACTTGTAGATGCTGCAAAAAGACTCTTTCCAAACTGCTCCATGAAAAGGAAGGTTCAACTCTGTGAGTTGAATGCACACATCATAAAGAAGTTTCAAAAAATGCTTCTGTCTAGGTTTTATGTGAAGATATTTCCTTTTCCACCATAGGCCTCAAAGCGCTCCAAATGAACACTTGCAGATTCTACAAAAAGAGTGTTTCAAAACTGCTCTTTCAAAAGAAGTGTTCAACTCTGTGAGTTGGATTCATACTTCACAAAGCAGTTTCACAGAACGCTTCTGTTTAGTATTTATGGGAAGATATTCCCGTTTCCAACGAAGGCCTGAAAGGACTCCAAATATCCACTTGCAGATTCTGCAAAAACACAGTTTCAAAACTGCTCTATCAAAAGGAAGGCTTATCTCTCCGAGTTGAATGCACACATCATAAAGAGGTTTCTGAGAATGCTTCTGCCTGGTTTATAAGTGAAGATATTTCCTTTTCCACCATAGGCCTCAAAGCGCTCCAAATGAACACTTGCAGATTCTACAAAAAGAGTGTTTCAAAACAGCTCTTTCAAAGGAAGTGTTCAACTCTGTGAGTTGGATTCATACTACACAAAGCAGTTTCACAGAACGCTTCTGTTTAGTTTTTATGGGAAGATATTCCCGTTTCCAACGAAGGCCTGAAAGGGCTCCAAATATCCACTTGCAGATTCTGCAAAAATAGAGTTTCAAAACTGCTCTGTTAAAAGGAAGGCTTATCTCTCTGAGTTGAATGCAGACATCATAAAGAGGTTTCTGAGAATGCTTCTGCCTGGTTTATATGTGAAGATATTTCCTTTTCCACCATAGGCCTCAAAGCGCTCCAAATGAACACTTGCAGATTCTACAAAAGGAGTGTTTCATAACTGCTCTAGCAAAGGAAAGGTTCAACTCTGTGAGTTGAACACACACATCACAAAGCAGTTTCTGAGAATGCTTCTGTCCAGTTTTTATTGGAAGATATTCCCGCTTCTAACAAAGGCCTGAAACAGCTCCAAATATCCACTTGCAGATGCTGCAAAAAGACTCTTTCCAAACTGCTCCATGAAAAGGAAGGTTCAACTCTGTGAGATG
The DNA here is from genome assembly GCF_028885625.2 of Pongo pygmaeus. Lineage (NCBI taxonomy): Eukaryota > Metazoa > Chordata > Mammalia > Primates > Hominidae > Pongo > Pongo pygmaeus. The sequence continues at coordinate 25,989,021 of NC_085930.1, forward strand.
AATGCACACATCATAAAGAAGTTTCAAAGAATGCTTCTGTCTAGGTTTTATGTGAAGATATTTCCTTTTCCACCATAGGCCTCAAAGTGCTCCAAATGAACACTTGCAGATTCTACAAAAAGAGTGTTTCAAAACTGCTCTTTCAAAAGAAGTGTTCAACTCTGTGAGTTGGATTCATACTTCACAAAGCAGTTTCACAGAACGCTTCTGTTTAGTATTTATGGGAAGATATTCCCGTTTCCAACGAAGGCCTGAAAGGACTCCAAATATCCACTTGCAGATTCTGCAAAAACACAGTTTCAAAACTGCTCTATCAAAGGGAAGGCTTATCTCTCCGAGTTGAATGCACACATCATAAAGAGGTTTCTGAGAATGCTTCTGCCTGGTTTATAAGTGAAGATATTTCCTTTTCCACCATAGGCCTCAAAGCGCTCCAAATGAACACTTGCAGATTCTACAAAAGGAGTGTTTCATAACTGCTCTAGCAAAGGAAAGGTTCAACTCTGTGAGTTGAACACACACATCACAAAGCAGTTTCTGAGAATGCTTCTGTCCAGTTTTTATTGGAAGATATTCCCGCTTCTAACAAAGGCCTGAAAGAGCTCCAAATATCCACTTGCAGATGCTGCAAAAAGACTCTTTCCAAACTGCTCCATGAAAAGGAAGGTTCAACTCTGTGAGTTGAATGCACACATCATAAAGAAGTTTCAAAGAATGCTTCTGTCTAGGTTTTATGTGAAGATATTTCCTTTTCCACCATAGGCCTCAAAGCGCTCCAAATGAACACTTGCAGATTCTACAAAAAGAGTGTTTCAAAACTGCTCTTTCAAAAGAAGTGTTCAACTCTGTGAGTTGGATTCATACTTCACAAAGCAGTTTCACAGAACGCTTCTGTTTAGTTTTTATGGGAAGATATTCCCGTTTCCAACGAAGGCCTGAAAGGGCTCCAAATATCCACTTGCAGATTCTGCAAAAACACAGTTTCAAAACTGCTCTATCAAAAGGAAGGCTTATCTCTCCGAGTTGAATGCACACATCATAAAGAGGTTTCTGAGAATGCTTCTGCCTGGTTTATAAGTGAAGATATTTCCTTTTCCACCATAGGCCTCAAAGCGCTCCAAATGAACACTTGCAGATTCTACAAAAAGAGTGTTTCAAAACAGCCCTTTCAAAGGAAGTGTTCAACTCTGTGAGTTGGATTCATACTACACAAAGAAGTTTCACAGAACGCTTCTGTTTAGTTTTTATGGGAAGATATTCCCGTTTCCAACGAAGGCCAGAAAGGGCTCCAAATATCCACTTGCAAATTCTGCAAAAATAGAGTTTCAAAACTGCTCTGTCAAAAGGAAGGCTTATCTCTCTGAGTTGAATGCAGACATCATAAAGAGGTTTCTGAGAATGCTTCTGCCTGGTTTATATGTGAAGACATTTCCTTTTCCACCATAGGCCTCAAGGCGCTCCAAATGAACACTTGCAGATTCTACAAAAAGAGTGTTTCATAACTGCTCTAGCAAAGGAAAGGTTCAACTCTGTGAGTTGAACACACACATCACAAAGCAGTTTCTGAGAATGCTTCTGTCCAGTTTTTATTGGAAGATATTCCCGCTTCTAACAAAGGCCTGAAAGAGCTCCAAATATCCACTTGTAGATGCTGCAAAAAGACTCTTTCCAAACTGCTCCATGAAAAGGAAGGTTCAACTCTGTGAGTTGAATGCACACATCATAAAGAAGTTTCAAAGAATGCTTCTGTCTAGGTTTTATGTGAAGATATTTCCTTTTCCACCATAGGCCTCAAAGCGCTCCAAATGAACACTTGCAGATTCTACAAAAAGAGTGTTTCAAAACTGCTCTTTCAAAAGAAGTGTTCAACTCTGTGAGTTGGATTCACACTTCACAAAGCAGTTTCACAGAACGCTTCTGTTTAGTTTTTATGGGAAGATATTCCCGTTTCCAACGAAGGCCTGAAAGGGCTCCAAATAACCACTTGCAGATTCTGCAGAAACACAGTTTCAAAACTGCTCTATCAAAAGGAAGGCTTATCTCTCCGAGCTGAATGCACACATCATAAAGTGGTTTCTGAGAATGCTTCTCGCTGGTTTATAAGTGAAGATATTTCCTTTTCCACTATAGGCCTCAAAGCGCTCCAAATGAACACTTGCAGATTCTACAAAAAGAGTGTTTCAAAACAGCTCTTTCAAAGGAAGTGTTCAACTCTGTGAGTTGGATTCATACTACACAAAGCAGTTTCACAGAACGCTTCTCTTTAGTTTTTATGGGAAGATATTCCCGTTTCCAACGAAGGCCTGAAAGGGCTCCAAATATCCACTTGCAGATTCTGCAAAAATAGAGTTTCAAAACTGCTCTGTTAAAAGGAAGGCTTATCTCTCTGAGTTGAATGCAGACATCATAAAGAGGTTTCTGAGAATGCTTCTGCCTGGTTTATATGTGAAGATATTTCCTTTTCCACCATAGGCCTCAAAGCGCTCCAAATGAACACTTGCAGATTCTACAAAAGGAGTGTTTCATAACTGCTCTAGCAAAGGAAAGGTTCAACTCTGTGAGTTGAACACACACATCACAAACCAGTTTCTGAGAATGCTTCTGTCCAGTTTTTATTGGAAGATATTCCCGCTTCTAACAAAGGCCTGAAAGAGCTCCAAATATCCACTTGTAGATGCTGCAAAAAGACTCTTTCCAAACTGCTCCATGAAAAGGAAAGTTCAACTCTGTGAGTTGAATGCACACATCATAAAGAAGTTTCAAAGAATGCTTCTGTCTAGGTTTTATGTGAAGATATTTCCTTTTCCACCATAGGCCTCAAAGCGCTCCAAATGAGCACTTGCAGATTCTACAAAAAGAGTGTTTCAAAACTGCTCTTTCAAAAGAAGTGTTCAACTCTGTGAGTTGGATTCATACTTCACAAAGCAGTTTCACAGAACGCTTCTGTTTAGTATTTATGGGAAGATATTCCCGTTTCCAACGAAGGCCTGAAAGGGCTCCAAATAACCACTTGCAGATTCTGCAGAAACACAGTTTCAAAACTGCTCTATCAAAAGGAAGGCTGATCTCTCCGAGCTGAATGCACACATCATAAAGAGGTTTCTGAGAATGCTTCTCCCTGGTTTATAAGTGAAGATATTTCCTTTTCCACTATAGGCCTCAAAGCGCTCCAAATGAACACTTGCAGATTCTACAAAAAGAGTGTTTCAAAACAGCTCTTTCAAAGGAAGTGTTCAACTCTGTGAGTTGGATTCATACTACACAAAGCAGTTTCACAGAACGCTTCTCTTTAGTTTTTATGGGAAGATATTCCCGTTTCCAACGAAGGCCTGAAAGGGCTCCAAATATCCACTTGCAGATTCTGCAAAAATAGAGTTTCAAAACTGCTCTGTTAAAAGGAAGGCTTATCTCTCTGAGTTGAATGCAGACATCATAAAGAGGTTTCTGAGAATGCTTCTGCCTGGTTTATATGTGAAGATATTTCCTTTTCCACCATAGGCCTCAAAGCGCTCCAAATGAACACTTGCAGATTCTACAAAAGGAGTGTTTCATAACTGCTCTAGCAAAGGAAAGGTTCAACTCTGTGAGTTGAACACACACATCACAAAGCAGTTTCTGAGAATGCTTCTGTCCAGTTTTTATTGGAAGATATTCCCGCTTCTAACAAAGGCCTGAAAGAGCTCCAAATATCCACTTGCAGATGCTGCAAAAAGACTCTTTCCAAACTGCTCCATGAAAAGGAAGGTTCAACTCTGTGAGTTGAATGCACACATCATAAAGAAGTTTCAAAGAATGCTTCTGTCTAGGTTTTATGTGAAGATATTTCCTTTTCCACCATAGGCCTCAAAGCGCTCCAAATGAACACTTGCAGATTCTACAAAAAGAGTGTTTCAAAACTGCTCTTTCAAAAGAAGTGTTCAACTCTGTGAGTTGGATTCACACTTCACAAAGCAGTTTCACAGAACGCTTCTGTTTAGTTTTTATGGGAAGATATTCCCGTTTCCAACGAAGGCCTGAAAGGGCTCCAAATAACCACTTGCAGATTCTGCAGAAACACAGTTTCAAAACTGCTCTATCAAAAGGAAGGCTTATCTCTCCGAGCTGAATGCACACATCATAAAGTGGTTTCTGAGAATGCTTCTCGCTGGTTTATAAGTGAAGATATTTCCTTTTCCACTATAGGCCTCAAAGCGCTCCAAATGAACACTTGCAGATTCTACAAAAAGAGTGTTTCAAAACAGCTCTTTCAAAGGAAGTGTTCAACTCTGTGAGTTGGATTCATACTACACAAAGCAGTTTCACAGAACGCTTCTCTTTAGTTTTTATGGGAAGATATTCCCGTTTCCAACGAAGGCCTGAAAGGGCTCCAAATATCCACTTGCAGATTCTGCAAAAATAGAGTTTCAAAACTGCTCTGTTAAAAGGAAGGCTTATCTCTCTGAGTTGAATGCAGACATCATAAAGAGGTTTCTGAGAATGCTTCTGCCTGGTTTATATGTGAAGATATTTCCTTTTCCACCATAGGCCTCAAAGCGCTCCAAATGAACACTTGCAGATTCTACAAAAGGAGTGTTTCATAACTGCTCTAGCAAAGGAAAGGTTCAACTCTGTGAGTTGAACACACACATCACAAACCAGTTTCTGAGAATGCTTCTGTCCAGTTTTTATTGGAAGATATTCCCGCTTCTAACAAAGGCCTGAAAGAGCTCCAAATATCCACTTGTAGATGCTGCAAAAAGACTCTTTCCAAACTGCTCCATGAAAAGGAAAGTTCAACTCTGTGAGTTGAATGCACACATCATAAAGAAGTTTCAAAGAATGCTTCTGTCTAGGTTTTATGTGAAGATATTTCCTTTTCCACCATAGGCCTCAAAGCGCTCCAAATGAGCACTTGCAGATTCTACAAAAAGAGTGTTTCAAAACTGCTCTTTCAAAAGAAGTGTTCAACTCTGTGAGTTGGATTCATACTTCACAAAGCAGTTTCACAGAACGCTTCTGTTTAGTATTTATGGGAAGATATTCCCGTTTCCAACGAAGGCCTGAAAGGGCTCCAAATAACCACTTGCAGATTCTGCAGAAACACAGTTTCAAAACTGCTCTATCAAAAGGAAGGCTGATCTCTCCGAGCTGAATGCACACATCATAAAGAGGTTTCTGAGAATGCTTCTCCCTGGTTTATAAGTGAAGATATTTCCTTTTCCACTATAGGCCTCAAAGCGCTCCAAATGAACACTTGCAGATTCTACAAAAAGAGTGTTTCAAAACAGCTCTTTCAAAGGAAGTGTTCAACTCTGTGAGTTGGATTCATACTACACAAAGCAGTTTCACAGAACGCTTCTCTTTAGTTTTTATGGGAAGATATTCCCGTTTCCAACGAAGGCCTGAAAGGGCTCCAAATATCCACTTGCAGATTCTGCAAAAATAGAGTTTCAAAACTGCTCTGTTAAAAGGAAGGCTTATCTCTCTGAGTTGAATGCAGACATCATAAAGAGGTTTCTGAGAATGCTTCTGCCTGGTTTATATGTGAAGATATTTCCTTTTCCACCATAGGCCTCAAAGCGCTCCAAATGAACACTTGCAGATTCTACAAAAGGAGTGTTTCATAACTGCTCTAGCAAAGGAAAGGTTCAACTCTGTGAGTTGAACACACACATCACAAAGCAGTTTCTGAGAATGCTTCTGTCCAGTTTTTATTGGAAGATATTCCCGCTTCTAACAAAGGCCTGAAAGAGCTCCAAATATCCACTTGCAGATGCTGCAAAAAGACTCTTTCCAAACTGCTCCATGAAAAGGAAGGTTCAACTCTGTGAGTTGAATGCACACATCATAAAGAAGTTTCAAAGAATGCTTCTGTCTAGGTTTTATGTGAAGATATTTCCTTTTCCACCATAGGCCTCAAAGCGCTCCAAATGAACACTTGCAGATTCTACAAAAAGAGTGTTTCAAAACTGCTCTTTCAAAAGAAGTGTTCAACTCTGTGAGTTGGATTCATACTTCACAAAGCAGTTTCACAGAACGCTTCTGTTTAGTTTTTATGGGAAGATATTCCCGTTTCCAACGAAGGCCTGAAAGGGCTCCAAATATCCACTTGCAGATTCTGCAAAAACACAGTTTCAAAACTGCTCTATCAAAAGGAAGGCTTATCTCTCCGAGTTGAATGCACACATCATAAAGAGGTTTCTGAGAATGCTTCTGCCTGGTTTATAAGTGAAGATATTTCCTTTTCCACCATAGGCCTCAAAGCGCTCCAAATGAACACTTGCAGATTCTACAAAAAGAGTGTTTCAAAACAGCCCTTTCAAAGGAAGTGTTCAACTCTGTGAGTTGGATTCATACTACACAAAGAAGTTTCACAGAACGCTTCTGTTTAGTTTTTATGGGAAGATATTCCCGTTTCCAACGAAGGCCAGAAAGGGCTCCAAATATCCACTTGCAAATTCTGCAAAAATAGAGTTTCAAAACTGCTCTGTCAAAAGGAAGGCTTATCTCTCTGAGTTGAATGCAGACATCATAAAGAGGTTTCTGAGAATGCTTCTGCCTGGTTTATATGTGAAGACATTTCCTTTTCCACCATAGGCCTCAAGGCGCTCCAAATGAACACTTGCAGATTCTACAAAAAGAGTGTTTCATAACTGCTCTAGCAAAGGAAAGGTTCAACTCTGTGAGTTGAACACACACATCACAAAGCAGTTTCTGAGAATGCTTCTGTCCAGTTTTTATTGGAAGATATTCCCGCTTCTAACAAAGGCCTGAAAGAGCTCCAAATATCCACTTGTAGATGCTGCAAAAAGACTCTTTCCAAACTGCTCCATGAAAAGGAAGGTTCAACTCTGTGAGTTGAATGCACACATCATAAAGAAGTTTCAAAGAATGCTTCTGTCTAGGTTTTATGTGAAGATATTTCCTTTTCCACCATAGGCCTCAAAGCGCTCCAAATGAACACTTGCAGATTCTACAAAAAGAGTGTTTCAAAACTGCTCTTTCAAAAGAAGTGTTCAACTCTGTGAGTTGGATTCACACTTCACAAAGCAGTTTCACAGAACGCTTCTGTTTAGTTTTTATGGGAAGATATTCCCGTTTCCAACGAAGGCCTGAAAGGGCTCCAAATAACCACTTGCAGATTCTGCAGAAACACAGTTTCAAAACTGCTCTATCAAAAGGAAGGCTTATCTCTCCGAGCTGAATGCACACATCATAAAGTGGTTTCTGAGAATGCTTCTCGCTGGTTTATAAGTGAAGATATTTCCTTTTCCACTATAGGCCTCAAAGCGCTCCAAATGAACACTTGCAGATTCTACAAAAAGAGTGTTTCAAAACAGCTCTTTCAAAGGAAGTGTTCAACTCTGTGAGTTGGATTCATACTACACAAAGCAGTTTCACAGAACGCTTCTCTTTAGTTTTTATGGGAAGATATTCCCGTTTCCAACGAAGGCCTGAAAGGGCTCCAAATATCCACTTGCAGATTCTGCAAAAATAGAGTTTCAAAACTGCTCTGTTAAAAGGAAGGCTTATCTCTCTGAGTTGAATGCAGACATCATAAACAGGTTTCTGAGAATGCTTCTGCCTGGTTTATAGGTGAAGATATTTCCTTTTCCACCATAGGCCTCAAAGCGCTCCAAATGAACACTTGCAGATTCTACAAAAGGAGTGTTTCATAACTGCTCTAGCAAAGGAAAGGTTCAACTCTGTGAGTTGAACACACACATCACAAAGCAGTTTCTGAGAATGCTTCTGTCCAGTTTTTATTGGAAGATATTCCCGCTTCTAACAAAGGCCTGAAAGAGCTCCAAATATCCACTTGCAGATGCTGCAAAAGGACTCTTTCCAAACTGCTCCATGAAAAGGAAGGTTCAACTCTGTGAGATGAATGCACACATCATAAAGAAGTTTCAAAGAATGCTTCTGTCTAGGTTTTATGTGAAGATATTTCCTTTTCCACCATAGGCCTCAAAGCGCTCCAAATGAACACTTGCAGATTCTACAAAAAGAGTGTTTCAAAACTGCTCTTTCAAAAGAAGTGTTCAACTCTGTGAGTTGGATTCATACTTCACAAAGCAGTTTCACAGAACGCTTCTGTTTAGTATTTATGGGAAGATATTCCCGTTTCCAACGAAGGCCTGAAAGGACTCCAAATATCCACTTGCAGATTCTGCAAAAACACAGTTTCAAAACTGCTCTATCAAAAGGAAGGCTTATCTCTCCGAGTTGAATGCACACATCATAAAGAGGTTTCTGAGAATGCTTCTGCCTGGTTTATAAGTGAAGATATTTCCTTTTCCACCATAGGCCTCAAAGCGCTCCAAATGAACACTTGCAGATTCTACAAAAAGAGTGTTTCAAAACAGCTCTTTCAAAGGAAGTGTTCAACTCTGTGAGTTGGATTCATACTACACAAAGCAGTTTCACAGAACGCTTCTGTTTAGTTTTTATGGGAAGATATTCCCGTTTCCAACGAAGGCCTGAAATGGCTCGAAATATCCACTTGCAAATTCTGCAAAAATAGAGTTTCAAAACTGCTCTGTCAAAAGGAAGGCTTATCTCTCTGAGTTGAATGCAGACATCATAAAGAGGTTTCTGAGAATGCTTCTGCCTGGTTTATATGTGAAGATATTTCCTTTTCCACCATAGGCCTCAAGGCGCTCCAAATGAACACTAGCAGATTCTACAAAAAGAGTGTTTCATAACTGCTCTAGCAAAGGAAAGGTTCAACTCTGTGAGTTGAACACACACATCACAAAGCAGTTTCTGAGAATGCTTCTGTCCAGTTTTTATTGGAAGATATTCCCGCTTCTAACAAAGGCCTGAAAGAGCTCCAAATATCCACTTGCAGATGCTGCAAAAAGACTCTTTCCAAACTGCTCCATGAAAAGGAAGGTTCAACTCTGTGAGATGAATGCACACATCATAAAGAAGTTTCAAAGAATGCTTCTGTCTAGGTTTTATGTGAAGATATTTCCTTTTCCACCATAGGCCTCAAAGCGCTCCAAATGAACACTTGCAGATTCTACAAAAAGAGTGTTTCAAAACTGCTCTTTCAAAAGAAGTGTTCAACTCTGTGAGTTGGATTCATACTTCACAAAGCAGTTTCACAGAACGCTTCTGTTTAGTATTTATGGGAAGATATTCCCGTTTCCAACGAAGGCCTGAAAGGACTCCAAATATCCACTTGCAGATTCTGCAAAAACACAGTTTCAAAACTGCTCTATCAAAAGGAAGGCTTATCTCTCCGAGTTGAATGCACACATCATAAAGAGGTTTCTGAGAATGCTTCTGCCTGGTTTATAAGTGAAGATATTTCCTTTTCCACCATAGGCCTCAAAGCGCTCCAAATGAACACTTGCAGATTCTACAAAAAGAGTGTTTCAAAACAGCTCTTTCAAAGGAAGTGTTCAACTCTGTGAGTTGGATTCATACTACACAAAGCAGTTTCACAGAACGCTTCTCTTTAGTTTTTATGGGAAGATATTCCCGTTTCCAACGAAGGCCTGAAAGGGCTCCAAATATCCACTTGCAAATTCTGCAAAAATAGAGTTTCAAAACTGCTCTGTCAAAAGGAAGGCTTATCTCTCTGAGTTGAATGCAGACATCATAAAGAGGTTTCTGAGAATGCTTCTGCCTGGTTTATATGTGAAGATATTTCCTTTTCCACCATAGGCCTCAAGGCGCTCCAAATGAACACTTGCAGATTCTACAAAAAGAGTGTTTCATAACTGCTCTAGCAAAGGAAAGGTTCAACTCTGTGAGTTGAACACACACATCACAAAGCAGTTTCTGAGAATGCTTCTGTCCAGTTTTTATTGGAAGATATTCCCGCTTCTAACAAAGGCCTGAAAGAGCTCCAAATATCCACTTGTAGATGCTGCAAAAAGACTCTTTCCAAACTGCTCCATGAAAAGGAAGGTTCAACTCTGTGAGTTGAATGCACACATCATAAAGAAGTTTCAAAGAATGCTTCTGTCTAGGTTTTATGTGAAGGTATTTCCTTTTCCACCATAGGTCTCAAAGCGCTCCAAATGAACACTTGCAGATTCTACAAAAAGAGTGTTTCAAAACTGCTCTTTCAAAAGAAGTGTTCAACTCTGTGAGTTGGATTCATACTTCACAAAGCAGTTTCACAGAACGCTTCTGTTTAGTTTTTATGGGAAGATATTCCCGTTTCCAACGAAGGCCTGAAAGGGCTCCAAATAACCACTTGCAGATTCTGCAGAAACACAGTTTCAAAACTGCTCTATCAAAAGGAAGGCTTATCTCTCCGAGCTGAATGCACACATCATAAAGAGGTTTCTGAGAATGCTTCTCACTGGTTTATAAGTGAAGATATTTCCTTTTCCACTATAGGCCTCAAAGCGCTCCAAATGAACACTTGCAGATTCTACAAAAAGAGTGTTTCAAAACAGCTCTTTCAAAGGAAGTGTTCAACTCTGTGAGTTGGATTCATACTACACAAAGCAGTTTCACAGAACGCTTCTCTTTAGTTTTTATGGGAAGATATTCCCGTTTCCAACGAAGGCCTGAAAGGGCTCCAAATATCCACTTGCAGATTCTGCAAAAATAGAGTTTCAAAACTGCTCTGTTAAAAGGAAGGCTTATCTCTCTGAGTTGAATGCAGACATCATAAAGAGGTTTCTGAGAATGCTTCTGCCTGGTTTATATGTGAAGATATTTCCTTTTCCACCATAGGCCTCAAAGCGCTCCAAATGAACACTTGCAGATTCTACAAAAGGAGTGTTTCATAACTACTCTAGCAAAGGAAAGGTTCAACTCTGTGAGTTGAACACACACATCACAAAGCAGTTTCTGAGAATGCTTCTGTCCAGTTTTTATTGGAAGATATTCCCGCTTCTAACAAAGGCCTGAAACAGCTCCAAATATCCACTTGCAGATGCTGCAAAAAGACTCTTTCCAAACTGCTCCATGAAAAGGAAGGTTCAACTCTGTGAGTTGAATGCACACATCATAAAGAAGTTTCAAAGAATGCTTCTGTCTAGGTTTTATGTGAAGATATTTCCTTTTCCACCATAGGCCTCAAAGCGCTCCAAATGAACACTTGCAGATTCTACAAAAAGAGTGTTTCAAAACTGCTCTTTCAAAAGAAGTGTTCAACTCTGTGAGTTGGATTCATACTTCACAAAGCAGTTTCACAGAACGCTTCTGTTTAGTATTTATGGGAAGATATTCCCGTTTCCAACGAAGGCCTGAAAGGACTCCAAATATCCACTTGCAGATTCTGCAGAAACACAGTTTCAAAACTGCTCTATCAAAAGGAAGACTTATCTCTCCGAGCTGAATGCACACATCATAAAGAGGTTTCTGAGAATGCTTCTCCCTGGTTTATAAGTGAAGATATTTCCTTTTCCACTATAGGCCTCAAAGCGCTCCAAATGAACACTTGCAGATTCTACAAAAAGAGTGTTTCAAAACAGCTCTTTCAAAGGAAGTGTTCAACTCTGTGAGTTGGATTCATACTACACAAAGCAGTTTCACAGAACGCTTCTCTTTAGTTTTTATGGGAAGATATTCCCGTTTCCAACGAAGGCCTGAAAGGGCTCCAAATATCCACTTGCAGATTCTGCAAAAATAGAGTTTCAAAACTGCTCTGTTAAAAGGAAGGCTTATCTCTCTGAGTTGAATGCAGACATCATAAAGAGGTTTCTGAGAATGCTTCTGCCTGGTTTATATGTGAAGATATTTCCTTTTCCACCATAGGCCTCAAAGCGCTCCAAATGAACACTTGCAGATTCTACAAAAGGAGTGTTTCATAACTGCTCTAGCAAAGGAAAGGTTCAACTCTGTGAGTTGAACACACACATCACAAAGCAGTTTCTGAGAATGCTTCTGTCCAGTTTTTATTGGAAGATATTCCCGCTTCTAACAAAGGCCTGAAAGAGCTCCAAATATCCACTTGCAGATGCTGCAAAAAGACTCTTTCCAAACTGCTCCATGAAAAGGAAAGTTCAACTCTGTGAGATGAATGCACACATCATAAAGAAGTTTCAAAGAATGCTTCTGTCTAGGTTTTATGTGAAGATATTTCCTTTTCCACCATAGGCCTCAAAGCGCTCCAAATGAACACTTGCAGATTCTACAAAAAGAGTGTTTCAAAACTGCTCTTTCAATAGAAGTGTTCAACTCTGTGAGTTGGATTCATACTTCACAAAGCAGTTTCACAGAACGCTTCTGTTTAGTATTTATGGGAAGATATTCCCGTTTCCAACGAAGGCCTGAAAGGACTCCAAATATCCACTTGCAGATTCTGCAGAAACACAGTTTCAAAACTGCTCTATCAAAAGGAAGGCTTATCTCTCCGAGTTGAATGCACACATCATAAAGAGGTTTCTGAGAATGCTTCTGCCTGGTTTATAAGTGAAGATATTTCCTTTTCCACCATAGGCCTCAAAGCGCTCCAAATGAACACTTGCAGATTCTACAAAAAGAGTGTTTCAAAACAGCTCTTTCAAAGGAAGTGTTCAACTCTGTGAGTTGGATTCATACTACACAAAGCAGTTTCACAGAACGCTTCTGTTTAGTTTTTATGGGAAGATATTCCCGTTTCCAACGAAGGCCTAAAAGGGCTCCAAATATCCACTTGCAAATTCTGCAAAAATAGAGTTTCAAAACTGCTCTGTCAAAAGGAAGTCTTATCTCTCTGAGTTGAATGCAGACATCATAAAGAGGTTTCTGAGAATGCTTCTGCCTGGTTTATATGTGAAGATATTTCCTTTTCCACCATAGGCCTCAAGGCTCTCCAAATGAACACTTGCAGATTCTACAAAAAGAGTGTTTCATAACTGCTCTAGCAAAGGAAAGGTTCAACTCTGTGAGTTGAACACACACATCACAAAGCAGTTTCTGAGAATGCTTCTGTCCAGTTTTTATTGGAAGATATTCCCGCTTCTAACAAAGGCCTGAAACAGCTCCAAATATCCACTTGTAGATGCTGCAAAAAGACTCTTTCCAAACTGCTCCATGAAAAGGAAGGTTCAACTCTGTGAGTTGAATGCACACATCATAAAGAAGTTTCAAAGAATGCTTCTGTCTAGGTTTTATGTGAAGATATTTCCTTTTCCACCATAGGCCTCAAAGCGCTCCAAATGAACACTTGCAGATTCTACAAAAAGAGTGTTTCAAAACTGCTCTTTCAAAAGAAGTGTTCAACTCTGTGAGTTGGATTCACACTTCACAAAGCAGTTTCACAGAACGCTTCTGTTTAGTTTTTATGGGAAGATATTCCCGTTTCCAACGAAGGCCTGAAAGGGCTCCAAATAACCACTTGCAGATTCTGCAGAAACACAGTTTCAAAACTGCTCTATCAAAAGGAAGGCTTATCTCTCCGAGCTGAATGCACACATCATAAAGAGGTTTCTGAGAATGCTTCTCACTGGTTTATAAGTGAAGATATTTCCTTTTCCACTATAGGCCTCAAAGCGCTCCAAATGAACACTTGCAGATTCTACAAAAAGAGTGTTTCAAAACAGCTCTTTCAAAGGAAGTGTTCAACTCTGTGAGTTGGATTCATACTACACAAAGCAGTTTCACAGAACGCTTCTCTTTAGTTTTTATGGGAAGATATTCCCGTTTCCAACGAAGGCCTGAAAGGGCTCCAAATATCCACTTGCAGATTCTGCAAAAATAGAGTTTCAAAACTGCTCTGTTAAAAGGAAGGCTTATCTCTCTGAGTTGAATGCAGACATCATAAAGAGGTTTCTGAGAATGCTTCTGCCTGGTTTATATGTGAAGATATTTCCTTTTCCACCATAGGCCTCAAAGCGCTCCAAATGAACACTTGCAGATTCTACAAAAGGAGTGTTTCATAACTACTCTAGCAAAGGAAAGGTTCAACCCTGTGAGTTGAACACACACATCACAAAGCAGTTTCTGAGAATGCTTCTGTCCAGTTTTTATTGGAAGATATTCCCGCTTCTAACAAAGGCCTGAAACAGCTCCAAATATCCACTTGCAGATGCTGCAAAAAGACTCTTTCCAAACTGCTCCATGAAAAGGAAGGTTCAACTCTGTGAGTTGAATGCACGCATCATAAAGAAGTTTCAAAGAATGCTTCTGTCTAGGTTTTATGTGAAGATATTTCCTTTTCCACCATAGGCCTCAAAGCGCTCCAAATGAACACTTGCAGATTCTACAAAAAGAGTGTTTCAAAACTGCTCTTTCAAAAGAAGTGTTCAACTCTGTGAGTTGGATTCATACTTCACAAAGCAGTTTCACAGAACGCTTCTGTTTAGTATTTATGGGAAGATATTCCCGTTTCCAACGAAGGCCTGAAAGGACTCCAAATATCCACTTGCAGATTCTGCAGAAACACAGTTTCAAAACTGCTCTATCAAAAGGAAGACTTATCTCTCCGAGCTGAATGCACACATCATAAAGAGGTTTCTGAGAATGCTTCTCCCTGGTTTATAAGTGAAGATATTTCCTTTTCCACTATAGGCCTCAAAGCGCTCCAAATGAACACTTGCAGATTCTACAAAAAGAGTGTTTCAAAACAGCTCTTTCAAAGGAAGTGTTCAACTCTGTGAGTTGGATTCATACTACACAAAGCAGTTTCACAGAACGCTTCTCTTTAGTTTTTATGGGAAGATATTCCCGTTTCCAACGAAGGCCTGAAAGGGCTCCAAATATCCACTTGCAGATTCTGCAAAAATAGAGTTTCAAAACTGCTCTGTTAAAAGGAAGGCTTATCTCTCTGAGTTGAATGCAGACATCATAAAGAGGTTTCTGAGAATGCTTCTGCCTGGTTTATATGTGAAGATATTTCCTTTTCCACCATAGGCCTCAAAGCGCTCCAAATGAACACTTGCAGATTCTACAAAAGGAGTGTTTCATAACTGCTCTAGCAAAGGAAAGGTTCAACTCTGTGAGTTGAACACACACATCACAAAGCAGTTTCTGAGAATGCTTCTGTCCAGTTTTTATTGGAAGATATTCCCGCTTCTAACAAAGGCCTGAAAGAGCTCCAAATATCCACTTGCAGATGCTGCAAAAAGACTCTTTCCAAACTGCTCCATGAAAAGGAAAGTTCAACTCTGTGAGATGAATGCACACATCATAAAGAAGTTTCAAAGAATGCTTCTGTCTAGGTTTTATGTGAAGATATTTCCTTTTCCACCATAGGCCTCAAAGCGCTCCAAATGAACACTTGCAGATTCTACAAAAAGAGTGTTTCAAAACTGCTCTTTCAATAGAAGTGTTCAACTCTGTGAGTTGGATTCATACTTCACAAAGCAGTTTCACAGAACGCTTCTGTTTAGTATTTATGGGAAGATATTCCCGTTTCCAACGAAGGCCTGAAAGGACTCCAAATATCCACTTGCAGATTCTGCAGAAACACAGTTTCAAAACTGCTCTATCAAAAGGAAGGCTTATCTCTCCGAGTTGAATGCACACATCATAAAGAGGTTTCTGAGAATGCTTCTGCCTGGTTTATAAGTGAAGATATTTCCTTTTCCACCATAGGCCTCAAAGCGCTCCAAATGAACACTTGCAGATTCTACAAAAAGAGTGTTTCAAAACAGCTCTTTCAAAGGAAGTGTTCAACTCTGTGAGTTGGATTCATACTACACAAAGCAGTTTCACAGAACGCTTCTGTTTAGTTTTTATGGGAAGATATTCCCGTTTCCAACGAAGGCCTAAAAGGGCTCCAAATATCCACTTGCAAATTCTGCAAAAATAGAGCTTCAAAACTGCTCTGTCAAAAGGAAGTCTTATCTCTCTGAGTTGAATGCAGACATCATAAAGAGGTTTCTGAGAATGCTTCTGCCTGGTTTATATGTGAAGATATTTCCTTTTCCACCATAGGCCTCAAGGCGCTCCAAATGAACACTTGCAGATTCTACAAAAAGAGTGTTTCATAACTGCTCTAGCAAAGGAAAGGTTCAACTCTGTGAGTTGAACACACACATCACAAAGCAGTTTCTGAGAATGCTTCTGTCCAGTTTTTATTGGAAGATATTCCCGCTTCTAACAAAGGCCTGAAACAGCTCCAAATATCCACTTGTAGATGCTGCAAAAAGACTCTTTCCAAACTGCTCCATGAAAGGGAAGGTTCAACTCTGTGAGTTGAATGCACACATCATAAAGAAGTTTCAAAGAATGCTTCTGTCTAGGTTTTATGTGAAGATATTTCCTTTTCCACCATAGGCCTCAAAGCGCTCCAAATGAACACTTGCAGATTCTACAAAAAGAGTGTTTCAAAACTGCTCTTTCAAAAGAAGTGTTCAACTCTGTGAGTTGGATTCACACTTCACAAAGCAGTTTCACAGAACGCTTCTGTTTAGTTTTTATGGGAAGATATTCCCGTTTCCAACGAAGGCCTGAAAGGGCTCCAAATAACCACTTGCAGATTCTGCAGAAACACAGTTTCAAAACTGCTCTATCAAAAGGAAGGCTTATCTCTCCGAGCTGAATGCACACATCATAAAGTGGTTTCTGAGAATGCTTCTCGCTGGTTTATAAGTGAAGATATTTCCTTTTCCACTATAGGCCTCAAAGCGCTCCAAATGAACACTTGCAGATTCTACAAAAAGAGTGTTTCAAAACAGCTCTTTCAAAGGAAGTGTTCAACTCTGTGAGTTGGATTCATACTACACAAAGCAGTTTCACAGAACGCTTCTCTTTAGTTTTTATGGGAAGATATTCCCGTTTCCAACGAAGGCCTGAAAGGGCTCCAAATATCCACTTGCAGATTCTGCAAAAATAGAGTTTCAAAACTGCTCTGTTAAAAGGAAGGCTTATCTCTCTGAGTTGAATGCAGACATCATAAAGAGGTTTCTGAGAATGCTTCTGCCTGGTTTATATGTGAAGATATTTCCTTTTCCACCATAGGCCTCAAAGCGCTCCAAATGAACACTTGCAGATTCTACAAAAGGAGTGTTTCATAACTGCTCTAGCAAAGGAAAGGTTCAACCCTGTGAGTTGAACACACACATCACAAAGCAGTTTCTGAGAATGCTTCTGTCCAGTTTTTATTGGAAGATATTCCCGCTTCTAACAAAGGCCTGAAAGAGCTCCAAATATCCACTTGCAGATGCTGCAAAAAGACTCTTTCCAAACTGCTCCATGAAAAGGAAGGTTCAACTCTGTGAGATGAATGCACACATCATAAAGAAGTTTCAAAGAATGCTTCTGTCTAGGTTTTATGTGAAGATATTTCCTTTTCCACCATAGGCCTCAAAGCGCTCCAAATGAACACTTGCAGATTCTACAAAAAGAGTGTTTCAAAACTGCTCTTTCAAAAGAAGTGTTCAACTCTGTGAGTTGGATTCATACTTCACAAAGCAGTTTCACAGAACGCTTCTGTTTAGTATTTATGTGAAGATATTCCCGTTTCCAACGAAGGCCTGAAAGGACTCCAAATATCCACTTGCAGATTCTGCAAAAACACAGTTTCAAAACTGCTCTATCAAAAGGAAGGCTTATCTCTCCGAGTTGAATGCACACATCATAAAGAGGTTTCTGAGAATGCTTCTGCCTGGTTTATAAGTGAAGATATTTCCTTTTCCACCATAGGCCTCAAAGCGCTCCAAATGAACACTTGCAGATTCTACAAAAAGAGTGTTTCAAAACAGCTCTTTCAAAGGAAGTGTTCAACTCTGTGAGTTGGATTCATACTACACAAAGCAGTTTCACAGAACGCTTCTGTTTAGTTTTTATGGGAAGATATTCCCGTTTCCAACGAAGGCCTGAAAGGGCTCCAAGTATCCACTTGCAAATTCTGCAAAAATAGAGTTTCAAAACTGCTCTATCAAAAG
Source organism: Pongo pygmaeus (assembly GCF_028885625.2). Classification (NCBI taxonomy): domain Eukaryota; kingdom Metazoa; phylum Chordata; class Mammalia; order Primates; family Hominidae; genus Pongo; species Pongo pygmaeus. The sequence goes on from NC_085930.1 coordinate 26,006,783, forward strand.
GAAGGCTTATCTCTCTGAGTTGAATGCAGACATCATAAAGAGGTTTCTGAGAATGCTTCTGCCTGGTTTATATGTGAAGATATTTCCTTTTCCACCATAGGCCTCAAGGCGCTCCAAATGAACACTAGCAGATTCTACAAAAAGAGTGTTTCATAACTGCTCTAGCAAAGGAAAGGTTCAACTCTGTGAGTTGAACACACACATCACAAAGCAGTTTCTGAGAATGCTTCTGTCCAGTTTTTATTGGAAGATATTCCCGCTTCTAACAAAGGCCTGAAACAGCTCCAAATATCCACTTGTAGATGCTGCAAAAAGACTCTTTCCAAACTGCTCCATGAAAAGGAAGGTTCAACTCTGTGAGTTGAATGCACACATCATAAAGAAGTTTCAAAAAATGCTTCTGTCTAGGTTTTATGTGAAGATATTTCCTTTTCCACCATAGGCCTCAAAGCGCTCCAAATGAACACTTGCAGATTCTACAAAAAGAGTGTTTCAAAACTGCTCTTTCAAAAGAAGTGTTCAACTCTGTGAGTTGGATTCATACTTCACAAAGCAGTTTCACAGAACGCTTCTGTTTAGTATTTATGGGAAGATATTCCCGTTTCCAACGAAGGCCTGAAAGGACTCCAAATATCCACTTGCAGATTCTGCAAAAACACAGTTTCAAAACTGCTCTATCAAAAGGAAGGCTTATCTCTCCGAGTTGAATGCACACATCATAAAGAGGTTTCTGAGAATGCTTCTGCCTGGTTTATAAGTGAAGATATTTCCTTTTCCACCATAGGCCTCAAAGCGCTCCAAATGAACACTTGCAGATTCTACAAAAAGAGTGTTTCAAAACAGCTCTTTCAAAGGAAGTGTTCAACTCTGTGAGTTGGATTCATACTACACAAAGCAGTTTCACAGAACGCTTCTGTTTAGTTTTTATGGGAAGATATTCCCGTTTCCAACGAATGCCTGAAAGGGCTCCAAATATCCACTTGCAAATTCTGCAAAAATAGAGTTTCAAAACTGCTCTATCAAAAGGAAGGCTTATCTCTCTGAGTTGAATGCAGACATCATAAAGAGGTTTCTGAGAATGCTTCTGCCTGGTTTATATGTGAAGATATTTCCTTTTCCACCATAGGCCTCAAAGCGCTCCAAATGAACACTTGCAGATTCTACAAAAAGAGTGTTTCATAACTGCTCTAGCAAAGGAAAGGTTCAACTCTGTGAGTTGAACACACACATCACAAAGCAGTTTCTGAGAATGCTTCTGTCCAGTTTTTATTGGAAGATATTCCCGCTTCTAACAAAGGCCTGAAAGAGCTCCAAATATCCACTTGTAGATGCTGCAAAAAGACTCTTTCCAAACTGCTCCATGAAAAGGAAGGTTCAACTCTGTGAGTTGAATGCACACATCATAAAGAAGTTTCAAAGAATGCTTCTGTCTAGGTTTTATGTGAAGATATTTCCTTTTCCACCATAGGCCTCAAAGCGCTCCAAATGAACACTTGCAGATTCTACAAAAAGAGTGTTTCAAAACTGCTCTTTCAAAAGAAGTGTTCAACTCTGTGAGTTGGATTCACACTTCACAAAGCAGTTTCACAGAACGCTTCTGTTTAGTTTTTATGGGAAGATATTCCCGTTTCCAACGAAGGCCTGAAAGGGCTCCAAATAACCACTTGCAGATTCTGCAGAAACACAGTTTCAAAACTGCTCTATCAAAAGGAAGGCTTATCTCTCCGAGCTGAATGCACACATCATAAAGTGGTTTCTGAGAATGCTTCTCGCTGGTTTATAAGTGAAGATATTTCCTTTTCCACTATAGGCCTCAAAGCGCTCCAAATGAACACTTGCAGATTCTACAAAAAGAGTGTTTCAAAACAGCTCTTTCAAAGGAAGTGTTCAACTCTGTGAGTTGGATTCATACTACACAAAGCAGTTTCACAGAACGCTTCTCTTTAGTTTTTATGGGAAGATATTCCCGTTTCCAACGAAGGCCTGAAAGGGCTCCAAATATCCACTTGCAGATTCTGCAAAAATAGAGTTTCAAAACTGCTCTGTTAAAAGGAAGGCTTATCTCTCTGAGTTGAATGCAGACATCATAAACAGGTTTCTGAGAATGCTTCTGCCTGGTTTATATGTGAAGATATTTCCTTTTCCACCATAGGCCTCAAAGCGCTCCAAATGAACACTTGCAGATTCTACAAAAGGAGTGTTTCATAACTGCTCTAGCAAAGGAAAGGTTCAACTCTGTGAGTTGAACACACACATCACAAAGCAGTTTCTGAGAATGCTTCTGTCCAGTTTTTATTGGAAGATATTCCCGCTTCTAACAAAGGCCTGAAAGAGCTCCAAATATCCACTTGCAGATGCTGCAAAAGGACTCTTTCCAAACTGCTCCATGAAAAGGAAGGTTCAACTCTGTGAGATGAATGCACACATCATAAAGAAGTTTCAAAGAATGCTTCTGTCTAGGTTTTATGTGAAGATATTTCCTTTTCCACCATAGGCCTCAAAGCGCTCCAAATGAACACTTGCAGATTCTACAAAAAGAGTGTTTCAAAACTGCTCTTTCAAAAGAAGTGTTCAACTCTGTGAGTTGGATTCATACTTCACAAAGCAGTTTCACAGAACGCTTCTGTTTAGTATTTATGGGAAGATATTCCCGTTTCCAACGAAGGCCTGAAAGGACTCCAAATATCCACTTGCAGATTCTGCAAAAACACAGTTTCAAAACTGCTCTATCAAAAGGAAGGCTTATCTCTCCGAGTTGAATGCACACATCATAAAGAGGTTTCTGAGAATGCTTCTGCCTGGTTTATAAGTGAAGATATTTCCTTTTCCACCATAGGCCTCAAAGCGCTCCAAATGAACACTTGCAGATTCTACAAAAAGAGTGTTTCAAAACAGCTCTTTCAAAGGAAGTGTTCAACTCTGTGAGTTGGATTCATACTACACAAAGCAGTTTCACAGAACGCTTCTGTTTAGTTTTTATGGGAAGATATTCCCGTTTCCAACGAAGGCCTGAAAGGGCTCGAAATATCCACTTGCAAATTCTGCAAAAATAGAGTTTCAAAACTGCTCTGTCAAAAGGAAGGCTTATCTCTCTGAGTTGAATGCAGACATCATAAAGAGGTTTCTGAGAATGCTTCTGCCTGGTTTATATGTGAAGATATTTCCTTTTCCACCATAGGCCTCAAGGCGCTCCAAATGAACACTAGCAGATTCTACAAAAAGAGTGTTTCATAACTGCTCTAGCAAAGGAAAGGTTCAACTGTGTGAGTTGAACACACACATCACAAAGCAGTTTCTGAGAATGCTTCTGTCCAGTTTTTATTGGAAGATATTCCCGCTTCTAACAAAGGCCTGAAAGAGCTCCAAATATCCACTTGCAGATGCTGCAAAAAGACTCTTTCCAAACTGCTCCATGAAAAGGAAGGTTCAACTCTGTGAGATGAATGCACACATCATAAAGAAGTTTCAAAGAATGCTTCTGTCTAGGTTTTATGTGAAGATATTTCCTTTTCCACCATAGGCCTCAAAGCGCTCCAAATGAACACTTGCAGATTCTACAAAAAGAGTGTTTCAAAACTGCTCTTTCAAAAGAAGTGTTCAACTCTGTGAGTTGGATTCATACTTCACAAAGCAGTTTCACAGAACGCTTCTGTTTAGTATTTATGGGAAGATATTCCCGTTTCCAACGAAGGCCTGAAAGGACTCCAAATATCCACTTGCAGATTCTGCAAAAACACAGTTTCAAAACTGCTCTATCAAAAGGAAGGCTTATCTATCCGAGTTGAATGCACACATCATAAAGAGGTTTCTGAGAATGCTTCTGCCTGGTTTATAAGTGAAGATATTTCCTTTTCCACCATAGGCCTCAAAGCGCTCCAAATGAACACTTGCAGATTCTACAAAAACAGTGTTTCAAAACAGCTCTTTCAAAGGAAGTGTTCAACTCTGTGAGTTGGATTCATACTACACAAAGCAGTTTCACAGAACGCTTCTCTTTAGTTTTTATGGGAAGATATTCCCGTTTCCAACGAAGGCCTGAAAGGGCTCCAAATATCCACTTGCAAATTCTGCAAAAATAGAGTTTCAAAACTGCTCTGTCAAAAGGAAGGCTTATCTCTCTGAGTTGAATGCAGACATCATAAAGAGGTTTCTGAGAATGCTTCTGCCTGGTTTATATGTGAAGATATTTCCTTTTCCACCATAGGCCTCAAGGCGCTCCAAATGAACACTTGCAGATTCTACAAAAAGAGTGTTTCATAACTGCTCTAGCAAAGGAAAGGTTCAACTCTGTGAGTTGAACACACACATCACAAAGCAGTTTCTGAGAATGCTTCTGTCCAGTTTTTATTGGAAGATATTCCCGCTTCTAACAAAGGCCTGAAAGAGCTCCAAATATCCACTTGTAGATGCTGCAAAAAGACTCTTTCCAAACTGCTCCATGAAAAGGAAGGTTCAACTCTGTGAGTTGAATGCACACATCATAAAGAAGTTTCAAAGAATGCTTCTGTCTAGGTTTTATGTGAAGGTATTTCCTTTTCCACCATAGGTCTCAAAGCGCTCCAAATGAACACTTGCAGATTCTACAAAAAGAGTGTTTCAAAACTGCTCTTTCAAAAGAAGTGTTCAACTCTGTGAGTTGGATTCATACTTCACAAAGCAGTTTCACAGAACGCTTCTGTTTAGTTTTTATGGGAAGATATTCCCGTTTCCAACGAAGGCCTGAAAGGGCTCCAAATAACCACTTGCAGATTCTGCAGAAACACAGTTTCAAAACTGCTCTATCAAAAGGAAGGCTTATCTCTCCGAGCTGAATGCACACATCATAAAGAGGTTTCTGAGAATGCTTCTCACTGGTTTATAAGTGAAGATATTTCCTTTTCCACTATAGGCCTCAAAGCGCTCCAAATGAACACTTGCAGATTCTACAAAAAGAGTGTTTCAAAACAGCTCTTTCAAAGGAAGTGTTCAACTCTGTGAGTTGGATTCATACTACACAAAGCAGTTTCACAGAACGCTTCTCTTTAGTTTTTATGGGAAGATATTCCCGTTTCCAACGAAGGCCTGAAAGGGCTCCAAATATCCACTTGCAGATTCTGCAAAAATAGAGTTTCAAAACTGCTCTGTTAAAAGGAAGGCTTATCTCTCTGAGTTGAATGCAGACATCATAAAGAGGTTTCTGAGAATGCTTCTGCCTGGTTTATATGTGAAGATATTTCCTTTTCCACCATAGGCCTCAAAGCGCTCCAAATGAACACTTGCAGATTCTACAAAAGGAGTGTTTCATAACTACTCTAGCAAAGGAAAGGTTCAACTCTGTGAGTTGAACACACACATCACAAAGCAGTTTCTGAGAATGCTTCTGTCCAGTTTTTATTGGAAGATATTCCCGCTTCTAACAAAGGCCTGAAACAGCTCCAAATATCCACTTGCAGATGCTGCAAAAAGACTCTTTCCAAACTGCTCCATGAAAAGGAAGGTTCAACTCTGTGAGTTGAATGCACACATCATAAAGAAGTTTCAAAGAATGCTTCTGTCTAGGTTTTATGTGAAGATATTTCCTTTTCCACCATAGGCCTCAAAGCGCTCCAAATGAACACTTGCAGATTCTACAAAAAGAGTGTTTCAAAACTGCTCTTTCAAAAGAAGTGTTCAACTCTGTGAGTTGGATTCATACTTCACAAAGCAGTTTCACAGAACGCTTCTGTTTAGTATTTATGGGAAGATATTCCCGTTTCCAACGAAGGCCTGAAAGGACTCCAAATATCCACTTGCAGATTCTGCAGAAACACAGTTTCAAAACTGCTCTATCAAAAGGAAGACTTATCTCTCCGAGCTGAATGCACACATCATAAAGAGGTTTCTGAGAATGCTTCTCCCTGGTTTATAAGTGAAGATATTTCCTTTTCCACTATAGGCCTCAAAGCGCTCCAAATGAACACTTGCAGATTCTACAAAAAGAGTGTTTCAAAACAGCTCTTTCAAAGGAAGTGTTCAACTCTGTGAGTTGGATTCATACTACACAAAGCAGTTTCACAGAACGCTTCTCTTTAGTTTTTATGGGAAGATATTCCCGTTTCCAACGAAGGCCTGAAAGGGCTCCAAATATCCACTTGCAGATTCTGCAAAAATAGAGTTTCAAAACTGCTCTGTTAAAAGGAAGGCTTATCTCTCTGAGTTGAATGCAGACATCATAAAGAGGTTTCTGAGAATGCTTCTGCCTGGTTTATATGTGAAGATATTTCCTTTTCCACCATAGGCCTCAAAGCGCTCCAAATGAACACTTGCAGATTCTACAAAAGGAGTGTTTCATAACTGCTCTAGCAAAGGAAAGGTTCAACTCTGTGAGTTGAACACACACATCACAAAGCAGTTTCTGAGAATGCTTCTGTCCAGTTTTTATTGGAAGATATTCCCGCTTCTAACAAAGGCCTGAAAGAGCTCCAAATATCCACTTGCAGATGCTGCAAAAAGACTCTTTCCAAACTGCTCCATGAAAAGGAAAGTTCAACTCTGTGAGATGAATGCACACATCATAAAGAAGTTTCAAAGAATGCTTCTGTCTAGGTTTTATGTGAAGATATTTCCTTTTCCACCATAGGCCTCAAAGCGCTCCAAATGAACACTTGCAGATTCTACAAAAAGAGTGTTTCAAAACTGCTCTTTCAAAAGAAGTGTTCAACTCTGTGAGTTGGATTCATACTTCACAAAGCAGTTTCACAGAACGCTTCTGTTTAGTATTTATGGGAAGATATTCCCGTTTCCAACGAAGGCCTGAAAGGACTCCAAATATCCACTTGCAGATTCTGCAGAAACACAGTTTCAAAACTGCTCTATCAAAAGGAAGGCTTATCTCTCCGAGTTGAATGCACACATCATAAAGAGGTTTCTGAGAATGCTTCTGCCTGGTTTATAAGTGAAGATATTTCCTTTTCCACCATAGGCCTCAAAGCGCTCCAAATGAACACTTGCAGATTCTACAAAAAGAGTGTTTCAAAACAGCTCTTTCAAAGGAAGTGTTCAACTCTGTGAGTTGGATTCATACTACACAAAGCAGTTTCACAGAACGCTTCTGTTTAGTTTTTATGGGAAGATATTCCCGTTTCCAACGAAGGCCTAAAAGGGCTCCAAATATCCACTTGCAAATTCTGCAAAAATAGAGTTTCAAAACTGCTCTGTCAAAAGGAAGTCTTATCTCTCTGAGTTGAATGCAGACATCATAAAGAGGTTTCTGAGAATGCTTCTGCCTGGTTTATATGTGAAGATATTTCCTTTTCCACCATAGGCCTCAAGGCGCTCCAAATGAACACTTGCAGATTCTACAAAAAGAGTGTTTCATAACTGCTCTAGCAAAGGAAAGGTTCAACTCTGTGAGTTGAACACACACATCACAAAGCAGTTTCTGAGAATGCTTCTGTCCAGTTTTTATTGGAAGATATTCCCGCTTCTAACAAAGGCCTGAAACAGCTCCAAATATCCACTTGTAGATGCTGCAAAAAGACTCTTTCCAAACTGCTCCATGAAAAGGAAGGTTCAACTCTGTGAGTTGAATGCACACATCATAAAGAAGTTTCAAAGAATGCTTCTGTCTAGGTTTTATGTGAAGATATTTCCTTTTCCACCATAGGCCTCAAAGCGCTCCAAATGAACACTTGCAGATTCTACAAAAAGAGTGTTTCAAAACTGCTCTTTCAAAAGAAGTGTTCAACTCTGTGAGTTGGATTCACACTTCACAAAGCAGTTTCACAGAACGCTTCTGTTTAGTTTTTATGGGAAGATATTCCCGTTTCCAACGAAGGCCTGAAAGGGCTCCAAATAACCACTTGCAGATTCTGCAGAAACACAGTTTCAAAACTGCTCTATCAAAAGGAAGGCTTATCTCTCCGAGCTGAATGCACACATCATAAAGTGGTTTCTGAGAATGCTTCTCGCTGGTTTATAAGTGAAGATATTTCCTTTTCCTGTATAGGCCTCAAAGCGCTCCAAATGAACACTTGCAGATTCTACAAAAAGAGTGTTTCAAAACAGCTCTTTCAAAGGAAGTGTTCAACTCTGTGAGTTGGATTCATACTACACAAAGCAGTTTCACAGAACGCTTCTCTTTAGTTTTTATGGGAAGATATTCCCGTTTCCAACGAAGGCCTGAAAGGGCTCCAAATATCCACTTGCAGATTCTGCAAAAATAGAGTTTCAAAACTGCTCTGTTAAAAGGAAGGCTTATCTCTCTGAGTTGAATGCAGACATCATAAAGAGGTTTCTGAGAATGCTTCTGCCTGGTTTATATGTGAAGATATTTCCTTTTCCACCATAGGCCTCAAAGCGCTCCAAATGAACACTTGCAGATTCTACAAAAGGAGTGTTTCATAACTGCTCTAGCAAAGGAAAGGTTCAACCCTGTGAGTTGAACACACACATCACAAAGCAGTTTCTGAGAATGCTTCTGTCCAGTTTTTATTGGAAGATATTCCCGCTTCTAACAAAGGCCTGAAAGAGCTCCAAATATCCACTTGCAGATGCTGCAAAAAGACTCTTTCCAAACTGCTCCATGAAAAGGAAGGTTCAACTCTGTGAGATGAATGCACACATCATAAAGAAGTTTCAGAGAATGCTTCTGTCTAGGTTTTATGTGAAGATATTTACTTTTCCACCATAGGCCTCAAAGCGCTCCAAATGAACACTTGCAGATTCTACAAAAAGAGTGTTTCAAAACTGCTCTTTCAAAAGAAGTGTTCAACTCTGTGAGTTGGATTCATACTTCACAAAGCAGTTTCACAGAACGCTTCTGTTTAGTATTTATGTGAAGATATTCCCGTTTCCAACGAAGGCCTGAAAGGACTCCAAATATCCACTTGCAGATTCTGCAAAAACACAGTTTCAAAACTGCTCTATCAAAAGGAAGGCTTATCTCTCCGAGTTGAATGCACACATCATAAAGAGGTTTCTGAGAATGCTTCTGCCTGGTTTATAAGTGAAGATATTTCCTTTTCCACCATAGGCCTCAAAGCGCTCCAAATGAACACTTGCAGATTCTACAAAAAGAGTGTTTCAAAACAGCTCTTTCAAAGGAAGTGTTCAACTCTGTGAGTTGGATTCATACTACACAAAGCAGTTTCACAGAACGCTTCTGTTTAGTTTTTATGGGAAGATATTCCCGTTTCCAACGAAGGCCTGAAAGGGCTCCAAGTATCCACTTGCAAATTCTGCAAAAATAGAGTTTCAAAACTGCTCTATCAAAAGGAAGGCTTATCTCTCTGAGTTGAATGCAGACATCATAAAGAGGTTTCTGAGAATGCTTCTGCCTGGTTTATATGTGAAGATATTTCCTTTTCCACCATAGGCCTCAAGGCGCTCCAAATGAACACTAGCAGATTCTACAAAAAGAGTGTTTCATAACTGCTCTAGCAAAGGAAAGGTTCAACTCTGTGAGTTGAACACACACATCACAAAGCAGTTTCTGAGAATGCTTCTGTCCAGTTTTTATTGGAAGATATTCCCGCTTCTAACAAAGGCCTGAAACAGCTCCAAATATCCACTTGTAGATGCTGCAAAAAGACTCTTTCCAAACTGCTCCATGAAAAGGAAGGTTCAACTCTGTGAGTTGAATGCACACATCATAAAGAAGTTTCAAAAAATGCTTCTGTCTAGGTTTTATGTGAAGATATTTCCTTTTCCACCATAGGCCTCAAAGCGCTCCAAATGAACACTTGCAGATTCTACAAAAAGAGTGTTTCAAAACTGCTCTTTCAAAAGAAGTGTTCAACTCTGTGAGTTGGATTCATACTTCACAAAGCAGTTTCACAGAACGCTTCTGTTTAGTATTTATGGGAAGATATTCCCGTTTCCAACGAAGGCCTGAAAGGACTCCAAATATCCACTTGCAGATTCTGCAAAAACACAGTTTCAAAACTGCTCTATCAAAAGGAAGGCTTATCTCTCCGAGTTGAATGCACACATCATAAAGAGGTTTCTGAGAATGCTTCTGCCTGGTTTATAAGTGAAGATATTTCCTTTTCCACCATAGGCCTCAAAGCGCTCCAAATGAACACTTGCAGATTCTACAAAAAGAGTGTTTCAAAACAGCTCTTTCAAAGGAAGTGTTCAACTCTGTGAGTTGGATTCATACTACACAAAGCAGTTTCACAGAACGCTTCTGTTTAGTTTTTATGGGAAGATATTCCCGTTTCCAACGAATGCCTGAAAGGGCTCCAAATATCCACTTGCAAATTCTGCAAAAATAGAGTTTCAAAACTGCTCTGTCAAAAGGAAGGCTTATCTCTCTGAGTTGAATGCAGACATCATAAAGAGGTTTCTGAGAATGCTTCTGCCTGGTTTATATGTGAAGATATTTCCTTTTCCACCATAGGCCTCAAAGCGCTCCAAATGAACACTTGCAGATTCTACAAAAAGAGTGTTTCATAACTGCTCTAGCAAAGGAAAGGTTCAACTCTGTGAGTTGAACACACACATCACAAAGCAGTTTCTGAGAATGCTTCTGTCCAGTTTTTATTGGAAGATATTCCCGCTTCTAACAAAGGCCTGAAAGAGCTCCAAATATCCACTTGTAGATGCTGCAAAAAGACTCTTTCCAAACTGCTCCATGAAAAGGAAGGTTCAACTCTGTGAGTTGAATGCACACATCATAAAGAAGTTTCAAAGAATGCTTCTGTCTAGGTTTTATGTGAAGATATTTCCTTTTCCACCATAGGCCTCAAAGCGCTCCAAATGAACACTTGCAGATTCTACAAAAAGAGTGTTTCAAAACTGCTCTTTCAAAAGAAGTGTTCAACTCTGTGAGTTGGATTCACACTTCACAAAGCAGTTTCACAGAACGCTTCTGTTTAGTTTTTATGGGAAGATATTCCCGTTTCCAACGAAGGCCTGAAAGGGCTCCAAATAAACACTTGCAGATTCTGCAGAAACACAGTTTCAAAACTGCTCTATCAAAAGGAAGGCTTATCTCTCCGAGCTGAATGCACACATCATAAAGTGGTTTCTGAGAATGCTTCTCGCTGGTTTATAAGTGAAGATATTTCCTTTTCCACTATAGGCCTCAAAGCGCTCCAAATGAACACTTGCAGATTCTACAAAAAGAGTGTTTCAAAACAGCTCTTTCAAAGGAAGTGTTCAACTCTGTGAGTTGGATTCATACTACACAAAGCAGTTTCACAGAACGCTTCTCTTTAGTTTTTATGGGAAGATATTCCCGTTTCCAACGAAGGCCTGAAAGGGCTCCAAATATCCACTTGCAGATTCTGCAAAAATAGAGTTTCAAAACTGCTCTGTTAAAAGGAAGGCTTATCTCTCTGAGTTGAATGCAGACATCATAAAGAGGTTTCTGAGAATGCTTCTGCCTGGTTTATATGTGAAGATATTTCCTTTTCCACCATAGGCCTCAAAGCGCTCCAAATGAACACTTGCAGATTCTACAAAAGGAGTGTTTCATAACTGCTCTAGCAAAGGAAAGGTTCAACTCTGTGAGTTGAACACACACATCACAAAGCAGTTTCTGAGAATGCTTCTGTCCAGTTTTTATTGGAAGATATTCCCGCTTCTAACAAAGGCCTGAAACAGCTCCAAATATCCACTTGCAGATGCTGCAAAAAGACTCTTTCCAAACTGCTCCATGAAAAGGAAGGTTCAACTCTGTGAGATGAATGCACACATCATAAAGAAGTTTCAAAGAATGCTTCTGTCTAGGTTTTATGTGAAGATATTTCCTTTTCCACCATAGGCCTCAAAGCGCTCCAAATGAACACTTGCAGATTCTACAAAAAGAGTGTTTCAAAACTGCTCTTTCAAAAGAAGTGTTCAACTCTGTGAGTTGGATTCATACTTCACAAAGCAGTTTCACAGAACGCTTCTGTTTAGTATTTATGGGAAGATATTCCCGTTTCCAACGAAGGCCTGAAAGGACCCCAAATATCCACTTGCAGATTCTGCAAAAACACAGTTTCAAAACTGCTCTATCAAAAGGAAGGCTTATCTCTCCGAGTTGAATGCACACATCATAAAGACGTTTCTGAGAATGCTTCTGCCTGGTTTATAAGTGAAGATATTTCCTTTTCCACCATAGGCCTCAAAGCGCTCCAAATGAACACTTGCAGATTCTACAAAAAGAGTGTTTCAAAACAGCTCTTTCAAAGGAAGTGTTCAACTCTGTGAGTTGGATTCATACTACACAAAGCAGTTTCACAGAACGCTTCTGTTTAGTTTTTATGGGAAGATATTCCCGTTTCCAACGAAGGCCTGAAAGGGCTCCAAGTATCCACTTGCAAATTCTGCAAAAATAGAGTTTCAAAACTGCTCTATCAAAAGGAAGGCTTATCTCTCTGAGTTGAATGCAGACATCATAAAGAGGTTTCTGAGAATGCTTCTGCCTGGTTTATATGTGAAGATATTTCCTTTTCCACCATAGGCCTCAAGGCGCTCCAAATGAACACTAGCAGATTCTACAAAAAGAGTGTTTCATAACTGCTCTAGCAAAGGAAAGGTTCAACTCTGTGAGTTGAACACACACATCACAAAGCAGTTTCTGAGAATGCTTCTGTCCAGTTTTTATTGGAAGATATTCCCGCTTCTAACAAAGGCCTGAAACAGCTCCAAATATCCACTTGTAGATGCTGCAAAAAGACTCTTTCCAAACTGCTCCATGAAAAGGAAGGTTCAACTCTGTGAGTTGAATGCACACATCATAAAGAAGTTTCAAAAAATGCTTCTGTCTAGGTTTTATGTGAAGATATTTCCTTTTCCACCATAGGCCTCAAAGCGCTCCAAATGAACACTTGCAGATTCTACAAAAAGAGTGTTTCAAAACTGCTCTTTCAAAAGAAGTGTTCAACTCTGTGAGTTGGATTCATACTTCACAAAGCAGTTTCACAGAACGCTTCTGTTTAGTATTTATGGGAAGATATTCCCGTTTCCAACGAAGGCCTGAAAGGACTCCAAATATCCACTTGCAGATTCTGCAAAAACACAGTTTCAAAACTGCTCTATCAAAAGGAAGGCTTATCTCTCCGAGTTGAATGCACACATCATAAAGAGGTTTCTGAGAATGCTTCTGCCTGGTTTATAAGTGAAGATATTTCCTTTTCCACCATAGGCCTCAAAGCGCTCCAAATGAACACTTGCAGATTCTACAAAAAGAGTGTTTCAAAACAGCTCTTTCAAAGGAAGTGTTCAACTCTGTGAGTTGGATTCATACTACACAAAGCAGTTTCACAGAACGCTTCTGTTTAGTTTTTATGGGAAGATATTCCCGTTTCCAACGAAGGCCTGAAAGGGCTCCAAATATCCACTTGCAAATTCTGCAAAAATAGAGTTTCAAAACTGCTCTGTCAAAAGGAAGGCTTATCTCTCTGAGTTGAATGCAGACATCATAAAGAGGTTTCTGAGAATGCTTCTGCCTGGTTTATATGTGAAGATATTTCCTTTTCCACCATAGGCCTCAAAGCGCTCCAAATGAACACTTGCAGATTCTACAAAAAGAGTGTTTCATAACTGCTCTAGCAAAGGAAAGGTTCAACTCTGTGAGTTGAACACACACATCACAAAGCAGTTTCTGAGAATGCTTCTGTCCAGTTTTTATTGGAAGATATTCCCGCTTCTAACAAAGGCCTGAAAGAGCTCCAAATATCCACTTGTAGATGCTGCAAAAAGACTCTTTCCAAACTGCTCCATGAAAAGGAAGGTTCAACTCTGTGAGTTGAATGCACACATCATAAAGAAGTTTCAAAGAATGCTTCTGTCTAGGTTTTATGTGAAGATATTTCCTTTTCCACCATAGGCCTCAAAGCGCTCCAAATGAACACTTGCAGATTCTACAAAAAGAGTGTTTCAAAACTGCTCTTTCAAAAGAAGTGTTCAACTCTGTGAGTTGGATTCACACTTCACAAAGCAGTTTCACAGAACGCTTCTGTTTAGTTTTTATGGGAAGATATTCCCGTTTCCAAAGAAGGCCTGAAAGGGCTCCAAATAAACACTTGCAGATTCTGCAGAAACACAGTTTCAAAACTGCTCTATCAAAAGGAAGGCTTATCTCTCCGAGCTGAATGCACACATCATAAAGTGGTTTCTGAGAATGCTTCTCGCTGGTTTATAAGTGAAGATATTTCCTTTTCCACTATAGGCCTCAAAGCGCTCCAAATGAACACTTGCAGATTCTACAAAAAGAGTGTTTCAAAACAGCTCTTTCAAAGGAAGTGTTCAACTCTGTGAGTTGGATTCATACTACACAAAGCAGTTTCACAGAACGCTTCTCTTTAGTTTTTATGGGAAGATATTCCCGTTCCCAACGAAGGCCTGAAAGGGCTCCAAATATCCACTTGCAGATTCTGCAAAAATAGAGTTTCAAAACTGCTCTGTTAAAAGGAAGGCTTATCTCTCTGAGTTGAATGCAGACATCATAAAGAGGTTTCTGAGAATGCTTCTGCCTGGTTTATATGTGAAGATATTTCCTTTTCCACCATAGGCCTCAAAGCGCTCCAAATGAACACTTGCAGATTCTACAAAAGGAGTGTTTCATAACTGCTCTAGCAAAGGAAAGGTTCAACTCTGTGAGTTGAACACACACATCACAAAGCAGTTTCTGAGAATGCTTCTGTCCAGTTTTTATTGGAAGATATTCCCGCTTCTAACAAAGGCCTGAAACAGCTCCAAATATCCACTTGCAGATGCTGCAAAAAGACTCTTTCCAAACTGCTCCATGAAAAGGAAGGTTCAACTCTGTGAGATGAATGCACACATCATAAAGAAGTTTCAAAGAATGCTTCTGTCTAGGTTTTATGTGAAGATATTTCCTTTTCCACCATAGGCCTCAAAGCGCTCCAAATGAACACTTGCAGATTCTACAAAAAGAGTGTTTCAAAACAGCTCTTTCAAAGGAAGTGTTCAACTCTGTGAGTTGGATTCATACTACACAAAGCAGTTTCACAGAACGCTTCTGTTTAGTTTTTATGGGAAGATATTCCCGTTTCCAACGAAGGCCTGAAAGGGCTCCAAATATCCACTTGCAAATTCTGCAAAAATAGAGTTTCAAAACTGCTCTATCAAAAGGAAGGCTTATCTCTCTGAGTTGAATGCAGACATCATAAAGAGGTTTCTGAGAATGCTTCTGCCTGGTTTATATGTGAAGATATTTCCTTTTCCACCATAGGCCTCAAGGCGCTCCAAATGAACACTAGCAGATTCTACAAAAAGAGTGTTTCATAACTGATCTAGCAAAGGAAAGGTTCAACTCTGTGAGTTGAACACACACATCACAAAGCAGTTTCTGAGAATGCTTCTGTCCAGTTTTTATTGGAAGATATTCCCGCTTCTAACAAAGGCCTGAAACAGCTCCAAATATCCACTTGTAGATGCTGCAAAAAGACTCTTTCCAAACTGCTCCATGAAAAGGAAGGCTCAACTCTGTGAGTTGAATGCACACATCATAAAGAAGTTTCAAAAAATGCTTCTGTCTAGGTTTTATGTGAAGATATTTCCTTTTCCACCATAGGCCTCAAAGCGCTCCAAATGAACACTTGCAGATTCTACAAAAAGAGTGTTTCAAAACTGCTCTTTCAAAAGAAGTGTTCAACTCTGTGAGTTGGATTCATACTTCACAAAGCAGTTTCACAGAACGCTTCTGTTTAGTTTTTATGGGAAGATATTCCCGTTTCCAACGAAGGCCTGAAAGGGCTCCAAATAACCACTTGCAGATTCTGCAGAAACACAGTTTCAAAACTGCTCCATCAAAAGGAAGGCTTATCTCTCCGAGCTGAATGCACACATCATAAAGTGGTTTCTGAGAATGCTTCTCGCTGGTTTATAAGTGAAGATATTTCCTTTTCCACTATAGCCTCAAAGCGCTCCAAATGAACACTTGCAGATTCTACAAAAAGACTGTTTCAAAACAGCTCTTTCAAAGGAAGTGTTCAACTCTGTGAGTTGGATTCATACTACACAAAGCAGTTTCACAGAACGCTTCTCTTTAGTTTTTATGGGAAGATATTCCCGGTTCCAACGAAGGCCTGAAAGGGCTCCAAATATCCACTTGCAGATTCTGCAAAAATAGAGTTTCAAAACTGCTCTGTTAAAAGGAAGGCTTATCTCTCTGAGTTGAATGCAGACATCATAAAGAGGTTTCTGAGAATGCTTCTGCCTGGTTTATATGTGAAGATATTTCCTTTTCCACCATAGGCCTCAAAGCGCTCCAAATGAACACTTGCAGATTCTACAAAAGGAGTGTTTCATAACTGCTCTAGCAAAGGAAAGGTTCAACTCTGTGAGTTGAACACACACATCACAAAGCAGTTTCTGAGAATGCTTCTGTCCAGTTTTTATTGGAAGATATTCCCGCTTCTAACAAAGGCCTGAAAGAGCTCCAAATATCCACTTGCAGATGCTGCAAAAAGACTCTTTCCAAACTGCTCCATGAAAAGGAAGGTTCAACTCTGTGAGATGAATGCACACATCATAAAGAAGTTTCAAAGAATGCTTCTGTCTAGGTTTTATGTGAAGATATTTCCTTTTCCACCATAGGCCTCAAAGCGCTCCAAATGAACACTTGCAGATTCTACAAAAAGAGTGTTTCAAAACTGCTCTTTCAAAAGAAGTGTTCAACTCTGTGAGTTGGATTCATACTTCACAAAGCAGATTCACAGAACGCTTCTGTTTAGTATTTATGGGAAGATATTCCCGTTTCCAACGAAGGCCTGAAAGGACTCCAAATATCCACTTGCAGATTCTGCAAAAACACAGTTTCAAAACTGCTCTATCAAAAGGAAGGCTTATCTCTCCGAGTTGAATGCACACATCATAAAGAGGTTTCTGAGAATGCTTCTGCCTGGTTTATAAGTGAAGATATTTCCTTTTCCACCATAGGCCTCAAAGCGCTCCAAATGAACACTTGCAGATTCTACAAAAAGAGTGTTTCAAAACAGCTCTTTCAAAGGAAGTGTTCAACTCTGTGAGTTGGATTCATACTACACAAAGCAGTTTCACAGAACGCTTCTGTTTAGTTTTTATGGGAAGATATTCCCGTTTCCAACGAAGGCCTGAAAGGGCTCCAAATATCCACTTGCAAATTCTGCAAAAATAGAGTTTCAAAACTGCTCTATCAAAAGGAAGGCTTATCTCTCTGAGTTGAATGCAGACATCATAAAGAGGTTTCTGAGAATGCTTCTGCCTGGTTTATATGTGAAGATATTTCCTTTTCCACCATAGGCCTCAAGGCGCTCCAAATGAACACTAGCAGATTCTACAAAAAGAGTGTTTCATAACTGATCTAGCAAAGGAAAGGTTCAACTCTGTGAGTTGAACACACACATCACAAAGCAGTTTCTGAGAATGCTTCTGTCCAGTTTTTATTGGAAGATATTCCCGCTTCTAACAAAGGCCTGAAACAGCTCCAAATATCCACTTGTAGATGCTGCAAAAAGACTCTTTCCAAACTGCTCCATGAAAAGGAAGGTTCAACTCTGTGAGTTGAATGCACACATCATAAAGAAGTTTCAAAAAATGCTTCTGTCTAGGTTTTATGTGAAGATATTTCCTTTTCCACCATAGGCCTCAAAGCGCTCCAAATGAACACTTGCAGATTCTACAAAAAGAGTGTTTCAAAACTGCTCTTTCAAAAGAAGTGTTCAACTCTGTGAGTTGGATTCATACTTCACAAAGCAGTTTCACAGAACGCTTCTGTTTAGTTTTTATGGGAAGATATTCCCGTTTCCAAAGAAGGCCTGAAAGGGCTCCAAATAACGACTTGCAGATTCTGCAGAAACACAGTTTCAAAACTGCTCTATCAAAAGGAAGGCTTATCTTTCCGAGCTGAATGCACACATCATAAAGAGGTTTCTGAGAATGCTTCTCCCTGGTTTATAAGTGAAGATATTTCCTTTTCCACTATAGGTCTCAAAGCGCTCCAAATGAACACTTGCAGATTCTACAAAAAGAGTGTTTCAAAACAGCTCTTTCAAAGGAAGTGTTCAACTCTGTGAGTTGGATTCATGCTACACAAAGCAGTTTCACAGAACGCTTCTCTTTAGTTTTTATGGGAAGATATTCCCGTTTCCAACGAAGGCCTGAAAGGGCTACAAATATCCACTTGCAGATTCTGCAAAAATAGAGTTTCAAAACTGCTCTGTTAAAAGGAAGGCTTATCACTCTGAGTTGAATGCAGACATCATAAAGAGGTTTCTGAGAATGCTTCTGCCTGGTTTATATGTGAAGATATTTCCTTTTCCACCATAGGCCTCAAAGCGCTCCAAATGAACACTTGCAGATTCTACAAAAGGAGTGTTTCATAACTACTCTAGCAAAGGAAAGGTTCAACTCTGTGAGTTGAACACACACATCACAAAGCAGTTTCTGAGAATGCTTCTGTCCAGTTTTTATTGGAAGATATTCCCGCTTCTAACAAAGGCCTGAAAGAGCTCCAAATATCCACTTGTAGATGCTGCAAAAAGACTCTTTCCGAACTGCTCCATGAAAAGGAAGGTTCAACTCTGTGAGTTGAATGCACACATTATAAAGAAGTTTCAAAGAATGCTTCTGTCTAGGTTTTATGTGAAGATATTTCCTTTTCCACCATAGGCCTCAAAGCGCTCCAAATGAACACTTGCAGATTCTACAAAAAGAGTGTTTCAAAACTGCTCTTTCAAAAGAAGTGTTCAACTCTGTGAGTTGGATTCATACTTCACAAAGCAGTTTCACAGAACGCTTCTGTTTAGTATTTATGGGAAGATATTCCCGTTTCCAATGAAGGCCTGAAAGGACTCCAAATATCCACTTGCAGATTCTGCAAAAACACAGTTTCAAAACTGCTCTATCAAAATTAAGGCTTATCTCTCCGAGTTGAATGCACACATCATAAAGAGGTTTCTGAGAATGCTTCTGCCTGGTTTATAAGTGAAGATATTTCCTTTTCCACCATAGGCCTCAAAGCGCTCCAAATGAACACTTGCAGATTCTACAAAAAGAGTGTTTCAAAACAGCTCTTTCAAAGGAAGTGTTCAACTCTGTGAGTTGGATTCATACTACACAAAGCAGTTTCACAGAACGCTTCTGTTTAGTTTTTATGGGAAGATATTCCCGTTTCCAACGAAGGCCTGAAAGGGCTCCAAATATCCACTTGCAAATTCTGCAAAAATAGAGTTTCAAAACTGCTCTGTCAAAAGGAAGGCTTATCTCTCTGAGTTGAATGCAGACATCATAAAGAGGTTTCTGAGAATGCTTCTGCCTGGTTTATATGTGAAGGTATTTCCTTTTCCACCATAGGCCTCAAAGCGCTCCAAATGAACACTTGCAGATTCTACAAAAAGAGTGTTTCATAACTGCTCTAGCAAAGGAAAGGTTCAACTCTGTGAGTTGAACACACACATCACAAAGCAGTTTCTGAGAATGCTTCTGTCCAGTTTTTATTGGAAGATATTCCCGCTTCTAACAAAGGCCTGAAAGAGCTCCAAATATCCACTTGTAGATGCTGCAAAAAGACTCTTTCCAAACTGCTCCATGAAAAGGAAGGTTCAACTCTGTGAGTTGAATGCACACATCATAAAGAAGTTTCAAAGAATGCTTCTGTCTAGGTTTTATGTGAAGATATTTCCTTTTCCACCATAGGCCTCAAAGCGCTCCAAATGAACACTTGCAGATTCTACAAAAAGAGTGTTTCAAAACAGCTCTTTCAAAGGAAGTGTTCAACTCTGTGAGTTGGATTCATACTTCACAAAGCAGTTTCACAGAACGCTTCTGTTTAGTTTTTATGGGAAGATATTCCCGTTTCCAACGAAGGCCTGAAAGGGCTCCAAATAACCACTTGCAGATTCTGCAGAAACACAGTTTCAAAACTGCTCTATCAAAAGGAAGGCTTATCTCTCCGAGCTGAATGCACACATCATAAAGAGGTTTCTGAGAATGCTTCTCCCTGGTTTATAAGTGAAGATATTTCCTTTTCCACTATAGGCCTCAAAGCGCTCCAAATGAACACTTGCAGATTCTACAAAAAGAGTGTTTCAAAACAGCTCTTTCAAAGGAAGTGTTCAACTCTGTGAGTTGGATTCATACTACACAAAGCAGTTTCACAGAACGCTTCTGTTTAGTTTTTATGGGAAGATATTCCCGTTTCCAACGAAGGCCTGAAAGGGCTCCAAATATCCACTTGCAAATTCTGCAAAAATAGAGTTTCAAAACTGCTCTGTCAAAAGGAAGGCTTATCTCTCTGAGTTGAATGCAGACATCATAAAGAGGTTTCTGAGAATGCTTCTGCCTGGTTTATATGTGAAGATATTTCCTTTTCCACCATAGGCCTCAAAGCGCTCCAAATGAACACTTGCAGATTCTACAAAAGGAGTGTTTCATAACTGCTCTAGCAAAGGAAAGGTTCAACTCTGTGAGTTGAACACACACATCACAAAGCAGTTTCTGAGAATGCTTCTGTCCAGTTTTTATTGGAAGATATTCCCGCTTCTAACAAAGGCCTGAAAGAGCTCCAAATATCCACTTGTAGATGCTGCAAAAAGACTCTTTCCAAACTGCTCCATGAAAAGGAAAGTTCAACTCTGTGAGTTGAATGCACACATCATAAAGAAGTTTCAAAGAATGCTTCTGTCTAGGTTTTATGTGAAGATATTTCCTTTTCCACCATAGGCCTCAAAGCGCTCCAAATGAACACTTGCAGATTCTACAAAAAGAGTGTTTCAAAACTGCTCTTTCAAAAGAAGTGTTCAACTCTGTGAGTTGGATTCATACTTCACAAAGCAGTTTCACAGAACGCTTCTGTTTAGTTTTTATGGGAAGATATTCCCGTTTCCAACGAAGGCCTGAAAGGCTCCAAATACCCACTTGCAGATTCTGCAGAAACACAGTTTCAAAACTGCTCTATCAAAAGGAAGGCTTATCTCTCCGAGCTGAATGCACACATCATAAAGAGGTTTCTGAGAATGCTTCTCCCTGGTTTATAAGTGAAGATATTTCCTTTTCCACTATAGGCCTCAAAGCGCTCCAAATGAACACTTGCAGATTCTACAAAAAGAGTGTTTCAAAACAGCTCTTTCAAAGGAAGTGTTCAACTCTGTGAGTTGGATTCATACTACACAAAGCAGTTTCACAGAACGCTTCTCTTTAGTTTTTATGGGAAGATATTCCCGTTTCCAACGAAGGCCTGAAAGGGCTCCAAATATCCACTTGCAGATTCTGCAAAAATAGAGTTTCAAAACTGCTCTGTTAAAAGGAAGGGTTACCTCTCTGAGTTGAATGCAGACATCATAAAGAGGTTTCTGAGAATGCTTCTGCCTGGTTTATATGTGAAGATATTTCCTTTTCCACCATAGGCCTCAAAGCGCTCCAAATGAACACTTGCAGATTCTACAAAAGGAGTGTTTCATAACTGCTCTAGCAAAGGAAAGGTTCAACTCTGTGAGTTGAACACACACATCACAAAGCAGTTTCTGAGAATCCTTCTGTCCAGTTTTTATTGGAAGATATTCCCGCTTCTAACAAAGGCCTGAAAGAGCTCCAAATATCCACTTGCAGATGCTGCAAAAAGACTCTTTCCAAACTGCTCCATGAAAAGGAAGGTTCAACTCTGTGAGTTGAATGCACACATCATAAAGAAGTTTCAAAGAATGCTTCTGTCTAGGTTTTATGTGAAGATATTTCCTTTTCCACCATAGGCCTCAAAGCGCTCCAAATGAACACTTGCAGATTCTACAAAAAGAGTGTTTCAAAACTGCTCTTTCAAAAGAAGTGTTCAACTCTGTGAGTTGGATTCATACTTCACAAAGCAGTTTCACAGAACGCTTCTGTTTAGTTTTTATGGGAAGATATTCCCGTTTCCAACGAAGGCCTGAAAGGGCTCCAAATATCCACTTGCAGATTCTGCAAAAACACAGTCTCAAAACTGCTCTATCAAAAGGAAGGCTTATCTCTCCGAGTTGAATGCACACATCATAAAGAGGTTTCTGAGAATGCTTCTGTCTGGTTTATAAGTGAAGATATTTCCTTTTCCACCATAGGCCTCAAAGCGCTCCAAATGAACACTTGCAGATTCTACAAAAAGAGTGTTTCAAAACAGCCGTTTCAAAGGAAGTGTTCAACTCTGTGAGTTGGATTCATACTACACAAAGCAGTTTCACAGAACGCTTCTGTTTAGTTTTTAGGGGAAGATATTCCCGTTTCCAACGAAGGCCAGAAAGGGCTCCAAATATCCACTTGCAAATTCTGCAAAAATAGAGTTTCAAAACTGCTCTGTCAAAAGGAAGGCTTATCTCTCTGAGTTGAATGCAGACATCATAAAGAGGTTTCTGAGAATGCTTCTGCCTGGTTTATATGTGAAGATATTTCCTTTTCCACCATAGGCCTCAAGGCGCTCCAAGTGAACACTTGCAGATTCTACAAAAAGAGTGTTTCATAACTGCTCTAGCAAAGGAAAGGTTCAACTCTGTGAGTTGAACACACACATCACAAAGCAGTTTCTGAGAATGCTTCTGTCCAGTTTTTATTGGAAGATATTCCCGCTTCTAACAAAGGCCTGAAAGAGCTCCAAATATCCACTTGTAGATGCTGCAAAAAGACTCTTTCCAAACTGCTCCATGAAAAGGAAGGTTCAACTCTGTGAGTTGAATGCACACATCATAAAGAAGTTTCAAAGAATGCTTCTGTCTAGGTTTTATGTGAAGATATTTCCTTTTCCACCATAGGCCTCAAAGCGCTCCAAATGAACACTTGCAGATTCTACAAAAAGAGTGTTTCAAAACTGCTCTTTCAAAAGAAGTGTTCAACTCAGTGAGTTGGATTCACACTTCACAAAGCAGTTTCACAGAACGCTTCTGTTTAGTTTTTATGGGAAGATATTCCCGTTTCCAACGAAGGCCTGAAAGGGCTCCAAATAAACACTTGCAGATTCTGCAGAAACACAGTTTCAAAACTGCTCTATCAAAAGGAAGGCTTATCTCTCCGAGCTGAATACACACATCATAAAGTGGTTTCTGAGAATGCTTCTCGCTGGTTTATAAGTGAAGATATTTCCTTTTCCACTATAGGCCTCAAAGCGCTCCAAATGAACACTTGCAGATTCTACAAAAAGAGTGTTTCAAAACAGCTCTTTCAAAGGAAGTGTTCAACTCTGTGAGTTGGATTCATACTACACAAAGCAGTTTCACAGAACGCTTCTCTTTAGTTTTTATGGGAAGATATTCCCGTTTCCAACGAAGGCCTGAAAGGGCTCCAAATATCCACTTGCAGATTCTGCAAAAATAGAGTTTCAAAACTGCTCTGTTAAAAGGAAGGCTTATCTCTCTGAGTTGAATGCAGACATCATAAACAGGTTTCTGAGAATGCTTCTGCCTGGTTTATATGTGAAGATATTTCCTTTTCCACCATAGGCCTCAAAGCGCTCCAAATGAACACTTGCAGATTCTACAAAAGGAGTGTTTCATAACTGCTCTAGCAAAGGAAAGGTTCAACTCTGTGAGTTGAACACACACATCACAAAGCAGTTTCTGAGAATGCTTCTGTCCAGTTTTTATTGGAAGATATTCCCGCTTCTAACAAAGGCCTGAAAGAGCTCCAAATATCCACTTGCAGATGCTGCAAAAAGACTCTTTCCAAACTGCTCCATGAAAAGGAAGGTTCAACTCTGTGAGATGAATGCACACATCATAAAGAAGTTTCAAAGAATGCTTCTGTCTAGGTTTTATGTGAAGATATTTCCTTTTCCACCATAGGCCTCAAAGCGCTCCAAATGAACACTTGCAGATTCTACAAAAAGAGTGTTTCAAAACTGCTCTTTCAAAAGAAGTGTTCAACTCTGTGAGTTGGATTCATACTTCACAAAGCAGTTTCACAGAACGCTTCTGTTTAGTTTTTATGGGAAGATATTCCCGTTTCCAACGAAGGCCTGAAAGGGCTCCAAATAACCACTTGCAGATTCTGCAGAAACACAGTTTCAAAACTGCTCTATCAAAAGGAAGGCTTATCTCTCCGAGCTGAATGCACACATCATAAAGTGGTTTCTGAGAATGCTTCTCGCTGGTTTATAAGTGAAGATATTTCCTTTTCCACTATAGGCCTCAAAGCGCTCCAAATGAACACTTGCAGATTCTACAAAAAGAGTGTTTCAAAACAGCTCTTTCAAAGGAAGTGTTCAACTCTGTGAGTTGGATTCATACTACACAAAGCAGTTTCACAGAACGCTTCTCTTTAGTTTTTATGGGAAGATATTCCCGTTTCCAACGAAGGCCTGAAAGGGCTCCAAATATCCACTTGCAGATTCTGCAAAAATAGAGTTTCAAAACTGCTCTGTTAAAAGGAAGGCTTATCTCTCTGAGTTGAATGCAGACATCATAAAGAGGTTTCTGAGAATGCTTCTGCCTGGTTTATATGTGAAGATATTTCCTTTTCCACCATAGGCCTCAAAGCGCTCCAAATGAACACTTGCAGATTCTACAAAAGGAGTGTTTCATAACTGCTCTAGCAAAGGAAAGGTTCAACTCTGTGAGTTGAACACACACATCACAAAGCAGTTTCTGAGAATGCTTCTGTCCAGTTTTTATTGGAAGATATTCCCGCTTCTAACAAAGGCCTGAAAGAGCTCCAAATATCCACTTGCAGATGCTGCAAAAAGACTCTTTCCAAACTGCTCCATGAAAAGGAAGGTTCAACTCTGTGAGATGAATGCACACATCATAAAGAAGTTTCAAAGAATGCTTCTGTCTAGGTTTTATGTGAAGATATTTCCTTTTCCACCATAGGCCTCAAAGTGCTCCAAATGAACACTTGCAGATTCTACAAAAAGAGTGTTTCAAAACTGCTCTTTCAAAAGAAGTGTTCAACTCTGTGAGTTGGATTCATACTTCACAAAGCAGTTTCACAGAACGCTTCTGTTTAGTATTTATGGGAAGATATTCCCGTTTCCAACGAAGGCCTGAAAGGACTCCAAATATCCACTTGCAGATTCTGCAAAAACACAGTTTCAAAACTGCTCTATCAAAAGGAAGGCTTATCTCTCCGAGTTGAATGCACACATCATAAAGAGGTTTCTGAGAATGCTTCTCCCTGGTTTATAAGTGAAGATATTTCCTTTTCCACTATAGGTCTCAAAGCGCTCCAAATGAACACTTGCAGATTCTACAAAAAGAGTGTTTCAAAACAGCTCTTTCAAAGGAAGTGTTCAACTCTGTGAGTTGGATTCATACTACACAAAGCAGTTTCACAGAACGCTTCTCTTTAGTTTTTATGGGAAGATATTCCCGTTTCCAACGAAGGCCTGAAAGGGCTCCAAATATCCACTTGCAGATTCTGCAAAAATAGAGTTTCAAAACTGCTCTGTTAAAAGGAAGGCTTATCACTCTGAGTTGAATGCAGACATCATAAAGAGGTTTCTGAGAATGCTTCTGCCTGGTTTATATGTGAAGATATTTCCTTTTCCACCATAGGCCTCAAAGCGCTCCAAATGAACACTTGCAGATTCTACAAAAGGAGTGTTTCATAACTGCTCTAGCAAAGGAAAGGTTCAACTCTGTGAGTTGAACACACACATCACAAAGCAGTTTCTGAGAATGCTTCTGTCCAGTTTTTATTGGAAGATATTCCCGCTTCTAACAAAGGCCTGAAAGAGCTCCAAATATCCACTTGCAGATGCTGCAAAAAGACTCTTTCCAAACTGCTCCATGAAAAGGAAGGTTCAACTCTGTGAGATGAATGCACACATCATAAAGAAGTTTCAAAGAATGCTTCTGTCTAGGTTTTATGTGAAGATATTTCCTTTTCCACCATAGGCCTCAAAGCGCTCCAAATGAACACTTGCAGATTCTACAAAAAGAGTGTTTCAAAACTGCTCTTTCAAAAGAAGTGTTCAACTCTGTGAGTTGGATTCATACTTCACAAAGCAGTTTCACAGAACGCTTCTGTTTAGTATTTATGGGAAGATATTCCCGTTTCCAACGAAGGCCTGAAAGGACTCCAAATATCCACTTGCAGATTCTGCAAAAACACAGTTTCAAAACTGCTCTATCAAAAGGAAGGCTTATCTATCCGAGTTGAATGCACACATCATAAAGAGGTTTCTGAGAATGCTTCTGCCTGGTTTATAAGTGAAGATATTTCCTTTTCCACCATAGGCCTCAAAGCGCTCCAAATGAACACTTGCAGATTCTACAAAAACAGTGTTTCAAAACAGCTCTTTCAAAGGAAGTGTTCAACTCTGTGAGTTGGATTCATACTACACAAAGCAGTTTCACAGAACGCTTCTCTTTAGTTTTTATGGGAAGATATTCCCGTTTCCAACGAAGGCCTGAAAGGGCTCCAAATATCCACTTGCAAATTCTGCAAAAATAGAGTTTCAAAACTGCTCTGTCAAAAGGAAGGCTTATCTCTCTGAGTTGAATGCAGACATCATAAAGAGGTTTCTGAGAATGCTTCTGCCTGGTTTATATGTGAAGATATTTCCTTTTCCACCATAGGCCTCAAGGCGCTCCAAATGAACACTTGCAGATTCTACAAAAAGAGTGTTTCATAACTGCTCTAGCAAAGGAAAGGTTCAACTCTGTGAGTTGAACACACACATCACAAAGCAGTTTCTGAGAATGCTTCTGTCCAGTTTTTATTGGAAGATATTCCCGCTTCTAACAAAGGCCTGAAAGAGCTCCAAATATCCACTTGTAGATGCTGCAAAAAGACTCTTTCCAAACTGCTCCATGAAAAGGAAGGTTCAACTCTGTGAGTTGAATGCACACATCATAAAGAAGTTTCAAAGAATGCTTCTGTCTAGGTTTTATGTGAAGGTATTTCCTTTTCCACCATAGGTCTCAAAGCGCTCCAAATGAACACTTGCAGATTCTACAAAAAGAGTGTTTCAAAACTGCTCTTTCAAAAGAAGTGTTCAACTCTGTGAGTTGGATTCATACTTCACAAAGCAGTTTCACAGAACGCTTCTGTTTAGTTTTTATGGGAAGATATTCCCGTTTCCAACGAAGGCCTGAAAGGGCTCCAAATAACCACTTGCAGATTCTGCAGAAACACAGTTTCAAAACTGCTCTATCAAAAGGAAGGCTTATCTCTCCGAGCTGAATGCACACATCATAAAGAGGTTTCTGAGAATGCTTCTCACTGGTTTATAAGTGAAGATATTTCCTTTTCCACTATAGGCCTCAAAGCGCTCCAAATGAACACTTGCAGATTCTACAAAAAGAGTGTTTCAAAACAGCTCTTTCAAAGGAAGTGTTCAACTCTGTGAGTTGGATTCATACTACACAAAGCAGTTTCACAGAACGCTTCTCTTTAGTTTTTATGGGAAGATATTCCCGTTTCCAACGAAGGCCTGAAAGGGCTCCAAATATCCACTTGCAGATTCTGCAAAAATAGAGTTTCAAAACTGCTCTGTTAAAAGGAAGGCTTATCTCTCTGAGTTGAATGCAGACATCATAAAGAGGTTTCTGAGAATGCTTCTGCCTGGTTTATATGTGAAGATATTTCCTTTTCCACCATAGGCCTCAAAGCGCTCCAAATGAACACTTGCAGATTCTACAAAAGGAGTGTTTCATAACTACTCTAGCAAAGGAAAGGTTCAACTCTGTGAGTTGAACACACACATCACAAAGCAGTTTCTGAGAATGCTTCTGTCCAGTTTTTATTGGAAGATATTCCCGCTTCTAACAAAGGCCTGAAACAGCTCCAAATATCCACTTGCAGATGCTGCAAAAAGACTCTTTCCAAACTGCTCCATGAAAAGGAAGGTTCAACTCTGTGAGTTGAATGCACACATCATAAAGAAGTTTCAAAGAATGCTTCTGTCTAGGTTTTATGTGAAGATATTTCCTTTTCCACCATAGGCCTCAAAGCGCTCCAAATGAACACTTGCAGATTCTACAAAAAGAGTGTTTCAAAACTGCTCTTTCAAAAGAAGTGTTCAACTCTGTGAGTTGGATTCATACTTCACAAAGCAGTTTCACAGAACGCTTCTGTTTAGTATTTATGGGAAGATATTCCCGTTTCCAACGAAGGCCTGAAAGGACTCCAAATATCCACTTGCAGATTCTGCAGAAACACAGTTTCAAAACTGCTCTATCAAAAGGAAGACTTATCTCTCCGAGCTGAATGCACACATCATAAAGAGGTTTCTGAGAATGCTTCTCCCTGGTTTATAAGTGAAGATATTTCCTTTTCCACTATAGGCCTCAAAGCGCTCCAAATGAACACTTGCAGATTCTACAAAAAGAGTGTTTCAAAACAGCTCTTTCAAAGGAAGTGTTCAACTCTGTGAGTTGGATTCATACTACACAAAGCAGTTTCACAGAACGCTTCTCTTTAGTTTTTATGGGAAGATATTCCCGTTTCCAACGAAGGCCTGAAAGGGCTCCAAATATCCACTTGCAGATTCTGCAAAAATAGAGTTTCAAAACTGCTCTGTTAAAAGGAAGGCTTATCTCTCTGAGTTGAATGCAGACATCATAAAGAGGTTTCTGAGAATGCTTCTGCCTGGTTTATATGTGAAGATATTTCCTTTTCCACCATAGGCCTCAAAGCGCTCCAAATGAACACTTGCAGATTCTACAAAAGGAGTGTTTCATAACTGCTCTAGCAAAGGAAAGGTTCAACTCTGTGAGTTGAACACACACATCACAAAGCAGTTTCTGAGAATGCTTCTGTCCAGTTTTTATTGGAAGATATTCCCGCTTCTAACAAAGGCCTGAAAGAGCTCCAAATATCCACTTGCAGATGCTGCAAAAAGACTCTTTCCAAACTGCTCCATGAAAAGGAAAGTTCAACTCTGTGAGATGAATGCACACATCATAAAGAAGTTTCAAAGAATGCTTCTGTCTAGGTTTTATGTGAAGATATTTCCTTTTCCACCATAGGCCTCAAAGCGCTCCAAATGAACACTTGCAGATTCTACAAAAAGAGTGTTTCAAAACTGCTCTTTCAAAAGAAGTGTTCAACTCTGTGAGTTGGATTCATACTTCACAAAGCAGTTTCACAGAACGCTTCTGTTTAGTATTTATGGGAAGATATTCCCGTTTCCAACGAAGGCCTGAAAGGACTCCAAATATCCACTTGCAGATTCTGCAGAAACACAGTTTCAAAACTGCTCTATCAAAAGGAAGGCTTATCTCTCCGAGTTGAATGCACACATCATAAAGAGGTTTCTGAGAATGCTTCTGCCTGGTTTATAAGTGAAGATATTTCCTTTTCCACCATAGGCCTCAAAGCGCTCCAAATGAACACTTGCAGATTCTACAAAAAGAGTGTTTCAAAACAGCTCTTTCAAAGGAAGTGTTCAACTCTGTGAGTTGGATTCATACTACACAAAGCAGTTTCACAGAACGCTTCTGTTTAGTTTTTATGGGAAGATATTCCCGTTTCCAACGAAGGCCTAAAAGGGCTCCAAATATCCACTTGCAAATTCTGCAAAAATAGAGTTTCAAAACTGCTCTGTCAAAAGGAAGGCTTATCTCTCTGAGTTGAATGCAGACATCATAAAGAGGTTTCTGAGAATGCTTCTGCCTGGTTTATATGTGAAGATATTTCCTTTTCCACCATAGGCCTCAAGGCGCTCCAAATGAACACTAGCAGATTCTACAAAAAGAGTGTTTCATAACTGATCTAGCAAAGGAAAGGTTCAACTCTGTGAGTTGAACACACACATCACAAAGCAGTTTCTGAGAATGCTTCTGTCCAGTTTTTATTGGAAGATATTCCCGCTTCTAACAAAGGCCTGAAACAGCTCCAAATATCCACTTGTAGATGCTGCAAAAAGACTCTTTCCAAACTGCTCCATGAAAAGGAAGGCTCAACTCTGTGAGTTGAATGCACACATCATAAAGAAGTTTCAAAAAATGCTTCTGTCTAGGTTTTATGTGAAGATATTTCCTTTTCCACCATAGGCCTCAAAGCGCTCCAAATGAACACTTGCAGATTCTACAAAAAGAGTGTTTCAAAACTGCTCTTTCAAAAGAAGTGTTCAACTCTGTGAGTTGGATTCATACTTCACAAAGCAGTTTCACAGAACGCTTCTGTTTAGTTTTTATGGGAAGATATTCCCGTTTCCAACGAAGGCCTGAAAGGGCTCCAAATAACCACTTGCAGATTCTGCAGAAACACAGTTTCAAAACTGCTCCATCAAAAGGAAGGCTTATCTCTCCGAGCTGAATGCACACATCATAAAGTGGTTTCTGAGAATGCTTCTCGCTGGTTTATAAGTGAAGATATTTCCTTTTCCACTATAGCCTCAAAGCGCTCCAAATGAACACTTGCAGATTCTACAAAAAGACTGTTTCAAAACAGCTCTTTCAAAGGAAGTGTTCAACTCTGTGAGTTGGATTCATACTACACAAAGCAGTTTCACAGAACGCTTCTCTTTAGTTTTTATGGGAAGATATTCCCGGTTCCAACGAAGGCCTGAAAGGGCTCCAAATATCCACTTGCAGATTCTGCAAAAATAGAGTTTCAAAACTGCTCTGTTAAAAGGAAGGCTTATCTCTCTGAGTTGAATGCAGACATCATAAAGAGGTTTCTGAGAATGCTTCTGCCTGGTTTATATGTGAAGATATTTCCTTTTCCACCATAGGCCTCAAAGCGCTCCAAATGAACACTTGCAGATTCTACAAAAGGAGTGTTTCATAACTGCTCTAGCAAAGGAAAGGTTCAACTCTGTGAGTTGAACACACACATCACAAAGCAGTTTCTGAGAATGCTTCTGTCCAGTTTTTATTGGAAGATATTCCCGCTTCTAACAAAGGCCTGAAAGAGCTCCAAATATCCACTTGCAGATGCTGCAAAAAGACTCTTTCCAAACTGCTCCATGAAAAGGAAGGTTCAACTCTGTGAGATGAATGCACACATCATAAAGAAGTTTCAAAGAATGCTTCTGTCTAGGTTTTATGTGAAGATATTTCCTTTTCCACCATAGGCCTCAAAGCGCTCCAAATGAACACTTGCAGATTCTACAAAAAGAGTGTTTCAAAACTGCTCTTTCAAAAGAAGTGTTCAACTCTGTGAGTTGGATTCATACTTCACAAAGCAGATTCACAGAACGCTTCTGTTTAGTATTTATGGGAAGATATTCCCGTTTCCAACGAAGGCCTGAAAGGACTCCAAATATCCACTTGCAGATTCTGCAAAAACACAGTTTCAAAACTGCTCTATCAAAAGGAAGGCTTATCTCTCCGAGTTGAATGCACACATCATAAAGAGGTTTCTGAGAATGCTTCTGCCTGGTTTATAAGTGAAGATATTTCCTTTTCCACCATAGGCCTCAAAGCGCTCCAAATGAACACTTGCAGATTCTACAAAAAGAGTGTTTCAAAACAGCTCTTTCAAAGGAAGTGTTCAACTCTGTGAGTTGGATTCATACTACACAAAGCAGTTTCACAGAACGCTTCTGTTTAGTTTTTATGGGAAGATATTCCCGTTTCCAACGAAGGCCTGAAAGGGCTCCAAATATCCACTTGCAAATTCTGCAAAAATAGAGTTTCAAAACTGCTCTATCAAAAGGAAGGCTTATCTCTCTGAGTTGAATGCAGACATCATAAAGAGGTTTCTGAGAATGCTTCTGCCTGGTTTATATGTGAAGATATTTCCTTTTCCACCATAGGCC
The DNA here is from genome assembly GCF_028885625.2 of Pongo pygmaeus. NCBI lineage: Eukaryota > Metazoa > Chordata > Mammalia > Primates > Hominidae > Pongo > Pongo pygmaeus. Next base: position 26,038,347 of record NC_085930.1, read on the forward strand.
TCAAGGCGCTCCAAATGAACACTAGCAGATTCTACAAAAAGAGTGTTTCATAACTGATCTAGCAAAGGAAAGGTTCAACTCTGTGAGTTGAACACACACATCACAAAGCAGTTTCTGAGAATGCTTCTGTCCAGTTTTTATTGGAAGATATTCCCGCTTCTAACAAAGGCCTGAAACAGCTCCAAATATCCACTTGTAGATGCTGCAAAAAGACTCTTTCCAAACTGCTCCATGAAAAGGAAGGTTCAACTCTGTGAGTTGAATGCACACATCATAAAGAAGTTTCAAAAAATGCTTCTGTCTAGGTTTTATGTGAAGATATTTCCTTTTCCACCATAGGCCTCAAAGCGCTCCAAATGAACACTTGCAGATTCTACAAAAAGAGTGTTTCAAAACTGCTCTTTCAAAAGAAGTGTTCAACTCTGTGAGTTGGATTCATACTTCACAAAGCAGTTTCACAGAACGCTTCTGTTTAGTTTTTATGGGAAGATATTCCCGTTTCCAAAGAAGGCCTGAAAGGGCTCCAAATAACGACTTGCAGATTCTGCAGAAACACAGTTTCAAAACTGCTCTATCAAAAGGAAGGCTTATCTTTCCGAGCTGAATGCACACATCATAAAGAGGTTTCTGAGAATGCTTCTCCCTGGTTTATAAGTGAAGATATTTCCTTTTCCACTATAGGTCTCAAAGCGCTCCAAATGAACACTTGCAGATTCTACAAAAAGAGTGTTTCAAAACAGCTCTTTCAAAGGAAGTGTTCAACTCTGTGAGTTGGATTCATGCTACACAAAGCAGTTTCACAGAACGCTTCTCTTTAGTTTTTATGGGAAGATATTCCCGTTTCCAACGAAGGCCTGAAAGGGCTACAAATATCCACTTGCAGATTCTGCAAAAATAGAGTTTCAAAACTGCTCTGTTAAAAGGAAGGCTTATCACTCTGAGTTGAATGCAGACATCATAAAGAGGTTTCTGAGAATGCTTCTGCCTGGTTTATATGTGAAGATATTTCCTTTTCCACCATAGGCCTCAAAGCGCTCCAAATGAACACTTGCAGATTCTACAAAAGGAGTGTTTCATAACTACTCTAGCAAAGGAAAGGTTCAACTCTGTGAGTTGAACACACACATCACAAAGCAGTTTCTGAGAATGCTTCTGTCCAGTTTTTATTGGAAGATATTCCCGCTTCTAACAAAGGCCTGAAAGAGCTCCAAATATCCACTTGTAGATGCTGCAAAAAGACTCTTTCCGAACTGCTCCATGAAAAGGAAGGTTCAACTCTGTGAGTTGAATGCACACATTATAAAGAAGTTTCAAAGAATGCTTCTGTCTAGGTTTTATGTGAAGATATTTCCTTTTCCACCATAGGCCTCAAAGCGCTCCAAATGAACACTTGCAGATTCTACAAAAAGAGTGTTTCAAAACTGCTCTTTCAAAAGAAGTGTTCAACTCTGTGAGTTGGATTCATACTTCACAAAGCAGTTTCACAGAACGCTTCTGTTTAGTATTTATGGGAAGATATTCCCGTTTCCAATGAAGGCCTGAAAGGACTCCAAATATCCACTTGCAGATTCTGCAAAAACACAGTTTCAAAACTGCTCTATCAAAATTAAGGCTTATCTCTCCGAGTTGAATGCACACATCATAAAGAGGTTTCTGAGAATGCTTCTGCCTGGTTTATAAGTGAAGATATTTCCTTTTCCACCATAGGCCTCAAAGCGCTCCAAATGAACACTTGCAGATTCTACAAAAAGAGTGTTTCAAAACAGCTCTTTCAAAGGAAGTGTTCAACTCTGTGAGTTGGATTCATACTACACAAAGCAGTTTCACAGAACGCTTCTGTTTAGTTTTTATGGGAAGATATTCCCGTTTCCAACGAAGGCCTGAAAGGGCTCCAAATATCCACTTGCAAATTCTGCAAAAATAGAGTTTCAAAACTGCTCTGTCAAAAGGAAGGCTTATCTCTCTGAGTTGAATGCAGACATCATAAAGAGGTTTCTGAGAATGCTTCTGCCTGGTTTATATGTGAAGGTATTTCCTTTTCCACCATAGGCCTCAAAGCGCTCCAAATGAACACTTGCAGATTCTACAAAAAGAGTGTTTCATAACTGCTCTAGCAAAGGAAAGGTTCAACTCTGTGAGTTGAACACACACATCACAAAGCAGTTTCTGAGAATGCTTCTGTCCAGTTTTTATTGGAAGATATTCCCGCTTCTAACAAAGGCCTGAAAGAGCTCCAAATATCCACTTGTAGATGCTGCAAAAAGACTCTTTCCAAACTGCTCCATGAAAAGGAAGGTTCAACTCTGTGAGTTGAATGCACACATCATAAAGAAGTTTCAAAGAATGCTTCTGTCTAGGTTTTATGTGAAGATATTTCCTTTTCCACCATAGGCCTCAAAGCGCTCCAAATGAACACTTGCAGATTCTACAAAAAGAGTGTTTCAAAACTGCTCTTTCAAAAGAAGTGTTCAACTCTGTGAGTTGGATTCATACTTCACAAAGCAGTTTCACAGAACGCTTCTGTTTAGTTTTTATGGGAAGATATTCCCGTTTCCAACGAAGGCCTGAAAGGGCTCCAAATAACCACTTGCAGATTCTGCAGAAACACAGTTTCAAAACTGCTCTATCAAAAGGAAGGCTTATCTCTCCGAGCTGAATGCACACATCATAAAGAGGTTTCTGAGAATGCTTCTCCCTGGTTTATAAGTGAAGATATTTCCTTTTCCACTATAGGCCTCAAAGCGCTCCAAATGAACACTTGCAGATTCTACAAAAAGAGTGTTTCAAAACAGCTCTTTCAAAGGAAGTGTTCAACTCTGTGAGTTGGATTCATACTACACAAAGCAGTTTCACAGAACGCTTCTGTTTAGTTTTTATGGGAAGATATTCCCGTTTCCAACGAAGGCCTGAAAGGGCTCCAAATATCCACTTGCAAATTCTGCAAAAATAGAGTTTCAAAACTGCTCTGTCAAAAGGAAGGCTTATCTCTCTGAGTTGAATGCAGACATCATAAAGAGGTTTCTGAGAATGCTTCTGCCTGGTTTATATGTGAAGATATTTCCTTTTCCACCATAGGCCTCAAAGCGCTCCAAATGAACACTTGCAGATTCTACAAAAGGAGTGTTTCATAACTGCTCTAGCAAAGGAAAGGTTCAACTCTGTGAGTTGAACACACACATCACAAAGCAGTTTCTGAGAATGCTTCTGTCCAGTTTTTATTGGAAGATATTCCCGCTTCTAACAAAGGCCTGAAAGAGCTCCAAATATCCACTTGTAGATGCTGCAAAAAGACTCTTTCCAAACTGCTCCATGAAAAGGAAAGTTCAACTCTGTGAGTTGAATGCACACATCATAAAGAAGTTTCAAAGAATGCTTCTGTCTAGGTTTTATGTGAAGATATTTCCTTTTCCACCATAGGCCTCAAAGCGCTCCAAATGAACACTTGCAGATTCTACAAAAAGAGTGTTTCAAAACTGCTCTTTCAAAAGAAGTGTTCAACTCTGTGAGTTGGATTCATACTTCACAAAGCAGTTTCACAGAACGCTTCTGTTTAGTTTTTATGGGAAGATATTCCCGTTTCCAACGAAGGCCTGAAAGGCTCCAAATACCCACTTGCAGATTCTGCAGAAACACAGTTTCAAAACTGCTCTATCAAAAGGAAGGCTTATCTCTCCGAGCTGAATGCACACATCATAAAGAGGTTTCTGAGAATGCTTCTCCCTGGTTTATAAGTGAAGATATTTCCTTTTCCACTATAGGCCTCAAAGCGCTCCAAATGAACACTTGCAGATTCTACAAAAAGAGTGTTTCAAAACAGCTCTTTCAAAGGAAGTGTTCAACTCTGTGAGTTGGATTCATACTACACAAAGCAGTTTCACAGAACGCTTCTCTTTAGTTTTTATGGGAAGATATTCCCGTTTCCAACGAAGGCCTGAAAGGGCTCCAAATATCCACTTGCAGATTCTGCAAAAATAGAGTTTCAAAACTGCTCTGTTAAAAGGAAGGGTTACCTCTCTGAGTTGAATGCAGACATCATAAAGAGGTTTCTGAGAATGCTTCTGCCTGGTTTATATGTGAAGATATTTCCTTTTCCACCATAGGCCTCAAAGCGCTCCAAATGAACACTTGCAGATTCTACAAAAGGAGTGTTTCATAACTGCTCTAGCAAAGGAAAGGTTCAACTCTGTGAGTTGAACACACACATCACAAAGCAGTTTCTGAGAATCCTTCTGTCCAGTTTTTATTGGAAGATATTCCCGCTTCTAACAAAGGCCTGAAAGAGCTCCAAATATCCACTTGCAGATGCTGCAAAAAGACTCTTTCCAAACTGCTCCATGAAAAGGAAGGTTCAACTCTGTGAGTTGAATGCACACATCATAAAGAAGTTTCAAAGAATGCTTCTGTCTAGGTTTTATGTGAAGATATTTCCTTTTCCACCATAGGCCTCAAAGCGCTCCAAATGAACACTTGCAGATTCTACAAAAAGAGTGTTTCAAAACTGCTCTTTCAAAAGAAGTGTTCAACTCTGTGAGTTGGATTCATACTTCACAAAGCAGTTTCACAGAACGCTTCTGTTTAGTTTTTATGGGAAGATATTCCCGTTTCCAACGAAGGCCTGAAAGGGCTCCAAATATCCACTTGCAGATTCTGCAAAAACACAGTCTCAAAACTGCTCTATCAAAAGGAAGGCTTATCTCTCCGAGTTGAATGCACACATCATAAAGAGGTTTCTGAGAATGCTTCTGTCTGGTTTATAAGTGAAGATATTTCCTTTTCCACCATAGGCCTCAAAGCGCTCCAAATGAACACTTGCAGATTCTACAAAAAGAGTGTTTCAAAACAGCCGTTTCAAAGGAAGTGTTCAACTCTGTGAGTTGGATTCATACTACACAAAGCAGTTTCACAGAACGCTTCTGTTTAGTTTTTAGGGGAAGATATTCCCGTTTCCAACGAAGGCCAGAAAGGGCTCCAAATATCCACTTGCAAATTCTGCAAAAATAGAGTTTCAAAACTGCTCTGTCAAAAGGAAGGCTTATCTCTCTGAGTTGAATGCAGACATCATAAAGAGGTTTCTGAGAATGCTTCTGCCTGGTTTATATGTGAAGATATTTCCTTTTCCACCATAGGCCTCAAGGCGCTCCAAGTGAACACTTGCAGATTCTACAAAAAGAGTGTTTCATAACTGCTCTAGCAAAGGAAAGGTTCAACTCTGTGAGTTGAACACACACATCACAAAGCAGTTTCTGAGAATGCTTCTGTCCAGTTTTTATTGGAAGATATTCCCGCTTCTAACAAAGGCCTGAAAGAGCTCCAAATATCCACTTGTAGATGCTGCAAAAAGACTCTTTCCAAACTGCTCCATGAAAAGGAAGGTTCAACTCTGTGAGTTGAATGCACACATCATAAAGAAGTTTCAAAGAATGCTTCTGTCTAGGTTTTATGTGAAGATATTTCCTTTTCCACCATAGGCCTCAAAGCGCTCCAAATGAACACTTGCAGATTCTACAAAAAGAGTGTTTCAAAACTGCTCTTTCAAAAGAAGTGTTCAACTCAGTGAGTTGGATTCACACTTCACAAAGCAGTTTCACAGAACGCTTCTGTTTAGTTTTTATGGGAAGATATTCCCGTTTCCAACGAAGGCCTGAAAGGGCTCCAAATAAACACTTGCAGATTCTGCAGAAACACAGTTTCAAAACTGCTCTATCAAAAGGAAGGCTTATCTCTCCGAGCTGAATACACACATCATAAAGTGGTTTCTGAGAATGCTTCTCGCTGGTTTATAAGTGAAGATATTTCCTTTTCCACTATAGGCCTCAAAGCGCTCCAAATGAACACTTGCAGATTCTACAAAAAGAGTGTTTCAAAACAGCTCTTTCAAAGGAAGTGTTCAACTCTGTGAGTTGGATTCATACTACACAAAGCAGTTTCACAGAACGCTTCTCTTTAGTTTTTATGGGAAGATATTCCCGTTTCCAACGAAGGCCTGAAAGGGCTCCAAATATCCACTTGCAGATTCTGCAAAAATAGAGTTTCAAAACTGCTCTGTTAAAAGGAAGGCTTATCTCTCTGAGTTGAATGCAGACATCATAAACAGGTTTCTGAGAATGCTTCTGCCTGGTTTATATGTGAAGATATTTCCTTTTCCACCATAGGCCTCAAAGCGCTCCAAATGAACACTTGCAGATTCTACAAAAGGAGTGTTTCATAACTGCTCTAGCAAAGGAAAGGTTCAACTCTGTGAGTTGAACACACACATCACAAAGCAGTTTCTGAGAATGCTTCTGTCCAGTTTTTATTGGAAGATATTCCCGCTTCTAACAAAGGCCTGAAAGAGCTCCAAATATCCACTTGCAGATGCTGCAAAAAGACTCTTTCCAAACTGCTCCATGAAAAGGAAGGTTCAACTCTGTGAGATGAATGCACACATCATAAAGAAGTTTCAAAGAATGCTTCTGTCTAGGTTTTATGTGAAGATATTTCCTTTTCCACCATAGGCCTCAAAGCGCTCCAAATGAACACTTGCAGATTCTACAAAAAGAGTGTTTCAAAACTGCTCTTTCAAAAGAAGTGTTCAACTCTGTGAGTTGGATTCATACTTCACAAAGCAGTTTCACAGAACGCTTCTGTTTAGTTTTTATGGGAAGATATTCCCGTTTCCAACGAAGGCCTGAAAGGGCTCCAAATAACCACTTGCAGATTCTGCAGAAACACAGTTTCAAAACTGCTCTATCAAAAGGAAGGCTTATCTCTCCGAGCTGAATGCACACATCATAAAGTGGTTTCTGAGAATGCTTCTCGCTGGTTTATAAGTGAAGATATTTCCTTTTCCACTATAGGCCTCAAAGCGCTCCAAATGAACACTTGCAGATTCTACAAAAAGAGTGTTTCAAAACAGCTCTTTCAAAGGAAGTGTTCAACTCTGTGAGTTGGATTCATACTACACAAAGCAGTTTCACAGAACGCTTCTCTTTAGTTTTTATGGGAAGATATTCCCGTTTCCAACGAAGGCCTGAAAGGGCTCCAAATATCCACTTGCAGATTCTGCAAAAATAGAGTTTCAAAACTGCTCTGTTAAAAGGAAGGCTTATCTCTCTGAGTTGAATGCAGACATCATAAAGAGGTTTCTGAGAATGCTTCTGCCTGGTTTATATGTGAAGATATTTCCTTTTCCACCATAGGCCTCAAAGCGCTCCAAATGAACACTTGCAGATTCTACAAAAGGAGTGTTTCATAACTGCTCTAGCAAAGGAAAGGTTCAACTCTGTGAGTTGAACACACACATCACAAAGCAGTTTCTGAGAATGCTTCTGTCCAGTTTTTATTGGAAGATATTCCCGCTTCTAACAAAGGCCTGAAAGAGCTCCAAATATCCACTTGCAGATGCTGCAAAAAGACTCTTTCCAAACTGCTCCATGAAAAGGAAGGTTCAACTCTGTGAGATGAATGCACACATCATAAAGAAGTTTCAAAGAATGCTTCTGTCTAGGTTTTATGTGAAGATATTTCCTTTTCCACCATAGGCCTCAAAGTGCTCCAAATGAACACTTGCAGATTCTACAAAAAGAGTGTTTCAAAACTGCTCTTTCAAAAGAAGTGTTCAACTCTGTGAGTTGGATTCATACTTCACAAAGCAGTTTCACAGAACGCTTCTGTTTAGTATTTATGGGAAGATATTCCCGTTTCCAACGAAGGCCTGAAAGGACTCCAAATATCCACTTGCAGATTCTGCAAAAACACAGTTTCAAAACTGCTCTATCAAAAGGAAGGCTTATCTCTCCGAGTTGAATGCACACATCATAAAGAGGTTTCTGAGAATGCTTCTCCCTGGTTTATAAGTGAAGATATTTCCTTTTCCACTATAGGTCTCAAAGCGCTCCAAATGAACACTTGCAGATTCTACAAAAAGAGTGTTTCAAAACAGCTCTTTCAAAGGAAGTGTTCAACTCTGTGAGTTGGATTCATACTACACAAAGCAGTTTCACAGAACGCTTCTCTTTAGTTTTTATGGGAAGATATTCCCGTTTCCAACGAAGGCCTGAAAGGGCTCCAAATATCCACTTGCAGATTCTGCAAAAATAGAGTTTCAAAACTGCTCTGTTAAAAGGAAGGCTTATCACTCTGAGTTGAATGCAGACATCATAAAGAGGTTTCTGAGAATGCTTCTGCCTGGTTTATATGTGAAGATATTTCCTTTTCCACCATAGGCCTCAAAGCGCTCCAAATGAACACTTGCAGATTCTACAAAAGGAGTGTTTCATAACTGCTCTAGCAAAGGAAAGGTTCAACTCTGTGAGTTGAACACACACATCACAAAGCAGTTTCTGAGAATGCTTCTGTCCAGTTTTTATTGGAAGATATTCCCGCTTCTAACAAAGGCCTGAAAGAGCTCCAAATATCCACTTGCAGATGCTGCAAAAAGACTCTTTCCAAACTGCTCCATGAAAAGGAAGGTTCAACTCTGTGAGATGAATGCACACATCATAAAGAAGTTTCAAAGAATGCTTCTGTCTAGGTTTTATGTGAAGATATTTCCTTTTCCACCATAGGCCTCAAAGCGCTCCAAATGAACACTTGCAGATTCTACAAAAAGAGTGTTTCAAAACTGCTCTTTCAAAAGAAGTGTTCAACTCTGTGAGTTGGATTCATACTTCACAAAGCAGTTTCACAGAACGCTTCTGTTTAGTATTTATGGGAAGATATTCCCGTTTCCAACGAAGGCCTGAAAGGACTCCAAATATCCACTTGCAGATTCTGCAAAAACACAGTTTCAAAACTGCTCTATCAAAAGGAAGGCTTATCTATCCGAGTTGAATGCACACATCATAAAGAGGTTTCTGAGAATGCTTCTGCCTGGTTTATAAGTGAAGATATTTCCTTTTCCACCATAGGCCTCAAAGCGCTCCAAATGAACACTTGCAGATTCTACAAAAACAGTGTTTCAAAACAGCTCTTTCAAAGGAAGTGTTCAACTCTGTGAGTTGGATTCATACTACACAAAGCAGTTTCACAGAACGCTTCTCTTTAGTTTTTATGGGAAGATATTCCCGTTTCCAACGAAGGCCTGAAAGGGCTCCAAATATCCACTTGCAAATTCTGCAAAAATAGAGTTTCAAAACTGCTCTGTCAAAAGGAAGGCTTATCTCTCTGAGTTGAATGCAGACATCATAAAGAGGTTTCTGAGAATGCTTCTGCCTGGTTTATATGTGAAGATATTTCCTTTTCCACCATAGGCCTCAAGGCGCTCCAAATGAACACTTGCAGATTCTACAAAAAGAGTGTTTCATAACTGCTCTAGCAAAGGAAAGGTTCAACTCTGTGAGTTGAACACACACATCACAAAGCAGTTTCTGAGAATGCTTCTGTCCAGTTTTTATTGGAAGATATTCCCGCTTCTAACAAAGGCCTGAAAGAGCTCCAAATATCCACTTGTAGATGCTGCAAAAAGACTCTTTCCAAACTGCTCCATGAAAAGGAAGGTTCAACTCTGTGAGTTGAATGCACACATCATAAAGAAGTTTCAAAGAATGCTTCTGTCTAGGTTTTATGTGAAGGTATTTCCTTTTCCACCATAGGTCTCAAAGCGCTCCAAATGAACACTTGCAGATTCTACAAAAAGAGTGTTTCAAAACTGCTCTTTCAAAAGAAGTGTTCAACTCTGTGAGTTGGATTCATACTTCACAAAGCAGTTTCACAGAACGCTTCTGTTTAGTTTTTATGGGAAGATATTCCCGTTTCCAACGAAGGCCTGAAAGGGCTCCAAATAACCACTTGCAGATTCTGCAGAAACACAGTTTCAAAACTGCTCTATCAAAAGGAAGGCTTATCTCTCCGAGCTGAATGCACACATCATAAAGAGGTTTCTGAGAATGCTTCTCACTGGTTTATAAGTGAAGATATTTCCTTTTCCACTATAGGCCTCAAAGCGCTCCAAATGAACACTTGCAGATTCTACAAAAAGAGTGTTTCAAAACAGCTCTTTCAAAGGAAGTGTTCAACTCTGTGAGTTGGATTCATACTACACAAAGCAGTTTCACAGAACGCTTCTCTTTAGTTTTTATGGGAAGATATTCCCGTTTCCAACGAAGGCCTGAAAGGGCTCCAAATATCCACTTGCAGATTCTGCAAAAATAGAGTTTCAAAACTGCTCTGTTAAAAGGAAGGCTTATCTCTCTGAGTTGAATGCAGACATCATAAAGAGGTTTCTGAGAATGCTTCTGCCTGGTTTATATGTGAAGATATTTCCTTTTCCACCATAGGCCTCAAAGCGCTCCAAATGAACACTTGCAGATTCTACAAAAGGAGTGTTTCATAACTACTCTAGCAAAGGAAAGGTTCAACTCTGTGAGTTGAACACACACATCACAAAGCAGTTTCTGAGAATGCTTCTGTCCAGTTTTTATTGGAAGATATTCCCGCTTCTAACAAAGGCCTGAAACAGCTCCAAATATCCACTTGCAGATGCTGCAAAAAGACTCTTTCCAAACTGCTCCATGAAAAGGAAGGTTCAACTCTGTGAGTTGAATGCACACATCATAAAGAAGTTTCAAAGAATGCTTCTGTCTAGGTTTTATGTGAAGATATTTCCTTTTCCACCATAGGCCTCAAAGCGCTCCAAATGAACACTTGCAGATTCTACAAAAAGAGTGTTTCAAAACTGCTCTTTCAAAAGAAGTGTTCAACTCTGTGAGTTGGATTCATACTTCACAAAGCAGTTTCACAGAACGCTTCTGTTTAGTATTTATGGGAAGATATTCCCGTTTCCAACGAAGGCCTGAAAGGACTCCAAATATCCACTTGCAGATTCTGCAGAAACACAGTTTCAAAACTGCTCTATCAAAAGGAAGACTTATCTCTCCGAGCTGAATGCACACATCATAAAGAGGTTTCTGAGAATGCTTCTCCCTGGTTTATAAGTGAAGATATTTCCTTTTCCACTATAGGCCTCAAAGCGCTCCAAATGAACACTTGCAGATTCTACAAAAAGAGTGTTTCAAAACAGCTCTTTCAAAGGAAGTGTTCAACTCTGTGAGTTGGATTCATACTACACAAAGCAGTTTCACAGAACGCTTCTCTTTAGTTTTTATGGGAAGATATTCCCGTTTCCAACGAAGGCCTGAAAGGGCTCCAAATATCCACTTGCAGATTCTGCAAAAATAGAGTTTCAAAACTGCTCTGTTAAAAGGAAGGCTTATCTCTCTGAGTTGAATGCAGACATCATAAAGAGGTTTCTGAGAATGCTTCTGCCTGGTTTATATGTGAAGATATTTCCTTTTCCACCATAGGCCTCAAAGCGCTCCAAATGAACACTTGCAGATTCTACAAAAGGAGTGTTTCATAACTGCTCTAGCAAAGGAAAGGTTCAACTCTGTGAGTTGAACACACACATCACAAAGCAGTTTCTGAGAATGCTTCTGTCCAGTTTTTATTGGAAGATATTCCCGCTTCTAACAAAGGCCTGAAAGAGCTCCAAATATCCACTTGCAGATGCTGCAAAAAGACTCTTTCCAAACTGCTCCATGAAAAGGAAAGTTCAACTCTGTGAGATGAATGCACACATCATAAAGAAGTTTCAAAGAATGCTTCTGTCTAGGTTTTATGTGAAGATATTTCCTTTTCCACCATAGGCCTCAAAGCGCTCCAAATGAACACTTGCAGATTCTACAAAAAGAGTGTTTCAAAACTGCTCTTTCAAAAGAAGTGTTCAACTCTGTGAGTTGGATTCATACTTCACAAAGCAGTTTCACAGAACGCTTCTGTTTAGTATTTATGGGAAGATATTCCCGTTTCCAACGAAGGCCTGAAAGGACTCCAAATATCCACTTGCAGATTCTGCAGAAACACAGTTTCAAAACTGCTCTATCAAAAGGAAGGCTTATCTCTCCGAGTTGAATGCACACATCATAAAGAGGTTTCTGAGAATGCTTCTGCCTGGTTTATAAGTGAAGATATTTCCTTTTCCACCATAGGCCTCAAAGCGCTCCAAATGAACACTTGCAGATTCTACAAAAAGAGTGTTTCAAAACAGCTCTTTCAAAGGAAGTGTTCAACTCTGTGAGTTGGATTCATACTACACAAAGCAGTTTCACAGAACGCTTCTGTTTAGTTTTTATGGGAAGATATTCCCGTTTCCAACGAAGGCCTAAAAGGGCTCCAAATATCCACTTGCAAATTCTGCAAAAATAGAGTTTCAAAACTGCTCTGTCAAAAGGAAGTCTTATCTCTCTGAGTTGAATGCAGACATCATAAAGAGGTTTCTGAGAATGCTTCTGCCTGGTTTATATGTGAAGATATTTCCTTTTCCACCATAGGCCTCAAGGCGCTCCAAATGAACACTTGCAGATTCTACAAAAAGAGTGTTTCATAACTGCTCTAGCAAAGGAAAGGTTCAACTCTGTGAGTTGAACACACACATCACAAAGCAGTTTCTGAGAATGCTTCTGTCCAGTTTTTATTGGAAGATATTCCCGCTTCTAACAAAGGCCTGAAACAGCTCCAAATATCCACTTGTAGATGCTGCAAAAAGACTCTTTCCAAACTGCTCCATGAAAAGGAAGGTTCAACTCTGTGAGTTGAATGCACACATCATAAAGAAGTTTCAAAGAATGCTTCTGTCTAGGTTTTATGTGAAGATATTTCCTTTTCCACCATAGGCCTCAAAGCGCTCCAAATGAACACTTGCAGATTCTACAAAAAGAGTGTTTCAAAACTGCTCTTTCAAAAGAAGTGTTCAACTCTGTGAGTTGGATTCACACTTCACAAAGCAGTTTCACAGAACGCTTCTGTTTAGTTTTTATGGGAAGATATTCCCGTTTCCAACGAAGGCCTGAAAGGGCTCCAAATAACCACTTGCAGATTCTGCAGAAACACAGTTTCAAAACTGCTCTATCAAAAGGAAGGCTTATCTCTCCGAGCTGAATGCACACATCATAAAGTGGTTTCTGAGAATGCTTCTCGCTGGTTTATAAGTGAAGATATTTCCTTTTCCTGTATAGGCCTCAAAGCGCTCCAAATGAACACTTGCAGATTCTACAAAAAGAGTGTTTCAAAACAGCTCTTTCAAAGGAAGTGTTCAACTCTGTGAGTTGGATTCATACTACACAAAGCAGTTTCACAGAACGCTTCTCTTTAGTTTTTATGGGAAGATATTCCCGTTTCCAACGAAGGCCTGAAAGGGCTCCAAATATCCACTTGCAGATTCTGCAAAAATAGAGTTTCAAAACTGCTCTGTTAAAAGGAAGGCTTATCTCTCTGAGTTGAATGCAGACATCATAAAGAGGTTTCTGAGAATGCTTCTGCCTGGTTTATATGTGAAGATATTTCCTTTTCCACCATAGGCCTCAAAGCGCTCCAAATGAACACTTGCAGATTCTACAAAAGGAGTGTTTCATAACTGCTCTAGCAAAGGAAAGGTTCAACCCTGTGAGTTGAACACACACATCACAAAGCAGTTTCTGAGAATGCTTCTGTCCAGTTTTTATTGGAAGATATTCCCGCTTCTAACAAAGGCCTGAAAGAGCTCCAAATATCCACTTGCAGATGCTGCAAAAAGACTCTTTCCAAACTGCTCCATGAAAAGGAAGGTTCAACTCTGTGAGATGAATGCACACATCATAAAGAAGTTTCAGAGAATGCTTCTGTCTAGGTTTTATGTGAAGATATTTACTTTTCCACCATAGGCCTCAAAGCGCTCCAAATGAACACTTGCAGATTCTACAAAAAGAGTGTTTCAAAACTGCTCTTTCAAAAGAAGTGTTCAACTCTGTGAGTTGGATTCATACTTCACAAAGCAGTTTCACAGAACGCTTCTGTTTAGTATTTATGTGAAGATATTCCCGTTTCCAACGAAGGCCTGAAAGGACTCCAAATATCCACTTGCAGATTCTGCAAAAACACAGTTTCAAAACTGCTCTATCAAAAGGAAGGCTTATCTCTCCGAGTTGAATGCACACATCATAAAGAGGTTTCTGAGAATGCTTCTGCCTGGTTTATAAGTGAAGATATTTCCTTTTCCACCATAGGCCTCAAAGCGCTCCAAATGAACACTTGCAGATTCTACAAAAAGAGTGTTTCAAAACAGCTCTTTCAAAGGAAGTGTTCAACTCTGTGAGTTGGATTCATACTACACAAAGCAGTTTCACAGAACGCTTCTGTTTAGTTTTTATGGGAAGATATTCCCGTTTCCAACGAAGGCCTGAAAGGGCTCCAAGTATCCACTTGCAAATTCTGCAAAAATAGAGTTTCAAAACTGCTCTATCAAAAGGAAGGCTTATCTCTCTGAGTTGAATGCAGACATCATAAAGAGGTTTCTGAGAATGCTTCTGCCTGGTTTATATGTGAAGATATTTCCTTTTCCACCATAGGCCTCAAGGCGCTCCAAATGAACACTAGCAGATTCTACAAAAAGAGTGTTTCATAACTGCTCTAGCAAAGGAAAGGTTCAACTCTGTGAGTTGAACACACACATCACAAAGCAGTTTCTGAGAATGCTTCTGTCCAGTTTTTATTGGAAGATATTCCCGCTTCTAACAAAGGCCTGAAACAGCTCCAAATATCCACTTGTAGATGCTGCAAAAAGACTCTTTCCAAACTGCTCCATGAAAAGGAAGGTTCAACTCTGTGAGTTGAATGCACACATCATAAAGAAGTTTCAAAAAATGCTTCTGTCTAGGTTTTATGTGAAGATATTTCCTTTTCCACCATAGGCCTCAAAGCGCTCCAAATGAACACTTGCAGATTCTACAAAAAGAGTGTTTCAAAACTGCTCTTTCAAAAGAAGTGTTCAACTCTGTGAGTTGGATTCATACTTCACAAAGCAGTTTCACAGAACGCTTCTGTTTAGTATTTATGGGAAGATATTCCCGTTTCCAACGAAGGCCTGAAAGGACTCCAAATATCCACTTGCAGATTCTGCAAAAACACAGTTTCAAAACTGCTCTATCAAAAGGAAGGCTTATCTCTCCGAGTTGAATGCACACATCATAAAGAGGTTTCTGAGAATGCTTCTGCCTGGTTTATAAGTGAAGATATTTCCTTTTCCACCATAGGCCTCAAAGCGCTCCAAATGAACACTTGCAGATTCTACAAAAAGAGTGTTTCAAAACAGCTCTTTCAAAGGAAGTGTTCAACTCTGTGAGTTGGATTCATACTACACAAAGCAGTTTCACAGAACGCTTCTGTTTAGTTTTTATGGGAAGATATTCCCGTTTCCAACGAATGCCTGAAAGGGCTCCAAATATCCACTTGCAAATTCTGCAAAAATAGAGTTTCAAAACTGCTCTGTCAAAAGGAAGGCTTATCTCTCTGAGTTGAATGCAGACATCATAAAGAGGTTTCTGAGAATGCTTCTGCCTGGTTTATATGTGAAGATATTTCCTTTTCCACCATAGGCCTCAAAGCGCTCCAAATGAACACTTGCAGATTCTACAAAAAGAGTGTTTCATAACTGCTCTAGCAAAGGAAAGGTTCAACTCTGTGAGTTGAACACACACATCACAAAGCAGTTTCTGAGAATGCTTCTGTCCAGTTTTTATTGGAAGATATTCCCGCTTCTAACAAAGGCCTGAAAGAGCTCCAAATATCCACTTGTAGATGCTGCAAAAAGACTCTTTCCAAACTGCTCCATGAAAAGGAAGGTTCAACTCTGTGAGTTGAATGCACACATCATAAAGAAGTTTCAAAGAATGCTTCTGTCTAGGTTTTATGTGAAGATATTTCCTTTTCCACCATAGGCCTCAAAGCGCTCCAAATGAACACTTGCAGATTCTACAAAAAGAGTGTTTCAAAACTGCTCTTTCAAAAGAAGTGTTCAACTCTGTGAGTTGGATTCACACTTCACAAAGCAGTTTCACAGAACGCTTCTGTTTAGTTTTTATGGGAAGATATTCCCGTTTCCAACGAAGGCCTGAAAGGGCTCCAAATAAACACTTGCAGATTCTGCAGAAACACAGTTTCAAAACTGCTCTATCAAAAGGAAGGCTTATCTCTCCGAGCTGAATGCACACATCATAAAGTGGTTTCTGAGAATGCTTCTCGCTGGTTTATAAGTGAAGATATTTCCTTTTCCACTATAGGCCTCAAAGCGCTCCAAATGAACACTTGCAGATTCTACAAAAAGAGTGTTTCAAAACAGCTCTTTCAAAGGAAGTGTTCAACTCTGTGAGTTGGATTCATACTACACAAAGCAGTTTCACAGAACGCTTCTCTTTAGTTTTTATGGGAAGATATTCCCGTTTCCAACGAAGGCCTGAAAGGGCTCCAAATATCCACTTGCAGATTCTGCAAAAATAGAGTTTCAAAACTGCTCTGTTAAAAGGAAGGCTTATCTCTCTGAGTTGAATGCAGACATCATAAAGAGGTTTCTGAGAATGCTTCTGCCTGGTTTATATGTGAAGATATTTCCTTTTCCACCATAGGCCTCAAAGCGCTCCAAATGAACACTTGCAGATTCTACAAAAGGAGTGTTTCATAACTGCTCTAGCAAAGGAAAGGTTCAACTCTGTGAGTTGAACACACACATCACAAAGCAGTTTCTGAGAATGCTTCTGTCCAGTTTTTATTGGAAGATATTCCCGCTTCTAACAAAGGCCTGAAACAGCTCCAAATATCCACTTGCAGATGCTGCAAAAAGACTCTTTCCAAACTGCTCCATGAAAAGGAAGGTTCAACTCTGTGAGATGAATGCACACATCATAAAGAAGTTTCAAAGAATGCTTCTGTCTAGGTTTTATGTGAAGATATTTCCTTTTCCACCATAGGCCTCAAAGCGCTCCAAATGAACACTTGCAGATTCTACAAAAAGAGTGTTTCAAAACTGCTCTTTCAAAAGAAGTGTTCAACTCTGTGAGTTGGATTCATACTTCACAAAGCAGTTTCACAGAACGCTTCTGTTTAGTATTTATGGGAAGATATTCCCGTTTCCAACGAAGGCCTGAAAGGACCCCAAATATCCACTTGCAGATTCTGCAAAAACACAGTTTCAAAACTGCTCTATCAAAAGGAAGGCTTATCTCTCCGAGTTGAATGCACACATCATAAAGAGGTTTCTGAGAATGCTTCTGCCTGGTTTATATGTGAAGATATTTCCTTTTCCACCATAGGCCTCAAGGCGCTCCAAATGAACACTAGCAGATTCTACAAAAAGAGTGTTTCATAACTGCTCTAGCAAAGGAAAGGTTCAACTCTGTGAGTTGAACACACACATCACAAAGCAGTTTCTGAGAATGCTTCTGTCCAGTTTTTATTGGAAGATATTCCCGCTTCTAACAAAGGCCTGAAACAGCTCCAAATATCCACTTGTAGATGCTGCAAAAAGACTCTTTCCAAACTGCTCCATGAAAAGGAAGGTTCAACTCTGTGAGTTGAATGCACACATCATAAAGAAGTTTCAAAAAATGCTTCTGTCTAGGTTTTATGTGAAGATATTTCCTTTTCCACCATAGGCCTCAAAGCGCTCCAAATGAACACTTGCAGATTCTACAAAAAGAGTGTTTCAAAACTGCTCTTTCAAAAGAAGTGTTCAACTCTGTGAGTTGGATTCATACTTCACAAAGCAGTTTCACAGAACGCTTCTGTTTAGTATTTATGGGAAGATATTCCCGTTTCCAACGAAGGCCTGAAAGGACTCCAAATATCCACTTGCAGATTCTGCAAAAACACAGTTTCAAAACTGCTCTATCAAAAGGAAGGCTTATCTCTCCGAGTTGAATGCACACATCATAAAGAGGTTTCTGAGAATGCTTCTGCCTGGTTTATAAGTGAAGATATTTCCTTTTCCACCATAGGCCTCAAAGCGCTCCAAATGAACACTTGCAGATTCTACAAAAAGAGTGTTTCAAAACAGCTCTTTCAAAGGAAGTGTTCAACTCTGTGAGTTGGATTCATACTACACAAAGCAGTTTCACAGAACGCTTCTGTTTAGTTTTTATGGGAAGATATTCCCGTTTCCAACGAATGCCTGAAAGGGCTCCAAATATCCACTTGCAAATTCTGCAAAAATAGAGTTTCAAAACTGCTCTGTCAAAAGGAAGGCTTATCTCTCTGAGTTGAATGCAGACATCATAAAGAGGTTTCTGAGAATGCTTCTGCCTGGTTTATATGTGAAGATATTTCCTTTTCCACCATAGGCCTCAAAGCGCTCCAAATGAACACTTGCAGATTCTACAAAAAGAGTGTTTCATAACTGCTCTAGCAAAGGAAAGGTTCAACTCTGTGAGTTGAACACACACATCACAAAGCAGTTTCTGAGAATGCTTCTGTCCAGTTTTTATTGGAAGATATTCCCGCTTCTAACAAAGGCCTGAAAGAGCTCCAAATATCCACTTGTAGATGCTGCAAAAAGACTCTTTCCAAACTGCTCCATGAAAAGGAAGGTTCAACTCTGTGAGTTGAATGCACACATCATAAAGAAGTTTCAAAGAATGCTTCTGTCTAGGTTTTATGTGAAGATATTTCCTTTTCCACCATAGGCCTCAAAGCGCTCCAAATGAACACTTGCAGATTCTACAAAAAGAGTGTTTCAAAACTGCTCTTTCAAAAGAAGTGTTCAACTCTGTGAGTTGGATTCACACTTCACAAAGCAGTTTCACAGAACGCTTCTGTTTAGTTTTTATGGGAAGATATTCCCGTTTCCAACGAAGGCCTGAAAGGGCTCCAAATAAACACTTGCAGATTCTGCAGAAACACAGTTTCAAAACTGCTCTATCAAAAGGAAGGCTTATCTCTCCGAGCTGAATGCACACATCATAAAGTGGTTTCTGAGAATGCTTCTCGCTGGTTTATAAGTGAAGATATTTCCTTTTCCACTATAGGCCTCAAAGCGCTCCAAATGAACACTTGCAGATTCTACAAAAAGAGTGTTTCAAAACAGCTCTTTCAAAGGAAGTGTTCAACTCTGTGAGTTGGATTCATACTACACAAAGCAGTTTCACAGAACGCTTCTCTTTAGTTTTTATGGGAAGATATTCCCGTTTCCAACGAAGGCCTGAAAGGGCTCCAAATATCCACTTGCAGATTCTGCAAAAATAGAGTTTCAAAACTGCTCTGTTAAAAGGAAGGCTTATCTCTCTGAGTTGAATGCAGACATCATAAAGAGGTTTCTGAGAATGCTTCTGCCTGGTTTATATGTGAAGATATTTCCTTTTCCACCATAGGCCTCAAAGCGCTCCAAATGAACACTTGCAGATTCTACAAAAGGAGTGTTTCATAACTGCTCTAGCAAAGGAAAGGTTCAACTCTGTGAGTTGAACACACACATCACAAAGCAGTTTCTGAGAATGCTTCTGTCCAGTTTTTATTGGAAGATATTCCCGCTTCTAACAAAGGCCTGAAACAGCTCCAAATATCCACTTGCAGATGCTGCAAAAAGACTCTTTCCAAACTGCTCCATGAAAAGGAAGGTTCAACTCTGTGAGATGAATGCACACATCATAAAGAAGTTTCAAAGAATGCTTCTGTCTAGGTTTTATGTGAAGATATTTCCTTTTCCACCATAGGCCTCAAAGCGCTCCAAATGAACACTTGCAGATTCTACAAAAAGAGTGTTTCAAAACTGCTCTTTCAAAAGAAGTGTTCAACTCTGTGAGTTGGATTCATACTTCACAAAGCAGTTTCACAGAACGCTTCTGTTTAGTATTTATGGGAAGATATTCCCGTTTCCAACGAAGGCCTGAAAGGACCCCAAATATCCACTTGCAGATTCTGCAAAAACACAGTTTCAAAACTGCTCTATCAAAAGGAAGGCTTATCTCTCCGAGTTGAATGCACACATCATAAAGAGGTTTCTGAGAATGCTTCTGCCTGGTTTATAAGTGAAGATATTTCCTTTTCCACCATAGGCCTCAAAGCGCTCCAAATGAACACTTGCAGATTCTACAAAAAGAGTGTTTCAAAACAGCTCTTTCAAAGGAAGTGTTCAACTCTGTGAGTTGGATTCATACTACACAAAGCAGTTTCACAGAACGCTTCTGTTTAGTTTTTATGGGAAGATATTCCCGTTTCCAACGAAGGCCTGAAAGGGCTCCAAGTATCCACTTGCAAATTCTGCAAAAATAGAGTTTCAAAACTGCTCTATCAAAAGGAAGGCTTATCTCTCTGAGTTGAATGCAGACATCATAAAGAGGTTTCTGAGAATGCTTCTGCCTGGTTTATATGTGAAGATATTTCCTTTTCCACCATAGGCCTCAAGGCGCTCCAAATGAACACTAGCAGATTCTACAAAAAGAGTGTTTCATAACTGCTCTAGCAAAGGAAAGGTTCAACTCTGTGAGTTGAACACACACATCACAAAGCAGTTTCTGAGAATGCTTCTGTCCAGTTTTTATTGGAAGATATTCCCGCTTCTAACAAAGGCCTGAAACAGCTCCAAATATCCACTTGTAGATGCTGCAAAAAGACTCTTTCCAAACTGCTCCATGAAAAGGAAGGTTCAACTCTGTGAGTTGAATGCACACATCATAAAGAAGTTTCAAAAAATGCTTCTGTCTAGGTTTTATGTGAAGATATTTCCTTTTCCACCATAGGCCTCAAAGCGCTCCAAATGAACACTTGCAGATTCTACAAAAAGAGTGTTTCAAAACTGCTCTTTCAAAAGAAGTGTTCAACTCTGTGAGTTGGATTCATACTTCACAAAGCAGTTTCACAGAACGCTTCTGTTTAGTATTTATGGGAAGATATTCCCGTTTCCAACGA
Organism: Pongo pygmaeus; assembly: GCF_028885625.2. NCBI lineage: Eukaryota > Metazoa > Chordata > Mammalia > Primates > Hominidae > Pongo > Pongo pygmaeus. The sequence continues at coordinate 26,059,032 of NC_085930.1, forward strand.
AGGCCTGAAAGGACTCCAAATATCCACTTGCAGATTCTGCAAAAACACAGTTTCAAAACTGCTCTATCAAAAGGAAGGCTTATCTCTCCGAGTTGAATGCACACATCATAAAGAGGTTTCTGAGAATGCTTCTGCCTGGTTTATAAGTGAAGATATTTCCTTTTCCACCATAGGCCTCAAAGCGCTCCAAATGAACACTTGCAGATTCTACAAAAAGAGTGTTTCAAAACAGCTCTTTCAAAGGAAGTGTTCAACTCTGTGAGTTGGATTCATACTACACAAAGCAGTTTCACAGAACGCTTCTGTTTAGTTTTTATGGGAAGATATTCCCGTTTCCAACGAAGGCCTGAAAGGGCTCCAAATATCCACTTGCAAATTCTGCAAAAATAGAGTTTCAAAACTGCTCTGTCAAAAGGAAGGCTTATCTCTCTGAGTTGAATGCAGACATCATAAAGAGGTTTCTGAGAATGCTTCTGCCTGGTTTATATGTGAAGATATTTCCTTTTCCACCATAGGCCTCAAAGCGCTCCAAATGAACACTTGCAGATTCTACAAAAAGAGTGTTTCATAACTGCTCTAGCAAAGGAAAGGTTCAACTCTGTGAGTTGAACACACACATCCCAAAGCAGTTTCTGAGAATGCTTCTGTCCAGTTTTTATTGGAAGATATTCCCGCTTCTAACAAAGGCCTGAAAGAGCTCCAAATATCCACTTGTAGATGCTGCAAAAAGACTCTTTCCAAACTGCTCCATGAAAAGGAAGGTTCAACTCTGTGAGTTGAATGCACACATCATAAAGAAGTTTCAAAGAATGCTTCTGTCTAGGTTTTATGTGAAGATATTTCCTTTTCCACCATAGGCCTCAAAGCGCTCCAAATGAACACTTGCAGATTCTACAAAAAGAGTGTTTCAAAACTGCTCTTTCAAAAGAAGTGTTCAACTCTGTGAGTTGGATTCACACTTCACAAAGCAGTTTCACAGAACGCTTCTGTTTAGTTTTTATGGGAAGATATTCCCGTTTCCAACGAAGGCCTGAAAGGGCTCCAAATAAACACTTGCAGATTCTGCAGAAACACAGTTTCAAAACTGCTCTATCAAAAGGAAGGCTTATCTCTCCGAGCTGAATGCACACATCATAAAGTGGTTTCTGAGAATGCTTCTCGCTGGTTTATAAGTGAAGATATTTCCTTTTCCACTATAGGCCTCAAAGCGCTCCAAATGAACACTTGCAGATTCTACAAAAAGAGTGTTTCAAAACAGCTCTTTCAAAGGAAGTGTTCAACTCTGTGAGTTGGATTCATACTACACAAAGCAGTTTCACAGAACGCTTCTCTTTAGTTTTTATGGGAAGATATTCCCGTTCCCAACGAAGGCCTGAAAGGGCTCCAAATATCCACTTGCAGATTCTGCAAAAATAGAGTTTCAAAACTGCTCTGTTAAAAGGAAGGCTTATCTCTCTGAGTTGAATGCAGACATCATAAAGAGGTTTCTGAGAATGCTTCTGCCTGGTTTATATGTGAAGATATTTCCTTTTCCACCATAGGCCTCAAAGCGCTCCAAATGAACACTTGCAGATTCTACAAAAGGAGTGTTTCATAACTGCTCTAGCAAAGGAAAGGTTCAACTCTGTGAGTTGAACACACACATCACAAAGCAGTTTCTGAGAATGCTTCTGTCCAGTTTTTATTGGAAGATATTCCCGCTTCTAACAAAGGCCTGAAACAGCTCCAAATATCCACTTGCAGATGCTGCAAAAAGACTCTTTCCAAACTGCTCCATGAAAAGGAAGGTTCAACTCTGTGAGATGAATGCACACATCATAAAGAAGTTTCAAAGAATGCTTCTGTCTAGGTTTTATGTGAAGATATTTCCTTTTCCACCATAGGCCTCAAAGCGCTCCAAATGAACACTTGCAGATTCTACAAAAAGAGTGTTTCAAAACAGCTCTTTCAAAGGAAGTGTTCAACTCTGTGAGTTGGATTCATACTACACAAAGCAGTTTCACAGAACGCTTCTGTTTAGTTTTTATGGGAAGATATTCCCGTTTCCAACGAAGGCCTGAAAGGGCTCCAAATATCCACTTGCAAATTCTGCAAAAATAGAGTTTCAAAACTGCTCTATCAAAAGGAAGGCTTATCTCTCTGAGTTGAATGCAGACATCATAAAGAGGTTTCTGAGAATGCTTCTGCCTGGTTTATATGTGAAGATATTTCCTTTTCCACCATAGGCCTCAAGGCGCTCCAAATGAACACTAGCAGATTCTACAAAAAGAGTGTTTCATAACTGATCTAGCAAAGGAAAGGTTCAACTCTGTGAGTTGAACACACACATCACAAAGCAGTTTCTGAGAATGCTTCTGTCCAGTTTTTATTGGAAGATATTCCCGCTTCTAACAAAGGCCTGAAACAGCTCCAAATATCCACTTGTAGATGCTGCAAAAAGACTCTTTCCAAACTGCTCCATGAAAAGGAAGGCTCAACTCTGTGAGTTGAATGCACACATCATAAAGAAGTTTCAAAAAATGCTTCTGTCTAGGTTTTATGTGAAGATATTTCCTTTTCCACCATAGGCCTCAAAGCGCTCCAAATGAACACTTGCAGATTCTACAAAAAGAGTGTTTCAAAACTGCTCTTTCAAAAGAAGTGTTCAACTCTGTGAGTTGGATTCATACTTCACAAAGCAGTTTCACAGAACGCTTCTGTTTAGTTTTTATGGGAAGATATTCCCGTTTCCAACGAAGGCCTGAAAGGGCTCCAAATAACCACTTGCAGATTCTGCAGAAACACAGTTTCAAAACTGCTCCATCAAAAGGAAGGCTTATCTCTCCGAGCTGAATGCACACATCATAAAGTGGTTTCTGAGAATGCTTCTCGCTGGTTTATAAGTGAAGATATTTCCTTTTCCACTATAGCCTCAAAGCGCTCCAAATGAACACTTGCAGATTCTACAAAAAGACTGTTTCAAAACAGCTCTTTCAAAGGAAGTGTTCAACTCTGTGAGTTGGATTCATACTACACAAAGCAGTTTCACAGAACGCTTCTCTTTAGTTTTTATGGGAAGATATTCCCGGTTCCAACGAAGGCCTGAAAGGGCTCCAAATATCCACTTGCAGATTCTGCAAAAATAGAGTTTCAAAACTGCTCTGTTAAAAGGAAGGCTTATCTCTCTGAGTTGAATGCAGACATCATAAAGAGGTTTCTGAGAATGCTTCTGCCTGGTTTATATGTGAAGATATTTCCTTTTCCACCATAGGCCTCAAAGCGCTCCAAATGAACACTTGCAGATTCTACAAAAGGAGTGTTTCATAACTGCTCTAGCAAAGGAAAGGTTCAACTCTGTGAGTTGAACACACACATCACAAAGCAGTTTCTGAGAATGCTTCTGTCCAGTTTTTATTGGAAGATATTCCCGCTTCTAACAAAGGCCTGAAAGAGCTCCAAATATCCACTTGCAGATGCTGCAAAAAGACTCTTTCCAAACTGCTCCATGAAAAGGAAGGTTCAACTCTGTGAGATGAATGCACACATCATAAAGAAGTTTCAAAGAATGCTTCTGTCTAGGTTTTATGTGAAGATATTTCCTTTTCCACCATAGGCCTCAAAGCGCTCCAAATGAACACTTGCAGATTCTACAAAAAGAGTGTTTCAAAACTGCTCTTTCAAAAGAAGTGTTCAACTCTGTGAGTTGGATTCATACTTCACAAAGCAGATTCACAGAACGCTTCTGTTTAGTATTTATGGGAAGATATTCCCGTTTCCAACGAAGGCCTGAAAGGACTCCAAATATCCACTTGCAGATTCTGCAAAAACACAGTTTCAAAACTGCTCTATCAAAAGGAAGGCTTATCTCTCCGAGTTGAATGCACACATCATAAAGAGGTTTCTGAGAATGCTTCTGCCTGGTTTATAAGTGAAGATATTTCCTTTTCCACCATAGGCCTCAAAGCGCTCCAAATGAACACTTGCAGATTCTACAAAAAGAGTGTTTCAAAACAGCTCTTTCAAAGGAAGTGTTCAACTCTGTGAGTTGGATTCATACTACACAAAGCAGTTTCACAGAACGCTTCTGTTTAGTTTTTATGGGAAGATATTCCCGTTTCCAACGAAGGCCTGAAAGGGCTCCAAATATCCACTTGCAAATTCTGCAAAAATAGAGTTTCAAAACTGCTCTATCAAAAGGAAGGCTTATCTCTCTGAGTTGAATGCAGACATCATAAAGAGGTTTCTGAGAATGCTTCTGCCTGGTTTATATGTGAAGATATTTCCTTTTCCACCATAGGCCTCAAGGCGCTCCAAATGAACACTAGCAGATTCTACAAAAAGAGTGTTTCATAACTGATCTAGCAAAGGAAAGGTTCAACTCTGTGAGTTGAACACACACATCACAAAGCAGTTTCTGAGAATGCTTCTGTCCAGTTTTTATTGGAAGATATTCCCGCTTCTAACAAAGGCCTGAAACAGCTCCAAATATCCACTTGTAGATGCTGCAAAAAGACTCTTTCCAAACTGCTCCATGAAAAGGAAGGTTCAACTCTGTGAGTTGAATGCACACATCATAAAGAAGTTTCAAAAAATGCTTCTGTCTAGGTTTTATGTGAAGATATTTCCTTTTCCACCATAGGCCTCAAAGCGCTCCAAATGAACACTTGCAGATTCTACAAAAAGAGTGTTTCAAAACTGCTCTTTCAAAAGAAGTGTTCAACTCTGTGAGTTGGATTCATACTTCACAAAGCAGTTTCACAGAACGCTTCTGTTTAGTTTTTATGGGAAGATATTCCCGTTTCCAAAGAAGGCCTGAAAGGGCTCCAAATAACGACTTGCAGATTCTGCAGAAACACAGTTTCAAAACTGCTCTATCAAAAGGAAGGCTTATCTTTCCGAGCTGAATGCACACATCATAAAGAGGTTTCTGAGAATGCTTCTCCCTGGTTTATAAGTGAAGATATTTCCTTTTCCACTATAGGTCTCAAAGCGCTCCAAATGAACACTTGCAGATTCTACAAAAAGAGTGTTTCAAAACAGCTCTTTCAAAGGAAGTGTTCAACTCTGTGAGTTGGATTCATGCTACACAAAGCAGTTTCACAGAACGCTTCTCTTTAGTTTTTATGGGAAGATATTCCCGTTTCCAACGAAGGCCTGAAAGGGCTACAAATATCCACTTGCAGATTCTGCAAAAATAGAGTTTCAAAACTGCTCTGTTAAAAGGAAGGCTTATCACTCTGAGTTGAATGCAGACATCATAAAGAGGTTTCTGAGAATGCTTCTGCCTGGTTTATATGTGAAGATATTTCCTTTTCCACCATAGGCCTCAAAGCGCTCCAAATGAACACTTGCAGATTCTACAAAAGGAGTGTTTCATAACTACTCTAGCAAAGGAAAGGTTCAACTCTGTGAGTTGAACACACACATCACAAAGCAGTTTCTGAGAATGCTTCTGTCCAGTTTTTATTGGAAGATATTCCCGCTTCTAACAAAGGCCTGAAAGAGCTCCAAATATCCACTTGTAGATGCTGCAAAAAGACTCTTTCCGAACTGCTCCATGAAAAGGAAGGTTCAACTCTGTGAGTTGAATGCACACATTATAAAGAAGTTTCAAAGAATGCTTCTGTCTAGGTTTTATGTGAAGATATTTCCTTTTCCACCATAGGCCTCAAAGCGCTCCAAATGAACACTTGCAGATTCTACAAAAAGAGTGTTTCAAAACTGCTCTTTCAAAAGAAGTGTTCAACTCTGTGAGTTGGATTCATACTTCACAAAGCAGTTTCACAGAACGCTTCTGTTTAGTATTTATGGGAAGATATTCCCGTTTCCAATGAAGGCCTGAAAGGACTCCAAATATCCACTTGCAGATTCTGCAAAAACACAGTTTCAAAACTGCTCTATCAAAATTAAGGCTTATCTCTCCGAGTTGAATGCACACATCATAAAGAGGTTTCTGAGAATGCTTCTGCCTGGTTTATAAGTGAAGATATTTCCTTTTCCACCATAGGCCTCAAAGCGCTCCAAATGAACACTTGCAGATTCTACAAAAAGAGTGTTTCAAAACAGCTCTTTCAAAGGAAGTGTTCAACTCTGTGAGTTGGATTCATACTACACAAAGCAGTTTCACAGAACGCTTCTGTTTAGTTTTTATGGGAAGATATTCCCGTTTCCAACGAAGGCCTGAAAGGGCTCCAAATATCCACTTGCAAATTCTGCAAAAATAGAGTTTCAAAACTGCTCTGTCAAAAGGAAGGCTTATCTCTCTGAGTTGAATGCAGACATCATAAAGAGGTTTCTGAGAATGCTTCTGCCTGGTTTATATGTGAAGGTATTTCCTTTTCCACCATAGGCCTCAAAGCGCTCCAAATGAACACTTGCAGATTCTACAAAAAGAGTGTTTCATAACTGCTCTAGCAAAGGAAAGGTTCAACTCTGTGAGTTGAACACACACATCACAAAGCAGTTTCTGAGAATGCTTCTGTCCAGTTTTTATTGGAAGATATTCCCGCTTCTAACAAAGGCCTGAAAGAGCTCCAAATATCCACTTGTAGATGCTGCAAAAAGACTCTTTCCAAACTGCTCCATGAAAAGGAAGGTTCAACTCTGTGAGTTGAATGCACACATCATAAAGAAGTTTCAAAGAATGCTTCTGTCTAGGTTTTATGTGAAGATATTTCCTTTTCCACCATAGGCCTCAAAGCGCTCCAAATGAACACTTGCAGATTCTACAAAAAGAGTGTTTCAAAACTGCTCTTTCAAAAGAAGTGTTCAACTCTGTGAGTTGGATTCATACTTCACAAAGCAGTTTCACAGAACGCTTCTGTTTAGTTTTTATGGGAAGATATTCCCGTTTCCAACGAAGGCCTGAAAGGGCTCCAAATAACCACTTGCAGATTCTGCAGAAACACAGTTTCAAAACTGCTCTATCAAAAGGAAGGCTTATCTCTCCGAGCTGAATGCACACATCATAAAGAGGTTTCTGAGAATGCTTCTCCCTGGTTTATAAGTGAAGATATTTCCTTTTCCACTATAGGCCTCAAAGCGCTCCAAATGAACACTTGCAGATTCTACAAAAAGAGTGTTTCAAAACAGCTCTTTCAAAGGAAGTGTTCAACTCTGTGAGTTGGATTCATACTACACAAAGCAGTTTCACAGAACGCTTCTGTTTAGTTTTTATGGGAAGATATTCCCGTTTCCAACGAAGGCCTGAAAGGGCTCCAAATATCCACTTGCAAATTCTGCAAAAATAGAGTTTCAAAACTGCTCTGTCAAAAGGAAGGCTTATCTCTCTGAGTTGAATGCAGACATCATAAAGAGGTTTCTGAGAATGCTTCTGCCTGGTTTATATGTGAAGATATTTCCTTTTCCACCGTAGGCCTCAAAGCGCTCCAAATGAACACTTGCAGATTCTACAAAAGGAGTGTTTCATAACTGCTCTAGCAAAGGAAAGGTTCAACTCTGTGAGTTGAACACACACATCACAAAGCAGTTTCTGAGAATGCTTCTGTCCAGTTTTTATTGGAAGATATTCCCGCTTCTAACAAAGGCCTGAAAGAGCTCCAAATATCCACTTGTAGATGCTGCAAAAAGACTCTTTCCAAACTGCTCCATGAAAAGGAAAGTTCAACTCTGTGAGTTGAATGCACACATCATAAAGAAGTTTCAAAGAATGCTTCTGTCTAGGTTTTATGTGAAGATATTTCCTTTTCCACCATAGGCCTCAAAGCGCTCCAAATGAACACTTGCAGATTCTACAAAAAGAGTGTTTCAAAACTGCTCTTTCAAAAGAAGTGTTCAACTCTGTGAGTTGGATTCATACTTCACAAAGCAGTTTCACAGAACGCTTCTGTTTAGTTTTTATGGGAAGATATTCCCGTTTCCAACGAAGGCCTGAAAGGCTCCAAATACCCACTTGCAGATTCTGCAGAAACACAGTTTCAAAACTGCTCTATCAAAAGGAAGGCTTATCTCTCCGAGCTGAATGCACACATCATAAAGAGGTTTCTGAGAATGCTTCTCCCTGGTTTATAAGTGAAGATATTTCCTTTTCCACTATAGGCCTCAAAGCGCTCCAAATGAACACTTGCAGATTCTACAAAAAGAGTGTTTCAAAGCAGCTCTTTCAAAGGAAGTGTTCAACTCTGTGAGTTGGATTCATACTACACAAAGCAGTTTCACAGAACGCTTCTCTTTAGTTTTTATGGGAAGATATTCCCGTTTCCAACGAAGGCCTGAAAGGGCTCCAAATATCCACTTGCAGATTCTGCAAAAATAGAGTTTCAAAACTGCTCTGTTAAAAGGAAGGCTTACCTCTCTGAGTTGAATGCAGACATCATAAAGAGGTTTCTGAGAATGCTTCTGCCTGGTTTATATGTGAAGATATTTCCTTTTCCACCATAGGCCTCAAAGCGCTCCAAATGAACACTTGCAGATTCTACAAAAGGAGTGTTTCATAACTGCTCTAGCAAAGGAAAGGTTCAACTCTGTGAGTTGAACACACACATCACAAAGCAGTTTCTGAGAATCCTTCTGTCCAGTTTTTATTGGAAGATATTCCCGCTTCTAACAAAGGCCTGAAAGAGCTCCAAATATCCACTTGCAGATGCTGCAAAAAGACTCTTTCCAAACTGCTCCATGAAAAGGAAGGTTCAACTCTGTGAGTTGAATGCACACATCATAAAGAAGTTTCAAAGAATGCTTCTGTCTAGGTTTTATGTGAAGATATTTCCTTTTCCACCATAGGCCTCAAAGCGCTCCAAATGAACACTTGCAGATTCTACAAAAAGAGTGTTTCAAAACTGCTCTTTCAAAAGAAGTGTTCAACTCTGTGAGTTGGATTCATACTTCACAAAGCAGTTTCACAGAACGCTTCTGTTTAGTTTTTATGGGAAGATATTCCCGTTTCCAACGAAGGCCTGAAAGGGCTCCAAATATCCACTTGCAGATTCTGCAAAAACACAGTCTCAAAACTGCTCTATCAAAAGGAAGGCTTATCTCTCCGAGTTGAATGCACACATCATAAAGAGGTTTCTGAGAATGCTTCTGCCTGGTTTATAAGTGAAGATATTTCCTTTTCCACCATAGGCCTCAAAGCGCTCCAAATGAACACTTGCAGATTCTACAAAAAGAGTGTTTCAAAACAGCCCTTTCAAAGGAAGTGTTCAACTCTGTGAGTTGGATTCATACTACACAAAGCAGTTTCACAGAACGCTTCTGTTTAGTTTTTAGGGGAAGATATTCCCGTTTCCAACGAAGGCCAGAAAGGGCTCCAAATATCCACTTGCAAATTCTGCAAAAATAGAGTTTCAAAACTGCTCTGTCAAAAGGAAGGCTTATCTCTCTGAGTTGAATGCAGACATCATAAAGAGGTTTCTGAGAATGCTTCTGCCTGGTTTATATGTGAAGATATTTCCTTTTCCACCATAGGCCTCAAGGCGCTCCAAGTGAACACTTGCAGATTCTACAAAAAGAGTGTTTCATAACTGCTCTAGCAAAGGAAAGGTTCAACTCTGTGAGTTGAACACACACATCACAAAGCAGTTTCTGAGAATGCTTCTGTCCAGTTTTTATTGGAAGATATTCCCGCTTCTAACAAAGGCCTGAAAGAGCTCCAAATATCCACTTGTAGATGCTGCAAAAAGACTCTTTCCAAACTGCTCCATGAAAAGGAAGGTTCAACTCTGTGAGTTGAATGCACACATCATAAAGAAGTTTCAAAGAATGCTTCTGTCTAGGTTTTATGTGAAGATATTTCCTTTTCCACCATAGGCCTCAAAGCGCTCCAAATGAACACTTGCAGATTCTACAAAAAGAGTGTTTCAAAACTGCTCTTTCAAAAGAAGTGTTCAACTCAGTGAGTTGGATTCACACTTCACAAAGCAGTTTCACAGAACGCTTCTGTTTAGTTTTTATGGGAAGATATTCCCGTTTCCAACGAAGGCCTGAAAGGGCTCCAAATAAACACTTGCAGATTCTGCAGAAACACAGTTTCAAAACTGCTCTATCAAAAGGAAGGCTTATCTCTCCGAGCTGAATACACACATCATAAAGTGGTTTCTGAGAATGCTTCTCGCTGGTTTATAAGTGAAGATATTTCCTTTTCCACTATAGGCCTCAAAGCGCTCCAAATGAACACTTGCAGATTCTACAAAAAGAGTGTTTCAAAACAGCTCTTTCAAAGGAAGTGTTCAACTCTGTGAGTTGGATTCATACTACACAAAGCAGTTTCACAGAACGCTTCTCTTTAGTTTTTATGGGAAGATATTCCCGTTTCCAACGAAGGCCTGAAAGGGCTCCAAATATCCACTTGCAGATTCTGCAAAAATAGAGTTTCAAAACTGCTCTGTTAAAAGGAAGGCTTATCTCTCTGAGTTGAATGCAGACATCATAAACAGGTTTCTGAGAATGCTTCTGCCTGGTTTATATGTGAAGATATTTCCTTTTCCACCATAGGCCTCAAAGCGCTCCAAATGAACACTTGCAGATTCTACAAAAGGAGTGTTTCATAACTGCTCTAGCAAAGGAAAGGTTCAACTCTGTGAGTTGAACACACACATCACAAAGCAGTTTCTGAGAATGCTTCTGTCCAGTTTTTATTGGAAGATATTCCCGCTTCTAACAAAGGCCTGAAAGAGCTCCAAATATCCACTTGCAGATGCTGCAAAAAGACTCTTTCCAAACTGCTCCATGAAAAGGAAGGTTCAACTCTGTGAGATGAATGCACACATCATAAAGAAGTTTCAAAGAATGCTTCTGTCTAGGTTTTATGTGAAGATATTTCCTTTTCCACCATAGGCCTCAAAGCGCTCCAAATGAACACTTGCAGATTCTACAAAAAGAGTGTTTCAAAACTGCTCTTTCAAAAGAAGTGTTCAACTCTGTGAGTTGGATTCATACTTCACAAAGCAGTTTCACAGAACGCTTCTGTTTAGTTTTTATGGGAAGATATTCCCGTTTCCAACGAAGGCCTGAAAGGGCTCCAAATAACCACTTGCAGATTCTGCAGAAACACAGTTTCAAAACTGCTCTATCAAAAGGAAGGCTTATCTCTCCGAGCTGAATGCACACATCATAAAGTGGTTTCTGAGAATGCTTCTCGCTGGTTTATAAGTGAAGATATTTCCTTTTCCACTATAGGCCTCAAAGCGCTCCAAATGAACACTTGCAGATTCTACAAAAAGAGTGTTTCAAAACAGCTCTTTCAAAGGAAGTGTTCAACTCTGTGAGTTGGATTCATACTACACAAAGCAGTTTCACAGAACGCTTCTCTTTAGTTTTTATGGGAAGATATTCCCGTTTCCAACGAAGGCCTGAAAGGGCTCCAAATATCCACTTGCAGATTCTGCAAAAATAGAGTTTCAAAACTGCTCTGTTAAAAGGAAGGCTTATCTCTCTGAGTTGAATGCAGACATCATAAAGAGGTTTCTGAGAATGCTTCTGCCTGGTTTATATGTGAAGATATTTCCTTTTCCACCATAGGCCTCAAAGCGCTCCAAATGAACACTTGCAGATTCTACAAAAGGAGTGTTTCATAACTGCTCTAGCAAAGGAAAGGTTCAACTCTGTGAGTTGAACACACACATCACAAAGCAGTTTCTGAGAATGCTTCTGTCCAGTTTTTATTGGAAGATATTCCCGCTTCTAACAAAGGCCTGAAAGAGCTCCAAATATCCACTTGCAGATGCTGCAAAAAGACTCTTTCCAAACTGCTCCATGAAAAGGAAGGTTCAACTCTGTGAGATGAATGCACACATCATAAAGAAGTTTCAAAGAATGCTTCTGTCTAGGTTTTATGTGAAGATATTTCCTTTTCCACCATAGGCCTCAAAGTGCTCCAAATGAACACTTGCAGATTCTACAAAAAGAGTGTTTCAAAACTGCTCTTTCAAAAGAAGTGTTCAACTCTGTGAGTTGGATTCATACTTCACAAAGCAGTTTCACAGAACGCTTCTGTTTAGTATTTATGGGAAGATATTCCCGTTTCCAACGAAGGCCTGAAAGGACTCCAAATATCCACTTGCAGATTCTGCAAAAACACAGTTTCAAAACTGCTCTATCAAAAGGAAGGCTTATCTCTCCGAGTTGAATGCACACATCATAAAGAGGTTTCTGAGAATGCTTCTCCCTGGTTTATAAGTGAAGATATTTCCTTTTCCACTATAGGTCTCAAAGCGCTCCAAATGAACACTTGCAGATTCTACAAAAAGAGTGTTTCAAAACAGCTCTTTCAAAGGAAGTGTTCAACTCTGTGAGTTGGATTCATACTACACAAAGCAGTTTCACAGAACGCTTCTCTTTAGTTTTTATGGGAAGATATTCCCGTTTCCAACGAAGGCCTGAAAGGGCTCCAAATATCCACTTGCAGATTCTGCAAAAATAGAGTTTCAAAACTGCTCTGTTAAAAGGAAGGCTTATCACTCTGAGTTGAATGCAGACATCATAAAGAGGTTTCTGAGAATGCTTCTGCCTGGTTTATATGTGAAGATATTTCCTTTTCCACCATAGGCCTCAAAGCGCTCCAAATGAACACTTGCAGATTCTACAAAAGGAGTGTTTCATAACTGCTCTAGCAAAGGAAAGGTTCAACTCTGTGAGTTGAACACACACATCACAAAGCAGTTTCTGAGAATGCTTCTGTCCAGTTTTTATTGGAAGATATTCCCGCTTCTAACAAAGGCCTGAAAGAGCTCCAAATATCCACTTGTAGATGCTGCAAAAAGACTCTTTCCAAACTGCTCCATGAAAAGGAAAGTTCAACTCTGTGAGTTGAATGCACACATCATAAAGAAGTTTCAAAGAATGCTTCTGTCTAGGTTTTATGTGAAGATATTTCCTTTTCCACCATAGGCCTCAAAGCGCTCCAAATGAACACTTGCAGATTCTACAAAAAGAGTGTTTCAAAACTGCTCTTTCAAAAGAAGTGTTCAACTCTGTGAGTTGGATTCATACTTCACAAAGCAGTTTCACAGAACGCTTCTGTTTAGTTTTTATGGGAAGATATTCCCGTTTCCAACGAAGGCCTGAAAGGCTCCAAATAACCACTTGCAGATTCTGCAGAAACACAGTTTCAAAACTGCTCTATCAAAAGGAAGGCTTATCTCTCCGAGCTGAATGCACACATCATAAAGAGGTTTCTGAGAATGCTTCTCCCTGGTTTATAAGTGAAGATATTTCCTTTTCCACTATAGGCCTCAAAGCGCTCCAAATGAACACTTGCAGATTCTACAAAAAGAGTGTTTCAAAACAGCTCTTTCAAAGGAAGTGTTCAACTCTGTGAGTTGGATTCATACTACACAAAGCAGTTTCACAGAACGCTTCTCTTTAGTTTTTATGGGAAGATATTCCCGTTTCCAACGAAGGCCTGAAAGGGCTCCAAATATCCACTTGCAGATTCTGCAAAAATAGAGTTTCAAAACTGCTCTGTTAAAAGGAAGGCTTATCTCTCTGAGTTGAATGCAGACATCATAAAGAGGTTTCTGAGAATGCTTCTGCCTGGTTTATATGTGAAGATATTTCCTTTTCCACCATAGGCCTCAAAGCGCTCCAAATGAACACTTGCAGATTCTACAAAAGGAGTGTTTCATAACTGCTCTAGCAAAGGAAAGGTTCAACTCTGTGAGTTGAACACACACATCACAAAGCAGTTTCTGAGAATGCTTCTGTCCAGTTTTTATTGGAAGATATTCCCGCTTCTAACAAAGGCCTGAAAGAGCTCCAAATATCCACTTGTAGATGCTGCAAAAAGACTCTTTCCAAACTGCTCCATGAAAAGGAAAGTTCAACTCTGTGAGTTGAATGCACACATCATAAAGAAGTTTCAAAGAATGCTTCTGTCTAGGTTTTATGTGAAGATATTTCCTTTTCCACCATAGGCCTCAAAGCGCTCCAAATGAGCACTTGCAGATTCTACAAAAAGAGTGTTTCAAAACTGCTCTTTCAAAAGAAGTGTTCAACTCTGTGAGTTGGATTCATACTTCACAAAGCAGTTTCACAGAACGCTTCTGTTTAGTATTTATGGGAAGATATTCCCGTTTCCAACGAAGGCCTGAAAGGGCTCCAAATAACCACTTGCAGATTCTGCAGAAACACAGTTTCAAAACTGCTCTATCAAAAGGAAGGCTGATCTCTCCGAGCTGAATGCACACATCATAAAGAGGTTTCTGAGAATGCTTCTCCCTGGTTTATAAGTGAAGATATTTCCTTTTCCACTATAGGCCTCAAAGCGCTCCAAATGAACACTTGCAGATTCTACAAAAAGAGTGTTTCAAAACAGCTCTTTCAAAGGAAGTGTTCAACTCTGTGAGTTGGATTCATACTACACAAAGCAGTTTCACAGAACGCTTCTCTTTAGTTTTTATGGGAAGATATTCCCGTTTCCAACGAAGGCCTGAAAGGGCTCCAAATATCCACTTGCAGATTCTGCAAAAATAGAGTTTCAAAACTGCTCTGTTAAAAGGAAGGCTTATCTCTCTGAGTTGAATGCAGACATCATAAAGAGGTTTCTGAGAATGCTTCTGCCTGGTTTATATGTGAAGATATTTCCTTTTCCACCATAGGCCTCAAAGCGCTCCAAATGAACACTTGCAGATTCTACAAAAGGAGTGTTTCATAACTGCTCTAGCAAAGGAAAGGTTCAACTCTGTGAGTTGAACACACACATCACAAAGCAGTTTCTGAGAATGCTTCTGTCCAGTTTTTATTGGAAGATATTCCCGCTTCTAACAAAGGCCTGAAAGAGCTCCAAATATCCACTTGCAGATGCTGCAAAAAGACTCTTTCCAAACTGCTCCATGAAAAGGAAGGTTCAACTCTGTGAGTTGAATGCACACATCATAAAGAAGTTTCAAACAATGCTTCTGTCTAGGTTTTATGTGAAGATATTTCCTTTTCCACCATAGGCCTCAAAGCGCTCCAAATGAACACTTGCAGATTCTACAAAAAGAGTGTTTCAAAACTGCTCTTTCAAAAGAAGTGTTCAACTCTGTGAGTTGGATTCATACTTCACAAAGCAGTTTCACAGAACGCTTCTGTTTAGTTTTTATGGGAAGATATTCCCGTTTCCAACGAAGGCCTGAAAGGGCTCCAAATATCCACTTGCAGATTCTGCAAAAACACAGTTTCAAAACTGCTCTATCAAAAGGAAGGCTTATCTCTCCGAGTTGAATGCACACATCATAAAGAGGTTTCTGAGAATGCTTCTGCCTGGTTTATAAGTGAAGATATTTCCTTTTCCACCATAGGCCTCAAAGCGCTCCAAATGAACACTTGCAGATTCTACAAAAAGAGTGTTTCAAAACAGCCCTTTCAAAGGAAGTGTTCAACTCTGTGAGTTGGATTCATACTACACAAAGAAGTTTCACAGAACGCTTCTGTTTAGTTTTTATGGGAAGATATTCCCGTTTCCAACGAAGGCCAGAAAGGGCTCCAAATATCCACTTGCAAATTCTGCAAAAATAGAGTTTCAAAACTGCTCTGTCAAAAGGAAGGCTTATCTCTCTGAGTTGAATGCAGACATCATAAAGAGGTTTCTGAGAATGCTTCTGCCTGGTTTATATGTGAAGACATTTCCTTTTCCACCATAGGCCTCAAGGCGCTCCAAATGAACACTTGCAGATTCTACAAAAAGAGTGTTTCATAACTGCTCTAGCAAAGGAAAGGTTCAACTCTGTGAGTTGAACACACACATCACAAAGCAGTTTCTGAGAATGCTTCTGTCCAGTTTTTATTGGAAGATATTCCCGCTTCTAACAAAGGCCTGAAAGAGCTCCAAATATCCACTTGTAGATGCTGCAAAAAGACTCTTTCCAAACTGCTCCATGAAAAGGAAGGTTCAACTCTGTGAGTTGAATGCACACATCATAAAGAAGTTTCAAAGAATGCTTCTGTCTAGGTTTTATGTGAAGATATTTCCTTTTCCACCATAGGCCTCAAAGCGCTCCAAATGAACACTTGCAGATTCTACAAAAAGAGTGTTTCAAAACTGCTCTTTCAAAAGAAGTGTTCAACTCTGTGAGTTGGATTCACACTTCACAAAGCAGTTTCACAGAACGCTTCTGTTTAGTTTTTATGGGAAGATATTCCCGTTTCCAACGAAGGCCTGAAAGGGCTCCAAATAACCACTTGCAGATTCTGCAGAAACACAGTTTCAAAACTGCTCTATCAAAAGGAAGGCTTATCTCTCCGAGCTGAATGCACACATCATAAAGTGGTTTCTGAGAATGCTTCTCGCTGGTTTATAAGTGAAGATATTTCCTTTTCCACTATAGGCCTCAAAGCGCTCCAAATGAACACTTGCAGATTCTACAAAAAGAGTGTTTCAAAACAGCTCTTTCAAAGGAAGTGTTCAACTCTGTGAGTTGGATTCATACTACACAAAGCAGTTTCACAGAACGCTTCTCTTTAGTTTTTATGGGAAGATATTCCCGTTTCCAACGAAGGCCTGAAAGGGCTCCAAATATCCACTTGCAGATTCTGCAAAAATAGAGTTTCAAAACTGCTCTGTGAAAAGGAAGGCTTATCTCTCTGAGTTGAATGCAGACATCATAAAGAGGTTTCTGAGAATGCTTCTGCCTGGTTTATATGTGAAGATATTTCCTTTTCCACCATAGGCCTCAAAGCGCTCCAAATGAACACTTGCAGATTCTACAAAAGGAGTGTTTCATAACTGCTCTAGCAAAGGAAAGGTTCAACTCTGTGAGTTGAACACACACATCACAAAGCAGTTTCTGAGAATGCTTCTGTCCAGTTTTTATTGGAAGATATTCCCGCTTCTAACAAAGGCCTGAAAGAGCTCCAAATATCCTCTTGCAGATGCTGCAAAAGGACCCTTTCCAAACTGCTCCATGAAAAGGAAGGTTCAACTCTGTGAGATGAATGCACACATCATAAAGAAGTTTCAAAGAATGCTTCTGTCTAGGTTTTATGTGAAGATATTTCCTTTTCCACCATAGGCCTCAAAGCGCTCCAAATGAACACTTGCAGATTCTACAAAAAGAGTGTTTCAAAACTGCTCTTTCAAAAGAAGTGTTCAACTCTGTGAGTTGGATTCATACTTCACAAAGCAGTTTCACAGAACGCTTCTGTTTAGTATTTATGGGAAGATATTCCCGTTTCCAACGAAGGCCTGAAAGGACTCCAAATATCCACTTGCAGATTCTGCAAAAACACAGTTTCAAAACTGCTCTATCAAAAGGAAGGCTTATCTCTCCGAGTTGAATGCACACATCATAAAGAGGTTTCTGAGAATGCTTCTGCCTGGTTTATAAGTGAAGATATTTCCTTTTCCACCATAGGCCTCAAAGCGCTCCAAATGAACACTTGCAGATTCTACAAAAAGAGTGTTTCAAAACAGCTCTTTCAAAGGAAGTGTTCAACTCTGTGAGTTGGATTCATACTACACAAAGCGGTTTCACAGAACGCTTCTGTTTAGTTTTTATGGGAAGATATTCCCGTTTCCAACGAAGGCCTGAAAGGGCTCCAAATATCCACTTGCAAATTCTGCAAAAATAGAGTTTCAAAACTGCTCTATCAAAAGGAAGGCTTATCTCTCTGAGTTGAATGCAGACATCATAAAGAGGTTTCTGAGAATGCTTCTGCCTGGTTTATATGTGAAGATATTTCCTTTTCCACCATAGGCCTCAAGGCGCTCCAAATGAACACTAGCAGATTCTACAAAAAGAGTGTTTCATAACTGCTCTAGCAAAGGAAATGTTCAACTCTGTGAGTTGAACACACACATCACAAAGCAGTTTCTGAGAATGCTTCTGTCCAGTTTTTATTGGAAGATATTCCCGCTTCTAACAAAGGCCTGAAAGAGCTCCAAATATCCACTTGTAGATGCTGCAAAAAGACTCTTTCCAAACTGCTCCATGAAAAGGAAGGTTCAACTCTGTGAGTTGAATGCAAACATCATAAAGAAGTTTCAAAGAATGCTTCTGTCTAGGTTTTATGTGAAGATATTTCCTTTTCCACCATAGGCCTCAAAGCGCTCCAAATGAACACTTGCAGATTCTACAAAAAGAGTGTTTCAAAACTGCTCTTTCAAAAGAAGTGTTCAACTCTGTGAGTTGGATTCATACTTCACAAAGCAGTTTCACAGAACGCTTCGGTTTAGTTTTTATGGGAAGATATTCCCGTTTCCAACGAAGGCCTGAAAGGGCTCCAAATAACCACTTGCAGATTCTGGAGAAACACAGTTTCAAAACTGCTCTATCAAAAGGAAGGCTTATCTCTCCGAGCTGAATGCACACATCATAAAGAGGTTTCTGAGAATGCTTCTCGCTGGTTTATAAGTGAAGATATTTCCTTTTCCACTATAGGCCTCAAAGCGCTCCAAATGAACACTTGCAGATTCTACAAAAAGAGTGTTTCAAAACAGCTCTTTCAAAGGAAGTGTTCAACTCTGTGAGTTGGATTCATACTACACAAAGCAGTTTCACAGAACGCTTCTCTTTAGTTTTTATGGGAAGATATTCCCGTTTCCAACGAAGGCCGGAAAGGGCTCCAAATATCCACTTGCAGATTCTGCAAAAATAGAGTTTCAAAACTGCTCTGTTAAAAGGAAGGCTTATCTCTCTGAGTTGAATGCAGACATCATAAAGAGGTTTCTGAGAATGCTTCTGCCTTTTTTATATGTGAAGATATTTCCTTTTCCACCATAGGCTTCAAAGCGCTCCAAATGAACACTTGCAGATTCTACAAAAGGAGTGTTTCATAACTACTCTAGCAATGGAAAGGTTCAACTCTGTGAGTTGAACACACACATCACAAAGCAGTTTCTGAGAATGCTTCTGTCCAGTTTTTATTGGAAGATATTCCCGCTTCTAACAAAGGCCTGAAAGAGCTCCAAATATCCACTTGCAGATGCTGCAAAAAGACTCTTTCCAAACTGCTCCATGAAAAGGAAGGTTCAACTCTGTGAGTTGAATGCACACATCATAAAGAAGTTTCAAAGAATGCTTCTGTCTAGGTTTTATGTGAAGATATTTCCTTTTCCACCATAGGCCTCAAAGCGCTCCAAATGAAAACTTGCAGATTCTACAAAAAGAGTGTTTCAAAACTGCTCTTTCAAAAGAAGTGTTCAACTCTGTGAGTTGGATTCATACCTCACAAAGCAGTTTCACAGAACGCTTCTGTTTAGTATTTATGGGAATATATTCCCGTTTCCAACGAAGGCCTGAAAGGACTCCAAATATCCACTTGCAGATTCTGCAGAAACACAGTTTCAAAACTGCTCTATCAAAAGGAAGGCTTATCTCTCCGAGCTGAATGCACACATCATAAAGAGGTTTCTGAGAATGCTTCTCCCTGGTTTATAAGTGAAGATATTTCCTTTTCCACTGTAGGCCTCAAAGCGCTCCAAATGAACACTTGCAGATTCTACAAAAAGAGTGTTTCAAAACAGCTCTTTCAAAGGAAGTGTTCAACTCTGTGAGTTGGATTCATACTACACAAAGCAGTTTCACAGAACGCTTCTCTTTAGTTTTTATGGGAAGATATTCCCGTTTCCAACGAAGGCCTGAAAGGGCTCCAAATATCCACTTGCAAATTCTGCAAAAATAGAGTTTCAAAACTGCTCTGTCAAAAGGAAGGCTTATCTCTCTGAGTTGAATGCAGACATCATAAAGAGGTTTCTGAGAATGCTTCTGCCTGGTTTATATGTGAAGATATTTCCTTTTCCACCATAGGCCTCAAGGCGCTCCAAATGAACACTTGCAGATTCTACAAAAAGAGTGTTTCATAACTGCTCTAGCAAAGGAAAGGTTCAACTCTGTGAGTTGAACACACACATCACAAAGCAGTTTCTGAGAATGCTTCTGTCCAGTTTTTATTGGAAGATATTCCCGCTTCTAACAAAGGCCTGAAAGAGCTCCAAATATCCACTTGCAGATGCTGCAAAAAGACTCTTTCCAAACTGCTCCATGAAAAGGAAGGTTCAACTCTGTGAGATGAATGCACACATCATAAAGAAGTTTCAAAGAATGCTTCTGTCTAGGTTTTATGTGAAGATATTTCCTTTTCCACCATAGGCCTCAAAGCGCTCCAAATGAACACTTGCAGATTCTACAAAAAGAGTGTTTCAAAACTGCTCTTTCAAAAGAAGTGTTCAACTCTGTGAGTTGGATTCATACTTCACAAAGCAGTTTCACAGAACGCTTCTGTTTAGTATTTATGGGAAGATATTCCCGTTTCCAACGAAGGCCTGAAAGGACTCCAAATATCCACTTGCAGATTCTGCAAAAACACAGTTTCAAAACTGCTCTATCAAAAGGAAGGCTTATCTCTCCGAGTTGAATGCACACATCATAAAGAGGTTTCTGAGAATGCTTCTGCCTGGTTTATAAGTGAAGATATTTCCTTTTCCACCATAGGCCTCAAAGCGCTCCAAATGAACACTTGCAGATTCTACAAAAAGAGTGTTTCAAAACAGCTCTTTCAAAGGAAGTGTTCAACTCTGTGAGTTGGATTCATACTACACAAAGCAGTTTCACAGAACGCTTCTGTTTAGTTTTTATGGGAAGATATTCCCGTTTCCAACGAAGGCCTGAAAGGGCTCCAAATATCCACTTGCAAATTCTGCAAAAATAGAGTTTCAAAACTGCTCTATCAAAAGCAAGGCTTATCTCTCTGAGTTGAATGCAGACATCATAAAGAGGTTTCTGAGAATGCTTCTGCCTGGTTTATATGTGAAGATATTTCCTTTTCCACCATAGGCCTCAAGGCGCTCCAAATGAACACTAGCAGATTCTACAAAAAGAGTGTTTCATAACTGCTCTAGCAAAGGAAAGGTTCAACTCTGTGAGTTGAACACACACATCACAAAGCAGTTTCTGAGAATGCTTCTGTCCAGTTTTTATTGGAAGATATTCCCGCTTCTAACAAAGGCCTGAAAGAGCTCCAAATATCCACTTGTAGATGCTGCAAAAAGACTCTTTCCAAACTGCTCCATGAAAAGGAAGGTTCAACTCTGTGAGTTGAATGCACACATCATAAAGAAGTTTCAAAGAATGCTTCTGTCTAGGTTTTATGTGAAGATATTTCCTTTTCCACCATAGGCCTCAAAGCGCTCCAAATGAACACTTGCAGATTCTACAAAAAGAGTGTTTCAAAACTGCTCTTTCAAAAGAAGTGTTCAACTCTGTGAGTTGGATTCATACTTCACAAAGCAGTTTCACAGAACGCTTCTGTTTAGTTTTTATGGGAAGATATTCCCGTTTCCAACGAAGGCCTGAAAGGCTCCAAATAACCACTTGCAGATTCTGCAGAAACACAGTTTCAAAACTGCTCTATCAAAAGGAAGGCTTATCTCTCCGAGCTGAATGCACACATCATAAAGAGGTTTCTGAGAATGCTTCTCCCTTGTTTATAAGTGAAGATATTTCCTTTTCCACTATAGGCCTCAAAGCGCTCCAAATGAACACTTGCAGATTCTACAAAAAGAGTGTTTCAAAACAGCTCTTTCAAAGGAAGTGTTCAACTCTGTGAGTTGGATTCATACTACACAAAGCAGTTTCACAGAACGCTTCTGTTTAGTTTTTATGGGAAGATATTCCCGTTTCCAACGAAGGCCTGAAAGGGCTCCAAATATCCACTTGCAAATTCTGCAAAAATAGAGTTTCAAAACTGCTCTATCAAAAGGAAGGCTTATCTCTCTGAGTTGAATGCAGACATCATAAAGAGGTTTCTGAGAATGCTTCTGCCTGGTTTATATGTGAAGATATTTCCTTTTCCACCATAGGCCTCAAGGCGCTCCAAATGAACACTAGCAGATTCTACAAAAAGAGTGTTTCATAACTGCTCTAGCAAAGGAAAGGTTCAACTCTGTGAGTTGAACACACACATCACAAAGCAGTTTCTGAGAATGCTTCTGTCCAGTTTTTATTGGAAGATATTCCCGCTTCTAACAAAGGCCTGAAAGAGCTCCAAATATCCACTTGTAGATGCTGCAAAAAGACTCTTTCCAAACTGCTCCATGAAAAGGAAGGTTCAACTCTGTGAGTTGAATGCACACATCATAAAGAAGTTTCAAAGAATGCTTCTGTCTAGGTTTTATGTGAAGATATTTCCTTTTCCACCATAGGCCTCAAAGCGCTCCAAATGAACACTTGCAGATTCTACAAAAAGAGTGTTTCAAAACTGCTCTTTCAAAAGAAGTGTTCAACTCTGTGAGTTGGATTCATACTTCACAAAGCAGTTTCACAGAACGCTTCTGTTTAGTTTTTATGGGAAGATATTCCCGTTTCCAACGAAGGCCTGAAAGGCTCCAAATGACCACTTGCAGATTCTGCAGAAACACAGTTTCAAAACTGCTCTATCAAAAGGAAGGCTTATCTCTCCGAGCTGAATGCACACATCATAAAGAGGTTTCTGAGAATGCTTCTCCCTGGTTTATAAGTGAAGATATTTCCTTTTCCACTATAGGCCTCAAAGCGCTCCAAATGAACACTTGCAGATTCTACAAAAAGAGTGTTTCAAAACAGCTCTTTCAAAGGAAGTGTTCAACTCTGTGAGTTGGATTCATACTACACAAAGCAGTTTCACAGAACGCTTCTCTTTAGTTTTTATGGGAAGATATTCCCGTTTCCAACGAAGGCCTGAAAGGGCTCCAAATATCCACTTGCAGATTCTGCAAAAATAGAGTTTCAAAACTGCTCTGTTAAAAGGAAGGCTTATCTCTCTGAGTTGAATGCAGACATCATAAAGAGGTTTCTGAGAATGCTTCTGCCTGGTTTATATGTGAAGATATTTCCTTTTCCACCATAGGCCTCAAAGCGCTCCAAATGAACACTTGCAGATTCTACAAAAGGAGTGTTTCATAACTGCTCTAGCAAAGGAAAGCTTCAACTCTGTGAGTTGAACACACACATCACAAAGCAGTTTCTGAGAATGCTTCTGTCCAGTTTTTATTGGAAGATATTCCCGCTTCTAACAAAGGCCTGAAAGAGCTCCAAATATCCACTTGCAGATGCTGCAAAAAGACTCTTTCCAAACTGCTCCATGAAAAGGAAGGTTCAACTCTGTGAGTTGAATGCACACATCATAAAGAAGTTTCAAAGAATGCTTCTGTCTAGGTTTTATGTGAAGATATTTCCTTTTCCACCATAGGCCTCAAAGCGCTCCAAATGAACACTTGCAGATTCTACAAAAAGAGTGTTTCAAAACTGCTCTTTCAAAAGAAGTGTTCAACTCTGTGAGTTGGATTCATACTTCACAAAGCAGTTTCACAGAACGCTTCTGTTTAGTTTTTATGGGAAGATAGTCCCGTTTCCAACGAAGGCCTGAAAGGGCTCCAAATATCCACTTGCAGATCCTGCAAAAACACAGTTTCAAAACTGCTCTATCAAAAGGAAGGCTTATCTCTCCGAGTTGAATGCACACATCATAAAGAGGTTTCTGAGAATGCTTCTGCCTGGTTTATAAGTGAAGATATTTCCTTTTCCACCATAGGCCTCAAAGCGCTCCAAATGAACACTTGCAGATTCTACAAAAAGAGTGTTTCAAAACAGCCCTTTCAAAGGAAGTGTTCAACTCTGTGAGTTGGATTCATACTACACAAAGCAGTTTCACAGAACGCTTCTGTTTAGTTTTTATGGGAAGATATTCCCGTTTCCAACGAAGGCCAGAAAGGGCTCCAAATATCCACTTGCAAATTCTGCAAAAATAGAGTTTCAAAACTGCTCTGTCAAAAGGAAGGCTTATCTCTCTGAGTTGAATGCAGACATCATAAAGAGGTTTCTGAGAATGCTTCTGCCTGGTTTATATGTGAAGATATTTCCTTTTCCACCATAGGCCTCAAGGCGCTCCAAATGAACACTTGCAGATTCTACAAAAAGAGTGTTTCATAACTGCTCTAGCAAAGGAAAGGTTCAACTCTGTGAGTTGAACACACACATCACAAAGCAGTTTCTGAGAATGCTTCTGTCCAGTTTTTATTGGAAGATATTCCCGCTTCTAACAAAGGCCTGAAAGAGCTCCAAATATCCACTTGTAGATGCTGCAAAAAGACTCTTTCCAAACTGCTCCATGAAAAGGAAGGTTCAACTCTGTGAGTTGAATGCACACATCATAAAGAAGTTTCAAAGAATGCTTCTGTCTAGGTTTTATGTGAAGATATTTCCTTTTCCACCATAGGCCTCAAAGCGCTCCAAATGAACACTTGCAGATTCTACAAAAAGAGTGTTTCAAAACTGCTCTTTCAAAAGAAGTGTTCAACTCTGTGAGTTGGATTCACACTTCACAAAGCAGTTTCACAGAACGCTTCTGTTTAGTTTTTATGGGAAGATATTCCCGTTTCCAACGAAGGCCTGAAAGGGCTCCAAATAACCACTTGCAGATTCTGCAGAAACACAGTTTCAAAACTGCTCTATCAAAAGGAAGGCTTATCTCTCCGAGCTGAATGCACACATCATAAAGTGGTTTCTGAGAATGCTTCTGCCTGGTTTATAAGTGAAGATATTTCCTTTTCCACTATAGGCCTCAAAGCGCTCCAAATGAACACTTGCAGATTCTACAAAAAGAGTGTTTCAAAACAGCTCTTTCAAAGGAAGTGTTCAACTCTGTGAGTTGGATTCATACTACACAAAGCAGTTTCACAGAACGCTTCTCTTTAGTTTTTATGGGAAGATATTCCCGTTTCCAACGAAGGCCTGAAAGGGCTCCAAATATCCACTTGCAGATTCTGCAAAAATAGAGTTTCAAAACTGCTCTGTTAAAAGGAAGGCTTATCTCTCTGAGTTGAATGCAGACATCATAAAGAGGTTTCTGAGAATGCTTCTGCCTGGTTTATATGTGAAGATATTTCCTTTTCCACCATAGGCCTCAAAGCGCTCCAAATGAACACTTGCAGATTCTACAAAAGGAGTGTTTCATAACTGCTCTAGCAAAGGAAAGGTTCAACTCTGTGAGTTGAACACACACATCACAAAGCAGTTTCTGAGAATGCTTCTGTCCAGTTTTTATTGGAAGATATTCCCGCTTCTAACAAAGGCCTGAAAGAGCTCCAAATATCCACTTGCAGATGCTGCAAAAAGACTCTTTCCAAACTGCTCCATGAAAAGGAAGGTTCAACTCTGTGAGATGAATGCACACATCATAAAGAAGTTTCAAAGAATGCTTCTGTCTAGGTTTTATGTGAAGATGTTTCCTTTTCCACCATAGGCCTCAAAGCGCTCCAAATGAACACTTGCAGATTCTACAAAAAGAGTGTTTCAAAACTGCTCTTTCAAAAGAAGTGTTCAACTCTGTGAGTTGGATTCATACTTCACAAAGCAGTTTCACAGAACGCTTCTGTTTAGTATTTATGGGAAGATATTCCCGTTTCCAACGAAGGCCTGAAAGGACTCCAAATATCCACTTGCAGATTCTGCAAAAACACAGTTTCAAAACTGCTCTATGAAAAGGAAGGCTTATCTCTCCGAGTTGAATGCACACATCATAAAGAGGTTTCTGAGAATGCTTCTGCCTGGTTTATAAGTGAAGATATTTCCTTTTCCACCATAGGCCTCAAAGCGCTCCAAATGAACACTTGCAGATTCTACAAAAAGAGTGTTTCAAAACAGCTCTTTCAAAGGAAGTGTTCAACTCTGTGAGTTGGATTCATACTACACAAAGCAGTTTCACAGAACGCTTCTGTTTAGTTTTTATGGGAAGACATTCCCGTTTCCAACGAAGGCCTGAAAGGGCTCCAAATATCCACTTGCAAATTCTGCAAAAATAGAGTTTCAAAACTGCTCTATCAAAAGGAAGGCTTATCTCTCTGAGTTGAATGCAGACATCATAAAGAGGTTTCTGAGAATGCTTCTGCCTGGTTTATATGTGAAGATATTTCCTTTTCCACCATAGGCCTCAAGGCGCTCCAAATGAACACTAGCAGATTCTACAAAAAGAGTGTTTCATAACTGCTCTAGCAAAGGAAAGGTTCAACTCTGTGAGTTGAACACACACATCACAAAGCAGTTTCTGAGAATGCTTCTGTCCAGTTTTTATTGGAAGATATTCCCGCTTCTAACAAAGGCCTGAAACAGCTCCAAATATCCACTTGTAGATGCTGCAAAAAGACTCTTTCCAAACTGCTCCATGAAAAGGAAGGTTCAACTCTGTGAGTTGAATGCACACATCATAAAGAAGTTTCAAAGAATGCTTCTGTCTAGGTTTTATGTGAAGATATTTCCTTTTCCACCATAGGCCTCAAAGCGCTCCAAATGAACACTTGCAGATTCTACAAAAAGAGTGTTTCAAAACTGCTCTTTCAAAAGAAGTGTTCAACTCTGTGAGTTGGATTCATACTTCACAAAGCAGTTTCACAGAACGCTTCTGTTTAGTTTTTATGGGAAGATAGTCCCGTTTCCAACGAAGGCCTGAAAGGGCTCCAAATATCCACTTGCAGATCCTGCAAAAACACAGTTTCAAAACTGCTCTATCAAAAGGAAGGCTTATCTCTCCGAGTTGAATGCACACATCATAAAGAGGTTTCTGAGAATGCTTCTGCCTGGTTTATAAGTGAAGATATTTCCTTTTCCACCATAGGCCTCAAAGCGCTCCAAATGAACACTTGCAGATTCTACAAAAAGAGTGTTTCAAAACAGCCCTTTCAAAGGAAGTGTTCAACTCTGTGAGTTGGATTCATACTACACAAAGCAGTTTCACAGAACGCTTCTGTTTAGTTTTTATGGGAAGATATTCCCGTTTCCAACGAAGGCCAGAAAGGGCTCCAAATATCCACTTGCAAATTCTGCAAAAATAGAGTTTCAAAACTGCTCTGTCAAAAGGAAGGCTTATCTCTCTGAGTTGAATGCAGACATCATAAAGAGGTTTCTGAGAATGCTTCTGCCTGGTTTATATGTGAAGATATTTCCTTTTCCACCATAGGCCTCAAGGCGCTCCAAATGAACACTTGCAGATTCTACAAAAAGAGTGTTTCATAACTGCTCTAGCAAAGGAAAGGTTCAACTCTGTGAGTTGAACACACACATCACAAAGCAGTTTCTGAGAATGCTTCTGTCCAGTTTTTATTGGAAGATATTCCCGCTTCTAACAAAGGCCTGAAAGAGCTCCAAATATCCACTTGTAGATGCTGCAAAAAGACTCTTTCCAAACTGCTCCATGAAAAGGAAGGTTCAACTCTGTGAGTTGAATGCACACATCATAAAGAAGTTTCAAAGAATGCTTCTGTCTAGGTTTTATGTGAAGATATTTCCTTTTCCACCATAGGCCTCAAAGCGCTCCAAATGAACACTTGCAGATTCTACAAAAAGAGTGTTTCAAAACTGCTCTTTCAAAAGAAGTGTTCAACTCTGTGAGTTGGATTCACACTTCACAAAGCAGTTTCACAGAACGCTTCTGTTTAGTTTTTATGGGAAGATATTCCCGTTTCCAACGAAGGCCTGAAAGGGCTCCAAATAACCACTTGCAGATTCTGCAGAAACACAGTTTCAAAACTGCTCTATCAAAAGGAAGGCTTATCTCTCCGAGCTGAATGCACACATCATAAAGTGGTTTCTGAGAATGCTTCTGCCTGGTTTATAAGTGAAGATATTTCCTTTTCCACTATAGGCCTCAAAGCGCTCCAAATGAACACTTGCAGATTCTACAAAAAGAGTGTTTCAAAACAGCTCTTTCAAAGGAAGTGTTCAACTCTGTGAGTTGGATTCATACTACACAAAGCAGTTTCACAGAACGCTTCTCTTTAGTTTTTATGGGAAGATATTCCCGTTTCCAACGAAGGCCTGAAAGGGCTCCAAATATCCACTTGCAGATTCTGCAAAAATAGAGTTTCAAAACTGCTCTGTTAAAAGGAAGGCTTATCTCTCTGAGTTGAATGCAGACATCATAAACAGGTTTCTGAGAATGCTTCTGCCTGGTTTATATGTGAAGATATTTCCTTTTCCACCATAGGCCTCAAAGCGCTCCAAATGAACACTTGCAGATTCTACAAAAGGAGTGTTTCATAACTGCTCTAGCAAAGGAAAGGTTCAACTCTGTGAGTTGAACACACACATCACAAAGCAGTTTCTGAGAATGCTTCTGTCCAGTTTTTATTGGAAGATATTCCCGCTTCTAACAAAGGCCTGAAAGAGCTCCAAATATCCACTTGCAGATGCTGCAAAAAGACTCTTTCCAAACTGCTCCATGAAAAGGAAGGTTCAACTCTGTGAGATGAATGCACACATCATAAAGAAGTTTCAAAGAATGCTTCTGTCTAGGTTTTATGTGAAGATGTTTCCTTTTCCACCATAGGCCTCAAAGCGCTCCAAATGAACACTTGCAGATTCTACAAAAAGAGTGTTTCAAAACTGCTCTTTCAAAAGAAGTGTTCAACTCTGTGAGTTGGATTCATACTTCACAAAGCAGTTTCACAGAACGCTTCTGTTTAGTATTTATGGGAAGATATTCCCGTTTCCAACGAAGGCCTGAAAGGACTCCAAATATCCACTTGCAGATTCTGCAAAAACACAGTTTCAAAACTGCTCTATGAAAAGGAAGGCTTATCTCTCCGAGTTGAATGCACACATCATAAAGAGGTTTCTGAGAATGCTTCTGCCTGGTTTATAAGTGAAGATATTTCCTTTTCCACCATAGGCCTCAAAGCGCTCCAAATGAACACTTGCAGATTCTACAAAAAGAGTGTTTCAAAACAGCTCTTTCAAAGGAAGTGTTCAACTCTGTGAGTTGGATTCATACTACACAATGCAGTTTCACAGAACGCTTCTGTTTAGTTTTTATGGGAAGACATTCCCGTTTCCAACGAAGGCCTGAAAGGGCTCCAAATATCCACTTGCAAATTCTGCAAAAATAGAGTTTCAAAACTGCTCTATCAAAAGGAAGGCTTATCTCTCTGAGTTGAATGCAGACATCATAAAGAGGTTTCTGAGAATGCTTCTGCCTGGTTTATATGTGAAGATATTTCCTTTTCCACCATAGGCCTCAAGGCGCTCCAAATGAACACTAGCAGATTCTACAAAAAGAGTGTTTCATAACTGCTCTAGCAAAGGAAAGGTTCAACTCTGTGAGTTGAACACACACATCACAAAGCAGTTTCTGAGAATGCTTCTGTCCAGTTTTTATTGGAAGATATTCCCGCTTCTAACAAAGGCCTGAAACAGCTCCAAATATCCACTTGTAGATGCTGCAAAAAGACTCTTTCCAAACTGCTCCATGAAAAGGAAGGTTCAACTCTGTGAGTTGAATGCACACATCATAAAGAAGTTTCAAAGAATGCTTCTGTCTAGGTTTTATGTGAAGATATTTCCTTTTCCACCATAGGCCTCAAAGCGCTCCAAATGAACACTTGCAGATTCTACAAAAAGAGTGTTTCAAAACTGCTCTTTCAAAAGAAGTGTTCAACTCTGTGAGTTGGATTCATACTTCACAAAGCAGTTTCACAGAACGCTTCTGTTTAGTTTTTATGGGAAGATATTCCCGTTTCCAACGAAGGCTTGAAAGGCTCCAAATAACCACTTGCAGATTCTGCAGAAACACAGTTTCAAAACTGCTCTATCAAAAGGAAGGCTTATCTCTCCGAGCTGAATGCACACATCATAAAGAGGTTTCTGAGAATGCTTCTCCCTGGTTTATAAGTGAAGATATTTCCTTTTCCACTATAGGCCTCAAAGCGCTCCAAATGAACACTTGCAGATTCTACAAAAAGAGTGTTTCAAAACAGCTCTTTCAAAGGAAGTGTTCAACTCTGTGAGTTGGATTCATACTACACAAAGCAGTTTCACAGAACGCTTCTGTTTAGTTTTTATGGGAAGATATTCCCGTTTCCAACGAAGGCCTGAAAGGGCTCCAAATATCCACTTGCAAATTCTGCAAAAATAGAGTTTCAAAACTGCTCTATCAAAAGGAAGGCTTATCTCTCTGAGTTGAATGCAGACATCATAAAGAGGTTTCTGAGAATTCTTCTGCCTGGTTTATATGTGAAGATATTTCCTTTTCCACCATAGGCCTCAAGGCGCTCCAAATGAACACTAGCAGATTCTACAAAAAGAGTGTTTCATAACTGCTCTAGCAAAGGAAAGGTTCAACTCTGTGAGTTGAACACACACATCACAAAGCAGTTTCTGAGAATGCTTCTGTCCAGTTTTTATTGGAAGATATTCCCGCTTCTAACAAAGGCCTGAAACAGCTCCAAATATCCACTTGTAGATGCTGCAAAAAGACTCTTTCCAAACTGCTCCATGAAAAGGAAGGTTCAACTCTGTGAGTTGAATGCACACATCATAAAGAAGTTTCAAAGAATGCTTCTGTCTAGGTTTTATGTGAAGATATTTCCTTTTCCACCATAGGCCTCAAAGCGCTCCAAATGAACACTTGCAGATTCTACAAAAAGAGTGTTTCAAAACTGCTCTTTCAAAAGAAGTGTTCAACTCTGTGAGTTGGATTCATACTTCACAAAGCAGTTTCACAGAACGCTTCTGTTTAGTTTTTATGGGAAGATATTCCCGTTTCCAACGAAGGCCTGAAAGGCTCCAAATGACCACTTGCAGATTCTGCAGAAACACAGTTTCAAAACTGCTCTATCAAAAGGAAGGCTTATCTCTCCGAGCTGAATGCACACATCATAAAGAGGTTTCTGAGAATGCTTCTCCCTGGTTTATAAGTGAAGATATTTCCTTTTCCACTATAGGCCTCAAAGCGCTCCAAATGAACACTTGCAGATTCTACAAAAAGAGTGTTTCAAAACAGCTCTTTCAAAGGAAGTGTTCAACTCTGTGAGTTGGATTCATACTACACAAAGCAGTTTCACAGAACGCTTCTGTTTAGTTTTTATGGGAAGATATTCCCGTTTCCAACGAAGGCCTGAACGGGCTCCAAATATCCACTTGCAGATTCTGCAAAAATAGAGTTTCAAAACTGCTCTGTTAAAAGGAAGGCTTATCTCTCTGAGTTGAATGCAGACATCATAAAGAGGTTTCTGAGAATGCTTCTGCCTGGTTTATATGTGAAGATATTTCCTTTTCCACCATAGGCCTCAAAGCGCTCCAAATGAACACTTGCAGATTCTACAAAAGGAGTGTTTCATAACTGCTCTAGCAAAGGAAAGGTTCAACTCTGTGAGTTGAACACACACATCACAAAGCAGTTTCTGAGAATGCTTCTGTCCAGTTTTTATTGGAAGATATTCCCGCTTCTAACAAAGGCCTGAAAGAGCTCCAAATATCCACTTGCAGATGCTGCAAAAAGACTCTTTCCAAACTGCTCCATGAAAAGGAAGGTTCAACTCTGTGAGTTGAATGCACACATCATAAAGAAGTTTCAAAGAATGCTTCTGTCTAGGTTTTATGTGAAGATATTTCCTTTTCCACCATAGGCCTCAAAGCCCTCCAAATGAACACTTGCAGATTCTACAAAAAGAGTGTTTCAAAACTGCTCTTTCAAAAGAAGTGTTCAACTCTGTGAGTTGGATTCATACTTCACAAAGCAGTTTCACAGAACGCTCCTGTTTAGTTTTTATGGGAAGATATTCCCGTTTCCAACGAAGGCCTGAAAGGGCTCCAAATATCCACTTGCAGATTCTGCAAAAACACAGTTTCAAAACTGCTCTATCAAAAGGAAGGCTTATCTCTCCGAGTTGAATGCACACATCATAAAGAGGTTTCTGAGAATGCTTCTGCCTGGTTTATAAGTGAAGATATTTCCTTTTCCACCATAGGCCTCAAAGCGCTCCAAATGAACACTTGCAGATTCTACAAAAAGAGTGTTTCAAAACAGCCCTTTCAAAGGAAGTGTTCAACTCTGTGAGTTGGATTCATACTACACAAAGCAGTTTCACAGAACGCTTCTGTTTAGTTTTTATGGGAAGATATTCCCGTTTCCAACGAAGGCCAGAAAGGGCTCCAAATATCCACTTGCAAATTCTGCAAAAATAGAGTTTCAAAACTGCTCTGTCAAAAGGAAGGCTTATCTCTCTGAGTTGAATGCAGACATCATAAAGAGGTTTCTGAGAATGCTTCTGCCTGGTTTATATGTGAAGATATTTCCTTTTCCACCATAGGCCTCAAGGCGCTCCAAATGAACACTTGCAGATTCTACAAAAAGAGTGTTTCATAACTGCTCTAGCAAAGGAAAGGTTCAACTCTGTGAGTTGAACACACACATCACAAAGCAGTTTCTGAGAATGCTTCTGTCCAGTTTTTATTGGAAGATATTCCCGCTTCTAACAAAGGCCTGAAAGAGCTCCAAATATCCACTTGTAGATGCTGCAAAAAGACTCTTTCCAAACTGCTCCATGAAAAGGAAGGTTCAACTCTGTGAGTTGAATGCACACATCATAAAGAAGTTTCAAAGAATGCTTCTGTCTAGGTTTTATGTGAAGATATTTCCTTTTCCACCATAGGCCTCAAAGCGCTCCAAATGAACACTTGCAGATTCTACAAAAAGAGTGTTTCAAAACTGCTCTTTCAAAAGAAGTGTTCAACTCTGTGAGTTGGATTCACACTTCACAAAGCAGTTTCACAGAACGCTTCTGTTTAGTTTTTATGGGAAGATATTCCCGTTTCCAACGAAGGCCTGAAAGGGCTCCAAATAACCACTTGCAGATTCTGCAGAAACACAGTTTCAAAACTGCTCTATCAAAAGGAAGGCTTATCTCCCCGAGCTGAATGCACACATCATAAAGTGGTTTCTGAGAATGCTTCTCGCTGGTTTATAAGTGAAGATATTTCCTTTTCCACTATAGGCCTCAAAGCGCTCCAAATGAACACTTGCAGATTCTACAAAAAGAGTGTTTCAAAACAGCTCTTTCAAAGGAAGTGTTCAACTCTGTGAGTTGGATTCATACTACACAAAGCAGTTTCACAGAACGCTTCTCTTTAGTTTTTATGGGAAGATATTCCCGTTTCCAACGAAGGCCTGAAAGGGCTCCAAATATCCACTTGCAGATTCTGCAAAAATAGAGTTTCAAAACTGCTCTGTTAAAAGGAAGGCTTATCTCTCTGAGTTGAATGCAGACATCATAAACAGGTTTCTGAGAATGCTTCTGCCTGGTTTATATGTGAAGATATTTCCTTTTCCACCATAGGCCTCAAAGCGCTCCAAATGAACACTTGCAGATTCTACAAAAGGAGTGTTTCATAACTGCTCTAGCAAAGGAAAGGTTCAACTCTGTGAGTTGAACACACACATCACAAAGCAGTTTCTGAGAATGCTTCTGTCCAGTTTTTATTGGAAGATATTCCCGCTTCTAACAAAGGCCTGAAAGAGCTCCAAATATCCACTTGCAGATGCTGCAAAAAGACTCTTTCCAAACTGCTCCATGAAAAGGAAGGTTCAACTCTGTGAGATGAATGCACACATCATAAAGAAGTTTCAAAGAATGCTTCTGTCTAGGTTTTATGTGAAGATATTTCCTTTTCCACCATAGGCCTCAAAGCGCTCCAAATGAACACTTGCAGATTCTACAAAAAGAGTGTTTCAAAACTGCTCTTTCAAAAGAAGTGTTCAACTCTGTGAGTTGGATTCATACTTCACAAAGCAGTTTCACAGAACGCTTCTGTTTAGTATTTATGGGAAGATATTCCCGTTTCCAACGAAGGCCTGAAAGGACTCCAAATATCCACTTGCAGATTCTGCAAAAACACAGTTTCAAAACTGCTCTATCAAAAGGAAGGCTTATCTCTCCGAGTTGAATGCACACATCATAAAGAGGTTTCTGAGAATGCTTCTGCCTGGTTTATAAGTGAAGATATTTCCTTTTCCACCATAGGCCTCAAAGCGCTCCAAATGAACACTTGCAGATTCTACAAAAAGAGTGTTTCAAAACAGCTCTTTCAAAGGAAGTGTTCAACTCTGTGAGTTGGATTCATACTACACAAAGCAGTTTCACAGAACGCTTCTGTTTAGTTTTTATGGGAAGATATTCCCGTTTCCAACGAAGGCCTGAAAGGGCTCCAAATATCCACTTGCAAATTCTGCAAAAATAGAGTTTCAAAACTGCTCTGTCAAAAGGAAGGCTTATCTCTCTGAGTTGAATGCAGACATCATAAAGAGGTTTCTGAGAATGCTTCTGCCTGGTTTATATGTGAAGATATTTCCTTTTCCACCATAGGCCTCAAGGCGCTCCAAATGAACACTAGCAGATTCTACAAAAAGAGTGTTTCATAACTGCTCTAGCAAAGGAAATGTTCAACTCTGTGAGTTGAACACACACATCACAAAGCAGTTTCTGAGAATGCTTCTGTCCAGTTTTTATTGGAAGATATTCCCGCTTCTAACAAAGGCCTGAAAGAGCTCCAAATATCCACTTGTAGATGCTGCAAAAAGACTCTTTCCAAACTGCTCCATGAAAAGGAAGGTTCAACTCTGTGAGTTGAATGCACACATCATAAAGAAGTTTCAAAGAATGCTTCTGTCTAGGTTTTATGTGAAGATATTTCCTTTTCCACCATAGGCCTCAAAGCGCTCCAAATGAACACTTGCAGATTCTACAAAAAGAGTGTTTCAAAACTGCTCTTTCAAAAGAAGTGTTCAACTCTGTGAGTTGGATTCATACTTCACAAAGCAGTTTCACAGAACGCTTCTGTTTAGTTTTTATGGGAAGATATTCCCGTTTCCAACGAAGGCCTGAAAGGGCTCCAAATAACCACTTGCAGATTCTGCAGAAACACAGTTTCAAAACTGCTCTATCAAAAGGAAGGCTTATCTCTCCGAGCTGAATGCACACATCATAAAGAGGTTTCTGAGAATGCTTCTCCCTGGTTTATAAGTGAAGATATTTCCTTTTCCACTATAGGTCTCAAAGCGCTCCAAATGAACACTTGCAGATTCTACAAAAAGAGTGTTTCAAAACAGCTCTTTCAAAGGAAGTGTTCAACTCTGTGAGTTGGATTCATACTACACAAAGCAGTTTCACAGAACGCTTCTCTTTAGTGTTTATGGGAAGATATTCCCGTTTCCAACGAAGGCCTGAAAGGGCTCCAAATATCCACTTGCAGATTCTGCAAAAATAGAGTTTCAAAACTGCTCTGTTAAAAGGAAGGCTTATCACTCTGAGTTGAATGCAGACATCATAAAGAGGTTTCTGAGAATGCTTCTGCCTGGTTTATATGTGAAGATATTTCCTTTTCCACCATAGGCCTCAAAGCGCTCCAAATGAACACTTGCAGATACTACAAAAGGAGTGTTTCATAACTGCTCTAGCAAAGGAAAGGTTCAACTCTGTGAGTTGAACACACACATCACAAAGCAGTTTCTGAGAATGCTTCTGTCCAGTTTTTATTGGAAGATATTCCCGCTTCTAACAAAGGCCTGAAAGAGCTCCAAATATCCACTTGCAGATGCTGCAAAAAGACTCTTTCCAAACTGCTCCATGAAAAGGAAGGTTCAACTCTGTGAGTTGAATGCACACATCATAAAGAAGTTTCAAAGAATGCTTCTGTCTAGGTTTTATGTGAAGATATTTCCTTTTCCACCATAGGCCTCAAAGCCCTCCAAATGAACACTTGCAGATTCTACAAAAAGAGTGTTTCAAAACTGCTCTTTCAAAAGAAGTGTTCAACTCTGTGAGTTGGATTCATACTTCACAAAGCAGTTTCACAGAACGCTTCTGTTTAGTTTTTATGGGAAGATATTCCCGTTTCCAACGAAGGCCTGAAAGGGCTCCAAATATCCACTTGCAGATTCTGCAAAAACACAGTTTCAAAACTGCTCTATCAAAAGGAAGGCTTATCTCTCCGAGTTGAATGCACACATCATAAAGAGGTTTCTGAGAATGCTTCTGCCTGGTTTATGAGTGAAGATATTTCCTTTTCCACCATAGGCCTCAAAGCGCTCCAAATGAACACTTGCAGATTCTACAAAAAGAGTGTTTCAAAACAGCCCTTTCAAAGGAAGTGTTCAACTCTGTGAGTTGGATTCATAATACACAAAGCAGTTTCACAGAACGCTTCTGTTTAGTTTTTATGGGAAGATATTCCCGTTTCCAACGAAGGCCAGAAAGGGCTCCAAATATCCACTTGCAAATTCTGCAAAAATAGAGTTTCAAAACTGCTCTGTCAAAAGGAAGGCTTATCTCTCTGAGTTGAATGCAGACATCATAAAGAGGTTTCTGAGAATGCTTCTGCCTGGTTTATATGTGAAGATATTTCCTTTTCCACCATAGGCGTCAAGGCGCTCCAAATGAACACTTGCAGATTCTACAAAAAGAGTGTTTCATAACTGCTCTAGCAAAGGAAAGGTTCAACTCTGTGAGTTGAACACACACATCACAAAGCAGTTTCTGAGAATGCTTCTGTCCAGTTTTTATTGGAAGATATTCCCGCTTCTAACAAAGGCCTGAAAGAGCTCCAAATATCCACTTGTAGATGCTGCAAAAAGACTCTTTCCAAACTGCTCCATGAAAAGGAAGGTTCAACTCTGTGAGTTGAATGCACACATCATAAAGAAGTTTCAAAGAATGCTTCTGTCTAGGTTTTATGTGAAGATATTTCCTTTTCCACCATAGGCCTCAAAGCGCTCCAAATGAACACTTGCAGATTCTACAAAAAGAGTGTTTCAAAACAGCTCTTTCAAAGGAAGTGTTCAACTCTGTGAGTTGGATTCATACTACACAAAGCAGTTTCACAGAACGCTTCTGTTTAGTTTTTATGGGAAGATATTCCCGTTTCCAACGAAGGCCTGAAAGGGCTCCAAATATCCACTTGCAAATTCTGCAAAAATACAGTTTCAAAACTGCTCTGTCAAAAGGAAGGCTTATCTCTCTGAGTTGAATGCAGACATCATAAAGAGGTTTCTGAGAATGCTTCTGCCTGGTTTATATATGAAGATATTTCCTTTTCCACCATAGGCCTCAAGGCGCTCCAAATGAACACTTGCAGATTCTACAAAAAGAGTGTTTCATAACTGCTCTAGCAAAGGAAAGGTTCAACTCTGTGAGTTGAACACACACATCACAAAGCAGTTTCTGAGAATGCTTCTGTCCAGTTTTTATTGGAAGATATTCCCGCTTCTAACAAAGGCCTGAAAGAACTCCAAATATCCACTTGTAGATGCTGCAAAAAGACTCTTTCCAAACTGCTCCATGAAAAGGAAGGTTCAACTCTGTGAGATGAATGCACACATCATAAAGAAGTTTCAAAGAATGCTTCTGTCTAGGTTTTATGTGAAGATATTTCCTTTTCCACCATAGGCCTCAAAGCGCTCCAAATGAACACTTGCAGATTCTACAAAAAGAGTGTTTCAAAACTGCTCTTTCAAAAGAAGTGTTCAACTCTGTGAGTTGGATTCATACTTCACAAAGCAGTTTCACAGAACGCTTCTGTTTAGTATTTATGGGAAGATATTCCCGTTTCCAACGAAGGCCTGAAAGGACTCCAAATATCCACTTGCAGATTCTGCAGAAACACAGTTTCAAAACTGCTCTATCAAAAGGAAGGCTTATCTCTCCGAGTTGAATGCACACATCATAAAGAGGTTTCTGAGAATGCTTCTGCCTGGTTTATAAGTGAAGATATTTCCTTTTCCACCATAGGCCTCAAAGCGCTCCAAATGAACACTTGCAGATTCTACAAAAAGAGTGTTTCAAAACAGCTCTTTCAAAGGAAGTGTTCAACTCTGTGAGTTGGATTCATACTACACAAAGCAGTTTCACAGAACGCTTCTGTTTAGTTTTTATGGGAAGATATTCCCGTTTCCAACGAAGGCCTGAAAGGGCTCCAAATATCCACTTGCAAATTCTGCAAAAATAGAGTTTCAAAACTGCTCTGTCAAAAGGAAGGCTTATCTCTCTGAGTTGAATGCAGACATCATAAAGAGGTTTCTGAGAATGCTTCTGCCTGGTTTATATGTGAAGATATTTCCTTTTCCACCATAGGCGTCAAGGCGCTCCAAATGAACACTTGCAGATTCTACAAAAAGAGTGTTTCATAACTGCTCTAGCAAAGGAAAGGTTCAACTCTGTGAGTTGAACACACACATCACAAAGCAGTTTCTGAGAATGCTTCTGTCCAGTTTTTATTGGAAGATATTCCCGCTTCTAACAAAGGCCTGAAAGAGCTCCAAATATCCACTTGTAGATGCTGCAAAAAGACTCTTTCCAAACTGCTCCATGAAAAGGAAGGTTCAACTCTGTGAGTTGAATGCACACATCATAAAGAAGTTTCAAAGAATGCTTCTGTCTAGGTTTTATGTGAAGATATTTCCTTTTCCACCATAGGCCTCAAAGCGCTCCAAATGAACACTTGCAGATTCTACAAAAAGAGTGTTTCAAAACAGCTCTTTCAAAGGAAGTGTTCAACTCTGTGAGTTGGATTCATACTACACAAAGCAGTTTCACAGAACGCTTCTGTTTAGTTTTTATGGGAAGATATTCCCGTTTCCAATGAAGGCCTGAAAGGGCTCCAAATATCCACTTGCAAATTCTGCAAAAATAGAGTTTCAAAACTGCTCTGTCAAAAGGAAGGCTTATCTCTCTGAGTTGAATGCAGACATCATAAAGAGGTTTCTGAGAATGCTTCTGCCTGGTTTATATGTGAAGATATTTCCTTTTCCACCATAGGCCTCAAGGCGCTCCAAATGAACACTTGCAGATTCTACAAAAAGAGTGTTTCATAACTGCTCTAGCAAAGGAAAGGTTCAACTCTGTGAGTTGAACACACACATCACAAAGCAGTTTCTGAGAATGCTTCTGTCCAGTTTTTATTGGAAGATATTCCCGCTTCTAACAAAGGCCTGAAAGAGCTCCAAATATCCACTTGCAGATGCTGCAAAAAGACTCTTTCCAAACTGCTCCATGAAAAGGAAGGTTCAACTCTGTGAGATGAATGCACACATCATAAAGAAGTTTCAAAGAATGCTTCTGTCTAGGTTTTATGTGAAGATATTTCCTTTTCCACCATAGGCCTCAAAGCGCTCCAAATGAACACTTGCAGATTCTACAAAAAGAGTGTTTCAAAACTGCTCTTTCAAAAGAAGTGTTCAACTCTGTGAGTTGGATTCATACTTCACAAAGCAGTTTCACAGAACGCTTCTGTTTAGTATTTATGGGAAGATATTCCCGTTTCCAACGAAGGCCTGAAAGGACTCCAAATATCCACTTGCAGATTCTGCAAAAACACAGTTTCAAAACTGCTCTATCAAAAGGAAGGCTTATCTCTCCGAGTTGAATGCACACATCATAAAGAGGTTTCTGAGAATGCTTCTGCCTGGTTTATAAGTGAAGATATTCCCTTTTCCACCATAGGCCTCAAAGCGCTCCAAATGAACACTTGCAGATTCTACAAAAAGAGTGTTTCAAAACAGCTCTTTCAAAGGAAGTGTTCAACTCTGTGAGTTGGATTCATACTACACAAAGCAGTTTCACAGAACGCTTCTGTTTAGTTTTTATGGGAAGATATTCCCGTTTCCAACGAAGGCCTGAAAGGGCTCCAAATATCCACTTGCAAATTCTGCAAAAATAGAGTTTCAAAACTGCTCTATCAAAAGGAAGGCTTATCTCTCTGAGTTGAATGCAGACATCATAAAGAGGTTTCTGAGAATGCTTCTGCCTGGTTTATATGTGAAGATATTTCCTTTTCCACCATAGGCCTCAAGGCGCTCCAAATGAACACTAGCAGATTCTACAAAAAGAGTGTTTCATAACTGCTCTAGCAAAGGAAAGGTTCAACTCTGTGAGTTGAACACACACATCACAAAGCAGTTTCTGAGAATGCTTCTGTCCAGTTTTTATTGGAAGATATTCCCGCTTCTAACAAAGGCCTGAAACAGCTCCAAATATCCACTTGTAGATGCTGCAAAAAGACTCTTTCCAAACTGCTCCATGAAAAGGAAGGTTCAACTCTGTGAGTTGAATGCACACATCATAAAGAAGTTTCAAAGAATGCTTCTGTCTAGGTTTTATGTGAAGATATTTCCTTTTCCACCATAGGCCTCAAAGCGCTCCAAATGAACACTTGCAGATTCTACAAAAAGAGTGTTTCAAAACTGCTCTTTCAAAAGAAGTGTTCAACTCTGTGAGTTGGATTCATACTTCACAAAGCAGTTTCACAGAACGCTTCTGTTTAGTTTTTATGGGAAGATATTCCCGTTTCCAACGAAGGCCTGAAAGGGCTCCAAATAACCACTTGCAGATTCTGCAGAAACACAGTTTCAAAACTGCTCTATCAAAAGGAAGGCTTATCTCTCCGAGCTGAATGCACACATCATAAAGAGGTTTCTGAGAATGCTTCTCCCTGGTTTATAAGTGAAGATATTTCCTTTTCCACTATAGGTCTCAAAGCGCTCCAAATGAACACTTGCAGATTCTACAAAAAGAGTGTTTCAAAACAGCTCTTTCAAAGGAAGTGTTCAACTCTGTGAGTTGGATTCATACTACACAAAGCAGTTTCACAGAACGCTTCTCTTTAGTTTTTATGGGAAGATATTCCCGTTTCCAACTAAGGCCTGAAAGGGCTCCAAATATCCACTTGCAGATTCTGCAAAAATAGAGTTTCAAAACTGCTCTGTTAAAAGGAAGGCTTATCACTCTGAGTTGAATGCAGACATCATAAAGAGGTTTCTGAGAATGCTTCTGCCTGGTTTATATGTGAAGATATTTCCTTTTCCACCATAGGCCTCAAAGCGCTCCAAATGAACACTTGCAGATTCTACAAAAGGAGTGTTTCATAACTGCTCTAGCAAAGGAAAGGTTCAACCCTGTGAGTTGAACACACACATCACAAAGCAGTTTCTGAGAATGCTTCTGTCCAATTT
Organism: Pongo pygmaeus; assembly: GCF_028885625.2. Classification (NCBI taxonomy): domain Eukaryota; kingdom Metazoa; phylum Chordata; class Mammalia; order Primates; family Hominidae; genus Pongo; species Pongo pygmaeus. The sequence continues at coordinate 26,099,694 of NC_085930.1, forward strand.
TTATTGGAAGATATTCCCGCTTCTAACAAAGGCCTGAAAGAGCTCCAAATATCCACTTGCAGATGCTGCAAAAAGACTCTTTCCAAACTGCTCCATGAAAAGGAAGGTTCAACTCTGTGAGATGAATGCACACATCATAAAGAAGTTTCAAAGAATGCTTCTGTCTAGGTTTTATGTGAAGATATTTCCTTTTCCACCATAGGCCTCAAAGCGCTCCAAATGAACACTTGCAGATTCTACAAAAAGAGTGTTTCAAAACTGCTCTTTCAAAAGAAGTGTTCAACTCTGTGAGTTGGATTCATACTTCACAAAGCAGTTTCACAGAACGCTTCTGTTTAGTATTTATGCGAAGATATTCCCGTTTCCAACGAAGGCCTGAAAGGACTCCAAATATCCACTTGCAGATTCTGCAAAAACACAGTTTCAAAACTGCTCTATCAAAAGGAAGGCTTATCTCTACGAGTTGAATGCACACATCATAAAGAGGTTTCTGAGAATGCTTCTGCCTGGTTTATAAGTGAAGATATTTCCTTTTCCACCATAGGCCTCAAAGCGCTCCAAATGAACACTTGCAGATTCTACAAAAAGAGTGTTTCAAAACAGCTCTTTCAAAGGAAGTGTTCAACTCTGTGAGTTGGATTCATACTACACAAAGCAGTTTCACAGAACGCTTCCGTTTAGTTTTTATGGGAAGATATTCCCGTTTCCAACGAAGGCCTGAAAGGGCTCCAAATATCCACTTGCAAATTCTGCAAAAATAGAGTTTCAAAACTGCTCTGTCAAAAGGAAGGCTTATCTCTCTGAGTTGAATGCAGACATCATAAAGAGGTTTCTGAGAATGCTTCTGCCTGGTTTATATGTGAAGATATTTCCTTTTCCACCATAGGCCTCAAGGCGCTCCAAATGAACACTTGCAGATTCTACAAAAAGAGTGTTTCATAACTGCTCTAGCAAAGGAAAGGTTCAACTCTGTGAGTTGAACACACACATCACAAAGTAGTTTCTGAGAATGCTTCTGTCCAGTTTTTATTGGAAGATATTCCCGCTTCTAACAAAGGCCTGAAAGAGCTCCAAATATCCACTTGTAGATGCTGCAAAAAGACTCTTTCCAAACTGCTCCATGAAAAGGAAGGTTCAACTCTGTGAGTTGAATGCACACATCATAAAGAAGTTTCAAAGAATGCTTCTGTCTAGGTTTTATGTGAAGGTATTTCCTTTTCCACCATAGGCCTCAAAGCGCTCCAAATGAACACTTGCAGATTCTACAAAAAGAGTGTTTCAAAACTGCTCTTTCAAAAGAAGTGTTCAACTCTGTGAGTTGGATTCATACTTCACAAAGCAGTTTCACAGAACGCTTCTGTTTAGTTTTTATGGGAAGATATTCCCGTTTCCAACGAAGGCCTGAAAGGGCTCCAAATAACCACTTGCAGATTCTGCAGAAACACAGTTTCAAAACTGCTCTATCAAAAGGAAGGCTTATCTCTCCGAGTTGAATGCACACATCATAAAGATGTTTCTGAGAATGCTTCTGCCTGGTTTATAAGTGAAGATATTTCCTTTTCCACCATAGGCCTCAAAGCGCTCCAAATGAACACTTGCAGATTCTACAAAAAGAGTGTTTCAAAACAGCTCTTTCAAAGGAAGTGTTCAACTCTGTGAGTTGGATTCATACTACACAAAGCAGTTTCACAGAACGCTTCTGTTTAGTTTTTATGGGAAGATATTCCCGTTTCCAACGAAGGCCTGAAAGGGCTCCAAATATCCACTTGCAAATTCTGCAAAAATAGAGTTTCAAAACTGCTCTGTCAAAAGGAAGGCTTATCTCTCTGAGTTGAATGCAGACATCATAAAGAGGTTTCTGAGAATGCTTCTGCCTGGATTATATGTGAAGATATTTCCTTTTCCACCATAGGCCTCAAAGCGCTCCAAATGAACACTTGCAGATTCTACAAAAGGAGTGTTTCATAACTGCTCTAGCAAAGGAAAGGTTCAACTCTGTGAGTTGAACACACACATCACAAAGCAGTTTCTGAGAATGCTTCTGTCCAGTTTTTATTGGAAGATATTCCCGCTTCTAACAAAGGCCTGAAAGAGCTCCAAATATCCACTTGCAGATGCTGCAAAAAGACTCTTTCCAAACTGCTCCATGAAAAGGAAGGTTCAACTCTGTGAGATGAATGCACACATCATAAAGAAGTTTCAAAGAATGCTTCTGTCTAGGTTTTATGTGAAGATATTTCCTTTTCCACCATAGGCCTCAAAGCGCTCCAAATGAACACTTGCAGATTCTACAAAAAGAGTGTTTCAAAACTGCTCTTTCAAAAGAAGTGTTCAACTCTGTGAGTTGGATTCATACTTCACAAAGCAGTTTCACAGAACGCTTCTGTTTAGTATTTATGGGAAGATATTCCCGTTTCCAACGAAGGCCTGAAAGGACTCCAAATATCCACTTGCAGATTCTGCAGAAACACAGTTTCAAAACTGCTCTATCAAAAGGAAGGCTTATCTCTCCGAGTTGAATGCACACATCATAAAGAGGTTTCTGAGAATGCTTCTGCCTGGTTTATAAGTGAAGATATTTCCTTTTCCACCATAGGCCTCAAAGCGCTCCAAATGAACACTTGCAGATTCTACAAAAAGAGTGTTTCAAAACAGCTCTTTCAAAGGAAGTGTTCAACTCTGTGAGTTGGATTCATACTACACAAAGCAGTTTCACAGAACGCTTCTGTTTAGTTTTTATGGGAAGATATTCCCGTTTCCAACGAAGGCCTGAAAGGGCTCCAAATATCCACTTGCAAATTCTGCAAAAATAGAGTTTCAAAACTGCTCTGTCAAAAGGAAGGCTTATCTCTCTGAGTTGAATGCAGACATCATAAAGAGGTTTCTGAGAATGCTTCTGCCTGGTTTATATGTGAAGATATTTCCTTTTCCACCATAGGCGTCAAGGCGCTCCAAATGAACACTTGCAGATTCTACAAAAAGAGTGTTTCATAACTGCTCTAGCAAAGGAAAGGTTCAACTCTGTGAGTTGAACACACACATCACAAAGCAGTTTCTGAGAATGCTTCTGTCCAGTTTTTATTGGAAGATATTCCCGCTTCTAACAAAGGCCTGAAAGAGCTCCAAATATCCACTTGTAGATGCTGCAAAAAGACTCTTTCCAAACTGCTCCATGAAAAGGAAGGTTCAACTCTGTGAGTTGAATGCACACATCATAAAGAAGTTTCAAAGAATGCTTCTGTCTAGGTTTTATGTGAAGATATTTCCTTTTCCACCATAGGCCTCAAAGCGCTCCAAATGAACACTTGCAGATTCTACAAAAAGAGTGTTTCAAAACAGCTCTTTCAAAGGAAGTGTTCAACTCTGTGAGTTGGATTCATACTACACAAAGCAGTTTCACAGAACGCTTCTGTTTAGTTTTTATGGGAAGATATTCCCGTTTCCAACGAAGGCCTGAAAGGGCTCCAAATATCCACTTGCAAATTCTGCAAAAATAGAGTTTCAAAACTGCTCTGTCAAAAGGAAGGCTTATCTCTCTGAGTTGAATGCAGACATCATAAAGAGGTTTCTGAGAATGCTTCTGCCTGGTTTATATATGAAGATATTTTCTTTTCCACCATAGGCCTCAAGGCGCTCCAAATGAACACTTGCAGATTCTACAAAAAGAGTGTTTCATAACTGCTCTAGCAAAGGAAAGGTTCAACTCTGTGAGTTGAACACACACATCACAAAGCAGTTTCTGAGAATGCTTCTGTCCAGTTTTTATTGGAAGATATTCCCGCTTCTAACAAAGGCCTGAAAGAGCTCCAAATATCCACTTGTAGATGCTGCAAAAAGACTCTTTCCAAACTGCTCCATGAAAAGGAAGGTTCAACTCTGTGAGATGAATGCACACATCATAAAGAAGTTTCAAAGAATGCTTCTGTCTAGGTTTTATGTGAAGATATTTCCTTTTCCACCATAGGCCTCAAAGCGCTCCAAATGAACACTTGCAGATTCTACAAAAAGAGTGTTTCAAAACTGCTCTTTCAAAAGAAGTGTTCAACTCTGTGAGTTGGATTCATACTTCACAAAGCAGTTTCACAGAACGCTTCTGTTTAGTATTTATGGGAAGATATTCCCGTTTCCAACGAAGGCCTGAAAGGACTCCAAATATCCACTTGCAGATTCTGCAGAAACACAGTTTCAAAACTGCTCTATCAAAAGGAAGGCTTATCTCTCCGAGTTGAATGCACACATCATAAAGAGGTTTCTGAGAATGCTTCTGCCTGGTTTATAAGTGAAGATATTTCCTTTTCCACCATAGGCCTCAAAGCGCTCCAAATGAACACTTGCAGATTCTACAAAAAGAGTGTTTCAAAACAGCTCTTTCAAAGGAAGTGTTCAACTCTGTGAGTTGGATTCATACTACACAAAGCAGTTTCACAGAACGCTTCTGTTTAGTTTTTATGGGAAGATATTCCCGTTTCCAACGAAGGCCTGAAAGGGCTCCAAATATCCACTTGCAAATTCTGCAAAAATAGAGTTTCAAAACTGCTCTGTCAAAAGGAAGGCTTATCTCTCTGAGTTGAATGCAGACATCATAAAGAGGTTTCTGAGAATGCTTCTGCCTGGTTTATATGTGAAGATATTTCCTTTTCCACCATAGGCGTCAAGGCGCTCCAAATGAACACTTGCAGATTCTACAAAAAGAGTGTTTCATAACTGCTCTAGCAAAGGAAAGGTTCAACTCTGTGAGTTGAACACACACATCACAAAGCAGTTTCTGAGAATGCTTCTGTCCAGTTTTTATTGGAAGATATTCCCGCTTCTAACAAAGGCCTGAAAGAGCTCCAAATATCCACTTGTAGATGCTGCAAAAAGACTCTTTCCAAACTGCTCCATGAAAAGGAAGGTTCAACTCTGTGAGTTGAATGCACACATCATAAAGAAGTTTCAAAGAATGCTTCTGTCTAGGTTTTATGTGAAGATATTTCCTTTTCCACCATAGGCCTCAAAGCGCTCCAAATGAACACTTGCAGATTCTACAAAAAGAGTGTTTCAAAACAGCTCTTTCAAAGGAAGTGTTCAACTCTGTGAGTTGGATTCATACTACACAAAGCAGTTTCACAGAACGCTTCTGTTTAGTTTTTATGGGAAGATATTCCCGTTTCCAACGAAGGCCTGAAAGGGCTCCAAATATCCACTTGCAAATTCTGCAAAAATAGAGTTTCAAAACTGCTCTGTCAAAAGGAAGGCTTATCTCTCTGAGTTGAATGCAGACATCATAAAGAGGTTTCTGAGAATGCTTCTGCCTGGTTTATATGTGAAGATATTTCCTTTTCCACCATAGGCCTCAAGGCGCTCCAAATGAACACTTGCAGATTCTACAAAAAGAGTGTTTCATAACTGCTCTAGCAAAGGAAAGGTTCAACTCTGTGAGTTGAACACACACATCACAAAGCAGTTTCTGAGAATGCTTCTGTCCAGTTTTTATTGGAAGATATTCCCGCTTCTAACAAAGGCCTGAAAGAGCTCCAAATATCCACTTGCAGATGCTGCAAAAAGACCCTTTCCAAACTGCTCCATGAAAAGGAAGGTTCAACTCTGTGAGATGAATGCACACATCATAAAGAAGTTTCAAAGAATGCTTCTGTCTAGGTTTTATGTGAAGATATTTCCTTTTCCACCATAGGCCTCAAAGCGCTCCAAATGAACACTTGCAGATTCTACAAAAAGAGTGTTTCAAAACTGCTCTTTCAAAAGAAGTGTTCAACTCTGTGAGTTGGATTCATACTTCACAAAGCAGTTTCACAGAACGCTTCTGTTTAGTATTTATGGGAAGATATTCCCGTTTCCAACGAAGGCCTGAAAGGACTCCAAATATCCACTTGCAGATTCTGCAAAAACACAGTTTCAAAACTGCTCTATCAAAAGGAAGGCTTATCTCTCCGAGTTGAATGCACACATCATAAAGAGGTTTCTGAGAATGCTTCTGCCTGGTTTATAAGTGAAGATATTTCCTTTTCCACCATAGGCCTCAAAGCGCTCCAAATGAACACTTGCAGATTCTACAAAAAGAGTGTTTCAAAACAGCTCTTTCAAAGGAAGTGTTCAACTCTGTGAGTTGGATTCATACTACACAAAGCAGTTTCACAGAACGCTTCTGTTTAGTTTTTATGGGAAGATATTCCCGTTTCCAACGAAGGCCTGAAAGGGCTCCAAATATCCACTTGCAAATTCTGCAAAAATAGAGTTTCAAAACTGCTCTATCAAAAGGAAGGCTTATCTCTCTGAGTTGAATGCAGACATCATAAAGAGGTTTCTGAGAATGCTTCTGCCTGGTTTATATGTGAAGATATTTCCTTTTCCACCATAGGCCTCAAGGCGCTCCAAATGAACACTAGCAGATTCTACAAAAAGAGTGTTTCATAACTGCTCTAGCAAAGGAAAGGTTCAACTCTGTGAGTTGAACACACACATCACAAAGCTGTTTCTGAGAATGCTTCTGTCCAGTTTTTATTGGAAGATATTCCCGCTTCTAACAAAGGCCTGAAACAGCTCCAAATATCCACTTGTAGATGCTGCAAAAAGACTCTTTCCAAACTGCTCCATGAAAAGGAAGGTTCAACTCTGTGAGTTGAATGCACACATCATAAAGAAGTTTCAAAGAATGCTTCTGTCTAGGTTTTATGTGAAGATATTTCCTTTTCCACCATAGGCCTCAAAGCGCTCCAAATGAACACTTGCAGATTCTACAAAAAGAGTGTTTCAAAACTGCTCTTTCAAAAGAAGTGTTCAACTCTGTGAGTTGGATTCATACTTCACAAAGCAGTTTCACAGAACGCTTCTGTTTAGTTTTTATGGGAAGATATTCCCGTTTCCAACGAAGGCCTGAAAGGCTCCAAATAACCACTTGCAGATTCTGCAGAAACACAGTTTCAAAACTGCTCTATCAAAAGGAAGGCTTATCTCTCCGAGCTGAATGCACACATCATAAAGAGGTTTCTGAGAATGCTTCTCCCTGGTTTATAAGTGAAGATATTTCCTTTTCCACTATAGGCCTCAAAGCGCTCCAAATGAACACTTGCAGATTCTACAAAAAGAGTGTTTCAAAACAGCTCTTTCAAAGGAAGTGTTCAACTCTGTGAGTTGGATTCATACTACACAAAGCAGTTTCACAGAACGCTTCTCTTTAGTTTTTATGGGAAGATATTCCCGTTTCCAACGAAGGCCTGAAAGGGCTCCAAATATCCACTTGCAGATTCTGCAAAAATAGAGTTTCAAAACTGCTCTGTTAAAAGGAAGGCTTATCTCTCTGAGTTGAATGCAGACATCATAAAGAGGTTTCTGAGAATGCTTCTGCCTGGTTTATATGTCAAGATATTTCCTTTTCCACCATAGGCCTCAAAGCGCTCCAAATGAACACTTGCAGATTCTACAAAAGGAGTGTTTCATAACTGCTCTAGCAAAGGAAAGGTTCAACTCTGTGAGTTGAACACACACATCACAAAGCAGTTTCTGAGAATGCTTCTGTCCAGTTTTTATTGGAAGATATTCCCGCTTCTAACAAAGGCCTGAAAGAGCTCCAATTATCCACTTGCAGATGCTGCAAAAAGACTCTTTCCAAACTGCTCCATGAAAAGGAAGGTTCAACTCTGTGAGTTGAATGCACACATCATAAAGAAGTTTCAAAGAATGCTTCTGTCTAGGTTTTATGTGAAGATATTTCCTTTTCCACCATAGGCCTCAAAGCGCTCCAAATGAACACTTGCAGATTCTACAAAAAGAGTGTTTCAAAACTGCTCTTTCAAAAGAAGTGTTCAACTCTGTGAGTTGGATTCATACTTCACAAAGCAGTTTCACAGAACGCTTCTGTTTAGTTTTTATGGGAAGATATTCCCGTTTCCAACGAAGGCCTGAAAGGGCTCCAAATAACCACTTGCAGATTCTGCAGAAACACAGTTTCAAAACTGCTCTATCAAAAGGAAGGCTTATCTCTCCGAGCTGAATGCACACATCATAAAGAGGTTTCTGAGAATGCTTCTCCCTGGTTTATAAGTGAAGATATTTCCTTTTCCACTATAGGCCTCAAAGCGCTCCAAATGAACACTTGCAGATTCTACAAAAAGAGTGTTTCAAAACAGCTCTTTCAAAGGAAGTGTTCAACTCTGTGAGTTGGATTCATACTACACAAAGCAGTTTCACAGAACGCTTCTGTTTAGTTTTTATGGGAAGATATTCCCGTTTCCAACGAAGGCCTGAAAGGGCTCCAAATATCCACTTGCAAATTCTGCAAAAATAGAGTTTCAAAACTGCTCTGTCAAAAGGAAGGCTTATCTCTCTGAGTTGAATGCAGACATCATAAAGAGGTTTCTGAGAATGCTTCTGCCTGGTTTATATGTGAAGATATTTCCTTTTCCACCGTAGGCCTCAAAGCGCTCCAAATGAACACTTGCAGATTCTACAAAAGGAGTGTTTCATAACTGCTCTAGCAAAGGAAAGGTTCAACTCTGTGAGTTGAACACACACATCACAAAGCAGTTTCTGAGAATGCTTCTGTCCAGTTTTTATTGGAAGATATTCCCGCTTCTAACAAAGGCCTGAAAGAGCTCCAAATATCCACTTGTAGATGCTGCAAAAAGACTCTTTCCAAACTGCTCCATGAAAAGGAAAGTTCAACTCTGTGAGTTGAATGCACACATCATAAAGAAGTTTCAAAGAATGCTTCTGTCTAGGTTTTATGTGAAGATATTTCCTTTTCCACCATAGGCCTCAAAGCGCTCCAAATGAACACTTGCAGATTCTACAAAAAGAGTGTTTCAAAACTGCTCTTTCAAAAGAAGTGTTCAACTCTGTGAGTTGGATTCATACTTCACAAAGCAGTTTCACAGAACGCTTCTGTTTAGTTTTTATGGGAAGATATTCCCGTTTCCAACGAAGGCCTGAAAGGCTCCAAATACCCACTTGCAGATTCTGCAGAAACACAGTTTCAAAACTGCTCTATCAAAAGGAAGGCTTATCTCTCCGAGCTGAATGCACACATCATAAAGAGGTTTCTGAGAATGCTTCTCCCTGGTTTATAAGTGAAGATATTTCCTTTTCCACTATAGGCCTCAAAGCGCTCCAAATGAACACTTGCAGATTCTACAAAAAGAGTGTTTCAAAGCAGCTCTTTCAAAGGAAGTGTTCAACTCTGTGAGTTGGATTCATACTACACAAAGCAGTTTCACAGAACGCTTCTCTTTAGTTTTTATGGGAAGATATTCCCGTTTCCAACGAAGGCCTGAAAGGGCTCCAAATATCCACTTGCAGATTCTGCAAAAATAGAGTTTCAAAACTGCTCTGTTAAAAGGAAGGCTTACCTCTCTGAGTTGAATGCAGACATCATAAAGAGGTTTCTGAGAATGCTTCTGCCTGGTTTATATGTGAAGATATTTCCTTTTCCACCATAGGCCTCAAAGCGCTCCAAATGAACACTTGCAGATTCTACAAAAGGAGTGTTTCATAACTGCTCTAGCAAAGGAAAGGTTCAACTCTGTGAGTTGAACACACACATCACAAAGCAGTTTCTGAGAATCCTTCTGTCCAGTTTTTATTGGAAGATATTCCCGCTTCTAACAAAGGCCTGAAAGAGCTCCAAATATCCACTTGCAGATGCTGCAAAAAGACTCTTTCCAAACTGCTCCATGAAAAGGAAGGTTCAACTCTGTGAGTTGAATGCACACATCATAAAGAAGTTTCAAAGAATGCTTCTGTCTAGGTTTTATGTGAAGATATTTCCTTTTCCACCATAGGCCTCAAAGCGCTCCAAATGAACACTTGCAGATTCTACAAAAAGAGTGTTTCAAAACTGCTCTTTCAAAAGAAGTGTTCAACTCTGTGAGTTGGATTCATACTTCACAAAGCAGTTTCACAGAACGCTTCTGTTTAGTTTTTATGGGAAGATATTCCCGTTTCCAACGAAGGCCTGAAAGGGCTCCAAATATCCACTTGCAGATTCTGCAAAAACACAGTCTCAAAACTGCTCTATCAAAAGGAAGGCTTATCTCTCCGAGTTGAATGCACACATCATAAAGAGGTTTCTGAGAATGCTTCTGCCTGGTTTATAAGTGAAGATATTTCCTTTTCCACCATAGGCCTCAAAGCGCTCCAAATGAACACTTGCAGATTCTACAAAAAGAGTGTTTCAAAACAGCCCTTTCAAAGGAAGTGTTCAACTCTGTGAGTTGGATTCATACTACACAAAGCAGTTTCACAGAACGCTTCTGTTTAGTTTTTAGGGGAAGATATTCCCGTTTCCAACGAAGGCCAGAAAGGGCTCCAAATATCCACTTGCAAATTCTGCAAAAATAGAGTTTCAAAACTGCTCTGTCAAAAGGAAGGCTTATCTCTCTGAGTTGAATGCAGACATCATAAAGAGGTTTCTGAGAATGCTTCTGCCTGGTTTATATGTGAAGATATTTCCTTTTCCACCATAGGCCTCAAGGCGCTCCAAGTGAACACTTGCAGATTCTACAAAAAGAGTGTTTCATAACTGCTCTAGCAAAGGAAAGGTTCAACTCTGTGAGTTGAACACACACATCACAAAGCAGTTTCTGAGAATGCTTCTGTCCAGTTTTTATTGGAAGATATTCCCGCTTCTAACAAAGGCCTGAAAGAGCTCCAAATATCCACTTGTAGATGCTGCAAAAAGACTCTTTCCAAACTGCTCCATGAAAAGGAAGGTTCAACTCTGTGAGTTGAATGCACACATCATAAAGAAGTTTCAAAGAATGCTTCTGTCTAGGTTTTATGTGAAGATATTTCCTTTTCCACCATAGGCCTCAAAGCGCTCCAAATGAACACTTGCAGATTCTACAAAAAGAGTGTTTCAAAACTGCTCTTTCAAAAGAAGTGTTCAACTCAGTGAGTTGGATTCACACTTCACAAAGCAGTTTCACAGAACGCTTCTGTTTAGTTTTTATGGGAAGATATTCCCGTTTCCAACGAAGGCCTGAAAGGGCTCCAAATAAACACTTGCAGATTCTGCAGAAACACAGTTTCAAAACTGCTCTATCAAAAGGAAGGCTTATCTCTCCGAGCTGAATACACACATCATAAAGTGGTTTCTGAGAATGCTTCTCGCTGGTTTATAAGTGAAGATATTTCCTTTTCCACTATAGGCCTCAAAGCGCTCCAAATGAACACTTGCAGATTCTACAAAAAGAGTGTTTCAAAACAGCTCTTTCAAAGGAAGTGTTCAACTCTGTGAGTTGGATTCATACTACACAAAGCAGTTTCACAGAACGCTTCTCTTTAGTTTTTATGGGAAGATATTCCCGTTTCCAACGAAGGCCTGAAAGGGCTCCAAATATCCACTTGCAGATTCTGCAAAAATAGAGTTTCAAAACTGCTCTGTTAAAAGGAAGGCTTATCTCTCTGAGTTGAATGCAGACATCATAAACAGGTTTCTGAGAATGCTTCTGCCTGGTTTATATGTGAAGATATTTCCTTTTCCACCATAGGCCTCAAAGCGCTCCAAATGAACACTTGCAGATTCTACAAAAGGAGTGTTTCATAACTGCTCTAGCAAAGGAAAGGTTCAACTCTGTGAGTTGAACACACACATCACAAAGCAGTTTCTGAGAATGCTTCTGTCCAGTTTTTATTGGAAGATATTCCCGCTTCTAACAAAGGCCTGAAAGAGCTCCAAATATCCACTTGCAGATGCTGCAAAAAGACTCTTTCCAAACTGCTCCATGAAAAGGAAGGTTCAACTCTGTGAGATGAATGCACACATCATAAAGAAGTTTCAAAGAATGCTTCTGTCTAGGTTTTATGTGAAGATATTTCCTTTTCCACCATAGGCCTCAAAGCGCTCCAAATGAACACTTGCAGATTCTACAAAAAGAGTGTTTCAAAACTGCTCTTTCAAAAGAAGTGTTCAACTCTGTGAGTTGGATTCATACTTCACAAAGCAGTTTCACAGAACGCTTCTGTTTAGTTTTTATGGGAAGATATTCCCGTTTCCAACGAAGGCCTGAAAGGGCTCCAAATAACCACTTGCAGATTCTGCAGAAACACAGTTTCAAAACTGCTCTATCAAAAGGAAGGCTTATCTCTCCGAGCTGAATGCACACATCATAAAGTGGTTTCTGAGAATGCTTCTCGCTGGTTTATAAGTGAAGATATTTCCTTTTCCACTATAGGCCTCAAAGCGCTCCAAATGAACACTTGCAGATTCTACAAAAAGAGTGTTTCAAAACAGCTCTTTCAAAGGAAGTGTTCAACTCTGTGAGTTGGATTCATACTACACAAAGCAGTTTCACAGAACGCTTCTCTTTAGTTTTTATGGGAAGATATTCCCGTTTCCAACGAAGGCCTGAAAGGGCTCCAAATATCCACTTGCAGATTCTGCAAAAATAGAGTTTCAAAACTGCTCTGTTAAAAGGAAGGCTTATCTCTCTGAGTTGAATGCAGACATCATAAAGAGGTTTCTGAGAATGCTTCTGCCTGGTTTATATGTGAAGATATTTCCTTTTCCACCATAGGCCTCAAAGCGCTCCAAATGAACACTTGCAGATTCTACAAAAGGAGTGTTTCATAACTGCTCTAGCAAAGGAAAGGTTCAACTCTGTGAGTTGAACACACACATCACAAAGCAGTTTCTGAGAATGCTTCTGTCCAGTTTTTATTGGAAGATATTCCCGCTTCTAACAAAGGCCTGAAAGAGCTCCAAATATCCACTTGCAGATGCTGCAAAAAGACTCTTTCCAAACTGCTCCATGAAAAGGAAGGTTCAACTCTGTGAGATGAATGCACACATCATAAAGAAGTTTCAAAGAATGCTTCTGTCTAGGTTTTATGTGAAGATATTTCCTTTTCCACCATAGGCCTCAAAGTGCTCCAAATGAACACTTGCAGATTCTACAAAAAGAGTGTTTCAAAACTGCTCTTTCAAAAGAAGTGTTCAACTCTGTGAGTTGGATTCATACTTCACAAAGCAGTTTCACAGAACGCTTCTGTTTAGTATTTATGGGAAGATATTCCCGTTTCCAACGAAGGCCTGAAAGGACTCCAAATATCCACTTGCAGATTCTGCAAAAACACAGTTTCAAAACTGCTCTATCAAAAGGAAGGCTTATCTCTCCGAGTTGAATGCACACATCATAAAGAGGTTTCTGAGAATGCTTCTCCCTGGTTTATAAGTGAAGATATTTCCTTTTCCACTATAGGTCTCAAAGCGCTCCAAATGAACACTTGCAGATTCTACAAAAAGAGTGTTTCAAAACAGCTCTTTCAAAGGAAGTGTTCAACTCTGTGAGTTGGATTCATACTACACAAAGCAGTTTCACAGAACGCTTCTCTTTAGTTTTTATGGGAAGATATTCCCGTTTCCAACGAAGGCCTGAAAGGGCTCCAAATATCCACTTGCAGATTCTGCAAAAATAGAGTTTCAAAACTGCTCTGTTAAAAGGAAGGCTTATCACTCTGAGTTGAATGCAGACATCATAAAGAGGTTTCTGAGAATGCTTCTGCCTGGTTTATATGTGAAGATATTTCCTTTTCCACCATAGGCCTCAAAGCGCTCCAAATGAACACTTGCAGATTCTACAAAAGGAGTGTTTCATAACTGCTCTAGCAAAGGAAAGGTTCAACTCTGTGAGTTGAACACACACATCACAAAGCAGTTTCTGAGAATGCTTCTGTCCAGTTTTTATTGGAAGATATTCCCGCTTCTAACAAAGGCCTGAAAGAGCTCCAAATATCCACTTGTAGATGCTGCAAAAAGACTCTTTCCAAACTGCTCCATGAAAAGGAAAGTTCAACTCTGTGAGTTGAATGCACACATCATAAAGAAGTTTCAAAGAATGCTTCTGTCTAGGTTTTATGTGAAGATATTTCCTTTTCCACCATAGGCCTCAAAGCGCTCCAAATGAACACTTGCAGATTCTACAAAAAGAGTGTTTCAAAACTGCTCTTTCAAAAGAAGTGTTCAACTCTGTGAGTTGGATTCATACTTCACAAAGCAGTTTCACAGAACGCTTCTGTTTAGTTTTTATGGGAAGATATTCCCGTTTCCAACGAAGGCCTGAAAGGCTCCAAATAACCACTTGCAGATTCTGCAGAAACACAGTTTCAAAACTGCTCTATCAAAAGGAAGGCTTATCTCTCCGAGCTGAATGCACACATCATAAAGAGGTTTCTGAGAATGCTTCTCCCTGGTTTATAAGTGAAGATATTTCCTTTTCCACTATAGGCCTCAAAGCGCTCCAAATGAACACTTGCAGATTCTACAAAAAGAGTGTTTCAAAACAGCTCTTTCAAAGGAAGTGTTCAACTCTGTGAGTTGGATTCATACTACACAAAGCAGTTTCACAGAACGCTTCTCTTTAGTTTTTATGGGAAGATATTCCCGTTTCCAACGAAGGCCTGAAAGGGCTCCAAATATCCACTTGCAGATTCTGCAAAAATAGAGTTTCAAAACTGCTCTGTTAAAAGGAAGGCTTATCTCTCTGAGTTGAATGCAGACATCATAAAGAGGTTTCTGAGAATGCTTCTGCCTGGTTTATATGTGAAGATATTTCCTTTTCCACCATAGGCCTCAAAGCGCTCCAAATGAACACTTGCAGATTCTACAAAAGGAGTGTTTCATAACTGCTCTAGCAAAGGAAAGGTTCAACTCTGTGAGTTGAACACACACATCACAAAGCAGTTTCTGAGAATGCTTCTGTCCAGTTTTTATTGGAAGATATTCCCGCTTCTAACAAAGGCCTGAAAGAGCTCCAAATATCCACTTGTAGATGCTGCAAAAAGACTCTTTCCAAACTGCTCCATGAAAAGGAAAGTTCAACTCTGTGAGTTGAATGCACACATCATAAAGAAGTTTCAAAGAATGCTTCTGTCTAGGTTTTATGTGAAGATATTTCCTTTTCCACCATAGGCCTCAAAGCGCTCCAAATGAGCACTTGCAGATTCTACAAAAAGAGTGTTTCAAAACTGCTCTTTCAAAAGAAGTGTTCAACTCTGTGAGTTGGATTCATACTTCACAAAGCAGTTTCACAGAACGCTTCTGTTTAGTATTTATGGGAAGATATTCCCGTTTCCAACGAAGGCCTGAAAGGGCTCCAAATAACCACTTGCAGATTCTGCAGAAACACAGTTTCAAAACTGCTCTATCAAAAGGAAGGCTGATCTCTCCGAGCTGAATGCACACATCATAAAGAGGTTTCTGAGAATGCTTCTCCCTGGTTTATAAGTGAAGATATTTCCTTTTCCACTATAGGCCTCAAAGCGCTCCAAATGAACACTTGCAGATTCTACAAAAAGAGTGTTTCAAAACAGCTCTTTCAAAGGAAGTGTTCAACTCTGTGAGTTGGATTCATACTACACAAAGCAGTTTCACAGAACGCTTCTCTTTAGTTTTTATGGGAAGATATTCCCGTTTCCAACGAAGGCCTGAAAGGGCTCCAAATATCCACTTGCAGATTCTGCAAAAATAGAGTTTCAAAACTGCTCTGTTAAAAGGAAGGCTTATCTCTCTGAGTTGAATGCAGACATCATAAAGAGGTTTCTGAGAATGCTTCTGCCTGGTTTATATGTGAAGATATTTCCTTTTCCACCATAGGCCTCAAAGCGCTCCAAATGAACACTTGCAGATTCTACAAAAGGAGTGTTTCATAACTGCTCTAGCAAAGGAAAGGTTCAACTCTGTGAGTTGAACACACACATCACAAAGCAGTTTCTGAGAATGCTTCTGTCCAGTTTTTATTGGAAGATATTCCCGCTTCTAACAAAGGCCTGAAAGAGCTCCAAATATCCACTTGCAGATGCTGCAAAAAGACTCTTTCCAAACTGCTCCATGAAAAGGAAGGTTCAACTCTGTGAGTTGAATGCACACATCATAAAGAAGTTTCAAACAATGCTTCTGTCTAGGTTTTATGTGAAGATATTTCCTTTTCCACCATAGGCCTCAAAGCGCTCCAAATGAACACTTGCAGATTCTACAAAAAGAGTGTTTCAAAACTGCTCTTTCAAAAGAAGTGTTCAACTCTGTGAGTTGGATTCATACTTCACAAAGCAGTTTCACAGAACGCTTCTGTTTAGTTTTTATGGGAAGATATTCCCGTTTCCAACGAAGGCCTGAAAGGGCTCCAAATATCCACTTGCAGATTCTGCAAAAACACAGTTTCAAAACTGCTCTATCAAAAGGAAGGCTTATCTCTCCGAGTTGAATGCACACATCATAAAGAGGTTTCTGAGAATGCTTCTGCCTGGTTTATAAGTGAAGATATTTCCTTTTCCACCATAGGCCTCAAAGCGCTCCAAATGAACACTTGCAGATTCTACAAAAAGAGTGTTTCAAAACAGCCCTTTCAAAGGAAGTGTTCAACTCTGTGAGTTGGATTCATACTACACAAAGAAGTTTCACAGAACGCTTCTGTTTAGTTTTTATGGGAAGATATTCCCGTTTCCAACGAAGGCCAGAAAGGGCTCCAAATATCCACTTGCAAATTCTGCAAAAATAGAGTTTCAAAACTGCTCTGTCAAAAGGAAGGCTTATCTCTCTGAGTTGAATGCAGACATCATAAAGAGGTTTCTGAGAATGCTTCTGCCTGGTTTATATGTGAAGACATTTCCTTTTCCACCATAGGCCTCAAGGCGCTCCAAATGAACACTTGCAGATTCTACAAAAAGAGTGTTTCATAACTGCTCTAGCAAAGGAAAGGTTCAACTCTGTGAGTTGAACACACACATCACAAAGCAGTTTCTGAGAATGCTTCTGTCCAGTTTTTATTGGAAGATATTCCCGCTTCTAACAAAGGCCTGAAAGAGCTCCAAATATCCACTTGTAGATGCTGCAAAAAGACTCTTTCCAAACTGCTCCATGAAAAGGAAGGTTCAACTCTGTGAGTTGAATGCACACATCATAAAGAAGTTTCAAAGAATGCTTCTGTCTAGGTTTTATGTGAAGATATTTCCTTTTCCACCATAGGCCTCAAAGCGCTCCAAATGAACACTTGCAGATTCTACAAAAAGAGTGTTTCAAAACTGCTCTTTCAAAAGAAGTGTTCAACTCTGTGAGTTGGATTCACACTTCACAAAGCAGTTTCACAGAACGCTTCTGTTTAGTTTTTATGGGAAGATATTCCCGTTTCCAACGAAGGCCTGAAAGGGCTCCAAATAACCACTTGCAGATTCTGCAGAAACACAGTTTCAAAACTGCTCTATCAAAAGGAAGGCTTATCTCTCCGAGCTGAATGCACACATCATAAAGTGGTTTCTGAGAATGCTTCTCGCTGGTTTATAAGTGAAGATATTTCCTTTTCCACTATAGGCCTCAAAGCGCTCCAAATGAACACTTGCAGATTCTACAAAAAGAGTGTTTCAAAACAGCTCTTTCAAAGGAAGTGTTCAACTCTGTGAGTTGGATTCATACTACACAAAGCAGTTTCACAGAACGCTTCTCTTTAGTTTTTATGGGAAGATATTCCCGTTTCCAACGAAGGCCTGAAAGGGCTCCAAATATCCACTTGCAGATTCTGCAAAAATAGAGTTTCAAAACTGCTCTGTGAAAAGGAAGGCTTATCTCTCTGAGTTGAATGCAGACATCATAAAGAGGTTTCTGAGAATGCTTCTGCCTGGTTTATATGTGAAGATATTTCCTTTTCCACCATAGGCCTCAAAGCGCTCCAAATGAACACTTGCAGATTCTACAAAAGGAGTGTTTCATAACTGCTCTAGCAAAGGAAAGGTTCAACTCTGTGAGTTGAACACACACATCACAAAGCAGTTTCTGAGAATGCTTCTGTCCAGTTTTTATTGGAAGATATTCCCGCTTCTAACAAAGGCCTGAAAGAGCTCCAAATATCCTCTTGCAGATGCTGCAAAAGGACTCTTTCCAAACTGCTCCATGAAAAGGAAGGTTCAACTCTGTGAGATGAATGCACACATCATAAAGAAGTTTCAAAGAATGCTTCTGTCTAGGTTTTATGTGAAGATATTTCCTTTTCCACCATAGGCCTCAAAGCGCTCCAAATGAACACTTGCAGATTCTACAAAAAGAGTGTTTCAAAACTGCTCTTTCAAAAGAAGTGTTCAACTCTGTGAGTTGGATTCATACTTCACAAAGCAGTTTCACAGAACGCTTCTGTTTAGTATTTATGGGAAGATATTCCCGTTTCCAACGAAGGCCTGAAAGGACTCCAAATATCCACTTGCAGATTCTGCAAAAACACAGTTTCAAAACTGCTCTATCAAAAGGAAGGCTTATCTCTCCGAGTTGAATGCACACATCATAAAGAGGTTTCTGAGAATGCTTCTGCCTGGTTTATAAGTGAAGATATTTCCTTTTCCACCATAGGCCTCAAAGCGCTCCAAATGAACACTTGCAGATTCTACAAAAAGAGTGTTTCAAAACAGCTCTTTCAAAGGAAGTGTTCAACTCTGTGAGTTGGATTCATACTACACAAAGCGGTTTCACAGAACGCTTCTGTTTAGTTTTTATGGGAAGATATTCCCGTTTCCAACGAAGGCCTGAAAGGGCTCCAAATATCCACTTGCAAATTCTGCAAAAATAGAGTTTCAAAACTGCTCTATCAAAAGGAAGGCTTATCTCTCTGAGTTGAATGCAGACATCATAAAGAGGTTTCTGAGAATGCTTCTGCCTGGTTTATATGTGAAGATATTTCCTTTTCCACCATAGGCCTCAAGGCGCTCCAAATGAACACTAGCAGATTCTACAAAAAGAGTGTTTCATAACTGCTCTAGCAAAGGAAATGTTCAACTCTGTGAGTTGAACACACACATCACAAAGCAGTTTCTGAGAATGCTTCTGTCCAGTTTTTATTGGAAGATATTCCCGCTTCTAACAAAGGCCTGAAAGAGCTCCAAATATCCACTTGTAGATGCTGCAAAAAGACTCTTTCCAAACTGCTCCATGAAAAGGAAGGTTCAACTCTGTGAGTTGAATGCAAACATCATAAAGAAGTTTCAAAGAATGCTTCTGTCTAGGTTTTATGTGAAGATATTTCCTTTTCCACCATAGGCCTCAAAGCGCTCCAAATGAACACTTGCAGATTCTACAAAAAGAGTGTTTCAAAACTGCTCTTTCAAAAGAAGTGTTCAACTCTGTGAGTTGGATTCATACTTCACAAAGCAGTTTCACAGAACGCTTCGGTTTAGTTTTTATGGGAAGATATTCCCGTTTCCAACGAAGGCCTGAAAGGGCTCCAAATAACCACTTGCAGATTCTGGAGAAACACAGTTTCAAAACTGCTCTATCAAAAGGAAGGCTTATCTCTCCGAGCTGAATGCACACATCATAAAGAGGTTTCTGAGAATGCTTCTCGCTGGTTTATAAGTGAAGATATTTCCTTTTCCACTATAGGCCTCAAAGCGCTCCAAATGAACACTTGCAGATTCTACAAAAAGAGTGTTTCAAAACAGCTCTTTCAAAGGAAGTGTTCAACTCTGTGAGTTGGATTCATACTACACAAAGCAGTTTCACAGAACGCTTCTCTTTAGTTTTTATGGGAAGATATTCCCGTTTCCAACGAAGGCCGGAAAGGGCTCCAAATATCCACTTGCAGATTCTGCAAAAATAGAGTTTCAAAACTGCTCTGTTAAAAGGAAGGCTTATCTCTCTGAGTTGAATGCAGACATCATAAAGAGGTTTCTGAGAATGCTTCTGCCTGGTTTATATGTGAAGATATTTCCTTTTCCACCATAGGCTTCAAAGCGCTCCAAATGAACACTTGCAGATTCTACAAAAGGAGTGTTTCATAACTACTCTAGCAATGGAAAGGTTCAACTCTGTGAGTTGAACACACACATCACAAAGCAGTTTCTGAGAATGCTTCTGTCCAGTTTTTATTGGAAGATATTCCCGCTTCTAACAAAGGCCTGAAAGAGCTCCAAATATCCACTTGCAGATGCTGCAAAAAGACTCTTTCCAAACTGCTCCATGAAAAGGAAGGTTCAACTCTGTGAGTTGAATGCACACATCATAAAGAAGTTTCAAAGAATGCTTCTGTCTAGGTTTTATGTGAAGATATTTCCTTTTCCACCATAGGCCTCAAAGCGCTCCAAATGAAAACTTGCAGATTCTACAAAAAGAGTGTTTCAAAACTGCTCTTTCAAAAGAAGTGTTCAACTCTGTGAGTTGGATTCATACCTCACAAAGCAGTTTCACAGAACGCTTCTGTTTAGTATTTATGGGAATATATTCCCGTTTCCAACGAAGGCCTGAAAGGACTCCAAATATCCACTTGCAGATTCTGCAGAAACACAGTTTCAAAACTGCTCTATCAAAAGGAAGGCTTATCTCTCCGAGCTGAATGCACACATCATAAAGAGGTTTCTGAGAATGCTTCTCCCTGGTTTATAAGTGAAGATATTTCCTTTTCCACTGTAGGCCTCAAAGCGCTCCAAATGAACACTTGCAGATTCTACAAAAAGAGTGTTTCAAAACAGCTCTTTCAAAGGAAGTGTTCAACTCTGTGAGTTGGATTCATACTACACAAAGCAGTTTCACAGAACGCTTCTCTTTAGTTTTTATGGGAAGATATTCCCGTTTCCAACGAAGGCCTGAAAGGGCTCCAAATATCCACTTGCAAATTCTGCAAAAATAGAGTTTCAAAACTGCTCTGTCAAAAGGAAGGCTTATCTCTCTGAGTTGAATGCAGACATCATAAAGAGGTTTCTGAGAATGCTTCTGCCTGGTTTATATGTGAAGATATTTCCTTTTCCACCATAGGCCTCAAGGCGCTCCAAATGAACACTTGCAGATTCTACAAAAAGAGTGTTTCATAACTGCTCTAGCAAAGGAAAGGTTCAACTCTGTGAGTTGAACACACACATCACAAAGCAGTTTCTGAGAATGCTTCTGTCCAGTTTTTATTGGAAGATATTCCCGCTTCTAACAAAGGCCTGAAAGAGCTCCAAATATCCACTTGCAGATGCTGCAAAAAGACTCTTTCCAAACTGCTCCATGAAAAGGAAGGTTCAACTCTGTGAGATGAATGCACACATCATAAAGAAGTTTCAAAGAATGCTTCTGTCTAGGTTTTATGTGAAGATATTTCCTTTTCCACCATAGGCCTCAAAGCGCTCCAAATGAACACTTGCAGATTCTACAAAAAGAGTGTTTCAAAACTGCTCTTTCAAAAGAAGTGTTCAACTCTGTGAGTTGGATTCATACTTCACAAAGCAGTTTCACAGAACGCTTCTGTTTAGTATTTATGGGAAGATATTCCCGTTTCCAACGAAGGCCTGAAAGGACTCCAAATATCCACTTGCAGATTCTGCAAAAACACAGTTTCAAAACTGCTCTATCAAAAGGAAGGCTTATCTCTCCGAGTTGAATGCACACATCATAAAGAGGTTTCTGAGAATGCTTCTGCCTGGTTTATAAGTGAAGATATTTCCTTTTCCACCATAGGCCTCAAAGCGCTCCAAATGAACACTTGCAGATTCTACAAAAAGAGTGTTTCAAAACAGCTCTTTCAAAGGAAGTGTTCAACTCTGTGAGTTGGATTCATACTACACAAAGCAGTTTCACAGAACGCTTCTGTTTAGTTTTTATGGGAAGATATTCCCGTTTCCAACGAAGGCCTGAAAGGGCTCCAAATATCCACTTGCAAATTCTGCAAAAATAGAGTTTCAAAACTGCTCTATCAAAAGCAAGGCTTATCTCTCTGAGTTGAATGCAGACATCATAAAGAGGTTTCTGAGAATGCTTCTGCCTGGTTTATATGTGAAGATATTTCCTTTTCCACCATAGGCCTCAAGGCGCTCCAAATGAACACTAGCAGATTCTACAAAAAGAGTGTTTCATAACTGCTCTAGCAAAGGAAAGGTTCAACTCTGTGAGTTGAACACACACATCACAAAGCAGTTTCTGAGAATGCTTCTGTCCAGTTTTTATTGGAAGATATTCCCGCTTCTAACAAAGGCCTGAAAGAGCTCCAAATATCCACTTGTAGATGCTGCAAAAAGACTCTTTCCAAACTGCTCCATGAAAAGGAAGGTTCAACTCTGTGAGTTGAATGCACACATCATAAAGAAGTTTCAAAGAATGCTTCTGTCTAGGTTTTATGTGAAGATATTTCCTTTTCCACCATAGGCCTCAAAGCGCTCCAAATGAACACTTGCAGATTCTACAAAAAGAGTGTTTCAAAACTGCTCTTTCAAAAGAAGTGTTCAACTCTGTGAGTTGGATTCATACTTCACAAAGCAGTTTCACAGAACGCTTCTGTTTAGTTTTTATGGGAAGATATTCCCGTTTCCAACGAAGGCCTGAAAGGCTCCAAATAACCACTTGCAGATTCTGCAGAAACACAGTTTCAAAACTGCTCTATCAAAAGGAAGGCTTATCTCTCCGAGCTGAATGCACACATCATAAAGAGGTTTCTGAGAATGCTTCTCCCTGGTTTATAAGTGAAGATATTTCCTTTTCCACTATAGGCCTCAAAGCGCTCCAAATGAACACTTGCAGATTCTACAAAAAGAGTGTTTCAAAACAGCTCTTTCAAAGGAAGTGTTCAACTCTGTGAGTTGGATTCATACTACACAAAGCAGTTTCACAGAACGCTTCTGTTTAGTTTTTATGGGAAGATATTCCCGTTTCCAACGAAGGCCTGAAAGGGCTCCAAATATCCACTTGCAAATTCTGCAAAAATAGAGTTTCAAAACTGCTCTATCAAAAGGAAGGCTTATCTCTCTGAGTTGAATGCAGACATCATAAAGAGGTTTCTGAGAATGCTTCTGCCTGGTTTATATGTGAAGATATTTCCTTTTCCACCATAGGCCTCAAGGCGCTCCAAATGAACACTAGCAGATTCTACAAAAAGAGTGTTTCATAACTGCTCTAGCAAAGGAAAGGTTCAACTCTGTGAGTTGAACACACACATCACAAAGCAGTTTCTGAGAATGCTTCTGTCCAGTTTTTATTGGAAGATATTCCCGCTTCTAACAAAGGCCTGAAAGAGCTCCAAATATCCACTTGTAGATGCTGCAAAAAGACTCTTTCCAAACTGCTCCATGAAAAGGAAGGTTCAACTCTGTGAGTTGAATGCACACATCATAAAGAAGTTTCAAAGAATGCTTCTGTCTAGGTTTTATGTGAAGATATTTCCTTTTCCACCATAGGCCTCAAAGCGCTCCAAATGAACACTTGCAGATTCTACAAAAAGAGTGTTTCAAAACTGCTCTTTCAAAAGAAGTGTTCAACTCTGTGAGTTGGATTCATACTTCACAAAGCAGTTTCACAGAACGCTTCTGTTTAGTTTTTATGGGAAGATATTCCCGTTTCCAACGAAGGCCTGAAAGGCTCCAAATGACCACTTGCAGATTCTGCAGAAACACAGTTTCAAAACTGCTCTATCAAAAGGAAGGCTTATCTCTCCGAGCTGAATGCACACATCATAAAGAGGTTTCTGAGAATGCTTCTCCCTGGTTTATAAGTGAAGATATTTCCTTTTCCACTATAGGCCTCAAAGCGCTCCAAATGAACACTTGCAGATTCTACAAAAAGAGTGTTTCAAAACAGCTCTTTCAAAGGAAGTGTTCAACTCTGTGAGTTGGATTCATACTACACAAAGCAGTTTCACAGAACGCTTCTCTTTAGTTTTTATGGGAAGATATTCCCGTTTCCAACGAAGGCCTGAAAGGGCTCCAAATATCCACTTGCAGATTCTGCAAAAATAGAGTTTCAAAACTGCTCTGTTAAAAGGAAGGCTTATCTCTCTGAGTTGAATGCAGACATCATAAAGAGGTTTCTGAGAATGCTTCTGCCTGGTTTATATGTGAAGATATTTCCTTTTCCACCATAGGCCTCAAAGCGCTCCAAATGAACACTTGCAGATTCTACAAAAGGAGTGTTTCATAACTGCTCTAGCAAAGGAAAGCTTCAACTCTGTGAGTTGAACACACACATCACAAAGCAGTTTCTGAGAATGCTTCTGTCCAGTTTTTATTGGAAGATATTCCCGCTTCTAACAAAGGCCTGAAAGAGCTCCAAATATCCACTTGCAGATGCTGCAAAAAGACTCTTTCCAAACTGCTCCATGAAAAGGAAGGTTCAACTCTGTGAGTTGAATGCACACATCATAAAGAAGTTTCAAAGAATGCTTCTGTCTAGGTTTTATGTGAAGATATTTCCTTTTCCACCATAGGCCTCAAAGCGCTCCAAATGAACACTTGCAGATTCTACAAAAAGAGTGTTTCAAAACTGCTCTTTCAAAAGAAGTGTTCAACTCTGTGAGTTGGATTCATACTTCACAAAGCAGTTTCACAGAACGCTTCTGTTTAGTTTTTATGGGAAGATAGTCCCGTTTCCAACGAAGGCCTGAAAGGGCTCCAAATATCCACTTGCAGATCCTGCAAAAACACAGTTTCAAAACTGCTCTATCAAAAGGAAGGCTTATCTCTCCGAGTTGAATGCACACATCATAAAGAGGTTTCTGAGAATGCTTCTGCCTGGTTTATAAGTGAAGATATTTCCTTTTCCACCATAGGCCTCAAAGCGCTCCAAATGAACACTTGCAGATTCTACAAAAAGAGTGTTTCAAAACAGCCCTTTCAAAGGAAGTGTTCAACTCTGTGAGTTGGATTCATACTACACAAAGCAGTTTCACAGAACGCTTCTGTTTAGTTTTTATGGGAAGATATTCCCGTTTCCAACGAAGGCCAGAAAGGGCTCCAAATATCCACTTGCAAATTCTGCAAAAATAGAGTTTCAAAACTGCTCTGTCAAAAGGAAGGCTTATCTCTCTGAGTTGAATGCAGACATCATAAAGAGGTTTCTGAGAATGCTTCTGCCTGGTTTATATGTGAAGATATTTCCTTTTCCACCATAGGCCTCAAGGCGCTCCAAATGAACACTTGCAGATTCTACAAAAAGAGTGTTTCATAACTGCTCTAGCAAAGGAAAGGTTCAACTCTGTGAGTTGAACACACACATCACAAAGCAGTTTCTGAGAATGCTTCTGTCCAGTTTTTATTGGAAGATATTCCCGCTTCTAACAAAGGCCTGAAAGAGCTCCAAATATCCACTTGTAGATGCTGCAAAAAGACTCTTTCCAAACTGCTCCATGAAAAGGAAGGTTCAACTCTGTGAGTTGAATGCACACATCATAAAGAAGTTTCAAAGAATGCTTCTGTCTAGGTTTTATGTGAAGATATTTCCTTTTCCACCATAGGCCTCAAAGCGCTCCAAATGAACACTTGCAGATTCTACAAAAAGAGTGTTTCAAAACTGCTCTTTCAAAAGAAGTGTTCAACTCTGTGAGTTGGATTCACACTTCACAAAGCAGTTTCACAGAACGCTTCTGTTTAGTTTTTATGGGAAGATATTCCCGTTTCCAACGAAGGCCTGAAAGGGCTCCAAATAACCACTTGCAGATTCTGCAGAAACACAGTTTCAAAACTGCTCTATCAAAAGGAAGGCTTATCTCTCCGAGCTGAATGCACACATCATAAAGTGGTTTCTGAGAATGCTTCTGCCTGGTTTATAAGTGAAGATATTTCCTTTTCCACTATAGGCCTCAAAGCGCTCCAAATGAACACTTGCAGATTCTACAAAAAGAGTGTTTCAAAACAGCTCTTTCAAAGGAAGTGTTCAACTCTGTGAGTTGGATTCATACTACACAAAGCAGTTTCACAGAACGCTTCTCTTTAGTTTTTATGGGAAGATATTCCCGTTTCCAACGAAGGCCTGAAAGGGCTCCAAATATCCACTTGCAGATTCTGCAAAAATAGAGTTTCAAAACTGCTCTGTTAAAAGGAAGGCTTATCTCTCTGAGTTGAATGCAGACATCATAAAGAGGTTTCTGAGAATGCTTCTGCCTGGTTTATATGTGAAGATATTTCCTTTTCCACCATAGGCCTCAAAGCGCTCCAAATGAACACTTGCAGATTCTACAAAAGGAGTGTTTCATAACTGCTCTAGCAAAGGAAAGGTTCAACTCTGTGAGTTGAACACACACATCACAAAGCAGTTTCTGAGAATGCTTCTGTCCAGTTTTTATTGGAAGATATTCCCGCTTCTAACAAAGGCCTGAAAGAGCTCCAAATATCCACTTGCAGATGCTGCAAAAAGACTCTTTCCAAACTGCTCCATGAAAAGGAAGGTTCAACTCTGTGAGATGAATGCACACATCATAAAGAAGTTTCAAAGAATGCTTCTGTCTAGGTTTTATGTGAAGATGTTTCCTTTTCCACCATAGGCCTCAAAGCGCTCCAAATGAACACTTGCAGATTCTACAAAAAGAGTGTTTCAAAACTGCTCTTTCAAAAGAAGTGTTCAACTCTGTGAGTTGGATTCATACTTCACAAAGCAGTTTCACAGAACGCTTCTGTTTAGTATTTATGGGAAGATATTCCCGTTTCCAACGAAGGCCTGAAAGGACTCCAAATATCCACTTGCAGATTCTGCAAAAACACAGTTTCAAAACTGCTCTATGAAAAGGAAGGCTTATCTCTCCGAGTTGAATGCACACATCATAAAGAGGTTTCTGAGAATGCTTCTGCCTGGTTTATAAGTGAAGATATTTCCTTTTCCACCATAGGCCTCAAAGCGCTCCAAATGAACACTTGCAGATTCTACAAAAAGAGTGTTTCAAAACAGCTCTTTCAAAGGAAGTGTTCAACTCTGTGAGTTGGATTCATACTACACAAAGCAGTTTCACAGAACGCTTCTGTTTAGTTTTTATGGGAAGACATTCCCGTTTCCAACGAAGGCCTGAAAGGGCTCCAAATATCCACTTGCAAATTCTGCAAAAATAGAGTTTCAAAACTGCTCTATCAAAAGGAAGGCTTATCTCTCTGAGTTGAATGCAGACATCATAAAGAGGTTTCTGAGAATGCTTCTGCCTGGTTTATATGTGAAGATATTTCCTTTTCCACCATAGGCCTCAAGGCGCTCCAAATGAACACTAGCAGATTCTACAAAAAGAGTGTTTCATAACTGCTCTAGCAAAGGAAAGGTTCAACTCTGTGAGTTGAACACACACATCACAAAGCAGTTTCTGAGAATGCTTCTGTCCAGTTTTTATTGGAAGATATTCCCGCTTCTAACAAAGGCCTGAAACAGCTCCAAATATCCACTTGTAGATGCTGCAAAAAGACTCTTTCCAAACTGCTCCATGAAAAGGAAGGTTCAACTCTGTGAGTTGAATGCACACATCATAAAGAAGTTTCAAAGAATGCTTCTGTCTAGGTTTTATGTGAAGATATTTCCTTTTCCACCATAGGCCTCAAAGCGCTCCAAATGAACACTTGCAGATTCTACAAAAAGAGTGTTTCAAAACTGCTCTTTCAAAAGAAGTGTTCAACTCTGTGAGTTGGATTCATACTTCACAAAGCAGTTTCACAGAACGCTTCTGTTTAGTTTTTATGGGAAGATAGTCCCGTTTCCAACGAAGGCCTGAAAGGGCTCCAAATATCCACTTGCAGATCCTGCAAAAACACAGTTTCAAAACTGCTCTATCAAAAGGAAGGCTTATCTCTCCGAGTTGAATGCACACATCATAAAGAGGTTTCTGAGAATGCTTCTGCCTGGTTTATAAGTGAAGATATTTCCTTTTCCACCATAGGCCTCAAAGCGCTCCAAATGAACACTTGCAGATTCTACAAAAAGAGTGTTTCAAAACAGCCCTTTCAAAGGAAGTGTTCAACTCTGTGAGTTGGATTCATACTACACAAAGCAGTTTCACAGAACGCTTCTGTTTAGTTTTTATGGGAAGATATTCCCGTTTCCAACGAAGGCCAGAAAGGGCTCCAAATATCCACTTGCAAATTCTGCAAAAATAGAGTTTCAAAACTGCTCTGTCAAAAGGAAGGCTTATCTCTCTGAGTTGAATGCAGACATCATAAAGAGGTTTCTGAGAATGCTTCTGCCTGGTTTATATGTGAAGATATTTCCTTTTCCACCATAGGCCTCAAGGCGCTCCAAATGAACACTTGCAGATTCTACAAAAAGAGTGTTTCATAACTGCTCTAGCAAAGGAAAGGTTCAACTCTGTGAGTTGAACACACACATCACAAAGCAGTTTCTGAGAATGCTTCTGTCCAGTTTTTATTGGAAGATATTCCCGCTTCTAACAAAGGCCTGAAAGAGCTCCAAATATCCACTTGTAGATGCTGCAAAAAGACTCTTTCCAAACTGCTCCATGAAAAGGAAGGTTCAACTCTGTGAGTTGAATGCACACATCATAAAGAAGTTTCAAAGAATGCTTCTGTCTAGGTTTTATGTGAAGATATTTCCTTTTCCACCATAGGCCTCAAAGCGCTCCAAATGAACACTTGCAGATTCTACAAAAAGAGTGTTTCAAAACTGCTCTTTCAAAAGAAGTGTTCAACTCTGTGAGTTGGATTCACACTTCACAAAGCAGTTTCACAGAACGCTTCTGTTTAGTTTTTATGGGAAGATATTCCCGTTTCCAACGAAGGCCTGAAAGGGCTCCAAATAACCACTTGCAGATTCTGCAGAAACACAGTTTCAAAACTGCTCTATCAAAAGGAAGGCTTATCTCTCCGAGCTGAATGCACACATCATAAAGTGGTTTCTGAGAATGCTTCTGCCTGGTTTATAAGTGAAGATATTTCCTTTTCCACTATAGGCCTCAAAGCGCTCCAAATGAACACTTGCAGATTCTACAAAAAGAGTGTTTCAAAACAGCTCTTTCAAAGGAAGTGTTCAACTCTGTGAGTTGGATTCATACTACACAAAGCAGTTTCACAGAACGCTTCTCTTTAGTTTTTATGGGAAGATATTCCCGTTTCCAACGAAGGCCTGAAAGGGCTCCAAATATCCACTTGCAGATTCTGCAAAAATAGAGTTTCAAAACTGCTCTGTTAAAAGGAAGGCTTATCTCTCTGAGTTGAATGCAGACATCATAAACAGGTTTCTGAGAATGCTTCTGCCTGGTTTATATGTGAAGATATTTCCTTTTCCACCATAGGCCTCAAAGCGCTCCAAATGAACACTTGCAGATTCTACAAAAGGAGTGTTTCATAACTGCTCTAGCAAAGGAAAGGTTCAACTCTGTGAGTTGAACACACACATCACAAAGCAGTTTCTGAGAATGCTTCTGTCCAGTTTTTATTGGAAGATATTCCCGCTTCTAACAAAGGCCTGAAAGAGCTCCAAATATCCACTTGCAGATGCTGCAAAAAGACTCTTTCCAAACTGCTCCATGAAAAGGAAGGTTCAACTCTGTGAGATGAATGCACACATCATAAAGAAGTTTCAAAGAATGCTTCTGTCTAGGTTTTATGTGAAGATGTTTCCTTTTCCACCATAGGCCTCAAAGCGCTCCAAATGAACACTTGCAGATTCTACAAAAAGAGTGTTTCAAAACTGCTCTTTCAAAAGAAGTGTTCAACTCTGTGAGTTGGATTCATACTTCACAAAGCAGTTTCACAGAACGCTTCTGTTTAGTATTTATGGGAAGATATTCCCGTTTCCAACGAAGGCCTGAAAGGACTCCAAATATCCACTTGCAGATTCTGCAAAAACACAGTTTCAAAACTGCTCTATGAAAAGGAAGGCTTATCTCTCCGAGTTGAATGCACACATCATAAAGAGGTTTCTGAGAATGCTTCTGCCTGGTTTATAAGTGAAGATATTTCCTTTTCCACCATAGGCCTCAAAGCGCTCCAAATGAACACTTGCAGATTCTACAAAAAGAGTGTTTCAAAACAGCTCTTTCAAAGGAAGTGTTCAACTCTGTGAGTTGGATTCATACTACACAAAGCAGTTTCACAGAACGCTTCTGTTTAGTTTTTATGGGAAGACATTCCCGTTTCCAACGAAGGCCTGAAAGGGCTCCAAATATCCACTTGCAAATTCTGCAAAAATAGAGTTTCAAAACTGCTCTATCAAAAGGAAGGCTTATCTCTCTGAGTTGAATGCAGACATCATAAAGAGGTTTCTGAGAATGCTTCTGCCTGGTTTATATGTGAAGATATTTCCTTTTCCACCATAGGCCTCAAGGCGCTCCAAATGAACACTAGCAGATTCTACAAAAAGAGTGTTTCATAACTGCTCTAGCAAAGGAAAGGTTCAACTCTGTGAGTTGAACACACACATCACAAAGCAGTTTCTGAGAATGCTTCTGTCCAGTTTTTATTGGAAGATATTCCCGCTTCTAACAAAGGCCTGAAACAGCTCCAAATATCCACTTGTAGATGCTGCAAAAAGACTCTTTCCAAACTGCTCCATGAAAAGGAAGGTTCAACTCTGTGAGTTGAATGCACACATCATAAAGAAGTTTCAAAGAATGCTTCTGTCTAGGTTTTATGTGAAGATATTTCCTTTTCCACCATAGGCCTCAAAGCGCTCCAAATGAACACTTGCAGATTCTACAAAAAGAGTGTTTCAAAACTGCTCTTTCAAAAGAAGTGTTCAACTCTGTGAGTTGGATTCATACTTCACAAAGCAGTTTCACAGAACGCTTCTGTTTAGTTTTTATGGGAAGATATTCCCGTTTCCAACGAAGGCTTGAAAGGCTCCAAATAACCACTTGCAGATTCTGCAGAAACACAGTTTCAAAACTGCTCTATCAAAAGGAAGGCTTATCTCTCCGAGCTGAATGCACACATCATAAAGAGGTTTCTGAGAATGCTTCTCCCTGGTTTATAAGTGAAGATATTTCCTTTTCCACTATAGGCCTCAAAGCGCTCCAAATGAACACTTGCAGATTCTACAAAAAGAGTGTTTCAAAACAGCTCTTTCAAAGGAAGTGTTCAACTCTGTGAGTTGGATTCATACTACACAAAGCAGTTTCACAGAACGCTTCTGTTTAGTTTTTATGGGAAGATATTCCCGTTTCCAACGAAGGCCTGAAAGGGCTCCAAATATCCACTTGCAAATTCTGCAAAAATAGAGTTTCAAAACTGCTCTATCAAAAGGAAGGCTTATCTCTCTGAGTTGAATGCAGACATCATAAAGAGGTTTCTGAGAATTCTTCTGCCTGGTTTATATGTGAAGATATTTCCTTTTCCACCATAGGCCTCAAGGCGCTCCAAATGAACACTAGCAGATTCTACAAAAAGAGTGTTTCATAACTGCTCTAGCAAAGGAAAGGTTCAACTCTGTGAGTTGAACACACACATCACAAAGCAGTTTCTGAGAATGCTTCTGTCCAGTTTTTATTGGAAGATATTCCCGCTTCTAACAAAGGCCTGAAACAGCTCCAAATATCCACTTGTAGATGCTGCAAAAAGACTCTTTCCAAACTGCTCCATGAAAAGGAAGGTTCAACTCTGTGAGTTGAATGCACACATCATAAAGAAGTTTCAAAGAATGCTTCTGTCTAGGTTTTATGTGAAGATATTTCCTTTTCCACCATAGGCCTCAAAGCGCTCCAAATGAACACTTGCAGATTCTACAAAAAGAGTGTTTCAAAACTGCTCTTTCAAAAGAAGTGTTCAACTCTGTGAGTTGGATTCATACTTCACAAAGCAGTTTCACAGAACGCTTCTGTTTAGTTTTTATGGGAAGATATTCCCGTTTCCAACGAAGGCCTGAAAGGCTCCAAATGACCACTTGCAGATTCTGCAGAAACACAGTTTCAAAACTGCTCTATCAAAAGGAAGGCTTATCTCTCCGAGCTGAATGCACACATCATAAAGAGGTTTCTGAGAATGCTTCTCCCTGGTTTATAAGTGAAGATATTTCCTTTTCCACTATAGGCCTCAAAGCGCTCCAAATGAACACTTGCAGATTCTACAAAAAGAGTGTTTCAAAACAGCTCTTTCAAAGGAAGTGTTCAACTCTGTGAGTTGGATTCATACTACACAAAGCAGTTTCACAGAACGCTTCTGTTTAGTTTTTATGGGAAGATATTCCCGTTTCCAACGAAGGCCTGAACGGGCTCCAAATATCCACTTGCAGATTCTGCAAAAATAGAGTTTCAAAACTGCTCTGTTAAAAGGAAGGCTTATCTCTCTGAGTTGAATGCAGACATCATAAAGAGGTTTCTGAGAATGCTTCTGCCTGGTTTATATGTGAAGATATTTCCTTTTCCACCATAGGCCTCAAAGCGCTCCAAATGAACACTTGCAGATTCTACAAAAGGAGTGTTTCATAACTGCTCTAGCAAAGGAAAGGTTCAACTCTGTGAGTTGAACACACACATCACAAAGCAGTTTCTGAGAATGCTTCTGTCCAGTTTTTATTGGAAGATATTCCCGCTTCTAACAAAGGCCTGAAAGAGCTCCAAATATCCACTTGCAGATGCTGCAAAAAGACTCTTTCCAAACTGCTCCATGAAAAGGAAGGTTCAACTCTGTGAGTTGAATGCACACATCATAAAGAAGTTTCAAAGAATGCTTCTGTCTAGGTTTTATGTGAAGATATTTCCTTTTCCACCATAGGCCTCAAAGCCCTCCAAATGAACACTTGCAGATTCTACAAAAAGAGTGTTTCAAAACTGCTCTTTCAAAAGAAGTGTTCAACTCTGTGAGTTGGATTCATACTTCACAAAGCAGTTTCACAGAACGCTCCTGTTTAGTTTTTATGGGAAGATATTCCCGTTTCCAACGAAGGCCTGAAAGGGCTCCAAATATCCACTTGCAGATTCTGCAAAAACACAGTTTCAAAACTGCTCTATCAAAAGGAAGGCTTATCTCTCCGAGTTGAATGCACACATCATAAAGAGGTTTCTGAGAATGCTTCTGCCTGGTTTATAAGTGAAGATATTTCCTTTTCCACCATAGGCCTCAAAGCGCTCCAAATGAACACTTGCAGATTCTACAAAAAGAGTGTTTCAAAACAGCCCTTTCAAAGGAAGTGTTCAACTCTGTGAGTTGGATTCATACTACACAAAGCAGTTTCACAGAACGCTTCTGTTTAGTTTTTATGGGAAGATATTCCCGTTTCCAACGAAGGCCAGAAAGGGCTCCAAATATCCACTTGCAAATTCTGCAAAAATAGAGTTTCAAAACTGCTCTGTCAAAAGGAAGGCTTATCTCTCTGAGTTGAATGCAGACATCATAAAGAGGTTTCTGAGAATGCTTCTGCCTGGTTTATATGTGAAGATATTTCCTTTTCCACCATAGGCCTCAAGGCGCTCCAAATGAACACTTGCAGATTCTACAAAAAGAGTGTTTCATAACTGCTCTAGCAAAGGAAAGGTTCAACTCTGTGAGTTGAACACACACATCACAAAGCAGTTTCTGAGAATGCTTCTGTCCAGTTTTTATTGGAAGATATTCCCGCTTCTAACAAAGGCCTGAAAGAGCTCCAAATATCCACTTGTAGATGCTGCAAAAAGACTCTTTCCAAACTGCTCCATGAAAAGGAAGGTTCAACTCTGTGAGTTGAATGCACACATCATAAAGAAGTTTCAAAGAATGCTTCTGTCTAGGTTTTATGTGAAGATATTTCCTTTTCCACCATAGGCCTCAAAGCGCTCCAAATGAACACTTGCAGATTCTACAAAAAGAGTGTTTCAAAACTGCTCTTTCAAAAGAAGTGTTCAACTCTGTGAGTTGGATTCACACTTCACAAAGCAGTTTCACAGAACGCTTCTGTTTAGTTTTTATGGGAAGATATTCCCGTTTCCAACGAAGGCCTGAAAGGGCTCCAAATAACCACTTGCAGATTCTGCAGAAACACAGTTTCAAAACTGCTCTATCAAAAGGAAGGCTTATCTCCCCGAGCTGAATGCACACATCATAAAGTGGTTTCTGAGAATGCTTCTCGCTGGTTTATAAGTGAAGATATTTCCTTTTCCACTATAGGCCTCAAAGCGCTCCAAATGAACACTTGCAGATTCTACAAAAAGAGTGTTTCAAAACAGCTCTTTCAAAGGAAGTGTTCAACTCTGTGAGTTGGATTCATACTACACAAAGCAGTTTCACAGAACGCTTCTCTTTAGTTTTTATGGGAAGATATTCCCGTTTCCAACGAAGGCCTGAAAGGGCTCCAAATATCCACTTGCAGATTCTGCAAAAATAGAGTTTCAAAACTGCTCTGTTAAAAGGAAGGCTTATCTCTCTGAGTTGAATGCAGACATCATAAACAGGTTTCTGAGAATGCTTCTGCCTGGTTTATATGTGAAGATATTTCCTTTTCCACCATAGGCCTCAAAGCGCTCCAAATGAACACTTGCAGATTCTACAAAAGGAGTGTTTCATAACTGCTCTAGCAAAGGAAAGGTTCAACTCTGTGAGTTGAACACACACATCACAAAGCAGTTTCTGAGAATGCTTCTGTCCAGTTTTTATTGGAAGATATTCCCGCTTCTAACAAAGGCCTGAAAGAGCTCCAAATATCCACTTGCAGATGCTGCAAAAAGACTCTTTCCAAACTGCTCCATGAAAAGGAAGGTTCAACTCTGTGAGATGAATGCACACATCATAAAGAAGTTTCAAAGAATGCTTCTGTCTAGGTTTTATGTGAAGATATTTCCTTTTCCACCATAGGCCTCAAAGCGCTCCAAATGAACACTTGCAGATTCTACAAAAAGAGTGTTTCAAAACTGCTCTTTCAAAAGAAGTGTTCAACTCTGTGAGTTGGATTCATACTTCACAAAGCAGTTTCACAGAACGCTTCTGTTTAGTATTTATGGGAAGATATTCCCGTTTCCAACGAAGGCCTGAAAGGACTCCAAATATCCACTTGCAGATTCTGCAAAAACACAGTTTCAAAACTGCTCTATCAAAAGGAAGGCTTATCTCTCCGAGTTGAATGCACACATCATAAAGAGGTTTCTGAGAATGCTTCTGCCTGGTTTATAAGTGAAGATATTTCCTTTTCCACCATAGGCCTCAAAGCGCTCCAAATGAACACTTGCAGATTCTACAAAAAGAGTGTTTCAAAACAGCTCTTTCAAAGGAAGTGTTCAACTCTGTGAGTTGGATTCATACTACACAAAGCAGTTTCACAGAACGCTTCTGTTTAGTTTTTATGGGAAGATATTCCCGTTTCCAACGAAGGCCTGAAAGGGCTCCAAATATCCACTTGCAAATTCTGCAAAAATAGAGTTTCAAAACTGCTCTGTCAAAAGGAAGGCTTATCTCTCTGAGTTGAATGCAGACATCATAAAGAGGTTTCTGAGAATGCTTCTGCCTGGTTTATATGTGAAGATATTTCCTTTTCCACCATAGGCCTCAAGGCGCTCCAAATGAACACTAGCAGATTCTACAAAAAGAGTGTTTCATAACTGCTCTAGCAAAGGAAATGTTCAACTCTGTGAGTTGAACACACACATCACAAAGCAGTTTCTGAGAATGCTTCTGTCCAGTTTTTATTGGAAGATATTCCCGCTTCTAACAAAGGCCTGAAAGAGCTCCAAATATCCACTTGTAGATGCTGCAAAAAGACTCTTTCCAAACTGCTCCATGAAAAGGAAGGTTCAACTCTGTGAGTTGAATGCACACATCATAAAGAAGTTTCAAAGAATGCTTCTGTCTAGGTTTTATGTGAAGATATTTCCTTTTCCACCATAGGCCTCAAAGCGCTCCAAATGAACACTTGCAGATTCTACAAAAAGAGTGTTTCAAAACTGCTCTTTCAAAAGAAGTGTTCAACTCTGTGAGTTGGATTCATACTTCACAAAGCAGTTTCACAGAACGCTTCTGTTTAGTTTTTATGGGAAGATATTCCCGTTTCCAACGAAGGCCTGAAAGGGCTCCAAATAACCACTTGCAGATTCTGCAGAAACACAGTTTCAAAACTGCTCTATCAAAAGGAAGGCTTATCTCTCCGAGCTGAATGCACACATCATAAAGAGGTTTCTGAGAATGCTTCTCCCTGGTTTATAAGTGAAGATATTTCCTTTTCCACTATAGGTCTCAAAGCGCTCCAAATGAACACTTGCAGATTCTACAAAAAGAGTGTTTCAAAACAGCTCTTTCAAAGGAAGTGTTCAACTCTGTGAGTTGGATTCATACTACACAAAGCAGTTTCACAGAACGCTTCTCTTTAGTTTTTATGGGAAGATATTCCCGTTTCCAACGAAGGCCTGAAAGGGCTCCAAATATCCACTTGCAGATTCTGCAAAAATAGAGTTTCAAAACTGCTCTGTTAAAAGGAAGGCTTATCACTCTGAGTTGAATGCAGACATCATAAAGAGGTTTCTGAGAATGCTTCTGCCTGGTTTATATGTGAAGATATTTCCTTTTCCACCATAGGCCTCAAAGCGCTCCAAATGAACACTTGCAGATACTACAAAAGGAGTGTTTCATAACTGCTCTAGCAAAGGAAAGGTTCAACTCTGTGAGTTGAACACACACATCACAAAGCAGTTTCTGAGAATGCTTCTGTCCAGTTTTTATTGGAAGATATTCCCGCTTCTAACAAAGGCCTGAAAGAGCTCCAAATATCCACTTGCAGATGCTGCAAAAAGACTCTTTCCAAACTGCTCCATGAAAAGGAAGGTTCAACTCTGTGAGTTGAATGCACACATCATAAAGAAGTTTCAAAGAATGCTTCTGTCTAGGTTTTATGTGAAGATATTTCCTTTTCCACCATAGGCCTCAAAGCCCTCCAAATGAACACTTGCAGATTCTACAAAAAGAGTGTTTCAAAACTGCTCTTTCAAAAGAAGTGTTCAACTCTGTGAGTTGGATTCATACTTCACAAAGCAGTTTCACAGAACGCTTCTGTTTAGTTTTTATGGGAAGATATTCCCGTTTCCAACGAAGGCCTGAAAGGGCTCCAAATATCCACTTGCAGATTCTGCAAAAACACAGTTTCAAAACTGCTCTATCAAAAGGAAGGCTTATCTCTCCGAGTTGAATGCACACATCATAAAGAGGTTTCTGAGAATGCTTCTGCCTGGTTTATGAGTGAAGATATTTCCTTTTCCACCATAGGCCTCAAAGCGCTCCAAATGAACACTTGCAGATTCTACAAAAAGAGTGTTTCAAAACAGCCCTTTCAAAGGAAGTGTTCAACTCTGTGAGTTGGATTCATAATACACAAAGCAGTTTCACAGAACGCTTCTGTTTAGTTTTTATGGGAAGATAT
Organism: Pongo pygmaeus; assembly: GCF_028885625.2. NCBI lineage: Eukaryota > Metazoa > Chordata > Mammalia > Primates > Hominidae > Pongo > Pongo pygmaeus. Next base: position 26,136,637 of record NC_085930.1, read on the forward strand.
TCCCGTTTCCAACGAAGGCCAGAAAGGGCTCCAAATATCCACTTGCAAATTCTGCAAAAATAGAGTTTCAAAACTGCTCTGTCAAAAGGAAGGCTTATCTCTCTGAGTTGAATGCAGACATCATAAAGAGGTTTCTGAGAATGCTTCTGCCTGGTTTATATGTGAAGATATTTCCTTTTCCACCATAGGCGTCAAGGCGCTCCAAATGAACACTTGCAGATTCTACAAAAAGAGTGTTTCATAACTGCTCTAGCAAAGGAAAGGTTCAACTCTGTGAGTTGAACACACACATCACAAAGCAGTTTCTGAGAATGCTTCTGTCCAGTTTTTATTGGAAGATATTCCCGCTTCTAACAAAGGCCTGAAAGAGCTCCAAATATCCACTTGTAGATGCTGCAAAAAGACTCTTTCCAAACTGCTCCATGAAAAGGAAGGTTCAACTCTGTGAGTTGAATGCACACATCATAAAGAAGTTTCAAAGAATGCTTCTGTCTAGGTTTTATGTGAAGATATTTCCTTTTCCACCATAGGCCTCAAAGCGCTCCAAATGAACACTTGCAGATTCTACAAAAAGAGTGTTTCAAAACAGCTCTTTCAAAGGAAGTGTTCAACTCTGTGAGTTGGATTCATACTACACAAAGCAGTTTCACAGAACGCTTCTGTTTAGTTTTTATGGGAAGATATTCCCGTTTCCAACGAAGGCCTGAAAGGGCTCCAAATATCCACTTGCAAATTCTGCAAAAATACAGTTTCAAAACTGCTCTGTCAAAAGGAAGGCTTATCTCTCTGAGTTGAATGCAGACATCATAAAGAGGTTTCTGAGAATGCTTCTGCCTGGTTTATATATGAAGATATTTCCTTTTCCACCATAGGCCTCAAGGCGCTCCAAATGAACACTTGCAGATTCTACAAAAAGAGTGTTTCATAACTGCTCTAGCAAAGGAAAGGTTCAACTCTGTGAGTTGAACACACACATCACAAAGCAGTTTCTGAGAATGCTTCTGTCCAGTTTTTATTGGAAGATATTCCCGCTTCTAACAAAGGCCTGAAAGAACTCCAAATATCCACTTGTAGATGCTGCAAAAAGACTCTTTCCAAACTGCTCCATGAAAAGGAAGGTTCAACTCTGTGAGATGAATGCACACATCATAAAGAAGTTTCAAAGAATGCTTCTGTCTAGGTTTTATGTGAAGATATTTCCTTTTCCACCATAGGCCTCAAAGCGCTCCAAATGAACACTTGCAGATTCTACAAAAAGAGTGTTTCAAAACTGCTCTTTCAAAAGAAGTGTTCAACTCTGTGAGTTGGATTCATACTTCACAAAGCAGTTTCACAGAACGCTTCTGTTTAGTATTTATGGGAAGATATTCCCGTTTCCAACGAAGGCCTGAAAGGACTCCAAATATCCACTTGCAGATTCTGCAGAAACACAGTTTCAAAACTGCTCTATCAAAAGGAAGGCTTATCTCTCCGAGTTGAATGCACACATCATAAAGAGGTTTCTGAGAATGCTTCTGCCTGGTTTATAAGTGAAGATATTTCCTTTTCCACCATAGGCCTCAAAGCGCTCCAAATGAACACTTGCAGATTCTACAAAAAGAGTGTTTCAAAACAGCTCTTTCAAAGGAAGTGTTCAACTCTGTGAGTTGGATTCATACTACACAAAGCAGTTTCACAGAACGCTTCTGTTTAGTTTTTATGGGAAGATATTCCCGTTTCCAACGAAGGCCTGAAAGGGCTCCAAATATCCACTTGCAAATTCTGCAAAAATAGAGTTTCAAAACTGCTCTGTCAAAAGGAAGGCTTATCTCTCTGAGTTGAATGCAGACATCATAAAGAGGTTTCTGAGAATGCTTCTGCCTGGTTTATATGTGAAGATATTTCCTTTTCCACCATAGGCGTCAAGGCGCTCCAAATGAACACTTGCAGATTCTACAAAAAGAGTGTTTCATAACTGCTCTAGCAAAGGAAAGGTTCAACTCTGTGAGTTGAACACACACATCACAAAGCAGTTTCTGAGAATGCTTCTGTCCAGTTTTTATTGGAAGATATTCCCGCTTCTAACAAAGGCCTGAAAGAGCTCCAAATATCCACTTGTAGATGCTGCAAAAAGACTCTTTCCAAACTGCTCCATGAAAAGGAAGGTTCAACTCTGTGAGTTGAATGCACACATCATAAAGAAGTTTCAAAGAATGCTTCTGTCTAGGTTTTATGTGAAGATATTTCCTTTTCCACCATAGGCCTCAAAGCGCTCCAAATGAACACTTGCAGATTCTACAAAAAGAGTGTTTCAAAACAGCTCTTTCAAAGGAAGTGTTCAACTCTGTGAGTTGGATTCATACTACACAAAGCAGTTTCACAGAACGCTTCTGTTTAGTTTTTATGGGAAGATATTCCCGTTTCCAATGAAGGCCTGAAAGGGCTCCAAATATCCACTTGCAAATTCTGCAAAAATAGAGTTTCAAAACTGCTCTGTCAAAAGGAAGGCTTATCTCTCTGAGTTGAATGCAGACATCATAAAGAGGTTTCTGAGAATGCTTCTGCCTGGTTTATATGTGAAGATATTTCCTTTTCCACCATAGGCCTCAAGGCGCTCCAAATGAACACTTGCAGATTCTACAAAAAGAGTGTTTCATAACTGCTCTAGCAAAGGAAAGGTTCAACTCTGTGAGTTGAACACACACATCACAAAGCAGTTTCTGAGAATGCTTCTGTCCAGTTTTTATTGGAAGATATTCCCGCTTCTAACAAAGGCCTGAAAGAGCTCCAAATATCCACTTGCAGATGCTGCAAAAAGACTCTTTCCAAACTGCTCCATGAAAAGGAAGGTTCAACTCTGTGAGATGAATGCACACATCATAAAGAAGTTTCAAAGAATGCTTCTGTCTAGGTTTTATGTGAAGATATTTCCTTTTCCACCATAGGCCTCAAAGCGCTCCAAATGAACACTTGCAGATTCTACAAAAAGAGTGTTTCAAAACTGCTCTTTCAAAAGAAGTGTTCAACTCTGTGAGTTGGATTCATACTTCACAAAGCAGTTTCACAGAACGCTTCTGTTTAGTATTTATGGGAAGATATTCCCGTTTCCAACGAAGGCCTGAAAGGACTCCAAATATCCACTTGCAGATTCTGCAAAAACACAGTTTCAAAACTGCTCTATCAAAAGGAAGGCTTATCTCTCCGAGTTGAATGCACACATCATAAAGAGGTTTCTGAGAATGCTTCTGCCTGGTTTATAAGTGAAGATATTTCCTTTTCCACCATAGGCCTCAAAGCGCTCCAAATGAACACTTGCAGATTCTACAAAAAGAGTGTTTCAAAACAGCTCTTTCAAAGGAAGTGTTCAACTCTGTGAGTTGGATTCATACTACACAAAGCAGTTTCACAGAACGCTTCTGTTTAGTTTTTATGGGAAGATATTCCCGTTTCCAACGAAGGCCTGAAAGGGCTCCAAATATCCACTTGCAAATTCTGCAAAAATAGAGTTTCAAAACTGCTCTATCAAAAGGAAGGCTTATCTCTCTGAGTTGAATGCAGACATCATAAAGAGGTTTCTGAGAATGCTTCTGCCTGGTTTATATGTGAAGATATTTCCTTTTCCACCATAGGCCTCAAGGCGCTCCAAATGAACACTAGCAGATTCTACAAAAAGAGTGTTTCATAACTGCTCTAGCAAAGGAAAGGTTCAACTCTGTGAGTTGAACACACACATCACAAAGCAGTTTCTGAGAATGCTTCTGTCCAGTTTTTATTGGAAGATATTCCCGCTTCTAACAAAGGCCTGAAACAGCTCCAAATATCCACTTGTAGATGCTGCAAAAAGACTCTTTCCAAACTGCTCCATGAAAAGGAAGGTTCAACTCTGTGAGTTGAATGCACACATCATAAAGAAGTTTCAAAGAATGCTTCTGTCTAGGTTTTATGTGAAGATATTTCCTTTTCCACCATAGGCCTCAAAGCGCTCCAAATGAACACTTGCAGATTCTACAAAAAGAGTGTTTCAAAACTGCTCTTTCAAAAGAAGTGTTCAACTCTGTGAGTTGGATTCATACTTCACAAAGCAGTTTCACAGAACGCTTCTGTTTAGTTTTTATGGGAAGATATTCCCGTTTCCAACGAAGGCCTGAAAGGGCTCCAAATAACCACTTGCAGATTCTGCAGAAACACAGTTTCAAAACTGCTCTATCAAAAGGAAGGCTTATCTCTCCGAGCTGAATGCACACATCATAAAGAGGTTTCTGAGAATGCTTCTCCCTGGTTTATAAGTGAAGATATTTCCTTTTCCACTATAGGTCTCAAAGCGCTCCAAATGAACACTTGCAGATTCTACAAAAAGAGTGTTTCAAAACAGCTCTTTCAAAGGAAGTGTTCAACTCTGTGAGTTGGATTCATACTACACAAAGCAGTTTCACAGAACGCTTCTCTTTAGTTTTTATGGGAAGATATTCCCGTTTCCAACTAAGGCCTGAAAGGGCTCCAAATATCCACTTGCAGATTCTGCAAAAATAGAGTTTCAAAACTGCTCTGTTAAAAGGAAGGCTTATCACTCTGAGTTGAATGCAGACATCATAAAGAGGTTTCTGAGAATGCTTCTGCCTGGTTTATATGTGAAGATATTTCCTTTTCCACCATAGGCCTCAAAGCGCTCCAAATGAACACTTGCAGATTCTACAAAAGGAGTGTTTCATAACTGCTCTAGCAAAGGAAAGGTTCAACCCTGTGAGTTGAACACACACATCACAAAGCAGTTTCTGAGAATGCTTCTGTCCAATTTTTATTGGAAGATATTCCCGCTTCTAACAAAGGCCTGAAAGAGCTCCAAATATCCACTTGCAGATGCTGCAAAAAGACTCTTTCCAAACTGCTCCATGAAAAGGAAGGTTCAACTCTGTGAGATGAATGCACACATCATAAAGAAGTTTCAAAGAATGCTTCTGTCTAGGTTTTATGTGAAGATATTTCCTTTTCCACCATAGGCCTCAAAGCGCTCCAAATGAACACTTGCAGATTCTACAAAAAGAGTGTTTCAAAACTGCTCTTTCAAAAGAAGTGTTCAACTCTGTGAGTTGGATTCATACTTCACAAAGCAGTTTCACAGAACGCTTCTGTTTAGTATTTATGCGAAGATATTCCCGTTTCCAACGAAGGCCTGAAAGGACTCCAAATATCCACTTGCAGATTCTGCAAAAACACAGTTTCAAAACTGCTCTATCAAAAGGAAGGCTTATCTCTACGAGTTGAATGCACACATCATAAAGAGGTTTCTGAGAATGCTTCTGCCTGGTTTATAAGTGAAGATATTTCCTTTTCCACCATAGGCCTCAAAGCGCTCCAAATGAACACTTGCAGATTCTACAAAAAGAGTGTTTCAAAACAGCTCTTTCAAAGGAAGTGTTCAACTCTGTGAGTTGGATTCATACTACACAAAGCAGTTTCACAGAACGCTTCCGTTTAGTTTTTATGGGAAGATATTCCCGTTTCCAACGAAGGCCTGAAAGGGCTCCAAATATCCACTTGCAAATTCTGCAAAAATAGAGTTTCAAAACTGCTCTGTCAAAAGGAAGGCTTATCTCTCTGAGTTGAATGCAGACATCATAAAGAGGTTTCTGAGAATGCTTCTGCCTGGTTTATATGTGAAGATATTTCCTTTTCCACCATAGGCCTCAAGGCGCTCCAAATGAACACTTGCAGATTCTACAAAAAGAGTGTTTCATAACTGCTCTAGCAAAGGAAAGGTTCAACTCTGTGAGTTGAACACACACATCACAAAGTAGTTTCTGAGAATGCTTCTGTCCAGTTTTTATTGGAAGATATTCCCGCTTCTAACAAAGGCCTGAAAGAGCTCCAAATATCCACTTGTAGATGCTGCAAAAAGACTCTTTCCAAACTGCTCCATGAAAAGGAAGGTTCAACTCTGTGAGTTGAATGCACACATCATAAAGAAGTTTCAAAGAATGCTTCTGTCTAGGTTTTATGTGAAGGTATTTCCTTTTCCACCATAGGCCTCAAAGCGCTCCAAATGAACACTTGCAGATTCTACAAAAAGAGTGTTTCAAAACTGCTCTTTCAAAAGAAGTGTTCAACTCTGTGAGTTGGATTCATACTTCACAAAGCAGTTTCACAGAACGCTTCTGTTTAGTTTTTATGGGAAGATATTCCCGTTTCCAACGAAGGCCTGAAAGGGCTCCAAATAACCACTTGCAGATTCTGCAGAAACACAGTTTCAAAACTGCTCTATCAAAAGGAAGGCTTATCTCTCCGAGTTGAATGCACACATCATAAAGATGTTTCTGAGAATGCTTCTGCCTGGTTTATAAGTGAAGATATTTCCTTTTCCACCATAGGCCTCAAAGCGCTCCAAATGAACACTTGCAGATTCTACAAAAAGAGTGTTTCAAAACAGCTCTTTCAAAGGAAGTGTTCAACTCTGTGAGTTGGATTCATACTACACAAAGCAGTTTCACAGAACGCTTCTGTTTAGTTTTTATGGGAAGATATTCCCGTTTCCAACGAAGGCCTGAAAGGGCTCCAAATATCCACTTGCAAATTCTGCAAAAATAGAGTTTCAAAACTGCTCTGTCAAAAGGAAGGCTTATCTCTCTGAGTTGAATGCAGACATCATAAAGAGGTTTCTGAGAATGCTTCTGCCTGGATTATATGTGAAGATATTTCCTTTTCCACCATAGGCCTCAAAGCGCTCCAAATGAACACTTGCAGATTCTACAAAAGGAGTGTTTCATAACTGCTCTAGCAAAGGAAAGGTTCAACTCTGTGAGTTGAACACACACATCACAAAGCAGTTTCTGAGAATGCTTCTGTCCAGTTTTTATTGGAAGATATTCCCGCTTCTAACAAAGGCCTGAAAGAGCTCCAAATATCCACTTGCAGATGCTGCAAAAAGACTCTTTCCAAACTGCTCCATGAAAAGGAAGGTTCAACTCTGTGAGATGAATGCACACATCATAAAGAAGTTTCAAAGAATGCTTCTGTCTAGGTTTTATGTGAAGATATTTCCTTTTCCACCATAGGCCTCAAAGCGCTCCAAATGAACACTTGCAGATTCTACAAAAAGAGTGTTTCAAAACTGCTCTTTCAAAAGAAGTGTTCAACTCTGTGAGTTGGATTCATACTTCACAAAGCAGTTTCACAGAACGCTTCTGTTTAGTATTTATGGGAAGATATTCCCGTTTCCAACGAAGGCCTGAAAGGACTCCAAATATCCACTTGCAGATTCTGCAGAAACACAGTTTCAAAACTGCTCTATCAAAAGGAAGGCTTATCTCTCCGAGTTGAATGCACACATCATAAAGAGGTTTCTGAGAATGCTTCTGCCTGGTTTATAAGTGAAGATATTTCCTTTTCCACCATAGGCCTCAAAGCGCTCCAAATGAACACTTGCAGATTCTACAAAAAGAGTGTTTCAAAACAGCTCTTTCAAAGGAAGTGTTCAACTCTGTGAGTTGGATTCATACTACACAAAGCAGTTTCACAGAACGCTTCTGTTTAGTTTTTATGGGAAGATATTCCCGTTTCCAACGAAGGCCTGAAAGGGCTCCAAATATCCACTTGCAAATTCTGCAAAAATAGAGTTTCAAAACTGCTCTGTCAAAAGGAAGGCTTATCTCTCTGAGTTGAATGCAGACATCATAAAGAGGTTTCTGAGAATGCTTCTGCCTGGTTTATATGTGAAGATATTTCCTTTTCCACCATAGGCGTCAAGGCGCTCCAAATGAACACTTGCAGATTCTACAAAAAGAGTGTTTCATAACTGCTCTAGCAAAGGAAAGGTTCAACTCTGTGAGTTGAACACACACATCACAAAGCAGTTTCTGAGAATGCTTCTGTCCAGTTTTTATTGGAAGATATTCCCGCTTCTAACAAAGGCCTGAAAGAGCTCCAAATATCCACTTGTAGATGCTGCAAAAAGACTCTTTCCAAACTGCTCCATGAAAAGGAAGGTTCAACTCTGTGAGTTGAATGCACACATCATAAAGAAGTTTCAAAGAATGCTTCTGTCTAGGTTTTATGTGAAGATATTTCCTTTTCCACCATAGGCCTCAAAGCGCTCCAAATGAACACTTGCAGATTCTACAAAAAGAGTGTTTCAAAACAGCTCTTTCAAAGGAAGTGTTCAACTCTGTGAGTTGGATTCATACTACACAAAGCAGTTTCACAGAACGCTTCTGTTTAGTTTTTATGGGAAGATATTCCCGTTTCCAACGAAGGCCTGAAAGGGCTCCAAATATCCACTTGCAAATTCTGCAAAAATAGAGTTTCAAAACTGCTCTGTCAAAAGGAAGGCTTATCTCTCTGAGTTGAATGCAGACATCATAAAGAGGTTTCTGAGAATGCTTCTGCCTGGTTTATATATGAAGATATTTTCTTTTCCACCATAGGCCTCAAGGCGCTCCAAATGAACACTTGCAGATTCTACAAAAAGAGTGTTTCATAACTGCTCTAGCAAAGGAAAGGTTCAACTCTGTGAGTTGAACACACACATCACAAAGCAGTTTCTGAGAATGCTTCTGTCCAGTTTTTATTGGAAGATATTCCCGCTTCTAACAAAGGCCTGAAAGAGCTCCAAATATCCACTTGTAGATGCTGCAAAAAGACTCTTTCCAAACTGCTCCATGAAAAGGAAGGTTCAACTCTGTGAGATGAATGCACACATCATAAAGAAGTTTCAAAGAATGCTTCTGTCTAGGTTTTATGTGAAGATATTTCCTTTTCCACCATAGGCCTCAAAGCGCTCCAAATGAACACTTGCAGATTCTACAAAAAGAGTGTTTCAAAACTGCTCTTTCAAAAGAAGTGTTCAACTCTGTGAGTTGGATTCATACTTCACAAAGCAGTTTCACAGAACGCTTCTGTTTAGTATTTATGGGAAGATATTCCCGTTTCCAACGAAGGCCTGAAAGGACTCCAAATATCCACTTGCAGATTCTGCAGAAACACAGTTTCAAAACTGCTCTATCAAAAGGAAGGCTTATCTCTCCGAGTTGAATGCACACATCATAAAGAGGTTTCTGAGAATGCTTCTGCCTGGTTTATAAGTGAAGATATTTCCTTTTCCACCATAGGCCTCAAAGCGCTCCAAATGAACACTTGCAGATTCTACAAAAAGAGTGTTTCAAAACAGCTCTTTCAAAGGAAGTGTTCAACTCTGTGAGTTGGATTCATACTACACAAAGCAGTTTCACAGAACGCTTCTGTTTAGTTTTTATGGGAAGATATTCCCGTTTCCAACGAAGGCCTGAAAGGGCTCCAAATATCCACTTGCAAATTCTGCAAAAATAGAGTTTCAAAACTGCTCTGTCAAAAGGAAGGCTTATCTCTCTGAGTTGAATGCAGACATCATAAAGAGGTTTCTGAGAATGCTTCTGCCTGGTTTATATGTGAAGATATTTCCTTTTCCACCATAGGCGTCAAGGCGCTCCAAATGAACACTTGCAGATTCTACAAAAAGAGTGTTTCATAACTGCTCTAGCAAAGGAAAGGTTCAACTCTGTGAGTTGAACACACACATCACAAAGCAGTTTCTGAGAATGCTTCTGTCCAGTTTTTATTGGAAGATATTCCCGCTTCTAACAAAGGCCTGAAAGAGCTCCAAATATCCACTTGTAGATGCTGCAAAAAGACTCTTTCCAAACTGCTCCATGAAAAGGAAGGTTCAACTCTGTGAGTTGAATGCACACATCATAAAGAAGTTTCAAAGAATGCTTCTGTCTAGGTTTTATGTGAAGATATTTCCTTTTCCACCATAGGCCTCAAAGCGCTCCAAATGAACACTTGCAGATTCTACAAAAAGAGTGTTTCAAAACAGCTCTTTCAAAGGAAGTGTTCAACTCTGTGAGTTGGATTCATACTACACAAAGCAGTTTCACAGAACGCTTCTGTTTAGTTTTTATGGGAAGATATTCCCGTTTCCAACGAAGGCCTGAAAGGGCTCCAAATATCCACTTGCAAATTCTGCAAAAATAGAGTTTCAAAACTGCTCTGTCAAAAGGAAGGCTTATCTCTCTGAGTTGAATGCAGACATCATAAAGAGGTTTCTGAGAATGCTTCTGCCTGGTTTATATGTGAAGATATTTCCTTTTCCACCATAGGCCTCAAGGCGCTCCAAATGAACACTTGCAGATTCTACAAAAAGAGTGTTTCATAACTGCTCTAGCAAAGGAAAGGTTCAACTCTGTGAGTTGAACACACACATCACAAAGCAGTTTCTGAGAATGCTTCTGTCCAGTTTTTATTGGAAGATATTCCCGCTTCTAACAAAGGCCTGAAAGAGCTCCAAATATCCACTTGCAGATGCTGCAAAAAGACCCTTTCCAAACTGCTCCATGAAAAGGAAGGTTCAACTCTGTGAGATGAATGCACACATCATAAAGAAGTTTCAAAGAATGCTTCTGTCTAGGTTTTATGTGAAGATATTTCCTTTTCCACCATAGGCCTCAAAGCGCTCCAAATGAACACTTGCAGATTCTACAAAAAGAGTGTTTCAAAACTGCTCTTTCAAAAGAAGTGTTCAACTCTGTGAGTTGGATTCATACTTCACAAAGCAGTTTCACAGAACGCTTCTGTTTAGTATTTATGGGAAGATATTCCCGTTTCCAACGAAGGCCTGAAAGGACTCCAAATATCCACTTGCAGATTCTGCAAAAACACAGTTTCAAAACTGCTCTATCAAAAGGAAGGCTTATCTCTCCGAGTTGAATGCACACATCATAAAGAGGTTTCTGAGAATGCTTCTGCCTGGTTTATAAGTGAAGATATTTCCTTTTCCACCATAGGCCTCAAAGCGCTCCAAATGAACACTTGCAGATTCTACAAAAAGAGTGTTTCAAAACAGCTCTTTCAAAGGAAGTGTTCAACTCTGTGAGTTGGATTCATACTACACAAAGCAGTTTCACAGAACGCTTCTGTTTAGTTTTTATGGGAAGATATTCCCGTTTCCAACGAAGGCCTGAAAGGGCTCCAAATATCCACTTGCAAATTCTGCAAAAATAGAGTTTCAAAACTGCTCTATCAAAAGGAAGGCTTATCTCTCTGAGTTGAATGCAGACATCATAAAGAGGTTTCTGAGAATGCTTCTGCCTGGTTTATATGTGAAGATATTTCCTTTTCCACCATAGGCCTCAAGGCGCTCCAAATGAACACTAGCAGATTCTACAAAAAGAGTGTTTCATAACTGCTCTAGCAAAGGAAAGGTTCAACTCTGTGAGTTGAACACACACATCACAAAGCTGTTTCTGAGAATGCTTCTGTCCAGTTTTTATTGGAAGATATTCCCGCTTCTAACAAAGGCCTGAAACAGCTCCAAATATCCACTTGTAGATGCTGCAAAAAGACTCTTTCCAAACTGCTCCATGAAAAGGAAGGTTCAACTCTGTGAGTTGAATGCACACATCATAAAGAAGTTTCAAAGAATGCTTCTGTCTAGGTTTTATGTGAAGATATTTCCTTTTCCACCATAGGCCTCAAAGCGCTCCAAATGAACACTTGCAGATTCTACAAAAAGAGTGTTTCAAAACTGCTCTTTCAAAAGAAGTGTTCAACTCTGTGAGTTGGATTCATACTTCACAAAGCAGTTTCACAGAACGCTTCTGTTTAGTTTTTATGGGAAGATATTCCCGTTTCCAACGAAGGCCTGAAAGGCTCCAAATAACCACTTGCAGATTCTGCAGAAACACAGTTTCAAAACTGCTCTATCAAAAGGAAGGCTTATCTCTCCGAGCTGAATGCACACATCATAAAGAGGTTTCTGAGAATGCTTCTCCCTGGTTTATAAGTGAAGATATTTCCTTTTCCACTATAGGCCTCAAAGCGCTCCAAATGAACACTTGCAGATTCTACAAAAAGAGTGTTTCAAAACAGCTCTTTCAAAGGAAGTGTTCAACTCTGTGAGTTGGATTCATACTACACAAAGCAGTTTCACAGAACGCTTCTCTTTAGTTTTTATGGGAAGATATTCCCGTTTCCAACGAAGGCCTGAAAGGGCTCCAAATATCCACTTGCAGATTCTGCAAAAATAGAGTTTCAAAACTGCTCTGTTAAAAGGAAGGCTTATCTCTCTGAGTTGAATGCAGACATCATAAAGAGGTTTCTGAGAATGCTTCTGCCTGGTTTATATGTCAAGATATTTCCTTTTCCACCATAGGCCTCAAAGCGCTCCAAATGAACACTTGCAGATTCTACAAAAGGAGTGTTTCATAACTGCTCTAGCAAAGGAAAGGTTCAACTCTGTGAGTTGAACACACACATCACAAAGCAGTTTCTGAGAATGCTTCTGTCCAGTTTTTATTGGAAGATATTCCCGCTTCTAACAAAGGCCTGAAAGAGCTCCAATTATCCACTTGCAGATGCTGCAAAAAGACTCTTTCCAAACTGCTCCATGAAAAGGAAGGTTCAACTCTGTGAGTTGAATGCACACATCATAAAGAAGTTTCAAAGAATGCTTCTGTCTAGGTTTTATGTGAAGATATTTCCTTTTCCACCATAGGCCTCAAAGCGCTCCAAATGAACACTTGCAGATTCTACAAAAAGAGTGTTTCAAAACTGCTCTTTCAAAAGAAGTGTTCAACTCTGTGAGTTGGATTCATACTTCACAAAGCAGTTTCACAGAACGCTTCTGTTTAGTTTTTATGGGAAGATATTCCCGTTTCCAACGAAGTCCTGAAAGGGCTCCAAATATCCACTTGCAGATTCTGCAAAAACACAGTTTCAAAACTGCTCTATCAAAAGGAAGGCTTATCTCTCCGAGTTGAATGCACACATCATAAAGAGGTTTCTGAGAATGCTTCTGCCTGGTTTATAAGTGAAGATATTTCCTTTTCCACCATAGGCCTCAAAGCGCTCCAAATGAACACTTGCAGATTCTACAAAAAGAGTGTTTCAAAACAGCCCTTTCAAAGGAAGTGTTCAACTCTGTGAGTTGGATTCATACTACACAAAGCAGTTTCACAGAACGCTTCTGTTTAGTTTTTATGGGAAGATATTCCCGTTTCCAACGAAGGCCAGAAAGGGCTCCAAATATCCACTTGCAAATTCTGCAAAAATAGAGTTTCAAAACTGCTCTGTCAAAAGGAAGGCTTACCTCTCTGAGTTGAATGCAGACATCATAAAGAGGTTTCTGAGAATGCTTCTGCCTGGTTTATATGTGAAGATATTTCCTTTTCCACCATAGGCCTCAAGGCGCTCCAAATGAACACTTGCAGATTCTACATAAAGAGTGTTTCATAACTGCTCTAGCAAAGGAAAGGTTCAACTCTGTGAGTTGAACACACACATCACAAAGCAGTTTCTGAGAATGCTTCTGTCCAGTTTTTATTGGAAGATATTCCCGCTTCTAACAAAGGCCTGAAAGAGCTCCAAATATCCACTTGCAGATGCTGCAAAAAGACTCTTTCCAAACTGCTCCATGAAAAGGAAGGTTCAACTCTGTGAGATGAATGCACACATCATAAAGAAGTTTCAAAGAATGCTTCTGTCTAGGTTTTATGTGAAGATATTTCCTTTTCCACCATAGGCCTCAAAGCGCTCCAAATGAACACTTGCAGATTCTACAAAAAGAGTGTTTCAAAACTGCTCTTTCAAAAGAAGTGTTCAACTCTGTGAGTTGGATTCATACTTCACAAAGCAGTTTCACAGAACGCTTCTGTTTAGTATTTATGGGAAGATATTCCCGTTTCCAACGAAGGCCTGAAAGGACTCCAAATATCCACTTGCAGATTCTGCAAAAACACAGTTTCAAAACTGCTCTATCAAAAGGAAGGCTTATCTCTCCGAGTGGAATGCACACATCATAAAGAGGTTTCTGAGAATGCTTCTGCCTGGTTTATAAGTGAAGATATTTCCTTTTCCACCATAGGCCTCAAAGCGCTCCAAATGAACACTTGCAGATTCTACAAAAAGAGTGTTTCAAAACAGCTCTTTCAAAGGAAGTGTTCAACTCTGTGAGTTGGATTCATACTACACAAAGCAGTTTCACAGAACGCTTCTGTTTAGTTTTTATGGGAAGATATTCCCGTTTCCAACGAAGGCCTGAAAGGGCTCCAAATATCCACTTGCAAATTCTGCAAAAATAGAGTTTCAAAACTGCTCTATCAAAAGGAAGGCTTATCTCTCTGAGTTGAATGCAGACATCATAAAGAGGTTTCTGAGAATGCTTCTGCCTGGTTTATATGTGAAGATATTTCCTTTTCCACCATAGGCCTCAAGGCGCTCCAAATGAACACTAGCAGATTCTACAAAAAGAGTGTTTCATAACTGCTCTAGCAAAGGAAATGTTCAACTCTGTGAGTTGAACACACACATCACAAAGCAGTTTCTGAGAATGCTTCTGTCCAGTTTTTATTGGAAGATATTCCCGCTTCTAACAAAGGCCTGAAAGAGCTCCAAATATCCACTTGTAGATGCTGCAAAAAGACTCTTTCCAAACTGCTCCATGAAAAGGAAGGTTCAACTCTGTGAGTTGAATGCACACATCATAAAGAAGTTTCAAAGAATGCTTCTGTCTAGGTTTTATGTGAAGATATTTCCTTTTCCACCATAGGCCTCAAAGCGCTCCAAATGAACACTTGCAGATTCTACAAAAAGAGTGTTTCAAAACTGCTCTTTCAAAAGAAGTGTTCAACTCTGTGAGTTGGATTCATACTTCACAAAGCAGTTTCACAGAACGCTTCTGTTTAGTTTTTATGGGAAGATATTCCCGTTTCCAACGAAGGCCTGAAAGGCTCCAAATAACCACTTGCAGATTCTGCAGAAACACAGTTTCAAAACTGCTCTATCAAAAGGAAGGCTTATCTCTCCGAGCTGAATGCACACATCATAAAGAGGTTTCTGAGAATGCTTCTCCCTGGTTTATAAGTGAAGATATTTCCTTTTCCACTATAGGTCTCAAAGCGCTCCAAATGAACACTTGCAGATTCTACAAAAAGAGTGTTTCAAAACAGCTCTTTCAAAGGAAGTGTTCAACTCTGTGAGTTGGATTCATACTACACAAAGCAGTTTCACAGAACGCTTCTCTTTAGTTTTTATGGGAAGATATTCCCGTTTCCAACGAAGGCCTGAAAGGGCTCCAAATATCCACTTGCAGATTCTGCAAAAATAGAGTTTCAAAACTGCTCTGTTAAAAGGAAGGCTTATCACTCTGAGTTGAATGCAGACATCATAAAGAGGTTTCTGAGAATGCTTCTGCCTGGTTTATATGTGAAGATATTTCCTTTTCCACCATAGGCCTCAAAGCGCTCCAAATGAACACTTGCAGATACTACAAAAGGAGTGTTTCATAACTGCTCTAGCAAAGGAAAGGTTCAACTCTGTGAGTTGAACACACACATCACAAAGCAGTTTCTGAGAATGCTTCTGTCCAATTTTTATTGGAAGATATTCCCGCTTCTAACAAAGGCCTGAAAGAGCTCCAAATATCCACTTGCAGATGCTGCAAAAAGACTCTTTCCAAACTGCTCCATGAAAAGGAAGGTTCAACTCTGTGAGATGAATGCACACATCATAAAGAAGTTTCAAAGAATGCTTCTGTCTAGGTTTTATGTGAAGATATTTCCTTTTCCACCATAGGCCTCAAAGCGCTCCAAATGAACACTTGCAGATTCTACAAAAAGAGTGTTTCAAAACTGCTCTTTCAAAAGAAGTGTTCAACTCTGTGAGTTGGATTCATACTTCAAAAAGCAGTTTCACAGAACGCTTCTGTTTAGTTTTTATGGGAAGATATTCCCGTTTCCAACGAAGGCCTGAAAGGGCTCCAAATAACCACTTGCAGATTCTGCAGAAACACAGTTTCAAAACTGCTCTATCAAAAGGAAGGCTTATCTCTCCGAGCTGAATGCACACATCATAAAGAGGTTTCTGAGAATGCTTCTCGCTGGTTTATAAGTGAAGATATTTCCTTTTCCACTATAGGCCTCAAAGCGCTCAAAATGAACACTTGCAGATTCTACAAAAAGAGTGTTTCAAAACAGCTCTTTCAAAGGAAGTGTTCAACTCTGTGAGTTGGATTCATACTACACAAAGCAGTTTCACAGAACGCTTCTCTTTAGTTTTTATGGGAAGATATTCCCGTTTCCAACGAAGGCCTGAAAGGGCTCCAAATATCCACTTGCAGATTCTGCAAAAATAGAGTTTCAAAACTGCTCTGTTAAAAGGAAGGCTTATCTCTCTGAGTTGAATGCAGACATCATAAAGAGGTTTCTGAGAATGCTTCTGCCTGGTTTATATGTGAAGATATTTCCTTTTCCACCATAGGCTTCAAAGCGCTCCAAATGAACACTTGCAGATTCTACAAAAGGAGTGTTTCATAACTACTCTAGCAATGGAAAGATTCAACTCTGTGAGTTGAACACACACATCACAAAGCAGTTTCTGAGAATGCTTCTGTCCAGTTTTTATTGGAAGATATTCCCGCTTCTAACAAAGGCCTGAAAGAGCTCCAAATATCCACTTGCAGATGCTGCAAAAAGACTCTTTCCAAACTGCTCCATGAAAAGGAAGGTTCAACTCTGTGAGTTGAATGCACACATCATAAAGAAGTTTCAAAGAATGCTTCTGTCTAGGTTTTATGTGAAGATATTTCCTTTTCCACCATAGGCCTCAAAGCGCTCCAAATGAACACTTGCAGATTCTACAAAAAGAGTGTTTCAAAACTGCTCTTTCAAAAGAAGTGTTCAACTCTGTGAGTTGGATTCATACTTCACAAAGCAGTTTCACAGAACGCTTCTGTTTAGTATTTATGGGAAGATATTCCCGTTTCCAACGAAGGCCTGAAAGGACTCCAAATATCCACTTGCAGATTCTGCAGAAACACAGTTTCAAAACTGCTCTATCAAAAGGAAGGCTTATCTCTCCGAGCTGAATGCACACATCATAAAGAGGTTTCTGAGAATGCTTCTCCCTGGTTTATAAGTGAAGATATTTCCTTTTCCACTGTAGGCCTCAAAGCGCTCCAAATGAACACTTGCAGATTCTACAAAAAGAGTGTTTCAAAACAGCTCTTTCAAAGGAAGTGTTCAACTCTGTGAGTTGGATTCATACTACACAAAGCAGTTTCACAGAACGCTTCTGTTTAGTTTTTATGGGAAGATATTCCCGTTTCCAACGAAGGCCTGAAAGGGCTCCAAATATCCACTTGCAGATTCTGCAAAAATAGAGTTTCAAAACTGCTCTGTTAAAAGGAAGGCTTATCTCTCTGAGTTGAATGCAGACATCATAAAGAGGTTTCTGAGAATGCTTCTGCCTGGTTTATATGTGAAGATATTTCCTTTTCCACCATAGGCCTCAAAGCGCTCCAAATGAACACTTGCAGATTCTACAAAAGGAGTGTTTCATAACTGCTCTAGCAAAGGAAAGGTTCAACTCTGTGAGTTGAACACACACATCACAAAGCAGTTTCTGAGAATGCTTCTGTCCAGTTTTTATTGGAAGATATTCCCGCTTCTAACAAAGGCCTGAAAGAGCTCCAAATATCCACTTGTAGATGCTGCAAAAAGACTCTTTCCAAACTGCTCCATGAAAAGGAAGGTTCAACTCTGTGAGATGAATGCACACATCATAAAGAAGTTTCAAAGAATGCTTCTGTCTAGGTTTTATGTGAAGATATTTCCTTTTCCACCATAGGCCTCAAAGCGCTCCAAATGAACACTTGCAGATTCTACAAAAAGAGTGTTTCAAAACTGCTCTTTCAAAAGAAGTGTTCAACTCTGTGAGTTGGATTCATACTTCACAAAGCAGTTTCACAGAACGCTTCTGTTTAGTATTTATGGGAAGATATTCCCGTTTCCAACGAAGGCCTGAAAGGACTCCAAATATCCACTTGCAGATTCTGCAGAAACACAGTTTCAAAACTGCTCTATCAAAAGGAAGGCTTATCTCTCCGAGTTGAATGCACACATCATAAAGAGGTTTCTGAGAATGCTTCTGCCTGGTTTATAAGTGAAGATATTTCCTTTTCCACCATAGGCCTCAAAGCGCTCCAAATGAACACTTGCAGATTCTACAAAAAGAGTGTTTCAAAACAGCTCTTTCAAAGGAAGTGTTCAACTCTGTGAGTTGGATTCATACTACACAAAGCAGTTTCACAGAACGCTTCTGTTTAGTTTTTATGGGAAGATATTCCCGTTTCCAACGAAGGCCTGAAAGGGCTCCAAATATCCACTTGCAAATTCTGCAAAAATAGAGTTTCAAAACTGCCCTGTCAAAAGGAAGGCTTATCTCTCTGAGTTGAATGCAGACATCATAAAGAGGTTTCTGAGAATGCTTCTGCCTGGTTTATATGTGAAGATATTTCCTTTTCCACCATAGGCGTCAAGGCGCTCCAAATGAACACTTGCAGATTCTACAAAAAGAGTGTTTCATAACTGCTCTAGCAAAGGAAAGGTTCAACTCTGTGAGTTGAACACACACATCACAAAGCAGTTTCTGAGAATGCTTCTGTCCAGTTTTTATTGGAAGATATTCCCGCTTCTAACAAAGGCCTGAAAGAGCTCCAAATATCCACTTGCAGATGCTGCAAAAAGACTCTTTCCAAACTGCTCCATGAAAAGGAAGGTTCAACTCTGTGAGATGAATGCACACATCATAAAGAAGTTTCAAAGAATGCTTCTGTCTAGGTTTTATGTGAAGATATTTCCTTTTCCACCATAGGCCTCAAAGCGCTCCAAATGAACACTTGCAGATTCTACAAAAAGAGTGTTTCAAAACTGCTCTTTCAAAAGAAGTGTTCAACTCTGTGAGTTGGATTCATACTTCACAAAGCAGTTTCACAGAACGCTTCTGTTTAGTATTTATGGGAAGATATTCCCGTTTCCAACGAAGGCCTGAAAGGACTCCAAATATCCACTTGCAGATTCTGCAAAAACACAGTTTCAAAACTGCTCTATCAAAAGGAAGGCTTATCTCTCCGAGTTGAATGCACACATCATAAAGAGGTTTCTGAGAATGCTTCTGCCTGGTTTATAAGTGAAGATATTTCCTTTTCCACCATAGGCCTCAAAGCGCTCCAAATGAACACTTGCAGATTCTACAAAAAGAGTGTTTCAAAACAGCTCTTTCAAAGGAAGTGTTCAACTCTGTGAGTTGGATTCATACTACACAAAGCAGTTTCACAGAACGCTTCTGTTTAGTTTTTATGGGAAGATATTCCCGTTTCCAACGAAGGCCTGAAAGGGCTCCAAATATCCACTTGCAAATTCTGCAAAAATAGAGTTTCAAAACTGCTCTATCAAAAGGAAGGCTTATCTCTCTGAGTTGAATGCAGACATCATAAAGAGGTTTCTGAGAATGCTTCTGCCTGGTTTATATGTGAAGATATTTCCTTTTCCACCATAGGCCTCAAGGCGCTCCAAATGAACACTAGCAGATTCTACAAAAAGAGTGTTTCATAACTGCTCTAGCAATGGAAATGTTCAACTCTGTGAGTTGAACACACACATCACAAAGCAGTTTCTGAGAATGCTTCTGTCCAGTTTTTATTGGAAGATATTCCCGCTTCTAACAAAGGCCTGAAAGAGCTCCAAATATCCACTTGTAGATGCTGCAAAAAGACTCTTTCCAAACTGCTCCATGAAAAGGAAGGTTCAACTCTGTGAGTTGAATGCACACATCATAAAGAAGTTTCAAAGAATGCTTCTGTCTAGGTTTTATGTGAAGATATTTCCTTTTCCACCATAGGCCTCAAAGCGCTCCAAATGAACACTTGCAGATTCTACAAAAAGAGTGTTTCAAAACTGCTCTTTCAAAAGAAGTGTTCAACTCTGTGAGTTGGATTCATACTTCACAAAGCAGTTTCACAGAACGCTTCTGTTTAGTTTTTATGGGAAGATATTCCCGTTTCCAACGAAGGCCTGAAAGGGCTCCAAATAACCACTTGCAGATTCTGCAGAAACACAGTTTCAAAACTGCTCTATCAAAAGGAAGGCTTATCTCTCCGAGCTGAATGCACACATCATAAAGAGGTTTCTGAGAATGCTTCTCCCTGGTTTATAAGTGAAGATATTTCCTTTTCCACTATAGGTCTCAAAGCGCTCCAAATGAACACTTGCAGATTCTACAAAAAGAGTGTTTCAAAACAGCTCTTTCAAAGGAAGTGTTCAACTCTGTGAGTTGGATTCATACTACACAAAGCAGTTTCACAGAACGCTTCTCTTTAGCTTTTATGGGAAGATATTCCCGTTTCCAACGAAGGCCTGAAAGGGCTCCAAATATCCACTTGCAGATTCTGCAAAAATAGAGTTTCAAAACTGCTCTGTTAAAAGGAAGGCTTATCACTCTGAGTTGAATGCAGACATCATAAAGAGGTTTCTGAGAATGCTTCTGCCTGGTTTATATGTGAAGATATTTCCTTTTCCACCATAGGCCTCAAAGCGCTCCAAATGAACACTTGCAGATACTACAAAAGGAGTGTTTCATAACTGCTCTAGCAAAGGAAAGGTTCAACTCTGTGAGTTGAACACACACATCACAAAGCAGTTTCTGAGAATGCTTCTGTCCAATTTTTATTGGAAGATATTCCCGCTTCTAACAAAGGCCTGAAAGAGCTCCAAATATCCACTTGCAGATGCTGCAAAAAGACTCTTTCCAAACTGCTCCATGAAAAGGAAGGTTCAACTCTGTGAGATGAATGCACACATCATAAAGAAGTTTCAAAGAATGCTTCTGTCTAGGTTTTATGTGAAGATATTTCCTTTTCCACCATAGGCCTCAAAGCGCTCCAAATGAACACTTGCAGATTCTACAAAAAGAGTGTTTCAAAACTGCTCTTTCAAAAGAAGTGTTCAACTCTGTGAGTTGGATTCATACTTCAAAAAGCAGTTTCACAGAACGCTTCTGTTTAGTTTTTATGGGAAGATATTCCCGTTTCCAACGAAGGCCTGAAAGGGCTCCAAATAACCACTTGCAGATTCTGCAGAAACACAGTTTCAAAACTGCTCTATCAAAAGGAAGGCTTATCTCTCCGAGCTGAATGCACACATCATAAAGAGGTTTCTGAGAATGCTTCTCGCTGGTTTATAAGTGAAGATATTTCCTTTTCCACTATAGGCCTCAAAGCGCTCAAAATGAACACTTGCAGATTCTACAAAAAGAGTGTTTCAAAACAGCTCTTTCAAAGGAAGTGTTCAACTCTGTGAGTTGGATTCATACTACACAAAGCAGTTTCACAGAACGCTTCTCTTTAGTTTTTATGGGAAGATATTCCCGTTTCCAACGAAGGCCTGAAAGGGCTCCAAATATCCACTTGCAGATTCTGCAAAAATAGAGTTTCAAAACTGCTCTGTTAAAAGGAAGGCTTATCTCTCTGAGTTGAATGCAGACATCATAAAGAGGTTTCTGAGAATGCTTCTGCCTGGTTTATATGTGAAGATATTTCCTTTTCCACCATAGGCTTCAAAGCGCTCCAAATGAACACTTGCAGATTCTACAAAAGGAGTGTTTCATAACTACTCTAGCAATGGAAAGGTTCAACTCTGTGAGTTGAACACACACATCACAAAGCAGTTTCTGAGAATGCTTCTGTCCAGTTTTTATTGGAAGATATTCCCGCTTCTAACAAAGGCCTGAAAGAGCTCCAAATATCCACTTGCAGATGCTGCAAAAAGACTCTTTCCAAACTGCTCCATGAAAAGGAAGGTTCAACTCTGTGAGTTGAATGCACACATCATAAAGAAGTTTCAAAGAATGCTTCTGTCTAGGTTTTATGTGAAGATATTTCCTTTTCCACCATAGGCCTCAAAGCGCTCCAAATGAACACTTGCAGATTCTACAAAAAGAGTGTTTCAAAACTGCTCTTTCAAAAGAAGTGTTCAACTCTGTGAGTTGGATTCATACTTCACAAAGCAGTTTCACAGAACGCTTCTGTTTAGTATTTATGGGAAGATATTCCCGTTTCCAACGAAGGCCTGAAAGGACTCCAAATATCCACTTGCAGATTCTGCAGAAACACAGTTTCAAAACTGCTCTATCAAAAGGAAGGCTTATCTCTCCGAGCTGAATGCACACATCATAAAGAGGTTTCTGAGAATGCTTCTCCCTGGTTTATAAGTGAAGATATTTCCTTTTCCACTGTAGGCCTCAAAGCGCTCCAAATGAACACTTGCAGATTCTACAAAAAGAGTGTTTCAAAACAGCTCTTTCAAAGGAAGGGTTCAACTCTGTGAGTTGGATTCATACTACACAAAGCAGTTTCACAGAACGCTTCTCTTTAGTTTTTATGGGAAGATATTCCCGTTTCCAACGAAGGCCTGAAAGGGCTCCAAATATCCACTTGCAGATTCTGCAAAAATAGAGTTTCAAAACTGCTCTGTTAAAAGGAAGGCTTATCTCTCTGAGTTGAATGCAGACATCATAAAGAGGTTTCTGAGAATGCTTCTGCCTGGTTTATATGTGAAGATATTTCCTTTTCCACCATAGGCCTCAAAGCGCTCCAAATGAACACTTGCAGATTCTACAAAAGGAGTGTTTCATAACTGCTCTAGCAAAGGAAAGGTTCAACTCTGTGAGTTGAACACACACATCACAAAGCAGTTTCTGAGAATGCTTCTGTCCAGTTTTTATTGGAAGATATTCCCGCTTCTAACAAAGGCCTGAAAGAGCTCCAAATATCCACTTGTAGATGCTGCAAAAAGACTCTTTCCAAACTGCTCCATGAAAAGGAAGGTTCAACACTGTGAGATGAATGCACACATCATAAAGAAGTTTCAAAGAATGCTTCTGTCTAGGTTTTATGTGAAGATATTTCCTTTTCCACCATAGGCCTCAAAGCGCTCCAAATGAACACTTGCAGATTCTACAAAAAGAGTGTTTCAAAACTGCTCTTTCAAAAGAAGTGTTCAACTCTGTGAGTTGGATTCATACTTCACAAAGCAGTTTCACAGAACGCTTCTGTTTAGTATTTATGGGAAGATATTCCCGTTTCCAACGAAGGCCTGAAAGGACTCCAAATATCCACTTGCAGATTCTGCAGAAACACAGTTTCAAAACTGCTCTATCAAAAGGAAGGCTTATCTCTCCGAGTTGAATGCACACATCATAAAGAGGTTTCTGAGAATGCTTCTGCCTGGTTTATAAGTGAAGATATTTCCTTTTCCACCATAGGCCTCAAAGCGCTCCAAATGAACACTTGCAGATTCTACAAAAAGAGTGTTTCAAAACAGCTCTTTCAAAGGAAGTGTTCAACTCTGTGAGTTGGATTCATACTACACAAAGCAGTTTCACAGAACGCTTCTGTTTAGTTTTTATGGGAAGATATTCCCGTTTCCAACGAAGGCCTGAAAGGGCTCCAAATATCCACTTGCAAATTCTGCAAAAATAGAGTTTCAAAACTGCTCTGTCAAAAGGAAGGCTTATCTCTCTGAGTTGAATGCAGACATCATAAAGAGGTTTCTGAGAATGCTTCTGCCTGGTTTATATGTGAAGATATTTCCTTTTCCACCATAGGCGTCAAGGCGCTCCAAATGAACACTTGCAGATTCTACAAAAAGAGTGTTTCATAACTGCTCTAGCAAAGGAAAGGTTCAACTCTGTGAGTTGAACACACACATCACAAAGCAGTTTCTGAGAATGCTTCTGTCCAGTTTTTATTGGAAGATATTCCCGCTTCTAACAAAGGCCTGAAAGAGCTCCAAATATCCACTTGCAGATGCTGCAAAAAGACTCTTTCCAAACTGCTCCATGAAAAGGAAGGTTCAACTCTGTGAGATGAATGCACACATCATAAAGAAGTTTCAAAGAATGCTTCTGTCTAGGTTTTATGTGAAGATATTTCCTTTTCCACCATAGGCCTCAAAGCGCTCCAAATGAACACTTGCAGATTCTACAAAAAGAGTGTTTCAAAACTGCTCTTTCAAAAGAAGTGTTCAACTCTGTGAGTTGGATTCATACTTCACAAAGCAGTTTCACAGAACGCTTCTGTTTAGTTTTTATGGGAAGATATTCCCGTTTCCAACGAAGGCCTGAAAGGGCTCCAAATAACCACTTGCAGATTCTGCAGAAACACAGTTTCAAAACTGCTCTATCAAAAGGAAGGCTTATCTCTCCGAGCTGAATGCACACATCATAAAGAGGTTTCTGAGAATGCTTCTCCCTGGTTTATAAGTGAAGATATTTCCTTTTCCACTATAGGTCTCAAAGCGCTCCAAATGAACACTTGCAGATTCTACAAAAAGAGTGTTTCAAAACAGCTCTTTCAAAGGAAGTGTTCAACTCTGTGAGTTGGATTCATACTACACAAAGCAGTTTCACAGAACGCTTCTCTTTAGTTTTTATGGGAAGATATTCCCGTTTCCAACGAAGGCCTGAAAGGGCTCCAAATATCCACTTGCAGATTCTGCAAAAATAGAGTTTCAAAACTGCTCTGTTAAAAGGAAGGCTTATCACTCTGAGTTGAATGCAGACATCATAAAGAGGTTTCTGAGAATGCTTCTGCCTGGTTTATATGTGAAGATATTTCCTTTTCCACCATAGGCCTCAAAGCGCTCCAAATGAACACTTGCAGATACTACAAAAGGAGTGTTTCATAACTGCTCTAGCAAAGGAAAGGTTCAACTCTGTGAGTTGAACACACACATCACAAAGCAGTTTCTGAGAATGCTTCTGTCCAATTTTTATTGGAAGATATTCCCGCTTCTAACAAAGGCCTGAAAGAGCTCCAAATATCCACTTGCAGATGCTGCAAAAAGACTCTTTCCAAACTGCTCCATGAAAAGGAAGGTTCAACTCTGTGAGATGAATGCACACATCATAAAGAAGTTTCAAAGAATGCTTCTGTCTAGGTTTTATGTGAAGATATTTCCTTTTCCACCATAGGCCTCAAAGCGCTCCAAATGAACACTTGCAGATTCTACAAAAAGAGTGTTTCAAAACTGCTCTTTCAAAAGAAGTGTTCAACTCTGTGAGTTGGATTCATACTTCAAAAAGCAGTTTCACAGAACGCTTCTGTTTAGTTTTTATGGGAAGATATTCCCGTTTCCAACGAAGGCCTGAAAGGGCTCCAAATAACCACTTGCAGATTCTGCAGAAACACAGTTTCAAAACTGCTCTATCAAAAGGAAGGCTTATCTCTCCGAGCTGAATGCACACATCATAAAGAGGTTTCTGAGAATGCTTCTCGCTGGTTTATAAGTGAAGATATTTCCTTTTCCACTATAGGCCTCAAAGCGCTCAAAATGAACACTTGCAGATTCTACAAAAAGAGTGTTTCAAAACAGCTCTTTCAAAGGAAGTGTTCAACTCTGTGAGTTGGATTCATACTACACAAAGCAGTTTCACAGAACGCTTCTCTTTAGTTTTTATGGGAAGATATTCCCGTTTCCAACGAAGGCCTGAAAGGGCTCCAAATATCCACTTGCAGATTCTGCAAAAATAGAGTTTCAAAACTGCTCTGTTAAAAGGAAGGCTTATCTCTCTGAGTTGAATGCAGACATCATAAAGAGGTTTCTGAGAATGCTTCTGCCTGGTTTATATGTGAAGATATTTCCTTTTCCACCATAGGCTTCAAAGCGCTCCAAATGAACACTTGCAGATTCTACAAAAGGAGTGTTTCATAACTACTCTAGCAATGGAAAGGTTCAACTCTGTGAGTTGAACACACACATCACAAAGCAGTTTCTGAGAATGCTTCTGTCCAGTTTTTATTGGAAGATATTCCCGCTTCTAACAAAGGCCTGAAAGAGCTCCAAATATCCACTTGCAGATGCTGCAAAAAGACTCTTTCCAAACTGCTCCATGAAAAGGAAGGTTCAACTCTGTGAGTTGAATGCACACATCATAAAGAAGTTTCAAAGAATGCTTCTGTCTAGGTTTTATGTGAAGATATTTCCTTTTCCACCATAGGCCTCAAAGCGCTCCAAATGAACACTTGCAGATTCTACAAAAAGAGTGTTTCAAAACTGCTCTTTCAAAAGAAGTGTTCAACTCTGTGAGTTGGATTCATACTTCACAAAGCAGTTTCACAGAACGCTTCTGTTTAGTATTTATGGGAAGATATTCCCGTTTCCAACGAAGGCCTGAAAGGACTCCAAATATCCACTTGCAGATTCTGCAGAAACACAGTTTCAAAACTGCTCTATCAAAAGGAAGGCTTATCTCTCCGAGCTGAATGCACACATCATAAAGAGGTTTCTGAGAATGCTTCTCCCTGGTTTATAAGTGAAGATATTTCCTTTTCCACTGTAGGCCTCAAAGCGCTCCAAATGAACACTTGCAGATTCTACAAAAAGAGTGTTTCAAAACAGCTCTTTCAAAGGAAGTGTTCAACTCTGTGAGTTGGATTCATACTACACAAAGCAGTTTCACAGAACGCTTCTCTTTAGTTTTTATGGGAAGATATTCCCGTTTCCAACGAAGGCCTGAAAGGGCTCCAAATATCCACTTGCAGATTCTGCAAAAATAGAGTTTCAAAACTGCTCTGTTAAAAGGAAGGCTTATCTCTCTGAGTTGAATGCAGACATCATAAAGAGGTTTCTGAGAATGCTTCTGCCTGGTTTATATGTGAAGATATTTCCTTTTCCACCATAGGCCTCAAAGCGCTCCAAATGAACACTTGCAGATTCTACAAAAGGAGTGTTTCATAACTGCTCTAGCAAAGGAAAGGTTCAACTCTGTGAGTTGAACACACACATCACAAAGCAGTTTCTGAGAATGCTTCTGTCCAGTTTTTATTGGAAGATATTCCCGCTTCTAACAAAGGCTTGAAAGAGCTCCAAATATCCACTTGTAGATGCTGCAAAAAGACTCTTTCCAAACTGCTCCATGAAAAGGAAGGTTCAACTCTGTGAGATGAATGCACACATCATAAAGAAGTTTCAAAGAATGCTTCTGTCTAGGTTTTATGTGAAGATATTTCCTTTTCCACCATAGGCCTCAAAGCGCTCCAAATGAACACTTGCAGATTCTACAAAAAGAGTGTTTCAAAACTGCTCTTTCAAAAGAAGTGTTCAACTCTGTGAGTTGGATTCATACTTCACAAAGCAGTTTCACAGAACGCTTCTGTTTAGTATTTATGGGAAGATATTCCCGTTTCCAACGAAGGCCTGAAAGGACTCCAAATATCCACTTGCAGATTCTGCAGAAACACAGTTTCAAAACTGCTCTATCAAAAGGAAGGCTTATCTCTCCGAGTTGAATGCACACATCATAAAGAGGTTTCTGAGAATGCTTCTGCCTGGTTTATAAGTGAAGATATTTCCTTTTCCACCATAGGCCTCAAAGCGCTCCAAATGAACACTTGCAGATTCTACAAAAAGAGTGCTTCAAAACAGCTCTTTCAAAGGAAGTGTTCAACTCTGTGAGTTGGATTCATACTACACAAAGCAGTTTCACAGAACGCTTCTGTTTAGTTTTTATGGGAAGATATTCCCGTTTCCAACGAAGGCCTGAAAGGGCTCCAAATATCCACTTGCAAATTCTGCAAAAATAGAGTTTCAAAACTGCTCTGTCAAAAGGAAGGCTTATCTCTCTGAGTTGAATGCAGACATCATAAAGAGGTTTCTGAGAATGCTTCTGCCTGGTTTATATGTGAAGATATTTCCTTTTCCACCATAGGCATCAAGGCGCTCCAAATGAACACTTGCAGATTCTACAAAAAGAGTGTTTCATAACTGCTCTAGCAAAGGAAAGGTTCAACTCTGTGAGTTGAACACACACATCACAAAGCAGTTTCTGAGAATGCTTCTGTCCAGTTTTTATTGGAAGATATTCCCGCTTCTAACAAAGGCCTGAAAGAGCTCCAAATATCCACTTGTAGATGCTGCAAAAAGACTCTTTCCAAACTGCTCCATGAAAAGGAAGGTTCAACTCTGTGAGTTGAATGCACACATCATAAAGAAGTTTCAAAGAATGCTTCTGTCTAGGTTTTATGTGAAGATATTTCCTTTTCCACCATAGGCCTCAAAGCGCTCCAAATGAACACTTGCAGATTCTACAAAAAGAGTGTTTCAAAACAGCTCTTTCAAAGGAAGTGTTCAACTCTGTGAGTTGGATTCATACTACACAAAGCAGTTTCACAGAACGCTTCTGTTTAGTTTTTATGGGAAGATATTCCCGTTTCCAACGAAGGCCTGAAAGGGCTCCAAATATCCACTTGCAAATTCTGCAAAAATAGAGTTTCAAAACTGCTCTGTCAAAAGGAAGGCTTATCTCTCTGAGTTGAATGCAGACATCATAAAGAGGTTTCTGAGAATGCTTCTGCCTGGTTTATATATGAAGATATTTCCTTTTCCACCATAGGCCTCAAGGCGCTCCAAATGAACACTTGCAGATTCTACAAAAAGAGTGTTTCATAACTGCTCTAGCAAAGGAAAGGTTCAACTCTGTGAGTTGAACACACACATCACAAAGCAGTTTCTGAGAATGCTTCTGTCCAGTTTTTATTGGAAGATATTCCCGCTTCTAACAAAGGCCTGAAAGAGCTCCAAATATCCACTTGTAGATGCTGCAAAAAGACTCTTTCCAAACTGCTCCATGAAAAGGAAGGTTCAACTCTGTGAGATGAATGCACACATCATAAAGAAGTTTCAAAGAATGCTTCTGTCTAGGTTTTATGTGAAGATATTTCCTTTTCCACCATAGGCCTCAAAGCGCTCCAAATGAACACTTGCAGATTCTACAAAAAGAGTGTTTCAAAACTGCTCTTTCAAAAGAAGTGTTCAACTCTGTGAGTTGGATTCATACTTCACAAAGCAGTTTCACAGAACGCTTCTGTTTAGTATTTATGGGAAGATATTCCCGTTTCCAACGAAGGCCTGAAAGGACTCCAAATATCCACTTGCAGATTCTGCAGAAACACAGTTTCAAAACTGCTCTATCAAAAGGAAGGCTTATCTCTCCGAGTTGAATGCACACATCATAAAGAGGTTTCTGAGAATGCTTCTGCCTGGTTTATAAGTGAAGATATTTCCTTTTCCACCATAGGCCTCAAAGCGCTCCAAATGAACACTTGCAGATTCTACAAAAAGAGTGTTTCAAAACAGCTCTTTCAAAGGAAGTGTTCAACTCTGTGAGTTGGATTCATACTACACAAAGCAGTTTCACAGAACGCTTCTGTTTAGTTTTTATGGGAAGATATTCCCGTTTCCAACGAAGGCCTGAAAGGGCTCCAAATATCCACTTGCAAATTCTGCAAAAATAGAGTTTCAAAACTGCTCTGTCAAAAGGAAGGCTTATCTCTCTGAGTTGAATGCAGACATCATAAAGAGGTTTCTGAGAATGCTTCTGCCTGGTTTATATGTGAAGATATTTCCTTTTCCACCATAGGCGTCAAGGCGCTCCAAATGAACACTTGCAGATTCTACAAAAAGAGTGTTTCATAACTGCTCTAGCAAAGGAAAGGTTCAACTCTGTGAGTTGAACACACACATCACAAAGCAGTTTCTGAGAATGCTTCTGTCCAGTTTTTATTGGAAGATATTCCCGCTTCTAACAAAGGCCTGAAAGAGCTCCAAATATCCACTTGTAGATGCTGCAAAAAGACTCTTTCCAAACTGCTCCATGAAAAGGAAGGTTCAACTCTGTGAGTTGAATGCACACATCATAAAGAAGTTTCAAAGAATGCTTCTGTCTAGGTTTTATGTGAAGATATTTCCTTTTCCACCATAGGCCTCAAAGCGCTCCAAATGAACACTTGCAGATTCTACAAAAAGAGTGTTTCAAAACAGCTCTTTCAAAGGAAGTGTTCAACTCTGTGAGTTGGATTCATACTACACAAAGCAGTTTCACAGAACGCTTCTGTTTAGTTTTTATGGGAAGATATTCCCGTTTCCAACGAAGGCCTGAAAGGGCTCCAAATATCCACTTGCAAATTCTGCAAAAATAGAGTTTCAAAACTGCTCTGTCAAAAGGAAGGCTTATCTCTCTGAGTTGAATGCAGACATCATAAAGAGGTTTCTGAGAATGCTTCTGCCTGGTTTATATGTGAAGATATTTCCTTTTCCACCATAGGCCTCAAAGCGCTCCAAATGAACACTTGCAGATTCTACAAAAAGAGTGTTTCAAAACAGCTCTTTCAAAGGAAGTGTTCAACTCTGTGAGTTGGATTCATACTACACAAAGCAGTTTCACAGAACGCTTCTGTTTAGTTTTTATGGGAAGATATTCCCGTTTCCAACGAAGGCCTGAAAGGGCTCCAAATATCCACTTGCAAATTCTGCAAAAATAGAGTTTCAAAACTGCTCTATCAAAAGGAAGGCTTATCTCTCTGAGTTGAATGCAGACATCATAAAGAGGTTTCTGAGAATGCTTCTGCCTGGTTTATATGTGAAGATATTTCCTTTTCCACCATAGGCCTCAAGGCGCTCCAAATGAACACTAGCAGATTCTACAAAAAGAGTGTTTCATAACTGCTCTAGCAAAGGAAAGGTTCAACTCTGTGAGTTGAACACACACATCACAAAGCAGTTTCTGAGAAT
Organism: Pongo pygmaeus; assembly: GCF_028885625.2. Classification (NCBI taxonomy): domain Eukaryota; kingdom Metazoa; phylum Chordata; class Mammalia; order Primates; family Hominidae; genus Pongo; species Pongo pygmaeus. Next base: position 26,167,044 of record NC_085930.1, read on the forward strand.
GCTTCTGTCCAGTTTTTATTGGAAGATATTCCCGCTTCTAACAATGGCCTGAAACAGCTCCAAATATCCACTTGTAGATGCTGCAAAAAGACTCTTTCCAAACTGCTCCATGAAAAGGAAGGTTCAACTCTGTGAGTTGAATGCACACATCATAAAGAAGTTTCAAAGAATGCTTCTGTCTAGGTTTTATGTGAAGATATTTCCTTTTCCACCATAGGCCTCAAAGCGCTCCAAATGAACACTTGCAGATTCTACAAAAAGAGTGTTTCAAAACTGCTCTTTCAAAAGAAGTGTTCAACTCTGTGAGTTGGATTCATACTTCACAAAGCAGTTTCACAGAACGCTTCTGTTTAGTTTTTATGGGAAGATATTCCCGTTTCCAACGAAGGCCTGAAAGGGCTCCAAATAACCACTTGCAGATTCTGCAGAAACACAGTTTCAAAACTGCTCTATCAAAAGGAAGGCTTATCTCTCCGAGCTGAATGCACACATCATAAAGAGGTTTCTGAGAATGCTTCTCCCTGGTTTATAAGTGAAGATATTTCCTTTTCCACTATAGGTCTCAAAGCGCTCCAAATGAACACTTGCAGATTCTACAAAAAGAGTGTTTCAAAACAGCTCTTTCAAAGGAAGTGTTCAACTCTGTGAGTTGGATTCATACTACACAAAGCAGTTTCACAGAACGCTTCTCTTTAGTTTTTATGGGAAGATATTCCCGTTTCCAACGAAGGCCTGAAAGGGCTCCAAATATCCACTTGCAGATTCTGCAAAAATAGAGTTTCAAAACTGCTCTGTTAAAAGTAAGGCTTATCACTCTGAGTTGAATGCAGACATCATAAAGAGGTTTCTGAGAATGCTTCTGCCTGGTTTATATGTGAAGATATTTCCTTTTCCACCATAGGCCTCAAAGCGCTCCAAATGAACACTTGCAGATTCTACAAAAGGAGTGTTTCATAACTGCTCTAGCAAAGGAAAGGTTCAACCCTGTGAGTTGAACACACACATCACAAAGCAGTTTCTGAGAATGCTTCTGTCCAATTTTTATTGGAAGATATTCCCGCTTCTAACAAAGGCCTGAAAGAGCTCCAAATATCCACTTGCAGATGCTGCAAAAAGACTCTTTCCAAACTGCTCCATGAAAAGGAAGGTTCAACTCTGTGAGATGAATGCACACATCATAAAGAAGTTTCAAAGAATGCTTCTGTCTAGGTTTTATGTGAAGATATTTCCTTTTCCACCATAGGCCTCAAAGCGCTCCAAATGAACACTTGCAGATTCTACAAAAAGAGTGTTTCAAAACTCCTCTTTCAAAAGAAGTGTTCAACTCTGTGAGTTGGATTCATACTTCACAAAGCAGTTTCACAGAACGCTTCTGTTTCGTATTTATGGGAAGATATTCCCGTTTCCAACGAAGGCCTGAAAGGACTCCAAATATCCACTTGCAGATTCTGCAAAAACACAGTTTCAAAACTGCTCTATCAAAAGGAAGGCTTATCTCTCCGAGTTGAATGCACACATCATAAAGAGGTTTCTGAGAATGCTTCTGCCTGGTTTATAAGTGAAGATATTTCCTTTTCCACCATAGGCCTCAAAGCGCTCCAAATGAACACTTGCAGATTCTACAAAAAGAGTGTTTCAAAACAGCTCTTTCAAAGGAAGTGTTCAACTCTGTGAGTTGGATTCATACTACACAAAGCAGTTTCACAGAACGCTTCTGTTTAGTTTTTATGGGAAGATATTCCCGTTTCCAACGAAGGCCTGAAAGGGCTCCAAATATCCACTTGCAAATTCTGCAAAAATAGAGTTTCAAAACTGCTCTGTCAAAAGGAAGGCTTATCTCTCTGAGTTGAATGCAGACATCATAAAGAGGTTTCTGAGAATGCTTCTGCCTGGTTTATATGTGAAGATATTTCCTTTTCCACCATAGGCCTCAAGGCGCTCCAAATGAACACTTGCAGATTCTACAAAAAGAGTGTTTCATAACTGCTCTAGCAAAGGAAAGGTTCAACTCTGTGAGTTGAACACACACATCACAAAGTAGTTTCTGAGAATGCTTCTGTCCAGTTTTTATTGGAAGATATTCCCGCTTCTAACAAAGGCCTGAAAGAGCTCCAAATATCCACTTGTAGATGCTGCAAAAAGACTCTTTCCAAACTGCTCCATGAAAAGGAAGGTTCAACTCTGTGAGTTGAATGCACACATCATAAAGAAGTTTCAAAGAATGCTTCTGTCTAGGTTTTATGTGAAGGTATTTCCTTTTCCACCATAGGCCTCAAAGCGCTCCAAATGAACACTTGCAGATTCTACAAAAAGAGTGTTTCAAAACTGCTCTTTCAAAAGAAGTGTTCAACTCTGTGAGTTGGATTCATACTTCACAAAGCAGTTTCACAGAACGCTTCTGTTTAGTTTTTATGGGAAGATATTCCCGTTTCCAACGAAGGCCTGAAAGGGCTCCAAATAACCACTTGCAGATTCTGCAGAAACACAGTTTCAAAACTGCTCTATCAAAAGGAAGGCTTATCTCTCCGAGTTGAATGCACACATCATAAAGAGGTTTCTGAGAATGCTTCTGCCTGGTTTATAAGTGAAGATATTTCCTTTTCCACCATAGGCCTCAAAGCGCTCCAAATGAACACTTGCAGATTCTACAAAAAGAGTGTTTCAAAACAGCTCTTTCAAAGGAAGTGTTCAACTCTGTGAGTTGGATTCATACTACACAAAGCAGTTTCACAGAACGCTTCTGTTTAGTTTTTATGGGAAGATATTCCCGTTTCCAACGAAGGCCTGAAAGGGCTCCAAATATCCACTTGCAAATTCTGCAAAAATAGAGTTTCAAAACTGCTCTGTCAAAAGGAAGGCTTATCTCTCTGAGTTGAATGCAGACATCATAAAGAGGTTTCTGAGAATGCTTCTGCCTGGATTATATGTGAAGATATTTCCTTTTCCACCATAGGCCTCAAAGCGCTCCAAATGAACACTTGCAGATTCTACAAAAGGAGTGTTTCATAACTGCTCTAGCAAAGGAAAGGTTCAACTCTGTGAGTTGAACACACACATCACAAAGCAGTTTCTGAGAATGCTTCTGTCCAGTTTTTATTGGAAGATATTCCCGCTTCTAACAAAGGCCTGAAAGAGCTCCAAATATCCACTTGCAGATGCTGCAAAAAGACTCTTTCCAAACTGCTCCATGAAAAGGAAGGTTCAACTCTGTGAGATGAATGCACACATCATAAAGAAGTTTCAAAGAATGCTTCTGTCTAGGTTTTATGTGAAGATATTTCCTTTTCCACCATAGGCCTCAAAGCGCTCCAAATGAACACTTGCAGATTCTACAAAAAGAGTGTTTCAAAACTGCTCTTTCAAAAGAAGTGTTCAAATCTGTGAGTTGGATTCATACTTCACAAAGCAGTTTCACAGAACGCTTCTGTTTAGTATTTATGGGAAGATATTCCCGTTTCCAACGAAGGCCTGAAAGGACTCCAAATATCCACTTGCAGATTCTGCAGAAACACAGTTTCAAAACTGCTCTATCAAAAGGAAGGCTTATCTCTCCGAGTTGAATGCACACATCATAAAGAGGTTTCTGAGAATGCTTCTGCCTGGTTTATAAGTGAAGATATTTCCTTTTCCACCATAGGCCTCAAAGCGCTCCAAATGAACACTTGCAGATTCTACAAAAAGAGTGTTTCAAAACAGCTCTTTCAAAGGAAGTGTTCAACTCTGTGAGTTGGATTCATACTACACAAAGCAGTTTCACAGAACGCTTCTGTTTAGTTTTTATGGGAAGATATTCCCGTTTCCAACGAAGGCCTGAAAGGGCTCCAAATATCCACTTGCAAATTCTGCAAAAATAGAGTTTCAAAACTGCTCTGTCAAAAGGAAGGCTTATCTCTCTGAGTTGAATGCAGACATCATAAAGAGGTTTCTGAGAATGCTTCTGCCTGGTTTATATGTGAAGATATTTCCTTTTCCACCATAGGCGTCAAGGCGCTCCAAATGAACACTTGCAGATTCTACAAAAAGAGTGTTTCATAACTGCTCTAGCAAAGGAAAGGTTCAACTCTGTGAGTTGAACACACACATCACAAAGCAGTTTCTGAGAATGCTTCTGTCCAGTTTTTATTGGAAGATATTCCCGCTTCTAACAAAGGCCTGAAAGAGCTCCAAATATCCACTTGTAGATGCTGCAAAAAGACTCTTTCCAAACTGCTCCATGAAAAGGAAGGTTCAACTCTGTGAGTTGAATGCACACATCATAAAGAAGTTTCAAAGAATGCTTCTGTCTAGGTTTTATGTGAAGATATTTCCTTTTCCACCATAGGCCTCAAAGCGCTCCAAATGAACACTTGCAGATTCTACAAAAAGAGTGTTTCAAAACAGCTCTTTCAAAGGAAGTGTTCAACTCTGTGAGTTGGATTCATACTACACAAAGCAGTTTCACAGAACGCTTCTGTTTAGTTTTTATGGGAAGATATTCCCGTTTCCAACGAAGGCCTGAAAGGGCTCCAAATATCCACTTGCAAATTCTGCAAAAATAGAGTTTCAAAACTGCTCTGTCAAAAGGAAGGCTTATCTCTCTGAGTTGAATGCAGACATCATAAAGAGGTTTCTGAGAATGCTTCTGCCTGGTTTATATGTGAAGATATTTCCTTTTCCACCATAGGCCTCAAGGCGCTCCAAATGAACACTTGCAGATTCTACAAAAAGAGTGTTTCATAACTGCTCTAGCAAAGGAAAGGTTCAACTCTGTGAGTTGAACACACACATCACAAAGCAGTTTCTGAGAATGCTTCTGTCCAGTTTTTATTGGAAGATATTCCCGCTTCTAACAAAGGCCTGAAAGAGCTCCAAATATCCACTTGCAGATGCTGCAAAAAGACTCTTTCCAAACTGCTCCATGAAAAGGAAGGTTCAACTCTGTGAGATGAATGCACACATCAGAAAGAAGTTTCAAAGAATGCTTCTGTCTAGGTTTTATGTGAAGATATTTCCTTTTCCACCATAGGCCTCAAAGCGCTCCAAATGAACACTTGCAGATTCTACAAAAAGAGTGTTTCAAAACTGCTCTTTCAAAAGAAGTGTTCAACTCTGTGAGTTGGATTCATACTTCACAAAGCAGTTTCACAGAACGCTTCTGTTTAGTATTTATTGGAAGATATTCCCGTTTCCAACGAAGGCCTGAAAGGACTCCAAATATCCACTTGCAGATTCTGCAAAAACACAGTTTCAAAACTGCTCTATCAAAAGGAAGGCTTATCTCTCCGAGTTGAATGCACACATCATAAAGAGGTTTCTGAGAATGCTTCTGCCTGGTTTATAAGTGAAGATATTTCCTTTTCCACCATAGGCCTCAAAGCGCTCCAAATGAACACTTGCAGATTCTACAAAAAGAGTGTTTCAAAACAGCTCTTTCAAAGGAAGTGTTCAACTCTGTGAGTTGGATTCATACTACACAAAGCAGTTTCACAGAACGCTTCTGTTTAGTTTTTATGGGAAGATATTCCCGTTTCCAACGAAGGCCTGAAAGGGCTCCAAATATCCACTTGCAAATTCTGCAAAAATAGAGTTTCAAAACTGCTCTATCAAAAGGAAGGCTTATCTCTCTGAGTTGAATGCAGACATCATAAAGAGGTTTCTGAGAATGCTTCTGCCTGGTTTATATGTGAAGATATTTCCTTTTCCACCATAGGCCTCAAGGCGCTCCAAATGAACACTAGCAGATTCTACAAAAAGAGTGTTTCATAACTGCTCTAGCAAAGGAAAGGTTCAACTCTGTGAGTTGAACACACACATCACAAAGCAGTTTCTGAGAATGCTTCTGTCCAGTTTTTATTGGAAGATATTCCCGCTTCTAACAAAGGCCTGAAACAGCTCCAAATATCCACTTGTAGATGCTGCAAAAAGACTCTTTCCAAACTGCTCCATGAAAAGGAAGGTTCAACTCTGTGAGTTGAATGCACACATCATAAAGAAGTTTCAAAGAATGCTTCTGTCTAGGTTTTATGTGAAGATATTTCCTTTTCCACCATAGGCCTCAAAGCGCTCCAAATGAACACTTGCAGATTCTACAAAAAGAGTGTTTCAAAACTGCTCTTTCAAAAGAAGTGTTCAACTCTGTGAGTTGGATTCATACTTCACAAAGCAGTTTCACAGAACGCTTCTGTTTAGTTTTTATGGGAAGATATTCCCGTTTCCAACGAAGGCCTGAAAGGGCTCCAAATAACCACTTGCAGATTCTGCAGAAACACAGTTTCAAAACTGCTCTATCAAAAGGAAGGCTTATCTCTCCGAGCTGAATGCACACATCATAAAGAGGTTTCTGAGAATGCTTCTCCCTGGTTTATAACTGAAGATATTTCCTTTTCCACTATAGGTCTCAAAGCGCTCCAAATGAACACTTGCAGATTCTACAAAAAGAGTGTTTCAAAACAGCTCTTTCAAAGGAAGTGTTCAACTCTGTGAGTTGGATTCATACTACACAAAGCAGTTTCACAGAACGCTTCTCTTTAGTTTTTATGGGAAGATATTCCCGTTTCCAACGAAGGCCTGAAAGGGCTCCAAATATCCACTTGCAGATTCTGCAAAAATAGAGTTTCAAAACTGCTCTGTTAAAAGGAAGGCTTATCACTCTGAGTTGAATGCAGACATCATAAAGAGGTTTCTGAGAATGCTTCTGCCTGGTTTATATGTGAAGATATTTCCTTTTCCACCATAGGCCTCAAAGCGCTCCAAATGAACACTTGCAGATTCTACAAAAGGAGTGTTTCATAACTGCTCTAGCAAAGGAAAGGTTCAACCCTGTGAGTTGAACACACACATCACAAAGCAGTTTCTGAGAATGCTTCTGTCCAATTTTTATTGGAAGATATTCCCGCTTCTAACAAAGGCCTGAAAGAGCTCCAAATATCCACTTGCAGATGCTGCAAAAAGACTCTTTCCAAACTGCTCCATGAAAAGGAAGGTTCAACTCTGTGAGATGAATGCACACATCAGAAAGAAGTTTCAAAGAATGCTTCTGTCTAGGTTTTATGTGAAGATATTTCCTTTTCCACCATAGGCCTCAAAGCGCTCCAAATGAACACTTGCAGATTCTACAAAAAGAGTGTTTCAAAACTGCTCTTTCAAAAGAAGTGTTCAACTCTGTGAGTTGGATTCATACTTCACAAAGCAGTTTCACAGAACGCTTCTGTTTAGTATTTATTGGAAGATATTCCCGTTTCCAACGAAGGCCTGAAAGGACTCCAAATATCCACTTGCAGATTCTGCAAAAACACAGTTTCAAAACTGCTCTATCAAAAGGAAGGCTTATCTCTCCGAGTTGAATGCACACATCATAAAGAGGTTTCTGAGAATGCTTCTGCCTGGTTTATAAGTGAAGATATTTCCTTTTCCACCATAGGCCTCAAAGCGCTCCAAATGAACACTTGCAGATTCTACAAAAAGAGTGTTTCAAAACAGCTCTTTCAAAGGAAGTGTTCAACTCTGTGAGTTGGATTCATACTACACAAAGCAGTTTCACAGAACGCTTCTGTTTAGTTTTTATGGGAAGATATTCCCGTTTCCAACGAAGGCCTGAAAGGGCTCCAAATATCCACTTGCAAATTCTGCAAAAATAGAGTTTCAAAACTGCTCTATCAAAAGGAAGGCTTATCTCTCTGAGTTGAATGCAGACATCATAAAGAGGTTTCTGAGAATGCTTCTGCCTGGTTTATATGTGAAGATATTTCCTTTTCCACCATAGGCCTCAAGGCGCTCCAAATGAACACTAGCAGATTCTACAAAAAGAGTGTTTCATAACTGCTCTAGCAAAGGAAAGGTTCAACTCTGTGAGTTGAACACACACATCACAAAGCAGTTTCTGAGAATGCTTCTGTCCAGTTTTTATTGGAAGATATTCCCGCTTCTAACAAAGGCCTGAAAGAGCTCCAAATATCCACTTGTAGATGCTGCAAAAAGACTCTTTCCAAACTGCTCCATGAAAAGGAAGGTTCAACTCTGTGAGTTGAATGCACACATCATACAGAAGTTTCAAAGAATGCTTCTGTCTAGGTTTTATGTGAAGATATTTCCTTTTCCACCATAGGCCTCAAAGCGCTCCAAATGAACACTTGCAGATTCTACAAAAAGAGTGTTTCAAAACTGCTCTTTCAAAAGAAGTGTTCAACTCTGTGAGTTGGATTCATACTTCACAAAGCAGTTTCACAGAACGCTTCTGTTTAGTTTTTATGGGAAGATATTCCCGTTTCCAACGAAGGCCTGAAAGGGCTCCAAATAACCACTTGCAGATTCTGCAGAAACACAGTTTCAAAACTGCTCTATCAAAAGGAAGGCTTATCTCTCCGAGCTGAATGCACACATCATAAAGAGGTTTCTGAGAATGCTTCTCCCTGGTTTATAAGTGAAGATATTTCCTTTTCCACTATAGGTCTCAAAGCGCTCCAAATGAACACTTGCAGATTCTACAAAAAGAGTGTTTCAAAACAGCTCTTTCAAAGGAAGTGTTCAACTCTGTGAGTTGGATTCATACTACACAAAGCAGTTTCACAGAACGCTTCTCTTTAGTTTTTATGGGAAGATATTCCCGTTTCCAACGAAGGCCTGAAAGGGCTCCAAATATCCACTTGCAGATTCTGCAAAAATAGAGTTTCAAAACTGCTCTGTTAAAAGGAAGGCTTATCACTCTGAGTTGAATGCAGACATCATAAAGAGGTTTCTGAGAATGCTTCTGCCTGGTTTATATGTGAAGATATTTCCTTTTCCACCATAGGCCTCAAAGCGCTCCAAATGAACACTTGCAGATTCTACAAAAGGAGTGTTTCATAACTGCTCTAGCAAAGGAAAGGTTCAACCCTGTGAGTTGAACACACACATCACAAAGCAGTTTCTGAGAATGCTTCTGTCCAATTTTTATTGGAAGATATTCCCGCTTCTAACAAAGGCCTGAAAGAGCTCCAAATATCCACTTGCAGATGCTGCAAAAAGACTCTTTCCAAACTGCTCCATGAAAAGGAAGGTTCAACTCTGTGAGATGAATGCACACATCATAAAGAAGTTTCAAAGAATGCTTCTGTCTAGGTTTTATGTGAAGATATTTCCTTTTCCACCATAGGCCTCAAAGCGCTCCAAATGAACACTTGCAGATTCTACAAAAAGAGTGTTTCAAAACTGCTCTTTCAAAAGAAGTGTTCAACTCTGTGAGTTGGATTCATACTTCACAAAGCAGTTTCACAGAACGCTTCTGTTTAGTATTTATGGGAAGATATTCCCGTTTCCAACGAAGGCCTGAAAGGACTCCAAATATCCACTTGCAGATTCTGCAAAAACACAGTTTCAAAACTGCTCTATCAAAAGGAAGGCTTATCTCTCCGAGTTGAATGCACACATCATAAAGAGGTTTCTGAGAATGCTTCTGCCTGGTTTATAAGTGAAGATATTTCCTTTTCCACCATAGGCCTCAAAGCGCTCCAAATGAACACTTGCAGATTCTACAAAAAGAGTGTTTCAAAACAGCTCTTTCAAAGGAAGTGTTCAACTCTGTGAGTTGGATTCATACTACACAAAGCAGTTTCACAGAACGCTTCTGTTTAGTTTTTATGGGAAGATATTCCCGTTTCCAACGAAGGCCTGAAAGGGCTCCAAATATCCACTTGCAAATTCTGCAAAAATAGAGTTTCAAAACTGCTCTGTCAAAAGGAAGGCTTATCTCTCTGAGTTGAATGCAGACATCATAAAGAGGTTTCTGAGAATGCTTCTGCCTGGTTTATATGTGAAGATATTTCCTTTTCCACCATAGGCCTCAAGGCGCTCCAAATGAACACTTGCAGATTCTACAAAAAGAGTGTTTCATAACTGCTCTAGCAAAGGAAAGGTTCAACTCTGTGAGTTGAACACACACATCTCAAAGTAGTTTCTGAGAATGCTTCTGTCCAGTTTTTATTGGAAGATATTCCCGCTTCTAACAAAGGCCTGAAAGAGCTCCAAATATCCACTTGTAGATGCTGCAAAAAGACTCTTTCCAAACTGCTCCATGAAAAGGAAGGTTCAACTCTGTGAGTTGAATGCACACATCATAAAGAAGTTTCAAAGAATGCTTCTGTCTAGGTTTTATGTGAAGGTATTTCCTTTTCCACCATAGGCCTCAAAGCGCTCCAAATGAACACTTGCAGATTCTACAAAAAGAGTGTTTCAAAACTGCTCTTTCAAAAGAAGTGTTCAACTCTGTGAGTTGGATTCATACTTCACAAAGCAGTTTCACAGAACGCTTCTGTTTAGTTTTTATGGGAAGATATTCCCGTTTCCAACGAAGGCCTGAAAGGGCTCCAAATAACCACTTGCAGATTCTGCAGAAACACAGTTTCAAAACTGCTCTATCAAAAGGAAGGCTTATCTCTCCGAGTTGAATGCACACATCATAAAGAGGTTTCTGAGAATGCTTCTGCCTGGTTTATAAGTGAAGATATTTCCTTTTCCACCATAGGCCTCAAAGCGCTCCAAATGAACACTTGCAGATTCTACAAAAAGAGTGTTTCAAAACAGCTCTTTCAAAGGAAGTGTTCAACTCTGTGAGTTGGATTCATACTACACAAAGCAGTTTCACAGAACGCTTCTGTTTAGTTTTTATGGGAAGATATTCCCGTTTCCAACGAAGGCCTGAAAGGGCTCCAAATATCCACTTGCAAATTCTGCAAAAATAGAGTTTCAAAACTGCTCTGTCAAAATTAAGGCTTATCTCTCTGAGTTGAATGCAGACTTCATAAAGAGGTTTCTGAGAATGCTTCTGCCTGGTTTATATGTGAAGATATTTCCTTTTCCACCATAGGCCTCAAAGCGCTCCAAATGAACACTTGCAGATTCTACAAAAAGAGTGTTTCATAACTGCTCTAGCAAAGGAAAGGTTCAACTCTGTGAGTTGAACACACACATCACAAAGCAGTTTCTGAGAATGCTTCTGTCCAGTTTTTATTGGAAGATATTCCCGCTTCTAACAAAGGCCTGAAAGAGCTCCAAATATCCACTTGTAGATGCTGCAAAAAGACTCTTTCCAAACTGCTCCATGAAAAGGAAGGTTCAACTCTGTGAGTTGAATGCACACATCATAAAGAAGTTTCAAAAAATGCTTCTGTATAGGTTTTATGTGAAGATATTTCCTTTTCCACCATAGGCCTCAAAGCGCTCCAAATGAACACTTGCAGATTCTACAAAAAGAGTGTTTCAAAACTGCTCTTTCAAAAGAAGTGTTCAACTCTGTGAGTTGGATTCATACTTCACAAAGCAGTTTCACAGAACGCTTCTGTTTAGTTTTTATGGGAAGATATTCCCGTTTCCAACGAAGGCCTGAAAGGGCTCCAAATAACCACTTGCAGATTCTGCAGAAACACAGTTTCAAAACTGCTCTATCAAAAGGAAGGCTTATCTCTCCGAGCTGAATGCACACATCAAAAAGAGGTTTCTGAGAATGCTTCTCCCTGGTTTATAAGTGAAGATATTTCCTTTTCCACTATAGGCCTCAAAGCGCTCCAAATGAACACTTGCAGATTCTACAAAAAGAGTGTTTCAAAACAGCTCTTTCAAAGGAAGTGTTCAACTCTGTGAGTTGGATTCATACTACACAAAGCAGTTTCACAGAACGCTTCTGTTTAGTTTTTATGGGAAGATATTCCCGTTTCCAACGAAGGCCTGAAAGGGCTCCAAATATCCACTTGCAGATTCTGCAAAAATAGAGTTTCAAAACTGCTCTGTTAAAAGGAAGGCTTATCTCTCTGAGTTGAATGCAGACATCATAAAAAGGTTTCTGAGAATGCTTCTGCCTGGTTTATATGTGAAGATATTTCCTTTTCCACCATAGGCCTCAAAGCGCTCCAAATGAACACTTGCAGATTCTACAAAAGGAGTGTTTCATAACTGCTCTAGCAAAGGAAAGGTTCAACTCTGTGAGTTGAACACACACATCACAAAGCAGTTTCTGAGAATGCTTCTGTCCAGTTTTTATTGGAAGATATTCCCGCTTCTAACAAAGGCCTGAAAGAGCTCCAAATATCCACTTGCAGATGCTGCAAAAAGACTCTTTCCAAACTGCTCCATGAAAAGGAAGGTTCAACTCTGTGAGATGAATGCACACATCATAAAGAAGTTTCAAAGAATGCTTCTGTCTAGGTTTTATGTGAAGATATTTCCTTTTCCACCATAGGCCTCAAAGCGCTCCAAATGAACACTTGCAGATTCTACAAAAAGAGTGTTTCAAAACTCCTCTTTCAAAAGAAGTGTTCAACTCTGTGAGTTGGATTCATACTTCACAAAGCAGTTTCACAGAACGCTTCTGTTTAGTATTTATGGGAAGATATTCCCGTTTCCAACGAAGGCCTGAAAGGACTCCAAATATCCACTTGCAGATTCTGCAAAAATAGAGTTTCAAAACTGCTCTGTCAAAAGGAAGGCTTATCTCTCTGAGTTGAATGCAGACATCATAAAGAGGTTTCTGAGAATGCTTCTGCCTGGTTTATATGTGAAGATATTTCCTTTTCCACCATAGTCCTCAAGGCGCTCCAAATGAACACTTGCAGATTCTACAAAAAGAGTGTTTCATAACTGCTCTAGCAGAGGAAAGGTTCAACTCTGTGAGTTGAACACACACATCACAAAGCAGTTTCTGAGAATGCTTCTGTCCAGTTTTTATTGGAAGATATTCCCGCTTCTAACAAAGGCCTGAAAGAGCTCCAAATATCCACTTGTAGATGCTGCAAAAAGACTCTTTCCAAACTGCTCCATGAAAAGGAAGGTTCAACTCTGTGAGTTGAATGCACACATCATAAAGAAGTTTCAAAGAATGCTTCTGTCTAGGTTTTCTGTGAAGATATTTCCTTTTCCACCATAGGCCTCAAAGCGCTCCAAATGAACACTTGCAGATTCTACAAAAAGAGTGTTTCAAAACTGCTCTTTCAAAAGAAGTGTTCAACTCTGTGAGTTGGATTCATACTTCACAAAGCAGTTTCACAGAACGCTTCTGTTTAGTATTTATGGGAAGATATTCCCGTTTCCAACGAAGGCCTGAAAGGACTCCAAATATCCACTTGCAGATTCTGCAAAAACACAGTTTCAAAACTGCTCTATCAAAAGGAAGGCTTATCTCTCCGAGTTGAATGCACACATCATAAAGAGGTTTCTAAGAATGCTTCTGCCTGGTTTATAAGTGAAGATATTTCCTTTTCCACCATAGGCCTCAAAGCGCTCCAAATGAACACTTGCAGATTCTACAAAAAGAGTGTTTCAAAACAGCTCTTTCAAAGGAAGTGTTCAACTCTGTGAGTTGGATTCATACTACACAAAGCAGTTTCACAGAACGCTTCTGTTTAGTTTTTATGGGAAGATATTCCCGTTTCCAACGAAGGCCTGAAAGGGCTCCAAATATCCACTTGCAAATTCTGCAAAAATAGAGTTTCAAAACTGCTCTGTCAAAAGGAAGGCTTATCTCTCTGAGTTGAATGCAGACTTCATAAAGTGGTTTCTGAGAATGCTTCTGCCTGGTTTATATGTGAAGATATTTCCTTTTCCACCATAGGCCTCAAGGCGCTCCAAATGAACACTTGCAGATTCTACAAAAAGAGTGTTTCATAACTGCTCTAGCAAAGGAAAGGTTCAACTCTGTGAGTTGAACACACACATCACAAAGCAGTTTCTGAGAATGCTTCTGTCCAGTTTTTATTGGAAGATATTCCCGCTTCTAACAAAGGCCTGAAAGAGCTCCAAATATCCACTTGTAGATGCTGCAAAAAGACTCTTTCCAAACTGCTCCATGAAAAGGAAGGTTCAACTCTGTGAGTTGAATGCACACATCATAAAGAAGTTTCAAAGAATGCTTCTGTCTAGGTTTTATGTGAAGATATTTCCTTTTCCACCATAGGCCTCAAAGCGCTCCAAATGAACACTTGCAGATTCTACAAAAAGAGTGTTTCAAAACTGCTCTTTCAAAAGAAGTGTTCAACTCTGTGAGTTGGATTCATACTTCACAAAGCAGTTTCACAGAACGCTTCTGTTTAGTTTTTATGGGAAGATATTCCCGTTTCCAACGAAGGCCTGAAAGGGCTCCAGATAACCACTTGCAGATTCTGCAGAAACACAGTTTCAAAACTGCTCTATCAAAAGGAAGGCTTATCTCTCCGAGCTGAATGCACACATCATAAAGTGGTTTCTGAGAATGCTTCTCGCTGGTTTATAAGTGAAGATATTTCCTTTTCCACTATAGGCCTCAAAGCGCTCCAAATGAACACTTGCAGATTCTACAAAAAGAGTGTTTCAAAACAGCTCTTTCAAAGGAAGTGTTCAACTCTGTGAGTTGGATTCATACTACACAAAGCAGTTTCACAGAACGCTTCTCTTTAGCTTTTATGGGAAGATATTCCCGTTTCCAACGAAGGCCTGAAAGGGCTCCAAATATCCACTTGCAGATTCTGCAAAAATAGAGTTTCAAAACTGCTCTGTCAAAAGGAAGGCTTATCTCTCTGAGTTGAATGCAGACATCATAAAGAGGTTTCTGAGAATGCTTCTGCCTGGTTTATATGTGAAGATATTTCCTTTTCCACCATAGTCCTCAAGGCGCTCCAAATGAACACTTGCAGATTCTACAAAAAGAGTGTTTCATAACTGCTCTAGCAGAGGAAAGGTTCAACTCTGTGAGTTGAACACACACATCACAAAGCAGTTTCTGAGAATGCTTCTGTCCAGTTTTTATTGGAAGATATTCCCGCTTCTAACAAAGGCCTGAAAGAGCTCCAAATATCCACTTGTAGATGCTGCAAAAAGACTCTTTCCAAACTGCTCCATGAAAAGGAAGGTTCAACTCTGTGAGTTGAATGCACACATCATAAAGAAGTTTCAAAGAATGCTTCTGTCTAGGTTTTCTGTGAAGATATTTCCTTTTCCACCATAGGCCTCAAAGCGCTCCAAATGAACACTTGCAGATTCTACAAAAAGAGTGTTTCAAAACTGCTCTTTCAAAAGAAGTGTTCAACTCTGTGAGTTGGATTCATACTTCACAAAGCAGTTTCACAGAACGCTTCTGTTTAGTATTTATGGGAAGATATTCCCGTTTCCAACGAAGGCCTGAAAGGACTCCAAATATCCACTTGCAGATTCTGCAAAAACACAGTTTCAAAACTGCTCTATCAAAAGGAAGGCTTATCTCTCCGAGTTGAATGCACACATCATAAAGAGGTTTCTAAGAATGCTTCTGCCTGGTTTATAAGTGAAGATATTTCCTTTTCCACCATAGGCCTCAAAGCGCTCCAAATGAACACTTGCAGATTCTACAAAAAGAGTGTTTCAAAACAGCTCTTTCAAAGGAAGTGTTCAACTCTGTGAGTTGGATTCATACTACACAAAGCAGTTTCACAGAACGCTTCTGTTTAGTTTTTATGGGAAGATATTCCCGTTTCCAACGAAGGCCTGAAAGGGCTCCAAATATCCACTTGCAAATTCTGCAAAAATAGAGTTTCAAAACTGCTCTGTCAAAAGGAAGGCTTATCTCTCTGAGTTGAATGCAGACTTCATAAAGTGGTTTCTGAGAATGCTTCTGCCTGGTTTATATGTGAAGATATTTCCTTTTCCACCATAGGCCTCAAGGCGCTCCAAATGAACACTTGCAGATTCTACAAAAAGAGTGTTTCATAACTGCTCTAGCAAAGGAAAGGTTCAAATCTGTGAGTTGAACACACACATCACAAAGCAGTTTCTGAGAATGCTTCTGTCCAGTTTTTATTGGAAGATATTCCCGCTTCTAACAAAGGCCTGAAAGAGCTCCAAATATCCACTTGTAGATGCTGCAAAAAGACTCTTTCCAAACTGCTCCATGAAAAGGAAGGTTCAACTCTGTGAGTTGAATGCACACATCATAAAGAAGTTTCAAAGAATGCTTCTGTCTAGGTTTTATGTGAAGATATTTCCTTTTCCACCATAGGCCTCAAAGCGCTCCAAATGAACACTTGCAGATTCTACAAAAAGAGTGTTTCAAAACTGCTCTTTCAAAAGAAGTGTTCAACTCTGTGAGTTGGATTCATACTTCACAAAGCAGTTTCACAGAACGCTTCTGTTTAGTTTTTATGGGAAGATATTCCCGTTTCCAACGAAGGCCTGAAAGGGCTCCAGATAACCACTTGCAGATTCTGCAGAAACACAGTTTCAAAACTGCTCTATCAAAAGGAAGGCTTATCTCTCCGAGCTGAATGCACACATCATAAAGTGGTTTCTGAGAATGCTTCTCGCTGGTTTATAAGTGAAGATATTTCCTTTTCCACTATAGGCCTCAAAGCGCTCCAAATGAACACTTGCAGATTCTACAAAAAGAGTGTTTCAAAACAGCTCTTTCAAAGGAAGTGTTCAACTCTGTGAGTTGGATTCATACTACACAAAGCAGTTTCACAGAACGCTTCTCTTTAGCTTTTATGGGAAGATATTCCCGTTTCCAACGAAGGCCTGAAAGGGCTCCAAATATCCACTTGCAGATTCTGCAAAAATAGAGTTTCAAAACTGCTCTGTCAAAAGGAAGGCTTATCTCTCTGAGTTGAATGCAGACATCATAAAGAGGTTTCTGAGAATGCTTCTGCCTGGTTTATATGTGAAGATATTTCCTTTTCCACCATAGTCCTCAAGGCGCTCCAAATGAACACTTGCAGATTCTACAAAAAGAGTGTTTCATAACTGCTCTAGCAGAGGAAAGGTTCAACTCTGTGAGTTGAACACACACATCACAAAGCAGTTTCTGAGAATGCTTCTGTCCAGTTTTTATTGGAAGATATTCCCGCTTCTAACAAAGGCCTGAAAGAGCTCCAAATATCCACTTGTAGATGCTGCAAAAAGACTCTTTCCAAACTGCTCCATGAAAAGGAAGGTTCAACTCTGTGAGTTGAATGCACACATCATAAAGAAGTTTCAAAGAATGCTTCTGTCTAGGTTTTCTGTGAAGATATTTCCTTTTCCACCATAGGCCTCAAAGCGCTCCAAATGAACACTTGCAGATTCTACAAAAAGAGTGTTTCAAAACTGCTCTTTCAAAAGAAGTGTTCAACTCTGTGAGTTGGATTCATACTTCACAAAGCAGTTTCACAGAACGCTTCTGTTTAGTATTTATGGGAAGATATTCCCGTTTCCAACGAAGGCCTGAAGGGACTCCAAATATCCACTTGCAGATTCTGCAAAAACACAGTTTCAAAACTGCTCTATCAAAAGGAAGGCTTATCTCTCCGAGTTGAATGCACACATCATAAAGAGGTTTCTAAGAATGCTTCTGCCTGGTTTATAAGTGAAGATATTTCCTTTTCCACCATAGGCCTCAAAGCGCTCCAAATGAACACTTGCAGATTCTACAAAAAGAGTGTTTCAAAACAGCCCTTTCAAAGGAAGTGTTCAACTCTGTGAGTTGGATTCATACTACACAAAGCAGTTTCACAGAACGCTTCTGTTTAGTTTTTATGGGAAGATATTCCCGTTTCCAACGAAGGCCTGAAAGGGCTCCAAATATCCACTTGCAAATTCTGCAAAAATAGAGTTTCAAAACTGCTCTGTCAAAAGGAAGGCTTATCTCTCTGAGTTGAATGCAGACTTCATAAAGAGGTTTCTGAGAATGCTTCTGCCTGGTTTATATGTGAAGATATTTCCTTTTCCACCATAGGCCTCAAAGCGCTCCAAATGAACACTTGCAGATTCTACAAAAAGAGTGTTTCAAAACTGCTCTTTCAAAAGAAGTGTTCAACTCTGTGAGTTGGATTCATACTTCACAAAGCAGTTTCACAGAACGCTTCTGTTTAGTTTTTATGGGAAGATATTCCCGTTTCCAACGAAGGCCTGAAAGGGCTCCAAATAACCACTTGCAGATTCTGCAGAAACACAGTTTCAAAACTGCTCTATCAAAAGGAAGGCTTATCTCTCCGAGCTGAATGCACACATCAAAAAGAGGTTTCTGAGAATGCTTCTCCCTGGTTTATAAGTGAAGATATTTCCTTTTCCACTATAGGCCTCAAAGCGCTCCAAATGAACACTTGCAGATTCTACAAAAAGAGTGTTTCAAAACAGCTCTTTCAAAGGAAGTGTTCAACTCTGTGAATTGGATTCATACTACACAAAGCAGTTTCACAGAACGCTTCTGTTTAGTTTTTATGGGAAGATATTCCCGTTTCCAACGAAGGCCTGAAACGGCTGCAAATATCCACTTGCAGATTCTGCAAAAATAGAGTTTCAAAACTGCTCTGTTAAAAGGAAGGCTTATCTCTCTGAGTTGAATGCAGACATCATAAAGAGGTTTCTGAGAATGCTTCTGCCTGGTTGATATGTGAAGATATTTCCTTTTCCACCATAGGCCTCAAAGCGCTCCAAATGAACACTTGCAGATTCTACAAAAGGAGTGTTTCATAACTGCTCTAGCAAAGGAAAGGTTCAACTCTGTGAGTTGAACACACACATCACAAAGCAGTTTCTGAGAATGCTTCTGTCCAGTTTTTATTGGAAGATATTCCCGCTTCTAACAAAGGCCTGAAAGAGCTCCAAATATCCACTTGCAGATGCTGCAAAAAGACTCTTTCCAAACTGCTCCATGAAAAGGAAGGTTCAACTCTGTGAGATAAATGCACACATCATAAAGAAGTTTCAAAGAATGCTTCTGTCTAGGTTTTATGTGAAGATATTTCCTTTTCCACCATAGGCCTCAAAGCGCTCCAAATGAACACTTGCAGATTCTACAAAAAGAGTGTTTCAAAACTCCTCTTTCAAAAGAAGTGTTCAACTCTGTGAGTTGGATTCATACTTCACAAAGCAGTTTCACAGAACGCTTCTGTTTAGTATTTATGGGAAGATATTCCCGTTTCCAACGAAGGCCTGAAAGGACTCCAAATATCCACTTGCAGATTCTGCAGAAACACAGTTTCAAAACTGCTCTGTCAAAAGGAAGGCTTATCTCTCTGAGTTGAATGCAGACATCATAAAGAGGTTTCTGAGAATGCTTGTGCCTGGTTTATATGTGAAGATATTTCCTTTTCCACCATAGGCGTCAAGGCGCTCCAAATGAACACTTGCAGATTCTACAAAAAGAGTGTTTCATAACTGCTCTAGCAAAGGAAAGGTTCAACTCTGTGAGTTGAACACACACATCACAAAGCAGTTTCTGAGAATGCTTCTGTCCAGTTTTTATTGGAAGATATTCCCGCTTCTAACAAAGGCCTGAAAGAGCTCCAAATATCCACTTGTAGATGCTGCAAAAAGACTCTTTCCAAACTGCTCCATGAAAAGGAAGGTTCAACTCTGTGAGTTGAATGCACACATCATAAAGAAGTTTCAAAGAATGCTTCTGTCTAGGTTTTATGTGAAGATATTTCCTTTTCCACCATAGGCCTCAAAGCGCTCCAAATGAACACTTGCAGATTCTACAAAAAGAGTGTTTCAAAACTGCTCTTTCAAAAGAAGTGTTCAACTCTGTGAGTTGGATTCATACTTCACAAAGCAGTTTCACAGAACGCTTCTGTTTCGTATTTATGGGAAGATATTCCCGTTTCCAACGAAGGCCTGAAAGGACTCCAAATATCCACTTGCAGATTCTGCAAAAACACAGTTTCAAAACTGCTCTATCAAAAGGAAGGCTTATCTCTCCGAGTTGAATGCACACATCATAAAGAGGTTTCTGAGAATGCTTCTGCCTGGTTTATAAGTGAAGATATTTCCTTTTCCACCATAGGCCTCAAAGCGCTGCAAATGAACACTTGCAGATTCTACAAAAAGAGTGTTTCAGAACAGCTCTTTCAAAGGAAGTGTTCAACTCTGTGAGTTGGATTCATACTACACAAAGCAGTTTCACAGAACGCTTCTGTTTAGTTTTTATGGGAAGATATTCCCGTTTCCAACGAAGGCCTGAAAGGGCTCCAAATATCCACTTGCAAATTCTGCAAAAATAGAGTTTCAAAACTGCTCTGTCAAAAGGAAGGCTTATCTCTCTGAGTTGAATGCAGACATCATAAAGAGGTTTCTGAGAATGCTTCTGCCTGGTTTATATGTGAAGATATTTCCTTTTCCACCATAGGCCTCAAGGCGCTCCAAATGAACACTTGCAGATTCTACAAAAAGAGTGTTTCATAACTGCTCTAGCAAAGGAAAGGTTCAACTCTGTGAGTTGAACACACACATCACAAAGCAGTTTCTGAGAATGCTTCTGTCCAGTTTTTATTGGAAGATATTCCCGCTTCTAACAAAGGCCTGAAAGAGCTCCAAATATCCACTTGTAGATGCTGCAAAAAGACTCTTTCCAAACTGCTCCATGAAAAGGAAGGTTCAACTCTGTGAGTTGAATGCACACATCATAAAGAAGTTTCAAAGAATGCTTCTGTCTAGGTTTTATGTGAAGATATTTCCTTTTCCACCATAGGCCTCAAAGCGCTCCAAATGAACACTTGCAGATTCTACAAAAAGAGTGTTTCAAAACTGCTCTTTCAAAAGAAGTGTTCAACTCTGTGAGTTGGATTCACACTTCACAAAGCAGTTTCACAGAACGCTTCTGTTTAGTTTTTATGGGAAGATATTCCCGTTTCCAACGAAGGCCTGAAAGGGCTCCAGATAACCACTTGCAGATTCTGCAGAAACACAGTTTCAAAACTGCTCTATCAAAAGGAAGGCTTATCTCTCCGAGCTGAATGCACACATCATAAAGTGGTTTCTGAGAATGCTTCTCGCTGGTTTATAAGTGAAGATATTTCCTTTTCCACTATAGGCCTCAAAGCGCTCCAAATGAACACTTGCAGATTCTACAAAAAGAGTGTTTCAAAACAGCTCTTTCAAAGGAAGTGTTCAACTCTGTGAGTTGGATTCATACTACACAAAGCAGTTTCACAGAACGCTTCTCTTTAGTTTTTATGGGAAGATATTCCCGTTTCCAACGAAGGCCTGAAAGGGCTCCAAATATCCACTTGCAGATTCTGCAAAAATAGAGTTTCAAAACTGCTCTGTCAAAAGGAAGGCTTATCTCTCTGAGTTGAATGCAGACATCATAAAGAGGTTTCTGAGAATGCTTCTGCCTGGTTTATATGTGAAGATATTTCCTTTTCCACCATAGTCCTCAAGGCGCTCCAAATGAACACTTGCAGATTCTACAAAAAGAGTGTTTCATAACTGCTCTAGCAGAGGAAAGCTTCAACTCTGTGAGTTGAACACACACATCACAAAGCAGTTTCTGAGAATGCTTCTGTCCAGTTTTTATTGGAAGATATTCCCGCTTCTAACAAAGGCCTGAAAGAGCTCCAAATATCCACTTGTAGATGCTGCAAAAAGACTCTTTCCAAACTGCTCCATGAAAAGGAAGGTTCAACTCTGTGAGTTGAATGCACACATCATAAAGAAGTTTCAAAGAATGCTTCTGTCTAGGTTTTCTGTGAAGATATTTCCTTTTCCACCATAGGCCTCAAAGCGCTCCAAATGAACACTTGCAGATTCTACAAAAAGAGTGTTTCAAAACTGCTCTTTCAAAAGAAGTGTTCAACTCTGTGAGTTGGATTCATACTTCACAAAGCAGTTTCACAGAACGCTTCTGTTTAGTATTTATGGGAAGATATTCCCGTTTCCAACGAAGGCCTGAAAGGACTCCAAATATCCACTTGCAGATTCTGCAAAAACACAGTTTCAAAACTGCTCTATCAAAAGTAAGGCTTATCTCTCCGAGTTGAATGCACACATCATAAAGAGGTTTCTGAGAATGCTTCTGCCTGGTTTATAAGTGAAGATATTTCCTTTTCCACCATAGGCCTCAAAGCGCTCCAAATGAACACTTGCAGATTCTACAAAAAGAGTGTTTCAAAACAGCCCTTTCAAAGGAAGTGTTCAACTCTGTGAGTTGGATTCATACTACACAAAGCAGTTTCACAGAACGCTTCTGTTTAGTTTTTATGGGAAGATATTCCCGTTTCCAACGAAGGCCTGAAAGGGCTCCAAATATCCACTTGCAAATTCTGCAAAAATAGAGTTTCAAAACTGCTCGGTCAAAAGGAAGGCTTATCTCTCTGAGTTGAATGCAGACATCATAAAGTGGTTTCTGAGAATGCTTCTGCCTGGTTTATATGTGAAGATATTTCCTTTTCCACCATAGGCCTCAAAGCGCTCCAAATGAACACTTGCAGATTCTACAAAAAGAGTGTTTCATAACTGCTCTAGCAAAGGAAAGGTTCAACTCTGGGAGTTGAACACACACATCACAAAGCAGTTTCTGAGAATGCTTCTGTCCAGTTTTTATTGGAAGATATTCCCGCTTCTAACAAAGGCCTGAAAGAGCTCCAAATATCCACTTGTAGATGCTGCAAAAAGACTCTTTCCAAACTGCTCCATGAAAAGGAAGGTTCAACTCTGTGAGTTGAATGCACACATCATAAAGAAGTTTCAAAGAATGCTTCTGTCTAGGTTTTATGTGAAGATATTTCCTTTTCCACCATAGGCCTCAAAGCGCTCCAAATGAACACTTGCAGATTCTACAAAAAGAGTGTTTCATAACTGCTCTAGCAAAGGAAAGGTTCAACTCTGTGAGTTGAACCCACACATCACAAAGCAGTTTCTGAGAATGCTTCTGTCCAGTTTTTATTGGAAGATATTCCCGCTTCTAACAAAGGCCTGAAAGAGCTCCAAATATCCACTTGTAGATGCTGCAAAAAGACTCTTTCCAAACTGCTCCATGAAAAGGAAGGTTCAACTCTGTGAGTTGAATGCGCACATCATAAAGAAGTTTCAAAGAATGCTTCTGTCTAGGTTTTATGTGAAGATATTTCCTTTTCCACCATAGGCCTCAAAGCGCTCCAAATGAACACTTGCAGATTCTACAAAAAGAGTGTTTCAAAACTGCTCTTTCAAAAGAAGTGTTCAACTCTGTGAGTTGGATTCACACTTCACAAAGCAGTTTCACAGAACGCTTCTGTTTAGTTTTTATGGGAAGATATTCCCGTTTCCAACGAAGGCCTGAAAGGGCTCCAGATAACCACTTGCAGATTCTGCAGAAACACAGTTTCAAAACTGCTCTATCAAAAGGAAGGCTTATCTCTCCGAGCTGAATGCACACATCATAAAGTGGTTTCTGAGAATGCTTCTCGCTGGTTTATAAGTGAAGATATTTCCTTTTCCACTATAGGCCTCAAAGCGCTCCAAATGAACACTTGCAGATTCTACAAAAAGAGTGTTTCAAAACAGCTCTTTCAAAGGAAGTGTTCAACTCTGTGAGTTGGATTCATACTACACAAAGCAGTTTCACAGAACGCTTCTCTTTAGTTTTTATGGGAAGATATTCCCGTTTCCAACGAAGGCCTGAAAGGGCTCCAAATATCCACTTGCAGATTCTGCAAAAATAGAGTTTCAAAACTGCTCTGTCAAAAGGAAGGCTTATCTCTCTGAGTTGAATGCAGACATCATAAAGAGGTTTCTGAGAATGCTTCTGCCTGGTTTATATGTGAAGATATTTCCTTTTCCACCATAGTCCTCAAGGCGCTCCAAATGAACACTTGCAGATTCTACAAAAAGAGTGTTTCATAACTGCTCTAGCAGAGGAAAGGTTCAACTCTGTGAGTTGAACACACACATCACAAAGCAGTTTCTGAGAATGCTTCTGTCCAGTTTTTATTGGAAGATATTCCCGCTTCTAACAAAGGCCTGAAAGAGCTCCAAATATCCACTTGTAGATGCTGCAAAAAGACTCTTTCCGAACTGCTCCATGAAAAGGAAGGTTCAACTCTGTGAGTTGAATGCACACATCATAAAGAAGTTTCAAAGAATGCTTCTGTCTAGGTTTTATGTGAAGATATTTCCTTTTCCACCATAGGCCTCAAAGCGCTCCAAATGAACACTTGCAGATTCTACAAAAAGAGTGTTTCAAAACTGCTCTTTCAAAAGAAGTGTTCAACTCTGTGAGTTGGATTCATACTTCACAAAGCAGTTTCACAGAACGCTTCTGTTTAGTATTAATGGGAAGATATTCCCGTTTCCAACGAAGGCCTGAAAGGACTCCAAATATCCACTTGCAGATTCTGCAAAAACACAGTTTCAAAACTGCTCTATCAAAAGGAAGGCTTATCTCTCCGAGTTGAATGCACACATCATAAAGAGGTTTCTGAGAATGCTTCTGCCTGGTTTATAAGTGAAGATATTTCCTTTTCCACCATAGGCCTCAAAGCGCTCCAAATGAACACTTGCAGATTCTACAAAAAGAGTGTTTCAAAACAGCTCTTTCAAAGGAAGTGTTCAACTCTGTGAGTTGGATTCATACTACACAAAGCAGTTTCACAGAACGCTTCTGTTTAGTTTTTATGGGAAGATATTCCCGTTTCCAACGAAGGCCTGAAAGGGCTCCAAATATCCACTTGCAAATTCTGCAAAAATAGAGTTTCAAAACTGCTCTGTCAAAAGGAAGGCTTATCTCTCTGAGTTGAATGCAGACATCATAAAGAGGTTTCTGAGAATGCTTCTGCCTGGTTTATATGTGAAGATATTTCCTTTTCCACCATAGGCCTCAAAGCGCTCCAAATGAACACTTGCAGATTCTACAAAAAGAGTGTTTCATAACTGCTCTAGCAAAGGAAAGGTTCAACTCTGTGAGTTGAACACACACATCACAAAGCAGTTTCTGAGAATGCTTCTGTCCAGTTTTTATTGGAAGATATTCCCGCTTCTAACAAAGGCCTGAAAGAGCTCCAAATATCCACTTGTAGATGCTGCAAAAAGACTCTTTCCAAACTGCTCCATGAAAAGGAAGGTTCAACTCTGTGAGTTGAATGCACACATCATAAAGAAGTTTCAAAGAATGCTTCTGTCTAGGTTTTATGTGAAGATATTTCCTTTTCCACCATAGGCCTCAAAGCGCTCCAAATGAACACTTGCAGATTCTACAAAAAGAGTGTTTCAAAACTGCTCTTTCAAAAGAAGTGTTCAACTCTGTGAGTTGGATTCATACTTCACAAAGCAGTTTCACAGAACGCTTCTGTTTAGTTTTTATGGGAAGATATTCCCGTTTCCAACGAAGGCCTGAAAGGGCTCCAAATAACCACTTGCAGATTCTGCAGAAACACAGTTTCAAAACTGCTCCATCAAAAGGAAGGCTTATCTCTCCGAGCTGAATGCACACATCATAAAGAGGTTTCTGAGAATGCTTCTCCCTGGTTTATAAGTGAAGATATTTCCTTTTCCACTATAGGCCTCAAAGCGCTCCAAATGAACACTTGCAGATTCTACAAAAAGAGTGTTTCAAAACAGCTCTTTCAAAGGAAGTGTTCAACTCTGTTAGTTGGATTCATACTACACAAAGCAGTTTCACAGAACGCTTCTGTTTAGTTTTTATGGGAAGATATTCCCGTTTCCAACGAAGGCCTGAAAGGGCTCCAAATATCCACTTGCAAATTCTGCAAAAATAGAGTTTCAAAACTGCTCTGTCAAAAGGAAGGCTTATCTCTCTGAGTTGAATGCAGACATCATAAAGAGGTTTCTGAGAATGCTTCTGCCTGGTTTACATGTGAAGATATTTCCTTTTCCACCATAGGCCTCAAAGCGCTCCAAATGAACACTTGCAGATTCTACAAAAGGAGTGTTTCATAACTGCTCTAGCAAAGGAAAGGTTCAACTCTGTGAGTTGAACACACACATCACAAAGCAGTTTCTGAGAATGCTTCTGTCCAGTTTTTATTGGAAGATATTCCCGCTTCTAACAAAGGCCTGAAAGAGCTCCAAATATCCACTTGTAGATGCTGCAAAAAGACTCTTTCCAAACTGCTCCATGAAAAGGAAAGTTCAACTCTGTGAGTTGAATGCACACATCATAAAGAAGTTTCAAAGAATGCTTCTGTCTAGGTTTTATGTGAAGATATTTCCTTTTCCACCATAGGCCTCAAAGCGCTCCAAATGAACACTTGCAGATTCTACAAAAAGAGTGTTTCAAAACTGCTCTTTCAAAAGAAGTGTTCAACTCTGTGAGTTGGATTCATACTTCACAAAGCAGTTTCACAGAACGCTTCTGTTTAGTTTTTATGGGAAGATATTTCCGTTTCCAACGAAGGCCTGAAAGGCTCCAAATAACCACTTGCAGATTCTGCAGAAACACAGTTTCAAAACTGCTCTATCAAAAGGAAGGCTTATCTCTCCGAGCTGAATGCACACATCATAAAGAGGTTTCTGAGAATGCTTCTCCCTGGTTTATAAGTGAAGATATTTCCTTTTCCACTATAGGCCTCAAAGCGCTCCAAATGAACACTTGCAGATTCTTCAAAAAGAGTGTTTCAAAACAGCTCTTTCAAAGGAAGTGTTCAACTCTGTGAGTTGGATTCATACTACACAAAGCAGTTTCACAGAACGCTTCTCTTTAGTTTTTATGGGAAGATATTCCCGTTTCCAACGAAGGCCTGAAAGGGCTCCAAATATCCACTTGCAGATTCTGCAAAAATAGAGTTTCAAAACTGCTCTGTCAAAAGGAAGGCTTATCTCTCTGAGTTGAATGCAGACATCATAAAGAGGTTTCTGAGAATGCTTCTGCCTGGTTTATATGTGAAGATATTTCCTTTTCCACCATAGTCCTCAAGGCGCTCCAAATGAACACTTGCAGATTCTACAAAAAGAGTGTTTCATAACTGCTCTAGCAGAGGAAAGCTTCAACTCTGTGAGTTGAACACACACATCACAAAGCAGTTTCTGAGAATGCTTCTGTCCAGTTTTTATTGGAAGATATTCCCGCTTCTAACAAAGGCCTGAAAGAGCTCCAAATATCCACTTGTAGATGCTGCAAAAAGACTCTTTCCAAACTGCTCCATGAAAAGGAAGGTTCAACTCTGTGAGTTGAATGCACACATCATAAAGAAGTTTCAAAGAATGCTTCTGTCTAGGTTTTCTGTGAAGATATTTCCTTTTCCACCATAGGCCTCAAAGCGCTCCAAATGAACACTTGCAGATTCTACAAAAAGAGTGTTTCAAAACTGCTCTTTCAAAAGAAGTGTTCAACTCTGTGAGTTGGATTCATACTTCACAAAGCAGTTTCACAGAACGCTTCTGTTTAGTATTTATGGGAAGATATTCCCGTTTCCAACGAAGGCCTGAAAGGACTCCAAATATCCACTTGCAGATTCTGCAAAAACACAGTTTCAAAACTGCTCTATCAAAAGGAAGGCTTATCTCTCCGAGTTGAATGCACACATCATAAAGAGGTTTCTGAGAATGCTTCTGCCTGGTTTATAAGTGAAGATATTTCCTTTTCCACCATAGGCCTCAAAGCGCTCCAAATGAACACTTGCAGATTCTACAAAAAGAGTGTTTCAAAACAGCCCTTTCAAAGGAAGTGTTCAACTCTGTGAGTTGGATTCATACTACACAAAGCAGTTTCACAGAACGCTTCTGTTTAGTTTTTATGGGAAGATATTCCCGTTTCCAACGAAGGCCTGAAAGGGCTCCAAATATCCACTTGCAAATTCTGCAAAAATAGAGTTTCAAAACTGCTCGGTCAAAAGGAAGGCTTATCTCTCTGAGTTGAATGCAGACATCATAAAGTGGTTTCTGAGAATGCTTCTGCCTGGTTTATATGTGAAGATATTTCCTTTTCCACCATAGGCCTCAAAGCGCTCCAAATGAACACTTGCAGATTCTACAAAAAGAGTGTTTCATAACTGCTCTAGCAAAGGAAAGGTTCAACTCTGGGAGTTGAACACACACATCACAAAGCAGTTTCTGAGAATGCTTCTGTCCAGTTTTTATTGGAAGATATTCCCGCTTCTAACAAAGGCCTGAAAGAGCTCCAAATATCCACTTGTAGATGCTGCAAAAAGACTCTTTCCAAACTGCTCCATGAAAAGGAAGGTTCAACTCTGTGAGTTGAATGCACACATCATAAAGAAGTTTCAAAGAATGCTTCTGTCTAGGTTTTATGTGAAGATATTTCCTTTTCCACCATAGGCCTCAAAGCGCTCCAAATGAACACTTGCAGATTCTACAAAAAGAGTGTTTCATAACTGCTCTAGCAAAGGAAAGGTTCAACTCTGTGAGTTGAACCCACACATCACAAAGCAGTTTCTGAGAATGCTTCTGTCCAGTTTTTATTGGAAGATATTCCCGCTTCTAACAAAGGCCTGAAAGAGCTCCAAATATCCACTTGTAGATGCTGCAAAAAGACTCTTTCCAAACTGCTCCATGAAAAGGAAGGTTCAACTCTGTGAGTTGAATGCACACATCATAAAGAAGTTTCAAAGAATGCTTCTGTCTAGGTTTTATGTGAAGATATTTCCTTTTCCACCATAGGCCTCAAAGCGCTCCAAATGAACACTTGCAGATTCTACAAAAAGAGTGTTTCAAAACTGCTCTTTCAAAAGAAGTGTTCAACTCTGTGAGTTGGATTCACACTTCACAAAGCAGTTTCACAGAACGCTTCTGTTTAGTTTTTATGGGAAGATATTCCCGTTTCCAACGAAGGCCTGAAAGGGCTCCAGATAACCACTTGCAGATTCTGCAGAAACACAGTTTCAAAACTGCTCTATCAAAAGGAAGGCTTATCTCTCCGAGCTGAATGCACACATCATAAAGTGGTTTCTGAGAATGCTTCTCGCTGGTTTATAAGTGAAGATATTTCCTTTTCCACTATAGGCCTCAAAGCGCTCCAAATGAACACTTGCAGATTCTACAAAAAGAGTGTTTCAAAACAGCTCTTTCAAAGGAAGTGTTCAACTCTGTGAGTTGGATTCATACTACACAAAGCAGTTTCACAGAACGCTTCTCTTTAGTTTTTATGGGAAGATATTCCCGTTTCCAACGAAGGCCTGAAAGGGCTCCAAATATCCACTTGCAGATTCTGCAAAAATAGAGTTTCAAAACTGCTCTGTCAAAAGGAAGGCTTATCTCTCTGAGTTGAATGCAGACATCATAAAGAGGTTTCTGAGAATGCTTCTGCCTGGTTTATATGTGAAGATATTTCCTTTTCCACCATAGTCCTCAAGGCGCTCCAAATGAACACTTGCAGATTCTACAAAAAGAGTGTTTCATAACTGCTCTAGCAGAGGAAAGGTTCAACTCTGTGAGTTGAACACACACATCACAAAGCAGTTTCTGAGAATGCTTCTGTCCAGTTTTTATTGGAAGATATTCCCGCTTCTAACAAAGGCCTGAAAGAGCTCCAAATATCCACTTGTAGATGCTGCAAAAAGACTCTTTCCGAACTGCTCCATGAAAAGGAAGGTTCAACTCTGTGAGTTGAATGCACACATCATAAAGAAGTTTCAAAGAATGCTTCTGTCTAGGTTTTATGTGAAGATATTTCCTTTTCCACCATAGGCCTCAAAGCGCTCCAAATGAACACTTGCAGATTCTACAAAAAGAGTGTTTCAAAACTGCTCTTTCAAAAGAAGTGTTCAACTCTGTGAGTTGGATTCATACTTCACAAAGCAGTTTCACAGAACGCTTCTGTTTAGTATTAATGGGAAGATATTCCCGTTTCCAACGAAGGCCTGAAAGGACTCCAAATATCCACTTGCAGATTCTGCAAAAACACAGTTTCAAAACTGCTCTATCAAAAGGAAGGCTTATCTCTCCGAGTTGAATGCACACATCATAAAGAGGTTTCTGAGAATGCTTCTGCCTGGTTTATAAGTGAAGATATTTCCTTTTCCACCATAGGCCTCAAAGCGCTCCAAATGAACACTTGCAGATTCTACAAAAAGAGTGTTTCAAAACAGCTCTTTCAAAGGAAGTGTTCAACTCTGTGAGTTGGATTCATACTACACAAAGCAGTTTCACAGAACGCTTCTGTTTAGTTTTTATGGGAAGATATTCCCGTTTCCAACGAAGGCCTGAAAGGGCTCCAAATATCCACTTGCAAATTCTGCAAAAATAGAGTTTCAAAACTGCTCTGTCAAAAGGAAGGCTTATCTCTCTGAGTTGAATGCAGACATCATAAAGAGGTTTCTGAGAATGCTTCTGCCTGGTTTATATGTGAAGATATTTCCTTTTCCACCATAGGCCTCAAAGCGCTCCAAATGAACACTTGCAGATTCTACAAAAAGAGTGTTTCATAACTGCTCTAGCAAAGGAAAGGTTCAACTCTGTGAGTTGAACACACACATCACAAAGCAGTTTCTGAGAATGCTTCTGTCCAGTTTTTATTGGAAGATATTCCCGCTTCTAACAAAGGCCTGAAAGAGCTCCAAATATCCACTTGTAGATGCTGCAAAAAGACTCTTTCCAAACTGCTCCATGAAAAGGAAGGTTCAACTCTGTGAGTTGAATGCACACATCATAAAGAAGTTTCAAAGAATGCTTCTGTCTAGGTTTTATGTGAAGATATTTCCTTTTCCACCATAGGCCTCAAAGCGCTCCAAATGAACACTTGCAGATTCTACAAAAAGAGTGTTTCAAAACTGCTCTTTCAAAAGAAGTGTTCAACTCTGTGAGTTGGATTCATACTTCACAAAGCAGTTTCACAGAACGCTTCTGTTTAGTTTTTATGGGAAGATATTCCCGTTTCCAACGAAGGCCTGAAAGGGCTCCAAATAACCACTTGCAGATTCTGCAGAAACACAGTTTCAAAACTGCTCCATCAAAAGGAAGGCTTATCTCTCCGAGCTGAATGCACACATCATAAAGAGGTTTCTGAGAATGCTTCTCCCTGGTTTATAAGTGAAGATATTTCCTTTTCCACTATAGGCCTCAAAGCGCTCCAAATGAACACTTGCAGATTCTACAAAAAGAGTGTTTCAAAACAGCTCTTTCAAAGGAAGTGTTCAACTCTGTTAGTTGGATTCATACTACACAAAGCAGTTTCACAGAACGCTTCTGTTTAGTTTTTATGGGAAGATATTCCCGTTTCCAACGAAGGCCTGAAAGGGCTCCAAATATCCACTTGCAAATTCTGCAAAAATAGAGTTTCAAAACTGCTCTGTCAAAAGGAAGGCTTATCTCTCTGAGTTGAATGCAGACATCATAAAGAGGTTTCTGAGAATGCTTCTGCCTGGTTTACATGTGAAGATATTTCCTTTTCCACCATAGGCCTCAAAGCGCTCCAAATGAACACTTGCAGATTCTACAAAAGGAGTGTTTCATAACTGCTCTAGCAAAGGAAAGGTTCAACTCTGTGAGTTGAACACACACATCACAAAGCAGTTTCTGAGAATGCTTCTGTCCAGTTTTTATTGGAAGATATTCCCGCTTCTAACAAAGGCCTGAAAGAGCTCCAAATATCCACTTGTAGATGCTGCAAAAAGACTCTTTCCAAACTGCTCCATGAAAAGGAAAGTTCAACTCTGTGAGTTGAATGCACACATCATAAAGAAGTTTCAAAGAATGCTTCTGTCTAGGTTTTATGTGAAGATATTTCCTTTTCCACCATAGGCCTCAAAGCGCTCCAAATGAACACTTGCAGATTCTACAAAAAGAGTGTTTCAAAACTGCTCTTTCAAAAGAAGTGTTCAACTCTGTGAGTTGGATTCATACTTCACAAAGCAGTTTCACAGAACGCTTCTGTTCAGTTTTTATGGGAAGATATTCCCGTTTCCAACGAAGGCCTGAAAGGCTCCAAATAACCACTTGCAGATTCTGCAGAAACACAGTTTCAAAACTGCTCTATCAAAAGGAAGGCTTATCTCTCCGAGCTGAATGCACACATCATAAAGAGGTTTCTGAGAATGCTTCTCCCTGGTTTATAAGTGAAGATATTTCCTTTTCCACTATAGGCCTCAAAGCGCTCCAAATGAACACTTGCAGATTCTACAAAAAGAGTGTTTCAAAACAGCTCTTTCAAAGGAAGTGTTCAACTCTGTGAGTTGGATTCATACTACACAAAGCAGTTTCACAGAACGCTTCTCTTTAGTTTTTATGGGAAGATATTCCCGTTTCCAACGAAGGCCTGAAAGGGCTCCAAATATCCACTTGCAGATTCTGCAAAAATAGAGTTTCAAAACTGCTCTGTTAAAAGGAAGGCTTATCTCTCTGAGTTGAATGCAGACACCATAAAGAGGTTTCTGAGAATGCTTCTGCCTGGTTTATATGTGAAGATATTTCCTTTTCCACCATAGGCCTCAAAGCGCTCCAAATGAACACTTGCAGATTCTACAAAAGGAGTGTTTCATAACTGCTCTAGCAAAGGAAAGGTTCAACTCTGTGAGTTGAACACACACATCACAAAGCAGTTTCTGAGAATGCTTCTGTCCAGTTTTTATTGGAAGATATTCCCGCTTCTAACAAAGGCCTGAAAGAGCTCCAAATATCCACTTGCAGATGCTGCAAAAAGACTCTTTCCAAACTGCTCCATGAAAAGGAAGGTTCAACTCTGTGAGTTGAATGCACACATCATAAAGAAGTTTCAAAGAATGCTTCTGTCTAGGTTTTATGTGAAGATATTTCCTTTTCCACCATAGGCCTCAAAGCGCTCCAAATGAACACTTGCAGATTCTACAAAAAGAGTGTTTCAAAACTGCTCTTTCAAAAGAAGTGTTCAACTCTGTGAGTTGGATTCATACTTCACAAAGCAGTTTCACAGAACGCTTCTGTTTAGTTTTTATGGGAAGATATTCCCGTTTCCAACGAAGGCCTGAAAGGGCTCCAAATATCCACTTGCAGATTCTGCAAAAACACAGTTTCAAAACTGCTCTATCAAAAGGAAGGCTTATCTCTCCGAGTTGAATGCACACATCATAAAGAGGTATCTGAGAATGCTTCTGCCTGGTTTATAAGTGAAGATATTTCCTTTTCCACCATAGGCCTCAAAGCGCTCCAAATGAACACTTGCAGATTCTACAAAAAGAGTGTTTCAAAACAGCCCTTTCAAAGGAAGTGTTCAACTCTGTGAGTTGGATTCATACTACACAAAGCAGTTTCACAGAACGCTTCTGTTTAGTTTTTATGGGAAGATATTCCCGTTTCCAACGAAGGCCAGAAAGGGCTCCAAATATCCACTTGCAAATTCTGCAAAAATAGAGTTTCAAAACTGCTCTGTCAAAAGGAAGGCTTATCTCTCTGAGTTGAATGCAGACATCATAAAGAGGTTTCTGAGAATGCTTCTGCCTGGTTTATATGTGAAGATATTTCCTTTTCCACCATAGGCCTCAAAGCGCTCCAAATGAACACTTGCAGATTCTACAAAAGGAGTGTTTCATAACTGCTCTAGCAAAGGAAAGGTTCAACTCTGTGAGTTGAACACACACATCACAAAGCAGTTTCTGAGAATGCTTCTGTCCAGTTTTTATTGGAAGATATTCCCGCTTCTAACAAAGGCCTGAAAGAGCTCCAAATATCCACTTGCAGATGCTGCAAAAAGACTCTTTCCAAACTGCTCCATGAAAAGGAAGTTCAACTCTGTGAGATGAATGCACACATCATAAAGAAGTTTCAAAGAATGCTTCTGTCTAGGTTTTATGTGAAGATATTTCCTTTTCCACCATAGGCCTCAAAGCGCTCCAAATGAACACTTGCAGATTCTACAAAAAGAGTGTTTCAAAACAGCTCTTTCAAAGGAAGTGTTCAACTCTGTGAGTTGGATTCATACTACACAAAGCAGTTTCACAGAACGCTTCTGTTTAGTTTTTATGGGAAGATATTCCCGTTTCCAACGAAGGCCTGAAAGGGCTCCAAATATCCACTTGCAAATTCTGCAAAAATAGAGTTTCAAAACTGCTCTGTCAAAAGGAAGGCTTATCTCTCTGAGTTGAATGCAGACATCATAAAGAGGTTTCTGAGAATGCTTCTGCCTGGTTTATATGTGAAGATATTTCCTTTTCCACCATAGGCCTCAAGGCGCTCCAAATGAACACTTGCAGATTCTACAAAAAGAGTGTTTCATAACTGCTCTAGCAAAGGAAAGGTTCAACTCTGTGAGTTGAACACACACATCACAAAGCAGTTTCTGAGAATGCTTCTGTCCAGTTTTTATTGGAAGATATTCCCGCTTCTAACAAAGGCCTGAAAGAGCTCCAAATATCCACTTGTAGATGCTGCAAAAAGACTCTTTCCAAACTGCTCCATGAAAAGGAAGGTTCAACTCTGTGAGATGAATGCACACATCATAAAGAAGTTTCAAAGAATGCTTCTGTCTAGGTTTTATGTGAAGATATTTCCTTTTCCACCATAGGCCTCAAAGCGCTCCAAATGAACACTTGCAGATTCTACAAAAAGAGTGTTTCAAAACTGCTCTTTCAAAAGAAGTGTTCAACTCTGTGAGTTGGATTCATACTTCACAAAGCAGTTTCACAGAACGCTTCTGTTTAGTATTTATGGGAAGATATTCCCGTTTCCAACGAAGGCCTGAAAGGACTCCAAATATCCACTTGCAGATTCTGCAGAAACACAGTTTCAAAACTGCTCTATCAAAAGGAAGGCTTATCTCTCCGAGTTGAATGCACACATCATAAAGAGGTTTCTGAGAATGCTTCTGCCTGGTTTATAAGTGAAGATATTTCCTTTTCCACTATAGGCCTCAAAGCGCTCCAAATGAACACTTGCAGATTCTACAAAAAGAGTGTTTCAAAACAGCTCTTTCAAAGGAAGTGTTCAACTCTGTGAGTTGGATTCATACTACACAAAGCAGTTTCACAGAACGCTTCTGTTTAGTTTTTATGGGAAGATATTCCCGTTTCCAACGAAGGCCTGAAAGGGCTCCAAATATCCACTTGCAAATTCTGCAAAAATAGAGTTTCAAAACTGCTCTGTCAAAAGGAAGGCTTATCTCTCTGAGTTGAATGCAGACATCATAAAGAGGTTTCTGAGAATGCTTCTGCCTGGTTTATATGGGAAGATATTTCCTTTTCCACCATAGGCGTCAAGGCGCTCCAAATGAACACTTGCAGATTCTACAAAAAGAGTGTTTCATAACTGCTCTAGCAAAGGAAAGGTTCAACTCTGTGAGTTGAACACACACATCACAAAGCAGTTTCTGAGAATGCTTCTGTCCAGTTTTTATTGGAAGATATTCCCGCTTCTAACAAAGGCCTGAAAGAGCTCCAAATATCCACTTGTAGATGCTGCAAAAAGACTCTTTCCAAACTGCTCCATGAAAAGGAAGGTTCAACTCTGTGAGTTGAATGCACACATCATAAAGAAGTTTCAAAGAATGCTTCTGTCTAGGTTTTATGTGAAGATATTTCCTTTTCCACCATAGGCCTCAAAGCGCTCCAAATGAACACTTGCAGATTCTACAAAAAGAGTGTTTCAAAACAGCTCTTTCAAAGGAAGTGTTCAACTCTGTGAGTTGGATTCATACTACACAAAGCAGTTTCACAGAACGCTTCTGTTTAGTTTTTATGGGAAGATATTCCCGTTTCCAACGAAGGCCTGAAAGGGCTCCAAATATCCACTTGCAAATTCTGCAAAAATAGAGTTTCAAAACTGCTCTGTCAAAAGGAAGGCTTATCTCTCTGAGTTGAATGCAGACATCATAAAGAGGTTTCTGAGAATGCTTCTGCCTGGTTTATATGTGAAGATATTTCCTTTTCCACCATAGGCCTCAAGGCGCTCCAAATGAACACTTGCAGATTCTACAAAAAGAGTGTTTCTTAACTGCTCTAGCAAAGGAAAGGTTCAACTCTGTGAGTTGAACACACACATCACAAAGCAGTTTCTGAGAATGCTTCTGTCCAGTTTTTATTGGAAGATATTCCCGCTTCTAACAAAGGCCAGAAAGAGCTCCAAATATCCACTTGTAGATGCTGCAAAAAGACTCTTTCCA
Source organism: Pongo pygmaeus (assembly GCF_028885625.2). NCBI lineage: Eukaryota > Metazoa > Chordata > Mammalia > Primates > Hominidae > Pongo > Pongo pygmaeus. The sequence goes on from NC_085930.1 coordinate 26,202,709, forward strand.
AACTGCTCCATGAAAAGGAAGGTTCAACTCTGTGAGTTGAATGCACACATCATAAAGAAGTTTCAAAGAATGCTTCTGTCTAGGTTTTATGTGAAGATATTTCCTTTTCCACCATAGGCCTCAAAGCGCTCCAAATGAACACTTGCAGATTCTACAAAAAGAGTGTTTCAAAACTGCTCTTTCAAAAGAAGTGTTCAACTCTGTGAGTTGGATTCACACTTCACAAAGCAGTTTCACAGAACGCTTCTGTTTAGTTTTTATGGGAAGATATTCCCGTTTCCAACGAAGGCCTGAAAGGGCTCCAGATAACCACATGCAGATTCTGCAGAAACACAGTTTCAAAACTGCTCTATCAAAAGGAAGGCTTATCTCTCCGAGCTGAATGCACACATCATAAAGAGGTTTCTGAGAATGCTTCTCGCTGGTTTATAAGTGAAGATATTTCCTTTTCCACTATAGGCCTCAAAGCGCTCCAAATGAACACTTGCAGATTCTACAAAAAGAGTGTTTCAAAACAGCTCTTTCAAAGGAAGTGTTCAACTCTGTGAGTTGGATTCATACTACACAAAGCAGTTTCACAGAACGCTTCTCTTTAGTTTTTATGGGAAGATATTCCCGTTTCCAACGAAGGCCTGAAAGGGCTCCAAATATCCACTTGCAGATTCTGCAAAAATAGAGTTTCAAAACTGCTCTGTTAAAAGGAAGGCTTATCTCTCTGAGTTGAATGCAGACATCATAAAGAGGTTTCTGAGAATGCTTCTGCCTGGTTTATATGTGAAGATATTTCCTTTTCCACCATAGGCCTCAAAGCGCTCCAAATGAACACTTGCAGATTCTACAAAAGGAGTGTTTCATAACTGCTCTAGCAATGGAAAGGTTCAACTCTGTGAGTTGAACACACACATCACAAAGCAGTTTCTGAGAATGCTTCTGTCCAGTTTTTATTGGAAGATATTCCCGCTTCTAACAAAGGCCTGAAAGAGCTCCAAATATCCACTTGCAGATGCTGCAAAAAGACTCTTTCCAAACTGCTCCATGAAAAGGAAGGTTCAACTCTGTGAGTTGAATGCACACATCATAAAGAAGTTTCAAAGAATGCTTCTGTCTAGGTTTTATGTGAAGATATTTCCTTTTCCACCATACGCCTCAAAGCGCTCCAAATGAACACTTGCAGATTCTACAAAAAGAGTGTTTCAAAACTGCTCTTTCAAAAGAAGTGTTCAACTCTGTGAGTTGGATTCATACTTCACAAAGCAGTTTCACAGAACGCTTCTGTTTAGTATTTATGGGAAGATATTCCCGTTTCCAACGAAGGCCTGAAAGGACTCCAAATATCCACTTGCAGATTCTGCAGAAACACAGTTTCAAAACTGCTCTATCAAAAGGAAGGCTTATCTCTCCGAGCTGAATGCACACATCATAAAGAGGTTTCTGAGAATGCTTCTCCCTGGTTTATAAGTGAAGATATTTCCTTTTCCACTGTAGGCCTCAAAGCGCTCCAAATGAACACTTGCAGATTCTACAAAAAGAGTGTTTCAAAACAGCTCTTTCAAAGGAAGTGTTCAACTCTGTGAGTTGGATTCATACTACACAAAGCAGTTTCACAGAACGCTTCTCTTTAGTTTTTATGGGAAGATATTCCCGTTTCCAACGAAGGCCTGAAAGGGCTCCAAATATCCACTTGCAGATTCTGCAAAAATAGAGTTTCAAAACTGCTCTGTTAAAAGGAAGGCTTATCTCTCTGAGTTGAATGCAGACATCATAAAGAGGTTTCTGAGAATGCTTCTGCCTGGTTTATATGTGAAGATATTTCCTTTTCCACCATAGGCCTCAAAGCGCTCCAAATGAACACTTGCAGATTCTACAAAAGGAGTGTTTCATAACTGTTCTAGCAAAGGAAAGGTTCAACTCTGTGAGTTGAACACACACATCACAAAGCAGTTTCTGAGAATGCTTCTGTCCAGTTTTTATTGGAAGATATTCCCGCTTCTAACAAAGGCCTGAAAGAGCTCCAAATATCCACTTGTAGATGCTGCAAAAAGACTCTTTCCAAACTGCTCCATGAAAAGGAAGGTTCAACTCTGTGAGATGAATGCACACATCATAAAGAAGTTTCAAAGAATGCTTCTGTCTAGGTTTTATGTGAAGATATTTCCTTTTCCACCATAGGCCTCAAAGCGCTCCAAATGAACACTTGCAGATTCTACAAAAAGAGTGTTTCAAAACTGCTCTTTCAAAAGAAGTGTTCAACTCTGTGAGTTGGATTCATACTTCACAAAGCAGTTTCACAGAACGCTTCTGTTTAGTATTTATGGGAAGATATTCCCGTTTCCAACGAAGGCCTGAAAGGACTCCACATATCCACTTGCAGATTCTGCAGAAACACAGTTTCAAAACTGCTCTATCAAAAGGAAGGCTTATCTCTCCGAGTTGAATGCACACATCATAAAGAGGTTTCTGAGAATGCTTCCGCCTGGTTTATAAGTGAAGATATTTCCTTTTCCACCATAGGCCTCAAAGCGCTCCAAATGAACACTTGCAGATTCTACAAAAAGAGTGTTTCAAAACAGCTCTTTCAAAGGAAGTGTTCAACTCTGTGAGTTGGATTCATACTACACAAAGCAGTTTCACAGAACGCTTCTGTTTAGTTTTTATGGGAAGATATTCCCGTTTCCAACGAAGGCCTGAAAGGGCTCCAAATATCCACTTGCAAATTCTGCAAAAATAGAGTTTCAAAACTGCTCGGTCAAAAGGAAGGCTTATCTCTTTGAGTTGAATGCAGACATCATAAAGAGGTTTCTGAGAATGCTTCAGCCTGGTTTATATGTGAAGATATTTCCTTTTCCACCATAGGCCTCAAAGCGCTCCAAATGAACACTTGCAGATTCTACAAAAAGAGTGTTTCAAAACAGCTCTTTCAAAGGAAGTGTTCAACTCTGTGAGTTGGATTCATACTACACAAAGCAGTTTCACAGAACGCTTCTGTTTAGTTTTTATGGGAAGATATTCCTGTTTCCAACGAAGGCCTGAAAGGGCTCCAAATATCCACTTGCAAATTCTGCAAAAATAGAGTTTCAAAACTGCTCTGTCAAAAGGAAGGCTTATCTCTCTGAGTTGAATACAGACATCATAAAGAGGTTTCTGAGAATGCTTGTGCCTGGTTTATATGTGAAGATATTTCCTTTTCCACCATAGGCGTCAAGGCGCTCCAAATGAACACTTGCAGATTCTACAAAAAGAGTGTTTCATAACTGCTCTAGCAAAGGAAAGGTTCAACTCTGTGAGTTGAACACACACATCACAAAGCAGTTTCTGAGAATGCTTCTGTCCAGTTTTTATTGGAAGATATTCCCGCTTCTAACAAAGGCCTGAAAGAGCTCCAAATATCCACTTGTAGATGCTGCAAAAAGACTCTTTCCAAACTGCTCCATGAAAAGGAAGGTTCAACTCTGTGAGTTGAATGCACACATCATAAAGAAGTTTCAAAGAATGCTTCTGTCTAGGTTTTATGTGAAGATATTTCCTTTTCCACCATAGGCCTCAAAGCGCTCCAAATGAACACTTGCAGATTCTACAAAAAGAGTGTTTCAAAACTGCTCTTTCAAAAGAAGTGTTCAACTCTGTGAGTTGGATTCATACTTCACAAAGCAGTTTCACAGAACGCTTCTGTTTCGTATTTATGGGAAGATATTCCCGTTTCCAACGAAGGCCTGAAAGGACTCCAAATATCCACTTGCAGATTCTGCAAAAACACAGTTTCAAAACTGCTCTATCAAAAGGAAGGCTTATCTCTCCGAGTTGAATGCACACATCATAAAGAGGTTTCTGAGAATGCTTCTGCCTGGTTTATAAGTGAAGATATTTCCTTTTCCACCATAGGCCTCAAAGCGCTGCAAATGAACACTTGCAGATTCTACAAAAAGAGTGTTTCAAAACAGCTCTTTCAAAGGAAGTGTTCAACTCTGTGAGTTGGATTCATACTACACAAAGCAGTTTCACAGAACGCTTCTGTTTAGTTTTTATGGGAAGATATTCCCGTTTCCAACGAAGGCCTGAAAGGGCTCCAAATATCCACTTGCAAATTCTGCAAAAATAGAGTTTCAAAACTGCTCTGTCAAAAGGAAGGCTTATCTCTCTGAGTTGAATGCAGACATCATAAAGAGGTTTCTGAGAATGCTTCTGCCTGGTTTATATGTGAAGATATTTCCTTTTCCACCATAGGCCTCAAGGCGCTCCAAATGAACACTTGCAGATTCTACAAAAAGAGTGTTTCATAACTGCTCTAGCAAAGGAAAGGTTCAACTCTGTGAGTTGAACACACACATCACAAAGCAGTTTCTGAGAATGCTTCTGTCCAGTTTTTATTGGAAGATATTCCCGCTTCTAACAAAGGCCTGAAAGAGCTCCAAATATCCACTTGTAGATGCTGCAAAAAGACTCTTTCCAAACTGCTCCATGAAAAGGAAGGTTCAACTCTGTGAGTTGAATGCACACATCATAAAGAAGTTTCAAAGAATGCTTCTGTCTAGGTTTTATGTGAAGATATTTCCTTTTCCACCATAGGCCTCAAAGCGCTCCAAATGAACACTTGCAGATTCTACAAAAAGAGTGTTTCAAAACTGCTCTTTCAAAAGAAGTGTTCAACTCTGTGAGTTGGATTCACACTTCACAAAGCAGTTTCACAGAACGCTTCTGTTTAGTTTTTATGGGAAGATATTCCCGTTTCCAACGAAGGCCTGAAAGGGCTCCAGATAACCACTTGCAGATTCTGCAGAAACACAGTTTCAAAACTGCTCTATCAAAAGGAAGGCTTATCTCTCCGAGCTGAATGCACACATCATAAAGTGGTTTCTGAGAATGCTTCTCGCTGGTTTATAAGTGAAGATATTTCCTTTTCCACTATAGGCCTCAAAGCGCTCCAAATGAACACTTGCAGATTCTACAAAAAGAGTGTTTCAAAACAGCTCTTTCAAAGGAAGTGTTCAACTCTGTGAGTTGGATTCATACTACACAAAGCAGTTTCACAGAACGCTTCTCTTTAGTTTTTATGGGAAGATATTCCCGTTTCCAACGAAGGCCTGAAAGGGCTCCAAATATCCACTTGCAGATTCTGCAAAAATAGAGTTTCAAAACTGCTCTGTCAAAAGGAAGGCTTATCTCTCTGAGTTGAATGCAGACATCATAAAGAGGTTTCTGAGAATGCTTCTGCCTGGTTTATATGTGAAGATATTTCCTTTTCCACCATAGTCCTCAAGGCGCTCCAAATGAACACTTGCAGATTCTACAAAAAGAGTGTTTCATAACTGCTCTAGCAGAGGAAAGGTTCAACTCTGTGAGTTGAACACACACATCACAAAGCAGTTTCTGAGAATGCTTCTGTCCAGTTTTTATTGGAAGATATTCCCGCTTCTAACAAAGGCCTGAAAGAGCTCCAAATATCCACTTGTAGATGCTGCAAAAAGACTCTTTCCAAACTGCTCCATGAAAAGGAAGGTTCAACTCTGTGAGTTGAATGCACACATCATAAAGAAGTTTCAAAGAATGCTTCTGTCTAGGTTTTATGTGAAGATATTTCCTTTTCCACCATAGGCCTCAAAGCGCTCCAAATGAACACTTGCAGATTCTACAAAAAGAGTGTTTCAAAACTGCTCTTTCAAAAGAAGTGTTCAACTCTGTGAGTTGGATTCATACTTCACAAAGCAGTTTCACAGAACGCTTCTGTTTAGTATTTATGGGAAGATATTCCCGTTTCCAACGAAGGCCTGAAAGGACTCCAAATATCCACTTGCAGATTCTGCAAAAACACAGTTTCAAAACTGCTCTATCAAAAGGAAGGCTTATCTCTCCGAGTTGAATGCACACATCATAAAGAGGTTTCTGAGAATGCTTCTGCCTGGTTTATAAGTGAAGATATTTCCTTTTCCACCATAGGCCTCAAAGCGCTCCAAATGAACACTTGCAGATTCTACAAAAAGAGTGTTTCAAAACAGCCCTTTCAAAGGAAGTGTTCAACTCTGTGAGTTGGATTCATACTACACAAAGCAGTTTCACAGAACGCTTCTGTTTAGTTTTTATGGGAAGATATTCCCGTTTCCAACGAAGGCCTGAAAGGGCTCCAAATATCCACTTGCAAATTCTGCAAAAATAGAGTTTCAAAACTGCTCGGTCAAAAGGAAGGCTTATCTCTCTGAGTTGAATGCAGACATCATAAAGAGGTTTCTGAGAATGCTTCTGCCTGGTTTATATGTGAAGATATTTCCTTTTCCACCATAGGCCACAAAGCACTCCAAATGAACACTTGAAGATTCTACAAAAAGAGTGTTTCATAACTGCTCTAGCAAAGGAAAGGTTCAACTCTGCGAGTTGAACACACACATCACAAAGCAGTTTCTGAGAATGCTTCTGTCCAGTTTTTATTGGAAGATATTCCCGCTCCTAACAAAGGCCTGAAAGAGCTCCAAATATCCACTTGTAGATGCTGCAAAAAGACTCTTTCCAAACTGCTCCATGAAAAGGAAGGTTCAACTCTGTGAGTTGAATGCACACATCATAAAGAAGTTTCAAAGAATGCTTCTGTCTAGGTTTTATGTGAAGATATTTCCTTTTCCACCATAGGCCTCAAAGCGCTCCAAATGAACACTTGCAGATTCTACAAAAAGAGTGTTTCATAACTGCTCTAGCAAAGGAAAGGTTCAACTCTGTGAGTTGAACACACACATCACAAAGCAGTTTCTGAGAATGCTTCTGTCCAGTTTTTATTGGAAGATATTCCCGCTTCTAACAAAGGCCTGAAAGAGCTCCAAATATCCACTTGTAGATGCTGCAAAAAGACTCTTTCCAAACTGCTCCATGAAAAGGAAGGTTCAACTCTGTGAGTTGAATGCACACATCATAAAGAAGTTTCAAAGAATGCTTCTGTCTAGGTTTTATGTGAAGATATTTCCTTTTCCACCATAGGCCTCAAAGCGCTCCAAATGAACACTTGCAGATTCTACAAAAAGAGTGTTTCAAAACTGCTCTTTCAAAAGAAGTGTTCAACTCTGTGAGTTGGATTCACACTTCACAAAGCAGTTTCACAGAACGCTTCTGTTTAGTCTTTATGGGAAGATATTCCCGTTTCCAACGAAGGCCTGAAAGGGCTCCAGATAACCACTTGCAGATTCTGCAGAAACACAGTTTCAAAACTGCTCTATCAAAAGGAAGGCTTATCTCTCCGAGCTGAATGCACACATCATAAAGTGGTTTCTGAGAATGCTTCTCGCTGGTTTATAAGTGAAGATATTTCCTTTTCCACTATAGGCCTCAAAGCGCTCCAAATGAACACTTGCAGATTCTACAAAAAGAGTGTTTCAAAACAGCTCTTTCAAAGGAAGTGTTCAACTCTGTGAGTTGGATTCATACTACACAAAGCAGTTTCACAGAACGCTTCTCTTTAGTTTTTATGGGAAGATATTCCCGTTTCCAACGAAGGCCTGAAAGGGCTCCAAATATCCACTTGCAGATTCTGCAAAAATAGAGTTTCAAAACTGCTCTGTCAAAAGGAAGGCTTATCTCTCTGAGTTGAATGCAGACATCATAAAGAGGTTTCTGAGAATGCTTCTGCCTGGTTTATATGTGAAGATATTTCCTTTTCCACCATAGTCCTCAAGGCGCTCCAAATGAACACTTGCAGATTCTACAAAAAGAGTGTTTCATAACTGCTCTAGCAGAGGAAAGGTTCAACTCTGTGAGTTGAACACACACATCACAAAGCAGTTTCTGAGAATGCTTCTGTCCAGTTTTTATTGGAAGATATTCCCGCTTCTAACAAAGGCCTGAAACAGCTCCAAATATCCACTTGTAGATGCTGCAAAAAGACTCTTTCCAAACTGCTCCATGAAAAGGAAGGTTCAACTCTGTGAGTTGAATGCACACATCATAAAGAAGTTTCAAAGAATGCTTCTGTCTAGGTTTTATGTGAAGATATTTCCTTTTCCACCATAGGCCTCAAAGCGCTCCAAATGAACACTTGCAGATTCTACAAAAAGAGTGTTTCAAAACTGCTCTTTCAAAAGAAGTGTTCAACTCTGTGAGTTGGATTCATACTTCACAAAGCAGTTTCACAGAACGCTTCTGTTTAGTTTTTATGGGAAGATATTCCCGTTTCCAACGAAGGCCTGAAAGGCTCCAAATAACCACTTGCAGATTCTGCAGAAACACAGTTTCAAAACTGCTCTATCAAAAGGAAGGCTTATCTCTCCGAGCTGAATGCACACATCATAAAGAGGTTTCTGAGAATGCTTCTCCCTGGTTTATAAGTGAAGATATTTCCTTTTCCACTATAGGCCTCAAAGCGCTCCAAATGAACACTTGCAGATTCTAAAAAAAGAGTGTTTCAAAACAGCTCTTTCAAAGGAAGTGTTCAACTCTGTGAGTTGGATTCATACTACACAAAGCAGTTTCACAGAACGCTTCTCTTTAGTTTTTATGGGAAGATATTCCCGTTTCCAACGAAGGCCTGAAAGGGCTCCAAATATCCACTTGCAGATTCTGCAAAAATAGAGTTTCAAAACTGCTCTGTTAAAAGGAAGGCTTATCTCTCTGAGTTGAATGCAGACATCATAAAGAGGTTTCTGAGAATGCTTCTGCCTGGTTTATATGTGAAGATATTTCCTTTTCCACCATAGGCCTCAAAGCGCTCCAAATGAACACTTGCAGATTCTACAAAAGGAGTGTTTCATAACTGCTCTAGCAAAGGAAAGGTTCAACTCTGTGAGTTGAACACACACATCACAAAGCAGTTTCTGAGAATGCTTCTGTCCAGTTTTTATTGGAAGATATTCCCGCTTCTAACAAAGGCCTGAAAGAGCTCCAAATATCCACTTGCAGATGCTGCAAAAAGACTCTTTCCAAACTGCTCCATGAAAAGGAAGGTTCAACTCTGTGAGTTGAATGCACACATCATAAAGAAGTTTCAAAGAATGCTTCTGTCTAGGTTTTATGTGAAGATATTTCCTTTTCCACCATAGGCCTCAAAGCGCTCCAAATGAACACTTGCAGATTCTACAAAAAGAGTGTTTCAAAACTGCTCTTTCAAAAGAAGTGTTCAACTCTGTGAGTTGGATTCATACTTCACAAAGCAGTTTCACAGAACGCTTCTGTTTAGTTTTTATGGGAAGATATTCCCGTTTCCAACGAAGGCCTGAAAGGGCTCCAAATATCCACTTGCAGATTCTGCAAAAACACAGTTTCAAAACTGCTCTATCAAAAGGAAGGCTTATCTCTCCGAGTTGAATGCACACATCATAAAGAGGTTTCTGAGAATGCTTCTGCCTGGTTTATAAGTGAAGATATTTCCTTTTCCACCATAGGCCTCAAAGCGCTCCAAATGAACACTTGCAGATTCTACAAAAAGAGTGTTTCAAAACAGCCCTTTCAAAGGAAGTGTTCAACTCTGTGAGTTGGATTCATACTACACAAAGCAGTTTCACAGAACGCTTCTGTTTAGTTTTTATGGGAAGATATTCCCGTTTCCAACGAAGGCCAGAAAGGGCTCCAAATATCCACTTGCAAATTCTGCAAAAATAGAGTTTCAAAACTGCTCTGTCAAAAGGAAGGCTTATCTCTCTGAGTTGAATGCAGACATCATAAAGAGGTTTCTGAGAATGCTTCTGCCTGGTTTATATGTGAAGATATTTCCTTTTCCACCATAGGCCTCAAGGCGCTCCAAATGAACACTTGCAGATTCTACAAAAAGAGTGTTTCATAACTGCTCTAGCAAAGGAAAGGTTCAACTCTGTGAGTTGAACACACACATCACAAAGCAGTTTCTGAGAATGCTTCTGTCCAGTTTTTATTGGAAGATATTCCCGCTTCTAACAAAGGCCTGAAAGAGCTCCAAATATCCACTTGTAGATGCTGCAAAAAGACTCTTTCCAAACTGCTCCATGAAAAGGAAGGTTCAACTCTGTGAGTTGAATGCACACATCATAAAGAAGTTTCAAAGAATGCTTCTGTCTAGGTTTTATGTGAAGATATTTCCTTTTCCACCATAGGCCTCAAAGCGCTCCAAATGAACACTTGCAGATTCTACAAAAAGAGTGTTTCAAAACTGCTCTTTCAAAAGAAGTGTTCAACTCTGTGAGTTGGATTCACACTTCACAATGCAGTTTCACAGAACGCTTCTGTTTAGTTTTTATGGGAAGATATTCCCGTTTCCAACGAAGGCCTGAAAGGGCTCCAAATAACCACTTGCAGATTCTGCAGAAACACAGTTTCAAAACTGCTCTATCAAAAGGAAGGCTTATCTCTCCGAGCTGAATGCACACATCATAAAGTGGTTTCTGAGAATGCTTCTCGCTGGTTTATAAGTGAAGATATTTCCTTTTCCACTATAGGCCTCAAAGCGCTCCAAATGAACACTTGCAGATTCTACAAAAAGAGTGTTTCAAAACAGCTCTTTCAAAGGAAGTGTTCAACTCTGTGAGTTGGATTCATACTACACAAAGCAGTTTCACAGAACGCTTCTCTTTAGTTTTTATGGGAAGATATTCCCGTTTCCAACGAAGGCCTGAAAGGGCTCCAAATATCCACTTGCAGATTCTGCAAAAATAGAGTTTCAAAACTGCTCTGTTAAAAGGAAGGCTTATCTCTCTGAGTTGAATGCAGACATCATAAACAGGTTTCTGAGAATGCTTCTGCCTGGTTTATATGTGAAGATATTTCCTTTTCCACCATAGGCCTCAAAGCGCTCCAAATGAACACTTGCAGATTCTACAAAAGGAGTGTTTCATAACTGCTCTAGCAAAGGAAAGGTTCAACTCTGTGAGTTGAACACACACATCACAAAGCAGTTTCTGAGAATGCTTCTGTCCAGTTTTTATTGGAAGATATTCCCGCTTCTAACAAGGGCCTGAAAGAGCTCCAAATATCCACTTGCAGATGCTGCAAAAAGACTCTTTCCAAACTGCTCCATGAAAAGGAAGGTTCAACTCTGTGAGATGAATGCACACATCATAAAGAAGTTTCAAAGAATGCTTCTGTCTAGGTTTTATGTGAAGATATTTCCTTTTCCACCATAGGCCTCAAAGCGCTCCAAATGAACACTTGCAGATTCTACAAAAAGAGTGTTTCAAAACTGCTCTTTCAAAAGAAGTGTTCAACTCTGTGAGTTGGATTCATACTTCACAAAGCAGTTTCACAGAACGCTTCTGTTTAGTATTTATGGGAAGATATTCCCGTTTCCAACGAAGGCCTGAAAGGACTCCACATATCCACTTGCAGATTCTGCAAAAACACAGTTTCCAAACTGCTCTATCAAAAGGAAGGCTTATCTCTCCGAGTTGAATGCACACATCATAAAGAGGTTTCTGAGAATGCTTCTGCCTGGTTTATAAGTGAAGATATTTCCTTTTCCACCATAGGCCTCAAAGCGCTCCAAATGAACACTTGCAGATTCTACAAAAAGAGTGTTTCAAAACAGCTCTTTCAAAGGAAGTGTTCAACTCTGTGAGTTGGATTCATACTACACAAAGCAGTTTCACAGAACGCTTCTGTTTAGTTTTTATGGGAAGATATTCCCGTTTCCAACGAAGGCCTGAAAGGGCTCCAAATATCCACTTGCAAATTCTGCAAAAATAGAGTTTCAAAACTGCTCTATCAAAAGGAAGGCTTATCTCTCTGAGTTGAATGCAGACATCATAAAGAGGTTTCTGAGAATGCTTCTGCCTGGTTTATATGTGAAGATATTTCCTTTTCCACCATAGGCCCCAAAGCGCTCCAAATGAACACTTGCAGATACTACAAAAGGAGTGTTTCATAACTGCTCTAGCAAAGGAAAGGTTCAACTCTGTGAGTTGAACACACACATCACAAAGCAGTTTCTGAGAATGCTTCTGTCCAATTTTTATTGGAAGATATTCCCGCTTCTAACAAAGGCCTGAAAGAGCTCCAAATATCCACTTGCAGATGCTGCAAAAAGACTCTTTCCAAACTGCTCCATGAAAAGGAAGGTTCAACTCTGTGAGATGAATGCACACATCATAAAGAAGTTTCAAAGAATGCTTCTGTCTAGGTTTTATGTGAAGATATTTCCTTTTCCACCATAGGCCTCAAAGCGCTCCAAATGAACACTTGCAGATTCTACAAAAAGAGTGTTTCAAAACTGCTCTTTCAAAAGAAGTGTTCAACTCTGTGAGTTGGATTCATACTTGAAAAAGCAGTTTCACAGAATGCTTCTGTTTAGTTTTTATGGGAAGATATTCCCGTTTCCAACGAAGGCCTGAAAGGGCTCCAAATAACCACTTGCAGATTCTGCAGAAACACAGTTTCAAAACTGCTCTATCAAAAGGAAGGCTTATCTCTCCGAGCTGAATGCACACATCATAAAGAGGTTTCTGAGAATGCTTCTCGCTGGTTTATAAGTGAAGATATTTCCTTTTCCACTATAGGCCTCAAAGCGCTCCAAATGAACACTTGCAGATTCTACAAAAAGAGTGTTTCAAAACAGCTCTTTCAAAGGAAGTGTTCAACTCTGTGAGTTGGATTCATACTACACAAAGCAGTTTCACAGAACGCTTCTCTTTAGTTTTTATGGGAAGATATTCCCGTTTCCAACGAAGGCCTGAAAGGGCTCCAAATATCCACTTGCAGATTCTGCAAAAATAGAGTTTCAAAACTGCTCTGTTAAAAGGAAGGCTTATCTCTCTGAGTTGAATGCAGACATCATAAAGAGGTTTCTGAGAATGCTTCTGCCTGGTTTATATGTGAAGATATTTCCTTTTCCACCATAGGCTTCAAAGCGCTCCAAATGAACACTTGCAGATTCTACAAAAGGAGTGTTTCATAACTACTCTAGCAATGGAAATGTTCAACTCTGTGAGTTGAACACACACATCACAAAGCAGTTTCTGAGAATGCTTCTGTCCAGTTTTTATTGGAAGATATTCCCGCTTCTAACAAAGGCCTGAAAGAGCTCCAAATATCCACTTGCAGATGCTGCAAAAAGACTCTTTCCAAACTGCTCCATGAAAAGGAAGGTTCAACTCTGTGAGTTGAATGCACACATCATAAAGAAGTTTCAAAGAATGCTTCTGTCTAGGTTTTATGTGAAGATATTTCCTTTTCCACCATAGGCCTCAAAGCGCTCCAAATGAACACTTGCAGATTCTACAAAAAGAGTGTTTCAAAACTGCTCTTTCAAAAGAAGTGTTCAACTCTGTGAGTTGGATTCATACTTCACAAAGCAGTTTCACAGAACGCTTCTGTTTAGTATTTATGGGAAGATATTCCCGTTTCCAACGAAGGCCTGAAAGGACTCCAAATATCCACTTGCAGATTCTGCAGAAACACAGTTTCAAAACTGCTCTATCAAAAGGAAGGCTTATCTCTCCGAGCTGAATGCACACATCATAAAGAGGTTTCTGAGAATGCTTCTCCCTGGTTTATAAGTGAAGATATTTCCTTTTCCACTGTAGGCCTCAAAGCGCTCCAAATGAACACTTGCAGATTCTACAAAAAGAGTGTTTCAAAACAGCTCTTTCAAAGGAAGTGTTCAACTCTGTGAGTTGGATTCATACTACACAAAGCAGTTTCACAGAACGCTTCTCTTTAGTTTTTATGGGAAGATATTCCCGTTTCCAACGAAGGCCTGAAAGGGCTCCAAATATCCACTTGCAGATTCTGCAAAAATAGAGTTTCAAAACTGCTCTGTTAAAAGGAAGGCTTATCTCTCTGAGTTGAATGCAGACATCATAAAGAGGTTTCTGAGAATGCTTCTGCCTGGTTTATATGTGAAGATATTTCCTTTTCCACCATAGGCCTCAAAGCGCTCCAAATGAACACTTGCAGATTCTACAAAAGGAGTGTTTCATAACTGCTCTAGCAAAGGAAAGGTTCAACTCTGTGAGTTGAACACACACATCACAAAGCAGTTTCTGAGAATGCTTCTGTCCAGTTTTTATTGGAAGATATTCCCGCTTCTAACAAAGGCCTGAAAGAGCTCCAAATATCCACTTGTAGATGCTGCAAAAAGACTCTTTCCAAACTGCTCCATGAAAAGGAAGGTTCAACTCTGTGAGATGAATGCACACATCATAAAGAAGTTTCAAAGAATGCTTCTGTCTAGGTTTTATGTGAAGATATTTCCTTTTCCACCATAGGCCTCAAAGCGCTCCAAATGAACACTTGCAGATTCTACAAAAAGAGTGTTTCAAAACTGCTCTTTCAAAAGAAGTGTTCAACTCTGTGAGTTGGATTCATACTTCACAAAGCAGTTTCACAGAACGCTTCTGTTTAGTATTTATGGGAAGATATTCCCGTTTCCAACGAAGGCCTGAAAGGACTCCACATATCCACTTGCAGATTCTGCAGAAACACAGTTTCAAAACTGCTCTATCAAAAGGAAGGCTTATCTCTCCGAGTTGAATGCACACATCATAAAGAGGTTTCTGAGAATGCTTCTGCCTGGTTTATAAGTGAAGATATTTCCTTTTCCACCATAGGCCTCAAAGCGCTCCAAATGAACACTTGCAGATTCTACAAAAAGAGTGTTTCAAAACAGCTCTTTCAAAGGAAGTGTTCAACTCTGTGAGTTGGATTCATACTACACAAAGCAGTTTCACAGAACGCTTCTGTTTAGTTTTTATGGGAAGATATTCCCGTTTCCAACGAAGGCCTGAAAGGGCTCCAAATATCCACTTGCAAATTCTGCAAAAATAGAGTTTCAAAACTGCTCGGTCAAAAGGAAGGCTTATCTCTTTGAGTTGAATGCAGACATCATAAAGAGGTTTCTGAGAATGCTTCTGCCTGGTTTATATGTGAAGATATTTCCTTTTCCACCATAGGCCTCAAAGCGCTCCAAATGAACACTTGCAGATTCTACAAAAAGAGTGTTTCAAAACAGCTCTTTCAAAGGAAGTGTTCAACTCTGTGAGTTGGATTCATACTACACAAAGCAGTTTCACAGAACGCTTCTGTTTAGTTTTTATGGGAAGATATTCCTGTTTCCAACGAAGGCCTGAAAGGGCTCCAAATATCCACTTGCAAATTCTGCAAAAATAGAGTTTCAAAACTGCTCTGTCAAAAGGAGGGCTTATCTCTCTGAGTTGAATGCAGACATCATAAAGAGGTTTCTGAGAATGCTTCTGCCTGGTTTATATGTGAAGATATTTCCTTTTCCACCATAGGCCTCAAGGCGCTCCAAATGAACACTTGCAGATTCTACAAAAAGAGTGTTTCATAACTGCTCTAGCAAAGGAAAGGTTCAACTCTGTGAGTTGAACACACACATCACAAAGCAGTTTCTGAGAATGCTTCTGTCCAGTTTTTATTGGAAGATATTCCCGCTTCTAACAAAGGCCTGAAAGAGCTCCAAATATCCACTTGTAGATGCTGCAAAAAGACTCTTTCCAAACTGCTCCATGAAAAGGAAGGTTCAACTCTGTGAGTTGAATGCACACATCATAAAGAAGTTTCAAAGAATGCTTCTGTCTAGGTTTTATGTGAAGATATTTCCTTTTCCACCATAGGCCTCAAAGCGCTCCAAATGAACACTTGCAGATTCTACAAAAAGAGTGTTTCAAAACTGCTCTTTCAAAAGAAGTGTTCAACTCTGTGAGTTGGATTCACACTTCACAAAGCAGTTTCACAGAACGCTTCTGTTTAGTTTTTATGGGAAGATATTCCCGTTTCTAACGAAGGCCTGAAAGGGCTCCAGATAACCACTTGCAGATTCTGCAGAAACACAGTTTCAAAACTGCTCTATCAAAAGGAAGGCTTATCTCTCCGAGCTGAATGCACACATCATAAAGTGGTTTCTGAGAATGCTTCTCGCTGGTTTATAAGTGAAGATATTTCCTTTTCCACTATAGGCCTCAAAGCGCTCCAAATGAACACTTGCAGATTCTACAAAAAGAGTGTTTCAAAACAGCTCTTTCAAAGGAAGTGTTCAACTCTGTGAGTTGGATTCATACTACACAAAGCAGTTTCACAGAACGCTTCTCTTTAGTTTTTATGGGAAGATATTCCCGTTTCCAACGAAGGCCTGAAAGGGCTCCAAATATCCACTTGCAGATTCTGCAAAAATAGAGTTTCAAAACTGCTCTGTCAAAAGGAAGGCTTATCTCTCTGAGTTGAATGCAGACATCATAAAGAGGTTTCTGAGAATGCTTCTGCCTGGTTTATATGTGAAGATATTTCCTTTTCCACCATAGTCCTCAAGGCGCTCCAAATGAACACTTGCAGATTCTACAAAAAGAGTGTTTCATAACTGCTCTAGCAGAGGAAAGGTTCAACTCTGTGAGTTGAACACACACATCACAAAGCAGTTTCTGAGAATGCTTCTGTCCAGTTTTTATTGGAAGATATTCCCGCTTCTAACAAAGGCCTGAAAGAGCTCCAAATATCCACTTGTAGATGCTGCAAAAAGACTCTTTCCAAACTGCTCCATGAAAAGGAAGGTTCAACTCTGTGAGTTGAATGCACACATCATAAAGAAGTTTCAAAGAATGCTTCTGTCTAGGTTTTCTGTGAAGATATTTCCTTTTCCACCATAGGCCTCAAAGCGCTCCAAATGAACACTTGCAGATTCTACAAAAAGAGTGTTTCAAAACTGCTCTTTCAAAAGAAGTGTTCAACTCTGTGAGTTGGATTCATACTTCACAAAGCAGTTTCACAGAACGCTTCTGTTTAGTATTTATGGGAAGATATTCCCGTTTCCAACGAAGGCCTGAAAGGACTCCAAATATCCACTTGCAGATTCTGCAAAAACACAGTTTCAAAACTGCTCTATCAAAAGGAAGGCTTATCTCTCCGAGTTGAATGCACACATCATAAAGAGGTTTCTGAGAATGCTTCTGCCTGGTTTATAAGTGAAGATATTTCCTTTTCCACCATAGGCCTCAAAGCGCTCCAAATGAACACTTGCAGATTCTACAAAAAGAGTGTTTCAAAACAGCCCTTTCAAAGGAAGTGTTCAACTCTGTGAGTTGGATTCATACTACACAAAGCAGTTTCACAGAACGCTTCTGTTTAGTTTTTATGGGAAGATATTCCCGTTTCCAACGAAGGCCTGAAAGGGCTCCAAATATCCACTTGCAAATTCTGCAAAAATAGAGTTTCAAAACTGCTCGTTCAAAAGGAAGGCTTATCTCTCTGAGTTGAATGCAGACATCATAAAGAGGTTTCTGAGAATGCTTCTGCCTGGTTTATATGTGAAGATATTTCCTTTTCCACCATAGGCCTCAAAGCGCTCCAAATGAACACTTGCAGATTCTACAAAAAGAGTGTTTCATAACTGCTCTAGCAAAGGAAAGGTTCAACTCTGTGAGTTGAACACACACATCACAAAGCAGTTTCTGAGAATGCTTCTGTCCAGTTTTTATTGGAAGATATTCCCGCTTCTAACAAAGGCCTGAAAGAGCTCCAAATATCCACTTGTAGATGCTGCAAAAAGACTCTTTCCAAACTGCTCCATGAAAAGGAAGGTTCAACTCTGTGAGTTGAATGCACACATCATAAAGAAGTTTCAAAGAATGCTTCTGTCTAGGTTTTATGTGAAGATATTTCCTTTTCCACCATAGGCCTCAAAGCGCTCCAAATGAACACTTGCAGATTCTACAAAAAGAGTGTTTCATAACTGCTCTAGCAAAGGAAAGGTTCAACTCTGTGAGTTGAACACACACATCACAAAGCAGTTTCTGAGAATGCTTCTGTCCAGTTTTTATTGGAAGATATTCCCGCTTCTAACAAAGGCCTGAAAGAGCTCCAAATATCCACTTGTAGATGCTGCAAAAAGACTCTTTCCAAACTGCTCCATGAAAAGGAAGGTTCAACTCTGTGAGTTGAATGCACACATCATAAAGAAGTTTCAAAGAATGCTTCTGTCTAGGTTTTATGTGAAGATATTTCCTTTTCCACCATAGGCCTCAAAGCGCTCCAAATGAACACTTGCAGATTCTACAAAAAGAGTGTTTCAAAACTGCTCTTTCAAAAGAAGTGTTCAACTCTGTGAGTTGGATTCACACTTCACAAAGCAGTTTCACAGAACGCTTCTGTTTAGTCTTTATGGGAAGATATTCCCGTTTCCAACGAAGGCCTGAAAGGGCTCCAGATAACCACTTGCAGATTCTGCAGAAACACAGTTTCAAAACTGCTCTATCAAAAGGAAGGCTTATCTCTCCGAGCTGAATGCACACATCATAAAGTGGTTTCTGAGAATGCTTCTCGCTGGTTTATAAGTGAAGATATTTCCTTTTCCACTATAGGCCTCAAAGCGCTCCAAATGAACACTTGCAGATTCTACAAAAAGAGTGTTTCAAAACAGCTCTTTCAAAGGAAGTGTTCAACTCTGTGAGTTGGATTCATACTACACAAAGCAGTTTCACAGAACGCTTCTCTTTAGTTTTTATGGGAAGATATTCCCGTTTCCAACGAAGGCCTGAAAGGGCTCCAAATATCCACTTGCAGATTCTGCAAAAATAGAGTTTCAAAACTGCTCTGTCAAAAGGAAGGCTTATCTCTCTGAGTTGAATGCAGACATCATAAAGAGGTTTCTGAGAATGCTTCTGCCTGGTTTATATGTGAAGATATTTCCTTTTCCACCATAGTCCTCAAGGCGCTCCAAATGAACACTTGCAGATTCTACAAAAAGAGTGTTTCATAACTGCTCTAGCAGAGGAAAGGTTCAACTCTGTGAGTTGAACACACACATCACAAAGCAGTTTCTGAGAATGCTTCTGTCCAGTTTTTATTGGAAGATATTCCCGCTTCTAACAAAGGCCTGAAAGAGCTCCAAATATCCACTTGTAGATGCTGCAAAAAGACTCTTTCCAAACTGCTCCATGAAAAGGAAGGTTCAACTCTGTGAGTTGAATGCACACATCATAAAGAAGTTTCAAAGAATGCTTCTGTCTAGGTTTTCTGTGAAGATATTTCCTTTTCCACCATAGGCCTCAAAGCGCTCCAAATGAACACTTGCAGATTCTACAAAAAGAGTGTTTCAAAACTGCTCTTTCAAAAGAAGTGTTCAACTCTGTGAGTTGGATTCATACTTCACAAAGCAGTTTCACAGAACGCTTCTGTTTAGTATTTATGGGAAGATATTCCCGTTTCCAACGAAGGCCTGAAAGGACTCCAAATATCCACTTGCAGATTCTGCAAAAACACAGTTTCAAAACTGCTCTATCAAAAGGAAGGCTTATCTCTCCGAGTTGAATGCACACATCATAAAGAGGTTTCTGAGAATGCTTCTGCCTGGTTTATAAGTGAAGATATTTCCTTTTCCACCATAGGCCTCAAAGCGCTCCAAATGAACACTTGCAGATTCTACAAAAAGAGTGTTTCAAAACAGCCCTTTCAAAGGAAGTGTTCAACTCTGTGAGTTGGATTCATACTACACAAAGCAGTTTCACAGAACGCTTCTGTTTAGTTTTTATGGGAAGATATTCCCGTTTCCAACGAAGGCCTGAAAGGGCTCCAAATATCCACTTGCAAATTCTGCAAAAATAGAGTTTCAAAACTGCTCGTTCAAAAGGAAGGCTTATCTCTCTGAGTTGAATGCAGACATCATAAAGAGGTTTCTGAGAATGCTTCTGCCTGGTTTATATGTGAAGATATTTCCTTTTCCACCATAGGCCTCAAAGCGCTCCAAATGAACACTTGCAGATTCTACAAAAAGAGTGTTTCATAACTGCTCTAGCAAAGGAAAGGTTCAACTCTGTGAGTTGAACACACACATCACAAAGCAGTTTCTGAGAATGCTTCTGTCCAGTTTTTATTGGAAGATATTCCCGCTTCTAACAAAGGCCTGAAAGAGCTCCAAATATCCACTTGTAGATGCTGCAAAAAGACTCTTTCCAAACTGCTCCATGAAAAGGAAGGTTCAACTCTGTGAGTTGAATGCACACATCATAAAGAAGTTTCAAAGAATGCTTCTGTCTAGGTTTTATGTGAAGATATTTCCTTTTCCACCATAGGCCTCAAAGCGCTCCAAATGAACACTTGCAGATTCTACAAAAAGAGTGTTTCATAACTGCTCTAGCAAAGGAAAGGTTCAACTCTGTGAGTTGAACACACACATCACAAAGCAGTTTCTGAGAATGCTTCTGTCCAGTTTTTATTGGAAGATATTCCCGCTTCTAACAAAGGCCTGAAAGAGCTCCAAATATCCACTTGTAGATGCTGCAAAAAGACTCTTTCCAAACTGCTCCATGAAAAGGAAGGTTCAACTCTGTGAGTTGAATGCACACATCATAAAGAAGTTTCAAAGAATGCTTCTGTCTAGGTTTTATGTGAAGATATTTCCTTTTCCACCATAGGCCTCAAAGCGCTCCAAATGAACACTTGCAGATTCTACAAAAAGAGTGTTTCAAAACTGCTCTTTCAAAAGAAGTGTTCAACTCTGTGAGTTGGATTCACACTTCACAAAGCAGTTTCACAGAACGCTTCTGTTTAGTCTTTATGGGAAGATATTCCCGTTTCCAACGAAGGCCTGAAAGGGCTCCAGATAACCACTTGCAGATTCTGCAGAAACACAGTTTCAAAACTGCTCTATCAAAAGGAAGGCTTATCTCTCCGAGCTGAATGCACACATCATAAAGTGGTTTCTGAGAATGCTTCTCGCTGGTTTATAAGTGAAGATATTTCCTTTTCCACTATAGGCCTCAAAGCGCTCCAAATGAACACTTGCAGATTCTACAAAAAGAGTGTTTCAAAACAGCTCTTTCAAAGGAAGTGTTCAACTCTGTGAGTTGGATTCATACTACACAAAGCAGTTTCACAGAACGCTTCTCTTTAGTTTTTATGGGAAGATATTCCCGTTTCCAACGAAGGCCTGAAAGGGCTCCAAATATCCACTTGCAGATTCTGCAAAAATAGAGTTTCAAAACTGCTCTGTCAAAAGGAAGGCTTATCTCTCTGAGTTGAATGCAGACATCATAAAGAGGTTTCTGAGAATGCTTCTGCCTGGTTTATATGTGAAGATATTTCCTTTTCCACCATAGTCCTCAAGGCGCTCCAAATGAACACTTGCAGATTCTACAAAAAGAGTGTTTCATAACTGCTCTAGCAGAGGAAAGGTTCAACTCTGTGAGTTGAACACACACATCACAAAGCAGTTTCTGAGAATGCTTCTGTCCAGTTTTTATTGGAAGATATTCCCGCTTCTAACAAAGGCCTGAAAGAGCTCCAAATATCCACTTGTAGATGCTGCAAAAAGACTCTTTCCAAACTGCTCCATGAAAAGGAAGGTTCAACTCTGTGAGTTGAATGCACACATCATAAAGAAGTTTCAAAGAATGCTTCTGTCTAGGTTTTATGTGAAGATATTTCCTTTTCCACCATAGGCCTCAAAGCGCTCCAAATGAACACTTGCAGATTCTACAAAAAGAGTGTTTCAAAACTGCTCTTTCAAAAGAAGTGTTCAACTCTGTGAGTTGGATTCATACTTCACAAAGCAGTTTCACAGAACGCTTCTGTTTAGTATTTATGGGAAGATATTCCCGTTTCCAACGAAGGCCTGAAAGGACTCCAAATATCCACTTGCAGATTCTGCAAAAACACAGTTTCAAAACTGCTCTATCAAAAGGAAGGCTTATCTCTCCGAGTTGAATGCACACATCATAAAGAGGTTTCTGAGATTGCTTCTGCCTGGTTTATATGTGAAGATATTTCCTTTTCCACCATAGGCCTCAAAGCGCTCCAAATGAACACTTGCAGATTCTACAAAAAGAGTGTTTCAAAACAGCCCTTTCAAAGGAAGTGTTCAACTCTGTGAGTTGGATTCATACTACACAAAGCAGTTTCACAGAACGCTTCTGTTTAGTTTTTATGGGAAGATATTCCCGTTTGCAACGAAGGCCTGAAAGGGCTCCAAATATCCACTTGCAAATTCTGCAAAAATAGAGTTTCAAAACTGCTCTGTCAAAAGGAAGGCTTATCTCTCTGAGTTGAATGCAGACATCATAAAGAGGTTTCTGAGAATGCTTCTGCCTGGTTTATATGTGAAGATATTTCCTTTTCCACCATAGTCCTCAAAGCGCTCCAAATGAACACTTGCAGATTCTACAAAAAGAGTGTTTCATAACTGCTCTAGCAAAGGAAAGGTTCAACTCTGTGAGTTGAACACACACATCACAAAGCAGTTTCTGAGAATGCTTCTGTCCAGTTTTTATTGGAAGATATTCCCGCTTCTAACAAAGGCCTGAAAGAGCTCCAAATATCCACTTGTAGATGCTGCAAAAAGACTCTTTCCAAACTGCTCCATGAAAAGGAAGGTTCAACTCTGTGAGTTGAATGCACACATCATAAAGAAGTTTCAAAGAATGCTTCTGTCTAGGTTTTATGTGAAGATATTTCCTTTTCCACCATAGGCCTCAAAGCGCTCCAAATGAACACTTGCAGATTCTACAAAAAGAGTGTTTCAAAACTGCTCTTTCAAAAGAAGTGTTCAACTCTGTGAGTTGGATTCATACTTCACAAAGCAGTTTCACAGAACGCTTCTGTTTAGTATTTATTGGAAGATATTCCCGTTTCCAACGAAGGCCTGAAAGGACTCCAAATATCCACTTGCAGATTCTGCAAAAACACAGTTTCAAAACTGCTCTTTCAAAAGGAAGGCTTATCTCTCCGAGTTGAATGCACACATCATAAAGAGGTTTCTGAGAATGCTTCTGCCTGGTTTATAAGTGAAGATATTTCCTTTTCCACCATAGGCCTCAAAGCGCTCCAAATGAACACTTGCAGATTCTACAAAAAGAGTGTTTCAAAACAGCTCTTTCAAAGGAAGTGTTCAACTCTGTGAGTTGGATTCATACTACACAAAGCAGTTTCACAGAACGCTTCTGTTTAGTTTTTATGGGAAGATATTCCCGTTTCCAACGAAGGCCTGAAAGGGCTCCAAATATCCACTTGCAAATTCTGCAAAAATAGAGTTTCAAAACTGCTCTGTCAAAAGGAAGGCTTATCTCTCTGAGTTGAATGCAGACATCATAAAGAGGTTTCTGAGAATGCTTCTGCCTGGTTTATATGTGAAGATATTTCCTTTTCCACCATAGGCCTCAAGGCGCTCCAAATGAACACTTGCAGATTCTACAAAAAGAGTGTTTCTTAACTGCTCTAGCAAAGGAAAGGTTCAACTCTGTGAGTTGAACACACACATCACAAAGCAGTTTCTGAGAATGCTTCTGTCCAGTTTTTATTGGAAGATATTCCCGCTTCTAACAAAGGCCAGAAAGAGCTCCAAATATCCACTTGTAGATGCTGCAAAAAGACTCTTTCCAAACTGCTCCATGAAAAGGAAGGTTCAACTCTGTGAGTTGAATGCACACATCATAAAGAAGTTTCAAAGAATGCTTCTGTCTAGGTTTTATGTGAAGATATTTCCTTTTCCACCATAGGCCTCAAAGCGCTCCAAATGAACACTTGCAGATTCTACAAAAAGAGTGTTTCAAAACTGCTCTTTCAAAAGAAGTGTTCAACTCTGTGAGTTGGATTCACACTTCACAAAGCAGTTTCACAGAACGCTTCTGTTTAGTTTTTATGGGAAGATATTCCCGTTTCCAACGAAGGCCTGAAAGGGCTCCAGATAACCACATGCAGATTCTGCAGAAACACAGTTTCAAAACTGCTCTATCAAAAGGAAGGCTTATCTCTCCGAGCTGAATGCACACATCATAAAGAGGTTTCTGAGAATGCTTCTCGCTGGTTTATAAGTGAAGATATTTCCTTTTCCACTATAGGCCTCAAAGCGCTCCAAATGAACACTTGCAGATTCTACAAAAAGAGTGTTTCAAAACAGCTCTTTCAAAGGAAGTGTTCAACTCTGTGAGTTGGATTCATACTACACAAAGCAGTTTCACAGAACGCTTCTCTTTAGTTTTTATGGGAAGATATTCCCGTTTCCAACGAAGGCCTGAAAGGGCTCCAAATATCCACTTGCAGATTCTGCAAAAATAGAGTTTCAAAACTGCTCTGTCAAAAGGAAGGCTTATCTCTCTGAGTTGAATGCAGACATCATAAAGAGGTTTCTGAGAATGCTTCTGCCTGGTTTATATGTGAAGATATTTCCTTTTCCACCATAGTCCTCAAGGCGCTCCAAATGAACACTTGCAGATTCTACAAAAAGAGTGTTTCATAACTGCTCTAGCAGAGGAAAGGTTCAACTCTGTGAGTTGAACACACACATCACAAAGCAGTTTCTGAGAATGCTTCTGTCCAGTTTTTATTGGAAGATATTCCCGCTTCTAACAAAGGCCTGAAAGAGCTCCAAATATCCACTTGTAGATGCTGCAAAAAGACTCTTTCCAAACTGCTCCATGAAAAGGAAGGTTCAACTCTGTGAGTTGAATGCACACATCATAAAGAAGTTTCAAAGAATGCTTCTGTCTAGGTTTTATGTGAAGATATTTCCTTTTCCACCATAGGCCTCAAAGCGCTCCAAATGAACACTTGCAGATTCTACAAAAAGAGTGTTTCAAAACTGCTCTTTCAAAAGAAGTGTTCAACTCTGTGAGTTGGATTCATACTTCACAAAGCAGTTTCACAGAACGCTTCTGTTTAGTATTTATGGGAGGATATTCCCGTTTCCAACGAAGGCCTGAAAGGACTCCAAATATCCACTTGCAGATTCTGCAAAAACACAGTTTCAAAACTGCTCTATCAAAAGGAAGGCTTATCTCTCCGAGTTGAATGCACACATCATAAAGAGGTTTCTGAGAATGCTTCTGCCTGGTTTATAAGTGAAGATATTTCCTTTTCCACCATAGGCCTCAAAGCGCTCCAAATGAACACTTGCAGATTCTACAAAAAGAGTGTTTCAAAACAGCTCTTTCAAAGGAAGTGTTCAACTCTGTGAGTTGGATTCATACTACACAAAGCAGTTTCACAGAACGCTTCTGTTTAGTTTTTATGGGAAGATATTCCCGTTTCCAACGAAGGCCTGAAAGGGCTCCAAATATCCACTTGCAAATTCTGCAAAAGTAGAGTTTCAAAACTGCTCGGTCAAAAGGAAGGCTTATCTCTCTGAGTTGAATGCAGACATCATAAAGAGGTTTCTGAGAATGCTTCTGCCTGGTTTATATGTGAAGATATTTCCTTTTCCACCATAGGCCTCAAAGCGCTCCAAATGAACACTTGCAGATTCTACAAAAAGAGTGTTTCATAACTGCTCTAGCAAAGGAAAGGTTCAACTCTGTGAGTTGAACACACACATCACAAAGCAGTTTCTGAGAATGCTTCTGTCCAGTTTTTATTGGAAGATATTCCTGCTTCTAACAAAGGCCTGAAAGAGCTCTAAATATCCACTTGTAGATGCTGCAAAAAGACTCTTTCCAAACTGCTCCATGAAAAGGAAGGTTCAACTCTGTGAGTTGAATGCACACATCATAAAGAAGTTTCAAAGAAGGCTTCTGTCTAGGTTTTATGTGAAGATATTTCCTTTTCCACCATAGGCTTCAAAGCGCTGAAAATGAACATTTGCAGATTCTACAAAAAGAGTGTTTCAAAACTGCTCTTTCAAAAGAAGTGTTCAACTCTGTGAGTTGGATTCATACTTCACAAAACAGTTTCACAGAACGCTTCTGTTTAGTTTTTATGGGAAGATATTCCCGTTTCCAACGAAGGCCTGAAAGGGCTCCAATTATCCACTTGCAGATTCTGCAAAAACACAGTTTCAAAACTTCTCTATCAAAAGGAAAGCTTATCTCTCCGAGTTGAATGCACACATCATAAAGAGGTTTCTGAGAATGCTTCTGCCTGGTTTATAAGTGAAGATATTTCCTTTTCCAACATAGGCCTCAAAGCGCTCCAAATGAACTCTTGCAGATTCTACAAAAAGAGTGTTTCAAAACAGCTCTTTCAAAGGAAGTGCTCAACTCTGTGAGTTGGATTCATACTACACAAAGCAGTTTCACAGAACGCTTCTGTTTAGTATTTATTGGAAGATATTCCCGTTTCCAACGAAGGCCTGAAAGGACTCCAAATATCCACTTGCAGATTCTGCAAAAACACAGTTTCAAAACTGCTCTTTCAAAAGGAAGGCTTATCTCTCCGAGTTGAATGCACACATCATAAAGAGGTTTCTGAGAATGCTTCTGCCTGGTTTATAAGTGAAGATATTTCCTTTTCCACCATAGGCCTCAAAGCGCTCCAAATGAACACTTGCAGATTCTACAAAAAGAGTGTTTCAAAACAGCTCTTTCAAAGGAAGTGTTCAACTCTGTGAGTTGGATTCATACTACACAAAGCAGTTTCACAGAACGCTTCTGTTTAGTTTTTATGGGAAGATATTCCCGTTTCCAACGAAGGCCTGAAAGGGCTCCAAATATCCACTTGCAAATTCTGCAAAAATAGAGTTTCAAAACTGCTCTGTCAAAAGGAAGGCTTATCTCTCTGAGTTGAATGCAGACATCATAAAGAGGTTTCTGAGAATGCTTCTGCCTGGTTTATATGTGAAGATATTTCCTTTTCCACCATAGGCCTCAAGGCGCTCCAAATGAACACTTGCAGATTCTACAAAAAGAGTGTTTCTTAACTGCTCTAGCAAAGGAAAGGTTCAACTCTGTGAGTTGAACACACACATCACAAAGCAGTTTCTGAGAATGCTTCTGTCCAGTTTTTATTGGAAGATATTCCCGCTTCTAACAAAGGCCAGAAAGAGCTCCAAATATCCACTTGTAGATGCTGCAAAAAGACTCTTTCCAAACTGCTCCATGAAAAGGAAGGTTCAACTCTGTGAGTTGAATGCACACATCATAAAGAAGTTTCAAAGAATGCTTCTGTCTAGGTTTTATGTGAAGATATTTCCTTTTCCACCATAGGCCTCAAAGCGCTCCAAATGAACACTTGCAGATTCTACAAAAAGAGTGTTTCAAAACTGCTCTTTCAAAAGAAGTGTTCAACTCTGTGAGTTGGATTCACACTTCACAAAGCAGTTTCACAGAACGCTTCTGTTTAGTTTTTATGGGAAGATATTCCCGTTTCCAACGAAGGCCTGAAAGGGCTCCAGATAACCACATGCAGATTCTGCAGAAACACAGTTTCAAAACTGCTCTATCAAAAGGAAGGCTTATCTCTCCGAGCTGAATGCACACATCATAAAGAGGTTTCTGAGAATGCTTCTCGCTGGTTTATAAGTGAAGATATTTCCTTTTCCACTATAGGCCTCAAAGCGCTCCAAATGAACACTTGCAGATTCTACAAAAAGAGTGTTTCAAAACAGCTCTTTCAAAGGAAGTGTTCAACTCTGTGAGTTGGATTCATACTACACAAAGCAGTTTCACAGAACGCTTCTCTTTAGTTTTTATGGGAAGATATTCCCGTTTCCAACGAAGGCCTGAAAGGGCTCCAAATATCCACTTGCAGATTCTGCAAAAATAGAGTTTCAAAACTGCTCTGTCAAAAGGAAGGCTTATCTCTCTGAGTTGAATGCAGACATCATAAAGAGGTTTCTGAGAATGCTTCTGCCTGGTTTATATGTGAAGATATTTCCTTTTCCACCATAGTCCTCAAGGCGCTCCAAATGAACACTTGCAGATTCTACAAAAAGAGTGTTTCATAACTGCTCTAGCAGAGGAAAGGTTCAACTCTGTGAGTTGAACACACACATCACAAAGCAGTTTCTGAGAATGCTTCTGTCCAGTTTTTATTGGAAGATATTCCCGCTTCTAACAAAGGCCTGAAAGAGCTCCAAATATCCACTTGTAGATGCTGCAAAAAGACTCTTTCCAAACTGCTCCATGAAAAGGAAGGTTCAACTCTGTGAGTTGAATGCACACATCATAAAGAAGTTTCAAAGAATGCTTCTGTCTAGGTTTTATGTGAAGATATTTCCTTTTCCACCATAGGCCTCAAAGCGCTCCAAATGAACACTTGCAGATTCTACAAAAAGAGTGTTTCAAAACTGCTCTTTCAAAAGAAGTGTTCAACTCTGTGAGTTGGATTCATACTTCACAAAGCAGTTTCACAGAACGCTTCTGTTTAGTATTTATGGGAGGATATTCCCGTTTCCAACGAAGGCCTGAAAGGACTCCAAATATCCACTTGCAGATTCTGCAAAAACACAGTTTCAAAACTGCTCTATCAAAAGGAAGGCTTATCTCTCCGAGTTGAATGCACACATCATAAAGAGGTTTCTGAGAATGCTTCTGCCTGGTTTATAAGTGAAGATATTTCCTTTTCCACCATAGGCCTCAAAGCGCTCCAAATGAACACTTGCAGATTCTACAAAAAGAGTGTTTCAAAACAGCTCTTTCAAAGGAAGTGTTCAACTCTGTGAGTTGGATTCATACTACACAAAGCAGTTTCACAGAACGCTTCTGTTTAGTTTTTATGGGAAGATATTCCCGTTTCCAACGAAGGCCTGAAAGGGCTCCAAATATCCACTTGCAAATTCTGCAAAAGTAGAGTTTCAAAACTGCTCGGTCAAAAGGAAGGCTTATCTCTCTGAGTTGAATGCAGACATCATAAAGAGGTTTCTGAGAATGCTTCTGCCTGGTTTATATGTGAAGATATTTCCTTTTCCACCATAGGCCTCAAAGCGCTCCAAATGAACACTTGCAGATTCTACAAAAAGAGTGTTTCATAACTGCTCTAGCAAAGGAAAGGTTCAACTCTGTGAGTTGAACACACACATCACAAAGCAGTTTCTGAGAATGCTTCTGTCCAGTTTTTATTGGAAGATATTCCTGCTTCTAACAAAGGCCTGAAAGAGCTCTAAATATCCACTTGTAGATGCTGCAAAAAGACTCTTTCCAAACTGCTCCATGAAAAGGAAGGTTCAACTCTGTGAGTTGAATGCACACATCATAAAGAAGTTTCAAAGAAGGCTTCTGTCTAGGTTTTATGTGAAGATATTTCCTTTTCCACCATAGGCTTCAAAGCGCTGAAAATGAACATTTGCAGATTCTACAAAAAGAGTGTTTCAAAACTGCTCTTTCAAAAGAAGTGTTCAACTCTGTGAGTTGGATTCATACTTCACAAAACAGTTTCACAGAACGCTTCTGTTTAGTTTTTATGGGAAGATATTCCCGTTTCCAACGAAGGCCTGAAAGGGCTCCAATTATCCACTTGCAGATTCTGCAAAAACACAGTTTCAAAACTTCTCTATCAAAAGGAAAGCTTATCTCTCCGAGTTGAATGCACACATCATAAAGAGGTTTCTGAGAATGCTTCTGCCTGGTTTATAAGTGAAGATATTTCCTTTTCCAACATAGGCCTCAAAGCGCTCCAAATGAACTCTTGCAGATTCTACAAAAAGAGTGTTTCAAAACAGCTCTTTCAAAGGAAGTGCTCAACTCTGTGAGTTGGATTCATACTACACAAAGCAGTTTCACAGAACGCTTCTGTTTAGTTTTTATGGGAAGAAATTCCCGTTTCCAACGAAGGCCTGAAAGGGCTCCAAATATCCACTTGCAAATTCTGCAAAAATAGAGTTTCAAAACTGCTCTGTCAAAAGGAAGGCTTATCTCTCTGAGTTGAATGCAGACATCATAAAGAGGTTTCTGAGAATGCTTCTGCCTGGTTTATATGTGAAGATATTTCCTTTTCCACCATAGGCCTCAAGGCGCTCCAAATGAACACTTGCAGATTCTACAAAAAGAGTGTTTCATAACTGCTCTAGCAAAGGAAAGGTTCAACTCTGTGAGTTGAACACACACATCACAAAGCAGTTTCTGAGAATGCTTCTGTCCAGTTTTTATTGGAAGATATTCCCGCTTCTAACAAAGGCCTGAAAGAGCTCCAAATATCCACTTGTAGATGCTGCAAAAAGACTCTTTCCAAACTGCTCCATGAAAAGGAAGGTTCAACTCTGTGAGTTGAATGCACACATCATAAAGAAGTTTCAAAGAATGCTTCTGTCTAGGTTTTATATGAAGATACTTCCTTTTCCACCATAGGCCTCAAAGCGCTCCAAATGAACACTTGCAGATTCTACAAAAAGAGTGTTTCAAAACTGCTCTTTCAAAAGAAGTGTTCAACTCTGTGAGTTGGATTCATACTTCACAAAGCAGTTTCACAGAACGCTTCTGTTTAGTTTTTATGGGAAGATATTCCCGTTTCCAACGAAGGCCTGAAAGGGCTCCAAATAACCACTTGCAGATTCTGCAGAAACACAGTTTCAAAACTGCTCTATCAAAAGGAAGGCTTATCTCTCCGAGCTGAATGCACACATCATAAAGAGGTTTCTTAGAATGCTTCTCCCTGGTTTATAAGTGAAGATATTTCCTTTTCCACCATAGGCCTCAAAGCGCTCCAAATGAACACTTGCAGATTCTACAAAAAGAGTGTTTCAAAACAGCTCTTTCAAAGGAAGTGTTCAACTCTGTGAGTTGGATTCATACTACACAAAGCAGTTTCACAGAACGCTTCTCTTTAGTTTTTATGGGAAGATATTCCCGTTTCCAACGAAGGCCTGAAAGGGCTCCAAATATCCACTTGCAGATTCTGCAAAAATAGAGTTTCAAAACTGCTCTGTTAAAAGGAAGGCTTATCTCTCTGAGTTGAATGCAGACATCATAAAGAGGTTTCTGAGAATGCTTCTGCCTGGTTTATATGTGAAGATATTTCCTTTTCCACCATAGGCCTCAAAGCGCTCCAAATGAACACTTGCAGATTCTACAAAAGGAGTGTTTCATAACTGCTCTAGCAAAGGAAAGGTTCAACTCTGTGAGTTGAACACACACATCACAAAGCAGTTTGTGAGAATGCTTCTGTCCAGTTTTTATTGGAAGATATTCCCGCTTCTAACAAAGGCCTGAAAGAGCTCCAAATATCCACTTGCAGATGCTGCAAAAAGACTCTTTCCAAACTGCTCCATGAAAAGGAAGGTTCAACTCTGTGAGATGAATGCACACATCATAAAGAAGTTTCAAAGAATGCTTCTGTCTAGGTTTTATGTGAAGATATTTCCTTTTCCACCATAGGCCTCAAAGCGCTCCAAATGAACACTTGCAGATTCTACAAAAAGAGTGTTTCAAAACTGCTTTTTCAAAAGAAGTGTTCAACTCTGTGAGTTGGATTCATACTTCACAAAGCAGTTTCACAGAACGCTTCTGTTTAGTATTTATGGGAAGATATTCCCGTTTCCAACGAAGGCCTGAAAGGACTCCAAATATCCACTTGCAGATTCTGCAAAAACACAGTTTCAAAACTGCTCTATCAAAAGGAAGGCTTATCTCTCCGAGTTGAATGCACACATCATAAAGAGGTTTCTGAGAATGCTTCTGCCTGGTTTATAAGTGAAGATATTTCCTTTTCCACCATAGGCCTCAAAGCGCTCCAAATGAACACTTGCAGATTCTACAAAAAGAGTGTTTCAAAACAGCTCTTTCAAAGGAAGTGTTCAACTCTGTGAGTTGGATTCATACTACACAAAGCAGTTTCACAGAACGCTTCTGTTTAGTTTTTATGGGAAGATATTCCCGTTTCCAACAAAGGCCTGAAAGGGCTCCAAATATCCACTTGCAAATTCTGCAAAAATAGAGTTTCAAAGCTGCTCTGTCAAAAGGAAGGCTTATCTCTCTGAGTTGAATGCAGACATCATAAAGAGGTTTCTGAGAATGCTTCTGCCTGGTTTATATGTGAAGATATTTCCTTTTCCACCATAGGCCTCAAGGCGCTCCAAATGAACACTTGCAGATTCTACAAAAAGAGTGTTTCATAACTGCTCTAGCAAAGGAAAGGTTCAACTCTGTGAGTTGAACACACACATCACAAAGCAGTTTCTGAGAATGCTTCTGTCCAGTTTTTATTGGAAGATATTCCCGCTTCTAACAAAGGCCTGAAAGAGCTCCAAATATCCACTTGTAGATGCTGCAAAAAGACTCTTTCCAAACTGCTCCATGAAAAGGAAGGTTCAACTCTGTGAGTTGAATGCACACATCATAAAGAAGTTTCAAAGAATGCTTCTGTCTAGGTTTTATGTGAAGATATTTCCTTTTCCACCATAGGCCTCAAAGCGCTCCAAATGAACACTTGCAGATTCTACAAAAAGAGTGTTTCAAAACAGCCCTTTCAAAGGAAGTGTTCAACTCTGTGAGTTGGATTCATACTACACAAAGCAGTTTCACAGAACGCTTCTGTTTAGTTTTTATGGGAAGATATTCCCGTTTCCAACGAAGGCCTGAAAGGGCTCCAAATAACCACTTGCAGATTCTGCAGAAACACAGTTTCAAAACTGCTCTATCAAAAGGAAGGCTTATCTCTCCGAGCTGAATGCACACATCATAAAGAGGTTTCTGAGAATGCTTCTCCCTGGTTTATAAGTGAAGATATTTCCTTTTCCACCATAGGCCTCAAAGCGCTCCAAATGAACACTTGCAGATTCTACAAAAAGAGTGTTTCAAAACAGCTCTTTCAAAAGAAGTGTTCAACTCTGTGAGTTGGATTCATACTTCACAAAGCAGTTTCACAGAACGCTTCTGTTTAGTATTTATGGGAAGATATTCCCGTTTCCAACGAAGGCCTGAAAGGACTCCAAATATCCACTTGCAGATTCTGCAAAAACACAGTTTCAAAACTGCTCTATCAAAAGGAAGGCTTATCTCTCCGAGTTGAATGCACACATCATAAAGAGGTTTCTGAGATTGCTTCTGCCTGGTTTATATGTGAAGATATTTCCTTTTCCACCATAGGCCTCAAAGCGCTCCAAATGAACACTTGCAGATTCTACAAAAAGAGTGTTTCAAAACAGCCCTTTCAAAGGAAGTGTTCAACTCTGTGAGTTGGATTCATACTACACAAAGCAGTTTCACAGAACGCTTCTGTTTAGTTTTTATGGGAAGATATTCCCGTTTGCAACGAAGGCCTGAAAGGGCTCCAAATATCCACTTGCAAATTCTGCAAAAATAGAGTTTCAAAACTGCTCTGTCAAAAGGAAGGCTTATCTCTCTGAGTTGAATGCAGACATCATAAAGAGGTTTCTGAGAATGCTTCTGCCTGGTTTATATGTGAAGATATTTCCTTTTCCACCATAGTCCTCAAAGCGCTCCAAATGAACACTTGCAGATTCTACAAAAAGAGTGTTTCATAACTGCTCTAGCAAAGGAAAGGTTCAACTCTGTGAGTTGAACACACACATCACAAAGCAGTTTCTGAGAATGCTTCTGTCCAGTTTTTATTGGAAGATATTCCCGCTTCTAACAAAGGCCTGAAAGAGCTCCAAATATCCACTTGTAGATGCTGCAAAAAGACTCTTTCCAAACTGCTCCATGAAAAGGAAGGTTCAACTCTGTGAGTTGAATGCACACATCATAAAGAAGTTTCAAAGAATGCTTCTGTCTAGGTTTTATGTGAAGATATTTCCTTTTCCACCATAGGCCTCAAAGCGCTCCAAATGAACACTTGCAGATTCTACAAAAAGAGTGTTTCAAAACTGCTCTTTCAAAAGAAGTGTTCAACTCTGTGAGTTGGATTCATACTTCACAAAGCAGTTTCACAGAACGCTTCTGTTTAGTATTTATGGGAAGATATTCCCGTTTCCAACGAAGGCCTGAAAGGACTCCAAATATCCACTTGCAGATTCTGCAAAAACACAGTTTCAAAACTGCTCTTTCAAAAGGAAGGCTTATCTCTCCGAGTTGAATGCACACATCATAAAGAGGTTTCTGAGAATGCTTCTGCCTGGTTTATAAGTGAAGATATTTCCTTTTCCACCATAGGCCTCAAAGCGCTCCAAATGAACACTTGCAGATTCTACAAAAAGAGTGTTTCAAAACAGCTCTTTCAAAGGAAGTGTTCAACTCTGTGAGTTGGATTCATACTACACAAAGCAGTTTCACAGAACGCTTCTGTTTAGTTTTTATGGGAAGATATTCCCGTTTCCAACGAAGGCCTGAAAGGGCTCCAAATATCCACTTGCAAATTCTGCAAAAATAGAGTTTCAAAACTGCTCTGTCAAAAGGAAGGCTTATCTCTCTGAGTTGAATGCAGACATCATAAAGAGGTTTCTGAGAATGCTTCTGCCTGGTTTATATGTGAAGATATTTCCTTTTCCACCATAGGCCTCAAGGCGCTCCAAATGAACACTTGCAGATTCTACAAAAAGAGTGTTTCTTAACTGCTGTAGCAAAGGAAAGGTTCAACTCTGTGAGTTGAACACACACATCACAAAGCAGTTTCTGAGAATGCTTCTGTCCAGTTTTTATTGGAAGATATTCCCGCTTCTAACAAAGGCCAGAAAGAGCTCCAAATATCCACTTGTAGATGCTGCAAAAAGACTCTTTCCAAACTGCTCCATGAAAAGGAAGGTTCAACTCTGTGAGTTGAATGCACACATCATAAAGAAGTTTCAAAGAATGCTTCTGTCTAGGTTTTATGTGAAGATATTTCCTTTTCCACCATAGGCCTCAAAGCGCTCCAAATGAACACTTGCAGATTCTACAAAAAGAGTGTTTCAAAACTGCTCTTTCAAAAGAAGTGTTCAACTCTGTGAGTTGGATTCACACTTCACAAAGCAGTTTCACAGAACGCTTCTGTTTAGTTTTTATGGGAAGATATTCCCGTTTCCAACGAAGGCCTGAAAGGGCTCCAGATAACCACATGCAGATTCTGCAGAAACACAGTTTCAAAACTGCTCTATCAAAAGGAAGGCTTATCTCTCCGAGCTGAATGCACACATCATAAAGAGGTTTCTGAGAATGCTTCTCGCTGGTTTATAAGTGAAGATATTTCCTTTTCCACTATAGGCCTCAAAGCGCTCCAAATGAACACTTGCAGATTCTACAAAAAGAGTGTTTCAAAACAGCTCTTTCAAAGGAAGTGTTCAACTCTGTGAGTTGGATTCATACTACACAAAGCAGTTTCACAGAACGCTTCTCTTTAGTTTTTATGGGAAGATATTCCCGTTTCCAACGAAGGCCTGAAAGGGCTCCAAATATCCACTTGCAGATTCTGCAAAAATAGAGTTTCAAAACTGCTCTGTCAAAAGGAAGGCTTATCTCTCTGAGTTGAATGCAGACATCATAAAGAGGTTTCTGAGAATGCTTCTGCCTGGTTTATATGTGAAGATATTTCCTTTTCCACCATAGTCCTCAAGGCGCTCCAAATGAACACTTGCAGATTCTACAAAAAGAGTGTTTCATAACTGCTCTAGCAGAGGAAAGGTTCAACTCTGTGAGTTGAACACACACATCACAAAGCAGTTTCTGAGAATGCTTCTGTCCAGTTTTTATTGGAAGATATTCCCGCTTCTAACAAAGGCCTGAAAGAGCTCCAAATATCCACTTGTAGATGCTGCAAAAAGACTCTTTCCAAACTGCTCCATGAAAAGGAAGGTTCAACTCTGTGAGTTGAATGCACACATCATAAAGAAGTTTCAAAGAATGCTTCTGTCTAGGTTTTATGTGAAGATATTTCCTTTTCCACCATAGGCCTCAAAGCGCTCCAAATGAACACTTGCAGATTCTACAAAAAGAGTGTTTCAAAACTGCTCTTTCAAAAGAAGTGTTCAACTCTGTGAGTTGGATTCATACTTCACAAAGCAGTTTCACAGAACGCTTCTGTTTAGTATTTATGGGAGGATATTCCCGTTTCCAACGAAGGCCTGAAAGGACTCCAAATATCCACTTGCAGATTCTGCAAAAACACAGTTTCAAAACTGCTCTATCAAAAGGAAGGCTTATCTCTCCGAGTTGAATGCACACATCATAAAGAGGTTTCTGAGAATGCTTCTGCCTGGTTTATAAGTGAAGATATTTCCTTTTCCACCATAGGCCTCAAAGCGCTCCAAATGAACACTTGCAGATTCTACAAAAAGAGTGTTTCAAAACAGCTCTTTCAAAGGAAGTGTTCAACTCTGTGAGTTGGATTCATACTACACAAAGCAGTTTCACAGAACGCTTCTCTTTAGTTTTTATGGGAAGATATTCCCGTTTCCAACGAAGGCCTGAAAGGGCTCCAAATATCCACTTGCAGATTCTGCAAAAATAGAGTTTCAAAACTGCTCTGTTAAAAGGAAGGCTTATCTCTCTGAGTTGAATGCAGACATCATAAAGAGGTTTCTGAGAATGCTTCTGCCTGGTTTATATGTGAAGATATTTCCTTTTCCACCATAGGCCTCAAAGCGCTCCAAATGAACACTTGCAGATTCTACAAAAGGAGTGTTTCATAACTGCTCTAGCAAAGGAAAGGTTCAACTCTGTGAGTTGAACACACACATCACAAAGCAGTTTGTGAGAATGCTTCTGTCCAGTTTTTATTGGAAGATATTCCCGCTTCTAACAAAGGCCTGAAAGAGCTCCAAATATCCACTTGCAGATGCTGCAAAAAGACTCTTTCCAAACTGCTCCATGAAAAGGAAGGTTCAACTCTGTGAGATGAATGCACACATCATAAAGAAGTTTCAAAGAATGCTTCTGTCTAGGTTTTATGTGAAGATATTTCCTTTTCCACCATAGGCCTCAAAGCGCTCCAAATGAACACTTGCAGATTCTACAAAAAGAGTGTTTCAAAACTGCTTTTTCAAAAGAACTGTTCAACTCTGTGAGTTGGATTCATACTTCACAAAGCAGTTTCACAGAACGCTTCTGTTTAGTATTTATGGGAAGATATTCCCGTTTCCAACGAAGGCCTGAAAGGACTCCAAATATCCACTTGCAGATTCTGCAAAAACACAGTTTCAAAACTGCTCTATCAAAAGGAAGGCTTATCTCTCCGAGTTGAATGCACACATCATAAAGAGGTTTCTGAGAATGCTTCTGCCTGGTTTATAAGTGAAGATATTTCCTTTTCCACCATAGGCCTCAAAGCGCTCCAAATGAACACTTGCAGATTCTACAAAAAGAGTGTTTCAAAACAGCTCTTTCAAAGGAAGTGTTCAACTCTGTGAGTTGGATTCATACTACACAAAGCAGTTTCACAGAACGCTTCTGTTTAGTTTTTATGGGAAGATATTCCCGTTTCCAACAAAGGCCTGAAAGGGCTCCAAATATCCACTTGCAAATTCTGCAAAAATAGAGTTTCAAAGCTGCTCTGTCAAAAGGAAGGCTTATCTCTCTGAGTTGAATGCAGACATCATAAAGAGGTTTCTGAGAATGCTTCTGCCTGGTTTATATGTGAAGATATTTCCTTTTCCACCATAGGCCTCAAGGCGCTCCAAATGAACACTTGCAGATTCTACAAAAAGAGTGTTTCATAACTGCTCTAGCAAAGGAAAGGTTCAACTCTGTGAGTTGAACACACACATCACAAAGCAGTTTCTGAGAATGCTTCTGTCCAGTTTTTATTGGAAGATATTCCCGCTTCTAACAAAGGCCTGAAAGAGCTCCAAATATCCACTTGTAGATGCTGCAAAAAGACTCTTTCCAAACTGCTCCATGAAAAGGAAGGTTCAACTCTGTGAGTTGAATGCACACATCATAAAGAAGTTTCAAAGAATGCTTCTGTCTAGGTTTTATGTGAAGATATTTCCTTTTCCACCATAGGCCTCAAAGCGCTCCAAATGAACACTTGCAGATTCTACAAAAAGAGTGTTTCAAAACTGCTCTTTCAAAATAAGTGTTCAACTCTGTGAGTTGGATTCATACTTCACAAAGCAGTTTCACAGAACGCTTCTGTTTAGTATTTATGGGAAGATATTCCCGTTTCCAACGAAGGCCTGAAAGGACTCCAAATATCCACTTGCAGATTCTGCAAAAACACAGTTTCAAAACTGCTCTATCAAAAGGAAGGCTTATCTCTCCGAGTTGAATGCACACATCATAAAGAGGTTTCTGAGAATGCTTCTGCCTTGTTTATATGTGAAGATATTTCCTTTTCCACCATAGGCCTCAAAGCGCTCCAAATGAACACTTGCAGATTCTACAAAAAGAGTGTTTCAAAACAGCCCTTTCAAAGGAAGTGTTCAACTCTGTGAGTTGGATTCATACTACACAAAGCAGTTTCACAGAACGCTTCTGTTTAGTTTTTATGGGAAGATATTCCCGTTTCCAACGAAGGCCTGAAAGGGCTCCAAATAACCACTTGCAGATTCTGCAGAAACACAGTTTCA
Organism: Pongo pygmaeus; assembly: GCF_028885625.2. NCBI lineage: Eukaryota > Metazoa > Chordata > Mammalia > Primates > Hominidae > Pongo > Pongo pygmaeus. The sequence continues at coordinate 26,240,669 of NC_085930.1, forward strand.
AAACTGCTCTATCAAAAGGAAGGCTTATCTCTCCGAGCTGAATGCACACATCATAAAGAGGTTTCTGAGAATGCTTCTCCCTGGTTTATAAGTGAAGATATTTCCTTTTCCACCATAGGCCTCAAAGCGCTCCAAATGAACACTTGCAGATTCTACAAAAAGAGTGTTTCAAAACAGCTCTTTCAAAGGAAGTGTTCAACTCTGTGAGTTGGATTCATACTACACAAAGCAGTTTCACAGAACGCTTCTCTTTAGTTTTTATGGGAAGATATTCCCGTTTCCAACGAAGGCCTGAAAGGGCTCCAAATATCCACTTGCAGATTCTGCAAAAATAGAGTTTCAAAACTGCTCTGTTAAAAGGAAGGCTTATCTCTCTGAGTTGAATGCAGACATCATAAAGAGGTTTCTGAGAATGCTTCTGCCTGGTTTATATGTGAAGATATTTCCTTTTCCACCATAGTCCTCAAGGCGCTCCAAATGAACACTTGCAGATTCTACAAAAAGAGTGTTTCATAACTGCTCTAGCAGAGGAAAGGTTCAACTCTGTGAGTTGAACACACACATCACAAAGCAGTTTCTGAGAATGCTTCTGTCCAGTTTTTATTGGAAGATATTCCCGCTTCTAACAAAGGCCTGAAAGAGCTCCAAATATCCACTTGTAGATGCTGCAAAAAGACTCTTTCCAAACTGCTCCATGAAAAGGAAGGTTCAACTCTGTGAGTTGAATGCACACATCATAAAGAAGTTTCAAAGAATGCTTCTGTCTAGGTTTTATGTGAAGATATTTCCTTTTCCACCATAGGCCTCAAAGCGCTCCAAATGAACACTTGCAGATTCTACAAAAAGAGTGTTTCAAAACTGCTCTTTCAAAAGAAGTGTTTAACTCTGTGAGTTGGATTCATACTTCACAAAGCAGTTTCACAGAACGCTTCTGTTTAGTATTTATGGGAAGATATTCCCGTTTCCAACGAAGGCCTGAAAGGACTCCAAATATCCACTTGCAGATTCTGCAAAAACACAGTTTCAAAACTGCTCTATCAAAAGGAAGGCTTATCTCTCCGAGTTGAATGCACACATCATAAAGAGTTTTCTGAGAATGCTTCTGCCTGGTTTATAAGTGAAGATATTTCCTTTTCCACCATAGGCCTCAAAGCGCTCCAAATGAACATTTGCAGATTCTACAAAAAGAGTGTTTCAAAACAGCCCTTTCAAAGGAAGTGTTCAACTCTGTGAGTTGGATTCATACTACACAAAGCAGTTTCACAGAACGCTTCTGTTTAGTTTTTATGGGAAGATATTCCCGTTTCCAACGAAGGCCTGAAAGGGCTCCAAATATCCACTTGCAAATTCTGCAAAAATAGAGTTTCAAAACTGCTCGGTCAAAAGGAAGGCTTATCTCTCTGAGTTGAATGCAGACATCATAAAGAGGTTTCTGAGAATGCTTCTGCCTGGTTTATATGTGAAGATATTTCCTTTTCCACCATAGGCCTCAAAGCGCTCCAAATGAACACTTGCAGATTCTACAAAAAGAGTGTTTCATAACTGCTCTAGCAAAGGAAAGGTTCAACTCTGTGAGTTGAACACACACATCACAAAGCAGTTTCTGAGAATGCTTCTGTCCAGTTTTTATTGGAAGATATTCCCGCTTCTAACAAAGGCCTGAAAGAGCTCCAAATATCCACTTGTAGATGCTGCAAAAAGACTCTTTCCAAACTGCTCCATGAAAAGGAAGGTTCAACTCTGTGAGTTGAATGCACACATCATAAAGAAGTTTCAAAGAAGGCTTCTGTCTAGGTTTTATGTGAAGATATTTCCTTTTCCACCATAGGCTTCAAAGCGCTGAAAATGAACATTTGCAGATTCTACAAAAAGAGTGTTTCAAAACTGCTCTTTCAAAAGAAGTGTTCAACTCTGTGAGTTGGATTCATACTTCACAAAACAGTTTCACAGAACGCTTCTGTTTAGTTTTTATGGGAAGATATTCCCGTTTCCAACGAAGGCCTGAAAGGGCTCCAATTATCCACTTGCAGATTCTGCAAAAACACAGTTTCAAAACTTCTCTATCAAAAGGAAAGCTTATCTCTCCGAGTTGAATGCACACATCATAAAGAGGTTTCTGAGAATGCTTCTGCCTGGTTTATAAGTGAAGATATTTCCTTTTCCAACATAGGCCTCAAAGCGCTCCAAATGAACTCTTGCAGATTCTACAAAAAGAGTGTTGCAAAACAGCTCTTTCAAAGGAAGTGTTCAACTCTGTGAGTTGGATTCATACTACACAAAGCAGTTTCACAGAACGCTTCTGTTTAGTTTTTATGGGAAGATATTCCCGTTTCCAACGAAGGCCTGAAAGGGCTCCAAATATCCACTTGCAAATTCTGCAAAAATAGAGTTTCAAAACTGCTCTGTCAAAAGGAAGGCTTATCTCTCTGAGTTGAATGCAGACATCATAAAGAGGTTTCTGAGAATGCTTCTGCCTGGTTTATATGTGAAGATATTTCCTTTTCCACCATAGGCCTCAAGGCGCTCCAAATGAACACTTGCAGATTCTACAAAAAGAGTGTTTCATTACTGCTCTAGCAAAGGAAAGGTTCAACTCTGTGAGTTGAACACACACATCACAAAGCAGTTTCTGAGAATGCTTCTGTCCAGTTTTTATTGGAAGATATTCCCGCTTCTAACAAAGGCCTGAAAGAGCTCCAAATATCCACTTGTAGATGCTGCAAAAAGACTCTTTCCAAACTGCTCCATGAAAAGGAAGGTTCAACTCTGTGAGTTGAATGCACACATCATAAAGAAGTTTCAAAGAATGCTTCTGCCTAGGTTTTATGTGAAGATACTTCCTTTTCCACCATAGGCCTCAAAGCACTCCAAATGAACACTTGCAGATTCTACAAAAAGAGTGTTTCAAAACTGCTCTTTCAAAAGAAGTGTTCAACTCTGTGAGTTGGATTCATACTTCACAAAGCAGTTTCACAGAACGCTTCTGTTTAGTTTTTATGGGAAGATATTCCCGTTTCCAACGAAGGCCTGAAAGGGCTCCAAATAACCACTTGCAGATTCTGCAGAAACACAGTTTCAAAACTGCTCTATCAAAAGGAAGGCTTATCTCTCCGAGCTGAATGCACACATCATAAAGAGGTTTCTGAGAATGCTTCTCCCTGGTTTATAAGTGAAGATATTTCCTTTTCCACCATAGGCCTCAAAGCGCTCCAAATGAACACTTGCAGATTCTACAAAAAGAGTGTTTCAAAACAGCTCTTTCAAAGGAAGTGTTCAACTCTGTGAGTTGGATTCATACTACACAAAGCAGTTTCACAGAACGCTTCTCTTTAGTTTTTATGGGAAGATATTCCCGTTTCCAACGAAGGCCTGAAAGGGCTCCAAGTATCCACTTGCAGATTCTGAAAAAATAGAGTTTCAAAACTGCTCTGTTAAAAGGAAGGCTTATCTCTCTGAGTTGAATGCAGACATCATAAAGAGGTTTCTGAGAATGCTTCTGCCTGGTTTATATGTGAAGATATTTCCTTTTCCACCATAGGCCTCAAAGCGCTCCAAATGAACACTTGCAGATTCTACAAAAGGAGTGTTTCATAACTGCTCTAGCAAAGGAAAGGTTCAACTCTGTGAGTTGAACACACACATCACAAAGCAGTTTGTGAGAATGCTTCTGTCCAGTTTTTATTGGAAGATATTCCCACTTCTAACAAAGGCCTGAAAGAGCTCCAAATATCCACTTGCAGATGCTGCAAAAAGACTCTTTCCAAACTGCTCCATGAAAAGGAAGGTTCAACTCTGTGAGATGAATGCACACATCATAAAGAAGTTTCAAAGAATGCTTCTGTCTAGGTTTTATGTGAAGATATTTCCTTTTCCACCATAGGCCTCAAAGCGCTCCAAATGAACACTTGCAGATTCTACAAAAAGAGTATTTCAAAACTGCTTTTTCAAAAGAAGTGTTCAACTCTGTGAGTTGGATTCATACTTCACAAAGCAGTTTCACAGAACGCTTCTGTTTAGTATTTATGGGAAGATATTCCCGTTTCCAACGAAGGCCTGAAAGGACTCCAAATATCCACTTGCAGATTCTGCAAAAACACAGTTTCAAAACTGCTCTATCAAAAGGAAGGCTTATCTCTCCGAGTTGAATGCACACATCATAAAGAGGTTTCTGAGAATGCTTCTGCCTGGTTTATAAGTGAAGATATTTCCTTTTCCACCATAGGCCTCAAAGCGCTCCAAATGAACACTTGCAGATTCTACAAAAAGAGTGTTTCATAACTGCTCTAGCAAAGGAAAGGTTCAACTCTGTGAGTTGAACACACACATCACAAAGCAGTTTCTGAGAATGCTTCTGTCCAGTTTTTATTGGAAGATATTCCCGCTTCTAACAAAGGCCTGAAAGAGCTCCAAATATCCACTTGTAGATGCTGCAAAAAGACTCTTTCCAAACTGCTCCATGAAAAGGAAGGTTCAACTCTGTGAGTTGAATGCACACATCATAAAGAAGTTTCAAAGAATGCTTCTGTCTAGGTTTTATGTGAAGATATTTCCTTTTCCACCATAGGCCTCAAAGCGCTCCAAATGAACACTTGCAGATTCTACAAAAAGAGTGTTTCAAAACTGCTCTTTCAAAAGAAGTGTTCAACTCTGTGAGTTGGATTCATACTTCACAAAGCAGTTTCACAGAACGCTTCTGTTTAGTTTTTAGGGGAAGATATTCCCGTTTCCAACGAAGGCCTGAAAGGGCTCCAAATAACCACTTGCAGATTCTGCAGAAACACAGTTTCAAAACTGCTCTATCAAAAGGAAGGCTTATCTCTCCGAGCTGAATGCACACATCATAAAGAGGTTTCTGAGAATGCTTCTCCCTGGTTTATAAGTGAAGATATTTCCTTTTCCACTGTAGGCCTCAAAGCGCTCCAAATGAACACTTGCAGATTCTACAAAAAGAGTGTTTCAAAACAGCTCTTTCAAAGGAAGTGTTCAACTCTGTGAGTTGGATTCATACTACACAAAGCAGTTTCACAGAACGCTTCTCTTTAGTTTTTATGGGAAGATATTCCCGTTTCCAACGAAGGCCTGAAAGGGCTCCAAATATCCACTTGCAGATTCTGCAAAAATAGAGTTTCAAAACTGCTCTGTTAAAAGGAAGGCTTATCTCTCTGAGTTGAATGCAGACATCATAAAGAGGTTTCTGAGAATGCTTCTGCCTGGTTTATATGTGAAGATATTTCCTTTTCCACCATAGGCCTCAAAGCTCTCCAAATGAACACTTGCAGATTCTACAAAAGGAGTGTTTCATAACTGCTCTAGCAAAGGAAAGGTTCAACTCTGTGAGTTGAACACACACATCACAAAGCAGTTTCTGAGAATGCTTCTGTCCAGTTTTTATTGGAAGATATTCCCGCTTCTAACAAAGGCCTGAAAGAGCTCCAAATATCCACTTGCAGATGCTGCAAAAAGACTCTTTCCAAACTGCTCCATGAAAAGGAAGGTTCAACTCTGTGAGATGAATGCACACAACTTAAAGAAGTTTCAAAGAATGCTTCTGTCTAGGTTTTATGTGAAGATATTTCCTTTTCCACCATAGGCCTCAAAGCGCTCCAAATGAACACCTGCAGATTCTACAAAAAGAGTGTTTCAAAACTGCTCTTTCAAAAGAAGTGTTCAACTCTGTGAGTTGGATTCATACTTCACAAAGCAGTTTCACAGAACGCTTCTGTTTAGTATTTATGGGAAGATATTCCCGTTTCCAACGAAGGCCTGAAAGGACTCCAAATATCCACTTGCAGATTCTGCAAAAACACAGTTTCAAAACTGCTCTATCAAAAGGAAGGCTTATCTCTCCGAGTTGAATGCACACATCATAAAGAGGTTTCTGAGAATGCTTCTGCCTGGTTTATAAGTGAAGATATTTCCTTTTCCACCATAGGCCTCAAAGCGCTCCAAATGAACACTTGCAGATTCTACAAAAAGAGTGTTTCAAAACAGCTCTTTCAAAGGAAGTGTTCAACTCTGTGAGTTGGATTCATACTACACAAAGCAGTTTCACAGAACGCTTCTGTTTAGTTTTTATGGGAAGATATTCCCGTTTGCAACGAAGGCCTGAAAGGGCTCCAAATATCCACTTGCAAATTCTGCAAAAATAGAGTTTCAAAACTGCTCTGTCAAAAGGAAGGCTTATCTCTCTGAGTTGAATGCAGACATCATAAAGAGGTTTCTGAGAATGCTTCTGCCTGGTTTATATGTGAAGATATTTCCTTTTCCACCATAGTCCTCAAAGCGCTCCAAATGAACACTTGCAGATTCTACAAAAAGAGTGTTTCATAACTGCTCTAGCAAAGGAAAGGTTCAACTCTGTGAGTTGAACACACACATCACAAAGCAGTTTCTGAGAATGCTTCTGTCCAGTTTTTATTGGAAGATATTCCCGCTTCTAACAAAGGCCTGAAAGAGCTCCAAATATCCACTTGTAGATGCTGCAAAAAGACTCTTTCCAAACTGCTCCATGAAAAGGAAGGTTCAACTCTGTGAGTTGAATGCACACATCATAAAGAAGTTTCAAAGAATGCTTCTGTCTAGGTTTTATGTGAAGATATTTCCTTTTCCACCATAGGCCTCAAAGCGCTCCAAATGAACACTTGCAGATTCTACAAAAAGAGTGTTTCAAAACTGCTCTTTCAAAAGAAGTGTTCAACTCTGTGAGTTGGATTCATACTTCACAAAGCAGTTTCACAGAACGCTTCTGTTTAGTATTTATGGGAAGATATTCCCGTTTCCAACGAAGGCCTGAAAGGACTCCAAATATCCACTTGCAGATTCTGCAAAAACACAGTTTCAAAACTGCTCTTTCAAAAGGAAGGCTTATCTCTCCGAGTTGAATGCACACATCATAAAGAGGTTTCTGAGAATGCTTCTGCCTGGTTTATAAGTGAAGATATTTCCTTTTCCACCATAGGCCTCAAAGCGCTCCAAATGAACACTTGCAGATTCTACAAAAAGAGTGTTTCAAAACAGCTCTTTCAAAGGAAGTGTTCAACTCTGTGAGTTGGATTCATACTACACAAAGCAGTTTCACAGAACGCTTCTGTTTAGTTTTTATGGGAAGATATTCCCGTTTCCAACGAAGGCCTGAAAGGGCTCCAAATATCCACTTGCAAATTCTGCAAAAATAGAGTTTCAAAACTGCTCTGTCAAAAGGAAGGCTTATCTCTCTGAGTTGAATGCAGACATCATAAAGAGGTTTCTGAGAATGCTTCTGCCTGGTTTATATGTGAAGATATTTCCTTTTCCACCATAGGCCTCAAGGCGCTCCAAATGAACACTTGCAGATTCTACAAAAAGAGTGTTTCTTAACTGCTGTAGCAAAGGAAAGGTTCAACTCTGTGAGTTGAACACACACATCACAAAGCAGTTTCTGAGAATGCTTCTGTCCAGTTTTTATTGGAAGATATTCCCGCTTCTAACAAAGGCCAGAAAGAGCTCCAAATATCCACTTGTAGATGCTGCAAAAAGACTCTTTCCAAACTGCTCCATGAAAAGGAAGGTTCAACTCTGTGAGTTGAATGCACACATCATAAAGAAGTTTCAAAGAATGCTTCTGTCTAGGTTTTATGTGAAGATATTTCCTTTTCCACCATAGGCCTCAAAGCGCTCCAAATGAACACTTGCAGATTCTACAAAAAGAGTGTTTCAAAACTGCTCTTTCAAAAGAAGTGTTCAACTCTGTGAGTTGGATTCACACTTCACAAAGCAGTTTCACAGAACGCTTCTGTTTAGTTTTTATGGGAAGATATTCCCGTTTCCAACGAAGGCCTGAAAGGGCTCCAGATAACCACATGCAGATTCTGCAGAAACACAGTTTCAAAACTGCTCTATCAAAAGGAAGGCTTATCTCTCCGAGCTGAATGCACACATCATAAAGAGGTTTCTGAGAATGCTTCTCGCTGGTTTATAAGTGAAGATATTTCCTTTTCCACTATAGGCCTCAAAGCGCTCCAAATGAACACTTGCAGATTCTACAAAAAGAGTGTTTCAAAACAGCTCTTTCAAAGGAAGTGTTCAACTCTGTGAGTTGGATTCATACTACACAAAGCAGTTTCACAGAACGCTTCTCTTTAGTTTTTATGGGAAGATATTCCCGTTTCCAACGAAGGCCTGAAAGGGCTCCAAATATCCACTTGCAGATTCTGCAAAAATAGAGTTTCAAAACTGCTCTGTCAAAAGGAAGGCTTATCTCTCTGAGTTGAATGCAGACATCATAAAGAGGTTTCTGAGAATGCTTCTGCCTGGTTTATATGTGAAGATATTTCCTTTTCCACCATAGTCCTCAAGGCGCTCCAAATGAACACTTGCAGATTCTACAAAAAGAGTGTTTCATAACTGCTCTAGCAGAGGAAAGGTTCAACTCTGTGAGTTGAACACACACATCACAAAGCAGTTTCTGAGAATGCTTCTGTCCAGTTTTTATTGGAAGATATTCCCGCTTCTAACAAAGGCCTGAAAGAGCTCCAAATATCCACTTGTAGATGCTGCAAAAAGACTCTTTCCAAACTGCTCCATGAAAAGGAAGGTTCAACTCTGTGAGTTGAATGCACACATCATAAAGAAGTTTCAAAGAATGCTTCTGTCTAGGTTTTATGTGAAGATATTTCCTTTTCCACCATAGGCCTCAAAGCGCTCCAAATGAACACTTGCAGATTCTACAAAAAGAGTGTTTCAAAACTGCTCTTTCAAAAGAAGTGTTCAACTCTGTGAGTTGGATTCATACTTCACAAAGCAGTTTCACAGAACGCTTCTGTTTAGTATTTATGGGAGGATATTCCCGTTTCCAACGAAGGCCTGAAAGGACTCCAAATATCCACTTGCAGATTCTGCAAAAACACAGTTTCAAAACTGCTCTATCAAAAGGAAGGCTTATCTCTCCGAGTTGAATGCACACATCATAAAGAGGTTTCTGAGAATGCTTCTGCCTGGTTTATAAGTGAAGATATTTCCTTTTCCACCATAGGCCTCAAAGCGCTCCAAATGAACACTTGCAGATTCTACAAAAAGAGTGTTTCAAAACAGCTCTTTCAAAGGAAGTGTTCAACTCTGTGAGTTGGATTCATACTACACAAAGCAGTTTCACAGAACGCTTCTCTTTAGTTTTTATGGGAAGATATTCCCGTTTCCAACGAAGGCCTGAAAGGGCTCCAAATATCCACTTGCAGATTCTGCAAAAATAGAGTTTCAAAACTGCTCTGTTAAAAGGAAGGCTTATCTCTCTGAGTTGAATGCAGACATCATAAAGAGGTTTCTGAGAATGCTTCTGCCTGGTTTATATGTGAAGATATTTCCTTTTCCACCATAGGCCTCAAAGCGCTCCAAATGAACACTTGCAGATTCTACAAAAGGAGTGTTTCATAACTGCTCTAGCAAAGGAAAGGTTCAACTCTGTGAGTTGAACACACACATCACAAAGCAGTTTGTGAGAATGCTTCTGTCCAGTTTTTATTGGAAGATATTCCCGCTTCTAACAAAGGCCTGAAAGAGCTCCAAATATCCACTTGCAGATGCTGCAAAAAGACTCTTTCCAAACTGCTCCATGAAAAGGAAGGTTCAACTCTGTGAGATGAATGCACACATCATAAAGAAGTTTCAAAGAATGCTTCTGTCTAGGTTTTATGTGAAGATATTTCCTTTTCCACCATAGGCCTCAAAGCGCTCCAAATGAACACTTGCAGATTCTACAAAAAGAGTGTTTCAAAACTGCTTTTTCAAAAGAACTGTTCAACTCTGTGAGTTGGATTCATACTTCACAAAGCAGTTTCACAGAACGCTTCTGTTTAGTATTTATGGGAAGATATTCCCGTTTCCAACGAAGGCCTGAAAGGACTCCAAATATCCACTTGCAGATTCTGCAAAAACACAGTTTCAAAACTGCTCTATCAAAAGGAAGGCTTATCTCTCCGAGTTGAATGCACACATCATAAAGAGGTTTCTGAGAATGCTTCTGCCTGGTTTATAAGTGAAGATATTTCCTTTTCCACCATAGGCCTCAAAGCGCTCCAAATGAACACTTGCAGATTCTACAAAAAGAGTGTTTCAAAACAGCTCTTTCAAAGGAAGTGTTCAACTCTGTGAGTTGGATTCATACTACACAAAGCAGTTTCACAGAACGCTTCTGTTTAGTTTTTATGGGAAGATATTCCCGTTTCCAACAAAGGCCTGAAAGGGCTCCAAATATCCACTTGCAAATTCTGCAAAAATAGAGTTTCAAAGCTGCTCTGTCAAAAGGAAGGCTTATCTCTCTGAGTTGAATGCAGACATCATAAAGAGGTTTCTGAGAATGCTTCTGCCTGGTTTATATGTGAAGATATTTCCTTTTCCACCATAGGCCTCAAGGCGCTCCAAATGAACACTTGCAGATTCTACAAAAAGAGTGTTTCATAACTGCTCTAGCAAAGGAAAGGTTCAACTCTGTGAGTTGAACACACACATCACAAAGCAGTTTCTGAGAATGCTTCTGTCCAGTTTTTATTGGAAGATATTCCCGCTTCTAACAAAGGCCTGAAAGAGCTCCAAATATCCACTTGTAGATGCTGCAAAAAGACTCTTTCCAAACTGCTCCATGAAAAGGAAGGTTCAACTCTGTGAGTTGAATGCACACATCATAAAGAAGTTTCAAAGAATGCTTCTGTCTAGGTTTTATGTGAAGATATTTCCTTTTCCACCATAGGCCTCAAAGCGCTCCAAATGAACACTTGCAGATTCTACAAAAAGAGTGTTTCAAAACTGCTCTTTCAAAATAAGTGTTCAACTCTGTGAGTTGGATTCATACTTCACAAAGCAGTTTCACAGAACGCTTCTGTTTAGTATTTATGGGAAGATATTCCCGTTTCCAACGAAGGCCTGAAAGGACTCCAAATATCCACTTGCAGATTCTGCAAAAACACAGTTTCAAAACTGCTCTATCAAAAGGAAGGCTTATCTCTCCGAGTTGAATGCACACATCATAAAGAGGTTTCTGAGAATGCTTCTGCCTTGTTTATATGTGAAGATATTTCCTTTTCCACCATAGGCCTCAAAGCGCTCCAAATGAACACTTGCAGATTCTACAAAAAGAGTGTTTCAAAACAGCCCTTTCAAAGGAAGTGTTCAACTCTGTGAGTTGGATTCATACTACACAAAGCAGTTTCACAGAACGCTTCTGTTTAGTTTTTATGGGAAGATATTCCCGTTTCCAACGAAGGCCTGAAAGGGCTCCAAATAACCACTTGCAGATTCTGCAGAAACACAGTTTCAAAACTGCTCTATCAAAAGGAAGGCTTATCTCTCCGAGCTGAATGCACACATCATAAAGAGGTTTCTGAGAATGCTTCTCCCTGGTTTATAAGTGAAGATATTTCCTTTTCCACCATAGGCCTCAAAGCGCTCCAAATGAACACTTGCAGATTCTACAAAAAGAGTGTTTCAAAACAGCTCTTTCAAAGGAAGTGTTCAACTCTGTGAGTTGGATTCATACTACACAAAGCAGTTTCACAGAACGCTTCTCTTTAGTTTTTATGGGAAGATATTCCCGTTTCCAACGAAGGCCTGAAAGGGCTCCAAATATCCACTTGCAGATTCTGCAAAAATAGAGTTTCAAAACTGCTCTGTTAAAAGGAAGGCTTATCTCTCTGAGTTGAATGCAGACATCATAAAGAGGTTTCTGAGAATGCTTCTGCCTGGTTTATATGTGAAGATATTTCCTTTTCCACCATAGTCCTCAAGGCGCTCCAAATGAACACTTGCAGATTCTACAAAAAGAGTGTTTCATAACTGCTCTAGCAGAGGAAAGGTTCAACTCTGTGAGTTGAACACACACATCACAAAGCAGTTTCTGAGAATGCTTCTGTCCAGTTTTTATTGGAAGATATTCCCGCTTCTAACAAAGGCCTGAAAGAGCTCCAAATATCCACTTGTAGATGCTGCAAAAAGACTCTTTCCAAACTGCTCCATGAAAAGGAAGGTTCAACTCTGTGAGTTGAATGCACACATCATAAAGAAGTTTCAAAGAATGCTTCTGTCTAGGTTTTATGTGAAGATATTTCCTTTTCCACCATAGGCCTCAAAGCGCTCCAAATGAACACTTGCAGATTCTACAAAAAGAGTGTTTCAAAACTGCTCTTTCAAAAGAAGTGTTTAACTCTGTGAGTTGGATTCATACTTCACAAAGCAGTTTCACAGAACGCTTCTGTTTAGTATTTATGGGAAGATATTCCCGTTTCCAACGAAGGCCTGAAAGGACTCCAAATATCCACTTGCAGATTCTGCAAAAACACAGTTTCAAAACTGCTCTATCAAAAGGAAGGCTTATCTCTCCGAGTTGAATGCACACATCATAAAGAGTTTTCTGAGAATGCTTCTGCCTGGTTTATAAGTGAAGATATTTCCTTTTCCACCATAGGCCTCAAAGCGCTCCAAATGAACATTTGCAGATTCTACAAAAAGAGTGTTTCAAAACAGCCCTTTCAAAGGAAGTGTTCAACTCTGTGAGTTGGATTCATACTACACAAAGCAGTTTCACAGAACGCTTCTGTTTAGTTTTTATGGGAAGATATTCCCGTTTCCAACGAAGGCCTGAAAGGGCTCCAAATATCCACTTGCAAATTCTGCAAAAATAGAGTTTCAAAACTGCTCGGTCAAAAGGAAGGCTTATCTCTCTGAGTTGAATGCAGACATCATAAAGAGGTTTCTGAGAATGCTTCTGCCTGGTTTATATGTGAAGATATTTCCTTTTCCACCATAGGCCTCAAAGCGCTCCAAATGAACACTTGCAGATTCTACAAAAAGAGTGTTTCATAACTGCTCTAGCAAAGGAAAGGTTCAACTCTGTGAGTTGAACACACACATCACAAAGCAGTTTCTGAGAATGCTTCTGTCCAGTTTTTATTGGAAGATATTCCCGCTTCTAACAAAGGCCTGAAAGAGCTCCAAATATCCACTTGTAGATGCTGCAAAAAGACTCTTTCCAAACTGCTCCATGAAAAGGAAGGTTCAACTCTGTGAGTTGAATGCACACATCATAAAGAAGTTTCAAAGAAGGCTTCTGTCTAGGTTTTATGTGAAGATATTTCCTTTTCCACCATAGGCTTCAAAGCGCTGAAAATGAACATTTGCAGATTCTACAAAAAGAGTGTTTCAAAACTGCTCTTTCAAAAGAAGTGTTCAACTCTGTGAGTTGGATTCATACTTCACAAAACAGTTTCACAGAACGCTTCTGTTTAGTTTTTATGGGAAGATATTCCCGTTTCCAACGAAGGCCTGAAAGGGCTCCAATTATCCACTTGCAGATTCTGCAAAAACACAGTTTCAAAACTTCTCTATCAAAAGGAAAGCTTATCTCTCCGAGTTGAATGCACACATCATAAAGAGGTTTCTGAGAATGCTTCTGCCTGGTTTATAAGTGAAGATATTTCCTTTTCCAACATAGGCCTCAAAGCGCTCCAAATGAACTCTTGCAGATTCTACAAAAAGAGTGTTGCAAAACAGCTCTTTCAAAGGAAGTGTTCAACTCTGTGAGTTGGATTCATACTACACAAAGCAGTTTCACAGAACGCTTCTGTTTAGTTTTTATGGGAAGATATTCCCGTTTCCAACGAAGGCCTGAAAGGGCTCCAAATATCCACTTGCAAATTCTGCAAAAATAGAGTTTCAAAACTGCTCTGTCAAAAGGAAGGCTTATCTCTCTGAGTTGAATGCAGACATCATAAAGAGGTTTCTGAGAATGCTTCTGCCTGGTTTATATGTGAAGATATTTCCTTTTCCACCATAGGCCTCAAGGCGCTCCAAATGAACACTTGCAGATTCTACAAAAAGAGTGTTTCATTACTGCTCTAGCAAAGGAAAGGTTCAACTCTGTGAGTTGAACACACACATCACAAAGCAGTTTCTGAGAATGCTTCTGTCCAGTTTTTATTGGAAGATATTCCCGCTTCTAACAAAGGCCTGAAAGAGCTCCAAATATCCACTTGTAGATGCTGCAAAAAGACTCTTTCCAAACTGCTCCATGAAAAGGAAGGTTCAACTCTGTGAGTTGAATGCACACATCATAAAGAAGTTTCAAAGAATGCTTCTGCCTAGGTTTTATGTGAAGATACTTCCTTTTCCACCATAGGCCTCAAAGCACTCCAAATGAACACTTGCAGATTCTACAAAAAGAGTGTTTCAAAACTGCTCTTTCAAAAGAAGTGTTCAACTCTGTGAGTTGGATTCATACTTCACAAAGCAGTTTCACAGAACGCTTCTGTTTAGTTTTTATGGGAAGATATTCCCGTTTCCAACGAAGGCCTGAAAGGGCTCCAAATAACCACTTGCAGATTCTGCAGAAACACAGTTTCAAAACTGCTCTATCAAAAGGAAGGCTTATCTCTCCGAGCTGAATGCACACATCATAAAGAGGTTTCTGAGAATGCTTCTTCCTGGTTTATAAGTGAAGATATTTCCTTTTCCACCATAGGCCTCAAAGCGCTCCAAATGAACACTTGCAGATTCTACAAAAAGAGTGTTTCAAAACAGCTCTTTCAAAGGAAGTGTTCAACTCTGTGAGTTGGATTCATACTACACAAAGCAGTTTCACAGAACGCTTCTCTTTAGTTTTTATGGGAAGATATTCCCGTTTCCAACGAAGGCCTGAAAGGGCTCCAAGTATCCACTTGCAGATTCTGAAAAAATAGAGTTTCAAAACTGCTCTGTTAAAAGGAAGGCTTATCTCTCTGAGTTGAATGCAGACATCATAAAGAGGTTTCTGAGAATGCTTCTGCCTGGTTTATATGTGAAGATATTTCCTTTTCCACCATAGGCCTCAAAGCGCTCCAAATGAACACTTGCAGATTCTACAAAAGGAGTGTTTCATAACTGCTCTAGCAAAGGAAAGGTTCAACTCTGTGAGTTGAACACACACATCACAAAGCAGTTTGTGAGAATGCTTCTGTCCAGTTTTTATTGGAAGATATTCCCACTTCTAACAAAGGCCTGAAAGAGCTCCAAATATCCACTTGCAGATGCTGCAAAAAGACTCTTTCCAAACTGCTCCATGAAAAGGAAGGTTCAACTCTGTGAGATGAATGCACACATCATAAAGAAGTTTCAAAGAATGCTTCTGTCTAGGTTTTATGTGAAGATATTTCCTTTTCCACCATAGGCCTCAAAGCGCTCCAAATGAACACTTGCAGATTCTACAAAAAGAGTATTTCAAAACTGCTTTTTCAAAAGAAGTGTTCAACTCTGTGAGTTGGATTCATACTTCACAAAGCAGTTTCACAGAACGCTTCTGTTTAGTATTTATGGGAAGATATTCCCGTTTCCAACGAAGGCCTGAAAGGACTCCAAATATCCACTTGCAGATTCTGCAAAAACACAGTTTCAAAACTGCTCTATCAAAAGGAAGGCTTATCTCTCCGAGTTGAATGCACACATCATAAAGAGGTTTCTGAGAATGCTTCTGCCTGGTTTATAAGTGAAGATATTTCCTTTTCCACCATAGGCCTCAAAGCGCTCCAAATGAACACTTGCAGATTCTACAAAAAGAGTGTTTCATAACTGCTCTAGCAAAGGAAAGGTTCAACTCTGTGAGTTGAACACACACATCACAAAGCAGTTTCTGAGAATGCTTCTGTCCAGTTTTTATTGGAAGATATTCCCGCTTCTAACAAAGGCCTGAAAGAGCTCCAAATATCCACTTGTAGATGCTGCAAAAAGACTCTTTCCAAACTGCTCCATGAAAAGGAAGGTTCAACTCTGTGAGTTGAATGCACACATCATAAAGAAGTTTCAAAGAATGCTTCTGTCTAGGTTTTATGTGAAGATATTTCCTTTTCCACCATAGGCCTCAAAGCGCTCCAAATGAACACTTGCAGATTCTACAAAAAGAGTGTTTCAAAACTGCTCTTTCAAAAGAAGTGTTCAACTCTGTGAGTTGGATTCATACTTCACAAAGCAGTTTCACAGAACGCTTCTGTTTAGTTTTTAGGGGAAGATATTCCCGTTTCCAACGAAGGCCTGAAAGGGCTCCAAATAACCACTTGCAGATTCTGCAGAAACACAGTTTCAAAACTGCTCTATCAAAAGGAAGGCTTATCTCTCCGAGCTGAATGCACACATCATAAAGAGGTTTCTGAGAATGCTTCTCCCTGGTTTATAAGTGAAGATATTTCCTTTTCCACTGTAGGCCTCAAAGCGCTCCAAATGAACACTTGCAGATTCTACAAAAAGAGTGTTTCAAAACAGCTCTTTCAAAGGAAGTGTTCAACTCTGTGAGTTGGATTCATACTACACAAAGCAGTTTCACAGAACGCTTCTCTTTAGTTTTTATGGGAAGATATTCCCGTTTCCAACGAAGGCCTGAAAGGGCTCCAAATATCCACTTGCAGATTCTGCAAAAATAGAGTTTCAAAACTGCTCTGTTAAAAGGAAGGCTTATCTCTCTGAGTTGAATGCAGACATCATAAAGAGGTTTCTGAGAATGCTTCTGCCTGGTTTATATGTGAAGATATTTCCTTTTCCACCATAGGCCTCAAAGCGCTCCAAATGAACACTTGCAGATTCTACAAAAGGAGTGTTTCATAACTGCTCTAGCAAAGGAAAGGTTCAACTCTGTGAGTTGAACACACACATCACAAAGCAGTTTCTGAGAATGCTTCTGTCCAGTTTTTATTGGAAGATATTCCCGCTTCTAACAAAGGCCTGAAAGAGCTCCAAATATCCACTTGCAGATGCTGCAAAAAGACTCTTTCCAAACTGCTCCATGAAAAGGAAGGTTCAACTCTGTGAGATGAATGCACACAACTTAAAGAAGTTTCAAAGAATGCTTCTGTCTAGGTTTTATGTGAAGATATTTCCTTTTCCACCATAGGCCTCAAAGCGCTCCAAATGAACACCTGCAGATTCTACAAAAAGAGTGTTTCAAAACTGCTCTTTCAAAAGAAGTGTTCAACTCTGTGAGTTGGATTCATACTTCACAAAGCAGTTTCACAGAACGCTTCTGTTTAGTATTTATGGGAAGATATTCCCGTTTCCAACGAAGGCCTGAAAGGACTCCAAATATCCACTTGCAGATTCTGCAAAAACACAGTTTCAAAACTGCTCTATCAAAAGGAAGGCTTATCTCTCCGAGTTGAATGCACACATCATAAAGAGGTTTCTGAGAATGCTTCTGCCTGGTTTATAAGTGAAGATATTTCCTTTTCCACCATAGGCCTCAAAGCGCTCCAAATGAACACTTGCAGATTCTACAAAAAGAGTGTTTCAAAACAGCTCTTTCAAAGGAAGTGTTCAACTCTGTGAGTTGGATTCATACTACACAAAGCAGTTTCACAGAACGCTTCTGTTTAGTTTTTATGGGAAGATATTCCCGTTTCCAACGAAGGCCTGAAAGGGCTCCAAATATCCACTTGCAAATTCTGCAAAAATAGAGTTTCAAAACTGCTCTGTCAAAAGGAAGGCTTATCTCTCTGAGTTGAATGCAGACATCATAAAGAGGTTTCTGAGAATGCTTCTGCCTGGTTTATATGTGAAGATATTTCCTTTTCCACCATAGGCCTCAAGGCGCTCCAAATGAACACTTGCAGATTCTACAAAAAGAGTGTTTCATAACTGCTCTAGCAAAGGAAAGGTTCAACTCTGTGAGTTGAACACACACATCACAAAGCAGTTTCTGAGAATGCTTCTGTCCAGTTTTTATTGGAAGATATTCCCGCTTCTAACAAAGGCCTGAAAGAGCTCCAAATATCCACTTGTAGATGCTGCAAAAAGACTCTTTCCAAACTGCTCCATGAAAAGGAAGGTTCAACTCTGTGAGTTGAATGCACACATCATAAAGAAGTTTCAAAGAATGCTTCTGTCTAGGTTTTATGTGAAGATATTTCCTTTTCCACCATAGGCCTCAAAGCGCTCCAAATGAACACTTGCAGATTCTACAAAAAGAGTGTTTCAAAACTGCTCTTTCAAAAGAAGTGTTCAACTCTGTGAGTTGGATTCACACTTCACAAAGCAGTTTCACAGAACGCTTCTGTTTAGTTTTTATGGGAAGATATTCCCGTTTCCAACGAAGGCCTGAAAGGGCTCCAAATAATCACTTGCAGATTCTGCAGAAACACAGTTTCAAAACTGCTCTATCAAAAGGAAGGCTTATCTCTCCGAGCTGAATGCACACATCATAAAGTGGTTTCTGAGAATGCTTCTCGCTGGTTTATAAGTGAAGATATTTCCTTTTCCACTATAGGCCTCAAAGCGCTCCAAATGAACACTTGCAGATTCTACAAAAAGAGTGTTTCAAAACAGATCTTTCAAAGGAAGTGTTCAACTCTGTGAGTTGGATTCATACTACACAAAGCAGTTTCACAGAACGCTTCTCTTTAGTTTTTATGGGAAGATATTCCCGTTTCCAACGAAGGCCTGAAAGGGCTCCAAATATCCACTTGCAGATTCTGCAAAAATAGAGTTTCAAAACTGCTCTGTTAAAAGGAAGGCTTATCTCTCTGAGTTGAATGCAGACATCATAAAGAGGTTTCTGAGAATGCTTCTGCCTGGTTTATATGTGAAGATATTTCCTTTTCCACCATAGGCCTCAAAGCGCTCCAAATGAACACTTGCAGATTCTACAAAAGGAGTGTTTCATAACTGCTCTAGCAAAGGAAAGGTTCAACTCTGTGAGTTGAACACACACATCACAAAGCAGTTTCTGAGAATGCTTCTGTCCAGTTTTTATTGGAAGATATTCCCGCTTCTAACAAAGGCCTGAAAGAGCTCCAAATATCCACTTGCAGATGCTGCAAAAAGACTCTTTCCAAACTGCTCCATGAAAAGGAAGGTTCAACTCTGTGAGATGAATGCACACATCATAAAGAAGTTTCAAAGAATGCTTCTGTCTAGGTTTTATGTGAAGATATTTCCTTTTCCACCATAGGCCTCAAAGCGCTCCAAATGAACACTTGCAGATTCTACAAAAAGAGTGTTTCAAAACTGCTCTTTCAAAAGAAGTGTTCAACTCTGTGAGTTGGATTCATACTTCACAAAGCAGTTTCACAAAACGCTTCTGTTTAGTATTTATGGGAAGATATTCCCGTTTCCAACGAAGGCCTGAAAGGACTCCAAATATCCACTTGCAGATTCTGCAAAAACACAGTTTCAAAACTGCTCTATCAAAAGGAAGGCTTATCTCTCCGAGTTGAATGCACACATCATAAAGAGGTTTCTGAGAATGCTTCTGCCTGGTTTATAAGTGAAGATATTTCCTTTTCCACCATAGGCCTCAAAGCGCTCCAAATGAACACTTGCAGATTCTACAAAAAGAGTGTTTCAAAACAGCTCTTTCAAAGGAAGTGTTCAACTCTGTGAGTTGGATTCATACTACACAAAGCAGTTTCACGGAACGCTTCTGTTTAGTTTTTATGGGAAGATATTCCCGTTTCCAACGAAGGCCTGAAAGGGCTCCAAATATCCACTTGCAAATTCTGCAAAAATAGAGTTTCAAAACTGCTCTATCAAAAGGAAGGCTTATCTCTCTGAGTTGAATGCAGACATCATAAAGAGGTTTCTGAGAATGCTTCTGCCTGGTTTATATGTGAAGATATTTCCTTTTCCACCATAGGCCTCAAGGCGCTCCAAATGAACACTAGCAGATTCTACAAAAAGAGTGTTTCATAACTGCTCTAGCAAAGGAAATGTTCAACTCTGTGAGTTGAACACACACATCACAAAGCAGTTTCTGAGAATGCTTCTGTCCAGTTTTTATGGGAAGATATTCCCGCTTCTAACAAAGGCCTGAAAGAGCTCCAAATATCCACTTGTAGATGCTGCAAAAAGACTCTTTCCAAACTGCTCCATGAAAAGGAAGGTTCAACTCTGTGAGTTGAATGCACACATCATAAAGAAGTTTCAAAGAATGCTTCTGTCTAGGTTTTATGTGAAGATATTTCCTTTTCCACCATAGGCCTCAAAGCGCTCCAAATGAACACTTGCAGATTCTACAAAAAGAGTGTTTCAAAACTGCTCTTTCAAAAGAAGTGTTCAACTCTGTGAGTTGGATTCATACTTCACGACGCAGTTTCACAGAACGCTTCTGTTTAGTTTTTATGGGAAGATATTCCCGTTTCCAACGAAGGCCTGAAAGGGCTCCAAATAACCACTTGCAGATTCTGCAGAAACACAGTTTCAAAACTGCTCTATCAAAAGGAAGGCTTATCTCTCCGAGCTGAATGCACACATCATAAAGAGGTTTCTGAGAATGCTTCTCCCTGGTTTATAAGTGAAGATATTTCCTTTTCCACTATAGGCCTCAAAGCGCTCCAAATGAACACTTGCAGATTCTACAAAAAGAGTGTTTCAAAACAGCTCTTTCAAAGGAAGTGTTCAACTCTGTGAGTTGGATTCATACTACACAAAGCAGTTTCACAGAACGCTTCTCTTTAGTTTTTATGGGAAGATATTCCCGTTTCCAACGAAGGCCTGAAAGGGCTCCAAATATCCACTTGCAGATTCTGCAAAAATAGAGTTTCAAAACTGCTCTGTTAAAAGGAAGGCTTATCTCTCTGAGTTGAATGCAGACATCATAAAGAGGTTTCTGAGAATGCTTCTGCCTGGTTTATATGTGAAGATATTTCCTTTTCCACCATAGGCCTCAAAGCGCTCCAAATGAACACTTGCAGATTCTACAAAAGGAGTGTTTCATAACTACTCTAGCAAAGGAAAGGTTCAACTCTGTGAGTTGAACACACACATCACAAAGCAGTTTCTGAGAATGCTTCTGTCCAGTTTTTATTGGAAGATATTCCCGCTTCTAACAAAGGCCTGAAAGAGCTCCAAATATCCACTTGCAGATGCTGCAAAAAGACTCTTTCCAAACTGCTCCATGAAAAGGAAGGTTCAACTCTGTGAGTTGAATGCACACATCATAAAGAAGTTTCAAAGAATGCTTCTGTCTAGGTTTTATGTGAAGATATTTCCTTTTCCACCATAGGCCTCAAAGCGCTCCAAATGAACACTTGCAGATTCTACAAAAAGAGTGTTTCAAAACTGCTCTTTCAAAAGAAGTGTTCAACTCTGTGAGTTGGATTCATACTTCACAAAGCAGTTTCACAGAACGCTTCTGTTTAGTATTTATGGGAAGATATTCCCGTTTCCAACGAAGGCCTGAAAGGACTCCAAATATCCACTTGCAGATTCTGCAGAAACACAGTTTCAAAACTGCTCTATCAAAAGGAAGGCTTATCTCTCCGAGCTGAATGCACACATCATAAAGAGGTTTCTGAGAATGCTTCTCCCTGGTTTATAAGTGAAGATATTTCCTTTTCAACTATAGGCCTCAAAGCGCTCCAAATGAACACTTGCAGATTCTACAAAAAGAGTGTTTCAAAACAGCTCTTTCAAAGGAAGTGTTCAACTCTGTGAGTTGGATTCATACTACACAAAGCAGTTTCACAGAATGCTTCTCTTTAGTTTTTATGGGAAGATATTCCCGTTTCCAACGAAGGCCTGAAAGGGCTCCAAATATCCACTTGCAGATTCTGCAAAAATAGAGTTTCAAAACTGCTCTGTTAAAAGGAAGGCTTATCTCTCTGAGTGGAATGCAGACATCATAAAGAGGTTTCTGAGAATGCTTCTGCCTGGTTTATATGTGAAGATATTTCCTTTTCCACCATAGGCCTCAAAGCCCTCCAAATGAACACTTGCAGATTCTACAAAAGGAGTGTTTCATAACTGCTCTAGCAAAGGAAAGGTTCAACTCTGTGAGTTGAACACACACATCACAAAGCAGTTTCTGAGAATGCTTCTGTCCAGTTTTTATTGGAAGATATTCCCGCTTCTAACAAAGGCCTGAAAGAGCTCCAAATATCCACTTGCAGATGCTGCAAAAAGACTCTTTCCAAACTGCTCCATGAAAAGGAAGGTTCAACTCTGTGAGATGAATGCACACATCATAAAGAAGTTTCAAAGAATGCTTCTGTCTAGGTTTTATGTGAAGATATTTCCTTTTCCACCATAGGCCTCAAAGCGCTCCAAATGAACACTTGCAGATTCTACAAAAAGAGTGTTTCAAAACTGCTCTTTCAAAAGAAGTGTTCAACTCTGTGAGTTGGATTCATACTTCACAAAGCAGTTTCACAGAACGCTTCTGTTTAGTATTTATGGGAAGATATTCCCGTTTCCAACGAAGGCCTGAAAGGACTCCAAATATCCACTTGCAGATTCTGCAGAAACACAGTTTCAAAACTGCTCTATCAAAAGGAAGGCTTATCTCTCCGAGTTGAATGCACACATCATAAAGAGGTTTCTGAGAATGCTTCTGCCTGGTTTATAAGTGAAGATATTTCCTTTTCCACCATAGGCCTCAAAGCGCTCCAAATGAACACTTGCAGATTCTACAAAAAGAGTGTTTCAAAACAGCTCTTTCAAAGGAAGTGTTCAACTCTGTGAGTTGGATTCATACTACACAAAGCAGTTTCACAGAACGCTTCTGTTTAGTTTTTATGGGAAGATATTCCCGTTTCCAACGAAGGCCTGAAAGGGCTCCAAATATCCACTTGCAAATTCTGCAAAAATAGAGTTTCAAAACTGCTCTATCAAAAGGAAGGCTTATCTCTCTGAGTTGAATGCAGACATCATAAAGAGGTTTCTGAGAATGCTTCTGCCTGGTTTATATGTGAAGATATTTCCTTTTCCACCATAGGCCTCAAGGCGCTCCAAATGAACACTTGCAGATTCTACAAAAAGAGTGTTTCATAACTGCTCTAGCAAAGGAAAGGTTCAACTCTGTGAGTTGAACACACACATCACAAAGCAGTTTCTGAGAATGCTTCTGTCCAGTTTTTATTGGAAGATATTCCCGCTTCTAACAAAGGCCTGAAAGAGCTCCAAATATCCACTTGTAGATGCTGCAAAAAGACTCTTTCCAAACTGCTCCATGAAAAGGAAGGTTCAACTCTGTGAGTTGAATGCACACATCATAAAGAAGTTTCAAAGAATGCTTCTGTCTAGGTTTTATGTGAAGATATTTCCTTTTCCACCATAGGCCTCAAAGCGCTCCAAATGAACACTTGCAGATTCTACAAAAAGAGTGTTTCAAAACTGCTCTTTCAAAAGAAGTGTTCAACTCTGTGAGTTGGATTCACACTTCACAAAGCAGTTTCACAGAACGCTTCTGTTTAGTTTTTATGGGAAGATATTCCCGTTTCCAACGAAGGCCTGAAAGGGCTCCAAATAATCACTTGCAGATTCTGCAGAAACACAGTTTCAAAACTGCTCTATCAAAAGGAAGGCTTATCTCTCCGAGCTGAATGCACACATCATAAAGTGGTTTCTGAGAATGCTTCTCGCTGGTTTATAAGTGAAGATATTTCCTTTTCCACTATAGGCCTCAAAGCGCTCCAAATGAACACTTGCAGATTCTACAAAAAGAGTGTTTCAAAACAGATCTTTCAAAGGAAGTGTTCAACTCTGTGAGTTGGATTCATACTACACAAAGCAGTTTCACAGAACGCTTCTCTTTAGTTTTTATGGGAAGATATTCCCGTTTCCAACGAAGGCCTGAAAGGGCTCCAAATATCCACTTGCAGATTCTGCAAAAATAGAGTTTCAAAACTGCTCTGTTAAAAGGAAGGCTTATCTCTCTGAGTTGAATGCAGACATCATAAAGAGGTTTCTGAGAATGCTTCTGCCTGGTTTATATGTGAAGATATTTCCTTTTCCACCATAGGCCTCAAAGCGCTCCAAATGAACACTTGCAGATTCTACAAAAGGAGTGTTTCATAACTGCTCTAGCAAAGGAAAGGTTCAACTCTGTGAGTTGAACACACACATCACAAAGCAGTTTCTGAGAATGCTTCTGTCCAGTTTTTATTGGAAGATATTCCCGCTTCTAACAAAGGCCTGAAAGAGCTCCAAATATCCACTTGCAGATGCTGCAAAAAGACTCTTTCCAAACTGCTCCATGAAAAGGAAGGTTCAACTCTGTGAGATGAATGCACACATCATAAAGAAGTTTCAAAGAATGCTTCTGTCTAGGTTTTATGTGAAGATATTTCCTTTTCCACCATAGGCCTCAAAGCGCTCCAAATGAACACTTGCAGATTCTACAAAAAGAGTGTTTCAAAACTGCTCTTTCAAAAGAAGTGTTCAACTCTGTGAGTTGGATTCATACTTCACAAAGCAGTTTCACAAAACGCTTCTGTTTAGTATTTATGGGAAGATATTCCCGTTTCCAACGAAGGCCTGAAAGGACTCCAAATATCCACTTGCAGATTCTGCAAAAACACAGTTTCAAAACTGCTCTATCAAAAGGAAGGCTTATCTCTCCGAGTTGAATGCACACATCATAAAGAGGTTTCTGAGAATGCTTCTGCCTGGTTTATAAGTGAAGATATTTCCTTTTCCACCATAGGCCTCAAAGCGCTCCAAATGAACACTTGCAGATTCTACAAAAAGAGTGTTTCAAAACAGCTCTTTCAAAGGAAGTGTTCAACTCTGTGAGTTGGATTCATACTACACAAAGCAGTTTCACGGAACGCTTCTGTTTAGTTTTTATGGGAAGATATTCCCGTTTCCAACGAAGGCCTGAAAGGGCTCCAAATATCCACTTGCAAATTCTGCAAAAATAGAGTTTCAAAACTGCTCTATCAAAAGGAAGGCTTATCTCTCTGAGTTGAATGCAGACATCATAAAGAGGTTTCTGAGAATGCTTCTGCCTGGTTTATATGTGAAGATATTTCCTTTTCCACCATAGGCCTCAAGGCGCTCCAAATGAACACTAGCAGATTCTACAAAAAGAGTGTTTCATAACTGCTCTAGCAAAGGAAATGTTCAACTCTGTGAGTTGAACACACACATCACAAAGCAGTTTCTGAGAATGCTTCTGTCCAGTTTTTATGGGAAGATATTCCCGCTTCTAACAAAGGCCTGAAAGAGCTCCAAATATCCACTTGTAGATGCTGCAAAAAGACTCTTTCCAAACTGCTCCATGAAAAGGAAGGTTCAACTCTGTGAGTTGAATGCACACATCATAAAGAAGTTTCAAAGAATGCTTCTGTCTAGGTTTTATGTGAAGATATTTCCTTTTCCACCATAGGCCTCAAAGCGCTCCAAATGAACACTTGCAGATTCTACAAAAAGAGTGTTTCAAAACTGCTCTTTCAAAAGAAGTGTTCAACTCTGTGAGTTGGATTCATACTTCACGACGCAGTTTCACAGAACGCTTCTGTTTAGTTTTTATGGGAAGATATTCCCGTTTCCAACGAAGGCCTGAAAGGGCTCCAAATAACCACTTGCAGATTCTGCAGAAACACAGTTTCAAAACTGCTCTATCAAAAGGAAGGCTTATCTCTCCGAGCTGAATGCACACATCATAAAGAGGTTTCTGAGAATGCTTCTCCCTGGTTTATAAGTGAAGATATTTCCTTTTCCACTATAGGCCTCAAAGCGCTCCAAATGAACACTTGCAGATTCTACAAAAAGAGTGTTTCAAAACAGCTCTTTCAAAGGAAGTGTTCAACTCTGTGAGTTGGATTCATACTACACAAAGCAGTTTCACAGAACGCTTCTCTTTAGTTTTTATGGGAAGATATTCCCGTTTCCAACGAAGGCCTGAAAGGGCTCCAAATATCCACTTGCAGATTCTGCAAAAATAGAGTTTCAAAACTGCTCTGTTAAAAGGAAGGCTTATCTCTCTGAGTTGAATGCAGACATCATAAAGAGGTTTCTGAGAATGCTTCTGCCTGGTTTATATGTGAAGATATTTCCTTTTCCACCATAGGCCTCAAAGCGCTCCAAATGAACACTTGCAGATTCTACAAAAGGAGTGTTTCATAACTACTCTAGCAAAGGAAAGGTTCAACTCTGTGAGTTGAACACACACATCACAAAGCAGTTTCTGAGAATGCTTCTGTCCAGTTTTTATTGGAAGATATTCCCGCTTCTAACAAAGGCCTGAAAGAGCTCCAAATATCCACTTGCAGATGCTGCAAAAAGACTCTTTCCAAACTGCTCCATGAAAAGGAAGGTTCAACTCTGTGAGTTGAATGCACACATCATAAAGAAGTTTCAAAGAATGCTTCTGTCTAGGTTTTATGTGAAGATATTTCCTTTTCCACCATAGGCCTCAAAGCGCTCCAAATGAACACTTGCAGATTCTACAAAAAGAGTGTTTCAAAACTGCTCTTTCAAAAGAAGTGTTCAACTCTGTGAGTTGGATTCATACTTCACAAAGCAGTTTCACAGAACGCTTCTGTTTAGTATTTATGGGAAGATATTCCCGTTTCCAACGAAGGCCTGAAAGGACTCCAAATATCCAGTTGCAGATTCTGCAGAAACACAGTTTCAAAACTGCTCTATCAAAAGGAAGGCTTATCTCTCCGAGCTGAATGCACACATCATAAAGAGGTTTCTGAGAATGCTTCTCCCTGGTTTATAAGTGAAGATATTTCCTTTTCAACTATAGGCCTCAAAGCGCTCCAAATGAACACTTGCAGATTCTACAAAAAGAGTGTTTCAAAACAGCTCTTTCAAAGGAAGTGTTCAACTCTGTGAGTTGGATTCATACTACACAAAGCAGTTTCACAGAACGCTTCTCTTTAGTTTTTATGGGAAGACATTCCGGTTTCCAACGAAGGCCTGAAAGGGCTCCAAATATCCACTTGCAGATTCTGCAAAAATAGAGTTTCAAAGCTGCTCTGTTAAAAGGAAGGCTTATCTCTCTGAGTTGAATGCAGACATCATAAAGAGGTTTCTGAGAATGCTTCTGCCTGGTTTATATGTGAAGGTATTTCCTTTTCCACCATAGGCCTCAAAGCGCTCCAAATGAACACTTGCAGATTCTACAAAAGGAGTGTTTCATAACTGCTCTAGCAAAGGAAAGGTTCAACTCTGTGAGTTGAACACACACATCACAAAGCAGTTTCTGAGAATGCTTCTGTCCAGTTTTTATTGGAAGATATTCCCGCTTCTAACAAAGGCCTGAAAGAGCTCCAAATATCCACTTGCAGATGCTGCAAAAAGACTCTTTCCAAACTGCTCCATGAAAAGGAAGGTTCAACTCTGTGAGATGAATGCACACATCATAAAGAAGTTTCAAAGAATGCTTCTGTCTAGGTTTTATGTGAAGATATTTCCTTTTCCACCATAGGCCTCAAAGCGCTCCAAATGAACACTTGCAGATTCTACAAAAAGAGTGTTTCAAAACTGCTCTTTCAAAAGAAGTGTTCAACTCTGTGATTTGGATTCATACTTCACAAAGCAGTTTCACAGAACGCTTCTGTTTAGTTTTTATGGGAAGATATTCCCGTTTCCAACGAAGGCCTGAAAGGGCTCCAAATAACCACTTGCAGATTCTGCAGAAACACAGTTTCAAAACTGCTCTATCAAAAGGAAGGCTTATCTCTCCGAGCTGAATGCACACATCATAAAGAGGTTTCTGAGAATGCTTCTCCCTGGTTTATAAGTGAAGATATTTCCTTTTCCACCATAGGCCTCAAAGCGCTCCAAATGAACACTTGCAGATTCTACAAAAAGAGTGTTTCAAAACAGCTCTTTCAAAGGAAGTGTTCAACTCTGTGAGTTGGATTCATACTACACAAAGCAGTTTCACAGAACGCTTCTCTTTAGTTTTTATGGGAAGATATTCCCGTTTCCAACGAAGGCCTGAAAGGGCTCCAAGTATCCACTTGCAGATTCTGAAAAAATAGAGTTTCAAAACTGCTCTGTTAAAAGGAAGGCTTATCTCTCTGAGTTGAATGCAGACATCATAAAGAGGTTTCTGAGAATGCTTCTGCCTGGTTTATATGTGAAGATATTTCCTTTTCCACCATAGGCCTCAAAGCGCTCCAAATGAACACTTGCAGATTCTACAAAAGGAGTGTTTCATAACTGCTCTAGCAAAGGAAAGGTTCAACTCTGTGAGTTGAACACACACATCACAAAGCAGTTTGTGAGAATGCTTCTGTCCAGTTTTTATTGGAAGATATTCCCGCTTCTAACAAAGGCCTGAAAGAGCTCCAAATATCCACTTGCAGATGCTGCAAAAAGACTCTTTCCAAACTGCTCCATGAAAAGGAAGGTTCAACTCTGTGAGATGAATGCACACATCATAAAGAAGTTTCAAAGAATGCTTCTGTCTAGGTTTTATGTGAAGATATTTCCTTTTCCACCATAGGCCTCAAAGCGCTCCAAATGAACACTTGCAGATTCTACAAAAAGAGTATTTCAAAACTGCTTTTTCAAAAGAAGTGTTCAACTCTGTGAGTTGGATTCATACTTCACAAAGCAGTTTCACAGAACGCTTCTGTTTAGTATTTATGGGAAGATATTCCCGTTTCCAACGAAGGCCTGAAAGGACTCCAAATATCCACTTGCAGATTCTGCAAAAACACAGTTTCAAAACTGCTCTATCAAAAGGAAGGCTTATCTCTCCGAGTTGAATGCACACATCATAAAGAGGTTTCTGAGAATGCTTCTGCCTGGTTTATAAGTGAAGATATTTCCTTTTCCACCATAGGCCTCAAAGCGCTCCAAATGAACACTTGCAGATTCTACAAAAAGAGTGTTTCAAAACAGCTCTTTCAAAGGAAGTGTTCAACTCTGTGAGTTGGGTTCATACTACACAAAGCAGTTTCACAGAACGCTTCTGTTTAGTTTTTATGGGAAGATATTCCCGTTTCCAACGAAGGCCTGAAAGGGCTCCAAATATCCACTTGCAAATTCTGCAAAAATAGAGTTTCAAAGCTGCTCTGTCAAAAGGAAGGCTTATCTCTCTGAGTTGAATGCAGACATCATAAAGAGGTTTCTGAGAATGCTTCTGCCTGGTTTATATGTGAAGATATTTCCTTTTCCACCATAGGCCTCAAGGCGCTTCAAATGAACACTTGCAGATTCTACAAAAAGAGTGTTTCATAACTGCTCTAGCAAACGAAAGGTTCAACTCTGTGAGTTGAACACACACATCACAAAGCAGTTTCTGAGAATGCTTCTGTCCAGTTTTTATTGGAAGATATTCCCGCTTCTAACAAAGGCCTGAAAGAGCTCCAAATATCCACTTGTAGATGCTGCAAAAAGACTCTTTCCAAACTGCTCCATGAAAAGGAAGGTTCAACTCTGTGAGTTGAATGCACACATCATAAAGAAGTTTCAAAGAATGCTTCTGTCTAGGTTTTCTGTGAAGATATTTCCTTTTCCACCATAGGCCTCAAAGCGCTCCAAATGAACACTTGCAGATTCTACAAAAAGAGTGTTTCAAAACTGCTCTTTCAAAAGAAGTGTTCAACTCTGTGAGTTGGATTCATACTTCACAAAGCAGTTTCACAGAACGCTTCTGTTTAGTTTTTAGGGGAAGATATTCCCGTTTCCAACGAAGGCCTGAAAGGGCTCCAAATAACCACTTGCAGATTCTGCAGAAACACAGTTTCAAAACTGCTCTATCAAAAGGAAGGCTTATCTCTCCGAGCTGAATGCACACATCATAAAGAGGTTTCTGAGAATGCTTCTCCCTGGTTTATAAGTGAAGATATTTCCTTTTCCACTGTAGGCCTCAAAGCGCTCCAAATGAACACTTGCAGATTCTACAAAAAGAGTGTTTCAAAACAGCTCTTTCAAAGGAAGTGTTCAACTCTGTGAGTTGGATTCATACTACACAAAGCAGTTTCACAGAACGCTTCTCTTTAGTTTTTATGGGAAGATATTCCCGTTTCCAACGAAGGCCTGAAAGGGCTCCAAATATCCACTTGCAGATTCTGCAAAAATAGAGTTTCAAAACTGCTCTGTTAAAAGGAAGGCTTATCTCTCTGAGTTGAATGCAGACATCATAAAGAGGTTTCTGAGAATGCTTCTGCCTGGTTTATATGTGAAGATATTTCCTTTTCCACCATAGGCCTCAAAGCGCTCCAAATGAACACTTGCAGATTCTACAAAAGGAGTGTTTCATAACTGCTCTAGCAAAGGAAAGGTTCAACTCTGTGAGTTGAACACACACATCACAAAGCAGTTTCTGAGAATGCTTCTGTCCAGTTTTTATTGGAAGATATTCCCGCTTCTAACAAAGGCCTGAAAGAGCTCCAAATATCCACTTGCAGATGCTGCAAAAAGACTCTTTCCAAACTGCTCCATGAAAAGGAAGGTTCAACTCTGTGAGATGAATGCACACAACTTAAAGAAGTTTCAAAGAATGCTTCTGTCTAGGTTTTATGTGAAGATATTTCCTTTTCCACCATAGGCCTCAAAGCGCTCCAAATGAACACCTGCAGATTCTACAAAAAGAGTGTTTCAAAACTGCTCTTTCAAAAGAAGTGTTCAACTCTGTGAGTTGGATTCATACTTCACAAAGCAGTTTCACAGAACGCTTCTGTTTAGTATTTATGGGAAGATATTCCCGTTTCCAACGAAGGCCTGAAAGGACTCCAAATATCCACTTGCAGATTCTGCAAAAACACAGTTTCAAAACTGCTCTATCAAAAGGAAGGCTTATCTCTCCGAGTTGAATGCACACATCATAAAGAGGTTTCTGAGAATGCTTCTGCCTGGTTTATAAGTGAAGATATTTCCTTTTCCACCATAGGCCTCAAAGCGCTCCAAATGAACACTTGCAGATTCTACAAAAAGAGTGTTTCAAAACAGCTCTTTCAAAGGAAGTGTTCAACTCTGTGAGTTGGATTCATACTACACAAAGCAGTTTCACAGAACGCTTCTGTTTAGTTTTTATGGGAAGATATTCCCGTTTCCAACGAAGGCCTGAAAGGGCTCCAAATATCCACTTGCAAATTCTGCAAAAATAGAGTTTCAAAACTGCTCTGTCAAAAGGAAGGCTTATCTCTCTGAGTTGAATGCAGACATCATAAAGAGGTTTCTGAGAATGCTTCTGCCTGGTTTATATGTGAAGATATTTCCTTTTCCACCATAGGCCTCAAGGCGCTCCAAATGAACACTTGCAGATTCTACAAAAAGAGTGTTTCATAACTGCTCTAGCAAAGGAAAGGTTCAACTCTGTGAGTTGAACACACACATCACAAAGCAGTTTCTGAGAATGCTTCTGTCCAGTTTTTATTGGAAGATATTCCCGCTTCTAACAAAGGCCTGAAAGAGCTCCAAATATCCACTTGTAGATGCTGCAAAAAGACTCTTTCCAAACTGCTCCATGAAAAGGAAGGTTCAACTCTGTGAGTTGAATGCACACATCATAAAGAAGTTTCAAAGAATGCTTCTGTCTAGGTTTTATGTGAAGATATTTCCTTTTCCACCATAGGCCTCAAAGCGCTCCAAATGAACACTTGCAGATTCTACAAAAAGAGTGTTTCAAAACTGCTCTTTCAAAAGAAGTGTTCAACTCTGTGAGTTGGATTCACACTTCACAAAGCAGTTTCACAGAACGCTTCTGTTTAGTTTTTATGGGAAGATATTCCCGTTTCCAACGAAGGCCTGAAAGGGCTCCAAATAATCACTTGCAGATTCTGCAGAAACACAGTTTCAAAACTGCTCTATCAAAAGGAAGGCTTATCTCTCCGAGCTGAATGCACACATCATAAAGTGGTTTCTGAGAATGCTTCTCGCTGGTTTATAAGTGAAGATATTTCCTTTTCCACTATAGGCCTCAAAGCGCTCCAAATGAACACTTGCAGATTCTACAAAAAGAGTGTTTCAAAACAGATCTTTCAAAGGAAGTGTTCAACTCTGTGAGTTGGATTCATACTACACAAAGCAGTTTCACAGAACGCTTCTCTTTAGTTTTTATGGGAAGATATTCCCGTTTCCAACGAAGGCCTGAAAGGGCTCCAAATATCCACTTGCAGATTCTGCAAAAATAGAGTTTCAAAACTGCTCTGTTAAAAGGAAGGCTTATCTCTCTGAGTTGAATGCAGACATCATAAAGAGGTTTCTGAGAATGCTTCTGCCTGGTTTATATGTGAAGATATTTCCTTTTCCACCATAGGCCTCAAAGCGCTCCAAATGAACACTTGCAGATTCTACAAAAAGAGGGTTTCATAACTGCTCTAGCAAAGGAAAGGTTCAACTCTGTGAGTTGAACACACACATCACAAAGCAGTTTCTGAGAATGCTTCTGTCCAGTTTTTATTGGAAGATATTCCCGCTTCTAACAAAGGCCTGAAAGAGCTCCAAATATCCACTTGTAGATGCTGCAAAAAGACTCTTTCCAAACTGCTCCATGAAAAGGAAGGTTCAACTCTGTGAGTTGAATGCACACATCATAAAGAAGTTTCAAAGAATGCTTCTGTCTAGGTTTTATGTGAAGATATTTCCTTTTCCACCATAGGCCTCAAAGCGCTCCAAATGAACACTTGCAGATTCTACAAAAAGAGTGTTTCAAAACTGCTCTTTCAAAAGAAGTGTTCAACACTGTGAGTTGGATTCATACTTCACGAAGCAGTTTCACAGAACGCTTCTGTTTAGTTTTTATGGGAAGATATTCCCGTTTCCAACGAAGGCCTGAATGGGCTCCAAATAACCACTTGCAGATTCTGCAGAAACACAGTTTCAAAACTGCTCTATCAAAAGGAAGGCTTATCTCTCCGAGCTGAATGCACACATCATAAAGAGGTTTCTGAGAATGCTTCTCCCTGGTTTATAAGTGAAGATATTTCCTTTTCCACTATAGGCCTCAAAGCGCTCCAAATGAACACTTGCAGATTCTACAAAAAGAGTGTTTCAAAACAGCTCTTTCAAAGGAAGTGTTCAACTCTGTGAGTTGGATTCATACTACACAAAGCAGTTTCACAGAACGCTTCTCTTTAGTTTTTATGGGAAGATATTCCCGTTTCCAACGAAGGCCTGAAAGGGCTCCAAATATCCACTTGCAGATTCTGCAAAAATAGAGTTTCAAAACTGCTCTGTTAAAAGGAAGGCTTATCTCTCTGAGTTGAATGCAGACATCATAAAGAGGTTTCTGAGAATGCTTCTGCCTGGTTTATATGTGAAGATATTTCCTTTTCCACCATAGGCCTCAAAGCGCTCCAAATGAACACTTGCAGATTCTACAAAAGGAGTGTTTCATAACTACTCTAGCAAAGGAAAGGTTCAACTCTGTGAGTTGAACACACACATCACAAAGCAGTCTCTGAGAATGCTTCTGTCCAGTTTTTATTGGAAGATATTCCCGCTTCTAACAAAGGCCTGAAAGAGCTCCAAATATCCACTTGCAGATGCTGCAAAAAGACTCTTTCCAAACTGCTCCATGAAAAGGAAGGTTCAACTCTGTGAGTTGAATGCACACATCATAAAGAAGTTTCAAAGAATGCTTCTGTCTAGGTTTTATGTGAAGATATTTCCTTTTCCACCATAGGCCTCAAAGCGCTCCAAATGAACACTTGCAGATTCTACAAAAAGAGTGTTTCAAAACTGCTCTTTCAAAAGAAGTGTTCAACTCTGTGAGTTGGATTCATACTTCACAAAGCAGTTTCACAGAACGCTTCTGTTTAGTATTTATGGGAAGATATTCCCGTTTCCAACGAAGGCCTGAAAGGACTCCAAATATCCAGTTGCAGATTCTGCAGAAACACAGTTTCAAAACTGCTCTATCAAAAGGAAGGCTTATCTCTCCGAGCTGAATGCACACATCATAAAGAGGTTTCTGAGAATGCTTCTCTCTGGTTTATAAGTGAAGATATTTCCTTTTCAACTATAGGCCTCAAAGCGCTCCAAATGAACACTTGCAGATTCTACAAAAAGAGTGTTTCAAAACAGCTCTTTCAAAGGAAGTGTTCAACTCTGTGAGTTGGATTCATACTACACAAAGCAGTTTCACAGAACGCTTCTCTTTAGTTTTTATGGGAAGACATTCCGGTTTCCAACGAAGGCCTGAAAGGGCTCCAAATATCCACTTGCAGATTCTGCAAAAATAGAGTTTCAAAGCTGCTCTGTTAAAAGGAAGGCTTATCTCTCTGAGTTGAATGCAGACATCATAAAGAGGTTTCTGAGAATGCTTCTGCCTGGTTTATATGTGAAGATATTTCCTTTTCCACCATAGGCCTCAAAGCGCTCCAAATGAACACTTGCAGATTCTACAAAAGGAGTGTTTCATAACTGCTCTAGCAAAGGAAAGGTTCAACTCTGTGAGTTGAACACACACATCACAAAGCAGTTTCTGAGAATGCTTCTGTCCAGTTTTTATTGGAAGATATTCCCGCTTCTAACAAAGGCCTGAAAGAGCTCCAAATATCCACTTGCAGATGCTGCAAAAAGACTCTTTCCAAACTGCTCCATGAAAAGGAAGGTTCAACTCTGTGAGATGAATGCACACATCATAAAGAAGTTTCAAAGAATGCTTCTGTCTAGGTTTTATGTGAAGATATTTCCTTTTCCACCATAGGCCTCAAAGCGCTCCAAATGAACACTTGCAGATTCTACAAAAAGAGTGTTTCAAAACTGCTCTTTCAAAAGAAGTGTTCAACTCTGTGAGTTGGATTCATACTTCACAAAGCAGTTTCACAGAACGCTTCTGTTTAGTATTTATGGGAAGATATTCCCGTTTCCAACGAAGGCCTGAAAGGACTCCAAATATCCACTTGCAGATTCTGCAGAAACACAGTTTCAAAACTGCTCTATCAAAAGGAAGGCTTATCTCTCCGAGCTGAATGCACACATCATAAAGTGGTTTCTGAGAATGCTTCTCGCTGGTTTATAAGTGAAGATATTTCCTTTTCCACTATAGGCCTCAAAGCGCTCCAAATGAACACTTGCAGATTCTACAAAAAGAGTGTTTCAAAACAGCTCTTTCAAAGGAAGTGTTCAACTCTGTGAGTTGGATTCATACTACACAAAGCAGTTTCACAGAACGCTTCTCTTTAGTTTTTATTGGAAGATATTCCCGTTTCCAACGAAGGCCTGAAAGGGCTCCAAATATCCACTTGCAGATTCTGCAAAAATAGAGTTTCAAAACTGCTCTGTTAAAAGGAAGGCTTATCTCTCTGAGTTGAATGCATACATCATAAAGAGGTTTCTGAGAATGCTTCTGCCTGGTTTATATGTGAAGATATTTCCTTTTCCACCATAGGCCTCAAAGCGCTCCAAATGAACACTTGCAGATTCTACAAAAGGAGTGTTTCATAACTGCTCTAGCAAAGGAAAGGTTCAACTCTGTGAGTTGAACACACACATCACAAAGCAGTTTCTGAGAATGCTTCTGTCCAGTTTTTATTGGAAGATATTCCCGCTTCTAACAAAGGCCTGAAAGAGCTCCAAATATCCACTTGCAGATGCTGCAAAAAGACTCTTTCCAAACTGCTCCATGAAAAGGAAGGTTCAACTCTGTGAGATGAATGCACACATCATAAAGAAGTTTCAAAGAATGCTTCTGTCTAGGTTTTATGTGAAGATATTTCCTTTTCCACCATAGGCCTCAAAGCGCTCCAAATGAACACTTGCAGATTCTACAAAAAGAGTGTTTCAAAACTGCTCTTTCAAAAGAAGTGTTCAACTCTGTGAGTTGGATTCATACTTCACAAAGCAGTTTCACAGAACGCTTCTGTTTAGTATTTATGGGAAGATATTCCCGTTTCCAACGAAGGCCTGAAAGGACTCCAAATATCCACTTGCAGATTCTGCAGAAACACAGTTTCAAAACTGCTCTATCAAAAGGAAGGCTTATCTCTCCGAGTTGAATGCACACATCATAAAGAGGTTTCTGAGAATGCTTCTGCCTGGTTTATAAGTGAAGATATTTCCTTTTCCACCATAGGCCTCAAAGCGCTCCAAATGAACACTTGCAGATTCTACAAAAAGAGTGTTTCAAAACAGCTCTTTCAAAGGAAGTGTTCAACTCTGTGAGTTGGATTCATACTACACAAAGCAGTTTCACAGAACGCTTCTGTTTAGTTTTTATGGGAAGATATTCCCGTTTCCAACGAAGGCCTGAAAGGGCTCCAAATATCCACTTGCAAATTCTGCAAAAATAGAGTTTCAAAACTGCTCTATCAAAAGGAAGGCTTATCTCTCTGAGTTGAATGCAGACATCATAAAGAGGTTTCTGAGAATGCTTCTGCCTGGTTTATATGTGAAGATATTTCCTTTTCCACCATAGGCCTCAAGGCGCTCCAAATGAACACTAGCAGATTCTACAAAAAGAGTGTTTCATAACTGCTCTAGCAAAGGAAATGTTCAACTCTGTGAGTTGAACACACACATCACAAAGCAGTTTCTGAGAATGCTTCTGTCCAGTTTTTATGGGAAGATATTCCCGCTTCTAACAAAGGCCTGAAAGAGCTCCAAATATCCACTTGTAGATGCTGCAAAAAGACTCTTTCCAAACTGCTCCATGAAAAGGAAGGTTCAACTCTGTGAGTTGAATGCACACATCATAAAGAAGTTTGAAAGAATGCTTCTGTCTAGGTTTTATGTGAAGATATTTCCTTTTCCACCATAGGCCTCAAAGAGCTCCAAATGAACACTTGCAGATTCTACAAAAAGAGTGTTTCAAAACTGCTCTTTCAAAAGAAGTGTTCAACTCTGTGAGTTGGATTCATACTCCACAAAGCAGTTTCACAGAACGCTTCTGTTTAGTTTTTATGGGAAGATATTCCCGTTTCCAACGAAGGCCTGAAAGGGCTCCAAATAACCACTTGCAGATTCTGCAGAAACACAGTTTCAAAACTGCTCTATCAAAAGGAAGGCTTATCTCTCCGAGCTGAATGCACACATCATAAAGAGGTTTCTGAGAATGCTTCTCCCTGGTTTATAAGTGAAGATATTTCCTTTTCCACTATAGGTCTCAAAGCGCTCCAAATGAACACTTGCAGATTCTACAAAAAGAGTGTTTCAAAACAGCTCTTTCAAAGGAAGTGTTCAACTCTGTGAGTTGGATTCATACTACACAAAGCAGTTTCACAGAACGCTTCTCTTTAGTTTTTATGGGAAGATACTCCCGTTTCCAACGAAGGCCTGAAAGGGCTCCAAATATCCACTTGCAGATTCTGCAAAAACACAGTTTCAAAACTGCTTTATCAAAAGGAAGGCTTATCTCTCCGAGTTGAATGCACACATCATAAAGAGGTTTCTGAGAATGCTTCTGCCTGGTTTATAAGTGAAGATATTTCCTTTTCCACCATAGGCCTCAAGGCGCTCCAAATGAACACTTGCAGATTCTACAAAAAGAGGGTTTCATAACTGCTCTAGCAAAGGAAAGGTTCAACTCTGTGAGTTGAACACACACATCACAAAGCAGTTTCTGAGAATGCTTCTGTCCAGTTTTTATTGGAAGATATTCCCGCTTCTAACAAAGGCCTGAAAGAGCTCCAAATATCCACTTGTAGATGCTGCAAAAAGACTCTTTCCAAACTGCTCCATGAAAAGGAAGGTTCAACTCTGTGAGTTGAATGCACACATCATAAAGAAGTTTCAAAGAATGCTTCTGTCTAGGTTTTATGTGAAGATATTTCCTTTTCCACCATAGGCCTCAAAGCGCTCCAAATGAACACTTGCAGATTCTACAAAAAGAGTGTTTCAAAACTGCTCTTTCAAAAGAAGTGTTCAACACTGTGAGTTGGATTCATACTTCACGAAGCAGTTTCACAGAACGCTTCTGTTTAGTTTTTATGGGAAGATATTCCCGTTTCCAACGAAGGCCTGAAAGGGCTCCAAATAACCACTTGCAGATTCTGCAGAAACACAGTTTCAAAACTGCTCTATCAAAAGGAAGGCTTATCTCTCCGAGCTGAATGCACACATCATAAAGTGGTTTCTGAGAATGCTTCTCGCTGGTTTATAAGTGAAGATATTTCCTTTTCCACTATAGGCCTCAAAGCGCTCCAAATGAACACTTGCAGATTCTACAAAAAGAGTGTTTCAAAACAGCTCTTTCAAAGGAAGTGTTCAACTCTGTGAGTTGGATTCATACTACACAAAGCAGTTTCACAGAACGCTTCTCTTTAGTTTTTATTGGAAGATATTCCCGTTTCCAACGAAGGCCTGAAAGGGCTCCAAATATCCACTTGCAGATTCTGCAAAAATAGAGTTTCAAAACTGCTCTGTTAAAAGGAAGGCTTATCTCTCTGAGTTGAATGCAGACATCATAAAGAGGTTTCTGAGAATGCTTCTGCCTGGTTTATATGTGAAGATATTTCCTTTTCCACCATAGGCCTCAAAGCGCTCCAAATGAACACTTGCAGATTCTACAAAAGGAGTGTTTCATAACTGCTCTAGCAAAGGAAAGGTTCAACTCTGTGAGTTGAACACACACATCACAAAGCAGTTTCTGAGAATGCTTCTGTCCAGTTTTTATTGGAAGATATTCCCGCTTCTAACAAAGGCCTGAAAGAGCTCCAATTATCCACTTGCAGATGCTGTAAAAAGACTCTTTCCAAACTGCTCCATGAAAAGGAAGGTTCAACTCTGTGAGATGAATGCACACATCATAAAGAAGTTTCAAAGAATGCTTCTGTCTAGGTTTTATGTGAAGATATTTCCTTTTCCACCATAGGCCTCAAAGCGCTCCAAATGAACACTTGCAGATTCTACAAAAAGAGTGTTTCAAAACTGCTCTTTCAAAAGAAGTGTTCAACTCTGTGAGTTGGATTCATACTTCACAAAGCAGTTTCACAGAACGCTTCTGTTTAGTATTTATGGGAAGATATTCCCGTTTCCAACGAAGGCCTGAAAGGACTCCAAATATCCACTTGCAGATTCTGCAGAAACACAGTTTCAAAACTGCTCTATCAAAAGGAAGGCTTATCTCTCCGAGTTGAATGCACACATCATAAAGAGGTTTCTGAGAATGCTTCTGCCTGGTTTATAAGTGAAGATATTTCCTTTTCCACCATAGGCCTCAAAGCGCTCCAAATGAACACTTGCAGATTCTACAAAAAGAGTGTTTCAAAACAGCTCTTTCAAAGGAAGTGTTCAACTCTGTGAGTTGGATTCATACTACACAAAGCAGTTTCACAGAACGCTTCTGTTTAGTTTTTATGGGAAGATATTCCCGTTTCCAACGAAGGCCTGAAAGGGCTCCAAATATCCACTTGCAAATTCTGCAAAAATAGAGTTTCAAAACTGCTCTATCAAAAGGAAGGCTTATCTCTCTGAGTTGAATGCAGACATCATAAAGAGGTTTCTGAGAATGCTTCTGCCTGGTTTATATGTGAAGATATTTCCTTTTCCACCATAGGCCTCAAGGCGCTCCAAATGAACACTAGCAGATTCTACAAAAAGAGTGTTTCATAACTGCTCTAGCAAAGGAAATGTTCAACTCTGTGAGTTGAACACACACATCACAAAGCAGTTTCTGAGAATGCTTCTGTCCAGTTTTTATGGGAAGATATTCCCGCTTCTAACAAAGGCCTGAAAGAGCTCCAAATATCCACTTGTAGATGCTGCAAAAAGACTCTTTCCAAACTGCTCCATGAAAAGGAAGGTTCAACTCTGTGAGTTGAATGCACACATCATAAAGAAGTTTGAAAGAATGCTTCTGTCTAGGTTTTATGTGAAGATATTTCCTTTTCCACCATAGGCCTCAAAGAGCTCCAAATGAACACTTGCAGATTCTACAAAAAGAGTGTTTCAAAACTGCTCTTTCAAAAGAAGTGTTCAACTCTGTGAGTTGGATTCATACTCCACAAAGCAGTTTCACAGAACGCTTCTGTTTAGTTTTTATGGGAAGATATTCCCGTTTCCAACGAAGGCCTGAAAGGGCTCCAAATAACCACTTGCAGATTCTGCAGAAACACAGTTTCAAAACTGCTCTATCAAAAGGAAGGCTTATCTCTCCGAGCTGAATGCACACATCATAAAGAGGTTTCTGAGAATGCTTCTCCCTGGTTTATAAGTGAAGATATTTCCTTTTCCACTATAGGTCTCAAAGCGCTCCAAATGAACACTTGCAGATTCTACAAAAAGAGTGTTTCAAAACAGCTCTTTCAAAGGAAGTGTTCAACTCTGTGAGTTGGATTCATACTACACAAAGCAGTTTCACAGAACGCTTCTCTTTAGTTTTTATGGGAAGATACTCCCGTTTCCAACGAAGGCCTGAAAGGGCTCCAAATATCCACTTGCAGATTCTGCAAAAACACAGTTTCAAAACTGCTTTATCAAAAGGAAGGCTTATCTCTCCGAGTTGAATGCACACATCATAAAGAGGTTTCTGAGAATGCTTCTGCCTGGTTTATAAGTGAAGATATTTCCTTTTCCACCATAGGCCTCAAGGCGCTCCAAATGAACACTTGCAGATTCTACAAAAAGAGGGTTTCATAACTGCTCTAGCAAAGGAAAGGTTCAACTCTGTGAGTTGAACACACACATCACAAAGCAGTTTCTGAGAATGCTTCTGTCCAGTTTTTATTGGAAGATATTCCCGCTTCTAACAAAGGCCTGAAAGAGCTCCAAATATCCACTTGTAGATGCTGCAAAAAGACTCTTTCCAAACTGCTCCATGAAAAGGAAGGTTCAACTCTGTGAGTTGAATGCACACATCATAAAGAAGTTTCAAAGAATGCTTCTGTCTAGGTTTTATGTGAAGATATTTCCTTTTCCACCATAGGCCTCAAAGCGCTCCAAATGAACACTTGCAGATTCTACAAAAAGAGTGTTTCAAAACTGCTCTTTCAAAAGAAGTGTTCAACACTGTGAGTTGGATTCATACTTCACGAAGCAGTTTCACAGAACGCTTCTGTTTAGTTTTTATGGGAAGATATTCCCGTTTCCAACGAAGGCCTGAAAGGGCTCCAAATAACCACTTGCAGATTCTGCAGAAACACAGTTTCAAAACTGCTCTATCAAAAGGAAGGCTTATCTCTCCGAGCTGAATGCACACATCATAAAGTGGTTTCTGAGAATGCTTCTCGCTGGTTTATAAGTGAAGATATTTCCTTTTCCACTATAGGCCTCAAAGCGCTCCAAATGAACACTTGCAGATTCTACAAAAAGAGTGTTTCAAAACAGCTCTTTCAAAGGAAGTGTTCAACTCTGTGAGTTGGATTCATACTACACAAAGCAGTTTCACAGAACGCTTCTCTTTAGTTTTTATTGGAAGATATTCCCGTTTCCAACGAAGGCCTGAAAGGGCTCCAAATATCCACTTGCAGATTCTGCAAAAATAGAGTTTCAAAACTGCTCTGTTAAAAGGAAGGCTTATCTCTCTGAGTTGAATGCAGACATCATAAAGAGGTTTCTGAGAATGCTTCTGCCTGGTTTATATGTGAAGATATTTCCTTTTCCACCATAGGCCTCAAAGCGCTCCAAATGAACACTTGCAGATTCTACAAAAGGAGTGTTTCATAACTGCTCTAGCAAAGGAAAGGTTCAACTCTGTGAGTTGAACACACACATCACAAAGCAGTTTCTGAGAATGCTTCTGTCCAGTTTTTATTGGAAGATATTCCCGCTTCTAACAAAGGCCTGAAAGAGCTCCAATTATCCACTTGCAGATGCTGTAAAAAGACTCTTTCCAAACTGCTCCATGAAAAGGAAGGTTCAACTCTGTGAGATGAATGCACACATCATAAAGAAGTTTCAAAGAATGCTTCTGTCTAGGTTTTATGTGAAGATATTTCCTTTTCCACCATAGGCCTCAAAGCGCTCCAAATGAACACTTGCAGATTCTACAAAAAGAGTGTTTCAAAACTGCTCTTTC
Organism: Pongo pygmaeus; assembly: GCF_028885625.2. NCBI lineage: Eukaryota > Metazoa > Chordata > Mammalia > Primates > Hominidae > Pongo > Pongo pygmaeus. The sequence goes on from NC_085930.1 coordinate 26,282,235, forward strand.
AAAAGAAGTGTTCAACTCTGTGAGTTGGATTCATACTTCACAAAGCAGTTTCACAGAACGCTTCTGTTTAGTATTTATGGGAAGATATTCCCGTTTCCAACGAAGGCCTGAAAGGACTCCAAATATCCACTTGCAGATTCTGCAGAAACACAGTTTCAAAACTGCTCTATCAAAAGGAAGGCTTATCTCTCCGAGTTGAATGCACACATCATAAAGAGGTTTCTGAGAATGCTTCTGCCTGGTTTATAAGTGAAGATATTTCCTTTTCCACCATAGGCCTCAAAGCGCTCCAAATGAACACTTGCAGATTCTACAAAAAGAGTGTTTCAAAACAGCTCTTTCAAAGGAAGTGTTCAACTCTGTGAGTTGGATTCATACTACACAAAGCAGTTTCACAGAACGCTTCTGTTTAGTTTTTATGGGAAGATATTCCCGTTTCCAACGAAGGCCTGAAAGGGCTCCAAATATCCACTTGCAAATTCTGCAAAAATAGAGTTTCAAAACTGCTCTATCAAAAGGAAGGCTTATCTCTCTGAGTTGAATGCAGACATCATAAAGAGGTTTCTGAGAATGCTTCTGCCTGGTTTATATGTGAAGATATTTCCTTTTCCACCATAGGCCTCAAGGCGCTCCAAATGAACACTAGCAGATTCTACAAAAAGAGTGTTTCATAACTGCTCTAGCAAAGGAAATGTTCAACTCTGTGAGTTGAACACACACATCACAAAGCAGTTTCTGAGAATGCTTCTGTCCAGTTTTTATGGGAAGATATTCCCGCTTCTAACAAAGGCCTGAAAGAGCTCCAAATATCCACTTGTAGATGCTGCAAAAAGACTCTTTCCAAACTGCTCCATGAAAAGGAAGGTTCAACTCTGTGAGTTGAATGCACACATCATAAAGAAGTTTGAAAGAATGCTTCTGTCTAGGTTTTATGTGAAGATATTTCCTTTTCCACCATAGGCCTCAAAGAGCTCCAAATGAACACTTGCAGATTCTACAAAAAGAGTGTTTCAAAACTGCTCTTTCAAAAGAAGTGTTCAACTCTGTGAGTTGGATTCATACTCCACAAAGCAGTTTCACAGAACGCTTCTGTTTAGTTTTTATGGGAAGATATTCCCGTTTCCAACGAAGGCCTGAAAGGGCTCCAAATAACCACTTGCAGATTCTGCAGAAACACAGTTTCAAAACTGCTCTATCAAAAGGAAGGCTTATCTCTCCGAGCTGAATGCACACATCATAAAGAGGTTTCTGAGAATGCTTCTCCCTGGTTTATAAGTGAAGATATTTCCTTTTCCACTATAGGTCTCAAAGCGCTCCAAATGAACACTTGCAGATTCTACAAAAAGAGTGTTTCAAAACAGCTCTTTCAAAGGAAGTGTTCAACTCTGTGAGTTGGATTCATACTACACAAAGCAGTTTCACAGAACGCTTCTCTTTAGTTTTTATGGGAAGATACTCCCGTTTCCAACGAAGGCCTGAAAGGGCTCCAAATATCCACTTGCAGATTCTGCAAAAACACAGTTTCAAAACTGCTTTATCAAAAGGAAGGCTTATCTCTCCGAGTTGAATGCACACATCATAAAGAGGTTTCTGAGAATGCTTCTGCCTGGTTTATAAGTGAAGATATTTCCTTTTCCACCATAGGCCTCAAGGCGCTCCAAATGAACACTTGCAGATTCTACAAAAAGAGGGTTTCATAACTGCTCTAGCAAAGGAAAGGTTCAACTCTGTGAGTTGAACACACACATCACAAAGCAGTTTCTGAGAATGCTTCTGTCCAGTTTTTATTGGAAGATATTCCCGCTTCTAACAAAGGCCTGAAAGAACTCCAAATATCCACTTGTAGATGCTGCAAAAAGACTCTTTCCAAACTGCTCCATGAAAAGGAAGGTTCAACTCTGTGAGTTGAATGCACACATCATAAAGAAGTTTCAAAGAATGCTTCTGTCTAGGTTTTATGTGAAGATATTTCCTTTTCCACCATAGGCCTCAAAGCGCTCCAAATGAACACTTGCAGATTCTACAAAAAGAGTGTTTCAAAACTGCTCTTTCAAAAGAAGTGTTCAACACTGTGAGTTGGATTCATACTTCACGAAGCAGTTTCACAGAACGCTTCTGTTTAGTTTTTATGGGAAGATATTCCCGTTTCCAACGAAGGCCTGAAAGGGCTCCAAATAACCACTTGCAGATTCTGCAGAAACACAGTTTCAAAACTGCTCTATCAAAAGGAAGGCTTATCTCTCCGAGCTGAATGCACACATCATAAAGAGGTTTCTGAGAATGCTTCTCCCTGGTTTATAAGTGAAGATATTTCCTTTTCCACTATAGGCCTCAAAGCGCTCCAAATGAACACTTGCAGATTCTACAAAAAGAGTGTTTCAAAACAGCTCTTTCAAAGGAAGTGTTCAACTCTGTGAGTTGGATTCATACTACACAAAGCAGTTTCACAGAACGCTTCTCTTTAGTTTTTATGGGAAGATATTCCCGTTTCCAACGAAGGCCTGAAAGGGCTCCAAATATCCACTTGCAGATTCTGCAAAAATAGAGTTTCAAAACTGCTCTGTTAAAAGGAAGGCTTATCTCTCCGAGTTGAATGCAGACATCATAAAGAGGTTTCTGAGAATGCTTCTGCCTGGTTTATAAGTGAAGATATTTCCTTTTCCACCATAGGCCTCAAAGCGCTCCAAATGAACACTTGCAGATTCTACAAAAAGAGTGTTTCAAAACAGCTCTTTCAAAGGAAGTGTTCAACTCTGTGAGTTGGATTCATACTACACAAAGCAGTTTCACAGAACGCTTCTGTTTAGTTTTTATGGGAAGATATTCCCGTTTCCAACGAAGGCCTGAAAGGGCTCCAAATATCCACTTGCAAATTCTGCAAAAATAGAGTTTCAAAACTGCTCTATCAAAAGGAAGGCTTATCTCTCTGAGTTGAATGCAGACATCATAAAGAGGTTTCTGAGAATGCTTCTGCCTGGTTTATATGTGAAGATATTTCCTTTTCCACCATAGGCCTCAAGGCGCTCCAAATGAACACTAGCAGATTCTACAAAAAGAGTGTTTCATAACTGCTCTAGCAAAGGAAATGTTCAACTCTGTGAGTTGAACACACACATCACAAAGCAGTTTCTGAGAATGCTTCTGTCCAGTTTTTATTGGAAGATATTCCCGCTTCTAACAAAGGCCTGAAAGAGCTCCAAATATCCACTTGTAGATGCTGCAAAAAGACTCTTTCCAAACTGCTCCATGAAAAGGAAGGTTCAACTCTGTGAGTTGAATGCACACATCATAAAGAAGTTTGAAAGAATGCTTCTGTCTAGGTTTTATGTGAAGATATTTCCTTTTCCACCATAGGCCTCAAAGAGCTCCAAATGAACACTTGCAGATTCTACAAAAAGAGTGTTTCAAAACTGCTCTTTCAAAAGAAGTGTTCAACTCTGTGAGTTGGATTCATACTCCACAAAGCAGTTTCACAGAACGCTTCTGTTTAGTTTTTATGGGAAGATATTCCCGTTTCCAACGAAGGCCTGAAAGGGCTCCAAATAACCACTTGCAGATTCTGCAGAAACACAGTTTCAAAACTGCTCTATCAAAAGGAAGGCTTATCTCTCCGAGCTGAATGCACACATCATAAAGAGGTTTCTGAGAATGCTTCTCCCTGGTTTATAAGTGAAGATATTTCCTTTTCCACTATAGGTCTCAAAGCGCTCCAAATGAACACTTGCAGATTCTACAAAAAGAGTGTTTCAAAACAGCTCTTTCAAAGGAAGTGTTCAACTCTGTGAGTTGGATTCATACTACACAAAGCAGTTTCACAGAACGCTTCTCTTTAGTTTTTATGGGAAGATACTCCCGTTTCCAACGAAGGCCTGAAAGGGCTCCAAATATCCACTTGCAGATTCTGCAAAAACACAGTTTCAAAACTGCTTTATCAAAAGGAAGGCTTATCTCTCCGAGTTGAATGCACACATCATAAAGAGGTTTCTGAGAATGCTTCTGCCTGGTTTATAAGTGAAGATATTTCCTTTTCCACCATAGGCCTCAAGGCGCTCCAAATGAACACTTGCAGATTCTACAAAAAGAGGGTTTCATAACTGCTCTAGCAAAGGAAAGGTTCAACTCTGTGAGTTGAACACACACATCACAAAGCAGTTTCTGAGAATGCTTCTGTCCAGTTTTTATTGGAAGATATTCCCGCTTCTAACAAAGGCCTGAAAGAGCTCCAAATATCCACTTGTAGATGCTGCAAAAAGACTCTTTCCAAACTGCTCCATGAAAAGGAAGGTTCAACTCTGTGAGTTGAATGCACACATCATAAAGAAGTTTCAAAGAATGCTTCTGTCTAGGTTTTATGTGAAGATATTTCCTTTTCCACCATAGGCCTCAAAGCGCTCCAAATGAACACTTGCAGATTCTACAAAAAGAGTGTTTCAAAACTGCTCTTTCAAAAGAAGTGTTCAACACTGTGAGTTGGATTCATACTTCACGAAGCAGTTTCACAGAACGCTTCTGTTTAGTTTTTATGGGAAGATATTCCCGTTTCCAACGAAGGCCTGAAAGGGCTCCAAATAACCACTTGCAGATTCTGCAGAAACACAGTTTCAAAACTGCTCTATCAAAAGGAAGGCTTATCTCTCCGAGCTGAATGCACACATCATAAAGAGGTTTCTGAGAATGCTTCTCCCTGGTTTATAAGTGAAGATATTTCCTTTTCCACTATAGGCCTCAAAGCGCTCCAAATGAACACTTGCAGATTCTACAAAAAGAGTGTTTCAAAACAGCTCTTTCAAAGGAAGTGTTCAACTCTGTGAGTTGGATTCATACTACACAAAGCAGTTTCACAGAACGCTTCTCTTTAGTTTTTATGGGAAGATATTCCCGTTTCCAACGAAGGCCTGAAAGGGCTCCAAATATCCACTTGCAGATTCTGCAAAAATAGAGTTTCAAAACTGCTCTGTTAAAAGGAAGGCTTATCTCTCTGAGTTGAATGCAGACATCATAAAGAGGTTTCTGAGAATGCTTCTGCCTGGTTTATATGTGAAGATATTTCCTTTTCCACCATAGGCCTCAAAGCGCTCCAAATGAACACTTGCAGATTCTACAAAAGGAGTGTTTCATAACTACTCTAGCAAAGGAAAGGTTCAACTCTGTGAGTTGAACACACACATCACAAAGCAGTTTCTGAGAATGCTTCTGTCCAGTTTTTATTGGAAGATATTCCCGCTTCTAACAAAGGCCTGAAAGAGCTCCAAATATCCACTTGCAGATGCTGCAAAAAGACTCTTTCCAAACTGCTCCATGAAAAGGAAGGTTCAACTCTGTGAGTTGAATGCACACATCATAAAGAAGTTTCAAAGAATGCTTCTGTCTAGGTTTTATGTGAAGATATTTCCTTTTCCACCATAGGCCTCAAAGCGCTCCAAATGAACACTTGCAGATTCTACAAAAAGAGTGTTTCAAAACTGCTCTTTCAAAAGAAGTGTTCAACTCTGTGAGTTGGATTCATACTTCACAAAGCAGTTTCACAGAACGCTTCTGTTTAGTATTTATGGGAAGATATTCCCGTTTCCAACGAAGGCCTGAAAGGACTCCAAATATCCACTTGCAGATTCTGCAGAAACACAGTTTCAAAACTGCTCTATCAAAAGGAAGGCTTATCTCTCCGAGCTGAATGCACACATCATAAAGAGGTTTCTGAGAATGCTTCTCCCTGGTTTATAAGTGAAGATATTTCCTTTTCAACTATAGGCCTCAAAGCGCTCCAAATGAACACTTGCAGATTCTACAAAAAGAGTGTTTCAAAACAGCTCTTTCAAAGGAAGTGTTCAACTCTGTGAGTTGGATTCATACTACACAAAGCAGTTTCACAGAACGCTTCTCTTTAGTTTTTATGGGAAGACATTCCGGTTTCCAACGAAGGCCTGAAAGGGCTCCAAATATCCACTTGCAGATTCTGCAAAAATAGAGTTTCAAAGCTGCTCTGTTAAAAGGAAGGCTTATCTCTCTGAGTTGAATGCAGACATCATAAAGAGGTTTCTGAGAATGCTTCTGCCTGGTTTATATGTGAAGATATTTCCTTTTCCACCATAGGCCTCAAAGCGCTCCAAATGAACACTTGCAGATTCTACAAAAAGAGTGTTTCATAACTGCTCTAGCAAAGGAAAGGTTCAACTCTGTGAGTTGAACACACACATCACAAAGCAGTTTCTGAGAATGCTTCTGTCCAGTTTTTATTGGAAGATATTCCCGCTTCTAACAAAGGCCTGAAAGAGCTCCAAATATCCACTTGTAGATGCTGCAAAAAGACTCTTTCCAAACTGCTCCCTGAAAAGGAAGGTTCAACTCTGTGAGTTGAATGCACACATCATAAAGAAGTTTCAAAGAATGCTTCTGTCTAGGTTTTATGTGAAGATATTTCCTTTTCCACCATAGGCCTCAAAGCGCTCCAAATGAACACTTGCAGATTCTACAAAAAGAGTGTTTCATAACTGCTCTAGCAAAGGAAAGGTTCAACTCTGTGAGTTGAACACACACATCACAAAGCAGTTTCTGAGAATGCTTCTGTCCAGTTTTTATTGGAAGATATTCCCGCTTCTAACAAAGGCCTGAAAGAGCTCCAAATATCCACTTGTAGATGCTGCAAAAAGACTCTTTCCAAACTGCTCCATGAAAAGGAAGGTTCAACTCTGTGAGTTGAATGCACACATCATAAAGAAGTTTCAAAGAATGCTTCTGTCTAGGTTTTATGTGAAGATATTTCCTTTTCCACCATAGGCCTCAAAGCGCTCCAAATGAACACTTGCAGATTCTACAAAAAGAGTGTTTCAAAACTGCTCTTTCAAAAGAAGTGTTCAACTCTGTGAGTTGGATTCACACTTCACAAAGCAGTTTCACAGAACGCTTCTGTTTAGTCTTTATGGGAAGATATTCCCGTTTCCAACGAAGGCCTGAAAGGGCTCCAGATAACCACTTGCAGATTCTGCAGAAACACAGTTTCAAAACTGCTCTATCAAAAGGAAGGCTTATCTCTCCGAGCTGAATGCACACATCATAAAGTGGTTTCTGAGAATGCTTCTCGCTGGTTTATAAGTGAAGATATTTCCTTTTCCACTATAGGCCTCAAAGCGCTCCAAATGAACACTTGCAGATTCTACAAAAAGAGTGTTTCAAAACAGCTCTTTCAAAGGAAGTGTTCAACTCTGTGAGTTGGATTCATACTACACAAAGCAGTTTCACAGAACGCTTCTCTTTAGTTTTTATGGGAAGATATTCCCGTTTCCAACGAAGGCCTGAAAGGGCTCCAAATATCCACTTGCAGATTCTGCAAAAATAGAGTTTCAAAACTGCTCTGTCAAAAGGAAGGCTTATCTCTCTGAGTTGAATGCAGACATCATAAAGAGGTTTCTGAGAATGCTTCTGCCTGGTTTATATGTGAAGATATTTCCTTTTCCACCATAGTCCTCAAGGCGCTCCAAATGAACACTTGCAGATTCTACAAAAAGAGTGTTTCATAACTGCTCTAGCAGAGGAAAGGTTCAACTCTGTGAGTTGAACACACACATCACAAAGCAGTTTCTGAGAATGCTTCTGTCCAGTTTTTATTGGAAGATATTCCCGCTTCTAACAAAGGCCTGAAAGAGCTCCAAATATCCACTTGTAGATGCTGCAAAAAGACTCTTTCCAAACTGCTCCATGAAAAGGAAGGTTCAACTCTGTGAGTTGAATGCACACATCATAAAGAAGTTTCAAAGAATGCTTCTGTCTAGGTTTTATGTGAAGATATTTCCTTTTCCACCATAGGCCTCAAAGCGCTCCAAATGAACACTTGCAGATTCTACAAAAAGAGTGTTTCAAAACTGCTCTTTCAAAAGAAGTGTTCAACTCTGTGAGTTGGATTCATACTTCACAAAGCAGTTTCACAGAACGCTTCTGTTTAGTATTTATGGGAAGATATTCCCGTTTCCAACGAAGGCCTGAAAGGACTCCAAATATCCACTTGCAGATCCTGCAAAAACACAGTTTCAAAACTGCTCTATCAAAAGGAAGGCTTATCTCTCCGAGTTGAATGCACACATCATAAAGAGGTTTCTGAGATTGCTTCTGCCTGGTTTTTATGTGAAGATATTTCCTTTTCCACCATAGGCCTCAAAGCGCTCCAAATGAACACTTGCAGATTCTACAAAAAGAGTGTTTCAAAACAGCCCTTTCAAAGGAAGTGTTCAACTCTGTGAGTTGGATTCATACTACACAAAGCAGTTTCACAGAACGCTTCTGTTTAGTTTTTATGGGAAGATATTCCCGTTTGCAACGAAGGCCTGAAAGGGCTCCAAATATCCACTTGCAAATTCTGCAAAAATAGAGTTTCAAAACTGCTCTGTCAAAAGGAAGGCTTATCTCTCTGAGTTGAATGCAGACATCATAAAGAGGTTTCTGAGAATGCTTCTGCCTGGTTTATATGTGAAGATATTTCCTTTTCCACCATAGTCCTCAAAGCGCTCCAAATGAACACTTGCAGATTCTACAAAAAGAGTGTTTCATAACTGCTCTAGCAAAGGAAAGGTTCAACTCTGTGAGTTGAACACACACATCACAAAGCAGTTTCTGAGAATGCTTCTGTCCAGTTTTTATTGGAAGATATTCCCGCTTCTAACAAAGGCCTGAAAGAGCTCCAAATATCCACTTGCAGATGCTGCAAAAAGACTCTTTCCAAACTGCTCCATGAAAAGGAAGGTTCAACTCTGTGAGATGAATGCACACATCATAAAGAAGTTTCAAAGAATGCTTCTGTCTAGGTTTTATGTGAAGATATTTCCTTTTCCACCATAGGCCTCAAAGCGCTCCAAATGAACACTTGCAGATTCTACAAAAAGAGTGTTTCAAAACTGCTCTTTCAAAAGAAGTGTTCAACTCTGTGAGTTGGATTCATACTTGAAAAAGCAGTTTCACAGAATGCTTCTGTTTAGTTTTTATGGGAAGATATTCCCGTTTCCAACGAAGGCCTGAAAGGGCTCCAAATAACCACTTGCAGATTCTGCAGAAACACAGTTTCAAAACTGCTCTATCAAAAGGAAGGCTTATCTCTCCGAGCTGAATGCACACATCATAAAGAGGTTTCTGAGAATGCTTCTCGCTGGTTTATAAGTGAAGATATTTCCTTTTCCACTATAGGCCTCAAAGCGCTCCAAATGAACACTTGCAGATTCTACAAAAAGAGTGTTTCAAAACAGCTCTTTCAAAGGAAGTGTTCAACTCTGTGAGTTGGATTCATACTACACAAAGCAGTTTCACAGAACGCTTCTCTTTAGTTTTTATAGGAAGATATTCCCGTTTCCAACGAAGGCCTGAAAGGGCTCCAAATATCCACTTGCAGATTCTGCAAAAATAGAGTTTCAAAACTGCTCTGTTAAAAGGAAGGCTTATCTCTCTGAGTTGAATGCAGACATCATAAAGAGGTTTCTGAGAATGCTTCTGCCTGGTTTATATGTGAAGATATTTCCTTTTCCACCATAGGCTTCAAAGCGCTCCAAATGAACACTTGCAGATTCTACAAAAGGAGTGTTTCATAACTACTCTAGCAATGGAAAGGTTCAACTCTGTGAGTTGAACACACACATCACAAAGCAGTTTCTGAGAATGCTTCTGTCCAGTTTTTATTGGAAGATATTCCCGCTTCTAACAAAGGCCTGAAAGAGCTCCAAATATCCACTTGCAGATGCTGCAAAAAGACTCTTTCCAAACTGCTCCATGAAAAGGAAGGTTCAACTCTGTGAGTTGAATGCACACATCATAAAGAAGTTTCAAAGAATGCTTCTGTCTAGGTTTTATGTGAAGATATTTCCTTTTCCACCATAGGCCTCAAAGCGCTCCAAATGAACACTTGCAGATTCTACCAAAAGGGTGTTTCAAAACTGCTCTTTCAAAAGAAGTGTTCAACTCTGTGAGTTGGATTCATACTTCACAAAGCAGTTTCACAGAACGCTTCTGTTTAGTATTTATGGGAAGATATTCCCGTTTCCAACGAAGGCCTGAAAGGACTCCAAATATCCACTTGCAGATTCTGCAGAAACACAGTTTCAAAACTGCTCTATCAAAAGGAAGGCTTATCTCTCCGAGCTGAATGCACACATCATAAAGAGGTTTCTGAGAATGCTTCTCCCTGGTTTATAAGTGAAGATATTTCCTTTTCCACTGTAGGCCTCAAAGCGCTCCAAATGAACACTTGCAGATTCTACAAAAAGAGTGTTTCAAAACAGCTCTTTCAAAGGAAGTGTTCAACTCTGTGAGTTGGATTCATACTACACAAAGCAGTTTCACAGAACGCTTCTCTTTAGTTTTTATGGGAAGATATTCCCGTTTCCAACGAAGGCCTGAAAGGGCTCCAAATATCCACTTGCAGATTCTGCAAAAATAGAGTTTCAAAACTGCTCTGTTAAAAGGAAGGCTTATCTCTCTGAGTTGAATGCAGACATCATAAAGAGGTTTCTGAGAATGCTTCTGCCTGGTTTATATGTGAAGATATTTCCTTTTCCACCATAGGCCTCAAAGCGCTCCAAATGAACACTTGCAGATTCTACAAAAGGAGTGTTTCATAACTGCTCTAGCAAAGGAAAGGTTCAACTCTGTGAGTTGAACACACACATCACAAAGCAGTTTCTGAGAATGCTTCTGTCCAGTTTTTATTGGAAGATATTCCCGCTTCTAACAAAGGCCTGAAAGAGCTCCAAATATCCACTTGTAGATGCTGCAAAAAGACTCTTTCCAAACTGCTCCATGAAAAGGAAGGTTCAACTCTGTGAGATGAATGCACACATCATAAAGAAGTTTCAAAGAATGCTTCTGTCTAGGTTTTATGTGAAGATATTTCCTTTTCCACCATAGGCCTCAAAGCGCTCCAAATGAACACTTGCAGATTCTACAAAAAGAGTGTTTCAAAACTGCTCTTTCAAAAGAAGTGTTCAACTCTGTGAGTTGGATTCATACTTCACAAAGCAGTTTCACAGAACGCTTCTGTTTAGTATTTATGGGAAGATATTCCCGTTTCCAACGAAGGCCTGAAAGGACTCCACATATCCACTTGCAGATTCTGCAGAAACACAGTTTCAAAACTGCTCTATCAAAAGGAAGGCTTATCTCTCCGAGCTGAATGCACACATCATAAAGTGGTTTCTGAGAATGCTTCTCGCTGGTTTATAAGTGAAGATATTTCCTTTTCCACTATAGGCCTCAAAGCGCTCCAAATGAACACTTGCAGATTCTACAAAAAGAGTGTTTCAAAACAGCTCTTTCAAAGGAAGTGTTCAACTCTGTGAGTTGGATTCATACTACACAAAGCAGTTTCACAGAACGCTTCTCTTTAGTTTTTATGGGAAGATATTCCCGTTTCCAACGAAGGCCTGAAAGGGCTCCAAATATCCACTTGCAGATTCTGCAAAAATAGAGTTTCAAAACTGCTCTGTCAAAAGGAAGGCTTATCTCTCTGAGTTGAATGCAGACATCATAAAGAGGTTTCTGAGAATGCTTCTGCCTGGTTTATATGTGAAGATATTTCCTTTTCCACCATAGTCCTCAAGGCGCTCCAAATGAACACTTGCAGATTCTACAAAAAGAGTGTTTCATAACTGCTCTAGCAGAGGAAAGGTTCAACTCTGTGAGTTGAACACACACATCACAAAGCAGTTTCTGAGAATGCTTCTGTCCAGTTTTTATTGGAAGATATTCCCGCTTCTAACAAAGGCCTGAAAGAGCTCCAAATATCCACTTGTAGATGCTGCAAAAAGACTCTTTCCAAACTGCTCCATGAAAAGGAAGGTTCAACTCTGTGAGTTGAATGCACACATCATAAAGAAGTTTCAAAGAATGCTTCTGTCTAGGTTTTATGTGAAGATATTTCCTTTTCCACCATAGGCCTCAAAGCGCTCCAAATGAACACTTGCAGATTCTACAAAAAGAGTGTTTCAAAACTGCTCTTTCAAAAGAAGTGTTCAACTCTGTGAGTTGGATTCATACTTCACAAAGCAGTTTCACAGAACGCTTCTGTTTAGTATTTATGGGAAGATATTCCCGTTTCCAACGAAGGCCTGAAAGGACTCCAAATATCCACTTGCAGATTCTGCAAAAACACAGTTTCAAAACTGCTCTATCAAAAGGAAGGCTTATCTCTCCGAGTTGAATGCACACATCATAAAGAGGTTTCTGAGAATGCTTCTGCCTGGTTTATAAGTGAAGATATTTCCTTTTCCACCATAGGCCTCAAAGCGCTCCAAATGAACACTTGCAGATTCTACAAAAAGAGTGTTTCAAAACAGCCCTTTCAAAGGAAGTGTTCAACTCTGTGAGTTGGATTCATACTACACAAAGCAGTTTCACAGAACGCTTCTGTTTAGTTTTTATGGGAAGATATTCCCGTTTCCAACGAAGGCCTGAAAGGGCTCCAAATATCCACTTGCAAATTCTGCAAAAATAGAGTTTCAAAACTGCTCGTTCAAAAGGAAGGCTTATCTCTCTGAGTTGAATGCAGACATCATAAAGAGGTTTCTGAGAATGCTTCTGCCTGGTTTATATGTGAAGATATTTCCTTTTCCACCATAGGCCTCAAAGCGCTCCAAATGAACACTTGCAGATTCTACAAAAAGAGTGTTTCATAACTGCTCTAGCAAAGGAAAGGTTCAACTCTGTGAGTTGAACACACACATCACAAAGCAGTTTCTGAGAATGCTTCTGTCCAGTTTTTATTGGAAGATATTCCCGCTTCTAACAAAGGCCTGAAAGAGCTCCAAATATCCACTTGTAGATGCTGCAAAAAGACTCTTTCCAAACTGCTCCATGAAAAGGAAGGTTCAACTCTGTGAGTTGAATGCACACATCATAAAGAAGTTTCAAAGAATGCTTCTGTCTAGGTTTTATGTGAAGATATTTCCTTTTCCACCATAGGCCTCAAAGCGCTCCAAATGAACACTTGCAGATTCTACAAAAAGAGTGTTTCATAACTGCTCTAGCAAAGGAAAGGTTCAACTCTGTGAGTTGAACACACACATCACAAAGCAGTTTCTGAGAATGCTTCTGTCCAGTTTTTATTGGAAGATATTCCCGCTTCTAACAAAGGCCTGAAAGAGCTCCAAATATCCACTTGTAGATGCTGCAAAAAGACTCTTTCCAAACTGCTCCATGAAAAGGAAGGTTCAACTCTGTGAGTTGAATGCACACATCATAAAGAAGTTTCAAAGAATGCTTCTGTCTAGGTTTTATGTGAAGATATTTCCTTTTCCACCATAGGCCTCAAAGCGCTCCAAATGAACACTTGCAGATTCTACAAAAAGAGTGTTTCAAAACTGCTCTTTCAAAAGAAGTGTTCAACTCTGTGAGTTGGATTCACACTTCACAAAGCAGTTTCACAGAACGCTTCTGTTTAGTCTTTATGGGAAGATATTCCCGTTTCCAACGAAGGCCTGAAAGGGCTCCAGATAACCACTTGCAGATTCTGCAGAAACACAGTTTCAAAACTGCTCTATCAAAAGGAAGGCTTATCTCTCCGAGCTGAATGCACACATCATAAAGTGGTTTCTGAGAATGCTTCTCGCTGGTTTATAAGTGAAGATATTTCCTTTTCCACTATAGGCCTCAAAGCGCTCCAAATGAACACTTGCAGATTCTACAAAAAGAGTGTTTCAAAACAGCTCTTTCAAAGGAAGTGTTCAACTCTGTGAGTTGGATTCATACTACACAAAGCAGTTTCACAGAACGCTTCTCTTTAGTTTTTATGGGAAGATATTCCCGTTTCCAACGAAGGCCTGAAAGGGCTCCAAATATCCACTTGCAGATTCTGCAAAAATAGAGTTTCAAAACTGCTCTGTCAAAAGGAAGGCTTATCTCTCTGAGTTGAATGCAGACATCATAAAGAGGTTTCTGAGAATGCTTCTGCCTGGTTTATATGTGAAGATATTTCCTTTTCCACCATAGTCCTCAAGGCGCTCCAAATGAACACTTGCAGATTCTACAAAAAGAGTGTTTCATAACTGCTCTAGCAGAGGAAAGGTTCAACTCTGTGAGTTGAACACACACATCACAAAGCAGTTTCTGAGAATGCTTCTGTCCAGTTTTTATTGGAAGATATTCCCGCTTCTAACAAAGGCCTGAAAGAGCTCCAAATATCCACTTGTAGATGCTGCAAAAAGACTCTTTCCAAACTGCTCCATGAAAAGGAAGGTTCAACTCTGTGAGTTGAATGCACACATCATAAAGAAGTTTCAAAGAATGCTTCTGTCTAGGTTTTATGTGAAGATATTTCCTTTTCCACCATAGGCCTCAAAGCGCTCCAAATGAACACTTGCAGATTCTACAAAAAGAGTGTTTCAAAACTGCTCTTTCAAAAGAAGTGTTCAACTCTGTGAGTTGGATTCATACTTCACAAAGCAGTTTCACAGAACGCTTCTGTTTAGTATTTATGGGAAGATATTCCCGTTTCCAACGAAGGCCTGAAAGGACTCCAAATATCCACTTGCAGATTCTGCAAAAACACAGTTTCAAAACTGCTCTATCAAAAGGAAGGCTTATCTCTCCGAGTTGAATGCACACATCATAAAGAGGTTTCTGAGATTGCTTCTGCCTGGTTTATATGTGAAGATATTTCCTTTTCCACCATAGGCCTCAAAGCGCTCCAAATGAACACTTGCAGATTCTACAAAAAGAGTGTTTCAAAACAGCCCTTTCAAAGGAAGTGTTCAACTCTGTGAGTTGGATTCATACTACACAAAGCAGTTTCACAGAACGCTTCTGTTTAGTTTTTATGGGAAGATATTCCCGTTTGCAACGAAGGCCTGAAAGGGCTCCAAATATCCACTTGCAAATTCTGCAAAAATAGAGTTTCAAAACTGCTCTGTCAAAAGGAAGGCTTATCTCTCTGAGTTGAATGCAGACATCATAAAGAGGTTTCTGAGAATGCTTCTGCCTGTTTTATATGTGAAGATATTTCCTTTTCCACCATAGTCCTCAAAGCGCTCCAAATGAACACTTGCAGATTCTACAAAAAGAGTGTTTCATAACTGCTCTAGCAAAGGAAAGCTTCAACTCTGTGAGTTGAACACACACATCACAAAGCAGTTTCTGAGAATGCTTCTGTCCAGTTTTTATTGGAAGATATTCCCGCTTCTAACAAAGGCCTGAAAGAGCTCCAAATATCCACTTGTAGATGCTGCAAAAAGACTCTTTCCAAACTGCTCCATGAAAAGGAAGGTTCAACTCTGTGAGTTGAATGCACACATCATAAAGAAGTTTCAAAGAATGCTTCTGTCTAGGTTTTATGTGAAGATATTTCCTTTTCCACCATAGGCCTCAAAGCGCTCCAAATGAACACTTGCAGATTCTACAAAAAGAGTGTTTCAAAACTGCTCTTTCAAAAGAAGTGTTCAACTCTGTGAGTTGGATTCATACTTCACAAAGCAGTTTCACAGAACGCTTCTGTTTAGTATTTATGGGAAGATATTCCCGTTTCCAACGAAGGCCTGAAAGGACTCCAAATATCCACTTGCAGATTCTGCAAAAACACAGTTTCAAAACTGCTCTTTCAAAAGGAAGGCTTATCTCTCCGAGTTGAATGCACACATCATAAAGAGGTTTCTGAGAATGCTTCTGCCTGGTTTATAAGTGAAGATATTTCCTTTTCCACCATAGGCCTCAAAGCGCTCCAAATGAACACTTGCAGATTCTACAAAAAGAGTGTTTCAAAACAGCTCTTTCAAAGGAAGTGTTCAACTCTGTGAGTTGGATTCATACTACACAAAGCAGTTTCACAGAACGCTTCTGTTTAGTTTTTATGGGAAGATATTCCCGTTTCCAACGAAGGCCTGAAAGGGCTCCAAATATCCACTTGCAAATTCTGCAAAAATAGAGTTTCAAAACTGCTCTGTCAAAAGGAAGGCTTATCTCTCTGAGTTGAATGCAGACATCATAAAGAGGTTTCTGAGAATGCTTCTGCCTGGTTTATATGTGAAGATATTTCCTTTTCCACCATAGGCCTCAAGGCGCTCCAAATGAACACTTGCAGATTCTACAAAAAGAGTGTTTCTTAACTGCTCTAGCAAAGGAAAGGTTCAACTCTGTGAGTTGAACACACACATCACAAAGCAGTTTCTGAGAATGCTTCTGTCCAGTTTTTATTGGAAGATATTCCCGCTTCTAACAAAGGCCAGAAAGAGCTCCAAATATCCACTTGTAGATGCTGCAAAAAGACTCTTTCCAAACTGCTCCATGAAAAGGAAGGTTCAACTCTGTGAGTTGAATGCACACATCATAAAGAAGTTTCAAAGAATGCTTCTGTCTAGGTTTTATGTGAAGATATTTCCTTTTCCACCATAGGCCTCAAAGCGCTCCAAATGAACACTTGCAGATTCTACAAAAAGAGTGTTTCAAAACTGCTCTTTCAAAAGAAGTGTTCAACTCTGTGAGTTGGATTCACACTTCACAAAGCAGTTTCACAGAACGCTTCTGTTTAGTTTTTATGGGAAGATATTCCCGTTTCCAACGAAGGCCTGAAAGGGCTCCAGATAACCACTTGCAGATTCTGCAGAAACACAGTTTCAAAACTGCTCTATCAAAAGGAAGGCTTATCTCTCCGAGCTGAATGCACACATCATAAAGAGGTTTCTGAGAATGCTTCTCGCTGGTTTATAAGTGAAGATATTTCCTTTTCCACTATAGGCCTCAAAGCGCTCCAAATGAACACTTGCAGATTCTACAAAAAGAGTGTTTCAAAACAGCTCTTTCAAAGGAAGTGTTCAACTCTGTGAGTTGGATTCATACTACACAAAGCAGTTTCACAGAACGCTTCTCTTTAGTTTTTATGGGAAGATATTCCCGTTTCCAACGAAGGCCTGAAAGGGCTCCAAATATCCACTTGCAGATTCTGCAAAAATAGAGTTTCAAAACTGCTCTGTCAAAAGGAAGGCTTATCTCTCTGAGTTGAATGCAGACATCATAAAGAGGTTTCTGAGAATGCTTCTGCCTGGTTTATATGTGAAGATATTTCCTTTTCCACCATAGTCCTCAAGGCGCTCCAAATGAACACTTGCAGATTCTACAAAAAGAGTGTTTCATAACTGCTCTAGCAGAGGAAAGGTTCAACTCTGTGAGTTGAACACACACATCACAAAGCAGTTTCTGAGAATGCTTCTGTCCAGTTTTTATTGGAAGATATTCCCGCTTCTAACAAAGGCCTGAAAGAGCTCCAAATATCCACTTGTAGATGCTGCAAAAAGACTCTTTCCAAACTGCTCCATGAAAAGGAAGGTTCAACTCTGTGAGTTGAATGCACACATCATAAAGAAGTTTCAAAGAATGCTTCTGTCTAGGTTTTATGTGAAGATATTTCCTTTTCCACCATAGGCCTCAAAGCGCTCCAAATGAACACTTGCAGATTCTACAAAAAGAGTGTTTCAAAACTGCTCTTTCAAAAGAAGTGTTCAACTCTGTGAGTTGGATTCATACTTCACAAAGCAGTTTCACAGAACGCTTCTGTTTAGTATTTATGGGAGGATATTCCCGTTTCCAACGAAGGCCTGAAAGGACTCCAAATATCCACTTGCAGATTCTGCAAAAACACAGTTTCAAAACTGCTCTATCAAAAGGAAGGCTTATCTCTCCGAGTTGAATGCACACATCATAAAGAGGTTTCTGAGAATGCTTCTGCCTGGTTTATAAGTGAAGATATTTCCTTTTCCACCATAGGCCTCAAAGCGCTCCAAATGAACACTTGCAGATTCTACAAAAAGAGTGTTTCAAAACAGCTCTTTCAAAGGAAGTGTTCAACTCTGTGAGTTGGATTCATACTACACAAAGCAGTTTCACAGAACGCTTCTGTTTAGTTTTTATGGGAAGATATTCCCGTTTCCAACGAAGGCCTGAAAGGGCTCCAAATATCCACTTGCAAATTCTGCAAAAATAGAGTTTCAAAACTGCTCGGTCAAAAGGAAGGCTTATCTCTCTGAGTTGAATGCAGACATCATAAAGAGGTTTCTGAGAATGCTTCTGCCTGGTTTATATGTGAAGATATTTCCTTTTCCACCATAGGCCTCAAAGCGCTCCAAATGAACACTTGCAGATTCTACAAAAAGAGTGTTTCATAACTGCTCTAGCAAAGGAAAGGTTCAACTCTGTGAGTTGAACACACACATCACAAAGCAGTTTCTGAGAATGCTTCTGTCCAGTTTTTATTGGAAGATATTCCTGCTTCTAACAAAGGCCTGAAAGAGCTCTAAATATCCACTTGTAGATGCTGCAAAAAGACTCTTTCCAAACTGCTCCATGAAAAGGAAGGTTCAACTCTGTGAGTTGAATGCACACATCATAAAGAAGTTTCA
Organism: Pongo pygmaeus; assembly: GCF_028885625.2. Classification (NCBI taxonomy): domain Eukaryota; kingdom Metazoa; phylum Chordata; class Mammalia; order Primates; family Hominidae; genus Pongo; species Pongo pygmaeus. The sequence continues at coordinate 26,300,585 of NC_085930.1, forward strand.
AAGAAGGCTTCTGTCTAGGTTTTATGTGAAGATATTTCCTTTTCCACCATAGGCTTCAAAGCGCTGAAAATGAACATTTGCAGATTCTACAAAAAGAGTGTTTCAAAACTGCTCTTTCAAAAGAAGTGTTCAACTCTGTGAGTTGGATTCATACTTCACAAAACAGTTTCACAGAACGCTTCTGTTTAGTTTTTATGGGAAGATATTCCCGTTTCCAACGAAGGCCTGAAAGGGCTCCAATTATCCAATTGCAGATTCTGCAAAAACACAGTTTCAAAACTTCTCTATCAAAAGGAAAGCTTATCTCTCCGAGTTGAATGCACACATCATAAAGAGGTTTCTGAGAATGCTTCTGCCTGGTTTATAAGTGAAGATATTTCCTTTTCCAACATAGGCCTCAAAGCGCTCCAAATGAACTCTTGCAGATTCTACAAAAAGAGTGTTTCAAAACAGCTCTTTCAAAGGAAGTGCTCAACTCTGTGAGTTGGATTCATACTACACAAAGCAGTTTCACAGAACGCTTCTGTTTAGTTTTTATGGGAAGAAATTCCCGTTTCCAACGAAGGCCTGAAAGGGCTCCTAATATCCACTTGCAAATTCTGCAAAAATAGAGTTTCAAAACTGCTCTGTCAAAAGGAAGGCTTATCTCTCTGAGTTGAATGCAGACATCATAAAGAGGTTTCTGAGAATGCTTCTGCCTGGTTTATATGTGAAGATATTTCCTTTTCCACCATAGGCCTCAAGGCGCTCCAAATGAACACTTGCAGATTCTACAAAAAGAGTGTTTCATAACTGCTCTAGCAAAGGAAAGGTTCAACTCTGTGAGTTGAACACACACATCACAAAGCAGTTTCTGAGAATGCTTCTGTCCAGTTTTTATTGGAAGATATTCCCGCTTCTAACAAAGGCCTGAAAGAGCTCCAAATATCCACTTGTAGATGCTGCAAAAAGACTCTTTCCAAACTGCTCCATGAAAAGGAAGGTTCAACTCTGTGAGTTGAATGCACACATCATAAAGAAGTTTCAAAGAATGCTTCTGTCTAGGTTTTATATGAAGATACTTCCTTTTCCACCATAGGCCTCAAAGCGCTCCAAATGAACACTTGCAGATTCTACAAAAAGAGTGTTTCAAAACTGCTCTTTCAAAAGAAGTGTTCAACTCTGTGAGTTGGATTCATACTTCACAAAGCAGTTTCACAGAACGCTTCTGTTTAGTTTTTATGGGAAGATATTCCCGTTTCCAACGAAGGCCTGAAAGGGCTCCAAATAACCACTTGCAGATTCTGCAGAAACACAGTTTCAAAACTGCTCTATCAAAAGGAAGGCTTATCTCTCCGAGCTGAATGCACACATCATAAAGAGGTTTCTGAGAATGCTTCTCCCTGGTTTATAAGTGAAGATATTTCCTTTTCCACCATAGGCCTCAAAGCGCTCCAAATGAACACTTGCAGATTCTACAAAAAGAGTGTTTCAAAACAGCTCTTTCAAAGGAAGTGTTCAACTCTGTGAGTTGGATTCATACTACACAAAGCAGTTTCACAGAACGCTTCTCTTTAGTTTTTATGGGAAGATATTCCCGTTTCCAACGAAGGCCTGAAAGGGCTCCAAATATCCACTTGCAGATTCTGCAAAAATAGAGTTTCAAAACTGCTCTGTTAAAAGGAAGGCTTATCTCTCTGAGTTGAATGCAGACATCATAAAGAGGTTTCTGAGAATGCTTCTGCCTGGTTTATATGTGAAGATATTTCCTTTTCCACCATAGTCCCCAAGGCGCTCCAAATGAACACTTGCAGATTCTACAAAAAGAGTGTTTCATAACTGCTCTAGCAGAGGAAAGGTTCAACTCTGTGAGTTGAACACACACATCACAAAGCAGTTTCTGAGAATGCTTCTGTCCAGTTTTTATTGGAAGATATTCCCGCTTCTAACAAAGGCCTGAAAGAGCTCCAAATATCCACTTGTAGATGCTGCAAAAAGACTCTTTCCAAACTGCTCCATGAAAAGGAAGGTTCAACTCTGTGAGTTGAATGCACACATCATAAAGAAGTTTCAAAGAATGCTTCTGTCTAGGTTTTATGTGAAGATATTTCCTTTTCCACCATAGGCCTCAAAGCGCTCCAAATGAACACTTGCAGATTCTACAAAAAGAGTGTTTCAAAACTGCTCTTTCAAAAGAAGTGTTTAACTCTGTGAGTTGGATTCATACTTCACAAAGCAGTTTCACAGAACGCTTCTGTTTAGTATTTATGGGAAGATATTCCCGTTTCCAACGAAGGCCTGAAAGGACTCCAAATATCCACTTGCAGATTCTGCAAAAACACAGTTTCAAAACTGCTCTATCAAAAGGAAGGCTTATCTCTCCGAGTTGAATGCACACATCATAAAGAGTTTTCTGAGAATGCTTCTGCCTGGTTTATAAGTGAAGATATTTCCTTTTCCACCATAGGCCTCAAAGCGCTCCAAATGAAAACTTGCAGATTCTACAAAAAGAGTGTTTCAAAACAGCCCTTTCAAAGGAAGTGTTCAACTCTGTGAGTTGGATTCATACTACACAAAGCAGGTTCACAGAACGCTTCTGTTTAGTTTTTATGGGAAGATATTCCCGTTTCCAACGAAGGCCTGAAAGGGCTCCAAATATCCACTTGCAAATTCTGCAAAAATAGAGTTTCAAAACTGCTCGGTCAAAAGGAAGGCTTATCTCTCTGAGTTGAATGCAGACATCATAAAGAGGTTTCTGAGAATGCTTCTGCCTGGTTTATATGTGAAGATATTTCCTTTTCCACCATAGGCCTCAAAGCGCTCCAAATGAACACTTGCAGATTCTACAAAAAGAGTGTTTCATAACTGCTCTAGCAAAGGAAAGGTTCAACTCTGTGAGTTGAACACACACATCACAAAGCAGTTTCTGAGAATGCTTCTGTCCAGTTTTTATTGGAAGATATTCCCGCTTCTAACAAAGGCCTGAAATAGCTCCAAATATCCACTTGTAGATGCTGCAAAAAGACTCTTTCCAAACTGCTCCATGAAAAGGAAGGTTCAACTCTGTGAGTTGAATGCACACATCATAAAGAAGTTTCAAAGAAGGCTTCTGTCTAGGTTTTATGTGAAGATATTTCCTTTTCCACCATAGGCTTCAAAGCGCTGAAAATGAACATTTACAGATTCTACAAAAAGACTGTTTCAAAACTGCTCTTTCAAAAGAAGTGTTCAACTCTGTGAGTTGGATTCATACTTCACAAAACAGTTTCACAGAACGCTTCTGTTTAGTTTTTATGGGAAGATATTCCCGTTTCCAACGAAGGCCTGAAAGGGCTCCAATTATCCACTTGCAGATTCTGCAAAAACACAGTTTCAAAACTTCTCTATCAAAAGGAAAGCTTATCTCTCCGAGTTGAATGCACACATCATAAAGAGGTTTCTGAGAATGCTTCTGCCTGGTTTATAAGTGAAGATATTTCCTTTTCCAACATAGGCCTCAAAGCGCTCCAAATGAACTCTTGCAGATTCTACAAAAAGAGTGTTTCAAAACAGCTCTTTCAAAGGAAGTGTTCAACTCTGTGAGTTGGATTCATACTACACAAAGCAGTTTCACAGAACGCTTCTGTTTAGTTTTTATGGGAAGATATTCCCGTTTCCAACGAAGGCCTGAAAGGGCTCCAAATATCCACTTGCAAATTCTGCAAAAATAGAGTTTCAAAACTGCTCTGTCAAAAGGAAGGCTTATCTCTCTGAGTTGAATGCAGACATCATAAAGAGGTTTCTGAGAATGCTTCTGCCTGGTTTATATGTGAAGATATTTCCTTTTCCACCATAGGCCTCAAGGCGCTCCAAATGAACACTTGCAGATTCTACAAAAAGAGTGTTTCATAACTGCTCTAGCAAAGGAAAGGTTCAACTCTGTGAGTTGAACACACACATCACAAAGCAGTTTGTGAGAATGCTTCTGTCCAGTTTTTATTGGAAGATATTCCCGCTTCTAACAAAGGCCTGAAAGAGCTCCAAATATCCACTTGCAGATGCTGCAAAAAGACTCTTTCCAAACTGCTCCATGAAAAGGAAGGTTCAACTCTGTGAGATGAATGCACACATCATAAAGAAGTTTCAAAGAATGCTTCTGTCTAGGTTTTATGTGAAGATATTTCCTTTTCCACCATAGGCCTCAAAGCGCTCCAAATGAACACTTGCAGATTCTACAAAAAGAGTATTTCAAAACTGCTTTTTCAAAAGAAGTGTTCAACTCTGTGAGTTGGATTCATACTTCACAAAGCAGTTTCACAGAACGCTTCTGTTTAGTATTTATGGGAAGATATTCCCGTTTCCAACGAAGGCCTGAAAGGACTCCAAATATCCACTTGCAGATTCTGCAAAAACACAGTTTCAAAACTGCTCTATCAAAAGGAAGGCTTATCTCTCCGAGTTGAATGCACACATCATAAAGAGGTTTCTGAGAATGCTTCTGCCTGGTTTATAAGTGAAGATATTTCCTTTTCCACCATAGGCCTCAAAGCGCTCCAAATGAACACTTGCAGATTCTACAAAAAGAGTGTTTCAAAACAGCTCTTTCAAAGGAAGTGTTCAACTCTGTGAGTTGGATTCATACTACACAAAGCAGTTTCACAGAACGCTTCTGTTTAGTTTTTATGGGAAGATATTCCCGTTTCCAACGAAGGCCTGAAAGGGCTCCAAATATCCACTTGCAAATTCTGCAAAAATAGAGTTTCAAAGCTGCTCTGTCAAAAGGAAGGCTTATCTCTCTGAGTTGAATGCAGACATCATAAAGAGGTTTCTGAGAATGCTTCTGCCTGGTTTATATGTGAAGATATTTCCTTTTCCACCATAGGCCTCAAGGCGCTTCAAATGAACACTTGCAGATTCTACAAAAAGAGTGTTTCATAACTGCTCTAGCAAACGAAAGGTTCAACTCTGTGAGTTGAACACACACATCACAAAGCAGTTTCTGAGAATGCTTCTGTCCAGTTTTTATTGGAAGATATTCCCGCTTCTAACAAAGGCCTGAAAGAGCTCCAAATATCCACTTGTAGATGCTGCAAAAAGACTCTTTCCAAACTGCTCCATGAAAAGGAAGGTTCAACTCTGTGAGTTGAATGCACACATCATAAAGAAGTTTCAAAGAATGCTTCTGTCTAGGTTTTATGTGAAGATATTTCCTTTTCCACCATAGGCCTCAAAGCGCTCCAAATGAACACTTGCAGATTCTACAAAAAGAGTGTTTCAAAACTGCTCTTTCAAAAGAAGTGTTCAACTCTGTGAGTTGGATTCATACTTCACAAAGCAGTTTCACAGAACGCTTCTGTTTAGTTTTTAGGGGAAGATATTCCCGTTTCCAACGAAGGCCTGAAAGGGCTCCAAATAACCACTTGCAGATTCTGCAGAAACACAGTTTCAAAACTGCTCTATCAAAAGGAAGGCTTATCTCTCCGAGCTGAATGCACACATCATAAAGAGGTTTCTGAGAATGCTTCTCCCTGGTTTATAAGTGAAGATATTTCCTTTTCCACTGTAGGCCTCAAAGCGCTCCAAATGAACACTTGCAGATTCTACAAAAAGAGTGTTTCAAAACAGCTCTTTCAAAGGAAGTGTTCAACTCTGTGAGTTGGATTCATACTACACAAAGCAGTTTCACAGAACGCTTCTCTTTAGTTTTTATGGGAAGATATTCCCGTTTCCAACGAAGGCCTGAAAGGGCTCCAAATATCCACTTGCAGATTCTGCAAAAATAGAGTTTCAAAACTGCTCTGTTAAAAGGAAGGCTTATCTCTCTGAGTTGAATGCAGACATCATAAAGAGGTTTCTGAGAATGCTTCTGCCTGGTTTATATGTGAAGATATTTCCTTTTCCACCATAGGCCTCAAAGCGCTCCAAATGAACACTTGCAGATTCTACAAAAGGAGTGTTTCATAACTGCTCTAGCAAAGGAAAGGTTCAACTCTGTGAGTTGAACACACACATCACAAAGCAGTTTCTGAGAATGCTTCTGTCCAGTTTTTATTGGAAGATATTCCCGCTTCTAACAAAGGCCTGAAAGAGCTCCAAATATCCACTTGCAGATGCTGCAAAAAGACTCTTTCCAAACTGCTCCATGAAAAGGAAGGTTCAACTCTGTGAGATGAATGCACACAACTTAAAGAAGTTTCAAAGAATGCTTCTGTCTAGGTTTTATGTGAAGATATTTCCTTTTCCACCATAGGCCTCAAAGCGCTCCAAATGAACACCTGCAGATTCTACAAAAAGAGTGTTTCAAAACTGCTCTTTCAAAAGAAGTGTTCAACTCTGTGAGTTGGATTCATACTTCACAAAGCAGTTTCACAGAACGCTTCTGTTTAGTATTTATGGGAAGATATTCCCGTTTCCAACGAAGGCCTGAAAGGACTCCAAATATCCACTTGCAGATTCTGCAAAAACACAGTTTCAAAACTGCTCTATCAAAAGGAAGGCTTATCTCTCCGAGTTGAATGCACACATCATAAAGAGGTTTCTGAGAATGCTTCTGCCTGGTTTATAAGTGAAGATATTTCCTTTTCCACCATAGGCCTCAAAGCGCTCCAAATGAACACTTGCAGATTCTACAAAAAGAGTGTTTCAAAACAGCTCTTTCAAAGGAAGTGTTCAACTCTGTGAGTTGGATTCATACTACACAAAGCAGTTTCACAGAACGCTTCTGTTTAGTTTTTATGGGAAGATATTCCCGTTTCCAACGAAGGCCTGAAAGGGCTCCAAATATCCACTTGCAAATTCTGCAAAAATAGAGTTTCAAAACTGCTCTGTCAAAAGGAAGGCTTATCTCTCTGAGTTGAATGCAGACATCATAAAGAGGTTTCTGAGAATGCTTCTGCCTGGTTTATATGTGAAGATATTTCCTTTTCCACCATAGGCCTCAAGGCGCTCCAAATGAACACTTGCAGATTCTACAAAAAGAGTGTTTCATAACTGCTCTAGCAAAGGAAAGGTTCAACTCTGTGAGTTGAACACACACATCACAAAGCAGTTTCTGAGAATGCTTCTGTCCAGTTTTTATTGGAAGATATTCCCGCTTCTAACAAAGGCCTGAAAGAGCTCCAAATATCCACTTGTAGATGCTGCAAAAAGACTCTTTCCAAACTGCTCCATGAAAAGGAAGGTTCAACTCTGTGAGTTGAATGCACACATCATAAAGAAGTTTCAAAGAATGCTTCTGTCTAGGTTTTATGTGAAGATATTTCCTTTTCCACCATAGGCCTCAAAGCGCTCCAAATGAACACTTGCAGATTCTACAAAAAGAGTGTTTCAAAACTGCTCTTTCAAAAGAAGTGTTCAACTCTGTGAGTTGGATTCACACTTCACAAAGCAGTTTCACAGAACGCTTCTGTTTAGTTTTTATGGGAAGATATTCCCGTTTCCAACGAAGGCCTGAAAGGGCTCCAAATAATCACCTGCAGATTCTGCAGAAACACAGTTTCAAAACTGCTCTATCAAAAGGAAGGCTTATCTCTCCGAGCTGAATGCACACATCATAAAGTGGTTTCTGAGAATGCTTCTCGCTGGTTTATAAGTGAAGATATTTCCTTTTCCACTATAGGCCTCAAAGCGCTCCAAATGAACACTTGCAGATTCTACAAAAAGAGTGTTTCAAAACAGATCTTTCAAAGGAAGTGTTCAACTCTGTGAGTTGGATTCATACTACACAAAGCAGTTTCACAGAACGCTTCTCTTTAGTTTTTATGGGAAGATATTCCCGTTTCCAACGAAGGCCTGAAAGGGCTCCAAATATCCACTTGCAGATTCTGCAAAAATAGAGTTTCAAAACTGCTCTGTTAAAAGGAAGGCTTATCTCTCTGAGTTGAATGCAGACATCATAAAGAGGTTTCTGAGAATGCTTCTGCCTGGTTTATATGTGAAGATATTTCCTTTTCCACCATAGGCCTCAAAGCGCTCCAAATGAACACTTGCAGATTCTACAAAAGGAGTGTTTCATAACTGCTCTAGCAAAGGAAAGGTTCAACTCTGTGAGTTGAACACACACATCACAAAGCAGTTTCTGAGAATGCTTCTGTCCAGTTTTTATTGGAAGATATTCCCGCTTCTAACAAAGGCCTGAAAGAGCTCCAAATATCCACTTGCAGATGCTGCAAAAAGACTCTTTCCAAACTGCTCCATGAAAAGGAAGGTTCAACTCTGTGAGATGAATGCACACATCATAAAGAAGTTTCAAAGAATGCTTCTGTCTAGGTTTTATGTGAAGATATTTCCTTTTCCACCATAGGCCTCAAAGCGCTCCAAATGAACACTTGCAGATTCTACAAAAAGAGTGTTTCAAAACTGCTCTTTCAAAAGAAGTGTTCAACTCTGTGAGTTGGATTCATACTTCACAAAGCAGTTTCACAAAACGCTTCTGTTTAGTATTTATGGGAAGATATTCCCGTTTCCAACGAAGGCCTGAAAGGACTCCAAATATCCACTTGCAGATTCTGCAAAAACACAGTTTCAAAACTGCTCTATCAAAAGGAAGGCTTATCTCTCCGAGTTGAATGCACACATCATAAAGAGATTTCTGAGAATGCTTCTGCCTGGTTTATAAGTGAAGATATTTCCTTTTCCACCATAGGCCTCAAAGCGCTCCAAATGAACACTTGCAGATTCTACAAAAAGAGTGTTTCAAAACAGCTCTTTCAAAGGAAGTGTTCAACTCTGTGAGTTGGATTCATACTACACAAAGCAGTTTCACGGAACGCTTCTGTTTAGTTTTTATGGGAAGATATTCCCGTTTCCAACGAAGGCCTGAAAGGGCTCCAAATATCCACTTGCAAATTCTGCAAAAATAGAGTTTCAAAACTGCTCTATCAAAAGGAAGGCTTATCTCTCTGAGTTGAATGCAGACATCATAAAGAGGTTTCTGAGAATGCTTCTGCCTGGTTTATATGTGAAGATATTTCCTTTTCCACCATAGGCCTCAAGGCGCTCCAAATGAACACTAGCAGATTCTACAAAAAGAGTGTTTCATAACTGCTCTAGCAAAGGAAATGTTCAACTCTGTGAGTTGAACACACACATCACAAAGCAGTTTCTGAGAATGCTTCTGTCCAGTTTTTATGGGAAGATATTCCCGCTTCTAACAAAGGCCTGAAAGAGCTCCAAATATCCACTTGTAGATGCTGCAAAAAGACTCTTTCCAAACTGCTCCATGAAAAGGAAGGTTCAACTCTGTGAGTTGAATGCACACATCATAAAGAAGTTTGAAAGAATGCTTCTGTCTAGGTTTTATGTGAAGATATTTCCTTTTCCACCATAGGCCTCAAAGAGCTCCAAATGAACACTTGCAGATTCTACAAAAAGAGTGTTTCAAAACTGCTCTTTCAAAAGAAGTGTTCAACTCTGTGAGTTGGATTCATACTCCACAAAGCAGTTTCACAGAACGCTTCTGTTTAGTCTTTATGGGAAGATATTCCCGTTTCCAACGAAGGCCTGAAAGGGCTCCAAATAACCACTTGCAGATTCTGCAGAAACACAGTTTCAAAACTGCTCTATCAAAAGGAAGGCTTATCTCTCCGAGCTGAATGCACACAACATAAAGAGGTTTCTGAGAATGCTTCTCCCTGGTTTATAAGTGAAGATATTTCCTTTTCCACTATAGGTCTCAAAGCGCTCCAAATGAACACTTGCAGATTATACAAAAAGAGTGTTTCAAAACAGCTCTTTCAAAGGAAGTGTTCAACTCTGTGAGTTGGATTCATACTACACAAAGCAGTTTCACAGAACGCTTCTCTTTAGTTTTTATGGGAAGATATTCCCGTTTCCAACGAAGGCCTGAAAGGGCTCCAAATATCCACTTGCAGATTCTGCAAAAACACAGTTTCAAAACTGCTCTATCAAAAGGAAGGCTTATCTCTCCGAGTTGAATGCACACATCATAAAGAGGTTTCTGAGAATGCTTCTGCCTGGTTTATAAGTGAAGATATTTCCTTTTCCACCATAGGCCTCAAAGCGCTCCAAATGAACACTTGCAGATTCTACAAAAAGAGTGTTTCATAACTGCTCTAGCAAAGGAAAGGTTCAACTCTGTGAGTTGAACACACACATCACAAAGCAGTTTCTGAGAATGCTTCTGTCCAGTTTTTATTGGAAGATATTCCCGCTTCTAACAAAGGCCTGAAAGAGCTCCAAATATCCACTTGTAGATGCTGCAAAAAGACTCTTTCCAAACTGCTCCATGAAAAGGAAGGTTCAACTCTGTGAGTTGAATGCACACATCATAAAGAAGTTTCAAAGAATGCTTCTGTCTAGGTTTTATGTGAAGATATTTCCTTTTCCACCATAGGCCTCAAAGCGCTCCAAATGAACACTTGCAGATTCTACAAAAAGAGTGTTTCAAAACTGCTCTTTCAAAAGAAGTGTTCAACTCTGTGAGTTGGATTCATACTTCACGACGCAGTTTCACAGAACGCTTCTGTTTAGTTTTTATGGGAAGATATTCCCGTTTCCAACGAAGGCCTGAAAGGGCTCCAAATAACCACTTGCAGATTCTGCAGAAACACAGTTTCAAAACTGCTCTATCAAAAGGAAGGCTTATCTCTCCGAGCTGAATGCACACATCATAAAGAGGTTTCTGAGAATGCTTCTCCCTGGTTTATAAGTGAAGATATTTCCTTTTCCACTATAGGCCTCAAAGCGCTCCAAATGAACACTTGCAGATTCTACAAAAAGAGTGTTTCAAAACAGCTCTTTCAAAGGAAGTGTTCAACTCTGTGAGTTGGATTCATACTACACAAAGCAGTTTCACAGAACGCTTCTCTTTAGTTTTTATGGGAAGATATTCCCGTTTCCAACGAAGGCCTGAAAGGGCTCCAAATATCCACTTGCAGATTCTGCAAAAATAGAGTTTCAAAACTGCTCTGTTAAAAGGAAGGCTTATCTCTCTGAGTTGAATGCAGACATCATAAAGAGGTTTCTGAGAATGCTTCTGCCTGGTTTATATGTGAAGATATTTCCTTTTCCACCATAGGCCTCAAAGCGCTCCAAATGAACACTTGCAGATTCTACAAAAGGAGTGTTTCATAACTACTCTAGCAAAGGAAAGGTTCAACTCTGTGAGTTGAACACACACATCACAAAGCAGTTTCTGAGAATGCTTCTGTCCAGTTTTTATTGGAAGATATTCCCGCTTCTAACAAAGGCCTGAAAGAGCTCCAAATATCCACTTGCAGATGCTGCAAAAAGACTCTTTCCAAACTGCTCCATGAAAAGGAAGGTTCAACTCTGTGAGTTGAATGCACACATCATAAAGAAGTTTCAAAGAATGCTTCTGTCTAGGTTTTATGTGAAGATATTTCCTTTTCCACCATAGGCCTCAAAGCGCTCCAAATGAACACTTGCAGATTCTACAAAAAGAGTGTTTCAAAACTGCTCTTTCAAAAGAAGTGTTCAACTCTGTGAGTTGGATTCATACTTCACAAAGCAGTTTCACAGAACGCTTCTGTTTAGTATTTATGGGAAGATATTCCCGTTTCCAACGAAGGCCTGAAAGGACTCCAAATATCCACTTGCAGATTCTGCAGAAACACAGTTTCAAAACTGCTCTATCAAAAGGAAGGCTTATCTCTCCGAGCTGAATGCACACATCATAAAGAGGTTTCTGAGAATGCTTCTCCCTGGTTTATAAGTGAAGATATTTCCTTTTCAACTATAGGCCTCAAAGCGCTCCAAATGAACACTTGCAGATTCTACAAAAAGAGTGTTTCAAAACAGCTCTTTCAAAGGAAGTGTTCAACTCTGTGAGTTGGATTCATACTACACAAAGCAGTTTCACAGAACGCTTCTCTTTAGTTTTTATGGGAAGATATTCCCGTTTCCAACGAAGGCCTGAAAGGGCTCCAAATATCCACTTGCAGATTCTGCAAAAATAGAGTTTCAAAACTGCTCTGTTAAAAGGAAGGCTTATCTCTCTGAGTTGAATGCAGACATCATAAAGAGGTTTCTGAGAATGCTTCTGCCTGGTTTATATGTGAAGATATTTCCTTTTCCACCATAGGCCTCAAAGCGCTCCAAATGAACACTTGCAGATTCTACAAAAGGAGTGTTTCATAACTGCTCTAGCAAAGGAAAGGTTCAACTCTGTGAGTTGAACACACACATCACAAAGCAGTTTCTGAGAATGCTTCTGTCCAGTTTTTATTGGAAGATATTCCCGCTTCTAACAAAGGCCTGAAAGAGCTCCAAATATCCACTTGCAGATGCTGCAAAAAGACTCTTTCCAAACTGCTCCATGAAAAGGAAGGTTCAACTCTGTGAGATGAATGCACACATCATAAAGAAGTTTCAAAGAATGCTTCTGTCTAGGTTTTATGTGAAGATATTTCCTTTTCCACCATAGGCCTCAAAGCGCTCCAAATGAACACTTGCAGATTCTACAAAAAGAGTGTTTCAAAACTGCTCTTTCAAAAGAAGTGTTCAACTCTGTGAGTTGGATTCATACTTCACAAAGCAGTTTCACAGAACGCTTCTGTTTAGTATTTATGGGAAGATATTCCCGTTTCCAACGAAGGCCTGAAAGGACTCCAAATATCCACTTGCAGATTCTGCAGAAACACAGTTTCAAAACTGCTCTATCAAAAGGAAGGCTTATCTCTCCGAGTTGAATGCACACATCATAAAGAGGTTTCTGAGAATGCTTCTGCCTGGTTTATAAGTGAAGATATTTCCTTTTCCACCATAGGCCTCAAAGCGCTCCAAATGAACACTTGCAGATTCTACAAAAAGAGTGTTTCAAAACAGCTCTTTCAAAGGAAGTGTTCAACTCTGTGAGTTGGATTCATACTACACAAAGCAGTTTCACAGAACGCTTCTGTTTAGTTTTTATGGGAAGATATTCCCGTTTCCAACGAAGGCCTGAAAGGGCTCCAAATATCCACTTGCAAATTCTGCAAAAATAGAGTTTCAAAACTGCTCTATCAAAAGGAAGGCTTATCTCTCTGAGTTGAATGCAGACATCATAAAGAGGTTTCTGAGAATGCTTCTGCCTGGTTTATATGTGAAGATATTTCCTTTTCCACCATAGGCCTCAAGGCGCTCCAAATGAACACTAGCAGATTCTACAAAAAGAGTGTTTCATAACTGCTCTAGCAAAGGAAATGTTCAACTCTGTGAGTTGAACACACACATCACAAAGCAGTTTCTGAGAATGCTTCTGTCCAGTTTTTATGGGAAGATATTCCCGCTTCTAACAAAGGCCTGAAAGAGCTCCAAATATCCACTTGTAGATGCTGCAAAAAGACTCTTTCCAAACTGCTCCATGAAAAGGAAGGTTCAACTCTGTGAGTTGAATGCACACATCATAAAGAAGTTTGAAAGGATGCTTCTGTCTAGGTTTTATGTGAAGATATTTCCTTTTCCACCATAGGCCTCAAAGAGCTCCAAATGAACACTTGCAGATTCTACAAAAAGAGTGTTTCAAAACTGCTCTTTCAAAAGAAGTGTTCAACTCTGTGAGTTGGATTCATACTCCACAAAGCAGTTTCACAGAACGCTTCTGTTTAGTTTTTATGGGAAGATATTCCCGTTTCCAACGAAGGCCTGAAAGGGCTCCAAATAACCACTTGCAGATTCTGCAGAAACACAGTTTCAAAACTGCTCTATCAAACGGAAGGCTTATCTCTCCGAGCTGAATGCACACATCATAAAGAGGTTTCTGAGAATGCTTCTCCCTGGTTTATAAGTGAAGATATTTCCTTTTCCACTATAGGTCTCAAAGCGCTCCAAATGAACACTTGCAGATTCTACAAAAAGAGTGTTTCAAAACAGCTCTTTCAAAGGAAGTGTTCAACTCTGTGAGTTGGATTCATACTACACAAAGCAGTTTCACAGAACGCTTCTCTTTAGTTTTTATGGGAAGATACTCCCGTTTCCAACGAAGGCCTGAAAGGGCTCCAAATATCCACTTGCAGATTCTGCAAAAACACAGTTTCAAAACTGCTTTATCAAAAGGAAGGCTTATCTCTCCGAGTTGAATGCACACATCATAAAGAGGTTTCTGAGAATGCTTCTGCCTGGTTTATAAGTGAAGATATTTCCTTTTCCACCATAGGCCTCAAGGCGCTCCAAATGAACACTTGCAGATTCTACAAAAAGAGGGTTTCATAACTGCTCTAGCAAAGGAAAGGTTCAACTCTGTGAGTTGAACACACACATCACAAAGCAGTTTCTGAGAATGCTTCTGTCCAGTTTTTATTGGAAGATATTCCCGCTTCTAACAAAGGCCTGAAAGAGCTCCAAATATCCACTTGTAGATGCTGCAAAAAGACTCTTTCCAAACTGCTCCATGAAAAGGAAGGTTCAACTCTGTGAGTTGAATGCACACATCATAAAGAAGTTTCAAAGAATGCTTCTGTCTAGGTTTTATGTGAAGATATTTCCTTTTCCACCATAGGCCTCAAAGCGCTCCAAATGAACACTTGCAGATTCTACAAAAAGAGTGTTTCAAAACTGCTCTTTCAAAAGAAGTGTTCAACACTGTGAGTTGGATTCATACTTCACGAAGCAGTTTCACAGAACGCTTCTGTTTAGTTTTTATGGGAAGATATTCCCGTTTCCAACGAAGGCCTGAAAGGGCTCCAAATAACCACTTGCAGATTCTGCAGAAACACAGTTTCAAAACTGCTCTATCAAAAGGAAGGCTTATCTCTCCGAGCTGAATGCACACATCATAAAGAGGTTTCTGAGAATGCTTCTCCCTGGTTTATAAGTGAAGATATTTCCTTTTCCACTATAGGCCTCAAAGCGCTCCAAATGAACACTTGCAGATTCTACAAAAAGAGTGTTTCAAAACAGCTCTTTCAAAGGAAGTGTTCAACTCTGTGAGTTGGATTCATACTACACAAAGCAGTTTCACAGAACGCTTCTCTTTAGTTTTTATGGGAAGATATTCCCGTTTCCAACGAAGGCCTGAAAGGGCTCCAAATATCCACTTGCAGATTCTGCAAAAATAGAGTTTCAAAACTGCTCTGTTAAAAGGAAGGCTTATCTCTCTGAGTTGAATGCAGACATCATAAAGAGGTTTCTGAGAATGCTTCTGCCTGGTTTATATGTGAAGATATTTCCTTTTCCACCATAGGCCTCAAAGCGCTCCAAATGAACACTTGCAGATTCTACAAAAGGAGTGTTTCATAACTACTCTAGCAAAGGAAAGGTTCAACTCTGTGAGTTGAACACACACATCACAAAGCAGTTTCTGAGAATGCTTCTGTCCAGTTTTTATTGGAAGATATTCCCGCTTCTAACAAAGGCCTGAAAGAGCTCCAAATATCCACTTGCAGATGCTGCAAAAAGACTCTTTCCAAACTGCTCCATGAAAAGGAAGGTTCAACTCTGTGAGTTGAATGCACACATCATAAAGAAGTTTCAAAGAATGCTTCTGTCTAGGTTTTATGTGAAGATATTTCCTTTTCCACCATAGGCCTCAAAGCGCTCCAAATGAACACTTGCAGATTCTACAAAAAGAGTGTTTCAAAACTGCTCTTTCAAAAGAAGTGTTCAACTCTGTGAGTTGGATTCATACTTCACAAAGCAGTTTCACAGAACGCTTCTGTTTAGTATTTATGGGAAGATATTCCCGTTTCCAACGAAGGCCTGAAAGGACTCCAAATATCCAGTTGCAGATTCTGCAGAAACACAGTTTCAAAACTGCTCTATCAAAAGGAAGGCTTATCTCTCCGAGCTGAATGCACACATCATAAAGAGGTTTCTGAGAATGCTTCTCCCTGGTTTATAAGTGAAGATATTTCCTTTTCAACTATAGGCCTCAAAGCGCTCCAAATGAACACTTGCAGATTCTACAAAAAGAGTGTTTCAAAACAGCTCTTTCAAAGGAAGTGTTCAACTCTGTGAGTTGGATTCATACTACACAAAGCAGTTTCACAGAACGCTTCTCTTTAGTTTTTATGGGAAGACATTCCGGTTTCCAACGAAGGCCTGAAAGGGCTCCAAATATCCACTTGCAGATTCTGCAAAAATAGAGTTTCAAAGCTGCTCTGTTAAAAGGAAGGCTTATCTCTCTGAGTTGAATGCAGACATCATAAAGAGGTTTCTGAGAATGCTTCTGCCTGGTTTATATGTGAAGATATTTCCTTTTCCACCATAGGCCTCAAAGCGCTCCAAATGAACACTTGCAGATTCTACAAAAGGAGTGTTTCATAACTGCTCTAGCAAAGGAAAGGTTCAACTCTGTGAGTTGAACACACACATCACAAAGCAGTTTCTGAGAATGCTTCTGTCCAGTTTTTATTGGAAGATATTCCCGCTTCTAACAAAGGCCTGAAAGAGCTCCAAATATCCACTTGCAGATGCTGCAAAAAGACTCTTTCCAAACTGCTCCATGAAAAGGAAGGTTCAACTCTGTGAGATGAATGCACACATCATAAAGAAGTTTCAAAGAATGCTTCTGTCTAGGTTTTATGTGAAGATATTTCCTTTTCCACCATAGGCCTCAAAGCGCTCCAAATGAACACTTGCAGATTCTACAAAAAGAGTGTTTCAAAACTGCTCTTTCAAAAGAAGTGTTCAACTCTGTGAGTTGGATTCATACTTCACAAAGCAGTTTCACAGAACGCTTCTGTTTAGTTTTTATGGGAAGATATTCCCGTTTCCAACGAAGGCCTGAAAGGGCTCCAATTATCCACTTGCAGATTCTGCAAAAACACAGTTTCAAAACTTCTGTATCAAAAGGAAAGCTTATCTCTCCGAGTTGAATGCACACATCATAAAGAGGTTTCTGAGAATGCTTCTGCCTGGTTTATAAGTGAAGATATTTCCTTTTCCAACATAGGCCTCAAAGCGCTCCAAATGAACTCTTGCAGATTCTACAAAAAGAGTGTTTCAAAACAGCTCTTTCAAAGGAAGTGTTCAACTCTGTGAGTTGGATTCATACTACACAAAGCAGTTTCACAGAACGCTTCTGTTTAGTTTTTATGGGAAGATATTCCCGTTTCCAACGAAGGCCTGAAAGGGCTCCAAATATCCACTTGCAAATTCTGCAAAAATAGAGTTTCAAAACTGCTCTGTCAAAAGGAAGGCTTATCTCTCTGAGTTGAATGCAGACATCATAAAGAGGTTTCTGAGAATGCTTCTGCCTGGTTTATATGTGAAGATATTTCCTTTTCCACCATAGGCCTCAAGGCGCTCCAAATGAACACTTGCAGATTCTACAAAAAGAGTGTTTCATAACTGCTCTAGCAAAGGAAAGGTTCAACTCTGTGAGTTGAACACACACATCACAAAGCAGTTTCTGAGAATGCTTCTGTCCAGTTTTTATTGGAAGATATTCCCGCTTCTAACAAAGGCCTGAAAGAGCTCCAAATATCCACTTGTAGATGCTGCAAAAAGACTCTTTCCAAACTGCTCCATGAAAAGGAAGGTTCAACTCTGTGAGTTGAATGCACACATCATAAAGAAGTTTCAAAGAATGCTTCTGCCTAGGTTTTATGTGAAGATACTTCCTTTTCCACCATAGGCCTCAAAGCACTCCAAATGAACACTTGCAGATTCTACAAAAAGAGTGTTTCAAAACTGCTCTTTCAAAAGAAGTGTTCAACTCTGTGAGTTGGATTCATACTTCACAAAGCAGTTTCACAGAACGCTTCTGTTTAGTTTTTATGGGAAGATATTCCCGTTTCCAACGAAGGCCTGAAAGGGCTCCAAATAACCACTTGCAGATTCTGCAGAAACACAGTTTCAAAACTGCTCTATCAAAAGGAAGGCTTATCTCTCCGAGCTGAATGCACACATCATAAAGAGGTTTCTGAGAATGCTTCTCCCTGGTTTATAAGTGAAGATATTTCCTTTTCCACCATAGGCCTCAAAGCGCTCCAAATGAACACTTGCAGATTCTACAAAAAGAGTGTTTCAAAACAGCTCTTTCAAAGGAAGTGTTCAACTCTGTGAGTTGGATTCATACTACACAAAGCAGTTTCACAGAACGCTTCTCTTTAGTTTTTATGGGAAGATATTCCCGTTTCCTACGAAGGCCTGAAAGGGCTCCAAGTATCCACTTGCAGATTCTGAAAAAATAGAGTTTCAAAACTGCTCTGTTAAAAGGAAGGCTTATCTCTCTGAGTTGAATGCAGACATCATAAAGAGGTTTCTGAGAATGCTTCTGCCTGGTTTATATGTGAAGATATTTCCTTTTCCACCATAGGCCTCAAAGCGCTCCAAATGAACACTTGCAGATTCTACAAAAGGAGTGTTTCATAACTGCTCTAGCAAAGGAAAGGTTCAACTCTGTGAGTTGAACACACACATCACAAAGCAGTTTGTGAGAATGCTTCTGTCCAGTTTTTATTGGAAGATATTCCCGCTTCTAACAATGGCCTGAAAGAGCTCCAAATATCCACTTGCAGATGCTGCAAAAAGACTCTTTCCAAACTGCTCCATGAAAAGGAAGGTTCAACTCTGTGAGATGAATGCACACATCATAAAGAAGTTTCAAAGAATGCTTCTGTCTAGGTTTTATGTGAAGATATTTCCTTTTCCACCATAGGCCTCAAAGCGCTCCAAATGAACACTTGCAGATTCTACAAAAAGAGTATTTCAAAACTGCTTTTTCAAAAGAAGTGTTCAACTCTGTGAGTTGGATTCATACTTCACAAAGCAGTTTCACAGAACGCTTCTGTTTAGTATTTATGGGAAGATATTCCCGTTTCCAACGAAGGCCTGAAAGGACTCCAAATATCCACTTGCAGATTCTGCAAAAACACAGTTTCAAAACTGCTCTATCAAAAGGAAGGCTTATCTCTCCGAGTTGAATGCACACATCATAAAGAGGTTTCTGAGAATGCTTCTGCCTGGTTTATAAGTGAAGATATTTCCTTTTCCACCATAGGCCTCAAAGCGCTCCAAATGAACACTTGCAGATTCTACAAAAAGAGTGTTTCAAAAGAGCTCTTTCAAAGGAAGTGTTCAACTCTGTGAGTTGGATTCATACTACACAAAGCAGTTTCACAGAACGCTTCTGTTTAGTTTTTATGGGAAGATATTCCCGTTTCCAACGAAGGCCTGAAAGGGCTCCAAATATCCACTTGCAAATTCTGCAAAAATAGAGTTTCAAAGCTGCTCTGTCAAAAGGAAGGCTTATCTCTCTGAGTTGAATGCAGACATCATAAAGAGGTTTCTGAGAATGCTTCTGCCTGGTTTATATGTGAAGATATTTCCTTTTCCACCATAGGCCTCAAGGCGCTTCAAATGAACACTTGCAGATTCTACAAAAAGAGTGTTTCATAACTGCTCTAGCAAACGAAAGGTTCAACTCTGTGAGTTGAACACACACATCACAAAGCAGTTTCTGAGAATGCTTCTGTCCAGTTTTTATTGGAAGATATTCCCGCTTCTAACAAAGGCCTGAAAGAGCTCCAAATATCCACTTGTAGATGCTGCAAAAAGACTCTTTCCAAACTGCTCCATGAAAAGGAAGGTTCAACTCTGTGAGTTGAATGCACACATCATAAAGAAGTTTCAAAGAATGCTTCTGTCTAGGTTTTATGTGAAGATATTTCCTTTTCCACCATAGGCCTCAAAGCGCTCCAAATGAACACTTGCAGATTCTACAAAAAGAGTGTTTCAAAACTGCTCTTTCAAAAGAAGTGTTCAACACTGTGAGTTGGATTCATACTTCACGAAGCAGTTTCACAGAACGCTTCTGTTTAGTTTTTATGGGAAGATATTCCCGTTTCCAACGAAGGCCTGAAAGGGCTCCAAATAACCACTTGCAGATTCTGCAGAAACACAGTTTCAAAACTGCTCTATCAAAAGGAAGGCTTATCTCTCCGAGCTGAATGCACACATCATAAAGAGGTTTCTGAGAATGCTTCTCCCTGGTTTATAAGTGAAGATATTTCCTTTTCCACTATAGGCCTCAAAGCGCTCCAAATGAACACTTGCAGATTCTACAAAAAGAGTGTTTCAAAACAGCTCTTTCAAAGGAAGTGTTCAACTCTGTGAGTTGGATTCATACTACACAAAGCAGTTTCACAGAACGCTTCTCTTTAGTTTTTATGGGAAGATATTCCCGTTTCCAACGAAGGCCTGAAAGGGCTCCAAATATCCACTTGCAGATTCTGCAAAAATAGAGTTTCAAAACTGCTCTGTTAAAAGGAAGGCTTATCTCTCTGAGTTGAATGCAGACATCATAAAGAGGTTTCTGAGAATGCTTCTGCCTGGTTTATATGTGAAGATATTTCCTTTTCCACCATAGGCCTCAAAGCGCTCCAAATGAACACTTGCAGATTCTACAAAAGGAGTGTTTCATAACTACTCTAGCAAAGGAAAGGTTCAACTCTGTGAGTTGAACACACACATCACAAAGCAGTTTCTGAGAATGCTTCTGTCCAGTTTTTATTGGAAGATATTCCCGCTTCTAACAAAGGCCTGAAAGAGCTCCAAATATCCACTTGCAGATGCTGCAAAAAGACTCTTTCCAAACTGCTCCATGAAAAGGAAGGTTCAACTCTGTGAGTTGAATGCACACATCATAAAGAAGTTTCAAAGAATGCTTCTGTCTAGGTTTTATGTGAAGATATTTCCTTTTCCACCATAGGCCTCAAAGCGCTCCAAATGAACACTTGCAGATTCTACAAAAAGAGTGTTTCAAAACTGCTCTTTCAAAAGAAGTGTTCAACTCTGTGAGTTGGATTCATACTTCACAAAGCAGTTTCACAGAACGCTTCTGTTTAGTATTTATGGGAAGATATTCCCGTTTCCAACGAAGGCCTGAAAGGACTCCAAATATCCAGTTGCAGATTCTGCAGAAACACAGTTTCAAAACTGCTCTATCAAAAGGAAGGCTTATCTCTCCGAGCTGAATGCACACATCATAAAGAGGTTTCTGAGAATGCTTCTCCCTGGTTTATAAGTGAAGATATTTCCTTTTCAACTATAGGCCTCAAAGCGCTCCAAATGAACACTTGCAGATTCTACAAAAAGAGTGTTTCAAAACAGCTCTTTCAAAGGAAGTGTTCAACTCTGTGAGTTGGATTCATACTACACAAAGCAGTTTCACAGAACGCTTCTCTTTAGTTTTTATGGGAAGACATTCCGGTTTCCAACGAAGGCCTGAAAGGGCTCCAAATATCCACTTGCAGATTCTGCAAAAATAGAGTTTCAAAGCTGCTCTGTTAAAAGGAAGGCTTATCTCTCTGAGTTGAATGCAGACATCATAAAGAGGTTTCTGAGAATGCTTCTGCCTGGTTTATATGTGAAGATATTTCCTTTTCCACCATAGGCCTCAAAGCGCTCCAAATGAACACTTGCAGATTCTACAAAAGGAGTGTTTCATAACTGCTCTAGCAAAGGAAAGGTTCAACTCTGTGAGTTGAACACACACATCACAAAGCAGTTTCTGAGAATGCTTCTGTCCAGTTTTTATTGGAAGATATTCCCGCTTCTAACAAAGGCCTGAAAGAGCTCCAAATATCCACTTGCAGATGCTGCAAAAAGACTCTTTCCAAACTGCTCCATGAAAAGGAAGGTTCAACTCTGTGAGATGAATGCACACATCATAAAGAAGTTTCAAAGAATGCTTCTGTCTAGGTTTTATGTGAAGATATTTCCTTTTCCACCATAGGCCTCAAAGCGCTCCAAATGAACACTTGCAGATTCTACAAAAAGAGTGTTTCAAAACTGCTCTTTCAAAAGAAGTGTTCAACTCTGTGAGTTGGATTCATACTTCACAAAGCAGTTTCACAGAACGCTTCTGTTTAGTTTTTATGGGAAGATATTCCCGTTTCCAACGAAGGCCTGAAAGGGCTCCAATTATCCACTTGCAGATTCTGCAAAAACACAGTTTCAAAACTTCTCTATCAAAAGGAAAGCTTATCTCTCCGAGTTGAATGCACACATCATAAAGAGGTTTCTGAGAATGCTTCTGCCTGGTTTATAAGTGAAGATATTTCCTTTTCCAACATAGGCCTCAAAGCGCTCCAAATGAACTCTTGCAGATTCTACAAAAAGAGTGTTTCAAAACAGCTCTTTCAAAGGAAGTGTTCAACTCTGTGAGTTGGATTCATACTACACAAAGCAGTTTCACAGAACGCTTCTGTTTAGTTTTTATGGGAAGATATTCCCGTTTCCAACGAAGGCCTGAAAGGGCTCCAAATATCCACTTGAAAATTCTGCAAAAATAGAGTTTCAAAACTGCTCTGTCAAAAGGAAGGCTTATCTCTCTGAGTTGAATGCAGACATCATAAAGAGGTTTCTGAGAATGCTTCTGCCTGGTTTATATGTGAAGATATTTCCTTTTCCACCATAGGCCTCAAGGCGCTCCAAATGAACACTTGCAGATTCTACAAAAAGAGTGTTTCATAACTGCTCTAGCAAAGGAAAGGTTCAACTCTGTGAGTTGAACACACACATCACAAAGCAGTTTCTGAGAATGCTTCTGTCCAGTTTTTATTGGAAGATATTCCCGCTTCTAACAAAGGCCTGAAAGAGCTCCAAATATCCACTTGTAGATGCTGCAAAAAGACTCTTTCCAAACTGCTCCATGAAAAGGAAGGTTCAACTCTGTGAGTTGAATGCACACATCATAAAGAAGTTTCAAAGAATGCTTCTGCCTAGGTTTTATGTGAAGATACTTCCTTTTCCACCATAGGCCTCAAAGCACTCCAAATGAACACTTGCAGATTCTACAAAAAGAGTGTTTCAAAACTGCTCTTTCAAAAGAAGTGTTCAACTCTGTGAGTTGGATTCATACTTCACAAAGCAGTTTCACAGAACGCTTCTGTTTAGTTTTTATGGGAAGATATTCCCGTTTCCAACGAAGGCCTGAAAGGGCTCCAAATAACCACTTGCAGATTCTGCAGAAACACAGTTTCAAAACTGCTCTATCAAAAGGAAGGCTTATCTCTCCGAGCTGAATGCACACATCATAAAGAGGTTTCTGAGAATGCTTCTCCCTGGTTTATAAGTGAAGATATTTCCTTTTCCACCATAGGCCTCAAAGCGCTCCAAATGAACACTTGCAGATTCTACAAAAAGAGTGTTTCAAAACAGCTCTTTCAAAGGAAGTGTTCAACTCTGTGAGTTGGATTCATACTACACAAAGCAGTTTCACAGAACGCTTCTCTTTAGTTTTTATGGGAAGATATTCCCGTTTCCTACGAAGGCCTGAAAGGGCTCCAAGTATCCACTTGCAGATTCTGAAAAAATAGAGTTTCAAAACTGCTCTGTTAAAAGGAAGGCTTATCTCTCTGAGTTGAATGCAGACATCATAAAGAGGTTTCTGAGAATGCTTCTGCCTGGTTTATATGTGAAGATATTTCCTTTTCCACCATAGGCCTCAAAGCGCTCCAAATGAACACTTGCAGATTCTACAAAAGGAGTGTTTCATAACTGCTCTAGCAAAGGAAAGGTTCAACTCTGTGAGTTGAACACACACATCACAAAGCAGTTTCTGAGAATGCTTCTGTCCAGTTTTTATTGGAAGATATTCCCGCTTCTAACAAAGGCCTGAAAGAGCTCCAAATATCCACTTGCAGATGCTGCAAAAAGACTCTTTCCAAACTGCTCCATGAAAAGGAAGGTTCAACTCTGTGAGATGAATGCACACATCATAAAGAAGTTTCAAAGAATGCTTCTGTCTAGGTTTTATGTGAAGATATTTCCTTTTCCACCATAGGCCTCAAAGCGCTCCAAATGAACACTTGCAGATTCTACAAAAAGAGTATTTCAAAACTGCTTTTTCAAAAGAAGTGTTCAACTCTGTGAGTTGGATTCATACTTCACAAAGCAGTTTCACAGAACGCTTCTGTTTAGTATTTATGGGAAGATATTCCCGTTTCCAACGAAGGCCTGAAAGGACTCCAAATATCCACTTGCAGATTCTGCAAAAACACAGTTTCAAAACTGCTCTATCAAAAGGAAGGCTTATCTCTCCGAGTTGAATGCACACATCATAAAGAGGTTTCTGAGAATGCTTCTGCCTGGTTTATAAGTGAAGATATTTCCTTTTCCACCATAGGCCTCAAAGCGCTCCAAATGAACACTTGCAGATTCTACAAAAAGAGTGTTTCAAAACAGCTCTTTCAAAGGAAGTGTTCAACTCTGTGAGTTGGATTCATACTACACAAAGCAGTTTCACAGAACGCTTCTGTTTAGTTTTTATGGGAAGATATTCCCGTTTCCAACGAAGGCCTGAAAGGGCTCCAAATATCCACTTGCAAATTCTGCAAAAATAGAGTTTCAAAGCTGCTCTGTCAAAAGGAAGGCTTATCTCTCTGAGTTGAATGCAGACATCATAAAGAGGTTTCTGAGAATGCTTCTGCCTGGTTTATATGTGAAGATATTTCCTTTTCCACCATAGGCCTCAAGGCGCTTCAAATGAACACTTGCAGATTCTACAAAAAGAGTGTTTCATAACTGCTCTAGCAAACGAAAGGTTCAACTCTGTGAGTTGAACACACACATCACAAAGCAGTTTCTGAGAATGCTTCTGTCCAGTTTTTATTGGAAGATATTCCCGCTTCTAACAAAGGCCTGAAAGAGCTCCAAATATCCACTTGTAGATGCTGCAAAAAGACTCTTTCCAAACTGCTCCATGAAAAGGAAGGTTCAACTCTGTGAGTTGAATGCACACATCATAAAGAAGTTTCAAAGAATGCTTCTGTCTAGGTTTTATGTGAAGATATTTCCTTTTCCACCATAGGCCTCAAAGCGCTCCAAATGAACACTTGCAGATTCTACAAAAAGAGTGTTTCAAAACTGCTCTTTCAAAAGAAGTGTTCAACTCTGTGAGTTGGATTCATACTTCACAAAGCAGTTTCACAGAACGCTTCTGTTTAGTTTTTAGGGGAAGATATTCCCGTTTCCAACGAAGGCCTGAAAGGGCTCCAAATAACCACTTGCAGATTCTGCAGAAACACAGTTTCAAAACTGCTCTATCAAAAGGAAGGCTTATCTCTCCGAGCTGAATGCACACATCATAAAGAGGTTTCTGAGAATGCTTCTCCCTGGTTTATAAGTGAAGATATTTCCTTTTCCACTGTAGGCCTCAAAGCGCTCCAAATGAACACTTGCAGATTCTACAAAAAGAGTGTTTCAAAACAGCTCTTTCAAAGGAAGTGTTCAACTCTGTGAGTTGGATTCATACTACACAAAGCAGTTTCACAGAACGCTTCTCTTTAGTTTTTATGGGAAGATATTCCCGTTTCCAACGAAGGCCTGAAAGGGCTCCAAATATCCACTTGCAGATTCTGCAAAAATAGAGTTTCAAAACTGCTCTGTTAAAAGGAAGGCTTATCTCTCTGAGTTGAATGCAGACATCATAAAGAGGTTTCTGAGAATGCTTCTGCCTGGTTTATATGTGAAGATATTTCCTTTTCCACCATAGGCCTCAAAGCGCTCCAAATGAACACTTGCAGATTCTACAAAAGGAGTGTTTCATAACTGCTCTAGCAAAGGAAAGGTTCAACTCTGTGAGTTGAACACACACATCACAAAGCAGTTTCTGAGAATGCTTCTGTCCAGTTTTTATTGGAAGATATTCCCGCTTCTAACAAAGGCCTGAAAGAGCTCCAAATATCCACTTGCAGATGCTGCAAAAAGACTCTTTCCAAACTGCTCCATGAAAAGGAAGGTTCAACTCTGTGAGATGAATGCACACAACTTAAAGAAGTTTCAAATAATGCTTCTGTCTAGGTTTTATGTGAAGATATTTCCTTTTCCACCATAGGCCTCAAAGCGCTCCAAATGAACACCTGCAGATTCTACAAAAAGAGTGTTTCAAAACTGCTCTTTCAAAAGAAGTGTTCAACTCTGTGAGTTGGATTCATACTTCACAAAGCAGTTTCACAGAACGCTTCTGTTTAGTATTTATGGGAAGATATTCCCGTTTCCAACGAAGGCCTGAAAGGACTCCAAATATCCACTTGCAGATTCTGCAAAAACACAGTTTCAAAACTGCTCTATCAAAAGGAAGGCTTATCTCTCCGAGTTGAATGCACACATCATAAAGAGGTTTCTGAGAATGCTTCTGCCTGGTTTATAAGTGAAGATATTTCCTTTTCCACCATAGGCCTCAAAGCGCTCCAAATGAACACTTGCAGATTCTACAAAAAGAGTGTTTCAAAACAGCTCTTTCAAAGGAAGTGTTCAACTCTGTGAGTTGGATTCATACTACACAAAGCAGTTTCACAGAACGCTTCTGTTTAGTTTTTATGGGAAGATATTCCCGTTTCCAACGAAGGCCTGAAAGGGCTCCAAATATCCACTTGCAAATTCTGCAAAAATAGAGTTTCAAAACTGCTCTGTCAAAAGGAAGGCTTATCTCTCTGAGTTGAATGCAGACATCATAAAGAGGTTTCTGAGAATGCTTCTGCCTGGTTTATATGTGAAGATATTTCCTTTTCCACCATAGGCCTCAAGGCGCTCCAAATGAACACTTGCAGATTCTACAAAAAGAGTGTTTCATAACTGCTCTAGCAAAGGAAAGGTTCAACTCTGTGAGTTGAACACACACATCACAAAGCAGTTTCTGAGAATGCTTCTGTCCAGTTTTTATTGGAAGATATTCCCGCTTCTAACAAAGGCCTGAAAGAGCTCCAAATATCCACTTGTAGATGCTGCAAAAAGACTCTTTCCAAACTGCTCCATGAAAAGGAAGGTTCAACTCTGTGAGTTGAATGCACACATCATAAAGAAGTTTCAAAGAATGCTTCTGTCTAGGTTTTATGTGAAGATATTTCCTTTTCCACCATAGGCCTCAAAGCGCTCCAAATGAACACTTGCAGATTCTACAAAAAGAGTGTTTCAAAACTGCTCTTTCAAAAGAAGTGTTCAACTCTGTGAGTTGGATTCACACTTCACAAAGCAGTTTCACAGAACGCTTCTGTTTAGTTTTTATGGGAAGATATTCCCGTTTCCAACGAAGGCCTGAAAGGGCTCCAAATAATCACTTGCAGATTCTGCAGAAACACAGTTTCAAAACTGCTCTATCAAAAGGAAGGCTTATCTCTCCGAGCTGAATGCACACATCATAAAGTGGTTTCTGAGAATGCTTCTCGCTGGTTTATAAGTGAAGATATTTCCTTTTCCACTATAGGCCTCAAAGCGCTCCAAATGAACACTTGCAGATTCTACAAAAAGAGTGTTTCAAAACAGATCTTTCAAAGGAAGTGTTCAACTCTGTGAGTTGGATTCATACTACACAAAGCAGTTTCACAGAACGCTTCTCTTTAGTTTTTATGGGAAGATATTCCCGTTTCCAACGAAGGCCTGAAAGGGCTCCAAATATCCACTTGCAGATTCTGCAAAAATAGAGTTTCAAAACTGCTCTGTTAAAAGGAAGGCTTATCTCTCTGAGTTGAATGCAGACATCATAAAGAGGTTTCTGAGAATGCTTCTGCCTGGTTTATATGTGAAGATATTTCCTTTTCCACCATAGGCCTCAAAGCGCTCCAAATGAACACTTGCAGATTCTACAAAAGGAGTGTTTCATAACTGCTCTAGCAAAGGAAAGGTTCAACTCTGTGAGTTGAACACACACATCACAAAGCAGTTTCTGAGAATGCTTCTGTCCAGTTTTTATTGGAAGATATTCCCGCTTCTAACAAAGGCCTGAAAGAGCTCCAAATATCCACTTGCAGATGCTGCAAAAAGACTCTTTCCAAACTGCTCCATGAAAAGGAAGGTTCAACTCTGTGAGATGAATGCACACATCATAAAGAAGTTTCAAAGAATGCTTCTGTCTAGGTTTTATGTGAAGATATTTCCTTTTCCACCATAGGCCTCAAAGCGCTCCAAATGAACACTTGCAGATTCTACAAAAAGAGTGTTTCAAAACTGCTCTTTCAAAAGAAGTGTTCAACTCTGTGAGTTGGATTCATACTTCACAAAGCAGTTTCACAAAACGCTTCTGTTTAGTATTTATGGGAAGATATTCCCGTTTCCAACGAAGGCCTGAAAGGACTCCAAATATCCACTTGCAGATTCTGCAAAAACACAGTTTCAAAACTGCTCTATCAAAAGGAAGGCTTATCTCTCCGAGTTGAATGCACACATCATAAAGAGGTTTCTGAGAATGCTTCTGCCTGGTTTATAAGTGAAGATATTTCCTTTTCCACCATAGGCCTCAAAGCGCTCCAAATGAACACTTGCAGATTCTACAAAAAGAGTGTTTCAAAACAGCTCTTTCAAAGGAAGTGTTCAACTCTGTGAGTTGGATTCATACTACACAAAGCAGTTTCACGGAACGCTTCTGTTTAGTTTTTATGGGAAGATATTCCCGTTTCCAACGAAGGCCTGAAAGGGCTCCAAATATCCACTTGCAAATTCTGCAAAAATAGAGTTTCAAAACTGCTCTATCAAAAGGAAGGCTTATCTCTCTGAGTTGAATGCAGACATCATAAAGAGGTTTCTGAGAATGCTTCTGCCTGGTTTATATGTGAAGATATTTCCTTTTCCACCATAGGCCTCAAGGCGCTCCAAATGAACACTAGCAGATTCTACAAAAAGAGTGTTTCATAACTGCTCTAGCAAAGGAAATGTTCAACTCTGTGAGTTGAACACACACATCACAAAGCAGTTTCTGAGAATGCTTCTGTCCAGTTTTTATGGGAAGATATTCCCGCTTCTAACAAAGGCCTGAAAGAGCTCCAAATATCCACTTGTAGATGCTGCAAAAAGACTCTTTCCAAACTGCTCCATGAAAAGGAAGGTTCAACTCTGTGAGTTGAATGCACACATCATAAAGAAGTTTGAAAGAATGCTTCTGTCTAGGTTTTATGTGAAGATATTTCCTTTTCCACCATAGGCCTCAAAGAGCTCCAAATGAACACTTGCAGATTCTACAAAAAGAGTGTTTCAAAACTGCTCTTTCAAAAGAAGTGTTCAACTCTGTGAGTTGGATTCATACTCCACAAAGCAGTTTCACAGAACGCTTCTGTTTAGTCTTTATGGGAAGATATTCCCGTTTCCAACGAAGGCCTGAAAGGGCTCCAAATAACCACTTGCAGATTCTGCAGAAACACAGTTTCAAAACTGCTCTATCAAAAGGAAGGCTTATCTCTCCGAGCTGAATGCACACATCATAAAGAGGTTTCTGAGAATGCTTCTCCCTGGTTTATAAGTGAAGATATTTCCTTTTCCACTATAGGTCTCAAAGCGCTCCAAATGAACACTTGCAGATTCTACAAAAAGAGTGTTTCAAAACAGCTCTTTCAAAGGAAGTGTTCAACTCTGTGAGTTGGATTCATACTACACAAAGCAGTTTCACAGAACGCTTCTCTTTAGTTTTTATGGGAAGATATTCCCGTTTCCAACGAAGGCCTGAAAGGGCTCCAAATATCCACTTGCAGATTCTGCAAAAACACAGTTTCAAAACTGCTCTATCAAAAGGAAGGCTTATCTCTCCGAGTTGAATGCACACATCATAAAGAGGTTTCTGAGAATGCTTCTGCCTGGTTTATAAGTGAAGATATTTCCTTTTCCACCATAGGCCTCAAGGCGCTCCAAATGAACACTTGCAGATTCTACAAAAAGAGTGTTTCATAACTGCTCTAGCAAAGGAAAGGTTCAACTCTGTGAGTTGAACACACACATCACAAAGCAGTTTCTGAGAATGCTTCTGTCCAGTTTTTATTGGAAGATATTCCCGCTTCTAACAAAGGCCTGAAAGAGCTCCAAATATCCACTTGTAGATGCTGCAAAAAGACTCTTTCCAAACTGCTCCATGAAAAGGAAGGTTCAACTCTGTGAGTTGAATGCACACATCATAAAGAAGTTTCAAAGAATGCTTCTGTCTAGGTTTTATGTGAAGATATTTCCTTTTCCACCATAGGCCTCAAAGCGCTCCAAATGAACACTTGCAGATTCTACAAAAAGAGTGTTTCAAAACTGCTCTTTCAAAAGAAGTGTTCAACTCTGTGAGTTGGATTCATACTTCACGACGCAGTTTCACAGAACGCTTCTGTTTAGTTTTTATGGGAAGATATTCCCGTTTCCAACGAAGGCCTGAAAGGGCTCCAAATAACCACTTGCAGATTCTGCAGAAACACAGTTTCAAAACTGCTCTATCAAAAGGAAGGCTTATCTCTCCGAGCTGAATGCACACATCATAAAGAGGTTTCTGAGAATGCTTCTCCCTGGTTTATAAGTGAAGATATTTCCTTTTCCACTATAGGCCTCAAAGCGCTCCAAATGAACACTTGCAGATTCTACAAAAAGAGTGTTTCAAAACAGCTCTTTCAAAGGAAGTGTTCAACTCTGTGAGTTGGATTCATACTACACAAAGCAGTTTCACAGAACGCTTCTCTTTAGTTTTTATGGGAAGATATTCCCGTTTCCAACGAAGGCCTGAAAGGGCTCCAAATATCCACTTGCAGATTCTGCAAAAATAGAGTTTCAAAACTGCTCTGTTAAAAGGAAGGCTTATCTCTCTGAGTTGAATGCAGACATCATAAAGAGGTTTCTGAGAATGCTTCTGCCTGGTTTATATGTGAAGATATTTCCTTTTCCACCATAGGCCTCAAAGCGCTCCAAATGAACACTTGCAGATTCTACAAAAGGAGTGTTTCATAACTACTCTAGCAAAGGAAAGGTTCAACTCTGTGAGTTGAACACACACATCACAAAGCAGTTTCTGAGAATGCTTCTGTCCAGTTTTTATTGGAAGATATTCCCGCTTCTAACAAAGGCCTGAAAGAGCTCCAAATATCCACTTGCAGATGCTGCAAAAAGACTCTTTCCAAACTGCTCCATGAAAAGGAAGGTTCAACTCTGTGAGTTGAATGCACACATCATAAAGAAGTTTCAAAGAATGCTTCTGTCTAGGTTTTATGTGAAGATATTTCCTTTTCCACCATAGGCCTCAAAGCGCTCCAAATGAACACTTGCAGATAATACAAAAAGAGTGTTTCAAAACTGCTCTTTCAAAAGAAGTGTTCAACTCTGTGAGTTGGATTCATACTTCACAAAGCAGTTTCACAGAACGCTTCTGTTTAGTATTTATGGGAAGATATTCCCGTTTCCAACGAAGGCCTGAAAGGACTCCAAATATCCACTTGCAGATTCTGCAGAAACACAGTTTCAAAACTGCTCTATCAAAAGGAAGGCTTATCTCTCCGAGCTGAATGCACACATCATAAAGAGGTTTCTGAGAATGCTTCTCCCTGGTTTATAAGTGAAGATATTTCCTTTTCAACTATAGGCCTCAAAGCGCTCCAAATGAACACTTGCAGATTCTACAAAAAGAGTGTTTCAAAACAGCTCTTTCAAAGGAAGTGTTCAACTCTGTGAGTTGGATTCATACTACACAAAGCAGTTTCACAGAACGCTTCTCTTTAGTTTTTATGGGAAGATATTCCCGTTTCCAACGAAGGCCTGAAAGGGCTCCAAATATCCACTTGCAGATTCTGCAAAAATAGAGTTTCAAAACTGCTCTGTTAAAAGGAAGGCTTATCTCTCTGAGTTGAATGCAGATATCATAAAGAGGTTTCTGAGAATGCTTCTGCCTGGTTTATATGTGAAGATATTTCCTTTTCCACCATAGGCCTCAAAGCGCTCCAAATGAACACTTGCAGATTCTACAAAAGGAGTGTTTCATAACTGCTCTAGCAAAGGAAAGGTTCAACTCTGTGAGTTGAACACACACATCACAAAGCAGTTTCTGAGAATGCTTCTGTCCAGTTTTTATTGGAAGATATTCCCGCTTCTAACAAAGGCCTGAAAGAGCTCCAAATATCCACTTGCAGATGCTGCAAAAAGACTCTTTCCAAACTGCTCCATGAAAAGGAAGGTTCAACTCTGTGAGATGAATGCACACATCATAAAGAAGTTTCAAAGAATGCTTCTGTCTAGGTTTTATGTGAAGATATTTCCTTTTCCACCATAGGCCTCAAAGCGCTCCAAATGAACACTTGCAGATTCTACAAAAAGAGTGTTTCAAAACTGCTCTTTCAAAAGAAGTGTTCAACTCTGTGAGTTGGATTCATACTTCACAAAGCAGTTTCACAGAACGCTTCTGTTTAGTATTTATGGGAAGATATTCCCGTTTCCAACGAAGGCCTGAAAGGACTCCAAATATCCACTTGCAGATTCTGCAGAAACACAGTTTCAAAACTGCTCTATCAAAAGGAAGGCTTATCTCTCCGAGTTGAATGCACACATCATAAAGAGGTTTCTGAGAATGCTTCTGCCTGGTTTATAAGTGAAGATATTTCCTTTTCCACCATAGGCCTCAAAGCGCTCCAAATGAACACTTGCAGATTCTACAAAAAGAGTGTTTCAAAACAGCTCTTTCAAAGGAAGTGTTCAACTCTGTGAGTTGGATTCATACTACACAAAGCAGTTTCACAGAACGCTTCTGTTTAGTTTTTATGGGAAGATATTCCCGTTTCCAACGAAGGCCTGAAAGGGCTCCAAATATCCACTTGCAAATTCTGCAAAAATAGAGTTTCAAAACTGCTCTATCAAAAGGAAGGCTTATCTCTCTGAGTTGAATGCAGACATCATAAAGAGGTTTCTGAGAATGCTTCTGCCTGGTTTATATGTGAAGATATTTCCTTTTCCACCATAGGCCTCAAGGCGCTCCAAATGAACACTAGCAGATTCTACAAAAAGAGTGTTTCATAACTGCTCTAGCAAAGGAAATGTTCAACTCTGTGAGTTGAACACACACATCACAAAGCAGTTTCTGAGAATGCTTCTGTCCAGTTTTTATGGGAAGATATTCCCGCTTCTAACAAAGGCCTGAAAGAGCTCCAAATATCCACTTGTAGATGCTGCAAAAAGACTCTTTCCAAACTGCTCCATGAAAAGGAAGGTTCAACTCTGTGAGTTGAATGCACACATCATAAAGAAGTTTGAAAGAATGCTTCTGTCTAGGTTTTATGTGAAGATATTTCCTTTTCCACCATAGGCCTCAAAGAGCTCCAAATGAACACTTGCAGATTCTACAAAAAGAGTGTTTCAAAACTGCTCTTTCAAAAGAAGTGTTCAACTCTGTGAGTTGGATTCATACTCCACAAAGCAGTTTCACAGAACGCTTCTGTTTAGTTTTTATGGGAAGATATTCCCGTTTCCAACGAAGGCCTGAAAGGGCTGCAAATAACCACTTGCAGATTCTGCAGAAACACAGTTTCAAAACTGCTCTATCAAAAGGAAGGCTTATCTCTCCGAGCTGAATGCACACATCATAAAGAGGTTTCTGAGAATGCTTCTCCCTGGTTTATAAGTGAAGATATTTCCTTTTCCACTATAGGTCTCAAAGCGCTCCAAATGAACACTTGCAGATACTACAAAAAGAGTGTTTCAAAACAGCTCTTTCAAAGGAAGTGTTCAACTCTGTGAGTTGGATTCATACTACACAAAGCAGTTTCACAGAACGCTTCTCTTTAGTTTTTATGGGAAGATACTCCCGTTTCCAACGAAGGCCTGAAAGGGCTCCAAATATCCACTTGCAGATTCTGCAAAAACACAGTTTCAAAACTGCTTTATCAAAAGGAAGGCTTATCTCTCCGAGTTGAATGCACACATCATGAAGAGGTTTCTGAGAATGCTTCTGCCTGGTTTATAAGTGAAGATATTTCCTTTTCCACCATAGGCCTCAAGGCGCTCCAAATGAACACTTGCAGATTCTACAAAAAGAGGGTTTCATAACTGCTCTAGCAAAGGAAAGGTTCAACTCTGTGAGTTGAACACACACATCACAAAGCAGTTTCTGAGAATGCTTCTGTCCAGTTTTTATTGGAAGATATTCCCGCTTCTAACAAAGGCCTGAAAGAGCTCCAAATATCCACTTGTAGATGCTGCAAAAAGACTCTTTCCAAACTGCTCCATGAAAAGGAAGGTTCAACTCTGTGAGTTGAATGCACACATCATAAAGAAGTTTCAAAGAATGCTTCTGTCTAGGTTTTATGTGAAGATATTTCCTTTTCCACCATAGGCCTCAAAGCGCTCCAAATGAACACTTGCAGATTCTACAAAAAGAGTGTTTCAAAACTGCTCTTTCAAAAGAAGTGTTCAACACTGTGAGTTGGATTCATACTTCACGAAGCAGTTTCACAGAACGCTTCTGTTTAGTTTTTATGGGAAGATATTCCCGTTTCCAACGAAGGCCTGAAAGGGCTCCAAATAACCACTTGCAGATTCTGCAGAAACACAGTTTCAAAACTGCTCTATCAAAAGGAAGGCTTATCTCTCCGAGCTGAATGCACACATCATAAAGAGGTTTCTGAGAATGCTTCTCCCTGGTTTATAAGTGAAGATATTTCCTTTTCCACTATAGGCCTCAAAGCGCTCCAAATGAACACTTGCAGATTCTACAAAAAGAGTGTTTCAAAACAGCTCTTTCAAAGGAAGTGTTCAACTCTGTGAGTTGGATTCATACTACACAAAGCAGTTTCACAGAACGCTTCTCTTTAGTTTTTATGGGAAGATATTCCCGTTTCCAACGAAGGCCTGAAAGGGCTCCAAATATCCACTTGCAGATTCTGCAAAAATAGAGTTTCAAAACTGCTCTGTTAAAAGGAAGGCTTATCTCTCTGAGTTGAATGCAGACATCATAAAGAGGTTTCTGAGAATGCTTCTGCCTGGTTTATATGTGAAGATATTTCCTTTTCCACCATAGGCCTCAAAGCGCTCCAAATGAACACTTGCAGATTCTACAAAAGGAGTGTTTCATAACTACTCTAGCAAAGGAAAGGTTCAACTCTGTGAGTTGAACACACACATCACAAAGCAGTTTCTGAGAATGCTTCTGTCCAGTTTTTATTGGAAGATATTCCCGCTTCTAACAAAGGCCTGAAAGAGCTCCAAATATCCACTTGCAGATGCTGCAAAAAGACTCTTTCCAAACTGCTCCATGAAAAGGAAGGTTCAACTCTGTGAGTTGAATGCACACATCATAAAGAAGTTTCAAAGAATGCTTCTGTCTAGGTTTTATGTGAAGATATTTCCTTTTCCACCATAGGCCTCAAAGCGCTCCAAATGAACACTTGCAGATTCTACAAAAAGAGTGTTTCAAAACTGCTCTTTCAAAAGAAGTGTTCAACTCTGTGAGTTGGATTCATACTTCACAAAGCAGTTTCACAGAACGCTTCTGTTTAGTATTTATGGGAAGATATTCCCGTTTCCAACGAAGGCCTGAAAGGACTCCAAATATCCAGTTGCAGATTCTGCAGAAACACAGTTTCAAAACTCCTCTATCAAAAGGAAGGCTTATCTCTCCGAGCTGAATGCACACATCATAAAGAGGTTTCTGAGAATGCTTCTCCCTGGTTTATAAGTGAAGATATTTCCTTTTCAACTATAGGCCTCAAAGCGCTCCAAATGAACACTTGCAGATTCTACAAAAAGAGTGTTTCAAAACAGCTCTTTCAAAGGAAGTGTTCAACTCTGTGAGTTGGATTCATACTACACAAAGCAGTTTCACAGAACGCTTCTCTTTAGTTTTTATGGGAAGACATTCCGGTTTCCAACGAAGGCCTGAAAGGGCTCCAAATATCCACTTGCAGATTCTGCAAAAATAGAGTTTCAAAGCTGCTCTGTTAAAAGGAAGGCTTATCTCTCTGAGTTGAATGCAGACATCATAAAGAGGTTTCTGAGAATGCTTCTGCCTGGTTTATATGTGAAGATATTTCCTTTTCCACCATAGGCCTCAAAGCGCTCCAAATGAACACTTGCAGATTCTACAAAAGGAGTGTTTCATAACTGCTCTAGCAAAGGAAAGGTTCAACTCTGTGAGTTGAACACACACATCACAAAGCAGTTTCTGAGAATGCTTCTGTCCAGTTTTTATTGGAAGATATTCCCGCTTCTAACAAAGGCCTGAAAGAGCTCCAAATATCCACTTGCAGATGCTGCAAAAAGACTCTTTCCAAACTGCTCCATGAAAAGGAAGGTTCAACTCTGTGAGATGAATGCACACATCATAAAGAAGTTTCAAAGAATGCTTCTGTCTAGGTTTTATGTGAAGATATTTCCTTTTCCACCATAGGCCTCAAAGCGCTCCAAATGAACACTTGCAGATTCTACAAAAAGAGTGTTTCAAAACTGCTGTTTCAAAAGAAGTGTTCAACTCTGTGAGTTGGATTCATACTTCACAAAGCAGTTTCACAGAACGCTTCTGTTTAGTATTTATGGGAAGATATTCCCGTTTCCAACGAAGGCCTGAAAGGACTCCAAATATCCACTTGCAGATTCTGCAGAAACACAGTTTCAAAACTGCTCTATCAAAAGGAAGGCTTATCTCTCCGAGCTGAATGCACACATCATAAAGTGGTTTCTGAGAATGCTTCTCGCTGGTTTATAAGTGAAGATATTTCCTTTTCCACTATAGGCCTCAAAGCGCTCCAAATGAACACTTGCAGATTCTACAAAAAGAGTGTTTCAAAACAGCTCTTTCAAAGGAAGTGTTCAACTCTGTGAGTTGGATTCATACTACACAAAGCAGTTTCACAGAACGCTTCTCTTTAGTTTTTATTGGAAGATATTCCCGTTTCCAACGAAGGCCTGAAAGGGCTCCAAATATCCACTTGCAGATTCTGCAAAAATAGAGTTTCAAAACTGCTCTGTTAAAAGGAAGGCTTATCTCTCTGAGTTGAATGCAGACATCATAAAGAGGTTTCTGAGAATGCTTCTGCCTGGTTTATATGTGAAGATATTTCCTTTTCCACCATAGGCCTCAAAGCGCTCCAAATGAACACTTGCAGATTCTACAAAAGGAGTGTTTCATAACTGCTCTAGCAAAGGAAAGGTTCAACTCTGTGAGTTGAACACACACATCACAAAGCAGTTTCTGAGAATGCTTCTGTCCAGTTTTTATTGGAAGATATTCCCGCTTCTAACAAAGGCCTGAAAGAGCTCCAATTATCCACTTGCAGATGCTGTAAAAAGACTCTTTCCAAACTGCTCCATGAAAAGGAAGGTTCAGCTCTGTGAGATGAATGCACACATCATAAAGAAGTTTCAAAGAATGCTTCTGTCTAGGTTTTATGTGAAGATATTTCCTTTTCCACCATAGGCCTCAAAGCGCTCCAAATGAACACTTGCAGATTCTACAAAAAGAGTGTTTCAAAACTGCTCTTTCAAAAGAAGTGTTCAACTCTGTGAGTTGGATTCATACTTCACAAAGCAGTTTCACAGAACGCTTCTGTTTAGTATTTATGGGAAGATATTCCCGTTTCCAACGAAGGCCTGAAAGGACTCCAAATATCCACTTGCAGATTCTGCAGAAACACAGTTTCAAAACTGCTCTATCAAAAGGAAGGCTTATCTCTCCGAGTTGAATGCACACATCATAAAGAGGTTTCTGAGAATGCTTCTGCCTGGTTTATAAGTGAAGATATTTCCTTTTCCACCATAGGCCTCAAAGCGCTCCAAATGAACACTTGCAGATTCTACAAAAAGAGTGTTTCAAAACAGCTCTTTCAAAGGAAGTGTTCAACTCTGTGAGTTGGATTCATACTACACAAAGCAGTTTCACAGAACGCTTCTGTTTAGTTTTTATGGGAAGATATTCCCGTTTCCAACGAAGGCCTGAAAGGGCTCCAAATATCCACTTGCAAATTCTGCAAAAATAGAGTTTCAAAACTGCTCTATCAAAAGGAAGGCTTATCTCTCTGAGTTGAATGCAGACATCATAAAGAGGTTTCTGAGAATGCTTCTGCCTGGTTTATATGTGAAGATATTTCCTTTTCCACCATAGGCCTCAAGGCGCTCCAAATGAACACTAGCAGATTCTACAAAAAGAGTGTTTCATAACTGCTCTAGCAAAGGAAATGTTCAACTCTGTGAGTTGAACACACACATCACAAAGCAGTTTCTGAGAATGCTTCTGTCCAGTTTTTATGGGAAGATATTCCCGCTTCTAACAAAGGCCTGAAAGAGCTCCAAATATCCACTTGTAGATGCTGCAAAAAGACTCTTTCCAAACTGCTCCATGAAAAGGAAGGTTCAACTCTGTGAGTTGAATGCACACATCATAAAGAAGTTTGAAAGAATGCTTCTGTCTAGGTTTTATGTGAAGATATTTCCTTTTCCACCATAGGCCTCAAAGAGCTCCAAATGAACACTTGCAGATTCTACAAAAAGAGTGTTTCAAAACTGCTCTTTCAAAAGAAGTGTTCAACTCTGTGAGTTGGATTCATACTCCACAAAGCAGTTTCACAGAACGCTTCTGTTTAGTTTTTATGGGAAGATATTCCCGTTTCCAACGAAGGCCTGAAAGGGCTCCAAATAACCACTTGCAGATTCTGCAGAAACACAGTTTCAAAACTGCTCTATCAAAAGGAAGGCTTATCTCTCCGAGCTGAATGCACACATCATAAAGAGGTTTCTGAGAATGCTTCTCCCTGGTTTATAAGTGAAGATATTTCCTTTTCCACGATAGGTCTCAAAGCGCTCCAAATGAACACTTGCAGATTCTACAAAAAGAGTGTTTCAAAACAGCTCTTTCAAAGGAAGTGTTCAACTCTGTGAGTTGGATTCATACTACACAAAGCAGTTTCACAGAACGCTTCTCTTTAGTTTTTATGGGAAGATACTCCCGTTTCCAACGAAGGCCTGAAAGGGCTCCAAATATCCACTTGCAGATTCTGCAAAAACACAGTTTCAAAACTGCTTTATCAAAAGGAAGGCTTATCTCTCCGAGTTGAATGCACACATCATAAAGAGGTTTCTGAGAATGCTTCTGCCTGGTTTATAAGTGAAGATATTTCCTTTTCCACCATAGGCCTCAAGGCGCTCCAAATGAACACTTGCAGATTCTACAAAAAGAGGGTTTCATAACTGCTCTAGCAAAGGAAAGGTTCAACTCTGTGAGTTGAACACACACATCACAAAGCAGTTTCTGAGAATGCTTCTGTCCAGTTTTTATTGGAAGATATTCCCGCTTCTAACAAAGGCCTGAAAGAGCTCCAAATATCCACTTGTAGATGCTGCAAAAAGACTCTTTCCAAACTGCTCCATGAAAAGGAAGGTTCAACTCTGTGAGTTGAATGCACACATCATAAAGAAGTTTCAAAGAATGCTTCTGTCTAGGTTTTATGTGAAGATATTTCCTTTTCCACCATAGGCCTCAAAGCGCTCCAAATGAACACTTGCAGATTCTACAAAAAGAGTGTTTCAAAACTGCTCTTTCAAAAGAAGTGTTCAACACTGTGAGTTGGATTCATACTTCACGAAGCAGTTTCACAGAACGCTTCTGTTTAGTTTTTATGGGAAGATATTCCCGTTTCCAACGAAGGCCTGAAAGGGCTCCAAATAACCACTTGCAGATTCTGCAGAAACACAGTTTCAAAACTGCTCTATCAAAAGGAAGGCTTATCTCTCCGAGCTGAATGCACACATCATAAAGAGGTTTCTGAGAATGCTTCTCCCTGGTTTATAAGTGAAGATATTTCCTTTTCCACTATAGGCCTCAAAGCGCTCCAAATGAACACTTGCAGATTCTACAAAAAGAGTGTTTCAAAACAGCTCTTTCAAAGGAAGTGTTCAACTCTGTGAGTTGGATTCATACTACACAAAGCAGTTTCACAGAACGCTTCTCTTTAGTTTTTATGGGAAGATATTCCCGTTTCCAACGAAGGCCTGAAAGGGCTCCAAATATCCACTTGCAGATTCTGCAAAAATAGAGTTTCAAAACTGCTCTGTTAAAAGGAAGGCTTATCTCTCTGAGTTGAATGCAGACATCATAAAGAGGTTTCTGAGAATGCTTCTGCCTGGTTTATATGTGAAGATATTTCCTTTTCCACCATAGGCCTCAAAGCGCTCCAAATGAACACTTGCAGATTCTACAAAAGGAGTGTTTCATAACTACTCTAGCAAAGGAAAGGTTCAACTCTGTGAGTTGAACACACACATCACAAAGCAGTTTCTGAGAATGCTTCTGTCCAGTTTTTATTGGAAGATATTCCCGCTTCTAACAAAGGCCTGAAAGAGCTCCAAATATCCACTTGCAGATGCTGCAAAAAGACTCTTTCCAAACTGCTCCATGAAAAGGAAGGTTCAACTCTGTGAGTTGAATGCACACATCATAAAGAAGTTTCAAAGAATGCTTCTGTCTAGGTTTTATGTGAAGATATTTCCTTTTCCACCATAGGCCTCAAAGCGCTCCAAATGAACACTTGCAGATTCTACAAAAAGAGTGTTTCAAAACTGCTCTTTCAAAAGAAGTGTTCAACTCTGTGAGTTGGATTCATACTTCACAAAGCAGTTTCACAGAACGCTTCTGTTTAGTATTTATGGGAAGATATTCCCGTTTCCAACGAAGGCCTGAAAGGACTCCAAATATCCACTTGCAGATTCTGCAGAAACACAGTTTCAAAACTGCTCTATCAAAAGGAAGGCTTATCTCTCCGAGCTGAATGCACACATCATAAAGAGGTTTCTGAGAATGCTTCTCCCTGGTTTATAAGTGAAGATATTTCCTTTTCAACTATAGGCCTCAAAGCGCTCCAAATGAACACTTGCAGATTCTACAAAAAGAGTGTTTCAAAACAGCTCTTTCAAAGGAAGTGTTCAACTCTGTGAGTTGGATTCATACTACACAAAGCAGTTTCACAGAACGCTTCTCTTTAGTTTTTATGGGAAGACATTCCGGTTTCCAACGAAGGCCTGAAAGGGCTCCAAATATCCACTTGCAGATTCTGCAAAAATAGAGTTTCAAAGCTGCTCTGTTAAAAGGAAGGCTTATCTCTCTGAGTTGAATGCAGACATCATAAAGAGGTTTCTGAGAATGCTTCTGCCTGGTTTATATGTGAAGATATTTCCTTTTCCACCATAGGCCTCAAAGCGCTCCAAATGAACACTTGCAGATTCTACAAAAAGAGTGTTTCATAACTGCTCTAGCAAAGGAAAGGTTCAACTCTGTGAGTTGAACACACACATCACAAAGCAGTTTCTGAGAATGCTTCTGTCCAGTTTTTATTGGAAGATATTCCCGCTTCTAACAAAGGCCTGAAAGAGCTCCAAATATCCACTTGTAGATGCTGCAAAAAGACTCTTTCCAAACTGCTCCATGAAAAGGAAGGTTCAACTCTGTGAGTTGAATGCACACATCATAAAGAAGTTTCAAAGAATGCTTCTGTCTAGGTTTTATGTGAAGATATTTCCTTTTCCACCATAGGCCTCAAAGCGCTCCAAATGAACACTTGCAGATTCTACAAAAAGAGTGTTTCATAACTGCTCTAGCAAAGGAAAGGTTCAACTCTGTGAGTTGAACACACACATCACAAAGCAGTTTCTGAGAATGCTTCTGTCCAGTTTTTATTGGAAGATATTCCCGCTTCTAACAAAGGCCTGAAAGAGCTCCAAATATCCACTTGTAGATGCTGCAAAAAGACTCTTTCCAAACTGCTCCATGAAAAGGAAGGTTCAACTCTGTGAGTTGAATGCACACATCATAAAGAAGTTTCAAAGAATGCTTCTGTCTAGGTTTTATGTGAAGATATTTCCTTTTCCACCATAGGCCTCAAAGCGCTCCAAATGAACACTTGCAGATTCTACAAAAAGAGTGTTTCAAAACTGCTCTTTCAAAAGAAGTGTTCAACTCTGTGAGTTGGATTCACACTTCACAAAGCAGTTTCACAGAACGCTTCTGTTTAGTCTTTATGGGAAGATATTCCCGTTTCCAACGAAGGCCTGAAAGGGCTCCAGATAACCACTTGCAGATTCTGCAGAAACACAGTTTCAAAACTGCTCTATCAAAAGGAAGGCTTATCTCTCCGAGCTGAATGCACACATCATAAAGTGGTTTCTGAGAATGCTTCTCGCTGGTTTATAAGTGAAGATATTTCCTTTTCCACTATAGGCCTCAAAGCGCTCCAAATGAACACTTGCAGATTCTACAAAAAGAGTGTTTCAAAACAGCTCTTTCAAAGGAAGTGTTCAACTCTGTGAGTTGGATTCATACTACACAAAGCAGTTTCACAGAACGCTTCTCTTTAGTTTTTATGGGAAGATATTCCCGTTTCCAACGAAGGCCTGAAAGGGCTCCAAATATCCACTTGCAGATTCTGCAAAAATAGAGTTTCAAAACTGCTCTGTCAAAAGGAAGGCTTATCTCTCTGAGTTGAATGCAGACATCATAAAGAGGTTTCTGAGAATGCTTCTGCCTGGTTTATATGTGAAGATATTTCCTTTTCCACCATAGTCCTCAAGGCGCTCCAAATGAACACTTGCAGATTCTACAAAAAGAGTGTTTCATAACTGCTCTAGCAGAGGAAAGGTTCAACTCTGTGAGTTGAACACACACATCACAAAGCAGTTTCTGAGAATGCTTCTGTCCAGTTTTTATTGGAAGATATTCCCGCTTCTAACAAAGGCCTGAAAGAGCTCCAAATATCCACTTGTAGATGCTGCAAAAAGACTCTTTCCAAACTGCTCCATGAAAAGGAAGGTTCAACTCTGTGAGTTGAATGCACACATCATAAAGAAGTTTCAAAGAATGCTTCTGTCTAGGTTTTATGTGAAGATATTTCCTTTTCCACCATAGGCCTCAAAGCGCTCCAAATGAACACTTGCA
This sequence comes from Pongo pygmaeus, assembly GCF_028885625.2. Taxonomy (NCBI): domain Eukaryota; kingdom Metazoa; phylum Chordata; class Mammalia; order Primates; family Hominidae; genus Pongo; species Pongo pygmaeus. The sequence goes on from NC_085930.1 coordinate 26,343,075, forward strand.
GATTCTACAAAAAGAGTGTTTCAAAACTGCTCTTTCAAAAGAAGTGTTCAACTCTGTGAGTTGGATTCATACTTCACAAAGCAGTTTCACAGAACGCTTCTGTTTAGTATTTATGGGAAGATATTCCCGTTTCCAACGAAGGCCTGAAAGGACTCCAAATATCCACTTGCAGATTCTGCAAAAACACAGTTTCAAAACTGCTCTATCAAAAGGAAGGCTTATCTCTCCGAGTTGAATGCACACATCATAAAGAGGTTTCTGAGATTGCTTCTGCCTGGTTTTTATGTGAAGATATTTCCTTTTCCACCATAGGCCTCAAAGCGCTCCAAATGAACACTTGCAGATTCTACAAAAAGAGTGTTTCAAAACAGCCCTTTCAAAGGAAGTGTTCAACTCTGTGAGTTGGATTCATACTACACAAAGCAGTTTCACAGAACGCTTCTGTTTAGTTTTTATGGGAAGATATTCCCGTTTGCAACGAAGGCCTGAAAGGGCTCCAAATATCCACTTGCAAATTCTGCAAAAATAGAGTTTCAAAACTGCTCTGTCAAAAGGAAGGCTTATCTCTCTGAGTTGAATGCAGACATCATAAAGAGGTTTCTGAGAATGCTTCTGCCTGGTTTATATGTGAAGATATTTCCTTTTCCACCATAGTCCTCAAAGCGCTCCAAATGAACACTTGCAGATTCTACAAAAAGAGTGTTTCATAACTGCTCTAGCAAAGGAAAGGTTCAACTCTGTGAGTTGAACACACACATCACAAAGCAGTTTCTGAGAATGCTTCTGTCCAGTTTTTATTGGAAGATATTCCCGCTTCTAACAAAGGCCTGAAAGAGCTCCAAATATCCACTTGCAGATGCTGCAAAAAGACTCTTTCCAAACTGCTCCATGAAAAGGAAGGTTCAACTCTGTGAGATGAATGCACACATCATAAAGAAGTTTCAAAGAATGCTTCTGTCTAGGTTTTATGTGAAGATATTTCCTTTTCCACCATAGGCCTCAAAGCGCTCCAAATGAACACTTGCAGATTCTACAAAAAGAGTGTTTCAAAACTGCTCTTTCAAAAGAAGTGTTCAACTCTGTGAGTTGGATTCATACTTCACAAAGCAGTTTCACAGAACGCTTCTGTTTAGTATTTATGGGAAGATATTCCCGTTTCCAACGAAGGCCTGAAAGGACTCCAAATATCCACTTGCAGATTCTGCAGAAACACAGTTTCAAAACTGCTCTATCAAAAGGAAGGCTTATCTCTCCGAGCTGAATGCACACATCATAAAGAGGTTTCTGAGAATGCTTCTCCCTGGTTTATAAGTGAAGATATTTCCTTTTCCACTGTAGGCCTCAAAGCGCTCCAAATGAACACTTGCAGATTCTACAAAAAGAGTGTTTCAAAACAGCTCTTTCAAAGGAAGTGTTCAACTCTGTGAGTTGGATTCATACTACACAAAGCAGTTTCACAGAACGCTTCTCTTTAGTTTTTATGGGAAGATATTCCCGTTTCCAACGAAGGCCTGAAAGGGCTCCAAATATCCACTTGCAGATTCTGCAAAAATAGAGTTTCAAAACTGCTCTGTTAAAAGGAAGGCTTATCTCTCTGAGTTGAATGCAGACATCATAAAGAGGTTTCTGAGAATGCTTCTGCCTGGTTTATATGTGAAGATATTTCCTTTTCCACCATAGGCCTCAAAGCGCTCCAAATGAACACTTGCAGATTCTACAAAAGGAGTGTTTCATAACTGCTCTAGCAAAGGAAAGGTTCAACTCTGTGAGTTGAACACACACATCACAAAGCAGTTTCTGAGAATGCTTCTGTCCAGTTTTTATTGGAAGATATTCCCGCTTCTAACAAAGGCCTGAAAGAGCTCCAAATATCCACTTGTAGATGCTGCAAAAAGACTCTTTCCAAACTGCTCCATGAAAAGGAAGGTTCAACTCTGTGAGATGAATGCACACATCATAAAGAAGTTTCAAAGAATGCTTCTGTCTAGGTTTTATGTGAAGATATTTCCTTTTCCACCATAGGCCTCAAAGCGCTCCAAATGAACACTTGCAGATTCTACAAAAAGAGTGTTTCAAAACTGCTCTTTCAAAAGAAGTGTTCAACTCTGTGAGTTGGATTCATACTTCACAAAGCAGTTTCACAGAACGCTTCTGTTTAGTATTTATGGGAAGATATTCCCGTTTCCAACGAAGGCCTGAAAGGACTCCACATATCCACTTGCAGATTCTGCAGAAACACAGTTTCAAAACTGCTCTATCAAAAGGAAGGCTTATCTCTCCGAGCTGAATGCACACATCATAAAGTGGTTTCTGAGAATGCTTCTCGCTGGTTTATAAGTGAAGATATTTCCTTTTCCACTATAGGCCTCAAAGCGCTCCAAATGAACACTTGCAGATTCTACAAAAAGAGTGTTTCAAAACAGCTCTTTCAAAGGAAGTGTTCAACTCTGTGAGTTGGATTCATACTACACAAAGCAGTTTCACAGAACGCTTCTCTTTAGTTTTTATGGGAAGATATTCCCGTTTCCAACGAAGGCCTGAAAGGGCTCCAAATATCCACTTGCAGATTCTGCAAAAATAGAGTTTCAAAACTGCTCTGTCAAAAGGAAGGCTTATCTCTCTGAGTTGAATGCAGACATCATAAAGAGGTTTCTGAGAATGCTTCTGCCTGGTTTATATGTGAAGATATTTCCTTTTCCACCATAGTCCTCAAGGCGCTCCAAATGAACACTTGCAGATTCTACAAAAAGAGTGTTTCATAACTGCTCTAGCAGAGGAAAGGTTCAACTCTGTGAGTTGAACACACACATCACAAAGCAGTTTCTGAGAATGCTTCTGTCCAGTTTTTATTGGAAGATATTCCCGCTTCTAACAAAGGCCTGAAAGAGCTCCAAATATCCACTTGTAGATGCTGCAAAAAGACTCTTTCCAAACTGCTCCATCAAAAGGAAGGTTCAACTCTGTGAGTTGAATGCACACATCATAAAGAAGTTTCAAAGAATGCTTCTGTCTAGGTTTTCTGTGAAGATATTTCCTTTTCCACCATAGGCCTCAAAGCGCTCCAAATGAACACTTGCAGATTCTACAAAAAGAGTGTTTCAAAACTGCTCTTTCAAAAGAAGTGTTCAACTCTGTGAGTTGGATTCATACTTCACAAAGCAGTTTCACAGAACGCTTCTGTTTAGTATTTATGGGAAGATATTCCCGTTTCCAACGAAGGCCTGAAAGGACTCCAAATATCCACTTGCAGATTCTGCAAAAACACAGTTTCAAAACTGCTCTATCAAAAGGAAGGCTTATCTCTCCGAGTTGAATGCACACATCATAAAGAGGTTTCTGAGAATGCTTCTGCCTGGTTTATAAGTGAAGATATTTCCTTTTCCACCATAGGCCTCAAAGCGCTCCAAATGAACACTTGCAGATTCTACAAAAAGAGTGTTTCAAAACAGCCCTTTCAAAGGAAGTGTTCAACTCTGTGAGTTGGATTCATACTACACAAAGCAGTTTCACAGAACGCTTCTGTTTAGTTTTTATGGGAAGATATTCCCGTTTCCAACGAAGGCCTGAAAGGGCTCCAAATATCCACTTGCAAATTCTGCAAAAATAGAGTTTCAAAACTGCTCGTTCAAAAGGAAGGCTTATCTCTCTGAGTTGAATGCAGACATCATAAAGAGGTTTCTGAGAATGCTTCTGCCTGGTTTATATGTGAAGATATTTCCTTTTCCACCATAGGCCTCAAAGCGCTCCAAATGAACACTTGCAGATTCTACAAAAAGAGTGTTTCATAACTGCTCTAGCAAAGGAAAGGTTCAACTCTGTGAGTTGAACACACACATCACAAAGCAGTTTCTGAGAATGCTTCTGTCCAGTTTTTATTGGAAGATATTCCCGCTTCTAACAAAGGCCTGAAAGAGCTCCAAATATCCACTTGTAGATGCTGCAAAAAGACTCTTTCCAAACTGCTCCATGAAAAGGAAGGTTCAACTCTGTGAGTTGAATGCACACATCATAAAGAAGTTTCAAAGAATGCTTCTGTCTAGGTTTTATGTGAAGATATTTCCTTTTCCACCATAGGCCTCAAAGCGCTCCAAATGAACACTTGCAGATTCTACAAAAAGAGTGTTTCATAACTGCTCTAGCAAAGGAAAGGTTCAACTCTGTGAGTTGAACACACACATCACAAAGCAGTTTCTGAGAATGCTTCTGTCCAGTTTTTATTGGAAGATATTCCCGCTTCTAACAAAGGCCTGAAAGAGCTCCAAATATCCACTTGTAGATGCTGCAAAAAGACTCTTTCCAAACTGCTCCATGAAAAGGAAGGTTCAACTCTGTGAGTTGAATGCACACATCATAAAGAAGTTTCAAAGAATGCTTCTGTCTAGGTTTTATGTGAAGATATTTCCTTTTCCACCATAGGCCTCAAAGCGCTCCAAATGAACACTTGCAGATTCTACAAAAAGAGTGTTTCAAAACTGCTCTTTCAAAAGAAGTGTTCAACTCTGTGAGTTGGATTCACACTTCACAAAGCAGTTTCACAGAACGCTTCTGTTTAGTCTTTATGGGAAGATATTCCCGTTTCCAACGAAGGCCTGAAAGGGCTCCAGATAACCACTTGCAGATTCTGCAGAAACACAGTTTCAAAACTGCTCTATCAAAAGGAAGGCTTATCTCTCCGAGCTGAATGCACACATCATAAAGTGGTTTCTGAGAATGCTTCTCGCTGGTTTATAAGTGAAGATATTTCCTTTTCCACTATAGGCCTCAAAGCGCTCCAAATGAACACTTGCAGATTCTACAAAAAGAGTGTTTCAAAACAGCTCTTTCAAAGGAAGTGTTCAACTCTGTGAGTTGGATTCATACTACACAAAGCAGTTTCACAGAACGCTTCTCTTTAGTTTTTATGGGAAGATATTCCCGTTTCCAACGAAGGCCTGAAAGGGCTCCAAATATCCACTTGCAGATTCTGCAAAAATAGAGTTTCAAAACTGCTCTGTCAAAAGGAAGGCTTATCTCTCTGAGTTGAATGCAGACATCATAAAGAGGTTTCTGAGAATGCTTCTGCCTGGTTTATATGTGAAGATATTTCCTTTTCCACCATAGTCCTCAAGGCGCTCCAAATGAACACTTGCAGATTCTACAAAAAGAGTGTTTCATAACTGCTCTAGCAGAGGAAAGGTTCAACTCTGTGAGTTGAACACACACATCACAAAGCAGTTTCTGAGAATGCTTCTGTCCAGTTTTTATTGGAAGATATTCCCGCTTCTAACAAAGGCCTGAAAGAGCTCCAAATATCCACTTGTAGATGCTGCAAAAAGACTCTTTCCAAACTGCTCCATGAAAAGGAAGGTTCAACTCTGTGAGTTGAATGCACACATCATAAAGAAGTTTCAAAGAATGCTTCTGTCTAGGTTTTATGTGAAGATATTTCCTTTTCCACCATAGGCCTCAAAGCGCTCCAAATGAACACTTGCAGATTCTACAAAAAGAGTGTTTCAAAACTGCTCTTTCAAAAGAAGTGTTCAACTCTGTGAGTTGGATTCATACTTCACAAAGCAGTTTCACAGAACGCTTCTGTTTAGTATTTATGGGAAGATATTCCCGTTTCCAACGAAGGCCTGAAAGGACTCCAAATATCCACTTGCAGATTCTGCAAAAACACAGTTTCAAAACTGCTCTATCAAAAGGAAGGCTTATCTCTCCGAGTTGAATGCACACATCATAAAGAGGTTTCTGAGATTGCTTCTGCCTGGTTTATATGTGAAGATATTTCCTTTTCCACCATAGGCCTCAAAGCGCTCCAAATGAACACTTGCAGATTCTACAAAAAGAGTGTTTCAAAACAGCCCTTTCAAAGGAAGTGTTCAACTCTGTGAGTTGGATTCATACTACACAAAGCAGTTTCACAGAACGCTTCTGTTTAGTTTTTATGGGAAGATATTCCCGTTTGCAACGAAGGCCTGAAAGGGCTCCAAATATCCACTTGCAAATTCTGCAAAAATAGAGTTTCAAAACTGCTCTGTCAAAAGGAAGGCTTATCTCTCTGAGTTGAATGCAGACATCATAAAGAGGTTTCTGAGAATGCTTCTGCCTGGTTTATATGTGAAGATATTTCCTTTTCCACCATAGTCCTCAAAGCGCTCCAAATGAACACTTGCAGATTCTACAAAAAGAGTGTTTCATAACTGCTCTAGCAAAGGAAAGGTTCAACTCTGTGAGTTGAACACACACATCACAAAGCAGTTTCTGAGAATGCTTCTGTCCAGTTTTTATTGGAAGATATTCCCGCTTCTAACAAAGGCCTGAAAGAGCTCCAAATATCCACTTGTAGATGCTGCAAAAAGACTCTTTCCAAACTGCTCCATGAAAAGGAAGGTTCAACTCTGTGAGTTGAATGCACACATCATAAAGAAGTTTCAAAGAATGCTTCTGTCTAGGTTTTATGTGAAGATATTTCCTTTTCCACCATAGGCCTCAAAGCGCTCCAAATGAACACTTGCAGATTCTACAAAAAGAGTGTTTCAAAACTGCTCTTTCAAAAGAAGTGTTCAACTCTGTGAGTTGGATTCATACTTCACAAAGCAGTTTCACAGAACGCTTCTGTTTAGTATTTATGGGAAGATATTCCCGTTTCCAACGAAGGCCTGAAAGGACTCCAAATATCCACTTGCAGATTCTGCAAAAACACAGTTTCAAAACTGCTCTTTCAAAAGGAAGGCTTATCTCTCCGAGTTGAATGCACACATCATAAAGAGGTTTCTGAGAATGCTTCTGCCTGGTTTATAAGTGAAGATATTTCCTTTTCCACCATAGGCCTCAAAGCGCTCCAAATGAACACTTGCAGATTCTACAAAAAGAGTGTTTCAAAACAGCTCTTTCAAAGGAAGTGTTCAACTCTGTGAGTTGGATTCATACTACACAAAGCAGTTTCACAGAACGCTTCTGTTTAGTTTTTATGGGAAGATATTCCCGTTTCCAACGAAGGCCTGAAAGGGCTCCAAATATCCACTTGCAAATTCTGCAAAAATAGAGTTTCAAAACTGTTCTGTCAAAAGGAAGGCTTATCTCTCTGAGTTGAATGCAGACATCATAAAGAGGTTTCTGAGAATGCTTCTGCCTGGTTTATATGTGAAGATATTTCCTTTTCCACCATAGGCCTCAAGGCGCTCCAAATGAACACTTGCAGATTCTACAAAAAGAGTGTTTCTTAACTGCTCTAGCAAAGGAAAGGTTCAACTCTGTGAGTTGAACACACACATCACAAAGCAGTTTCTGAGAATGCTTCTGTCCAGTTTTTATTGGAAGATATTCCCGCTTCTAACAAAGGCCAGAAAGAGCTCCAAATATCCACTTGTAGATGCTGCAAAAAGACTCTTTCCAAACTGCTCCATGAAAAGGAAGGTTCAACTCTGTGAGTTGAATGCACACATCATAAAGAAGTTTCAAAGAATGCTTCTGTCTAGGTTTTATGTGAAGATATTTCCTTTTCCACCATAGGCCTCAAAGCGCTCCAAATGAACACTTGCAGATTCTACAAAAAGAGTGTTTCAAAACTGCTCTTTCAAAAGAAGTGTTCAACTCTCTGAGTTGGATTCACACTTCACAAAGCAGTTTCACAGAACGCTTCTGTTTAGTTTTTATGGGAAGATATTCCCGTTTCCAACGAAGGCCTGAAAGGGCTCCAGATAACCACTTGCAGATTCTGCAGAAACACAGTTTCAAAACTGCTCTATCAAAAGGAAGGCTTATCTCTCCGAGCTGAATGCACACATCATAAAGAGGTTTCTGAGAATGCTTCTCGCTGGTTTATAAGTGAAGATATTTCCTTTTCCACTATAGGCCTCAAAGCGCTCCAAATGAACACTTGCAGATTCTACAAAAAGAGTGTTTCAAAACAGCTCTTTCAAAGGAAGTGTTCAACTCTGTGAGTTGGATTCATACTACACAAAGCAGTTTCACAGAACGCTTCTCTTTAGTTTTTATGGGAAGATATTCCCGTTTCCAACGAAGGCCTGAAAGGGCTCCAAATATCCACTTGCAGATTCTGCAAAAATAGAGTTTCAAAACTGCTCTGTCAAAAGGAAGGCTTATCTCTCTGAGTTGAATGCAGACATCATAAAGAGGTTTCTGAGAATGCTTCTGCCTGGTTTATATGTGAAGATATTTCCTTTTCCACCATAGTCCTCAAGGCGCTCCAAATGAACACTTGCAGATTCTACAAAAAGAGTGTTTCATAACTGCTCTAGCAGAGGAAAGGTTCAACTCTGTGAGTTGAACACACACATCACAAAGCAGTTTCTGAGAATGCTTCTGTCCAGTTTTTATTGGAAGATATTCCCGCTTCTAACAAAGGCCTGAAAGAGCTCCAAATATCCACTTGTAGATGCTGCAAAAAGACTCTTTCCAAACTGCTCCATGAAAAGGAAGGTTCAACTCTGTGAGTTGAATGCACACATCATAAAGAAGTTTCAAAGAATGCTTCTGTCTAGGTTTTATGTGAAGATATTTCCTTTTCCACCATAGGCCTCAAAGCGCTCCAAATGAACACTTGCAGATTCTACAAAAAGAGTGTTTCAAAACTGCTCTTTCAAAAGAAGTGTTCAACTCTGTGAGTTGGATTCATACTTCACAAAGCAGTTTCACAGAACGCTTCTGTTTAGTATTTATGGGAGGATATTCCCGTTTCCAACGAAGGCCTGAAAGGACTCCAAATATCCACTTGCAGATTCTGCAAAAACACAGTTTCAAAACTGCTCTATCAAAAGGAAGGCTTATCTCTCCGAGTTGAATGCACACATCATAAAGAGGTTTCTGAGAATGCTTCTGCCTGGTTTATAAGTGAAGATATTTCCTTTTCCACCATAGGCCTCAAAGCGCTCCAAATGAACACTTGCAGATTCTACAAAAAGAGTGTTTCAAAACAGCTCTTTCAAAGGAAGTGTTCAACTCTGTGAGTTGGATTCATACTACACAAAGCAGTTTCACAGAACGCTTCTGTTTAGTTTTTATGGGAAGATATTCCCGTTTCCAACGAAGGCCTGAAAGGGCTCCAAATATCCACTTGCAAATTCTGCAAAAATAGAGTTTCAAAACTGCTCGGTCAAAAGGAAGGCTTATCTCTCTGAGTTGAATGCAGACATCATAAAGAGGTTTCTGAGAATGCTTCTGCCTGGTTTATATGTGAAGATATTTCCTTTTCCACCATAGGCCTCAAAGCGCTCCAAATGAACACTTGCAGATTCTACAAAAAGAGTGTTTCATAACTGCTCTAGCAAAGGAAAGGTTCAACTCTGTGAGTTGAACACACACATCACAAAGCAGTTTCTGAGAATGCTTCTGTCCAGTTTTTATTGGAAGATATTCCTGCTTCTAACAAAGGCCTGAAAGAGCTCTAAATATCCACTTGTAGATGCTGCAAAAAGACTCTTTCCAAACTGCTCCATGAAAAGGAAGGTTCAACTCTGTGAGTTGAATGCACACATCATAAAGAAGTTTCAAAGAAGGCTTCTGTCTAGGTTTTATGTGAATATATTTCCTTTTCCACCATAGGCTTCAAAGCGCTGAAAATGAACATTTGCAGATTCTACAAAAAGAGTGTTTCAAAACTGCTCTTTCAAAAGAAGTGTTCAACTCTGTGAGTTGGATTCATACTTCACAAAACAGTTTCACAGAACGCTTCTGTTTAGTTTTTATGGGAAGATATTCCCGTTTCCAACGAAGGCCTGAAAGGGCTCCAATTATCCAATTGCAGATTCTGCAAAAACACAGTTTCAAAACTTCTCTATCAAAAGGAAAGCTTATCTCTCCGAGTTGAATGCACACATCATAAAGAGGTTTCTGAGAATGCTTCTGCCTGGTTTATAAGTGAAGATATTTCCTTTTCCAACATAGGCCTCAAAGCGCTCCAAATGAACTCTTGCAGATTCTACAAAAAGAGTGTTTCAAAACAGCTCTTTCAAAGGAAGTGCTCAACTCTGTGAGTTGGATTCATACTACACAAAGCAGTTTCACAGAACGCTTCTGTTTAGTTTTTATGGGAAGAAATTCCCGTTTCCAACGAAGGCCTGAAAGGGCTCCAAATATCCACTTGCAAATTCTGCAAAAATAGAGTTTCAAAACTGCTCTGTCAAAAGGAAGGCTTATCTCTCTGAGTTGAATGCAGACATCATAAAGAGGTTTCTGAGAATGCTTCTGCCTGGTTTATATGTGAAGATATTTCCTTTTCCACCATAGGCCTCAAGGCGCTCCAAATGAACACTTGCAGATTCTACAAAAAGAGTGTTTCATAACTGCTCTAGCAAAGGAAAGGTTCAACTCTGTGAGTTGAACACACACATCACAAAGCAGTTTCTGAGAATGCTTCTGTCCAGTTTTTATTGGAAGATATTCCCGCTTCTAACAAAGGCCTGAAAGAGCTCCAAATATCCACTTGCAGATGCTGCAAAAAGACTCTTTCCAAACTGCTCCATGAAAAGGAAGGTTCAACTCTGTGAGATGAATGCACACATCATAAAGAAGTTTCAAAGAATGCTTCTGTCTAGGTTTTATGTGAAGATATTTCCTTTTCCACCATAGGCCTCAAAGCGCTCCAAATGAACACTTGCAGATTCTACAAAAAGAGTGTTTCAAAACTGCTTTTTCAAAAGAAGTGTTCAACTCTGTGAGTTGGATTCATACTTCACAAAGCAGTTTCACAGAACGCTTCTGTTTAGTATTTATGGGAAGATATTCCCGTTTCCAACGAAGGCCTGAAAGGACTCCAAATATCCACTTGCAGATTCTGCAAAAACACAGTTTCAAAACTGCTCTATCAAAAGGAAGGCTTATCTCTCCGAGTTGAATGCACACATCATAAAGAGGTTTCTGAGAATGCTTCTGCCTGGTTTATAAGTGAAGATATTTCCTTTTCCACCATAGGCCTCAAAGCGCTCCAAATGAACACTTGCAGATTCTACAAAAAGAGTGTTTCAAAACAGCTCTTTCAAAGGAAGTGTTCAACTCTGTGAGTTGGATTCATACTACACAAAGCAGTTTCACAGAACGCTTCTGTTTAGTTTTTATGGGAAGATATTCCCGTTTCCAACGAAGGCCTGAAAGGGCTCCAAATATCCACTTGCAAATTCTGCAAAAATAGAGTTTCAAAGCTGCTCTGTCAAAAGGAAGGCTTATCTCTCTGAGTTGAATGCAGACATCATAAAGAGGTTTCTGAGAATGCTTCTGCCTGGTTTATATGTGAAGATATTTCCTTTTCCACCATAGGCCTCAAGGCGCTTCAAATGAACACTTGCAGATTCTACAAAAAGAGTGTTTCATAACTGCTCTAGCAAACGAAAGGTTCAACTCTGTGAGTTGAACACACACATCACAAAGCAGTTTCTGAGAATGCTTCTGTCCAGTTTTTATTGGAAGATATTCCCGCTTCTAACAAAGGCCTGAAAGAGCTCCAAATATCCACTTGTAGATGCTGCAAAAAGACTCTTTCCAAACTGCTCCATGAAAAGGAAGGTTCAACTCTGTGAGTTGAATGCACACATCATAAAGAAGTTTCAAAGAATGCTTCTGTCTAGGTTTTATGTGAAGATATTTCCTTTTCCACCATAGGCCTCAAAGCGCTCCAAATGAACACTTGCAGATTCTACAAAAAGAGTGTTTCAAAACTGCTCTTTCAAAAGAAGTGTTCAACTCTGTGAGTTGGATTCATACTTCACAAAGCAGTTTCACAGAACGCTTCTGTTTAGTTTTTAGGGGAAGATATTCCCGTTTCCAACGAAGGCCTGAAAGGGCTCCAAATAACCACTTGCAGATTCTGCAGAAACACAGTTTCAAAACTGCTCTATCAAAAGGAAGGCTTATCTCTCCGAGCTGAATGCACACATCATAAAGAGGTTTCTGAGAATGCTTCTCCCTGGTTTATAAGTGAAGATATTTCCTTTTCCACTGTAGGCCTCAAAGCGCTCCAAATGAACACTTGCAGATTCTACAAAAAGAGTGTTTCAAAACAGCTCTTTCAAAGGAAGTGTTCAACTCTGTGAGTTGGATTCATACTACACAAAGCAGTTTCACAGAACGCTTCTCTTTAGTTTTTATGGGAAGATATTCCCGTTTCCAACGAAGGCCTGAAAGGGCTCCAAATATCCACTTGCAGATTCTGCAAAAATAGAGTTTCAAAACTGCTCTGTTAAAAGGAAGGCTTATCTCTCTGAGTTGAATGCAGACATCATAAAGAGGTTTCTGAGAATGCTTCTGCCTGGTTTATATGTGAAGATATTTCCTTTTCCACCATAGGCCTCAAAGCGCTCCAAATGAACACTTGCAGATTCTACAAAAGGAGTGTTTCATAACTGCTCTAGCAAAGGAAAGGTTCAACTCTGTGAGTTGAACACACACATCACAAAGCAGTTTCTGAGAATGCTTCTGTCCAGTTTTTATTGGAAGATATTCCCGCTTCTAACAAAGGCCTGAAAGAGCTCCAAATATCCACTTGCAGATGCTGCAAAAAGACTCTTTCCAAACTGCTCCATGAAAAGGAAGGTTCAACTCTGTGAGATGAATGCACACAACTTAAAGAAGTTTCAAAGAATGCTTCTGTCTAGGTTTTATGTGAAGATATTTCCTTTTCCACCATAGGCCTCAAAGCGCTCCAAATGAACACCTGCAGATTCTACAAAAAGAGTGTTTCAAAACTGCTCTTTCAAAAGAAGTGTTCAACTCTGTGAGTTGGATTCATACTTCACAAAGCAGTTTCACAGAACGCTTCTGTTTAGTATTTATGGGAAGATATTCCCGTTTCCAACGAAGGCCTGAAAGGACTCCAAATATCCACTTGCAGATTCTGCAAAAACACAGTTTCAAAACTGCTCTATCAAAAGGAAGGCTTATCTCTCCGAGTTGAATGCACACATCATAAAGAGGTTTCTGAGAATGCTTCTGCCTGGTTTATAAGTGAAGATATTTCCTTTTCCACCATAGGCCTCAAAGCGCTCCAAATGAACACTTGCAGATTCTACAAAAAGAGTGTTTCAAAACAGCTCTTTCAAAGGAAGTGTTCAACTCTGTGAGTTGGATTCATACTACACAAAGCAGTTTCACAGAACGCTTCTGTTTAGTTTTTATGGGAAGATATTCCCGTTTCCAACGAAGGCCTGAAAGGGCTCCAAATATCCACTTGCAAATTCTGCAAAAATAGAGTTTCAAAACTGCTCTGTCAAAAGGAAGGCTTATCTCTCTGAGTTGAATGCAGACATCATAAAGAGGTTTCTGAGAATGCTTCTGCCTGGTTTATATGTGAAGATATTTCCTTTTCCACCATAGGCCTCAAGGCGCTCCAAATGAACACTTGCAGATTCTACAAAAAGAGTGTTTCATAACTGCTCTAGCAAAGGAAAGGTTCAACTCTGTGAGTTGAACACACACATCACAAAGCAGTTTCTGAGAATGCTTCTGTCCAGTTTTTATTGGAAGATATTCCCGCTTCTAACAAAGGCCTGAAAGAGCTCCAAATATCCACTTGTAGATGCTGCAAAAAGACTCTTTCCAAACTGCTCCATGAAAAGGAAGGTTCAACTCTGTGAGTTGAATGCACACATCATAAAGAAGTTTCAAAGAATGCTTCTGTCTAGGTTTTATGTGAAGATATTTCCTTTTCCACCATAGGCCTCAAAGCGCTCCAAATGAACACTTGCAGATTCTACAAAAAGAGTGTTTCAAAACTGCTCTTTCAAAAGAAGTGTTCAACTCTGTGAGTTGGATTCACACTTCACAAAGCAGTTTCACAGAACGCTTCTGTTTAGTTTTTATGGGAAGATATTCCCGTTTCCAACGAAGGCCTGAAAGGGCTCCAAATAATCACTTGCAGATTCTGCAGAAACACAGTTTCAAAACTGCTCTATCAAAAGGAAGGCTTATCTCTCCGAGCTGAATGCACACATCATAAAGTGGTTTCTGAGAATGCTTCTCGCTGGTTTATAAGTGAAGATATTTCCTTTTCCACTATAGGCCTCAAAGCGCTCCAAATGAACACTTGCAGATTCTACAAAAAGAGTGTTTCAAAACAGATCTTTCAAAGGAAGTGTTCAACTCTGTGAGTTGGATTCATACTACACAAAGCAGTTTCACAGAACGCTTCTCTTTAGTTTTTATAGGAAGATATTCCCGTTTCCAACGAAGGCCTGAAAGGGCTCCAAATATCCACTTGCAGATTCTGCAAAAATAGAGTTTCAAAACTGCTCTGTTAAAAGGAAGGCTTATCTCTCTGAGTTGAATGCAGACATCATAAAGAGGTTTCTGAGAATGCTTCTGCCTGGTTTATATGTGAAGATATTTCCTTTTCCACCATAGGCCTCAAAGCGCTCCAAATGAACACTTGCAGATTCTACAAAAGGAGTGTTTCATAACTGCTCTAGCAAAGGAAAGGTTCAACTCTGTGAGTTGAACACACACATCACAAAGCAGTTTCTGAGAATGCTTCTGTCCAGTTTTTATTGGAAGATATTCCCGCTTCTAACAAAGGCCTGAAAGAGCTCCAAATATCCACTTGCAGATGCTGCAAAAAGACTCTTTCCAAACTGCTCCATGAAAAGGAAGGTTCAACTCTGTGAGATGAATGCACACATCATAAAGAAGTTTCAAAGAATGCTTCTGTCTAGGTTTTATGTGAAGATATTTCCTTTTCCACCATAGGCCTCAAAGCGCTCCAAATGAACACTTGCAGATTCTACAAAAAGAGTGTTTCAAAACTGCTCTTTCAAAAGAAGTGTTCAACTCTGTGAGTTGGATTCATACTTCACAAAGCAGTTTCACAAAACGCTTCTGTTTAGTATTTATGGGAAGATATTCCCGTTTCCAACGAAGGCCTGAAAGGACTCCAAATATCCACTTGCAGATTCTGCAAAAACACAGTTTCAAAACTGCTCTATCAAAAGGAAGGCTTATCTCTCCGAGCTGAATGCACACATCATAAAGAGGTTTCTGAGAATGCTTCTCCCTGGTTTATAAGTGAAGATATTTCCTTTTCAACTATAGGCCTCAAAGCGCTCCAAATGAACACTTGCAGATTCTACAAAAAGAGTGTTTCAAAACAGCTCTTTCAAAGGAAGTGTTCAACTCTGTGAGTTGGATTCATACTACACAAAGCAGTTTCACAGAACGCTTCTCTTTAGTTTTTATGGGAAGATATTCCCGTTTCCAACGAAGGCCTGAAAGGGCTCCAAATATCCACTTGCAGATTCTGCAAAAATAGAGTTTCAAAACTGCTCTGTTAAAAGGAAGGCTTATCTCTCTGAGTTGAATGCAGACATCATAAAGAGGTTTCTGAGAATGCTTCTGCCTGGTTTATATGTGAAGATATTTCCTTTTCCACCATAGGCCTCAAAGCGCTCCAAATGAACACTTGCAGATTCTACAAAAGGAGTGTTTCATAACTGCTCTAGCAAAGGAAAGGTTCAACTCTGTGAGTTGAACACACACATCACAAAGCAGTTTCTGAGAATGCTTCTGTCCAGTTTTTATTGGAAGATATTCCCGCTTCTAAAAAAGGCCTGAAAGAGCTCCAAATATCCACTTGCAGATGCTGCAAAAAGACTCTTTCCAAACTGCTCCATGAAAAGGAAGGTTCAACTCTGTGAGATGAATGCACACATCATAAAGAAGTTTCAAAGAATGCTTCTGTCTAGGTTTTATGTGAAGATATTTCCTTTTCCACCATAGGCCTCAAAGCGCTCCAAATGAACACTTGCAGATTCTACAAAAAGAGTGTTTCAAAACTGCTCTTTCAAAAGAAGTGTTCAACTCTGTGAGTTGGATTCATACTTCACAAAGCAGTTTCACAGAACGCTTCTGTTTAGTATTTATGGGAAGATATTCCCGTTTCCAACGAAGGCCTGAAAGGACTCCAAGTATCCACTTGCAGATTCTGCAGAAACACAGTTTCAAAACTGCTCTATCAAAAGGAAGGCTTATCTCTCCGAGTTGAATGCACACATCATAAAGAGGTTTCTGAGAATGCTTCTGCCTGGTTTATAAGTGAAGATATTTCCTTTTCCACCATAGGCCTCAAAGCGCTCCAAATGAACACTTGCAGATTCTACAAAAAGAGTGTTTCAAAACAGCTCTTTCAAAGGAAGTGTTCAACTCTGTGAGTTGGATTCATACTACACAAAGCAGTTTCACAGAACGCTTCTGTTTAGTTTTTATGGGAAGATATTCCCGTTTCCAACGAAGGCCTGAAAGGGCTCCAAATATCCACTTGCAAATTCTGCAAAAATAGAGTTTCAAAACTGCTCTATCAAAAGGAAGGCTTATCTCTCTGAGTTGAATGCAGACATCATAAAGAGGTTTCTGAGAATGCTTCTGCCTGGTTTATATGTGAAGATATTTCCTTTTCCACCATAGGCCTCAAGGCGCTCCAAATGAACACTAGCAGATTCTACAAAAAGAGTGTTTCATAACTGCTCTAGCAAAGGAAATGTTCAACTCTGTGAGTTGAACACACACATCACAAAGCAGTTTCTGAGAATGCTTCTGTCCAGTTTTTATGGGAAGATATTCCCGCTTCTAACAAAGGCCTGAAAGAGCTCCAAATATCCACTTGTAGATGCTGCAAAAAGACTCTTTCCAAACTGCTCCATGAAAAGGAAGGTTCAACTCTGTGAGTTGAATGCACACATCATAAAGAAGTTTGAAAGAATGCTTCTGTCTAGGTTTTATGTGAAGATATTTCCTTTTCCACCATAGGCCTCAAAGAGCTCCAAATGAACACTTGCAGATTCTACAAAAAGAGTGTTTCAAAACTGCTCTTTCAAAAGAAGTGTTCAACTCTGTGAGTTGGATTCATACTCCACAAAGCAGTTTCACAGAACGCTTCTGTTTAGTTTTTATGGGAAGATATTCCCGTTTCCAACGAAGGCCTGAAAGGGCTCCAAATAACCACTTGCAGATTCTGCAGAAACACAGTTTCAAAACTGCTCTATCAAAAGGAAGGCTTATCTCTCCGAGCTGAATGCACACATCATAAAGAGGTTTCTGAGAATGCTTCTCCCTGGTTTATAAGTGAAGATATTTCCTTTTCCACTATAGGTCTCAAAGCGCTCCAAATGAACACTTGCAGATTCTACAAAAAGAGTGTTTCAAAACAGCTCTTTCAAAGGAAGTGTTCAACTCTGTGAGTTGGATTCATACTACACAAAGCAGTTTCACAGAACGCTTCTCTTTAGTTTTTATGGGAAGATACTCCCGTTTCCAACGAAGGCCTGAAAGGGCTCCAAATATCCACTTGCAGATTCTGCAAAAACACAGTTTCAAAACTGCTTTATCAAAAGGAAGGCTTATCTCTCCGAGTTGAATGCACACATCATAAAGAGGTTTCTGAGAATGCTTCTGCCTGGTTTATAAGTGAAGATATTTCCTTTTCCACCATAGGCCTCAAGGCGCTCCAAATGAACACTTGCAGATTCTACAAAAAGAGTGTTTCATAACTGCTCTAGCAAAGGAAAGGTTCAACTCTGTGAGTTGAACACACACATCACAAAGCAGTTTCTGAGAATGCTTCTGTCCAGTTTTTATTGGAAGATATTCCCGCTTCTAACAAAGGCCTGAAAGAGCTCCAAATATCCACTTGTAGATGCTGCAAAAAGACTCTTTCCAAACTGCTCCATGAAAAGGAAGGTTCAACTCTGTGAGTTGAATGCACACATCATAAAGAAGTTTCAAAGAATGCTTCTGTCTAGGTTTTATGTGAAGATATTTCCTTTTCCACCATAGGCCTCAAAGCGCTCCAAATGAACACTTGCAGATTCTACAAAAAGAGTGTTTCAAAACTGCTCTTTCAAAAGAAGTGTTCAACACTGTGAGTTGGATTCATACTTCACGAAGCAGTTTCACAGAACGCTTCTGTTTAGTTTTTATGGGAAGATATTCCCGTTTCCAACGAAGACCTGAAAGGGCTCCAAATAACCACTTGCAGATTCTGCAGAAACACAGTTTCAAAACTGCTCTATCAAAAGGAAGGCTTATCTCTCCGAGCTGAATGCACACATCATAAAGAGGTTTCTGAGAATGCTTCTCCCTGGTTTATAAGTGAAGATATTTCCTTTTCCACTATAGGCCTCAAAGCGCTCCAAATGAACACTTGCAGATTCTACAAAAAGAGTGTTTCAAAACAGCTCTTTCAAAGGAAGTGTTCAACTCTGTGAGTTGGATTCATACTACACAAAGCAGTTTCACAGAACGCTTCTCTTTAGTTTTTATGGGAAGATATTCCCGTTTCCAACGAAGGCCTGAAAGGGCTCCAAATATCCACTTGCAGATTCTGCAAAAATAGAGTTTCAAAACTGCTCTGTTAAAAGGAAGGCTTATCTCTCTGAGTTGAATGCAGACATCATAAAGAGGTTTCTGAGAATGCTTCTGCCTGGTTTATATGTGAAGATATTTCCTTTTCCACCATAGGCCTCAAAGCGCTCCAAATGAACACTTGCAGATTCTACAAAAGGAGTGTTTCATAACTACTCTAGCAAAGGAAAGGTTCAACTCTGTGAGTTGAACACACACATCACAAAGCAGTTTCTGAGAATGCTTCTGTCCAGTTTTTATTGGAAGATATTCCCGCTTCTAACAAAGGCCTGAAAGAGCTCCAAATATCCACTTGCAGATGCTGCAAAAAGACTCTTTCCAAACTGCTCCATGAAAAGGAAGGTTCAACTCTGTGAGTTGAATGCACACATCATAAAGAAGTTTCAAAGAATGCTTCTGTCTAGGTTTTATGTGAAGATATTTCCTTTTCCACCATAGGCCTCAAAGCGCTCCAAATGAACACTTGCAGATTCTACAAAAAGAGTGTTTCAAAACTGCTCTTTCAAAAGAAGTGTTCAACTCTGTGATTTGGATTCATACTTCACAAAGCAGTTTCACAGAACGCTTCTGTTTAGTATTTATGGGAAGATATTCCCGTTTCCAACGAAGGCCTGAAAGGACTCCAAATATCCACTTGCAGATTCTGCAGAAACACAGTTTCAAAACTGCTCTATCAAAAGGAAGGCTTATCTCTCCGAGCTGAATGCACACATCATAAAGTGGTTTCTGAGAATGCTTCTCGCTGGTTTATAAGTGAAGATATTTCCTTTTCCACTATAGGCCTCAAAGCGCTCCAAATGAACACTTGCAGATTCTACAAAAAGAGTGTTTCAAAACAGCTCTTTCAAAGGAAGTGTTCAACTCTGTGAGTTGGATTCATACTACACAAAGCAGTTTCACAGAACGCTTCTCTTTAGTTTTTATTGGAAGATATTCCCGTTTCCAACGAAGGCCTGAAAGGGCTCCAAATATCCACTTGCAGATTCTGCAAAAATAGAGTTTCAAAACTGCTCTGTTAAAAGGAAGGCTTATCTCTCTGAGTTGAATGCAGACATCATAAAGTGGTTTCTGAGAATGCTTCTGCCTGGTTTATATGTGAAGATATTTCCTTTTCCACCATAGGCCTCAAAGCGCTCCAAATGAACACTTGCAGATTCTACAAAAGGAGTGTTTCATAACTGCTCTAGCAAAGGAAAGGTTCAACTCTGTGAGTTGAACACACACATCACAAAGCAGTTTCTGAGAATGCTTCTGTCCAGTTTTTATTGGAAGATATTCCCGCTTCTAACAAAGGCCTGAAAGAGCTCCAATTATCCACTTGCAGATGCTGTAAAAAGACTCTTTCCAAACTGCTCCATGAAAAGGAAGGTTCAACTCTGTGAGATGAATGCACACATCATAAAGAAGTTTCAAAGAATGCTTCTGTCTAGGTTTTATGTGAAGATATTTCCTTTTCCACCATAGGCCTCAAAGCGCTCCAAATGAACACTTGCAGATTCTACAAAAAGAGTGTTTCAAAACTGCTCTTTCAAAAGAAGTGTTCAACTCTGTGAGTTGGATTCATACTTCACAAAGCAGTTTCACAGAACGCTTCTGTTTAGTATTTATGGGAAGATATTCCCGTTTCCAACGAAGGCCTGAAAGGACTCCAAATATCCACTTGCAGATTCTGCAGAAACACAGTTTCAAAACTGCTCTATCAAAAGGAAGGCTTATCTCTCCGAGTTGAATGCACACATCATAAAGAGGTTTCTGAGAATGCTTCTGCCTGGTTTATAAGTGAAGATATTTCCTTTTCCACCATAGGCCTCAAAGCGCTCCAAATGAACACTTGCAGATTCTACAAAAAGAGTGTTTCAAAACAGCTCTTTCAAAGGAAGTGTTCAACTCTGTGAGTTGGATTCATACTACACAAAGCAGTTTCACAGAACGCTTCTGTTTAGTTTTTATGGGAAGATATTCCCGTTTCCAACGAAGGCCTGAAAGGGCTCCAAATATCCACTTGCAAATTCTGCAAAAATAGAGTTTCAAAACTGCTCTATCAAAAGGAAGGCTTATCTCTCTGAGTTGAATGCAGACATCATAAAGAGGTTTCTGAGAATGCTTCTGCCTGGTTTATATGTGAAGATATTTCCTTTTCCACCATAGGCCTCAAGGCGCTCCAAATGAACACTAGCAGATTCTACAAAAAGAGTGTTTCATAACTGCTCTAGCAAAGGAAATGTTCAACTCTGTGAGTTGAACACACACATCACAAAGCAGTTTCTGAGAATGCTTCTGTCCAGTTTTTATGGGAAGATATTCCCGCTTCTAACAAAGGCCTGAAAGAGCTCCAAATATCCACTTGTAGATGCTGCAAAAAGACTCTTTCCAAACTGCTCCATGAAAAGGAAGGTTCAACTCTGTGAGTTGAATGCACACATCATAAAGAAGTTTGAAAGAATGCTTCTGTCTAGGTTTTATGTGAAGATATTTCCTTTTCCACCATAGGCCTCAAAGAGCTCCAAATGAACACTTGCAGATTCTACAAAAAGAGTGTTTCAAAACTGCTCTTTCAAAAGAAGTGTTCAACTCTGTGAGTTGGATTCATACTCCACAAAGCAGTTTCACAGAACGCTTCTGTTTAGTTTTTATGGGAAGATATTCCCGTTTCCAACGAAGGCCTGAAAGGGCTCCAAATAACCACTTGCAGATTCTGCAGAAACACAGTTTCAAAACTGCTCTATCAAAAGGAAGGCTTATCTCTCCGAGCTGAATGCACACATCATAAAGAGGTTTCTGAGAATGCTTCTCCCTGGTTTATAAGTGAAGATATTTCCTTTTCCACTATAGGTCTCAAAGCGCTCCAAATGAACACTTGCAGATTCTACAAAAAGAGTGTTTCAAAACAGCTCTTTCAAAGGAAGTGTTCAACTCTGTGAGTTGGATTCATACTACACAAAGCAGTTTCACAGAACGCTTCTCTTTAGTTTTTATGGGAAGATACTCCCGTTTCCAACGAAGGCCTGAAAGGGCTCCAAATATCCACTTGCAGATTCTGCAAAAACACAGTTTCAAAACTGCTTTATCAAAAGGAAGGCTTATCTCTCCGAGTTGAATGCACACATCATAAAGAGGTTTCTGAGAATGCTTCTGCCTGGTTTATAAGTGAAGATATTTCCTTTTCCACCATAGGCCTCAAGGCGCTCCAAATGAACACTTGCAGATTCTACAAAAAGAGGGTTTCATAACTGCTCTAGCAAAGGAAAGGTTCAACTCTGTGAGTTGAACACACACATCACAAAGCAGTTTCTGAGAATGCTTCTGTCCAGTTTTTATTGGAAGATATTCCCGCTTCTAACAAAGGCCTGAAAGAGCTCCAAATATCCACTTGTAGATGCTGCAAAAAGACTCTTTCCAAACTGCTCCATGAAAAGGAAGGTTCAACTCTGTGAGTTGAATGCACACATCATAAAGAAGTTTCAAAGAATGCTTCTGTCTAGGTTTTATGTGAAGATATTTCCTTTTCCACCATAGGCCTCAAAGCGCTCCAAATGAACACTTGCAGATTCTACAAAAAGAGTGTTTCAAAACTGCTCTTTCAAAAGAAGTGTTCAACACTGTGAGTTGGATTCATACTTCACGAAGCAGTTTCACAGAACGCTTCTGTTTAGTTTTTATGGGAAGATATTCCCGTTTCCAACGAAGGCCTGAAAGGGCTCCAAATAACCACTTGCAGATTCTGCAGAAACACAGTTTCAAAACTGCTCTATCAAAAGGAAGGCTTATCTCTCCGAGCTGAATGCACACATCATAAAGAGGTTTCTGAGAATGCTTCTCCCTGGTTTATAAGTGAAGATATTTCCTTTTCCACTATAGGCCTCAAAGCGCTCCAAATGAACACTTGCAGATTCTACAAAAAGAGTGTTTCAAAACAGCTCTTTCAAAGGAAGTGTTCAACTCTGTGAGTTGGATTCATACTACACAAAGCAGTTTCACAGAACGCTTCTCTTTAGTTTTTATGGGAAGATATTCCCGTTTCCAACGAAGGCCTGAAAGGGCTCCAAATATCCACTTGCAGATTCTGCAAAAATAGAGTTTCAAAACTGCTCTGTTAAAAGGAAGGCTTATCTCTCTGAGTTGAATGCAGACATCATAAAGAGGTTTCTGAGAATGCTTCTGCCTGGTTTATATGTGAAGATATTTCCTTTTCCACCATAGGCCTCAAAGCGCTCCAAATGAACACTTGCAGATTCTACAAAAGGAGTGTTTCATAACTACTCTAGCAAAGGAAAGGTTCAACTCTGTGAGTTGAACACACACATCACAAAGCAGTTTCTGAGAATGCTTCTGTCCAGTTTTTATTGGAAGATATTCCCGCTTCTAACAAAGGCCTGAAAGAGCTCCAAATATCCACTTGCAGATGCTGCAAAAAGACTCTTTCCAAACTGCTCCATGAAAAGGAAGGTTCAACTCTGTGAGATGAATGCACACATCAGAAAGAAGTTTCAAAGAATGCTTCTGTCTAGGTTTTATGTGAAGATATTTCCTTTTCCACCATAGGCCTCAAAGCGCTCCAAATGAACACTTGCAGATTCTACAAAAAGAGTGTTTCAAAACTGCTCTTTCAAAAGAAGTGTTCAACTCTGTGAGTTGGATTCATACTTCACAAAGCAGTTTCACAGAACGCTTCTGTTTAGTATTTATGGGAAGATATTCCCGTTTCCAACGAAGGCCTGAAAGGACTCCAAATATCCACTTGCAGATTCTGCAGAAACACAGTTTCAAAACTGCTCTATCAAAAGGAAGGCTTATCTCTCCGAGCTGAATGCACACATCATAAAGAGGTTTCTGAGAATGCTTCTCCCTGGTTTATAAGTGAAGATATTTCCTTTTCAACTATAGGCCTCAAAGCGCTCCAAATGAACACTTGCAGATTCTACAAAAAGAGTGTTTCAAAACAGCTCTTTCAAAGGAAGTGTTCAACTCTGTGAGTTGGATTCATACTACACAAAGCAGTTTCACAGAACGCTTCTCTTTAGTTTTTAAGGGAAGACATTCCGGTTTCCAACGAAGGCCTGAAAGGGCTCCAAATATCCACTTGCAGATTCTGCAAAAATAGAGTTTCAAAGCTGCTCTGTTAAAAGGAAGGCTTATCTCTCTGAGTTGAATGCAGACATCATAAAGAGGTTTCTGAGAATGCTTCTGCCTGGTTTATATGTGAAGATATTTCCTTTTCCACCATAGGCCTCAAAGCGCTCCAAATGAACACTTGCAGATTCTACAAAAGGAGTGTTTCATAACTGCTCTAGCAAAGGAAAGGTTCAACTCTGTGAGTTGAACACACACATCACAAAGCAGTTTCTGAGAATGCTTCTGTCCAGTTTTTATTGGAAGATATTCCCGCTTCTAACAAAGGCCTGAAAGAGCTCCAAATATCCACTTGCAGATGCTGCAAAAAGACTCTTTCCAAACTGCTCCATGAAAAGGAAGGTTCAACTCTGTGAGATGAATGCACACATCATAAAGAAGTTTCAAAGAATGCTTCTGTCTAGGTTTTATGTGAAGATATTTCCTTTTCCACCATAGGCCTCAAAGCGCTCCAAATGAACACTTGCAGATTCTACAAAAAGAGTGTTTCAAAACTGCTCTTTCAAAAGAAGTGTTCAACTCTGTGAGTTGGATTCATACTTCACAAAGCAGTTTCACAGAACGCTTCTGTTTAGTATTTATGGGAAGATATTCCCGTTTCCAACGAAGGCCTGAAAGGACTCCAAATATCCACTTGCAGATTCTGCAGAAACACAGTTTCAAAACTGCTCTATCAAAAGGAAGGCTTATCTCTCCGAGCTGAATGCACACATCATAAAGTGGTTTCTGAGAATGCTTCTCGCTGGTTTATAAGTGAAGATATTTCCTTTTCCACTATAGGCCTCAAAGCGCTCCAAATGAACACTTGCAGATTCTACAAAAAGAGTGTTTCAAAACAGCTCTTTCAAAGGAAGTGTTCAACTCTGTGAGTTGCATTCATACTACACAAAGCAGTTTCACAGAACGCTTCTCTTTAGTTTTTATTGGAAGATATTCCCGTTTCCAACGAAGGCCTGAAAGGGCTCCAAATATCCACTTGCAGATTCTGCAAAAATAGACTTTCAAAACTGCTCTGTTAAAAGGAAGGCTTATCTCTCTGAGTTGAATGCAGACATCATAAAGAGGTTTCTGAGAATGCTTCTGCCTGGTTTATATGTGAAGATATTTCCTTTTCCACCATAGGCCTCAAAGCGCTCCAAATGAACACTTGCAGATTCTACAAAAGGAGTGTTTCATAACTGCTCTAGCAAAGGAAAGGTTCAACTCTGTGAGTTGAACACACACATCACAAAGCAGTTTCTGAGAATGCTTCTGTCCAGTTTTTATTGGAAGATATTCCCGCTTCTAACAAAGGCCTGAAAGAGCTCCAATTATCCACTTGCAGATGCTGTAAAAAGACTCTTTCCAAACTGCTCCATGAAAAGGAAGGTTCAACTCTGTGAGATGAATGCACACATCATAAAGAAGTTTCAAAGAATGCTTCTGTCTAGGTTTTATGTGAAGATATTTCCTTTTCCACCATAGGCCTCAAAGCGCTCCAAATGAACACTTGCAGATTCTACAAAAAGAGTGTTTCAAAACTGCTCTTTCAAAAGAAGTGTTCAACTCTGTGAGTTGGATTCATACTTCACAAAGCAGTTTCACAAAACGCTTCTGTTTAGTATTTATGGGAAGATATTCCCGTTTCCAACGAAGGCCTGAAAGGACTCCAAATATCCACTTGCAGATTCTGCAAAAACACAGTTTCAAAACTGCTCTATCAAAAGGAAGGCTTATCTCTCCGAGTTGAATGCACACATCATAAAGAGGTTTCTGAGAATGCTTCTGCCTGGTTTATAAGTGAAGATATTTCCTTTTCCACCATAGGCCTCAAAGCGCTCCAAATGAACACTTGCAGATTCTACAAAAAGAGTGTTTCAAAACAGCTCTTTCAAAGGAAGTGTTCAACTCTGTGAGTTGGATTCATACTACACAAAGCAGTTTCACAGAACGCTTCTGTTTAGTTTTTATGGGAAGATATTCCCGTTTCCAACGAAGGCCTGAAAGGGCTCCAAATATCCACTTGCAAATTCTGCAAAAATAGAGTTTCAAAACTGCTCTATCAAAAGGAAGGCTTATCTCTCTGAGTTGAATGCAGACATCATAAAGAGGTTTCTGAGAATGCTTCTGCCTGGTTTATAAGTGAAGATATTTCCTTTTCCACCATAGGCCTCAAGGCGCTCCAAATGAACACTAGCAGATTCTACAAAAAGAGTGTTTCATAACTGCTCTAGCAAAGGAAAGGTTCAACTCTGTGAGTTGAACACACACATCACAAATCAGTTTCTGAGAATGCTTCTGTCCAGTTTTTATTGGAAGATATTCCCGCTTCTAACAAAGGCCTGAAACAGCTCCAAATATCCACTTGTAGATGCTGCAAAAAGACTCTTTCCAAACTGCTCCATGAAAAGGAAGGTTCAACTCTGTGAGTTGAATGCACACATCATAAAGAAGTTTCAAAGAATGCTTCTGTCTAGGTTTTATGTGAAGATATTTCCTTTTCCACCATAGGCCTCAAAGCGCTCCAAATGAACACTTGCAGATTCTACAAAAAGAGTGTTTCAAAACTGCCCTTTCAAAAGAAGTGTTCAACTCTGTGAGTTGTATTCATACTTCACAAAGCAGTTTCACAGAACGCTTCTGTTTAGTTTTTATGGGAAGATATTCCCGTTTCCAACGAAGGCCTGAAAGGGCTCCAAATAACCACTTGCAGATTCTGCAGAAACACAGTTTCAAAACTGCTCTATCAAAAGGAAGGCTTATCTCTCCGAGCTGAATGCACACATCATAAAGAGGTTTCTGAGAATGCTTCTCCCTGGTTTATAAGTGAAGATATTTCCTTTTCCACTATAGGCCTCAAAGCGCTCCAAATGAACACTTGCAGATTCTACAAAAAGAGTGTTTCAAAACAGCTCTTTCAAAGGAAGTGTTCAACTCTGTGGGTTGGATTCATACTACACAAAGCAGTTTCACAGAACGCTTCTCTTTAGTTTTTATGGGAAGATATTCCCGTTTCCAACGAAGGCCTGAAAGGGCTCCAAATATCCACTTGCAGATTCTGCAAAAATAGAGTTTCAAAACTGCTCTGTTAAAAGGAAGGCTTATCTCTCTGAGTTGAATGCAGACATCATAAAGAGGTTTCTGAGAATGCTTCTGCCTGGTTTATATGTGAAGATATTTCCTTTTCCACCATAGGCCTCAAAGCGCTCCAAATGAACACTTGCAGATTCTACAAAAGGAGTGTTTCATAACTACTCTAGCAAAGGAAAGGTTCAACTCTGTGAGTTGAACACACACATCACAAAGCAGTTTCTGAGAATGCTTCTGTCCAGTTTTTATTGGAAGATATTCCCGCTTCTAACAAAGGCCTGAAAGAGCTCCAAATATCCACTTGCAGATGCTGCAAAAAGACTCTTTCCAAACTGCTCCATGAAAAGGAAGGTTCAACTCTGTGAGTTGAATGCACACATCATAAAGAAGTTTCAAAGAATGCTTCTGTCTAGGTTTTATGTGAAGATATTTCCTTTTCCACCATAGGCCTCAAAGCACTCCAAATGAACACTTGCAGATTCTACAAAAAGAGTGTTTCAAAACTGCTCTTTCAAAAGAAGTGTTCAACTCTGTGAGTTGGATTCATACTTCACAAAGCAGTTTCACAGAACGCTTCTGTTTAGTATTTATGGGAAGATATTCCCGTTTCCAACGAAGGCCTGAAAGGACTCCAAATATCCACTTGCAGATTCTGCAAAAACACAGTTTCAAAACTGCTGTATCAAAAGGAAGGCTTATCTCTCCGAGTTGAATGCACACATCATAAAGAGGTTTCTGAGAATGCTTCTGCCTGGTTTATAAGTGAAGATATTTCCTTTTCCACCATAGGCCTCAAAGCGCTCCAAATGAACACTTGCAGATTCTACAAAAAGAGTGTTTCAAAACAGCTCTTTCAAAGGAAGTGTTCAACTCTGTGAGTTGGATTCATACTACACAAAGCAGTTTCACAGAACGCTTCTGTTTAGTTTTTATGGGAAGATATTCCCGTTTCCAACGAAGGCCTGAAAGGGCTCCAAATATCCACTTGCAAATTCTGCAAAAATAGAGTTTCAAAACTGCTCTGTCAAAAGGAAGGCTTATCTCTCTGAGTTGAATGCAGACATCATAAAGAGGTTTCTGAGAATGCTTCTGCCTGGTTTATATGTGAAGATATTTCCTTTTCCACCATAGGCCTCAAGGCGCTCCAAATGAACACTTGCAGATTCTACAAAAAGAGTGTTTCATAACTGCTCTAGCAAAGGAAAGGTTCAACTCTGTGAGTTGGACACACACATCACAAAGCAGTTTCTGAGAATGCTTCTGTCCAGTTTTTATTGGAAGATATTCCCGCTTCTAACAAAGGCCTGAAAGAGCTCCAAATATCCACTTGTAGATGCTGCAAAAAGACTCTTTCCAAACTGCTCCATGAAAAGGAAGGTTCAACTCTGTGAGTTGAATGCACACATCATAAAGAAGTTTCAAAGAATGCTTCTGTCTAGGTTTTATGTGAAGATATTTCCTTTTCCACCATAGGCCTCAAAGCGCTCCAAATGAACACTTGCAGATTCTACAAAAAGAGTGTTTCAAAACTGCTCTTTCAAAAGAAGTGTTCAACTCTGTGAGTTGGATTCACACTTCACAAAGCAGTTTCACAGAACGCTTCTGTTTAGTTTTTATGGGAAGATATTCCCGTTTCCAACGAAGGCCTGAAAGGGCTCCAAATAATCACTTGCAGATTCTGCAGAAACACAGTTTCAAAACTGCTCTATCAAAAGGAAGGCTTATCTCTCCGAGCTGAATGCACACATCATAAAGTGGTTTCTGAGAATGCTTCTCGCTGGTTTATAAGTGAAGATATTTCCTTTTCCACTATAGGCCTCAAAGCGCTCCAAATGAACACTTGCAGATTCTACAAAAAGAGTGTTTCAAAACACCTCTTTCAAAGGAAGTGTTCAACTCTGTGAGTTGGATTCATACTACACAAAGCAGTTTCACAGAACGCTTCTCTTTAGTTTTTATGGGAAGATATTCCCGTTTCCAACGAAGGCCTGAAAGGGCTCCAAATATCCACTTGCAGATTCTGCAAAAATAGAGTTTCAAAACTGCTCTGTTAAAAGGAAAGCTTATCTCTCTGAGTTGAATGCAGACATCATAAAGAGGTTTCTGAGAATGCTTCTGCCTGGTTTATATGTGAAGATATTTCCTTTTCCACCATAGGCCTCAAGGCGCTCCAAATGAACACTTGCAGATTCTACAAAAGGAGTGTTTCATAACTGCTCTAGCAAAGGAAAGGTTCAACTCTGTGAGTTGAACACACACATCACAAAGCTGTTTCTGAGAATGCTTCTGTCCAGTTTTTATTGGAAGATATTCCCGCTTCTAACAAAGGCCTGAAAGAGCTCCAAATATCCACTTGCAGATGCTGCAAAAAGACTCTTTCCAAACTGCTCCATGAAAAGGAAGGTTCAACTCTGTGAGATGAATGCACACATCATAAAGAAGTTTCAAAGAATGCTTCTGTCTAGGTTTTATGTGAAGATATTTCCTTTTCCACCATAGGCCTCAAAGCGCTCCAAATGAACACTTGCAGATTCTACAAAAAGAGTGTTTCAAAACTGCTCTTTCAAAAGAAGTGTTCAACTCTGTGAGTTGGATTCATACTTCACAAAGCAGTTTCACAAAACGCTTCTGTTTAGTATTTATGGGAAGATATTCCCGTTTCCAACGAAGGCCTGAAAGGACTCCAAATATCCACTTGCAGATTCTGCAAAAACACAGTTTCAAAACTGCTCTATCAAAAGGAAGGCTTATCTCTCCGAGTTGAATGCACACATCATAAAGAGGTTTCTGAGAATGCTTCTGCCTGGTTTATAAGTGAAGATATTTCCTTTTCCACCATAGGCCTCAAAGCGCTCCAAATGAACACTTGCAGATTCTACAAAAAGAGTGTTTCAAAACAGCTCTTTCAAAGGAAGTGTTCAACTCTGTGAGTTGGATTCATACTACACAAAGCAGTTTCACAGAACGCTTCTGTTTAGTTTTTATGGGAAGATATTCCCGTTTCCAACGAAGGCCTGAAAGGGCTCCAAATATCCACTTGCAAATTCTGCAAAAATAGAGTTTCAAAACTGCTCTATCAAAAGGAAGGCTTATCTCTCTGAGTTGAATGCAGACATCATAAAGAGGTTTCTGGGAATGCTTCTGCCTGGTTTATATGTGAAGATATTTCCTTTTCCACCATAGGCCTCAAGGCGCTCCAAATGAACACTAGCAGATTCTACAAAAAGAGTGTTTCATAACTGCTCTAGCAAAGGAAATGTTCAACTCTGTGAGTTGAACACACACATCACAAAGCAGTTTCTGAGAATGCTTCTGTCCAGTTTTTATTGGAAGATATTCCCGCTTCTAACAAAGGCCTGAAAGAGCTCCAAATATCCACTTGTAGATGCTGCAAAAAGACTCTTTCCAAACTGCTCCATGAAAAGGAAGGTTCAACTCTGTGAGTTGAATGCACACATCATAAAGAAGTTTGAAAGAATGCTTCTGTCTAGGTTTTATGTGAAGATATTTCCTTTTCCACCATAGGCCTCAAAGAGCTCCAAATGAACACTTGCAGATTCTAAAAAAAGAGTGTTTCAAAACTGCTCTTTCAAAAGAAGTGTTCAACTCTGTGAGTTGGATTCATACTCCACAAAGCAGTTTCACAGAACGCTTCTGTTTAGTTTTTATGGGAAGATATTCCCGTTTCCAACGAAGGCCTGAAAGGGCTCCAAATAACCACTTGCAGATTCTGCAGAAACAGTTTCAAAACTGCTCTATCAAAAGGAAGGCTTATCTCTCCGAGCTGAATGCACACATCATAAAGAGGTTTCTGAGAATGCTTCTCCCTGGTTTATAAGTGAAGATATTTCCTTTTCCACTATAGGTCTCAAAGCGCTCCAAATGAACACTTGCAGATTCTACAAAAAGAGTGTTTCAAAACAGCTCTTTCAAAGGAAGTGTTCAACTCTGTGAGTTGGATTCATACTACACAAAGCAGTTTCACAGAACGCTTCTCTTTAGTTTTTATGGGAAGATATTCCCGTTTCCAACGAAGGCCTGAAAGGGCTCCAAATATCCACTTGCAGATTCTGCAAAAATAGAGTTTCAAAACTGCTCTGTTAAAAGGAAGGCTTATCTCTCTGAGTTGAATGCAGACATCATAAAGAGGTTTCTGAGAATGCTTCTGCCTGGTTTATATGTGAAGATATTTCCTTTTCCACCATAGGCCTCAAAGCGCTCCAAATGAACACTTGCAGATTCTACAAAAGGAGTGTTTCATAACTACTCTAGCAAAGGAAAGGTTCAACTCTGTGAGTTGAACACACACATCACAAAGCAGTTTCTGAGAATGCTTCTGTCCAGTTTTTATTGGAAGATATTCCCGCTTCTAACAAAGGCCTGAAAGAGCTCCAAATATCCACTTGCAGATGCTGCAAAAAGACTATTTCCAAACTGCTCCATGAAAAGGAAGGTTCAACTCTGTGAGTTGAATGCACACATCATAAAGAAGTTTCAAAGAATGCTTCTGTCTAGGTTTTATGTGAAGATATTTCCTTTTCCACCATAGGCCTCAAAGCGCTCCAAATGAACACTTGCAGATTCTACAAAAAGAGTGTTTCAAAACTGCTCTTTCAAAAGAAGTGTTCAACTCTGTGAGTTGGATTCATACTTCACAAAGCAGTTTCACAAAACGCTTCTGTTTAGTATTTATGGGAAGATATTCCCGTTTCCAACGAAGGCCTGAAAGGACTCCAAATATCCACTTGCAGATTCTGCAAAAACACAGTTTCAAAACTGCTCTATCAAAAGGAAGGCTTATCTCTCCGAGTTGAATGCACACATCATAAAGAGGTTTCTGAGAATGCTTCTGCCTGGTTTATAAGTGAAGATATGTCCTTTTCCACCATAGGCCTCAAAGCGCTCCAAATGAACACTTGCAGATTCTGCAAAAAGAGTGTTTCAAAACAGCTCTTTCAAAGGAAGTGTTCAACTCTGTGAGTTGGATTCATACTACACAAAGCAGTTTCACAGAACGCTTCTCTTTAGTTTTTATGGGAAGATATTCCCGTTTCCAACGAAGGCCTGAAAGGGCTCCAAATATCCACTTGCAAATTCTGCAAAAATAGAGTTTCAAAACTGCTCTGTCAAAAGGAAGGCTTATCTCTCTGAGTTGAATGCAGACATCATAAAGAGGTTTCTGAGAATGCTTCTGCCTGGTTTATATGTGAAGATATTTCCTTTTCCACCATAGGCCTCAAGGCGCTCCAAATGAACACTTGCAGATTCTACAAAAAGAGTGTTTCATAACTGCTCTAGCAAAGGAAAGGTTCAACTCTGTGAGTTGAACACACACATCACAAAGCAGTTTCTGAGAATGCTTCTGTCCAGTTTTTATTGGAAGATATTCCCGCTTCTAACAAAGGCCTGAAAGAGCTCCAAATATCCACTTGTAGATGCTGCAAAAAGACTCTTTCCAAACTGCTCCATGAAAAGGAAGGTTCAACTCTGTGAGTTGAATGCACACATCATAAAGAAGTTTCAAAGAATGCTTCTGTCTAGGTTTTATGTGAAGATATTTCCTTTTCCACCATAGGCCTCAAAGCGCTCCAAATGAACACTTGCAGATTCTATAAAAAGAGTGTTTCAAAACTGCTCTTTCAAAAGAAGTGTTCAACTCTGTGAGTTGGATTCATACTTCACAAAGCAGTTTCACAGAACGCTTCTGTTTAGTTTTTATGGGAAGATATTCCCGTTTCCAACGAAGGCCTGAAAGGGCTCCAAATAACCACTTGCAGATTCTGCAGAAACACAGTTTCAAAACTGCTCTATCAAAAGGAAGGCTTATCTCTCCGAGCTGAATGCACACATCATAAAGAGGTTTCTGAGAATGCTTCTCCCTGGTTTATAAGTGAAGATATTTCCTTTTCCACTATAGGCCTCAAAGCGCTCCAAATGAACACTTGCAGATTCTAAAAAAAGAGTGTTTCAAAACAGCTCTTTCAAAGGAAGTGTTCAACTCTGTGAGTTGGATTCATACTACACAAAGCAGTTTCACAGAACGCTTCTCTTTAGTTTTTATGGGAAGATATTCCCGTTTCCAACGAAGGCCTGAAAGGGCTCCAAATATCCACTTGCAGATTCTGCAAAAATAGAGTTTCAAAACTGCTCTGTTAAAAGGAAGGCTTATCTCTCTGAGTTGAATGCAGACATCATAAAGAGGTTTCTGAGAATGCTTCTGCCTGGTTTATATGTGAAGATATTTCCTTTTCCACCATAGGCCTCAAAGCGCTCCAAATGAACACTTGCAGATTCTACAAAAGGAGTGTTTCATAACTACTCTAGCAAAGGAAAGGTTCAACTCTGTGAGTTGAACACACACATCACAAAGCAGTTTCTGAGAATGCTTCTGTCCAGTTTTTATTGGAAGATATTCCCGCTTCTAACAAAGGCCTGAAAGAGCTCCAAATATCCACTTGCAGATGCTGCAAAAAGACTCTTTCCAAACTGCTCCATGAAAAGGAAGGTTCAACTCTGTGAGTTGAATGCACACATCATAAAGAAGTTTCAAAGAATGCTTCTGTCTAGGTTTTATGTGAAGATATTTCCTTTTCCACCATAGGCCTCAAAGCGCTCCAAATGAACACTTGCAGATTCTACAAAAAGAGTGTTTCAAAACTGCTCTTTCAAAAGAAGTGTTCAACTCTGTGAGTTGGATTCATACTTCACAAAGCAGTTTCACAGAACGCTTCTGTTTAGTATTTATGGGAAGATATTCCCGTTTCCAACGAAGGCCTGAAAGGACTCCAAATATCCACTTGCAGATTCTGCAAAAACACAGTTTCAAAACTGCTCTATCAAAAGGAAGGCTTATCTCTCCGAGTTGAATGCACACATCATAAAGAGGTTTCTGAGAATGCTTCTGCCTGGTTTATAAGTGAAGATATTTCCTTTTCCACCATAGGCCTCAAAGCGCTCCAAATGAACACTTGCAGATTCTACAAAAAGAGTGTTTCAAAACAGCTCTTTCAAAGGAAGTGTTCAACTCTGTGAGTTGGATTCATACTACACAAAGCAGTTTCACAGAACGCTTCTGTTTAGTTTTTATGGGAAGATATTCCCGTTTCCAACGAAGGCCTGAAAGGGCTCCAAATATCCACTTGCAAATTCTGCAAAAATAGAGTTTCAAAACTGCTCTGTCAAAAGGAAGGCTTATCTCTCTGAGTTGAATGCAGACATCATAAAGAGGTTTCTGAGAATGCTTCTGCCTGGTTTATATGTGAAGATATTTCCTTTTCCACCATAGGCCTCAAGGCGCTCCAAATGAACACTTGCAGATTCTACAAAAAGAGTGTTTCATAACTGCTCTAGCAAAGGAAAGGTTCAACTCTGTGAGTTGAACACACACATCACAAAGCAGTTTCTGAGAATGCTTCTGTCCAGTTTTTATTGGAAGATATTCCCGCTTCTAACGAAGGCCTGAAAGAGCTCCAAATATCCACTTGTAGATGCTGCAAAAAGACTCTTTCCAAACTGCTCCATGAAAAGGAAGGTTCAACTCTGTGAGTTGAATGCACACATCATAAAGAAGTTTCAAAGAATGCTTCTGTCTAGGTTTTATGTGAAGATATTTCCTTTTCCACCATAGGCCTCAAAGCGCTCCAAATGAACACTTGCAGATTCTACAAAAAGAGTGTTTCAAAACTGCTCTTTCAAAAGAAGTGTTCAACTCTGTGAGTTGGATTCACACTTCACAAAGCAGTTTCACAGAACGCTTCTGTTTAGTTTTTATGGGAAGATATTCCCGTTTCCAACGAAGGCCTGAAAGGGCTCCAAATAATCACTTGCAGATTCTGCAGAAACACAGTTTCAAAACTGCTCTATCAAAAGGAAGGCTTATCTCTCCGAGCTGAATGCACACATCATAAAGTGGTTTCTGAGAATGCTTCTCGCTGGTTTATAAGTGAAGATATTTCCTTTTCCACTATAGGCCTCAAAGCGCTCCAAATGAACACTTGCAGATTCTACAAAAAGAGTGTTTCAAAACAGATCTTTCAAAGGAAGTGTTCAACTCTGTGAGTTGGATTCATACTACACAAAGCAGTTTCACAGAACGCTTCTCTTTAGTTTTTATGGGAAGATATTCCCGTTTCCAACGAAGGCCTGAAAGGGCTCCAAATATCCACTTGCAGATTCTGCAAAAATAGAGTTTCAAAACTGCTCTGTTAAAAGGAAAGCTTATCTCTCTGAGTTGAATGCAGACATCATAAAGAGGTTTCTGAGAATGCTTCTGCCTGGTTTATATGTGAAGATATTTCCTTTTCCACCATAGGCCTCAAGGCGCTCCAAATGAACACTTGCAGATTCTACAAAAGGAGTGTTTCATAACTGCTCTAGCAAAGGAAAGGTTCAACTCTGTGAGTTGAACACACACATCACAAAGCTGTTTCTGAGAATGCTTCTGTCCAGTTTTTATTGGAAGATATTCCCGCTTCTAACAAAGGCCTGAAAGAGCTCCAAATATCCACTTGCAGATGCTGCAAAAAGACTCTTTCCAAACTGCTCCATGAAAAGGAAGGTTCAACTCTGTGAGATGAATGCACACATCATAAAGAAGTTTCAAAGAATGCTTCTGTCTAGGTTTTATGTGAAGATATTTCCTTTTCCAACATAGGCCTCAAAGCGCTCCAAATGAACACTTGCAGATTCTACAAAAAGAGTGTTTCAAAACTGCTCTTTCAAAAGAAGTGTTCAACTCTGTGAGTTGGATTCATACTTCACAAAGCAGTTTCACAGAACGCTTCTGTTTAGTATTTATGGGAAGATATTCCCGTTTCCAACGAAGGCCTGAAAGGACTCCAAATATCCACTTGCAGATTCTGCAAAAACACAGTTTCAAAACTGCTCTATCAAAAGGAAGGCTTATCTCTCCGAGTTGAATGCACACATCATAAAGAGGTTTCTGAGAATGCTTCTGCCTGGTTTATAAGTGAAGATATTTCCTTTTCCACCATAGGCCTCAAAGCGCTCCAAATGAACACTTGCAGATTCTACAAAAAGAGTGTTTCAAAACAGCTCTTTCAAAGGAAGTGTTCAACTCTGTGAGTTGGATTCATACTACACAAAGCAGTTTCACAGAACGCTTCTGTTTAGTTTTTATGGGAAGATATTCCCGTTTCCAACGAAGGCCTGAAAGGGCTCCAAATATCCACTTGCAAATTCTGCAAAAATAGAGTTTCAAAACTGCTCTATCAAAAGGAAGGCTTATCTCTCTGAGTTGAATGCAGACATCATAAAGAGGTTTCTGAGAATGCTTCTGCCTGGTTTATATGTGAAGATATTTCCTTTTCCACCATAGGCCTCAAGGCGCTCCAAATGAACACTAGCAGATTCTACAAAAAGAGTGTTTCATAACTGCTCTAGCAAAGGAAATGTTCAACTCTGTGAGTTGAACACACACATCACAAAGCAGTTTCTGAGAATGCTTCTGTCCAGTTTTTATTGGAAGATATTCCCGCTTCTAACAAAGGCCTGAAAGAGCTCCAAATATCCACTTGTAGATGCTGCAAAAAGACTCTTTCCAAACTGCTCCATGAAAAGGAAGGTTCAACTCTGTGAGTTGAATGCACACATCATAAAGAAGTTTGAAAGAATGCTTCTGTCTAGGTTTTATGTGAAGATATTTCCTTTTCCACCATAGGCCTCAAAGAGCTCCAAATGAACACTTGCAGATTCTACAAAAAGAGTGTTTCAAAACTGCTCTTTCAAAAGAAGTGTTCAACTCTGTGAGTTGGATTCATACTCCACAAAGCAGTTTCACAGAACGCTTCTGTTTAGTTTTTATGGGAAGATATTCCCGTTTCCAACGAAGGCCTGAAAGGGCTCCAAATAACCACTTGCAGATTCTGCAGAAACACAGTTTCAAAACTGCTCTATCAAAAGGAAGGCTTATCTCTCCGAGCTG
The DNA here is from genome assembly GCF_028885625.2 of Pongo pygmaeus. NCBI lineage: Eukaryota > Metazoa > Chordata > Mammalia > Primates > Hominidae > Pongo > Pongo pygmaeus. The sequence goes on from NC_085930.1 coordinate 26,379,559, forward strand.
AATGCACACATCATAAAGAGGTTTCTGAGAATGCTTCTCCCTGGTTTATAAGTGAAGATATTTCCTTTTCCACTATAGGTCTCAAAGCGCTCCAAATGAACACTTGCAGATTCTACAAAAAGAGTGTTTCAAAACAGCTCTTTCAAAGGAAGTGTTCAACTCTGTGAGTTGGATTCATACTACACAAAGCAGTTTCACAGAACGCTTCTCTTTAGTTTTTATGGGAAGATATTCCCGTTTCCAACGAAGGCCTGAAAGGGCTCCAAATAACCACTTGCAGATTCTGCAGAAACACAGTTTCAAAACTGCTCTATCAAAAGGAAGGCTTATCTCTCCGAGCTGAATGCACACATCATAAAGAGGTTTCTGAGAATGCTTCTGCCTGGTTTATAAGTGAAGATATTTCCTTTTCCACCATAGGCCTCAAAGCGCTCCAAATGAACACTTGCAGATTCTACAAAAAGAGTGTTTCAAAACAGCTCTTTCAAAGGAAGTGTTCAACTCTGTGAGTTGGATTCATACTACACAAAGCAGTTTCACAGAACGCTTCTGTTTAGTTTTTATGGGAAGATATTCCCGTTTCCAACGAAGGCCTGAAAGGGCTCCAAATATCCACTTGCAAATTCTGCAAAAATAGAGTTTCAAAACTGCTCTGTCAAAAGGAAGGCTTATCTCTCTGAGTTGAATGCAGACATCATAAAGAGGTTTCTGAGAATGCTTCTGCCTGGTTTATATGTGAAGATATTTCCTTTTCCACCATAGGCCTCAAGGCGCTCCAAATGAACACTTGCAGATTCTACAAAAAGAGTGTTTCATAACTGCTCTAGCAAAGGAAAGGTTCAACTCTGTGAGTTGAACACACACATCACAAAGTAGTTTCTGAGAATGCTTCTGTCCAGTTTTTATTGGAAGATATTCCCGCTTCTAACAAAGGCCTGAAAGAGCTCCAAATATCCACTTGTAGATGCTGCAAAAAGACTCTTTCCAAACTGCTCCATGAAAAGGAAGGTTCAACTCTGTGAGTTGAATGCACACATCATAAAGAAGTTTCAAAGAATGCTTCTGTCTAGGTTTTATGTGAAGGTATTTCCTTTTCCACCATAGGCCTCAAAGCGCTCCAAATGAACACTTGCAGATTCTACAAAAAGAGTGTTTCAAAACTGCTCTTTCAAAAGAAGTGTTCAACTCTGTGAGTTGGATTCATACTTCACAAAGCAGTTTCACAGAACGCTTCTGTTTAGTTTTTATGGGAAGATATTCCCGTTTCCAACGAAGGCCTGAAAGGGCTACAAATAACCACTTGCAGATTCTGCAGAAACACAGTTTCAAAACTGCTCTATCAAAAGGAAGGCTTATCTCTCCGAGTTGAATGCACACATCATAAAGAGGTTTCTGAGAATGCTTCTGCCTGGTTTATAAGTGAAGATATTTCCTTTTCCACCATAGGCCTCAAAGCGCTCCAAATGAACACTTGCAGATTCTACAAAAAGAGTGTTTCAAAACAGCTCTTTCAAAGGAAGTGTTCAACTCTGTGAGTTGGATTCATACTACACAAAGCAGTTTCACAGAACGCTTCTGTTTAGTTTTTATGGGAAGATATTCCCGTTTCCAACGAAGGCCTGAAAGGGCTCCAAATATCCACTTGCAAATTCTGCAAAAATAGAGTTTCAAAACTGCTCTGTCAAAAGGAAGGCTTATCTCTCTGAGTTGAATGCAGACTTCATAAAGAGGTTTCTGAGAATGCTTCTGCCTGGTTTATATGTGAAGATATTTCCTTTTCCACCATAGGCCTCAAAGCGCTCCAAATGAACACTTGCAGATTCTACAAAAAGAGTGTTTCATAACTGCTCTAGCAAAGGAAAGGTTCAACTCTGTGAGTTGAACACACACATCACAAAGCAGTTTCTGAGAATGCTTCTGTCCAGTTTTTATTGGAAGATATTCCCGCTTCTAACAAAGGCCTGAAAGAGCTCCAAATATCCACTTGCAGATGCTGCAAAAAGACTCTTTCCAAACTGCTCCATGAAAAGGAAGGTTCAACTCTGTGAGATGAATGCACACATCAGAAAGAAGTTTCAAAGAATGCTTCTGTCTAGGTTTTATGTGAAGATATTTCCTTTTCCACCATAGGCCTCAAAGCGCTCCAAATGAACACTTGCAGATTCTACAAAAAGAGTGTTTCAAAACTGCTCTTTCAAAAGAAGTGTTCAACTCTGTGAGTTGGATTCATACTTCACAAAGCAGTTTCACAGAACGCTTCTGTTTAGTATTTATTGGAAGATATTCCCGTTTCCAACGAAGGCCTGAAAGGACTCCAAATATCCACTTGCAGATTCTGCAAAAACACAGTTTCAAAACTGCTCTATCAAAAGGAAGGCTTATCTCTCCGAGTTGAATGCACACATCATAAAGAGGTTTCTGAGAATGCTTCTGCCTGGTTTATAAGTGAAGATATTTCCTTTTCCACCATAGGCCTCAAAGCGCTCCAAATGAACACTTGCAGATTCTACAAAAAGAGTGTTTCAAAACAGCTCTTTCAAAGGAAGTGTTCAACTCTGTGAGTTGGATTCATACTACACAAAGCAGTTTCACAGAACGCTTCTGTTTAGTTTTTATGGGAAGATATTCCCGTTTCCAACGAAGGCCTGAAAGGGCTCCAAATATCCACTTGCAAATTCTGCAAAAATAGAGTTTCAAAACTGCTCTATCAAAAGGAAGGCTTATCTCTCTGAGTTGAATGCAGACATCATAAAGAGGTTTCTGAGAATGCTTCTGCCTGGTTTATATGTGAAGATATTTCCTTTTCCACCATAGGCCTCAAGGCGCTCCAAATGAACACTAGCAGATTCTACAAAAAGAGTGTTTCATAACTGCTCTAGCAAAGGAAAGGTTCAACTCTGTGAGTTGAACACACACATCACAAAGCAGTTTCTGAGAATGCTTCTGTCCAGTTTTTATTGGAAGATATTCCCGCTTCTAACAAAGGCCTGAAACAGCTCCAAATATCCACTTGTAGATGCTGCAAAAAGACTCTTTCCAAACTGCTCCATGAAAAGGAAGGTTCAACTCTGTGAGTTGAATGCACACATCATAAAGAAGTTTCAAAGAATGCTTCTGTCTAGGTTTTATGTGAAGATATTTCCTTTTCCACCATAGGCCTCAAAGCGCTCCAAATGAACACTTGCAGATTCTACAAAAAGAGTGTTTCAAAACTGCTCTTTCAAAAGAAGTGTTCAACTCTGTGAGTTGGATTCATACTTCACAAAGCAGTTTCACAGAACGCTTCTGTTTAGTTTTTATGGGAAGATATTCCCGTTTCCAACGAAGGCCTGAAAGGGCTCCAAATAACCACTTGCAGATTCTGCAGAAACACAGTTTCAAAACTGCTCTATCAAAAGGAAGGCTTATCTCTCCGAGCTGAATGCACACATCATAAAGAGGTTTCTGAGAATGCTTCTCCCTGGTTTATAAGTGAAGATATTTCCTTTTCCACTATAGGTCTCAAAGCGCTCCAAATGAACACTTGCAGATTCTACAAAAAGAGTGTTTCAAAACAGCTCTTTCAAAGGAAGTGTTCAACTCTGTGAGTTGGATTCATACTACACAAAGCAGTTTCACAGAACGCTTCTCTTTAGTTTTTATGGGAAGATATTCCCGTTTCCAACGAAGGCCTGAAAGGGCTCCAAATATCCACTTGCAGATTCTGCAAAAATAGAGTTTCAAAACTGCTCTGTTAAAAGGAAGGCTTATCACTCTGAGTTGAATGCAGACATCATAAAGAGGTTTCTGAGAATGCTTCTGCCTGGTTTATATGTGAAGATATTTCCTTTTCCACCATAGGCCTCAAAGCGCTCCAAATGAACACTTGCAGATTCTACAAAAGGAGTGTTTCATAACTGCTCTAGCAAAGGAAAGGTTCAACCCTGTGAGTTGAACACACACATCACAAAGCAGTTTCTGAGAATGCTTCTGTCCAATTTTTATTGGAAGATATTCCCGCTTCTAACAAAGGCCTGAAAGAGCTCCAAATATCCGCTTGCAGATGCTGCAAAAAGACTCTTTCCAAACTGCTCCATGAAAAGGAAGGTTCAACTCTGTGAGATGAATGCACACATCATAAAGAAGTTTCAAAGAATGCTTCTGTCTAGGTTTTATGTGAAGATATTTCCTTTTCCACCATAGGCCTCAAAGCGCTCCAAATGAACACTTGCAGATTCTACAAAAAGAGTGTTTCAAAACTGCTCTTTCAAAAGAAGTGTTCAACTCTGTGAGTTGGATTCATACTTCACAAAGCAGTTTCACAGAACGCTTCTGTTTAGTATTTATGGGAAGATATTCCCGTTTCCAACGAAGGCCTGAAAGGACTCCAAATATCCACTTGCAGATTCTGCAAAAACACAGTTTCAAAACTGCTCTATCAAAAGGAAGGCTTATCTCTCCGAGTTGAATGCACACATCATAAAGAGGTTTCTGAGAATGCTTCTGCCTGGTTTATAAGTGAAGATATTTCCTTTTCCACCATAGGCCTCAAAGCGCTCCAAATGAACACTTGCAGATTCTACAAAAAGAGTGTTTCAAAACAGCTCTTTCAAAGGAAGTGTTCAACTCTGTGAGTTGGATTCATACTACACAAAGCAGTTTCACAGAACGCTTCTGTTTAGTTTTTATGGGAAGATATTCCCGTTTCCAACGAAGGCCTGAAAGGGCTCCAAATATCCACTTGCAAATTCTGCAAAAATAGAGTTTCAAAACTGCTCTGTCAAAAGGAAGGCTTATCTCTCTGAGTTGAATGCAGACATCATAAAGAGGTTTCTGAGAATGCTTCTGCCTGGTTTATATGTGAAGATATTTCCTTTTCCACCATAGGCCTCAAGGCGCTCCAAATGAACACTTGCAGATTCTACAAAAAGAGTGTTTCATAACTGCTCTAGCAAAGGAAAGGTTCAACTCTGTGAGTTGAACACACACATCACAAAGTAGTTTCTGAGAATGCTTCTGTCCAGTTTTTATTGGAAGATATTCCCGCTTCTAACAAAGGCCTGAAAGAGCTCCAAATATCCACTTGTAGATGCTGCAAAAAGACTCTTTCCAAACTGCTCCATGAAAAGGAAGGTTCAACTCTGTGAGTTGAATGCACACATCATAAAGAAGTTTCAAAGAATGCTTCTGTCTAGGTTTTATGTGAAGGTATTTCCTTTTCCACCATAGGCCTCAAAGCGCTCCAAATGAACACTTGCAGATTCTACAAAAAGAGTGTTTCAAAACTGCTCTTTCAAAAGAAGTGTTCAACTCTGTGAGTTGGATTCATACTTCACAAAGCAGTTTCACAGAACGCTTCTGTTTAGTTTTTATGGGAAGATATTCCCGTTTCCAACGAAGGCCTGAAAGGGCTACAAATAACCACTTGCAGATTCTGCAGAAACACAGTTTCAAAACTGCTCTATCAAAAGGAAGGCTTATCTCTCCGAGTTGAATGCACACATCATAAAGAGGTTTCTGAGAATGCTTCTGCCTGGTTTATAAGTGAAGATATTTCCTTTTCCACCATAGGCCTCAAAGCGCTCCAAATGAACACTTGCAGATTCTACAAAAAGAGTGTTTCAAAACAGCTCTTTCAAAGGAAGTGTTCAACTCTGTGAGTTGGATTCATACTACACAAAGCAGTTTCACAGAACGCTTCTGTTTAGTTTTTATGGGAAGATATTCCCGTTTCCAACGAAGGCCTGAAAGGGCTCCAAATATCCACTTGCAAATTCTGCAAAAATAGAGTTTCAAAACTGCTCTGTCAAAAGGAAGGCTTATCTCTCTGAGTTGAATGCAGACTTCATAAAGAGGTTTCTGAGAATGCTTCTGCCTGGTTTATATGTGAAGATATTTCCTTTTCCACCATAGGCCTCAAAGCGCTCCAAATGAACACTTGCAGATTCTACAAAAAGAGTGTTTCATAACTGCTCTAGCAAAGGAAAGGTTCAACTCTGTGAGTTGAACACACACATCACAAAGCAGTTTCTGAGAATGCTTCTGTCCAGTTTTTATTGGAAGATATTCCCGCTTCTAACAAAGGCCTGAAAGAGCTCCAAATATCCACTTGCAGATGCTGCAAAAAGACTCTTTCCAAACTGCTCCATGAAAAGGAAGGTTCAACTCTGTGAGATGAATGCACACATCAGAAAGAAGTTTCAAAGAATGCTTCTGTCTAGGTTTTATGTGAAGATATTTCCTTTTCCACCATAGGCCTCAAAGCGCTCCAAATGAACACTTGCAGATTCTACAAAAAGAGTGTTTCAAAACTGCTCTTTCAAAAGAAGTGTTCAACTCTGTGAGTTGGATTCATACTTCACAAAGCAGTTTCACAGAACGCTTCTGTTTAGTATTTATTGGAAGATATTCCCGTTTCCAACGAAGGCCTGAAAGGACTCCAAATATCCACTTGCAGATTCTGCAAAAACACAGTTTCAAAACTGCTCTATCAAAAGGAAGGCTTATCTCTCCGAGTTGAATGCACACATCATAAAGAGGTTTCTGAGAATGCTTCTGCCTGGTTTATAAGTGAAGATATTTCCTTTTCCACCATAGGCCTCAAAGCGCTCCAAATGAACACTTGCAGATTCTACAAAAAGAGTGTTTCAAAACAGCTCTTTCAAAGGAAGTGTTCAACTCTGTGAGTTGGATTCATACTACACAAAGCAGTTTCACAGAACGCTTCTGTTTAGTTTTTATGGGAAGATATTCCCGTTTCCAACGAAGGCCTGAAAGGGCTCCAAATATCCACTTGCAAATTCTGCAAAAATAGAGTTTCAAAACTGCTCTATCAAAAGGAAGGCTTATCTCTCTGACTTGAATGCAGACATCATAAAGAGGTTTCTGAGAATGCTTCTGCCTGGTTTATATGTGAAGATATTTCCTTTTCCACCATAGGCCTCAAGGCGCTCCAAATGAACACTAGCAGATTCTACAAAAAGAGTGTTTCATAACTGCTCTAGCAAAGGAAAGGTTCAACTCTGTGAGTTGAACACACACATCACAAAGCAATTTCTGAGAATGCTTCTGTCCAGTTTTTATTGGAAGATATTCCCGCTTCTAACAAAGGCCTGAAACAGCTCCAAATATCCACTTGTAGATGCTGCAAAAAGACTCTTTCCAAACTGCTCCATGAAAAGGAAGGTTCAACTCTGTGAGTTGAATGCACACATCATAAAGAAGTTTCAAAGAATGCTTCTGTCTAGGTTTTATGTGAAGATATTTCCTTTTCCACCATAGGCCTCAAAGCGCTCCAAATGAACACTTGCAGATTCTACAAAAAGAGTGTTTCAAAACTGCTCTTTCAAAAGAAGTGTTCAACTCTGTGAGTTGGATTCATACTTCACAAAGCAGTTTCACAGAACGCTTCTGTTTAGTTTTTATGGGAAGATATTCCCGTTTCCAACGAAGGCCTGAAAGGGCTCCAAATAACCACTTGCAGATTCTGCAGAAACACAGTTTCAAAACTGCTCTATCAAAAGGAAGGCTTATCTCTCCGAGCTGAATGCACACATCATAAAGAGGTTTCTGAGAATGCTTCTCCCTGGTTTATAAGTGAAGATATTTCCTTTTCCACTATAGGTCTCAAAGCGCTCCAAATGAACACTTGCAGATTCTACAAAAAGAGTGTTTCAAAACAGCTCTTTCAAAGGAAGTGTTCAACTCTGTGAGTTGGATTCATACTACACAAAGCAGTTTCACAGAACGCTTCTCTTTAGTTTTTATGGGAAGATATTCCCGTTTCCAACGAAGGCCTGAAAGGGCTCCAAATATCCACTTGCAGATTCTGCAAAAATAGAGTTTCAAAACTGCTCTGTTAAAAGGAAGGCTTATCACTCTGAGTTGAATGCAGACATCATAAAGAGGTTTCTGAGAATGCTTCTGCCTGGTTTATATGTGAAGATATTTCCTTTTCCACCATAGGCCTCAAAGCGCTCCAAATGAACACTTGCAGATTCTACAAAAGGAGTGTTTCATAACTGCTCTAGCAAAGGAAAGGTTCAACCCTGTGAGTTGAACACACACATCACAAAGCAGTTTCTGAGAATGCTTCTGTCCAATTTTTATTGGAAGATATTCCCGCTTCTAACAAAGGCCTGAAAGAGCTCCAAATATCCACTTGCAGATGCTGCAAAAAGACTCTTTCCAAACTGCTCCATGAAAAGGAAGGTTCAACTCTGTGAGATGAATGCACACATCATAAAGAAGTTTCAAAGAATGCTTCTGTCTAGGTTTTATGTGAAGATATTTCCTTTTCCACCATAGGCCTCAAAGCGCTCCAAATGAACACTTGCAGATTCTACAAAAAGAGTGTTTCAAAACTGCTCTTTCAAAAGAAGTGTTCAACTCTGTGAGTTGGATTCATACTTCACAAAGCAGTTTCACAGAACGCTTCTGTTTAGTATTTATGGGAAGATATTCCCGTTTCCAACGAAGGCCTGAAAGGACTCCAAATATCCACTTGCAGATTCTGCAAAAACACAGTTTCAAAACTGCTCTATCAAAAGGAAGGCTTATCTCTCCGAGTTGAATGCACACATCATAAAGAGGTTTCTGAGAATGCTTCTGCCTGGTTTATAAGTGAAGATATTTCCTTTTCCACCATAGGCCTCAAAGCGCTCCAAATGAACACTTGCAGATTCTACAAAAAGAGTGTTTCAAAACAGCTCTTTCAAAGGAAGTGTTCAACTCTGTGAGTTGGATTCATACTACACAAAGCAGTTTCACAGAACGCTTCTGTTTAGTTTTTATGGGAAGATATTCCCGTTTCCAACGAAGGCCTGAAAGGGCTCCAAATATCCACTTGCAAATTCTGCAAAAATAGAGTTTCAAAACTGCTCTGTCAAAAGGAAGGCTTATCTCTCTGAGTTGAATGCAGACATCATAAAGAGGTTTCTGAGAATGCTTCTGCCTGGTTTATATGTGAAGATATTTCCTTTTCCACCATAGGCCTCAAGGCGCTCCAAATGAACACTTGCAGATTCTACAAAAAGAGTGTTTCATAACTGCTCTAGCAAAGGAAAGGTTCAACTCTGTGAGTTGAACACACACATCACAAAGTAGTTTCTGAGAATGCTTCTGTCCAGTTTTTATTGGAAGATATTCCCGCTTCTAACAAAGGCCTGAAAGAGCTCCAAATATCCACTTGTAGATGCTGCAAAAAGACTCTTTCCAAACTGCTCCATGAAAAGGAAGGTTCAACTCTGTGAGTTGAATGCACACATCATAAAGAAGTTTCAAAGAATGCTTCTGTCTAGGTTTTATGTGAAGGTATTTCCTTTTCCACCATAGGCCTCAAAGCGCTCCAAATGAACACTTGCAGATTCTACAAAAAGAGTGTTTCAAAACTGCTCTTTCAAAAGAAGTGTTCAACTCTGTGAGTTGGATTCATACTTCACAAAGCAGTTTCACAGAACGCTTCTGTTTAGTTTTTATGGGAAGATATTCCCGTTTCCAACGAAGGCCTGAAAGGGCTCCAAATAACCACTTGCAGATTCTGCAGAAACACAGTTTCAAAACTGCTCTATCAAAAGGAAGGCTTATCTCTCCGAGTTGAATGCACACATCATAAAGAGGTTTCTGAGAATGCTTCTGCCTGGTTTATAAGTGAAGATATTTCCTTTTCCACCATAGGCCTCAAAGCGCTCCAAATGAACACTTGCAGATTCTACAAAAAGAGTGTTTCAAAACAGCTCTTTCAAAGGAAGTGTTCAACTCTGTGAGTTGGATTCATACTACACAAAGCAGTTTCACAGAACGCTTCTGTTTAGTTTTTATGGGAAGATATTCCCGTTTCCAACGAAGGCCTGAAAGGGCTCCAAATATCCACTTGCAAATTCTGCAAAAATAGAGTTTCAAAACTGCTCTGTCAAAAGGAAGGCTTATCTCTCTGAGTTGAATGCAGACTTCATAAAGAGGTTTCTGAGAATGCTTCTGCCTGGTTTATATGTGAAGATATTTCCTTTTCCACCATAGGCCTCAAAGCGCTCCAAATGAACACTTGCAGATTCTACAAAAAGAGTGTTTCATAACTGCTCTAGCAAAGGAAAGGTTCAACTCTGTGAGTTGAACACACACATCACAAAGCAGTTTCTGAGAATGCTTCTGTCCAGTTTTTATTGGAAGATATTCCCGCTTCTAACAAAGGCCTGAAAGAGCTCCAAATATCCACTTGTAGATGCTGCAAAAAGACTCTTTCCAAACTGCTCCATGAAAAGGAAGGTTCAACTCTGTGAGTTGAATGCACACATCATAAAGAAGTTTCAAAGAATGCTTCTGTCTAGGTTTTATGTGAAGATATTTCCTTTTCCACCATAGGCCTCAAAGCGCTCCAAATGAACACTTGCAGATTCTACAAAAAGAGTGTTTCAAAACTGCTCTTTCAAAAGAAGTGTTCAACTCTGTGAGTTGGATTCATACTTCACAAAGCAGTTTCACAGAACGCTTCTGTTTAGTTTTTATGGGAAGATATTCCCGTTTCCAACGAAGGCCTGAAAGGGCTCCAAATAACCACTTGCAGATTCTGCAGAAACACAGTTTCAAAACTGCTCTATCAAAAGGAAGGCTTATCTCTCCGAGCTGAATGCACACATCAAAAAGAGGTTTCTGAGAATGCTTCTCCCTGGTTTATAAGTGAAGATATTTCCTTTTCCACTATAGGCCTCAAAGCGCTCCAAATGAACACTTGCAGATTCTACAAAAAGAGTGTTTCAAAACAGCTCTTTCAAAGGAAGTGTTCAACTCTGTGAGTTGGATTCATACTACACAAAGCAGTTTCACAGAACGCTTCTGTTTAGTTTTTATGGGAAGATATTCCCGTTTCCAACGAAGGCCTGAAAGGGCTCCAAATATCCACTTGCAGATTCTGCAAAAATAGAGTTTCAAAACTGCTCTGTTAAAAGGAAGGCTTATCTCTCTGAGTTGAATGCAGACATCATAAAGAGGTTTCTGAGAATGCTTCTGCCTGGTTTATATGTGAAGATATTTCCTTTTCCACCATAGGCCTCAAAGCGCTCCAAATGAACACTTGCAGATTCTACAAAAGGAGTGTTTCATAACTGCTCTAGCAAAGGAAAGGTTCAACTCTGTGAGTTGAACACACACATCACAAAGCAGTTTCTGAGAATGCTTCTGTCCAGTTTTTATTGGAAGATATTCCCGCTTCTAACAAAGGCCTGAAAGAGCTCCAAATATCCACTTGCAGATGCTGCAAAAAGACTCTTTCCAAACTGCTCCATGAAAAGGAAGGTTCAACTCTGTGAGATGAATGCACACATCATAAAGAAGTTTCAAAGAATGCTTCTGTCTAGGTTTTATGTGAAGATATTTCCTTTTCCACCATAGGCCTCAAAGCGCTCCAAATGAACACTTGCAGATTCTACAAAAAGAGTGTTTCAAAACTCCTCTTTCAAAAGAAGTGTTCAACTCTGTGAGATGGATTCATACTTCACAAAGCAGTTTCACAGAACGCTTCTGTTTAGTATTTATGGGAAGATATTCCCGTTTCCAACGAAGGCCTGAAAGGACTCCAAATATCCACTTGCAGATTCTGCAGAAACACAGTTTCAAAACTGCTCTGTCAAAAGGAAGGCTTATCTCTCTGAGTTGAATGCAGACATCATAAAGAGGTTTCTGAGAATGCTTGTGCCTGGTTTATATGTGAAGATATTTCCTTTTCCACCATAGGCGTCAAGGCGCTCCAAATGAACACTTGCAGATTCTACAAAAAGAGTGTTTCATAACTGCTCTAGCAAAGGAAAGGTTCAACTCTGTGAGTTGAACACACACATCACAAAGCAGTTTCTGAGAATGCTTCTGTCCAGTTTTTATTGGAAGATATTCCCGCTTCTAACAAAGGCCTGAAAGAGCTCCAAATATCCACTTGTAGATGCTGCAAAAAGACTCTTTCCAAACTGCTCCATGAAAAGGAAGGTTCAACTCTGTGAGTTGAATGCACACATCATGAAGAAGTTTCAAAGAATGCTTCTGTCTAGGTTTTATGTGAAGATATTTCCTTTTCCACCATAGGCCTCAAAGCGCTCCAAATGAACACTTGCAGATTCTACAAAAAGAGTGTTTCAAAACTGCTCTTTCAAAAGAAGTGTTCAACTCTGTGAGTTGGATTCATACTTCACAAAGCAGTTTCACAGAACGCTTCTGTTTCGTATTTATGGGAAGATATTCCCGTTTCCAACGAAGGCCTGAAACGACTCCAAATATCCACTTGCAGATTCTGCAAAAACACAGTTTCAAAACTGCTCTATCAAAAGGAAGGCTTATCTCTCCGAGTTGAATGCACACATCATAAAGAGGTTTCTGAGAATGCTTCTGCCTGGTTTATAAGTGAAGATATTTCCTTTTCCACCATAGGCCTCAAAGCGCTGCAAATGAACACTTGCAGATTCTACAAAAAGAGTGTTTCAAAACAGCTCTTTCAAAGGAAGTGTTCAACTCTGTGAGTTGGATTCATACTACACAAAGCAGTTTCACAGAACGCTTCTGTTTAGTTTTTATGGGAAGATATTCCCGTTTCCAACGAAGGCCTGAAAGGGCTCCAAATATCCACTTGCAAATTCTGCAAAAATAGAGTTTCAAAACTGCTCTGTCAAAAGGAAGGCTTATCTCTCTGAGTTGAATGCAGACATCATAAAGAGGTTTCTGAGAATGCTTCTGCCTGGTTTATATGTGAAGATATTTCCTTTTCCACCATAGGCCTCAAGGCGCTCCAAATGAACACTTGCAGATTCTACAAAAAGAGTGTTTCATAACTGCTCTAGCAAAGGAAAGGTTCAACTCTGTGAGTTGAACACACACATCACAAAGCAGTTTCTGAGAATGCTTCTGTCCAGTTTTTATTGGAAGATATTCCCGCTTCTAACAAAGGCCTGAAAGAGCTCCAAATATCCACTTGTAGATGCTGCAAAAAGACTCTTTCCAAACTGCTCCATGAAAAGGAAGGTTCAACTCTGTGAGTTGAATGCACACATCATAAAGAAGTTTCAAAGAATGCTTCTGTCTAGGTTTTATGTGAAGATATTTCCTTTTCCACCATAGGCCTCAAAGCGCTCCAAATGAACACTTGCAGATTCTACAAAAAGAGTGTTTCAAAACTGCTCTTTCAAAAGAAGTGTTCAACTCTGTGAGTTGGATTCATACTTCACAAAGCAGTTTCACAGAACGCTTCTGTTTAGTTTTTATGGGAAGATATTCCCGTTTCCAACGAAGGCCTGAAAGGGCTACAAATAACCACTTGCAGATTCTGCAGAAACACAGTTTCAAAACTGCTCTATCAAAAGGAAGGCTTATCTCTCCGAGTTGAATGCACACATCATAAAGAGGTTTCTGAGAATGCTTCTGCCTGGTTTATAAGTGAAGATATTTCCTTTTCCACCATAGGCCTCAAAGCGCTCCAAATGAACACTTGCAGATTCTACAAAAAGAGTGTTTCAAAACAGCTCTTTCAAAGGAAGTGTTCAACTCTGTGAGTTGGATTCATACTACACAAAGCAGTTTCACAGAACGCTTCTGTTTAGTTTTTATGGGAAGATATTCCCGTTTCCAACGAAGGCCTGAAAGGGCTCCAAATATCCACTTGCAAATTCTGCAAAAATAGAGTTTCAAAACTGCTCTGTCAAAAGGAAGGCTTATCTCTCTGAGTTGAATGCAGACTTCATAAAGAGGTTTCTGAGAATGCTTCTGCCTGGTTTATATGTGAAGATATTTCCTTTTCCACCATAGGCCTCAAAGCGCTCCAAATGAACACTTGCAGATTCTACAAAAAGAGTGTTTCATAACTGCTCTAGCAAAGGAAAGGTTCAACTCTGTGAGTTGAACACACACATCACAAAGCAGTTTCTGAGAATGCTTCTGTCCAGTTTTTATTGGAAGATATTCCCGCTTCTAACAAAGGCCTGAAAGAGCTCCAAATATCCACTTGCAGATGCTGCAAAAAGACTCTTTCCAAACTGCTCCATGAAAAGGAAGGTTCAACTCTGTGAGATGAATGCACACATCAGAAAGAAGTTTCAAAGAATGCTTCTGTCTAGGTTTTATGTGAAGATATTTCCTTTTCCACCATAGGCCTCAAAGCGCTCCAAATGAACACTTGCAGATTCTACAAAAAGAGTGTTTCAAAACTGCTCTTTCAAAAGAAGTGTTCAACTCTGTGAGTTGGATTCATACTTCACAAAGCAGTTTCACAGAACGCTTCTGTTTAGTATTTATTGGAAGATATTCCCGTTTCCAACGAAGGCCTGAAAGGACTCCAAATATCCACTTGCAGATTCTGCAAAAACACAGTTTCAAAACTGCTCTATCAAAAGGAAGGCTTATCTCTCCGAGTTGAATGCACACATCATAAAGAGGTTTCTGAGAATGCTTCTGCCTGGTTTATAAGTGAAGATATTTCCTTTTCCACCATAGGCCTCAAAGCGCTCCAAATGAACACTTGCAGATTCTACAAAAAGAGTGTTTCAAAACAGCTCTTTCAAAGGAAGTGTTCAACTCTGTGAGTTGGATTCATACTACACAAAGCAGTTTCACAGAACGCTTCTGTTTAGTTTTTATGGGAAGATATTCCCGTTTCCAACGAAGGCCTGAAAGGGCTCCAAATATCCACTTGCAAATTCTGCAAAAATAGAGTTTCAAAACTGCTCTATCAAAAGGAAGGCTTATCTCTCTGAGTTGAATGCAGACATCATAAAGAGGTTTCTGAGAATGCTTCTGCCTGGTTTATATGTGAAGATATTTCCTTTTCCACCATAGGCCTCAAGGCGCTCCAAATGAACACTAGCAGATTCTACAAAAAGAGTGTTTCATAACTGCTCTAGCAAAGGAAAGGTTCAACTCTGTGAGTTGAACACACACATCACAAAGCAGTTTCTGAGAATGCTTCTGTCCAGTTTTTATTGGAAGATATTCCCGCTTCTAACAAAGGCCTGAAACAGCTCCAAATATCCACTTGTAGATGCTGCAAAAAGACTCTTTCCAAACTGCTCCATGAAAAGGAAGGTTCAACTCTGTGAGTTGAATGCACACATCATAAAGAAGTTTCAAAGAATGCTTCTGTCTAGGTTTTATGTGAAGATATTTCCTTTTCCACCATAGGCCTCAAAGCGCTCCAAATGAACACTTGCAGATTCTACAAAAAGAGTGTTTCAAAACTGCTCTTTCAAAAGAAGTGTTCAACTCTGTGAGTTGGATTCATACTTCACAAAGCAGTTTCACAGAACGCTTCTGTTTAGTTTTTATGGGAAGATATTCCCGTTTCCAACGAAGGCCTGAAAGGGCTCCAAATAACCACTTGCAGATTCTGCAGAAACACAGTTTCAAAACTGCTCTATCAAAAGGAAGGCTTATCTCTCCGAGCTGAATGCACACATCATAAAGAGGTTTCTGAGAATGCTTCTCCCTGGTTTATAAGTGAAGATATTTCCTTTTCCACTATAGGTCTCAAAGCGCTCCAAATGAACACTTGCAGATTCTACAAAAAGAGTGTTTCAAAACAGCTCTTTCAAAGGAAGTGTTCAACTCTGTGAGTTGGATTCATACTACACAAAGCAGTTTCACAGAACGCTTCTCTTTAGTTTTTATGGGAAGATATTCCCGTTTCCAACGAAGGCCTGAAAGGGCTCCAAATATCCACTTGCAGATTCTGCAAAAATAGAGTTTCAAAACTGCTCTGTTAAAAGGAAGGCTTATCACTCTGAGTTGAATGCAGACATCATAAAGAGGTTTCTGAGAATGCTTCTGCCTGGTTTATATGTGAAGATATTTCCTTTTCCACCATAGGCCTCAAAGCGCTCCAAATGAACACTTGCAGATTCTACAAAAGGAGTGTTTCATAACTGCTCTAGCAAAGGAAAGGTTCAACCCTGTGAGTTGAACACACACATCACAAAGCAGTTTCTGAGAATGCTTCTGTCCAATTTTTATTGGAAGATATTCCCGCTTCTAACAAAGGCCTGAAAGAGCTCCAAATATCCACTTGCAGATGCTGCAAAAAGACTCTTTCCAAACTGCTCCATGAAAAGGAAGGTTCAACTCTGTGAGATGAATGCACACATCATAAAGAAGTTTCAAAGAATGCTTCTGTCTAGGTTTTATGTGAAGATATTTCCTTTTCCACCATAGGCCTCAAAGCGCTCCAAATGAACACTTGCAGATTCTACAAAAAGAGTGTTTCAAAACTGCTCTTTCAAAAGAAGTGTTCAACTCTGTGAGTTGGATTCATACTTCACAAAGCAGTTTCACAGAACGCTTCTGTTTAGTATTTATGGGAAGATATTCCCGTTTCCAACGAAGGCCTGAAAGGACTCCAAATATCCACTTGCAGATTCTGCAAAAACACAGTTTCAAAACTGCTCTATCAAAAGGAAGGCTTATCTCTCCGAGTTGAATGCACACATCATAAAGAGGTTTCTGAGAATGCTTCTGCCTGGTTTATAAGTGAAGATATTTCCTTTTCCACCATAGGCCTCAAAGCGCTCCAAATGAACACTTGCAGATTCTACAAAAAGAGTGTTTCAAAACAGCTCTTTCAAAGGAAGTGTTCAACTCTGTGAGTTGGATTCATACTACACAAAGCAGTTTCACAGAACGCTTCTGTTTAGTTTTTATGGGAAGATATTCCCGTTTCCAACGAAGGCCTGAAAGGGCTCCAAATATCCACTTGCAAATTCTGCAAAAATAGAGTTTCAAAACTGCTCTGTCAAAAGGAAGGCTTATCTCTCTGAGTTGAATGCAGACATCATAAAGAGGTTTCTGAGAATGCTTCTGCCTGGTTTATATGTGAAGATATTTCCTTTTCCACCATAGGCCTCAAGGCGCTCCAAATGAACACTTGCAGATTCTACAAAAAGAGTGTTTCATAACTGCTCTAGCAAAGGAAAGGTTCAACTCTGTGAGTTGAACACACACATCACAAAGTAGTTTCTGAGAATGCTTCTGTCCAGTTTTTATTGGAAGATATTCCCGCTTCTAACAAAGGCCTGAAAGAGCTCCAAATATCCACTTGTAGATGCTGCAAAAAGACTCTTTCCAAACTGCTCCATGAAAAGGAAGGTTCAACTCTGTGAGTTGAATGCACACATCATAAAGAAGTTTCAAAGAATGCTTCTGTCTAGGTTTTATGTGAAGGTATTTCCTTTTCCACCATAGGCCTCAAAGCGCTCCAAATGAACACTTGCAGATTCTACAAAAAGAGTGTTTCAAAACTGCTCTTTCAAAAGAAGTGTTCAACTCTGTGAGTTGGATTCATACTTCACAAAGCAGTTTCACAGAACGCTTCTGTTTAGTTTTTATGGGAAGATATTCCCGTTTCCAACGAAGGCCTGAAAGGGCTCCAAATAACCACTTGCAGATTCTGCAGAAACACAGTTTCAAAACTGCTCTATCAAAAGGAAGGCTTATCTCTCCGAGTTGAATGCACACATCATAAAGAGGTTTCTGAGAATGCTTCTGCCTGGTTTATAAGTGAAGATATTTCCTTTTCCACCATAGGCCTCAAAGCGCTCCAAATGAACACTTGCAGATTCTACAAAAAGAGTGTTTCAAAACAGCTCTTTCAAAGGAAGTGTTCAACTCTGTGAGTTGGATTCATACTACACAAAGCAGTTTCACAGAACGCTTCTGTTTAGTTTTTATGGGAAGATATTCCCGTTTCCAACGAAGGCCTGAAAGGGCTCCAAATATCCACTTGCAAATTCTGCAAAAATAGAGTTTCAAAACTGCTCTGTCAAAAGGAAGGCTTATCTCTCTGAGTTGAATGCAGACTTCATAAAGAGGTTTCTGAGAATGCTTCTGCCTGGTTTATATGTGAAGATATTTCCTTTTCCACCATAGGCCTCAAAGCGCTCCAAATGAACACTTGCAGATTCTACAAAAAGAGTGTTTCATAACTGCTCTAGCAAAGGAAAGGTTCAACTCTGTGAGTTGAACACACACATCACAAAGCAGTTTCTGAGAATGCTTCTGTCCAGTTTTTATTGGAAGATATTCCCGCTTCTAACAAAGGCCTGAAAGAGCTCCAAATATCCACTTGTAGATGCTGCAAAAAGACTCTTTCCAAACTGCTCCATGAAAAGGAAGGTTCAACTCTGTGAGTTGAATGCACACATCATAAAGAAGTTTCAAAGAATGCTTCTGTCTAGGTTTTATGTGAAGATATTTCCTTTTCCACCATAGGCCTCAAAGCGCTCCAAATGAACACTTGCAGATTCTACAAAAAGAGTGTTTCAAAACTGCTCTTTCAAAAGAAGTGTTCAACTCTGTGAGTTGGATTCATACTTCACAAAGCAGTTTCACAGAACGCTTCTGTTTAGTTTTTATGGGAAGATATTCCCGTTTCCAACGAAGGCCTGAAAGGGCTCCAAATAACCACTTGCAGATTCTGCAGAAACACAGTTTCAAAACTGCTCTATCAAAAGGAAGGCTTATCTCTCCGAGCTGAATGCACACATCAAAAAGAGGTTTCTGAGAATGCTTCTCCCTGGTTTATAAGTGAAGATATTTCCTTTTCCACTATAGGCCTCAAAGCGCTCCAAATGAACACTTGCAGATTCTACAAAAAGAGTGTTTCAAAACAGCTCTTTCAAAGGAAGTGTTCAACTCTGTGAGTTGGATTCATACTACACAAAGCAGTTTCACAGAACGCTTCTGTTTAGTTTTTATGGGAAGATATTCCCGTTTCCAACGAAGGCCTGAAAGGGCTCCAAATATCCACTTGCAGATTCTGCAAAAATAGAGTTTCAAAACTGCTCTGTTAAAAGGAAGGCTTATCTCTCTGAGTTGAATGCAGACATCATAAAGAGGTTTCTGAGAATGCTTCTGCCTGGTTTATATGTGAAGATATTTCCTTTTCCACCATAGGCCTCAAAGCGCTCCAAATGAACACTTGCAGATTCTACAAAAGGAGTGTTTCATAACTGCTCTAGCAAAGGAAAGGTTCAACTCTGTGAGTTGAACACACACATCACAAAGCAGTTTCTGAGAATGCTTCTGTCCAGTTTTTATTGGAAGATATTCCCGCTTCTAACAAAGGCCTGAAAGAGCTCCAAATATCCACTTGCAGATGCTGCAAAAAGACTCTTTCCAAACTGCTCCATGAAAAGGAAGGTTCAACTCTGTGAGATGAATGCACACATCATAAAGAAGTTTCAAAGAATGCTTCTGTCTAGGTTTTATGTGAAGATATTTCCTTTTCCACCATAGGCCTCAAAGCGCTCCAAATGAACACTTGCAGATTCTACAAAAAGAGTGTTTCAAAACTCCTCTTTCAAAAGAAGTGTTCAACTCTGTGAGATGGATTCATACTTCACAAAGCAGTTTCACAGAACGCTTCTGTTTAGTATTTATGGGAAGATATTCCCGTTTCCAACGAAGGCCTGAAAGGACTCCAAATATCCACTTGCAGATTCTGCAGAAACACAGTTTCAAAACTGCTCTGTCAAAAGGAAGGCTTATCTCTCTGAGTTGAATGCAGACATCATAAAGAGGTTTCTGAGAATGCTTGTGCCTGGTTTATATGTGAAGATATTTCCTTTTCCACCATAGGCGTCAAGGCGCTCCAAATGAACACTTGCAGATTCTACAAAAAGAGTGTTTCATAACTGCTCTAGCAAAGGAAAGGTTCAACTCTGTGAGTTGAACACACACATCACAAAGCAGTTTCTGAGAATGCTTCTGTCCAGTTTTTATTGGAAGATATTCCCGCTTCTAACAAAGGCCTGAAAGAGCTCCAAATATCCACTTGTAGATGCTGCAAAAAGACTCTTTCCAAACTGCTCCATGAAAAGGAAGGTTCAACTCTGTGAGTTGAATGCACACATCATGAAGAAGTTTCAAAGAATGCTTCTGTCTAGGTTTTATGTGAAGATATTTCCTTTTCCACCATAGGCCTCAAAGCGCTCCAAATGAACACTTGCAGATTCTACAAAAAGAGTGTTTCAAAACTGCTCTTTCAAAAGAAGTGTTCAACTCTGTGAGTTGGATTCATACTTCACAAAGCAGTTTCACAGAACGCTTCTGTTTCGTATTTATGGGAAGATATTCCCGTTTCCAAGGAAGGCCTGAAACGACTCCAAATATCCACTTGCAGATTCTGCAAAAACACAGTTTCAAAACTGCTCTATCAAAAGGAAGGCTTATCTCTCCGAGTTGAATGCACACATCATAAAGAGGTTTCTGAGAATGCTTCTGCCTGGTTTATAAGTGAAGATATTTCCTTTTCCACCATAGGCCTCAAAGCGCTGCAAATGAACACTTGCAGATTCTACAAAAAGAGTGTTTCAAAACAGCTCTTTCAAAGGAAGTGTTCAACTCTGTGAGTTGGATTCATACTACACAAAGCAGTTTCACAGAACGCTTCTGTTTAGTTTTTATGGGAAGATATTCCCGTTTCCAACGAAGGCCTGAAAGGGCTCCAAATATCCACTTGCAAATTCTGCAAAAATAGAGTTTCAAAACTGCTCTGTCAAAAGGAAGGCTTATCTCTCTGAGTTGAATGCAGACATCATAAAGAGGTTTCTGAGAATGCTTCTGCCTGGTTTATATGTGAAGATATTTCCTTTTCCACCATAGGCCTCAAAGCGCTCCAAATGAACACTTGCAGATTCTACAAAAAGAGTGTTTCATAACTGCTCTAGCAAAGGAAAGGTTCAACTCTGTGAGTTGAACACACACATCACAAAGCAGTTTCTGAGAATGCTTCTGTCCAGTTTTTATTGGAAGATATTCCCGCTTCTAACAAAGGCCTGAAAGAGCTCCAAATATCCACTTGTAGATGCTGCAAAAAGACTCTTTCCAAACTGCTCCATGAAAAGGAAGGTTCAACTCTGTGAGTTGAATGCACACATCATAAAGAAGTTTCAAAGAATGCTTCTGTCTAGGTTTTATGTGAAGATATTTCCTTTTCCACCATAGGCCTCAAAGCGCTCCAAATGAACACTTGCAGATTCTACAAAAAGAGTGTTTCAAAACTGCTCTTTCAAAAGAAGTGTTCAACTCTGTGAGTTGGATTCATACTTCACAAAGCAGTTTCACAGAACGCTTCTGTTTAGTTTTTATGGGAAGATATTCCCGTTTCCAACGAAGGCCTGAAAGGGCTACAAATAACCACTTGCAGATTCTGCAGAAACACAGTTTCAAAACTGCTCTATCAAAAGGAAGGCTTATCTCTCCGAGTTGAATGCACACATCATAAAGAGGTTTCTGAGAATGCTTCTGCCTGGTTTATAAGTGAAGATATTTCCTTTTCCACCATAGGCCTCAAAGCGCTCCAAATGAACACTTGCAGATTCTACAAAAAGAGTGTTTCAAAACAGCTCTTTCAAAGGAAGTGTTCAACTCTGTGAGTTGGATTCATACTACACAAAGCAGTTTCACAGAACGCTTCTGTTTAGTTTTTATGGGAAGATATTCCCGTTTCCAACGAAGGCCTGAAAGGGCTCCAAATATCCACTTGCAAATTCTGCAAAAATAGAGTTTCAAAACTGCTCTGTCAAAAGGAAGGCTTATCTCTCTGAGTTGAATGCAGACTTCATAAAGAGGTTTCTGAGAATGCTTCTGCCTGGTTTATATGTGAAGATATTTCCTTTTCCACCATAGGCCTCAAAGCGCTCCAAATGAACACTTGCAGATTCTACAAAAAGAGTGTTTCATAACTGCTCTAGCAAAGGAAAGGTTCAACTCTGTGAGTTGAACACACACATCACAAAGCAGTTTCTGAGAATGCTTCTGTCCAGTTTTTATTGGAAGATATTCCCGCTTCTAACAAAGGCCTGAAAGAGCTCCAAATATCCACTTGCAGATGCTGCAAAAAGACTCTTTCCAAACTGCTCCATGAAAAGGAAGGTTCAACTCTGTGAGATGAATGCACACATCAGAAAGAAGTTTCAAAGAATGCTTCTGTCTAGGTTTTATGTGAAGATATTTCCTTTTCCACCATAGGCCTCAAAGCGCTCCAAATGAACACTTGCAGATTCTACAAAAAGAGTGTTTCAAAACTGCTCTTTCAAAAGAAGTGTTCAACTCTGTGAGTTGGATTCATACTTCACAAAGCAGTTTCACAGAACGCTTCTGTTTAGTATTTATTGGAAGATATTCCCGTTTCCAACGAAGGCCTGAAAGGACTCCAAATATCCACTTGCAGATTCTGCAAAAACACAGTTTCAAAACTGCTCTATCAAAAGGAAGGCTTATCTCTCCGAGTTGAATGCACACATCATAAAGAGGTTTCTGAGAATGCTTCTGCCTGGTTTATAAGTGAAGATATTTCCTTTTCCACCATAGGCCTCAAAGCGCTCCAAATGAACACTTGCAGATTCTACAAAAAGAGTGTTTCAAAACAGCTCTTTCAAAGGAAGTGTTCAACTCTGTGAGTTGGATTCATACTACACAAAGCAGTTTCACAGAACGCTTCTGTTTAGTTTTTATGGGAAGATATTCCCGTTTCCAACGAAGGCCTGAAAGGGCTCCAAATATCCACTTGCAAATTCTGCAAAAATAGAGTTTCAAAACTGCTCTATCAAAAGGAAGGCTTATCTCTCTGAGTTGAATGCAGACATCATAAAGAGGTTTCTGAGAATGCTTCTGCCTGGTTTATATGTGAAGATATTTCCTTTTCCACCATAGGCCTCAAGGCGCTCCAAATGAACACTAGCAGATTCTACAAAAAGAGTGTTTCATAACTGCTCTAGCAAAGGAAAGGTTCAACTCTGTGAGTTGAACACACACATCACAAAGCAGTTTCTGAGAATGCTTCTGTCCAGTTTTTATTGGAAGATATTCCCGCTTCTAACAAAGGCCTGAAACAGCTCCAAATATCCACTTGTAGATGCTGCAAAAAGACTCTTTCCAAACTGCTCCATGAAAAGGAAGGTTCAACTCTGTGAGTTGAATGCACACATCATAAAGAAGTTTCAAAGAATGCTTCTGTCTAGGTTTTATGTGAAGATATTTCCTTTTCCACCATAGGCCTCAAAGCGCTCCAAATGAACACTTGCAGATTCTACAAAAAGAGTGTTTCAAAACTGCTCTTTCAAAAGAAGTGTTCAACTCTGTGAGTTGGATTCATACTTCACAAAGCAGTTTCACAGAACGCTTCTGTTTAGTTTTTATGGGAAGATATTCCCGTTTCCAACGAAGGCCTGAAAGGGCTCCAAATAACCACTTGCAGATTCTGCAGAAACACAGTTTCAAAACTGCTCTATCAAAAGGAAGGCTTATCTCTCCGAGCTGAATGCACACATCATAAAGAGGTTTCTGAGAATGCTTCTCCCTGGTTTATAAGTGAAGATATTTCCTTTTCCACTATAGGTCTCAAAGCGCTCCAAATGAACACTTGCAGATTCTACAAAAAGAGTGTTTCAAAACAGCTCTTTCAAAGGAAGTGTTCAACTCTGTGAGTTGGATTCATACTACACAAAGCAGTTTCACAGAACGCTTCTCTTTAGTTTTTATGGGAAGATATTCCCGTTTCCAACGAAGGCCTGAAAGGGCTCCAAATATCCACTTGCAGATTCTGCAAAAATAGAGTTTCAAAACTGCTCTGTTAAAAGGAAGGCTTATCACTCTGAGTTGAATGCAGACATCATAAAGAGGTTTCTGAGAATGCTTCTGCCTGGTTTATATGTGAAGATATTTCCTTTTCCACCATAGGCCTCAAAGCGCTCCAAATGAACACTTGCAGATTCTACAAAAGGAGTGTTTCATAACTGCTCTAGCAAAGGAAAGGTTCAACCCTGTGAGTTGAACACACACATCACAAAGCAGTTTCTGAGAATGCTTCTGTCCAATTTTTATTGGAAGATATTCCCGCTTCTAACAAAGGCCTGAAAGAGCTCCAAATATCCACTTGCAGATGCTGCAAAAAGACTCTTTCCAAACTGCTCCATGAAAAGGAAGGTTCAACTCTGTGAGATGAATGCACACATCATAAAGAAGTTTCAAAGAATGCTTCTGTCTAGGTTTTATGTGAAGATATTTCCTTTTCCACCATAGGCCTCAAAGCGCTCCAAATGAACACTTGCAGATTCTACAAAAAGAGTGTTTCAAAACTGCTCTTTCAAAAGAAGTGTTCAACTCTGTGAGTTGGATTCATACTTCACAAAGCAGTTTCACAGAACGCTTCTGTTTAGTATTTATGGGAAGATATTCCCGTTTCCAACGAAGGCCTGAAAGGACTCCAAATATCCACTTGCAGATTCTGCAAAAACACAGTTTCAAAACTGCTCTATCAAAAGGAAGGCTTATCTCTCCGAGTTGAATGCACACATCATAAAGAGGTTTCTGAGAATGCTTCTGCCTGGTTTATAAGTGAAGATATTTCCTTTTCCACCATAGGCCTCAAAGCGCTCCAAATGAACACTTGCAGATTCTACAAAAAGAGTGTTTCAAAACAGCTCTTTCAAAGGAAGTGTTCAACTCTGTGAGTTGGATTCATACTACACAAAGCAGTTTCACAGAACGCTTCTGTTTAGTTTTTATGGGAAGATATTCCCGTTTCCAACGAAGGCCTCAAAGGGCTCCAAATATCCACTTGCAAATTCTGCAAAAATAGAGTTTCAAAACTGCTCTGTCAAAAGGAAGGCTTATCTCTCTGAGTTGAATGCAGACATCATAAAGAGGTTTCTGAGAATGCTTCTGCCTGGTTTATATGTGAAGATATTTCCTTTTCCACCATAGGCCTCAAGGCGCTCCAAATGAACACTTGCAGATTCTACAAAAAGAGTGTTTCATAACTGCTCTAGCAAAGGAAAGGTTCAACTCTGTGAGTTGAACACACACATCACAAAGTAGTTTCTGAGAATGCTTCTGTCCAGTTTTTATTGGAAGATATTCCCGCTTCTAACAAAGGCCTGAAAGAGCTCCAAATATCCACTTGCAGATGCTGCAAAAAGACTCTTTCCAAACTGCTCCATGAAAAGGAAGGTTCAACTCTGTGAGTTGAATGCACACATCATAAAGAAGTTTCAAAGAATGCTTCTGTCTAGGTTTTATGTGAAGGTATTTCCTTTTCCACCATAGGCCTCAAAGCGCTCCAAATGAACACTTGCAGATTCTACAAAAAGAGTGTTTCAAAACTGCTCTTTCAAAAGAAGTGTTCAACTCTGTGAGTTGGATTCATACTTCACAAAGCAGTTTCACAGAACGCTTCTGTTTAGTTTTTATGGGAAGATATTCCCGTTTCCAACGAAGGCCTGAAAGGGCTACAAATAACCACTTGCAGATTCTGCAGAAACACAGTTTCAAAACTGCTCTATCAAAAGGAAGGCTTATCTCTCCGAGTTGAATGCACACATCATAAAGAGGTTTCTGAGAATGCTTCTGCCTGGTTTATAAGTGAAGATATTTCCTTTTCCACCATAGGCCTCAAAGCGCTCCAAATGAACACTTGCAGATTCTACAAAAAGAGTGTTTCAAAACAGCTCTTTCAAAGGAAGTGTTCAACTCTGTGAGTTGGATTCATACTACACAAAGCAGTTTCACAGAACGCTTCTGTTTAGTTTTTATGGGAAGATATTCCCGTTTCCAACGAAGGCCTGAAAGGGCTCCAAATATCCACTTGCAAATTCTGCAAAAATAGAGTTTCAAAACTGCTCTGTCAAAAGGAAGGCTTATCTCTCTGAGTTGAATGCAGACTTCATAAAGAGGTTTCTGAGAATGCTTCTGCCTGGTTTATATGTGAAGATATTTCCTTTTCCACCATAGGCCTCAAAGCGCTCCAAATGAACACTTGCAGATTCTACAAAAAGAGTGTTTCATAACTGCTCTAGCAAAGGAAAGGTTCAACTCTGTGAGTTGAACACACACATCACAAAGCAGTTTCTGAGAATGCTTCTGTCCAGTTTTTATTGGAAGATATTCCCGCTTCTAACAAAGGCCTGAAAGAGCTCCAAATATCCACTTGCAGATGCTGCAAAAAGACTCTTTCCAAACTGCTCCATGAAAAGGAAGGTTCAACTCTGTGAGATGAATGCACACATCAGAAAGAAGTTTCAAAGAATGCTTCTGTCTAGGTTTTATGTGAAGATATTTCCTTTTCCACCATAGGCCTCAAAGCGCTCCAAATGAACACTTGCAGATTCTACAAAAAGAGTGTTTCAAAACTGCTCTTTCAAAAGAAGTGTTCAACTCTGTGAGTTGGATTCATACTTCACAAAGCAGTTTCACAGAACGCTTCTGTTTAGTATTTATTGGAAGATATTCCCGTTTCCAACGAAGGCCTGAAAGGACTCCAAATATCCACTTGCAGATTCTGCAAAAACACAGTTTCAAAACTGCTCTATCAAAAGGAAGGCTTATCTCTCCGAGTTGAATGCACACATCATAAAGAGGTTTCTGAGAATGCTTCTGCCTGGTTTATAAGTGAAGATATTTCCTTTTCCACCATAGGCCTCAAAGCGCTCCAAATGAACACTTGCAGATTCTACAAAAAGAGTGTTTCAAAACAGCTCTTTCAAAGGAAGTGTTCAACTCTGTGAGTTGGATTCATACTACACAAAGCAGTTTCACAGAACGCTTCTGTTTAGTTTTTATGGGAAGATATTCCCGTTTCCAACGAAGGCCTGAAAGGGCTCCAAATATCCACTTGCAAATTCTGCAAAAATAGAGTTTCAAAACTGCTCTATCAAAAGGAAGGCTTATCTCTCTGAGTTGAATGCAGACATCATAAAGAGGTTTCTGAGAATGCTTCTGCCTGGTTTATATGTGAAGATATTTCCTTTTCCACCATAGGCCTCAAGGCGCTCCAAATGAACACTAGCAGATTCTACAAAAAGAGTGTTTCATAACTGCTCTAGCAAAGGAAAGGTTCAACTCTGTGAGTTGAACACACACATCACAAAGCAGTTTCTGAGAATGCTTCTGTCCAGTTTTTATTGGAAGATATTCCCGCTTCTAACAAAGGCCTGAAACAGCTCCAAATATCCACTTGTAGATGCTGCAAAAAGACTCTTTCCAAACTGCTCCATGAAAAGGAAGGTTCAACTCTGTGAGTTGAATGCACACATCATAAAGAAGTTTCAAAGAATGCTTCTGTCTAGGTTTTATGTGAAGATATTTCCTTTTCCACCATAGGCCTCAAAGCGCTCCAAATGAACACTTGCAGATTCTACAAAAAGAGTGTTTCAAAACTGCTCTTTCAAAAGAAGTGTTCAACTCTGTGAGTTGGATTCATACTTCACAAAGCAGTTTCACAGAACGCTTCTGTTTAGTTTTTATGGGAAGATATTCCCGTTTCCAACGAAGGCCTGAAAGGGCTCCAAATAACCACTTGCAGATTCTGCAGAAACACAGTTTCAAAACTGCTCTATCAAAAGGAAGGCTTATCTCTCCGAGCTGAATGCACACATCATAAAGAGGTTTCTGAGAATGCTTCTCCCTGGTTTATAAGTGAAGATATTTCCTTTTCCACTATAGGTCTCAAAGCGCTCCAAATGAACACTTGCAGATTCTACAAAAAGAGTGTTTCAAAACAGCTCTTTCAAAGGAAGTGTTCAACTCTGTGAGTTGGATTCATACTACACAAAGCAGTTTCACAGAACGCTTCTCTTTAGTTTTTATGGGAAGATATTCCCGTTTCCAACGAAGGCCTGAAAGGGCTCCAAATATCCACTTGCAGATTCTGCAAAAATAGAGTTTCAAAACTGCTCTGTTAAAAGGAAGGCTTATCACTCTGAGTTGAATGCAGACATCATAAAGAGGTTTCTGAGAATGCTTCTGCCTGGTTTATATGTGAAGATATTTCCTTTTCCACCATAGGCCTCAAAGCGCTCCAAATGAACACTTGCAGATTCTACAAAAGGAGTGTTTCATAACTGCTCTAGCAAAGGAAAGGTTCAACCCTGTGAGTTGAACACACACATCACAAAGCAGTTTCTGAGAATGCTTCTGTCCAATTTTTATTGGAAGATATTCCCGCTTCTAACAAAGGCCTGAAAGAGCTCCAAATATCCACTTGCAGATGCTGCAAAAAGACTCTTTCCAAACTGCTCCATGAAAAGGAAGGTTCAACTCTGTGAGATGAATGCACACATCATAAAGAAGTTTCAAAGAATGCTTCTGTCTAGGTTTTATGTGAAGATATTTCCTTTTCCACCATAGGCCTCAAAGCGCTCCAAATGAACACTTGCAGATTCTACAAAAAGAGTGTTTCAAAACTGCTCTTTCAAAAGAAGTGTTCAACTCTGTGAGTTGGATTCATACTTCACAAAGCAGTTTCACAGAACGCTTCTGTTTAGTATTTATGGGAAGATATTCCCGTTTCCAACGAAGGCCTGAAAGGACTCCAAATATCCACTTGCAGATTCTGCAAAAACACAGTTTCAAAACTGCTCTATCAAAAGGAAGGCTTATCTCTCCGAGTTGAATGCACACATCATAAAGAGGTTTCTGAGAATGCTTCTGCCTGGTTTATAAGTGAAGATATTTCCTTTTCCACCATAGGCCTCAAAGCGCTCCAAATGAACACTTGCAGATTCTACAAAAAGAGTGTTTCAAAACAGCTCTTTCAAAGGAAGTGTTCAACTCTGTGAGTTGGATTCATACTACACAAAGCAGTTTCACAGAACGCTTCTGTTTAGTTTTTATGGGAAGATATTCCCGTTTCCAACGAAGGCCTGAAAGGGCTCCAAATATCCACTTGCAAATTCTGCAAAAATAGAGTTTCAAAACTGCTCTGTCAAAAGGAAGGCTTATCCCTCTGAGTTGAATGCAGACATCATAAAGAGGTTTCTGAGAATGCTTCTGCCTGGTTTATATGTGAAGATATTTCCTTTTCCACCATAGGCCTCAAGGCGCTCCAAATGAACACTTGCAGATTCTACAAAAAGAGTGTTTCATAACTGCTCTAGCAAAGGAAAGGTTCAACTCTGTGAGTTGAACACACACATCACAAAGTAGTTTCTGAGAATGCTTCTGTCCAGTTTTTATTGGAAGATATTCCCGCTTCTAACAAAGGCCTGAAAGAGCTCCAAATATCCACTTGTAGATGCTGCAAAAAGACTCTTTCCAAACTGCTCCATGAAAAGGAAGGTTCAACTCTGTGAGTTGAATGCACACATCATAAAGAAGTTTCAAAGAATGCTTCTGTCTAGGTTTTATGTGAAGGTATTTCCTTTTCCACCATAGGCCTCAAAGCGCTCCAAATGAACACTTGCAGATTCTACAAAAAGAGTGTTTCAAAACTGCTCTTTCAAAAGAAGTGTTCAACTCTGTGAGTTGGATTCATACTTCACAAAGCAGTTTCACAGAACGCTTCTGTTTAGTTTTTATGGGAAGATATTCCCGTTTCCAACGAAGGCCTGAAAGGGCTCCAAATAACCACTTGCAGATTCTGCAGAAACACAGTTTCAAAACTGCTCTATCAAAAGGAAGGCTTATCTCTCCGAGTTGAATGCACACATCATAAAGAGGTTTCTGAGAATGCTTCTGCCTGGTTTATAAGTGAAGATATTTCCTTTTCCACCATAGGCCTCAAAGCGCTCCAAATGAACACTTGCAGATTCTACAAAAAGAGTGTTTCAAAACAGCTCTTTCAAAGGAAGTGTTCAACTCTGTGAGTTGGATTCATACTACACAAAGCAGTTTCACAGAACGCTTCTGTTTAGTTTTTATGGGAAGATATTCCCGTTTCCAACGAAGGCCTGAAAGGGCTCCAAATATCCACTTGCAAATTCTGCAAAAATAGAGTTTCAAAACTGCTCTGTCAAAAGGAAGGCTTATCTCTCTGAGTTGAATGCAGACTTCATAAAGAGGTTTCTGAGAATGCTTCTGCCTGGTTTATATGTGAAGATATTTCCTTTTCCACCATAGGCCTCAAAGCGCTCCAAATGAACACTTGCAGATTCTACAAAAAGAGTGTTTCATAACTGCTCTAGCAAAGGAAAGGTTCAACTCTGTGAGTTGAACACACACATCACAAAGCAGTTTCTGAGAATGCTTCTGTCCAGTTTTTATTGGAAGATATTCCCGCTTCTAACAAAGGCCTGAAAGAGCTCCAAATATCCACTTGTAGATGCTGCAAAAAGACTCTTTCCAAACTGCTCCATGAAAAGGAAGGTTCAACTCTGTGAGTTGAATGCACACATCATAAAGAAGTTTCAAAGAATGCTTCTGTCTAGGTTTTATGTGAAGATATTTCCTTTTCCACCATAGGCCTCAAAGCGCTCCAAATGAACACTTGCAGATTCTACAAAAAGAGTGTTTCAAAACTGCTCTTTCAAAAGAAGTGTTCAACTCTGTGAGTTGGATTCATACTTCACAAAGCAGTTTCACAGAACGCTTCTGTTTAGTTTTTATGGGAAGATATTCCCGTTTCCAACGAAGGCCTGAAAGGGCTCCAAATAACCACTTGCAGATTCTGCAGAAACACAGTTTCAAAACTGCTCTATCAAAAGGAAGGCTTATCTCTCCGAGCTGAATGCACACATCAAAAAGAGGTTTCTGAGAATGCTTCTCCCTGGTTTATAAGTGAAGATATTTCCTTTTCCACTATAGGCCTCAAAGCGCTCCAAATGAACACTTGCAGATTCTACAAAAAGAGTGTTTCAAAACAGCTCTTTCAAAGGAAGTGTTCAACTCTGTGAGTTGGATTCATACTACACAAAGCAGTTTCACAGAACGCTTCTGTTTAGTTTTTATGGGAAGATATTCCCGTTTCCAACGAAGGCCTGAAAGGGCTCCAAATATCCACTTGCAGATTCTGCAAAAATAGAGTTTCAAAACTGCTCTGTTAAAAGGAAGGCTTATCTCTCTGAGTTGAATGCAGACATCATAAAGAGGTTTCTGAGAATGCTTCTGCCTGGTTTATATGTGAAGATATTTCCTTTTCCACCATAGGCCTCAAAGCGCTCCAAATGAACACTTGCAGATTCTACAAAAGGAGTGTTTCATAACTGCTCTAGCAAAGGAAAGGTTCAACTCTGTGAGTTGAACACACACATCACAAAGCAGTTTCTGAGAATGCTTCTGTCCAGTTTTTATTGGAAGATATTCCCGCTTCTAACAAAGGCCTGAAAGAGCTCCAAATATCCACTTGCAGATGCTGCAAAAAGACTCTTTCCAAACTGCTCCATGAAAAGGAAGGTTCAACTCTGTGAGATGAATGCACACATCATAAAGAAGTTTCAAAGAATGCTTCTGTCTAGGTTTTATGTGAAGATATTTCCTTTTCCACCATAGGCCTCAAAGCGCTCCAAATGAACACTTGCAGATTCTACAAAAAGAGTGTTTCAAAACTCCTCTTTCAAAAGAAGTGTTCAACTCTGTGAGATGGATTCATACTTCACAAAGCAGTTTCACAGAACGCTTCTGTTTAGTATTTATGGGAAGATATTCCCGTTTCCAACGAAGGCCTGAAAGGACTCCAAATATCCACTTGCAGATTCTGCAGAAACACAGTTTCAAAACTGCTCTGTCAAAAGGAAGGCTTATCTCTCTGAGTTGAATGCAGACATCATAAAGAGGTTTCTGAGAATGCTTGTGCCTGGTTTATATGTGAAGATATTTCCTTTTCCACCATAGGCGTCAAGGCGCTCCAAATGAACACTTGCAGATTCTACAAAAAGAGTGTTTCATAACTGCTCTAGCAAAGGAAAGGTTCAACTCTGTGAGTTGAACACACACATCACAAAGCAGTTTCTGAGAATGCTTCTGTCCAGTTTTTATTGGAAGATATTCCCGCTTCTAACAAAGGCCTGAAAGAGCTCCAAATATCCACTTGTAGATGCTGCAAAAAGACTCTTTCCAAACTGCTCCATGAAAAGGAAGGTTCAACTCTGTGAGTTGAATGCACACATCATGAAGAAGTTTCAAAGAATGCTTCTGTCTAGGTTTTATGTGAAGATATTTCCTTTTCCACCATAGGCCTCAAAGCGCTCCAAATGAACACTTGCAGATTCTACAAAAAGAGTGTTTCAAAACTGCTCTTTCAAAAGAAGTGTTCAACTCTGTGAGTTGGATTCATACTTCACAAAGCAGTTTCACAGAACGCTTCTGTTTCGTATTTATGGGAAGATATTCCCGTTTCCAACGAAGGCCTGAAACGACTCCAAATATCCACTTGCAGATTCTGCAAAAACACAGTTTCAAAACTGCTCTATCAAAAGGAAGGCTTATCTCTCCGAGTTGAATGCACACATCATAAAGAGGTTTCTGAGAATGCTTCTGCCTGGTTTATAAGTGAAGATATTTCCTTTTCCACCATAGGCCTCAAAGCGCTGCAAATGAACACTTGCAGATTCTACAAAAAGAGTGTTTCAAAACAGCTCTTTCAAAGGAAGTGTTCAACTCTGTGAGTTGGATTCATACTACACAAAGCAGTTTCACAGAACGCTTCTGTTTAGTTTTTATGGGAAGATATTCCCGTTTCCAACGAAGGCCTGAAAGGGCTCCAAATATCCACTTGCAAATTCTGCAAAAATAGAGTTTCAAAACTGCTCTGTCAAAAGGAAGGCTTATCTCTCTGAGTTGAATGCAGACATCATAAAGAGGTTTCTGAGAATGCTTCTGCCTGGTTTATATGTGAAGATATTTCCTTTTCCACCATAGGCCTCAAGGCGCTCCAAATGAACACTTGCAGATTCTACAAAAAGAGTGTTTCATAACTGCTCTAGCAAAGGAAAGGTTCAACTCTGTGAGTTGAACACACACATCACAAAGCAGTTTCTGAGAATGCTTCTGTCCAGTTTTTATTGGAAGATATTCCCGCTTCTAACAAAGGCCTGAAAGAGCTCCAAATATCCACTTGTAGATGCTGCAAAAAGACTCTTTCCAAACTGCTCCATGAAAAGGAAGGTTCAACTCTGTGAGTTGAATGCACACATCATAAAGAAGTTTCAAAGAATGCTTCTGTCTAGGTTTTATGTGAAGATATTTCCTTTTCCACCATAGGCCTCAAAGCGCTCCAAATGAACACTTGCAGATTCTACAAAAAGAGTGTTTCAAAACTGCTCTTTCAAAAGAAGTGTTCAACTCTGTGAGTTGGATTCACACTTCACAAAGCAGTTTCACAGAACGCTTCTGTTTAGTTTTTATGGGAAGATATTCCCGTTTCCAACGAAGGCCTGAAAGGGCTCCAAATAACCACTTGCAGATTCTGCAGAAACACAGTTTCAAAACTGCTCTATCAAAAGGAAGGCTTATCTCTCCGAGTTGAATGCACACATCATAAAGAGGTTTCTGAGAATGCTTCTGCCTGGTTTATAAGTGAAGATATTTCCTTTTCCACCATAGGCCTCAAAGCGCTCCAAATGAACACTTGCAGATTCTACAAAAAGAGTGTTTCAAAACAGCTCTTTCAAAGGAAGTGTTCAACTCTGTGAGTTGGATTCATACTACACAAAGCAGTTTCACAGAACGCTTCTGTTTAGTTTTTATGGGAAGATATTCCCGTTTCCAACGAAGGCCTGAAAGGGCTCCAAATATCCACTTGCAAATTCTGCAAAAATAGAGTTTCAAAACTGCTCTGTCAAAAGGAAGGCTTATCTCTCTGAGTTGAATGCAGACTTCATAAAGAGGTTTCTGAGAATGCTTCTGCCTGGTTTATATGTGAAGATATTTCCTTTTCCACCATAGGCCTCAAAGCGCTCCAAATGAACACTTGCAGATTCTACAAAAAGAGTGTTTCATAACTGCTCTAGCAAAGGAAAGGTTCAACTCTGTGAGTTGAACACACACATCACAAAGCAGTTTCTGAGAATGCTTCTGTCCAGTTTTTATTGGAAGATATTCCCGCTTCTAACAAAGGCCTGAAAGAGCTCCAAATATCCACTTGTAGATGCTGCAAAAAGACTCTTTCCAAACTGCTCCATGAAAAGGAAGGTTCAACTCTGTGAGTTGAATGCACACATCATAAAGAAGTTTCAAAGAATGCTTCTGTCTAGGTTTTATGTGAAGATATTTCCTTTTCCACCATAGGCCTCAAAGCGCTCCAAATGAACACTTGCAGATTCTACAAAAAGAGTGTTTCAAAACTGCTCTTTCAAAAGAAGTGTTCAACTCTGTGAGTTGGATTCATACTTCACAAAGCAGTTTCACAGAACGCTTCTGTTTAGTTTTTATGGGAAGATATTCCCGTTTCCAACGAAGGCCTGAAAGGGCTCCAAATAACCACTTGCAGATTCTGCAGAAACACAGTTTCAAAACTGCTCTATCAAAAGGAAGGCTTATCTCTCCGAGCTGAATGCACACATCAAAAAGAGGTTTCTGAGAATGCTTCTCCCTGGTTTATAAGTGAAGATATTTCCTTTTCCACTATAGGCCTCAAAGCGCTCCAAATGAACACTTGCAGATTCTACAAAAAGAGTGTTTCAAAACAGCTCTTTCAAAGGAAGTGTTCAACTCTGTGAGTTGGATTCATACTACACAAAGCAGTTTCACAGAACGCTTCTGTTTAGTTTTTATGGGAAGATATTCCCGTTTCCAACGAAGGCCTGAAAGGGCTCCAAATATCCACTTGCAGATTCTGCAAAAATAGAGTTTCAAAACTGCTCTGTTAAAAGGAAGGCTTATCTCTCTGAGTTGAATGCAGACATCATAAAGAGGTTTCTGAGAATGCTTCTGCCTGGTTTATATGTGAAGATATTTCCTTTTCCACCATAGGCCTCAAAGCGCTCCAAATGAACACTTGCAGATTCTACAAAAGGAGTGTTTCATAACTGCTCTAGCAAAGGAAAGGTTCAACTCTGTGAGTTGAACACACACATCACAAAGCAGTTTCTGAGAATGCTTCTGTCCAGTTTTTATTGGAAGATATTCCCGCTTCTAACAAAGGCCTGAAAGAGCTCCAAATATCCACTTGCAGATGCTGCAAAAAGACTCTTTCCAAACTGCTCCATGAAAAGGAAGGTTCAACTCTGTGAGATGAATGCACACATCATAAAGAAGTTTCAAAGAATGCTTCTGTCTAGGTTTTATGTGAAGATATTTCCTTTTCCACCATAGGCCTCAAAGCGCTCCAAATGAACACTTGCAGATTCTACAAAAAGAGTGTTTCAAAACTCCTCTTTCAAAAGAAGTGTTCAACTCTGTGAGATGGATTCATACTTCACAAAGCAGTTTCACAGAACGCTTCTGTTTAGTATTTATGGGAAGATATTCCCGTTTCCAACGAAGGCCTGAAAGGACTCCAAATATCCACTTGCAGATTCTGCAGAAACACAGTTTCAAAACTGCTCTGTCAAAAGGAAGGCTTATCTCTCTGAGTTGAATGCAGACATCATAAAGAGGTTTCTGAGAATGCTTGTGCCTGGTTTATATGTGAAGATATTTCCTTTTCCACCATAGGCGTCAAGGCGCTCCAAATGAACACTTGCAGATTCTACAAAAAGAGTGTTTCATAACTGCTCTAGCAAAGGAAAGGTTCAACTCTGTGAGTTGAACACACACATCACAAAGCAGTTTCTGAGAATGCTTCTGTCCAGTTTTTATTGGAAGATATTCCCGCTTCTAACAAAGGCCTGAAAGAGCTCCAAATATCCACTTGTAGATGCTGCAAAAAGACTCTTTCCAAACTGCTCCATGAAAAGGAAGGTTCAACTCTGTGAGTTGAATGCACACATCATGAAGAAGTTTCAAAGAATGCTTCTGTCTAGGTTTTATGTGAAGATATTTCCTTTTCCACCATAGGCCTCAAAGCGCTCCAAATGAACACTTGCAGATTCTACAAAAAGAGTGTTTCAAAACTGCTCTTTCAAAAGAAGTGTTCAACTCTGTGAGTTGGATTCATACTTCACAAAGCAGTTTCACAGAACGCTTCTGTTTCGTATTTATGGGAAGATATTCCCGTTTCCAACGAAGGCCTGAAACGACTCCAAATATCCACTTGCAGATTCTGCAAAAACACAGTTTCAAAACTGCTCTATCAAAAGGAAGGCTTATCTCTCCGAGTTGAATGCACACATCATAAAGAGGTTTCTGAGAATGCTTCTGCCTGGTTTATAAGTGAAGATATTTCCTTTTCCACCATAGGCCTCAAAGCGCTGCAAATGAACACTTGCAGATTCTACAAAAAGAGTGTTTCAAAACAGCTCTTTCAAAGGAAGTGTTCAACTCTGTGAGTTGGATTCATACTACACAAAGCAGTTTCACAGAACGCTTCTGTTTAGTTTTTATGGGAAGATATTCCCGTTTCCAACGAAGGCCTGAAAGGGCTCCAAATATCCACTTGCAAATTCTGCAAAAATAGAGTTTCAAAACTGCTCTGTCAAAAGGAAGGCTTATCTCTCTGAGTTGAATGCAGACATCATAAAGAGGTTTCTGAGAATGCTTCTGCCTGGTTTATATGTGAAGATATTTCCTTTTCCACCATAGGCCTCAAGGCGCTCCAAATGAACACTTGCAGATTCTACAAAAAGAGTGTTTCATAACTGCTCTAGCAAAGGAAAGGTTCAACTCTGTGAGTTGAACACACACATCACAAAGCAGTTTCTGAGAATGCTTCTGTCCAGTTTTTATTGGAAGATATTCCCGCTTCTAACAAAGGCCTGAAAGAGCTCCAAATATCCACTTGTAGATGCTGCAAAAAGACTCTTTCCAAACTGCTCCATGAAAAGGAAGGTTCAACTCTGTGAGTTGAATGCACACATCATAAAGAAGTTTCAAAGAATGCTTCTGTCTAGGTTTTATGTGAAGATATTTCCTTTTCCACCATAGGCCTCAAAGCGCTCCAAATGAACACTTGCAGATTCTACAAAAAGAGTGTTTCAAAACTGCTCTTTCAAAAGAAGTGTTCAACTCTGTGAGTTGGATTCACACTTCACAAAGCAGTTTCACAGAACGCTTCTGTTTAGTTTTTATGGGAAGATATTCCCGTTTCCAACGAAGGCCTGAAAGGGCTCCAGATAACCACTTGCAGATTCTGCAGAAACACAGTTTCAAAACTGCTCTATCAAAAGGAAGGCTTATCTCTCCGAGCTGAATGCACACATCATAAAGTGGTTTCTGAGAATGCTTCTCGCTGGTTTATAAGTGAAGATATTTCCTTTTCCACTATAGGCCTCAAAGCGCTCCAAATGAACACTTGCAGATTCTACAAAAAGAGTGTTTCAAAACAGCTCTTTCAAAGGAAGTGTTCAACTCTGTGAGTTGGATTCATACTACACAAAGCAGTTTCACAGAACGCTTCTCTTTAGCTTTTATGGGAAGATATTCCCGTTTCCAACGAAGGCCTGAAAGGGCTCCAAATATCCACTTGCAGATTCTGCAAAAATAGAGTTTCAAAACTGCTCTGTCAAAAGGAAGGCTTATCTCTCTGAGTTGAATGCAGACATCATAAAGAGGTTTCTGAGAATGCTTCTGCCTGTTTTATATGTGAAGATATTTCCTTTTCCACCATAGTCCTCAAGGCGCTCCAAATGAACACTTGCAGATTCTACAAAAAGAGTGTTTCATAACTGCTCTAGCAGAGGAAAGGTTCAACTCTGTGAGTTGAACACACACATCACAAAGCAGTTTCTGAGAATGCTTCTGTCCAGTTTTTATTGGAAGATATTCCCGCTTCTAACAAAGGCCTGAAAGAGCTCCAAATATCCACTTGTAGATGCTGCAAAAAGACTCTTTCCAAACTGCTCCATGAAAAGGAAGGTTCAACTCTGTGAGTTGAATGCACACATCATAAAGAAGTTTCAAAGAATGCTTCTGTCTAGGTTTTCTGTGAAGATATTTCCTTTTCCACCATAGGCCTCAAAGCGCTCCAAATGAACACTTGCAGATTCTACAAAAAGAGTGTTTCAAAACTGCTCTTTCAAAAGAAGTGTTCAACTCTGTGAGTTGGATTCATACTTCACAAAGCAGTTTCACAGAACGCTTCTGTTTAGTATTTATGGGAAGATATTCCCGTTTCCAACGAAGGCCTGAAAGGACTCCAAATATCCACTTGCAGATTCTGCAAAAACACAGTTTCAAAACTGCTCTATCAAAAGGAAGGCTTATCTCTCCGAGTTGAATGCACACATCATAAAGAGGTTTCTAAGAATGCTTCTGTCTGGTTTATAAGTGAAGATATTTCCTTTTCCACCATAGGCCTCAAAGCGCCCCAAATGAACACTTGCAGATTCTACAAAAAGAGTGTTTCAAAACAGCTCTTTCAAAGGAAGTGTTCAACTCTGTGAGTTGGATTCATACTACACAAAGCAGTTTCACAGAACGCTTCTGTTTAGTTTTTATGGGAAGATATTCCCGTTTCCAACGAAGGCCTGAAAGGGCTCCAAATATCCACTTGCAAATTCTGCAAAAATAGAGTTTCAAAACTGCTCTGTCAAAAGGAAGGCTTATCTCTCTGAGTTGAATGCAGACTTCATAAAGAGGTTTCTGAGAATGCTTCTGCCTGGTTTATATGTGAAGATATTTCCTTTTCCACCATAGGCCTCAAAGCGCTCCAAATGAACACTTGCAGATTCTACAAAAAGAGTGTTTCAAAACTGCTCTTTCAAAAGAAGTGTTCAACTCTGTGAGTTGGATTCATACTTCACAAAGCAGTTTCACAGAACGCTTCTGTTTAGTTTTTATGGGAAGATATTCCCGTTTCCAACGAAGGCCTGAAAGGGCTCCAAATAACCACTTGCAGATTCTGCAGAAACACAGTTTCAAAACTGCTCTATCAAAAGGAAGGCTTATCTCTCCGAGTTGAATGCACACATCATAAAGAGGTTTCTGAGAATGCTTCTGCCTGGTTTATAAGTGAAGATATTTCCTTTTCCACCATAGGCCTCAAAGCGCTCCAAATGAACACTTGCAGATTCTACAAAAAGAGTGTTTCAAAACAGCTCTTTCAAAGGAAGTGTTCAACTCTGTGAGTTGGATTCATACTACACAAAGCAGTTTCACAGAACGCTTCTGTTTAGTTTTTATGGGAAGATATTCCCGTTTCCAACGAAGGCCTGAAAGGGCTCCAAATATCCACTTGCAAATTCTGCAAAAATAGAGTTTCAAAACTGCTCTGTCAAAAGGAAGGCTTATCTCTCTGAGTTGAATGCAGACTTCATAAAGAGGTTTCTGAGAATGCTTCTGCCTGGTTTATATGTGAAGATATTTCCTTTTCCACCATAGGCCTCAAAGCGCTCCAAATGAACACTTGCAGATTCTACAAAAAGAGTGTTTCATAACTGCTCTAGCAAAGGAAAGGTTCAACTCTGTGAGTTGAACACACACATCACAAAGCAGTTTCTGAGAATGCTTCTGTCCAGTTTTTATTGGAAGATATTCCCGCTTCTAACAAAGGCCTGAAAGAGCTCCAAATATCCACTTGTAGATGCTGCAAAAAGACTCTTTCCAAACTGCTCCATGAAAAGGAAGGTTCAACTCTGTGAGTTGAATGCACACATCATAAAGAAGTTTCAAAGAATGCTTCTGTCTAGGTTTTATGTGAAGATATTTCCTTTTCCACCATAGGCCTCAAAGCGCTCCAAATGAACACTTGCAGATTCTACAAAAAGAGTGTTTCAAAACTGCTCTTTCAAAAGAAGTGTTCAACTCTGTGAGTTGGATTCATACTTCACAAAGCAGTTTCACAGAACGCTTCTGTTTAGTTTTTATGGGAAGATATTCCCGTTTCCAACGAAGGCCTGAAAGGGCTCCAAATAACCACTTGCAGATTCTGCAGAAACACAGTTTCAAAACTGCTCTATCAAAAGGAAGGCTTATCTCTCCGAGCTGAATGCACACATCAAAAAGAGGTTTCTGAGAATGCTTCTCCCTGGTTTATAAGTGAAGATATTTCCTTTTCCACTATAGGCCTCAAAGCGCTCCAAATGAACACTTGCAGATTCTACAAAAAGAGTGTTTCAAAACAGCTCTTTCAAAGGAAGTGTTCAACTCTGTGAGTTGGATTCATACTACACAAAGCAGTTTCACAGAACGCTTCTGTTTAGTTTTTATGGGAAGATATTCCCGTTTCCAACGAAGGCCTGAAAGGGCTCCAAATATCCACTTGCAGATTCTGCAAAAATAGAGTTTCAAAACTGCTCTGTTAAAAGGAAGGCTTATCTCTCTGAGTTGAATGCAGACATCATAAAGAGGTTTCTGAGAATGCTTCTGCCTGGTTTATATGTGAAGATATTTCCTTTTCCACCATAGGCCTCAAAGCGCTCCAAATGAACACTTGCAGATTCTACAAAAGGAGTGTTTCATAACTGCTCTAGCAAAGGAAAGGTTCAACTCTGTGAGTTGAACACACACATCACAAAGCAGTTTCTGAGAATGCTTCTGTCCAGTTTTTATTGGAAGATATTCCCGCTTCTAACAAAGGCCTGAAAGAGCTCCAAATATCCACTTGCAGATGCTGCAAAAAGACTCTTTCCAAACTGCTCCATGAAAAGGAAGGTTCAACTCTGTGAGATGAATGCACACATCATAAAGAAGTTTCAAAGAATGCTTCTGTCTAGGTTTTATGTGAAGATATTTCCTTTTCCACCATAGGCCTCAAAGCGCTCCAAATGAACACTTGCAGATTCTACAAAAAGAGTGTTTCAAAACTCCTCTTTCAAAAGAAGTGTTCAACTCTGTGAGATGGATTCATACTTCACAAAGCAGTTTCACAGAACGCTTCTGTTTAGTATTTATGGGAAGATATTCCCGTTTCCAACGAAGGCCTGAAAGGACTCCAAATATCCACTTGCAGATTCTGCAGAAACACAGTTTCAAAACTGCTCTGTCAAAAGGAAGGCTTATCTCTCTGAGTTGAATGCAGACATCATAAAGAGGTTTCTGAGAATGCTTGTGCCTGGTTTATATGTGAAGATATTTCCTTTTCCACCATAGGCGTCAAGGCGCTCCAAATGAACACTTGCAGATTCTACAAAAAGAGTGTTTCATAACTGCTCTAGCAAAGGAAAGGTTCAACTCTGTGAGTTGAACACACACATCACAAAGCAGTTTCTGAGAATGCTTCTGTCCAGTTTTTATTGGAAGATATTCCCGCTTCTAACAAAGGCCTGAAAGAGCTCCAAATATCCACTTGTAGATGCTGCAAAAAGACTCTTTCCAAACTGCTCCATGAAAAGGAAGGTTCAACTCTGTGAGTTGAATGCACACATCATGAAGAAGTTTCAAAGAATGCTTCTGTCTAGGTTTTATGTGAAGATATTTCCTTTTCCACCATAGGCCTCAAAGCGCTCCAAATGAACACTTGCAGATTCTACAAAAAGAGTGTTTCAAAACTGCTCTTTCAAAAGAAGTGTTCAACTCTGTGAGTTGGATTCATACTTCACAAAGCAGTTTCACAGAACGCTTCTGTTTCGTATTTATGGGAAGATATTCCCGTTTCCAACGAAGGCCTGAAACGACTCCAAATATCCACTTGCAGATTCTGCAAAAACACAGTTTCAAAACTGCTCTATCAAAAGGAAGGCTTATCTCTCCGAGTTGAATGCACACATCATAAAGAGGTTTCTGAGAATGCTTCTGCCTGGTTTATAAGTGAAGATATTTCCTTTTCCACCATAGGCCTCAAAGCGCTGCAAATGAACACTTGCAGATTCTACAAAAAGAGTGTTTCAAAACAGCTCTTTCAAAGGAAGTGTTCAACTCTGTGAGTTGGATTCATACTACACAAAGCAGTTTCACAGAACGCTTCTGTTTAGTTTTTATGGGAAGATATTCCCGTTTCCAACGAAGGCCTGAAAGGGCTCCAAATATCCACTTGCAAATTCTGCAAAAATAGAGTTTCAAAACTGCTCTGTCAAAAGGAAGGCTTATCTCTCTGAGTTGAATGCAGACATCATAAAGAGGTTTCTGAGAATGCTTCTGCCTGGTTTATATGTGAAGATATTTCCTTTTCCACCATAGGCCTCAAGGCGCTCCAAATGAACACTTGCAGATTCTACAAAAAGAGTGTTTCATAACTGCTCTAGCAAAGGAAAGGTTCAACTCTGTGAGTTGAACACACACATCACAAAGCAGTTTCTGAGAATGCTTCTGTCCAGTTTTTATTGGAAGATATTCCCGCTTCTAACAAAGGCCTGAAAGAGCTCCAAATATCCACTTGTAGATGCTGCAAAAAGACTCTTTCCAAACTGCTCCATGAAAAGGAAGGTTCAACTCTGTGAGTTGAATGCACACATCATAAAGAAGTTTCAAAGAATGCTTCTGTCTAGGTTTTATGTGAAGATATTTCCTTTTCCACCATAGGCCTCAAAGCGCTCCAAATGAACACTTGCAGATTCTACAAAAAGAGTGTTTCAAAACTGCTCTTTCAAAAGAAGTGTTCAACTCTGTGAGTTGGATTCACACTTCACAAAGCAGTTTCACAGAACGCTTCTGTTTAGTTTTTATGGGAAGATATTCCCGTTTCCAACGAAGGCCTGAAAGGGCTCCAGATAACCACTTGCAGATTCTGCAGAAACACAGTTTCAAAACTGCTCTATCAAAAGGAAGGCTTATCTCTCCGAGCTGAATGCACACATCATAAAGTGGTTTCTGAGAATGCTTCTCGCTGGTTTATAAGTGAAGATATTTCCTTTTCCACTATAGGCCTCAAAGCGCTCCAAATGAACACTTGCAGATTCTACAAAAAGAGTGTTTCAAAACAGCTCTTTCAAAGGAAGTGTTCAACTCTGTGAGTTGGATTCATACTACACAAAGCAGTTTCACAGAACGCTTCTCTTTAGCTTTTATGGGAAGATATTCCCGTTTCCAACGAAGGCCTGAAAGGGCTCCAAATATCCACTTGCAGATTCTGCAAAAATAGAGTTTCAAAACTGCTCTGTCAAAAGGAAGGCTTATCTCTCTGAGTTGAATGCAGACATCATAAAGAGGTTTCTGAGAATGCTTCTGCCTGTTTTATATGTGAAGATATTTCCTTTTCCACCATAGTCCTCAAGGCGCTCCAAATGAACACTTGCAGATTCTACAAAAAGAGTGTTTCATAACTGCTCTAGCAGAGGAAAGGTTCAACTCTGTGAGTTGAACACACACATCACAAAGCAGTTTCTGAGAATGCTTCTGTCCAGTTTTTATTGGAAGATATTCCCGCTTCTAACAAAGGCCTGAAAGAGCTCCAAATATCCACTTGTAGATGCTGCAAAAAGACTCTTTCCAAACTGCTCCATGAAAAGGAAGGTTCAACTCTGTGAGTTGAATGCACACATCATAAAGAAGTTTCAAAGAATGCTTCTGTCTAGGTTTTCTGTGAAGATATTTCCTTTTCCACCATAGGCCTCAAAGCGCTCCAAATGAACACTTGCAGATTCTACAAAAAGAGTGTTTCAAAACTGCTCTTTCAAAAGAAGTGTTCAACTCTGTGAGTTGGATTCATACTTCACAAAGCAGTTTCACAGAACGCTTCTGTTTAGTATTTATGGGAAGATATTCCCGTTTCCAACGAAGGCCTGAAAGGACTCCAAATATCCACTTGCAGATTCTGCAAAAACACAGTTTCAAAACTGCTCTATCAAAAGGAAGGCTTATCTCTCCGCGTTGAATGCACACATCATAAAGAGGTTTCTAAGAATGCTTCTGCCTGGTTTATAAGTGAAGATATTTCCTTTTCCACCATAGGCCTCAAAGCGCCCCAAATGAACACTTGCAGATTCTACAAAAAGAGTGTTTCAAAACAGCTCTTTCAAAGGAAGTGTTCAACTCTGTGAGTTGGATTCATACTACACAAAGCAGTTTCACAGAACGCTTCTGTTTAGTTTTTATGGGAAGATATTCCCGTTTCCAACGAAGGCCTGAAAGGGCTCCAAATATCCACTTGCAAATTCTGCAAAAATAGAGTTTCAAAACTGCTCTGTCAAAAGGAAGGCTTATCTCTCTGAGTTGAATGCAGACTTCATAAAGAGGTTTCTGAGAATGCTTCTGCCTGGTTTATATGTGAAGATATTTCCTTTTCCACCATAGGCCTCAAAGCGCTCCAAATGAACACTTGCAGATTCTACAAAAAGAGTGTTTCAAAACTGCTCTTTCAAAAGAAGTGTTCAACTCTGTGAGTTGGATTCATACTTCACAAAGCAGTTTCACAGAACGCTTCTGTTTAGTTTTTATGGGAAGATATTCCCGTTTCCAACGAAGGCCTGAAAGGGCTCCAAATAACCACTTGCAGATTCTGCAGAAACACAGTTTCAAAACTGCTCTAT
The DNA here is from genome assembly GCF_028885625.2 of Pongo pygmaeus. Lineage (NCBI taxonomy): Eukaryota > Metazoa > Chordata > Mammalia > Primates > Hominidae > Pongo > Pongo pygmaeus. The sequence continues at coordinate 26,423,649 of NC_085930.1, forward strand.
CAAAAGGAAGGCTTATCTCTCCGAGCTGAATGCACACATCAAAAAGAGGTTTCTGAGAATGCTTCTCCCTGGTTTATAAGTGAAGATATTTCCTTTTCCACTATAGGCCTCAAAGCGCTCCAAATGAACACTTGCAGATTCTACAAAAAGAGTGTTTCAAAACAGCTCTTTCAAAGGAAGTGTTCAACTCTGTGAATTGGATTCATACTACACAAAGCAGTTTCACAGAACGCTTCTGTTTAGTTTTTATGGGAAGATATTCCCGTTTCCAACGAAGGCCTGAAAGGGCTCCAAATATCCACTTGCAGATTCTGCAAAAATAGAGTTTCAAAACTGCTCTGTTAAAAGGAAGGCTTATCTCTCTGAGTTGAATGCAGACATCATAAAGAGGTTTCTGAGAATGCTTCTGCCTGGTTGATATGTGAAGATATTTCCTTTTCCACCATAGGCCTCAAAGCGCTCCAAATGAACACTTGCAGATTCTACAAAAGGAGTGTTTCATAACTGCTCTAGCAAAGGAAAGGTTCAACTCTGTGAGTTGAACACACACATCACAAAGCAGTTTCTGAGAATGCTTCTGTCCAGTTTTTATTGGAAGATATTCCCGCTTCTAACAAAGGCCTGAAAGAGCTCCAAATATCCACTTGCAGATGCTGCAAAAAGACTCTTTCCAAACTGCTCCATGAAAAGGAAGGTTCAACTCTGTGAGATGAATGCACACATCATAAAGAAGTTTCAAAGAATGCTTCTGTCTAGGTTTTATGTGAAGATATTTCCTTTTCCACCATAGGCCTCAAAGCGCTCCAAATGAACACTTGCAGATTCTACAAAAAGAGTGTTTCAAAACTCCTCTTTCAAAAGAAGTGTTCAACTCTGTGAGTTGGATTCATACTTCACAAAGCAGTTTCACAGAACGCTTCTGTTTAGTATTTATGGGAAGATATTCCCGTTTCCAACGAAGGCCTGAAAGGACTCCAAATATCCACTTGCAGATTCTGCAGAAACACAGTTTCAAAACTGCTCTGTCAAAAGGAAGGCTTATCTCTCTGAGTTGAATGCAGACATCATAAAGAGGTTTCTGAGAATGCTTGTGCCTGGTTTATATGTGAAGATATTTCCTTTTCCACCATAGGCGTCAAGGCGCTCCAAATGAACACTTGCAGATTCTACAAAAAGAGTGTTTCATAACTGCTCTAGCAAAGGAAAGGTTCAACTCTGTGAGTTGAACACACACATCACAAAGCAGTTTCTGAGAATGCTTCTGTCCAGTTTTTATTGGAAGATATTCCCGCTTCTAACAAAGGCCTGAAAGAGCTCCAAATATCCACTTGTAGATGCTGCAAAAAGACTCTTTCCAAACTGCTCCATGAAAAGGAAGGTTCAACTCTGTGAGTTGAATGCACACATCATAAAGAAGTTTCAAAGAATGCTTCTGTCTAGGTTTTATGTGAAGATATTTCCTTTTCCACCATAGGCCTCAAAGCGCTCCAAATGAACACTTGCAGATTCTACAAAAAGAGTGTTTCAAAACTGCTCTTTCAAAAGAAGTGTTCAACTCTGTGAGTTGGATTCATACTTCACAAAGCAGTTTCACAGAACGCTTCTATTTCGTATTTATGGGAAGATATTCCCGTTTCCAACGAAGGCCTGAAACGACTCCAAATATCCACTTGCAGATTCTGCAAAAACACAGTTTCAAAACTGCTCTATCAAAAGGAAGGCTTATCTCTCCGAGTTGAATGCACACATCATAAAGAGGTTTCTGAGAATGCTTCTGCCTGGTTTATAAGTGAAGATATTTCCTTTTCCACCATAGGCCTCAAAGCGCTGCAAATGAACACTTGCAGATTCTACAAAAAGAGTGTTTCAAAACAGCTCTTTCAAAGGAAGTGTTCAACTCTGTGAGTTGGATTCATACTACACAAAGCAGTTTCACAGAACGCTTCTGTTTAGTTTTTATGGGAAGATATTCCCGTTTCCAACGAAGGCCTGAAAGGGCTCCAAATATCCACTTGCAAATTCTGCAAAAATAGAGTTTCAAAACTGCTCTGTCAAAAGGAAGGCTTATCTCTCTGAGTTGAATGCAGACATCATAAAGAGGTTTCTGAGAATGCTTCTGCCTGGTTTATATGTGAAGATATTTCCTTTTCCACCATAGGCCTCAAGGCGCTCCAAATGAACACTTGCAGATTCTACAAAAAGAGTGTTTCATAACTGCTCTAGCAAAGGAAAGGTTCAACTCTGTGAGTTGAACACACACATCACAAAGCAGTTTCTGAGAATGCTTCTGTCCAGTTTTTATTGGAAGATATTCCCGCTTCTAACAAAGGCCTGAAAGAGCTCCAAATATCCACTTGTAGATGCTGCAAAAAGACTCTTTCCAAACTGCTCCATGAAAAGGAAGGTTCAACTCTGTGAGTTGAATGCACACATCATAAAGAAGTTTCAAAGAATGCTTCTGTCTAGGTTTTATGTGAAGATATTTCCTTTTCCACCATAGGCCTCAAAGCGCTCCAAATGAACACTTGCAGATTCTACAAAAAGAGTGTTTCAAAACTGCTCTTTCAAAAGAAGTGTTCAACTCTGTGAGTTGGATTCACACTTCACAAAGCAGTTTCACAGAACGCTTCTGTTTAGTTTTTATGGGAAGATATTCCCGTTTCCAACGAAGGCCTGAAAGGGCTCCAGATAACCACTTGCAGATTCTGCAGAAACACAGTTTCAAAACTGCTCTATCAAAAGGAAGGCTTATCTCTCCGAGCTGAATGCACACATCATAAAGTGGTTTCTGAGAATGCTTCTCGCTGGTTTATAAGTGAAGATATTTCCTTTTCCACTATAGGCCTCAAAGCGCTCCAAATGAACACTTGCAGATTCTACAAAAAGAGTGTTTCAAAACAGCTCTTTCAAAGGAAGTGTTCAACTCTGTGAGTTGGATTCATACTACACAAAGCAGTTTCACAGAACGCTTCTCTTTAGCTTTTATGGGAAGATATTCCCGTTTCCAACGAAGGCCTGAAAGGGCTCCAAATATCCACTTGCAGATTCTGCAAAAATAGAGTTTCAAAACTGCTCTGTCAAAAGGAAGGCTTATCTCTCTGAGTTGAATGCAGACATCATAAAGAGGTTTCTGAGAATGCTTCTGCCTGGTTTATATGTGAAGATATTTCCTTTTCCACCATAGTCCTCAAGGCGCTCCAAATGAACACTTGCAGATTCTACAAAAAGAGTGTTTCATAACTGCTCTAGCAGAGGAAAGGTTCAACTCTGTGAGTTGAACACACACATCACAAAGCAGTTTCTGAGAATGCTTCTGTCCAGTTTTTATTGGAAGATATTCCCGCTTCTAACAAAGGCCTGAAAGAGCTCCAAATATCCACTTGTATATGCTGCAAAAAGACTCTTTCCAAACTGCTCCATGAAAAGGAAGGTTCAACTCTGTGAGTTGAATGCACACATCATAAAGAAGTTTCAAAGAATGCTTCTGTCTAGGTTTTCTGTGAAGATATTTCCTTTTCCACCATAGGCCTCAAAGCGCTCCAAATGAACACTTGCAGATTCTACAAAAAGAGTGTTTCAAAACTGCTCTTTCAAAAGAAGTGTTCAACTCTGTTAGTTGGATTCATACTTCACAAAGCAGTTTCACAGAACGCTTCTGTTTAGTATTTATGGGAAGATATTCCCGTTTCCAACGAAGGCCTGAAAGGACTCCAAATATCCACTTGCAGATTCTGCAAAAACACAGTTTCAAAACTGCTCTATCAAAAGGAAGGCTTATCTCTCCGAGTTGAATGCACACATCATAAAGAGGTTTCTAAGAATGCTTCTGCCTGGTTTATAAGTGAAGATATTTCCTTTTCCACCATAGGCCTCAAAGCGCTCCAAATGAACACTTGCAGATTCTACAAAAAGAGTGTTTCAAAACAGCTCTTTCAAAGGAAGTGTTCAACTCTGTGAGTTGGATTCATACTACACAAAGCAGTTTCACAGAACGCTTCTGTTTAGTTTTTATGGGAAGATATTCCCGTTTCCAACGAAGGCCTGAAAGGGCTCCAAATATCCACTTGCAAATTCTGCAAAAATAGAGTTTCAAAACTGCTCTGTCAAAAGGAAGGCTTATCTCTCTGAGTTGAATGCAGACTTCATAAAGAGGTTTCTGAGAATGCTTCTGCCTGGTTTATATGTGAAGATATTTCCTTTTCCACCATAGGCCTCAAAGCGCTCCAAATGAACACTTGCAGATTCTACAAAAAGAGTGTTTCAAAACTGCTCTTTCAAAAGAAGTGTTCAACTCTGTGAGTTGGATTCATACTTCACAAAGCAGTTTCACAGAACGCTTCTGTTTAGTTTTTATGGGAAGATATTCCCGTTTCCAACGAAGGCCTGAAAGGGCTCCAAATAACCACTTGCAGATTCTGCAGAAACACAGTTTCAAAACTGCTCTATCAAAAGGAAGGCTTATCTCTCCGAGCTGAATGCACACATCAAAAAGAGGTTTCTGAGAATGCTTCTCCCTGGTTTATAAGTGAAGATATTTCCTTTTCCACTATAGGCCTCAAAGCGCTCCAAATGAACACTTGCAGATTCTACAAAAAGAGTGTTTCAAAACAGCTCTTTCAAAGGAAGTGTTCAACTCTGTGAATTGGATTCATACTACACAAAGCAGTTTCACAGAACGCTTCTGTTTAGTTTTTATGGGAAGATATTCCCGTTTCCAACGAAGGCCTGAAAGGGCTCCAAATATCCACTTGCAGATTCTGCAAAAATAGAGTTTCAAAACTGCTCTGTTAAAAGGAAGGCTTATCTCTCTGAGTTGAATGCAGACATCATAAAGAGGTTTCTGAGAATGCTTCTGCCTGGTTGATATGTGAAGATATTTCCTTTTCCACCATAGGCCTCAAAGCGCTCCAAATGAACACTTGCAGATTCTACAAAAGGAGTGTTTCATAACTGCTCTAGCAAAGGAAAGGTTCAACTCTGTGAGTTGAACACACACATCACAAAGCAGTTTCTGAGAATGCTTCTGTCCAGTTTTTATTGGAAGATATTCCCGCTTCTAACAAAGGCCTGAAAGAGCTCCAAATATCCACTTGCAGATGCTGCAAAAAGACTCTTTCCAAACTGCTCCATGAAAAGGAAGGTTCAACTCTGTGAGATGAATGCACACATCATAAAGAAGTTTCAAAGAATGCTTCTGTCTAGGTTTTATGTGAAGATATTTCCTTTTCCACCATAGGCCTCAAAGCGCTCCAAATGAACACTTGCAGATTCTACAAAAAGAGTGTTTCAAAACTCCTCTTTCAAAAGAAGTGTTCAACTCTGTGAGTTGGATTCATACTTCACAAAGCAGTTTCACAGAACGCTTCTGTTTAGTATTTATGGGAAGATATTCCCGTTTCCAACGAAGGCCTGAAAGGACTCCAAATATCCACTTGCAGATTCTGCAAAAACACAGTTTCAAAACTGCTCTATCAAAAGGAAGGCTTATCTCTCCGAGTTGAATGCACACATCATAAAGAGGTTTCTGAGAATGCTTCTGCCTGGTTTATAAGTGAAGATATTTCCTTTTCCACCATAGGCCTCAAAGCGCTGCAAATGAACACTTGCAGATTCTACAAAAAGAGTGTTTCAAAACAGCTCTTTCAAAGGAAGTGTTCAACTCTGTGAGTTGGATTCATACTACACAAAGCAGTTTCACAGAACGCTTCTGTTTAGTTTTTATGGGAAGATATTCCCGTTTCCAACGAAGGCCTGAAAGGGCTCCAAATATCCACTTGCAAATTCTGCAAAAATAGAGTTTCAAAACTGCTCTGTCAAAAGGAAGGCTTATCTCTCTGAGTTGAATGCAGACATCATAAAGAGGTTTCTGAGAATGCTTCTGCCTGGTTTATATGTGAAGATATTTCCTTTTCCACCATAGGCCTCAAGGCGCTCCAAATGAACACTTGCAGATTCTACAAAAAGAGTGTTTCATAACTGCTCTAGCAAAGGAAAGGTTCAACTCTGTGAGTTGAACACACACATCACAAAGCAGTTTCTGAGAATGCTTCTGTCCAGTTTTTATTGGAAGATATTCCCGCTTCTAACAAAGGCCTGAAAGAGCTCCAAATATCCACTTGTAGATGCTGCAAAGAGACTCTTTCCAAACTGCTCCATGAAAAGGAAGGTTCAACTCTGTGAGTTGAATGCACACATCATAAAGAAGTTTCAAAGAATGCTTCTGTCTAGGTTTTATGTGAAGATATTTCCTTTTCCACCATAGGCCTCAAAGCGCTCCAAATGAACACTTGCAGATTCTACAAAAAGAGTGTTTCAAAACTGCTCTTTCAAAAGAAGTGTTCAACTCTGTGAGTTGGATTCACACTTCACAAAGCAGTTTCACAGAACGCTTCTGTTTAGTTTTTATGGGAAGATATTCCCGTTTCCAACGAAGGCCTGAAAGGGCTCCAGATAACCACTTGCAGATTCTGCAGAAACACAGTTTCAAAACTGCTCTATCAAAAGGAAGGCTTATCTCTCCGAGCTGAATGCACACATCATAAAGTGGTTTCTGAGAATGCTTCTCGCTGGTTTATACGTGAAGATATTTCCTTTTCCACTATAGGCCTCAAAGCGCTCCAAATGAACACTTGCAGATTCTACAAAAAGAGTGTTTCAAAACAGCTCTTTCAAAGGAAGTGTTCAACTCTGTGAGTTGGATTCATACTACACAAAGCAGTTTCACAGAACGCTTCTCTTTAGCTTTTATGGGAAGATATTCCCGTTTCCAACGAAGGCCTGAAAGGGCTCCAAATATCCACTTGCAGATTCTGCAAAAATAGAGTTTCAAAACTGCTCTGTCAAAAGGAAGGCTTATCTCTCTGAGTTGAATGCAGACATCATAAAGAGGTTTCTGAGAATGCTTCTGCCTGGTTTATATGTGAAGATATTTCCTTTTCCACCATAGTCCTCAAGGCGCTCCAAATGAACACTTGCAGATTCTACAAAAAGAGTGTTTCATAACTGCTCTAGCAGAGGAAAGGTTCAACTCTGTGAGTTGAACACACACATCACAAAGCAGTTTCTGAGAATGCTTCTGTCCAGTTTTTATTGGAAGATATTCCCGCTTCTAACAAAGGCCTGAAAGAGCTCCAAATATCCACTTGCAGATGCTGCAAAAAGACTCTTTCCAAACTGCTCCATGAAAAGGAAGGTTCAACTCTGTGAGATGAATGCACACATCATAAAGAAGTTTCAAAGAATGCTTCTGTCTAGGTTTTATGTGAAGATATTTCCTTTTCCACCATAGGCCTCAAAGCGCTCCAAATGAACACTTGCAGATTCTACAAAAAGAGTGTTTCAAAACTCCTCTTTCAAAAGAAGTGTTCAACTCTGTGAGTTGGATTCATACTTCACAAAGCAGTTTCACAGAACGCTTCTGTTTAGTATTTATGGGAAGATATTCCCGTTTCCAACGAAGGCCTGAAAGGACTCCAAATATCCACTTGCAGATTCTGCAGAAACACAGTTTCAAAACTGCTCTGTCAAAAGGAAGGCTTATCTCTCTGAGTTGAATGCAGACATCATAAAGAGGTTTCTGAGAATGCTTGTGCCTGGTTTATATGTGAAGATATTTCCTTTTCCACCATAGGCGTCAAGGCGCTCCAAATGAACACTTGCAGATTCTACAAAAAGAGTGTTTCATAACTGCTCTAGCAAAGGAAAGGTTCAACTCTGTGAGTTGAACACACACATCACAAAGCAGTTTCTGAGAATGCTTCTGTCCAGTTTTTATTGGAAGATATTCCCGCTTCTAACAAAGGCCTGAAAGAGCTCCAAATATCCACTTGTAGATGCTGCAAAAAGACTCTTTCCAAACTGCTCCATGAAAAGGAAGGTTCAACTCTGTGAGTTGAATGCACACATCATAAAGAAGTTTCAAAGAATGCTTCTGTCTAGGTTTTATGTGAAGATATTTCCTTTTCCACCATAGGCCTCAAAGCGCTCCAAATGAACACTTGCAGATTCTACAAAAAGAGTGTTTCAAAACTGCTCTTTCAAAAGAAGTGTTCAACTCTGTGAGTTGGATTCATACTTCACAAAGCAGTTTCACAGAACGCTTCTGTTTAGTTTTTATGGGAAGATATTCCCGTTTCCAACGAAGGCCTGAAAGGACTCCAAATATCCACTTGCAGATTCTGCAAAAACACAGTTTCAAAACTGCTCTATCAAAAGGAAGGCTTATCTCTCCGAGTTGAATGCACACATCATAAAGAGGTTTCTGAGAATGCTTCTGCCTGGTTTATAAGTGAAGATATTTCCTTTTCCACCATAGGCCTCAAAGCGCTCCAAATGAACACTTGCAGATTCTACAAAAAGAGTGTTTCAAAACAGCTCTTTCAAAGGAAGTGTTCAACTCTGTGAGTTGGATTCATACTACACAAAGCAGTTTCACAGAACGCTTCTGTTTAGTTTTTATGGGAAGATATTCCCGTTTCCAACGAAGGCCTCAAAGGGCTCCAAATATCCACTTGCAAATTCTGCAAAAATAGAGTTTCAAAACTGCTCTGTCAAAAGGAAGGCTTATCTCTCTGAGTTGAATGCAGACATCATAAAGAGGTTTCTGAGAATGCTTCTGCCTGGTTTATATGTGAAGATATTTCCTTTTCCACCATAGGCCTCAAGGCGCTCCAAATGAACACTTGCAGATTCTACAAAAAGAGTGTTTCATAACTGCTCTAGCAAAGGAAAGGTTCAACTCTGTGAGTTGAACACACACATCACAAAGTAGTTTCTGAGAATGCTTCTGTCCAGTTTTTATTGGAAGATATTCCCGCTTCTAACAAAGGCCTGAAAGAGCTCCAAATATCCACTTGCAGATGCTGCAAAAAGACTCTTTCCAAACTGCTCCATGAAAAGGAAGGTTCAACTCTGTGAGTTGAATGCACACATCATAAAGAAGTTTCAAAGAATGCTTCTGTCTAGGTTTTATGTGAAGGTATTTCCTTTTCCACCATAGGCCTCAAAGCGCTCCAAATGAACACTTGCAGATTCTACAAAAAGAGTGTTTCAAAACTGCTCTTTCAAAAGAAGTGTTCAACTCTGTGAGTTGGATTCATACTTCACAAAGCAGTTTCACAGAACGCTTCTGTTTAGTTTTTATGGGAAGATATTCCCGTTTCCAACGAAGGCCTGAAAGGGCTACAAATAACCACTTGCAGATTCTGCAGAAACACAGTTTCAAAACTGCTCTATCAAAAGGAAGGCTTATCTCTCCGAGTTGAATGCACACATCATAAAGAGGTTTCTGAGAATGCTTCTGCCTGGTTTATAAGTGAAGATATTTCCTTTTCCACCATAGGCCTCAAAGCGCTCCAAATGAACACTTGCAGATTCTACAAAAAGAGTGTTTCAAAACAGCTCTTTCAAAGGAAGTGTTCAACTCTGTGAGTTGGATTCATACTACACAAAGCAGTTTCACAGAACGCTTCTGTTTAGTTTTTATGGGAAGATATTCCCGTTTCCAACGAAGGCCTGAAAGGGCTCCAAATATCCACTTGCAAATTCTGCAAAAATAGAGTTTCAAAACTGCTCTGTCAAAAGGAAGGCTTATCTCTCTGAGTTGAATGCAGACTTCATAAAGAGGTTTCTGAGAATGCTTCTGCCTGGTTTATATGTGAAGATATTTCCTTTTCCACCATAGGCCTCAAAGCGCTCCAAATGAACACTTGCAGATTCTACAAAAAGAGTGTTTCATAACTGCTCTAGCAAAGGAAAGGTTCAACTCTGTGAGTTGAACACACACATCACAAAGCAGTTTCTGAGAATGCTTCTGTCCAGTTTTTATTGGAAGATATTCCCGCTTCTAACAAAGGCCTGAAAGAGCTCCAAATATCCACTTGCAGATGCTGCAAAAAGACTCTTTCCAAACTGCTCCATGAAAAGGAAGGTTCAACTCTGTGAGATGAATGCACACATCAGAAAGAAGTTTCAAAGAATGCTTCTGTCTAGGTTTTATGTGAAGATATTTCCTTTTCCACCATAGGCCTCAAAGCGCTCCAAATGAACACTTGCAGATTCTACAAAAAGAGTGTTTCAAAACTGCTCTTTCAAAAGAAGTGTTCAACTCTGTGAGTTGGATTCATACTTCACAAAGCAGTTTCACAGAACGCTTCTGTTTAGTATTTATTGGAAGATATTCCCGTTTCCAACGAAGGCCTGAAAGGACTCCAAATATCCACTTGCAGATTCTGCAAAAACACAGTTTCAAAACTGCTCTATCAAAAGGAAGGCTTATCTCTCCGAGTTGAATGCACACATCATAAAGAGGTTTCTGAGAATGCTTCTGCCTGGTTTATAAGTGAAGATATTTCCTTTTCCACCATAGGCCTCAAAGCGCTCCAAATGAACACTTGCAGATTCTACAAAAAGAGTGTTTCAAAACAGCTCTTTCAAAGGAAGTGTTCAACTCTGTGAGTTGGATTCATACTACACAAAGCAGTTTCACAGAACGCTTCTGTTTAGTTTTTATGGGAAGATATTCCCGTTTCCAACGAAGGCCTGAAAGGGCTCCAAATATCCACTTGCAAATTCTGCAAAAATAGAGTTTCAAAACTGCTCTATCAAAAGGAAGGCTTATCTCTCTGAGTTGAATGCAGACATCATAAAGAGGTTTCTGAGAATGCTTCTGCCTGGTTTATATGTGAAGATATTTCCTTTTCCACCATAGGCCTCAAGGCGCTCCAAATGAACACTAGCAGATTCTACAAAAAGAGTGTTTCATAACTGCTCTAGCAAAGGAAAGGTTCAACTCTGTGAGTTGAACACACACATCACAAAGCAGTTTCTGAGAATGCTTCTGTCCAGTTTTTATTGGAAGATATTCCCGCTTCTAACAAAGGCCTGAAACAGCTCCAAATATCCACTTGTAGATGCTGCAAAAAGACTCTTTCCAAACTGCTCCATGAAAAGGAAGGTTCAACTCTGTGAGTTGAATGCACACATCATAAAGAAGTTTCAAAGAATGCTTCTGTCTAGGTTTTATGTGAAGATATTTCCTTTTCCACCATAGGCCTCAAAGCGCTCCAAATGAACACTTGCAGATTCTACAAAAAGAGTGTTTCAAAACTGCTCTTTCAAAAGAAGTGTTCAACTCTGTGAGTTGGATTCATACTTCACAAAGCAGTTTCACAGAACGCTTCTGTTTAGTTTTTATGGGAAGATATTCCCGTTTCCAACGAAGGCCTGAAAGGGCTCCAAATAACCACTTGCAGATTCTGCAGAAACACAGTTTCAAAACTGCTCTATCAAAAGGAAGGCTTATCTCTCCGAGCTGAATGCACACATCATAAAGAGGTTTCTGAGAATGCTTCTCCCTGGTTTATAAGTGAAGATATTTCCTTTTCCACTATAGGTCTCAAAGCGCTCCAAATGAACACTTGCAGATTCTACAAAAAGAGTGTTTCAAAACAGCTCTTTCAAAGGAAGTGTTCAACTCTGTGAGTTGGATTCATACTACACAAAGCAGTTTCACAGAACGCTTCTCTTTAGTTTTTATGGGAAGATATTCCCGTTTCCAACGAAGGCCTGAAAGGGCTCCAAATATCCACTTGCAGATTCTGCAAAAATAGAGTTTCAAAACTGCTCTGTTAAAAGGAAGGCTTATCACTCTGAGTTGAATGCAGACATCATAAAGAGGTTTCTGAGAATGCTTCTGCCTGGTTTATATGTGAAGATATTTCCTTTTCCACCATAGGCCTCAAAGCGCTCCAAATGAACACTTGCAGATTCTACAAAAGGAGTGTTTCATAACTGCTCTAGCAAAGGAAAGGTTCAACCCTGTGAGTTGAACACACACATCACAAAGCAGTTTCTGAGAATGCTTCTGTCCAATTTTTATTGGAAGATATTCCCGCTTCTAACAAAGGCCTGAAAGAGCTCCAAATATCCACTTGCAGATGCTGCAAAAAGACTCTTTCCAAACTGCTCCATGAAAAGGAAGGTTCAACTCTGTGAGATGAATGCACACATCATAAAGAAGTTTCAAAGAATGCTTCTGTCTAGGTTTTATGTGAAGATATTTCCTTTTCCACCATAGGCCTCAAAGCGCTCCAAATGAACACTTGCAGATTCTACAAAAAGAGTGTTTCAAAACTGCTCTTTCAAAAGAAGTGTTCAACTCTGTGAGTTGGATTCATACTTCACAAAGCAGTTTCACAGAACGCTTCTGTTTAGTATTTATGGGAAGATATTCCCGTTTCCAACGAAGGCCTGAAAGGACTCCAAATATCCACTTGCAGATTCTGCAAAAACACAGTTTCAAAACTGCTCTATCAAAAGGAAGGCTTATCTCTCCGAGTTGAATGCACACATCATAAAGAGGTTTCTGAGAATGCTTCTGCCTGGTTTATAAGTGAAGATATTTCCTTTTCCACCATAGGCCTCAAAGCGCTCCAAATGAACACTTGCAGATTCTACAAAAAGAGTGTTTCAAAACAGCTCTTTCAAAGGAAGTGTTCAACTCTGTGAGTTGGATTCATACTACACAAAGCAGTTTCACAGAACGCTTCTGTTTAGTTTTTATGGGAAGATATTCCCGTTTCCAACGAAGGCCTGAAAGGGCTCCAAATATCCACTTGCAAATTCTGCAAAAATAGAGTTTCAAAACTGCTCTGTCAAAAGGAAGGCTTATCTCTCTGAGTTGAATGCAGACATCATAAAGAGGTTTCTGAGAATGCTTCTGCCTGGTTTATATGTGAAGATATTTCCTTTTCCACCATAGGCCTCAAGGCGCTCCAAATGAACACTTGCAGATTCTACAAAAAGAGTGTTTCATAACTGCTCTAGCAAAGGAAAGGTTCAACTCTGTGAGTTGAACACACACATCACAAAGTAGTTTCTGAGAATGCTTCTGTCCAGTTTTTATTGGAAGATATTCCCGCTTCTAACAAAGGCCTGAAAGAGCTCCAAATATCCACTTGTAGATGCTGCAAAAAGACTCTTTCCAAACTGCTCCATGAAAAGGAAGGTTCAACTCTGTGAGTTGAATGCACACATCATAAAGAAGTTTCAAAGAATGCTTCTGTCTAGGTTTTATGTGAAGGTATTTCCTTTTCCACCATAGGCCTCAAAGCGCTCCAAATGAACACTTGCAGATTCTACAAAAAGAGTGTTTCAAAACTGCTCTTTCAAAAGAAGTGTTCAACTCTGTGAGTTGGATTCATACTTCACAAAGCAGTTTCCCAGAACGCTTCTGTTTAGTTTTTATGGGAAGATATTCCCGTTTCCAACGAAGGCCTGAAAGGGCTCCAAATAACCACTTGCAGATTCTGCAGAAACACAGTTTCAAAACTGCTCTATCAAAAGGAAGGCTTATCTCTCCGAGTTGAATGCACACATCATAAAGAGGTTTCTGAGAATGCTTCTGCCTGGTTTATAAGTGAAGATATTTCCTTTTCCACCATAGGCCTCAAAGCGCTCCAAATGAACACTTGCAGATTCTACAAAAAGAGTGTTTCAAAACAGCTCTTTCAAAGGAAGTGTTCAACTCTGTGAGTTGGATTCATACTACACAAAGCAGTTTCACAGAACGCTTCTGTTTAGTTTTTATGGGAAGATATTCCCGTTTCCAACGAAGGCCTGAAAGGGCTCCAAATATCCACTTGCAAATTCTGCAAAAATAGAGTTTCAAAACTGCTCTGTCAAAAGGAAGGCTTATCTCTCTGAGTTGAATGCAGACTTCATAAAGAGGTTTCTGAGAATGCTTCTGCCTGGTTTATATGTGAAGATATTTCCTTTTCCACCATAGGCCTCAAAGCGCTCCAAATGAACACTTGCAGATTCTACAAAAAGAGTGTTTCATAACTGCTCTAGCAAAGGAAAGGTTCAACTCTGTGAGTTGAACACACACATCACAAAGCAGTTTCTGAGAATGCTTCTGTCCAGTTTTTATTGGAAGATATTCCCGCTTCTAACAAAGGCCTGAAAGAGCTCCAAATATCCACTTGTAGATGCTGCAAAAAGACTCTTTCCAAACTGCTCCATGAAAAGGAAGGTTCAACTCTGTGAGTTGAATGCACACATCATAAAGAAGTTTCAAAGAATGCTTCTGTCTAGGTTTTATGTGAAGATATTTCCTTTTCCACCATAGGCCTCAAAGCGCTCCAAATGAACACTTGCAGATTCTACAAAAAGAGTGTTTCAAAACTGCTCTTTCAAAAGAAGTGTTCAACTCTGTGAGTTGGATTCATACTTCACAAAGCAGTTTCACAGAACGCTTCTGTTTAGTTTTTATGGGAAGATATTCCCGTTTCCAACGAAGGCCTGAAAGGGCTCCAAATAACCACTTGCAGATTCTGCAGAAACACAGTTTCAAAACTGCTCTATCAAAAGGAAGGCTTATCTCTCCGAGCTGAATGCACACATCAAAAAGAGGTTTCTGAGAATGCTTCTCCCTGGTTTATAAGTGAAGATATTTCCTTTTCCACTATAGGCCTCAAAGCGCTCCAAATGAACACTTGCAGATTCTACAAAAAGAGTGTTTCAAAACAGCTCTTTCAAAGGAAGTGTTCAACTCTGTGAGTTGGATTCATACTACACAAAGCAGTTTCACAGAACGCTTCTGTTTAGTTTTTATGGGAAGATATTCCCGTTTCCAACGAAGGCCTGAAAGGGCTCCAAATATCCACTTGCAGATTCTGCAAAAATAGAGTTTCAAAACTGCTCTGTTAAAAGGAAGGCTTATCTCTCTGAGTTGAATGCAGACATCATAAAGAGGTTTCTGAGAATGCTTCTGCCTGGTTTATATGTGAAGATATTTCCTTTTCCACCATAGGCCTCAAAGCGCTCCAAATGAACACTTGCAGATTCTACAAAAGGAGTGTTTCATAACTGCTCTAGCAAAGGAAAGGTTCAACTCTGTGAGTTGAACACACACATCACAAAGCAGTTTCTGAGAATGCTTCTGTCCAGTTTTTATTGGAAGATATTCCCGCTTCTAACAAAGGCCTGAAAGAGCTCCAAATATCCACTTGCAGATGCTGCAAAAAGACTCTTTCCAAACTGCTCCATGAAAAGGAAGGTTCAACTCTGTGAGATGAATGCACACATCATAAAGAAGTTTCAAAGAATGCTTCTGTCTAGGTTTTATGTGAAGATATTTCCTTTTCCACCATAGGCCTCAAAGCGCTCCAAATGAACACTTGCAGATTCTACAAAAAGAGTGTTTCAAAACTCCTCTTTCAAAAGAAGTGTTCAACTCTGTGAGATGGATTCATACTTCACAAAGCAGTTTCACAGAACGCTTCTGTTTAGTATTTATGGGAAGATATTCCCGTTTCCAACGAAGGCCTGAAAGGACTCCAAATATCCACTTGCAGATTCTGCAGAAACACAGTTTCAAAACTGCTCTGTCAAAAGGAAGGCTTATCTCTCTGAGTTGAATGCAGACATCATAAAGAGGTTTCTGAGAATGCTTGTGCCTGGTTTATATGTGAAGATATTTCCTTTTCCACCATAGGCGTCAAGGCGCTCCAAATGAACACTTGCAGATTCTACAAAAAGAGTGTTTCATAACTGCTCTAGCAAAGGAAAGGTTCAACTCTGTGAGTTGAACACACACATCACAAAGCAGTTTCTGAGAATGCTTCTGTCCAGTTTTTATTGGAAGATATTCCCGCTTCTAACAAAGGCCTGAAAGAGCTCCAAATATCCACTTGTAGATGCTGCAAAAAGACTCTTTCCAAACTGCTCCATGAAAAGGAAGGTTCAACTCTGTGAGTTGAATGCACACATCATGAAGAAGTTTCAAAGAATGCTTCTGTCTAGGTTTTATGTGAAGATATTTCCTTTTCCACCATAGGCCTCAAAGCGCTCCAAATGAACACTTGCAGATTCTACAAAAAGAGTGTTTCAAAACTGCTCTTTCAAAAGAAGTGTTCAACTCTGTGAGTTGGATTCATACTTCACAAAGCAGTTTCACAGAACGCTTCTGTTTCGTATTTATGGGAAGATATTCCCGTTTCCAACGAAGGCCTGAAACGACTCCAAATATCCACTTGCAGATTCTGCAAAAACACAGTTTCAAAACTGCTCTATCAAAAGGAAGGCTTATCTCTCCGAGTTGAATGCACACATCATAAAGAGGTTTCTGAGAATGCTTCTGCCTGGTTTATAAGTGAAGATATTTCCTTTTCCACCATAGGCCTCAAAGCGCTGCAAATGAACACTTGCAGATTCTACAAAAAGAGTGTTTCAAAACAGCTCTTTCAAAGGAAGTGTTCAACTCTGTGAGTTGGATTCATACTACACAAAGCAGTTTCACAGAACGCTTCTGTTTAGTTTTTATGGGAAGATATTCCCGTTTCCAACGAAGGCCTGAAAGGGCTCCAAATATCCACTTGCAAATTCTGCAAAAATAGAGTTTCAAAACTGCTCTGTCAAAAGGAAGGCTTATCTCTCTGAGTTGAATGCAGACATCATAAAGAGGTTTCTGAGAATGCTTCTGCCTGGTTTATATGTGAAGATATTTCCTTTTCCACCATAGGCCTCAAGGCGCTCCAAATGAACACTTGCAGATTCTACAAAAAGAGTGTTTCATAACTGCTCTAGCAAAGGAAAGGTTCAACTCTGTGAGTTGAACACACACATCACAAAGCAGTTTCTGAGAATGCTTCTGTCCAGTTTTTATTGGAAGATATTCCCGCTTCTAACAAAGGCCTGAAAGAGCTCCAAATATCCACTTGTAGATGCTGCAAAAAGACTCTTTCCAAACTGCTCCATGAAAAGGAAGGTTCAACTCTGTGAGTTGAATGCACACATCATAAAGAAGTTTCAAAGAATGCTTCTGTCTAGGTTTTATGTGAAGATATTTCCTTTTCCACCATAGGCCTCAAAGCGCTCCAAATGAACACTTGCAGATTCTACAAAAAGAGTGTTTCAAAACTGCTCTTTCAAAAGAAGTGTTCAACTCTGTGAGTTGGATTCACACTTCACAAAGCAGTTTCACAGAACGCTTCTGTTTAGTTTTTATGGGAAGATATTCCCGTTTCCAACGAAGGCCTGAAAGGGCTCCAAATAACCACTTGCAGATTCTGCAGAAACACAGTTTCAAAACTGCTCTATCAAAAGGAAGGCTTATCTCTCCGAGTTGAATGCACACATCATAAAGAGGTTTCTGAGAATGCTTCTGCCTGGTTTATAAGTGAAGATATTTCCTTTTCCACCATAGGCCTCAAAGCGCTCCAAATGAACACTTGCAGATTCTACAAAAAGAGTGTTTCAAAACAGCTCTTTCAAAGGAAGTGTTCAACTCTGTGAGTTGGATTCATACTACACAAAGCAGTTTCACAGAACGCTTCTGTTTAGTTTTTATGGGAAGATATTCCCGTTTCCAACGAAGGCCTGAAAGGGCTCCAAATATCCACTTGCAAATTCTGCAAAAATAGAGTTTCAAAACTGCTCTGTCAAAAGGAAGGCTTATCTCTCTGAGTTGAATGCAGACTTCATAAAGAGGTTTCTGAGAATGCTTCTGCCTGGTTTATATGTGAAGATATTTCCTTTTCCACCATAGGCCTCAAAGCGCTCCAAATGAACACTTGCAGATTCTACAAAAAGAGTGTTTCATAACTGCTCTAGCAAAGGAAAGGTTCAACTCTGTGAGTTGAACACACACATCACAAAGCAGTTTCTGAGAATGCTTCTGTCCAGTTTTTATTGGAAGATATTCCCGCTTCTAACAAAGGCCTGAAAGAGCTCCAAATATCCACTTGTAGATGCTGCAAAAAGACTCTTTCCAAACTGCTCCATGAAAAGGAAGGTTCAACTCTGTGAGTTGAATGCACACATCATAAAGAAGTTTCAAAGAATGCTTCTGTCTAGGTTTTATGTGAAGATATTTCCTTTTCCACCATAGGCCTCAAAGCGCTCCAAATGAACACTTGCAGATTCTACAAAAAGAGTGTTTCAAAACTGCTCTTTCAAAAGAAGTGTTCAACTCTGTGAGTTGGATTCATACTTCACAAAGCAGTTTCACAGAACGCTTCTGTTTAGTTTTTATGGGAAGATATTCCCGTTTCCAACGAAGGCCTGAAAGGGCTCCAAATAACCACTTGCAGATTCTGCAGAAACACAGTTTCAAAACTGCTCTATCAAAAGGAAGGCTTATCTCTCCGAGCTGAATGCACACATCAAAAAGAGGTTTCTGAGAATGCTTCTCCCTGGTTTATAAGTGAAGATATTTCCTTTTCCACTATAGGCCTCAAAGCGCTCCAAATGAACACTTGCAGATTCTACAAAAAGAGTGTTTCAAAACAGCTCTTTCAAAGGAAGTGTTCAACTCTGTGAGTTGGATTCATACTACACAAAGCAGTTTCACAGAACGCTTCTGTTTAGTTTTTATGGGAAGATATTCCCGTTTCCAACGAAGGCCTGAAAGGGCTCCAAATATCCACTTGCAGATTCTGCAAAAATAGAGTTTCAAAACTGCTCTGTTAAAAGGAAGGCTTATCTCTCTGAGTTGAATGCAGACATCATAAAGAGGTTTCTGAGAATGCTTCTGCCTGGTTTATATGTGAAGATATTTCCTTTTCCACCATAGGCCTCAAAGCGCTCCAAATGAACACTTGCAGATTCTACAAAAGGAGTGTTTCATAACTGCTCTAGCAAAGGAAAGGTTCAACTCTGTGAGTTGAACACACACATCACAAAGCAGTTTCTGAGAATGCTTCTGTCCAGTTTTTATTGGAAGATATTCCCGCTTCTAACAAAGGCCTGAAAGAGCTCCAAATATCCACTTGCAGATGCTGCAAAAAGACTCTTTCCAAACTGCTCCATGAAAAGGAAGGTTCAACTCTGTGAGATGAATGCACACATCATAAAGAAGTTTCAAAGAATGCTTCTGTCTAGGTTTTATGTGAAGATATTTCCTTTTCCACCATAGGCCTCAAAGCGCTCCAAATGAACACTTGCAGATTCTACAAAAAGAGTGTTTCAAAACTCCTCTTTCAAAAGAAGTGTTCAACTCTGTGAGATGGATTCATACTTCACAAAGCAGTTTCACAGAACGCTTCTGTTTAGTATTTATGGGAAGATATTCCCGTTTCCAACGAAGGCCTGAAAGGACTCCAAATATCCACTTGCAGATTCTGCAGAAACACAGTTTCAAAACTGCTCTGTCAAAAGGAAGGCTTATCTCTCTGAGTTGAATGCAGACATCATAAAGAGGTTTCTGAGAATGCTTGTGCCTGGTTTATATGTGAAGATATTTCCTTTTCCACCATAGGCGTCAAGGCGCTCCAAATGAACACTTGCAGATTCTACAAAAAGAGTGTTTCATAACTGCTCTAGCAAAGGAAAGGTTCAACTCTGTGAGTTGAACACACACATCACAAAGCAGTTTCTGAGAATGCTTCTGTCCAGTTTTTATTGGAAGATATTCCCGCTTCTAACAAAGGCCTGAAAGAGCTCCAAATATCCACTTGTAGATGCTGCAAAAAGACTCTTTCCAAACTGCTCCATGAAAAGGAAGGTTCAACTCTGTGAGTTGAATGCACACATCATGAAGAAGTTTCAAAGAATGCTTCTGTCTAGGTTTTATGTGAAGATATTTCCTTTTCCACCATAGGCCTCAAAGCGCTCCAAATGAACACTTGCAGATTCTACAAAAAGAGTGTTTCAAAACTGCTCTTTCAAAAGAAGTGTTCAACTCTGTGAGTTGGATTCATACTTCACAAAGCAGTTTCACAGAACGCTTCTGTTTCGTATTTATGGGAAGATATTCCCGTTTCCAACGAAGGCCTGAAACGACTCCAAATATCCACTTGCAGATTCTGCAAAAACACAGTTTCAAAACTGCTCTATCAAAAGGAAGGCTTATCTCTCCGAGTTGAATGCACACATCATAAAGAGGTTTCTGAGAATGCTTCTGCCTGGTTTATAAGTGAAGATATTTCCTTTTCCACCATAGGCCTCAAAGCGCTGCAAATGAACACTTGCAGATTCTACAAAAAGAGTGTTTCAAAACAGCTCTTTCAAAGGAAGTGTTCAACTCTGTGAGTTGGATTCATACTACACAAAGCAGTTTCACAGAACGCTTCTGTTTAGTTTTTATGGGAAGATATTCCCGTTTCCAACGAAGGCCTGAAAGGGCTCCAAATATCCACTTGCAAATTCTGCAAAAATAGAGTTTCAAAACTGCTCTGTCAAAAGGAAGGCTTATCTCTCTGAGTTGAATGCAGACATCATAAAGAGGTTTCTGAGAATGCTTCTGCCTGGTTTATATGTGAAGATATTTCCTTTTCCACCATAGGCCTCAAGGCGCTCCAAATGAACACTTGCAGATTCTACAAAAAGAGTGTTTCATAACTGCTCTAGCAAAGGAAAGGTTCAACTCTGTGAGTTGAACACACACATCACAAAGCAGTTTCTGAGAATGCTTCTGTCCAGTTTTTATTGGAAGATATTCCCGCTTCTAACAAAGGCCTGAAAGAGCTCCAAATATCCACTTGTAGATGCTGCAAAAAGACTCTTTCCAAACTGCTCCATGAAAAGGAAGGTTCAACTCTGTGAGTTGAATGCACACATCATAAAGAAGTTTCAAAGAATGCTTCTGTCTAGGTTTTATGTGAAGATATTTCCTTTTCCACCATAGGCCTCAAAGCGCTCCAAATGAACACTTGCAGATTCTACAAAAAGAGTGTTTCAAAACTGCTCTTTCAAAAGAAGTGTTCAACTCTGTGAGTTGGATTCACACTTCACAAAGCAGTTTCACAGAACGCTTCTGTTTAGTTTTTATGGGAAGATATTCCCGTTTCCAACGAAGGCCTGAAAGGGCTCCAGATAACCACTTGCAGATTCTGCAGAAACACAGTTTCAAAACTGCTCTATCAAAAGGAAGGCTTATCTCTCCGAGCTGAATGCACACATCATAAAGTGGTTTCTGAGAATGCTTCTCGCTGGTTTATAAGTGAAGATATTTCCTTTTCCACTATAGGCCTCAAAGCGCTCCAAATGAACACTTGCAGATTCTACAAAAAGAGTGTTTCAAAACAGCTCTTTCAAAGGAAGTGTTCAACTCTGTGAGTTGGATTCATACTACACAAAGCAGTTTCACAGAACGCTTCTCTTTAGCTTTTATGGGAAGATATTCCCGTTTCCAACGAAGGCCTGAAAGGGCTCCAAATATCCACTTGCAGATTCTGCAAAAATAGAGTTTCAAAACTGCTCTGTCAAAAGGAAGGCTTATCTCTCTGAGTTGAATGCAGACATCATAAAGAGGTTTCTGAGAATGCTTCTGCCTGTTTTATATGTGAAGATATTTCCTTTTCCACCATAGTCCTCAAGGCGCTCCAAATGAACACTTGCAGATTCTACAAAAAGAGTGTTTCATAACTGCTCTAGCAGAGGAAAGGTTCAACTCTGTGAGTTGAACACACACATCACAAAGCAGTTTCTGAGAATGCTTCTGTCCAGTTTTTATTGGAAGATATTCCCGCTTCTAACAAAGGCCTGAAAGAGCTCCAAATATCCACTTGTAGATGCTGCAAAAAGACTCTTTCCAAACTGCTCCATGAAAAGGAAGGTTCAACTCTGTGAGTTGAATGCACACATCATAAAGAAGTTTCAAAGAATGCTTCTGTCTAGGTTTTCTGTGAAGATATTTCCTTTTCCACCATAGGCCTCAAAGCGCTCCAAATGAACACTTGCAGATTCTACAAAAAGAGTGTTTCAAAACTGCTCTTTCAAAAGAAGTGTTCAACTCTGTGAGTTGGATTCATCCTTCACAAAGCAGTTTCACAGAACGCTTCTGTTTAGTATTTATGGGAAGATATTCCCGTTTCCAACGAAGGCCTGAAAGGACTCCAAATATCCACTTGCAGATTCTGCAAAAACACAGTTTCAAAACTGCTCTATCAAAAGGAAGGCTTATCTCTCCGAGTTGAATGCACACATCATAAAGAGGTTTCTAAGAATGCTTCTGCCTGGTTTATAAGTGAAGATATTTCCTTTTCCACCATAGGCCTCAAAGCGCCCCAAATGAACACTTGCAGATTCTACAAAAAGAGTGTTTCAAAACAGCTCTTTCAAAGGAAGTGTTCAACTCTGTGAGTTGGATTCATACTACACAAAGCAGTTTCACAGAACGCTTCTGTTTAGTTTTTATGGGAAGATATTCCCGTTTCCAACGAAGGCCTGAAAGGGCTCCAAATATCCACTTGCAAATTCTGCAAAAATAGAGTTTCAAAACTGCTCTGTCAAAAGGAAGGCTTATCTCTCTGAGTTGAATGCAGACTTCATAAAGAGGTTTCTGAGAATGCTTCTGCCTGGTTTATATGTGAAGATATTTCCTTTTCCACCATAGGCCTCAAAGCGCTCCAAATGAACACTTGCAGATTCTACAAAAAGAGTGTTTCAAAACTGCTCTTTCAAAAGAAGTGTTCAACTCTGTGAGTTGGATTCATACTTCACAAAGCAGTTTCACAGAACGCTTCTGTTTAGTTTTTATGGGAAGATATTCCCGTTTCCAACGAAGGCCTGAAAGGGCTCCAAATAACCACTTGCAGATTCTGCAGAAACACAGTTTCAAAACTGCTCTATCAAAAGGAAGGCTTATCTCTCCGAGTTGAATGCACACATCATAAAGAGGTTTCTGAGAATGCTTCTGCCTGGTTTATAAGTGAAGATATTTCCTTTTCCACCATAGGCCTCAAAGCGCTCCAAATGAACACTTGCAGATTCTACAAAAAGAGTGTTTCAAAACAGCTCTTTCAAAGGAAGTGTTCAACTCTGTGAGTTGGATTCATACTACACAAAGCAGTTTCACAGAACGCTTCTGTTTAGTTTTTATGGGAAGATATTCCCGTTTCCAACGAAGGCCTGAAAGGGCTCCAAATATCCACTTGCAAATTCTGCAAAAATAGAGTTTCAAAACTGCTCTGTCAAAAGGAAGGCTTATCTCTCTGAGTTGAATGCAGACTTCATAAAGAGGTTTCTGAGAATGCTTCTGCCTGGTTTATATGTGAAGATATTTCCTTTTCCACCATAGGCCTCAAAGCGCTCCAAATGAACACTTGCAGATTCTACAAAAAGAGTGTTTCATAACTGCTCTAGCAAAGGAAAGGTTCAACTCTGTGAGTTGAACACACACATCACAAAGCAGTTTCTGAGAATGCTTCTGTCCAGTTTTTATTGGAAGATATTCCCGCTTCTAACAAAGGCCTGAAAGAGCTCCAAATATCCACTTGTAGATGCTGCAAAAAGACTCTTTCCAAACTGCTCCATGAAAAGGAAGGTTCAACTCTGTGAGTTGAATGCACACATCATAAAGAAGTTTCAAAGAATGCTTCTGTCTAGGTTTTATGTGAAGATATTTCCTTTTCCACCATAGGCCTCAAAGCGCTCCAAATGAACACTTGCAGATTCTACAAAAAGAGTGTTTCAAAACTGCTCTTTCAAAAGAAGTGTTCAACTCTGTGAGTTGGATTCATACTTCACAAAGCAGTTTCACAGAACGCTTCTGTTTAGTTTTTATGGGAAGATATTCCCGTTTCCAACGAAGGCCTGAAAGGGCTCCAAATAACCACTTGCAGATTCTGCAGAAACACAGTTTCAAAACTGCTCTATCAAAAGGAAGGCTTATCTCTCCGAGCTGAATGCACACATCAAAAAGAGGTTTCTGAGAATGCTTCTCCCTGGTTTATAAGTGAAGATATTTCCTTTTCCACTATAGGCCTCAAAGCGCTCCAAATGAACACTTGCAGATTCTACAAAAAGAGTGTTTCAAAACAGCTCTTTCAAAGGAAGTGTTCAACTCTGTGAGTTGGATTCATACTACACAAAGCAGTTTCACAGAACGCTTCTGTTTAGTTTTTATGGGAAGATATTCCCGTTTCCAACGAAGGCCTGAAAGGGCTCCAAATATCCACTTGCAGATTCTGCAAAAATAGAGTTTCAAAACTGCTCTGTTAAAAGGAAGGCTTATCTCTCTGAGTTGAATGCAGACATCATAAAGAGGTTTCTGAGAATGCTTCTGCCTGGTTTATATGTGAAGATATTTCCTTTTCCACCATAGGCCTCAAAGCGCTCCAAATGAACACTTGCAGATTCTACAAAAGGAGTGTTTCATAACTGCTCTAGCAAAGGAAAGGTTCAACTCTGTGAGTTGAACACACACATCACAAAGCAGTTTCTGAGAATGCTTCTGTCCAGTTTTTATTGGAAGATATTCCCGCTTCTAACAAAGGCCTGAAAGAGCTCCAAATATCCACTTGCAGATGCTGCAAAAAGACTCTTTCCAAACTGCTCCATGAAAAGGAAGGTTCAACTCTGTGAGATGAATGCACACATCATAAAGAAGTTTCAAAGAATGCTTCTGTCTAGGTTTTATGTGAAGATATTTCCTTTTCCACCATAGGCCTCAAAGCGCTCCAAATGAACACTTGCAGATTCTACAAAAAGAGTGTTTCAAAACTCCTCTTTCAAAAGAAGTGTTCAACTCTGTGAGATGGATTCATACTTCACAAAGCAGTTTCACAGAACGCTTCTGTTTAGTATTTATGGGAAGATATTCCCGTTTCCAACGAAGGCCTGAAAGGACTCCAAATATCCACTTGCAGATTCTGCAGAAACACAGTTTCAAAACTGCTCTGTCAAAAGGAAGGCTTATCTCTCTGAGTTGAATGCAGACATCATAAAGAGGTTTCTGAGAATGCTTGTGCCTGGTTTATATGTGAAGATATTTCCTTTTCCACCATAGGCGTCAAGGCGCTCCAAATGAACACTTGCAGATTCTACAAAAAGAGTGTTTCATAACTGCTCTAGCAAAGGAAAGGTTCAACTCTGTGAGTTGAACACACACATCACAAAGCAGTTTCTGAGAATGCTTCTGTCCAGTTTTTATTGGAAGATATTCCCGCTTCTAACAAAGGCCTGAAAGAGCTCCAAATATCCACTTGTAGATGCTGCAAAAAGACTCTTTCCAAACTGCTCCATGAAAAGGAAGGTTCAACTCTGTGAGTTGAATGCACACATCATGAAGAAGTTTCAAAGAATGCTTCTGTCTAGGTTTTATGTGAAGATATTTCCTTTTCCACCATAGGCCTCAAAGCGCTCCAAATGAACACTTGCAGATTCTACAAAAAGAGTGTTTCAAAACTGCTCTTTCAAAAGAAGTGTTCAACTCTGTGAGTTGGATTCATACTTCACAAAGCAGTTTCACAGAACGCTTCTGTTTCGTATTTATGGGAAGATATTCCCGTTTCCAACGAAGGCCTGAAACGACTCCAAATATCCACTTGCAGATTCTGCAAAAACACAGTTTCAAAACTGCTCTATCAAAAGGAAGGCTTATCTCTCCGAGTTGAATGCACACATCATAAAGAGGTTTCTGAGAATGCTTCTGCCTGGTTTATAAGTGAAGATATTTCCTTTTCCACCATAGGCCTCAAAGCGCTGCAAATGAACACTTGCAGATTCTACAAAAAGAGTGTTTCAAAACAGCTCTTTCAAAGGAAGTGTTCAACTCTGTGAGTTGGATTCATACTACACAAAGCAGTTTCACAGAACGCTTCTGTTTAGTTTTTATGGGAAGATATTCCCGTTTCCAACGAAGGCCTGAAAGGGCTCCAAATATCCACTTGCAAATTCTGCAAAAATAGAGTTTCAAAACTGCTCTGTCAAAAGGAAGGCTTATCTCTCTGAGTTGAATGCAGACATCATAAAGAGGTTTCTGAGAATGCTTCTGCCTGGTTTATATGTGAAGATATTTCCTTTTCCACCATAGGCCTCAAGGCGCTCCAAATGAACACTTGCAGATTCTACAAAAAGAGTGTTTCATAACTGCTCTAGCAAAGGAAAGGTTCAACTCTGTGAGTTGAACACACACATCACAAAGCAGTTTCTGAGAATGCTTCTGTCCAGTTTTTATTGGAAGATATTCCCGCTTCTAACAAAGGCCTGAAAGAGCTCCAAATATCCACTTGTAGATGCTGCAAAAAGACTCTTTCCAAACTGCTCCATGAAAAGGAAGGTTCAACTCTGTGAGTTGAATGCACACATCATAAAGAAGTTTCAAAGAATGCTTCTGTCTAGGTTTTATGTGAAGATATTTCCTTTTCCACCATAGGCCTCAAAGCGCTCCAAATGAACACTTGCAGATTCTACAAAAAGAGTGTTTCAAAACTGCTCTTTCAAAAGAAGTGTTCAACTCTGTGAGTTGGATTCACACTTCACAAAGCAGTTTCACAGAACGCTTCTGTTTAGTTTTTATGGGAAGATATTCCCGTTTCCAACGAAGGCCTGAAAGGGCTCCAGATAACCACTTGCAGATTCTGCAGAAACACAGTTTCAAAACTGCTCTATCAAAAGGAAGGCTTATCTCTCCGAGCTGAATGCACACATCATAAAGTGGTTTCTGAGAATGCTTCTCGCTGGTTTATAAGTGAAGATATTTCCTTTTCCACTATAGGCCTCAAAGCGCTCCAAATGAACACTTGCAGATTCTACAAAAAGAGTGTT
The DNA here is from genome assembly GCF_028885625.2 of Pongo pygmaeus. NCBI lineage: Eukaryota > Metazoa > Chordata > Mammalia > Primates > Hominidae > Pongo > Pongo pygmaeus. The sequence goes on from NC_085930.1 coordinate 26,450,139, forward strand.
TCAAAACAGCTCTTTCAAAGGAAGTGTTCAACTCTGTGAGTTGGATTCATACTACACAAAGCAGTTTCACAGAACGCTTCTCTTTAGCTTTTATGGGAAGATATTCCCGTTTCCAACGAAGGCCTGAAAGGGCTCCAAATATCCACTTGCAGATTCTGCAAAAATAGAGTTTCAAAACTGCTCTGTCAAAAGGAAGGCTTATCTCTCTGAGTTGAATGCAGACATCATAAAGAGGTTTCTGAGAATGCTTCTGCCTGTTTTATATGTGAAGATATTTCCTTTTCCACCATAGTCCTCAAGGCGCTCCAAATGAACACTTGCAGATTCTACAAAAAGAGTGTTTCATAACTGCTCTAGCAGAGGAAAGGTTCAACTCTGTGAGTTGAACACACACATCACAAAGCAGTTTCTGAGAATGCTTCTGTCCAGTTTTTATTGGAAGATATTCCCGCTTCTAACAAAGGCCTGAAAGAGCTCCAAATATCCACTTGTAGATGCTGCAAAAAGACTCTTTCCAAACTGCTCCATGAAAAGGAAGGTTCAACTCTGTGAGTTGAATGCACACATCATAAAGAAGTTTCAAAGAATGCTTCTGTCTAGGTTTTCTGTGAAGATATTTCCTTTTCCACCATAGGCCTCAAAGCGCTCCAAATGAACACTTGCAGATTCTACAAAAAGAGTGTTTCAAAACTGCTCTTTCAAAAGAAGTGTTCAACTCTGTGAGTTGGATTCATACTTCACAAAGCAGTTTCACAGAACGCTTCTGTTTAGTATTTATGGGAAGATATTCCCGTTTCCAACGAAGGCCTGAAAGGACTCCAAATATCCACTTGCAGATTCTGCAAAAACACAGTTTCAAAACTGCTCTATCAAAAGGAAGGCTTATCTCTCCGAGTTGAATGCACACATCATAAAGAGGTTTCTAAGAATGCTTCTGCCTGGTTTATAAGTGAAGATATTTCCTTTTCCACCATAGGCCTCAAAGCGCCCCAAATGAACACTTGCAGATTCTACAAAAAGAGTGTTTCAAAACAGCTCTTTCAAAGGAAGTGTTCAACTCTGTGAGTTGGATTCATACTACACAAAGCAGTTTCACAGAACGCTTCTGTTTAGTTTTTATGGGAAGATATTCCCGTTTCCAACGAAGGCCTGAAAGGGCTCCAAATATCCACTTGCAAATTCTGCAAAAATAGAGTTTCAAAACTGCTCTGTCAAAAGGAAGGCTTATCTCTCTGAGTTGAATGCAGACTTCATAAAGAGGTTTCTGAGAATGCTTCTGCCTGGTTTATATGTGAAGATATTTCCTTTTCCACCATAGGCCTCAAAGCGCTCCAAATGAACACTTGCAGATTCTACAAAAAGAGTGTTTCAAAACTGCTCTTTCAAAAGAAGTGTTCAACTCTGTGAGTTGGATTCATACTTCACAAAGCAGTTTCACAGAACGCTTCTGTTTAGTTTTTATGGGAAGATATTCCCGTTTCCAACGAAGGCCTGAAAGGGCTCCAAATAACCACTTGCAGATTCTGCAGAAACACAGTTTCAAAACTGCTCTATCAAAAGGAAGGCTTATCTCTCCGAGCTGAATGCACACATCAAAAAGAGGTTTCTGAGAATGCTTCTCCCTGGTTTATAAGTGAAGATATTTCCTTTTCCACTATAGGCCTCAAAGCGCTCCAAATGAACACTTGCAGATTCTACAAAAAGAGTGTTTCAAAACAGCTCTTTCAAAGGAAGTGTTCAACTCTGTGAATTGGATTCATACTACACAAAGCAGTTTCACAGAACGCTTCTGTTTAGTTTTTATGGGAAGATATTCCCGTTTCCAACGAAGGCCTGAAAGGGCTCCAAATATCCACTTGCAGATTCTGCAAAAATAGAGTTTCAAAACTGCTCTGTTAAAAGGAAGGCTTATCTCTCTGAGTTGAATGCAGACATCATAAAGAGGTTTCTGAGAATGCTTCTGCCTGGTTGATATGTGAAGATATTTCCTTTTCCACCATAGGCCTCAAAGCGCTCCAAATGAACACTTGCAGATTCTACAAAAGGAGTGTTTCATAACTGCTCTAGCAAAGGAAAGGTTCAACTCTGTGAGTTGAACACACACATCACAAAGCAGTTTCTGAGAATGCTTCTGTCCAGTTTTTATTGGAAGATATTCCCGCTTCTAACAAAGGCCTGAAAGAGCTCCAAATATCCACTTGCAGATGCTGCAAAAAGACTCTTTCCAAACTGCTCCATGAAAAGGAAGGTTCAACTCTGTGAGATGAATGCACACATCATAAAGAAGTTTCAAAGAATGCTTCTGTCTAGGTTTTATGTGAAGATATTTCCTTTTCCACCATAGGCCTCAAAGCGCTCCAAATGAACACTTGCAGATTCTACAAAAAGAGTGTTTCAAAACTCCTCTTTCAAAAGAAGTGTTCAACTCTGTGAGTTGGATTCATACTTCACAAAGCAGTTTCACAGAACGCTTCTGTTTAGTATTTATGGGAAGATATTCCCGTTTCCAACGAAGGCCTGAAAGGACTCCAAATATCCACTTGCAGATTCTGCAGAAACACAGTTTCAAAACTGTTCTGTCAAAAGGAAGGCTTATCTCTCTGAGTTGAATGCAGACATCATAAAGAGGTTTCTGAGAATGCTTGTGCCTGGTTTATATGTGAAGATATTTCCTTTTCCACCATAGGCGTCAAGGCGCTCCAAATGAACACTTGCAGATTCTACAAAAAGAGTGTTTCATAACTGCTCTAGCAAAGGAAAGGTTCAACTCTGTGAGTTGAACACACACATCACAAAGCAGTTTCTGAGAATGCTTCTGTCCAGTTTTTATTGGAAGATATTCCCGCTTCTAACAAAGGCCTGAAAGAGCTCCAAATATCCACTTGTAGATGCTGCAAAAAGACTCTTTCCAAACTGCTCCATGAAAAGGAAGGTTCAACTCTGTGAGTTGAATGCACACATCATAAAGAAGTTTCAAAGAATGCTTCTGTCTAGGTTTTATGTGAAGATATTTCCTTTTCCACCATAGGCCTCAAAGCGCTCCAAATGAACACTTGCAGATTCTACAAAAAGAGTGTTTCAAAACTGCTCTTTCAAAAGAAGTGTTCAACTCTGTGAGTTGGATTCATACTTCACAAAGCAGTTTCACAGAACGCTTCTATTTCGTATTTATGGGAAGATATTCCCGTTTCCAACGAAGGCCTGAAACGACTCCAAATATCCACTTGCAGATTCTGCAAAAACACAGTTTCAAAACTGCTCTATCAAAAGGAAGGCTTATCTCTCCGAGTTGAATGCACACATCATAAAGAGGTTTCTGAGAATGCTTCTGCCTGGTTTATAAGTGAAGATATTTCCTTTTCCACCATAGGCCTCAAAGCGCTGCAAATGAACACTTGCAGATTCTACAAAAAGAGTGTTTCAAAACAGCTCTTTCAAAGGAAGTGTTCAACTCTGTGAGTTGGATTCATACTACACAAAGCAGTTTCACAGAACGCTTCTGTTTAGTTTTTATGGGAAGATATTCCCGTTTCCAACGAAGGCCTGAAAGGGCTCCAAATATCCACTTGCAAATTCTGCAAAAATAGAGTTTCAAAACTGCTCTGTCAAAAGGAAGGCTTATCTCTCTGAGTTGAATGCAGACATCATAAAGAGGTTTCTGAGAATGCTTCTGCCTGGTTTATATGTGAAGATATTTCCTTTTCCACCATAGGCCTCAAGGCGCTCCAAATGAACACTTGCAGATTCTACAAAAAGAGTGTTTCATAACTGCTCTAGCAAAGGAAAGGTTCAACTCTGTGAGTTGAACACACACATCACAAAGCAGTTTCTGAGAATGCTTCTGTCCAGTTTTTATTGGAAGATATTCCCGCTTCTAACAAAGGCCTGAAAGAGCTCCAAATATCCACTTGTAGATGCTGCAAAAAGACTCTTTCCAAACTGCTCCATGAAAAGGAAGGTTCAACTCTGTGAGTTGAATGCACACATCATAAAGAAGTTTCAAAGAATGCTTCTGTCTAGGTTTTATGTGAAGATATTTCCTTTTCCACCATAGGCCTCAAAGCGCTCCAAATGAACACTTGCAGATTCTACAAAAAGAGTGTTTCAAAACTGCTCTTTCAAAAGAAGTGTTCAACTCTGTGAGTTGGATTCACACTTCACAAAGCAGTTTCACAGAACGCTTCTGTTTAGTTTTTATGGGAAGATATTCCCGTTTCCAACGAAGGCCTGAAAGGGCTCCAGATAACCACTTGCAGATTCTGCAGAAACACAGTTTCAAAACTGCTCTATCAAAAGGAAGGCTTATCTCTCCGAGCTGAATGCACACATCATAAAGTGGTTTCTGAGAATGCTTCTCGCTGGTTTATAAGTGAAGATATTTCCTTTTCCACTATAGGCCTCAAAGCGCTCCAAATGAACACTTGCAGATTCTACAAAAAGAGTGTTTCAAAACAGCTCTTTCAAAGGAAGTGTTCAACTCTGTGAGTTGGATTCATACTACACAAAGCAGTTTCACAGAACGCTTCTCTTTAGCTTTTATGGGAAGATATTCCCGTTTCCAACGAAGGCCTGAAAGGGCTCCAAATATCCACTTGCAGATTCTGCAAAAATAGAGTTTCAAAACTGCTCTGTCAAAAGGAAGGCTTATCTCTCTGAGTTGAATGCAGACATCATAAAGAGGTTTCTGAGAATGCTTCTGCCTGGTTTATATGTGAAGATATTTCCTTTTCCACCATAGTCCTCAAGGCGCTCCAAATGAACACTTGCAGATTCTACAAAAAGAGTGTTTCATAACTGCTCTAGCAGAGGAAAGGTTCAACTCTGTGAGTTGAACACACACATCACAAAGCAGTTTCTGAGAATGCTTCTGTCCAGTTTTTATTGGAAGATATTCCCGCTTCTAACAAAGGCCTGAAAGAGCTCCAAATATCCACTTGTATATGCTGCAAAAAGACTCTTTCCAAACTGCTCCATGAAAAGGAAGGTTCAACTCTGTGAGTTGAATGCACACATCATAAAGAAGTTTCAAAGAATGCTTCTGTCTAGGTTTTCTGTGAAGATATTTCCTTTTCCACCATAGGCCTCAAAGCGCTCCAAATGAACACTTGCAGATTCTACAAAAAGAGTGTTTCAAAACTGCTCTTTCAAAAGAAGTGTTCAACTCTGTTAGTTGGATTCATACTTCACAAAGCAGTTTCACAGAACGCTTCTGTTTAGTATTTATGGGAAGATATTCCCGTTTCCAACGAAGGCCTGAAAGGACTCCAAATATCCACTTGCAGATTCTGCAAAAACACAGTTTCAAAACTGCTCTATCAAAAGGAAGGCTTATCTCTCCGAGTTGAATGCACACATCATAAAGAGGTTTCTAAGAATGCTTCTGCCTGGTTTATAAGTGAAGATATTTCCTTTTCCACCATAGGCCTCAAAGCGCTCCAAATGAACACTTGCAGATTCTACAAAAAGAGTGTTTCAAAACAGCTCTTTCAAAGGAAGTGTTCAACTCTGTGAGTTGGATTCATACTACACAAAGCAGTTTCACAGAACGCTTCTGTTTAGTTTTTATGGGAAGATATTCCCGTTTCCAACGAAGGCCTGAAAGGGCTCCAAATATCCACTTGCAAATTCTGCAAAAATAGAGTTTCAAAACTGCTCTGTCAAAAGGAAGGCTTATCTCTCTGAGTTGAATGCAGACTTCATAAAGAGGTTTCTGAGAATGCTTCTGCCTGGTTTATATGTGAAGATATTTCCTTTTCCACCATAGGCCTCAAAGCGCTCCAAATGAACACTTGCAGATTCTACAAAAAGAGTGTTTCAAAACTGCTCTTTCAAAAGAAGTGTTCAACTCTGTGAGTTGGATTCATACTTCACAAAGCAGTTTCACAGAACGCTTCTGTTTAGTTTTTATGGGAAGATATTCCCGTTTCCAACGAAGGCCTGAAAGGGCTCCAAATAACCACTTGCAGATTCTGCAGAAACACAGTTTCAAAACTGCTCTATCAAAAGGAAGGCTTATCTCTCCGAGCTGAATGCACACATCAAAAAGAGGTTTCTGAGAATGCTTCTCCCTGGTTTATAAGTGAAGATATTTCCTTTTCCACTATAGGCCTCAAAGCGCTCCAAATGAACACTTGCAGATTCTACAAAAAGAGTGTTTCAAAACAGCTCTTTCAAAGGAAGTGTTCAACTCTGTGAATTGGATTCATACTACACAAAGCAGTTTCACAGAACGCTTCTGTTTAGTTTTTATGGGAAGATATTCCCGTTTCCAACGAAGGCCTGAAAGGGCTCCAAATATCCACTTGCAGATTCTGCAAAAATAGAGTTTCAAAACTGCTCTGTTAAAAGGAAGGCTTATCTCTCTGAGTTGAATGCAGACATCATAAAGAGGTTTCTGAGAATGCTTCTGCCTGGTTGATATGTGAAGATATTTCCTTTTCCACCATAGGCCTCAAAGCGCTCCAAATGAACACTTGCAGATTCTACAAAAGGAGTGTTTCATAACTGCTCTAGCAAAGGAAAGGTTCAACTCTGTGAGTTGAACACACACATCACAAAGCAGTTTCTGAGAATGCTTCTGTCCAGTTTTTATTGGAAGATATTCCCGCTTCTAACAAAGGCCTGAAAGAGCTCCAAATATCCACTTGCAGATGCTGCAAAAAGACTCTTTCCAAACTGCTCCATGAAAAGGAAGGTTCAACTCTGTGAGATGAATGCACACATCATAAAGAAGTTTCAAAGAATGCTTCTGTCTAGGTTTTATGTGAAGATATTTCCTTTTCCACCATAGGCCTCAAAGCGCTCCAAATGAACACTTGCAGATTCTACAAAAAGAGTGTTTCAAAACTCCTCTTTCAAAAGAAGTGTTCAACTCTGTGAGTTGGATTCATACTTCACAAAGCAGTTTCACAGAACGCTTCTGTTTAGTATTTATGGGAAGATATTCCCGTTTCCAACGAAGGCCTGAAAGGACTCCAAATATCCACTTGCAGATTCTGCAAAAACACAGTTTCAAAACTGCTCTATCAAAAGGAAGGCTTATCTCTCCGAGTTGAATGCACACATCATAAAGAGGTTTCTGAGAATGCTTCTGCCTGGTTTATAAGTGAAGATATTTCCTTTTCCACCATAGGCCTCAAAGCGCTGCAAATGAACACTTGCAGATTCTACAAAAAGAGTGTTTCAAAACAGCTCTTTCAAAGGAAGTGTTCAACTCTGTGAGTTGGATTCATACTACACAAAGCAGTTTCACAGAACGCTTCTGTTTAGTTTTTATGGGAAGATATTCCCGTTTCCAACGAAGGCCTGAAAGGGCTCCAAATATCCACTTGCAAATTCTGCAAAAATAGAGTTTCAAAACTGCTCTGTCAAAAGGAAGGCTTATCTCTCTGAGTTGAATGCAGACATCATAAAGAGGTTTCTGAGAATGCTTCTGCCTGGTTTATATGTGAAGATATTTCCTTTTCCACCATAGGCCTCAAGGCGCTCCAAATGAACACTTGCAGATTCTACAAAAAGAGTGTTTCATAACTGCTCTAGCAAAGGAAAGGTTCAACTCTGTGAGTTGAACACACACATCACAAAGCAGTTTCTGAGAATGCTTCTGTCCAGTTTTTATTGGAAGATATTCCCGCTTCTAACAAAGGCCTGAAAGAGCTCCAAATATCCACTTGTAGATGCTGCAAAGAGACTCTTTCCAAACTGCTCCATGAAAAGGAAGGTTCAACTCTGTGAGTTGAATGCACACATCATAAAGAAGTTTCAAAGAATGCTTCTGTCTAGGTTTTATGTGAAGATATTTCCTTTTCCACCATAGGCCTCAAAGCGCTCCAAATGAACACTTGCAGATTCTACAAAAAGAGTGTTTCAAAACTGCTCTTTCAAAAGAAGTGTTCAACTCTGTGAGTTGGATTCACACTTCACAAAGCAGTTTCACAGAACGCTTCTGTTTAGTTTTTATGGGAAGATATTCCCGTTTCCAACGAAGGCCTGAAAGGGCTCCAGATAACCACTTGCAGATTCTGCAGAAACACAGTTTCAAAACTGCTCTATCAAAAGGAAGGCTTATCTCTCCGAGCTGAATGCACACATCATAAAGTGGTTTCTGAGAATGCTTCTCGCTGGTTTATACGTGAAGATATTTCCTTTTCCACTATAGGCCTCAAAGCGCTCCAAATGAACACTTGCAGATTCTACAAAAAGAGTGTTTCAAAACAGCTCTTTCAAAGGAAGTGTTCAACTCTGTGAGTTGGATTCATACTACACAAAGCAGTTTCACAGAACGCTTCTCTTTAGCTTTTATGGGAAGATATTCCCGTTTCCAACGAAGGCCTGAAAGGGCTCCAAATATCCACTTGCAGATTCTGCAAAAATAGAGTTTCAAAACTGCTCTGTCAAAAGGAAGGCTTATCTCTCTGAGTTGAATGCAGACATCATAAAGAGGTTTCTGAGAATGCTTCTGCCTGGTTTATATGTGAAGATATTTCCTTTTCCACCATAGTCCTCAAGGCGCTCCAAATGAACACTTGCAGATTCTACAAAAAGAGTGTTTCATAACTGCTCTAGCAGAGGAAAGGTTCAACTCTGTGAGTTGAACACACACATCACAAAGCAGTTTCTGAGAATGCTTCTGTCCAGTTTTTATTGGAAGATATTCCCGCTTCTAACAAAGGCCTGAAAGAGCTCCAAATATCCACTTGCAGATGCTGCAAAAAGACTCTTTCCAAACTGCTCCATGAAAAGGAAGGTTCAACTCTGTGAGATGAATGCACACATCATAAAGAAGTTTCAAAGAATGCTTCTGTCTAGGTTTTATGTGAAGATATTTCCTTTTCCACCATAGGCCTCAAAGCGCTCCAAATGAACACTTGCAGATTCTACAAAAAGAGTGTTTCAAAACTCCTCTTTCAAAAGAAGTGTTCAACTCTGTGAGTTGGATTCATACTTCACAAAGCAGTTTCACAGAACGCTTCTGTTTAGTATTTATGGGAAGATATTCCCGTTTCCAACGAAGGCCTGAAAGGACTCCAAATATCCACTTGCAGATTCTGCAGAAACACAGTTTCAAAACTGCTCTGTCAAAAGGAAGGCTTATCTCTCTGAGTTGAATGCAGACATCATAAAGAGGTTTCTGAGAATGCTTGTGCCTGGTTTATATGTGAAGATATTTCCTTTTCCACCATAGGCGTCAAGGCGCTCCAAATGAACACTTGCAGATTCTACAAAAAGAGTGTTTCATAACTGCTCTAGCAAAGGAAAGGTTCAACTCTGTGAGTTGAACACACACATCACAAAGCAGTTTCTGAGAATGCTTCTGTCCAGTTTTTATTGGAAGATATTCCCGCTTCTAACAAAGGCCTGAAAGAGCTCCAAATATCCACTTGTAGATGCTGCAAAAAGACTCTTTCCAAACTGCTCCATGAAAAGGAAGGTTCAACTCTGTGAGTTGAATGCACACATCATAAAGAAGTTTCAAAGAATGCTTCTGTCTAGGTTTTATGTGAAGATATTTCCTTTTCCACCATAGGCCTCAAAGCGCTCCAAATGAACACTTGCAGATTCTACAAAAAGAGTGTTTCAAAACTGCTCTTTCAAAAGAAGTGTTCAACTCTGTGAGTTGGATTCATACTTCACAAAGCAGTTTCACAGAACGCTTCTGTTTCGTATTTATGGGAAGATATTCCCGTTTCCAACGAAGGCCTGAAAGGACTCCAAATATCCACTTGCAGATTCTGCAAAAACACAGTTTCAAAACTGCTCTATCAAAAGGAAGGCTTATCTCTCCGAGTTGAATGCACACATCATAAAGAGGTTTCTGAGAATGCTTCTGCCTGGTTTATAAGTGAAGATATTTCCTTTTCCACCATAGGCCTCAAAGCGCTGCAAATGAACACTTGCAGATTCTACAAAAAGAGTGTTTCAAAACAGCTCTTTCAAAGGAAGTATTCAACTCTGTGAGTTGGATTCATACTACACAAAGCAGTTTCACAGAACGCTTCTGTTTAGTTTTTATGGGAAGATATTCCCGTTTCCAACGAAGGCCTGAAAGGGCTCCAAATATCCACTTGCAAATTCTGCAAAAATAGAGTTTCAAAACTGCTCTGTCAAAAGGAAGGCTTATCTCTCTGAGTTGAATGCAGACATCATAAAGAGGTTTCTGAGAATGCTTCTGCCTGGTTTATATGTGAAGATATTTCCTTTTCCACCATAGGCCTCAAGGCGCTCCAAATGAACACTTGCAGATTCTACAAAAAGAGTGTTTCATAACTGCTCTAGCAAAGGAAAGGTTCAACTCTGTGAGTTGAACACACACATCACAAAGCAGTTTCTGAGAATGCTTCTGTCCAGTTTTTATTGGAAGATATTCCCGCTTCTAAAAAAGGCCTGAAAGAGCTCCAAATATCCACTTGTAGATGCTGCAAAAAGACTCTTTCCAAACTGCTCCATGAAAAGGAAGGTTCAACTCTGTGAGTTGAATGCACACATCATAAAGAAGTTTCAAAGAATGCTTCTGTCTAGGTTTTATGTGAAGATATTTCCTTTTCCACCATAGGCCTCAAAGCGCTCCAAATGAACACTTGCAGATTCTACAAAAAGAGTGTTTCAAAACTGCTCTTTCAAAAGAAGTGTTCAACTCTGTGAGTTGGATTCACACTTCACAAAGCAGTTTCACAGAACGCTTCTGTTTAGTTTTTATGGGAAGATATTCCCGTTTCCAACGAAGGCCTGAAAGGGCTCCAGATAACCACTTGCAGATTCTGCAGAAACACAGTTTCAAAACTGCTCTATCAAAAGGAAGGCTTATCTCTCCGAGCTGAATGCACACATCATAAAGTGGTTTCTGAGAATGCTTCTCGCTGGTTTATAAGTGAAGATATTTCCTTTTCCACTATAGGCCTCAAAGCGCTCCAAATGAACACTTGCAGATTCTACAAAAAGAGTGTTTCAAAACAGCTCTTTCAAAGGAAGTGTTCAACTCTGTGAGTTGGATTCATACTACACAAAGCAGTTTCACAGAACGCTTCTCTTTAGCTTTTATGGGAAGATATTCCCGTTTCCAACGAAGGCCTGAAAGGGCTCCAAATATCCACTTGCAGATTCTGCAAAAATAGAGTTTCAAAACTGCTCTGTCAAAAGGAAGGCTTATCTCTCTGAGTTGAATGCAGACATCATAAAGAGGTTTCTGAGAATGCTTCTGCCTGGTTTATATGTGAAGATATTTCCTTTTCCACCATAGTCCTCAAGGCGCTCCAAATGAACACTTGCAGATTCTACAAAAAGAGTGTTTCATAACTGCTCTAGCAGAGGAAAGGTTCAACTCTGTGAGTTGAACACACACATCACAAAGCAGTTTCTGAGAATGCTTCTGTCCAGTTTTTATTGGAAGATATTCCCGCTTCTAACAAAGGCCTGAAAGAGCTCCAAATATCCACTTGTAGATGCTGCAAAAAGACTCTTTCCAAACTGCTCCATGAAAAGGAAGGTTCAACTCTGTGAGTTGAATGCACACATCATAAAGAAGTTTCAAAGAATGCTTCTGTCTAGGTTTTCTGTGAAGATATTTCCTTTTCCACCATAGGCCTCAAAGCGCTCCAAATGAACACTTGCAGATTCTACAAAAAGAGTGTTTCAAAACTGCTCTTTCAAAAGAAGTGTTCAACTCTGTGAGTTGGATTCATACTTCACAAAGCAGTTTCACAGAACGCTTCTGTTTAGTATTTATGGGAAGATATTCCCGTTTCCAACGAAGGCCTGAAAGGACTCCAAATATCCACTTGCAGATTCTGCAAATACACAGTTTCAAAACTGCTCTATCAAAAGGAAGGCTTATCTCTCCGAGTTGAATGCACACATCATAAAGAGGTTTCTAAGAATGCTTCTGCCTGGTTTATAAGTGAAGATATTTCCTTTTCCACCATAGGCCTCAAAGCGCTCCAAATGAACACTTGCAGATTCTACAAAAAGAGTGTTTCAAAACAGCTCTTTCAAAGGAAGTGTTCAACTCTGTGAGTTGGATTCATACTACACAAAGCAGTTTCACAGAACGCTTCTGTTTAGTTTTTATGGGAAGATATTCCCGTTTCCAACGAAGGCCTGAAAGGGCTCCAAATATCCACTTGCAAATTCTGCAAAAATAGAGTTTCAAAACTGCTCTGTCAAAAGGAAGGCTTATCTCTCTGAGTTGAATGCAGACTTCATAAAGAGGTTTCTGAGAATGCTTCTGCCTGGTTTATATGTGAAGATATTTCCTTTTCCACCATAGGCCTCAAAGCGCTCCAAATGAACACTTGCAGATTCTACAAAAAGAGTGTTTCAAAACTGCTCTTTCAAAAGAAGTGTTCAACTCTGTGAGTTGGATTCATACTTCACAAAGCAGTTTCACAGAACGCTTCTGTTTAGTTTTTATGGGAAGATATTCCCGTTTCCAACGAAGGCCTGAAAGGGCTCCAAATAACCACTTGCAGATTCTGCAGAAACACAGTTTCAAAACTGCTCTATCAAAAGGAAGGCTTATCTCTCCGAGCTGAATGCACACATCAAAAAGAGGTTTCTGAGAATGCTTCTCCCTGGTTTATAAGTGAAGATATTTCCTTTTCCACTATAGGCCTCAAAGCGCTCCAAATGAACACTTGCAGATTCTACAAAAAGAGTGTTTCAAAACAGCTCTTTCAAAGGAAGTGTTCAACTCTGTGAATTGGATTCATACTACACAAAGCAGTTTCACAGAACGCTTCTGTTTAGTTTTTATGGGAAGATATTCCCGTTTCCAACGAAGGCCTGAAAGGGCTCCAAATATCCACTTGCAGATTCTGCAAAAATAGAGTTTCAAAACTGCTCTGTTAAAAGGAAGGCTTATCTCTCTGAGTTGAATGCAGACATCATAAAGAGGTTTCTGAGAATGCTTCTGCCTGGTTGATATGTGAAGATATTTCCTTTTCCACCATAGGCCTCAAAGCGCTCCAAATGAACACTTGCAGATTCTACAAAAGGAGTGTTTCATAACTGCTCTAGCAAAGGAAAGGTTCAACTCTGTGAGTTGAACACACACATCACAAAGCAGTTTCTGAGAATGCTTCTGTCCAGTTTTTATTGGAAGATATTCCCGCTTCTAACAAAGGCCTGAAAGAGCTCCAAATATCCACTTGCAGATGCTGCAAAAAGACTCTTTCCAAACTGCTCCATGAAAAGGAAGGTTCAACTCTGTGAGATGAATGCACACATCATAAAGAAGTTTCAAAGAATGCTTCTGTCTAGGTTTTATGTGAAGATATTTCCTTTTCCACCATAGGCCTCAAAGCGCTCCAAATGAACACTTGCAGATTCTACAAAAAGAGTGTTTCAAAACTCCTCTTTCAAAAGAAGTGTTCAACTCTGTGAGTTGGATTCATACTTCACAAAGCAGTTTCACAGAACGCTTCTGTTTAGTATTTATGGGAAGATATTCCCGTTTCCAACGAAGGCCTGAAAGGACTCCAAATATCCACTTGCAGATTCTGCAGAAACACAGTTTCAAAACTGCTCTGTCAAAAGGAAGGCTTATCTCTCTGAGTTGAATGCAGACATCATAAAGAGGTTTCTGAGAATGCTTCTGCCTGGTTTATATGTGAAGATATTTCCTTTTCCACCATAGGCGTCAAGGCGCTCCAAATGAACACTTGCAGATTCTACAAAAAGAGTGTTTCATAACTGCTCTAGCAAAGGAAAGGTTCAACTCTGTGAGTTGAACACACACATCACAAAGCAGTTTCTGAGAATGCTTCTGTCCAGTTTTTATTGGAAGATATTCCCGCTTCTAACAAAGGCCTGAAAGAGCTCCAAATATCCACTTGTAGATGCTGCAAAAAGACTCTTTCCAAACTGCTCCATGAAAAGGAAGGTTCAACTCTGTGAGTTGAATGCACACATCATAAAGAAGTTTCAAAGAATGCTTCTGTCTAGGTTTTATGTGAAGATATTTCCTTTTCCACCATAGGCCTCAAAGCGCTCCAAATGAACACTTGCAGATTCTACAAAAAGAGTGTTTCAAAACTGCTCTTTCAAAAGAAGTGTTCAACTCTGTGAGTTGGATTCATACTTCACAAAGCAGTTTCACAGAACGCTTCTGTTTCGTATTTATGGGAAGATATTCCCGTTTCCAACGAAGGCCTGAAAGGACTCCAAATATCCACTTGCAGATTCTGCAATAACACAGTTTCAAAACTGCTCTATCAAAAGGAAGGCTTATCTCTCCGAGTTGAATGCACACATCATAAAGAGGTTTCTGAGAATGCTTCTGCCTGGTTTATAAGTGAAGATATTTCCTTTTCCACCATAGGCCTCAAAGCGCTGCAAATGAACACTTGCAGATTCTACAAAAAGAGTGTTTCAAAACAGCTCTTTCAAAGGAAGTGTTCAACTCTGTGAGTTGGATTCATACTACACAAAGCAGTTTCACAGAACGCTTCTGTTTAGTTTTTATGGGAAGATATTCCCGTTTCCAACGAAGGCCTGAAAGGGCTCCAAATATCCACTTGCAAATTCTGCAAAAATAGAGTTTCAAAACTGCTCTGTCAAAAGGAAGGCTTATCTCTCTGAGTTGAATGCAGACATCATAAAGAGGTTTCTGAGAATGCTTCTGCCTGGTTTATATGTGAAGATATTTCCTTTTCCACCATAGGCCTCAAGGCGCTCCAAATGAACACTTGCAGATTCTACAAAAAGAGTGTTTCATAACTGCTCTAGCAAAGGAAAGGTTCAACTCTGTGAGTTGAACACACACATCACAAAGCAGTTTCTGAGAATGCTTCTGTCCAGTTTTTATTGGAAGATATTCCCGCTTCTAACAAAGGCCTGAAAGAGCTCCAAATATCCACTTGTAGATGCTGCAAAAAGACTCTTTCCAAACTGCTCCATGAAAAGGAAGGTTCAACTCTGTGAGTTGAATGCACACATCATAAAGAAGTTTCAAAGAATGCTTCTGTCTAGGTTTTATGTGAAGATATTTCCTTTTCCACCATAGGCCTCAAAGCGCTCCAAATGAACACTTGCAGATTCTACAAAAAGAGTGTTTCAAAACTGCTCTTTCAAAAGAAGTGTTCAACTCTGTGAGTTGGATTCACACTTCACAAAGCAGTTTCACAGAACGCTTCTGTTTAGTTTTTATGGGAAGATATTCCCGTTTCCAACGAAGGCCTGAAAGGGCTCCAGATAACCACTTGCAGATTCTGCAGAAACACAGTTTCAAAACTGCTCTATCAAAAGGAAGGCTTATCTCTCCGAGCTGAATGCACACATCATAAAGTGGTTTCTGAGAATGCTTCTCGCTGGTTTATAAGTGAAGATATTTCCTTTTCCACTATAGGCCTCAAAGCGCTCCAAATGAACACTTGCAGATTCTACAAAAAGAGTGTTTCAAAACAGCTCTTTCAAAGGAAGTGTTCAACTCTGTGAGTTGGATTCATACTACACAAAGCAGTTTCACAGAACGCTTCTCTTTAGTTTTTATGGGAAGATATTCCCGTTTCCAACGAAGGCCTGAAAGGGCTCCAAATATCCACTTGCAGATTCTGCAAAAATAGAGTTTCAAAACTGCTCTGTCAAAAGGAAGGCTTATCTCTCTGAGTTGAATGCAGACATCATAAAGAGGTTTCTGAGAATGCTTCTGCCTGGTTTATATGTGAAGATATTTCCTTTTCCACCATAGTCCTCAAGGCGCTCCAAATGAACACTTGCAGATTCTACAAAAAGAGTGTTTCATAACTGCTCCAGCAGAGGAAAGGTTCAACTCTGTGAGTTGAACACACACATCACAAAGCAGTTTCTGAGAATGCTTCTGTCCAGTTTTTATTGGAAGATATTCCCGCTTCTAACAAAGGCCTGAAAGAGCTCCAAATATCCACTTGTAGATGCTGCAAAAAGACTCTTTCCGAACTGCTCCATGAAAAGGAAGGTTCAACTCTGTGAGTTGAATGCACACATCATAAAGAAGTTTCAAAGAATGCTTCTGTCTAGGTTTTATGTGAAGATATTTCCTTTTCCACCATAGGCCTCAAAGCGCTCCAAATGAACACTTGCAGATTCTACAAAAAGAGTGTTTCAAAACTGCTCTTTCAAAAGAAGTGTTCAACTCTGTGAGTTGGATTCATACTTCACAAAGCAGTTTCACAGAACGCTTCTGTTTAGTATTAATGGGAAGATATTCCCGTTTCCAACGAAGGCCTGAAAGGACTCCAAATATCCACTTGCAGATTCTGCAAAAACACAGTTTCAAAACTGCTCTATCAAAAGGAAGGCTTATCTCTCCGAGTTGAATGCACACATCATAAAGAGGTTTCTGAGAATGCTTCTGCCTGGTTTATAAGTGAAGATATTTCCTTTTCCACCATAGGCCTCAAAGCGCTCCAAATGAACACTTGCAGATTCTACAAAAAGAGTGTTTCAAAACAGCTCTTTCAAAGGAAGTGTTCAACTCTGTGAGTTGGATTCATACTACACAAAGCAGTTTCACAGAACGCTTCTGTTTAGTTTTTATGGGAAGATATTCCCGTTTCCAACGAAGGCCTGAAAGGGCTCCAAATATCCACTTGCAAATTCTGCAAAAATAGAGTTTCAAAACTGCTCTGTCAAAAGGAAGGCTTATCTCTCTGAGTTGAATGCAGACATCATAAAGAGGTTTCTGAGAATGCTTCTGCCTGGTTTATATGTGAAGATATTTCCTTTTCCACCATAGGCCTCAAAGCGCTCCAAATGAACACTTGCAGATTCTACAAAAAGAGTGTTTCATAACTGCTCTAGCAAAGGAAAGGTTCAACTCTGTGAGTTGAACACACACATCACAAAGCAGTTTCTGAGAATGCTTCTGTCCAGTTTTTATTGGAAGATATTCCCGCTTCTAACAAAGGCCTGAAAGAGCTCCAAATATCCACTTGTAGATGCTGCAAAAAGACTCTTTCCAAACTGCTCCATGAAAAGGAAGGTTCAACTCTGTGAGTTGAATGCACACATCATAAAGAAGTTTCAAAGAATGCTTCTGTCTAGGTTTTATGTGAAGATATTTCCTTTTCCACCATAGGCCTCAAAGCGCTCCAAATGAACACTTGCAGATTCTACAAAAAGAGTGTTTCAAAACTGCTCTTTCAAAAGAAGTGTTCAACTCTGTGAGTTGGATTCATACTTCACAAAGCAGTTTCACAGAACGCTTCTGTTTAGTTTTTATGGGAAGATATTCCCGTTTCCAACGAAGGCCTGAAAGGGCTCCAAATAACCACTTGCAGATTCTGCAGAAACACAGTTTCAAAACTGCTCCATCAAAAGGAAGGCTTATCTCTCCGAGCTGAATGCACACATCATAAAGAGGTTTCTGAGAATGCTTCTCCCTGGTTTATAAGTGAAGATATTTCCTTTTCCACTATAGGCCTCAAAGCGCTCCAAATGAACACTTGCAGATTCTACAAAAAGAGTGTTTCAAAACAGCTCTTTCAAAGGAAGTGTTCAACTCTGTGAGTTGGATTCATACTACACAAAGCAGTTTCACAGAACGCTTCTGTTTAGTTTTTATGGGAAGATATTCCCGTTTCCAACGAAGGCCTGAAAGGGCTCCAAATATCCACTTGCAAATTCTGCAAAAATAGAGT
Source organism: Pongo pygmaeus (assembly GCF_028885625.2). NCBI lineage: Eukaryota > Metazoa > Chordata > Mammalia > Primates > Hominidae > Pongo > Pongo pygmaeus. Next base: position 26,467,751 of record NC_085930.1, read on the forward strand.
TTCAAAACTGCTCTGTCAAAAGGAAGGCTTATCTCTCTGAGTTGAATGCAGACATCATAAAGAGGTTTCTGAGAATGCTTCTGCCTGGTTTACATGTGAAGATATTTCCTTTTCCACCATAGGCCTCAAAGCGCTCCAAATGAACACTTGCAGATTCTACAAAAGGAGTGTTTCATAACTGCTCTAGCAAAGGAAAGGTTCAACTCTGTGAGTTGAACACACACATCACAAAGCAGTTTCTGAGAATGCTTCTGTCCAGTTTTTATTGGAAGATATTCCCGCTTCTAACAAAGGCCTGAAAGAGCTCCAAATATCCACTTGTAGATGCTGCAAAAAGACTCTTTCCAAACTGCTCCATGAAAAGGAAAGTTCAACTCTGTGAGTTGAATGCACACATCATAAAGAAGTTTCAAAGAATGCTTCTGTCTAGGTTTTATGTGAAGATATTTCCTTTTCCACCATAGGCCTCAAAGCGCTCCAAATGAACACTTGCAGATTCTACAAAAAGAGTGTTTCAAAACTGCTCTTTCAAAAGAAGTGTTCAACTCTGTGAGTTGGATTCATACTTCACAAAGCAGTTTCACAGAACGCTTCTGTTTAGTTTTTATGGGAAGATATTTCCGTTTCCAACGAAGGCCTGAAAGGCTCCAAATAACCCCTTGCAGATTCTGCAGAAACACAGTTTCAAAACTGCTCTATCAAAAGGAAGGCTTATCTCTCCGAGCTGAATGCACACATCATAAAGAGGTTTCTGAGAATGCTTCTCCCTGGTTTATAAGTGAAGATATTTCCTTTTCCACTATCGGCCTCAAAGCGCTTCAAATGAACACTTGCAGATTCTACAAAAAGAGTGTTTCAAAACAGCTCTTTCAAAGGAAGTGTTCAACTCTGTGAGTTGGATTCATACTACACAAAGCAGTTTCACAGAACGCTTCTGTTTAGTTTTTATGGGAAGATATTCCCGTTTCCAACGAAGGCCTGAAAGGGCTCCAAATATCCACTTGCAGATTCTGCAAAAATAGTGTTTCAAAACTGCTCTGTTAAAAGGAAGGCTTATCTCTCTGAGTTGAATGCAGACATCATAAAGAGGTTTCTGAGAATGCTTCTGCCTGGTTTATATGTGAAGATATTTCCTTTTCCACCATAGGCCTCAAAGCGCTCCAAATGAACACTTGCAGATTCTACAAAAGGAGTGTTTCATAACTGCTCTAGCAAAGGAAAGGTTCAACTCTGTGAGTTGAACACACACATCACAAAGCAGTTTCTGAGAATCCTTCTGTCCAGTTTTTATTGGAAGATATTCCCGCTTCTAACAAAGGCCTGAAAGAGCTCCAAATATCCACTTGCAGATGCTGCAAAAAGACTCTTTCCAAACTGCTCCATGAAAAGGAAGGTTCAACTCTGTGAGTTGAATGCACACATCATAAAGAAGTTTCAAAGAATGCTTCTGTCTAGGTTTTATGTGAAGATATTTCCTTTTCCACCATAGGCCTCAAAGCGCTCCAAATGAACACTTGCAGATTCTACAAAAAGAGTGTTTCAAAACTGCTCTTTCAAAAGAAGTGTTCAACTCTGTGAGTTGGATTCATACTTCACAAAGCAGTTTCACAGAACGCTTCTGTTTAGTTTTTATGGGAAGATATTCCCGTTTCCAACGAAGGCCTGAAAGGGCTCCAAATATCCACTTGCAGATTCTGCAAAAACACAGTTTCAAAACTGCTCTATCAAAAGGAAGGCTTATCTCTCCGAGTTGAATGCACACATCATAAAGAGGTTTCTGAGAATGCTTCTGCCTGGTTTATAAGTGAAGATATTTCCTTTTCCACCATAGGCCTCAAAGCGCTCCAAATGAACACTTGCAGATTCTACAAAAAGAGTGTTTCAAAACAGCCCTTTCAAAGGAAGTGTTTAACTCTGTGAGTTGGATTCATACTACACAAAGCAGTTTCACAGAACGCTTCTGTTTAGTTTTTATGGGAAGATATTCCCGTTTCCAACGAAGGCCAGAAAGGGCTCCAAATATCCACTTGCAAATTCTGCAAAAATAGAGTTTCAAAACTGCTCTGTCAAAAGGAAGGCTTATCTCTCTGAGTTGAATGCAGACATCATAAAGAGGTTTCTGAGAATGCTTCTGCCTGGTTTATATGTGAAGATATTTCCTTTTCCACCATAGGCCTCAAGGCGCTCCAAATGAACACTTGCAGATTCTACAAAAAGAGTGTTTCATAACTGCTCTAGCAAAGGAAAGGTTCAACTCTGTGAGTTGAACACACACATCACAAAGCAGTTTCTGAGAATGCTTCTGTCCAGTTTTTATTGGAAGATATTCCCGCTTCTAACAAAGGCCTGAAAGAGCTCCAAATATCCACTTGTAGATGCTGCAAAAAGACTCTTTCCAAACTGCTCCATGAAAAGGAAGGTTCAACTCTGTGAGTTGAATGCACACATCATAAAGAAGTTTCAAAGAATGCTTCTGTCTAGGTTTTATGTGAAGATATTTCCTTTTCCACCATAGGCCTCAAAGCGCTCCAAATGAACACTTGCAGATTCTACAAAAAGAGTGTTTCAAAACTGCTCTTTCAAAAGAAGTGTTCAACTCTGTGAGTTGGATTCACACTTCACAAAGCAGTTTCACAGAACGCTTCTGTTTAGTTTTTATGGGAAGATATTCCCGTTTCCAACGAAGGCCTGAAAGGGCTCCAAATAAACACTTGCAGATTCTGCAGAAACACAGTTTCAAAACTGCTCTATCAAAAGGAAGGCTTATCTCTCCGAGCTGAATGCACACATCATAAAGTGGTTTCTGAGAATGCTTCTCGCTGGTTTATAAGTGAAGATATTTCCTTTTCCACTATAGGCCTCAAAGCGCTCCAAATGAACACTTGCAGATTCTACAAAAAGAGTGTTTCAAAACAGCTCTTTCAAAGGAAGTGTTCAACTCTGTGAGTTGGATTCATACTACACAAAGCAGTTTCCCAGAACGCTTCTCTTTAGTTTTTATGGGAAGATATTCCCGTTTCCAACGAAGGCCTGAAAGGGCTCCAAATATCCACTTGCAGATTCTGCAAAAATAGAGTTTCAAAACTGCTCTGTTAAAAGGAAGGCTTATCTCTCTGAGTTGAATGCAGACATCATAAACAGGTTTCTGAGAATGCTTCTGCCTGGTTTATATGTGAAGATATTTCCTTTTCCACCATAGGCCTCAAAGCGCTCCAAATGAACACTTGCAGATTCTACAAAAGGAGTGTTTCATAACTGCTCTAGCAAAGGAAAGGTTCAACTCTGTGAGTTGAACACACACATCACAAAGCAGTTTCTGAGAATGCTTCTGTCCAGTTTTTATTGGAAGATATTCCCGCTTCTAACAAAGGCCTGAAAGAGCTCCAAATATCCACTTGCAGATGCTGCAAAAAGACTCTTTCCAAACTGCTCCATGAAAAGGAAGGTTCAACTCTGTGAGACGAATGCACACATCATAAAGAAGTTTCAAAGAATGCTTCTGTCTAGGTTTTATGTGAAGATATTTCCTTTTCCACCATAGGCCTCAAAGCGCTCCAAATGAACACTTGCAGATTCTACAAAAAGAGTGTTTCAAAACTGCTCTTTCAAAAGAAGTGTTCAACTCTGTGAGTTGGATTCACACTTCACAAAGCAGTTTCACAGAACGCTTCTGTTTAGTTTTTATGGGAAGATATTCCCGTTTCCAATGAAGGCCTGAAAGGGCTCCAAATAACCACTTGCAGATTCTGCAGAAACACAGTTTCAAAACTGCTCTATCAAAAGGAAGGCTTATCTCTCCTAGTTGAATGCACACATCATAAAGAGGTTTCTGAGAATGCTTCTGCCTGGTTTATAAGTGAAGATATTTCCTTTTCCACCATAGGCCTCAAAGCGCTCCAAATGAACACTTGCAGATTCAACAAAAAGAGTGTTTCAAAACAGCTCTTTCAAAGGAAGTGTTCAACTCTGTGAGTTGGATTCATACTACACAAAGCAGTTTCACAGAACGCTTCTGTTTAGTTTTTATGGGAAGATATTCCCGTTTCCAACGAAGGCCTGAAAGGGCTCCAAATATCCACTTGCAAATTCTGCAAAAATAGAGTTTCAAAACTGCTCTATCAAAAGGAAGGCTTATCTCTCTGAGTTGAATGCAGACATCATAAAGAGGTTTCTGAGAATGCTTCTGCCTGGTTTATATGTGAAGATATTTCCTTTTCCACCATAGGCCTCAAGGCGCTCCAAATGAACACTAGCAGATTCTACAAAAAGAGTGTTTCATAACTGATCTAGCAAAGGAAAGGTTCAACTCTGTGAGTTGAACACACACATCACAAAGCAGTTTCTGAGAATGCTTCTGTCCAGTTTTTATTGGAAGATATTCCCGCTTCTAACAAAGGCCTGAAACAGCTCCAAATATCCACTTGTAGATGCTGCAAAAAGACTCTTTCCAAACTGCTCCATGAAAAGGAAGGTTCAACTCTGTGAGTTGAATGCACACATCATAAAGAAGTTTCAAAAAATGCTTCTGTCTAGGTTTTATGTGAAGATATTTCCTTTTCCACCATAGGCCTCAAAGCGCTCCAAATGAACACTTGCAGATTCTACAAAAAGAGTGTTTCAAAACTGCTCTTTCAAAAGAAGTGTTCAACTCTGTGAGTTGGATTCATACTTCACAAAGCAGTTTCACAGAACGCTTCTGTTTAGTTTTTATGGGAAGATATTCCCGTTTCCAAAGAAGGCCTGAAAGGGCTCCAAATAACCACTTGCAGATTCTGCAGAAACACAGTTTCAAAACTGCTCTATCAAAAGGAAGGCTTATCTTTCCGAGCTGAATGCACACATCATAAAGAGGTTTCTGAGAATGCTTCTCCCTGGTTTATAAGTGAAGATATTTCCTTTTCCACCATAGGCCTCAAAGCGCTCCAAATGAACACTTGCAGATTCTACAAAAGGAGTGTTTCATAACTGCTCTAGCAAAGGAAAGGTTCAACTCTGTGAGTTGAACACACACATCACAAAGCAGTTTCTGAGAATGCTTCTGTCCAGTTTTTATTGGAAGATATTCCCGCTTCTAACAAAGGCCTGAAAGAGCTCCAAATATCCACTTGCAGATGCTGCAAAAAGACTCTTTCCAAACTGCTCCATGAAAAGGAAGTTCAACTCTGTGAGATGAATGCACACATCATAAAGAAGTTTCAAATAATGCTTCTGTCTAGGTTTTATGTGAAGATATTTCCTTTTCCACCATAGGCCTCAAAGCGCTCCAAATGAACACTTGCAGATTCTACAAAAAGAGTGTTTCAAAACTGCTCTTTCAAAAGAAGTGTTCAACTCTGTGAGTTGGATTCATACTTCACAAAGCAGTTTCACAGAACGCTTCTGTTTAGTATTTATGGGAAGATATTCCCGTTTCCAACGAAGGCCTGAAAGGACTCCAAATATCCACTTGCAGATTCTGCAAAAACACAGTTTCAAAACTGCTCTATCAAAAGGAAGGCTTATCTCTCCGAGTTGAATGCACACATCATAAAGAGGTTTCTGAGAATGCTTCTGCCTGGTTTATAAGTGAAGATATTTCCTTTTCCACCATAGGCCTCAAAGCGCTCCAAATGAACACTTGCAGATTCTACAAAAAGAGTGTTTCAAAACAGCTCTTTCAAAGGAAGTGTTCAACTCTGTGAGTTGGATTCATACTACACAAAGCAGTTTCACAGAACGCTTCTGTTTAGTTTTTATGGGAAGATATTCCCGTTTCCAACGAAGGCCTGAAAGGGCTCCAAATATCCACTTGCAAATTCTGCAAAAATAGAGTTTCAAAACTGCTCTATCAAAAGGAAGGCTTATCTCTCTGAGTTGAATGCAGACATCATAAAGAGGTTTCTGAGAATGCTTCTGCCTGGTTTATATGTGAAGATATTTCCTTTTCCACCATAGGCCTCAAGGCGCTCCAAATGAACACTTGCAGATTCTACAAAAAGAGTGTTTCAAAACAGCTCTTTCAAAGGAAGTGTTCAACTCTGTGAGTTGGATTCATACTACACAAAGCAGTTTCACAGAACGCTTCTCTTTAGTTTTTATGGGAAGATATTCCCGTTTCCAACGAAGGCCGGAAAGGGCTCCAAATATCCACTTGCAGATTCTGCAAAAATAGAGTTTCAAAACTGCTCTGTTAAAAGGAAGGCTTATCTCTCTGAGTTGAATGCAGACATCATAAAGAGGTTTCTGAGAATGCTTCTGCCTGGTTTATATGTGAAGATATTTCCTTTTCCACCATAGGCTTCAAAGCGCTCCAAATGAACACTTGCAGATTCTACAAAAGGAGTGTTTCATAACTACTCTAGCAATGGAAAGGTTCAACTCTGTGAGTTGAACACACACATCACAAAGCAGTTTCTGAGAATGCTTCTGTCCAGTTTTTATTGGAAGATATTCCCGCTTCTAACAAAGGCCTGAAAGAGCTCCAAATATCCACTTGCAGATGCTGCAAAAAGACTCTTTCCAAACTGCTCCATGAAAAGGAAGGTTCAACTCTGTGAGTTGAATGCACACATCATAAAGAAGTTTCAAAGAATGCTTCTGTCTAGGTTTTATGTGAAGATATTTCCTTTTCCACCATAGGCCTCAAAGCGCTCCAAATGAACACTTGCAGATTCTACAAAAAGAGTGTTTCAAAACTGCTCTTTCAAAAGAAGTGTTCAACTCTGTGAGTTGGATTCATACTTCACAAAGCAGTTTCACAGAACGCTTCTGTTTAGTTTTTATGGGAAGATATTCCCATTTCCAAAGAAGGCCTGAAAGGGCTCCAAATAACCACTTGCAGATTCTGCAGAAACACAGTTTCAAAACTGCTCTATCAAAAGGAAGGCTTATCTTTCCGAGCTGAATGCACACATCATAAAGAGGTTTCTGAGAATGCTTCTCCCTGGTTTATAAGTGAAGATATTTCCTTTTCCACCATAGGCCTCAAAGCGCTCCAAATGAACACTTGCAGATTCTACAAAAGGAGTGTTTCATAACTGCTCTAGCAAAGGAAAGGTTCAACTCTGTGAGTTGAACACACACATCACAAAGCAGTTTCTGAGAATGCTTCTGTCCAGTTTTTATTGGAAGATATTCCCGCTTCTAACAAAGGCCTGAAAGAGCTCCAAATATCCACTTGCAGATGCTGCAAAAAGACTCTTTCCAAACTGCTCCATGAAAAGGAAGTTCAACTCTGTGAGATGAATGCACACATCATAAAGAAGTTTCAAAGAATGCTTCTGTCTAGGTTTTATGTGAAGATATTTCCTTTTCCACCATAGGCCTCAAAGCGCTCCAAATGAACACTTGCAGATTCTACAAAAAGAGTGTTTCAAAACTGCTCTTTCAAAAGAAGTGTTCAACTCTGTGAGTTGGATTCATACTTCACAAAGCAGTTTCACAGAACGCTTCTGTTTAGTATTTATGGGAAGATATTCCCGTTTCCAACGAAGGCCTGAAAGGACTCCAAATATCCACTTGCAGATTCTGCAAAAACACAGTTTCAAAACTGCTCTATCAAAAGGAAGGCTTATCTCTCCGAGTTGAATGCACACATCATAAAGAGGTTTCTGAGAATGCTTCTGCCTGGTTTATAAGTGAAGATATTTCCTTTTCCACCATAGGCCTCAAAGCGCTCCAAATGAACACTTGCAGATTCTACAAAAAGAGTGTTTCAAAACAGCTCTTTCAAAGGAAGTGTTCAACTCTGTGAGTTGGATTCATACTACACAAAGCAGTTTCACAGAACGCTTCTGTTTAGTTTTTATGGGAAGATATTCCCGTTTCCAACGAAGGCCTGAAAGGGCTCCAAATATCCACTTGCAAATTCTGCAAAAATAGAGTTTCAAAACTGCTCTATCAAAAGGAAGGCTTATCTCTCTGAGTTGAATGCAGACATCATAAAGAGGTTTCTGAGAATGCTTCTGCCTGGTTTATATGTGAAGATATTTCCTTTTCCACCATAGGCCTCAAGGCGCTCCAAATGAACACTTGCAGATTCTACAAAAAGAGTGTTTCAAAACAGCTCTTTCAAAGGAAGTGTTCAACTCTGTGAGTTGGATTCATACTACACAAAGCAGTTTCACAGAACGCTTCTCTTTAGTTTTTATGGGAAGATATTCCCGTTTCCAACGAAGGCCGGAAAGGGCTCCAAATATCCACTTGCAGATTCTGCAAAAATAGAGTTTCAAAACTGCTCTGTTAAAAGGAAGGCTTATCTCTCTGAGTTGAATGCAGACATCATAAAGAGGTTTCTGAGAATGCTTCTGCCTGGTTTATATGTGAAGATATTTCCTTTTCCACCATAGGCTTCAAAGCGCTCCAAATGAACACTTGCAGATTCTACAAAAGGAGTGTTTCATAACTACTCTAGCAATGGAAAGGTTCAACTCTGTGAGTTGAACACACACATCACAAAGCAGTTTCTGAGAATGCTTCTGTCCAGTTTTTATTGGAAGATATTCCCGCTTCTAACAAAGGCCTGAAAGAGCTCCAAATATCCACTTGCAGATGCTGCAAAAAGACTCTTTCCAAACTGCTCCATGAAAAGGAAGGTTCAACTCTGTGAGTTGAATGCACACATCATAAAGAAGTTTCAAAGAATGCTTCTGTCTAGGTTTTATGTGAAGATATTTCCTTTTCCACCATAGGCCTCAAAGCGCTCCAAATGAACACTTGCAGATTCTACAAAAAGAGTGTTTCAAAACTGCTCTTTCAAAAGAAGTGTTCAACTCTGTGAGTTGGATTCATACTTCACAAAGCAGTTTCACAGAACGCTTCTGTTTAGTATTTATGGGAAGATATTCCCGTTTCCAACGAAGGCCTGAAAGGACTCAAAATATCCACTTGCAGATTCTGCAGAAACACAGTTTCAAAACTGCTCTATCAAAAGGAAGGCTTATCTCTCCGAGCTGAATGCACACATCATAAAGAGGTTTCTGAGAATGCTTCTCCCTGGTTTATAAGTGAAGATATTTCCTTTTCCACTGTAGGCCTCAAAGCGCTCCAAATGAACACTTGCAGATTCTACAAAAAGAGTGTTTCAAAACAGCTCTTTCAAAGGAAGTGTTCAACTCTGTGAGTTGGATTCATACTACACAAAGCAGTTTCACAGAACGCTTCTCTTTAGTTTTTATGGGAAGATATTCCCGTTTCCAACGAAGGCCTGAAAGGGCTCCAAATATCCACTTGCAGATTCTGCAAAAATAGAGTTTCAAAACTGCTCTGTTAAAAGGAAGGCTTATCTCTCTGAGTTGAATGCAGACATCATAAAGAGGTTTCTGAGAATGCTTCTGCCTGGTTTATATGTGAAGATATTTCCTTTTCCACCATAGGCCTCAAAGCGCTCCAAATGAACACTTGCAGATTCTACAAAAGGAGTGTTTCATAACTGCTCTAGGAAAGGAAAGGTTCAACTGTGTGAGTTGAACACACACATCACAAAGCAGTTTCTGAGAATGCTTCTGTCCAGTTTTTATTGGAAGATATTCCCGCTTCTAACAAAGGCCTGAAAGAGCTCCAAATATCCACTTGTAGATGCTGCAAAAAGACTCTTTCCAAACTGCTCCATGAAAAGGAAGGTTCAACTCTGTGAGATGAATGCACACATCATAAAGAAGTTTCAAAGAATGCTTCTGTCTAGGTTTTATGTGAAGATATTTCCTTTTCCACCACAGGCCTCAAAGCGCTCCAAATGAACACTTGCAGATTCTACAAAAAGAGTGTTTCAAAACTGCTCTTTCAAAAGAAGTGTTCAACTCTGTGAGTTGGATTCATACTTCACAAAGCAGTTTCACAGAACGCTTCTGTTTAGTATTTATGGGAAGATATTCCCGTTTCCAACGAAGGCCTGAAAGGACTCCAAATATCCACTTGCAGATTCTGCAGAAACACAGTTTCAAAACTGCTCTATCAAAAGGAAGGCTTATCTCTCCGAGTTGAATGCACACATCATAAAGAGGTTTCTGAGAATGCTTCTGCCTGGTTTATAAGTGAAGATATTTCCTTTTCCACCATAGGCCTCAAAGCGCTCCAAATGAACACTTGCAGATTCTACAAAAAGAGTGTTTCAAAACAGCTCTTTCAAAGGAAGTGTTCAACTCTGTGAGTTGGATTCATACTACACAAAGCAGTTTCACAGAACGCTTCTGTTTAGTTTTTATGGGAAGATATTCCCGTTTCCAACGAAGGCCTGAAAGGGCTCCAAATATCCACTTGCAAATTCTGCAAAAATAGAGTTTCAAAACTGCTCTGTCAAAAGGAAGGCTTATCTCTCTGAGTTGAATGCAGACATCATAAAGAGGTTTCTGAGAATGCTTCTGCCTGGTTTATATGGGAAGATATTTCCTTTTCCACCATAGGCGTCAAGGCGCTCCAAATGAACACTTGCAGATTCTACAAAAAGAGTGTTTCATAACTGCTCTAGCAAAGGAAAGGTTCAACTCTGTGAGTTGAACACACACATCACAAAGCAGTTTCTGAGAATGCTTCTGTCCAGTTTTTATTGGAAGATATTCCCGCTTCTAACAAAGGCCTGAAAGAGCTCCAAATATCCACTTGTAGATGCTGCAAAAAGACTCTTTCCAAACTGCTCCATGAAAAGGAAGGTTCAACTCTGTGAGTTGAATGCACACATCATAAAGAAGTTTCAAAGAATGCTTCTGTCTAGGTTTTATGTGAAGATATTTCCTTTTCCACCATAGGCCTCAAAGCGCTCCAAATGAACACTTGCAGATTCTACAAAAAGAGTGTTTCAAAACAGCTCTTTCAAAGGAAGTGTTCAACTCTGTGAGTTGGATTCATACTACACAAAGCAGTTTCACAGAACGCTTCTGTTTAGTTTTTATGGGAAGATATTCCCGTTTCCAACGAAGGCCTGAAAGGGCTCCAAATATCCACTTGCAAATTCTGCAAAAATAGAGTTTCAAAACTGCTCTGTCAAAAGGAAGGCTTATCTCTCTGAGTTGAATGCAGACATCATAAAGAGGTTTCTGAGAATGCTTCTGCCTGGTTTATATGTGAAGATATTTCCTTTTCCACCATAGGCCTCAAGGCGCTCCAAATGAACACTAGCAGATTCTACAAAAAGTGTGTTTCATAACTGCTCTAGCAAAGGAAAGGTTCAACTCTGTGAGTTGAACACACACATCACAAAGCAGTTTCTGAGAATGCTTCTGTCCAGTTTTTATTGGAAGATATTCCCGCTTCTAACAAAGGCCTGAAACAGCTCCAAATATCCACTTGTAGATGCTGCAAAAAGACTCTTTCCAAACTGCTCCATGAAAAGGAAGGTTCAACTCTGTGAGTTGAATGCACACATCATAAAGAAGTTTCAAAGAATGCTTCTGTCTAGGTTTTATGTGAAGATATTTCCTTTTCCACCATAGGCCTCAAAGCGCTCCAAATGAACACTTGCAGATTCTACAAAAAGAGTGTTTCAAAACTGCTCTTTCAAAAGAAGTGTTCAACTCTGTGAGTTGGATTCATACTTCACAAAGCAGTTTCACAGAACGCTTCTGTTTAGTTTTTATGGGAAGATATTCCCGTTTCCAACGAAGGCCTGAAAGGCTCCAAATAACCACTTGCAGATTCTGCAGAAACACAGTTTCAAAACTGCTCTATCAAAAGGAAGGCTTATCTCTCCGAGCTGAATGCACACATCATAAAGAGGTTTCTGAGAATGCTTCTCCCTGGTTTATAAGTGAAGATATTTCCTTTTCCACTATAGGCCTCAAAGCGCTCCAAATGAACACTTGCAGATTCTACAAAAAGAGTGTTTCAAAACAGCTCTTTCAAAGGAAGTGTTCAACTCTGTGAGTTGGATTCATACTACACAAAGCAGTTTCACAGAACGCTTCTCTTTAGTTTTTATGGGAAGATATTCCCGTTTCCAACGAAGGCCTGAAAGGGCTCCAAATATCCACTTGCAGATTCTGCAAAAATAGAGTTTCAAAACTGCTCTGTTAAAAGGAAGGCTTATCTCTCTGAGTTGAATGCAGACATCATAAAGAGGTTTCTGAGAATGCTTCTGCCTGGTTTATATGTGAAGATATTTCCTTTTCCACCATAGGCCTCAAAGCGCTCCAAATGAACACTTGCAGATTCTACAAAAGGAGTGTTTCATAACTGCTCTAGCAATGGAAAGGTTCAACTCTGTGAGTTGAACACACACATCACAAAGCAGTTTCTGAGAATGCTTCTGTCCAGTTTTTATTGGAAGATATTCCCGCTTCTAACAAAGGCCTGAAAGAGCTCCAAATATCCACTTGCAGATGCTGCAAAAAGACTCTTTCCAAACTGCTCCATGAAAAGGAAGGTTCAACTCTGTGAGTTGAATGCACACATCATAAAGAAGTTTCAAAGAATGCTTCTGTCTAGGTTTTATGTGAAGATATTTCCTTTTCCACCATAGGCCTCAAAGCGCTCGAAATGAACACTTGCAGATTCTACAAACAGAGTGTTTCAAAACTGCTCTTTCAAAAGAAGTGTTCAACTCTGTGAGTTGGATTCATACTTCACAAAGCAGTTTCACAGAACGCTTCTGTTTAGTATTTATGGGAAGATATTCCCGTTTCCAACGAAGGCCTGAAAGGACTCCAAATATCCACTTGCAGATTCTGCAGAAACACAGTTTCAAAACTGCTCTATCAAAAGGAAGGCTTATCTCTCCGAGCTGAATGCACACATCATAAAGAGGTTTCTGAGAATGCTTCTCCCTGCTTTATAAGTGAAGATATTACCTTTTCCACTGTAGGCCTCAAAGCGCTCCAAATGAACACTTGCAGATTCTACAAAAAGAGTGTTTCAAAACAGCTCTTTCAAAGGAAGTGTTCAACTCTGTGAGTTGGATTCATACTACACAAAGCAGTTTCACAGAACGCTTCTCTTTAGTTTTTATGGGAAGATATTCCCGTTTCCAACGAAGGCCTGAAAGGGCTCCAAATATCCACTTGCAGATTCTGCAAAAATAGAGTTTCAAAACTGCTCTGTTAAAAGGAAGGCTTATCTCTCTGAGTTGAATGCAGACATCATAAAGAGGTTTCTGAGAATGCTTCTGCCTGGTTTATATGTGAAGATATTTCCTTTTCCACCATAGGCCTCAAAGCGCTCCAAATGAACACTTGCAGATTCTACAAAAGGAGTGTTTCATAACTGCTCTAGCAAAGGAAAGGTTCAACTCTGTGAGTTGAACACACACATCACAAAGCAGTTTCTGAGAATGCTTCTGTCCAGTTTTTATTGGAAGATATTCCCGCTTCTAACAAAGGCCTGAAAGAGCTCCAAATATCCACTTGTAGATGCTGCAAAAAGACTCTTTCCAAACTGCTCCATGAAAAGGAAGGTTCAACTCTGTGAGATGAATGCACACATCATAAAGAAGTTTCAAAGAATGCTTCTGTCTAGGTTTTATGTGAAGATATTTCCTTTTCCACCATAGGCCTCAAAGCGCTCCAAATGAACACTTGCAGATTCTACAAAAAGAGTGTTTCAAAACTGCTCTTTCAAAAGAAGTGTTCAACTCTGTGAGTTGGATTCATACTTCACAAAGCAGTTTCACAGAACGCTTCTGTTTAGTATTTATGGGAAGATATTCCCGTTTCCAACGAAGGCCTGAAAGGACTCCACATATCCACTTGCAGATTCTGCAGAAACACAGTTTCAAAACTGCTCTATCAAAAGGAAGGCTTATCTCTCCGAGTTGAATGCACACATCATAAAGAGGTTTCTGAGAATGCTTCTGCCTGGTTTATAAGTGAAGATATTTCCTTTTCCACCATAGGCCTCAAAGCGCTCCAAATGAACACTTCCAGATTCTACAAAAAGAGTGTTTCATAACTGCTCTAGCAAAGGAAAGGTTCAACTCTGTGAGTTGAACACACACATCACAAAGCAGTTTCTGAGAATGCTTCTGTCCAGTTTTTATTGGAAGATATTCCCGCTTCTAACAAAGGCCTGAAAGAGCTCCAAATATCCACTTGTAGATGCTGCAAAAAGACTCTTTCCAAACTGCTCCATGAAAAGGAAGGTTCAACTCTGTGAGTTGAATGCACACATCATAAAGAAGTTTCAAAGAATGCTTCTGTCTAGGTTTTATGTGAAGATATTTCCTTTTCCACCATAGGCCTCAAAGCGCTCCAAATGAACACTTGCAGATTCTACAAAAAGAGTGTTTCAAAACTGCTCTTTCAAAAGAAGTGTTCAACTCTGTGAGTTGGATTCATACTTCACAAAGCAGTTTCACAGAACGCTTCTGTTTCGTATTTATGGGAAGATATTCCCGTTTCCAACGAAGGCCTGAAAGGACTCCAAATATCCACTTGCAGATTCTGCAAAAACACAGTTTCAAAACTGCTCTATCAAAAGGAAGGCTTATCTCTCCGAGTTGAATGCACACATCATAAAGAGGTTTCTGAGAATGCTTCTGCCTGGTTTATAAGTGAAGATATTTCCTTTTCCACCATAGGCCTCAAAGCGCTGCAAATGAACACTTGCAGATTCTACAAAAAGAGTGTTTCAAAACAGCTCTTTCAAAGGAAGTGTTCAACTCTGTGAGTTGGATTCATACTACACAAAGCAGTTTCACAGAACGCTTCTGTTTAGTTTTTATGGGAAGATATTCCCGTTTCCAACGAAGGCCTGAAAGGGCTCCAAATATCCACTTGCAAATTCTGCAAAAATAGAGTTTCAAAACTGCTCTGTCAAAAGGAAGGCTTATCTCTCTGAGTTGAATGCAGACATCATAAAGAGGTTTCTGAGAATGCTTCTGCCTGGTTTATATGTGAAGATATTTCCTTTTCCACCATAGGCCTCAAGGCGCTCCAAATGAACACTTGCAGATTCTACAAAAAGAGTGTTTCATAACTGCTCTAGCAAAGGAAAGGTTCAACTCTGTGAGTTGAACACACACATCACAAAGCAGTTTCTGAGAATGCTTCTGTCCAGTTTTTATTGGAAGATATTCCCGCTTCTAACAAAGGCCTGAAAGAGCTCCAAATATCCACTTGTAGATGCTGCAAAAAGACTCTTTCCAAACTGCTCCATGAAAAGGAAGGTTCAACTCTGTGAGTTGAATGCACACATCATAAAGAAGTTTCAAAGAATGCTTCTGTCTAGGTTTTATGTGAAGATATTTCCTTTTCCACCATAGGCCTCAAAGCGCTCCAAATGAACACTTGCAGATTCTACAAAAAGAGTGTTTCAAAACTGCTCTTTCAAAAGAAGTGTTCAACTCTGTGAGTTGGATTCACACTTCACAAAGCAGTTTCACAGAACGCTTCTGTTTAGTTTTTATGGGAAGATATTCCCGTTTCCAACGAAGGCCTGAAAGGGCTCCAGATAACCACTTGCAGATTCTGCAGAAACACAGTTTCAAAACTGCTCTATCAAAAGGAAGGCTTATCTCTCCGAGCTGAATGCACACATCATAAAGTGGTTTCTGAGAATGCTTCTCGCTGGTTTATAAGTGAAGATATTTCCTTTTCCACTATAGGCCTCAAAGCGCTCCAAATGAACACTTGCAGATTCTACAAAAAGAGTGTTTCAAAACAGCTCTTTCAAAGGAAGTGTTCAACTCTGTGAGTTGGATTCATACTACACAAAGCAGTTTCACAGAACGCTTCTCTTTAGTTTTTATGGGAAGATATTCCCGTTTCCAACGAAGGCCTGAAAGGGCTCCAAATATCCACTTGCAGATTCTGCAAAAATAGAGTTTCAAAACTGCTCTGTCAAAAGGAAGGCTTATCTCTCTGAGTTGAATGCAGACATCATAAAGAGGTTTCTGAGAATGCTTCTGCCTGGTTTATATGTGAAGATATTTCCTTTTCCACCATAGTCCTAAAGGCGCTCCAAATGAACACTTGCAGATTCTACAAAAAGAGTGTTTCATAACTGCTCTAGCAGAGGAAAGGTTCAACTCTGTGAGTTGAACACACACATCACAAAGCAGTTTCTGAGAATGCTTCTGTCCAGTTTTTATTGGAAGATATTCCCGCTTCTAACAAAGGCCTGAAAGAGCTCCAAATATCCACTTGTAGATGCTGCAAAAAGACTCTTTCCAAACTGCTCCATGGAAAGGAAGGTTCAACTCTGTGAGTTGAATGCACACATCATAAAGAAGTTTCAAAGAATGCTTCTGTCTAGGTTTTATGTGAAGATATTTCCTTTTCCACCATAGGCCTCAAAGCGCTCCAAATGAACACTTGCAGATTCTACAAAAAGAGTGTTTCAAAACTGCTCTTTCAAAAGAAGTGTTCAACTCTGTGAGTTGGATTCATACTTCACAAAGCAGTTTCACAGAACGCTTCTGTTTAGTATTTATGGGAAGATATTCCCGTTTCCAACGAAGGCCTGAAAGGACTCCAAATATCCACTTGCAGATTCTGCAAAAACACAGTTTCAAAACTGCTCTATCAAAAGGAAGGCTTATCTCTCCGAGTTGAATGCACACATCATAAAGAGGTTTCTGAGAATGCTTCTGCCTGGTTTATAAGTGAAGATATTTCCTTTTCCACCATAGGCCTCAAAGCGCTCCAAATGAACACTTGCAGATTCTACAAAAAGAGTGTTTCAAAACAGCCCTTTCAAAGGAAGTGTTCAACTCTGTGAGTTGGATTCATACTACACAAAGCAGTTTCACAGAACGCTTCTGTTTAGTTTTTATGGGAAGATATTCCCGTTTCCAACGAAGGCCTGAAAGGGCTCCAAATATCCACTTGCAAATTCTGCAAAAATAGAGTTTCAAAACTGCTCGGTCAAAAGGAAGGCTTATCTCTCTGAGTTGAATGCAGACATCATAAAGAGGTTTCTGAGAATGCTTCTGCCTGGTTTATATGTGAAGATATTTCCTTTTCCACCATAGGCCTCAAAGCGCTCCAAATGAACACTTGCAGATTCTACAAAAAGAGTGTTTCATAACTGCTCTAGCAAAGGAAAGGTTCAACTCTGTGAGTTGAACACACACATCACAAAGCAGTTTCTGAGAATGCTTCTGTCCAGTTTTTATTGGAAGATATTCCCGCTTCTAACAAAGGCCTGAAAGAGCTCCAAATATCCACTTGTAGATGCTGCAAAAAGACTCTTTCCAAACTGCTCCATGAAAAGGAAGGTTCAACTCTGTGAGTTGAATGCACACATCATAAAGAAGTTTCAAAGAATGCTTCTGTCTAGGTTTTATGTGAAGATATTTCCTTTTCCACCATAGGCCTCAAAGCGCTCCAAATGAACACTTGCAGATTCTACAAAAAGAGTGTTTCATAACTGCTCTAGCAAAGGAAAGGTTCAACTCTGTGAGTTGAACACACACATCACAAAGCAGTTTCTGAGAATGCTTCTGTCCAGTTTTTATTGGAAGATATTCCCGCTTCTAACAAAGGCCTGAAAGAGCTCCAAATATCCACTTGTAGATGCTGCAAAAAGACTCTTTCCAAACTGCTCCATGAAAAGGAAGGTTCAACTCTGTGAGTTGAATGCACACATCATAAAGAAGTTTCAAAGAATGCTTCTGTCTAGGTTTTATGTGAAGATATTTCCTTTTCCACCATAGGCCTCAAAGCGCTCCAAATGAACACTTGCAGATTCTACAAAAAGAGTGTTTCAAAACTGCTCTTTCAAAAGAAGTGTTCAACTCTGTGAGTTGGATTCACACTTCACAAAGCAGTTTCACAGAACGCTTCTGTTTAGTCTTTATGGGAAGATATTCCCGTTTCCAACGAAGGCCTGAAAGGGCTCCAGATAACCACTTGCAGATTCTGCAGAAACACAGTTTCAAAACTGCTCTATCAAAAGGAAGGCTTATCTCTCCGAGCTGAATGCACACATCATAAAGTGGTTTCTGAGAATGCTTCTCGCTGGTTTATAAGTGAAGATATTTCCTTTTCCACTATAGGCCTCAAAGCGCTCCAAATGAACACTTGCAGATTCTACAAAAAGAGTGTTTCAAAACAGCTCTTTCAAAGGAAGTGTTCAACTCTGTGAGTTGGATTCATACTACACAAAGCAGTTTCACAGAACGCTTCTCTTTAGTTTTTATGGGAAGATATTCCCGTTTCCAACGAAGGCCTGAAAGGGCTCCAAATATCCACTTGCAGATTCTGCAAAAATAGAGTTTCAAAACTGCTCTGTCAAAAGGAAGGCTTATCTCTCTGAGTTGAATGCAGACATCATAAAGAGGTTTCTGAGAACGCTTCTGCCTGGTTTATATGTGAAGATATTTCCTTTTCCACCATAGTCCTCAAGGCGCTCCAAATGAACACTTGCAGATTCTACAAAAAGAGTGTTTCATAACTGCTCTAGCAGAGGAAAGGTTCAACTCTGTGAGTTGAACACACACATCACAAAGCAGTTTCTGAGAATGCTTCTGTCCAGTTTTTATTGGAAGATATTCCCGCTTCTAACAAAGGCCTGAAACAGCTCCAAATATCCACTTGTAGATGCTGCAAAAAGACTCTTTCCAAACTGCTCCATGAAAAGGAAGGTTCAACTCTGTGAGTTGAATGCACACATCATAAAGAAGTTTCAAAGAATGCTTCTGTCTAGGTTTTATGTGAAGATATTTCCTTTTCCACCATAGGCCTCAAAGCACTCCAAATGAACACTTGCAGATTCTACAAAAAGAGTGTTTCAAAACTACTCTTTCAAAAGAAGTGTTCAACTCTGTGAGTTGGATTCATACTTCACAAAGCAGTTTCACAGAACGCTTCTGTTTAGTTTTTATGGGAAGATATTCCCGTTTCCAACGAAGGCCTGAAAGGCTCCAAATAACCACTTGCAGATTCTGCAGAAACACAGTTTCAAAACTGCTCTATCAAAAGGAAGGCTTATCTCTCCGAGCTGAATGCACACATCATAAAGAGGTTTCTGAGAATGCTTCTCCCTGGTTTATAAGTGAAGATATTTCCTTTTCCACTATAGGCCTCAAAGCGCTCCAAATGAACACTTGCAGATTCTAAAAAAAGAGTGTTTCAAAACAGCTCTTTCAAAGGAAGTGTTCAACTCTGTGAGTTGGATTCATACTACACAAAGCAGTTTCACAGAACGCTTCTCTTTAGTTTTTATGGGAAGATATTCCCGTTTCCAACGAAGGCCTGAAAGGGCTCCAAATATCCACTTGCAGATTCTGCAAAAATAGAGTTTCAAAACTGCTCTGTTAAAAGGAAGGCTTATCTCTCTGAGTTGAATGCAGACATCATAAAGAGGTTTCTGAGAATGCTTCTGCCTGGTTTATATGTGAAGATATTTCCTTTTCCACCATAGGCCTCAAAGCGCTCCAAATGAACACTTGCAGATTCTACAAAAGGAGTGTTTCATAACTGCTCTAGCAAAGGAAAGGTTCAACTCTGTGAGTTGAACACACACATCACAAAGCAGTTTCTGAGAATGCTTCTGTCCAGTTTTTATTGGAAGATATTCCCGCTTCTAACAAAGGCCTGAAAGAGCTCCAAATATCCACTTGCAGATGCTGCAAAAAGACTCTTTCCAAACTGCTCCATGAAAAGGAAGGTTCAACTCTGTGAGTTGAATGCACACATCATAAAGAAGTTTCAAAGAATGCTTCTGTCTAGGTTTTATGTGAAGATATTTCCTTTTCCACCATAGGCCTCAAAGCGCTCCAAATGAACACTTGCAGATTCTACAAAAAGAGTGTTTCAAAACTGCTCTTTCAAAAGAAGTGTTCAACTCTGTGAGTTGGATTCATACTTCACAAAGCAGTTTCACAGAACGCTTCTGTTTAGTTTTTATGGGAAGATATTCCCGTTTCCAACGAAGGCCTGAAAGGGCTCCAAATATCCACTTGGAGATTCTGCAAAAACACAGTTTCAAAACTGCTCTATCAAAAGGAAGGCTTATCTCTCCGAGTTGAATGCACACATCATAAAGAGGTTTCTGAGAATGCTTCTGCCTGGTTTATAAGTGAAGATATTTCCTTTTCCACCATAGGCCTCAAAGCGCTCCAAATGAACACTTGCAGATTCTACAAAAAGAGTGTTTCAAAACAGCCCTTTCAAAGGAAGTGTTCAACTCTGTGAGTTGGATTCATACTACACAAAGCAGTTTCACAGAACGCTTCTGTTTAGTTTTTATGAGAAGATATTCCCGTTTCCAACGAAGGCCAGAAAGGGCTCCAAATATCCACTTGCAAATTCTGCAAAAATAGAGTTTCAAAACTGCTCTGTCAAAAGGAAGGCTTATCTCTCTGAGTTGAATGCAGACATCATAAAGAGGTTTCTGAGAATGCTTCTGCCTGGTTTATATGTGAAGATATTTCCTTTTCCACCATAGGCCTCAAGGTGCTCCAAATGAACACTTGCAGATTCTACAAAAAGAGTGTTTCATAACTGCTCTAGCAAAGGAAAGGTTCAACTCTGTGAGTTGAACACACACATCACAAAGCAGTTTCTGAGAATGCTTCTGTCCAGTTTTTATTGGAAGATATTCCCGCTTCTAACAAAGGCCTGAAAGAGCTCCAATTATCCACTTGTAGATGCTGCAAAAAGACTCTTTCCAAACTGCTCCATGAAAAGGAAGGTTCAACTCTGTGAGTTGAATGCACACATCATAAAGAAGTTTCAAAGAATGCTTCTGTCTAGGTTTTATGTGAAGATATTTCCTTTTCCACCATAGGCCTCAAAGCGCTCCAAATGAACACTTGCAGATTCTACAAAAAGAGTGTTTCAAAACTGCTCTTTCCAAAGAAGTGTTCAACTCTGTGAGTTGGATTCACACTTCACAATGCAGTTTCACAGAACGCTTCTGTTTAGTTTTTATGGGAAGATATTCCCGTTTCCAACGAAGGCCTGAAAGGGCTCCAAATAACCACTTGCAGATTCTGCAGAAACACAGTTTCAAAACTGCTCTATCAAAAGGAAGGCTTATCTCTCCGAGCTGAATGCACACATCATAAAGTGGTTTCTGAGAATGCTTCTCGCTGGTTTATAAGTGAAGATATTTCCTTTTCCACTATAGGCCTCAAAGCGCTCCAAATGAACACTTGCAGATTCTACAAAAAGAGTGTTTCAAAACAGCTCTTTCAAAGGAAGTGTTCAACTCTGTGAGTTGGATTCATACTACACAAAGCAGTTTCACAGAACGCTTCTCTTTAGTTTTTATGGGAAGATATTCCCGTTTCCAACGAAGGCCTGAAAGGGCTCCAAATATCCACTTGCAGATTCTGCAAAAATAGAGTTTCAAAACTGCTCTGTTAAAAGGAAGGCTTATCTCTCTGAGTTGAATGCAGACATCATAAAGAGGTTTCTGAGAATGCTTCTGCCTGGTTTATATGTGAAGATATTTCCTTTTCCACCATAGGCCTCAAAGCGCTCCAAATGAACACTTGCAGATTCTACAAAAGGAGTGTTTCATAACTGCTCTAGCAAAGGAAAGGTTCAACTCTGTGAGTTGAACACACACATCACAAAGCAGTTTCTGAGAATGCTTCTGTCCAGTTTTTATTGGAAGATATTCCCGCTTCTAACAAGGGCCTGAAAGAGCTCCAAATATCCACTTGCAGATGCTGCAAAAAGACTCTTTCCAAACTGCTCCATGAAAAGGAAGGTTCAACTCTGTGAGATGAATGCACACATCATAAAGAAGTTTCAAAGAATGCTTCTGTCTAGGTTTTATGTGAGGATATTTCCTTTTCCACCATAGGCCTCAAAGCGCTCCAAATGAACACTTGCAGATTCTACAAAAAGAGTGTTTCAAAACTGCTCTTTCAAAAGAAGTGTTCAACTCTGTGAGTTGGATTCATACTTCACAAAGCAGTTTCACAGAACGCTTCTGTTTAGTATTTATGGGAAGATATTCCCGTTTCCAACGAAGGCCTGAAAGGACTCCAAATATCCACTTGCAGATTCTGCAAAAACACAGTTTCAAAACTGCTCTATCAAAAGGAAGGCTTATCTCTCCGAGTTGAATGCACACATCATAAAGAGGTTTCTGAGAATGCTTCTGCCTGGTTTATAAGTGAAGATATTTCCTTTTCCACCATAGGCCTCAAAGCGCTCCAAATGAACACTTGCAGATTCTACAAAAAGAGTGTTTCAAAACAGCTCTTTCAAAGGAAGTGTTCAACTCTGTGAGTTGGATTCATACTACACAAAGCAGTTTCACAGAACGCTTCTGTTTAGTTTTTATGGGAAGATATTCCCGTTTCCAACGAAGGCCTGAAAGGGCTCCAAATATCCACTTGCAAATTCTGCAAAAATAGAGTTTCAAAACTGCTCTATCAAAAGGAAGGCTTATCTCTCTGAGTTGAATGCAGACATCATAAAGAGGTTTCTGAGAATGCTTCTGCCTGGTTTATATGTGAAGATATTTCCTTTTCCACCATAGGCCCCAAAGCGCTCCAAATGAACACTTGCAGATACTACAAAAGGAGTGTTTCATAACTGCTCTAGCAAAGGAAAGGTTCAACTCTGTGAGTTGAACACACACATCACAAAGCAGTTTCTGAGAATGCTTCTGTCCAATTTTTAATGGAAGATATTCCCGCTTCTAACAAAGGCCTGAAAGAGCTCCAAATATCCACTTGCAGATGCTGCAAAAAGACTCTTTCCAAACTGCTCCATGAAAAGGAAGGTTCAACTCTGTGAGATGAATGCACACATCATAAAGAAGTTTCAAAGAATGCTTCTGTCTAGGTTTTATGTGAAGATATTTCCTTTTCCACCATAGGCCTCAAAGCGCTCCAAATGAACACTTGCAGATTCTACAAAAAGAGTGTTTCAAAACTGCTCTTTCAAAAGAAGTGTTCAACTCTGTGAGTTGGATTCATACTTGAAAAAGCAGTTTCACAGAACGCTTCTGTTTAGTATTTATGGGAAGATATTCCCGTTTCCAACGAAGGCCTGAAAGGACTCCAAATATCCACTTGCAGATTCTGCAGAAACACAGTTTCAAAACTGCTCTATCAAAAGGAAGGCTTATCTCTCCGAGCTGAATGCACACATCATAAAGAGGTTTCTGAGAATGCTTCTCCCTGGTTTATAAGTGAAGATATTTCCTTTTCCACTGTAGGCCTCAAAGCGCTCCAAATGAACACTTGCAGATTCTACAAAAAGAGTGTTTCAAAACAGCTCTTTCAAAGGAAGTGTTCAACTCTGTGAGTTGGATTCATACTACACAAAGCAGTTTCACAGAACGCTTCTCTTTAGTTTTTATGGGAAGATATTCCCGTTTCCAACGAAGGCCTGAAAGGGCTCCAAATATCCACTTGCAGATTCTGCAAAAATAGAGTTTCAAAACTGCTCTGTTAAAAGGAAGGCTTATCTCTCTGAGTTGAATGCAGACATCATAAAGAGGTTTCTGAGAATGCTTCTGCCTGGTTTATATGTGAAGATATTTCCTTTTCCACCATAGGCCTCAAAGAGCTCCAAATGAACACTTGCAGATTCTACAAAAGGAGTGTTTCATAACTGCTCTAGCAAAGGAAAGGTTCAACTCTGTGAGTTGAACACACACATCACAAAGCAGTTTCTGAGAATGCTTCTGTCCAGTTTTTATTGGAAGATATTCCCGCTTCTAACAAAGGCCTGAAAGAGCTCCAAATATCCACTTGTAGATGCTGCAAAAAGACTCTTTCCAAACTGCTCCATGAAAAGGAAGGTTCAACTCTGTGAGATGAATGCACACATCATAAAGAAGTTTCAAAGAATGCTTCTGTCTAGGTTTTATGTGAAGATATTTCCTTTTCCACCATAGGCCTCAAAGCGCTCCAAATGAACACTTGCAGATTCTACAAAAAGAATGTTTCAAAACTGCTCTTTCAAAAGAAGTGTTCAACTCTGTGAGTTGGATTCATACTTCACAAAGCAGTTTCACAGAACGCTTCTGTTTAGTATTTATGGGAAGATATTCCCGTTTCCAACGAAGGCCTGAAAGGACTCGACATATCCACTTGCAGATTCTGCAGAAACACAGTTTCAAAACTGCTCTATCAAAAGGAAGGCTTATCTCTCCGAGTTGAATGCACACATCATAAAGAGGTTTCTGAGAATGCTTCTGCCTGGTTTATAAGTGAAGATATTTCCTTTTCCACCATAGGCCTCAAAGCGCTCCAAATGAACACTTGCAGATTCTACAAAAAGAGTGTTTCAAAACAGCTCTTTCAAAGGAAGTGTTCAACTCTGTGAGTTGGATTCATACTACACAAAGCAGTTTCACAGAACGCTTCTGTTTAGTTTTTATGGGAAGATATTCCCGTTTCCAACGAAGGCCTGAAAGGGCTCCAAATATCCACTTGCAAATTCTGCAAAAATAGAGTTTCAAAACTGCTCGGTCAAAAGGAAGGCTTATCTCTTTGAGTTGAATGCAGACATCATAAAGAGGTTTCTGAGAATGCTTCTGCCTGGTTTATATGTGAAGATATTTCCTTTTCCACCATAGGCCTCAAAGCGCTCCAAATGAACACTTGCAGATTCTACAAAAAGAGTGTTTCAAAACAGCTCTTTCAAAGGAAGTGTTCAACTCTGTGAGTTGGATTCATACTACACAAAGCAGTTTCACAGAACGCTTCTCTTTAGTTTTTATGGGAAGATATTATTGTTTCCAACGAAGGCCTGAAAGGGCTCCAAATATCCACTTGCAAATTCTGCAAAAATAGAGTTTCAAAACTGCTCTGTCAAAAGGAAGGCTTATCTCTCTGAGTTGAATGCAGACATCATAAAGAGGTTTCTGAGAATGCTTCTGCCCGGTTTATATGTGAAGATATTTCCTTTTCCACCATAGGCCTCAAGGCGCTCCAAATGAACACTTGCAGATTCTACAAAAAGAGTGTTTCATAACTGCTCTAGCAAAGGAAAGGTTCAACTCTGTGAGTTGAACACACACATCACAAAGCAGTTTCTGAGAATGCTTCTGTCCAGTTTTTATTGGAAGATATTCCCGCTTCTAACAAAGGCCTGAAAGAGCTCCAAATATCCACTTGTAGATGCTGCAAAAAGACTCTTTCCAAACTGCTCCATGAAAAGGAAGGTTCAACTCTGTGAGTTGAATGCACACATCATAAAGAAGTTTCAAAGAATGCTTCTGTCTAGGTTTTATGTGAAGATATTTCCTTTTCCACCATAGGCCTCAAAGCGCTCCAAATGAACACTTGCAGATTCTACAAAAAGAGTGTTTCAAAACTGCTCTTTCAAAAGAAGTGTTCAACTCTGTGAGTTGGATTCACACTTCACAAAGCAGTTTCACAGAACGCTTCTGTTTAGTTTTTATGGGAAGATATTCCCGTTTCTAACGAAGGCCTGAAAGGGCTCCAGATAACCACTTGCAGATTCTGCAGAAACACAGTTTCAAAACTGCTCTATCAAAAGGAAGGCTTATCTCTCCGAGCTGAATGCACACATCATAAAGTGGTTTCTGAGAATGCTTCTCGCTGGTTTATAAGTGAAGATATTTCCTTTTCCACTATAGGCCTCAAAGCGCTCCAAATGAACACTTGCAGATTCTACAAAAAGAGTGTTTCAAAACAGCTCTTTCAAAGGAAGTGTTCAACTCTGTGAGTTGGATTCATACTACACAAAGCAGTTTCACAGAACGCTTCTCTTTAGTTTTTATGGGAAGATATTCCCGTTTCCAACGAAGGCCTGAAAGGGCTCCAAATATCCACTTGCAGATTCTGCAAAAATAGAGTTTCAAAACTGCTCTGTCAAAAGGAAGGCTTATCTCTCTGAGTTGAATGCAGACATCATAAAGAGGTTTCTGAGAATGCTTCTGCCTGGTTTATATGTGAAGATATTTCCTTTTCCACCATAGTCCTCAAGGCGCTCCAAATGAACACTTGCAGATTCTACAAAAAGAGTGTTTCATAACCGCTCTAGCAGAGGAAAGGTTCAACTCTGTGAGTTGAACACACACATCACAAAGCAGTTTCTGAGAATGCTTCTGTCCAGTTTTTATTGGAAGATATTCCCGCTTCTAACAAAGGCCAGAAAGAGCTCCAAATATCCACTTGTAGATGCTGCAAAAAGACTCTTTCCAAACTGCTCCATGAAAAGGAAGGTTCAACTCTGTGAGTTGAATGCACACATCATAAAGAAGTTTCAAAGAATGCTTCTGTCTAGGTTTTATGTGAAGATATTTCCTTTTCCACCATAGGCCTCAAAGCGCTCCAAATGAACACTTGCAGATTCTACAAAAAGAGTGTTTCAAAACTGCTCTTTCAAAAGAAGTGTTCAACTCTGTGAGTTGGATTCATACTTCACAAAGCAGTTTCACAGAACGCTTCTGTTTAGTATTTATGGGAAGATATTCCCGTTTCCAACGAAGGCCTGAAAGGACTCCAAATATCCACTTGCAGATTCTGCAAAAACACAGTTTCAAAACTGCTCTATCAAAAGGAAGGCTTATCTCTCCGAGTTGAATGCACACATCATAAAGAGGTTTCTGAGAATGCTTCTGCCTGGTTTATAAGTGAAGATATTTCCTTTTCCACCATAGGCCTCAAAGCGCTCCAAATGAACACTTGCAGATTCTACAAAAAGAGTGTTTCAAAACAGCCCTTTCAAAGGAAGTGTTCAACTCTGTGAGTTGGATTCATACTACACAAAGCAGTTTCACAGAACGCTTCTGTTTAGTTTTTATGGGAAGATATTCCCGTTTCCAACGAAGGCCTGAAAGGGCTCCAAATATCCACTTGCAAATTCTGCAAAAATAGAGTTTCAAAACTGCTCGTTCAAAAGGAAGGCTTATCTCTCTGAGTTGAATGCAGACATCATAAAGAGGTTTCTGAGAATGCTTCTGCCTGGTTTATATGTGAAGATATTTCCTTTTCCACCATAGGCCTCAAAGCGCTCCAAATGAACACTTGCAGATTCTACAAAAAGAGTGTTTCATAACTGCTCTAGCAAAGGAAAGGTTCAACTCTGTGAGTTGAACACACACATCACAAAGCAGTTTCTGAGAATGCTTCTGTCCAGTTTTTATTGGAAGATATTCCCGCTTCTAACAAAGGCCTGAAAGAGCTCCAAATATCCACTTGTAGATGCTGCAAAAAGACTCTTTCCAAACTGCTCCATGAAAAGGAAGGTTCAACTCTGTGAGTTGAATGCACACATCATAAAGAAGTTTCAAAGAATGCTTCTGTCTAGGTTTTATGTGAAGATATTTCCTTTTCCACCATAGGCCTCAAAGCGCTCCAAATGAACACTTGCAGATTCTACAAAAAGAGTGTTTCATAACTGCTCTAGCAAAGGAAAGGTTCAACTCTGTGAGTTGAACACACACATCACAAAGCAGTTTCTGAGAATGCTTCTGTCCAGTTTTTATTGGAAGATATTCCCGCTTCTAACAAAGGCCTGAAAGAGCTCCAAATATCCACTTGTAGATGCTGCAAAAAGACTCTTTCCAAACTGCTCCATGAAAAGGAAGGTTCAACTCTGTGAGTTGAATGCACACATCATAAAGAAGTTACAAAGAATGCTTCTGTCTAGGTTTTATGTGAAGATATTTCCTTTTCCACCATAGGCCTCAAAGCGCTCCAAATGAACACTTGCAGATTCTACAAAAAGAGTGTTTCAAAACTGCTCTTTCAAAAGAAGTGTTCAACTCTGTGAGTTGGATTCACACTTCACAAAGCAGTTTCACAGAACGCTTCTGTTTAGTCTTTATGGGAAGATATTCCCGTTTCCAACGAAGGCCTGAAAGGGCTCCAGATAACCACTTGCAGATTCTGCAGAAACACAGTTTCAAAACTGCTCTATCAAAAGGAAGGCTTATCTCTCCGAGCTGAATGCACACATCATAAAGTGGTTTCTGAGAATGCTTCTCGCTGGTTTATAAGTGAAGATATTTCCTTTTCCACTATAGGCCTCAAAGCGCTCCAAATGAACACTTGCAGATTCTACAAAAAGAGTGTTTCAAAACAGCTCTTTCAAAGGAAGTGTTCAACTCTGTGAGTTGGATTCATACTACACAAAGCAGTTTCACAGAACGCTTCTCTTTAGTTTTTATGGGAAGATATTCCCGTTTCCAACGAAGGCCTGAAAGGGCTCCAAATATCCACTTGCAGATTCTGCAAAAATAGAGTTTCAAAACTGCTCTGTCAAAAGGAAGGCTTATCTCTCTGAGTTGAATGCAGACATCATAAAGAGGTTTCTGAGAATGTTTCTGCCTGGTTTATATGTGAAGATATTTCCTTTTCCACCATAGTCCTCAAGGCGCTCCAAATGAACACTTGCAGATTCTACAAAAAGAGTGTTTCATAACTGCTCTAGCAGAGGAAAGGTTCAACTCTGTGAGTTGAACACACACATCACAAAGCAGTTTCTGAGAATGCTTCTGTCCAGTTTTTATTGGAAGATATTCCCGCTTCTAACAAAGGCCTGAAAGAGCTCCAAATATCCACTTGTAGATGCTGCAAAAAGACTCTTTCCAAACTGCTCCATGAAAAGGAAGGTTCAACTCTGTGAGTTGAATGCACACATCATAAAGAAGTTTCAAAGAATGCTTCTGTCTAGGTTTTATGTGAAGATATTTCCTTTTCCACCATAGGCCTCAAAGCGCTCCAAATGAACACTTGCAGATTCTACAAAAAGAGTGTTTCAAAACTGCTCTTTCAAAAGAAGTGTTCAACTCTGTGAGTTGGATTCATACTTCACAAAGCAGTTTCACAGAACGCTTCTGTTTAGTATTTATGGGAAGATATTCCCGTTTCCAACGAAGGCCTGAAAGGACTCCAAATATCCACTTGCAGATTCTGCAAAAACACAGTTTCAAAACTGCTCTTTCAAAAGGAAGGCTTATCTCTCCGAGTTGAATGCACACATCATAAAGAGGTTTCTGAGAATGCTTCTGCCTGGTTTATAAGTGAAGATATTTCCTTTTCCACCATAGGCCTCAAAGCGCTCCAAATGAACACTTGCAGATTCTACAAAAAGAGTGTTTCAAAACAGCTCTTTCAAAGGAAGTGTTCAACTCTGTGAGTTGGATTCATACTACACAAAGCAGTTTCACAGAACGCTTCTGTTTAGTTTTTATGGGAAGATATTCCCGTTTCCAACGAAGGCCTGAAAGGGCTCCAAATATCCACTTGCAAATTCTGCAAAAATAGAGTTTCAAAACTGCTCTGTCAAAAGGAAGGCTTATCTCTCTGAGTTGAATGCAGACATCATAAAGAGGTTTCTGAGAATGCTTCTGCCTGGTTTATATGTGAAGATATTTCCTTTTCCACCATAGGCCTCAAGGCGCTCAAAATGAACACTTGCAGATTCTACAAAAAGAGTGTTTCTTAACTGCTCTAGCAAAGGAAAGGTTCAACTCTGTGAGTTGAACACACACATCACAAAGCAGTTTCTGAGAATGCTTCTGTCCAGTTTTTATTGGAAGATATTCCCGCTTCTAACAAAGGCCAGAAAGAGCTCCAAATATCCACTTGTAGATGCTGCAAAAAGACTCTTTCCAAACTGCTCCATGAAAAGGAAGGTTCAACTCTGTGAGTTGAATGCACACATCATAAAGAAGTTTCAAAGAATGCTTCTGTCTAGGTTTTATGTGAAGATATTTCCTTTTCCACCATAGGCCTCAAAGCGCTCCAAATGAACACTTGCAGATTCTACAAAAAGAGTGTTTCAAAACTGCTCTTTCAAAAGAAGTGTTCAACTCTGTGAGTTGGATTCACACTTCACAAAGCAGTTTCACAGAACGCTTCTGTTTAGTTTTTATGGGAAGATATTCCCGTTTCCAACGAAGGCCTGAAAGGGCTCCAGATAACCACTTGCAGATTCTGCAGAAACACAGTTTCAAAACTGCTCTATCAAAAGGAAGGCTTATCTCTCCGAGCTGAATGCACACATCATAAAGAGGTTTCTGAGAATGCTTCTCGCTGGTTTATAAGTGAAGATATTTCCTTTTCCACTATAGGCCTCAAAGCGCTCCAAATGAACACTTGCAGATTCTACAAAAAGAGTGTTTCAAAACAGCTCTTTCAAAGGAAGTGTTCAACTCTGTGAGTTGGATTCATACTACACAAAGCAGTTTCACAGAACGCTTCTCTTTAGTTTTTATGGGAAGATATTCCCGTTTCCAACGAAGGCCTGAAAGGGCTCCAAATATCCACTTGCAGATTCTGCAAAAATAGAGTTTCAAAACTGCTCTGTCAAAAGGAAGGCTTATCTCTCTGAGTTGAATGCAGACATCATAAAGAGGTTTCTGAGAATGCTTCTGCCTGGTTTATATGTGAAGATATTTCCTTTTCCACCATAGTCCTCAAGGCGCTCCAAATGAACACTTGCAGATTCTACAAAAAGAGTGTTTCATAACTGCTCTAGCAGAGGAAAGGTTCAACTCTGTGAGTTGAACACACACATCACAAAGCAGTTTCTGAGAATGCTTCTGTCCAGTTTTTATTGGAAGATATTCCCGCTTCTAACAAAGGCCTGAAAGAGCTCCAAATATCCACTTGTAGATGCTGCAAAAAGACTCTTTCCAAACTGCTCCATGAAAAGGAAGGTTCAACTCTGTGAGTTGAATGCACACATCATAAAGAAGTTTCAAAGAATGCTTCTGTCTAGGTTTTATGTGAAGATATTTCCTTTTCCACCATAGGCCTCAAAGCGCTCCAAATGAACACTTGCAGATTCTACAAAAAGAGTGTTTCAAAACTGCTCTTTCAAAAGAAGTGTTCAACTCTGTGAGTTGGATTCATACTTCACAAAGCAGTTTCACAGAACGCTTCTGTTTAGTATTTATGGGAGGATATTCCCGTTTCCAACGAAGGCCTGAAAGGACTCCAAATATCCACTTGCAGATTCTGCAAAAACACAGTTTCAAAACTGCTCTATCAAAAGGAAGGCTTATCTCTCCGAGTTGAATGCACACATCATAAAGAGGTTTCTGAGAATGCTTCTGCCTGGTTTATAAGTGAAGATATTTCCTTTTCCACCATAGGCCTCAAAGCGCTCCAAATGAACACTTGCAGATTCTACAAAAAGAGTGTTTCAAAACAGCTCTTTCAAAGGAAGTGTTCAACTCTGTGAGTTGGATTCATACTACACAAAGCAGTTTCACAGAACGCTTCTGTTTAGTTTTTATGGGAAGATATTCCCGTTTCCAACGAAGGCCTGAAAGGGCTCCAAATATCCACTTGCAAATTCTGCAAAAATAGAGTTTCAAAACTGCTCGGTCAAAAGGAAGGCTTATCTCTCTGAGTTGAATGCAGACATCATAAAGAGGTTTCTGAGAATGCTTCTGCCTGGTTTATATGTGAAGATATTTCCTTTTCCACCATAGGCCTCAAAGCGCTCCAAATGAACACTTGCAGATTCTACAAAAAGAGTGTTTCATAACTGCTCTAGCAAAGGAAAGGTTCAACTCTGTGAGTTGAACACACACATCACAAAGCAGTTTCTGAGAATGCTTCTGTCCAGTTTTTATTGGAAGATATTCCTGCTTCTAACAAAGGCCTGAAAGAGCTCTAAATATCCACTTGTAGATGCTGCAAAAAGACTCTTTCCAAACTGCTCCATGAAAAGGAAGGTTCAACTCTGTGAGTTGAATGCACACATCATAAAGAAGTTTCAAAGAAGGCTTCTGTCTAGGTTTTATGTGAAGATATTTCCTTTTCCACCATAGGCTTCAAAGCGCTGAAAATGAACATTTGCAGATTCTACAAAAAGAGTGTTTCAAAACTGCTCTTTCAAAAGAAGTGTTCAACTCTGTGAGTTGGATTCATACTTCACAAAACAGTTTCACAGAACGCTTCTGTTTAGTTTTTATGGGAAGATATTCCCGTTTCCATCGAAGGCCTGAAAGGGCTTCAATTATCCACTTGCAGATTCTGCAAAAACACAGTTTCAAAACTTCTCTATCAAAAGGAAAGCTTATCTCTCCGAGTTGAATGCACACATCATAAAGAGGTTTCTGAGAATGCTTCTGCCTGGTTTATAAGTGAAGATATTTCCTTTTCCAACATAGGCCTCAAAGCGCTCCAAATGAACTCTTGCAGATTCTACAAAAAGAGTGTTTCAAAACAGCTCTTTCAAAGGAAGTGCTCAACTCTGTGAGTTGGATTCATACTACACAAAGCAGTTTCACAGAACGCTTCTGTTTAGTTTTTATGGGAAGAAATTCCCGTTTCCAACGAAGGCCTGAAAGGGCTCCAAATATCCACTTGCAAATTCTGCAAAAATAGAGTTTCAAAACTGCTCTGTCAAAAGGAAGGCTTATCTCTCTGAGTTGAATGCAGACATCATAAAGAGGTTTCTGAGAATGCTTCTGCCTGGTTTATATGTGAAGATATTTCCTTTTCCACCATAGGCCTCAAGGTGCTCCAAATGAACACTTGCAGATTCTACAAAAAGAGTGTTTCATAACTGCTCTAGCAAAGGAAAGGTTCAACTCTGTGAGTTGAACACACACATCACAAAGCAGTTTCTGAGAATGCTTCTGTCCAGTTTTTATTGGAAGATATTCCCGCTTCTAACAAAGGCCTGAAAGAGCTCCAAATATCCACTTGTAGATGCTGCAAAAAGACTCTTTCCAAACTGCTCCATGAAAAGGAAGGTTCAACTCTGTGAGTTGAATGCACACATCATAAAGAAGTTTCAAAGAATGCTTCTGTCTAGGTTTTATGTGAAGATATTTCCTTTTCCACCATAGGCCTCAAAGCGCTCCAAATGAACACTTGCAGATTCTACAAAAAGAGTGTTTCAAAACAGCTCTTTCAAAGGAAGTGTTCAACTCTGTGAGTTGGATTCATACTACACAAAGCAGTTTCACAGAACGCTTCTGTTTAGTTTTTATGGGAAGATATTCCCGTTTCCAACGAAGGCCTGAAAGGGCTCCAAATATCCACTTGCAAATTCTGCAAAAATAGAGTTTCAAAACTGCTCTGTCAAAAGGAAGGCTTATCTCTCTGAGTTGAATGCAGACATCATAAAGAGGTTTCTGAGAATGCTTCTGCCTGGTTTATATGTGAAGATATTTCCTTTTCCACCATAGGCCTCAAGGCGCTCCAAATGAACACTAGCAGATTCTACAAAAAGTGTGTTTCATAACTGCTCTAGCAAAGGAAAGGTTCAACTCTGTGAGTTGAACACACACATCACAAAGCAGTTTCTGAGAATGCTTCTGTCCAGTTTTTATTGGAAGATATTCCCGCTTCTAACAAAGGCCTGAAACAGCTCCAAATATCCACTTGTAGATGCTGCAAAAAGACTCTTTCCAAACTGCTCCATGAAAAGGAAGGTTCAACTCTGTGAGTTGAATGCACACATCATAAAGAAGTTTCAAAGAATGCTTCTGTCTAGGTTTTATGTGAAGATATTTCCTTTTCCACCATAGGCCTCAAAGCGCTCCAAATGAACACTTGCAGATTCTACAAAAAGAGTGTTTCAAAACTGCTCTTTCAAAAGAAGTGTTCAACTCTGTGAGTTGGATTCATACTTCACAAAGCAGTTTCACAGAACGCTTCTGTTTAGTTTTTATGGGAAGATATTCCCGTTTCCAACGAAGGCCTGAAAGGCTCCAAATAACCACTTGCAGATTCTGCAGAAACACAGTTTCAAAACTGCTCTATCAAAAGGAAGGCTTATCTCTCCGAGCTGAATGCACACATCATAAAGAGGTTTCTGAGAATGCTTCTCCCTGGTTTATAAGTGAAGATATTTCCTTTTCCACTATAGGCCTCAAAGCGCTCCAAATGAACACTTGCAGATTCTACAAAAAGAGTGTTTCAAAACAGCTCTTTCAAAGGAAGTGTTCAACTCTGTGAGTTGGATTCATACTACACAAAGCAGTTTCACAGAACGCTTCTCTTTAGTTTTTATGGGAAGATATTCCCGTTTCCAACGAAGGCCTGAAAGGGCTCCAAATATCCACTTGCAGATTCTGCAAAAATAGAGTTTCAAAACTGCTCTGTTAAAAGGAAGGCTTATCTCTCTGAGTTGAATGCAGACATCATAAAGAGGTTTCTGAGAATGCTTCTGCCTGGTTTATATGTGAAGATATTTCCTTTTCCACCATAGGCCTCAAAGCGCTCCAAATGAACACTTGCAGATTCTACAAAAGGAGTGTTTCATAACTGCTCTAGCAATGGAAAGGTTCAACTCTGTGAGTTGAACACACACATCACAAAGCAGTTTCTGAGAATGCTTCTGTCCAGTTTTTATTGGAAGATATTCCCGCTTCTAACAAAGGCCTGAAAGAGCTCCAAATATCCACTTGCAGATGCTGCAAAAAGACTCTTTCCAAACTGCTCCATGAAAAGGAAGGTTCAACTCTGTGAGTTGAATGCACACATCATAAAGAAGTTTCAAAGAATGCTTCTGTCTAGGTTTTATGTGAAGATATTTCCTTTTCCACCATAGGCCTCAAAGCGCTCGAAATGAACACTTGCAGATTCTACAAACAGAGTGTTTCAAAACTGCTCTTTCAAAAGAAGTGTTCAACTCTGTGAGTTGGATTCATACTTCACAAAGCAGTTTCACAGAACGCTTCTGTTTAGTATTTATGGGAAGATATTCCCGTTTCCAACGAAGGCCTGAAAGGACTCCAAATATCCACTTGCAGATTCTGCAGAAACACAGTTTCAAAACTGCTCTATCAAAAGGAAGGCTTATCTCTCCGAGCTGAATGCACACATCATAAAGAGGTTTCTGAGAATGCTTCTCCCTGCTTTATAAGTGAAGATATTACCTTTTCCACTGTAGGCCTCAAAGCGCTCCAAATGAACACTTGCAGATTCTACAAAAAGAGTGTTTCAAAACAGCTCTTTCAAAGGAAGTGTTCAACTCTGTGAGTTGGATTCATACTACACAAAGCAGTTTCACAGAACGCTTCTCTTTAGTTTTTATGGGAAGATATTCCCGTTTCCAACGAAGGCCTGAAAGGGCTCCAAATATCCACTTGCAGATTCTGCAAAAATAGAGTTTCAAAACTGCTCTGTTAAAAGGAAGGCTTATCTCTCTGAGTTGAATGCAGACATCATAAAGAGGTTTCTGAGAATGCTTCTGCCTGGTTTATATGTGAAGATATTTCCTTTTCCACCATAGGCCTCAAAGCGCTCCAAATGAACACTTGCAGATTCTACAAAAGGAGTGTTTCATAACTGCTCTAGCAAAGGAAAGGTTCAACTCTGTGAGTTGAACACACACATCACAAAGCAGTTTCTGAGAATGCTTCTGTCCAGTT
Source organism: Pongo pygmaeus (assembly GCF_028885625.2). Classification (NCBI taxonomy): domain Eukaryota; kingdom Metazoa; phylum Chordata; class Mammalia; order Primates; family Hominidae; genus Pongo; species Pongo pygmaeus. The sequence continues at coordinate 26,502,890 of NC_085930.1, forward strand.
TTTATTGGAAGATATTCCCGCTTCTAACAAAGGCCTGAAAGAGCTCCAAATATCCACTTGTAGATGCTGCAAAAAGACTCTTTCCAAACTGCTCCATGAAAAGGAAGGTTCAACTCTGTGAGATGAATGCACACATCATAAAGAAGTTTCAAAGAATGCTTCTGTCTAGGTTTTATGTGAAGATATTTCCTTTTCCACCATAGGCCTCAAAGCGCTCCAAATGAACACTTGCAGATTCTACAAAAAGAGTGTTTCAAAACTGCTCTTTCAAAAGAAGTGTTCAACTCTGTGAGTTGGATTCATACTTCACAAAGCAGTTTCACAGAACGCTTCTGTTTCGTATTTATGGGAAGATATTCCCGTTTCCAACGAAGGCCTGAAAGGACTCCAAATATCCACTTGCAGATTCTGCAAAAACACAGTTTCAAAACTGCTCTATCAAAAGGAAGGCTTATCTCTCCGAGTTGAATGCACACATCATAAAGAGGTTTCTGAGAATGCTTCTGCCTGGTTTATAAGTGAAGATATTTCCTTTTCCACCATAGGCCTCAAAGCGCTGCAAATGAACACTTGCAGATTCTACAAAAAGAGTGTTTCAAAACAGCTCTTTCAAAGGAAGTGTTCAACTCTGTGAGTTGGATTCATACTACACAAAGCAGTTTCACAGAACGCTTCTGTTTAGTTTTTATGGGAAGATATTCCCGTTTCCAACGAAGGCCTGAAAGGGCTCCAAATATCCACTTGCAAATTCTGCAAAAATAGAGTTTCAAAACTGCTCTGTCAAAAGGAAGGCTTATCTCTCTGAGTTGAATGCAGACATCATAAAGAGGTTTCTGAGAATGCTTCTGCCTGGTTTATATGTGAAGATATTTCCTTTTCCACCATAGGCCTCAAGGCGCTCCAAATGAACACTTGCAGATTCTACAAAAAGAGTGTTTCATAACTGCTCTAGCAAAGGAAAGGTTCAACTCTGTGAGTTGAACACACACATCACAAAGCAGTTTCTGAGAATGCTTCTGTCCAGTTTTTATTGGAAGATATTCCCGCTTCTAACAAAGGCCTGAAAGAGCTCCAAATATCCACTTGTAGATGCTGCAAAAAGACTCTTTCCAAACTGCTCCATGAAAAGGAAGGTTCAACTCTGTGAGTTGAATGCACACATCATAAAGAAGTTTCAAAGAATGCTTCTGTCTAGGTTTTATGTGAAGATATTTCCTTTTCCACCATAGGCCTCAAAGCGCTCCAAATGAACACTTGCAGATTCTACAAAAAGAGTGTTTCAAAACTGCTCTTTCAAAAGAAGTGTTCAACTCTGTGAGTTGGATTCACACTTCACAAAGCAGTTTCACAGAACGCTTCTGTTTAGTTTTTATGGGAAGATATTCCCGTTTCCAACGAAGGCCTGAAAGGGCTCCAGATAACCACTTGCAGATTCTGCAGAAACACAGTTTCAAAACTGCTCTATCAAAAGGAAGGCTTATCTCTCCGAGCTGAATGCACACATCATAAAGTGGTTTCTGAGAATGCTTCTCGCTGGTTTATAAGTGAAGATATTTCCTTTTCCACTATAGGCCTCAAAGCGCTCCAAATGAACACTTGCAGATTCTACAAAAAGAGTGTTTCAAAACAGCTCTTTCAAAGGAAGTGTTCAACTCTGTGAGTTGGATTCATACTACACAAAGCAGTTTCACAGAACGCTTCTCTTTAGTTTTTATGGGAAGATATTCCCGTTTCCAACGAAGGCCTGAAAGGGCTCCAAATATCCACTTGCAGATTCTGCAAAAATAGAGTTTCAAAACTGCTCTGTCAAAAGGAAGGCTTATCTCTCTGAGTTGAATGCAGACATCATAAAGAGGTTTCTGAGAATGCTTCTGCCTGGTTTATATGTGAAGATATTTCCTTTTCCACCATAGTCCTAAAGGCGCTCCAAATGAACACTTGCAGATTCTACAAAAAGAGTGTTTCATAACTGCTCTAGCAGAGGAAAGGTTCAACTCTGTGAGTTGAACACACACATCACAAAGCAGTTTCTGAGAATGCTTCTGTCCAGTTTTTATTGGAAGATATTCCCGCTTCTAACAAAGGCCTGAAAGAGCTCCAAATATCCACTTGTAGATGCTGCAAAAAGACTCTTTCCAAACTGCTCCATGGAAAGGAAGGTTCAACTCTGTGAGTTGAATGCACACATCATAAAGAAGTTTCAAAGAATGCTTCTGTCTAGGTTTTATGTGAAGATATTTCCTTTTCCACCATAGGCCTCAAAGCGCTCCAAATGAACACTTGCAGATTCTACAAAAAGAGTGTTTCAAAACTGCTCTTTCAAAAGAAGTGTTCAACTCTGTGAGTTGGATTCATACTTCACAAAGCAGTTTCACAGAACGCTTCTGTTTAGTATTTATGGGAAGATATTCCCGTTTCCAACGAAGGCCTGAAAGGACTCCAAATATCCACTTGCAGATTCTGCAAAAACACAGTTTCAAAACTGCTCTATCAAAAGGAAGGCTTATCTCTCCGAGTTGAATGCACACATCATAAAGAGGTTTCTGAGAATGCTTCTGCCTGGTTTATAAGTGAAGATATTTCCTTTTCCACCATAGGCCTCAAAGCGCTCCAAATGAACACTTGCAGATTCTACAAAAAGAGTGTTTCAAAACAGCCCTTTCAAAGGAAGTGTTCAACTCTGTGAGTTGGATTCATACTACACAAAGCAGTTTCACAGAACGCTTCTGTTTAGTTTTTATGGGAAGATATTCCCGTTTCCAACGAAGGCCTGAAAGGGCTCCAAATATCCACTTGCAAATTCTGCAAAAATAGAGTTTCAAAACTGCTCGGTCAAAAGGAAGGCTTATCTCTCTGAGTTGAATGCAGACATCATAAAGAGGTTTCTGAGAATGCTTCTGCCTGGTTTATATGTGAAGATATTTCCTTTTCCACCATAGGCCTCAAAGCGCTCCAAATGAACACTTGCAGATTCTACAAAAAGAGTGTTTCATAACTGCTCTAGCAAAGGAAAGGTTCAACTCTGTGAGTTGAACACACACATCACAAAGCAGTTTCTGAGAATGCTTCTGTCCAGTTTTTATTGGAAGATATTCCCGCTTCTAACAAAGGCCTGAAAGAGCTCCAAATATCCACTTGTAGATGCTGCAAAAAGACTCTTTCCAAACTGCTCCATGAAAAGGAAGGTTCAACTCTGTGAGTTGAATGCACACATCATAAAGAAGTTTCAAAGAATGCTTCTGTCTAGGTTTTATGTGAAGATATTTCCTTTTCCACCATAGGCCTCAAAGCGCTCCAAATGAACACTTGCAGATTCTACAAAAAGAGTGTTTCATAACTGCTCTAGCAAAGGAAAGGTTCAACTCTGTGAGTTGAACACACACATCACAAAGCAGTTTCTGAGAATGCTTCTGTCCAGTTTTTATTGGAAGATATTCCCGCTTCTAACAAAGGCCTGAAAGAGCTCCAAATATCCACTTGTAGATGCTGCAAAAAGACTCTTTCCAAACTGCTCCATGAAAAGGAAGGTTCAACTCTGTGAGTTGAATGCACACATCATAAAGAAGTTTCAAAGAATGCTTCTGTCTAGGTTTTATGTGAAGATATTTCCTTTTCCACCATAGGCCTCAAAGCGCTCCAAATGAACACTTGCAGATTCTACAAAAAGAGTGTTTCAAAACTGCTCTTTCAAAAGAAGTGTTCAACTCTGTGAGTTGGATTCACACTTCACAAAGCAGTTTCACAGAACGCTTCTGTTTAGTCTTTATGGGAAGATATTCCCGTTTCCAACGAAGGCCTGAAAGGGCTCCAGATAACCACTTGCAGATTCTGCAGAAACACAGTTTCAAAACTGCTCTATCAAAAGGAAGGCTTATCTCTCCGAGCTGAATGCACACATCATAAAGTGGTTTCTGAGAATGCTTCTCGCTGGTTTATAAGTGAAGATATTTCCTTTTCCACTATAGGCCTCAAAGCGCTCCAAATGAACACTTGCAGATTCTACAAAAAGAGTGTTTCAAAACAGCTCTTTCAAAGGAAGTGTTCAACTCTGTGAGTTGGATTCATACTACACAAAGCAGTTTCACAGAACGCTTCTCTTTAGTTTTTATGGGAAGATATTCCCGTTTCCAACGAAGGCCTGAAAGGGCTCCAAATATCCACTTGCAGATTCTGCAAAAATAGAGTTTCAAAACTGCTCTGTCAAAAGGAAGGCTTATCTCTCTGAGTTGAATGCAGACATCATAAAGAGGTTTCTGAGAACGCTTCTGCCTGGTTTATATGTGAAGATATTTCCTTTTCCACCATAGTCCTCAAGGCGCTCCAAATGAACACTTGCAGATTCTACAAAAAGAGTGTTTCATAACTGCTCTAGCAGAGGAAAGGTTCAACTCTGTGAGTTGAACACACACATCACAAAGCAGTTTCTGAGAATGCTTCTGTCCAGTTTTTATTGGAAGATATTCCCGCTTCTAACAAAGGCCTGAAACAGCTCCAAATATCCACTTGTAGATGCTGCAAAAAGACTCTTTCCAAACTGCTCCATGAAAAGGAAGGTTCAACTCTGTGAGTTGAATGCACACATCATAAAGAAGTTTCAAAGAATGCTTCTGTCTAGGTTTTATGTGAAGATATTTCCTTTTCCACCATAGGCCTCAAAGCACTCCAAATGAACACTTGCAGATTCTACAAAAAGAGTGTTTCAAAACTACTCTTTCAAAAGAAGTGTTCAACTCTGTGAGTTGGATTCATACTTCACAAAGCAGTTTCACAGAACGCTTCTGTTTAGTTTTTATGGGAAGATATTCCCGTTTCCAACGAAGGCCTGAAAGGCTCCAAATAACCACTTGCAGATTCTGCAGAAACACAGTTTCAAAACTGCTCTATCAAAAGGAAGGCTTATCTCTCCGAGCTGAATGCACACATCATAAAGAGGTTTCTGAGAATGCTTCTCCCTGGTTTATAAGTGAAGATATTTCCTTTTCCACTATAGGCCTCAAAGCGCTCCAAATGAACACTTGCAGATTCTAAAAAAAGAGTGTTTCAAAACAGCTCTTTCAAAGGAAGTGTTCAACTCTGTGAGTTGGATTCATACTACACAAAGCAGTTTCACAGAACGCTTCTCTTTAGTTTTTATGGGAAGATATTCCCGTTTCCAACGAAGGCCTGAAAGGGCTCCAAATATCCACTTGCAGATTCTGCAAAAATAGAGTTTCAAAACTGCTCTGTTAAAAGGAAGGCTTATCTCTCTGAGTTGAATGCAGACATCATAAAGAGGTTTCTGAGAATGCTTCTGCCTGGTTTATATGTGAAGATATTTCCTTTTCCACCATAGGCCTCAAAGCGCTCCAAATGAACACTTGCAGATTCTACAAAAGGAGTGTTTCATAACTGCTCTAGCAAAGGAAAGGTTCAACTCTGTGAGTTGAACACACACATCACAAAGCAGTTTCTGAGAATGCTTCTGTCCAGTTTTTATTGGAAGATATTCCCGCTTCTAACAAAGGCCTGAAAGAGCTCCAAATATCCACTTGCAGATGCTGCAAAAAGACTCTTTCCAAACTGCTCCATGAAAAGGAAGGTTCAACTCTGTGAGTTGAATGCACACATCATAAAGAAGTTTCAAAGAATGCTTCTGTCTAGGTTTTATGTGAAGATATTTCCTTTTCCACCATAGGCCTCAAAGCGCTCCAAATGAACACTTGCAGATTCTACAAAAAGAGTGTTTCAAAACTGCTCTTTCAAAAGAAGTGTTCAACTCTGTGAGTTGGATTCATACTTCACAAAGCAGTTTCACAGAACGCTTCTGTTTAGTTTTTATGGGAAGATATTCCCGTTTCCAACGAAGGCCTGAAAGGGCTCCAAATATCCACTTGGAGATTCTGCAAAAACACAGTTTCAAAACTGCTCTATCAAAAGGAAGGCTTATCTCTCCGAGTTGAATGCACACATCATAAAGAGGTTTCTGAGAATGCTTCTGCCTGGTTTATAAGTGAAGATATTTCCTTTTCCACCATAGGCCTCAAAGCGCTCCAAATGAACACTTGCAGATTCTACAAAAAGAGTGTTTCAAAACAGCCCTTTCAAAGGAAGTGTTCAACTCTGTGAGTTGGATTCATACTACACAAAGCAGTTTCACAGAACGCTTCTGTTTAGTTTTTATGAGAAGATATTCCCGTTTCCAACGAAGGCCAGAAAGGGCTCCAAATATCCACTTGCAAATTCTGCAAAAATAGAGTTTCAAAACTGCTCTGTCAAAAGGAAGGCTTATCTCTCTGAGTTGAATGCAGACATCATAAAGAGGTTTCTGAGAATGCTTCTGCCTGGTTTATATGTGAAGATATTTCCTTTTCCACCATAGGCCTCAAGGTGCTCCAAATGAACACTTGCAGATTCTACAAAAAGAGTGTTTCATAACTGCTCTAGCAAAGGAAAGGTTCAACTCTGTGAGTTGAACACACACATCACAAAGCAGTTTCTGAGAATGCTTCTGTCCAGTTTTTATTGGAAGATATTCCCGCTTCTAACAAAGGCCTGAAAGAGCTCCAATTATCCACTTGTAGATGCTGCAAAAAGACTCTTTCCAAACTGCTCCATGAAAAGGAAGGTTCAACTCTGTGAGTTGAATGCACACATCATAAAGAAGTTTCAAAGAATGCTTCTGTCTAGGTTTTATGTGAAGATATTTCCTTTTCCACCATAGGCCTCAAAGCGCTCCAAATGAACACTTGCAGATTCTACAAAAAGAGTGTTTCAAAACTGCTCTTTCCAAAGAAGTGTTCAACTCTGTGAGTTGGATTCACACTTCACAATGCAGTTTCACAGAACGCTTCTGTTTAGTTTTTATGGGAAGATATTCCCGTTTCCAACGAAGGCCTGAAAGGGCTCCAAATAACCACTTGCAGATTCTGCAGAAACACAGTTTCAAAACTGCTCTATCAAAAGGAAGGCTTATCTCTCCGAGCTGAATGCACACATCATAAAGTGGTTTCTGAGAATGCTTCTCGCTGGTTTATAAGTGAAGATATTTCCTTTTCCACTATAGGCCTCAAAGCGCTCCAAATGAACACTTGCAGATTCTACAAAAAGAGTGTTTCAAAACAGCTCTTTCAAAGGAAGTGTTCAACTCTGTGAGTTGGATTCATACTACACAAAGCAGTTTCACAGAACGCTTCTCTTTAGTTTTTATGGGAAGATATTCCCGTTTCCAACGAAGGCCTGAAAGGGCTCCAAATATCCACTTGCAGATTCTGCAAAAATAGAGTTTCAAAACTGCTCTGTTAAAAGGAAGGCTTATCTCTCTGAGTTGAATGCAGACATCATAAAGAGGTTTCTGAGAATGCTTCTGCCTGGTTTATATGTGAAGATATTTCCTTTTCCACCATAGGCCTCAAAGCGCTCCAAATGAACACTTGCAGATTCTACAAAAGGAGTGTTTCATAACTGCTCTAGCAAAGGAAAGGTTCAACTCTGTGAGTTGAACACACACATCACAAAGCAGTTTCTGAGAATGCTTCTGTCCAGTTTTTATTGGAAGATATTCCCGCTTCTAACAAGGGCCTGAAAGAGCTCCAAATATCCACTTGCAGATGCTGCAAAAAGACTCTTTCCAAACTGCTCCATGAAAAGGAAGGTTCAACTCTGTGAGATGAATGCACACATCATAAAGAAGTTTCAAAGAATGCTTCTGTCTAGGTTTTATGTGAGGATATTTCCTTTTCCACCATAGGCCTCAAAGCGCTCCAAATGAACACTTGCAGATTCTACAAAAAGAGTGTTTCAAAACTGCTCTTTCAAAAGAAGTGTTCAACTCTGTGAGTTGGATTCATACTTCACAAAGCAGTTTCACAGAACGCTTCTGTTTAGTATTTATGGGAAGATATTCCCGTTTCCAACGAAGGCCTGAAAGGACTCCAAATATCCACTTGCAGATTCTGCAAAAACACAGTTTCAAAACTGCTCTATCAAAAGGAAGGCTTATCTCTCCGAGTTGAATGCACACATCATAAAGAGGTTTCTGAGAATGCTTCTGCCTGGTTTATAAGTGAAGATATTTCCTTTTCCACCATAGGCCTCAAAGCGCTCCAAATGAACACTTGCAGATTCTACAAAAAGAGTGTTTCAAAACAGCTCTTTCAAAGGAAGTGTTCAACTCTGTGAGTTGGATTCATACTACACAAAGCAGTTTCACAGAACGCTTCTGTTTAGTTTTTATGGGAAGATATTCCCGTTTCCAACGAAGGCCTGAAAGGGCTCCAAATATCCACTTGCAAATTCTGCAAAAATAGAGTTTCAAAACTGCTCTATCAAAAGGAAGGCTTATCTCTCTGAGTTGAATGCAGACATCATAAAGAGGTTTCTGAGAATGCTTCTGCCTGGTTTATATGTGAAGATATTTCCTTTTCCACCATAGGCCCCAAAGCGCTCCAAATGAACACTTGCAGATACTACAAAAGGAGTGTTTCATAACTGCTCTAGCAAAGGAAAGGTTCAACTCTGTGAGTTGAACACACACATCACAAAGCAGTTTCTGAGAATGCTTCTGTCCAATTTTTAATGGAAGATATTCCCGCTTCTAACAAAGGCCTGAAAGAGCTCCAAATATCCACTTGCAGATGCTGCAAAAAGACTCTTTCCAAACTGCTCCATGAAAAGGAAGGTTCAACTCTGTGAGATGAATGCACACATCATAAAGAAGTTTCAAAGAATGCTTCTGTCTAGGTTTTATGTGAAGATATTTCCTTTTCCACCATAGGCCTCAAAGCGCTCCAAATGAACACTTGCAGATTCTACAAAAAGAGTGTTTCAAAACTGCTCTTTCAAAAGAAGTGTTCAACTCTGTGAGTTGGATTCATACTTGAAAAAGCAGTTTCACAGAACGCTTCTGTTTAGTATTTATGGGAAGATATTCCCGTTTCCAACGAAGGCCTGAAAGGACTCCAAATATCCACTTGCAGATTCTGCAGAAACACAGTTTCAAAACTGCTCTATCAAAAGGAAGGCTTATCTCTCCGAGCTGAATGCACACATCATAAAGAGGTTTCTGAGAATGCTTCTCCCTGGTTTATAAGTGAAGATATTTCCTTTTCCACTGTAGGCCTCAAAGCGCTCCAAATGAACACTTGCAGATTCTACAAAAAGAGTGTTTCAAAACAGCTCTTTCAAAGGAAGTGTTCAACTCTGTGAGTTGGATTCATACTACACAAAGCAGTTTCACAGAACGCTTCTCTTTAGTTTTTATGGGAAGATATTCCCGTTTCCAACGAAGGCCTGAAAGGGCTCCAAATATCCACTTGCAGATTCTGCAAAAATAGAGTTTCAAAACTGCTCTGTTAAAAGGAAGGCTTATCTCTCTGAGTTGAATGCAGACATCATAAAGAGGTTTCTGAGAATGCTTCTGCCTGGTTTATATGTGAAGATATTTCCTTTTCCACCATAGGCCTCAAAGAGCTCCAAATGAACACTTGCAGATTCTACAAAAGGAGTGTTTCATAACTGCTCTAGCAAAGGAAAGGTTCAACTCTGTGAGTTGAACACACACATCACAAAGCAGTTTCTGAGAATGCTTCTGTCCAGTTTTTATTGGAAGATATTCCCGCTTCTAACAAAGGCCTGAAAGAGCTCCAAATATCCACTTGTAGATGCTGCAAAAAGACTCTTTCCAAACTGCTCCATGAAAAGGAAGGTTCAACTCTGTGAGATGAATGCACACATCATAAAGAAGTTTCAAAGAATGCTTCTGTCTAGGTTTTATGTGAAGATATTTCCTTTTCCACCATAGGCCTCAAAGCGCTCCAAATGAACACTTGCAGATTCTACAAAAAGAATGTTTCAAAACTGCTCTTTCAAAAGAAGTGTTCAACTCTGTGAGTTGGATTCATACTTCACAAAGCAGTTTCACAGAACGCTTCTGTTTAGTATTTATGGGAAGATATTCCCGTTTCCAACGAAGGCCTGAAAGGACTCGACATATCCACTTGCAGATTCTGCAGAAACACAGTTTCAAAACTGCTCTATCAAAAGGAAGGCTTATCTCTCCGAGTTGAATGCACACATCATAAAGAGGTTTCTGAGAATGCTTCTGCCTGGTTTATAAGTGAAGATATTTCCTTTTCCACCATAGGCCTCAAAGCGCTCCAAATGAACACTTGCAGATTCTACAAAAAGAGTGTTTCAAAACAGCTCTTTCAAAGGAAGTGTTCAACTCTGTGAGTTGGATTCATACTACACAAAGCAGTTTCACAGAACGCTTCTGTTTAGTTTTTATGGGAAGATATTCCCGTTTCCAACGAAGGCCTGAAAGGGCTCCAAATATCCACTTGCAAATTCTGCAAAAATAGAGTTTCAAAACTGCTCGGTCAAAAGGAAGGCTTATCTCTTTGAGTTGAATGCAGACATCATAAAGAGGTTTCTGAGAATGCTTCTGCCTGGTTTATATGTGAAGATATTTCCTTTTCCACCATAGGCCTCAAAGCGCTCCAAATGAACACTTGCAGATTCTACAAAAAGAGTGTTTCAAAACAGCTCTTTCAAAGGAAGTGTTCAACTCTGTGAGTTGGATTCATACTACACAAAGCAGTTTCACAGAACGCTTCTCTTTAGTTTTTATGGGAAGATATTATTGTTTCCAACGAAGGCCTGAAAGGGCTCCAAATATCCACTTGCAAATTCTGCAAAAATAGAGTTTCAAAACTGCTCTGTCAAAAGGAAGGCTTATCTCTCTGAGTTGAATGCAGACATCATAAAGAGGTTTCTGAGAATGCTTCTGCCCGGTTTATATGTGAAGATATTTCCTTTTCCACCATAGGCCTCAAGGCGCTCCAAATGAACACTTGCAGATTCTACAAAAAGAGTGTTTCATAACTGCTCTAGCAAAGGAAAGGTTCAACTCTGTGAGTTGAACACACACATCACAAAGCAGTTTCTGAGAATGCTTCTGTCCAGTTTTTATTGGAAGATATTCCCGCTTCTAACAAAGGCCTGAAAGAGCTCCAAATATCCACTTGTAGATGCTGCAAAAAGACTCTTTCCAAACTGCTCCATGAAAAGGAAGGTTCAACTCTGTGAGTTGAATGCACACATCATAAAGAAGTTTCAAAGAATGCTTCTGTCTAGGTTTTATGTGAAGATATTTCCTTTTCCACCATAGGCCTCAAAGCGCTCCAAATGAACACTTGCAGATTCTACAAAAAGAGTGTTTCAAAACTGCTCTTTCAAAAGAAGTGTTCAACTCTGTGAGTTGGATTCACACTTCACAAAGCAGTTTCACAGAACGCTTCTGTTTAGTTTTTATGGGAAGATATTCCCGTTTCTAACGAAGGCCTGAAAGGGCTCCAGATAACCACTTGCAGATTCTGCAGAAACACAGTTTCAAAACTGCTCTATCAAAAGGAAGGCTTATCTCTCCGAGCTGAATGCACACATCATAAAGTGGTTTCTGAGAATGCTTCTCGCTGGTTTATAAGTGAAGATATTTCCTTTTCCACTATAGGCCTCAAAGCGCTCCAAATGAACACTTGCAGATTCTACAAAAAGAGTGTTTCAAAACAGCTCTTTCAAAGGAAGTGTTCAACTCTGTGAGTTGGATTCATACTACACAAAGCAGTTTCACAGAACGCTTCTCTTTAGTTTTTATGGGAAGATATTCCCGTTTCCAACGAAGGCCTGAAAGGGCTCCAAATATCCACTTGCAGATTCTGCAAAAATAGAGTTTCAAAACTGCTCTGTCAAAAGGAAGGCTTATCTCTCTGAGTTGAATGCAGACATCATAAAGAGGTTTCTGAGAATGCTTCTGCCTGGTTTATATGTGAAGATATTTCCTTTTCCACCATAGTCCTCAAGGCGCTCCAAATGAACACTTGCAGATTCTACAAAAAGAGTGTTTCATAACCGCTCTAGCAGAGGAAAGGTTCAACTCTGTGAGTTGAACACACACATCACAAAGCAGTTTCTGAGAATGCTTCTGTCCAGTTTTTATTGGAAGATATTCCCGCTTCTAACAAAGGCCAGAAAGAGCTCCAAATATCCACTTGTAGATGCTGCAAAAAGACTCTTTCCAAACTGCTCCATGAAAAGGAAGGTTCAACTCTGTGAGTTGAATGCACACATCATAAAGAAGTTTCAAAGAATGCTTCTGTCTAGGTTTTATGTGAAGATATTTCCTTTTCCACCATAGGCCTCAAAGCGCTCCAAATGAACACTTGCAGATTCTACAAAAAGAGTGTTTCAAAACTGCTCTTTCAAAAGAAGTGTTCAACTCTGTGAGTTGGATTCATACTTCACAAAGCAGTTTCACAGAACGCTTCTGTTTAGTATTTATGGGAAGATATTCCCGTTTCCAACGAAGGCCTGAAAGGACTCCAAATATCCACTTGCAGATTCTGCAAAAACACAGTTTCAAAACTGCTCTATCAAAAGGAAGGCTTATCTCTCCGAGTTGAATGCACACATCATAAAGAGGTTTCTGAGAATGCTTCTGCCTGGTTTATAAGTGAAGATATTTCCTTTTCCACCATAGGCCTCAAAGCGCTCCAAATGAACACTTGCAGATTCTACAAAAAGAGTGTTTCAAAACAGCCCTTTCAAAGGAAGTGTTCAACTCTGTGAGTTGGATTCATACTACACAAAGCAGTTTCACAGAACGCTTCTGTTTAGTTTTTATGGGAAGATATTCCCGTTTCCAACGAAGGCCTGAAAGGGCTCCAAATATCCACTTGCAAATTCTGCAAAAATAGAGTTTCAAAACTGCTCGTTCAAAAGGAAGGCTTATCTCTCTGAGTTGAATGCAGACATCATAAAGAGGTTTCTGAGAATGCTTCTGCCTGGTTTATATGTGAAGATATTTCCTTTTCCACCATAGGCCTCAAAGCGCTCCAAATGAACACTTGCAGATTCTACAAAAAGAGTGTTTCATAACTGCTCTAGCAAAGGAAAGGTTCAACTCTGTGAGTTGAACACACACATCACAAAGCAGTTTCTGAGAATGCTTCTGTCCAGTTTTTATTGGAAGATATTCCCGCTTCTAACAAAGGCCTGAAAGAGCTCCAAATATCCACTTGTAGATGCTGCAAAAAGACTCTTTCCAAACTGCTCCATGAAAAGGAAGGTTCAACTCTGTGAGTTGAATGCACACATCATAAAGAAGTTTCAAAGAATGCTTCTGTCTAGGTTTTATGTGAAGATATTTCCTTTTCCACCATAGGCCTCAAAGCGCTCCAAATGAACACTTGCAGATTCTACAAAAAGAGTGTTTCATAACTGCTCTAGCAAAGGAAAGGTTCAACTCTGTGAGTTGAACACACACATCACAAAGCAGTTTCTGAGAATGCTTCTGTCCAGTTTTTATTGGAAGATATTCCCGCTTCTAACAAAGGCCTGAAAGAGCTCCAAATATCCACTTGTAGATGCTGCAAAAAGACTCTTTCCAAACTGCTCCATGAAAAGGAAGGTTCAACTCTGTGAGTTGAATGCACACATCATAAAGAAGTTACAAAGAATGCTTCTGTCTAGGTTTTATGTGAAGATATTTCCTTTTCCACCATAGGCCTCAAAGCGCTCCAAATGAACACTTGCAGATTCTACAAAAAGAGTGTTTCAAAACTGCTCTTTCAAAAGAAGTGTTCAACTCTGTGAGTTGGATTCACACTTCACAAAGCAGTTTCACAGAACGCTTCTGTTTAGTCTTTATGGGAAGATATTCCCGTTTCCAACGAAGGCCTGAAAGGGCTCCAGATAACCACTTGCAGATTCTGCAGAAACACAGTTTCAAAACTGCTCTATCAAAAGGAAGGCTTATCTCTCCGAGCTGAATGCACACATCATAAAGTGGTTTCTGAGAATGCTTCTCGCTGGTTTATAAGTGAAGATATTTCCTTTTCCACTATAGGCCTCAAAGCGCTCCAAATGAACACTTGCAGATTCTACAAAAAGAGTGTTTCAAAACAGCTCTTTCAAAGGAAGTGTTCAACTCTGTGAGTTGGATTCATACTACACAAAGCAGTTTCACAGAACGCTTCTCTTTAGTTTTTATGGGAAGATATTCCCGTTTCCAACGAAGGCCTGAAAGGGCTCCAAATATCCACTTGCAGATTCTGCAAAAATAGAGTTTCAAAACTGCTCTGTCAAAAGGAAGGCTTATCTCTCTGAGTTGAATGCAGACATCATAAAGAGGTTTCTGAGAATGTTTCTGCCTGGTTTATATGTGAAGATATTTCCTTTTCCACCATAGTCCTCAAGGCGCTCCAAATGAACACTTGCAGATTCTACAAAAAGAGTGTTTCATAACTGCTCTAGCAGAGGAAAGGTTCAACTCTGTGAGTTGAACACACACATCACAAAGCAGTTTCTGAGAATGCTTCTGTCCAGTTTTTATTGGAAGATATTCCCGCTTCTAACAAAGGCCTGAAAGAGCTCCAAATATCCACTTGTAGATGCTGCAAAAAGACTCTTTCCAAACTGCTCCATGAAAAGGAAGGTTCAACTCTGTGAGTTGAATGCACACATCATAAAGAAGTTTCAAAGAATGCTTCTGTCTAGGTTTTATGTGAAGATATTTCCTTTTCCACCATAGGCCTCAAAGCGCTCCAAATGAACACTTGCAGATTCTACAAAAAGAGTGTTTCAAAACTGCTCTTTCAAAAGAAGTGTTCAACTCTGTGAGTTGGATTCATACTTCACAAAGCAGTTTCACAGAACGCTTCTGTTTAGTATTTATGGGAAGATATTCCCGTTTCCAACGAAGGCCTGAAAGGACTCCAAATATCCACTTGCAGATTCTGCAAAAACACAGTTTCAAAACTGCTCTTTCAAAAGGAAGGCTTATCTCTCCGAGTTGAATGCACACATCATAAAGAGGTTTCTGAGAATGCTTCTGCCTGGTTTATAAGTGAAGATATTTCCTTTTCCACCATAGGCCTCAAAGCGCTCCAAATGAACACTTGCAGATTCTACAAAAAGAGTGTTTCAAAACAGCTCTTTCAAAGGAAGTGTTCAACTCTGTGAGTTGGATTCATACTACACAAAGCAGTTTCACAGAACGCTTCTGTTTAGTTTTTATGGGAAGATATTCCCGTTTCCAACGAAGGCCTGAAAGGGCTCCAAATATCCACTTGCAAATTCTGCAAAAATAGAGTTTCAAAACTGCTCTGTCAAAAGGAAGGCTTATCTCTCTGAGTTGAATGCAGACATCATAAAGAGGTTTCTGAGAATGCTTCTGCCTGGTTTATATGTGAAGATATTTCCTTTTCCACCATAGGCCTCAAGGCGCTCAAAATGAACACTTGCAGATTCTACAAAAAGAGTGTTTCTTAACTGCTCTAGCAAAGGAAAGGTTCAACTCTGTGAGTTGAACACACACATCACAAAGCAGTTTCTGAGAATGCTTCTGTCCAGTTTTTATTGGAAGATATTCCCGCTTCTAACAAAGGCCAGAAAGAGCTCCAAATATCCACTTGTAGATGCTGCAAAAAGACTCTTTCCAAACTGCTCCATGAAAAGGAAGGTTCAACTCTGTGAGTTGAATGCACACATCATAAAGAAGTTTCAAAGAATGCTTCTGTCTAGGTTTTATGTGAAGATATTTCCTTTTCCACCATAGGCCTCAAAGCGCTCCAAATGAACACTTGCAGATTCTACAAAAAGAGTGTTTCAAAACTGCTCTTTCAAAAGAAGTGTTCAACTCTGTGAGTTGGATTCACACTTCACAAAGCAGTTTCACAGAACGCTTCTGTTTAGTTTTTATGGGAAGATATTCCCGTTTCCAACGAAGGCCTGAAAGGGCTCCAGATAACCACTTGCAGATTCTGCAGAAACACAGTTTCAAAACTGCTCTATCAAAAGGAAGGCTTATCTCTCCGAGCTGAATGCACACATCATAAAGAGGTTTCTGAGAATGCTTCTCGCTGGTTTATAAGTGAAGATATTTCCTTTTCCACTATAGGCCTCAAAGCGCTCCAAATGAACACTTGCAGATTCTACAAAAAGAGTGTTTCAAAACAGCTCTTTCAAAGGAAGTGTTCAACTCTGTGAGTTGGATTCATACTACACAAAGCAGTTTCACAGAACGCTTCTCTTTAGTTTTTATGGGAAGATATTCCCGTTTCCAACGAAGGCCTGAAAGGGCTCCAAATATCCACTTGCAGATTCTGCAAAAATAGAGTTTCAAAACTGCTCTGTCAAAAGGAAGGCTTATCTCTCTGAGTTGAATGCAGACATCATAAAGAGGTTTCTGAGAATGCTTCTGCCTGGTTTATATGTGAAGATATTTCCTTTTCCACCATAGTCCTCAAGGCGCTCCAAATGAACACTTGCAGATTCTACAAAAAGAGTGTTTCATAACTGCTCTAGCAGAGGAAAGGTTCAACTCTGTGAGTTGAACACACACATCACAAAGCAGTTTCTGAGAATGCTTCTGTCCAGTTTTTATTGGAAGATATTCCCGCTTCTAACAAAGGCCTGAAAGAGCTCCAAATATCCACTTGTAGATGCTGCAAAAAGACTCTTTCCAAACTGCTCCATGAAAAGGAAGGTTCAACTCTGTGAGTTGAATGCACACATCATAAAGAAGTTTCAAAGAATGCTTCTGTCTAGGTTTTATGTGAAGATATTTCCTTTTCCACCATAGGCCTCAAAGCGCTCCAAATGAACACTTGCAGATTCTACAAAAAGAGTGTTTCAAAACTGCTCTTTCAAAAGAAGTGTTCAACTCTGTGAGTTGGATTCATACTTCACAAAGCAGTTTCACAGAACGCCTCTGTTTAGTATTTATGGGAGGATATTCCCGTTTCCAACGAAGGCCTGAAAGGACTCCAAATATCCACTTGCAGATTCTGCAAAAACACAGTTTCAAAACTGCTCTATCAAAAGGAAGGCTTATCTCTCCGAGTTGAATGCACACATCATAAAGAGGTTTCTGAGAATGCTTCTGCCTGGTTTATAAGTGAAGATATTTCCTTTTCCACCATAGGCCTCAAAGCGCTCCAAATGAACACTTGCAGATTCTACAAAAAGAGTGTTTCAAAACAGCTCTTTCAAAGGAAGTGTTCAACTCTGTGAGTTGGATTCATACTACACAAAGCAGTTTCACAGAACGCTTCTGTTTAGTTTTTATGGGAAGATATTCCCGTTTCCAACGAAGGCCTGAAAGGGCTCCAAATATCCACTTGCAAATTCTGCAAAAATAGAGTTTCAAAACTGCTCGGTCAAAAGGAAGGCTTATCTCTCTGAGTTGAATGCAGACATCATAAAGAGGTTTCTGAGAATGCTTCTGCCTGGTTTATATGTGAAGATATTTCCTTTTCCACCATAGGCCTCAAAGCGCTCCAAATGAACACTTGCAGATTCTACAAAAAGAGTGTTTCATAACTGCTCTAGCAAAGGAAAGGTTCAACTCTGTGAGTTGAACACACACATCACAAAGCAGTTTCTGAGAATGCTTCTGTCCAGTTTTTATTGGAAGATATTCCTGCTTCTAACAAAGGCCTGAAAGAGCTCTAAATATCCACTTGTAGATGCTGCAAAAAGACTCTTTCCAAACTGCTCCATGAAAAGGAAGGTTCAACTCTGTGAGTTGAATGCACACATCATAAAGAAGTTTCAAAGAAGGCTTCTGTCTAGGTTTTATGTGAAGATATTTCCTTTTCCACCATAGGCTTCAAAGCGCTGAAAATGAACATTTGCAGATTCTACAAAAAGAGTGTTTCAAAACTGCTCTTTCAAAAGAAGTGTTCAACTCTGTGAGTTGGATTCATACTTCACAAAACAGTTTCACAGAACGCTTCTGTTTAGTTTTTATGGGAAGATATTCCCGTTTCCATCGAAGGCCTGAAAGGGCTTCAATTATCCACTTGCAGATTCTGCAAAAACACAGTTTCAAAACTTCTCTATCAAAAGGAAAGCTTATCTCTCCGAGTTGAATGCACACATCATAAAGAGGTTTCTGAGAATGCTTCTGCCTGGTTTATAAGTGAAGATATTTCCTTTTCCAACATAGGCCTCAAAGCGCTCCAAATGAACTCTTGCAGATTCTACAAAAAGAGTGTTTCAAAACAGCTCTTTCAAAGGAAGTGCTCAACTCTGTGAGTTGGATTCATACTACACAAAGCAGTTTCACAGAACGCTTCTGTTTAGTTTTTATGGGAAGAAATTCCCGTTTCCAACGAAGGCCTGAAAGGGCTCCAAATATCCACTTGCAAATTCTGCAAAAATAGAGTTTCAAAACTGCTCTGTCAAAAGGAAGGCTTATCTCTCTGAGTTGAATGCAGACATCATAAAGAGGTTTCTGAGAATGCTTCTGCCTGGTTTATATGTGAAGATATTTCCTTTTCCACCATAGGCCTCAAGGTGCTCCAAATGAACACTTGCAGATTCTACAAAAAGAGTGTTTCATAACTGCTCTAGCAAAGGAAAGGTTCAACTCTGTGAGTTGAACACACACATCACAAAGCAGTTTCTGAGAATGCTTCTGTCCAGTTTTTATTGGAAGATATTCCCGCTTCTAACAAAGGCCTGAAAGAGCTCCAAATATCCACTTGTAGATGCTGCAAAAAGACTCTTTCCAAACTGCTCCATGAAAAGGAAGGTTCAACTCTGTGAGTTGAATGCACACATCATAAAGAAGTTTCAAAGAATGCTTCTGTCTAGGTTTTATATGAAGATACTTCCTTTTCCACCATAGGCCTCAAAGCGCTCCAAATGAACACTTGCAGATTCTACAAAAAGAGTGTTTCAAAACTGCTCTTTCAAAAGAAGTGTTCAACTCTGTGAGTTGGATTCATACTTCACAAAGCAGTTTCACAGAACGCTTCTGTTTAGTTTTTATGGGAAGATATTCCCGTTTCCAACGAAGGCCTGAAAGGGCTCCAAATAACCACTTGCAGATTCTGCAGAAACACAGTTTCAAAACTGCTCTATCAAAAGGAAGGCTTATCTCTCCGAGCTGAATGCACACATCATAAAGAGGTTTCTGAGAATGCTTCTCCCTGGTTTATAAGTGAAGATATTTCCTTTTCCACCATAGGCCTCAAAGCGCTCCAAATGAACACTTGCAGATTCTACAAAAAGAGTGTTTCAAAACAGCTCTTT
The DNA here is from genome assembly GCF_028885625.2 of Pongo pygmaeus. Lineage (NCBI taxonomy): Eukaryota > Metazoa > Chordata > Mammalia > Primates > Hominidae > Pongo > Pongo pygmaeus. The sequence continues at coordinate 26,521,967 of NC_085930.1, forward strand.
CAAAGGAAGTGTTCAACTCTGTGAGTTGGATTCATACTACACAAAGCAGTTTCACAGAACGCTTCTCTTTAGTTTTTATGGGAAGATATTCCCGTTTCCAACGAAGGCCTGAAAGGGCTCCAAATATCCACTTGCAGATTCTGCAAAAATAGAGTTTCAAAACTGCTCTGTTAAAAGGAAGGCTTATCTCTCTGAGTTGAATGCAGACATCATAAAGAGGTTTCTGAGAATGCTTCTGCCTGGTTTATATGTGAAGATATTTCCTTTTCCACCATAGGCCTCAAAGCGCTCCAAATGAACACTTGCAGATTCTACAAAAGGAGTGTTTCATAACTGCTCTAGCAAAGGAAAGGTTCAACTCTGTGAGTTGAACACACACATCACAAAGCAGTTTGTGAGAATGCTTCTGTCCAGTTTTTATTGGAAGATATTCCCGCTTCTAACAAAGGCCTGAAAGAGCTCCAAATATCCACTTGCAGATGCTGCAAAAAGACTCTTTCCAAACTGCTCCATGAAAAGGAAGGTTCAACTCTGTGAGATGAATGCACACATCATAAAGAAGTTTCAAAGAATGCTTCTGTCTAGGTTTTATGTGAAGATATTTCCTTTTCCACCATAGGCCTCAAAGCGCTCCAAATGAACACTTGCAGATTCTACAAAAAGAGTGTTTCAAAACTGCTTTTTCAAAAGAAGTGTTCAACTTTGTGAGTTGGATTCATACTTCACAAAGCAGTTTCACAGAACGCTTCTGTTTAGTATTTATGGGAAGATATTCCCGTTTCCAACGAAGGCCTGAAAGGACTCCAAATATCCACTTGCAGATTCTGCAAAAACACAGTTTCAAAACTGCTCTATCAAAAGGAAGGCTTATCTCTCCGAGTTGAATGCACACATCATAAAGAGGTTTCTGAGAATGCTTCTGCCTGGTTTATAAGTGAAGATATTTCCTTTTCCACCATAGGCCTCAAAGCGCTCCAAATGAACACTTGCAGATTCTACAAAAAGAGTGTTTCAAAACAGCTCTTTCAAAGGAAGTGTTCAACTCTGTGAGTTGGATTCATACTACACAAAGCAGTTTCACAGAACGCTTCTGTTTAGTTTTTATGGGAAGATATTCCCGTTTCCAACAAAGGCCTGAAAGGGCTCCAAATATCCACTTGCAAATTCTGCAAAAATAGAGTTTCAAAGCTGCTCTGTCAAAAGGAAGGCTTATCTCTCTGAGTTGAATGCAGACATCATAAAGAGGTTTCTGAGAATGCTTCTGCCTGGTTTATATGTGAAGATATTTCCTTTTCCACCATAGGCCTCAAGGCGCTCCAAATGAACACTTGCAGATTCTACAAAAAGAGTGTTTCATAACTGCTCTAGCAAAGGAAAGGTTCAACTCTGTGAGTTGAACACACACATCACAAAGCAGTTTCTGAGAATGCTTCTGTCCAGTTTTTATTGGAAGATATTCCCGCTTCTAACAAAGGCCTGAAAGAGCTCCAAATATCCACTTGTAGATGCTGCAAAAAGACTCTTTCCAAACTGCTCCATGAAAAGGAAGGTTCAACTCTGTGAGTTGAATGCACACATCATAAAGAAGTTTCAAAGAATGCTTCTGTCTAGGTTTTATGTGAAGATATTTCCTTTTCCACCATAGGCCTCAAAGCGCTCCAAATGAACACTTGCAGATTCTACAAAAAGAGTGTTTCAAAACTGCTCTTTCAAAAGAAGTGTTCAACTCTGTGAGTTGGATTCATACTTCACAAAGCAGTTTCACAGAACGCTTCTGTTTAGTATTTATGGGAAGATATTCCCGTTTCCAACGAAGGCCTGAAAGGACTCCAAATATCCACTTGCAGATTCTGCAAAAACACAGTTTCAAAACTGCTCTATCAAAAGGAAGGCTTATCTCTCCGAGTTGAATGCACACATCATAAAGAGGTTTCTGAGATTGCTTCTGCCTGGTTTATATGTGAAGATATTTCCTTTTCCACCATAGGCCTCAAAGCGCTCCAAATGAACACTTGCAGATTCTACAAAAAGAGTGTTTCAAAACAGCCCTTTCAAAGGAAGTGTTCAACTCTGTGAGTTGGATTCATACTACACAAAGCAGTTTCACAGAACGCTTCTGTTTAGTTTTTATGGGAAGATATTCCCGTTTACAACGAAGGCCTGAAAGGGCTCCAAATAACCACTTGCAGATTCTGCAGAAACACAGTTTCAAAACTGCTCTATCAAAAGGAAGGCTTATCTCTCCGAGCTGAATGCACACATCATAAAGAGGTTTCTGAGAATGCTTCTCCCTGGTTTATAAGTGAAGATATTTCCTTTTCCACCATAGGCCTCAAAGCGCTCCAAATGAACACTTGCAGATTCTACAAAAAGAGTGTTTCAAAACAGCTCTTTCAAAGGAAGTGTTCAACTCTGTGAGTTGGATTCATACTACACAAAGCAGTTTCACAGAACGCTTCTCTTTAGTTTTTATGGGAAGATATTCCCGTTTCCAACGAAGGCCTGAAAGGGCTCCAAATATCCACTTGCAGATTCTGCAAAAATAGAGTTTCAAAACTGCTCTGTTAAAAGGAAGGCTTATCTCTCTGAGTTGAATGCAGACATCATAAAGAGGTTTCTGAGAATGCTTCTGCCTGGTTTATATGTGAAGATATTTCCTTTTCCACCATAGTCCTCAAGGCGCTCCAAATGAACACTTGCAGATTCTACAAAAAGAGTGTTTCATAACTGCTCTAGCAGAGGAAAGGTTCAACTCTGTGAGTTGAACACACACATCACAAAGCAGTTTGTGAGAATGCTTCTGTCCAGTTTTTATTGGAAGATATTCCCGCTTCTAACAAAGGCCTGAAAGAGCTCCAAATATCCACTTGCAGATGCTGCAAAAAGACTCTTTCCAAACTGCTCCATGAAAAGGAAGGTTCAACTCTGTGAGATGAATGCACACATCATAAAGAAGTTTCAAAGAATGCTTCTGTCTAGGTTTTATGTGAAGATATTTCCTTTTCCACCATAGGCCTCAAAGCGCTCCAAATGAACACTTGCAGATTCTACAAAAAGAGTGTTTCAAAACTGCTTTTTCAAAAGAAGTGTTCAACTCTGTGAGTTGGATTCATACTTCACAAAGCAGTTTCACAGAACGCTTCTGTTTAGTATTTATGGGAAGATATTCCCGTTTCCAACGAAGGCCTGAAAGGACTCCAAATATCCACTTGCAGATTCTGCAAAAACACAGTTTCAAAACTGCTCTATCAAAAGGAAGGCTTATCTCTCCGAGTTGAATGCACACATCATAAAGAGGTTTCTGAGAATGCTTCTGCCTGGTTTATAAGTGAAGATATTTCCTTTTCCACCATAGGCCTCAAAGCGCTCCAAATGAACACTAGCAGATTCTACAAAAAGAGTGTTTCAAAACAGCTCTTTCAAAGGAAGTGTTCAACTCTGTGAGTTGGATTCATACTACACAAAGCAGTTTCACAGAACGCTTCTGTTTAGTTTTTATGGGAAGATATTCCCGTTTCCAACAAAGGCCTGAAAGGGCTCCAAATATCCACTTGCAAATTCTGCAAAAATAGAGTTTCAAAGCTGCTCTATCAAAAGGAAGGCTTATCTCTCCGAGCTGAATGCACACATCATAAAGAGGTTTCTGAGAATGCTTCTCCCTGGTTTATAAGTGAAGATATTTCCTTTTCCACCATAGGCCTCAAAGCGCTCCAAATGAACACTTGCAGATTCTACAAAAAGAGTGTTTCAAAACAGCTCTTTCAAAGGAAGTGTTCAACTCTGTGAGTTGGATTCATACTACACAAAGCAGTTTCACAGAACGCTTCTGTTTAGTTTTTATGGGAAGATATTCCCGTTTCCAACGAAGGCCTGAAAGGGCTCCAAATATCCACTTGCAAATTCTGCAAAAATAGAGTTTCAAAACTGCTCTGTCAAAAGGAAGGCTTATCTCTCTGAGTTGAATGCAGACATCATAAAGAGGTTTCTGAGAATGCTTCTGCCTGGTTTATATGTGAAGATATTTCCTTTTCCACCATAGGCCTCAAGGCGCTCAAAATGAACACTTGCAGATTCTACAAAAAGAGTGTTTCTTAACTGCTCTAGCAAAGGAAAGGTTCAACTCTGTGAGTTGAACACACACATCACAAAGCAGTTTCTGAGAATGCTTCTGTCCAGTTTTTATTGGAAGATATTCCCGCTTCTAACAAAGGCCAGTAAGAGCTCCAAATATCCACTTGTAGATGCTGCAAAAAGACTCTTTCCAAACTGCTCCATGAAAAGGAAGGTTCAACTCTGTGAGTTGAATGCACACATCATAAAGAAGTTTCAAAGAATGCTTCTGTCTAGGTTTTATGTGAAGATATTTCCTTTTCCACCATAGGCCTCAAAGCGCTCCAAATGAACACTTGCAGATTCTACAAAAAGAGTGTTTCAAAACTGCTCTTTCAAAAGAAGTGTTCAACTCTGTGAGTTGGATTCACACTTCACAAAGCAGTTTCACAGAACGCTTCTGTTTAGTTTTTATGGGAAGATATTCCCGTTTCCAACGAAGGCCTGAAAGGGCTCCAGATAACCACTTGCAGATTCTGCAGAAACACAGTTTCAAAACTGCTCTATCAAAAGGAAGGCTTATCTCTCCGAGCTGAATGCACACATCATAAAGAGGTTTCTGAGAATGCTTCTCGCTGGTTTATAAGTGAAGATATTTCCTTTTCCACTATAGGCCTCAAAGCGCTCCAAATGAACACTTGCAGATTCTACAAAAAGAGTGTTTCAAAACAGCTCTTTCAAAGGAAGTGTTCAACTCTGTGAGTTGGATTCATACTACACAAAGCAGTTTCACAGAACGCTTCTGTTTAGTTTTTATGGGAAGATATTCCCGTTTCCAACGAAGGCCTGAAAGGGCTCCAAATATCCACTTGCAGATTCTGCAAAAATAGAGTTTCAAAACTGCTCTGTCAAAAGGAAGGCTTATCTCTCTGAGTTGAATGCAGACATCATAAAGAGGTTTCTGAGAATGCTTCTGCCTGGTTTATATGTGAAGATATTTCCTTTTCCACCATAGTCCTCAAGGCGCTCCAAATGAACACTTGCAGATTCTACAAAAAGAGTGTTTCATAACTGCTCTAGCAGAGGAAAGGTTCAACTCTGTGAGTTGAACACACACATCACAAAGCAGTTTCTGAGAATGCTTCTGTCCAGTTTTTATTGGAAGATATTCCCGCTTCTAACAAAGGCCTGAAAGAGCTCCAAATATCCACTTGTAGATGCTGCAAAAAGACTCTTTCCAAACTGCTCCATGAAAAGGAAGGTTCAACTCTGTGAGTTGAATGCACACATCATAAAGAAGTTTCAAAGAATGCTTCTGTCTAGGTTTTATGTGAAGATATTTCCTTTTCCACCATAGGCCTCAAAGCGCTCCAAATGAACACTTGCAGATTCTACAAAAAGAGTGTTTCAAAACTGCTCTTTCAAAAGAAGTGTTCAACTCTGTGAGTTGGATTCATACTTCACAAAGCAGTTTCACAGAACGCTTCTGTTTAGTATTTATGGGAGGATATTCCCGTTTCCAACGAAGGCCTGAAAGGACTCCAAATATCCACTTGCAGATTCTGCAAAAACACAGTTTCAAAACTGCTCTATCAAAAGGAAGGCTTATCTCTCCGAGTTGAATGCACACATCATAAAGAGGTTTCTGAGAATGCTTCTGCCTGGTTTATAAGTGAAGATATTTCCTTTTCCACCATAGGCCTCAAAGCGCTCCAAATGAACACTTGCAGATTCTACAAAAAGAGTGTTTCAAAACAGCTCTTTCAAAGGAAGTGTTCAACTCTGTGAGTTGGATTCATACTACACAAAGCAGTTTCACAGAACGCTTCTGTTTAGTTTTTATGGGAAGATATTCCCGTTTCCAACGAAGGCCTGAAAGGGCTCCAAATATCCACTTGCAAATTCTGCAAAAATAGAGTTTCAAAACTGCTCGGTCAAAAGGAAGGCTTATCTCTCTGAGTTGAATGCAGACATCATAAAGAGGTTTCTGAGAATGCTTCTGCCTGGTTTATATGTGAAGATATTTCCTTTTCCACCATAGGCCTCAAAGCGCTCCAAATGAACACTTGCAGATTCTACAAAAAGAGTGTTTCATAACTGCTCTAGCAAAGGAAAGGTTCAACTCTGTGAGTTGAACACACACATCACAAAGCAGTTTCTGAGAATGCTTCTGTCCAGTTTTTATTGGAAGATATTCCTGCTTCTAACAAAGGCCTGAAAGAGCTCTAAATATCCACTTGTAGATGCTGCAAAAAGACTCTTTCCAAACTGCTCCATGAAAAGGAAGGTTCAACTCTGTGAGTTGAATGCACACATCATAAAGAAGTTTCAAAGAAGGCTTCTGTCTAGGTTTTATGTGAAGATATTTCCTTTTCCACCATAGGCTTCAAAGCGCTGAAAATGAACATTTGCAGATTCTACAAAAAGAGTGTTTCAAAACTGCTCTTTCAAAAGAAGTGTTCAACTCTGTGAGTTGGATTCATACTTCACAAAACAGTTTCACAGAACGCTTCTGTTTAGTTTTTATGGGAAGATATTCCCGTTTCCATCGAAGGCCTGAAAGGGCTTCAATTATCCACTTGCAGATTCTGCAAAAACACAGTTTCAAAACTTCTCTATCAAAAGGAAAGCTTATCTCTCCGAGTTGAATGCACACATCATAAAGAGGTTTCTGAGAATGCTTCTGCCTGGTTTATAAGTGAAGATATTTCCTTTTCCAACATAGGCCTCAAAGCGCTCCAAATGAACTCTTGCAGATTCTACAAAAAGAGTGTTTCAAAACAGCTCTTTCAAAGGAAGTGCTCAACTCTGTGAGTTGGATTCATACTACACAAAGCAGTTTCACAGAACGCTTCTGTTTAGTTTTTATGGGAAGAAATTCCCGTTTCCAACGAAGGCCTGAAAGGGCTCCAAATATCCACTTGCAAATTCTGCAAAAATAGAGTTTCAAAACTGCTCTGTCAAAAGGAAGGCTTATCTCTCTGAGTTGAATGCAGACATCATAAAGAGGTTTCTGAGAATGCTTCTGCCTGGTTTATATGTGAAGATATTTCCTTTTCCACCATAGGCCTCAAGGCGCTCCAAATGAACACTTGCAGATTCTACAAAAAGAGTGTTTCATAACTGCTCTAGCAAAGGAAAGGTTCAACTCTGTGAGTTGAACACACACATCACAAAGCAGTTTCTGAGAATGCTTCTGTCCAGTTTTTATTGGAAGATATTCCCGCTTCTAACAAAGGCCTGAAAGAGCTCCAAATATCCACTTGTAGATGCTGCAAAAAGACTCTTTCCAAACTGCTCCATGAAAAGGAAGGTTCAACTCTGTGAGTTGAATGCACACATCATAAAGAAGTTTCAAAGAATGCTTCTGTCTAGGTTTTATATGAAGATACTTCCTTTTCCACCATAGGCCTCAAAGCGCTCCAAATGAACACTTGCAGATTCTACAAAAAGAGTGTTTCAAAACTGCTCTTTCAAAAGAAGTGTTCAACTCTGTGAGTTGGATTCATACTTCACAAAGCAGTTTCACAGAACGCTTCTGTTTAGTTTTTATGGGAAGATATTCCCGTTTCCAACGAAGGCCTGAAAGGGCTCCAAATAACCACTTGCAGATTCTGCAGAAACACAGTTTCAAAACTGCTCTATCAAAAGGAAGGCTTATCTCTCCGAGCTGAATGCACACATCATAAAGAGGTTTCTGAGAATGCTTCTCCCTGGTTTATAAGTGAAGATATTTCCTTTTCCACCATAGGCCTCAAAGCGCTCCAAATGAACACTTGCAGATTCTACAAAAAGAGTGTTTCAAAACAGCTCTTTCAAAGGAAGTGTTCAACTCTGTGAGTTGGATTCATACTACACAAAGCAGTTTCACAGAACGCTTCTCTTTAGTTTTTATGGGAAGATATTCCCGTTTCCAACGAAGGCCTGAAAGGGCTCCAAATATCCACTTGCAGATTCTGCAAAAATAGAGTTTCAAAACTGCTCTGTTAAAAGGAAGGCTTATCTCTCTGAGTTGAATGCAGACATCATAAAGAGGTTTCTGAGAATGCTTCTGCCTGGTTTATATGTGAAGATATTTCCTTTTCCACCATAGGCCTCAAAGCGCTCCAAATGAACACTTGCAGATTCTACAAAAGGAGTGTTTCATAACTGCTCTAGCAAAGGAAAGGTTCAACTCTGTGAGTTGAACACACACATCACAAAGCAGTTTGTGAGAATGCTTCTGTCCAGTTTTTATTGGAAGATATTCCCGCTTCTAACAAAGGCCTGAAAGAGCTCCAAATATCCACTTGCAGATGCTGCAAAAAGACTCTTTCCAAACTGCTCCATGAAAAGGAAGGTTCAACTCTGTGAGATGAATGCACACATCATAAAGAAGTTTCAAAGAATGCTTCTGTCTAGGTTTTATGTGAAGATATTTCCTTTTCCACCATAGGCCTCAAAGCGCTCCAAATGAACACTTGCAGATTCTACAAAAAGAGTGTTTCAAAACTGCTTTTTCAAAAGAAGTGTTCAACTTTGTGAGTTGGATTCATACTTCACAAAGCAGTTTCACAGAACGCTTCTGTTTAGTATTTATGGGAAGATATTCCCGTTTCCAACGAAGGCCTGAAAGGACTCCAAATATCCACTTGCAGATTCTGCAAAAACACAGTTTCAAAACTGCTCTATCAAAAGGAAGGCTTATCTCTCCGAGTTGAATGCACACATCATAAAGAGGTTTCTGAGAATGCTTCTGCCTGGTTTATAAGTGAAGATATTTCCTTTTCCACCATAGGCCTCAAAGCGCTCCAAATGAACACTTGCAGATTCTACAAAAAGAGTGTTTCAAAACAGCTCTTTCAAAGGAAGTGTTCAACTCTGTGAGTTGGATTCATACTACACAAAGCAGTTTCACAGAACGCTTCTGTTTAGTTTTTATGGGAAGATATTCCCGTTTCCAACAAAGGCCTGAAAGGGCTCCAAATATCCACTTGCAAATTCTGCAAAAATAGAGTTTCAAAGCTGCTCTGTCAAAAGGAAGGCTTATCTCTCTGAGTTGAATGCAGACATCATAAAGAGGTTTCTGAGAATGCTTCTGCCTGGTTTATATGTGAAGATATTTCCTTTTCCACCATAGGCCTCAAGGCGCTCCAAATGAACACTTGCAGATTCTACAAAAAGAGTGTTTCATAACTGCTCTAGCAAAGGAAAGGTTCAACTCTGTGAGTTGAACACACACATCACAAAGCAGTTTCTGAGAATGCTTCTGTCCAGTTTTTATTGGAAGATATTCCCGCTTCTAACAAAGGCCTGAAAGAGCTCCAAATATCCACTTGTAGATGCTGCAAAAAGACTCTTTCCAAACTGCTCCATGAAAAGGAAGGTTCAACTCTGTGAGTTGAATGCACACATCATAAAGAAGTTTCAAAGAATGCTTCTGTCTAGGTTTTATGTGAAGATATTTCCTTTTCCACCATAGGCCTCAAAGCGCTCCAAATGAACACTTGCAGATTCTACAAAAAGAGTGTTTCAAAACTGCTCTTTCAAAAGAAGTGTTCAACTCTGTGAGTTGGATTCATACTTCACAAAGCAGTTTCACAGAACGCTTCTGTTTAGTATTTATGGGAAGATATTCCCGTTTCCAACGAAGGCCTGAAAGGACTCCAAATATCCACTTGCAGATTCTGCAAAAACACAGTTTCAAAACTGCTCTATCAAAAGGAAGGCTTATCTCTCCGAGTTGAATGCACACATCATAAAGAGGTTTCTGAGATTGCTTCTGCCTGGTTTATATGTGAAGATATTTCCTTTTCCACCATAGGCCTCAAAGCGCTCCAAATGAACACTTGCAGATTCTACAAAAAGAGTGTTTCAAAACAGCCCTTTCAAAGGAAGTGTTCAACTCTGTGAGTTGGATTCATACTACACAAAGCAGTTTCACAGAACGCTTCTGTTTAGTTTTTATGGGAAGATATTCCCGTTTACAACGAAGGCCTGAAAGGGCTCCAAATAACCACTTGCAGATTCTGCAGAAACACAGTTTCAAAACTGCTCTATCAAAAGGAAGGCTTATCTCTCCGAGCTGAATGCACACATCATAAAGAGGTTTCTGAGAATGCTTCTCCCTGGTTTATAAGTGAAGATATTTCCTTTTCCACCATAGGCCTCAAAGCGCTCCAAATGAACACTTGCAGATTCTACAAAAAGAGTGTTTCAAAACAGCTCTTTCAAAGGAAGTGTTCAACTCTGTGAGTTGGATTCATACTACACAAAGCAGTTTCACAGAACGCTTCTCTTTAGTTTTTATGGGAAGATATTCCCGTTTCCAACGAAGGCCTGAAAGGGCTCCAAATATCCACTTGCAGATTCTGCAAAAATAGAGTTTCAAAACTGCTCTGTTAAAAGGAAGGCTTATCTCTCTGAGTTGAATGCAGACATCATAAAGAGGTTTCTGAGAATGCTTCTGCCTGGTTTATATGTGAAGATATTTCCTTTTCCACCATAGTCCTCAAGGCGCTCCAAATGAACACTTGCAGATTCTACAAAAAGAGTGTTTCATAACTGCTCTAGCAGAGGAAAGGTTCAACTCTGTGAGTTGAACACACACATCACAAAGCAGTTTGTGAGAATGCTTCTGTCCAGTTTTTATTGGAAGATATTCCCGCTTCTAACAAAGGCCTGAAAGAGCTCCAAATATCCACTTGCAGATGCTGCAAAAAGACTCTTTCCAAACTGCTCCATGAAAAGGAAGGTTCAACTCTGTGAGATGAATGCACACATCATAAAGAAGTTTCAAAGAATGCTTCTGTCTAGGTTTTATGTGAAGATATTTCCTTTTCCACCATAGGCCTCAAAGCGCTCCAAATGAACACTTGCAGATTCTACAAAAAGAGTGTTTCAAAACTGCTTTTTCAAAAGAAGTGTTCAACTCTGTGAGTTGGATTCATACTTCACAAAGCAGTTTCACAGAACGCTTCTGTTTAGTATTTATGGGAAGATATTCCCGTTTCCAACGAAGGCCTGAAAGGACTCCAAATATCCACTTGCAGATTCTGCAAAAACACAGTTTCAAAACTGCTCTATCAAAAGGAAGGCTTATCTCTCCGAGTTGAATGCACACATCATAAAGAGGTTTCTGAGAATGCTTCTGCCTGGTTTATAAGTGAAGATATTTCCTTTTCCACCATAGGCCTCAAAGCGCTCCAAATGAACACTAGCAGATTCTACAAAAAGAGTGTTTCAAAACAGCTCTTTCAAAGGAAGTGTTCAACTCTGTGAGTTGGATTCATACTACACAAAGCAGTTTCACAGAACGCTTCTGTTTAGTTTTTATGGGAAGATATTCCCGTTTCCAACAAAGGCCTGAAAGGGCTCCAAATATCCACTTGCAAATTCTGCAAAAATAGAGTTTCAAAGCTGCTCTATCAAAAGGAAGGCTTATCTCTCCGAGCTGAATGCACACATCATAAAGAGGTTTCTGAGAATGCTTCTCCCTGGTTTATAAGTGAAGATATTTCCTTTTCCACCATAGGCCTCAAAGCGCTCCAAATGAACACTTGCAGATTCTACAAAAAGAGTGTTTCAAAACAGCTCTTTCAAAGGAAGTGTTCAACTCTGTGAGTTGGATTCATACTACACAAAGCAGTTTCACAGAACGCTTCTCTTTAGTTTTTATGGGAAGATATTCCCGTTTCCAACGAAGGCCTGAAAGGGCTCCAAATATCCACTTGCAGATTCTGCAAAAATAGAGTTTCAAAACTGCTCTGTTAAAAGGAAGGCTTATCTCTCTGAGTTGAATGCAGACATCATAAAGAGGTTTCTGAGAATGCTTCTGCCTGGTTTATATGTGAAGATATTTCCTTTTCCACCATAGTCCTCAAGGCGCTCCAAATGAACACTTGCAGATTCTACAAAAAGAGTGTTTCATAACTGCTCTAGCAGAGGAAAGGTTCAACTCTGTGAGTTGAACACAGACATCACAAAGCAGTTTCTGAGAATGCTTCTGTCCAGTTTTTATTGGAAGATATTCCCGCTTCTAACAAAGGCCTGAAAGAGCTCCAAATATCCACTTGTAGATGCTGCAAAAAGACTCTTTCCAAACTGCTCCATGAAAAGGAAGGTTCAACTCTGTGAGTTGAATGCACACATCATAAAGAAGTTTCAAAGAATGCTTCTGTCTAGGTTTTATGTGAAGATATTTCCTTTTCCACCATAGGCCTCAAAGTGCTCCAAATGAACACTTGCAGATTCTACAAAAAGAGTGTTTCAAAACTGCTCTTTCAAAAGAAGTGTTTAACTCTGTGAGTTGGATTCATACTTCACAAAGCAGTTTCACAGAACGCTTCTGTTTAGTATTTATGGGAAGATATTCCCGTTTCCAACGAAGGCCTGAAAGGACTCCAAATATCCACTTGCAGATTCTGCAAAAACACAGTTTCAAAACTGCTCTATCAAAAGGAAGGCTTATCTCTCCGAGTTGAATGCACACATCATAAAGAGTTTTCTGAGAATGCTTCTGCCTGGTTTATAAGTGAAGATATTTCCTTTTCCACCATAGGCCTCAAAGCGCTCCAAATGAACACTTGCAGATTCTACAAAAAGAGTGTTTCAAAACAGCCCTTTCAAAGGAAGTGTTCAACTCTGTGAGTTGGATTCATACTACACAAAGCAGTTTCACAGAACGCTTCTGTTTAGTTTTTATGGGAAGATATTCCCGTTTCCAACGAAGGCCTGAAAGGGCTCCAAATAACCACTTGCAGATTCTGCAGAAACACAGTTTCAAAACTGCTCTATCAAAAGGAAGGCTTATCTCTCCGAGCTGAATGCACACATCATAAAGAGGTTTCTGAGAATGCTTCTCCCTGGTTTATAAGTGAAGATATTTCCTTTTCCACCATAGGCCTCAAAGCGCTCCAAATGAACACTTGTAGATTCTACAAAAAGAGTGTTTCAAAACAGCTCTTTCAAAGGAAGTGTTCAACTCTGTGAGTTGGATTCATACTACACAAAGCAGTTTCACAGAACGCTTCTCTTTAGTTTTTATGGGAAGATATTCCCGTTTCCAACGAAGGCCTGAAAGGGCTCCAAGTATCCACTTGCAGATTCTGAAAAAATAGAGTTTCAAAACTGCTCTGTTAAAAGGAAGGCTTATCTCTCTGAGTTGAATGCAGACATCATAAAGAGGTTTCTGAGAATGCTTCTGCCTGGTTTATATGTGAAGATATTTCCTTTTCCACCATAGGCCTCAAAGCGCTCCAAATGAACACTTGCAGATTCTACAAAAGGAGTGTTTCATAACTGCTCTAGCAAAGGAAAGGTTCAACTCTGTGAGTTGAACACACACATCACAAAGCAGTTTGTGAGAATGCTTCTGTCCAGTTTTTATTGGAAGATATTCCCGCTTCTAACAAAGGCCTGAAAGAGCTCCAAATATCCACTTGCAGATGCTGCAAAAAGACTCTTTCCAAACTGCTCCATGAAAAGGAAGGTTCAACTCTGTGAGATGAATGCACACATCATAAAGAAGTTTCAAAGAATGCTTCTGTCTAGGTTTTATGTGAAGATATTTCCTTTTCCACCATAGGCCTCAAAGCGCTCCAAATGAACACTTGCAGATTCTACAAAAAGAGTATTTCAAAACTGCTTTTTCAAAAGAAGTGTTCAACTCTGTGAGTTGGATTCATACTTCACAAACCAGTTTCACAGAACGCTTCTGTTTAGTATTTATGGGAAGATATTCCCGTTTCCAACGAAGGCCTGAAAGGACTCCAAATATCCACTTGCAGATTCTGCAAAAACACAGTTTCAAAACTGCTCTATCAAAAGGAAGGCTTATCTCTCCGAGTTGAATGCACACATCATAAAGAGGTTTCTGAGAATGCTTCTGCCTGGTTTATAAGTGAAGATATTTCCTTTTCCACCATAGGCCTCAAAGCGCTCCAAATGAACACTTGCAGATTCTACAAAAAGAGTGTTTCAAAACAGCTCTTTCAAAGGAAGTGTTCAACTCTGTGAGTTGGATTCATACTACACAAAGCAGTTTCACAGAACGCTTCTGTTTAGTTTTTATGGGAAGATATTCCCGTTTCCAACGAAGGCCTGAAAGGGCTCCAAATATCCACTTGCAAATTCTGCAAAAATAGAGTTTCAAAGCTGCTCTGTCAAAAGGAAGGCTTATCTCTCTGAGTTGAATGCAGACATCATAAAGAGGTTTCTGAGAATGCTTCTGCCTGGTTTATATGTGAAGATATTTCCTTTTCCACCATAGGCCTCAAGGCGCTTCAAATGAACACTTGCAGATTCTACAAAAAGAGTGTTTCATAACTGCTCTAGCAAACGAAAGGTTCAACTCTGTGAGTTGAACACACACATCACAAAGCAGTTTCTGAGAATGCTTCTGTCCAGTTTTTATTGGAAGATATTCCCGCTTCTAACAAAGGCCTGAAAGAGCTCCAAATATCCACTTGTAGATGCTGCAAAAAGACTCTTTCCAAACTGCTCCATGAAAAGGAAGGTTCAACTCTGTGAGTTGAATGCACACATCATAAAGAAGTTTCAAAGAATGCTTCTGTCTAGGTTTTATGTGAAGATATTTCCTTTTCCACCATAGGCCTCAAAGCGCTCCAAATGAACACTTGCAGATTCTACAAAAAGAGTGTTTCAAAACTGCTCTTTCAAAAGAAGTGTTCAACTCTGTGAGTTGGATTCATACTTCACAAAGCAGTTTCACAGAACGCTTCTGTTTAGTTTTTAGGGGAAGATATTCCCGTTTCCAACGAAGGCCTGAAAGGGCTCCAAATAACCACTTGCAGATTCTGCAGAAACACAGTTTCAAAACTGCTCTATCAAAAGGAAGGCTTATCTCTCCGAGCTGAATGCACACATCATAAAGAGGTTTCTGAGAATGCTTCTCCCTGGTTTATAAGTGAAGATATTTCCTTTTCCACTGTAGGCCTCAAAGCGCTCCAAATGAACACTTGCAGATTCTACAAAAAGAGTGTTTCAAAACAGCTCTTTCAAAGGAAGTGTTCAACTCTGTGAGTTGGATTCATACTACACAAAGCAGTTTCACAGAACGCTTCTCTTTAGTTTTTATGGGAAGATATTCCCGTTTCCAACGAAGGCCTGAAAGGGCTCCAAATATCCACTTGCAGATTCTGCAAAAATAGAGTTTCAAAACTGCTCTGTTAAAAGGAAGGCTTATCTCTCTGAGTTGAATGCAGACATCATAAAGAGGTTTCTGAGAATGCTTCTGCCTGGTTTATATGTGAAGATATTTCCTTTTCCACCATAGGCCTCAAAGCGCTCCAAATGAACACTTGCAGATTCTACAAAAGGAGTGTTTCATAACTGCTCTAGCAAAGGAAAGGTTCAACTCTGTGAGTTGAACACACACATCACAAAGCAGTTTCTGAGAATGCTTCTGTCCAGTTTTTATTGGAAGATATTCCCGCTTCTAACAAAGGCCTGAAAGAGCTCCAAATATCCACTTGCAGATGCTGCAAAAAGACTCTTTCCAAACTGCTCCATGAAAAGGAAGGTTCAACTCTGTGAGATGAATGCACACATCTTAAAGAAGTTTCAAAGAATGCTTCTGTCTAGGTTTTATGTGAAGATATTTCCTTTTCCACCATAGGCCTCAAAGCGCTCCAAATGAACACCTGCAGATTCTACAAAAAGAGTGTTTCAAAACTGCTCTTTCAAAAGAAGTGTTCAACTCTGTGAGTTGGATTCATACTTCACAAAGCAGTTTCACAGAACGCTTCTGTTTAGAATTTATGGGAAGATATTCCCGTTTCCAACGAAGGCCTGAAAGGACTCCAAATATCCACTTGCAGATTCTGAAAAAACACAGTTTCAAAACTGCTCTATCAAAAGGAAGGCTTATCTCTCCGAGTTGAATGCACACATCATAAAGAGGTTTCTGAGAATGCTTCTGCCTGGTTTATAAGTGAAGATATTTCCTTTTCCACCATAGGCCTCAAAGCGCTCCAAATGAACACTTGCAGATTCTACAAAAAGAGTGTTTCAAAACAGCTCTTTCAAAGGAAGTGTTCAACTCTGTGAGTTGGATTCATACTACACAAAGCAGTTTCACAGAACGCTTCTGTTTAGTTTTTATGGGAAGATATTCCCGTTTCCAACGAAGGCCTGAAAGGGCTCCAAATATCCACTTGCAAATTCTGCAAAAATAGAGTTTCAAAACTGCTCTGTCAAAAGGAAGGCTTATCTCTCTGAGTTTAATGCAGACATCATAAAGAGGTTTCTGAGAATGCTTCTGCCTGGTTTATATGTGAAGATATTTCCTTTTCCACCATAGGCCTCAAGGCGCTCCAAATGAACACTTGCAGATTCTACAAAAAGAGTGTTTCATAACTGCTCTAGCAAAGGAAAGGTTCAACTCTGTGAGTTGAACACACACATCACAAAGCAGTTTCTGAGAATGCTTCTGTCCAGTTTTTATTGGAAGATATTCCCGCTTCTAACAAAGGCCTGAAAGAGCTCCAAATATCCACTTGTAGATGCTGCAAAAAGACTCTTTCCAAACTGCTCCATGAAAAGGAAGGTTCAACTCTGTGAGTTGAATGCACACATCATAAAGAAGTTTCAAAGAATGCTTCTGTCTAGGTTTTATGTGAAGATATTTCCTTTTCCACCATAGGCCTCAAAGCGCTCCAAATGAACACTTGCAGATTCTACAAAAAGAGTGTTTCAAAACTGCTCTTTCAAAAGAAGTGTTCAACTCTGTGAGTTGGATTCACACTTCACAAAGCAGTTTCACAGAACGCTTCTGTTTAGTTTTTATGGGAAGATATTCCCGTTTCCAACGAAGGCCTGAAAGGGCTCCAAATAATCACTTGCAGATTCTGCAGAAACACAGTTTCAAAACTGCTCTATCAAAAGGAAGGCTTATCTCTCCGAGCTGAATGCACACATCATAAAGTGGTTTCTGAGAATGCTTCTCGCTGGTTTATAAGTGAAGATATTTCCTTTTCCACTATAGGCCTCAAAGCGCTCCAAATGAACACTTGCAGATTCTACAAAAAGAGTGTTTCAAAACAGATCTTTCAAAGGAAGTGTTCAACTCTGTGAGTTGGATTCATACTACACAAAGCAGTTTCACAGAACGCTTCTCTTTAGTTTTTATGGGAAGATATTCCCGTTTCCAACGAAGGCCTGAAAGGGCTCCAAATATCCACTTGCAGATTCTGCAAAAATAGAGTTTCAAAACTGCTCTGTTAAAAGGAAGGCTTATCTCTCTGAGTTGAATGCAGACATCATAAAGAGGTTTCTGAGAATGCTTCTGCCTGGTTTATATGTGAAGATATTTCCTTTTCCACCATAGGCCTCAAAGCGCTCCAAATGAACACTTGCAGATTCTACAAAAGGAGTGTTTCATAACTGCTCTAGCAAAGGAAAGGTTCAACTCTGTGAGTTGAACACACACATCACAAAGCAGTTTCTGAGAATGCTTCTGTCCAGTTTTTATTGGAAGATATTCCCGCTTCTAACAAAGGCCTGAAAGAGCTCCAAATATCCACTTGCAGATGCTGCAAAAAGACTCTTTCCAAACTGCTCCATGAAAAGGAAGGTTCAACTCTGTGAGATGAATGCACACATCATAAAGAAGTTTCAAAGAATGCTTCTGTCTAGGTTTTATGTGAAGATATTTCCTTTTCCACCATAGGCCTCAAAGCGCTCCAAATGAACACTTGCAGATTCTACAAAAAGAGTGTTTCAAAACTGCTCTTTCAAAAGAAGTGTTCAACTCTGTGAGTTGGATTCATACTTCACAAAGCAGTTTCACAAAACGCTTCTGTTTAGTATTTATGGGAAGATATTCCCGTTTCCAACGAAGGCCTGAAAGGACTCCAAATATCCACTTGCAGATTCTGCAAAAACACAGTTTCAAAACTGCTCTATCAAAAGGAAGGCTTATCTCTCCGAGTTGAATGCACACATCATAAAGAGGTTTCTGAGAATGCTTCTGCCTGGTTTATAAGTGAAGATATTTCCTTTTCCAACATAGGCCTCAAAGCGCTCCAAATGAACACTTGCAGATTCTACAAAAAGAGTGTTTCAAAACAGCTCTTTCAAAGGAAGTGTTCAACTCTGTGAGTTGGATTCATACTACACAAAGCAGTTTCACGGAACGCTTCTGTTTAGTTTTTATGGGAAGATATTCCCGTTTCCAACGAAGGCCTGAAAGGGCTCCAAATATCCACTTGCAAATTCTGCAAAAATAGAGTTTCAAAACTGCTCTATCAAAAGGAAGGCTTATCTCTCTGAGTTGAATGCAGACATCATAAAGAGGTTTCTGAGAATGCTTCTGCCTGGTTTATATGTGAAGATATTTCCTTTTCCACCATAGGCCTCAAGGCGCTCCAAATGAACACTAGCAGATTCTACAAAAAGAGTGTTTCATAACTGCTCTAGCAAAGGAAATGTTCAACTCTGTGAGTTGAACACACACATCACAAAGCAGTTTCTGAGAATGCTTCTGTCCAGTTTTTATGGGAAGATATTCCCGCTTCTAACAAAGGCCTGAAAGAGCTCCAAATATCCACTTGTAGATGCTGCAAAAAGACTCTTTCCAAACTGCTCCATGAAAAGGAAGGTTCAACTCTGTGAGTTGAATGCACACATCATAAAGAAGTTTGAAAGAATGCTTCTGTCTAGGTTTTATGTGAAGATATTTCCTTTTCCACCATAGGCCTCAAAGAGCTCCAAATGAACACTTGCAGATTCTACAAAAAGAGTGTTTCAAAACTGCTCTTTCAAAAGAAGTGTTCAACTCTGTGAGTTGGATTCATACTCCACAAAGCAGTTTCACAGAACGCTTCTGTTTAGTCTTTATGGGAAGATATTCCCGTTTCCAACGAAGGCCTGAAAGGGCTCCAAATAACCACTTGCAGATTCTGCAGAAACACAGTTTCAAAACTGCTCTATCAAAAGGAAGGCTTATCTCTCCGAGCTGAATGCACACATCATAAAGAGGTTTCTGAGAATGCTTCTCCCTGGTTTATAAGTGAAGATATTTCCTTTTCCACTATAGGTCTCAAAGCGCTCCAAATGACCACTTGCAGATTCTACAAAAAGAGTGTTTCAAAACAGCTCTTTCAAAGGAAGTGTTCAACTCTGTGAGTTGGATTCATACTACACAAAGCAGTTTCACAGAACGCTTCTGTTTAGTTTTTATGGGAAGATATTCCCGTTTCCAACGAAGGCCTGAAAGGGCTCCAAATATCCACTTGCAGATTCTGCAAAAATAGAGTTTCAAAACTGCTCTGTTAAAAGGAAGGCTTATCTCTCTGAGTTGAATGCAGACATCATAAAGAGGTTTCTGAGAATGCTTCTGCCTGGTTTATATGTGAAGATATTTCCTTTTCCACCATAGGCCTCAAAGTGCTCCAAATGAACACTTGCAGATTCTACAAAAGGAGTGTTTCATAACTACTCTAGCAAAGGAAAGGTTCAACTCTGTGAGTTGAACACACACATCACAAAGCAGTTTCTGAGAATGCTTCTGTCCAGTTTTTATTGGAAGATATTCCCGCTTCTAACAAAGGCCTGAAAGAGCTCCAAATATCCACTTGCAGATGCTGCAAAAAGACTCTTTCCAAACTGCTCCATGAAAAGGAAGGTTCAACTCTGTGAGTTGAATGCACACATCATAAAGAAGTTTCAAAGAATGCTTCTGTCTAGGTTTTATGTGAAGATATTTCCTTTTCCACCATAGGCCTCAAAGCGCTCCAAATGAACACTTGCAGATTCTACAAAAAGAGTGTTTCAAAACTGCTCTTTCAAAAGAAGTGTTCAACTCTGTGAGTTGGATTCATACTTCACAAAGCAGTTTCACAGAACGCTTCTGTTTAGTATTCATGGGAAGATATTCCCGTTTCCAACGAAGGCCTGAAAGGACTCCAAATATCCACTTGCAGATTCTGCAGAAACACAGTTTCAAAACTGCTCTATCAAAAGGAAGGCTTATCTCTCCGAGCTGAATGCACACATCATAAAGAGGTTTCTGAGAATGCTTCTCCCTGGTTTATAAGTGAAGATATTTCCTTTTCAACTATAGGCCTCAAAGCGCTCCAAATGAACACTTGCAGATTCTACAAAAAGAGTGTTTCAAAACAGCTCTTTCAAAGGAAGTGTTCAACTCTGTGAGTTGGATTCATACTACACAAAGCAGTTTCACAGAACGCTTCTCTTTAGTTTTTATGGGAAGATATTCCCGTTTCCAACGAAGGCCTGAAAGGGCTCCAAATATCCACTTGCAGATTCTGCAAAAATAGAGTTTCAAAACTGCTCTGTTAAAAGGAAGGCTTATCTCTCTGAGTTGAATGCAGACATCATAAAGAGGTTTCTGAGAATGCTTCTGCCTGGTTTATATGTGAAGATATTTCCTTTTCCACCATAGGCCTCAAAGCGCTCCAAATGAACACTTGCAGATTCTACAAAAGGAGTGTTTCATAACTGCTCTAGCAAAGGAAAGGTTCAACTCTGTGAGTTGAACACACACATCACAAAGCAGTTTCTGAGAATGCTTCTGTCCAGTTTTTATTGGAAGATATTCCCGCTTCTAACAAAGGCCTGAAAGAGCTCCAAATATCCACTTGCAGATGCTGCAAAAAGACTCTTTCCAAACTGCTCCATGAAAAGGAAGGTTCAACTCTGTGAGATGAATGCACACATCATAAAGAAGTTTCAAAGAATGCTTCTGTCTAGGTTTTATGTGAAGATATTTCCTTTTCCACCATAGGCCTCAAAGCGCTCCAAATGAACACTTGCAGATTCTACAAAAAGAGTGTTTCAAAACTGCTCTTTCAAAAGAAGTGTTCAACTCTGTGAGTTGGATTCATACTTCACAAAGCAGTTTCACAGAACGCTTCTGTTTAGTTTTTATGGGAAGATATTCCCGTTTCCAACGAAGGCCTGAAAGGACTCCAAATATCCACTTGCAGATTCTGCAGAAACACAGTTTCAAAACTGCTCTATCAAAAGGAAGGCTTATCTCTCCGAGTTGAATGCACACATCATAAAGAGGTTTCTGAGAATGCTTCTGCCTGGTTTATAAGTGAAGATATTTCCTTTTCCACCATAGGCCTCAAAGCGCTCCAAATGAACACTTGCAGATTCTACAAAAAGAGTGTTTCAAAACAGCTCTTTCAAAGGAAGTGTTCAACTCTGTGAGTTGGATTCATACTACACAAAGCAGTTTCACAGAACGCTTCTGTTTAGTTTTTATGGGAAGATATTCCCGTTTCCAACGAAGGCCTGAAAGGGCTCCAAATATCCACTTGCAAATTCTGCAAAAATAGAGTTTCAAAACTGCTCTGTCAAAAGGAAGGCTTATCTCTCTGAGTTGAATGCAGACATCATAAAGAGGTTTCTGAGAATGCTTCTGCCTGGTTTATATGTGAAGATATTTCCTTTTCCACCATAGGCCTCAAGGCGCTCCAAATGAACACTTGCAGATTCTACAAAAAGAGTGTTTCATAACTGCTCTAGCAAAGGAAAGGTTCAACTCTGTGAGTTGAACACACACATCACAAAGCAGTTTCTGAGAATGCTTCTGTCCAGTTTTTATTGGAAGATATTCCCGCTTCTAACAAAGGCCTGAAAGAGCTCCAAATATCCACTTGTAGATGCTGCAAAAAGACTCTTTCCAAACTGCTCCATGAAAAGGAAGGTTCAACTCTGTGAGTTGAATGCACACATCATAAAGAAGTTTCAAAGAATGCTTCTGTCTAGGTTTTATGTGAAGATATTTCCTTTTCCACCATAGGCCTCAAAGCGCTCCAAATGAACACTTGCAGATTCTACAAAAAGAGTGTTTCAAAACTGCTCTTTCAAAAGAAGTGTTCACCTCTGTGAGTTGGATTCATACTTCACAAAGCAGTTTCACAAAACGCTTCTGTTTAGTATTTATGGGAAGATATTCCCGTTTCCAACGAAGGCCTGAAAGGACTCCAAATATCCACTTGCAGATTCTGCAAAAACACAGTTTCAAAACTGCTCTATCAAAAGGAAGGCTTATCTCTCCGAGTTGAATGCACACATCATAAAGAGGTTTCTGAGAATGCTTCTGCCTGGTTTATAAGTGAAGATATTTCCTTTTCCACCATAGGCCTCAAAGCGCTCCAAATGAACACTTGCAGATTCTACAAAAAGAGTGTTTCAAAACAGCTCTTTCAAAGGAAGTGTTCAACTCTGTGAGTTGGATTCATACTACACAAAGCAGTTTCACAGAACGCTTCTGTTTAGTTTTTATGGGAAGATATTCCCGATTCCAACGAAGGCCTGAAAGGGCTCCAAATATCCACTTGCAAATTCTGCAAAAATAGAGTTTCAAAACTGCTCTATCAAAAGGAAGGCTTATCTCTCTGAGTTGAATGCAGACATCATAAAGAGGTTTCTGAGAATGCTTCTGCCTGGTTTATATGTGAAGATATTTCCTTTTCCACCATAGGCCTCAAGGCGCTCCAAATGAACACTAGCAGATTCTACAAAAAGAGTGTTTCATAACTGCTCTAGCAAAGGAAATGTTCAACTCTGTGAGTTGAACACACACATCACAAAGCAGTTTCTGAGAATGCTTCTGTCCAGTTTTTATGGGAAGATATTCCCGCTTCTAACAAAGGCCTGAAAGAGCTCCAAATATCCACTTGTAGATGCTGCAAAAAGACTCTTTCCAAACTGCTCCATGAAAAGGAAGGTTCAACTCTGTGAGTTGAATGCACACATCATAAAGAAGTTTGAAAGAATGCTTCTGTCTAGGTTTTATGTGAAGATATTTCCTTTTCCACCATAGGCCTCAAAGAGCTCCAAATGAACACTTGCAGATTCTACAAAAAGAGTGTTTCAAAACTGCTCTTTCAAAAGAAGTGTTCAACTCTGTGAGTTGGATTCATACTCCACAAAGCAGTTTCACAGAACGCTTCTGTTTAGTTTTTATGGGAAGATATTCCCGTTTCCAACGAAGGCCTGAAAGGGCTCCAAATAACCACTTGCAGATTCTGCAGAAACACAGTTTCAAAACTGCTCTATCAAAAGGAAGGCTTATCTCTCCGAGCTGAATGCACACATCATAAAGAGGTTTCTGAGAATGCTTCTCCCTGGTTTATAAGTGAAGATATTTCCTTTTCCACTATAGGTCTCAAAGCGCTCCAAATGAACACTTGCAGATTCTACAAAAAGAGTGTTTCAAAACAGCTCTTTCAAAGGAAGTGTTCAACTCTGTGAGTTGGATTCATACTACACAAAGCAGTTTCACAGAACGCTTCTCTTTAGTTTTTATGGGAAGATACTCCCGTTTCCAACGAAGGCCTGAAAGGGCTCCAAATATCCACTTGCAGATTCTGCAAAAACACAGTTTCAAAACTGCTTTATCAAAAGGAAGGCTTATCTCTCCGAGTTGAATGCACACATCATAAAGAGGTTTCTGAGAATGCTTCTGCCTGGTTTATAAGTGAAGATATTTCCTTTTCCACCATAGGCCTCAAGGCGCTCCAAATGAACACTTGCAGATTCTACAAAAGGAGTGTTTCATAACTACTCTAGCAAAGGAAAGGTTCAACTCTGTGAGTTGAACACACACATCACAAAGCAGTTTCTGAGAATGCTTCTGTCCAGTTTTTATTGGAAGATATTCCCGCTTCTAACAAAGGCCTGAAAGAGCTCCAAATATCCACTTGCAGATGCTGCAAAAAGACTCTTTCCAAACTGCTCCATGAAAAGGAAGGTTCAACTCTGTGAGTTGAATGCACACATCATAAAGAAGTTTCAAAGAATGCTTCTGTCTAGGTTTTATGTGAAGATATTTCCTTTTCCACCATAGGCCTCAAAGCGCTCCAAATGAACACTTGCAGATTCTACAAAAAGAGTGTTTCAAAACTGCTCTTTCAAAAGAAGTGTTCAACTCTGTGAGTTGGATTCATACTTCAAAAAGCAGTTTCACAGAACGCTTCTGTTTAGTATTTATGGGAAGATATTCCCGTTTCCAACGAAGGCCTGAAAGGACTCCAAATATCCACTTGCAGATTCTGCAGAAACACAGTTTCAAAACTGCTCTATCAAAAGGAAGGCTTATCTCTCCGAGCTGAATGCACACATCATAAAGAGGTTTCTGAGAATGCTTCTCCCTGGTTTATAAGTGAAGATATTTCCTTTTCAACTATAGGCCTCAAAGCGCTCCAAATGAACACTTGCAGATTCTACAAAAAGAGTGTTTCAAAACAGCTCTTTCAAAGGAAGTGTTCAACTCTGTGAGTTGGATTCATACTACACAAAGCAGTTTCACAGAACGCTTCTCTTTAGTTTTTATGGGAAGACATTCCCGTTTCCAACGAAGGCCTGAAAGGGCTCCAAATATCCACTTGCAGATTCTGCAAAAATAGAGTTTCAAAGCTGCTCTGTTAAAAGGAAGGCTTATCTCTCTGAGTTGAATGCAGACATCATAAAGAGGTTTCTGAGAATGCTTCTGCCTGGTTTATATGTGAAGATATTTCCTTTTCCACCATAGGCCTCAAAGCGCTCCAAATGAACACTTGCAGATTCTACAAAAGGAGTGTTTCATAACTGCTCTAGCAAAGGAAAGGTTCAACTCTGTGAGTTGAACACACACATCACAAAGCAGTTTCTGAGAATGCTTCTGTCCAGTTTTTATTGGAAGATATTCCCGCTTCTAACAAAGGCCTGAAAGAGCTCCAATTATCCACTTGCAGATGCTGTAAAAAGACTCTTTCCAAACTGCTCCATGAAAAGGAAGGTTCAACTCTGTGAGATGAATGCACACATCATAAAGAAGTTTCAAAGAATGCTTCTGTCTAGGTTTTATGTGAAGATATTTCCTTTTCCACCATAGGCCTCAAAGCGCTCCAAATGAACACTTGCAGATTCTACAAAAAGAGTGTTTCTAAACTGCTCTTTCAAAAGAAGTGTTCAACTCTGTGAGTTGGATTCATACTTCACAAAGCAGTTTCACAAAACGCTTCTGTTTAGTATTTATGGGAAGATATTCCCGTTTCCAACGAAGGCCTGAAAGGACTCCAAATATCCACTTGCAGATTCTGCAAAAACACAGTTTCAAAACTGCTCTATCAAAAGGAAGGCTTATCTCTCCGAGTTGAATGCACACATCATAAAGAGGTTTCTGAGAATGCTTCTGCCTGGTTTATAAGTGAAGATATTTCCTTTTCCACCATAGGCCTCAAAGCGCTCCAAATGAACACTTGCAGATTCTACAAAAAGAGTGTTTCAAAACAGCTCTTTCAAAGGAAGTGTTCAACTCTGTGAGTTGGATTCATACTACACAAAGCAGTTTCACAGAACGCTTCTGTTTAGTTTTTATGGGAAGATATTCCCGTTTCCAACGAAGGCCTGAAAGGGCTCCAAATATCCACTTGCAAATTCTGCAAAAATAGAGTTTCAAAACTGCTCTATCAAAAGGAAGGCTTATCTCTCTGAGTTGAATGCAGACATCATAAAGAGGTTTCTGAGAATGCTTCTGCCTGGTTTATAAGTGAAGATATTTCCTTTTCCACCATAGGCCTCAAGGCGCTCCAAATGAACACTAGCAGATTCTACAAAAAGAGTGTTTCATAACTGCTCTAGCAAAGGAAAGGTTCAACTCTGTGAGTTGAACACACACATCACAAAGCAGTTTCTGAGAATGCTTCTGTCCAGTTTTTATTGGAAGATATTCCCGCTTCTAACAAAGGCCTGAAACAGCTCCAAATATCCACTTGTAGATGCTGCAAAAAGACTCTTTCCAAACTGCTCCATGAAAAGGAAGGTTCAACTCTGTGAGTTGAATGCACACATCATAAAGAAGTTTCAAAGAATGCTTCTGTCTAGGTTTTATGTGAAGATATTTCCTTTTCCACCATAGGCCTCAAAGCGCTCCAAATGAACACTTGCAGATTCTACAAAAAGAGTGTTTCAAAACTGCTCTTTCAAAAGAAGTGTTCAACTCTGTGAGTTGTATTCATACTTCACAAAGCAGTTTCACAGAACGCTTCTGTTTAGTTTTTATGGGAAGATATTCCCGTTTCCAACGAAGGCCTGAAAGGGCTCCAAATAACCACTTGCAGATTCTGCAGAAACACAGTTTCAAAACTGCTCTATCAAAAGGAAGGCTTATCTCTCCGAGCTGAATGCACACATCATAAAGAGGTTTCTGAGAATGCTTCTCCCTGGTTTATAAGTGAAGATATTTCCTTTTCCACTATAGGCCTCAAAGCGCTCCAAATGAACACTTGCAGATTCTACAAAAAGAGTGTTTCAAAACAGCTCTTTCAAAGGAAGTGTTCAACTCTGTGGGTTGGATTCATACTACACAAAGCAGTTTCACAGAACGCTTCTCTTTAGTTTTTATGGGAAGATATTCCCGTTTCCAACGAAGGCCTGAAAGGGCTCCAAATATCCACTTGCAGATTCTGCAAAAATAGAGTTTCAAAACTGCTCTGTTAAAAGGAAGGCTTATCTCTCTGAGTTGAATGCAGACATCATAAAGAGGTTTCTGAGAATGCTTCTGCCTGGTTTATATGTGAAGATATTTCCTTTTCCACCATAGGCCTCAAAGCGCTCCAAATGAACACTTGCAGATTCTACAAAAGCAGTGTTTCGTAACTACTCTAGCAAAGGAAAGGTTCAACTCTGTGAGTTGAACACACACATCACAAAGCAGTTTCTGAGAATGCTTCTGTCCAGTTTTTATTGGAAGATATTCCCGCTTCTAACAAAGGCCTGAAAGAGCTCCAAATATCCACTTGCAGATGCTGCAAAAAGACTCTTTCCAAACTGCTCCATGAAAAGGAAGGTTCAACTCTGTGAGTTGAATGCACACATCATAAAGAAGTTTCAAAGAATGCTTCTGTCTAGGTTTTATGTGAAGATATTTCCTTTTCCACCATAGGCCTCAAAGCACTCCAAATGAACACTTGCAGATTCTACAAAAAGAGTGTTTCAAAACTGCTCTTTCAAAAGAAGTGTTCAACTCTGTGAGTTGGATTCATACTTCACAAAGCAGTTTCACAGAACGCTTCTGTTTAGTATTTATGGGAAGATATTCCCGTTTCCAACGAAGGCCTGAAAGGACTCCAAATATCCACTTGCAGATTCTGCAAAAACACAGTTTCAAAACTGCTCTATCAAAAGGAAGGCTTATCTCTCCGAGTTGAATGCACACATCATAAAGAGGTTTCTGAGAATGCTTCTGCCTGGTTTATAAGTGAAGATATTTCCTTTTCCACCATAGGCCTCAAAGCGCTCCAAATGAACACTTGCAGATTCTACAAAAAGAGTGTTTCAAAACAGCTCTTTCAAAGGAAGTGTTCAACTCTGTGAGTTGGATTCATACTACACAAAGCAGTTTCACAGAACGCTTCTGTTTAGTTTTTATGGGAAGATATTCCCGTTTCCAACGAAGGCCTGAAAGGGCTCCAAATATCCACTTGCAAATTCTGCAAAAATAGAGTTTCAAAACTGCTCTGTCAAAAGGAAGGCTTATCTCTCTGAGTTGAATGCAGACATCATAAAGAGGTTTCTGAGAACGCTTCTGCCTGGTTTATATGTGAAGATATT
This sequence comes from Pongo pygmaeus, assembly GCF_028885625.2. Taxonomy (NCBI): domain Eukaryota; kingdom Metazoa; phylum Chordata; class Mammalia; order Primates; family Hominidae; genus Pongo; species Pongo pygmaeus. The sequence goes on from NC_085930.1 coordinate 26,549,588, forward strand.
TCCTTTTCCACCATAGGCCTCAAGGCGCTTCAAATGAACACTTGCAGATTCTACAAAAAGAGTGTTTCATAACTGCTCTAGCAAACGAAAGGTTCAACTCTGTGAGTTGAACACACACATCACAAAGCAGTTTCTGAGAATGCTTCTGTCCAGTTTTTATTGGAAGATATTCCCGCTTCTAACAAAGGCCTGAAAGAGCTCCAAATATCCACTTGTAGATGCTGCAAAAAGACTCTTTCCAAACTGCTCCATGAAAAGGAAGGTTCAACTCTGTGAGTTGAATGCACACATCATAAAGAAGTTTCAAAGAATGCTTCTGTCTAGGTTTTATGTGAAGATATTTCCTTTTCCACCATAGGCCTCAAAGCGCTCCAAATGAACACTTGCAGATTCTACAAAAAGAGTGTTTCAAAACTGCTCTTTCAAAAGAAGTGTTCAACTCTGTGAGTTGGATTCACACTTCACAAAGCAGTTTCACAGAACGCTTCTGTTTAGTTTTTATGGGAAGATATTCCCGTTTCCAACGAAGGCCTGAAAGGGCTCCAAATAATCACTTGCAGATTCTGCAGAAACACAGTTTCAAAACTGCTCTATCAAAAGGAAGGCTTATCTCTCCGAGCTGAATGCACACATCATAAAGTGGTTTCTGAGAATGCTTCTCGCTGGTTTATAAGTGAAGATATTTCCTTTTCCACTATAGGCCTCAAAGCGCTCCAAATGAACACTTGCAGATTCTACAAAAAGAGTGTTTCAAAACAGATCTTTCAAAGGAAGTGTTCAACTCTGTGAGTTGGATTCATACTACACAAAGCAGTTTCACAGAACGCTTCTCTTTAGTTTTTATGGGAAGATATTCCCGTTTCCAACGAAGGCCTGAAAGGGCTCCAAATATCCACTTGCAGATTCTGCAAAAATAGAGTTTCAAAACTGCTCTGTTAAAAGGAAAGCTTATCTCTCTGAGTTGAATGCAGACATCATAAAGAGGTTTCTGAGAATGCTTCTGCCTGGTTTATATGTGAAGATATTTCCTTTTCCACCATAGGCCTCAAGGCGCTCCAAATGAACACTTGCAGATTCTACAAAAGGAGTGTTTCATAACTGCTCTAGCAAAGGAAAGGTTCAACTCTGTGAGTTGAACACACACATCACAAAGCTGTTTCTGAGAATGCTTCTGTCCAGTTTTTATTGGAAGATATTCCCGCTTCTAACAAAGGCCTGAAAGAGCTCCAAATATCCACTTGCAGATGCTGCAAAAAGACTCTTTCCAAACTGCTCCATGAAAAGGAAGGTTCAACTCTGTGAGATGAATGCACACATCATAAAGAAGTTTCAAAGAATGCTTCTGTCTAGGTTTTATGTGAAGATATTTCCTTTTCCACCATAGGCCTCAAAGCGCTCCAAATGAACACTTGCAGATTCTACAAAAAGAGTGTTTCAAAACTGCTCTTTCAAAAGAAGTGTTCAACTCTGTGAGTTGGATTCATACTTCACAAAGCAGTTTCACAGAACGCTTCTGTTTAGTATTTATGGGAAGATATTCCCGTTTCCAACGAAGGCCTGAAAGGACTCCAAATATCCACTTGCAGATTCTGCAAAAACACAGTTTCAAAACTGCTCTATCAAAAGGAAGGCTTATCTCTCCGAGTTGAATGCACACATCATAAAGAGGTTTCTGAGAATGCTTCTGCCTGGTTTATAAGTGAAGATATTTCCTTTTCCACCATAGGCCTCAAAGCGCTCCAAATGAACACTTGCAGATTCTACAAAAAGAGTGTTTCAAAACAGCTCTTTCAAAGGAAGTGTTCAACTCTGTGAGTTGGATTCATACTACACAAAGCAGTTTCACAGAACGCTTCTGTTTAGTTTTTATGGGAAGATATTCCCGTTTCCAACGAAGGCCTGAAAGGGCTCCAAATATCCACTTGCAAATTCTGCAAAAATAGAGTTTCAAAACTGCTCTGTCAAAAGGAAGGCTTATCTCTCTGAGTTGAATGCAGACATCATAAAGAGGTTTCTGAGAATGCTTCTGCCTGGTTTATATGTGAAGATATTTCCTTTTCCACCATAGGCCTCAAAGCGCTCCAAATGAACACTTGCAGATTCTACAAAAAGAGTGTTTCATAACTGCTCTAGCAAAGGAAAGGTTCAACTCTGTGAGTTGAACACACACATCACAAAGCAGTTTCTGAGAATGCTTCTGTCCAGTTTTTATTGGAAGATATTCCCGCTTCTAACAAAGGCCTGAAAGAGCTCCAAATATCCACTTGTAGATGCTGCAAAAAGACTCTTTCCAAACTGCTCCATGAAAAGGAAGGTTCAACTCTGTGAGTTGAATGCACACATCATAAAGAAGTTTCAAAGAATGCTTCTGTCTAGGTTTTATGTGAAGATATTTCCTTTTCCACCATAGGCCTCAAAGCGCTCCAAATGAACACTTGCAGATTCTACAAAAAGAGTGTTTCAAAACTGCTCTTTCAAAAGAAGTGTTCAACTCTGTGAGGTGGATTCATACTTCACAAAGCAGTTTCACAGAACGCTTCTGTTTAGTTTTTATGGGAAGATATTCCCGTTTCCAATGAAGGCCTGAAAGGGCTCCAAATAACCACTTGCAGATTCTGCAGAAACACAGTTTCAAAACTGCTCTATCAAAAGGAAGGCTTATCTCTCCGAGTTGAATGCACACATCATAAAGAGGTTTCTGAGAATGCTTCTCCCTGGTTTATAAGTGAAGATATTTCCTTTTCCACTATAGGCCTCAAAGCGCTCCAAATGAACACTTGCAGATTCTACAAAAAGAGTGTTTCAAAACAGCTCTTTCAAAGGAAGTGTTCAACTCTGTGAGTTGGATTCATACTACACAAAGCAGTTTCACAGAACGCTTCTCTTTAGTTTTTATGGGAAGATATTCCCGTTTCCAACGAAGTCCTGAAAGGGCTCCAAATATCCACTTGCAGATTCTGCAAAAATAGAGTTTCAAAACTGCTCTGTTAAAAGGAAGGCTTATCTCTCTGAGTTGAATGCAGACATCATAAAGAGGTTTCTGAGAATGCTTCTGCCTGGTTTATATGTGAAGATATTTCCTTTTCCACCATAGGCCTCAAAGCGCTCCAAATGAACACTTGCAGATTCTACAAAAGGAGTGTTTCATAACTGCTCTAGCAAAGGAAAGGTTCAACTCTGTGAGTTGAACACACACATCACAAAGCAGTTTCTGAGAATGCTTCTGTCCAGTTTTTATTGGAAGATATTCCCGCTTCTAACAAAGGCCTGAAAGAGCTCCAAATATCCACTTGCAGATGCTGCAAAAAGACTCTTTCCAAACTGCTCCATGAAAAGGAAGGTTCAACTCTGTGAGATGAATGCACACATCATAAAGAAGTTTCAAAGAATGCTTCTGTCTAGGTTTTATGTGAAGATATTTCCTTTTCCACCATAGGCCTCAAAGCGCTCCAAATGAACACTTGCAGATTCTACAAAAAGAGTGTTTCAAAACTGCTCTTTCAAAAGAAGTGTTCAACTCTGTGAGTTGGATTCATACTTCACAAAGCAGTTTCACAGAACGCTTCTGTTTAGTATTTATGGGAAGATATTCCCGTTTCCAACGAAGGCCTGAAAGGACTCCAAATATCCACTTGCAGATTCTGCAAAAACACAGTTTCAAAACTGCTCTATCAAAAGGAAGACTTATCTCTCCGAGTTGAATGCACACATCATAAAGAGGTTTCTGAGAATGCTTCTGCCTGGTTTATAAGTGAAGATATTTCCTTTTCCACCATAGGCCTCAAAGCGCTCCAAATGAACACTTGCAGATTCTACAAAAAGAGTGTTTCAAAACAGCTCTTTCAAAGGAAGTGTTCAACTCTGTGAGTTGGATTCATACTACACAAAGCAGTTTCACAGAACGCTTCTGTTTAGTTTTTATGGGAAGATATTCCCGTTTCCAACGAAGGCCTGAAAGGGCTCCAAATATCCACTTGCAAATTCTGCAAAAATAGAGTTTCAAAACTGCTCTGTCAAAAGGAAGGCTTATCTCTCTGAGTTGAATGCAGACATCATAAAGAGGTTTCTGAGAATGCTTCTGCCTGGTTTATATGTGAAGATATTTCCTTTTCCACCATAGGCCTCAAGGCGCTCCAAATGAACACTTGCAGATTCTACAAAAAGAGTGTTTCATAACTGCTCTAGCAAAGGAAAGGTTCAACTCTGTGAGTTGAACACACACATCACAAAGCAGTTTCTGAGAATGCTTCTGTCCAGTTTTTATTGGAAGATATTCCCGCTTCTAACAAAGGCCTGAAAGAGCTCCAAATATCCACTTGTAGATGCTGCAAAAAGACACTTTCCAAACTGCTCCATGAAAAGGAAGGTTCAACTCTGTGAGTTGAATGCACACATCATAAAGAAGTTTCAAAGAATGCTTCTCTCTAGGTTTTATGTGAAGATATTTCCTTTTCCACCATAGACCTCAAAGCGCTCCAAATGAACACTTGCAGATTCTACAAAAAGAGTGTTTCAAAACTGCTCTTTCAAAAGAAGTGTTCAACTCTGTGAGTTGGATTCATACTTCACAAAGCAGTTTCACAGAACGCTTCTGTTTAGTTTTTATGGGAAGATATTCCCGTTTCCAACGAAGGCCTGAAAGGGCTCCAAATAACCACTTGCAGATTCTGCAGAAACACAGTTTCAAAACTGCTCTATCAAAAGGAAGGCTTATCTCTCCGAGCTGAATGCACACATCATAAAGAGGTTTCTGAGAATGCTTCTCCCTGGTTTATAAGTGAAGATATTTCCTTTTCCACTATAGGCCTCAAAGCGCTCCAAATGAACACTTGCAGATTCTACAAAAAGAGTGTTTCAAAACAGCTCTTTCAAAGGAAGTGTTCAACTCTGTGAGTTGGATTCATACTACACAAAGCAGTTTCACAGAACGCTTCTCTTTAGTTTTTATGGGAAGATATTCCCGTTTCCAACGAAGGCCTGAAAGGGCTCCAAATATCCACTTGCAGATTCTGCAAAAATAGAGTTTCAAAACTGCTCTGTTAAAAGGAAGGCTTATCTCTCTGAGTTGAATGCAGACATCATAAAGAGGTTTCTGAGAATGCTTCTGCCTGGTTGATATGTGAAGATATTTCCTTTTCCACCATAGGCCTCAAAGCGCTCCAAATGAACACTTGCAGATTCTACAAAAGGAGTGTTTCATAACTGCTCTAGCAAAGGAAAGGTTCAACTCTGTGAGTTGAACACACACATCACAAAGCAGTTTCTGAGAATGCTTCTGTCCAGTTTTTATTGGAAGATATTCCCGCTTCTAACAAAGGCCTGAAAGAGCTCCAAATATCCACTTGCAGATGCTGCAAAAAGACTCTTTCCAAACTGCTCCATGAAAAGGAAGGTTCAACTCTGTGAGTTGAATGCACACATCATAAAGAAGTTTCAAAGAATGCTTCTGTCTAGGTTTTATGTGAAGATATTTCCTTTTCCACCATAGGCCTCAAAGCGCTCCAAATGAACACTTGCAGATTCTACAAAAAGAGTGTTTCAAAACTGCTCTTTCAAAAGAAGTGTTCAACTCTGTGAGTTGGATTCATACTTCACAAAGCAGTTTCACAGAACGCTTCTGTTTAGTATTTATGGGAAGATATTCCCGTTTCCAACGAAGGCCTGAAAGGACTCCAAATATCCACTTGCAGATTCTGCAAAAACACAGTTTCAAAACTGCTCTATCAAAAGGAAGGCTTATCTCTCCGAGTTGAATGCACACATCATAAAGAGGTTTCTGAGAATGCTTCTGCCTGTTTTATAAGTGAAGATATTTCCTTTTCCACCATAGGCCTCAAAGCGCTCCAAATGAACACTTGCAGATTCTACAAAAAGAGTGTTTCAAAACAGCTCTTTCAAAGGAAGTGTTCAACTCTGTGAGTTGGATTCATACTACACAAAGCAGTTTCACAGAACGCTTCTGTTTAGTTTTTATGGGAAGATATTCCCGTTTCCAACGAAGGCCTGAAAGGGCTCCAAATATCCACTTGCAAATTCTGCAAAAATAGAGTTTCAAAACTGCTCTGTCAAAAGGAAGGCTTATCTCTCTGAGTTGAATGCAGACATCATAAAGAGGTTTCTGAGAATGCTTCTGCCTGGTTTATATGTGAAGATATTTCCTTTTCCACCATAGGCCTCAAAGCGCTCCAAATGAACACTTGCAGATTCTACAAAAAGAGTGTTTCATAACTGCTCTAGCAAAGGAAAGGTTCAACTCTGTGAGTTGAACACACACATCACAAAGCAGTTTCTGAGAATGCTTCTGTCCAGTTTTTATTGGAAGATATTCCCGCTTCTAACAAAGGCCTGAAAGAGCTCCAAATATCCACTTGTAGATGCTGCAAAAAGACTCTTTCCAAACTGCTCCATGAAAAGGAAGGTTCAACTCTGTGAGTTGAATGCACACATCATAAAGAAGTTTCAAAGAATGCTTCTGTCTAGGTTTTATGTGAAGATATTTCCTTTTCCACCATAGGCCTCAAAGCGCTCCAAATGAACACTTGCAGATTCTACAAAAAGAGTGTTTCAAAACTGCTCTTTCAAAAGAAGTGTTCAACTCTGTGAGGTGGATTCATACTTCACAAAGCAGTTTCACAGAACGCTTCTGTTTAGTTTTTATGGGAAGATATTCCCGTTTCCAATGAAGGCCTGAAAGGGCTCCAAATAACCACTTGCAGATTCTGCAGAAACACAGTTTCAAAACTGCTCTATCAAAAGGAAGGCTTATCTCTCCGAGTTGAATGCACACATCATAAAGAGGTTTCTGAGAATGCTTCTCCCTGGTTTATAAGTGAAGATATTTCCTTTTCCACTATAGGCCTCAAAGCGCTCCAAATGAACACTTGCAGATTCTACAAAAAGAGTGTTTCAAAACAGCTCTTTCAAAGGAAGTGTTCAACTCTGTGAGTTGGATTCATACTACACAAAGCAGTTTCACAGAACGCTTCTGTTTAGTTTTTATGGGAAGATATTCCCGTTTCCAACGAAGTCCTGAAAGGGCTCCAAATATCCACTTTCAGATTCTGCAAAAATAGAGTTTCAAAACTGCTCTGTTAAAAGGAAGGCTTATCTCTCTGAGTTGAATGCAGACATCATAAAGAGGTTTCTGAGAATGCTTCTGCCTGGTTTATATGCGAAGATATTTCCTTTTCCACCATAGGCCTCAAAGCGCTCCAAATGAACACTTGCAGATTCTACAAAAGGAGTGTTTCATAACTGCTCTAGCAAAGGAAAGGTTCAACTCTGTGAGTTGAACACACACATCACAAAGCAGTTTCTGAGAATGCTTCTGTCCAGTTTTTATTGGAAGATATTCCCGCTTCTAACAAGGGCCTGAAATAGCTCCAAATATCCACTTGCAGATGCTGCAAAAAGACTCTTTCCAAACTGCTCCATGAAAAGGAAGGTTCAACTCTGTGAGATGAATGCACACATCATAAAGAAGTTTCAAAGAATGCTTCTGTCTAGGTTTTATGTGAAGATATTTCCTTTTCCACCATAGGCCTCAAAGCGCTCCAAATGAACACTTGCAGATTCTACAAAAAGAGTGTTTCAAAACTGCTCTTTCAAAAGAAGTGTTCAACTCTGTGAGTTGGATTCATACTTCACAAAGCAGTTTCACAGAACGCTTCTGTTTAGTATTTATGGGAAGATATTCCCGTTTCCAACGAAGGCCTGAAAGGACTCCAAATATCCACTTGCAGATTCTGCAAAAACACAGTTTCAAAACTGCTCTATCAAAAGGAAGGCTTATCTCTCCGAGTTGAATGCACACATCATAAAGAGGTTTCTGAGAATGCTTCTGCCTGGTTTATAAGTGAAGATATTTCCTTTTCCACCATAGGCCTCAAAGCGCTCCAAATGAACACTTGCAGATTCTACAAAAAGAGTGTTTCAAAACAGCTCTTTCAAAGGAAGTGTTCAACTCTGTGAGTTGGATTCATACTACACAAAGCAGTTTCACAGAACGCTTCTGTTTAGTTTTTATGGGAAGATATTCCCGTTTCCAACGAAGGCCTGAAAGGGCTCCAAATATCCACTTGCAAATTCTGCAAAAATAGAGTTTCAAAACTGCTCTGTCAAAAGGAAGGCTTATCTCTCTGAGTTGAATGCAGACATCATAAAGAGGTTTCTGAGAATGCTTCTGCCTGGTTTATATGTGAAGATATTTCCTTTTCCACCATAGGCCTCAAGGCGCTCCAAATGAACACTTGCAGATTCTACAAAAAGAGTGTTTCATAACTGCTCTAGCAAAGGAAAGGTTCAACTCTGTGAGTTGAACACACACATCACAAAGCAGTTTCTGAGAATGCTTCTGTCCAGTTTTTATTGGAAGATATTCCCGCTTCTAACAAAGGCCTGAAAGAGCTCCAAATATCCACTTGTAGATGCTGCAAAAAGACACTTTCCAAACTGCTCCATGAAAAGGAAGGTTCAACTCTGTGAGTTGAATGCACACATCATAAAGAAGTTTCAAAGAATGCTTCTGTCTAGGTTTTATGTGAAGATATTTCCTTTTCCACCATAGGCCTCAAAGCGCTCCAAATGAACACTTGCAGATTCTACAAAAAGAGTGTTTCAAAACTGCTCTTTCAAAAGAAGTGTTCAACTCTGTGAGTTGGATTCATACTTCACAAAGCAGTTTCACAGAACGCTTCTGTTTAGTTTTTATGGGAAGATATTCCCGTTTCCAACGAAGGCCTGAAAGGGCTCCAAATAACCACTTGCAGATTCTGCAAAAACACAGTTTCAAAACTGCTCTATCAAAAGGAAGGCTTATCTCTCCGAGCTGAATGCACACATCATAAAGAGGTTTCTGAGAATGCTTCTCCCTGGTTTATAAGTGAAGATATTTCCTTTTCCACTATAGGCCTCAAAGCGCTCCAAATGAACACTTGCAGATTCTACAAAAAGAGTGTTTCAAAACAGCTCTTTCAAAGGAAGTGTTCAACTCTGTGAGTTGGATTCATACTACACAAAGCAGTTTCACAGAACGCTTCTGTTTAGTTTTTATGGGAAGATATTCCCGTTTCCAACGAAGGCCTGAAAGGGCTCCAAATATCCACTTGCAAATTCTGCAAAAATAGAGTTTCAAAACTGCTCTGTCAAAAGGAAGGCTTATCTCTCTGAGTTGAATGCAGACATCATAAAGAGGTTTCTGAGAATGCTTCTGCCTGGTTTATATGTGAAGATATTTCCTTTTCAACCATAGGCCTCAAAGCGCTCCAAATGAACACTTGCAGATTCTACAAAAAGAGTGTTTCATAACTGCTCTAGCAAAGGAAAGGTTCAACTCTGTGAGTTGAACACACACATCACAAAGCAGTTTCTGAGAATGCTTCTGTCCAGTTTTTATTGGAAGATATTCCCGCTTCTAACAAAGGCCTGAAAGAGCTCCAAATATCCACTTGTAGATGCTGCAAAAAGACTCTTTCCAAACTGCTCCATGAAAAGGAAGGTTCAACTCTGTGAGTTGAATGCACACATCATAAAGAAGTTTCAAAGAATGCTTCTGTCTAGGTTTTATGTGAAGATATTTCCTTTTCCACCATAGGCCTCAAAGCGCTCCAAATGAACACTTGCAGATTCTACAAAAAGAGTGTTTCAAAACTGCTCTTTCAAAAGAAGTGTTCAACTCTGTGAGTTGGATTCATACTTCACAAAGCAGTTTCACAGAACGCTTCTGTTTAGTTTTTATGGGAAGATATTCCCGTTTCCAACGAAGGCCTGAAAGGGCTCCAAATAACCACTTGCAGATTCTGCAGAAACACAGTTTCAAAACTGCTCTATCAAAAGGAGGGCTTATCTCTCCGAGCTGAATGCACACATCATAAAGAGGTTTCTGAGAATGCTTCTCCCTGGTTTATAAGTGAAGATATTTCCTTTTCCACTATAGGCCTCAAAGCGCTCCAAATGAACACTTGCAGATTCTACAAAAAGAGTGTTTCAAAACAGCTCTTTCAAAGGAAGTGTTCAACTCTGTGAGTTGGATTCATACTACACAAAGCAGTTTCACAGAACGCTTCTCTTTAGTTTTTATGGGAAGATATTCCCGTTTCCAACGAAGGCCTGAAAGGGCTCCAAATATCCACTTGCAGATTCTGCAAAAATAGAGTTTCAAAACTGCTCTGTTAAAAGGAAGGCTTATCTCTCTGAGTTGAATGCAGACATCATAAAGAGGTTTCTGAGAATGCTTCTGCCTGGTTTATATGTGAAGATATTTCCTTTTCCACCATAGGCCTCAAAGCGCTCCAAATGAACACTTGCAGATTCTACAAAAGGAGTGTTTCATAACTGCTCTAGCAAAGGAAAGGTTCAACTCTGTGAGTTGAACACACACATCACAAAGCAGTTTCTGAGAATGCTTCTGTCCAGTTTTTATTGGAAGATATTCCTGCTTCTAACAAAGGCCTGAAAGAGCTCCAAATATCCACTTGTAGATGCTGCAAAAAGACTCTTTCCAAACTGCTCCATGAAAAGGAAGGTTCAACTCTGTGAGTTGAATGCACACATCATAAAGAAGTTTCAAAGAATGCTTCTGTCTAGGTTTTATGTGAAGATATTTCCTTTTCCACCATAGGCCTCAAAGCGCTCCAAATGAACACTTGCAGATTCTACAAAAAGAGTGTTTCAAAACTGCTCTTTCAAAAGAAGTGTTCAACTCTGTGAGTTGGATTCATACTTCACAAAGCAGTTTCACAGAACGCTTCTGTTTAGTTTTTATGGGAAGATATTCCCGTTTCCAACGAAGGCCTGAAAGGGCTCCAAATAACCACTTGCAGATTCTGCAGAAACACAGTTTCAAAACTGCTCTATCAAAAGGAAGGCTTATCTCTCTGAGCTGAATGCACACATCATAAAGAGGTTTCTGAGAATGCTTCTCCCTGGTTTATAAGTGAAAATATTTCCTTTTCCACTATAGGCCTCAAAGCGCTCCAAATGAACACTTGCAGATTCTACAAAAAGAGTGTTTCAAAACAGCTCTTTCAAAGGAAGTGTTCAACTCTGTGAGTTGGATTCATACTACACAAAGCAGTTTCACAGAACGCTTCTCTTTAGTTTTTATGGGAAGATATTCCCGTTTCCAACGAAGGCCTCAAAGGGCTCCAAATATCCACTTGCAGATTCTGCAAAAATAGAGTTTCAAAACTGCTCTGTTAAAAGGAAGGCTTATCTCTCTGAGTTGAATGCAGACATCATAAAGTGGTTTCTGAGAATGCTTCTGCCTGGTTTATATGTGAAGATATTTCCTTTTCCACCATAGGCCTCAAAGCGCTCCAAATGAACACTTGCAGATTCTACAAAAGGAGTGTTTCATAACTGCTCTAGCAAAGGAAAGGTTCAACTCTGTGAGTTGAACACACACATCACAAAGCAGTTTCTGAGAATGCTTCTGTCCAGTTTTTATTGGAAGATATTCCCGCTTCTAACAAAGGCCTGAAAGAGCTCCAAATATCCACTTGCAGATGCTGCAAAAAGACTCTTTCCAAACTGCTCCATGAAAAGGAAGGTTCAACTCTGTGAGTTGAATGCACACATCATAAAGAAGTTTCAAAGAATGCTTCTGTCTAGGTTTTATGTGAAGATATTTCCTTTTCCACCATAGGCCTCAAAGCGCTCCAAATGAACACTTGCAGATTCTACAAAAAGAGTGTTTCAAAACTGCTCTTTCAATAGAAGTGTTCAACTCTGTGAGTTGGATTCATACTTCACAAAGCAGTTTCACAGAACGCTTCTGTTTAGTATTTATGGGAAGATATTCCCGTTTCCAACGAAGGCCTGAAAGGACTCCAAATATCCACTTGCAGATTCTGCAAAAACACAGTTTCAAAACTGCTCTATCAAAAGGAAGGCTTATCTCTCCGAGTTGAATGCACACATCATAAAGAGGTTTCTGAGAATGCTTCTGCCTGGTTTATAAGTGAAGATATTTCCTTTTCCACCATAGGCCTCAAAGCGCTCCAAATGAACACTTGCAGATTCTACAAAAAGAGTGTTTCAAAACAGCTCTTTCAAAGGAAGTGTTCAACTCTGTGAGTTGGATTCATACTACACAAAGCAGTTTCACAGAACGCTTCTGTTTAGTTTTTATGGGAAGATATTCCCGTTTCCAACGAAGGCCTGAAAGGGCTCCAAATATCCACTTGCAAATTCTGCAAAAATAGAGTTTCAAAACTGCTCTGTCAAAAGGAAGGCTTATCTCTCTGAGTTGAATGCAGACATCATAAAGAGGTTTCTGAGAATGCTTCTGCCTGGTTTATATGTGAAGATATTTCCTTTTCCACCATAGGCCTCAAAGCGCTCCAAATGAACACTTGCAGATTCTACAAAAGGAGTGTTTCATAACTGCTCTAGCAAAGGAAAGGTTCAACTCTGTGAGTTGAACACACACATCACAAAGCAGTTTCTGAGAATGCTTCTGTCCAGTTTTTATTGGAAGATATTCCCGCTTCTAACAAAGGCCTGAAAGAGCTCCAAATATCCACTTGTAGATGCTGCAAAAAGACTCTTTCCAAACTGCTCCATGAAAAGGAAGGTTCAACTCTGTGAGTTGAATGCACACATCATAAAGAAGTTTCAAAGAATGCTTCTGTCTAGGTTTTATGTGAAGATATTTCCTTTTCCACCATAGGCCTCAAAGCGCTCCAAATGAACACTTGCAGATTCTACAAAAAGAGTGTTTCAAAACTGCTCTTTCAAAAGAAGTGTTCAACTCTGTGAGGTGGATTCATACTTCACAAAGCAGTTTCACAGAACGCTTCTGTTTAGTTTTTATGGGAAGATATTCCCGTTTCCAACGAAGGCCTGAAAGGGCTCCAAATAACCACTTGCAGATTCTGCAGAAACACAGTTTCAAAACTGCTCTATCAAAAGGAAGGCTTATCTCTCCGAGTTGAATGCACACATCATAAAGAGGTTTCTGAGAATTCTTCTCCCTGGTTTATAAGTGAAGATATTTACTTTTCCACTATAGGCCTCAAAGCGCTCCAAATGAACACTTGCAGATTCTACAAAAAGAGTGTTTCAAAACAGCTCTTTCAAAGGAAGTGTTCAACTCTGTGAGTTGGATTCATACTACACAAAGCAGTTTCACAGAACGCTTCTCTTTAGTTTTTATGGGAAGATATTCCCGTTTCCAACGAAGTCCTGAAAGGGCTCCAAATATCCACTTGCAGATTCTGCAAAAATAGAGTTTCAAAACTGCTCTGTTAAAAGGAAGGCTTATCTCTCTGAGTTGAATGCAGACATCATAAAGAGGTTTCTGAGAATGCTTCTGCCTGGTTTATATGTGAAGATATTTCCTTTTCCACCATAGGCCTCAAAGCGCTCCAAATGAACACTTGCAGATTCTACAAAAGGAGTGTTTCATAACTGCTCTAGCAAAGGAAAGGTTCAACTCTGTGAGTTGAACACACACATCACAAAGCAGTTTCTGAGAATGCTTCTGTCCAGTTTTTATTGGAAGATATTCCCGCTTCTAACAAAGGCCTGAAAGAGCTCCAAATATCCACTTGCAGATGCTGCAAAAAGACTCTTTCCAAACTGCTCCATGAAAAGGAAGGTTCAACTCTGTGAGATGAATGCACACATCATAAAGAAGTTTCAAAGAATGCTTCTGTCTAGGTTTTATGTGAAGATATTTCCTTTTCCACCATAGGCCTCAAAGCGCTCCAAATGAACACTTGCAGATTCTACAAAAAGAGTGTTTCAAAACTGCTCTTTCAAAAGAAGTGTTCAACTCTGTGAGTTGGATTCATACTTCACAAAGCAGTTTCACAGAACGCTTCTGTTTAGTATTTATGGGAAGATATTCCCGTTTCCAACGAAGGTCTGAAAGGACTCCAAATATCCACTTGCAGATTCTGCAAAAACACAGTTTCAAAACTGCTCTATCAAAAGGAAGGCTTATCTCTCCGAGTTGAATGCACACATCATAAAGAGGTTTCTGAGAATGCTTCTGCCTGGTTTATAAGTGAAGATATTTCCTTTTCCACTATAGGCCTCAAAGCGCTCCAAATGAACACTTGCAGATTCTACAAAAAGAGTGTTTCAAAACAGCTCTTTCAAAGGAAGTGTTCAACTCTGTGAGTTGGATTCATACTACACAAAGCAGTTTCACAGAACGCTTCTCTTTAGTTTTTATGGGAAGATATTCCCGTTTCCAACGAAGGCCTGAAAGGGCTCCAAATATCCACTTGCAGATTCTGCAAAAATAGAGTTTCAAAACTGCTCTGTTAAAAGGAAGGCTTATCTCTCTGAGTTGAATGCAGACATCATAAAGAGGTTTCTGAGAATGCTTCTGCCTGGTTTATATGTGAAGATATTTCCTTTTCCACCATAGGCCTCAAAGCGCTCCAAATGAACACTTGCAGATTCTACAAAAGGAGTGTTTCATAACTGCTCTAGCAAAGGAAAGGTTCAACTCCGTGAGTTGAACACACACATCACAAAGCAGTTTCTGAGAATGCTTCTGTCCAGTTTTTATTGGAAGATATTCCCGCTTCTAACAAAGGCCTGAAAGAGCTCCAAATATCCACTTGCAGATGCTGCAAAAAGACTCTTTCCAAACTGCTCCATGAAAAGGAAGGTTCAACTCTGTGAGTTGAATGCACACATCATAAAGAAGTTTCAAAGAATGCTTCTGTCTAGGTTTTATGTGAAGATATTTCCTTTTCCACCATAGGCCTCAAAGCGCTCCAAATGAACACTTGCAGATTCTACAAAAAGAGTGTTTCAAAACTGCTCTTTCAAAAGAAGTATTCAACTCTGTGAGTTGGATTCATACTTCACAAAGCAGTTTCACAGAACGCTTCTGTTTAGTATTTATGGGAAGATATTCCCGTTTCCAACGAAGGCCTGAAAGGACTCCAAATATCCACTTGCAGATTCTGCAAAAACACAGTTTCAAAACTGCTCTATCAAAAGGAAGGCTTATCTCTCCGAGTTGAATGCACACATCATAAAGAGGTTTCTGAGAATGCTTCTGCCTGGTTTATAAGTGAAGATATTTCCTTTTCCACCATAGGCCTCAAAGCGCTCCAAATGAACACTTGCAGATTCTACAAAAAGAGTGTTTCAAAACAGCTCTTTCAAAGGAAGTGTTCAACTCTGTGAGTTGGATTCATACTACACAAAGCAGTTTCACAGAACGCTTCTGTTTAGTTTTTATGGGAAGATATTCCCGTTTCCAACGAAGGCCTGAAAGGGCTCCAAATATCCACTTGCAAATTCTGCAAAAATAGAGTTTCAAAACTGCTCTGTCAAAAGGAAGGCTTATCTCTCTGAGTTGAATGCAGACATCATAAAGAGGTTTCTGAGAATGCTTCTGCCTGGTTTATATGTGAAGATATTTCCTTTTCCACCATAGGCCTCAAAGCGCTCCAAATGAACACTTGCAGATTCTACAAAAAGAGTGTTTCATAACTGCTCTAGCAAAGGAAAGGTTCAACTCTGTGAGTTGAACACACACATCACAAAGCAGTTTCTGAGAATGCTTCTGTCCAGTTTTTATTGGAAGATATTCCCGCTTCTAACAAAGGCCTGAAAGAGCTCCAAATATCCACTTGTAGATGCTGCAAAAAGACTCTTTCCAAACTGCTCCATGAAAAGGAAGGTTCAACTCTGTGAGTTGAATGCACACATCATAAAGAAGTTTCAAAGAATGCTTCTGTCTAGGTTTTATGTGAAGATATTTCCTTTTCCACCATAGGCCTCAAAGCGCTCCAAATGAACACTTGCAGATTCTACAAAAAGAGTGTTTCAAAACTGCTCTTTCAAAAGAAGTGTTCAACTCTGTGAGGTGGATTCATACTTCACAAAGCAGTTTCACAGAACGCTTCTGTTTAGTTTTTATGGGAAGATATTCCCGTTTCCAATGAAGGCCTGAAAGGGCTCCAAATAACCACTTGCAGATTCTGCAGAAACACAGTTTCAAAACTGCTCTATCAAAAGGAAGGCTTACCTCTCCGAGTTGAATGCACACATCATAAAGAGGTTTCTGAGAATGCTTCTCCCTGGTTTATAAGTGAAGATATTTCCTTTTCCACTATAGGCCTCAAAGCGCTCCAAATGAACACTTGCAGATTCTACAAAAAGAGTGTTTCAAAACAGCTCTTTCAAAGGAAGTGTTCAACTCTGTGAGTTGGATTCATACTACACAAAGCAGTTTCACAGAACGCTTCTCTTTAGTTTTTATGGGAAGATACTCCCGTTTCCAACGAAGGCCTGAAAGGGCTCCAAATATCCACTTGCAGATTCTGCAAAAACACAGTTTCAAAACTGCTTTATCAAAAGGAAGGCTTATCTCTCCGAGTTGAATGCACACATCATAAAGAGGTTTCTGAGAATGCTTCTGCCTGGTTTATAAGTGAAGATATTTCCTTTTCCACCATAGGCCTCAAGGCGCTCCAAATGAACACTTGCAGATTCTACAAAAGGAGTGTTTCATAACTACTCTAGCAAAGGAAAGGTTCAACTCTGTGAGTTGAACACACACATCACAAAGCAGTTTCTGAGAATGCTTCTGTCCAGTTTTTATTGGAAGATATTCCCGCTTCTAACAAAGGCCTGAAAGAGCTCCAAATATCCACTTGCAGATGCTGCAAAAAGACTCTTTCCAAACTGCTCCATGAAAAGGAAGGTTCAACTCTGTGAGTTGAATGCACACATCATAAAGAAGTTTCAAAGAATGCTTCTGTCTAGGTTTTATGTGAAGATATTTCCTTTTCCACCATAGGCCTCAAAGCGCTCCAAATGAACACTTGCAGATTCTACAAAAAGAGTGTTTCAAAACTGCTCTTTCAAAAGAAGTGTTCAACTCTGTGAGTTGGATTCATACTTCACAAAGCAGTTTCACAGAACGCTTCTGTTTAGTATTTATGGGAAGATATTCCCGTTTCCAACGAAGGCCTGAAAGGACTCCAAATATCCACTTGCAGATTCTGCAGAAACACAGTTTCAAAACTGCTCTATCAAAAGGAAGGCTTATCTCTCCGAGCTGAATGCACACATCATAAAGAGGTTTCTGAGAATGCTTCTCCCTGGTTTATAAGTGAAGATATTTCCTTTTCAACTATAGGCCTCAAAGCGCTCCAAATGAACACTTGCAGATTCTACAAAAAGAGTGTTTCAAAACAGCTCTTTCAAAGGAAGTGTTCAACTCTGTGAGTTGGATTCATACTACACAAAGCAGTTTCACAGAACGCTTCTCTTTAGTTTTTATGGGAAGACATTCCCGTTTCCAACGAAGGCCTGAAAGGGCTCCAAATATCCACTTGCAGATTCTGCAAAAATAGAGTTTCAAAGCTGCTCTGTTAAAAGGAAGGCTTATCTCTCTGAGTTGAATGCAGACATCATAAAGAGGTTTCTGAGAATGCTTCTGCCTGGTTTATATGTGAAGATATTTCCTTTTCCACCATAGGCCTCAAAGCGCTCCAAATGAACACTTGCAGATTCTACAAAAGGAGTGTTTCATAACTGCTCTAGCAAAGGAAAGGTTCAACTCTGTGAGTTGAACACACACATCACAAAGCAGTTTCTGAGAATGCTTCTGTCCAGTTTTTATTGGAAGATATTCCCGCTTCTAACAAAGGCCTGAAAGAGCTCCAAATATCCACTTGCAGATGCTGCAAAAAGACTCTTTCCAAACTGCTCCATGAAAAGGAAGGTTCAACTCTGTGAGATGAATGCACACATCATAAAGAAGTTTCAAAGAATGCTTCTGTCTAGGTTTTATGTGAAGATATTTCCTTTTCCACCATAGGCCTCAAAGCGCTCCAAATGAACACTTGCAGATTCTACAAAAAGAGTGTTTCAAAACTGCTCTTTCAAAAGAAGTGTTCAACTCTGTGAGTTGGATTCATACTTCACAAAGCAGTTTCACAGAACGCTTCTGTTTAGTATTTATGGGAAGATATTCCCGTTTCCAACGAAGGCCTGAAAGGACTCCAAATATCCACTTGCAGATTCTGCAGAAACACAGTTTCAAAACTGCTCTATCAAAAGGAAGGCTTATCTCTCCGAGCTGAATGCACACATCATAAAGTGGTTTCTGAGAATGCTTCTCGCTGGTTTATAAGTGAAGATATTTCCTTTTCCACTATAGGCCTCAAAGCGCTCCAAATGAACACTTGCAGATTCTACAAAAAGAGTGTTTCAAAACAGCTCTTTCAAAGGAAGTGTTCAACTCTGTGGGTTGGATTCATACTACACAAAGCAGTTTCACAGAACGCTTCTCTTTAGTTTTTATTGGAAGATATTCCCGTTTCCAACGAAGGCCTGAAAGGGCTCCAAATATCCACTTGCAGATTCTGCAAAAATAGAGTTTCAAAACTGCTCTGTTAAAAGGAAGGCTTATCTCTCTGAGTTGAATGCAGACATCATAAAGAGGTTTCTGAGAATGCTTCTGCCTGGTTTATATGTGAAGATATTTCCTTTTCCACCATAGGCCTCAAAGCGCTCCAAATGAACACTTGCAGATTCTACAAAAGGAGTGTTTCATAACTGCTCTAGCAAAGGAAAGGTTCAACTCTGTGAGTTGAACACACACATCACAAAGCAGTTTCTGAGAATGCTTCTGTCCAGTTTTTATTGGAAGATATTCCCGCTTCTAACAAAGGCCTGAAAGAGCTCCAATTATCCACTTGCAGATGCTGTAAAAAGACTCTTTCCAAACTGCTCCATGAAAAGGAAGGTTCAACTCTGTGAGATGAATGCACACATCATAAAGAAGTTTCAAAGAATGCTTCTGTCTAGGTTTTATGTGAAGATATTTCCTTTTCCACCATAGGCCTCAAAGCGCTCCAAATGAACACTTGCAGATTCTACAAAAAGAGTGTTTCAAAACTGCTCTTTCAAAAGAAGTGTTCAACTCTGTGAGTTGGATTCATACTTCACAAAGCAGTTTCACAAAACGCTTCTGTTTAGTATTTATGGGAAGATATTCCCGTTTCCAACGAAGGCCTGAAAGGACTCCAAATATCCACTTGCAGATTCTGCAAAAACACAGTTTCAAAACTGCTCTATCAAAAGGAAGGCTTATCTCTCCGAGTTGAATGCACACATCATAAAGAGGTTTCTGAGAATGCTTCTGCCTGGTTTATAAGTGAAGATATTTCCTTTTCCACCATAGGCCTCAAAGCGCTCCAAATGAACACTTGCAGATTCTACAAAAAGAGTGTTTCAAAACAGCTCTTTCAAAGTAAGTGTTCAACTCTGTGAGTTGGATTCATACTACACAAAGCAGTTTCACAGAACGCTTCTGTTTAGTTTTTATGGGAAGATATTCCCGTTTCCAACGAAGGCCTGAAAGGGCTCCAAATATCCACTTGCAAATTCTGCAAAAATAGAGTTTCAAAACTGCTCTGTCAAAAGGAAGGCTTATCTCTCTGAGTTGAATGCAGACATCATAAAGAGGTTTCTGAGAATGCGTCTGCCTGGTTTATAAGTGAAGATATTTCCTTTTCCACCATAGGCCTCAAGGCGCTCCAAATGAACACTAGCAGATTCTACAAAAAGAGTGTTTCATAACTGCTCTAGCAAAGGAAAGGTTCAACTCTGTGAGTTGAACACACACATCACAAAGCAGTTTCTGAGAATGCTTCTGTCCAGTTTTTATTGGAAGATATTCCCGCTTCTAACAAAGGCCTGAAACAGCTCCAAATATCCACTTGTAGATGCTGCAAAAAGACTCTTTCCAAACTGCTCCATGAAAAGGAAGGTTCAACTCTGTGAGTTGAATGCACACATCATAAAGAAGTTTCAAAGAATGCTTCTGTCTAGGTTTTATGTGAAGATATTTCCTTTTCCACCATAGGCCTCAAAGCGCTCCAAATGAACACTTGCAGATTCTACAAAAAGAGTGTTTCAAAACTGCTCTTTCAAAAGAAGTGTTCAAATCTGTGAGTTGTATTTATACTTCACAAAGCAGTTTCACAGAACGCTTCTGTTTAGTTTTTATGGGAAGATATTCCCGTTTCCAACGAAGGCCTGAAAGGGCTCCAAATAACCACTTGCAGATTCTGCAGAAACACAGTTTCAAAACTGCTCTATCAAAAGGAAGGCTTATCTCTCCGAGCTGAATGCACACATCATAAAGAGGTTTCTGAGAATGCTTCTCCCTGGTTTATAAGTGAAGATATTTCCTTTTCCACTATAGGCCTCAAAGCGCTCCAAATGAACACTTGCAGATTCTACAAAAAGAGTGTTTCAAAACAGCTCTTTCAAAGGAAGTGTTCAACTCTGTGGGTTGGATTCATACTACACAAAGCAGTTTCACAGAACGCTTCTCTTTAGTTTTTATGGGAAGATATTCCCGTTTCCAACGAAGGCCTGAAAGGGCTCCAAATATCCACTTGCAGATTCTGCAAAAATAGAGTTTCAAAACTGCTCTGTTAAAAGGAAGGCTTATCTCTCTGAGTTGAATGCAGACATCATAAAGAGGTTTCTGAGAATGCTTCTGCCTGGTTTATATGTGAAGATATTTCCTTTTCCACCATAGGCCTCAAAGCGCTCCAAATGAACACTTGCAGATTCTACAAAAGGAGTGTTTCGTAACTACTCTAGCAAAGGAAAGGTTCAACTCTGTGAGTTGAACACACACATCACAAAGCAGTTTCTGAGAATGCTTCTGTCCAGTTTTTATTGGAAGATATTCCCGCTTCTAACAAAGGCCTGAAAGAGCTCCAAATATCCACTTGCAGATGCTGCAAAAAGACTCTTTCCAAACTGCTCCATGAAAAGGAAGGTTCAACTCTGTGAGTTGAATGCACACATCATAAAGAAGTTTCAAAGAATGCTTCTGTCTAGGTTTTATGTGAAGATATTTCCTTTTCCACCATAGGCCTCAAATCACTCCAAATGAACACTTGCAGATTCTACAAAAAGAGTGTTTCAAAACTGCTCTTTCAAAAGAAGTGTTCAACTCTGTGAGTTGGATTCATACTTCACAAAGCAGTTTCACAGAACGCTTCTGTTTAGTATTTATGGGAAGATATTCCCGTTTCCAACGAAGGCCTGAAAGGACTCCAAATATCCACTTGCAGATTCTGCAAAAACACAGTTTCAAAACTGCTCTATCAAAAGGAAGGCTTATCTCTCCGAGTTGAATGCACACATCATAAAGAGGTTTCTGAGAATGCTTCTGCCTGGTTTATAAGTGAAGATATTTCCTTTTCCACCATAGGCCTCAAAGCGCTCCAAATGAACACTTGCAGATTCTACAAAAAGAGTGTTTCAAAACAGCTCTTTCAAAGGAAGTGTTCAACTCTGTGAGTTGGATTCATACTACACAAAGCAGTTTCACAGAACGCTTCTGTTTAGTTTTTATGGGAAGATATTCCCGTTTCCAACGAAGGCCTGAAAGGGCTCCAAATATCCACTTGCAAATTCTGCAAAAATAGAGTTTCAAAACTGCTCTGTCAAAAGGAAGGCTTATCTCTCTGAGTTGAATGCAGACATCATAAAGAGGTTTCTGAGAATGCTTCTGCCTGGTTTATATGTGAAGATATTTCCTTTTCCACCATAGGCCTCAAGGCGCTCCAAATGAACACTTGCAGATTCTACAAAAAGAGTGTTTCATAACTGCTCTAGCAAAGGAAAGGTTCAACTCTGTGAGTTGAACACACACATCACAAAGCAGTTTCTGAGAATGCTTCTGTCCAGTTTTTATTGGAAGATATTCCCGCTTCTAACAAAGGCCTGAAAGAGCTCCAAATATCCACTTGTAGATGCTGCAAAAAGACTCTTTCCAAACTGCTCCATGAAAAGGAAGGTTCAACTCTGTGAGTTGAATGCACACATCATAAAGAAGTTTCAAAGAATGCTTCTGTCTAGGTTTTATGTGAAGATATTTCCTTTTCCACCATAGGCCTCAAAGCGCTCCAAATGAACACTTGCAGATTCTACAAAAAGAGTGTTTCAAAACTGCTCTTTCAAAAGAAGTGTTCAACTCTATGAGTTGGATTCACACTTCACAAAGCAGTTTCACAGAACGCTTCTGTTTAGTTTTTATGGGAAGATATTCCCGTTTCCAACGAAGGCCTGAAAGGGCTCCAAATAATCACTTGCAGATTCTGCAGAAACACAGTTTCAAAACTGCTCTATCAAAAGGAAGGCTTATCTCTCCGAGCTGAATGCACACATCATAAAGTGGTTTCTGAGAATGCTTCTCGCTGGTTTATAAGTGAAGATATTTCCTTTTCCACTATAGGCCTCAAAGCGCTCCAAATGAACACTTGCAGATTCTACAAAAAGAGTGTTTCAAAACAGATCTTTCAAAGGAAGTGTTCAACTCTGTGAGTTGGATTCATACTACACAAAGCAGTTTCACAGAACACTTCTCTTTAGTTTTTATGGGAAGATATTCCCGTTTCCAACGAAGGCCTGAAAGGGCTCCAAATATCCACTTGCAAATTCTGCAAAAATAGAGTTTCAAAACTGCTCTATCAAAAGGAAGGCTTATCTCTCTGAGTTGAATGCAGACATCATAAAGAGGTTTCTGGGAATGCTTCTGCCTGGTTTATATGTGAAGATATTTCCTTTTCCACCATAGGCCTCAAGGCGCTCCAAATGAACACTAGCAGATTCTACAAAAAGAGTGTTTCATAACTGCTCTAGCAAAGGAAATGTTCAACTCTGTGAGTTGAACACACACATCACAAAGCAGTTTCTGAGAATGCTTCTGTCCAGTTTTTATTGGAAGATATTCCCGCTTCTAACAAAGGCCTGAAAGAGCTCCAAATATCCACTTGTAGATGCTGCAAAAAGACTCTTTCCAAACTGCTCCATGAAAAGGAAGGTTCAACTCTGTGAGTTGAATGCACACATCATAAAGAAGTTTGAAAGAATGCTTCTGTCTAGGTTTTATGTGAAGATATTTCCTTTTCCACCATAGGCCTCAAAGAGCTCCAAATGAACACTTGCAGATTCTAAAAAAAGAGTGTTTCAAAACTGCTCTTTCAAAAGAAGTGTTCAACTCTGTGAGTTGGATTCATACTCCACAAAGCAGTTTCACAGAACGCTTCTGTTTAGTTTTTATGGGAAGATATTCCCGTTTCCAACGAAGGCCTGAAAGGGCTCCAAATAACCACTTGCAGATTCTGCAGAAACACAGTTTCAAAACTGCTCTATCAAAAGGAAGGCTTATCTCTCCGAGCTGAATGCACACATCATAAAGTGGTTTCTGAGAATGCTTCTCCCTGGTTTATAAGTGAAGATATTTCCTTTTCCACTATAGGCCTCAAAGCGCTCCAAATGAACACTTGCAGATTCTACAAAAAGAGTGTTTCAAAACAGCTCTTTCAAAGGAAGTGTTCAACTCTGTGAGTTGGATTCATACTACACAAAGCAGTTTCACAGAACGCTTCTCTTTAGTTTTTATGGGAAGATATTCCCGTTTCCAACGAAGGCCTGAAAGGGCTCCAAATATCCACTTGCAGATTCTGCAAAAATAGAGTTTCAAAACTGCTCTGTTAAAAGGAAGGCTTATCTCTCTGAGTTGAATGCAGACATCATAAAGAGGTTTCTGAGAATGCTTCTGCCTGGTTTATATGTGAAGATATTTCCTTTTCCACCATAGGCCTCAAAGCGCTCCAAATGAACACTTGCAGATTCTACAAAAGGAGTGTTTCATAACTACTCTAGCAAAGGAAAGGTTCAACTCTGTGAGTTGAACACACACATCACAAAGCAGTTTCTGAGAATGCTTCTGTCCAGTTTTTATTGGAAGATATTCCCGCTTCTAACAAAGGCCTGAAAGAGCTCCAAATATCCACTTGCAGATGCTGCAAAAAGACTCTTTCCAAACTGCTCCATGAAAAGGAAGGTTCAACTCTGTGAGTTGAATGCACACATCATAAAGAAGTTTCAAAGAATGCTTCTGTCTAGGTTTTATGTGAAGATATTTCTATTTCCACCATAGGCCTCAAAGCGCTCCAAATGAACACTTGCAGATTCTACAAAAAGAGTGTTTCAAAACTGCTCTTTCAAAAGAAGTGTTCAACTCTGTGAGTTGGATTCATACTTCACAAAGCAGTTTCACAGAACGCTTCTGTTTAGTATTTATGGGAAGATATTCCCGTTTCCAACGAAGGCCTGAAAGGACTCCAAATATCCACTTGCAGATTCTGCAAAAACACAGTTTCAAAACTGCTCTATCAAAAGGAAGGCTTATCTCTCCGAGTTGAATGCACACATCATAAAGAGGTTTCTGAGAATGCTTCTGCCTGGTTTATAAGTGAAGATATGTCCTTTTCCACCATAGGCCTCAAAGCGCTCCAAATGAACACTTGCAGATTCTACAAAAAGAGTGTTTCAAAACAGCTCTTTCAAAGGAAGTGTTCAACTCTGTGAGTTGGATTCATACTACACAAAGCAGTTTCACAGAACGCTTCTCTTTAGTTTTTATGGGAAGATATTCCCGTTTCCAACGAAGGCCTGAAAGGGCTCCAAATATCCACTTGCAAATTCTGCAAAAATAGAGTTTCAAAACTGCTCTGTCAAAAGGAAGGCTTATCTCTCTGAGTTGAATGCAGACATCATAAAGAGGTTTCTGAGAATGCTTCTGCCTGGTTTATATGTGAAGATATTTCCTTTTCCACCATAGGCCTCAAGGCGCTCCAAATGAACACTTGCAGATTCTACAAAAAGAGTGTTTCATAACTGCTCTAGCAAAGGAAAGGTTCAACTCTGTGAGTTGAACACACACATCACAAAGCAGTTTCTGAGAATGCTTCTGTCCAGTTTTTATTGGAAGATATTCCCGCTTCTAACAAAGGCCTGAAAGAGCTCCAAATATCCACTTGTAGATGCTGCAAAAAGACTCTTTCCAAACTGCTCCATGAAAAGGAAGGTTCAACTCTGTGAGTTGAATGCACACATCATAAAGAAGTTTCAAAGAATGCTTCTGTCTAGGTTTTATGTGAAGATATTTCCTTTTCCACCATAGGCCTCAAAGCGCTCCAAATGAACACTTGCAGATTCTACAAAAAGAGTGTTTCAAAACTGCTCTTTCAAAAGAAGTGTTCAACTCTGTGAGTTGGATTCACACTTCACAAAGCAGTTTCACAGAACGCTTCTGTTTAGTTTTTATGGGAAGATATTCCCGTTTCCAACGAAGGCCTGAAAGGGCTCCAAATAATCACTTGCAGATTCTGCAGAAACACAGTTTCAAAACTGCTCTATCAAAAGGAAGGCTTATCTCTCCGAGCTGAATGCACACATCATAAAGTGGTTTCTGAGAATGCTTCTCGCTGGTTTATAAGTGAAGATATTTCCTTTTCCACTATAGGCCTCAAAGCGCTCCAAATGAACACTTGCAGATTCTACAAAAAGAGTGTTTCAAAACAGCTCTTTCAAAGGAAGTGTTCAACTCTGTGAGTTGGATTCATACTACACAAAGCAGTTTCACAGAACGCTTCTCTTTAGTTTTTATGGGAAGATATTCCCGTTTCCAACGAAGGCCTGAAAGGGCTCCAAATATCCACTTGCAGATTCTGCAAAAATAGAGTTTCAAAACTGCTCTGTTAAAAGGAAGGCTTATCTCTCTGAGTTGAATGCAGACATCATAAAGAGGTTTCTGAGAATGCTTCTGCCTGGTTTATATGTGAAGATATTTCCTTTTCCACCATAGGCCTCAAAGCGCTCCAAATGAACACTTGCAGATTCTACAAAAGGAGTGTTTCATAACTGCTCTAGCAAAGGAAAGTTTCAACTCTGTGAGTTGAACACACACATCACAAAGCAGTTTCTGAGAATGCTTCTGTCCAGTTTTTATTGGAAGATATTCCCGCTTCTAACAAAGGCCTGAAAGAGCTCCAAATATCCACTTGCAGATGCTGTAAAAAGACTCTTTCCAAACTGCTCCATGAAAAGGAAGGTTCAACTCTGTGAGATGAATGCACACATCATAAAGAAGTTTCAAAGAATGCTTCTGTCTAGGTTTTATGTGAAGATATTTCCTTTTCCACCATAGGCCTCAAAGCGCTCCAAATGAACACTTGCAGATTCTACAAAAAGAGTGTTTCAAAACTGCTCTTTCAAAAGAAGTGTTCAACTCTGTGAGTTGGATTCATACTTCACAAAGCAGTTTCACAAAACGCTTCTGTTTAGTATTTATGGGAAGATATTCCCGTTTCCAACGAAGGCCTGAAAGGACTCCAAATATCCACTTGCAGATTCTGCAAAAACACAGTTTCAAAACTGCTCTATCAAAAGGAAGGCTTATCTCTCCGAGTTGAATGCACACATCATAAAGAGGTTTCTGAGAATGCTTCTGCCTGGTTTATAAGTGAAGATATTTCCTTTTCCACCATAGGCCTCAAAGCGCTCCAAATGAACACTTGCAGATTCTACAAAAAGAGTGTTTCAAAACAGCTCTTTCAAAGGAAGTGTTCAACTCTGTGAGTTGGATTCATACTACACAAAGCAGTTTCACAGAACGCTTCTGTTTAGTTTTTATGGGAAGATATTCCCGTTTCCAACGAAGGCCTGAAAGGGCTCCAAATATCCACTTGCAAATTCTGCAAAAATAGAGTTTCAAAACTGCTCTATCAAAAGGAAGGCTTATCTCTCTGAGTTGAATGCAGACATCATAAAGAGGTTTCTGAGAATGCTTCTGCCTGGTTTATAAGTGAAGATATTTCCTTTTCCACCATAGGCCTCAAGGCGCTCCAAATGAACACTAGCAGATTCTACAAAAAGAGTGTTTCATAACTGCTCTAGCAAAGGAAAGGTTCAACTCTGTGAGTTGAACACACACATCACAAAGCAGTTTCTGAGAATGCTTCTGTCCAGTTTTTATTGGAAGATATTCCCGCTTCTAACAAAGGCCTGAAAGAGCTCCAAATATCCACTTGTAGATGCTGCAAAAAGACTCTTTCCAAACTGCTCCATGAAAAGGAAGGTTCAACTCTGTGAGTTGAATGCACACATCATAAAGAAGTTTCAAAGAATGCTTCTGTCTAGGTTTTATGTGAAGATATTTCCTTTTCCACCATAGGCCTCAAAGCGCTCCAAATGAACACTTGCAGATTCTACAAAAAGAGTGTTTCAAAACTGCTCTTTCAAAAGAAGTGTTCAACTCTGTGAGTTGGATTCATACTTCACAAAGCAGTTTCACAGAACGCTTCTGTTTAGTATTTATGGGAAGATATTCCCGTTTCCAACGAAGGCCTGAAAGGACTCCAAATATCCACTTGCAGATTCTGCAAAAACACAGTTTCAAAACTGCTCTATCAAAAGGAAGGCTTATCTCTCCGAGTTGAATGCACACATCATAAAGAGGTTTCTGAGAATGCTTCTGCCTGGTTTATAAGTGAAGATATTTCCTTTTCCACCATAGGCCTCAAAGCGCTCCAAATGAACACTTGCAGATTCTACAAAAAGAGTGTTTCAAAACAGCTCTTTCAAAGGAAGTGTTCAACTCTGTGAGTTGGATTCATACTACACAAAGCAGTTTCACAGAACGCTTCTGTTTAGTTTTTATGGGAAGATATTCCCGTTTCCAACGAAGGCCTGAAAGGGCTCCAAATATCCACTTGCAAATTCTGCAAAAATAGAGTTTCAAAACTGCTCTATCAAAAGGAAGGCTTATCTCTCTGAGTTGAATGCAGACATCATAAAGAGGTTTCTGAGAATGCTTCTGCCTGGTTTATAAGTGAAGATATTTCCTTTTCCACCATAGGCCTCAAGGCGCTCCAAATGAACACTAGCAGATTCTACAAAAAGAGTGTTTCATAACTGCTCTAGCAAAGGAAAGGTTCAACTCTGTGAGTTGAACACACACATCACAAAGCAGTTTCTGAGAATGCTTCTGTCCAGTTTTTATTGGAAGATATTCCCGCTTCTAACAAAGGCCTGAAACAGCTCCAAATATCCACTTGTAGATGCTGCAAAAAGACTCTTTCCAAACTGCTCCATGAAAAGGAAGGTTCAACTCTGTGAGTTGAATGCACACATCATAAAGAAGTTTCAAAGAATGCTTCTGTCTAGGTTTTATGTGAAGATATTTCCTTTTCCACCATAGGCCTCAAAGCGCTCCAAATGAACACTTGCAGATTCTACAAAAAGAGTGTTTCAAAACTGCTCTTTCAAAAGAAGTGTTCAACTCTGTGAGTTGGATTCATACTTCACAAAGCAGTTTCACAGAACGCTTCTGTTTAGTTTTTATGGGAAGATATTCCCGTTTCCAACGAAGGCCTGAAAGGGCTCCAAATAACCACTTGCAGATTCTGCAGAAACACAGTTTCAAAACTGCTCTATCAAAAGGAAGGCTTATCTCTCCGAGCTGAATGCACACATCATAAAGAGGTTTCTGAGAATGCTTCTCCCTGGTTTATAAGTGAAGATATTTCCTTTTCCACTATAGGCCTCAAAGCGCTCCAAATGAACACTTGCAGATTCTACAAAAAGAGTGTTTCAAAACAGCTCTTTCAAAGGAAGTGTTCAACTCTGTGAGTTGGATTCATACTACACAAAGCAGTTTCACAGAACGCTTCTCTTTAGTTTTTATGGGAAGATATTCCCGTTTCCAACGAAGGCCTGAAAGGGCTCCAAATATCCACTTGCAGATTCTGCAAAAATAGAGTTTCAAAACTGCTCTGTTAAAAGGAAGGCTTATCTCTCTGAGTTGAATGCAGACATCATAAAGAGGTTTCTGAGAATGCTTCTGCCTGGTTTATATGTGAAGATATTTCCTTTTCCACCATAGGCCTCAAAGCGCTCCAAATGAACACTTGCAGATTCTACAAAAGGAGTGTTTCATAACTACTCTAGCAAAGGAAAGGTTCAACTCTGTGAGTTGAACACACACATCACAAAGCAGTTTCTGAGAATGCTTCTGTCCAGTTTTTATTGGAAGATATTCCCGCTTCTAACAAAGGCCTGAAAGAGCTCCAAATATCCACTTGCAGATGCTGCAAAAAGACTCTTTCCAAACTGCTCCATGAAAAGGAAGGTTCAACTCTGTGAGTTGAATGCACACATCATAAAGAAGTTTCAAAGAATGCTTCTGTCTAGGTTTTATGTGAAGATATTTCCTTTTCCACCATAGGCCTCAAAGCGCTCCAAATGAACACTTGCAGATTCTACAAAAAGAGTGTTTCAAAACTGCTCTTTCAAAAGAAGTGTTCAACTCTGTGAGTTGGATTCATACTTCACAAAGCAGTTTCACAGAACGCTTCTGTTTAGTATTTATGGGAAGATATTCCCGTTTCCAACGAAGGCCTGAAAGGACTCCAAATATCCACTTGCAGATTCTGCAAAAACACAGTTTCAAAACTGCTCTATCAAAAGGAAGGCTTATCTCTCCGAGTTGAATGCACACATCATAAAGAGGTTTCTGAGAATGCTTCTGCCTGGTTTATAAGTGAAGATATTTCCTTTTCCACCATAGGCCTCAAAGCGCTCCAAATGAACACTTGCAGATTCTACAAAAAGAGTGTTTCAAAACAGCTCTTTCAAAGGAAGTGTTCAACTCTGTGAGTTGGATTCATACTACACAAAGCAGTTTCACAGAACGCTTCTGTTTAGTTTTTATGGGAAGATATTCCCGTTTCCAACGAAGGCCTGAAAGGGCTCCAAATATCCACTTGCAAATTCTGCAAAAATAGAGTTTCAAAACTGCTCTATCAAAAGGAAGGCTTATCTCTCTGAGTTGAATGCAGACATCATAAAGAGGTTTCTGAGAATGCTTCTGCCTGGTTTATATGTGAAGATATTTCCTTTTCCACCATAGGCCTCAAGGCGCTCCAAATGAACACTAGCAGATTCTACAAAAAGAGTGTTTCATAACTGCTCTAGCAAAGGAAATGTTCAACTCTGTGAGTTGAACACACACATCACAAAGCAGTTTCTGAGAATGCTTCTGTCCAGTTTTTATTGGAAGATATTCCCGCTTCTAACAAAGGCCTGAAAGAGCTCCAAATATCCACTTGTAGATGCTGCAAAAAGACTCTTTCCAAACTGCTCCATGAAAAGGAAGGTTCAACTCTGTGAGTTGAATGCACACATCATAAAGAAGTTTGAAAGAATGCTTCTGTCTAGGTTTTATGTGAAGATATTTCCTTTTCCACCATAGGCCTCAAAGCGCTCCAAATGAACACTTGCAGATTCTACAAAAAGAGTGTTTCAAAACTGCTCTTTCAAAAGAAGTGTTCAACTCTGTGAGTTGGATTCACACTTCACAAAGCAGTTTCACAGAACGCTTCTGTTTAGTTTTTATGGGAAGATATTCCCGTTTCCAACGAAGGCCTGAAAGGGCTCCAAATAATCACTTGCAGATTCTGCAGAAACACAGTTTCAAAACTGCTCTATCAAAAGGAAGGCTTATCTCTCCGAGCTGAATGCACACATCATAAAGTGGTTTCTGAGAATGCTTCTCCCTGGTTTATAAGTGAAGATATTTCCTTTTCCACTATAGGCCTCAAAGCGCTCCAAATGAACACTTGCAGATTCTACAAAAAGAGTGTTTCAAAACAGCTCTTTCAAAGGAAGTGTTCAACTCTGTGAGTTGGATTCATACTACACAAAGCAGTTTCACAGAACGCTTCTCTTTAGTTTTTATGGGAAGATATTCCCGTTTCCAACGAAGGCCTGAAAGGGCTCCAAATATCCACTTGCAGATTCTGCAAAAATAGAGTTTCAAAACTGCTCTGTTAAAAGGAAGGCTTATCTCTCTGAGTTGAATGCAGACATCATAAAGAGGTTTCTGAGAATGCTTCTGCCTGGTTTATATGTGAAGATATTTCCTTTTCCACCATAGGCCTCAAAGCGCTCCAAATGAACACTTGCAGATTCTACAAAAGGAGTGTTTCATAACTACTCTAGCAAAGGAAAGGTTCAACTCTGTGAGTTGAACACACACATCACAAAGCAGTTTCTGAGAATGCTTCTGTCCAGTTTTTATTGGAAGATATTCCCGCTTCTAACAAAGGCCTGAAAGAGCTCCAAATATCCACTTGCAGATGCTGCAAAAAGACTCTTTCCAAACTGCTCCATGAAAAGGAAGGTTCAACTCTGTGAGTTGAATGCACACATCATAAAGAAGTTTCAAAGAATGCTTCTGTCTAGGTTTTATGTGAAGATATTTCTATTTCCACCATAGGCCTCAAAGCGCTCCAAATGAACACTTGCAGATTCTACAAAAAGAGTGTTTCAAAACTGCTCTTTCAAAAGAAGTGTTCAACTCTGTGAGTTGGATTCATACTTCACAAAGCAGTTTCACAGAACGCTTCTGTTTAGTATTTATGGGAAGATATTCCCGTTTCCAACGAAGGCCTGAAAGGACTCCAAATATCCACTTGCAGATTCTGCAAAAACACAGTTTCAAAACTGCTCTATCAAAAGGAAGGCTTATCTCTCCGAGTTGAATGCACACATCATAAAGAGGTTTCTGAGAATGCTTCTGCCTGGTTTATAAGTGAAGATATGTCCTTTTCCACCATAGGCCTCAAAGCGCTCCAAATGAACACTTGCAGATTCTACAAAAAGAGTGTTTCAAAACAGCTCTTTCAAAGGAAGTGTTCAACTCTGTGAGTTGGATTCATACTACACAAAGCAGTTTCACAGAACGCTTCTCTTTAGTTTTTATGGGAAGATATTCCCGTTTCCAACGAAGGCCTGAAAGGGCTCCAAATATCCACTTGCAAATTCTGCAAAAATAGAGTTTCAAAACTGCTCTGTCAAAAGGAAGGCTTATCTCTCTGAGTTGAATGCAGACATCATAAAGAGGTTTCTGAGAATGCTTCTGCCTGGTTTATATGTGAAGATATTTCCTTTTCCACCATAGGCCTCAAGGCGCTCCAAATGAACACTTGCAGATTCTACAAAAAGAGTGTTTCATAACTGCTCTAGCAAAGGAAAGGTTCAACTCTGTGAGTTGAACACACACATCACAAAGCAGTTTCTGAGAATGCTTCTGTCCAGTTTTTATTGGAAGATATTCCCGCTTCTAACAAAGGCCTGAAAGAGCTCCAAATATCCACTTGTAGATGCTGCAAAAAGACTCTTTCCAAACTGCTCCATGAAAAGGAAGGTTCAACTCTGTGAGTTGAATGCACACATCATAAAGAAGTTTCAAAGAATGCTTCTGTCTAGGTTTTATGTGAAGATATTTCCTTTTCCACCATAGGCCTCAAAGCGCTCCAAATGAACACTTGCAGATTCTACAAAAAGAGTGTTTCAAAACTGCTCTTTCAAAAGAAGTGTTCAACTCTGTGAGTTGGATTCACACTTCACAAAGCAGTTTCACAGAACGCTTCTGTTTAGTTTTTATGGGAAGATATTCCCGTTTCCAACGAAGGCCTGAAAGGGCTCCAAATAATCACTTGCAGATTCTGCAGAAACACAGTTTCAAAACTGCTCTATCAAAAGGAAGGCTTATCTCTCCGAGCTGAATGCACACATCATAAAGTGGTTTCTGAGAATGCTTCTCGCTGGTTTATAAGTGAAGATATTTCCTTTTCCACTATAGGCCTCAAAGCGCTCCAAATGAACACTTGCAGATTCTACAAAAAGAGTGTTTCAAAACAGCTCTTTCAAAGGAAGTGTTCAACTCTGTGAGTTGGATTCATACTACACAAAGCAGTTTCACAGAACGCTTCTCTTTAGTTTTTATGGGAAGATATTCCCGTTTCCAACGAAGGCCTGAAAGGGCTCCAAATATCCACTTGCAGATTCTGCAAAAATAGAGTTTCAAAACTGCTCTGTTAAAAGGAAGGCTTATCTCTCTGAGTTGAATGCAGACATCATAAAGAGGTTTCTGAGAATGCTTCTGCCTGGTTTATATGTGAAGATATTTCCTTTTCCACCATAGGCCTCAAAGCGCTCCAAATGAACACTTGCAGATTCTACAAAAGGAGTGTTTCATAACTGCTCTAGCAAAGGAAAGTTTCAACTCTGTGAGTTGAACACACACATCACAAAGCAGTTTCTGAGAATGCTTCTGTCCAGTTTTTATTGGAAGATATTCCCGCTTCTAACAAAGGCCTGAAAGAGCTCCAAATATCCACTTGCAGATGCTGTAAAAAGACTCTTTCCAAACTGCTCCATGAAAAGGAAGGTTCAACTCTGTGAGATGAATGCACACATCATAAAGAAGTTTCAAAGAATGCTTCTGTCTAGGTTTTATGTGAAGATATTTCCTTTTCCACCATAGGCCTCAAAGCGCTCCAAATGAACACTTGCAGATTCTACAAAAAGAGTGTTTCAAAACTGCTCTTTCAAAAGAAGTGTTCAACTCTGTGAGTTGGATTCATACTTCACAAAGCAGTTTCACAAAACGCTTCTGTTTAGTATTTATGGGAAGATATTCCCGTTTCCAACGAAGGCCTGAAAGGACTCCAAATATCCACTTGCAGATTCTGCAAAAACACAGTTTCAAAACTGCTCTATCAAAAGGAAGGCTTATCTCTCCGAGTTGAATGCACACATCATAAAGAGGTTTCTGAGAATGCTTCTGCCTGGTTTATAAGTGAAGATATTTCCTTTTCCACCATAGGCCTCAAAGCGCTCCAAATGAACACTTGCAGATTCTACAAAAAGAGTGTTTCAAAACAGCTCTTTCAAAGGAAGTGTTCAACTCTGTGAGTTGGATTCATACTACACAAAGCAGTTTCACAGAACGCTTCTGTTTAGTTTTTATGGGAAGATATTCCCGTTTCCAACGAAGGCCTGAAAGGGCTCCAAATATCCACTTGCAAATTCTGCAAAAATAGAGTTTCAAAACTGCTCTATCAAAAGGAAGGCTTATCTCTCTGAGTTGAATGCAGACATCATAAAGAGGTTTCTGAGAATGCTTCTGCCTGGTTTATAAGTGAAGATATTTCCTTTTCCACCATAGGCCTCAAGGCGCTCCAAATGAACACTAGCAGATTCTACAAAAAGAGTGTTTCATAACTGCTCTAGCAAAGGAAAGGTTCAACTCTGTGAGTTGAACACACACATCACAAAGCAGTTTCTGAGAATGCTTCTGTCCAGTTTTTATTGGAAGATATTCCCGCTTCTAACAAAGGCCTGAAAGAGCTCCAAATATCCACTTGTAGATGCTGCAAAAAGACTCTTTCCAAACTGCTCCATGAAAAGGAAGGTTCAACTCTGTGAGTTGAATGCACACATCATAAAGAAGTTTCAAAGAATGCTTCTGTCTAGGTTTTATGTGAAGATATTTCCTTTTCCACCATAGGCCTCAAAGCGCTCCAAATGAACACTTGCAGATTCTACAAAAAGAGTGTTTCAAAACTGCTCTTTCAAAAGAAGTGTTCAACTCTGTGAGTTGGATTCATACTTCACAAAGCAGTTTCACAGAACGCTTCTGTTTAGTATTTATGGGAAGATATTCCCGTTTCCAACGAAGGCCTGAAAGGACTCCAAATATCCACTTGCAGATTCTGCAAAAACACAGTTTCAAAACTGCTCTATCAAAAGGAAGGCTTATCTCTCCGAGTTGAATGCACACATCATAAAGAGGTTTCTGAGAATGCTTCTGCCTGGTTTATAAGTGAAGATATTTCCTTTTCCACCATAGGCCTCAAAGCGCTCCAAATGAACACTTGCAGATTCTACAAAAAGAGTGTTTCAAAACAGCTCTTTCAAAGGAAGTGTTCAACTCTGTGAGTTGGATTCATACTACACAAAGCAGTTTCACAGAACGCTTCTGTTTAGTTTTTATGGGAAGATATTCCCGTTTCCAACGAAGGCCTGAAAGGGCTCCAAATATCCACTTGCAAATTCTGCAAAAATAGAGTTTCAAAACTGCTCTATCAAAAGGAAGGCTTATCTCTCTGAGTTGAATGCAGACATCATAAAGAGGTTTCTGAGAATGCTTCTGCCTGGTTTATAAGTGAAGATATTTCCTTTTCCACCATAGGCCTCAAGGCGCTCCAAATGAACACTAGCAGATTCTACAAAAAGAGTGTTTCATAACTGCTCTAGCAAAGGAAAGGTTCAACTCTGTGAGTTGAACACACACATCACAAAGCAGTTTCTGAGAATGCTTCTGTCCAGTTTTTATTGGAAGATATTCCCGCTTCTAACAAAGGCCTGAAACAGCTCCAAATATCCACTTGTAGATGCTGCAAAAAGACTCTTTCCAAACTGCTCCATGAAAAGGAAGGTTCAACTCTGTGAGTTGAATGCACACATCATAAAGAAGTTTCAAAGAATGCTTCTGTCTAGGTTTTATGTGAAGATATTTCCTTTTCCACCATAGGCCTCAAAGCGCTCCAAATGAACACTTGCAGATTCTACAAAAAGAGTGTTTCAAAACTGCTCTTTCAAAAGAAGTGTTCAACTCTGTGAGTTGGATTCATACTTCACAAAGCAGTTTCACAGAACGCTTCTGTTTAGTTTTTATGGGAAGATATTCCCGTTTCCAACGAAGGCCTGAAAGGGCTCCAAATAACCACTTGCAGATTCTGCAGAAACACAGTTTCAAAACTGCTCTATCAAAAGGAAGGCTTATCTCTCCGAGCTGAATGCACACATCATAAAGAGGTTTCTGAGAATGCTTCTCCCTGGTTTATAAGTGAAGATATTTCCTTTTCCACTATAGGCCTCAAAGCGCTCCAAATGAACACTTGCAGATTCTACAAAAAGAGTGTTTCAAAACAGCTCTTTCAAAGGAAGTGTTCAACTCTGTGAGTTGGATTCATACTACACAAAGCAGTTTCACAGAACGCTTCTCTTTAGTTTTTATGGGAAGATATTCCCGTTTCCAACGAAGGCCTGAAAGGGCTCCAAATATCCACTTGCAGATTCTGCAAAAATAGAGTTTCAAAACTGCTCTGTTAAAAGGAAGGCTTATCTCTCTGAGTTGAATGCAGACATCATAAAGAGGTTTCTGAGAATGCTTCTGCCTGGTTTATATGTGAAGATATTTCCTTTTCCACCATAGGCCTCAAAGCGCTCCAAATGAACACTTGCAGATTCTACAAAAGGAGTGTTTCATAACTACTCTAGCAAAGGAAAGGTTCAACTCTGTGAGTTGAACACACACATCACAAAGCAGTTTCTGAGAATGCTTCTGTCCAGTTTTTATTGGAAGATATTCCCGCTTCTAACAAAGGCCTGAAAGAGCTCCAAATATCCACTTGCAGATGCTGCAAAAAGACTCTTTCCAAACTGCTCCATGAAAAGGAAGGTTCAACTCTGTGAGTTGAATGCACACATCATAAAGAAGTTTCAAAGAATGCTTCTGTCTAGGTTTTATGTGAAGATATTTCCTTTTCCACCATAGGCCTCAAAGCGCTCCAAATGAACACTTGCAGATTCTACAAAAAGAGTGTTTCAAAACTGCTCTTTCAAAAGAAGTGTTCAACTCTGTGAGTTGGATTCATACTTCACAAAGCAGTTTCACAGAACGCTTCTGTTTAGTATTTATGGGAAGATATTCCCGTTTCCAACGAAGGCCTGAAAGGACTCCAAATATCCACTTGCAGATTCTGCAAAAACACAGTTTCAAAACTGCTCTATCAAAAGGAAGGCTTATCTCTCCGAGTTGAATGCACACATCATAAAGAGGTTTCTGAGAATGCTTCTGCCTGGTTTATAAGTGAAGATATTTCCTTTTCCACCATAGGCCTCAAAGCGCTCCAAATGAACACTTGCAGATTCTACAAAAAGAGTGTTTCAAAACAGCTCTTTCAAAGGAAGTGTTCAACTCTGTGAGTTGGATTCATACTACACAAAGCAGTTTCACAGAACGCTTCTGTTTAGTTTTTATGGGAAGATATTCCCGTTTCCAACGAAGGCCTGAAAGGGCTCCAAATATCCACTTGCAAATTCTGCAAAAATAGAGTTTCAAAACTGCTCTATCAAAAGGAAGGCTTATCTCTCTGAGTTGAATGCAGACATCATAAAGAGGTTTCTGAGAATGCTTCTGCCTGGTTTATATGTGAAGATATTTCCTTTTCCACCATAGGCCTCAAGGCGCTCCAAATGAACACTAGCAGATTCTACAAAAAGAGTGTTTCATAACTGCTCTAGCAAAGGAAATGTTCAACTCTGTGAGTTGAACACACACATCACAAAGCAGTTTCTGAGAATGCTTCTGTCCAGTTTTTATTGGAAGATATTCCCGCTTCTAACAAAGGCCTGAAAGAGCTCCAAATATCCACTTGTAGATGCTGCAAAAAGACTCTTTCCAAACTGCTCCATGAAAAGGAAGGTTCAACTCTGTGAGTTGAATGCACACATCATAAAGAAGTTTGAAAGAATGCTTCTGTCTAGGTTTTATGTGAAGATATTTCCTTTTCCACCATAGGCCTCAAAGCGCTCCAAATGAACACTTGCAGATTCTACAAAAAGAGTGTTTCAAAACTGCTCTTTCAAAAGAAGTGTTCAACTCTGTGAGTTGGATTCACACTTCACAAAGCAGTTTCACAGAACGCTTCTGTTTAGTTTTTATGGGAAGATATTCCCGTTTCCAACGAAGGCCTGAAAGGGCTCCAAATAATCACTTGCAGATTCTGCAGAAACACAGTTTCAAAACTGCTCTATCAAAAGGAAGGCTTATCTCTCCGAGCTGAATGCACACATCATAAAGTGGTTTCTGAGAATGCTTCTCGCTGGTTTATAAGTGAAGATATTTCCTTTTCCACTATAGGCCTCAAAGCGCTCCAAATGAACACTTGCAGATTCTACAAAAAGAGTGTTTCAAAACAGATCTTTCAAAGGAAGTGTTCAACTCTGTGAGTTGGATTCATACTACACAAAGCAGTTTCACAGAACGCTTCTCTTTAGTTTTTATGGGAAGATATTCCCGTTTCCAACGAAGGCCTGAAAGGGCTCCAAATATCCACTTGCAGATTCTGCAAAAATAGAGTTTCAAAACTGCTCTGTTAAAAGGAAGGCTTATCTCTCTGAGTTGAATGCAGACATCATAAAGAGGTTTCTGAGAATGCTTCTGCCTGGTTTATATGTGAAGATATTTCCTTTTCCACCATAGGCCTCAAGGCGCTCCAAATGAACACTTGCAGATTCTACAAAAGGAGTGTTTCATAACTGCTCTAGCAAAGGAAAGGTTCAACTCTGTGAGTTGAACACACACATCACAAAGCTGTTTCTGAGAATGCTTCTGTCCAGTTTTTATTGGAAGATATTCCCGCTTCTAACAAAGGCCTGAAAGAGCTCCAAATATCCACTTGCAGATGCTGCAAAAAGACTCTTTCCAAACTGCTCCATGAAAAGGAAGGTTCAACTCTGTGAGATGAATGCACACATCATAAAGAAGTTTCAAAGAATGCTTCTGTCTAGGTTTTATGTGAAGATATTTCCTTTTCCACCATAGGCCTCAAAGCGCTCCAAATGAACACTTGCAGATTCTACAAAAAGAGTGTTTCAAAACTGCTCTTTCAAAAGAAGTGTTCAACTCTGTGAGTTGGATTCATACTTCACAAAGCAGTTTCACAAAACGCTTCTGTTTAGTATTTATGGGAAGATATTCCCGTTTCCAACGAAGGCCTGAAAGGACTCCAAATATCCACTTGCAGATTCTGCAAAAACACAGTTTCCAAACTGCTCTATCAAAAGGAAGGCTTATCTCTCCGAGTTGAATGCACACATCATAAAGAGGTTTCTGAGAATGCTTCTGCCTGGTTTATAAGTGAAGATATTTCCTTTTCCACCATAGGCCTCAAAGCGCTCCAAATGAACACTTGCAGATTCTACAAAAAGAGTGTTTCAAAACAGCTCTTTCAAAGGAAGTGTTCAACTCTGTGAGTTGGATTCATACTACACAAAGCAGTTTCACAGAACGCTTCTGTTTAGTTTTTATGGGAAGATATTCCCGTTTCCAACGAAGGCCTGAAAGGGCTCCAAATATCCACTTGCAAATTCTGCAAAAATAGAGTTTCAAAACTGCTCTATCAAAAGGAAGGCTTATCTCTCTGAGTTCAATGCAGACATCATAAAGAGGTTTCTGAGAATGCTTCTGCCTGGTTTATATGTGAAGATATTTCCTTTTCCACCATAGGCCTCAAGGCGCTCCAAATGAACACTAGCAGATTCTACAAAAAGAGTGTTTCATAACTGCTCTAGCAAAGGAAATGTTCAACTCTGTGAGTTGAACACACACATCACAAAGCAGTTTCTGAGAATGCTTCTGTCCAGTTTTTATTGGAAGATATTCCCGCTTCTAACAAAGGCCTGAAAGAGCTCCAAATATCCACTTGTAGATGCTGCAAAAAGACTCTTTCCAAACTGCTCCATGAAAAGGAA
The DNA here is from genome assembly GCF_028885625.2 of Pongo pygmaeus. Classification (NCBI taxonomy): domain Eukaryota; kingdom Metazoa; phylum Chordata; class Mammalia; order Primates; family Hominidae; genus Pongo; species Pongo pygmaeus. Next base: position 26,588,837 of record NC_085930.1, read on the forward strand.
GGTTCAACTCTGTGAGTTGAATGCACACATCATAAAGAAGTTTGAAAGAATGCTTCTGTCTAGGTTTTATGTGAAGATATTTCCTTTTCCACCATAGGCCTCAAAGAGCTCCAAATGAACACTTGCAGATTCTACAAAAAGAGTGTTTCAAAACTGCTCTTTCAAAAGAAGTGTTCAACTCTGTGAGTTGGATTCATACTCCACAAAGCAGTTTCACAGAACGCTTCTGTTTAGTTTTTATGGGAAGATATTCCCGTTTCCAACGAAGGCCTGAAAGGGCTCCAAATAACCACTTGCAGATTCTGCAGAAACACAGTTTCAAAACTGCTCTATCAAAAGGAAGGCTTATCTCTCCGAGCTGAATGCACACATCATAAAGAGGTTTCTGAGAATGCTTCTCCCTGGTTTATAAGTGAAGATATTTCCTTTTCCACTATAGGTCTCAAAGCGCTCCAAATGAACACTTGCAGATTCTACAAAAAGAGTGTTTCAAAACAGCTCTTTCAAAGGAAGTGTTCAACTCTGTGAGTTGGATTCATACTACACAAAGCAGTTTCACAGAACGCTTCTGTTTAGTTTTTATGGGAAGATATTCCCGTTTCCAACGAAGGCCTGAAAGGGCTCCAAATATCCACTTGCAGATTCTGCAAAAACACAGTTTCAAAACTGCTCTATCAAAAGGAAGGCTTATCTCTCCGAGTTGAATGCACACATCATAAAGAGGTTTCTGAGAATGCTTCTGCCTGGTTTATATGTGAAGATATTTCCTTTTCCACCATAGGCCTCAAAGCGCTCCAAATGAACACTTGCAGATTCTACAAAAGGAGTGTTTCATAACTGCTCTAGCAAAGGAAAGGTTCAATTCTGTGAGTTGAACACACACATCACAAAGCAGTTTCTGAGAATGCTTCTGTCCAGTTTTTATTGGAAGATATTCCCGCTTCTAACAAAGGCCTGAAAGAGCTCCAAATATCCACTTGCAGATGCTGCAAAAAGACTCTTTCCAAACTGCTCCATGAAAAGGAAGGTTCAACTCTGTGAGATGAATGCACACATCATAAAGAAGTTTCAAAGAATGCTTCTGTCTAGGTTTTATGTGAAGATATTTCCTTTTCCACCATAGGCCTCAAAGCGCTCCAAATGAACACTTGCAGATTCTACAAAAAGAGTGTTTCAAAACTGCTCTTTCAAAAGAAGTGTTCAACTCTGTGAGTTGGATTCATACTTCACAAAGCAGTTTCACAGAACGCTTCTGTTTAGTATTTATGGGAAGATATTCCCGTTTCCAACGAAGGCCTGAAAGGACTCCAAATATCCACTTGCAGATTCTGCAGAAACACAGTTTCAAAACTGCTCTATCAAAAGGAAGGCTTATCTCTCCGAGTTGAATGCACACATCATAAAGAGGTTTCTGAGAATGCTTCTGCCTGGTTTATAAGTGAAGATATTTCCTTTTCCACCATAGGCCTCAAAGCGCTCCAAATGAACACTTGCAGATTCTACAAAAAGAGTGTTTCACAACTGCTCTAGCAAAGGAAAGGTTCAACTCTGTGAGTTGAACACACACATCACAAAGCAGTTTCTGAGAATGCTTCTGTCCAGTTTTTATTGGAAGATATTCCCGCTTCTAACAAAGGCCTGAAAGGGCTCCAAATATCCACTTGCAGATGCTGCAAAAAGACTCTTTCCAAACTGCTCCATGAAAAGGAAGGTTCAACTCTGTGAGTTGAATGCACACATCATAAAGAAGTTTCAAAGAATGCTTCTGTCTAGGTTTTATGTGAAGATATTTCCTTTTCCACCATAGGCCTCAAAGCGCTCCAAATGAACACTTGCAGATTCTACAAAAAGAGTGTTTCAAAACTGCTCTTTCAAAAGAAGTGTTCAACTCTGTGAGTTGGATTCATACTTCACAAAGCAGTTTCACAGAACGCTTCTGTTTAGTTTTTATGGGAAGATATTCCCGTTTCCAACGAAGGCCTGAAAGGGCTCCAAATAACCACTTGCAGATTCTGCAGAAACACAGTTTCAAAACTGCTCTATCAAAAGGAAGGCTTATCTCTCCGAGCTGAATGCACACATCATAAAGAGGTTTCTGAGAATGCTTCTCCCTGGTTTATAAGTGAAGATATTTCCTTTTCCACTATAGGCCTCAAAGCGCTCCAAATGAACACTTGCAGATTCTACAAAAAGAGTGTTTCAAAACAGCTCTTTCAAAGGAAGTGTTCAACTCTGTGAGTTGGATTCATACTACACAAAGCAGTTTCACAGAACGCTTCTGTTTAGTTTTTATGGGAAGATATTCCCGTTTCCAACGAAGGCCTGAAAGGGCTCCAAATATCCACTTGCAAATTCTGCAAAAATAGAGTTTCAAAACTGCTCTGTCAAAAGGAAGGCTTATCTCTCTGAGTTGAATGCAGACATCATAAAGAGGTTTCTGAGAATGCTTCTGCCTGGTTTATAAGTGAAGATATTTCCTTTTCCACCATAGGCCTCGTAGCGCTCCAAATGAACACTTGCAGATTCTACAAAAAGAGTGTTTCAAAACAGCTCTTTCAAAGGAAGTGTTCAACTCTGTGAGTTGGATTCATACTACACAAAGCAGTTTCACAGAACGCTTCTCTTTAGTTTTTATGGGAAGATATTCCCGTTTCCAACGAAGGCCTGAAAGGGCTCCAAATATCCACTTGCAAATTCTGCAAAAATAGAGTTTCAAAACTGCTCTGTCAAAAGGAAGGCTTATCTCTCTGAGTTGAATGCAGACATCATAAAGAGGTTTCTGAGAATGCTTCTGCCTGGTTTATATGTGAAGATATTTCCTTTTCCACCATAGGCCTCAAAGCGCTCCAAATGAACACTTGCAGATTCTACAAAAAGAGTGTTTCATAACTGCTCTAGCAAAGGAAAGGTTCAACTCTGTGAGTTGAACACACACATCACAAAGCAGTTTCTGAGAATGCTTCTGTCCAGTTTTTATTGGAAGATATTCCCGCTTCTAACAAAGGCCTGAAAGAGCTCCAAATATCCACTTGTAGATGCTGCAAAAAGACTCTTTCCAAACTGCTCCATGAAAAGGAAGGTTCAACTCTGTGAGTTGAATGCACACATCATAAAGAAGTTTCAAAGAATGCTTCTGTCTAGGTTTTATGTGAAGATATTTCCTTTTCCACCATAGGCCTCAAAGCGCTCCAAATGAACACTTGCAGATTCTACAAAAAGAGTGTTTCAAAACTGCTCTTTCAAAAGAAGTGTTCAACTCTGTGAGTTGGATTCATACTTCACAAAGCAGTTTCACAGAACGCTTCTGTTTAGTTTTTATGGGAAGATATTCCCGTTTCCAACGAAGGCCTGAAAGGGCTCCAAATAACCACTTGCAGATTCTGCAGAAACACAGTTTCAAAACTGCTCTATCAAAAGGAAGGCTTATCTCTCCGAGCTGAATGCACACATCATAAAGAGGTTTCTGAGAATGCTTCTCCCTGGTTTATAAGTGAAGATATTTCCTTTTCCACTATAGGCCTCAAAGCGCTCCAAATGAACACTTGCAGATTCTACAAAAAGAGGGTTTCAAAACAGCTCTTTCAAAGGAAGTGTTCAACTCTGTGAGTTGGATTCATACTACACAAAGCAGTTTCACAGAACGCTTCTCTTTAGTTTTTATGGGAAGATATTCCCGTTTCCAACGAAGGCCTGAAAGGGCTCCAAATATCCACTTGCAGATTCTGCAAAAATAGAGTTTCAAAACTGCTCTGTTAAAAGGAAGGCTTATCTCTCTGAGTTGAATGCAGACATCATAAAGAGGTTTCTGAGAATGCTTCTGCCTGGTTTATATGTGAAGATATTTCCTTTTCCACCATAGGCCTCAAAGCGCTCCAAATGAACACTTGCAGATTCTACAAAAGGAGTGTTTCATAACTGCTCTAACAAAGGAAATGTTCAACTCTGTGAGTTGAACACACACATCACAAAGCAGTTTCTGAGAATGCTTCTGTCCAGTTTTTATTGGAAGATATTCCTGCTTCTAACAAAGGCCTGAAAGAGCTCCAAATATCCACTTGCAGATGCTGCAAAAAGACTCTTTCCAAACTGCTCCATGAAAAGGAAGGTTCAACTCTGTGAGTTGAATGCACACATCATAAAGAAGTTTCAAAGAATGCTTCTGTCTAGGTTTTATGTGAAGATATTTCCTTTTCCACCATAGGCCTCAAAGCGCTCCAAATGAACACTTGCAGATTCTACAAAAAGAGTGTTTCAAAACTGCTCTTTCAAAAGAAGTGTTCAACTCTGTGAGTTGGATTCATACTTCACAAAGCAGTTTCACAGAACGCTTCTGTTTAGTTTTTATGGGAAGATATTCCCGTTTCCAACGAAGGCCTGAAAGGGCTCCAAATAACCACTTGCAGATTCTGCAGAAACACAGTTTCAAAACTGCTCTATCAAAAGGAAGGCTTATCTCTCCGAGCTGAATGCAGACATCATAAAGAGGTTTCTGAGAATGCTTCTGCCTGGTTGATATGTGAAGATATTTCCTTTTCCACCATAGGCCTCAAAGCGCTCCAAATGAACACTTGCAGATTCTACAAAAGGAGTGTTTCATAACTGCTCTAGCAAAGGAAAGGTTCAACTCTGTGAGTTGAACACACACATCACAAAGCAGTTTCTGAGAATGCTTCTGTCCAGTTTTTATTGGAAGATATTCCCGCTTCTAACAAAGGCCTGAAAGAGCTCCAAATATCCACTTGCAGATGCTGCAAAAAGACTCTTTCCAAACTGCTCCATGAAAAGGAAGGTTCAACTCTGTGAGTTGAATGCACACATCATAAAGAAGTTTCAAAGAATGCTTCTGTCTAGGTTTTATGTGAAGATATTTCCTTTTCCACCATAGGCCTCAAAGCGCTCCAAATGAACACTTGCAGATTCTACAAAAAGAGTGTTTCAAAACTGCTCTTTCAAAAGAAGTGTTCAACTCTGTGAGTTGGATTCATACTTCACAAAGCAGTTTCACAGAACGCTTCTGTTTAGTATTTATGGGAAGATATTCCCGTTTCCAACGAAGGCCTGAAAGGACTCCAAATATCCACTTGCAGATTCTGCAAAAACACAGTTTCCAAACTGCTCTATCAAAAGGAAGGCTTATCTCTCCGAGTTGAATGCACACGTCATAAAGAGGTTTCTGAGAATGCTTCTGCCTGGTTTATAAGTGAAGATATTTCCTTTTCCACCATAGGCCTCAAAGCGCTCCAAATGAACACTTGCAGATTCTACAAAAAGAGTGTTTCAAAACAGCTCTTTCAAAGGAAGTGTTCAACTCTGTGAGTTGGATTCATACTACACAAAGCAGTTTCACAGAACGCTTCTGTTTAGTTTTTATGGGAAGATATTCCCGTTTCCAACGAAGGCCTGAAAGGGCTCCAAATATCCACTTGCAAATTCTGCAAAAATAGAGTTTCAAAACTGCTCTGTCAAAAGGAAGGCTTATCTCTCTGAGTTGAATGCAGACATCATAAAGAGGTTTCTGAGAATGCTTCTGCCTGGTTTATATGTGAAGATATTTCCTTTTCCACCATAGGCCTCAAAGCGCTCCAAATGAACACTTGCAGATTCTACAAAAAGAGTGTTTCATAACTGCTCTAGCAAAGGAAAGGTTCAACTCTGTGAGTTGAACACACACATCACAAAGCAGTTTCTGAGAATGCTTCTGTCCAGTTTTTATTGGAAGATATTCCCGCTTCTAACAAAGGCCTGAAAGAGCTCCAAATATCCACTTGTAGATGCTGCAAAAAGACTCTTTCCAAACTGCTCCATGAAAAGGAAGGTTCAACTCTGTGAGTTGAATGCACACATCATAAAGAAGTTTCAAAGAATGCTTCTGTCTAGGTTTTATGTGAAGATATTTCCTTTTCCACCATAGGCCTCAAAGCGCTCCAAATGAACACTTGCAGATTCTACAAAAAGAGTGTTTCAAAACTGCTCTTTCAAAAGAAGTGTTCAACTCTGTGAGGTGGATTCATACTTCACAAAGCAGTTTCACAGAACGCTTCTGTTTAGTTTTTATGGGAAGATATTCCCGTTTCCAATGAAGGCCTGAAAGGGCTCCAAATAACCACTTGCAGATTCTGCAGAAACACAGTTTCAAAACTGCTCTATCAAAAGGAAGGCTTATCTCTCCGAGTTGAATGCACACATCATAAAGAGGTTTCTGAGAATGCTTCTCCCTGGTTTATAAGTGAAGATATTTCCTTTTCCACTATAGGCCTCAAAGCGCTCCAAATGAACACTTGCAGATTCTACAAAAAGAGTGTTTCAAAACAGCTCTTTCAAAGGAAGTGTTCAACTCTGTGAGTTGGATTCATACTACACAAAGCAGTTTCACAGAACGCTTCTCTTTAGTTTTTATGGGAAGATATTCCCGTTTCCAACGAAGTCCTGAAAGGGCTCCAAATATCCACTTGCAGATTCTGCAAAAATAGAGTTTCAAAACTGCTCTGTTAAAAGGAAGGCTTATCTCTCTGAGTTGAATGCAGACATCATAAAGAGGTTTCTGAGAATGCTTCTGCCTGGTTTATATGTGAAGATATTTCCTTTTCCACCATAGGCCTCAAAGCGCTCCAAATGAACACTTGCAGATTCTACAAAAGGAGTGTTTCATAACTGCTCTAGCAAAGGAAAGGTTCAACTCTGTGAGTTGAACACACACATCACAAAGCAGTTTCTGAGAATGCTTCTGTCCAGTTTTTATTGGAAGATATTCCCGCTTCTAACAAAGGCCTGAAAGAGCTCCAAATATCCACTTGCAGATGCTGCAAAAAGACTCTTTCCAAACTGCTCCATGAAAAGGAAGGTTCAACTCTGTGAGATGAATGCACACATCATAAAGAAGTTTCAAAGAATGCTTCTGTCTAGGTTTTATGTGAAGATATTTCCTTTTCCACCATAGGCCTCAAAGCGCTCCAAATGAACACTTGCAGATTCTACAAAAAGAGTGTTTCAAAACTGCTCTTTCAAAAGAAGTGTTCAACTCTGTGAGTTGGATTCATACTTCACAAAGCAGTTTCACAGAACGCTTCTGTTTAGTATTTATGGGAAGATATTCCCGTTTCCAACGAAGGCCTGAAAGGACTCCAAATATCCACTTGCAGATTCTGCAAAAACACAGTTTCAAAACTGCTCTATCAAAAGGAAGGCTTATCTCTCCGAGTTGAATGCACACATCATAAAGAGGTTTCTGAGAATGCTTCTGCCTGGTTTATAAGTGAAGATATTTCCTTTTCCACCATAGGCCTCAAAGCGCTCCAAATGAACACTTGCAGATTCTACAAAAAGAGTGTTTCAAAACAGCTCTTTCAAAGGAAGTGTTCAACTCTGTGAGTTGGATTCATACTACACAAAGCAGTTTCACAGAACGCTTCTGTTTAGTTTTTATGGGAAGATATTCCCGTTTCCAACGAAGGCCTGAAAGGGCTCCAAATATCCACTTGCAAATTCTGCAAAAATAGAGTTTCAAAACTGCTCTGTCAAAAGGAAGGCTTATCTCTCTGAGTTGAATGCAGACATCATAAAGAGGTTTCTGAGAATGCTTCTGCCTGGTTTATATGTGAAGATATTTCCTTTTCCACCATAGGCCTCAAGGCGCTCCAAATGAACACTTGCAGATTCTACAAAAAGAGTGTTTCATAACTGCTCTAGCAAAGGAAAGGTTCAACTCTGTGAGTTGAACACACACATCACAAAGCAGTTTCTGAGAATGCTTCTGTCCAGTTTTTATTGGAAGATATTCCCGCTTCTAACAAAGGCCTGAAAGAGCTCCAAATATCCACTTGTAGATGCTGCAAAAAGACACTTTCCAAACTGCTCCATGAAAAGGAAGGTTCAACTCTGTGAGTTGAATGCACACATCATAAAGAAGTTTCAAAGAATGCTTCTGTCTAGGTTTTATGTGAAGATATTTCCTTTTCCACCATAGGCCTCAAAGCGCTCCAAATGAACACTTGCAGATTCTACAAAAAGAGTGTTTCAAAACTGCTCTTTCAAAAGAAGTGTTCAACTCTGTGAGTTGGATTCATACTTCACAAAGCAGTTTCACAGAACGCTTCTGTTTAGTTTTTATGGGAAGATATTCCCGTTTCCAACGAAGGCCTGAAAGGGCTCCAAATAACCACTTGCAGATTCTGCAGAAACACAGTTTCAAAACTGCTCTATCAAAAGGAAGGCTTATCTCTCCGAGCTGAATGCACACATCATAAAGAGGTTTCTGAGAATGCTTCTCCCTGGTTTATAAGTGAAGATATTTCCTTTTCCACTATAGGCCTCAAAGCGCTCCAAATGAACACTTGCAGATTCTACAAAAAGAGTGTTTCAAAACAGCTCTTTCAAAGGAAGTGTTCAACTCTGTGAGTTGGATTCATACTACAAAAAGCAGTTTCACAGAACGCTTCTCTTTAGTTTTTATGGGAAGATATTCCCGTTTCCAACGAAGGCCTGAAAGGGCTCCAAATATCCACTTGCAGATTCTGCAAAAATAGAGTTTCAAAACTGCTCTGTTAAAAGGAAGGCTTATCTCTCTGAGTTGAATGCAGACATCATAAAGAGGTTTCTGAGAATGCTTCTGCCTGGTTTATATGTGAAGATATTTCCTTTTCCACCATAGGCCTCAAAGCGCTCCAAATGAACACTTGCAGATTCTACAAAAGGAGTGTTTCATAACTGCTCTAGCAAAGGAAAGGTTCAACTCTGTGAGTTGAACACACACATCACAAAGCAGTTTCTGAGAATGCTTCTGTCCAGTTTTTATTGGAAGATATTCCCGCTTCTAACAAAGGCCTGAAAGAGCTCCAAATATCCACTTGCAGATGCTGCAAAAAGACTCTTTCCAAACTGCTCCATGAAAAGGAAGGTTCAACTCTGTGAGTTGAATGCACACATCATAAAGAAGTTTCAAAGAATGCTTCTGTCTAGGTTTTATGTGAAGATATTTCCTTTTCCACCATAGGCCTCAAAGCGCTCCAAATGAACACTTGCAGATTCTACAAAAAGAGTGTTTCAAAACTGCTCTTTCAAAAGAAGTGTTCAACTCTGTGAGTTGGATTCATACTTCACAAAGCAGTTTCACAGAACGCTTCTGTTTAGTATTTATGGGAAGATATTCCCGTTTCCAACGAAGGCCTGAAAGGACTCCAAATATCCACTTGCAGATTCTGCAAAAACACAGTTTCAAAACTGCTCTATCAAAAGGAAGGCTTATCTCTCCGAGTTGAATGCACACATCATAAAGAGGTTTCTGAGAATGCTTCTGCCTGGTTTATAAGTGAAGATATTTCCTTTTCCACCATAGGCCTCAAAGCGCTCCAAATGAACACTTGCAGATTCTACAAAAAGAGTGTTTCAAAACTGCTCTTTCAAAAGAAGTGTTCAACTCTGTGAGTTGGATTCATACTTCACAAAGCAGTTTCACAGAACGCTTCTGTTTAGTATTTATGGGAAGATATTCCCGTTTCCAACGAAGGCCTGAAAGGACTCCAAATATCCACTTGCAGATTCTGCAAAAACACAGTTTCAAAACTGCTCTATCAAAAGGAAGGCTTATCTCTCCGAGTTGAATGCACACATCATAAAGAGGTTTCTGAGAATGCTTCTGCCTGGTTTATAAGTGAAGATATTTCCTTTTCCACCATAGGCCTCAAAGCGCTCCAAATGAACACTTGCAGATTCTACAAAAAGAGTGTTTCAAAACAGCTCTTTCAAAGGAAGTGTTCAACTCTGTGAGTTGGATTCATACTACACAAGGCAGTTTCACAGAACGCTTCTGTTTAGTTTTTATGGGAAGATATTCCCGTTTCCAACGAAGGCCTGAAAGGGCTCCAAATATCCACTTGCAAATTCTGCAAAAATAGAGTTTCAAAACTGCTCTGTCAAAAGGAAGGCTTATCTCTCTGAGTTGAATGCAGACATCATAAAGAGGTTTCTGAGAATGCTTCTGCCTGGTTTATATGTGAAGATATTTCCTTTTCCACCATAGGGCTCAAGGCGCTCCAAATGAACACTTGCAGATTCTACAAAAAGAGTGTTTCATAACTGCTCTAGCAAAGGAAAGGTTCAACTCTGTGAGTTGAACACACACATCACAAAGCAGTTTCTGAGAATGCTTCTGTCCAGTTTTTATTGGAAGATATTCCCGCTTCTAACAAAGGCCTGAAAGAGCTCCAAATATCCACTTGTAGATGCTGCAAAAAGACACTTTCCAAACTGCTCCATGAAAAGGAAGGTTCAACTCTGTGAGTTGAATGCACACATCATAAAGAAGTTTCAAAGAATGCTTCTGTCTAGGTTTTATGTGAAGATATTTCCTTTTCCACCATAGGCCTCAAAGCGCTCCAAATGAACACTTGCAGATTCTACAAAAAGAGTGTTTCAAAACTGCTCTTTCAAAAGAAGTGTTCAACTCTGTGAGTTGGATTCATACTTCACAAAGCAGTTTCACAGAACGCTTCTGTTTAGTTTTTATGGGAAGATATTCCCGTTTCCAACGAAGGCCTGAAAGGGCTCCAAATAACCACTTGCAGATTCTGCAGAAACACAGTTTCAAAACTGCTCTATCAAAAGGAAGGCTTATCTCTCCGAGCTGAATGCACACATCATAAAGAGGTTTCTGAGAATGCTTCTCCCTGGTTTATAAGTGAAGATATTTCCTTTTCCACTATAGGCCTCAAAGCGCTCCAAATGAACACTTGCAGATTCTACAAAAAGAGTGTTTCAAAACAGCTCTTTCAAAGGAAGTGTTCAACTCTGTGAGTTGGATTCATACTACACAAAGCAGTTTCACAGAACGCTTCTCTTTAGTTTTTATGGGAAGATATTCCCGTTTCCAACGAAGGCCTGAAAGGGCTCCAAATATCCACTTGCAGATTCTGCAAAAATAGAGTTTCAAAACTGCTCTGTTAAAAGGAAGGCTTATCTCTCTGAGTTGAATGCAGACATCATAAAGAGGTTTCTGAGAATGCTTCTGCCTGGTTGATATGTGAAGATATTTCCTTTTCCACCATAGGCCTCAAAGCGCTCCAAATGAACACTTGCAGATTCTACAAAAGGAGTGTTTCATAACTGCTCTAGCAAAGGAAAGGTTCAACTCTGTGAGTTGAACACACACATCACAAAGCAGTTTCTGAGAATGCTTCTGTCCAGTTTTTATTGGAAGATATTCCCGCTTCTAACAAAGGCCTGAAAGAGCTCCAAATATCCACTTGCAGATGCTGCAAAAAGACTCTTTCCAAACTGCTCCATGAAAAGGAAGGTTCAACTCTGTGAGTTGAATGCACACATCATAAAGAAGTTTCAAAGAATGCTTCTGTCTAGGTTTTATGTGAAGATATTTCCTTTTCCACCATAGGCCTCAAAGCGCTCCAAATGAACACTTGCAGATTCTACAAAAAGAGTGTTTCAAAACTGCTCTTTCAAAAGAAGTGTTCAACTCTGTGAGGTGGATTCATACTTCACAAAGCAGTTTCACAGAACGCTTCTGTTTAGTTTTTATGGGAAGATATTCCCGTTTCCAATGAAGGCCTGAAAGGGCTCCAAATAACCACTTGCAGATTCTGCAGAAACACAGTTTCAAAACTGCTCTATCAAAAGGAAGTCTTATCTCTCCGAGTTGAATGCACACATCATAAAGAGGTTTCTGAGAATGCTTCTCCCTGGTTTATAAGTGAAGATATTTCCTTTTCCACTATAGGCCTCAAAGCGCTCCAAATGAACACTTGCAGATTCTACAAAAAGAGTGTTTCAAAACAGCTCTTTCAAAGGAAGTGTTCAACTCTGTGAGTTGGATTCATACTACACAAAGCAGTTTCACAGAACGCTTCTCTTTAGTTTTTATGGGAAGATATTCCCGTTTCCAACGAAGTCCTGAAAGGGCTCCAAATATCCACTTGCAGATTCTGCAAAAATAGAGTTTCAAAACTGCTCTGTTAAAAGGAAGGCTTATCTCTCTGAGTTGAATGCAGACATCATAAAGAGGTTTCTGAGAATGCTTCTGCCTGGTTTATATGTGAAGATATTTCCTTTTCCACCATAGGCCTCAAAGCGCTCCAAATGAACAATTGCAGATTCTACAAAAGGAGTGTTTCATAACTGCTCTAGCAAAGGAAAGGTTCAACTCTGTGAGTTGAACACACACATCACAAAGCAGTTTCTGAGAATGCTTCTGTCCAGTTTTTATTGGAAGATATTCCCGCTTCTAACAAAGGCCTGAAAGAGCTCCAAATATCCACTTGCAGATGCTGCAAAAAGACTCTTTCCAAACTGCTCCATGAAAAGGAAGGTTCAACTCTGTGAGATGAATGCACACATCATAAAGAAGTTTCAAAGAATGCTTCTGTCTAGGTTTTATGTGAAGATATTTCCTTTTCCACCATAGGCCTCAAAGCGCTCCAAATGAACACTTGCAGATTCTACAAAAAGAGTGTTTCAAAACTGCTCTTTCAAAAGAAGTGTTCAACTCTGTGAGTTGGATTCATACTTCACAAAGCAGTTTCACAGAACGCTTCTGTTTAGTATTTATGGGAAGATATTCCCGTTTCCAACGAAGGCCTGAAAGGACTCCAAATATCCACTTGCAGATTCTGCAAAAACACAGTTTCAAAACTGCTCTATCAAAAGGAAGGCTTATCTCTCCGAGTTGAATGCACACATCATAAAGAGGTTTCTGAGAATGCTTCTGCCTGGTTTATAAGTGAAGATATTTCCTTTTCCACCATAGGCCTCAAAGCGCTCCAAATGAACACTTGCAGATTCTACAAAAAGAGTGTTTCAAAACAGCTCTTTCAAAGGAAGTGTTCAACTCTGTGAGTTGGATTCATACTACACAAAGCAGTTTCACAGAACGCTTCTGTTTAGTTTTTATGGGAAGATATTCCCGTTTCCAACGAAGGCCTGAAAGGGCTCCAAATATCCACTTGCAAATTCTGCAAAAATAGAGTTTCAAAACTGCTCTGTCAAAAGGAAGGCTTATCTCTCTGAGTTGAATGCAGACATCATAAAGAGGTTTCTGAGAATGCTTCTGCCTGGTTTATATGTGAAGATATTTCCTTTTCCACCATAGGCCTCAAGGCGCTCCAAATGAACACTTGCAGATTCTACAAAAAGAGTGTTTCATAACTGCTCTAGCAAAGGAAAGGTTCAACTCTGTGAGTTGAACACACACATCACAAAGCAGTTTCTGAGAATGCTTCTGTCCAGTTTTTATTGGAAGATATTCCCGCTTCTAACAAAGGCCTGAAAGAGCTCCAAATATCCACTTGTAGATGCTGCAAAAAGACACTTTCCAAACTGCTCCATGAAAAGGAAGGTTCAACTCTGTGAGTTGAATGCACACATCATAAAGAAGTTTCAAAGAATGCTTCTGTCTAGGTTTTATGTGAAGATATTTCCTTTTCCACCATAGGCCTCAAAGCGCTCCAAATGAACACTTGCAGATTCTACAAAAAGAGTGTTTCAAAACTGCTCTTTCAAAAGAAGTGTTCAACTCTGTGAGTTGGATTCATACTTCAAAAAGCAGTTTCACAGAACGCTTCTGTTTAGTTTTTATGGGAAGATATTCCCGTTTCCAACGAAGGCCTGAAAGGGCTCCAAATAACCACTTGCAGATTCTGCAGAAACACAGTTTCAAAACTGCTCTATCAAAAGGAAGGCTTATCTCTCCGAGCTGAATGCACACATCATAAAGAGGTTTCTGAGAATGCTTCTCCCTGGTTTATAAGTGAAGATATTTCCTTTTCCACTATAGGCCTCAAAGCGCTCCAAATGAACACTTGCAGATTCTACAAAAAGAGTGTTTCAAAACAGCTCTTTCAAAGGAAGTGTTCAACTCTGTGAGTTGGATTCATACTACACAAAGCAGTTTCACAGACCGCTTCTGTTTAGTTTTTATGGGAAGATATTCCCGTTTCCAACGAAGGCCTGAAAGGGCTCCAAATATCCACTTGCAAATTCTGCAAAAATAGAGTTTCAAAACTGCTCTGTCAAAAGGAAGGCTTATCTCTCTGAGTTGAATGCAGACATCATAAAGAGGTTTCTGAGAATGCTTCTGCCTGGTTTATATGTGAAGATATTTCCTTTTCAACCATAGGCCTCAAAGCGCTCCAAATGAACACTTGCAGATTCTACAAAAAGAGTGTTTCATAACTGCTCTAGCAAAGGAAAGGTTCAACTCTGTGAGTTGAACACACACATCACAAAGCAGTTTCTGAGAATGCTTCTGTCCAGTTTTTATTGGAAGATATTCCCGCTTCTAACAAAGGCCTGAAAGAGCTCCAAATATCCACTTGTAGATGCTGCAAAAAGACTCTTTCCAAACTGCTCCATGAAAAGGAAGGTTCAACTCTGTGAGTTGAATGCACACATCATAAAGAAGTTTCAAAGAATGCTTCTGTCTAGGTTTTATGTGAAGATATTTCCTTTTCCACCATAGGCCTCAAAGCGCTCCAAATGAACACTTGCAGATTCTACAAAAAGAGTGTTTCAAAACTGCTCTTTCAAAAGAAGTGTTCAACTCTGTGAGTTGGATTCATACTTCACAAAGCAGTTTCACAGAACGCTTCTGTTTAGTATTTATGGGAAGATATTCCCGTTTCCAACGAAGGCCTGAAAGGACTACAAATATCCACTTGCAGATTCTGCAAAAACACAGTTTCAAAACTGCTCTATCAAAAGGAAGGCTTATCTCTCCGAGTTGAATGCACACATCATAAAGAGGTTTCTGAGAATGCTTCTGCCTGGTTTATAAGTGAAGATATTTCCTTTTCCACCATAGGCCTCAAAGCGCTCCAAATGAACACTTGCAGATTCTACAAAAAGAGTGTTTCAAAACAGCTCTTTCAAAGGAAGTGTTCAACTCTGTGAGTTGGATTCATACTACACAAAGCAGTTTCACAGAACGCTTCTCTTTAGTTTTTATGGGAAGATATTCCCGTTTCCAACGAAGGCCTGAAAGGGCTCCAAATATCCACTTGCAAATTCTGCAAAAATAGAGTTTCAAAACTGCTCTGTCAAAAGGAAGGCTTATCTCTCTGAGTTGAATGCAGACATCATAAAGAGGTTTCTGAGAATGCTTCTGCCTGGTTTATATGTGAAGATATTTCCTTTTCCACCATAGGCCTCAAAGCGCTCCAAATGAACACTTGCAGATTCTACAAAAGGAGTGTTTCATAACTGCTCTAGCAAAGGAAAGGTTCAACTCTGTGAGTTGAACACACACATCACAAAGCAGTTTCTGAGAATGCTTCTGTCCAGTTTTTATTGGAAGATATTCCCGCTTCTAACAAAGGCCTGAAAGAGCTCCAAATATCCACTTGTAGATGCTGCAAAAAGACTCTTTCCAAACTGCTCCATGAAAAGGAAGGTTCAACTCTGTGAGTTGAATGCACACATCATAAAGAAGTTTCAAAGAATGCTTCTGTCTAGGTTTTATGTGAAGATATTTCCTTTTCCACCATAGGCCTCAAAGCGCTCCAAATGAACACTTGCAGATTCTACAAAAAGAGTGTTTCAAAACTGCTCTTTCAAAAGAAGTGTTCAACTCTGTGAGGTGGATTCATACTTCACAAAGCAGTTTCACAGAACGCTTCTGTTTAGTTTTTATGGGAAGATATTCCCGTTTCCAACGAAGGCCTGAAAGGGCTCCAAATAACCACTTGCAGATTTTGCAGAAACACAGTTTCAAAACTGCTCTATCAAAAGGAAGGCTTATCTCTCCGAGTTGAATGCACACATCATAAAGAGGTTTCTGAGAATGCTTCTCCCTGGTTTATAAGTGAAGATATTTACTTTTCCACTATAGGCCTCAAAGCGCTCCAAATGAACACTTGCAGATTCTACAAAAAGAGTGTTTCAAAACAGCTCTTTCAAAGGAAGTGTTCAACTCTGTGAGTTGGATTCATACTACACAAAGCAGTTTCACAGAACGCTTCTCTTTAGTTTTTATGGGAAGATATTCCCGTTTCCAACGAAGTCCTGAAAGGGCTCCAAATATCCACTTGCAGATTCTGCAAAAATAGAGTTTCAAAACTGCTCTGTTAAAAGGAAGGCTTATCTCTCTGAGTTGAATGCAGACATCATAAAGAGGTTTCTGAGAATGCTTCTGCCTGGTTTATATGTGAAGATATTTCCTTTTCCACCATAGGCCTCAAAGCGCTCCAAATGAACACTTGCAGATTCTACAAAAGGAGTGTTTCATAACTGCTCTAGCAAAGGAAAGGTTCAACTCTGTGAGTTGAACACACACATCACAAAGCAGTTTCTGAGAATGCTTCTGTCCAGTTTTTATTGGAAGATATTCCCGCTTCTAACAAAGGCCTGAAAGAGCTCCAAATATCCACTTGCAGATGCTGCAAAAAGACTCTTTCCAAACTGCTCCATGAAAAGGAAGGTTCAACTCTGTGAGATGAATGCACACATCATAAAGAAGTTTCAAAGAATGCTTCTGTCTAGGTTTTATGTGAAGATATTTCCTTTTCCACCATAGGCCTCAAAGCGCTCCAAATGAACACTTGCAGATTCTACAAAAAGAGTGTTTCAAAACTGCTCTTTCAAAAGAAGTGTTCAACTCTGTGAGTTGGATTCATACTTCACAAAGCAGTTTCACAGAACGCTTCTGTTTAGTATTTATGGGAAGATATTCCCGTTTCCAACGAAGGTCTGAAAGGACTCCAAATATCCACTTGCAGATTCTGCAAAAACACAGTTTCAAAACTGCTCTATCAAAAGGAAGGCTTATCTCTCCGAGTTGAATGCACACATCATAAAGAGGTTTCTGAGAATGCTTCTGCCTGGTTTATAAGTGAAGATATTTCCTTTTCCACTATAGGCCTCAAAGCGCTCCAAATGAACACTTGCAGATTCTACAAAAAGAGTGTTTCAAAACAGCTCTTTCAAAGGAAGTGTTCAACTCTGTGAGTTGGATTCATACTACACAAAGCAGTTTCACAGAACGCTTCTCTTTAGTTTTTATGGGAAGATATTCCCGTTTCCAACGAAGGCCTGAAAGGGCTCCAAATATCCACTTGCAGATTCTGCAAAAATAGAGTTTCAAAACTGCTCTGTTAAAAGGAAGGCTTATCTCTCTGAGTTGAATGCAGACATCATAAAGAGGTTTCTGAGAATGCTTCTGCCTGGTTTATATGTGGAGATATTTCCTTTTCCACCATAGGCCTCAAAGCGCTCCAAATGAACACTTGCAGATTCTACAAAAGGAGTGTTTCATAACTGCTCTAGCAAAGGAAAGGTTCAACTCTGTGAGTTGAACACACACATCACAAAGCAGTTTCTGAGAATGCTTCTGTCCAGTTTTTATTGGAAGATATTCCCGCTTCTAACAAAGGCCTGAAAGAGCTCCAAATATCCACTTGCAGTTGCTGCAAAAAGACTCTTTCCAAACTGCTCCATGAAAAGGAAGGTTCAACTCTGTGAGTTGAATGCACACATCATAAAGAAGTTTCAAAGAATGCTTCTGTCTAGGTTTTATGTGAAGATATTTCCTTTTCCACCATAGGCCTCAAAGCGCTCCAAATGAACACTTGCAGATTCTACAAAAAGAGTGTTTCAAAACTGCTCTTTCAAAAGAAGTGTTCAACTCTGTGAGTTGGATTCATACTTCACAAAGCAGTTTCACAGAACGCTTCTGTTTAGTATTTATGGGAAGATATTCCCGTTTCCAACGAAGGCCTGAAAGGACTCCAAATATCCACTTGCAGATTCTGCAAAAACACAGTTTCAAAACTGCTCTATCAAAAGGAAGGCTTATCTCTCCGAGTTGAATGCACACATCATAAAGAGGTTTCTGAGAATGCTTCTGCCTGGTTTATAAGTGAAGATATTTCCTTTTCCACCATAGGCCTCAAAGCGCTCCAAATGAACACTTGCAGATTCTACAAAAAGAGTGTTTCAAAACAGCTCTTTCAAAGGAAGTGTTCAACTCTGTGAGTTGGATTCATACTACACAAAGCAGTTTCACAGAACGCTTCTGTTTAGTTTTTATGGGAAGATATTCCCGTTTCCAACGAAGGCCTGAAAGGGCTCCAAATATCCACTTGCAGATTCTGCAAAAACACAGTTTCAAAACTGCTCTATCAAAAGGAAGGCTTATCTCTCCGAGTTGAATGCACACATCATAAAGAGGTTTCTGAGAATGCTTCTGCCTGGTTTATATGTGAAGATATTTCCTTTTCCACCATAGGCCTCAAAGCGCTCCAAATGAACACTTGCAGATTCTACAAAAGGAGTGTTTCATAACTGCTCTAGCAAAGGAAAGGTTCAATTCTGTGAGTTGAACACACACATCACAAAGCAGTTTCTGAGAATGCTTCTGTCCAGTTTTTATTGGAAGATATTCCCGCTTCTAACAAAGGCCTGAAAGAGCTCCAAATATCCACTTGCAGATGCTGCAAAAAGACTCTTTCCAAACTGCTCCATGAAAAGGAAGGTTCAACTCTGTGAGATGAATGCACACATCATAAAGAAGTTTCAAAGAATGCTTCTGTCTAGGTTTTATGTGAAGATATTTCCTTTTCCACCATAGGCCTCAAAGCGCTCCAAATGAACACTTGCAGATTCTACAAAAAGAGTGTTTCAAAACTGCTCTTTCAAAAGAAGTGTTCAACTCTGTGAGTTGGATTCATACTTCACAAAGCAGTTTCACAGAACGCTTCTGTTTAGTATTTATGGGAAGATATTCCCGTTTCCAACGAAGGCCTGAAAGGACTCCAAATATCCACTTGCAGATTCTGCAGAAACACAGTTTCAAAACTGCTCTATCAAAAGGAAGGCTTATCTCTCCGAGTTGAATGCACACATCATAAAGAGGTTTCTGAGAATGCTTCTGCCTGGTTTATAAGTGAAGATATTTCCTTTTCCACCATAGGCCTCAAAGCGCTCCAAATGAACACTTGCAGATTCTACAAAAAGAGTGTTTCACAACTGCTCTAGCAAAGGAAAGGTTCAACTCTGTGAGTTGAACACACACATCACAAAGCAGTTTCTGAGAATGCTTCTGTCCAGTTTTTATTGGAAGATATTCCCGCTTCTAACAAAGGCCTGAAAGGGCTCCAAATATCCACTTGCAGATGCTGCAAAAAGACTCTTTCCAAACTGCTCCATGAAAAGGAAGGTTCAACTCTGTGAGTTGAATGCACACATCATAAAGAAGTTTCAAAGAATGCTTCTGTCTAGGTTTTATGTGAAGATATTTCCTTTTCCACCATAGGCCTCAAAGCGCTCCAAATGAACACTTGCAGATTCTACAAAAAGAGTGTTTCAAAACTGCTCTTTCAAAAGAAGTGTTCAACTCTGTGAGTTGGATTCATACTTCACAAAGCAGTTTCACAGAACGCTTCTGTTTAGTTTTTATGGGAAGATATTCCCGTTTCCAACGAAGGCCTGAAAGGGCTCCAAATAACCACTTGCAGATTCTGCAGAAACACAGTTTCAAAACTGCTCTATCAAAAGGAAGGCTTATCTCTCCGAGCTGAATGCACACATCATAAAGAGGTTTCTGAGAATGCTTCTCCCTGGTTTATAAGTGAAGATATTTCCTTTTCCACTATAGGCCTCAAAGCGCTCCAAATGAACACTTGCAGATTCTACAAAAAGAGTGTTTCAAAACAGCTCTTTCAAAGGAAGTGTTCAACTCTGTGAGTTGGATTCATACTACACAAAGCAGTTTCACAGAACGCTTCTGTTTAGTTTTTATGGGAAGATATTCCCGTTTCCAACGAAGGCCTGAAAGGGCTCCAAATATCCACTTGCAAATTCTGCAAAAATAGAGTTTCAAAACTGCTCTGTCAAAAGGAAGGCTTATCTCTCTGAGTTGAATGCAGACATCATAAAGAGGTTTCTGAGAATGCTTCTGCCTGGTTTATAAGTGAAGATATTTCCTTTTCCACCATAGGCCTCGTAGCGCTCCAAATGAACACTTGCAGATTCTACAAAAAGAGTGTTTCAAAACAGCTCTTTCAAAGGAAGTGTTCAACTCTGTGAGTTGGATTCATACTACACAAAGCAGTTTCACAGAACGCTTCTCTTTAGTTTTTATGGGAAGATATTCCCGTTTCCAACGAAGGCCTGAAAGGGCTCCAAATATCCACTTGCAAATTCTGCAAAAATAGAGTTTCAAAACTGCTCTGTCAAAAGGAAGGCTTATCTCTCTGAGTTGAATGCAGACATCATAAAGAGGTTTCTGAGAATGCTTCTGCCTGGTTTATATGTGAAGATATTTCCTTTTCCACCATAGGCCTCAAAGCGCTCCAAATGAACACTTGCAGATTCTACAAAAAGAGTGTTTCATAACTGCTCTAGCAAAGGAAAGGTTCAACTCTGTGAGTTGAACACACACATCACAAAGCAGTTTCTGAGAATGCTTCTGTCCAGTTTTTATTGGAAGATATTCCCGCTTCTAACAAAGGCCTGAAAGAGCTCCAAATATCCACTTGTAGATGCTGCAAAAAGACTCTTTCCAAACTGCTCCATGAAAAGGAAGGTTCAACTCTGTGAGTTGAATGCACACATCATAAAGAAGTTTCAAAGAATGCTTCTGTCTAGGTTTTATGTGAAGATATTTCCTTTTCCACCATAGGCCTCAAAGCGCTCCAAATGAACACTTGCAGATTCTACAAAAAGAGTGTTTCAAAACTGCTCTTTCAAAAGAAGTGTTCAACTCTGTGAGTTGGATTCATACTTCACAAAGCAGTTTCACAGAACGCTTCTGTTTAGTTTTTATGGGAAGATATTCCCGTTTCCAACGAAGGCCTGAAAGGGCTCCAAATAACCACTTGCAGATTCTGCAGAAACACAGTTTCAAAACTGCTCTATCAAAAGGAAGGCTTATCTCTCCGAGCTGAATGCACACATCATAAAGAGGTTTCTGAGAATGCTTCTCCCTGGTTTATAAGTGAAGATATTTCCTTTTCCACTATAGGCCTCAAAGCGCTCCAAATGAACACTTGCAGATTCTACAAAAAGAGTGTTTCAAAACAGCTCTTTCAAAGGAAGTGTTCAACTCTGTGAGTTGGATTCATACTACACAAAGCAGTTTCACAGAACGCTTCTCTTTAGTTTTTATGGGAAGATATTCCCGTTTCCAACGAAGGCCTGAAAGGGCTCCAAATATCCACTTGCAGATTCTGCAAAAATAGAGTTTCAAAACTGCTCTGTTAAAAGGAAGGCTTATCTCTCTGAGTTGAATGCAGACATCATAAAGAGGTTTCTGAGAATGCTTCTGCCTGGTTTATATGTGAAGATATTTCCTTTTCCACCATAGGCCTCAAAGCGCTCCAAATGAACACTTGCAGATTCTACAAAAGGAGTGTTTCATAACTGCTCTAACAAAGGAAATGTTCAACTCTGTGAGTTGAACACACACATCACAAAGCAGTTTCTGAGAATGCTTCTGTCCAGTTTTTATTGGAAGATATTCCTGCTTCTAACAAAGGCCTGAAAGAGCTCCAAATATCCACTTGCAGATGCTGCAAAAAGACTCTTTCCAAACTGCTCCATGAAAAGGAAGGTTCAACTCTGTGAGTTGAATGCACACATCATAAAGAAGTTTCAAAGAATGCTTCTGTCTAGGTTTTATGTGAAGATATTTCCTTTTCCACCATAGGCCTCAAAGCGCTCCAAATGAACACTTGCAGATTCTACAAAAAGAGTGTTTCAAAACTGCTCTTTCAAAAGAAGTGTTCAACTCTGTGAGTTGGATTCATACTTCACAAAGCAGTTTCACAGAACGCTTCTGTTTAGTTTTTATGGGAAGATATTCCCGTTTCCAACGAAGGCCTGAAAGGGCTCCAAATAACCACTTGCAGATTCTGCAGAAACACAGTTTCAAAACTGCTCTATCAAAAGGAAGGCTTATCTCTCCGAGCTGAATGCAGACATCATAAAGAGGTTTCTGAGAATGCTTCTGCCTGGTTGATATGTGAAGATATTTCCTTTTCCACCATAGGCCTCAAAGCGCTCCAAATGAACACTTGCAGATTCTACAAAAGGAGTGTTTCATAACTGCTCTAGCAAAGGAAAGGTTCAACTCTGTGAGTTGAACACACACATCACAAAGCAGTTTCTGAGAATGCTTCTGTCCAGTTTTTATTGGAAGATATTCCCGCTTCTAACAAAGGCCTGAAAGAGCTCCAAATATCCACTTGCAGATGCTGCAAAAAGACTCTTTCCAAACTGCTCCATGAAAAGGAAGGTTCAACTCTGTGAGTTGAATGCACACATCATAAAGAAGTTTCAAAGAATGCTTCTGTCTAGGTTTTATGTGAAGATATTTCCTTTTCCACCATAGGCCTCAAAGCGCTCCAAATGAACACTTGCAGATTCTACAAAAAGAGTGTTTCAAAACTGCTCTTTCAAAAGAAGTGTTCAACTCTGTGAGTTGGATTCATACTTCACAAAGCAGTTTCACAGAACGCTTCTGTTTAGTATTTATGGGAAGATATTCCCGTTTCCAACGAAGGCCTGAAAGGACTCCAAATATCCACTTGCAGATTCTGCAAAAACACAGTTTCCAAACTGCTCTATCAAAAGGAAGGCTTATCTCTCCGAGTTGAATGCACACGTCATAAAGAGGTTTCTGAGAATGCTTCTGCCTGGTTTATAAGTGAAGATATTTCCTTTTCCACCATAGGCCTCAAAGCGCTCCAAATGAACACTTGCAGATTCTACAAAAAGAGTGTTTCAAAACAGCTCTTTCAAAGGAAGTGTTCAACTCTGTGAGTTGGATTCATACTACACAAAGCAGTTTCACAGAACGCTTCTGTTTAGTTTTTATGGGAAGATATTCCCGTTTCCAACGAAGGCCTGAAAGGGCTCCAAATATCCACTTGCAAATTCTGCAAAAATAGAGTTTCAAAACTGCTCTGTCAAAAGGAAGGCTTATCTCTCTGAGTTGAATGCAGACATCATAAAGAGGTTTCTGAGAATGCTTCTGCCTGGTTTATATGTGAAGATATTTCCTTTTCCACCATAGGCCTCAAAGCACTCCAAATGAACACTTGCAGATTCTACAAAAAGAGTGTTTCATAACTGCTCTAGCAAAGGAAAGGTTCAACTCTGTGAGTTGAACACACACATCACAAAGCAGTTTCTGAGAATGCTTCTGTCCAGTTTTTATTGGAAGATATTCCCGCTTCTAACAAAGGCCTGAAAGAGCTCCAAATATCCACTTGTAGATGCTGCAAAAAGACTCTTTCCAAACTGCTCCATGAAAAGGAAGGTTCAACTCTGTGAGTTGAATGCACACATCATAAAGAAGTTTCAAAGAATGCTTCTGTCTAGGTTTTATGTGAAGATATTTCCTTTTCCACCATAGGCCTCAAAGCGCTCCAAATGAACACTTGCAGATTCTACAAAAAGAGTGTTTCAAAACTGCTCTTTCAAAAGAAGTGTTCAACTCTGTGAGGTGGATTCATACTTCACAAAGCAGTTTCACAGAACGCTTCTGTTTAGTTTTTATGGGAAGATATTCCCGTTTCCAATGAAGGCCTGAAAGGGCTCCAAATAACCACTTGCAGATTCTGCAGAAACACAGTTTCAAAACTGCTCTATCAAAAGGAAGGCTTATCTCTCCGAGTTGAATGCACACATCATAAAGAGGTTTCTGAGAATGCTTCTCCCTGGTTTATAAGTGAAGATATTTCCTTTTCCACTATAGGCCTCAAAGCGCTCCAAATGAACACTTGCAGATTCTACAAAAAGAGTGTTTCAAAACAGCTCTTTCAAAGGAAGTGTTCAACTCTGTGAGTTGGATTCATACTACACAAAGCAGTTTCACAGAACGCTTCTCTTTAGTTTTTATGGGAAGATATTCCCGTTTCCAACGAAGTCCTGAAAGGGCTCCAAATATCCACTTGCAGATTCTGCAAAAATAGAGTTTCAAAACTGCTCTGTTAAAAGGAAGGCTTATCTCTCTGAGTTGAATGCAGACATCATAAAGAGGTTTCTGAGAATGCTTCTGCCTGGTTTATATGTGAAGATATTTCCTTTTCCACCATAGGCCTCAAAGCGCTCCAAATGAACACTTGCAGATTCTACAAAAGGAGTGTTTCATAACTGCTCTAGCAAAGGAAAGGTTCAACTCTGTGAGTTGAACACACACATCACAAAGCAGTTTCTGAGAATGCTTCTGTCCAGTTTTTATTGGAAGATATTCCCGCTTCTAACAAAGGCCTGAAAGAGCTCCAAATATCCACTTGCAGATGCTGCAAAAAGACTCTTTCCAAACTGCTCCATGAAAAGGAAGGTTCAACTCTGTGAGATGAATGCACACATCATAAAGAAGTTTCAAAGAATGCTTCTGTCTAGGTTTTATGTGAAGATATTTCCTTTTCCACCATAGGCCTCAAAGCGCTCCAAATGAACACTTGCAGATTCTACAAAAAGAGTGTTTCAAAACTGCTCTTTCAAAAGAAGTGTTCAACTCTGTGAGTTGGATTCATACTTCACAAAGCAGTTTCACAGAACGCTTCTGTTTAGTATTTATGGGAAGATATTCCCGTTTCCAACGAAGGCCTGAAAGGACTCCAAATATCCACTTGCAGATTCTGCAAAAACACAGTTTCAAAACTGCTCTATCAAAAGGAAGGCTTATCTCTCCGAGTTGAATGCACACATCATAAAGAGGTTTCTGAGAATGCTTCTGCCTGGTTTATAAGTGAAGATATTTCCTTTTCCACCATAGGCCTCAAAGCGCTCCAAATGAACACTTGCAGATTCTACAAAAAGAGTGTTTCAAAACAGCTCTTTCAAAGGAAGTGTTCAACTCTGTGAGTTGGATTCATACTACACAAAGCAGTTTCACAGAACGCTTCTGTTTAGTTTTTATGGGAAGATATTCCCGTTTCCAACGAAGGCCTGAAAGGGCTCCAAATATCCACTTGCAAATTCTGCAAAAATAGAGTTTCAAAACTGCTCTGTCAAAAGGAAGGCTTATCTCTCTGAGTTGAATGCAGACATCATAAAGAGGTTTCTGAGAATGCTTCTGCCTGGTTTATATGTGAAGATATTTCCTTTTCCACCATAGGCCTCAAGGCGCTCCAAATGAACACTTGCAGATTCTACAAAAAGAGTGTTTCATAACTGCTCTAGCAAAGGAAAGGTTCAACTCTGTGAGTTGAACACACACATCACAAAGCAGTTTCTGAGAATGCTTCTGTCCAGTTTTTATTGGAAGATATTCCCGCTTCTAACAAAGGCCTGAAAGAGCTCCAAATATCCACTTGTAGATGCTGCAAAAAGACACTTTCCAAACTGCTCCATGAAAAGGAAGGTTCAACTCTGTGAGTTGAATGCACACATCATAAAGAAGTTTCAAAGAATGCTTCTGTCTAGGTTTTATGTGAAGATATTTCCTTTTCCACCATAGGCCTCAAAGCGCTCCAAATGAACACTTGCAGATTCTACAAAAAGAGTGTTTCAAAACTGCTCTTTCAAAAGAAGTGTTCAACTCTGTGAGTTGGATTCATACTTCACAAAGCAGTTTCACAGAACGCTTCTGTTTAGTTTTTATGGGAAGATATTCCCGTTTCCAACGAAGGCCTGAAAGGGCTCCAAATAACCACTTGCAGATTCTGCAGAAACACAGTTTCAAAACTGCTCTATCAAAAGGAAGGCTTATCTCTCCGAGCTGAATGCACACATCATAAAGAGGTTTCTGAGAATGCTTCTCCCTGGTTTATAAGTGAAGATATTTCCTTTTCCACTATAGGCCTCAAAGCGCTCCAAATGAACACTTGCAGATTCTACAAAAAGAGTGTTTCAAAACAGCTCTTTCAAAGGAAGTGTTCAACTCTGTGAGTTGGATTCATACTACAAAAAGCAGTTTCACAGAACGCTTCTCTTTAGTTTTTATGGGAAGATATTCCCGTTTCCAACGAAGGCCTGAAAGGGCTCCAAATATCCACTTGCAGATTCTGCAAAAATAGAGTTTCAAAACTGCTCTGTTAAAAGGAAGGCTTATCTCTCTGAGTTGAATGCAGACATCATAAAGAGGTTTCTGAGAATGCTTCTGCCTGGTTTATATGTGAAGATATTTCCTTTTCCACCATAGGCCTCAAAGCGCTCCAAATGAACACTTGCAGATTCTACAAAAGGAGTGTTTCATAACTGCTCTAGCAAAGGAAAGGTTCAACTCTGTGAGTTGAACACACACATCACAAAGCAGTTTCTGAGAATGCTTCTGTCCAGTTTTTATTGGAAGATATTCCCGCTTCTAACAAAGGCCTGAAAGAGCTCCAAATATCCACTTGCAGATGCTGCAAAAAGACTCTTTCCAAACTGCTCCATGAAAAGGAAGGTTCAACTCTGTGAGTTGAATGCACACATCATAAAGAAGTTTCAAAGAATGCTTCTGTCTAGGTTTTATGTGAAGATATTTCCTTTTCCACCATAGGCCTCAAAGCGCTCCAAATGAACACTTGCAGATTCTACAAAAAGAGTGTTTCAAAACTGCTCTTTCAAAAGAAGTGTTCAACTCTGTGAGTTGGATTCATACTTCACAAAGCAGTTTCACAGAACGCTTCTGTTTAGTATTTATGGGAAGATATTCCCGTTTCCAACGAAGGCCTGAAAGGACTCCAAATATCCACTTGCAGATTCTGCAAAAACACAGTTTCAAAACTGCTCTATCAAAAGGAAGGCTTATCTCTCCGAGTTGAATGCACACATCATAAAGAGGTTTCTGAGAATGCTTCTGCCTGGTTTATAAGTGAAGATATTTCCTTTTCCACCATAGGCCTCAAAGCGCTCCAAATGAACACTTGCAGATTCTACAAAAAGAGTGTTTCAAAACTGCTCTTTCAAAAGAAGTGTTCAACTCTGTGAGTTGGATTCATACTTCACAAAGCAGTTTCACAGAACGCTTCTGTTTAGTATTTATGGGAAGATATTCCCGTTTCCAACGAAGGCCTGAAAGGACTCCAAATATCCACTTGCAGATTCTGCAAAAACACAGTTTCAAAACTGCTCTATCAAAAGGAAGGCTTATCTCTCCGAGTTGAATGCACACATCATAAAGAGGTTTCTGAGAATGCTTCTGCCTGGTTTATAAGTGAAGATATTTCCTTTTCCACCATAGGCCTCAAAGCGCTCCAAATGAACACTTGCAGATTCTACAAAAAGAGTGTTTCAAAACAGCTCTTTCAAAGGAAGTGTTCAACTCTGTGAGTTGGATTCATACTACACAAGGCAGTTTCACAGAACGCTTCTGTTTAGTTTTTATGGGAAGATATTCCCGTTTCCAACGAAGGCCTGAAAGGGCTCCAAATATCCACTTGCAAATTCTGCAAAAATAGAGTTTCAAAACTGCTCTGTCAAAAGGAAGGCTTATCTCTCTGAGTTGAATGCAGACATCATAAAGAGGTTTCTGAGAATGCTTCTGCCTGGTTTATATGTGAAGATATTTCCTTTTCCACCATAGGGCTCAAGGCGCTCCAAATGAACACTTGCAGATTCTACAAAAAGAGTGTTTCATAACTGCTCTAGCAAAGGAAAGGTTCAACTCTGTGAGTTGAACACACACATCACAAAGCAGTTTCTGAGAATGCTTCTGTCCAGTTTTTATTGGAAGATATTCCCGCTTCTAACAAAGGCCTGAAAGAGCTCCAAATATCCACTTGTAGATGCTGCAAAAAGACACTTTCCAAACTGCTCCATGAAAAGGAAGGTTCAACTCTGTGAGTTGAATGCACACATCATAAAGAAGTTTCAAAGAATGCTTCTGTCTAGGTTTTATGTGAAGATATTTCCTTTTCCACCATAGGCCTCAAAGCGCTCCAAATGAACACTTGCAGATTCTACAAAAAGAGTGTTTCAAAACTGCTCTTTCAAAAGAAGTGTTCAACTCTGTGAGTTGGATTCATACTTCACAAAGCAGTTTCACAGAACGCTTCTGTTTAGTTTTTATGGGAAGATATTCCCGTTTCCAACGAAGGCCTGAAAGGGCTCCAAATAACCACTTGCAGATTCTGCAGAAACACAGTTTCAAAACTGCTCTATCAAAAGGAAGGCTTATCTCTCCGAGCTGAATGCACACATCATAAAGAGGTTTCTGAGAATGCTTCTCCCTGGTTTATAAGTGAAGATATTTCCTTTTCCACTATAGGCCTCAAAGCGCTCCAAATGAACACTTGCAGATTCTACAAAAAGAGTGTTTCAAAACAGCTCTTTCAAAGGAAGTGTTCAACTCTGTGAGTTGGATTCATACTACACAAAGCAGTTTCACAGAACGCTTCTCTTTAGTTTTTATGGGAAGATATTCCCGTTTCCAACGAAGGCCTGAAAGGGCTCCAAATATCCACTTGCAGATTCTGCAAAAATAGAGTTTCAAAACTGCTCTGTTAAAAGGAAGGCTTATCTCTCTGAGTTGAATGCAGACATCATAAAGAGGTTTCTGAGAATGCTTCTGCCTGGTTGATATGTGAAGATATTTCCTTTTCCACCATAGGCCTCAAAGCGCTCCAAATGAACACTTGCAGATTCTACAAAAGGAGTGTTTCATAACTGCTCTAGCAAAGGAAAGGTTCAACTCTGTGAGTTGAACACACACATCACAAAGCAGTTTCTGAGAATGCTTCTGTCCAGTTTTTATTGGAAGATATTCCCGCTTCTAACAAAGGCCTGAAAGAGCTCCAAATATCCACTTGCAGATGCTGCAAAAAGACTCTTTCCAAACTGCTCCATGAAAAGGAAGGTTCAACTCTGTGAGTTGAATGCACACATCATAAAGAAGTTTCAAAGAATGCTTCTGTCTAGGTTTTATGTGAAGATATTTCCTTTTCCACCATAGGCCTCAAAGCGCTCCAAATGAACACTTGCAGATTCTACAAAAAGAGTGTTTCAAAACTGCTCTTTCAAAAGAAGTGTTCAACTCTGTGAGGTGGATTCATACTTCACAAAGCAGTTTCACAGAACGCTTCTGTTTAGTTTTTATGGGAAGATATTCCCGTTTCCAATGAAGGCCTGAAAGGGCTCCAAATAACCACTTGCAGATTCTGCAGAAACACAGTTTCAAAACTGCTCTATCAAAAGGAAGTCTTATCTCTCCGAGTTGAATGCACACATCATAAAGAGGTTTCTGAGAATGCTTCTCCCTGGTTTATAAGTGAAGATATTTCCTTTTCCACTATAGGCCTCAAAGCGCTCCAAATGAACACTTGCAGATTCTACAAAAAGAGTGTTTCAAAACAGCTCTTTCAAAGGAAGTGTTCAACTCTGTGAGTTGGATTCATACTACACAAAGCAGTTTCACAGAACGCTTCTCTTTAGTTTTTATGGGAAGATATTCCCGTTTCCAACGAAGTCCTGAAAGGGCTCCAAATATCCACTTGCAGATTCTGCAAAAATAGAGTTTCAAAACTGCTCTGTTAAAAGGAAGGCTTATCTCTCTGAGTTGAATGCAGACATCATAAAGAGGTTTCTGAGAATGCTTCTGCCTGGTTTATATGTGAAGATATTTCCTTTTCCACCATAGGCCTCAAAGCGCTCCAAATGAACACTTGCAGATTCTACAAAAGGAGTGTTTCATAACTGCTCTAGCAAAGGAAAGGTTCAACTCTGTGAGTTGAACACACACATCACAAAGCAGTTTCTGAGAATGCTTCTGTCCAGTTTTTATTGGAAGATATTCCCGCTTCTAACAAAGGCCTGAAAGAGCTCCAAATATCCACTTGCAGATGCTGCAAAAAGACTCTTTCCAAACTGCTCCATGAAAAGGAAGGTTCAACTCTGTGAGATGAATGCACACATCATAAAGAAGTTTCAAAGAATGCTTCTGTCTAGGTTTTATGTGAAGATATTTCCTTTTCCACCATAGGCCTCAAAGCGCTCCAAATGAACACTTGCAGATTCTACAAAAAGAGTGTTTCAAAACTGCTCTTTCAAAAGAAGTGTTCAACTCTGTGAGTTGGATTCATACTTCACAAAGCAGTTTCACAGAACGCTTCTGTTTAGTATTTATGGGAAGATATTCCCGTTTCCAACGAAGGCCTGAAAGGACTCCAAATATCCACTTGCAGATTCTGCAAAAACACAGTTTCAAAACTGCTCTATCAAAAGGAAGGCTTATCTCTCCGAGTTGAATGCACACATCATAAAGAGGTTTCTGAGAATGCTTCTGCCTGGTTTATAAGTGAAGATATTTCCTTTTCCACCATAGGCCTCAAAGCGCTCCAAATGAACACTTGCAGATTCTACAAAAAGAGTGTTTCAAAACAGCTCTTTCAAAGGAAGTGTTCAACTCTGTGAGTTGGATTCATACTACACAAAGCAGTTTCACAGAACGCTTCTGTTTAGTTTTTATGGGAAGATATTCCCGTTTCCAACGAAGGCCTGAAAGGGCTCCAAATATCCACTTGCAAATTCTGCAAAAATAGAGTTTCAAAACTGCTCTGTCAAAAGGAAGGCTTATCTCTCTGAGTTGAATGCAGACATCATAAAGAGGTTTCTGAGAATGCTTCTGCCTGGTTTATATGTGAAGATATTTCCTTTTCCACCATAGGCCTCAAGGCGCTCCAAATGAACACTTGCAGATTCTACAAAAAGAGTGTTTCATAACTGCTCTAGCAAAGGAAAGGTTCAACTCTGTGAGTTGAACACACACATCACAAAGCAGTTTCTGAGAATGCTTCTGTCCAGTTTTTATTGGAAGATATTCCCGCTTCTAACAAAGGCCTGAAAGAGCTCCAAATATCCACTTGTAGATGCTGCAAAAAGACACTTTCCAAACTGCTCCATGAAAAGGAAGGTTCAACTCTGTGAGTTGAATGCACACATCATAAAGAAGTTTCAAAGAATGCTTCTGTCTAGGTTTTATGTGAAGATATTTCCTTTTCCACCATAGGCCTCAAAGCGCTCCAAATGAACACTTGCAGATTCTACAAAAAGAGTGTTTCAAAACTGCTCTTTCAAAAGAAGTGTTCAACTCTGTGAGTTGGATTCATACTTCAAAAAGCAGTTTCACAGAACGCTTCTGTTTAGTTTTTATGGGAAGATATTCCCGTTTCCAACGAAGGCCTGAAAGGGCTCCAAATAACCACTTGCAGATTCTGCAGAAACACAGTTTCAAAACTGCTCTATCAAAAGGAAGGCTTATCTCTCCGAGCTGAATGCACACATCATAAAGAGGTTTCTGAGAATGCTTCTCCCTGGTTTATAAGTGAAGATATTTCCTTTTCCACTATAGGCCTCAAAGCGCTCCAAATGAACACTTGCAGATTCTACAAAAAGAGTGTTTCAAAACAGCTCTTTCAAAGGAAGTGTTCAACTCTGTGAGTTGGATTCATACTACACAAAGCAGTTTCACAGACCGCTTCTGTTTAGTTTTTATGGGAAGATATTCCCGTTTCCAACGAAGGCCTGAAAGGGCTCCAAATATCCACTTGCAAATTCTGCAAAAATAGAGTTTCAAAACTGCTCTGTCAAAAGGAAGGCTTATCTCTCTGAGTTGAATGCAGACATCATAAAGAGGTTTCTGAGAATGCTTCTGCCTGGTTTATATGTGAAGATATTTCCTTTTCAACCATAGGCCTCAAAGCGCTCCAAATGAACACTTGCAGATTCTACAAAAAGAGTGTTTCATAACTGCTCTAGCAAAGGAAAGGTTCAACTCTGTGAGTTGAACACACACATCACAAAGCAGTTTCTGAGAATGCTTCTGTCCAGTTTTTATTGGAAGATATTCCCGCTTCTAACAAAGGCCTGAAAGAGCTCCAAATATCCACTTGTAGATGCTGCAAAAAGACTCTTTCCAAACTGCTCCATGAAAAGGAAGGTTCAACTCTGTGAGTTGAATGCACACATCATAAAGAAGTTTCAAAGAATGCTTCTGTCTAGGTTTTATGTGAAGATATTTCCTTTTCCACCATAGGCCTCAAAGCGCTCCAAATGAACACTTGCAGATTCTACAAAAAGAGTGTTTCAAAACTGCTCTTTCAAAAGAAGTGTTCAACTCTGTGAGTTGGATTCATACTTCACAAAGCAGTTTCACAGAACGCTTCTGTTTAGTATTTATGGGAAGATATTCCCGTTTCCAACGAAGGCCTGAAAGGACTACAAATATCCACTTGCAGATTCTGCAAAAACACAGTTTCAAAACTGCTCTATCAAAAGGAAGGCTTATCTCTCCGAGTTGAATGCACACATCATAAAGAGGTTTCTGAGAATGCTTCTGCCTGGTTTATAAGTGAAGATATTTCCTTTTCCACCATAGGCCTCAAAGCGCTCCAAATGAACACTTGCAGATTCTACAAAAAGAGTGTTTCAAAACAGCTCTTTCAAAGGAAGTGTTCAACTCTGTGAGTTGGATTCATACTACACAAAGCAGTTTCACAGAACGCTTCTCTTTAGTTTTTATGGGAAGATATTCCCGTTTCCAACGAAGGCCTGAAAGGGCTCCAAATATCCACTTGCAAATTCTGCAAAAATAGAGTTTCAAAACTGCTCTGTCAAAAGGAAGGCTTATCTCTCTGAGTTGAATGCAGACATCATAAAGAGGTTTCTGAGAATGCTTCTGCCTGGTTTATATGTGAAGATATTTCCTTTTCCACCATAGGCCTCAAAGCGCTCCAAATGAACACTTGCAGATTCTACAAAAGGAGTGTTTCATAACTGCTCTAGCAAAGGAAAGGTTCAACTCTGTGAGTTGAACACACACATCACAAAGCAGTTTCTGAGAATGCTTCTGTCCAGTTTTTATTGGAAGATATTCCCGCTTCTAACAAAGGCCTGAAAGAGCTCCAAATATCCACTTGTAGATGCTGCAAAAAGACTCTTTCCAAACTGCTCCATGAAAAGGAAGGTTCAACTCTGTGAGTTGAATGCACACATCATAAAGAAGTTTCAAAGAATGCTTCTGTCTAGGTTTTATGTGAAGATATTTCCTTTTCCACCATAGGCCTCAAAGCGCTCCAAATGAACACTTGCAGATTCTACAAAAGGAGTGTTTCAAAACTGCTCTTTCAAAAGAAGTGTTCAACTCTGTGAGGTGGATTCATACTTCACAAAGCAGTTTCACAGAACGCTTCTGTTTAGTTTTTATGGGAAGATATTCCCGTTTCCAACGAAGGCCTGAAAGGGCTCCAAATAACCACTTGCAGATTCTGCAGAAACACAGTTTCAAAACTGCTCTATCAAAAGGAAGGCTTATCTCTCCGAGTTGAATGCACACATCATAAAGAGGTTTCTGAGAATGCTTCTCCCTGGTTTATAAGTGAAGATATTTACTTTTCCACTATAGGCCTCAAAGCGCTCCAAATGAACACTTGCAGATTCTACAAAAAGAGTGTTTCAAAACAGCTCTTTCAAAGGAAGTGTTCAACTCTGTGAGTTGGATTCATACTACACAAAGCAGTTTCACAGAACGCTTCTCTTTAGTTTTTATGGGAAGATATTCCCGTTTCCAACGAAGTCCTGAAAGGGCTCCAAATATCCACTTGCAGATTCTGCAAAAATAGAGTTTCAAAACTGCTCTGTTAAAAGGAAGGCTTATCTCTCTGAGTTGAATGCAGACATCATAAAGAGGTTTCTGAGAATGCTTCTGCCTGGTTTATATGTGAAGATATTTCCTTTTCCACCATAGGCCTCAAAGCGCTCCAAATGAACACTTGCAGATTCTACAAAAGGAGTGTTTCATAACTGCTCTAGCAAAGGAAAGGTTCAACTCTGTGAGTTGAACACACACATCACAAAGCAGTTTCTGAGAATGCTTCTGTCCAGTTTTTATTGGAAGATATTCCCGCTTCTAACAAAGGCCTGAAAGAGCTCCAAATATCCACTTGCAGATGCTGCAAAAAGACTCTTTCCAAACTGCTCCATGAAAAGGAAGGTTCAACTCTGTGAGATGAATGCACACATCATAAAGAAGTTTCAAAGAATGCTTCTGTCTAGGTTTTATGTGAAGATATTTCCTTTTCCACCATAGGCCTCAAAGCGCTCCAAATGAACACTTGCAGATTCTACAAAAAGAGTGTTTCAAAACTGCTCTTTCAAAAGAAGTGTTCAACTCTGTGAGTTGGATTCATACTTCACAAAGCAGTTTCACAGAACGCTTCTGTTTAGTATTTATGGGAAGATATTCCCGTTTCCAACGAAGGTCTGAAAGGACTCCAAATATCCACTTGCAGATTCTGCAAAAACACAGTTTCAAAACTGCTCTATCAAAAGGAAGGCTTATCTCTCCGAGTTGAATGCACACATCATAAAGAGGTTTCTGAGAATGCTTCTGCCTGGTTTATAAGTGAAGATATTTCCTTTTCCACTATAGGCCTCAAAGCGCTCCAAATGAACACTTGCAGATTCTACAAAAAGAGTGTTTCAAAACAGCTCTTTCAAAGGAAGTGTTCAACTCTGTGAGTTGGATTCATACTACACAAAGCAGTTTCACAGAACGCTTCTCTTTAGTTTTTATGGGAAGATATTCCCGTTTCCAACGAAGGCCTGAAAGGGCTCCAAATATCCACTTGCAGATTCTGCAAAAATAGAGTTTCAAAACTGCTCTGTTAAAAGGAAGGCTTATCTCTCTGAGTTGAATGCAGACATCATAAAGAGGTTTCTGAGAATGCTTCTGCCTGGTTTATATGTGGAGATATTTCCTTTTCCACCATAGGCCTCAAAGCGCTCCAAATGAACACTTGCAGATTCTACAAAAGGAGTGTTTCATAACTGCTCTAGCAAAGGAAAGGTTCAACTCTGTGAGTTGAACACACACATCACAAAGCAGTTTCTGAGAATGCTTCTGTCCAGTTTTTATTGGAAGATATTCCCGCTTCTAACAAAGGCCTGAAAGAGCTCCAAATATCCACTTGCAGTTGCTGCAAAAAGACTCTTTCCAAACTGCTCCATGAAAAGGAAGGTTCAACTCTGTGAGTTGAATGCACACATCATAAAGAAGTTTCAAAGAATGCTTCTGTCTAGGTTTTATGTGAAGATATTTCCTTTTCCACCATAGGCCTCAAAGCGCTCCAAATGAACACTTGCAGATTCTACAAAAAGAGTGTTTCAAAACTGCTCTTTCAAAAGAAGTGTTCAACTCTGTGAGTTGGATTCATACTTCACAAAGCAGTTTCACAGAACGCTTCTGTTTAGTATTTATGGGAAGATATTCCCGTTTCCAACGAAGGCCTGAAAGGACTCCAAATATCCACTTGCAGATTCTGCAAAAACACAGTTTCAAAACTGCTCTATCAAAAGGAAGGCTTATCTCTCCGAGTTGAATGCACACATCATAAAGAGGTTTCTGAGAATGCTTCTGCCTGGTTTATAAGTGAAGATATTTCCTTTTCCACCATAGGCCTCAAAGCGCTCCAAATGAACACTTGCAGATTCTACAAAAAGAGTGTTTCAAAACAGCTCTTTCAAAGGAAGTGTTCAACTCTGTGAGTTGGATTCATACTACACAAAGCAGTTTCACAGAACGCTTCTGTTTAGTTTTTATGGGAAGATATTCCCGTTTCCAACGAAGGCCTGAAAGGGCTCCAAATATCCACTTGCAAATTCTGCAAAAATAGAGTTTCAAAACTGCTCTGTCAAAAGGAAGGCTTATCTCTCTGAGTTGAATGCAGACATCATAAAGAGGTTTCTGAGAATGCTTCTGCCTGGTTTATATGTGAAGATATTTCCTTTTCCACCATAGGCCTCAAAGCGCTCCAAATGAACACTTGCAGATTCTACAAAAAGAGTGTTTCATAACTGCTCTAGCAAAGGAAAGGTTCAACTCTATGAGTTGAACACACACATCACAAAGCAGTTTCTGAGAATGCTTCTGTCCAGTTTTTATTGGAAGATATTCCCGCTTCTAACAAAGGCCTGAAAGAGCTCCAAATATCCACTTGTAGATGCTGCAAAAAGACTCTTTCCAAACTGCTCCATGAAAAGGAAGGTTCAACTCTGTGAGTTGAATGCACACATCATAAAGAAGTTTCAAAGAATGCTTCTGTCTAGGTTTTATGTGAAGATATTTCCTTTTCCACCATAGGCCTCAAAGCGCTCCAAATGAACACTTGCAGATTCTACAAAAAGAGTGTTTCAAAACTGCTCTTTCAAAAGAAGTGTTCAACTCTGTGAGGTGGATTCATACTTCACAAAGCAGTTTCACAGAACGCTTCTGTTTAGTTTTTATGGGAAGATATTCCCGTTTCCAATGAAGGCCTGAAAGGGCTCCAAATAACCACTTGCAGATTCTGCAGAAACACAGTTTCAAAACTGCTCTATCAAAAGGAAGGCTTACCTCTCCGAGTTGAATGCACACATCATAAAGAGGTTTCTGAGAATGCTTCTCCCTGGTTTATAAGTGAAGATATTTCCTTTTCCACTATAGGCCTCAAAGCGCTCCAAATGAACACTTGCAGATTCTACAAAAAGAGTGTTTCAAAACAGCTCTTTCAAAGGAAGTGTTCAACTCTGTGAGTTGGATTCATACTACACAAAGCAGTTTCACAGAACGCTTCTCTTTAGTTTTTATGGGAAGATATTCCCGTTTCCAACGAAGGCCTGAAAGGGCTCCAAATATCCACTTGCAGATTCTGCAAAAATAGAGTTTCAAAACTGCTCTGTTAAAAGGAAGGCTTATCTCTCTGAGTTGAATGCAGACATCATAAAGAGGTTTCTGAGAATGCTTCTGCCTGGTTTATATGTGAAGATATTTCCTTTTCCACCATAGGCCTCAAAGCGCTCCAAATGAACACTTGCAGATTCTACAAAAGGAGTGTTTCATAACTGCTCTAGCAAAGGAAAGGTTCAACTCTGTGAGTTGAACACACACATCACAAAGCAGTTTCTGAGAATGCTTCTGTCCAGTTTTTATTGGAAGATATTCCCGCTTCTAACAAAGGCCTGAAAGAGCTCCAAATATCCACTTGCAGATGCTGCAAAAAGACTCTTTCCAAACTGCTCCATGAAAAGGAAGGTTCAACTCTGTGAGATGAATGCACACATCATAAAGAAGTTTCAAAGAATGCTTCTGTCTAGGTTTTATGTGAAGATATTTCCTTTTCCACCATAGGCCTCAAAGCGCTCCAAATGAACACTTGCAGATTCTACAAAAAGAGTGTTTCAAAACTGCTCTTTCAAAAGAAGTGTTCAACTCTGTGAGTTGGATTCATACTTCGCAAAGCAGTTTCACAGAACGCTTCTGTTTAGTATTTATGGGAAGATATTCCCGTTTCCAACGAAGGCCTGAAAGGACTCCAAATATCCACTTGCAGATTCTGCAAAAACACAGTTTCAAAACTGCTCTATCAAAAGGAAGGCTTATCTCTCCGAGTTGAATGCACACATCATAAAGAGGTTTCTGAGAATGCTTCTGCCTGGTTTATAAGTGAAGATATTTCCTTTTCCACCATAGGCCTCAAAGCGCTCCAAATGAACACTTGCAGATTCTACAAAAAGAGTGTTTCAAAACAGCTCTTTCAAAGGAAGTGTTCAACTCTGTGAGTTGGATTCATACTACACAAAGCAGTTTCACAGAACGCTTCTGTTTAGTTTTTATGGGAAGATATTCCCGTTTCCAACGAAGGCCTGAAAGGGCTCCAAATATCCACTTGCAAATTCTGCAAAAATAGAGTTTCAAAACTGCTCTGTCAAAAGGAAGGCTTATCTCTCTGAGTTGAATGCAGACATCATAAAGAGGTTTCTGAGAATGCTTCTGCCTGGTTTATATGTGAAGATATTTCCTTTTCCACCATAGGCCTCAAGGCGCTCCAAATGAACACTTGCAGATTCTACAAAAAGAGTGTTTCATAACTGCTCTAGCAAAGGAAAGGTTAAACTCTGTGAGTTGAACACACACATCACAAAGCAGTTTCTGAGAATGCTTCTGTCCAGTTTTTATTGGAAGATACTCCCGCTTCTAACAAAGGCCTGAAAGAGCTCCAAATATCCACTTGTAGATGCTGCAAAAAGACTCTTTCCAAACTGCTCCATGAAAAGGAAGGTTCAACTCTGTGAGTTGAATGCACACATCATAAAGAAGTTTCAAAGAATGCTTCTGTCTAGGTTTTATGTGAAGATATTTCCTTTTCCACCGTAGGCCTCAAAGCGCTCCAAATGAACACTTGCAGATTCTACAAAAAGAGTGTTTCAAAACTGCTCTTTCAAAAGAAGTGTTCAACTCTGTGAGTTGGATTCATACTTCACAAAGCAGTTTCACAGAACGCTTCTGTTTAGTTTTTATGGGAAGATATTCCCGTTTCCAACGAAGGCCTGAAAGGGCTCCAAATAACCACTTGCAGATTCTGCAGAAACACAGTTTCAAAACTGCTCTATCAAAAGGAAGGCTTATCTCTCCGAGCTGAATGCACACATCATAAAGAGGTTTCTGAGAATGCTTCTCCCTGGTTTATAAGTGAAGATATTTCCTTTTCCACTATAGGCCTCAAAGCGCTCCAAATGAACACTTGCAGATTCTACAAAAAGAGTGTTTCAAAACAGCTCTTTCAAAGGAAGTGTTCAACTCTGTGAGTTGGATTCATACTACACAAAGCAGTTTCACAGAACGCTTCTCTTTAGTTTTTATGGGAAGATATTCCCGTTTCCAACGAAGGCCTGAAAGGGCTCCAAATATCCACTTGCAGATTCTGCAAAAATAGAGTTTCAAAACTGCTCTGTTAAAAGGAAGGCTTATCTCTCTGAGTTGAATGCAGACATCATAAAGAGGTTTCTGAGAATGCTTCTGCCTGGTTTATATGTGAAGATATTTCCTTTTCCACCATAGGCCTCAAAGCGCTCCAAATGAACACTTGCAGATTCTACAAAAGGAGTGTTTCATAACTGCTCTAGCAAAGGAAAGGTTCAACTCTGTGAGTTGAACACACACATCACAAAGCAGTTTCTGAGAATGCTTCTGTCCAGTTTTTATTGGAAGATATTCCTGCTTCTAACAAAGGCCTGAAAGAGCTCCAAATATCCACTTGCAGATGCTGCAAAAAGACTCTTTCCAAACTGCTCCATGAAAAGGAAGGTTCAACTCTGTGAGTTGAATGCACACATCATAAAGAAGTTTCAAAGAATGCTTCTGTCTAGGTTTTATGTGAAGATATTTCCTTTTCCACCATAGGCCTCAAAGCGCTCCAAATGAACACTTGCAGATTCTACAAAAAGAGTGTTTCAAAACTGCTCTTTCAAAAGAAGTGTTCAACTCTGTGAGTTGGATTCATACTTCACAAAGCAGTTTCACAGAACGCTTCTGTTTAGTTTTTATGGGAAGATATTCCCGTTTCCAACGAAGGCCTGAAAGGGCTCCAAATAACCACTTGCAGATTCTGCAGAAACACAGTTTCAAAACTGCTCTATCAAAAGGAAAGCTTATCTCTCTGAGCTGAATGCACACATCATAAAGAGGTTTCTGAGAATGCTTCTCCCTGGTTTATAAGTGAAGATATTTCCTTTTCCACTATAGGCCTCAAAGCGCTCCAAATGAACACTTGCAGATTCTACAAAAAGAGTGTTTCAAAACAGCTCTTTCAAAGGAAGTGTTCAACTCTGTGAGTTGGATTCATACTACACAAAGCAGTTTCACAGAACGCTTCTCTTTAGTTTTTATGGGAAGATATTCCCGTTTCCAACGAAGGCCTGAAAGGGCTCCAAATATCCACTTGCAGATTCTGCAAAAATAGAGTTTCAAAACTGCTCTGTTAAAAGGAAGGCTTATCTCTCTGAGTTGAATGCAGACATCATAAAGAGGTTTCTGAGAATGCTTCTGCCTGGTTTATATGTGAAGATATTTCCTTTTCCACCATAGGCCTCAAAGCGCTCCAAATGAACACTTGCAGATTCTACAAAAGGAGTGTTTCATAACTGCTCTAGCAAAGGAAAGGTTCAACTCTGTGAGTTGAACACACACATCACAAAGCAGTTTCTGAGAATGCTTCTGTCCAGTTTTTATTGGAAGATATTCCCGCTTCTAACAAAGGCCTGAAAGAGCTCCAAATATCCACTTGCAGATGCTGCAAAAAGACTCTTTCCAAACTGCTCCATGAAAAGGAAGGTTCAACTCTGTGAGTTGAATGCACACATCATAAAGAAGTTTCAAAGAATGCTTCTGTCTAGGTTTTATGTGAAGATATTTCCTTTTCCACCATAGGCCTCAAAGCGCTCCAAATGAACACTTGCAGATTCTACAAAAAGAGTGTTTCAAAACTGCTCTTTCAATAGAAGTGTTCAACTCT
The DNA here is from genome assembly GCF_028885625.2 of Pongo pygmaeus. Taxonomy (NCBI): domain Eukaryota; kingdom Metazoa; phylum Chordata; class Mammalia; order Primates; family Hominidae; genus Pongo; species Pongo pygmaeus. Next base: position 26,629,033 of record NC_085930.1, read on the forward strand.
GTGAGTTGGATTCATACTTCACAAAGCAGTTTCACAGAACGCTTCTGTTTAGTATTTATGGGAAGATATTCCCGTTTCCAACGAAGGCCTGAAAGGACTCCAAATATCCACTTGCAGATTCTGCAAAAACACAGTTTCAAAACTGCTCTATCAAAAGGAAGGCTTATCTCTCCGAGTTGAATGCACACATCATAAAGAGGTTTCTGAGAATGCTTCTGCCTGGTTTATAAGTGAAGATATTTCCTTTTCCACCATAGGCCTCAAAGCGCTCCAAATGAACACTTGCAGATTCTACAAAAAGAGTGTTTCAAAACAGCTCTTTCAAAGGAAGTGTTCAACTCTGTGAGTTGGATTCATACTACACAAAGCAGTTTCACAGAACGCTTCTGTTTAGTTTTTATGGGAAGATATTCCCGTTTCCAACGAAGGCCTGAAAGGGCTCCAAATATCCACTTGCAAATTCTGCAAAAATAGAGTTTCAAAACTGCTCTGTCAAAAGGAAGGCTTATCTCTCTGAGTTGAATGCAGACATCATAAAGAGGTTTCTGAGAATGCTTCTGCCTGGTTTATATGTGAAGATATTTCCTTTTCCACCATAGGCCTCAAAGCGCTCCAAATGAACACTTGCAGATTCTACAAAAAGAGTGTTTCATAACTGCTCTAGCAAAGGAAAGGTTCAACTCTGTGAGTTGAACACACACATCACAAAGCAGTTTCTGAGAATGCTTCTGTCCAGTTTTTATTGGAAGATATTCCCGCTTCTAACAAAGGCCTGAAAGAGCTCCAAATATCCACTTGTAGATGCTGCAAAAAGACTCTTTCCAAACTGCTCCATGAAAAGGAAGGTTCAACTCTGTGAGTTGAATGCACACATCATAAAGAAGTTTCAAAGAATGCTTCTGTCTAGGTTTTATGTGAAGATATTTCCTTTTCCACCATAGGCCTCAAAGCGCTCCAAATGAACACTTGCAGATTCTACAAAAAGAGTGTTTCAAAACTGCTCTTTCAAAAGAAGTGTTCAACTCTGTGAGGTGGATTCATACTTCACAAAGCAGTTTCACAGAACGCTTCTGTTTAGTTTTTATGGGAAGATATTCCCGTTTCCAACGAAGGCCTGAAAGGGCTCCAAATAACCACTTGCAGATTCTGCAGAAACACAGTTTCAAAACTGCTCTATCAAAAGGAAGGCTTATCTCTCCGAGCTGAATGCACACATCATAAAGAGGTTTCTGAGAATGCTTCTGCCTGGTTTATAAGTGAAGATATTTCCTTTTCCACCATAGGCCTCAAAGCGCTCCAAATGAACACTTGCAGATTCTACAAAAAGAGTGTTTCAAAACAGCTCTTTCAAAGGAAGTGTTCAACTCTGTGGGTTGGATTCATACTACACAAAGCAGTTTCACAGAACGCTTCTGTTTAGTTTTTATGGGAAGATATTCCCGTTTCCAACGAAGGCCTGAAAGGGCTCCAAATATCCACTTGCAAATTCTGCAAAAATAGAGTTTCAAAACTGCTCTATCAAAAGGAAGGCTTATCTCTCTGAGTTGAATGCAGACATCATAAAGAGGTTTCTGAGAATGCTTCTGCCTGGTTTATATGTGAAGATATTTCCTTTTCCACCATAGGCCTCAAAGCGCTCCAAATGAACACTTGCAGATTCTACAAAAGGAGTGTTTCATAACTGCTCTAGCAAAGGAAAGGTTCAACTCTGTGAGTTGAACACACACATCACAAAGCAGTTTCTGAGAATGCTTCTGTCCAATTTTTATTGGAAGATATTCCCGCTTCTAACAAAGGCCTGAAAGAGCTCCAAATATCCACTTGCAGATGCTGCAAAAAGACTCTTTCCAAACTGCTCCATGAAAAGGAAGGTTCAACTCTGTGAGATGAATGCACACATCATAAAGAAGTTTCAAAGAATGCTTCTGTCTAGGTTTTATGTGAAGATATTTCCTTTTCCACCATAGGCCTCAAAGCGCTCCAAATGAACACTTGCAGATTCTACAAAAAGAGTGTTTCAAAACTGCTCTTTCAAAAGAAGTGTTCAACTCTGTGAGTTGGATTCATACTTCACAAAGCAGTTTCACAGAACGCTTCTGTTTAGTTTTTATGGGAAGATATTCCCGTTTCCAACGAAGGCCTGAAAGGGCTCCAAATAACCACTTGCAGATTCTGCAGAAACACAGTTTCAAAACTGCTCTATCAAAAGGAAAGCTTATCTCTCTGAGCTGAATGCACACATCATAAAGAGGTTTCTGAGAATGCTTCTCCCTGGTTTATAAGTGAAGATATTTCCTTTTCCACTATAGGCCTCAAAGCGCTCCAAATGAACACTTGCAGATTCTACAAAAAGAGTGTTTCAAAACAGCTCTTTCAAAGGAAGTGTTCAACTCTGTGAGTTGGATTCATACTACACAAAGCAGTTTCACAGAACGCTTCTCTTTAGTTTTTATGGGAAGATATTCCCGTTTCCAACGAAGGCCTGAAAGGGCTCCAAATATCCACTTGCAGATTCTGCAAAAATAGAGTTTCAAAACTGCTCTGTTAAAAGGAAGGCTTATCTCTCTGAGTTGAATGCAGACATCATAAAGAGGTTTCTGAGAATGCTTCTGCCTGGTTTATATGTGAAGATATTTCCTTTTCCACCATAGGCCTCAAAGCGCTCCAAATGAACACTTGCAGATTCTACAAAAGGAGTGTTTCATAACTGCTCTAGCAAAGGAAAGGTTCAACTCTGTGAGTTGAACACACACATCACAAAGCAGTTTCTGAGAATGCTTCTGTCCAGTTTTTATTGGAAGATATTCCCGCTTCTAACAAAGGCCTGAAAGAGCTCCAAATATCCACTTGCAGATGCTGCAAAAAGACTCTTTCCAAACTGCTCCATGAAAAGGAAGGTTCAACTCTGTGAGTTGAATGCACACATCATAAAGAAGTTTCAAAGAATGCTTCTGTCTAGGTTTTATGTGAAGATATTTCCTTTTCCACCATAGGCCTCAAAGCGCTCCAAATGAACACTTGCAGATTCTACAAAAAGAGTGTTTCAAAACTGCTCTTTCAATAGAAGTGTTCAACTCTGTGAGTTGGATTCATACTTCACAAAGCAGTTTCACAGAACGCTTCTGTTTAGTATTTATGGGAAGATATTCCCGTTTCCAACGAAGGCCTGAAAGGACTCCAAATATCCACTTGCAGATTCTGCAAAAACACAGTTTCAAAACTGCTCTATCAAAAGGAAGGCTTATCTCTCCGAGTTGAATGCACACATCATAAAGAGGTTTCTGAGAATGCTTCTGCCTGGTTTATAAGTGAAGATATTTCCTTTTCCACCATAGGCCTCAAAGCGCTCCAAATGAACACTTGCAGATTCTACAAAAAGAGTGTTTCAAAACAGCTCTTTCAAAGGAAGTGTTCAACTCTGTGAGTTGGATTCATACTACACAAAGCAGTTTCACAGAACGCTTCTGTTTAGTTTTTATGGGAAGATATTCCCGTTTCCAACGAAGGCCTGAAAGGGCTCCAAATATCCACTTGCAAATTCTGCAAAAATAGAGTTTCAAAACTGCTCTGTCAAAAGGAAGGCTTATCTCTCTGAGTTGAATGCAGACATCATAAAGAGGTTTCTGAGAATGCTTCTGCCTGGTTTATATGTGAAGATATTTCCTTTTCCACCATAGGCCTCAAAGCGCTCCAAATGAACACTTGCAGATTCTACAAAAAGAGTGTTTCATAACTGCTCTAGCAAAGGAAAGGTTCAACTCTGTGAGTTGAACACACACATCACAAAGCAGTTTCTGAGAATGCTTCTGTCCAGTTTTTATTGGAAGATATTCCCGCTTCTAACAAAGGCCTGAAAGAGCTCCAAATATCCACTTGTAGATGCTGCAAAAAGACTCTTTCCAAACTGCTCCATGAAAAGGAAGGTTCAACTCTGTGAGTTGAATGCACACATCATAAAGAAGTTTCAAAGAATGCTTCTGTCTAGGTTTTATGTGAAGATATTTCCTTTTCCACCATAGGCCTCAAAGCGCTCCAAATGAACACTTGCAGATTCTACAAAAAGAGTGTTTCAAAACTGCTCTTTCAAAAGAAGTGTTCAACTCTGTGAGGTGGATTCATACTTCACAAAGCAGTTTCACAGAACGCTTCTGTTTAGTTTTTATGGGAAGATATTCCCGTTTCCAACGAAGGCCTGAAAGGGCTCCAAATAACCACTTGCAGATTCTGCAGAAACACAGTTTCAAAACTGCTCTATCAAAAGGAAGGCTTATCTCTCCGAGCTGAATGCACACATCATAAAGAGGTTTCTGAGAATGCTTCTGCCTGGTTTATAAGTGAAGATATTTCCTTTTCCACCATAGGCCTCAAAGCGCTCCAAATGAACACTTGCAGATTCTACAAAAAGAGTGTTTCAAAACAGCTCTTTCAAAGGAAGTGTTCAACTCTGTGAGTTGGATTCATACTACACAAAGCAGTTTCACAGAACGCTTCTGTTTAGTTTTTATGGGAAGATATTCCCGTTTCCAACGAAGGCCTGAAAGGGCTCCAAATATCCACTTGCAAATTCTGCAAAAATAGAGTTTCAAAACTGCTCTATCAAAAGGAAGGCTTATCTCTCTGAGTTGAATGCAGACATCATAAAGAGGTTTCTGAGAATGCTTCTGCCTGGTTTATATGTGAAGATATTTCCTTTTCCACCATAGGCCTCAAAGCGCTCCAAATGAACACTTGCAGATTCTACAAAAGGAGTGTTTCATAACTGCTCTAGCAAAGGAAAGGTTCAACTCTGTGAGTTGAACACACACATCACAAAGCAGTTTCTGAGAATGCTTCTGTCCAATTTTTATTGGAAGATATTCCCGCTTCTAACAAAGGCCTGAAAGAGCTCCAAATATCCACTTGCAGATGCTGCAAAAAGACTCTTTCCAAACTGCTCCATGAAAAGGAAGGTTCAACTCTGTGAGATGAATGCACACATCATAAAGAAGTTTCAAAGAATGCTTCTGTCTAGGTTTTATGTGAAGATATTTCCTTTTCCACCATAGGCCTCAAAGCGCTCCAAATGAACACTTGCAGATTCTACAAAAAGAGTGTTTCAAAACTGCTCTTTCAAAAGAAGTGTTCAACTCTGTGAGTAGGATTCATACTTCACAAAGCAGTTTCACAGAACGCTTCTGTTTAGTATTTATGGGAAGATATTCCCGTTTCCAACGAAGGCCTGAAAGGACTCCAAATATCCACTTGCAGATTCTGCAAAAACACAGTTTCAAAACTGCTCTATCAAAAGGAAGGCTTATCTCTCCGAGCTGAATGCACACATCATAAAGAGGTTTCTGAGAATGCTTCTCCCTGGTTTATAAGTGAAGATATTTCCTTTTCCACTATAGGCCTCAAAGCGCTCCAAATGAACACTTGCAGATTCTACAAAAAGAGTGTTTCAAAACAGCTCTTTCAAAGGAAGTGTTCAACTCTGTGAGTTGGATTCATACTACACAAAGCAGTTTCACAGAACGCTTCTCTTTAGTTTTTATGGGAAGATATTCCCGTTTCCAACGAAGGCCTGAAAGGGCTCCAAATATCCACTTGCAGATTCTGCAAAAATAGAGTTTCAAAACTGCTCTGTTAAAAGGAAGGCTTATCTCTCTGAGTTGAATGCAGACATCATAAAGAGGTTTCTGAGAATGCTTCTGCCTGGTTTATATGTGAAGATATTTCCTTTTCCACCATAGGCCTCAAAGCGCTCCAAATGAACACTTGCAGATTCTACAAAAGGAGTGTTTCATAACTACTCTAGCAAAGGAAAGGTTCAACTCTGTGAGTTGAAGACACACATCACAAAGCAGTTTCTGAGAATGCTTCTGTCCAGTTTTTATTGGAAGATATTCCCGCTTCTAACAAAGGCCTGAAAGAGCTCCAAATATCCACTTGCAGATGCTTCAAAAAGACTCTTTCCAAACTGCTCCATGAAAAGGAAGGTTCAACTCTGTGAGTTGAATGCACACATCATAAAGAAGTTTCAAAGAATGCTTCTGTCTAGGTTTTATGTGAAGATATTTCCTTTTCCACCATAGGCCTCAAAGCGCTCCAAATGAACACTTGCAGATTCTACAAAAAGAGTGTTTCAAAACTGCTCTTTCAAAAGAAGTGTTCAACTCTGTGAGTTGGATTCATACTTCACAAAGCAGTTTCACAGAACGCTTCTGTTTAGTATTTATGGGAAGATATTCCCGTTTCCAACGAAGGCCTGAAAGGACTCCAAATATCCACTTGCAGATTCTGCAAAAACACAGTTTCAAAACTGCTCTATCAAAAGGAAGGCTTATCTCTCCGAGATGAATGCACACATCATAAAGAGGTTTCTGAGAATGCTTCTGCCTGGTTTATAAGTGAAGATATTTCCTTTTCCACCATAGGCCTCAAAGCGCTCCAAATGAACACTTGCAGATTCTACAAAAAGAGTGTTTCAAAACAGCTCTTTCAAAGGAAGTGTTCAACTCTGTGAGTTGGATTCATACTACACAAAGCAGTTTCACAGAACGCTTCTGTTTAGTTTTTATGGGAAGATATTCCCGTTTCCAACGAAGGCCTGAAAGGGCTCCAAATATCCACTTGCAAATTCTGCAAAAATAGAGTTTCAAAACTGCTCTGTCAAAAGGAAGGCTTATCTCTCTGAGTTGAATGCAGACATCATAAAGAGGTTTCTGAGAATGCTTCTGCCTGGTTTATATGTGAAGATATTTCCTTTTCCACCATAGGCCTCAAGGCGCTCCAAATGAACACTTGCAGATTCTACAAAAAGAGTGTTTCATAACTGCTCTAGCAAAGGAAAGGTTCAACTCTGTGAGTTGAACACACACATCCCAAAGCAGTTTCTGAGAATGCTTCTGTCCAGTTTTTATTGGAAGATATTCCCGCTTCTAACAAAGGCCTGAAAGAGCTCCAAATATCCACTTGTAGATGCTGCAAAAAGACTCTTTCCAAACTGCTCCATGAAAAGGAAGGTTCAACTCTGTGAGTTGAATGCACACATCATAAAGAAGTTTCAAAGAATGCTTCTGTCTAGGTTTTATGTGAAGATATTTCCTTTTCCACCATAGGCCTCAAAGCGCTCCCAATGAACACTTGCAGATTCTACAAAAAGAGTGTTTCAAAACTGCTCTTTCAAAAGAAGTGTTCAACTCTGTGAGTTGGATTCATACTTCACAAAGCAGTTTCACAGAACGCTTCTGTTTAGTTTTTATGGGAAGATATTCCCGTTTCCAACGAAGGCCTGAAAGGGCTCCAAATAACCACTTGCAGATTCTGCAGAAACACAGTTTCAAAACTGCTCTATCAAAAGGAAGGCTTATCTCTCCGAGCTGAATGCACACATCATAAAGAGGTTTCTGAGAATGCTTCTCCCTGGTTTATAAGTGAAGATATTTCCTTTTCCACTATAGGCCTCAAAGCGCTCCAAATGAACACTTGCAGATTCTACAAAAAGAGTGTTTCAAAACAGCTCTTTCAAAGGAAGTGTTCAACTCTGTGAGTTGGATTCATACTACACAAAGCAGTTTCACAGAACGCTTCTCTTTAGTTTTTATGGGAAGATATTCCCGTTTCCAACGAAGGCCTGAAAGGGCTCCAAATATCCACTTGCAGATTCTGCAAAAATAGAGTTTCAAAACTGCTCTGTTAAAAGGAAGGCTTATCTCTCTGAGTTGAATGCAGACATCATAAAGAGGTTTCTGAGAATGCTTCTGCCTGGTTTATATGTGAAGATATTTCCTTTTCCACCATAGGCCTCAAAGCGCTCCAAATGAACACTTGCAGATTCTACAAAAGGAGTGTTTCATAACTACTCTAGCAAAGGAAAGGTTCAACTCTGTGAGTTGAACACACACATCACAAAGCAGTTTCTGAGAATGCTTCTGTCCAGTTTTTATTGGAAGATATTCCCGCTTCTAACAAAGGCCTGAAAGAGCTCCAAATATCCACTTGCAGATGCTGCAAAAAGACTCTTTCCAAACTGCTCCATGAAAAGGAAGGTTCAACTCTGTGAGTTGAATGCACACATCATAAAGAAGTTTCAAAGAATGCTTCTGTCTAGGTTTTATGTGAAGATATTTCCTTTTCCACCATAGGCCTCAAAGCGCTCCAAATGAACACTTGCAGATTCTACAAAAAGAGTGTTTCAAAACTGCTCTTTCAAAAGAAGTGTTCAACTCTGTGAGTTGGATTCATACTTCACAAAGCAGTTTCACAGAACGCTTCTGTTTAGTATTTATGGGAAGATATTCCCGTTTCCAACGAAGGCCTGAAAGGACTCCAAATATCCACTTGCAGATTCTGCAAAAACACAGTTTCAAAACTGCTCTATCAAAAGGAAGGCTTATCTCTCCGAGATGAATGCACACATCATAAAGAGGTTTCTGAGAATGCTTCTGCCTGGTTTATAAGTGAAGATATTTCCTTTTCCACCATAGGCCTCAAAGCGCTCCAAATGAACACTTGCAGATTCTACAAAAAGAGTGTTTCAAAACAGCTCTTTCAAAGGAAGTGTTCAACTCTGTGAGTTGGATTCATACTACACAAAGCAGTTTCACAGAACGCTTCTGTTTAGTTTTTATGGGAAGATATTCCCGTTTCCAACGAAGGCCTGAAAGGGCTCCAAATATCCACTTGCAAATTCTGCAAAAATAGAGTTTCAAAACTGCTCTGTCAAAAGGAAGGCTTATCTCTCTGAGTTGAATGCAGACATCATAAAGAGGTTTCTGAGAATGCTTCTGCCTGGTTTATATGTGAAGATATTTCCTTTTCCACCATAGGCCTCAAAGCGCTCCAAATGAACACTTGCAGATTCTACAAAAAGAGTGTTTCATAACTGCTCTAGCAAAGGAAAGGTTCAACTCTGTGAGTTGAACACACACATCACAAAGCAGTTTCTGAGAATGCTTCTGTCCAGTTTTTATTGGAAGATATTCCCGCTTCTAACAAAGGCCTGAAAGAGCTCCAAATATCCACTTGTAGATGCTGCAAAAAGACTCTTTCCAAACTGCTCCATGAAAAGGAAGGTTCAACTCTGTGAGTTGAATGCACACATCATAAAGAAGTTTCAAAGAATGCTTCTGTCTAGGTTTTATGTGAAGATATTTCCTTTTCCACCATAGGCCTCAAAGCGCTCCAAATGAACACTTGCAGATTCTACAAAAAGAGTGTTTCAAAACTGCTCTTTCAAAAGAAGTGTTCAACTCTGTGAGTTGGATTCATACTTCACAAAGCAGTTTCACAGAACGCTTCTGTTTAGTTTTTATGGGAAGATATTCCCGTTTCCAACGAAGGCCTGAAAGGGCTCCAAATAACCACTTGCAGATTCTGCAGAAACACAGTTTCAAAACTGCTCTATCAAAAGGAAGGCTTATCTCTCCGAGCTGAATGCACACATCATAAAGAGGTTTCTGAGAATGCTTCTGCCTGGTTTATAAGTGAAGATATTTCCTTTTCCACCATAGGCCTCAAAGCGCTCCAAATGAACACTTGCAGATTCTACAAAAAGAGTGTTTCAAAACAGCTCTTTCAAAGGAAGTGTTCAACTCTGTGAGTTGGATTCATACTACACAAAGCAGTTTCAGAGAACGCTTCTGTTTAGTTTTTATGGGAAGATATTCCCGTTTCCAACGAAGGCCTGAAAGGGCTCCAAATATCCACTTGCAAATTCTGCAAAAATAGAGTTTCAAAACTGCTCTATCAAAAGGAAGGCTTATCTCTCTGAGTTGAATGCAGACATCATAAAGAGGTTTCTGAGAATGCTTCTGCCTGGTTTATATGTGAAGATATTTCCTTTTCCACCATAGGCCTCAAAGCGCTCCAAATGAACACTTGCAGATTCTACAAAAGGAGTGTTTCATAACTGCTCTAGCAAAGGAAAGGTTCAACTCTGTGAGTTGAACACACACATCACAAAGCAGTTTCTGAGAATGCTTCTGTCCAGTTTTTATTGGAAGATATTCCCGCTTCTAACAAAGGCCTGAAAGAGCTCCAAATATCCACTTGCAGATGCTGCAAAAAGACTCTTTCCAAACTGCTCCATGAAAAGGAAGGTTCAACTCTGTGAGATGAATGCACACATCATAAAGAAGTTTCAAAGAATGCTTCTGTCTAGGTTTTATGTGAAGATATTTCCTTTTCCACCATAGGCCTCAAAGCGCTCCAAATGAACACTTGCAGATTCTACAAAAAGAGTGTTTCAAAACTGCTCTTTCAAAAGAAGTGTTCAACTCTGTGAGTTGGATTCATACTTCACAAAGCAGTTTCACAGAACGCTTCTGTTTAGTATTTATGGGAAGATATTCCCGTTTCCAACGAAGGCCTGAAAGGACTCCAAATATCCACTTGCAGATTCTGCAAAAACACAGTTTCAAAACTGCTCTATCAAAAGGAAGGCTTATCTCTCCGAGCTGAATGCACACATCATAAAGAGGTTTCTGAGAATGCTTCTCCCTGGTTTATAAGTGAAGATATTTCCTTTTCCACTATAGGCCTCAAAGCGCTCCAAATGAACACTTGCAGATTCTACAAAAAGAGTGTTTCAAAACAGCTCTTTCAAAGGAAGTGTTCAACTCTGTGAGTTGGATTCATACTACACAAAGCAGTTTCACAGAACGCTTCTCTTTAGTTTTTATGGGAAGATATTCCCGTTTCCAACGAAGGCCTGAAAGGGCTCCAAATATCCACTTGCAGATTCTGCAAAAATAGAGTTTCAAAACTGCTCTGTTAAAAGGAAGGCTTATCTCTCTGAGTTGAATGCAGACATCATAAAGAGGTTTCTGAGAATGCTTCTGCCTGGTTTATATGTGAAGATATTTCCTTTTCCACCATAGGCCTCAAAGCGCTCCAAATGAACACTTGCAGATTCTACAAAAGGAGTGTTTCATAACTACTCTAGCAAAGGAAAGGTTCAACTCTGTGAGTTGAACACACACATCACAAAGCAGTTTCTGAGAATGCTTCTGTCCAGTTTTTATTGGAAGATATTCCCGCTTCTAACAAAGGCCTGAAAGAGCTCCAAATATCCACTTGCAGATGCTGCAAAAAGACTCTTTCCAAACTGCTCCATGAAAAGGAAGGTTCAACTCTGTGAGTTGAATGCACACATCATAAAGAAGTTTCAAAGAATGCTTCTGTCTAGGTTTTATGTGAAGATATTTCCTTTTCCACCATAGGCCTCAAAGCGCTCCAAATGAACACTTGCAGATTCTACAAAAAGAGTGTTTCAAAACTGCTCTTTCAAAAGAAGTGTTCAACTCTGTGAGTTGGATTCATACTTCACAAAGCAGTTTCACAGAACGCTTCTGTTTAGTATTTATGGGAAGATATTCCCGTTTCCAACGAAGGCCTGAAAGGACTCCAAATATCCACTTGCAGATTCTGCAAAAACACAGTTTCAAAACTGCTCTATCAAAAGGAAGGCTTATCTCTCCGAGTTGAATGCACACATCATAAAGAGGTTTCTGAGAATGCTTCTGCCTGGTTTATAAGTGAAGATATTTCCTTTTCCACCATAGGCCTCAAAGCGCTCCAAATGAACACTTGCAGATTCTACAAAAAGAGTGTTTCAAAACAGCTCTTTCAAAGGAAGTGTTCAACTCTGTGAGTTGGATTCATACTACACAAAGCAGTTTCAGAGAACGCTTCTGTTTAGTTTTTATGGGAAGATATTCCCGTTTCCAACGAAGGCCTGAAAGGGCTCCAAATATCCACTTGCAAATTCTGCAAAAATAGAGTTTCAAAACTGCTCTATCAAAAGGAAGGCTTATCTCTCTGAGTTGAATGCAGACATCATAAAGAGGTTTCTGAGAATGCTTCTGCCTGGTTTATATGTGAAGATATTTCCTTTTCCACCATAGGCCTCAAAGCGCTCCAAATGAACACTTGCAGATTCTACAAAAGGAGTGTTTCATAACTGCTCTAGCAAAGGAAAGGTTCAACTCTGTGAGTTGAACACACACATCACAAAGCAGTTTCTGAGAATGCTTCTGTCCAATTTTTATTGGAAGATATTCCCGCTTCTAACAAAGGCCTGAAAGAGCTCCAAATATCCACTTGCAGATGCTGCAAAAAGACTCTTTCCAAACTGCTCCATGAAAAGGAAGGTTCAACTCTGTGAGATGAATGCACACATCATAAAGAAGTTTCAAAGAATGCTTCTGTCTAGGTTTTATGTGAAGATATTTCCTTTTCCACCATAGGCCTCAAAGCGCTCCAAATGAACACTTGCAGATTCTACAAAAAGAGTGTTTCAAAACTGCTCTTTCAAAAGAAGTGTTCAACTCTGTGAGTTGGATTCATACTTCACAAAGCAGTTTCACAGAACGCTTCTGTTTAGTATTTATGGGAAGATATTCCCGTTTCCAACGAAGGCCTGAAAGGACTCCAAATATCCACTTGCAGATTCTGCAAAAACACAGTTTCAAAACTGCTCTATCAAAAGGAAGGCTTATCTCTCCGAGCTGAATGCACACATCATAAAGAGGTTTCTGAGAATGCTTCTCCCTGGTTTATAAGTGAAGATATTTCCTTTTCCACTATAGGCCTCAAAGCGCTCCAAATGAACACTTGCAGATTCTACAAAAAGAGTGTTTCAAAACAGCTCTTTCAAAGGAAGTGTTCAACTCTGTGAGTTGGATTCATACTACACAAAGCAGTTTCACAGAACGCTTCTCTTTAGTTTTTATGGGAAGATATTCCCGTTTCCAACGAAGGCCTGAAAGGGCTCCAAATATCCACTTGCAGATTCTGCAAAAATAGAGTTTCAAAACTGCTCTGTTAAAAGGAAGGCTTATCTCTCTGAGTTGAATGCAGACATCATAAAGAGGTTTCTGAGAATGCTTCTGCCTGGTTTATATGTGAAGATATTTCCTTTTCCACCATAGGCCTCAAAGCGCTCCAAATGAACACTTGCAGATTCTACAAAAGGAGTGTTTCATAACTACTCTAGCAAAGGAAAGGTTCAACTCTGTGAGTTGAACACACACATCACAAAGCAGTTTCTGAGAATGCTTCTGTCCAGTTTTTATTGGAAGATATTCCCGCTTCTAACAAAGGCCTGAAAGAGCTCCAAATATCCACTTGCAGATGCTGCAAAAAGACTCTTTCCAAACTGCTCCATGAAAAGGAAGGTTCAACTCTGTGAGTTGAATGCACACATCATAAAGAAGTTTCAAAGAATGCTTCTGTCTAGGTTTTATGTGAAGATATTTCCTTTTCCACCATAGGCCTCAAAGCGCTCCAAATGAACACTTGCAGATTCTACAAAAAGAGTGTTTCAAAACTGCTCTTTCAAAAGAAGTGTTCAACTCTGTGAGTTGGATTCATACTTCACAAAGCAGTTTCACAGAACGCTTCTGTTTAGTATTTATGGGAAGATATTCCCGTTTCCAACGAAGGCCTGAAAGGACTCCAAATATCCACTTGCAGATTCTGCAAAAACACAGTTTCAAAACTGCTCTATCAAAAGGAAGGCTTATCTCTCCGAGTTGAATGCACACATCATAAAGAGGTTTCTGAGAATGCTTCTGCCTGGTTTATAAGTGAAGATATTTCCTTTTCCACCATAGGCCTCAAAGCGCTCCAAATGAACACTTGCAGATTCTACAAAAAGAGTGTTTCAAAACAGCTCTTTCAAAGGAAGTGTTCAACTCTGTGAGTTGGATTCATACTACACAAAGCAGTTTCACAGAACGCTTCTGTTTAGTTTTTATGGGAAGATATTCCCGTTTCCAACGAAGGCCTGAAAGGGCTCCAAATATCCACTTGCAAATTCTGCAAAAATAGAGTTTCAAAACTGCTCTGTCAAAAGGAAGGCTTATCTCTCTGAGTTGAATGCAGACATCATAAAGAGGTTTCTGAGAATGCTTCTGCCTGGTTTATATGTGAAGATATTTCCTTTTCCACCATAGGCCTCAAAGCGCTCCAAATGAACACTTGCAGATTCTACAAAAAGAGTGTTTCATAACTGCTCTAGCAAAGGAAAGGTTCAACTCTGTGAGTTGAACACACACATCACAAAGCAGTTTCTGAGAATGCTTCTGTCCAGTTTTTATTGGAAGATATTCCCGCTTCTAACAAAGGCCTGAAAGAGCTCCAAATATCCACTTGTAGATGCTGCAAAAAGACTCTTTCCAAACTGCTCCATGAAAAGGAAGGTTCAACTCTGTGAGTTGAATGCACACATCATAAAAAGTTTCAAAGAATGCTTCTGTCTAGGTTTTATGTGAAGATATTTCCTTTTCCACCATAGGCCTCAAAGCGCTCCAAATGAACACTTGCAGATTCTACAAAAAGAGTATTTCAAAACTGCTCTTTCAAAAGAAGTGTTCAACTCTGTGAGTTGGATTCATACTTCACAAAGCAGTTTCACAGAACGCTTCTGTTTAGTTTTTATGGGAAGATATTCCCGTTTCCAACGAAGGCCTGAAAGGGCTCCAAATAACCACTTGCAGATTCTGCAGAAACACAGTTTCAAAACTGCTCTATCAAAAGGAAGGCTTATCTCTCCGAGCTGAATGCACACATCATAAAGAGGTTTCTGAGAATGCTTCTCCCTGGTTTATAAGTGAAGATATTTCCTTTTCCACTATAGGCCTCAAAGCGCTCCAAATGAACACTTGCAGATTCTACAAAAAGAGTGTTTCAAAACTGCTCTTTCAAAAGAAGTGTTCAACTCTGTGAGTTGGATTCATACTACACAAAGCAGTTTCACAGAACGCTTCTGTTTAGTTTTTATGGGAAGATATTCCCGTTTCCAACGAAGGCCTGAAAGGGCTCCAAATATCCACTTGCAAATTCTGCAAAAATAGAGTTTCAAAACTGCTCTGTCAAAAGGAAGGCTTATCTCTCTGAGTTGAATGCAGACATCATAAAGAGGTTTCTGAGAATGCTTCTGCCTGGTTTATATGTGAAGATATTTCCTTTTCCACCATAGGCCTCAAAGCGCTCCAAATGAACACTTGCAGATTCTACAAAAAGAGTGTTTCATAACTGCTCTAGCAAAGGAAAGGTTCAACTCTGTGAGTTGAACACACACATCACAAAGCAGTTTCTGAGAATGCTTCTGTCCAGTTTTTATTGGAAGATATTCCCGCTTCTAACAAAGGCCTG
Source organism: Pongo pygmaeus (assembly GCF_028885625.2). Taxonomy (NCBI): domain Eukaryota; kingdom Metazoa; phylum Chordata; class Mammalia; order Primates; family Hominidae; genus Pongo; species Pongo pygmaeus. The sequence goes on from NC_085930.1 coordinate 26,644,171, forward strand.
AAAGAGCTCCAAATATCCACTTGTAGATGCTGCAAAAAGACTCTTTCCAAACTGCTCCATGAAAAGGAAGGTTCAACTCTGTGAGTTGAATGCACACATCATAAAGAAGTTTCAAAGAATGCTTCTGTCTAGGTTTTATGTGAAGATATTTCCTTTTCCACCATAGGCCTCAAAGCGCTCCAAATGAACACTTGCAGATTCTACAAAAAGAGTGTTTCAAAACTGCTCTTTCAAAAGAAGTGTTCAACTCTGTGAGTTGGATTCATACTTCACAAAGCAGTTTCACAGAACGCTTCTGTTTAGTTTTTATGGGAAGATATTCCCGTTTCCAACGAAGGCCTGAAAGGGCTCCAAATAACCACTTGCAGATTCTGCAGAAACACAGTTTCAAAACTGCTCTATCAAAAGGAAGGCTTATCTCTCCGAGCTGAATGCACACATCATAAAGAGGTTTCTGAGAATGCTTCTGCCTGGTTTATAAGTGAAGATATTTCCTTTTCCACCATAGGCCTCAAAGCGCTCCAAATGAACACTTGCAGATTCTACAAAAAGAGTGTTTCAAAACAGCTCTTTCAAAGGAAGTGTTCAACTCTGTGAGTTGGATTCATACTACACAAAGCAGTTTCACAGAACGCTTCTGTTTAGTTTTTATGGGAAGATATTCCCGTTTCCAACGAAGGCCTGAAAGGGCTCCAAATATCCACTTGCAAATTCTGCAAAAATAGAGTTTCAAAACTGCTCTATCAAAAGGAAGGCTTATCTCTCTGAGTTGAATGCAGACATCATAAAGAGGTTTCTGAGAATGCTTCTGCCTGGTTTGTATGTGAAGATATTTCCTTTTCCACCATAGGCCTCAAAGCGCTCCAAATGAACACTTGCAGATTCTACAAAAGGAGTGTTTCATAACTGCTCTAGCAAAGGAAAGGTTCAACTCTGTGAGTTGAACACACACATCACAAAGCAGTTTCTGAGAATGCTTCTGTCCAGTTCTTATTGGAAGATATTCCCGCTTCTAACAAAGGCCTGAAAGAGCTCCAAATATCCACTTGCAGATGCTGCAAAAAGACTCTTTCCAAACTGCTCCATGAAAAGGAAGGTTCAACTCTGTGAGATGAATGCACACATCATAAAGAAGTTTCAAAGAATGCTTCTGTCTAGGTTTTATGTGAAGATATTTCCTTTTCCACCATAGGCCTCAAAGCGCTCCAAATGAACACTTGCAGATTCTACAAAAAGAGTGTTTCAAAACTGCTCTTTCAAAAGAAGTGTTCAACTCTGTGAGTTGGATTCATACTTCACAAAGCAGTTTCACAGAACGCTTCTGTTTAGTATTTATGGGAAGATATTCCCGTTTCCAACGAAGGCCTGAAAGGACTCCAAATATCCACTTGCAGATTCTGCAAAAACACAGTTTCAAAACTGCTCTATCAAAAGGAAGGCTTATCTCTCCGAGCTGAATGCACACATCATAAAGAGGTTTCTGAGAATGCTTCTCGCTGGTTTATAAGTGAAGATATTTCCTTTTCCACTATAGGCCTCAAAGCGCTCCAAATGAACACTTGCAGATTCTACAAAAAGAGTGTTTCAAAACAGCTCTTTCAAAGGAAGTGTTCAACTCTGTGAGTTGGATTCATACTACACAAAGCAGTTTCACAGAACGCTTCTCTTTAGTTTTTATGGGAAGATATTCCCGTTTCCAACGAAGGCCTGAAAGGGCTCCAAATATCCACTTGCAGATTCTGCAAAAATAGAGTTTCAAAACTGCTCTGTTAAAAGGAAGGCTTATCTCTCTGAGTTGAATGCAGACATCATAAAGAGGTTTCTGAGAATGCTTCTGCCTGGTTTATATGTGAAGATATTTCCTTTTCCACCATAGGCCTCAAAGCGCTCCAAATGAACACTTGCAGATTCTACAAAAGGAGTGTTTCATAACTACTCTAGCAAAGGAAAGGTTCAACTCTGTGAGTTGAACACACACATCACAAAGCAGTTTCTGAGAATGCTTCTGTCCAGTTTTTATTGGAAGATATTCCCGCTTCTAACAAAGGCCTGAAAGAGCTCCAAATATCCACTTGCAGATGCTGCAAAAAGACTCTTTCCAAACTGCTCCATGAAAAGGAAGGTTCAACTCTGTGAGTTGAATGCACACATCATAAAGAAGTTTCAAAGAATGCTTCTGTCTAGGTTTTATGTGAAGATATTTCCTTTTCCACCATAGGCCTCAAAGCGCTCCAAATGAACACTTGCAGATTCTACAAAAAGAGTGTTTCAAAACTGCTCTTTCAAAAGAAGTGTTCAACTCTGTGAGTTGGATTCATACTTCACAAAGCAGTTTCACAGAACGCTTCTGTTTAGTTTTTATGGGAAGATATTCCCGTTTCCAACGAAGGCCTGAAAGGGCTCCAAATAACCACTTGCAGATTCTGCAGAAACACAGTTTCAAAACTGCTCTATCAAAAGGAAGGCTTATCTCTCCGAGCTGAATGCACACATCATAAAGAGGTTTCTGAGAATGCTTCTCCCTGGTTTATAAGTGAAGATATTTCCTTTTCCACTATAGGCCTCAAAGCGCTCCAAATGAACACTTGCAGATTCTACAAAAAGAGTGTTTCAAAACTGCTCTTTCAAAAGAAGTGTTCAACTCTGTGAGTTGGATTCATACTACACAAAGCAGTTTCACAGAACGCTTCTCTTTAGTATTTATGGGAAGATAATCCCGTTTCCAACGAAGGCCTGAAAGGACTCCAAATATCCACTTGCAGATTCTGCAGAAACACAGTTTCAAAACTGCTCTATCAAAAGGAAGGCTTATCTCTCCTAGTTGAATGCACACATCATAAAGAGGTTTCTGAGAATGCTTCTGCCTGGTTTATAAGTGAAGATATTTCCTTTTCCACCATAGGCCTCAAAGCGCTCCAAATGAACACTTGCAGATTCTACAAAAAGAGTGTTTCAAAACAGCTCTTTCAAAGGAAGTGTTCAACTCTGTGAGTTGGATTCATACTACACAAAGCAGTTTCAGAGAACGCTTCTGTTTAGTTTTTATGGGAAGATATTCCCGTTTCCAACGAAGGCCTGAAAGGGCTCCAAATATCCACTTGCAAATTCTGCAAAAATAGAGTTTCAAAACTGCTCTATCAAAAGGAAGGCTTATCTCTCTGAGTTGAATGCAGACATCATAAAGAGGTTTCTGAGAATGCTTCTGCCTGGTTTATATGTGAAGATATTTCCTTTTCCACCATAGGCCTCAAAGCGCTCCAAATGAACACTTGCAGATTCTACAAAAGGAGTGTTTCATAACTGCTCTAGCAAAGGAAAGGTTCAACTCTGTGAGTTGAACACACACATCACAAAGCAGTTTCTGAGAATGCTTCTGTCCAATTTTTATTGGAAGATATTCCCGCTTCTAACAAAGGCCTGAAAGAGCTCCAAATATCCACTTGCAGATGCTGCAAAAAGACTCTTTCCAAACTGCTCCATGAAAAGGAAGGTTCAACTCTGTGAGATGAATGCACACATCATAAAGAAGTTTCAAAGAATGCTTCTGTCTAGGTTTTATGTGAAGATATTTCCTTTTCCACCATAGGCCTCAAAGCGCTCCAAATGAACACTTGCAGATTCTACAAAAAGAGTGTTTCAAAACTGCTCTTTCAAAAGAAGTGTTCAACTCTGTGAGTTGGATTCATACTTCACAAAGCAGTTTCACAGAACGCTTCTGTTTAGTATTTATGGGAAGATATTCCCGTTTCCAACGAAGGCCTGAAAGGACTCCAAATATCCACTTGCAGATTCTGCAAAAACACAGTTTCAAAACTGCTCTATCAAAAGGAAGGCTTATCTCTCCGAGCTGAATGCACACATCATAAAGAGGTTTCTGAGAATGCTTCTCCCTGGTTTATAAGTGAAGATATTTCCTTTTCCACTATAGGCCTCAAAGCGCTCCAAATGAACACTTGCAGATTCTACAAAAAGAGTGTTTCAAAACAGCTCTTTCAAAGGAAGTGTTCAACTCTGTGAGTTGGATTCATACTACACAAAGCAGTTTCACAGAACGCTTCTCTTTAGTTTTTATGGGAAGATATTCCCGTTTCCAACGAAGGCCTGAAAGGGCTCCAAATATCCACTTGCAGATTCTGCAAAAATAGAGTTTCAAAACTGCTCTGTTAAAAGGAAGGCTTATCTCTCTGAGTTGAATGCAGACATCATAAAGAGGTTTCTGAGAATGCTTCTGCCTGGTTTATATGTGAAGATATTTCCTTTTCCACCATAGGCCTCAAAGCGCTCCAAATGAACACTTGCAGATTCTACAAAAGGAGTGTTTCATAACTACTCTAGCAAAGGAAAGGTTCAACTCTGTGAGTTGAACACACACATCACAAAGCAGTTTCTGAGAATGCTTCTGTCCAGTTTTTATTGGAAGATATTCCCGCTTCTAACAAAGGCCTGAAAGAGCTCCAAATATCCACTTGCAGATGCTGCAAAAAGACTCTTTCCAAACTGCTCCATGAAAAGGAAGGTTCAACTCTGTGAGTTGAATGCACACATCATAAAGAAGTTTCAAAGAATGCTTCTGTCTAGGTTTTATGTGAAGATATTTCCTTTTCCACCATAGGCCTCAAAGCGCTCCAAATGAACACTTGCAGATTCTACAAAAAGAGTGTTTCAAAACTGCTCTTTCAAAAGAAGTGTTCAACTCTGTGAGTTGGATTCATACTTCACAAAGCAGTTTCACAGAACGCTTCTGTTTAGTATTTATGGGAAGATATTCCCGTTTCCAACGAAGGCCTGAAAGGACTCCAAATATCCACTTGCAGATTCTGCAAAAACACAGTTTCAAAACTGCTCTATCAAAAGGAAGGCTTATCTCTCCGAGTTGAATGCACACATCATAAAGAGGTTTCTGAGAATGCTTCTGCCTGGTTTATAAGTGAAGATATTTCCTTTTCCACCATAGGCCTCAAAGCGCTCCAAATGAACACTTGCAGATTCTACAAAAAGAGTGTTTCAAAACAGCTCTTTCAAAGGAAGTGTTCAACTCTGTGAGTTGGATTCATACTACACAAAGCAGTTTCAGAGAACGCTTCTGTTTAGTTTTTATGGGAAGATATTCCCGTTTCCAACGAAGGCCTGAAAGGGCTCCAAATATCCACTTGCAAATTCTGCAAAAATAGAGTTTCAAAACTGCTCTATCAAAAGGAAGGCTTATCTCTCTGAGTTGAATGCAGACATCATAAAGAGGTTTCTGAGAATGCTTCTGCCTGGTTTATATGTGAAGATATTTCCTTTTCCACCATAGGCCTCAAAGCGCTCCAAATGAACACTTGCAGATTCTACAAAAGGAGTGTTTCATAACTGCTCTAGCAAAGGAAAGGTTCAACTCTGTGAGTTGAACACACACATCACAAAGCAGTTTCTGAGAATGCTTCTGTCCAATTTTTATTGGAAGATATTCCCGCTTCTAACAAAGGCCTGAAAGAGCTCCAAATATCCACTTGCAGATGCTGCAAAAAGACTCTTTCCAAACTGCTCCATGAAAAGGAAGGTTCAACTCTGTGAGATGAATGCACACATCATAAAGAAGTTTCAAAGAATGCTTCTGTCTAGGTTTTATGTGAAGATATTTCCTTTTCCACCATAGGCCTCAAAGCGCTCCAAATGAACACTTGCAGATTCTACAAAAAGAGTGTTTCAAAACTGCTCTTTCAAAAGAAGTGTTCAACTCTGTGAGTTGGATTCATACTTCACAAAGCAGTTTCACAGAACGCTTCTGTTTAGTATTTATGGGAAGATATTCCCGTTTCCAACGAAGGCCTGAAAGGACTCCAAATATCCACTTGCAGATTCTGCAAAAACACAGTTTCAAAACTGCTCTATCAAAAGGAAGGCTTATCTCTCCGAGCTGAATGCACACATCATAAAGAGGTTTCTGAGAATGCTTCTCCCTGGTTTATAAGTGAAGATATTTCCTTTTCCACTATAGGCCTCAAAGCGCTCCAAATGAACACTTGCAGATTCTACAAAAAGAGTGTTTCAAAACAGCTCTTTCAAAGGAAGTGTTCAACTCTGTGAGTTGGATTCATACTACACAAAGCAGTTTCACAGAACGCTTCTCTTTAGTTTTTATGGGAAGATATTCCCGTTTCCAACGAAGGCCTGAAAGGGCTCCAAATATCCACTTGCAGATTCTGCAAAAATAGAGTTTCAAAACTGCTCTGTTAAAAGGAAGGCTTATCTCTCTGAGTTGAATGCAGACATCATAAAGAGGTTTCTGAGAATGCTTCTGCCTGGTTTATATGTGAAGATATTTCCTTTTCCACCATAGGCCTCAAAGCGCTCCAAATGAACACTTGCAGATTCTACAAAAGGAGTGTTTCATAACTACTCTAGCAAAGGAAAGGTTCAACTCTGTGAGTTGAACACACACATCACAAAGCAGTTTCTGAGAATGCTTCTGTCCAGTTTTTATTGGAAGATATTCCCGCTTCTAACAAAGGCCTGAAAGAGCTCCAAATATCCACTTGCAGATGCTGCAAAAAGACTCTTTCCAAACTGCTCCATGAAAAGGAAGGTTCAACTCTGTGAGTTGAATGCACACATCATAAAGAAGTTTCAAAGAATGCTTCTGTCTAGGTTTTATGTGAAGATATTTCCTTTTCCACCATAGGCCTCAAAGCGCTCCAAATGAACACTTGCAGATTCTACAAAAAGAGTGTTTCAAAACTGCTCTTTCAAAAGAAGTGTTCAACTCTGTGAGTTGGATTCATACTTCACAAAGCAGTTTCACAGAACGCTTCTGTTTAGTATTTATGGGAAGATATTCCCGTTTCCAACGAAGGCCTGAAAGGACTCCAAATATCCACTTGCAGATTCTGCAAAAACACAGTTTCAAAACTGCTCTATCAAAAGGAAGGCTTATCTCTCCGAGTTGAATGCACACATCATAAAGAGGTTTCTGAGAATGCTTCTGCCTGGTTTATAAGTGAAGATATTTCCTTTTCCACCATAGGCCTCAAAGCGCTCCAAATGAACACTTGCAGATTCTACAAAAAGAGTGTTTCAAAACAGCTCTTTCAAAGGAAGTGTTCAACTCTGTGAGTTGGATTCATACTACACAAAGCAGTTTCACAGAACGCTTCTGTTTAGTTTTTATGGGAAGATATTCCCGTTTCCAACGAAGGCCTGAAAGGGCTCCAAATATCCACTTGCAAATTCTGCAAAAATAGAGTTTCAAAACTGCTCTGTCAAAAGGAAGGCTTATCTCTCTGAGTTGAATGCAGACATCATAAAGAGGTTTCTGAGAATGCTTCTGCCTGGTTTATATGTGAAGATATTTCCTTTTCCACCATAGGCCTCAAAGCGCTCCAAATGAACACTTGCAGATTCTACAAAAAGAGTGTTTCATAACTGCTCTAGCAAAGGAAAGGTTCAACTCTGTGAGTTGAACACACACATCACAAAGCAGTTTCTGAGAATGCTTCTGTCCAGTTTTTATTGGAAGATATTCCCGCTTCTAACAAAGGCCTGAAAGAGCTCCAAATATCCACTTGTAGATGCTGCAAAAAGACTCTTTCCAAACTGCTCCATGAAAAGGAAGGTTCAACTCTGTGAGTTGAATGCACACATCATAAAAAGTTTCAAAGAATGCTTCTGTCTAGGTTTTATGTGAAGATATTTCCTTTTCCACCATAGGCCTCAAAGCGCTCCAAATGAACACTTGCAGATTCTACAAAAAGAGTGTTTCAAAACTGCTCTTTCAAAAGAAGTGTTCAACTCTGTGAGTTGGATTCATACTTCACAAAGCAGTTTCACAGAACGCTTCTGTTTAGTTTTTATGGGAAGATATTCCCGTTTCCAACGAAGGCCTGAAAGGGCTCCAAATAACCACTTGCAGATTCTGCAGAAACACAGTTTCAAAACTGCTCTATCAAAAGGAAGGCTTATCTCTCCGAGCTGAATGCACACATCATAAAGAGGTTTCTGAGAATGCTTCTCCCTGGTTTATAAGTGAAGATATTTCCTTTTCCACTATAGGCCTCAAAGCGCTCCAAATGAACACTTGCAGATTCTACAAAAAGAGTGTTTCAAAACTGCTCTTTCAAAAGAAGTGTTCAACTCTGTGAGTTGGATTCATACTACACAAAGCAGTTTCACAGAACGCTTCTGTTTAGTTTTTATGGGAAGATATTCCCGTTTCCAACGAAGGCCTGAAAGGGCTCCAAATATCCACTTGCAAATTCTGCAAAAATAGAGTTTCAAAACTGCTCTGTCAAAAGGAAGGCTTATCTCTCTGAGTTGAATGCAGACATCATAAAGAGGTTTCTGAGAATGCTTCTGCCTGGTTTATATGTGAAGATATTTCCTTTTCCACCATAGGCCTCAAAGCGCTCCAAATGAACACTTGCAGATTCTACAAAAAGAGTGTTTCATAACTGCTCTAGCAAAGGAAAGGTTCAACTCTGTGAGTTGAACACACACATCACAAAGCAGTTTCTGAGAATGCTTCTGTCCAGTTTTTATTGGAAGATATTCCCGCTTCTAACAAAGGCCTGAAAGAGCTCCAAATATCCACTTGTAGATGCTGCAAAAAGACTCTTTCCAAACTGCTCCATGAAAAGGAAGGTTCAACTCTGTGAGTTGAATGCACACATCATAAAGAAGTTTCAAAGAATGCTTCTGTCTAGGTTTTATGTGAAGATATTTCCTTTTCCACCATAGGCCTCAAAGCGCTCCAAATGAACACTTGCAGATTCTACAAAAAGAGTGTTTCAAAACTGCTCTTTCAAAAGAAGTGTTCAACTCTGTGAGTTGGATTCATACTTCACAAAGCAGTTTCACAGAACGCTTCTGTTTAGTTTTTATGGGAAGATATTCCCGTTTCCAACGAAGGCCTGAAAGAGCTCCAAATAACCACTTGCAGATTCTGCAGAAACACAGTTTCAAAACTGCTCTATCAAAAGGAAGGCTTATCTCTCCGAGCTGAATGCACACATCATAAAGAGGTTTCTGAGAATGCTTCTGCCTGGTTTATAAGTGAAGATATTTCCTTTTCCACCATAGGCCTCAAAGCGCTCCAAATGAACACTTGCAGATTCTACAAAAAGAGTGTTTCAAAACAGCTCTTTCAAAGGAAGTGTTCAACTCTGTGAGTTGGATTCATACTACACAAAGCAGTTTCACAGAACGCTTCTGTTTAGTTTTTATGGGAAGATATTCCCGTTTCCAACGAAGGCCTGAAAGGGCTCCAAATATCCACTTGCAAATTCTGCAAAAATAGAGTTTCAAAACTGCTCTATCAAAAGGAAGGCTTATCTCTCTGAGTTGAATGCAGACATCATAAAGAGGTTTCTGAGAATGCTTCTGCCTGGTTTGTATGTGAAGATATTTCCTTTTCCACCATAGGCCTCAAAGCGCTCCAAATGAACACTTGCAGATTCTACAAAAGGAGTGTTTCATAACTGCTCTAGCAAAGGAAAGGTTCAACTCTGTGAGTTGAACACACACATCACAAAGCAGTTTCTGAGAATGCTTCTGTCCAGTTCTTATTGGAAGATATTCCCGCTTCTAACAAAGGCCTGAAAGAGCTCCAAATATCCACTTGCAGATGCTGCAAAAAGACTCTTTCCAAACTGCTCCATGAAAAGGAAGGTTCAACTCTGTGAGATGAATGCACACATCATAAAGAAGTTTCAAAGAATGCTTCTGTCTAGGTTTTATGTGAAGATATTTCCTTTTCCACCATAGGCCTCAAAGCGCTCCAAATGAACACTTGCAGATTCTACAAAAAGAGTGTTTCAAAACTGCTCTTTCAAAAGAAGTGTTCAACTCTGTGAGTTGGATTCATACTTCACAAAGCAGTTTCACAGAACGCTTCTGTTTAGTATTTATGGGAAGATATTCCCGTTTCCAACGAAGGCCTGAAAGGACTCCAAATATCCACTTGCAGATTCTGCAAAAACACAGTTTCAAAACTGCTCTATCAAAAGGAAGGCTTATCTCTCCGAGCTGAATGCACACATCATAAAGAGGTTTCTGAGAATGCTTCTCGCTGGTTTATAAGTGAAGATATTTCCTTTTCCACTATAGGCCTCAAAGCGCTCCAAATGAACACTTGCAGATTCTACAAAAAGAGTGTTTCAAAACAGCTCTTTCAAAGGAAGTGTTCAACTCTGTGAGTTGGATTCATACTACACAAAGCAGTTTCACAGAACGCTTCTCTTTAGTTTTTATGGGAAGATATTCCCGTTTCCAACGAAGGCCTGAAAGGGCTCCAAATATCCACTTGCAGATTCTGCAAAAATAGAGTTTCAAAACTGCTCTGTTAAAAGGAAGGCTTATCTCTCTGAGTTGAATGCAGACATCATAAAGAGGTTTCTGAGAATGCTTCTGCCTGGTTTATATGTGAAGATATTTCCTTTTCCACCATAGGCCTCAAAGCGCTCCAAATGAACACTTGCAGATTCTACAAAAGGAGTGTTTCATAACTACTCTAGCAAAGGAAAGGTTCAACTCTGTGAGTTGAACACACACATCACAAAGCAGTTTCTGAGAATGCTTCTGTCCAGTTTTTATTGGAAGATATTCCCGCTTCTAACAAAGGCCTGAAAGAGCTCCAAATATCCACTTGCAGATGCTGCAAAAAGACTCTTTCCAAACTGCTCCATGAAAAGGAAGGTTCAACTCTGTGAGTTGAATGCACACATCATAAAGAAGTTTCAAAGAATGCTTCTGTCTAGGTTTTATGTGAAGATATTTCCTTTTCCACCATAGGCCTCAAAGCGCTCCAAATGAACACTTGCAGATTCTACAAAAAGAGTGTTTCAAAACTGCTCTTTCAAAAGAAGTGTTCAACTCTGTGAGTTGGATTCATACTTCACAAAGCAGTTTCACAGAACGCTTCTGTTTAGTTTTTATGGGAAGATATTCCCGTTTCCAACGAAGGCCTGAAAGGGCTCCAAATAACCACTTGCAGATTCTGCAGAAACACAGTTTCAAAACTGCTCTATCAAAAGGAAGGCTTATCTCTCCGAGCTGAATGCACACATCATAAAGAGGTTTCTGAGAATGCTTCTCCCTGGTTTATAAGTGAAGATATTTCCTTTTCCACTATAGGCCTCAAAGCGCTCCAAATGAACACTTGCAGATTCTACAAAAAGAGTGTTTCAAAACTGCTCTTTCAAAAGAAGTGTTCAACTCTGTGAGTTGGATTCATACTACACAAAGCAGTTTCACAGAACGCTTCTCTTTAGTATTTATGGGAAGATATTCCCGTTTCCAACGAAGGCCTGAAAGGACTCCAAATATCCACTTGCAGATTCTGCAGAAACACAGTTTCAAAACTGCTCTATCAAAAGGAAGGCTTATCTCTCCTAGTTGAATGCACACATCATAAAGAGGTTTCTGAGAATGCTTCTGCCTGGTTTATAAGTGAAGATATTTCCTTTTCCACCATAGGCCTCAAAGCGCTCCAAATGAACACTTGCAGATTCTACAAAAAGAGTGTTTCAAAACAGCTCTTTCAAAGGAAGTGTTCAACTCTGTGAGTTGGATTCATACTACACAAAGCAGTTTCACAGAACGCTTCTGTTTAGTTTTTATGGGAAGATATTCCCGTTTCCAACGAAGGCCTGAAAGGGCTCCAAATATCCACTTGCAAATTCTACAAAAATAGAGTTTCAAAACTGCTCTGTCAAAAGGAAGGCTTATCTCTCTGAGTTGAATGCAGACATCATAAAGAGGTTTCTGAGAATGCTTCTGCCTGGTTTATATGTGAAGATATTTCCTTTTCCACCATAGGCCTCAAGGCGCTCCAAATGAACACTTGCAGATTCTACAAAAAGAGTGTTTCATAACTGCTCTAGCAAAGGAAAGGTTCAACTCTGTGAGTTGAACACACACATCACAAAGCAGTTTCTGAGAATGCTTCTGTCCAGTTTTTATTGGAAGATATTCCCGCTTCTAACAAAGGCCTGAAAGAGCTCCAAATATCCACTTGTAGATGCTGCAAAAAGACTCTTTCCAAACTGCTCCATGAAAAGGAAGGTTCAACTCTGTGAGTTGAATGCACACATCATAAAGAAGTTTCAAAGAATGCTTCTGTCTAGGTTTTATGTGAAGATATTTCCTTTTCCACCATAGGCCTCAAAGCGCTCCAAATGAACACTTGCAGATTCTACAAAAAGAGTGTTTCAAAACTGCTCTTTCAAAGGAAGTGTTCAACTCTGTGAGTTGGATTCATACTACACAAAGCAGTTTCACAGAACGCTTCTCTTTAGTTTTTATGGGAAGATATTCCCGTTTCCAACGAAGGCCTGAAAGGGCTCCAAATAACCACTTGCAGATTCTGCAGAAACACAGTTTCAAAACTGCTCTATCAAAAGGAAGGCTTATCTCTCCGAGCTGAATGCACACATCATAAAGAAGTTTCTGAGAATGCTTCTGCCTGGTTTATAAGTGAAGATATTTCCTTTTCCACCATAGGCCTCAAAGCGCTCCAAATGAACACTTGCAGATTCTACAAAAAGAGTGTTTCAAAACAGCTCTTTCAAAGGAAGTGTTCAACTCTGTGAGTTGGATTCATACTACACAAAGCAGTTTCACAGAACGCTTCTGTTTAGTTTTTATGGGAAGATATTCCCGTTTCCAACGAAGGCCTGAAAGGGCTCCAAATATCCACTTGCAAATTCTGCAAAAATAGAGTTTCAAAACTGCTCTATCAAAAGGAAGGCTTATCTCTCTGAGTTGAATGCAGACATCATAAAGAGGTTTCTGAGAATGCTTCTGCCTGCTTTATATGTGAAGATATTTCCTTTTCCACCATAGGCCTCAAAGCGCTCCAAATGAACACTTGCAGATTCTACAAAAGGAGTGTTTCATAACTGCTCTAGCAAAGGAAAGGTTCAACTCTGTGAGTTGAACACACACATCACAAAGCAGTTTCTGAGAATGCTTCTGTCCAATTTTTATTGGAAGATATTCCCGCTTCTAACAAAGGCCTGAAAGAGCTCCAAATATCCACTTGCAGATGCTGCAAAAAGACTCTTTCCAAACTGCTCCATGAAAAGGAAGGTTCAACTCTGTGAGATGAATGCACACATCATAAAGAAGTTTCAAAGAATGCTTCTGTCTAGGTTTTATGTGAAGATATTTCCTTTTCCACCATAGGCCTCAAAGCGCTCCAAATGAACACTTGCAGATTCTACAAAAAGAGTGTTTCAAAACTGCTCTTTCAAAAGAAGTGTTCAACTCTGTGAGTTGGATTCATACTTCACAAAGCAGTTTCACAGAACGCTTCTGTTTAGTATTTATGGGAAGATATTCCCGTTTCCAACGAAGGCCTGAAAGGACTCCAAATATCCACTTGCAGATTCTGCAAAAACACAGTTTCAAAACTGCTCTATCAAAAGGAAGGCTTATCTCTCCGAGCTGAATGCACACATCATAAAGAGGTTTCTGAGAATGCTTCTCCCTGGTTTATAAGTGAAGATATTTCCTTTTCCACTATAGGCCTCAAAGCGCTCCAAATGAACACTTGCAGATTCTACAAAAAGAGTGTTTCAAAACAGCTCTTTCAAAGGAAGTGTTCAACTCTGTGAGTTGGATTCATACTACAGAAAGCAGTTTCACAGAACGCTTCTCTTTAGTTTTTATGGGAAGATATTCCCGTTTCCAACGAAGGCCTGAAAGGGCTCCAAATATCCACTTGCAGATTCTGCAAAAATAGAGTTTCAAAACTGCTCTGTTAAAAGGAAGGCTTATCTCTCTGAGTTGAATGCAGACATCATAAAGAGGTTTCTGAGAATGCTTCTGCCTGGTTTATATGTGAAGATATTTCCTTTTCCACCATAGGCCTCAAAGCGCTCCAAATGAACACTTGCAGATTCTACAAAAGGAGTGTTTCATAACTACTCTAGCAAAGGAAAGGTTCAACTCTGTGAGTTGAACACACACATCACAAAGCAGTTTCTGAGAATGCTTCTGTCCAGTTTTTATTGGAAGATATTCCCGCTTCTAACAAAGGCCTGAAAGAGCTCCAAATATCCACTTGCAGATGCTGCAAAAAGACTCTTTCCAAACTGCTCCATGAAAAGGAAGGTTCAACTCTGTGAGTTGAATGCACACATCATAAAGAAGTTTCAAAGAATGCTTCTGTCTAGGTTTTATGTGAAGATATTTCCTTTTCCACCATAGGCCTCAAAGCGCTCCAAATGAACACTTGCAGATTCTACAAAAAGAGTGTTTCAAAACTGCTCTTTCAAAAGAAGTGTTCAACTCTGTGAGTTGGATTCATACTTCACAAAGCAGTTTCACAGAACGCTTCTGTTTAGTATTTATGGGAAGATATTCCCGTTTCCAACGAAGGCCTGAAAGGACTCCAAATATCCACTTGCAGATTCTGCAAAAACACAGTTTCAAAACTGCTCTATCAAAAGGAAGGCTTATCTCTCCGAGTTGAATGCACACATCATAAAGAGGTTTCTGAGAATGCTTCTGCCTGGTTTATAAGTGAAGATATTTCCTTTTCCACCATAGGCCTCAAAGCGCTCCAAATGAACACTTGCAGATTCTACAAAAAGAGTGTTTCAAAACAGCTCTTTCAAAGGAAGTGTTCAACTCTGTGAGTTGGATTCATACTACACAAAGCAGTTTCACAGAACGCTTCTGTTTAGTTTTTATGGGAAGATATTCCCGTTTCCAACGAAGGCCTGAAAGGACTCCAAATATCCACTTGCAGATTCTGCAGAAACACAGTTTCAAAACTGCTCTATCAAAAGGAAGGCTTATCTCTCCGAGTTGAATGCACACATCATAAAGAGGTTTCTGAGAATGCTTCTGCCTGGTTTATAAGTGAAGATATTTCCTTTTCCACCATAGGCCTCAAAGCGCTCCAAATGAACACTTGCAGATTCTACAAAAAGAGTGTTTCAAAACAGCTCTTTCAAAGGAAGTGTTCAACTCTGTGAGTTGGATTCATACTACACAAAGCAGTTTCACAGAACGCTTCTGTTTAGTTTTTATGGGAAGATATTCCCGTTTCCAACGAAGGCCTGAAAGTGCTCCAAATATCCACTTGCAAATTCTGCAAAAATAGAGTTTCAAAACTGCTCTGTCAAAAGGAAGGCTTATCTCTCTGAGTTGAATGCAGACATCATAAAGAGGTTTCTGAGAATGCTTCTGCCTGGTTTATATGTGAAGATATTTCCTTTTCCACCATAGGCCTCAAGGCGCTCCAAATGAACACTTGCAGATTCTACAAAAAGAGTGTTTCATAACTGCTCTAGCAAAGGAAAGGTTCAACTCTGTGAGTTGAACACACACATCACAAAGCAGTTTCTGAGAATGCTTCTGTCCAGTTTTTATTGGAAGATATTCCCGCTTCTAACAAAGGCCTGAAAGAGCTCCAAATATCCACTTGTAGATGCTGCAAAAAGACTCTTTCCAAACTGCTCCATGAAAAGGAAGGTTCAACTCTGTGAGTTGAATGCACACATCATAAAGAAGTTTCAAAGAATGCTTCT
This sequence comes from Pongo pygmaeus, assembly GCF_028885625.2. Classification (NCBI taxonomy): domain Eukaryota; kingdom Metazoa; phylum Chordata; class Mammalia; order Primates; family Hominidae; genus Pongo; species Pongo pygmaeus. The sequence continues at coordinate 26,659,686 of NC_085930.1, forward strand.
GTCTAGGTTTTATGTGAAGATATTTCCTTTTCCACCATAGGCCTCAAAGCGCTCCAAATGAACACTTGCAGATTCTACAAAAAGAGTGTTTCAAAACTGCTCTTTCAAAGGAAGTGTTCAACTCTGTGAGTTGGATTCATACTACACAAAGCAGTTTCACAGAACGCTTCTCTTTAGTTTTTATGGGAAGATATTCCCGTTTCCAACGAAGGCCTGAAAGGGCTCCAAATAACCACTTGCAGATTCTGCAGAAACACAGTTTCAAAACTGCTCTATCAAAAGGAAGGCTTATCTCTCCGAGCTGAATGCACACATCATAAAGAGGTTTCTGAGAATGCTTCTGCCTGGTTTATAAGTGAAGATATTTCCTTTTCCACCATAGGCCTCAAAGCGCTCCAAATGAACACTTGCAGATTCTACAAAAAGAGTGTTTCAAAACAGCTCTTTCAAAGGAAGTGTTCAACTCTGTGAGTTGGATTCATACTACACAAAGCAGTTTCACAGAACGCTTCTGTTTAGTTTTTATGGGAAGATATTCCCGTTTCCAACGAAGGCCTGAAAGGGCTCCAAATATCCACTTGCAAATTCTGCAAAAATAGAGTTTCAAAACTGCTCTATCAAAAGGAAGGCTTATCTCTCTGAGTTAAATGCAGACATCATAAAGAGGTTTCTGAGAATGCTTCTGCCTGGTTTATATGTGAAGATATTTCCTTTTCCACCATAGGCCTCAAAGCGCTCCAAATGAACACTTGCAGATTCTACAAAAGGAGTGTTTCATAACTGCTCTAGCAAAGGAAAGGTTCAACTCTGTGAGTTGAACACACACATCACAAAGCAGTTTCTGAGAATGCTTCTGTCCAATTTTTATTGGAAGATATTCCCGCTTCTAACAAAGGCCTGAAAGAGCTCCAAATATCCACTTGCAGATGCTGCAAAAAGACTCTTTCCAAACTGCTCCATGAAAAGGAAGGTTCAACTCTGTGAGATGAATGCACACATCATAAAGAAGTTTCAAAGAATGCTTCTGTCTAGGTTTTATGTGAAGATATTTCCTTTTCCACCATAGGCCTCAAAGCGCTCCAAATGAACACTTGCAGATTCTACAAAAAGAGTGTTTCAAAACTGCTCTTTCAAAAGAAGTGTTCAACTCTGTGAGTTGGATTCATACTTCACAAAGCAGTTTCACAGAACGCTTCTGTTTAGTATTTATGGGAAGATATTCCCGTTTCCAACGAAGGCCTGAAAGGACTCCAAATATCCACTTGCAGATTCTGCAAAAACACAGTTTCAAAACTGCTCTATCAAAAGGAAGGCTTATCTCTCCGAGCTGAATGCACACATCATAAAGAGGTTTCTGAGAATGCTTCTCCCTGGTTTATAAGTGAAGATATTTCCTTTTCCACTATAGGCCTCAAAGCGCTCCAAATGAACACTTGCAGATTCTACAAAAAGAGTGTTTCAAAACAGCTCTTTCAAAGGAAGTGTTCAACTCTGTGAGTTGGATTCATACTACACAAAGCAGTTTCACAGAACGCTTCTCTTTAGTTTTTATGGGAAGATATTCCCGTTTCCAACGAAGGCCTGAAAGGGCTCCAAATATCCACTTGCAGATTCTGCAAAAATAGAGTTTCAAAACTGCTCTGTTAAAAGGAAGGCTTATCTCTCTGAGTTGAATGCAGACATCATAAAGAGGTTTCTGAGAATGCTTCTGCCTGGTTTATATGTGAAGATATTTCCTTTTCCACCATAGGCCTCAAAGCGCTCCAAATGAACACTTGCAGATTCTACAAAAGGAGTGTTTCATAACTACTCTAGCAAAGGAAAGGTTCAACTCTGTGAGTTGAACACACACATCACAAAGCAGTTTCTGAGAATGCTTCTGTCCAGTTTTTATTGGAAGATATTCCCGCTTCTAACAAAGGCCTGAAAGAGCTCCAAATATCCACTTGCAGATGCTGCAAAAAGACTCTTTCCAAACTGCTCCATGAAAAGGAAGGTTCAACTCTGTGAGTTGAATGCACACATCATAAAGAAGTTTCAAAGAATGCTTCTGTCTAGGTTTTATGTGAAGATATTTCCTTTTCCACCATAGGCCTCAAAGCGCTCCAAATGAACACTTGCAGATTCTACAAAAAGAGTGTTTCAAAACTGCTCTTTCAAAAGAAGTGTTCAACTCTGTGAGTTGGATTCATACTTCACAAAGCAGTTTCACAGAACGCTTCTGTTTAGTATTTATGGGAAGATATTCCCGTTTCCAACGAAGGCCTGAAAGGACTCCAAATATCCACTTGCAGATTCTGCAAAAACACAGTTTCAAAACTGCTCTATCAAAAGGAAGGCTTATCTCTCCGAGTTGAATGCACACATCATAAAGAGGTTTCTGAGAATGCTTCTGCCTGGTTTATAAGTGAAGATATTTCCTTTTCCACCATAGGCCTCAAAGCGCTCCAAATGAACACTTGCAGATTCTACAAAAAGAGTGTTTCAAAACAGCTCTTTCAAAGGAAGTGTTCAACTCTGTGAGTTGGATTCATACTACACAAAGCAGTTTCACAGAACGCTTCTGTTTAGTTTTTATGGGAAGATATTCCCGTTTCCAACGAAGGCCTGAAAGGACTCCAAATATCCACTTGCAGATTGTGCAAAAACACAGTTTCAAAACTGCTCTATCAAAAGGAAGGCTTATCTCTCCGAGTTGAATGCACACATCATAAAGAGGTTTCTGAGAATGCTTCTGCCTGGTTTATAAGTGAAGATATTTCCTTTTCCACCATAGGCCTCAAAGCGCTCCAAATGAACACTTGCAGATTCTACAAAAAGAGTGTTTCAAAACAGCTCTTTCAAAGGAAATGTTCAACTCTGTGAGTTGGATTCATACTACACAAAGCAGTTTCACAGAACGCTTCTGTTTAGTTTTTATGGGAAGATATTCCCGTTTCCAACGAAGGCCTGAAAGGGCTCCAAATATCCACTTGCAAATTCTGCAAAAATAGAGTTTCAAAACTGCTCTGTCAAAAGGAAGGCTTATCTCTCTGAGTTGAATGCAGACATCATAAAGAGGTTTCTGAGAATGCTTCTGCCTGGTTTATATGTGAAGATATTTCCTTTTCCACCATAGGCCTCAAGGCGCTCCAAATGAACACTTGCAGATTCTACAAAAAGAGTGTTTCATAACTGCTCTAGCAAAGGAAAGGTTCAACTCTGTGAGTTGAACACACACATCACAAAGCAGTTTCTGAGAATGCTTCTGTCCAGTTTTTATTGGAAGATATTCCCGCTTCTAACAAAGGCCTGAAAGAGCTCCAAATATCCACTTGTAGATGCTGCAAAAAGACTCTTTCCAAACTGCTCCATGAAAAGGAAGGTTCAACTCTGTGAGTTGAATGCACACATCATAAAGAAGTTTCAAAGAATGCTTCTGTCTAGGTTTTATGTGAAGATATTTCCTTTTCCACCATAGGCCTCAAAGCGCTCCAAATGAACACTTGCAGATTCTACAAAAAGAGTGTTTCAAAACTGCTCTTTCAAAGGAAGTGTTCAACTCTGTGAGTTGGATTCATACTACACAAAGCAGTTTCACAGAACGCTTCTCTTTAGTTTTTATGGGAAGATATTCCTGTTTCCAACGAAGGCCTGAAAGGGCTCCAAATATCCACTTGCAGATTCTGCAAAAATAGAGTTTCAAAACTGCTCTGTTAAAAGGAAGGCTTATCTCTCTGAGTTGAATGCAGACATCATAAAGAGGTTTCTGAGAATGCTTCTGCCTGGTTTATATGTGAAGATATTTCCTTTTCCACCATAGGCCTCAAAGCGCTCCAAATGAACACTTGCAGATTCTACAAAAGGAGTGTTTCATAACTGCTCTAGCAAAGGAAAGGTTCAACTCTGTGAGTTGAACACACACATCACAAAGCAGTTTCTGAGAATGCTTCTGTCCAGTTTTTATTGGAAGATATTCCCGCTTCTAACAAAGGCCTGAAAGAGCTCCAAATATCCACTTGCAGATGCTGCAAAAAGACTCTTTCCAAACTGCTCCATGAAAAGGAAGGTTCAACTCTGTGAGTTGAATGCACACATCATAAAGAAGTTTCAAAGAATGCTTCTGTCTAGGTTTTATGTGAAGATATTTCCTTTTCCACCATAGGCCTCAAAGCGCTCCAAATGAACACTTGCAGATTCTACAAAAAGAGTGTTTCAAAACTGCTCTTTCAAAAGAAGTGTTCAACTCTGTGAGTTGGATTCATACTTCACAAAGCAGTTTCACAGAACGCTTCTGTTTAGTATTTATGGGAAGATATTCCCGTTTCCAACGAAGGCCTGAAAGGACTCCAAATATCCACTTGCAGATTCTGCAAAAACACAGTTTCAAAACTGCTCTATCAAAAGGAAGGCTTATCTCTCCGAGTTGAATGCACACATCATAAAGAGGTTTCTGAGAATGCTTCTGCCTGGTTTATAAGTGAAGATATTTCCTTTTCCACCATAGGCCTCAAAGCGCTCCAAATGAACACTTGCAGATTCTACAAAAAGAGTGTTTCAAAACAGCTCTTTCAAAGGAAGTGTTCAACTCTGTGAGTTGGATTCATACTACACAAAGCAGTTTCACAGAACGCTTCTGTTTAGTTTTTATGGGAAGATATTCCCGTTTCCAACGTAGGCCTGAAAGGGCTCCAAATATCCACTTGCAAATTCTGCAAAAATAGAGTTTCAAAACTGCTCTGTCAAAACGAAGGCTTATCTCTCTGAGTTGAATGCAGACATCATAAAGAGGTTTCTGAGAATGCTTCTGCCTGGTTTATATGTGAAGATATTTCCTTTTCCACCATAGGCCTCAAAGCGCTCCAAATGAACACTTGCAGATTCTACAAAAAGAGTGTTTCATAACTGCTCTAGCAAAGGAAAGGTTCAACTCTGTGAGTTGAACACACACATCACAAAGCAGTTTCTGAGAATGCTTCTGTCCAGTTTTTATTGGAAGATATTCCCGCTTCTAACAAAGGCCTGAAAGAGCTCCAAATATCCACTTGCAGATGCTGCAAAAAGACTCTTTCCAAACTGCTCCATGAAAAGGAAGGTTCAACTCTGTGAGTTGAATGCACACATCATAAAGAAGTTTCAAAGAATGCTTCTGTCTAGATTTTATGTGAAGATATTTCCTTTTCCACCATAGGCCTCAAAGCGCTCCAAATGAACACTTGCAGATTCTACAAAAAGAGTGTTTCAAAACTGCTCTTTCAAAAGAAGTGTTCAACTCTGTGAGTTGGATTCATACTTCACAAAGCAGTTTCACAGAACGCTTCTGTTTAGCTTTTATGGGAAGATATTCCCGTTTCCAACGAAGGCCTGAAAGGGCTCCAAATAACCACTTGCAGATTCTGCAGAAACACAGTTTCAAAACTGCTCTATCAAAAGGAAGGCTTATCTCTCCGAGCTGAATGCACACATCATAAAGAGGTTTCTGAGAATGCTTCTCCCTGGTTTATAAGTGAAGATATTTCCTTTTCCACTATAGGCCTCAAAGCGCTCCAAATGAACACTTGCAGATTCTACAAAAAGAGTGTTTCAAAACAGCTCTTTCAAAGGAAGTGTTCAACTCTGTGAGTTGGATTCATACTACACAAAGCAGTTTCACAGAACGCTTCTCTTTAGTTTTTATGGGAAGATATTCCCGTTTCCAACGAAGGCCTGAAAGGGCTCCAAATAACCACTTGCAGATTCTGCAGAAACACAGTTTCAAAACTGCTCTATCAAAAGGAAGGCTTATCTCTCCGAGCTGAATGCACACATCATAAAGAGGTTTCTGAGAATGCTTCTCCCTGGTTTATAAGTGAAGATATTTCCTTTTCCACTATAGGCCTCAAAGCGCTCCAAATGAACACTTGCAGATTCTACAAAAAGAGTGTTTCAAAACAGCTCTTTCAAAGGAAGTGTTCAACTCTGTGAGTTGGATTCATACTACACAAAGCAGTTTCACAGAACGCTTCTCTTTAGTTTTTATGGGAAGATATTCCCGTTTCCAACGAAGGCCTGAAAGGGCTCCAAATATCCACTTGCAGATTCTGCAAAAATAGAGTTTCAACACTGCTCTGTTAAAAGGAAGGCTTATCTCTCTGAGTTGAATGCAGACATCATAAAGAGGTTTCTGAGAATGCTTCTGCCTGGTTTATATGTGAAGATATTTCCTTTTCCACCATAGGCCTCAAAGCGCTCCAAATGAACACTTGCAGATTCTACAAAAAGAGTGTTTCATAACTGCTCTAGCAAAGGAAAGGTTCAACTCTGTGAGTTGAACACACACATCACAAAGCAGTTTCTGAGAATGCTTCTGTCCAGTTTTTATTGGAAGATATTCCCGCTTCTAACAAAGGCCTGAAAGAGCTCCAAATATCCACTTGTAGATGCTGCAAAAAGACTCTTTCCAAACTGCTCCATGAAAAGGAAGGTTCAACTCTGTGAGTTGAATGCACACATCATAAAGAAGTTTCAAAGAATGCTTCTGTCTAGGTTTTATGTGAAGATATTTCCTTTTCCACCATAGGCCTCAAAGCGCTCCAAATGAACACTTGCAGATTCTACAAAAAGAGTGTTTCAAAACTGCTCTTTCAAAAGAAGTGTTCAACTCTGTGAGTTGGATTCATACTTCACAAAGCAGTTTCACAGAACGCTTCTGTTTAGTTTTTATGGGAAGATATTCCCGTTTCCAACGAAGGCCTGAAAGGGCTCCAAATAACCACTTGCAGATTCTGCAGAAACACAGTTTCAAAACTGCTCTATCAAAAGGAGGGCTTATCTCTCCGAGCTGAATGCACACATCATAAAGAGGTTTCTGAGAATGCTTCTCCCTGGTTTATAAGTGAAGATATTTCCTTTTCCACTATAGGCCTCAAAGCGCTCCAAATGAACACTTGCAGATTCTACAAAAAGAGTGTTTCAAAACAGCTCTTTCAAAGGAAGTGTTCAACTCTGTGAGTTGGATTCATACTACACAAAGCAGTTTCACAGAACGCTTCTCTTTAGTTTTTATGGGAAGATATACCCGTTTCCAACGAAGGCCTGAAAGGGCTCCAAATATCCACTTGCAGATTCTGCAAAAATAGAGTTTCAAAACTGCTCTGTTAAAAGGAAGGCTTATCTCTCTGAGTTGAATGCAGACATCATAAAGAGGTTTCTGAGAATGCTTCTGCCTGGTTTATATGTGAAGATATTTCCTTTTCCACCATAGGCCTCAAAGCGCTCCAAATGAACACTTGCAGATTCTACAAAAGGAGTGTTTCATAACTGCTCTAGCAAAGGAAAGGTTCAACTCTGTGAGTTGAACACACACATCACAAAGCAGTTTCTGAGAATGCTTCTGTCCAGTTTTTATTGGAAGATATTCCTGCTTCTAACAAAGGCCTGAAAGAGCTCCAAATATCCACTTGCAGATGCTGCAAAAAGACTCTTTCCAAACTGCTCCATGAAAAGGAAGGTTCAACTCTGTGAGTTGAATGCACACATCATAAAGAAGTTTCAAAGAATGCTTCTGTCTAGGTTTTATGTGAAGATATTTCCTTTTCCACCATAGGCCTCAAAGCGCTCCAAATGAACACTTGCAGATTCTACAAAAAGAGTGTTTCAAAACTGCTCTTTCAATAGAAGTGTTCAACTCTGTGAGTTGGATTCATACTTCACAAAGCAGTTTCACAGAACGCTTCTGTTTAGTATTTATGGGAAGATATTCCCGTTTCCAACGAAGGCCTGAAAGGACTCCAAATATCCACTTGCAGATTCTGCAAAAACACAGTTTCAAAACTGCTCTATCAAAAGGAAGGCTTATCTCTCCGAGTTGAATGCACACATCATAAAGAGGTTTCTGAGAATGCTTCTGCCTGGTTTATAAGTGAAGATATTTCCTTTTCCACCATAGGCCTCAAAGCGCTCCAAATGAACACTTGCAGATTCTACAAAAAGAGTGTTTCAAAACAGCTCTTTCAAAGGAAGTGTTCAACTCTGTGAGTTGGATTCATACTACACAAAGCAGTTTCACAGAACGCTTCTGTTTAGTTTTTATGGGAAGATATTCCCGTTTCCAACGAAGGCCTGAAAGGGCTCCAAATATCCACTTGCAAATTCTGCAAAAATAGAGTTTCAAAACTGCTCTGTCAAAAGGAAGGCTTATCTCTCTGAGTTGAATGCAGACATCATAAAGAGGTTTCTGAGAATGCTTCTGCCTGGTTTATATGTGAAGATATTTCCTTTTCCACCATAGGCCTCAAAGCGCTCCAAATGAACACTTGCAGATTCTACAAAAAGAGTGTTTCATAACTGCTCTAGCAAAGGAAAGGTTCAACTCTGTGAGTTGAACACACACATCACAAAGCAGTTTCTGAGAATGCTTCTGTCCAGTTTTTATTGGAAGATATTCCCGCTTCTAACAAAGGCCTGAAAGAGCTCCAAATATCCACTTGTAGATGCTGCAAAAAGACTCTTTCCAAACTGCTCCATGAAAAGGAACGTTCAACTCTGTGAGTTGAATGCACACATCATAAAGAAGTTTCAAAGAATGCTTCTGTCTAGGTTTTATGTGAAGATATTTCCTTTTCCACCATAGGCCTCAAAGCGCTCCAAATGAACACTTGCAGATTCTACAAAAAGAGTGTTTCAAAACTGCTCTTTCAAAAGAAGTGTTCAACTCTGTGAGGTGGATTCATACTTCACAAAGCAGTTTCACAGAACGCTTCTGTTTAGTTTTTATAGGAAGATATTCCCGTTTCCAACGAAGGCCTGAAAGGGCTCCAAATAACCACTTGCAGATTCTGCAGAAACACAGTTTCAAAACTGCTCTATCAAAAGGAAGGCTTATCTCTCCGAGTTGAATGCACACATCATAAAGAGGTTTCTGAGAATGCTTCTCCCTGGTTTATAAGTGAAGATATTTACTTTTCCACTATAGGCCTCAAAGCGCTCCAAATGAACACTTGCAGATTCTACAAAAAGAGTGTTTCAAAACAGCTCTTTCAAAGGAAGTGTTCAACTCTGTGAGTTGGATTCATACTACACAAAGCAGTTTCACAGAACGCTTCTGTTTAGTTTTTATGGGAAGATATTCCCGTTTCCAACGAAGGCCTGAAAGGGCTCCAAATATCCACTTGCAAATTCTGCAAAAATAGAGTTTCAAAACTGCTCTGTCAAAAGGAAGGCTTATCTCTCTGAGTTGAATGCAGACATCATAAAGAGGTTTCTGAGAATGCTTCTGCCTGGTTTATATGTGAAGATATTTCCTTTTCCACCATAGGCCTCAAAGCGCTCCAAATGAACACTTGCAGATTCTACAAAAGGAGTGTTTCATAACTGCTCTAGCAAAGGAAAGGTTCAACTCTGTGAGTTGAACACACACATCACAAAGCAGTTTCTGAGAATGCTTCTGTCCAGTTTTTATTGGAAGATATTCCCGCTTCTAACAAAGGCCTGAAAGAGCTCCAAATATCCACTTGCAGATGCTGCAAAAAGACTCTTTCCAAACTGCTCCATGAAAAGGAAGGTTCAACTCTGTGAGTTGAATGCACACATCATAAAGAAGTTTCAAAGAATGCTTCTGTCTAGGTTTTATGTGAAGATATTTCCTTTTCCACCATAGGCCTCAAAGCGCTCCAAATGAACACTTGCAGATTCTACAAAAAGAGTGTTTCAAAACTGCTCTTTCAAAAGAAGTGTTCAACTCTGTGAGTTGGATTCATACTTCACAAAGCAGTTTCACAGAACGCTTCTGTTTAGCTTTTATGGGAAGATATTCCCGTTTCCAACGAAGGCCTGAAAGGGCTCCAAATAACCACTTGCAGATTCTGCAGAAACACAGTTTCAAAACTGCTCTATCAAAAGGAAGGCTTATCTCTCCGAGCTGAATGCACACATCATAAAGAGGTTTCTGAGAATGCTTCTCCCTGGTTTATAAGTGAAGATATTTCCTTTTCCACTATAGGCCTCAAAGCGCTCCAAATGAACACTTGCAGATTCTACAAAAAGAGTGTTTCAAAACAGCTCTTTCAAAGGAAGTGTTCAACTCTGTGAGTTGGATTCATACTACACAAAGCAGTTTCACAGAACGCTTCTCTTTAGTTTTTATGGGAAGATATTCCCGTTTCCAACGAAGGCCTGAAAGGGCTCCAAATATCCACTTGCAGATTCTGCAAAAATAGAGTTTCAAAACTGCTCTGTTAAAAGGAAGGCTTATCTCTCTGAGTTGAATGCAGACATCATAAAGAGGTTTCTGAGAATGCTTCTGCCTGGTTTATATGTGAAGATATTTCCTTTTCCACCATAGGCCTCAAAGCGCTCCAAATGAACACTTGCAGATTCTACAAAAAGAGTGTTTCATGACTGCTCTAGCAAAGGAAAGGTTCAACTCTGTGAGTTGAACACACACATCACAAAGCAGTTTCTGAGAATGCTTCTGTCCAGTTTTTATTGGAAGATATTCCCGCTTCTAACAAAGGCCTGAAAGAGCTCCAAATATCCATTTGTAGATGCTGCAAAAAGACTCTTTCCAAACTGCTCCATGAAAAGGAAGGTTCAACTCTGAGAGTTGAATGCACACATCATAAAGAAGTTTCAAAGAATGCTTCTGTCTAGGTTTTATGTGAAGATATTTCCTTTTCCACCATAGGCCTCAAAGCGCTCCAAATGAACACTTGCAGATTCTACAAAAAGAGTGTTTCAAAACTGCTCTTTCAAAAGAAGTGCTCAACTCTGTGAGTTGGATTCATACTTCACAAAGCAGTTTCACAGAACGCTTCTGTTTAGTTTTTATGGGAAGATATTCCCGTTTCCAACGAAGGCCTGAAAGGGCTCCAAATAACCACTTGCAGATTCTGCAGAAACACAGTTTCAAAACTGCTCTATCAAAAGTAAGGCTTATCTCTCCGAGCTGAATGCACACATCATAAAGAGGTTTCTGAGAATGCTTCTGCCTGGTTTATAAGTGAAGATATTTCCTTTTCCACCATAGGCCTCAAAGCGCTCCAAATGAACACTTGCAGATTCTATAAAAAGAGTGTTTCAAAACAGCTCTTTCAAAGGAAGTGTTCAACTCTGTGAGTTGGATTCATACTACACAAAGCAGTTTCACAGAACGCTTCTGTTTAGTTTTTATGGGAAGATATTCCCGTTTCCAACGAAGGCCTGAAAGGGCTCCAAATATCCACTTGCAAATTCTGCAAAAATAGAGTTTCAAAACTGCTCTATCAAAAGGAAGGCTTATCTCTCTGAGTTGAATGCAGACATCATAAAGAGGTTTCTGAGAATGCTTCTGCCTGGTTTATATGTGAAGATATTTCCTTTTCCACCATAGGCCTCAAAGCGCTCCAAATGAACACTTGCAGATTCTACAAAAGGAGTGTTTCATAACTGCTCTAGCAAAGGAAAGGTTCAACTCTGTGAGTTGAACACACACATCACAAAGCAGTTTCTGAGAATGCTTCTGTCCAATTTTTATTGGAAGATATTCCCGCTTCTAACAAAGGCCTGAAAGAGCTCCTAATATCCACTTGCAGATGCTGCAAAAAGACTCTTTCCAAACTGCTCCATGAAAACGAAGGTTCAACTCTGTGAGATGAATGCACACATCATAAAGAAGTTTCAAAGAATGCTTCTGTCTAGGCTTTATGTGAAGATATTTCCTTTTCCACCATAGGCCTCAAAGCGCTCCAAATGAACACTTGCAGATTCTACAAAAAGAGTGTTTCAAAACTGCTCTTTCAAAAGAAGTGTTCAACTCTGTGAGTTGGATTCATACTTCACAAAGCAGTTTCACAGAACGCTTCTGTTTAGTATTTATGGGAAGATATTCCCGTTTCCAACGAAGGCCTGAAAGGACTCCAAATATCCACTTGCAGATTCTGCAAAAACACAGTTTCAAAACTGCTCTATCAAAAGGAAGGCTTATCTCTCCGAGCTGAATGCACACATCATAAAGAGGTTTCTGAGAATGCTTCTCCCTGGTTTATAAGTGAAGATATTTCCTTTTCCACTATAGGCCTCAAAGCGCTCCAAATGAACACTTGCAGATTCTACAAAAAGAGTGTTTCAAAACAGCTCTTTCAAAGGAAGTGTTCAACTCTGTGAGTTGGATTCATACTACACAAAGCAGTTTCACAGAACGCTTCTCTTTAGTTTTTATGGGAAGATATTCCCGTTTCCAACGAAGGCCTGAAAGGGCTCCAAATATCCACTTGCAGATTCTGCAAAAATAGAGTTTCAAAACTGCTCTGTTAAAAGGAAGGCTTATCTCTCTGAGTTGAATGCAGACATCATAAAGTGGTTTCTGAGAATGCTTCTGCCTGGTTTATATGTGAAGATATTTCCTTTTCCACCATAGGCCTCAAAGCGCTCCAAATGAACACTTGCAGATTCTACAAAAGGAGTGTTTCATAACTACTCTAGCAAAGGAAAGGTTCAACTCTGTGAGTTGAACACACACATCACAAAGCAGTTTCTGAGAATGCTTCTGTCCAGTTTTTATTGGAAGATATTCCCGCTTCTAACAAAGGCCTGAAAGAGCTCCAAATATCCACTTGCAGATGCTGCAAAAAGACTCTTCCCAAACTGCTCCATGAAAAGGAAGGTTCAACTCTGTGAGTTGAATGCACACATCATAAAGAAGTTTCAAAGAATGCTTCTGTCTAGGTTTTATGTGAAGATATTTCCTTTTCCACCATAGGCCTCAAAGCGCTCCAAATGAACACTTGCAGATTCTACAAAAAGAGTGTTTCAAAACTGCTCTTTCAAAAGAAGTGTTCAACTCTGTGAGTTGGATTCATACTTCACAAAGCAGTTTCACAGAACGCTTCTGTTTAGTATTTATGGGAAGATATTCCCGTTTCCAACGAAGGCCTGAAAGGACTCCAAATATCCACTTGCAGATTCTGCAAAAACACAGTTTCAAAACTGCTCTATCAAAAGGAAGGCTTTTCTCTCCGAGTTGAATGCACACATCATAAAGAGGTTTCTGAGAATGCTTCTGCCTGGTTTATAAGTGAAGATATTTCCTTTTCCACCATAGGCCTCAAAGCGCTCCAAATGAACACTTGCAGATTCTACAAAAAGAGTGTTTCAAAACAGCTCTTTCAAAGGAAGTGTTCAACTCTGTGAGTTGGATTCATACTACACAAAGCAGTTTCACAGAACGCTTCTGTTTAGTATTTATGGGAAGATATTCCCGTTTCCAACGAAGGCCTGAAAGGACTCCAAATATCCACTTGCAGATTCTGCAAAAACACAGTTTCAAAACTGCTCTATCAAAAGGAAGGCTTATCTCTCCGAGCTGAATGCACACATCATAAAGAGGTTTCTGAGAATGCTTCTCCCTGGTTTATAAGTGAAGATATTTCCTTTTCCACTATAGGCCTCAAAGCGCTCCAAATGAACACTTGCAGATTCTACAAAAAGAGTGTTTCAAAACAGCTCTTTCAAAGGAAGTGTTCAACTCTGTGAGTTGGATTCATACTACACAAAGCAGTTTCACAGAACGCTTCTCTTTAGTTTTTATGGGAAGATATTCCCGTTTCCAACGAAGGCCTGAAAGGGCTCCAAATATCCACTTGCAGATTCTGCAAAAATAGAGTTTCAAAACTGCTCTGTTAGAAGGAAGGCTTATCTCTCTGAGTTGAATGCAGACATCATAAAGAGGTTTCTGAGAATGCTTCTGCCTGGTTTATATGTGAAGATATTTCCTTTTCCACCATAGGCCTCAAAGCGCTCCAAATGAACACTTGCAGATTCTACAAAAGGAGTGTTTCATAACTACTCTAGCAAAGGAAAGGTTCAACTCTGTGAGTTGAACACACACATCACAAAGCAGTTTCTGAGAATGCTTCTGTCCAGTTTTTATTGGAAGATATTCCCGCTTCTAACAAAGGCCTGAAAGAGCTCCAAATATCCACTTGCAGATGCTGCAAAAAGACTCTTTCCAAACTGCTCCATGAAAAGGAAGGTTCAACTCTGTGAGTTGAATGCACACATCATAAAGAAGTTTCAAAGAATGCTTCTGTCTAGGTTTTATGTGAAGATATTTCCTTTTCCACCATAGGCCTCAAAGCGCTCCAAATGAACACTTGCAGATTCTACAAAAAGAGTGTTTCAAAACTGCTCTTTCAAAAGAAGTGTTCAACTCTGTGAGTTGGATTCATACTTCACAAAGCAGTTTCACAGAACGCTTCTGTTTAGTATTTATGGGAAGATATTCCCGTTTCCAACGAAGGCCTGAAAGGACTCCAAATATCCACTTGCAGATTCTGCAAAAACACAGTTTCAAAACTGCTCTATCAAAAGGAAGGCTTATCTCTCCGAGTTGAATGCACACATCATAAAGAGGTTTCTGAGAATGCTTCTGCCTGGTTTATAAGTGAAGATATTTCCTTTTCCACCGTAGGCCTCAAAGCGCTCCAAATGAACACTTGCAGATTCTACAAAAAGAGTGTTTCAAAACAGCTCTTTCAAAGGAAGTGTTCAACTCTGTGAGTTGGATTCATACTACACAAAGCAGTTTCACAGAACGCTTCTGTTTAGTTTTTATGGGAAGATATTCCCGTTTCCAACGAAGGCCTGAAAGGGCTCCAAATATCCACTTGCAAATTCTGCAAAAATAGAGTTTCAAAACTGCTCTGTCAAAAGGAAGGCTTATCTCTCTGAGTTGAATGCAGACATCATAAAGAGGTTTCTGAGAATGCTTCTGCCTGGTTTATATGTGAAGATATTTCCTTTTCCACCATAGGCCTCAAAGCGCTCCAAATGAACACTTGCAGATTCTACAAAAAGAGTGTTTCATAACTGCTTTAGCAAAGGAAAGGTTCAACACTGTGAGTTGAACACACACATCACAAAGCAGTTTCTGAGAATGCTTCTGTCCAGTTTTTATTGGAAGATATTCCCGCTTCTAACAAAGGCCTGAAAGAGCTCCAAATATCCACTTGTAGATGCTGCAAAAAGACTCTTTCCAAACTGCTCCATGAAAAGGAAGGTTCAACTCTGTGAGTTGAATGCACACATCTTAAAAAGTTTCAAAGAATGCTTCTGTCTAGGTTTTATGTGAAGATATTTCCTTTTCCACCATAGGCCTCAAAGCGCTCCAAATGAACACTTGCAGATTCTACAAAAAGAGTGTTTCAAAACTGCTCTTTCAAAAGAAGTGTTCAACTCTGTGAGTTGGATTCATACTTCACAAAGCAGTTTCACAGAACGCTTCTGTTTAGTTTTTATGGGAAGATATTCCCGTTTCCAACGAAGGCCTGAAAGGGCTCCAAATAACCACTTGCAGATTCTGCAGAAACACAGTTTCAAAACTGCTCTATCAAAAGGAAGGCTTATCTCTCCGAGCTGAATGCACACATCATAAAGTGGTTTCTGAGAATGCTTCTCCCTGGTTTATAAGTGAAGATATTTCCTTTTCCACTATAGGCCTCAAAGCGCTCCAAATGAACACTTGCAGATTCTACAAAAAGAGTGTTTCAAAACTGCTCTTTCAAAGGAAGTGTTCAACTCTGTGAGTTGGATTCATACTACACAAAGCAGTTTCACAGAACGCTTCTGTTTAGTTTTTATGGGAAGATATTCCCGTTTCCAACGAAGGCCTGAAAGGGCTCCAAATATCCACTTGCAAATTCTGCAAAAATAGAGTTTCAAAACTGCTCTGTCAAAAGGAAGGCTTATCTCTCTGAGTTGAATGCAGACATCATAAAGAGGTTTCTGAGAATGCTTCTGCCTGGTTTATATGTGAAGATATTTCCTTTTCAACCATAGGCCTCAAAGCGCTCCAAATGAACACTTGCAGATTCTACAAAAAGAGTGTTTCATAACT
Organism: Pongo pygmaeus; assembly: GCF_028885625.2. NCBI lineage: Eukaryota > Metazoa > Chordata > Mammalia > Primates > Hominidae > Pongo > Pongo pygmaeus. The sequence goes on from NC_085930.1 coordinate 26,675,515, forward strand.
GCTCTAGCAAAGGAAAGGTTCAACTCTGTGAGTTGAACACACACATCACAAAGCAGTTTCTGAGAATGCTTCTGTCCAGTTTTTATTGGAAGATATTCCCGCTTCTAACAAAGGCCTGAAAGAGCTCCAAATATCCACTTGTAGATGCTGCAAAAAGACTCTTTCCAAACTGCTCCATGAAAAGGAAGGTTCAACTCTGTGAGTTGAATGCACACATCATAAAGAAGTTTCAAAGAATGCTTCTGTCTAGGTTTTATGTGAAGATATTTCCTTTTCCACCATAGGCCTCAAAGCGCTCCAAATGAACACTTGCAGATTCTACAAAAAGAGTGTTTCAAAACTGCTCTTTCAAAAGAAGTGTTCAACTCTGTGAGTTGGATTCATACTTCACAAAGCAGTTTCACAGAACGCTTCTGTTTAGTTTTTATGGGAAGATATTCCCGTTTCCAACGAAGGCCTGAAAGGGCTCCAAATAACCACTTGCAGATTCTGCAGAAACACAGTTTCAAAACTGCTCTATCAAAAGGAGGGCTTATCTCTCCGAGCTGAATGCACACATCATAAAGAGGTTTCTGAGAATGCTTCTCCCTGGTTTATAAGTGAAGATATTTCCTTTTCCACTATAGGCCTCAAAGCGCTCCAAATGAACACTTGCAGATTCTACAAAAAGAGTGTTTCAAAACAGCTCTTTCAAAGGAAGTGTTCAACTCTGTGAGTTGGATTCATACTACACAAAGCAGTTTCACAGAACGCTTCTCTTTAGTTTTTATGGGAAGATATTCCCGTTTCCAACGAAGGCCTGAAAGGGCTCCAAATATCCACTTGCAGATTCTGCAAAAATAGAGTTTCAAAACTGCTCTGTTAAAAGGAAGGCTTATCTCTCTGAGTTGAATGCAGACATCATAAAGAGGTTTCTGAGAATGCTTCTGCCTGGTTTATATGTGAAGATATTTCCTTTTCCACCATAGGCCTCAAAGCGCTCCAAATGAACACTTGCAGATTCTACAAAAGGAGTGTTTCATAACTGCTCTAGCAAAGGAAAGGTTCAACTCTGTGAGTTGAACACACACATCACAAAGCAGTTTCTGAGAATGCTTCTGTCCAATTTTTATTGGAAGATATTCCCGCTTCTAACAAAGGCCTGAAAGAGCTCCTAATATCCACTTGCAGATGCTGCAAAAAGACTCTTTCCAAACTGCTCCATGAAAAGGAAGGTTCAACTCTGTGAGATGAATGCACACATCATAAAGAAGTTTCAAAGAATGCTTCTGTCTAGGCTTTATGTGAAGATATTTCCTTTTCCACCATAGGCCTCAAAGCGCTCCAAATGAACACTTGCAGATTCTACAAAAAGAGTGTTTCAAAACTGCTCTTTCAAAAGAAGTGTTCAACTCTGTGAGTTGGATTCATACTTCACAAAGCAGTTTCACAGAACGCTTCTGTTTAGTATTTATGGGAAGATATTCCCGTTTCCAACGAAGGCCTGAAAGGACTCCAAATATCCACTTGCAGATTCTGCAAAAACACAGTTTCAAAACTGCTCTATCAAAAGGAAGGCTTATCTCTCCGAGCTGAATGCACACATCATAAAGAGGTTTCTGAGAATGCTTCTCCCTGGTTTATAAGTGAAGATATTTCCTTTTCCACTATAGGCCTCAAAGCGCTCCAAATGAACACTTGCAGATTCTACAAAAAGAGTGTTTCAAAACAGCTCTTTCAAAGGAAGTGTTCAACTCTGTGAGTTGGATTCATACTACACAAAGCAGTTTCACAGAACGCTTCTCTTTAGTTTTTATGGGAAGATATTCCCGTTTCCAACGAAGGCCTGAAAGGGCTCCAAATATCCACTTGCAGATTCTGCAAAAATAGAGTTTCAAAACTGCTCTGTTAAAAGGAAGGCTTATCTCTCTGAGTTGAATGCAGACATCATAAAGTGGTTTCTGAGAATGCTTCTGCCTGGTTTATATGTGAAGATATTTCCTTTTCCACCATAGGCCTCAAAGCGCTCCAAATGAACACTTGCAGATTCTACAAAAGGAGTGTTTCATAACTACTCTAGCAAAGGAAAGGTTCAACTCTGTGAGTTGAACACACACATCACAAAGCAGTTTCTGAGAATGCTTCTGTCCAGTTTTTATTGGAAGATATTCCCGCTTCTAACAAAGGCCTGAAAGAGCTCCAAATATCCACTTGCAGATGCTGCAAAAAGACTCTTCCCAAACTGCTCCATGAAAAGGAAGGTTCAACTCTGTGAGTTGAATGCACACATCATAAAGAAGTTTCAAAGAATGCTTCTGTCTAGGTTTTATGTGAAGATATTTCCTTTTCCACCATAGGCCTCAAAGCGCTCCAAATGAACACTTGCAGATTCTACAAAAAGAGTGTTTCAAAACTGCTCTTTCAAAAGAAGTGTTCAACTCTGTGAGTTGGATTCATACTTCACAAAGCAGTTTCACAGAACGCTTCTGTTTAGTATTTATGGGAAGATATTCCCGTTTCCAACGAAGGCCTGAAAGGACTCCAAATATCCACTTGCAGATTCTGCAAAAACACAGTTTCAAAACTGCTCTATCAAAAGGAAGGCTTATCTCTCCGAGTTGAATGCACACATCATAAAGAGGTTTCTGAGAATGCTTCTGCCTGGTTTATAAGTGAAGATATTTCCTTTTCCACCATAGGCCTCAAAGCGCTCCAAATGAACACTTGCAGATTCTACAAAAAGAGTGTTTCAAAACAGCTCTTTCAAAGGAAGTGTTCAACTCTGTGAGTTGGATTCATACTACACAAAGCAGTTTCACAGAACGCTTCTGTTTAGTTTTTATGGGAAGATATTCCCGTTTCCAACGAAGGCCTGAAAGGGCTCCAAATATCCACTTGCAAATTCTGCAAAAATAGAGTTTCAAAACTGCTCTGTCAAAAGGAAGGCTTATCTCTCTGAGTTGAATGCAGACATCATAAAGAGGTTTCTGAGAATGCTTCTGCCTGGTTTATATGTGAAGATATTTCCTTTTCCACCATAGGCCTCAAAGCGCTCCAAATGAACACTTGCAGATTCTACAAAAGGAGTGTTTCATAACTGCTCTAGCAAAGGAAAGGTTCAACTCTGTGAGTTGAACACACACATCACAAAGCAGTTTCTGAGAATGCTTCTGTCCAGTTTTTATTGGAAGATATTCCCGCTTCTAACAAAGGCCTGAAAGAGCTCCAAATATCCACTTGCAGATGCTGCAAAAAGACTCTTTCCAAACTGCTCCATGAAAAGGAAGGTTCAACTCTGTGAGATGAATGCACACATCATAAAGAAGTTTCAAAGAATGCTTCTGTCTAGGTTTTATGTGAAGATATTTCCTTTTCCACCATAGGCCTCAAAGCGCTCCAAATGAACACTTGCAGATTCTACAAAAAGAGTGTTTCAAAACTGCTCTTTCAAAAGAAGTGTTCAACTCTGTGAGTTGGATTCATACTTCACAAAGCAGTTTCACAGAACGCTTCTGTTTAGTATTTATGGGAAGATATTCCCGTTTCCAACGAAGGCCTGAAAGGACTCCAAATATCCACTTGCAGATTCTGCAAAAACACAGTTTCAAAACTGCTCTATCAAAAGGAAGGCTTATCTCTCCGAGCTGAATGCACACATCATAAAGAGGTTTCTGAGAATGCTTCTCCCTGGTTTATAAGTGAAGATATTTCCTTTTCCACTATAGGCCTCAAAGCGCTCCAAATGAACACTTGCAGATTCTACAAAAAGAGTGTTTCAAAACAGCTCTTTCAAAGGAAGTGTTCAACTCTGTGAGTTGGATTCATACTACACAAAGCAGTTTCACAGAACGCTTCTCTTTAGTTTTTATGGGAAGATATTCCCGTTTCCAACGAAGGCCTGAAAGGGCTCCAAATATCCACTTGCAGATTCTGCAAAAATAGAGTTTCAAAACTGCTCTGTTAGAAGGAAGGCTTATCTCTCTGAGTTGAATGCAGACATCATAAAGAGGTTTCTGAGAATGCTTCTGCCTGGTTTATATGTGAAGATATTTCCTTTTCCACCATAGGCCTCAAAGCGCTCCAAATGAACACTTGCAGATTCTACAAAAGGAGTGTTTCATAACTACTCTAGCAAAGGAAAGGCTCAACTCTGTGAGTTGAACACACACATCACAAAGCAGTTTCTGAGAATGCTTCTGTCCAGTTTTTATTGGAAGATATTCCCGCTTCTAACAAAGGCCTGAAAGAGCTCCAAATATCCACTTGCAGATGCTGCAAAAAGACTCTTTCCAAACTGCTCCATGAAAAGGAAGGTTCAACTCTGTGAGTTGAATGCACACATCATAAAGAAGTTTCAAAGAATGCTTCTGTCTAGGTTTTATGTGAAGATATTTCCTTTTCCACCATAGGCCTCAAAGCGCTCCAAATGAACACTTGCAGATTCTACAAAAAGAGTGTTTCAAAACTGCTCTTTCAAAAGAAGTGTTCAACTCTGTGAGTTGGATTCATACTTCACAAAGCAGTTTCACAGAACGCTTCTGTTTAGTATTTATGGGAAGATATTCCCGTTTCCAACGAAGGCCTGAAAGGACTCCAAATATCCACTTGCAGATTCTGCAAAAACACAGTTTCAAAACTGCTCTATCAAAAGGAAGGCTTATCTCTCCGAGTTGAATGCACACATCATAAAGAGGTTTCTGAGAATGCTTCTGCCTGGTTTATAAGTGAAGATATTTCCTTTTCCACCATAGGCCTCAAAGCGCTCCAAATGAACACTTGCAGATTCTACAAAAAGAGTGTTTCAAAACAGCTCTTTCAAAGGAAGTGTTCAACTCTGTGAGTTGGATTCATACTACACAAAGCAGTTTCACAGAACGCTTCTGTTTAGTTTTTATGGGAAGATATTCCCGTTTCCAACGAAGGCCTGAAAGGGCTCCAAATATCCACTTGCAAATTCTGCAAAAATAGAGTTTCAAAACTGCTCTGTCAAAAGGAAGGCTTATCTCTCTGAGTTGAATGCAGACATCATAAAGAGGTTTCTGAGAATGCTTCTGCCTGGTTTATATGTGAAGATATTTCCTTTTCCACCATAGGCCTCAAAGCGCTCCAAATGAACACTTGCAGATTCTACAAAAAGAGTGTTTCATAACTGCTTTAGCAAAGGAAAGGTTCAACACTGTGAGTTGAACACACACATCACAAAGCAGTTTCTGAGAATGCTTCTGTCCAGTTTTTATTGGAAGATATTCCCGCTTCTAACAAAGGCCTGAAAGAGCTCCAAATATCCACTTGTAGATGCTGCAAAAAGACTCTTTCCAAACTGCTCCATGAAAAGGAAGGTTCAACTCTGTGAGTTGAATGCACACATCTTAAAAAGTTTCAAAGAATGCTTCTGTCTAGGTTTTATGTGAAGATATTTCCTTTTCCACCATAGGCCTCAAAGCGCTCCAAATGAACACTTGCAGATTCTACAAAAAGAGTGTTTCAAAACTGCTCTTTCAAAAGAAGTGTTCAACTCTGTGAGTTGGATTCATACTTCACAAAGCAGTTTCACAGAACGCTTCTGTTTAGTTTTTATGGGAAGATATTCCCGTTTCCAACGAAGGCCTGAAAGGGCTCCAAATAACCACTTGCAGATTCTGCAGAAACACAGTTTCAAAACTGCTCTATCAAAAGGAAGGCTTATCTCTCCGAGCTGAATGCACACATCATAAAGAGGTTTCTGAGAATGCTTCTCCCTGGTTTATAAGTGAAGATATTTCCTTTTCCACTATAGGCCTCAAAGCGCTCCAAATGAACACTTGCAGATTCTACAAAAAGAGTGTTTCAAAACTGCTCTTTCAAAGGAAGTGTTCAACTCTGTGAGTTGGATTCATACTACACAAAGCAGTTTCACAGAACGCTTCTGTTTAGTTTTTATGGGAAGATATTCCCGTTTCCAACGAAGGCCTGAAAGGGCTCCAAATATCCACTTGCAAATTCTGCAAAAATAGAGTTTCAAAACTGCTCTGTCAAAAGGAAGGCTTATCTCTCTGAGTTGAATGCAGACATCATAAAGAGGTTTCTGAGAATGCTTCTGCCTGGTTTATATGTGAAGATATTTCCTTTTCAACCATAGGCCTCAAAGCGCTCCAAATGAACACTTGCAGATTCTACAAAAAGAGTGTTTCATAACTGCTCTAGCAAAGGAAAGGTTCAACTCTGTGAGTTGAACACACACATCACAAAGCAGTTTCTGAGAATGCTTCTGTCCAGTTTTTATTGGAAGATATTCCCGCTTCTAACAAAGGCCTGAAAGAGCTCCAAATATCCACTTGTAGATGCTGCAAAAAGACTCTTTCCAAACTGCTCCATGAAAAGGAAGGTTCAACTCTGTGAGTTGAATGCACACATCATAAAGAAGTTTCAAAGAATGCTTCTGTCTAGGTTTTATGTGAAGATATTTCCTTTTCCACCATAGGCCTCAAAGCGCTCCAAATGAACACTTGCAGATTCTACAAAAAGAGTGTTTCAAAACTGCTCTTTCAAAAGAAGTGTTCAACTCTGTGAGTTGGATTCATACTTCACAAAGCAGTTTCACAGAACGCTTCTGTTTAGTTTTTATGGGAAGATATTCCCGTTTCCAACGAAGGCCTGAAAGGGCTCCAAATAACCACTTGCAGATTCTGCAGAAACACAGTTTCAAAACTGCTCTATCAAAAGGAGGGCTTATCTCTCCGAGCTGAATGCACACATCATAAAGAGGTTTCTGAGAATGCTTCTCCCTGGTTTATAAGTGAAGATATTTCCTTTTCCACTATAGGCCTCAAAGCGCTCCAAATGAACACTTGCAGATTCTACAAAAAGAGTGTTTCAAAACAGCTCTTTCAAAGGAAGTGTTCAACTCTGTGAGTTGGATTCATACTACACAAAGCAGTTTCACAGAACGCTTCTCTTTAGTTTTTATGGGAAGATATTCCCGTTTCCAACGAAGGCCTGAAAGGGCTCCAAATATCCACTTGCAGATTCTGCAAAAATAGAGTTTCAAAACTGCTCTGTTAAAAGGAAGGCTTATCTCTCTGAGTTGAATGCAGACATCATAAAGAGGTTTCTGAGAATGCTTCTGCCTGGTTTATATGTGAAGATATTTCCTTTTCCACCATAGGCCTCAAAGCGCTCCAAATGAACACTTGCAGATTCTACAAAAGGAGTGTTTCATAACTGCTCTAGCAAAGGAAAGGTTCAACTCTGTGAGTTGAACACACACATCACAAAGCAGTTTCTGAGAATGCTTCTGTCCAGTTTTTATTGGAAGATATTCCTGCTTCTAACAAAGGCCTGAAAGAGCTCCAAATATCCACTTGCAGATGCTGCAAAAAGACTCTTTCCAAACTGCTCCATGAAAAGGAAGGTTCATCTCTGTGAGTTGAATGCACACATCATAAAGAAGTTTCAAAGAATGCTTCTGTCTAGGTTTTATGTGAAGATATTTCCTTTTCCACCATAGGCCTCAAAGCGCTCCAAATGAACACTTGCAGATTCTACAAAAAGAGTGTTTCAAAACTGCTCTTTCAAAAGAAGTGTTCAACTCTGTGAGTTGGATTCATACTTCACAAAGCAGTTTCACAGAACGCTTCTGTTTAGTTTTTATGGGAAGATATTCCCGTTTCCAACGAAGGCCTGAAAGGGCTCCAAATAACCACTTGCAGATTCTGCAGAAACACAGTTTCAAAACTGCTCTATCAAAAGGAAGGCTTATCTCTCTGAGCTGAATGCACACATCATAAAGAGGTTTCTGAGAATGCTTCTCCCTGGTTTATAAGTGAAGATATTTCCTTTTCCACTATAGGCCTCAAAGCGCTCCAAATGAACACTTGCAGATTCTACAAAAAGAGTGTTTCAAAACAGCTCTTTCAAAGGAAGTGTTCAACTCTGTGAGTTGGATTCATACTACACAAAGCAGTTTCACAGAACGCTTCTCTTTAGTTTTTATGGGAAGATATTCCCGTTTCCAAGGAAGGCCTCAATGGGCTCCAAATATCCACTTGCACATTCTGCAAAAATAGACTTTCAAAACTGCTCTGTTAAAAGGAAGGCTTATCTCTCTGAGTTGAATGCAGACATCATAAAGAGGTTTCTGAGAATGCTTCTGCCTGGTTTATATGTGAAGATATTTCCTTTTCCACCATAGGCCTCAAAGCGCTCCAAATGAACACTTGCAGATTCTACAAAAGGAGTGTTTCATAACTGCTCTAGCAAAGGAAAGGTTCAACTCTGTGAGTTGAACACACACATCACAAAGCAGTTTCTGAGAATGCTTCTGTCCAGTTTTTATTGGAAGATATTCCCGCTTCTAACAAAGGCCTGAAAGAGCTCCAAATATCCACTTGCAGATGCTGCAAAAAGACTCTTTCCAAACTGCTCCATGAAAAGGAAGGTTCAACTCTGTGAGTTGAATGCACACATCATAAAGAAGTTTCAAAGAATGCTTCTGTCTAGGTTTTATGTGAAGATATTTCCTTTTCCACCATAGGCCTCAAAGCGCTCCAAATGAACACTTGCAGATTCTACAAAAAGAGTGTTTCAAAACTGCTCTTTCAATAGAAGTGTTCAACTCTGTGAGTTGGATTCATACTTCACAAAGCAGTTTCACAGAACGCTTCTGTTTAGTATTTATGGGAAGATATTCCCGTTTCCAACGAAGGCCTGAAAGGACTACAAATATCCACTTGCAGATTCTGCAAAAACACAGTTTCAAAACTGCTCTATCAAAAGGAAGGCTTATCTCTCCGAGTTGAATGCACACATCATAAAGAGGTTTCTGAGAATGCTTCTGCCTGGTTTATAAGTGAAGATATTTCCTTTTCCACCATAGGCCTCAAAGCGCTCCAAATGAACACTTGCAGATTCTACAAAAAGAGTGTTTCAAAACAGCTCTTTCAAAGGAAGTGTTCAACTCTGTGAGTTGGATTCATACTACACAAAGCAGTTTCACAGAACGCTTCTGTTTAGTTTTTATGGGAAGATATTCCCGTTTCCAACGAAGGCCTGAAAGGGCTCCAAATATCCACTTGCAAATTCTGCAAAAATAGAGTTTCAAAACTGCTCTGTCAAAAGGAAGGCTTATCTCTCTGAGTTGAATGCAGACATCATAAAGAGGTTTCTGAGAATGCTTCTGCCTGGTTTATATGTGAAGATATTTCCTTTTCCACCATAGGCCTCAAAGCGCTCCAAATGAACACTTGCAGATTCTACAAAAGGAGTGTTTCATAACTGCTCTAGCAAAGGAAAGGTTCAACTCTGTGAGTTGAACACACACATCACAAAGCAGTTTCTGAGAATGCTTCTGTCCAGTTTTTATTGGAAGATATTCCCGCTTCTAACAAAGGCCTGAAAGAGCTCCAAATATCCACTTGTAGATGCTGCAAAAAGACTCTTTCCAAACTGCTCCATGAAAAGGAAGGTTCAACTCTGTGAGTTGAATGCACACATCATAAAGAAGTTTCAAAGAATGCTTCTGTCTAGGTTTTATGTGAAGATATTTCCTTTTCCACCATAGGCCTCAAAGCGCTCCAAATGAACACTTGCAGATTCTACAAAAAGAGTGTTTCAAAACTGCTCTTTCAAAAGAAGTGTTCAACTCTGTGAGGTGGATTCATACTTCACAAAGCAGTTTCACAGAACGCTTCTGTTTAGTTTTTATGGGAAGATATTCCCGTTTCCAACGAAGGCCTGAAAGGGCTCCAAATAACCACTTGCAGATTCTGCAGAAACACAGTTTCAAAACTGCTCTATCAAAAGGAAGGCTTATCTCTCCGAGTTGAATGCACACATCATAAAGAGGTTTCTGAGAATGCTTCTCCCTGGTTTATAAGTGAAGATATTTACTTTTCCACTATAGGCCTCAAAGCGCTCCAAATGAACACTTGCAGATTCTACAAAAAGAGTGTTTCAAAACAGCTCTTTCAAAGGAAGTGTTCAACTCTGTGAGTTGGATTCATACTACACAAAGCAGTTTCACAGAACGCTTCTCTTTAGTTTTTATGGGAAGATATTCCCGTTTCCAACGAAGTCCTGAAAGGGCTCCAAATATCCACTTGCAGATTCTGCAAAAATAGAGTTTCAAAACTGCTCTGTTAAAAGGAAGGCTTATCTCTCTGAGTTGAATGCAGACATCATAAAGAGGTTTCTGAGAATGCTTCTGCCTGGTTTATATGTGGAGATATTTCCTTTTCCACCATAGGCCTCAAAGCGCTCCAAATGAACACTTGCAGATTCTACAAAAGGAGTGTTTCATAACTGCTCTAGCAAAGGAAAGGTTCAACTCTGTGAGTTGAACACACACATCACAAAGCAGTTTCTGAGAATGCTTCTGTCCAGTTTTTATTGGAAGATATTCCCGCTTCTAACAAAGGCCTGAAAGAGCTCCAAATATCCACTTGTAGATGCTGCAAAAAGACTCTTTCCAAACTGCTCCATGAAAAGGAAGGTTCAACTCTGAGAGTTGAATGCACACATCATAAAGAAGTTTCAAAGAATGCTTCTGTCTAGGTTTTATGTGAAGATATTTCCTTTTCCATCATAGGCCTCAAAGCGCTCCAAATGAACACTTGCAGATTCTACAAAAAGAGTGTTTCAAAACTGCTCTTTCAAAAGAAGTGCTCAACTCTGTGAGTTGGATTCATACTTCACAAAGCAGTTTCACAGAACGCTTCTGTTTAGTTTTTATGGGAAGATATTCCCGTTTCCAACGAAGGCCTGAAAGGGCTCCAAATAACCACTTGCAGATTCTGCAGAAACACAGTTTCAAAACTGCTCTATCAAAAGGAAGGCTTATCTCTCCGAGCTGAATGCACACATCATAAAGAGGTTTCTGAGAATGCTTCTGCCTGGTTTATAAGTGAAGATATTTCCTTTTCCACCATAGGCCTCAAAGCGCTCCAAATGAACACTTGCAGATTCTATAAAAAGAGTGTTTCAAAACAGCTCTTTCAAAGGAAGTGTTCAACTCTGTGAGTTGGATTCATACTACACAAAGCAGTTTCACAGAACGCTTCTGTTTAGTTTTTATGGGAAGATATTCCCGTTTCCAACGAAGGCCTGAAAGGGCTCCAAATATCCACTTGCAAATTCTGCAAAAATAGAGTTTCAAAACTGCTCTATCAAAAGGAAGGCTTATCTCTCTGAGTTGAATGCAGACATCATAAAGAGGTTTCTGAGAATGCTTCTGCCTGGTTTATATGTGAAGATATTTCCTTTTCCACCATAGGCCTCAAAGCGCTCCAAATGAACACTTGCAGATTCTACAAAAGGAGTGTTTCATAACTGCTCTAGCAAAGGAAAGGTTCAACTCTGTGAGTTGAACACACACATCACAAAGCAGTTTCTGAGAATGCTTCTGTCCAATTTTTATTGGAAGATATTCCCGCTTCTAACAAAGGCCTGAAAGAGCTCCTAATATCCACTTGCAGATGCTGCAAAAAGACTCTTTCCAAACTGCTCCATGAAAAGGAAGGTTCAACTCTGTGAGATGAATGCACACATCATAAAGAAGTTTCAAAGAATGCTTCTGTCTAGGCTTTATGTGAAGATATTTCCTTTTCCACCATAGGCCTCAAAGCGCTCCAAATGAACACTTGCAGATTCTACAAAAAGAGTGTTTCAAAACTGCTCTTTCAAAAGAAGTGTTCAACTCTGTGAGTTGGATTCATACTTCACAAAGCAGTTTCACAGAACGCTTCTGTTTAGTATTTATGGGAAGATATTCCCGTTTCCAACGAAGGCCTGAAAGGACTCCAAATATCCACTTGCAGATTCTGCAAAAACACAGTTTCAAAACTGCTCTATCAAAAGGAAGGCTTATCTCTCCGAGCTGAATGCACACATCATAAAGAGGTTTCTGAGAATGCTTCTCCCTGGTTTATAAGTGAAGATATTTCCTTTTCCACTATAGGCCTCAAAGCGCTCCAAATGAACACTTGCAGATTCTACAAAAAGAGTGTTTCAAAACAGCTCTTTCAAAGGAAGTGTTCAACTCTGTGAGTTGGATTCATACTACACAAAGCAGTTTCACAGAACGCTTCTCTTTAGTTTTTATGGGAAGATATTCCCGTTTCCAACGAAGGCCTGAAAGGGCTCCAAATATCCACTTGCAGATTCTGCAAAAATAGAGTTTCAAAACTGCTCTGTTAAAAGGAAGGCTTATCTCTCTGAGTTGAATGCAGACATCATAAAGTGGTTTCTGAGAATGCTTCTGCCTGGTTTATATGTGAAGATATTTCCTTTTCCACCATAGGCCTCAAAGCGCTCCAAATGAACACTTGCAGATTCTACAAAAGGAGTGTTTCATAACTACTCTAGCAAAGGAAAGGTTCAACTCTGTGAGTTGAACACACACATCACAAAGCAGTTTCTGAGAATGCTTCTGTCCAGTTTTTATTGGAAGATATTCCCGCTTCTAACAAAGGCCTGAAAGAGCTCCAAATATCCACTTGCAGATGCTGCAAAAAGACTCTTCCCAAACTGCTCCATGAAAAGGAAGGTTCAACTCTGTGAGTTGAATGCACACATCATAAAGAAGTTTCAAAGAATGCTTCTGTCTAGGTTTTATGTGAAGATATTTCCTTTTCCACCATAGGCCTCAAAGCGCTCCAAATGAACACTTGCAGATTCTACAAAAAGAGTGTTTCAAAACTGCTCTTTCAAAAGAAGTGTTCAACTCTGTGAGTTGGATTCATACTTCACAAAGCAGTTTCACAGAACGCTTCTGTTTAGTATTTATGGGAAGATATTCCCGTTTCCAACGAAGGCCTGAAAGGACTCCAAATATCCACTTGCAGATTCTGCAAAAACACAGTTTCAAAACTGCTCTATCAAAAGGAAGGCTTATCTCTCCGAGTTGAATGCACACATCATAAAGAGGTTTCTGAGAATGCTTCTGCCTGGTTTATAAGTGAAGATATTTCCTTTTCCACCATAGGCCTCAAAGCGCTCCAAATGAACACTTGCAGATTCTACAAAAAGAGTGTTTCAAAACAGCTCTTTCAAAGGAAGTGTTCAACTCTGTGAGTCGGATTCATACTACACAAAGCAGTTTCACAGAACGCTTCTGTTTAGTTTTTATGGGAAGATATTCCCGTTTCCAACGAAGGCCTGAAAGGGCTCCAAATATCCACTTGCAAATTCTGCAAAAATAGAGTTTCAAAACTGCTCTGTCAAAAGGAAGGCTTATCTCTCTGAGTTGAATGCAGACATCATAAAGAGGTTTCTGAGAATGCTTCTGCCTGGTTTATATGTGAAGATATTTCCTTTTCCACCATAGGCCTCAAAGCGCTCCAAATGAACACTTGCAGATTCTACAAAAGGAGTGTTTCATAACTGCTCTAGCAAAGGAAAGGTTCAACTCTGTGAGTTGAACACACACATCACAAAGCAGTTTCTGAGAATGCTTCTGTCCAGTTTTTATTGGAAGATATTCCCGCTTCTAACAAAGGCCTGAAAGAGCTCCAAATATCCACTTGCAGATGCTGCAAAAAGACTCTTTCCAAACTGCTCCATGAAAAGGAAGGTTCAACTCTGTGAGATGAATGCACACATCATAAAGAAGTTTCAAAGAATGCTTCTGTCTAGGTTTTATGTGAAGATATTTCCTTTTCCACCATAGGCCTCAAAGCGCTCCAAATGAACACTTGCAGATTCTACAAAAAGAGTGTTTCAAAACTGCTCTTTCAAAAGAAGTGTTCAACTCTGTGAGTTGGATTCATACTTCACAAAGCAGTTTCACAGAACGCTTCTGTTTAGTATTTATGGGAAGATATTCCCGTTTCCAACGAAGGCCTGAAAGGACTCCAAATATCCACTTGCAGATTCTGCAAAAACACAGTTTCAAAACTGCTCTATCAAAAGGAAGGCTTATCTCTCCGAGCTGAATGCACACATCATAAAGAGGTTTCTGAGAATGCTTCTCCCTGGTTTATAAGTGAAGATATTTCCTTTTCCACTATAGGCCTCAAAGCGCTCCAAATGAACACTTGCAGATTCTACAAAAAGAGTGTTTCAAAACAGCTCTTTCAAAGGAAGTGTTCAACTCTGTGAGTTGGATTCATACTACACAAAGCAGTTTCACAGAACGCTTCTCTTTAGTTTTTATGGGAAGATATTCCCGTTTCCAACGAAGGCCTGAAAGGGCTCCAAATATCCACTTGCAGATTCTGCAAAAATAGAGTTTCAAAACTGCTCTGTTAGAAGGAAGGCTTATCTCTCTGAGTTGAATGCAGACATCATAAAGAGGTTTCTGAGAATGCTTCTGCCTGGTTTATATGTGAAGATATTTCCTTTTCCACCATAGGCCTCAAAGCGCTCCAAATGAACACTTGCAGATTCTACAAAAGGAGTGTTTCATAACTACTCTAGCAAAGGAAAGGCTCAACTCTGTGAGTTGAACACACACATCACAAAGCAGTTTCTGAGAATGCTTCTGTCCAGTTTTTATTGGAAGATATTCCCGCTTCTAACAAAGGCCTGAAAGAGCTCCAAATATCCACTTGCAGATGCTGCAAAAAGACTCTTTCCAAACTGCTCCATGAAAAGGAAGGTTCAACTCTGTGAGTTGAATGCACACATCATAAAGAAGTTTCAAAGAATGCTTCTGTCTAGGTTTTATGTGAAGATATTTCCTTTTCCACCATAGGCCTCAAAGCGCTCCAAATGAACACTTGCAGATTCTACAAAAAGAGTGTTTCAAAACTGCTCTTTCAAAAGAAGTGTTCAACTCTGTGAGTTGGATTCATACTTCACAAAGCAGTTTCACAGAACGCTTCTGTTTAGTATTTATGGGAAGATATTCCCGTTTCCAACGAAGGCCTGAAAGGACTCCAAATATCCACTTGCAGATTCTGCAAAAACACAGTTTCAAAACTGCTCTATCAAAAGGAAGGCTTATCTCTCCGAGTTGAATGCACACATCATAAAGAGGTTTCTGAGAATGCTTCTGCCTGGTTTATAAGTGAAGATATTTCCTTTTCCACCATAGGCCTCAAAGCGCTCCAAATGAACACTTGCAGATTCTACAAAAAGAGTGTTTCAAAACAGCTCTTTCAAAGGAAGTGTTCAACTCTGTGAGTTGGATTCATACTACACAAAGCAGTTTCACAGAACGCTTCTGTTTAGTTTTTATGGGAAGATATTCCCGTTTCCAACGAAGGCCTGAAAGGGCTCCAAATATCCACTTGCAAATTCTGCAAAAATAGAGTTTCAAAACTGCTCTGTCAAAAGGAAGGCTTATCTCTCTGAGTTGAATGCAGACATCATAAAGAGGTTTCTGAGAATGCTTCTGCCTGGTTTATATGTGAAGATATTTCCTTTTCCACCATAGGCCTCAAAGCGCTCCAAATGAACACTTGCAGATTCTACAAAAAGAGTGTTTCATAACTGCTTTAGCAAAGGAAAGGTTCAACACTGTGAGTTGAACACACACATCACAAAGCAGTTTCTGAGAATGCTTCTGTCCAGTTTTTATTGGAAGATATTCCCGCTTCTAACAAAGGCCTGAAAGAGCTCCAAATATCCACTTGTAGATGCTGCAAAAAGACTCTTTCCAAACTGCTCCATGAAAAGGAAGGTTCAACTCTGTGAGTTGAATGCACACATCTTAAAAAGTTTCAAAGAATGCTTCTGTCTAGGTTTTATGTGAAGATATTTCCTTTTCCACCATAGGCCTCAAAGCGCTCCAAATGAACACTTGCAGATTCTACAAAAAGAGTGTTTCAAAACTGCTCTTTCAAAAGAAGTGTTCAACTCTGTGAGTTGGATTCATACTTCACAAAGCAGTTTCACAGAACGCTTCTGTTTAGTTTTTATGGGAAGATATTCCCGTTTCCAACGAAGGCCTGAAAGGGCTCCAAATAACCACTTGCAGATTCTGCAGAAACACAGTTTCAAAACTGCTCTATCAAAAGGAAGGCTTATCTCTCCGAGCTGAATGCACACATCATAAAGAGGTTTCTGAGAATGCTTCTCCCTGGTTTATAAGTGAAGATATTTCCTTTTCCACTATAGGCCTCAAAGCGCTCCAAATGAACACTTGCAGATTCTACAAAAAGAGTGTTTCAAAACTGCTCTTTCAAAGGAAGTGTTCAACTCTGTGAGTTGGATTCATACTACACAAAGCAGTTTCACAGAACGCTTCTGTTTAGTTTTTATGGGAAGATATTCCCGTTTCCAACGAAGGCCTGAAAGGGCTCCAAATATCCACTTGCAAATTCTGCAAAAATAGAGTTTCAAAACTGCTCTG
The DNA here is from genome assembly GCF_028885625.2 of Pongo pygmaeus. Classification (NCBI taxonomy): domain Eukaryota; kingdom Metazoa; phylum Chordata; class Mammalia; order Primates; family Hominidae; genus Pongo; species Pongo pygmaeus. The sequence goes on from NC_085930.1 coordinate 26,691,764, forward strand.
TCAAAAGGAAGGCTTATCTCTCTGAGTTGAATGCAGACATCATAAAGAGGTTTCTGAGAATGCTTCTGCCTGGTTTATATGTGAAGATATTTCCTTTTCAACCATAGGCCTCAAAGCGCTCCAAATGAACACTTGCAGATTCTACAAAAAGAGTGTTTCATAACTGCTCTAGCAAAGGAAAGGTTCAACTCTGTGAGTTGAACACACACATCACAAAGCAGTTTCTGAGAATGCTTCTGTCCAGTTTTTATTGGAAGATATTCCCGCTTCTAACAAAGGCCTGAAAGAGCTCCAAATATCCACTTGTAGATGCTGCAAAAAGACTCTTTCCAAACTGCTCCATGAAAAGGAAGGTTCAACTCTGTGAGTTGAATGCACACATCATAAAGAAGTTTCAAAGAATGCTTCTGTCTAGGTTTTATGTGAAGATATTTCCTTTTCCACCATAGGCCTCAAAGCGCTCCAAATGAACACTTGCAGATTCTACAAAAAGAGTGTTTCAAAACTGCTCTTTCAAAAGAAGTGTTCAACTCTGTGAGTTGGATTCATACTTCACAAAGCAGTTTCACAGAACGCTTCTGTTTAGTTTTTATGGGAAGATATTCCCGTTTCCAACGAAGGCCTGAAAGGGCTCCAAATAACCACTTGCAGATTCTGCAGAAACACAGTTTCAAAACTGCTCTATCAAAAGGAGGGCTTATCTCTCCGAGCTGAATGCACACATCATAAAGAGGTTTCTGAGAATGCTTCTCCCTGGTTTATAAGTGAAGATATTTCCTTTTCCACTATAGGCCTCAAAGCGCTCCAAATGAACACTTGCAGATTCTACAAAAAGAGTGTTTCAAAACAGCTCTTTCAAAGGAAGTGTTCAACTCTGTGAGTTGGATTCATACTACACAAAGCAGTTTCACAGAACGCTTCTCTTTAGTTTTTATGGGAAGATATTCCCGTTTCCAACGAAGGCCTGAAAGGGCTCCAAATATCCACTTGCAGATTCTGCAAAAATAGAGTTTCAAAACTGCTCTGTTAAAAGGAAGGCTTATCTCTCTGAGTTGAATGCAGACATCATAAAGAGGTTTCTGAGAATGCTTCTGCCTGGTTTATATGTGAAGATATTTCCTTTTCCACCATAGGCCTCAAAGCGCTCCAAATGAACACTTGCAGATTCTACAAAAGGAGTGTTTCATAACTGCTCTAGCAAAGGAAAGGTTCAACTCTGTGAGTTGAACACACACATCACAAAGCAGTTTCTGAGAATGCTTCTGTCCAGTTTTTATTGGAAGATATTCCTGCTTCTAACAAAGGCCTGAAAGAGCTCCAAATATCCACTTGCAGATGCTGCAAAAAGACTCTTTCCAAACTGCTCCATGAAAAGGAAGGTTCATCTCTGTGACTTGAATGCACACATCATAAAGAAGTTTCAAAGAATGCTTCTGTCTAGGTTTTATGTGAAGATATTTCCTTTTCCACCATAGGCCTCAAAGCGCTCCAAATGAACACTTGCAGATTCTACAAAAAGAGTGTTTCAAAACTGCTCTTTCAAAAGAAGTGTTCAACTCTGTGAGTTGGATTCATACTTCACAAAGCAGTTTCACAGAACGCTTCTGTTTAGTTTTTATGGGAAGATATTCCCGTTTCCAACGAAGGCCTGAAAGGGCTCCAAATAACCACTTGCAGATTCTGCAGAAACACAGTTTCAAAACTGCTCTATCAAAAGGAAGGCTTATCTCTCTGAGCTGAATGCACACATCATAAAGAGGTTTCTGAGAATGCTTCTCCCTGGTTTATAAGTGAAGATATTTCCTTTTCCACTATAGGCCTCAAAGCGCTCCAAATGAACACTTGCAGATTCTACAAAAAGAGTGTTTCAAAACAGCTCTTTCAAAGGAAGTGTTCAACTCTGTGAGTTGGATTCATACTACACAAAGCAGTTTCACAGAACGCTTCTCTTTAGTTTTTATGGGAAGATATTCCCGTTTCCAAGGAAGGCCTCAATGGGCTCCAAATATCCACTTGCACATTCTGCAAAAATAGAGTTTCAAAACTGCTCTGTTAAAAGGAAGGCTTATCTCTCTGAGTTGAATGCAGACATCATAAAGAGGTTTCTGAGAATGCTTCTGCCTGGTTTATATGTGAAGATATTTCCTTTTCCACCATAGGCCTCAAAGCGCTCCAAATGAACACTTGCAGATTCTACAAAAGGAGTGTTTCATAACTGCTCTAGCAAAGGAAAGGTTCAACTCTGTGAGTTGAACACACACATCACAAAGCAGTTTCTGAGAATGCTTCTGTCCAGTTTTTATTGGAAGATATTCCCGCTTCTAACAAAGGCCTGAAAGAGCTCCAAATATCCACTTGCAGATGCTGCAAAAAGACTCTTTCCAAACTGCTCCATGAAAAGGAAGGTTCAACTCTGTGAGTTGAATGCACACATCATAAAGAAGTTTCAAAGAATGCTTCTGTCTAGGTTTTATGTGAAGATATTTCCTTTTCCACCATAGGCCTCAAAGCGCTCCAAATGAACACTTGCAGATTCTACAAAAAGAGTGTTTCAAAACTGCTCTTTCAATAGAAGTGTTCAACTCTGTGAGTTGGATTCATACTTCACAAAGCAGTTTCACAGAACGCTTCTGTTTAGTATTTATGGGAAGATATTCCCGTTTCCAACGAAGGCCTGAAAGGACTACAAATATCCACTTGCAGATTCTGCAAAAACACAGTTTCAAAACTGCTCTATCAAAAGGAAGGCTTATCTCTCCGAGTTGAATGCACACATCATAAAGAGGTTTCTGAGAATGCTTCTGCCTGGTTTATAAGTGAAGATATTTCCTTTTCCACCATAGGCCTCAAAGCGCTCCAAATGAACACTTGCAGATTCTACAAAAAGAGTGTTTCAAAACAGCTCTTTCAAAGGAAGTGTTCAACTCTGTGAGTTGGATTCATACTACACAAAGCAGTTTCACAGAACGCTTCTGTTTAGTTTTTATGGGAAGATATTCCCGTTTCCAACGAAGGCCTGAAAGGGCTCCAAATATCCACTTGCAAATTCTGCAAAAATAGAGTTTCAAAACTGCTCTGTCAAAAGGAAGGCTTATCTCTCTGAGTTGAATGCAGACATCATAAAGAGGTTTCTGAGAATGCTTCTGCCTGGTTTATATGTGAAGATATTTCCTTTTCCACCATAGGCCTCAAAGCGCTCCAAATGAACACTTGCAGATTCTACAAAAGGAGTGTTTCATAACTGCTCTAGCAAAGGAAAGGTTCAACTCTGTGAGTTGAACACACACATCACAAAGCAGTTTCTGAGAATGCTTCTGTCCAGTTTTTATTGGAAGATATTCCCGCTTCTAACAAAGGCCTGAAAGAGCTCCAAATATCCACTTGTAGATGCTGCAAAAAGACTCTTTCCAAACTGCTCCATGAAAAGGAAGGTTCAACTCTGTGAGTTGAATGCACACATCATAAAGAAGTTTCAAAGAATGCTTCTGTCTAGGTTTTATGTGAAGATATTTCCTTTTCCACCATAGGCCTCAAAGCGCTCCAAATGAACACTTGCAGATTCTACAAAAAGAGTGTTTCAAAACTGCTCTTTCAAAAGAAGTGTTCAACTCTGTGAGGTGGATTCATACTTCACAAAGCAGTTTCACAGAACGCTTCTGTTTAGTTTTTATGGGAAGATATTCCCGTTTCCAACGAAGGCCTGAAAGGGCTCCAAATAACCACTTGCAGATTCTGCAGAAACACAGTTTCAAAACTGCTCTATCAAAAGGAAGGCTTATCTCTCCGAGTTGAATGCACACATCATAAAGAGGTTTCTGAGAATGCTTCTCCCTGGTTTATAAGTGAAGATATTTACTTTTCCACTATAGGCCTCAAAGCGCTCCAAATGAACACTTGCAGATTCTACAAAAAGAGTGTTTCAAAACAGCTCTTTCAAAGGAAGTGTTCAACTCTGTGAGTTGGATTCATACTACACAAAGCAGTTTCACAGAACGCTTCTCTTTAGTTTTTATGGGAAGATATTCCCGTTTCCAACGAAGTCCTGAAAGGGCTCCAAATATCCACTTGCAGATTCTGCAAAAATAGAGTTTCAAAACTGCTCTGTTAAAAGGAAGGCTTATCTCTCTGAGTTGAATGCAGACATCATAAAGAGGTTTCTGAGAATGCTTCTGCCTGGTTTATATGTGAAGATATTTCCTTTTCCACCATAGGCCTCAAAGCGCTCCAAATGAACACTTGCAGATTCTACAAAAGGAGTGTTTCATAACTGCTCTAGCAAAGGAAAGGTTCAACTCTGTGAGTTGAACACACACATCACAAAGCAGTTTCTGAGAATGCTTCTGTCCAGTTTTTATTGGAAGATATTCCCGCTTCTAACAAAGGCCTGAAAGAGCTCCAAATATCCACTTGCAGATGCTGCAAAAAGACTCTTTCCAAACTGCTCCATGAAAAGGAAGGTTCAACTCTGTGAGATGAATGCACACATCATAAAGAAGTTTCAAAGAATGCTTCTGTCTAGGTTTTATGTGAAGATATTTCCTTTTCCACCATAGGCCTCAAAGCGCTCCAAATGAACACTTGCAGATTCTACAAAAAGAGTGTTTCAAAACTGCTCTTTCAAAAGAAGTGTTCAACTCTGTGAGTTGGATTCATACTTCACAAAGCAGTTTCACAGAACGCTTCTGTTTAGTATTTATGGGAAGATATTCCCGTTTCCAACGAAGGTCTGAAAGGACTCCAAATATCCACTTGCAGATTCTGCAAAAACACAGTTTCAAAACTGCTCTATCAAAAGGAAGGCTTATCTCTCCGAGTTGAATGCACACATCATAAAGAGGTTTCTGAGAATGCTTCTGCCTGGTTTATAAGTGAAGATATTTCCTTTTCCACTATAGGCCTCAAAGCGCTCCAAATGAACACTTGCAGATTCTGCAAAAAGAGTGTTTCAAAACAGCTCTTTCAAAGGAAGTGTTCAACTCTGTGAGTTGGATTCATACTACACAAAGCAGTTTCACAGAACGCTTCTCTTTAGTTTTTATGGGAAGATATTCCCGTTTCCAACGAAGGCCTGAAAGGGCTCCAAATATCCACTTGCAGATTCTGCAAAAATAGAGTTTCAAAACTGCTCTGTTAAAAGGAAGGCTTATCTCTCTGAGTTGAATGCAGACATCATAAAGAGGTTTCTGAGAATGCTTCTGCCTGGTTTATATGTGGAGATATTTCCTTTTCCACCATAGGCCTCAAAGCGCTCCAAATGAACACTTGCAGATTCTACAAAAGGAGTGTTTCATAACTGCTCTAGCAAAGGAAAGGTTCAACTCTGTGAGTTGAACACACACATCACAAAGCAGTTTCTGAGAATGCTTCTGTCCAGTTTTTATTGGAAGATATTCCCGCTTCTAACAAAGGCCTGAAAGAGCTCCAAATATCCACTTGCAGTTGCTGCAAAAAGACTCTTTCCAAACTGCTCCATGAAAAGGAAGGTTCAACTCTGTGAGTTGAATGCACACATCATAAAGAAGTTTCAAAGAATGCTTCTGTCTAGGTTTTATGTGAAGATATTTCCTTTTCCACCATAGGCCTCAAAGCGCTCCAAATGAACACTTGCAGATTCTACAAAAAGAGTGTTTCAAAACTGCTCTTTCAAAAGAAGTGTTCAACTCTGTGAGTTGGATTCATACTTCACAAAGCAGTTTCACAGAACGCTTCTGTTTAGTATTTATGGGAAGATATTCCCGTTTCCAACGAAGGCCTGAAAGGACTCCAAATATCCACTTGCAGATTCTGCAAAAACACAGTTTCAAAACTGCTCTATCAAAAGGAAGGCTTATCTCTCCGAGTTGAATGCACACATCATAAAGAGGTTTCTGAGAATGCTTCTGCCTGGTTTATAAGTGAAGATATTTCCTTTTCCACCATAGGCCTCAAAGCGCTCCAAATGAACACTTGCAGATTCTACAAAAAGAGTGTTTCAAAACAGCTCTTTCAAAGGAAGTGTTCAACTCTGTGAGTTGGATTCATACTACACAAAGCAGTTTCACAGAACGCTTCTGTTTAGTTTTTATGGGAAGATATTCCCGTTTCCAACGAAGGCCTGAAAGGGCTCCAAATATCCACTTGCAAATTCTGCAAAAATAGAGTTTCAAAACTGCTCTGTCAAAAGGAAGGCTTATCTCTCTGAGTTGAATGCAGACATCATAAAGAGGTTTCTGAGAATGCTTCTGCCTGGTTTATATGTGAAGTTATTTCCTTTTCCACCATAGGCCTCAAAGCGCTCCAAATGAACACTTGCAGATTCTACAAAAAGAGTGTTTCATAACTGCTCTAGCAAAGGAAAGGTTCAACTCTGTGAGTTGAACACACACATCACAAAGCAGTTTCTGAGAATGCTTCTGTCCAGTTTTTATTGGAAGATATTCCCGCTTCTAACAAAGGCCTGAAAGAGCTCCAAATATCCACTTGTAGATGCTGCAAAAAGACTCTTTCCAAACTGCTCCATGAAAAGGAAGGTTCAACTCTGTGAGTTGAATGCACACATCATAAAGAAGTTTCAAAGAATGCTTCTGTCTAGGTTTTATGTGAAGATATTTCCTTTTCCACCATAGGCCTCAAAGCGCTCCAAATGAACACTTGCAGATTCTACAAAAAGAGTGTTTCAAAACTGCTCTTTCAAAAGAAGTGTTCAACTCTGTGAGGTGGATTCATACTTCACAAAGCAGTTTCACAGAACGCTTCTGTTTAGTTTTTATGGGAAGATATTCCCGTTTCCAATGAAGGCCTGAAAGGGCTCCAAATAACCACTTGCAGATTCTGCAGAAACACAGTTTCAAAACTGCTCTATCAAAAGGAAGGCTTACCTCTCCGAGTTGAATGCACACATCATAAAGAGGTTTCTGAGAATGCTTCTCCCTGGTTTATAAGTGAAGATATTTCCTTTTCCACTATAGGCCTCAAAGCGCTCCAAATGAACACTTGCAGATTCTACAAAAAGAGTGTTTCAAAACAGCTCTTTCAAAGGAAGTGTTCAACTCTGTGAGTTGGATTCATACTACACAAAGCAGTTTCACAGAACGCTTCTCTTTAGTTTTTATGGGAAGATATTCCCGTTTCCAACGAAGGCCTGAAAGGGCTCCAAATATCCACTTGCAGATTCTGCAAAAATAGAGTTTCAAAACTGCTCTGTTAAAAGGAAGGCTTATCTCTCTGAGTTGAATGCAGACATCATAAAGAGGTTTCTGAGAATGCTTCTGCCTGGTTTATATGTGAAGATATTTCCTTTTCCACCATAGGCCTCAAAGCGCTCCAAATGAACACTTGCAGATTCTACAAAAGGAGTGTTTCATAACTGCTCTAGCAAAGGAAAGGTTCAACTCTGTGAGTTGAACACACACATCACAAAGCAGTTTCTGAGAATGCTTCTGTCCAGTTTTTATTGGAAGATATTCCCGCTTCTAACAAAGGCCTGAAAGAGCTCCAAATATCCACTTGCAGATGCTGCAAAAAGACTCTTTCCAAACTGCTCCATGAAAAGGAAGGTTCAACTCTGTGAGATGAATGCACACATCATAAAGAAGTTTCAAAGAATGCTTCTGTCTAGGTTTTATGTGAAGATATTTCCTTTTCCACCATAGGCCTCAAAGCGCTCCAAATGAACACTTGCAGATTCTACAAAAAGAGTGTTTCAAAACTGCTCTTTCAAAAGAAGTGTTCAACTCTGTGAGTTGGATTCATACTTCGCAAAGCAGTTTCACAGAACGCTTCTGTTTAGTATTTATGGGAAGATATTCCCGTTTCCAACGAAGGCCTGAAAGGACTCCAAATATCCACTTGCAGATTCTGCAAAAACACAGTTTCAAAACTGCTCTATCAAAAGGAAGGCTTATCTCTCCGAGTTGAATGCACACATCATAAAGAGGTTTCTGAGAATGCTTCTGCCTGGTTTATAAGTGAAGATATTTCCTTTTCCACCATAGGCCTCAAAGCGCTCCAAATGAACACTTGCAGATTCTACAAAAAGAGTGTTTCAAAACAGCTCTTTCAAAGGAAGTGTTCAACTCTGTGAGTTGGATTCATACTACACAAAGCAGTTTCACAGAACGCTTCTGTTTAGTTTTTATGGGAAGATATTCCCGTTTCCAACGAAGGCCTGAAAGGGCTCCAAATATCCACTTGCAAATTCTGCAAAAATAGAGTTTCAAAACTGCTCTGTCAAAAGGAAGGCTTATCTCTCTGAGTTGAATGCAGACATCATAAAGAGGTTTCTGAGAATGCTTCTGCCTGGTTTATATGTGAAGATATTTCCTTTTCCACCATAGGCCTCAAGGCGCTCCAAATGAACACTTGCAGATTCTACAAAAAGAGTGTTTCATAACTGCTCTAGCAAAGGAAAGGTTAAACTCTGTGAGTTGAACACACACATCACAAAGCAGTTTCTGAGAATGCTTCTGTCCAGTTTTTATTGGAAGATACTCCCGCTTCTAACAAAGGCCTGAAAGAGCTCCAAATATCCACTTGTAGATGCTGCAAAAAGACTCTTTCCAAACTGCTCCATGAAAAGGAAGGTTCAACTCTGTGAGTTGAATGCACACATCATAAAGAAGTTTCAAAGAATGCTTCTGTCTAGGTTTTATGTGAAGATATTTCCTTTTCCACCGTAGGCCTCAAAGCGCTCCAAATGAACACTTGCAGATTCTACAAAAAGAGTGTTTCAAAACTGCTCTTTCAAAAGAAGTGTTCAACTCTGTGAGTTGGATTCATACTTCACAAAGCAGTTTCACAGAACGCTTCTGTTTAGTTTTTATGGGAAGATATTCCCGTTTCCAACGAAGGCCTGAAAGGGCTCCAAATAACCACTTGCAGATTCTGCAGAAACACAGTTTCAAAACTGCTCTATCAGAAGGAAGGCTTATCTCTCCGAGCTGAATGCACACATCATAAAGAGGTTTCTGAGAATGCTTCTCCCTGGTTTATAAGTGAAGATATTTCCTTTTCCACTATAGGCCTCAAAGCGCTCCAAATGAACACTTGCAGATTCTACAAAAAGAGTGTTTCAAAACAGCTCTTTCAAAGGAAGTGTTCAACTCTGTGAGTTGGATTCATACTACACAAAGCAGTTTCACAGAACGCTTCTCTTTAGTTTTTATGGGAAGATATTCCCGTTTCCAACGAAGGCCTGAAAGGGCTCCAAATATCCACTTGCAGATTCTGCAAAAATAGAGTTTCAAAACTGCTCTGTTAAAAGGAAGGCTTATCTCTCTGAGTTGAATGCAGACATCATAAAGAGGTTTCTGAGAATGCTTCTGCCTGGTTTATATGTGAAGATATTTCCTTTTCCACCATAGGCCTCAAAGCGCTCCAAATGAACACTTGCAGATTCTACAAAAGGAGTGTTTCATAACTGCTCTAGCAAAGGAAAGGTTCAACTCTGTGAGTTGAACACACACATCACAAAGCAGTTTCTGAGAATGCTTCTGTCCAGTTTTTATTGGAAGATATTCCTGCTTCTAACAAAGGCCTGAAAGAGCTCCAAATATCCACTTGCAGATGCTGCAAAAAGACTCTTTCCAAACTGCTCCATGAAAAGGAAGGTTCAACTCTGTGAGTTGAATGCACACATCATAAAGAAGTTTCAAAGAATGCTTCTGTCTAGGTTTTATGTGAAGATATTTCCTTTTCCACCATAGGCCTCAAAGCGCTCCAAATGAACACTTGCAGATTCTACAAAAAGAGTGTTTCAAAACTGCTCTTTCAAAAGAAGTGTTCAACTCTGTGAGTTGGATTCATACTTCACAAAGCAGTTTCACAGAACGCTTCTGTTTAGTTTTTATGGGAAGATATTCCCGTTTCCAACGAAGGCCTGAAAGGGCTCCAAATAACCACTTGCAGATTCTGCAGAAACACAGTTTCAAAACTGCTCTATCAAAAGGAAAGCTTATCTCTCTGAGCTGAATGCACACATCATAAAGAGGTTTCTGAGAATGCTTCTCCCTGGTTTATAAGTGAAGATATTTCCTTTTCCACTATAGGCCTCAAAGCGCTCCAAATGAACACTTGCAGATTCTACAAAAAGAGTGTTTCAAAACAGCTCTTTCAAAGGAAGTGTTCAACTCTGTGAGTTGGATTCATACTACACAAAGCAGTTTCACAGAACGCTTCTCTTTAGTTTTTATGGGAAGATATTCCCGTTTCCAACGAAGGCCTGAAAGGGCTCCAAATATCCACTTGCAGATTCTGCAAAAATAGAGTTTCAAAACTGCTCTGTTAAAAGGAAGGCTTATCTCTCTGAGTTGAATGCAGACATCATAAAGAGGTTTCTGAGAATGCTTCTGCCTGGTTTATATGTGAAGATATTTCCTTTTCCACCATAGGCCTCAAAGCGCTCCAAATGAACACTTGCAGATTCTACAAAAGGAGTGTTTCATAACTGCTCTAGCAAAGGAAAGGTTCAACTCTGTGAGTTGAACACACACATCACAAAGCAGTTTCTGAGAATGCTTCTGTCCAGTTTTTATTGGAAGATATTCCCGCTTCTAACAAAGGCCTGAAAGAGCTCCAAATATCCACTTGCAGATGCTGCAAAAAGACTCTTTCCAAACTGCTCCATGAAAAGGAAGGTTCAACTCTGTGAGTTGAATGCACACATCATAAAGAAGTTTCAAAGAATGCTTCTGTCTAGGTTTTATGTGAAGATATTTCCTTTTCCACCATAGGCCTCAAAGCGCTCCAAATGAACACTTGCAGATTCTACAAAAAGAGTGTTTCAAAACTGCTCTTTCAATAGAAGTGTTCAACTCTGTGAGTTGGATTCATACTTCACAAAGCAGTTTCACAGAACGCTTCTGTTTAGTATTTATGGGAAGATATTCCCGTTTCCAACGAAGGCCTGAAAGGACTCCAAATATCCACTTGCAGATTCTGCAAAAACACAGTTTCAAAACTGCTCTATCAAAAGGAAGGCTTATCTCTCCGAGTTGAATGCACACATCATAAAGAGGTTTCTGAGAATGCTTCTGCCTGGTTTATAAGTGAAGATATTTCCTTTTCCACCATAGGCCTCAAAGCGCTCCAAATGAACACTTGCAGATTCTACAAAAAGAGTGTTTCAAAACAGCTCTTTCAAAGGAAGTGTTCAACTCTGTGAGTTGGATTCATACTACACAAAGCAGTTTCACAGAACGCTTCTGTTTAGTTTTTATGGGAAGATATTCCCGTTTCCAACGAAGGCCTGAAAGGGCTCCAAATATCCACTTGCAAATTCTGCAAAAATAGAGTTTCAAAACTGCTCTGTCAAAAGGAAGGCTTATCTCTCTGAGTTGAATGCAGACATCATAAAGAGGTTTCTGAGAATGCTTCTGCCTGGTTTATATGTGAAGATATTTCCTTTTCCACCATAGGCCTCAAAGCGCTCCAAATGAACACTTGCAGATTCTACAAAAAGAGTGTTTCATAACTGCTCTAGCAAAGGAAAGGTTCAACTCTGTGAGTTGAACACACACATCACAAAGCAGTTTCTGAGAATGCTTCTGTCCAGTTTTTATTGGAAGATATTCCCGCTTCTAACAAAGGCCTGAAAAAGCTCCAAATATCCACTTGTAGATGCTGCAAAAAGACTCTTTCCAAACTGCTCCATGAAAAGGAAGGTTCAACTCTGTGAGTTGAATGCACACATCATAAAGAAGTTTCAAAGAATGCTTCTGTCTAGGTTTTATGTGAAGATATTTCCTTTTCCACCATAGGCCTCAAAGCGCTCCAAATGAACACTTGCAGATTCTACAAAAAGAGTGTTTCAAAACTGCTCTTTCAAAAGAAGTGTTCAACTCTGTGAGGTGGATTCATACTTCACAAAGCAGTTTCACAGAACGCTTCTGTTTAGTTTTTATGGGAAGATATTCCCGTTTCCAACGAAGGCCTGAAAGGGCTCCAAATAACCACTTGCAGATTCTGCAGAAACACAGTTTCAAAACTGCTCTATCAAAAGGAAGGCTTATCTCTCCGAGCTGAATGCACACATCATAAAGAGGTTTCTGAGAATGCTTCTGCCTGGTTTATAAGTGAAGATATTTCCTTTTCCACCATAGGCCTCAAAGCGCTCCAAATGAACACTTGCAGATTCTACAAAAAGAGTGTTTCAAAACAGCTCTTTCAAAGGAAGTGTTCAACTCTGTGAGTTGGATTCATACTACACAAAGCAGTTTCACAGAACGCTTCTGTTTGGTTTTTGGGAAGATATTCCCGTTTCCAACGAAGGCCTGAAAGGGCTCCAAATATCCACTTGCAAATTCTGCAAAAATAGAGTTTCAAAACTGCTCTATCAAAAGGAAGGCTTATCTCTCTGAGTTGAATGCAGACATCATAAAGAGGTTTCTGAGAATGCTTCTGCCTGGTTTATATGTGAAGATATTTCCTTTTCCACCATAGGCCTCAAAGCGCTCCAAATGAACACTTGCAGATTCTACAAAAGGAGTGTTTCATAACTGCTCTAGCAAAGGAAAGGTTCAACTCTGTGAGTTGAACACACACATCACAAAGCAGTTTCTGAGAATGCTTCTGTCCAATTTTTATTGGAAGATATTCCCGCTTCTAACAAAGGCCTGAAAGAGCTCCAAATATCCACTTGCAGATGCTGCAAAAAGACTCTTTCCAAACTGCTCCATGAAAAGGAAGGTTCAACTCTGTGAGATGAATGCACACATCATAAAGAAGTTTCAAAGAATGCTTCTGTCTAGGTTTTATGTGAAGATATTTCCTTTTCCACCATAGGCCTCAAAGCGCTCCAAATGAACACTTGCAGATTCTACAAAAAGAGTGTTTCAAAACTGCTCTTTCAAAAGAAGTGTTCAACTCTGTGAGTTGGATTCATACTTCACAAAGCAGTTTCACAGAACGCTTCTGTTTAGTTTTTATGGGAAGATATTCCCGTTTCCAACGAAGGCCTGAAAGGGCTCCAAATAACCACTTGCAGATTCTGCAGAAACACAGTTTCAAAACTGCTCTATCAAAAGGAAAGCTTATCTCTCTGAGCTGAATGCACACATCATAAAGAGGTTTCTGAGAATGCTTCTCCCTGGTTTATAAGTGAAGATATTTCCTTTTCCACTATAGGCCTCAAAGCGCTCCAAATGAACACTTGCAGATTCTACAAAAAGAGTGTTTCAAAACAGCTCTTTCAAAGGAAGTGTTCAACTCTGTGAGTTGGATTCATACTACACAAAGCAGTTTCACAGAACGCTTCTCTTTAGTTTTTATGGGAAGATATTCCCGTTTCCAACGAAGGCCTGAAAGGGCTCCAAATATCCACTTGCAGATTCTGCAAAAATAGAGTTTCAAAACTGCTCTGTTAAAAGGAAGGCTTATCTCTCTGAGTTGAATGCAGACATCATAAAGAGGTTTCTGAGAATGCTTCTGCCTGGTTTATATGTGAAGATATTTCCTTTTCCACCATAGGCCTCAAAGCGCTCCAAATGAACACTTGCAGATTCTACAAAAGGAGTGTTTCATAACTGCTCTAGCAAAGGAAAGGTTCAACTCTGTGAGTTGAACACACACATCACAAAGCAGTTTCTGAGAATGCTTCTGTCCAGTTTTTATTGGAAGATATTCCCGCTTCTAACAAAGGCCTGAAAGAGCTCCAAATATCCACTTGCAGATGCTGCAAAAAGACTCTTTCCAAACTGCTCCATGAAAAGGAAGGTTCAACTCTGTGAGTTGAATGCACACATCATAAAGAAGTTTCAAAGAATGCTTCTGTCTAGGTTTTATGTGAAGATATTTCCTTTTCCACCATAGGCCTCAAAGCGCTCCAAATGAACACTTGCAGATTCTACAAAAAGAGTGTTTCAAAACTGCTCTTTCAATAGAAGTGTTCAACTCTGTGAGTTGGATTCATACTTCACAAAGCAGTTTCACAGAACGCTTCTGTTTAGTATTTATGGGAAGATATTCCCGTTTCCAACGAAGGCCTGAAAGGACTCCAAATATCCACTTGCAGATTCTGCAAAAACACAGTTTCAAAACTGCTCTATCAAAAGGAAGGCTTATCTCTCCGAGTTGAATGCACACATCATAAAGAGGTTTCTGAGAATGCTTCTGCCTGGTTTATAAGTGAAGATATTTCCTTTTCCACCATAGGCCTCAAAGCGCTCCAAATGAACACTTGCAGATTCTACAAAAAGAGTGTTTCAAAACAGCTCTTTCAAAGGAAGTGTTCAACTCTGTGAGTTGGATTCATACTACACAAAGCAGTTTCACAGAACGCTTCTGTTTAGTTTTTATGGGAAGATATTCCCGTTTCCAACGAAGGCCTGAAAGGGCTCCAAATATCCACTTGCAAATTCTGCAAAAATAGAGTTTCAAAACTGCTCTGTCAAAAGGACGGCTTATCTCTCTGAGTTGAATGCAGACATCATAAAGAGGTTTCTGAGAATGCTTCTGCCTGGTTTATATGTGAAGATATTTCCTTTTCCACCATAGGCCTCAAAGCGCTCCAAATGAACACTTGCAGATTCTACAAAAAGAGTGTTTCATAACTGCTCTAGCAAAGGAAAGGTTCAACTCTGTGAGTTGAACACACACATCACAAAGCAGTTTCTGAGAATGCTTCTGTCCAGTTTTTATTGGAAGATATTCCCGCTTCTAACAAAGGCCTGAAAGAGCTCCAAATATCCACTTGTAGATGCTGCAAAAAGACTCTTTCCAAACTGCTCCATGAAAAGGAAGGTTCAACTCTGTGAGTTGAATGCACACATCATAAAGAAGTTTCAAAGAATGCTTCTGTCTAGGTTTTATGTGAAGATATTTCCTTTTCCACCATAGGCCTCAAAGCGCTCCAAATGAACACTTGCAGATTCTACAAAAAGAGTGTTTCAAAACTGCTCTTTCAAAAGAAGTGTTCAACTCTGTGAGGTGGATTCATACTTCACAAAGCAGTTTCACAGAACGCTTCTGTTTAGTTTTTATGGGAAGATATTCCCGTTTCCAACGAAGGCCTGAAAGGGCTCCAAATAACCACTTGCAGATTCTGCAGAAACACAGTTTCAAAACTGCTCTATCAAAAGGAAGGCTTATCTCTCCGAGCTGAATGCACACATCATAAAGAGGTTTCTGAGAATGCTTCTGCCTGGTTTATAAGTGAAGATATTTCCTTTTCCACCATAGGCCTCAAAGCGCTCCAAATGAACACTTGCAGATTCTACAAAAAGAGTGTTTCAAAACAGCTCTTTCAAAGGAAGTGTTCAACTCTGTGAGTTGGATTCATACTACACAAAGCAGTTTCACAGAACGCTTCTGTTTAGTTTTTATGGGAAGATATTCCCGTTTCCAACGAAGGCCTGAAAGGGCTCCAAATATCCACTTGCAAATTCTGCAAAAATAGAGTTTCAAAACTGCTCTATCAAAAGGAAGGCTTATCTCTCTGAGTTGAATGCAGACATCATAAAGAGGTTTCTGAGAATGCTTCTGCCTGGTTTATATGTGAAGATATTTCCTTTTCCACCATAGGCCTCAAAGCGCTCCAAATGAACACTTGCAGATTCTACAAAAGGAGTGTTTCATAACTGCTCTAGCAAAGGAAAGGTTCAACTCTGTGAGTTGAACACACACATCACAAAGCAGTTTCTGAGAATGCTTCTGTCCAATTTTTATTGGAAGATATTCCCGCTTCTAACAAAGGCCTGAAAGAGCTCCAAATATCCACTTGCAGATGCTGCAAAAAGACTCTTTCCAAACTGCTCCATGAAAAGGAAGGTTCAACTCTGTGAGATGAATGCACACATCATAAAGAAGTTTCAAAGAATGCTTCTGTCTAGGTTTTATGTGAAGATATTTCCTTTTCCACCATAGGCCTCAAAGCGCTCCAAATGAACACTTGCAGATTCTACAAAAAGAGTGTTTCAAAACTGCTCTTTCAAAAGAAGTGTTCAACTCTGTGAGTTGGATTCATACTTCACAAAGCAGTTTCACAGAACGCTTCTGTTTAGTATTTATGGGAAGATATTCCCGTTTCCAACGAAGGCCTGAAAGGACTCCAAATATCCACTTGCAGATTCTGCAGAAACACAGTTTCAAAACTGCTCTATCAAAAGGAAGGCTTATCTCTCCGAGCTGAATGCACACATCATAAAGAGGTTTCTGAGAATGCTTCTCCCTGGTTTATAAGTGAAGATATTTCCTTTTCCACTATAGGCCTCAAAGCGCTCCAAATGAACACTTGCAGATTCTACAAAAAGAGTGTTTCAAAACAGCTCTTTCAAAGGAAGTGTTCAACTCTGTGAGTTGGATTCATACTACACAAAGCAGTTTCACAGAACGCTTCTGTTTAGTTTTTATGGGAAGATATTCCCGTTTCCAACGAAGGCCTGAAAGGGCTCCAAATATCCACTTGCAAATTCTGCAAAAATAGAGTTTCAAAACTGCTCTGTCAAAAGGAAGGCTTATCTCTCTGAGTTGAATGCAGACATCATAAAGAGGTTTCTGAGAATGCTTCTGCCTGGTTTATATGTGAAGATATTTCCTTTTCCACCATAGGCCTCAAAGCGCTCCAAATGAACACTTGCAGATTCTACAAAAAGAGTGTTTCATAACTGCTCTAGCAAAGGAAAGGTTCAACTCTGTGAGTTGAACACACACATCACAAAGCAGTTTCTGAGAATGCTTCTGTCCAGTTTTTATTGGAAGATATTCCCGCTTCTAACAAAGGCCTGAAAGAGCTCCAAATATCCACTTGTAGATGCTGCAAAAAGACTCTTTCCAAACTGCTCCATGAAAAGGAAGGTTCAACTCTGTGAGTTGAATGCACACATCATAAAGAAGTTTCAAAGAATGCTTCTGTCTAGGTTTTATGTGAAGATATTTCCTTTTCCACCATAGGCCTCAAAGCGCTCCAAATGAACACTTGCAGATTCTACAAAAAGAGTGTTTCAAAACTGCTCTTTCAAAAGAAGTGTTCAACTCTGTGAGTTGGATTCATACTTCACAAAGCAGTTTCACAGAACGCTTCTGTTTAGTTTTTATGGGAAGATATTCCCGTTTCCAACGAAGGCCTGAAAGGGCTCCAAATAACCACTTGCAGATTCTGCAGAAACACAGTTTCAAAACTGCTCTATCAAAAGGAAGGCTTATCTCTCCGAGCTGAATGCACACATCATAAAGAGGTTTCTGAGAATGCTTCTGCCTGGTTTATAAGTGAAGATATTTCCTTTTCCACCATAGGCCTCAAAGCGCTCCAAATGAACACTTGCAGATTCTACAAAAAGAGTGTTTCAAAACAGCTCTTTCAAAGGAAGTGTTCAACTCTGTGAGTTGGATTCATACTACACAAAGCAGTTTCAGAGAACGCTTCTGTTTAGTTTTTATGGGAAGATATTCCCGTTTCCAACGAAGGCCTGAAAGGGCTCCAAATATCCACTTGCAAATTCTGCAAAAATAGAGTTTCAAAACTGCTCTATCAAAAGGAAGGCTTATCTCTCTGAGTTGAATGCAGACATCATAAAGAGGTTTCTGAGAATGCTTCTGCCTGGTTTATATGTGAAGATATTTCCTTTTCCACCATAGGCCTCAAAGCGCTCCAAATGAACACTTGCAGATTCTACAAAAGGAGTGTTTCATAACTGCTCTAGCAAAGGAAAGGTTCAACTCTGTGAGTTGAACACACACATCACAAAGCAGTTTCTGAGAATGCTTCTGTCCAATTTTTATTGGAAGATATTCCCGCTTCTAACAAAGGCCTGAAAGAGCTCCAAATATCCACTTGCAGATGCTGCAAAAAGACTCTTTCCAAACTGCTCCATGAAAAGGAAGGTTCAACTCTGTGAGATGAATGCACACATCATAAAGAAGTTTCAAAGAATGCTTCTGTCTAGGTTTTATGTGAAGATATTTCCTTTTCCACCATAGGCCTCAAAGCGCTCCAAATGAACACTTGCAGATTCTACAAAAAGAGTGTTTCAAAACTGCTCTTTCAAAAGAAGTGTTCAACTCTGTGAGTTGGATTCATACTTCACAAAGCAGTTTCACAGAACGCTTCTGTTTAGTATTTATGGGAAGATATTCCCGTTTCCAACGAAGGCCTGAAAGGACTCCAAATATCCACTTGCAGATTCTGCAAAAACACAGTTTCAAAACTGCTCTATCAAAAGGAAGGCTTATCTCTCCGAGCTGAATGCACACATCATAAAGAGGTTTCTGAGAATGCTTCTCCCTGGTTTATAAGTGAAGATATTTCCTTTTCCACTATAGGCCTCAAAGCGCTCCAAATGAACACTTGCAGATTCTACAAAAAGAGTGTTTCAAAACAGCTCTTTCAAAGGAAGTGTTCAACTCTGTGAGTTGGATTCATACTACACAAAGCAGTTTCACAGAACGCTTCTCTTTAGTTTTTATGGGAAGATATTCCCGTTTCCAACGAAGGCCTGAAAGGGCTCCAAATATCCACTTGCAGATTCTGCAAAAATAGAGTTTCAAAACTGCTCTGTTAAAAGGAAGGCTTATCTCTCTGAGTTGAATGCAGACATCATAAAGAGGTTTCTGAGAATGCTTCTGCCTGGTTTATATGTGAAGATATTTCCTTTTCCACCATAGGCCTCAAAGCGCTCCAAATGAACACTTGCAGATTCTACAAAAGGAGTGTTTCATAACTACTCTAGCAAAGGAAAGGTTCAACTCTGTGAGTTGAACACACACATCACAAAGCAGTTTCTGAGAATGCTTCTGTCCAGTTTTTATTGGAAGATATTCCCGCTTCTAACAAAGGCCTGAAAGAGCTCCAAATATCCACTTGCAGATGCTGCAAAAAGACTCTTTCCAAACTGCTCCATGAAAAGGAAGGTTCAACTCTGTGAGTTGAATGCACACATCATAAAGAAGTTTCAAAGAATGCTTCTGTCTAGGTTTTATGTGAAGATATTTCCTTTTCCACCATAGGCCTCAAAGCGCTCCAAATGAACACTTGCAGATTCTACAAAAAGAGTGTTTCAAAACTGCTCTTTCAAAAGAAGTGTTCAACTCTGTGAGTTGGATTCATACTTCACAAAGCAGTTTCACAGAACGCTTCTGTTTAGTATTTATGGGAAGATATTCCCGTTTCCAACGAAGGCCTGAAAGGACTCCAAATATCCACTTGCAGATTCTGCAAAAACACAGTTTCAAAACTGCTCTATCAAAAGGAAGGCTTATCTCTCCGAGTTGAATGCACACATCATAAAGAGGTTTCTGAGAATGCTTCTGCCTGGTTTATAAGTGAAGATATTTCCTTTTCCACCATAGGCCTCAAAGCGCTCCAAATGAACACTTGCAGATTCTACAAAAAGAGTGTTTCAAAACAGCTCTTTCAAAGGAAGTGTTCAACTCTGTGAGTTGGATTCATACTACACAAAGCAGTTTCACAGAACGCTTCTGTTTAGTTTTTATGGGAAGATATTCCCGTTTCCAACGAAGGCCTGAAAGGGCTCCAAATATCCACTTGCAAATTCTGCAAAAATAGAGTTTCAAAACTGCTCTGTCAAAAGGAAGGCTTATCTCTCTGAGTTGAATGCAGACATCATAAAGAGGTTTCTGAGAATGCTTCTGCCTGGTTTATATGTGAAGATATTTCCTTTTCCACCATAGGCCTCAAAGCGCTCCAAATGAACACTTGCAGATTCTACAAAAAGAGTGTTTCATAACTGCTCTAGCAAAGGAAAGGTTCAACTCTGTGAGTTGAACACACACATCACAAAGCAGTTTCTGAGAATGCTTCTGTCCAGTTTTTATTGGAAGATATTCCCGCTTCTAACAAAGGCCTGAAAGAGCTCCAAATATCCACTTGTAGATGCTGCAAAAAGACTCTTTCCAAACTGCTCCATGAAAAGGAAGGTTCAACTCTGTGAGTTGAATGCACACATCATAAAAAGTTTCAAAGAATGCTTCTGTCTAGGTTTTATGTGAAGATATTTCCTTTTCCACCATAGGCCTCAAAGCGCTCCAAATGAACACTTGCAGATTCTACAAAAAGAGTGTTTCAAAACTGCTCTTTCAAAAGAAGTGTTCAACTCTGTGAGTTGGATTCATACTTCACAAAGCAGTTTCACAGAACGCTTCTGTTTAGTTTTTATGGGAAGATATTCCCGTTTCCAACGAAGGCCTGAAAGGGCTCCAAATAACCACTTGCAGATTCTGCAGAAACACAGTTTCAAAACTGCTCTATCAAAAGGAAGGCTTATCTCTCCGAGCTGAATGCACACATCATAAAGAGGTTTCTGAGAATGCTTCTCCCTGGTTTATAAGTGAAGATATTTCCTTTTCCACTATAGGCCTCAAAGCGCTCCAAATGAACACTTGCAGATTCTACAAAAAGAGTGTTTCAAAACTGCTCTTTCAAAAGAAGTGTTCAACTCTGTGAGTTGGATTCATACTACACAAAGCAGTTTCACAGAACGCTTCTGTTTAGTTTTTATGGGAAGATATTCCCGTTTCCAACGAAGGCCTGAAAGGGCTCCAAATATCCACTTGCAAATTCTGCAAAAATAGAGTTTCAAAACTGCTCTGTCAAAAGGAAGGCTTATCTCTCTGAGTTGAATGCAGACATCATAAAGAGGTTTCTGAGAATGCTTCTGCCTGGTTTATATGTGAAGATATTTCCTTTTCCACCATAGGCCTCAAAGCGCTCCAAATGAACACTTGCAGATTCTACAAAAAGAGTGTTTCATAACTGCTCTAGCAAAGGAAAGGTTCAACTCTGTGAGTTGAACACACACATCACAAAGCAGTTTCTGAGAATGCTTCTGTCCAGTTTTTATTGGAAGATATTCCCGCTTCTAACAAAGGCCTGAAAGAGCTCCAAATATCCACTTGTAGATGCTGCAAAAAGACTCTTTCCAAACTGCTCCATGAAAAGGAAGGTTCAACTCTGTGAGTTGAATGCACACATCATAAAGAAGTTTCAAAGAATGCTTCTGTCTAGGTTTTATGTGAAGATATTTCCTTTTCCACCATAGGCCTCAAAGCGCTCCAAATGAACACTTGCAGATTCTACAAAAAGAGTGTTTCAAAACTGCTCTTTCAAAAGAAGTGTTCAACTCTGTGAGTTGGATTCATACTTCACAAAGCAGTTTCACAGAACGCTTCTGTTTAGTTTTTATGGGAAGATATTCCCGTTTCCAACGAAGGCCTGAAAGGGCTCCAAATAACCACTTGCAGATTCTGCAGAAACACAGTTTCACAACTGCTCTATCAAAAGGAAGGCTTACCTCTCCGAGCTGAATGCACACATCATAAAGAGGTTTCTGAGAATGTTTCTGCCTGGTTTATAAGTGAAGATATTTCCTTTTCCACCATAGGCCTCAAAGCGCTCCAAATGAACACTTGCAGATTCTACAAAAAGAGTGTTTCAAAACAGCTCTTTCAAAGGAAGTGTTCAACTCTGTGAGTTGGATTCATACTACACAAAGCAGTTTCACAGAACGCTTCTCTTTAGTTTTTATGGGAAGATATTCCCGTTTCCAACGAAGGCCTGAAAGGGCTCCAAATATCCACTTGCAGATTCTGCAAAAATAGAGTTTCAAAACTGCTCTGTTAAAAGGAAGGCTTATCTCTCTGAGTTGAATGCAGACATCATAAAGAGGTTTCTGAGAATGCTTCTGCCTGGTTTATATGTGGAGATATTTCCTTTTCCACCATAGGCCTCAAAGCGCTCCAAATGAACACTTGCAGATTCTACAAAAGGAGTGTTTCATAACTGCTCTAGCAAAGGAAAGGTTCAACTCTGTGAGTTGAACACACACATCACAAAGCAGTTTCTGAGAATGCTTCTGTCCAGTTTTTATTGGAAGATATTCCCGCTTCTAACAAAGGCCTGAAAGAGCTCCAAATATCCACTTGCAGTTGCTGCAAAAAGACTCTTTCCAAACTGCTCCATGAAAAGGAAGGTTCAACTCTGTGAGTTGAATGCACACATCATAAAGAAGTTTCAAAGAATGCTTCTGTCTAGGTTTTATGTGAAGATATTTCCTTTTCCACCATAGGCCTCAAAGCGCTCCAAATGAACACTTGCAGATTCTACAAAAAGAGTGTTTCAAAACTGCTCTTTCAAAAGAAGTGTTCAACTCTGTGAGTTGGATTCATACTTCACAAAGCAGTTTCACAGAACGCTTCTGTTTAGTATTTATGGGAAGATATTCCCGTTTCCAACGAAGGCCTGAAAGGACTCCAAATATCCACTTGCAGATTCTGCAAAAACACAGTTTCAAAACTGCTCTATCAAAAGGAAGGCTTATCTCTCCGAGTTGAATGCACACATCATAAAGAGGTTTCTGAGAATGCTTCTGCCTGGTTTATAAGTGAAGATATTTCCTTTTCCACTATAGGCCTCAAAGCGCTCCAAATGAACACTTGCAGATTCTACAAAAAGAGTGTTTCAAAACAGCTCTTTCAAAGGAAGTGTTCAACTCTGTGAGTTGGATTCATACTACACAAAGCAGTTTCACAGAACGCTTCTCTTTAGTTTTTATGGGAAGATATTCCCGTTTCCAACGAAGGCCTGAAAGGGCTCCAAATATCCACTTGCAGATTCTGCAAAAATAGAGTTTCAAAACTGCTCTGTCAAAAGGAAGGCTTATCTCTCTGAGTTGAATGCAGACATCATAAAGAGGTTTCTGAGAATGCTTCTGCCTGGTTTATATGTGAAGATATTTCCTTTTCCACCATAGGCCTCAAGGCGCTCCAAATGAACACTTGCAGATTCTACAAAAAGAGTGTTTCATAGCTGCTCTAGCAAAGGAAAGGTTAAACTCTGTGAGTTGAACACACACATCACAAAGCAGTTTCTGAGAATGCTTCTGTCCAGTTTTTATTGGAAGATACTCCCGCTTCTAACAAAGGCCTGAAAGAGCTCCAAATATCCACTTGTAGATGCTGCAAAAAGACTCTTTCCAAACTGCTCCATGAAAAGGAAGGTTCAACTCTGTGAGTTGAATGCACACATCATAAAGAAGTTTCAAAGAATGCTTCTGTCTAGGTTTTATGTGAAGATATTTCCTTTTCCACCGTAGGCCTCAAAGCGCTCCAAATGAACACTTGCAGATTCTACAAAAAGAGTGTTTCAAAACTGCTCTTTCAAAAGAAGTGTTCAACTCTGTGAGTTGGATTCATACTTCACAAAGCAGTTTCACAGAACGCTTCTGTTTAGTTTTTATGGGAAGATATTCCCGTTTCCAACGAAGGCCTGAAAGGGCTCCAAATAACCACTTGCAGATTCTGCAGAAACACAGTTTCAAAACTGCTCTATCAAAAGGAAGGCTTATCTCTCCGAGCTGAATGCACACATCATAAAGAGGTTTCTGAGAATGCTTCTGCCTGGTTTATAAGTGAAGATATTTCCTTTTCCACCATAGGCCTCAAAGCGCTCCAAATGAACACTTGCAGATTCTACAAAAAGAGTGTTTCAAAACAGCTCTTTCAAAGGAAGTGTTCAACTCTGTGAGTTGGATTCATACTACACAAAGCAGTTTCAGAGAACGCTTCTGTTTAGTTTTTATGGGAAGATATTCCCGTTTCCAACGAAGGCCTGAAAGGGCTCCAAATATCCACTTGCAAATTCTGCAAAAATAGAGTTTCAAAACTGCTCTATCAAAAGGAAGGCTTATCTCTCTGAGTTGAATGCAGACATCATAAAGAGGTTTCTGAGAATGCTTCTGCCTGGTTTATATGTGAAGATATTTCCTTTTCCACCATAGGCCTCAAAGCGCTCCAAATGAACACTTGCAGATTCTACAAAAGGAGTGTTTCATAACTGCTCTAGCAAAGGAAAGGTTCAACTCTGTGAGTTGAACACACACATCACAAAGCAGTTTCTGAGAATGCTTCTGTCCAATTTTTATTGGAAGATATTCCCGCTTCTAACAAAGGCCTGAAAGAGCTCCAAATATCCACTTGCAGATGCTGCAAAAAGACTCTTTCCAAACTGCTCCATGAAAAGGAAGGTTCAACTCTGTGAGATGAATGCACACATCATAAAGAAGTTTCAAAGAATGCTTCTGTCTAGGTTTTATGTGAAGATATTTCCTTTTCCACCATAGGCCTCAAAGCGCTCCAAATGAACACTTGCAGATTCTACAAAAAGAGTGTTTCAAAACTGCTCTTTCAAAAGAAGTGTTCAACTCTGTGAGTTGGATTCATACTTCACAAAGCAGTTTCACAGAACGCTTCTGTTTAGTATTTATGGGAAGATATTCCCGTTTCCAACGAAGGCCTGAAAGGACTCCAAATATCCACTTGCAGATTCTGCAAAAACACAGTTTCAAAACTGCTCTATCAAAAGGAAGGCTTATCTCTCCGAGCTGAATGCACACATCATAAAGAGGTTTCTGAGAATGCTTCTCCCTGGTTTATAAGTGAAGATATTTCCTTTTCCACTATAGGCCTCAAAGCGCTCCAAATGAACACTTGCAGATTCTACAAAAAGAGTGTTTCAAAACAGCTCTTTCAAAGGAAGTGTTCAACTCTGTGAGTTGGATTCATACTACACAAAGCAGTTTCACAGAACGCTTCTCTTTAGTTTTTATGGGAAGATATTCCCGTTTCCAACGAAGGCCTGAAAGGGCTCCAAATATCCACTTGCAGATTCTGCAAAAATAGAGTTTCAAAACTGCTCTGTTAAAAGGAAGGCTTATCTCTCTGAGTTGAATGCAGACATCATAAAGAGGTTTCTGAGAATGCTTCTGCCTGGTTTATATGTGAAGATATTTCCTTTTCCACCATAGGCCTCAAAGCGCTCCAAATGAACACTTGCAGATTCTACAAAAGGAGTGTTTCATAACTACTCTAGCAAAGGAAAGGTTCAACTCTGTGAGTTGAACACACACATCACAAAGCAGTTTCTGAGAATGCTTCTGTCCAGTTTTTATTGGAAGATATTCCCGCTTCTAACAAAGGCCTGAAAGAGCTCCAAATATCCACTTGCAGATGCTGCAAAAAGACTCTTTCCAAACTGCTCCATGAAAAGGAAGGTTCAACTCTGTGAGTTGAATGCACACATCATAAAGAAGTTTCAAAGAATGCTTCTGTCTAGGTTTTATGTGAAGATATTTCCTTTTCCACCATAGGCCTCAAAGCGCTCCAAATGAACACTTGCAGATTCTACAAAAAGAGTGTTTCAAAACTGCTCTTTCAAAAGAAGTGTTCAACTCTGTGAGTTGGATTCATACTTCACAAAGCAGTTTCACAGAACGCTTCTGTTTAGTATTTATGGGAAGATATTCCCGTTTCCAACGAAGGCCTGAAAGGACTCCAAATATCCACTTGCAGATTCTGCAAAAACACAGTTTCAAAACTGCTCTATCAAAAGGAAGGCTTATCTCTCCGAGTTGAATGCACACATCATAAAGAGGTTTCTGAGAATGCTTCTGCCTGGTTTATAAGTGAAGATATTTCCTTTTCCACCATAGGCCTCAAAGCGCTCCAAATGAACACTTGCAGATTCTACAAAAAGAGTGTTTCAAAACAGCTCTTTCAAAGGAAGTGTTCAACTCTGTGAGTTGGATTCATACTACACAAAGCAGTTTCACAGAACGCTTCTGTTTAGTTTTTATGGGAAGATATTCCCGTTTCCAACGAAGGCCTGAAAGGGCTCCAAATATCCACTTGCAAATTCTGCAAAAATAGAGTTTCAAAACTGCTCTGTCAAAAGGAAGGCTTATCTCTCTGAGTTGAATGCAGACATCATAAAGAGGTTTCTGAGAATGCTTCTGCCTGGTTTATATGTGAAGATATTTCCTTTTCCACCATAGGCCTCAAAGCGCTCCAAATGAACACTTGCAGATTCTACAAAAAGAGTGTTTCATAACTGCTCTAGCAAAGGAAAGGTTCAACTCTGTGAGTTGAACACACACATCACAAAGCAGTTTCTGAGAATGCTTCTGTCCAGTTTTTATTGGAAGATATTCCCGCTTCTAACAAAGGCCTGAAAGAGCTCCAAATATCCACTTGTAGATGCTGCAAAAAGACTCTTTCCAAACTGCTCCATGAAAAGGAAGGTTCAACTCTGTGAGTTGAATGCACACATCATAAAAAGTTTCAAAGAATGCTTCTGTCTAGGTTTTATGTGAAGATATTTCCTTTTCCACCATAGGCCTCAAAGCGCTCCAAATGAACACTTGCAGATTCTACAAAAAGAGTGTTTCAAAACTGCTCTTTCAAAAGAAGTGTTCAACTCTGTGAGTTGGATTCATACTTCACAAAGCAGTTTCACAGAACGCTTCTGTTTAGTTTTTATGGGAAGATATTCCCGTTTCCAACGAAGGCCTGAAAGGGCTCCAAATAACCACTTGCAGATTCTGCAGAAACACAGTTTCAAAACTGCTCTATCAAAAGGAAGGCTTATCTCTCCGAGCTGAATGCACACATCATAAAGAGGTTTCTGAGAATGCTTCTCCCTGGTTTATAAGTGAAGATATTTCCTTTTCCACTATAGGCCTCAAAGCGCTCCAAATGAACACTTGCAGATTCTACAAAAAGAGTGTTTCAAAACTGCTCTTTCAAAAGAAGTGTTCAACTCTGTGAGTTGGATTCATACTACACAAAGCAGTTTCACAGAACGCTTCTGTTTAGTTTTTATGGGAAGATATTCCCGTTTCCAACGAAGGCCTGAAAGGGCTCCAAATATCCACTTGCAAATTCTGCAAAAATAGAGTTTCAAAACTGCTCTGTCAAAAGGAAGGCTTATCTCTCTGAGTTGAATGCAGACATCATAAAGAGGTTTCTGAGAATGCTTCTGCCTGGTTTATATGTGAAGATATTTCCTTTTCCACCATAGGCCTCAAAGCGCTCCAAATGAACACTTGCAGATTCTACAAAAAGAGTGTTTCATAACTGCTCTAGCAAAGGAAAGGTTCAACTCTGTGAGTTGAACACACACATCACAAAGCAGTTTCTGAGAATGCTTCTGTCCAGTTTTTATTGGAAGATATTCCCGCTTCTAACAAAGGCCTGAAAGAGCTCCAAATATCCACTTGTAGATGCTGCAAAAAGACTCTTTCCAAACTGCTCCATGAAAAGGAAGGTTCAACTCTGTGAGTTGAATGCACACATCATAAAGAAGTTTCAAAGAATGCTTCTGTCTAGGTTTTATGTGAAGATATTTCCTTTTCCACCATAGGCCTCAAAGCGCTCCAAATGAACACTTGCAGATTCTACAAAAAGAGTGTTTCAAAACTGCTCTTTCAAAAGAAGTGTTCAACTCTGTGAGTTGGATTCATACTTCACAAAGCAGTTTCACAGAACGCTTCTGTTTAGTTTTTATGGGAAGATATTCCCGTTTCCAACGAAGGCCTGAAAGGGCTCCAAATAACCACTTGCAGATTCTGCAGAAACACAGTTTCAAAACTGCTCTATCAAAAGGAAGGCTTACCTCTCCGAGCTGAATGCACACATCATAAAGAGGTTTCTGAGAATGCTTCTGCCTGGTTTATAAGTGAAGATATTTCCTTTTCCACCATAGGCCTCAAAGCGCTCCAAATGAACACTTGCAGATTCTACAAAAAGAGTGTTTCAAAACAGCTCTTTCAAAGGAAGTGTTCAACTCTGTGAGTTGGATTCATACTACACAAAGCAGTTTCACAGAACGCTTCTCTTTAGTTTTTATGGGAAGATATTCCCGTTTCCAACGAAGGCCTGAAAGGGCTCCAAATATCCACTTGCAGATTCTGCAAAAATAGAGTTTCAAAACTGCTCTGTTAAAAGGAAGGCTTATCTCTCTGAGTTGAATGCAGACATCATAAAGAGGTTTCTGAGAATGCTTCTGCCTGGTTTATATGTGGAGATATTTCCTTTTCCACCATAGGCCTCAAAGCGCTCCAAATGAACACTTGCAGATTCTACAAAAGGAGTGTTTCATAACTGCTCTAGCAAAGGAAAGGTTCAACTCTGTGAGTTGAACACACACATCACAAAGCAGTTTCTGAGAATGCTTCTGTCCAGTTTTTATTGGAAGATATTCCCGCTTCTAACAAAGGCCTGAAAGAGCTCCAAATATCCACTTGCAGTTGCTGCAAAAAGACTCTTTCCAAACTGCTCCATGAAAAGGAAGGTTCAACTCTGTGAGTTGAATGCACACATCATAAAGAAGTTTCAAAGAATGCTTCTGTCTAGGTTTTATGTGAAGATATTTCCTTTTCCACCATAGGCCTCAAAGCGCTCCAAATGAACACTTGCAGATTCTACAAAAAGAGTGTTTCAAAACTGCTCTTTCAAAAGAAGTGTTCAACTCTGTGAGTTGGATTCATACTTCACAAAGCAGTTTCACAGAACGCTTCTGTTTAGTATTTATGGGAAGATATTCCCGTTTCCAACGAAGGCCTGAAAGGACTCCAAATATCCACTTGCAGATTCTGCAAAAACACAGTTTCAAAACTGCTCTATCAAAAGGAAGGCTTATCTCTCCGAGTTGAATGCACACATCATAAAGAGGTTTCTGAGAATGCTTCTGCCTGGTTTATAAGTGAAGATATTTCCTTTTCCACTATAGGCCTCAAAGCGCTCCAAATGAACACTTGCAGATTCTACAAAAAGAGTGTTTCAAAACAGCTCTTTCAAAGGAAGTGTTCAACTCTGTGAGTTGGATTCATACTACACAAAGCAGTTTCACAGAACGCTTCTCTTTAGTTTTTATGGGAAGATATTCCCGTTTCCAACGAAGGCCTGAAAGGGCTCCAAATATCCACTTGCAGATTCTGCAAAAATAGAGTTTCAAAACTGCTCTGTCAAAAGGAAGGCTTATCTCTCTGAGTTGAATGCAGACATCATAAAGAGGTTTCTGAGAATGCTTCTGCCTGGTTTATATGTGAAGATATTTCCTTTTCCACCATAGGCCTCAAGGCGCTCCAAATGAACACTTGCAGATTCTACAAAAAGAGTGTTTCATAACTGCTCTAGCAAAGGAAAGGTTAAACTCTGTGAGTTGAACACACACATCACAAAGCAGTTTCTGAGAATGCTTCTGTCCAGTTTTTATTGGAAGATACTCCCGCTTCTAACAAAGGCCTGAAAGAGCTCCAAATATCCACTTGTAGATGCTGCAAAAAGACTCTTTCCAAACTGCTCCATGAAAAGGAAGGTTCAACTCTGTGAGTTGAATGCACACATCATAAAGAAGTTTCAAAGAATGCTTCTGTCTAGGTTTTATGTGAAGATATTTCCTTTTCCACCGTAGGCCTCAAAGCGCTCCAAATGAACACTTGCAGATTCTACAAAAAGAGTGTTTCAAAACTGCTCTTTCAAAAGAAGTGTTCAACTCTGTGAGTTGGATTCATACTTCACAAAGCAGTTTCACAGAACGCTTCTGTTTAGTTTTTATGGGAAGATATTCCCGTTTCCAACGAAGGCCTGAAAGGGCTCCAAATAACCACTTGCAGATTCTGCAGAAACACAGTTTCAAAACTGCTCTATCAAAAGGAAGGCTTATCTCTCCGAGCTGAATGCACACATCATAAAGAGGTTTCTGAGAATGCTTCTCCCTGGTTTATAAGTGAAGATATTTCCTTTTCCACTATAGGCCTCAAAGCGCTCCAAATGAACACTTGCAGATTCTACAAAAAGAGTGTTTCAAAACAGCTCTTTCAAAGGAAGTGTTCAACTCTGTGAGTTGGATTCATACTACACAAAGCAGTTTCACAGAACGCTTCTCTTTAGTTTTTATGGGAAGATATTCCCGTTTCCAACGAAGGCCTGAAAGGGCTCCAAATATCCACTTGCAGATTCTGCAAAAATAGAGTTTCAAAACTGCTCTGTTAAAAGGAAGGCTTATCTCTCTGAGTTGAATGCAGACATCATAAAGAGGTTTCTGAGAATGCTTCTGCCTGGTTTATATGTGAAGATATTTCCTTTTCCACCATAGGCCTCAAAGCGCTCCAAATGAACACTTGCAGATTCTACAAAAGGAGTGTTTCATAACTGCTCTAGCAAAGGAAAGGTTCAACTCTGTGAGTTGAACACACACATCACAAAGCAGTTTCTGAGAATGCTTCTGTCCAGTTTTTATTGGAAGATATTCCCGCTTCTAACAAAGGCCTGAAAGAGCTCCAAATATCCACTTGCAGATGCTGCAAAAAGACTCTTTCCAAACTGCTCCATGAAAAGGAAGGTTCAACTCTGTGAGTTGAATGCACACATCATAAAGAAGTTTCAAAGAATGCTTCTGTCTAGGTTTTATGTGAAGATATTTCCTTTTCCACCATAGGCCTCAAAGCGCTCCAAATGAACACTTGCAGATTCTACAAAAAGAGTGTTTCAAAACTGCTCTTTCAAAAGAAGTGTTCAACTCTGTGAGTTGGATTCATACTTCACAAAGCAGTTTCACAGAACGCTTCTGTTTAGTTTTTATGGGAAGATATTCCCGTTTCCAACGAAGGCCTGAAAGGGCTCCAAATAACCACTTGCAGATTCTGCAGAAACACAGTTTCAAAACTGCTCTATCAAAAGGAAAGCTTATCTCTCTGAGCTGAATGCACACATCATAAAGAGGTTTCTGAGAATGCTTCTCCCTGGTTTATAAGTGAAGATATTTCCTTTTCCACTATAGGCCTCAAAGCGCTCCAAATGAACACTTGCAGATTCTACAAAAAGAGTGTTTCAAAACAGCTCTTTCAAAGGAAGTGTTCAACTCTGTGAGTTGGATTCATACTACACAAAGCAGTTTCACAGAACGCTTCTCTTTAGTTTTTATGGGAAGATATTCCCGTTTCCAACGAAGGCCTGAAAGGGCTCCAAATATCCACTTGCAGATTCTGCAAAAATAGAGTTTCAAAACTGCTCTGTTAAAAGGAAGGCTTATCTCTCTGAGTTGAATGCAGACATCATAAAGAGGTTTCTGAGAATGCTTCTGCCTGGTTTATATGTGAAGATATTTCCTTTTCCACCATAGGCCTCAAAGCGCTCCAAATGAACACTTGCAGATTCTACAAAAGGAGTGTTTCATAACTGCTCTAGCAAAGGAAAGGTTCAACTCTGTGAGTTGAACACACACATCACAAAGCAGTTTCTGAGAAT
Source organism: Pongo pygmaeus (assembly GCF_028885625.2). NCBI lineage: Eukaryota > Metazoa > Chordata > Mammalia > Primates > Hominidae > Pongo > Pongo pygmaeus. The sequence goes on from NC_085930.1 coordinate 26,722,772, forward strand.
GCTTCTGTCCAGTTTTTATTGGAAGATATTCCCGCTTCTAACAAAGGCCTGAAAGAGCTCCAAATATCCACTTGCAGATGCTGCAAAAAGACTCTTTCCAAACTGCTCCATGAAAAGGAAGGTTCAACTCTGTGAGTTGAATGCACACATCATAAAGAAGTTTCAAAGAATGCTTCTGTCTAGGTTTTATGTGAAGATATTTCCTTTTCCACCATAGGCCTCAAAGCGCTCCAAATGAACACTTGCAGATTCTACAAAAAGAGTGTTTCAAAACTGCTCTTTCAATAGAAGTGTTCAACTCTGTGAGTTGGATTCATACTTCACAAAGCAGTTTCACAGAACGCTTCTGTTTAGTATTTATGGGAAGATATTCCCGTTTCCAACGAAGGCCTGAAAGGACTCCAAATATCCACTTGCAGATTCTGCAAAAACACAGTTTCAAAACTGCTCTATCAAAAGGAAGGCTTATCTCTCCGAGTTGAATGCACACATCATAAAGAGGTTTCTGAGAATGCTTCTGCCTGGTTTATAAGTGAAGATATTTCCTTTTCCACCATAGGCCTCAAAGCGCTCCAAATGAACACTTGCAGATTCTACAAAAAGAGTGTTTCAAAACAGCTCTTTCAAAGGAAGTGTTCAACTCTGTGAGTTGGATTCATACTACACAAAGCAGTTTCACAGAACGCTTCTGTTTAGTTTTTATGGGAAGATATTCCCGTTTCCAACGAAGGCCTGAAAGGGCTCCAAATATCCACTTGCAAATTCTGCAAAAATAGAGTTTCAAAACTGCTCTGTCAAAAGGAAGGCTTATCTCTCTGAGTTGAATGCAGACATCATAAAGAGGTTTCTGAGAATGCTTCTGCCTGGTTTATATGTGAAGATATTTCCTTTTCCACCATAGGCCTCAAAGCGCTCCAAATGAACACTTGCAGATTCTACAAAAAGAGTGTTTCATAACTGCTCTAGCAAAGGAAAGGTTCAACTCTGTGAGTTGAACACACACATCACAAAGCAGTTTCTGAGAATGCTTCTGTCCAGTTTTTATTGGAAGATATTCCCGCTTCTAACAAAGGCCTGAAAGAGCTCCAAATATCCACTTGTAGATGCTGCAAAAAGACTCTTTCCAAACTGCTCCATGAAAAGGAAGGTTCAACTCTGTGAGTTGAATGCACACATCATAAAGAAGTTTCAAAGAATGCTTCTGTCTAGGTTTTATGTGAAGATATTTCCTTTTCCACCATAGGCCTCAAAGCGCTCCAAATGAACACTTGCAGATTCTACAAAAAGAGTGTTTCAAAACTGCTCTTTCAAAAGAAGTGTTCAACTCTGTGAGGTGGATTCATACTTCACAAAGCAGTTTCACAGAACGCTTCTGTTTAGTTTTTATGGGAAGATATTCCCGTTTCCAACGAAGGCCTGAAAGGGCTCCAAATAACCACTTGCAGATTCTGCAGAAACACAGTTTCAAAACTGCTCTATCAAAAGGAAGGCTTATCTCTCCGAGCTGAATGCACACATCATAAAGAGGTTTCTGAGAATGCTTCTGCCTGGTTTATAAGTGAAGATATTTCCTTTTCCACCATAGGCCTCAAAGCGCTCCAAATGAACACTTGCAGATTCTACAAAAAGAGTGTTTCAAAACAGCTCTTTCAAAGGAAGTGTTCAACTCTGTGAGTTGGATTCATACTACACAAAGCAGTTTCACAGAACGCTTCTGTTTAGTTTTTATGGGAAGATATTCCCGTTTCCAACGAAGGCCTGAAAGGGCTCCAAATATCCACTTGCAAATTCTGCAAAAATAGAGTTTCAAAACTGCTCTATCAAAAGGAAGGCTTATCTCTCTGAGTTGAATGCAGACATCATAAAGAGGTTTCTGAGAATGCTTCTGCCTGGTTTATATGTGAAGATATTTCCTTTTCCACCATAGGCCTCAAAGCGCTCCAAATGAACACTTGCAGATTCTACAAAAGGAGTGTTTCATAACTGCTCTAGCAAAGGAAAGGTTCAACTCTGTGAGTTGAACACACACATCACAAAGCAGTTTCTGAGAATGCTTCTGTCCAATTTTTATTGGAAGATATTCCCGCTTCTAACAAAGGCCTGAAAGAGCTCCAAATATCCACTTGCAGATGCTGCAAAAAGACTCTTTCCAAACTGCTCCATGAAAAGGAAGGTTCAACTCTGTGAGATGAATGCACACATCATAAAGAAGTTTCAAAGAATGCTTCTGTCTAGGTTTTATGTGAAGATATTTCCTTTTCCACCATAGGCCTCAAAGCGCTCCAAATGAACACTTGCAGATTCTACAAAAAGAGTGTTTCAAAACTGCTCTTTCAAAAGAAGTGTTCAACTCTGTGAGTTGGATTCATACTTCACAAAGCAGTTTCACAGAACGCTTCTGTTTAGTATTTATGGGAAGATATTCCCGTTTCCAACGAAGGCCTGAAAGGACTCCAAATATCCACTTGCAGATTCTGCAAAAACACAGTTTCAAAACTGCTCTATCAAAAGGAAGGCTTATCTCTCCGAGCTGAATGCACACATCATAAAGAGGTTTCTGAGAATGCTTCTCCCTGGTTTATAAGTGAAGATATTTCCTTTTCCACTATAGGCCTCAAAGCGCTCCAAATGAACACTTGCAGATTCTACAAAAAGAGTGTTTCAAAACAGCTCTTTCAAAGGAAGTGTTCAACTCTGTGAGTTGGATTCATACTACACAAAGCAGTTTCACAGAACGCTTCTCTTTAGTTTTTATGGGAAGATATTCCCGTTTCCAACGAAGGCCTGAAAGGGCTCCAAATATCCACTTGCAGATTCTGCAAAAATAGAGTTTCAAAACTGCTCTGTTAAAAGGAAGGCTTATCTCTCTGAGTTGAATGCAGACATCATAAAGAGGTTTCTGAGAATGCTTCTGCCTGGTTTATATGTGAAGATATTTCCTTTTCCACCATAGGCCTCAAAGCGCTCCAAATGAACACTTGCAGATTCTACAAAAGGAGTGTTTCATAACTACTCTAGCAAAGGAAAGGTTCAACTCTGTGAGTTGAAGACACACATCACAAAGCAGTTTCTGAGAATGCTTCTGTCCAGTTTTTATTGGAAGATATTCCCGCTTCTAACAAAGGCCTGAAAGAGCTCCAAATATCCACTTGCAGATGCTGCAAAAAGACTCTTTCCAAACTGCTCCATGAAAAGGAAGGTTCAACTCTGTGAGTTGAATGCACACATCATAAAGAAGTTTCAAAGAATGCTTCTGTCTAGGTTTTATGTGAAGATATTTCCTTTTCCACCATAGGCCTCAAAGCGCTCCAAATGAACACTTGCAGATTCTACAAAAAGAGTGTTTCAAAACTGCTCTTTCAAAAGAAGTGTTCAACTCTGTGAGTTGGATTCATACTTCACAAAGCAGTTTCACAGAACGCTTCTGTTTAGTATTTATGGGAAGATATTCCCGTTTCCAACGAAGGCCTGAAAGGACTCCAAATATCCACTTGCAGATTCTGCAAAAACACAGTTTCAAAACTGCTCTATCAAAAGGAAGGCTTATCTCTCCGAGATGAATGCACACATCATAAAGAGGTTTCTGAGAATGCTTCTGCCTGGTTTATAAGTGAAGATATTTCCTTTTCCACCATAGGCCTCAAAGCGCTCCAAATGAACACTTGCAGATTCTACAAAAAGAGTGTTTCAAAACAGCTCTTTCAAAGGAAGTGTTCAACTCTGTGAGTTGGATACATACTACACAAAGCAGTTTCACAGAACGCTTCTGTTTAGTTTTTATGGGAAGATATTCCCGTTTCCAACGAAGGCCTGAAAGGGCTCCAAATATCCACTTGCAAATTCTGCAAAAATAGAGTTTCAAAACTGCTCTGTCAAAAGGAAGGCTTATCTCTCTGAGTTGAATGCAGACATCATAAAGAGGTTTCTGAGAATGCTTCTGCCTGGTTTATATGTGAAGATATTTCCTTTTCCACCATAGGCCTCAAGGCGCTCCAAATGAACACTTGCAGATTCTACAAAAAGAGTGTTTCATAACTGCTCTAGCAAAGGAAAGGTTCAACTCTGTGAGTTGAACACACACATCACAAAGCAGTTTCTGAGAATGCTTCTGTCCAGTTTTTATTGGAAGATATTCCCGCTTCTAACAAAGGCCTGAAAGAGCTCCAAATATCCACTTGTAGATGCTGCAAAAAGACTCTTTCCAAACTGCTCCATGAAAAGGAAGGTTCAACTCTGTGAGTTGAATGCACACATCATAAAGAAGTTTCAAAGAATGCTTCTGTCTAGGTTTTATGTGAAGATATTTCCTTTTCCACCATAGGCCTCAAAGCGCTCCAAATGAACACTTGCAGATTCTACAAAAAGAGTGTTTCAAAACTGCTCTTTCAAAAGAAGTGTTCAACTCTGTGAGGTGGATTCATACTTCACAAAGCAGTTTCACAGAACGCTTCTGTTTAGTTTTTATGGGAAGATATTCCCGTTTCCAACGAAGGCCTGAAAGGGCTCCAAATAACCACTTGCAGATTCTGCAGAAACACAGTTTCAAAACTGCTCTATCAAAAGGAAGGCTTATCTCTCCGAGCTGAATGCACACATCATAAAGAGGTTTCTGAGAATGCTTCTGCCTGGTTTATAAGTGAAGATATTTCCTTTTCCACCATAGGCCTCAAAGCGCTCCAAATGAACACTTGCAGATTCTACAAAAAGAGTGTTTCAAAACAGCTCTTTCAAAGGAAGTGTTCAACTCTGTGAGTTGGATTCATACTACACAAAGCAGTTTCACAGAACGCTTCTGTTTAGTTTTTATGGGAAGATATTCCCGTTTCCAACGAAGGCCTGAAAGGGCTCCAAATATCCACTTGCAAATTCTGCAAAAATAGAGTTTCAAAACTGCTCTGTCAAAAGGAAGGCTTATCTCTCTGAGTTGAATGCAGACATCATAAAGAGGTTTCTGAGAATGCTTCTGCCTGGTTTATATGTGAAGATATTTCCTTTTCCACCATAGGCCTCAAAGCGCTCCAAATGAACACTTGCAGATTCTACAAAAAGAGTGTTTCATAACTGCTCTAGCAAAGGAAAGGTTCAACTCTGTGAGTTGAACACACACATCACAAAGCAGTTTCTGAGAATGCTTCTGTCCAGTTTTTATTGGAAGATATTCCCGCTTCTAACAAAGGCCTGAAAGAGCTCCAAATATCCACTTGTAGATGCTGCAAAAAGACTCTTTCCAAACTGCTCCATGAAAAGGAAGGTTCAACTCTGTGAGTTGAATGCACACATCATAAAGAAGTTTCAAAGAATGCTTCTGTCTAGGTTTTATGTGAAGATATTTCCTTTTCCACCATAGGCCTCAAAGCGCTCCAAATGAACACTTGCAGATTCTACAAAAAGAGTGTTTCAAAACTGCTCTTTCAAAAGAAGTGTTCAACTCTGTGAGTTGGATTCATACTTCACAAAGCAGTTTCACAGAACGCTTCTGTTTAGTTTTTATGGGAAGATATTCCCGTTTCCAACGAAGGCCTGAAAGGGCTCCAAATAACCACTTGCAGATTCTGCAGAAACACAGTTTCAAAACTGCTCTATCAAAAGGAAGGCTTATCTCTCCGAGCTGAATGCACACATCATAAAGAGGTTTCTGAGAATGCTTCTGCCTGGTTTATAAGTGAAGATATTTCCTTTTCCACCATAGGCCTCAAAGCGCTCCAAATGAACACTTGCAGATTCTACAAAAAGAGTGTTTCAAAACAGCTCTTTCAAAGGAAGTGTTCAACTCTGTGAGTTGGATTCATACTACACAAAGCAGTTTCAGAGAACGCTTCTGTTTAGTTTTTATGGGAAGATATTCCCGTTTCCAACGAAGGCCTGAAAGGGCTCCAAATATCCACTTGCAAATTCTGCAAAAATAGAGTTTCAAAACTGCTCTATCAAAAGGAAGGCTTATCTCTCTGAGTTGAATGCAGACATCATAAAGAGGTTTCTGAGAATGCTTCTGCCTGGTTTATATGTGAAGATATTTCCTTTTCCACCATAGGCCTCAAAGCGCTCCAAATGAACACTTGCAGATTCTACAAAAGGAGTGTTTCATAACTGCTCTAGCAAAGGAAAGGTTCAACTCTGTGAGTTGAACACACACATCACAAAGCAGTTTCTGAGAATGCTTCTGTCCAATTTTTATTGGAAGATATTCCCGCTTCTAACAAAGGCCTGAAAGAGCTCCAAATATCCACTTGCAGATGCTGCAAAAAGACTCTTTCCAAACTGCTCCATGAAAAGGAAGGTTCAACTCTGTGAGATGAATGCACACATCATAAAGAAGTTTCAAAGAATGCTTCTGTCTAGGTTTTATGTGAAGATATTTCCTTTTCCACCATAGGCCTCAAAGCGCTCCAAATGAACACTTGCAGATTCTACAAAAAGAGTGTTTCAAAACTGCTCTTTCAAAAGAAGTGTTCAACTCTGTGAGTTGGATTCATACTTCACAAAGCAGTTTCACAGAACGCTTCTGTTTAGTATTTATGGGAAGATATTCCCGTTTCCAACGAAGGCCTGAAAGGACTCCAAATATCCACTTGCAGATTCTGCAAAAACACAGTTTCAAAACTGCTCTATCAAAAGGAAGGCTTATCTCTCCGAGCTGAATGCACACATCATAAAGAGGTTTCTGAGAATGCTTCTCCCTGGTTTATAAGTGAAGATATTTCCTTTTCCACTATAGGCCTCAAAGCGCTCCAAATGAACACTTGCAGATTCTACAAAAAGAGTGTTTCAAAACAGCTCTTTCAAAGGAAGTGTTCAACTCTGTGAGTTGGATTCATACTACACAAAGCAGTTTCACAGAACGCTTCTCTTTAGTTTTTATGGGAAGATATTCCCGTTTCCAACGAAGGCCTGAAAGGGCTCCAAATATCCACTTGCAGATTCTGCAAAAATAGAGTTTCAAAACTGCTCTGTTAAAAGGAAGGCTTATCTCTCTGAGTTGAATGCAGACATCATAAAGAGGTTTCTGAGAATGCTTCTGCCTGGTTTATATGTGAAGATATTTCCTTTTCCACCATAGGCCTCAAAGCGCTCCAAATGAACACTTGCAGATTCTACAAAAGGAGTGTTTCATAACTACTCTAGCAAAGGAAAGGTTCAACTCTGTGAGTTGAACACACACATCACAAAGCAGTTTCTGAGAATGCTTCTGTCCAGTTTTTATTGGAAGATATTCCCGCTTCTAACAAAGGCCTGAAAGAGCTCCAAATATCCACTTGCAGATGCTGCAAAAAGACTCTTTCCAAACTGCTCCATGAAAAGGAAGGTTCAACTCTGTGAGTTGAATGCACACATCATAAAGAAGTTTCAAAGAATGCTTCTGTCTAGGTTTTATGTGAAGATATTTCCTTTTCCACCATAGGCCTCAAAGCGCTCCAAATGAACACTTGCAGATTCTACAAAAAGAGTGTTTCAAAACTGCTCTTTCAAAAGAAGTGTTCAACTCTGTGAGTTGGATTCATACTTCACAAAGCAGTTTCACAGAACGCTTCTGTTTAGTATTTATGGGAAGATATTCCCGTTTCCAACGAAGGCCTGAAAGGACTCCAAATATCCACTTGCAGATTCTGCAAAAACACAATTTCAAAACTGCTCTATCAAAAGGAAGGCTTATCTCTCCGAGTTGAATGCACACATCATAAAGAGGTTTCTGAGAATGCTTCTGCCTGGTTTATAAGTGAAGATATTTCCTTTTCCACCATAGGCCTCAAAGCGCTCCAAATGAACACTTGCAGATTCTACAAAAAGAGTGTTTCAAAACAGCTCTTTCAAAGGAAGTGTTCAACTCTGTGAGTTGGATTCATACTACACAAAGCAGTTTCACAGAACGCTTCTGTTTAGTTTTTATGGGAAGATATTCCCGTTTCCAACGAAGGCCTGAAAGGGCTCCAAATATCCACTTGCAAATTCTGCAAAAATAGAGTTTCAAAACTGCTCTGTCAAAAGGAAGGCTTATCTCTCTGAGTTGAATGCAGACATCATAAAGAGGTTTCTGAGAATGCTTCTGCCTGGTTTATATGTGAAGATATTTCCTTTTCCACCATAGGCCTCAAAGCGCTCCAAATGAACACTTGCAGATTCTACAAAAAGAGTGTTTCATAACTGCTCTAGCAAAGGAAAGGTTCAACTCTGTGAGTTGAACACACACATCACAAAGCAGTTTCTGAGAATGCTTCTGTCCAGTTTTTATTGGAAGATATTCCCGCTTCTAACAAAGGCCTGAAAGAGCTCCAAATATCCACTTGTAGATGCTGCAAAAAGACTCTTTCCAAACTGCTCCATGAAAAGGAAGGTTCAACTCTGTGAGTTGAATGCACACATCATAAAAAGTTTCAAAGAATGCTTCTGTCTAGGTTTTATGTGAAGATATTTCCTTTTCCACCATAGGCCTCAAAGCGCTCCAAATGAACACTTGCAGATTCTACAAAAAGAGTGTTTCAAAACTGCTCTTTCAAAAGAAGTGTTCAACTCTGTGAGTTGGATTCATACTTCACAAAGCAGTTTCACAGAACGCTTCTGTTTAGTTTTTATGGGAAGATATTCCCGTTTCCAACGAAGGCCTGAAAGGGCTCCAAATAACCACTTGCAGATTCTGCAGAAACACAGTTTCAAAACTGCTCTATCAAAAGGAAGGCTTATCTCTCCGAGCTGAATGCACACATCATAAAGAGGTTTCTGAGAATGCTTCTCCCTGGTTTATAAGTGAAGATATTTCCTTTTCCACTATAGGCCTCAAAGCGCTCCAAATGAACACTTGCAGATTCTACAAAAAGAGTGTTTCAAAACTGCTCTTTCAAAAGAAGTGTTCAACTCTGTGAGTTGGATTCATACTACACAAAGCAGTTTCACAGAACGCTTCTGTTTAGTTTTTATGGGAAGATATTCCCGTTTCCAACGAAGGCCTGAAAGGGCTCCAAATATCCACTTGCAAATTCTGCAAAAATAGAGTTTCAAAACTGCTCTGTCAAAAGGAAGGCTTATCTCTCTGAGTTGAATGCAGACATCATAAAGAGGTTTCTGAGAATGCTTCTGCCTGGTTTATATGTGAAGATATTTCCTTTTCCACCATAGGCCTCAAAGCGCTCCAAATGAACACTTGCAGATTCTACAAAAAGAGTGTTTCATAACTGCTCTAGCAAAGGAAAGGTTCAACTCTGTGAGTTGAACACACACATCACAAAGCAGTTTCTGAGAATGCTTCTGTCCAGTTTTTATTGGAAGATATTCCCGCTTCTAACAAAGGCCTGAAAGAGCTCAAAATATCCACTTGTAGATGCTGCAAAAAGACTCTTTCCAAACTGCTCCATGAAAAGGAAGGTTCAACTCTGTGAGTTGAATGCACACATCATAAAGAAGTTTCAAAGAATGCTTCTGTCTAGGTTTTATGTGAAGATATTTCCTTTTCCACCATAGGCCTCAAAGCGCTCCAAATGAACACTTGCAGATTCTACAAAAAGAGTGTTTCAAAACTGCTCTTTCAAAAGAAGTGTTCAACTCTGTGAGTTGGATTCATACTTCACAAAGCAGTTTCACAGAACGCTTCTGTTTAGTTTTTATGGGAAGATATTCCCGTTTCCAACGAAGGCCTGAAAGGGCTCCAAATAACCACTTGCAGATTCTGCAGAAACACAGTTTCAAAACTGCTCTATCAAAAGGAAGGCTTATCTCTCCGAGCTGAATGCACACATCATAAAGAGGTTTCTGAGAATGCTTCTGCCTGGTTTATAAGTGAAGATATTTCCTTTTCCACCATAGGCCTCAAAGCGCTCCAAATGAACACTTGCAGATTCTACAAAAAGAGTGTTTCAAAACAGCTCTTTCAAAGGAAGTGTTCAACTCTGTGAGTTGGATTCATACTACACAAAGCAGTTTCACAGAACGCTTCTGTTTAGTTTTTATGGGAAGATATTCCCGTTTCCAACGAAGGCCTGAAAGGGCTCCAAATATCCACTTGCAAATTCTGCAAAAATAGAGTTTCAAAACTGCTCTATCAAAAGGAAGGCTTATCTCTCTGAGTTGAATGCAGACATCATAAAGAGGTTTCTGAGAATGCTTCTGCCTGGTTTGTATGTGAAGATATTTCCTTTTCCACCATAGGCCTCAAAGCGCTCCAAATGAACACTTGCAGATTCTACAAAAGGAGTGTTTCATAACTGCTCTAGCAAAGGAAAGGTTCAACTCTGTGAGTTGAACACACACATCACAAAGCAGTTTCTGAGAATGCTTCTGTCCAGTTCTTATTGGAAGATATTCCCGCTTCTAACAAAGGCCTGAAAGAGCTCCAAATATCCACTTGCAGATGCTGCAAAAAGACTCTTTCCAAACTGCTCCATGAAAAGGAAGGTTCAACTCTGTGAGATGAATGCACACATCATAAAGAAGTTTCAAAGAATGCTTCTGTCTAGGTTTTATGTGAAGATATTTCCTTTTCCACCATAGGCCTCAAAGCGCTCCAAATGAACACTTGCAGATTCTACAAAAAGAGTGTTTCAAAACTGCTCTTTCAAAAGAAGTGTTCAACTCTGTGAGTTGGATTCATACTTCACAAAGCAGTTTCACAGAACGCTTCTGTTTAGTATTTATGGGAAGATATTCCCGTTTCCAACGAAGGCCTGAAAGGACTCCAAATATCCACTTGCAGATTCTGCAAAAACACAGTTTCAAAACTGCTCTATCAAAAGGAAGGCTTATCTCTCCGAGCTGAATGCACACATCATAAAGAGGTTTCTGAGAATGCTTCTCCCTGGTTTATAAGTGAAGATATTTCCTTTTCCACTATAGGCCTCAAAGCGCTCCAAATGAACACTTGCAGATTCTACAAAAAGAGTGTTTCAAAACAGCTCTTTCAAAGGAAGTGTTCAACTCTGTGAGTTGGATTCATACTACAGAAAGCAGTTTCACAGAACGCTTCTCTTTAGTTTTTATGGGAAGATATTCCCGTTTCCAACGAAGGCCTGAAAGGGCTCCAAATATCCACTTGCAGATTCTGCAAAAATAGAGTTTCAAAACTGCTCTGTTAAAAGGAAGGCTTATCTCTCTGAGTTGAATGCAGACATCATAAAGAGGTTTCTGAGAATGCTTCTGCCTGGTTTATATGTGAAGATATTTCCTTTTCCACCATAGGCCTCAAAGCGCTCCAAATGAACACTTGCAGATTCTACAAAAGGAGTGTTTCATAACTACTCTAGCAAAGGAAAGGTTCAACTCTGTGAGTTGAACACACACATCACAAAGCAGTTTCTGAGAATGCTTCTGTCCAGTTTTTATTGGAAGATATTCCCGCTTCTAACAAAGGCCTGAAAGAGCTCCAAATATCCACTTGCAGATGCTGCAAAAAGACTCTTTCCAAACTGCTCCATGAAAAGGAAGGTTCAACTCTGTGAGTTGAATGCACACATCATAAAGAAGTTTCAAAGAATGCTTCTGTCTAGGTTTTATGTGAAGATATTTCCTTTTCCACCATAGGCCTCAAAGCGCTCCAAATGAACACTTGCAGATTCTACAAAAAGAGTGTTTCAAAACTGCTCTTTCAAAAGAAGTGTTCAACTCTGTGAGTTGGATTCATACTTCACAAAGCAGTTTCACAGAACGCTTCTGTTTAGTATTTATGGGAAGATATTCCCGTTTCCAACGAAGGCCTGAAAGGACTCCAAATATCCACTTGCAGATTCTGCAAAAACACAGTTTCAAAACTGCTCTATCAAAAGGAAGGCTTATCTCTCCGAGTTGAATGCACACATCATAAAGAGGTTTCTGAGAATGCTTCTGCCTGGTTTATAAGTGAAGATATTTCCTTTTCCACCATAGGCCTCAAAGCGCTCCAAATGAACACTTGCAGATTCTACAAAAAGAGTGTTTCAAAACAGCTCTTTCAAAGGAAGAGTTCAACTCTGTGAGTTGGATTCATACTACACAAAGCAGTTTCACAGAACGCTTCTGTTTAGTTTTTATGGGAAGATATTCCCGTTTCCAACGAAGGCCTGAAAGGACTCCAAATATCCACTTGCAGATTCTGCAGAAACACAGTTTCAAAACTGCTCTATCAAAAGGAAGGCTTATCTCTCCGAGTTGAATGCACACATCATAAAGAGGTTTCTGAGAATGCTTCTGCCTGGTTTATAAGTGAAGATATTTCCTTTTCCACCATAGGCCTCAAAGCGCTCCAAATGAACACTTGCAGATTCTACAAAAAGAGTGTTTCAAAACAGCTCTTTCAAAGGAAGTGTTCAACTCTGTGAGTTGGATTCATACTACACAAAGCAGTTTCACAGAACGCTTCTGTTTAGTTTTTATGGGAAGATATTCCCGTTTCCAACGAAGGCCTGAAAGGGCTCCAAATATCCACTTGCAAATTCTGCAAAAATAGAGTTTCAAAACTGCTCTGTCAAAAGGAAGGCTTATCTCTCTGAGTTGAATGCAGACATCATAAAGAGGTTTCTGAGAATGCTTCTGCCTGGTTTATATGTGAAGATATTTCCTTTTCCACCATAGGCCTCAAAGCGCTCCAAATGAACACTTGCAGATTCTACAAAAAGAGTGTTTCATAACTGCTCTAGCAAAGGAAAGGTTCAACTCTGTGAGTTGAACACACACATCACAAAGCAGTTTCTGAGAATGCTTCTGTCCAGTTTTTATTGGAAGATATTCCCGCTTCTAACAAAGGCCTGAAAGAGCTCCAAATATCCACTTGTAGATGCTGCAAAAAGACTCTTTCCAAACTGCTCCATGAAAAGGAAGGTTCAACTCTGTGAGTTGAATGCACACATCATAAAGAAGTTTCAAAGAATGCTTCTGTCTAGGTTTTATGTGAAGATATTTCCTTTTCCACCATAGGCCTCAAAGCGCTCCAAATGAACACTTGCAGATTCTACAAAAAGAGTGTTTCAAAACTGCTCTTTCAAAGGAAGTGTTCAACTCTGTGAGTTGGATTCATACTACACAAAGCAGTTTCACAGAACGCTTCTCTTTAGTTTTTATGGGAAGATATTCCCGTTTCCAACGAAGGCCTGAAAGGGCTCCAAATAACCACTTGCAGATTCTGCAGAAACACAGTTTCAAAACTGCTCTATCAAAAGGAAGGCTTATCTCTCCGAGCTGAATGCACACATCATAAAGAGGTTTCTGAGAATGCTTCTGCCTGGTTTATAAGTGAAGATATTTCCTTTTCCACCATAGGCCTCAAAGCGCTCCAAATGAACACTTGCAGATTCTACAAAAAGAGTGTTTCAAAACAGCTCTTTCAAAGGAAGTGTTCAACTCTGTGAGTTGGATTCATACTACACAAAGCAGTTTCACAGAACGCTTCTGTTTAGTTTTTATGGGAAGATATTCCCGTTTCCAACGAAGGCCTGAAAGGGCTCCAAATATCCACTTGCAAATTCTGCAAAAATAGAGTTTCAAAACTGCTCTATCAAAAGGAAGGCTTATCTCTCTGAGTTGAATGCAGACATCATAAAGAGGTTTCTGAGAATGCTTCTGCCTGGTTTATATGTGAAGATATTTCCTTTTCCACCATAGGCCTCAAAGCGCTCCAAATGAACACTTGCAGATTCTACAAAAGGAGTGTTTCATAACTGCTCTAGCAAAGGAAAGGTTCAACTCTGTGAGTTGAACACACACATCACAAAGCAGTTTCTGAGAATGCTTCTGTCCAATTTTTATTGGAAGATATTCCCGCTTCTAACAAAGGCCTGAAAGAGCTCCAAATATCCACTTGCAGATGCTGCAAAAAGACTCTTTCCAAACTGCTCCATGAAAAGGAAGGTTCAACTCTGTGAGATGAATGCACACATCATAAAGAAGTTTCAAAGAATGCTTCTGTCTAGGTTTTATGTGAAGATATTTCCTTTTCCACCATAGGCCTCAAAGCGCTCCAAATGAACACTTGCAGATTCTACAAAAAGAGTGTTTCAAAACTGCTCTTTCAAAAGAAGTGTTCAACTCTGTGAGTTGGATTCATACTTCACAAAGCAGTTTCACAGAACGCTTCTGTTTAGTATTTATGGGAAGATATTCCCGTTTCCAACGAAGGCCTGAAAGGACTCCAAATATCCACTTGCAGATTCTGCAAAAACACAGTTTCAAAACTGCTCTATCAAAAGGAAGGCTTATCTCTCCGAGCTGAATGCACACATCATAAAGAGGTTTCTGAGAATGCTTCTCCCTGGTTTATAAGTGAAGATATTTCCTTTTCCACTATAGGCCTCAAAGCGCTCCAAATGAACACTTGCAGATTCTACAAAAAGAGTGTTTCAAAACAGCTCTTTCAAAGGAAGTGTTCAACTCTGTGAGTTGGATTCATACTACACAAAGCAGTTTCACAGAACGCTTCTCTTTAGTTTTTATGGGAAGATATTCCCGTTTCCAACGAAGGCCTGAAAGGGCTCCAAATATCCACTTGCAGATTCTGCAAAAATAGAGTTTCAAAACTGCTCTGTTAAAAGGAAGGCTTATCTCTCTGAGTTGAATGCAGACATCATAAAGAGGTTTCTGAGAATGCTTCTGCCTGGTTTATATGTGAAGATATTTCCTTTTCCACCATAGGCCTCAAAGCGCTCCAAATGAACACTTGCAGATTCTACAAAAGGAGTGTTTCATAACTACTCTAGCAAAGGAAAGGTTCAACTCTGTGAGTTGAACACACACATCACAAAGCAGTTTCTGAGAATGCTTCTGTCCAGTTTTTATTGGAAGATATTCCCGCTTCTAACAAAGGCCTGAAAGAGCTCCAAATATCCACTTGCAGATGCTGCAAAAAGACTCTTTCCAAACTGCTCCATGAAAAGGAAGGTTCAACTCTGTGAGTTGAATGCACACATCATAAAGAAGTTTCAAAGAATGCTTCTGTCTAGGTTTTATGTGAAGATATTTCCTTTTCCACCATAGGCCTCAAAGCGCTCCAAATGAACACTTGCAGATTCTACAAAAAGAGTGTTTCAAAACTGCTCTTTCAAAAGAAGTGTTCAACTCTGTGAGTTGGATTCATACTTCACAAAGCAGTTTCACAGAACGCTTCTGTTTAGTATTTATGGGAAGATATTCCCGTTTCCAACGAAGGCCTGAAAGGACTCCAAATATCCACTTGCAGATTCTGCAAAAACACAGTTTCAAAACTGCTCTATCAAAAGGAAGGCTTATCTCTCCGAGTTGAATGCACACATCATAAAGAGGTTTCTGAGAATGCTTCTGCCTGGTTTATAAGTGAAGATATTTCCTTTTCCACCATAGGCCTCAAAGCGCTCCAAATGAACACTTGCAGATTCTACAAAAAGAGTGTTTCAAAACAGCTCTTTCAAAGGAAGTGTTCAACTCTGTGAGTTGGATTCATACTACACAAAGCAGTTTCACAGAACGCTTCTGTTTAGTTTTTATGGGAAGATATTCCCGTTTCCAACGAAGGCCTGAAAGGACTCCAAATATCCACTTGCAGATTCTGCAGAAACACAGTTTCAAAACTGCTCTATCAAAAGGAAGGCTTATCTCTCCGAGTTGAATGCACACATCATAAAGAGGTTTCTGAGAATGCTTCTGCCTGGTTTATAAGTGAAGATATTTCCTTTTCCACCATAGGCCTCAAAGCGCTCCAAATGAACACTTGCAGATTCTACAAAAAGAGTGTTTCAAAACAGCTCTTTCAAAGGAAATGTTCAACTCTGTGAGTTGGATTCATACTACACAAAGCAGTTTCACAGAACGCTTCTGTTTAGTTTTTATGGGAAGATATTCCCGTTTCCAACGAAGGCCTGAAAGGGCTCCAAATATCCACTTGCAAATCCTGCAAAAATAGAGTTTCAAAACTGCTCTGTCAAAAGGAAGGCTTATCTCTCTGAGTTGAATGCAGACATCATAAAGAGGTTTCTGAGAATGCTTCTGCCTGGTTTATATGTGAAGATATTTCCTTTTCCACCATAGGCCTCAAGGCGCTCCAAATGAACACTTGCAGATTCTACAAAAAGAGTGTTTCATAACTGCTCTAGCAAAGGAAAGGTTCAACTCTGTGAGTTGAACACACACATCACAAAGCAGTTTCTGAGAATGCTTCTGTCCAGTTTTTATTGGAAGATATTCCCGCTTCTAACAAAGGCCTGAAAGAGCTCCAAATATCCACTTGTAGATGCTGCAAAAAGACTCTTTCCAAACTGCTCCATGAAAAGGAAGGTTCAACTCTGTGAGTTGAATGCACACATCATAAAGAAGTTTCAAAGAATGCTTCTGTCTAGGTTTTATGTGAAGATATTTCCTTTTCCACCATAGGCCTCAAAGCGCTCCAAATGAACACTTGCAGATTCTACAAAAAGAGTGTTTCAAAACTGCTCTTTCAAAGGAAGTGTTCAACTCTGTGAGTTGGATTCATACTACACAAAGCAGTTTCACAGAACGCTTCTCTTTAGTTTTTATGGGAAGATATTCCTGTTTCCAACGAAGGCCTGAAAGGGCTCCAAATATCCACTTGCAGATTCTGCAAAAATAGAGTTTCAAAACTGCTCTGTTAAAAGGAAGGCTTATCTCTCTGAGTTGAATGCAGACATCATAAAGAGGTTTCTGAGAATGCTTCTGCCTGGTTTATATGTGAAGATATTTCCTTTTCCACCATAGGCCTCAAAGCGCTCCAAATGAACACTTGCAGATTCTACAAAAGGAGTGTTTCATAACTGCTCTAGCAAAGGAAAGGTTCAACTCTGTGAGTTGAACACACACATCACAAAGCAGTTTCTGAGAATGCTTCTGTCCAGTTTTTATTGGAAGATATTCCCGCTTCTAACAAAGGCCTGAAAGAGCTCCAAATATCCACTTGCAGATGCTGCAAAAAGACTCTTTCCAAACTGCTCCATGAAAAGGAAGGTTCAACTCTGTGAGTTGAATGCACACATCATAAAGAAGTTTCAAAGAATGCTTCTGTCTAGGTTTTATGTGAAGATATTTCCTTTTCCACCATAGGCCTCAAAGCGCTCCAAATGAACACTTGCAGATTCTACAAAAAGAGTGTTTCAAAACTGCTCTTTCAAAAGAAGTGTTCAACTCTGTGAGTTGGATTCATACTTCACAAAGCAGTTTCACAGAACGCTTCTGTTTAGTATTTATGGGAAGATATTCCCGTTTCCAACGAAGGCCTGAAAGGACTCCAAATATCCACTTGCAGATTCTGCAAAAACACAGTTTCAAAACTGCTCTATCAAAAGGAAGGCTTATCTCTCCGAGTTGAATGCACACATCATAAAGAGGTTTCTGAGAATGCTTCTGCCTGGTTTATAAGTGAAGATATTTCCTTTTCCACCATAGGCCTCAAAGCGCTCCAAATGAACACTTGCAGATTCTACAAAAAGAGTGTTTCATAACTGCTCTAGCAAAGGAAAGGTTCAACTCTGTGAGTTGAACACACACATCACAAAGCAGTTTCTGAGAATGCTTCTGTCCAGTTTTTATTGGAAGATATTCCCGCTTCTAACAAAGGCCTGAAAGAGCTCCAAATATCCACTTGCAGATGCTGCAAAAAGACTCTTTCCAAACTGCTCCATGAAAAGGAAGGTTCAACTCTGTGAGTTGAATGCACACATCATAAAGAAGTTTCAAAGAATGCTTCTGTCTAGATTTTATGTGAAGATATTTCCTTTTCCACCATAGGCCTCAAAGCGCTCCAAATGAACACTTGCAGATTCTACAAAAAGAGTGTTTCAAAACTGCTCTTTCAAAAGAAGTGTTCAACTCTGTGAGTTGGATTCATACTTCACAAAGCAGTTTCACAGAACGCTTCTGTTTAGCTTTTATGGGAAGATATTCCCGTTTCCAACGAAGGCCTGAAAGGGCTCCAAATAACCACTTGCAGATTCTGCAGAAACACAGTTTCAAAACTGCTCTATCAAAAGGAAGGCTTATCTCTCCGAGCTGAATGCACACATCATAAAGAGGTTTCTGAGAATGCTTCTCCCTGGTTTATAAGTGAAGATATTTCCTTTTCCACTATAGGCCTCAAAGCGCTCCAAATGAACACTTGCAGATTCTACAAAAAGAGTGTTTCAAAACAGCTCTTTCAAAGGAAGTGTTCAACTCTGTGAGTTGGATTCATACTACACAAAGCAGTTTCACAGAACGCTTCTCTTTAGTTTTTATGGGAAGATATTCCCGTTTCCAACGAAGGCCTGAAAGGGCTCCAAATATCCACTTGCAGATTCTGCAAAAATAGAGTTTCAAAACTGCTCTGTTAAAAGGAAGGCTTATCTCTCTGAGTTGAATGCAGACATCATAAAGAGGTTTCTGAGAATGCTTCTGCCTGGTTTATATGTGAAGATATTTCCTTTTCCACCATAGGCCTCAAAGCGCTCCAAATGAACACTTGCAGATTCTACAAAAGGAGTGTTTCATAACTGCTCTAGCAAAGGAAAGGTTCAACTCTGTGAGTTGAACACACACATCACAAAGCAGTTTCTGAGAATGCTTCTGTCCAGTTTTTATTGGAAGATATTCCTGCTTCTAACAAAGGCCTGAAAGAGCTCCAAATATCCACTTGCAGATGCTGCAAAAAGACTCTTTCCAAACTGCTCCATGAAAAGGAAGGTTCAACTCTGTGAGTTGAATGCACACATCATAAAGAAGTTTCAAAGAATGCTTCTGTCTAGGTTTTATGTGAAGATATTTCCTTTTCCACCATAGGCCTCAAAGCGCTCCAAATGAACACTTGCAGATTCTACAAAAAGAGTGTTTCAAAACTGCTCTTTCAAAAGAAGTGTTCAACTCTGTGAGTTGGATTCATACTTCACAAAGCAGTTTCACAGAACGCTTCTGTTTAGTTTTTATGGGAAGATATTCCCGTTTCCAACGAAGGCCTGAAAGGGCTCCAAATAACCACTTGCAGATTCTGCAGAAACACAGTTTCAAAACTGCTCTATCAAAAGGAAGGCTTATCTCTCCGAGCTGAATGCACACATCATAAAGAGGTTTCTGAGAATGCTTCTGCCTGGTTTATAAGTGAAGATATTTCCTTTTCCACCATAGGCCTCAAAGCGCTCCAAATGAACACTTGCAGATTCTACAAAAAGAGTGTTTCAAAACAGCTCTTTCAAAGGAAGTGTTCAACTCTGTGAGTTGGATTCATACTACACAAAGCAGTTTCAGAGAACGCTTCTGTTTAGTTTTTATGGGAAGATATTCCCGTTTCCAACGAAGGCCTGAAAGGGCTCCAAATATCCACTTGCAAATTCTGCAAAAATAGAGTTTCAAAACTGCTCTATCAAAAGGAAGGCTTATCTCTCTGAGTTGAATGCAGACATCATAAAGAGGTTTCTGAGAATGCTTCTGCCTGGTTTATATGTGAAGATATTTCCTTTTCCACCATAGGCCTCAAAGCGCTCCAAATGAACACTTGCAGATTCTACAAAAGGAGTGTTTCATAACTGCTCTAGCAAAGGAAAGGTTCAACTCTGTGAGTTGAACACACACATCACAAAGCAGTTTCTGAGAATGCTTCTGTCCAATTTTTATTGGAAGATATTCCCGCTTCTAACAAAGGCCTGAAAGAGCTCCAAATATCCACTTGCAGATGCTGCAAAAAGACTCTTTCCAAACTGCTCCATGAAAAGGAAGGTTCAACTCTGTGAGATGAATGCACACATCATAAAGAAGTTTCAAAGAATGCTTCTGTCTAGGTTTTATGTGAAGATATTTCCTTTTCCACCATAGGCCTCAAAGCGCTCCAAATGAACACTTGCAGATTCTACAAAAAGAGTGTTTCAAAACTGCTCTTTCAAAAGAAGTGTTCAACTCTGTGAGTTGGATTCATACTTCACAAAGCAGTTTCACAGAACGCTTCTGTTTAGTATTTATGGGAAGATATTCCCGTTTCCAACGAAGGCCTGAAAGGACTCCAAATATCCACTTGCAGATTCTGCAAAAACACAGTTTCAAAACTGCTCTATCAAAAGGAAGGCTTATCTCTCCGAGCTGAATGCACACATCATAAAGAGGTTTCTGAGAATGCTTCTCCCTGGTTTATAAGTGAAGATATTTCCTTTTCCACTATAGGCCTCAAAGCGCTCCAAATGAACACTTGCAGATTCTACAAAAAGAGTGTTTCAAAACAGCTCTTTCAAAGGAAGTGTTCAACTCTGTGAGTTGGATTCATACTACACAAAGCAGTTTCACAGAACGCTTCTCTTTAGTTTTTATGGGAAGATATTCCCGTTTCCAACGAAGGCCTGAAAGGGCTCCAAATATCCACTTGCAGATTCTGCAAAAATAGAGTTTCAAAACTGCTCTGTTAAAAGGAAGGCTTATCTCTCTGAGTTGAATGCAGACATCATAAAGAGGTTTCTGAGAATGCTTCTGCCTGGTTTATATGTGAAGATATTTCCTTTTCCACCATAGGCCTCAAAGCGCTCCAAATGAACACTTGCAGATTCTACAAAAGGAGTGTTTCATAACTACTCTAGCAAAGGAAAGGTTCAACTCTGTGAGTTGAACACACACATCACAAAGCAGTTTCTGAGAATGCTTCTGTCCAGTTTTTATTGGAAGATATTCCCGCTTCTAACAAAGGCCTGAAAGAGCTCCAAATATCCACTTGCAGATGCTGCAAAAAGACTCTTTCCAAACTGCTCCATGAAAAGGAAGGTTCAACTCTGTGAGTTGAATGCACACATCATAAAGAAGTTTCAAAGAATGCTTCTGTCTAGGTTTTATGTGAAGATATTTCCTTTTCCACCATAGGCCTCAAAGCGCTCCAAATGAACACTTGCAGATTCTACAAAAAGAGTGTTTCAAAACTGCTCTTTCAAAAGAAGTGTTCAACTCTGTGAGTTGGATTCATACTTCACAAAGCAGTTTCACAGAACGCTTCTGTTTAGTATTTATGGGAAGATATTCCCGTTTCCAACGAAGGCCTGAAAGGACTCCAAATATCCACTTGCAGATTCTGCAAAAACACAATTTCAAAACTGCTCTATCAAAAGGAAGGCTTATCTCTCCGAGTTGAATGCACACATCATAAAGAGGTTTCTGAGAATGCTTCTGCCTGGTTTATAAGTGAAGATATTTCCTTTTCCACCATAGGCCTCAAAGCGCTCCAAATGAACACTTGCAGATTCTACAAAAAGAGTGTTTCAAAACAGCTCTTTCAAAGGAAGTGTTCAACTCTGTGAGTTGGATTCATACTACACAAAGCAGTTTCACAGAACGCTTCTGTTTAGTTTTTATGGGAAGATATTCCCGTTTCCAACGAAGGCCTGAAAGGGCTCCAAATATCCACTTGCAAATTCTGCAAAAATAGAGTTTCAAAACTGCTCTGTCAAAAGGAAGGCTTATCTCTCTGAGTTGAATGCAGACATCATAAAGAGGTTTCTGAGAATGCTTCTGCCTGGTTTATATGTGAAGATATTTCCTTTTCCACCATAGGCCTCAAAGCGCTCCAAATGAACACTTGCAGATTCTACAAAAAGAGTGTTTCATAACTGCTCTAGCAAAGGAAAGGTTCAACTCTGTGAGTTGAACACACACATCACAAAGCAGTTTCTGAGAATGCTTCTGTCCAGTTTTTATTGGAAGATATTCCCGCTTCTAACAAAGGCCTGAAAGAGCTCCAAATATCCACTTGTAGATGCTGCAAAAAGACTCTTTCCAAACTGCTCCATGAAAAGGAAGGTTCAACTCTGTGAGTTGAATGCACACATCATAAAGAAGTTTCAAAGAATGCTTCTGTCTAGGTTTTATGTGAAGATATTTCCTTTTCCACCATAGGCCTCAAAGCGCTCCAAATGAACACTTGCAGATTCTACAAAAAGAGTGTTTCAAAACTGCTCTTTCAAAAGAAGTGTTCAACTCTGTGAGTTGGATTCATACTTCACAAAGCAGTTTCACAGAACGCTTCTGTTTAGTTTTTATGGGAAGATATTCCCGTTTCCAACGAAGGCCTGAAAGGGCTCCAAATAACCACTTGCAGATTCTGCAGAAACACAGTTTCAAAACTGCTCTATCAAAAGGAAGGCTTATCTCTCCGAGCTGAATGCACACATCATAAAGAGGTTTCTGAGAATGCTTCTGCCTGGTTTATAAGTGAAGATATTTCCTTTTCCACCATAGGCCTCAAAGCGCTCCAAATGAACACTTGCAGATTCTACAAAAAGAGTGTTTCAAAACAGCTCTTTCAAAGGAAGTGTTCAACTCTGTGAGTTGGATTCATACTACACAAAGCAGTTTCACAGAACGCTTCTGTTTAGTTTTTATGGGAAGATATTCCCGTTTCCAACGAAGGCCTGAAAGGGCTCCAAATATCCACTTGCAAATTCTGCAAAAATAGAGTTTCAAAACTGCTCTATCAAAAGGAAGGCTTATCTCTCTGAGTTGAATGCAGACATCATAAAGAGGTTTCTGAGAATGCTTCTGCCTGGTTTGTATGTGAAGATATTTCCTTTTCCACCATAGGCCTCAAAGCGCTCCAAATGAACACTTGCAGATTCTACAAAAGGAGTGTTTCATAACTGCTCTAGCAAAGGAAAGGTTCAACTCTGTGAGTTGAACACACACATCACAAAGCAGTTTCTGAGAATGCTTCTGTCCAGTTCTTATTGGAAGATATTCCCGCTTCTAACAAAGGCCTGAAAGAGCTCCAAATATCCACTTGCAGATGCTGCAAAAAGACTCTTTCCAAACTGCTCCATGAAAAGGAAGGTTCAACTCTGTGAGATGAATGCACACATCATAAAGAAGTTTCAAAGAATGCTTCTGTCTAGGTTTTATGTGAAGATATTTCCTTTTCCACCATAGGCCTCAAAGCGCTCCAAATGAACACTTGCAGATTCTACAAAAAGAGTGTTTCAAAACTGCTCTTTCAAAAGAAGTGTTCAACTCTGTGAGTTGGATTCATACTTCACAAAGCAGTTTCACAGAACGCTTCTGTTTAGTATTTATGGGAAGATATTCCCGTTTCCAACGAAGGCCTGAAAGGACTCCAAATATCCACTTGCAGATTCTGCAAAAACACAGTTTCAAAACTGCTCTATCAAAAGGAAGGCTTATCTCTCCGAGCTGAATGCACACATCATAAAGAGGTTTCTGAGAATGCTTCTCCCTGGTTTATAAGTGAAGATATTTCCTTTTCCACTATAGGCCTCAAAGCGCTCCAAATGAACACTTGCAGATTCTACAAAAAGAGTGTTTCAAAACAGCTCTTTCAAAGGAAGTGTTCAACTCTGTGAGTTGGATTCATACTACAGAAAGCAGTTTCACAGAACGCTTCTCTTTAGTTTTTATGGGAAGATATTCCCGTTTCCAACGAAGGCCTGAAAGGGCTCCAAATATCCACTTGCAGATTCTGCAAAAATAGAGTTTCAAAACTGCTCTGTTAAAAGGAAGGCTTATCTCTCTGAGTTGAATGCAGACATCATAAAGAGGTTTCTGAGAATGCTTCTGCCTGGTTTATATGTGAAGATATTTCCTTTTCCACCATAGGCCTCAAAGCGCTCCAAATGAACACTTGCAGATTCTACAAAAGGAGTGTTTCATAACTACTCTAGCAAAGGAAAGGTTCAACTCTGTGAGTTGAACACACACATCACAAAGCAGTTTCTGAGAATGCTTCTGTCCAGTTTTTATTGGAAGATATTCCCGCTTCTAACAAAGGCCTGAAAGAGCTCCAAATATCCACTTGCAGATGCTGCAAAAAGACTCTTTCCAAACTGCTCCATGAAAAGGAAGGTTCAACTCTGTGAGTTGAATGCACACATCATAAAGAAGTTTCAAAGAATGCTTCTGTCTAGGTTTTATGTGAAGATATTTCCTTTTCCACCATAGGCCTCAAAGCGCTCCAAATGAACACTTGCAGATTCTACAAAAAGAGTGTTTCAAAACTGCTCTTTCAAAAGAAGTGTTCAACTCTGTGAGTTGGATTCATACTTCACAAAGCAGTTTCACAGAACGCTTCTGTTTAGTATTTATGGGAAGATATTCCCGTTTCCAACGAAGGCCTGAAAGGACTCCAAATATCCACTTGCAGATTCTGCAAAAACACAGTTTCAAAACTGCTCTATCAAAAGGAAGGCTTATCTCTCCGAGTTGAATGCACACATCATAAAGAGGTTTCTGAGAATGCTTCTGCCTGGTTTATAAGTGAAGATATTTCCTTTTCCACCATAGGCCTCAAAGCGCTCCAAATGAACACTTGCAGATTCTACAAAAAGAGTGTTTCAAAACAGCTCTTTCAAAGGAAGAGTTCAACTCTGTGAGTTGGATTCATACTACACAAAGCAGTTTCACAGAACGCTTCTGTTTAGTTTTTATGGGAAGATATTCCCGTTTCCAACGAAGGCCTGAAAGGACTCCAAATATCCACTTGCAGATTCTGCAGAAACACAGTTTCAAAACTGCTCTATCAAAAGGAAGGCTTATCTCTCCGAGTTGAATGCACACATCATAAAGAGGTTTCTGAGAATGCTTCTGCCTGGTTTATAAGTGAAGATATTTCCTTTTCCACCATAGGCCTCAAAGCGCTCCAAATGAACACTTGCAGATTCTACAAAAAGAGTGTTTCAAAACAGCTCTTTCAAAGGAAGTGTTCAACTCTGTGAGTTGGATTCATACTACACAAAGCAGTTTCACAGAACGCTTCTGTTTAGTTTTTATGGGAAGATATTCCCGTTTCCAACGAAGGCCTGAAAGGGCTCCAAATATCCACTTGCAAATTCTGCAAAAATAGAGTTTCAAAACTGCTCTGTCAAAAGGAAGGCTTATCTCTCTGAGTTGAATGCAGACATCATAAAGAGGTTTCTGAGAATGCTTCTGCCTGGTTTATATGTGAAGATATTTCCTTTTCCACCATAGGCCTCAAGGCGCTCCAAATGAACACTTGCAGATTCTACAAAAAGAGTGTTTCATAACTGCTCTAGCAAAGGAAAGGTTCAACTCTGTGAGTTGAACACACACATCACAAAGCAGTTTCTGAGAATGCTTCTGTCCAGTTTTTATTGGAAGATATTCCCGCTTCTAACAAAGGCCTGAAAGAGCTCCAAATATCCACTTGTAGATGCTGCAAAAAGACTCTTTCCAAACTGCTCCATGAAAAGGAAGGTTCAACTCTGTGAGTTGAATGCACACATCATAAAGAAGTTTCAAAGAATGCTTCTGTCTAGGTTTTATGTGAAGATATTTCCTTTTCCACCATAGGCCTCAAAGCGCTCCAAATGAACACTTGCAGATTCTACAAAAAGAGTGTTTCAAAACTGCTCTTTCAAAGGAAGTGTTCAACTCTGTGAGTTGGATTCATACTACACAAAGCAGTTTCACAGAACGCTTCTCTTTAGTTTTTATGGGAAGATATTCCCGTTTCCAACGAAGGCCTGAAAGGGCTCCAAATAACCACTTGCAGATTCTGCAGAAACACAGTTTCAAAACTGCTCTATCAAAAGGAAGGCTTATCTCTCCGAGCTGAATGCACACATCATAAAGAGGTTTCTGAGAATGCTTCTGCCTGGTTTATAAGTGAAGATATTTCCTTTTCCACCATAGGCCTCAAAGCGCTCCAAATGAACACTTGCAGATTCTACAAAAAGAGTGTTTCAAAACAGCTCTTTCAAAGGAAGTGTTCAACTCTGTGAGTTGGATTCATACTACACAAAGCAGTTTCACAGAACGCTTCTGTTTAGTTTTTATGGGAAGATATTCCCGTTTCCAACGAAGGCCTGAAAGGGCTCCAAATATCCACTTGCAAATTCTGCAAAAATAGAGTTTCAAAACTGCTCTATCAAAAGGAAGGCTTATCTCTCTGAGTTGAATGCAGACATCATAAAGAGGTTTCTGAGAATGCTTCTGCCTGGTTTATATGTGAAGATATTTCCTTTTCCACCATAGGCCTCAAAGCGCTCCAAATGAACACTTGCAGATTCTACAAAAGGAGTGTTTCATAACTGCTCTAGCAAAGGAAAGGTTCAACTCTGTGAGTTGAACACACACATCACAAAGCAGTTTCTGAGAATGCTTCTGTCCAATTTTTATTGGAAGATATTCCCGCTTCTAACAAAGGCCTGAAAGAGCTCCAAATATCCACTTGCAGATGCTGCAAAAAGACTCTTTCCAAACTGCTCCATGAAAAGGAAGGTTCAACTCTGTGAGATGAATGCACACATCATAAAGAAGTTTCAAAGAATGCTTCTGTCTAGGTTTTATGTGAAGATATTTCCTTTTCCACCATAGGCCTCAAAGCGCTCCAAATGAACACTTGCAGATTCTACAAAAAGAGTGTTTCAAAACTGCTCTTTCAAAAGAAGTGTTCAACTCTGTGAGTTGGATTCATACTTCACAAAGCAGTTTCACAGAACGCTTCTGTTTAGCTTTTATGGGAAGATATTCCCGTTTCCAACGAAGGCCTGAAAGGACTCCAAATATCCACTTGCAGATTCTGCAAAAACACAGTTTCAAAACTGCTCTATCAAAAGGAAGGCTTATCTCTCCGAGCTGAATGCACACATCATAAAGAGGTTTCTGAGAATGCTTCTCCCTGGTTTATAAGTGAAGATATTTCCTTTTCCACTATAGGCCTCAAAGCGCTCCAAATGAACACTTGCAGATTCTACAAAAAGAGTGTTTCAAAACAGCTCTTTCAAAGGAAGTGTTCAACTCTGTGAGTTGGATTCATACTACACAAAGCAGTTTCACAGAACGCTTCTCTTTAGTTTTTATGGGAAGATATTCCCGTTTCCAACGAAGGCCTGAAAGGGCTCCAAATATCCACTTGCAGATTCTGCAAAAATAGAGTTTCAAAACTGCTCTGTTAAAAGGAAGGCTTATCTCTCTGAGTTGAATGCAGACATCATAAAGAGGTTTCTGAGAATGCTTCTGCCTGGTTTATATGTGAAGATATTTCCTTTTCCACCATAGGCCTCAAAGCGCTCCAAATGAACACTTGCAGATTCTACAAAAGGAGTGTTTCATAACTACTCTAGCAAAGGAAAGGTTCAACTCTGTGAGTTGAACACACACATCACAAAGCAGTTTCTGAGAATGCTTCTGTCCAGTTTTTATTGGAAGATATTCCCGCTTCTAACAAAGGCCTGAAAGAGCTCCAAATATCCACTTGCAGATGCTGCAAAAAGACTCTTTCCAAACTGCTCCATGAAAAGGAAGGTTCAACTCTGTGAGTTGAATGCACACATCATAAAGAAGTTTCAAAGAATGCTTCTGTCTAGGTTTTATGTGAAGATATTTCCTTTTCCACCATAGGCCTCAAAGCGCTCCAAATGAACACTTGCAGATTCTACAAAAAGAGTGTTTCAAAACTGCTCTTTCAAAAGAAGTGTTCAACTCTGTGAGTTGGATTCATACTTCACAAAGCAGTTTCACAGAACGCTTCTGTTTAGTATTTATGGGAAGATATTCCCGTTTCCAACGAAGGCCTGAAAGGACTCCAAATATCCACTTGCAGATTCTGCAAAAACACAGTTTCAAAACTGCTCTATCAAAAGGAAGGCTTATCTCTCCGAGTTGAATGCACACATCATAAAGAGGTTTCTGAGAATGCTTCTGCCTGGTTTATAAGTGAAGATATTTCCTTTTCCACTATAGGCCTCAAAGCGCTCCAAATGAACACTTGCAGATTCTACAAAAAGAGTGTTTCAAAACAGCTCTTTCAAAGGAAGTGTTCAACTCTGTGAGTTGGATTCATACTACACAAAGCAGTTTCACAGAACGCTTCTGTTTAGTTTTTATGGGAAGATATTCCCGTTTCCAACGAAGGCCTGAAAGGACTCCAAATATCCACTTGCAGATTCTGCAGAAACACAGTTTCAAAACTGCTCTATCAAAAGGAAGGCTTATCTCTCCGAGTTGAATGCACACATCATAAAGAGGTTTCTGAGAATGCTTCTGCCTGGTTTATAAGTGAAGATATTTCCTTTTCCACCATAGGCCTCAAAGCGCTCCAAATGAACACTTGCAGATTCTACAAAAAGAGTGTTTCAAAACAGCTCTTTCAAAGGAAATGTTCAACTCTGTGAGTTGGATTCATACTACACAAAGCAGTTTCACAGAACGCTTCTGTTTAGTTTTTATGGGAAGATATTCCCGTTTCCAACGAAGGCCTGAAAGGGCTCCAAATATCCACTTGCAAATTCTGCAAAAATAGAGTTTCAAAACTGCTCTGTCAAAAGGAAGGCTTATCTCTCTGAGTTGAATGCAGACATCATAAAGAGGTTTCTGAGAATGCTTCTGCCTGGTTTATATGTGAAGATATTTCCTTTTCCACCATAGGCCTCAAGGCGCTCCAAATGAACACTTGCAGATTCTACAAAAAGAGTGTTTCATAACTGCTCTAGCAAAGGAAAGGTTCAACTCTGTGAGTTGAACACACACATCACAAAGCAGTTTCTGAGAATGCTTCTGTCCAGTTTTTATTGGAAGATATTCCCGCTTCTAACAAAGGCCTGAAAGAGCTCCAAATATCCACTTGTAGATGCTGCAAAAAGACTCTTTCCAAACTGCTCCATGAAAAGGAAGGTTCAACTCTGTGAGTTGAATGCACACATCATAAAGAAGTTTCAAAGAATGCTTCTGTCTAGGTTTTATGTGAAGATATTTCCTTTTCCACCATAGGCCTCAAAGCGCTCCAAATGAACACTTGCAGATTCTACAAAAAGAGTGTTTCAAAACTGCTCTTTCAAAGGAAGTGTTCAACTCTGTGAGTTGGATTCATACTACACAAAGCAGTTTCACAGAACGCTTCTCTTTAGTTTTTATGGGAAGATATTCCTGTTTCCAACGAAGGCCTGAAAGGGCTCCAAATATCCACTTGCAGATTCTGCAAAAATAGAGTTTCAAAACTGCTCTGTTAAAAGGAAGGCTTATCTCTCTGAGTTGAATGCAGACATCATAAAGAGGTTTCTGAGAATGCTTCTGCCTGGTTTATATGTGAAGATATTTCCTTTTCCACCATAGGCCTCAAAGCGCTCCAAATGAACACTTGCAGATTCTACAAAAGGAGTGTTTCATAACTGCTCTAGCAAAGGAAAGGTTCAACTCTGTGAGTTGAACACACACATCACAAAGCAGTTTCTGAGAATGCTTCTGTCCAGTTTTTATTGGAAGATATTCCCGCTTCTAACAAAGGCCTGAAAGAGCTCCAAATATCCACTTGCAGATGCTGCAAAAAGACTCTTTCCAAACTGCTCCATGAAAAGGAAGGTTCAACTCTGTGAGTTGAATGCACACATCATAAAGAAGTTTCAAAGAATGCTTCTGTCTAGGTTTTATGTGAAGATATTTCCTTTTCCACCATAGGCCTCAAAGCGCTCCAAATGAACACTTGCAGATTCTACAAAAAGAGTGTTTCAAAACTGCTCTTTCAAAAGAAGTGTTCAACTCTGTGAGTTGGATTCATACTTCACAAAGCAGTTTCACAGAACGCTTCTGTTTAGTATTTATGGGAAGATATTCCCGTTTCCAACGAAGGCCTGAAAGGACTCCAAATATCCACTTGCAGATTCTGCAAAAACACAGTTTCAAAACTGCTCTATCAAAAGGAAGGCTTATCTCTCCGAGTTGAATGCACACATCATAAAGAGGTTTCTGAGAATGCTTCTGCCTGGTTTATAAGTGAAGATATTTCCTTTTCCACCATAGGCCTCAAAGCGCTCCAAATGAACACTTGCAGATTCTACAAAAAGAGTGTTTCAAAACAGCTCTTTCAAAGGAAGTGTTCAACTCTGTGAGTTGGATTCATACTACACAAAGCAGTTTCACAGAACGCTTCTGTTTAGTTTTTATGGGAAGATATTCCCGTTTCCAACGTAGGCCTGAAAGGGCTCCAAATATCCACTTGCAAATTCTGCAAAAATAGAGTTTCAAAACTGCTCTGTCAAAACGAAGGCTTATCTCTCTGAGTTGAATGCAGACATCATAAAGAGGTTTCTGAGAATGCTTCTGCCTGGTTTATATGTGAAGATATTTCCTTTTCCACCATAGGCCTCAAAGCGCTCCAAATGAACACTTGCAGATTCTACAAAAAGAGTGTTTCATAACTGCTCTAGCAAAGGAAAGGTTCAACTCTGTGAGTTGAACACACACATCACAAAGCAGTTTCTGAGAATGCTTCTGTCCAGTTTTTATTGGAAGATATTCCCGCTTCTAACAAAGGCCTGAAAGAGCTCCAAATATCCACTTGCAGATGCTGCAAAAAGACTCTTTCCAAACTGCTCCATGAAAAGGAAGGTTCAACTCTGTGAGTTGAATGCACACATCATAAAGAAGTTTCAAAGAATGCTTCTGTCTAGATTTTATGTGAAGATATTTCCTTTTCCACCATAGGCCTCAAAGCGCTCCAAATGAACACTTGCAGATTCTACAAAAAGAGTGTTTCAAAACTGCTCTTTCAAAAGAAGTGTTCAACTCTGTGAGTTGGATTCATACTTCACAAAGCAGTTTCACAGAACGCTTCTGTTTAGCTTTTACGGGAAGATATTCCCGTTTCCAACGAAGGCCTGAAAGGGCTCCAAATAACCACTTGCAGATTCTGCAGAAACACAGTTTCAAAACTGCTCTATCAAAAGGAAGGCTTATCTCTCCGAGCTGAATGCACACATCATAAAGAGGTTTCTGAGAATGCTTCTCCCTGGTTTATAAGTGAAGATATTTCCTTTTCCACTATAGGCCTCAAAGCGCTCCAAATGAACACTTGCAGATTCTACAAAAAGAGTGTTTCAAAACAGCTCTTTCAAAGGAAGTGTTCAACTCTGTGAGTTGGATTCATACTACACAAAGCAGTTTCACAGAACGCTTCTCTTTAGTTTTTATGGGAAGATATTCCCGTTTCCAACGAAGGCCTGAAAGGGCTCCAAATATCCACTTGCAGATTCTGCAAAAATAGAGTTTCAAAACTGCTCTGTTAAAAGGAAGGCTTATCTCTCTGAGTTGAATGCAGACATCATAAAGAGGTTTCTGAGAATGCTTCTGCCTGGTTTATATGTGAAGATATTTCCTTTTCCACCATAGGCCTCAAAGCGCTCCAAATGAACACTTGCAGATTCTACAAAAGGAGTGTTTCATAACTGCTCTAGCAAAGGAAAGGTTCAACTCTGTGAGTTGAACACACACATCACAAAGCAGTTTCTGAGAATGCTTCTGTCCAGTTTTTATTGGAAGATATTCCTGCTTCTAACAAAGGCCTGAAAGAGCTCCAAATATCCACTTGCAGATGCTGCAAAAAGACTCTTTCCAAACTGCTCCATGAAAAGGAAGGTTCAACTCTGTGAGTTGAATGCACACATCATAAAGAAGTTTCAAAGAATGCTTCTGTCTAGGTTTTATGTGAAGATATTTCCTTTTCCACCATAGGCCTCAAAGCGCTCCAAATGAACACTTGCAGATTCTACAAAAAGAGTGTTTCAAAACTGCTCTTTCAATAGAAGTGTTCAACTCTGTGAGTTGGATTCATACTTCACAAAGCAGTTTCACAGAACGCTTCTGTTTAGTATTTATGGGAAGATATTCCCGTTTCCAACGAAGGCCTGAAAGGACTCCAAATATCCACTTGCAGATTCTGCAAAAACACAGTTTCAAAACTGCTCTATCAAAAGGAAGGCTTATCTCTCCGAGTTGAATGCACACATCATAAAGAGGTTTCTGAGAATGCTTCTGCCTGGTTTATAAGTGAAGATATTTCCTTTTCCACCATAGGCCTCAAAGCGCTCCAAATGAACACTTGCAGATTCTACAAAAAGAGTGTTTCAAAACAGCTCTTTCAAAGGAAGTGTTCAACTCTGTGAGTTGGATTCATACTACACAAAGCAGTTTCACAGAACGCTTCTGTTTAGTTTTTATGGGAAGATATTCCCGTTTCCAACGAAGGCCTGAAAGGGCTCCAAATATCCACTTGCAAATTCTGCAAAAATAGAGTTTCAAAACTGCTCTGTCAAAAGGAAGGCTTATCTCTCTGAGTTGAATGCAGACATCATAAAGAGGTTTCTGAGAATGCTTCTGCCTGGTTTATATGTGAAGATATTTCCTTTTCCACCATAGGCCTCAAAGCGCTCCAAATGAACACTTGCAGATTCTACAAAAAGAGTGTTTCATAACTGCTCTAGCAAAGGAAAGGTTCAACTCTGTGAGTTGAACACACACATCACAAAGCAGTTTCTGAGAATGCTTCTGTCCAGTTTTTATTGGAAGATATTCCCGCTTCTAACAAAGGCCTGAAAGAGCTCCAAATATCCACTTGTAGTTGCTGCAAAAAGACTCTTTCCAAACTGCTCCATGAAAAGGAAGGTTCAACTCTGTGAGTTGAATGCACACATCATAAAGAAGTTTCAAAGAATGCTTCTGTCTAGGTTTTATGTGAAGATATTTCCTTTTCCACCATAGGCCTCAAAGCGCTCCAAATGAACACTTGCAGATTCTACAAAAAGAGTGTTTCAAAACTGCTCTTTCAAAAGAAGTGTTCAACTCTGTGAGGTGGATTCATACTTCACAAAGCAGTTTCACAGAACGCTTCTGTTTAGTTTTTATGGGAAGATATTCCCGTTTCCAACGAAGGCCTGAAAGGGCTCCAAATAACCACTTGCAGATTCTGCAGAAACACAGTTTCAAAACTGCTCTATCAAAAGGAAGGCTTATCTCTCCGAGTTGAATGCACACATCATAAAGAGGTTTCTGAGAATGCTTCTCCCTGGTTTATAAGTGAAGATATTTACTTTTCCACTATAGGCCTCAAAGCGCTCCAAATGAACACTTGCAGATTCTACAAAAAGAGTGTTTCAAAACAGCTCTTTCAAAGGAAGTGTTCAACTCTGTGAGTTGGATTCATACTACACAAAGCAGTTTCACAGAACGCTTCTGTTTAGTTTTTATGGGAAGATATTCCCGTTTCCAACGAAGGCCTGAAAGGGCTCCAAATATCCACTTGCAAATTCTGCAAAAATAGAGTTTCAAAACTGCTCTGTCAAAAGGAAGGCTTATCTCTCTGAGTTGAATGCAGACATCATAAAGAGGTTTCTGAGAATGCTTCTGCCTGGTTTATATGTGAAGATATTTCCTTTTCCACCATAGGCCTCAAAGCGCTCCAAATGAACACTTGCAGATTCTACAAAAGGAGTGTTTCATAACTGCTCTAGCAAAGGAAAGGTTCAACTCTGTGAGTTGAACACACACATCACAAAGCAGTTTCTGAGAATGCTTCTGTCCAGTTTTTATTGGAAGATATTCCCGCTTCTAACAAAGGCCTGAAAGAGCTCCAAATATCCACTTGCAGATGCTGCAAAAAGACTCTTTCCAAACTGCTCCATGAAAAGGAAGGTTCAACTCTGTGAGTTGAATGCACACATCATAAAGAAGTTTCAAAGAATGCTTCTGTCTAGGTTTTATGTGAAGATATTTCCTTTTCCACCATAGGCCTCAAAGCGCTCCAAATGAACACTTGCAGATTCTACAAAAAGAGTGTTTCAAAACTGCTCTTTCAAAAGAAGTGTTCAACTCTGTGAGTTGGATTCATGCTTCACAAAGCAGTTTCACAGAACGCTTCTGTTTAGCTTTTATGGGAAGATATTCCCGTTTCCAACGAAGGCCTGAAAGGGCTCCAAATAACCACTTGCAGATTCTGCAGAAACACAGTTTCAAAACTGCTCTATCAAAAGGAAGGCTTATCTCTCCGAGCTGAATGCACACATCATAAAGAGGTTTCTGAGAATGCTTCTCCCTGGTTTATAAGTGAAGATATTTCCTTTTCCACTATAGGCCTCAAAGCGCTCCAAATGAACACTTGCAGATTCTACAAAAAGAGTGTTTCAAAACAGCTCTTTCAAAGGAAGTGTTCAACTCTGTGAGTTGGATTCATACTACACAAAGCAGTTTCACAGAACGCTTCTCTTTAGTTTTTATGGGAAGATATTCCCGTTTCCAACGAAGGCCTGAAAGGGCTCCAAATATCCACTTGCAGATTCTGCAAAAATAGAGTTTCAAAACTGCTCTGTTAAAAGGAAGGCTTATCTCTCTGAGTTGAATGCAGACATCATAAAGAGGTTTCTGAGAATGCTTCTGCCTGGTTTATATGTGAAGATATTTCCTTTTCCACCATAGGCCTCAAAGCGCTCCAAATGAACACTTGCAGATTCTACAAAAAGAGTGTTTCATAACTGCTCTAGCAAAGGAAAGGTTCAACTCTGTGAGTTGAACACACACATCACAAAGCAGTTTCTGAGAATGCTTCTGTCCAGTTTTTATTGGAAGATATTCCCGCTTCTAACAAAGGCCTGAAAGAGCTCCAAATATCCACTTGTAGATGCTGCAAAAAGACTCTTTCCAAACTGCTCCATGAAAAGGAAGGTTCAACTCTGAGAGTTGAATGCACACATCATAAAGAAGTTTCAAAGAATGCTTCTGTCTAGGTTTTATGTGAAGATATTTCCTTTTCCACCATAGGCCTCAAAGCGCTCCAAATGAACACTTGCAGATTCTACAAAAAGAGTGTTTCAAAACTGCTCTTTCAAAAGAAGTGTTCAACTCTGTGAGTTGGATTCATACTTCACAAAGCAGTTTCACAGAACGCTTCTGTTTAGTTTTTATGGGAAGATATTCCCGTTTCCAACGAAGGCCTGAAAGGGCTCCAAATAACCACTTGCAGATTCTGCAGAAACACAGTTTCAAAACTGCTCTATCAAAAGGAAGGCTTATCTCTCCGAGCTGAATGCACACATCATAAAGAGGTTTCTGAGAATGCTTCTGCCTGGTTTATAAGTGAAGATATTTCCTTTTCCACCATAGGCCTCAAAGCACTCCAAATGAACACTTGCAGATTCTATAAAAAGAGTGTTTCAAAACAGCTCTTTCAAAGGAAGTGTTCAACTCTGTGAGTTGGATTCATACTACACAAAGCAGTTTCACAGAACGCTTCTGTTTAGTTTTTATGGGAAGATATTCCCGTTTCCAACGAAGGCCTGAAAGGGCTCCAAATATCCACTTGCAAATTCTGCAAAAATAGAGTTTCAAAACTGCTCTATCAAAAGGAAGGCTTATCTCTCTGAGTTGAATGCAGACATCATAAAGAGGTTTCTGAGAATGCTTCTGCCTGGTTTATATGTGAAGATATTTCCTTTTCCACCATAGGCCTCAAAGCGCTCCAAATGAACACTTGCAGATTCTACAAAAGGAGTGTTTCATAACTGCTCTAGCAAAGGAAAGGTTCAACTCTGTGAGTTGAACACACACATCACAAAGCAGTTTCTGAGAATGCTTCTGTCCAATTTTTATTGGAAGATATTCCCGCTTCTAACAAAGGCCTGAAAGAGCTCCAAATATCCACTTGCAGATGCTGCAAAAAGACTCTTTCCAAACTGCTCCATGAAAACGAAGGTTCAACTCTGTGAGATGAATGCACACATCATAAAGAAGTTTCAAAGAATGCTTCTGTCTAGGCTTTATGTGAAGATATTTCCTTTTCCACCATAGGCCTCAAAGCGCTCCAAATGAACACTTGCAGATTCTACAAAAAGAGTGTTTCAAAACTGCTCTTTCAAAAGAAGTGTTCAACCCTGTGAGTTGGATTCATACTTCACAAAGCAGTTTCACAGAACGCTTCTGTTTAGTATTTATGGGAAGATATTCCCGTTTCCAACGAAGGCCTGAAAGGACTCCAAATATCCACTTGCAGATTCTGCAAAAACACAGTTTCAAAACTGCTCTATCAAAAGGAAGGCTTATCTCTCCGAGCTGAATGCACACATCATAAAGAGGTTTCTGAGAATGCTTCTCCCTGGTTTATAAGTGAAGATATTTCCTTTTCCACTATAGGCCTCAAAGCGCTCCAAATGAACACTTGCAGATTCTACAAAAAGAGTGTTTCAAAACAGCTCTTTCAAAGGAAGTGTTCAACTCTGTGAGTTGGATTCATACTACACAAAGCAGTTTCACAGAACGCTTCTCTTTAGTTTTTATGGGAAGATATTCCCGTTTCCAACGAAGGCCTGAAAGGGCTCCAAATATCCACTTGCAGATTCTGCAAAAATAGAGTTTCAAAACTGCTCTGTTAAAAGGAAGGCTTATCTCTCTGAGTTGAATGCAGACATCATAAAGAGGTTTCTGAGAATGCTTCTGCCTGGTTTATATGTGAAGATATTTCCTTTTCCACCATAGGCCTCAAAGCGCTCCAAATGAACACTTGCAGATTCTACAAAAGGAGTGTTTCATAACTACTCTAGCAAAGGAAAGGTTCAACTCTGTGAGTTGAACACACACATCACAAAGCAGTTTCTGAGAATGCTTCTGTCCAGTTTTTATTGGAAGATATTCCCGCTTCTAACAAAGGCCTGAAAGAGCTCCAAATATCCACTTGCAGATGCTGCAAAAAGACTCTTTCCAAACTGCTCCATGAAAAGGAAGGTTCAACTCTGTGAGTTGAATGCACACATCATAAAGAAGTTTCAAAGAATGCTTCTGTCTAGGTTTTATGTGAAGATATTTCCTTTTCCACCATAGGCCTCAAAGCGCTCCAAATGAACACTTGCAGATTCTACAAAAAGAGTGTTTCAAAACTGCTCTTTCAAAAGAAGTGTTCAACTCTGTGAGTTGGATTCATACTTCACAAAGCAGTTTCACAGAACGCTTCTGTTTAGTATTTATGGGAAGATATTCCCGTTTCCAACGAAGGCCTGAAAGGACTCCAAATATCCACTTGCAGATTCTGCAAAAACACAGTTTCAAAACTGCTCTATCAAAAGGAAGGCTTATCTCTCCGAGTTGAATGCACACATCATAAAGAGGTTTCTGAGAATGCTTCTGCCTGGTTTATAAGTGAAGATATTTCCTTTTCCACCATAGGCCTCAAAGCGCTCCAAATGAACACTTGCAGATTCTACAAAAAGAGTGTTTCAAAACAGCTCTTTCAAAGGAAGTGTTCAACTCTGTGAGTTGGATTCATACTACACAAAGCAGTTTCACAGAACGCTTCTGTTTAGTTTTTATGGGAAGATATTCCCGTTTCCAACGAAGGCCTGAAAGGGCTCCAAATATCCACTTGCAAATTCTGCAAAAATAGAGTTTCAAAACTGCTCTGTCAAAAGGAAGGCTTATCTCTCTGAGTTGAATGCAGACATCATAAAGAGGTTTCTGAGAATGCTTCTGCCTGGTTTATATGTGAAGATATTTCCTTTTCCACCATAGGCCTCAAAGCGCTCCAAATGAACACTTGCAGATTCTACAAAAGGAGTGTTTCATAACTGCTCTAGCAAAGGAAAGGTTCAACTCTGTGAGTTGAACACACACATCACAAAGCAGTTTCTGAGAATGCTTCTGTCCAGTTTTTATTGGAAGATATTCCCGCTTCTAACAAAGGCCTGAAAGAGCTCCAAATATCCACTTGCAGATGCTGCAAAAAGACTCTTTCCAAACTGCTCCATGAAAAGGAAGGTTCAACTCTGTGAGATGAATGCACACATCATAAAGAAGTTTCAAAGAATGCTTCTGTCTAGGTTTTATGTGAAGATATTTCCTTTTCCACCATAGGCCTCAAAGCGCTCCAAATGAACACTTGCAGATTCTACAAAAAGAGTGTTTCAAAACTGCTCTTTCAAAAGAAGTGTTCAACTCTGTGAGTTGGATTCATACTTCACAAAGCAGTTTCACAGAACGCTTCTGTTTAGTATTTATGGGAAGATATTCCCGTTTCCAACGAAGGCCTGAAAGGACTCCAAATATCCACTTGCAGATTCTGCAAAAACACAGTTTCAAAACTGCTCTATCAAAAGGAAGGCTTATCTCTCCGAGCTGAATGCACACATCATAAAGAGGTTTCTGAGAATGCTTCTCCCTGGTTTATAAGTGAAGATATTTCCTTTTCCACTATAGGCCTCAAAGCGCTCCAAATGAACACTTGCAGATTCTACAAAAAGAGTGTTTCAAAACAGCTCTTTCAAAGGAAGTGTTCAACTCTGTGAGTTGGATTCATACTACACAAAGCAGTTTCACAGAACGCTTCTCTTTAGTTTTTATGGGAAGATATTCCCGTTTCCAACGAAGGCCTGAAAGGGCTCCAAATATCCACTTGCAGATTCTGCAAAAATAGAGTTTCAAAACTGCTCTGTTAGAAGGAAGGCTTATCTCTCTGAGTTGAATGCAGACATCATAAAGAGGTTTCTGAGAATGCTTCTGCCTGGTTTATATGTGAAGATATTTCCTTTTCCACCATAGGCCTCAAAGCGCTCGAAATGAACACTTGCAGATTCTACAAAAGGAGTGTTTCATAACTACTCTAGCAAAGGAAAGGTTCAACTCTGTGAGTTGAACACACACATCACAAAGCAGTTTCTGAGAATGCTTCTGTCCAGTTTTTATTGGAAGATATTCCCGCTTCTAACAAAGGACTGAAAGAGCTCCAAATATCCACTTGCAGATGCTGCAAAAAGACTCTTTCCAAACTGCTCCATGAAAAGGAAGGTTCAACTCTGTGAGTTGAATGCACACATCATAAAGAAGTTTCAAAGAATGCTTCTGTCTAGGTTTTATGTGAAGATATTTCCTTTTCCACCATAGGCCTCAAAGCGCTCCAAATGAACACTTGCAGATTCTACAAAAAGAGTGTTTCAAAACTGCTCTTTCAAAAGAAGTGTTCAACTCTGTGAGTTGGATTCATACTTCACAAAGCAGTTTCACAGAACGCTTCTGTTTAGTATTTATGGGAAGATATTCCCGTTTCCAACGAAGGCCTGAAAGGACTCCAAATATCCACTTGCAGATTCTGCAAAAACACAGTTTCAAAACTGCTCTATCAAAAGGAAGGCTTATCTCTCCGAGTTGAATGCACACATCATAAAGAGGTTTCTGAGAATGCTTCTGCCTGGTTTATAAGTGAAGATATTTCCTTTTCCACCATAGGCCTCAAAGCGCTCCAAATGAACACTTGCAGATTCTACAAAAAGAGTGTTTCAAAACAGCTCTTTCAAAGGAAGTGTTCAACTCTGTGAGTTGGATTCATACTACACAAAGCAGTTTCACAGAACGCTTCTGTTTAGTTTTTATGGGAAGATATTCCCGTTTCCAACGAAGGCCTGAAAGGGCTCCAAATATCCACTTGCAAATTCTGCAAGAATAGAGTTTCAAAACTGCTCTGTCAAAAGGAAGGCTTATCTCTCTGAGTTGAATGCAGACATCATAAAGAGGTTTCTGAGAATGCTTCTGCCTGGTTTATATGTGAAGATATTTCCTTTTCCACCATAGGCCTCAAAGCGCTCCAAATGAACACTTGCAGATTCTACAAAAAGAGTGTTTCATAACTGCTTTAGCA
The DNA here is from genome assembly GCF_028885625.2 of Pongo pygmaeus. Taxonomy (NCBI): domain Eukaryota; kingdom Metazoa; phylum Chordata; class Mammalia; order Primates; family Hominidae; genus Pongo; species Pongo pygmaeus. The sequence goes on from NC_085930.1 coordinate 26,762,043, forward strand.
AAGGAAAGGTTCAACACTGTGAGTTGAACACACACATCACAAAGCAGTTTCTGAGAATGCTTCTGTCCAGTTTTTATTGGAAGATATTCCCGCTTCTAACAAAGGCCTGAAAGAGCTCCAAATATCCACTTGTAGATGCTGCAAAAAGACTCTTTCCAAACTGCTCCATGAAAAGGAAGGTTCAACTCTGTGAGTTGAATGCACACATCTTAAAAAGTTTCAAAGAATGCTTCTGTCTAGGTTTTATGTGAAGATATTTCCTTTTCCACCATAGGCCTCAAAGCGCTCCAAATGAACACTTGCAGATTCTACAAAAAGAGTGTTTCAAAACTGCTCTTTCAAAAGAAGTGTTCAACTCTGTGAGTTGGATTCATACTTCACAAAGCAGTTTCACAGAACGCTTCTGTTTAGTTTTTATGGGAAGATATTCCCGTTTCCAACGAAGGCCTGAAAGGGCTCCAAATAACCACTTGCAGATTCTGCAGAAACACAGTTTCAAAACTGCTCTATCAAAAGGAAGGCTTATCTCTCCGAGCTGAATGCACACATCATAAAGAGGTTTCTGAGAATGCTTCTCCCTGGTTTATAAGTGAAGATATTTCCTTTTCCACTATAGGCCTCAAAGCGCTCCAAATGAACACTTGCAGATTCTACAAAAAGAGTGTTTCAAAACTGCTCTTTCAAAAGAAGTGTTCAACTCTGCGAGTTGGATTCATACTACACAAAGCAGTTTCACAGAACGCTTCTCTTTATTATTTATGGGAAGATATTCCCGTTTCCAACGAAGGCCTGAAAGGACTCCAAATATCCACTTGCAGATTCTGCAGAAACACAGTTTCAAAACTGCTCTATCAAAAGGAAGGCTTATCTCTCCTAGTTGAATGCACACATCATAAAGAGGTTTCTGAGAATGCTTCTGCCTGGTTTATAAGTGAAGATATTTCCTTTTCCACCATAGGCCTCAAAGCGCTCCAAATGAACACTTGCAGATTCTACAAAAAGAGTGTTTCAAAACAGCTCTTTCAAAGGAAGTGTTCAACTCTGTGAGTTGGATTCATACTACACAAAGCAGTTTCACAGAACGCTTCTGTTTAGTTTTTATGGGAAGATATTCCCGTTTCCAACGAAGGCCTGAAAGGGCTCCAAATATCCACTTGCAAATTCTGCAAAAATAGAGTTTCAAAACTGCTCTGTCAAAAGGAAGGCTTATCTCTCTGAGTTGAATGCAGACATCATAAAGAGGTTTCTGAGAATGCTTCTGCCTGGTTTATATGTGAAGATATTTCCTTTTCCACCATAGGCCTCAAAGCGCTCCAAATGAACACTTGCAGATTCTACAAAAGGAGTGTTTCATAACTGCTCTAGCAAAGGAAAGGTTCAACTCTGTGAGTTGAACACACACATCACAAAGCAGTTTCTGAGAATGCTTCTGTCCAGTTTTTATTGGAAGATATTCCCGCTTCTAACAAAGGCCTGAAAGAGCTCCAAATATCCACTTGCAGATGCTGCAAAAAGACTCTTTCCAAACTGCTCCATGAAAAGGAAGGTTCAACTCTGTGAGTTGAATGCACACATCATAAAGAAGTTTCAAAGAATGCTTCTGTCTAGGTTTTATGTGAAGATATTTCCTTTTCCACCATAGGCCTCAAAGCGCTCCAAATGAACACTTGCAGATTCTACAAAAAGAGTGTTTCAAAACTGCTCTTTCAAAAGAAGTGTTCAACTCTGTGAGTTGGATTCATACTTCACAAAGCAGTTTCACAGAACGCTTCTGTTTAGCTTTTATGGGAAGATATTCCCGTTTCCAACGAAGGCCTGAAAGGGCTCCAAATAACCACTTGCAGATTCTGCAGAAACACAGTTTCAAAACTGCTCTATCAAAAGGAAGGCTTATCTCTCCGAGCTGAATGCACACATCATAAAGAGGTTTCTGAGAATGCTTCTCCCTGGTTTATAAGTGAAGATATTTCCTTTTCCACTATAGGCCTCAAAGCGCTCCAAATGAACACTTGCAGATTCTACAAAAAGAGTGTTTCAAAACAGCTCTTTCAAAGGAAGTGTTCAACTCTGTGAGTTGGATTCATACTACACAAAGCAGTTTCACAGAACGCTTCTCTTTAGTTTTTATGGGAAGATATTCCCGTTTCCAACGAAGGCCTGAAAGGGCTCCAAATATCCACTTGCAGATTCTGCAAAAATAGAGTTTCAAAACTGCTCTGTTAAAAGGAAGGCTTATCTCTCTGAGTTGAATGCAGACATCATAAAGAGGTTTCTGAGAATGCTTCTGCCTGGTTTATATGTGAAGATATTTCCTTTTCCACCATAGGCCTCAAAGCGCTCCAAATGAACACTTGCAGATTCTACAAAAAGAGTGTTTCATAACTGCTCTAGCAAAGGAAAGGTTCAACTCTGTGAGTTGAACACACACATCACAAAGCAGTTTCTGAGAATGCTTCTGTCCAGTTTTTATTGGAAGATATTCCCACTTCTAACAAAGGCCTGAAAGAGCTCCAAATATCCACTTGTAGATGCTGCAAAAAGACTCTTTCCAAACTGCTCCATGAAAAGGAAGGTTCAACTCTGAGAGTTGAATGCACACATCATAAAGAAGTTTCAAAGAATGCTTCTGTCTAGGTTTTATGTGAAGATATTTCCTTTTCCACCATAGGCCTCAAAGCGCTCCAAATGAACACTTGCAGATTCTACAAAAAGAGTGTTTCAAAACTGCTCTTTCAAAAGAAGTGTTCAACTCTGTGAGTTGGATTCATACTTCACAAAGCAGTTTCACAGAACGCTTCTGTTTAGTTTTTATGGGAAGATATTCCCGTTTCCAACGAAGGCCTGAAAGGGCTCCAAATAACCACTTGCAGATTCTGCAGAAACACAGTTTCAAAACTGCTCTATCAAAAGGAAGGCTTATCTCTCCGAGCTGAATGCACACATCATAAAGAGGTTTCTGAGAATGCTTCTGCCTGGTTTATAAGTGAAGATATTTCCTTTTCCACCATAGGCCTCAAAGCGCTCCAAATGAACACTTGCAGATTCTATAAAAAGAGTGTTTCAAAACAGCTCTTTCAAAGGAAGTGTTCAACTCTGTGAGTTGGATTCATACTACACAAAGCAGTTTCACAGAACGCTTCTGTTTAGTTTTTATGGGAAGATATTCCCGTTTCCAACGAAGGCCTGAAAGGGCTCCAAATATCCACTTGCAAATTCTGCAAAAATAGAGTTTCAAAACTGCTCTATCAAAAGGAAGGCTTATCTCTCTGAGTTGAATGCAGACATCATAAAGAGGTTTCTGAGAATGCTTCTGCCTGGTTTATATGTGAAGATATTTCCTTTTCCACCATAGGCCTCAAAGCGCTCCAAATGAACACTTGCAGATTCTACAAAAGGAGTGTTTCATAACTGCTCTAGCAAAGGAAAGGTTCAACTCTGTGAGTTGAACACACACATCACAAAGCAGTTTCTGAGAATGCTTCTGTCCAATTTTTATTCGAAGATATTCCCGCTTCTAACAAAGGCCTGAAAGAGCTCCAAATATCCACTTGCAGATGCTGCAAAAAGACTCTTTCCAAACTGCTCCATGAAAACGAAGGTTCAACTCTGTGAGATGAATGCACACATCATAAAGAAGTTTCAAAGAATGCTTCTGTCTAGGCTTTATGTGAAGATATTTCCTTTTCCACCATAGGCCTCAAAGCGCTCCAAATGAACACTTGCAGATTCTACAAAAAGAGTGTTTCAAAACTGCTCTTTCAAAAGAAGTGTTCAACTCTGTGAGTTGGATTCATACTTCACAAAGCAGTTTCACAGAACGCTTCTGTTTAGTATTTATGGGAAGATATTCCCGTTTCCAACGAAGGCCTGAAAGGACTCCAAATATCCACTTGCAGATTCTGCAAAAACACAGTTTCAAAACTGCTCTATCAAAAGGAAGGCTTATCTCTCCGAGCTGAATGCACACATCATAAAGAGGTTTCTGAGAATGCTTCTCCCTGGTTTATAAGTGAAGATATTTCCTTTTCCACTATAGGCCTCAAAGCGCTCCAAATGAACACTTGCAGATTCTACAAAAAGAGTGTTTCAAAACAGCTCTTTCAAAGGAAGTGTTCAACTCTGTGAGTTGGATTCATACTACACAAAGCAGTTTCACAGAACGCTTCTCTTTAGTTTTTATGGGAAGATATTCCCGTTTCCAACGAAGGCCTGAAAGGGCTCCAAATATCCACTTGCAGATTCTGCAAAAATAGAGTTTCAAAACTGCTCTGTTAAAAGGAAGGCTTATCTCTCTGAGTTGAATGCAGACATCATAAAGAGGTTTCTGAGAATGCTTCTGCCTGGTTTATATGTGAAGATATTTCCTTTTCCACCATAGGCCTCAAAGCGCTCCAAATGAACACTTGCAGATTCTACAAAAGGAGTGTTTCATAACTACTCTAGCAAAGGAAAGGTTCAACTCTGTGAGTTGAACACACACATCACAAAGCAGTTTCTGAGAATGCTTCTGTCCAGTTTTTATTGGAAGATATTCCCGCTTCTAACAAAGGCCTGAAAGAGCTCCAAATATCCACTTGCAGATGCTGCAAAAAGACTCTTTCCAAACTGCTCCATGAAAAGGAAGGTTCAACTCTGTGAGTTGAATGCACACATCATAAAGAAGTTTCAAAGAATGCTTCTGTCTAGGTTTTATGTGAAGATATTTCCTTTTCCACCATAGGCCTCAAAGCGCTCCAAATGAACACTTGCAGATTCTACAAAAAGAGTGTTTCAAAACTGCTCTTTCAAAAGAAGTGTTCAACTCTGTGAGTTGGATTCATACTTCACAAAGCAGTTTCACAGAACGCTTCTGTTTAGTATTTATGGGAAGATATTCCCGTTTCCAACGAAGGCCTGAAAGGACTCCAAATATCCACTTGCAGATTCTGCAAAAACACAGTTTCAAAACTGCTCTATCAAAAGGAAGGCTTATCTCTCCGAGTTGAATGCACACATCATAAAGAGGTTTCTGAGAATGCTTCTGCCTGGTTTATAAGTGAAGATATTTCCTTTTCCACCATAGGCCTCAAAGCGCTCCAAATGAACACTTGCAGATTCTACAAAAAGAGTGTTTCAAAACAGCTCTTTCAAAGGAAGTGTTCAACTCTGTGAGTTGGATTCATACTACACAAAGCAGTTTCACAGAACGCTTCTGTTTAGTTTTTATGGGAAGATATTCCCGTTTCCAACGAAGGCCTGAAAGGGCTCCAAATATCCACTTGCAAATTCTGCAAAAATAGAGTTTCAAAACTGCTCTGTCAAAAGGAAGGCTTATCTCTCTGAGTTGAATGCAGACATCATAAAGAGGTTTCTGAGAATGCTTCTGCCTGGTTTATATGTGAAGATATTTCCTTTTCCACCATAGGCCTCAAAGCGCTCCAAATGAACACTTGCAGATTCTACAAAAGGAGTGTTTCATAACTGCTCTAGCAAAGGAAAGGTTCAACTCTGTGAGTTGAACACACACATCACAAAGCAGTTTCTGAGAATGCTTCTGTCCAGTTTTTATTGGAAGATATTCCCGCTTCTAACAAAGGCCTGAAAGAGCTCCAAATATCCACTTGCAGATGCTGCAAAAAGACTCTTTCCAAACTGCTCCATGAAAAGGAAGGTTCAACTCTGTGAGATGAATGCACACATCATAAAGAAGTTTCAAAGAATGCTTCTGTCTAGGTTTTATGTGAAGATATTTCCTTTTCCACCATAGGCCTCAAAGCGCTCCAAATGAACACTTGCAGATTCTACAAAAAGAGTGTTTCAAAACTGCTCTTTCAAAAGAAGTGTTCAACTCTGTGAGTTGGATTCATACTTCACAAAGCAGTTTCACAGAACGCTTCTGTTTAGTATTTATGGGAAGATATTCCCGTTTCCAACGAAGGCCTGAAAGGACTCCAAATATCCACTTGCAGATTCTGCAAAAACACAGTTTCAAAACTGCTCTATCAAAAGGAAGGCTTATCTCTCCGAGCTGAATGCACACATCATAAAGAGGTTTCTGAGAATGCTTCTCCCTGGTTTATAAGTGAAGATATTTCCTTTTCCACTATAGGCCTCAAAGCGCTCCAAATGAACACTTGCAGATTCTACAAAAAGAGTGTTTCAAAACAGCTCTTTCAAAGGAAGTGTTCAACTCTGTGAGTTGGATTCATACTACACAAAGCAGTTTCACAGAACGCTTCTCTTTAGTTTTTATGGGAAGATATTCCCGTTTCCAACGAAGGCCTGAAAGGGCTCCAAATATCCACTTGCAGATTCTGCAAAAATAGAGTTTCAAAACTGCTCTGTTAGAAGGAAGGCTTATCTCTCTGAGTTGAATGCAGACATCATAAAGAGGTTTCTGAGAATGCTTCTGCCTGGTTTATATGTGAAGATATTTCCTTTTCCACCATAGGCCTCAAAGCGCTCCAAATGAACACTTGCAGATTCTACAAAAGGAGTGTTTCATAACTACTCTAGCAAAGGAAAGGTTCAACTCTGTGAGTTGAACACACACATCACAAAGCAGTTTCTGAGAATGCTTCTGTCCAGTTTTTATTGGAAGATATTCCCGCTTCTAACAAAGGCCTGAAAGAGCTCCAAATATCCACTTGCAGATGCTGCAAAAAGACTCTTTCCAAACTGCTCCATGAAAAGGAAGGTTCAACTCTGTGAGTTGAATGCACACATCATAAAGAAGTTTCAAAGAATGCTTCTGTCTAGGTTTTATGTGAAGATATTTCCTTTTCCACCATAGGCCTCAAAGCGCTCCAAATGAACACTTGCAGATTCTACAAAAAGAGTGTTTCAAAACTGCTCTTTCAAAAGAAGTGTTCAACTCTGTGAGTTGGATTCATACTTCACAAAGCAGTTTCACAGAACGCTTCTGTTTAGTATTTATGGGAAGATATTCCCGTTTCCAACGAAGGCCTGAAAGGACTCCAAATATCCACTTGCAGATTCTGCAAAAACACAGTTTCAAAACTGCTCTATCAAAAGGAAGGCTTATCTCTCCGAGTTGAATGCACACATCATAAAGAGGTTTCTGAGAATGCTTCTGCCTGGTTTATAAGTGAAGATATTTCCTTTTCCACCATAGGCCTCAAAGCGCTCCAAATGAACACTTGCAGATTCTACAAAAAGAGTGTTTCAAAACAGCTCTTTCAAAGGAAGTGTTCAACTCTGTGAGTTGGATTCATACTACACAAAGCAGTTTCACAGAACGCTTCTGTTTAGTTTTTATGGGAAGATATTCCCGTTTCCAACGAAGGCCTGAAAGGGCTCCAAATATCCACTTGCAAATTCTGCAAAAATAGAGTTTCAAAACTGCTCTGTCAAAAGGAAGGCTTATCTCTCTGAGTTGAATGCAGACATCATAAAGAGGTTTCTGAGAATGCTTCTGCCTGGTTTATATGTGAAGATATTTCCTTTTCCACCATAGGCCTCAAAGCGCTCCAAATGAACACTTGCAGATTCTACAAAAAGAGTGTTTCATAACTGCTTTAGCAAAGGAAAGGTTCAACACTGTGAGTTGAACACACACATCACAAAGCAGTTTCTGAGAATGCTTCTGTCCAGTTTTTATTGGAAGATATTCCCGCTTCTAACAAAGGCCTGAAAGAGCTCCAAATATCCACTTGTAGATGCTGCAAAAAGACTCTTTCCAAACTGCTCCATGAAAAGGAAGGTTCAACTCTGTGAGTTGAATGCACACATCTTAAAAAGTTTCAAAGAATGCTTCTGTCTAGGTTTTATGTGAAGATATTTCCTTTTCCACCATAGGCCTCAAAGCGCTCCAAATGAACACTTGCAGATTCTACAAAAAGAGTGTTTCAAAACTGCTCTTTCAAAAGAAGTGTTCAACTCTGTGAGTTGGATTCATACTTCACAAAGCAGTTTCACAGAACGCTTCTGTTTAGTTTTTATGGGAAGATATTCCCGTTTCCAACGAAGGCCTGAAAGGGCTCCAAATAACCACTTGCAGATTCTGCAGAAACACAGTTTCAAAACTGCTCTATCAAAAGGAAGGCTTATCTCTCCGAGCTGAATGCACACATCATAAAGAGGTTTCTGAGAATGCTTCTGCCTGGTTTATATGTGAAGATATTTCCTTTTCCACCATAGGCCTCAAGGCGCTCCAAATGAACACTTGCAGATTCTACAAAAAGAGTGTTTCATAACTGCTCTAGCAAAGGAAAGGTTCAACTCTGTGAGTTGAACACACACATCACAAAGCAGTTTCTGAGAATGCTTCTGTCCAGTTTTTATTGGAAGACATTCCCGCTTCTAACAAAGGCCTGAAAGAGCTCCAAATATCCACTTGTAGATGCTGCAAAAAGACTCTTTCCAAACTGCTCCATGAAAAGGAAGGTTCAACTCTGTGAGTTGAATGCACACATCATAAAGAAGTTTCAAAGAATGCTTCTGTCTAGGTTTTATGTGAAGATATTTCCTTTTCCACCATAGGCCTCAAAGCCCTCCAAATGAACACTTGCAGATTCTACAAAAAGAGTGTTTCAAAACTGCTCTTTCAAAGGAAGTGTTCAACTCTGGGAGTTGGATTCATACTACACAAAGCAGTTTCACAGAACGCTTCTCTTTAGTTTTTATGGGAAGATATTCCCGTTTCCAACGAAGGCCTGAAAGGGCTCCAAATAACCACTTGCAGATTCTGCAGAAACACAGTTTCAAAACTGCTCTATCAAAAGGAAGGCTTATCTCTCCGAGCTGAATGCACACATCATAAAGAGGTTTCTGAGAATGCTTCTGCCTGGTTTATAAGTGAAGATATTTCCTTTTCCACCATAGGCCTCAAAGCGCTCCAAATGAACACTTGCAGATTCTACAAAAAGAGTGTTTCAAAACAGCTCTTTCAAAGGAAGTGTTCAACTCTGTGAGTTGGATTCATACTACACAAAGCAGTTTCACAGAACGCTTCTGTTTAGTTTTTATGGGAAGATATTCCCGTTTCCAACGAAGGCCTGAAAGGGCTCCAAATATCCACTTGCAAATTCTGCAAAAATAGAGTTTCAAAACTGCTCTATCAAAAGGAAGGCTTATCTCTCTGAGTTGAATGCAGACATCATAAAGAGGTTTCTGAGAATGCTTCTGCCTGGTTTATATGTGAAGATATTTCCTTTTCCACCATAGGCCTCAAAGCGCTCCAAATGAACACTTGCAGATTCTACAAAAGGAGTGTTTCATAACTGCTCTAGCAAAGGAAAGGTTCAACTCTGTGAGTTGAACACACACATCACAAAGCAGTTTCTGAGAATGCTTCTGTCCAATTTTTATTGGAAGATATTCCCGCTTCTAACAAAGGCCTGAAAGAGCTCCAAATATCCACTTGCAGATGCTGCAAAAAGACTCTTTCCAAACTGCTCCATGAAAAGGAAGGTTCAACTCTGTGAGATGAATGCACACATCATAAAGAAGTTTCAAAGAATGCTTCTGTCTAGGCTTTATGTGAAGATATTTCCTTTTCCACCATAGGCCTCAAAGCGCTCCAAATGAACACTTGCAGATTCTACAAAAAGAGTGTTTCAAAACTGCTCTTTCAAAAGAAGTGTTCAACTCTGTGAGTTGGATTCATACTTCACAAAGCAGTTTCACAGAACGCTTCTGTTTAGTATTTATGGGAAGATATTCCCGTTTCCAACGAAGGCCTGAAAGGACTCCAAATATCCACTTGCAGATTCTGCAAAAACACAGTTTCAAAACCGCTCTATCAAAAGGAAGGCTTATCTCTCCGAGCTGAATGCACACATCATAAAGAGGTCTCTGAGAATGCTTCTCCCTGGTTTATAAGTGAAGATATTTCCTTTTCCACTATAGGCCTCAAAGCGCTCCAAATGAACACTTGCAGATTCTACAAAAAGAGTGTTTCAAAACAGCTCTTTCAAAGGAAGAGTTCAACTCTGTGAGTTGGATTCATACTACACAAAGCAGTTTCACAGAACGCTTCTCTTTAGTTTTTATGGGAAGATATTCCCGTTTCCAACGAAGGCCTGAAAGGGCTCCAAATATCCACTTGCAGATTCTGCAAAAATAGAGTTTCAAAACTGCTCTGTTAAAAGGAAGGCTTATCTCTCTGAGTTGAATGCAGACATCATAAAGAGGTTTCTGAGAATGCTTCTGCCTGGTTTATATGTGAAGATATTTCCTTTTCCACCATAGGCCTCAAAGCGCTCCAAATGAACACTTGCAGATTCTACAAAAAGAGTGTTTCATAACTGCTCTAGCAAAGGAAAGGTTCAACTCTGTGAGTTGAACACACACATCACAAAGCAGTTTCTGAGAATGCTTCTGTCCAGTTTTTATTGGAAGATATTCCCGCTTCTAACAAAGGCCTGAAAGAGCTCCAAATATCCACTTGTAGATGCTGCAAAAAGACTCTTTCCAAACTGCTCCATGAAAAGGAAGGTTCAACTCTGAGAGTTGAATGCACACATCATAAAGAAGTTTCAAAGAATGCTTCTGTCTAGGTTTTATGTGAAGATATTTCCTTTTCCACCATAGGCCTCAAAGCGCTCCAAATGAACACTTGCAGATTCTACAAAAAGAGTGTTTCAAAACTGCTCTTTCAAAAGAAGTGTTCAACTCTGTGAGTTGGATTCATACTTCACAAAGCAGTTTCACAGAACGCTTCTGTTTAGTTTTTATGGGAAGATATTCCCGTTTCCAACGAAGGCCTGAAAGGGCTCCAAATAACCACTTGCAGATTCTGCAGAAACACAGTTTCAAAACTGCTCTATCAAAAGGAAGGCTTATCTCTCCGAGCTGAATGCACACATCATAAAGAGGTTTCTGAGAATGCTTCTGCCTGGTTTATAAGTGAAGATATTTCCTTTTCCACCATAGGCCTCAAAGCGCTCCAAATGAACACTTGCAGATTCTATAAAAAGAGTGTTTCAAAACAGCTCTTTCAAAGGAAGTGTTCAACTCTGTGAGTTGGATTCATACTACACAAAGCAGTTTCACAGAACGCTTCTGTTTAGTTTTTATGGGAAGATATTCCCGTTTCCAACGAAGGCCTGAAAGGGCTCCAAATATCCACTTGCAAATTCTGCAAAAATAGAGTTTCAAAACTGCTCTATCAAAAGGAAGGCTTATCTCTCTGAGTTGAATGCAGACATCATAAAGAGGTTTCTGAGAATGCTTCTGCCTGGTTTATATGTGAAGATATTTCCTTTTCCACCATAGGCCTCAAAGCGCTCCAAATGAACACTTGCAGATTCTACAAAAGGAGTGTTTCATAACTGCTCTAGCAAAGGAAAGGTTCAACTCTGTGAGTTGAACACACACATCACAAAGCAGTTTCTGAGAATGCTTCTGTCCAATTTTTATTGGAAGATATTCCCGCTTCTAACAAAGGCCTGAAAGAGCTCCAAATATCCACTTGCAGATGCTGCAAAAAGACTTTTTCCAAACTGCTCCATGAAAAGGAAGGTTCAACTCTGTGAGATGAATGCACACATCATAAAGAAGTTTCAAAGAATGCTTCTGTCTAGGCTTTATGTGAAGATATTTCCTTTTCCACCATAGGCCTCAAAGCGCTCCAAATGAACACTTGCAGATTCTACAAAAAGAGTGTTTCAAAACTGCTCTTTCAAAAGAAGTGTTCAACTCTGTGAGTTGGATTCATACTTCACAAAGCAGTTTCACAGAACGCTTCTGTTTAGTATTTATGGGAAGATATTCCCGTTTCCAACGAAGGCCTGAAAGGACTCCAAATATCCACTTGCAGATTCTGCAAAAACACAGTTTCAAAACTGCTCTATCAAAAGGAAGGCTTATCTCTCCGAGCTGAATGCACACATCATAAAGAGGTCTCTGAGAATGCTTCTCCCTGGTTTATAAGTGAAGATATTTCCTTTTCCACTATAGGCCTCAAAGCGCTCCAAATGAACACTTGCAGATTCTACAAAAAGAGTGTTTCAAAACAGCTCTTTCAAAGGAAGTGTTCAACTCTGTGAGTTGGATTCATACTACACAAAGCAGTTTCACAGAACGCTTCTCTTTAGTTTTTATGGGAAGATATTCCCGTTTCCAACGAAGGCCTGAAAGGGCTCCAAATATCCACTTGCAGATTCTGCAAAAATAGAGTTTCAAAACTGCTCTGTTAAAAGGAAGGCTTATCTCTCTGAGTTGAATGCAGACATCATAAAGAGGTTTCTGAGAATGCTTCTGCCTGGTTTATATGTGAAGATATTTCCTTTTCCACCATAGGCCTCAAAGCGCTCCAAATGAACACTTGCAGATTCTACAAAAAGAGTGTTTCATAACTGCTCTAGCAAAGGAAAGGTTCAACTCTGTGAGTTGAACACACACATCACAAAGCAGTTTCTGAGAATGCTTCTGTCCAGTTTTTATTGGAAGATATTCCCGCTTCTAACAAAGGCCTGAAAGAGCTCCAAATATCCACTTGTAGTTGCTGCAAAAAGACTCTTTCCAAACTGCTCCATGAAAAGGAAGGTTCAACTCTGTGAGTTGAATGCACACATCATAAAGAAGTTTCAAAGAATGCTTCTGTCTAGGTTTTATGTGAAGATATTTCCTTTTCCACCATAGGCCTCAAAGCGCTCCAAATGAACACTTGCAGATTCTACAAAAAGAGTGTTTCAAAACTGCTCTTTCAAAAGAAGTGTTCAACTCTGTGAGGTGGATTCATACTTCACAAAGCAGTTTCACAGAACGCTTCTGTTTAGTTTTTATGGGAAGATATTCCCGTTTCCAACGAAGGCCTGAAAGGGCTCCAAATAACCACTTGCAGATTCTGCAGAAACACAGTTTCAAAACTGCTCTATCAAAAGGAAGGCTTATCTCTCCGAGTTGAATGCACACATCATAAAGAGGTTTCTGAGAATGCTTCTCCCTGGTTTATAAGTGAAGATATTTACTTTTCCACTATAGGCCTCAAAGCGCTCCAAATGAACACTTGCAGATTCTACAAAAAGAGTGTTTCAAAACAGCTCTTTCAAAGGAAGTGTTCAACTCTGTGAGTTGGATTCATACTACACAAAGCAGTTTCACAGAACGCTTCTGTTTAGTTTTTATGGGAAGATATTCCCGTTTCCAACGAAGGCCTGAAAGGGCTCCAAATATCCACTTGCAAATTCTGCAAAAATAGAGTTTCAAAACTGCTCTGTCAAAAGGAAGGCTTATCTCTCTGAGTTGAATGCAGACATCATAAAGAGGTTTCTGAGAATGCTTCTGCCTGGTTTATATGTGAAGATATTTCCTTTTCCACCATAGGCCTCAAAGCGCTCCAAATGAACACTTGCAGATTCTACAAAAGGAGTGTTTCATAACTGCTCTAGCAAAGGAAAGGTTCAACTCTGTGAGTTGAACACACACATCACAAAGCAGTTTCTGAGAATGCTTCTGTCCAGTTTTTATTGGAAGATATTCCCGCTTCTAACAAAGGCCTGAAAGAGCTCCAAATATCCACTTGCAGATGCTGCAAAAAGACTCTTTCCAAACTGCTCCATGAAAAGGAAGGTTCAACTCTGTGAGTTGAATGCACACATCATAAAGAAGTTTCAAAGAATGCTTCTGTCTAGGTTTTATGTGAAGATATTTCCTTTTCCACCATAGGCCTCAAAGCGCTCCAAATGAACACTTGCAGATTCTACAAAAAGAGTGTTTCAAAACTGCTCTTTCAAAAGAAGTGTTCAACTCTGTGAGTTGGATTCATGCTTCACAAAGCAGTTTCACAGAACGCTTCTGTTTAGCTTTTATGGGAAGATATTCCCGTTTCCAACGAAGGCCTGAAAGGGCTCCAAATAACCACTTGCAGATTCTGCAGAAACACAGTTTCAAAACTGCTCTATCAAAAGGAAGGCTTATCTCTCCGAGCTGAATGCACACATCATAAAGAGGTTTCTGAGAATGCTTCTCCCTGGTTTATAAGTGAAGATATTTCCTTTTCCACTATAGGCCTCAAAGCGCTCCAAATGAACACTTGCAGATTCTACAAAAAGAGTGTTTCAAAACAGCTCTTTCAAAGGAAGTGTTCAACTCTGTGAGTTGGATTCATACTACACAAAGCAGTTTCACAGAACGCTTCTCTTTAGTTTTTATGGGAAGATATTCCCGTTTCCAACGAAGGCCTGAAAGGGCTCCAAATATCCACTTGCAGATTCTGCAAAAATAGAGTTTCAAAACTGCTCTGTTAAAAGGAAGGCTTATCTCTCTGAGTTGAATGCAGACATCATAAAGAGGTTTCTGAGAATGCTTCTGCCTGGTTTATATGTGAAGATATTTCCTTTTCCACCATAGGCCTCAAAGCGCTCCAAATGAACACTTGCAGATTCTACAAAAAGAGTGTTTCATAACTGCTCTAGCAAAGGAAAGGTTCAACTCTGTGAGTTGAACACACACATCACAAAGCAGTTTCTGAGAATGCTTCTGTCCAGTTTTTATTGGAAGATATTCCCGCTTCTAACAAAGGCCTGAAAGAGCTCCAAATATCCACTTGTAGATGCTGCAAAAAGACTCTTTCCAAACTGCTCCATGAAAAGGAAGGTTCAACTCTGAGAGTTGAATGCACACATCATAAAGAAGTTTCAAAGAATGCTTCTGTCTAGGTTTTATGTGAAGATATTTCCTTTTCCACCATAGGCCTCAAAGCGCTCCAAATGAACACTTGCAGATTCTACAAAAAGAGTGTTTCAAAACTGCTCTTTCAAAAGAAGTGTTCAACTCTGTGAGTTGGATTCATACTTCACAAAGCAGTTTCACAGAACGCTTCTGTTTAGTTTTTATGGGAAGATATTCCCGTTTCCAACGAAGGCCTGAAAGGGCTCCAAATAACCACTTGCAGATTCTGCAGAAACACAGTTTCAAAACTGCTCTATCAAAAGGAAGGCTTATCTCTCCGAGCTGAATGCACACATCATAAAGAGGTTTCTGAGAATGCTTCTGCCTGGTTTATAAGTGAAGATATTTCCTTTTCCACCATAGGCCTCAAAGCACTCCAAATGAACACTTGCAGATTCTATAAAAAGAGTGTTTCAAAACAGCTCTTTCAAAGGAAGTGTTCAACTCTGTGAGTTGGATTCATACTACACAAAGCAGTTTCACAGAACGCTTCTGTTTAGTTTTTATGGGAAGATATTCCCGTTTCCAACGAAGGCCTGAAAGGGCTCCAAATATCCACTTGCAAATTCTGCAAAAATAGAGTTTCAAAACTGCTCTATCAAAAGGAAGGCTTATCTCTCTGAGTTGAATGCAGACATCATAAAGAGGTTTCTGAGAATGCTTCTGCCTGGTTTATATGTGAAGATATTTCCTTTTCCACCATAGGCCTCAAAGCGCTCCAAATGAACACTTGCAGATTCTACAAAAGGAGTGTTTCATAACTGCTCTAGCAAAGGAAAGGTTCAACTCTGTGAGTTGAACACACACATCACAAAGCAGTTTCTGAGAATGCTTCTGTCCAATTTTTATTGGAAGATATTCCCGCTTCTAACAAAGGCCTGAAAGAGCTCCAAATATCCACTTGCAGATGCTGCAAAAAGACTCTTTCCAAACTGCTCCATGAAAACGAAGGTTCAACTCTGTGAGATGAATGCACACATCATAAAGAAGTTTCAAAGAATGCTTCTGTCTAGGCTTTATGTGAAGATATTTCCTTTTCCACCATAGGCCTCAAAGCGCTCCAAATGAACACTTGCAGATTCTACAAAAAGAGTGTTTCAAAACTGCTCTTTCAAAAGAAGTGTTCAACCCTGTGAGTTGGATTCATACTTCACAAAGCAGTTTCACAGAACGCTTCTGTTTAGTATTTATGGGAAGATATTCCCGTTTCCAACGAAGGCCTGAAAGGACTCCAAATATCCACTTGCAGATTCTGCAAAAACACAGTTTCAAAACTGCTCTATCAAAAGGAAGGCTTATCTCTCCGAGCTGAATGCACACATCATAAAGAGGTTTCTGAGAATGCTTCTCCCTGGTTTATAAGTGAAGATATTTCCTTTTCCACTATAGGCCTCAAAGCGCTCCAAATGAACACTTGCAGATTCTACAAAAAGAGTGTTTCAAAACAGCTCTTTCAAAGGAAGTGTTCAACTCTGTGAGTTGGATTCATACTACACAAAGCAGTTTCACAGAACGCTTCTCTTTAGTTTTTATGGGAAGATATTCCCGTTTCCAACGAAGGCCTGAAAGGGCTCCAAATATCCACTTGCAGATTCTGCAAAAATAGAGTTTCAAAACTGCTCTGTTAAAAGGAAGGCTTATCTCTCTGAGTTGAATGCAGACATCATAAAGAGGTTTCTGAGAATGCTTCTGCCTGGTTTATATGTGAAGATATTTCCTTTTCCACCATAGGCCTCAAAGCGCTCCAAATGAACACTTGCAGATTCTACAAAAGGAGTGTTTCATAACTACTCTAGCAAAGGAAAGGTTCAACTCTGTGAGTTGAACACACACATCACAAAGCAGTTTCTGAGAATGCTTCTGTCCAGTTTTTATTGGAAGATATTCCCGCTTCTAACAAAGGCCTGAAAGAGCTCCAAATATCCACTTGCAGATGCTGCAAAAAGACTCTTTCCAAACTGCTCCATGAAAAGGAAGGTTCAACTCTGTGAGTTGAATGCACACATCATAAAGAAGTTTCAAAGAATGCTTCTGTCTAGGTTTTATGTGAAGATATTTCCTTTTCCACCATAGGCCTCAAAGCGCTCCAAATGAACACTTGCAGATTCTACAAAAAGAGTGTTTCAAAACTGCTCTTTCAAAAGAAGTGTTCAACTCTGTGAGTTGGATTCATACTTCACAAAGCAGTTTCACAGAACGCTTCTGTTTAGTATTTATGGGAAGATATTCCCGTTTCCAACGAAGGCCTGAAAGGACTCCAAATATCCACTTGCAGATTCTGCAAAAACACAGTTTCAAAACTGCTCTATCAAAAGGAAGGCTTATCTCTCCGAGTTGAATGCACACATCATAAAGAGGTTTCTGAGAATGCTTCTGCCTGGTTTATAAGTGAAGATATTTCCTTTTCCACCATAGGCCTCAAAGCGCTCCAAATGAACACTTGCAGATTCTACAAAAAGAGTGTTTCAAAACAGCTCTTTCAAAGGAAGTGTTCAACTCTGTGAGTTGGATTCATACTACACAAAGCAGTTTCACAGAACGCTTCTGTTTAGTTTTTATGGGAAGATATTCCCGTTTCCAACGAAGGCCTGAAAGGGCTCCAAATATCCACTTGCAAATTCTGCAAAAATAGAGTTTCAAAACTGCTCTGTCAAAAGGAAGGCTTATCTCTCTGAGTTGAATGCAGACATCATAAAGAGGTTTCTGAGAATGCTTCTGCCTGGTTTATATGTGAAGATATTTCCTTTTCCACCATAGGCCTCAAAGCGCTCCAAATGAACACTTGCAGATTCTACAAAAGGAGTGTTTCATAACTGCTCTAGCAAAGGAAAGGTTCAACTCTGTGAGTTGAACACACACATCACAAAGCAGTTTCTGAGAATGCTTCTGTCCAGTTTTTATTGGAAGATATTCCCGCTTCTAACAAAGGCCTGAAAGAGCTCCAAATATCCACTTGCAGATGCTGCAAAAAGACTCTTTCCAAACTGCTCCATGAAAAGGAAGGTTCAACTCTGTGAGATGAATGCACACATCATAAAGAAGTTTCAAAGAATGCTTCTGTCTAGGTTTTATGTGAAGATATTTCCTTTTCCACCATAGGCCTCAAAGCGCTCCAAATGAACACTTGCAGATTCTACAAAAAGAGTGTTTCAAAACTGCTCTTTCAAAAGAAGTGTTCAACTCTGTGAGTTGGATTCATACTTCACAAAGCAGTTTCACAGAACGCTTCTGTTTAGTATTTATGGGAAGATATTCCCGTTTCCAACGAAGGCCTGAAAGGACTCCAAATATCCACTTGCAGATTCTGCAAAAACACAGTTTCAAAACTGCTCTATCAAAAGGAAGGCTTATCTCTCCGAGCTGAATGCACACATCATAAAGAGGTTTCTGAGAATGCTTCTCCCTGGTTTATAAGTGAAGATATTTCCTTTTCCACTATAGGCCTCAAAGCGCTCCAAATGAACACTTGCAGATTCTACAAAAAGAGTGTTTCAAAACAGCTCTTTCAAAGGAAGTGTTCAACTCTGTGAGTTGGATTCATACTACACAAAGCAGTTTCACAGAACGCTTCTCTTTAGTTTTTATGGGAAGATATTCCCGTTTCCAACGAAGGCCTGAAAGGGCTCCAAATATCCACTTGCAGATTCTGCAAAAATAGAGTTTCAAAACTGCTCTGTTAGAAGGAAGGCTTATCTCTCTGAGTTGAATGCAGACATCATAAAGAGGTTTCTGAGAATGCTTCTGCCTGGTTTATATGTGAAGATATTTCCTTTTCCACCATAGGCCTCAAAGCGCTCCAAATGAACACTTGCAGATTCTACAAAAGGAGTGTTTCATAACTGCTCTAGCAAAGGAAAGGTTCAACTCTGTGAGTTGAACACACACATCACAAAGCAGTTTCTGAGAATGCTTCTGTCCAGTTTTTATTGGAAGATATTCCCGCTTCTAACAAAGGCCTGAAAGAGCTCCAAATATCCACTTGCAGATGCTGCAAAAAGACTCTTTCCAAACTGCTCCATGAAAAGGAAGGTTCAACTCTGTGAGATGAATGCACACATCATAAAGAAGTTTCAAAGAATGCTTCTGTCTAGGTTTTATGTGAAGATATTTCCTTTTCCACCATAGGCCTCAAAGCGCTCCAAATGAACACTTGCAGATTCTACAAAAAGAGTGTTTCAAAACTGCTCTTTCAAAAGAAGTGTTCAACTCTGTGAGTTGGATTCATACTTCACAAAGCAGTTTCACAGAACGCTTCTGTTTAGTATTTATGGGAAGATATTCCCGTTTCCAACGAAGGCCTGAAAGGACTCCAAATATCCACTTGCAGATTCTGCAAAAACACAGTTTCAAAACTGCTCTATCAAAAGGAAGGCTTATCTCTCCGAGCTGAATGCACACATCATAAAGAGGTTTCTGAGAATGCTTCTCCCTGGTTTATAAGTGAAGATATTTCCTTTTCCACTATAGGCCTCAAAGCGCTCCAAATGAACACTTGCAGATTCTACAAAAAGAGTGTTTCAAAACAGCTCTTTCAAAGGAAGTGTTCAACTCTGTGAGTTGGATTCATACTACACAAAGCAGTTTCACAGAACGCTTCTCTTTAGTTTTTATGGGAAGATATTCCCGTTTCCAACGAAGGCCTGAAAGGGCTCCAAATATCCACTTGCAGATTCTGCAAAAATAGAGTTTCAAAACTGCTCTGTTAGAAGGAAGGCTTATCTCTCTGAGTTGAATGCAGACATCATAAAGAGGTTTCTGAGAATGCTTCTGCCTGGTTTATATGTGAAGATATTTCCTTTTCCACCATAGGCCTCAAAGCGCTCGAAATGAACACTTGCAGATTCTACAAAAGGAGTGTTTCATAACTACTCTAGCAAAGGAAAGGTTCAACTCTGTGAGTTGAACACACACATCACAAAGCAGTTTCTGAGAATGCTTCTGTCCAGTTTTTATTGGAAGATATTCCCGCTTCTAACAAAGGACTGAAAGAGCTCCAAATATCCACTTGCAGATGCTGCAAAAAGACTCTTTCCAAACTGCTCCATGAAAAGGAAGGTTCAACTCTGTGAGTTGAATGCACACATCATAAAGAAGTTTCAAAGAATGCTTCTGTCTAGGTTTTATGTGAAGATATTTCCTTTTCCACCATAGGCCTCAAAGCGCTCCAAATGAACACTTGCAGATTCTACAAAAAGAGTGTTTCAAAACTGCTCTTTCAAAAGAAGTGTTCAACTCTGTGAGTTGGATTCATACTTCACAAAGCAGTTTCACAGAACGCTTCTGTTTAGTATTTATGGGAAGATATTCCCGTTTCCAACGAAGGCCTGAAAGGACTCCAAATATCCACTTGCAGATTCTGCAAAAACACAGTTTCAAAACTGCTCTATCAAAAGGAAGGCTTATCTCTCCGAGTTGAATGCACACATCATAAAGAGGTTTCTGAGAATGCTTCTGCCTGGTTTATAAGTGAAGATATTTCCTTTTCCACCATAGGCCTCAAAGCGCTCCAAATGAACACTTGCAGATTCTACAAAAAGAGTGTTTCAAAACAGCTCTTTCAAAGGAAGTGTTCAACTCTGTGAGTTGGATTCATACTACACAAAGCAGTTTCACAGAACGCTTCTGTTTAGTTTTTATGGGAAGATATTCCCGTTTCCAACGAAGGCCTGAAAGGGCTCCAAATATCCACTTGCAAATTCTGCAAGAATAGAGTTTCAAAACTGCTCTGTCAAAAGGAAGGCTTATCTCTCTGAGTTGAATGCAGACATCATAAAGAGGTTTCTGAGAATGCTTCTGCCTGGTTTATATGTGAAGATATTTCCTTTTCCACCATAGGCCTCAAAGCGCTCCAAATGAACACTTGCAGATTCTACAAAAAGAGTGTTTCATAACTGCTTTAGCAAAGGAAAGGTTCAACACTGTGAGTTGAACACACACATCACAAAGCAGTTTCTGAGAATGCTTCTGTCCAGTTTTTATTGGAAGATATTCCCGCTTCTAACAAAGGCCTGAAAGAGCTCCAAATATCCACTTGTAGATGCTGCAAAAAGACTCTTTCCAAACTGCTCCATGAAAAGGAAGGTTCAACTCTGTGAGTTGAATGCACACATCTTAAAAAGTTTCAAAGAATGCTTCTGTCTAGGTTTTATGTGAAGATATTTCCTTTTCCACCATAGGCCTCAAAGCGCTCCAAATGAACACTTGCAGATTCTACAAAAAGAGTGTTTCAAAACTGCTCTTTCAAAAGAAGTGTTCAACTCTGTGAGTTGGATTCATACTTCACAAAGCAGTTTCACAGAACGCTTCTGTTTAGTTTTTATGGGAAGATATTCCCGTTTCCAACGAAGGCCTGAAAGGGCTCCAAATAACCACTTGCAGATTCTGCAGAAACACAGTTTCAAAACTGCTCTATCAAAAGGAAGGCTTATCTCTCCGAGCTGAATGCACACATCATAAAGAGGTTTCTGAGAATGCTTCTCCCTGGTTTATAAGTGAAGATATTTCCTTTTCCACTATAGGCCTCAAAGCGCTCCAAATGAACACTTGCAGATTCTACAAAAAGAGTGTTTCAAAACTGCTCTTTCAAAAGAAGTGTTCAACTCTGCGAGTTGGATTCATACTACACAAAGCAGTTTCACAGAACGCTTCTCTTTATTATTTATGGGAAGATATTCCCGTTTCCAACGAAGGCCTGAAAGGACTCCAAATATCCACTTGCAGATTCTGCAGAAACACAGTTTCAAAACTGCTCTATCAAAAGGAAGGCTTATCTCTCCTAGTTGAATGCACACATCATAAAGAGGTTTCTGAGAATGCTTCTGCCTGGTTTATAAGTGAAGATATTTCCTTTTCCACCATAGGCCTCAAAGCGCTCCAAATGAACACTTGCAGATTCTACAAAAAGAGTGTTTCAAAACAGCTCTTTCAAAGGAAGTGTTCAACTCTGTGAGTTGGATTCATACTACACAAAGCAGTTTCACAGAACGCTTCTGTTTAGTTTTTATGGGAAGATATTCCCGTTTCCAACGAAGGCCTGAAAGGGCTCCAAATATCCACTTGCAAATTCTGCAAAAATAGAGTTTCAAAACTGCTCTGTCAAAAGGAAGGCTTATCTCTCTGAGTTGAATGCAGACATCATAAAGAGGTTTCTGAGAATGCTTCTGCCTGGTTTATATGTGAAGATATTTCCTTTTCCACCATAGGCCTCAAAGCGCTCCAAATGAACACTTGCAGATTCTACAAAAGGAGTGTTTCATAACTGCTCTAGCAAAGGAAAGGTTCAACTCTGTGAGTTGAACACACACATCACAAAGCAGTTTCTGAGAATGCTTCTGTCCAGTTTTTATTGGAAGATATTCCCGCTTCTAACAAAGGCCTGAAAGAGCTCCAAATATCCACTTGCAGATGCTGCAAAAAGACTCTTTCCAAACTGCTCCATGAAAAGGAAGGTTCAACTCTGTGAGTTGAATGCACACATCATAAAGAAGTTTCAAAGAATGCTTCTGTCTAGGTTTTATGTGAAGATATTTCCTTTTCCACCATAGGCCTCAAAGCGCTCCAAATGAACACTTGCAGATTCTACAAAAAGAGTGTTTCAAAACTGCTCTTTCAAAAGAAGTGTTCAACTCTGTGAGTTGGATTCATACTTCACAAAGCAGTTTCACAGAACGCTTCTGTTTAGCTTTTATGGGAAGATATTCCCGTTTCCAACGAAGGCCTGAAAGGGCTCCAAATAACCACTTGCAGATTCTGCAGAAACACAGTTTCAAAACTGCTCTATCAAAAGGAAGGCTTATCTCTCCGAGCTGAATGCACACATCATAAAGAGGTTTCTGAGAATGCTTCTCCCTGGTTTATAAGTGAAGATATTTCCTTTTCCACTATAGGCCTCAAAGCGCTCCAAATGAACACTTGCAGATTCTACAAAAAGAGTGTTTCAAAACAGCTCTTTCAAAGGAAGTGTTCAACTCTGTGAGTTGGATTCATACTACACAAAGCAGTTTCACAGAACGCTTCTCTTTAGTTTTTATGGGAAGATATTCCCGTTTCCAACGAAGGCCTGAAAGGGCTCCAAATATCCACTTGCAGATTCTGCAAAAATAGAGTTTCAAAACTGCTCTGTTAAAAGGAAGGCTTATCTCTCTGAGTTGAATGCAGACATCATAAAGAGGTTTCTGAGAATGCTTCTGCCTGGTTTATATGTGAAGATATTTCCTTTTCCACCATAGGCCTCAAAGCGCTCCAAATGAACACTTGCAGATTCTACAAAAAGAGTGTTTCATAACTGCTCTAGCAAAGGAAAGGTTCAACTCTGTGAGTTGAACACACACATCACAAAGCAGTTTCTGAGAATGCTTCTGTCCAGTTTTTATTGGAAGATATTCCCACTTCTAACAAAGGCCTGAAAGAGCTCCAAATATCCACTTGTAGATGCTGCAAAAAGACTCTTTCCAAACTGCTCCATGAAAAGGAAGGTTCAACTCTGAGAGTTGAATGCACACATCATAAAGAAGTTTCAAAGAATGCTTCTGTCTAGGTTTTATGTGAAGATATTTCCTTTTCCACCATAGGCCTCAAAGCGCTCCAAATGAACACTTGCAGATTCTACAAAAAGAGTGTTTCAAAACTGCTCTTTCAAAAGAAGTGTTCAACTCTGTGAGTTGGATTCATACTTCACAAAGCAGTTTCACAGAACGCTTCTGTTTAGTTTTTATGGGAAGATATTCCCGTTTCCAACGAAGGCCTGAAAGGGCTCCAAATAACCACTTGCAGATTCTGCAGAAACACAGTTTCAAAACTGCTCTATCAAAAGGAAGGCTTATCTCTCCGAGCTGAATGCACACATCATAAAGAGGTTTCTGAGAATGCTTCTGCCTGGTTTATAAGTGAAGATATTTCCTTTTCCACCATAGGCCTCAAAGCGCTCCAAATGAACACTTGCAGATTCTATAAAAAGAGTGTTTCAAAACAGCTCTTTCAAAGGAAGTGTTCAACTCTGTGAGTTGGATTCATACTACACAAAGCAGTTTCACAGAACGCTTCTGTTTAGTTTTTATGGGAAGATATTCCCGTTTCCAACGAAGGCCTGAAAGGGCTCCAAATATCCACTTGCAAATTCTGCAAAAATAGAGTTTCAAAACTGCTCTATCAAAAGGAAGGCTTATCTCTCTGAGTTGAATGCAGACATCATAAAGAGGTTTCTGAGAATGCTTCTGCCTGGTTTATATGTGAAGATATTTCCTTTTCCACCATAGGCCTCAAAGCGCTCCAAATGAAGACTTGCAGATTCTACAAAAGGAGTGTTTCATAACTGCTCTAGCAAAGGAAAGGTTCAACTCTGTGAGTTGAACACACACATCACAAAGCAGTTTCTGAGAATGCTTCTGTCCAATTTTTATTCGAAGATATTCCCGCTTCTAACAAAGGCCTGAAAGAGCTCCAAATATCCACTTGCAGATGCTGCAAAAAGACTCTTTCCAAACTGCTCCATGAAAACGAAGGTTCAACTCTGTGAGATGAATGCACACATCATAAAGAAGTTTCAAAGAATGCTTCTGTCTAGGCTTTATGTGAAGATATTTCCTTTTCCACCATAGGCCTCAAAGCGCTCCAAATGAACACTTGCAGATTCTACAAAAAGAGTGTTTCAAAACTGCTCTTTCAAAAGAAGTGTTCAACTCTGTGAGTTGGATTCATACTTCACAAAGCAGTTTCACAGAACGCTTCTGTTTAGTATTTATGGGAAGATATTCCCGTTTCCAACGAAGGCCTGAAAGGACTCCAAATATCCACTTGCAGATTCTGCAAAAACACAGTTTCAAAACTGCTCTATCAAAAGGAAGGCTTATCTCTCCGAGCTGAATGCACACATCATAAAGAGGTTTCTGAGAATGCTTCTCCCTGGTTTATAAGTGAAGATATTTCCTTTTCCACTATAGGCCTCAAAGCGCTCCAAATGAACACTTGCAGATTCTACAAAAAGAGTGTTTCAAAACAGCTCTTTCAAAGGAAGTGTTCAACTCTGTGAGTTGGATTCATACTACACAAAGCAGTTTCACAGAACGCTTCTCTTTAGTTTTTATGGGAAGATATTCCCGTTTCCAACGAAGGCCTGAAAGGGCTCCAAATATCCACTTGCAGATTCTGCAAAAATAGAGTTTCAAAACTGCTCTGTTAAAAGGAAGGCTTATCTCTCTGAGTTGAATGCAGACATCATAAAGAGGTTTCTGAGAATGCTTCTGCCTGGTTTATATGTGAAGATATTTCCTTTTCCACCATAGGCCTCAAAGCGCTCCAAATGAACACTTGCAGATTCTACAAAAGGAGTGTTTCATAACTACTCTAGCAAAGGAAAGGTTCAACTCTGTGAGTTGAACACACACATCACAAAGCAGTTTCTGAGAATGCTTCTGTCCAGTTTTTATTGGAAGATATTCCCGCTTCTAACAAAGGCCTGAAAGAGCTCCAAATATCCACTTGCAGATGCTGCAAAAAGACTCTTTCCAAACTGCTCCATGAAAAGGAAGGTTCAACTCTGTGAGTTGAATGCACACATCATAAAGAAGTTTCAAAGAATGCTTCTGTCTAGGTTTTATGTGAAGATATTTCCTTTTCCACCATAGGCCTCAAAGCGCTCCAAATGAACACTTGCAGATTCTACAAAAAGAGTGTTTCAAAACTGCTCTTTCAAAAGAAGTGTTCAACTCTGTGAGTTGGATTCATACTTCACAAAGCAGTTTCACAGAACGCTTCTGTTTAGTATTTATGGGAAGATATTCCCGTTTCCAACGAAGGCCTGAAAGGACTCCAAATATCCACTTGCAGATTCTGCAAAAACACAGTTTCAAAACTGCTCTATCAAAAGGAAGGCTTATCTCTCCGAGTTGAATGCACACATCATAAAGAGGTTTCTGAGAATGCTTCTGCCTGGTTTATAAGTGAAGATATTTCCTTTTCCACCATAGGCCTCAAAGCGCTCCAAATGAACACTTGCAGATTCTACAAAAAGAGTGTTTCAAAACAGCTCTTTCAAAGGAAGTGTTCAACTCTGTGAGTTGGATTCATACTACACAAAGCAGTTTCACAGAACGCTTCTGTTTAGTTTTTATGGGAAGATATTCCCGTTTCCAACGAAGGCCTGAAAGGGCTCCAAATATCCACTTGCAAATTCTGCAAAAATAGAGTTTCAAAACTGCTCTGTCAAAAGGAAGGCTTATCTCTCTGAGTTGAATGCAGACATCATAAAGAGGTTTCTGAGAATGCTTCTGCCTGGTTTATATGTGAAGATATTTCCTTTTCCACCATAGGCCTCAAAGCGCTCCAAATGAACACTTGCAGATTCTACAAAAGGAGTGTTTCATAACTGCTCTAGCAAAGGAAAGGTTCAACTCTGTGAGTTGAACACACACATCACAAAGCAGTTTCTGAGAATGCTTCTGTCCAGTTTTTATTGGAAGATATTCCCGCTTCTAACAAAGGCCTGAAAGAGCTCCAAATATCCACTTGCAGATGCTGCAAAAAGACTCTTTCCAAACTGCTCCATGAAAAGGAAGGTTCAACTCTGTGAGATGAATGCACACATCATAAAGAAGTTTCAAAGAATGCTTCTGTCTAGGTTTTATGTGAAGATATTTCCTTTTCCACCATAGGCCTCAAAGCGCTCCAAATGAACACTTGCAGATTCTACAAAAAGAGTGTTTCAAAACTGCTCTTTCAAAAGAAGTGTTCAACTCTGTGAGTTGGATTCATACTTCACAAAGCAGTTTCACAGAACGCTTCTGTTTAGTATTTATGGGAAGATATTCCCGTTTCCAACGAAGGCCTGAAAGGACTCCAAATATCCACTTGCAGATTCTGCAAAAACACAGTTTCAAAACTGCTCTATCAAAAGGAAGGCTTATCTCTCCGAGCTGAATGCACACATCATAAAGAGGTTTCTGAGAATGCTTCTCCCTGGTTTATAAGTGAAGATATTTCCTTTTCCACTATAGGCCTCAAAGCGCTCCAAATGAACACTTGCAGATTCTACAAAAAGAGTGTTTCAAAACAGCTCTTTCAAAGGAAGTGTTCAACTCTGTGAGTTGGATTCATACTACACAAAGCAGTTTCACAGAACGCTTCTCTTTAGTTTTTATGGGAAGATATTCCCGTTTCCAACGAAGGCCTGAAAGGGCTCCAAATATCCACTTGCAGATTCTGCAAAAATAGAGTTTCAAAACTGCTCTGTTAGAAGGAAGGCTTATCTCTCTGAGTTGAATGCAGACATCATAAAGAGGTTTCTGAGAATGCTTCTGCCTGGTTTATATGTGAAGATATTTCCTTTTCCACCATAGGCCTCAAAGCGCTCCAAATGAACACTTGCAGATTCTACAAAAGGAGTGTTTCATAACTACTCTAGCAAAGGAAAGGTTCAACTCTGTGAGTTGAACACACACATCACAAAGCAGTTTCTGAGAATGCTTCTGTCCAGTTTTTATTGGAAGATATTCCCGCTTCTAACAAAGGCCTGAAAGAGCTCCAAATATCCACTTGCAGATGCTGCAAAAAGACTCTTTCCAAACTGCTCCATGAAAAGGAAGGTTCAACTCTGTGAGTTGAATGCACACATCATAAAGAAGTTTCAAAGAATGCTTCTGTCTAGGTTTTATGTGAAGATATTTCCTTTTCCACCATAGGCCTCAAAGCGCTCCAAATGAACACTTGCAGATTCTACAAAAAGAGTGTTTCAAAACTGCTCTTTCAAAAGAAGTGTTCAACTCTGTGAGTTGGATTCATACTTCACAAAGCAGTTTCACAGAACGCTTCTGTTTAGTATTTATGGGAAGATATTCCCGTTTCCAACGAAGGCCTGAAAGGACTCCAAATATCCACTTGCAGATTCTGCAAAAACACAGTTTCAAAACTGCTCTATCAAAAGGAAGGCTTATCTCTCCGAGTTGAATGCACACATCATAAAGAGGTTTCTGAGAATGCTTCTGCCTGGTTTATAAGTGAAGATATTTCCTTTTCCACCATAGGCCTCAAAGCGCTCCAAATGAACACTTGCAGATTCTACAAAAAGAGTGTTTCAAAACAGCTCTTTCAAAGGAAGTGTTCAACTCTGTGAGTTGGATTCATACTACACAAAGCAGTTTCACAGAACGCTTCTGTTTAGTTTTTATGGGAAGATATTCCCGTTTCCAACGAAGGCCTGAAAGGGCTCCAAATATCCACTTGCAAATTCTGCAAAAATAGAGTTTCAAAACTGCTCTGTCAAAAGGAAGGCTTATCTCTCTGAGTTGAATGCAGACATCATAAAGAGGTTTCTGAGAATGCTTCTGCCTGGTTTATATGTGAAGATATTTCCTTTTCCACCATAGGCCTCAAAGCGCTCCAAATGAACACTTGCAGATTCTACAAAAAGAGTGTTTCATAACTGCTTTAGCAAAGGAAAGGTTCAACACTGTGAGTTGAACACACACATCACAAAGCAGTTTCTGAGAATGCTTCTGTCCAGTTTTTATTGGAAGATATTCCCGCTTCTAACAAAGGCCTGAAAGAGCTCCAAATATCCACTTGTAGATGCTGCAAAAAGACTCTTTCCAAACTGCTCCATGAAAAGGAAGGTTCAACTCTGTGAGTTGAATGCACACATCTTAAAAAGTTTCAAAGAATGCTTCTGTCTAGGTTTTATGTGAAGATATTTCCTTTTCCACCATAGGCCTCAAAGCGCTCCAAATGAACACTTGCAGATTCTACAAAAAGAGTGTTTCAAAACTGCTCTTTCAAAAGAAGTGTTCAACTCTGTGAGTTGGATTCATACTTCACAAAGCAGTTTCACAGAACGCTTCTGTTTAGTTTTTATGGGAAGATATTCCCGTTTCCAACGAAGGCCTGAAAGGGCTCCAAATAACCACTTGCAGATTCTGCAGAAACACAGTTTCAAAACTGCTCTATCAAAAGGAAGGCTTATCTCTCCGAGCTGAATGCACACATCATAAAGAGGTTTCTGAGAATGCTTCTGCCTGGTTTATATGTGAAGATATTTCCTTTTCCACCATAGGCCTCAAGGCGCTCCAAATGAACACTTGCAGATTCTACAAAAAGAGTGTTTCATAACTGCTCTAGCAAAGGAAAGGTTCAACTCTGTGAGTTGAACACACACATCACAAAGCAGTTTCTGAGAATGCTTCTGTCCAGTTTTTATTGGAAGACATTCCCGCTTCTAACAAAGGCCTGAAAGAGCTCCAAATATCCACTTGTAGATGCTGCAAAAAGACTCTTTCCAAACTGCTCCATGAAAAGGAAGGTTCAACTCTGTGAGTTGAATGCACACATCATAAAGAAGTTTCAAAGAATGCTTCTGTCTAGGTTTTATGTGAAGATATTTCCTTTTCCACCATAGGCCTCAAAGCCCTCCAAATGAACACTTGCAGATTCTACAAAAAGAGTGTTTCAAAACTGCTCTTTCAAAGGAAGTGTTCAACTCTGGGAGTTGGATTCATACTACACAAAGCAGTTTCACAGAACGCTTCTCTTTAGTTTTTATGGGAAGATATTCCCGTTTCCAACGAAGGCCTGAAAGGGCTCCAAATAACCACTTGCAGATTCTGCAGAAACACAGTTTCAAAACTGCTCTATCAAAAGGAAGGCTTATCTCTCCGAGCTGAATGCACACATCATAAAGAGGTTTCTGAGAATGCTTCTGCCTGGTTTATAAGTGAAGATATTTCCTTTTCCACCATAGGCCTCAAAGCGCTCCAAATGAACACTTGCAGATTCTACAAAAAGAGTGTTTCAAAACAGCTCTTTCAAAGGAAGTGTTCAACTCTGTGAGTTGGATTCATACTACACAAAGCAGTTTCACAGAACGCTTCTGTTTAGTTTTTATGGGAAGATATTCCCGTTTCCAACGAAGGCCTGAAAGGGCTCCAAATATCCACTTGCAAATTCTGCAAAAATAGAGTTTCAAAACTGCTCTATCAAAAGGAAGGCTTATCTCTCTGAGTTGAATGCAGACATCATAAAGAGGTTTCTGAGAATGCTTCTGCCTGGTTTATATGTGAAGATATTTCCTTTTCCACCATAGGCCTCAAAGCGCTCCAAATGAACACTTGCAGATTCTACAAAAGGAGTGTTTCATAACTGCTCTAGCAAAGGAAAGGTTCAACTCTGTGAGTTGAACACACACATCACAAAGCAGTTTCTGAGAATGCTTCTGTCCAATTTTTATTGGAAGATATTCCCGCTTCTAACAAAGGCCTGAAAGAGCTCCAAATATCCACTTGCAGATGCTGCAAAAAGACTCTTTCCAAACTGCTCCATGAAAAGGAAGGTTCAACTCTGTGAGATGAATGCACACATCATAAAGAAGTTTCAAAGAATGCTTCTGTCTAGGCTTTATGTGAAGATATTTCCTTTTCCACCATAGGCCTCAAAGCGCTCCAAATGAACACTTGCAGATTCTACAAAAAGAGTGTTTCAAAACTGCTCTTTCAAAAGAAGTGTTCAACTCTGTGAGTTGGATTCATACTTCACAAAGCAGTTTCACAGAACGCTTCTGTTTAGTATTTATGGGAAGATATTCCCGTTTCCAACGAAGGCCTGAAAGGACTCCAAATATCCACTTGCAGATTCTGCAAAAACACAGTTTCAAAACTGCTCTATCAAAAGGAAGGCTTATCTCTCCGAGCTGAATGCACACATCATAAAGAGGTCTCTGAGAATGCTTCTCCCTGGTTTATAAGTGAAGATATTTCCTTTTCCACTATAGGCCTCAAAGCGCTCCAAATGAACACTTGCAGATTCTACAAAAAGAGTGTTTCAAAACAGCTCTTTCAAAGGAAGAGTTCAACTCTGTGAGTTGGATTCATACTACACAAAGCAGTTTCACAGAACGCTTCTCTTTAGTTTTTATGGGAAGATATTCCCGTTTCCAACGAAGGCCTGAAAGGGCTCCAAATATCCACTTGCAGATTCTGCAAAAATAGAGTTTCAAAACTGCTCTGTTAAAAGGAAGGCTTATCTCTCTGAGTTGAATGCAGACATCATAAAGAGGTTTCTGAGAATGCTTCTGCCTGGTTTATATGTGAAGATATTTCCTTTTCCACCATAGGCCTCAAAGCGCTCCAAATGAACACTTGCAGATTCTACAAAAAGAGTGTTTCATAACTGCTCTAGCAAAGGAAAGGTTCAACTCTGTGAGTTGAACACACACATCACAAAGCAGTTTCTGAGAATGCTTCTGTCCAGTTTTTATTGGAAGATATTCCCGCTTCTAACAAAGGCCTGAAAGAGCTCCAAATATCCACTTGTAGATGCTGCAAAAAGACTCTTTCCAAACTGCTCCAT
Organism: Pongo pygmaeus; assembly: GCF_028885625.2. Lineage (NCBI taxonomy): Eukaryota > Metazoa > Chordata > Mammalia > Primates > Hominidae > Pongo > Pongo pygmaeus. The sequence continues at coordinate 26,792,988 of NC_085930.1, forward strand.
GAAAAGGAAGGTTCAACTCTGAGAGTTGAATGCACACATCATAAAGAAGTTTCAAAGAATGCTTCTGTCTAGGTTTTATGTGAAGATATTTCCTTTTCCACCATAGGCCTCAAAGCGCTCCAAATGAACACTTGCAGATTCTACAAAAAGAGTGTTTCAAAACTGCTCTTTCAAAAGAAGTGTTCAACTCTGTGAGTTGGATTCATACTTCACAAAGCAGTTTCACAGAACGCTTCTGTTTAGTTTTTATGGGAAGATATTCCCGTTTCCAACGAAGGCCTGAAAGGGCTCCAAATAACCACTTGCAGATTCTGCAGAAACACAGTTTCAAAACTGCTCTATCAAAAGGAAGGCTTATCTCTCCGAGCTGAATGCACACATCATAAAGAGGTTTCTGAGAATGCTTCTGCCTGGTTTATAAGTGAAGATATTTCCTTTTCCACCATAGGCCTCAAAGCGCTCCAAATGAACACTTGCAGATTCTATAAAAAGAGTGTTTCAAAACAGCTCTTTCAAAGGAAGTGTTCAACTCTGTGAGTTGGATTCATACTACACAAAGCAGTTTCACAGAACGCTTCTGTTTAGTTTTTATGGGAAGATATTCCCGTTTCCAACGAAGGCCTGAAAGGGCTCCAAATATCCACTTGCAAATTCTGCAAAAATAGAGTTTCAAAACTGCTCTATCAAAAGGAAGGCTTATCTCTCTGAGTTGAATGCAGACATCATAAAGAGGTTTCTGAGAATGCTTCTGCCTGGTTTATATGTGAAGATATTTCCTTTTCCACCATAGGCCTCAAAGCGCTCCAAATGAACACTTGCAGATTCTACAAAAGGAGTGTTTCATAACTGCTCTAGCAAAGGAAAGGTTCAACTCTGTGAGTTGAACACACACATCACAAAGCAGTTTCTGAGAATGCTTCTGTCCAATTTTTATTGGAAGATATTCCCGCTTCTAACAAAGGCCTGAAAGAGCTCCAAATATCCACTTGCAGATGCTGCAAAAAGACTTTTTCCAAACTGCTCCATGAAAAGGAAGGTTCAACTCTGTGAGATGAATGCACACATCATAAAGAAGTTTCAAAGAATGCTTCTGTCTAGGCTTTATGTGAAGATATTTCCTTTTCCACCATAGGCCTCAAAGCGCTCCAAATGAACACTTGCAGATTCTACAAAAAGAGTGTTTCAAAACTGCTCTTTCAAAAGAAGTGTTCAACTCTGTGAGTTGGATTCATACTTCACAAAGCAGTTTCACAGAACGCTTCTGTTTAGTATTTATGGGAAGATATTCCCGTTTCCAACGAAGGCCTGAAAGGACTCCAAATATCCACTTGCAGATTCTGCAAAAACACAGTTTCAAAACTGCTCTATCAAAAGGAAGGCTTATCTCTCCGAGCTGAATGCACACATCATAAAGAGGTCTCTGAGAATGCTTCTCCCTGGTTTATAAGTGAAGATATTTCCTTTTCCACTATAGGCCTCAAAGCGCTCCAAATGAACACTTGCAGATTCTACAAAAAGAGTGTTTCAAAACAGCTCTTTCAAAGGAAGTGTTCAACTCTGTGAGTTGGATTCATACTACACAAAGCAGTTTCACAGAACGCTTCTCTTTAGTTTTTATGGGAAGATATTCCCGTTTCCAACGAAGGCCTGAAAGGGCTCCAAATATCCACTTGCAGATTCTGCAAAAATAGAGTTTCAAAACTGCTCTGTTAAAAGGAAGGCTTATCTCTCTGAGTTGAATGCAGACATCATAAAGAGGTTTCTGAGAATGCTTCTGCCTGGTTTATATGTGAAGATATTTCCTTTTCCACCATAGGCCTCAAAGCGCTCCAAATGAACACTTGCAGATTCTACAAAAGGAGTGTTTCATAACTACTCTAGCAAAGGAAAGGTTCAACTCTGTGAGTTGAACACACACATCACAAAGCAGTTTCTGAGAATGCTTCTGTCCAGTTTTTATTGGAAGATATTCCCGCTTCTAACAAAGGCCTGAAAGAGCTCCAAATATCCACTTGCAGATGCTGCAAAAAGACTCTTTCCAAACTGCTCCATGAAAAGGAAGGTTCAACTCTGTGAGTTGAATGCACACATCATAAAGAAGTTTCAAAGAATGCTTCTGTCTAGGTTTTATGTGAAGATATTTCCTTTTCCACCATAGGCCTCAAAGCGCTCCAAATGAACACTTGCAGATTCTACAAAAAGAGTGTTTCAAAACTGCTCTTTCAAAAGAAGTGTTCAACTCTGTGAGTTGGATTCATACTTCACAAAGCAGTTTCACAGAACGCTTCTGTTTAGTATTTATGGGAAGATATTCCCGTTTCCAACGAAGGCCTGAAAGGACTCCAAATATCCACTTGCAGATTCTGCAAAAACACAGTTTCAAAACTGCTCTATCAAAAGGAAGGCTTATCTCTCCGAGTTGAATGCACACATCATAAAGAGGTTTCTGAGAATGCTTCTGCCTGGTTTATAAGTGAAGATATTTCCTTTTCCACCATAGGCCTCAAAGCGCTCCAAATGAACACTTGCAGATTCTACAAAAAGAGTGTTTCAAAACAGCTCTTTCAAAGGAAGTGTTCAACTCTGTGAGTTGGATTCATACTACACAAAGCAGTTTCACAGAACGCTTCTGTTTAGTTTTTATGGGAAGATATTCCCGTTTCCAACGAAGGCCTGAAAGGGCTCCAAATATCCACTTGCAAATTCTGCAAAAATAGAGTTTCAAAACTGCTCTGTCAAAAGGAAGGCTTATCTCTCTGAGTTGAATGCAGACATCATAAAGAGGTTTCTGAGAATGCTTCTGCCTGGTTTATATGTGAAGATATTTCCTTTTCCACCATAGGCCTCAAAGCGCTCCAAATGAACACTTGCAGATTCTACAAAAGGAGTGTTTCATAACTGCTCTAGCAAAGGAAAGGTTCAACTCTGTGAGTTGAACACACACATCACAAAGCAGTTTCTGAGAATGCTTCTGTCCAGTTTTTATTGGAAGATATTCCCGCTTCTAACAAAGGCCTGAAAGAGCTCCAAATATCCACTTGCAGATGCTGCAAAAAGACTCTTTCCAAACTGCTCCATGAAAAGGAAGGTTCAACTCTGTGAGATGAATGCACACATCATAAAGAAGTTTCAAAGAATGCTTCTGTCTAGGTTTTATGTGAAGATATTTCCTTTTCCACCATAGGCCTCAAAGCGCTCCAAATGAACACTTGCAGATTCTACAAAAAGAGTGTTTCAAAACTGCTCTTTCAAAAGAAGTGTTCAACTCTGTGAGTTGGATTCATACTTCACAAAGCAGTTTCACAGAACGCTTCTGTTTAGTATTTATGGGAAGATATTCCCGTTTCCAACGAAGGCCTGAAAGGACTCCAAATATCCACTTGCAGATTCTGCAAAAACACAGTTTCAAAACTGCTCTATCAAAAGGAAGGCTTATCTCTCCGAGCTGAATGCACACATCATAAAGAGGTTTCTGAGAATGCTTCTCCCTGGTTTATAAGTGAAGATATTTCCTTTTCCACTATAGGCCTCAAAGCGCTCCAAATGAACACTTGCAGATTCTACAAAAAGAGTGTTTCAAAACAGCTCTTTCAAAGGAAGTGTTCAACTCTGTGAGTTGGATTCATACTACACAAAGCAGTTTCACAGAACGCTTCTCTTTAGTTTTTATGGGAAGATATTCCCGTTTCCAACGAAGGCCTGAAAGGGCTCCAAATATCCACTTGCAGATTCTGCAAAAATAGAGTTTCAAAACTGCTCTGTTAGAAGGAAGGCTTATCTCTCTGAGTTGAATGCAGACATCATAAAGAGGTTTCTGAGAATGCTTCTGCCTGGTTTATATGTGAAGATATTTCCTTTTCCACCATAGGCCTCAAAGCGCTCCAAATGAACACTTGCAGATTCTACAAAAGGAGTGTTTCATAACTACTCTAGCAAAGGAAAGGTTCAACTCTGTGAGTTGAACACACACATCACAAAGCAGTTTCTGAGAATGCTTCTGTCCAGTTTTTATTGGAAGATATTCCCGCTTCTAACAAAGGCCTGAAAGAGCTCCAAATATCCACTTGCAGATGCTGCAAAAAGACTCTTTCCAAACTGCTCCATGAAAAGGAAGGTTCAACTCTGTGAGTTGAATGCACACATCATAAAGAAGTTTCAAAGAATGCTTCTGTCTAGGTTTTATGTGAAGATATTTCCTTTTCCACCATAGGCCTCAAAGCGCTCCAAATGAACACTTGCAGATTCTACAAAAAGAGTGTTTCAAAACTGCTCTTTCAAAAGAAGTGTTCAACTCTGTGAGTTGGATTCATACTTCACAAAGCAGTTTCACAGAACGCTTCTGTTTAGTATTTATGGGAAGATATTCCCGTTTCCAACGAAGGCCTGAAAGGACTCCAAATATCCACTTGCAGATTCTGCAAAAACACAGTTTCAAAACTGCTCTATCAAAAGGAAGGCTTATCTCTCCGAGTTGAATGCACACATCATAAAGAGGTTTCTGAGAATGCTTCTGCCTGGTTTATAAGTGAAGATATTTCCTTTTCCACCATAGGCCTCAAAGCGCTCCAAATGAACACTTGCAGATTCTACAAAAAGAGTGTTTCAAAACAGCTCTTTCAAAGGAAGTGTTCAACTCTGTGAGTTGGATTCATACTACACAAAGCAGTTTCACAGAACGCTTCTGTTTAGTTTTTATGGGAAGATATTCCCGTTTCCAACGAAGGCCTGAAAGGGCTCCAAATATCCACTTGCAAATTCTGCAAAAATAGAGTTTCAAAACTGCTCTGTCAAAAGGAAGGCTTATCTCTCTGAGTTGAATGCAGACATCATAAAGAGGTTTCTGAGAATGCTTCTGCCTGGTTTATATGTGAAGATATTTCCTTTTCCACCATAGGCCTCAAAGCGCTCCAAATGAACACTTGCAGATTCTACAAAAAGAGTGTTTCATAACTGCTTTAGCAAAGGAAAGGTTCAACACTGTGAGTTGAACACACACATCACAAAGCAGTTTCTGAGAATGCTTCTGTCCAGTTTTTATTGGAAGATATTCCCGCTTCTAACAAAGGCCTGAAAGAGCTCCAAATATCCACTTGTAGATGCTGCAAAAAGACTCTTTCCAAACTGCTCCATGAAAAGGAAGGTTCAACTCTGTGAGTTGAATGCACACATCTTAAAAAGTTTCAAAGAATGCTTCTGTCTAGGTTTTATGTGAAGATATTTCCTTTTCCACCATAGGCCTCAAAGCGCTCCAAATGAACACTTGCAGATTCTACAAAAAGAGTGTTTCAAAACTGCTCTTTCAAAAGAAGTGTTCAACTCTGTGAGTTGGATTCATACTTCACAAAGCAGTTTCACAGAACGCTTCTGTTTAGTTTTTATGGGAAGATATTCCCGTTTCCAACGAAGGCCTGAAAGGGCTCCAAATAACCACTTGCAGATTCTGCAGAAACACAGTTTCAAAACTGCTCTATCAAAAGGAAGGCTTATCTCTCCGAGCTGAATGCACACATCATAAAGAGGTTTCTGAGAATGCTTCTGCCTGGTTTATATGTGAAGATATTTCCTTTTCCACCATAGGCCTCAAGGCGCTCCAAATGAACACTTGCAGATTCTACAAAAAGAGTGTTTCATAACTGCTCTAGCAAAGGAAAGGTTCAACTCTGTGAGTTGAACACACACATCACAAAGCAGTTTCTGAGAATGCTTCTGTCCAGTTTTTATTGGAAGACATTCCCGCTTCTAACAAAGGCCTGAAAGAGCTCCAAATATCCACTTGTAGATGCTGCAAAAAGACTCTTTCCAAACTGCTCCATGAAAAGGAAGGTTCAACTCTGTGAGTTGAATGCACACATCATAAAGAAGTTTCAAAGAATGCTTCTGTCTAGGTTTTATGTGAAGATATTTCCTTTTCCACCATAGGCCTCAAAGCCCTCCAAATGAACACTTGCAGATTCTACAAAAAGAGTGTTTCAAAACTGCTCTTTCAAAGGAAGTGTTCAACTCTGGGAGTTGGATTCATACTACACAAAGCAGTTTCACAGAACGCTTCTCTTTAGTTTTTATGGGAAGATATTCCCGTTTCCAACGAAGGCCTGAAAGGGCTCCAAATAACCACTTGCAGATTCTGCAGAAACACAGTTTCAAAACTGCTCTATCAAAAGGAAGGCTTATCTCTCCGAGCTGAATGCACACATCATAAAGAGGTTTCTGAGAATGCTTCTGCCTGGTTTATAAGTGAAGATATTTCCTTTTCCACCATAGGCCTCAAAGCGCTCCAAATGAACACTTGCAGATTCTACAAAAAGAGTGTTTCAAAACAGCTCTTTCAAAGGAAGTGTTCAACTCTGTGAGTTGGATTCATACTACACAAAGCAGTTTCACAGAACGCTTCTGTTTAGTTTTTATGGGAAGATATTCCCGTTTCCAACGAAGGCCTGAAAGGGCTCCAAATATCCACTTGCAAATTCTGCAAAAATAGAGTTTCAAAACTGCTCTATCAAAAGGAAGGCTTATCTCTCTGAGTTGAATGCAGACATCATAAAGAGGTTTCTGAGAATGCTTCTGCCTGGTTTATATGTGAAGATATTTCCTTTTCCACCATAGGCCTCAAAGCGCTCCAAATGAACACTTGCAGATTCTACAAAAGGAGTGTTTCATAACTGCTCTAGCAAAGGAAAGGTTCAACTCTGTGAGTTGAACACACACATCACAAAGCAGTTTCTGAGAATGCTTCTGTCCAATTTTTATTGGAAGATATTCCCGCTTCTAACAAAGGCCTGAAAGAGCTCCAAATATCCACTTGCAGATGCTGCAAAAAGACTCTTTCCAAACTGCTCCATGAAAAGGAAGGTTCAACTCTGTGAGATGAATGCACACATCATAAAGAAGTTTCAAAGAATGCTTCTGTCTAGGCTTTATGTGAAGATATTTCCTTTTCCACCATAGGCCTCAAAGCGCTCCAAATGAACACTTGCAGATTCTACAAAAAGAGTGTTTCAAAACTGCTCTTTCAAAAGAAGTGTTCAACTCTGTGAGTTGGATTCATACTTCACAAAGCAGTTTCACAGAACGCTTCTGTTTAGTATTTATGGGAAGATATTCCCGTTTCCAACGAAGGCCTGAAAGGACTCCAAATATCCACTTGCAGATTCTGCAAAAACACAGTTTCAAAACTGCTCTATCAAAAGGAAGGCTTATCTCTCCGAGCTGAATGCACACATCATAAAGAGGTCTCTGAGAATGCTTCTCCCTGGTTTATAAGTGAAGATATTTCCTTTTCCACTATAGGCCTCAAAGCGCTCCAAATGAACACTTGCAGATTCTACAAAAAGAGTGTTTCAAAACAGCTCTTTCAAAGGAAGAGTTCAACTCTGTGAGTTGGATTCATACTACACAAAGCAGTTTCACAGAACGCTTCTCTTTAGTTTTTATGGGAAGATATTCCCGTTTCCAACGAAGGCCTGAAAGGGCTCCAAATATCCACTTGCAGATTCTGCAAAAATAGAGTTTCAAAACTGCTCTGTTAAAAGGAAGGCTTATCTCTCTGAGTTGAATGCAGACATCATAAAGAGGTTTCTGAGAATGCTTCTGCCTGGTTTATATGTGAAGATATTTCCTTTTCCACCATAGGCCTCAAAGCGCTCCAAATGAACACTTGCAGATTCTACAAAAAGAGTGTTTCATAACTGCTCTAGCAAAGGAAAGGTTCAACTCTGTGAGTTGAACACACACATCACAAAGCAGTTTCTGAGAATGCTTCTGTCCAGTTTTTATTGGAAGATATTCCCGCTTCTAACAAAGGCCTGAAAGAGCTCCAAATATCCACTTGTAGATGCTGCAAAAAGACTCTTTCCAAACTGCTCCATGAAAAGGAAGGTTCAACTCTGAGAGTTGAATGCACACATCATAAAGAAGTTTCAAAGAATGCTTCTGTCTAGGTTTTATGTGAAGATATTTCCTTTTCCACCATAGGCCTCAAAGCGCTCCAAATGAACACTTGCAGATTCTACAAAAAGAGTGTTTCAAAACTGCTCTTTCAAAAGAAGTGTTCAACTCTGTGAGTTGGATTCATACTTCACAAAGCAGTTTCACAGAACGCTTCTGTTTAGTTTTTATGGGAAGATATTCCCGTTTCCAACGAAGGCCTGAAAGGGCTCCAAATAACCACTTGCAGATTCTGCAGAAACACAGTTTCAAAACTGCTCTATCAAAAGGAAGGCTTATCTCTCCGAGCTGAATGCACACATCATAAAGAGGTTTCTGAGAATGCTTCTGCCTGGTTTATAAGTGAAGATATTTCCTTTTCCACCATAGGCCTCAAAGCGCTCCAAATGAACACTTGCAGATTCTATAAAAAGAGTGTTTCAAAACAGCTCTTTCAAAGGAAGTGTTCAACTCTGTGAGTTGGATTCATACTACACAAAGCAGTTTCACAGAACGCTTCTGTTTAGTTTTTATGGGAAGATATTCCCGTTTCCAACGAAGGCCTGAAAGGGCTCCAAATATCCACTTGCAAATTCTGCAAAAATAGAGTTTCAAAACTGCTCTATCAAAAGGAAGGCTTATCTCTCTGAGTTGAATGCAGACATCATAAAGAGGTTTCTGAGAATGCTTCTGCCTGGTTTATATGTGAAGATATTTCCTTTTCCACCATAGGCCTCAAAGCGCTCCAAATGAACACTTGCAGATTCTACAAAAGGAGTGTTTCATAACTGCTCTAGCAAAGGAAAGGTTCAACTCTGTGAGTTGAACACACACATCACAAAGCAGTTTCTGAGAATGCTTCTGTCCAATTTTTATTGGAAGATATTCCCGCTTCTAACAAAGGCCTGAAAGAGCTCCAAATATCCACTTGCAGATGCTGCAAAAAGACTTTTTCCAAACTGCTCCATGAAAAGGAAGGTTCAACTCTGTGAGATGAATGCACACATCATAAAGAAGTTTCAAAGAATGCTTCTGTCTAGGCTTTATGTGAAGATATTTCCTTTTCCACCATAGGCCTCAAAGCGCTCCAAATGAACACTTGCAGATTCTACAAAAAGAGTGTTTCAAAACTGCTCTTTCAAAAGAAGTGTTCAACTCTGTGAGTTGGATTCATACTTCACAAAGCAGTTTCACAGAACGCTTCTGTTTAGTATTTATGGGAAGATATTCCCGTTTCCAACGAAGGCCTGAAAGGACTCCAAATATCCACTTGCAGATTCTGCAAAAACACAGTTTCAAAACTGCTCTATCAAAAGGAAGGCTTATCTCTCCGAGCTGAATGCACACATCATAAAGAGGTCTCTGAGAATGCTTCTCCCTGGTTTATAAGTGAAGATATTTCCTTTTCCACTATAGGCCTCAAAGCGCTCCAAATGAACACTTGCAGATTCTACAAAAAGAGTGTTTCAAAACAGCTCTTTCAAAGGAAGTGTTCAACTCTGTGAGTTGGATTCATACTACACAAAGCAGTTTCACAGAACGCTTCTCTTTAGTTTTTATGGGAAGATATTCCCGTTTCCAACGAAGGCCTGAAAGGGCTCCAAATATCCACTTGCAGATTCTGCAAAAATAGAGTTTCAAAACTGCTCTGTTAAAAGGAAGGCTTATCTCTCTGAGTTGAATGCAGACATCATAAAGAGGTTTCTGAGAATGCTTCTGCCTGGTTTATATGTGAAGATATTTCCTTTTCCACCATAGGCCTCAAAGCGCTCCAAATGAACACTTGCAGATTCTACAAAAGGAGTGTTTCATAACTACTCTAGCAAAGGAAAGGTTCAACTCTGTGAGTTGAACACACACATCACAAAGCAGTTTCTGAGAATGCTTCTGTCCAGTTTTTATTGGAAGATATTCCCGCTTCTAACAAAGGCCTGAAAGAGCTCCAAATATCCACTTGCAGATGCTGCAAAAAGACTCTTTCCAAACTGCTCCATGAAAAGGAAGGTTCAACTCTGTGAGTTGAATGCACACATCATAAAGAAGTTTCAAAGAATGCTTCTGTCTAGGTTTTATGTGAAGATATTTCCTTTTCCACCATAGGCCTCAAAGCGCTCCAAATGAACACTTGCAGATTCTACAAAAAGAGTGTTTCAAAACTGCTCTTTCAAAAGAAGTGTTCAACTCTGTGAGTTGGATTCATACTTCACAAAGCAGTTTCACAGAACGCTTCTGTTTAGTATTTATGGGAAGATATTCCCGTTTCCAGCGAAGGCCTGAAAGGACTCCAAATATCCACTTGCAGATTCTGCAAAAACACAGTTTCAAAACTGCTCTATCAAAAGGAAGGCTTATCTCTCCGAGTTGAATGCACACATCATAAAGAGGTTTCTGAGAATGCTTCTGCCTGGTTTATAAGTGAAGATATTTCCTTTTCCACCATAGGCCTCAAAGCGCTCCAAATGAACACTTGCAGATTCTACAAAAAGAGTGTTTCAAAACAGCTCTTTCAAAGGAAGTGTTCAACTCTGTGAGTTGGATTCATACTACACAAAGCAGTTTCACAGAACGCTTCTGTTTAGTTTTTATGGGAAGATATTCCCGTTTCCAACCAAGGCCTGAAAGGGCTCCAAATATCCACTTGCAAATTCTGCAAAAATAGAGTTTCAAAACTGCTCTGTCAAAAGGAAGGCTTATCTCTCTGAGTTGAATGCAGACATCATAAAGAGGTTTCTGAGAATGCTTCTGCCTGGTTTATATGTGAAGATATTTCCTTTTCCACCATAGGCCTCAAAGCGCTCCAAATGAACACTTGCAGATTCTACAAAAAGAGTGTTTCATAACTGCTCTAGCAAAGGAAAGGTTCAACTCTGTGAGTTGAACACACACATCACAAAGCAGTTTCTGAGAATGCTTCTGTCCAGTTTTTATTGGAAGATATTCCCGCTTCTAACAAAGGCCTGAAAGAGCTCCAAATATCCACTTGTAGATGCTGCAAAAAGACTCTTTCCAAACTGCTCCATGAAAAGGAAGGTTCAACTCTGTGAGTTGAATGCACACATCTTAAAAAGTTTCAAAGAATGCTTCTGTCTAGGTTTTATGTGAAGATATTTCCTTTTCCACCATAGGCCTCAGAGCGCTCCAAATGAACACTTGCAGATTCTACAAAAAGAGTGTTTCAAAACTGCTCTTTCAAAAGAAGTGTTCAACTCTGTGAGTTGGATTCATACTTCACAAAGCAGTTTCACAGAACGCTTCTGTTTAGTTTTTATGGGAAGATATTCCCGTTTCCAACGAAGGCCTGAAAGGGCTCCAAATAACCACTTGCAGATTCTGCAGAAACACAGTTTCAAAACTGCTCTATCAAAAGGAAGGCTTATCTCTCCGAGCTGAATGCACACATCATAAAGAGGTTTCTGAGAATGCTTCTCCCTGGTTTATAAGTGAAGATATTTCCTTTTCCACTATAGGCCTCAAAGCGCTCCAAATGAACACTTGCAGATTCTACAAAAAGAGTGTTTCAAAACTGCTCTTTCAAAAGAAGTGTTCAACTCTGTGAGTTGGATTCATACTACACAAAGCAGTTTCACAGAACGCTTCTCTTTAGTATTTATGGGAAGATATTCCCGTTTCCAACGAAGGCCTGAAAGGACTCCAAATATCCACTTGCAGATTCTGCAGAAACACAGTTTCAAAACTGCTCTATCAAAAGGAAGGCTTATCTCTCCTAGTTGAAGGCACACATCATAAAGAGGTTTCTGAGAATGCTTCTGCCTGGTTTATAAGTGAAGATATTTCCTTTTCCACCATAGGCCTCAAAGCGCTCCAAATGAACACTTGCAGATTCTACAAAAAGAGTGTTTCAAAACAGCTCTTTCAAAGGAAGTGTTCAACTCTGTGAGTTGGATTCATACTACACAAAGCAGTTTCACAGAACGCTTCTGTTTAGTTTTTATGGGAAGATATTCCCGTTTCCAACGAAGGCCTGAAAGGGCTCCAAATATCCACTTGCAAATTCTACAAAAATAGAGTTTCAAAACTGCTCTGTCAAAAGGAAGGCTTATCTCTCTGAGTTGAATGCAGACATCATAAAGAGGTTTCTGAGAATGCTTCTGCCTGGTTTATATGTGAAGATATTTCCTTTTCCACCATAGGCCTCAAGGCGCTCCAAATGAACACTTGCAGATTCTACAAAAAGAGTGTTTCATAACTGCTCTAGCAAAGGAAAGGTTCAACTCTGTGAGTTGAACACACACATCACAAAGCAGTTTCTGAGAATGCTTCTGTCCAGTTTTTATTGGAAGATATTCCCGCTTCTAACAAAGGCCTGAAAGAGCTCCAAATATCCACTTGTAGATGCTGCAAAAAGACTCTTTCCAAACTGCTCCATGAAAAGGAAGGTTCAACTCTGTGAGTTGAATGCACACATCATAAAGAAGTTTCAAAGAATGCTTCTGTCTAGGTTTTATGTGAAGATATTTCCTTTTCCACCATAGGCCTCAAAGCGCTCCAAATGAACACTTGCAGATTCTACAAAAAGAGTGTTTCAAAACTGCTCTTTCAAAGGAAGTGTTCAACTCTGTGAGTTGGATTCATACTACACAAAGCAGTTTCACAGAACGCTTCTGTTTAGTTTTTATGGGAAGATATTCCCGTTTCCAACGAAGGCCTGAAAGGGCTCCAAATAACCACTTGCAGATTCTGCAGAAACACAGTTTCAAAACTGCTCTATCAAAAGGAAGGCTTATCTCTCCGAGCTGAATGCACACATCATAAAGAGGTTTCTGAGAATGCTTCTGCCTGGTTTATAAGTGAAGATATTTCCTTTTCCACCATAGGCCTCAAAGCGCTCCAAATGAACACTTGCAGATTCTACAAAAAGAGTGTTTCAAAACTGCTCTTTCAAAAGAAGTGTTCAACTCTGTGAGTTGGATTCATACTTCACAAAGCAGTTTCACAGAACGCTTCTGTTTAGTATTTATGGGAAGATATTCCCGTTTCCAACGAAGGCCTGAAAGGACTCCAAATATCCACTTGCAGATTCTGCAAAAACACAGTTTCAAAACTGCTCTATCAAAAGGAAGGCTTATCTCTCCGAGCTGAATGCACACATCATAAAGAGGTTTCTGAGAATGCTTCTCCCTGGTTTATAAGTGAAGATATTTCCTTTTCCACTATAGGCCTCAAAGCGCTCCAAATGAACACTTGCAGATTCTACAAAAAGAGTGTTTCAAAACAGCTCTTTCAAAGGAAGTGTTCAACTCTGTGAGTTGGATTCATACTACACAAAGCAGTTTCACAGAACGCTTCTCTTTAGTTTTTATGGGAAGATATTCCCGTTTCCAACGAAGGCCTGAAAGGGCTCCAAATATCCACTTGCAGATTCTGCAAAAATAGAGTTTCAAAACTGCTCTGTTAAAAGGAAGGCTTATCTCTCTGAGTTGAATGCAGACATCATAAAGAGGTTTCTGAGAATGCTTCTGCCTGGTTTATATGTGAAGATATTTCCTTTTCCACCATAGGCCTCAAAGCGCTCCAAATGAACACTTGCAGATTCTACAAAAGGAGTGTTTCATAACTACTCTAGCAAAGGAAAGGTTCAACTCTGTGAGTTGAACACACACATCACAAAGCAGTTTCTGAGAATGCTTCTGTCCAGTTTTTATTGGAAGATATTCCCGCTTCTAACAAAGGCCTGAAAGAGCTCCAAATATCCTCTTGCAGATGCTGCAAAAAGACTCTTTCCAAACTGCTCCATGAAAAGGAAGGTTCAACTCTGTGAGTTGAATGCACACATCATAAAGAAGTTTCAAAGAATGCTTCTGTCTAGGTTTTATGTGAAGATATTTCCTTTTCCACCATAGGCCTCAAAGCGCTCCAAATGAACACTTGCAGATTCTACAAAAAGAGTGTTTCAAAACTGCTCTTTCAAAAGAAGTGTTCAACTCTGTGAGTTGGATTCATACTTCACAAAGCAGTTTCACAGAACGCTTCTGTTTAGTATTTATGGGAAGATATTCCCGTTTCCAACGAAGGCCTGAAAGGACTCCAAATATCCACTTGCAGATTCTGCAAAAACACAGTTTCAAAACTGCTCTATCAAAAGGAAGGCTTATCTCTCCGAGTTGAATGCACACATCATAAAGAGGTTTCTGAGAATGCTTCTGCCTGGTTTATAAGTGAAGATATTTCCTTTTCCACCATAGGCCTCAAAGCGCTCCAAATGAACACTTGCAGATTCTACAAAAAGAGTGTTTCAAAACAGCTCTTTCAAAGGAAGTGTTCAACTCTGTGAGTTGGATTCATACTACACAAAGCAGTTTCACAGAATGCTTCTGTTTAGTTTTTATGGGAAGATATTCCCGTTTCCAACGAAGGCCTGAAAGGGCTCCAAATATCCACTTGCAAATTCTGCAAAAATAGAGTTTCAAAACTGCTCTGTCAAAAGGAAGGCTTATCTCTCTGAGTTGAATGCAGACATCATAAAGAGGTTTCTGAGAATGCTTCTGCCTGGTTTATATGTGAAGATATTTCCTTTTCCACCATAGGCCTCAAAGCGCTCCAAATGAACACTTGCAGATTCTACAAAAGGAGTGTTTCATAACTGCTCTAGCAAAGGAAAGGTTCAACTCTGTGAGTTGAACACACACATCACAAAGCAGTTTCTGAGAATGCTTCTGTCCAGTTTTTATTGGAAGATATTCCCGCTTCTAACAAAGGCCTGAAAGAGCTCCAAATATCCACTTGCAGATGCTGCAAAAAGACTCTTTCCAAACTGCTCCATGAAAAGGAAGGTTCAACTCTGTGAGATGAATGCACACATCATAAAGAAGTTTCAAAGAATGCTTCTGTCTAGGTTTTATGTGAAGATATTTCCTTTTCCACCATAGGCCTCAAAGCGCTCCAAATGAACACTTGCAGATTCTACAAAAAGAGTGTTTCAAAACTGCTCTTTCAAAAGAAGTGTTCAACTCTGTGAGTTGGATTCATACTTCACAAAGCAGTTTCACAGAACGCTTCTGTTTAGTATTTATGGGAAGATATTCCCGTTTCCAACGAAGGCCTGAAAGGACTCCAAATATCCACTTGCAGATTCTGCAAAAACACAGTTTCAAAACTGCTCTATCAAAAGGAAGGCTTATCTCTCCGAGCTGAATGCACACATCATAAAGAGGTTTCTGAGAATGCTTCTCCCTGGTTTATAAGTGAAGATATTTCCTTTTCCACTATAGGCCTCAAAGCGCTCCAAATGAACACTTGCAGATTCTACAAAAAGAGTGTTTCAAAACAGCTCTTTCAAAGGAAGTGTTCAACTCTGTGAGTTGGATTCATACTACACAAAGCAGTTTCACAGAACGCTTCTCTTTAGTTTTTATGGGAAGATATTCCCGTTTCCAACGAAGGCCTGAAAGGGCTCCAAATATCCACTTGCAGATTCTGCAAAAATAGAGTTTCAAAACTGCTCTGTTAAAAGGAAGGCTTATCTCTCTGAGTTGAATGCAGACATCATAAAGAGGTTTCTGAGAATGCTTCTGCCTGGTTTATATGTGAAGATATTTCCTTTTCCACCATAGGCCTCAAAGCGCTCCAAATGAACACTTGCAGATTCTACAAAAGGAGTGTTTCATAACTACTCTAGCAAAGGAAAGGTTCAACTCTGTGAGTTGAACACACACATCACAAAGCAGTTTCTGAGAATGCTTCTGTCCAGTTTTTATTGGAAGATATTCCCGCTTCTAACAAAGGCCTGAAAGAGCTCCAAATATCCACTTGCAGATGCTGCAAAAAGACTCTTTCCAAACTGCTCCATGAAAAGGAAGGTTCAACTCTGTGAGTTGAATGCACACATCATAAAGAAGTTTCAAAGAATGCTTCTGTCTAGGTTTTATGTGAAGATATTTCCTTTTCCACCATAGGCCTCAAAGCGCTCCAAATGAACACTTGCAGATTCTACAAAAAGAGTGTTTCAAAACTGCTCTTTCAAAAGAAGTGTTCAACTCTGTGAGTTGGATTCATACTTCACAAAGCAGTTTCACAGAACGCTTCTGTTTAGCTTTTATGGGAAGATATTCCCGTTTCCAACGAAGGCCTGAAAGGGCTCCAAATAACCACTTGCAGATTCTGCAGAAACACAGTTTCAAAACTGCTCTATCAAAAGGAAGGCTTATCTCTCCGAGCTGAATGCACACATCATAAAGAGGTTTCTGAGAATGCTTCTCCCTGGTTTATAAGTGAAGATATTTCCTTTTCCACTATAGGCCTCAAAGCGCTCCAAATGAACACTTGCAGATTCTACAAAAAGAGTGTTTCAAAACAGCTCTTTCAAAGGAAGTGTTCAACTCTGTGAGTTGGATTCATACTACACAAAGCAGTTTCACAGAACGCTTCTCTTTAGTTTTTATGGGAAGATATTCCCGTTTCCAACGAATGCCTGAAAGGGCTCCAAATATCCACTTGCAGATTCTGCAAAAATAGAGTTTCAAAACTGCTCTGTTAAAAGGAAGGCTTATCTCTCTGAGTTGAATGCAGACATCATAAAGAGGTTTCTGAGAATGCTTCTGCCTGGTTTATATGTGAAGATATTTCCTTTTCCACCATAGGCCTCAAAGCGCTCCAAATGAACACTTGCAGATTCTACAAAAAGAGTGTTTCATAACTGCTCTAGCAAAGGAAAGGTTCAACTCTGTGAGTTGAACACACACATCACAAAGCAGTTTCTGAGAATGCTTCTGTCCAGTTTTTATTGGAAGATATTCCCGCTTCTAACAAAGGCCTGAAAGAGCTCCAAATATCCACTTGTAGATGCTGCAAAAAGACTCTTTCCAAACTGCTCCATGAAAAGGAAGGTTCAACTCTGAGAGTTGAATGCACACATCATAAAGAAGTTTCAAAGAATGCTTCTGTCTAGGTTTTATGTGAAGATATTTCCTTTTCCACCATAGGCTTCAAAGCGCTCCAAATGAACACTTGCAGATTCTACAAAAAGAGTGTTTCAAAACTGCTCTTTCAAAAGAAGTGTTCAACTCTGTGAGTTGGATTCATACTTCACAAAGCAGTTTCACAGAACGCTTCTGTTTAGTTTTTATGGGAAGATATTCCCGTTTCCAACGAAGGCCTGAAAGGGCTCCAAATAACCACTTGCAGATTCTGCAGAAACACAGTTTCAAAACTGCTCTATCAAAAGGAAGGCTTATCTCTCCGAGCTGAATGCACACATCATAAAGAGGTTTCTGAGAATGCTTCTGCCTGGTTTATAAGTGAAGATATTTCCTTTTCCACCATAGGCCTCAAAGCGCTCCAAATGAACACTTGCAGATTCTATAAAAAGAGTGTTTCAAAACAGCTCTTTCAAAGGAAGTGTTCAACTCTGTGAGTTGGATTCATACTACACAAAGCAGTTTCACAGAACGCTTCTGTTTAGTTTTTATGGGAAGATATTCCCGTTTCCAACGAAGGCCTGAAAGGGCTCCAAATATCCACTTGCAAATTCTGCAAAAATAGAGTTTCAAAACTGCTCTATCAAAAGGAAGGCTTATCTCTCTGAGTTGAATGCAGACATCATAAAGAGGTTTCTGAGAATGCTTCTGCCTGGTTTATATGTGAAGATATTTCCTTTTCCACCATAGGCCTCAAAGCGCTCCAAATGAACACTTGCAGATTCTACAAAAGGAGTGTTTCATAACTGCTCTAGCAAAGGAAAGGTTCAACTCTGTGAGTTGAACACACACATCACAAAGCAGTTTCTGAGAATGCTTCTGTCCAATTTTTATTGGAAGATATTCCCGCTTCTAACAAAGGCCTGAAAGAGCTCCAAATATCCACTTGCAGATGCTGCAAAAAGACTTTTTCCAAACTGCTCCATGAAAAGGAAGGTTCAACTCTGTGAGATGAATGCACACATCATAAAGAAGTTTCAAAGAATGCTTCTGTCTAGGCTTTATGTGAAGATATTTCCTTTTCCACCATAGGCCTCAAAGCGCTCCAAATGAACACTTGCAGATTCTACAAAAAGAGTGTTTCAAAACTGCTCTTTCAAAGGAAGTGTTCAACTCTGTGAGTTGGATTCATACTACACAAAGCAGTTTCACAGAACGCTTCTCTTTAGTTTTTATGGGAAGATATTCCCGTTTCCAACGAAGGCCTGAAAGGGCTCCAAATAACCACTTGCAGATTCTGCAGAAACACAGTTTCAAAACTGCTCTATCAAAAGGAAGGCTTATCTCTCCGAGCTGAATGCACACATCATAAAGAGGTTTCTGAGAATGCTTCTGCCTGGTTTATAAGTGAAGATATTTCCTTTTCCACCATAGGCCTCAAAGCGCTCCAAATGAACACTTGCAGATTCTACAAAAAGAGTGTTTCAAAACAGCTCTTTCAAAGGAAGTGTTCAACTCTGTGAGTTGGATTCATACTACACAAAGCAGTTTCACAGAACGCTTCTGTTTAGTTTTTATGGGAAGATATTCCCGTTTCCAACGAAGGCCTGAAAGGGCTCCAAATATCCACTTGCAAATTCTGCAAAAATAGAGTTTCAAAACTGCTCTATCAAAAGGAAGGCTTATCTCTCTGAGTTGAATGCAGACATCATAAAGAGGTTTCTGAGAATGCTTCTGCCTGGTTTATATGTGAAGATATTTCCTTTTCCACCATAGGCCTCAAAGCGCTCCAAATGAACACTTGCAGATTCTACAAAAGGAGTGTTTCATAACTGCTCTAGCAAAGGAAAGGTTCAACTCTGTGAGTTGAACACACACATCACAAAGCAGTT
The DNA here is from genome assembly GCF_028885625.2 of Pongo pygmaeus. Lineage (NCBI taxonomy): Eukaryota > Metazoa > Chordata > Mammalia > Primates > Hominidae > Pongo > Pongo pygmaeus. The sequence goes on from NC_085930.1 coordinate 26,811,676, forward strand.
TCTGAGAATGCTTCTGTCCAATTTTTATTGGAAGATATTCCCGCTTCTAACAAAGGCCTGAAAGAGCTCCAAATATCCACTTGCAGATGCTGCAAAAAGACTCTTTCCAAACTGCTCCATGAAAAGGAAGGTTCAACTCTGTGAGATGAATGCACACATCATAAAGAAGTTTCAAAGAATGCTTCTGTCTAGGTTTTATGTGAAGATATTTCCTTTTCCACCATAGGCCTCAAAGCGCTCCAAATGAACACTTGCAGATTCTACAAAAAGAGTGTTTCAAAACTGCTCTTTCAAAAGAAGTGTTCAACTCTGTGAGTTGGATTCATACTTCACAAAGCAGTTTCACAGAACGCTTCTGTTTAGTATTTATGGGAAGATATTCCCGTTTCCAACGAAGGCCTGAAAGGACTCCAAATATCCACTTGCAGATTCTGCAAAAACACAGTTTCAAAACTGCTCTATCAAAAGGAAGGCTTATCTCTCCGAGCTGAATGCACACATCATAAAGAGGTCTCTGAGAATGCTTCTCCCTGGTTTATAAGTGAAGATATTTCCTTTTCCACTATAGGCCTCAAAGCGCTCCAAATGAACACTTGCAGATTCTACAAAAAGAGTGTTTCAAAACAGCTCTTTCAAAGGAAGTGTTCAACTCTGTGAGTTGGATTCATACTACACAAAGCAGTTTCACAGAACGCTTCTCTTTAGTTTTTATGGGAAGATATTCCCGTTTCCAACGAAGGCCTGAAAGGGCTCCAAATATCCACTTGCAGATTCTGCAAAAATAGAGTTTCAAAACTGCTCTGTTAAAAGGAAGGCTTATCTCTCTGAGTTGAATGCAGACATCATAAAGAGGTTTCTGAGAATGCTTCTGCCTGGTTTATATGTGAAGATATTTCCTTTTCCACCATAGGCCTCAAAGCGCTCCAAATGAACACTTGCAGATTCTACAAAAGGAGTGTTTCATAACTACTCTAGCAAAGGAAAGGTTCAACTCTGTGAGTTGAACACACACATCACAAAGCAGTTTCTGAGAATGCTTCTGTCCAGTTTTTATTGGAAGATATTCCCGCTTCTAACAAAGGCCTGAAAGAGCTCCAAATATCCACTTGCAGATGCTGCAAAAAGACTCTTTCCAAACTGCTCCATGAAAAGGAAGGTTCAACTCTGTGAGTTGAATGCACACATCATAAAGAAGTTTCAAAGAATGCTTCTGTCTAGGTTTTATGTGAAGATATTTCCTTTTCCACCATAGGCCTCAAAGCGCTCCAAATGAACACTTGCAGATTCTACAAAAAGAGTGTTTCAAAACTGCTCTTTCAAAAGAAGTGTTCAACTCTGTGAGTTGGATTCATACTTCACAAAGCAGTTTCACAGAACGCTTCTGTTTAGTATTTATGGGAAGATATTCCCGTTTCCAACGAAGGCCTGAAAGGACTCCAAATATCCACTTGCAGATTCTGCAAAAACACAGTTTCAAAACTGCTCTATCAAAAGGAAGGCTTATCTCTCCGAGTTGAATGCACACATCATAAAGAGGTTTCTGAGAATGCTTCTGCCTGGTTTATAAGTGAAGATATTTCCTTTTCCACCATAGGCCTCAAAGCGCTCCAAATGAACACTTGCAGATTCTACAAAAAGAGTGTTTCAAAACAGCTCTTTCAAAGGAAGTGTTCAACTCTGTGAGTTGGATTCATACTACACAAAGCAGTTTCACAGAACGCTTCTGTTTAGTTTTTATGGGAAGATATTCCCGTTTCCAACGAAGGCCTGAAAGGACTCCAAATATCCACTTGCAGGTTCTGCAGAAACACAGTTTCAAAACTGCTCTATCAAAAGGAAGGCTTATCTCTCCGAGTTGAATGCACACATCATAAAGAGGTTTCTGAGAATGCTTCTGCCTGGTTTATAAGTGAAGATATTTCCTTTTCCACCATAGGCCTCAAAGCGCTCCAAATGAACACTTGCAGATTCTACAAAAAGAGTGTTTCAAAACAGCTCTTTCAAAGGAAATGTTCAACTCTGTGAGTTGGATTCATACTACACAAAGCAGTTTCACAGAACGCTTCTGTTTAGTTTTTATGGGAAGATATTCCCGTTTCCAACGAAGGCCTGAAAGGGCTCCAAATATCCACTTGCAAATTCTGCAAAAATAGAGTTTCAAAACTGCTCTGTCAAAAGGAAGGCTTATCTCTCTGAGTTGAATGCAGACATCATAAAGAGGTTTCTGAGAATGCTTCTGCCTGGTTTATATGTGAAGATATTTCCTTTTCCACCATAGGCCTCAAGGCGCTCCAAATGAACACTTGCAGATTCTACAAAAAGAGTGTTTCATAACTGCTCTAGCAAAGGAAAGGTTCAACTCTGTGAGTTGAACACACACATCACAAAGCAGTTTCTGAGAATGCTTCTGTCCAGTTTTTATTGGAAGATATTCCCGCTTCTAACAAAGGCCTGAAAGAGCTCCAAATATCCACTTGTAGATGCTGCAAAAAGACTCTTTCCAAACTGCTCCATGAAAAGGAAGGTTCAACTCAGTGAGTTGAATGCACACATCATAAAGAAGTTTCAAAGAATGCTTCTGTCTAGGTTTTATGTGAAGATATTTCCTTTTCCACCATAGGCCTCAAAGCGCTCCAAATGAACACTTGCAGATTCTACAAAAAGAGTGTTTCAAAACTGCTCTTTCAAAGGAAGTGTTCAACTCTGTGAGTTGGATTCATACTACACAAAGCAGTTTCACAGAACGCTTCTCTTTAGTTTTTATGGGAAGATATTCCTGTTTCCAACGAAGGCCTGAAAGGGCTCCAAATATCCACTTGCAGATTCTGCAAAAATAGAGTTTCAAAACTGCTCTGTTAAAAGGAAGGCTTATCTCTCTGAGTTGAATGCAGACATCATAAAGAGGTTTCTGAGAATGCTTCTGCCTGGTTTATATGTGAAGATATTTCCTTTTCCACCATAGGCCTCAAAGCGCTCCAAATGAACACTTGCAGATTCTACAAAAGGAGTGTTTCATAACTGCTCTAGCAAAGGAAAGGTTCAACTCTGTGAGTTGAACACACACATCACAAAGCAGTTTCTGAGAATGCTTCTGTCCAGTTTTTATTGGAAGATATTCCCGCTTCTAACAAAGGCCTGAAAGAGCTCCAAATATCCACTTGCAGATGCTGCAAAAAGACTCTTTCCAAACTGCTCCATGAAAAGGAAGGTTCAACTCTGTGAGTTGAATGCACACATCATAAAGAAGTTTCAAAGAATGCTTCTGTCTAGGTTTTATGTGAAGATATTTCCTTTTCCACCATAGGCCTCAAAGCGCTCCAAATGAACACTTGCAGATTCTACAAAAAGAGTGTTTCAAAACTGCTCTTTCAAAAGAAGTGTTCAACTCTGTGAGTTGGATTCATACTTCACAAAGCAGTTTCACAGAACGCTTCTGTTTAGTATTTATGGGAAGATATTCCCGTTTCCAACGAAGGCCTGAAAGGACTCCAAATATCCACTTGCAGATTCTGCAAAAACACAGTTTCAAAACTGCTCTATCAAAAGGAAGGCTTATCTCTCCGAGTTGAATGCACACATCATAAAGAGGTTTCTGAGAATGCTTCTGCCTGGTTTATAAGTGAAGATATTTCCTTTTCCACCATAGGCCTCAAAGCGCTCCAAATGAACACTTGCAGATTCTACAAAAAGAGTGTTTCAAAACAGCTCTTTCAAAGGAAGTGTTCAACTCTGTGAGTTGGATTCATACTACACAAAGCAGTTTCACAGAACGCTTCTGTTTAGTTTTTATGGGAAGATATTCCCGTTTCCAACGTAGGCCTGAAAGGGCTCCAAATATCCACTTGCAAATTCTGCAAAAATAGAGTTTCAAAACTGCTCTGTCAAAAGGAAGGCTTATCTCTCTGAGTTGAATGCAGACATCATAAAGAGGTTTCTGAGAATGCTTCTGCCTGGTTTATATGTGAAGATATTTCCTTTCCCACCATAGGCCTCAAGGCGCTCCAAATGAACACTTGCAGATTCTACAAAAAGAGTGTTTCATAACTGCTCTAGCAAAGGAAAGGTTCAACTCTGTGAGTTGAACACACACATCACAAAGCAGTTTCTGAGAATGCTTCTGTCCAGTTTTTATTGGAAGATATTCCCGCTTCTAACAAAGGCCTGAAAGGGCTCCAAATATCCACTTGCAGATGCTGCAAAAAGACTCTTTCCAAACTGCTCCATGAGAAGGAAGGTTCAACTCTGTGAGTTGAATGCACACATCATAAAGAAGTTTCAAAGAATGCTTCTGTCTAGGTTTTATGTGAAGATATTTCCTTTTCCACCATAGGCCTCAAAGCGCTCCAAATGAACACTTGCAGATTCTACAAAAAGAGTGTTTCAAAACTGCTCTTTCAAAAGAAGTGTTCAACTCTGTGAGTTGGATTCATACTTCACAAAGCAGTTTCACAGAACGCTTCTGTTTAGTTTTTATGGGAAGATATTCCCGTTTCCAACGAAGGCCTGAAAGGGCTCCAAATAACCACTTGCAGATTCTGCAGAAACACAGTTTCAAAACTGCTCTATCAAAAGGAAGGCTTATCTCTCCGAGCTGAATGCACACATCATAAAGAGGTTTCTGAGAATGCTTCTCCCTGGTTTATAAGTGAAGATATTTCCTTTTCCACTATAGGCCTCAAAGCGCTCCAAATGAACACTTGCAGACTCTACAAAAAGAGTGTTTCAAAACAGCTCTTTCAAAGGAAGTGTTCAACTCTGTGAGTTGGATTCATACTACACAAAGCAGTTTCACAGAACGCTTCTGTTTAGTTTTTATGGGAAGATATTCCCGTTTCCAACGAAGGCCTGAAAGGGCTCCAAATATCCACTTGCAAATTCTGCAAAAATAGAGTTTCAAAACTGCTCTGTCAAAAGGAAGGCTTATCTCTCTGAGTTGAATGCAGACATCATAAAGAGGTTTCTGAGAATGCTTCTGCCTGGTTTATATGTGAAGATATTTCCTTTTCCACCATAGGCCTCAAGGCGCTCCAAATGAACACTTGCAGATTCTACAAAAAGAGTGTTTCATAACTGCTCTAGCAAAGGAAAGGTTCAACTCTGTGAGTTGAACACACACATCACAAAGCAGTTTCTGAGAATGCTTCTGTCCAGTTTTTATTGGAAGATATTCCCGCTTCTAACAAAGACCTGAAAGAGCTCCAAATATCCACTTGTAGATGCTGCAAAAAGACTCTTTCCAAACTGCTCCATGAAAAGGAAGGTTCAACTCTGTGAGTTGAATGCACACATCATAAAGAAGTTTCAAAGAATGCTTCTGTCTAGGTTTTATGTGAAGATATTTCCTTTTCCACCATAGGCCTCAAAGCGCTCCAAATGAACACTTGCAGATTCTACAAAAAGAGTGTTTCAAAACTGCTCTTTCAAAGGAAGTGTTCAACTCTGTGAGTTGGATTCATACTACACAAAGCAGTTTCACAGAACGCTTCTCTTTAGTTTTTATGGGAAGATATTCCTGTTTCCAACGAAGGCCTGAAAGGGCTCCAAATATCCACTTGCAGATTCTGCAAAAATAGAGTTTCAAAACTGCTCTGTTAAAAGGAAGGCTTATCTCTCTGAGTTGAATGCAGACATCATAAAGAGGTTTCTGAGAATGCTTCTGCCTGGTTTATATGTGAAGATATTTCCTTTTCCTCCATAGGCCTCAAAGCGCTCCAAATGAACACTTGCAGATTCTACAAAAGGAGTGTTTCATAACTGCTCTAGCAAAGGAAAGGTTCAACTCTGTGAGTTGAACACACACATCACAAAGCAGTTTCTGAGAATGCTTCTGTCCAGTTTTTATTGGAAGATATTCCCGCTTCTAACAAAGGCCTGAAAGAGCTCCAAATATCCACTTGCAGATGCTGCAAAAAGACTCTTTCCAAACTGCTCCATGAAAAGGAAGGTTCAACTCTGTGAGTTGAATGCACACATCATAAAGAAGTTTCAAAGAATGCTTCTGTCTAGGTTTTATGTGAAGATATTTCCTTTTCCACCATAGGCCTCAAAGCGCTCCAAATGAACACTTGCAGATTCTACAAAAAGAGTGTTTCAAAACTGCTCTTTCAAAAGAAGTGTTCAACTCTGTGAGTTGGATTCATACTTCACAAAGCAGTTTCACAGAACGCTTCTGTTTAGTATTTATGGGAAGATATTCCCGTTTCCAACGAAGGCCTGAAAGGACTCCAAATATCCACTTGCAGATTCTGCAAAAACACAGTTTCAAAACTGCTCTATCAAAAGGAAGGCTTATCTCTCCGAGTTGAATGCACACATCATAAAGAGGTTTCTGAGAATGCTTCTGCCTGGTTTATAAGTGAAGATATTTCCTTTTCCACCATAGGCCTCAAAGCGCTCCAAATGAACACTTGCAGATTCTACAAAAAGAGTGTTTCAAAACAGCTCTTTCAAAGGAAGTGTTCAACTCTGTGAGTTGGATTCATACTACACAAAGCAGTTTCACAGAACGCTTCTGTTTAGTTTTTATGGGAAGATATTCCCGTTTCCAACGAAGGCCTGAAAGGGCTCCAAATATCCACTTGCAAATTCTGCAAAAATAGAGTTTCAAAACTGCTCTGTCAAAAGGAAGGCTTATCTCTCTGAGTTGAATGCAGACATCATAAAGAGGTTTCTGAGAATGCTTCTGCCTGGTTTATATGTGAAGATATTTCCTTTTCCACCATAGGCCTCAAAGCGCTCCAAATGAACACTTGCAGATTCTACAAAAGGAGTGTTTCATAACTGCTCTAGCAAAGGAAAGGTTCAACTCTGTGAGTTGAACACACACATCACAAAGCAGTTTCTGAGAATGCTTCTGTCCAGTTTTTATTGGAAGATATTCCCGCTTCTAACAAAGGCCTGAAAGAGCTCCAAATATCCACTTGCAGATGCTGCAAAAAGACTCTTTCCAAACTGCTCCATGAAAAGGAAGGTTCAACTCTGTGAGTTGAATGCACACATCATAAAGAAGTTTCAAAGAATGCTTCTGTCTAGGTTTTATGTGAAGATATTTCCTTTTCCACCATAGGCCTCAAAGCGCTCCAAATGAACACTTGCAGATTCTACAAAAAGAGTGTTTCAAAACTGCTCTTTCAAAAGAAGTGTTCAACTCTGTGAGTTGGATTCATACTTCACAAAGCAGTTTCACAGAACGCTTCTGTTTAGCTTTTATGGGAAGATATTCCCGTTTCCAACGAAGGCCTGAAAGGGCTCCAAATAACCACTTGCAGATTCTGCAGAAACACAGTTTCAAAACTGCTCTATCAAAAGGAAGGCTTATCTCTCCGAGCTGAATGCACACATCATAAAGAGGTTTCTGAGAATGCTTCTCCCTGGTTTATAAGTGAAGATATCTCCTTTTCCACTATAGGCCTCAAAGCGCTCCAAATGAACACTTGCAGATTCTACAAAAAGAGTGTTTCAAAACAGCTCTTTCAAAGGAAGTGTTCAACTCTGTGAGTTGGATTCATACTACACAAAGCAGTTTCACAGAACCCTTCTCTTTAGTTTTTATGGGAAGATATTCCCGTTTCCAACGAAGGCCTGAAAGGGCTCCAAATATCCACTTGCAGATTCTGCAAAAATAGAGTTTCAAAACTGCTCTGTTAAAAGGAAGGCTTATCTCTCTGAGTTGAATGCAGACATCATAAAGAGGTTTCTGAGAATGCTTCTGCCTGGTTTATATGTGAAGATATTTCCTTTTCCACCATAGGCCTCAAAGCGCTCCAAATGAACACTTGCAGATTCTACAAAAGGAGTGTTTCATAACTACTCTAGCAAAGGAAAGGTTCAACTCTGTGAGTTGAACACACACATCACAAAGCAGTTTCTGAGAATGCTTCTGTCCAGTTTTTATTGGAAGATATTCCCGCTTCTAACAAAGGCCTGAAAGAGCTCCAAATATCCACTTGCAGATGCTGCAAAAAGACTCTTTCCAAACTGCTCCATGAAAAGGAAGGTTCAACTCTGTGAGTTGAATGCACACATCATAAAGAAGTTTCAAAGAATGCTTCTGTCTAGGTTTTATGTGAAGATATTTCCTTTTCCACCATAGGCCTCAAAGCGCTCCAAATGAACACTTGCAGATTCTACAAAAAGAGTGTTTCAAAACTGCTCTTTCAAAAGAAGTGTTCAACTCGGTGAGTTGGATTCATACTTCACAAAGCAGTTTCACAGAACGCTTCTGTTTAGTATTTATGGGAAGATATTCCCGTTTCCAACGAAGGCCTGAAAGGACTCCAAATATCCACTTGCAGATTCTGCAAAAACACAGTTTCAAAACTGCTCTATCAAAAGGAAGGCTTATCTCTCCGAGTTGAATGCACACATCATAAAGAGGTTTCTGAGAATGCTTCTGCCTGGTTTATAAGTGAAGATATTTCCTTTTCCACCATAGGCCTCAAAGCGCTCCAAATGAACACTTGCAGATTCTACAAAAAGAGTGTTTCAAAACAGCTCTTTCAAAGGAAGTGTTCAACTCTGTGAGTTGGATTCATACTACACAAAGCAGTTTCACAGAACGCTTCTGTTTAGTTTTTATGGGAAGATATTCCCGTTTCCAACGAAGGCCTGAAAGGACTCCAAATATCCACTTGCAGATTCTGCAGAAACACAGTTTCAAAACTGCTCTATCAAAAGGAAGGCTTATCTCTCCGAGTTGAATGCACACATCATAAAGAGGTTTCTGAGAATGCTTCTGCCTGGTTTATAAGTGAAGATATTTCCTTTTCCACCATAGGCCTCAAAGCGCTCCAAATGAACACTTGCAGATTCTACAAAAAGAGTGTTTCAAAACAGCTCTTTCAAAGGAAATGTTCAACTCTGTGAGTTGGATTCATACTACACAAAGCAGTTTCACAGAACGCTTCTGTTTAGTTTTTATGGGAAGATATTCCCGTTTCCAACGAAGGCCTGAAAGGGCTCCAAATATCCACTTGCAAATTCTGCAAAAATAGAGTTTCAAAACTGCTCTGTCAAAAGGAAGGCTTATCTCTCTGAGTTGAATGCAGACATCATAAAGAGGTTTCTGAGAATGCTTCTGCCTGGTTTATATGTGAAGATATTTCCTTTTCCACCATAGGCCTCAAGGCGCTCCAAATGAACACTTGCAGATTCTACAAAAAGAGTGTTTCATAACTGCTCTAGCAAAGGAAAGGTTCAACTCTGTGAGTTGAACACACACATCACAAAGCAGTTTCTGAGAATGCTTCTGTCCAGTTTTTATTGGAAGACATTCCCGCTTCTAACAAAGGCCTGAAAGAGCTCCAAATATCCACTTGTAGATGCTGCAAAAAGACTCTTTCCAAACTGCTCCATGAAAAGGAAGGTTCAACTCTGTGAGTTGAATGCACACATCATAAAGAAGTTTCAAAGAATGCTTCTGTCTAGGTTTTATGTGAAGATATTTCCTTTTCCACCATAGGCCTCAAAGCGCTCCAAATGAACACTTGCAGATTCTACAAAAAGAGTGTTTCAAAACTGCTCTTTCAAAGGAAGTGTTCAACTCTGGGAGTTGGATTCATACTACACAAAGCAGTTTCACAGAACGCTTCTCTTTAGTTTTTATGGGAAGATATTCCCGTTTCCAACGAAGGCCTGAAAGGGCTCCAAATAACCACTTGCAGATTCTGCAGAAACACAGTTTCAAAACTGCTCTATCAAAAGGAAGGCTTATCTCTCCGAGCTGAATGCACACATCATAAAGAGGTTTCTGAGAATGCTTCTGCCTGGTTTATAAGTGAAGATATTTCCTTTTCCACCATAGGCCTCAAAGCGCTCCAAATGAACACTTGCAGATTCTACAAAAAGAGTGTTTCAAAACAGCTCTTTCAAAGGAAGTGTTCAACTCTGTGAGTTGGATTCATACTACACAAAGCAGTTTCACAGAACGCTTCTGTTTAGTTTTTATGGGAAGATATTCCCGTTTCCAACGAAGGCCTGAAAGGGCTCCAAATATCCACTTGCAAATTCTGCAAAAATAGAGTTTCAAAACTGCTCTATCAAAAGGAAGGCTTATCTCTCTGAGTTGAATGCAGACATCATAAAGAGGTTTCTGAGAATGCTTCTGCCTGGTTTATATGTGAAGATATTTCCTTTTCCACCATAGGCCTCAAAGCGCTCCAAATGAACACTTGCAGATTCTACAAAAGGAGTGTTTCATAACTGCTCTAGCAAAGGAAAGGTTCAACTCTGTGAGTTGAACACACACATCACAAAGCAGTTTCTGAGAATGCTTCTGTCCAATTTTTATTGGAAGATATTCCCGCTTCTAACAAAGGCCTGAAAGAGCTCCAAATATCCACTTGCAGATGCTGCAAAAAGACTTTTTCCAAACTGCTCCATGAAAAGGAAGGTTCAACTCTGTGAGATGAATGCACACATCATAAAGAAGTTTCAAAGAATGCTTCTGTCTAGGCTTTATGTGAAGATATTTCCTTTTCCACCATAGGCCTCAAAGCGCTCCAAATGAACACTTGCAGATTCTACAAAAAGAGTGTTTCAAAACTGCTCTTTCAAAAGAAGTGTTCAACTCTGTGAGTTGGATTCATACTTCACAAAGCAGTTTCACAGAACGCTTCTGTTTAGTATTTATGGGAAGATATTCCCGTTTCCAACGAAGGCCTGAAAGGACTCCAAATATCCACTTGCAGATTCTGCAAAAACACAGTTTCAAAACTGCTCTATCAAAAGGAAGGCTTATCTCTCCGAGCTGAATGCACACATCATAAAGAGGTCTCTGAGAATGCTTCTCCCTGGTTTATAAGTGAAGATATTTCCTTTTCCACTATAGGCCTCAAAGCGCTCCAAATGAACACTTGCAGATTCTACAAAAAGAGTGTTTCAAAACAGCTCTTTCAAAGGAAGTGTTCAACTCTGTGAGTTGGATTCATACTACACAAAGCAGTTTCACAGAACGCTTCTCTTTAGTTTTTATGGGAAGATATTCCCGTTTCCAACGAAGGCCTGAAAGGGCTCCAAATATCCACTTGCAGATTCTGCAAAAATAGAGTTTCAAAACTGCTCTGTTAAAAGGAAGGCTTATCTCTCTGAGTTGAATGCAGACATCATAAAGAGGTTTCTGAGAATGCTTCTGCCTGGTTTATATGTGAAGATATTTCCTTTTCCACCATAGGCCTCAAAGCGCTCCAAATGAACACTTGCAGATTCTACAAAAGGAGTGTTTCATAACTACTCTAGCAAAGGAAAGGTTCAACTCTGTGAGTTGAACACACACATCACAAAGCAGTTTCTGAGAATGCTTCTGTCCAGTTTTTATTGGAAGATATTCCCGCTTCTAACAAAGGCCTGAAAGAGCTCCAAATATCCACCTGCAGATGCTGCAAAAAGACTCTTTCCAAACTGCTCCATGAAAAGGAAGGTTCAACTCTGTGAGTTGAATGCACACATCATAAAGAAGTTTCAAAGAATGCTTCTGTCTAGGTTTTATGTGAAGATATTTCCTTTTCCACCATAGGCCTCAAAGCGCTCCAAATGAACACTTGCAGATTCTACAAAAAGAGTGTTTCAAAACTGCTCTTTCAAAAGAAGTGTTCAACTCTGTGAGTTGGATTCATACTTCACAAAGCAGTTTCACAGAACGCTTCTGTTTAGTATTTATGGGAAGATATTCCCGTTTCCAACGAAGGCCTGAAAGGACTCCAAATATCCACTTGCAGATTCTGCAAAAACACAGTTTCAAAACTGCTCTATCAAAAGGAAGGCTTATCTCTCCGAGTTGAATGCACACATCATAAAGAGGTTTCTGAGAATGCTTCTGCCTGGTTTATAAGTGAAGATATTTCCTTTTCCACCATAGGCCTCAAAGCGCTCCAAATGAACACTTGCAGATTCTACAAAAAGAGTGTTTCAAAACAGCTCTTTCAAAGGAAGTGTTCAACTCTGTGAGTTGGATTCATACTACACAAAGCAGTTTCACAGAACGCTTCTGTTTAGTTTTTATGGGAAGATATTCCCGTTTCCAATGAAGGCCTGAAAGGGCTCCAAATATCCACTTGCAAATTCTGCAAAAATAGAGTTTCAAAACTGCTCTGTCAAAAGGAAGGCTTATCTCTCTGAGTTGAATGCAGACATCATAAAGAGGTTTCTGAGAATGCTTCTGCCTGGTTTATATGTGAAGATATTTCCTTTTCCACCATAGGCCTCAAAGCGCTCCAAATGAACACTTGCAGATTCTACAAAAAGAGTGTTTCATAACTGCTCTAGCAAAGGAAAGGTTCAACTCTGTGAGTTGAACACACACATCACAAAGCAGTTTCTGAGAATGCTTCTGTCCAGTTTTTATTGGAAGATATTCCCGCTTCTAACAAAGGCCTGAAAGAGCTCCAAATATCCACTTGTAGATGCTGCAAAAAGACTCTTTCCAAACTGCTCCATGAAAAGGAAGGTTCAACTCTGTGAGTTGAATGCACACATCTTAAAAAGTTTCAAAGAATGCTTCTGTCTAGGTTTTATGTGAAGATATTTCCTTTTCCACCATAGGCCTCAGAGCGCTCCAAATGAACACTTGCAGATTCTACAAAAAGAGTGTTTCAAAACTGCTCTTTCAAAAGAAGTGTTCAACTCTGTGAGTTGGATTCATACTTCACAAAGCAGTTTCACAGAACGCTTCTGTTTAGTTTTTATGGGAAGATATTCCCGTTTCCAACGAAGGCCTGAAAGGGCTCCAAATAACCACTTGCAGATTCTGCAGAAACACAGTTTCAAAACTGCTCTATCAAAAGGAAGGCTTATCTCTCCGAGCTGAATGCACACATCATAAAGAGGTTTCTGAGAATGCTTCTCCCTGGTTTATAAGTGAAGATATTTCCTTTTCCACTATAGGCCTCAAAGCGCTCCAAATGAACACTTGCAGATTCTACAAAAAGAGTGTTTCAAAACTGCTCTTTCAAAAGAAGTGTTCAACTCTGTGAGTTGGATTCATACTACACAAAGCAGTTTCACAGAACGCTTCTCTTTAGTATTTATGGGAAGATATTCCCGTTTCCAACGAAGGCCTGAAAGGACTCCAAATATCCACTTGCAGATTCTGCAGAAACACAGTTTCAAAACTGCTCTATCAAAAGGAAGGCTTATCTCTCCGAGCTGAATGCACACATCATAAAGAGGTTTCTGAGAATGCTTCTCCCTGGTTTATAAGTGAAGATATTTCCTTTTCCACTATAGGCCTCAAAGCGCTCCAAATGAACACTTGCAGATTCTACAAAAAGAGTGTTTCAAAACAGCTCTTTCAAAGGAAGTGTTCAACTCTGTGAGTTGGATTCATACTACACAAAGCAGTTTCACAGAACGCTTCTCTTTAGTTTTTATGGGAAGATATTCCCGTTTCCAACGAAGGCCTGAAAGGGCTCCAAATATCCACTTGCAGATTCTGCAAAAATAGAGTTTCAAAACTGCTCTGTTAAAAGGAAGGCTTATCTCTCTGAGTTGAATGCAGACATCATAAAGAGGTTTCTGAGAATGCTTCTGCCTGGTTTATATGTGAAGATATTTCCTTTTCCACCATAGGCCTCAAAGCGCTCCAAATGAACACTTGCAGATTCTACAAAAGGAGTGTTTCATAACTACTCTAGCAAAGGAAAGGTTCAACTCTGTGAGTTGAACACACACATCACAAAGCAGTTTCTGAGAATGCTTCTGTCCAGTTTTTATTGGAAGATATTCCCGCTTCTAACAAAGGCCTGAAAGAGCTCCAAATATCCACTTGCAGATGCTGCAAAAAGACTCTTTCCAAACTGCTCCATGAAAAGGAAGGTTCAACTCTGTGAGTTGAATGCACACATCATAAAGAAGTTTCAAAGAATGCTTCTGTCTAGGTTTTATGTGAAGATATTTCCTTTTCCACCATAGGCCTCAAAGCGCTCCAAATGAACACTTGCAGATTCTACAAAAAGAGTGTTTCAAAACTGCTCTTTCAAAAGAAGTGTTCAACTCTGTGAGTTGGATTCATACTTCACAAAGCAGTTTCACAGAACGCTTCTGTTTAGTATTTATGGGAAGATATTCCCGTTTCCAACGAAGGCCTGAAAGGACTCCAAATATCCACTTGCAGATTCTGCAAAAACACAGTTTCAAAACTGCTCTATCAAAAGGAAGGCTTATCTCTCCGAGTTGAATGCACACATCATAAAGAGGTTTCTGAGAATGCTTCTGCCTGGTTTATAAGTGAAGATATTTCCTTTTCCACCATAGGCCTCAAAGCGCTCCAAATGAACACTTGCAGATTCTACAAAAAGAGTGTTTCAAAACAGCTCTTTCAAAGGAAGTGTTCAACTCTGTGAGTTGGATTCATACTACACAAAGCAGTTTCACAGAACGCTTCTGTTTAGTTTTTATGGGAAGATATTCCCGTTTCCAACGAAGGCCTGAAAGGACTCCAAATATCCACTTGCAGATTCTGCAGAAACACAGTTTCAAAACTGCTCTATCAAAAGGAAGGCTTATCTCTCCGAGTTGAATGCACACATCATAAAGAGGTTTCTGAGAATGCTTCTGCCTGGTTTATAAGTGAAGATATTTCCTTTTCCACCATAGGCCTCAAAGCGCTCCAAATGAACACTTGCAGATTCTACAAAAAGAGTGTTTCAAAACAGCTCTTTCAAAGGAAATGTTCAACTCTGTGAGTTGGATTCATACTACACAAAGCAGTTTCACAGAACGCTTCTGTTTAGTTTTTATGGGAAGATATTCCCGTTTCCAACGAAGGCCTGAAAGGGCTCCAAATATCCACTTGCAAATTCTGCAAAAATAGAGTTTCAAAACTGCTCTGTCAAAAGGAAGGCTTATCTCTCTGAGTTGAATGCAGACATCATAAAGAGGTTTCTGAGAATGCTTCTGCCTGGTTTATATGTGAAGATATTTCCTTTTCCACCATAGGCCTCAAGGCGCTCCAAATGAACACTTGCAGATTCTACAAAAAGAGTGTTTCATAACTGCTCTAGCAAAGGAAAGGTTCAACTCTGTGAGTTGAACACACACATCACAAAGCAGTTTCTGAGAATGCTTCTGTCCAGTTTTTATTGGAAGACATTCCCGCTTCTAACAAAGGCCTGAAAGAGCTCCAAATATCCACTTGTAGATGCTGCAAAAAGACTCTTTCCAAACTGCTCCATGAAAAGGAAGGTTCAACTCTGTGAGTTGAATGCACACATCATAAAGAAGTTTCAAAGAATGCTTCTGTCTAGGTTTTATGTGAAGATATTTCCTTTTCCACCATAGGCCTCAAAGCGCTCCAAATGAACACTTGCAGATTCTACAAAAAGAGTGTTTCAAAACTGCTCTTTCAAAGGAAGTGTTCAACTCTGGGAGTTGGATTCATACTACACAAAGCAGTTTCACAGAACGCTTCTCTTTAGTTTTTATGGGAAGATATTCCCGTTTCCAACGAAGGCCTGAAAGGGCTCCAAATAACCACTTGCAGATTCTGCAGAAACACAGTTTCAAAACTGCTCTATCAAAAGGAAGGCTTATCTCTCCGAGCTGAATGCACACATCATAAAGAGGTTTCTGAGAATGCTTCTGCCTGGTTTATAAGTGAAGATATTTCCTTTTCCACCATAGGCCTCAAAGCGCTCCAAATGAACACTTGCAGATTCTACAAAAAGAGTGTTTCAAAACAGCTCTTTCAAAGGAAGTGTTCAACTCTGTGAGTTGGATTCATACTACACAAAGCAGTTTCACAGAACGCTTCTGTTTAGTTTTTATGGGAAGATATTCCCGTTTCCAACGAAGGCCTGAAAGGGCTCCAAATATCCACTTGCAAATTCTGCAAAAATAGAGTTTCAAAACTGCTCTATCAAAAGGAAGGCTTATCTCTCTGAGTTGAATGCAGACATCATAAAGAGGTTTCTGAGAATGCTTCTGCCTGGTTTATATGTGAAGATATTTCCTTTTCCACCATAGGCCTCAAAGCGCTCCAAATGAACACTTGCAGATTCTACAAAAGGAGTGTTTCATAACTGCTCTAGCAAAGGAAAGGTTCAACTCTGTGAGTTGAACACACACATCACAAAGCAGTTTCTGAGAATGCTTCTGTCCAATTTTTATTGGAAGATATTCCCGCTTCTAACAAAGGCCTGAAAGAGCTCCAAATATCCACTTGCAGATGCTGCAAAAAGACTTTTTCCAAACTGCTCCATGAAAAGGAAGGTTCAACTCTGTGAGATGAATGCACACATCATAAAGAAGTTTCAAAGAATGCTTCTGTCTAGGCTTTATGTGAAGATATTTCCTTTTCCACCATAGGCCTCAAAGCGCTCCAAATGAACACTTGCAGATTCTACAAAAAGAGTGTTTCAAAACTGCTCTTTCAAAAGAAGTGTTCAACTCTGTGAGTTGGATTCATACTTCACAAAGCAGTTTCACAGAACGCTTCTGTTTAGTATTTATGGGAAGATATTCCCGTTTCCAACGAAGGCCTGAAAGGACTCCAAATATCCACTTGCAGATTCTGCAAAAACACAGTTTCAAAACTGCTCTATCAAAAGGAAGGCTTATCTCTCCGAGCTGAATGCACACATCATAAAGAGGTCTCTGAGAATGCTTCTCCCTGGTTTATAAGTGAAGATATTTCCTTTTCCACTATAGGCCTCAAAGCGCTCCAAATGAACACTTGCAGATTCTACAAAAAGAGTGTTTCAAAACAGCTCTTTCAAAGGAAGTGTTCAACTCTGTGAGTTGGATTCATACTACACAAAGCAGTTTCACAGAACGCTTCTCTTTAGTTTTTATGGGAAGATATTCCCGTTTCCAACGAAGGCCTGAAAGGGCTCCAAATATCCACTTGCAGATTCTGCAAAAATAGAGTTTCAAAACTGCTCTGTTAAAAGGAAGGCTTATCTCTCTGAGTTGAATGCAGACATCATAAAGAGGTTTCTGAGAATGCTTCTGCCTGGTTTATATGTGAAGATATTTCCTTTTCCACCATAGGCCTCAAAGCGCTCCAAATGAACACTTGCAGATTCTACAAAAGGAGTGTTTCATAACTACTCTAGCAAAGGAAAGGTTCAACTCTGTGAGTTGAACACACACATCACAAAGCAGTTTCTGAGAATGCTTCTGTCCAGTTTTTATTGGAAGATATTCCCGCTTCTAACAAAGGCCTGAAAGAGCTCCAAATATCCACCTGCAGATGCTGCAAAAAGACTCTTTCCAAACTGCTCCATGAAAAGGAAGGTTCAACTCTGTGAGTTGAATGCACACATCATAAAGAAGTTTCAAAGAATGCTTCTGTCTAGGTTTTATGTGAAGATATTTCCTTTTCCACCATAGGCCTCAAAGCGCTCCAAATGAACACTTGCAGATTCTACAAAAAGAGTGTTTCAAAACTGCTCTTTCAAAAGAAGTGTTCAACTCTGTGAGTTGGATTCATACTTCACAAAGCAGTTTCACAGAACGCTTCTGTTTAGTATTTATGGGAAGATATTCCCGTTTCCAACGAAGGCCTGAAAGGACTCCAAATATCCACTTGCAGATTCTGCAAAAACACAGTTTCAAAACTGCTCTATCAAAAGGAAGGCTTATCTCTCCGAGTTGAATGCACACATCATAAAGAGGTTTCTGAGAATGCTTCTGCCTGGTTTATAAGTGAAGATATTTCCTTTTCCACCATAGGCCTCAAAGCGCTCCAAATGAACACTTGCAGATTCTACAAAAAGAGTGTTTCAAAACAGCTCTTTCAAAGGAAGTGTTCAACTCTGTGAGTTGGATTCATACTACACAAAGCAGTTTCACAGAACGCTTCTGTTTAGTTTTTATGGGAAGATATTCCCGTTTCCAATGAAGGCCTGAAAGGGCTCCAAATATCCACTTGCAAATTCTGCAAAAATAGAGTTTCAAAACTGCTCTGTCAAAAGGAAGGCTTATCTCTCTGAGTTGAATGCAGACATCATAAAGAGGTTTCTGAGAATGCTTCTGCCTGGTTTATATGTGAAGATATTTCCTTTTCCACCATAGGCCTCAAAGCGCTCCAAATGAACACTTGCAGATTCTACAAAAAGAGTGTTTCATAACTGCTCTAGCAAAGGAAAGGTTCAACTCTGTGAGTTGAACACACACATCACAAAGCAGTTTCTGAGAATGCTTCTGTCCAGTTTTTATTGGAAGATATTCCCGCTTCTAACAAAGGCCTGAAAGAGCTCCAAATATCCACTTGTAGATGCTGCAAAAAGACTCTTTCCAAACTGCTCCATGAAAAGGAAGGTTCAACTCTGTGAGTTGAATGCACACATCTTAAAAAGTTTCAAAGAATGCTTCTGTCTAGGTTTTATGTGAAGATATTTCCTTTTCCACCATAGGCCTCAGAGCGCTCCAAATGAACACTTGCAGATTCTACAAAAAGAGTGTTTCAAAACTGCTCTTTCAAAAGAAGTGTTCAACTCTGTGAGTTGGATTCATACTTCACAAAGCAGTTTCACAGAACGCTTCTGTTTAGTTTTTATGGGAAGATATTCCCGTTTCCAACGAAGGCCTGAAAGGGCTCCAAATAACCACTTGCAGATTCTGCAGAAACACAGTTTCAAAACTGCTCTATCAAAAGGAAGGCTTATCTCTCCGAGCTGAATGCACACATCATAAAGAGGTTTCTGAGAATGCTTCTCCCTGGTTTATAAGTGAAGATATTTCCTTTTCCACTATAGGCCTCAAAGCGCTCCAAATGAACACTTGCAGATTCTACAAAAAGAGTGTTTCAAAACTGCTCTTTCAAAAGAAGTGTTCAACTCTGTGAGTTGGATTCATACTACACAAAGCAGTTTCACAGAACGCTTCTCTTTAGTATTTATGGGAAGATATTCCCGTTTCCAACGAAGGCCTGAAAGGACTCCAAATATCCACTTGCAGATTCTGCAGAAACACAGTTTCAAAACTGCTCTATCAAAAGGAAGGCTTATCTCTCCTAGTTGAATGCACACATCATAAAGAGGTTTCTGAGAATGCTTCTGCCTGGTTTATAAGTGAAGATATTTCCTTTTCCACCATAGGCCTCAAAGCCCTCCAAATGAACACTTGCAGATTCTACAAAAAGAGTGTTTCAAAACAGCTCTTTCAAAGGAAGTGTTCAACTCTGTGAGTTGGATTCATACTACACAAAGCAGTTTCACAGAACGCTTCTGTTTAGTTTTTATGGGAAGATATTCCCGTTTCCAACGAAGGCCTGAAAGGGCTCCAAATATCCACTTGCAAATTCTACAAAAATAGAGTTTCAAAACTGCTCTGTCAAAAGGAAGGCTTATCTCTCTGAGTTGAATGCAGACATCATAAAGAGGTTTCTGAGAATGCTTCTGCCTGGTTTATATGTGAAGATATTTCCTTTTCCACCATAGGCCTCAAGGCGCTCCAAATGAACACTTGCAGATTCTACAAAAAGAGTGTTTCATAACTGCTCTAGCAAAGGAAAGGTTCAACTCTGTGAGTTGAACACACACATCACAAAGCAGTTTCTGAGAATGCTTCTGTCCAGTTTTTATTGGAAGATATTCCCGCTTCTAACAAAGGCCTGAAAGAGCTCCAAATATCCACTTGTAGATGCTGCAAAAAGACTCTTTCCAAACTGCTCCATGAAAAGGAAGGTTCAACTCTGTGAGTTGAATGCACACATCATAAAGAAGTTTCAAAGAATGCTTCTGTCTAGGTTTTATGTGAAGATATTTCCTTTTCCACCATAGGCCTCAAAGCGCTCCAAATGAACACTTCCAGATTCTACAAAAAGAGTGTTTCAAAACTGCTCTTTCAAAGGAAGTGTTCAACTCTGTGAGTTGGATTCATACTACACAAAGCAGTTTCACAGAACGCTTCTGTTTAGTTTTTATGGGAAGATATTCCCGTTTCCAACGAAGGCCTGAAAGGGCTCCAAATATCCACTTGCAAATTCTGCAAAAATAGAGTTTCAAAACTGCTCTATCAAAAGGAAGGCTTATCTCTCTGAGTTGAATGCAGACATCATAAAGAGGTTTCTGAGAATGCTTCTGCCTGGTTTATATGTGAAGATATTTCCTTTTCCACCATAGGCCTCATAGCGCTCCAAATGAACACTTGCAGATTCTACAAAAGGAGTGTTTCATAACTGCTCTAGCAAAGGAAAGGTTCAACTCTGTGAGTTGAACACACACATCACAAAGCAGTTTCTGAGAATGCTTCTGTCCAATTTTTATTGGAAGATATTCCCGCTTCTAACAAAGGCCTGAAAGAGCTCCAAATATCCACTTGCAGATGCTGCAAAAAGACTCTTTCCAAACTGCTCCATGAAAAGGAAGGTTCAACTCTGTGAGATGAATGCACACATCATAAAGAAGTTTCAAAGAATGCTTCTGTCTAGATTTTATGTGAAGATATTTCCTTTTCCACCATAGGCCTCAAAGCGCTCCAAATGAACACTTGCAGATTCTACAAAAAGAGTGTTTCAAAACTGCTCTTTCAAAAGAAGTGTTCAACTCTGTGAGTTGGATTCATACTTCACAAAGCAGTTTCACAGAACGCTTCTGTTTAGTATTTATGGGAAGATATTCCCGTTTCCAACGAAGGCCTGAAAGGACTCCAAATATCCACTTGCAGATTCTGCAAAAACACAGTTTCAAAACTGCTCTATCAAAAGGAAGGCTTATCTCTCCGAGCTGAATGCACACATCATAAAGAGGTTTCTGAGAATGCTTCTCCCTGGTTTATAAGTGAAGATATTTCCTTTTCCACTATAGGCCTCAAAGCGCTCCAAATGAACACTTGCAGATTCTACAAAAAGAGTGTTTCAAAACAGCTCTTTCAAAGGAAGTGTTCAACTCTGTGAGTTGGATTCATACTACACAAAGCAGTTTCACAGAACGCTTCTCTTTAGTTTTTATGGGAAGATATTCCCGTTTCCAACGAAGGCCTGAAAGGGCTCCAAATATCCACTTGCAGATTCTGCAAAAATAGAGTTTCAAAACTGCTCTGTTAAAAGGAAGGCTTATCTCTCTGAGTTGAATGCAGACATCATAAAGAGGTTTCTGAGAATGCTTCTGCCTGGTTTATATGTGAAGATATTTCCTTTTCCACCATAGGCCTCAAAGCGCTCCAAATGAACACTTGCAGATTCTACAAAAGGAGTGTTTCATAACTACTATAGCAAAGGAAAGGTTCAACTCTGTGAGTTGAACACACACATCACAAAGCAGTTTCTGAGAATGCTTCTGTCCAGTTTTTATTGGAAGATATTCCCGCTTCTAACAAAGGCCTGAAAGAGCTCCAAATATCCACTTGCAGATGCTGCAAAAAGACTCTTTCCAAACTGCTCCATGAAAAGGAAGGTTCAACTCTGTGAGTTGAATGCACACATCATAAAGAAGTTTCAAAGAATGCTTCTGTCTAGGTTTTATGTGAAGATATTTCCTTTTCCACCATAGGCCTCAAAGCGCTCCAAATGAACACTTGCAGATTCTACAAAAAGAGTGTTTCAAAACTGCTCTTTCAAAAGAAGTGTTCAACTCTGTGAGTTGGATTCATACTTCACAAAGCAGTTTCACAGAACGCTTCTGTTTAGTATTTATGGGAAGATATTCCCGTTTCCAACGAAGGCCTGAAAGGACTCCAAATATCCACTTGCAGATTCTGCAAAAACACAGTTTCAAAACTGCTCTATCAAAAGGAAGGCTTATCTCTCCGAGTTGAATGCACACATCATAAAGAGGTTTCTGAGAATGCTTCTGCCTGGTTTATAAGTGAAGATATTTCCTTTTCCACCATAGGCCTCAAAGCGCTCCAAATGAACACTTGCAGATTCTACAAAAAGAGTGTTTCAAAACAGCTCTTTCAAAGGAAGTGTTCAACTCTGTGAGTTGGATTCATACTACACAAAGCAGTTTCACAGAACGCTTCTGTTTAGTTTTTATGGGAAGATATTCCCGTTTCCAACGAAGGCCTGAAAGGGCTCCAAATATCCACTTGCAAATTCTGCAAAAATAGAGTTTCAAAACTGCTCTGTCAAAAGGAAGGCTTATCTCTCTGAGTTGAATGCAGACATCATAAAGAGGTTTCTGAGAATGCTTCTGCCTGGTTTATATGTGAAGATATTTCCTTTTCCACCATAGGCCTCAAAGCGCTCCAAATGAACACTTGCAGATTCTACAAAAAGAGTGTTTCATAACTGCTCTAGCAAAGGAAAGGTTCAACTCTGTGAGTTGAACACACACATCACAAAGCAGTTTCTGAGAATGCTTCTGTCCAGTTTTTATTGGAAGATATTCCCGCTTCTAACAAAGGCCTGAAAGAGCTCCAAATATCCACTTGTAGATGCTGCAAAAAGACTCTTTCCAAACTGCTCCATGAAAAGGAAGGTTCAACTCTGTGAGTTGAATGCACACATCATAAAAAGTTTCAAAGAATGCTTCTGTCTAGGTTTTATGTGAAGATATTTCCTTTTCCACCATAGGCCTCAAAGCGCTCCAAATGAACACTTGCAGATTCTACAAAAAGAGTGTTTCAAAACTGCTCTTTCAAAAGAAGTGTTCAACTCTGTGAGTTGGATTCATACTTCACAAAGCAGTTTCACAGAACGCTTCTGTTTAGTTTTTATGGGAAGATATTCCCGTTTCCAACGAAGGCCTGAAAGGGCTCCAAATAACCACTTGCAGATTCTGCAGAAACACAGTTTCAAAACTGCTCTATCAAAAGGAAGGCTTATCTCTCCGAGCTGAATGCACACATCATAAAGAGGTTTCTGAGAATGCTTCTCCCTGGTTTATAAGTGAAGATATTTCCTTTTCCACTATAGGCCTCAAAGCGCTCCAAATGAACACTTGCAGATTCTACAAAAAGAGTGTTTCAAAACTGCTCTTTCAAAAGAAGTGTTCAACTCTGTGAGTTGGATTCATACTACACAAAGCAGTTTCACAGAACGCTTCTCTTTAGTATTTATGGGAAGATATTCCCGTTTCCAACGAAGGCCTGAAAGGACTCCAAATATCCACTTGCAGATTCTGCAGAAACACAGTTTCAAAACTGCTCTATCAAAAGGAAGGCTTATCTCTCCTAGTTGAATGCACACATCATAAAGAGGTTTCTGAGAATGCTTCTGCCTGGTTTATAAGTGAAGATATTTCCTTTTCCACCATAGGCCTCAAAGCGCTCCAAATGAACACTTGCAGATTCTACAAAAAGAGTGTTTCAAAACAGCTCTTTCAAAGGAAGTGTTCAACTCTGTGAGTTGGATTCATACTACACAAAGCAGTTTCACAGAACGCTTCTGTTTAGTTTTTATGGGAAGATATTCCCGTTTCCAACGAAGGCCTGAAAGGGCTCCAAATATCCACTTGCAAATTCTGCAAAAATAGAGTTTCAAAACTGCTCTGTCAAAAGGAAGGCTTATCTCTCTGAGTTGAATGCAGACATCATAAAGAGGTTTCTGAGAATGCTTCTGCCTGGTTTATATGTGAAGATATTTCCTTTTCCACCATAGGCCTCAAGGCGCTCCAAATGAACACTTGCAGATTCTACAAAAAGAGTGTTTCATAACTGCTCTAGCAAAGGAAAGGTTCAACTCTGTGAGTTGAACACACACATCACAAAGCAGTTTCTGAGAATGCTTCTGTCCAGTTTTTATTGGAAGATATTCCCGCTTCTAACAAAGGCCTGAAAGAGCTCCAAATATCCACTTGTAGATGCTGCAAAAAGACTCTTTCCAAACTGCTCCATGAAAAGGAAGGTTCAACTCTGTGAGTTGAATGCACACATCATAAAGAAGTTTCAAAGAATGCTTCTGTCTAGGTTTTATGTGAAGATATTTCCTTTTCCACCATAGGCCTCAAAGCGCTCCAAATGAACACTTGCAGATTCTACAAAAAGAGTGTTTCAAAACTGCTCTTTCAAAGGAAGTGTTCAACTCTGTGAGTTGGATTCATACTACACAAAGCAGTTTCACAGAACGCTTCTCTTTAGTTTTTATGGGAAGATATTCCCGTTTCCAACGAAGGCCTGAAAGGGCTCCAAATAACCGCTTGCAGATTCTGCAGAAACACAGTTTCAAAACTGCTCTATCAAAAGGAAGGCTTATCTCTCCGAGCTGAATGCACACATCATAAAGAGGTTTCTGAGAATGCTTCTGCCTGGTTTATAAGTGAAGATATTTCCTTTTCCACCATAGGCCTCAAAGCGCTCCAAATGAACACTTGCAGATTCTACAAAAAGAGTGTTTCAAAACAGCTCTTTCAAAGGAAGTGTTCAACTCTGTGAGTTGGATTCATACTACACAAAGCAGTTTCACAGAACGCTTCTGTTTAGTTTTTATGGGAAGATATTCCCGTTTCCAACGAAGGCCTGAAAGGGCTCCAAATATCCACTTGCAAATTCTGCAAAAATAGAGTTTCAAAACTGCTCTATCAAAAGGAAGGCTTATCTCTCTGAGTTGAATGCAGACATCATAAAGAGGTTTCTGAGAATGCTTCTGCCTGGTTTATATGTGAAGATATTTCCTTTTCCACCATAGGCCTCAAAGCGCTCCAAATGAACACTTGCAGATTCTACAAAAGGAGTGTTTCATAACTGCTCTAGCAAAGGAAAGGTTCAACTCTGTGAGTTGAACACACACATCACAAAGCAGTTTCTGAGAATGCTTCTGTCCAATTTTTATTGGAAGATATTCCCGCTTCTAACAAAGGCCTGAAAGAGCTCCAAATATCCACTTGCAGATGCTGCAAAAAGACTCTTTCCAAACTGCTCCATGAAAAGGAAGGTTCAACTCTGTGAGATGAATGCACACATCATAAAGAAGTTTCAAAGAATGCTTCTGTCTAGGTTTTATGTGAAGATATTTCCTTTTCCACCATAGGCCTCAAAGCGCTCCAAATGAACACTTGCAGATTCTACAAAAAGAGTGTTTCAAAACTGCTCTTTCAAAAGAAGTGTTCAACTCTGTGAGTTGGATTCATACTTCACAAAGCAGTTTCACAGAACGCTTCTGTTTAGTATTTATGGGAAGATATTCCCGTTTCCAACGAAGGCCTGAAAGGACTCCAAATATCCACTTGCAGATTCTGCAAAAACACAGTTTCAAAACTGCTCTATCAAAAGGAAGGCTTATCTCTCCGAGCTGAATGCACACATCATAAAGAGGTTTCTGAGAATGCTTCTCCCTGGTTTATAAGTGAAGATATTTCCTTTTCCACTATAGGCCTCAAAGCGCTCCAAATGAACACTTGCAGATTCTACAAAAAGAGTGTTTCAAAACAGCTCTTTCAAAGGAAGTGTTCAACTCTGTGAGTTGGATTCATACTACACAAAGCAGTTTCACAGAACGCTTCTCTTTAGTTTTTATGGGAAGATATTCCCGTTTCCAACGAAGGCCTGAAAGGGCTCCAAATATCCACTTGCAGATTCTGCAAAAATAGAGTTTCAAAACTGCTCTGTTAAAAGGAAGGCTTATCTCTCTGAGTTGAATGCAGACATCATAAAGAGGTTTCTGAGAATGCTTCTGCCTGGTTTATATGTGAAGATATTTCCTTTTCCACCATAGGCCTCAAAGCGCTCCAAATGAACACTTGCAGATTCTACAAAAGGAGTGTTTCATAACTACTCTAGCAAAGGAAAGGTTCAACTCTGTGAGTTGAACACACACATCACAAAGCAGTTTCTGAGAATGCTTCTGTCCAGTTTTTATTGGAAGATATTCCCGCTTCTAACAAAGGCCTGAAAGAGCTCCAAATATCCACTTGCAGATGCTGCAAAAAGACTCTTTCCAAACTGCTCCATGAAAAGGAAGGTTCAACTCTGTGAGTTGAATGCACACATCATAAAGAAGTTTCAAAGAATGCTTCTGTCTAGGTTTTATGTGAAGATATTTCCTTTTCCACCATAGGCCTCAAAGCGCTCCAAATGAACACTTGCAGATTCTACAAAAAGAGTGTTTCAAAACTGCTCTTTCAAAAGAAGTGTTCAACTCTGTGAGTTGGATTCATACTTCACAAAGCAGTTTCACAGAACGCTTCTGTTTAGTATTTATGGGAAGATATTCCCGTTTCCAACGAAGGCCTGAAAGGACTCCAAATATCCACTTGCAGATTCTGCAAAAACACAGTTTCAAAACTGCTCTATCAAAAGGAAGGCTTATCTCTCCGAGTTGAATGCACACATCATAAAGAGGTTTCTGAGAATGCTTCTGCCTGGTTTATAAGTGAAGATATTTCCTTTTCCACCATAGGCCTCAAAGCGCTCCAAATGAACACTTGCAGATTCTACAAAAAGAGTGTTTCAAAACAGCTCTTTCAAAGGAAGTGTTCAACTCTGTGAGTTGGATTCATACTACACAAAGCAGTTTCACAGAACGCTTCTGTTTAGTTTTTATGGGAAGATATTCCCGTTTCCAACGAAGGCCTGAAAGGACTCCAAATATCCACTTGCAGATTCTGCAGAAACACAGTTTCAAAACTGCTCTATCAAAAGGAAGGCTTATCTCTCCGAGTTGAATGCACACATCATAAAGAGGTTTCTGAGAATGCTTCTGCCTGGTTTATAAGTGAAGATATTTCCTTTTCCACCATAGGCCTCAAAGCGCTCCAAATGAACACTTGCAGATTCTACAAAAAGAGTGTTTCAAAACAGCTCTTTCAAAGGAAATGTTCAACTCTGTGAGTTGGATTCATACTACACAAAGCAGTTTCACAGAACGCTTCTGTTTAGTTTTTATGGGAAGATATTCCCGTTTCCAACGAAGGCCTGAAAGGGCTCCAAATATCCACTTGCAAATTCTGCAAAAATAGAGTTTCAAAACTGCTCTGTCAAAAGGAAGGCTTATCTCTCTGAGTTGAATGCAGACATCATAAAGAGGTTTCTGAGAATGCTTCTGCCTGGTTTATATGTGAAGATATTTCCTTTTCCACCATAGGCCTCAAGGCGCTCCAAATGAACACTTGCAGATTCTACAAAAAGAGTGTTTCATAACTGCTCTAGCAAAGGAAAGGTTCAACTCTGTGAGTTGAACACACACATCACAAAGCAGTTTCTGAGAATGCTTCTGTCCAGTTTTTATTGGAAGATATTCCCGCTTCTAACAAAGGCCTGAAAGAGCTCCAAATATCCACTTGTAGATGCTGCAAAAAGACTCTTTCCAAACTGCTCCATGAAAAGGAAGGTTCAACTCTGTGAGTTGAATGCACACATCATAAAGAAGTTTCAAAGAATGCTTCTGTCTAGGTTTTATGTGAAGATATTTCCTTTTCCACCATAGGCCTCAAAGCGCTCCAAATGAACACTTGCAGATTCTACAAAAAGAGTGTTTCAAAACTGCTCTTTCAAAGGAAGTGTTCAACTCTGTGAGTTGGATTCATACTACACAAAGCAGTTTCACAGAACGCTTCTCTTTAGTTTTTATGGGAAGATATTCCTGTTTCCAACGAAGGCCTGAAAGGGCTCCAAATATCCACTTGCAGATTCTGCAAAAATAGAGTTTCAAAACTGCTCTGTTAAAAGGAAGGCTTATCTCTCTGAGTTGAATGCAGACATCATAAAGAGGTTTCTGAGAATGCTTCTGCCTGGTTTATATGTGAAGATATTTCCTTTTCCACCATAGGCCTCAAAGCGCTCCAAATGAACACTTGCAGATTCTACAAAAGGAGTGTTTCATAACTGCTCTAGCAAAGGAAAGGTTCAACTCTGTGAGTTGAACACACACATCACAAAGCAGTTTCTGAGAATGCTTCTGTCCAGTTTTTATTGGAAGATATTCCCGCTTCTAACAAAGGCCTGAAAGAGCTCCAAATATCCACTTGCAGATGCTGCAAAAAGACTCTTTCCAAACTGCTCCATGAAAAGGAAGGTTCAACTCTGTGAGTTGAATGCACACATCATAAAGAAGTTTCAAAGAATGCTTCTGTCTAGGTTTTATGTGAAGATATTTCCTTTTCCACCATAGGCCTCAAAGCGCTCCAAATGAACACTTGCAGATTCTACAAAAAGAGTGTTTCAAAACTGCTCTTTCAAAAGAAGTGTTCAACTCTGTGAGTTGGATTCATACTTCACAAAGCAGTTTCACAGAACGCTTCTGTTTAGTATTTATGGGAAGATATTCCCGTTTCCAACGAAGGCCTGAAAGGACTCCAAATATCCACTTGCAGATTCTGCAAAAACACAGTTTCAAAACTGCTCTATCAAAAGGAAGGCTTATCTCTCCGAGTTGAATGCACACATCATAAAGAGGTTTCTGAGAATGCTTCTGCCTGGTTTATAAGTGAAGATATTTCCTTTTCCACCATAGGCCTCAAAGCGCTCCAAATGAACACTTGCAGATTCTACAAAAAGAGTGTTTCAAAACAGCTCTTTCAAAGGAAGTGTTCAACTCTGTGAGTTGGATTCATACTACACAAAGCAGTTTCACAGAACGCTTCTGTTTAGTTTTTATGGGAAGATATTCCCGTTTCCAACGTAGGCCTGAAAGGGCTCCAAATATCCACTTGCAAATTCTGCAAAAATAGAGTTTCAAAACTGCTCTGTCAAAAGGAAGGCTTATCTCTCTGAGTTGAATGCAGACATCATAAAGAGGTTTCTGAGAATGCTTCTGCCTGGTTTATATGTGAAGATATTTCCTTTTCCACCATAGGCCTCAAAGCGCTCCAAATGAACACTTGCAGATTCTACAAAAAGAGTGTTTCATAACTGCTCTAGCAAAGGAAAGGTTCAACTCTGTGAGTTGAACACACACATCACAAAGCAGTTTCTGAGAATGCTTCTGTCCAGTTTTTATTGGAAGATATTCCCGCTTCTAACAAAGGCCTGAAAGAGCTCCAAATATCCACTTGCAGATGCTGCAAAAAGACTCTTTCCAAACTGCTCCATGAGAAGGAAGGTTCAACTCTGTGAGTTGAATGCACACATCATAAAGAAGTTTCAAAGAATGCTTCTGTCTAGGTTTTATGTGAAGATATTTCCTTTTCCACCATAGGCCTCAAAGCGCTCCAAATGAACACTTGCAGATTCTACAAAAAGAGTGTTTCAAAACTGCTCTTTCAAAAGAAGTGTTCAACTCTGTGAGTTGGATTCATACTTCACAAAGCAGTTTCACAGAACGCTTCTGTTTAGTTTTTATGGGAAGATATTCCCGTTTCCAACGAAGGCCTGAAAGGGCTCCAAATAACCACTTGCAGATTCTGCAGAAACACAGTTTCAAAACTGCTCTATCAAAAGGAAGGCTTATCTCTCCGAGCTGAATGCACACATCATAAAGAGTTTTCTGAGAATGCTTCTCCCTGGTTTATAA
This sequence comes from Pongo pygmaeus, assembly GCF_028885625.2. Classification (NCBI taxonomy): domain Eukaryota; kingdom Metazoa; phylum Chordata; class Mammalia; order Primates; family Hominidae; genus Pongo; species Pongo pygmaeus. Next base: position 26,840,942 of record NC_085930.1, read on the forward strand.
GTGAAGATATTTCCTTTTCCACTATAGGCCTCAAAGCGCTCCAAATGAACACTTGCAGACTCTACAAAAAGAGTGTTTCAAAACAGCTCTTTCAAAGGAAGTGTTCAACTCTGTGAGTTGGATTCATACTACACAAAGCAGTTTCACAGAACGCTTCTGTTTAGTTTTTATGGGAAGATATTCCCGTTTCCAACGAAGGCCTGAAAGGGCTCCAAATATCCACTTGCAAATTCTGCAAAAATAGAGTTTCAAAACTGCTCTGTCAAAAGGAAGGCTTATCTCTCTGAGTTGAATGCAGACATCATAAAGAGGTTTCTGAGAATGCTTCTGCCTGGTTTATATGTGAAGATATTTCCTTTTCCACCATAGGCCTCAAGGCGCTCCAAATGAACACTTGCAGATTCTACAAAAAGAGTGTTTCATAACTGCTCTAGCAAAGGAAAGGTTCAACTCTGTGAGTTGAACACACACATCACAAAGCAGTTTCTGAGAATGCTTCTGTCCAGTTTTTATTGGAAGATATTCCCGCTTCTAACAAAGGCCTGAAAGAGCTCCAAATATCCACTTGTAGATGCTGCAAAAAGACTCTTTCCAAACTGCTCCATGAAAAGGAAGGTTCAACTCTGTGAGTTGAATGCACACATCATAAAGAAGTTTCAAAGAATGCTTCTGTCTAGGTTTTATGTGAAGATATTTCCTTTTCCACCATAGGCCTCAAAGCGCTCCAAATGAACACTTGCAGATTCTACAAAAAGAGTGTTTCAAAACTGCTCTTTCAAAAGAAGTGTTCAACTCTGTGAGTTGGATTCATACTTCACAAAGCAGTTTCACAGAACGCTTCTGTTTAGTATTTATGGGAAGATATTCCCGTTTCCAACGAAGGCCTGAAAGGACTCCAAATATCCACTTGCAGATTCTGCAAAAACACAGTTTCAAAACTGCTCTATCAAAAGGAAGGCTTATCTCTCCGAGTTGAATGCACACATCATAAAGAGGTTTCTGAGAATGCTTCTGCCTGGTTTATAAGTGAAGATATTTCCTTTTCCACCATAGGCCTCAAAGCGCTCCAAATGAACACTTGCAGATTCTACAAAAAGAGTGTTTCAAAACAGCTCTTTCAAAGGAAGTGTTCAACTCTGTGAGTTGGATTCATACTACACAAAGCAGTTTCACAGAACGCTTCTGTTTAGTTTTTATGGGAAGATATTCCCGTTTCCAACGAAGGCCTGAAAGGGCTCCAAATATCCACTTGCAAATTCTGCAAAAATAGAGTTTCAAAACTGCTCTGTCAAAAGGAAGGCTTATCTCTCTGAGTTGAATGCAGACATCATAAAGAGGTTTCTGAGAATGCTTCTGCCTGGTTTATATGTGAAGATATTTCCTTTTCCACCATAGGCCTCAAAGCGCTCCAAATGAACACTTGCAGATTCTACAAAAGGAGTGTTTCATAACTGCTCTAGCAAAGGAAAGGTTCAACTCTGTGAGTTGAACACACACATCACAAAGCAGTTTCTGAGAATGCTTCTGTCCAGTTTTTATTGGAAGATATTCCCGCTTCTAACAAAGGCCTGAAAGAGCTCCAAATATCCACTTGCAGATGCTGCAAAAAGACTCTTTCCAAACTGCTCCATGAAAAGGAAGGTTCAACTCTGTGAGATGAATGCACACATCATAAAGAAGTTTCAAAGAATGCTTCTGTCTAGGTTTTATGTGAAGATATTTCCTTTTCCACCATAGGCCTCAAAGCGCTCCAAATGAACACTTGCAGATTCTACAAAAAGAGTGTTTCAAAACTGCTCTTTCAAAAGAAGTGTTCAACTCTGTGAGTTGGATTCATACTTCACAAAGCAGTTTCACAGAACGCTTCTGTTTAGTATTTATGGGAAGATATTCCCGTTTCCAACGAAGGCCTGAAAGGACTCCAAATATCCACTTGCAGATTCTGCAAAAACACAGTTTCAAAACTGCTCTATCAAAAGGAAGGCTTATCTCTCCGAGCTGAATGCACACATCATAAAGAGGTTTCTGAGAATGCTTCTCCCTGGTTTATAAGTGAAGATATTTCCTTTTCCACTATAGGCCTCAAAGCGCTCCAAATGAACACTTGCAGATTCTACAAAAAGAGTGTTTCAAAACAGCTCTTTCAAAGGAAGTGTTCAACTCTGTGAGTTGGATTCATACTACACAAAGCAGTTTCACAGAACGCTTCTCTTTAGTTTTTATGGGAAGATATTCCCGTTTCCAACGAAGGCCTGAAAGGGCTCCAAATATCCACTTGCAGATTCTGCAAAAATAGAGTTTCAAAACTGCTCTGTTAAAAGGAAGGCTTATCTCTCTGAGTTGAATGCAGACATCATAAAGAGGTTTCTGAGAATGCTTCTGCCTGGTTTATATGTGAAGATATTTCCTTTTCCACCATAGGCCTCAAAGCGCTCCAAATGAACACTTGCAGATTCTACAAAAGGAGTGTTTCATAACTACTCTAGCAAAGGAAAGGTTCAACTCTGTGAGTTGAACACACACATCACAAAGCAGTTTCTGAGAATGCTTCTGTCCAGTTTTTATTGGAAGATATTCCCGCTTCTAACAAAGGCCTGAAAGAGCTCCAAATATCCACTTGTAGATGCTGCAAAAAGACTCTTTCCAAACTGCTCCATGAAAAGGAAGGTTCAACTCTGAGAGTTGAATGCACACATCATAAAGAAGTTTCAAAGAATGCTTCTGTCTAGGTTTTATGTGAAGATATTTCCTTTTCCACCATAGGCCTCAAAGCGCTCCAAATGAACACTTGCAGATTCTACAAAAAGAGTGTTTCAAAACTGCTCTTTCAAAAGAAGTGTTCAACTCTGTGAGTTGGATTCATACTTCACAAAGCAGTTTCACAGAACGCTTCTGTTTAGTTTTTATGGGAAGATATTCCCGTTTCCAACGAAGGCCTGAAAGGGCTCCAAATAACCACTTGCAGATTCTGCAGAAACACAGTTTCAAAACTGCTCTATCAAAAGGAAGGCTTATCTCTCCGAGCTGAATGCACACATCATAAAGAGGTTTCTGAGAATGCTTCTGCCTGGTTTATAAGTGAAGATATTTCCTTTTCCACCATAGGCCTCAAAGCGCTCCAAATGAACACTTGCAGATTCTACAAAAAGAGTGTTTCAAAACTGCTCTTTCAAAGGAAGTGTTCAACTCTGTGAGTTGGATTCATACTACACAAAGCAGTTTCACAGAACGCTTCTCTTTAGTTTTTATGGGAAGATATTCCCGTTTCCAACGAAGGCCTGAAAGGGCTCCAAATAACCACTTGCAGATTCTGCAGAAACACAGTTTCAAAACTGCTCTATCAAAAGGAAGGCTTATCTCTCCGAGCTGAATGCACACATCATAAAGAGGTTTCTGAGAATGCTTCTGCCTGGTTTATAAGTGAAGATATTTCCTTTTCCACCATAGGCCTCAAAGCGCTCCAAATGAACACTTGCAGATTCTACAAAAAGAGTGTTTCAAAACAGCTCTTTCAAAGGAAGTGTTCAACTCTGTGAGTTGGATTCATACTACACAAAGCAGTTTCACAGAACGCTTCTGTTTAGTTTTTATGGGAAGATATTCCCGTTTCCAACGAAGGCCTGAAAGGGCTCCAAATATCCACTTGCAAATTCTGCAAAAATAGAGTTTCAAAACTGCTCTATCAAAAGGAAGGCTTATCTCTCTGAGTTGAATGCAGACATCATAAAGAGGTTTCTGAGAATGCTTCTGCCTGGTTTATATGTGAAGATATTTCCTTTTCCACCATAGGCCTCATAGCGCTCCAAATGAACACTTGCAGATTCTACAAAAGGAGTGTTTCATAACTGCTCTAGCAAAGGAAAGGTTCAACTCTGTGAGTTGAACACACACATCACAAAGCAGTTTCTGAGAATGCTTCTGTCCAATTTTTATTGGAAGATATTCCCGCTTCTAACAAAGGCCTGAAAGAGCTCCAAATATCCACTTGCAGATGCTGCAAAAAGACTCTTTCCAAACTGCTCCATGAAAAGGAAGGTTCAACTCTGTGAGATGAATGCACACATCATAAAGAAGTTTCAAAGAATGCTTCTGTCTAGATTTTATGTGAAGATATTTCCTTTTCCACCATAGGCCTCAAAGCGCTCCAAATGAACACTTGCAGATTCTACAAAAAGAGTGTTTCAAAACTGCTCTTTCAAAAGAAGTGTTCAACTCTGTGAGTTGGATTCATACTTCACAAAGCAGTTTCACAGAACGCTTCTGTTTAGTATTTATGGGAAGATATTTCCGTTTCCAACGAAGGCCTGAAAGGACTCCAAATATCCACTTGCAGATTCTGCAAAAACACAGTTTCAAAACTGCTCTATCAAAAGGAAGGCTTATCTCTCCGAGCTGAATGCACACATCATAAAGAGGTTTCTGAGAATGCTTCTCCCTGGTTTATAAGTGAAGATATTTCCTTTTCCACTATAGGCCTCAAAGCGCTCCAAATGAACACTTGCAGATTCTACAAAAAGAGTGTTTCAAAACAGCTCTTTCAAAGGAAGTGTTCAACTCTGTGAGTTGGATTCATACTACACAAAGCAGTTTCACAGAACGCTTCTCTTTAGTTTTTATGGGAAGATATTCCCGTTTCCAACGAAGGCCTGAAAGGGCTCCAAATATCCACTTGCAGATTCTGCAAAAATATTGTTTCAAAACTGCTCTGTTAAAAGGAAGGCTTATCTCTCTGAGTTGAATGCAGACATCATAAAGAGGTTTCTGAGAATGCTTCTGCCTGGTTTATATGTGAAGATATTTCCTTTTCCACCATAGGCCTCAAAGCGCTCCAAATGAACACTTGCAGATTCTACAAAAGGAGTGTTTCATAACTACTCTAGCAAAGGAAAGGTTCAACTCTGTGAGTTGAACACACACATCACAAAGCAGTTTCTGAGAATGCTTCTGTCCAGTTTTTATTGGAAGATATTCCCGCTTCTAACAAAGGCCTGAAAGAGCTCCAAATATCCACTTGCAGATGCTGCAAAAAGACTCTTTCCAAACTGCTCCATGAAAAGGAAGGTTCAACTCTGTGAGTTGAATGCACACATCATAAAGAAGTTTCAAAGAATGCTTCTGTCTAGGTTTTATGTGAAGATATTTCCTTTTCCACCATAGGCCTCAAAGCGCTCCAAATGAACACTTGCAGATTCTACAAAAAGAGTGTTTCAAAACTGCTCTTTCAAAAGAAGTGTTCAACTCTGTGAGTTGGATTCATACTTCACAAAGCAGTTTCACAGAACGCTTCTGTTTAGTATTTATGGGAAGATATTCCCGTTTCCAACGAAGGCCTGAAAGGACTCCAAATATCCACTTGCAGATTCTGCAAAAACACAGTTTCAAAACTGCTCTATCAAAAGGAAGGCTTATCTCTCCGAGTTGAATGCACACATCATAAAGAGGTTTCTGAGAATGCTTCTGCCTGGTTTATAAGTGAAGATATTTCCTTTTCCACCATAGGCCTCAAAGCGCTCCAAATGAACACTTGCAGATTCTACAAAAAGAGTGTTTCAAAACAGCTCTTTCAAAGGAAGTGTTCAACTCTGTGAGTTGGATTCATACTACACAAAGCAGTTTCACAGAACGCTTCTGTTTAGTATTTATGGGAAGATATTCCCGTTTCCAACGAAGGCCTGAAAGGACTCCAAATATCCACTTGCAGATTCTGCAAAAACACAGTTTCAAAACTGCTCTATCAAAAGGAAGGCTTATCTCTCCGAGCTGAATGCACACATCATAAAGAGGTTTCTGAGAATGCTTCTCCCTGGTTTATAAGTGAAGATATTTCCTTTTCCACTATAGGCCTCAAAGCGCTCCAAATGAACACTTGCAGATTCTACAAAAAGAGTGTTTCAAAACAGCTCTTTCAAAGGAAGTGTTCAACTCTGTGAGTTGGATTCATACTACACAAAGCAGTTTCACAGAACGCTTCTCTTTAGTTTTTATGGGAAGATATTCCCGTTTCCAACGAAGGCCTGAAAGGGCTCCAAATATCCACTTGCAGATTCTGCAAAAATAGAGTTTCAAAACTGCTCTGTTAAAAGGAAGGCTTATCTCTCTGAGTTGAATGCAGACATCATAAAGAGGTTTCTGAGAATGCTTCTGCCTGGTTTATATGTGAAGATATTTCCTTTTCCACCATAGGCCTCAAAGCGCTCCAAATGAACACTTGCAGATTCTACAAAAGGAGTGTTTCATAACTACTCTAGCAAAGGAAAGGTTCAACTCTGTGAGTTGAACACACACATCACAAAGCAGTTTCTGAGAATGCTTCTGTCCAGTTTTTATTGGAAGATATTCCCGCTTCCAACAAAGGCCTGAAAGAGCTCCAAATATCCACTTGCAGATGCTGCAAAAAGACTCTTTCCAAACTGCTCCATGAAAAGGAAGGTTCAACTCTGTGAGTTGAATGCACACATCATAAAGAAGTTTCAAAGAATGCTTCTGTCTAGGTTTTATGTGAAGATATTTCCTTTTCCACCATAGGCCTCAAAGCGCTCCAAATGAACACTTGCAGATTCTACAAAAAGAGTGTTTCAAAACTGCTCTTTCAAAAGAAGTGTTCAACTCCGTGAGTTGGATTCATACTTCACAAAGCAGTTTCACAGAACGCTTCTGTTTAGTATTTATGGGAAGATATTCCCGTTTCCAACGAAGGCCTGAAAGGACTCCAAATATCCACTTGCAGATTCTGCAAAAACACAGTTTCAAAACTGCTCTATCAAAAGGAAGGCTTATCTCTCCGAGTTGAATGCACACATCATAAAGAGGTTTCTGAGAATGCTTCTGCCTGGTTTATAAGTGAAGATATTTCCTTTTCCACCATAGGCCTCAAAGCGCTCCAAATGAACACTTGCAGATTCTACAAAAAGAGTGTTTCAAAACAGCTCTTTCAAAGGAAGTGTTCAACTCTGTGAGTTGGATTCATACTACACAAAGCAGTTTCACAGAACGCTTCTGTTTAGTTTTTATGGGAAGATATTCCCGTTTCCAACGAAGGCCTGAAAGGGCTCCAAATATCCACTTGCAAATTCTGCAAAAATAGAGTTTCAAAACTGCTCTGTCAAAAGGAAGGCTTATCTCTCTGAGTTGAATGCAGACATCATAAAGAGGTTTCTGAGAATGCTTCTGCCTGGTTTATATGTGAAGATATTTCCTTTTCCACCATAGGCCTCAAAGCGCTCCAAATGAACACTTGCAGATTCTACAAAAGGAGTGTTTCATAACTGCTCTAGCAAAGGAAAGGTTCAACTCTGTGAGTTGAACACACACATCACAAAGCAGTTTCTGAGAATGCTTCTGTCCAGTTTTTATTGGAAGATATTCCCGCTTCTAACAAAGGCCTGAAAGAGCTCCAAATATCCACTTGCAGATGCTGCAAAAAGACTCTTTCCAAACTGCTCCATGAAAAGGAAGGTTCAACTCTGTGAGATGAATGCACACATCATAAAGAAGTTTTAAAGAATGCTTCTGTCTAGGTTTTATGTGAAGATATTTCCTTTTCCACCATAGGCCTCAAAGCGCTCCAAATGAACACTTGCAGATTCTACAAAAAGAGTGTTTCAAAACTGCTCTTTCAAAAGAAGTGTTCAACTCTGTGAGTTGGATTCATACTTCACAAAGCAGTTTCACAGAACGCTTCTGTTTAGTATTTATGGGAAGATATTCCCGTTTCCAACGAAGGCCTGAAAGGACTCCAAATATCCACTTGCAGATTCTGCAAAAACACAGTTTCAAAACTGCTCTATCAAAAGGAAGGCTTATCTCTCCGAGCTGAATGCACACATCATAAAGAGGTTTCTGAGAATGCTTCTCCCTGGTTTATAAGTGAAGATATTTCCTTTTCCACTATAGGCCTCAAAGCGCTCCAAATGAACACTTGCAGATTCTACAAAAAGAGTGTTTCAAAACAGCTCTTTCAAAGGAAGTGTTCAACTCTGTGAGTTGGATTCATACTACACAAAGCAGTTTCACAGAACGCTTCTCTTTAGTTTTTATGGGAAGATATTCCCGTTTCCAACGAAGGCCTGAAAGGGCTCCAAATATCCACTTGCAGATTCTGCAAAAATAGAGTTTCAAAACTGCTCTGTTAAAAGGAAGGCTTATCTCTCTGAGTTGAATGCAGACATCATAAAGAGGTTTCTGAGAATGCTTCTGCCTGGTTTATATGTGAAGATATTTCCTTTTCCACCATAGGCCTCAAAGCGCTCCAAATGAACACTTGCAGATTCTACAAAAGGAGTGTTTCATAACTACTCTAGCAAAGGAAAGGTTCAACTCTGTGAGTTGAACACACACATCACAAAGCAGTTTCTGAGAATGCTTCTGTCCAGTTTTTATTGGAAGATATTCCCGCTTCTAACAAAGGCCTGAAAGAGCTCCAAATATCCACTTGTAGATGCTGCAAAAAGACTCTTTCCAAACTGCTCCATGAAAAGGAAGGTTCAACTCTGAGAGTTGAATGCACACATCATAAAGAAGTTTCAAAGAATGCTTCTGTCTAGGTTTTATGTGAAGATATTTCCTTTTCCACCATAGGCCTCAAAGCGCTCCAAATGAACACTTGCAGATTCTACAAAAAGAGTGTTTCAAAACTGCTCTTTCAAAAGAAGTGTTCAACTCTGTGAGTTGGATTCATACTTCACAAAGCAGTTTCACAGAACGCTTCTGTTTAGTTTTTATGGGAAGATATTCCCGTTTCCAACGAAGGCCTGAAAGGGCTCCAAATAACCACTTGCAGATTCTGCAGAAACACAGTTTCAAAACTGCTCTATCAAAAGGAAGGCTTATCTCTCCGAGCTGAATGCACACATCATAAAGAGGTTTCTGAGAATGCTTCTGCCTGGTTTATAAGTGAAGATATTTCCTTTTCCACCATAGGCCTCAAAGCGCTCCAAATGAACACTTGCAGATTCTACAAAAAGAGTGTTTCAAAACTGCTCTTTCAAAGGAAGTGTTCAACTCTGTGAGTTGGATTCATACTACACAAAGCAGTTTCACAGAACGCTTCTCTTTAGTTTTTATGGGAAGATATTCCCGTTTCCAACGAAGGCCTGAAAGGGCTCCAAATAACCACTTGCAGATTCTGCAGAAACACAGTTTCAAAACTGCTCTATCAAAAGGAAGGCTTATCTCTCCGAGCTGAATGCACACATCATAAAGAGGTTTCTGAGAATGCTTCTGCCTGGTTTATAAGTGAAGATATTTCCTTTTCCACCATAGGCCTCAAAGCGCTCCAAATGAACACTTGCAGATTCTACAAAAAGAGTGTTTCAAAACAGCTCTTTCAAAGGAAGTGTTCAACTCTGTGAGTTGGATTCATACTACACAAAGCAGTTTCACAGAACGCTTCTGTTTAGTTTTTATGGGAAGATATTCCCGTTTCCAACGAAGGCCTGAAAGGGCTCCAAATATCCACTTGCAAATTCTGCAAAAATAGAGTTTCAAAACTGCTCTATCAAAAGGAAGGCTTATCTCTCTGAGTTGAATGCAGACATCATAAAGAGGTTTCTGAGAATGCTTCTGCCTGGTTTATATGTGAAGATATTTCCTTTTCCACCATAGGCCTCATAGCGCTCCAAATGAACACTTGCAGATTCTACAAAAGGAGTGTTTCATAACTGCTCTAGCAAAGGAAAGGTTCAACTCTGTGAGTTGAACACACACATCACAAAGCAGTTTCTGAGAATGCTTCTGTCCAATTTTTATTGGAAGATATTCCCGCTTCTAACAAAGGCCTGAAAGAGCTCCAAATATCCACTTGCAGATGCTGCAAAAAGACTCTTTCCAAACTGCTCCATGAAAAGGAAGGTTCAACTCTGTGAGATGAATGCACACATCATAAAGAAGTTTCAAAGAATGCTTCTGTCTAGATTTTATGTGAAGATATTTCCTTTTCCACCATAGGCCTCAAAGCGCTCCAAATGAACACTTGCAGATTCTACAAAAAGAGTGTTTCAAAACTGCTCTTTCAAAAGAAGTGTTCAACTCTGTGAGTTGGATTCATACTTCACAAAGCAGTTTCACAGAACGCTTCTGTTTAGTATTTATGGGAAGATATTTCCGTTTCCAACGAAGGCCTGAAAGGACTCCAAATATCCACTTGCAGATTCTGCAAAAACACAGTTTCAAAACTGCTCTATCAAAAGGAAGGCTTATCTCTCCGAGCTGAATGCACACATCATAAAGAGGTTTCTGAGAATGCTTCTCCCTGGTTTATAAGTGAAGATATTTCCTTTTCCACTATAGGCCTCAAAGCGCTCCAAATGAACACTTGCAGATTCTACAAAAAGAGTGTTTCAAAACAGCTCTTTCAAAGGAAGTGTTCAACTCTGTGAGTTGGATTCATACTACACAAAGCAGTTTCACAGAACGCTTCTCTTTAGTTTTTATGGGAAGATATTCCCGTTTCCAACGAAGGCCTGAAAGGGCTCCAAATATCCACTTGCAGATTCTGCAAAAATAGAGTTTCAAAACTGCTCTGTTAAAAGGAAGGCTTATCTCTCTGAGTTGAATGCAGACATCATAAAGAGGTTTCTGAGAATGCTTCTGCCTGGTTTATATGTGAAGATATTTCCTTTTCCACCATAGGCCTCAAAGCGCTCCAAATGAACACTTGCAGATTCTACAAAAGGAGTGTTTCATAACTACTCTAGCAAAGGAAAGGTTCAACTCTGTGAGTTGAACACACACATCACAAAGCAGTTTCTGAGAATGCTTCTGTCCAGTTTTTATTGGAAGATATTCCCGCTTCTAACAAAGGCCTGAAAGAGCTCCAAATATCCACTTGCAGATGCTGCAAAAAGACTCTTTCCAAACTGCTCCATGAAAAGGAAGGTTCAACTCTGTGAGTTGAATGCACACATCATAAAGAAGTTTCAAAGAATGCTTCTGTCTAGGTTTTATGTGAAGATATTTCCTTTTCCACCATAGGCCTCAAAGCGCTCCAAATGAACACTTGCAGATTCTACAAAAAGAGTGTTTCAAAACTGCTCTTTCAAAAGAAGTGTTCAACTCTGTGAGTTGGATTCATACTTCACAAAGCAGTTTCACAGAACGCTTCTGTTTAGTATTTATGGGAAGATATTCCCGTTTCCAACGAAGGCCTGAAAGGACTCCAAATATCCACTTGCAGATTCTGCAAAAACACAGTTTCAAAACTGCTCTATCAAAAGGAAGGCTTATCTCTCCGAGTTGAATGCACACATCATAAAGAGGTTTCTGAGAATGCTTCTGCCTGGTTTATAAGTGAAGATATTTCCTTTTCCACCATAGGCCTCAAAGCGCTCCAAATGAACACTTGCAGATTCTACAAAAAGAGTGTTTCAAAACAGCTCTTTCAAAGGAAGTGTTCAACTCTGTGAGTTGGATTCATACTACACAAAGCAGTTTCACAGAACGCTTCTGTTTAGTTTTTATGGGAAGATATTCCCGTTTCCAACGAAGGCCTGAAAGGGCTCCAAATATCCACTTGCAAATTCTGCAAAAATAGAGTTTCAAAACTGCTCTGTCAAAAGGAAGGCTTATCTCTCTGAGTTGAATGCAGACATCATAAAGAGGTTTCTGAGAATGCTTCTGCCTGGTTTATATGTGAAGATATTTCCTTTTCCACCATAGGCCTCAAAGCGCTCCAAATGAACACTTGCAGATTCTACAAAAAGAGTGTTTCATAACTGCTCTAGCAAAGGAAAGGTTCAACTCTGTGAGTTGAACACACACATCACAAAGCAGTTTCTGAGAATGCTTCTGTCCAGTTTTTATTGGAAGATATTCCCGCTTCTAACAAAGGCCTGAAAGAGCTCCAAATATCCACTTGTAGATGCTGCAAAAAGACTCTTTCCAAACTGCTCCATGAAAAGGAAGGTTCAACTCTGTGAGTTGAATGCACACATCATAAAGAAGTTTCAAAGAATGCTTCTGTCTAGGTTTTATGTGAAGATATTTCCTTTTCCACCATAGGCCTCAAAGCGCTCCAAATGAACACTTGCAGATTCTACAAAAAGAGTGTTTCAAAACTGCTCTTTCAAAGGAAGTGTTCAACTCTGTGAGTTGGATTCATACTACACAAAGCAGTTTCACAGAACGCTTCTCTTTAGTTTTTATGGGAAGATATTCCCGTTTCCAACGAAGGCCTGAAAGGGCTCCAAATAACCACTTGCAGATTCTGCAGAAACACAGTTTCAAAACTGCTCTATCAAAAGGAAGGCTTATCTCTCCGAGCTGAATGCACACATCATAAAGAGGTTTCTGAGAATGCTTCTGCCTGGTTTATAAGTGAAGATATTTCCTTTTCCACCATAGGCCTCAAAGCGCTCCAAATGAACACTTGCAGATTCTACAAAAAGAGTGTTTCAAAACAGCTCTTTCAAAGGAAGTGTTCAACTCTGTGAGTTGGATTCATACTACACAAAGCAGTTTCACAGAACGCTTCTGTTTAGTTTTTATGGGAAGATATTCCCGTTTCCAACGAAGGCCTGAAAGGGCTCCAAATATCCACTTGCAAATTCTGCAAAAATAGAGTTTCAAAACTGCTCTGTCAAAAGGAAGGCTTATCTCTCTGAGTTGAATGCAGACATCATAAAGAGGTTTCTGAGAATGCTTCTGCCTGGTTTATATGTGAAGATATTTCCTTTTCCACCATAGGCCTCAAAGCGCTCCAAATGAACACTTGCAGATTCTACAAAAAGAGTGTTTCATAACTGCTCTAGCAAAGGAAAGGTTCAACTCTGTGAGTTGAACACACACATCACAAAGCAGTTTCTGAGAATGCTTCTGTCCAGTTTTTATTGGAAGATATTCCCGCTTCTAACAAAGGCCTGAAAGAGCTCCAAATATCCACTTGTAGATGCTGCAAAAAGACTCTTTCCAAACTGCTCCATGAAAAGGAAGGTTCAACTCTATGAGTTGAATGCACACATCATAAAAAGTTTCAAAGAATGCTTCTGTCTAGGTTTTATGTGAAGATATTTCCTTTTCCACCATAGGCCTCAAAGCGCTCCAAATGAACACTTGCAGATTCTACAAAAAGAGTGTTTCAAAACTGCTCTTTCAAAAGAAGTGTTCAACTCTGTGAGTTGGATTCATACTTCACAAAGCAGTTTCACAGAACGCTTCTGTTTAGTTTTTATGGGAAGATATTCCCGTTTCCAACGAAGGCCTGAAAGGGCTCCAAATAACCACTTGCAGATTCTGCAGAAACACAGTTTCAAAACTGCTCTATCAAAAGGAAGGCTTATCTCTCCGAGCTGAATGCACACATCATAAAGAGGTTTCTGAGAATGCTTCTCCCTGGTTTATAAGTGAAGATATTTCCTTTTCCACTATAGGCCTCAAAGCGCTCCAAATGAACACTTGCAGATTCTACAAAAAGAGTGTTTCAAAACTGCTCTTTCAAAAGAAGTGTTCAACTCTGTGAGTTGGATTCATACTACACAAAGCAGTTTCACAGAACGCTTCTCTTTAGTATTTATGGGAAGATATTCCCGTTTCCAACGAAGGCCTGAAAGGACTCCAAATATCCACTTGCAGATTCTGCAGAAACACAGTTTCAAAACTGCTCTATCAAAAGGAAGGCTTATCTCTCCTAGTTGAATGCACACATCATAAAGAGGTTTCTGAGAATGCTTCTGCCTGGTTTATAAGTGAAGATATTTCCTTTTCCACCATAGGCCTCAAAGCGCTCCAAATGAACACTTGCAGATTCTACAAAAAGAGTGTTTCAAAACAGCTCTTTCAAAGGAAGTGTTCAACTCTGTGAGTTGGATTCATACTACACAAAGCAGTTTCACAGAACGCTTCTGTTTAGTTTTTATGGGAAGATATTCCCGTTTCCAACGAAGGCCTGAAAGGGCTCCAAATATCCACTTGCAAATTCTGCAAAAATAGAGTTTCAAAACTGCTCTGTCAAAAGGAAGGCTTATCTCTCTGAGTTGAATGCAGACATCATAAAGAGGTTTCTGAGAATGCTTCTGCCTGGTTTATATGTGAAGATATTTCCTTTTCCACCATAGGCCTCAAGGCGCTCCAAATGAACACTTGCAGATTCTACAAAAAGAGTGTTTCATAACTGCTCTAGCAAAGGAAAGGTTCAACTCTGTGAGTTGAACACACACATCACAAAGCAGTTTCTGAGAATGCTTCTGTCCAGTTTTTATTGGAAGATATTCCCGCTTCTAACAAAGGCCTGAAAGAGCTCCAAATATCCACTTGTAGATGCTGCAAAAAGACTCTTTCCAAACTGCTCCATGAAAAGGAAGGTTCAACTCTGTGAGTTGAATGCACACATCATAAAGAAGTTTCAAAGAATGCTTCTGTCTAGGTTTTATGTGAAGATATTTCCTTTTCCACCATAGGCCTCAAAGCGCTCCAAATGAACACTTGCAGATTCTACAAAAAGAGTGTTTCAAAACTGCTCTTTCAAAGGAAGTGTTCAACTCTGTGAGTTGGATTCATACTACACAAAGCAGTTTCACAGAACGCTTCTCTTTAGTTTTTATGGGAAGATATTCCCGTTTCCAACGAAGGCCTGAAAGGGCTCCAAATAACCACTTGCAGATTCTGCAGAAACACAGTTTCAAAACTGCTCTATCAAAAGGAAGGCTTATCTCTCCGAGCTGAATGCACACATCATAAAGAGGTTTCTGAGAATGCTTCTGCCTGGTTTATAAGTGAAGATATTTCCTTTTCCACCATAGGCCTCAAAGCGCTCCAAATGAACACTTGCAGATTCTACAAAAAGAGTGTTTCAAAACAGCTCTTTCAAAGGAAGTGTTCAACTCTGTGAGTTGGATTCATACTACACAAAGCAGTTTCACAGAACGCTTCTGTTTAGTTTTTATGGGAAGATATTCCCGTTTCCAACGAAGGCCTGAAAGGGCTCCAAATATCCACTTGCAAATTCTGCAAAAATAGAGTTTCAAAACTGCTCTGTCAAAAGGAAGGCTTATCTCTCTGAGTTGAATGCAGACATCATAAAGAGGTTTCTGAGAATGCTTCTGCCTGGTTTATATGTGAAGATATTTCCTTTTCCACCATAGGCCTCAAAGCGCTCCAAATGAACACTTGCAGATTCTACAAAAAGAGTGTTTCATAACTGCTCTAGCAAAGGAAAGGTTCAACTCTGTGAGTTGAACACACACATCACAAAGCAGTTTCTGAGAATGCTTCTGTCCAGTTTTTATTGGAAGATATTCCCGCTTCTAACAAAGGCCTGAAAGAGCTCCAAATATCCACTTGTAGATGCTGCAAAAAGACTCTTTCCAAACTGCTCCATGAAAAGGAAGGTTCAACTCTATGAGTTGAATGCACACATCATAAAAAGTTTCAAAGAATGCTTCTGTCTAGGTTTTATGTGAAGATATTTCCTTTTCCACCATAGGCCTCAAAGCGCTCCAAATGAACACTTGCAGATTCTACAAAAAGAGTGTTTCAAAACTGCTCTTTCAAAAGAAGTGTTCAACTCTGTGAGTTGGATTCATACTTCACAAAGCAGTTTCACAGAACGCTTCTGTTTAGTTTTTATGGGAAGATATTCCCGTTTCCAACGAAGGCCTGAAAGGGCTCCAAATAACCACTTGCAGATTCTGCAGAAACACAGTTTCAAAACTGCTCTATCAAAAGGAAGGCTTATCTCTCCGAGCTGAATGCACACATCATAAAGAGGTTTCTGAGAATGCTTCTCCCTGGTTTATAAGTGAAGATATTTCCTTTTCCACTATAGGCCTCAAAGCGCTCCAAATGAACACTTGCAGATTCTACAAAAAGAGTGTTTCAAAACTGCTCTTTCAAAAGAAGTGTTCAACTCTGTGAGTTGGATTCATACTACACAAAGCAGTTTCACAGAACGCTTCTCTTTAGTATTTATGGGAAGATATTCCCGTTTCCAACGAAGGCCTGAAAGGACTCCAAATATCCACTTGCAGATTCTGCAGAAACACAGTTTCAAAACTGCTCTATCAAAAGGAAGGCTTATCTCTCCTAGTTGAATGCACACATCATAAAGAGGTTTCTGAGAATGCTTCTGCCTGGTTTATAAGTGAAGATATTTCCTTTTCCACCATAGGCCTCAAAGCGCTCCAAATGAACACTTGCAGATTCTACAAAAAGAGTGTTTCAAAACAGCTCTTTCAAAGGAAGTGTTCAACTCTGTGAGTTGGATTCATACTACACAAAGCAGTTTCACAGAACGCTTCTGTTTAGTTTTTATGGGAAGATATTCCCGTTTCCAACGAAGGCCTGAAAGGGCTCCAAATATCCACTTGCAAATTCTGCAAAAATAGAGTTTCAAAACTGCTCTGTCAAAAGGAAGGCTTATCTCTCTGAGTTGAATGCAGACATCATAAAGAGGTTTCTGAGAATGCTTCTGCCTGGTTTATATGTGAAGATATTTCCTTTTCCACCATAGGCCTCAAGGCGCTCCAAATGAACACTTGCAGATTCTACAAAAAGAGTGTTTCATAACTGCTCTAGCAAAGGAAAGGTTCAACTCTGTGAGTTGAACACACACATCACAAAGCAGTTTCTGAGAATGCTTCTGTCCAGTTTTTATTGGAAGATATTCCCGCTTCTAACAAAGGCCTGAAAGAGCTCCAAATATCCACTTGTAGATGCTGCAAAAAGACTCTTTCCAAACTGCTCCATGAAAAGGAAGGTTCAACTCTGTGAGTTGAATGCACACATCATAAAGAAGTTTCAAAGAATGCTTCTGTCTAGGTTTTATGTGAAGATATTTCCTTTTCCACCATAGGCCTCAAAGCGCTCCAAATGAACACTTGCAGATTCTACAAAAAGAGTGTTTCAAAACTGCTCTTTCAAAGGAAGTGTTCAACTCTGTGAGTTGGATTCATACTACACAAAGCAGTTTCACAGAACGCTTCTCTTTAGTTTTTATGGGAAGATATTCCCGTTTCCAACGAAGGCCTGAAAGGGCTCCAAATAACCACTTGCAGATTCTGCAGAAACACAGTTTCAAAACTGCTCTATCAAAAGGAAGGCTTATCTCTCCGAGCTGAATGCACACATCATAAAGAGGTTTCTGAGAATGCTTCTGCCTGGTTTATAAGTGAAGATATTTCCTTTTCCACCATAGGCCTCAAAGCGCTCCAAATGAACACTTGCAGATTCTACAAAAAGAGTGTTTCAAAACAGCTCTTTCAAAGGAAGTGTTCAACTCTGTGAGTTGGATTCATACTACACAAAGCAGTTTCACAGAACGCTTCTGTTTAGTTTTTATGGGAAGATATTCCCGTTTCCAACGAAGGCCTGAAAGGGCTCCAAATATCCACTTGCAAATTCTGCAAAAATAGAGTTTCAAAACTGCTCTGTCAAAAGGAAGGCTTATCTCTCTGAGTTGAATGCAGACATCATAAAGAGGTTTCTGAGAATGCTTCTGCCTGGTTTATATGTGAAGATATTTCCTTTTCCACCATAGGCCTCAAAGCGCTCCAAATGAACACTTGCAGATTCTACAAAAAGAGTGTTTCATAACTGCTCTAGCAAAGGAAAGGTTCAACTCTGTGAGTTGAACACACACATCACAAAGCAGTTTCTGAGAATGCTTCTGTCCAGTTTTTATTGGAAGATATTCCCGCTTCTAACAAAGGCCTGAAAGAGCTCCAAATATCCACTTGTAGATGCTGCAAAAAGACTCTTTCCAAACTGCTCCATGAAAAGGAAGGTTCAACTCTATGAGTTGAATGCACACATCATAAAAAGTTTCAAAGAATGCTTCTGTCTAGGTTTTATGTGAAGATATTTCCTTTTCCACCATAGGCCTCAAAGCGCTCCAAATGAACACTTGCAGATTCTACAAAAAGAGTGTTTCAAAACTGCTCTTTCAAAAGAAGTGTTCAACTCTGTGAGTTGGATTCATACTTCACAAAGCAGTTTCACAGAACGCTTCTGTTTAGTTTTTATGGGAAGATATTCCCGTTTCCAACGAAGGCCTGAAAGGGCTCCAAATAACCACTTGCAGATTCTGCAGAAACACAGTTTCAAAACTGCTCTATCAAAAGGAAGGCTTATCTCTCCGAGCTGAATGCACACATCATAAAGAGGTTTCTGAGAATGCTTCTCCCTGGTTTATAAGTGAAGATATTTCCTTTTCCACTATAGGCCTCAAAGCGCTCCAAATGAACACTTGCAGATTCTACAAAAAGAGTGTTTCAAAACTGCTCTTTCAAAAGAAGTGTTCAACTCTGTGAGTTGGATTCATACTACACAAAGCAGTTTCACAGAACGCTTCTCTTTAGTATTTATGGGAAGATATTCCCGTTTCCAACGAAGGCCTGAAAGGACTCCAAATATCCACTTGCAGATTCTGCAGAAACACAGTTTCAAAACTGCTCTATCAAAAGGAAGGCTTATCTCTCCTAGTTGAATGCACACATCATAAAGAGGTTTCTGAGAATGCTTCTGCCTGGTTTATAAGTGAAGATATTTCCTTTTCCACCATAGGCCTCAAAGCGCTCCAAATGAACACTTGCAGATTCTACAAAAAGAGTGTTTCAAAACAGCTCTTTCAAAGGAAGTGTTCAACTCTGTGAGTTGGATTCATACTACACAAAGCAGTTTCACAGAACGCTTCTGTTTAGTTTTTATGGGAAGATATTCCCGTTTCCAACGAAGGCCTGAAAGGGCTCCAAATATCCACTTGCAAATTCTGCAAAAATAGAGTTTCAAAACTGCTCTGTCAAAAGGAAGGCTTATCTCTCTGAGTTGAATGCAGACATCATAAAGAGGTTTCTGAGAATGCTTCTGCCTGGTTTATATGTGAAGATATTTCCTTTTCCACCATAGGCCTCAAGGCGCTCCAAATGAACACTTGCAGATTCTACAAAAAGAGTGTTTCATAACTGCTCTAGCAAAGGAAAGGTTCAACTCTGTGAGTTGAACACACACATCACAAAGCAGTTTCTGAGAATGCTTCTGTCCAGTTTTTATTGGAAGATATTCCCGCTTCTAACAAAGGCCTGAAAGAGCTCCAAATATCCACTTGTAGATGCTGCAAAAAGACTCTTTCCAAACTGCTCCATGAAAAGGAAGGTTCAACTCTGTGAGTTGAATGCACACATCATAAAGAAGTTTCAAAGAATGCTTCTGTCTAGGTTTTATGTGAAGATATTTCCTTTTCCACCATAGGCCTCAAAGCGCTCCAAATGAACACTTGCAGATTCTACAAAAAGAGTGTTTCAAAACTGCTCTTTCAAAGGAAGTGTTCAACTCTGTGAGTTGGATTCATACTACACAAAGCAGTTTCACAGAACGCTTCTCTTTAGTTTTTATGGGAAGATATTCCCGTTTCCAACGAAGGCCTGAAAGGGCTCCAAATAACCACTTGCAGATTCTGCAGAAACACAGTTTCAAAACTGCTCTATCAAAAGGAAGGCTTATCTCTCCGAGCTGAATGCACACATCATAAAGAGGTTTCTGAGAATGCTTCTGCCTGGTTTATAAGTGAAGATATTTCCTTTTCCACCATAGGCCTCAAAGCGCTCCAAATGAACACTTGCAGATTCTACAAAAAGAGTGTTTCAAAACAGCTCTTTCAAAGGAAGTGTTCAACTCTGTGAGTTGGATTCATACTACACAAAGCAGTTTCACAGAACGCTTCTGTTTAGTTTTTATGGGAAGATATTCCCGTTTCCAACGAAGGCCTGAAAGGGCTCCAAATATCCACTTGCAAATTCTGCAAAAATAGAGTTTCAAAACTGCTCTATCAAAAGGAAGGCTTATCTCTCTGAGTTGAATGCAGACATCATAAAGAGGTTTCTGAGAATGCTTCTGCCTGGTTTATATGTGAAGATATTTCCTTTTCCACCATAGGCCTCAAAGCGCTCCAAATGAACACTTGCAGATTCTACAAAAGGAGTGTTTCATAACTGCTCTAGCAAAGGAAAGGTTCAACTCTGTGAGTTGAACACACACATCACAAAGCAGTTTCTGAGAATGCTTCTGTCCAATTTTTATTGGAAGATATTCCCGCTTCTAACAAAGGCCTGAAAGAGCTCCAAATATCCACTTGCAGATGCTGCAAAAAGACTCTTTCCAAACTGCTCCATGAAAAGGAAGGTTCAACTCTGTGAGATGAATGCACACATCATAAAGAAGTTTCAAAGAATGCTTCTGTCTAGGTTTTATGTGAAGATATTTCCTTTTCCACCATAGGCCTCAAAGCGCTCCAAATGAACACTTGCAGATTCTACAAAAAGAGTGTTTCAAAACTGCTCTTTCAAAAGAAGTGTTCAACTCTGTGAGTTGGATTCATACTTCACAAAGCAGTTTCACAGAACGCTTCTGTTTAGTATTTATGGGAAGATATTCCCGTTTCCAACGAAGGCCTGAAAGGACTCCAAATATCCACTTGCAGATTCTGCAAAAACACAGTTTCAAAACTGCTCTATCAAAAGGAAGGCTTATCTCTCCGAGCTGAATGCACACATCATAAAGAGGTTTCTGAGAATGCTTCTCCCTGGTTTATAAGTGAAGATATTTCCTTTTCCACTATAGGCCTCAAAGCGCTCCAAATGAACACTTGCAGATTCTACAAAAAGAGTGTTTCAAAACAGCTCTTTCAAAGGAAGTGTTCAACTCTGTGAGTTGGATTCATACTACACAAAGCAGTTTCACAGAACGCTTCTCTTTAGTTTTTATGGGAAGATATTCCCGTTTCCAACGAAGGCCTGAAAGGACTCCAAATATCGACTTGCAGATTCTGCAGAAACACAGTTTCAAAACTGCTCTATCAAAAGGAAGGCTTATCTCTCCGAGTTGAATGCACACATCATAAAGAGGTTTCTGAGAATGCTTCTGCCTGGTTTATAAGTGAAGATATTTCCTTTTCCACCATAGGCCTCAAAGCGCTCCAAATGAACACTTGCAGATTCTACAAAAAGAGTGTTTCAAAACAGCTCTTTCAAAGGAAATGTTCAACTCTGTGAGTTGGATTCATACTACACAAAGCAGTTTCACAGAACGCTTCTGTTAAGTTTTTATGGGAAGATATTCCCGTTTCCAACGAAGGCCTGAAAGGGCTCCAAATATCCACTTGCAAATTCTGCAAAAATAGAGTTTCAAAACTGCTCTGTCAAAAGGAAGGCTTATCTCTCTGAGTTGAATGCAGACATCATAAAGAGGTTTCTGAGAATGCTTCTGCCTGGTTTATATGTGAAGATATTTCCTTTTCCACCATAGGCCTCAAGGCGCTCCAAATGAACACTTGCAGATTCTACAAAAAGAGTGTTTCATAACTGCTCTAGCAAAGGAAAGGTTCAACTCTGTGAGTTGAACACACACATCACAAAGCAGTTTCTGAGAATGCTTCTGTCCAGTTTTTATTGGAAGATATTCCCGCTTCTAACAAAGGCCTGAAAGAGCTCCAAATATCCACTTGTAGATGCTGCAAAAAGACTCTTTCCAAACTGCTCCATGAAAAGGAAGGTTCAACTCTGTGAGTTGAATGCACACATCATAAAGAAGTTTCAAAGAATGCTTCTGTCTAGGTTTTATGTGAAGATATTTCCTTTTCCACCATAGGCCTCAAAGCGCTCCAAATGAACACTTGCAGATTCTACAAAAAGAGTGTTTCAAAACTGCTCTTTCAAAGGAAGTGTTCAACTCTGTGAGTTGGATTCATACTACACAAAGCAGTTTCACAGAACGCTTCTCTTTAGTTTTTATGGGAAGATATTCCTGTTTCCAACGAAGGCCTGAAAGGGCTCCAAATATCCACTTGCAGATTCTGCAAAAATAGAGTTTCAAAACTGCTCTGTTAAAAGGAAGGCTTATCTCTCTGAGTTGAATGCAGACATCATAAAGAGGTTTCTGAGAATGCTTCTGCCTGGTTTATATGTGAAGATATTTCCTTTTCCACCATAGGCCTCAAAGCGCTCCAAATGAACACTTGCAGATTCTACAAAAGGAGTGTTTCATAACTGCTCTAGCAAAGGAAAGGTTCAACTCTGTGAGTTGAACACACACATCACAAAGCAGTTTCTGAGAATGCTTCTGTCCAGTTTTTATTGGAAGATATTCCCGCTTCTAACAAAGGCCTGAAAGAGCTCCAAATATCCACTTGCAGATGCTGCAAAAAGACTCTTTCCAAACTGCTCCATGAAAAGGAAGGTTCAACTCTGTGAGTTGAATGCACACATCATAAAGAAGTTTCAAAGAATGCTTCTGTCTAGGTTTTATGTGAAGATATTTCCTTTTCCACCATAGGCCTCAAAGCGCTCCAAATGAACACTTGCAGATTCTACAAAAAGAGTGTTTCAAAACTGCTCTTTCAAAAGAAGTGTTCAACTCTGTGAGTTGGATTCATACTTCACAAAGCAGTTTCACAGAACGCTTCTGTTTAGTATTTATGGGAAGATATTCCCGTTTCCAACGAAGGCCTGAAAGGACTCCAAATATCCACTTGCAGATTCTGCAAAAACACAGTTTCAAAACTGCTCTATCAAAAGGAAGGCTTATCTCTCCGAGTTGAATGCACACATCATAAAGAGGTTTCTGAGAATGCTTCTGCCTGGTTTATAAGTGAAGATATTTCCTTTTCCACCATAGGCCTCAAAGCGCTCCAAATGAACACTTGCAGATTCTACAAAAAGAGTGTTTCAAAACAGCTCTTTCAAAGGAAGTGTTCAACTCTGTGAGTTGGATTCATACTACACAAAGCAGTTTCACAGAACGCTTCTGTTTAGTTTTTATGGGAAGATATTCCCGTTTCCAACGTAGGCCTGAAAGGGCTCCAAATATCCACTTGCAAATTCTGCAAAAATAGAGTTTCAAAACTGCTCTGTCAAAAGGAAGGCTTAACTCTCTGAGTTGAATGCAGACATCATAAAGAGGTTTCTGAGAATGCTTCTGCCTGGTTTATATGTGAAGATATTTCCTTTTCCACCATAGGCCTCAAAGCGCTCCAAATGAACACTTGCAGATTCTACAAAAAGAGTGTTTCATAACTGCTCTAGCAAAGGAAAGGTTCAACTCTGTGAGTTGAACACACACATCACAAAGCAGTTTCTGAGAATGCTTCTGTCCAGTTTTTATTGGAAGATATTCCCGCTTCTAACAAAGGCCTGAAAGAGCTCCAAATATCCACTTGCAGATGCTGCAAAAAGACTCTTTCCAAACTGCTCCATGAGAAGGAAGGTTCAACTCTGTGAGTTGAATGCACACATCATAAAGAAGTTTCAAAGAATGCTTCTGTCTAGGTTTTATGTGAAGATATTTCCTTTTCCACCATAGGCCTCAAAGCGCTCCAAATGAACACTTGCAGATTCTACAAAAAGAGTGTTTCAAAACTGCTCTTTCAAAAGAAGTGTTCAACTCTGTGAGTTGGATTCATACTTCACAAAGCAGTTTCACAGAACGCTTCTGTTTAGTTTTTATGGGAAGATATTCCCGTTTCCAACGAAGGCCTGAAAGGGCTCCAAATAACCACTTGCAGATTCTGCAGAAACACAGTTTCAAAACTGCTCTATCAAAAGGAAGGCTTATCTCTCCGAGCTGAATGCACACATCATAAAGAGGTTTCTGAGAATGCTTCTCCCTGGTTTATAAGTGAAGATATTTCCTTTTCCACTATAGGCCTCAAAGCGCTCCAAATGAACACTTGCAGACTCTACAAAAAGAGTGTTTCAAAACAGCTCTTTCAAAGGAAGTGTTCAACTCTGTGAGTTGGATTCATACTACACAAAGCAGTTTCACAGAACGCTTCTGTTTAGTTTTTATGGGAAGATATTCCCGTTTCCAACGAAGGCCTGAAAGGGCTCCAAATATCCACTTGCAAATTCTGCAAAAATAGAGTTTCAAAACTGCTCTGTCAAAAGGAAGGCTTATCTCTCTGAGTTGAATGCAGACATCATAAAGAGGTTTCTGAGAATGCTTCTGCCTGGTTTATATGTGAAGATATTTCCTTTTCCACCATAGGCCTCAAGGCGCTCCAAATGAACACTTGCAGATTCTACAAAAAGAGTGTTTCATAACTGCTCTAGCAAAGGAAAGGTTCAACTCTGTGAGTTGAACACACACATCACAAAGCAGTTTCTGAGAATGCTTCTGTCCAGTTTTTATTGGAAGATATTCCCGCTTCTAACAAAGGCCTGAAAGAGCTCCAAATATCCACTTGTAGATGCTGCAAAAAGACTCTTTCCAAACTGCTCCATGAAAAGGAAGGTTCAACTCTGTGAGTTGAATGCACACATCATAAAGAAGTTTCAAAGAATGCTTCTGTCTAGGTTTTATGTGAAGATATTTCCTTTTCCACCATAGGCCTCAAAGCGCTCCAAATGAACACTTGCAGATTCTACAAAAAGAGTGTTTCAAAACTGCTCTTTCAAAGGAAGTGTTCAACTCTGTGAGTTGGATTCATACTACACAAAGCAGTTTCACAGAACGCTTCTCTTTAGTTTTTATGGGAAGATATTCCTGTTTCCAACGAAGGCCTGAAAGGGCTCCAAATATCCACTTGCAGATTCTGCAAAAATAGAGTTTCAAAACTGCTCTGTTAAAAGGAAGGCTTATCTCTCTGAGTTGAATGCAGACATCATAAAGAGGTTTCTGAGAATGCTTCTGCCTGGTTTATATGTGAAGATATTTCCTTTTCCACCATAGGCCTCAAAGCGCTCCAAATGAACACTTGCAGATTCTACAAAAGGAGTGTTTCATAACTGCTCTAGCAAAGGAAAGGTTCAACTCTGTGAGTTGAACACACACATCACAAAGCAGTTTCTGAGAATGCTTCTGTCCAGTTTTTATTGGAAGATATTCCCGCTTCTAACAAAGGCCTGAAAGAGCTCCAAATATCCACTTGCAGATGCTGCAAAAAGACTCTTTCCAAACTGCTCCATGAAAAGGAAGGTTCAACTCTGTGAGTTGAATGCACACATCATAAAGAAGTTTCAAAGAATGCTTCTGTCTAGGTTTTATGTGAAGATATTTCCTTTTCCACCATAGGCCTCAAAGCGCTCCAAATGAACACTTGCAGATTCTACAAAAAGAGTGTTTCAAAACTGCTCTTTCAAAAGAAGTGTTCAACTCTGTGAGTTGGATTCATACTTCACAAAGCAGTTTCACAGAACGCTTCTGTTTAGTATTTATGGGAAGATATTCCCGTTTCCAACGAAGGCCTGAAAGGACTCCAAATATCCACTTGCAGATTCTGCAAAAACACAGTTTCAAAACTGCTCTATCAAAAGGAAGGCTTATCTCTCCGAGTTGAATGCACACATCATAAAGAGGTTTCTGAGAATGCTTCTGCCTGGTTTATAAGTGAAGATATTTCCTTTTCCACCATAGGCCTCAAAGCGCTCCAAATGAACACTTGCAGATTCTACAAAAAGAGTGTTTCAAAACAGCTCTTTCAAAGGAAGTGTTCAACTCTGTGAGTTGGATTCATACTACACAAAGCAGTTTCACAGAACGCTTCTGTTTAGTTTTTATGGGAAGATATTCCCGTTTCCAACGAAGGCCTGAAAGGGCTCCAAATATCCACTTGCAAATTCTGCAAAAATAGAGTTTCAAAACTGCTCTGTCAAAAGGAAGGCTTATCTCTCTGAATTGAATGCAGACATCATAAAGAGGTTTCTGAGAATGCTTCTGCCTGGTTTATATGTGAAGATATTTCCTTTTCCACCATAGGCCTCAAAGCGCTCCAAATGAACACTTGCAGATTCTACAAAAGGAGTGTTTCATAACTGCTCTAGCAAAGGAAAGGTTCAACTCTGTGAGTTGAACACACACATCACAAAGCAGTTTCTGAGAATGCTTCTGTCCAGTTTTTATTGGAAGATATTCCCGCTTCTAACAAAGGCCTGAAAGAGCTCCAAATATCCACTTGCAGATGCTGCAAAAAGACTCTTTCCAAACTGCTCCATGAAAAGGAAGGTTCAACTCTGTGAGTTGAATGCACACATCATAAAGAAGTTTCAAAGAATGCTTCTGTCTAGGTTTTATGTGAAGATATTTCCTTTTCCACCATAGGCCTCAAAGCGCTCCAAATGAACACTTGCAGATTCTACAAAAAGAGTGTTTCAAAACTGCTCTTTCAAAAGAAGTGTTCAACTCTGTGAGTTGGATTCATACTTCACAAAGCAGTTTCACAGAACGCTTCTGTTTAGCTTTTATGGGAAGATATTCCCGTTTCCAACGAAGGCCTGAAAGGGCTCCAAATAACCACTTGCAGATTCTGCAGAAACACAGTTTCAAAACTGCTCTATCAAAAGGAAGGCTTATCTCTCCGAGCTGAATGCACACATCATAAAGAGGTTTCTGAGAATGCTTCTCCCTGGTTTATAAGTGAAGATATTTCCTTTTCCACTATAGGCCTCAAAGCGCTCCAAATGAACACTTGCAGATTCTACAAAAAGAGTGTTTCAAAACAGCTCTTTCAAAGGAAGTGTTCAACTCTGTGAGTTGGATTCATACTACACAAAGCAGTTTCACAGAACGCTTCTCTTTAGTTTTTATGGGAAGATATTCCCGTTTCCAACGAAGGCCTGAAAGGGCTCCAAATATCCACTTGCAGATTCTGCAAAAATAGAGTTTCAAAACTGCTCTGTTAAAAGGAAGGCTTATCTCTCTGAGTTGAATGCAGACATCATAAAGAGGTTTCTGAGAATGCTTCTGCCTGGTTTATATGTGAAGATATTTCCTTTTCCACCATAGGCCTCAAAGCGCTCCAAATGAACACTTGCAGATTCTACAAAAGGAGTGTTTCATAACTACTCTAGCAAAGGAAAGGTTCAACTCTGTGAGTTGAACACACACATCACAAAGCAGTTTCTGAGAATGCTTCTGTCCAGTTTTTATTGGAAGATATTCCCGCTTCTAACAAAGGCCTGAAAGAGCTCCAAATATCCACTTGCAGATGCTGCAAAAAGACTCTTTCCAAACTGCTCCATGAAAAGGAAGGTTCAACTCTGTGAGTTGAATGCACACATCATAAAGAAGTTTCAAAGAATGCTTCTGTCTAGGTTTTATGTGAAGATATTTCCTTTTCCACCATAGGCCTCAAAGCGCTCCAAATGAACACTTGCAGATTCTACAAAAAGAGTGTTTCAAAACTGCTCTTTCAAAAGAAGTGTTCAACTCTGTGAGTTGGATTCATACTTCACAAAGCAGTTTCACAGAACGCTTCTGTTTAGTATTTATGGGAAGATATTCCCGTTTCCAACGAAGGCCTGAAAGGACTCCAAATATCCACTTGCAGATTCTGCAAAAACACAGTTTCAAAACTGCTCTATCAAAAGGAAGGCTTATCTCTCCGAGTTGAATGCACACATCATAAAGAGGTTTCTGAGAATGCTTCTGCCTGGTTTATAAGTGAAGATATTTCCTTTTCCACCATAGGCCTCAAAGCGCTCCAAATGAACACTTGCAGATTCTACAAAAAGAGTGTTTCAAAACAGCTCTTTCAAAGGAAGTGTTCAACTCTGTGAGTTGGATTCATACTACACAAAGCAGTTTCACAGAACGCTTCTGTTTAGTTTTTATGGGAAGATATTCCCGTTTCCAACGAAGGCCTGAAAGGACTCCAAATATCCACTTGCAGATTCTGCAGAAACACAGTTTCAAAACTGCTCTATCAAAAGGAAGGCTTATCTCTCCGAGTTGAATGCACACATCATAAAGAGGTTTCTGAGAATGCTTCTGCCTGGTTTATAAGTGAAGATATTTCCTTTTCCACCATAGGCCTCAAAGCGCTCCAAATGAACACTTGCAGATTCTACAAAAAGAGTGTTTCAAAACAGCTCTTTCAAAGGAAGTGTTCAACTCTGTGAGTTGGATTCATACTACACAAAGCAGTTTCACAGAACGCTTCTGTTTAGTTTTTATGGGAAGATATTCCCGTTTCCAACGAAGGCCTGAAAGGGCTCCAAATATCCACTTGCAAATTCTGCAAAAATAGAGTTTCAAAACTGCTCTGTCAAAAGGAAGGCTTATCTCTCTGAGTTGAATGCAGACATCATAAAGAGGTTTCTGAGAATGCTTCTGCCTGGTTTATATGTGAAGATATTTCTTTTTCCACCATAGGCCTCAAAGCGCTCCAAATGAACACTTGCAGATTCTACAAAAAGAGTGTTTCATAACTGCTCTAGCAAAGGAAAGGTTCAACTCTGTGAGTTGAACACACACATCACAAAGCAGTTTCTGAGAATGCTTCTGTCCAGTTTTTATTGGAAGATATTCCCGCTTCTAACAAAGGCCTGAAAGAGCTCCAAATATCCACTTGTAGATGCTGCAAAAAGACTCTTTCCAAACTGCTCCATGAAAAGGAAGGTTCAACTCTGTGAGTTGAATGCACACATCATAAAAAGTATCAAAAAATGCTTCTGTCTAGGTTTTATGTGAAGATATTTCCTTTTCCACCATAGGCCTCAAAGCGCTCCAAATGAACACTTGCAGATTCTACAAAAAGAGTGTTTCAAAACTGCTCTTTCAAAAGAAGTGTTCAACTCTGTGAGTTGGATTCATACTTCACAAAGCAGTTTCACAGAACGCTTCTGTTTAGTTTTTATGGGAAGATATTCCCGTTTCCAACGAAGGCCTGAAAGGGCTCCAAATAACCACTTGCAGATTCTGCAGAAACACAGTTTCAAAACTGCTCTATCAAAAGGAAGGCTTATCTCTCCGAGCTGAATGCACACATCATAAAGAGGTTTCTGAGAATGCTTCTCCCTGGTTTATAAGTGAAGATATTTCCTTTTCCACTATAGGCCTCAAAGCGCTCCAAATGAACACTTGCAGATTCTACAAAAAGAGTGTTTCAAAACTGCTCTTTCAAAAGAAGTGTTCAACTCTGTGAGTTGGATTCATACTACACAAAGCAGTTTCACAGAACGCTTCTGTTTAGTTTTTATGGGAAGATATTCCCGTTTCCAACGAAGGCCTGAAAGGGCTCCAAATATCCACTTGCAAATTCTGCAAAAATAGAGTTTCAAAACTGCTCTGTCAAAAGGAAGGCTTATCTCTCTGAGTTGAATGCAGACATCATAAAGAGGTTTCTGAGAATGCTTCTGCCTGGTTTATATGTGAAGATATTTCCTTTTCCACCATAGGCCTCAAAGCGCTCCAAATGAACACTTGCAGATTCTACAAAAAGAGTGTTTCATAACTGCTCTAGCAAAGGAAAGGTTCAACTCTGTGAGTTGAACACACACATCACAAAGCAGTTTCTGAGAATGCTTCTGTCCAGTTTTTATTGGAAGATATTCCCGCTTCTAACAAAGGCCTGAAAGAGCTCCAAATATCCACTTGTAGATGCTGCAAAAAGACTCTTTCCAAACTGCTCCATGAAAAGGAAGGTTCAACTCTGTGAGTTGAATGCACACATCATAAAGAAGTTTCAAAGAATGCTTCTGTCTAGGTTTTATGTGAAGATATTTCCTTTTCCACCATAGGCCTCAAAGCGCTCCAAATGAACACTTGCAGATTCTACAAAAAGAGTGTTTCAAAACTGCTCTTTCAAAAGAAGTGTTCAACTCTGTGAGTTGGATTCATACTTCACAAAGCAGTTTCACAGAACGCTTCTGTTTAGTTTTTATGGGAAGATATTCCCGTTTCCAACGAAGGCCTGAAAGGGCTCCAAATAACCACTTGCAGATTCTGCAGAAACACAGTTTCAAAACTGCTCTATCAAAAGGAAGGCTTACCTCTCCGAGCTGAATGCACACATCATAAAGAGGTTTCTGAGAATGCTTCTGCCTGGTTTATAAGTGAAGATATTTCCTTTTCCACCATAGGCCTCAAAGCGCTCCAAATGAACACTTGCAGATTCTACAAAAAGAGTGTTTCAAAACAGCTCTTTCAAAGGAAGTGTTCAACTCTGTGAGTTGGATTCATACTACACAAAGCAGTTTCACAGAACGCTTCTCTTTAGTTTTTATGGGAAGATATTCCCGTTTCCAACGAAGGCCTGAAAGGGCTCCAAATATCCACTTGCAGATTCTGCAAAAATAGAGTTTCAAAACTGCTCTGTTAAAAGGAAGGCTTATCTCTCTGAGTTGAATGCAGACATCATAAAGAGGTTTCTGAGAATGCTTCTGCCTGGTTTATATGTGGAGATATTTCCTTTTCCACCATAGGCCTCAAAGCGCTCCAAATGAACACTTGCAGATTCTACAAAAGGAGTGTTTCATAACTGCTCTAGCAAAGGAAAGGTTCAACTCTGTGAGTTGAACACACACATCACAAAGCAGTTTCTGAGAATGCTTCTGTCCAGTTTTTATTGGAAGATATTCCCGCTTCTAACAAAGGCCTGAAAGAGCTCCAAATATCCACTTGCAGTTGCTGCAAAAAGACTCTTTCCAAACTGCTCCATGAAAAGGAAGGTTCAACTCTGTGAGTTGAATGCACACATCATAAAGAAGTTTCAAAGAATGCTTCTGTCTAGGTTTTATGTGAAGATATTTCCTTTTCCACCATAGGCCTCAAAGCGCTCCAAATGAACACTTGCAGATTCTACAAAAAGAGTGTTTCAAAACTGCTCTTTCAAAAGAAGTGTTCAACTCTGTGAGTTGGATTCATACTTCACAAAGCAGTTTCACAGAACGCTTCTGTTTAGTATTTATGGGAAGATATTCCCGTTTCCAACGAAGGCCTGAAAGGACTCCAAATATCCACTTGCAGATTCTGCAAAAACACAGTTTCAAAACTGCTCTATCAAAAGGAAGGCTTATCTCTCCGAGTTGAATGCACACATCATAAAGAGGTTTCTGAGAATGCTTCTGCCTGGTTTATAAGTGAAGATATTTCCTTTTCCACTATAGGCCTCAAAGCGCTCCAAATGAACACTTGCAGATTCTACAAAAAGAGTGTTTCAAAACAGCTCTTTCAAAGGAAGTGTTCAACTCTGTGAGTTGGATTCATACTACACAAAGCAGTTTCACAGAACGCTTCTCTTTAGTTTTTATGGGAAGATATTCCCGTTTCCAACGAAGGCCTGAAAGGGCTCCAAATATCCACTTGCAGATTCTGCAAAAATAGAGTTTCAAAACTGCTCTGTCAAAAGGAAGGCTTATCTCTCTGAGTTGAATGCAGACATCATAAAGAGGTTTCTGAGAATGCTTCTGCCTGGTTTATATGTGAAGATATTTCCTTTTCCACCATAGGCCTCAAGGCGCTCCAAATGAACACTTGCAGATTCTACAAAAAGAGTGTTTCATAACTGCTCTAGCAAAGGAAAGGTTAAACTCTGTGAGTTGAACACACACATCACAAAGCAGTTTCTGAGAATGCTTCTGTCCAGTTTTTATTGGAAGATACTCCCGCTTCTAACAAAGGCCTGAAAGAGCTCCAAATATCCACTTGTAGATGCTGCAAAAAGACTCTTTCCAAACTGCTCCATGAAAAGGAAGGTTCAACTCTGTGAGTTGAATGCACACATCATAAAGAAGTTTCAAAGAATGCTTCTGTCTAGGTTTTATGTGAAGATATTTCCTTTTCCACCGTAGGCCTCAAAGCGCTCCAAATGAACACTTGCAGATTCTACAAAAAGAGTGTTTCAAAACTGCTCTTTCAAAAGAAGTGTTCAACTCTGTGAGTTGGATTCATACTTCACAAAGCAGTTTCACAGAACGCTTCTGTTTAGTTTTTATGGGAAGATATTCCCGTTTCCAACGAAGGCCTGAAAGGGCTCCAAATAACCACTTGCAGATTCTGCAGAAACACAGTTTCAAAACTGCTCTATCAAAAGGAAGGCTTATCTCTCCGAGCTGAATGCACACATCATAAAGAGGTTTCTGAGAATGCTTCTGCCTGGTTTATAAGTGAAGATATTTCCTTTTCCACCATAGGCCTCAAAGCGCTCCAAATGAACACTTGCAGATTCTACAAAAAGAGTGTTTCAAAACAGCTCTTTCAAAGGAAGTGTTCAACTCTGTGAGTTGGATTCATACTACACAAAGCAGTTTCAGAGAACGCTTCTGTTTAGTTTTTATGGGAAGATATTCCCGTTTCCAACGAAGGCCTGAAAGGGCTCCAAATATCCACTTGCAAATTCTGCAAAAATAGAGTTTCAAAACTGCTCTATCAAAAGGAAGGCTTATCTCTCTGAGTTGAATGCAGACATCATAAAGAGGTTTCTGAGAATGCTTCTGCCTGGTTTATATGTGAAGATATTTCCTTTTCCACCATAGGCCTCAAAGCGCTCCAAATGAACACTTGCAGATTCTACAAAAGGAGTGTTTCATAACTGCTCTAGCAAAGGAAAGGTTCAACTCTGTGAGTTGAACACACACATCACAAAGCAGTTTCTGAGAATGCTTCTGTCCAATTTTTATTGGAAGATATTCCCGCTTCTAACAAAGGCCTGAAAGAGCTCCAAATATCCACTTGCAGATGCTGCAAAAAGACTCTTTCCAAACTGCTCCATGAAAAGGAAGGTTCAACTCTGTGAGATGAATGCACACATCATAAAGAAGTTTCAAAGAATGCTTCTGTCTAGGTTTTATGTGAAGATATTTCCTTTTCCACCATAGGCCTCAAAGCGCTCCAAATGAACACTTGCAGATTCTACAAAAAGAGTGTTTCAAAACTGCTCTTTCAAAAGAAGTGTTCAACTCTGTGAGTTGGATTCATACTTCACAAAGCAGTTTCACAGAACGCTTCTGTTTAGTATTTATGGGAAGATATTCCCGTTTCCAACGAAGGCCTGAAAGGACTCCAAATATCCACTTGCAGATTCTGCAAAAACACAGTTTCAAAACTGCTCTATCAAAAGGAAGGCTTATCTCTCCGAGCTGAATGCACACATCATAAAGAGGTTTCTGAGAATGCTTCTCCCTGGTTTATAAGTGAAGATATTTCCTTTTCCACTATAGGCCTCAAAGCGCTCCAAATGAACACTTGCAGATTCTACAAAAAGAGTGTTTCAAAACAGCTCTTTCAAAGGAAGTGTTCAACTCTGTGAGTTGGATTCATACTACACAAAGCAGTTTCACAGAACGCTTCTCTTTAGTTTTTATGGGAAGATATTCCCGTTTCCAACGAAGGCCTGAAAGGGCTCCAAATATCCACTTGCAGATTCTGCAAAAATAGAGTTTCAAAACTGCTCTGTTAAAAGGAAGGCTTATCTCTCTGAGTTGAATGCAGACATCATAAAGAGGTTTCTGAGAATGCTTCTGCCTGGTTTATATGTGAAGATA
This sequence comes from Pongo pygmaeus, assembly GCF_028885625.2. NCBI lineage: Eukaryota > Metazoa > Chordata > Mammalia > Primates > Hominidae > Pongo > Pongo pygmaeus. The sequence continues at coordinate 26,874,121 of NC_085930.1, forward strand.
TTTCCTTTTCCACCATAGGCCTCAAAGCGCTCCAAATGAACACTTGCAGATTCTACAAAAGGAGTGTTTCATAACTACTCTAGCAAAGGAAAGGTTCAACTCTGTGAGTTGAACACACACATCACAAAGCAGTTTCTGAGAATGCTTCTGTCCAGTTTTTATTGGAAGATATTCCCGCTTCTAACAAAGGCCTGAAAGAGCTCCAAATATCCACTTGCAGATGCTGCAAAAAGACTCTTTCCAAACTGCTCCATGAAAAGGAAGGTTCAACTCTGTGAGTTGAATGCACACATCATAAAGAAGTTTCAAAGAATGCTTCTGTCTAGGTTTTATGTGAAGATATTTCCTTTTCCACCATAGGCCTCAAAGCGCTCCAAATGAACACTTGCAGATTCTACAAAAAGAGTGTTTCAAAACTGCTCTTTCAAAAGAAGTGTTCAACTCTGTGAGTTGGATTCATACTTCACAAAGCAGTTTCACAGAACGCTTCTGTTTAGTATTTATGGGAAGATATTCCCGTTTCCAACGAAGGCCTGAAAGGACTCCAAATATCCACTTGCAGATTCTGCAAAAACACAGTTTCAAAACTGCTCTATCAAAAGGAAGGCTTATCTCTCCGAGTTGAATGCACACATCATAAAGAGGTTTCTGAGAATGCTTCTGCCTGGTTTATAAGTGAAGATATTTCCTTTTCCACCATAGGCCTCAAAGCGCTCCAAATGAACACTTGCAGATTCTACAAAAAGAGTGTTTCAAAACAGCTCTTTCAAAGGAAGTGTTCAACTCTGTGAGTTGGATTCATACTACACAAAGCAGTTTCACAGAACGCTTCTGTTTAGTTTTTATGGGAAGATATTCCCGTTTCCAACGAAGGCCTGAAAGGGCTCCAAATATCCACTTGCAAATTCTGCAAAAATAGAGTTTCAAAACTGCTCTGTCAAAAGGAAGGCTTATCTCTCTGAGTTGAATGCAGACATCATAAAGAGGTTTCTGAGAATGCTTCTGCCTGGTTTATATGTGAAGATATTTCCTTTTCCACCATAGGCCTCAAAGCGCTCCAAATGAACACTTGCAGATTCTACAAAAAGAGTGTTTCATAACTGCTCTAGCAAAGGAAAGGTTCAACTCTGTGAGTTGAACACACACATCACAAAGCAGTTTCTGAGAATGCTTCTGTCCAGTTTTTATTGGAAGATATTCCCGCTTCTAACAAAGGCCTGAAAGAGCTCCAAATATCCACTTGTAGATGCTGCAAAAAGACTCTTTCCAAACTGCTCCATGAAAAGGAAGGTTCAACTCTGTGAGTTGAATGCACACATCATAAAAAGTTTCAAAGAATGCTTCTGTCTAGGTTTTATGTGAAGATATTTCCTTTTCCACCATAGGCCTCAAAGCGCTCCAAATGAACACTTGCAGATTCTACAAAAAGAGTGTTTCAAAACTGCTCTTTCAAAAGAAGTGTTCAACTCTGTGAGTTGGATTCATACTTCACAAAGCAGTTTCACAGAACGCTTCTGTTTAGTTTTTATGGGAAGATATTCCCGTTTCCAACGAAGGCCTGAAAGGGCTCCAAATAACCACTTGCAGATTCTGCAGAAACACAGTTTCAAAACTGCTCTATCAAAAGGAAGGCTTATCTCTCCGAGCTGAATGCACACATCATAAAGAGGTTTCTGAGAATGCTTCTGCCTGGTTTATAAGTGAAGATATTTCCTTTTCCACCATAGGCCTCAAAGCGCTCCAAATGAACACTTGCAGATTCTACAAAAAGAGTGTTTCAAAACAGCTCTTTCAAAGGAAGTGTTCAACTCTGTGAGTTGGATTCATACTACACAAAGCAGTTTCAGAGAACGCTTCTGTTTAGTTTTTATGGGAAGATATTCCCGTTTCCAACGAAGGCCTGAAAGGGCTCCAAATATCCACTTGCAAATTCTGCAAAAATAGAGTTTCAAAACTGCTCTATCAAAAGGAAGGCTTATCTCTCTGAGTTGAATGCAGACATCATAAAGAGGTTTCTGAGAATGCTTCTGCCTGGTTTATATGTGAAGATATTTCCTTTTCCACCATAGGCCTCAAAGCGCTCCAAATGAACACTTGCAGATTCTACAAAAGGAGTGTTTCATAACTGCTCTAGCAAAGGAAAGGTTCAACTCTGTGAGTTGAACACACACATCACAAAGCAGTTTCTGAGAATGCTTCTGTCCAATTTTTATTGGAAGATATTCCCGCTTCTAACAAAGGCCTGAAAGAGCTCCAAATATCCACTTGCAGATGCTGCAAAAAGACTCTTTCCAAACTGCTCCATGAAAAGGAAGGTTCAACTCTGTGAGATGAATGCACACATCATAAAGAAGTTTCAAAGAATGCTTCTGTCTAGGTTTTATGTGAAGATATTTCCTTTTCCACCATAGGCCTCAAAGCGCTCCAAATGAACACTTGCAGATTCTACAAAAAGAGTGTTTCAAAACTGCTCTTTCAAAAGAAGTGTTCAACTCTGTGAGTTGGATTCATACTTCACAAAGCAGTTTCACAGAACGCTTCTGTTTAGTATTTATGGGAAGATATTCCCGTTTCCAACGAAGGCCTGAAAGGACTCCAAATATCCACTTGCAGATTCTGCAAAAACACAGTTTCAAAACTGCTCTATCAAAAGGAAGGCTTATCTCTCCGAGCTGAATGCACACATCATAAAGAGGTTTCTGAGAATGCTTCTCCCTGGTTTATAAGTGAAGATATTTCCTTTTCCACTATAGGCCTCAAAGCGCTCCAAATGAACACTTGCAGATTCTACAAAAAGAGTGTTTCAAAACAGCTCTTTCAAAGGAAGTGTTCAACTCTGTGAGTTGGATTCATACTACACAAAGCAGTTTCACAGAACGCTTCTCTTTAGTTTTTATGGGAAGATATTCCCGTTTCCAACGAAGGCCTGAAAGGGCTCCAAATATCCACTTGCAGATTCTGCAAAAATAGAGTTTCAAAACTGCTCTGTTAAAAGGAAGGCTTATCTCTCTGAGTTGAATGCAGACATCATAAAGAGGTTTCTGAGAATGCTTCTGCCTGGTTTATATGTGAAGATATTTCCTTTTCCACCATAGGCCTCAAAGCGCTCCAAATGAACACTTGCAGATTCTACAAAAGGAGTGTTTCATAACTACTCTAGCAAAGGAAAGGTTCAACTCTGTGAGTTGAACACACACATCACAAAGCAGTTTCTGAGAATGCTTCTGTCCAGTTTTTATTGGAAGATATTCCCGCTTCTAACAAAGGCCTGAAAGAGCTCCAAATATCCACTTGCAGATGCTGCAAAAAGACTCTTTCCAAACTGCTCCATGAAAAGGAAGGTTCAACTCTGTGAGTTGAATGCACACATCATAAAGAAGTTTCAAAGAATGCTTCTGTCTAGGTTTTATGTGAAGATATTTCCTTTTCCACCATAGGCCTCAAAGCGCTCCAAATGAACACTTGCAGATTCTACAAAAAGAGTGTTTCAAAACTGCTCTTTCAAAAGAAGTGTTCAACTCTGTGAGTTGGATTCATACTTCACAAAGCAGTTTCACAGAACGCTTCTGTTTAGTATTTATGGGAAGATATTCCCGTTTCCAACGAAGGCCTGAAAGGACTCCAAATATCCACTTGCAGATTCTGCAAAAACACAGTTTCAAAACTGCTCTATCAAAAGGAAGGCTTATCTCTCCGAGTTGAATGCACACATCATAAAGAGGTTTCTGAGAATGCTTCTGCCTGGTTTATAAGTGAAGATATTTCCTTTTCCACCATAGGCCTCAAAGCGCTCCAAATGAACACTTGCAGATTCTACAAAAAGAGTGTTTCAAAACAGCTCTTTCAAAGGAAGTGTTCAACTCTGTGAGTTGGATTCATACTACACAAAGCAGTTTCACAGAACGCTTCTGTTTAGTTTTTATGGGAAGATATTCCCGTTTCCAACGAAGGCCTGAAAGGGCTCCAAATATCCACTTGCAAATTCTGCAAAAATAGAGTTTCAAAACTGCTCTGTCAAAAGGAAGGCTTATCTCTCTGAGTTGAATGCAGACATCATAAAGAGGTTTCTGAGAATGCTTCTGCCTGGTTTATATGTGAAGATATTTCCTTTTCCACCATAGGCCTCAAAGCGCTCCAAATGAACACTTGCAGATTCTACAAAAAGAGTGTTTCATAACTGCTCTAGCAAAGGAAAGGTTCAACTCTGTGAGTTGAACACACACATCACAAAGCAGTTTCTGAGAATGCTTCTGTCCAGTTTTTATTGGAAGATATTCCCGCTTCTAACAAAGGCCTGAAAGAGCTCCAAATATCCACTTGTAGATGCTGCAAAAAGACTCTTTCCAAACTGCTCCATGAAAAGGAAGGTTCAACTCTGTGAGTTGAATGCACACATCATAAAAAGTTTCAAAGAATGCTTCTGTCTAGGTTTTATGTGAAGATATTTCCTTTTCCACCATAGGCCTCAAAGCGCTCCAAATGAACACTTGCAGATTCTACAAAAAGAGTGTTTCAAAACTGCTCTTTCAAAAGAAGTGTTCAACTCTGTGAGTTGGATTCATACTTCACAAAGCAGTTTCACAGAACGCTTCTGTTTAGTTTTTATGGGAAGATATTCCCGTTTCCAACGAAGGCCTGAAAGGGCTCCAAATAACCACTTGCAGATTCTGCAGAAACACAGTTTCAAAACTGCTCTATCAAAAGGAAGGCTTATCTCTCCGAGCTGAATGCACACATCATAAAGAGGTTTCTGAGAATGCTTCTCCCTGGTTTATAAGTGAAGATATTTCCTTTTCCACTATAGGCCTCAAAGCGCTCCAAATGAACACTTGCAGACTCTACAAAAAGAGTGTTTCAAAACAGCTCTTTCAAAGGAAGTGTTCAACTCTGTGAGTTGGATTCATACTACACAAAGCAGTTTCACAGAACGCTTCTGTTTAGTTTTTATGGGAAGATATTCCCGTTTCCAACGAAGGCCTGAAAGGGCTCCAAATATCCACTTGCAAATTCTGCAAAAATAGAGTTTCAAAACTGCTCTGTCAAAAGGAAGGCTTATCTCTCTGAGTTGAATGCAGACATCATAAAGAGGTTTCTGAGAATGCTTCTGCCTGGTTTATATGTGAAGATATTTCCTTTTCCACCATAGGCCTCAAGGCGCTCCAAATGAACACTTGCAGATTCTACAAAAAGAGTGTTTCATAACTGCTCTAGCAAAGGAAAGGTTCAACTCTGTGAGTTGAACACACACATCACAAAGCAGTTTCTGAGAATGCTTCTGTCCAGTTTTTATTGGAAGATATTCCCGCTTCTAACAAAGGCCTGAAAGAGCTCCAAATATCCACTTGTAGATGCTGCAAAAAGACTCTTTCCAAACTGCTCCATGAAAAGGAAGGTTCAACTCTGTGAGTTGAATGCACACATCATAAAGAAGTTTCAAAGAATGCTTCTGTCTAGGTTTTATGTGAAGATATTTCCTTTTCCACCATAGGCCTCAAAGCGCTCCAAATGAACACTTGCAGATTCTACAAAAAGAGTGTTTCAAAACTGCTCTTTCAAAGGAAGTGTTCAACTCTGTGAGTTGGATTCATACTACACAAAGCAGTTTCACAGAACGCTTCTCTTTAGTTTTTATGGGAAGATATTCCTGTTTCCAACGAAGGCCTGAAAGGGCTCCAAATATCCACTTGCAGATTCTGCAAAAATAGAGTTTCAAAACTGCTCTGTTAAAAGGAAGGCTTATCTCTCTGAGTTGAATGCAGACATCATAAAGAGGTTTCTGAGAATGCTTCTGCCTGGTTTATATGTGAAGATATTTCCTTTTCCACCATAGGCCTCAAAGCGCTCCAAATGAACACTTGCAGATTCTACAAAAGGAGTGTTTCATAACTGCTCTAGCAAAGGAAAGGTTCAACTCTGTGAGTTGAACACACACATCACAAAGCAGTTTCTGAGAATGCTTCTGTCCAGTTTTTATTGGAAGATATTCCCGCTTCTAACAAAGGCCTGAAAGAGCTCCAAATATCCACTTGCAGATGCTGCAAAAAGACTCTTTCCAAACTGCTCCATGAAAAGGAAGGTTCAACTCTGTGAGTTGAATGCACACATCATAAAGAAGTTTCAAAGAATGCTTCTGTCTAGGTTTTATGTGAAGATATTTCCTTTTCCACCATAGGCCTCAAAGCGCTCCAAATGAACACTTGCAGATTCTACAAAAAGAGTGTTTCAAAACTGCTCTTTCAAAAGAAGTGTTCAACTCTGTGAGTTGGATTCATACTTCACAAAGCAGTTTCACAGAACGCTTCTGTTTAGTATTTATGGGAAGATATTCCCGTTTCCAACGAAGGCCTGAAAGGACTCCAAATATCCACTTGCAGATTCTGCAAAAACACAGTTTCAAAACTGCTCTATCAAAAGGAAGGCTTATCTCTCCGAGTTGAATGCACACATCATAAAGAGGTTTCTGAGAATGCTTCTGCCTGGTTTATAAGTGAAGATATTTCCTTTTCCACCATAGGCCTCAAAGCGCTCCAAATGAACACTTGCAGATTCTACAAAAAGAGTGTTTCAAAACAGCTCTTTCAAAGGAAGTGTTCAACTCTGTGAGTTGGATTCATACTACACAAAGCAGTTTCACAGAACGCTTCTGTTTAGTTTTTATGGGAAGATATTCCCGTTTCCAACGAAGGCCTGAAAGGGCTCCAAATATCCACTTGCAAATTCTGCAAAAATAGAGTTTCAAAACTGCTCTGTCAAAAGGAAGGCTTATCTCTCTGAATTGAATGCAGACATCATAAAGAGGTTTCTGAGAATGCTTCTGCCTGGTTTATATGTGAAGATATTTCCTTTTCCACCATAGGCCTCAAAGCGCTCCAAATGAACACTTGCAGATTCTACAAAAGGAGTGTTTCATAACTGCTCTAGCAAAGGAAAGGTTCAACTCTGTGAGTTGAACACACACATCACAAAGCAGTTTCTGAGAATGCTTCTGTCCAGTTTTTATTGGAAGATATTCCCGCTTCTAACAAAGGCCTGAAAGAGCTCCAAATATCCACTTGCAGATGCTGCAAAAAGACTCTTTCCAAACTGCTCCATGAAAAGGAAGGTTCAACTCTGTGAGTTGAATGCACACATCATAAAGAAGTTTCAAAGAATGCTTCTGTCTAGGTTTTATGTGAAGATATTTCCTTTTCCACCATAGGCCTCAAAGCGCTCCAAATGAACACTTGCAGATTCTACAAAAAGAGTGTTTCAAAACTGCTCTTTCAAAAGAAGTGTTCAACTCTGTGAGTTGGATTCATACTTCACAAAGCAGTTTCACAGAACGCTTCTGTTTAGCTTTTATGGGAAGATATTCCCGTTTCCAACGAAGGCCTGAAAGGGCTCCAAATAACCACTTGCAGATTCTGCAGAAACACAGTTTCAAAACTGCTCTATCAAAAGGAAGGCTTATCTCTCCGAGCTGAATGCACACATCATAAAGAGGTTTCTGAGAATGCTTCTCCCTGGTTTATAAGTGAAGATATTTCCTTTTCCACTATAGGCCTCAAAGCGCTCCAAATGAACACTTGCAGATTCTACAAAAAGAGTGTTTCAAAACAGCTCTTTCAAAGGAAGTGTTCAACTCTGTGAGTTGGATTCATACTACACAAAGCAGTTTCACAGAACGCTTCTCTTTAGTTTTTATGGGAAGATATTCCCGTTTCCAACGAAGGCCTGAAAGGGCTCCAAATATCCACTTGCAGATTCTGCAAAAATAGAGTTTCAAAACTGCTCTGTTAAAAGGAAGGCTTATCTCTCTGAGTTGAATGCAGACATCATAAAGAGGTTTCTGAGAATGCTTCTGCCTGGTTTATATGTGAAGATATTTCCTTTTCCACCATAGGCCTCAAAGCGCTCCAAATGAACACTTGCAGATTCTACAAAAGGAGTGTTTCATAACTACTCTAGCAAAGGAAAGGTTCAACTCTGTGAGTTGAACACACACATCACAAAGCAGTTTCTGAGAATGCTTCTGTCCAGTTTTTATTGGAAGATATTCCCGCTTCTAACAAAGGCCTGAAAGAGCTCCAAATATCCACTTGCAGATGCTGCAAAAAGACTCTTTCCAAACTGCTCCATGAAAAGGAAGGTTCAACTCTGTGAGTTGAATGCACACATCATAAAGAAGTTTCAAAGAATGCTTCTGTCTAGGTTTTATGTGAAGATATTTCCTTTTCCACCATAGGCCTCAAAGCGCTCCAAATGAACACTTGCAGATTCTACAAAAAGAGTGTTTCAAAACTGCTCTTTCAAAAGAAGTGTTCAACTCTGTGAGTTGGATTCATACTTCACAAAGCAGTTTCACAGAACGCTTCTGTTTAGTATTTATGGGAAGATATTCCCGTTTCCAACGAAGGCCTGAAAGGACTCCAAATATCCACTTGCAGATTCTGCAAAAACACAGTTTCAAAACTGCTCTATCAAAAGGAAGGCTTATCTCTCCGAGTTGAATGCACACATCATAAAGAGGTTTCTGAGAATGCTTCTGCCTGGTTTATAAGTGAAGATATTTCCTTTTCCACCATAGGCCTCAAAGCGCTCCAAATGAACACTTGCAGATTCTACAAAAAGAGTGTTTCAAAACAGCTCTTTCAAAGGAAGTGTTCAACTCTGTGAGTTGGATTCATACTACACAAAGCAGTTTCACAGAACGCTTCTGTTTAGTTTTTATGGGAAGATATTCCCGTTTCCAACGAAGGCCTGAAAGGGCTCCAAATATCCACTTGCAAATTCTGCAAAAATAGAGTTTCAAAACTGCTCTGTCAAAAGGAAGGCTTATCTCTCTGAGTTGAATGCAGACATCATAAAGAGGTTTCTGAGAATGCTTCTGCCTGGTTTATATGTGAAGATATTTCCTTTTCCACCATAGGCCTCAAAGCGCTCCAAATGAACACTTGCAGATTCTACAAAAAGAGTGTTTCATAACTGCTCTAGCAAAGGAAAGGTTCAACTCTGTGAGTTGAACACACACATCACAAAGCAGTTTCTGAGAATGCTTCTGTCCAGTTTTTATTGGAAGATATTCCCGCTTCTAACAAAGGCCTGAAAGAGCTCCAAATATCCACTTGTAGATGCTGCAAAAAGACTCTTTCCAAACTGCTCCATGAAAAGGAAGGTTCAACTCTGTGAGTTGAATGCACACATCATAAAAAGTTTCAAAGAATGCTTCTGTCTAGGTTTTATGTGAAGATATTTCCTTTTCCACCATAGGCCTCAAAGCGCTCCAAATGAACACTTGCAGATTCTACAAAAAGAGTGTTTCAAAACTGCTCTTTCAAAAGAAGTGTTCAACTCTGTGAGTTGGATTCATACTTCACAAAGCAGTTTCACAGAACGCTTCTGTTTAGTTTTTATGGGAAGATATTCCCGTTTCCAACGAAGGCCTGAAAGGGCTCCAAATAACCACTTGCAGATTCTGCAGAAACACAGTTTCAAAACTGCTCTATCAAAAGGAAGGCTTATCTCTCCGAGCTGAATGCACACATCATAAAGAGGTTTCTGAGAATGCTTCTGCCTGGTTTATAAGTGAAGATATTTCCTTTTCCACCATAGGCCTCAAAGCGCTCCAAATGAACACTTGCAGATTCTACAAAAAGAGTGTTTCAAAACAGCTCTTTCAAAGGAAGTGTTCAACTCTGTGAGTTGGATTCATACTACACAAAGCAGTTTCAGAGAACGCTTCTGTTTAGTTTTTATGGGAAGATATTCCCGTTTCCAACGAAGGCCTGAAAGGGCTCCAAATATCCACTTGCAAATTCTGCAAAAATAGAGTTTCAAAACTGCTCTATCAAAAGGAAGGCTTATCTCTCTGAGTTGAATGCAGACATCATAAAGAGGTTTCTGAGAATGCTTCTGCCTGGTTTATATGTGAAGATATTTCCTTTTCCACCATAGGCCTCAAAGCGCTCCAAATGAACACTTGCAGATTCTACAAAAGGAGTGTTTCATAACTGCTCTAGCAAAGGAAAGGTTCAACTCTGTGAGTTGAACACACACATCACAAAGCAGTTTCTGAGAATGCTTCTGTCCAATTTTTATTGGAAGATATTCCCGCTTCTAACAAAGGCCTGAAAGAGCTCCAAATATCCACTTGCAGATGCTGCAAAAAGACTCTTTCCAAACTGCTCCATGAAAAGGAAGGTTCAACTCTGTGAGATGAATGCACACATCATAAAGAAGTTTCAAAGAATGCTTCTGTCTAGGTTTTATGTGAAGATATTTCCTTTTCCACCATAGGCCTCAAAGCGCTCCAAATGAACACTTGCAGATTCTACAAAAAGAGTGTTTCAAAACTGCTCTTTCAAAAGAAGTGTTCAACTCTGTGAGTTGGATTCATACTTCACAAAGCAGTTTCACAGAACGCTTCTGTTTAGTATTTATGGGAAGATATTCCCGTTTCCAACGAAGGCCTGAAAGGACTCCAAATATCCACTTGCAGATTCTGCAAAAACACAGTTTCAAAACTGCTCTATCAAAAGGAAGGCTTATCTCTCCGAGCTGAATGCACACATCATAAAGAGGTTTCTGAGAATGCTTCTCCCTGGTTTATAAGTGAAGATATTTCCTTTTCCACTATAGGCCTCAAAGCGCTCCAAATGAACACTTGCAGATTCTACAAAAAGAGTGTTTCAAAACAGCTCTTTCAAAGGAAGTGTTCAACTCTGTGAGTTGGATTCATACTACACAAAGCAGTTTCACAGAACGCTTCTCTTTAGTTTTTATGGGAAGATATTCCCGTTTCCAACGAAGGCCTGAAAGGGCTCCAAATATCCACTTGCAGATTCTGCAAAAATAGAGTTTCAAAACTGCTCTGTTAAAAGGAAGGCTTATCTCTCTGAGTTGAATGCAGACATCATAAAGAGGTTTCTGAGAATGCTTCTGCCTGGTTTATATGTGAAGATATTTCCTTTTCCACCATAGGCCTCAAAGCGCTCCAAATGAACACTTGCAGATTCTACAAAAGGAGTGTTTCATAACTACTCTAGCAAAGGAAAGGTTCAACTCTGTGAGTTGAACACACACATCACAAAGCAGTTTCTGAGAATGCTTCTGTCCAGTTTTTATTGGAAGATATTCCCGCTTCTAACAAAGGCCTGAAAGAGCTCCAAATATCCACTTGCAGATGCTGCAAAAAGACTCTTTCCAAACTGCTCCATGAAAAGGAAGGTTCAACTCTGTGAGTTGAATGCACACATCATAAAGAAGTTTCAAAGAATGCTTCTGTCTAGGTTTTATGTGAAGATATTTCCTTTTCCACCATAGGCCTCAAAGCGCTCCAAATGAACACTTGCAGATTCTACAAAAAGAGTGTTTCAAAACTGCTCTTTCAAAAGAAGTGTTCAACTCTGTGAGTTGGATTCATACTTCACAAAGCAGTTTCACAGAACGCTTCTGTTTAGTATTTATGGGAAGATATTCCCGTTTCCAACGAAGGCCTGAAAGGACTCCAAATATCCACTTGCAGATTCTGCAAAAACACAGTTTCAAAACTGCTCTATCAAAAGGAAGGCTTATCTCTCCGAGTTGAATGCACACATCATAAAGAGGTTTCTGAGAATGCTTCTGCCTGGTTTATAAGTGAAGATATTTCCTTTTCCACCATAGGCCTCAAAGCGCTCCAAATGAACACTTGCAGATTCTACAAAAAGAGTGTTTCAAAACAGCTCTTTCAAAGGAAGTGTTCAACTCTGTGAGTTGGATTCATACTACACAAAGCAGTTTCACAGAACGCTTCTGTTTAGTTTTTATGGGAAGATATTCCCGTTTCCAACGAAGGCCTGAAAGGGCTCCAAATATCCACTTGCAAATTCTGCAAAAATAGAGTTTCAAAACTGCTCTGTCAAAAGGAAGGCTTATCTCTCTGAGTTGAATGCAGACATCATAAAGAGGTTTCTGAGAATGCTTCTGCCTGGTTTATATGTGAAGATATTTCCTTTTCCACCATAGGCCTCAAAGCGCTCCAAATGAACACTTGCAGATTCTACAAAAAGAGTGTTTCATAACTGCTCTAGCAAAGGAAAGGTTCAACTCTGTGAGTTGAACACACACATCACAAAGCAGTTTCTGAGAATGCTTCTGTCCAGTTTTTATTGGAAGATATTCCCGCTTCTAACAAAGGCCTGAAAGAGCTCCAAATATCCACTTGTAGATGCTGCAAAAAGACTCTTTCCAAACTGCTCCATGAAAAGGAAGGTTCAACTCTGTGAGTTGAATGCACACATCATAAAAAGTTTCAAAGAATGCTTCTGTCTAGGTTTTATGTGAAGATATTTCCTTTTCCACCATAGGCCTCAAAGCGCTCCAAATGAACACTTGCAGATTCTACAAAAAGAGTGTTTCAAAACTGCTCTTTCAAAAGAAGTGTTCAACTCTGTGAGTTGGATTCATACTTCACAAAGCAGTTTCACAGAACGCTTCTGTTTAGTTTTTATGGGAAGATATTCCCGTTTCCAACGAAGGCCTGAAAGGGCTCCAAATAACCACTTGCAGATTCTGCAGAAACACAGTTTCAAAACTGCTCTATCAAAAGGAAGGCTTATCTCTCCGAGCTGAATGCACACATCATAAAGAGGTTTCTGAGAATGCTTCTCCCTGGTTTATAAGTGAAGATATTTCCTTTTCCACTATAGGCCTCAAAGCGCTCCAAATGAACACTTGCAGACTCTACAAAAAGAGTGTTTCAAAACAGCTCTTTCAAAGGAAGTGTTCAACTCTGTGAGTTGGATTCATACTACACAAAGCAGTTTCACAGAACGCTTCTGTTTAGTTTTTATGGGAAGATATTCCCGTTTCCAACGAAGGCCTGAAAGGGCTCCAAATATCCACTTGCAAATTCTGCAAAAATAGAGTTTCAAAACTGCTCTGTCAAAAGGAAGGCTTATCTCTCTGAGTTGAATGCAGACATCATAAAGAGGTTTCTGAGAATGCTTCTGCCTGGTTTATATGTGAAGATATTTCCTTTTCCACCATAGGCCTCAAGGCGCTCCAAATGAACACTTGCAGATTCTACAAAAAGAGTGTTTCATAACTGCTCTAGCAAAGGAAAGGTTCAACTCTGTGAGTTGAACACACACATCACAAAGCAGTTTCTGAGAATGCTTCTGTCCAGTTTTTATTGGAAGATATTCCCGCTTCTAACAAAGGCCTGAAAGAGCTCCAAATATCCACTTGTAGATGCTGCAAAAAGACTCTTTCCAAACTGCTCCATGAAAAGGAAGGTTCAACTCTGTGAGTTGAATGCACACATCATAAAGAAGTTTCAAAGAATGCTTCTGTCTAGGTTTTATGTGAAGATATTTCCTTTTCCACCATAGGCCTCAAAGCGCTCCAAATGAACACTTGCAGATTCTACAAAAAGAGTGTTTCAAAACTGCTCTTTCAAAGGAAGTGTTCAACTCTGTGAGTTGGATTCATACTACACAAAGCAGTTTCACAGAACGCTTCTCTTTAGTTTTTATGGGAAGATATTCCTGTTTCCAACGAAGGCCTGAAAGGGCTCCAAATATCCACTTGCAGATTCTGCAAAAATAGAGTTTCAAAACTGCTCTGTTAAAAGGAAGGCTTATCTCTCTGAGTTGAATGCAGACATCATAAAGAGGTTTCTGAGAATGCTTCTGCCTGGTTTATATGTGAAGATATTTCCTTTTCCACCATAGGCCTCAAAGCGCTCCAAATGAACACTTGCAGATTCTACAAAAGGAGTGTTTCATAACTGCTCTAGCAAAGGAAAGGTTCAACTCTGTGAGTTGAACACACACATCACAAAGCAGTTTCTGAGAATGCTTCTGTCCAGTTTTTATTGGAAGATATTCCCGCTTCTAACAAAGGCCTGAAAGAGCTCCAAATATCCACTTGCAGATGCTGCAAAAAGACTCTTTCCAAACTGCTCCATGAAAAGGAAGGTTCAACTCTGTGAGTTGAATGCACACATCATAAAGAAGTTTCAAAGAATGCTTCTGTCTAGGTTTTATGTGAAGATATTTCCTTTTCCACCATAGGCCTCAAAGCGCTCCAAATGAACACTTGCAGATTCTACAAAAAGAGTGTTTCAAAACTGCTCTTTCAAAAGAAGTGTTCAACTCTGTGAGTTGGATTCATACTTCACAAAGCAGTTTCACAGAACGCTTCTGTTTAGTATTTATGGGAAGATATTCCCGTTTCCAACGAAGGCCTGAAAGGACTCCAAATATCCACTTGCAGATTCTGCAAAAACACAGTTTCAAAACTGCTCTATCAAAAGGAAGGCTTATCTCTCCGAGTTGAATGCACACATCATAAAGAGGTTTCTGAGAATGCTTCTGCCTGGTTTATAAGTGAAGATATTTCCTTTTCCACCATAGGCCTCAAAGCGCTCCAAATGAACACTTGCAGATTCTACAAAAAGAGTGTTTCAAAACAGCTCTTTCAAAGGAAGTGTTCAACTCTGTGAGTTGGATTCATACTACACAAAGCAGTTTCACAGAACGCTTCTGTTTAGTTTTTATGGGAAGATATTCCCGTTTCCAACGAAGGCCTGAAAGGGCTCCAAATATCCACTTGCAAATTCTGCAAAAATAGAGTTTCAAAACTGCTCTGTCAAAAGGAAGGCTTATCTCTCTGAATTGAATGCAGACATCATAAAGAGGTTTCTGAGAATGCTTCTGCCTGGTTTATATGTGAAGATATTTCCTTTTCCACCATAGGCCTCAAAGCGCTCCAAATGAACACTTGCAGATTCTACAAAAGGAGTGTTTCATAACTGCTCTAGCAAAGGAAAGGTTCAACTCTGTGAGTTGAACACACACATCACAAAGCAGTTTCTGAGAATGCTTCTGTCCAGTTTTTATTGGAAGATATTCCCGCTTCTAACAAAGGCCTGAAAGAGCTCCAAATATCCACTTGCAGATGCTGCAAAAAGACTCTTTCCAAACTGCTCCATGAAAAGGAAGGTTCAACTCTGTGAGTTGAATGCACACATCATAAAGAAGTTTCAAAGAATGCTTCTGTCTAGGTTTTATGTGAAGATATTTCCTTTTCCACCATAGGCCTCAAAGCGCTCCAAATGAACACTTGCAGATTCTACAAAAAGAGTGTTTCAAAACTGCTCTTTCAAAAGAAGTGTTCAACTCTGTGAGTTGGATTCATACTTCACAAAGCAGTTTCACAGAACGCTTCTGTTTAGCTTTTATGGGAAGATATTCCCGTTTCCAACGAAGGCCTGAAAGGGCTCCAAATAACCACTTGCAGATTCTGCAGAAACACAGTTTCAAAACTGCTCTATCAAAAGGAAGGCTTATCTCTCCGAGCTGAATGCACACATCATAAAGAGGTTTCTGAGAATGCTTCTCCCTGGTTTATAAGTGAAGATATTTCCTTTTCCACTATAGGCCTCAAAGCGCTCCAAATGAACACTTGCAGATTCTACAAAAAGAGTGTTTCAAAACAGCTCTTTCAAAGGAAGTGTTCAACTCTGTGAGTTGGATTCATACTACACAAAGCAGTTTCACAGAACGCTTCTCTTTAGTTTTTATGGGAAGATATTCCCGTTTCAAACGAAGGCCTGAAAGGGCTCCAAATATCCACTTGCAGATTCTGCAAAAATAGAGTTTCAAAACTGCTCTGTTAAAAGGAAGGCTTATCTCTCTGAGTTGAATGCAGACATCATAAAGAGGTTTCTGAGAATGCTTCTGCCTGGTTTATATGTGAAGATATTTCCTTTTCCACCATAGGCCTCAAAGCGCTCCAAATGAACACTTGCAGATTCTACAAAAGGAGTGTTTCATAACTACTCTAGCAAAGGAAAGGTTCAACTCTGTGAGTTGAACACACACATCACAAAGCAGTTTCTGAGAATGCTTCTGTCCAGTTTTTATTGGAAGATATTCCCGCTTCTAACAAAGGCCTGAAAGAGCTCCAAATATCCACTTGCAGATGCTGCAAAAAGACTCTTTCCAAACTGCTCCATGAAAAGGAAGGTTCAACTCTGTGAGTTGAATGCACACATCATAAAGAAGTTTCAAAGAATGCTTCTGTCTAGGTTTTATGTGAAGATATTTCCTTTTCCACCATAGGCCTCAAAGCGCTCCAAATGAACACTTGCAGATTCTACAAAAAGAGTGTTTCAAAACTGCTCTTTCAAAAGAAGTGTTCAACTCTGTGAGTTGGATTCATACTTCACAAAGCAGTTTCACAGAACGCTTCTGTTTAGTATTTATGGGAAGATATTCCCGTTTCCAACGAAGGCCTGAAAGGACTCCAAATATCCACTTGCAGATTCTGCAAAAACACAGTTTCAAAACTGCTCTATCAAAAGGAAGGCTTATCTCTCCGAGTTGAATGCACACATCATAAAGAGGTTTCTGAGAATGCTTCTGCCTGGTTTATAAGTGAAGATATTTCCTTTTCCACCATAGGCCTCAAAGCGCTCCAAATGAACACTTGCAGATTCTACAAAAAGAGTGTTTCAAAACAGCTCTTTCAAAGGAAGTGTTCAACTCTGTGAGTTGGATTCATACTACACAAAGCAGTTTCACAGAACGCTTCTGTTTAGTTTTTATGGGAAGATATTCCCGTTTCCAACGAAGGCCTGAAAGGACTCCAAATATCCACTTGCAGATTCTGCAGAAACACAGTTTCAAAACTGCTCTATCAAAAGGAAGGCTTATCTCTCCGAGTTGAATGCACACATCATAAAGAGGTTTCTGAGAATGCTTCTGCCTGGTTTATAAGTGAAGATATTTCCTTTTCCACAATAGGCCTCAAAGCGCTCCAAATGAACACTTGCAGATTCTACAAAAAGAGTGTTTCAAAACAGCTCTTTCAAAGGAAGTGTTCAACTCTGTGAGTTGGATTCATACTACACAAAGCAGTTTCACAGAACGCTTCTGTTTAGTTTTTATGGGAAGATATTCCCGTTTCCAACGAAGGCCTGAAAGGGCTCCAAATATCCACTTGCAAATTCTGCAAAAATAGAGTTTCAAAACTGCTCTGTCAAAAGGAAGGCTTATCTCTCTGAGTTGAATGCAGACATCATAAAGAGGTTTCTGAGAATGCTTCTGCCTGGTTTATATGTGAAGATATTTCCTTTTCCACCATAGGCCTCAAAGCGCTCCAAATGAACACTTGCAGATTCTACAAAAAGAGTGTTTCATAACTGCTCTAGCAAAGGAAAGGTTCAACTCTGTGAGTTGAACACACACATCACAAAGCAGTTTCTGAGAATGCTTCTGTCCAGTTTTTATTGGAAGATATTCCCGCTTCTAACAAAGGCCTGAAAGAGCTCCAAATATCCACTTGTAGATGCTGCAAAAAGACTCTTTCCAAACTGCTCCATGAAAAGGAAGGTTCAACTCTGTGAGTTGAATGCACACATCATAAAAAGTTTCAAAAAATGCTTCTGTCTAGGTTTTATGTGAAGATATTTCCTTTTCCACCATAGGCCTCAAAGCGCTCCAAATGAACACTTGCAGATTCTACAAAAAGAGTGTTTCAAAACTGCTCTTTCAAAAGAAGTGTTCAACTCTGTGAGTTGGATTCATACTTCACAAAGCAGTTTCACAGAACGCTTCTGTTTAGTTTTTATGGGAAGATATTCCCGTTTCCAACGAAGGCCTGAAAGGGCTCCAAATAACCACTTGCAGATTCTGCAGAAACACAGTTTCAAAACTGCTCTATCAAAAGGAAGGCTTATCTCTCCGAGCTGAATGCACACATCATAAAGAGGTTTCTGAGAATGCTTCTCCCTGGTTTATAAGTGAAGATATTTCCTTTTCCACTATAGGCCTCAAAGCGCTCCAAATGAACACTTGCAGATTCTACAAAAAGAGTGTTTCAAAACTGCTCTTTCAAAAGAAGTGTTCAACTCTGTGAGTTGGATTCATACTACACAAAGCAGTTTCACAGAACGCTTCTGTTTAGTTTTTATGGGAAGATATTCCCGTTTCCAACGAAGGCCTGAAAGGGCTCCAAATATCCACTTGCAAATTCTGCAAAAATAGAGTTTCAAAACTGCTCTGTCAAAAGGAAGGCTTATCTCTCTGAGTTGAATGCAGACATCATAAAGAGGTTTCTGAGAATGCTTCTGCCTGGTTTATATGTGAAGATATTTCCTTTTCCACCATAGGCCTCAAAGCGCTCCAAATGAACACTTGCAGATTCTACAAAAAGAGTGTTTCATAACTGCTCTAGCAAAGGAAAGGTTCAACTCTGTGAGTTGAACACACACATCACAAAGCAGTTTCTGAGAATGCTTCTGTCCAGTTTTTATTGGAAGATATTCCCGCTTCTAACAAAGGCCTGAAAGAGCTCCAAATATCCACTTGTAGATGCTGCAAAAAGACTCTTTCCAAACTGCTCCATGAAAAGGAAGGTTCAACTCTGTGAGTTGAATGCACACATCATAAAGAAGTTTCAAAGAATGCTTCTGTCTAGGTTTTATGTGAAGATATTTCCTTTTCCACCATAGGCCTCAAAGCGCTCCAAATGAACACTTGCAGATTCTACAAAAAGAGTGTTTCAAAACTGCTCTTTCAAAAGAAGTGTTCAACTCTGTGAGTTGGATTCATACTTCACAAAGCAGTTTCACAGAACGCTTCTGTTTAGTTTTTATGGGAAGATATTCCCGTTTCCAACGAAGGCCTGAAAGGGCTCCAAATAACCACTTGCAGATTCTGCAGAAACACAGTTTCAAAACTGCTCTATCAAAAGGAAGGCTTACCTCTCCGAGCTGAATGCACACATCATAAAGAGGTTTCTGAGAATGCTTCTGCCTGGTTTATAAGTGAAGATATTTCCTTTTCCACCATAGGCCTCAAAGCGCTCCAAATGAACACTTGCAGATTCTACAAAAAGAGTGTTTCAAAACAGCTCTTTCAAAGGAAGTGTTCAACTCTGTGAGTTGGATTCATACTACACAAAGCAGTTTCACAGAACGCTTCTCTTTAGTTTTTATGGGAAGATATTCCCGTTTCCAACGAAGGCCTGAAAGGGCTCCAAATATCCACTTGCAGATTCTGCAAAAATAGAGTTTCAAAACTGCTCTGTTAAAAGGAAGGCTTATCTCTCTGAGTTGAATGCAGACATCATAAAGAGGTTTCTGAGAATGCTTCTGCCTGGTTTATATGTGGAGATATTTCCTTTTCCACCATAGGCCTCAAAGCGCTCCAAATGAACACTTGCAGATTCTACAAAAGGAGTGTTTCATAACTGCTCTAGCAAAGGAAAGGTTCAACTCTGTGAGTTGAACACACACATCACAAAGCAGTTTCTGAGAATGCTTCTGTCCAGTTTTTATTGGAAGATATTCCCGCTTCTAACAAAGGCCTGAAAGAGCTCCAAATATCCACTTGCAGTTGCTGCAAAAAGACTCTTTCCAAACTGCTCCATGAAAAGGAAGGTTCAACTCTGTGAGTTGAATGCACACATCATAAAGAAGTTTCAAAGAATGCTTCTGTCTAGGTTTTATGTGAAGATATTTCCTTTTCCACCATAGGCCTCAAAGCGCTCCAAATGAACACTTGCAGATTCTACAAAAAGAGTGTTTCAAAACTGCTCTTTCAAAAGAAGTGTTCAACTCTGTGAGTTGGATTCATACTTCACAAAGCAGTTTCACAGAACGCTTCTGTTTAGTATTTATGGGAAGATATTCCCGTTTCCAACGAAGGCCTGAAAGGACTCCAAATATCCACTTGCAGATTCTGCAAAAACACAGTTTCAAAACTGCTCTATCAAAAGGAAGGCTTATCTCTCCGAGTTGAATGCACACATCATAAAGAGGTTTCTGAGAATGCTTCTGCCTGGTTTATAAGTGAAGATATTTCCTTTTCCACTATAGGCCTCAAAGCGCTCCAAATGAACACTTGCAGATTCTACAAAAAGAGTGTTTCAAAACAGCTCTTTCAAAGGAAGTGTTCAACTCTGTGAGTTGGATTCATACTACACAAAGCAGTTTCACAGAACGCTTCTCTTTAGTTTTTATGGGAAGATATTCCCGTTTCCAACGAAGGCCTGAAAGGGCTCCAAATATCCACTTGCAGATTCTGCAAAAATAGAGTTTCAAAACTGCTCTGTCAAAAGGAAGGCTTATCTCTCTGAGTTGAATGCAGACATCATAAAGAGGTTTCTGAGAATGCTTCTGCCTGGTTTATATGTGAAGATATTTCCTTTTCCACCATAGGCCTCAAGGCGCTCCAAATGAACACTTGCAGATTCTACAAAAAGAGTGTTTCATAACTGCTCTAGCAAAGGAAAGGTTAAACTCTGTGAGTTGAACACACACATCACAAAGCAGTTTCTGAGAATGCTTCTGTCCAGTTTTTATTGGAAGATACTCCCGCTTCTAACAAAGGCCTGAAAGAGCTCCAAATATCCACTTGTAGATGCTGCAAAAAGACTCTTTCCAAACTGCTCCATGAAAAGGAAGGTTCAACTCTGTGAGTTGAATGCACACATCATAAAGAAGTTTCAAAGAATGCTTCTGTCTAGGTTTTATGTGAAGATATTTCCTTTTCCACCGTAGGCCTCAAAGCGCTCCAAATGAACACTTGCAGATTCTACAAAAAGAGTGTTTCAAAACTGCTCTTTCAAAAGAAGTGTTCAACTCTGTGAGTTGGATTCATACTTCACAAAGCAGTTTCACAGAACGCTTCTGTTTAGTTTTTATGGGAAGATATTCCCGTTTCCAACGAAGGCCTGAAAGGGCTCCAAATAACCACTTGCAGATTCTGCAGAAACACAGTTTCAAAACTGCTCTATCAAAAGGAAGGCTTATCTCTCCGAGCTGAATGCACACATCATAAAGAGGTTTCTGAGAATGCTTCTGCCTGGTTTATAAGTGAAGATATTTCCTTTTCCACCATAGGCCTCAAAGCGCTCCAAATGAACACTTGCAGATTCTACAAAAAGAGTGTTTCAAAACAGCTCTTTCAAAGGAAGTGTTCAACTCTGTGAGTTGGATTCATACTACACAAAGCAGTTTCAGAGAACGCTTCTGTTTAGTTTTTATGGGAAGATATTCCCGTTTCCAACGAAGGCCTGAAAGGGCTCCAAATATCCACTTGCAAATTCTGCAAAAATAGAGTTTCAAAACTGCTCTATCAAAAGGAAGGCTTATCTCTCTGAGTTGAATGCAGACATCATAAAGAGGTTTCTGAGAATGCTTCTGCCTGGTTTATATGTGAAGATATTTCCTTTTCCACCATAGGCCTCAAAGCGCTCCAAATGAACACTTGCAGATTCTACAAAAGGAGTGTTTCATAACTGCTCTAGCAAAGGAAAGGTTCAACTCTGTGAGTTGAACACACACATCACAAAGCAGTTTCTGAGAATGCTTCTGTCCAATTTTTATTGGAAGATATTCCCGCTTCTAACAAAGGCCTGAAAGAGCTCCAAATATCCACTTGCAGATGCTGCAAAAAGACTCTTTCCAAACTGCTCCATGAAAAGGAAGGTTCAACTCTGTGAGATGAATGCACACATCATAAAGAAGTTTCAAAGAATGCTTCTGTCTAGGTTTTATGTGAAGATATTTCCTTTTCCACCATAGGCCTCAAAGCGCTCCAAATGAACACTTGCAGATTCTACAAAAAGAGTGTTTCAAAACTGCTCTTTCAAAAGAAGTGTTCAACTCTGTGAGTTGGATTCATACTTCACAAAGCAGTTTCACAGAACGCTTCTGTTTAGTATTTATGGGAAGATATTCCCGTTTCCAACGAAGGCCTGAAAGGACTCCAAATATCCACTTGCAGATTCTGCAAAAACACAGTTTCAAAACTGCTCTATCAAAAGGAAGGCTTATCTCTCCGAGCTGAATGCACACATCATAAAGAGGTTTCTGAGAATGCTTCTCCCTGGTTTATAAGTGAAGATATTTCCTTTTCCACTATAGTCCTCAAAGCGCTCCAAATGAACACTTGCAGATTCTACAAAAAGAGTGTTTCAAAACAGCTCTTTCAAAGGAAGTGTTCAACTCTGTGAGTTGGATTCATACTACACAAAGCAGTTTCACAGAACGCTTCTCTTTAGTTTTTATGGGAAGATATTCCCGTTTCCAACGAAGGCCTGAAAGGGCTCCAAATATCCACTTGCAGATTCTGCAAAAATAGAGTTTCAAAACTGCTCTGTTAAAAGGAAGGCTTATCTCTCTGAGTTGAATGCAGACATCATAAAGAGGTTTCTGAGAATGCTTCTGCCTGGTTTATATGTGAAGATATTTCCTTTTCCACCATAGGCCTCAAAGCGCTCCAAATGAACACTTGCAGATTCTACAAAAGGAGTGTTTCATAACTACTCTAGCAAAGGAAAGGTTCAACTCTGTGAGTTGAACACACACATCACAAAGCAGTTTCTGAGAATGCTTCTGTCCAGTTTTTATTGGAAGATATTCCCGCTTCTAACAAAGGCCTGAAAGAGCTCCAAATATCCACTTGCAGATGCTGCAAAAAGACTCTTTCCAAACTGCTCCATGAAAAGGAAGGTTCAACTCTGTGAGTTGAATGCACACATCATAAAGAAGTTTCAAAGAATGCTTCTGTCTAGGTTTTATGTGAAGATATTTCCTTTTCCACCATAGGCCTCAAAGCGCTCCAAATGAACACTTGCAGATTCTACAAAAAGAGTGTTTCAAAACTGCTCTTTCAAAAGAAGTGTTCAACTCTGTGAGTTGGATTCATACTTCACAAAGCAGTTTCACAGAACGCTTCTGTTTAGTATTTATGGGAAGATATTCCCGTTTCCAACGAAGGCCTGAAAGGACTCCAAATATCCACTTGCAGATTCTGCAAAAACACAGTTTCAAAACTGCTCTATCAAAAGGAAGGCTTATCTCTCCGAGTTGAATGCACACATCATAAAGAGGTTTCTGAGAATGCTTCTGCCTGGTTTATAAGTGAAGATATTTCCTTTTCCACCATAGGCCTCAAAGCGCTCCAAATGAACACTTGCAGATTCTACAAAAAGAGTGTTTCAAAACAGCTCTTTCAAAGGAAGTGTTCAACTCTGTGAGTTGGATTCATACTACACAAAGCAGTTTCACAGAACGCTTCTGTTTAGTTTTTATGGGAAGATATTCCCGTTTCCAACGAAGGCCTGAAAGGGCTCCAAATATCCACTTGCAAATTCTGCAAAAATAGAGTTTCAAAACTGCTCTGTCAAAAGGAAGGCTTATCTCTCTGAGTTGAATGCAGACATCATAAAGAGGTTTCTGAGAATGCTTCTGCCTGGTTTATATGTGAAGATATTTCCTTTTCCACCATAGGCCTCAAAGCGCTCCAAATGAACACTTGCAGATTCTACAAAAAGAGTGTTTCATAACTGCTCTAGCAAAGGAAAGGTTCAACTCTGTGAGTTGAACACACACATCACAAAGCAGTTTCTGAGAATGCTTCTGTCCAGTTTTTATTGGAAGATATTCCCGCTTCTAACAAAGGCCTGAAAGAGCTCCAAATATCCACTTGTAGATGCTGCAAAAAGACTCTTTCCAAACTGCTCCATGAAAAGGAAGGTTCAACTCTGTGAGTTGAATGCACACATCATAAAGAAGTTTCAAAGAATGCTTCTGTCTAGGTTTTATGTGAAGATATTTCCTTTTCCACCATAGGCCTCAAAGCGCTCCAAATGAACACTTGCAGATTCTACAAAAAGAGTGTTTCAAAACTGCTCTTTCAAAAGAAGTGTTCAACTCTGTGAGTTGGATTCATACTTCACAAAGCAGTTTCACAGAACGCTTCTGTTTAGTTTTTATGGGAAGATATTCCCGTTTCCAACGAAGGCCTGAAAGGGCTCCAAATAACCACTTGCAGATTCTGCAGAAACACAGTTTCAAAACTGCTCTATCAAAAGGAAGGCTTACCTCTCCGAGCTGAATGCACACATCATAAAGAGGTTTCTGAGAATGCTTCTGCCTGGTTTATAAGTGAAGATATTTCCTTTTCCACCATAGGCCTCAAAGCGCTCCAAATGAACACTTGCAGATTCTACAAAAAGAGTGTTTCAAAACAGCTCTTTCAAAGGAAGTGTTCAACTCTGTGAGTTGGATTCATACTACACAAAGCAGTTTCACAGAACGCTTCTCTTTAGTTTTTATGGGAAGATATTCCCGTTTCCAACGAAGGCCTGAAAGGGCTCCAAATATCCACTTGCAGATTCTGCAAAAATAGAGTTTCAAAACTGCTCTGTTAAAAGGAAGGCTTATCTCTCTGAGTTGAATGCAGACATCATAAAGAGGTTTCTGAGAATGCTTCTGCCTGGTTTATATGTGGAGATATTTCCTTTTCCACCATAGGCCTCAAAGCGCTCCAAATGAACACTTGCAGATTCTACAAAAGGAGTGTTTCATAACTGCTCTAGCAAAGGAAAGGTTCAACTCTGTGAGTTGAACACACACATCACAAAGCAGTTTCTGAGAATGCTTCTGTCCAGTTTTTATTGGAAGATATTCCCGCTTCTAACAAAGGCCTGAAAGAGCTCCAAATATCCACTTGCAGTTGCTGCAAAAAGACTCTTTCCAAACTGCTCCATGAAAAGGAAGGTTCAACTCTGTGAGTTGAATGCACACATCATAAAGAAGTTTCAAAGAATGCTTCTGTCTAGGTTTTATGTGAAGATATTTCCTTTTCCACCATAGGCCTCAAAGCGCTCCAAATGAACACTTGCAGATTCTACAAAAAGAGTGTTTCAAAACTGCTCTTTCAAAAGAAGTGTTCAACTCTGTGAGTTGGATTCATACTTCACAAAGCAGTTTCACAGAACGCTTCTGTTTAGTATTTATGGGAAGATATTCCCGTTTCCAACGAAGGCCTGAAAGGACTCCAAATATCCACTTGCAGATTCTGCAAAAACACAGTTTCAAAACTGCTCTATCAAAAGGAAGGCTTATCTCTCCGAGTTGAATGCACACATCATAAAGAGGTTTCTGAGAATGCTTCTGCCTGGTTTATAAGTGAAGATATTTCCTTTTCCACTATAGGCCTCAAAGCGCTCCAAATGAACACTTGCAGATTCTACAAAAAGAGTGTTTCAAAACAGCTCTTTCAAAGGAAGTGTTCAACTCTGTGAGTTGGATTCATACTACACAAAGCAGTTTCACAGAACGCTTCTCTTTAGTTTTTATGGGAAGATATTCCCGTTTCCAACGAAGGCCTGAAAGGGCTCCAAATATCCACTTGCAGATTCTGCAAAAATAGAGTTTCAAAACTGCTCTGTCAAAAGGAAGGCTTATCTCTCTGAGTTGAATGCAGACATCATAAAGAGGTTTCTGAGAATGCTTCTGCCTGGTTTATATGTGAAGATATTTCCTTTTCCACCATAGGCCTCAAGGCGCTCCAAATGAACACTTGCAGATTCTACAAAAAGAGTGTTTCATAACTGCTCTAGCAAAGGAAAGGTTAAACTCTGTGAGTTGAACACACACATCACAAAGCAGTTTCTGAGAATGCTTCTGTCCAGTTTTTATTGGAAGATACTCCCGCTTCTAACAAAGGCCTGAAAGAGCTCCAAATATCCACTTGTAGATGCTGCAAAAAGACTCTTTCCAAACTGCTCCATGAAAAGGAAGGTTCAACTCTGTGAGTTGAATGCACACATCATAAAGAAGTTTCAAAGAATGCTTCTGTCTAGGTTTTATGTGAAGATATTTCCTTTTCCACCGTAGGCCTCAAAGCGCTCCAAATGAACACTTGCAGATTCTACAAAAAGAGTGTTTCAAAACTGCTCTTTCAAAAGAAGTGTTCAACTCTGTGAGTTGGATTCATACTTCACAAAGCAGTTTCACAGAACGCTTCTGTTTAGTTTTTATGGGAAGATATTCCCGTTTCCAACGAAGGCCTGAAAGGGCTCCAAATAACCACTTGCAGATTCTGCAGAAACACAGTTTCAAAACTGCTCTATCAAAAGGAAGGCTTATCTCTCCGAGCTGAATGCACACATCATAAAGAGGTTTCTGAGAATGCTTCTCCCTGGTTTATAAGTGAAGATATTTCCTTTTCCACTATAGGCCTCAAAGCGCTCCAAATGAACACTTGCAGATTCTACAAAAAGAGTGTTTCAAAACAGCTCTTTCAAAGGAAGTGTTCAACTCTGTGAGTTGGATTCATACTACACAAAGCAGTTTCACAGAACGCTTCTCTTTAGTTTTTATGGGAAGATATTCCCGTTTCCAACGAAGGCCTGAAAGGGCTCCAAATATCCACTTGCAGATTCTGCAAAAATAGAGTTTCAAAACTGCTCTGTTAAAAGGAAGGCTTATCTCTCTGAGTTGAATGCAGACATCATAAAGAGGTTTCTGAGAATGCTTCTGCCTGGTTTATATGTGAAGATATTTCCTTTTCCACCATAGGCCTCAAAGCGCTCCAAATGAACACTTGCAGATTCTACAAAAGGAGTGTTTCATAACTGCTCTAGCAAAGGAAAGGTTCAACTCTGTGAGTTGAACACACACATCACAAAGCAGTTTCTGAGAATGCTTCTGTCCAGTTTTTATTGGAAGATATTCCCGCTTCTAACAAAGGCCTGAAAGAGCTCCAAATATCCACTTGCAGATGCTGCAAAAAGACTCTTTCCAAACTGCTCCATGAAAAGGAAGGTTCAACTCTGTGAGTTGAATGCACACATCATAAAGAAGTTTCAAAGAATGCTTCTGTCTAGGTTTTATGTGAAGATATTTCCTTTTCCACCATAGGCCTCAAAGCGCTCCAAATGAACACTTGCAGATTCTACAAAAAGAGTGTTTCAAAACTGCTCTTTCAAAAGAAGTGTTCAACTCTGTGAGTTGGATTCATACTTCACAAAGCAGTTTCACAGAACGCTTCTGTTTAGTTTTTATGGGAAGATATTCCCGTTTCCAACGAAGGCCTGAAAGGGCTCCAAATAACCACTTGCAGATTCTGCAGAAACACAGTTTCAAAACTGCTCTATCAAAAGGAAAGCTTATCTCTCTGAGCTGAATGCACACATCATAAAGAGGTTTCTGAGAATGCTTCTCCCTGGTTTATAAGTGAAGATATTTCCTTTTCCACTATAGGCCTCAAAGCGCTCCAAATGAACACTTGCAGATTCTACAAAAAGAGTGTTTCAAAACAGCTCTTTCAAAGGAAGTGTTCAACTCTGTGAGTTGGATTCATACTACACAAAGCAGTTTCACAGAACGCTTCTCTTTAGTTTTTATGGGAAGATATTCCCGTTTCCAACGAAGGCCTGAAAGGGCTCCAAATATCCACTTGCAGATTCTGCAAAAATAGAGTTTCAAAACTGCTCTGTTAAAAGGAAGGCTTATCTCTCTGAGTTGAATGCAGACATCATAAAGAGGTTTCTGAGAATGCTTCTGCCTGGTTTATATGTGAAGATATTTCCTTTTCCACCATAGGCCTCAAAGCGCTCCAAATGAACACTTGCAGATTCTACAAAAGGAGTGTTTCATAACTGCTCTAGCAAAGGAAAGGTTCAACTCTGTGAGTTGAACACACACATCACAAAGCAGTTTCTGAGAATGCTTCTGTCCAGTTTTTATTGGAAGATATTCCCGCTTCTAACAAAGGCCTGAAAGAGCTCCAAATATCCACTTGCAGATGCTGCAAAAAGACTCTTTCCAAACTGCTCCATGAAAAGGAAGGTTCAACTCTGTGAGTTGAATGCACACATCATAAAGAAGTTTCAAAGAATGCTTCTGTCTAGGTTTTATGTGAAGATATTTCCTTTTCCACCATAGGCCTCAAAGCGCTCCAAATGAACACTTGCAGATTCTACAAAAAGAGTGTTTCAAAACTGCTCTTTCAATAGAAGTGTTCAACTCTGTGAGTTGGATTCATACTTCACAAAGCAGTTTCACAGAACGCTTCTGTTTAGTATTTATGGGAAGATATTCCCGTTTCCAACGAAGGCCTGAAAGGACTCCAAATATCCACTTGCAGATTCTGCAAAAACACAGTTTCAAAACTGCTCTATCAAAAGGAAGGCTTATCTCTCCGAGTTGAATGCACACATCATAAAGAGGTTTCTGAGAATGCTTCTGCCTGGTTTATAAGTGAAGATATTTCCTTTTCCACCATAGGCCTCAAAGCGCTCCAAATGAACACTTGCAGATTCTACAAAAAGAGTGTTTCAAAACAGCTCTTTCAAAGGAAGTGTTCAACTCTGTGAGTTGGATTCATACTACACAAAGCAGTTTCACAGAACGCTTCTGTTTAGTTTTTATGGGAAGATATTCCCGTTTCCAACGAAGGCCTGAAAGGGCTCCAAATATCCACTTGCAAATTCTGCAAAAATAGAGTTTCAAAACTGCTCTGTCAAAAGGAAGGCTTATCTCTCTGAGTTGAATGCAGACATCATAAAGAGGTTTCTGAGAATGCTTCTGCCTGGTTTATATGTGAAGATATTTCCTTTTCCACCATAGGCCTCAAAGCGCTCCAAATGAACACTTGCAGATTCTACAAAAAGAGTGTTTCATAACTGCTCTAGCAAAGGAAAGGTTCAACTCTGTGAGTTGAACACACACATCACAAAGCAGTTTCTGAGAATGCTTCTGTCCAGTTTTTATTGGAAGATATTCCCGCTTCTAACAAAGGCCTGAAAGAGCTCCAAATATCCACTTGTAGATGCTGCAAAAAGACTCTTTCCAAACTGCTCCATGAAAAGGAAGGTTCAACTCTGTGAGTTGAATGCACACATCATAAAGAAGTTTCAAAGAATGCTTCTGTCTAGGTTTTATGTGAAGATATTTCCTTTTCCACCATAGGCCTCAAAGCGCTCCAAATGAACACTTGCAGATTCTACAAAAAGAGTGTTTCAAAACTGCTCTTTCAAAAGAAGTGTTCAACTCTGTGAGGTGGATTCATACTTCACAAAGCAGTTTCACAGAACGCTTCTGTTTAGTTTTTATGGGAAGATATTCCCGTTTCCAACGAAGGCCTGAAAGGGCTCCAAATAACCACTTGCAGATTCTGCAGAAACACAGTTTCAAAACTGCTCTATCAAAAGGAAGGCTTATCTCTCCGAGCTGAATGCACACATCATAAAGAGGTTTCTGAGAATGCTTCTGCCTGGTTTATAAGTGAAGATATTTCCTTTTCCACCATAGGCCTCAAAGCGCTCCAAATGAACACTTGCAGATTCTACAAAAAGAGTGTTTCAAAACAGCTCTTTCAAAGGAAGTGTTCAACTCTGTGAGTTGGATTCATACTACACAAAGCAGTTTCACAGAACGCTTCTGTTTAGTTTTTATGGGAAGATATTCCCGTTTCCAACGAAGGCCTGAAAGGGCTCCAAATATCCACTTGCAAATTCTGCAAAAATAGAGTTTCAAAACTGCTCTATCAAAAGGAATGCTTATCTCTCTGAGTTGAATGCAGACATCATAAAGAGGTTTCTGAGAATGCTTCTGCCTGGTTTATATGTGAAGATATTTCCTTTTCCACCATAGGCCTCAAAGCGCTCCAAATGAACACTTGCAGATTCTACAAAAGGAGTGTTTCATAACTGCTCTAGCAAAGGAAAGGTTCAACTCTGTGAGTTGAACACACACATCACAAAGCAGTTTCTGAGAATGCTTCTGTCCAATTTTTATTGGAAGATATTCCCGCTTCTAACAAAGGCCTGAAAGAGCTCCAAATATCCACTTGCAGATGCTGCAAAAAGACTCTTTCCAAACTGCTCCATGAAAAGGAAGGTTCAACTCTGTGAGATGAATGCACACATCATAAAGAAGTTTCAAAGAATGCTTCTGTCTAGGTTTTATGTGAAGATATTTCCTTTTCCACCATAGGCCTCAAAGCGCTCCAAATGAACATTTGCAGATTCTACAAAAAGAGTGTTTCAAAACTGCTCTTTCAAAAGAAGTGTTCAACTCTGTGAGTTGGATTCATACTTCACAAAGCAGTTTCACAGAACGCTTCTGTTTAGTATTTATGGGAAGATATTCCCGTTTCCAACGAAGGCCTGAAAGGACTCCAAATATCCACTTGCAGATTCTGCAAAAACACAGTTTCAAAACTGCTCTATCAAAAGGAAGGCTTATCTCTCCGAGCTGAATGCACACATCATAAAGAGGTTTCTGAGAATGCTTCTCCCTGGTTTATAAGTGAAGATATTTCCTTTTCCACTATAGGCCTCAAAGCGCTCCAAATGAACACTTGCAGATTCTACAAAAAGAGTGTTTCAAAACAGCTCTTTCAAAGGAAGTGTTCAACTCTGTGAGTTGGATTCATACTACACAAAGCAGTTTCACAGAACGCTTCTCTTTAGTTTTTATGGGAAGATATTCCCGTTTCCAACGAAGGCCTGAAAGGGCTCCAAATATCCACTTGCAGATTCTGCAAAAATAGAGTTTCAAAACTGCTCTGTTAAAAGGAAGGCTTATCTCTCTGAGTTGAATGCAGACATCATAAAGAGGTTTCTGAGAATGCTTCTGCCTGGTTTATATGTGAAGATATTTCCTTTTCCACCATAGGCCTCAAAGCGCTCCAAATGAACACTTGCAGATTCTACAAAAGGAGTGTTTCATAACTACTCTAGCAAAGGAAAGGTTCAACTCTGTGAGTTGAAGACACACATCACAAAGCAGTTTCTGAGAATGCTTCTGTCCAGTTTTTATTGGAAGATATTCCCGCTTCTAACAAAGGCCTGAAAGAGCTCCAAATATCCACTTGCAGATGCTGCAAAAAGACTCTTTCCAAACTGCTCCATGAAAAGGAAGGTTCAACTCTGTGAGTTGAATGCACACATCATAAAGAAGTTTCAAAGAATGCTTCTGTCTAGGTTTTATGTGAAGATATTTCCTTTTCCACCATAGGCCTCAAAGCGCTCCAAATGAACACTTGCAGATTCTACAAAAAGAGTGTTTCAAAACTGCTCTTTCAAAAGAAGTGTTCAACTCTGTGAGTTGGATTCATACTTCACAAAGCAGTTTCACAGAACGCTTCTGTTTAGTATTTATGGGAAGATATTCCCGTTTCCAACGAAGGCCTGAAAGGACTCCAAATATCCACTTGCAGATTCTGCAAAAACACAGTTTCAAAACTGCTCTATCAAAAGGAAGGCTTATCTCTCCGAGATGAATGCACACATCATAAAGAGGTTTCTGAGAATGCTTCTGCCTGGTTTATAAGTGAAGATATTTCCTTTTCCACCATAGGCCTCAAAGCGCTCCAAATGAACACTTGCAGATTCTACAAAAAGAGTGTTTCAAAACAGCTCTTTCAAAGGAAGTGTTCAACTCTGTGAGTTGGATACATACTACACAAAGCAGTTTCACAGAACGCTTCTGTTTAGTTTTTATGGGAAGATATTCCCGTTTCCAACGAAGGCCTGAAAGGGCTCCAAATATCCACTTGCAAATTCTGCAAAAATAGAGTTTCAAAACTGCTCTGTCAAAAGGAAGGCTTATCTCTCTGAGTTGAATGCAGACATCATAAAGAGGTTTCTGAGAATGCTTCTGCCTGGTTTATATGTGAAGATATTTCCTTTTCCACCATAGGCCTCAAGGCGCTCCAAATGAACACTTGCAGATTCTACAAAAAGAGTGTTTCATAACTGCTCTAGCAAAGGAAAGGTTCAACTCTGTGAGTTGAACACACACATCACAAAGCAGTTTCTGAGAATGCTTCTGTCCAGTTTTTATTGGAAGATATTCCCGCTTCTAACAAAGGCCTGAAAGAGCTCCAAATATCCACTTGTAGATGCTGCAAAAAGACTCTTTCCAAACTGCTCCATGAAAAGGAAGGTTCAACTCTGTGAGTTGAATGCACACATCATAAAGAAGTTTCAAAGAATGCTTCTGTCTAGGTTTTATGTGAAGATATTTCCTTTTCCACCATAGGCCTCAAAGCGCTCCAAATGAACACTTGCAGATTCTACAAAAAGAGTGTTTCAAAACTGCTCTTTCAAAAGAAGTGTTCAACTCTGTGAGGTGGATTCATACTTCACAAAGCAGTTTCACAGAACGCTTCTGTTTAGTTTTTATGGGAAGATATTCCCGTTTCCAACGAAGGCCTGAAAGGGCTCCAAATAACCACTTGCAGATTCTGCAGAAACACAGTTTCAAAACTGCTCTATCAAAAGGAAGGCTTATCTCTCCGAGATGAATGCACACATCATAAAGAGGTTTCTGAGAATGCTTCTGCCTGGTTTATAAGTGAAGATATTTCCTTTTCCACCATAGGCCTCAAAGCGCTCCAAATGAACACTTGCAGATTCTACAAAAAGAGTGTTTCAAAACAGCTCTTTCAAAGGAAGTGTTCAACTCTGTGAGTTGGATTCATACTACACAAAGCAGTTTCACAGAACGCTTCTGTTTAGTTTTTATGGGAAGATATTCCCGTTTCCAACGAAGGCCTGAAAGGGCTCCAAATATCCACTTGCAAATTCTGCAAAAATAGAGTTTCAAAACTGCTCTGTCAAAAGGAAGGCTTATCTCTCTGAGTTGAATGCAGACATCATAAAGAGGTTTCTGAGAATGCTTCTGCCTGGTTTATATGTGAAGATATTTCCTTTTCCACCATAGGCCTCAAAGCGCTCCAAATGAACACTTGCAGATTCTACAAAAAGAGTGTTTCATAACTGCTCTAGCAAAGGAAAGGTTCAACTCTGTGAGTTGAACACACACATCACAAAGCAGTTTCTGAGAATGCTTCTGTCCAGTTTTTATTGGAAGATATTCCCGCTTCTAACAAAGGCCTGAAAGAGCTCCAAATATCCACTTGTAGATGCTGCAAAAAGACTCTTTCCAAACTGCTCCATGAAAAGGAAGGTTCAACTCTGTGAGTTGAATGCACACATCATAAAGAAGTTTCAAAGAATGCTTCTGTCTAGGTTTTATGTGAAGATATTTCCTTTTCCACCATAGGCCTCAAAGCGCTCCAAATGAACACTTGCAGATTCTACAAAAAGAGTGTTTCAAAACTGCTCTTTCAAAAGAAGTGTTCAACTCTGTGAGTTGGATTCATACTTCACAAAGCAGTTTCACAGAACGCTTCTGTTTAGTTTTTATGGGAAGATATTCCCGTTTCCAACGAAGGCCTGAAAGGGCTCCAAATAACCACTTGCAGATTCTGCAGAAACACAGTTTCAAAACTGCTCTATCAAAAGGAAGGCTTATCTCTCCGAGCTGAATGCACACATCATAAAGAGGTTTCTGAGAATGCTTCTGCCTGGTTTATAAGTGAAGATATTTCCTTTTCCACCATAGGCCTCAAAGCGCTCCAAATGAACACTTGCAGATTCTACAAAAAGAGTGTTTCAAAACAGCTCTTTCAAAGGAAGTGTTCAACTCTGTGAGTTGGATTCATACTACACAAAGCAGTTTCAGAGAACGCTTCTGTTTAGTTTTTATGGGAAGATATTCCCGTTTCCAACGAAGGCCTGAAAGGGCTCCAAATATCCACTTGCAAATTCTGCAAAAATAGAGTTTCAAAACTGCTCTATCAAAAGGAAGGCTTATCTCTCTGAGTTGAATGCAGACATCATAAAGAGGTTTCTGAGAATGCTTCTGCCTGGTTTATATGTGAAGATATTTCCTTTTCCACCATAGGCCTCAAAGCGCTCCAAATGAACACTTGCAGATTCTACAAAAGGAGTGTTTCATAACTGCTCTAGCAAAGGAAAGGTTCAACTCTGTGAGTTGAACACACACATCACAAAGCAGTTTCTGAG
This sequence comes from Pongo pygmaeus, assembly GCF_028885625.2. Classification (NCBI taxonomy): domain Eukaryota; kingdom Metazoa; phylum Chordata; class Mammalia; order Primates; family Hominidae; genus Pongo; species Pongo pygmaeus. Next base: position 26,907,772 of record NC_085930.1, read on the forward strand.
AATGCTTCTGTCCAATTTTTATTGGAAGATATTCCCGCTTCTAACAAAGGCCTGAAAGAGCTCCAAATATCCACTTGCAGATGCTGCAAAAAGACTCTTTCCAAACTGCTCCATGAAAAGGAAGGTTCAACTCTGTGAGATGAATGCACACATCATAAAGAAGTTTCAAAGAATGCTTCTGTCTAGGTTTTATGTGAAGATATTTCCTTTTCCACCATAGGCCTCAAAGCGCTCCAAATGAACACTTGCAGATTCTACAAAAAGAGTGTTTCAAAACTGCTCTTTCAAAAGAAGTGTTCAACTCTGTGAGTTGGATTCATACTTCACAAAGCAGTTTCACAGAACGCTTCTGTTTAGTATTTATGGGAAGATATTCCCGTTTCCAACGAAGGCCTGAAAGGACTCCAAATATCCACTTGCAGATTCTGCAAAAACACAGTTTCAAAACTGCTCTATCAAAAGGAAGGCTTATCTCTCCGAGCTGAATGCACACATCATAAAGAGGTTTCTGAGAATGCTTCTCCCTGGTTTATAAGTGAAGATATTTCCTTTTCCACTATAGGCCTCAAAGCGCTCCAAATGAACACTTGCAGATTCTACAAAAAGAGTGTTTCAAAACAGCTCTTTCAAAGGAAGTGTTCAACTCTGTGAGTTGGATTCATACTACACAAAGCAGTTTCACAGAACGCTTCTCTTTAGTTTTTATGGGAAGATATTCCCGTTTCCAACGAAGGCCTGAAAGGGCTCCAAATATCCACTTGCAGATTCTGCAAAAATAGAGTTTCAAAACTGCTCTGTTAAAAGGAAGGCTTATCTCTCTGAGTTGAATGCAGACATCATAAAGAGGTTTCTGAGAATGCTTCTGCCTGGTTTATATGTGAAGATATTTCCTTTTCCACCATAGGCCTCAAAGCGCTCCAAATGAACACTTGCAGATTCTACAAAAGGAGTGTTTCATAACTACTCTAGCAAAGGAAAGGTTCAACTCTGTGAGTTGAACACACACATCACAAAGCAGTTTCTGAGAATGCTTCTGTCCAGTTTTTATTGGAAGATATTCCCGCTTCTAACAAAGGCCTGAAAGAGCTCCAAATATCCACTTGCAGATGCTGCAAAAAGACTCTTTCCAAACTGCTCCATGAAAAGGAAGGTTCAACTCTGTGAGTTGAATGCACACATCATAAAGAAGTTTCAAAGAATGCTTCTGTCTAGGTTTTATGTGAAGATATTTCCTTTTCCACCATAGGCCTCAAAGCGCTCCAAATGAACACTTGCAGATTCTACAAAAAGAGTGTTTCAAAACTGCTCTTTCAAAAGAAGTGTTCAACTCTGTGAGTTGGATTCATACTTCACAAAGCAGTTTCACAGAACGCTTCTGTTTAGTATTTATGGGAAGATATTCCCGTTTCCAACGAAGGCCTGAAAGGACTCCAAATATCCACTTGCAGATTCTGCAAAAACACAATTTCAAAACTGCTCTATCAAAAGGAAGGCTTATCTCTCCGAGTTGAATGCACACATCATAAAGAGGTTTCTGAGAATGCTTCTGCCTGGTTTATAAGTGAAGATATTTCCTTTTCCACCATAGGCCTCAAAGCGCTCCAAATGAACACTTGCAGATTCTACAAAAAGAGTGTTTCAAAACAGCTCTTTCAAAGGAAGTGTTCAACTCTGTGAGTTGGATTCATACTACACAAAGCAGTTTCACAGAACGCTTCTGTTTAGTTTTTATGGGAAGATATTCCCGTTTCCAACGAAGGCCTGAAAGGGCTCCAAATATCCACTTGCAAATTCTGCAAAAATAGAGTTTCAAAACTGCTCTGTCAAAAGGAAGGCTTATCTCTCTGAGTTGAATGCAGACATCATAAAGAGGTTTCTGAGAATGCTTCTGCCTGGTTTATATGTGAAGATATTTCCTTTTCCACCATAGGCCTCAAAGCGCTCCAAATGAACACTTGCAGATTCTACAAAAAGAGTGTTTCATAACTGCTCTAGCAAAGGAAAGGTTCAACTCTGTGAGTTGAACACACACATCACAAAGCAGTTTCTGAGAATGCTTCTGTCCAGTTTTTATTGGAAGATATTCCCGCTTCTAACAAAGGCCTGAAAGAGCTCCAAATATCCACTTGTAGATGCTGCAAAAAGACTCTTTCCAAACTGCTCCATGAAAAGGAAGGTTCAACTCTGTGAGTTGAATGCACACATCATAAAAAGTTTCAAAGAATGCTTCTGTCTAGGTTTTATGTGAAGATATTTCCTTTTCCACCATAGGCCTCAAAGCGCTCCAAATGAACACTTGCAGATTCTACAAAAAGAGTGTTTCAAAACTGCTCTTTCAAAAGAAGTGTTCAACTCTGTGAGTTGGATTCATACTTCACAAAGCAGTTTCACAGAACGCTTCTGTTTAGTTTTTATGGGAAGATATTCCCGTTTCCAACGAAGGCCTGAAAGGGCTCCAAATAACCACTTGCAGATTCTGCAGAAACACAGTTTCAAAACTGCTCTATCAAAAGGAAGGCTTATCTCTCCGAGCTGAATGCACACATCATAAAGAGGTTTCTGAGAATGCTTCTCCCTGGTTTATAAGTGAAGATATTTCCTTTTCCACTATAGGCCTCAAAGCGCTCCAAATGAACACTTGCAGATTCTACAAAAAGAGTGTTTCAAAACTGCTCTTTCAAAAGAAGTGTTCAACTCTGTGAGTTGGATTCATACTACACAAAGCAGTTTCACAGAACGCTTCTGTTTAGTTTTTATGGGAAGATATTCCCGTTTCCAACGAAGGCCTGAAAGGGCTCCAAATATCCACTTGCAAATTCTGCAAAAATAGAGTTTCAAAACTGCTCTGTCAAAAGGAAGGCTTATCTCTCTGAGTTGAATGCAGACATCATAAAGAGGTTTCTGAGAATGCTTCTGCCTGGTTTATATGTGAAGATATTTCCTTTTCCACCATAGGCCTCAAAGCGCTCCAAATGAACACTTGCAGATTCTACAAAAAGAGTGTTTCATAACTGCTCTAGCAAAGGAAAGGTTCAACTCTGTGAGTTGAACACACACATCACAAAGCAGTTTCTGAGAATGCTTCTGTCCAGTTTTTATTGGAAGATATTCCCGCTTCTAACAAAGGCCTGAAAGAGCTCAAAATATCCACTTGTAGATGCTGCAAAAAGACTCTTTCCAAACTGCTCCATGAAAAGGAAGGTTCAACTCTGTGAGTTGAATGCACACATCATAAAGAAGTTTCAAAGAATGCTTCTGTCTAGGTTTTATGTGAAGATATTTCCTTTTCCACCATAGGCCTCAAAGCGCTCCAAATGAACACTTGCAGATTCTACAAAAAGAGTGTTTCAAAACTGCTCTTTCAAAAGAAGTGTTCAACTCTGTGAGTTGGATTCATACTTCACAAAGCAGTTTCACAGAACGCTTCTGTTTAGTTTTTATGGGAAGATATTCCCGTTTCCAACGAAGGCCTGAAAGGGCTCCAAATAACCACTTGCAGATTCTGCAGAAACACAGTTTCAAAACTGCTCTATCAAAAGGAAGGCTTATCTCTCCGAGCTGAATGCACACATCATAAAGAGGTTTCTGAGAATGCTTCTGCCTGGTTTATAAGTGAAGATATTTCCTTTTCCACCATAGGCCTCAAAGCGCTCCAAATGAACACTTGCAGATTCTACAAAAAGAGTGTTTCAAAACAGCTCTTTCAAAGGAAGTGTTCAACTCTGTGAGTTGGATTCATACTACACAAAGCAGTTTCACAGAACGCTTCTGTTTAGTTTTTATGGGAAGATATTCCCGTTTCCAACGAAGGCCTGAAAGGGCTCCAAATATCCACTTGCAAATTCTGCAAAAATAGAGTTTCAAAACTGCTCTATCAAAAGGAAGGCTTATCTCTCTGAGTTGAATGCAGACATCATAAAGAGGTTTCTGAGAATGCTTCTGCCTGGTTTGTATGTGAAGATATTTCCTTTTCCACCATAGGCCTCAAAGCGCTCCAAATGAACACTTGCAGATTCTACAAAAGGAGTGTTTCATAACTGCTCTAGCAAAGGAAAGGTTCAACTCTGTGAGTTGAACACACACATCACAAAGCAGTTTCTGAGAATGCTTCTGTCCAGTTCTTATTGGAAGATATTCCCGCTTCTAACAAAGGCCTGAAAGAGCTCCAAATATCCACTTGCAGATGCTGCAAAAAGACTCTTTCCAAACTGCTCCATGAAAAGGAAGGTTCAACTCTGTGAGATGAATGCACACATCATAAAGAAGTTTCAAAGAATGCTTCTGTCTAGGTTTTATGTGAAGATATTTCCTTTTCCACCATAGGCCTCAAAGCGCTCCAAATGAACACTTGCAGATTCTACAAAAAGAGTGTTTCAAAACTGCTCTTTCAAAAGAAGTGTTCAACTCTGTGAGTTGGATTCATACTTCACAAAGCAGTTTCACAGAACGCTTCTGTTTAGTATTTATGGGAAGATATTCCCGTTTCCAACGAAGGCCTGAAAGGACTCCAAATATCCACTTGCAGATTCTGCAAAAACACAGTTTCAAAACTGCTCTATCAAAAGGAAGGCTTATCTCTCCGAGCTGAATGCACACATCATAAAGAGGTTTCTGAGAATGCTTCTCCCTGGTTTATAAGTGAAGATATTTCCTTTTCCACTATAGGCCTCAAAGCGCTCCAAATGAACACTTGCAGATTCTACAAAAAGAGTGTTTCAAAACAGCTCTTTCAAAGGAAGTGTTCAACTCTGTGAGTTGGATTCATACTACAGAAAGCAGTTTCACAGAACGCTTCTCTTTAGTTTTTATGGGAAGATATTCCCGTTTCCAACGAAGGCCTGAAAGGGCTCCAAATATCCACTTGCAGATTCTGCAAAAATAGAGTTTCAAAACTGCTCTGTTAAAAGGAAGGCTTATCTCTCTGAGTTGAATGCAGACATCATAAAGAGGTTTCTGAGAATGCTTCTGCCTGGTTTATATGTGAAGATATTTCCTTTTCCACCATAGGCCTCAAAGCGCTCCAAATGAACACTTGCAGATTCTACAAAAGGAGTGTTTCATAACTACTCTAGCAAAGGAAAGGTTCAACTCTGTGAGTTGAACACACACATCACAAAGCAGTTTCTGAGAATGCTTCTGTCCAGTTTTTATTGGAAGATATTCCCGCTTCTAACAAAGGCCTGAAAGAGCTCCAAATATCCACTTGCAGATGCTGCAAAAAGACTCTTTCCAAACTGCTCCATGAAAAGGAAGGTTCAACTCTGTGAGTTGAATGCACACATCATAAAGAAGTTTCAAAGAATGCTTCTGTCTAGGTTTTATGTGAAGATATTTCCTTTTCCACCATAGGCCTCAAAGCGCTCCAAATGAACACTTGCAGATTCTACAAAAAGAGTGTTTCAAAACTGCTCTTTCAAAAGAAGTGTTCAACTCTGTGAGTTGGATTCATACTTCACAAAGCAGTTTCACAGAACGCTTCTGTTTAGTATTTATGGGAAGATATTCCCGTTTCCAACGAAGGCCTGAAAGGACTCCAAATATCCACTTGCAGATTCTGCAAAAACACAGTTTCAAAACTGCTCTATCAAAAGGAAGGCTTATCTCTCCGAGTTGAATGCACACATCATAAAGAGGTTTCTGAGAATGCTTCTGCCTGGTTTATAAGTGAAGATATTTCCTTTTCCACCATAGGCCTCAAAGCGCTCCAAATGAACACTTGCAGATTCTACAAAAAGAGTGTTTCAAAACAGCTCTTTCAAAGGAAGAGTTCAACTCTGTGAGTTGGATTCATACTACACAAAGCAGTTTCACAGAACGCTTCTGTTTAGTTTTTATGGGAAGATATTCCCGTTTCCAACGAAGGCCTGAAAGGACTCCAAATATCCACTTGCAGATTCTGCAGAAACACAGTTTCAAAACTGCTCTATCAAAAGGAAGGCTTATCTCTCCGAGTTGAATGCACACATCATAAAGAGGTTTCTGAGAATGCTTCTGCCTGGTTTATAAGTGAAGATATTTCCTTTTCCACCATAGGCCTCAAAGCGCTCCAAATGAACACTTGCAGATTCTACAAAAAGAGTGTTTCAAAACAGCTCTTTCAAAGGAAGTGTTCAACTCTGTGAGTTGGATTCATACTACACAAAGCAGTTTCACAGAACGCTTCTGTTTAGTTTTTATGGGAAGATATTCCCGTTTCCAACGAAGGCCTGAAAGGGCTCCAAATATCCACTTGCAAATTCTGCAAAAATAGAGTTTCAAAACTGCTCTGTCAAAAGGAAGGCTTATCTCTCTGAGTTGAATGCAGACATCATAAAGAGGTTTCTGAGAATGCTTCTGCCTGGTTTATATGTGAAGATATTTCCTTTTCCACCATAGGCCTCAAGGCGCTCCAAATGAACACTTGCAGATTCTACAAAAAGAGTGTTTCATAACTGCTCTAGCAAAGGAAAGGTTCAACTCTGTGAGTTGAACACACACATCACAAAGCAGTTTCTGAGAATGCTTCTGTCCAGTTTTTATTGGAAGATATTCCCGCTTCTAACAAAGGCCTGAAAGAGCTCCAAATATCCACTTGTAGATGCTGCAAAAAGACTCTTTCCAAACTGCTCCATGAAAAGGAAGGTTCAACTCTGTGAGTTGAATGCACACATCATAAAGAAGTTTCAAAGAATGCTTCTGTCTAGGTTTTATGTGAAGATATTTCCTTTTCCACCATAGGCCTCAAAGCGCTCCAAATGAACACTTGCAGATTCTACAAAAAGAGTGTTTCAAAACTGCTCTTTCAAAGGAAGTGTTCAACTCTGTGAGTTGGATTCATACTACACAAAGCAGTTTCACAGAACGCTTCTCTTTAGTTTTTATGGGAAGATATTCCCGTTTCCAACGAAGGCCTGAAAGGGCTCCAAATAACCACTTGCAGATTCTGCAGAAACACAGTTTCAAAACTGCTCTATCAAAAGGAAGGCTTATCTCTCCGAGCTGAATGCACACATCATAAAGAGGTTTCTGAGAATGCTTCTGCCTGGTTTATAAGTGAAGATATTTCCTTTTCCACCATAGGCCTCAAAGCGCTCCAAATGAACACTTGCAGATTCTACAAAAAGAGTGTTTCAAAACAGCTCTTTCAAAGGAAGTGTTCAACTCTGTGAGTTGGATTCATACTACACAAAGCAGTTTCACAGAACGCTTCTGTTTAGTTTTTATGGGAAGATATTCCCGTTTCCAACGAAGGCCTGAAAGGGCTCCAAATATCCACTTGCAAATTCTGCAAAAATAGAGTTTCAAAACTGCTCTATCAAAAGGAAGGCTTATCTCTCTGAGTTGAATGCAGACATCATAAAGAGGTTTCTGAGAATGCTTCTGCCTGGTTTATATGTGAAGATATTTCCTTTTCCACCATAGGCCTCAAAGCGCTCCAAATGAACACTTGCAGATTCTACAAAAGGAGTGTTTCATAACTGCTCTAGCAAAGGAAAGGTTCAACTCTGTGAGTTGAACACACACATCACAAAGCAGTTTCTGAGAATGCTTCTGTCCAATTTTTATTGGAAGATATTCCCGCTTCTAACAAAGGCCTGAAAGAGCTCCAAATATCCACTTGCAGATGCTGCAAAAAGACTCTTTCCAAACTGCTCCATGAAAAGGAAGGTTCAACTCTGTGAGATGAATGCACACATCATAAAGAAGTTTCAAAGAATGCTTCTGTCTAGGTTTTATGTGAAGATATTTCCTTTTCCACCATAGGCCTCAAAGCGCTCCAAATGAACACTTGCAGATTCTACAAAAAGAGTGTTTCAAAACTGCTCTTTCAAAAGAAGTGTTCAACTCTGTGAGTTGGATTCATACTTCACAAAGCAGTTTCACAGAACGCTTCTGTTTAGTATTTATGGGAAGATATTCCCGTTTCCAACGAAGGCCTGAAAGGACTCCAAATATCCACTTGCAGATTCTGCAAAAACACAGTTTCAAAACTGCTCTATCAAAAGGAAGGCTTATCTCTCCGAGCTGAATGCACACATCATAAAGAGGTTTCTGAGAATGCTTCTCCCTGGTTTATAAGTGAAGATATTTCCTTTTCCACTATAGGCCTCAAAGCGCTCCAAATGAACACTTGCAGATTCTACAAAAAGAGTGTTTCAAAACAGCTCTTTCAAAGGAAGTGTTCAACTCTGTGAGTTGGATTCATACTACACAAAGCAGTTTCACAGAACGCTTCTCTTTAGTTTTTATGGGAAGATATTCCCGTTTCCAACGAAGGCCTGAAAGGGCTCCAAATATCCACTTGCAGATTCTGCAAAAATAGAGTTTCAAAACTGCTCTGTTAAAAGGAAGGCTTATCTCTCTGAGTTGAATGCAGACATCATAAAGAGGTTTCTGAGAATGCTTCTGCCTGGTTTATATGTGAAGATATTTCCTTTTCCACCATAGGCCTCAAAGCGCTCCAAATGAACACTTGCAGATTCTACAAAAGGAGTGTTTCATAACTACTCTAGCAAAGGAAAGGTTCAACTCTGTGAGTTGAACACACACATCACAAAGCAGTTTCTGAGAATGCTTCTGTCCAGTTTTTATTGGAAGATATTCCCGCTTCTAACAAAGGCCTGAAAGAGCTCCAAATATCCACTTGCAGATGCTGCAAAAAGACTCTTTCCAAACTGCTCCATGAAAAGGAAGGTTCAACTCTGTGAGTTGAATGCACACATCATAAAGAAGTTTCAAAGAATGCTTCTGTCTAGGTTTTATGTGAAGATATTTCCTTTTCCACCATAGGCCTCAAAGCGCTCCAAATGAACACTTGCAGATTCTACAAAAAGAGTGTTTCAAAACTGCTCTTTCAAAAGAAGTGTTCAACTCTGTGAGTTGGATTCATACTTCACAAAGCAGTTTCACAGAACGCTTCTGTTTAGTATTTATGGGAAGATATTCCCGTTTCCAACGAAGGCCTGAAAGGACTCCAAATATCCACTTGCAGATTCTGCAAAAACACAGTTTCAAAACTGCTCTATCAAAAGGAAGGCTTATCTCTCCGAGTTGAATGCACACATCATAAAGAGGTTTCTGAGAATGCTTCTGCCTGGTTTATAAGTGAAGATATTTCCTTTTCCACCATAGGCCTCAAAGCGCTCCAAATGAACACTTGCAGATTCTACAAAAAGAGTGTTTCAAAACAGCTCTTTCAAAGGAAGTGTTCAACTCTGTGAGTTGGATTCATACTACACAAAGCAGTTTCACAGAACGCTTCTGTTTAGTTTTTATGGGAAGATATTCCCGTTTCCAACGAAGGCCTGAAAGGGCTCCAAATATCCACTTGCAAATCCTGCAAAAATAGAGTTTCAAAACTGCTCTGTCAAAAGGAAGGCTTATCTCTCTGAGTTGAATGCAGACATCATAAAGAGGTTTCTGAGAATGCTTCTGCCTGGTTTATATGTGAAGATATTTCCTTTTCCACCATAGGCCTCAAGGCGCTCCAAATGAACACTTGCAGATTCTACAAAAAGAGTGTTTCATAACTGCTCTAGCAAAGGAAAGGTTCAACTCTGTGAGTTGAACACACACATCACAAAGCAGTTTCTGAGAATGCTTCTGTCCAGTTTTTATTGGAAGATATTCCCGCTTCTAACAAAGGCCTGAAAGAGCTCCAAATATCCACTTGTAGATGCTGCAAAAAGACTCTTTCCAAACTGCTCCATGAAAAGGAAGGTTCAACTCTGTGAGTTGAATGCACACATCATAAAGAAGTTTCAAAGAATGCTTCTGTCTAGGTTTTATGTGAAGATATTTCCTTTTCCACCATAGGCCTCAAAGCGCTCCAAATGAACACTTGCAGATTCTACAAAAAGAGTGTTTCAAAACTGCTCTTTCAAAGGAAGTGTTCAACTCTGTGAGTTGGATTCATACTACACAAAGCAGTTTCACAGAACGCTTCTGTTTAGTTTTTATGGGAAGATATTCCCGTTTCCAACGAAGGCCTGAAAGGGCTCCAAATATCCACTTGCAAATCCTGCAAAAATAGAGTTTCAAAACTGCTCTGTCAAAAGGAAGGCTTATCTCTCTGAGTTGAATGCAGACATCATAAAGAGGTTTCTGAGAATGCTTCTGCCTGGTTTATATGTGAAGATATTTCCTTTTCCACCATAGGCCTCAAGGCGCTCCAAATGAACACTTGCAGATTCTACAAAAAGAGTGTTTCATAACTGCTCTAGCAAAGGAAAGGTTCAACTCTGTGAGTTGAACACACACATCACAAAGCAGTTTCTGAGAATGCTTCTGTCCAGTTTTTATTGGAAGATATTCCCGCTTCTAACAAAGGCCTGAAAGAGCTCCAAATATCCACTTGTAGATGCTGCAAAAAGACTCTTTCCAAACTGCTCCATGAAAAGGAAGGTTCAACTCTGTGAGTTGAATGCACACATCATAAAGAAGTTTCAAAGAATGCTTCTGTCTAGGTTTTATGTGAAGATATTTCCTTTTCCACCATAGGCCTCAAAGCGCTCCAAATGAACACTTGCAGATTCTACAAAAAGAGTGTTTCAAAACTGCTCTTTCAAAGGAAGTGTTCAACTCTGTGAGTTGGATTCATACTACACAAAGCAGTTTCACAGAACGCTTCTCTTTAGTTTTTATGGGAAGATATTCCTGTTTCCAACGAAGGCCTGAAAGGGCTCCAAATATCCACTTGCAGATTCTGCAAAAATAGAGTTTCAAAACTGCTCTGTTAAAAGGAAGGCTTATCTCTCTGAGTTGAATGCAGACATCATAAAGAGGTTTCTGAGAATGCTTCTGCCTGGTTTATATGTGAAGATATTTCCTTTTCCACCATAGGCCTCAAAGCGCTCCAAATGAACACTTGCAGATTCTACAAAAGGAGTGTTTCATAACTGCTCTAGCAAAGGAAAGGTTCAACTCTGTGAGTTGAACACACACATCACAAAGCAGTTTCTGAGAATGCTTCTGTCCAGTTTTTATTGGAAGATATTCCCGCTTCTAACAAAGGCCTGAAAGAGCTCCAAATATCCACTTGCAGATGCTGCAAAAAGACTCTTTCCAAACTGCTCCATGAAAAGGAAGGTTCAACTCTGTGAGTTGAATGCACACATCATAAAGAAGTTTCAAAGAATGCTTCTGTCTAGGTTTTATGTGAAGATATTTCCTTTTCCACCATAGGCCTCAAAGCGCTCCAAATGAACACTTGCAGATTCTACAAAAAGAGTGTTTCAAAACTGCTCTTTCAAAAGAAGTGTTCAACTCTGTGAGTTGGATTCATACTTCACAAAGCAGTTTCACAGAACGCTTCTGTTTAGTATTTATGGGAAGATATTCCCGTTTCCAACGAAGGCCTGAAAGGACTCCAAATATCCACTTGCAGATTCTGCAAAAACACAGTTTCAAAACTGCTCTATCAAAAGGAAGGCTTATCTCTCCGAGTTGAATGCACACATCATAAAGAGGTTTCTGAGAATGCTTCTGCCTGGTTTATAAGTGAAGATATTTCCTTTTCCACCATAGGCCTCAAAGCGCTCCAAATGAACACTTGCAGATTCTACAAAAAGAGTGTTTCAAAACAGCTCTTTCAAAGGAAGTGTTCAACTCTGTGAGTTGGATTCATACTACACAAAGCAGTTTCACAGAACGCTTCTGTTTAGTTTTTATGGGAAGATATTCCCGTTTCCAACGTAGGCCTGAAAGGGCTCCAAATATCCACTTGCAAATTCTGCAAAAATAGAGTTTCAAAACTGCTCTGTCAAAACGAAGGCTTATCTCTCTGAGTTGAATGCAGACATCATAAAGAGGTTTCTGAGAATGCTTCTGCCTGGTTTATATGTGAAGATATTTCCTTTTCCACCATAGGCCTCAAAGCGCTCCAAATGAACACTTGCAGATTGTACAAAAAGAGTGTTTCATAACTGCTCTAGCAAAGGAAAGGTTCAACTCTGTGAGTTGAACACACACATCACAAAGCAGTTTCTGAGAATGCTTCTGTCCAGTTTTTATTGGAAGATATTCCCGCTTCTAACAAAGGCCTGAAAGAGCTCCAAATATCCACTTGCAGATGCTGCAAAAAGACTCTTTCCAAACTGCTCCATGAAAAGGAAGGTTCAACTCTGTGAGTTGAATGCACACATCATAAAGAAGTTTCAAAGAATGCTTCTGTCTAGATTTTATGTGAAGATATTTCCTTTTCCACCATAGGCCTCAAAGCGCTCCAAATGAACACTTGCAGATTCTACAAAAAGAGTGTTTCAAAACTGCTCTTTCAAAAGAAGTGTTCAACTCTGTGAGTTGGATTCATACTTCACAAAGCAGTTTCACAGAACGCTTCTGTTTAGCTTTTATGGGAAGATATTCCCGTTTCCAACGAAGGCCTGAAAGGGCTCCAAATAACCACTTGCAGATTCTGCAGAAACACAGTTTCAAAACTGCTCTATCAAAAGGAAGGCTTATCTCTCCGAGCTGAATGCACACATCATAAAGAGGTTTCTGAGAATGCTTCTCCCTGGTTTATAAGTGAAGATATTTCCTTTTCCACTATAGGCCTCAAAGCGCTCCAAATGAACACTTGCAGATTCTACAAAAAGAGTGTTTCAAAACAGCTCTTTCAAAGGAAGTGTTCAACTCTGTGAGTTGGATTCATACTACACAAAGCAGTTTCACAGAACGCTTCTCTTTAGTTTTTATGGGAAGATATTCCCGTTTCCAACGAAGGCCTGAAAGGGCTCCAAATATCCACTTGCAGATTCTGCAAAAATAGAGTTTCAAAACTGCTCTGTTAAAAGGAAGGCTTATCTCTCTGAGTTGAATGCAGACATCATAAAGAGGTTTCTGAGAATGCTTCTGCCTGGTTTATATGTGAAGATATTTCCTTTTCCACCATAGGCCTCAAAGCGCTCCAAATGAACACTTGCAGATTCTACAAAAGGAGTGTTTCATAACTGCTCTAGCAAAGGAAAGGTTCAACTCTGTGAGTTGAACACACACATCACAAAGCAGTTTCTGAGAATGCTTCTGTCCAGTTTTTATTGGAAGATATTCCTGCTTCTAACAAAGGCCTGAAAGAGCTCCAAATATCCACTTGCAGATGCTGCAAAAAGACTCTTTCCAAACTGCTCCATGAAAAGGAAGGTTCAACTCTGTGAGTTGAATGCACACATCATAAAGAAGTTTCAAAGAATGCTTCTGTCTAGGTTTTATGTGAAGATATTTCCTTTTCCACCATAGGCCTCAAAGCGCTCCAAATGAACACTTGCAGATTCTACAAAAAGAGTGTTTCAAAACTGCTCTTTCAAAAGAAGTGTTCAACTCTGTGAGTTGGATTCATACTTCACAAAGCAGTTTCACAGAACGCTTCTGTTTAGTTTTTATGGGAAGATATTCCCGTTTCCAACGAAGGCCTGAAAGGGCTCCAAATAACCACTTGCAGATTCTGCAGAAACACAGTTTCAAAACTGCTCTATCAAAAGGAAGGCTTATCTCTCCGAGCTGAATGCACACATCATAAAGAGGTTTCTGAGAATGCTTCTGCCTGGTTTATAAGTGAAGATATTTCCTTTTCCACCATAGGCCTCAAAGCGCTCCAAATGAACACTTGCAGATTCTACAAAAAGAGTGTTTCAAAACAGCTCTTTCAAAGGAAGTGTTCAACTCTGTGAGTTGGATTCATACTACACAAAGCAGTTTCAGAGAACGCTTCTGTTTAGTTTTTATGGGAAGATATTCCCGTTTCCAACGAAGGCCTGAAAGGGCTCCAAATATCCACTTGCAAATTCTGCAAAAATAGAGTTTCAAAACTGCTCTATCAAAAGGAAGGCTTATCTCTCTGAGTTGAATGCAGACATCATAAAGAGGTTTCTGAGAATGCTTCTGCCTGGTTTATATGTGAAGATATTTCCTTTTCCACCATAGGCCTCAAAGCGCTCCAAATGAACACTTGCAGATTCTACAAAAGGAGTGTTTCATAACTGCTCTAGCAAAGGAAAGGTTCAACTCTGTGAGTTGAACACACACATCACAAAGCAGTTTCTGAGAATGCTTCTGTCCAATTTTTATTGGAAGATATTCCCGCTTCTAACAAAGGCCTGAAAGAGCTCCAAATATCCACTTGCAGATGCTGCAAAAAGACTCTTTCCAAACTGCTCCATGAAAAGGAAGGTTCAACTCTGTGAGATGAATGCACACATCATAAAGAAGTTTCAAAGAATGCTTCTGTCTAGGTTTTATGTGAAGATATTTCCTTTTCCACCATAGGCCTCAAAGCGCTCCAAATGAACACTTGCAGATTCTACAAAAAGAGTGTTTCAAAACTGCTCTTTCAAAAGAAGTGTTCAACTCTGTGATTTGGATTCATACTTCACAAAGCAGTTTCACAGAACGCTTCTGTTTAGTATTTATGGGAAGATATTCCCGTTTCCAACGAAGGCCTGAAAGGACTCCAAATATCCACTTGCAGATTCTGCAAAAACACAGTTTCAAAACTGCTCTATCAAAAGGAAGGCTTATCTCTCCGAGCTGAATGCACACATCATAAAGAGGTTTCTGAGAATGCTTCTCCCTGGTTTATAAGTGAAGATATTTCCTTTTCCACTATAGGCCTCAAAGCGCTCCAAATGAACACTTGCAGATTCTACAAAAAGAGTGTTTCAAAACAGCTCTTTCAAAGGAAGTGTTCAACTCTGTGAGTTGGATTCATACTACACAAAGCAGTTTCACAGAACGCTTCTCTTTAGTTTTTATGGGAAGATATTCCCGTTTCCAACGAAGGCCTGAAAGGGCTCCAAATATCCACTTGCAGATTCTGCAAAAATAGAGTTTCAAAACTGCTCTGTTAAAAGGAAGGCTTATCTCTCTGAGTTGAATGCAGACATCATAAAGAGGTTTCTGAGAATGCTTCTGCCTGGTTTATATGTGAAGATATTTCCTTTTCCACCATAGGCCTCAAAGCGCTCCAAATGAACACTTGCAGATTCTACAAAAGGAGTGTTTCATAACTACTCTAGCAAAGGAAAGGTTCAACTCTGTGAGTTGAACACACACATCACAAAGCAGTTTCTGAGAATGCTTCTGTCCAGTTTTTATTGGAAGATATTCCCGCTTCTAACAAAGGCCTGAAAGAGCTCCAAATATCCACTTGCAGATGCTGCAAAAAGACTCTTTCCAAACTGCTCCATGAAAAGGAAGGTTCAACTCTGTGAGTTGAATGCACACATCATAAAGAAGTTTCAAAGAATGCTTCTGTCTAGGTTTTATGTGAAGATATTTCCTTTTCCACCATAGGCCTCAAAGCGCTCCAAATGAACACTTGCAGATTCTACAAAAAGAGTGTTTCAAAACTGCTCTTTCAAAAGAAGTGTTCAACTCTGTGAGTTGGATTCATACTTCACAAAGCAGTTTCACAGAACGCTTCTGTTTAGTATTTATGGGAAGATATTCCCGTTTCCAACGAAGGCCTGAAAGGACTCCAAATATCCACTTGCAGATTCTGCAAAAACACAATTTCAAAACTGCTCTATCAAAAGGAAGGCTTATCTCTCCGAGTTGAATGCACACATCATAAAGAGGTTTCTGAGAATGCTTCTGCCTGGTTTATAAGTGAAGATATTTCCTTTTCCACCATAGGCCTCAAAGCGCTCCAAATGAACACTTGCAGATTCTACAAAAAGAGTGTTTCAAAACAGCTCTTTCAAAGGAAGTGTTCAACTCTGTGAGTTGGATTCATACTACACAAAGCAGTTTCACAGAACGCTTCTGTTTAGTTTTTATGGGAAGATATTCCCGTTTCCAACGAAGGCCTGAAAGGGCTCCAAATATCCACTTGCAAATTCTGCAAAAATAGAGTTTCAAAACTGCTCTGTCAAAAGGAAGGCTTATCTCTCTGAGTTGAATGCAGACATCATAAAGAGGTTTCTGAGAATGCTTCTGCCTGGTTTATATGTGAAGATATTTCCTTTTCCACCATAGGCCTCAAAGCGCTCCAAATGAACACTTGCAGATTCTACAAAAAGAGTGTTTCATAACTGCTCTAGCAAAGGAAAGGTTCAACTCTGTGAGTTGAACACACACATCACAAAGCAGTTTCTGAGAATGCTTCTGTCCAGTTTTTATTGGAAGATATTCCCGCTTCTAACAAAGGCCTGAAAGAGCTCCAAATATCCACTTGTAGATGCTGCAAAAAGACTCTTTCCAAACTGCTCCATGAAAAGGAAGGTTCAACTCTGTGAGTCGAATGCACACATCATAAAAAGTTTCAAAGAATGCTTCTGTCTAGGTTTTATGTGAAGATATTTCCTTTTCCACCATAGGCCTCAAAGCGCTCCAAATGAACACTTGCAGATTCTACAAAAAGAGTGTTTCAAAACTGCTCTTTCAAAAGAAGTGTTCAACTCTGTGAGTTGGATTCATACTTCACAAAGCAGTTTCACAGAACGCTTCTGTTTAGTTTTTATGGGAAGATATTCCCGTTTCCAACGAAGGCCTGAAAGGGCTCCAAATAACCACTTGCAGATTCTGCAGAAACACAGTTTCAAAACTGCTCTATCAAAAGGAAGGCTTATCTCTCCGAGCTGAATGCACACATCATAAAGAGGTTTCTGAGAATGCTTCTCCCTGGTTTATAAGTGAAGATATTTCCTTTTCCACTATAGGCCTCAAAGCGCTCCAAATGAACACTTGCAGATTCTACAAAAAGAGTGTTTCAAAACTGCTCTTTCAAAAGAAGTGTTCAACTCTGTGAGTTGGATTCATACTACACAAAGCAGTTTCACAGAACGCTTCTGTTTAGTTTTTATGGGAAGATATTCCCGTTTCCAACGAAGGCCTGAAAGGGCTCCAAATATCCACTTGCAAATTCTGCAAAAATAGAGTTTCAAAACTGCTCTGTCAAAAGGAAGGCTTATCTCTCTGAGTTGAATGCAGACATCATAAAGAGGTTTCTGAGAATGCTTCTGCCTGGTTTATATGTGAAGATATTTCCTTTTCCACCATAGGCCTCAAAGCGCTCCAAATGAACACTTGCAGATTCTACAAAAAGAGTGTTTCATAACTGCTCTAGCAAAGGAAAGGTTCAACTCTGTGAGTTGAACACACACATCACAAAGCAGTTTCTGAGAATGCTTCTGTCCAGTTTTTATTGGAAGATATTCCCGCTTCTAACAAAGGCCTGAAAGAGCTCCAAATATCCACTTGTAGATGCTGCAAAAAGACTCTTTCCAAACTGCTCCATGAAAAGGAAGGTTCAACTCTGTGAGTTGAATGCACACATCATAAAGAAGTTTCAAAGAATGCTTCTGTCTAGGTTTTATGTGAAGATATTTCCTTTTCCACCATAGGCCTCAAAGCGCTCCAAATGAACACTTGCAGATTCTACAAAAAGAGTGTTTCAAAACTGCTCTTTCAAAAGAAGTGTTCAACTCTGTGAGTTGGA
Organism: Pongo pygmaeus; assembly: GCF_028885625.2. Taxonomy (NCBI): domain Eukaryota; kingdom Metazoa; phylum Chordata; class Mammalia; order Primates; family Hominidae; genus Pongo; species Pongo pygmaeus. Next base: position 26,925,185 of record NC_085930.1, read on the forward strand.
TTCATACTTCACAAAGCAGTTTCACAGAACGCTTCTGTTTAGTTTTTATGGGAAGATATTCCCGTTTCCAACGAAGGCCTGAAAGGGCTCCAAATAACCACTTGCAGATTCTGCAGAAACACAGTTTCAAAACTGCTCTATCAAAAGGAAGGCTTATCTCTCCGAGCTGAATGCACACATCATAAAGAGGTTTCTGAGAATGCTTCTGCCTGGTTTATAAGTGAAGATATTTCCTTTTCCACCATAGGCCTCAAAGCGCTCCAAATGAACACTTGCAGATTCTACAAAAAGAGTGTTTCAAAACAGCTCTTTCAAAGGAAGTGTTCAACTCTGTGAGTTGGATTCATACTACACAAAGCAGTTTCACAGAACGCTTCTGTTTAGTTTTTATGGGAAGATATTCCCGTTTCCAACGAAGGCCTGAAAGGGCTCCAAATATCCACTTGCAAATTCTGCAAAAATAGAGTTTCAAAACTGCTCTATCAAAAGGAAGGCTTATCTCTCTGAGTTGAATGCAGACATCATAAAGAGGTTTCTGAGAATGCTTCTGCCTGGTTTGTATGTGAAGATATTTCCTTTTCCACCATAGGCCTCAAAGCGCTCCAAATGAACACTTGCAGATTCTACAAAAGGAGTGTTTCATAACTGCTCTAGCAAAGGAAAGGTTCAACTCTGTGAGTTGAACACACACATCACAAAGCAGTTTCTGAGAATGCTTCTGTCCAGTTCTTATTGGAAGATATTCCCGCTTCTAACAAAGGCCTGAAAGAGCTCCAAATATCCACTTGCAGATGCTGCAAAAAGACTCTTTCCAAACTGCTCCATGAAAAGGAAGGTTCAACTCTGTGAGATGAATGCACACATCATAAAGAAGTTTCAAAGAATGCTTCTGTCTAGGTTTTATGTGAAGATATTTCCTTTTCCACCATAGGCCTCAAAGCGCTCCAAATGAACACTTGCAGATTCTACAAAAAGAGTGTTTCAAAACTGCTCTTTCAAAAGAAGTGTTCAACTCTGTGAGTTGGATTCATACTTCACAAAGCAGTTTCACAGAACGCTTCTGTTTAGTATTTATGGGAAGATATTCCCGTTTCCAACGAAGGCCTGAAAGGACTCCAAATATCCACTTGCAGATTCTGCAAAAACACAGTTTCAAAACTGCTCTATCAAAAGGAAGGCTTATCTCTCCGAGCTGAATGCACACATCATAAAGAGGTTTCTGAGAATGCTTCTCCCTGGTTTATAAGTGAAGATATTTCCTTTTCCACTATAGGCCTCAAAGCGCTCCAAATGAACACTTGCAGATTCTACAAAAAGAGTGTTTCAAAACAGCTCTTTCAAAGGAAGTGTTCAACTCTGTGAGTTGGATTCATACTACAGAAAGCAGTTTCACAGAACGCTTCTCTTTAGTTTTTATGGGAAGATATTCCCGTTTCCAACGAAGGCCTGAAAGGGCTCCAAATATCCACTTGCAGATTCTGCAAAAATAGAGTTTCAAAACTGCTCTGTTAAAAGGAAGGCTTATCTCTCTGAGTTGAATGCAGACATCATAAAGAGGTTTCTGAGAATGCTTCTGCCTGGTTTATATGTGAAGATATTTCCTTTTCCACCATAGGCCTCAAAGCGCTCCAAATGAACACTTGCAGATTCTACAAAAGGAGTGTTTCATAACTACTCTAGCAAAGGAAAGGTTCAACTCTGTGAGTTGAACACACACATCACAAAGCAGTTTCTGAGAATGCTTCTGTCCAGTTTTTATTGGAAGATATTCCCGCTTCTAACAAAGGCCTGAAAGAGCTCCAAATATCCACTTGCAGATGCTGCAAAAAGACTCTTTCCAAACTGCTCCATGAAAAGGAAGGTTCAACTCTGTGAGTTGAATGCACACATCATAAAGAAGTTTCAAAGAATGCTTCTGTCTAGGTTTTATGTGAAGATATTTCCTTTTCCACCATAGGCCTCAAAGCGCTCCAAATGAACACTTGCAGATTCTACAAAAAGAGTGTTTCAAAACTGCTCTTTCAAAAGAAGTGTTCAACTCTGTGAGTTGGATTCATACTTCACAAAGCAGTTTCACAGAACGCTTCTGTTTAGTATTTATGGGAAGATATTCCCGTTTCCAACGAAGGCCTGAAAGGACTCCAAATATCCACTTGCAGATTCTGCAAAAACACAGTTTCAAAACTGCTCTATCAAAAGGAAGGCTTATCTCTCCGAGTTGAATGCACACATCATAAAGAGGTTTCTGAGAATGCTTCTGCCTGGTTTATAAGTGAAGATATTTCCTTTTCCACCATAGGCCTCAAAGCGCTCCAAATGAACACTTGCAGATTCTACAAAAAGAGTGTTTCAAAACAGCTCTTTCAAAGGAAGAGTTCAACTCTGTGAGTTGGATTCATACTACACAAAGCAGTTTCACAGAACGCTTCTGTTTAGTTTTTATGGGAAGATATTCCCGTTTCCAACGAAGGCCTGAAAGGACTCCAAATATCCACTTGCAGATTCTGCAGAAACACAGTTTCAAAACTGCTCTATCAAAAGGAAGGCTTATCTCTCCGAGTTGAATGCACACATCATAAAGAGGTTTCTGAGAATGCTTCTGCCTGGTTTATAAGTGAAGATATTTCCTTTTCCACCATAGGCCTCAAAGCGCTCCAAATGAACACTTGCAGATTCTACAAAAAGAGTGTTTCAAAACAGCTCTTTCAAAGGAAGTGTTCAACTCTGTGAGTTGGATTCATACTACACAAAGCAGTTTCACAGAACGCTTCTGTTTAGTTTTTATGGGAAGATATTCCCGTTTCCAACGAAGGCCTGAAAGGGCTCCAAATATCCACTTGCAAATTCTGCAAAAATAGAGTTTCAAAACTGCTCTGTCAAAAGGAAGGCTTATCTCTCTGAGTTGAATGCAGACATCATAAAGAGGTTTCTGAGAATGCTTCTGCCTGGTTTATATGTGAAGATATTTCCTTTTCCACCATAGGCCTCAAGGCGCTCCAAATGAACACTTGCAGATTCTACAAAAAGAGTGTTTCATAACTGCTCTAGCAAAGGAAAGGTTCAACTCTGTGAGTTGAACACACACATCACAAAGCAGTTTCTGAGAATGCTTCTGTCCAGTTTTTATTGGAAGATATTCCCGCTTCTAACAAAGGCCTGAAAGAGCTCCAAATATCCACTTGTAGATGCTGCAAAAAGACTCTTTCCAAACTGCTCCATGAAAAGGAAGGTTCAACTCTGTGAGTTGAATGCACACATCATAAAGAAGTTTCAAAGAATGCTTCTGTCTAGGTTTTATGTGAAGATATTTCCTTTTCCACCATAGGCCTCAAAGCGCTCCAAATGAACACTTGCAGATTCTACAAAAAGAGTGTTTCAAAACTGCTCTTTCAAAGGAAGTGTTCAACTCTGTGAGTTGGATTCATACTACACAAAGCAGTTTCACAGAACGCTTCTCTTTAGTTTTTATGGGAAGATATTCCCGTTTCCAACGAAGGCCTGAAAGGGCTCCAAATAACCACTTGCAGATTCTGCAGAAACACAGTTTCAAAACTGCTCTATCAAAAGGAAGGCTTATCTCTCCGAGCTGAATGCACACATCATAAAGAGGTTTCTGAGAATGCTTCTGCCTGGTTTATAAGTGAAGATATTTCCTTTTCCACCATAGGCCTCAAAGCGCTCCAAATGAACACTTGCAGATTCTACAAAAAGAGTGTTTCAAAACAGCTCTTTCAAAGGAAGTGTTCAACTCTGTGAGTTGGATTCATACTACACAAAGCAGTTTCACAGAACGCTTCTGTTTAGTTTTTATGGGAAGATATTCCCGTTTCCAACGAAGGCCTGAAAGGGCTCCAAATATCCACTTGCAAATTCTGCAAAAATAGAGTTTCAAAACTGCTCTATCAAAAGGAAGGCTTATCTCTCTGAGTTGAATGCAGACATCATAAAGAGGTTTCTGAGAATGCTTCTGCCTGGTTTATATGTGAAGATATTTCCTTTTCCACCATAGGCCTCAAAGCGCTCCAAATGAACACTTGCAGATTCTACAAAAGGAGTGTTTCATAACTGCTCTAGCAAAGGAAAGGTTCAACTCTGTGAGTTGAACACACACATCACAAAGCAGTTTCTGAGAATGCTTCTGTCCAATTTTTATTGGAAGATATTCCCGCTTCTAACAAAGGCCTGAAAGAGCTCCAAATATCCACTTGCAGATGCTGCAAAAAGACTCTTTCCAAACTGCTCCATGAAAAGGAAGGTTCAACTCTGTGAGATGAATGCACACATCATAAAGAAGTTTCAAAGAATGCTTCTGTCTAGGTTTTATGTGAAGATATTTCCTTTTCCACCATAGGCCTCAAAGCGCTCCAAATGAACACTTGCAGATTCTACAAAAAGAGTGTTTCAAAACTGCTCTTTCAAAAGAAGTGTTCAACTCTGTGAGTTGGATTCATACTTCACAAAGCAGTTTCACAGAACGCTTCTGTTTAGCTTTTATGGGAAGATATTCCCGTTTCCAACGAAGGCCTGAAAGGACTCCAAATATCCACTTGCAGATTCTGCAAAAACACAGTTTCAAAACTGCTCTATCAAAAGGAAGGCTTATCTCTCCGAGCTGAATGCACACATCATAAAGAGGTTTCTGAGAATGCTTCTCCCTGGTTTATAAGTGAAGATATTTCCTTTTCCACTATAGGCCTCAAAGCGCTCCAAATGAACACTTGCAGATTCTACAAAAAGAGTGTTTCAAAACAGCTCTTTCAAAGGAAGTGTTCAACTCTGTGAGTTGGATTCATACTACACAAAGCAGTTTCACAGAACGCTTCTCTTTAGTTTTTATGGGAAGATATTCCCGTTTCCAACGAAGGCCTGAAAGGGCTCCAAATATCCACTTGCAGATTCTGCAAAAATAGAGTTTCAAAACTGCTCTGTTAAAAGGAAGGCTTATCTCTCTGAGTTGAATGCAGACATCATAAAGAGGTTTCTGAGAATGCTTCTGCCTGGTTTATATGTGAAGATATTTCCTTTTCCACCATAGGCCTCAAAGCGCTCCAAATGAACACTTGCAGATTCTACAAAAGGAGTGTTTCATAACTACTCTAGCAAAGGAAAGGTTCAACTCTGTGAGTTGAACACACACATCACAAAGCAGTTTCTGAGAATGCTTCTGTCCAGTTTTTATTGGAAGATATTCCCGCTTCTAACAAAGGCCTGAAAGAGCTCCAAATATCCACTTGCAGATGCTGCAAAAAGACTCTTTCCAAACTGCTCCATGAAAAGGAAGGTTCAACTCTGTGAGTTGAATGCACACATCATAAAGAAGTTTCAAAGAATGCTTCTGTCTAGGTTTTATGTGAAGATATTTCCTTTTCCACCATAGGCCTCAAAGCGCTCCAAATGAACACTTGCAGATTCTACAAAAAGAGTGTTTCAAAACTGCTCTTTCAAAAGAAGTGTTCAACTCTGTGAGTTGGATTCATACTTCACAAAGCAGTTTCACAGAACGCTTCTGTTTAGTATTTATGGGAAGATATTCCCGTTTCCAACGAAGGCCTGAAAGGACTCCAAATATCCACTTGCAGATTCTGCAAAAACACAGTTTCAAAACTGCTCTATCAAAAGGAAGGCTTATCTCTCCGAGTTGAATGCACACATCATAAAGAGGTTTCTGAGAATGCTTCTGCCTGGTTTATAAGTGAAGATATTTCCTTTTCCACCATAGGCCTCAAAGCGCTCCAAATGAACACTTGCAGATTCTACAAAAAGAGTGTTTCAAAACAGCTCTTTCAAAGGAAGTGTTCAACTCTGTGAGTTGGATTCATACTACACAAAGCAGTTTCACAGAACGCTTCTGTTTAGTTTTTATGGGAAGATATTCCCGTTTCCAACGAAGGCCTGAAAGGACTCCAAATATCCACTTGCAGATTCTGCAGAAACACAGTTTCAAAACTGCTCTATCAAAAGGAAGGCTTATCTCTCCGAGTTGAATGCACACATCATAAAGAGGTTTCTGAGAATGCTTCTGCCTGGTTTATAAGTGAAGATATTTCCTTTTCCACCATAGGCCTCAAAGCGCTCCAAATGAACACTTGCAGATTCTACAAAAAGAGTGTTTCAAAACAGCTCTTTCAAAGGAAATGTTCAACTCTGTGAGTTGGATTCATACTACACAAAGCAGTTTCACAGAACGCTTCTGTTTAGTTTTTATGGGAAGATATTCCCGTTTCCAACGAAGGCCTGAAAGGGCTCCAAATATCCACTTGCAAATTCTGCAAAAATAGAGTTTCAAAACTGCTCTGTCAAAAGGAAGGCTTATCTCTCTGAGTTGAATGCAGACATCATAAAGAGGTTTCTGAGAATGCTTCTGCCTGGTTTATATGTGAAGATATTTCCTTTTCCACCATAGGCCTCAAGGCGCTCCAAATGAACACTTGCAGATTCTACAAAAAGAGTGTTTCATAACTGCTCTAGCAAAGGAAAGGTTCAACTCTGTGAGTTGAACACACACATCACAAAGCAGTTTCTGAGAATGCTTCTGTCCAGTTTTTATTGGAAGATATTCCCGCTTCTAACAAAGGCCTGAAAGAGCTCCAAATATCCACTTGTAGATGCTGCAAAAAGACTCTTTCCAAACTGCTCCATGAAAAGGAAGGTTCAACTCTGTGAGTTGAATGCACACATCATAAAGAAGTTTCAAAGAATGCTTCTGTCTAGGTTTTATGTGAAGATATTTCCTTTTCCACCATAGGCCTCAAAGCGCTCCAAATGAACACTTGCAGATTCTACAAAAAGAGTGTTTCAAAACTGCTCTTTCAAAGGAAGTGTTCAACTCTGTGAGTTGGATTCATACTACACAAAGCAGTTTCACAGAACGCTTCTCTTTAGTTTTTATGGGAAGATATTCCTGTTTCCAACGAAGGCCTGAAAGGGCTCCAAATATCCACTTGCAGATTCTGCAAAAATAGAGTTTCAAAACTGCTCTGTTAAAAGGAAGGCTTATCTCTCTGAGTTGAATGCAGACATCATAAAGAGGTTTCTGAGAATGCTTCTGCCTGGTTTATATGTGAAGATATTTCCTTTTCCACCATAGGCCTCAAAGCGCTCCAAATGAACACTTGCAGATTCTACAAAAGGAGTGTTTCATAACTGCTCTAGCAAAGGAAAGGTTCAACTCTGTGAGTTGAACACACACATCACAAAGCAGTTTCTGAGAATGCTTCTGTCCAGTTTTTATTGGAAGATATTCCCGCTTCTAACAAAGGCCTGAAAGAGCTCCAAATATCCACTTGCAGATGCTGCAAAAAGACTCTTTCCAAACTGCTCCATGAAAAGGAAGGTTCAACTCTGTGAGTTGAATGCACACATCATAAAGAAGTTTCAAAGAATGCTTCTGTCTAGGTTTTATGTGAAGATATTTCCTTTTCCACCATAGGCCTCAAAGCGCTCCAAATGAACACTTGCAGATTCTACAAAAAGAGTGTTTCAAAACTGCTCTTTCAAAAGAAGTGTTCAACTCTGTGAGTTGGATTCATACTTCACAAAGCAGTTTCACAGAACGCTTCTGTTTAGTATTTATGGGAAGATATTCCCGTTTCCAACGAAGGCCTGAAAGGACTCCAAATATCCACTTGCAGATTCTGCAAAAACACAGTTTCAAAACTGCTCTATCAAAAGGAAGGCTTATCTCTCCGAGTTGAATGCACACATCATAAAGAGGTTTCTGAGAATGCTTCTGCCTGGTTTATAAGTGAAGATATTTCCTTTTCCACCATAGGCCTCAAAGCGCTCCAAATGAACACTTGCAGATTCTACAAAAAGAGTGTTTCAAAACAGCTCTTTCAAAGGAAGTGTTCAACTCTGTGAGTTGGATTCATACTACACAAAGCAGTTTCACAGAACGCTTCTGTTTAGTTTTTATGGGAAGATATTCCCGTTTCCAACGTAGGCCTGAAAGGGCTCCAAATATCCACTTGCAAATTCTGCAAAAATAGAGTTTCAAAACTGCTCTGTCAAAACGAAGGCTTATCTCTCTGAGTTGAATGCAGACATCATAAAGAGGTTTCTGAGAATGCTTCTGCCTGGTTTATATGTGAAGATATTTCCTTTTCCACCATAGGCCTCAAAGCGCTCCAAATGAACACTTGCAGATTCTACAAAAAGAGTGTTTCATAACTGCTCTAGCAAAGGAAAGGTTCAACTCTGTGAGTTGAACACACACATCACAAAGCAGTTTCTGAGAATGCTTCTGTCCAGTTTTTATTGGAAGATATTCCCGCTTCTAACAAAGGCCTGAAAGAGCTCCAAATATCCACTTGCAGATGCTGCAAAAAGACTCTTTCCAAACTGCTCCATGAAAAGGAAGGTTCAACTCTGTGAGTTGAATGCACACATCATAAAGAAGTTTCAAAGAATGCTTCTGTCTAGATTTTATGTGAAGATATTTCCTTTTCCACCATAGGCCTCAAAGCGCTCCAAATGAACACTTGCAGATTCTACAAAAAGAGTGTTTCAAAACTGCTCTTTCAAAAGAAGTGTTCAACTCTGTGAGTTGGATTCATACTTCACAAAGCAGTTTCACAGAACGCTTCTGTTTAGCTTTTATGGGAAGATATTCCCGTTTCCAACGAAGGCCTGAAAGGGCTCCAAATAACCACTTGCAGATTCTGCAGAAACACAGTTTCAAAACTGCTCTATCAAAAGGAAGGCTTATCTCTCCGAGCTGAATGCACACATCATAAAGAGGTTTCTGAGAATGCTTCTCCCTGGTTTATAAGTGAAGATATTTCCTTTTCCACTATAGGCCTCAAAGCGCTCCAAATGAACACTTGCAGATTCTACAAAAAGAGTGTTTCAAAACAGCTCTTTCAAAGGAAGTGTTCAACTCTGTGAGTTGGATTCATACTACACAAAGCAGTTTCACAGAACGCTTCTCTTTAGTTTTTATGGGAAGATATTCCCGTTTCCAACGAAGGCCTGAAAGGGCTCCAAATATCCACTTGCAGATTCTGCAAAAATAGAGTTTCAAAACTGCTCTGTTAAAAGGAAGGCTTATCTCTCTGAGTTGAATGCAGACATCATAAAGAGGTTTCTGAGAATGCTTCTGCCTGGTTTATATGTGAAGATATTTCCTTTTCCACCATAGGCCTCAAAGCGCTCCAAATGAACACTTGCAGATTCTACAAAAGGAGTGTTTCATAACTGCTCTAGCAAAGGAAAGGTTCAACTCTGTGAGTTGAACACACACATCACAAAGCAGTTTCTGAGAATGCTTCTGTCCAGTTTTTATTGGAAGATATTCCTGCTTCTAACAAAGGCCTGAAAGAGCTCCAAATATCCACTTGCAGATGCTGCAAAAAGACTCTTTCCAAACTGCTCCATGAAAAGGAAGGTTCAACTCTGTGAGTTGAATGCACACATCATAAAGAAGTTTCAAAGAATGCTTCTGTCTAGGTTTTATGTGAAGATATTTCCTTTTCCACCATAGGCCTCAAAGCGCTCCAAATGAACACTTGCAGATTCTACAAAAAGAGTGTTTCAAAACTGCTCTTTCAATAGAAGTGTTCAACTCTGTGAGTTGGATTCATACTTCACAAAGCAGTTTCACAGAACGCTTCTGTTTAGTATTTATGGGAAGATATTCCCGTTTCCAACGAAGGCCTGAAAGGACTCCAAATATCCACTTGCAGATTCTGCAAAAACACAGTTTCAAAACTGCTCTATCAAAAGGAAGGCTTATCTCTCCGAGTTGAATGCACACATCATAAAGAGGTTTCTGAGAATGCTTCTGCCTGGTTTATAAGTGAAGATATTTCCTTTTCCACCATAGGCCTCAAAGCGCTCCAAATGAACACTTGCAGATTCTACAAAAAGAGTGTTTCAAAACAGCTCTTTCAAAGGAAGTGTTCAACTCTGTGAGTTGGATTCATACTACACAAAGCAGTTTCACAGAACGCTTCTGTTTAGTTTTTATGGGAAGATATTCCCGTTTCCAACGAAGGCCTGAAAGGGCTCCAAATATCCACTTGCAAATTCTGCAAAAATAGAGTTTCAAAACTGCTCTGTCAAAAGGAAGGCTTATCTCTCTGAGTTGAATGCAGACATCATAAAGAGGTTTCTGAGAATGCTTCTGCCTGGTTTATATGTGAAGATATTTCCTTTTCCACCATAGGCCTCAAAGCGCTCCAAATGAACACTTGCAGATTCTACAAAAAGAGTGTTTCATAACTGCTCTAGCAAAGGAAAGGTTCAACTCTGTGAGTTGAACACACACATCACAAAGCAGTTTCTGAGAATGCTTCTGTCCAGTTTTTATTGGAAGATATTCCCGCTTCTAACAAAGGCCTGAAAGAGCTCCAAATATCCACTTGTAGATGCTGCAAAAAGACTCTTTCCAAACTGCTCCATGAAAAGGAAGGTTCAACTCTGTGAGTTGAATGCACACATCATAAAGAAGTTTCAAAGAATGCTTCTGTCTAGGTTTTATGTGAAGATATTTCCTTTTCCACCATAGGCCTCAAAGCGCTCCAAATGAACACTTGCAGATTCTACAAAAAGAGTGTTTCAAAACTGCTCTTTCAAAAGAAGTGTTCAACTCTGTGAGGTGGATTCATACTTCACAAAGCAGTTTCACAGAACGCTTCTGTTTAGTTTTTATGGGAAGATATTCCCGTTTCCAACGAAGGCCTGAAAGGGCTCCAAATAACCACTTGCAGATTCTGCAGAAACACAGTTTCAAAACTGCTCTATCAAAAGGAAGGCTTATCTCTCCGAGTTGAATGCACACATCATAAAGAGGTTTCTGAGAATGCTTCTCCCTGGTTTATAAGTGAAGATATTTACTTTTCCACTATAGGCCTCAAAGCGCTCCAAATGAACACTTGCAGATTCTACAAAAAGAGTGTTTCAAAACAGCTCTTTCAAAGGAAGTGTTCAACTCTGTGAGTTGGATTCATACTACACAAAGCAGTTTCACAGAACGCTTCTGTTTAGTTTTTATGGGAAGATATTCCCGTTTCCAACGAAGGCCTGAAAGGGCTCCAAATATCCACTTGCAAATTCTGCAAAAATAGAGTTTCAAAACTGCTCTGTCAAAAGGAAGGCTTATCTCTCTGAGTTGAATGCAGACATCATAAAGAGGTTTCTGAGAATGCTTCTGCCTGGTTTATATGTGAAGATATTTCCTTTTCCACCATAGGCCTCAAAGCGCTCCAAATGAACACTTGCAGATTCTACAAAAGGAGTGTTTCATAACTGCTCTAGCAAAGGAAAGGTTCAACTCTGTGAGTTGAACACACACATCACAAAGCAGTTTCTGAGAATGCTTCTGTCCAGTTTTTATTGGAAGATATTCCCGCTTCTAACAAAGGCCTGAAAGAGCTCCAAATATCCACTTGCAGATGCTGCAAAAAGACTCTTTCCAAACTGCTCCATGAAAAGGAAGGTTCAACTCTGTGAGTTGAATGCACACATCATAAAGAAGTTTCAAAGAATGCTTCTGTCTAGGTTTTATGTGAAGATATTTCCTTTTCCACCATAGGCCTCAAAGCGCTCCAAATGAACACTTGCAGATTCTACAAAAAGAGTGTTTCAAAACTGCTCTTTCAAAAGAAGTGTTCAACTCTGTGAGTTGGATTCATGCTTCACAAAGCAGTTTCACAGAACGCTTCTGTTTAGCTTTTATGGGAAGATATTCCCGTTTCCAACGAAGGCCTGAAAGGGCTCCAAATAACCACTTGCAGATTCTGCAGAAACACAGTTTCAAAACTGCTCTATCAAAAGGAAGGCTTATCTCTCCGAGCTGAATGCACACATCATAAAGAGGTTTCTGAGAATGCTTCTCCCTGGTTTATAAGTGAAGATATTTCCTTTTCCACTATAGGCCTCAAAGCGCTCCAAATGAACACTTGCAGATTCTACAAAAAGAGTGTTCCAAAACAGCTCTTTCAAAGGAAGTGTTCAACTCTGTGAGTTGGATTCATACTACACAAAGCAGTTTCACAGAACGCTTCTCTTTAATTTTTATGGGAAGATATTCCCGTTTCCAACGAAGGCCTGAAAGGGCTCCAAATATCCACTTGCAGATTCTGCAAAAATAGAGTTTCAAAACTGCTCTGTTAAAAGGAAGGCTTATCTCTCTGAGTTGAATGCAGACATCATAAAGAGGTTTCTGAGAATGCTTCTGCCTGGTTTATATGTGAAGATATTTCCTTTTCCACCATAGGCCTCAAAGCGCTCCAAATGAACACTTGCAGATTCTACAAAAGGAGTGTTTCATAACTGCTCTAGCAAAGGAAAGGTTCAACTCTGTGAGTTGAACACACACATCACAAAGCAGTTTCTGAGAATGCTTCTGTCCAGTTTTTATTGGAAGATATTCCCGCTTCTAACAAAGGCCTGAAAGAGCTCCAAATATCCACTTGCAGATGCTGCAAAAAGACTCTTTCCAAACTGCTCCATGAAAAGGAAGGTTCAACTCTGTGAGTTGAATGCACACATCATAAAGAAGTTTCAAAGAATGCTTCTGTCTAGGTTTTATGTGAAGATATTTCCTTTTCCACCATAGGCCTCAAAGCGCTCCAAATGAACACTTGCAGATTCTACAAAAAGAGTGTTTCAAAACTGCTCTTTCAAAAGAAGTGTTCAACTCTGTGAGTTGGATTCATACTTCACAAAGCAGTTTCACAGAACGCTTCTGTTTAGTATTTATGGGAAGATATTCCCGTTTCCAACGAAGGCCTGAAAGGACTCCAAATATCCACTTGCAGATTCTGCAAAAACACAGTTTCAAAACTGCTCTATCAAAAGGAAGGCTTATCTCTCCGAGTTGAATGCACACATCATAAAGAGGTTTCTGAGAATGCTTCTGCCTGGTTTATAAGTGAAGATATTTCCTTTTCCACCATAGGCCTCAAAGCGCTCCAAATGAACACTTGCAGATTCTACAAAAAGAGTGTTTCAAAACAGCTCTTTCAAAGGAAGTGTTCAACTCTGTGAGTTGGATTCATACTACACAAAGCAGTTTCACAGAACGCTTCTGTTTAGTTTTTATGGGAAGATATTCCCGTTTCCAACGAAGGCCTGAAAGGGCTCCAAATATCCACTTGCAAATTCTGCAAAAATAGAGTTTCAAAACTGCTCTGTCAAAAGGAAGGCTTATCTCTCTGAGTTGAATGCAGACATCATAAAGAGGTTTCTGAGAATGCTTCTGCCTGGTTTATATGTGAAGATATTTCCTTTTCCACCATAGGCCTCAAAGCGCTCCAAATGAACACTTGCAGATTCTACAAAAGGAGTGTTTCATAACTGCTCTAGCAAAGGAAAGGTTCAACTCTGTGAGTTGAACACACACATCACAAAGCAGTTTCTGAGAATGCTTCTGTCCAGTTTTTATTGGAAGATATTCCCGCTTCTAACAAAGGCCTGAAAGAGCTCCAAATATCCACTTGCAGATGCTGCAAAAAGACTCTTTCCAAACTGCTCCATGAAAAGGAAGGTTCAACTCTGTGAGATGAATGCACACATCATAAAGAAGTTTCAAAGAATGCTTCTGTCTAGGTTTTATGTGAAGATATTTCCTTTTCCACCATAGGCCTCAAAGCGCTCCAAATGAACACTTGCAGATTCTACAAAAAGAGTGTTTCAAAACTGCTCTTTCAAAAGAAGTGTTCAACTCTGTGAGTTGGATTCATACTTCACAAAGCAGTTTCACAGAACGCTTCTGTTTAGTATTTATGGGAAGATATTCCCGTTTCCAACGAAGGCCTGAAAGGACTCCAAATATCCACTTGCAGATTCTGCAAAAACACAGTTTCAAAACTGCTCTATCAAAAGGAAGGCTTATCTCTCCGAGCTGAATGCACACATCATAAAGAGGTTTCTGAGAATGCTTCTCCCTGGTTTATAAGTGAAGATATTTCCTTTTCCACTATAGGCCTCAAAGCGCTCCAAATGAACACTTGCAGATTCTACAAAAAGAGTGTTTCAAAACAGCTCTTTCAAAGGAAGTGTTCAACTCTGTGAGTTGGATTCATACTACACAAAGCAGTTTCACAGAACGCTTCTCTTTAGTTTTTATGGGAAGATATTCCCGTTTCCAACGAAGGCCTGAAAGGGCTCCAAATATCCACTTGCAGATTCTGCAAAAATAGAGTTTCAAAACTGCTCTGTTAGAAGGAAGGCTTATCTCTCTGAGTTGAATGCAGACATCATAAAGAGGTTTCTGAGAATGCTTCTGCCTGGTTTATATGTGAAGATATTTCCTTTTCCACCATAGGCCTCAAAGCGCTCGAAATGAACACTTGCAGATTCTACAAAAGGAGTGTTTCATAACTACTCTAGCAAAGGAAAGGTTCAACTCTGTGAGTTGAACACACACATCACAAAGCAGTTTCTGAGAATGCTTCTGTCCAGTTTTTATTGGAAGATATTCCCGCTTCTAACAAAGGACTGAAAGAGCTCCAAATATCCACTTGCAGATGCTGCAAAAAGACTCTTTCCAAACTGCTCCATGAAAAGGAAGGTTCAACTCTGTGAGTTGAATGCACACATCATAAAGAAGTTTCAAAGAATGCTTCTGTCTAGGTTTTATGTGAAGATATTTCCTTTTCCACCATAGGCCTCAAAGCGCTCCAAATGAACACTTGCAGATTCTACAAAAAGAGTGTTTCAAAACTGCTCTTTCAAAAGAAGTGTTCAACTCTGTGAGTTGGATTCATACTTCACAAAGCAGTTTCACAGAACGCTTCTGTTTAGTATTTATGGGAAGATATTCCCGTTTCCAACGAAGGCCTGAAAGGACTCCAAATATCCACTTGCAGATTCTGCAAAAACACAGTTTCAAAACTGCTCTATCAAAAGGAAGGCTTATCTCTCCGAGTTGAATGCACACATCATAAAGAGGTTTCTGAGAATGCTTCTGCCTGGTTTATAAGTGAAGATATTTCCTTTTCCACCATAGGCCTCAAAGCGCTCCAAATGAACACTTGCAGATTCTACAAAAAGAGTGTTTCAAAACAGCTCTTTCAAAGGAAGTGTTCAACTCTGTGAGTTGGATTCATACTACACAAAGCAGTTTCACAGAACGCTTCTGTTTAGTTTTTATGGGAAGATATTCCCGTTTCCAACGAAGGCCTGAAAGGGCTCCAAATATCCACTTGCAAATTCTGCAAGAATAGAGTTTCAAAACTGCTCTGTCAAAAGGAAGGCTTATCTCTCTGAGTTGAATGCAGACATCATAAAGAGGTTTCTGAGAATGCTTCTGCCTGGTTTATATGTGAAGATATTTCCTTTTCCACCATAGGCCTCAAAGCGCTCCAAATGAACACTTGCAGATTCTACAAAAAGAGTGTTTCATAACTGCTTTAGCAAAGGAAAGGTTCAACACTGTGAGTTGAACACACACATCACAAAGCAGTTTCTGAGAATGCTTCTGTCCAGTTTTTATTGGAAGATATTCCCGCTTCTAACAAAGGCCTGAAAGAGCTCCAAATATCCACTTGTAGATGCTGCAAAAAGACTCTTTCCAAACTGCTCCATGAAAAGGAAGGTTCAACTCTGTGAGTTGAATGCACACATCTTAAAAAGTTTCAAAGAATGCTTCTGTCTAGGTTTTATGTGAAGATATTTCCTTTTCCACCATAGGCCTCAAAGCGCTCCAAATGAACACTTGCAGATTCTACAAAAAGAGTGTTTCAAAACTGCTCTTTCAAAAGAAGTGTTCAACTCTGTGAGTTGGATTCATACTTCACAAAGCAGTTTCACAGAACGCTTCTGTTTAGTTTTTATGGGAAGATATTCCCGTTTCCAACGAAGGCCTGAAAGGGCTCCAAATAACCACTTGCAGATTCTGCAGAAACACAGTTTCAAAACTGCTCTATCAAAAGGAAGGCTTATCTCTCCGAGCTGAATGCACACATCATAAAGAGGTTTCTGAGAATGCTTCTCCCTGGTTTATAAGTGAAGATATTTCCTTTTCCACTATAGGCCTCAAAGCGCTCCAAATGAACACTTGCAGATTCTACAAAAAGAGTGTTTCAAAACTGCTCTTTCAAAAGAAGTGTTCAACTCTGCGAGTTGGATTCATACTACACAAAGCAGTTTCACAGAACGCTTCTCTTTATTATTTATGGGAAGATATTCCCGTTTCCAACGAAGGCCTGAAAGGACTCCAAATATCCACTTGCAGATTCTGCAGAAACACAGTTTCAAAACTGCTCTATCAAAAGGAAGGCTTATCTCTCCTAGTTGAATGCACACATCATAAAGAGGTTTCTGAGAATGCTTCTGCCTGGTTTATAAGTGAAGATATTTCCTTTTCCACCATAGGCCTCAAAGCGCTCCAAATGAACACTTGCAGATTCTACAAAAAGAGTGTTTCAAAACAGCTCTTTCAAAGGAAGTGTTCAACTCTGTGAGTTGGATTCATACTACACAAAGCAGTTTCACAGAACGCTTCTGTTTAGTTTTTATGGGAAGATATTCCCGTTTCCAACGAAGGCCTGAAAGGGCTCCAAATATCCACTTGCAAATTCTGCAAAAATAGAGTTTCAAAACTGCTCTGTCAAAAGGAAGGCTTATCTCTCTGAGTTGAATGCAGACATCATAAAGAGGTTTCTGAGAATGCTTCTGCCTGGTTTATATGTGAAGATATTTCCTTTTCCACCATAGGCCTCAAAGCGCTCCAAATGAACACTTGCAGATTCTACAAAAGGAGTGTTTCATAACTGCTCTAGCAAAGGAAAGGTTCAACTCTGTGAGTTGAACACACACATCACAAAGCAGTTTCTGAGAATGCTTCTGTCCAGTTTTTATTGGAAGATATTCCCGCTTCTAACAAAGGCCTGAAAGAGCTCCAAATATCCACTTGCAGATGCTGCAAAAAGACTCTTTCCAAACTGCTCCATGAAAAGGAAGGTTCAACTCTGTGAGTTGAATGCACACATCATAAAGAAGTTTCAAAGAATGCTTCTGTCTAGGTTTTATGTGAAGATATTTCCTTTTCCACCATAGGCCTCAAAGCGCTCCAAATGAACACTTGCAGATTCTACAAAAAGAGTGTTTCAAAACTGCTCTTTCAAAAGAAGTGTTCAACTCTGTGAGTTGGATTCATACTTCACAAAGCAGTTTCACAGAACGCTTCTGTTTAGCTTTTATGGGAAGATATTCCCGTTTCCAACGAAGGCCTGAAAGGGCTCCAAATAACCACTTGCAGATTCTGCAGAAACACAGTTTCAAAACTGCTCTATCAAAAGGAAGGCTTATCTCTCCGAGCTGAATGCACACATCATAAAGAGGTTTCTGAGAATGCTTCTCCCTGGTTTATAAGTGAAGATATTTCCTTTTCCACTATAGGCCTCAAAGCGCTCCAAATGAACACTTGCAGATTCTACAAAAAGAGTGTTTCAAAACAGCTCTTTCAAAGGAAGTGTTCAACTCTGTGAGTTGGATTCATACTACACAAAGCAGTTTCACAGAACGCTTCTCTTTAGTTTTTATGGGAAGATATTCCCGTTTCCAACGAAGGCCTGAAAGGGCTCCAAATATCCACTTGCAGATTCTGCAAAAATAGAGTTTCAAAACTGCTCTGTTAAAAGGAAGGCTTATCTCTCTGAGTTGAATGCAGACATCATAAAGAGGTTTCTGAGAATGCTTCTGCCTGGTTTATATGTGAAGATATTTCCTTTTCCACCATAGGCCTCAAAGCGCTCCAAATGAACACTTGCAGATTCTACAAAAAGAGTGTTTCATAACTGCTCTAGCAAAGGAAAGGTTCAACTCTGTGAGTTGAACACACACATCACAAAGCAGTTTCTGAGAATGCTTCTGTCCAGTTTTTATTGGAAGATATTCCCGCTTCTAACAAAGGCCTGAAAGAGCTCCAAATATCCACTTGTAGATGCTGCAAAAAGACTCTTTCCAAACTGCTCCATGAAAAGGAAGGTTCAACTCTGAGAGTTGAATGCACACATCATAAAGAAGTTTCAAAGAATGCTTCTGTCTAGGTTTTATGTGAAGATATTTCCTTTTCCACCATAGGCCTCAAAGCGCTCCAAATGAACACTTGCAGATTCTACAAAAAGAGTGTTTCAAAACTGCTCTTTCAAAAGAAGTGTTCAACTCTGTGAGTTGGATTCATACTTCACAAAGCAGTTTCACAGAACGCTTCTGTTTAGTTTTTATGGGAAGATATTCCCGTTTCCAACGAAGGCCTGAAAGGGCTCCAAATAACCACTTGCAGATTCTGCAGAAACACAGTTTCAAAACTGCTCTATCAAAAGGAAGGCTTATCTCTCCGAGCTGAATGCACACATCATAAAGAGGTTTCTGAGAATGCTTCTGCCTGGTTTATAAGTGAAGATATTTCCTTTTCCACCATAGGCCTCAAAGCGCTCCAAATGAACACTTGCAGATTCTATAAAAAGAGTGTTTCAAAACAGCTCTTTCAAAGGAAGTGTTCAACTCTGTGAGTTGGATTCATACTACACAAAGCAGTTTCACAGAACGCTTCTGTTTAGTTTTTATGGGAAGATATTCCCGTTTCCAACGAAGGCCTGAAAGGGCTCCAAATATCCACTTGCAAATTCTGCAAAAATAGAGTTTCAAAACTGCTCTATCAAAAGGAAGGCTTATCTCTCTGAGTTGAATGCAGACATCATAAAGAGGTTTCTGAGAATGCTTCTGCCTGGTTTATATGTGAAGATATTTCCTTTTCCACCATAGGCCTCAAAGCGCTCCAAATGAACACTTGCAGATTCTACAAAAGGAGTGTTTCATAACTGCTCTAGCAAAGGAAAGGTTCAACTCTGTGAGTTGAACACACACATCACAAAGCAGTTTCTGAGAATGCTTCTGTCCAATTTTTATTCGAAGATATTCCCGCTTCTAACAAAGGCCTGAAAGAGCTCCAAATATCCACTTGCAGATGCTGCAAAAAGACTCTTTCCAAACTGCTCCATGAAAACGAAGGTTCAACTCTGTGAGATGAATGCACACATCATAAAGAAGTTTCAAAGAATGCTTCTGTCTAGGCTTTATGTGAAGATATTTCCTTTTCCACCATAGGCCTCAAAGCGCTCCAAATGAACACTTGCAGATTCTACAAAAAGAGTGTTTCAAAACTGCTCTTTCAAAAGAAGTGTTCAACTCTGTGAGTTGGATTCATACTTCACAAAGCAGTTTCACAGAACGCTTCTGTTTAGTATTTATGGGAAGATATTCCCGTTTCCAACGAAGGCCTGAAAGGACTCCAAATATCCACTTGCAGATTCTGCAAAAACACAGTTTCAAAACTGCTCTATCAAAAGGAAGGCTTATCTCTCCGAGCTGAATGCACACATCATAAAGAGGTTTCTGAGAATGCTTCTCCCTGGTTTATAAGTGAAGATATTTCCTTTTCCACTATAGGCCTCAAAGCGCTCCAAATGAACACTTGCAGATTCTACAAAAAGAGTGTTTCAAAACAGCTCTTTCAAAGGAAGTGTTCAACTCTGTGAGTTGGATTCATACTACACAAAGCAGTTTCACAGAACGCTTCTCTTTAGTTTTTATGGGAAGATATTCCCGTTTCCAACGAAGGCCTGAAAGGGCTCCAAATATCCACTTGCAGATTCTGCAAAAATAGAGTTTCAAAACTGCTCTGTTAAAAGGAAGGCTTATCTCTCTGAGTTGAATGCAGACATCATAAAGAGGTTTCTGAGAATGCTTCTGCCTGGTTTATATGTGAAGATATTTCCTTTTCCACCATAGGCCTCAAAGCGCTCCAAATGAACACTTGCAGATTCTACAAAAGGAGTGTTTCATAACTACTCTAGCAAAGGAAAGGTTCAACTCTGTGAGTTGAACACACACATCACAAAGCAGTTTCTGAGAATGCTTCTGTCCAGTTTTTATTGGAAGATATTCCCGCTTCTAACAAAGGCCTGAAAGAGCTCCAAATATCCACTTGCAGATGCTGCAAAAAGACTCTTTCCAAACTGCTCCATGAAAAGGAAGGTTCAACTCTGTGAGTTGAATGCACACATCATAAAGAAGTTTCAAAGAATGCTTCTGTCTAGGTTTTATGTGAAGATATTTCCTTTTCCACCATAGGCCTCAAAGCGCTCCAAATGAACACTTGCAGATTCTACAAAAAGAGTGTTTCAAAACTGCTCTTTCAAAAGAAGTGTTCAACTCTGTGAGTTGGATTCATACTTCACAAAGCAGTTTCACAGAACGCTTCTGTTTAGTATTTATGGGAAGATATTCCCGTTTCCAACGAAGGCCTGAAAGGACTCCAAATATCCACTTGCAGATTCTGCAAAAACACAGTTTCAAAACTGCTCTATCAAAAGGAAGGCTTATCTCTCCGAGTTGAATGCACACATCATAAAGAGGTTTCTGAGAATGCTTCTGCCTGGTTTATAAGTGAAGATATTTCCTTTTCCACCATAGGCCTCAAAGCGCTCCAAATGAACACTTGCAGATTCTACAAAAAGAGTGTTTCAAAACAGCTCTTTCAAAGGAAGTGTTCAACTCTGTGAGTTGGATTCATACTACACAAAGCAGTTTCACAGAACGCTTCTGTTTAGTTTTTATGGGAAGATATTCCCGTTTCCAACGAAGGCCTGAAAGGGCTCCAAATATCCACTTGCAAATTCTGCAAAAATAGAGTTTCAAAACTGCTCTGTCAAAAGGAAGGCTTATCTCTCTGAGTTGAATGCAGACATCATAAAGAGGTTTCTGAGAATGCTTCTGCCTGGTTTATATGTGAAGATATTTCCTTTTCCACCATAGGCCTCAAAGCGCTCCAAATGAACACTTGCAGATTCTACAAAAGGAGTGTTTCATAACTGCTCTAGCAAAGGAAAGGTTCAACTCTGTGAGTTGAACACACACATCACAAAGCAGTTTCTGAGAATGCTTCTGTCCAGTTTTTATTGGAAGATATTCCCGCTTCTAACAAAGGCCTGAAAGAGCTCCAAATATCCACTTGCAGATGCTGCAAAAAGACTCTTTCCAAACTGCTCCATGAAAAGGAAGGTTCAACTCTGTGAGATGAATGCACACATCATAAAGAAGTTTCAAAGAATGCTTCTGTCTAGGTTTTATGTGAAGATATTTCCTTTTCCACCATAGGCCTCAAAGCGCTCCAAATGAACACTTGCAGATTCTACAAAAAGAGTGTTTCAAAACTGCTCTTTCAAAAGAAGTGTTCAACTCTGTGAGTTGGATTCATACTTCACAAAGCAGTTTCACAGAACGCTTCTGTTTAGTATTTATGGGAAGATATTCCCGTTTCCAACGAAGGCCTGAAAGGACTCCAAATATCCACTTGCAGATTCTGCAAAAACACAGTTTCAAAACTGCTCTATCAAAAGGAAGGCTTATCTCTCCGAGCTGAATGCACACATCATAAAGAGGTTTCTGAGAATGCTTCTCCCTGGTTTATAAGTGAAGATATTTCCTTTTCCACTATAGGCCTCAAAGCGCTCCAAATGAACACTTGCAGATTCTACAAAAAGAGTGTTTCAAAACAGCTCTTTCAAAGGAAGTGTTCAACTCTGTGAGTTGGATTCATACTACACAAAGCAGTTTCACAGAACGCTTCTCTTTAGTTTTTATGGGAAGATATTCCCGTTTCCAACGAAGGCCTGAAAGGGCTCCAAATATCCACTTGCAGATTCTGCAAAAATAGAGTTTCAAAACTGCTCTGTTAGAAGGAAGGCTTATCTCTCTGAGTTGAATGCAGACATCATAAAGAGGTTTCTGAGAATGCTTCTGCCTGGTTTATATGTGAAGATATTTCCTTTTCCACCATAGGCCTCAAAGCGCTCCAAATGAACACTTGCAGATTCTACAAAAGGAGTGTTTCATAACTACTCTAGCAAAGGAAAGGTTCAACTCTGTGAGTTGAACACACACATCACAAAGCAGTTTCTG
This sequence comes from Pongo pygmaeus, assembly GCF_028885625.2. Lineage (NCBI taxonomy): Eukaryota > Metazoa > Chordata > Mammalia > Primates > Hominidae > Pongo > Pongo pygmaeus. Next base: position 26,947,097 of record NC_085930.1, read on the forward strand.
AGAATGCTTCTGTCCAGTTTTTATTGGAAGATATTCCCGCTTCTAACAAAGGCCTGAAAGAGCTCCAAATATCCACTTGCAGATGCTGCAAAAAGACTCTTTCCAAACTGCTCCATGAAAAGGAAGGTTCAACTCTGTGAGTTGAATGCACACATCATAAAGAAGTTTCAAAGAATGCTTCTGTCTAGGTTTTATGTGAAGATATTTCCTTTTCCACCATAGGCCTCAAAGCGCTCCAAATGAACACTTGCAGATTCTACAAAAAGAGTGTTTCAAAACTGCTCTTTCAAAAGAAGTGTTCAACTCTGTGAGTTGGATTCATACTTCACAAAGCAGTTTCACAGAACGCTTCTGTTTAGTATTTATGGGAAGATATTCCCGTTTCCAACGAAGGCCTGAAAGGACTCCAAATATCCACTTGCAGATTCTGCAAAAACACAGTTTCAAAACTGCTCTATCAAAAGGAAGGCTTATCTCTCCGAGTTGAATGCACACATCATAAAGAGGTTTCTGAGAATGCTTCTGCCTGGTTTATAAGTGAAGATATTTCCTTTTCCACCATAGGCCTCAAAGCGCTCCAAATGAACACTTGCAGATTCTACAAAAAGAGTGTTTCAAAACAGCTCTTTCAAAGGAAGTGTTCAACTCTGTGAGTTGGATTCATACTACACAAAGCAGTTTCACAGAACGCTTCTGTTTAGTTTTTATGGGAAGATATTCCCGTTTCCAACGAAGGCCTGAAAGGGCTCCAAATATCCACTTGCAAATTCTGCAAAAATAGAGTTTCAAAACTGCTCTGTCAAAAGGAAGGCTTATCTCTCTGAGTTGAATGCAGACATCATAAAGAGGTTTCTGAGAATGCTTCTGCCTGGTTTATATGTGAAGATATTTCCTTTTCCACCATAGGCCTCAAAGCGCTCCAAATGAACACTTGCAGATTCTACAAAAAGAGTGTTTCATAACTGCTTTAGCAAAGGAAAGGTTCAACACTGTGAGTTGAACACACACATCACAAAGCAGTTTCTGAGAATGCTTCTGTCCAGTTTTTATTGGAAGATATTCCCGCTTCTAACAAAGGCCTGAAAGAGCTCCAAATATCCACTTGTAGATGCTGCAAAAAGACTCTTTCCAAACTGCTCCATGAAAAGGAAGGTTCAACTCTGTGAGTTGAATGCACACATCTTAAAAAGTTTCAAAGAATGCTTCTGTCTAGGTTTTATGTGAAGATATTTCCTTTTCCACCATAGGCCTCAAAGCGCTCCAAATGAACACTTGCAGATTCTACAAAAAGAGTGTTTCAAAACTGCTCTTTCAAAAGAAGTGTTCAACTCTGTGAGTTGGATTCATACTTCACAAAGCAGTTTCACAGAACGCTTCTGTTTAGTTTTTATGGGAAGATATTCCCGTTTCCAACGAAGGCCTGAAAGGGCTCCAAATAACCACTTGCAGATTCTGCAGAAACACAGTTTCAAAACTGCTCTATCAAAAGGAAGGCTTATCTCTCCGAGCTGAATGCACACATCATAAAGAGGTTTCTGAGAATGCTTCTGCCTGGTTTATATGTGAAGATATTTCCTTTTCCACCATAGGCCTCAAGGCGCTCCAAATGAACACTTGCAGATTCTACAAAAAGAGTGTTTCATAACTGCTCTAGCAAAGGAAAGGTTCAACTCTGTGAGTTGAACACACACATCACAAAGCAGTTTCTGAGAATGCTTCTGTCCAGTTTTTATTGGAAGACATTCCCGCTTCTAACAAAGGCCTGAAAGAGCTCCAAATATCCACTTGTAGATGCTGCAAAAAGACTCTTTCCAAACTGCTCCATGAAAAGGAAGGTTCAACTCTGTGAGTTGAATGCACACATCATAAAGAAGTTTCAAAGAATGCTTCTGTCTAGGTTTTATGTGAAGATATTTCCTTTTCCACCATAGGCCTCAAAGCCCTCCAAATGAACACTTGCAGATTCTACAAAAAGAGTGTTTCAAAACTGCTCTTTCAAAGGAAGTGTTCAACTCTGGGAGTTGGATTCATACTACACAAAGCAGTTTCACAGAACGCTTCTCTTTAGTTTTTATGGGAAGATATTCCCGTTTCCAACGAAGGCCTGAAAGGGCTCCAAATAACCACTTGCAGATTCTGCAGAAACACAGTTTCAAAACTGCTCTATCAAAAGGAAGGCTTATCTCTCCGAGCTGAATGCACACATCATAAAGAGGTTTCTGAGAATGCTTCTGCCTGGTTTATAAGTGAAGATATTTCCTTTTCCACCATAGGCCTCAAAGCGCTCCAAATGAACACTTGCAGATTCTACAAAAAGAGTGTTTCAAAACAGCTCTTTCAAAGGAAGTGTTCAACTCTGTGAGTTGGATTCATACTACACAAAGCAGTTTCACAGAACGCTTCTGTTTAGTTTTTATGGGAAGATATTCCCGTTTCCAACGAAGGCCTGAAAGGGCTCCAAATATCCACTTGCAAATTCTGCAAAAATAGAGTTTCAAAACTGCTCTATCAAAAGGAAGGCTTATCTCTCTGAGTTGAATGCAGACATCATAAAGAGGTTTCTGAGAATGCTTCTGCCTGGTTTATATGTGAAGATATTTCCTTTTCCACCATAGGCCTCAAAGCGCTCCAAATGAACACTTGCAGATTCTACAAAAGGAGTGTTTCATAACTGCTCTAGCAAAGGAAAGGTTCAACTCTGTGAGTTGAACACACACATCACAAAGCAGTTTCTGAGAATGCTTCTGTCCAATTTTTATTGGAAGATATTCCCGCTTCTAACAAAGGCCTGAAAGAGCTCCAAATATCCACTTGCAGATGCTGCAAAAAGACTCTTTCCAAACTGCTCCATGAAAAGGAAGGTTCAACTCTGTGAGATGAATGCACACATCATAAAGAAGTTTCAAAGAATGCTTCTGTCTAGGCTTTATGTGAAGATATTTCCTTTTCCACCATAGGCCTCAAAGCGCTCCAAATGAACACTTGCAGATTCTACAAAAAGAGTGTTTCAAAACTGCTCTTTCAAAAGAAGTGTTCAACTCTGTGAGTTGGATTCATACTTCACAAAGCAGTTTCACAGAACGCTTCTGTTTAGTATTTATGGGAAGATATTCCCGTTTCCAACGAAGGCCTGAAAGGACTCCAAATATCCACTTGCAGATTCTGCAAAAACACAGTTTCAAAACTGCTCTATCAAAAGGAAGGCTTATCTCTCCGAGCTGAATGCACACATCATAAAGAGGTCTCTGAGAATGCTTCTCCCTGGTTTATAAGTGAAGATATTTCCTTTTCCACTATAGGCCTCAAAGCGCTCCAAATGAACACTTGCAGATTCTACAAAAAGAGTGTTTCAAAACAGCTCTTTCAAAGGAAGAGTTCAACTCTGTGAGTTGGATTCATACTACACAAAGCAGTTTCACAGAACGCTTCTCTTTAGTTTTTATGGGAAGATATTCCCGTTTCCAACGAAGGCCTGAAAGGGCTCCAAATATCCACTTGCAGATTCTGCAAAAATAGAGTTTCAAAACTGCTCTGTTAAAAGGAAGGCTTATCTCTCTGAGTTGAATGCAGACATCATAAAGAGGTTTCTGAGAATGCTTCTGCCTGGTTTATATGTGAAGATATTTCCTTTTCCACCATAGGCCTCAAAGCGCTCCAAATGAACACTTGCAGATTCTACAAAAAGAGTGTTTCATAACTGCTCTAGCAAAGGAAAGGTTCAACTCTGTGAGTTGAACACACACATCACAAAGCAGTTTCTGAGAATGCTTCTGTCCAGTTTTTATTGGAAGATATTCCCGCTTCTAACAAAGGCCTGAAAGAGCTCCAAATATCCACTTGTAGATGCTGCAAAAAGACTCTTTCCAAACTGCTCCATGAAAAGGAAGGTTCAACTCTGAGAGTTGAATGCACACATCATAAAGAAGTTTCAAAGAATGCTTCTGTCTAGGTTTTATGTGAAGATATTTCCTTTTCCACCATAGGCCTCAAAGCGCTCCAAATGAACACTTGCAGATTCTACAAAAAGAGTGTTTCAAAACTGCTCTTTCAAAAGAAGTGTTCAACTCTGTGAGTTGGATTCATACTTCACAAAGCAGTTTCACAGAACGCTTCTGTTTAGTTTTTATGGGAAGATATTCCCGTTTCCAACGAAGGCCTGAAAGGGCTCCAAATAACCACTTGCAGATTCTGCAGAAACACAGTTTCAAAACTGCTCTATCAAAAGGAAGGCTTATCTCTCCGAGCTGAATGCACACATCATAAAGAGGTTTCTGAGAATGCTTCTGCCTGGTTTATAAGTGAAGATATTTCCTTTTCCACCATAGGCCTCAAAGCGCTCCAAATGAACACTTGCAGATTCTATAAAAAGAGTGTTTCAAAACAGCTCTTTCAAAGGAAGTGTTCAACTCTGTGAGTTGGATTCATACTACACAAAGCAGTTTCACAGAACGCTTCTGTTTAGTTTTTATGGGAAGATATTCCCGTTTCCAACGAAGGCCTGAAAGGGCTCCAAATATCCACTTGCAAATTCTGCAAAAATAGAGTTTCAAAACTGCTCTATCAAAAGGAAGGCTTATCTCTCTGAGTTGAATGCAGACATCATAAAGAGGTTTCTGAGAATGCTTCTGCCTGGTTTATATGTGAAGATATTTCCTTTTCCACCATAGGCCTCAAAGCGCTCCAAATGAACACTTGCAGATTCTACAAAAGGAGTGTTTCATAACTGCTCTAGCAAAGGAAAGGTTCAACTCTGTGAGTTGAACACACACATCACAAAGCAGTTTCTGAGAATGCTTCTGTCCAATTTTTATTGGAAGATATTCCCGCTTCTAACAAAGGCCTGAAAGAGCTCCAAATATCCACTTGCAGATGCTGCAAAAAGACTTTTTCCAAACTGCTCCATGAAAAGGAAGGTTCAACTCTGTGAGATGAATGCACACATCATAAAGAAGTTTCAAAGAATGCTTCTGTCTAGGCTTTATGTGAAGATATTTCCTTTTCCACCATAGGCCTCAAAGCGCTCCAAATGAACACTTGCAGATTCTACAAAAAGAGTGTTTCAAAACTGCTCTTTCAAAAGAAGTGTTCAACTCTGTGAGTTGGATTCATACTTCACAAAGCAGTTTCACAGAACGCTTCTGTTTAGTATTTATGGGAAGATATTCCCGTTTCCAACGAAGGCCTGAAAGGACTCCAAATATCCACTTGCAGATTCTGCAAAAACACAGTTTCAAAACTGCTCTATCAAAAGGAAGGCTTATCTCTCCGAGCTGAATGCACACATCATAAAGAGGTCTCTGAGAATGCTTCTCCCTGGTTTATAAGTGAAGATATTTCCTTTTCCACTATAGGCCTCAAAGCGCTCCAAATGAACACTTGCAGATTCTACAAAAAGAGTGTTTCAAAACAGCTCTTTCAAAGGAAGTGTTCAACTCTGTGAGTTGGATTCATACTACACAAAGCAGTTTCACAGAACGCTTCTCTTTAGTTTTTATGGGAAGATATTCCCGTTTCCAACGAAGGCCTGAAAGGGCTCCAAATATCCACTTGCAGATTCTGCAAAAATAGAGTTTCAAAACTGCTCTGTTAAAAGGAAGGCTTATCTCTCTGAGTTGAATGCAGACATCATAAAGAGGTTTCTGAGAATGCTTCTGCCTGGTTTATATGTGAAGATATTTCCTTTTCCACCATAGGCCTCAAAGCGCTCCAAATGAACACTTGCAGATTCTACAAAAGGAGTGTTTCATAACTACTCTAGCAAAGGAAAGGTTCAACTCTGTGAGTTGAACACACACATCACAAAGCAGTTTCTGAGAATGCTTCTGTCCAGTTTTTATTGGAAGATATTCCCGCTTCTAACAAAGGCCTGAAAGAGCTCCAAATATCCACTTGCAGATGCTGCAAAAAGACTCTTTCCAAACTGCTCCATGAAAAGGAAGGTTCAACTCTGTGAGTTGAATGCACACATCATAAAGAAGTTTCAAAGAATGCTTCTGTCTAGGTTTTATGTGAAGATATTTCCTTTTCCACCATAGGCCTCAAAGCGCTCCAAATGAACACTTGCAGATTCTACAAAAAGAGTGTTTCAAAACTGCTCTTTCAAAAGAAGTGTTCAACTCTGTGAGTTGGATTCATACTTCACAAAGCAGTTTCACAGAACGCTTCTGTTTAGTATTTATGGGAAGATATTCCCGTTTCCAGCGAAGGCCTGAAAGGACTCCAAATATCCACTTGCAGATTCTGCAAAAACACAGTTTCAAAACTGCTCTATCAAAAGGAAGGCTTATCTCTCCGAGTTGAATGCACACATCATAAAGAGGTTTCTGAGAATGCTTCTGCCTGGTTTATAAGTGAAGATATTTCCTTTTCCACCATAGGCCTCAAAGCGCTCCAAATGAACACTTGCAGATTCTACAAAAAGAGTGTTTCAAAACAGCTCTTTCAAAGGAAGTGTTCAACTCTGTGAGTTGGATTCATACTACACAAAGCAGTTTCACAGAACGCTTCTGTTTAGTTTTTATGGGAAGATATTCCCGTTTCCAACCAAGGCCTGAAAGGGCTCCAAATATCCACTTGCAAATTCTGCAAAAATAGAGTTTCAAAACTGCTCTGTCAAAAGGAAGGCTTATCTCTCTGAGTTGAATGCAGACATCATAAAGAGGTTTCTGAGAATGCTTCTGCCTGGTTTATATGTGAAGATATTTCCTTTTCCACCATAGGCCTCAAAGCGCTCCAAATGAACACTTGCAGATTCTACAAAAAGAGTGTTTCATAACTGCTCTAGCAAAGGAAAGGTTCAACTCTGTGAGTTGAACACACACATCACAAAGCAGTTTCTGAGAATGCTTCTGTCCAGTTTTTATTGGAAGATATTCCCGCTTCTAACAAAGGCCTGAAAGAGCTCCAAATATCCACTTGTAGATGCTGCAAAAAGACTCTTTCCAAACTGCTCCATGAAAAGGAAGGTTCAACTCTGTGAGTTGAATGCACACATCTTAAAAAGTTTCAAAGAATGCTTCTGTCTAGGTTTTATGTGAAGATATTTCCTTTTCCACCATAGGCCTCAGAGCGCTCCAAATGAACACTTGCAGATTCTACAAAAAGAGTGTTTCAAAACTGCTCTTTCAAAAGAAGTGTTCAACTCTGTGAGTTGGATTCATACTTCACAAAGCAGTTTCACAGAACGCTTCTGTTTAGTTTTTATGGGAAGATATTCCCGTTTCCAACGAAGGCCTGAAAGGGCTCCAAATAACCACTTGCAGATTCTGCAGAAACACAGTTTCAAAACTGCTCTATCAAAAGGAAGGCTTATCTCTCCGAGCTGAATGCACACATCATAAAGAGGTTTCTGAGAATGCTTCTCCCTGGTTTATAAGTGAAGATATTTCCTTTTCCACTATAGGCCTCAAAGCGCTCCAAATGAACACTTGCAGATTCTACAAAAAGAGTGTTTCAAAACTGCTCTTTCAAAAGAAGTGTTCAACTCTGTGAGTTGGATTCATACTACACAAAGCAGTTTCACAGAACGCTTCTCTTTAGTATTTATGGGAAGATATTCCCGTTTCCAACGAAGGCCTGAAAGGACTCCAAATATCCACTTGCAGATTCTGCAGAAACACAGTTTCAAAACTGCTCTATCAAAAGGAAGGCTTATCTCTCCTAGTTGAATGCACACATCATAAAGAGGTTTCTGAGAATGCTTCTGCCTGGTTTATAAGTGAAGATATTTCCTTTTCCACCATAGGCCTCAAAGCGCTCCAAATGAACACTTGCAGATTCTACAAAAAGAGTGTTTCAAAACAGCTCTTTCAAAGGAAGTGTTCAACTCTGTGAGTTGGATTCATACTACACAAAGCAGTTTCACAGAACGCTTCTGTTTAGTTTTTATGGGAAGATATTCCCGTTTCCAACGAAGGCCTGAAAGGGCTCCAAATATCCACTTGCAAATTCTACAAAAATAGAGTTTCAAAACTGCTCTGTCAAAAGGAAGGCTTATCTCTCTGAGTTGAATGCAGACATCATAAAGAGGTTTCTGAGAATGCTTCTGCCTGGTTTATATGTGAAGATATTTCCTTTTCCACCATAGGCCTCAAGGCGCTCCAAATGAACACTTGCAGATTCTACAAAAAGAGTGTTTCATAACTGCTCTAGCAAAGGAAAGGTTCAACTCTGTGAGTTGAACACACACATCACAAAGCAGTTTCTGAGAATGCTTCTGTCCAGTTTTTATTGGAAGATATTCCCGCTTCTAACAAAGGCCTGAAAGAGCTCCAAATATCCACTTGTAGATGCTGCAAAAAGACTCTTTCCAAACTGCTCCATGAAAAGGAAGGTTCAACTCTGTGAGTTGAATGCACACATCATAAAGAAGTTTCAAAGAATGCTTCTGTCTAGGTTTTATGTGAAGATATTTCCTTTTCCACCATAGGCCTCAAAGCGCTCCAAATGAACACTTGCAGATTCTACAAAAAGAGTGTTTCAAAACTGCTCTTTCAAAGGAAGTGTTCAACTCTGTGAGTTGGATTCATACTACACAAAGCAGTTTCACAGAACGCTTCTGTTTAGTTTTTATGGGAAGATATTCCCGTTTCCAACGAAGGCCTGAAAGGGCTCCAAATAACCACTTGCAGATTCTGCAGAAACACAGTTTCAAAACTGCTCTATCAAAAGGAAGGCTTATCTCTCCGAGCTGAATGCACACATCATAAAGAGGTTTCTGAGAATGCTTCTGCCTGGTTTATAAGTGAAGATATTTCCTTTTCCACCATAGGCCTCAAAGCGCTCCAAATGAACACTTGCAGATTCTACAAAAAGAGTGTTTCAAAACTGCTCTTTCAAAAGAAGTGTTCAACTCTGTGAGTTGGATTCATACTTCACAAAGCAGTTTCACAGAACGCTTCTGTTTAGTATTTATGGGAAGATATTCCCGTTTCCAACGAAGGCCTGAAAGGACTCCAAATATCCACTTGCAGATTCTGCAAAAACACAGTTTCAAAACTGCTCTATCAAAAGGAAGGCTTATCTCTCCGAGCTGAATGCACACATCATAAAGAGGTTTCTGAGAATGCTTCTCCCTGGTTTATAAGTGAAGATATTTCCTTTTCCACTATAGGCCTCAAAGCGCTCCAAATGAACACTTGCAGATTCTACAAAAAGAGTGTTTCAAAACAGCTCTTTCAAAGGAAGTGTTCAACTCTGTGAGTTGGATTCATACTACACAAAGCAGTTTCACAGAACGCTTCTCTTTAGTTTTTATGGGAAGATATTCCCGTTTCCAACGAAGGCCTGAAAGGGCTCCAAATATCCACTTGCAGATTCTGCAAAAATAGAGTTTCAAAACTGCTCTGTTAAAAGGAAGGCTTATCTCTCTGAGTTGAATGCAGACATCATAAAGAGGTTTCTGAGAATGCTTCTGCCTGGTTTATATGTGAAGATATTTCCTTTTCCACCATAGGCCTCAAAGCGCTCCAAATGAACACTTGCAGATTCTACAAAAGGAGTGTTTCATAACTACTCTAGCAAAGGAAAGGTTCAACTCTGTGAGTTGAACACACACATCACAAAGCAGTTTCTGAGAATGCTTCTGTCCAGTTTTTATTGGAAGATATTCCCGCTTCTAACAAAGGCCTGAAAGAGCTCCAAATATCCACTTGCAGATGCTGCAAAAAGACTCTTTCCAAACTGCTCCATGAAAAGGAAGGTTCAACTCTGTGAGTTGAATGCACACATCATAAAGAAGTTTCAAAGAATGCTTCTGTCTAGGTTTTATGTGAAGATATTTCCTTTTCCACCATAGGCCTCAAAGCGCTCCAAATGAACACTTGCAGATTCTACAAAAAGAGTGTTTCAAAACTGCTCTTTCAAAAGAAGTGTTCAACTCTGTGAGTTGGATTCATACTTCACAAAGCAGTTTCACAGAACGCTTCTGTTTAGTATTTATGGGAAGATATTCCCGTTTCCAACGAAGGCCTGAAAGGACTCCAAATATCCACTTGCAGATTCTGCAAAAACACAGTTTCAAAACTGCTCTATCAAAAGGAAGGCTTATCTCTCCGAGTTGAATGCACACATCATAAAGAGGTTTCTGAGAATGCTTCTGCCTGGTTTATAAGTGAAGATATTTCCTTTTCCACCATAGGCCTCAAAGCGCTCCAAATGAACACTTGCAGATTCTACAAAAAGAGTGTTTCAAAACAGCTCTTTCAAAGGAAGTGTTCAACTCTGTGAGTTGGATTCATACTACACAAAGCAGTTTCACAGAACGCTTCTGTTTAGTTTTTATGGGAAGATATTCCCGTTTCCAACGAAGGCCTGAAAGGGCTCCAAATATCCACTTGCAAATTCTGCAAAAATAGAGTTTCAAAACTGCTCTGTCAAAAGGAAGGCTTATCTCTCTGAGTTGAATGCAGACATCATAAAGAGGTTTCTGAGAATGCTTCTGCCTGGTTTATATGTGAAGATATTTCCTTTTCCACCATAGGCCTCAAAGCGCTCCAAATGAACACTTGCAGATTCTACAAAAGGAGTGTTTCATAACTGCTCTAGCAAAGGAAAGGTTCAACTCTGTGAGTTGAACACACACATCACAAAGCAGTTTCTGAGAATGCTTCTGTCCAGTTTTTATTGGAAGATATTCCCGCTTCTAACAAAGGCCTGAAAGAGCTCCAAATATCCACTTGCAGATGCTGCAAAAAGACTCTTTCCAAACTGCTCCATGAAAAGGAAGGTTCAACTCTGTGAGATGAATGCACACATCATAAAGAAGTTTCAAAGAATGCTTCTGTCTAGGTTTTATGTGAAGATATTTCCTTTTCCACCATAGGCCTCAAAGCGCTCCAAATGAACACTTGCAGATTCTACAAAAAGAGTGTTTCAAAACTGCTCTTTCAAAAGAAGTGTTCAACTCTGTGAGTTGGATTCATACTTCACAAAGCAGTTTCACAGAACGCTTCTGTTTAGTATTTATGGGAAGATATTCCCGTTTCCAACGAAGGCCTGAAAGGACTCCAAATATCCACTTGCAGATTCTGCAAAAACACAGTTTCAAAACTGCTCTATCAAAAGGAAGGCTTATCTCTCCGAGCTGAATGCACACATCATAAAGAGGTTTCTGAGAATGCTTCTCCCTGGTTTATAAGTGAAGATATTTCCTTTTCCACTATAGGCCTCAAAGCGCTCCAAATGAACACTTGCAGATTCTACAAAAAGAGTGTTTCAAAACAGCTCTTTCAAAGGAAGTGTTCAACTCTGTGAGTTGGATTCATACTACACAAAGCAGTTTCACAGAACGCTTCTCTTTAGTTTTTATGGGAAGATATTCCCGTTTCCAACGAAGGCCTGAAAGGGCTCCAAATATCCACTTGCAGATTCTGCAAAAATAGAGTTTCAAAACTGCTCTGTTAAAAGGAAGGCTTATCTCTCTGAGTTGAATGCAGACATCATAAAGAGGTTTCTGAGAATGCTTCTGCCTGGTTTATATGTGAAGATATTTCCTTTTCCACCATAGGCCTCAAAGCGCTCCAAATGAACACTTGCAGATTCTACAAAAGGAGTGTTTCATAACTACTCTAGCAAAGGAAAGGTTCAACTCTGTGAGTTGAACACACACATCACAAAGCAGTTTCTGAGAATGCTTCTGTCCAGTTTTTATTGGAAGATATTCCCGCTTCTAACAAAGGCCTGAAAGAGCTCCAAATATCCACTTGCAGATGCTGCAAAAAGACTCTTTCCAAACTGCTCCATGAAAAGGAAGGTTCAACTCTGTGAGTTGAATGCACACATCATAAAGAAGTTTCAAAGAATGCTTCTGTCTAGGTTTTATGTGAAGATATTTCCTTTTCCACCATAGGCCTCAAAGCGCTCCAAATGAACACTTGCAGATTCTACAAAAAGAGTGTTTCAAAACTGCTCTTTCAAAAGAAGTGTTCAACTCTGTGAGTTGGATTCATACTTCACAAAGCAGTTTCACAGAACGCTTCTGTTTAGCTTTTATGGGAAGATATTCCCGTTTCCAACGAAGGCCTGAAAGGGCTCCAAATAACCACTTGCAGATTCTGCAGAAACACAGTTTCAAAACTGCTCTATCAAAAGGAAGGCTTATCTCTCCGAGCTGAATGCACACATCATAAAGAGGTTTCTGAGAATGCTTCTCCCTGGTTTATAAGTGAAGATATTTCCTTTTCCACTATAGGCCTCAAAGCGCTCCAAATGAACACTTGCAGATTCTACAAAAAGAGTGTTTCAAAACAGCTCTTTCAAAGGAAGTGTTCAACTCTGTGAGTTGGATTCATACTACACAAAGCAGTTTCACAGAACGCTTCTCTTTAGTTTTTATGGGAAGATATTCCCGTTTCCAACGAAGGCCTGAAAGGGCTCCAAATATCCACTTGCAGATTCTGCAAAAATAGAGTTTCAAAACTGCTCTGTTAAAAGGAAGGCTTATCTCTCTGAGTTGAATGCAGACATCATAAAGAGGTTTCTGAGAATGCTTCTGCCTGGTTTATATGTGAAGATATTTCCTTTTCCACCATAGGCCTCAAAGCGCTCCAAATGAACACTTGCAGATTCTACAAAAAGAGTGTTTCATAACTGCTCTAGCAAAGGAAAGGTTCAACTCTGTGAGTTGAACACACACATCACAAAGCAGTTTCTGAGAATGCTTCTGTCCAGTTTTTATTGGAAGATATTCCCGCTTCTAACAAAGGCCTGAAAGAGCTCCAAATATCCACTTGCAGATGCTGCAAAAAGACTTTTTCCAAACTGCTCCATGAAAAGGAAGGTTCAACTCTGAGAGTTGAATGCACACATCATAAAGAAGTTTCAAAGAATGCTTCTGTCTAGGTTTTATGTGAAGATATTTCCTTTTCCACCATAGGCCTCAAAGCGCTCCAAATGAACACTTGCAGATTCTACAAAAAGAGTGTTTCAAAACTGCTCTTTCAAAAGAAGTGTTCAACTCTGTGAGTTGGATTCATACTTCACAAAGCAGTTTCACAGAACGCTTCTGTTTAGTTTTTATGGGAAGATATTCCCGTTTCCAACGAAGGCCTGAAAGGGCTCCAAATAACCACTTGCAGATTCTGCAGAAACACAGTTTCAAAACTGCTCTATCAAAAGGAAGGCTTATCTCTCCGAGCTGAATGCACACATCATAAAGAGGTTTCTGAGAATGCTTCTGCCTGGTTTATAAGTGAAGATATTTCCTTTTCCACCATAGGCCTCAAAGCGCTCCAAATGAACACTTGCAGATTCTATAAAAAGAGTGTTTCAAAACAGCTCTTTCAAAGGAAGTGTTCAACTCTGTGAGTTGGATTCATACTACACAAAGCAGTTTCACAGAACGCTTCTGTTTAGTTTTTATGGGAAGATATTCCCGTTTCCAACGAAGGCCTGAAAGGGCTCCAAATATCCACTTGCAAATTCTGCAAAAATAGAGTTTCAAAACTGCTCTATCAAAAGGAAGGCTTATCTCTCTGAGTTGAATGCAGACATCATAAAGAGGTTTCTGAGAATGCTTCTGCCTGGTTTATATGTGAAGATATTTCCTTTTCCACCATAGGCCTCAAAGCGCTCCAAATGAACACTTGCAGATTCTACAAAAGGAGTGTTTCATAACTGCTCTAGCAAAGGAAAGGTTCAACTCTGTGAGTTGAACACACACATCACAAAGCAGTTTCTGAGAATGCTTCTGTCCAATTTTTATTGGAAGATATTCCCGCTTCTAACAAAGGCCTGAAAGAGCTCCAAATATCCACTTGCAGATGCTGCAAAAAGACTTTTTCCAAACTGCTCCATGAAAAGGAAGGTTCAACTCTGTGAGATGAATGCACACATCATAAAGAAGTTTCAAAGAATGCTTCTGTCTAGGCTTTATGTGAAGATATTTCCTTTTCCACCATAGGCCTCAAAGCGCTCCAAATGAACACTTGCAGATTCTACAAAAAGAGTGTTTCAAAACTGCTCTTTCAAAGGAAGTGTTCAACTCTGTGAGTTGGATTCATACTACACAAAGCAGTTTCACAGAACGCTTCTCTTTAGTTTTTATGGGAAGATATTCCCGTTTCCAACGAAGGCCTGAAAGGGCTCCAAATAACCACTTGCAGATTCTGCAGAAACACAGTTTCAAAACTGCTCTATCAAAAGGAAGGCTTATCTCTCCGAGCTGAATGCACACATCATAAAGAGGTTTCTGAGAATGCTTCTGCCTGGTTTATAAGTGAAGATATTTCCTTTTCCACCATAGGCCTCAAAGCGCTCCAAATGAACACTTGCAGATTCTACAAAAAGAGTGTTTCAAAACAGCTCTTTCAAAGGAAGTGTTCAACTCTGTGAGTTGGATTCATACTACACAAAGCAGTTTCACAGAACGCTTCTGTTTAGTTTTTATGGGAAGATATTCCCGTTTCCAACGAAGGCCTGAAAGGGCTCCAAATATCCACTTGCAAATTCTGCAAAAATAGAGTTTCAAAACTGCTCTATCAAAAGGAAGGCTTATCTCTCTGAGTTGAATGCAGACATCATAAAGAGGTTTCTGAGAATGCTTCTGCCTGGTTTATATGTGAAGATATTTCCTTTTCCACCATAGGCCTCAAAGCGCTCCAAATGAACACTTGCAGATTCTACAAAAGGAGTGTTTCATAACTGCTCTAGCAAAGGAAAGGTTCAACTCTGTGAGTTGAACACACACATCACAAAGCAGTTTCTGAGAATGCTTCTGTCCAATTTTTATTGGAAGATATTCCCGCTTCTAACAAAGGCCTGAAAGAGCTCCAAATATCCACTTGCAGATTCTGCAAAAACACAGTTTCAAAACTGCTCTATCAAAAGGAAGGCTTATCTCTCCGAGCTGAATGCACACATCATAAAGAGGTCTCTGAGAATGCTTCTCCCTGGTTTATAAGTGAAGATATTTCCTTTTCCACTATAGGCCTCAAAGCGCTCCAAATGAACACTTGCAGATTCTACAAAAAGAGTGTTTCAAAACAGCTCTTTCAAAGGAAGTGTTCAACTCTGTGAGTTGGATTCATACTACACAAAGCAGTTTCACAGAACGCTTCTCTTTAGTTTTTATGGGAAGATATTCCCGTTTCCAACGAAGGCCTGAAAGGGCTCCAAATATCCACTTGCAGATTCTGCAAAAATAGAGTTTCAAAACTGCTCTGTTAAAAGGAAGGCTTATCTCTCTGAGTTGAATGCAGACATCATAAAGAGGTTTCTGAGAATGCTTCTGCCTGGTTTATATGTGAAGATATTTCCTTTTCCACCATAGGCCTCGAAGCGCTCCAAATGAACACTTGCAGATTCTACAAAAGGAGTGTTTCATAACTACTCTAGCAAAGGAAAGGTTCAACTCTGTGAGTTGAACACACACATCACAAAGCAGTTTCTGAGAATGCTTCTGTCCAGTTTTTATTGGAAGATATTCCCGCTTCTAACAAAGGCCTGAAAGAGCTCCAAATATCCACTTGCAGATGCTGCAAAAAGACTCTTTCCAAACTGCTCCATGAAAAGGAAGGTTCAACTCTGTGAGTTGAATGCACACATCATAAAGAAGTTTCAAAGAATGCTTCTGTCTAGGTTTTATGTGAAGATATTTCCTTTTCCACCATAGGCCTCAAAGCGCTCCAAATGAACACTTGCAGATTCTACAAAAAGAGTGTTTCAAAACTGCTCTTTCAAAAGAAGTGTTCAACTCTGTGAGTTGGATTCATACTTCACAAAGCAGTTTCACAGAACGCTTCTGTTTAGTATTTATGGGAAGATATTCCCGTTTCCAACGAAGGCCTGAAAGGACTCCAAATATCCACTTGCAGATTCTGCAAAAACACAGTTTCAAAACTGCTCTATCAAAAGGAAGGCTTATCTCTCCGAGTTGAATGCACACATCATAAAGAGGTTTCTGAGAATGCTTCTGCCTGGTTTATAAGTGAAGATATTTCCTTTTCCACCATAGGCCTCAAAGCGCTCCAAATGAACACTTGCAGATTCTACAAAAAGAGTGTTTCAAAACAGCTCTTTCAAAGGAAGTGTTCAACTCTGTGAGTTGGATTCATACTACACAAAGCAGTTTCACAGAACGCTTCTGTTTAGTTTTTATGTGAAGATATTCCCGTTTCCAACGAAGGCCTGAAAGGACTCCAAATATCCACTTGCAGGTTCTGCAGAAACACAGTTTCAAAACTGCTCTATCAAAAGGAAGGCTTATCTCTCCGAGTTGAATGCACACATCATAAAGAGGTTTCTGAGAATGCTTCTGCCTGGTTTATAAGTGAAGATATTTCCTTTTCCACCATAGGCCTCAAAGCGCTCCAAATGAACACTTGCAGATTCTACAAAAAGAGTGTTTCAAAACAGCTCTTTCAAAGGAAATGTTCAACTCTGTGAGTTGGATTCATACTACACAAAGCAGTTTCACAGAACGCTTCTGTTTAGTTTTTATGGGAAGATATTCCCGTTTCCAACGAAGGCCTGAAAGGGCTCCAAATATCCACTTGCAAATTCTGCAAAAATAGAGTTTCAAAACTGCTCTGTCAAAAGGAAGGCTTATCTCTCTGAGTTGAATGCAGACATCATAAAGAGGTTTCTGAGAATGCTTCTGCCTGGTTTATATGTGAAGATATTTCCTTTTCCACCATAGGCCTCAAGGCGCTCCAAATGAACACTTGAAGATTCTACAAAAAGAGTGTTTCATAACTGCTCTAGCAAAGGAAAGGTTCAACTCTGTGAGTTGAACACACACATCACAAAGCAGTTTCTGAGAATGCTTCTGTCCAGTTTTTATTGGAAGATATTCCCGCTTCTAACAAAGGCCTGAAAGAGCTCCAAATATCCACTTGTAGATGCTGCAAAAAGACTCTTTCCAAACTGCTCCATGAAAAGGAAGGTTCAACTCAGTGAGTTGAATGCACACATCATAAAGAAGTTTCAAAGAATGCTTCTGTCTAGGTTTTATGTGAAGATATTTCCTTTTCCACCATAGGCCTCAAAGCGCTCCAAATGAACACTTGCAGATTCTACAAAAAGAGTGTTTCAAAACTGCTCTTTCAAAGGAAGTGTTCAACTCTGTGAGTTGGATTCATACTACACAAAGCAGTTTCACAGAACGCTTCTCTTTAGTTTTTATGGGAAGATATTCCTGTTTCCAACGAAGGCCTGAAAGGGCTCCAAATATCCACTTGCAGATTCTGCAAAAATAGAGTTTCAAAACTGCTCTGTTAAAAGGAAGGCTTATCTCTCTGAGTTGAATGCAGACATCATAAAGAGGTTTCTGAGAATGCTTCTGCCTGGTTTATATGTGAAGATATTTCCTTTTCCACCATAGGCCTCAAAGCGCTCCAAATGAACACTTGCAGATTCTACAAAAGGAGTGTTTCATAACTGCTCTAGCAAAGGAAAGGTTCAACTCTGTGAGTTGAACACACACATCACAAAGCAGTTTCTGAGAATGCTTCTGTCCAGTTTTTATTGGAAGATATTCCCGCTTCTAACAAAGGCCTGAAAGAGCTCCAAATATCCACTTGCAGATGCTGCAAAAAGACTCTTTCCAAACTGCTCCATGAAAAGGAAGGTTCAACTCTGTGAGTTGAATGCACACATCATAAAGAAGTTTCAAAGAATGCTTCTGTCTAGGTTTTATGTGAAGATATTTCCTTTTCCACCATAGGCCTCAAAGCGCTCCAAATGAACACTTGCAGATTCTACAAAAAGAGTGTTTCAAAACTGCTCTTTCAAAAGAAGTGTTCAACTCTGTGAGTTGGATTCATACTTCACAAAGCAGTTTCACAGAACGCTTCTGTTTAGTATTTATGGGAAGATATTCCCGTTTCCAACGAAGGCCTGAAAGGACTCCAAATATCCACTTGCAGATTCTGCAAAAACACAGTTTCAAAACTGCTCTATCAAAAGGAAGGCTTATCTCTCCGAGTTGAATGCACACATCATAAAGAGGTTTCTGAGAATGCTTCTGCCTGGTTTATAAGTGAAGATATTTCCTTTTCCACCATAGGCCTCAAAGCGCTCCAAATGAACACTTGCAGATTCTACAAAAAGAGTGTTTCAAAACAGCTCTTTCAAAGGAAGTGTTCAACTCTGTGAGTTGGATTCATACTACACAAAGCAGTTTCACAGAACGCTTCTGTTTAGTTTTTATGGGAAGATATTCCCGTTTCCAACGTAGGCCTGAAAGGGCTCCAAATATCCACTTGCAAATTCTGCAAAAATAGAGTTTCAAAACTGCTCTGTCAAAAGGAAGGCTTATCTCTCTGAGTTGAATGCAGACATCATAAAGAGGTTTCTGAGAATGCTTCTGCCTGGTTTATATGTGAAGATATTTCCTTTTCCACCATAGGCCTCAAAGCGCTCCAAATGAACACTTGCAGATTCTACAAAAAGAGTGTTTCATAACTGCTCTAGCAAAGGAAAGGTTCAACTCTGTGAGTTGAACACACACATCACAAAGCAGTTTCTGAGAATGCTTCTGTCCAGTTTTTATTGGAAGATATTCCCGCTTCTAACAAAGGCCTGAAAGGGCTCCAAATATCCACTTGCAGATGCTGCAAAAAGACTCTTTCCAAACTGCTCCATGAGAAGGAAGGTTCAACTCTGTGAGTTGAATGCACACATCATAAAGAAGTTTCAAAGAATGCTTCTGTCTAGGTTTTATGTGAAGATATTTCCTTTTCCACCATAGGCCTCAAAGCGCTCCAAATGAACACTTGCAGATTCTACAAAAAGAGTGTTTCAAAACTGCTCTTTCAAAAGAAGTGTTCAACTCTGTGAGTTGGATTCATACTTCACAAAGCAGTTTCACAGAACGTTTCTGTTTAGTTTTTATGGGAAGATATTCCCGTTTCCAACGAAGGCCTGAAAGGGCTCCAAATAACCACTTGCAGATTCTGCAGAAACACAGTTTCAAAACTGCTCTATCAAAAGGAAGGCTTATCTCTCCGAGCTGAATGCACACATCATAAAGAGGTTTCTGAGAATGCTTCTCCCTGGTTTATAAGTGAAGATATTTCCTTTTCCACTATAGGCCTCAAAGCGCTCCAAATGAACACTTGCAGACTCTACAAAAAGAGTGTTTCAAAACAGCTCTTTCAAAGGAAGTGTTCAACTCTGTGAGTTGGATTCATACTACACAAAGCAGTTTCACAGAACGCTTCTGTTTAGTTTTTATGGGAAGATATTCCCGTTTCCAACGAAGGCCTGAAAGGGCTCCAAATATCCACTTGCAAATTCTGCAAAAATAGAGTTTCAAAACTGCTCTGTCAAAAGGAAGGCTTATCTCTCTGAGTTGAATGCAGACATCATAAAGAGGTTTCTGAGAATGCTTCTGCCTGGTTTATATGTGAAGATATTTCCTTTTCCACCATAGGCCTCAAGGCGCTCCAAATGAACACTTGCAGATTCTACAAAAAGAGTGTTTCATAACTGCTCTAGCAAAGGAAAGGTTCAACTCTGTGAGTTGAACACACACATCACAAAGCAGTTTCTGAGAATGCTTCTGTCCAGTTTTTATTGGAAGATATTCCCGCTTCTAACAAAGACCTGAAAGAGCTCCAAATATCCACTTGTAGATGCTGCAAAAAGACTCTTTCCAAACTGCTCCATGAAAAGGAAGGTTCAACTCTGTGAGTTGAATGCACACATCATAAAGAAGTTTCAAAGAATGCTTCTGTCTAGGTTTTATGTGAAGATATTTCCTTTTCCACCATAGGCCTCAAAGCGCTCCAAATGAACACTTGCAGATTCTACAAAAAGAGTGTTTCAAAACTGCTCTTTCAAAGGAAGTGTTCAACTCTGTGAGTTGGATTCATACTACACAAAGCAGTTTCACAGAACGCTTCTCTTTAGTTTTTATGGGAAGATATTCCTGTTTCCAACGAAGGCCTGAAAGGGCTCCAAATATCCACTTGCAGATTCTGCAAAAATAGAGTTTCAAAACTGCTCTGTTAAAAGGAAGGCTTATCTCTCTGAGTTGAATGCAGACATCATAAAGAGGTTTCTGAGAATGCTTCTGCCTGGTTTATATGTGAAGATATTTCCTTTTCCACCATAGGCCTCAAAGCGCTCCAAATGAACACTTGCAGATTCTACAAAAGGAGTGTTTCATAACTGCTCTAGCAAAGGAAAGGTTCAACTCTGTGAGTTGAACACACACATCACAAAGCAGTTTCTGAGAATGCTTCTGTCCAGTTTTTATTGGAAGATATTCCCGCTTCTAACAAAGGCCTGAAAGAGCTCCAAATATCCACTTGCAGATGCTGCAAAAAGACTCTTTCCAAACTGCTCCATGAAAAGGAAGGTTCAACTCTGTGAGTTGAATGCACACATCATAAAGAAGTTTCAAAGAATGCTTCTGTCTAGGTTTTATGTGAAGATATTTCCTTTTCCACCATAGGCCTCAAAGCGCTCCAAATGAACACTTGCAGATTCTACAAAAAGAGTGTTTCAAAACTGCTCTTTCAAAAGAAGTGTTCAACTCTGTGAGTTGGATTCATACTTCACAAAGCAGTTTCACAGAACGCTTCTGTTTAGTATTTATGGGAAGATATTCCCGTTTCCAACGAAGGCCTGAAAGGACTCCAAATATCCACTTGCAGATTCTGCAAAAACACAGTTTCAAAACTGCTCTATCAAAAGGAAGGCTTATCTCTCCGAGTTGAATGCACACATCATAAAGAGGTTTCTGAGAATGCTTCTGCCTGGTTTATAAGTGAAGATATTTCCTTTTCCACCATAGGCCTCAAAGCGCTCCAAATGAACACTTGCAGATTCTACAAAAAGAGTGTTTCAAAACAGCTCTTTCAAAGGAAGTGTTCAACTCTGTGAGTTGGATTCATACTACACAAAGCAGTTTCACAGAACGCTTCTGTTTAGTTTTTATGGGAAGATATTCCCGTTTCCAACGAAGGCCTGAAAGGGCTCCAAATATCCACTTGCAAATTCTGCAAAAATAGAGTTTCAAAACTGCTCTGTCAAAAGGAAGGCTTATCTCTCTGAGTTGAATGCAGACATCATAAAGAGGTTTCTGAGAATGCTTCTGCCTGGTTTATATGTGAAGATATTTCCTTTTCCACCATAGGCCTCAAAGCGCTCCAAATGAACACTTGCAGATTCTACAAAAGGAGTGTTTCATAACTGCTCTAGCAAAGGAAAGGTTCAACTCTGTGAGTTGAACACACACATCACAAAGCAGTTTCTGAGAATGCTTCTGTCCAGTTTTTATTGGAAGATATTCCCGCTTCTAACAAAGGCCTGAAAGAGCTCCAAATATCCACTTGCAGATGCTGCAAAAAGACTCTTTCCAAACTGCTCCATGAAAAGGAAGGTTCAACTCTGTGAGTTGAATGCACACATCATAAAGAAGTTTCAAAGAATGCTTCTGTCTAGGTTTTATGTGAAGATATTTCCTTTTCCACCATAGGCCTCAAAGCGCTCCAAATGAACACTTGCAGATTCTACAAAAAGAGTGTTTCAAAACTGCTCTTTCAAAAGAAGTGTTCAACTCTGTGAGTTGGATTCATACTTCACAAAGCAGTTTCACAGAACGCTTCTGTTTAGCTTTTATGGGAAGATATTCCCGTTTCCAAGGAAGGCCTGAAAGGGCTCCAAATAACCACTTGCAGATTCTGCAGAAACACAGTTTCAAAACTGCTCTATCAAAAGGAAGGCTTATCTCTCCGAGCTGAATGCACACATCATAAAGAGGTTTCTGAGAATGCTTCTCCCTGGTTTATAAGTGAAGATATCTCCTTTTCCACTATAGGCCTCAAAGCGCTCCAAATGAACACTTGCAGATTCTACAAAAAGAGTGTTTCAAAACAGCTCTTTCAAAGGAAGTGTTCAACTCTGTGAGTTGGATTCATACTACACAAAGCAGTTTCACAGAACGCTTCTCTTTAGTTTTTATGGGAAGATATTCCCGTTTCCAACGAAGGCCTGAAAGGGCTCCAAATATCCAATTGCAGATTCTGCAAAAATAGAGTTTCAAAACTGCTCTGTTAAAAGGAAGGCTTATCTCTCTGAGTTGAATGCAGACATCATAAAGAGGTTTCTGAGAATGCTTCTGCCTGGTTTATATGTGAAGATATTTCCTTTTCCACCATAGGCCTCAAAGCGCTCCAAATGAACACTTGCAGATTCTACAAAAGGAGTGTTTCATAACTACTCTAGCAAAGGAAAGGTTCAACTCTGTGAGTTGAACACACACATCACAAAGCAGTTTCTGAGAATGCTTCTGTCCAGTTTTTATTGGAAGATATTCCCGCTTCTAACAAAGGCCTGAAAGAGCTCCAAATATCCACTTGCAGATGCTGCAAAAAGACTCTTTCCAAACTGCTCCATGAAAAGGAAGGTTCAACTCTGTGAGTTGAATGCACACATCATAAAGAAGTTTCAAAGAATGCTTCTGTCTAGGTTTTATGTGAAGATATTTCCTTTTCCACCATAGGCCTCAAAGCGCTCCAAATGAACACTTGCAGATTCTACAAAAAGAGTGTTTCAAAACTGCTCTTTCAAAAGAAGTGTTCAACTCTGTGAGTTGGATTCATACTTCACAAAGCAGTTTCACAGAACGCTTCTGTTTAGTATTTATGGGAAGATATTCCCGTTTCCAACGAAGGCCTGAAAGGACTCCAAATATCCACTTGCAGATTCTGCAAAAACACAGTTTCAAAACTGCTCTATCAAAAGGAAGGCTTATCTCTCCGAGTTGAATGCACACATCATAAAGAGGTTTCTGAGAATGCTTCTGCCTGGTTTATAAGTGAAGATATTTCCTTTTCCACCATAGGCCTCAAAGCGCTCCAAATGAACACTTGCAGATTCTACAAAAAGAGTGTTTCAAAACAGCTCTTTCAAAGGAAGTGTTCAACTCTGTGAGTTGGATTCATACTACACAAAGCAGTTTCACAGAACGCTTCTGTTTAGTTTTTATGGGAAGATATTCCCGTTTCCAACGAAGGCCTGAAAGGACTCCAAATATCCACTTGCAGATTCTGCAGAAACACAGTTTCAAAACTGCTCTATCAAAAGGAAGGCTTATCTCTCCGAGTTGAATGCACACATCATAAAGAGGTTTCTGAGAATGCTTCTGCCTGGTTTATAAGTGAAGATATTTCCTTTTCCACCATAGGCCTCAAAGCGCTCCAAATGAACACTTGCAGATTCTACAAAAAGAGTGTTTCAAAACAGCTCTTTCAAAGGAAATGTTCAACTCTGTGAGTTGGATTCATACTACACAAAGCAGTTTCACAGAACGCTTCTGTTTAGTTTTTATGGGAAGATATTCCCGTTTCCAACGAAGGCCTGAAAGGGCTCCAAATATCCACTTGCAAATTCTGCAAAAATAGAGTTTCAAAACTGCTCTGTCAAAAGGAAGGCTTATCTCTCTGAGTTGAATGCAGACATCATAAAGAGGTTTCTGAGAATGCTTCTGCCTGGTTTATATGTGAAGATATTTCCTTTTCCACCATAGGCCTCAAGGCGCTCCAAATGAACACTTGCAGATTCTACAAAAAGAGTGTTTCATAACTGCTCTAGCAAAGGAAAGGTTCAACTCTGTGAGTTGAACACACACATCACAAAGCAGTTTCTGAGAATGCTTCTGTCCAGTTTTTATTGGAAGACATTCCCGCTTCTAACAAAGGCCTGAAAGAGCTCCAAATATCCACTTGTAGATGCTGCAAAAAGACTCTTTCCAAACTGCTCCATGAAAAGGAAGGTTCAACTCTGTGAGTTGAATGCACACATCATAAAGAAGTTTCAAAGAATGCTTCTGTCTAGGTTTTATGTGAAGATATTTCCTTTTCCACCATAGGCCTCAAAGCGCTCCAAATGAACACTTGCAGATTCTACAAAAAGAGTGTTTCAAAACTGCTCTTTCAAAGGAAGTGTTCAACTCTGGGAGTTGGATTCATACTACACAAAGCAGTTTCACAGAACGCTTCTCTTTAGTTTTTATGGGAAGATATTCCCGTTTCCAACGAAGGCCTGAAAGGGCTCCAAATAACCACTTGCAGATTCTGCAGAAACACAGTTTCAAAACTGCTCTATCAAAAGGAAGGCTTATCTCTCCGAGCTGAATGCACACATCATAAAGAGGTTTCTGAGAATGCTTCTGCCTGGTTTATAAGTGAAGATATTTCCTTTTCCACCATAGGCCTCAAAGCGCTCCAAATGAACACTTGCAGATTCTACAAAAAGAGTGTTTCAAAACAGCTCTTTCAAAGGAAGTGTTCAACTCTGTGAGTTGGATTCATACTACACAAAGCAGTTTCACAGAACGCTTCTGTTTAGTTTTTATGGGAAGATATTCCCGTTTCCAACGAAGGCCTGAAAGGGCTCCAAATATCCACTTGCAAATTCTGCAAAAATAGAGTTTCAAAACTGCTCTATCAAAAGGAAGGCTTATCTCTCTGAGTTGAATGCAGACATCATAAAGAGGTTTCTGAGAATGCTTCTGCCTGGTTTATATGTGAAGATATTTCCTTTTCCACCATAGGCCTCAAAGCGCTCCAAATGAACACTTGCAGATTCTACAAAAGGAGTGTTTCATAACTGCTCTAGCAAAGGAAAGGTTCAACTCTGTGAGTTGAACACACACATCACAAAGCAGTTTCTGAGAATGCTTCTGTCCAATTTTTATTGGAAGATATTCCCGCTTCTAACAAAGGCCTGAAAGAGCTCCAAATATCCACTTGCAGATGCTGCAAAAAGACTTTTTCCAAACTGCTCCATGAAAAGGAAGGTTCAACTCTGTGAGATGAATGCACACATCATAAAGAAGTTTCAAAGAATGCTTCTGTCTAGGCTTTATGTGAAGATATTTCCTTTTCCACCATAGGCCTCAAAGCGCTCCAAATGAACACTTGCAGATTCTACAAAAAGAGTGTTTCAAAACTGCTCTTTCAAAAGAAGTGTTCAACTCTGTGAGTTGGATTCATACTTCACAAAGCAGTTTCACAGAACGCTTCTGTTTAGTATTTATGGGAAGATATTCCCGTTTCCAACGAAGGCCTGAAAGGACTCCAAATATCCACTTGCAGATTCTGCAAAAACACAGTTTCAAAACTGCTCTATCAAAAGGAAGGCTTATCTCTCCGAGCTGAATGCACACATCATAAAGAGGTCTCTGAGAATGCTTCTCCCTGGTTTATAAGTGAAGATATTTCCTTTTCCACTATAGGCCTCAAAGCGCTCCAAATGAACACTTGCAGATTCTACAAAAAGAGTGTTTCAAAACAGCTCTTTCAAAGGAAGTGTTCAACTCTGTGAGTTGGATTCATACTACACAAAGCAGTTTCACAGAACGCTTCTCTTTAGTTTTTATGGGAAGATATTCCCGTTTCCAACGAAGGCCTGAAAGGGCTCCAAATATCCACTTGCAGATTCTGCAAAAATAGAGTTTCAAAACTGCTCTGTTAAAAGGAAGGCTTATCTCTCTGAGTTGAATGCAGACATCATAAAGAGGTTTCTGAGAATGCTTCTGCCTGGTTTATATGTGAAGATATTTCCTTTTCCACCATAGGCCTCAAAGCGCTCCAAATGAAAACTTGCAGATTCTACAAAAGGAGTGTTTCATAACTACTCTAGCAAAGGAAAGGTTCAACTCTGTGAGTTGAACACACACATCACAAAGCAGTTTCTGAGAATGCTTCTGTCCAGTTTTTATTGGAAGATATTCCCGCTTCTAACAAAGGCCTGAAAGAGCTCCAAATATCCACCTGCAGATGCTGCAAAAAGACTCTTTCCAAACTGCTCCATGAAAAGGAAGGTTCAACTCTGTGAGTTGAATGCACACATCATAAAGAAGTTTCAAAGAATGCTTCTGTCTAGGTTTTATGTGAAGATATTTCCTTTTCCACCATAGGCCTCAAAGCGCTCCAAATGAACACTTGCAGATTCTACAAAAAGAGTGTTTCAAAACTGCTCTTTCAAAAGAAGTGTTCAACTCTGTGAGTTGGATTCATACTTCACAAAGCAGTTTCACAGAACGCTTCTGTTTAGTATTTATGGGAAGATATTCCCGTTTCCAACGAAGGCCTGAAAGGACTCCAAATATCCACTTGCAGATTCTGCAAAAACACAGTTTCAAAACTGCTCTATCAAAAGGAAGGCTTATCTCTCCGAGTTGAATGCACACATCATAAAGAGGTTTCTGAGAATGCTTCTGCCTGGTTTATAAGTGAAGATATTTCCTTTTCCACCATAGGCCTCAAAGCGCTCCAAATGAACACTTGCAGATTCTACAAAAAGAGTGTTTCAAAACAGCTCTTTCAAAGGAAGTGTTCAACTCTGTGAGTTGGATTCATACTACACAAAGCAGTTTCACAGAACGCTTCTGTTTAGTTTTTATGGGAAGATATTCCCGTTTCCAATGAAGGCCTGAAAGGGCTCCAAATATCCACTTGCAAATTCTGCAAAAATAGAGTTTCAAAACTGCTCTGTCAAAAGGAAGGCTTATCTCTCTGAGTTGAATGCAGACATCATAAAGAGGTTTCTGAGAATGCTTCTGCCTGGTTTATATGTGAAGATATTTCCTTTTCCACCATAGGCCTCAAAGCGCTCCAAATGAACACTTGCAGATTCTACAAAAAGAGTGTTTCATAACTGCTCTAGCAAAGGAAAGGTTCAACTCTGTGAGTTGAACACACACATCACAAAGCAGTTTCTGAGAATGCTTCTGTCCAGTTTTTATTGGAAGATATTCCCGCTTCTAACAAAGGCCTGAAAGAGCTCCAAATATCCACTTGTAGATGCTGCAAAAAGACTCTTTCCAAACTGCTCCATGAAAAGGAAGGTTCAACTCTGTGAGTTGAATGCACACATCTTAAAAAGTTTCAAAGAATGCTTCTGTCTAGGTTTTATGTGAAGATATTTCCTTTTCCACCATAGGCCTCAGAGCGCTCCAAATGAACACTTGCAGATTCTACAAAAAGAGTGTTTCAAAACTGCTCTTTCAAAAGAAGTGTTCAACTCTGTGAGTTGGATTCATACTTCACAAAGCAGTTTCACAGAACGCTTCTGTTTAGTTTTTATGGGAAGATATTCCCGTTTCCAACGAAGGCCTGAAAGGGCTCCAAATAACCACTTGCAGATTCTGCAGAAACACAGTTTCAAAACTGCTCTATCAAAAGGAAGGCTTATCTCTCCGAGCTGAATGCACACATCATAAAGAGGTTTCTGAGAATGCTTCTCCCTGGTTTATAAGTGAAGATATTTCCTTTTCCACTATAGGCCTCAAAGCGCTCCAAATGAACACTTGCAGATTCTACAAAAAGAGTGTTTCAAAACTGCTCTTTCAAAAGAAGTGTTCAACTCTGTGAGTTGGATTCATACTACACAAAGCAGTTTCACAGAACGCTTCTCTTTAGTATTTATGGGAAGATATTCCCGTTTCCAACGAAGGCCTGAAAGGACTCCAAATATCCACTTGCAGATTCTGCAGAAACACAGTTTCAAAACTGCTCTATCAAAAGGAAGGCTTATCTCTCCGAGCTGAATGCACACATCATAAAGAGGTTTCTGAGAATGCTTCTCCCTGGTTTATAAGTGAAGATATTTCCTTTTCCACTATAGGCCTCAAAGCGCTCCAAATGAACACTTGCAGATTCTACAAAAAGAGTGTTTCAAAACAGCTCTTTCAAAGGAAGTGTTCAACTCTGTGAGTTGGATTCATACTACACAAAGCAGTTTCACAGAACGCTTCTCTTTAGTTTTTATGGGAAGATATTCCCGTTTCCAACGAAGGCCTGAAAGGGCTCCAAATATCCACTTGCAGATTCTGCAAAAATAGAGTTTCAAAACTGCTCTGTTAAAAGGAAGGCTTATCTCTCTGAGTTGAATGCAGACATCATAAAGAGGTTTCTGAGAATGCTTCTGCCTGGTTTATATGTGAAGATATTTCCTTTTCCACCATAGGCCTCAAAGCGCTCCAAATGAACACTTGCAGATTCTACAAAAGGAGTGTTTCATAACTACTCTAGCAAAGGAAAGGTTCAACTCTGTGAGTTGAACACACACATCACAAAGCAGTTTCTGAGAATGCTTCTGTCCAGTTTTTATTGGAAGATATTCCCGCTTCTAACAAAGGCCTGAAAGAGCTCCAAATATCCACTTGCAGATGCTGCAAAAAGACTCTTTCCAAACTGCTCCATGAAAAGGAAGGTTCAACTCTGTGAGTTGAATGCACACATCATAAAGAAGTTTCAAAGAATGCTTCTGTCTAGGTTTTATGTGAAGATATTTCCTTTTCCACCATAGGCCTCAAAGCGCTCCAAATGAACACTTGCAGATTCTACAAAAAGAGTGTTTCAAAACTGCTCTTTCAAAAGAAGTGTTCAACTCTGTGAGTTGGATTCATACTTCACAAAGCAGTTTCACAGAACGCTTCTGTTTAGTATTTATGGGAAGATATTCCCGTTTCCAACGAAGGCCTGAAAGGACTCCAAATATCCACTTGCAGATTCTGCAAAAACACAGTTTCAAAACTGCTCTATCAAAAGGAAGGCTTATCTCTCCGAGTTGAATGCACACATCATAAAGAGGTTTCTGAGAATGCTTCTGCCTGGTTTATAAGTGAAGATATTTCCTTTTCCACCATAGGCCTCAAAGCGCTCCAAATGAACACTTGCAGATTCTACAAAAAGAGTGTTTCAAAACAGCTCTTTCAAAGGAAGTGTTCAACTCTGTGAGTTGGATTCATACTACACAAAGCAGTTTCACAGAACGCTTCTGTTTAGTTTTTATGGGAAGATATTCCCGTTTCCAACGAAGGCCTGAAAGGACTCCAAATATCCACTTGCAGATTCTGCAGAAACACAGTTTCAAAACTGCTCTATCAAAAGGAAGGCTTATCTCTCCGAGTTGAATGCACACATCATAAAGAGGTTTCTGAGAATGCTTCTGCCTGGTTTATAAGTGAAGATATTTCCTTTTCCACCATAGGCCTCAAAGCGCTCCAAATGAACACTTGCAGATTCTACAAAAAGAGTGTTTCAAAACAGCTCTTTCAAAGGAAATGTTCAACTCTGTGAGTTGGATTCATACTACACAAAGCAGTTTCACAGAACGCTTCTGTTTAGTTTTTATGGGAAGATATTCCCGTTTCCAACGAAGGCCTGAAAGGGCTCCAAATATCCACTTGCAAATTCTGCAAAAATAGAGTTTCAAAACTGCTCTGTCAAAAGGAAGGCTTATCTCTCTGAGTTGAATGCAGACATCATAAAGAGGTTTCTGAGAATGCTTCTGCCTGGTTTATATGTGAAGATATTTCCTTTTCCACCATAGGCCTCAAGGCGCTCCAAATGAACACTTGCAGATTCTACAAAAAGAGTGTTTCATAACTGCTCTAGCAAAGGAAAGGTTCAACTCTGTGAGTTGAACACACACATCACAAAGCAGTTTCTGAGAATGCTTCTGTCCAGTTTTTATTGGAAGACATTCCCGCTTCTAACAAAGGCCTGAAAGAGCTCCAAATATCCACTTGTAGATGCTGCAAAAAGACTCTTTCCAAACTGCTCCATGAAAAGGAAGGTTCAACTCTGTGAGTTGAATGCACACATCATAAAGAAGTTTCAAAGAATGCTTCTGTCTAGGTTTTATGTGAAGATATTTCCTTTTCCACCATAGGCCTCAAAGCGCTCCAAATGAACACTTGCAGATTCTACAAAAAGAGTGTTTCAAAACTGCTCTTTCAAAGGAAGTGTTCAACTCTGGGAGTTGGATTCATACTACACAAAGCAGTTTCACAGAACGCTTCTCTTTAGTTTTTATGGGAAGATATTCCCGTTTCCAACGAAGGCCTGAAAGGGCTCCAAATAACCACTTGCAGATTCTGCAGAAACACAGTTTCAAAACTGCTCTATCAAAAGGAAGGCTTATCTCTCCGAGCTGAATGCACACATCATAAAGTGGTTTCTGAGAATGCTTCTGCCTGGTTTATAAGTGAAGATATTTCCTTTTCCACCATAGGCCTCAAAGCGCTCCAAATGAACACTTGCAGATTCTACAAAAAGAGTGTTTCAAAACAGCTCTTTCAAAGGAAGTGTTCAACTCTGTGAGTTGGATTCATACTACACAAAGCAGTTTCACAGAACGCTTCTGTTTAGTTTTTATGGGAAGATATTCCCGTTTCCAACGAAGGCCTGAAAGGGCTCCAAATATCCACTTGCAAATTCTGCAAAAATAGAGTTTCAAAACTGCTCTGTCAAAAGGAAGGCTTATCTCTCTGAGTTGAATGCAGACATCATAAAGAGGTTTCTGAGAATGCTTCTGCCTGGTTTATATGTGAAGATATTTCCTTTTCCACCATAGGCCTCAAAGCGCTCCAAATGAACACTTGCAGATTCTACAAAAGGAGTGTTTCATAACTGCTCTAGCAAAGGAAAGGTTCAACTCTGTGAGTTGAACACACACATCACAAAGCAGTTTCTGAGAATGCTTCTGTCCAGTTTTTATTGGAAGATATTCCCGCTTCTAACAAAGGCCTGAAAGAGCTCCAAATATCCACTTGCAGATGCTGCAAAAAGACTCTTTCCAAACTGCTCCATGAAAAGGAAGGTTCAACTCTGTGAGTTGAATGCACACATCATAAAGAAGTTTCAAAGAATGCTTCTGTCTAGGTTTTATGTGAAGATATTTCCTTTTCCACCATAGGCCTCAAAGCGCTCCAAATGAACACTTGCAGATTCTACAAAAAGAGTGTTTCAAAACTGCTCTTTCAAAAGAAGTGTTCAACTCTGTGAGTTGGATTCATACTTCACAAAGCAGTTTCACAGAACGCTTCTGTTTAGCTTTTATGGGAAGATATTCCCGTTTCCAACGAAGGCCTGAAAGGGCTCCAAATAACCACTTGCAGATTCTGCAGAAACACAGTTTCAAAACTGCTCTATCAAAAGGAAGGCTTATCTCTCCGAGCTGAATGCACACATCATAAAGAGGTTTCTGAGAATGCTTCTCCCTGGTTTATAAGTGAAGATATCTCCTTTTCCACTATAGGCCTCAAAGCGCTCCAAATGAACACTTGCAGATTCTACAAAAAGAGTGTTTCAAAACAGCTCTTTCAAAGGAAGTGTTCAACTCTGTGAGTTGGATTCATACTACACAAAGCAGTTTCACAGAACGCTTCTCTTTAGTTTTTATGGGAAGATATTCCCGTTTCCAACGAAGGCCTGAAAGGGCTCCAAATATCCACTTGCAGATTCTGCAAAAATAGAGTTTCAAAACTGCTCTGTTAAAAGGAAGGCTTATCTCTCTGAGTTGAATGCAGACATCATAAAGAGGTTTCTGAGAATGCTTCTGCCTGGTTTATATGTGAAGATATTTCCTTTTCCACCATAGGCCTCAAAGCGCTCCAAATGAACACTTGCAGATTCTACAAAAGGAGTGTTTCATAACTACTCTAGCAAAGGAAAGGTTCAACTCTGTGAGTTGAACACACACATCACAAAGCAGTTTCTGAGAATGCTTCTGTCCAGTTTTTATTGGAAGATATTCCCGCTTCTAACAAAGGCCTGAAAGAGCTCCAAATATCCACTTGCAGATGCTGCAAAAAGACTCTTTCCAAACTGCTCCATGAAAAGGAAGGTTCAACTCTGTGAGTTGAATGCACACATCATAAAGAAGTTTCAAAGAATGCTTCTGTCTAGGTTTTATGTGAAGATATTTCCTTTTCCACCATAGGCCTCAAAGCGCTCCAAATGAACACTTGCAGATTCTACAAAAAGAGTGTTTCAAAACTGCTCTTTCAAAAGAAGTGTTCAACTCTGTGAGTTGGATTCATACTTCACAAAGCAGTTTCACAGAACGCTTCTGTTTAGTATTTATGGGAAGATATTCCCGTTTCCAACGAAGGCCTGAAAGGACTCCAAATATCCACTTGCAGATTCTGCAAAAACACAGTTTCAAAACTGCTCTATCAAAAGGAAGGCTTATCTCTCCGAGTTGAATGCACACATCATAAAGAGGTTTCTGAGAATGCTTCTGCCTGGTTTATAAGTGAAGATATTTCCTTTTCCACCATAGGCCTCAAAGCGCTCCAAATGAACACTTGCAGATTCTACAAAAAGAGTGTTTCAAAACAGCTCTTTCAAAGGAAGTGTTCAACTCTGTGAGTTGGATTCATACTACACAAAGCAGTTTCACAGAACGCTTCTGTTTAGTTTTTATGGGAAGATATTCCCGTTTCCAACGAAGGCCTGAAAGGACTCCAAATATCCACTTGCAGATTCTGCAGAAACACAGTTTCAAAACTGCTCTATCAAAAGGAAGGCTTATCTCTCCGAGTTGAATGCACACATCATAAAGAGGTTTCTGAGAATGCTTCTGCCTGGTTTATAAGTGAAGATATTTCCTTTTCCACCATAGGCCTCAAAGCGCTCCAAATGAACACTTGCAGATTCTACAAAAAGAGTGTTTCAAAACAGCTCTTTCAAAGGAAATGTTCAACTCTGTGAGTTGGATTCATACTACACAAAGCAGTTTCACAGAACGCTTCTGTTTAGTTTTTATGGGAAGATATTCCCGTTTCCAACGAAGGCCTGAAAGGGCTCCAAATATCCACTTGCAAATTCTGCAAAAATAGAGTTTCAAAACTGCTCTGTCAAAAGGAAGGCTTATCTCTCTGAGTTGAATGCAGACATCATAAAGAGGTTTCTGAGAATGCTTCTGCCTGGTTTATATGTGAAGATATTTCCTTTTCCACCATAGGCCTCAAGGCGCTCCAAATGAACACTTGCAGATTCTACAAAAAGAGTGTTTCATAACTGCTCTAGCAAAGGAAAGGTTCAACTCTGTGAGTTGAACACACACATCACAAAGCAGTTTCTGAGAATGCTTCTGTCCAGTTTTTATTGGAAGACATTCCCGCTTCTAACAAAGGCCTGAAAGAGCTCCAAATATCCACTTGTAGATGCTGCAAAAAGACTCTTTCCAAACTGCTCCATGAAAAGGAAGGTTCAACTCTGTGAGTTGAATGCACACATCATAAAGAAGTTTCAAAGAATGCTTCTGTCTAGGTTTTATGTGAAGATATTTCCTTTTCCACCATAGGCCTCAAAGCGCTCCAAATGAACACTTGCAGATTCTACAAAAAGAGTGTTTCAAAACTGCTCTTTCAAAGGAAGTGTTCAACTCTGGGAGTTGGATTCATACTACACAAAGCAGTTTCACAGAACGCTTCTCTTTAGTTTTTATGGGAAGATATTCCCGTTTCCAACGAAGGCCTGAAAGGGCTCCAAATAACCACTTGCAGATTCTGCAGAAACACAGTTTCAAAACTGCTCTATCAAAAGGAAGGCTTATCTCTCCGAGCTGAATGCACACATCATAAAGAGGTTTCTGAGAATGCTTCTGCCTGGTTTATAAGTGAAGATATTTCCTTTTCCACCATAGGCCTCAAAGCGCTCCAAATGAACACTTGCAGATTCTACAAAAAGAGTGTTTCAAAACAGCTCTTTCAAAGGAAGTGTTCAACTCTGTGAGTTGGATTCATACTACACAAAGCAGTTTCACAGAACGCTTCTGTTTAGTTTTTATGGGAAGATATTCCCGTTTCCAACGAAGGCCTGAAAGGGCTCCAAATATCCACTTGCAAATTCTGCAAAAATAGAGTTTCAAAACTGCTCTATCAAAAGGAAGGCTTATCTCTCTGAGTTCAATGCAGACATCATAAAGAGGTTTCTGAGAATGCTTCTGCCTGGTTTATATGTGAAGATATTTCCTTTTCCACCATAGGCCTCAAAGCGCTCCAAATGAACACTTGCAGATTCTACAAAAGGAGTGTTTCATAACTGCTCTAGCAAAGGAAAGGTTCAACTCTGTGAGTTGAACACACACATCACAAAGCAGTTTCTGAGAATGCTTCTGTCCAATTTTTATTGGAAGATATTCCCGCTTCTAACAAAGGCCTGAAAGAGCTCCAAATATCCACTTGCAGATGCTGCAAAAAGACTTTTTCCAAACTGCTCCATGAAAAGGAAGGTTCAACTCTGTGAGATGAATGCACACATCATAAAGAAGTTTCAAAGAATGCTTCTGTCTAGGCTTTATGTGAAGATATTTCCTTTTCCACCATAGGCCTCAAAGCGCTCCAAATGAACACTTGCAGATTCTACAAAAAGAGTGTTTCAAAACTGCTCTTTCAAAAGAAGTGTTCAACTCTGTGAGTTGGATTCATACTTCACAAAGCAGTTTCACAGAACGCTTCTGTTTAGTATTTATGGGAAGATATTCCCGTTTCCAACGAAGGCCTGAAAGGACTCCAAATATCCACTTGCAGATTCTGCAAAAACACAGTTTCAAAACTGCTCTATCAAAAGGAAGGCTTATCTCTCCGAGCTGAATGCACACATCATAAAGAGGTCTCTGAGAATGCTTCTCCCTGGTTTATAAGTGAAGATATTTCCTTTTCCACTATAGGCCTCAAAGCGCTCCAAATGAACACTTGCAGATTCTACAAAAAGAGTGTTTCAAAACAGCTCTTTCAAAGGAAGTGTTCAACTCTGTGAGTTGGATTCATACTACACAAAGCAGTTTCACAGAACGCTTCTCTTTAGTTTTTATGGGAAGATATTCCCGTTTCCAACGAAGGCCTGAAAGGGCTCCAAATATCCACTTGCAGATTCTGCAAAAATAGAGTTTCAAAACTGCTCTGTTAAAAGGAAGGCTTATCTCTCTGAGTTGAATGCAGACATCATAAAGAGGTTTCTGAGAATGCTTCTGCCTGGTTTATATGTGAAGATATTTCCTTTTCCACCATAGGCCTCAAAGCGCTCCAAATGAACACTTGCAGATTCTACAAAAGGAGTGTTTCATAACTACTCTAGCAAAGGAAAGGTTCAACTCTGTGAGTTGAACACACACATCACAAAGCAGTTTCTGAGAATGCTTCTGTCCAGTTTTTATTGGAAGATATTCCCGCTTCTAACAAAGGCCTGAAAGAGCTCCAAATATCCACCTGCAGATGCTGCAAAAAGACTCTTTCCAAACTGCTCCATGAAAAGGAAGGTTCAACTCTGTGAGTTGAATGCACACATCATAAAGAAGTTTCAAAGAATGCTTCTGTCTAGGTTTTATGTGAAGATATTTCCTTTTCCACCATAGGCCTCAAAGCGCTCCAAATGAACACTTGCAGATTCTACAAAAAGAGTGTTTCAAAACTGCTCTTTCAAAAGAAGTGTTCAACTCTGTGAGTTGGATTCATACTTCACAAAGCAGTTTCACAGAACGCTTCTGTTTAGTATTTATGGGAAGATATTCCCGTTTCCAACGAAGGCCTGAAAGGACTCCAAATATCCACTTGCAGATTCTGCAAAAACACAGTTTCAAAACTGCTCTATCAAAAGGAAGGCTTATCTCTCCGAGTTGAATGCACACATCATAAAGAGGTTTCTGAGAATGCTTCTGCCTGGTTTATAAGTGAAGATATTTCCTTTTCCACCATAGGCCTCAAAGCGCTCCAAATGAACACTTGCAGATTCTACAAAAAGAGTGTTTCAAAACAGCTCTTTCAAAGGAAGTGTTCAACTCTGTGAGTTGGATTCATACTACACAAAGCAGTTTCACAGAACGCTTCTGTTTAGTTTTTATGGGAAGATATTCCCGTTTCCAATGAAGGCCTGAAAGGGCTCCAAATATCCACTTGCAAATTCTGCAAAAATAGAGTTTCAAAACTGCTCTGTCAAAAGGAAGGCTTATCTCTCTGAGTTGAATGCAGACATCATAAAGAGGTTTCTGAGAATGCTTCTGCCTGGTTTATATGTGAAGATATTTCCTTTTCCACCATAGGCCTCAAAGCGCTCCAAATGAACACTTGCAGATTCTACAAAAAGAGTGTTTCATAACTGCTCTAGCAAAGGAAAGGTTCAACTCTGTGAGTTGAACACACACATCACAAAGCAGTTTCTGAGAATGCTTCTGTCCAGTTTTTATTGGAAGATATTCCCGCTTCTAACAAAGGCCTGAAAGAGCTCCAAATATCCACTTGTAGATGCTGCAAAAAGACTCTTTCCAAACTGCTCCATGAAAAGGAAGGTTCAACTCTGTGAGTTGAATGCACACATCTTAAAAAGTTTCAAAGAATGCTTCTGTCTAGGTTTTATGTGAAGATATTTCCTTTTCCACCATAGGCCTCAGAGCGCTCCAAATGAACACTTGCAGATTCTACAAAAAGAGTGTTTCAAAACTGCTCTTTCAAAAGAAGTGTTCAACTCTGTGAGTTGGATTCATACTTCACAAAGCAGTTTCACAGAACGCTTCTGTTTAGTTTTTATGGGAAGATATTCCCGTTTCCAACGAAGGCCTGAAAGGGCTCCAAATAACCACTTGCAGATTCTGCAGAAACACAGTTTCAAAACTGCTCTATCAAAAGGAAGGCTTATCTCTCCGAGCTGAATGCACACATCATAAAGAGGTTTCTGAGAATGCTTCTCCCTGGTTTATAAGTGAAGATATTTCCTTTTCCACTATAGGCCTCAAAGCGCTCCAAATGAACACTTGCAGATTCTACAAAAAGAGTGTTTCAAAACTGCTCTTTCAAAAGAAGTGTTCAACTCTGTGAGTTGGATTCATACTACACAAAGCAGTTTCACAGAACGCTTCTCTTTAGTATTTATGGGAAGATATTCCCGTTTCCAACGAAGGCCTGAAAGGACTCCAAATATCCACTTGCAGATTCTGCAGAAACACAGTTTCAAAACTGCTCTATCAAAAGGAAGGCTTATCTCTCCGAGCTGAATGCACACATCATAAAGAGGTTTCTGAGAATGCTTCTCCCTGGTTTATAAGTGAAGATATTTCCTTTTCCACTATAGGCCTCAAAGCGCTCCAAATGAACACTTGCAGATTCTACAAAAAGAGTGTTTCAAAACAGCTCTTTCAAAGGAAGTGTTCAACTCTGTGAGTTGGATTCATACTACACAAAGCAGTTTCACAGAACGCTTCTCTTTAGTTTTTATGGGAAGATATTCCCGTTTCCAACGAAGGCCTGAAAGGGCTCCAAATATCCACTTGCAGATTCTGCAAAAATAGAGTTTCAAAACTGCTCTGTTAAAAGGAAGGCTTATCTCTCTGAGTTGAATGCAGACATCATAAAGAGGTTTCTGAGAATGCTTCTGCCTGGTTTATATGTGAAGATATTTCCTTTTCCACCATAGGCCTCAAAGCGCTCCAAATGAACACTTGCAGATTCTACAAAAGGAGTGTTTCATAACTACTCTAGCAAAGGAAAGGTTCAACTCTGTGAGTTGAACACACACATCACAAAGCAGTTTCTGAGAATGCTTCTGTCCAGTTTTTATTGGAAGATATTCCCGCTTCTAACAAAGGCCTGAAAGAGCTCCAAATATCCACTTGCAGATGCTGCAAAAAGACTCTTTCCAAACTGCTCCATGAAAAGGAAGGTTCAACTCTGTGAGTTGAATGCACACATCATAAAGAAGTTTCAAAGAATGCTTCTGTCTAGGTTTTATGTGAAGATATTTCCTTTTCCACCATAGGCCTCAAAGCGCTCCAAATGAACACTTGCAGATTCTACAAAAAGAGTGTTTCAAAACTGCTCTTTCAAAAGAAGTGTTCAACTCTGTGAGTTGGATTCATACTTCACAAAGCAGTTTCACAGAACGCTTCTGTTTAGTATTTATGGGAAGATATTCCCGTTTCCAACGAAGGCCTGAAAGGACTCCAAATATCCACTTGCAGATTCTGCAAAAACACAGTTTCAAAACTGCTCTATCAAAAGGAAGGCTTATCTCTCCGAGTTGAATGCACACATCATAAAGAGGTTTCTGAGAATGCTTCTGCCTGGTTTATAAGTGAAGATATTTCCTTTTCCACCATAGGCCTCAAAGCGCTCCAAATGAACACTTGCAGATTCTACAAAAAGAGTGTTTCAAAACAGCTCTTTCAAAGGAAGTGTTCAACTCTGTGAGTTGGATTCATACTACACAAAGCAGTTTCACAGAACGCTTCTGTTTAGTTTTTATGGGAAGATATTCCCGTTTCCAACGAAGGCCTGAAAGGACTCCAAATATCCACTTGCAGATTCTGCAGAAAAACAGTTTCAAAACTGCTCTATCAAAAGGAAGGCTTATCTCTCCGAGTTGAATGCACACATCATAAAGAGGTTTCTGAGAATGCTTCTGCCTGGTTTATAAGTGAAGATATTTCCTTTTCCACCATAGGCCTCAAAGCGCTCCAAATGAACACTTGCAGATTCTACAAAAAGAGTGTTTCAAAACAGCTCTTTCAAAGGAAATGTTCAACTCTGTGAGTTGGATTCATACTACACAAAGCAGTTTCACAGAACGCTTCTGTTTAGTTTTTATGGGAAGATATTCCCGTTTCCAACGAAGGCCTGAAAGGGCTCCAAATATCCACTTGCAAATTCTGCAAAAATAGAGTTTCAAAACTGCTCTGTCAAAAGGAAGGCTTATCTCTCTGAGTTGAATGCAGACATCATAAAGAGGTTTCTGAGAATGCTTCTGCCTGGTTTATATGTGAAGATATTTCCTTTTCCACCATAGGCCTCAAGGCGCTCCAAATGAACACTTGCAGATTCTACAAAAAGAGTGTTTCATAACTGCTCTAGCAAAGGAAAGGTTCAACTCTGTGAGTTGAACACACACATCACAAAGCAGTTTCTGAGAATGCTTCTGTCCAGTTTTTATTGGAAGACATTCCCGCTTCTAACAAAGGCCTGAAAGAGCTCCAAATATCCACTTGTAGATGCTGCAAAAAGACTCTTTCCAAACTGCTCCATGAAAAGGAAGGTTCAACTCTGTGAGTTGAATGCACACATCATAAAGAAGTTTCAAAGAATGCTTCTGTCTAGGTTTTATGTGAAGATATTTCCTTTTCCACCATAGGCCTCAAAGCGCTCCAAATGAACACTTGCAGATTCTACAAAAAGAGTGTTTCAAAACTGCTCTTTCAAAGGAAGTGTTCAACTCTGGGAGTTGGATTCATACTACACAAAGCAGTTTCACAGAACGCTTCTCTTTAGTTTTTATGGGAAGATATTCCCGTTTCCAACGAAGGCCTGAAAGGGCTCCAAATAACCACTTGCAGATTCTGCAGAAACACAGTTTCAAAACTGCTCTATCAAAAGGAAGGCTTATCTCTCCGAGCTGAATGCACACATCATAAAGAGGTTTCTGAGAATGCTTCTGCCTGGTTTATAAGTGAAGATATTTCCTTTTCCACCATAGGCCTCAAAGCGCTCCAAATGAACACTTGCAGATTCTACAAAAAGAGTGTTTCAAAACAGCTCTTTCAAAGGAAGTGTTCAACTCTGTGAGTTGGATTCATACTACACAAAGCAGTTTCACAGAACGCTTCTGTTTAGTTTTTATGGGAAGATATTCCCGTTTCCAACGAAGGCCTGAAAGGGCTCCAAATATCCACTTGCAAATTCTGCAAAAATAGAGTTTCAAAACTGCTCTATCAAAAGGAAGGCTTATCTCTCTGAGTTGAATGCAGACATCATAAAGAGGTTTCTGAGAATGCTTCTGCCTGGTTTATATGTGAAGATATTTCCTTTTCCACCATAGGCCTCAAAGCGCTCCAAATGAACACTTGCAGATTCTACAAAAGGAGTGTTTCATAACTGCTCTAGCAAAGGAAAGGTTCAACTCTGTGAGTTGAACACACACATCACAAAGCAGTTTCTGAGAATGCTTCTGTCCAATTTTTATTGGAAGATATTCCCGCTTCTAACAAAGGCCTGAAAGAGCTCCAAATATCCACTTGCAGATGCTGCAAAAAGACTTTTTCCAAACTGCTCCATGAAAAGGAAGGTTCAACTCTGTGAGATGAATGCACACATCATAAAGAAGTTTCAAAGAATGCTTCTGTCTAGGCTTTATGTGAAGATATTTCCTTTTCCACCATAGGCCTCAAAGCGCTCCAAATGAACACTTGCAGATTCTACAAAAAGAGTGTTTCAAAACTGCTCTTTCAAAAGAAGTGTTCAACTCTGTGAGTTGGATTCATACTTCACAAAGCAGTTTCACAGAACGCTTCTGTTTAGTATTTATGGGAAGATATTCCCGTTTCCAACGAAGGCCTGAAAGGACTCCAAATATCCACTTGCAGATTCTGCAAAAACACAGTTTCAAAACTGCTCTATCAAAAGGAAGGCTTATCTCTCCGAGCTGAATGCACACATCATAAAGAGGTCTCTGAGAATGCTTCTCCCTGGTTTATAAGTGAAGATATTTCCTTTTCCACTATAGGCCTCAAAGCGCTCCAAATGAACACTTGCAGATTCTACAAAAAGAGTGTTTCAAAACAGCTCTTTCAAAGGAAGTGTTCAACTCTGTGAGTTGGATTCATACTACACAAAGCAGTTTCACAGAACGCTTCTCTTTAGTTTTTATGGGAAGATATTCCCGTTTCCAACGAAGGCCTGAAAGGGCTCCAAATATCCACTTGCAGATTCTGCAAAAATAGAGTTTCAAAACTGCTCTGTTAAAAGGAAGGCTTATCTCTCTGAGTTGAATGCAGACATCATAAAGAGGTTTCTGAGAATGCTTCTGCCTGGTTTATATGTGAAGATATTTCCTTTTCCACCATAGGCCTCAAAGCGCTCCAAATGAACACTTGCAGATTCTACAAAAGGAGTGTTTCATAACTACTCTAGCAAAGGAAAGGTTCAACTCTGTGAGTTGAACACACACATCACAAAGCAGTTTCTGAGAATGCTTCTGTCCAGTTTTTATTGGAAGATATTCCCGCTTCTAACAAAGGCCTGAAAGAGCTCCAAATATCCACCTGCAGATGCTGCAAAAAGACTCTTTCCAAACTGCTCCATGAAAAGGAAGGTTCAACTCTGTGAGTTGAATGCACACATCATAAAGAAGTTTCAAAGAATGCTTCTGTCTAGGTTTTATGTGAAGATATTTCCTTTTCCACCATAGGCCTCAAAGCGCTCCAAATGAACACTTGCAGATTCTACAAAAAGAGTGTTTCAAAACTGCTCTTTCAAAAGAAGTGTTCAACTCTGTGAGTTGGATTCATACTTCACAAAGCAGTTTCACAGAACGCTTCTGTTTAGTATTTATGGGAAGATATTCCCGTTTCCAACGAAGGCCTGAAAGGACTCCAAATATCCACTTGCAGATTCTGCAAAAACACAGTTTCAAAACTGCTCTATCAAAAGGAAGGCTTATCTCTCCGAGTTGAATGCACACATCATAAAGAGGTTTCTGAGAATGCTTCTGCCTGGTTTATAAGTGAAGATATTTCCTTTTCCACCATAGGCCTCAAAGCGCTCCAAATGAACACTTGCAGATTCTACAAAAAGAGTGTTTCAAAACAGCTCTTTCAAAGGAAGTGTTCAACTCTGTGAGTTGGATTCATACTACACAAAGCAGTTTCACAGAACGCTTCTGTTTAGTTTTTATGGGAAGATATTCCCGTTTCCAATGAAGGCCTGAAAGGGCTCCAAATATCCACTTGCAAATTCTGCAAAAATAGAGTTTCAAAACTGCTCTGTCAAAAGGAAGGCTTATCTCTCTGAGTTGAATGCAGACATCATAAAGAGGTTTCTGAGAATGCTTCTGCCTGGTTTATATGTGAAGATATTTCCTTTTCCACCATAGGCCTCAAAGCGCTCCAAATGAACACTTGCAGATTCTACAAAAAGAGTGTTTCATAACTGCTCTAGCAAAGGAAAGGTTCAACTCTGTGAGTTGAACACACACATCACAAAGCAGTTTCTGAGAATGCTTCTGTCCAGTTTTTATTGGAAGATATTCCCGCTTCTAACAAAGGCCTGAAAGAGCTCCAAATATCCACTTGTAGATGCTGCAAAAAGACTCTTTCCAAACTGCTCCATGAAAAGGAAGGTTCAACTCTGTGAGTTGAATGCACACATCTTAAAAAGTTTCAAAGAATGCTTCTGTCTAGGTTTTATGTGAAGATATTTCCTTTTCCACCATAGGCCTCAGAGCGCTCCAAATGAACACTTGCAGATTCTACAAAAAGAGTGTTTCAAAACTGCTCTTTCAAAAGAAGTGTTCAACTCTGTGAGTTGGATTCATACTTCACAAAGCAGTTTCACAGAACGCTTCTGTTTAGTTTTTATGGGAAGATATTCCCGTTTCCAACGAAGGCCTGAAAGGGCTCCAAATAACCACTTGCAGATTCTGCAGAAACACAGTTTCAAAACTGCTCTATCAAAAGGAAGGCTTATCTCTCCGAGCTGAATGCACACATCATAAAGAGGTTTCTGAGAATGCTTCTCCCTGGTTTATAAGTGAAGATATTTCCTTTTCCACTATAGGCCTCAAAGCGCTCCAAATGAACACTTGCAGATTCTACAAAAAGAGTGTTTCAAAACTGCTCTTTCAAAAGAAGTGTTCAACTCTGTGAGTTGGATTCATACTACACAAAGCAGTTTCACAGAACGCTTCTCTTTAGTATTTATGGGAAGATATTCCCGTTTCCAACGAAGGCCTGAAAGGACTCCAATTATCCACTTGCAGATTCTGCAGAAACACAGTTTCAAAACTGCTCTATCAAAAGGAAGGCTTATCTCTCCTAGTTGAATGCACACATCATAAAGAGGTTTCTGAGAATGCTTCTGCCTGGTTTATAAGTGAAGATATTTCCTTTTCCACCATAGGCCTCAAAGCCCTCCAAATGAACACTTGCAGATTCTACAAAAAGAGTGTTTCAAAACAGCTCTTTCAAAGGAAGTGTTCAACTCTGTGAGTTGGATTCATACTACACAAAGCAGTTTCACAGAACGCTTCTGTTTAGTTTTTATGGGAAGATATTCCCGTTTCCAACGAAGGCCTGAAAGGGCTCCAAATATCCACTTGCAAATTCTACAAAAATAGAGTTTCAAAACTGCTCTGTCAAAAGGAAGGCTTATCTCTCTGAGTTGAATGCAGACATCATAAAGAGGTTTCTGAGAATGCTTCTGCCTGGTTTATATGTGAAGATATTTCCTTTTCCACCATAGGCCTCAAGGCGCTCCAAATGAACACTTGCAGATTCTACAAAAAGAGTGTTTCATAACTGCTCTAGCAAAGGAAAGGTTCAACTCTGTGAGTTGAACACACACATCACAAAGCAGTTTCTGAGAATGCTTCTGTCCAGTTTTTATTGGAAGATATTCCCGCTTCTAACAAAGGCCTGAAAGAGCTCCAAATATCCACTTGTAGATGCTGCAAAAAGACTCTTTCCAAACTGCTCCATGAAAAGGAAGGTTCAACTCTGTGAGTTGAATGCACACATCATAAAGAAGTTTCAAAGAATGCTTCTGTCTAGGTTTTATGTGAAGATATTTCCTTTTCCACCATAGGCCTCAAAGCGCTCCAAATGAACACTTGCAGATTCTACAAAAAGAGTGTTTCAAAACTGCTCTTTCAAAGGAAGTGTTCAACTCTGTGAGTTGGATTCATACTACACAAAGCAGTTTCACAGAACGCTTCTGTTTAGTTTTTATGGGAAGATATTCCCGTTTCCAACGAAGGCCTGAAAGGGCTCCAAATATCCACTTGCAAATTCTGCAAAAATAGAGTTTCAAAACTGCTCTATCAAAAGGAAGGCTTATCTCTCTGAGTTGAATGCAGACATCATAAAGAGGTTTCTGAGAATGCTTCTGCCTGGTTTATATGTGAAGATATTTCCTTTTCCACCATAGGCCTCATAGCGCTCCAAATGAACACTTGCAGATTCTACAAAAGGAGTGTTTCATAACTGCTCTAGCAAAGGAAAGGTTCAACTCTGTGAGTTGAACACACACATCACAAAGCAGTTTCTGAGAATGCTTCTGTCCAATTTTTATTGGAAGATATTCCCGCTTCTAACAAAGGCCTGAAAGAGCTCCAAATATCCACTTGCAGATGCTGCAAAAAGACTCTTTCCAAACTGCTCCATGAAAAGGAAGGTTCAACTCTGTGAGATGAATGCACACATCATAAAGAAGTTTCAAAGAATGCTTCTGTCTAGATTTTATGTGAAGATATTTCCTTTTCCACCATAGGCCTCAAAGCGCTCCAAATGAACACTTGCAGATTCTACAAAAAGAGTGTTTCAAAACTGCTCTTTCAAAAGAAGTGTTCAACTCTGTGAGTTGGATTCATACTTCACAAAGCAGTTTCACAGAACGCTTCTGTTTAGTATTTATGGGAAGATATTCCCGTTTCCAACGAAGGCCTGAAAGGACTCCAAATATCCACTTGCAGATTCTGCAAAAACACAGTTTCAAAACTGCTCTATCAAAAGGAAGGCTTATCTCTCCGAGCTGAATGCACACATCATAAAGAGGTTTCTGAGAATGCTTCTCCCTGGTTTATAAGTGAAGATATTTCCTTTTCCACTATAGGCCTCAAAGCGCTCCAAATGAACACTTGCAGATTCTACAAAAAGAGTGTTTCAAAACAGCTCTTTCAAAGGAAGTGTTCAACTCTGTGAGTTGGATTCATACTACACAAAGCAGTTTCACAGAACGCTTCTCTTTAGTTTTTATGGGAAGATATTCCCGTTTCCAACGAAGGCCTGAAAGGGCTCCAAATATCCACTTGCAGATTCTGCAAAAATAGAGTTTCAAAACTGCTCTGTTAAAAGGAAGGCTTATCTCTCTGAGTTGAATGC
The DNA here is from genome assembly GCF_028885625.2 of Pongo pygmaeus. Lineage (NCBI taxonomy): Eukaryota > Metazoa > Chordata > Mammalia > Primates > Hominidae > Pongo > Pongo pygmaeus. The sequence goes on from NC_085930.1 coordinate 26,991,701, forward strand.
AGACATCATAAAGAGGTTTCTGAGAATGCTTCTGCCTGGTTTATATGTGAAGATATTTCCTTTTCCACCATAGGCCTCAAAGCGCTCCAAATGAACACTTGCAGATTCTACAAAAGGAGTGTTTCATAACTACTATAGCAAAGGAAAGGTTCAACTCTGTGAGTTGAACACACACATCACAAAGCAGTTTCTGAGAATGCTTCTGTCCAGTTTTTATTGGAAGATATTCCCGCTTCTAACAAAGGCCTGAAAGAGCTCCAAATATCCACTTGCAGATGCTGCAAAAAGACTCTTTCCAAACTGCTCCATGAAAAGGAAGGTTCAACTCTGTGAGTTGAATGCACACATCATAAAGAAGTTTCAAAGAATGCTTCTGTCTAGGTTTTATGTGAAGATATTTCCTTTTCCACCATAGGCCTCAAAGCGCTCCAAATGAACACTTGCAGATTCTACAAAAAGAGTGTTTCAAAACTGCTCTTTCAAAAGAAGTGTTCAACTCTGTGAGTTGGATTCATACTTCACAAAGCAGTTTCACAGAACGCTTCTGTTTAGTATTTATGGGAAGATATTCCCGTTTCCAACGAAGGCCTGAAAGGACTCCAAATATCCACTTGCAGATTCTGCAAAAACACAGTTTCAAAACTGCTCTATCAAAAGGAAGGCTTATCTCTCCGAGTTGAATGCACACATCATAAAGAGGTTTCTGAGAATGCTTCTGCCTGGTTTATAAGTGAAGATATTTCCTTTTCCACCATAGGCCTCAAAGCGCTCCAAATGAACACTTGCAGATTCTACAAAAAGAGTGTTTCAAAACAGCTCTTTCAAAGGAAGTGTTCAACTCTGTGAGTTGGATTCATACTACACAAAGCAGTTTCACAGAACGCTTCTGTTTAGTTTTTATGGGAAGATATTCCCGTTTCCAACGAAGGCCTGAAAGGGCTCCAAATATCCACTTGCAAATTCTGCAAAAATAGAGTTTCAAAACTGCTCTGTCAAAAGGAAGGCTTATCTCTCTGAGTTGAATGCAGACATCATAAAGAGGTTTCTGAGAATGCTTCTGCCTGGTTTATATGTGAAGATATTTCCTTTTCCACCATAGGCCTCAAAGCGCTCCAAATGAACACTTGCAGATTCTACAAAAAGAGTGTTTCATAACTGCTCTAGCAAAGGAAAGGTTCAACTCTGTGAGTTGAACACACACATCACAAAGCAGTTTCTGAGAATGCTTCTGTCCAGTTTTTATTGGAAGATATTCCCGCTTCTAACAAAGGCCTGAAAGAGCTCCAAATATCCACTTGTAGATGCTGCAAAAAGACTCTTTCCAAACTGCTCCATGAAAAGGAAGGTTCAACTCTGTGAGTTGAATGCACACATCATAAAAAGTTTCAAAGAATGCTTCTGTCTAGGTTTTATGTGAAGATATTTCCTTTTCCACCATAGGCCTCAAAGCGCTCCAAATGAACACTTGCAGATTCTACAAAAAGAGTGTTTCAAAACTGCTCTTTCAAAAGAAGTGTTCAACTCTGTGAGTTGGATTCATACTTCACAAAGCAGTTTCACAGAACGCTTCTGTTTAGTTTTTATGGGAAGATATTCCCGTTTCCAACGAAGGCCTGAAAGGGCTCCAAATAACCACTTGCAGATTCTGCAGAAACACAGTTTCAAAACTGCTCTATCAAAAGGAAGGCTTATCTCTCCGAGCTGAATGCACACATCATAAAGAGGTTTCTGAGAATGCTTCTCCCTGGTTTATAAGTGAAGATATTTCCTTTTCCACTATAGGCCTCAAAGCGCTCCAAATGAACACTTGCAGATTCTACAAAAAGAGTGTTTCAAAACTGCTCTTTCAAAAGAAGTGTTCAACTCTGTGAGTTGGATTCATACTACACAAAGCAGTTTCACAGAACGCTTCTCTTTAGTATTTATGGGAAGATATTCCCGTTTCCAACGAAGGCCTGAAAGGACTCCAAATATCCACTTGCAGATTCTGCAGAAACACAGTTTCAAAACTGCTCTATCAAAAGGAAGGCTTATCTCTCCTAGTTGAATGCACACATCATAAAGAGGTTTCTGAGAATGCTTCTGCCTGGTTTATAAGTGAAGATATTTCCTTTTCCACCATAGGCCTCAAAGCGCTCCAAATGAACACTTGCAGATTCTACAAAAAGAGTGTTTCAAAACAGCTCTTTCAAAGGAAGTGTTCAACTCTGTGAGTTGGATTCATACTACACAAAGCAGTTTCACAGAACGCTTCTGTTTAGTTTTTATGGGAAGATATTCCCGTTTCCAACGAAGGCCTGAAAGGGCTCCAAATATCCACTTGCAAATTCTGCAAAAATAGAGTTTCAAAACTGCTCTGTCAAAAGGAAGGCTTATCTCTCTGAGTTGAATGCAGACATCATAAAGAGGTTTCTGAGAATGCTTCTGCCTGGTTTATATGTGAAGATATTTCCTTTTCCACCATAGGCCTCAAGGCGCTCCAAATGAACACTTGCAGATTCTACAAAAAGAGTGTTTCATAACTGCTCTAGCAAAGGAAAGGTTCAACTCTGTGAGTTGAACACACACATCACAAAGCAGTTTCTGAGAATGCTTCTGTCCAGTTTTTATTGGAAGATATTCCCGCTTCTAACAAAGGCCTGAAAGAGCTCCAAATATCCACTTGTAGATGCTGCAAAAAGACTCTTTCCAAACTGCTCCATGAAAAGGAAGGTTCAACTCTGTGAGTTGAATGCACACATCATAAAGAAGTTTCAAAGAATGCTTCTGTCTAGGTTTTATGTGAAGATATTTCCTTTTCCACCATAGGCCTCAAAGCGCTCCAAATGAACACTTGCAGATTCTACAAAAAGAGTGTTTCAAAACTGCTCTTTCAAAGGAAGTGTTCAACTCTGTGAGTTGGATTCATACTACACAAAGCAGTTTCACAGAACGCTTCTGTTTAGTATTTATGGGAAGATATTCCCGTTTCCAACGAAGGCCTGAAAGGACTCCAAATATCCACTTGCAGATTCTGCAAAAACACAGTTTCAAAACTGCTCTATCAAAAGGAAGGCTTATCTCTCCGAGCTGAATGCACACATCATAAAGAGGTTTCTGAGAATGCTTCTCCCTGGTTTATAAGTGAAGATATTTCCTTTTCCACTATAGGCCTCAAAGCGCTCCAAATGAACACTTGCAGATTCTACAAAAAGAGTGTTTCAAAACAGCTCTTTCAAAGGAAGTGTTCAACTCTGTGAGTTGGATTCATACTACACAAAGCAGTTTCACAGAACGCTTCTCTTTAGTTTTTATGGGAAGATATTCCCGTTTCCAACGAAGGCCTGAAAGGGCTCCAAATATCCACTTGCAGATTCTGCAAAAATAGAGTTTCAAAACTGCTCTGTTAAAAGGAAGGCTTATCTCTCTGAGTTGAATGCAGACATCATAAAGAGGTTTCTGAGAATGCTTCTGCCTGGTTTATATGTGAAGATATTTCCTTTTCCACCATAGGCCTCAAAGCGCTCCAAATGAACACTTGCAGATTCTACAAAAGGAGTGTTTCATAACTACTCTAGCAAAGGAAAGGTTCAACTCTGTGAGTTGAACACACACATCACAAAGCAGTTTCTGAGAATGCTTCTGTCCAGTTTTTATTGGAAGATATTCCCGCTTCTAACAAAGGCCTGAAAGAGCTCCAAATATCCACTTGCAGATGCTGCAAAAAGACTCTTTCCAAACTGCTCCATGAAAAGGAAGGTTCAACTCTGTGAGTTGAATGCACACATCATAAAGAAGTTTCAAAGAATGCTTCTGTCTAGGTTTTATGTGAAGATATTTCCTTTTCCACCATAGGCCTCAAAGCGCTCCAAATGAACACTTGCAGATTCTACAAAAAGAGTGTTTCAAAACTGCTCTTTCAAAAGAAGTGTTCAACTCTGTGAGTTGGATTCATACTTCACAAAGCAGTTTCACAGAACGCTTCTGTTTAGTATTTATGGGAAGATATTCCCGTTTCCAACGAAGGCCTGAAAGGACTCCAAATATCCACTTGCAGATTCTGCAAAAACACAGTTTCAAAACTGCTCTATCAAAAGGAAGGCTTATCTCTCCGAGCTGAATGCACACATCATAAAGAGTTTTCTGAGAATGCTTCTCCCTGGTTTATAAGTGAAGATATTTCCTTTTCCACTATAGGCCTCAAAGCGCTCCAAATGAACACTTGCAGACTCTACAAAAAGAGTGTTTCAAAACAGCTCTTTCAAAGGAAGTGTTCAACTCTGTGAGTTGGATTCATACTACACAAAGCAGTTTCACAGAACGCTTCTGTTTAGTTTTTATGGGAAGATATTCCCGTTTCCAACGAAGGCCTGAAAGGGCTCCAAATATCCACTTGCAAATTCTGCAAAAATAGAGTTTCAAAACTGCTCTGTCAAAAGGAAGGCTTATCTCTCTGAGTTGAATGCAGACATCATAAAGAGGTTTCTGAGAATGCTTCTGCCTGGTTTATATGTGAAGATATTTCCTTTTCCACCATAGGCCTCAAGGCGCTCCAAATGAACACTTGCAGATTCTACAAAAAGAGTGTTTCATAACTGCTCTAGCAAAGGAAAGGTTCAACTCTGTGAGTTGAACACACACATCACAAAGCAGTTTCTGAGAATGCTTCTGTCCAGTTTTTATTGGAAGATATTCCCGCTTCTAACAAAGGCCTGAAAGAGCTCCAAATATCCACTTGTAGATGCTGCAAAAAGACTCTTTCCAAACTGCTCCATGAAAAGGAAGGTTCAACTCTGTGAGTTGAATGCACACATCATAAAGAAGTTTCAAAGAATGCTTCTGTCTAGGTTTTATGTGAAGATATTTCCTTTTCCACCATAGGCCTCAAAGCGCTCCAAATGAACACTTGCAGATTCTACAAAAAGAGTGTTTCAAAACTGCTCTTTCAAAAGAAGTGTTCAACTCTGTGAGTTGGATTCATACTTCACAAAGCAGTTTCACAGAACGCTTCTGTTTAGTATTTATGGGAAGATATTCCCGTTTCCAACGAAGGCCTGAAAGGACTCCAAATATCCACTTGCAGATTCTGCAAAAACACAGTTTCAAAACTGCTCTATCAAAAGGAAGGCTTATCTCTCCGAGTTGAATGCACACATCATAAAGAGGTTTCTGAGAATGCTTCTGCCTGGTTTATAAGTGAAGATATTTCCTTTTCCACCATAGGCCTCAAAGCGCTCCAAATGAACACTTGCAGATTCTACAAAAAGAGTGTTTCAAAACAGCTCTTTCAAAGGAAGTGTTCAACTCTGTGAGTTGGATTCATACTACACAAAGCAGTTTCACAGAACGCTTCTGTTTAGTTTTTATGGGAAGATATTCCCGTTTCCAACGAAGGCCTGAAAGGGCTCCAAATATCCACTTGCAAATTCTGCAAAAATAGAGTTTCAAAACTGCTCTGTCAAAAGGAAGGCTTATCTCTCTGAGTTGAATGCAGACATCATAAAGAGGTTTCTGAGAATGCTTCTGCCTGGTTTATATGTGAAGATATTTCCTTTTCCACCATAGGCCTCAAAGCGCTCCAAATGAACACTTGCAGATTCTACAAAAGGAGTGTTTCATAACTGCTCTAGCAAAGGAAAGGTTCAACTCTGTGAGTTGAACACACACATCACAAAGCAGTTTCTGAGAATGCTTCTGTCCAGTTTTTATTGGAAGATATTCCCGCTTCTAACAAAGGCCTGAAAGAGCTCCAAATATCCACTTGCAGATGCTGCAAAAAGACTCTTTCCAAACTGCTCCATGAAAAGGAAGGTTCAACTCTGTGAGATGAATGCACACATCATAAAGAAGTTTCAAAGAATGCTTCTGTCTAGGTTTTATGTGAAGATATTTCCTTTTCCACCATAGGCCTCAAAGCGCTCCAAATGAACACTTGCAGATTCTACAAAAAGAGTGTTTCAAAACTGCTCTTTCAAAAGAAGTGTTCAACTCTGTGAGTTGGATTCATACTTCACAAAGCAGTTTCACAGAACGCTTCTGTTTAGTATTTATGGGAAGATATTCCCGTTTCCAACGAAGGCCTGAAAGGACTCCAAATATCCACTTGCAGATTCTGCAAAAACACAGTTTCAAAACTGCTCTATCAAAAGGAAGGCTTATCTCTCCGAGCTGAATGCACACATCATAAAGAGGTTTCTGAGAATGCTTCTCCCTGGTTTATAAGTGAAGATATTTCCTTTTCCACTATAGGCCTCAAAGCGCTCCAAATGAACACTTGCAGATTCTACAAAAAGAGTGTTTCAAAACAGCTCTTTCAAAGGAAGTGTTCAACTCTGTGAGTTGGATTCATACTACACAAAGCAGTTTCACAGAACGCTTCTCTTTAGTTTTTATGGGAAGATATTCCCGTTTCCAACGAAGGCCTGAAAGGGCTCCAAATATCCACTTGCAGATTCTGCAAAAATAGAGTTTCAAAACTGCTCTGTTAAAAGGAAGGCTTATCTCTCTGAGTTGAATGCAGACATCATAAAGAGGTTTCTGAGAATGCTTCTGCCTGGTTTATATGTGAAGATATTTCCTTTTCCACCATAGGCCTCAAAGCGCTCCAAATGAACACTTGCAGATTCTACAAAAGGAGTGTTTCATAACTACTCTAGCAAAGGAAAGGTTCAACTCTGTGAGTTGAACACACACATCACAAAGCAGTTTCTGAGAATGCTTCTGTCCAGTTTTTATTGGAAGATATTCCCGCTTCTAACAAAGGCCTGAAAGAGCTCCAAATATCCACTTGTAGATGCTGCAAAAAGACTCTTTCCAAACTGCTCCATGAAAAGGAAGGTTCAACTCTGAGAGTTGAATGCACACATCATAAAGAAGTTTCAAAGAATGCTTCTGTCTAGGTTTTATGTGAAGATATTTCCTTTTCCACCATAGGCCTCAAAGCGCTCCAAATGAACACTTGCAGATTCTACAAAAAGAGTGTTTCAAAACTGCTCTTTCAAAAGAAGTGTTCAACTCTGTGAGTTGGATTCATACTTCACAAAGCAGTTTCACAGAACGCTTCTGTTTAGTTTTTATGGGAAGATATTCCCGTTTCCAACGAAGGCCTGAAAGGGCTCCAAATAACCACTTGCAGATTCTGCAGAAACACAGTTTCAAAACTGCTCTATCAAAAGGAAGGCTTATCTCTCCGAGCTGAATGCACACATCATAAAGAGGTTTCTGAGAATGCTTCTGCCTGGTTTATAAGTGAAGATATTTCCTTTTCCACCATAGGCCTCAAAGCGCTCCAAATGAACACTTGCAGATTCTACAAAAAGAGTGTTTCAAAACTGCTCTTTCAAAGGAAGTGTTCAACTCTGTGAGTTGGATTCATACTACACAAAGCAGTTTCACAGAACGCTTCTCTTTAGTTTTTATGGGAAGATATTCCCGTTTCCAACGAAGGCCTGAAAGGGCTCCAAATAACCACTTGCAGATTCTGCAGAAACACAGTTTCAAAACTGCTCTATCAAAAGGAAGGCTTATCTCTCCGAGCTGAATGCACACATCATAAAGAGGTTTCTGAGAATGCTTCTGCCTGGTTTATAAGTGAAGATATTTCCTTTTCCACCATAGGCCTCAAAGCGCTCCAAATGAACACTTGCAGATTCTACAAAAAGAGTGTTTCAAAACAGCTCTTTCAAAGGAAGTGTTCAACTCTGTGAGTTGGATTCATACTACACAAAGCAGTTTCACAGAACGCTTCTGTTTAGTTTTTATGGGAAGATATTCCCGTTTCCAACGAAGGCCTGAAAGGGCTCCAAATATCCACTTGCAAATTCTGCAAAAATAGAGTTTCAAAACTGCTCTATCAAAAGGATGGCTTATCTCTCTGAGTTGAATGCAGACATCATAAAGAGGTTTCTGAGAATGCTTCTGCCTGGTTTATATGTGAAGATATTTCCTTTTCCACCATAGGCCTCATAGCGCTCCAAATGAACACTTGCAGATTCTACAAAAGGAGTGTTTCATAACTGCTCTAGCAAAGGAAAGGTTCAACTCTGTGAGTTGAACACACACATCACAAAGCAGTTTCTGAGAATGCTTCTGTCCAATTTTTATTGGAAGATATTCCCGCTTCTAACAAAGGCCTGAAAGAGCTCCAAATATCCACTTGCAGATGCTGCAAAAAGACTCTTTCCAAACTGCTCCATGAAAAGGAAGGTTCAACTCTGTGAGATGAATGCACACATCATAAAGAAGTTTCAAAGAATGCTTCTGTCTAGATTTTATGTGAAGATATTTCCTTTTCCACCATAGGCCTCAAAGCGCTCCAAATGAACACTTGCAGATTCTACAAAAAGAGTGTTTCAAAACTGCTCTTTCAAAAGAAGTGTTCAACTCTGTGAGTTGGATTCATACTTCACAAAGCAGTTTCACAGAACGCTTCTGTTTAGTATTTATTGGAAGATATTTCCGTTTCCAACGAAGGCCTGAAAGGACTCCAAATATCCACTTGCAGATTCTGCAAAAACACAGTTTCAAAACTGCTCTATCAAAAGGAAGGCTTATCTCTCCGAGCTGAATGCACACATCATAAAGAGGTTTCTGAGAATGCTTCTCCCTGGTTTATAAGTGAAGATATTTCCTTTTCCACTATAGGCCTCAAAGCGCTCCAAATGAACACTTGCAGATTCTACAAAAAGAGTGTTTCAAAACAGCTCTTTCAAAGGAAGTGTTCAACTCTGTGAGTTGGATTCATACTACACAAAGCAGTTTCACAGAACGCTTCTCTTTAGTTTTTATGGGAAGATATTCCCGTTTCCAACGAAGGCCTGAAAGGGCTCCAAATATCCACTTGCAGATTCTGCAAAAATATTGTTTCAAAACTGCTCTGTTAAAAGGAAGGCTTATCTCTCTGAGTTGAATGCAGACATCATAAAGAGGTTTCTGAGAATGCTTCTGCCTGGTTTATATGTGAAGATATTTCCTTTTCCACCATAGGCCTCAAAGCGCTCCAAATGAACACTTGCAGATTCTACAAAAGGAGTGTTTCATAACTACTCTAGCAAAGGAAAGGTTCAACTCTGTGAGTTGAACACACACATCACAAAGCAGTTTCTGAGAATGCTTCTGTCCAGTTTTTATTGGAAGATATTCCCGCTTCTAACAAAGGCCTGAAAGAGCTCCAAATATCCACTTGCAGATGCTGCAAAAAGACTCTTTCCAAACTGCTCCATGAAAAGGAAGGTTCAACTCTGTGAGTTGAATGCACACATCATAAAGAAGTTTCAAAGAATGCTTCTGTCTAGGTTTTATGTGAAGATATTTCCTTTTCCACCATAGGCCTCAAAGCGCTCCAAATGAACACTTGCAGATTCTACAAAAAGAGTGTTTCAAAACTGCTCTTTCAAAAGAAGTGTTCAACTCTGTGAGTTGGATTCATACTTCACAAAGCAGTTTCACAGAACGCTTCTGTTTAGTATTTATGGGAAGATATTCCCGTTTCCAACGAAGGCCTGAAAGGACTCCAAATATCCACTTGCAGATTCTGCAAAAACACAGTTTCAAAACTGCTCTATCAAAAGGAAGGCTTATCTCTCCGAGTTGAATGCACACATCATAAAGAGGTTTCTGAGAATGCTTCTGCCTGGTTTGTAAGTGAAGATATTTCCTTTTCCACCATAGGCCTCAAAGCGCTCCAAATGAACACTTGCAGATTCTACAAAAAGAGTGTTTCAAAACAGCTCTTTCAAAGGAAGTGTTCAACTCTGTGAGTTGGATTCATACTACACAAAGCAGTTTCACAGAACGCTTCTGTTTAGTATTTATGGGAAGATATTCCCGTTTCCAACGAAGGCCTGAAAGGACTCCAAATATCCACTTGCAGATTCTGCAAAAACACAGTTTCAAAACTGCTCTATCAAAAGGAAGGCTTATCTCTCCGAGCTGAATGCACACATCATAAAGAGGTTTCTGAGAATGCTTCTCCCTGGTTTATAAGTGAAGATATTTCCTTTTCCACTATAGGCCTCAAAGCGCTCCAAATGAACACTTGCAGATTCTACAAAAAGAGTGTTTCAAAACAGCTCTTTCAAAGGAAGTGTTCAACTCTGTGAGTTGGATTCATACTACACAAAGCAGTTTCACAGAACGCTTCTCTTTAGTTTTTATGGGAAGATATTCCCGTTTCCAACGAAGGCCTGAAAGGGCTCCAAATATCCACTTGCAGATTCTGCAAAAATAGAGTTTCAAAACTGCTCTGTTAAAAGGAAGGCTTATCTCTCTGAGTTGAATGCAGACATCATAAAGAGGTTTCTGAGAATGCTTCTGCCTGGTTTATATGTGAAGATATTTCCTTTTCCACCATAGGCCTCAAAGCGCTCCAAATGAACACTTGCAGATTCTACAAAAGGAGTGTTTCATAACTACTCTAGCAAAGGAAAGGTTCAACTCTGTGAGTTGAACACACACATCACAAAGCAGTTTCTGAGAATGCTTCTGTCCAGTTTTTATTGGAAGATATTCCCGCTTCCAACAAAGGCCTGAAAGAGCTCCAAATATCCACTTGCAGATGCTGCAAAAAGACTCTTTCCAAACTGCTCCATGAAAAGGAAGGTTCAACTCTGTGAGTTGAATGCACACATCATAAAGAAGTTTCAAAGAATGCTTCTGTCTAGGTTTTATGTGAAGATATTTCCTTTTCCACCATAGGCCTCAAAGCGCTCCAAATGAACACTTGCAGATTCTACAAAAAGAGTGTTTCAAAACTGCTCTTTCAAAAGAAGTGTTCAACTCTGTGAGTTGGATTCATACTTCACAAAGCAGTTTCACAGAACGCTTCTGTTTAGTATTTATGGGAAGATATTCCCGTTTCCAACGAAGGCCTGAAAGGACTCCAAATATCCACTTGCAGATTCTGCAAAAACACAGTTTCAAAACTGCTCTATCAAAAGGAAGGCTTATCTCTCCGAGTTGAATGCACACATCATAAAGAGGTTTCTGAGAATGCTTCTGCCTGGTTTATAAGTGAAGATATTTCCTTTTCCACCATAGGCCTCAAAGCGCTCCAAATGAACACTTGCAGATTCTACAAAAAGAGTGTTTCAAAACAGCTCTTTCAAAGGAAGTGTTCAACTCTGTGAGTTGGATTCATACTACACAAAGCAGTTTCACAGAACGCTTCTGTTTAGTTTTTATGGGAAGATATTCCCGTTTCCAACGAAGGCCTGAAAGGGCTCCAAATATCCACTTGCAAATTCTGCAAAAATAGAGTTTCAAAACTGCTCTGTCAAAAGGAAGGCTTATCTCTCTGAGTTGAATGCAGACATCATAAAGAGGTTTCTGAGAATGCTTCTGCCTGGTTTATATGTGAAGATATTTCCTTTTCCACCATAGGCCTCAAAGCGCTCCAAATGAACACTTGCAGATTCTACAAAAGGAGTGTTTCATAACTGCTCTAGCAAAGGAAAGGTTCAACTCTGTGAGTTGAACACACACATCACAAAGCAGTTTCTGAGAATGCTTCTGTCCAGTTTTTATTGGAAGATATTCCCGCTTCTAACAAAGGCCTGAAAGAGCTCCAAATATCCACTTGCAGATGCTGCAAAAAGACTCTTTCCAAACTGCTCCATGAAAAGGAAGGTTCAACTCTGTGAGATGAATGCACACATCATAAAGAAGTTTCAAAGAATGCTTCTGTCTAGGTTTTATGTGAAGATATTTCCTTTTCCACCATAGGCCTCAAAGCGCTCCAAATGAACACTTGCAGATTCTACAAAAAGAGTGTTTCAAAACTGCTCTTTCAAAAGAAGTGTTCAACTCTGTGAGTTGGATTCATACTTCACAAAGCAGTTTCACAGAACGCTTCTGTTTAGTATTTATGGGAAGATATTCCCGTTTCCAACGAAGGCCTGAAAGGACTCCAAATATCCACTTGCAGATTCTGCAAAAACACAGTTTCAAAACTGCTCTATCAAAAGGAAGGCTTATCTCTCCGAGCTGAATGCACACATCATAAAGAGGTTTCTGAGAATGCTTCTCCCTGGTTTATAAGTGAAGATATTTCCTTTTCCACTATAGGCCTCAAAGCGCTCCAAATGAACACTTGCAGATTCTACAAAAAGAGTGTTTCAAAACAGCTCTTTCAAAGGAAGTGTTCAACTCTGTGAGTTGGATTCATACTACACAAAGCAGTTTCACAGAACGCTTCTCTTTAGTTTTTATGGGAAGATATTCCCGTTTCCAACGAAGGCCTGAAAGGGCTCCAAATATCCACTTGCAGATTCTGCAAAAATAGAGTTTCAAAACTGCTCTGTTAAAAGGAAGGCTTATCTCTCTGAGTTGAATGCAGACATCATAAAGAGGTTTCTGAGAATGCTTCTGCCTGGTTTATATGTGAAGATATTTCCTTTTCCACCATAGGCCTCAAAGCGCTCCAAATGAACACTTGCAGATTCTACAAAAGGAGTGTTTCATAACTACTCTAGCAAAGGAAAGGTTCAACTCTGTGAGTTGAACACACACATCACAAAGCAGTTTCTGAGAATGCTTCTGTCCAGTTTTTATTGGAAGATATTCCCGCTTCTAACAAAGGCCTGAAAGAGCTCCAAATATCCACTTGTAGATGCTGCAAAAAGACTCTTTCCAAACTGCTCCATGAAAAGGAAGGTTCAACTCTGAGAGTTGAATGCACACATCATAAAGAAGTTTCAAAGAATGCTTCTGTCTAGGTTTTATGTGAAGATATTTCCTTTTCCACCATAGGCCTCAAAGCGCTCCAAATGAACACTTGCAGATTCTACAAAAAGAGTGTTTCAAAACTGCTCTTTCAAAAGAAGTGTTCAACTCTGTGAGTTGGATTCATACTTCACAAAGCAGTTTCACAGAACGCTTCTGTTTAGTTTTTATGGGAAGATATTCCCGTTTCCAACGAAGGCCTGAAAGGGCTCCAAATAACCACTTGCAGATTCTGCAGAAACACAGTTTCAAAACTGCTCTATCAAAAGGAAGGCTTATCTCTCCGAGCTGAATGCACACATCATAAAGAGGTTTCTGAGAATGCTTCTGCCTGGTTTATAAGTGAAGATATTTCCTTTTCCACCATAGGCCTCAAAGCGCTCCAAATGAACACTTGCAGATTCTACAAAAAGAGTGTTTCAAAACTGCTCTTTCAAAGGAAGTGTTCAACTCTGTGAGTTGGATTCATACTACACAAAGCAGTTTCACAGAACGCTTCTCTTTAGTTTTTATGGGAAGATATTCCCGTTTCCAACGAAGGCCTGAAAGGGCTCCAAATAACCACTTGCAGATTCTGCAGAAACACAGTTTCAAAACTGCTCTATCAAAAGGAAGGCTTATCTCTCCGAGCTGAATGCACACATCATAAAGAGGTTTCTGAGAATGCTTCTGCCTGGTTTATAAGTGAAGATATTTCCTTTTCCACCATAGGCCTCAAAGCGCTCCAAATGAACACTTGCAGATTCTACAAAAAGAGTGTTTCAAAACAGCTCTTTCAAAGGAAGTGTTCAACTCTGTGAGTTGGATTCATACTACACAAAGCAGTTTCACAGAACGCTTCTGTTTAGTTTTTATGGGAAGATATTCCCGTTTCCAACGAAGGCCTGAAAGGGCTCCAAATATCCACTTGCAAATTCTGCAAAAATAGAGTTTCAAAACTGCTCTATCAAAAGGAAGGCTTATCTCTCTGAGTTGAATGCAGACATCATAAAGAGGTTTCTGAGAATGCTTCTGCCTGGTTTATATGTGAAGATATTTCCTTTTCCACCATAGGCCTCATAGCGCTCCAAATGAACACTTGCAGATTCTACAAAAGGAGTGTTTCATAACTGCTCTAGCAAAGGAAAGGTTCAACTCTGTGAGTTGAACACACACATCACAAAGCAGTTTCTGAGAATGCTTCTGTCCAATTTTTATTGGAAGATATTCCCGCTTCTAACAAAGGCCTGAAAGAGCTCCAAATATCCACTTGCAGATGCTGCAAAAAGACTCTTTCCAAACTGCTCCATGAAAAGGAAGGTTCAACTCTGTGAGATGAATGCACACATCATAAAGAAGTTTCAAAGAATGCTTCTGTCTAGATTTTATGTGAAGATATTTCCTTTTCCACCATAGGCCTCAAAGCGCTCCAAATGAACACTTGCAGATTCTACAAAAAGAGTGTTTCAAAACTGCTCTTTCAAAAGAAGTGTTCAACTCTGTGAGTTGGATTCATACTTCACAAAGCAGTTTCACAGAACGCTTCTGTTTAGTATTTATGGGAAGATATTTCCGTTTCCAACGAAGGCCTGAAAGGACTCCAAATATCCACTTGCAGATTCTGCAAAAACACAGTTTCAAAACTGCTCTATCAAAAGGAAGGCTTATCTCTCCGAGCTGAATGCACACATCATAAAGAGGTTTCTGAGAATGCTTCTGCCTGGTTTATATGTGAAGATATTTCCTTTTCCACCATAGGCCTCAAAGCGCTCCAAATGAACACTTGCAGATTCTACAAAAGGAGTGTTTCATAACTACTCTAGCAAAGGAAAGGTTCAACTCTGTGAGTTGAACACACACATCACAAAGCAGTTTCTGAGAATGCTTCTGTCCAGTTTTTATTGGAAGATATTCCCGCTTCTAACAAAGGCCTGAAAGAGCTCCAAATATCCACTTGCAGATGCTGCAAAAAGACTCTTTCCAAACTGCTCCATGAAAAGGAAGGTTCAACTCTGTGAGTTGAATGCACACATCATAAAGAAGTTTCAAAGAATGCTTCTGTCTAGGTTTTATGTGAAGATATTTCCTTTTCCACCATAGGCCTCAAAGCGCTCCAAATGAACACTTGCAGATTCTACAAAAAGAGTGTTTCAAAACTGCTCTTTCAAAAGAAGTGTTCAACTCTGTGAGTTGGATTCATACTTCACAAAGCAGTTTCACAGAACGCTTCTGTTTAGTATTTATGGGAAGATATTCCCGTTTCCAACGAAGGCCTGAAAGGACTCCAAATATCCACTTGCAGATTCTGCAAAAACACAGTTTCAAAACTGCTCTATCAAAAGGAAGGCTTATCTCTCCGAGTTGAATGCACACATCATAAAGAGGTTTCTGAGAATGCTTCTGCCTGGTTTATAAGTGAAGATATTTCCTTTTCCACCATAGGCCTCAAAGCGCTCCAAATGAACACTTGCAGATTCTACAAAAAGAGTGTTTCAAAACAGCTCTTTCAAAGGAAGTGTTCAACTCTGTGAGTTGGATTCATACTACACAAAGCAGTTTCACAGAACGCTTCTGTTTAGTATTTATGGGAAGATATTCCCGTTTCCAACGAAGGCCTGAAAGGACTCCAAATATCCACTTGCAGATTCTGCAAAAACACAGTTTCAAAACTGCTCTATCAAAAGGAAGGCTTATCTCTCCGAGCTGAATGCACACATCATAAAGAGGTTTCTGAGAATGCTTCTCCCTGGTTTATAAGTGAAGATATTTCCTTTTCCACTATAGGCCTCAAAGCGCTCCAAATGAACACTTGCAGATTCTACAAAAAGAGTGTTTCAAAACAGCTCTTTCAAAGGAAGTGTTCAACTCTGTGAGTTGGATTCATACTACACAAAGCAGTTTCACAGAACGCTTCTCTTTAGTTTTTATGGGAAGATATTCCCGTTTCCAACGAAGGCCTGAAAGGGCTCCAAATATCCACTTGCAGATTCTGCAAAAATAGAGTTTCAAAACTGCTCTGTTAAAAGGAAGGCTTATCTCTCTGAGTTGAATGCAGACATCATAAAGAGGTTTCTGAGAATGCTTCTGCCTGGTTTATATGTGAAGATATTTCCTTTTCCACCATAGGCCTCAAAGCGCTCCAAATGAACACTTGCAGATTCTACAAAAGGAGTGTTTCATAACTACTCTAGCAAAGGAAAGGTTCAACTCTGTGAGTTGAACACACACATCACAAAGCAGTTTCTGAGAATGCTTCTGTCCAGTTTTTATTGGAAGATATTCCCGCTTCCAACAAAGGCCTGAAAGAGCTCCAAATATCCACTTGCAGATGCTGCAAAAAGACTCTTTCCAAACTGCTCCATGAAAAGGAAGGTTCAACTCTGTGAGTTGAATGCACACATCATAAAGAAGTTTCAAAGAATGCTTCTGTCTAGGTTTTATGTGAAGATATTTCCTTTTCCACCATAGGCCTCAAAGCGCTCCAAATGAACACTTGCAGATTCTACAAAAAGAGTGTTTCAAAACTGCTCTTTCAAAAGAAGTGTTCAACTCTGTGAGTTGGATTCATACTTCACAAAGCAGTTTCACAGAACGCTTCTGTTTAGTATTTATGGGAAGATATTCCCGTTTCCAACGAAGGCCTGAAAGGACTCCAAATATCCACTTGCAGATTCTGCAAAAACACAGTTTCAAAACTGCTCTATCAAAAGGAAGGCTTATCTCTCCGAGTTGAATGCACACATCATAAAGAGGTTTCTGAGAATGCTTCTGCCTGGTTTATAAGTGAAGATATTTCCTTTTCCACCATAGGCCTCAAAGCGCTCCAAATGAACACTTGCAGATTCTACAAAAAGAGTGTTTCAAAACAGCTCTTTCAAAGGAAGTGTTCAACTCTGTGAGTTGGATTCATACTACACAAAGCAGTTTCACAGAACGCTTCTGTTTAGTTTTTATGGGAAGATATTCCCGTTTCCAACGAAGGCCTGAAAGGGCTCCAAATATCCACTTGCAAATTCTGCAAAAATAGAGTTTCAAAACTGCTCTGTCAAAAGGAAGGCTTATCTCTCTGAGTTGAATGCAGACATCATAAAGAGGTTTCTGAGAATGCTTCTGCCTGGTTTATATGTGAAGATATTTCCTTTTCCACCATAGGCCTCAAAGCGCTCCAAATGAACACTTGCAGATTCTACAAAAAGAGTGTTTCATAACTGCTCTAGCAAAGGAAAGGTTCAACTCTGTGAGTTGAACACACACATCACAAAGCAGTTTCTGAGAATGCTTCTGTCCAGTTTTTATTGGAAGATATTCCCGCTTCTAACAAAGGCCTGAAAGAGCTCCAAATATCCACTTGTAGATGCTGCAAAAAGACTCTTTCCAAACTGCTCCATGAAAAGGAAGGTTCAACTCTATGAGTTGAATGCACACATCATAAAAAGTTTCAAAGAATGCTTCTGTCTAGGTTTTATGTGAAGATATTTCCTTTTCCACCATAGGCCTCAAAGCGCTCCAAATGAACACTTGCAGATTCTACAAAAAGAGTGTTTCAAAACTGCTCTTTCAAAAGAAGTGTTCAACTCTGTGAGTTGGATTCATACTTCACAAAGCAGTTTCACAGAACGCTTCTGTTTAGTTTTTATGGGAAGATATTCCCGTTTCCAACGAAGGCCTGAAAGGGCTCCAAATAACCACTTGCAGATTCTGCAGAAACACAGTTTCAAAACTGCTCTATCAAAAGGAAGGCTTATCTCTCCGAGCTGAATGCACACATCATAAAGAGGTTTCTGAGAATGCTTCTCCCTGGTTTATAAGTGAAGATATTTCCTTTTCCACTATAGGCCTCAAAGCGCTCCAAATGAACACTTGCAGATTCTACAAAAAGAGTGTTTCAAAACTGCTCTTTCAAAAGAAGTGTTCAACTCTGTGAGTTGGATTCATACTACACAAAGCAGTTTCACAGAACGCTTCTCTTTAGTATTTATGGGAAGATATTCCCGTTTCCAACGAAGGCCTGAAATGACTCCAAATATCCACTTGCAGATTCTGCAGAAACACAGTTTCAAAACTGCTCTATCAAAAGGAAGGCTTATCTCTCCTAGTTGAATGCACACATCATAAAGAGGTTTCTGAGAATGCTTCTGCCTGGTTTATAAGTGAAGATATTTCCTTTTCCACCATAGGCCTCAAAGCGCTCCAAATGAACACTTGCAGATTCTACAAAAAGAGTGTTTCAAAACAGCTCTTTCAAAGGAAGTGTTCAACTCTGTGAGTTGGATTCATACTACACAAAGCAGTTTCACAGAACGCTTCTGTTTAGTTTTTATGGGAAGATATTCCCGTTTCCAACGAAGGCCTGAAAGGGCTCCAAATATCCACTTGCAAATTCTGCAAAAATAGAGTTTCAAAACTGCTCTGTCAAAAGGAAGGCTTATCTCTCTGAGTTGAATGCAGACATCATAAAGAGGTTTCTGAGAATGCTTCTGCCTGGTTTATATGTGAAGATATTTCCTTTTCCACCATAGGCCTCAAGGCGCTCCAAATGAACACTTGCAGATTCTACAAAAAGAGTGTTTCATAACTGCTCTAGCAAAGGAAAGGTTCAACTCTGTGAGTTGAACACACACATCACAAAGCAGTTTCTGAGAATGCTTCTGTCCAGTTTTTATTGGAAGATATTCCCGCTTCTAACAAAGGCCTGAAAGAGCTCCAAATATCCACTTGTAGATGCTGCAAAAAGACTCTTTCCAAACTGCTCCATGAAAAGGAAGGTTCAACTCTGTGAGTTGAATGCACACATCATAAAGAAGTTTCAAAGAATGCTTCTGTCTAGGTTTTATGTGAAGATATTTCCTTTTCCACCATAGGCCTCAAAGCGCTCCAAATGAACACTTGCAGATTCTACAAAAAGAGTGTTTCAAAACTGCTCTTTCAAAGGAAGTGTTCAACTCTGTGAGTTGGATTCATACTACACAAAGCAGTTTCACAGAACGCTTCTCTTTAGTTTTTATGGGAAGATATTCCCGTTTCCAACGAAGGCCTGAAAGGGCTCCAAATAACCACTTGCAGATTCTGCAGAAACACAGTTTCAAAACTGCTCTATCAAAAGGAAGGCTTATCTCTCCGAGCTGAATGCACACATCATAAAGAGGTTTCTGAGAATGCTTCTGCCTGGTTTATAAGTGAAGATATTTCCTTTTCCACCATAGGCCTCAAAGCGCTCCAAATGAACACTTGCAGATTCTACAAAAAGAGTGTTTCAAAACAGCTCTTTCAAAGGAAGTGTTCAACTCTGTGAGTTGGATTCATACTACACAAAGCAGTTTCACAGAACGCTTCTGTTTAGTTTTTATGGGAAGATATTCCCGTTTCCAACGAAGGCCTGAAAGGGCTCCAAATATCCACTTGCAAATTCTGCAAAAATAGAGTTTCAAAACTGCTCTATCAAAAGGAAGGCTTATCTCTCTGAGTTGAATGCAGACATCATAAAGAGGTTTCTGAGAATGCTTCTGCCTGGTTTATATGTGAAGATATTTCCTTTTCCACCATAGGCCTCAAAGCGCTCCAAATGAACACTTGCAGATTCTACAAAAGGAGTGTTTCATAACTGCTCTAGCAAAGGAAAGGTTCAACTCTGTGAGTTGAACACACACATCACAAAGCAGTTTCTGAGAATGCTTCTGTCCAATTTTTATTGGAAGATATTCCCGCTTCTAACAAAGGCCTGAAAGAGCTCCAAATATCCACTTGCAGATGCTGCAAAAAGACTCTTTCCAAACTGCTCCATGAAAAGGAAGGTTCAACTCTGTGAGATGAATGCACACATCATAAAGAAGTTTCAAAGAATGCTTCTGTCTAGGTTTTATGTGAAGATATTTCCTTTTCCACCATAGGCCTCAAAGCGCTCCAAATGAACACTTGCAGATTCTACAAAAAGAGTGTTTCAAAACTGCTCTTTCAAAAGAAGTGTTCAACTCTGTGAGTTGGATTCATACTTCACAAAGCAGTTTCACAGAACGCTTCTGTTTAGTATTTATGGGAAGATATTCCCGTTTCCAACGAAGGCCTGAAAGGACTCCAAATATCCACTTGCAGATTCTGCAAAAACACAGTTTCAAAACTGCTCTATCAAAAGGAAGGCTTATCTCTCCGAGCTGAATGCACACATCATAAAGAGGTTTCTGAGAATGCTTCTCCCTGGTTTATAAGTGAAGATATTTCCTTTTCCACTATAGGCCTCAAAGCGCTCCAAATGAACACTTGCAGATTCTACAAAAAGAGTGTTTCAAAACAGCTCTTTCAAAGGAAGTG
This sequence comes from Pongo pygmaeus, assembly GCF_028885625.2. NCBI lineage: Eukaryota > Metazoa > Chordata > Mammalia > Primates > Hominidae > Pongo > Pongo pygmaeus. The sequence continues at coordinate 27,011,684 of NC_085930.1, forward strand.
TTCAACTCTGTGAGTTGGATTCATACTACACAAAGCAGTTTCACAGAACGCTTCTCTTTAGTTTTTATGGGAAGATATTCCCGTTTCCAACGAAGGCCTGAAAGGACTCCAAATATCGACTTGCAGATTCTGCAGAAACACAGTTTCAAAACTGCTCTATCAAAAGGAAGGCTTATCTCTCCGAGTTGAATGCACACATCATAAAGAGGTTTCTGAGAATGCTTCTGCCTGGTTTATAAGTGAAGATATTTCCTTTTCCACCATAGGCCTCAAAGCGCTCCAAATGAACACTTGCAGATTCTACAAAAAGAGTGTTTCAAAACAGCTCTTTCAAAGGAAATGTTCAACTCTGTGAGTTGGATTCATACTACACAAAGCAGTTTCACAGAACGCTTCTGTTAAGTTTTTATGGGAAGATATTCCCGTTTCCAACGAAGGCCTGAAAGGGCTCCAAATATCCACTTGCAAATTCTGCAAAAATAGAGTTTCAAAACTGCTCTGTCAAAAGGAAGGCTTATCTCTCTGAGTTGAATGCAGACATCATAAAGAGGTTTCTGAGAATGCTTCTGCCTGGTTTATATGTGAAGATATTTCCTTTTCCACCATAGGCCTCAAGGCGCTCCAAATGAACACTTGCAGATTCTACAAAAAGAGTGTTTCATAACTGCTCTAGCAAAGGAAAGGTTCAACTCTGTGAGTTGAACACACACATCACAAAGCAGTTTCTGAGAATGCTTCTGTCCAGTTTTTATTGGAAGATATTCCCGCTTCTAACAAAGGCCTGAAAGAGCTCCAAATATCCACTTGTAGATGCTGCAAAAAGACTCTTTCCAAACTGCTCCATGAAAAGGAAGGTTCAACTCTGTGAGTTGAATGCACACATCATAAAGAAGTTTCAAAGAATGCTTCTGTCTAGGTTTTATGTGAAGATATTTCCTTTTCCACCATAGGCCTCAAAGCGCTCCAAATGAACACTTGCAGATTCTACAAAAAGAGTGTTTCAAAACTGCTCTTTCAAAGGAAGTGTTCAACTCTGTGAGTTGGATTCATACTACACAAAGCAGTTTCACAGAACGCTTCTCTTTAGTTTTTATGGGAAGATATTCCTGTTTCCAACGAAGGCCTGAAAGGGCTCCAAATATCCACTTGCAGATTCTGCAAAAATAGAGTTTCAAAACTGCTCTGTTAAAAGGAAGGCTTATCTCTCTGAGTTGAATGCAGACATCATAAAGAGGTTTCTGAGAATGCTTCTGCCTGGTTTATATGTGAAGATATTTCCTTTTCCACCATAGGCCTCAAAGCGCTCCAAATGAACACTTGCAGATTCTACAAAAGGAGTGTTTCATAACTGCTCTAGCAAAGGAAAGGTTCAACTCTGTGAGTTGAACACACACATCACAAAGCAGTTTCTGAGAATGCTTCTGTCCAGTTTTTATTGGAAGATATTCCCGCTTCTAACAAAGGCCTGAAAGAGCTCCAAATATCCACTTGCAGATGCTGCAAAAAGACTCTTTCCAAACTGCTCCATGAAAAGGAAGGTTCAACTCTGTGAGTTGAATGCACACATCATAAAGAAGTTTCAAAGAATGCTTCTGTCTAGGTTTTATGTGAAGATATTTCCTTTTCCACCATAGGCCTCAAAGCGCTCCAAATGAACACTTGCAGATTCTACAAAAAGAGTGTTTCAAAACTGCTCTTTCAAAAGAAGTGTTCAACTCTGTGAGTTGGATTCATACTTCACAAAGCAGTTTCACAGAACGCTTCTGTTTAGTATTTATGGGAAGATATTCCCGTTTCCAACGAAGGCCTGAAAGGACTCCAAATATCCACTTGCAGATTCTGCAAAAACACAGTTTCAAAACTGCTCTATCAAAAGGAAGGCTTATCTCTCCGAGTTGAATGCACACATCATAAAGAGGTTTCTGAGAATGCTTCTGCCTGGTTTATAAGTGAAGATATTTCCTTTTCCACCATAGGCCTCAAAGCGCTCCAAATGAACACTTGCAGATTCTACAAAAAGAGTGTTTCAAAACAGCTCTTTCAAAGGAAGTGTTCAACTCTGTGAGTTGGATTCATACTACACAAAGCAGTTTCACAGAACGCTTCTGTTTAGTTTTTATGGGAAGATATTCCCGTTTCCAACGTAGGCCTGAAAGGGCTCCAAATATCCACTTGCAAATTCTGCAAAAATAGAGTTTCAAAACTGCTCTGTCAAAAGGAAGGCTTATCTCTCTGAGTTGAATGCAGACATCATAAAGAGGTTTCTGAGAATGCTTCTGCCTGGTTTATATGTGAAGATATTTCCTTTTCCACCATAGGCCTCAAAGCGCTCCAAATGAACACTTGCAGATTCTACAAAAAGAGTGTTTCATAACTGCTCTAGCAAAGGAAAGGTTCAACTCTGTGAGTTGAACACACACATCACAAAGCAGTTTCTGAGAATGCTTCTGTCCAGTTTTTATTGGAAGATATTCCCGCTTCTAACAAAGGCCTGAAAGAGCTCCAAATATCCACTTGCAGATGCTGCAAAAAGACTCTTTCCAAACTGCTCCATGAGAAGGAAGGTTCAACTCTGTGAGTTGAATGCACACATCATAAAGAAGTTTCAAAGAATGCTTCTGTCTAGGTTTTATGTGAAGATATTTCCTTTTCCACCATAGGCCTCAAAGCGCTCCAAATGAACACTTGCAGATTCTACAAAAAGAGTGTTTCAAAACTGCTCTTTCAAAAGAAGTGTTCAACTCTGTGAGTTGGATTCATACTTCACAAAGCAGTTTCACAGAACGCTTCTGTTTAGTTTTTATGGGAAGATATTCCCGTTTCCAACGAAGGCCTGAAAGGGCTCCAAATAACCACTTGCAGATTCTGCAGAAACACAGTTTCAAAACTGCTCTATCAAAAGGAAGGCTTATCTCTCCGAGCTGAATGCACACATCATAAAGAGGTTTCTGAGAATGCTTCTCCCTGGTTTATAAGTGAAGATATTTCCTTTTCCACTATAGGCCTCAAAGCGCTCCAAATGAACACTTGCAGACTCTACAAAAAGAGTGTTTCAAAACAGCTCTTTCAAAGGAAGTGTTCAACTCTGTGAGTTGGATTCATACTACACAAAGCAGTTTCACAGAACGCTTCTGTTTAGTTTTTATGGGAAGATATTCCCGTTTCCAACGAAGGCCTGAAAGGGCTCCAAATATCCACTTGCAAATTCTGCAAAAATAGAGTTTCAAAACTGCTCTGTCAAAAGGAAGGCTTATCTCTCTGAGTTGAATGCAGACATCATAAAGAGGTTTCTGAGAATGCTTCTGCCTGGTTTATATGTGAAGATATTTCCTTTTCCACCATAGGCCTCAAGGCGCTCCAAATGAACACTTGCAGATTCTACAAAAAGAGTGTTTCATAACTGCTCTAGCAAAGGAAAGGTTCAACTCTGTGAGTTGAACACACACATCACAAAGCAGTTTCTGAGAATGCTTCTGTCCAGTTTTTATTGGAAGATATTCCCGCTTCTAACAAAGGCCTGAAAGAGCTCCAAATATCCACTTGTAGATGCTGCAAAAAGACTCTTTCCAAACTGCTCCATGAAAAGGAAGGTTCAACTCTGTGAGTTGAATGCACACATCATAAAGAAGTTTCAAAGAATGCTTCTGTCTAGGTTTTATGTGAAGATATTTCCTTTTCCACCATAGGCCTCAAAGCGCTCCAAATGAACACTTGCAGATTCTACAAAAAGAGTGTTTCAAAACTGCTCTTTCAAAGGAAGTGTTCAACTCTGTGAGTTGGATTCATACTACACAAAGCAGTTTCACAGAACGCTTCTCTTTAGTTTTTATGGGAAGATATTCCTGTTTCCAACGAAGGCCTGAAAGGGCTCCAAATATCCACTTGCAGATTCTGCAAAAATAGAGTTTCAAAACTGCTCTGTTAAAAGGAAGGCTTATCTCTCTGAGTTGAATGCAGACATCATAAAGAGGTTTCTGAGAATGCTTCTGCCTGGTTTATATGTGAAGATATTTCCTTTTCCACCATAGGCCTCAAAGCGCTCCAAATGAACACTTGCAGATTCTACAAAAGGAGTGTTTCATAACTGCTCTAGCAAAGGAAAGGTTCAACTCTGTGAGTTGAACACACACATCACAAAGCAGTTTCTGAGAATGCTTCTGTCCAGTTTTTATTGGAAGATATTCCCGCTTCTAACAAAGGCCTGAAAGAGCTCCAAATATCCACTTGCAGATGCTGCAAAAAGACTCTTTCCAAACTGCTCCATGAAAAGGAAGGTTCAACTCTGTGAGTTGAATGCACACATCATAAAGAAGTTTCAAAGAATGCTTCTGTCTAGGTTTTATGTGAAGATATTTCCTTTTCCACCATAGGCCTCAAAGCGCTCCAAATGAACACTTGCAGATTCTACAAAAAGAGTGTTTCAAAACTGCTCTTTCAAAAGAAGTGTTCAACTCTGTGAGTTGGATTCATACTTCACAAAGCAGTTTCACAGAACGCTTCTGTTTAGTATTTATGGGAAGATATTCCCGTTTCCAACGAAGGCCTGAAAGGACTCCAAATATCCACTTGCAGATTCTGCAAAAACACAGTTTCAAAACTGCTCTATCAAAAGGAAGGCTTATCTCTCCGAGTTGAATGCACACATCATAAAGAGGTTTCTGAGAATGCTTCTGCCTGGTTTATAAGTGAAGATATTTCCTTTTCCACCATAGGCCTCAAAGCGCTCCAAATGAACACTTGCAGATTCTACAAAAAGAGTGTTTCAAAACAGCTCTTTCAAAGGAAGTGTTCAACTCTGTGAGTTGGATTCATACTACACAAAGCAGTTTCACAGAACGCTTCTGTTTAGTTTTTATGGGAAGATATTCCCGTTTCCAACGAAGGCCTGAAAGGGCTCCAAATATCCACTTGCAAATTCTGCAAAAATAGAGTTTCAAAACTGCTCTGTCAAAAGGAAGGCTTATCTCTCTGAATTGAATGCAGACATCATAAAGAGGTTTCTGAGAATGCTTCTGCCTGGTTTATATGTGAAGATATTTCCTTTTCCACCATAGGCCTCAAAGCGCTCCAAATGAACACTTGCAGATTCTACAAAAGGAGTGTTTCATAACTGCTCTAGCAAAGGAAAGGTTCAACTCTGTGAGTTGAACACACACATCACAAAGCAGTTTCTGAGAATGCTTCTGTCCAGTTTTTATTGGAAGATATTCCCGCTTCTAACAAAGGCCTGAAAGAGCTCCAAATATCCACTTGCAGATGCTGCAAAAAGACTCTTTCCAAACTGCTCCATGAAAAGGAAGGTTCAACTCTGTGAGTTGAATGCACACATCATAAAGAAGTTTCAAAGAATGCTTCTGTCTAGGTTTTATGTGAAGATATTTCCTTTTCCACCATAGGCCTCAAAGCGCTCCAAATGAACACTTGCAGATTCTACAAAAAGAGTGTTTCAAAACTGCTCTTTCAAAAGAAGTGTTCAACTCTGTGAGTTGGATTCATACTTCACAAAGCAGTTTCACAGAACGCTTCTGTTTAGCTTTTATGGGAAGATATTCCCGTTTCCAACGAAGGCCTGAAAGGGCTCCAAATAACCACTTGCAGATTCTGCAGAAACACAGTTTCAAAACTGCTCTATCAAAAGGAAGGCTTATCTCTCCGAGCTGAATGCACACATCATAAAGAGGTTTCTGAGAATTCTTCTCCCTGGTTTATAAGTGAAGATATTTCCTTTTCCACTATAGGCCTCAAAGCGCTCCAAATGAACACTTGCAGATTCTACAAAAAGAGTGTTTCAAAACAGCTCTTTCAAAGGAAGTGTTCAACTCTGTGAGTTGGATTCATACTACACAAAGCAGTTTCACAGAACGCTTCTCTTTAGTTTTTATGGGAAGATATTCCCGTTTCCAACGAAGGCCTGAAAGGGCTCCAAATATCCACTTGCAGATTCTGCAAAAATAGAGTTTCAAAACTGCTCTGTTAAAAGGAAGGCTTATCTCTCTGAGTTGAATGCAGACATCATAAAGAGGTTTCTGAGAATGCTTCTGCCTGGTTTATATGTGAAGATATTTCCTTTTCCACCATAGGCCTCAAAGCGCTCCAAATGAACACTTGCAGATTCTACAAAACGAGTGTTTCATAACTACTCTAGCAAAGGAAAGGTTCAACTCTGTGAGTTGAACACACACATCACAAAGCAGTTTCTGAGAATGCTTCTGTCCAGTTTTTATTGGAAGATATTCCCGCTTCTAACAAAGGCCTGAAAGAGCTCCAAATATCCACTTGCAGATGCTGCAAAAAGACTCTTTCCAAACTGCTCCATGAAAAGGAAGGTTCAACTCTGTGAGTTGAATGCACACATCATAAAGAAGTTTCAAAGAATGCTTCTGTCTAGGTTTTATGTGAAGATATTTCCTTTTCCACCATAGGCCTCAAAGCGCTCCAAATGAACACTTGCAGATTCTACAAAAAGAGTGTTTCAAAACTGCTCTTTCAAAAGAAGTGTTCAACTCTGTGAGTTGGATTCATACTTCACAAAGCAGTTTCACAGAACGCTTCTGTTTAGTATTTATGGGAAGATATTCCCGTTTCCAACGAAGGCCTGAAAGGACTCCAAATATCCACTTGCAGATTCTGCAAAAACACAGTTTCAAAACTGCTCTATCAAAAGGAAGGCTTATCTCTCCGAGTTGAATGCACACATCATAAAGAGGTTTCTGAGAATGCTTCTGCCTGGTTTATAAGTGAAGATATTTCCTTTTCCACCATAGGCCTCAAAGCGCTCCAAATGAACACTTGCAGATTCTACAAAAAGAGTGTTTCAAAACAGCTCTTTCAAAGGAAGTGTTCAACTCTGTGAGTTGGATTCATACTACACAAAGCAGTTTCACAGAACGCTTCTGTTTAGTTTTTATGGGAAGATATTCCCGTTTCCAACGAAGGCCTGAAAGGACTCCAAATATCCACTTGCAGATTCTGCAGAAACACAGTTTCAAAACTGCTCTATCAAAAGGAAGGCTTATCTCTCCGAGTTGAATGCACACATCATAAAGAGGTTTCTGAGAATGCTTCTGCCTGGTTTATAAGTGAAGATATTTCCTTTTCCACCATAGGCCTCAAAGCGCTCCAAATGAACACTTGCAGATTCTACAAAAAGAGTGTTTCAAAACAGCTCTTTCAAAGGAAATGTTCAACTCTGTGAGTTGGATTCATACTACACAAAGCAGTTTCACAGAACGCTTCTGTTTAGTTTTTATGGGAAGATATTCCCGTTTCCAACGAAGGCCTGAAAGGGCTCCAAATATCCACTTGCAAATTCTGCAAAAATAGAGTTTCAAAACTGCTCTGTCAAAAGGAAGGCTTATCTCTCTGAGTTGAATGCAGACATCATAAAGAGGTTTCTGAGAATGCTTCTGCCTGGTTTATATGTGAAGATATTTCCTTTTCCACCATAGGCCTCAAGGCGCTCCAAATGAACACTTGCAGATTCTACAAAAAGAGTGTTTCATAACTGCTCTAGCAAAGGAAAGGTTCAACTCTGTGAGTTGAACACACACATCACAAAGCAGTTTCTGAGAATGCTTCTGTCCAGTTTTTATTGGAAGACATTCCCGCTTCTAACAAAGGCCTGAAAGAGCTCCAAATATCCACTTGTAGATGCTGCAAAAAGACTCTTTCCAAACTGCTCCATGAAAAGGAAGGTTCAACTCTGTGAGTTGAATGCACACATCATAAAGAAGTTTCAAAGAATGCTTCTGTCTAGGTTTTATGTGAAGATATTTCCTTTTCCACCATAGGCCTCAAAGCGCTCCAAATGAACACTTGCAGATTCTACAAAAAGAGTGTTTCAAAACTGCTCTTTCAAAGGAAGTGTTCAACTCTGGGAGTTGGATTCATACTACACAAAGCAGTTTCACAGAACGCTTCTCTTTAGTTTTTATGGGAAGATATTCCCGTTTCCAACGAAGGCCTGAAAGGGCTCCAAATAACCACTTGCAGATTCTGCAGAAACACAGTTTCAAAACTGCTCTATCAAAAGGAAGGCTTATCTCTCCGAGCTGAATGCACACATCATAAAGAGGTTTCTGAGAATGCTTCTGCCTGGTTTATAAGTGAAGATATTTCCTTTTCCACCATAGGCCTCAAAGCGCTCCAAATGAACACTTGCAGATTCTACAAAAAGAGTGTTTCAAAACAGCTCTTTCAAAGGAAGTGTTCAACTCTGTGAGTTGGATTCATACTACACAAAGCAGTTTCACAGAACGCTTCTGTTTAGTTTTTATGGGAAGATATTCCCGTTTCCAACGAAGGCCTGAAAGGGCTCCAAATATCCACTTGCAAATTCTGCAAAAATAGAGTTTCAAAACTGCTCTATCAAAAGGAAGGCTTATCTCTCTGAGTTGAATGCAGACATCATAAAGAGGTTTCTGAGAATGCTTCTGCCTGGTTTATATGTGAAGATATTTCCTTTTCCACCATAGGCCTCAAAGCGCTCCAAATGAACACTTGCAGATTCTACAAAAGGAGTGTTTCATAACTGCTCTAGCAAAGGAAAGGTTCAACTCTGTGAGTTGAACACACACATCACAAAGCAGTTTCTGAGAATGCTTCTGTCCAATTTTTATTGGAAGATATTCCCGCTTCTAACAAAGGCCTGAAAGAGCTCCAAATATCCACTTGCAGATGCTGCAAAAAGACTCTTTCCAAACTGCTCCATGAAAAGGAAGGTTCAACTCTGTGAGATGAATGCACACATCATAAAGAAGTTTCAAAGAATGCTTCTGTCTAGGCTTTATGTGAAGATATTTCCTTTTCCACCATAGGCCTCAAAGCGCTCCAAATGAACACTTGCAGATTCTACAAAAAGAGTGTTTCAAAACTGCTCTTTCAAAAGAAGTGTTCAACTCTGTGAGTTGGATTCATACTTCACAAAGCAGTTTCACAGAACGCTTCTGTTTAGTATTTATGGGAAGATATTCCCGTTTCCAACGAAGGCCTGAAAGGACTCCAAATATCCACTTGCAGATTCTGCAAAAACACAGTTTCAAAACTGCTCTATCAAAAGGAAGGCTTATCTCTCCGAGTTGAATGCACACATCATAAAGAGGTTTCTGAGAATGCTTCTGCCTGGTTTATAAGTGAAGATATTTCCTTTTCCACTATAGGCCTCAAAGCGCTCCAAATGAACACTTGCAGATTCTACAAAAAGAGTGTTTCAAAACAGCTCTTTCAAAGGAAGTGTTCAACTCTGTGAGTTGGATTCATACTACACAAAGCAGTTTCACAGAACGCTTCTCTTTAGTTTTTATGGGAAGATATTCCCGTTTCCAACGAAGGCCTGAAAGGGCTCCAAATATCCACTTGCAGATTCTGCAAAAATAGAGTTTCAAAACTGCTCTGTTAAAAGGAAGGCTTATCTCTCTGAGTTGAATGCAGACATCATAAAGAGGTTTCTGAGAATGCTTCTGCCTGGTTTATATGTGAAGATATTTCCTTTTCCACCATAGGCCTCAAAGCGCTCCAAATGAACACTTGCAGATTCTACAAAAGGAGTGTTTCATAACTACTCTAGCAAAGGAAAGGTTCAACTCTGTGAGTTGAACACACACATCACAAAGCAGTTTCTGAGAATGCTTCTGTCCAGTTTTTATTGGAAGATATTCCCGCTTCTAACAAAGGCCTGAAAGAGCTCCAAATATCCACTTGCAGATGCTGCAAAAAGACTCTTTCCAAACTGCTCCATGAAAAGGAAGGTTCAACTCTGTGAGTTGAATGCACACATCATAAAGAAGTTTCAAAGAATGCCTCTGTCTAGGTTTTATGTGAAGATATTTCCTTTTCCACCATAGGCCTCAAAGCGCTCCAAATGAACACTTGCAGATTCTACAAAAAGAGTGTTTCAAAACTGCTCTTTCAAAAGAAGTGTTCAACTCTGTGAGTTGGATTCATACTTCACAAAGCAGTTTCACAGAACGCTTCTGTTTAGTATTTATGGGAAGATATTCCCGTTTCCAACGAAGGCCTGAAAGGACTCCAAATATCCACTTGCAGATTCTGCAAAAACACAGTTTCAAAACTGCTCTATCAAAAGGAAGGCTTATCTCTCCGAGTTGAATGCACACATCATAAAGAGGTTTCTGAGAATGCTTCTGCCTGGTTTATAAGTGAAGATATTTCCTTTTCCACCATAGGCCTCAAAGCGCTCCAAATGAACACTTGCAGATTCTACAAAAAGAGTGTTTCAAAACAGCTCTTTCAAAGGAAGTGTTCAACTCTGTGAGTTGGATTCATACTACACAAAGCAGTTTCACAGAACGCTTCTGTTTAGTTTTTATGGGAAGATATTCCCGTTTCCAACGAAGGCCTGAAAGGGCTCAAAATATCCACTTGCAAATTCTGCAAAAATAGAGTTTCAAAACTGCTCTGTTAAAAGGAAGGCTTATCTCTCTGAGTTGAATGCAGACATCATAAAGAGGTTTCTGAGAATGCTTCTGCCTGGTTTATATGTGAAGATATTTCCTTTTCCACCATAGGCCTCAAAGCGCTCCAAATGAACACTTGCAGATTCTACAAAAGGAGTGTTTCATAACTACTCTAGCAAAGGAAAGGTTCAACTCTGTGAGTTGAACACACACATCACAAAGCAGTTTCTGAGAATGCTTCTGTCCAGTTTTTATTGGAAGATATTCCCGCTTCTAACAAAGGCCTGAAAGAGCTCCAAATATCCACTTGCAGATGCTGCAAAAAGACTCTTTCCAAACTGCTCCATGAAAAGGAAGGTTCAACTCTGTGAGTTGAATGCACACATCATAAAGAAGTTTCAAAGAATGCTTCTGTCTAGGTTTTATGTGAAGATATTTCCTTTTCCACCATAGGCCTCAAAGCGCTCCAAATGAACACTTGCAGATTCTACAAAAAGAGTGTTTCAAAACTGCTCTTTCAAAAGAAGTGTTCAACTCTGTGAGTTGGATTCATACTTCACAAAGCAGTTTCACAGAACGCTTCTGTTTAGCTTTTATGGGAAGATATTCCCGTTTCCAACGAAGGCCTGAAAGGGCTCCAAATAACCACTTGCAGATTCTGCAGAAACACAGTTTCAAAACTGCTCTATCAAAAGGAAGGCTTATCTCTCCGAGCTGAATGCACACATCATAAAGAGGTTTCTGAGAATGCTTCTCCCTGGTTTATAAGTGAAGATATTTCCTTTTCCACTATAGGCCTCAAAGCGCTCCAAATGAACACTTGCAGATTCTACAAAAAGAGTGTTTCAAAACAGCTCTTTCAAAGGAAGTGTTCAACTCTGTGAGTTGGATTCATACTACACAAAGCAGTTTCACAGAACGCTTCTCTTTAGTTTTTATGGGAAGATATTCCCGTTTCCAACGAAGGCCTGAAAGGGCTCCAAATATCCACTTGCAGATTCTGCAAAAATAGAGTTTCAAAACTGCTCTGTTAAAAGGAAGGCTTATCTCTCTGAGTTGAATGCAGACATCATAAAGAGGTTTCTGAGAATGCTTCTGCCTGGTTTATATGTGAAGATATTTCCTTTTCCACCATAGGCCTCAAAGCGCTCCAAATGAACACTTGCAGATTCTACAAAAAGAGTGTTTCATAACTGCTCTAGCAAAGGAAAGGTTCAACTCTGTGAGTTGAACACACACATCACAAAGCAGTTTCTGAGAATGCTTCTGTCCAGTTTTTATTGGAAGATATTCCCGCTTCTAACAAAGGCCTGAAAGAGCTCCAAATATCCACTTGTAGATGCTGCAAAAAGACTCTTTCCAAACTGCTCCATGAAAAGGAAGGTTCAACTCTGAGAGTTGAATGCACACATCATAAAGAAGTTTCAAAGAATGCTTCTGTCTAGGTTTTATGTGAAGATATTTCCTTTTCCACCATAGGCCTCAAAGCGCTCCAAATGAACACTTGCAGATTCTACAAAAAGAGTGTTTCAAAACTGCTCTTTCAAAAGAAGTGTTCAACTCTGTGAGTTGGATTCATACTTCACAAAGCAGTTTCACAGAACGCTTCTGTTTAGTTTTTATGGGAAGATATTCCCGTTTCCAACGAAGGCCTGAAAGGGCTCCAAATAACCACTTGCAGATTCTGCAGAAACACAGTTTCAAAACTGCTCTATCAAAAGGAAGGCTTATCTCTCCGAGCTGAATGCACACATCATAAAGAGGTTTCTGAGAATGCTTCTGCCTGGTTTATAAGTGAAGATATTTCCTTTTCCACCATAGGCCTCAAAGCGCTCCAAATGAACACTTGCAGATTCTATAAAAAGAGTGTTTCAAAACAGCTCTTTCAAAGGAAGTGTTCAACTCTGTGAGTTGGATTCATACTACACAAAGCAGTTTCACAGAACGCTTCTGTTTAGTTTTTATGGGAAGATATTCCCGTTTCCAACGAAGGCCTGAAAGGGCTCCAAATATCCACTTGCAAATTCTGCAAAAATAGAGTTTCAAAACTGCTCTATGAAAAGGAAGGCTTATCTCTCTGAGTTGAATGCAGACATCATAAAGAGGTTTCTGAGAATGCTTCTGCCTGGTTTATATGTGAAGATATTTCCTTTTCCACCATATGCCTCAAAGCGCTCCAAATGAACACTTGCAGATTCTACAAAAGGAGTGTTTCATAACTACTCTAGCAAAGGAAAGGTTCAACTCTGTGAGTTCAACACACACATCACAAAGCAGTTTCTGAGAATGCTTCTGTCCAGTTTTTATTGGAAGATATTCCCGCTTCTAACAAAGGCCTGAAAGAGCTCCAAATATCCACTTGCAGATGCTGCAAAAAGACTCTTTCCAAACTGCTCCATGAAAAGGAAGGTTCAACTCTGTGAGTTGAATGCACACATCATAAAGAAGTTTCAAAGAATGCTTCTGTCTAGGTTTTATGTGAAGATATTTCCTTTTCCACCATAGGCCTCAAAGCGCTCCAAATGAACACTTGCAGATTCTACAAAAAGAGTGTTTCAAAACTGCTCTTTCAAAAGAAGTGTTCAACTCTGTGAGTTGGATTCATACTTCACAAAGCAGTTTCACAGAACGCTTCTGTTTAGTATTTATGGGAAGATATTCCCGTTTCCAACGAAGGCCTGAAAGGACTCCAAATATCCACTTGCAGATTCTGCAAAAACACAGTTTCAAAACTGCTCTATCAAAAGGAAGGCTTATCTCTCCGAGTTGAATGCACACATCATAAAGAGGTTTCTGAGAATGCTTCTGCCTGGTTTATAAGTGAAGATATTTCCTTTTCCACCATAGGCCTCAAAGCGCTCCAAATGAACACTTGCAGATTCTACAAAAAGAGTGTTTCAAAACAGCTCTTTCAAAGGAAGTGTTCAACTCTGTGAGTTGGATTCATACTACACAAAGCAGTTTCACAGAACGCTTCTGTTTAGTTTTTATGGGAAGATATTCCCGTTTCCAACGAAGGCCTGAAAGGGCTCCAAATATCCACTTGCAAATTCTGCAAAAATAGAGTTTCAAAACTGCTCTGTCAAAAGGAAGGCTTATCTCTCTGAGTTGAATGCAGACATCATAAAGAGGTTTCTGAGAATGCTTCTGCCTGGTTTATATGTGAAGATATTTCCTTTTCCACCATAGGCCTCAAAGCGCTCCAAATGAACACTTGCAGATTCTACAAAAAGAGTGTTTCATAACTGCTCTAGCAAAGGAAAGGTTCAACTCTGTGAGTTGAACACACACATCACAAAGCAGTTTCTGAGAATGCTTCTGTCCAGTTTTTATTGGAAGATATTCCCGCTTCTAACAAAGGCCTGAAAGACCTCCAAATATCCACTTGTAGATGCTGCAAAAAGACTCTTTCCAAACTGCTCCATGAAAAGGAAGGTTCAACTCTGTGAGTTGAATGCACACATCTTAAAAAGTTTCAAAGAATGCTTCTGTCTAGGTTTTATGTGAAGATATTTCCTTTTCCACCATAGGCCTCAGAGCGCTCCAAATGAACACTTGCAGATTCTACAAAAAGAGTGTTTCAAAACTGCTCTTTCAAAAGAAGTGTTCAACTCTGTGAGTTGGATTCATACTTCACAAAGCAGTTTCACAGAACGCTTCTGTTTAGTTTTTATGGGAAGATATTCCCGTTTCCAACGAAGGCCTGAAAGGGCTCCAAATAACCACTTGCAGATTCTGCAGAAACACAGTTTCAAAACTGCTCTATCAAAAGGAAGGCTTATCTCTCCGAGCTGAATGCACACATCATAAAGAGGTTTCTGAGAATGCTTCTGCCTGGTTTATAAGTGAAGATATTTCCTTTTCCACCATAGGCCTCAAAGCGCTCCAAGTGAACACTTGCAGATTCTACAAAAAGAGTGTTTCAAAACAGCTCTTTCAAAGGAAGTGTTCAACTCTGTGAGTTGGATTCATACTACACAAAGCAGTTTCACAGAACGCTTCTGTTTAGTTTTTATGGGAAGATATTCCCGTTTCCAACGAAGGCCTGAAAGGGCTCCAAATATCCACTTGCAAATTCTGCAAAAATAGAGTTTCAAAACTGCTCTATCAAAAGGAAGGCTTATCTCTCTGAGTTGAATGCAGACATCATAAAGAGGTTTCTGAGAATGCTTCTGCCTGGTTTATATGTGAAGATATTTCCTTTTCCACCATAGGCCTCATAGCGCTCCAAATGAACACTTGCAGATTCTACAAAAGGAGTGTTTCATAACTGCTCTAGCAAAGGAAAGGTTCAACTCTGTGAGTTGAACACACACATCACAAAGCAGTTTCTGAGAATGCTTCTGTCCAATTTTTATTGGAAGATATTCCCGCTTCTAACAAAGGCCTGAAAGAGCTCCAAATATCCACTTGCAGATGCTGCAAAAAGACTCTTTCCAAACTGCTCCATGAAAAGGAAGGTTCAACTCTGTGAGATGAATGCACACATCATAAAGAAGTTTCAAAGAATGCTTCTGTCTAGATTTTATGTGAAGATATTTCCTTTTCCACCATAGGCCTCAAAGCGCTCCAAATGAACACTTGCAGATTCTACAAAAAGAGTGTTTCAAAACTGCTCTTTCAAAAGAAGTGTTCAACTCTGTGAGTTGGATTCATACTTCACAAAGCAGTTTCACAGAACGCTTCTGTTTAGTATTTATGGGAAGATATTCCCGTTTCCAACGAAGGCCTGAAAGGGCTCCAAATAACCACTTGCAGATTCTGCAGAAACACAGTTTCAAAACTGCTCTATCAAAAGGAAGGCTTATCTCTCCGAGCTGAATGCACACATCATAAAGAGGTTTCTGAGAATGCTTCTGCCTGGTTTATAAGTGAAGATATTTCCTTTTCCACCATAGGCCTCAAAGCGCTCCAAATGAACACTTGCAGATTCTACAAAAAGAGTGTTTCAAAACAGCTCTTTCAAAGGAAGTGTTCAACTCTGTGAGTTGGATTCATACTACACAAAGCAGTTTCACAGAACGCTTCTGTTTAGTTTTTATGGGAAGATAATCCCGTTTCCAACGAAGGCCTGAAAGGGCTCCAAATATCCACTTGCAGATTCTGCAAAAATAGAGTTTCAAAACTGCTCTATCAAAAGGAAGGCTTATCTCTCTGAGTTGAATGCAGACATCATAAAGAGGTTTCTGAGAATGCTTCTGCCTGGTTTATATGTGAAGATATTTCCTTTTCCACCATAGGCCTCAAAGCGCTCCAAATGAACACTTGCAGATTCTACAAAAGGAGTGTTTCATAACTGCTCTAGCAAAGGAAAGGTTCAACTCTGTGAGTTGAACACACACATCACAAAGCAGTTTCTGAGAATGCTTCTGTCCAATTTTATTGGAAGATATTCCCGCTTCTAACAAAGGCCTGAAAGAGCTCCAAATATCCACTTGCAGATGCTGCAAAAAGACTCTTTCCAAACTGCTCCATGAAAAGGAAGGTTCAACTCTGTGAGATGAATGCACACATCATAAAGAAGTTTCAAAGAATGCTTCTGTCTAGGTTTTATGTGAAGATATTTCCTTTTCCACCATAGGCCTCAAAGCGCTCCAAATGAACACTTGCAGATTCTACAAAAAGAGTGTTTCAAAACTGCTCTTTCAAAAGAAGTGTTCAACTCTGTGAGTTGGATTCATACTACACAAAGCAGTTTCACAGAACGCTTCTGTTTAGTATTTATGGGAAGATATTCCCGTTTCCAACGAAGGCCTGAAAGGACTCCAAATATCCACTTGCAGATTCTGCAAAAACACAGTTTCAAAACTGCTCTATCAAAAGGAAGGCTTATCTCTCCGAGCTGAATGCACACATCATAAAGAGGTTTCTGAGAATGCTTCTCCCTGGTTTATAAGTGAAGATATTTCCTTTTCCACTATAGGCCTCAAAGCGCTCCAAATGAACACTTGCAGATTCTACAAAAAGAGTGTTTCAAAACAGCTCTATCAAAGGAAGTGTTCAACTCTGTGAGTTGGATTCATACTACACAAAGCAGTTTCACAGAACGCTTCTCTTTAGTTTTTATGGGAAGATATTCCCGTTTCCAACGAAGGCCTGAAAGGGCTCCAAATATCCACTTGCAGATTCTGCAAAAATAGAGTTTCAAAACTGCTCTGTTAAAAGGAAGGCTTATCTCTCTGAGTTGAATGCAGACATCATAAAGAGGTTTCTGAGAATGCTTCTGCCTGGTTTATATGTGAAGATATTTCCTTTTCCACCATAGGCCTCAAAGCGCTCCAAATGAACACTTGCAGATTCTACAAAAGGAGTGTTTCATAACTACTCTAGCAAAGGAAAGGTTCAACTCTGTGAGTTGAACACACACATCACAAAGCAGTTTCTGAGAATGCTTCTGTCCAGTTTTTATTGGAAGATATTCCCGCTTCTAACAAAGGCCTGAAAGAGCTCCAAATATCCACTTGCAGATGCTGCAAAAAGACTCTTTCCAAACTGCTCCATGAAAAGGAAGGTTCAACTCTGTGAGTTGAATGCACACATCATAAAGAAGTTTCAAAGAATGCTTCTGTCTAGGTTTTATGTGAAGATATTTCCTTTTCCACCATAGGCCTCAAAGCGCTCCAAATGAACACTTGCAGATTCTACAAAAAGAGTGTTTCAAAACTGCTCTTTCAAAAGAAGTGTTCAACTCTGTGAGTTGGATTCATACTTCACAAAGCAGTTTCACAGAACGCTTCTGTTTAGTATTTATGGGAAGATATTCCCGTTTCCAACGAAGGCCTGAAAGGACTCCAAATATCCACTTGCAGATTCTGCAAAAACACAGTTTCAAAACTGCTCTATCAAAAGGAAGGCTTATCTCTCCGAGTTGAATGCACACATCATAAAGAGGTTTCTGAGAATGCTTCTGCCTGGTTTATAAGTGAAGATATTTCCTTTTCCACCATAGGCCTCAAAGCGCTCCAAATGAACACTTGCAGATTCTACAAAAAGAGTGTTTCAAAACAGCTCTTTCAAAGGAAGTGTTCAACTCTGTGAGTTGGATTCATACTACACAAAGCAGTTTCACAGAACGCTTCTGTTTAGTTTTTATGGGAAGATATTCCCGTTTCCAACGAAGGCCTGAAAGGGCTCCAAATATCCACTTGCAAATTCTGCAAAAATAGAGTTTCAAAACTGCTCTGTCAAAAGGAAGGCTTATCTCTCTGAGTTGAATGCAGACATCATAAAGAGGTTTCTGAGAATGCTTCTGCCTGGTTTATATGTGAAGATATTTCCTTTTCCACCATAGGCCTCAAAGCGCTCCAAATGAACACTTGCAGATTCTACAAAAAGAGTGTTTCATAACTGCTCTAGCAAAGGAAAGGTTCAACTCTGTGAGTTGAACACACACATCACAAAGCAGTTTCTGAGAATGCTTCTGTCCAGTTTTTATTGGAAGATATTCCCGCTTCTAACAAAGGCCTGAAAGAGCTCCAAATATCCACTTGTAGATGCTGCAAAAAGACTCTTTCCAAACTGCTCCATGAAAAGGAAGGTTCAACTCTGTGAGTTGAATGCACACATCATAAAAAGTTTCAAAGAATGCTTCTGTCTAGGTTTTATGTGAAGATATTTCCTTTTCCACCATAGGCCTCAAAGCGCTCCAAATGAACACTTGCAGATTCTACAAAAAGAGTGTTTCAAAACTGCTCTTTCAAAAGAAGTGTTCAACTCTGTGAGTTGGATTCATACTTCACAAAGCAGTTTCACAGAACGCTTCTGTTTAGTTTTTATGGGAAGATATTCCCGTTTCCAACGAAGGCCTGAAAGGGCTCCAAATAACCACTTGCAGATTCTGCAGAAACACAGTTTCAAAACTGCTCTATCAAAAGGAAGGCTTATCTCTCCGAGCTGAATGCACACATCATAAAGAGGTTTCTGAGAATGCTTCTCCCTGGTTTATAAGTGAAGATATTTCCTTTTCCACTATAGGCCTCAAAGCGCTCCAAATGAACACTTGCAGATTCTACAAAAAGAGTGTTTCAAAACTGCTCTTTCAAAAGAAGTGTTCAACTCTGTGAGTTGGATTCATACTACACAAAGCAGTTTCACAGAACGCTTCTCTTTAGTATTTATGGGAAGATATTCCCGTTTCCAACGAAGGCCTGAAAGGACTCCAAATATCCACTTGCAGATTCTGCAGAAACACAGTTTCAAAACTGCTCTATCAAAAGGAAGGCTTATCTCTCCTAGTTGAATGCACACATCATAAAGAGGTTTCTGAGAATGCTTCTGCCTGGTTTATAAGTGAAGATATTTCCTTTTCCACCATAGGCCTCAAAGCGCTCCAAATGAACACTTGCAGATTCTACAAAAAGAGTGTTTCAAAACAGCTCTTTCAAAGGAAGTGTTCAACTCTGTGAGTTGGATTCATACTACACAAAGCAGTTTCACAGAACGCTTCTGTTTAGTTTTTATGGGAAGATATTCCCGTTTCCAACGAAGGCCTGAAAGGGCTCCAAATATCCACTTGCAAATTCTGCAAAAATAGAGTTTCAAAACTGCTCTGTCAAAAGGAAGGCTTATCTCTCTGAGTTGAATGCAGACATCATAAAGAGGTTTCTGAGAATGCTTCTGCCTGGTTTATATGTGAAGATATTTCCTTTTCCACCATAGGCCTCAAGGCGCTCCAAATGAACACTTGCAGATTCTACAAAAAGAGTGTTTCATAACTGCTCTAGCAAAGGAAAGGTTCAACTCTGTGAGTTGAACACACACATCACAAAGCAGTTTCTGAGAATGCTTCTGTCCAGTTTTTATTGGAAGATATTCCCGCTTCTAACAAAGGCCTGAAAGAGCTCCAAATATCCACTTGTAGATGCTGCAAAAAGACTCTTTCCAAACTGCTCCATGAAAAGGAAGGTTCAACTCTGTGAGTTGAATGCACACATCATAAAGAAGTTTCAAAGAATGCTTCTGTCTAGGTTTTATGTGAAGATATTTCCTTTTCCACCATAGGCCTCAAAGCGCTCCAAATGAACACTTGCAGATTCTACAAAAAGAGTGTTTCAAAACTGCTCTTTCAAAGGAAGTGTTCAACTCTGTGAGTTGGATTCATACTACACAAAGCAGTTTCACAGAACGCTTCTCTTTAGTTTTTATGGGAAGATATTCCCGTTTCCAACGAAGGCCTGAAAGGGCTCCAAATAACCACTTGCAGATTCTGCAGAAACACAGTTTCAAAACTGCTCTATCAAAAGGAAGGCTTATCTCTCCGAGCTGAATGCACACATCATAAAGAGGTTTCTGAGAATGCTTCTGCCTGGTTTATAAGTGAAGATATTTCCTTTTCCACCATAGGCCTCAAAGCGCTCCAAATGAACACTTGCAGATTCTACAAAAAGAGTGTTTCAAAACAGCTCTTTCAAAGGAAGTGTTCAACTCTGTGAGTTGGATTCATACTACACAAAGCAGTTTCACAGAACGCTTCTGTTTAGTTTTTATGGGAAGATAATCCCGTTTCCAACGAAGGCCTGAAAGGGCTCCAAATATCCACTTGCAAATTCTGCAAAAATAGAGTTTCAAAACTGCTCTATCAAAAGGAAGGCTTATCTCTCTGAGTTGAATGCAGACATCATAAAGAGGTTTCTGAGAATGCTTCTGCCTGGTTTATATGTGAAGATATTTCCTTTTCCACCATAGGCCTCAAAGCGCTCCAAATGAACACTTGCAGATTCTACAAAAGGAGTGTTTCATAACTGCTCTAGCAAAGGAAAGGTTCAACTCTGTGAGTTGAACACACACATCACAAAGCAGTTTCTGAGAATGCTTCTGTCCAATTTTATTGGAAGATATTCCCGCTTCTAACAAAGGCCTGAAAGAGCTCCAAATATCCACTTGCAGATGCTGCAAAAAGACTCTTTCCAAACTGCTCCATGAAAAGGAAGGTTCAACTCTGTGAGATGAATGCACACATCATAAAGAAGTTTCAAAGAATGCTTCTGTCTAGGTTTTATGTGAAGATATTTCCTTTTCCACCATAGGCCTCAAAGCGCTCCAAATGAACACTTGCAGATTCTACAAAAAGAGTGTTTCAAAACTGCTCTTTCAAAAGAAGTGTTCAACTCTGTGAGTTGGATTCATACTACACAAAGCAGTTTCACAGAACGCTTCTGTTTAGTATTTATGGGAAGATATTCCCGTTTCCAACGAAGGCCTGAAAGGACTCCAAATATCCACTTGCAGATTCTGCAAAAACACAGTTTCAAAACTGCTCTATCAAAAGGAAGGCTTATCTCTCCGAGCTGAATGCACACATCATAAAGAGGTTTCTGAGAATGCTTCTCCCTGGTTTATAAGTGAAGATATTTCCTTTTCCACTATAGGCCTCAAAGCGCTCCAAATGAACACTTGCAGATTCTACAAAAAGAGTGTTTCAAAACAGCTCTATCAAAGGAAGTGTTCAACTCTGTGAGTTGGATTCATACTACACAAAGCAGTTTCACAGAACGCTTCTCTTTAGTTTTTATGGGAAGATATTCCCGTTTCCAACGAAGGCCTGAAAGGGCTCCAAATATCCACTTGCAGATTCTGCAAAAATAGAGTTTCAAAACTGCTCTGTTAAAAGGAAGGCTTATCTCTCTGAGTTGAATGCAGACATCATAAAGAGGTATCTGAGAATGCTTCTGCCTGGTTTATATGTGAAGATATTTCCTTTTCCACCATAGGCCTCAAAGCGCTCCAAATGAACACTTGCAGATTCTACAAAAGGAGTGTTTCATAACTACTCTAGCAAAGGAAAGGTTCAACTCTGTGAGTTGAACACACACATCACAAAGCAGTTTCTGAGAATGCTTCTGTCCAGTTTTTATTGGAAGATATTCCCGCTTCTAACAAAGGCCTGAAAGAGCTCCAAATATCCACTTGCAGATGCTGCAAAAAGACTCTTTCCAAACTGCTCCATGAAAAGGAAGGTTCAACTCTGTGAGTTGAATGCACACATCATAAAGAAGTTTCAAAGAATGCTTCTGTCTAGGTTTTATGTGAAGATATTTCCTTTTCCACCATAGGCCTCAAAGCGCTCCAAATGAACACTTGCAGATTCTACAAAAAGAGTGTTTCAAAACTGCTCTTTCAAAAGAAGTGTTCAACTCTGTGAGTTGGATTCATACTTCACAAAGCAGTTTCACAGAACGCTTCTGTTTAGTATTTATGGGAAGATATTCCCGTTTCCAACGAAGGCCTGAAAGGACTCCAAATATCCACTTGCAGATTCTGCAAAAACACAGTTTCAAAACTGCTCTATCAAAAGGAAGGCTTATCTCTCCGAGTTGAATGCACACATCATAAAGAGGTTTCTGAGAATGCTTCTGCCTGGTTTATAAGTGAAGATATTTCCTTTTCCACCATAGGCCTCAAAGCGCTCCAAATGAACACTTGCAGATTCTACAAAAAGAGTGTTTCAAAACAGCTCTTTCAAAGGAAGTGTTCAACTCTGTGAGTTGGATTCATACTACACAAAGCAGTTTCACAGAACGCTTCTGTTTAGTTTTTATGGGAAGATATTCCCGTTTCCAACGAAGGCCTGAAAGGACTCCAAATATCCACTTGCAGATTCTGCAGAAACACAGTTTCAAAACTGCTCTATCAAAAGGAAGGCTTATCTCTCCGAGTTGAATGCACACATCATAAAGAGGTTTCTGAGAATGCTTCTGCCTGGTTTATAAGTGAAGATATTTCCTTTTCCACCATAGGCCTCAAAGCGCTCCAAATGAACACTTGCAGATTCTACAAAAAGAGTGTTTCAAAACAGCTCTTTCAAAGGAAATGTTCAACTCTGTGAGTTGGATTCATACTACACAAAGCAGTTTCACAGAACGCTTCTGTTTAGTTTTTATGGGAAGATATTCCCGTTTCCAACGAAGGCCTGAAAGGGCTCCAAATATCCACTTGCAAATTCTGCAAAAATAGAGTTTCAAAACTGCTCTGTCAAAAGGAAGGCTTATCTCTCTGAGTTGAATGCAGACATCATAAAGAGGTTTCTGAGAATGCTTCTGCCTGGTTTATATGTGAAGATATTTCCTTTTCCACCATAGGCCTCAAGGCGCTCCAAATGAACACTTGCAGATTCTACAAAAAGAGTGTTTCATAACTGCTCTAGCAAAGGAAAGGTTCAACTCTGTGAGTTGAACACACACATCACAAAGCAGTTTCTGAGAATGCTTCTGTCCAGTTTTTATTGGAAGATATTCCCGCTTCTAACAAAGGCCTGAAAGAGCTCCAAATATCCACTTGTAGATGCTGCAAAAAGACTCTTTCCAAACTGCTCCATGAAAAGGAAGGTTCAACTCTGTGAGTTGAATGCACACATCATAAAGAAGTTTCAAAGAATGCTTCTGTCTAGGTTTTATGTGAAGATATTTCCTTTTCCACCATAGGCCTCAAAGCGCTCCAAATGAACACTTGCAGATTCTACAAAAAGAGTGTTTCAAAACTGCTCTTTCAAAGGAAGTGTTCAACTCTGTGAGTTGGATTCATACTACACAAAGCAGTTTCACAGAACGCTTCTCTTTAGTTTTTATGGGAAGATATTCCTGTTTCCAACGAAGGCCTGAAAGGGCTCCAAATATCCACTTGCAGATTCTGCAAAAATAGAGTTTCAAAACTGCTCTGTTAAAAGGAAGGCTTATCTCTCTGAGTTGAATGCAGACATCATAAAGAGGTTTCTGAGAATGCTTCTGCCTGGTTTATATGTGAAGATATTTCCTTTTCCACCATAGGCCTCAAAGCGCTCCAAATGAACACTTGCAGATTCTACAAAAGGAGTGTTTCATAACTGCTCTAGCAAAGGAAAGGTTCAACTCTGTGAGTTGAACACACACATCCCAAACAGTTTCTGAGAATGCTTCTGTCCAGTTTTTATTGGAAGATATTCCCGCTTCTAACAAAGGCCTGAAAGAGCTCCAAATATCCACTTGCAGATGCTGCAAAAAGACTCTTTCCAAACTGCTCCATGAAAAGGAAGGTTCAACTCTGTGAGTTGAATGCACACATCATAAAGAAGTTTCAAAGAATGCTTCTGTCTAGGTTTTATGTGAAGATATTTCCTTTTCCACCATAGGCCTCAAAGCGCTCCAAATGAACACTTGCAGATTCTACAAAAAGAGTGTTTCAAAACTGCTCTTTCAAAAGAAGTGTTCAACTCTGTGAGTTGGATTCATACTTCACAAAGCAGTTTCACAGAACGCTTCTGTTTAGTATTTATGGGAATATATTCCCGTTTCCAACGAAGGCCTGAAAGGACTCCAAATATCCACTTGCAGATTCTGCAAAAACACAGTTTCAAAACTGCTCTATCAAAAGGAAGGCTTATCTCTCCGAGTTGAATGCACACATCATAAAGAGGTTTCTGAGAATGCTTCTGCCTGGTTTATAAGTGAAGATATTTCCTTTTCCACCATAGGCCTCAAAGCGCTCCAAATGAACACTTGCAGATTCTACAAAAAGAGTGTTTCAAAACAGCTCTTTCAAAGGAAGTGTTCAACTCTGTGAGTTGGATTCATACTACACAAAGCAGTTTCACAGAACGCTTCTGTTTAGTTTTTATGGGAAGATATTCCCGTTTCCAACGTAGGCCTGAAAGGGCTCCAAATATCCACTTGCAAATTCTGCAAAAATAGAGTTTCAAAACTGCTCTGTCAAAAGGAAGGCTTAACTCTCTGAGTTGAATGCAGACATCATAAAGAGGTTTCTGAGAATGCTTCTGCCTGGTTTATATGTGAAGATATTTCCTTTTCCACCATAGGCCTCAAAGCGCTCCAAATGAACACTTGCAGATTCTACAAAAAGAGTGTTTCATAACTGCTCTAGCAAAGGAAAGGTTCAACTCTGTGAGTTGAACACACACATCACAAAGCAGTTTCTGAGAATGCTTCTGTCCAGTTTTTATTGGAAGATATTCCCGCTTCTAACAAAGGCCTGAAAGAGCTCCAAATATCCACTTGCAGATGCTGCAAAAAGACTCTTTCCAAACTGCTCCATGAGAAGGAAGGTTCAACTCTGTGAGTTGAATGCACACATCATAAAGAAGTTTCAAAGAATGCTTCTGTCTAGGTTTTATGTGAAGATATTTCCTTTTCCACCATAGGCCTCAAAGCGCTCCAAATGAACACTTGCAGATTCTACAAAAAGAGTGTTTCAAAACTGCTCTTTCAAAAGAAGTGTTCAACTCTGTGAGTTGGATTCATACTTCACAAAGCAGTTTCACAGAACGCTTCTGTTTAGTTTTTATGGGAAGATATTCCCGTTTCCAACGAAGGCCTGAAAGGGCTCCAAATAACCACTTGCAGATTCTGCAGAAACACAGTTTCAAAACTGCTCTATCAAAAGGAAGGCTTATCTCTCCGAGCTGAATGCACACATCATAAAGAGGTTTCTGAGAATGCTTCTCCCTGGTTTATAAGTGAAGATATTTCCTTTTCCACTATAGGCCTCAAAGCGCTCCAAATGAACACTTGCAGACTCTACAAAAAGAGTGTTTCAAAACAGCTCTTTCAAAGGAAGTGTTCAACTCTGTGAGTTGGATTCATACTACACAAAGCAGTTTCACAGAACGCTTCTGTTTAGTTTTTATGGGAAGATATTCCCGTTTCCAACGAAGGCCTGAAAGGGCTCCAAATATCCACTTGCAAATTCTGCAAAAATAGAGTTTCAAAACTGCTCTGTCAAAAGGAAGGCTTATCTCTCTGAGTTGAATGCAGACATCATAAAGAGGTTTCTGAGAATGCTTCTGCCTGGTTTATATGTGAAGATATTTCCTTTTCCACCATAGGCCTCAAGGCGCTCCAAATGAACACTTGCAGATTCTACAAAAAGAGTGTTTCATAACTGCTCTAGCAAAGGAAAGGTTCAACTCTGTGAGTTGAACACACACATCACAAAGCAGTTTCTGAGAATGCTTCTGTCCAGTTTTTATTGGAAGATATTCCCGCTTCTAACAAAGGCCTGAAAGAGCTCCAAATATCCACTTGTAGATGCTGCAAAAAGACTCTTTCCAAACTGCTCCATGAAAAGGAAGGTTCAACTCTGTGAGTTGAATGCACACATCATAAAGAAGTTTCAAAGAATGCTTCTGTCTAGGTTTTATGTGAAGATACTTCCTTTTCCACCATAGGCCTCAAAGCGCTCCAAATGAACACTTGCAGATTCTACAAAAAGAGTGTTTCAAAACTGCTCTTTCAAAGGAAGTGTTCAACTCTGTGAGTTGGATTCATACTACACAAAGCAGTTTCACAGAACGCTTCTCTTTAGTTTTTATGGGAAGATATTCCTGTTTCCAACGAAGGCCTGAAAGGGCTCCAAATATCCACTTGCAGATTCTGCAAAAATAGAGTTTCAAAACTGCTCTGTTAAAAGGAAGGCTTATCTCTCTGAGTTGAATGCAGACATCATAAAGAGGTTTCTGAGAATGCTTCTGCCTGGTTTATATGTGAAGATATTTCCTTTTCCACCATAGGCCTCAAAGCGCTCCAAATGAACACTTGCAGATTCTACAAAAGGAGTGTTTCATAACTGCTCTAGCAAAGGAAAGGTTCAACTCTGTGAGTTGAACACACACATCACAAAGCAGTTTCTGAGAATGCTTCTGTCCAGTTTTTATTGGAAGATATTCCCGCTTCTAACAAAGGCCTGAAAGAGCTCCAAATATCCACTTGCAGATGCTGCAAAAAGACTCTTTCCAAACTGCTCCATGAAAAGGAAGGTTCAACTCTGTGAGTTGAATGCACACATCATAAAGAAGTTTCAAAGAATGCTTCTGTCTAGGTTTTATGTGAAGATATTTCCTTTTCCACCATAGGCCTCAAAGCGCTCCAAATGAACACTTGCAGATTCTACAAAAAGAGTGTTTCAAAACTGCTCTTTCAAAAGAAGTGTTCAACTCTGTGAGTTGGATTCATACTTCACAAAGCAGTTTCACAGAACGCTTCTGTTTAGTATTTATGGGAAGATATTCCCGTTTCCAACGAAGGCCTGAAAGGACTCCAAATATCCACTTGCAGATTCTGCAAAAACACAGTTTCAAAACTGCTCTATCAAAAGGAAGGCTTATCTCTCCGAGTTGAATGCACACATCATAAAGAGGTTTCTGAGAATGCTTCTGCCTGGTTTATAAGTGAAGATATTTCCTTTTCCACCATAGGCCTCAAAGCGCTCCAAATGAACACTTGCAGATTCTACAAAAAGAGTGTTTCAAAACAGCTCTTTCAAAGGAAGTGTTCAACTCTGTGAGTTGGATTCATACTACACAAAGCAGTTTCACAGAACGCTTCTGTTTAGTTTTTATGGGAAGATATTCCCGTTTCCAACGAAGGCCTGAAAGGGCTCCAAATATCCACTTGCAAATTCTGCAAAAATAGAGTTTCAAAACTGCTCTGTCAAAAGGAAGGCTTATCTCTCTGAGTTGAATGCAGACATCATAAAGAGGTTTCTGAGAATGCTTCTGCCTGGTTTATATGTGAAGATATTTCCTTTTCCACCATAGGCCTCAAAGCGCTCCAAATGAACAATTGCAGATTCTACAAAAGGAGTGTTTCATAACTGCTCTAGCAAAGGAAAGGTTCAACTCTGTGAGTTGAACACACACATCACAAAGCAGTTTCTGAGAATGCTTCTGTCCAGTTTTTATTGGAAGATATTCCCGCTTCTAACAAAGGCCTGAAAGAGCTCCAAATATCCACTTGCAGATGCTGCAAAAAGACTCTTTCCAAACTGCTCCATGAAAAGGAAGGTTCCACTCTGTGAGTTGAATGCACACATCATAAAGAAGTTTCAAAGAATGCTTCTGTCTAGGTTTTATGTGAAGATATTTCCTTTTCCACCATAGGCCTCAAAGCGCTCCAAATGAACACTTGCAGATTCTACAAAAAGAGTGTTTCAAAACTGCTCTTTCAAAAGAAGTGTTCAACTCTGTGAGTTGGATTCATACTTCACAAAGCAGTTTCACAGAACGCTTCTGTTTAGCTTTTATGGGAAGATATTCCCGTTTCCAACGAAGGCCTGAAAGGGCTCCAAATAACCACTTGCAGATTCTGCAGAAACACAGTTTCAAAACTGCTCTATCAAAAGGAAGGCTTATCTCTCCGAGCTGAATGCACACATCATAAAGAGGTTTCTGAGAATGCTTCTCCCTGGTTTATAAGTGAAGATATTTCCTTTTCCACTATAGGCCTCAAAGCGCTCCAAATGAACACTTGCAGATTCTACAAAAAGAGTGTTTCAAAACAGCTCTTTCAAAGGAAGTGTTCAACTCTGTGAGTTGGATTCATACTACACAAAGCAGTTTCACAGAACGCTTCTCTTTAGTTTTTATGGGAAGATATTCCCGTTTCCAACGAAGGCCTGAAAGGGCTCCAAATATCCACTTGCAGATTCTGCAAAAATAGAGTTTCAAAACTGCTCTGTTAAAAGGAAGGCTTATCTCTCTGAGTTGAATGCAGACATCATAAAGAGGTTTCTGAGAATGCTTCTGCCTGGTTTATATGTGAAGATATTTCCTTTTCCACCATAGGCCTCAAAGCGCTCCAAATGAACACTTGCAGATTCTACAAAAGGAGTGTTTCATAACTACTCTAGCAAAGGAAAGGTTCAACTCTGTGAGTTGAACACACACATCACAAAGCAGTTTCTGAGAATGCTTCTGTCCAGTTTTTATTGGAAGATATTCCCGCTTCTAACAAAGGCCTGAAAGAGCTCCAAATATCCACTTGCAGATGCTGCAAAAAGACTCTTTCCAAACTGCTCCATGAAAAGGAAGGTTCAACTCTGTGAGTTGAATGCACACATCATAAAGAAGTTTCAAAGAATGCTTCTGTCTAGGTTTTATGTGAAGATATTTCCTTTTCCACCATAGGCCTCAAAGCGCTCCAAATGAACACTTGCAGATTCTACAAAAAGAGTGTTTCAAAACTGCTCTTTCAAAAGAAGTGTTCAACTCTGTGAGTTGGATTCATACTTCACAAAGCAGTTTCACAGAACGCTTCTGTTTAGTATTTATGGGAAGATATTCCCGTTTCCAACGAAGGCCTGAAAGGACTCCAAATATCCACTTGCAGATTCTGCAAAAACACAGTTTCAAAACTGCTCTATCAAAAGGAAGGCTTATCTCTCCGAGTTGAATGCACACATCATAAAGAGGTTTCTGAGAATGCTTCTGCCTGGTTTATAAGTGAAGATATTTCCTTTTCCACCATAGGCCTCAAAGCGCTCCAAATGAACACTTGCAGATTCTACAAAAAGAGTGTTTCAAAACAGCTCTTTCAAAGGAAGTGTTCAACTCTGTGAGTTGGATTCATACTACACAAAGCAGTTTCACAGAACGCTTCTGTTTAGTTTTTATGGGAAGATATTCCCGTTTCCAACGAAGGCCTGAAAGGACTCCAAATATCCACTTGCAGATTCTGCAGAAACACAGTTTCAAAACTGCTCTATCAAAAGGAAGGCTTATCTCTCCGAGTTGAATGCACACATCATAAAGAGGTTTCTGAGAATGCTTCTGCCTGGTTTATAAGTGAAGATATTTCCTTTTCCACCGTAGGCCTCAAAGCGCTCCAAATGAACACTTGCAGATTCTACAAAAAGAGTGTTTCAAAACAGCTCTTTCAAAGGAAATGTTCAACTCTGTGAGTTGGATTCATACTACACAAAGCAGTTTCACAGAACGCTTCTGTTTAGTTTTTATGGGAAGATATTCCCGTTTCCAACGAAGGCCTGAAAGGGCTCCAAATATCCACTTGCAAATTCTGCAAAAATAGAGTTTCAAAACTGCTCTGTCAAAAGGAAGGCTTATCTCTCTGAGTTGAATGCAGACATCATAAAGAGGTTTCTGAGAATGCTTCTGCCTGGTTTATATGTGAAGATATTTCCTTTTCCACCATAGGCCTCAAGGCGCTCCAAATGAACACTTGCAGATTCTACAAAAAGAGTGTTTCATAACTGCTCTAGCAAAGGAAAGGTTCAACTCTGTGAGTTGAACACACACATCACAAAGCAGTTTCTGAGAATGCTTCTGTCCAGTTTTTATTGGAAGATATTCCCGCTTCTAACAAAGGCCTGAAAGAGCTCCAAATATCCACTTGTAGATGCTGCAAAAAGACTCTTTCCAAACTGCTCCATGAAAAGGAAGGTTCAACTCTGTGAGTTGAATGCACACATCATAAAGAAGTTTCAAAGAATGCTTCTGTCTAGGTTTTATGTGAAGATATTTCCTTTTCCACCATAGGCCTCAAAGCGCTCCAAATGAACACTTGCAGATTCTACAAAAAGAGTGTTTCAAAACTGCTCTTTCAAAGGAAGTGTTCAACTCTGTGAGTTGGATTCATACTACACAAAGCAGTTTCACAGAACGCTTCTCTTTAGTTTTTATGGGAAGATATTCCTGTTTCCAACGAAGGCCTGAAAGGGCTCCAAATATCCACTTGCAGATTCTGCAAAAATAGAGTTTCAAAACTGCTCTGTTAAAAGGAAGGCTTATCTCTCTGAGTTGAATGCAGACATCATAAAGAGGTTTCTGAGAATGCTTCTGCCTGGTTTATATGTGAAGATATTTCCTTTTCCACCATAGGCCTCAAAGCGCTCCAAATGAACACTTGCAGATTCTACAAAAGGAGTGTTTCATAACTGCTCTAGCAAAGGAAAGGTTCAAATCTGTGAGTTGAACACACACATCACAAAGCAGTTTCTGAGAATGCTTCTGTCCAGTTTTTATTGGAAGATATTCCCGCTTCTAACAAAGGCCTGAAAGAGCTCCAAATATCCACTTGCAGATGCTGCAAAAAGACTCTTTCCAAACTGCTCCATGAAAAGGAAGGTTCAACTCTGTGAGTTGAATGCACACATCATAAAGAAGTTTCAAAGAATGCTTCTGTCTAGGTTTTATGTGAAGATATTTCCTTTTCCACCATAGGCCTCAAAGCGCTCCAAATGAACACTTGCAGATTCTACAAAAAGAGTGTTTCAAAACTGCTCTTTCAAAAGAAGTGTTCAACTCTGTGAGTTGGATTCATACTTCACAAAGCAGTTTCACAGAACGCTTCTGTTTAGTATTTATGGGAAGATATTCCCGTTTCCAACGAAGGCCTGAAAGGACTCCAAATATCCACTTGCAGATTCTGCAAAAACACAGTTTCAAAACTGCTCTATCAAAAGGAAGGCTTATCTCTCCGAGTTGAATGCACACATCATAAAGAGGTTTCTGAGAATGCTTCTGCCTGGTTTATAAGTGAAGATATTTCCTTTTCCACCATAGGCCTCAAAGCGCTCCAAATGAACACTTGCAGATTCTACAAAAAGAGTGTTTCAAAACAGCTCTTTCAAAGGAAGTGTTCAACTCTGTGAGTTGGATTCATACTTCACAAAGCAGTTTCACAGAACGCTTCTGTTTAGTATTTATGGGAAGATATTCCCGTTTCCAACGAAGGCCTGAAAGGACTCCAAATATCCACTTGCAGATTCTGCAAAAACACAGTTTCAAAACTGCTCTATCAAAAGGAAGGCTTATCTCTCCGAGTTGAATGCACACATCATAAAGAGGTTTCTGAGAATGCTTCTGCCTGGTTTATAAGTGAAGATATTTCCTTTTCCACCATAGGCCTCAAAGCGCTCCAAATGAACACTTGCAGATTCTACAAAAAGAGTGTTTCAAAACAGCTCTTTCAAAGGAAGTGTTCAACTCTGTGAGTTGGATTCATACTACACAAAGCAGTTTCACAGAACGCTTCTGTTTAGTTTTTATGGGAAGGCATTCCCGTTTCCAACGAAGGCCTGAAAGGGCTCCAAATATCCACTTGCAAATTCTGCAAAAATAGAGTTTCAAAACTGCTCTGTCAAAAGGAAGGCTTATCTCTCTGAGTTGAATGCAGACATCATAAAGAGGTTTCTGAGAATGCTTCTGCCTGGTTTATATGTGAAGATATTTCCTTTTCCACCATAGGCCTCAAAGCGCTCCAAATGAACACTTGCAGATTCTACAAAAAGAGTGTTTCAAAACTGCTCTAGCAAAGGAAAGGTTCAACTCTGTGAGTTGAACACACACATCACAAAGCAGTTTCTGAGAATGCTTCTGTCCAGTTTTTATTGGAAGATATTCCCGCTTCTAACAAAGGCCTGAAAGAGCTCCAAATATCCACTTGTAGATGCTGCAAAAAGACTCTTTCCAAACTGCTCCATGAAAAGGAAGGTTCAACTCTGTGAGTTGAATGCACACATCATAAAGAAGTTTCAAAGAATGCTTCTGTCTAGGTTTTATGTGAAGATATTTCCTTTTCCACCATAGGCCTCAAAGCGCTCCAAATGAACACTTGCAGATTCTACAAAAAGAGTGTTTCAAAACTGCTCTTTCAAAGGAAGTGTTCAACTCTGTGAGTTGGATTCATACTACACAAAGCAGTTTCACAGAACGCTTCTCTTTAGTTTTTATGGGAAGATATTCCCGTTTCCAACGAAGGCCTGAAAGGGCTCCAAATATCCACTTGCAGATTCTGCAAAAATAGAGTTTCAAAACTGCTCTGTTAAAAGGAAGGCTTATCTCTCTGAGTTGAATGCAGACATCATAAAGAGGTTTCTGAGAATGCTTCTGCCTGGTTTATATGTGAAGATATTTCCTTTTCCACCATAGGCCTCAAAGCGCTCCAAATGAACACTTGCAGATTCTACAAAAGGAGTGTTTCATAACTGCTCTAGCAAAGGAAAGGTTCAACTCTGTGAGTTGAACACACACATCACAAAGCAGTTTCTGAGAATGCTTCTGTCCAGTTTTTATTGGAAGATATTCCCGCTTCTAACAAAGGCCTGAAAGAGCTCCAAATATCCACTTGCAGATGCTGCAAAAAGACTCTTTCCAAACTGCTCCATGAAAAGGAAGGTTCAACTCTGTGAGTTGAATGCACACATCATAAAGAAGTTTCAAAGAATGCTTCTGTCTAGGTTTTATGTGAAGATATTTCCTTTTCCACCATAGGCCTCAAAGCGCTCCAAATGAACACTTGCAGATTCTACAAAAAGAGTGTTTCAAAACTGCTCTTTCAAAAGAAGTGTTCAACTCTGTGAGTTGGATTCATACTTCACAAAGCAGTTTCACAGAACGCTTCTGTTTAGTATTTATGGGAAGATATTCCCGTTTCCAACGAAGGCCTGAAAGGACTCCAAATATCCACTTGCAGATTCTGCAAAAACACAGTTTCAAAACTGCTCTATCAAAAGGAAGGCTTATCTCTCCGAGTTGAATGCACACATCATAAAGAGGTTTCTGAGAATGCTTCTGCCTGGTTTATAAGTGAAGATATTTCCTTTTCCACCATAGGCCTCAAAGCGCTCCAAATGAACACTTGCAGATTCTACAAAAAGAGTGTTTCAAAACAGCTCTTTCAAAGGAAGTGTTCAACTCTGTGAGTTGGATTCATACTACACAAAGCAGTTTCACAGAACGCCTCTCTTTAGTTTTTATGGGAAGATATTCCCGTTTCCAACGTAGGCCTGAAAGGGCTCCAAATATCCACTTGCAGATTCTGCAAAAATAGAGTTTCAAAACTGCTCTGTTAAAAGGAAGGCTTATCTCTCTGAGTTGAATGCAGACATCATAAAGAGGTTTCTGAGAATGCTTCTGCCTGGTTTATATGTGAAGATATTTCCTTTTCCACCATAGGCCTCAAAGCGCTCCAAATGAACACTTGCAGATTCTACAAAAGGAGTGTTTCATAACTGCTCTAGCAAAGGAAAGGTTCAACTCTGTGAGTTGAACACACACATCACAAAGCAGTTTCTGAGAATGCTTCTGTCCAGTTTTTATTGGAAGATATTCCCGCTTCTAACAAAGGCCTGAAAGAGCTCCAAATATCCACTTGCAGATGCTGCAAAAAGACTCTTTCCAAACTGCTCCATGAAAAGGAAGGTTCAACTCTGTGAGATGAATGCACACATCATAAAGAAGTTTCAAAGAATGCTTCTGTCTAGGTTTTATGTGAAGATATTTCCTTTTCCACCATAGGCCTCAAAGCGCTCCAAATGAACACTTGCAGATTCTACAAAAAGAGTGTTTCAAAACTGCTCTTTCAATAGAAGTGTTCAACTCTGTGAGTTGGATTCATACTTCACAAAGCAGTTTCACAGAACGCTTCTGTTTAGTATTTATGGGAAGATATTCCCGTTTCCAACGAAGGCCTGAAAGGACTCCAAATATCCACTTGCAGATTCTGCAAAAACACAGTTTCAAAACTGCTCTATCAAAAGGAAGGCTTATCTCTCCGAGTTGAATGCACACATCATAAAGAGGTTTCTGAGAATGCTTCTGCCTGGTTTATAAGTGAAGATATTTCCTTTTCCACCATAGGCCTCAAAGCGCTCCAAATGAACACTTGCAGATTCTACAAAAAGAGTGTTTCAAAACAGCTCTTTCAAAGGAAGTGTTCAACTCTGTGAGTTGGATTCATACTACACAAAGCAGTTTCACAGAACGCTTCTGTTTAGTTTTTATGGGAAGATATTCCCGTTTCCAACGAAGGCCTGAAAGGGCTCCAAATATCCACTTGCAAATTCTGCAAAAATAGAGTTTCAAAACTGCTCTGTCAAAAGGAAGGCTTATCTCTCTGAGTTGAATGCAGACATCATAAAGAGGTTTCTGAGAATGCTTCTGCCTGGTTTATATGTGAAGATATTTCCTTTTCCACCATAGGCCTCAAAGCGCTCCAAATGAACACTTGCAGATTCTACAAAAAGAGTGTTTCATAACTGCTCTAGCAAAGGAAAGGTTCAACTCTGTGAGTTGAACACACACATCACAAAGCAGTTTCTGAGAATGCTTCTGTCCAGTTTTTATTGGAAGATATTCCCGCTTCTAACAAAGGCCTGAAAGAGCTCCAAATATCCACTTGCAGATGCTGCAAAAAGACTCTTTCCAAACTGCTCCATGAAAAGGAAGGTTCAACTCTGTGAGTTGAATGCACACATCATAAAGAAGTTTCAAAGAATGCTTCTGTCTAGGTTTTATGTGAAGATATTTCCTTTTCCACCATAGGCCTCAAAGCGCTCCAAATGAACACTTGCAGATTCTACAAAAAGAGTGTTTCAAAACTGCTCTTTCAAAAGAAGTGTTCAACTCTGTGAGTTGGATTCATACTTCACAAAGCAGTTTCACAGAACGCTTCTGTTTAGTATTTATGGGAAGATATTCCCGTTTCCAACGAAGGCCTGAAAGGACTCCAAATATCCACTTGCAGATTCTGCAAAAACACAGTTTCAAAACTGCTCTATCAAAAGGAAGGCTTATCTCTCCGAGTTGAATGCACACATCATAAAGAGGTTTCTGAGAATGCTTCTGCCTGGTTTATAAGTGAAGATATTTCCTTTTCCACCATAGGCCTCAAAGCGCTCCAAATGAACACTTGCAGATTCTACAAAAAGAGTGTTTCAAAACAGCTCTTTCAAAGGAAGTGTTCAACTCTGTGAGTTGGATTCATACTACACAAAGCAGTTTCACAGAACGCTTCTGTTTAGTTTTTATGGGAAGATATTCCCCTTTACAACGAAGGCCTGAAAGGGCTCCAAATAACCACTTGCAGATTCTGCAGAAACACAGTTTCAAAACTGCTCTATCAAAAGGAAGGCTTATCTCTCCGAGCTGAATGCACACATCATAAAGAGGTTTCTGAGAATGCTTCTCCCTGGTTTATAAGTGAAGATATTTCCTTTTCCACTATAGGCCTCAAAGCGCTCCAAATGAACACTTGCAGACTCTACAAAAAGAGTGTTTCAAAACAGC
The DNA here is from genome assembly GCF_028885625.2 of Pongo pygmaeus. Taxonomy (NCBI): domain Eukaryota; kingdom Metazoa; phylum Chordata; class Mammalia; order Primates; family Hominidae; genus Pongo; species Pongo pygmaeus. Next base: position 27,046,889 of record NC_085930.1, read on the forward strand.
TCTTTCAAAGGAAGTGTTCAACTCTGTGAGTTGGATTCATACTACACAAAGCAGTTTCACAGAACGCTTCTCTTTAGTTTTTATGGGAAGATATTCCCGTTTCCAACGAAGGCCAGAAAGGGCTCCAAATATCCACTTGCAAATTCTGCAAAAATAGAGTTTCAAAACTGCTCTGTCAAAAGGAAGGCTTATCTCTCTGAGTTGAATGCAGACATCATAAAGAGGTTTCTGAGAATGCTTCTGCCTGGTTTATATGTGAAGATATTTCCTTTTCCACCATAGGCCTGAAGGCGCTCCAAATGAACACTTGCAGATTCTACAAAAAGAGTGTTTCATAACTGCTATAGCAAAGGAAAGGTTCAACTCTGTGAGTTGAACACACACATCACAAAGCAGTTTCTGAGAATGCTTCTGTCCAGTTTTTATTGGAAGATATTCCCGCTTCTAACAAAGGCCTGAAAGAGCTCCAAATATCCACTTGCAGATGCTGCAAAAAGACTCTTTCCAAACTGCTCCATGAAAAGGAAGGTTCAACTCTGTGAGTTGAATGCACACATCATAAAGAAGTTTCAAAGAATGCTTCTGTCTAGGTTTTATGTGAAGATATTTCCTTTTCCACCATAGGCCTCAAAGCGCTCCAAATGAACACTTGCAGATTCTACAAAAAGAGTGTTTCAAAACTGCTCTTTCAAAGGAAGTGTTCAACTCTGTGAGTTGGATTCATACTACACAAAGCAGTTTCACAGAACGCTTCTCTTTAGTTTTTATGGGAAGATATTCCTGTTTCCAACGAAGGCCTGAAAGGGCTCCAAATAACCACTTGCAGATTCTGCAGAAACACAGTTTCAAAACTGCTCTATCAAAAGGAAGGCTTATCTCTCCGAGCTGAATGCACACATCATAAAGAGGTTTCTGAGAATGCTTCTCCCTGGTTTATAAGTGAAGATATTTCCTTTTCCACTATAGGCCTCAAAGCGCTCCAAATGAACACTTGCAGATTCTACAAAAAGAGTGTTTCAAAACAGCTCTTTCAAAGGAAGTGTTCAACTCTGTGAGTTGGATTCATACTACACAAAGCAGTTTCACAGAACGCTTCTCTTTAGTTTTTATGGGAAGATATTCCCGTTTCCAACGAAGGCCTGAAAGGGCTCCAAATATCCACTTGCAGATTCTGCAAAAATAGAGTTTCAAAACTGCTCTGTTAAAAGGAAGGCTTATCTCTCTGAGTTGAATGCAGACATCATAAAGAGGTTTCTGAGAATGCTTCTGCCTGGTTTATATGTGAAGATATTTCCTTTTCCACCATAGGCCTCAAAGCGCTCCAAATGAACACTTGCAGATTCTACAAAAGGAGTGTTTCATAACTACTCTAGCAAAGGAAAGGTTCAACTCTGTGAGTTGAACACACACATCACAAAGCAGTTTCTGAGAATGCTTCTGTCCAGTTTTTATTGGAAGATATTCCCGCTTCTAACAAAGGCCTGAAAGAGCTCCAAATATCCACTTGCAGATGCTGCAAAAAGACTCTTTCCAAACTGCTCCATGAAAAGGAAGGTTCAACTCTGTGAGTTGAATGCACACATCATAAAGAAGTTTCAAAGAATGCTTCTGTCTAGGTTTTATGTGAAGATATTTCCTTTTCCACCATAGGCCTCAAAGCGCTCCAAATGAACACTTGCAGATTCTACAAAAAGAGTGTTTCAAAACTGCTCTTTCAAAAGAAGTGTTCAACTCTGTGAGTTGGATTCATACTTCACAAAGCAGTTTCACAGAACGCTTCTGTTTAGTATTTATGGGAAGATATTCCCGTTTCCAACGAAGGCCTGAAAGGACTCCAAATATCCACTTGCAGATTCTGCAAAAACACAGTTTCAAAACTGCTCTATCAAAAGGAAGGCTTATCTCTCCGAGTTGAATGCACACATCATAAAGAGGTTTCTGAGAATGCTTCTGCCTGGTTTATAAGTGAAGATATTTCCTTTTCCACCATAGGCCTCAAAGCGCTCCAAATGAACACTTGCAGATTCTACAAAAAGAGTGTTTCAAAACAGCTCTTTCAAAGGAAGTGTTCAACTCTGTGAGTTGGATTCATACTACACAAAGCAGTTTCACAGAACGCTTCTGTTTAGTTTTTATGGGAAGGCATTCCCGTTTCCAACGAAGGCCTGAAAGGGCTCCAAATATCCACTTGCAAATTCTGCAAAAATAGAGTTTCAAAACTGCTCTGTCAAAAGGAAGGCTTATCTCTCTGAGTTGAATGCAGACATCATAAAGAGGTTTCTGAGAATGCTTCTGCCTGGTTTATATGTGAAGATATTTCCTTTTCCACCATAGGCCTCAAAGCGCTCCAAATGAACACTTGCAGATTCTACAAAAAGAGTGTTTCAAAACTGCTCTAGCAAAGGAAAGGTTCAACTCTGTGAGTTGAACACACACATCACAAAGCAGTTTCTGAGAATGCTTCTGTCCAGTTTTTATTGGAAGATATTCCCGCTTCTAACAAAGGCCTGAAAGAGCTCCAAATATCCACTTGTAGATGCTGCAAAAAGACTCTTTCCAAACTGCTCCATGAAAAGGAAGGTTCAACTCTGTGAGTTGAATGCACACATCATAAAGAAGTTTCAAAGAATGCTTCTGTCTAGGTTTTATGTGAAGATATTTCCTTTTCCACCATAGGCCTCAAAGCGCTCCAAATGAACACTTGCAGATTCTACAAAAAGAGTGTTTCAAAACTGCTCTTTCAAAGGAAGTGTTCAACTCTGTGAGTTGGATTCATACTACACAAAGCAGTTTCACAGAACGCTTCTCTTTAGTTTTTATGGGAAGATATTCCCGTTTCCAACGAAGGCCTGAAAGGGCTCCAAATATCCACTTGCAGATTCTGCAAAAATAGAGTTTCAAAACTGCTCTGTTAAAAGGAAGGCTTATCTCTCTGAGTTGAATGCAGACATCATAAAGAGGTTTCTGAGAATGCTTCTGCCTGGTTTATATGTGAAGATATTTCCTTTTCCACCATAGGCCTCAAAGCGCTCCAAATGAACACTTGCAGATTCTACAAAAGGAGTGTTTCATAACTGCTCTAGCAAAGGAAAGGTTCAACTCTGTGAGTTGAACACACACATCACAAAGCAGTTTCTGAGAATGCTTCTGTCCAGTTTTTATTGGAAGATATTCCCGCTTCTAACAAAGGCCTGAAAGTGCTCCAAATATCCACTTGTAGATGCTGCAAAAAGACTCTTTCCAAACTGCTCCATGAAAAGGAAGGTTCAACTCTGTGAGTTGAATGCACACATCATAAAGAAGTTTCAAAGAATGCTTCTGTCTAGGTTTTATGTGAAGATATTTCCTTTTCCACCATAGGCCTCAAAGCGCTCCAAATGAACACTTGCAGATTCTACAAAAAGAGTGTTTCAAAACTGCTCTTTCAAAGGAAGTGTTCAACTCTGTGAGTTGGATTCATACTACACAAAGCAGTTTCACAGAACGCTTCTCTTTAGTTTTTATGGGAAGATATTCCCGTTTCCAACGAAGGCCTGAAAGGGCTCCAAATATCCACTTGCAGATTCTGCAAAAATAGAGTTTCAAAACTGCTCTGTTAAAAGGAAGGCTTATCTCTCTGAGTTGAATGCAGACATCATAAAGAGGTTTCTGAGAATGCTTCTGCCTGGTTTATATGTGAAGATATTTCCTTTTCCACCATAGGCCTCAAAGCGCTCCAAATGAACACTTGCAGATTCTACAAAAGGAGTGTTTCATAACTGCTCTAGCAAAGGAAAGGTTCAACTCTGTGAGTTGAACACACACATCACAAAGCAGTTTCTGAGAATGCTTCTGTCCAGTTTTTATTGGAAGATATTCCCGCTTCTAACAAAGGCCTGAAAGAGCTCCAAATATCCACTTGCAGATGCTGCAAAAAGACTCTTTCCAAACTGCTCCATGAAAAGGAAGGTTCAACTCTGTGAGTTGAATGCACACATCATAAAGAAGTTTCAAAGAATGCTTCTGTCTAGGTTTTATGTGAAGATATTTCCTTTTCCACCATAGGCCTCAAAGCGCTCCAAATGAACACTTGCAGATTCTACAAAAAGAGTGTTTCAAAACTGCTCTTTCAAAAGAAGTGTTCAACTCTGTGAGTTGGATTCATACTTCACAAAGCAGTTTCACAGAACGCTTCTGTTTAGTATTTATGGGAAGATATTCCCGTTTCCAACGAAGGCCTGAAAGGACTCCAAATATCCACTTGCAGATTCTGCAAAAACACAGTTTCAAAACTGCTCTATCAAAAGGAAGGCTTATCTCTCCGAGTTGAATGCACACATCATAAAGAGGTTTCTGAGAATGCTTCTGCCTGGTTTATAAGTGAAGATATTTCCTTTTCCACCATAGGCCTCAAAGCGCTCCAAATGAACACTTGCAGATTCTACAAAAAGAGTGTTTCAAAACAGCTCTTTCAAAGGAAGTGTTCAACTCTGTGAGTTGGATTCATACTACACAAAGCAGTTTCACAGAACGCTTCTGTTTAGTTTTTATGGGAAGATATTCCCGTTTCCAACGAAGGCCTGAAAGGGCTCCAAATATCCACTTGCAAATTCTGCAAAAATAGAGTTTCAAAACTGCTCTGTCAAAAGGAAGGCTTATCTCTCTGAGTTGAATGCAGACATCATAAAGAGGTTTCTGAGAATGCTTCTGCCTGGTTTATATGTGAAGATATTTCCTTTTCCACCATAGGCCTCAAAGCGCTCCAAATGAACACTTGCAGATTCTACAAAAAGAGTGTTTCATAACTGCTCTAGCAAAGGAAAGGTTCAACTCTGTGAGTTGAACACACACATCACAAAGCAGTTTCTGAGAATGCTTCTGTCCAGTTTTTATTGGAAGATATTCCCGCTTCTAACAAAGGCCTGAAAGAGCTCCAAATATCCACTTGCAGATGCTGCAAAAAGACTCTTTCCAAACTGCTCCATGAAAAGGAAGGTTCAACTCTGTGAGTTGAATGCACACATCATAAAGAAGTTTCAAAGAATGCTTCTGTCTAGATTTTATGTGAAGATATTTCCTTTTCCACCATAGGCCTCAAAGCGCTCCAAATGAACACTTGCAGATTCTACAAAAAGAGTGTTTCAAAACTGCTCTTTCAAAAGAAGTGTTCAACTCTGTGAGTTGGATTCATACTTCACAAAGCAGTTTCACAGAACGCTTCTGTTTAGTTTTTATGGGAAGATATTCCCGTTTCCAACGAAGGCCTGAAAGGGCTCCAAATAACCACTTGCAGATTCTGCAGAAACACAGTTTCAAAACTGCTCTATCAAAAGGAAGGCTTATCTCTCCGAGCTGAATGCACACATCATAAAGAGGTTTCTGAGAATGCTTCTCCCTGGTTTATAAGTGAAGATATTTCCTTTTCCACTATAGGCCTCAAAGCGCTCCAAATGAACACTTACAGACTCTACAAAAAGAGTGTTTCAAAACAGCTCTTTCAAAGGAAGTGTTCAACTCTGTGAGTTGGATTCATACTACACAAAGCAGTTTCACAGAACGCCTCTCTTTAGTTTTTATGGGAAGATATTCCCGTTTCCAACGAAGGCCTGAAAGGGCTCCAAATATCCACTTGCAGATTCTGCAAAAATAGAGTTTCAAAACTGCTCTGTTAAAAGGAAGGCTTATCTCTCTGAGTTGAATGCAGACATCATAAAGAGGTTTCTGAGAATGCTTCTGCCTGGTTTATATGTGAAGATATTTCCTTTTCCACCATAGGCCTCAAAGCGCTCCAAATGAACACTTGCAGATTCTACAAAAGGAGTGTTTCATAACTGCTCTAGCAAAGGAAAGGTTCAACTCTGTGAGTTGAACACACACATCACAAAGCAGTTTCTGAGAATGCTTCTGTCCAGTTTTTATTGGAAGATATTCCCGCTTCTAACAAAGGCCTGAAAGAGCTCCAAATATCCACTTGCAGATGCTGCAAAAAGACTCTTTCCAAACTGCTCCATGAAAAGGAAGGTTCAACTCTGTGAGATGAATGCACACATCATAAAGAAGTTTCAAAGAATGCTTCTGTCTAGGTTTTATGTGAAGATATTTGCTTTTCCACCATAGGCCTCAAAGCGCTCCAAATGAACACTTGCAGATTCTACAAAAAGAGTGTTTCAAAACTGCTCTTTCAATAGAAGTGTTCAACTCTGTGAGTTGGATTCATACTTCACAAAGCAGTTTCACAGAACGCTTCTGTTTAGTATTTATGGGAAGATATTCCCGTTTCCAACGAAGGCCTGAAAGGACTCCAAATATCCACTTGCAGATTCTGCAAAAACACAGTTTCAAAACTGCTCTATCAAAAGGAAGGCTTATCTCTCCGAGTTGAATGCACACATCATAAAGAGGTTTCTGAGAATGCTTCTGCCTGGTTTATAAGTGAAGATATTTCCTTTTCCACCATAGGCCTCAAAGCGCTCCAAATGAACACTTGCAGATTCTACAAAAAGAGTGTTTCAAAACAGCTCTTTCAAAGGAAGTGTTCAACTCTGTGAGTTGGATTCATACTACACAAAGCAGTTTCACAGAACGCTTCTGTTTAGTTTTTATGGGAAGATATTCCCGTTTCCAACGAAGGCCTGAAAGGGCTCCAAATATCCACTTGCAAATTCTGCAAAAATAGAGTTTCAAAACTGCTCTGTCAAAAGGAAGGCTTATCTCTCTGAGTTGAATGCAGACATCATAAAGAGGTTTCTGAGAATGCTTCTGCCTGGTTTATATGTGAAGATATTTCCTTTTCCACCATAGGCCTCAAAGCGCTCCAAATGAACACTTGCAGATTCTACAAAAAGAGTGTTTCATAACTGCTCTAGCAAAGGAAAGGTTCAACTCTGTGAGTTGAACACACACATCACAAAGCAGTTTCTGAGAATGCTTCTGTCCAGTTTTTATTGGAAGATATTCCCGCTTCTAACAAAGGCCTGAAAGAGCTCCAAATATCCACTTGCAGATGCTGCAAAAAGACTCTTTCCAAACTGCTCCATGAAAAGGAAGGTTCAACTCTGTGAGTTGAATGCACACATCATAAAGAAGTTTCAAAGAATGCTTCTGTCTAGGTTTTATGTGAAGATATTTCCTTTTCCACCATAGGCCTCAAAGCGCTCCAAATGAACACTTGCAGATTCTACAAAAAGAGTGTTTCAAAACTGCTCTTTCAAAAGAAGTGTTCAACTCTGTGAGTTGGATTCATACTTCACAAAGCAGTTTCACAGAACGCTTCTGTTTAGCTTTTATGGGAAGATATTCCCGTTTCCAACGAAGGCCTGAAAGGGCTCCAAATAACCACTTGCAGATTCTGCAGAAAAACAGTTTCAAAACTGCTCTATCAAAGGAAGGCTTATCTCTCCGAGCTGAATGCACACATCATAAAGAGGTTTCTGAGAATGCTTCTCCCTGGTTTATAAGTGAAGATATTTCCTTTTCCACTATAGGCCTCAAAGCGCTCCAAATGAACACTTGCAGATTCTACAAAAAGAGTGTTTCAAAACAGCTCTTTCAAAGGAAGTGTTCAACTCTGTGAGTTGGATTCATACTACACAAAGCAGTTTCACAGAACGCTTCTCTTTAGTTTTTATGGGAAGATATTCCCGTTTCCAACGAAGGCCTGAAAGGGCTCCAAATATCCACTTGCAGATTCTGCAAAAATAGAGTTTCAAAACTGCTCTGTTAAAAGGAATGCTTATCTCTCTGAGTTGAATGCAGACATCATAAAGAGGTTTCTGAGAATGCTTCTGCCTGGTTTATATGTGAAGATATTTCCTTTTCCACCATAGGCCTCAAAGCGCTCCAAATGAACACTTGCAGATTCTACAAAAAGAGTGTTTCATAACTGCTCTAGCAAAGGAAAGGTTCAACTCTGTGAGTTGAACACACACATCACAAAGCAGTTTCTGAGAATGCTTCTGTCCAGTTTTTATTGGAAGATATTCCCGCTTCTAACAAAGGCCTGAAAGAGCTCCAAATATCCACTTGCAGATGCTGCAAAAAGACTCTTTCCAAACTGCTCCATGAAAAGGAAGGTTCAACTCTGAGAGTTGAATGCACACATCATAAAGAAGTTTCAAAGAATGCTTCTGTCTAGGTTTTATGTGAAGATATTTCCTTTTCCACCATAGGCCTCAAAGCGCTCCAAATGAACACTTGCAGATTCTACAAAAAGAGTGTTTCAAAACTGCTCTTTCAAAAGAAGTGTTCAACTCTGTGAGTTGGATTCATACTTCACAAAGCAGTTTCACAGAACGCTTCTGTTTAGTTTTTATGGGAAGATATTCCCGTTTCCAACGAAGGCCTGAAAGGGCTCCAAATAACCACTTGCAGATTCTGCAGAAACACAGTTTCAAAACTGCTCTATCAAAAGGAAGGCTTATCTCTCCGAGCTGAATGCACACATCATAAAGAGGTTTCTGAGAATGCTTCTGCCTGGTTTATAAGTGAAGATATTTCCATTTCCACCATAGGCCTCAAAGCGCTCCAAATGAACACTTGCAGATTCTATAAAAAGAGTGTTTCAAAACAGCTCTTTCAAAGGAAGTGTTCAACTCTGTGAGTTGGATTCATACTACACAAAGCAGTTTCACAGAACGCTTCTGTTTAGTTTTTATGGGAAGATATTCCCGTTTCCAACGAAGGCCTGAAAGGGCTCCAAATATCCACTTGCAGATTCTGCAAAAATAGAGTTTCAAAACTGCTCTATCAAAAGGAAGGCTTATCTCTCTGAGTTGAATGCAGACATCATAAAGAGGTTTCTGAGAATGCTTCTGCCTGGTTTATATGTGAAGATATTTCCTTTTCCACCATAGGCCTCAAAGCGCTCCAAATGAACACTTGCAGATTCTACAAAAGGAGTGTTTCATAACTGCTCTAGCAAAGGAAAGGTTCAACTCTGTGAGTTGAACACACACATCACAAAGCAGTTTCTGAGAATGCTTCTGTCCAATTTTTATTGGAAGATATTCCCGCTTCTAACAAAGGCCTGAAAGAGCTCCAAATATCCACTTGCAGATGCTGCAAAAAGACTCTTTCCAAACTGCTCCATGAAAAGGAAGGTTCAACTCTGTGAGATGAATGCACACATCATAAAGAAGTTTCAAAGAATGCTTCTGTCTAGGCTTTATGTGAAGATATTTCCTTTTCCACCATAGGCCTCAAAGCGCTCCAAATGAACACTTGCAGATTCTACAAAAAGAGTGTTTCAAAACTGCTCTTTCAAAAGAAGTGTTCAACTCTGTGAGTTGGATTCATACTTCACAAAGCAGTTTCACAGAACGCTTCTGTTTAGTATTTATGGGAAGATATTCCCGTTTCCAACGAAGGCCTGAAAGGACTCCAAATATCCACTTGCAGATTCTGCAAAAACACAGTTTCAAAACTGCTCTATCAAAAGGAAGGCTTATCTCTCCGAGCTGAATGCACACATCATAAAGAGGTTTCTGAGAATGCTTCTCCCTGGTTTATAAGTGAAGATATTTCCTTTTCCACTATAGGCCTCAAAGCGCTCCAAATGAACACTTGCAGATTCTACAAAAAGAGTGTTTCAAAACAGCTCTTTCAAAGGAAGTGTTCAACTCTGTGAGTTGGATTCATACTACACAAAGCAGTTTCACAGAACGCTTCTCTTTAGTTTTTATGGGAAGATATTCCCGTTTCCAACGAAGGCCTGAAAGGGCTCCAAATATCCACTTGCAGATTCTGCAAAAATAGAGTTTCAAAACTGCTCTGTTAAAAGGAAGGCTTATCTCTCTGAGTTGAATGCAGACATCATAAAGAGGTTTCTGAGAATGCTTCTGCCTGGTTTATATGTGAAGATATTTCCTTTTCCACCATAGGCCTCAAAGCGCTCCAAATGAACACTTGCAGATTCTACAAAAGGAGTGTTTCATAACTACTCTAGCAAAGGAAAGGTTCAACTCTGTGAGTTGAACACACACATCACAAAGCAGTTTCTGAGAATGCTTCTGTCCAGTTTTTATTGGAAGATATTCCCGCTTCTAACAAAGGCCTGAAAGAGCTCCAAATATCCACTTGCAGATGCTGCAAAAAGACTCTTTCCAAACTGCTCCATGAAAAGGAAGGTTCAACTCTGTGAGTTGAATGCACACATCATAAAGAAGTTTCAAAGAATGCTTCTGTCTAGGTTTTATGTGAAGATATTTCCTTTTCCACCATAGGCCTCAAAGCGCTCCAAATGAACACTTGCAGATTCTACAAAAAGAGTGTTTCAAAACTGCTCTTTCAAAAGAAGTGTTCAACTCTGTGAGTTGGATTCATACTTCACAAAGCAGTTTCACAGAACGCTTCTGTTTAGTATTTATGGGAAGATATTCCCGTTTCCAACGAAGGCCTGAAAGGACTCCAAATATCCACTTGCAGATTCTGCAAAAACACAGTTTCAAAACTGCTCTATCAAAAGGAAGGCTTATCTCTCCGAGTTGAATGCACACATCATAAAGAGGTTTCTGAGAATGCTTCTGCCTGGTTTATAAGTGAAGATATTTCCTTTTCCACCATAGGCCTCAAAGCGCTCCAAATGAACACTTGCAGATTCTACAAAAAGAGTGTTTCAAAACAGCTCTTTCAAAGGAAGTGTTCAACTCTGTGAGTTGGATTCATACTACACAAAGCAGTTTCACAGAACGCTTCTGTTTAGTTTTTATGGGAAGATATTCCCGTTTCCAACGAAGGCCTGAAAGGGCTCCAAATATCCACTTGCAAATTCTGCAAAAATAGAGTTTCAAAACTGCTCTGTCAAAAGGAAGGCTTATCTCTCTGAGTTGAATGCAGACATCATAAAGAGGTTTCTGAGAATGCTTCTGCCTGGTTTATATGTGAAGATATTTCCTTTTCCACCATAGGCCTCAAAGCGCTCCAAATGAACACTTGCAGATTCTACAAAAAGAGTGTTTCATAACTGCTCTAGCAAAGGAAAGGTTCAACTCTGTGAGTTGAACACACACATCACAAAGCAGTTTCTGAGAATGCTTCTGTCCAGTTTTTATTGGAAGATATTCCCGCTTCTAACAAAGGCCTGAAAGAGCTCCAAATATCCACTTGTAGATGCTGCAAAAAGACTCTTTCCAAACTGCTCCATGAAAAGGAAGGTTCAACTCTGTGAGTTGAATGCACACATCATAAAGAAGTTTCAAAGAATGCTTCTGTCTAGGTTTTATGTGAAGATATTTCCTTTTCCACCATAGGCCTCAAAGCGCTCCAAATGAACACTTGCAGATTCTACAAAAAGAGTGTTTCAAAACTGCTCTTTCAAAGGAAGTGTTCAACTCTGTGAGTTGGATTCATCCTACACAAAGCAGTTTCACAGAACGCTTCCTTTAGTTTTTATGGGAAGATATTCCCGTTTCCAACGAAGGCCTGAAAGGGCTCCAAATATCCACTTGCAGATTCTGCAAAAATAGAGTTTCAAAACTGCTCTGTTAAAAGGAAGGCTTATCTCTCTGAGTTGAATGCAGACATCATAAAGAGGTTTCTGAGAATGCTTCTGCCTGGTTTATATGTGAAGATATTTCCTTTTCCACCATAGGCCTCAAAGCGCTCCAAATGAACACTTGCAGATTCTACAAAAGGAGTGTTTCATAACTGCTCTAGCAAAGGAAAGGTTCAACTCTGTGAGTTGAACACACACATCACAAAGCAGTTTCTGAGAATGCTTCTGTCCAGTTTTTATTGGAAGATATTCCCGCTTCTAACAAAGGCCTGAAAGAGCTCCAAATATCCACTTGCAGATGCTGCAAAAAGACTCTTTCCAAACTGCTCCATGAAAAGGAAGGTTCAACTCTGTGAGTTGAATGCACACATCATAAAGAAGTTTCAAAGAATGCTTCTGTCTAGGTTTTATGTGAAGATATTTCCTTTTCCACCATAGGCCTCAAAGCGCTCCAAATGAACACTTGCAGATTCTACAAAAAGAGTGTTTCAAAACTGCTCTTTCAAAAGAAGTGTTCAACTCTGTGAGTTGGATTCATACTTCAAAAAGCAGTTTCACAGAACGCTTCTGTTTAGTATTTATGGGAAGATATTCCCGTTTCCAACGAAGGCCTGAAAGGACTCCAAATATCCACTTGCAGATTCTGCAAAAACACAGTTTCAAAACTGCTCTATCAAAAGGAAGGCTTATCTCTCCGAGTTGAATGCACACATCATAAAGAGGTTTCTGAGAATGCTTCTGCCTGGTTTATAAGTGAAGATATTTCCTTTTCCACCATAGGCCTCAAAGCGCTCCAAATGAACACTTGCAGATTCTACAAAAAGAGTGTTTCAAAACAGCTCTTTCAAAGGAAGTGTTCAACTCTGTGAGTTGGATTCATACTACACAAAGCAGTTTCACAGAACGCTTCTGTTTAGTTTTTATGGGAAGATATTCCCGTTTCCAACGAAGGCCTGAAAGGGCTCCAAATATCCACTTGCAAATTCTGCAAAAATAGAGTTTCAAAACTGCTCTGTCAAAAGGAAGGCTTATCTCTCTGAGTTGAATGCAGACATCATAAAGAGGTTTCTGAGAATGCTTCTGCCTGGTTTATATGTGAAGATATTTCCTTTTCCACCATAGGCCTCAAAGCGCTCCAAATGAACACTTGCAGATTCTACAAAAAGAGTGTTTCATAACTGCTCTAGCAAAGGAAAGGTTCAACTCTGTGAGTTGAACACACACATCACAAAGCAGTTTCTGAGAATGCTTCTGTCCAGTTTTTATTGTAAGATATTCCCGCTTCTAACAAAGGCCTGAAAGAGCTCCAAATATCCACTTGCAGATGCTGCAAAAAGACTCTTTCCAAACTGCTCCATGAAAAGGAAGGTTCAACTCTGTGAGTTGAATGCACACATCATAAAGAAGTTTCAAAGAATGCTTCTGTCTAGGTTTTATGTGAAGATATTTCCTTTTCCACCATAGGCCTCAAAGCGCTCCAAATGAACACTTGCAGATTCTACAAAAAGAGTGTTTCAAAACTGCTCTTTCAAAAGAAGTGTTCAACTCTGTGAGTTGGATTCATACTTCACAAAGCAGTTTCACAGAACGCTTCTGTTTAGTTTTTATGGGAAGATATTCCCGTTTCCAACGAAGGCCTGAAAGGGCTCCAAATAACCACTTGCAGATTCTGCAGAAACACAGTTTCAAAACTGCTCTATCAAAAGGAAGGCTTATCTCTCCGAGCTGAATGCACACATCATAAAGAGGTTTCTGAGAATGCTTCTGCCTGGTTTATAAGTGAAGATATTTCCTTTTCCACCATAGGCCTCAAAGCGCTCCAAATGAACACTTGCAGATTCTACAAAAAGAGTGTTTCAAAACTGCTCTTTCAAAGGAAGTGTTCAACTCTGTGAGTTGGATTCATCCTACACAAAGCAGTTTCACAGAACGCTTCCTTTAGTTTTTATGGGAAGATATTCCCGTTTCCAACGAAGGCCTGAAAGGGCTCCAAATATCCACTTGCAGATTCTGCAAAAATAGAGTTTCAAAACTGCTCTGTTAAAAGGAAGGCTTATCTCTCTGAGTTGAATGCATACATCATAAAGAGGTTTCTGAGAATGCTTCTGCCTGGTTTATATGTGAAGATATTTCCTTTTCCACCATAGGCCTCAAAGCGCTCCAAATGAACACTTGCAGATTCTACAAAAGGAGTGTTTCATAACTGCTCTAGCAAAGGAAAGGTTCAACTCTGTGAGTTGAACACACACATCACAAAGCAGTTTCTGAGAATGCTTCTGTCCAGTTTTTATTGGAAGATATTCCCGCTTCCAACAAAGGCCTGAAAGAGCTCCAAATATCCACTTGCAGATGCTGCAAAAAGACTCTTTCCAAACTGCTCCATGAAAAGGAAGGTTCAACTCTGTGAGTTGAATGCACACATCATAAAGAAGTTTCAAAGAATGCTTCTGTCTAGGTTTTATGTGAAGATATTTCCTTTTCCACCATAGGCCTCAAAGCGCTCCAAATGAACACTTGCAGATTCTACAAAAAGAGTGTTTCAAAACTGCTCTTTCAAAAGAAGTGTTCAACTCTGTGAGTTGGATTCATACTTCAAAAAGCAGTTTCACAGAACGCTTCTGTTTAGTATTTATGGGAAGATATTCCCGTTTCCAACGAAGGCCTGAAAGGACTCCAAATATCCACTTGCAGATTCTGCAAAAACACAGTTTCAAAACTGCTCTATCAAAAGGAAGGCTTATCTCTCCGAGTTGAATGCACACATCATAAAGAGGTTTCTGAGAATGCTTCTGCCTGGTTTATAAGTGAAGATATTTCCTTTTCCACCATAGGCCTCAAAGCGCTCCAAATGAACACTTGCAGATTCTACAAAAAGAGTGTTTCAAAACAGCTCTTTCAAAGGAAGTGTTCAACTCTGTGAGTTGGATTCATACTACACAAAGCAGTTTCACAGAACGCTTCTGTTTAGTTTTTATGGGAAGATATTCCCGTTTCCAACGAAGGCCTGAAAGGGCTCCAAATATCCACTTGCAAATTCTGCAAAAATAGAGTTTCAAAACTGCTCTGTCAAAAGGAAGGCTTATCTCTCTGAGTTGAATGCAGACATCATAAAGAGGTTTCTGAGAATGCTTCTGCCTGGTTTATATGTGAAGATATTTCCTTTTCCACCATAGGCCTCAAAGCGCTCCAAATGAACACTTGCAGATTCTACAAAAAGAGTGTTTCATAACTGCTCTAGCAAAGGAAAGGTTCAACTCTGTGAGTTGAACACACACATCACAAAGCAGTTTCTGAGAATGCTTCTGTCCAGTTTTTATTGGAAGATATTCCCGCTTCTAACAAAGGCCTGAAAGAGCTCCAAATATCCACTTGCAGATGCTGCAAAAAGACTCTTTCCAAACTGCTCCATGAAAAGGAAGGTTCAACTCTGTGAGTTGAATGCACACATCATAAAGAAGTTTCAAAGAATGCTTCTGTCTAGATTTTATGTGAAGATATTTCCTTTTCCACCATAGGCCTCAAAGCGCTCCAAATGAACACTTGCAGATTCTACAAAAAGAGTGTTTCAAAACTGCTCTTTCAAAAGAAGTGTTCAACTCTGTGAGTTGGATTCATACTTCACAAAGCAGTTTCACAGAACGCTTCTGTTTAGTTTTTATGGGAAGATATTCCCGTTTCCAACGAAGGCCTGAAAGGGCTCCAAATAACCACTTGCAGATTCTGCAGAAACACAGTTTCAAAACTGCTCTATCAAAAGGAAGGCTTATCTCTCCGAGCTGAATGCACACATCATAAAGAGGTTTCTGAGAATGCTTCTCCCTGGTTTATAAGTGAAGATATTTCCTTTTCCACTATAGGCCTCAAAGCGCTCCAAATGAACACTTGCAGACTCTACAAAAAGAGTGTTTCAAAACAGCTCTTTCAAAGGAAGTGTTCAACTCTGTGAGTTGGATTCATACTACACAAAGCAGTTTCACAGAACGCTTCTCTTTAGTTTTTATGGGAAGATATTCCCGTTTCCAACGAAGGCCTGAAAGGGCTCCAAATATCCACTTGCAGATTCTGCAAAAATAGAGTTTCAAAACTGCTCTGTTAAAAGGAAGGCTTATCTCTCTGAGTTGAATGCAGACATCATAAAGAGGTTTCTGAGAATGCTTCTGCCTGGTTTATATGTGAAGATATTTCCTTTTCCACCATAGGCCTCAAAGCGCTCCAAATGAACACTTGCAGATTCTACAAAAGGAGTGTTTCATAACTGCTCTAGCAAAGGAAAGGTTCAACTCTGTGAGTTGAACACACACATCACAAAGCAGTTTCTGAGAATGCTTCTGTCCAGTTTTTATTGGAAGATATTCCCGCTTCTAACAAAGGCCTGAAAGAGCTCCAAATATCCACTTGCAGATGCTGCAAAAAGACTCTTTCCAAACTGCTCCATGAAAAGGAAGGTTCAACTCTGTGAGTTGAATGCACACATCATAAAGAAGTTTCAAAGAATGCTTCTGTCTAGGTTTTATGTGAAGATATTTCCTTTTCCACCATAGGCCTCAAAGCGCTCCAAATGAACACTTGCAGATTCTACAAAAAGAGTGTTTCAAAACTGCTCTTTCAAAAGAAGTGTTCAACTCTGTGAGTTGGATTCATACTTCACAAAGCAGTTTCACAGAACGCTTCTGTTTAGCTTTTATGGGAAGATATTCCCGTTTCCAACGAAGGCCTGAAAGGGCTCCAAATAACCACTTGCAGATTCTGCAGAAACACAGTTTCAAAACTGCTCTATCAAAAGGAAGGCTTATCTCTCCGAGCTGAATGCACACATCATAAAGAGGTTTCTGAGAATGCTTCTCCCTGGTTTATAAGTGAAGATATTTCCTTTTCCACTATAGGCCTCAAAGCGCTCCAAATGAACACTTGCAGATTCTACAAAAAGAGTGTTTCAAAACAGCTCTTTCAAAGGAAGTGTTCAACTCTGTGAGTTGGATTCATACTACACAAAGCAGTTTCACAGAACGCTTCTCTTTAGTTTTTATGGGAAGATATTCCCGTTTCCAACGAAGGCCTGAAAGGGCTCCAAATATCCACTTGCAGATTCTGCAAAAATAGAGTTTCAACACTGCTCTGTTAAAAGGAAGGCTTATCTCTCTGAGTTGAATGCAGACATCATAAAGAGGTTTCTGAGAATGCTTCTGCCTGGTTTATATGTGAAGATATTTCCTTTTCCACCATAGGCCTCAAAGCGCTCCAAATGAACACTTGCAGATTCTACAAAAAGAGTGTTTCAAAACTGCTCTTTCAAAAGAAGTGTTCAACTCTGTGAGTTGGATTCATACTTCACAAAGCAGTTTCACAGAACGCTTCTGTTTAGTTTTTATGGGAAGATATTCCCGTTTCCAACGAAGGCCTGAAAGGGCTCCAAATATCCACTTGCAAATTCTGCAAAAATAGAGTTTCAAAACTGCTCTGTCAAAAGGAAGGCTTATCTCTCTGAGTTGAATGCAGACATCATAAAGAGGTTTCTGAGAATGCTTCTGCCTGGTTTATATGTGAAGATATTTCCTTTTCCACCATAGGCCTCAAAGCGCTCCAAATGAACACTTGCAGATTCTACAAAAAGAGTGTTTCATAACTGCTCTAGCAAAGGAAAGGTTCAACTCTGTGAGTTGAACACACACATCACAAAGCAGTTTCTGAGAATGCTTCTGTCCAGTTTTTATTGGAAGATATTCCCGCTTCTAACAAAGGCCTGAAAGAGCTCCAAATATCCACTTGTAGATGCTGCAAAAAGACTCTTTCCAAACTGCTCCATGAAAAGGAAGGTTCAACTCTGTGAGTTGAATGCACACATCATAAAGAAGTTTCAAAGAATGCTTCTGTCTAGGTTTTATGTGAAGATATTTCCTTTTCCACCATAGGCCTCAAAGCGCTCCAAATGAACACTTGCAGATTCTACAAAAAGAGTGTTTCAAAACTGCTCTTTCAAAAGAAGTGTTCAACTCTGTGAGTTGGATTCATACTTCACAAAGCAGTTTCACAGAACGCTTCTGTTTAGTTTTTATGGGAAGATATTCCCGTTTCCAACGAAGGCCTGAAAGGGCTCCAAATAACCACTTGCAGATTCTGCAGAAACACAGTTTCAAAACTGCTCTATCAAAAGGAAGGCTTATCTCTCCGAGCTGAATGCACACATCATAAAGAGGTTTCTGAGAATGCTTCTCCCTGGTTTATAAGTGAAGATATTTCCTTTTCCACTATAGGCCTCAAAGCGCTCCAAATGAACACTTGCAGATTCTACAAAAAGAGTGTTTCAAAACAGCTCTTTCAAAGGAAGTGTTCAACTCTGTGAGTTGGATTCATACTACACAAAGCAGTTTCACAGAACGCTTCTCTTTAGTTTTTATGGGAAGATATTCCCGTTTCCAACGAAGGCCTGAAAGGACTCCAAATATCCACTTGCAGATTCTGCAAAAATAGAGTTTCAAAACTGCTCTGTTAAAAGGAAGGCTTATCTCTCTGAGTTGAATGCAGACATCATAAAGAGGTTTCTGAGAATGCTTCTGCCTGGTTTATATGTGAAGATATTTCCTTTTCCACCATAGGCCTCAAAGCGCTCCAAATGAACACTTGCAGATTCTACAAAAGGAGTGTTTCATAACTGCTCTAGCAAAGGAAAGGTTCAACTCTGTGAGTTGAACACACACATCACAAAGCAGTTTCTGAGAATGCTTCTGTCCAGTTTTTATTGGAAGATATTCCCGCTTCTAACAAAGGCCTGAAAGAGCTCCAAATATCCACTTGCAGATGCTGCAAAAAGACTCTTTCCAAACTGCTCCATGAAAAGGAAGGTTCAACTCTGTGAGATGAATGCACACATCATAAAGAAGTTTCAAAGAATGCTTCTGTCTAGGTTTTATGTGAAGATATTTCCTTTTCCACCATAGGCCTCAAAGCGCTCCAAATGAACACTTGCAGATTCTACAAAAAGAGTGTTTCAAAACTGCTCTTTCAAAAGAAGTGTTCAACTCTGTGAGTTGGATTCATACTTCACAAAGCAGTTTCACAGAACGCTTCTGTTTAGTATTTATGGGAAGATATTCCTGTTTCCAACGAAGGCCTGAAAGGACTCCAAATATCCACTTGCAGATTCTGCAAAAACACAGTTTCAAAACTGCTCTATCAAAAGGAAGGCTTATCTCTCCGAGTTGAATGCACACATCATAAAGAGGTTTCTGAGAATGCTTCTGCCTGGTTTATAAGTGAAGATATTTCCTTTTCCACCATAGGCCTCAAAGCGCTCCAAATGAACACTTGCAGATTCTACAAAAAGAGTGTTTCAAAACAGCTCTTTCAAAGGAAGTGTTCAACTCTGTGAGTTGGATTCATACTACACAAAGCAGTTTCACAGAACGCTTCTGTTTAGTTTTTATGGGAAGATATTCCCGTTTCCAACGAAGGCCTGAAAGGGCTCCAAATATCCACTTGCAAATTCTGCAAAAATAGAGTTTCAAAACGGCTCTGTCAAAAGGAAGGCTTATCTCTCTGAGTTGAATGCAGACATCATAAAGAGGTTTCTGAGAATGCTTCTGCCTGGTTTATAAGTGAAGATATTTCCTTTTCCACCATAGGCCTCAAGGCGCTCCAAATGAACACTTGCAGATTCTACAAAAAGAGTGTTTCATAACTGCTCTAGCAAAGGAAAGGTTCAACTCTGTGAGTTGAACACACACATCACAAAGCAGTTTCTGAGAATGCTTCTGTCCAGTTTTTATTGGAAGATATTCCCGCTTCTAACAAAGGCCTGAAAGAGCTCCAAATATCCACTTGTAGATGCTGCAAAAAGACACTTTCCAAACTGCTCCATGAAAAGGAATGTTCAACTCTGTGAGTTGAATGCACACATGATAAAGAAGTTTCAAAGAATGCTTCTGTCTAGGTTTTATGTGAAGATATTTCCTTTTCCACCATAGGCCTCAAAGCGCTCCAAATGAACACTTGCAGATTCTACAAAAAGAGTGTTTCAAAACTGCTCTTTCAAAAGAAGTGTTCAACTCTGTGAGTTGGATTCATACTTCACAAAGCAGTTTCACAGAACGCTTCTGTTTAGTTTTTATGGGAAGATATTCCCGTTTCCAACGAAGGCCTGAAAGGGCTCCAAATAACCACTTGCAGATTCTGCAGAAACACAGTTTCAAAACTGCTCTATCAAAAGGAAGGCTTATCTCTCCGAGCTGAATGCACACATCATAAAGAGGTTTCTGAGAATGCTTCTCCCTGGTTTATAAGTGAAGATATTTCCTTTTCCACTATAGGCCTCAAAGCGCTCCAAATGAACACTTGCAGATTCTACAAAAAGAGTGTTTCAAAACAGCTCTTTCAAAGGAAGTGTTCAACTCTGTGAGTTGGATTCATACTACACAAAGCAGTTTCACAGAACGCTTCTGTTTAGTTTTTATGGGAAGATATTCCCGTTTCCAACGAAGGCCTGAAAGGGCTCCAAATATCCACTTGCAAATTCTGCAAAAATAGAGTTTCAAAACTGCTCTGTCAAAAGGAAGGCTTATCTCTCTGAGTTGAATGCAGACATCATAAAGAGGTTTCTGAGAATGCTTCTGCCTGGTTTATATGTGAAGATATTTCCTTTTCCACCATAGGCCTCAAAGCGCTCCAAATGAACACTTGCAGATTCTACAAAAGGAGTGTTTCATAACTACTCTAGCAAAGGAAAGGTTCAACTCTGTGAGTTGAACACACACATCACAAAGCAGTTTCTGAGAATGCTTCTGTCCAGTTTTTATTGGAAGATATTCCCGCTTCTAACAAAGGCCTGAAAGAGCTCCAAATATCCACTTGCAGATGCTGCAAAAAGACTCTTTCCAAACTGCTCCATGAAAAGGAAGGTTCAACTCTGTGAGTTGAATGCACACATCATAAAGAAGTTTCAAAGAATGCTTCTGTCTAGGTTTTATGTGAAGATATTTCCTTTTCCACCATAGGCCTCAAAGCGCTCCAAATGAACACTTGCAGATTCTACAAAAAGAGTGTTTCAAAACTGCTCTTTCAAAAGAAGTGTTCAACTCTGTGAGTTGGATTCATACTTCACAAAGCAGTTTCACAGAACGCTTCTGTTTAGTATTTATGGGAAGATATTCCCGTTTCCAACGAAGGCCTGAAAGGACTCCAAATATCCACTTGCAGATTCTGCAAAAACACAGTTTCAAAACTGCTCTATCAAAAGGAAGGCTTATCTCTCCGAGTTGAATGCACACATCATAAAGAGGTTTCTGAGAATGCTTCTGCCTGGTTTATAAGTGAAGATATTTCCTTTTCCACCATAGGCCTCAAAGCGCTCCAAATGAACACTTGCAGATTCTACAAAAAGAGTGTTTCAAAACAGCTCTTTCAAAGGAAGTGTTCAACTCTGTGAGTTGGATTCATACTACACAAAGCAGTTTCACAGAACGCTTCTGTTTAGTTTTTATGGGAAGATATTCCCGTTTCCAACGAAGGCCTGAAAGGGCTCCAAATATCCACTTGCAAATTCTGCAAAAATAGAGTTTCAAAACTGCTCTGTCAAAAGGAAGGCTTATCTCTCTGAGTTGAATGCAGACATCATAAAGAGGTTTCTGAGAATGCTTCTGCCTGGTTTATATGTGAAGATATTTCCTTTTCCACCATAGGCCTCAAAGCGCTCCAAATGAACACTTGCAGATTCTACAAAAAGAGTGTTTCATAACTGCTCTAGCAAAGGAAAGGTTCAACTCTGTGAGTTGAACACACACATCACAAAGCAGTTTCTGAGAATGCTTCTGTCCAGTTTTTATTGGAAGATATTCCCGCTTCTAACAAAGGCCTGAAAGAGCTCCAAATATCCACTTGTAGATGCTGCAAAAAGACTCTTTCCAAACTGCTCCATGAAAAGGAAGGTTCAACTCTGTGAGTTGAATGCACACATCATAAAGAAGTTTCAAAGAATGCTTCTGTCTAGGTTTTATGTGAAGATATTTCCTTTTCCACCATAGGCCTCAAAGCGCTCCAAATGAACACTTGCAGATTCTACAAAAAGAGTGTTTCAAAACTGCTCTTTCAAAGGAAGTGTTCAACTCTGTGAGTTGGATTCATCCTACACAAAGCAGTTTCACAGAACGCTTCCTTTAGTTTTTATGGGAAGATATTCCCGTTTCCAACGAAGGCCTGAAAGGGCTCCAAATATCCACTTGCAGATTCTGCAAAAATAGAGTTTCAAAACTGCTCTGTTAAAAGGAAGGCTTATCTCTCTGAGTTGAATGCAGACATCATAAAGAGGTTTCTGAGAATGCTTCTGCCTGGTTTATATGTGAAGATATTTCCTTTTCCACCATAGGCCTCAAAGCGCTCCAAATGAACACTTGCAGATTCTACAAAAGGAGTGTTTCATAACTGCTCTAGCAAAGGAAAGGTTCAACTCTGTGAGTTGAACACACACATCACAAAGCAGTTTCTGAGAATGCTTCTGTCCAGTTTTTATTGGAAGATATTCCCGCTTCTAACAAAGGCCTGAAAGAGCTCCAAATATCCACTTGCAGATGCTGCAAAAAGACTCTTTCCAAACTGCTCCATGAAAAGGAAGGTTCAACTCTGTGAGTTGAATGCACACATCATAAAGAAGTTTCAAAGAATGCTTCTGTCTAGGTTTTATGTGAAGATATTTCCTTTTCCACCATAGGCCTCAAAGCGCTCCAAATGAACACTTGCAGATTCTACAAAAAGAGTGTTTCAAAACTGCTCTTTCAAAAGAAGTGTTCAACTCTGTGAGTTGGATTCATACTTCAAAAAGCAGTTTCACAGAACGCTTCTGTTTAGTATTTATGGGAAGATATTCCCGTTTCCAACGAAGGCCTGAAAGGACTCCAAATATCCACTTGCAGATTCTGCAAAAACACAGTTTCAAAACTGCTCTATCAAAAGGAAGGCTTATCTCTCCGAGTTGAATGCACACATCATAAAGAGGTTTCTGAGAATGCTTCTGCCTGGTTTATAAGTGAAGATATTTCCTTTTCCACCATAGGCCTCAAAGCGCTCCAAATGAACACTTGCAGATTCTACAAAAAGAGTGTTTCAAAACAGCTCTTTCAAAGGAAGTGTTCAACTCTGTGAGTTGGATTCATACTACACAAAGCAGTTTCACAGAACGCTTCTGTTTAGTTTTTATGGGAAGATATTCCCGTTTCCAACGAAGGCCTGAAAGGGCTCCAAATATCCACTTGCAAATTCTGCAAAAATAGAGTTTCAAAACTGCTCTGTCAAAAGGAAGGCTTATCTCTCTGAGTTGAATGCAGACATCATAAAGAGGTTTCTGAGAATGCTTCTGCCTGGTTTATATGTGAAGATATTTCCTTTTCCACCATAGGCCTCAAAGCGCTCCAAATGAACACTTGCAGATTCTACAAAAAGAGTGTTTCATAACTGCTCTAGCAAAGGAAAGGTTCAACTCTGTGAGTTGAACACACACATCACAAAGCAGTTTCTGAGAATGCTTCTGTCCAGTTTTTATTGTAAGATATTCCCGCTTCTAACAAAGGCCTGAAAGAGCTCCAAATATCCACTTGCAGATGCTGCAAAAAGACTCTTTCCAAACTGCTCCATGAAAAGGAAGGTTCAACTCTGTGAGTTGAATGCACACATCATAAAGAAGTTTCAAAGAATGCTTCTGTCTAGGTTTTATGTGAAGATATTTCCTTTTCCACCATAGGCCTCAAAGCGCTCCAAATGAACACTTGCAGATTCTACAAAAAGAGTGTTTCAAAACTGCTCTTTCAAAAGAAGTGTTCAACTCTGTGAGTTGGATTCATACTTCACAAAGCAGTTTCACAGAACGCTTCTGTTTAGTTTTTATGGGAAGATATTCCCGTTTCCAACGAAGGCCTGAAAGGGCTCCAAATAACCACTTGCAGATTCTGCAGAAACACAGTTTCAAAACTGCTCTATCAAAAGGAAGGCTTATCTCTCCGAGCTGAATGCACACATCATAAAGAGGTTTCTGAGAATGCTTCTGCCTGGTTTATAAGTGAAGATATTTCCTTTTCCACCATAGGCCTCAAAGCGCTCCAAATGAACACTTGCAGATTCTACAAAAAGAGTGTTTCAAAACTGCTCTTTCAAAGGAAGTGTTCAACTCTGTGAGTTGGATTCATCCTACACAAAGCAGTTTCACAGAACGCTTCCTTTAGTTTTTATGGGAAGATATTCCCGTTTCCAACGAAGGCCTGAAAGGGCTCCAAATATCCACTTGCAGATTCTGCAAAAATAGAGTTTCAAAACTGCTCTGTTAAAAGGAAGGCTTATCTCTCTGAGTTGAATGCAGACATCATAAAGAGGTTTCTGAGAATGCTTCTGCCTGGTTTATATGTGAAGATATTTCCTTTTCCACCATAGGCCTCAAAGCGCTCCAAATGAACACTTGCAGATTCTACAAAAGGAGTGTTTCATAACTGCTCTAGCAAAGGAAAGGTTCAACTCTGTGAGTTGAACACACACATCACAAAGCAGTTTCTGAGAATGCTTCTGTCCAGTTTTTATTGGAAGATATTCCCGCTTCCAACAAAGGCCTGAAAGAGCTCCAAATATCCACTTGCAGATGCTGCAAAAAGACTCTTTCCAAACTGCTCCATGAAAAGGAAGGTTCAACTCTGTGAGTTGAATGCACACATCATAAAGAAGTTTCAAAGAATGCTTCTGTCTAGGTTTTATGTGAAGATATTTCCTTTTCCACCATAGGCCTCAAAGCGCTCCAAATGAACACTTGCAGATTCTACAAAAAGAGTGTTTCAAAACTGCTCTTTCAAAAGAAGTGTTCAACTCTGTGAGTTGGATTCATACTTCAAAAAGCAGTTTCACAGAACGCTTCTGTTTAGTATTTATGGGAAGATATTCCCGTTTCCAACGAAGGCCTGAAAGGACTCCAAATATCCACTTGCAGATTCTGCAAAAACACAGTTTCAAAACTGCTCTATCAAAAGGAAGGCTTATCTCTCCGAGTTGAATGCACACATCATAAAGAGGTTTCTGAGAATGCTTCTGCCTGGTTTATAAGTGAAGATATTTCCTTTTCCACCATAGGCCTCAAAGCGCTCCAAATGAACACTTGCAGATTCTACAAAAAGAGTGTTTCAAAACAGCTCTTTCAAAGGAAGTGTTCAACTCTGTGAGTTGGATTCATACTACACAAAGCAGTTTCACAGAACGCTTCTGTTTAGTTTTTATGGGAAGATATTCCCGTTTCCAACGAAGGCCTGAAAGGGCTCCAAATATCCACTTGCAAATTCTGCAAAAATAGAGTTTCAAAACTGCTCTGTCAAAAGGAAGGCTTATCTCTCTGAGTTGAATGCAGACATCATAAAGAGGTTTCTGAGAATGCTTCTGCCTGGTTTATATGTGAAGATATTTCCTTTTCCACCATAGGCCTCAAAGCGCTCCAAATGAACACTTGCAGATTCTACAAAAAGAGTGTTTCATAACTGCTCTAGCAAAGGAAAGGTTCAACTCTGTGAGTTGAACACACACATCACAAAGCAGTTTCTGAGAATGCTTCTGTCCAGTTTTTATTGGAAGATATTCCCGCTTCTAACAAAGGCCTGAAAGAGCTCCAAATATCCACTTGCAGATGCTGCAAAAAGACTCTTTCCAAACTGCTCCATGAAAAGGAAGGTTCAACTCTGTGAGTTGAATGCACACATCATAAAGAAGTTTCAAAGAATGCTTCTGTCTAGATTTTATGTGAAGATATTTCCTTTTCCACCATAGGCCTCAAAGCGCTCCAAATGAACACTTGCAGATTCTACAAAAAGAGTGTTTCAAAACTGCTCTTTCAAAAGAAGTGTTCAACTCTGTGAGTTGGATTCATACTTCACAAAGCAGTTTCACAGAACGCTTCTGTTTAGTTTTTATGGGAAGATATTCCCGTTTCCAACGAAGGCCTGAAAGGGCTCCAAATAACCACTTGCAGATTCTGCAGAAACACAGTTTCAAAACTGCTCTATCAAAAGGAAGGCTTATCTCTCCGAGCTGAATGCACACATCATAAAGAGGTTTCTGAGAATGCTTCTCCCTGGTTTATAAGTGAAGATATTTCCTTTTCCACTATAGGCCTCAAAGCGCTCCAAATGAACACTTGCAGACTCTACAAAAAGAGTGTTTCAAAACAGCTCTTTCAAAGGAAGTGTTCAACTCTGTGAGTTGGATTCATACTACACAAAGCAGTTTCACAGAACGCTTCTCTTTAGTTTTTATGGGAAGATATTCCCGTTTCCAACGAAGGCCTGAAAGGGCTCCAAATATCCACTTGCAGATTCTGCAAAAATAGAGTTTCAAAACTGCTCTGTTAAAAGGAAGGCTTATCTCTCTGAGTTGAATGCAGACATCATAAAGAGGTTTCTGAGAATGCTTCTGCCTGGTTTATATGTGAAGATATTTCCTTTTCCACCATAGGCCTCAAAGCGCTCCAAATGAACACTTGCAGATTCTACAAAAGGAGTGTTTCATAACTGCTCTAGCAAAGGAAAGGTTCAACTCTGTGAGTTGAACACACACATCACAAAGCAGTTTCTGAGAATGCTTCTGTCCAGTTTTTATTGGAAGATATTCCCGCTTCTAACAAAGGCCTGAAAGAGCTCCAAATATCCACTTGCAGATGCTGCAAAAAGACTCTTTCCAAACTGCTCCATGAAAAGGAAGGTTCAACTCTGTGAGTTGAATGCACACATCATAAAGAAGTTTCAAAGAATGCTTCTGTCTAGGTTTTATGTGAAGATATTTCCTTTTCCACCATAGGCCTCAAAGCGCTCCAAATGAACACTTGCAGATTCTACAAAAAGAGTGTTTCAAAACTGCTCTTTCAAAAGAAGTGTTCAACTCTGTGAGTTGGATTCATACTTCACAAAGCAGTTTCACAGAACGCTTCTGTTTAGCTTTTATGGGAAGATATTCCCGTTTCCAACGAAGGCCTGAAAGGGCTCCAAATAACCACTTGCAGATTCTGCAGAAACACAGTTTCAAAACTGCTCTATCAAAAGGAAGGCTTATCTCTCCGAGCTGAATGCACACATCATAAAGAGGTTTCTGAGAATGCTTCTCCCTGGTTTATAAGTGAAGATATTTCCTTTTCCACTATAGGCCTCAAAGCGCTCCAAATGAACACTTGCAGATTCTACAAAAAGAGTGTTTCAAAACAGCTCTTTCAAAGGAAGTGTTCAACTCTGTGAGTTGGATTCATACTACACAAAGCAGTTTCACAGAACGCTTCTCTTTAGTTTTTATGGGAAGATATTCCCGTTTCCAACGAAGGCCTGAAAGGGCTCCAAATATCCACTTGCAGATTCTGCAAAAATAGAGTTTCAACACTGCTCTGTTAAAAGGAAGGCTTATCTCTCTGAGTTGAATGCAGACATCATAAAGAGGTTTCTGAGAATGCTTCTGCCTGGTTTATATGTGAAGATATTTCCTTTTCCACCATAGGCCTCAAAGCGCTCCAAATGAACACTTGCAGATTCTACAAAAAGAGTGTTTCAAAACTGCTCTTTCAAAAGAAGTGTTCAACTCTGTGAGTTGGATTCATACTTCACAAAGCAGTTTCACAGAACGCTTCTGTTTAGTTTTTATGGGAAGATATTCCCGTTTCCAACGAAGGCCTGAAAGGGCTCCAAATATCCACTTGCAAATTCTGCAAAAATAGAGTTTCAAAACTGCTCTGTCAAAAGGAAGGCTTATCTCTCTGAGTTGAATGCAGACATCATAAAGAGGTTTCTGAGAATGCTTCTGCCTGGTTTATATGTGAAGATATTTCCTTTTCCACCATAGGCCTCAAAGCGCTCCAAATGAACACTTGCAGATTCTACAAAAAGAGTGTTTCATAACTGCTCTAGCAAAGGAAAGGTTCAACTCTGTGAGTTGAACACACACATCACAAAGCAGTTTCTGAGAATGCTTCTGTCCAGTTTTTATTGGAAGATATTCCCGCTTCTAACAAAGGCCTGAAAGAGCTCCAAATATCCACTTGTAGATGCTGCAAAAAGACTCTTTCCAAACTGCTCCATGAAAAGGAAGGTTCAACTCTGTGAGTTGAATGCACACATCATAAAGAAGTTTCAAAGAATGCTTCTGTCTAGGTTTTATGTGAAGATATTTCCTTTTCCACCATAGGCCTCAAAGCGCTCCAAATGAACACTTGCAGATTCTACAAAAAGAGTGTTTCAAAACTGCTCTTTCAAAAGAAGTGTTCAACTCTGTGAGTTGGATTCATACTTCACAAAGCAGTTTCACAGAACGCTTCTGTTTAGTTTTTATGGGAAGATATTCCCGTTTCCAACGAAGGCCTGAAAGGGCTCCAAATAACCACTTGCAGATTCTGCAGAAACACAGTTTCAAAACTGCTCTATCAAAAGGAAGGCTTATCTCTCCGAGCTGAATGCACACATCATAAAGAGGTTTCTGAGAATGCTTCTCCCTGGTTTATAAGTGAAGATATTTCCTTTTCCACTATAGGCCTCAAAGCGCTCCAAATGAACACTTGCAGATTCTACAAAAAGAGTGTTTCAAAACAGCTCTTTCAAAGGAAGTGTTCAACTCTGTGAGTTGGATTCATACTACACAAAGCAGTTTCACAGAACGCTTCTCTTTAGTTTTTATGGGAAGATATTCCCGTTTCCAACGAAGGCCTGAAAGGACTCCAAATATCCACTTGCAGATTCTGCAAAAATAGAGTTTCAAAACTGCTCTGTTAAAAGGAAGGCTTATCTCTCTGAGTTGAATGCAGACATCATAAAGAGGTTTCTGAGAATGCTTCTGCCTGGTTTATATGTGAAGATATTTCCTTTTCCACCATAGGCCTCAAAGCGCTCCAAATGAACACTTGCAGATTCTACAAAAGGAGTGTTTCATAACTGCTCTAGCAAAGGAAAGGTTCAACTCTGTGAGTTGAACACACACATCACAAAGCAGTTTCTGAGAATGCTTCTGTCCAGTTTTTATTGGAAGATATTCCCGCTTCTAACAAAGGCCTGAAAGAGCTCCAAATATCCACTTGCAGATGCTGCAAAAAGACTCTTTCCAAACTGCTCCATGAAAAGGAAGGTTCAACTCTGTGAGATGAATGCACACATCATAAAGAAGTTTCAAAGAATGCTTCTGTCTAGGTTTTATGTGAAGATATTTCCTTTTCCACCATAGGCCTCAAAGCGCTCCAAATGAACACTTGCAGATTCTACAAAAAGAGTGTTTCAAAACTGCTCTTTCAAAAGAAGTGTTCAACTCTGTGAGTTGGATTCATACTTCACAAAGCAGTTTCACAGAACGCTTCTGTTTAGTATTTATGGGAAGATATTCCTGTTTCCAACGAAGGCCTGAAAGGACTCCAAATATCCACTTGCAGATTCTGCAAAAACACAGTTTCAAAACTGCTCTATCAAAAGGAAGGCTTATCTCTCCGAGTTGAATGCACACATCATAAAGAGGTTTCTGAGAATGCTTCTGCCTGGTTTATAAGTGAAGATATTTCCTTTTCCACCATAGGCCTCAAAGCGCTCCAAATGAACACTTGCAGATTCTACAAAAAGAGTGTTTCAAAACAGCTCTTTCAAAGGAAGTGTTCAACTCTGTGAGTTGGATTCATACTACACAAAGCAGTTTCACAGAACGCTTCTGTTTAGTTTTTATGGGAAGATATTCCCGTTTCCAACGAAGGCCTGAAAGGGCTCCAAATATCCACTTGCAAATTCTGCAAAAATAGAGTTTCAAAACGGCTCTGTCAAAAGGAAGGCTTATCTCTCTGAGTTGAATGCAGACATCATAAAGAGGTTTCTGAGAATGCTTCTGCCTGGTTTATAAGTGAAGATATTTCCTTTTCCACCATAGGCCTCAAGGCGCTCCAAATGAACACTTGCAGATTCTACAAAAAGAGTGTTTCATAACTGCTCTAGCAAAGGAAAGGTTCAACTCTGTGAGTTGAACACACACATCACAAAGCAGTTTCTGAGAATGCTTCTGTCCAGTTTTTATTGGAAGATATTCCCGCTTCTAACAAAGGCCTGAAAGAGCTCCAAATATCCACTTGTAGATGCTGCAAAAAGACACTTTCCAAACTGCTCCATGAAAAGGAATGTTCAACTCTGTGAGTTGAATGCACACATGATAAAGAAGTTTCAAAGAATGCTTCTGTCTAGGTTTTATGTGAAGATATTTCCTTTTCCACCATAGGCCTCAAAGCGCTCCAAATGAACACTTGCAGATTCTACAAAAAGAGTGTTTCAAAACTGCTCTTTCAAAAGAAGTGTTCAACTCTGTGAGTTGGATTCATACTTCACAAAGCAGTTTCACAGAACGCTTCTGTTTAGTTTTTATGGGAAGATATTCCCGTTTCCAACGAAGGCCTGAAAGGGCTCCAAATAACCACTTGCAGATTCTGCAGAAACACAGTTTCAAAACTGCTCTATCAAAAGGAAGGCTTATCTCTCCGAGCTGAATGCACACATCATAAAGAGGTTTCTGAGAATGCTTCTCCCTGGTTTATAAGTGAAGATATTTCCTTTTCCACTATAGGCCTCAAAGCGCTCCAAATGAACACTTGCAGATTCTACAAAAAGAGTGTTTCAAAACAGCTCTTTCAAAGGAAGTGTTCAACTCTGTGAGTTGGATTCATACTACACAAAGCAGTTTCACAGAACGCTTCTGTTTAGTTTTTATGGGAAGATATTCCCGTTTCCAACGAAGGCCTGAAAGGGCTCCAAATATCCACTTGCAAATTCTGCAAAAATAGAGTTTCAAAACTGCTCTGTCAAAAGGAAGGCTTATCTCTCTGAGTTGAATGCAGACATCATAAAGAGGTTTCTGAGAATGCTTCTGCCTGGTTTATATGTGAAGATATTTCCTTTTCCACCATAGGCCTCAAAGCGCTCCAAATGAACACTTGCAGATTCTACAAAAGGAGTGTTTCATAACTGCTCTAGCAAAGGAAACGTTCAACTCTGTGAGTTGAACACACACATCACAAAGCAGTTTCTGAGAATGCTTCTGTCCAGTTTTTATTGGAAGATATTCCCGCTTCTAACAAAGGCCTGAAAGAGCTCCAAATATCCACTTGCAGATGCTGCAAAAAGACTCTTTCCAAACTGCTCCATGAAAAGGAAGGTTCAACTCTGTGAGATGAATGCACACATCATAAAGAAGTTTCAAAGAATGCTTCTGTCTAGGTTTTATGTGAAGATATTTCCTTTTCCACCATAGGCCTCAAAGCGCTCCAAATAAACACTTGCAGATTCTACAAAAAGAGTGTTTCAAAACTGCTCTTTCAAAAGAAGTGTTCAACTCTGTGAGTTGGATTCATACTTCACAAAGCAGTTTCACAGAACGCTTCTGTTTAGTATTTATGGGAAGATATTCCCGTTTCCAACGAAGGCCTGAAAGGACTCCAAATATCCACTTGCAGATTCTGCAAAAACACAGTTTCAAAACTGCTCTATCAAAAGGAAGGCTTATCTCTCCGAGTTGAATGCACACATCATAAAGAGGTTTCTGAGAATGCTTCTGCCTGGTTTATAAGTGAAGATATTTCCTTTTCCACCATAGGCCTCAAAGCGCTCCAAATGAACACTTGCAGATTCTACAAAAAGAGTGTTTCAAAACAGCTCTTTCAAAGGAAGTGTTCAACTCTGTGAGTTGGATTCATACTACACAAAGCAGTTTCACAGAACGCTTCTGTTTAGTTTTTATGGGAAGATATTCCCGTTTCCAACGAAGGCCTGAAAGGGCTCCAAATATCCACTTGCAAATTCTGCAAAAATAGAGTTTCAAAACGGCTCTGTCAAAAGGAAGGCTTATCTCTCTGAGTTGAATGCAGACATCATAAAGAGGTTTCTGAGAATGCTTCTGCCTGGTTTATAAGTGAAGATATTTCCTTTTCCACCATAGGCCTCAAGGCGCTCCAAATGAACACTTGCAGATTCTACAAAAAGAGTGTTTCATAACTGCTCTAGCAAAGGAAAGGTTCAACTCTGTGAGTTGAACACACACATCACAAAGCAGTTTCTGAGAATGCTTCTGTCCAGTTTTTATTGGAAGATATTCCCGCTTCTAACAAAGGCCTGAAAGAGCTCCAAATATCCACTTGTAGATGCTGCAAAAAGACACTTTCCAAACTGCTCCATGAAAAGGAAGGTTCAACTCTGTGAGTTGAATGCACACATCATAAAGAAGTTTCAAAGAATGCTTCTGTCTAGGTTTTATGTGAAGATATTTCCTTTTCCACCATAGGCCTCAAAGCGCTCCAAATGAACACTTGCAGATTCTACAAAAAGAGTGTTTCAAAACTGCTCTTTCAAAAGAAGTGTTCAACTCTGTGAGTTGGATTCATACTTCACAAAGCAGTTTCACAGAACTCTTCTGTTTAGTTTTTATGGGAAGATATTCCCGTTTCCAACGAAGGCCTGAAAGGGCTCCAAATAACCACTTGCAGATTCTGCAGAAACACAGTTTCAAAACTGCTCTATCAAAAGGAAGGCTTATCTCTCCGAGCTGAATGCACCCATCATAAAGAGGTTTCTGAGAATGCTTCTCCCTGGTTTATAAGTGAAGATATTTCCTTTTCCACTATAGGCCTCAAAGCGCTCCAAATGAACACTTGCAGATTCTACAAAAAGAGTGTTTCAAAACAGCTCTTTCAAAGGAAGTGTTCAACTCTGTGAGTTGGATTCATACTACACAAAGCAGTTTCACAGAACGCTTCTGTTTAGTTTTTATGGGAAGATATTCCCGTTTCCAACGAAGGCCTGAAAGGGCTCCAAATATCCACTTGCAAATTCTGCAAAAATAGAGTTTCAAAACTGCTCTGTCAAAAGGAAGGCTTATCTCTCTGAGTTGAATGCAGACATCATAAAGAGGTTTCTGAGAATGCTTCTGCCTGGTTTATATGTGAAGATATTTCCTTTTCCACCATAGGCCTCAAAGCGCTCCAAATGAACACTTGCAGATTCTACAAAAAGAGTGTTTCAAAACTGCTCTTTCAAAAGAAGTGTTCAACTCTGTGAGTTGGATTCATACTTCACAAAGCAGTTTCACAGAACGCTTCTGTTTAGTTTTTATGGGAAGATATTCCCGTTTCCAACGAAGGCCTGAAAGGGCTCCAAATAACCACTTGCAGATTCTGCAGAAACACAGTTTCAAAACTGCTCTATCAAAAGGAAGGCTTATCTCTCTGAGCTGAATGCACACATCATAAAGAGGTTTCTGAGAATGCTTCTCCGTGGTTTATAAGTGAAGATATTTCCTTTTCCACTATAGGCCTCAAAGCGCTCCAAATGAACACTTGCAGATTCTACAAAAAGAGTGTTTCAAAACAGCTCTTTCAAAGGAAGTGTTCAACTCTGTGAGTTGGATTCATACTACACAGAGCAGTTTCACAGAACGCTTCTCTTTAGTTTTTATGGGAAGATATTCCCGTTTCCAACGAAGGCCTGAAAGGGCTCCAAATATCCACTTGCAGATTCTGCAAAAATAGAGTTTCAAAACTGCTCTGTTAAAAGGAAGGCTTATCTCTCTGAGTTGAATGCAGACATCATAAAGAGGTTTCTGAGAATGCTTCTGCCTGGTTTATATGTGAAGATATTTCCTTTTCCACCATAGGCCTCAAAGCGCTCCAAATGAACACTTGCAGATTCTACAAAAGGAGTGTTTCATAACTGCTCTAGCAAAGGAAAGGTTCAACTCTGTGAGTTGAACACACACATCACAAAGCAGTTTCTGAGAATGCTTCTGTCCAGTTTTTATTGGAAGATATTCCCGCTTCTAACAAAGGCCTGAAAGAGCTCCAAATATCCACTTGCAGATGCTGCAAAAAGACTCTTTCCAAACTGCTCCATGAAAAGGAAGGTTCAACTCTGTGAGTTGAATGCACACATCATAAAGAAGTTTCAAAGAATGCTTCTGTCTAGGTTTTATGTGAAGATATTTCCTTTTCCACCATAGGCCTCAAAGCGCTCCAAATGAACACTTGCAGATTCTACAAAAAGAGTGTTTCAAAACTGCTCTTTCAATAGAAGTGTTCAACTCTGTGAGTTGGATTCATACTTCACAAAGCAGTTTCACAGAACGCTTCTGTTTAGTATTTATGGGAAGATATTCCCGTTTCCAACGAAGGCCTGAAAGGACTCCAAATATCCACTTGCAGATTCTGCAAAAACACAGTTTCAAAACTGCTCTATCAAAAGGAAGGCTTATCTCTCCGAGTTGAATGCACACATCATAAAGAGGTTTCTGAGAATGCTTCTCCCTGGTTTATAAGTGAAGATATTTACTTTTCCACTATAGGCCTCAAAGCGCTCCAAATGAACACTTGCAGATTCTACAAAAAGAGTGTTTCAAAACAGCTCTTTCAAAGGAAGTGTTCAACTCTGTGAGTTGGATTCATACTACACAAAGCAGTTTCACAGAACGCTTCTCTTTAGTTTTTATGGGAAGATATTCCCGTTTCCAACGAAGGCCTGAAAGGGCTCCAAATATCCACTTGCAGATTCTGCAAAAATAGAGTTTCAAAACTGCTCTGTTAAAAGGAAGGCTTATCTCTCTGAGTTGAATGCAGACATCATAAAGAGGTTTCTGAGAATGCTTCTGCCTGGTTTATATGTGAAGATATTTCCTTTTCCACCATAGGCCTCAATGCGCTCCAAATGAACACTTGCAGATTCTACAAAAGGAGTGTTTCATAACTGCTCTAGCAAAGGAAAGGTTCAACTCTGTGAGTTGAACACACACATCACAAAGCAGTTTCTGAGAATGCTTCTGTCCAGTTTTTATTGGAAGATATTCCCGCTTCTAACAAAGGCCTGAAAGAGCTCCAAATATCCACTTGCAGATGCTGCAAAAAGACTCTTTCCAAACTGCTCCATGAAAAGGAAGGTTCAACTCTGTGAGTTGAATGCACACATCATAAAGAAGTTTCAAAGAATGCTTCTGTCTAGGTTTTATGTGAAGATATTTCCTTTTCCACCATAGGCCTCAAAGCGCTCCAAATGAACACTTGCAGATTCTACAAAAAGAGTGTTTCAAAACTGCTCTTTCAAAAGAAGTGTTCAACTCTGTGAGTTGGATTCATACTTCACAAAGCAGTTTCACAGAACGCTTCTGTTTAGTTTTTATGGGAAGATATTCCCGTTTCCAACGAAGGCCTGAAAGGGCTCCAAATAACCACTTGCAGATTCTGCAGAAACACAGTTTCAAAACTGGTC
This sequence comes from Pongo pygmaeus, assembly GCF_028885625.2. Taxonomy (NCBI): domain Eukaryota; kingdom Metazoa; phylum Chordata; class Mammalia; order Primates; family Hominidae; genus Pongo; species Pongo pygmaeus. Next base: position 27,081,599 of record NC_085930.1, read on the forward strand.
TATCAAAAGGAAAGCTTATCTCTCTGAGCTGAATGCACACATCATAAAGAGGTTTCTGAGAATGCTTCTCCCTGGTTTATAAGTGAAGATATTTCCTTTTCCACCATAGGCCTCAAAGCGCTCCAAATGAACACTTGCAGATTCTACAAAAATAGTGTTTCAAAACAGCTCTTTCAAAGGAAGTGTTCAACTCTGTGAGTTGGATTCATACTACACAGAGCAGTTTCACAGAACGCTTCTCTTTAGTTTTTATGGGAAGATATTCCCGTTTCCAACGAAGGCCTGAAAGGGCTCCAAATATCCACTTGCAGATTCTGCAAAAATAGAGTTTCAAAACTGCTCTGTTAAAAGGAAGGCTTATCTCTCTGAGTTGAATGCAGACATCATAAAGAGGTTTCTGAGAATGCTTCTGCCTGGTTTATATGTGAAGATATTTCCTTTTCCACCATAGGCCTCAAAGCGCTCCAAATGAACACTTGCAGATTCTACAAAAGGAGTGTTTCATAACTGCTCTAGCAAAGGAAAGGTTCAACTCTGTGAGTTGAACACACACATCACAAAGCAGTTTCTGAGAATGCTTCTGTCCAGTTTTTATTGGAAGATATTCCCGCTTCTAACAAAGGCCTGAAAGAGCTCCAAATATCCACTTGCAGATGCTGCAAAAAGACTCTTTCCAAACTGCTCCATGAAAAGGAAGGTTCAACTCTGTGAGTTGAATGCACACATCATAAAGAAGTTTCAAAGAATGCTTCTGTCTAGGTTTTATGTGAAGATATTTCCTTTTCCACCATAGGCCTCAAAGCGCTCCAAATGAACACTTGCAGATTCTACAAAAAGAGTGTTTCAAAACTGCTCTTTCAATAGAAGTGTTCAACTCTGTGAGTTGGATTCATACTTCACAAAGCAGTTTCACAGAACGCTTCTGTTTAGTATTTATGGGAAGATATTCCCGTTTCCAACGAAGGCCTGAAAGGACTCCAAATATCCACTTGCAGATTCTGCAAAAACACAGTTTCAAAACTGCTCTATCAAAAGGAAGGCTTATCTCTCCGAGTTGAATGCACACATCATAAAGAGGTTTCTGAGAATGCTTCTCCCTGGTTTATAAGTGAAGATATTTACTTTTCCACTATAGGCCTCAAAGCGCTCCAAATGAACACTTGCAGATTCTACAAAAAGAGTGTTTCAAAACAGCTCTTTCAAAGGAAGTGTTCAACTCTGTGAGTTGGATTCATACTACACAAAGCAGTTTCACAGAACGCTTCTCTTTAGTTTTTATGGGAAGATATTCCCGTTTCCAACGAAGGCCTGAAAGGGCTCCAAATATCCACTTGCAGATTCTGCAAAAATAGAGTTTCAAAACTGCTCTGTTAAAAGGAAGGCTTATCTCTCTGAGTTGAATGCAGACATCATAAAGAGGTTTCTGAGAATGCTTCTGCCTGGTTTATATGTGAAGATATTTCCTTTTCCACCATAGGCCTCAATGCGCTCCAAATGAACACTTGCAGATTCTACAAAAGGAGTGTTTCATAACTGCTCTAGCAAAGGAAAGGTTCAACTCTGTGAGTTGAACACACACATCACAAAGCAGTTTCTGAGAATGCTTCTGTCCAGTTTTTATTGGAAGATATTCCCGCTTCTAACAAAGGCCTGAAAGAGCTCCAAATATCCACTTGCAGATGCTGCAAAAAGACTCTTTCCAAACTGCTCCATGAAAAGGAAGGTTCAACTCTGTGAGTTGAATGCACACATCATAAAGAAGTTTCAAAGAATGCTTCTGTCTAGGTTTTATGTGAAGATATTTCCTTTTCCACCATAGGCCTCAAAGCGCTCCAAATGAACACTTGCAGATTCTACAAAAAGAGTGTTTCAAAACTGCTCTTTCAAAAGAAGTGTTCAACTCTGTGAGTTGGATTCATACTTCACAAAGCAGTTTCACAGAACGCTTCTGTTTAGTTTTTATGGGAAGATATTCCCGTTTCCAACGAAGGCCTGAAAGGGCTCCAAATAACCACTTGCAGATTCTGCAGAAACACAGTTTCAAAACTGGTCTATCAAAAGGAAAGCTTATCTCTCTGAGCTGAATGCACACATCATAAAGAGGTTTCTGAGAATGCTTCTCCCTGGTTTATAAGTGAAGATATTTCCTTTTCCACCATAGGCCTCAAAGCGCTCCAAATGAACACTTGCAGATTCTACAAAAATAGTGTTTCAAAACAGCTCTTTCAAAGGAAGTGTTCAACTCTGTGAGTTGGATTCATACTACACAAAGCAGTTTCACAGAACGCTTCTCTTTAGTTTTTATGGGAAGATATTCCCGTTTCCAACGAAGGCCTGAAAGGGCTCCAAATATCCACTTGCAGATTCTGCAAAAATAGAGTTTCAAAACTGCTCTGTTAAAAGGAAGGCTTATCTCTCTGAGTTGAATGCAGACATCATAAAGAGGTTTCTGAGAATGCTTCTGCCTGGTTTATATGTGAAGATATTTCCTTTTCCACCATAGGCCTCAAAGCGCTCCAAATGAACACTTGCAGATTCTACAAAAGGAGTGTTTCATAACTGCTCTAGCAAAGGAAAGGTTCAACTCTGTGAGTTGAACACACACATCACAAAGCAGTTTCTGAGAATGCTTCTGTCCAGTTTTTATTGGAAGATATTCCTGCTTCTAACAAAGGCCTGAAAGAGCTCCAAATATCCACTTGCAGATGCTGCAAAAAGACTCTTTCCAAACTCCTCCATGAAAAGGAAGGTTCAACTCTGTGAGTTGAATGCACACATCATAAAGAAGTTTCAAAGAATGCTTCTGTCTAGGTTTTATGTGAAGATATTTCCTTTTCCACCATAGGCCTCAAAGCGCTCCAAATGAACACTTGCAGATTCTACAAAAAGAGTGTTTCAAAACTGCTCTTTCAAAAGAAGTGTTCAACTCTGTGAGTTGGATTCATACTTCACAAAGCAGTTTCACAGAACGCTTCTGTTTAGTTTTTATGGGAAGATATTCCCGTTTCCAACGAAGGCCTGAAAGGGCTCCAAATAACCACTTGCAGATTCTGCAGAAACACAGTTTCAAAACTGCTCTATCAAAAGGAAGGCTTATCTCTCCGAGCTGAATGCACACATCATAAAGAGGTTTCTGAGAATGCTTCTCCCTGGTTTATAAGTGAAGATATTTCCTTTTCCACTATAGGCCTCAAAGCGCTCCAAATGAACACTTGCAGATTCTACAAAAAGAGTGTTTCAAAACAGCTCTTTCAAAGGAAGTGTTCAACTCTGTGAGTTGGATTCATACTACACAAAGCAGTTTCACAGAACGCTTCTGTTTAGTTTTTATGGGAAGATATTCCCGTTTCCAACGAAGGCCTGAAAGGGCTCCAAATATCCACTTGCAAATTCTGCAAAAATAGAGTTTCAAAACTGCTCTGTCAAAAGGAAGGCTTATCTCTCTGAGTTGAATGCAGACATCATAAAGAGGTTTCTGAGAATGCTTCTGCCTGGTTTATATGTGAAGATATTTCCTTTTCCACCATAGGCCTCAAAGCGCTCCAAATGAACACTTGCAGATTCTACAAAAAGAGTGTTTCATAACTGCTCTAGCAAAGGAAAGGTTCAACTCTGTGAGTTGAACACACACATCACAAAGCAGTTTCTGAGAATGCTTCTGTCCAGTTTTTATTGGAAGATATTCCCGCTTCTAACAAAGGCCTGAAAGAGCTCCAAATATCCACTTGTAGATGCTGCAAAAAGACTCTTTCCAAACTGCTCCATGAAAAGGAAGGTTCAACTCTGTGAGTTGAATGCACACATCATAAAGAAGTTTCAAAGAATGCTTCTGTCTAGGTTTTATGTGAAGATATTTCCTTTTCCACCATAGGCCTCAAAGCGCTCCAAATGAACACTTGCAGATTCTACAAAAAGAGTGTTTCAAAACTGCTCTTTCAAAAGAAGTGTTCAACTCTGTGAGTTGGATTCATACTTCACAAAGCAGTTTCACAGAACGCTTCTGTTTAGTTTTTATGGGAAGATATTCCCGTTTCCAACGAAGGCCTGAAAGGGCTCCAAATAACCACTTGCAGATTCTGCAGAAACACAGTTTCAAAACTGCTCTATCAAAAGGAGGGCTTATCTCTCCGAGCTGAATGCACACATCATAAAGAGGTTTCTGAGAATGCTTCTCCCTGGTTTATAAGTGAAGATATTTCCTTTTCCACTATAGGCCTCAAAGCGCTCCAAATGAACACTTGCAGATTCTACAAAAAGAGTGTTTCAAAACAGCTCTTTCAAAGGAAGTGTTCAACTCTGTGAGTTGGATTCATACTACACAGAGCAGTTTCACAGAACGCTTCTCTTTAGTTTTTATGGGAAGACATTCCCGTTTCCAACGAAGGCCTGAAAGGGCTCCAAATATCCACTTGCAGATTCTGCAAAAATAGAGTTTCAAAACTGCTCTGTTAAAAGGAAGGCTTATCTCTCTGAGTTGAATGCAGACATCATAAAGAGGTTTCTGAGAATGCTTCTGCCTGGTTTATATGTGAAGATATTTCCTTTTCCACCATAGGCCTCAAAGCGCTCCAAATGAACACTTGCAGATTCTACAAAAGGAGTGTTTCATAACTGCTCTAGCAAAGGAAAGGTTCAACTCTGTGAGTTGAACACACACATCACAAAGCAGTTTCTGAGAATGCTTCTGTCCAGTTTTTATTGGAAGATATTCCCGCTTCTAACAAAGGCCTGAAAGAGCTCCAAATATCCACTTGCAGATGCTGCAAAAAGACTCTTTCCAAACTGCTCCATGAAAAGGAAGGTTCAACTCTGTGAGTTGAATGCACACATCATAAAGAAGTTTCAAAGAATGCTTCTGTCTAGGTTTTATGTGAAGATATTTCCTTTTCCACCATAGGCCTCAAAGCGCTCCAAATGAACACTTGCAGATTCTACAAAAGGAGTGTTTCAAAACTGCTCTTTCAAAAGAAGTGTTCAACTCTGTGAGTTGGATTCATACTTCACAAAGCAGTTTCACAGAACGCTTCTGTTTAGTATTTATGGGAAGATATTCCCGTTTCCAACGAAGGCCTGAAAGGACTCCAAATATCCACTTGCAGATTCTGCAAAAAACACAGTTTCAAAACTGCTCTATCAAAAGGAAGGCTTATCTCTCCGAGTTGAATGCACACATCATAAAGAGGTTTCTGAGAATGCTTCTGCCTGGTTTATAAGTGAAGATATTTCCTTTTCCACCATAGGCCTCAAAGCGCTCCAAATGAACACTTGCAGATTCTACAAAAAGAGTGTTTCAAAACAGCTCTTTCAAAGGAAGTGTTCAACTCTGTGAGTTGGATTCATACTACACAAAGCAGTTTCACAGAACGCTTCTGTTTAGTTTTTATGTGAAGATATTCCCGTTTCCAACGAAGGCCTGAAAGGGCTCCAAATATCCACTTGCAAATTCTGCAAAAATAGAGTTTCAAAACTGCTCTGTCAAAAGGAAGGCTTATCTCTCTGAGTTGAATGCAGACATCATAAAGAGGTTTCTGAGAATGCTTCTGCCTGGTTTATAAGTGAAGATACTTCCTTTTCCACCATAGGCCTCGAAGCGCTCCAAATGAACACTTGCAGATTCTACAAAAAGAGTGTTTCAAAACAGCTCTTTCAAAGGAAGTGTTCAACTCTGTGAGTTGGATTCATACTACACAAAGCAGTTTCACAGAACGCTTCTGTTTAGTTTTTATGGGAAGATATTCCCGTTTCCAACGAAGGCCTGAAAGGGCTCCAAATATCCACTTGCAAATTCTGCAAAAATAGAGTTTCAAAACTGCTCTGTCAAAAGGAAGGCTTATCTCTCTGAGTTGAATGCAGACATCATAAAGAGGTTTCTGAGAATGCTTCTGCCTGGTTTATATGTGAAGATATTTCCTTTTCCACCATAGGCCTCAAAGCGCTCCAAATGAACACTTGCAGATTCTACAAAAGGAGTGTTTCATAACTGCTCTAGCAAAGGAAAGGTTCAACTCTGTGAGTTGAACACACACATCACAAAGCAGTTTCTGAGAATGCTTCTGTCCAGTTTTTATTGGAAGATATTCCTGCTTCTAACAAAGGCCTGAAAGAGCTCCAAATATCCACTTGCAGATGCTGCAAAAAGACTCTTTCCAAACTCCTCCATGAAAAGGAAGGTTCAACTCTGTGAGTTGAATGCACACATCATAAAGAAGTTTCAAAGAATGCTTCTGTCTAGGTTTTATGTGAAGATATTTCCTTTTCCACCATAGGCCTCAAAGCGCTCCAAATGAACACTTGCAGATTCTACAAAAAGAGTGTTTCAAAACTGCTCTTTCAAAAGAAGTGTTCAACTCTGTGAGTTGGATTCATACTTCACAAAGCAGTTTCACAGAACGCTTCTGTTTAGTTTTTATGGGAAGATATTCCCGTTTCCAACGAAGGCCTGAAAGGGCTCCAAATAACCACTTGCAGATTCTGCAGAAACACAGTTTCAAAACTGCTCTATCAAAAGGAAGGCTTATCTCTCCGAGCTGAATGCACACATCATAAAGAGGTTTCTGAGAATGCTTCTCCCTGGTTTATAAGTGAAGATATTTCCTTTTCCACTATAGGCCTCAAAGCGCTCCAAATGAACACTTGCAGATTCTACAAAAAGAGTGTTTCAAAACAGCTCTTTCAAAGGAAGTGTTCAACTCTGTGAGTTGGATTCATACTACACAAAGCAGTTTCACAGAACGCTTCTGTTTAGTTTTTATGGGAAGATATTCCCGTTTCCAACGAAGGCCTGAAAGGGCTCCAAATATCCACTTGCAAATTCTGCAAAAATAGAGTTTCAAAACTGCTCTGTCAAAAGGAAGGCTTATCTCTCTGAGTTGAATGCAGACATCATAAAGAGGTTTCTGAGAATGCTTCTGCCTGGTTTATATGTGAAGATATTTCCTTTTCCACCATAGGCCTCAAAGCGCTCCAAATGAACACTTGCAGATTCTACAAAAAGAGTGTTTCATAACTGCTCTAGCAAAGGAAAGGTTCAACTCTGTGAGTTGAACACACACATCACAAAGCAGTTTCTGAGAATGCTTCTGTCCAGTTTTTATTGGAAGATATTCCCGCTTCTAACAAAGGCCTGAAAGAGCTCCAAATATCCACTTGTAGATGCTGCAAAAGACTCTTTCCAAACTCCTCCATGAAAAGGAAGGTTCAACTCTGTGAGTTGAATGCACACATCATAAAGAAGTTTCAAAGAATGCTTCTGTCTAGGTTTTATGTGAAGATATTTCCTTTTCCACCATAGGCCTCAAAGCGCTCCAAATGAACACTTGCAGATTCTACAAAAAGAGTGTTTCAAAACTGCTCTTTCAAAAGAAGTGTTCAACTCTGTGAGTTGGATTCATACTTCACAAAGCAGTTTCACAGAACGCTTCTGTTTAGTTTTTATGGGAAGATATTCCCGTTTCCAACGAAGGCCTGAAAGGGCTCCAAATAACCACTTGCAGATTCTGCAGAAACACAGTTTCAAAACTGCTCTATCATAAGGAGGGCTTATCTCTCCGAGCTGAATGCACACATCATAAAGAGGTTTCTGAGAATGCTTCTCCCTGGTTTATAAGTGAAGATATTTCCTTTTCCACTATAGGCCTCAAAGCGCTCCAAATGAACACTTGCAGATTCTACAAAAAGAGTGTTTCAAAACAGCTCTTTCAAAGGAAGTGTTCAACTCTGTGAGTTGGATTCATACTACACAAAGCAGTTTCACAGAACGCTTCTCTTTAGTTTTTATGGGAAGATATTCCCGTTTCCAACGAAGGCCTGAAAGGGCTCCAAATATCCACTTGCAGATTCTGCAAAAATAGAGTTTCAAAACTGCTCTGTTAAAAGGAAGGCTTATCTCTCTGAGTTGAATGCAGACATCATAAAGAGGTTTCTGAGAATGCTTCTGCCTGGTTTATATGTGAAGATATTTCCTTTTCCACCATAGGCCTCAAAGCGCTCCAAATGAACACTTGCAGATTCTACAAAAGGAGTGTTTCATAACTGCTCTAGCAAAGGAAAGGTTCAACTCTGTGAGTTGAACACACACATCACAAAGCAGTTTCTGAGAATGCTTCTGTCCAGTTTTTATTGGAAGATATTCCTGCTTCTAACAAAGGCCTGAAAGAGCTCCAAATATCCACTTGCAGATGCTGCAAAAAGACTCTTTCCAAACTGCTCCATGAAAAGGAAGGTTCAACTCTGTGAGTTGAATGCACACATCATAAAGAAGTTTCAAAGAATGCTTCTGTCTAGGTTTTATGTGAAGATATTTCCTTTTCCACCATAGGCCTCAAAGCGCTCCAAATGAACACTTGCAGATTCTACAAAAAGAGTGTTTCAAAACTGCTCTTTCAAAAGAAGTGTTCAACTCTGTGAGTTGGATTCATACTTCACAAAGCAGTTTCACAGAACGCTTCTGTTTAGTTTTTATGGGAAGATATTCCCGTTTCCAACGAAGGCCTGAAAGGGCTCCAAATAACCACTTGCAGATTCTGCAGAAACACAGTTTCAAAACTGCTCTATCAAAAGGAAGGCTTATCTCTCTGAGCTGAATGCACACATCATAAAGAGGTTTCTGAGAATGCTTCTCCCTGGTTTATAAGTGAAGATATTTCCTTTTCCACTATAGGCCTCAAAGCGCTCCAAATGAACACTTGCAGATTCTACAAAAAGAGTGTTTCAAAACAGCTCTTTCAAAGGAAGTGTTCAACTCTGTGAGTTGGATTCATACTACACAGAGCAGTTTCACAGAACGCTTCTCTTTAGTTTTTATGGGAAGATATTCCCGTTTCCAACGAAGGCCTGAAAGGGCTCCAAATATCCACTTGCAGATTCTGCAAAAATAGAGTTTCAAAACTGCTCTGTTAAAAGGAAGGCTTATCTCTCTGAGTTGAATGCAGACATCATAAAGAGGTTTCTGAGAATGCTTCTGCCTGGTTTATATGTGAAGATATTTCCTTTTCCACCATAGGCCTCAAAGCGCTCCAAATGAACACTTGCAGATTCTACAAAAGGAGTGTTTCATAACTGCTCTAGCAAAGGAAAGGTTCAACTCTGTGAGTTGAACACACACATCACAAAGCAGTTTCTGAGAATGCTTCTGTCCAGTTTTTATTGGAAGATATTCCCGCTTCTAACAAAGGCCTGAAAGAGCTCCAAATATCCACTTGCAGATGCTGCAAAAAGACTCTTTCCAAACTGCTCCATGAAAAGGAAGGTTCAACTCTGTGAGTTGAATGCACACATCATAAAGAAGTTTCAAAGAATGCTTCTGTCTAGGTTTTATGTGAAGATATTTCCTTTTCCACCATAGGCCTCAAAGCGCTCCAAATGAACACTTGCAGATTCTACAAAAAGAGTGTTTCAAAACTGCTCTTTCAAAAGAAGTGTTCAACTCTGTGAGTTGGATTCATACTTCACAAAGCAGTTTCACAGAACGCTTCTGTTTAGTTTTTATGGGAAGATATTCCCGTTTCCAACGAAGGCCTGAAAGGGCTCCAAATAACCACTTGCAGATTCTGCAGAAACACAGTTTCAAAACTGCTCTATCAAAAGGAAGGCTTATCTCTCTGAGCTGAATGCACACATCATAAAGAGGTTTCTGAGAATGCTTCTCCCTGGTTTATAAGTGAAGATATTTCCTTTTCCACTATAGGCCTCAAAGCGCTCCAAATGAACACTTGCAGATTCTACAAAAAGAGTGTTTCAAAACAGCTCTTTCAAAGGAAGTGTTCAACTCTGTGAGTTGGATTCATACTACACAGAGCAGTTTCACAGAACGCTTCTCTTTAGTTTTTATGGGAAGATATTCCCGTTTCCAACGAAGGCCTGAAAGGGCTCCAAATATCCACTTGCAGATTCTGCAAAAATAGAGTTTCAAAACTGCTCTGTTAAAAGGAAGGCTTATCTCTCTGAGTTGAATGCAGACATCATAAAGAGGTTTCTGAGAATGCTTCTGCCTGGTTTATAAGTGAAGATATTTCCTTTTCCACCATAGGCCTCAAAGCGCTCCAAATGAACACTTGCAGATTCTACAAAAAGAGTGTTTCAAAACAGCTCTTTCAAAGGAAGTGTTCAACTCTGTGAGTTGGATTCATACTACACAAAGCAGTTTCACAGAACGCTTCTGTTTAGTTTTTATGGGAAGATATTCCCGTTTCCAACGAAGGCATGAAAGGGCTCCAAATATCCACTTGCAAATTCTGCAAAAATAGAGTTTCAAAACTGCTCTGTCAAAAGGAAGGCTTATCTCTCTGAGTTGAATGCAGACATCATAAAGAGGTTTCTGAGAATGCTTCTGCCTGGTTTATATGTGAAGATATTTCCTTTTCCACCATAGGCCTCAAAGCGCTCCAAATGAACACTTGCAGATTCTACAAAAAGAGTGTCTCATAACTGCTCTAGCAAAGGAAAGGTTCAACTCTGTGAGTTGAACACACACATCACAAAGCAGTTTCTGAGAATGCTTCTGTCCAGTTTTTATTGGAAGATATTCCCGCTTCTAACAAAGGCCTGAAAGAGCTCCAAATATCCACTTGTAGATGCTGCAAAAAGACTCTTTCCAAACTGCTCCATGAAAAGGAAGGTTCAACTCTGTGAGTTGAATGCACACATCATAAAGAAGTTTCAAAGAATGCTTCTGTCTAGGTTTTATGTGAAGATATTTCCTTTTCCACCATAGGCCTCAAAGCGCTCCAAATGAACACTTGCAGATTCTACAAAAAGAGTGTTTCAAAACTGCTCTTTCAAAAGAAGTGTTCAACTCTGTGAGGTGGATTCATACTTCACAAAGCAGTTTCACAGAACGCTTCTGTTTAGTTTTTATGGGAAGATATTCCCGTTTCCAACGAAGGCCTGAAAGGGCTCCATATAACCACTTGCAGATTCTGCAGAAACACAGTTTCAAAACTGCTCTATCAAAAGGAAGGCTTATCTCTCCGAGTTGAATGCACACATCATAAAGAGGTTTCTGAGAATGCTTCTCCCTGGTTTATAAGTGAAGATATTTACTTTTCCACTATAGGCCTCAAAGCGCTCCAAATGAACACTTGCAGATTCTACAAAAAGAGTGTTTCAAAACAGCTCTTTCAAAGGAAGTGTTCAACTCTGTGAGTTGGATTCATACTACACAAAGCAGTTTCACAGAACGCTTCTCTTTAGTTTTTATGGGAAGATATTCCCGTTTCCAACGAAGTCCTGAAAGGGCTCCAAATATCCACTTGCAGATTCTGCAAAAATAGAGTTTCAAAACTGCTCTGTTAAAAGGAAGGCTTATCTCTCTGAGTTGAATGCAGACATCATAAAGAGGTTTCTGAGAATGCTTCTGCCTGGTTTATATGTGAATATATTTCCTTTTCCACCATAGGCCTCAAAGCGCTCCAAATGAACACTTGCAGATTCTACAAAAGGAGTGTTTCATAACTGCTCTAGCAAAGGAAAGGTTCAACTCTGTGAGTTGAACACACACATCACAAAGCAGTTTCTGAGAATGCTTCTGTCCAGTTTTTATTGGAAGATATTCCCGCTTCTAACAAAGGCCTGAAAGAGCTCCAAATATCCACTTGCAGATGCTGCAAAAAGACTCTTTCCAAATTGCTCCATGAAAAGGAAGGTTCAACTCTGTGAGATGAATGCACACATCATAAAGAAGTTTCAAAGAATGCTTCTGTCTAGGTTTTATGTGAAGATATTTCCTTTTCCACCATAGGCCTCAAAGCGCTCCAAATGAACACTTGCAGATTCTACAAAAAGAGTGTTTCAAAACTGCTCTTTCAAAAGAAGTGTTCAACTCTGTGAGTTGGATTCATACTTCATAAAGCAGTTTCACAGAACGCTTCTGTTTAGTATTTATGGGAAGATATTCCCGTTTCCAACGAAGGCCTGAAAGGACTCCAAATATCCACTTGCAGATTCTGCAAAAACACAGTTTCAAAACTGCTCTATCAAAAGGAAGGCTTATCTCTCCGAGTTGAATGCACACATCATAAAGAGGTTTCTGAGAATGCTTCTGCCTGGTTTATAAGTGAAGATATTTCCTTTTCCACTATAGGCCTCAAAGCGCTCCAAATGAACACTTGCAGATTCTACAAAAAGAGTGTTTCAAAACAGCTCTTTCAAAGGAAGTGTTCAACTCTGTGAGTTGGATTCATACTACACAAAGCAGTTTCACAGAACGCTTCTCTTTAGTTTTTATTGGAAGATATTCCCGTTTCAAACGAAGGCCTGAAAGGGCTCCAAATATCCACTTGCAGATTCTGCAAAAATAGAGTTTCAAAACTGCTCTGTTAAAAGGAAGGCTTATCTCTCTGAGTTGAATGCAGACATCATAAAGAGGTTTCTGAGAATGCTTCTGCCTGGTTTATATGTGAAGATATTTCCTTTTCCACCATAGGCCTCAAAGCGCTCCAAATGAACACTTGCAGATTCTACAAAAGGAGTGTTTCATAACTGCTCTAGCAAAGGAAAGGTTCAACTCTGTGAGTTGAACACACACATCACAAAGCAGTTTCTGAGAATGCTTCTGTCCAGTTTTTATTGGAAGATATTCCCGCTTCTAACAAAGGCCTGAAAGAGCTCCAAATATCCACTTGCAGATGCTGCAAAAAGACTCTTTCCAAACTGCTCCATGAAAAGGAAGGTTCAACTCTGTGAGTTGAATGCACACATCATAAAGAAGTTTCAAAGAATGCTTCTGTCTAGGTTTTATGTGAAGATATTTCCTTTTCCACCATAGGCCTCAAAGCGCTCCAAATGAACACTTGCAGATTCTACAAAAAGAGTGTTTCAAAACTGCTCTTTCAAAAGAAGTGTTCAACTCTGTGAGTTGGATTCATACTTCACAAAGCAGTTTCACAGAACGCTTCTGTTTAGTATTTATGGGAAGATATTCCCGTTTCCAACGAAGGCCTGAAAGGACTCCAAATATCCACTTGCAGATTCTGCAAAAAACACAGTTTCAAAACTGCTCTATCAAAAGGAAGGCTTATCTCTCCGAGTTGAATGCACACATCATAAAGAGGTTTCTGAGAATGCTTCTGCCTGGTTTATAAGTGAAGATATTTCCTTTTCCACCATAGGCCTCAAAGCGCTCCAAATGAACACTTGCAGATTCTACAAAAAGAGTGTTTCAAAACAGCTCTTTCAAAGGAAGTGTTCAACTCTGTGAGTTGGATTCATACTACACAAAGCAGTTTCACAGAACGCTTCTGTTTAGTTTTTATGGGAAGATATTCCCGTTTCCAACGAAGGCCTGAAAGGGCTCCAAATATCCACTTGCAAATTCTGCAAAAATAGAGTTTCAAAACTGCTCTGTCAAAAGGAAGGCTTATCTCTCTGAGTTGAATGCAGACATCATAAAGAGGTTTCTGAGAATGCTTCTGCCTGGTTTATAAGTGAAGATATTTCCTTTTCCACCATAGGCCTCGAAGCGCTCCAAATGAACACTTGCAGATTCTACAAAAAGAGTGTTTCAAAACAGCTCTTTCAAAGGAAGTGTTCAACTCTGTGAGTTGGATTCATACTACACAAAGCAGTTTCACAGAACGCTTCTGTTTAGTTTTTATGGGAAGATATTCCCGTTTCCAACGAAGGCCTGAAAGGACTCCAAATATCCACTTGCAGATTCTGCAAAAACACAGTTTCAAAACTGCTCTATCAAAAGGAAGGCTTATCTCTCCGAGTTGAATGCACACATCATAAAGAGGTTTCTGAGAATGCTTCTGCCTGGTTTATAAGTGAAGATATTTCCTTTTCCACCATAGGCCTCAAAGCGCTCCAAATGAACACTTGCAGATTCTACAAAAAGAGTGTTTCAAAACAGCTCTTTCAAAGGAAGTGTTCAACTCTGTGAGTTGGATTCATACTACACAAAGCAGTTTCACAGAACGCTTCTGTTTAGTTTTTATGGGAAGATATTCCCGTTTCCAACGAAGGCCTGAAAGGGCTCCAAATATCCACTTGCAAATTCTGCAAAAATAGAGTTTCAAAACTGCTCTGTCAAAAGGAAGGCTTATCTCTCTGAGTTGAATGCAGACATCATAAAGAGGTTTCTGAGAATGCTTCTGCCTGGTTTATATGTGAAGATATTTCCTTTTCCACCATAGGCCTCAAAGCGCTCCAAATGAACACTTGCAGATTCTACAAAAAGAGTGTTTCATAACTGCTCTAGCAAAGGAAAGGTTCAACTCTGTGAGTTGAACACACACATCACAAAGCAGTTTCTGAGAATGCTTCTGTCCAGTTTTTATTGGAAGATATTCCCGCTTCTAACAAAGGCCTGAAAGAGCTCCAAATATCCACTTGTAGATGCTGCAAAAAGACTCTTTCCAAACTGCTCCATGAAAAGGAAGGTTCAACTCTGTGAGTTGAATGCACACATCATAAAGAAGTTTCAAAGAATGCTTCTGTCTAGGTTTTATGTGAAGATATTTCCTTTTCCACCATAGGCCTCAAAGCGCTCCAAATGAACACTTGCAGATTCTACAAAAAGAGTGTTTCAAAACTGCTCTTTCAAAAGAAGTGTTCAACTCTGTGAGGTGGATTCATACTTCACAAAGCAGTTTCACAGAACGCTTCTGTTTAGTTTTTATGGGAAGATATTCCCGTTTCCAACGAAGGCCTGAAAGGGCTCCAAATAACCACTTGCAGATTCTGCAGAAACACAGTTTCAAAACTGCTCTATCAAAAGGAAGGCTTATCTCTCCGAGTTGAATGCACACATCATAAAGAGGTTTCTGAGAATGCTTCTCCCTGGTTTATAAGTGAAGATATTTACTTTTCCACTATAGGCCTCAAAGCGCTCCAAATGAACACTTGCAGATTCTACAAAAAGAGTGTTTCAAAACAGCTCTTTCAAAGGAAGTGTTCAACTCTGTGAGTTGGATTCATACTACACAAAGCAGTTTCACAGAACGCTTCTCTTTAGTTTTTATGGGAAGATATTCCCGTTTCCAACGAAGGCCTGAAAGGGCTCCAAATATCCACTTGCAGATTCTGCAAAAATAGAGTTTCAAAACTGCTCTGTTAAAAGGAAGGCTTATCTCTCTGAGTTGAATGCAGACATCATAAAGAGGTTTCTGAGAATGCTTCTGCCTGGTTTATATGTGAAGATATTTCCTTTTCCACCATAGGCCTCAAAGCGCTCCAAATGAACACTTGCAGATTCTACAAAAGGAGTGTTTCATAACTGCTCTAGCAAAGGAAAGGTTCAACTCTGTGAGTTGAACACACACATCACAAAGCAGTTTCTGAGAATGCTTCTGTCCAGTTTTTATTGGAAGATATTCCCGCTTCTAACAAAGGCCTGAAAGAGCTCCAAATATCCACTTGCAGATGCTGCAAAAAGACTCTTTCCAAACTGCTCCATGAAAAGGAAGGTTCAACTCTGTGAGTTGAATGCACACATCATAAAGAAGTTTCAAAGAATGCTTCTGTCTAGGTTTTATGTGAAGATATTTCCTTTTCCACCATAGGCCTCAAAGCGCTCCAAATGAACACTTCCAGATTCTACAAAAAGAGTGTTTCAAAACTGCTCTTTCAAAGGAAGTGTTCAACTCTGTGAGTTGGATTCATACTACACAAAGCAGTTTCACAGAACGCTTCTGTTTAGTTTTTATGGGAAGATATTCCCGTTTCCAACGAAGGCCTGAAAGGGCTCCAAATATCCACTTGCAAATTCTGCAAAAATAGAGTTTCAAAACTGCTCTATCAAAAGGAAGGCTTATCTCTCTGAGTTGAATGCAGACATCATAAAGAGGTTTCTGAGAATGCTTCTGCCTGGTTTATATGTGAAGATATTTCCTTTTCCACCATAGGCCTCATAGCGCTCCAAATGAACACTTGCAGATTCTACAAAAGGAGTGTTTCATAACTGCTCTAGCAAAGGAAAGGTTCAACTCTGTGAGTTGAACACACACATCACAAAGCAGTTTCTGAGAATGCTTCTGTCCAATTTTTATTGGAAGATATTCCCGCTTCTAACAAAGGCCTGAAAGAGCTCCAAATATCCACTTGCAGATGCTGCAAAAAGACTCTTTCCAAACTGCTCCATGAAAAGGAAGGTTCAACTCTGTGAGATGAATGCACACATCATAAAGAAGTTTCAAAGAATGCTTCTGTCTAGATTTTATGTGAAGATATTTCCTTTTCCACCATAGGCCTCAAAGCGCTCCAAATGAACACTTGCAGATTCTACAAAAAGAGTGTTTCAAAACTGCTCTTTCAAAAGAAGTGTTCAACTCTGTGAGTTGGATTCATACTTCACAAAGCAGTTTCACAGAACGCTTCTGTTTAGTATTTATGGGAAGATATTCCCGTTTCCAACGAAGGCCTGAAAGGACTCCAAATATCCACTTGCAGATTCTGCAAAAACACAGTTTCAAAACTGCTCTATCAAAAGGAAGGCTTATCTCTCCGAGCTGAATGCACACATCATAAAGAGGTTTCTGAGAATGCTTCTCCCTGGTTTATAAGTGAAGATATTTCCTTTTCCACTATAGGCCTCAAAGCGCTCCAAATGAACACTTGCAGATTCTACAAAAAGAGTGTTTCAAAACAGCTCTTTCAAAGGAAGTGTTCAACTCTGTGAGTTGGATTCATACTACACAAAGCAGTTTCACAGAACGCTTCTCTTTAGTTTTTATGGGAAGATATTCCCGTTTCCAACGAAGGCCTGAAAGGGCTCCAAATATCCACTTGCAGATTCTGCAAAAATAGAGTTTCAAAACTGCTCTGTTAAAAGGAAGGCTTATCTCTCTGAGTTGAATGCAGACATCATAAAGAGGTTTCTGAGAATGCTTCTGCCTGGTTTATATGTGAAGATATTTCCTTTTCCACCATAGGCCTCAAAGCGCTCCAAATGAACACTTGCAGATTCTACAAAAGGAGTGTTTCATAACTACTATAGCAAAGGAAAGGTTCAACTCTGTGAGTTGAACACACACATCACAAAGCAGTTTCTGAGAATGCTTCTGTCCAGTTTTTATTGGAAGATATTCCCGCTTCTAACAAAGGCCTGAAAGAGCTCCAAATATCCACTTGCAGATGCTGCAAAAAGACTCTTTCCAAACTGCTCCATGAAAAGGAAGGTTCAACTCTGTGAGTTGAATGCACACATCATAAAGAAGTTTCAAAGAATGCTTCTGTCTAGGTTTTATGTGAAGATATTTCCTTTTCCACCATAGGCCTCAAAGCGCTCCAAATGAACACTTGCAGATTCTACAAAAAGAGTGTTTCAAAACTGCTCTTTCAAAAGAAGTGTTCAACTCTGTGAGTTGGATTCATACTTCACAAAGCAGTTTCACAGAACGCTTCTGTTTAGTATTTATGGGAAGATATTCCCGTTTCCAACGAAGGCCTGAAAGGACTCCAAATATCCACTTGCAGATTCTGCAAAAACACAGTTTCAAAACTGCTCTATCAAAAGGAAGGCTTATCTCTCCGAGTTGAATGCACACATCATAAAGAGGTTTCTGAGAATGCTTCTGCCTGGTTTATAAGTGAAGATATTTCCTTTTCCACCATAGGCCTCAAAGCGCTCCAAATGAACACTTGCAGATTCTACAAAAAGAGTGTTTCAAAACAGCTCTTTCAAAGGAAGTGTTCAACTCTGTGAGTTGGATTCATACTACACAAAGCAGTTTCACAGAACGCTTCTGTTTAGTTTTTATGGGAAGATATTCCCGTTTCCAACGAAGGCCTGAAAGGGCTCCAAATATCCACTTGCAAATTCTGCAAAAATAGAGTTTCAAAACTGCTCTGTCAAAAGGAAGGCTTATCTCTCTGAGTTGAATGCAGACATCATAAAGAGGTTTCTGAGAATGCTTCTGCCTGGTTTATATGTGAAGATATTTCCTTTTCCACCATAGGCCTCAAAGCGCTCCAAATGAACACTTGCAGATTCTACAAAAAGAGTGTTTCATAACTGCTCTAGCAAAGGAAAGGTTCAACTCTGTGAGTTGAACACACACATCACAAAGCAGTTTCTGAGAATGCTTCTGTCCAGTTTTTATTGGAAGATATTCCCGCTTCTAACAAAGGCCTGAAAGAGCTCCAAATATCCACTTGTAGATGCTGCAAAAAGACTCTTTCCAAACTGCTCCATGAAAAGGAAGGTTCAACTCTGTGAGTTGAATGCACACATCATAAAAAGTTTCAAAGAATGCTTCTGTCTAGGTTTTATGTGAAGATATTTCCTTTTCCACCATAGGCCTCAAAGCGCTCCAAATGAACACTTGCAGATTCTACAAAAAGAGTGTTTCAAAACTGCTCTTTCAAAAGAAGTGTTCAACTCTGTGAGTTGGATTCATACTTCACAAAGCAGTTTCACAGAACGCTTCTGTTTAGTTTTTATGGGAAGATATTCCCGTTTCCAACGAAGGCCTGAAAGGGCTCCAAATAACCACTTGCAGATTCTGCAGAAACACAGTTTCAAAACTGCTCTATCAAAAGGAAGGCTTATCTCTCCGAGCTGAATGCACACATCATAAAGAGGTTTCTGAGAATGCTTCTCCCTGGTTTATAAGTGAAGATATTTCCTTTTCCACTATAGGCCTCAAAGCGCTCCAAATGAACACTTGCAGATTCTACAAAAAGAGTGTTTCAAAACTGCTCTTTCAAAAGAAGTGTTCAACTCTGTGAGTTGGATTCATACTACACAAAGCAGTTTCACAGAACGCTTCTCTTTAGTATTTATGGGAAGATATTCCCGTTTCCAACGAAGGCCTGAAAGGACTCCAAATATCCACTTGCAGATTCTGCAGAAACACAGTTTGAAAACTGCTCTATCAAAAGGAAGGCTTATCTCTCCTAGTTGAATGCACACATCATAAAGAGGTTTCTGAGAATGCTTCTGCCTGGTTTATAAGTGAAGATATTTCCTTTTCCACCATAGGCCTCAAAGCGCTCCAAATGAACACTTGCAGATTCTACAAAAAGAGTGTTTCAAAACAGCTCTTTCAAAGGAAGTGTTCAACTCTGTGAGTTGGATTCATACTACACAAAGCAGTTTCACAGAACGCTTCTGTTTAGTTTTTATGGGAAGATATTCCCGTTTCCAACGAAGGCCTGAAAGGGCTCCAAATATCCACTTGCAAATTCTGCAAAAATAGAGTTTCAAAACTGCTCTGTCAAAAGGAAGGCTTATCTCTCTGAGTTGAATGCAGACATCATAAAGAGGTTTCTGAGAATGCTTCTGCCTGGTTTATATGTGAAGATATTTCCTTTTCCACCATAGGCCTCAAGGCGCTCCAAATGAACACTTGCAGATTCTACAAAAAGAGTGTTTCATAACTGCTCTAGCAAAGGAAAGGTTCAACTCTGTGAGTTGAACACACACATCACAAAGCAGTTTCTGAGAATGCTTCTGTCCAGTTTTTATTGGAAGATATTCCCGCTTCTAACAAAGGCCTGAAAGAGCTCCAAATATCCACTTGTAGATGCTGCAAAAAGACTCTTTCCAAACTGCTCCATGAAAAGGAAGGTTCAACTCTGTGAGTTGAATGCACACATCATAAAGAAGTTTCAAAGAATGCTTCTGTCTAGGTTTTATGTGAAGATATTTCCTTTTCCACCATAGGCCTCAAAGCGCTCCAAATGAACACTTGCAGATTCTACAAAAAGAGTGTTTCAAAACTGCTCTTTCAAAGGAAGTGTTCAACTCTGTGAGTTGGATTCATACTACACAAAGCAGTTTCACAGAACGCTTCTCTTTAGTTTTTATGGGAAGATATTCCCGTTTCCAACGAAGGCCTGAAAGGGCTCCAAATAACCGCTTGCAGATTCTGCAGAAACACAGTTTCAAAACTGCTCTATCAAAAGGAAGGCTTATCTCTCCGAGCTGAATGCACACATCATAAAGAGGTTTCTGAGAATGCTTCTGCCTGGTTTATAAGTGAAGATATTTCCTTTTCCACCATAGGCCTCAAAGCGCTCCAAATGAACACTTGCAGATTCTACAAAAAGAGTGTTTCAAAACAGCTCTTTCAAAGGAAGTGTTCAACTCTGTGAGTTGGATTCATACTACACAAAGCAGTTTCACAGAACGCTTCTGTTTAGTTTTTATGGGAAGATATTCCCGTTTCCAACGAAGGCCTGAAAGGGCTCCAAATATCCACTTGCAAATTCTGCAAAAATAGAGTTTCAAAACTGCTCTATCAAAAGGAAGGCTTATCTCTCTGAGTTGAATGCAGACATCATAAAGAGGTTTCTGAGAATGCTTCTGCCTGGTTTATATGTGAAGATATTTCCTTTTCCACCATAGGCCTCAAAGCGCTCCAAATGAACACTTGCAGATTCTACAAAAGGAGTGTTTCATAACTGCTCTAGCAAAGGAAAGGTTCAACTCTGTGAGTTGAACACACACATCACAAAGCAGTTTCTGAGAATGCTTCTGTCCAATTTTTATTGGAAGATATTCCCGCTTCTAACAAAGGCCTGAAAGAGCTCCAAATATCCACTTGCAGATGCTGCAAAAAGACTCTTTCCAAACTGCTCCATGAAAAGGAAGGTTCAACTCTGTGAGATGAATGCACACATCATAAAGAAGTTTCAAAGAATGCTTCTGTCTAGGTTTTATGTGAAGATATTTCCTTTTCCACCATAGGCCTCAAAGCGCTCCAAATGAACACTTGCAGATTCTACAAAAAGAGTGTTTCAAAACTGCTCTTTCAAAAGAAGTGTTCAACTCTGTGAGTTGGATTCATACTTCACAAAGCAGTTTCACAGAACGCTTCTGTTTAGTATTTATGGGAAGATATTCCCGTTTCCAACGAAGGCCTGAAAGGACTCCAAATATCCACTTGCAGATTCTGCAAAAACACAGTTTCAAAACTGCTCTATCAAAAGGAAGGCTTATCTCTCCGAGCTGAATGCACACATCATAAAGAGGTTTCTGAGAATGCTTCTCCCTGGTTTATAAGTGAAGATATTTCCTTTTCCACTATAGGCCTCAAAGCGCTCCAAATGAACACTTGCAGATTCTACAAAAAGAGTGTTTCAAAACAGCTCTTTCAAAGGAAGTGTTCAACTCTGTGAGTTGGATTCATACTACACAAAGCAGTTTCACAGAACGCTTCTCTTTAGTTTTTATGGGAAGATATTCCCGTTTCCAACGAAGGCCTGAAAGGGCTCCAAATATCCACTTGCAGATTCTGCAAAAATAGAGTTTCAAAACTGCTCTGTTAAAAGGAAGGCTTATCTCTCTGAGTTGAATGCAGACATCATAAAGAGGTTTCTGAGAATGCTTCTGCCTGGTTTATATGTGAAGATATTTCCTTTTCCACCATAGGCCTCAAAGCGCTCCAAATGAACACTTGCAGATTCTACAAAAGGAGTGTTTCATAACTACTCTAGCAAAGGAAAGGTTCAACTCTGTGAGTTGAACACACACATCACAAAGCAGTTTCTGAGAATGCTTCTGTCCAGTTTTTATTGGAAGATATTCCCGCTTCTAACAAAGGCCTGAAAGAGCTCCAAATATCCACTTGCAGATGCTGCAAAAAGACTCTTTCCAAACTGCTCCATGAAAAGGAAGGTTCAACTCTGTGAGTTGAATGCACACATCATAAAGAAGTTTCAAAGAATGCTTCTGTCTAGGTTTTATGTGAAGATATTTCCTTTTCCACCATAGGCCTCAAAGCGCTCCAAATGAACACTTGCAGATTCTACAAAAAGAGTGTTTCAAAACTGCTCTTTCAAAAGAAGTGTTCAACTCTGTGAGTTGGATTCATACTTCACAAAGCAGTTTCACAGAACGCTTCTGTTTAGTATTTATGGGAAGATATTCCCGTTTCCAACGAAGGCCTGAAAGGACTCCAAATATCCACTTGCAGATTCTGCAAAAACACAGTTTCAAAACTGCTCTATCAAAAGGAAGGCTTATCTCTCCGAGTTGAATGCACACATCATAAAGAGGTTTCTGAGAATGCTTCTGCCTGGTTTATAAGTGAAGATATTTCCTTTTCCACCATAGGCCTCAAAGCGCTCCAAATGAACACTTGCAGATTCTACAAAAAGAGTGTTTCAAAACAGCTCTTTCAAAGGAAGTGTTCAACTCTGTGAGTTGGATTCATACTACACAAAGCAGTTTCACAGAACGCTTCTGTTTAGTTTTTATGGGAAGATATTCCCGTTTCCAACGAAGGCCTGAAAGGACTCCAAATATCCACTTGCAGATTCTGCAGAAACACAGTTTCAAAACTGCTCTATCAAAAGGAAGGCTTATCTCTCCGAGTTGAATGCACACATCATAAAGAGGTTTCTGAGAATGCTTCTGCCTGGTTTATAAGTGAAGATATTTCCTTTTCCACCATAGGCCTCAAAGCGCTCCAAATGAACACTTGCAGATTCTACAAAAAGAGTGTTTCAAAACAGCTCTTTCAAAGGAAATGTTCAACTCTGTGAGTTGGATTCATACTACACAAAGCAGTTTCACAGAACGCTTCTGTTTAGTTTTTATGGGAAGATATTCCCGTTTCCAACGAAGGCCTGAAAGGGCTCCAAATATCCACTTGCAAATTCTGCAAAAATAGAGTTTCAAAACTGCTCTGTCAAAAGGAAGGCTTATCTCTCTGAGTTGAATGCAGACATCATAAAGAGGTTTCTGAGAATGCTTCTGCCTGGTTTATATGTGAAGATATTTCCTTTTCCACCATAGGCCTCAAGGCGCTCCAAATGAACACTTGCAGATTCTACAAAAAGAGTGTTTCATAACTGCTCTAGCAAAGGAAAGGTTCAACTCTGTGAGTTGAACACACACATCACAAAGCAGTTTCTGAGAATGCTTCTGTCCAGTTTTTATTGGAAGATATTCCCGCTTCTAACAAAGGCCTGAAAGAGCTCCAAATATCCACTTGTAGATGCTGCAAAAAGACTCTTTCCAAACTGCTCCATGAAAAGGAAGGTTCAACTCTGTGAGTTGAATGCACACATCATAAAGAAGTTTCAAAGAATGCTTCTGTCTAGGTTTTATGTGAAGATATTTCCTTTTCCACCATAGGCCTCAAAGCGCTCCAAATGAACACTTGCAGATTCTACAAAAAGAGTGTTTCAAAACTGCTCTTTCAAAGGAAGTGTTCAACTCTGTGAGTTGGATTCATACTACACAAAGCAGTTTCACAGAACGCTTCTCTTTAGTTTTTATGGGAAGATATTCCTGTTTCCAACGAAGGCCTGAAAGGGCTCCAAATATCCACTTGCAGATTCTGCAAAAATAGAGTTTCAAAACTGCTCTGTTAAAAGGAAGGCTTATCTCTCTGAGTTGAATGCAGACATCATAAAGAGGTTTCTGAGAATGCTTCTGCCTGGTTTATATGTGAAGATATTTCCTTTTCCACCATAGGCCTCAAAGCGCTCCAAATGAACACTTGCAGATTCTACAAAAGGAGTGTTTCATAACTGCTCTAGCAAAGGAAAGGTTCAACTCTGTGAGTTGAACACACACATCACAAAGCAGTTTCTGAGAATGCTTCTGTCCAGTTTTTATTGGAAGATATTCCCGCTTCTAACAAAGGCCTGAAAGAGCTCCAAATATCCACTTGCAGATGCTGCAAAAAGACTCTTTCCAAACTGCTCCATGAAAAGGAAGGTTCAACTCTGTGAGTTGAATGCACACATCATAAAGAAGTTTCAAAGAATGCTTCTGTCTAGGTTTTATGTGAAGATATTTCCTTTTCCACCATAGGCCTCAAAGCGCTCCAAATGAACACTTGCAGATTCTACAAAAAGAGTGTTTCAAAACTGCTCTTTCAAAAGAAGTGTTCAACTCTGTGAGTTGGATTCATACTTCACAAAGCAGTTTCACAGAACGCTTCTGTTTAGTATTTATGGGAAGATATTCCCGTTTCCAACGAAGGCCTGAAAGGACTCCAAATATCCACTTGCAGATTCTGCAAAAACACAGTTTCAAAACTGCTCTATCAAAAGGAAGGCTTATCTCTCCGAGTTGAATGCACACATCATAAAGAGGTTTCTGAGAATGCTTCTGCCTGGTTTATAAGTGAAGATATTTCCTTTTCCACCATAGGCCTCAAAGCGCTCCAAATGAACACTTGCAGATTCTACAAAAAGAGTGTTTCAAAACAGCTCTTTCAAAGGAAGTGTTCAACTCTGTGAGTTGGATTCATACTACACAAAGCAGTTTCACAGAACGCTTCTGTTTAGTTTTTATGGGAAGATATTCCCGTTTCCAACGTAGGCCTGAAAGGGCTCCAAATATCCACTTGCAAATTCTGCAAAAATAGAGTTTCAAAACTGCTCTGTCAAAAGGAAGGCTTATCTCTCTGAGTTGAATGCAGACATCATAAAGAGGTTTCTGAGAATGCTTCTGCCTGGTTTATATGTGAAGATATTTCCTTTTCCACCATAGGCCTCAAAGCGCTCCAAATGAACACTTGCAGATTCTACAAAAAGAGTGTTTCATAACTGCTCTAGCAAAGGAAAGGTTCAACTCTGTGAGTTGAACACACACATCACAAAGCAGTTTCTGAGAATGCTTCTGTCCAGTTTTTATTGGAAGATATTCCCGCTTCTAACAAAGGCCTGAAAGAGCTCCAAATATCCACTTGCAGATGCTGCAAAAAGACTCTTTCCAAACTGCTCCATGAGAAGGAAGGTTCAACTCTGTGAGTTGAATGCACACATCATAAAGAAGTTTCAAAGAATGCTTCTGTCTAGGTTTTATGTGAAGATATTTCCTTTTCCACCATAGGCCTCAAAGCGCTCCAAATGAACACTTGCAGATTCTACAAAAAGAGTGTTTCAAAACTGCTCTTTCAAAAGAAGTGTTCAACTCTGTGAGTTGGATTCATACTTCACAAAGCAGTTTCACAGAACGCTTCTGTTTAGTTTTTATGGGAAGATATTCCCGTTTCCAACGAAGGCCTGAAAGGGCTCCAAATAACCACTTGCAGATTCTGCAGAAACACAGTTTCAAAACTGCTCTATCAAAAGGAAGGCTTATCTCTCCGAGCTGAATGCACACATCATAAAGAGTTTTCTGAGAATGCTTCTCCCTGGTTTATAAGTGAAGATATTTCCTTTTCCACTATAGGCCTCAAAGCGCTCCAAATGAACACTTGCAGACTCTACAAAAAGAGTGTTTCAAAACAGCTCTTTCAAAGGAAGTGTTCAACTCTGTGAGTTGGATTCATACTACACAAAGCAGTTTCACAGAACGCTTCTGTTTAGTTTTTATGGGAAGATATTCCCGTTTCCAACGAAGGCCTGAAAGGGCTCCAAATATCCACTTGCAAATTCTGCAAAAATAGAGTTTCAAAACTGCTCTGTCAAAAGGAAGGCTTATCTCTCTGAGTTGAATGCAGACATCATAAAGAGGTTTCTGAGAATGCTTCTGCCTGGTTTATATGTGAAGATATTTCCTTTTCCACCATAGGCCTCAAGGCGCTCCAAATGAACACTTGCAGATTCTACAAAAAGAGTGTTTCATAACTGCTCTAGCAAAGGAAAGGTTCAACTCTGTGAGTTGAACACACACATCACAAAGCAGTTTCTGAGAATGCTTCTGTCCAGTTTTTATTGGAAGATATTCCCGCTTCTAACAAAGGCCTGAAAGAGCTCCAAATATCCACTTGTAGATGCTGCAAAAAGACTCTTTCCAAACTGCTCCATGAAAAGGAAGGTTCAACTCTGTGAGTTGAATGCACACATCATAAAGAAGTTTCAAAGAATGCTTCTGTCTAGGTTTTATGTGAAGATATTTCCTTTTCCACCATAGGCCTCAAAGCGCTCCAAATGAACACTTGCAGATTCTACAAAAAGAGTGTTTCAAAACTGCTCTTTCAAAAGAAGTGTTCAACTCTGTGAGTTGGATTCATACTTCACAAAGCAGTTTCACAGAACGCTTCTGTTTAGTATTTATGGGAAGATATTCCCGTTTCCAACGAAGGCCTGAAAGGACTCCAAATATCCACTTGCAGATTCTGCAAAAACACAGTTTCAAAACTGCTCTATCAAAAGGAAGGCTTATCTCTCCGAGTTGAATGCACACATCATAAAGAGGTTTCTGAGAATGCTTCTGCCTGGTTTATAAGTGAAGATATTTCCTTTTCCACCATAGGCCTCAAAGCGCTCCAAATGAACACTTGCAGATTCTACAAAAAGAGTGTTTCAAAACAGCTCTTTCAAAGGAAGTGTTCAACTCTGTGAGTTGGATTCATACTACACAAAGCAGTTTCACAGAACGCTTCTGTTTAGTTTTTATGGGAAGATATTCCCGTTTCCAACGAAGGCCTGAAAGGGCTCCAAATATCCACTTGCAAATTCTGCAAAAATAGAGTTTCAAAACTGCTCTGTCAAAAGGAAGGCTTATCTCTCTGAGTTGAATGCAGACATCATAAAGAGGTTTCTGAGAATGCTTCTGCCTGGTTTATATGTGAAGATATTTCCTTTTCCACCATAGGCCTCAAAGCGCTCCAAATGAACACTTGCAGATTCTACAAAAGGAGTGTTTCATAACTGCTCTAGCAAAGGAAAGGTTCAACTCTGTGAGTTGAACACACACATCACAAAGCAGTTTCTGAGAATGCTTCTGTCCAGTTTTTATTGGAAGATATTCCCGCTTCTAACAAAGGCCTGAAAGAGCTCCAAATATCCACTTGCAGATGCTGCAAAAAGACTCTTTCCAAACTGCTCCATGAAAAGGAAGGTTCAACTCTGTGAGATGAATGCACACATCATAAAGAAGTTTCAAAGAATGCTTCTGTCTAGGTTTTATGTGAAGATATTTCCTTTTCCACCATAGGCCTCAAAGCGCTCCAAATGAACACTTGCAGATTCTACAAAAAGAGTGTTTCAAAACTGCTCTTTCAAAAGAAGTGTTCAACTCTGTGAGTTGGATTCATACTTCACAAAGCAGTTTCACAGAACGCTTCTGTTTAGTATTTATGGGAAGATATTCCCGTTTCCAACGAAGGCCTGAAAGGACTCCAAATATCCACTTGCAGATTCTGCAAAAACACAGTTTCAAAACTGCTCTATCAAAAGGAAGGCTTATCTCTCCGAGCTGAATGCACACATCATAAAGAGGTTTCTGAGAATGCTTCTCCCTGGTTTATAAGTGAAGATATTTCCTTTTCCACTATAGGCCTCAAAGCGCTCCAAATGAACACTTGCAGATTCTACAAAAAGAGTGTTTCAAAACAGCTCTTTCAAAGGAAGTGTTCAACTCTGTGAGTTGGATTCATACTACACAAAGCAGTTTCACAGAACGCTTCTCTTTAGTTTTTATGGGAAGATATTCCCGTTTCCAACGAAGGCCTGAAAGGGCTCCAAATATCCACTTGCAGATTCTGCAAAAATAGAGTTTCAAAACTGCTCTGTTAAAAGGAAGGCTTATCTCTCTGAGTTGAATGCAGACATCATAAAGAGGTTTCTGAGAATGCTTCTGCCTGGTTTATATGTGAAGATATTTCCTTTTCCACCATAGGCCTCAAAGCGCTCCAAATGAACACTTGCAGATTCTACAAAAGGAGTGTTTCATAACTACTCTAGCAAAGGAAAGGTTCAACTCTGTGAGTTGAACACACACATCACAAAGCAGTTTCTGAGAATGCTTCTGTCCAGTTTTTATTGGAAGATATTCCCGCTTCTAACAAAGGCCTGAAAGAGCTCCAAATATCCACTTGTAGATGCTGCAAAAAGACTCTTTCCAAACTGCTCCATGAAAAGGAAGGTTCAACTCTGAGAGTTGAATGCACACATCATAAAGAAGTTTCAAAGAATGCTTCTGTCTAGGTTTTATGTGAAGATATTTCCTTTTCCACCATAGGCCTCAAAGCGCTCCAAATGAACACTTGCAGATTCTACAAAAAGAGTGTTTCAAAACTGCTCTTTCAAAAGAAGTGTTCAACTCTGTGAGTTGGATTCATACTTCACAAAGCAGTTTCACAGAACGCTTCTGTTTAGTTTTTATGGGAAGATATTCCCGTTTCCAACGAAGGCCTGAAAGGGCTCCAAATAACCACTTGCAGATTCTGCAGAAACACAGTTTCAAAACTGCTCTATCAAAAGGAAGGCTTATCTCTCCGAGCTGAATGCACACATCATAAAGAGGTTTCTGAGAATGCTTCTGCCTGGTTTATAAGTGAAGATATTTCCTTTTCCACCATAGGCCTCAAAGCGCTCCAAATGAACACTTGCAGATTCTATAAAAAGAGTGTTTCAAAACAGCTCTTTCAAAGGAAGTGTTCAACTCTGTGAGTTGGATTCATACTACACAAAGCAGTTTCACAGAACGCTTCTGTTTAGTTTTTATGGGAAGATATTCCCGTTTCCAACGAAGGCCTGAAAGGGCTCCAAATATCCACTTGCAAATTCTGCAAAAATAGAGTTTCAAAACTGCTCTATCAAAAGGAAGGCTTATCTCTCTGAGTTGAATGCAGACATCATAAAGAGGTTTCTGAGAATGCTTCTGCCTGGTTTATATGTGAAGATATTTCCTTTTCCACCATAGGCCTCAAAGCGCTCCAAATGAACACTTGCAGATTCTACAAAAGGAGTGTTTCATAACTGCTCTAGCAAAGGAAAGGTTCAACTCTGTGAGTTGAACACACACATCACAAAGCAGTTTCTGAGAATGCTTCTGTCCAATTTTTATTGGAAGATATTCCCGCTTCTAACAAAGGCCTGAAAGAGCTCCAAATATCCACTTGCAGATGCTGCAAAAAGACTTTTTCCAAACTGCTCCATGAAAAGGAAGGTTCAACTCTGTGAGATGAATGCACACATCATAAAGAAGTTTCAAAGAATGCTTCTGTCTAGGCTTTATGTGAAGATATTTCCTTTTCCACCATAGGCCTCAAAGCGCTCCAAATGAACACTTGCAGATTCTACAAAAAGAGTGTTTCAAAACTGCTCTTTCAAAAGAAGTGTTCAACTCTGTGAGTTGGATTCATACTTCACAAAGCAGTTACACAGAACGCTTCTGTTTAGTATTTATGGGAAGATATTCCCGTTTCCAACGAAGGCCTGAAAGGACTCCAAATATCCACTTGCAGATTCTGCAAAAACACAGTTTCAAAACTGCTCTATCAAAAGGAAGGCTTATCTCTCCGAGCTGAATGCACACATCATAAAGAGGTCTCTGAGAATGCTTCTCCCTGGTTTATAAGTGAAGATATTTCCTTTTCCACTATAGGCCTCAAAGCGCTCCAAATGAACACTTGCAGATTCTACAAAAAGAGTGTTTCAAAACAGCTCTTTCAAAGGAAGTGTTCAACTCTGTGAGTTGGATTCATACTACACAAAGCAGTTTCACAGAACGCTTCTCTTTAGTTTTTATGGGAAGATATTCCCGTTTCCAACGAAGGCCTGAAAGGGCTCCAAATATCCACTTGCAGATTCTGCAAAAATAGAGTTTCAAAACTGCTCTGTTAAAAGGAAGGCTTATCTCTCTGAGTTGAATGCAGACATCATAAAGAGGTTTCTGAGAATGCTTCTGCCTGGTTTATATGTGAAGATATTTCCTTTTCCACCATAGGCCTCAAAGCGCTCCAAATGAACACTTGCAGATTCTACAAAAGGAGTGTTTCATAACTACTCTAGCAAAGGAAAGGTTCAACTCTGTGAGTTGAACACACACATCACAAAGCAGTTTCTGAGAATGCTTCTGTCCAGTTTTTATTGGAAGATATTCCCGCTTCTAACAAAGGCCTGAAAGAGCTCCAAATATCCACTTGCAGATGCTGCAAAAAGACTCTTTCCAAACTGCTCCATGAAAAGGAAGGTTCAACTCTGTGAGTTGAATGCACACATCATAAAGAAGTTTCAAAGAATGCTTCTGTCTAGGTTTTATGTGAAGATATTTCCTTTTCCACCATAGGCCTCAAAGCGCTCCAAATGAACACTTGCAGATTCTACAAAAAGAGTGTTTCAAAACTGCTCTTTCAAAAGAAGTGTTCAACTCTGTGAGTTGGATTCATACTTCACAAAGCAGTTTCACAGAACGCTTCTGTTTAGTATTTATGGGAAGATATTCCCGTTTCCAACGAAGGCCTGAAAGGACTCCAAATATCCACTTGCAGATTCTGCAAAAACACAGTTTCAAAACTGCTCTATCAAAAGGAAGGCTTATCTCTCCGAGTTGAATGCACACATCATAAAGAGGTTTCTGAGAATGCTTCTGCCTGGTTTATAAGTGAAGATATTTCCTTTTCCACCATAGGCCTCAAAGCGCTCCAAATGAACACTTGCAGATTCTACAAAAAGAGTGTTTCAAAACAGCTCTTTCAAAGGAAGTGTTCAACTCTGTGAGTTGGATTCATACTACACAAAGCAGTTTCACAGAACGCTTCTGTTTAGTTTTTATGGGAAGATATTCCCGTTTCCAACGAAGGCCTGAAAGGGCTCCAAATATCCACTTGCAAATTCTGCAAAAATAGAGTTTCAAAACTGCTCTGTCAAAAGGAAGGCTTATCTCTCTGAGTTGAATGCAGACATCATAAAGAGGTTTCTGAGAATGCTTCTGCCTGGTTTATATGTGAAGATATTTCCTTTTCCACCATAGGCCTCAAAGCGCTCCAAATGAACACTTGCAGATTCTACAAAAGGAGTGTTTCATAACTGCTCTAGCAAAGGAAAGGTTCAACTCTGTGAGTTGAACACACACATCACAAAGCAGTTTCTGAGAATGCTTCTGTCCAGTTTTTATTGGAAGATATTCCCGCTTCTAACAAAGGCCTGAAAGAGCTCCAAATATCCACTTGCAGATGCTGCAAAAAGACTCTTTCCAAACTGCTCCATGAAAAGGAAGGTTCAACTCTGTGAGATGAATGCACACATCATAAAGAAGTTTCAAAGAATGCTTCTGTCTAGGTTTTATGTGAAGATATTTCCTTTTCCACCATAGGCCTCAAAGCGCTCCAAATGAACACTTGCAGATTCTACAAAAAGAGTGTTTCAAAACTGCTCTTTCAAAAGAAGTGTTCAACTCTGTGAGTTGGATTCATACTTCACAAAGCAGTTTCACAGAACGCTTCTGTTTAGTATTTATGGGAAGATATTCCCGTTTCCAACGAAGGCCTGAAAGGACTCCAAATATCCACTTGCAGATTCTGCAAAAACACAGTTTCAAAACTGCTCTATCAAAAGGAAGGCTTATCTCTCCGAGCTGAATGCACACATCATAAAGAGGTTTCTGAGAATGCTTCTCCCTGGTTTATAAGTGAAGATATTTCCTTTTCCACTATAGGCCTCAAAGCGCTCCAAATGAACACTTGCAGATTCTACAAAAAGAGTGTTTCAAAACAGCTCTTTCAAAGGAAGTGTTCAACTCTGTGAGTTGGATTCATACTACACAAAGCAGTTTCACAGAACGCTTCTCTTTAGTTTTTATGGGAAGATATTCCCGTTTCCAACGAAGGCCTGAAAGGGCTCCAAATATCCACTTGCAGATTCTGCAAAAATAGAGTTTCAAAACTGCTCTGTTAAAAGGAAGGCTTATCTCTCTGAGTTGAATGCAGACATCATAAAGAGGTTTCTGAGAATGCTTCTGCCTGGTTTATATGTGAAGATATTTCCTTTTCCACCATAGGCCTCAAAGCGCTCCAAATGAACACTTGCAGATTCTACAAAAGGAGTGTTTCATAACTACTCTAGCAAAGGAAAGGTTCAACTCTGTGAGTTGAACACACACATCACAAAGCAGTTTCTGAGAATGCTTCTGTCCAGTTTTTATTGGAAGATATTCCCGCTTCTAACAAAGGCCTGAAAGAGCTCCAAATATCCACTTGTAGATGCTGCAAAAAGACTCTTTCCAAACTGCTCCATGAAAAGGAAGGTTCAACTCTGAGAGTTGAATGCACACATCATAAAGAAGTTTCAAAGAATGCTTCTGTCTAGGTTTTATGTGAAGATATTTCCTTTTCCACCATAGGCCTCAAAGCGCTCCAAATGAACACTTGCAGATTCTACAAAAAGAGTGTTTCAAAACTGCTCTTTCAAAAGAAGTGTTCAACTCTGTGAGTTGGATTCATACTTCACAAAGCAGTTTCACAGAACGCTTCTGTTTAGTTTTTATGGGAAGATATTCCCGTTTCCAACGAAGGCCTGAAAGGGCTCCAAATAACCACTTGCAGATTCTGCAGAAACACAGTTTCAAAACTGCTCTATCAAAAGGAAGGCTTATCTCTCCGAGCTGAATGCACACATCATAAAGAGGTTTCTGAGAATGCTTCTGCCTGGTTTATAAGTGAAGATATTTCCTTTTCCACCATAGGCCTCAAAGCGCTCCAAATGAACACTTGCAGATTCTACAAAAAGAGTGTTTCAAAACTGCTCTTTCAAAGGAAGTGTTCAACTCTGTGAGTTGGATTCATACTACACAAAGCAGTTTCACAGAACGCTTCTCTTTAGTTTTTATGGGAAGATATTCCCGTTTCCAACGAAGGCCTGAAAGGGCTCCAAATAACCACTTGCAGATTCTGCAGAAACACAGTTTCAAAACTGCTCTATCAAAAGGAAGGCTTATCTCTCCGAGCTGAATGCACACATCATAAAGAGGTTTCTGAGAATGCTTCTGCCTGGTTTATAAGTGAAGATATTTCCTTTTCCACCATAGGCCTCAAAGCGCTCCAAATGAACACTTGCAGATTCTACAAAAAGAGTGTTTCAAAACAGCTCTTTCAAAGGAAGTGTTCAACTCTGTGAGTTGGATTCATACTACACAAAGCAGTTTCACAGAACGCTTCTGTTTAGTTTTTATGGGAAGATATTCCCGTTTCCAACGAAGGCCTGAAAGGGCTCCAAATATCCACTTGCAAATTCTGCAAAAATAGAGTTTCAAAACTGCTCTATCAAAAGGAAGGCTTATCTCTCTGAGTTGAATGCAGACATCATAAAGAGGTTTCTGAGAATGCTTCTGCCTGGTTTATATGTGAAGATATTTCCTTTTCCACCATAGGCCTCATAGCGCTCCAAATGAACACTTGCAGATTCTACAAAAGGAGTGTTTCATAACTGCTCTAGCAAAGGAAAGGTTCAGCTCTGTGAGTTGAACACACACATCACAAAGCAGTTTCTGAGAATGCTTCTGTCCAATTTTTATTGGAAGATATTCCCGCTTCTAACAAAGGCCTGAAAGAGCTCCAAATATCCACTTGCAGATGCTGCAAAAAGACTCTTTCCAAACTGCTCCATGAAAAGGAAGGTTCAACTCTGTGAGATGAATGCACACATCATAAAGAAGTTTCAAAGAATGCTTCTGTCTAGATTTTATGTGAAGATATTTCCTTTTCCACCATAGGCCTCAAAGCGCTCCAAATGAACACTTGCAGATTCTACAAAAAGAGTGTTTCAAAACTGCTCTTTCAAAAGAAGTGTTCAACTCTGTGAGTTGGATTCATACTTCACAAAGCAGTTTCACAGAACGCTTCTGTTTAGTATTTATGGGAAGATATTTCCGTTTCCAACGAAGGCCTGAAAGGACTCCAAATATCCACTTGCAGATTCTGCAAAAACACAGTTTCAAAACTGCTCTATCAAAAGGAAGGCTTATCTCTCCGAGCTGAATGCACACATCATAAAGAGGTTTCTGAGAATGCTTCTCCCTGGTTTATAAGTGAAGATATTTCCTTTTCCACTATAGGCCTCAAAGCGCTCCAAATGAACACTTGCAGATTCTACAAAAAGAGTGTTTCAAAACAGCTCTTTCAAAGGAAGTGTTCAACTCTGTGAGTTGGATTCATACTACACAAAGCAGTTTCACAGAACGCTTCTCTTTAGTTTTTATGGGAAGATATTCCCGTTTCCAACGAAGGCCTGAAAGGGCTCCAAATATCCACTTGCAGATTCTGCAAAAATATTGTTTCAAAACTGCTCTGTTAAAAGGAAGGCTTATCTCTCTGAGTTGAATGCAGACATCATAAAGAGGTTTCTGAGAATGCTTCTGCCTGGTTTATATGTGAAGATATTTCCTTTTCCACCATAGGCCTCAAAGCGCTCCAAATGAACACTTGCAGATTCTACAAAAGGAGTGTTTCATAACTACTCTAGCAAAGGAAAGGTTCAACTCTGTGAGTTGAACACACACATCACAAAGCAGTTTCTGAGAATGCTTCTGTCCAGTTTTTATTGGAAGATATTCCCGCTTCTAACAAAGGCCTGAAAGAGCTCCAAATATCCACTTGCAGATGCTGCAAAAAGACTCTTTCCAAACTGCTCCATGAAAAGGAAGGTTCAACTCTGTGAGTTGAATGCACACATCATAAAGAAGTTTCAAAGAATGCTTCTGTCTAGGTTTTATGTGAAGATATTTCCTTTTCCACCATAGGCCTCAAAGCGCTCCAAATGAACACTTGCAGATTCTACAAAAAGAGTGTTTCAAAACTGCTCTTTCAAAAGAAGTGTTCAACTCTGTGAGTTGGATTCATACTTCACAAAGCAGTTTCACAGAACGCTTCTGTTTAGTATTTATGGGAAGATATTCCCGTTTCCAACGAAGGCCTGAAAGGACTCCAAATATCCACTTGCAGATTCTGCAAAAACACAGTTTCAAAACTGCTCTATCAAAAGGAAGGCTTATCTCTCCGAGTTGAATGCACACATCATAAAGAGGTTTCTGAGAATGCTTCTGCCTGGTTTATAAGTGAAGATATTTCCTTTTCCACCATAGGCCTCAAAGCGCTCCAAATGAACACTTGCAGATTCTACAAAAAGAGTGTTTCAAAACAGCTCTTTCAAAGGAAGTGTTCAACTCTGTGAGTTGGATTCATACTACACAAAGCAGTTTCACAGAACGCTTCTGTTTAGTATTTATGGGAAGATATTCCCGTTTCCAACGAAGGCCTGAAAGGACTCCAAATATCCACTTGCAGATTCTGCAAAAACACAGTTTCAAAACTGCTCTATCAAAAGGAAGGCTTATCTCTCCGAGCTGAATGCACACATCATAAAGAGGTTTCTGAGAATGCTTCTCCCTGGTTTATAAGTGAAGATATTTCCTTTTCCACTATAGGCCTCAAAGCGCTCCAAATGAACACTTGCAGATTCTACAAAAAGAGTGTTTCAAAACAGCTCTTTCAAAGGAAGTGTTCAACTCTGTGAGTTGGATTCATACTACACAAAGCAGTTTCACAGAACGCTTCTCTTTAGTTTTTATGGGAAGATATTCCCGTTTCCAACGAAGGCCTGAAAGGGCTCCAAATATCCACTTGCAGATTCTGCAAAAATAGAGTTTCAAAACTGCTCTGTTAAAAGGAAGGCTTATCTCTCTGAGTTGAATGCAGACATCATAAAGAGGTTTCTGAGAATGCTTCTGCCTGGTTTATATGTGAAGATATTTCCTTTTCCACCATAGGCCTCAAAGCGCTCCAAATGAACACTTGCAGATTCTACAAAAGGAGTGTTTCATAACTACTCTAGCAAAGGAAAGGTTCAACTCTGTGAGTTGAACACACACATCACAAAGCAGTTTCTGAGAATGCTTCTGTCCAGTTTTTATTGGAAGATATTCCCGCTTCCAACAAAGGCCTGAAAGAGCTCCAAATATCCACTTGCAGATGCTGCAAAAAGACTCTTTCCAAACTGCTCCATGAAAAGGAAGGTTCAACTCTGTGAGTTGAATGCACACATCATAAAGAAGTTTCAAAGAATGCTTCTGTCTAGGTTTTATGTGAAGATATTTCCTTTTCCACCATAGGCCTCAAAGCGCTCCAAATGAACACTTGCAGATTCTACAAAAAGAGTGTTTCAAAACTGCTCTTTCAAAAGAAGTGTTCAACTCCGTGAGTTGGATTCATACTTCACAAAGCAGTTTCACAGAACGCTTCTGTTTAGTATTTATGGGAAGATATTCCCGTTTCCAACGAAGGCCTGAAAGGACTCCAAATATCCACTTGCAGATTCTGCAAAAACACAGTTTCAAAACTGCTCTATCAAAAGGAAGGCTTATCTCTCCGAGTTGAATGCACACATCATAAAGAGGTTTCTGAGAATGCTTCTGCCTGGTTTATAAGTGAAGATATTTCCTTTTCCACCATAGGCCTCAAAGCGCTCCAAATGAACACTTGCAGATTCTACAAAAAGAGTGTTTCAAAACAGCTCTTTCAAAGGAAGTGTTCAACTCTGTGAGTTGGATTCATACTACACAAAGCAGTTTCACAGAACGCTTCTGTTTAGTTTTTATGGGAAGATATTCCCGTTTCCAACGAAGGCCTGAAAGGGCTCCAAATATCCACTTGCAAATTCTGCAAAAATAGAGTTTCAAAACTGCTCTGTCAAAAGGAAGGCTTATCTCTCTGAGTTGAATGCAGACATCATAAAGAGGTTTCTGAGAATGCTTCTGCCTGGTTTATATGTGAAGATATTTCCTTTTCCACCATAGGCCTCAAAGCGCTCCAAATGAACACTTGCAGATTCTACAAAAGGAGTGTTTCATAACTGCTCTAGCAAAGGAAAGGTTCAACTCTGTGAGTTGAACACACACATCACAAAGCAGTTTCTGAGAATGCTTCTGTCCAGTTTTTATTGGAAGATATTCCCGCTTCTAACAAAGGCCTGAAAGAGCTCCAAATATCCACTTGCAGATGCTGCAAAAAGACTCTTTCCAAACTGCTCCATGAAAAGGAAGGTTCAACTCTGTGAGATGAATGCACACATCATAAAGAAGTTTTAAAGAATGCTTCTGTCTAGGTTTTATGTGAAGATATTTCCTTTTCCACCATAGGCCTCAAAGCGCTCCAAATGAACACTTGCAGATTCTACAAAAAGAGTGTTTCAAAACTGCTCTTTCAAAAGAAGTGTTCAACTCTGTGAGTTGGATTCATACTTCACAAAGCAGTTTCACAGAACGCTTCTGTTTAGTATTTATGGGAAGATATTCCCGTTTCCAACGAAGGCCTGAAAGGACTCCAAATATCCACTTGCAGATTCTGCAAAAACACAGTTTCAAAACTGCTCTATCAAAAGGAAGGCTTATCTCTCCGAGCTGAATGCACACATCATAAAGAGGTTTCTGAGAATGCTTCTCCCTGGTTTATAAGTGAAGATATTTCCTTTTCCACTATAGGCCTCAAAGCGCTCCAAATGAACACTTGCAGATTCTACAAAAAGAGTGTTTCAAAACAGCTCTTTCAAAGGAAGTGTTCAACTCTGTGAGTTGGATTCATACTACACAAAGCAGTTTCACAGAACGCTTCTCTTTAGTTTTTATGGGAAGATATTCCCGTTTCCAACGAAGGCCTGAAAGGGCTCCAAATATCCACTTGCAGATTCTGCAAAAATAGAGTTTCAAAACTGCTCTGTTAAAAGGAAGGCTTATCTCTCTGAGTTGAATGCAGACATCATAAAGAGGTTTCTGAGAATGCTTCTGCCTGGTTTATATGTGAAGATATTTCCTTTTCCACCATAGGCCTCAAAGCGCTCCAAATGAACACTTGCAGATTCTACAAAAGGAGTGTTTCATAACTACTCTAGCAAAGGAAAGGTTCAACTCTGTGAGTTGAACACACACATCACAAAGCAGTTTCTGAGAATGCTTCTGTCCAGTTTTTATTGGAAGATATTCCCGCTTCTAACAAAGGCCTGAAAGAGCTCCAAATATCCACTTGTAGATGCTGCAAAAAGACTCTTTCCAAACTGCTCCATGAAAAGGAAGGTTCAACTCTGAGAGTTGAATGCACACATCATAAAGAAGTTTCAAAGAATGCTTCTGTCTAGGTTTTATGTGAAGATATTTCCTTTTCCACCATAGGCCTCAAAGCGCTCCAAATGAACACTTGCAGATTCTACAAAAAGAGTGTTTCAAAACTGCTCTTTCAAAAGAAGTGTTCAACTCTGTGAGTTGGATTCATACTTCACAAAGCAGTTTCACAGAACGCTTCTGTTTAGTTTTTATGGGAAGATATTCCCGTTTCCAACGAAGGCCTGAAAGGGCTCCAAATAACCACTTGCAGATTCTGCAGAAACACAGTTTCAAAACTGCTCTATCAAAAGGAAGGCTTATCTCTCCGAGCTGAATGCACACATCATAAAGAGGTTTCTGAGAATGCTTCTGCCTGGTTTATAAGTGAAGATATTTCCTTTTCCACCATAGGCCTCAAAGCGCTCCAAATGAACACTTG
Source organism: Pongo pygmaeus (assembly GCF_028885625.2). NCBI lineage: Eukaryota > Metazoa > Chordata > Mammalia > Primates > Hominidae > Pongo > Pongo pygmaeus. Next base: position 27,119,698 of record NC_085930.1, read on the forward strand.
CAGATTCTACAAAAAGAGTGTTTCAAAACTGCTCTTTCAAAGGAAGTGTTCAACTCTGTGAGTTGGATTCATACTACACAAAGCAGTTTCACAGAACGCTTCTCTTTAGTTTTTATGGGAAGATATTCCCGTTTCCAACGAAGGCCTGAAAGGGCTCCAAATAACCACTTGCAGATTCTGCAGAAACACAGTTTCAAAACTGCTCTATCAAAAGGAAGGCTTATCTCTCCGAGCTGAATGCACACATCATAAAGAGGTTTCTGAGAATGCTTCTGCCTGGTTTATAAGTGAAGATATTTCCTTTTCCACCATAGGCCTCAAAGCGCTCCAAATGAACACTTGCAGATTCTACAAAAAGAGTGTTTCAAAACAGCTCTTTCAAAGGAAGTGTTCAACTCTGTGAGTTGGATTCATACTACACAAAGCAGTTTCACAGAACGCTTCTGTTTAGTTTTTATGGGAAGATATTCCCGTTTCCAACGAAGGCCTGAAAGGGCTCCAAATATCCACTTGCAAATTCTGCAAAAATAGAGTTTCAAAACTGCTCTATCAAAAGGAAGGCTTATCTCTCTGAGTTGAATGCAGACATCATAAAGAGGTTTCTGAGAATGCTTCTGCCTGGTTTATATGTGAAGATATTTCCTTTTCCACCATAGGCCTCATAGCGCTCCAAATGAACACTTGCAGATTCTACAAAAGGAGTGTTTCATAACTGCTCTAGCAAAGGAAAGGTTCAACTCTGTGAGTTGAACACACACATCACAAAGCAGTTTCTGAGAATGCTTCTGTCCAATTTTTATTGGAAGATATTCCCGCTTCTAACAAAGGCCTGAAAGAGCTCCAAATATCCACTTGCAGATGCTGCAAAAAGACTCTTTCCAAACTGCTCCATGAAAAGGAAGGTTCAACTCTGTGAGATGAATGCACACATCATAAAGAAGTTTCAAAGAATGCTTCTGTCTAGATTTTATGTGAAGATATTTCCTTTTCCACCATAGGCCTCAAAGCGCTCCAAATGAACACTTGCAGATTCTACAAAAAGAGTGTTTCAAAACTGCTCTTTCAAAAGAAGTGTTCAACTCTGTGAGTTGGATTCATACTTCACAAAGCAGTTTCACAGAACGCTTCTGTTTAGTATTTATGGGAAGATATTTCCGTTTCCAACGAAGGCCTGAAAGGACTCCAAATATCCACTTGCAGATTCTGCAAAAACACAGTTTCAAAACTGCTCTATCAAAAGGAAGGCTTATCTCTCCGAGCTGAATGCACACATCATAAAGAGGTTTCTGAGAATGCTTCTCCCTGGTTTATAAGTGAAGATATTTCCTTTTCCACTATAGGCCTCAAAGCGCTCCAAATGAACACTTGCAGATTCTACAAAAAGAGTGTTTCAAAACAGCTCTTTCAAAGGAAGTGTTCAACTCTGTGAGTTGGATTCATACTACACAAAGCAGTTTCACAGAACGCTTCTCTTTAGTTTTTATGGGAAGATATTCCCGTTTCCAACGAAGGCCTGAAAGGGCTCCAAATATCCACTTGCAGATTCTGCAAAAATAGAGTTTCAAAACTGCTCTGTTAAAAGGAAGGCTTATCTCTCTGAGTTGAATGCAGACATCATAAAGAGGTTTCTGAGAATGCTTCTGCCTGGTTTATATGTGAAGATATTTCCTTTTCCACCATAGGCCTCAAAGCGCTCCAAATGAACACTTGCAGATTCTACAAAAGGAGTGTTTCATAACTACTCTAGCAAAGGAAAGGTTCAACTCTGTGAGTTGAACACACACATCACAAAGCAGTTTCTGAGAATGCTTCTGTCCAGTTTTTATTGGAAGATATTCCCGCTTCTAACAAAGGCCTGAAAGAGCTCCAAATATCCACTTGCAGATGCTGCAAAAAGACTCTTTCCAAACTGCTCCATGAAAAGGAAGGTTCAACTCTGTGAGTTGAATGCACACATCATAAAGAAGTTTCAAAGAATGCTTCTGTCTAGGTTTTATGTGAAGATATTTCCTTTTCCACCATAGGCCTCAAAGCGCTCCAAATGAACACTTGCAGATTCTACAAAAAGAGTGTTTCAAAACTGCTCTTTCAAAAGAAGTGTTCAACTCTGTGAGTTGGATTCATACTTCACAAAGCAGTTTCACAGAACGCTTCTGTTTAGTATTTATGGGAAGATATTCCCGTTTCCAACGAAGGCCTGAAAGGACTCCAAATATCCACTTGCAGATTCTGCAAAAACACAGTTTCAAAACTGCTCTATCAAAAGGAAGGCTTATCTCTCCGAGTTGAATGCACACATCATAAAGAGGTTTCTGAGAATGCTTCTGCCTGGTTTATAAGTGAAGATATTTCCTTTTCCACCATAGGCCTCAAAGCGCTCCAAATGAACACTTGCAGATTCTACAAAAAGAGTGTTTCAAAACAGCTCTTTCAAAGGAAGTGTTCAACTCTGTGAGTTGGATTCATACTACACAAAGCAGTTTCACAGAACGCTTCTGTTTAGTTTTTATGGGAAGATATTCCCGTTTCCAACGAAGGCCTGAAAGGGCTCCAAATATCCACTTGCAAATTCTGCAAAAATAGAGTTTCAAAACTGCTCTGTCAAAAGGAAGGCTTATCTCTCTGAGTTGAATGCAGACATCATAAAGAGGTTTCTGAGAATGCTTCTGCCTGGTTTATATGTGAAGATATTTCCTTTTCCACCATAGGCCTCAAAGCGCTCCAAATGAACACTTGCAGATTCTACAAAAAGAGTGTTTCATAACTGCTCTAGCAAAGGAAAGGTTCAACTCTGTGAGTTGAACACACACATCACAAAGCAGTTTCTGAGAATGCTTCTGTCCAGTTTTTATTGGAAGATATTCCCGCTTCTAACAAAGGCCTGAAAGAGCTCCAAATATCCACTTGTAGATGCTGCAAAAAGACTCTTTCCAAACTGCTCCATGAAAAGGAAGGTTCAACTCTGTGAGTTGAATGCACACATCATAAAGAAGTTTCAAAGAATGCTTCTGTCTAGGTTTTATGTGAAGATATTTCCTTTTCCACCATAGGCCTCAAAGCGCTCCAAATGAACACTTGCAGATTCTACAAAAAGAGTGTTTCAAAACTGCTCTTTCAAAGGAAGTGTTCAACTCTGTGAGTTGGATTCATACTACACAAAGCAGTTTCACAGAACGCTTCTCTTTAGTTTTTATGGGAAGATATTCCCGTTTCCAACGAAGGCCTGAAAGGGCTCCAAATAACCACTTGCAGATTCTGCAGAAACACAGTTTCAAAACTGCTCTATCAAAAGGAAGGCTTATCTCTCCGAGCTGAATGCACACATCATAAAGAGGTTTCTGAGAATGCTTCTGCCTGGTTTATAAGTGAAGATATTTCCTTTTCCACCATAGGCCTCAAAGCGCTCCAAATGAACACTTGCAGATTCTACAAAAAGAGTGTTTCAAAACAGCTCTTTCAAAGGAAGTGTTCAACTCTGTGAGTTGGATTCATACTACACAAAGCAGTTTCACAGAACGCTTCTGTTTAGTTTTTATGGGAAGATATTCCCGTTTCCAACGAAGGCCTGAAAGGGCTCCAAATATCCACTTGCAAATTCTGCAAAAATAGAGTTTCAAAACTGCTCTGTCAAAAGGAAGGCTTATCTCTCTGAGTTGAATGCAGACATCATAAAGAGGTTTCTGAGAATGCTTCTGCCTGGTTTATATGTGAAGATATTTCCTTTTCCACCATAGGCCTCAAAGCGCTCCAAATGAACACTTGCAGATTCTACAAAAAGAGTGTTTCATAACTGCTCTAGCAAAGGAAAGGTTCAACTCTGTGAGTTGAACACACACATCACAAAGCAGTTTCTGAGAATGCTTCTGTCCAGTTTTTATTGGAAGATATTCCCGCTTCTAACAAAGGCCTGAAAGAGCTCCAAATATCCACTTGTAGATGCTGCAAAAAGACTCTTTCCAAACTGCTCCATGAAAAGGAAGGTTCAACTCTATGAGTTGAATGCACACATCATAAAAAGTTTCAAAGAATGCTTCTGTCTAGGTTTTATGTGAAGATATTTCCTTTTCCACCATAGGCCTCAAAGCGCTCCAAATGAACACTTGCAGATTCTACAAAAAGAGTGTTTCAAAACTGCTCTTTCAAAAGAAGTGTTCAACTCTGTGAGTTGGATTCATACTTCACAAAGCAGTTTCACAGAACGCTTCTGTTTAGTTTTTATGGGAAGATATTCCCGTTTCCAACGAAGGCCTGAAAGGGCTCCAAATAACCACTTGCAGATTCTGCAGAAACACAGTTTCAAAACTGCTCTATCAAAAGGAAGGCTTATCTCTCCGAGCTGAATGCACACATCATAAAGAGGTTTCTGAGAATGCTTCTCCCTGGTTTATAAGTGAAGATATTTCCTTTTCCACTATAGGCCTCAAAGCGCTCCAAATGAACACTTGCAGATTCTACAAAAAGAGTGTTTCAAAACTGCTCTTTCAAAAGAAGTGTTCAACTCTGTGAGTTGGATTCATACTACACAAAGCAGTTTCACAGAACGCTTCTCTTTAGTATTTATGGGAAGATATTCCCGTTTCCAACGAAGGCCTGAAAGGACTCCAAATATCCACTTGCAGATTCTGCAGAAACACAGTTTCAAAACTGCTCTATCAAAAGGAAGGCTTATCTCTCCTAGTTGAATGCACACATCATAAAGAGGTTTCTGAGAATGCTTCTGCCTGGTTTATAAGTGAAGATATTTCCTTTTCCACCATAGGCCTCAAAGCGCTCCAAATGAACACTTGCAGATTCTACAAAAAGAGTGTTTCAAAACAGCTCTTTCAAAGGAAGTGTTCAACTCTGTGAGTTGGATTCATACTACACAAAGCAGTTTCACAGAACGCTTCTGTTTAGTTTTTATGGGAAGATATTCCCGTTTCCAACGAAGGCCTGAAAGGGCTCCAAATATCCACTTGCAAATTCTGCAAAAATAGAGTTTCAAAACTGCTCTGTCAAAAGGAAGGCTTATCTCTCTGAGTTGAATGCAGACATCATAAAGAGGTTTCTGAGAATGCTTCTGCCTGGTTTATATGTGAAGATATTTCCTTTTCCACCATAGGCCTCAAGGCGCTCCAAATGAACACTTGCAGATTCTACAAAAAGAGTGTTTCATAACTGCTCTAGCAAAGGAAAGGTTCAACTCTGTGAGTTGAACACACACATCACAAAGCAGTTTCTGAGAATGCTTCTGTCCAGTTTTTATTGGAAGATATTCCCGCTTCTAACAAAGGCCTGAAAGAGCTCCAAATATCCACTTGTAGATGCTGCAAAAAGACTCTTTCCAAACTGCTCCATGAAAAGGAAGGTTCAACTCTGTGAGTTGAATGCACACATCATAAAGAAGTTTCAAAGAATGCTTCTGTCTAGGTTTTATGTGAAGATATTTCCTTTTCCACCATAGGCCTCAAAGCGCTCCAAATGAACACTTGCAGATTCTACAAAAAGAGTGTTTCAAAACTGCTCTTTCAAAGGAAGTGTTCAACTCTGTGAGTTGGATTCATACTACACAAAGCAGTTTCACAGAACGCTTCTCTTTAGTTTTTATGGGAAGATATTCCCGTTTCCAACGAAGGCCTGAAAGGGCTCCAAATAACCACTTGCAGATTCTGCAGAAACACAGTTTCAAAACTGCTCTATCAAAAGGAAGGCTTATCTCTCCGAGCTGAATGCACACATCATAAAGAGGTTTCTGAGAATGCTTCTGCCTGGTTTATAAGTGAAGATATTTCCTTTTCCACCATAGGCCTCAAAGCGCTCCAAATGAACACTTGCAGATTCTACAAAAAGAGTGTTTCAAAACAGCTCTTTCAAAGGAAGTGTTCAACTCTGTGAGTTGGATTCATACTACACAAAGCAGTTTCACAGAACGCTTCTGTTTAGTTTTTATGGGAAGATATTCCCGTTTCCAACGAAGGCCTGAAAGGGCTCCAAATATCCACTTGCAAATTCTGCAAAAATAGAGTTTCAAAACTGCTCTGTCAAAAGGAAGGCTTATCTCTCTGAGTTGAATGCAGACATCATAAAGAGGTTTCTGAGAATGCTTCTGCCTGGTTTATATGTGAAGATATTTCCTTTTCCACCATAGGCCTCAAAGCGCTCCAAATGAACACTTGCAGATTCTACAAAAAGAGTGTTTCATAACTGCTCTAGCAAAGGAAAGGTTCAACTCTGTGAGTTGAACACACACATCACAAAGCAGTTTCTGAGAATGCTTCTGTCCAGTTTTTATTGGAAGATATTCCCGCTTCTAACAAAGGCCTGAAAGAGCTCCAAATATCCACTTGTAGATGCTGCAAAAAGACTCTTTCCAAACTGCTCCATGAAAAGGAAGGTTCAACTCTATGAGTTGAATGCACACATCATAAAAAGTTTCAAAGAATGCTTCTGTCTAGGTTTTATGTGAAGATATTTCCTTTTCCACCATAGGCCTCAAAGCGCTCCAAATGAACACTTGCAGATTCTACAAAAAGAGTGTTTCAAAACTGCTCTTTCAAAAGAAGTGTTCAACTCTGTGAGTTGGATTCATACTTCACAAAGCAGTTTCACAGAACGCTTCTGTTTAGTTTTTATGGGAAGATATTCCCGTTTCCAACGAAGGCCTGAAAGGGCTCCAAATAACCACTTGCAGATTCTGCAGAAACACAGTTTCAAAACTGCTCTATCAAAAGGAAGGCTTATCTCTCCGAGCTGAATGCACACATCATAAAGAGGTTTCTGAGAATGCTTCTCCCTGGTTTATAAGTGAAGATATTTCCTTTTCCACTATAGGCCTCAAAGCGCTCCAAATGAACACTTGCAGATTCTACAAAAAGAGTGTTTCAAAACTGCTCTTTCAAAAGAAGTGTTCAACTCTGTGAGTTGGATTCATACTACACAAAGCAGTTTCACAGAACGCTTCTCTTTAGTATTTATGGGAAGATATTCCCGTTTCCAACGAAGGCCTGAAAGGACTCCAAATATCCACTTGCAGATTCTGCAGAAACACAGTTTCAAAACTGCTCTATCAAAAGGAAGGCTTATCTCTCCTAGTTGAATGCACACATCATAAAGAGGTTTCTGAGAATGCTTCTGCCTGGTTTATAAGTGAAGATATTTCCTTTTCCACCATAGGCCTCAAAGCGCTCCAAATGAACACTTGCAGATTCTACAAAAAGAGTGTTTCAAAACAGCTCTTTCAAAGGAAGTGTTCAACTCTGTGAGTTGGATTCATACTACACAAAGCAGTTTCACAGAACGCTTCTGTTTAGTTTTTATGGGAAGATATTCCCGTTTCCAACGAAGGCCTGAAAGGGCTCCAAATATCCACTTGCAAATTCTGCAAAAATAGAGTTTCAAAACTGCTCTGTCAAAAGGAAGGCTTATCTCTCTGAGTTGAATGCAGACATCATAAAGAGGTTTCTGAGAATGCTTCTGCCTGGTTTATATGTGAAGATATTTCCTTTTCCACCATAGGCCTCAAGGCGCTCCAAATGAACACTTGCAGATTCTACAAAAAGAGTGTTTCATAACTGCTCTAGCAAAGGAAAGGTTCAACTCTGTGAGTTGAACACACACATCACAAAGCAGTTTCTGAGAATGCTTCTGTCCAGTTTTTATTGGAAGATATTCCCGCTTCTAACAAAGGCCTGAAAGAGCTCCAAATATCCACTTGTAGATGCTGCAAAAAGACTCTTTCCAAACTGCTCCATGAAAAGGAAGGTTCAACTCTGTGAGTTGAATGCACACATCATAAAGAAGTTTCAAAGAATGCTTCTGTCTAGGTTTTATGTGAAGATATTTCCTTTTCCACCATAGGCCTCAAAGCGCTCCAAATGAACACTTGCAGATTCTACAAAAAGAGTGTTTCAAAACTGCTCTTTCAAAGGAAGTGTTCAACTCTGTGAGTTGGATTCATACTACACAAAGCAGTTTCACAGAACGCTTCTCTTTAGTTTTTATGGGAAGATATTCCCGTTTCCAACGAAGGCCTGAAAGGGCTCCAAATAACCACTTGCAGATTCTGCAGAAACACAGTTTCAAAACTGCTCTATCAAAAGGAAGGCTTATCTCTCCGAGCTGAATGCACACATCATAAAGAGGTTTCTGAGAATGCTTCTGCCTGGTTTATAAGTGAAGATATTTCCTTTTCCACCATAGGCCTCAAAGCGCTCCAAATGAACACTTGCAGATTCTACAAAAAGAGTGTTTCAAAACAGCTCTTTCAAAGGAAGTGTTCAACTCTGTGAGTTGGATTCATACTACACAAAGCAGTTTCACAGAACGCTTCTGTTTAGTTTTTATGGGAAGATATTCCCGTTTCCAACGAAGGCCTGAAAGGGCTCCAAATATCCACTTGCAAATTCTGCAAAAATAGAGTTTCAAAACTGCTCTGTCAAAAGGAAGGCTTATCTCTCTGAGTTGAATGCAGACATCATAAAGAGGTTTCTGAGAATGCTTCTGCCTGGTTTATATGTGAAGATATTTCCTTTTCCACCATAGGCCTCAAAGCGCTCCAAATGAACACTTGCAGATTCTACAAAAAGAGTGTTTCATAACTGCTCTAGCAAAGGAAAGGTTCAACTCTGTGAGTTGAACACACACATCACAAAGCAGTTTCTGAGAATGCTTCTGTCCAGTTTTTATTGGAAGATATTCCCGCTTCTAACAAAGGCCTGAAAGAGCTCCAAATATCCACTTGTAGATGCTGCAAAAAGACTCTTTCCAAACTGCTCCATGAAAAGGAAGGTTCAACTCTATGAGTTGAATGCACACATCATAAAAAGTTTCAAAGAATGCTTCTGTCTAGGTTTTATGTGAAGATATTTCCTTTTCCACCATAGGCCTCAAAGCGCTCCAAATGAACACTTGCAGATTCTACAAAAAGAGTGTTTCAAAACTGCTCTTTCAAAAGAAGTGTTCAACTCTGTGAGTTGGATTCATACTTCACAAAGCAGTTTCACAGAACGCTTCTGTTTAGTTTTTATGGGAAGATATTCCCGTTTCCAACGAAGGCCTGAAAGGGCTCCAAATAACCACTTGCAGATTCTGCAGAAACACAGTTTCAAAACTGCTCTATCAAAAGGAAGGCTTATCTCTCCGAGCTGAATGCACACATCATAAAGAGGTTTCTGAGAATGCTTCTCCCTGGTTTATAAGTGAAGATATTTCCTTTTCCACTATAGGCCTCAAAGCGCTCCAAATGAACACTTGCAGATTCTACAAAAAGAGTGTTTCAAAACTGCTCTTTCAAAAGAAGTGTTCAACTCTGTGAGTTGGATTCATACTACACAAAGCAGTTTCACAGAACGCTTCTCTTTAGTATTTATGGGAAGATATTCCCGTTTCCAACGAAGGCCTGAAAGGACTCCAAATATCCACTTGCAGATTCTGCAGAAACACAGTTTCAAAACTGCTCTATCAAAAGGAAGGCTTATCTCTCCTAGTTGAATGCACACATCATAAAGAGGTTTCTGAGAATGCTTCTGCCTGGTTTATAAGTGAAGATATTTCCTTTTCCACCATAGGCCTCAAAGCGCTCCAAATGAACACTTGCAGATTCTACAAAAAGAGTGTTTCAAAACAGCTCTTTCAAAGGAAGTGTTCAACTCTGTGAGTTGGATTCATACTACACAAAGCAGTTTCACAGAACGCTTCTGTTTAGTTTTTATGGGAAGATATTCCCGTTTCCAACGAAGGCCTGAAAGGGCTCCAAATATCCACTTGCAAATTCTGCAAAAATAGAGTTTCAAAACTGCTCTGTCAAAAGGAAGGCTTATCTCTCTGAGTTGAATGCAGACATCATAAAGAGGTTTCTGAGAATGCTTCTGCCTGGTTTATATGTGAAGATATTTCCTTTTCCACCATAGGCCTCAAGGCGCTCCAAATGAACACTTGCAGATTCTACAAAAAGAGTGTTTCATAACTGCTCTAGCAAAGGAAAGGTTCAACTCTGTGAGTTGAACACACACATCACAAAGCAGTTTCTGAGAATGCTTCTGTCCAGTTTTTATTGGAAGATATTCCCGCTTCTAACAAAGGCCTGAAAGAGCTCCAAATATCCACTTGTAGATGCTGCAAAAAGACTCTTTCCAAACTGCTCCATGAAAAGGAAGGTTCAACTCTGTGAGTTGAATGCACACATCATAAAGAAGTTTCAAAGAATGCTTCTGTCTAGGTTTTATGTGAAGATATTTCCTTTTCCACCATAGGCCTCAAAGCGCTCCAAATGAACACTTGCAGATTCTACAAAAAGAGTGTTTCAAAACTGCTCTTTCAAAGGAAGTGTTCAACTCTGTGAGTTGGATTCATACTACACAAAGCAGTTTCACAGAACGCTTCTCTTTAGTTTTTATGGGAAGATATTCCCGTTTCCAACGAAGGCCTGAAAGGGCTCCAAATAACCACTTGCAGATTCTGCAGAAACACAGTTTCAAAACTGCTCTATCAAAAGGAAGGCTTATCTCTCCGAGCTGAATGCACACATCATAAAGAGGTTTCTGAGAATGCTTCTGCCTGGTTTATAAGTGAAGATATTTCCTTTTCCACCATAGGCCTCAAAGCGCTCCAAATGAACACTTGCAGATTCTACAAAAAGAGTGTTTCAAAACAGCTCTTTCAAAGGAAGTGTTCAACTCTGTGAGTTGGATTCATACTACACAAAGCAGTTTCACAGAACGCTTCTGTTTAGTTTTTATGGGAAGATATTCCCGTTTCCAACGAAGGCCTGAAAGGGCTCCAAATATCCACTTGCAAATTCTGCAAAAATAGAGTTTCAAAACTGCTCTATCAAAAGGAAGGCTTATCTCTCTGAGTTGAATGCAGACATCATAAAGAGGTTTCTGAGAATGCTTCTGCCTGGTTTATATGTGAAGATATTTCCTTTTCCACCATAGGCCTCAAAGCGCTCCAAATGAACACTTGCAGATTCTACAAAAGGAGTGTTTCATAACTGCTCTAGCAAAGGAAAGGTTCAACTCTGTGAGTTGAACACACACATCACAAAGCAGTTTCTGAGAATGCTTCTGTCCAATTTTTATTGGAAGATATTCCCGCTTCTAACAAAGGCCTGAAAGAGCTCCAAATATCCACTTGCAGATGCTGCAAAAAGACTCTTTCCAAACTGCTCCATGAAAAGGAAGGTTCAACTCTGTGAGATGAATGCACACATCATAAAGAAGTTTCAAAGAATGCTTCTGTCTAGGTTTTATGTGAAGATATTTCCTTTTCCACCATAGGCCTCAAAGCGCTCCAAATGAACACTTGCAGATTCTACAAAAAGAGTGTTTCAAAACTGCTCTTTCAAAAGAAGTGTTCAACTCTGTGAGTTGGATTCATACTTCACAAAGCAGTTTCACAGAACGCTTCTGTTTAGTATTTATGGGAAGATATTCCCGTTTCCAACGAAGGCCTGAAAGGACTCCAAATATCCACTTGCAGATTCTGCAAAAACACAGTTTCAAAACTGCTCTATCAAAAGGAAGGCTTATCTCTCCGAGCTGAATGCACACATCATAAAGAGGTTTCTGAGAATGCTTCTCCCTGGTTTATAAGTGAAGATATTTCCTTTTCCACTATAGGCCTCAAAGCGCTCCAAATGAACACTTGCAGATTCTACAAAAAGAGTGTTTCAAAACAGCTCTTTCAAAGGAAGTGTTCAACTCTGTGAGTTGGATTCATACTACACAAAGCAGTTTCACAGAACGCTTCTCTTTAGTTTTTATGGGAAGATATTCCCGTTTCCAACGAAGGCCTGAAAGGACTCCAAATATCGACTTGCAGATTCTGCAGAAACACAGTTTCAAAACTGCTCTATCAAAAGGAAGGCTTATCTCTCCGAGTTGAATGCACACATCATAAAGAGGTTTCTGAGAATGCTTCTGCCTGGTTTATAAGTGAAGATATTTCCTTTTCCACCATAGGCCTCAAAGCGCTCCAAATGAACACTTGCAGATTCTACAAAAAGAGTGTTTCAAAACAGCTCTTTCAAAGGAAATGTTCAACTCTGTGAGTTGGATTCATACTACACAAAGCAGTTTCACAGAACGCTTCTGTTAAGTTTTTATGGGAAGATATTCCCGTTTCCAACGAAGGCCTGAAAGGGCTCCAAATATCCACTTGCAAATTCTGCAAAAATAGAGTTTCAAAACTGCTCTGTCAAAAGGAAGGCTTATCTCTCTGAGTTGAATGCAGACATCATAAAGAGGTTTCTGAGAATGCTTCTGCCTGGTTTATATGTGAAGATATTTCCTTTTCCACCATAGGCCTCAAGGCGCTCCAAATGAACACTTGCAGATTCTACAAAAAGAGTGTTTCATAACTGCTCTAGCAAAGGAAAGGTTCAACTCTGTGAGTTGAACACACACATCACAAAGCAGTTTCTGAGAATGCTTCTGTCCAGTTTTTATTGGAAGATATTCCCGCTTCTAACAAAGGCCTGAAAGAGCTCCAAATATCCACTTGTAGATGCTGCAAAAAGACTCTTTCCAAACTGCTCCATGAAAAGGAAGGTTCAACTCTGTGAGTTGAATGCACACATCATAAAGAAGTTTCAAAGAATGCTTCTGTCTAGGTTTTATGTGAAGATATTTCCTTTTCCACCATAGGCCTCAAAGCGCTCCAAATGAACACTTGCAGATTCTACAAAAAGAGTGTTTCAAAACTGCTCTTTCAAAGGAAGTGTTCAACTCTGTGAGTTGGATTCATACTACACAAAGCAGTTTCACAGAACGCTTCTCTTTAGTTTTTATGGGAAGATATTCCTGTTTCCAACGAAGGCCTGAAAGGGCTCCAAATATCCACTTGCAGATTCTGCAAAAATAGAGTTTCAAAACTGCTCTGTTAAAAGGAAGGCTTATCTCTCTGAGTTGAATGCAGACATCATAAAGAGGTTTCTGAGAATGCTTCTGCCTGGTTTATATGTGAAGATATTTCCTTTTCCACCATAGGCCTCAAAGCGCTCCAAATGAACACTTGCAGATTCTACAAAAAGAGTGTTTCAAAACAGCTCTTTCAAAGGAAGTGTTCAACTCTGTGAGTTGGATTCATACTACACAAAGCAGTTTCACAGAACGCTTCTGTTTAGTTTTTATGGGAAGATATTCCCGTTTCCAACGTAGGCCTGAAAGGGCTCCAAATATCCACTTGCAAATTCTGCAAAAATAGAGTTTCAAAACTGCTCTGTCAAAAGGAAGGCTTAACTCTCTGAGTTGAATGCAGACATCATAAAGAGGTTTCTGAGAATGCTTCTGCCTGGTTTATATGTGAAGATATTTCCTTTTCCACCATAGGCCTCAAAGCGCTCCAAATGAACACTTGCAGATTCTACAAAAAGAGTGTTTCATAACTGCTCTAGCAAAGGAAAGGTTCAACTCTGTGAGTTGAACACACACATCACAAAGCAGTTTCTGAGAATGCTTCTGTCCAGTTTTTATTGGAAGATATTCCCGCTTCTAACAAAGGCCTGAAAGAGCTCCAAATATCCACTTGCAGATGCTGCAAAAAGACTCTTTCCAAACTGCTCCATGAGAAGGAAGGTTCAACTCTGTGAGTTGAATGCACACATCATAAAGAAGTTTCAAAGAATGCTTCTGTCTAGGTTTTATGTGAAGATATTTCCTTTTCCACCATAGGCCTCAAAGCGCTCCAAATGAACACTTGCAGATTCTACAAAAAGAGTGTTTCAAAACTGCTCTTTCAAAAGAAGTGTTCAACTCTGTGAGTTGGATTCATACTTCACAAAGCAGTTTCACAGAACGCTTCTGTTTAGTTTTTATGGGAAGATATTCCCGTTTCCAACGAAGGCCTGAAAGGGCTCCAAATAACCACTTGCAGATTCTGCAGAAACACAGTTTCAAAACTGCTCTATCAAAAGGAAGGCTTATCTCTCCGAGCTGAATGCACACATCATAAAGAGGTTTCTGAGAATGCTTCTCCCTGGTTTATAAGTGAAGATATTTCCTTTTCCACTATAGGCCTCAAAGCGCTCCAAATGAACACTTGCAGACTCTACAAAAAGAGTGTTTCAAAACAGCTCTTTCAAAGGAAGTGTTCAACTCTGTGAGTTGGATTCATACTACACAAAGCAGTTTCACAGAACGCTTCTGTTTAGTTTTTATGGGAAGATATTCCCGTTTCCAACGAAGGCCTGAAAGGGCTCCAAATATCCACTTGCAAATTCTGCAAAAATAGAGTTTCAAAACTGCTCTGTCAAAAGGAAGGCTTATCTCTCTGAGTTGAATGCAGACATCATAAAGAGGTTTCTGAGAATGCTTCTGCCTGGTTTATATGTGAAGATATTTCCTTTTCCACCATAGGCCTCAAGGCGCTCCAAATGAACACTTGCAGATTCTACAAAAAGAGTGTTTCATAACTGCTCTAGCAAAGGAAAGGTTCAACTCTGTGAGTTGAACACACACATCACAAAGCAGTTTCTGAGAATGCTTCTGTCCAGTTTTTATTGGAAGATATTCCCGCTTCTAACAAAGGCCTGAAAGAGCTCCAAATATCCACTTGTAGATGCTGCAAAAAGACTCTTTCCAAACTGCTCCATGAAAAGGAAGGTTCAACTCTGTGAGTTGAATGCACACATCATAAAGAAGTTTCAAAGAATGCTTCTGTCTAGGTTTTATGTGAAGATATTTCCTTTTCCACCATAGGCCTCAAAGCGCTCCAAATGAACACTTGCAGATTCTACAAAAAGAGTGTTTCAAAACTGCTCTTTCAAAGGAAGTGTTCAACTCTGTGAGTTGGATTCATACTACACAAAGCAGTTTCACAGAACGCTTCTCTTTAGTTTTTATGGGAAGATATTCCTGTTTCCAACGAAGGCCTGAAAGGGCTCCAAATATCCACTTGCAGATTCTGCAAAAATAGAGTTTCAAAACTGCTCTGTTAAAAGGAAGGCTTATCTCTCTGAGTTGAATGCAGACATCATAAAGAGGTTTCTGAGAATGCTTCTGCCTGGTTTATATGTGAAGATATTTCCTTTTCCACCATAGGCCTCAAAGCGCTCCAAATGAACACTTGCAGATTCTACAAAAGGAGTGTTTCATAACTGCTCTAGCAAAGGAAAGGTTCAACTCTGTGAGTTGAACACACACATCACAAAGCAGTTTCTGAGAATGCTTCTGTCCAGTTTTTATTGGAAGATATTCCCGCTTCTAACAAAGGCCTGAAAGAGCTCCAAATATCCACTTGCAGATGCTGCAAAAAGACTCTTTCCAAACTGCTCCATGAAAAGGAAGGTTCAACTCTGTGAGTTGAATGCACACATCATAAAGAAGTTTCAAAGAATGCTTCTGTCTAGGTTTTATGTGAAGATATTTCCTTTTCCACCATAGGCCTCAAAGCGCTCCAAATGAACACTTGCAGATTCTACAAAAAGAGTGTTTCAAAACTGCTCTTTCAAAAGAAGTGTTCAACTCTGTGAGTTGGATTCATACTTCACAAAGCAGTTTCACAGAACGCTTCTGTTTAGTATTTATGGGAAGATATTCCCGTTTCCAACGAAGGCCTGAAAGGACTCCAAATATCCACTTGCAGATTCTGCAAAAACACAGTTTCAAAACTGCTCTATCAAAAGGAAGGCTTATCTCTCCGAGTTGAATGCACACATCATAAAGAGGTTTCTGAGAATGCTTCTGCCTGGTTTATAAGTGAAGATATTTCCTTTTCCACCATAGGCCTCAAAGCGCTCCAAATGAACACTTGCAGATTCTACAAAAAGAGTGTTTCAAAACAGCTCTTTCAAAGGAAGTGTTCAACTCTGTGAGTTGGATTCATACTACACAAAGCAGTTTCACAGAACGCTTCTGTTTAGTTTTTATGGGAAGATATTCCCGTTTCCAACGAAGGCCTGAAAGGGCTCCAAATATCCACTTGCAAATTCTGCAAAAATAGAGTTTCAAAACTGCTCTGTCAAAAGGAAGGCTTATCTCTCTGAATTGAATGCAGACATCATAAAGAGGTTTCTGAGAATGCTTCTGCCTGGTTTATATGTGAAGATATTTCCTTTTCCACCATAGGCCTCAAAGCGCTCCAAATGAACACTTGCAGATTCTACAAAAGGAGTGTTTCATAACTGCTCTAGCAAAGGAAAGGTTCAACTCTGTGAGTTGAACACACACATCACAAAGCAGTTTCTGAGAATGCTTCTGTCCAGTTTTTATTGGAAGATATTCCCGCTTCTAACAAAGGCCTGAAAGAGCTCCAAATATCCACTTGCAGATGCTGCAAAAAGACTCTTTCCAAACTGCTCCATGAAAAGGAAGGTTCAACTCTGTGAGTTGAATGCACACATCATAAAGAAGTTTCAAAGAATGCTTCTGTCTAGGTTTTATGTGAAGATATTTCCTTTTCCACCATAGGCCTCAAAGCGCTCCAAATGAACACTTGCAGATTCTACAAAAAGAGTGTTTCAAAACTGCTCTTTCAAAAGAAGTGTTCAACTCTGTGAGTTGGATTCATACTTCACAAAGCAGTTTCACAGAACGCTTCTGTTTAGCTTTTATGGGAAGATATTCCCGTTTCCAACGAAGGCCTGAAAGGGCTCCAAATAACCACTTGCAGATTCTGCAGAAACACAGTTTCAAAACTGCTCTATCAAAAGGAAGGCTTATCTCTCCGAGCTGAATGCACACATCATAAAGAGGTTTCTGAGAATGCTTCTCCCTGGTTTATAAGTGAAGATATTTCCTTTTCCACTATAGGCCTCAAAGCGCTCCAAATGAACACTTGCAGATTCTACAAAAAGAGTGTTTCAAAACAGCTCTTTCAAAGGAAGTGTTCAACTCTGTGAGTTGGATTCATACTACACAAAGCAGTTTCACAGAACGCTTCTCTTTAGTTTTTATGGGAAGATATTCCCGTTTCCAACGAAGGCCTGAAAGGGCTCCAAATATCCACTTGCAGATTCTGCAAAAATAGAGTTTCAAAACTGCTCTGTTAAAAGGAAGGCTTATCTCTCTGAGTTGAATGCAGACATCATAAAGAGGTTTCTGAGAATGCTTCTGCCTGGTTTATATGTGAAGATATTTCCTTTTCCACCATAGGCCTCAAAGCGCTCCAAATGAACACTTGCAGATTCTACAAAAGGAGTGTTTCATAACTACTCTAGCAAAGGAAAGGTTCAACTCTGTGAGTTGAACACACACATCACAAAGCAGTTTCTGAGAATGCTTCTGTCCAGTTTTTATTGGAAGATATTCCCGCTTCTAACAAAGGCCTGAAAGAGCTCCAAATATCCACTTGCAGATGCTGCAAAAAGACTCTTTCCAAACTGCTCCATGAAAAGGAAGGTTCAACTCTGTGAGTTGAATGCACACATCATAAAGAAGTTTCAAAGAATGCTTCTGTCTAGGTTTTATGTGAAGATATTTCCTTTTCCACCATAGGCCTCAAAGCGCTCCAAATGAACACTTGCAGATTCTACAAAAAGAGTGTTTCAAAACTGCTCTTTCAAAAGAAGTGTTCAACTCTGTGAGTTGGATTCATACTTCACAAAGCAGTTTCACAGAACGCTTCTGTTTAGTATTTATGGGAAGATATTCCCGTTTCCAACGAAGGCCTGAAAGGACTCCAAATATCCACTTGCAGATTCTGCAAAAACACAGTTTCAAAACTGCTCTATCAAAAGGAAGGCTTATCTCTCCGAGTTGAATGCACACATCATAAAGAGGTTTCTGAGAATGCTTCTGCCTGGTTTATAAGTGAAGATATTTCCTTTTCCACCATAGGCCTCAAAGCGCTCCAAATGAACACTTGCAGATTCTACAAAAAGAGTGTTTCAAAACAGCTCTTTCAAAGGAAGTGTTCAACTCTGTGAGTTGGATTCATACTACACAAAGCAGTTTCACAGAACGCTTCTGTTTAGTTTTTATGGGAAGATATTCCCGTTTCCAACGAAGGCCTGAAAGGACTCCAAATATCCACTTGCAGATTCTGCAGAAACACAGTTTCAAAACTGCTCTATCAAAAGGAAGGCTTATCTCTCCGAGTTGAATGCACACATCATAAAGAGGTTTCTGAGAATGCTTCTGCCTGGTTTATAAGTGAAGATATTTCCTTTTCCACCATAGGCCTCAAAGCGCTCCAAATGAACACTTGCAGATTCTACAAAAAGAGTGTTTCAAAACAGCTCTTTCAAAGGAAGTGTTCAACTCTGTGAGTTGGATTCATACTACACAAAGCAGTTTCACAGAACGCTTCTGTTTAGTTTTTATGGGAAGATATTCCCGTTTCCAACGAAGGCCTGAAAGGGCTCCAAATATCCACTTGCAAATTCTGCAAAAATAGAGTTTCAAAACTGCTCTGTCAAAAGGAAGGCTTATCTCTCTGAGTTGAATGCAGACATCATAAAGAGGTTTCTGAGAATGCTTCTGCCTGGTTTATATGTGAAGATATTTCTTTTTCCACCATAGGCCTCAAAGCGCTCCAAATGAACACTTGCAGATTCTACAAAAAGAGTGTTTCATAACTGCTCTAGCAAAGGAAAGGTTCAACTCTGTGAGTTGAACACACACATCACAAAGCAGTTTCTGAGAATGCTTCTGTCCAGTTTTTATTGGAAGATATTCCCGCTTCTAACAAAGGCCTGAAAGAGCTCCAAATATCCACTTGTAGATGCTGCAAAAAGACTCTTTCCAAACTGCTCCATGAAAAGGAAGGTTCAACTCTGTGAGTTGAATGCACACATCATAAAAAGTATCAAAAAATGCTTCTGTCTAGGTTTTATGTGAAGATATTTCCTTTTCCACCATAGGCCTCAAAGCGCTCCAAATGAACACTTGCAGATTCTACAAAAAGAGTGTTTCAAAACTGCTCTTTCAAAAGAAGTGTTCAACTCTGTGAGTTGGATTCATACTTCACAAAGCAGTTTCACAGAACGCTTCTGTTTAGTTTTTATGGGAAGATATTCCCGTTTCCAACGAAGGCCTGAAAGGGCTCCAAATAACCACTTGCAGATTCTGCAGAAACACAGTTTCAAAACTGCTCTATCAAAAGGAAGGCTTATCTCTCCGAGCTGAATGCACACATCATAAAGAGGTTTCTGAGAATGCTTCTCCCTGGTTTATAAGTGAAGATATTTCCTTTTCCACTATAGGCCTCAAAGCGCTCCAAATGAACACTTGCAGATTCTACAAAAAGAGTGTTTCAAAACTGCTCTTTCAAAAGAAGTGTTCAACTCTGTGAGTTGGATTCATACTACACAAAGCAGTTTCACAGAACGCTTCTGTTTAGTTTTTATGGGAAGATATTCCCGTTTCCAACGAAGGCCTGAAAGGGCTCCAAATATCCACTTGCAAATTCTGCAAAAATAGAGTTTCAAAACTGCTCTGTCAAAAGGAAGGCTTATCTCTCTGAGTTGAATGCAGACATCATAAAGAGGTTTCTGAGAATGCTTCTGCCTGGTTTATATGTGAAGATATTTCCTTTTCCACCATAGGCCTCAAAGCGCTCCAAATGAACACTTGCAGATTCTACAAAAAGAGTGTTTCATAACTGCTCTAGCAAAGGAAAGGTTCAACTCTGTGAGTTGAACACACACATCACAAAGCAGTTTCTGAGAATGCTTCTGTCCAGTTTTTATTGGAAGATATTCCCGCTTCTAACAAAGGCCTGAAAGAGCTCCAAATATCCACTTGTAGATGCTGCAAAAAGACTCTTTCCAAACTGCTCCATGAAAAGGAAGGTTCAACTCTGTGAGTTGAATGCACACATCATAAAGAAGTTTCAAAGAATGCTTCTGTCTAGGTTTTATGTGAAGATATTTCCTTTTCCACCATAGGCCTCAAAGCGCTCCAAATGAACACTTGCAGATTCTACAAAAAGAGTGTTTCAAAACTGCTCTTTCAAAAGAAGTGTTCAACTCTGTGAGTTGGATTCATACTTCACAAAGCAGTTTCACAGAACGCTTCTGTTTAGTTTTTATGGGAAGATATTCCCGTTTCCAACGAAGGCCTGAAAGGGCTCCAAATAACCACTTGCAGATTCTGCAGAAACACAGTTTCAAAACTGCTCTATCAAAAGGAAGGCTTACCTCTCCGAGCTGAATGCACACATCATAAAGAGGTTTCTGAGAATGCTTCTGCCTGGTTTATAAGTGAAGATAATTCCTTTTCCACCATAGGCCTCAAAGCGCTCCAAATGAACACTTGCAGATTCTACAAAAAGAGTGTTTCAAAACAGCTCTTTCAAAGGAAGTGTTCAACTCTGTGAGTTGGATTCATACTACACAAAGCAGTTTCACAGAACGCTTCTGTTTAGTTTTTATGGGAAGATATTCCCGTTTCCAACGAAGGCCTGAAAGGGCTCCAAATATCCACTTGCAAATTCTGCAAAAATAGAGTTTCAAAACTGCTCTGTCAAAAGGAAGGCTTATCTCTCTGAGTTGAATGCAGACATCATAAAGAGGTTTCTGAGAATGCTTCTGCCTGGTTTATATGTGAAGATATTTCTTTTTCCACCATAGGCCTCAAAGCGCTCCAAATGAACACTTGCAGATTCTACAAAAAGAGTGTTTCATAACTGCTCTAGCAAAGGAAAGGTTCAACTCTGTGAGTTGAACACACACATCACAAAGCAGTTTCTGAGAATGCTTCTGTCCAGTTTTTATTGGAAGATATTCCCGCTTCTAACAAAGGCCTGAAAGAGCTCCAAATATCCACTTGTAGATGCTGCAAAAAGACTCTTTCCAAACTGCTCCATGAAAAGGAAGGTTCAACTCTGTGAGTTGAATGCACACATCATAAAAAGTATCAAAAAATGCTTCTGTCTAGGTTTTATGTGAAGATATTTCCTTTTCCACCATAGGCCTCAAAGCGCTCCAAATGAACACTTGCAGATTCTACAAAAAGAGTGTTTCAAAACTGCTCTTTCAAAAGAAGTGTTCAACTCTGTGAGTTGGATTCATACTTCACAAAGCAGTTTCACAGAACGCTTCTGTTTAGTTTTTATGGGAAGATATTCCCGTTTCCAACGAAGGCCTGAAAGGGCTCCAAATAACCACTTGCAGATTCTGCAGAAACACAGTTTCAAAACTGCTCTATCAAAAGGAAGGCTTATCTCTCCGAGCTGAATGCACACATCATAAAGAGGTTTCTGAGAATGCTTCTCCCTGGTTTATAAGTGAAGATATTTCCTTTTCCACTATAGGCCTCAAAGCGCTCCAAATGAACACTTGCAGATTCTACAAAAAGAGTGTTTCAAAACTGCTCTTTCAAAAGAAGTGTTCAACTCTGTGAGTTGGATTCATACTACACAAAGCAGTTTCACAGAACGCTTCTGTTTAGTTTTTATGGGAAGATATTCCCGTTTCCAACGAAGGCCTGAAAGGGCTCCAAATATCCACTTGCAAATTCTGCAAAAATAGAGTTTCAAAACTGCTCTGTCAAAAGGAAGGCTTATCTCTCTGAGTTGAATGCAGACATCATAAAGAGGTTTCTGAGAATGCTTCTGCCTGGTTTATATGTGAAGATATTTCCTTTTCCACCATAGGCCTCAAAGCGCTCCAAATGAACACTTGCAGATTCTACAAAAAGAGTGTTTCATAACTGCTCTAGCAAAGGAAAGGTTCAACTCTGTGAGTTGAACACACACATCACAAAGCAGTTTCTGAGAATGCTTCTGTCCAGTTTTTATTGGAAGATATTCCCGCTTCTAACAAAGGCCTGAAAGAGCTCCAAATATCCACTTGTAGATGCTGCAAAAAGACTCTTTCCAAACTGCTCCATGAAAAGGAAGGTTCAACTCTGTGAGTTGAATGCACACATCATAAAGAAGTTTCAAAGAATGCTTCTGTCTAGGTTTTATGTGAAGATATTTCCTTTTCCACCATAGGCCTCAAAGCGCTCCAAATGAACACTTGCAGATTCTACAAAAAGAGTGTTTCAAAACTGCTCTTTCAAAAGAAGTGTTCAACTCTGTGAGTTGGATTCATACTTCACAAAGCAGTTTCACAGAACGCTTCTGTTTAGTTTTTATGGGAAGATATTCCCGTTTCCAACGAAGGCCTGAAAGGGCTCCAAATAACCACTTGCAGATTCTGCAGAAACACAGTTTCAAAACTGCTCTATCAAAAGGAAGGCTTACCTCTCCGAGCTGAATGCACACATCATAAAGAGGTTTCTGAGAATGCTTCTGCCTGGTTTATAAGTGAAGATATTTCCTTTTCCACCATAGGCCTCAAAGCGCTCCAAATGAACACTTGCAGATTCTACAAAAAGAGTGTTTCAAAACAGCTCTTTCAAAGGAAGTGTTCAACTCTGTGAGTTGGATTCATACTACACAAAGCAGTTTCACAGAACGCTTCTCTTTAGTTTTTATGGGAAGATATTCCCGTTTCCAACGAAGGCCTGAAAGGGCTCCAAATATCCACTTGCAGATTCTGCAAAAATAGAGTTTCAAAACTGCTCTGTTAAAAGGAAGGCTTATCTCTCTGAGTTGAATGCAGACATCATAAAGAGGTTTCTGAGAATGCTTCTGCCTGGTTTATATGTGGAGATATTTCCTTTTCCACCATAGGCCTCAAAGCGCTCCAAATGAACACTTGCAGATTCTACAAAAGGAGTGTTTCATAACTGCTCTAGCAAAGGAAAGGTTCAACTCTGTGAGTTGAACACACACATCACAAAGCAGTTTCTGAGAATGCTTCTGTCCAGTTTTTATTGGAAGATATTCCCGCTTCTAACAAAGGCCTGAAAGAGCTCCAAATATCCACTTGCAGTTGCTGCAAAAAGACTCTTTCCAAACTGCTCCATGAAAAGGAAGGTTCAACTCTGTGAGTTGAATGCACACATCATAAAGAAGTTTCAAAGAATGCTTCTGTCTAGGTTTTATGTGAAGATATTTCCTTTTCCACCATAGGCCTCAAAGCGCTCCAAATGAACACTTGCAGATTCTACAAAAAGAGTGTTTCAAAACTGCTCTTTCAAAAGAAGTGTTCAACTCTGTGAGTTGGATTCATACTTCACAAAGCAGTTTCACAGAACGCTTCTGTTTAGTATTTATGGGAAGATATTCCCGTTTCCAACGAAGGCCTGAAAGGACTCCAAATATCCACTTGCAGATTCTGCAAAAACACAGTTTCAAAACTGCTCTATCAAAAGGAAGGCTTATCTCTCCGAGTTGAATGCACACATCATAAAGAGGTTTCTGAGAATGCTTCTGCCTGGTTTATAAGTGAAGATATTTCCTTTTCCACTATAGGCCTCAAAGCGCTCCAAATGAACACTTGCAGATTCTACAAAAAGAGTGTTTCAAAACAGCTCTTTCAAAGGAAGTGTTCAACTCTGTGAGTTGGATTCATACTACACAAAGCAGTTTCACAGAACGCTTCTCTTTAGTTTTTATGGGAAGATATTCCCGTTTCCAACGAAGGCCTGAAAGGGCTCCAAATATCCACTTGCAGATTCTGCAAAAATAGAGTTTCAAAACTGCTCTGTCAAAAGGAAGGCTTATCTCTCTGAGTTGAATGCAGACATCATAAAGAGGTTTCTGAGAATGCTTCTGCCTGGTTTATATGTGAAGATATTTCCTTTTCCACCATAGGCCTCAAGGCGCTCCAAATGAACACTTGCAGATTCTACAAAAAGAGTGTTTCATAACTGCTCTAGCAAAGGAAAGGTTAAACTCTGTGAGTTGAACACACACATCACAAAGCAGTTTCTGAGAATGCTTCTGTCCAGTTTTTATTGGAAGATACTCCCGCTTCTAACAAAGGCCTGAAAGAGCTCCAAATATCCACTTGTAGATGCTGCAAAAAGACTCTTTCCAAACTGCTCCATGAAAAGGAAGGTTCAACTCTGTGAGTTGAATGCACACATCATAAAGAAGTTTCAAAGAATGCTTCTGTCTAGGTTTTATGTGAAGATATTTCCTTTTCCACCGTAGGCCTCAAAGCGCTCCAAATGAACACTTGCAGATTCTACAAAAAGAGTGTTTCAAAACTGCTCTTTCAAAAGAAGTGTTCAACTCTGTGAGTTGGATTCATACTTCACAAAGCAGTTTCACAGAACGCTTCTGTTTAGTTTTTATGGGAAGATATTCCCGTTTCCAACGAAGGCCTGAAAGGGCTCCAAATAACCACTTGCAGATTCTGCAGAAACACAGTTTCAAAACTGCTCTATCAAAAGGAAGGCTTATCTCTCCGAGCTGAATGCACACATCATAAAGAGGTTTCTGAGAATGCTTCTGCCTGGTTTATAAGTGAAGATATTTCCTTTTCCACCATAGGCCTCAAAGCGCTCCAAATGAACACTTGCAGATTCTACAAAAAGAGTGTTTCAAAACAGCTCTTTCAAAGGAAGTGTTCAACTCTGTGAGTTGGATTCATACTACACAAAGCAGTTTCAGAGAACGCTTCTGTTTAGTTTTTATGGGAAGATATTCCCGTTTCCAACGAAGGCCTGAAAGGGCTCCAAATATCCACTTGCAAATTCTGCAAAAATAGAGTTTCAAAACTGCTCTATCAAAAGGAAGGCTTATCTCTCTGAGTTGAATGCAGACATCATAAAGAGGTTTCTGAGAATGCTTCTGCCTGGTTTATATGTGAAGATATTTCCTTTTCCACCATAGGCCTCAAAGCGCTCCAAATGAACACTTGCAGATTCTACAAAAGGAGTGTTTCATAACTGCTCTAGCAAAGGAAAGGTTCAACTCTGTGAGTTGAACACACACATCACAAAGCAGTTTCTGAGAATGCTTCTGTCCAATTTTTATTGGAAGATATTCCCGCTTCTAACAAAGGCCTGAAAGAGCTCCAAATATCCACTTGCAGATGCTGCAAAAAGACTCTTTCCAAACTGCTCCATGAAAAGGAAGGTTCAACTCTGTGAGATGAATGCACACATCATAAAGAAGTTTCAAAGAATGCTTCTGTCTAGGTTTTATGTGAAGATATTTCCTTTTCCACCATAGGCCTCAAAGCGCTCCAAATGAACACTTGCAGATTCTACAAAAAGAGTGTTTCAAAACTGCTCTTTCAAAAGAAGTGTTCAACTCTGTGAGTTGGATTCATACTTCACAAAGCAGTTTCACAGAACGCTTCTGTTTAGTATTTATGGGAAGATATTCCCGTTTCCAACGAAGGCCTGAAAGGACTCCAAATATCCACTTGCAGATTCTGCAAAAACACAGTTTCAAAACTGCTCTATCAAAAGGAAGGCTTATCTCTCCGAGCTGAATGCACACATCATAAAGAGGTTTCTGAGAATGCTTCTCCCTGGTTTATAAGTGAAGATATTTCCTTTTCCACTATAGGCCTCAAAGCGCTCCAAATGAACACTTGCAGATTCTACAAAAAGAGTGTTTCAAAACAGCTCTTTCAAAGGAAGTGTTCAACTCTGTGAGTTGGATTCATACTACACAAAGCAGTTTCACAGAACGCTTCTCTTTAGTTTTTATGGGAAGATATTCCCGTTTCCAACGAAGGCCTGAAAGGGCTCCAAATATCCACTTGCAGATTCTGCAAAAATAGAGTTTCAAAACTGCTCTGTTAAAAGGAAGGCTTATCTCTCTGAGTTGAATGCAGACATCATAAAGAGGTTTCTGAGAATGCTTCTGCCTGGTTTATATGTGAAGATATTTCCTTTTCCACCATAGGCCTCAAAGCGCTCCAAATGAACACTTGCAGATTCTACAAAAGGAGTGTTTCATAACTACTCTAGCAAAGGAAAGGTTCAACTCTGTGAGTTGAACACACACATCACAAAGCAGTTTCTGAGAATGCTTCTGTCCAGTTTTTATTGGAAGATATTCCCGCTTCTAACAAAGGCCTGAAAGAGCTCCAAATATCCACTTGCAGATGCTGCAAAAAGACTCTTTCCAAACTGCTCCATGAAAAGGAAGGTTCAACTCTGTGAGTTGAATGCACACATCATAAAGAAGTTTCAAAGAATGCTTCTGTCTAGGTTTTATGTGAAGATATTTCCTTTTCCACCATAGGCCTCAAAGCGCTCCAAATGAACACTTGCAGATTCTACAAAAAGAGTGTTTCAAAACTGCTCTTTCAAAAGAAGTGTTCAACTCTGTGAGTTGGATTCATACTTCACAAAGCAGTTTCACAGAACGCTTCTGTTTAGTATTTATGGGAAGATATTCCCGTTTCCAACGAAGGCCTGAAAGGACTCCAAATATCCACTTGCAGATTCTGCAAAAACACAGTTTCAAAACTGCTCTATCAAAAGGAAGGCTTATCTCTCCGAGTTGAATGCACACATCATAAAGAGGTTTCTGAGAATGCTTCTGCCTGGTTTATAAGTGAAGATATTTCCTTTTCCACCATAGGCCTCAAAGCGCTCCAAATGAACACTTGCAGATTCTACAAAAAGAGTGTTTCAAAACAGCTCTTTCAAAGGAAGTGTTCAACTCTGTGAGTTGGATTCATACTACACAAAGCAGTTTCACAGAACGCTTCTGTTTAGTTTTTATGGGAAGATATTCCCGTTTCCAACGAAGGCCTGAAAGGGCTCCAAATATCCACTTGCAAATTCTGCAAAAATAGAGTTTCAAAACTGCTCTGTCAAAAGGAAGGCTTATCTCTCTGAGTTGAATGCAGACATCATAAAGAGGTTTCTGAGAATGCTTCTGCCTGGTTTATATGTGAAGATATTTCCTTTTCCACCATAGGCCTCAAAGCGCTCCAAATGAACACTTGCAGATTCTACAAAAAGAGTGTTTCATAACTGCTCTAGCAAAGGAAAGGTTCAACTCTGTGAGTTGAACACACACATCACAAAGCAGTTTCTGAGAATGCTTCTGTCCAGTTTTTATTGGAAGATATTCCCGCTTCTAACAAAGGCCTGAAAGAGCTCCAAATATCCACTTGTAGATGCTGCAAAAAGACTCTTTCCAAACTGCTCCATGAAAAGGAAGGTTCAACTCTGTGAGTTGAATGCACACATCATAAAAAGTTTCAAAGAATGCTTCTGTCTAGGTTTTATGTGAAGATATTTCCTTTTCCACCATAGGCCTCAAAGCGCTCCAAATGAACACTTGCAGATTCTACAAAAAGAGTGTTTCAAAACTGCTCTTTCAAAAGAAGTGTTCAACTCTGTGAGTTGGATTCATACTTCACAAAGCAGTTTCACAGAACGCTTCTGTTTAGTTTTTATGGGAAGATATTCCCGTTTCCAACGAAGGCCTGAAAGGGCTCCAAATAACCACTTGCAGATTCTGCAGAAACACAGTTTCAAAACTGCTCTATCAAAAGGAAGGCTTATCTCTCCGAGCTGAATGCACACATCATAAAGAGGTTTCTGAGAATGCTTCTCCCTGGTTTATAAGTGAAGATATTTCCTTTTCCACTATAGGCCTCAAAGCGCTCCAAATGAACACTTGCAGACTCTACAAAAAGAGTGTTTCAAAACAGCTCTTTCAAAGGAAGTGTTCAACTCTGTGAGTTGGATTCATACTACACAAAGCAGTTTCACAGAACGCTTCTGTTTAGTTTTTATGGGAAGATATTCCCGTTTCCAACGAAGGCCTGAAAGGGCTCCAAATATCCACTTGCAAATTCTGCAAAAATAGAGTTTCAAAACTGCTCTGTCAAAAGGAAGGCTTATCTCTCTGAGTTGAATGCAGACATCATAAAGAGGTTTCTGAGAATGCTTCTGCCTGGTTTATATGTGAAGATATTTCCTTTTCCACCATAGGCCTCAAGGCGCTCCAAATGAACACTTGCAGATTCTACAAAAAGAGTGTTTCATAACTGCTCTAGCAAAGGAAAGGTTCAACTCTGTGAGTTGAACACACACATCACAAAGCAGTTTCTGAGAATGCTTCTGTCCAGTTTTTATTGGAAGATATTCCCGCTTCTAACAAAGGCCTGAAAGAGCTCCAAATATCCACTTGTAGATGCTGCAAAAAGACTCTTTCCAAACTGCTCCATGAAAAGGAAGGTTCAACTCTGTGAGTTGAATGCACACATCATAAAGAAGTTTCAAAGAATGCTTCTGTCTAGGTTTTATGTGAAGATATTTCCTTTTCCACCATAGGCCTCAAAGCGCTCCAAATGAACACTTGCAGATTCTACAAAAAGAGTGTTTCAAAACTGCTCTTTCAAAGGAAGTGTTCAACTCTGTGAGTTGGATTCATACTACACAAAGCAGTTTCACAGAACGCTTCTCTTTAGTTTTTATGGGAAGATATTCCTGTTTCCAACGAAGGCCTGAAAGGGCTCCAAATATCCACTTGCAGATTCTGCAAAAATAGAGTTTCAAAACTGCTCTGTTAAAAGGAAGGCTTATCTCTCTGAGTTGAATGCAGACATCATAAAGAGGTTTCTGAGAATGCTTCTGCCTGGTTTATATGTGAAGATATTTCCTTTTCCACCATAGGCCTCAAAGCGCTCCAAATGAACACTTGCAGATTCTACAAAAGGAGTGTTTCATAACTGCTCTAGCAAAGGAAAGGTTCAACTCTGTGAGTTGAACACACACATCACAAAGCAGTTTCTGAGAATGCTTCTGTCCAGTTTTTATTGGAAGATATTCCCGCTTCTAACAAAGGCCTGAAAGAGCTCCAAATATCCACTTGCAGATGCTGCAAAAAGACTCTTTCCAAACTGCTCCATGAAAAGGAAGGTTCAACTCTGTGAGTTGAATGCACACATCATAAAGAAGTTTCAAAGAATGCTTCTGTCTAGGTTTTATGTGAAGATATTTCCTTTTCCACCATAGGCCTCAAAGCGCTCCAAATGAACACTTGCAGATTCTACAAAAAGAGTGTTTCAAAACTGCTCTTTCAAAAGAAGTGTTCAACTCTGTGAGTTGGATTCATACTTCACAAAGCAGTTTCACAGAACGCTTCTGTTTAGTATTTATGGGAAGATATTCCCGTTTCCAACGAAGGCCTGAAAGGACTCCAAATATCCACTTGCAGATTCTGCAAAAACACAGTTTCAAAACTGCTCTATCAAAAGGAAGGCTTATCTCTCCGAGTTGAATGCACACATCATAAAGAGGTTTCTGAGAATGCTTCTGCCTGGTTTATAAGTGAAGATATTTCCTTTTCCACCATAGGCCTCAAAGCGCTCCAAATGAACACTTGCAGATTCTACAAAAAGAGTGTTTCAAAACAGCTCTTTCAAAGGAAGTGTTCAACTCTGTGAGTTGGATTCATACTACACAAAGCAGTTTCACAGAACGCTTCTGTTTAGTTTTTATGGGAAGATATTCCCGTTTCCAACGAAGGCCTGAAAGGGCTCCAAATATCCACTTGCAAATTCTGCAAAAATAGAGTTTCAAAACTGCTCTGTCAAAAGGAAGGCTTATCTCTCTGAATTGAATGCAGACATCATAAAGAGGTTTCTGAGAATGCTTCTGCCTGGTTTATATGTGAAGATATTTCCTTTTCCACCATAGGCCTCAAAGCGCTCCAAATGAACACTTGCAGATTCTACAAAAGGAGTGTTTCATAACTGCTCTAGCAAAGGAAAGGTTCAACTCTGTGAGTTGAACACACACATCACAAAGCAGTTTCTGAGAATGCTTCTGTCCAGTTTTTATTGGAAGATATTCCCGCTTCTAACAAAGGCCTGAAAGAGCTCCAAATATCCACTTGCAGATGCTGCAAAAAGACTCTTTCCAAACTGCTCCATGAAAAGGAAGGTTCAACTCTGTGAGTTGAATGCACACATCATAAAGAAGTTTCAAAGAATGCTTCTGTCTAGGTTTTATGTGAAGATATTTCCTTTTCCACCATAGGCCTCAAAGCGCTCCAAATGAACACTTGCAGATTCTACAAAAAGAGTGTTTCAAAACTGCTCTTTCAAAAGAAGTGTTCAACTCTGTGAGTTGGATTCATACTTCACAAAGCAGTTTCACAGAACGCTTCTGTTTAGCTTTTATGGGAAGATATTCCCGTTTCCAACGAAGGCCTGAAAGGGCTCCAAATAACCACTTGCAGATTCTGCAGAAACACAGTTTCAAAACTGCTCTATCAAAAGGAAGGCTTATCTCTCCGAGCTGAATGCACACATCATAAAGAGGTTTCTGAGAATGCTTCTCCCTGGTTTATAAGTGAAGATATTTCCTTTTCCACTATAGGCCTCAAAGCGCTCCAAATGAACACTTGCAGATTCTACAAAAAGAGTGTTTCAAAACAGCTCTTTCAAAGGAAGTGTTCAACTCTGTGAGTTGGATTCATACTACACAAAGCAGTTTCACAGAACGCTTCTCTTTAGTTTTTATGGGAAGATATTCCCGTTTCAAACGAAGGCCTGAAAGGGCTCCAAATATCCACTTGCAGATTCTGCAAAAATAGAGTTTCAAAACTGCTCTGTTAAAAGGAAGGCTTATCTCTCTGAGTTGAATGCAGACATCATAAAGAGGTTTCTGAGAATGCTTCTGCCTGGTTTATATGTGAAGATATTTCCTTTTCCACCATAGGCCTCAAAGCGCTCCAAATGAACACTTGCAGATTCTACAAAAGGAGTGTTTCATAACTACTCTAGCAAAGGAAAGGTTCAACTCTGTGAGTTGAACACACACATCACAAAGCAGTTTCTGAGAATGCTTCTGTCCAGTTTTTATTGGAAGATATTCCCGCTTCTAACAAAGGCCTGAAAGAGCTCCAAATATCCACTTGCAGATGCTGCAAAAAGACTCTTTCCAAACTGCTCCATGAAAAGGAAGGTTCAACTCTGTGAGTTGAATGCACACATCATAAAGAAGTTTCAAAGAATGCTTCTGTCTAGGTTTTATGTGAAGATATTTCCTTTTCCACCATAGGCCTCAAAGCGCTCCAAATGAACACTTGCAGATTCTACAAAAAGAGTGTTTCAAAACTGCTCTTTCAAAAGAAGTGTTCAACTCTGTGAGTTGGATTCATACTTCACAAAGCAGTTTCACAGAACGCTTCTGTTTAGTATTTATGGGAAGATATTCCCGTTTCCAACGAAGGCCTGAAAGGACTCCAAATATCCACTTGCAGATTCTGCAAAAACACAGTTTCAAAACTGCTCTATCAAAAGGAAGGCTTATCTCTCCGAGTTGAATGCACACATCATAAAGAGGTTTCTGAGAATGCTTCTGCCTGGTTTATAAGTGAAGATATTTCCTTTTCCACCATAGGCCTCAAAGCGCTCCAAATGAACACTTGCAGATTCTACAAAAAGAGTGTTTCAAAACAGCTCTTTCAAAGGAAGTGTTCAACTCTGTGAGTTGGATTCATACTACACAAAGCAGTTTCACAGAACGCTTCTGTTTAGTTTTTATGGGAAGATATTCCCGTTTCCAACGAAGGCCTGAAAGGACTCCAAATATCCACTTGCAGATTCTGCAGAAACACAGTTTCAAAACTGCTCTATCAAAAGGAAGGCTTATCTCTCCGAGTTGAATGCACACATCATAAAGAGGTTTCTGAGAATGCTTCTGCCTGGTTTATAAGTGAAGATATTTCCTTTTCCACAATAGGCCTCAAAGCGCTCCAAATGAACACTTGCAGATTCTACAAAAAGAGTGTTTCAAAACAGCTCTTTCAAAGGAAGTGTTCAACTCTGTGAGTTGGATTCATACTACACAAAGCAGTTTCACAGAACGCTTCTGTTTAGTTTTTATGGGAAGATATTCCCGTTTCCAACGAAGGCCTGAAAGGGCTCCAAATATCCACTTGCAAATTCTGCAAAAATAGAGTTTCAAAACTGCTCTGTCAAAAGGAAGGCTTATCTCTCTGAGTTGAATGCAGACATCATAAAGAGGTTTCTGAGAATGCTTCTGCCTGGTTTATATGTGAAGATATTTCCTTTTCCACCATAGGCCTCAAAGCGCTCCAAATGAACACTTGCAGATTCTACAAAAAGAGTGTTTCATAACTGCTCTAGCAAAGGAAAGGTTCAACTCTGTGAGTTGAACACACACATCACAAAGCAGTTTCTGAGAATGCTTCTGTCCAGTTTTTATTGGAAGATATTCCCGCTTCTAACAAAGGCCTGAAAGAGCTCCAAATATCCACTTGTAGATGCTGCAAAAAGACTCTTTCCAAACTGCTCCATGAAAAGGAAGGTTCAACTCTGTGAGTTGAATGCACACATCATAAAAAGTTTCAAAAAATGCTTCTGTCTAGGTTTTATGTGAAGATATTTCCTTTTCCACCATAGGCCTCAAAGCGCTCCAAATGAACACTTGCAGATTCTACAAAAAGAGTGTTTCAAAACTGCTCTTTCAAAAGAAGTGTTCAACTCTGTGAGTTGGATTCATACTTCACAAAGCAGTTTCACAGAACGCTTCTGTTTAGTTTTTATGGGAAGATATTCCCGTTTCCAACGAAGGCCTGAAAGGGCTCCAAATAACCACTTGCAGATTCTGCAGAAACACAGTTTCAAAACTGCTCTATCAAAAGGAAGGCTTATCTCTCCGAGCTGAATGCACACATCATAAAGAGGTTTCTGAGAATGCTTCTCCCTGGTTTATAAGTGAAGATATTTCCTTTTCCACTATAGGCCTCAAAGCGCTCCAAATGAACACTTGCAGATTCTACAAAAAGAGTGTTTCAAAACTGCTCTTTCAAAAGAAGTGTTCAACTCTGTGAGTTGGATTCATACTACACAAAGCAGTTTCACAGAACGCTTCTGTTTAGTTTTTATGGGAAGATATTCCCGTTTCCAACGAAGGCCTGAAAGGGCTCCAAATATCCACTTGCAAATTCTGCAAAAATAGAGTTTCAAAACTGCTCTGTCAAAAGGAAGGCTTATCTCTCTGAGTTGAATGCAGACATCATAAAGAGGTTTCTGAGAATGCTTCTGCCTGGTTTATATGTGAAGATATTTCCTTTTCCACCATAGGCCTCAAAGCGCTCCAAATGAACACTTGCAGATTCTACAAAAAGAGTGTTTCATAACTGCTCTAGCAAAGGAAAGGTTCAACTCTGTGAGTTGAACACACACATCACAAAGCAGTTTCTGAGAATGCTTCTGTCCAGTTTTTATTGGAAGATATTCCCGCTTCTAACAAAGGCCTGAAAGAGCTCCAAATATCCACTTGTAGATGCTGCAAAAAGACTCTTTCCAAACTGCTCCATGAAAAGGAAGGTTCAACTCTGTGAGTTGAATGCACACATCATAAAGAAGTTTCAAAGAATGCTTCTGTCTAGGTTTTATGTGAAGATATTTCCTTTTCCACCATAGGCCTCAAAGCGCTCCAAATGAACACTTGCAGATTCTACAAAAAGAGTGTTTCAAAACTGCTCTTTCAAAAGAAGTGTTCAACTCTGTGAGTTGGATTCATACTTCACAAAGCAGTTTCACAGAACGCTTCTGTTTAGTTTTTATGGGAAGATATTCCCGTTTCCAACGAAGGCCTGAAAGGGCTCCAAATAACCACTTGCAGATTCTGCAGAAACACAGTTTCAAAACTGCTCTATCAAAAGGAAGGCTTACCTCTCCGAGCTGAATGCACACATCATAAAGAGGTTTCTGAGAATGCTTCTGCCTGGTTTATAAGTGAAGATATTTCCTTTTCCACCATAGGCCTCAAAGCGCTCCAAATGAACACTTGCAGATTCTACAAAAAGAGTGTTTCAAAACAGCTCTTTCAAAGGAAGTGTTCAACTCTGTGAGTTGGATTCATACTACACAAAGCAGTTTCACAGAACGCTTCTCTTTAGTTTTTATGGGAAGATATTCCCGTTTCCAACGAAGGCCTGAAAGGGCTCCAAATATCCACTTGCAGATTCTGCAAAAATAGAGTTTCAAAACTGCTCTGTTAAAAGGAAGGCTTATCTCTCTGAGTTGAATGCAGACATCATAAAGAGGTTTCTGAGAATGCTTCTGCCTGGTTTATATGTGGAGATATTTCCTTTTCCACCATAGGCCTCAAAGCGCTCCAAATGAACACTTGCAGATTCTACAAAAGGAGTGTTTCATAACTGCTCTAGCAAAGGAAAGGTTCAACTCTGTGAGTTGAACACACACATCACAAAGCAGTTTCTGAGAATGCTTCTGTCCAGTTTTTATTGGAAGATATTCCCGCTTCTAACAAAGGCCTGAAAGAGCTCCAAATATCCACTTGCAGTTGCTGCAAAAAGACTCTTTCCAAACTGCTCCATGAAAAGGAAGGTTCAACTCTGTGAGTTGAATGCACACATCATAAAGAAGTTTCAAAGAATGCTTCTGTCTAGGTTTTATGTGAAGATATTTCCTTTTCCACCATAGGCCTCAAAGCGCTCCAAATGAACACTTGCAGATTCTACAAAAAGAGTGTTTCAAAACTGCTCTTTCAAAAGAAGTGTTCAACTCTGTGAGTTGGATTCATACTTCACAAAGCAGTTTCACAGAACGCTTCTGTTTAGTATTTATGGGAAGATATTCCCGTTTCCAACGAAGGCCTGAAAGGACTCCAAATATCCACTTGCAGATTCTGCAAAAACACAGTTTCAAAACTGCTCTATCAAAAGGAAGGCTTATCTCTCCGAGTTGAATGCACACATCATAAAGAGGTTTCTGAGAATGCTTCTGCCTGGTTTATAAGTGAAGATATTTCCTTTTCCACTATAGGCCTCAAAGCGCTCCAAATGAACACTTGCAGATTCTACAAAAAGAGTGTTTCAAAACAGCTCTTTCAAAGGAAGTGTTCAACTCTGTGAGTTGGATTCATACTACACAAAGCAGTTTCACAGAACGCTTCTCTTTAGTTTTTATGGGAAGATATTCCCGTTTCCAACGAAGGCCTGAAAGGGCTCCAAATATCCACTTGCAGATTCTGCAAAAATAGAGTTTCAAAACTGCTCTGTCAAAAGGAAGGCTTATCTCTCTGAGTTGAATGCAGACATCATAAAGAGGTTTCTGAGAATGCTTCTGCCTGGTTTATATGTGAAGATATTTCCTTTTCCACCATAGGCCTCAAGGCGCTCCAAATGAACACTTGCAGATTCTACAAAAAGAGTGTTTCATAACTGCTCTAGCAAAGGAAAGGTTAAACTCTGTGAGTTGAACACACACATCACAAAGCAGTTTCTGAGAATGCTTCTGTCCAGTTTTTATTGGAAGATACTCCCGCTTCTAACAAAGGCCTGAAAGAGCTCCAAATATCCACTTGTAGATGCTGCAAAAAGACTCTTTCCAAACTGCTCCATGAAAAGGAAGGTTCAACTCTGTGAGTTGAATGCACACATCATAAAGAAGTTTCAAAGAATGCTTCTGTCTAGGTTTTATGTGAAGATATTTCCTTTTCCACCGTAGGCCTCAAAGCGCTCCAAATGAACACTTGCAGATTCTACAAAAAGAGTGTTTCAAAACTGCTCTTTCAAAAGAAGTGTTCAACTCTGTGAGTTGGATTCATACTTCACAAAGCAGTTTCACAGAACGCTTCTGTTTAGTTTTTATGGGAAGATATTCCCGTTTCCAACGAAGGCCTGAAAGGGCTCCAAATAACCACTTGCAGATTCTGCAGAAACACAGTTTCAAAACTGCTCTATCAAAAGGAAGGCTTATCTCTCCGAGCTGAATGCACACATCATAAAGAGGTTTCTGAGAATGCTTCTGCCTGGTTTATAAGTGAAGATATTTCCTTTTCCACCATAGGCCTCAAAGCGCTCCAAATGAACACTTGCAGATTCTACAAAAAGAGTGTTTCAAAACAGCTCTTTCAAAGGAAGTGTTCAACTCTGTGAGTTGGATTCATACTACACAAAGCAGTTTCAGAGAACGCTTCTGTTTAGTTTTTATGGGAAGATATTCCCGTTTCCAACGAAGGCCTGAAAGGGCTCCAAATATCCACTTGCAAATTCTGCAAAAATAGAGTTTCAAAACTGCTCTATCAAAAGGAAGGCTTATCTCTCTGAGTTGAATGCAGACATCATAAAGAGGTTTCTGAGAATGCTTCTGCCTGGTTTATATGTGAAGATATTTCCTTTTCCACCATAGGCCTCAAAGCGCTCCAAATGAACACTTGCAGATTCTACAAAAGGAGTGTTTCATAACTGCTCTAGCAAAGGAAAGGTTCAACTCTGTGAGTTGAACACACACATCACAAAGCAGTTTCTGAGAATGCTTCTGTCCAATTTTTATTGGAAGATATTCCCGCTTCTAACAAAGGCCTGAAAGAGCTCCAAATATCCACTTGCAGATGCTGCAAAAAGACTCTTTCCAAACTGCTCCATGAAAAGGAAGGTTCAACTCTGTGAGATGAATGCACACATCATAAAGAAGTTTCAAAGAATGCTTCTGTCTAGGTTTTATGTGAAGATATTTCCTTTTCCACCATAGGCCTCAAAGCGCTCCAAATGAACACTTGCAGATTCTACAAAAAGAGTGTTTCAAAACTGCTCTTTCAAAAGAAGTGTTCAACTCTGTGAGTTGGATTCATACTTCACAAAGCAGTTTCACAGAACGCTTCTGTTTAGTATTTATGGGAAGATATTCCCGTTTCCAACGAAGGCCTGAAAGGACTCCAAATATCCACTTGCAGATTCTGCAAAAACACAGTTTCAAAACTGCTCTATCAAAAGGAAGGCTTATCTCTCCGAGCTGAATGCACACATCATAAAGAGGTTTCTGAGAATGCTTCTCCCTGGTTTATAAGTGAAGATATTTCCTTTTCCACTATAGTCCTCAAAGCGCTCCAAATGAACACTTGCAGATTCTACAAAAAGAGTGTTTCAAAACAGCTCTTTCAAAGGAAGTGTTCAACTCTGTGAGTTGGATTCATACTACACAAAGCAGTTTCACAGAACGCTTCTCTTTAGTTTTTATGGGAAGATATTCCCGTTTCCAACGAAGGCCTGAAAGGGCTCCAAATATCCACTTGCAGATTCTGCAAAAATAGAGTTTCAAAACTGCTCTGTTAAAAGGAAGGCTTATCTCTCTGAGTTGAATGCAGACATCATAAAGAGGTTTCTGAGAATGCTTCTGCCTGGTTTATATGTGAAGATATTTCCTTTTCCACCATAGGCCTCAA
This sequence comes from Pongo pygmaeus, assembly GCF_028885625.2. NCBI lineage: Eukaryota > Metazoa > Chordata > Mammalia > Primates > Hominidae > Pongo > Pongo pygmaeus. The sequence continues at coordinate 27,156,606 of NC_085930.1, forward strand.
AGCGCTCCAAATGAACACTTGCAGATTCTACAAAAGGAGTGTTTCATAACTACTCTAGCAAAGGAAAGGTTCAACTCTGTGAGTTGAACACACACATCACAAAGCAGTTTCTGAGAATGCTTCTGTCCAGTTTTTATTGGAAGATATTCCCGCTTCTAACAAAGGCCTGAAAGAGCTCCAAATATCCACTTGCAGATGCTGCAAAAAGACTCTTTCCAAACTGCTCCATGAAAAGGAAGGTTCAACTCTGTGAGTTGAATGCACACATCATAAAGAAGTTTCAAAGAATGCTTCTGTCTAGGTTTTATGTGAAGATATTTCCTTTTCCACCATAGGCCTCAAAGCGCTCCAAATGAACACTTGCAGATTCTACAAAAAGAGTGTTTCAAAACTGCTCTTTCAAAAGAAGTGTTCAACTCTGTGAGTTGGATTCATACTTCACAAAGCAGTTTCACAGAACGCTTCTGTTTAGTATTTATGGGAAGATATTCCCGTTTCCAACGAAGGCCTGAAAGGACTCCAAATATCCACTTGCAGATTCTGCAAAAACACAGTTTCAAAACTGCTCTATCAAAAGGAAGGCTTATCTCTCCGAGTTGAATGCACACATCATAAAGAGGTTTCTGAGAATGCTTCTGCCTGGTTTATAAGTGAAGATATTTCCTTTTCCACCATAGGCCTCAAAGCGCTCCAAATGAACACTTGCAGATTCTACAAAAAGAGTGTTTCAAAACAGCTCTTTCAAAGGAAGTGTTCAACTCTGTGAGTTGGATTCATACTACACAAAGCAGTTTCACAGAACGCTTCTGTTTAGTTTTTATGGGAAGATATTCCCGTTTCCAACGAAGGCCTGAAAGGGCTCCAAATATCCACTTGCAAATTCTGCAAAAATAGAGTTTCAAAACTGCTCTGTCAAAAGGAAGGCTTATCTCTCTGAGTTGAATGCAGACATCATAAAGAGGTTTCTGAGAATGCTTCTGCCTGGTTTATATGTGAAGATATTTCCTTTTCCACCATAGGCCTCAAAGCGCTCCAAATGAACACTTGCAGATTCTACAAAAAGAGTGTTTCATAACTGCTCTAGCAAAGGAAAGGTTCAACTCTGTGAGTTGAACACACACATCACAAAGCAGTTTCTGAGAATGCTTCTGTCCAGTTTTTATTGGAAGATATTCCCGCTTCTAACAAAGGCCTGAAAGAGCTCCAAATATCCACTTGTAGATGCTGCAAAAAGACTCTTTCCAAACTGCTCCATGAAAAGGAAGGTTCAACTCTGTGAGTTGAATGCACACATCATAAAGAAGTTTCAAAGAATGCTTCTGTCTAGGTTTTATGTGAAGATATTTCCTTTTCCACCATAGGCCTCAAAGCGCTCCAAATGAACACTTGCAGATTCTACAAAAAGAGTGTTTCAAAACTGCTCTTTCAAAAGAAGTGTTCAACTCTGTGAGTTGGATTCATACTTCACAAAGCAGTTTCACAGAACGCTTCTGTTTAGTTTTTATGGGAAGATATTCCCGTTTCCAACGAAGGCCTGAAAGGGCTCCAAATAACCACTTGCAGATTCTGCAGAAACACAGTTTCAAAACTGCTCTATCAAAAGGAAGGCTTACCTCTCCGAGCTGAATGCACACATCATAAAGAGGTTTCTGAGAATGCTTCTGCCTGGTTTATAAGTGAAGATATTTCCTTTTCCACCATAGGCCTCAAAGCGCTCCAAATGAACACTTGCAGATTCTACAAAAAGAGTGTTTCAAAACAGCTCTTTCAAAGGAAGTGTTCAACTCTGTGAGTTGGATTCATACTACACAAAGCAGTTTCACAGAACGCTTCTCTTTAGTTTTTATGGGAAGATATTCCCGTTTCCAACGAAGGCCTGAAAGGGCTCCAAATATCCACTTGCAGATTCTGCAAAAATAGAGTTTCAAAACTGCTCTGTTAAAAGGAAGGCTTATCTCTCTGAGTTGAATGCAGACATCATAAAGAGGTTTCTGAGAATGCTTCTGCCTGGTTTATATGTGGAGATATTTCCTTTTCCACCATAGGCCTCAAAGCGCTCCAAATGAACACTTGCAGATTCTACAAAAGGAGTGTTTCATAACTGCTCTAGCAAAGGAAAGGTTCAACTCTGTGAGTTGAACACACACATCACAAAGCAGTTTCTGAGAATGCTTCTGTCCAGTTTTTATTGGAAGATATTCCCGCTTCTAACAAAGGCCTGAAAGAGCTCCAAATATCCACTTGCAGTTGCTGCAAAAAGACTCTTTCCAAACTGCTCCATGAAAAGGAAGGTTCAACTCTGTGAGTTGAATGCACACATCATAAAGAAGTTTCAAAGAATGCTTCTGTCTAGGTTTTATGTGAAGATATTTCCTTTTCCACCATAGGCCTCAAAGCGCTCCAAATGAACACTTGCAGATTCTACAAAAAGAGTGTTTCAAAACTGCTCTTTCAAAAGAAGTGTTCAACTCTGTGAGTTGGATTCATACTTCACAAAGCAGTTTCACAGAACGCTTCTGTTTAGTATTTATGGGAAGATATTCCCGTTTCCAACGAAGGCCTGAAAGGACTCCAAATATCCACTTGCAGATTCTGCAAAAACACAGTTTCAAAACTGCTCTATCAAAAGGAAGGCTTATCTCTCCGAGTTGAATGCACACATCATAAAGAGGTTTCTGAGAATGCTTCTGCCTGGTTTATAAGTGAAGATATTTCCTTTTCCACTATAGGCCTCAAAGCGCTCCAAATGAACACTTGCAGATTCTACAAAAAGAGTGTTTCAAAACAGCTCTTTCAAAGGAAGTGTTCAACTCTGTGAGTTGGATTCATACTACACAAAGCAGTTTCACAGAACGCTTCTCTTTAGTTTTTATGGGAAGATATTCCCGTTTCCAACGAAGGCCTGAAAGGGCTCCAAATATCCACTTGCAGATTCTGCAAAAATAGAGTTTCAAAACTGCTCTGTCAAAAGGAAGGCTTATCTCTCTGAGTTGAATGCAGACATCATAAAGAGGTTTCTGAGAATGCTTCTGCCTGGTTTATATGTGAAGATATTTCCTTTTCCACCATAGGCCTCAAGGCGCTCCAAATGAACACTTGCAGATTCTACAAAAAGAGTGTTTCATAACTGCTCTAGCAAAGGAAAGGTTAAACTCTGTGAGTTGAACACACACATCACAAAGCAGTTTCTGAGAATGCTTCTGTCCAGTTTTTATTGGAAGATACTCCCGCTTCTAACAAAGGCCTGAAAGAGCTCCAAATATCCACTTGTAGATGCTGCAAAAAGACTCTTTCCAAACTGCTCCATGAAAAGGAAGGTTCAACTCTGTGAGTTGAATGCACACATCATAAAGAAGTTTCAAAGAATGCTTCTGTCTAGGTTTTATGTGAAGATATTTCCTTTTCCACCGTAGGCCTCAAAGCGCTCCAAATGAACACTTGCAGATTCTACAAAAAGAGTGTTTCAAAACTGCTCTTTCAAAAGAAGTGTTCAACTCTGTGAGTTGGATTCATACTTCACAAAGCAGTTTCACAGAACGCTTCTGTTTAGTTTTTATGGGAAGATATTCCCGTTTCCAACGAAGGCCTGAAAGGGCTCCAAATAACCACTTGCAGATTCTGCAGAAACACAGTTTCAAAACTGCTCTATCAAAAGGAAGGCTTATCTCTCCGAGCTGAATGCACACATCATAAAGAGGTTTCTGAGAATGCTTCTCCCTGGTTTATAAGTGAAGATATTTCCTTTTCCACTATAGGCCTCAAAGCGCTCCAAATGAACACTTGCAGATTCTACAAAAAGAGTGTTTCAAAACAGCTCTTTCAAAGGAAGTGTTCAACTCTGTGAGTTGGATTCATACTACACAAAGCAGTTTCACAGAACGCTTCTCTTTAGTTTTTATGGGAAGATATTCCCGTTTCCAACGAAGGCCTGAAAGGGCTCCAAATATCCACTTGCAGATTCTGCAAAAATAGAGTTTCAAAACTGCTCTGTTAAAAGGAAGGCTTATCTCTCTGAGTTGAATGCAGACATCATAAAGAGGTTTCTGAGAATGCTTCTGCCTGGTTTATATGTGAAGATATTTCCTTTTCCACCATAGGCCTCAAAGCGCTCCAAATGAACACTTGCAGATTCTACAAAAGGAGTGTTTCATAACTGCTCTAGCAAAGGAAAGGTTCAACTCTGTGAGTTGAACACACACATCACAAAGCAGTTTCTGAGAATGCTTCTGTCCAGTTTTTATTGGAAGATATTCCCGCTTCTAACAAAGGCCTGAAAGAGCTCCAAATATCCACTTGCAGATGCTGCAAAAAGACTCTTTCCAAACTGCTCCATGAAAAGGAAGGTTCAACTCTGTGAGTTGAATGCACACATCATAAAGAAGTTTCAAAGAATGCTTCTGTCTAGGTTTTATGTGAAGATATTTCCTTTTCCACCATAGGCCTCAAAGCGCTCCAAATGAACACTTGCAGATTCTACAAAAAGAGTGTTTCAAAACTGCTCTTTCAAAAGAAGTGTTCAACTCTGTGAGTTGGATTCATACTTCACAAAGCAGTTTCACAGAACGCTTCTGTTTAGTTTTTATGGGAAGATATTCCCGTTTCCAACGAAGGCCTGAAAGGGCTCCAAATAACCACTTGCAGATTCTGCAGAAACACAGTTTCAAAACTGCTCTATCAAAAGGAAAGCTTATCTCTCTGAGCTGAATGCACACATCATAAAGAGGTTTCTGAGAATGCTTCTCCCTGGTTTATAAGTGAAGATATTTCCTTTTCCACTATAGGCCTCAAAGCGCTCCAAATGAACACTTGCAGATTCTACAAAAAGAGTGTTTCAAAACAGCTCTTTCAAAGGAAGTGTTCAACTCTGTGAGTTGGATTCATACTACACAAAGCAGTTTCACAGAACGCTTCTCTTTAGTTTTTATGGGAAGATATTCCCGTTTCCAACGAAGGCCTGAAAGGGCTCCAAATATCCACTTGCAGATTCTGCAAAAATAGAGTTTCAAAACTGCTCTGTTAAAAGGAAGGCTTATCTCTCTGAGTTGAATGCAGACATCATAAAGAGGTTTCTGAGAATGCTTCTGCCTGGTTTATATGTGAAGATATTTCCTTTTCCACCATAGGCCTCAAAGCGCTCCAAATGAACACTTGCAGATTCTACAAAAGGAGTGTTTCATAACTGCTCTAGCAAAGGAAAGGTTCAACTCTGTGAGTTGAACACACACATCACAAAGCAGTTTCTGAGAATGCTTCTGTCCAGTTTTTATTGGAAGATATTCCCGCTTCTAACAAAGGCCTGAAAGAGCTCCAAATATCCACTTGCAGATGCTGCAAAAAGACTCTTTCCAAACTGCTCCATGAAAAGGAAGGTTCAACTCTGTGAGTTGAATGCACACATCATAAAGAAGTTTCAAAGAATGCTTCTGTCTAGGTTTTATGTGAAGATATTTCCTTTTCCACCATAGGCCTCAAAGCGCTCCAAATGAACACTTGCAGATTCTACAAAAAGAGTGTTTCAAAACTGCTCTTTCAATAGAAGTGTTCAACTCTGTGAGTTGGATTCATACTTCACAAAGCAGTTTCACAGAACGCTTCTGTTTAGTATTTATGGGAAGATATTCCCGTTTCCAACGAAGGCCTGAAAGGACTCCAAATATCCACTTGCAGATTCTGCAAAAACACAGTTTCAAAACTGCTCTATCAAAAGGAAGGCTTATCTCTCCGAGTTGAATGCACACATCATAAAGAGGTTTCTGAGAATGCTTCTGCCTGGTTTATAAGTGAAGATATTTCCTTTTCCACCATAGGCCTCAAAGCGCTCCAAATGAACACTTGCAGATTCTACAAAAAGAGTGTTTCAAAACAGCTCTTTCAAAGGAAGTGTTCAACTCTGTGAGTTGGATTCATACTACACAAAGCAGTTTCACAGAACGCTTCTGTTTAGTTTTTATGGGAAGATATTCCCGTTTCCAACGAAGGCCTGAAAGGGCTCCAAATATCCACTTGCAAATTCTGCAAAAATAGAGTTTCAAAACTGCTCTGTCAAAAGGAAGGCTTATCTCTCTGAGTTGAATGCAGACATCATAAAGAGGTTTCTGAGAATGCTTCTGCCTGGTTTATATGTGAAGATATTTCCTTTTCCACCATAGGCCTCAAAGCGCTCCAAATGAACACTTGCAGATTCTACAAAAAGAGTGTTTCATAACTGCTCTAGCAAAGGAAAGGTTCAACTCTGTGAGTTGAACACACACATCACAAAGCAGTTTCTGAGAATGCTTCTGTCCAGTTTTTATTGGAAGATATTCCCGCTTCTAACAAAGGCCTGAAAGAGCTCCAAATATCCACTTGTAGATGCTGCAAAAAGACTCTTTCCAAACTGCTCCATGAAAAGGAAGGTTCAACTCTGTGAGTTGAATGCACACATCATAAAGAAGTTTCAAAGAATGCTTCTGTCTAGGTTTTATGTGAAGATATTTCCTTTTCCACCATAGGCCTCAAAGCGCTCCAAATGAACACTTGCAGATTCTACAAAAAGAGTGTTTCAAAACTGCTCTTTCAAAAGAAGTGTTCAACTCTGTGAGGTGGATTCATACTTCACAAAGCAGTTTCACAGAACGCTTCTGTTTAGTTTTTATGGGAAGATATTCCCGTTTCCAACGAAGGCCTGAAAGGGCTCCAAATAACCACTTGCAGATTCTGCAGAAACACAGTTTCAAAACTGCTCTATCAAAAGGAAGGCTTATCTCTCCGAGCTGAATGCACACATCATAAAGAGGTTTCTGAGAATGCTTCTGCCTGGTTTATAAGTGAAGATATTTCCTTTTCCACCATAGGCCTCAAAGCGCTCCAAATGAACACTTGCAGATTCTACAAAAAGAGTGTTTCAAAACAGCTCTTTCAAAGGAAGTGTTCAACTCTGTGAGTTGGATTCATACTACACAAAGCAGTTTCACAGAACGCTTCTGTTTAGTTTTTATGGGAAGATATTCCCGTTTCCAACGAAGGCCTGAAAGGGCTCCAAATATCCACTTGCAAATTCTGCAAAAATAGAGTTTCAAAACTGCTCTATCAAAAGGAATGCTTATCTCTCTGAGTTGAATGCAGACATCATAAAGAGGTTTCTGAGAATGCTTCTGCCTGGTTTATATGTGAAGATATTTCCTTTTCCACCATAGGCCTCAAAGCGCTCCAAATGAACACTTGCAGATTCTACAAAAGGAGTGTTTCATAACTGCTCTAGCAAAGGAAAGGTTCAACTCTGTGAGTTGAACACACACATCACAAAGCAGTTTCTGAGAATGCTTCTGTCCAATTTTTATTGGAAGATATTCCCGCTTCTAACAAAGGCCTGAAAGAGCTCCAAATATCCACTTGCAGATGCTGCAAAAAGACTCTTTCCAAACTGCTCCATGAAAAGGAAGGTTCAACTCTGTGAGATGAATGCACACATCATAAAGAAGTTTCAAAGAATGCTTCTGTCTAGGTTTTATGTGAAGATATTTCCTTTTCCACCATAGGCCTCAAAGCGCTCCAAATGAACATTTGCAGATTCTACAAAAAGAGTGTTTCAAAACTGCTCTTTCAAAAGAAGTGTTCAACTCTGTGAGTTGGATTCATACTTCACAAAGCAGTTTCACAGAACGCTTCTGTTTAGTATTTATGGGAAGATATTCCCGTTTCCAACGAAGGCCTGAAAGGACTCCAAATATCCACTTGCAGATTCTGCAAAAACACAGTTTCAAAACTGCTCTATCAAAAGGAAGGCTTATCTCTCCGAGCTGAATGCACACATCATAAAGAGGTTTCTGAGAATGCTTCTCCCTGGTTTATAAGTGAAGATATTTCCTTTTCCACTATAGGCCTCAAAGCGCTCCAAATGAACACTTGCAGATTCTACAAAAAGAGTGTTTCAAAACAGCTCTTTCAAAGGAAGTGTTCAACTCTGTGAGTTGGATTCATACTACACAAAGCAGTTTCACAGAACGCTTCTCTTTAGTTTTTATGGGAAGATATTCCCGTTTCCAACGAAGGCCTGAAAGGGCTCCAAATATCCACTTGCAGATTCTGCAAAAATAGAGTTTCAAAACTGCTCTGTTAAAAGGAAGGCTTATCTCTCTGAGTTGAATGCAGACATCATAAAGAGGTTTCTGAGAATGCTTCTGCCTGGTTTATATGTGAAGATATTTCCTTTTCCACCATAGGCCTCAAAGCGCTCCAAATGAACACTTGCAGATTCTACAAAAGGAGTGTTTCATAACTACTCTAGCAAAGGAAAGGTTCAACTCTGTGAGTTGAAGACACACATCACAAAGCAGTTTCTGAGAATGCTTCTGTCCAGTTTTTATTGGAAGATATTCCCGCTTCTAACAAAGGCCTGAAAGAGCTCCAAATATCCACTTGCAGATGCTGCAAAAAGACTCTTTCCAAACTGCTCCATGAAAAGGAAGGTTCAACTCTGTGAGTTGAATGCACACATCATAAAGAAGTTTCAAAGAATGCTTCTGTCTAGGTTTTATGTGAAGATATTTCCTTTTCCACCATAGGCCTCAAAGCGCTCCAAATGAACACTTGCAGATTCTACAAAAAGAGTGTTTCAAAACTGCTCTTTCAAAAGAAGTGTTCAACTCTGTGAGTTGGATTCATACTTCACAAAGCAGTTTCACAGAACGCTTCTGTTTAGTATTTATGGGAAGATATTCCCGTTTCCAACGAAGGCCTGAAAGGACTCCAAATATCCACTTGCAGATTCTGCAAAAACACAGTTTCAAAACTGCTCTATCAAAAGGAAGGCTTATCTCTCCGAGATGAATGCACACATCATAAAGAGGTTTCTGAGAATGCTTCTGCCTGGTTTATAAGTGAAGATATTTCCTTTTCCACCATAGGCCTCAAAGCGCTCCAAATGAACACTTGCAGATTCTACAAAAAGAGTGTTTCAAAACAGCTCTTTCAAAGGAAGTGTTCAACTCTGTGAGTTGGATACATACTACACAAAGCAGTTTCACAGAACGCTTCTGTTTAGTTTTTATGGGAAGATATTCCCGTTTCCAACGAAGGCCTGAAAGGGCTCCAAATATCCACTTGCAAATTCTGCAAAAATAGAGTTTCAAAACTGCTCTGTCAAAAGGAAGGCTTATCTCTCTGAGTTGAATGCAGACATCATAAAGAGGTTTCTGAGAATGCTTCTGCCTGGTTTATATGTGAAGATATTTCCTTTTCCACCATAGGCCTCAAGGCGCTCCAAATGAACACTTGCAGATTCTACAAAAAGAGTGTTTCATAACTGCTCTAGCAAAGGAAAGGTTCAACTCTGTGAGTTGAACACACACATCACAAAGCAGTTTCTGAGAATGCTTCTGTCCAGTTTTTATTGGAAGATATTCCCGCTTCTAACAAAGGCCTGAAAGAGCTCCAAATATCCACTTGTAGATGCTGCAAAAAGACTCTTTCCAAACTGCTCCATGAAAAGGAAGGTTCAACTCTGTGAGTTGAATGCACACATCATAAAGAAGTTTCAAAGAATGCTTCTGTCTAGGTTTTATGTGAAGATATTTCCTTTTCCACCATAGGCCTCAAAGCGCTCCAAATGAACACTTGCAGATTCTACAAAAAGAGTGTTTCAAAACTGCTCTTTCAAAAGAAGTGTTCAACTCTGTGAGGTGGATTCATACTTCACAAAGCAGTTTCACAGAACGCTTCTGTTTAGTTTTTATGGGAAGATATTCCCGTTTCCAACGAAGGCCTGAAAGGGCTCCAAATAACCACTTGCAGATTCTGCAGAAACACAGTTTCAAAACTGCTCTATCAAAAGGAAGGCTTATCTCTCCGAGATGAATGCACACATCATAAAGAGGTTTCTGAGAATGCTTCTGCCTGGTTTATAAGTGAAGATATTTCCTTTTCCACCATAGGCCTCAAAGCGCTCCAAATGAACACTTGCAGATTCTACAAAAAGAGTGTTTCAAAACAGCTCTTTCAAAGGAAGTGTTCAACTCTGTGAGTTGGATTCATACTACACAAAGCAGTTTCACAGAACGCTTCTGTTTAGTTTTTATGGGAAGATATTCCCGTTTCCAACGAAGGCCTGAAAGGGCTCCAAATATCCACTTGCAAATTCTGCAAAAATAGAGTTTCAAAACTGCTCTGTCAAAAGGAAGGCTTATCTCTCTGAGTTGAATGCAGACATCATAAAGAGGTTTCTGAGAATGCTTCTGCCTGGTTTATATGTGAAGATATTTCCTTTTCCACCATAGGCCTCAAAGCGCTCCAAATGAACACTTGCAGATTCTACAAAAAGAGTGTTTCATAACTGCTCTAGCAAAGGAAAGGTTCAACTCTGTGAGTTGAACACACACATCACAAAGCAGTTTCTGAGAATGCTTCTGTCCAGTTTTTATTGGAAGATATTCCCGCTTCTAACAAAGGCCTGAAAGAGCTCCAAATATCCACTTGTAGATGCTGCAAAAAGACTCTTTCCAAACTGCTCCATGAAAAGGAAGGTTCAACTCTGTGAGTTGAATGCACACATCATAAAGAAGTTTCAAAGAATGCTTCTGTCTAGGTTTTATGTGAAGATATTTCCTTTTCCACCATAGGCCTCAAAGCGCTCCAAATGAACACTTGCAGATTCTACAAAAAGAGTGTTTCAAAACTGCTCTTTCAAAAGAAGTGTTCAACTCTGTGAGTTGGATTCATACTTCACAAAGCAGTTTCACAGAACGCTTCTGTTTAGTTTTTATGGGAAGATATTCCCGTTTCCAACGAAGGCCTGAAAGGGCTCCAAATAACCACTTGCAGATTCTGCAGAAACACAGTTTCAAAACTGCTCTATCAAAAGGAAGGCTTATCTCTCCGAGCTGAATGCACACATCATAAAGAGGTTTCTGAGAATGCTTCTGCCTGGTTTATAAGTGAAGATATTTCCTTTTCCACCATAGGCCTCAAAGCGCTCCAAATGAACACTTGCAGATTCTACAAAAAGAGTGTTTCAAAACAGCTCTTTCAAAGGAAGTGTTCAACTCTGTGAGTTGGATTCATACTACACAAAGCAGTTTCAGAGAACGCTTCTGTTTAGTTTTTATGGGAAGATATTCCCGTTTCCAACGAAGGCCTGAAAGGGCTCCAAATATCCACTTGCAAATTCTGCAAAAATAGAGTTTCAAAACTGCTCTATCAAAAGGAAGGCTTATCTCTCTGAGTTGAATGCAGACATCATAAAGAGGTTTCTGAGAATGCTTCTGCCTGGTTTATATGTGAAGATATTTCCTTTTCCACCATAGGCCTCAAAGCGCTCCAAATGAACACTTGCAGATTCTACAAAAGGAGTGTTTCATAACTGCTCTAGCAAAGGAAAGGTTCAACTCTGTGAGTTGAACACACACATCACAAAGCAGTTTCTGAGAATGCTTCTGTCCAATTTTTATTGGAAGATATTCCCGCTTCTAACAAAGGCCTGAAAGAGCTCCAAATATCCACTTGCAGATGCTGCAAAAAGACTCTTTCCAAACTGCTCCATGAAAAGGAAGGTTCAACTCTGTGAGATGAATGCACACATCATAAAGAAGTTTCAAAGAATGCTTCTGTCTAGGTTTTATGTGAAGATATTTCCTTTTCCACCATAGGCCTCAAAGCGCTCCAAATGAACACTTGCAGATTCTACAAAAAGAGTGTTTCAAAACTGCTCTTTCAAAAGAAGTGTTCAACTCTGTGAGTTGGATTCATACTTCACAAAGCAGTTTCACAGAACGCTTCTGTTTAGTATTTATGGGAAGATATTCCCGTTTCCAACGAAGGCCTGAAAGGACTCCAAATATCCACTTGCAGATTCTGCAAAAACACAGTTTCAAAACTGCTCTATCAAAAGGAAGGCTTATCTCTCCGAGCTGAATGCACACATCATAAAGAGGTTTCTGAGAATGCTTCTCCCTGGTTTATAAGTGAAGATATTTCCTTTTCCACTATAGGCCTCAAAGCGCTCCAAATGAACACTTGCAGATTCTACAAAAAGAGTGTTTCAAAACAGCTCTTTCAAAGGAAGTGTTCAACTCTGTGAGTTGGATTCATACTACACAAAGCAGTTTCACAGAACGCTTCTCTTTAGTTTTTATGGGAAGATATTCCCGTTTCCAACGAAGGCCTGAAAGGGCTCCAAATATCCACTTGCAGATTCTGCAAAAATAGAGTTTCAAAACTGCTCTGTTAAAAGGAAGGCTTATCTCTCTGAGTTGAATGCAGACATCATAAAGAGGTTTCTGAGAATGCTTCTGCCTGGTTTATATGTGAAGATATTTCCTTTTCCACCATAGGCCTCAAAGCGCTCCAAATGAACACTTGCAGATTCTACAAAAGGAGTGTTTCATAACTACTCTAGCAAAGGAAAGGTTCAACTCTGTGAGTTGAACACACACATCACAAAGCAGTTTCTGAGAATGCTTCTGTCCAGTTTTTATTGGAAGATATTCCCGCTTCTAACAAAGGCCTGAAAGAGCTCCAAATATCCACTTGCAGATGCTGCAAAAAGACTCTTTCCAAACTGCTCCATGAAAAGGAAGGTTCAACTCTGTGAGTTGAATGCACACATCATAAAGAAGTTTCAAAGAATGCTTCTGTCTAGGTTTTATGTGAAGATATTTCCTTTTCCACCATAGGCCTCAAAGCGCTCCAAATGAACACTTGCAGATTCTACAAAAAGAGTGTTTCAAAACTGCTCTTTCAAAAGAAGTGTTCAACTCTGTGAGTTGGATTCATACTTCACAAAGCAGTTTCACAGAACGCTTCTGTTTAGTATTTATGGGAAGATATTCCCGTTTCCAACGAAGGCCTGAAAGGACTCCAAATATCCACTTGCAGATTCTGCAAAAACACAATTTCAAAACTGCTCTATCAAAAGGAAGGCTTATCTCTCCGAGTTGAATGCACACATCATAAAGAGGTTTCTGAGAATGCTTCTGCCTGGTTTATAAGTGAAGATATTTCCTTTTCCACCATAGGCCTCAAAGCGCTCCAAATGAACACTTGCAGATTCTACAAAAAGAGTGTTTCAAAACAGCTCTTTCAAAGGAAGTGTTCAACTCTGTGAGTTGGATTCATACTACACAAAGCAGTTTCACAGAACGCTTCTGTTTAGTTTTTATGGGAAGATATTCCCGTTTCCAACGAAGGCCTGAAAGGGCTCCAAATATCCACTTGCAAATTCTGCAAAAATAGAGTTTCAAAACTGCTCTGTCAAAAGGAAGGCTTATCTCTCTGAGTTGAATGCAGACATCATAAAGAGGTTTCTGAGAATGCTTCTGCCTGGTTTATATGTGAAGATATTTCCTTTTCCACCATAGGCCTCAAAGCGCTCCAAATGAACACTTGCAGATTCTACAAAAAGAGTGTTTCATAACTGCTCTAGCAAAGGAAAGGTTCAACTCTGTGAGTTGAACACACACATCACAAAGCAGTTTCTGAGAATGCTTCTGTCCAGTTTTTATTGGAAGATATTCCCGCTTCTAACAAAGGCCTGAAAGAGCTCCAAATATCCACTTGTAGATGCTGCAAAAAGACTCTTTCCAAACTGCTCCATGAAAAGGAAGGTTCAACTCTGTGAGTTGAATGCACACATCATAAAAAGTTTCAAAGAATGCTTCTGTCTAGGTTTTATGTGAAGATATTTCCTTTTCCACCATAGGCCTCAAAGCGCTCCAAATGAACACTTGCAGATTCTACAAAAAGAGTGTTTCAAAACTGCTCTTTCAAAAGAAGTGTTCAACTCTGTGAGTTGGATTCATACTTCACAAAGCAGTTTCACAGAACGCTTCTGTTTAGTTTTTATGGGAAGATATTCCCGTTTCCAACGAAGGCCTGAAAGGGCTCCAAATAACCACTTGCAGATTCTGCAGAAACACAGTTTCAAAACTGCTCTATCAAAAGGAAGGCTTATCTCTCCGAGCTGAATGCACACATCATAAAGAGGTTTCTGAGAATGCTTCTCCCTGGTTTATAAGTGAAGATATTTCCTTTTCCACTATAGGCCTCAAAGCGCTCCAAATGAACACTTGCAGATTCTACAAAAAGAGTGTTTCAAAACTGCTCTTTCAAAAGAAGTGTTCAACTCTGTGAGTTGGATTCATACTACACAAAGCAGTTTCACAGAACGCTTCTGTTTAGTTTTTATGGGAAGATATTCCCGTTTCCAACGAAGGCCTGAAAGGGCTCCAAATATCCACTTGCAAATTCTGCAAAAATAGAGTTTCAAAACTGCTCTGTCAAAAGGAAGGCTTATCTCTCTGAGTTGAATGCAGACATCATAAAGAGGTTTCTGAGAATGCTTCTGCCTGGTTTATATGTGAAGATATTTCCTTTTCCACCATAGGCCTCAAAGCGCTCCAAATGAACACTTGCAGATTCTACAAAAAGAGTGTTTCATAACTGCTCTAGCAAAGGAAAGGTTCAACTCTGTGAGTTGAACACACACATCACAAAGCAGTTTCTGAGAATGCTTCTGTCCAGTTTTTATTGGAAGATATTCCCGCTTCTAACAAAGGCCTGAAAGAGCTCAAAATATCCACTTGTAGATGCTGCAAAAAGACTCTTTCCAAACTGCTCCATGAAAAGGAAGGTTCAACTCTGTGAGTTGAATGCACACATCATAAAGAAGTTTCAAAGAATGCTTCTGTCTAGGTTTTATGTGAAGATATTTCCTTTTCCACCATAGGCCTCAAAGCGCTCCAAATGAACACTTGCAGATTCTACAAAAAGAGTGTTTCAAAACTGCTCTTTCAAAAGAAGTGTTCAACTCTGTGAGTTGGATTCATACTTCACAAAGCAGTTTCACAGAACGCTTCTGTTTAGTTTTTATGGGAAGATATTCCCGTTTCCAACGAAGGCCTGAAAGGGCTCCAAATAACCACTTGCAGATTCTGCAGAAACACAGTTTCAAAACTGCTCTATCAAAAGGAAGGCTTATCTCTCCGAGCTGAATGCACACATCATAAAGAGGTTTCTGAGAATGCTTCTGCCTGGTTTATAAGTGAAGATATTTCCTTTTCCACCATAGGCCTCAAAGCGCTCCAAATGAACACTTGCAGATTCTACAAAAAGAGTGTTTCAAAACAGCTCTTTCAAAGGAAGTGTTCAACTCTGTGAGTTGGATTCATACTACACAAAGCAGTTTCACAGAACGCTTCTGTTTAGTTTTTATGGGAAGATATTCCCGTTTCCAACGAAGGCCTGAAAGGGCTCCAAATATCCACTTGCAAATTCTGCAAAAATAGAGTTTCAAAACTGCTCTATCAAAAGGAAGGCTTATCTCTCTGAGTTGAATGCAGACATCATAAAGAGGTTTCTGAGAATGCTTCTGCCTGGTTTGTATGTGAAGATATTTCCTTTTCCACCATAGGCCTCAAAGCGCTCCAAATGAACACTTGCAGATTCTACAAAAGGAGTGTTTCATAACTGCTCTAGCAAAGGAAAGGTTCAACTCTGTGAGTTGAACACACACATCACAAAGCAGTTTCTGAGAATGCTTCTGTCCAGTTCTTATTGGAAGATATTCCCGCTTCTAACAAAGGCCTGAAAGAGCTCCAAATATCCACTTGCAGATGCTGCAAAAAGACTCTTTCCAAACTGCTCCATGAAAAGGAAGGTTCAACTCTGTGAGATGAATGCACACATCATAAAGAAGTTTCAAAGAATGCTTCTGTCTAGGTTTTATGTGAAGATATTTCCTTTTCCACCATAGGCCTCAAAGCGCTCCAAATGAACACTTGCAGATTCTACAAAAAGAGTGTTTCAAAACTGCTCTTTCAAAAGAAGTGTTCAACTCTGTGAGTTGGATTCATACTTCACAAAGCAGTTTCACAGAACGCTTCTGTTTAGTATTTATGGGAAGATATTCCCGTTTCCAACGAAGGCCTGAAAGGACTCCAAATATCCACTTGCAGATTCTGCAAAAACACAGTTTCAAAACTGCTCTATCAAAAGGAAGGCTTATCTCTCCGAGCTGAATGCACACATCATAAAGAGGTTTCTGAGAATGCTTCTCCCTGGTTTATAAGTGAAGATATTTCCTTTTCCACTATAGGCCTCAAAGCGCTCCAAATGAACACTTGCAGATTCTACAAAAAGAGTGTTTCAAAACAGCTCTTTCAAAGGAAGTGTTCAACTCTGTGAGTTGGATTCATACTACAGAAAGCAGTTTCACAGAACGCTTCTCTTTAGTTTTTATGGGAAGATATTCCCGTTTCCAACGAAGGCCTGAAAGGGCTCCAAATATCCACTTGCAGATTCTGCAAAAATAGAGTTTCAAAACTGCTCTGTTAAAAGGAAGGCTTATCTCTCTGAGTTGAATGCAGACATCATAAAGAGGTTTCTGAGAATGCTTCTGCCTGGTTTATATGTGAAGATATTTCCTTTTCCACCATAGGCCTCAAAGCGCTCCAAATGAACACTTGCAGATTCTACAAAAGGAGTGTTTCATAACTACTCTAGCAAAGGAAAGGTTCAACTCTGTGAGTTGAACACACACATCACAAAGCAGTTTCTGAGAATGCTTCTGTCCAGTTTTTATTGGAAGATATTCCCGCTTCTAACAAAGGCCTGAAAGAGCTCCAAATATCCACTTGCAGATGCTGCAAAAAGACTCTTTCCAAACTGCTCCATGAAAAGGAAGGTTCAACTCTGTGAGTTGAATGCACACATCATAAAGAAGTTTCAAAGAATGCTTCTGTCTAGGTTTTATGTGAAGATATTTCCTTTTCCACCATAGGCCTCAAAGCGCTCCAAATGAACACTTGCAGATTCTACAAAAAGAGTGTTTCAAAACTGCTCTTTCAAAAGAAGTGTTCAACTCTGTGAGTTGGATTCATACTTCACAAAGCAGTTTCACAGAACGCTTCTGTTTAGTATTTATGGGAAGATATTCCCGTTTCCAACGAAGGCCTGAAAGGACTCCAAATATCCACTTGCAGATTCTGCAAAAACACAGTTTCAAAACTGCTCTATCAAAAGGAAGGCTTATCTCTCCGAGTTGAATGCACACATCATAAAGAGGTTTCTGAGAATGCTTCTGCCTGGTTTATAAGTGAAGATATTTCCTTTTCCACCATAGGCCTCAAAGCGCTCCAAATGAACACTTGCAGATTCTACAAAAAGAGTGTTTCAAAACAGCTCTTTCAAAGGAAGAGTTCAACTCTGTGAGTTGGATTCATACTACACAAAGCAGTTTCACAGAACGCTTCTGTTTAGTTTTTATGGGAAGATATTCCCGTTTCCAACGAAGGCCTGAAAGGACTCCAAATATCCACTTGCAGATTCTGCAGAAACACAGTTTCAAAACTGCTCTATCAAAAGGAAGGCTTATCTCTCCGAGTTGAATGCACACATCATAAAGAGGTTTCTGAGAATGCTTCTGCCTGGTTTATAAGTGAAGATATTTCCTTTTCCACCATAGGCCTCAAAGCGCTCCAAATGAACACTTGCAGATTCTACAAAAAGAGTGTTTCAAAACAGCTCTTTCAAAGGAAGTGTTCAACTCTGTGAGTTGGATTCATACTACACAAAGCAGTTTCACAGAACGCTTCTGTTTAGTTTTTATGGGAAGATATTCCCGTTTCCAACGAAGGCCTGAAAGGGCTCCAAATATCCACTTGCAAATTCTGCAAAAATAGAGTTTCAAAACTGCTCTGTCAAAAGGAAGGCTTATCTCTCTGAGTTGAATGCAGACATCATAAAGAGGTTTCTGAGAATGCTTCTGCCTGGTTTATATGTGAAGATATTTCCTTTTCCACCATAGGCCTCAAGGCGCTCCAAATGAACACTTGCAGATTCTACAAAAAGAGTGTTTCATAACTGCTCTAGCAAAGGAAAGGTTCAACTCTGTGAGTTGAACACACACATCACAAAGCAGTTTCTGAGAATGCTTCTGTCCAGTTTTTATTGGAAGATATTCCCGCTTCTAACAGAGGCCTGAAAGAGCTCCAAATATCCACTTGTAGATGCTGCAAAAAGACTCTTTCCAAACTGCTCCATGAAAAGGAAGGTTCAACTCTGTGAGTTGAATGCACACATCATAAAGAAGTTTCAAAGAATGCTTCTGTCTAGGTTTTATGTGAAGATATTTCCTTTTCCACCATAGGCCTCAAAGCGCTCCAAATGAACACTTGCAGATTCTACAAAAAGAGTGTTTCAAAACTGCTCTTTCAAAGGAAGTGTTCAACTCTGTGAGTTGGATTCATACTACACAAAGCAGTTTCACAGAACGCTTCTCTTTAGTTTTTATGGGAAGATATTCCCGTTTCCAACGAAGGCCTGAAAGGGCTCCAAATAACCACTTGCAGATTCTGCAGAAACACAGTTTCAAAACTGCTCTATCAAAAGGAAGGCTTATCTCTCCGAGCTGAATGCACACATCATAAAGAGGTTTCTGAGAATGCTTCTGCCTGGTTTATAAGTGAAGATATTTCCTTTTCCACCATAGGCCTCAAAGCGCTCCAAATGAACACTTGCAGATTCTACAAAAAGAGTGTTTCAAAACAGCTCTTTCAAAGGAAGTGTTCAACTCTGTGAGTTGGATTCATACTACACAAAGCAGTTTCACAGAACGCTTCTGTTTAGTTTTTATGGGAAGATATTCCCGTTTCCAACGAAGGCCTGAAAGGGCTCCAAATATCCACTTGCAAATTCTGCAAAAATAGAGTTTCAAAACTGCTCTATCAAAAGGAAGGCTTATCTCTCTGAGTTGAATGCAGACATCATAAAGAGGTTTCTGAGAATGCTTCTGCCTGGTTTATATGTGAAGATATTTCCTTTTCCACCATAGGCCTCAAAGCGCTCCAAATGAACACTTGCAGATTCTACAAAAGGAGTGTTTCATAACTGCTCTAGCAAAGGAAAGGTTCAACTCTGTGAGTTGAACACACACATCACAAAGCAGTTTCTGAGAATGCTTCTGTCCAATTTTTATTGGAAGATATTCCCGCTTCTAACAAAGGCCTGAAAGAGCTCCAAATATCCACTTGCAGATGCTGCAAAAAGACTCTTTCCAAACTGCTCCATGAAAAGGAAGGTTCAACTCTGTGAGATGAATGCACACATCATAAAGAAGTTTCAAAGAATGCTTCTGTCTAGGTTTTATGTGAAGATATTTCCTTTTCCACCATAGGCCTCAAAGCGCTCCAAATGAACACTTGCAGATTCTACAAAAAGAGTGTTTCAAAACTGCTCTTTCAAAAGAAGTGTTCAACTCTGTGAGTTGGATTCATACTTCACAAAGCAGTTTCACAGAACGCTTCTGTTTAGTATTTATGGGAAGATATTCCCGTTTCCAACGAAGGCCTGAAAGGACTCCAAATATCCACTTGCAGATTCTGCAAAAACACAGTTTCAAAACTGCTCTATCAAAAGGAAGGCTTATCTCTCCGAGCTGAATGCACACATCATAAAGAGGTTTCTGAGAATGCTTCTCCCTGGTTTATAAGTGAAGATATTTCCTTTTCCACTATAGGCCTCAAAGCGCTCCAAATGAACACTTGCAGATTCTACAAAAAGAGTGTTTCAAAACAGCTCTTTCAAAGGAAGTGTTCAACTCTGTGAGTTGGATTCATACTACACAAAGCAGTTTCACAGAACGCTTCTCTTTAGTTTTTATGGGAAGATATTCCCGTTTCCAACGAAGGCCTGAAAGGGCTCCAAATATCCACTTGCAGATTCTGCAAAAATAGAGTTTCAAAACTGCTCTGTTAAAAGGAAGGCTTATCTCTCTGAGTTGAATGCAGACATCATAAAGAGGTTTCTGAGAATGCTTCTGCCTGGTTTATATGTGAAGATATTTCCTTTTCCACCATAGGCCTCAAAGCGCTCCAAATGAACACTTGCAGATTCTACAAAAGGAGTGTTTCATAACTACTCTAGCAAAGGAAAGGTTCAACTCTGTGAGTTGAACACACACATCACAAAGCAGTTTCTGAGAATGCTTCTGTCCAGTTTTTATTGGAAGATATTCCCGCTTCTAACAAAGGCCTGAAAGAGCTCCAAATATCCACTTGCAGATGCTGCAAAAAGACTCTTTCCAAACTGCTCCATGAAAAGGAAGGTTCAACTCTGTGAGTTGAATGCACACATCATAAAGAAGTTTCAAAGAATGCTTCTGTCTAGGTTTTATGTGAAGATATTTCCTTTTCCACCATAGGCCTCAAAGCGCTCCAAATGAACACTTGCAGATTCTACAAAAAGAGTGTTTCAAAACTGCTCTTTCAAAAGAAGTGTTCAACTCTGTGAGTTGGATTCATACTTCACAAAGCAGTTTCACAGAACGCTTCTGTTTAGTATTTATGGGAAGATATTCCCGTTTCCAACGAAGGCCTGAAAGGACTCCAAATATCCACTTGCAGATTCTGCAAAAACACAGTTTCAAAACTGCTCTATCAAAAGGAAGGCTTATCTCTCCGAGTTGAATGCACACATCATAAAGAGGTTTCTGAGAATGCTTCTGCCTGGTTTATAAGTGAAGATATTTCCTTTTCCACCATAGGCCTCAAAGCGCTCCAAATGAACACTTGCAGATTCTACAAAAAGAGTGTTTCAAAACAGCTCTTTCAAAGGAAGTGTTCAACTCTGTGAGTTGGATTCATACTACACAAAGCAGTTTCACAGAACGCTTCTGTTTAGTTTTTATGGGAAGATATTCCCGTTTCCAACGAAGGCCTGAAAGGGCTCCAAATATCCACTTGCAAATCCTGCAAAAATAGAGTTTCAAAACTGCTCTGTCAAAAGGAAGGCTTATCTCTCTGAGTTGAATGCAGACATCATAAAGAGGTTTCTGAGAATGCTTCTGCCTGGTTTATATGTGAAGATATTTCCTTTTCCACCATAGGCCTCAAGGCGCTCCAAATGAACACTTGCAGATTCTACAAAAAGAGTGTTTCATAACTGCTCTAGCAAAGGAAAGGTTCAACTCTGTGAGTTGAACACACACATCACAAAGCAGTTTCTGAGAATGCTTCTGTCCAGTTTTTATTGGAAGATATTCCCGCTTCTAACAAAGGCCTGAAAGAGCTCCAAATATCCACTTGTAGATGCTGCAAAAAGACTCTTTCCAAACTGCTCCATGAAAAGGAAGGTTCAACTCTGTGAGTTGAATGCACACATCATAAAGAAGTTTCAAAGAATGCTTCTGTCTAGGTTTTATGTGAAGATATTTCCTTTTCCACCATAGGCCTCAAAGCGCTCCAAATGAACACTTGCAGATTCTACAAAAAGAGTGTTTCAAAACTGCTCTTTCAAAGGAAGTGTTCAACTCTGTGAGTTGGATTCATACTACACAAAGCAGTTTCACAGAACGCTTCTGTTTAGTTTTTATGGGAAGATATTCCCGTTTCCAACGAAGGCCTGAAAGGGCTCCAAATATCCACTTGCAAATCCTGCAAAAATAGAGTTTCAAAACTGCTCTGTCAAAAGGAAGGCTTATCTCTCTGAGTTGAATGCAGACATCATAAAGAGGTTTCTGAGAATGCTTCTGCCTGGTTTATATGTGAAGATATTTCCTTTTCCACCATAGGCCTCAAGGCGCTCCAAATGAACACTTGCAGATTCTACAAAAAGAGTGTTTCATAACTGCTCTAGCAAAGGAAAGGTTCAACTCTGTGAGTTGAACACACACATCACAAAGCAGTTTCTGAGAATGCTTCTGTCCAGTTTTTATTGGAAGATATTCCCGCTTCTAACAAAGGCCTGAAAGAGCTCCAAATATCCACTTGTAGATGCTGCAAAAAGACTCTTTCCAAACTGCTCCATGAAAAGGAAGGTTCAACTCTGTGAGTTGAATGCACACATCATAAAGAAGTTTCAAAGAATGCTTCTGTCTAGGTTTTATGTGAAGATATTTCCTTTTCCACCATAGGCCTCAAAGCGCTCCAAATGAACACTTGCAGATTCTACAAAAAGAGTGTTTCAAAACTGCTCTTTCAAAGGAAGTGTTCAACTCTGTGAGTTGGATTCACACTACACAAAGCAGTTTCACAGAACGCTTCTCTTTAGTTTTTATGGGAAGATATTCCTGTTTCCAACGAAGGCCTGAAAGGGCTCCAAATATCCACTTGCAGATTCTGCAAAAATAGAGTTTCAAAACTGCTCTGTTAAAAGGAAGGCTTATCTCTCTGAGTTGAATGCAGACATCATAAAGAGGTTTCTGAGAATGCTTCTGCCTGGTTTATATGTGAAGATATTTCCTTTTCCACCATAGGCCTCAAAGCGCTCCAAATGAACACTTGCAGATTCTACAAAAGGAGTGTTTCATAACTGCTCTAGCAAAGGAAAGGTTCAACTCTGTGAGTTGAACACACACATCACAAAGCAGTTTCTGAGAATGCTTCTGTCCAGTTTTTATTGGAAGATATTCCCGCTTCTAACAAAGGCCTGAAAGAGCTCCAAATATCCACTTGCAGATGCTGCAAAAAGACTCTTTCCAAACTGCTCCATGAAAAGGAAGGTTCAACTCTGTGAGTTGAATGCACACATCATAAAGAAGTTTCAAAGAATGCTTCTGTCTAGGTTTTATGTGAAGATATTTCCTTTTCCACCATAGGCCTCAAAGCGCTCCAAATGAACACTTGCAGATTCTACAAAAAGAGTGTTTCAAAACTGCTCTTTCAAAAGAAGTGTTCAACTCTGTGAGTTGGATTCATACTT
This sequence comes from Pongo pygmaeus, assembly GCF_028885625.2. Lineage (NCBI taxonomy): Eukaryota > Metazoa > Chordata > Mammalia > Primates > Hominidae > Pongo > Pongo pygmaeus. Next base: position 27,179,274 of record NC_085930.1, read on the forward strand.
CACAAAGCAGTTTCACAGAACGCTTCTGTTTAGTATTTATGGGAAGATATTCCCGTTTCCAACGAAGGCCTGAAAGGACTCCAAATATCCACTTGCAGATTCTGCAAAAACACAGTTTCAAAACTGCTCTATCAAAAGGAAGGCTTATCTCTCCGAGTTGAATGCACACATCATAAAGAGGTTTCTGAGAATGCTTCTGCCTGGTTTATAAGTGAAGATATTTCCTTTTCCACCATAGGCCTCAAAGCGCTCCAAATGAACACTTGCAGATTCTACAAAAAGAGTGTTTCAAAACAGCTCTTTCAAAGGAAGTGTTCAACTCTGTGAGTTGGATTCATACTACACAAAGCAGTTTCACAGAACGCTTCTGTTTAGTTTTTATGGGAAGATATTCCCGTTTCCAACGTAGGCCTGAAAGGGCTCCAAATATCCACTTGCAAATTCTGCAAAAATAGAGTTTCAAAACTGCTCTGTCAAAACGAAGGCTTATCTCTCTGAGTTGAATGCAGACATCATAAAGAGGTTTCTGAGAATGCTTCTGCCTGGTTTATATGTGAAGATATTTCCTTTTCCACCATAGGCCTCAAAGCGCTCCAAATGAACACTTGCAGATTGTACAAAAAGAGTGTTTCATAACTGCTCTAGCAAAGGAAAGGTTCAACTCTGTGAGTTGAACACACACATCACAAAGCAGTTTCTGAGAATGCTTCTGTCCAGTTTTTATTGGAAGATATTCCCGCTTCTAACAAAGGCCTGAAAGAGCTCCAAATATCCACTTGCAGATGCTGCAAAAAGACTCTTTCCAAACTGCTCCATGAAAAGGAAGGTTCAACTCTGTGAGTTGAATGCACACATCATAAAGAAGTTTCAAAGAATGCTTCTGTCTAGATTTTATGTGAAGATATTTCCTTTTCCACCATAGGCCTCAAAGCGCTCCAAATGAACACTTGCAGATTCTACAAAAAGAGTGTTTCAAAACTGCTCTTTCAAAAGAAGTGTTCAACTCTGTGAGTTGGATTCATACTTCACAAAGCAGTTTCACAGAACGCTTCTGTTTAGCTTTTATGGGAAGATATTCCCGTTTCCAACGAAGGCCTGAAAGGGCTCCAAATAACCACTTGCAGATTCTGCAGAAACACAGTTTCAAAACTGCTCTATCAAAAGGAAGGCTTATCTCTCCGAGCTGAATGCACACATCATAAAGAGGTTTCTGAGAATGCTTCTCCCTGGTTTATAAGTGAAGATATTTCCTTTTCCACTATAGGCCTCAAAGCGCTCCAAATGAACACTTGCAGATTCTACAAAAAGAGTGTTTCAAAACAGCTCTTTCAAAGGAAGTGTTCAACTCTGTGAGTTGGATTCATACTACACAAAGCAGTTTCACAGAACGCTTCTCTTTAGTTTTTATGGGAAGATATTCCCGTTTCCAACGAAGGCCTGAAAGGGCTCCAAATATCCACTTGCAGATTCTGCAAAAATAGAGTTTCAAAACTGCTCTGTTAAAAGGAAGGCTTATCTCTCTGAGTTGAATGCAGACATCATAAAGAGGTTTCTGAGAATGCTTCTGCCTGGTTTATATGTGAAGATATTTCCTTTTCCACCATAGGCCTCAAAGCGCTCCAAATGAACACTTGCAGATTCTACAAAAGGAGTGTTTCATAACTGCTCTAGCAAAGGAAAGGTTCAACTCTGTGAGTTGAACACACACATCACAAAGCAGTTTCTGAGAATGCTTCTGTCCAGTTTTTATTGGAAGATATTCCTGCTTCTAACAAAGGCCTGAAAGAGCTCCAAATATCCACTTGCAGATGCTGCAAAAAGACTCTTTCCAAACTGCTCCATGAAAAGGAAGGTTCAACTCTGTGAGTTGAATGCACACATCATAAAGAAGTTTCAAAGAATGCTTCTGTCTAGGTTTTATGTGAAGATATTTCCTTTTCCACCATAGGCCTCAAAGCGCTCCAAATGAACACTTGCAGATTCTACAAAAAGAGTGTTTCAAAACTGCTCTTTCAAAAGAAGTGTTCAACTCTGTGAGTTGGATTCATACTTCACAAAGCAGTTTCACAGAACGCTTCTGTTTAGTTTTTATGGGAAGATATTCCCGTTTCCAACGAAGGCCTGAAAGGGCTCCAAATAACCACTTGCAGATTCTGCAGAAACACAGTTTCAAAACTGCTCTATCAAAAGGAAGGCTTATCTCTCCGAGCTGAATGCACACATCATAAAGAGGTTTCTGAGAATGCTTCTGCCTGGTTTATAAGTGAAGATATTTCCTTTTCCACCATAGGCCTCAAAGCGCTCCAAATGAACACTTGCAGATTCTACAAAAAGAGTGTTTCAAAACAGCTCTTTCAAAGGAAGTGTTCAACTCTGTGAGTTGGATTCATACTACACAAAGCAGTTTCAGAGAACGCTTCTGTTTAGTTTTTATGGGAAGATATTCCCGTTTCCAACGAAGGCCTGAAAGGGCTCCAAATATCCACTTGCAAATTCTGCAAAAATAGAGTTTCAAAACTGCTCTATCAAAAGGAAGGCTTATCTCTCTGAGTTGAATGCAGACATCATAAAGAGGTTTCTGAGAATGCTTCTGCCTGGTTTATATGTGAAGATATTTCCTTTTCCACCATAGGCCTCAAAGCGCTCCAAATGAACACTTGCAGATTCTACAAAAGGAGTGTTTCATAACTGCTCTAGCAAAGGAAAGGTTCAACTCTGTGAGTTGAACACACACATCACAAAGCAGTTTCTGAGAATGCTTCTGTCCAATTTTTATTGGAAGATATTCCCGCTTCTAACAAAGGCCTGAAAGAGCTCCAAATATCCACTTGCAGATGCTGCAAAAAGACTCTTTCCAAACTGCTCCATGAAAAGGAAGGTTCAACTCTGTGAGATGAATGCACACATCATAAAGAAGTTTCAAAGAATGCTTCTGTCTAGGTTTTATGTGAAGATATTTCCTTTTCCACCATAGGCCTCAAAGCGCTCCAAATGAACACTTGCAGATTCTACAAAAAGAGTGTTTCAAAACTGCTCTTTCAAAAGAAGTGTTCAACTCTGTGATTTGGATTCATACTTCACAAAGCAGTTTCACAGAACGCTTCTGTTTAGTATTTATGGGAAGATATTCCCGTTTCCAACGAAGGCCTGAAAGGACTCCAAATATCCACTTGCAGATTCTGCAAAAACACAGTTTCAAAACTGCTCTATCAAAAGGAAGGCTTATCTCTCCGAGCTGAATGCACACATCATAAAGAGGTTTCTGAGAATGCTTCTCCCTGGTTTATAAGTGAAGATATTTCCTTTTCCACTATAGGCCTCAAAGCGCTCCAAATGAACACTTGCAGATTCTACAAAAAGAGTGTTTCAAAACAGCTCTTTCAAAGGAAGTGTTCAACTCTGTGAGTTGGATTCATACTACACAAAGCAGTTTCACAGAACGCTTCTCTTTAGTTTTTATGGGAAGATATTCCCGTTTCCAACGAAGGCCTGAAAGGGCTCCAAATATCCACTTGCAGATTCTGCAAAAATAGAGTTTCAAAACTGCTCTGTTAAAAGGAAGGCTTATCTCTCTGAGTTGAATGCAGACATCATAAAGAGGTTTCTGAGAATGCTTCTGCCTGGTTTATATGTGAAGATATTTCCTTTTCCACCATAGGCCTCAAAGCGCTCCAAATGAACACTTGCAGATTCTACAAAAGGAGTGTTTCATAACTACTCTAGCAAAGGAAAGGTTCAACTCTGTGAGTTGAACACACACATCACAAAGCAGTTTCTGAGAATGCTTCTGTCCAGTTTTTATTGGAAGATATTCCCGCTTCTAACAAAGGCCTGAAAGAGCTCCAAATATCCACTTGCAGATGCTGCAAAAAGACTCTTTCCAAACTGCTCCATGAAAAGGAAGGTTCAACTCTGTGAGTTGAATGCACACATCATAAAGAAGTTTCAAAGAATGCTTCTGTCTAGGTTTTATGTGAAGATATTTCCTTTTCCACCATAGGCCTCAAAGCGCTCCAAATGAACACTTGCAGATTCTACAAAAAGAGTGTTTCAAAACTGCTCTTTCAAAAGAAGTGTTCAACTCTGTGAGTTGGATTCATACTTCACAAAGCAGTTTCACAGAACGCTTCTGTTTAGTATTTATGGGAAGATATTCCCGTTTCCAACGAAGGCCTGAAAGGACTCCAAATATCCACTTGCAGATTCTGCAAAAACACAATTTCAAAACTGCTCTATCAAAAGGAAGGCTTATCTCTCCGAGTTGAATGCACACATCATAAAGAGGTTTCTGAGAATGCTTCTGCCTGGTTTATAAGTGAAGATATTTCCTTTTCCACCATAGGCCTCAAAGCGCTCCAAATGAACACTTGCAGATTCTACAAAAAGAGTGTTTCAAAACAGCTCTTTCAAAGGAAGTGTTCAACTCTGTGAGTTGGATTCATACTACACAAAGCAGTTTCACAGAACGCTTCTGTTTAGTTTTTATGGGAAGATATTCCCGTTTCCAACGAAGGCCTGAAAGGGCTCCAAATATCCACTTGCAAATTCTGCAAAAATAGAGTTTCAAAACTGCTCTGTCAAAAGGAAGGCTTATCTCTCTGAGTTGAATGCAGACATCATAAAGAGGTTTCTGAGAATGCTTCTGCCTGGTTTATATGTGAAGATATTTCCTTTTCCACCATAGGCCTCAAAGCGCTCCAAATGAACACTTGCAGATTCTACAAAAAGAGTGTTTCATAACTGCTCTAGCAAAGGAAAGGTTCAACTCTGTGAGTTGAACACACACATCACAAAGCAGTTTCTGAGAATGCTTCTGTCCAGTTTTTATTGGAAGATATTCCCGCTTCTAACAAAGGCCTGAAAGAGCTCCAAATATCCACTTGTAGATGCTGCAAAAAGACTCTTTCCAAACTGCTCCATGAAAAGGAAGGTTCAACTCTGTGAGTCGAATGCACACATCATAAAAAGTTTCAAAGAATGCTTCTGTCTAGGTTTTATGTGAAGATATTTCCTTTTCCACCATAGGCCTCAAAGCGCTCCAAATGAACACTTGCAGATTCTACAAAAAGAGTGTTTCAAAACTGCTCTTTCAAAAGAAGTGTTCAACTCTGTGAGTTGGATTCATACTTCACAAAGCAGTTTCACAGAACGCTTCTGTTTAGTTTTTATGGGAAGATATTCCCGTTTCCAACGAAGGCCTGAAAGGGCTCCAAATAACCACTTGCAGATTCTGCAGAAACACAGTTTCAAAACTGCTCTATCAAAAGGAAGGCTTATCTCTCCGAGCTGAATGCACACATCATAAAGAGGTTTCTGAGAATGCTTCTCCCTGGTTTATAAGTGAAGATATTTCCTTTTCCACTATAGGCCTCAAAGCGCTCCAAATGAACACTTGCAGATTCTACAAAAAGAGTGTTTCAAAACTGCTCTTTCAAAAGAAGTGTTCAACTCTGTGAGTTGGATTCATACTACACAAAGCAGTTTCACAGAACGCTTCTGTTTAGTTTTTATGGGAAGATATTCCCGTTTCCAACGAAGGCCTGAAAGGGCTCCAAATATCCACTTGCAAATTCTGCAAAAATAGAGTTTCAAAACTGCTCTGTCAAAAGGAAGGCTTATCTCTCTGAGTTGAATGCAGACATCATAAAGAGGTTTCTGAGAATGCTTCTGCCTGGTTTATATGTGAAGATATTTCCTTTTCCACCATAGGCCTCAAAGCGCTCCAAATGAACACTTGCAGATTCTACAAAAAGAGTGTTTCATAACTGCTCTAGCAAAGGAAAGGTTCAACTCTGTGAGTTGAACACACACATCACAAAGCAGTTTCTGAGAATGCTTCTGTCCAGTTTTTATTGGAAGATATTCCCGCTTCTAACAAAGGCCTGAAAGAGCTCCAAATATCCACTTGTAGATGCTGCAAAAAGACTCTTTCCAAACTGCTCCATGAAAAGGAAGGTTCAACTCTGTGAGTTGAATGCACACATCATAAAGAAGTTTCAAAGAATGCTTCTGTCTAGGTTTTATGTGAAGATATTTCCTTTTCCACCATAGGCCTCAAAGCGCTCCAAATGAACACTTGCAGATTCTACAAAAAGAGTGTTTCAAAACTGCTCTTTCAAAAGAAGTGTTCAACTCTGTGAGTTGGATTCATACTTCACAAAGCAGTTTCACAGAACGCTTCTGTTTAGTTTTTATGGGAAGATATTCCCGTTTCCAACGAAGGCCTGAAAGGGCTCCAAATAACCACTTGCAGATTCTGCAGAAACACAGTTTCAAAACTGCTCTATCAAAAGGAAGGCTTATCTCTCCGAGCTGAATGCACACATCATAAAGAGGTTTCTGAGAATGCTTCTGCCTGGTTTATAAGTGAAGATATTTCCTTTTCCACCATAGGCCTCAAAGCGCTCCAAATGAACACTTGCAGATTCTACAAAAAGAGTGTTTCAAAACAGCTCTTTCAAAGGAAGTGTTCAACTCTGTGAGTTGGATTCATACTACACAAAGCAGTTTCACAGAACGCTTCTGTTTAGTTTTTATGGGAAGATATTCCCGTTTCCAACGAAGGCCTGAAAGGGCTCCAAATATCCACTTGCAAATTCTGCAAAAATAGAGTTTCAAAACTGCTCTATCAAAAGGAAGGCTTATCTCTCTGAGTTGAATGCAGACATCATAAAGAGGTTTCTGAGAATGCTTCTGCCTGGTTTGTATGTGAAGATATTTCCTTTTCCACCATAGGCCTCAAAGCGCTCCAAATGAACACTTGCAGATTCTACAAAAGGAGTGTTTCATAACTGCTCTAGCAAAGGAAAGGTTCAACTCTGTGAGTTGAACACACACATCACAAAGCAGTTTCTGAGAATGCTTCTGTCCAGTTCTTATTGGAAGATATTCCCGCTTCTAACAAAGGCCTGAAAGAGCTCCAAATATCCACTTGCAGATGCTGCAAAAAGACTCTTTCCAAACTGCTCCATGAAAAGGAAGGTTCAACTCTGTGAGATGAATGCACACATCATAAAGAAGTTTCAAAGAATGCTTCTGTCTAGGTTTTATGTGAAGATATTTCCTTTTCCACCATAGGCCTCAAAGCGCTCCAAATGAACACTTGCAGATTCTACAAAAAGAGTGTTTCAAAACTGCTCTTTCAAAAGAAGTGTTCAACTCTGTGAGTTGGATTCATACTTCACAAAGCAGTTTCACAGAACGCTTCTGTTTAGTATTTATGGGAAGATATTCCCGTTTCCAACGAAGGCCTGAAAGGACTCCAAATATCCACTTGCAGATTCTGCAAAAACACAGTTTCAAAACTGCTCTATCAAAAGGAAGGCTTATCTCTCCGAGCTGAATGCACACATCATAAAGAGGTTTCTGAGAATGCTTCTCCCTGGTTTATAAGTGAAGATATTTCCTTTTCCACTATAGGCCTCAAAGCGCTCCAAATGAACACTTGCAGATTCTACAAAAAGAGTGTTTCAAAACAGCTCTTTCAAAGGAAGTGTTCAACTCTGTGAGTTGGATTCATACTACAGAAAGCAGTTTCACAGAACGCTTCTCTTTAGTTTTTATGGGAAGATATTCCCGTTTCCAACGAAGGCCTGAAAGGGCTCCAAATATCCACTTGCAGATTCTGCAAAAATAGAGTTTCAAAACTGCTCTGTTAAAAGGAAGGCTTATCTCTCTGAGTTGAATGCAGACATCATAAAGAGGTTTCTGAGAATGCTTCTGCCTGGTTTATATGTGAAGATATTTCCTTTTCCACCATAGGCCTCAAAGCGCTCCAAATGAACACTTGCAGATTCTACAAAAGGAGTGTTTCATAACTACTCTAGCAAAGGAAAGGTTCAACTCTGTGAGTTGAACACACACATCACAAAGCAGTTTCTGAGAATGCTTCTGTCCAGTTTTTATTGGAAGATATTCCCGCTTCTAACAAAGGCCTGAAAGAGCTCCAAATATCCACTTGCAGATGCTGCAAAAAGACTCTTTCCAAACTGCTCCATGAAAAGGAAGGTTCAACTCTGTGAGTTGAATGCACACATCATAAAGAAGTTTCAAAGAATGCTTCTGTCTAGGTTTTATGTGAAGATATTTCCTTTTCCACCATAGGCCTCAAAGCGCTCCAAATGAACACTTGCAGATTCTACAAAAAGAGTGTTTCAAAACTGCTCTTTCAAAAGAAGTGTTCAACTCTGTGAGTTGGATTCATACTTCACAAAGCAGTTTCACAGAACGCTTCTGTTTAGTATTTATGGGAAGATATTCCCGTTTCCAACGAAGGCCTGAAAGGACTCCAAATATCCACTTGCAGATTCTGCAAAAACACAGTTTCAAAACTGCTCTATCAAAAGGAAGGCTTATCTCTCCGAGTTGAATGCACACATCATAAAGAGGTTTCTGAGAATGCTTCTGCCTGGTTTATAAGTGAAGATATTTCCTTTTCCACCATAGGCCTCAAAGCGCTCCAAATGAACACTTGCAGATTCTACAAAAAGAGTGTTTCAAAACAGCTCTTTCAAAGGAAGAGTTCAACTCTGTGAGTTGGATTCATACTACACAAAGCAGTTTCACAGAACGCTTCTGTTTAGTTTTTATGGGAAGATATTCCCGTTTCCAACGAAGGCCTGAAAGGACTCCAAATATCCACTTGCAGATTCTGCAGAAACACAGTTTCAAAACTGCTCTATCAAAAGGAAGGCTTATCTCTCCGAGTTGAATGCACACATCATAAAGAGGTTTCTGAGAATGCTTCTGCCTGGTTTATAAGTGAAGATATTTCCTTTTCCACCATAGGCCTCAAAGCGCTCCAAATGAACACTTGCAGATTCTACAAAAAGAGTGTTTCAAAACAGCTCTTTCAAAGGAAGTGTTCAACTCTGTGAGTTGGATTCATACTACACAAAGCAGTTTCACAGAACGCTTCTGTTTAGTTTTTATGGGAAGATATTCCCGTTTCCAACGAAGGCCTGAAAGGGCTCCAAATATCCACTTGCAAATTCTGCAAAAATAGAGTTTCAAAACTGCTCTGTCAAAAGGAAGGCTTATCTCTCTGAGTTGAATGCAGACATCATAAAGAGGTTTCTGAGAATGCTTCTGCCTGGTTTATATGTGAAGATATTTCCTTTTCCACCATAGGCCTCAAGGCGCTCCAAATGAACACTTGCAGATTCTACAAAAAGAGTGTTTCATAACTGCTCTAGCAAAGGAAAGGTTCAACTCTGTGAGTTGAACACACACATCACAAAGCAGTTTCTGAGAATGCTTCTGTCCAGTTTTTATTGGAAGATATTCCCGCTTCTAACAAAGGCCTGAAAGAGCTCCAAATATCCACTTGTAGATGCTGCAAAAAGACTCTTTCCAAACTGCTCCATGAAAAGGAAGGTTCAACTCTGTGAGTTGAATGCACACATCATAAAGAAGTTTCAAAGAATGCTTCTGTCTAGGTTTTATGTGAAGATATTTCCTTTTCCACCATAGGCCTCAAAGCGCTCCAAATGAACACTTGCAGATTCTACAAAAAGAGTGTTTCAAAACTGCTCTTTCAAAGGAAGTGTTCAACTCTGTGAGTTGGATTCATACTACACAAAGCAGTTTCACAGAACGCTTCTCTTTAGTTTTTATGGGAAGATATTCCCGTTTCCAACGAAGGCCTGAAAGGGCTCCAAATAACCACTTGCAGATTCTGCAGAAACACAGTTTCAAAACTGCTCTATCAAAAGGAAGGCTTATCTCTCCGAGCTGAATGCACACATCATAAAGAGGTTTCTGAGAATGCTTCTGCCTGGTTTATAAGTGAAGATATTTCCTTTTCCACCATAGGCCTCAAAGCGCTCCAAATGAACACTTGCAGATTCTACAAAAAGAGTGTTTCAAAACAGCTCTTTCAAAGGAAGTGTTCAACTCTGTGAGTTGGATTCATACTACACAAAGCAGTTTCACAGAACGCTTCTGTTTAGTTTTTATGGGAAGATATTCCCGTTTCCAACGAAGGCCTGAAAGGGCTCCAAATATCCACTTGCAAATTCTGCAAAAATAGAGTTTCAAAACTGCTCTATCAAAAGGAAGGCTTATCTCTCTGAGTTGAATGCAGACATCATAAAGAGGTTTCTGAGAATGCTTCTGCCTGGTTTATATGTGAAGATATTTCCTTTTCCACCATAGGCCTCAAAGCGCTCCAAATGAACACTTGCAGATTCTACAAAAGGAGTGTTTCATAACTGCTCTAGCAAAGGAAAGGTTCAACTCTGTGAGTTGAACACACACATCACAAAGCAGTTTCTGAGAATGCTTCTGTCCAATTTTTATTGGAAGATATTCCCGCTTCTAACAAAGGCCTGAAAGAGCTCCAAATATCCACTTGCAGATGCTGCAAAAAGACTCTTTCCAAACTGCTCCATGAAAAGGAAGGTTCAACTCTGTGAGATGAATGCACACATCATAAAGAAGTTTCAAAGAATGCTTCTGTCTAGGTTTTATGTGAAGATATTTCCTTTTCCACCATAGGCCTCAAAGCGCTCCAAATGAACACTTGCAGATTCTACAAAAAGAGTGTTTCAAAACTGCTCTTTCAAAAGAAGTGTTCAACTCTGTGAGTTGGATTCATACTTCACAAAGCAGTTTCACAGAACGCTTCTGTTTAGCTTTTATGGGAAGATATTCCCGTTTCCAACGAAGGCCTGAAAGGACTCCAAATATCCACTTGCAGATTCTGCAAAAACACAGTTTCAAAACTGCTCTATCAAAAGGAAGGCTTATCTCTCCGAGCTGAATGCACACATCATAAAGAGGTTTCTGAGAATGCTTCTCCCTGGTTTATAAGTGAAGATATTTCCTTTTCCACTATAGGCCTCAAAGCGCTCCAAATGAACACTTGCAGATTCTACAAAAAGAGTGTTTCAAAACAGCTCTTTCAAAGGAAGTGTTCAACTCTGTGAGTTGGATTCATACTACACAAAGCAGTTTCACAGAACGCTTCTCTTTAGTTTTTATGGGAAGATATTCCCGTTTCCAACGAAGGCCTGAAAGGGCTCCAAATATCCACTTGCAGATTCTGCAAAAATAGAGTTTCAAAACTGCTCTGTTAAAAGGAAGGCTTATCTCTCTGAGTTGAATGCAGACATCATAAAGAGGTTTCTGAGAATGCTTCTGCCTGGTTTATATGTGAAGATATTTCCTTTTCCACCATAGGCCTCAAAGCGCTCCAAATGAACACTTGCAGATTCTACAAAAGGAGTGTTTCATAACTACTCTAGCAAAGGAAAGGTTCAACTCTGTGAGTTGAACACACACATCACAAAGCAGTTTCTGAGAATGCTTCTGTCCAGTTTTTATTGGAAGATATTCCCGCTTCTAACAAAGGCCTGAAAGAGCTCCAAATATCCACTTGCAGATGCTGCAAAAAGACTCTTTCCAAACTGCTCCATGAAAAGGAAGGTTCAACTCTGTGAGTTGAATGCACACATCATAAAGAAGTTTCAAAGAATGCTTCTGTCTAGGTTTTATGTGAAGATATTTCCTTTTCCACCATAGGCCTCAAAGCGCTCCAAATGAACACTTGCAGATTCTACAAAAAGAGTGTTTCAAAACTGCTCTTTCAAAAGAAGTGTTCAACTCTGTGAGTTGGATTCATACTTCACAAAGCAGTTTCACAGAACGCTTCTGTTTAGTATTTATGGGAAGATATTCCCGTTTCCAACGAAGGCCTGAAAGGACTCCAAATATCCACTTGCAGATTCTGCAAAAACACAGTTTCAAAACTGCTCTATCAAAAGGAAGGCTTATCTCTCCGAGTTGAATGCACACATCATAAAGAGGTTTCTGAGAATGCTTCTGCCTGGTTTATAAGTGAAGATATTTCCTTTTCCACCATAGGCCTCAAAGCGCTCCAAATGAACACTTGCAGATTCTACAAAAAGAGTGTTTCAAAACAGCTCTTTCAAAGGAAGTGTTCAACTCTGTGAGTTGGATTCATACTACACAAAGCAGTTTCACAGAACGCTTCTGTTTAGTTTTTATGGGAAGATATTCCCGTTTCCAACGAAGGCCTGAAAGGACTCCAAATATCCACTTGCAGATTCTGCAGAAACACAGTTTCAAAACTGCTCTATCAAAAGGAAGGCTTATCTCTCCGAGTTGAATGCACACATCATAAAGAGGTTTCTGAGAATGCTTCTGCCTGGTTTATAAGTGAAGATATTTCCTTTTCCACCATAGGCCTCAAAGCGCTCCAAATGAACACTTGCAGATTCTACAAAAAGAGTGTTTCAAAACAGCTCTTTCAAAGGAAATGTTCAACTCTGTGAGTTGGATTCATACTACACAAAGCAGTTTCACAGAACGCTTCTGTTTAGTTTTTATGGGAAGATATTCCCGTTTCCAACGAAGGCCTGAAAGGGCTCCAAATATCCACTTGCAAATTCTGCAAAAATAGAGTTTCAAAACTGCTCTGTCAAAAGGAAGGCTTATCTCTCTGAGTTGAATGCAGACATCATAAAGAGGTTTCTGAGAATGCTTCTGCCTGGTTTATATGTGAAGATATTTCCTTTTCCACCATAGGCCTCAAGGCGCTCCAAATGAACACTTGCAGATTCTACAAAAAGAGTGTTTCATAACTGCTCTAGCAAAGGAAAGGTTCAACTCTGTGAGTTGAACACACACATCACAAAGCAGTTTCTGAGAATGCTTCTGTCCAGTTTTTATTGGAAGATATTCCCGCTTCTAACAAAGGCCTGAAAGAGCTCCAAATATCCACTTGTAGATGCTGCAAAAAGACTCTTTCCAAACTGCTCCATGAAAAGGAAGGTTCAACTCTGTGAGTTGAATGCACACATCATAAAGAAGTTTCAAAGAATGCTTCTGTCTAGGTTTTATGTGAAGATATTTCCTTTTCCACCATAGGCCTCAAAGCGCTCCAAATGAACACTTGCAGATTCTACAAAAAGAGTGTTTCAAAACTGCTCTTTCAAAGGAAGTGTTCAACTCTGTGAGTTGGATTCATACTACACAAAGCAGTTTCACAGAACGCTTCTCTTTAGTTTTTATGGGAAGATATTCCTGTTTCCAACGAAGGCCTGAAAGGGCTCCAAATATCCACTTGCAGATTCTGCAAAAATAGAGTTTCAAAACTGCTCTGTTAAAAGGAAGGCTTATCTCTCTGAGTTGAATGCAGACATCATAAAGAGGTTTCTGAGAATGCTTCTGCCTGGTTTATATGTGAAGATATTTCCTTTTCCACCATAGGCCTCAAAGCGCTCCAAATGAACACTTGCAGATTCTACAAAAGGAGTGTTTCATAACTGCTCTAGCAAAGGAAAGGTTCAACTCTGTGAGTTGAACACACACATCACAAAGCAGTTTCTGAGAATGCTTCTGTCCAGTTTTTATTGGAAGATATTCCCGCTTCTAACAAAGGCCTGAAAGAGCTCCAAATATCCACTTGCAGATGCTGCAAAAAGACTCTTTCCAAACTGCTCCATGAAAAGGAAGGTTCAACTCTGTGAGTTGAATGCACACATCATAAAGAAGTTTCAAAGAATGCTTCTGTCTAGGTTTTATGTGAAGATATTTCCTTTTCCACCATAGGCCTCAAAGCGCTCCAAATGAACACTTGCAGATTCTACAAAAAGAGTGTTTCAAAACTGCTCTTTCAAAAGAAGTGTTCAACTCTGTGAGTTGGATTCATACTTCACAAAGCAGTTTCACAGAACGCTTCTGTTTAGTATTTATGGGAAGATATTCCCGTTTCCAACGAAGGCCTGAAAGGACTCCAAATATCCACTTGCAGATTCTGCAAAAACACAGTTTCAAAACTGCTCTATCAAAAGGAAGGCTTATCTCTCCGAGTTGAATGCACACATCATAAAGAGGTTTCTGAGAATGCTTCTGCCTGGTTTATAAGTGAAGATATTTCCTTTTCCACCATAGGCCTCAAAGCGCTCCAAATGAACACTTGCAGATTCTACAAAAAGAGTGTTTCAAAACAGCTCTTTCAAAGGAAGTGTTCAACTCTGTGAGTTGGATTCATACTACACAAAGCAGTTTCACAGAACGCTTCTGTTTAGTTTTTATGGGAAGATATTCCCGTTTCCAACGTAGGCCTGAAAGGGCTCCAAATATCCACTTGCAAATTCTGCAAAAATAGAGTTTCAAAACTGCTCTGTCAAAACGAAGGCTTATCTCTCTGAGTTGAATGCAGACATCATAAAGAGGTTTCTGAGAATGCTTCTGCCTGGTTTATATGTGAAGATATTTCCTTTTCCACCATAGGCCTCAAAGCGCTCCAAATGAACACTTGCAGATTCTACAAAAAGAGTGTTTCATAATTGCTCTAGCAAAGGAAAGGTTCAACTCTGTGAGTTGAACACACACATCACAAAGCAGTTTCTGAGAATGCTTCTGTCCAGTTTTTATTGGAAGATATTCCCGCTTCTAACAAAGGCCTGAAAGAGCTCCAAATATCCACTTGCAGATGCTGCAAAAAGACTCTTTCCAAACTGCTCCATGAAAAGGAAGGTTCAACTCTGTGAGTTGAATGCACACATCATAAAGAAGTTTCAAAGAATGCTTCTGTCTAGATTTTATGTGAAGATATTTCCTTTTCCACCATAGGCCTCAAAGCGCTCCAAATGAACACTTGCAGATTCTACAAAAAGAGTGTTTCAAAACTGCTCTTTCAAAAGAAGTGTTCAACTCTGTGAGTTGGATTCATACTTCACAAAGCAGTTTCACAGAACGCTTCTGTTTAGCTTTTATGGGAAGATATTCCCGTTTCCAACGAAGGCCTGAAAGGGCTCCAAATAACCACTTGCAGATTCTGCAGAAACACAGTTTCAAAACTGCTCTATCAAAAGGAAGGCTTATCTCTCCGAGCTGAATGCACACATCATAAAGAGGTTTCTGAGAATGCTTCTCCCTGGTTTATAAGTGAAGATATTTCCTTTTCCACTATAGGCCTCAAAGCGCTCCAAATGAACACTTGCAGATTCTACAAAAAGAGTGTTTCAAAACAGCTCTTTCAAAGGAAGTGTTCAACTCTGTGAGTTGGATTCATACTACACAAAGCAGTTTCACAGAACGCTTCTCTTTAGTTTTTATGGGAAGATATTCCCGTTTCCAACGAAGGCCTGAAAGGGCTCCAAATATCCACTTGCAGATTCTGCAAAAATAGAGTTTCAAAACTGCTCTGTTAAAAGGAAGGCTTATCTCTCTGAGTTGAATGCAGACATCATAAAGAGGTTTCTGAGAATGCTTCTGCCTGGTTTATATGTGAAGATATTTCCTTTTCCACCATAGGCCTCAAAGCGCTCCAAATGAACACTTGCAGATTCTACAAAAGGAGTGTTTCATAACTGCTCTAGCAAAGGAAAGGTTCAACTCTGTGAGTTGAACACACACATCACAAAGCAGTTTCTGAGAATGCTTCTGTCCAGTTTTTATTGGAAGATATTCCTGCTTCTAACAAAGGCCTGAAAGAGCTCCAAATATCCACTTGCAGATGCTGCAAAAAGACTCTTTCCAAACTGCTCCATGAAAAGGAAGGTTCAACTCTGTGAGTTGAATGCACACATCATAAAGAAGTTTCAAAGAATGCTTCTGTCTAGGTTTTATGTGAAGATATTTCCTTTTCCACCATAGGCCTCAAAGCGCTCCAAATGAACACTTGCAGATTCTACAAAAAGAGTGTTTCAAAACTGCTCTTTCAATAGAAGTGTTCAACTCTGTGAGTTGGATTCATACTTCACAAAGCAGTTTCACAGAACGCTTCTGTTTAGTATTTATGGGAAGATATTCCCGTTTCCAACGAAGGCCTGAAAGGACTCCAAATATCCACTTGCAGATTCTGCAAAAACACAGTTTCAAAACTGCTCTATCAAAAGGAAGGCTTATCTCTCCGAGTTGAATGCACACATCATAAAGAGGTTTCTGAGAATGCTTCTGCCTGGTTTATAAGTGAAGATATTTCCTTTTCCACCATAGGCCTCAAAGCGCTCCAAATGAACACTTGCAGATTCTACAAAAAGAGTGTTTCAAAACAGCTCTTTCAAAGGAAGTGTTCAACTCTGTGAGTTGGATTCATACTACACAAAGCAGTTTCACAGAACGCTTCTGTTTAGTTTTTATGGGAAGATATTCCCGTTTCCAACGAAGGCCTGAAAGGGCTCCAAATATCCACTTGCAAATTCTGCAAAAATAGAGTTTCAAAACTGCTCTGTCAAAAGGAAGGCTTATCTCTCTGAGTTGAATGCAGACATCATAAAGAGGTTTCTGAGAATGCTTCTGCCTGGTTTATATGTGAAGATATTTCCTTTTCCACCATAGGCCTCAAAGCGCTCCAAATGAACACTTGCAGATTCTACAAAAAGAGTGTTTCATAACTGCTCTAGCAAAGGAAAGGTTCAACTCTGTGAGTTGAACACACACATCACAAAGCAGTTTCTGAGAATGCTTCTGTCCAGTTTTTATTGGAAGATATTCCCGCTTCTAACAAAGGCCTGAAAGAGCTCCAAATATCCACTTGTAGATGCTGCAAAAAGACTCTTTCCAAACTGCTCCATGAAAAGGAAGGTTCAACTCTGTGAGTTGAATGCACACATCATAAAGAAGTTTCAAAGAATGCTTCTGTCTAGGTTTTATGTGAAGATATTTCCTTTTCCACCATAGGCCTCAAAGCGCTCCAAATGAACACTTGCAGATTCTACAAAAAGAGTGTTTCAAAACTGCTCTTTCAAAAGAAGTGTTCAACTCTGTGAGGTGGATTCATACTTCACAAAGCAGTTTCACAGAACGCTTCTGTTTAGTTTTTATGGGAAGATATTCCCGTTTCCAACGAAGGCCTGAAAGGGCTCCAAATAACCACTTGCAGATTCTGCAGAAACACAGTTTCAAAACTGCTCTATCAAAAGGAAGGCTTATCTCTCCGAGTTGAATGCACACATCATAAAGAGGTTTCTGAGAATGCTTCTCCCTGGTTTATAAGTGAAGATATTTACTTTTCCACTATAGGCCTCAAAGCGCTCCAAATGAACACTTGCAGATTCTACAAAAAGAGTGTTTCAAAACAGCTCTTTCAAAGGAAGTGTTCAACTCTGTGAGTTGGATTCATACTACACAAAGCAGTTTCACAGAACGCTTCTGTTTAGTTTTTATGGGAAGATATTCCCGTTTCCAACGAAGGCCTGAAAGGGCTCCAAATATCCACTTGCAAATTCTGCAAAAATAGAGTTTCAAAACTGCTCTGTCAAAAGGAAGGCTTATCTCTCTGAGTTGAATGCAGACATCATAAAGAGGTTTCTGAGAATGCTTCTGCCTGGTTTATATGTGAAGATATTTCCTTTTCCACCATAGGCCTCAAAGCGCTCCAAATGAACACTTGCAGATTCTACAAAAGGAGTGTTTCATAACTGCTCTAGCAAAGGAAAGGTTCAACTCTGTGAGTTGAACACACACATCACAAAGCAGTTTCTGAGAATGCTTCTGTCCAGTTTTTATTGGAAGATATTCCCGCTTCTAACAAAGGCCTGAAAGAGCTCCAAATATCCACTTGCAGATGCTGCAAAAAGACTCTTTCCAAACTGCTCCATGAAAAGGAAGGTTCAACTCTGTGAGTTGAATGCACACATCATAAAGAAGTTTCAAAGAATGCTTCTGTCTAGGTTTTATGTGAAGATATTTCCTTTTCCACCATAGGCCTCAAAGCGCTCCAAATGAACACTTGCAGATTCTACAAAAAGAGTGTTTCAAAACTGCTCTTTCAAAAGAAGTGTTCAACTCTGTGAGTTGGATTCATGCTTCACAAAGCAGTTTCACAGAACGCTTCTGTTTAGCTTTTATGGGAAGATATTCCCGTTTCCAACGAAGGCCTGAAAGGGCTCCAAATAACCACTTGCAGATTCTGCAGAAACACAGTTTCAAAACTGCTCTATCAAAAGGAAGGCTTATCTCTCCGAGCTGAATGCACACATCATAAAGAGGTTTCTGAGAATGCTTCTCCCTGGTTTATAAGTGAAGATATTTCCTTTTCCACTATAGGCCTCAAAGCGCTCCAAATGAACACTTGCAGATTCTACAAAAAGAGTGTTCCAAAACAGCTCTTTCAAAGGAAGTGTTCAACTCTGTGAGTTGGATTCATACTACACAAAGCAGTTTCACAGAACGCTTCTCTTTAGTTTTTATGGGAAGATATTCCCGTTTCCAACGAAGGCCTGAAAGGGCTCCAAATATCCACTTGCAGATTCTGCAAAAATAGAGTTTCAAAACTGCTCTGTTAAAAGGAAGGCTTATCTCTCTGAGTTGAATGCAGACATCATAAAGAGGTTTCTGAGAATGCTTCTGCCTGGTTTATATGTGAAGATATTTCCTTTTCCACCATAGGCCTCAAAGCGCTCCAAATGAACACTTGCAGATTCTACAAAAGGAGTGTTTCATAACTGCTCTAGCAAAGGAAAGGTTCAACTCTGTGAGTTAAACACACACATCACAAAGCAGTTTCTGAGAATGCTTCTGTCCAGTTTTTATTGGAAGATATTCCCGCTTCTAACAAAGGCCTGAAAGAGCTCCAAATATCCACTTGCAGATGCTGCAAAAAGACTCTTTCCAAACTGCTCCATGAAAAGGAAGGTTCAACTCTGTGAGTTGAATGCACACATCATAAAGAAGTTTCAAAGAATGCTTCTGTCTAGGTTTTATGTGAAGATATTTCCTTTTCCACCATAGGCCTCAAAGCGCTCCAAATGAACACTTGCAGATTCTACAAAAAGAGTGTTTCAAAACTGCTCTTTCAAAAGAAGTGTTCAACTCTGTGAGTTGGATTCATACTTCACAAAGCAGTTTCACAGAACGCTTCTGTTTAGTATTTATGGGAAGATATTCCCGTTTCCAACGAAGGCCTGAAAGGACTCCAAATATCCACTTGCAGATTCTGCAAAAACACAGTTTCAAAACTGCTCTATCAAAAGGAAGGCTTATCTCTCCGAGTTGAATGCACACATCATAAAGAGGTTTCTGAGAATGCTTCTGCCTGGTTTATAAGTGAAGATATTTCCTTTTCCACCATAGGCCTCAAAGCGCTCCAAATGAACACTTGCAGATTCTACAAAAAGAGTGTTTCAAAACAGCTCTTTCAAAGGAAGTGTTCAACTCTGTGAGTTGGATTCATACTACACAAAGCAGTTTCACAGAACGCTTCTGTTTAGTTTTTATGGGAAGATATTCCCGTTTCCAACGAAGGCCTGAAAGGGCTCCAAATATCCACTTGCAAATTCTGCAAAAATAGAGTTTCAAAACTGCTCTGTCAAAAGGAAGGCTTATCTCTCTGAGTTGAATGCAGACATCATAAAGAGGTTTCTGAGAATGCTTCTGCCTGGTTTATATGTGAAGATATTTCCTTTTCCACCATAGGCCTCAAAGCGCTCCAAATGAACACTTGCAGATTCTACAAAAGGAGTGTTTCATAACTGCTCTAGCAAAGGAAAGGTTCAACTCTGTGAGTTGAACACACACATCACAAAGCAGTTTCTGAGAATGCTTCTGTCCAGTTTTTATTGGAAGATATTCCCGCTTCTAACAAAGGCCTGAAAGAGCTCCAAATATCCACTTGCAGATGCTGCAAAAAGACTCTTTCCAAACTGCTCCATGAAAAGGAAGGTTCAACTCTGTGAGATGAATGCACACATCATAAAGAAGTTTCAAAGAATGCTTCTGTCTAGGTTTTATGTGAAGATATTTCCTTTTCCACCATAGGCCTCAAAGCGCTCCAAATGAACACTTGCAGATTCTACAAAAAGAGTGTTTCAAAACTGCTCTTTCAAAAGAAGTGTTCAACTCTGTGAGTTGGATTCATACTTCACAAAGCAGTTTCACAGAACGCTTCTGTTTAGTATTTATGGGAAGATATTCCCGTTTCCAACGAAGGCCTGAAAGGACTCCAAATATCCACTTGCAGATTCTGCAAAAACACAGTTTCAAAACTGCTCTATCAAAAGGAAGGCTTATCTCTCCGAGCTGAATGCACACATCATAAAGAGGTTTCTGAGAATGCTTCTCCCTGGTTTATAAGTGAAGATATTTCCTTTTCCACTATAGGCCTCAAAGCGCTCCAAATGAACACTTGCAGATTCTACAAAAAGAGTGTTTCAAAACAGCTCTTTCAAAGGAAGTGTTCAACTCTGTGAGTTGGATTCATACTACACAAAGCAGTTTCACAGAACGCTTCTCTTTAGTTTTTATGGGAAGATATTCCCGTTTCCAACGAAGGCCTGAAAGGGCTCCAAATATCCACTTGCAGATTCTGCAAAAATAGAGTTTCAAAACTGCTCTGTTAGAAGGAAGGCTTATCTCTCTGAGTTGAATGCAGACATCATAAAGAGGTTTCTGAGAATGCTTCTGCCTGGTTTATATGTGAAGATATTTCCTTTTCCACCATAGGCCTCAAAGCGCTCGAAATGAACACTTGCAGATTCTACAAAAGGAGTGTTTCATAACTACTCTAGCAAAGGAAAGGTTCAACTCTGTGAGTTGAACACACACATCACAAAGCAGTTTCTGAGAATGCTTCTGTCCAGTTTTTATTGGAAGATATTCCCGCTTCTAACAAAGGACTGAAAGAGCTCCAAATATCCACTTGCAGATGCTGCAAAAAGACTCTTTCCAAACTGCTCCATGAAAAGGAAGGTTCAACTCTGTGAGTTGAATGCACACATCATAAAGAAGTTTCAAAGAATGCTTCTGTCTAGGTTTTATGTGAAGATATTTCCTTTTCCACCATAGGCCTCAAAGCGCTCCAAATGAACACTTGCAGATTCTACAAAAAGAGTGTTTCAAAACTGCTCTTTCAAAAGAAGTGTTCAACTCTGTGAGTTGGATTCATACTTCACAAAGCAGTTTCACAGAACGCTTCTGTTTAGTATTTATGGGAAGATATTCCCGTTTCCAACGAAGGCCTGAAAGGACTCCAAATATCCACTTGCAGATTCTGCAAAAACACAGTTTCAAAACTGCTCTATCAAAAGGAAGGCTTATCTCTCCGAGTTGAATGCACACATCATAAAGAGGTTTCTGAGAATGCTTCTGCCTGGTTTATAAGTGAAGATATTTCCTTTTCCACCATAGGCCTCAAAGCGCTCCAAATGAACACTTGCAGATTCTACAAAAAGAGTGTTTCAAAACAGCTCTTTCAAAGGAAGTGTTCAACTCTGTGAGTTGGATTCATACTACACAAAGCAGTTTCACAGAACGCTTCTGTTTAGTTTTTATGGGAAGATATTCCCGTTTCCAACGAAGGCCTGAAAGGGCTCCAAATATCCACTTGCAAATTCTGCAAGAATAGAGTTTCAAAACTGCTCTGTCAAAAGGAAGGCTTATCTCTCTGAGTTGAATGCAGACATCATAAAGAGGTTTCTGAGAATGCTTCTGCCTGGTTTATATGTGAAGATATTTCCTTTTCCACCATAGGCCTCAAAGCGCTCCAAATGAACACTTGCAGATTCTACAAAAAGAGTGTTTCATAACTGCTTTAGCAAAGGAAAGGTTCAACACTGTGAGTTGAACACACACATCACAAAGCAGTTTCTGAGAATGCTTCTGTCCAGTTTTTATTGGAAGATATTCCCGCTTCTAACAAAGGCCTGAAAGAGCTCCAAATATCCACTTGTAGATGCTGCAAAAAGACTCTTTCCAAACTGCTCCATGAAAAGGAAGGTTCAACTCTGTGAGTTGAATGCACACATCTTAAAAAGTTTCAAAGAATGCTTCTGTCTAGGTTTTATGTGAAGATATTTCCTTTTCCACCATAGGCCTCAAAGCGCTCCAAATGAACACTTGCAGATTCTACAAAAAGAGTGTTTCAAAACTGCTCTTTCAAAAGAAGTGTTCAACTCTGTGAGTTGGATTCATACTTCACAAAGCAGTTTCACAGAACGCTTCTGTTTAGTTTTTATGGGAAGATATTCCCGTTTCCAACGAAGGCCTGAAAGGGCTCCAAATAACCACTTGCAGATTCTGCAGAAACACAGTTTCAAAACTGCTCTATCAAAAGGAAGGCTTATCTCTCCGAGCTGAATGCACACATCATAAAGAGGTTTCTGAGAATGCTTCTCCCTGGTTTATAAGTGAAGATATTTCCTTTTCCACTATAGGCCTCAAAGCGCTCCAAATGAACACTTGCAGATTCTACAAAAAGAGTGTTTCAAAACTGCTCTTTCAAAAGAAGTGTTCAACTCTGCGAGTTGGATTCATACTACACAAAGCAGTTTCACAGAACGCTTCTCTTTATTATTTATGGGAAGATATTCCCGTTTCCAACGAAGGCCTGAAAGGACTCCAAATATCCACTTGCAGATTCTGCAGAAACACAGTTTCAAAACTGCTCTATCAAAAGGAAGGCTTATCTCTCCTAGTTGAATGCACACATCATAAAGAGGTTTCTGAGAATGCTTCTGCCTGGTTTATAAGTGAAGATATTTCCTTTTCCACCATAGGCCTCAAAGCGCTCCAAATGAACACTTGCAGATTCTACAAAAAGAGTGTTTCAAAACAGCTCTTTCAAAGGAAGTGTTCAACTCTGTGAGTTGGATTCATACTACACAAAGCAGTTTCACAGAACGCTTCTGTTTAGTTTTTATGGGAAGATATTCCCGTTTCCAACGAAGGCCTGAAAGGGCTCCAAATATCCACTTGCAAATTCTGCAAAAATAGAGTTTCAAAACTGCTCTGTCAAAAGGAAGGCTTATCTCTCTGAGTTGAATGCAGACATCATAAAGAGGTTTCTGAGAATGCTTCTGCCTGGTTTATATGTGAAGATATTTCCTTTTCCACCATAGGCCTCAAAGCGCTCCAAATGAACACTTGCAGATTCTACAAAAGGAGTGTTTCATAACTGCTCTAGCAAAGGAAAGGTTCAACTCTGTGAGTTGAACACACACATCACAAAGCAGTTTCTGAGAATGCTTCTGTCCAGTTTTTATTGGAAGATATTCCCGCTTCTAACAAAGGCCTGAAAGAGCTCCAAATATCCACTTGCAGATGCTGCAAAAAGACTCTTTCCAAACTGCTCCATGAAAAGGAAGGTTCAACTCTGTGAGTTGAATGCACACATCATAAAGAAGTTTCAAAGAATGCTTCTGTCTAGGTTTTATGTGAAGATATTTCCTTTTCCACCATAGGCCTCAAAGCGCTCCAAATGAACACTTGCAGATTCTACAAAAAGAGTGTTTCAAAACTGCTCTTTCAAAAGAAGTGTTCAACTCTGTGAGTTGGATTCATACTTCACAAAGCAGTTTCACAGAACGCTTCTGTTTAGCTTTTATGGGAAGATATTCCCGTTTCCAACGAAGGCCTGAAAGGGCTCCAAATAACCACTTGCAGATTCTGCAGAAACACAGTTTCAAAACTGCTCTATCAAAAGGAAGGCTTATCTCTCCGAGCTGAATGCACACATCATAAAGAGGTTTCTGAGAATGCTTCTCCCTGGTTTATAAGTGAAGATATTTCCTTTTCCACTATAGGCCTCAAAGCGCTCCAAATGAACACTTGCAGATTCTACAAAAAGAGTGTTTCAAAACAGCTCTTTCAAAGGAAGTGTTCAACTCTGTGAGTTGGATTCATACTACACAAAGCAGTTTCACAGAACGCTTCTCTTTAGTTTTTATGGGAAGATATTCCCGTTTCCAACGAAGGCCTGAAAGGGCTCCAAATATCCACTTGCAGATTCTGCAAAAATAGAGTTTCAAAACTGCTCTGTTAAAAGGAAGGCTTATCTCTCTGAGTTGAATGCAGACATCATAAAGAGGTTTCTGAGAATGCTTCTGCCTGGTTTATATGTGAAGATATTTCCTTTTCCACCATAGGCCTCAAAGCGCTCCAAATGAACACTTGCAGATTCTACAAAAAGAGTGTTTCATAACTGCTCTAGCAAAGGAAAGGTTCAACTCTGTGAGTTGAACACACACATCACAAAGCAGTTTCTGAGAATGCTTCTGTCCAGTTTTTATTGGAAGATATTCCCGCTTCTAACAAAGGCCTGAAAGAGCTCCAAATATCCACTTGTAGATGCTGCAAAAAGACTCTTTCCAAACTGCTCCATGAAAAGGAAGGTTCAACTCTGAGAGTTGAATGCACACATCATAAAGAAGTTTCAAAGAATGCTTCTGTCTAGGTTTTATGTGAAGATATTTCCTTTTCCACCATAGGCCTCAAAGCGCTCCAAATGAACACTTGCAGATTCTACAAAAAGAGTGTTTCAAAACTGCTCTTTCAAAAGAAGTGTTCAACTCTGTGAGTTGGATTCATACTTCACAAAGCAGTTTCACAGAACGCTTCTGTTTAGTTTTTATGGGAAGATATTCCCGTTTCCAACGAAGGCCTGAAAGGGCTCCAAATAACCACTTGCAGATTCTGCAGAAACACAGTTTCAAAACTGCTCTATCAAAAGGAAGGCTTATCTCTCCGAGCTGAATGCACACATCATAAAGAGGTTTCTGAGAATGCTTCTGCCTGGTTTATAAGTGAAGATATTTCCTTTTCCACCATAGGCCTCAAAGCGCTCCAAATGAACACTTGCAGATTCTATAAAAAGAGTGTTTCAAAACAGCTCTTTCAAAGGAAGTGTTCAACTCTGTGAGTTGGATTCATACTACACAAAGCAGTTTCACAGAACGCTTCTGTTTAGTTTTTATGGGAAGATATTCCCGTTTCCAACGAAGGCCTGAAAGGGCTCCAAATATCCACTTGCAAATTCTGCAAAAATAGAGTTTCAAAACTGCTCTATCAAAAGGAAGGCTTATCTCTCTGAGTTGAATGCAGACATCATAAAGAGGTTTCTGAGAATGCTTCTGCCTGGTTTATATGTGAAGATATTTCCTTTTCCACCATAGGCCTCAAAGCGCTCCAAATGAACACTTGCAGATTCTACAAAAGGAGTGTTTCATAACTGCTCTAGCAAAGGAAAGGTTCAACTCTGTGAGTTGAACACACACATCACAAAGCAGTTTCTGAGAATGCTTCTGTCCAATTTTTATTCGAAGATATTCCCGCTTCTAACAAAGGCCTGAAAGAGCTCCAAATATCCACTTGCAGATGCTGCAAAAAGACTCTTTCCAAACTGCTCCATGAAAACGAAGGTTCAACTCTGTGAGATGAATGCACACATCATAAAGAAGTTTCAAAGAATGCTTCTGTCTAGGCTTTATGTGAAGATATTTCCTTTTCCACCATAGGCCTCAAAGCGCTCCAAATGAACACTTGCAGATTCTACAAAAAGAGTGTTTCAAAACTGCTCTTTCAAAAGAAGTGTTCAACTCTGTGAGTTGGATTCATACTTCACAAAGCAGTTTCACAGAACGCTTCTGTTTAGTATTTATGGGAAGATATTCCCGTTTCCAACGAAGGCCTGAAAGGACTCCAAATATCCACTTGCAGATTCTGCAAAAACACAGTTTCAAAACTGCTCTATCAAAAGGAAGGCTTATCTCTCCGAGCTGAATGCACACATCATAAAGAGGTTTCTGAGAATGCTTCTCCCTGGTTTATAAGTGAAGATATTTCCTTTTCCACTATAGGCCTCAAAGCGCTCCAAATGAACACTTGCAGATTCTACAAAAAGAGTGTTTCAAAACAGCTCTTTCAAAGGAAGTGTTCAACTCTGTGAGTTGGATTCATACTACACAAAGCAGTTTCACAGAACGCTTCTCTTTAGTTTTTATGGGAAGATATTCCCGTTTCCAACGAAGGCCTGAAAGGGCTCCAAATATCCACTTGCAGATTCTGCAAAAATAGAGTTTCAAAACTGCTCTGTTAAAAGGAAGGCTTATCTCTCTGAGTTGAATGCAGACATCATAAAGAGGTTTCTGAGAATGCTTCTGCCTGGTTTATATGTGAAGATATTTCCTTTTCCACCATAGGCCTCAAAGCGCTCCAAATGAACACTTGCAGATTCTACAAAAGGAGTGTTTCATAACTACTCTAGCAAAGGAAAGGTTCAACTCTGTGAGTTGAACACACACATCACAAAGCAGTTTCTGAGAATGCTTCTGTCCAGTTTTTATTGGAAGATATTCCCGCTTCTAACAAAGGCCTGAAAGAGCTCCAAATATCCACTTGCAGATGCTGCAAAAAGACTCTTTCCAAACTGCTCCATGAAAAGGAAGGTTCAACTCTGTGAGTTGAATGCACACATCATAAAGAAGTTTCAAAGAATGCTTCTGTCTAGGTTTTATGTGAAGATATTTCCTTTTCCACCATAGGCCTCAAAGCGCTCCAAATGAACACTTGCAGATTCTACAAAAAGAGTGTTTCAAAACTGCTCTTTCAAAAGAAGTGTTCAACTCTGTGAGTTGGATTCATACTTCACAAAGCAGTTTCACAGAACGCTTCTGTTTAGTATTTATGGGAAGATATTCCCGTTTCCAACGAAGGCCTGAAAGGACTCCAAATATCCACTTGCAGATTCTGCAAAAACACAGTTTCAAAACTGCTCTATCAAAAGGAAGGCTTATCTCTCCGAGTTG
The DNA here is from genome assembly GCF_028885625.2 of Pongo pygmaeus. Taxonomy (NCBI): domain Eukaryota; kingdom Metazoa; phylum Chordata; class Mammalia; order Primates; family Hominidae; genus Pongo; species Pongo pygmaeus. The sequence continues at coordinate 27,205,766 of NC_085930.1, forward strand.
AATGCACACATCATAAAGAGGTTTCTGAGAATGCTTCTGCCTGGTTTATAAGTGAAGATATTTCCTTTTCCACCATAGGCCTCAAAGCGCTCCAAATGAACACTTGCAGATTCTACAAAAAGAGTGTTTCAAAACAGCTCTTTCAAAGGAAGTGTTCAACTCTGTGAGTTGGATTCATACTACACAAAGCAGTTTCACAGAACGCTTCTGTTTAGTTTTTATGGGAAGATATTCCCGTTTCCAACGAAGGCCTGAAAGGGCTCCAAATATCCACTTGCAAATTCTGCAAAAATAGAGTTTCAAAACTGCTCTGTCAAAAGGAAGGCTTATCTCTCTGAGTTGAATGCAGACATCATAAAGAGGTTTCTGAGAATGCTTCTGCCTGGTTTATATGTGAAGATATTTCCTTTTCCACCATAGGCCTCAAAGCGCTCCAAATGAACACTTGCAGATTCTACAAAAGGAGTGTTTCATAACTGCTCTAGCAAAGGAAAGGTTCAACTCTGTGAGTTGAACACACACATCACAAAGCAGTTTCTGAGAATGCTTCTGTCCAGTTTTTATTGGAAGATATTCCCGCTTCTAACAAAGGCCTGAAAGAGCTCCAAATATCCACTTGCAGATGCTGCAAAAAGACTCTTTCCAAACTGCTCCATGAAAAGGAAGGTTCAACTCTGTGAGATGAATGCACACATCATAAAGAAGTTTCAAAGAATGCTTCTGTCTAGGTTTTATGTGAAGATATTTCCTTTTCCACCATAGGCCTCAAAGCGCTCCAAATGAACACTTGCAGATTCTACAAAAAGAGTGTTTCAAAACTGCTCTTTCAAAAGAAGTGTTCAACTCTGTGAGTTGGATTCATACTTCACAAAGCAGTTTCACAGAACGCTTCTGTTTAGTATTTATGGGAAGATATTCCCGTTTCCAACGAAGGCCTGAAAGGACTCCAAATATCCACTTGCAGATTCTGCAAAAACACAGTTTCAAAACTGCTCTATCAAAAGGAAGGCTTATCTCTCCGAGCTGAATGCACACATCATAAAGAGGTTTCTGAGAATGCTTCTCCCTGGTTTATAAGTGAAGATATTTCCTTTTCCACTATAGGCCTCAAAGCGCTCCAAATGAACACTTGCAGATTCTACAAAAAGAGTGTTTCAAAACAGCTCTTTCAAAGGAAGTGTTCAACTCTGTGAGTTGGATTCATACTACACAAAGCAGTTTCACAGAACGCTTCTCTTTAGTTTTTATGGGAAGATATTCCCGTTTCCAACGAAGGCCTGAAAGGGCTCCAAATATCCACTTGCAGATTCTGCAAAAATAGAGTTTCAAAACTGCTCTGTTAGAAGGAAGGCTTATCTCTCTGAGTTGAATGCAGACATCATAAAGAGGTTTCTGAGAATGCTTCTGCCTGGTTTATATGTGAAGATATTTCCTTTTCCACCATAGGCCTCAAAGCGCTCCAAATGAACACTTGCAGATTCTACAAAAGGAGTGTTTCATAACTACTCTAGCAAAGGAAAGGTTCAACTCTGTGAGTTGAACACACACATCACAAAGCAGTTTCTGAGAATGCTTCTGTCCAGTTTTTATTGGAAGATATTCCCGCTTCTAACAAAGGCCTGAAAGAGCTCCAAATATCCACTTGCAGATGCTGCAAAAAGACTCTTTCCAAACTGCTCCATGAAAAGGAAGGTTCAACTCTGTGAGTTGAATGCACACATCATAAAGAAGTTTCAAAGAATGCTTCTGTCTAGGTTTTATGTGAAGATATTTCCTTTTCCACCATAGGCCTCAAAGCGCTCCAAATGAACACTTGCAGATTCTACAAAAAGAGTGTTTCAAAACTGCTCTTTCAAAAGAAGTGTTCAACTCTGTGAGTTGGATTCATACTTCACAAAGCAGTTTCACAGAACGCTTCTGTTTAGTATTTATGGGAAGATATTCCCGTTTCCAACGAAGGCCTGAAAGGACTCCAAATATCCACTTGCAGATTCTGCAAAAACACAGTTTCAAAACTGCTCTATCAAAAGGAAGGCTTATCTCTCCGAGTTGAATGCACACATCATAAAGAGGTTTCTGAGAATGCTTCTGCCTGGTTTATAAGTGAAGATATTTCCTTTTCCACCATAGGCCTCAAAGCGCTCCAAATGAACACTTGCAGATTCTACAAAAAGAGTGTTTCAAAACAGCTCTTTCAAAGGAAGTGTTCAACTCTGTGAGTTGGATTCATACTACACAAAGCAGTTTCACAGAACGCTTCTGTTTAGTTTTTATGGGAAGATATTCCCGTTTCCAACGAAGGCCTGAAAGGGCTCCAAATATCCACTTGCAAATTCTGCAAAAATAGAGTTTCAAAACTGCTCTGTCAAAAGGAAGGCTTATCTCTCTGAGTTGAATGCAGACATCATAAAGAGGTTTCTGAGAATGCTTCTGCCTGGTTTATATGTGAAGATATTTCCTTTTCCACCATAGGCCTCAAAGCGCTCCAAATGAACACTTGCAGATTCTACAAAAAGAGTGTTTCATAACTGCTTTAGCAAAGGAAAGGTTCAACACTGTGAGTTGAACACACACATCACAAAGCAGTTTCTGAGAATGCTTCTGTCCAGTTTTTATTGGAAGATATTCCCGCTTCTAACAAAGGCCTGAAAGAGCTCCAAATATCCACTTGTAGATGCTGCAAAAAGACTCTTTCCAAACTGCTCCATGAAAAGGAAGGTTCAACTCTGTGAGTTGAATGCACACATCTTAAAAAGTTTCAAAGAATGCTTCTGTCTAGGTTTTATGTGAAGATATTTCCTTTTCCACCATAGGCCTCAAAGCGCTCCAAATGAACACTTGCAGATTCTACAAAAAGAGTGTTTCAAAACTGCTCTTTCAAAAGAAGTGTTCAACTCTGTGAGTTGGATTCATACTTCACAAAGCAGTTTCACAGAACGCTTCTGTTTAGTTTTTATGGGAAGATATTCCCGTTTCCAACGAAGGCCTGAAAGGGCTCCAAATAACCACTTGCAGATTCTGCAGAAACACAGTTTCAAAACTGCTCTATCAAAAGGAAGGCTTATCTCTCCGAGCTGAATGCACACATCATAAAGAGGTTTCTGAGAATGCTTCTGCCTGGTTTATATGTGAAGATATTTCCTTTTCCACCATAGGCCTCAAGGCGCTCCAAATGAACACTTGCAGATTCTACAAAAAGAGTGTTTCATAACTGCTCTAGCAAAGGAAAGGTTCAACTCTGTGAGTTGAACACACACATCACAAAGCAGTTTCTGAGAATGCTTCTGTCCAGTTTTTATTGGAAGACATTCCCGCTTCTAACAAAGGCCTGAAAGAGCTCCAAATATCCACTTGTAGATGCTGCAAAAAGACTCTTTCCAAACTGCTCCATGAAAAGGAAGGTTCAACTCTGTGAGTTGAATGCACACATCATAAAGAAGTTTCAAAGAATGCTTCTGTCTAGGTTTTATGTGAAGATATTTCCTTTTCCACCATAGGCCTCAAAGCCCTCCAAATGAACACTTGCAGATTCTACAAAAAGAGTGTTTCAAAACTGCTCTTTCAAAGGAAGTGTTCAACTCTGGGAGTTGGATTCATACTACACAAAGCAGTTTCACAGAACGCTTCTCTTTAGTTTTTATGGGAAGATATTCCCGTTTCCAACGAAGGCCTGAAAGGGCTCCAAATAACCACTTGCAGATTCTGCAGAAACACAGTTTCAAAACTGCTCTATCAAAAGGAAGGCTTATCTCTCCGAGCTGAATGCACACATCATAAAGAGGTTTCTGAGAATGCTTCTGCCTGGTTTATAAGTGAAGATATTTCCTTTTCCACCATAGGCCTCAAAGCGCTCCAAATGAACACTTGCAGATTCTACAAAAAGAGTGTTTCAAAACAGCTCTTTCAAAGGAAGTGTTCAACTCTGTGAGTTGGATTCATACTACACAAAGCAGTTTCACAGAACGCTTCTGTTTAGTTTTTATGGGAAGATATTCCCGTTTCCAACGAAGGCCTGAAAGGGCTCCAAATATCCACTTGCAAATTCTGCAAAAATAGAGTTTCAAAACTGCTCTATCAAAAGGAAGGCTTATCTCTCTGAGTTGAATGCAGACATCATAAAGAGGTTTCTGAGAATGCTTCTGCCTGGTTTATATGTGAAGATATTTCCTTTTCCACCATAGGCCTCAAAGCGCTCCAAATGAACACTTGCAGATTCTACAAAAGGAGTGTTTCATAACTGCTCTAGCAAAGGAAAGGTTCAACTCTGTGAGTTGAACACACACATCACAAAGCAGTTTCTGAGAATGCTTCTGTCCAATTTTTATTGGAAGATATTCCCGCTTCTAACAAAGGCCTGAAAGAGCTCCAAATATCCACTTGCAGATGCTGCAAAAAGACTCTTTCCAAACTGCTCCATGAAAAGGAAGGTTCAACTCTGTGAGATGAATGCACACATCATAAAGAAGTTTCAAAGAATGCTTCTGTCTAGGCTTTATGTGAAGATATTTCCTTTTCCACCATAGGCCTCAAAGCGCTCCAAATGAACACTTGCAGATTCTACAAAAAGAGTGTTTCAAAACTGCTCTTTCAAAAGAAGTGTTCAACTCTGTGAGTTGGATTCATACTTCACAAAGCAGTTTCACAGAACGCTTCTGTTTAGTATTTATGGGAAGATATTCCCGTTTCCAACGAAGGCCTGAAAGGACTCCAAATATCCACTTGCAGATTCTGCAAAAACACAGTTTCAAAACTGCTCTATCAAAAGGAAGGCTTATCTCTCCGAGCTGAATGCACACATCATAAAGAGGTCTCTGAGAATGCTTCTCCCTGGTTTATAAGTGAAGATATTTCCTTTTCCACTATAGGCCTCAAAGCGCTCCAAATGAACACTTGCAGATTCTACAAAAAGAGTGTTTCAAAACAGCTCTTTCAAAGGAAGAGTTCAACTCTGTGAGTTGGATTCATACTACACAAAGCAGTTTCACAGAACGCTTCTCTTTAGTTTTTATGGGAAGATATTCCCGTTTCCAACGAAGGCCTGAAAGGGCTCCAAATATCCACTTGCAGATTCTGCAAAAATAGAGTTTCAAAACTGCTCTGTTAAAAGGAAGGCTTATCTCTCTGAGTTGAATGCAGACATCATAAAGAGGTTTCTGAGAATGCTTCTGCCTGGTTTATATGTGAAGATATTTCCTTTTCCACCATAGGCCTCAAAGCGCTCCAAATGAACACTTGCAGATTCTACAAAAAGAGTGTTTCATAACTGCTCTAGCAAAGGAAAGGTTCAACTCTGTGAGTTGAACACACACATCACAAAGCAGTTTCTGAGAATGCTTCTGTCCAGTTTTTATTGGAAGATATTCCCGCTTCTAACAAAGGCCTGAAAGAGCTCCAAATATCCACTTGTAGATGCTGCAAAAAGACTCTTTCCAAACTGCTCCATGAAAAGGAAGGTTCAACTCTGAGAGTTGAATGCACACATCATAAAGAAGTTTCAAAGAATGCTTCTGTCTAGGTTTTATGTGAAGATATTTCCTTTTCCACCATAGGCCTCAAAGCGCTCCAAATGAACACTTGCAGATTCTACAAAAAGAGTGTTTCAAAACTGCTCTTTCAAAAGAAGTGTTCAACTCTGTGAGTTGGATTCATACTTCACAAAGCAGTTTCACAGAACGCTTCTGTTTAGTTTTTATGGGAAGATATTCCCGTTTCCAACGAAGGCCTGAAAGGGCTCCAAATAACCACTTGCAGATTCTGCAGAAACACAGTTTCAAAACTGCTCTATCAAAAGGAAGGCTTATCTCTCCGAGCTGAATGCACACATCATAAAGAGGTTTCTGAGAATGCTTCTGCCTGGTTTATAAGTGAAGATATTTCCTTTTCCACCATAGGCCTCAAAGCGCTCCAAATGAACACTTGCAGATTCTATAAAAAGAGTGTTTCAAAACAGCTCTTTCAAAGGAAGTGTTCAACTCTGTGAGTTGGATTCATACTACACAAAGCAGTTTCACAGAACGCTTCTGTTTAGTTTTTATGGGAAGATATTCCCGTTTCCAACGAAGGCCTGAAAGGGCTCCAAATATCCACTTGCAAATTCTGCAAAAATAGAGTTTCAAAACTGCTCTATCAAAAGGAAGGCTTATCTCTCTGAGTTGAATGCAGACATCATAAAGAGGTTTCTGAGAATGCTTCTGCCTGGTTTATATGTGAAGATATTTCCTTTTCCACCATAGGCCTCAAAGCGCTCCAAATGAACACTTGCAGATTCTACAAAAGGAGTGTTTCATAACTGCTCTAGCAAAGGAAAGGTTCAACTCTGTGAGTTGAACACACACATCACAAAGCAGTTTCTGAGAATGCTTCTGTCCAATTTTTATTGGAAGATATTCCCGCTTCTAACAAAGGCCTGAAAGAGCTCCAAATATCCACTTGCAGATGCTGCAAAAAGACTTTTTCCAAACTGCTCCATGAAAAGGAAGGTTCAACTCTGTGAGATGAATGCACACATCATAAAGAAGTTTCAAAGAATGCTTCTGTCTAGGCTTTATGTGAAGATATTTCCTTTTCCACCATAGGCCTCAAAGCGCTCCAAATGAACACTTGCAGATTCTACAAAAAGAGTGTTTCAAAACTGCTCTTTCAAAAGAAGTGTTCAACTCTGTGAGTTGGATTCATACTTCACAAAGCAGTTTCACAGAACGCTTCTGTTTAGTATTTATGGGAAGATATTCCCGTTTCCAACGAAGGCCTGAAAGGACTCCAAATATCCACTTGCAGATTCTGCAAAAACACAGTTTCAAAACTGCTCTATCAAAAGGAAGGCTTATCTCTCCGAGCTGAATGCACACATCATAAAGAGGTCTCTGAGAATGCTTCTCCCTGGTTTATAAGTGAAGATATTTCCTTTTCCACTATAGGCCTCAAAGCGCTCCAAATGAACACTTGCAGATTCTACAAAAAGAGTGTTTCAAAACAGCTCTTTCAAAGGAAGTGTTCAACTCTGTGAGTTGGATTCATACTACACAAAGCAGTTTCACAGAACGCTTCTCTTTAGTTTTTATGGGAAGATATTCCCGTTTCCAACGAAGGCCTGAAAGGGCTCCAAATATCCACTTGCAGATTCTGCAAAAATAGAGTTTCAAAACTGCTCTGTTAAAAGGAAGGCTTATCTCTCTGAGTTGAATGCAGACATCATAAAGAGGTTTCTGAGAATGCTTCTGCCTGGTTTATATGTGAAGATATTTCCTTTTCCACCATAGGCCTCAAAGCGCTCCAAATGAACACTTGCAGATTCTACAAAAGGAGTGTTTCATAACTACTCTAGCAAAGGAAAGGTTCAACTCTGTGAGTTGAACACACACATCACAAAGCAGTTTCTGAGAATGCTTCTGTCCAGTTTTTATTGGAAGATATTCCCGCTTCTAACAAAGGCCTGAAAGAGCTCCAAATATCCACTTGCAGATGCTGCAAAAAGACTCTTTCCAAACTGCTCCATGAAAAGGAAGGTTCAACTCTGTGAGTTGAATGCACACATCATAAAGAAGTTTCAAAGAATGCTTCTGTCTAGGTTTTATGTGAAGATATTTCCTTTTCCACCATAGGCCTCAAAGCGCTCCAAATGAACACTTGCAGATTCTACAAAAAGAGTGTTTCAAAACTGCTCTTTCAAAAGAAGTGTTCAACTCTGTGAGTTGGATTCATACTTCACAAAGCAGTTTCACAGAACGCTTCTGTTTAGTATTTATGGGAAGATATTCCCGTTTCCAGCGAAGGCCTGAAAGGACTCCAAATATCCACTTGCAGATTCTGCAAAAACACAGTTTCAAAACTGCTCTATCAAAAGGAAGGCTTATCTCTCCGAGTTGAATGCACACATCATAAAGAGGTTTCTGAGAATGCTTCTGCCTGGTTTATAAGTGAAGATATTTCCTTTTCCACCATAGGCCTCAAAGCGCTCCAAATGAACACTTGCAGATTCTACAAAAAGAGTGTTTCAAAACAGCTCTTTCAAAGGAAGTGTTCAACTCTGTGAGTTGGATTCATACTACACAAAGCAGTTTCACAGAACGCTTCTGTTTAGTTTTTATGGGAAGATATTCCCGTTTCCAACCAAGGCCTGAAAGGGCTCCAAATATCCACTTGCAAATTCTGCAAAAATAGAGTTTCAAAACTGCTCTGTCAAAAGGAAGGCTTATCTCTCTGAGTTGAATGCAGACATCATAAAGAGGTTTCTGAGAATGCTTCTGCCTGGTTTATATGTGAAGATATTTCCTTTTCCACCATAGGCCTCAAAGCGCTCCAAATGAACACTTGCAGATTCTACAAAAAGAGTGTTTCATAACTGCTCTAGCAAAGGAAAGGTTCAACTCTGTGAGTTGAACACACACATCACAAAGCAGTTTCTGAGAATGCTTCTGTCCAGTTTTTATTGGAAGATATTCCCGCTTCTAACAAAGGCCTGAAAGAGCTCCAAATATCCACTTGTAGATGCTGCAAAAAGACTCTTTCCAAACTGCTCCATGAAAAGGAAGGTTCAACTCTGTGAGTTGAATGCACACATCTTAAAAAGTTTCAAAGAATGCTTCTGTCTAGGTTTTATGTGAAGATATTTCCTTTTCCACCATAGGCCTCAGAGCGCTCCAAATGAACACTTGCAGATTCTACAAAAAGAGTGTTTCAAAACTGCTCTTTCAAAAGAAGTGTTCAACTCTGTGAGTTGGATTCATACTTCACAAAGCAGTTTCACAGAACGCTTCTGTTTAGTTTTTATGGGAAGATATTCCCGTTTCCAACGAAGGCCTGAAAGGGCTCCAAATAACCACTTGCAGATTCTGCAGAAACACAGTTTCAAAACTGCTCTATCAAAAGGAAGGCTTATCTCTCCGAGCTGAATGCACACATCATAAAGAGGTTTCTGAGAATGCTTCTCCCTGGTTTATAAGTGAAGATATTTCCTTTTCCACTATAGGCCTCAAAGCGCTCCAAATGAACACTTGCAGATTCTACAAAAAGAGTGTTTCAAAACTGCTCTTTCAAAAGAAGTGTTCAACTCTGTGAGTTGGATTCATACTACACAAAGCAGTTTCACAGAACGCTTCTCTTTAGTATTTATGGGAAGATATTCCCGTTTCCAACGAAGGCCTGAAAGGACTCCAAATATCCACTTGCAGATTCTGCAGAAACACAGTTTCAAAACTGCTCTATCAAAAGGAAGGCTTATCTCTCCTAGTTGAATGCACACATCATAAAGAGGTTTCTGAGAATGCTTCTGCCTGGTTTATAAGTGAAGATATTTCCTTTTCCACCATAGGCCTCAAAGCGCTCCAAATGAACACTTGCAGATTCTACAAAAAGAGTGTTTCAAAACAGCTCTTTCAAAGGAAGTGTTCAACTCTGTGAGTTGGATTCATACTACACAAAGCAGTTTCACAGAACGCTTCTGTTTAGTTTTTATGGGAAGATATTCCCGTTTCCAACGAAGGCCTGAAAGGGCTCCAAATATCCACTTGCAAATTCTACAAAAATAGAGTTTCAAAACTGCTCTGTCAAAAGGAAGGCTTATCTCTCTGAGTTGAATGCAGACATCATAAAGAGGTTTCTGAGAATGCTTCTGCCTGGTTTATATGTGAAGATATTTCCTTTTCCACCATAGGCCTCAAGGCGCTCCAAATGAACACTTGCAGATTCTACAAAAAGAGTGTTTCATAACTGCTCTAGCAAAGGAAAGGTTCAACTCTGTGAGTTGAACACACACATCACAAAGCAGTTTCTGAGAATGCTTCTGTCCAGTTTTTATTGGAAGATATTCCCGCTTCTAACAAAGGCCTGAAAGAGCTCCAAATATCCACTTGTAGATGCTGCAAAAAGACTCTTTCCAAACTGCTCCATGAAAAGGAAGGTTCAACTCTGTGAGTTGAATGCACACATCATAAAGAAGTTTCAAAGAATGCTTCTGTCTAGGTTTTATGTGAAGATATTTCCTTTTCCACCATAGGCCTCAAAGCGCTCCAAATGAACACTTGCAGATTCTACAAAAAGAGTGTTTCAAAACTGCTCTTTCAAAGGAAGTGTTCAACTCTGTGAGTTGGATTCATACTACACAAAGCAGTTTCACAGAACGCTTCTGTTTAGTTTTTATGGGAAGATATTCCCGTTTCCAACGAAGGCCTGAAAGGGCTCCAAATAACCACTTGCAGATTCTGCAGAAACACAGTTTCAAAACTGCTCTATCAAAAGGAAGGCTTATCTCTCCGAGCTGAATGCACACATCATAAAGAGGTTTCTGAGAATGCTTCTGCCTGGTTTATAAGTGAAGATATTTCCTTTTCCACCATAGGCCTCAAAGCGCTCCAAATGAACACTTGCAGATTCTACAAAAAGAGTGTTTCAAAACTGCTCTTTCAAAAGAAGTGTTCAACTCTGTGAGTTGGATTCATACTTCACAAAGCAGTTTCACAGAACGCTTCTGTTTAGTATTTATGGGAAGATATTCCCGTTTCCAACGAAGGCCTGAAAGGACTCCAAATATCCACTTGCAGATTCTGCAAAAACACAGTTTCAAAACTGCTCTATCAAAAGGAAGGCTTATCTCTCCGAGCTGAATGCACACATCATAAAGAGGTTTCTGAGAATGCTTCTCCCTGGTTTATAAGTGAAGATATTTCCTTTTCCACTATAGGCCTCAAAGCGCTCCAAATGAACACTTGCAGATTCTACAAAAAGAGTGTTTCAAAACAGCTCTTTCAAAGGAAGTGTTCAACTCTGTGAGTTGGATTCATACTACACAAAGCAGTTTCACAGAACGCTTCTCTTTAGTTTTTATGGGAAGATATTCCCGTTTCCAACGAAGGCCTGAAAGGGCTCCAAATATCCACTTGCAGATTCTGCAAAAATAGAGTTTCAAAACTGCTCTGTTAAAAGGAAGGCTTATCTCTCTGAGTTGAATGCAGACATCATAAAGAGGTTTCTGAGAATGCTTCTGCCTGGTTTATATGTGAAGATATTTCCTTTTCCACCATAGGCCTCAAAGCGCTCCAAATGAACACTTGCAGATTCTACAAAAGGAGTGTTTCATAACTACTCTAGCAAAGGAAAGGTTCAACTCTGTGAGTTGAACACACACATCACAAAGCAGTTTCTGAGAATGCTTCTGTCCAGTTTTTATTGGAAGATATTCCCGCTTCTAACAAAGGCCTGAAAGAGCTCCAAATATCCACTTGCAGATGCTGCAAAAAGACTCTTTCCAAACTGCTCCATGAAAAGGAAGGTTCAACTCTGTGAGTTGAATGCACACATCATAAAGAAGTTTCAAAGAATGCTTCTGTCTAGGTTTTATGTGAAGATATTTCCTTTTCCACCATAGGCCTCAAAGCGCTCCAAATGAACACTTGCAGATTCTACAAAAAGAGTGTTTCAAAACTGCTCTTTCAAAAGAAGTGTTCAACTCTGTGAGTTGGATTCATACTTCACAAAGCAGTTTCACAGAACGCTTCTGTTTAGTATTTATGGGAAGATATTCCCGTTTCCAACGAAGGCCTGAAAGGACTCCAAATATCCACTTGCAGATTCTGCAAAAACACAGTTTCAAAACTGCTCTATCAAAAGGAAGGCTTATCTCTCCGAGTTGAATGCACACATCATAAAGAGGTTTCTGAGAATGCTTCTGCCTGGTTTATAAGTGAAGATATTTCCTTTTCCACCATAGGCCTCAAAGCGCTCCAAATGAACACTTGCAGATTCTACAAAAAGAGTGTTTCAAAACAGCTCTTTCAAAGGAAGTGTTCAACTCTGTGAGTTGGATTCATACTACACAAAGCAGTTTCACAGAACGCTTCTGTTTAGTTTTTATGGGAAGATATTCCCGTTTCCAACGAAGGCCTGAAAGGGCTCCAAATATCCACTTGCAAATTCTGCAAAAATAGAGTTTCAAAACTGCTCTGTCAAAAGGAAGGCTTATCTCTCTGAGTTGAATGCAGACATCATAAAGAGGTTTCTGAGAATGCTTCTGCCTGGTTTATATGTGAAGATATTTCCTTTTCCACCATAGGCCTCAAAGCGCTCCAAATGAACACTTGCAGATTCTACAAAAGGAGTGTTTCATAACTGCTCTAGCAAAGGAAAGGTTCAACTCTGTGAGTTGAACACACACATCACAAAGCAGTTTCTGAGAATGCTTCTGTCCAGTTTTTATTGGAAGATATTCCCGCTTCTAACAAAGGCCTGAAAGAGCTCCAAATATCCACTTGCAGATGCTGCAAAAAGACTCTTTCCAAACTGCTCCATGAAAAGGAAGGTTCAACTCTGTGAGATGAATGCACACATCATAAAGAAGTTTCAAAGAATGCTTCTGTCTAGGTTTTATGTGAAGATATTTCCTTTTCCACCATAGGCCTCAAAGCGCTCCAAATGAACACTTGCAGATTCTACAAAAAGAGTGTTTCAAAACTGCTCTTTCAAAAGAAGTGTTCAACTCTGTGAGTTGGATTCATACTTCACAAAGCAGTTTCACAGAACGCTTCTGTTTAGTATTTATGGGAAGATATTCCCGTTTCCAACGAAGGCCTGAAAGGACTCCAAATATCCACTTGCAGATTCTGCAAAAACACAGTTTCAAAACTGCTCTATCAAAAGGAAGGCTTATCTCTCCGAGCTGAATGCACACATCATAAAGAGGTTTCTGAGAATGCTTCTCCCTGGTTTATAAGTGAAGATATTTCCTTTTCCACTATAGGCCTCAAAGCGCTCCAAATGAACACTTGCAGATTCTACAAAAAGAGTGTTTCAAAACAGCTCTTTCAAAGGAAGTGTTCAACTCTGTGAGTTGGATTCATACTACACAAAGCAGTTTCACAGAACGCTTCTCTTTAGTTTTTATGGGAAGATATTCCCGTTTCCAACGAAGGCCTGAAAGGGCTCCAAATATCCACTTGCAGATTCTGCAAAAATAGAGTTTCAAAACTGCTCTGTTAAAAGGAAGGCTTATCTCTCTGAGTTGAATGCAGACATCATAAAGAGGTTTCTGAGAATGCTTCTGCCTGGTTTATATGTGAAGATATTTCCTTTTCCACCATAGGCCTCAAAGCGCTCCAAATGAACACTTGCAGATTCTACAAAAGGAGTGTTTCATAACTACTCTAGCAAAGGAAAGGTTCAACTCTGTGAGTTGAACACACACATCACAAAGCAGTTTCTGAGAATGCTTCTGTCCAGTTTTTATTGGAAGATATTCCCGCTTCTAACAAAGGCCTGAAAGAGCTCCAAATATCCACTTGCAGATGCTGCAAAAAGACTCTTTCCAAACTGCTCCATGAAAAGGAAGGTTCAACTCTGTGAGTTGAATGCACACATCATAAAGAAGTTTCAAAGAATGCTTCTGTCTAGGTTTTATGTGAAGATATTTCCTTTTCCACCATAGGCCTCAAAGCGCTCCAAATGAACACTTGCAGATTCTACAAAAAGAGTGTTTCAAAACTGCTCTTTCAAAAGAAGTGTTCAACTCTGTGAGTTGGATTCATACTTCACAAAGCAGTTTCACAGAACGCTTCTGTTTAGCTTTTATGGGAAGATATTCCCGTTTCCAACGAAGGCCTGAAAGGGCTCCAAATAACCACTTGCAGATTCTGCAGAAACACAGTTTCAAAACTGCTCTATCAAAAGGAAGGCTTATCTCTCCGAGCTGAATGCACACATCATAAAGAGGTTTCTGAGAATGCTTCTCCCTGGTTTATAAGTGAAGATATTTCCTTTTCCACTATAGGCCTCAAAGCGCTCCAAATGAACACTTGCAGATTCTACAAAAAGAGTGTTTCAAAACAGCTCTTTCAAAGGAAGTGTTCAACTCTGTGAGTTGGATTCATACTACACAAAGCAGTTTCACAGAACGCTTCTCTTTAGTTTTTATGGGAAGATATTCCCGTTTCCAACGAAGGCCTGAAAGGGCTCCAAATATCCACTTGCAGATTCTGCAAAAATAGAGTTTCAAAACTGCTCTGTTAAAAGGAAGGCTTATCTCTCTGAGTTGAATGCAGACATCATAAAGAGGTTTCTGAGAATGCTTCTGCCTGGTTTATATGTGAAGATATTTCCTTTTCCACCATAGGCCTCAAAGCGCTCCAAATGAACACTTGCAGATTCTACAAAAAGAGTGTTTCATAACTGCTCTAGCAAAGGAAAGGTTCAACTCTGTGAGTTGAACACACACATCACAAAGCAGTTTCTGAGAATGCTTCTGTCCAGTTTTTATTGGAAGATATTCCCGCTTCTAACAAAGGCCTGAAAGAGCTCCAAATATCCACTTGCAGATGCTGCAAAAAGACTTTTTCCAAACTGCTCCATGAAAAGGAAGGTTCAACTCTGAGAGTTGAATGCACACATCATAAAGAAGTTTCAAAGAATGCTTCTGTCTAGGTTTTATGTGAAGATATTTCCTTTTCCACCATAGGCCTCAAAGCGCTCCAAATGAACACTTGCAGATTCTACAAAAAGAGTGTTTCAAAACTGCTCTTTCAAAAGAAGTGTTCAACTCTGTGAGTTGGATTCATACTTCACAAAGCAGTTTCACAGAACGCTTCTGTTTAGTTTTTATGGGAAGATATTCCCGTTTCCAACGAAGGCCTGAAAGGGCTCCAAATAACCACTTGCAGATTCTGCAGAAACACAGTTTCAAAACTGCTCTATCAAAAGGAAGGCTTATCTCTCCGAGCTGAATGCACACATCATAAAGAGGTTTCTGAGAATGCTTCTGCCTGGTTTATAAGTGAAGATATTTCCTTTTCCACCATAGGCCTCAAAGCGCTCCAAATGAACACTTGCAGATTCTATAAAAAGAGTGTTTCAAAACAGCTCTTTCAAAGGAAGTGTTCAACTCTGTGAGTTGGATTCATACTACACAAAGCAGTTTCACAGAACGCTTCTGTTTAGTTTTTATGGGAAGATATTCCCGTTTCCAACGAAGGCCTGAAAGGGCTCCAAATATCCACTTGCAAATTCTGCAAAAATAGAGTTTCAAAACTGCTCTATCAAAAGGAAGGCTTATCTCTCTGAGTTGAATGCAGACATCATAAAGAGGTTTCTGAGAATGCTTCTGCCTGGTTTATATGTGAAGATATTTCCTTTTCCACCATAGGCCTCAAAGCGCTCCAAATGAACACTTGCAGATTCTACAAAAGGAGTGTTTCATAACTGCTCTAGCAAAGGAAAGGTTCAACTCTGTGAGTTGAACACACACATCACAAAGCAGTTTCTGAGAATGCTTCTGTCCAATTTTTATTGGAAGATATTCCCGCTTCTAACAAAGGCCTGAAAGAGCTCCAAATATCCACTTGCAGATGCTGCAAAAAGACTTTTTCCAAACTGCTCCATGAAAAGGAAGGTTCAACTCTGTGAGATGAATGCACACATCATAAAGAAGTTTCAAAGAATGCTTCTGTCTAGGCTTTATGTGAAGATATTTCCTTTTCCACCATAGGCCTCAAAGCGCTCCAAATGAACACTTGCAGATTCTACAAAAAGAGTGTTTCAAAACTGCTCTTTCAAAGGAAGTGTTCAACTCTGTGAGTTGGATTCATACTACACAAAGCAGTTTCACAGAACGCTTCTCTTTAGTTTTTATGGGAAGATATTCCCGTTTCCAACGAAGGCCTGAAAGGGCTCCAAATAACCACTTGCAGATTCTGCAGAAACACAGTTTCAAAACTGCTCTATCAAAAGGAAGGCTTATCTCTCCGAGCTGAATGCACACATCATAAAGAGGTTTCTGAGAATGCTTCTGCCTGGTTTATAAGTGAAGATATTTCCTTTTCCACCATAGGCCTCAAAGCGCTCCAAATGAACACTTGCAGATTCTACAAAAAGAGTGTTTCAAAACAGCTCTTTCAAAGGAAGTGTTCAACTCTGTGAGTTGGATTCATACTACACAAAGCAGTTTCACAGAACGCTTCTGTTTAGTTTTTATGGGAAGATATTCCCGTTTCCAACGAAGGCCTGAAAGGGCTCCAAATATCCACTTGCAAATTCTGCAAAAATAGAGTTTCAAAACTGCTCTATCAAAAGGAAGGCTTATCTCTCTGAGTTGAATGCAGACATCATAAAGAGGTTTCTGAGAATGCTTCTGCCTGGTTTATATGTGAAGATATTTCCTTTTCCACCATAGGCCTCAAAGCGCTCCAAATGAACACTTGCAGATTCTACAAAAGGAGTGTTTCATAACTGCTCTAGCAAAGGAAAGGTTCAACTCTGTGAGTTGAACACACACATCACAAAGCAGTTTCTGAGAATGCTTCTGTCCAATTTTTATTGGAAGATATTCCCGCTTCTAACAAAGGCCTGAAAGAGCTCCAAATATCCACTTGCAGATTCTGCAAAAACACAGTTTCAAAACTGCTCTATCAAAAGGAAGGCTTATCTCTCCGAGCTGAATGCACACATCATAAAGAGGTCTCTGAGAATGCTTCTCCCTGGTTTATAAGTGAAGATATTTCCTTTTCCACTATAGGCCTCAAAGCGCTCCAAATGAACACTTGCAGATTCTACAAAAAGAGTGTTTCAAAACAGCTCTTTCAAAGGAAGTGTTCAACTCTGTGAGTTGGATTCATACTACACAAAGCAGTTTCACAGAACGCTTCTCTTTAGTTTTTATGGGAAGATATTCCCGTTTCCAACGAAGGCCTGAAAGGGCTCCAAATATCCACTTGCAGATTCTGCAAAAATAGAGTTTCAAAACTGCTCTGTTAAAAGGAAGGCTTATCTCTCTGAGTTGAATGCAGACATCATAAAGAGGTTTCTGAGAATGCTTCTGCCTGGTTTATATGTGAAGATATTTCCTTTTCCACCATAGGCCTCGAAGCGCTCCAAATGAACACTTGCAGATTCTACAAAAGGAGTGTTTCATAACTACTCTAGCAAAGGAAAGGTTCAACTCTGTGAGTTGAACACACACATCACAAAGCAGTTTCTGAGAATGCTTCTGTCCAGTTTTTATTGGAAGATATTCCCGCTTCTAACAAAGGCCTGAAAGAGCTCCAAATATCCACTTGCAGATGCTGCAAAAAGACTCTTTCCAAACTGCTCCATGAAAAGGAAGGTTCAACTCTGTGAGTTGAATGCACACATCATAAAGAAGTTTCAAAGAATGCTTCTGTCTAGGTTTTATGTGAAGATATTTCCTTTTCCACCATAGGCCTCAAAGCGCTCCAAATGAACACTTGCAGATTCTACAAAAAGAGTGTTTCAAAACTGCTCTTTCAAAAGAAGTGTTCAACTCTGTGAGTTGGATTCATACTTCACAAAGCAGTTTCACAGAACGCTTCTGTTTAGTATTTATGGGAAGATATTCCCGTTTCCAACGAAGGCCTGAAAGGACTCCAAATATCCACTTGCAGATTCTGCAAAAACACAGTTTCAAAACTGCTCTATCAAAAGGAAGGCTTATCTCTCCGAGTTGAATGCACACATCATAAAGAGGTTTCTGAGAATGCTTCTGCCTGGTTTATAAGTGAAGATATTTCCTTTTCCACCATAGGCCTCAAAGCGCTCCAAATGAACACTTGCAGATTCTACAAAAAGAGTGTTTCAAAACAGCTCTTTCAAAGGAAGTGTTCAACTCTGTGAGTTGGATTCATACTACACAAAGCAGTTTCACAGAACGCTTCTGTTTAGTTTTTATGTGAAGATATTCCCGTTTCCAACGAAGGCCTGAAAGGACTCCAAATATCCACTTGCAGGTTCTGCAGAAACACAGTTTCAAAACTGCTCTATCAAAAGGAAGGCTTATCTCTCCGAGTTGAATGCACACATCATAAAGAGGTTTCTGAGAATGCTTCTGCCTGGTTTATAAGTGAAGATATTTCCTTTTCCACCATAGGCCTCAAAGCGCTCCAAATGAACACTTGCAGATTCTACAAAAAGAGTGTTTCAAAACAGCTCTTTCAAAGGAAATGTTCAACTCTGTGAGTTGGATTCATACTACACAAAGCAGTTTCACAGAACGCTTCTGTTTAGTTTTTATGGGAAGATATTCCCGTTTCCAACGAAGGCCTGAAAGGGCTCCAAATATCCACTTGCAAATTCTGCAAAAATAGAGTTTCAAAACTGCTCTGTCAAAAGGAAGGCTTATCTCTCTGAGTTGAATGCAGACATCATAAAGAGGTTTCTGAGAATGCTTCTGCCTGGTTTATATGTGAAGATATTTCCTTTTCCACCATAGGCCTCAAGGCGCTCCAAATGAACACTTGCAGATTCTACAAAAAGAGTGTTTCATAACTGCTCTAGCAAAGGAAAGGTTCAACTCTGTGAGTTGAACACACACATCACAAAGCAGTTTCTGAGAATGCTTCTGTCCAGTTTTTATTGGAAGATATTCCCGCTTCTAACAAAGGCCTGAAAGAGCTCCAAATATCCACTTGTAGATGCTGCAAAAAGACTCTTTCCAAACTGCTCCATGAAAAGGAAGGTTCAACTCAGTGAGTTGAATGCACACATCATAAAGAAGTTTCAAAGAATGCTTCTGTCTAGGTTTTATGTGAAGATATTTCCTTTTCCACCATAGGCCTCAAAGCGCTCCAAATGAACACTTGCAGATTCTACAAAAAGAGTGTTTCAAAACTGCTCTTTCAAAGGAAGTGTTCAACTCTGTGAGTTGGATTCATACTACACAAAGCAGTTTCACAGAACGCTTCTCTTTAGTTTTTATGGGAAGATATTCCTGTTTCCAACGAAGGCCTGAAAGGGCTCCAAATATCCACTTGCAGATTCTGCAAAAATAGAGTTTCAAAACTGCTCTGTTAAAAGGAAGGCTTATCTCTCTGAGTTGAATGCAGACATCATAAAGAGGTTTCTGAGAATGCTTCTGCCTGGTTTATATGTGAAGATATTTCCTTTTCCACCATAGGCCTCAAAGCGCTCCAAATGAACACTTGCAGATTCTACAAAAGGAGTGTTTCATAACTGCTCTAGCAAAGGAAAGGTTCAACTCTGTGAGTTGAACACACACATCACAAAGCAGTTTCTGAGAATGCTTCTGTCCAGTTTTTATTGGAAGATATTCCCGCTTCTAACAAAGGCCTGAAAGAGCTCCAAATATCCACTTGCAGATGCTGCAAAAAGACTCTTTCCAAACTGCTCCATGAAAAGGAAGGTTCAACTCTGTGAGTTGAATGCACACATCATAAAGAAGTTTCAAAGAATGCTTCTGTCTAGGTTTTATGTGAAGATATTTCCTTTTCCACCATAGGCCTCAAAGCGCTCCAAATGAACACTTGCAGATTCTACAAAAAGAGTGTTTCAAAACTGCTCTTTCAAAAGAAGTGTTCAACTCTGTGAGTTGGATTCATACTTCACAAAGCAGTTTCACAGAACGCTTCTGTTTAGTATTTATGGGAAGATATTCCCGTTTCCAACGAAGGCCTGAAAGGACTCCAAATATCCACTTGCAGATTCTGCAAAAACACAGTTTCAAAACTGCTCTATCAAAAGGAAGGCTTATCTCTCCGAGTTGAATGCACACATCATAAAGAGGTTTCTGAGAATGCTTCTGCCTGGTTTATAAGTGAAGATATTTCCTTTTCCACCATAGGCCTCAAAGCGCTCCAAATGAACACTTGCAGATTCTACAAAAAGAGTGTTTCAAAACAGCTCTTTCAAAGGAAGTGTTCAACTCTGTGAGTTGGATTCATACTACACAAAGCAGTTTCACAGAACGCTTCTGTTTAGTTTTTATGGGAAGATATTCCCGTTTCCAACGTAGGCCTGAAAGGGCTCCAAATATCCACTTGCAAATTCTGCAAAAATAGAGTTTCAAAACTGCTCTGTCAAAAGGAAGGCTTATCTCTCTGAGTTGAATGCAGACATCATAAAGAGGTTTCTGAGAATGCTTCTGCCTGGTTTATATGTGAAGATATTTCCTTTTCCACCATAGGCCTCAAAGCGCTCCAAATGAACACTTGCAGATTCTACAAAAAGAGTGTTTCATAACTGCTCTAGCAAAGGAAAGGTTCAACTCTGTGAGTTGAACACACACATCACAAAGCAGTTTCTGAGAATGCTTCTGTCCAGTTTTTATTGGAAGATATTCCCGCTTCTAACAAAGGCCTGAAAGGGCTCCAAATATCCACTTGCAGATGCTGCAAAAAGACTCTTTCCAAACTGCTCCATGAGAAGGAAGGTTCAACTCTGTGAGTTGAATGCACACATCATAAAGAAGTTTCAAAGAATGCTTCTGTCTAGGTTTTATGTGAAGATATTTCCTTTTCCACCATAGGCCTCAAAGCGCTCCAAATGAACACTTGCAGATTCTACAAAAAGAGTGTTTCAAAACTGCTCTTTCAAAAGAAGTGTTCAACTCTGTGAGTTGGATTCATACTTCACAAAGCAGTTTCACAGAACGTTTCTGTTTAGTTTTTATGGGAAGATATTCCCGTTTCCAACGAAGGCCTGAAAGGGCTCCAAATAACCACTTGCAGATTCTGCAGAAACACAGTTTCAAAACTGCTCTATCAAAAGGAAGGCTTATCTCTCCGAGCTGAATGCACACATCATAAAGAGGTTTCTGAGAATGCTTCTCCCTGGTTTATAAGTGAAGATATTTCCTTTTCCACTATAGGCCTCAAAGCGCTCCAAATGAACACTTGCAGACTCTACAAAAAGAGTGTTTCAAAACAGCTCTTTCAAAGGAAGTGTTCAACTCTGTGAGTTGGATTCATACTACACAAAGCAGTTTCACAGAACGCTTCTGTTTAGTTTTTATGGGAAGATATTCCCGTTTCCAACGAAGGCCTGAAAGGGCTCCAAATATCCACTTGCAAATTCTGCAAAAATAGAGTTTCAAAACTGCTCTGTCAAAAGGAAGGCTTATCTCTCTGAGTTGAATGCAGACATCATAAAGAGGTTTCTGAGAATGCTTCTGCCTGGTTTATATGTGAAGATATTTCCTTTTCCACCATAGGCCTCAAGGCGCTCCAAATGAACACTTGCAGATTCTACAAAAAGAGTGTTTCATAACTGCTCTAGCAAAGGAAAGGTTCAACTCTGTGAGTTGAACACACACATCACAAAGCAGTTTCTGAGAATGCTTCTGTCCAGTTTTTATTGGAAGATATTCCCGCTTCTAACAAAGACCTGAAAGAGCTCCAAATATCCACTTGTAGATGCTGCAAAAAGACTCTTTCCAAACTGCTCCATGAAAAGGAAGGTTCAACTCTGTGAGTTGAATGCACACATCATAAAGAAGTTTCAAAGAATGCTTCTGTCTAGGTTTTATGTGAAGATATTTCCTTTTCCACCATAGGCCTCAAAGCGCTCCAAATGAACACTTGCAGATTCTACAAAAAGAGTGTTTCAAAACTGCTCTTTCAAAGGAAGTGTTCAACTCTGTGAGTTGGATTCATACTACACAAAGCAGTTTCACAGAACGCTTCTCTTTAGTTTTTATGGGAAGATATTCCTGTTTCCAACGAAGGCCTGAAAGGGCTCCAAATATCCACTTGCAGATTCTGCAAAAATAGAGTTTCAAAACTGCTCTGTTAAAAGGAAGGCTTATCTCTCTGAGTTGAATGCAGACATCATAAAGAGGTTTCTGAGAATGCTTCTGCCTGGTTTATATGTGAAGATATTTCCTTTTCCACCATAGGCCTCAAAGCGCTCCAAATGAACACTTGCAGATTCTACAAAAGGAGTGTTTCATAACTGCTCTAGCAAAGGAAAGGTTCAACTCTGTGAGTTGAACACACACATCACAAAGCAGTTTCTGAGAATGCTTCTGTCCAGTTTTTATTGGAAGATATTCCCGCTTCTAACAAAGGCCTGAAAGAGCTCCAAATATCCACTTGCAGATGCTGCAAAAAGACTCTTTCCAAACTGCTCCATGAAAAGGAAGGTTCAACTCTGTGAGTTGAATGCACACATCATAAAGAAGTTTCAAAGAATGCTTCTGTCTAGGTTTTATGTGAAGATATTTCCTTTTCCACCATAGGCCTCAAAGCGCTCCAAATGAACACTTGCAGATTCTACAAAAAGAGTGTTTCAAAACTGCTCTTTCAAAAGAAGTGTTCAACTCTGTGAGTTGGATTCATACTTCACAAAGCAGTTTCACAGAACGCTTCTGTTTAGTATTTATGGGAAGATATTCCCGTTTCCAACGAAGGCCTGAAAGGACTCCAAATATCCACTTGCAGATTCTGCAAAAACACAGTTTCAAAACTGCTCTATCAAAAGGAAGGCTTATCTCTCCGAGTTGAATGCACACATCATAAAGAGGTTTCTGAGAATGCTTCTGCCTGGTTTATAAGTGAAGATATTTCCTTTTCCACCATAGGCCTCAAAGCGCTCCAAATGAACACTTGCAGATTCTACAAAAAGAGTGTTTCAAAACAGCTCTTTCAAAGGAAGTGTTCAACTCTGTGAGTTGGATTCATACTACACAAAGCAGTTTCACAGAACGCTTCTGTTTAGTTTTTATGGGAAGATATTCCCGTTTCCAACGAAGGCCTGAAAGGGCTCCAAATATCCACTTGCAAATTCTGCAAAAATAGAGTTTCAAAACTGCTCTGTCAAAAGGAAGGCTTATCTCTCTGAGTTGAATGCAGACATCATAAAGAGGTTTCTGAGAATGCTTCTGCCTGGTTTATATGTGAAGATATTTCCTTTTCCACCATAGGCCTCAAAGCGCTCCAAATGAACACTTGCAGATTCTACAAAAGGAGTGTTTCATAACTGCTCTAGCAAAGGAAAGGTTCAACTCTGTGAGTTGAACACACACATCACAAAGCAGTTTCTGAGAATGCTTCTGTCCAGTTTTTATTGGAAGATATTCCCGCTTCTAACAAAGGCCTGAAAGAGCTCCAAATATCCACTTGCAGATGCTGCAAAAAGACTCTTTCCAAACTGCTCCATGAAAAGGAAGGTTCAACTCTGTGAGTTGAATGCACACATCATAAAGAAGTTTCAAAGAATGCTTCTGTCTAGGTTTTATGTGAAGATATTTCCTTTTCCACCATAGGCCTCAAAGCGCTCCAAATGAACACTTGCAGATTCTACAAAAAGAGTGTTTCAAAACTGCTCTTTCAAAAGAAGTGTTCAACTCTGTGAGTTGGATTCATACTTCACAAAGCAGTTTCACAGAACGCTTCTGTTTAGCTTTTATGGGAAGATATTCCCGTTTCCAACGAAGGCCTGAAAGGGCTCCAAATAACCACTTGCAGATTCTGCAGAAACACAGTTTCAAAACTGCTCTATCAAAAGGAAGGCTTATCTCTCCGAGCTGAATGCACACATCATAAAGAGGTTTCTGAGAATGCTTCTCCCTGGTTTATAAGTGAAGATATCTCCTTTTCCACTATAGGCCTCAAAGCGCTCCAAATGAACACTTGCAGATTCTACAAAAAGAGTGTTTCAAAACAGCTCTTTCAAAGGAAGTGTTCAACTCTGTGAGTTGGATTCATACTACACAAAGCAGTTTCACAGAACGCTTCTCTTTAGTTTTTATGGGAAGATATTCCCGTTTCCAACGAAGGCCTGAAAGGGCTCCAAATATCCAATTGCAGATTCTGCAAAAATAGAGTTTCAAAACTGCTCTGTTAAAAGGAAGGCTTATCTCTCTGAGTTGAATGCAGACATCATAAAGAGGTTTCTGAGAATGCTTCTGCCTGGTTTATATGTGAAGATATTTCCTTTTCCACCATAGGCCTCAAAGCGCTCCAAATGAACACTTGCAGATTCTACAAAAGGAGTGTTTCATAACTACTCTAGCAAAGGAAAGGTTCAACTCTGTGAGTTGAACACACACATCACAAAGCAGTTTCTGAGAATGCTTCTGTCCAGTTTTTATTGGAAGATATTCCCGCTTCTAACAAAGGCCTGAAAGAGCTCCAAATATCCACTTGCAGATGCTGCAAAAAGACTCTTTCCAAACTGCTCCATGAAAAGGAAGGTTCAACTCTGTGAGTTGAATGCACACATCATAAAGAAGTTTCAAAGAATGCTTCTGTCTAGGTTTTATGTGAAGATATTTCCTTTTCCACCATAGGCCTCAAAGCGCTCCAAATGAACACTTGCAGATTCTACAAAAAGAGTGTTTCAAAACTGCTCTTTCAAAAGAAGTGTTCAACTCTGTGAGTTGGATTCATACTTCACAACGCAGTTTCACAGAACGCTTCTGTTTAGTATTTATGGGAAGATATTCCCGTTTCCAACGAAGGCCTGAAAGGACTCCAAATATCCACTTGCAGATTCTGCAAAAACACAGTTTCAAAACTGCTCTATCAAAAGGAAGGCTTATCTCTCCGAGTTGAATGCACACATCATAAAGAGGTTTCTGAGAATGCTTCTGCCTGGTTTATAAGTGAAGATATTTCCTTTTCCACCATAGGCCTCAAAGCGCTCCAAATGAACACTTGCAGATTCTACAAAAAGAGTGTTTCAAAACAGCTCTTTCAAAGGAAGTGTTCAACTCTGTGAGTTGGATTCATACTACACAAAGCAGTTTCACAGAACGCTTCTGTTTAGTTTTTATGGGAAGATATTCCCGTTTCCAACGAAGGCCTGAAAGGACTCCAAATATCCACTTGCAGATTCTGCAGAAACACAGTTTCAAAACTGCTCTATCAAAAGGAAGGCTTATCTCTCCGAGTTGAATGCACACATCATAAAGAGGTTTCTGAGAATGCTTCTGCCTGGTTTATAAGTGAAGATATTTCCTTTTCCACCATAGGCCTCAAAGCGCTCCAAATGAACACTTGCAGATTCTACAAAAAGAGTGTTTCAAAACAGCTCTTTCAAAGGAAATGTTCAACTCTGTGAGTTGGATTCATACTACACAAAGCAGTTTCACAGAACGCTTCTGTTTAGTTTTTATGGGAAGATATTCCCGTTTCCAACGAAGGCCTGAAAGGGCTCCAAATATCCACTTGCAAATTCTGCAAAAATAGAGTTTCAAAACTGCTCTGTCAAAAGGAAGGCTTATCTCTCTGAGTTGAATGCAGACATCATAAAGAGGTTTCTGAGAATGCTTCTGCCTGGTTTATATGTGAAGATATTTCCTTTTCCACCATAGGCCTCAAGGCGCTCCAAATGAACACTTGCAGATTCTACAAAAAGAGTGTTTCATAACTGCTCTAGCAAAGGAAAGGTTCAACTCTGTGAGTTGAACACACACATCACAAAGCAGTTTCTGAGAATGCTTCTGTCCAGTTTTTATTGGAAGACATTCCCGCTTCTAACAAAGGCCTGAAAGAGCTCCAAATATCCACTTGTAGATGCTGCAAAAAGACTCTTTCCAAACTGCTCCATGAAAAGGAAGGTTCAACTCTGTGAGTTGAATGCACACATCATAAAGAAGTTTCAAAGAATGCTTCTGTCTAGGTTTTATGTGAAGATATTTCCTTTTCCACCATAGGCCTCAAAGCGCTCCAAATGAACACTTGCAGATTCTACAAAAAGAGTGTTTCAAAACTGCTCTTTCAAAGGAAGTGTTCAACTCTGGGAGTTGGATTCATACTACACAAAGCAGTTTCACAGAACGCTTCTCTTTAGTTTTTATGGGAAGATATTCCCGTTTCCAACGAAGGCCTGAAAGGGCTCCAAATAACCACTTGCAGATTCTGCAGAAACACAGTTTCAAAACTGCTCTATCAAAAGGAAGGCTTATCTCTCCGAGCTGAATGCACACATCATAAAGAGGTTTCTGAGAATGCTTCTGCCTGGTTTATAAGTGAAGATATTTCCTTTTCCACCATAGGCCTCAAAGCGCTCCAAATGAACACTTGCAGATTCTACAAAAAGAGTGTTTCAAAACAGCTCTTTCAAAGGAAGTGTTCAACTCTGTGAGTTGGATTCATACTACACAAAGCAGTTTCACAGAACGCTTCTGTTTAGTTTTTATGGGAAGATATTCCCGTTTCCAACGAAGGCCTGAAAGGGCTCCAAATATCCACTTGCAAATTCTGCAAAAATAGAGTTTCAAAACTGCTCTATCAAAAGGAAGGCTTATCTCTCTGAGTTGAATGCAGACATCATAAAGAGGTTTCTGAGAATGCTTCTGCCTGGTTTATATGTGAAGATATTTCCTTTTCCACCATAGGCCTCAAAGCGCTCCAAATGAACACTTGCAGATTCTACAAAAGGAGTGTTTCATAACTGCTCTAGCAAAGGAAAGGTTCAACTCTGTGAGTTGAACACACACATCACAAAGCAGTTTCTGAGAATGCTTCTGTCCAATTTTTATTGGAAGATATTCCCGCTTCTAACAAAGGCCTGAAAGAGCTCCAAATATCCACTTGCAGATGCTGCAAAAAGACTTTTTCCAAACTGCTCCATGAAAAGGAAGGTTCAACTCTGTGAGATGAATGCACACATCATAAAGAAGTTTCAAAGAATGCTTCTGTCTAGGCTTTATGTGAAGATATTTCCTTTTCCACCATAGGCCTCAAAGCGCTCCAAATGAACACTTGCAGATTCTACAAAAAGAGTGTTTCAAAACTGCTCTTTCAAAAGAAGTGTTCAACTCTGTGAGTTGGATTCATACTTCACAAAGCAGTTTCACAGAACGCTTCTGTTTAGTATTTATGGGAAGATATTCCCGTTTCCAACGAAGGCCTGAAAGGACTCCAAATATCCACTTGCAGATTCTGCAAAAACACAGTTTCAAAACTGCTCTATCAAAAGGAAGGCTTATCTCTCCGAGCTGAATGCACACATCATAAAGAGGTCTCTGAGAATGCTTCTCCCTGGTTTATAAGTGAAGATATTTCCTTTTCCACTATAGGCCTCAAAGCGCTCCAAATGAACACTTGCAGATTCTACAAAAAGAGTGTTTCAAAACAGCTCTTTCAAAGGAAGTGTTCAACTCTGTGAGTTGGATTCATACTACACAAAGCAGTTTCACAGAACGCTTCTCTTTAGTTTTTATGGGAAGATATTCCCGTTTCCAACGAAGGCCTGAAAGGGCTCCAAATATCCACTTGCAGATTCTGCAAAAATAGAGTTTCAAAACTGCTCTGTTAAAAGGAAGGCTTATCTCTCTGAGTTGAATGCAGACATCATAAAGAGGTTTCTGAGAATGCTTCTGCCTGGTTTATATGTGAAGATATTTCCTTTTCCACCATAGGCCTCAAAGCGCTCCAAATGAAAACTTGCAGATTCTACAAAAGGAGTGTTTCATAACTACTCTAGCAAAGGAAAGGTTCAACTCTGTGAGTTGAACACACACATCACAAAGCAGTTTCTGAGAATGCTTCTGTCCAGTTTTTATTGGAAGATATTCCCGCTTCTAACAAAGGCCTGAAAGAGCTCCAAATATCCACCTGCAGATGCTGCAAAAAGACTCTTTCCAAACTGCTCCATGAAAAGGAAGGTTCAACTCTGTGAGTTGAATGCACACATCATAAAGAAGTTTCAAAGAATGCTTCTGTCTAGGTTTTATGTGAAGATATTTCCTTTTCCACCATAGGCCTCAAAGCGCTCCAAATGAACACTTGCAGATTCTACAAAAAGAGTGTTTCAAAACTGCTCTTTCAAAAGAAGTGTTCAACTCTGTGAGTTGGATTCATACTTCACAAAGCAGTTTCACAGAACGCTTCTGTTTAGTATTTATGGGAAGATATTCCCGTTTCCAACGAAGGCCTGAAAGGACTCCAAATATCCACTTGCAGATTCTGCAAAAACACAGTTTCAAAACTGCTCTATCAAAAGGAAGGCTTATCTCTCCGAGTTGAATGCACACATCATAAAGAGGTTTCTGAGAATGCTTCTGCCTGGTTTATAAGTGAAGATATTTCCTTTTCCACCATAGGCCTCAAAGCGCTCCAAATGAACACTTGCAGATTCTACAAAAAGAGTGTTTCAAAACAGCTCTTTCAAAGGAAGTGTTCAACTCTGTGAGTTGGATTCATACTACACAAAGCAGTTTCACAGAACGCTTCTGTTTAGTTTTTATGGGAAGATATTCCCGTTTCCAATGAAGGCCTGAAAGGGCTCCAAATATCCACTTGCAAATTCTGCAAAAATAGAGTTTCAAAACTGCTCTGTCAAAAGGAAGGCTTATCTCTCTGAGTTGAATGCAGACATCATAAAGAGGTTTCTGAGAATGCTTCTGCCTGGTTTATATGTGAAGATATTTCCTTTTCCACCATAGGCCTCAAAGCGCTCCAAATGAACACTTGCAGATTCTACAAAAAGAGTGTTTCATAACTGCTCTAGCAAAGGAAAGGTTCAACTCTGTGAGTTGAACACACACATCACAAAGCAGTTTCTGAGAATGCTTCTGTCCAGTTTTTATTGGAAGATATTCCCGCTTCTAACAAAGGCCTGAAAGAGCTCCAAATATCCACTTGTAGATGCTGCAAAAAGACTCTTTCCAAACTGCTCCATGAAAAGGAAGGTTCAACTCTGTGAGTTGAATGCACACATCTTAAAAAGTTTCAAAGAATGCTTCTGTCTAGGTTTTATGTGAAGATATTTCCTTTTCCACCATAGGCCTCAGAGCGCTCCAAATGAACACTTGCAGATTCTACAAAAAGAGTGTTTCAAAACTGCTCTTTCAAAAGAAGTGTTCAACTCTGTGAGTTGGATTCATACTTCACAAAGCAGTTTCACAGAACGCTTCTGTTTAGTTTTTATGGGAAGATATTCCCGTTTCCAACGAAGGCCTGAAAGGGCTCCAAATAACCACTTGCAGATTCTGCAGAAACACAGTTTCAAAACTGCTCTATCAAAAGGAAGGCTTATCTCTCCGAGCTGAATGCACACATCATAAAGAGGTTTCTGAGAATGCTTCTCCCTGGTTTATAAGTGAAGATATTTCCTTTTCCACTATAGGCCTCAAAGCGCTCCAAATGAACACTTGCAGATTCTACAAAAAGAGTGTTTCAAAACTGCTCTTTCAAAAGAAGTGTTCAACTCTGTGAGTTGGATTCATACTACACAAAGCAGTTTCACAGAACGCTTCTCTTTAGTATTTATGGGAAGATATTCCCGTTTCCAACGAAGGCCTGAAAGGACTCCAAATATCCACTTGCAGATTCTGCAGAAACACAGTTTCAAAACTGCTCTATCAAAAGGAAGGCTTATCTCTCCGAGCTGAATGCACACATCATAAAGAGGTTTCTGAGAATGCTTCTCCCTGGTTTATAAGTGAAGATATTTCCTTTTCCACTATAGGCCTCAAAGCGCTCCAAATGAACACTTGCAGATTCTACAAAAAGAGTGTTTCAAAACAGCTCTTTCAAAGGAAGTGTTCAACTCTGTGAGTTGGATTCATACTACACAAAGCAGTTTCACAGAACGCTTCTCTTTAGTTTTTATGGGAAGATATTCCCGTTTCCAACGAAGGCCTGAAAGGGCTCCAAATATCCACTTGCAGATTCTGCAAAAATAGAGTTTCAAAACTGCTCTGTTAAAAGGAAGGCTTATCTCTCTGAGTTGAATGCAGACATCATAAAGAGGTTTCTGAGAATGCTTCTGCCTGGTTTATATGTGAAGATATTTCCTTTTCCACCATAGGCCTCAAAGCGCTCCAAATGAACACTTGCAGATTCTACAAAAGGAGTGTTTCATAACTACTCTAGCAAAGGAAAGGTTCAACTCTGTGAGTTGAACACACACATCACAAAGCAGTTTCTGAGAATGCTTCTGTCCAGTTTTTATTGGAAGATATTCCCGCTTCTAACAAAGGCCTGAAAGAGCTCCAAATATCCACTTGCAGATGCTGCAAAAAGACTCTTTCCAAACTGCTCCATGAAAAGGAAGGTTCAACTCTGTGAGTTGAATGCACACATCATAAAGAAGTTTCAAAGAATGCTTCTGTCTAGGTTTTATGTGAAGATATTTCCTTTTCCACCATAGGCCTCAAAGCGCTCCAAATGAACACTTGCAGATTCTACAAAAAGAGTGTTTCAAAACTGCTCTTTCAAAAGAAGTGTTCAACTCTGTGAGTTGGATTCATACTTCACAAAGCAGTTTCACAGAACGCTTCTGTTTAGTATTTATGGGAAGATATTCCCGTTTCCAACGAAGGCCTGAAAGGACTCCAAATATCCACTTGCAGATTCTGCAAAAACACAGTTTCAAAACTGCTCTATCAAAAGGAAGGCTTATCTCTCCGAGTTGAATGCACACATCATAAAGAGGTTTCTGAGAATGCTTCTGCCTGGTTTATAAGTGAAGATATTTCCTTTTCCACCATAGGCCTCAAAGCGCTCCAAATGAACACTTGCAGATTCTACAAAAAGAGTGTTTCAAAACAGCTCTTTCAAAGGAAGTGTTCAACTCTGTGAGTTGGATTCATACTACACAAAGCAGTTTCACAGAACGCTTCTGTTTAGTTTTTATGGGAAGATATTCCCGTTTCCAACGAAGGCCTGAAAGGACTCCAAATATCCACTTGCAGATTCTGCAGAAACACAGTTTCAAAACTGCTCTATCAAAAGGAAGGCTTATCTCTCCGAGTTGAATGCACACATCATAAAGAGGTTTCTGAGAATGCTTCTGCCTGGTTTATAAGTGAAGATATTTCCTTTTCCACCATAGGCCTCAAAGCGCTCCAAATGAACACTTGCAGATTCTACAAAAAGAGTGTTTCAAAACAGCTCTTTCAAAGGAAATGTTCAACTCTGTGAGTTGGATTCATACTACACAAAGCAGTTTCACAGAACGCTTCTGTTTAGTTTTTATGGGAAGATATTCCCGTTTCCAACGAAGGCCTGAAAGGGCTCCAAATATCCACTTGCAAATTCTGCAAAAATAGAGTTTCAAAACTGCTCTGTCAAAAGGAAGGCTTATCTCTCTGAGTTGAATGCAGACATCATAAAGAGGTTTCTGAGAATGCTTCTGCCTGGTTTATATGTGAAGATATTTCCTTTTCCACCATAGGCCTCAAGGCGCTCCAAATGAACACTTGCAGATTCTACAAAAAGAGTGTTTCATAACTGCTCTAGCAAAGGAAAGGTTCAACTCTGTGAGTTGAACACACACATCACAAAGCAGTTTCTGAGAATGCTTCTGTCCAGTTTTTATTGGAAGACATTCCCGCTTCTAACAAAGGCCTGAAAGAGCTCCAAATATCCACTTGTAGATGCTGCAAAAAGACTCTTTCCAAACTGCTCCATGAAAAGGAAGGTTCAACTCTGTGAGTTGAATGCACACATCATAAAGAAGTTTCAAAGAATGCTTCTGTCTAGGTTTTATGTGAAGATATTTCCTTTTCCACCATAGGCCTCAAAGCGCTCCAAATGAACACTTGCAGATTCTACAAAAAGAGTGTTTCAAAACTGCTCTTTCAAAGGAAGTGTTCAACTCTGGGAGTTGGATTCATACTACACAAAGCAGTTTCACAGAACGCTTCTCTTTAGTTTTTATGGGAAGATATTCCCGTTTCCAACGAAGGCCTGAAAGGGCTCCAAATAACCACTTGCAGATTCTGCAGAAACACAGTTTCAAAACTGCTCTATCAAAAGGAAGGCTTATCTCTCCGAGCTGAATGCACACATCATAAAGAGGTTTCTGAGAATGCTTCTGCCTGGTTTATAAGTGAAGATATTTCCTTTTCCACCATAGGCCTCAAAGCGCTCCAAATGAACACTTGCAGATTCTACAAAAAGAGTGTTTCAAAACAGCTCTTTCAAAGGAAGTGTTCAACTCTGTGAGTTGGATTCATACTACACAAAGCAGTTTCACAGAACGCTTCTGTTTAGTTTTTATGGGAAGATATTCCCGTTTCCAACGAAGGCCTGAAAGGGCTCCAAATATCCACTTGCAAATTCTGCAAAAATAGAGTTTCAAAACTGCTCTGTCAAAAGGAAGGCTTATCTCTCTGAGTTGAATGCAGACATCATAAAGAGGTTTCTGAGAATGCTTCTGCCTGGTTTATATGTGAAGATATTTCCTTTTCCACCATAGGCCTCAAAGCGCTCCAAATGAACACTTGCAGATTCTACAAAAGGAGTGTTTCATAACTGCTCTAGCAAAGGAAAGGTTCAACTCTGTGAGTTGAACACACACATCACAAAGCAGTTTCTGAGAATGCTTCTGTCCAGTTTTTATTGGAAGATATTCCCGCTTCTAACAAAGGCCTGAAAGAGCTCCAAATATCCACTTGCAGATGCTGCAAAAAGACTCTTTCCAAACTGCTCGATGAAAAGGAAGGTTCAACTCTGTGAGTTGAATGCACACATCATAAAGAAGTTTCAAAGAATGCTTCTGTCTAGGTTTTATGTGAAGATATTTCCTTTTCCACCATAGGCCTCAAAGCGCTCCAAATGAACACTTGCAGATTCTACAAAAAGAGTGTTTCAAAACTGCTCTTTCAAAAGAAGTGTTCAACTCTGTGAGTTGGATTCATACTTCACAAAGCAGTTTCACAGAACGCTTCTGTTTAGCTTTTATGGGAAGATATTCCCGTTTCCAACGAAGGCCTGAAAGGGCTCCAAATAACCACTTGCAGATTCTGCAGAAACACAGTTTCAAAACTGCTCTATCAAAAGGAAGGCTTATCTCTCCGAGCTGAATGCACACATCATAAAGAGGTTTCTGAGAATGCTTCTCCCTGGTTTATAAGTGAAGATATCTCCTTTTCCACTATAGGCCTCAAAGCGCTCCAAATGAACACTTGCAGATTCTACAAAAAGAGTGTTTCAAAACAGCTCTTTCAAAGGAAGTGTTCAACTCTGTGAGTTGGATTCATACTACACAAAGCAGTTTCACAGAACGCTTCTCTTTAGTTTTTATGGGAAGATATTCCCGTTTCCAACGAAGGCCTGAAAGGGCTCCAAATATCCACTTGCAGATTCTGCAAAAATAGAGTTTCAAAACTGCTCTGTTAAAAGGAAGGCTTATCTCTCTGAGTTGAATGCAGACATCATAAAGAGGTTTCTGAGAATGCTTCTGCCTGGTTTATATGTGAAGATATTTCCTTTTCCACCATAGGCCTCAAAGCGCTCCAAATGAACACTTGCAGATTCTACAAAAGGAGTGTTTCATAACTACTCTAGCAAAGGAAAGGTTCAACTCTGTGAGTTGAACACACACATCACAAAGCAGTTTCTGAGAATGCTTCTGTCCAGTTTTTATTGGAAGATATTCCCGCTTCTAACAAAGGCCTGAAAGAGCTCCAAATATCCACTTGCAGATGCTGCAAAAAGACTCTTTCCAAACTGCTCCATGAAAAGGAAGGTTCAACTCTGTGAGTTGAATGCACACATCATAAAGAAGTTTCAAAGAATGCTTCTGTCTAGGTTTTATGTGAAGATATTTCCTTTTCCACCATAGGCCTCAAAGCGCTCCAAATGAACACTTGCAGATTCTACAAAAAGAGTGTTTCAAAACTGCTCTTTCAAAAGAAGTGTTCAACTCTGTGAGTTGGATTCATACTTCACAAAGCAGTTTCACAGAACGCTTCTGTTTAGTATTTATGGGAAGATATTCCCGTTTCCAACGAAGGCCTGAAAGGACTCCAAATATCCACTTGCAGATTCTGCAAAAACACAGTTTCAAAACTGCTCTATCAAAAGGAAGGCTTATCTCTCCGAGTTGAATGCACACATCATAAAGAGGTTTCTGAGAATGCTTCTGCCTGGTTTATAAGTGAAGATATTTCCTTTTCCACCATAGGCCTCAAAGCGCTCCAAATGAACACTTGCAGATTCTACAAAAAGAGTGTTTCAAAACAGCTCTTTCAAAGGAAGTGTTCAACTCTGTGAG
Source organism: Pongo pygmaeus (assembly GCF_028885625.2). NCBI lineage: Eukaryota > Metazoa > Chordata > Mammalia > Primates > Hominidae > Pongo > Pongo pygmaeus. The sequence continues at coordinate 27,239,447 of NC_085930.1, forward strand.
TTGGATTCATACTACACAAAGCAGTTTCACAGAACGCTTCTGTTTAGTTTTTATGGGAAGATATTCCCGTTTCCAACGAAGGCCTGAAAGGACTCCAAATATCCACTTGCAGATTCTGCAGAAACACAGTTTCAAAACTGCTCTATCAAAAGGAAGGCTTATCTCTCCGAGTTGAATGCACACATCATAAAGAGGTTTCTGAGAATGCTTCTGCCTGGTTTATAAGTGAAGATATTTCCTTTTCCACCATAGGCCTCAAAGCGCTCCAAATGAACACTTGCAGATTCTACAAAAAGAGTGTTTCAAAACAGCTCTTTCAAAGGAAATGTTCAACTCTGTGAGTTGGATTCATACTACACAAAGCAGTTTCACAGAACGCTTCTGTTTAGTTTTTATGGGAAGATATTCCCGTTTCCAACGAAGGCCTGAAAGGGCTCCAAATATCCACTTGCAAATTCTGCAAAAATAGAGTTTCAAAACTGCTCTGTCAAAAGGAAGGCTTATCTCTCTGAGTTGAATGCAGACATCATAAAGAGGTTTCTGAGAATGCTTCTGCCTGGTTTATATGTGAAGATATTTCCTTTTCCACCATAGGCCTCAAGGCGCTCCAAATGAACACTTGCAGATTCTACAAAAAGAGTGTTTCATAACTGCTCTAGCAAAGGAAAGGTTCAACTCTGTGAGTTGAACACACACATCACAAAGCAGTTTCTGAGAATGCTTCTGTCCAGTTTTTATTGGAAGACATTCCCGCTTCTAACAAAGGCCTGAAAGAGCTCCAAATATCCACTTGTAGATGCTGCAAAAAGACTCTTTCCAAACTGCTCCATGAAAAGGAAGGTTCAACTCTGTGAGTTGAATGCACACATCATAAAGAAGTTTCAAAGAATGCTTCTGTCTAGGTTTTATGTGAAGATATTTCCTTTTCCACCATAGGCCTCAAAGCGCTCCAAATGAACACTTGCAGATTCTACAAAAAGAGTGTTTCAAAACTGCTCTTTCAAAGGAAGTGTTCAACTCTGGGAGTTGGATTCATACTACACAAAGCAGTTTCACAGAACGCTTCTCTTTAGTTTTTATGGGAAGATATTCCCGTTTCCAACGAAGGCCTGAAAGGGCTCCAAATAACCACTTGCAGATTCTGCAGAAACACAGTTTCAAAACTGCTCTATCAAAAGGAAGGCTTATCTCTCCGAGCTGAATGCACACATCATAAAGAGGTTTCTGAGAATGCTTCTGCCTGGTTTATAAGTGAAGATATTTCCTTTTCCACCATAGGCCTCAAAGCGCTCCAAATGAACACTTGCAGATTCTACAAAAAGAGTGTTTCAAAACAGCTCTTTCAAAGGAAGTGTTCAACTCTGTGAGTTGGATTCATACTACACAAAGCAGTTTCACAGAACGCTTCTGTTTAGTTTTTATGGGAAGATATTCCCGTTTCCAACGAAGGCCTGAAAGGGCTCCAAATATCCACTTGCAAATTCTGCAAAAATAGAGTTTCAAAACTGCTCTATCAAAAGGAAGGCTTATCTCTCTGAGTTCAATGCAGACATCATAAAGAGGTTTCTGAGAATGCTTCTGCCTGGTTTATATGTGAAGATATTTCCTTTTCCACCATAGGCCTCAAAGCGCTCCAAATGAACACTTGCAGATTCTACAAAAGGAGTGTTTCATAACTGCTCTAGCAAAGGAAAGGTTCAACTCTGTGAGTTGAACACACACATCACAAAGCAGTTTCTGAGAATGCTTCTGTCCAATTTTTATTGGAAGATATTCCCGCTTCTAACAAAGGCCTGAAAGAGCTCCAAATATCCACTTGCAGATGCTGCAAAAAGACTTTTTCCAAACTGCTCCATGAAAAGGAAGGTTCAACTCTGTGAGATGAATGCACACATCATAAAGAAGTTTCAAAGAATGCTTCTGTCTAGGCTTTATGTGAAGATATTTCCTTTTCCACCATAGGCCTCAAAGCGCTCCAAATGAACACTTGCAGATTCTACAAAAAGAGTGTTTCAAAACTGCTCTTTCAAAAGAAGTGTTCAACTCTGTGAGTTGGATTCATACTTCACAAAGCAGTTTCACAGAACGCTTCTGTTTAGTATTTATGGGAAGATATTCCCGTTTCCAACGAAGGCCTGAAAGGACTCCAAATATCCACTTGCAGATTCTGCAAAAACACAGTTTCAAAACTGCTCTATCAAAAGGAAGGCTTATCTCTCCGAGCTGAATGCACACATCATAAAGAGGTCTCTGAGAATGCTTCTCCCTGGTTTATAAGTGAAGATATTTCCTTTTCCACTATAGGCCTCAAAGCGCTCCAAATGAACACTTGCAGATTCTACAAAAAGAGTGTTTCAAAACAGCTCTTTCAAAGGAAGTGTTCAACTCTGTGAGTTGGATTCATACTACACAAAGCAGTTTCACAGAACGCTTCTCTTTAGTTTTTATGGGAAGATATTCCCGTTTCCAACGAAGGCCTGAAAGGGCTCCAAATATCCACTTGCAGATTCTGCAAAAATAGAGTTTCAAAACTGCTCTGTTAAAAGGAAGGCTTATCTCTCTGAGTTGAATGCAGACATCATAAAGAGGTTTCTGAGAATGCTTCTGCCTGGTTTATATGTGAAGATATTTCCTTTTCCACCATAGGCCTCAAAGCGCTCCAAATGAACACTTGCAGATTCTACAAAAGGAGTGTTTCATAACTACTCTAGCAAAGGAAAGGTTCAACTCTGTGAGTTGAACACACACATCACAAAGCAGTTTCTGAGAATGCTTCTGTCCAGTTTTTATTGGAAGATATTCCCGCTTCTAACAAAGGCCTGAAAGAGCTCCAAATATCCACCTGCAGATGCTGCAAAAAGACTCTTTCCAAACTGCTCCATGAAAAGGAAGGTTCAACTCTGTGAGTTGAATGCACACATCATAAAGAAGTTTCAAAGAATGCTTCTGTCTAGGTTTTATGTGAAGATATTTCCTTTTCCACCATAGGCCTCAAAGCGCTCCAAATGAACACTTGCAGATTCTACAAAAAGAGTGTTTCAAAACTGCTCTTTCAAAAGAAGTGTTCAACTCTGTGAGTTGGATTCATACTTCACAAAGCAGTTTCACAGAACGCTTCTGTTTAGTATTTATGGGAAGATATTCCCGTTTCCAACGAAGGCCTGAAAGGACTCCAAATATCCACTTGCAGATTCTGCAAAAACACAGTTTCAAAACTGCTCTATCAAAAGGAAGGCTTATCTCTCCGAGTTGAATGCACACATCATAAAGAGGTTTCTGAGAATGCTTCTGCCTGGTTTATAAGTGAAGATATTTCCTTTTCCACCATAGGCCTCAAAGCGCTCCAAATGAACACTTGCAGATTCTACAAAAAGAGTGTTTCAAAACAGCTCTTTCAAAGGAAGTGTTCAACTCTGTGAGTTGGATTCATACTACACAAAGCAGTTTCACAGAACGCTTCTGTTTAGTTTTTATGGGAAGATATTCCCGTTTCCAATGAAGGCCTGAAAGGGCTCCAAATATCCACTTGCAAATTCTGCAAAAATAGAGTTTCAAAACTGCTCTGTCAAAAGGAAGGCTTATCTCTCTGAGTTGAATGCAGACATCATAAAGAGGTTTCTGAGAATGCTTCTGCCTGGTTTATATGTGAAGATATTTCCTTTTCCACCATAGGCCTCAAAGCGCTCCAAATGAACACTTGCAGATTCTACAAAAAGAGTGTTTCATAACTGCTCTAGCAAAGGAAAGGTTCAACTCTGTGAGTTGAACACACACATCACAAAGCAGTTTCTGAGAATGCTTCTGTCCAGTTTTTATTGGAAGATATTCCCGCTTCTAACAAAGGCCTGAAAGAGCTCCAAATATCCACTTGTAGATGCTGCAAAAAGACTCTTTCCAAACTGCTCCATGAAAAGGAAGGTTCAACTCTGTGAGTTGAATGCACACATCTTAAAAAGTTTCAAAGAATGCTTCTGTCTAGGTTTTATGTGAAGATATTTCCTTTTCCACCATAGGCCTCAGAGCGCTCCAAATGAACACTTGCAGATTCTACAAAAAGAGTGTTTCAAAACTGCTCTTTCAAAAGAAGTGTTCAACTCTGTGAGTTGGATTCATACTTCACAAAGCAGTTTCACAGAACGCTTCTGTTTAGTTTTTATGGGAAGATATTCCCGTTTCCAACGAAGGCCTGAAAGGGCTCCAAATAACCACTTGCAGATTCTGCAGAAACACAGTTTCAAAACTGCTCTATCAAAAGGAAGGCTTATCTCTCCGAGCTGAATGCACACATCATAAAGAGGTTTCTGAGAATGCTTCTCCCTGGTTTATAAGTGAAGATATTTCCTTTTCCACTATAGGCCTCAAAGCGCTCCAAATGAACACTTGCAGATTCTACAAAAAGAGTGTTTCAAAACTGCTCTTTCAAAAGAAGTGTTCAACTCTGTGAGTTGGATTCATACTACACAAAGCAGTTTCACAGAACGCTTCTCTTTAGTATTTATGGGAAGATATTCCCGTTTCCAACGAAGGCCTGAAAGGACTCCAAATATCCACTTGCAGATTCTGCAGAAACACAGTTTCAAAACTGCTCTATCAAAAGGAAGGCTTATCTCTCCGAGCTGAATGCACACATCATAAAGAGGTTTCTGAGAATGCTTCTCCCTGGTTTATAAGTGAAGATATTTCCTTTTCCACTATAGGCCTCAAAGCGCTCCAAATGAACACTTGCAGATTCTACAAAAAGAGTGTTTCAAAACAGCTCTTTCAAAGGAAGTGTTCAACTCTGTGAGTTGGATTCATACTACACAAAGCAGTTTCACAGAACGCTTCTCTTTAGTTTTTATGGGAAGATATTCCCGTTTCCAACGAAGGCCTGAAAGGGCTCCAAATATCCACTTGCAGATTCTGCAAAAATAGAGTTTCAAAACTGCTCTGTTAAAAGGAAGGCTTATCTCTCTGAGTTGAATGCAGACATCATAAAGAGGTTTCTGAGAATGCTTCTGCCTGGTTTATATGTGAAGATATTTCCTTTTCCACCATAGGCCTCAAAGCGCTCCAAATGAACACTTGCAGATTCTACAAAAGGAGTGTTTCATAACTACTCTAGCAAAGGAAAGGTTCAACTCTGTGAGTTGAACACACACATCACAAAGCAGTTTCTGAGAATGCTTCTGTCCAGTTTTTATTGGAAGATATTCCCGCTTCTAACAAAGGCCTGAAAGAGCTCCAAATATCCACTTGCAGATGCTGCAAAAAGACTCTTTCCAAACTGCTCCATGAAAAGGAAGGTTCAACTCTGTGAGTTGAATGCACACATCATAAAGAAGTTTCAAAGAATGCTTCTGTCTAGGTTTTATGTGAAGATATTTCCTTTTCCACCATAGGCCTCAAAGCGCTCCAAATGAACACTTGCAGATTCTACAAAAAGAGTGTTTCAAAACTGCTCTTTCAAAAGAAGTGTTCAACTCTGTGAGTTGGATTCATACTTCACAAAGCAGTTTCACAGAACGCTTCTGTTTAGTATTTATGGGAAGATATTCCCGTTTCCAACGAAGGCCTGAAAGGACTCCAAATATCCACTTGCAGATTCTGCAAAAACACAGTTTCAAAACTGCTCTATCAAAAGGAAGGCTTATCTCTCCGAGTTGAATGCACACATCATAAAGAGGTTTCTGAGAATGCTTCTGCCTGGTTTATAAGTGAAGATATTTCCTTTTCCACCATAGGCCTCAAAGCGCTCCAAATGAACACTTGCAGATTCTACAAAAAGAGTGTTTCAAAACAGCTCTTTCAAAGGAAGTGTTCAACTCTGTGAGTTGGATTCATACTACACAAAGCAGTTTCACAGAACGCTTCTGTTTAGTTTTTATGGGAAGATATTCCCGTTTCCAACGAAGGCCTGAAAGGACTCCAAATATCCACTTGCAGATTCTGCAGAAAAACAGTTTCAAAACTGCTCTATCAAAAGGAAGGCTTATCTCTCCGAGTTGAATGCACACATCATAAAGAGGTTTCTGAGAATGCTTCTGCCTGGTTTATAAGTGAAGATATTTCCTTTTCCACCATAGGCCTCAAAGCGCTCCAAATGAACACTTGCAGATTCTACAAAAAGAGTGTTTCAAAACAGCTCTTTCAAAGGAAATGTTCAACTCTGTGAGTTGGATTCATACTACACAAAGCAGTTTCACAGAACGCTTCTGTTTAGTTTTTATGGGAAGATATTCCCGTTTCCAACGAAGGCCTGAAAGGGCTCCAAATATCCACTTGCAAATTCTGCAAAAATAGAGTTTCAAAACTGCTCTGTCAAAAGGAAGGCTTATCTCTCTGAGTTGAATGCAGACATCATAAAGAGGTTTCTGAGAATGCTTCTGCCTGGTTTATATGTGAAGATATTTCCTTTTCCACCATAGGCCTCAAGGCGCTCCAAATGAACACTTGCAGATTCTACAAAAAGAGTGTTTCATAACTGCTCTAGCAAAGGAAAGGTTCAACTCTGTGAGTTGAACACACACATCACAAAGCAGTTTCTGAGAATGCTTCTGTCCAGTTTTTATTGGAAGACATTCCCGCTTCTAACAAAGGCCTGAAAGAGCTCCAAATATCCACTTGTAGATGCTGCAAAAAGACTCTTTCCAAACTGCTCCATGAAAAGGAAGGTTCAACTCTGTGAGTTGAATGCACACATCATAAAGAAGTTTCAAAGAATGCTTCTGTCTAGGTTTTATGTGAAGATATTTCCTTTTCCACCATAGGCCTCAAAGCGCTCCAAATGAACACTTGCAGATTCTACAAAAAGAGTGTTTCAAAACTGCTCTTTCAAAGGAAGTGTTCAACTCTGGGAGTTGGATTCATACTACACAAAGCAGTTTCACAGAACGCTTCTCTTTAGTTTTTATGGGAAGATATTCCCGTTTCCAACGAAGGCCTGAAAGGGCTCCAAATAACCACTTGCAGATTCTGCAGAAACACAGTTTCAAAACTGCTCTATCAAAAGGAAGGCTTATCTCTCCGAGCTGAATGCACACATCATAAAGAGGTTTCTGAGAATGCTTCTGCCTGGTTTATAAGTGAAGATATTTCCTTTTCCACCATAGGCCTCAAAGCGCTCCAAATGAACACTTGCAGATTCTACAAAAAGAGTGTTTCAAAACAGCTCTTTCAAAGGAAGTGTTCAACTCTGTGAGTTGGATTCATACTACACAAAGCAGTTTCACAGAACGCTTCTGTTTAGTTTTTATGGGAAGATATTCCCGTTTCCAACGAAGGCCTGAAAGGGCTCCAAATATCCACTTGCAAATTCTGCAAAAATAGAGTTTCAAAACTGCTCTATCAAAAGGAAGGCTTATCTCTCTGAGTTGAATGCAGACATCATAAAGAGGTTTCTGAGAATGCTTCTGCCTGGTTTATATGTGAAGATATTTCCTTTTCCACCATAGGCCTCAAAGCGCTCCAAATGAACACTTGCAGATTCTACAAAAGGAGTGTTTCATAACTGCTCTAGCAAAGGAAAGGTTCAACTCTGTGAGTTGAACACACACATCACAAAGCAGTTTCTGAGAATGCTTCTGTCCAATTTTTATTGGAAGATATTCCCGCTTCTAACAAAGGCCTGAAAGAGCTCCAAATATCCACTTGCAGATGCTGCAAAAAGACTTTTTCCAAACTGCTCCATGAAAAGGAAGGTTCAACTCTGTGAGATGAATGCACACATCATAAAGAAGTTTCAAAGAATGCTTCTGTCTAGGCTTTATGTGAAGATATTTCCTTTTCCACCATAGGCCTCAAAGCGCTCCAAATGAACACTTGCAGATTCTACAAAAAGAGTGTTTCAAAACTGCTCTTTCAAAAGAAGTGTTCAACTCTGTGAGTTGGATTCATACTTCACAAAGCAGTTTCACAGAACGCTTCTGTTTAGTATTTATGGGAAGATATTCCCGTTTCCAACGAAGGCCTGAAAGGACTCCAAATATCCACTTGCAGATTCTGCAAAAACACAGTTTCAAAACTGCTCTATCAAAAGGAAGGCTTATCTCTCCGAGCTGAATGCACACATCATAAAGAGGTCTCTGAGAATGCTTCTCCCTGGTTTATAAGTGAAGATATTTCCTTTTCCACTATAGGCCTCAAAGCGCTCCAAATGAACACTTGCAGATTCTACAAAAAGAGTGTTTCAAAACAGCTCTTTCAAAGGAAGTGTTCAACTCTGTGAGTTGGATTCATACTACACAAAGCAGTTTCACAGAACGCTTCTCTTTAGTTTTTATGGGAAGATATTCCCGTTTCCAACGAAGGCCTGAAAGGGCTCCAAATATCCACTTGCAGATTCTGCAAAAATAGAGTTTCAAAACTGCTCTGTTAAAAGGAAGGCTTATCTCTCTGAGTTGAATGCAGACATCATAAAGAGGTTTCTGAGAATGCTTCTGCCTGGTTTATATGTGAAGATATTTCCTTTTCCACCATAGGCCTCAAAGCGCTCCAAATGAACACTTGCAGATTCTACAAAAGGAGTGTTTCATAACTACTCTAGCAAAGGAAAGGTTCAACTCTGTGAGTTGAACACACACATCACAAAGCAGTTTCTGAGAATGCTTCTGTCCAGTTTTTATTGGAAGATATTCCCGCTTCTAACAAAGGCCTGAAAGAGCTCCAAATATCCACCTGCAGATGCTGCAAAAAGACTCTTTCCAAACTGCTCCATGAAAAGGAAGGTTCAACTCTGTGAGTTGAATGCACACATCATAAAGAAGTTTCAAAGAATGCTTCTGTCTAGGTTTTATGTGAAGATATTTCCTTTTCCACCATAGGCCTCAAAGCGCTCCAAATGAACACTTGCAGATTCTACAAAAAGAGTGTTTCAAAACTGCTCTTTCAAAAGAAGTGTTCAACTCTGTGAGTTGGATTCATACTTCACAAAGCAGTTTCACAGAACGCTTCTGTTTAGTATTTATGGGAAGATATTCCCGTTTCCAACGAAGGCCTGAAAGGACTCCAAATATCCACTTGCAGATTCTGCAAAAACACAGTTTCAAAACTGCTCTATCAAAAGGAAGGCTTATCTCTCCGAGTTGAATGCACACATTATAAAGAGGTTTCTGAGAATGCTTCTGCCTGGTTTATAAGTGAAGATATTTCCTTTTCCACCATAGGCCTCAAAGCGCTCCAAATGAACACTTGCAGATTCTACAAAAAGAGTGTTTCAAAACAGCTCTTTCAAAGGAAGTGTTCAACTCTGTGAGTTGGATTCATACTACACAAAGCAGTTTCACAGAACGCTTCTGTTTAGTTTTTATGGGAAGATATTCCCGTTTCCAATGAAGGCCTGAAAGGGCTCCAAATATCCACTTGCAAATTCTGCAAAAATAGAGTTTCAAAACTGCTCTGTCAAAAGGAAGGCTTATCTCTCTGAGTTGAATGCAGACATCATAAAGAGGTTTCTGAGAATGCTTCTGCCTGGTTTATATGTGAAGATATTTCCTTTTCCACCATAGGCCTCAAAGCGCTCCAAATGAACACTTGCAGATTCTACAAAAAGAGTGTTTCATAACTGCTCTAGCAAAGGAAAGGTTCAACTCTGTGAGTTGAACACACACATCACAAAGCAGTTTCTGAGAATGCTTCTGTCCAGTTTTTATTGGAAGATATTCCCGCTTCTAACAAAGGCCTGAAAGAGCTCCAAATATCCACTTGTAGATGCTGCAAAAAGACTCTTTCCAAACTGCTCCATGAAAAGGAAGGTTCAACTCTGTGAGTTGAATGCACACATCTTAAAAAGTTTCAAAGAATGCTTCTGTCTAGGTTTTATGTGAAGATATTTCCTTTTCCACCATAGGCCTCAGAGCGCTCCAAATGAACACTTGCAGATTCTACAAAAAGAGTGTTTCAAAACTGCTCTTTCAAAAGAAGTGTTCAACTCTGTGAGTTGGATTCATACTTCACAAAGCAGTTTCACAGAACGCTTCTGTTTAGTTTTTATGGGAAGATATTCCCGTTTCCAACGAAGGCCTGAAAGGGCTCCAAATAACCACTTGCAGATTCTGCAGAAACACAGTTTCAAAACTGCTCTATCAAAAGGAAGGCTTATCTCTCCGAGCTGAATGCACACATCATAAAGAGGTTTCTGAGAATGCTTCTCCCTGGTTTATAAGTGAAGATATTTCCTTTTCCACTATAGGCCTCAAAGCGCTCCAAATGAACACTTGCAGATTCTACAAAAAGAGTGTTTCAAAACTGCTCTTTCAAAAGAAGTGTTCAACTCTGTGAGTTGGATTCATACTACACAAAGCAGTTTCACAGAACGCTTCTCTTTAGTATTTATGGGAAGATATTCCCGTTTCCAACGAAGGCCTGAAAGGACTCCAATTATCCACTTGCAGATTCTGCAGAAACACAGTTTCAAAACTGCTCTATCAAAAGGAAGGCTTATCTCTCCTAGTTGAATGCACACATCATAAAGAGGTTTCTGAGAATGCTTCTGCCTGGTTTATAAGTGAAGATATTTCCTTTTCCACCATAGGCCTCAAAGCCCTCCAAATGAACACTTGCAGATTCTACAAAAAGAGTGTTTCAAAACAGCTCTTTCAAAGGAAGTGTTCAACTCTGTGAGTTGGATTCATACTACACAAAGCAGTTTCACAGAACGCTTCTGTTTAGTTTTTATGGGAAGATATTCCCGTTTCCAACGAAGGCCTGAAAGGGCTCCAAATATCCACTTGCAAATTCTACAAAAATAGAGTTTCAAAACTGCTCTGTCAAAAGGAAGGCTTATCTCTCTGAGTTGAATGCAGACATCATAAAGAGGTTTCTGAGAATGCTTCTGCCTGGTTTATATGTGAAGATATTTCCTTTTCCACCATAGGCCTCAAGGCGCTCCAAATGAACACTTGCAGATTCTACAAAAAGAGTGTTTCATAACTGCTCTAGCAAAGGAAAGGTTCAACTCTGTGAGTTGAACACACACATCACAAAGCAGTTTCTGAGAATGCTTCTGTCCAGTTTTTATTGGAAGATATTCCCGCTTCTAACAAAGGCCTGAAAGAGCTCCAAATATCCACTTGTAGATGCTGCAAAAAGACTCTTTCCAAACTGCTCCATGAAAAGGAAGGTTCAACTCTGTGAGTTGAATGCACACATCATAAAGAAGTTTCAAAGAATGCTTCTGTCTAGGTTTTATGTGAAGATATTTCCTTTTCCACCATAGGCCTCAAAGCGCTCCAAATGAACACTTGCAGATTCTACAAAAAGAGTGTTTCAAAACTGCTCTTTCAAAGGAAGTGTTCAACTCTGTGAGTTGGATTCATACTACACAAAGCAGTTTCACAGAACGCTTCTGTTTAGTTTTTATGGGAAGATATTCCCGTTTCCAACGAAGGCCTGAAAGGGCTCCAAATATCCACTTGCAAATTCTGCAAAAATAGAGTTTCAAAACTGCTCTATCAAAAGGAAGGCTTATCTCTCTGAGTTGAATGCAGACATCATAAAGAGGTTTCTGAGAATGCTTCTGCCTGGTTTATATGTGAAGATATTTCCTTTTCCACCATAGGCCTCATAGCGCTCCAAATGAACACTTGCAGATTCTACAAAAGGAGTGTTTCATAACTGCTCTAGCAAAGGAAAGGTTCAACTCTGTGAGTTGAACACACACATCACAAAGCAGTTTCTGAGAATGCTTCTGTCCAATTTTTATTGGAAGATATTCCCGCTTCTAACAAAGGCCTGAAAGAGCTCCAAATATCCACTTGCAGATGCTGCAAAAAGACTCTTTCCAAACTGCTCCATGAAAAGGAAGGTTCAACTCTGTGAGTTGAATGCACACATCATAAAGAAGTTTCAAAGAATGCTTCTGTCTAGGTTTTATGTGAAGATATTTCCTTTTCCACCATAGGCCTCAAAGCGCTCCAAATGAACACTTGCAGATTCTACAAAAAGAGTGTTTCAAAACTGCTCTTTCAAAGGAAGTGTTCAACTCTGTGAGTTGGATTCATACTACACAAAGCAGTTTCACAGAACGCTTCTGTTTAGTATTTATGGGAAGATATTCCCGTTTCCAACGAAGGCCTGAAAGGACTCCAAATATCCACTTGCAGATTCTGCAAAAACACAGTTTCAAAACTGCTCTATCAAAAGGAAGGCTTATCTCTCCGAGCTGAATGCACACATCATAAAGAGGTTTCTGAGAATGCTTCTCCCTGGTTTATAAGTGAAGATATTTCCTTTTCCACTATAGGCCTCAAAGCGCTCCAAATGAACACTTGCAGATTCTACAAAAAGAGTGTTTCAAAACAGCTCTTTCAAAGGAAGTGTTCAACTCTGTGAGTTGGATTCATACTACACAAAGCAGTTTCACAGAACGCTTCTCTTTAGTTTTTATGGGAAGATATTCCCGTTTCCAACGAAGGCCTGAAAGGGCTCCAAATATCCACTTGCAGATTCTGCAAAAATAGAGTTTCAAAACTGCTCTGTTAAAAGGAAGGCTTATCTCTCTGAGTTGAATGCAGACATCATAAAGAGGTTTCTGAGAATGCTTCTGCCTGGTTTATATGTGAAGATATTTCCTTTTCCACCATAGGCCTCAAAGCGCTCCAAATGAACACTTGCAGATTCTACAAAAGGAGTGTTTCATAACTACTATAGCAAAGGAAAGGTTCAACTCTGTGAGTTGAACACACACATCACAAAGCAGTTTCTGAGAATGCTTCTGTCCAGTTTTTATTGGAAGACATTCCCGCTTCTAACAAAGGCCTGAAAGAGCTCCAAATATCCACTTGTAGATGCTGCAAAAAGACTCTTTCCAAACTGCTCCATGAAAAGGAAGGTTCAACTCTGTGAGTTGAATGCACACATCATAAAGAAGTTTCAAAGAATGCTTCTGTCTAGGTTTTATGTGAAGATATTTCCTTTTCCACCATAGGCCTCAAAGCGCTCCAAATGAACACTTGCAGATTCTACAAAAAGAGTGTTTCAAAACTGCTCTTTCAAAGGAAGTGTTCAACTCTGGGAGTTGGATTCATACTACACAAAGCAGTTTCACAGAACGCTTCTCTTTAGTTTTTATGGGAAGATATTCCCGTTTCCAACGAAGGCCTGAAAGGGCTCCAAATAACCACTTGCAGATTCTGCAGAAACACAGTTTCAAAACTGCTCTATCAAAAGGAAGGCTTATCTCTCCGAGCTGAATGCACACATCATAAAGAGGTTTCTGAGAATGCTTCTGCCTGGTTTATAAGTGAAGATATTTCCTTTTCCACCATAGGCCTCAAAGCGCTCCAAATGAACACTTGCAGATTCTACAAAAAGAGTGTTTCAAAACAGCTCTTTCAAAGGAAGTGTTCAACTCTGTGAGTTGGATTCATACTACACAAAGCAGTTTCACAGAACGCTTCTGTTTAGTTTTTATGGGAAGATATTCCCGTTTCCAACGAAGGCCTGAAAGGGCTCCAAATATCCACTTGCAAATTCTGCAAAAATAGAGTTTCAAAACTGCTCTATCAAAAGGAAGGCTTATCTCTCTGAGTTGAATGCAGACATCATAAAGAGGTTTCTGAGAATGCTTCTGCCTGGTTTATATGTGAAGATATTTCCTTTTCCACCATAGGCCTCAAAGCGCTCCAAATGAACACTTGCAGATTCTACAAAAGGAGTGTTTCATAACTGCTCTAGCAAAGGAAAGGTTCAACTCTGTGAGTTGAACACACACATCACAAAGCAGTTTCTGAGAATGCTTCTGTCCAATTTTTATTGGAAGATATTCCCGCTTCTAACAAAGGCCTGAAAGAGCTCCAAATATCCACTTGCAGATGCTGCAAAAAGACTTTTTCCAAACTGCTCCATGAAAAGGAAGGTTCAACTCTGTGAGATGAATGCACACATCATAAAGAAGTTTCAAAGAATGCTTCTGTCTAGGCTTTATGTGAAGATATTTCCTTTTCCACCATAGGCCTCAAAGCGCTCCAAATGAACACTTGCAGATTCTACAAAAAGAGTGTTTCAAAACTGCTCTTTCAAAAGAAGTGTTCAACTCTGTGAGTTGGATTCATACTTCACAAAGCAGTTTCACAGAACGCTTCTGTTTAGTATTTATGGGAAGATATTCCCGTTTCCAACGAAGGCCTGAAAGGACTCCAAATATCCACTTGCAGATTCTGCAAAAACACAGTTTCAAAACTGCTCTATCAAAAGGAAGGCTTATCTCTCCGAGCTGAATGCACACATCATAAAGAGGTCTCTGAGAATGCTTCTCCCTGGTTTATAAGTGAAGATATTTCCTTTTCCACTATAGGCCTCAAAGCGCTCCAAATGAACACTTGCAGATTCTACAAAAAGAGTGTTTCAAAACAGCTCTTTCAAAGGAAGTGTTCAACTCTGTGAGTTGGATTCATACTACACAAAGCAGTTTCACAGAACGCTTCTCTTTAGTTTTTATGGGAAGATATTCCCGTTTCCAACGAAGGCCTGAAAGGGCTCCAAATATCCACTTGCAGATTCTGCAAAAATAGAGTTTCAAAACTGCTCTGTTAAAAGGAAGGCTTATCTCTCTGAGTTGAATGCAGACATCATAAAGAGGTTTCTGAGAATGCTTCTGCCTGGTTTATATGTGAAGATATTTCCTTTTCCACCATAGGCCTCAAAGCGCTCCAAATGAACACTTGCAGATTCTACAAAAGGAGTGTTTCATAACTACTCTAGCAAAGGAAAGGTTCAACTCTGTGAGTTGAACACACACATCACAAAGCAGTTTCTGAGAATGCTTCTGTCCAGTTTTTATTGGAAGATATTCCCGCTTCTAACAAAGGCCTGAAAGAGCTCCAAATATCCACCTGCAGATGCTGCAAAAAGACTCTTTCCAAACTGCTCCATGAAAAGGAAGGTTCAACTCTGTGAGTTGAATGCACACATCATAAAGAAGTTTCAAAGAATGCTTCTGTCTAGGTTTTATGTGAAGATATTTCCTTTTCCACCATAGGCCTCAAAGCGCTCCAAATGAACACTTGCAGATTCTACAAAAAGAGTGTTTCAAAACTGCTCTTTCAAAAGAAGTGTTCAACTCTGTGAGTTGGATTCATACTTCACAAAGCAGTTTCACAGAACGCTTCTGTTTAGTATTTATGGGAAGATATTCCCGTTTCCAACGAAGGCCTGAAAGGACTCCAAATATCCACTTGCAGATTCTGCAAAAACACAGTTTCAAAACTGCTCTATCAAAAGGAAGGCTTATCTCTCCGAGTTGAATGCACACATCATAAAGAGGTTTCTGAGAATGCTTCTGCCTGGTTTATAAGTGAAGATATTTCCTTTTCCACCATAGGCCTCAAAGCGCTCCAAATGAACACTTGCAGATTCTACAAAAAGAGTGTTTCAAAACAGCTCTTTCAAAGGAAGTGTTCAACTCTGTGAGTTGGATTCATACTACACAAAGCAGTTTCACAGAACGCTTCTGTTTAGTTTTTATGGGAAGATATTCCCGTTTCCAATGAAGGCCTGAAAGGGCTCCAAATATCCACTTGCAAATTCTGCAAAAATAGAGTTTCAAAACTGCTCTGTCAAAAGGAAGGCTTATCTCTCTGAGTTGAATGCAGACATCATAAAGAGGTTTCTGAGAATGCTTCTGCCTGGTTTATATGTGAAGATATTTCCTTTTCCACCATAGGCCTCAAAGCGCTCCAAATGAACACTTGCAGATTCTACAAAAAGAGTGTTTCATAACTGCTCTAGCAAAGGAAAGGTTCAACTCTGTGAGTTGAACACACACATCACAAAGCAGTTTCTGAGAATGCTTCTGTCCAGTTTTTATTGGAAGATATTCCCGCTTCTAACAAAGGCCTGAAAGAGCTCCAAATATCCACTTGTAGATGCTGCAAAAAGACTCTTTCCAAACTGCTCCATGAAAAGGAAGGTTCAACTCTGTGAGTTGAATGCACACATCTTAAAAAGTTTCAAAGAATGCTTCTGTCTAGGTTTTATGTGAAGATATTTCCTTTTCCACCATAGGCCTCAGAGCGCTCCAAATGAACACTTGCAGATTCTACAAAAAGAGTGTTTCAAAACTGCTCTTTCAAAAGAAGTGTTCAACTCTGTGAGTTGGATTCATACTTCACAAAGCAGTTTCACAGAACGCTTCTGTTTAGTTTTTATGGGAAGATATTCCCGTTTCCAACGAAGGCCTGAAAGGGCTCCAAATAACCACTTGCAGATTCTGCAGAAACACAGTTTCAAAACTGCTCTATCAAAAGGAAGGCTTATCTCTCCGAGCTGAATGCACACATCATAAAGAGGTTTCTGAGAATGCTTCTCCCTGGTTTATAAGTGAAGATATTTCCTTTTCCACTATAGGCCTCAAAGCGCTCCAAATGAACACTTGCAGATTCTACAAAAAGAGTGTTTCAAAACTGCTCTTTCAAAAGAAGTGTTCAACTCTGTGAGTTGGATTCATACTACACAAAGCAGTTTCACAGAACGCTTCTCTTTAGTATTTATGGGAAGATATTCCCGTTTCCAACGAAGGCCTGAAAGGACTCCAATTATCCACTTGCAGATTCTGCAGAAACACAGTTTCAAAACTGCTCTATCAAAAGGAAGGCTTATCTCTCCTAGTTGAATGCACACATCATAAAGAGGTTTCTGAGAATGCTTCTGCCTGGTTTATAAGTGAAGATATTTCCTTTTCCACCATAGGCCTCAAAGCCCTCCAAATGAACACTTGCAGATTCTACAAAAAGAGTGTTTCAAAACAGCTCTTTCAAAGGAAGTGTTCAACTCTGTGAGTTGGATTCATACTACACAAAGCAGTTTCACAGAACGCTTCTGTTTAGTTTTTATGGGAAGATATTCCCGTTTCCAACGAAGGCCTGAAAGGGCTCCAAATATCCACTTGCAAATTCTACAAAAATAGAGTTTCAAAACTGCTCTGTCAAAAGGAAGGCTTATCTCTCTGAGTTGAATGCAGACATCATAAAGAGGTTTCTGAGAATGCTTCTGCCTGGTTTATATGTGAAGATATTTCCTTTTCCACCATAGGCCTCAAGGCGCTCCAAATGAACACTTGCAGATTCTACAAAAAGAGTGTTTCATAACTGCTCTAGCAAAGGAAAGGTTCAACTCTGTGAGTTGAACACACACATCACAAAGCAGTTTCTGAGAATGCTTCTGTCCAGTTTTTATTGGAAGATATTCCCGCTTCTAACAAAGGCCTGAAAGAGCTCCAAATATCCACTTGTAGATGCTGCAAAAAGACTCTTTCCAAACTGCTCCATGAAAAGGAAGGTTCAACTCTGTGAGTTGAATGCACACATCATAAAGAAGTTTCAAAGAATGCTTCTGTCTAGGTTTTATGTGAAGATATTTCCTTTTCCACCATAGGCCTCAAAGCGCTCCAAATGAACACTTGCAGATTCTACAAAAAGAGTGTTTCAAAACTGCTCTTTCAAAGGAAGTGTTCAACTCTGTGAGTTGGATTCATACTACACAAAGCAGTTTCACAGAACGCTTCTGTTTAGTTTTTATGGGAAGATATTCCCGTTTCCAACGAAGGCCTGAAAGGGCTCCAAATATCCACTTGCAAATTCTGCAAAAATAGAGTTTCAAAACTGCTCTATCAAAAGGAAGGCTTATCTCTCTGAGTTGAATGCAGACATCATAAAGAGGTTTCTGAGAATGCTTCTGCCTGGTTTATATGTGAAGATATTTCCTTTTCCACCATAGGCCTCATAGCGCTCCAAATGAACACTTGCAGATTCTACAAAAGGAGTGTTTCATAACTGCTCTAGCAAAGGAAAGGTTCAACTCTGTGAGTTGAACACACACATCACAAAGCAGTTTCTGAGAATGCTTCTGTCCAATTTTTATTGGAAGATATTCCCGCTTCTAACAAAGGCCTGAAAGAGCTCCAAATATCCACTTGCAGATGCTGCAAAAAGACTCTTTCCAAACTGCTCCATGAAAAGGAAGGTTCAACTCTGTGAGTTGAATGCACACATCATAAAGAAGTTTCAAAGAATGCTTCTGTCTAGGTTTTATGTGAAGATATTTCCTTTTCCACCATAGGCCTCAAAGCGCTCCAAATGAACACTTGCAGATTCTACAAAAAGAGTGTTTCAAAACTGCTCTTTCAAAGGAAGTGTTCAACTCTGTGAGTTGGATTCATACTACACAAAGCAGTTTCACAGAACGCTTCTGTTTAGTATTTATGGGAAGATATTCCCGTTTCCAACGAAGGCCTGAAAGGACTCCAAATATCCACTTGCAGATTCTGCAAAAACACAGTTTCAAAACTGCTCTATCAAAAGGAAGGCTTATCTCTCCGAGCTGAATGCACACATCATAAAGAGGTTTCTGAGAATGCTTCTCCCTGGTTTATAAGTGAAGATATTTCCTTTTCCACTATAGGCCTCAAAGCGCTCCAAATGAACACTTGCAGATTCTACAAAAAGAGTGTTTCAAAACAGCTCTTTCAAAGGAAGTGTTCAACTCTGTGAGTTGGATTCATACTACACAAAGCAGTTTCACAGAACGCTTCTCTTTAGTTTTTATGGGAAGATATTCCCGTTTCCAACGAAGGCCTGAAAGGGCTCCAAATATCCACTTGCAGATTCTGCAAAAATAGAGTTTCAAAACTGCTCTGTTAAAAGGAAGGCTTATCTCTCTGAGTTGAATGCAGACATCATAAAGAGGTTTCTGAGAATGCTTCTGCCTGGTTTATATGTGAAGATATTTCCTTTTCCACCATAGGCCTCAAAGCGCTCCAAATGAACACTTGCAGATTCTACAAAAGGAGTGTTTCATAACTACTATAGCAAAGGAAAGGTTCAACTCTGTGAGTTGAACACACACATCACAAAGCAGTTTCTGAGAATGCTTCTGTCCAGTTTTTATTGGAAGATATTCCCGCTTCTAACAAAGGCCTGAAAGAGCTCCAAATATCCACTTGCAGATGCTGCAAAAAGACTCTTTCCAAACTGCTCCATGAAAAGGAAGGTTCAACTCTGTGAGTTGAATGCACACATCATAAAGAAGTTTCAAAGAATGCTTCTGTCTAGGTTTTATGTGAAGATATTTCCTTTTCCACCATAGGCCTCAAAGCGCTCCAAATGAACACTTGCAGATTCTACAAAAAGAGTGTTTCAAAACTGCTCTTTCAAAAGAAGTGTTCAACTCTGTGAGTTGGATTCATACTTCACAAAGCAGTTTCACAGAACGCTTCTGTTTAGTATTTATGGGAAGATATTCCCGTTTCCAACGAAGGCCTGAAAGGACTCCAAATATCCACTTGCAGATTCTGCAAAAACACAGTTTCAAAACTGCTCTATCAAAAGGAAGGCTTATCTCTCCGAGTTGAATGCACACATCATAAAGAGGTTTCTGAGAATGCTTCTGCCTGGTTTATAAGTGAAGATATTTCCTTTTCCACCATAGGCCTCAAAGCGCTCCAAATGAACACTTGCAGATTCTACAAAAAGAGTGTTTCAAAACAGCTCTTTCAAAGGAAGTGTTCAACTCTGTGAGTTGGATTCATACTACACAAAGCAGTTTCACAGAACGCTTCTGTTTAGTTTTTATGGGAAGATATTCCCGTTTCCAACGAAGGCCTGAAAGGGCTCCAAATATCCACTTGCAAATTCTGCAAAAATAGAGTTTCAAAACTGCTCTGTCAAAAGGAAGGCTTATCTCTCTGAGTTGAATGCAGACATCATAAAGAGGTTTCTGAGAATGCTTCTGCCTGGTTTATATGTGAAGATATTTCCTTTTCCACCATAGGCCTCAAAGCGCTCCAAATGAACACTTGCAGATTCTACAAAAAGAGTGTTTCATAACTGCTCTAGCAAAGGAAAGGTTCAACTCTGTGAGTTGAACACACACATCACAAAGCAGTTTCTGAGAATGCTTCTGTCCAGTTTTTATTGGAAGATATTCCCGCTTCTAACAAAGGCCTGAAAGAGCTCCAAATATCCACTTGTAGATGCTGCAAAAAGACTCTTTCCAAACTGCTCCATGAAAAGGAAGGTTCAACTCTGTGAGTTGAATGCACACATCATAAAAAGTTTCAAAGAATGCTTCTGTCTAGGTTTTATGTGAAGATATTTCCTTTTCCACCATAGGCCTCAAAGCGCTCCAAATGAACACTTGCAGATTCTACAAAAAGAGTGTTTCAAAACTGCTCTTTCAAAAGAAGTGTTCAACTCTGTGAGTTGGATTCATACTTCACAAAGCAGTTTCACAGAACGCTTCTGTTTAGTTTTTATGGGAAGATATTCCCGTTTCCAACGAAGGCCTGAAAGGGCTCCAAATAACCACTTGCAGATTCTGCAGAAACACAGTTTCAAAACTGCTCTATCAAAAGGAAGGCTTATCTCTCCGAGCTGAATGCACACATCATAAAGAGGTTTCTGAGAATGCTTCTCCCTGGTTTATAAGTGAAGATATTTCCTTTTCCACTATAGGCCTCAAAGCGCTCCAAATGAACACTTGCAGATTCTACAAAAAGAGTGTTTCAAAACTGCTCTTTCAAAAGAAGTGTTCAACTCTGTGAGTTGGATTCATACTACACAAAGCAGTTTCACAGAACGCTTCTCTTTAGTATTTATGGGAAGATATTCCCGTTTCCAACGAAGGCCTGAAAGGACTCCAAATATCCACTTGCAGATTCTGCAGAAACACAGTTTCAAAACTGCTCTATCAAAAGGAAGGCTTATCTCTCCTAGTTGAATGCACACATCATAAAGAGGTTTCTGAGAATGCTTCTGCCTGGTTTATAAGTGAAGATATTTCCTTTTCCACCATAGGCCTCAAAGCGCTCCAAATGAACACTTGCAGATTCTACAAAAAGAGTGTTTCAAAACAGCTCTTTCAAAGGAAGTGTTCAACTCTGTGAGTTGGATTCATACTACACAAAGCAGTTTCACAGAACGCTTCTGTTTAGTTTTTATGGGAAGATATTCCCGTTTCCAACGAAGGCCTGAAAGGGCTCCAAATATCCACTTGCAAATTCTGCAAAAATAGAGTTTCAAAACTGCTCTGTCAAAAGGAAGGCTTATCTCTCTGAGTTGAATGCAGACATCATAAAGAGGTTTCTGAGAATGCTTCTGCCTGGTTTATATGTGAAGATATTTCCTTTTCCACCATAGGCCTCAAGGCGCTCCAAATGAACACTTGCAGATTCTACAAAAAGAGTGTTTCATAACTGCTCTAGCAAAGGAAAGGTTCAACTCTGTGAGTTGAACACACACATCACAAAGCAGTTTCTGAGAATGCTTCTGTCCAGTTTTTATTGGAAGATATTCCCGCTTCTAACAAAGGCCTGAAAGAGCTCCAAATATCCACTTGTAGATGCTGCAAAAAGACTCTTTCCAAACTGCTCCATGAAAAGGAAGGTTCAACTCTGTGAGTTGAATGCACACATCATAAAGAAGTTTCAAAGAATGCTTCTGTCTAGGTTTTATGTGAAGATATTTCCTTTTCCACCATAGGCCTCAAAGCGCTCCAAATGAACACTTGCAGATTCTACAAAAAGAGTGTTTCAAAACTGCTCTTTCAAAGGAAGTGTTCAACTCTGTGAGTTGGATTCATACTACACAAAGCAGTTTCACAGAACGCTTCTGTTTAGTATTTATGGGAAGATATTCCCGTTTCCAACGAAGGCCTGAAAGGACTCCAAATATCCACTTGCAGATTCTGCAAAAACACAGTTTCAAAACTGCTCTATCAAAAGGAAGGCTTATCTCTCCGAGCTGAATGCACACATCATAAAGAGGTTTCTGAGAATGCTTCTCCCTGGTTTATAAGTGAAGATATTTCCTTTTCCACTATAGGCCTCAAAGCGCTCCAAATGAACACTTGCAGATTCTACAAAAAGAGTGTTTCAAAACAGCTCTTTCAAAGGAAGTGTTCAACTCTGTGAGTTGGATTCATACTACACAAAGCAGTTTCACAGAACGCTTCTCTTTAGTTTTTATGGGAAGATATTCCCGTTTCCAACGAAGGCCTGAAAGGGCTCCAAATATCCACTTGCAGATTCTGCAAAAATAGAGTTTCAAAACTGCTCTGTTAAAAGGAAGGCTTATCTCTCTGAGTTGAATGCAGACATCATAAAGAGGTTTCTGAGAATGCTTCTGCCTGGTTTATATGTGAAGATATTTCCTTTTCCACCATAGGCCTCAAAGCGCTCCAAATGAACACTTGCAGATTCTACAAAAGGAGTGTTTCATAACTACTCTAGCAAAGGAAAGGTTCAACTCTGTGAGTTGAACACACACATCACAAAGCAGTTTCTGAGAATGCTTCTGTCCAGTTTTTATTGGAAGATATTCCCGCTTCTAACAAAGGCCTGAAAGAGCTCCAAATATCCACTTGCAGATGCTGCAAAAAGACTCTTTCCAAACTGCTCCATGAAAAGGAAGGTTCAACTCTGTGAGTTGAATGCACACATCATAAAGAAGTTTCAAAGAATGCTTCTGTCTAGGTTTTATGTGAAGATATTTCCTTTTCCACCATAGGCCTCAAAGCGCTCCAAATGAACACTTGCAGATTCTACAAAAAGAGTGTTTCAAAACTGCTCTTTCAAAAGAAGTGTTCAACTCTGTGAGTTGGATTCATACTTCACAAAGCAGTTTCACAGAACGCTTCTGTTTAGTATTTATGGGAAGATATTCCCGTTTCCAACGAAGGCCTGAAAGGACTCCAAATATCCACTTGCAGATTCTGCAAAAACACAGTTTCAAAACTGCTCTATCAAAAGGAAGGCTTATCTCTCCGAGCTGAATGCACACATCATAAAGAGTTTTCTGAGAATGCTTCTCCCTGGTTTATAAGTGAAGATATTTCCTTTTCCACTATAGGCCTCAAAGCGCTCCAAATGAACACTTGCAGACTCTACAAAAAGAGTGTTTCAAAACAGCTCTTTCAAAGGAAGTGTTCAACTCTGTGAGTTGGATTCATACTACACAAAGCAGTTTCACAGAACGCTTCTGTTTAGTTTTTATGGGAAGATATTCCCGTTTCCAACGAAGGCCTGAAAGGGCTCCAAATATCCACTTGCAAATTCTGCAAAAATAGAGTTTCAAAACTGCTCTGTCAAAAGGAAGGCTTATCTCTCTGAGTTGAATGCAGACATCATAAAGAGGTTTCTGAGAATGCTTCTGCCTGGTTTATATGTGAAGATATTTCCTTTTCCACCATAGGCCTCAAGGCGCTCCAAATGAACACTTGCAGATTCTACAAAAAGAGTGTTTCATAACTGCTCTAGCAAAGGAAAGGTTCAACTCTGTGAGTTGAACACACACATCACAAAGCAGTTTCTGAGAATGCTTCTGTCCAGTTTTTATTGGAAGATATTCCCGCTTCTAACAAAGGCCTGAAAGAGCTCCAAATATCCACTTGTAGATGCTGCAAAAAGACTCTTTCCAAACTGCTCCATGAAAAGGAAGGTTCAACTCTGTGAGTTGAATGCACACATCATAAAGAAGTTTCAAAGAATGCTTCTGTCTAGGTTTTATGTGAAGATATTTCCTTTTCCACCATAGGCCTCAAAGCGCTCCAAATGAACACTTGCAGATTCTACAAAAAGAGTGTTTCAAAACTGCTCTTTCAAAAGAAGTGTTCAACTCTGTGAGTTGGATTCATACTTCACAAAGCAGTTTCACAGAACGCTTCTGTTTAGTATTTATGGGAAGATATTCCCGTTTCCAACGAAGGCCTGAAAGGACTCCAAATATCCACTTGCAGATTCTGCAAAAACACAGTTTCAAAACTGCTCTATCAAAAGGAAGGCTTATCTCTCCGAGTTGAATGCACACATCATAAAGAGGTTTCTGAGAATGCTTCTGCCTGGTTTATAAGTGAAGATATTTCCTTTTCCACCATAGGCCTCAAAGCGCTCCAAATGAACACTTGCAGATTCTACAAAAAGAGTGTTTCAAAACAGCTCTTTCAAAGGAAGTGTTCAACTCTGTGAGTTGGATTCATACTACACAAAGCAGTTTCACAGAACGCTTCTGTTTAGTTTTTATGGGAAGATATTCCCGTTTCCAACGAAGGCCTGAAAGGGCTCCAAATATCCACTTGCAAATTCTGCAAAAATAGAGTTTCAAAACTGCTCTGTCAAAAGGAAGGCTTATCTCTCTGAGTTGAATGCAGACATCATAAAGAGGTTTCTGAGAATGCTTCTGCCTGGTTTATATGTGAAGATATTTCCTTTTCCACCATAGGCCTCAAAGCGCTCCAAATGAACACTTGCAGATTCTACAAAAGGAGTGTTTCATAACTGCTCTAGCAAAGGAAAGGTTCAACTCTGTGAGTTGAACACACACATCACAAAGCAGTTTCTGAGAATGCTTCTGTCCAGTTTTTATTGGAAGATATTCCCGCTTCTAACAAAGGCCTGAAAGAGCTCCAAATATCCACTTGCAGATGCTGCAAAAAGACTCTTTCCAAACTGCTCCATGAAAAGGAAGGTTCAACTCTGTGAGATGAATGCACACATCATAAAGAAGTTTCAAAGAATGCTTCTGTCTAGGTTTTATGTGAAGATATTTCCTTTTCCACCATAGGCCTCAAAGCGCTCCAAATGAACACTTGCAGATTCTACAAAAAGAGTGTTTCAAAACTGCTCTTTCAAAAGAAGTGTTCAACTCTGTGAGTTGGATTCATACTTCACAAAGCAGTTTCACAAAACGCTTCTGTTTAGTATTTATGGGAAGATATTCCCGTTTCCAACGAAGGCCTGAAAGGACTCCAAATATCCACTTGCAGATTCTGCAAAAACACAGTTTCAAAACTGCTCTATCAAAAGGAAGGCTTATCTCTCCGAGCTGAATGCACACATCATAAAGAGGTTTCTGAGAATGCTTCTCCCTGGTTTATAAGTGAAGATATTTCCTTTTCCACTATAGGCCTCAAAGCGCTCCAAATGAACACTTGCAGATTCTACAAAAAGAGTGTTTCAAAACAGCTCTTTCAAAGGAAGTGTTCAACTCTGTGAGTTGGATTCATACTACACAAAGCAGTTTCACAGAACGCTTCTCTTTAGTTTTTATGGGAAGATATTCCCGTTTCCAACGAAGGCCTGAAAGGGCTCCAAATATCCACTTGCAGATTCTGCAAAAATAGAGTTTCAAAACTGCTCTGTTAAAAGGAAGGCTTATCTCTCTGAGTTGAATGCAGACATCATAAAGAGGTTTCTGAGAATGCTTCTGCCTGGTTTATATGTGAAGATATTTCCTTTTCCACCATAGGCCTCAAAGCGCTCCAAATGAACACTTGCAGATTCTACAAAAGGAGTGTTTCATAACTACTCTAGCAAAGGAAAGGTTCAACTCTGTGAGTTGAACACACACATCACAAAGCAGTTTCTGAGAATGCTTCTGTCCAGTTTTTATTGGAAGATATTCCCGCTTCTAACAAAGGCCTGAAAGAGCTCCAAATATCCACTTGTAGATGCTGCAAAAAGACTCTTTCCAAACTGCTCCATGAAAAGGAAGGTTCAACTCTGAGAGTTGAATGCACACATCATAAAGAAGTTTCAAAGAATGCTTCTGTCTAGGTTTTATGTGAAGATATTTCCTTTTCCACCATAGGCCTCAAAGCGCTCCAAATGAACACTTGCAGATTCTACAAAAAGAGTGTTTCAAAACAGCTCTTTCAAAGGAAGTGTTCAACTCTGTGAGTTGGATTCATACTACACAAAGCAGTTTCACAGAACGCTTCTGTTTAGTTTTTATGGGAAGATATTCCCGTTTCCAACGAAGGCCTGAAAGGGCTCCAAATATCCACTTGCAAATTCTGCAAAAATAGAGTTTCAAAACTGCTCTATCAAAAGGAAGGCTTATCTCTCTGAGTTGAATGCAGACATCATAAAGAGGTTTCTGAGAATGCTTCTGCCTGGTTTATATGTGAAGATATTTCCTTTTCCACCATAGGCCTCAAAGCGCTCCAAATGAACACTTGCAGATTCTACAAAAGGAGTGTTTCATAACTGCTCTAGCAAAGGAAAGGTTCAACTCTGTGAGTTGAACACACACATCACAAAGCAGTTTCTGAGAATGCTTCTGTCCAATTTTTATTGGAAGATATTCCCGCTTCTAACAAAGGCCTGAAAGAGCTCCAAATATCCACTTGCAGATGCTGCAAAAAGACTTTTTCCAAACTGCTCCATGAAAAGGAAGGTTCAACTCTGTGAGATGAATGCACACATCATAAAGAAGTTTCAAAGAATGCTTCTGTCTAGGCTTTATGTGAAGATATTTCCTTTTCCACCATAGGCCTCAAAGCGCTCCAAATGAACACTTGCAGATTCTACAAAAAGAGTGTTTCAAAACTGCTCTTTCAAAAGAAGTGTTCAACTCTGTGAGTTGGATTCATACTTCACAAAGCAGTTACACAGAACGCTTCTGTTTAGTATTTATGGGAAGATATTCCCGTTTCCAACGAAGGCCTGAAAGGACTCCAAATATCCACTTGCAGATTCTGCAAAAACACAGTTTCAAAACTGCTCTATCAAAAGGAAGGCTTATCTCTCCGAGCTGAATGCACACATCATAAAGAGGTCTCTGAGAATGCTTCTCCCTGGTTTATAAGTGAAGATATTTCCTTTTCCACTATAGGCCTCAAAGCGCTCCAAATGAACACTTGCAGATTCTACAAAAAGAGTGTTTCAAAACAGCTCTTTCAAAGGAAGTGTTCAACTCTGTGAGTTGGATTCATACTACACAAAGCAGTTTCACAGAACGCTTCTCTTTAGTTTTTATGGGAAGATATTCCCGTTTCCAACGAAGGCCTGAAAGGGCTCCAAATATCCACTTGCAGATTCTGCAAAAATAGAGTTTCAAAACTGCTCTGTTAAAAGGAAGGCTTATCTCTCTGAGTTGAATGCAGACATCATAAAGAGGTTTCTGAGAATGCTTCTGCCTGGTTTATATGTGAAGATATTTCCTTTTCCACCATAGGCCTCAAAGCGCTCCAAATGAACACTTGCAGATTCTACAAAAGGAGTGTTTCATAACTACTCTAGCAAAGGAAAGGTTCAACTCTGTGAGTTGAACACACACATCACAAAGCAGTTTCTGAGAATGCTTCTGTCCAGTTTTTATTGGAAGATATTCCCGCTTCTAACAAAGGCCTGAAAGAGCTCCAAATATCCACTTGCAGATGCTGCAAAAAGACTCTTTCCAAACTGCTCCATGAAAAGGAAGGTTCAACTCTGTGAGTTGAATGCACACATCATAAAGAAGTTTCAAAGAATGCTTCTGTCTAGGTTTTATGTGAAGATATTTCCTTTTCCACCATAGGCCTCAAAGCGCTCCAAATGAACACTTGCAGATTCTACAAAAAGAGTGTTTCAAAACTGCTCTTTCAAAAGAAGTGTTCAACTCTGTGAGTTGGATT
The DNA here is from genome assembly GCF_028885625.2 of Pongo pygmaeus. Taxonomy (NCBI): domain Eukaryota; kingdom Metazoa; phylum Chordata; class Mammalia; order Primates; family Hominidae; genus Pongo; species Pongo pygmaeus. The sequence goes on from NC_085930.1 coordinate 27,266,810, forward strand.
CATACTTCACAAAGCAGTTTCACAGAACGCTTCTGTTTAGTATTTATGGGAAGATATTCCCGTTTCCAACGAAGGCCTGAAAGGACTCCAAATATCCACTTGCAGATTCTGCAAAAACACAGTTTCAAAACTGCTCTATCAAAAGGAAGGCTTATCTCTCCGAGTTGAATGCACACATCATAAAGAGGTTTCTGAGAATGCTTCTGCCTGGTTTATAAGTGAAGATATTTCCTTTTCCACCATAGGCCTCAAAGCGCTCCAAATGAACACTTGCAGATTCTACAAAAAGAGTGTTTCAAAACAGCTCTTTCAAAGGAAGTGTTCAACTCTGTGAGTTGGATTCATACTACACAAAGCAGTTTCACAGAACGCTTCTGTTTAGTTTTTATGGGAAGATATTCCCGTTTCCAACGAAGGCCTGAAAGGGCTCCAAATATCCACTTGCAAATTCTGCAAAAATAGAGTTTCAAAACTGCTCTGTCAAAAGGAAGGCTTATCTCTCTGAGTTGAATGCAGACATCATAAAGAGGTTTCTGAGAATGCTTCTGCCTGGTTTATATGTGAAGATATTTCCTTTTCCACCATAGGCCTCAAAGCGCTCCAAATGAACACTTGCAGATTCTACAAAAGGAGTGTTTCATAACTGCTCTAGCAAAGGAAAGGTTCAACTCTGTGAGTTGAACACACACATCACAAAGCAGTTTCTGAGAATGCTTCTGTCCAGTTTTTATTGGAAGATATTCCCGCTTCTAACAAAGGCCTGAAAGAGCTCCAAATATCCACTTGCAGATGCTGCAAAAAGACTCTTTCCAAACTGCTCCATGAAAAGGAAGGTTCAACTCTGTGAGATGAATGCACACATCATAAAGAAGTTTCAAAGAATGCTTCTGTCTAGGTTTTATGTGAAGATATTTCCTTTTCCACCATAGGCCTCAAAGCGCTCCAAATGAACACTTGCAGATTCTACAAAAAGAGTGTTTCAAAACTGCTCTTTCAAAAGAAGTGTTCAACTCTGTGAGTTGGATTCATACTTCACAAAGCAGTTTCACAGAACGCTTCTGTTTAGTATTTATGGGAAGATATTCCCGTTTCCAACGAAGGCCTGAAAGGACTCCAAATATCCACTTGCAGATTCTGCAAAAACACAGTTTCAAAACTGCTCTATCAAAAGGAAGGCTTATCTCTCCGAGCTGAATGCACACATCATAAAGAGGTTTCTGAGAATGCTTCTCCCTGGTTTATAAGTGAAGATATTTCCTTTTCCACTATAGGCCTCAAAGCGCTCCAAATGAACACTTGCAGATTCTACAAAAAGAGTGTTTCAAAACAGCTCTTTCAAAGGAAGTGTTCAACTCTGTGAGTTGGATTCATACTACACAAAGCAGTTTCACAGAACGCTTCTCTTTAGTTTTTATGGGAAGATATTCCCGTTTCCAACGAAGGCCTGAAAGGGCTCCAAATATCCACTTGCAGATTCTGCAAAAATAGAGTTTCAAAACTGCTCTGTTAAAAGGAAGGCTTATCTCTCTGAGTTGAATGCAGACATCATAAAGAGGTTTCTGAGAATGCTTCTGCCTGGTTTATATGTGAAGATATTTCCTTTTCCACCATAGGCCTCAAAGCGCTCCAAATGAACACTTGCAGATTCTACAAAAGGAGTGTTTCATAACTACTCTAGCAAAGGAAAGGTTCAACTCTGTGAGTTGAACACACACATCACAAAGCAGTTTCTGAGAATGCTTCTGTCCAGTTTTTATTGGAAGATATTCCCGCTTCTAACAAAGGCCTGAAAGAGCTCCAAATATCCACTTGTAGATGCTGCAAAAAGACTCTTTCCAAACTGCTCCATGAAAAGGAAGGTTCAACTCTGAGAGTTGAATGCACACATCATAAAGAAGTTTCAAAGAATGCTTCTGTCTAGGTTTTATGTGAAGATATTTCCTTTTCCACCATAGGCCTCAAAGCGCTCCAAATGAACACTTGCAGATTCTACAAAAAGAGTGTTTCAAAACTGCTCTTTCAAAAGAAGTGTTCAACTCTGTGAGTTGGATTCATACTTCACAAAGCAGTTTCACAGAACGCTTCTGTTTAGTTTTTATGGGAAGATATTCCCGTTTCCAACGAAGGCCTGAAAGGGCTCCAAATAACCACTTGCAGATTCTGCAGAAACACAGTTTCAAAACTGCTCTATCAAAAGGAAGGCTTATCTCTCCGAGCTGAATGCACACATCATAAAGAGGTTTCTGAGAATGCTTCTGCCTGGTTTATAAGTGAAGATATTTCCTTTTCCACCATAGGCCTCAAAGCGCTCCAAATGAACACTTGCAGATTCTACAAAAAGAGTGTTTCAAAACTGCTCTTTCAAAGGAAGTGTTCAACTCTGTGAGTTGGATTCATACTACACAAAGCAGTTTCACAGAACGCTTCTCTTTAGTTTTTATGGGAAGATATTCCCGTTTCCAACGAAGGCCTGAAAGGGCTCCAAATATCCACTTGCAGATTCTGCAAAAATATTGTTTCAAAACTGCTCTGTTAAAAGGAAGGCTTATCTCTCTGAGTTGAATGCAGACATCATAAAGAGGTTTCTGAGAATGCTTCTGCCTGGTTTATATGTGAAGATATTTCCTTTTCCACCATAGGCCTCAAAGCGCTCCAAATGAACACTTGCAGATTCTACAAAAGGAGTGTTTCATAACTACTCTAGCAAAGGAAAGGTTCAACTCTGTGAGTTGAACACACACATCACAAAGCAGTTTCTGAGAATGCTTCTGTCCAGTTTTTATTGGAAGATATTCCCGCTTCTAACAAAGGCCTGAAAGAGCTCCAAATATCCACTTGCAGATGCTGCAAAAAGACTCTTTCCAAACTGCTCCATGAAAAGGAAGGTTCAACTCTGTGAGTTGAATGCACACATCATAAAGAAGTTTCAAAGAATGCTTCTGTCTAGGTTTTATGTGAAGATATTTCCTTTTCCACCATAGGCCTCAAAGCGCTCCAAATGAACACTTGCAGATTCTACAAAAAGAGTGTTTCAAAACTGCTCTTTCAAAAGAAGTGTTCAACTCTGTGAGTTGGATTCATACTTCACAAAGCAGTTTCACAGAACGCTTCTGTTTAGTATTTATGGGAAGATATTCCCGTTTCCAACGAAGGCCTGAAAGGACTCCAAATATCCACTTGCAGATTCTGCAAAAACACAGTTTCAAAACTGCTCTATCAAAAGGAAGGCTTATCTCTCCGAGTTGAATGCACACATCATAAAGAGGTTTCTGAGAATGCTTCTGCCTGGTTTGTAAGTGAAGATATTTCCTTTTCCACCATAGGCCTCAAAGCGCTCCAAATGAACACTTGCAGATTCTACAAAAAGAGTGTTTCAAAACAGCTCTTTCAAAGGAAGTGTTCAACTCTGTGAGTTGGATTCATACTACACAAAGCAGTTTCACAGAACGCTTCTGTTTAGTATTTATGGGAAGATATTCCCGTTTCCAACGAAGGCCTGAAAGGACTCCAAATATCCACTTGCAGATTCTGCAAAAACACAGTTTCAAAACTGCTCTATCAAAAGGAAGGCTTATCTCTCCGAGCTGAATGCACACATCATAAAGAGGTTTCTGAGAATGCTTCTCCCTGGTTTATAAGTGAAGATATTTCCTTTTCCACTATAGGCCTCAAAGCGCTCCAAATGAACACTTGCAGATTCTACAAAAAGAGTGTTTCAAAACAGCTCTTTCAAAGGAAGTGTTCAACTCTGTGAGTTGGATTCATACTACACAAAGCAGTTTCACAGAACGCTTCTCTTTAGTTTTTATGGGAAGATATTCCCGTTTCCAACGAAGGCCTGAAAGGGCTCCAAATATCCACTTGCAGATTCTGCAAAAATAGAGTTTCAAAACTGCTCTGTTAAAAGGAAGGCTTATCTCTCTGAGTTGAATGCAGACATCATAAAGAGGTTTCTGAGAATGCTTCTGCCTGGTTTATATGTGAAGATATTTCCTTTTCCACCATAGGCCTCAAAGCGCTCCAAATGAACACTTGCAGATTCTACAAAAGGAGTGTTTCATAACTACTCTAGCAAAGGAAAGGTTCAACTCTGTGAGTTGAACACACACATCACAAAGCAGTTTCTGAGAATGCTTCTGTCCAGTTTTTATTGGAAGATATTCCCGCTTCCAACAAAGGCCTGAAAGAGCTCCAAATATCCACTTGCAGATGCTGCAAAAAGACTCTTTCCAAACTGCTCCATGAAAAGGAAGGTTCAACTCTGTGAGTTGAATGCACACATCATAAAGAAGTTTCAAAGAATGCTTCTGTCTAGGTTTTATGTGAAGATATTTCCTTTTCCACCATAGGCCTCAAAGCGCTCCAAATGAACACTTGCAGATTCTACAAAAAGAGTGTTTCAAAACTGCTCTTTCAAAAGAAGTGTTCAACTCTGTGAGTTGGATTCATACTTCACAAAGCAGTTTCACAGAACGCTTCTGTTTAGTATTTATGGGAAGATATTCCCGTTTCCAACGAAGGCCTGAAAGGACTCCAAATATCCACTTGCAGATTCTGCAAAAACACAGTTTCAAAACTGCTCTATCAAAAGGAAGGCTTATCTCTCCGAGTTGAATGCACACATCATAAAGAGGTTTCTGAGAATGCTTCTGCCTGGTTTATAAGTGAAGATATTTCCTTTTCCACCATAGGCCTCAAAGCGCTCCAAATGAACACTTGCAGATTCTACAAAAAGAGTGTTTCAAAACAGCTCTTTCAAAGGAAGTGTTCAACTCTGTGAGTTGGATTCATACTACACAAAGCAGTTTCACAGAACGCTTCTGTTTAGTTTTTATGGGAAGATATTCCCGTTTCCAACGAAGGCCTGAAAGGGCTCCAAATATCCACTTGCAAATTCTGCAAAAATAGAGTTTCAAAACTGCTCTGTCAAAAGGAAGGCTTATCTCTCTGAGTTGAATGCAGACATCATAAAGAGGTTTCTGAGAATGCTTCTGCCTGGTTTATATGTGAAGATATTTCCTTTTCCACCATAGGCCTCAAAGCGCTCCAAATGAACACTTGCAGATTCTACAAAAGGAGTGTTTCATAACTGCTCTAGCAAAGGAAAGGTTCAACTCTGTGAGTTGAACACACACATCACAAAGCAGTTTCTGAGAATGCTTCTGTCCAGTTTTTATTGGAAGATATTCCCGCTTCTAACAAAGGCCTGAAAGAGCTCCAAATATCCACTTGCAGATGCTGCAAAAAGACTCTTTCCAAACTGCTCCATGAAAAGGAAGGTTCAACTCTGTGAGATGAATGCACACATCATAAAGAAGTTTCAAAGAATGCTTCTGTCTAGGTTTTATGTGAAGATATTTCCTTTTCCACCATAGGCCTCAAAGCGCTCCAAATGAACACTTGCAGATTCTACAAAAAGAGTGTTTCAAAACTGCTCTTTCAAAAGAAGTGTTCAACTCTGTGAGTTGGATTCATACTTCACAAAGCAGTTTCACAGAACGCTTCTGTTTAGTATTTATGGGAAGATATTCCCGTTTCCAACGAAGGCCTGAAAGGACTCCAAATATCCACTTGCAGATTCTGCAAAAACACAGTTTCAAAACTGCTCTATCAAAAGGAAGGCTTATCTCTCCGAGCTGAATGCACACATCATAAAGAGGTTTCTGAGAATGCTTCTCCCTGGTTTATAAGTGAAGATATTTCCTTTTCCACTATAGGCCTCAAAGCGCTCCAAATGAACACTTGCAGATTCTACAAAAAGAGTGTTTCAAAACAGCTCTTTCAAAGGAAGTGTTCAACTCTGTGAGTTGGATTCATACTACACAAAGCAGTTTCACAGAACGCTTCTCTTTAGTTTTTATGGGAAGATATTCCCGTTTCCAACGAAGGCCTGAAAGGGCTCCAAATATCCACTTGCAGATTCTGCAAAAATAGAGTTTCAAAACTGCTCTGTTAAAAGGAAGGCTTATCTCTCTGAGTTGAATGCAGACATCATAAAGAGGTTTCTGAGAATGCTTCTGCCTGGTTTATATGTGAAGATATTTCCTTTTCCACCATAGGCCTCAAAGCGCTCCAAATGAACACTTGCAGATTCTACAAAAGGAGTGTTTCATAACTACTCTAGCAAAGGAAAGGTTCAACTCTGTGAGTTGAACACACACATCACAAAGCAGTTTCTGAGAATGCTTCTGTCCAGTTTTTATTGGAAGATATTCCCGCTTCTAACAAAGGCCTGAAAGAGCTCCAAATATCCACTTGTAGATGCTGCAAAAAGACTCTTTCCAAACTGCTCCATGAAAAGGAAGGTTCAACTCTGAGAGTTGAATGCACACATCATAAAGAAGTTTCAAAGAATGCTTCTGTCTAGGTTTTATGTGAAGATATTTCCTTTTCCACCATAGGCCTCAAAGCGCTCCAAATGAACACTTGCAGATTCTACAAAAAGAGTGTTTCAAAACTGCTCTTTCAAAAGAAGTGTTCAACTCTGTGAGTTGGATTCATACTTCACAAAGCAGTTTCACAGAACGCTTCTGTTTAGTTTTTATGGGAAGATATTCCCGTTTCCAACGAAGGCCTGAAAGGGCTCCAAATAACCACTTGCAGATTCTGCAGAAACACAGTTTCAAAACTGCTCTATCAAAAGGAAGGCTTATCTCTCCGAGCTGAATGCACACATCATAAAGAGGTTTCTGAGAATGCTTCTGCCTGGTTTATAAGTGAAGATATTTCCTTTTCCACCATAGGCCTCAAAGCGCTCCAAATGAACACTTGCAGATTCTACAAAAAGAGTGTTTCAAAACTGCTCTTTCAAAGGAAGTGTTCAACTCTGTGAGTTGGATTCATACTACACAAAGCAGTTTCACAGAACGCTTCTCTTTAGTTTTTATGGGAAGATATTCCCGTTTCCAACGAAGGCCTGAAAGGGCTCCAAATAACCACTTGCAGATTCTGCAGAAACACAGTTTCAAAACTGCTCTATCAAAAGGAAGGCTTATCTCTCCGAGCTGAATGCACACATCATAAAGAGGTTTCTGAGAATGCTTCTGCCTGGTTTATAAGTGAAGATATTTCCTTTTCCACCATAGGCCTCAAAGCGCTCCAAATGAACACTTGCAGATTCTACAAAAAGAGTGTTTCAAAACAGCTCTTTCAAAGGAAGTGTTCAACTCTGTGAGTTGGATTCATACTACACAAAGCAGTTTCACAGAACGCTTCTGTTTAGTTTTTATGGGAAGATATTCCCGTTTCCAACGAAGGCCTGAAAGGGCTCCAAATATCCACTTGCAAATTCTGCAAAAATAGAGTTTCAAAACTGCTCTATCAAAAGGAAGGCTTATCTCTCTGAGTTGAATGCAGACATCATAAAGAGGTTTCTGAGAATGCTTCTGCCTGGTTTATATGTGAAGATATTTCCTTTTCCACCATAGGCCTCATAGCGCTCCAAATGAACACTTGCAGATTCTACAAAAGGAGTGTTTCATAACTGCTCTAGCAAAGGAAAGGTTCAACTCTGTGAGTTGAACACACACATCACAAAGCAGTTTCTGAGAATGCTTCTGTCCAATTTTTATTGGAAGATATTCCCGCTTCTAACAAAGGCCTGAAAGAGCTCCAAATATCCACTTGCAGATGCTGCAAAAAGACTCTTTCCAAACTGCTCCATGAAAAGGAAGGTTCAACTCTGTGAGATGAATGCACACATCATAAAGAAGTTTCAAAGAATGCTTCTGTCTAGATTTTATGTGAAGATATTTCCTTTTCCACCATAGGCCTCAAAGCGCTCCAAATGAACACTTGCAGATTCTACAAAAAGAGTGTTTCAAAACTGCTCTTTCAAAAGAAGTGTTCAACTCTGTGAGTTGGATTCATACTTCACAAAGCAGTTTCACAGAACGCTTCTGTTTAGTATTTATGGGAAGATATTTCCGTTTCCAACGAAGGCCTGAAAGGACTCCAAATATCCACTTGCAGATTCTGCAAAAACACAGTTTCAAAACTGCTCTATCAAAAGGAAGGCTTATCTCTCCGAGCTGAATGCACACATCATAAAGAGGTTTCTGAGAATGCTTCTCCCTGGTTTATAAGTGAAGATATTTCCTTTTCCACTATAGGCCTCAAAGCGCTCCAAATGAACACTTGCAGATTCTACAAAAAGAGTGTTTCAAAACAGCTCTTTCAAAGGAAGTGTTCAACTCTGTGAGTTGGATTCATACTACACAAAGCAGTTTCACAGAACGCTTCTCTTTAGTTTTTATGGGAAGATATTCCCGTTTCCAACGAAGGCCTGAAAGGGCTCCAAATATCCACTTGCAGATTCTGCAAAAATAGAGTTTCAAAACTGCTCTGTTAAAAGGAAGGCTTATCTCTCTGAGTTGAATGCAGACATCATAAAGAGGTTTCTGAGAATGCTTCTGCCTGGTTTATATGTGAAGATATTTCCTTTTCCACCATAGGCCTCAAAGCGCTCCAAATGAACACTTGCAGATTCTACAAAAGGAGTGTTTCATAACTACTCTAGCAAAGGAAAGGTTCAACTCTGTGAGTTGAACACACACATCACAAAGCAGTTTCTGAGAATGCTTCTGTCCAGTTTTTATTGGAAGATATTCCCGCTTCTAACAAAGGCCTGAAAGAGCTCCAAATATCCACTTGCAGATGCTGCAAAAAGACTCTTTCCAAACTGCTCCATGAAAAGGAAGGTTCAACTCTGTGAGTTGAATGCACACATCATAAAGAAGTTTCAAAGAATGCTTCTGTCTAGGTTTTATGTGAAGATATTTCCTTTTCCACCATAGGCCTCAAAGCGCTCCAAATGAACACTTGCAGATTCTACAAAAAGAGTGTTTCAAAACTGCTCTTTCAAAAGAAGTGTTCAACTCTGTGAGTTGGATTCATACTTCACAAAGCAGTTTCACAGAACGCTTCTGTTTAGTATTTATGGGAAGATATTCCCGTTTCCAACGAAGGCCTGAAAGGACTCCAAATATCCACTTGCAGATTCTGCAAAAACACAGTTTCAAAACTGCTCTATCAAAAGGAAGGCTTATCTCTCCGAGTTGAATGCACACATCATAAAGAGGTTTCTGAGAATGCTTCTGCCTGGTTTATAAGTGAAGATATTTCCTTTTCCACCATAGGCCTCAAAGCGCTCCAAATGAACACTTGCAGATTCTACAAAAAGAGTGTTTCAAAACAGCTCTTTCAAAGGAAGTGTTCAACTCTGTGAGTTGGATTCATACTACACAAAGCAGTTTCACAGAACGCTTCTGTTTAGTATTTATGGGAAGATATTCCCGTTTCCAACGAAGGCCTGAAAGGACTCCAAATATCCACTTGCAGATTCTGCAAAAACACAGTTTCAAAACTGCTCTATCAAAAGGAAGGCTTATCTCTCCGAGCTGAATGCACACATCATAAAGAGGTTTCTGAGAATGCTTCTCCCTGGTTTATAAGTGAAGATATTTCCTTTTCCACTATAGGCCTCAAAGCGCTCCAAATGAACACTTGCAGATTCTACAAAAAGAGTGTTTCAAAACAGCTCTTTCAAAGGAAGTGTTCAACTCTGTGAGTTGGATTCATACTACACAAAGCAGTTTCACAGAACGCTTCTCTTTAGTTTTTATGGGAAGATATTCCCGTTTCCAACGAAGGCCTGAAAGGGCTCCAAATATCCACTTGCAGATTCTGCAAAAATAGAGTTTCAAAACTGCTCTGTTAAAAGGAAGGCTTATCTCTCTGAGTTGAATGCAGACATCATAAAGAGGTTTCTGAGAATGCTTCTGCCTGGTTTATATGTGAAGATATTTCCTTTTCCACCATAGGCCTCAAAGCGCTCCAAATGAACACTTGCAGATTCTACAAAAGGAGTGTTTCATAACTACTCTAGCAAAGGAAAGGTTCAACTCTGTGAGTTGAACACACACATCACAAAGCAGTTTCTGAGAATGCTTCTGTCCAGTTTTTATTGGAAGATATTCCCGCTTCCAACAAAGGCCTGAAAGAGCTCCAAATATCCACTTGCAGATGCTGCAAAAAGACTCTTTCCAAACTGCTCCATGAAAAGGAAGGTTCAACTCTGTGAGTTGAATGCACACATCATAAAGAAGTTTCAAAGAATGCTTCTGTCTAGGTTTTATGTGAAGATATTTCCTTTTCCACCATAGGCCTCAAAGCGCTCCAAATGAACACTTGCAGATTCTACAAAAAGAGTGTTTCAAAACTGCTCTTTCAAAAGAAGTGTTCAACTCTGTGAGTTGGATTCATACTTCACAAAGCAGTTTCACAGAACGCTTCTGTTTAGTATTTATGGGAAGATATTCCCGTTTCCAACGAAGGCCTGAAAGGACTCCAAATATCCACTTGCAGATTCTGCAAAAACACAGTTTCAAAACTGCTCTATCAAAAGGAAGGCTTATCTCTCCGAGTTGAATGCACACATCATAAAGAGGTTTCTGAGAATGCTTCTGCCTGGTTTATAAGTGAAGATATTTCCTTTTCCACCATAGGCCTCAAAGCGCTCCAAATGAACACTTGCAGATTCTACAAAAAGAGTGTTTCAAAACAGCTCTTTCAAAGGAAGTGTTCAACTCTGTGAGTTGGATTCATACTACACAAAGCAGTTTCACAGAACGCTTCTGTTTAGTTTTTATGGGAAGATATTCCCGTTTCCAACGAAGGCCTGAAAGGGCTCCAAATATCCACTTGCAAATTCTGCAAAAATAGAGTTTCAAAACTGCTCTGTCAAAAGGAAGGCTTATCTCTCTGAGTTGAATGCAGACATCATAAAGAGGTTTCTGAGAATGCTTCTGCCTGGTTTATATGTGAAGATATTTCCTTTTCCACCATAGGCCTCAAAGCGCTCCAAATGAACACTTGCAGATTCTACAAAAAGAGTGTTTCATAACTGCTCTAGCAAAGGAAAGGTTCAACTCTGTGAGTTGAACACACACATCACAAAGCAGTTTCTGAGAATGCTTCTGTCCAGTTTTTATTGGAAGATATTCCCGCTTCTAACAAAGGCCTGAAAGAGCTCCAAATATCCACTTGTAGATGCTGCAAAAAGACTCTTTCCAAACTGCTCCATGAAAAGGAAGGTTCAACTCTATGAGTTGAATGCACACATCATAAAAAGTTTCAAAGAATGCTTCTGTCTAGGTTTTATGTGAAGATATTTCCTTTTCCACCATAGGCCTCAAAGCGCTCCAAATGAACACTTGCAGATTCTACAAAAAGAGTGTTTCAAAACTGCTCTTTCAAAAGAACTGTTCAACTCTGTGAGTTGGATTCATACTTCACAAAGCAGTTTCACAGAACGCTTCTGTTTAGTTTTTATGGGAAGATATTCCCGTTTCCAACGAAGGCCTGAAAGGGCTCCAAATAACCACTTGCAGATTCTGCAGAAACACAGTTTCAAAACTGCTCTATCAAAAGGAAGGCTTATCTCTCCGAGCTGAATGCACACATCATAAAGAGGTTTCTGAGAATGCTTCTCCCTGGTTTATAAGTGAAGATATTTCCTTTTCCACTATAGGCCTCAAAGCGCTCCAAATGAACACTTGCAGATTCTACAAAAAGAGTGTTTCAAAACTGCTCTTTCAAAAGAAGTGTTCAACTCTGTGAGTTGGATTCATACTACACAAAGCAGTTTCACAGAACGCTTCTCTTTAGTATTTATGGGAAGATATTCCCGTTTCCAACGAAGGCCTGAAATGACTCCAAATATCCACTTGCAGATTCTGCAGAAACACAGTTTCAAAACTGCTCTATCAAAAGGAAGGCTTATCTCTCCTAGTTGAATGCACACATCATAAAGAGGTTTCTGAGAATGCTTCTGCCTGGTTTATAAGTGAAGATATTTCCTTTTCCACCATAGGCCTCAAAGCGCTCCAAATGAACACTTGCAGATTCTACAAAAAGAGTGTTTCAAAACAGCTCTTTCAAAGGAAGTGTTCAACTCTGTGAGTTGGATTCATACTACACAAAGCAGTTTCACAGAACGCTTCTGTTTAGTTTTTATGGGAAGATATTCCCGTTTCCAACGAAGGCCTGAAAGGGCTCCAAATATCCACTTGCAAATTCTGCAAAAATAGAGTTTCAAAACTGCTCTGTCAAAAGGAAGGCTTATCTCTCTGAGTTGAATGCAGACATCATAAAGAGGTTTCTGAGAATGCTTCTGCCTGGTTTATATGTGAAGATATTTCCTTTTCCACCATAGGCCTCAAGGCGCTCCAAATGAACACTTGCAGATTCTACAAAAAGAGTGTTTCATAACTGCTCTAGCAAAGGAAAGGTTCAACTCTGTGAGTTGAACACACACATCACAAAGCAGTTTCTGAGAATGCTTCTGTCCAGTTTTTATTGGAAGATATTCCCGCTTCTAACAAAGGCCTGAAAGAGCTCCAAATATCCACTTGTAGATGCTGCAAAAAGACTCTTTCCAAACTGCTCCATGAAAAGGAAGGTTCAACTCTGTGAGTTGAATGCACACATCATAAAGAAGTTTCAAAGAATGCTTCTGTCTAGGTTTTATGTGAAGATATTTCCTTTTCCACCATAGGCCTCAAAGCGCTCCAAATGAACACTTGCAGATTCTACAAAAAGAGTGTTTCAAAACTGCTCTTTCAAAGGAAGTGTTCAACTCTGTGAGTTGGATTCATACTACACAAAGCAGTTTCACAGAACGCTTCTCTTTAGTTTTTATGGGAAGATATTCCCGTTTCCAACGAAGGCCTGAAAGGGCTCCAAATAACCACTTGCAGATTCTGCAGAAACACAGTTTCAAAACTGCTCTATCAAAAGGAAGGCTTATCTCTCCGAGCTGAATGCACACATCATAAAGAGGTTTCTGAGAATGCTTCTGCCTGGTTTATAAGTGAAGATATTTCCTTTTCCACCATAGGCCTCAAAGCGCTCCAAATGAACACTTGCAGATTCTACAAAAAGAGTGTTTCAAAACAGCTCTTTCAAAGGAAGTGTTCAACTCTGTGAGTTGGATTCATACTACACAAAGCAGTTTCACAGAACGCTTCTGTTTAGTTTTTATGGGAAGATATTCCCGTTTCCAACGAAGGCCTGAAAGGGCTCCAAATATCCACTTGCAAATTCTGCAAAAATAGAGTTTCAAAACTGCTCTATCAAAAGGAAGGCTTATCTCTCTGAGTTGAATGCAGACATCATAAAGAGGTTTCTGAGAATGCTTCTGCCTGGTTTATATGTGAAGATATTTCCTTTTCCACCATAGGCCTCAAAGCGCTCCAAATGAACACTTGCAGATTCTACAAAAGGAGTGTTTCATAACTGCTCTAGCAAAGGAAAGGTTCAACTCTGTGAGTTGAACACACACATCACAAAGCAGTTTCTGAGAATGCTTCTGTCCAATTTTTATTGGAAGATATTCCCGCTTCTAACAAAGGCCTGAAAGAGCTCCAAATATCCACTTGCAGATGCTGCAAAAAGACTCTTTCCAAACTGCTCCATGAAAAGGAAGGTTCAACTCTGTGAGATGAATGCACACATCATAAAGAAGTTTCAAAGAATGCTTCTGTCTAGGTTTTATGTGAAGATATTTCCTTTTCCACCATAGGCCTCAAAGCGCTCCAAATGAACACTTGCAGATTCTACAAAAAGAGTGTTTCAAAACTGCTCTTTCAAAAGAAGTGTTCAACTCTGTGAGTTGGATTCATACTTCACAAAGCAGTTTCACAGAACGCTTCTGTTTAGTATTTATGGGAAGATATTCCCGTTTCCAACGAAGGCCTGAAAGGACTCCAAATATCCACTTGCAGATTCTGCAAAAACACAGTTTCAAAACTGCTCTATCAAAAGGAAGGCTTATCTCTCCGAGCTGAATGCACACATCATAAAGAGGTTTCTGAGAATGCTTCTCCCTGGTTTATAAGTGAAGATATTTCCTTTTCCACTATAGGCCTCAAAGCGCTCCAAATGAACACTTGCAGATTCTACAAAAAGAGTGTTTCAAAACAGCTCTTTCAAAGGAAGTGTTCAACTCTGTGAGTTGGATTCATACTACACAAAGCAGTTTCACAGAACGCTTCTCTTTAGTTTTTATGGGAAGATATTCCCGTTTCCAACGAAGGCCTGAAAGGACTCCAAATATCGACTTGCAGATTCTGCAGAAACACAGTTTCAAAACTGCTCTATCAAAAGGAAGGCTTATCTCTCCGAGTTGAATGCACACATCATAAAGAGGTTTCTGAGAATGCTTCTGCCTGGTTTATAAGTGAAGATATTTCCTTTTCCACCATAGGCCTCAAAGCGCTCCAAATGAACACTTGCAGATTCTACAAAAAGAGTGTTTCAAAACAGCTCTTTCAAAGGAAATGTTCAACTCTGTGAGTTGGATTCATACTACACAAAGCAGTTTCACAGAACGCTTCTGTTAAGTTTTTATGGGAAGATATTCCCGTTTCCAACGAAGGCCTGAAAGGGCTCCAAATATCCACTTGCAAATTCTGCAAAAATAGAGTTTCAAAACTGCTCTGTCAAAAGGAAGGCTTATCTCTCTGAGTTGAATGCAGACATCATAAAGAGGTTTCTGAGAATGCTTCTGCCTGGTTTATATGTGAAGATATTTCCTTTTCCACCATAGGCCTCAAGGCGCTCCAAATGAACACTTGCAGATTCTACAAAAAGAGTGTTTCATAACTGCTCTAGCAAAGGAAAGGTTCAACTCTGTGAGTTGAACACACACATCACAAAGCAGTTTCTGAGAATGCTTCTGTCCAGTTTTTATTGGAAGATATTCCCGCTTCTAACAAAGGCCTGAAAGAGCTCCAAATATCCACTTGTAGATGCTGCAAAAAGACTCTTTCCAAACTGCTCCATGAAAAGGAAGGTTCAACTCTGTGAGTTGAATGCACACATCATAAAGAAGTTTCAAAGAATGCTTCTGTCTAGGTTTTATGTGAAGATATTTCCTTTTCCGCCATAGGCCTCAAAGCGCTCCAAATGAACACTTGCAGATTCTACAAAAAGAGTGTTTCAAAACTGCTCTTTCAAAGGAAGTGTTCAACTCTGTGAGTTGGATTCATACTACACAAAGCAGTTTCACAGAACGCTTCTCTTTAGTTTTTATGGGAAGATATTCCTGTTTCCAACGAAGGCCTGAAAGGGCTCCAAATATCCACTTGCAGATTCTGCAAAAATAGAGTTTCAAAACTGCTCTGTTAAAAGGAAGGCTTATCTCTCTGAGTTGAATGCAGACATCATAAAGAGGTTTCTGAGAATGCTTCTGCCTGGTTTATATGTGAAGATATTTCCTTTTCCACCATAGGCCTCAAAGCGCTCCAAATGAACACTTGCAGATTCTACAAAAGGAGTGTTTCATAACTGCTCTAGCAAAGGAAAGGTTCAACTCTGTGAGTTGAACACACACATCACAAAGCAGTTTCTGAGAATGCTTCTGTCCAGTTTTTATTGGAAGATATTCCCGCTTCTAACAAAGGCCTGAAAGAGCTCCAAATATCCACTTGCAGATGCTGCAAAAAGACTCTTTCCAAACTGCTCCATGAAAAGGAAGGTTCAACTCTGTGAGTTGAATGCACACATCATAAAGAAGTTTCAAAGAATGCTTCTGTCTAGGTTTTATGTGAAGATATTTCCTTTTCCACCATAGGCCTCAAAGCGCTCCAAATGAACACTTGCAGATTCTACAAAAAGAGTGTTTCAAAACTGCTCTTTCAAAAGAAGTGTTCAACTCTGTGAGTTGGATTCATACTTCACAAAGCAGTTTCACAGAACGCTTCTGTTTAGTATTTATGGGAAGATATTCCCGTTTCCAACGAAGGCCTGAAAGGACTCCAAATATCCACTTGCAGATTCTGCAAAAACACAGTTTCAAAACTGCTCTATCAAAAGGAAGGCTTATCTCTCCGAGTTGAATGCACACATCATAAAGAGGTTTCTGAGAATGCTTCTGCCTGGTTTATAAGTGAAGATATTTCCTTTTCCACCATAGGCCTCAAAGCGCTCCAAATGAACACTTGCAGATTCTACAAAAAGAGTGTTTCAAAACAGCTCTTTCAAAGGAAGTGTTCAACTCTGTGAGTTGGATTCATACTACACAAAGCAGTTTCACAGAACGCTTCTGTTTAGTTTTTATGGGAAGATATTCCCGTTTCCAACGTAGGCCTGAAAGGGCTCCAAATATCCACTTGCAAATTCTGCAAAAATAGAGTTTCAAAACTGCTCTGTCAAAAGGAAGGCTTATCTCTCTGAGTTGAATGCAGACATCATAAAGAGGTTTCTGAGAATGCTTCTGCCTGGTTTATATGTGAAGATATTTCCTTTTCCACCATAGGCCTCAAAGCGCTCCAAATGAACACTTGCAGATTCTACAAAAAGAGTGTTTCATAACTGCTCTAGCAAAGGAAAGGTTCAACTCTGTGAGTTGAACACACACATCACAAAGCAGTTTCTGAGAATGCTTCTGTCCAGTTTTTATTGGAAGATATTCCCGCTTCTAACAAAGGCCTGAAAGAGCTCCAAATATCCACTTGCAGATGCTGCAAAAAGACTCTTTCCAAACTGCTCCATGAGAAGGAAGGTTCAACTCTGTGAGTTGAATGCACACATCATAAAGAAGTTTCAAAGAATGCTTCTGTCTAGGTTTTATGTGAAGATATTTCCTTTTCCACCATAGGCCTCAAAGCGCTCCAAATGAACACTTGCAGATTCTACAAAAAGAGTGTTTCAAAACTGCTCTTTCAAAAGAAGTGTTCAACTCTGTGAGTTGGATTCATACTTCACAAAGCAGTTTCACAGAACGCTTCTGTTTAGTTTTTATGGGAAGATATTCCCGTTTCCAACGAAGGCCTGAAAGGGCTCCAAATAACCACTTGCAGATTCTGCAGAAACACAGTTTCAAAACTGCTCTATCAAAAGGAAGGCTTATCTCTCCGAGCTGAATGCACACATCATAAAGAGGTTTCTGAGAATTCTTCTCCCTGGTTTATAAGTGAAGATATTTCCTTTTCCACTATAGGCCTCAAAGCGCTCCAAATGAACACTTGCAGACTCTACAAAAAGAGTGTTTCAAAACAGCTCTTTCAAAGGAAGTGTTCAACTCTGTGAGTTGGATTCATACTACACAAAGCAGTTTCACAGAACGCTTCTGTTTAGTTTTTATGGGAAGATATTCCCGTTTCCAACGAAGGCCTGAAAGGGCTCCAAATATCCACTTGCAAATTCTGCAAAAATAGAGTTTCAAAACTGCTCTGTCAAAAGGAAGGCTTATCTCTCTGAGTTGAATGCAGACATCATAAAGAGGTTTCTGAGAATGCTTCTGCCTGGTTTATATGTGAAGATATTTCCTTTTCCACCATAGGCCTCAAGGCGCTCCAAATGAACACTTGCAGATTCTACAAAAAGAGTGTTTCATAACTGCTCTAGCAAAGGAAAGGTTCAACTCTGTGAGTTGAACACACACATCACAAAGCAGTTTCTGAGAATGCTTCTGTCCAGTTTTTATTGGAAGATATTCCCGCTTCTAACAAAGGCCTGAAAGAGCTCCAAATATCCACTTGTAGATGCTGCAAAAAGACTCTTTCCAAACTGCTCCATGAAAAGGAAGGTTCAACTCTGTGAGTTGAATGCACACATCATAAAGAAGTTTCAAAGAATGCTTCTGTCTAGGTTTTATGTGAAGATATTTCCTTTTCCACCATAGGCCTCAAAGCGCTCCAAATGAACACTTGCAGATTCTACAAAAAGAGTGTTTCAAAACTGCTCTTTCAAAGGAAGTGTTCAACTCTGTGAGTTGGATTCATACTACACAAAGCAGTTTCACAGAACGCTTCTCTTTAGTTTTTATGGGAAGATATTCCTGTTTCCAACGAAGGCCTGAAAGGGCTCCAAATATCCACTTGCAGATTCTGCAAAAATAGAGTTTCAAAACTGCTCTGTTAAAAGGAAGGCTTATCTCTCTGAGTTGAATGCAGACATCATAAAGAGGTTTCTGAGAATGCTTCTGCCTGGTTTATATGTGAAGATATTTCCTTTTCCACCATAGGCCTCAAAGCGCTCCAAATGAACACTTGCAGATTCTACAAAAGGAGTGTTTCATAACTGCTCTAGCAAAGGAAAGGTTCAACTCTGTGAGTTGAACACACACATCACAAAGCAGTTTCTGAGAATGCTTCTGTCCAGTTTTTATTGGAAGATATTCCCGCTTCTAACAAAGGCCTGAAAGAGCTCCAAATATCCACTTGCAGATGCTGCAAAAAGACTCTTTCCAAACTGCTCCATGAAAAGGAAGGTTCAACTCTGTGAGTTGAATGCACACATCATAAAGAAGTTTCAAAGAATGCTTCTGTCTAGGTTTTATGTGAAGATATTTCCTTTTCCACCATAGGCCTCAAAGCGCTCCAAATGAACACTTGCAGATTCTACAAAAAGAGTGTTTCAAAACTGCTCTTTCAAAAGAAGTGTTCAACTCTGTGAGTTGGATTCATACTTCACAAAGCAGTTTCACAGAACGCTTCTGTTTAGTATTTATGGGAAGATATTCCCGTTTCCAACGAAGGCCTGAAAGGACTCCAAATATCCACTTGCAGATTCTGCAAAAACACAGTTTCAAAACTGCTCTATCAAAAGGAAGGCTTATCTCTCCGAGTTGAATGCACACATCATAAAGAGGTTTCTGAGAATGCTTCTGCCTGGTTTATAAGTGAAGATATTTCCTTTTCCACCATAGGCCTCAAAGCGCTCCAAATGAACACTTGCAGATTCTACAAAAAGAGTGTTTCAAAACAGCTCTTTCAAAGGAAGTGTTCAACTCTGTGAGTTGGATTCATACTACACAAAGCAGTTTCACAGAACGCTTCTGTTTAGTTTTTATGGGAAGATATTCCCGTTTCCAACGAAGGCCTGAAAGGGCTCCAAATATCCACTTGCAAATTCTGCAAAAATAGAGTTTCAAAACTGCTCTGTCAAAAGGAAGGCTTATCTCTCTGAATTGAATGCAGACATCATAAAGAGGTTTCTGAGAATGCTTCTGCCTGGTTTATATGTGAAGATATTTCCTTTTCCACCATAGGCCTCAAAGCGCTCCAAATGAACACTTGCAGATTCTACAAAAGGAGTGTTTCATAACTGCTCTAGCAAAGGAAAGGTTCAACTCTGTGAGTTGAACACACACATCACAAAGCAGTTTCTGAGAATGCTTCTGTCCAGTTTTTATTGGAAGATATTCCCGCTTCTAACAAAGGCCTGAAAGAGCTCCAAATATCCACTTGCAGATGCTGCAAAAAGACTCTTTCCAAACTGCTCCATGAAAAGGAAGGTTCAACTCTGTGAGTTGAATGCACACATCATAAAGAAGTTTCAAAGAATGCTTCTGTCTAGGTTTTATGTGAAGATATTTCCTTTTCCACCATAGGCCTCAAAGCGCTCCAAATGAACACTTGCAGATTCTACAAAAAGAGTGTTTCAAAACTGCTCTTTCAAAAGAAGTGTTCAACTCTGTGAGTTGGATTCATACTTCACAAAGCAGTTTCACAGAACGCTTCTGTTTAGCTTTTATGGGAAGATATTCCCGTTTCCAACGAAGGCCTGAAAGGGCTCCAAATAACCACTTGCAGATTCTGCAGAAACACAGTTTCAAAACTGCTCTATCAAAAGGAAGGCTTATCTCTCCGAGCTGAATGCACACATCATAAAGAGGTTTCTGAGAATTCTTCTCCCTGGTTTATAAGTGAAGATATTTCCTTTTCCACTATAGGCCTCAAAGCGCTCCAAATGAACACTTGCAGATTCTACAAAAAGAGTGTTTCAAAACAGCTCTTTCAAAGGAAGTGTTCAACTCTGTGAGTTGGATTCATACTACACAAAGCAGTTTCACAGAACGCTTCTCTTTAGTTTTTATGGGAAGATATTCCCGTTTCCAACGAAGGCCTGAAAGGGCTCCAAATATCCACTTGCAGATTCTGCAAAAATAGAGTTTCAAAACTGCTCTGTTAAAAGGAAGGCTTATCTCTCTGAGTTGAATGCAGACATCATAAAGAGGTTTCTGAGAATGCTTCTGCCTGGTTTATATGTGAAGATATTTCCTTTTCCACCATAGGCCTCAAAGCGCTCCAAATGAACACTTGCAGATTCTACAAAACGAGTGTTTCATAACTACTCTAGCAAAGGAAAGGTTCAACTCTGTGAGTTGAACACACACATCACAAAGCAGTTTCTGAGAATGCTTCTGTCCAGTTTTTATTGGAAGATATTCCCGCTTCTAACAAAGGCCTGAAAGAGCTCCAAATATCCACTTGCAGATGCTGCAAAAAGACTCTTTCCAAACTGCTCCATGAAAAGGAAGGTTCAACTCTGTGAGTTGAATGCACACATCATAAAGAAGTTTCAAAGAATGCTTCTGTCTAGGTTTTATGTGAAGATATTTCCTTTTCCACCATAGGCCTCAAAGCGCTCCAAATGAACACTTGCAGATTCTACAAAAAGAGTGTTTCAAAACTGCTCTTTCAAAAGAAGTGTTCAACTCTGTGAGTTGGATTCATACTTCACAAAGCAGTTTCACAGAACGCTTCTGTTTAGTATTTATGGGAAGATATTCCCGTTTCCAACGAAGGCCTGAAAGGACTCCAAATATCCACTTGCAGATTCTGCAAAAACACAGTTTCAAAACTGCTCTATCAAAAGGAAGGCTTATCTCTCCGAGTTGAATGCACACATCATAAAGAGGTTTCTGAGAATGCTTCTGCCTGGTTTATAAGTGAAGATATTTCCTTTTCCACCATAGGCCTCAAAGCGCTCCAAATGAACACTTGCAGATTCTACAAAAAGAGTGTTTCAAAACAGCTCTTTCAAAGGAAGTGTTCAACTCTGTGAGTTGGATTCATACTACACAAAGCAGTTTCACAGAACGCTTCTGTTTAGTTTTTATGGGAAGATATTCCCGTTTCCAACGAAGGCCTGAAAGGGCTCAAAATATCCACTTGCAAATTCTGCAAAAATAGAGTTTCAAAACTGCTCTGTTAAAAGGAAGGCTTATCTCTCTGAGTTGAATGCAGACATCATAAAGAGGTTTCTGAGAATGCTTCTGCCTGGTTTATATGTGAAGATATTTCCTTTTCCACCATAGGCCTCAAAGCGCTCCAAATGAACACTTGCAGATTCTACAAAAGGAGTGTTTCATAACTACTCTAGCAAAGGAAAGGTTCAACTCTGTGAGTTGAACACACACATCACAAAGCAGTTTCTGAGAATGCTTCTGTCCAGTTTTTATTGGAAGATATTCCCGCTTCTAACAAAGGCCTGAAAGAGCTCCAAATATCCACTTGCAGATGCTGCAAAAAGACTCTTTCCAAACTGCTCCATGAAAAGGAAGGTTCAACTCTGTGAGTTGAATGCACACATCATAAAGAAGTTTCAAAGAATGCTTCTGTCTAGGTTTTATGTGAAGATATTTCCTTTTCCACCATAGGCCTCAAAGCGCTCCAAATGAACACTTGCAGATTCTACAAAAAGAGTGTTTCAAAACTGCTCTTTCAAAAGAAGTGTTCAACTCTGTGAGTTGGATTCATACTTCACAAAGCAGTTTCACAGAACGCTTCTGTTTAGCTTTTATGGGAAGATATTCCCGTTTCCAACGAAGGCCTGAAAGGGCTCCAAATAACCACTTGCAGATTCTGCAGAAACACAGTTTCAAAACTGCTCTATCAAAAGGAAGGCTTATCTCTCCGAGCTGAATGCACACATCATAAAGAGGTTTCTGAGAATGCTTCTCCCTGGTTTATAAGTGAAGATATTTCCTTTTCCACTATAGGCCTCAAAGCGCTCCAAATGAACACTTGCAGATTCTACAAAAAGAGTGTTTCAAAACAGCTCTTTCAAAGGAAGTGTTCAACTCTGTGAGTTGGATTCATACTACACAAAGCAGTTTCACAGAACGCTTCTCTTTAGTTTTTATGGGAAGATATTCCCGTTTCCAACGAAGGCCTGAAAGGGCTCCAAATATCCACTTGCAGATTCTGCAAAAATAGAGTTTCAAAACTGCTCTGTTAAAAGGAAGGCTTATCTCTCTGAGTTGAATGCAGACATCATAAAGAGGTTTCTGAGAATGCTTCTGCCTGGTTTATATGTGAAGATATTTCCTTTTCCACCATAGGCCTCAAAGCGCTCCAAATGAACACTTGCAGATTCTACAAAAAGAGTGTTTCATAACTGCTCTAGCAAAGGAAAGGTTCAACTCTGTGAGTTGAACACACACATCACAAAGCAGTTTCTGAGAATGCTTCTGTCCAGTTTTTATTGGAAGATATTCCCGCTTCTAACAAAGGCCTGAAAGAGCTCCAAATATCCACTTGTAGATGCTGCAAAAAGACTCTTTCCAAACTGCTCCATGAAAAGGAAGGTTCAACTCTGAGAGTTGAATGCACACATCATAAAGAAGTTTCAAAGAATGCTTCTGTCTAGGTTTTATGTGAAGATATTTCCTTTTCCACCATAGGCCTCAAAGCGCTCCAAATGAACACTTGCAGATTCTACAAAAAGAGTGTTTCAAAACTGCTCTTTCAAAAGAAGTGTTCAACTCTGTGAGTTGGATTCATACTTCACAAAGCAGTTTCACAGAACGCTTCTGTTTAGTTTTTATGGGAAGATATTCCCGTTTCCAACGAAGGCCTGAAAGGGCTCCAAATAACCACTTGCAGATTCTGCAGAAACACAGTTTCAAAACTGCTCTATCAAAAGGAAGGCTTATCTCTCCGAGCTGAATGCACACATCATAAAGAGGTTTCTGAGAATGCTTCTGCCTGGTTTATAAGTGAAGATATTTCCTTTTCCACCATAGGCCTCAAAGCGCTCCAAATGAACACTTGCAGATTCTATAAAAAGAGTGTTTCAAAACAGCTCTTTCAAAGGAAGTGTTCAACTCTGTGAGTTGGATTCATACTACACAAAGCAGTTTCACAGAACGCTTCTGTTTAGTTTTTATGGGAAGATATTCCCGTTTCCAACGAAGGCCTGAAAGGGCTCCAAATATCCACTTGCAAATTCTGCAAAAATAGAGTTTCAAAACTGCTCTATGAAAAGGAAGGCTTATCTCTCTGAGTTGAATGCAGACATCATAAAGAGGTTTCTGAGAATGCTTCTGCCTGGTTTATATGTGAAGATATTTCCTTTTCCACCATATGCCTCAAAGCGCTCCAAATGAACACTTGCAGATTCTACAAAAGGAGTGTTTCATAACTACTCTAGCAAAGGAAAGGTTCAACTCTGTGAGTTCAACACACACATCACAAAGCAGTTTCTGAGAATGCTTCTGTCCAGTTTTTATTGGAAGATATTCCCGCTTCTAACAAAGGCCTGAAAGAGCTCCAAATATCCACTTGCAGATGCTGCAAAAAGACTCTTTCCAAACTGCTCCATGAAAAGGAAGGTTCAACTCTGTGAGTTGAATGCACACATCATAAAGAAGTTTCAAAGAATGCTTCTGTCTAGGTTTTATGTGAAGATATTTCCTTTTCCACCATAGGCCTCAAAGCGCTCCAAATGAACACTTGCAGATTCTACAAAAAGAGTGTTTCAAAACTGCTCTTTCAAAAGAAGTGTTCAACTCTGTGAGTTGGATTCATACTTCACAAAGCAGTTTCACAGAACGCTTCTGTTTAGTATTTATGGGAAGATATTCCCGTTTCCAACGAAGGCCTGAAAGGACTCCAAATATCCACTTGCAGATTCTGCAAAAACACAGTTTCAAAACTGCTCTATCAAAAGGAAGGCTTATCTCTCCGAGTTGAATGCACACATCATAAAGAGGTTTCTGAGAATGCTTCTGCCTGGTTTATAAGTGAAGATATTTCCTTTTCCACCATAGGCCTCAAAGCGCTCCAAATGAACACTTGCAGATTCTACAAAAAGAGTGTTTCAAAACAGCTCTTTCAAAGGAAGTGTTCAACTCTGTGAGTTGGATTCATACTACACAAAGCAGTTTCACAGAACGCTTCTGTTTAGTTTTTATGGGAAGATATTCCCGTTTCCAACGAAGGCCTGAAAGGGCTCCAAATATCCACTTGCAAATTCTGCAAAAATAGAGTTTCAAAACTGCTCTGTCAAAAGGAAGGCTTATCTCTCTGAGTTGAATGCAGACATCATAAAGAGGTTTCTGAGAATGCTTCTGCCTGGTTTATATGTGAAGATATTTCCTTTTCCACCATAGGCCTCAAAGCGCTCCAAATGAACACTTGCAGATTCTACAAAAAGAGTGTTTCATAACTGCTCTAGCAAAGGAAAGGTTCAACTCTGTGAGTTGAACACACACATCACAAAGCAGTTTCTGAGAATGCTTCTGTCCAGTTTTTATTGGAAGATATTCCCGCTTCTAACAAAGGCCTGAAAGACCTCCAAATATCCACTTGTAGATGCTGCAAAAAGACTCTTTCCAAACTGCTCCATGAAAAGGAAGGTTCAACTCTGTGAGTTGAATGCACACATCTTAAAAAGTTTCAAAGAATGCTTCTGTCTAGGTTTTATGTGAAGATATTTCCTTTTCCACCATAGGCCTCAGAGCGCTCCAAATGAACACTTGCAGATTCTACAAAAAGAGTGTTTCAAAACTGCTCTTTCAAAAGAAGTGTTCAACTCTGTGAGTTGGATTCATACTTCACAAAGCAGTTTCACAGAACGCTTCTGTTTAGTTTTTATGGGAAGATATTCCCGTTTCCAACGAAGGCCTGAAAGGGCTCCAAATAACCACTTGCAGATTCTGCAGAAACACAGTTTCAAAACTGCTCTATCAAAAGGAAGGCTTATCTCTCCGAGCTGAATGCACACATCATAAAGAGGTTTCTGAGAATGCTTCTGCCTGGTTTATAAGTGAAGATATTTCCTTTTCCACCATAGGCCTCAAAGCGCTCCAAGTGAACACTTGCAGATTCTACAAAAAGAGTGTTTCAAAACAGCTCTTTCAAAGGAAGTGTTCAACTCTGTGAGTTGGATTCATACTACACAAAGCAGTTTCACAGAACGCTTCTGTTTAGTTTTTATGGGAAGATATTCCCGTTTCCAACGAAGGCCTGAAAGGGCTCCAAATATCCACTTGCAAATTCTGCAAAAATAGAGTTTCAAAACTGCTCTATCAAAAGGAAGGCTTATCTCTCTGAGTTGAATGCAGACATCATAAAGAGGTTTCTGAGAATGCTTCTGCCTGGTTTATATGTGAAGATATTTCCTTTTCCACCATAGGCCTCATAGCGCTCCAAATGAACACTTGCAGATTCTACAAAAGGAGTGTTTCATAACTGCTCTAGCAAAGGAAAGGTTCAACTCTGTGAGTTGAACACACACATCACAAAGCAGTTTCTGAGAATGCTTCTGTCCAATTTTTATTGGAAGATATTCCCGCTTCTAACAAAGGCCTGAAAGAGCTCCAAATATCCACTTGCAGATGCTGCAAAAAGACTCTTTCCAAACTGCTCCATGAAAAGGAAGGTTCAACTCTGTGAGATGAATGCACACATCATAAAGAAGTTTCAAAGAATGCTTCTGTCTAGATTTTATGTGAAGATATTTCCTTTTCCACCATAGGCCTCAAAGCGCTCCAAATGAACACTTGCAGATTCTACAAAAAGAGTGTTTCAAAACTGCTCTTTCAAAAGAAGTGTTCAACTCTGTGAGTTGGATTCATACTTCACAAAGCAGTTTCACAGAACGCTTCTGTTTAGTATTTATGGGAAGATATTCCCGTTTCCAACGAAGGCCTGAAAGGGCTCCAAATAACCACTTGCAGATTCTGCAGAAACACAGTTTCAAAACTGCTCTATCAAAAGGAAGGCTTATCTCTCCGAGCTGAATGCACACATCATAAAGAGGTTTCTGAGAATGCTTCTGCCTGGTTTATAAGTGAAGATATTTCCTTTTCCACCATAGGCCTCAAAGCGCTCCAAATGAACACTTGCAGATTCTACAAAAAGAGTGTTTCAAAACAGCTCTTTCAAAGGAAGTGTTCAACTCTGTGAGTTGGATTCATACTACACAAAGCAGTTTCACAGAACGCTTCTGTTTAGTTTTTATGGGAAGATAATCCCGTTTCCAACGAAGGCCTGAAAGGGCTCCAAATATCCACTTGCAGATTCTGCAAAAATAGAGTTTCAAAACTGCTCTATCAAAAGGAAGGCTTATCTCTCTGAGTTGAATGCAGACATCATAAAGAGGTTTCTGAGAATGCTTCTGCCTGGTTTATATGTGAAGATATTTCCTTTTCCACCATAGGCCTCAAAGCGCTCCAAATGAACACTTGCAGATTCTACAAAAGGAGTGTTTCATAACTGCTCTAGCAAAGGAAAGGTTCAACTCTGTGAGTTGAACACACACATCACAAAGCAGTTTCTGAGAATGCTTCTGTCCAATTTTATTGGAAGATATTCCCGCTTCTAACAAAGGCCTGAAAGAGCTCCAAATATCCACTTGCAGATGCTGCAAAAAGACTCTTTCCAAACTGCTCCATGAAAAGGAAGGTTCAACTCTGTGAGATGAATGCACACATCATAAAGAAGTTTCAAAGAATGCTTCTGTCTAGGTTTTATGTGAAGATATTTCCTTTTCCACCATAGGCCTCAAAGCGCTCCAAATGAACACTTGCAGATTCTACAAAAAGAGTGTTTCAAAACTGCTCTTTCAAAAGAAGTGTTCAACTCTGTGAGTTGGATTCATACTACACAAAGCAGTTTCACAGAACGCTTCTGTTTAGTATTTATGGGAAGATATTCCCGTTTCCAACGAAGGCCTGAAAGGACTCCAAATATCCACTTGCAGATTCTGCAAAAACACAGTTTCAAAACTGCTCTATCAAAAGGAAGGCTTATCTCTCCGAGCTGAATGCACACATCATAAAGAGGTTTCTGAGAATGCTTCTCCCTGGTTTATAAGTGAAGATATTTCCTTTTCCACTATAGGCCTCAAAGCGCTCCAAATGAACACTTGCAGATTCTACAAAAAGAGTGTTTCAAAACAGCTCTATCAAAGGAAGTGTTCAACTCTGTGAGTTGGATTCATACTACACAAAGCAGTTTCACAGAACGCTTCTCTTTAGTTTTTATGGGAAGATATTCCCGTTTCCAACGAAGGCCTGAAAGGGCTCCAAATATCCACTTGCAGATTCTGCAAAAATAGAGTTTCAAAACTGCTCTGTTAAAAGGAAGGCTTATCTCTCTGAGTTGAATGCAGACATCATAAAGAGGTTTCTGAGAATGCTTCTGCCTGGTTTATATGTGAAGATATTTCCTTTTCCACCATAGGCCTCAAAGCGCTCCAAATGAACACTTGCAGATTCTACAAAAGGAGTGTTTCATAACTACTCTAGCAAAGGAAAGGTTCAACTCTGTGAGTTGAACACACACATCACAAAGCAGTTTCTGAGAATGCTTCTGTCCAGTTTTTATTGGAAGATATTCCCGCTTCTAACAAAGGCCTGAAAGAGCTCCAAATATCCACTTGCAGATGCTGCAAAAAGACTCTTTCCAAACTGCTCCATGAAAAGGAAGGTTCAACTCTGTGAGTTGAATGCACACATCATAAAGAAGTTTCAAAGAATGCTTCTGTCTAGGTTTCATGTGAAGATATTTCCTTTTCCACCATAGGCCTCAAAGCGCTCCAAATGAACACTTGCAGATTCTACAAAAAGAGTGTTTCAAAACTGCTCTTTCAAAAGAAGTGTTCAACTCTGTGAGTTGGATTCATACTTCACAAAGCAGTTTCACAGAACGCTTCTGTTTAGTATTTATGGGAAGATATTCCCGTTTCCAACGAAGGCCTGAAAGGACTCCAAATATCCACTTGCAGATTCTGCAAAAACACAGTTTCAAAACTGCTCTATCAAAAGGAAGGCTTATCTCTCCGAGTTGAATGCACACATCATAAAGAGGTTTCTGAGAATGCTTCTGCCTGGTTTATAAGTGAAGATATTTCCTTTTCCACCATAGGCCTCAAAGCGCTCCAAATGAACACTTGCAGATTCTACAAAAAGAGTGTTTCAAAACAGCTCTTTCAAAGGAAGTGTTCAACTCTGTGAGTTGGATTCATACTACACAAAGCAGTTTCACAGAACGCTTCTGTTTAGTTTTTATGGGAAGATATTCCCGTTTCCAACGAAGGCCTGAAAGGGCTCCAAATATCCACTTGCAAATTCTGCAAAAATAGAGTTTCAAAACTGCTCTGTCAAAAGGAAGGCTTATCTCTCTGAGTTGAATGCAGACATCATAAAGAGGTTTCTGAGAATGCTTCTGCCTGGTTTATATGTGAAGATATTTCCTTTTCCACCATAGGCCTCAAAGCGCTCCAAATGAACACTTGCAGATTCTACAAAAAGAGTGTTTCATAACTGCTCTAGCAAAGGAAAGGTTCAACTCTGTGAGTTGAACACACACATCACAAAGCAGTTTCTGAGAATGCTTCTGTCCAGTTTTTATTGGAAGATATTCCCGCTTCTAACAAAGGCCTGAAAGAGCTCCAAATATCCACTTGTAGATGCTGCAAAAAGACTCTTTCCAAACTGCTCCATGAAAAGGAAGGTTCAACTCTGTGAGTTGAATGCACACATCATAAAAAGTTTCAAAGAATGCTTCTGTCTAGGTTTTATGTGAAGATATTTCCTTTTCCACCATAGGCCTCAAAGCGCTCCAAATGAACACTTGCAGATTCTACAAAAAGAGTGTTTCAAAACTGCTCTTTCAAAAGAAGTGTTCAACTCTGTGAGTTGGATTCATACTTCACAAAGCAGTTTCACAGAACGCTTCTGTTTAGTTTTTATGGGAAGATATTCCCGTTTCCAACGAAGGCCTGAAAGGGCTCCAAATAACCACTTGCAGATTCTGCAGAAACACAGTTTCAAAACTGCTCTATCAAAAGGAAGGCTTATCTCTCCGAGCTGAATGCACACATCATAAAGAGGTTTCTGAGAATGCTTCTCCCTGGTTTATAAGTGAAGATATTTCCTTTTCCACTATAGGCCTCAAAGCGCTCCAAATGAACACTTGCAGATTCTACAAAAAGAGTGTTTCAAAACTGCTCTTTCAAAAGAAGTGTTCAACTCTGTGAGTTGGATTCATACTACACAAAGCAGTTTCACAGAACGCTTCTCTTTAGTATTTATGGGAAGATATTCCCGTTTCCAACGAAGGCCTGAAAGGACTCCAAATATCCACTTGCAGATTCTGCAGAAACACAGTTTCAAAACTGCTCTATCAAAAGGAAGGCTTATCTCTCCTAGTTGAATGCACACATCATAAAGAGGTTTCTGAGAATGCTTCTGCCTGGTTTATAAGTGAAGATATTTCCTTTTCCACCATAGGCCTCAAAGCGCTCCAAATGAACACTTGCAGATTCTACAAAAAGAGTGTTTCAAAACAGCTCTTTCAAAGGAAGTGTTCAACTCTGTGAGTTGGATTCATACTACACAAAGCAGTTTCACAGAACGCTTCTGTTTAGTTTTTATGGGAAGATATTCCCGTTTCCAACGAAGGCCTGAAAGGGCTCCAAATATCCACTTGCAAATTCTGCAAAAATAGAGTTTCAAAACTGCTCTGTCAAAAGGAAGGCTTATCTCTCTGAGTTGAATGCAGACATCATAAAGAGGTTTCTGAGAATGCTTCTGCCTGGTTTATATGTGAAGATATTTCCTTTTCCACCATAGGCCTCAAGGCGCTCCAAATGAACACTTGCAGATTCTACAAAAAGAGTGTTTCATAACTGCTCTAGCAAAGGAAAGGTTCAACTCTGTGAGTTGAACACACACATCACAAAGCAGTTTCTGAGAATGCTTCTGTCCAGTTTTTATTGGAAGATATTCCCGCTTCTAACAAAGGCCTGAAAGAGCTCCAAATATCCACTTGTAGATGCTGCAAAAAGACTCTTTCCAAACTGCTCCATGAAAAGGAAGGTTCAACTCTGTGAGTTGAATGCACACATCATAAAGAAGTTTCAAAGAATGCTTCTGTCTAGGTTTTATGTGAAGATATTTCCTTTTCCACCATAGGCCTCAAAGCGCTCCAAATGAACACTTGCAGATTCTACAAAAAGAGTGTTTCAAAACTGCTCTTTCAAAGGAAGTGTTCAACTCTGTGAGTTGGATTCATACTACACAAAGCAGTTTCACAGAACGCTTCTCTTTAGTTTTTATGGGAAGATATTCCCGTTTCCAACGAAGGCCTGAAAGGGCTCCAAATAACCACTTGCAGATTCTGCAGAAACACAGTTTCAAAACTGCTCTATCAAAAGGAAGGCTTATCTCTCCGAGCTGAATGCACACATCATAAAGAGGTTTCTGAGAATGCTTCTGCCTGGTTTATAAGTGAAGATATTTCCTTTTCCACCATAGGCCTCAAAGCGCTCCAAATGAACACTTGCAGATTCTACAAAAAGAGTGTTTCAAAACAGCTCTTTCAAAGGAAGTGTTCAACTCTGTGAGTTGGATTCATACTACACAAAGCAGTTTCACAGAACGCTTCTGTTTAGTTTTTATGGGAAGATAATCCCGTTTCCAACGAAGGCCTGAAAGGGCTCCAAATATCCACTTGCAAATTCTGCAAAAATAGAGTTTCAAAACTGCTCTATCAAAAGGAAGGCTTATCTCTCTGAGTTGAATGCAGACATCATAAAGAGGTTTCTGAGAATGCTTCTGCCTGGTTTATATGTGAAGATATTTCCTTTTCCACCATAGGCCTCAAAGCGCTCCAAATGAACACTTGCAGATTCTACAAAAGGAGTGTTTCATAACTGCTCTAGCAAAGGAAAGGTTCAACTCTGTGAGTTGAACACACACATCACAAAGCAGTTTCTGAGAATGCTTCTGTCCAATTTTATTGGAAGATATTCCCGCTTCTAACAAAGGCCTGAAAGAGCTCCAAATATCCACTTGCAGATGCTGCAAAAAGACTCTTTCCAAACTGCTCCATGAAAAGGAAGGTTCAACTCTGTGAGATGAATGCACACATCATAAAGAAGTTTCAAAGAATGCTTCTGTCTAGGTTTTATGTGAAGATATTTCCTTTTCCACCATAGGCCTCAAAGCGCTCCAAATGAACACTTGCAGATTCTACAAAAAGAGTGTTTCAAAACTGCTCTTTCAAAAGAAGTGTTCAACTCTGTGAGTTGGATTCATACTACACAAAGCAGTTTCACAGAACGCTTCTGTTTAGTATTTATGGGAAGATATTCCCGTTTCCAACGAAGGCCTGAAAGGACTCCAAATATCCACTTGCAGATTCTGCAAAAACACAGTTTCAAAACTGCTCTATCAAAAGGAAGGCTTATCTCTCCGAGCTGAATGCACACATCATAAAGAGGTTTCTGAGAATGCTTCTCCCTGGTTTATAAGTGAAGATATTTCCTTTTCCACTATAGGCCTCAAAGCGCTCCAAATGAACACTTGCAGATTCTACAAAAAGAGTGTTTCAAAACAGCTCTATCAAAGGAAGTGTTCAACTCTGTGAGTTGGATTCATACTACACAAAGCAGTTTCACAGAACGCTTCTCTTTAGTTTTTATGGGAAGATATTCCCGTTTCCAACGAAGGCCTGAAAGGGCTCCAAATATCCACTTGCAGATTCTGCAAAAATAGAGTTTCAAAACTGCTCTGTTAAAAGGAAGGCTTATCTCTCTGAGTTGAATGCAGACATCATAAAGAGGTATCTGAGAATGCTTCTGCCTGGTTTATATGTGAAGATATTTCCTTTTCCACCATAGGCCTCAAAGCGCTCCAAATGAACACTTGCAGATTCTACAAAAGGAGTGTTTCATAACTACTCTAGCAAAGGAAAGGTTCAACTCTGTGAGTTGAACACACACATCACAAAGCAGTTTCTGAGAATGCTTCTGTCCAGTTTTTATTGGAAGATATTCCCGCTTCTAACAAAGGCCTGAAAGAGCTCCAAATATCCACTTGCAGATGCTGCAAAAAGACTCTTTCCAAACTGCTCCATGAAAAGGAAGGTTCAACTCTGTGAGTTGAATGCACACATCATAAAGAAGTTTCAAAGAATGCTTCTGTCTAGGTTTTATGTGAAGATATTTCCTTTTCCACCATAGGCCTCAAAGCGCTCCAAATGAACACTTGCAGATTCTACAAAAAGAGTGTTTCAAAACTGCTCTTTCAAAAGAAGTGTTCAACTCTGTGAGTTGGATTCATACTTCACAAAGCAGTTTCACAGAACGCTTCTGTTTAGTATTTATGGGAAGATATTCCCGTTTCCAACGAAGGCCTGAAAGGACTCCAAATATCCACTTGCAGATTCTGCAAAAACACAGTTTCAAAACTGCTCTATCAAAAGGAAGGCTTATCTCTCCGAGTTGAATGCACACATCATAAAGAGGTTTCTGAGAATGCTTCTGCCTGGTTTATAAGTGAAGATATTTCCTTTTCCACCATAGGCCTCAAAGCGCTCCAAATGAACACTTGCAGATTCTACAAAAAGAGTGTTTCAAAACAGCTCTTTCAAAGGAAGTGTTCAACTCTGTGAGTTGGATTCATACTACACAAAGCAGTTTCACAGAACGCTTCTGTTTAGTTTTTATGGGAAGATATTCCCGTTTCCAACGAAGGCCTGAAAGGACTCCAAATATCCACTTGCAGATTCTGCAGAAACACAGTTTCAAAACTGCTCTATCAAAAGGAAGGCTTATCTCTCCGAGTTGAATGCACACATCATAAAGAGGTTTCTGAGAATGCTTCTGCCTGGTTTATAAGTGAAGATATTTCCTTTTCCACCATAGGCCTCAAAGCGCTCCAAATGAACACTTGCAGATTCTACAAAAAGAGTGTTTCAAAACAGCTCTTTCAAAGGAAATGTTCAACTCTGTGAGTTGGATTCATACTACACAAAGCAGTTTCACAGAACGCTTCTGTTTAGTTTTTATGGGAAGATATTCCCGTTTCCAACGAAGGCCTGAAAGGGCTCCAAATATCCACTTGCAAATTCTGCAAAAATAGAGTTTCAAAACTGCTCTGTCAAAAGGAAGGCTTATCTCTCTGAGTTGAATGCAGACATCATAAAGAGGTTTCTGAGAATGCTTCTGCCTGGTTTATATGTGAAGATATTTCCTTTTCCACCATAGGCCTCAAGGCGCTCCAAATGAACACTTGCAGATTCTACAAAAAGAGTGTTTCATAACTGCTCTAGCAAAGGAAAGGTTCAACTCTGTGAGTTGAACACACACATCACAAAGCAGTTTCTGAGAATGCTTCTGTCCAGTTTTTATTGGAAGATATTCCCGCTTCTAACAAAGGCCTGAAAGAGCTCCAAATATCCACTTGTAGATGCTGCAAAAAGACTCTTTCCAAACTGCTCCATGAAAAGGAAGGTTCAACTCTGTGAGTTGAATGCACACATCATAAAGAAGTTTCAAAGAATGCTTCTGTCTAGGTTTTATGTGAAGATATTTCCTTTTCCACCATAGGCCTCAAAGCGCTCCAAATGAACACTTGCAGATTCTACAAAAAGAGTGTTTCAAAACTGCTCTTTCAAAGGAAGTGTTCAACTCTGTGAGTTGGATTCATACTACACAAAGCAGTTTCACAGAACGCTTCTCTTTAGTTTTTATGGGAAGATATTCCTGTTTCCAACGAAGGCCTGAAAGGGCTCCAAATATCCACTTGCAGATTCTGCAAAAATAGAGTTTCAAAACTGCTCTGTTAAAAGGAAGGCTTATCTCTCTGAGTTGAATGCAGACATCATAAAGAGGTTTCTGAGAATGCTTCTGCCTGGTTTATATGTGAAGATATTTCCTTTTCCACCATAGGCCTCAAAGCGCTCCAAATGAACACTTGCAGATTCTACAAAAGGAGTGTTTCATAACTGCTCTAGCAAAGGAAAGGTTCAACTCTGTGAGTTGAACACACACATCCCAAACAGTTTCTGAGAATGCTTCTGTCCAGTTTTTATTGGAAGATATTCCCGCTTCTAACAAAGGCCTGAAAGAGCTCCAAATATCCACTTGCAGATGCTGCAAAAAGACTCTTTCCAAACTGCTCCATGAAAAGGAAGGTTCAACTCTGTGAGTTGAATGCACACATCATAAAGAAGTTTCAAAGAATGCTTCTGTCTAGGTTTTATGTGAAGATATTTCCTTTTCCACCATAGGCCTCAAAGCGCTCCAAATGAACACTTGCAGATTCTACAAAAAGAGTGTTTCAAAACTGCTCTTTCAAAAGAAGTGTTCAACTCTGTGAGTTGGATTCATACTTCACAAAGCAGTTTCACAGAACGCTTCTGTTTAGTATTTATGGGAATATATTCCCGTTTCCAACGAAGGCCTGAAAGGACTCCAAATATCCACTTGCAGATTCTGCAAAAACACAGTTTCAAAACTGCTCTATCAAAAGGAAGGCTTATCTCTCCGAGTTGAATGCACACATCATAAAGAGGTTTCTGAGAATGCTTCTGCCTGGTTTATAAGTGAAGATATTTCCTTTTCCACCATAGGCCTCAAAGCGCTCCAAATGAACACTTGCAGATTCTACAAAAAGAGTGTTTCAAAACAGCTCTTTCAAAGGAAGTGTTCAACTCTGTGAGTTGGATTCATACTACACAAAGCAGTTTCACAGAACGCTTCTGTTTAGTTTTTATGGGAAGATATTCCCGTTTCCAACGTAGGCCTGAAAGGGCTCCAAATATCCACTTGCAAATTCTGCAAAAATAGAGTTTCAAAACTGCTCTGTCAAAAGGAAGGCTTAACTCTCTGAGTTGAATGCAGACATCATAAAGAGGTTTCTGAGAATGCTTCTGCCTGGTTTATATGTGAAGATATTTCCTTTTCCACCATAGGCCTCAAAGCGCTCCAAATGAACACTTGCAGATTCTACAAAAAGAGTGTTTCATAACTGCTCTAGCAAAGGAAAGGTTCAACTCTGTGAGTTGAACACACACATCACAAAGCAGTTTCTGAGAATGCTTCTGTCCAGTTTTTATTGGAAGATATTCCCGCTTCTAACAAAGGCCTGAAAGAGCTCCAAATATCCACTTGCAGATGCTGCAAAAAGACTCTTTCCAAACTGCTCCATGAGAAGGAAAGTTCAACTCTGTGAGTTGAATGCACACATCATAAAGAAGTTTCAAAGAATGCTTCTGTCTAGGTTTTATGTGAAGATATTTCCTTTTCCACCATAGGCCTCAAAGCGCTCCAAATGAACACTTGCAGATTCTACAAAAAGAGTGTTTCAAAACTGCTCTTTCAAAAGAAGTGTTCAACTCTGTGAGTTGGATTCATACTTCACAAAGCAGTTTCACAGAACGCTTCTGTTTAGTTTTTATGGGAAGATATTCCCGTTTCCAACGAAGGCCTGAAAGGGCTCCAAATAACCACTTGCAGATTCTGCAGAAACACAGTTTCAAAACTGCTCTATCAAAAGGAAGGCTTATCTCTCCGAGCTGAATGCACACATCATAAAGAGGTTTCTGAGAATGCTTCTCCCTGGTTTATAAGTGAAGATATTTCCTTTTCCACTATAGGCCTCAAAGCGCTCCAAATGAACACTTGCAGACTCTACAAAAAGAGTGTTTCAAAACAGCTCTTTCAAAGGAAGTGTTCAACTCTGTGAGTTGGATTCATACTACACAAAGCAGTTTCACAGAACGCTTCTGTTTAGTTTTTATGGGAAGATATTCCCGTTTCCAACGAAGGCCTGAAAG
Source organism: Pongo pygmaeus (assembly GCF_028885625.2). Taxonomy (NCBI): domain Eukaryota; kingdom Metazoa; phylum Chordata; class Mammalia; order Primates; family Hominidae; genus Pongo; species Pongo pygmaeus. Next base: position 27,302,455 of record NC_085930.1, read on the forward strand.
GGCTCCAAATATCCACTTGCAAATTCTGCAAAAATAGAGTTTCAAAACTGCTCTGTCAAAAGGAAGGCTTATCTCTCTGAGTTGAATGCAGACATCATAAAGAGGTTTCTGAGAATGCTTCTGCCTGGTTTATATGTGAAGATATTTCCTTTTCCACCATAGGCCTCAAGGCGCTCCAAATGAACACTTGCAGATTCTACAAAAAGAGTGTTTCATAACTGCTCTAGCAAAGGAAAGGTTCAACTCTGTGAGTTGAACACACACATCACAAAGCAGTTTCTGAGAATGCTTCTGTCCAGTTTTTATTGGAAGATATTCCCGCTTCTAACAAAGGCCTGAAAGAGCTCCAAATATCCACTTGTAGATGCTGCAAAAAGACTCTTTCCAAACTGCTCCATGAAAAGGAAGGTTCAACTCTGTGAGTTGAATGCACACATCATAAAGAAGTTTCAAAGAATGCTTCTGTCTAGGTTTTATGTGAAGATACTTCCTTTTCCACCATAGGCCTCAAAGCGCTCCAAATGAACACTTGCAGATTCTACAAAAAGAGTGTTTCAAAACTGCTCTTTCAAAGGAAGTGTTCAACTCTGTGAGTTGGATTCATACTACACAAAGCAGTTTCACAGAACGCTTCTCTTTAGTTTTTATGGGAAGATATTCCTGTTTCCAACGAAGGCCTGAAAGGGCTCCAAATATCCACTTGCAGATTCTGCAAAAATAGAGTTTCAAAACTGCTCTGTTAAAAGGAAGGCTTATCTCTCTGAGTTGAATGCAGACATCATAAAGAGGTTTCTGAGAATGCTTCTGCCTGGTTTATATGTGAAGATATTTCCTTTTCCACCATAGGCCTCAAAGCGCTCCAAATGAACACTTGCAGATTCTACAAAAGGAGTGTTTCATAACTGCTCTAGCAAAGGAAAGGTTCAACTCTGTGAGTTGAACACACACATCACAAAGCAGTTTCTGAGAATGCTTCTGTCCAGTTTTTATTGGAAGATATTCCCGCTTCTAACAAAGGCCTGAAAGAGCTCCAAATATCCACTTGCAGATGCTGCAAAAAGACTCTTTCCAAACTGCTCCATGAAAAGGAAGGTTCAACTCTGTGAGTTGAATGCACACATCATAAAGAAGTTTCAAAGAATGCTTCTGTCTAGGTTTTATGTGAAGATATTTCCTTTTCCACCATAGGCCTCAAAGCGCTCCAAATGAACACTTGCAGATTCTACAAAAAGAGTGTTTCAAAACTGCTCTTTCAAAAGAAGTGTTCAACTCTGTGAGTTGGATTCATACTTCACAAAGCAGTTTCACAGAACGCTTCTGTTTAGTATTTATGGGAAGATATTCCCGTTTCCAACGAAGGCCTGAAAGGACTCCAAATATCCACTTGCAGATTCTGCAAAAACACAGTTTCAAAACTGCTCTATCAAAAGGAAGGCTTATCTCTCCGAGTTGAATGCACACATCATAAAGAGGTTTCTGAGAATGCTTCTGCCTGGTTTATAAGTGAAGATATTTCCTTTTCCACCATAGGCCTCAAAGCGCTCCAAATGAACACTTGCAGATTCTACAAAAAGAGTGTTTCAAAACAGCTCTTTCAAAGGAAGTGTTCAACTCTGTGAGTTGGATTCATACTACACAAAGCAGTTTCACAGAACGCTTCTGTTTAGTTTTTATGGGAAGATATTCCCGTTTCCAACGAAGGCCTGAAAGGGCTCCAAATATCCACTTGCAAATTCTGCAAAAATAGAGTTTCAAAACTGCTCTGTCAAAAGGAAGGCTTATCTCTCTGAGTTGAATGCAGACATCATAAAGAGGTTTCTGAGAATGCTTCTGCCTGGTTTATATGTGAAGATATTTCCTTTTCCACCATAGGCCTCAAAGCGCTCCAAATGAACAATTGCAGATTCTACAAAAGGAGTGTTTCATAACTGCTCTAGCAAAGGAAAGGTTCAACTCTGTGAGTTGAACACACACATCACAAAGCAGTTTCTGAGAATGCTTCTGTCCAGTTTTTATTGGAAGATATTCCCGCTTCTAACAAAGGCCTGAAAGAGCTCCAAATATCCACTTGCAGATGCTGCAAAAAGACTCTTTCCAAACTGCTCCATGAAAAGGAAGGTTCCACTCTGTGAGTTGAATGCACACATCATAAAGAAGTTTCAAAGAATGCTTCTGTCTAGGTTTTATGTGAAGATATTTCCTTTTCCACCATAGGCCTCAAAGCGCTCCAAATGAACACTTGCAGATTCTACAAAAAGAGTGTTTCAAAACTGCTCTTTCAAAAGAAGTGTTCAACTCTGTGAGTTGGATTCATACTTCACAAAGCAGTTTCACAGAACGCTTCTGTTTAGCTTTTATGGGAAGATATTCCCGTTTCCAACGAAGGCCTGAAAGGGCTCCAAATAACCACTTGCAGATTCTGCAGAAACACAGTTTCAAAACTGCTCTATCAAAAGGAAGGCTTATCTCTCCGAGCTGAATGCACACATCATAAAGAGGTTTCTGAGAATGCTTCTCCCTGGTTTATAAGTGAAGATATTTCCTTTTCCACTATAGGCCTCAAAGCGCTCCAAATGAACACTTGCAGATTCTACAAAAAGAGTGTTTCAAAACAGCTCTTTCAAAGGAAGTGTTCAACTCTGTGAGTTGGATTCATACTACACAAAGCAGTTTCACAGAACGCTTCTCTTTAGTTTTTATGGGAAGATATTCCCGTTTCCAACGAAGGCCTGAAAGGGCTCCAAATATCCACTTGCAGATTCTGCAAAAATAGAGTTTCAAAACTGCTCTGTTAAAAGGAAGGCTTATCTCTCTGAGTTGAATGCAGACATCATAAAGAGGTTTCTGAGAATGCTTCTGCCTGGTTTATATGTGAAGATATTTCCTTTTCCACCATAGGCCTCAAAGCGCTCCAAATGAACACTTGCAGATTCTACAAAAGGAGTGTTTCATAACTACTCTAGCAAAGGAAAGGTTCAACTCTGTGAGTTGAACACACACATCACAAAGCAGTTTCTGAGAATGCTTCTGTCCAGTTTTTATTGGAAGATATTCCCGCTTCTAACAAAGGCCTGAAAGAGCTCCAAATATCCACTTGCAGATGCTGCAAAAAGACTCTTTCCAAACTGCTCCATGAAAAGGAAGGTTCAACTCTGTGAGTTGAATGCACACATCATAAAGAAGTTTCAAAGAATGCTTCTGTCTAGGTTTTATGTGAAGATATTTCCTTTTCCACCATAGGCCTCAAAGCGCTCCAAATGAACACTTGCAGATTCTACAAAAAGAGTGTTTCAAAACTGCTCTTTCAAAAGAAGTGTTCAACTCTGTGAGTTGGATTCATACTTCACAAAGCAGTTTCACAGAACGCTTCTGTTTAGTATTTATGGGAAGATATTCCCGTTTCCAACGAAGGCCTGAAAGGACTCCAAATATCCACTTGCAGATTCTGCAAAAACACAGTTTCAAAACTGCTCTATCAAAAGGAAGGCTTATCTCTCCGAGTTGAATGCACACATCATAAAGAGGTTTCTGAGAATGCTTCTGCCTGGTTTATAAGTGAAGATATTTCCTTTTCCACCATAGGCCTCAAAGCGCTCCAAATGAACACTTGCAGATTCTACAAAAAGAGTGTTTCAAAACAGCTCTTTCAAAGGAAGTGTTCAACTCTGTGAGTTGGATTCATACTACACAAAGCAGTTTCACAGAACGCTTCTGTTTAGTTTTTATGGGAAGATATTCCCGTTTCCAACGAAGGCCTGAAAGGACTCCAAATATCCACTTGCAGATTCTGCAGAAACACAGTTTCAAAACTGCTCTATCAAAAGGAAGGCTTATCTCTCCGAGTTGAATGCACACATCATAAAGAGGTTTCTGAGAATGCTTCTGCCTGGTTTATAAGTGAAGATATTTCCTTTTCCACCGTAGGCCTCAAAGCGCTCCAAATGAACACTTGCAGATTCTACAAAAAGAGTGTTTCAAAACAGCTCTTTCAAAGGAAATGTTCAACTCTGTGAGTTGGATTCATACTACACAAAGCAGTTTCACAGAACGCTTCTGTTTAGTTTTTATGGGAAGATATTCCCGTTTCCAACGAAGGCCTGAAAGGGCTCCAAATATCCACTTGCAAATTCTGCAAAAATAGAGTTTCAAAACTGCTCTGTCAAAAGGAAGGCTTATCTCTCTGAGTTGAATGCAGACATCATAAAGAGGTTTCTGAGAATGCTTCTGCCTGGTTTATATGTGAAGATATTTCCTTTTCCACCATAGGCCTCAAGGCGCTCCAAATGAACACTTGCAGATTCTACAAAAAGAGTGTTTCATAACTGCTCTAGCAAAGGAAAGGTTCAACTCTGTGAGTTGAACACACACATCACAAAGCAGTTTCTGAGAATGCTTCTGTCCAGTTTTTATTGGAAGATATTCCCGCTTCTAACAAAGGCCTGAAAGAGCTCCAAATATCCACTTGTAGATGCTGCAAAAAGACTCTTTCCAAACTGCTCCATGAAAAGGAAGGTTCAACTCTGTGAGTTGAATGCACACATCATAAAGAAGTTTCAAAGAATGCTTCTGTCTAGGTTTTATGTGAAGATATTTCCTTTTCCACCATAGGCCTCAAAGCGCTCCAAATGAACACTTGCAGATTCTACAAAAAGAGTGTTTCAAAACTGCTCTTTCAAAGGAAGTGTTCAACTCTGTGAGTTGGATTCATACTACACAAAGCAGTTTCACAGAACGCTTCTCTTTAGTTTTTATGGGAAGATATTCCTGTTTCCAACGAAGGCCTGAAAGGGCTCCAAATATCCACTTGCAGATTCTGCAAAAATAGAGTTTCAAAACTGCTCTGTTAAAAGGAAGGCTTATCTCTCTGAGTTGAATGCAGACATCATAAAGAGGTTTCTGAGAATGCTTCTGCCTGGTTTATATGTGAAGATATTTCCTTTTCCACCATAGGCCTCAAAGCGCTCCAAATGAACACTTGCAGATTCTACAAAAGGAGTGTTTCATAACTGCTCTAGCAAAGGAAAGGTTCAAATCTGTGAGTTGAACACACACATCACAAAGCAGTTTCTGAGAATGCTTCTGTCCAGTTTTTATTGGAAGATATTCCCGCTTCTAACAAAGGCCTGAAAGAGCTCCAAATATCCACTTGCAGATGCTGCAAAAAGACTCTTTCCAAACTGCTCCATGAAAAGGAAGGTTCAACTCTGTGAGTTGAATGCACACATCATAAAGAAGTTTCAAAGAATGCTTCTGTCTAGGTTTTATGTGAAGATATTTCCTTTTCCACCATAGGCCTCAAAGCGCTCCAAATGAACACTTGCAGATTCTACAAAAAGAGTGTTTCAAAACTGCTCTTTCAAAAGAAGTGTTCAACTCTGTGAGTTGGATTCATACTTCACAAAGCAGTTTCACAGAACGCTTCTGTTTAGTATTTATGGGAAGATATTCCCGTTTCCAACGAAGGCCTGAAAGGACTCCAAATATCCACTTGCAGATTCTGCAAAAACACAGTTTCAAAACTGCTCTATCAAAAGGAAGGCTTATCTCTCCGAGTTGAATGCACACATCATAAAGAGGTTTCTGAGAATGCTTCTGCCTGGTTTATAAGTGAAGATATTTCCTTTTCCACCATAGGCCTCAAAGCGCTCCAAATGAACACTTGCAGATTCTACAAAAAGAGTGTTTCAAAACAGCTCTTTCAAAGGAAGTGTTCAACTCTGTGAGTTGGATTCATACTTCACAAAGCAGTTTCACAGAACGCTTCTGTTTAGTATTTATGGGAAGATATTCCCGTTTCCAACGAAGGCCTGAAAGGACTCCAAATATCCACTTGCAGATTCTGCAAAAACACAGTTTCAAAACTGCTCTATCAAAAGGAAGGCTTATCTCTCCGAGTTGAATGCACACATCATAAAGAGGTTTCTGAGAATGCTTCTGCCTGGTTTATAAGTGAAGATATTTCCTTTTCCACCATAGGCCTCAAAGCGCTCCAAATGAACACTTGCAGATTCTACAAAAAGAGTGTTTCAAAACAGCTCTTTCAAAGGAAGTGTTCAACTCTGTGAGTTGGATTCATACTACACAAAGCAGTTTCACAGAACGCTTCTGTTTAGTTTTTATGGGAAGGCATTCCCGTTTCCAACGAAGGCCTGAAAGGGCTCCAAATATCCACTTGCAAATTCTGCAAAAATAGAGTTTCAAAACTGCTCTGTCAAAAGGAAGGCTTATCTCTCTGAGTTGAATGCAGACATCATAAAGAGGTTTCTGAGAATGCTTCTGCCTGGTTTATATGTGAAGATATTTCCTTTTCCACCATAGGCCTCAAAGCGCTCCAAATGAACACTTGCAGATTCTACAAAAAGAGTGTTTCAAAACTGCTCTAGCAAAGGAAAGGTTCAACTCTGTGAGTTGAACACACACATCACAAAGCAGTTTCTGAGAATGCTTCTGTCCAGTTTTTATTGGAAGATATTCCCGCTTCTAACAAAGGCCTGAAAGAGCTCCAAATATCCACTTGTAGATGCTGCAAAAAGACTCTTTCCAAACTGCTCCATGAAAAGGAAGGTTCAACTCTGTGAGTTGAATGCACACATCATAAAGAAGTTTCAAAGAATGCTTCTGTCTAGGTTTTATGTGAAGATATTTCCTTTTCCACCATAGGCCTCAAAGCGCTCCAAATGAACACTTGCAGATTCTACAAAAAGAGTGTTTCAAAACTGCTCTTTCAAAGGAAGTGTTCAACTCTGTGAGTTGGATTCATACTACACAAAGCAGTTTCACAGAACGCTTCTCTTTAGTTTTTATGGGAAGATATTCCCGTTTCCAACGAAGGCCTGAAAGGGCTCCAAATATCCACTTGCAGATTCTGCAAAAATAGAGTTTCAAAACTGCTCTGTTAAAAGGAAGGCTTATCTCTCTGAGTTGAATGCAGACATCATAAAGAGGTTTCTGAGAATGCTTCTGCCTGGTTTATATGTGAAGATATTTCCTTTTCCACCATAGGCCTCAAAGCGCTCCAAATGAACACTTGCAGATTCTACAAAAGGAGTGTTTCATAACTGCTCTAGCAAAGGAAAGGTTCAACTCTGTGAGTTGAACACACACATCACAAAGCAGTTTCTGAGAATGCTTCTGTCCAGTTTTTATTGGAAGATATTCCCGCTTCTAACAAAGGCCTGAAAGAGCTCCAAATATCCACTTGCAGATGCTGCAAAAAGACTCTTTCCAAACTGCTCCATGAAAAGGAAGGTTCAACTCTGTGAGTTGAATGCACACATCATAAAGAAGTTTCAAAGAATGCTTCTGTCTAGGTTTTATGTGAAGATATTTCCTTTTCCACCATAGGCCTCAAAGCGCTCCAAATGAACACTTGCAGATTCTACAAAAAGAGTGTTTCAAAACTGCTCTTTCAAAAGAAGTGTTCAACTCTGTGAGTTGGATTCATACTTCACAAAGCAGTTTCACAGAACGCTTCTGTTTAGTATTTATGGGAAGATATTCCCGTTTCCAACGAAGGCCTGAAAGGACTCCAAATATCCACTTGCAGATTCTGCAAAAACACAGTTTCAAAACTGCTCTATCAAAAGGAAGGCTTATCTCTCCGAGTTGAATGCACACATCATAAAGAGGTTTCTGAGAATGCTTCTGCCTGGTTTATAAGTGAAGATATTTCCTTTTCCACCATAGGCCTCAAAGCGCTCCAAATGAACACTTGCAGATTCTACAAAAAGAGTGTTTCAAAACAGCTCTTTCAAAGGAAGTGTTCAACTCTGTGAGTTGGATTCATACTACACAAAGCAGTTTCACAGAACGCCTCTCTTTAGTTTTTATGGGAAGATATTCCCGTTTCCAACGTAGGCCTGAAAGGGCTCCAAATATCCACTTGCAGATTCTGCAAAAATAGAGTTTCAAAACTGCTCTGTTAAAAGGAAGGCTTATCTCTCTGAGTTGAATGCAGACATCATAAAGAGGTTTCTGAGAATGCTTCTGCCTGGTTTATATGTGAAGATATTTCCTTTTCCACCATAGGCCTCAAAGCGCTCCAAATGAACACTTGCAGATTCTACAAAAGGAGTGTTTCATAACTGCTCTAGCAAAGGAAAGGTTCAACTCTGTGAGTTGAACACACACATCACAAAGCAGTTTCTGAGAATGCTTCTGTCCAGTTTTTATTGGAAGATATTCCCGCTTCTAACAAAGGCCTGAAAGAGCTCCAAATATCCACTTGCAGATGCTGCAAAAAGACTCTTTCCAAACTGCTCCATGAAAAGGAAGGTTCAACTCTGTGAGATGAATGCACACATCATAAAGAAGTTTCAAAGAATGCTTCTGTCTAGGTTTTATGTGAAGATATTTCCTTTTCCACCATAGGCCTCAAAGCGCTCCAAATGAACACTTGCAGATTCTACAAAAAGAGTGTTTCAAAACTGCTCTTTCAATAGAAGTGTTCAACTCTGTGAGTTGGATTCATACTTCACAAAGCAGTTTCACAGAACGCTTCTGTTTAGTATTTATGGGAAGATATTCCCGTTTCCAACGAAGGCCTGAAAGGACTCCAAATATCCACTTGCAGATTCTGCAAAAACACAGTTTCAAAACTGCTCTATCAAAAGGAAGGCTTATCTCTCCGAGTTGAATGCACACATCATAAAGAGGTTTCTGAGAATGCTTCTGCCTGGTTTATAAGTGAAGATATTTCCTTTTCCACCATAGGCCTCAAAGCGCTCCAAATGAACACTTGCAGATTCTACAAAAAGAGTGTTTCAAAACAGCTCTTTCAAAGGAAGTGTTCAACTCTGTGAGTTGGATTCATACTACACAAAGCAGTTTCACAGAACGCTTCTGTTTAGTTTTTATGGGAAGATATTCCCGTTTCCAACGAAGGCCTGAAAGGGCTCCAAATATCCACTTGCAAATTCTGCAAAAATAGAGTTTCAAAACTGCTCTGTCAAAAGGAAGGCTTATCTCTCTGAGTTGAATGCAGACATCATAAAGAGGTTTCTGAGAATGCTTCTGCCTGGTTTATATGTGAAGATATTTCCTTTTCCACCATAGGCCTCAAAGCGCTCCAAATGAACACTTGCAGATTCTACAAAAAGAGTGTTTCATAACTGCTCTAGCAAAGGAAAGGTTCAACTCTGTGAGTTGAACACACACATCACAAAGCAGTTTCTGAGAATGCTTCTGTCCAGTTTTTATTGGAAGATATTCCCGCTTCTAACAAAGGCCTGAAAGAGCTCCAAATATCCACTTGCAGATGCTGCAAAAAGACTCTTTCCAAACTGCTCCATGAAAAGGAAGGTTCAACTCTGTGAGTTGAATGCACACATCATAAAGAAGTTTCAAAGAATGCTTCTGTCTAGGTTTTATGTGAAGATATTTCCTTTTCCACCATAGGCCTCAAAGCGCTCCAAATGAACACTTGCAGATTCTACAAAAAGAGTGTTTCAAAACTGCTCTTTCAAAAGAAGTGTTCAACTCTGTGAGTTGGATTCATACTTCACAAAGCAGTTTCACAGAACGCTTCTGTTTAGTATTTATGGGAAGATATTCCCGTTTCCAACGAAGGCCTGAAAGGACTCCAAATATCCACTTGCAGATTCTGCAAAAACACAGTTTCAAAACTGCTCTATCAAAAGGAAGGCTTATCTCTCCGAGTTGAATGCACACATCATAAAGAGGTTTCTGAGAATGCTTCTGCCTGGTTTATAAGTGAAGATATTTCCTTTTCCACCATAGGCCTCAAAGCGCTCCAAATGAACACTTGCAGATTCTACAAAAAGAGTGTTTCAAAACAGCTCTTTCAAAGGAAGTGTTCAACTCTGTGAGTTGGATTCATACTACACAAAGCAGTTTCACAGAACGCTTCTGTTTAGTTTTTATGGGAAGATATTCCCCTTTACAACGAAGGCCTGAAAGGGCTCCAAATAACCACTTGCAGATTCTGCAGAAACACAGTTTCAAAACTGCTCTATCAAAAGGAAGGCTTATCTCTCCGAGCTGAATGCACACATCATAAAGAGGTTTCTGAGAATGCTTCTCCCTGGTTTATAAGTGAAGATATTTCCTTTTCCACTATAGGCCTCAAAGCGCTCCAAATGAACACTTGCAGACTCTACAAAAAGAGTGTTTCAAAACAGCTCTTTCAAAGGAAGTGTTCAACTCTGTGAGTTGGATTCATACTACACAAAGCAGTTTCACAGAACGCTTCTCTTTAGTTTTTATGGGAAGATATTCCCGTTTCCAACGAAGGCCTGAAAGGGCTCCAAATATCCACTTGCAAATTCTGCAAAAATAGAGTTTCAAAACTGCTCTGTCAAAAGGAAGGCTTATCTCTCTGAGTTGAATGCAGACATCATAAAGAGGTTTCTGAGAATGCTTCTGCCTGGTTTATATGTGAAGATATTTCCTTTTCCACCATAGGCCTGAAGGCGCTCCAAATGAACACTTGCAGATTCTACAAAAAGAGTGTTTCATAACTGCTATAGCAAAGGAAAGGTTCAACTCTGTGAGTTGAACACACACATCACAAAGCAGTTTCTGAGAATGCTTCTGTCCAGTTTTTATTGGAAGATATTCCCGCTTCTAACAAAGGCCTGAAAGAGCTCCAAATATCCACTTGCAGATGCTGCAAAAAGACTCTTTCCAAACTGCTCCATGAAAAGGAAGGTTCAACTCTGTGAGTTGAATGCACACATCATAAAGAAGTTTCAAAGAATGCTTCTGTCTAGGTTTTATGTGAAGATATTTCCTTTTCCACCATAGGCCTCAAAGCGCTCCAAATGAACACTTGCAGATTCTACAAAAAGAGTGTTTCAAAACTGCTCTTTCAAAGGAAGTGTTCAACTCTGTGAGTTGGATTCATACTACACAAAGCAGTTTCACAGAACGCTTCTCTTTAGTTTTTATGGGAAGATATTCCTGTTTCCAACGAAGGCCTGAAAGGGCTCCAAATAACCACTTGCAGATTCTGCAGAAACACAGTTTCAAAACTGCTCTATCAAAAGGAAGGCTTATCTCTCCGAGCTGAATGCACACATCATAAAGAGGTTTCTGAGAATGCTTCTCCCTGGTTTATAAGTGAAGATATTTCCTTTTCCACTATAGGCCTCAAAGCGCTCCAAATGAACACTTGCAGATTCTACAAAAAGAGTGTTTCAAAACAGCTCTTTCAAAGGAAGTGTTCAACTCTGTGAGTTGGATTCATACTACACAAAGCAGTTTCACAGAACGCTTCTCTTTAGTTTTTATGGGAAGATATTCCCGTTTCCAACGAAGGCCTGAAAGGGCTCCAAATATCCACTTGCAGATTCTGCAAAAATAGAGTTTCAAAACTGCTCTGTTAAAAGGAAGGCTTATCTCTCTGAGTTGAATGCAGACATCATAAAGAGGTTTCTGAGAATGCTTCTGCCTGGTTTATATGTGAAGATATTTCCTTTTCCACCATAGGCCTCAAAGCGCTCCAAATGAACACTTGCAGATTCTACAAAAGGAGTGTTTCATAACTACTCTAGCAAAGGAAAGGTTCAACTCTGTGAGTTGAACACACACATCACAAAGCAGTTTCTGAGAATGCTTCTGTCCAGTTTTTATTGGAAGATATTCCCGCTTCTAACAAAGGCCTGAAAGAGCTCCAAATATCCACTTGCAGATGCTGCAAAAAGACTCTTTCCAAACTGCTCCATGAAAAGGAAGGTTCAACTCTGTGAGTTGAATGCACACATCATAAAGAAGTTTCAAAGAATGCTTCTGTCTAGGTTTTATGTGAAGATATTTCCTTTTCCACCATAGGCCTCAAAGCGCTCCAAATGAACACTTGCAGATTCTACAAAAAGAGTGTTTCAAAACTGCTCTTTCAAAAGAAGTGTTCAACTCTGTGAGTTGGATTCATACTTCACAAAGCAGTTTCACAGAACGCTTCTGTTTAGTATTTATGGGAAGATATTCCCGTTTCCAACGAAGGCCTGAAAGGACTCCAAATATCCACTTGCAGATTCTGCAAAAACACAGTTTCAAAACTGCTCTATCAAAAGGAAGGCTTATCTCTCCGAGTTGAATGCACACATCATAAAGAGGTTTCTGAGAATGCTTCTGCCTGGTTTATAAGTGAAGATATTTCCTTTTCCACCATAGGCCTCAAAGCGCTCCAAATGAACACTTGCAGATTCTACAAAAAGAGTGTTTCAAAACAGCTCTTTCAAAGGAAGTGTTCAACTCTGTGAGTTGGATTCATACTACACAAAGCAGTTTCACAGAACGCTTCTGTTTAGTTTTTATGGGAAGGCATTCCCGTTTCCAACGAAGGCCTGAAAGGGCTCCAAATATCCACTTGCAAATTCTGCAAAAATAGAGTTTCAAAACTGCTCTGTCAAAAGGAAGGCTTATCTCTCTGAGTTGAATGCAGACATCATAAAGAGGTTTCTGAGAATGCTTCTGCCTGGTTTATATGTGAAGATATTTCCTTTTCCACCATAGGCCTCAAAGCGCTCCAAATGAACACTTGCAGATTCTACAAAAAGAGTGTTTCAAAACTGCTCTAGCAAAGGAAAGGTTCAACTCTGTGAGTTGAACACACACATCACAAAGCAGTTTCTGAGAATGCTTCTGTCCAGTTTTTATTGGAAGATATTCCCGCTTCTAACAAAGGCCTGAAAGAGCTCCAAATATCCACTTGTAGATGCTGCAAAAAGACTCTTTCCAAACTGCTCCATGAAAAGGAAGGTTCAACTCTGTGAGTTGAATGCACACATCATAAAGAAGTTTCAAAGAATGCTTCTGTCTAGGTTTTATGTGAAGATATTTCCTTTTCCACCATAGGCCTCAAAGCGCTCCAAATGAACACTTGCAGATTCTACAAAAAGAGTGTTTCAAAACTGCTCTTTCAAAGGAAGTGTTCAACTCTGTGAGTTGGATTCATACTACACAAAGCAGTTTCACAGAACGCTTCTCTTTAGTTTTTATGGGAAGATATTCCCGTTTCCAACGAAGGCCTGAAAGGGCTCCAAATATCCACTTGCAGATTCTGCAAAAATAGAGTTTCAAAACTGCTCTGTTAAAAGGAAGGCTTATCTCTCTGAGTTGAATGCAGACATCATAAAGAGGTTTCTGAGAATGCTTCTGCCTGGTTTATATGTGAAGATATTTCCTTTTCCACCATAGGCCTCAAAGCGCTCCAAATGAACACTTGCAGATTCTACAAAAGGAGTGTTTCATAACTGCTCTAGCAAAGGAAAGGTTCAACTCTGTGAGTTGAACACACACATCACAAAGCAGTTTCTGAGAATGCTTCTGTCCAGTTTTTATTGGAAGATATTCCCGCTTCTAACAAAGGCCTGAAAGTGCTCCAAATATCCACTTGTAGATGCTGCAAAAAGACTCTTTCCAAACTGCTCCATGAAAAGGAAGGTTCAACTCTGTGAGTTGAATGCACACATCATAAAGAAGTTTCAAAGAATGCTTCTGTCTAGGTTTTATGTGAAGATATTTCCTTTTCCACCATAGGCCTCAAAGCGCTCCAAATGAACACTTGCAGATTCTACAAAAAGAGTGTTTCAAAACTGCTCTTTCAAAGGAAGTGTTCAACTCTGTGAGTTGGATTCATACTACACAAAGCAGTTTCACAGAACGCTTCTCTTTAGTTTTTATGGGAAGATATTCCCGTTTCCAACGAAGGCCTGAAAGGGCTCCAAATATCCACTTGCAGATTCTGCAAAAATAGAGTTTCAAAACTGCTCTGTTAAAAGGAAGGCTTATCTCTCTGAGTTGAATGCAGACATCATAAAGAGGTTTCTGAGAATGCTTCTGCCTGGTTTATATGTGAAGATATTTCCTTTTCCACCATAGGCCTCAAAGCGCTCCAAATGAACACTTGCAGATTCTACAAAAGGAGTGTTTCATAACTGCTCTAGCAAAGGAAAGGTTCAACTCTGTGAGTTGAACACACACATCACAAAGCAGTTTCTGAGAATGCTTCTGTCCAGTTTTTATTGGAAGATATTCCCGCTTCTAACAAAGGCCTGAAAGAGCTCCAAATATCCACTTGCAGATGCTGCAAAAAGACTCTTTCCAAACTGCTCCATGAAAAGGAAGGTTCAACTCTGTGAGTTGAATGCACACATCATAAAGAAGTTTCAAAGAATGCTTCTGTCTAGGTTTTATGTGAAGATATTTCCTTTTCCACCATAGGCCTCAAAGCGCTCCAAATGAACACTTGCAGATTCTACAAAAAGAGTGTTTCAAAACTGCTCTTTCAAAAGAAGTGTTCAACTCTGTGAGTTGGATTCATACTTCACAAAGCAGTTTCACAGAACGCTTCTGTTTAGTATTTATGGGAAGATATTCCCGTTTCCAACGAAGGCCTGAAAGGACTCCAAATATCCACTTGCAGATTCTGCAAAAACACAGTTTCAAAACTGCTCTATCAAAAGGAAGGCTTATCTCTCCGAGTTGAATGCACACATCATAAAGAGGTTTCTGAGAATGCTTCTGCCTGGTTTATAAGTGAAGATATTTCCTTTTCCACCATAGGCCTCAAAGCGCTCCAAATGAACACTTGCAGATTCTACAAAAAGAGTGTTTCAAAACAGCTCTTTCAAAGGAAGTGTTCAACTCTGTGAGTTGGATTCATACTACACAAAGCAGTTTCACAGAACGCTTCTGTTTAGTTTTTATGGGAAGATATTCCCGTTTCCAACGAAGGCCTGAAAGGGCTCCAAATATCCACTTGCAAATTCTGCAAAAATAGAGTTTCAAAACTGCTCTGTCAAAAGGAAGGCTTATCTCTCTGAGTTGAATGCAGACATCATAAAGAGGTTTCTGAGAATGCTTCTGCCTGGTTTATATGTGAAGATATTTCCTTTTCCACCATAGGCCTCAAAGCGCTCCAAATGAACACTTGCAGATTCTACAAAAAGAGTGTTTCATAACTGCTCTAGCAAAGGAAAGGTTCAACTCTGTGAGTTGAACACACACATCACAAAGCAGTTTCTGAGAATGCTTCTGTCCAGTTTTTATTGGAAGATATTCCCGCTTCTAACAAAGGCCTGAAAGAGCTCCAAATATCCACTTGCAGATGCTGCAAAAAGACTCTTTCCAAACTGCTCCATGAAAAGGAAGGTTCAACTCTGTGAGTTGAATGCACACATCATAAAGAAGTTTCAAAGAATGCTTCTGTCTAGATTTTATGTGAAGATATTTCCTTTTCCACCATAGGCCTCAAAGCGCTCCAAATGAACACTTGCAGATTCTACAAAAAGAGTGTTTCAAAACTGCTCTTTCAAAAGAAGTGTTCAACTCTGTGAGTTGGATTCATACTTCACAAAGCAGTTTCACAGAACGCTTCTGTTTAGTTTTTATGGGAAGATATTCCCGTTTCCAACGAAGGCCTGAAAGGGCTCCAAATAACCACTTGCAGATTCTGCAGAAACACAGTTTCAAAACTGCTCTATCAAAAGGAAGGCTTATCTCTCCGAGCTGAATGCACACATCATAAAGAGGTTTCTGAGAATGCTTCTCCCTGGTTTATAAGTGAAGATATTTCCTTTTCCACTATAGGCCTCAAAGCGCTCCAAATGAACACTTACAGACTCTACAAAAAGAGTGTTTCAAAACAGCTCTTTCAAAGGAAGTGTTCAACTCTGTGAGTTGGATTCATACTACACAAAGCAGTTTCACAGAACGCCTCTCTTTAGTTTTTATGGGAAGATATTCCCGTTTCCAACGAAGGCCTGAAAGGGCTCCAAATATCCACTTGCAGATTCTGCAAAAATAGAGTTTCAAAACTGCTCTGTTAAAAGGAAGGCTTATCTCTCTGAGTTGAATGCAGACATCATAAAGAGGTTTCTGAGAATGCTTCTGCCTGGTTTATATGTGAAGATATTTCCTTTTCCACCATAGGCCTCAAAGCGCTCCAAATGAACACTTGCAGATTCTACAAAAGGAGTGTTTCATAACTGCTCTAGCAAAGGAAAGGTTCAACTCTGTGAGTTGAACACACACATCACAAAGCAGTTTCTGAGAATGCTTCTGTCCAGTTTTTATTGGAAGATATTCCCGCTTCTAACAAAGGCCTGAAAGAGCTCCAAATATCCACTTGCAGATGCTGCAAAAAGACTCTTTCCAAACTGCTCCATGAAAAGGAAGGTTCAACTCTGTGAGATGAATGCACACATCATAAAGAAGTTTCAAAGAATGCTTCTGTCTAGGTTTTATGTGAAGATATTTGCTTTTCCACCATAGGCCTCAAAGCGCTCCAAATGAACACTTGCAGATTCTACAAAAAGAGTGTTTCAAAACTGCTCTTTCAATAGAAGTGTTCAACTCTGTGAGTTGGATTCATACTTCACAAAGCAGTTTCACAGAACGCTTCTGTTTAGTATTTATGGGAAGATATTCCCGTTTCCAACGAAGGCCTGAAAGGACTCCAAATATCCACTTGCAGATTCTGCAAAAACACAGTTTCAAAACTGCTCTATCAAAAGGAAGGCTTATCTCTCCGAGTTGAATGCACACATCATAAAGAGGTTTCTGAGAATGCTTCTGCCTGGTTTATAAGTGAAGATATTTCCTTTTCCACCATAGGCCTCAAAGCGCTCCAAATGAACACTTGCAGATTCTACAAAAAGAGTGTTTCAAAACAGCTCTTTCAAAGGAAGTGTTCAACTCTGTGAGTTGGATTCATACTACACAAAGCAGTTTCACAGAACGCTTCTGTTTAGTTTTTATGGGAAGATATTCCCGTTTCCAACGAAGGCCTGAAAGGGCTCCAAATATCCACTTGCAAATTCTGCAAAAATAGAGTTTCAAAACTGCTCTGTCAAAAGGAAGGCTTATCTCTCTGAGTTGAATGCAGACATCATAAAGAGGTTTCTGAGAATGCTTCTGCCTGGTTTATATGTGAAGATATTTCCTTTTCCACCATAGGCCTCAAAGCGCTCCAAATGAACACTTGCAGATTCTACAAAAAGAGTGTTTCATAACTGCTCTAGCAAAGGAAAGGTTCAACTCTGTGAGTTGAACACACACATCACAAAGCAGTTTCTGAGAATGCTTCTGTCCAGTTTTTATTGGAAGATATTCCCGCTTCTAACAAAGGCCTGAAAGAGCTCCAAATATCCACTTGCAGATGCTGCAAAAAGACTCTTTCCAAACTGCTCCATGAAAAGGAAGGTTCAACTCTGTGAGTTGAATGCACACATCATAAAGAAGTTTCAAAGAATGCTTCTGTCTAGGTTTTATGTGAAGATATTTCCTTTTCCACCATAGGCCTCAAAGCGCTCCAAATGAACACTTGCAGATTCTACAAAAAGAGTGTTTCAAAACTGCTCTTTCAAAAGAAGTGTTCAACTCTGTGAGTTGGATTCATACTTCACAAAGCAGTTTCACAGAACGCTTCTGTTTAGCTTTTATGGGAAGATATTCCCGTTTCCAACGAAGGCCTGAAAGGGCTCCAAATAACCACTTGCAGATTCTGCAGAAAAACAGTTTCAAAACTGCTCTATCAAAGGAAGGCTTATCTCTCCGAGCTGAATGCACACATCATAAAGAGGTTTCTGAGAATGCTTCTCCCTGGTTTATAAGTGAAGATATTTCCTTTTCCACTATAGGCCTCAAAGCGCTCCAAATGAACACTTGCAGATTCTACAAAAAGAGTGTTTCAAAACAGCTCTTTCAAAGGAAGTGTTCAACTCTGTGAGTTGGATTCATACTACACAAAGCAGTTTCACAGAACGCTTCTCTTTAGTTTTTATGGGAAGATATTCCCGTTTCCAACGAAGGCCTGAAAGGGCTCCAAATATCCACTTGCAGATTCTGCAAAAATAGAGTTTCAAAACTGCTCTATCAAAAGGAAGGCTTATCTCTCTGAGTTGAATGCAGACATCATAAAGAGGTTTCTGAGAATGCTTCTGCCTGGTTTATATGTGAAGATATTTCCTTTTCCACCATAGGCCTCAAAGCGCTCCAAATGAACACTTGCAGATTCTACAAAAGGAGTGTTTCATAACTGCTCTAGCAAAGGAAAGGTTCAACTCTGTGAGTTGAACACACACATCACAAAGCAGTTTCTGAGAATGCTTCTGTCCAATTTTTATTGGAAGATATTCCCGCTTCTAACAAAGGCCTGAAAGAGCTCCAAATATCCACTTGCAGATGCTGCAAAAAGACTCTTTCCAAACTGCTCCATGAAAAGGAAGGTTCAACTCTGTGAGATGAATGCACACATCATAAAGAAGTTTCAAAGAATGCTTCTGTCTAGGCTTTATGTGAAGATATTTCCTTTTCCACCATAGGCCTCAAAGCGCTCCAAATGAACACTTGCAGATTCTACAAAAAGAGTGTTTCAAAACTGCTCTTTCAAAAGAAGTGTTCAACTCTGTGAGTTGGATTCATACTTCACAAAGCAGTTTCACAGAACGCTTCTGTTTAGTATTTATGGGAAGATATTCCCGTTTCCAACGAAGGCCTGAAAGGACTCCAAATATCCACTTGCAGATTCTGCAAAAACACAGTTTCAAAACTGCTCTATCAAAAGGAAGGCTTATCTCTCCGAGCTGAATGCACACATCATAAAGAGGTTTCTGAGAATGCTTCTCCCTGGTTTATAAGTGAAGATATTTCCTTTTCCACTATAGGCCTCAAAGCGCTCCAAATGAACACTTGCAGATTCTACAAAAAGAGTGTTTCAAAACAGCTCTTTCAAAGGAAGTGTTCAACTCTGTGAGTTGGATTCATACTACACAAAGCAGTTTCACAGAACGCTTCTCTTTAGTTTTTATGGGAAGATATTCCCGTTTCCAACGAAGGCCTGAAAGGGCTCCAAATATCCACTTGCAGATTCTGCAAAAATAGAGTTTCAAAACTGCTCTGTTAAAAGGAAGGCTTATCTCTCTGAGTTGAATGCAGACATCATAAAGAGGTTTCTGAGAATGCTTCTGCCTGGTTTATATGTGAAGATATTTCCTTTTCCACCATAGGCCTCAAAGCGCTCCAAATGAACACTTGCAGATTCTACAAAAGGAGTGTTTCATAACTACTCTAGCAAAGGAAAGGTTCAACTCTGTGAGTTGAACACACACATCACAAAGCAGTTTCTGAGAATGCTTCTGTCCAGTTTTTATTGGAAGATATTCCCGCTTCTAACAAAGGCCTGAAAGAGCTCCAAATATCCACTTGCAGATGCTGCAAAAAGACTCTTTCCAAACTGCTCCATGAAAAGGAAGGTTCAACTCTGTGAGTTGAATGCACACATCATAAAGAAGTTTCAAAGAATGCTTCTGTCTAGGTTTTATGTGAAGATATTTCCTTTTCCACCATAGGCCTCAAAGCGCTCCAAATGAACACTTGCAGATTCTACAAAAAGAGTGTTTCAAAACTGCTCTTTCAAAAGAAGTGTTCAACTCTGTGAGTTGGATTCATACTTCACAAAGCAGTTTCACAGAACGCTTCTGTTTAGTATTTATGGGAAGATATTCCCGTTTCCAACGAAGGCCTGAAAGGACTCCAAATATCCACTTGCAGATTCTGCAAAAACACAGTTTCAAAACTGCTCTATCAAAAGGAAGGCTTATCTCTCCGAGTTGAATGCACACATCATAAAGAGGTTTCTGAGAATGCTTCTGCCTGGTTTATAAGTGAAGATATTTCCTTTTCCACCATAGGCCTCAAAGCGCTCCAAATGAACACTTGCAGATTCTACAAAAAGAGTGTTTCAAAACAGCTCTTTCAAAGGAAGTGTTCAACTCTGTGAGTTGGATTCATACTACACAAAGCAGTTTCACAGAACGCTTCTGTTTAGTTTTTATGGGAAGATATTCCCGTTTCCAACGAAGGCCTGAAAGGGCTCCAAATATCCACTTGCAAATTCTGCAAAAATAGAGTTTCAAAACTGCTCTGTCAAAAGGAAGGCTTATCTCTCTGAGTTGAATGCAGACATCATAAAGAGGTTTCTGAGAATGCTTCTGCCTGGTTTATATGTGAAGATATTTCCTTTTCCACCATAGGCCTCAAAGCGCTCCAAATGAACACTTGCAGATTCTACAAAAAGAGTGTTTCATAACTGCTCTAGCAAAGGAAAGGTTCAACTCTGTGAGTTGAACACACACATCACAAAGCAGTTTCTGAGAATGCTTCTGTCCAGTTTTTATTGGAAGATATTCCCGCTTCTAACAAAGGCCTGAAAGAGCTCCAAATATCCACTTGTAGATGCTGCAAAAAGACTCTTT
This sequence comes from Pongo pygmaeus, assembly GCF_028885625.2. Taxonomy (NCBI): domain Eukaryota; kingdom Metazoa; phylum Chordata; class Mammalia; order Primates; family Hominidae; genus Pongo; species Pongo pygmaeus. Next base: position 27,322,674 of record NC_085930.1, read on the forward strand.
CCAAACTGCTCCATGAAAAGGAAGGTTCAACTCTGTGAGTTGAATGCACACATCATAAAGAAGTTTCAAAGAATGCTTCTGTCTAGGTTTTATGTGAAGATATTTCCTTTTCCACCATAGGCCTCAAAGCGCTCCAAATGAACACTTGCAGATTCTACAAAAAGAGTGTTTCAAAACTGCTCTTTCAAAGGAAGTGTTCAACTCTGTGAGTTGGATTCATCCTACACAAAGCAGTTTCACAGAACGCTTCCTTTAGTTTTTATGGGAAGATATTCCCGTTTCCAACGAAGGCCTGAAAGGGCTCCAAATATCCACTTGCAGATTCTGCAAAAATAGAGTTTCAAAACTGCTCTGTTAAAAGGAAGGCTTATCTCTCTGAGTTGAATGCAGACATCATAAAGAGGTTTCTGAGAATGCTTCTGCCTGGTTTATATGTGAAGATATTTCCTTTTCCACCATAGGCCTCAAAGCGCTCCAAATGAACACTTGCAGATTCTACAAAAGGAGTGTTTCATAACTGCTCTAGCAAAGGAAAGGTTCAACTCTGTGAGTTGAACACACACATCACAAAGCAGTTTCTGAGAATGCTTCTGTCCAGTTTTTATTGGAAGATATTCCCGCTTCTAACAAAGGCCTGAAAGAGCTCCAAATATCCACTTGCAGATGCTGCAAAAAGACTCTTTCCAAACTGCTCCATGAAAAGGAAGGTTCAACTCTGTGAGTTGAATGCACACATCATAAAGAAGTTTCAAAGAATGCTTCTGTCTAGGTTTTATGTGAAGATATTTCCTTTTCCACCATAGGCCTCAAAGCGCTCCAAATGAACACTTGCAGATTCTACAAAAAGAGTGTTTCAAAACTGCTCTTTCAAAAGAAGTGTTCAACTCTGTGAGTTGGATTCATACTTCAAAAAGCAGTTTCACAGAACGCTTCTGTTTAGTATTTATGGGAAGATATTCCCGTTTCCAACGAAGGCCTGAAAGGACTCCAAATATCCACTTGCAGATTCTGCAAAAACACAGTTTCAAAACTGCTCTATCAAAAGGAAGGCTTATCTCTCCGAGTTGAATGCACACATCATAAAGAGGTTTCTGAGAATGCTTCTGCCTGGTTTATAAGTGAAGATATTTCCTTTTCCACCATAGGCCTCAAAGCGCTCCAAATGAACACTTGCAGATTCTACAAAAAGAGTGTTTCAAAACAGCTCTTTCAAAGGAAGTGTTCAACTCTGTGAGTTGGATTCATACTACACAAAGCAGTTTCACAGAACGCTTCTGTTTAGTTTTTATGGGAAGATATTCCCGTTTCCAACGAAGGCCTGAAAGGGCTCCAAATATCCACTTGCAAATTCTGCAAAAATAGAGTTTCAAAACTGCTCTGTCAAAAGGAAGGCTTATCTCTCTGAGTTGAATGCAGACATCATAAAGAGGTTTCTGAGAATGCTTCTGCCTGGTTTATATGTGAAGATATTTCCTTTTCCACCATAGGCCTCAAAGCGCTCCAAATGAACACTTGCAGATTCTACAAAAAGAGTGTTTCATAACTGCTCTAGCAAAGGAAAGGTTCAACTCTGTGAGTTGAACACACACATCACAAAGCAGTTTCTGAGAATGCTTCTGTCCAGTTTTTATTGTAAGATATTCCCGCTTCTAACAAAGGCCTGAAAGAGCTCCAAATATCCACTTGCAGATGCTGCAAAAAGACTCTTTCCAAACTGCTCCATGAAAAGGAAGGTTCAACTCTGTGAGTTGAATGCACACATCATAAAGAAGTTTCAAAGAATGCTTCTGTCTAGGTTTTATGTGAAGATATTTCCTTTTCCACCATAGGCCTCAAAGCGCTCCAAATGAACACTTGCAGATTCTACAAAAAGAGTGTTTCAAAACTGCTCTTTCAAAAGAAGTGTTCAACTCTGTGAGTTGGATTCATACTTCACAAAGCAGTTTCACAGAACGCTTCTGTTTAGTTTTTATGGGAAGATATTCCCGTTTCCAACGAAGGCCTGAAAGGGCTCCAAATAACCACTTGCAGATTCTGCAGAAACACAGTTTCAAAACTGCTCTATCAAAAGGAAGGCTTATCTCTCCGAGCTGAATGCACACATCATAAAGAGGTTTCTGAGAATGCTTCTGCCTGGTTTATAAGTGAAGATATTTCCTTTTCCACCATAGGCCTCAAAGCGCTCCAAATGAACACTTGCAGATTCTACAAAAAGAGTGTTTCAAAACTGCTCTTTCAAAGGAAGTGTTCAACTCTGTGAGTTGGATTCATCCTACACAAAGCAGTTTCACAGAACGCTTCCTTTAGTTTTTATGGGAAGATATTCCCGTTTCCAACGAAGGCCTGAAAGGGCTCCAAATATCCACTTGCAGATTCTGCAAAAATAGAGTTTCAAAACTGCTCTGTTAAAAGGAAGGCTTATCTCTCTGAGTTGAATGCATACATCATAAAGAGGTTTCTGAGAATGCTTCTGCCTGGTTTATATGTGAAGATATTTCCTTTTCCACCATAGGCCTCAAAGCGCTCCAAATGAACACTTGCAGATTCTACAAAAGGAGTGTTTCATAACTGCTCTAGCAAAGGAAAGGTTCAACTCTGTGAGTTGAACACACACATCACAAAGCAGTTTCTGAGAATGCTTCTGTCCAGTTTTTATTGGAAGATATTCCCGCTTCCAACAAAGGCCTGAAAGAGCTCCAAATATCCACTTGCAGATGCTGCAAAAAGACTCTTTCCAAACTGCTCCATGAAAAGGAAGGTTCAACTCTGTGAGTTGAATGCACACATCATAAAGAAGTTTCAAAGAATGCTTCTGTCTAGGTTTTATGTGAAGATATTTCCTTTTCCACCATAGGCCTCAAAGCGCTCCAAATGAACACTTGCAGATTCTACAAAAAGAGTGTTTCAAAACTGCTCTTTCAAAAGAAGTGTTCAACTCTGTGAGTTGGATTCATACTTCAAAAAGCAGTTTCACAGAACGCTTCTGTTTAGTATTTATGGGAAGATATTCCCGTTTCCAACGAAGGCCTGAAAGGACTCCAAATATCCACTTGCAGATTCTGCAAAAACACAGTTTCAAAACTGCTCTATCAAAAGGAAGGCTTATCTCTCCGAGTTGAATGCACACATCATAAAGAGGTTTCTGAGAATGCTTCTGCCTGGTTTATAAGTGAAGATATTTCCTTTTCCACCATAGGCCTCAAAGCGCTCCAAATGAACACTTGCAGATTCTACAAAAAGAGTGTTTCAAAACAGCTCTTTCAAAGGAAGTGTTCAACTCTGTGAGTTGGATTCATACTACACAAAGCAGTTTCACAGAACGCTTCTGTTTAGTTTTTATGGGAAGATATTCCCGTTTCCAACGAAGGCCTGAAAGGGCTCCAAATATCCACTTGCAAATTCTGCAAAAATAGAGTTTCAAAACTGCTCTGTCAAAAGGAAGGCTTATCTCTCTGAGTTGAATGCAGACATCATAAAGAGGTTTCTGAGAATGCTTCTGCCTGGTTTATATGTGAAGATATTTCCTTTTCCACCATAGGCCTCAAAGCGCTCCAAATGAACACTTGCAGATTCTACAAAAAGAGTGTTTCATAACTGCTCTAGCAAAGGAAAGGTTCAACTCTGTGAGTTGAACACACACATCACAAAGCAGTTTCTGAGAATGCTTCTGTCCAGTTTTTATTGGAAGATATTCCCGCTTCTAACAAAGGCCTGAAAGAGCTCCAAATATCCACTTGCAGATGCTGCAAAAAGACTCTTTCCAAACTGCTCCATGAAAAGGAAGGTTCAACTCTGTGAGTTGAATGCACACATCATAAAGAAGTTTCAAAGAATGCTTCTGTCTAGATTTTATGTGAAGATATTTCCTTTTCCACCATAGGCCTCAAAGCGCTCCAAATGAACACTTGCAGATTCTACAAAAAGAGTGTTTCAAAACTGCTCTTTCAAAAGAAGTGTTCAACTCTGTGAGTTGGATTCATACTTCACAAAGCAGTTTCACAGAACGCTTCTGTTTAGTTTTTATGGGAAGATATTCCCGTTTCCAACGAAGGCCTGAAAGGGCTCCAAATAACCACTTGCAGATTCTGCAGAAACACAGTTTCAAAACTGCTCTATCAAAAGGAAGGCTTATCTCTCCGAGCTGAATGCACACATCATAAAGAGGTTTCTGAGAATGCTTCTCCCTGGTTTATAAGTGAAGATATTTCCTTTTCCACTATAGGCCTCAAAGCGCTCCAAATGAACACTTGCAGACTCTACAAAAAGAGTGTTTCAAAACAGCTCTTTCAAAGGAAGTGTTCAACTCTGTGAGTTGGATTCATACTACACAAAGCAGTTTCACAGAACGCTTCTCTTTAGTTTTTATGGGAAGATATTCCCGTTTCCAACGAAGGCCTGAAAGGGCTCCAAATATCCACTTGCAGATTCTGCAAAAATAGAGTTTCAAAACTGCTCTGTTAAAAGGAAGGCTTATCTCTCTGAGTTGAATGCAGACATCATAAAGAGGTTTCTGAGAATGCTTCTGCCTGGTTTATATGTGAAGATATTTCCTTTTCCACCATAGGCCTCAAAGCGCTCCAAATGAACACTTGCAGATTCTACAAAAGGAGTGTTTCATAACTGCTCTAGCAAAGGAAAGGTTCAACTCTGTGAGTTGAACACACACATCACAAAGCAGTTTCTGAGAATGCTTCTGTCCAGTTTTTATTGGAAGATATTCCCGCTTCTAACAAAGGCCTGAAAGAGCTCCAAATATCCACTTGCAGATGCTGCAAAAAGACTCTTTCCAAACTGCTCCATGAAAAGGAAGGTTCAACTCTGTGAGTTGAATGCACACATCATAAAGAAGTTTCAAAGAATGCTTCTGTCTAGGTTTTATGTGAAGATATTTCCTTTTCCACCATAGGCCTCAAAGCGCTCCAAATGAACACTTGCAGATTCTACAAAAAGAGTGTTTCAAAACTGCTCTTTCAAAAGAAGTGTTCAACTCTGTGAGTTGGATTCATACTTCACAAAGCAGTTTCACAGAACGCTTCTGTTTAGCTTTTATGGGAAGATATTCCCGTTTCCAACGAAGGCCTGAAAGGGCTCCAAATAACCACTTGCAGATTCTGCAGAAACACAGTTTCAAAACTGCTCTATCAAAAGGAAGGCTTATCTCTCCGAGCTGAATGCACACATCATAAAGAGGTTTCTGAGAATGCTTCTCCCTGGTTTATAAGTGAAGATATTTCCTTTTCCACTATAGGCCTCAAAGCGCTCCAAATGAACACTTGCAGATTCTACAAAAAGAGTGTTTCAAAACAGCTCTTTCAAAGGAAGTGTTCAACTCTGTGAGTTGGATTCATACTACACAAAGCAGTTTCACAGAACGCTTCTCTTTAGTTTTTATGGGAAGATATTCCCGTTTCCAACGAAGGCCTGAAAGGGCTCCAAATATCCACTTGCAGATTCTGCAAAAATAGAGTTTCAACACTGCTCTGTTAAAAGGAAGGCTTATCTCTCTGAGTTGAATGCAGACATCATAAAGAGGTTTCTGAGAATGCTTCTGCCTGGTTTATATGTGAAGATATTTCCTTTTCCACCATAGGCCTCAAAGCGCTCCAAATGAACACTTGCAGATTCTACAAAAAGAGTGTTTCAAAACTGCTCTTTCAAAAGAAGTGTTCAACTCTGTGAGTTGGATTCATACTTCACAAAGCAGTTTCACAGAACGCTTCTGTTTAGTTTTTATGGGAAGATATTCCCGTTTCCAACGAAGGCCTGAAAGGGCTCCAAATATCCACTTGCAAATTCTGCAAAAATAGAGTTTCAAAACTGCTCTGTCAAAAGGAAGGCTTATCTCTCTGAGTTGAATGCAGACATCATAAAGAGGTTTCTGAGAATGCTTCTGCCTGGTTTATATGTGAAGATATTTCCTTTTCCACCATAGGCCTCAAAGCGCTCCAAATGAACACTTGCAGATTCTACAAAAAGAGTGTTTCATAACTGCTCTAGCAAAGGAAAGGTTCAACTCTGTGAGTTGAACACACACATCACAAAGCAGTTTCTGAGAATGCTTCTGTCCAGTTTTTATTGGAAGATATTCCCGCTTCTAACAAAGGCCTGAAAGAGCTCCAAATATCCACTTGTAGATGCTGCAAAAAGACTCTTTCCAAACTGCTCCATGAAAAGGAAGGTTCAACTCTGTGAGTTGAATGCACACATCATAAAGAAGTTTCAAAGAATGCTTCTGTCTAGGTTTTATGTGAAGATATTTCCTTTTCCACCATAGGCCTCAAAGCGCTCCAAATGAACACTTGCAGATTCTACAAAAAGAGTGTTTCAAAACTGCTCTTTCAAAAGAAGTGTTCAACTCTGTGAGTTGGATTCATACTTCACAAAGCAGTTTCACAGAACGCTTCTGTTTAGTTTTTATGGGAAGATATTCCCGTTTCCAACGAAGGCCTGAAAGGGCTCCAAATAACCACTTGCAGATTCTGCAGAAACACAGTTTCAAAACTGCTCTATCAAAAGGAAGGCTTATCTCTCCGAGCTGAATGCACACATCATAAAGAGGTTTCTGAGAATGCTTCTCCCTGGTTTATAAGTGAAGATATTTCCTTTTCCACTATAGGCCTCAAAGCGCTCCAAATGAACACTTGCAGATTCTACAAAAAGAGTGTTTCAAAACAGCTCTTTCAAAGGAAGTGTTCAACTCTGTGAGTTGGATTCATACTACACAAAGCAGTTTCACAGAACGCTTCTCTTTAGTTTTTATGGGAAGATATTCCCGTTTCCAACGAAGGCCTGAAAGGACTCCAAATATCCACTTGCAGATTCTGCAAAAATAGAGTTTCAAAACTGCTCTGTTAAAAGGAAGGCTTATCTCTCTGAGTTGAATGCAGACATCATAAAGAGGTTTCTGAGAATGCTTCTGCCTGGTTTATATGTGAAGATATTTCCTTTTCCACCATAGGCCTCAAAGCGCTCCAAATGAACACTTGCAGATTCTACAAAAGGAGTGTTTCATAACTGCTCTAGCAAAGGAAAGGTTCAACTCTGTGAGTTGAACACACACATCACAAAGCAGTTTCTGAGAATGCTTCTGTCCAGTTTTTATTGGAAGATATTCCCGCTTCTAACAAAGGCCTGAAAGAGCTCCAAATATCCACTTGCAGATGCTGCAAAAAGACTCTTTCCAAACTGCTCCATGAAAAGGAAGGTTCAACTCTGTGAGATGAATGCACACATCATAAAGAAGTTTCAAAGAATGCTTCTGTCTAGGTTTTATGTGAAGATATTTCCTTTTCCACCATAGGCCTCAAAGCGCTCCAAATGAACACTTGCAGATTCTACAAAAAGAGTGTTTCAAAACTGCTCTTTCAAAAGAAGTGTTCAACTCTGTGAGTTGGATTCATACTTCACAAAGCAGTTTCACAGAACGCTTCTGTTTAGTATTTATGGGAAGATATTCCTGTTTCCAACGAAGGCCTGAAAGGACTCCAAATATCCACTTGCAGATTCTGCAAAAACACAGTTTCAAAACTGCTCTATCAAAAGGAAGGCTTATCTCTCCGAGTTGAATGCACACATCATAAAGAGGTTTCTGAGAATGCTTCTGCCTGGTTTATAAGTGAAGATATTTCCTTTTCCACCATAGGCCTCAAAGCGCTCCAAATGAACACTTGCAGATTCTACAAAAAGAGTGTTTCAAAACAGCTCTTTCAAAGGAAGTGTTCAACTCTGTGAGTTGGATTCATACTACACAAAGCAGTTTCACAGAACGCTTCTGTTTAGTTTTTATGGGAAGATATTCCCGTTTCCAACGAAGGCCTGAAAGGGCTCCAAATATCCACTTGCAAATTCTGCAAAAATAGAGTTTCAAAACGGCTCTGTCAAAAGGAAGGCTTATCTCTCTGAGTTGAATGCAGACATCATAAAGAGGTTTCTGAGAATGCTTCTGCCTGGTTTATAAGTGAAGATATTTCCTTTTCCACCATAGGCCTCAAGGCGCTCCAAATGAACACTTGCAGATTCTACAAAAAGAGTGTTTCATAACTGCTCTAGCAAAGGAAAGGTTCAACTCTGTGAGTTGAACACACACATCACAAAGCAGTTTCTGAGAATGCTTCTGTCCAGTTTTTATTGGAAGATATTCCCGCTTCTAACAAAGGCCTGAAAGAGCTCCAAATATCCACTTGTAGATGCTGCAAAAAGACACTTTCCAAACTGCTCCATGAAAAGGAATGTTCAACTCTGTGAGTTGAATGCACACATGATAAAGAAGTTTCAAAGAATGCTTCTGTCTAGGTTTTATGTGAAGATATTTCCTTTTCCACCATAGGCCTCAAAGCGCTCCAAATGAACACTTGCAGATTCTACAAAAAGAGTGTTTCAAAACTGCTCTTTCAAAAGAAGTGTTCAACTCTGTGAGTTGGATTCATACTTCACAAAGCAGTTTCACAGAACGCTTCTGTTTAGTTTTTATGGGAAGATATTCCCGTTTCCAACGAAGGCCTGAAAGGGCTCCAAATAACCACTTGCAGATTCTGCAGAAACACAGTTTCAAAACTGCTCTATCAAAAGGAAGGCTTATCTCTCCGAGCTGAATGCACACATCATAAAGAGGTTTCTGAGAATGCTTCTCCCTGGTTTATAAGTGAAGATATTTCCTTTTCCACTATAGGCCTCAAAGCGCTCCAAATGAACACTTGCAGATTCTACAAAAAGAGTGTTTCAAAACAGCTCTTTCAAAGGAAGTGTTCAACTCTGTGAGTTGGATTCATACTACACAAAGCAGTTTCACAGAACGCTTCTGTTTAGTTTTTATGGGAAGATATTCCCGTTTCCAACGAAGGCCTGAAAGGGCTCCAAATATCCACTTGCAAATTCTGCAAAAATAGAGTTTCAAAACTGCTCTGTCAAAAGGAAGGCTTATCTCTCTGAGTTGAATGCAGACATCATAAAGAGGTTTCTGAGAATGCTTCTGCCTGGTTTATATGTGAAGATATTTCCTTTTCCACCATAGGCCTCAAAGCGCTCCAAATGAACACTTGCAGATTCTACAAAAGGAGTGTTTCATAACTACTCTAGCAAAGGAAAGGTTCAACTCTGTGAGTTGAACACACACATCACAAAGCAGTTTCTGAGAATGCTTCTGTCCAGTTTTTATTGGAAGATATTCCCGCTTCTAACAAAGGCCTGAAAGAGCTCCAAATATCCACTTGCAGATGCTGCAAAAAGACTCTTTCCAAACTGCTCCATGAAAAGGAAGGTTCAACTCTGTGAGTTGAATGCACACATCATAAAGAAGTTTCAAAGAATGCTTCTGTCTAGGTTTTATGTGAAGATATTTCCTTTTCCACCATAGGCCTCAAAGCGCTCCAAATGAACACTTGCAGATTCTACAAAAAGAGTGTTTCAAAACTGCTCTTTCAAAAGAAGTGTTCAACTCTGTGAGTTGGATTCATACTTCACAAAGCAGTTTCACAGAACGCTTCTGTTTAGTATTTATGGGAAGATATTCCCGTTTCCAACGAAGGCCTGAAAGGACTCCAAATATCCACTTGCAGATTCTGCAAAAACACAGTTTCAAAACTGCTCTATCAAAAGGAAGGCTTATCTCTCCGAGTTGAATGCACACATCATAAAGAGGTTTCTGAGAATGCTTCTGCCTGGTTTATAAGTGAAGATATTTCCTTTTCCACCATAGGCCTCAAAGCGCTCCAAATGAACACTTGCAGATTCTACAAAAAGAGTGTTTCAAAACAGCTCTTTCAAAGGAAGTGTTCAACTCTGTGAGTTGGATTCATACTACACAAAGCAGTTTCACAGAACGCTTCTGTTTAGTTTTTATGGGAAGATATTCCCGTTTCCAACGAAGGCCTGAAAGGGCTCCAAATATCCACTTGCAAATTCTGCAAAAATAGAGTTTCAAAACTGCTCTGTCAAAAGGAAGGCTTATCTCTCTGAGTTGAATGCAGACATCATAAAGAGGTTTCTGAGAATGCTTCTGCCTGGTTTATATGTGAAGATATTTCCTTTTCCACCATAGGCCTCAAAGCGCTCCAAATGAACACTTGCAGATTCTACAAAAAGAGTGTTTCATAACTGCTCTAGCAAAGGAAAGGTTCAACTCTGTGAGTTGAACACACACATCACAAAGCAGTTTCTGAGAATGCTTCTGTCCAGTTTTTATTGGAAGATATTCCCGCTTCTAACAAAGGCCTGAAAGAGCTCCAAATATCCACTTGTAGATGCTGCAAAAAGACTCTTTCCAAACTGCTCCATGAAAAGGAAGGTTCAACTCTGTGAGTTGAATGCACACATCATAAAGAAGTTTCAAAGAATGCTTCTGTCTAGGTTTTATGTGAAGATATTTCCTTTTCCACCATAGGCCTCAAAGCGCTCCAAATGAACACTTGCAGATTCTACAAAAAGAGTGTTTCAAAACTGCTCTTTCAAAGGAAGTGTTCAACTCTGTGAGTTGGATTCATCCTACACAAAGCAGTTTCACAGAACGCTTCCTTTAGTTTTTATGGGAAGATATTCCCGTTTCCAACGAAGGCCTGAAAGGGCTCCAAATATCCACTTGCAGATTCTGCAAAAATAGAGTTTCAAAACTGCTCTGTTAAAAGGAAGGCTTATCTCTCTGAGTTGAATGCAGACATCATAAAGAGGTTTCTGAGAATGCTTCTGCCTGGTTTATATGTGAAGATATTTCCTTTTCCACCATAGGCCTCAAAGCGCTCCAAATGAACACTTGCAGATTCTACAAAAGGAGTGTTTCATAACTGCTCTAGCAAAGGAAAGGTTCAACTCTGTGAGTTGAACACACACATCACAAAGCAGTTTCTGAGAATGCTTCTGTCCAGTTTTTATTGGAAGATATTCCCGCTTCTAACAAAGGCCTGAAAGAGCTCCAAATATCCACTTGCAGATGCTGCAAAAAGACTCTTTCCAAACTGCTCCATGAAAAGGAAGGTTCAACTCTGTGAGTTGAATGCACACATCATAAAGAAGTTTCAAAGAATGCTTCTGTCTAGGTTTTATGTGAAGATATTTCCTTTTCCACCATAGGCCTCAAAGCGCTCCAAATGAACACTTGCAGATTCTACAAAAAGAGTGTTTCAAAACTGCTCTTTCAAAAGAAGTGTTCAACTCTGTGAGTTGGATTCATACTTCAAAAAGCAGTTTCACAGAACGCTTCTGTTTAGTATTTATGGGAAGATATTCCCGTTTCCAACGAAGGCCTGAAAGGACTCCAAATATCCACTTGCAGATTCTGCAAAAACACAGTTTCAAAACTGCTCTATCAAAAGGAAGGCTTATCTCTCCGAGTTGAATGCACACATCATAAAGAGGTTTCTGAGAATGCTTCTGCCTGGTTTATAAGTGAAGATATTTCCTTTTCCACCATAGGCCTCAAAGCGCTCCAAATGAACACTTGCAGATTCTACAAAAAGAGTGTTTCAAAACAGCTCTTTCAAAGGAAGTGTTCAACTCTGTGAGTTGGATTCATACTACACAAAGCAGTTTCACAGAACGCTTCTGTTTAGTTTTTATGGGAAGATATTCCCGTTTCCAACGAAGGCCTGAAAGGGCTCCAAATATCCACTTGCAAATTCTGCAAAAATAGAGTTTCAAAACTGCTCTGTCAAAAGGAAGGCTTATCTCTCTGAGTTGAATGCAGACATCATAAAGAGGTTTCTGAGAATGCTTCTGCCTGGTTTATATGTGAAGATATTTCCTTTTCCACCATAGGCCTCAAAGCGCTCCAAATGAACACTTGCAGATTCTACAAAAAGAGTGTTTCATAACTGCTCTAGCAAAGGAAAGGTTCAACTCTGTGAGTTGAACACACACATCACAAAGCAGTTTCTGAGAATGCTTCTGTCCAGTTTTTATTGTAAGATATTCCCGCTTCTAACAAAGGCCTGAAAGAGCTCCAAATATCCACTTGCAGATGCTGCAAAAAGACTCTTTCCAAACTGCTCCATGAAAAGGAAGGTTCAACTCTGTGAGTTGAATGCACACATCATAAAGAAGTTTCAAAGAATGCTTCTGTCTAGGTTTTATGTGAAGATATTTCCTTTTCCACCATAGGCCTCAAAGCGCTCCAAATGAACACTTGCAGATTCTACAAAAAGAGTGTTTCAAAACTGCTCTTTCAAAAGAAGTGTTCAACTCTGTGAGTTGGATTCATACTTCACAAAGCAGTTTCACAGAACGCTTCTGTTTAGTTTTTATGGGAAGATATTCCCGTTTCCAACGAAGGCCTGAAAGGGCTCCAAATAACCACTTGCAGATTCTGCAGAAACACAGTTTCAAAACTGCTCTATCAAAAGGAAGGCTTATCTCTCCGAGCTGAATGCACACATCATAAAGAGGTTTCTGAGAATGCTTCTGCCTGGTTTATAAGTGAAGATATTTCCTTTTCCACCATAGGCCTCAAAGCGCTCCAAATGAACACTTGCAGATTCTACAAAAAGAGTGTTTCAAAACTGCTCTTTCAAAGGAAGTGTTCAACTCTGTGAGTTGGATTCATCCTACACAAAGCAGTTTCACAGAACGCTTCCTTTAGTTTTTATGGGAAGATATTCCCGTTTCCAACGAAGGCCTGAAAGGGCTCCAAATATCCACTTGCAGATTCTGCAAAAATAGAGTTTCAAAACTGCTCTGTTAAAAGGAAGGCTTATCTCTCTGAGTTGAATGCATACATCATAAAGAGGTTTCTGAGAATGCTTCTGCCTGGTTTATATGTGAAGATATTTCCTTTTCCACCATAGGCCTCAAAGCGCTCCAAATGAACACTTGCAGATTCTACAAAAGGAGTGTTTCATAACTGCTCTAGCAAAGGAAAGGTTCAACTCTGTGAGTTGAACACACACATCACAAAGCAGTTTCTGAGAATGCTTCTGTCCAGTTTTTATTGGAAGATATTCCCGCTTCCAACAAAGGCCTGAAAGAGCTCCAAATATCCACTTGCAGATGCTGCAAAAAGACTCTTTCCAAACTGCTCCATGAAAAGGAAGGTTCAACTCTGTGAGTTGAATGCACACATCATAAAGAAGTTTCAAAGAATGCTTCTGTCTAGGTTTTATGTGAAGATATTTCCTTTTCCACCATAGGCCTCAAAGCGCTCCAAATGAACACTTGCAGATTCTACAAAAAGAGTGTTTCAAAACTGCTCTTTCAAAAGAAGTGTTCAACTCTGTGAGTTGGATTCATACTTCAAAAAGCAGTTTCACAGAACGCTTCTGTTTAGTATTTATGGGAAGATATTCCCGTTTCCAACGAAGGCCTGAAAGGACTCCAAATATCCACTTGCAGATTCTGCAAAAACACAGTTTCAAAACTGCTCTATCAAAAGGAAGGCTTATCTCTCCGAGTTGAATGCACACATCATAAAGAGGTTTCTGAGAATGCTTCTGCCTGGTTTATAAGTGAAGATATTTCCTTTTCCACCATAGGCCTCAAAGCGCTCCAAATGAACACTTGCAGATTCTACAAAAAGAGTGTTTCAAAACAGCTCTTTCAAAGGAAGTGTTCAACTCTGTGAGTTGGATTCATACTACACAAAGCAGTTTCACAGAACGCTTCTGTTTAGTTTTTATGGGAAGATATTCCCGTTTCCAACGAAGGCCTGAAAGGGCTCCAAATATCCACTTGCAAATTCTGCAAAAATAGAGTTTCAAAACTGCTCTGTCAAAAGGAAGGCTTATCTCTCTGAGTTGAATGCAGACATCATAAAGAGGTTTCTGAGAATGCTTCTGCCTGGTTTATATGTGAAGATATTTCCTTTTCCACCATAGGCCTCAAAGCGCTCCAAATGAACACTTGCAGATTCTACAAAAAGAGTGTTTCATAACTGCTCTAGCAAAGGAAAGGTTCAACTCTGTGAGTTGAACACACACATCACAAAGCAGTTTCTGAGAATGCTTCTGTCCAGTTTTTATTGGAAGATATTCCCGCTTCTAACAAAGGCCTGAAAGAGCTCCAAATATCCACTTGCAGATGCTGCAAAAAGACTCTTTCCAAACTGCTCCATGAAAAGGAAGGTTCAACTCTGTGAGTTGAATGCACACATCATAAAGAAGTTTCAAAGAATGCTTCTGTCTAGATTTTATGTGAAGATATTTCCTTTTCCACCATAGGCCTCAAAGCGCTCCAAATGAACACTTGCAGATTCTACAAAAAGAGTGTTTCAAAACTGCTCTTTCAAAAGAAGTGTTCAACTCTGTGAGTTGGATTCATACTTCACAAAGCAGTTTCACAGAACGCTTCTGTTTAGTTTTTATGGGAAGATATTCCCGTTTCCAACGAAGGCCTGAAAGGGCTCCAAATAACCACTTGCAGATTCTGCAGAAACACAGTTTCAAAACTGCTCTATCAAAAGGAAGGCTTATCTCTCCGAGCTGAATGCACACATCATAAAGAGGTTTCTGAGAATGCTTCTCCCTGGTTTATAAGTGAAGATATTTCCTTTTCCACTATAGGCCTCAAAGCGCTCCAAATGAACACTTGCAGACTCTACAAAAAGAGTGTTTCAAAACAGCTCTTTCAAAGGAAGTGTTCAACTCTGTGAGTTGGATTCATACTACACAAAGCAGTTTCACAGAACGCTTCTCTTTAGTTTTTATGGGAAGATATTCCCGTTTCCAACGAAGGCCTGAAAGGGCTCCAAATATCCACTTGCAGATTCTGCAAAAATAGAGTTTCAAAACTGCTCTGTTAAAAGGAAGGCTTATCTCTCTGAGTTGAATGCAGACATCATAAAGAGGTTTCTGAGAATGCTTCTGCCTGGTTTATATGTGAAGATATTTCCTTTTCCACCATAGGCCTCAAAGCGCTCCAAATGAACACTTGCAGATTCTACAAAAGGAGTGTTTCATAACTGCTCTAGCAAAGGAAAGGTTCAACTCTGTGAGTTGAACACACACATCACAAAGCAGTTTCTGAGAATGCTTCTGTCCAGTTTTTATTGGAAGATATTCCCGCTTCTAACAAAGGCCTGAAAGAGCTCCAAATATCCACTTGCAGATGCTGCAAAAAGACTCTTTCCAAACTGCTCCATGAAAAGGAAGGTTCAACTCTGTGAGTTGAATGCACACATCATAAAGAAGTTTCAAAGAATGCTTCTGTCTAGGTTTTATGTGAAGATATTTCCTTTTCCACCATAGGCCTCAAAGCGCTCCAAATGAACACTTGCAGATTCTACAAAAAGAGTGTTTCAAAACTGCTCTTTCAAAAGAAGTGTTCAACTCTGTGAGTTGGATTCATACTTCACAAAGCAGTTTCACAGAACGCTTCTGTTTAGCTTTTATGGGAAGATATTCCCGTTTCCAACGAAGGCCTGAAAGGGCTCCAAATAACCACTTGCAGATTCTGCAGAAACACAGTTTCAAAACTGCTCTATCAAAAGGAAGGCTTATCTCTCCGAGCTGAATGCACACATCATAAAGAGGTTTCTGAGAATGCTTCTCCCTGGTTTATAAGTGAAGATATTTCCTTTTCCACTATAGGCCTCAAAGCGCTCCAAATGAACACTTGCAGATTCTACAAAAAGAGTGTTTCAAAACAGCTCTTTCAAAGGAAGTGTTCAACTCTGTGAGTTGGATTCATACTACACAAAGCAGTTTCACAGAACGCTTCTCTTTAGTTTTTATGGGAAGATATTCCCGTTTCCAACGAAGGCCTGAAAGGGCTCCAAATATCCACTTGCAGATTCTGCAAAAATAGAGTTTCAACACTGCTCTGTTAAAAGGAAGGCTTATCTCTCTGAGTTGAATGCAGACATCATAAAGAGGTTTCTGAGAATGCTTCTGCCTGGTTTATATGTGAAGATATTTCCTTTTCCACCATAGGCCTCAAAGCGCTCCAAATGAACACTTGCAGATTCTACAAAAAGAGTGTTTCAAAACTGCTCTTTCAAAAGAAGTGTTCAACTCTGTGAGTTGGATTCATACTTCACAAAGCAGTTTCACAGAACGCTTCTGTTTAGTTTTTATGGGAAGATATTCCCGTTTCCAACGAAGGCCTGAAAGGGCTCCAAATATCCACTTGCAAATTCTGCAAAAATAGAGTTTCAAAACTGCTCTGTCAAAAGGAAGGCTTATCTCTCTGAGTTGAATGCAGACATCATAAAGAGGTTTCTGAGAATGCTTCTGCCTGGTTTATATGTGAAGATATTTCCTTTTCCACCATAGGCCTCAAAGCGCTCCAAATGAACACTTGCAGATTCTACAAAAAGAGTGTTTCATAACTGCTCTAGCAAAGGAAAGGTTCAACTCTGTGAGTTGAACACACACATCACAAAGCAGTTTCTGAGAATGCTTCTGTCCAGTTTTTATTGGAAGATATTCCCGCTTCTAACAAAGGCCTGAAAGAGCTCCAAATATCCACTTGTAGATGCTGCAAAAAGACTCTTTCCAAACTGCTCCATGAAAAGGAAGGTTCAACTCTGTGAGTTGAATGCACACATCATAAAGAAGTTTCAAAGAATGCTTCTGTCTAGGTTTTATGTGAAGATATTTCCTTTTCCACCATAGGCCTCAAAGCGCTCCAAATGAACACTTGCAGATTCTACAAAAAGAGTGTTTCAAAACTGCTCTTTCAAAAGAAGTGTTCAACTCTGTGAGTTGGATTCATACTTCACAAAGCAGTTTCACAGAACGCTTCTGTTTAGTTTTTATGGGAAGATATTCCCGTTTCCAACGAAGGCCTGAAAGGGCTCCAAATAACCACTTGCAGATTCTGCAGAAACACAGTTTCAAAACTGCTCTATCAAAAGGAAGGCTTATCTCTCCGAGCTGAATGCACACATCATAAAGAGGTTTCTGAGAATGCTTCTCCCTGGTTTATAAGTGAAGATATTTCCTTTTCCACTATAGGCCTCAAAGCGCTCCAAATGAACACTTGCAGATTCTACAAAAAGAGTGTTTCAAAACAGCTCTTTCAAAGGAAGTGTTCAACTCTGTGAGTTGGATTCATACTACACAAAGCAGTTTCACAGAACGCTTCTCTTTAGTTTTTATGGGAAGATATTCCCGTTTCCAACGAAGGCCTGAAAGGACTCCAAATATCCACTTGCAGATTCTGCAAAAATAGAGTTTCAAAACTGCTCTGTTAAAAGGAAGGCTTATCTCTCTGAGTTGAATGCAGACATCATAAAGAGGTTTCTGAGAATGCTTCTGCCTGGTTTATATGTGAAGATATTTCCTTTTCCACCATAGGCCTCAAAGCGCTCCAAATGAACACTTGCAGATTCTACAAAAGGAGTGTTTCATAACTGCTCTAGCAAAGGAAAGGTTCAACTCTGTGAGTTGAACACACACATCACAAAGCAGTTTCTGAGAATGCTTCTGTCCAGTTTTTATTGGAAGATATTCCCGCTTCTAACAAAGGCCTGAAAGAGCTCCAAATATCCACTTGCAGATGCTGCAAAAAGACTCTTTCCAAACTGCTCCATGAAAAGGAAGGTTCAACTCTGTGAGATGAATGCACACATCATAAAGAAGTTTCAAAGAATGCTTCTGTCTAGGTTTTATGTGAAGATATTTCCTTTTCCACCATAGGCCTCAAAGCGCTCCAAATGAACACTTGCAGATTCTACAAAAAGAGTGTTTCAAAACTGCTCTTTCAAAAGAAGTGTTCAACTCTGTGAGTTGGATTCATACTTCACAAAGCAGTTTCACAGAACGCTTCTGTTTAGTATTTATGGGAAGATATTCCTGTTTCCAACGAAGGCCTGAAAGGACTCCAAATATCCACTTGCAGATTCTGCAAAAACACAGTTTCAAAACTGCTCTATCAAAAGGAAGGCTTATCTCTCCGAGTTGAATGCACACATCATAAAGAGGTTTCTGAGAATGCTTCTGCCTGGTTTATAAGTGAAGATATTTCCTTTTCCACCATAGGCCTCAAAGCGCTCCAAATGAACACTTGCAGATTCTACAAAAAGAGTGTTTCAAAACAGCTCTTTCAAAGGAAGTGTTCAACTCTGTGAGTTGGATTCATACTACACAAAGCAGTTTCACAGAACGCTTCTGTTTAGTTTTTATGGGAAGATATTCCCGTTTCCAACGAAGGCCTGAAAGGGCTCCAAATATCCACTTGCAAATTCTGCAAAAATAGAGTTTCAAAACGGCTCTGTCAAAAGGAAGGCTTATCTCTCTGAGTTGAATGCAGACATCATAAAGAGGTTTCTGAGAATGCTTCTGCCTGGTTTATAAGTGAAGATATTTCCTTTTCCACCATAGGCCTCAAGGCGCTCCAAATGAACACTTGCAGATTCTACAAAAAGAGTGTTTCATAACTGCTCTAGCAAAGGAAAGGTTCAACTCTGTGAGTTGAACACACACATCACAAAGCAGTTTCTGAGAATGCTTCTGTCCAGTTTTTATTGGAAGATATTCCCGCTTCTAACAAAGGCCTGAAAGAGCTCCAAATATCCACTTGTAGATGCTGCAAAAAGACACTTTCCAAACTGCTCCATGAAAAGGAATGTTCAACTCTGTGAGTTGAATGCACACATGATAAAGAAGTTTCAAAGAATGCTTCTGTCTAGGTTTTATGTGAAGATATTTCCTTTTCCACCATAGGCCTCAAAGCGCTCCAAATGAACACTTGCAGATTCTACAAAAAGAGTGTTTCAAAACTGCTCTTTCAAAAGAAGTGTTCAACTCTGTGAGTTGGATTCATACTTCACAAAGCAGTTTCACAGAACGCTTCTGTTTAGTTTTTATGGGAAGATATTCCCGTTTCCAACGAAGGCCTGAAAGGGCTCCAAATAACCACTTGCAGATTCTGCAGAAACACAGTTTCAAAACTGCTCTATCAAAAGGAAGGCTTATCTCTCCGAGCTGAATGCACACATCATAAAGAGGTTTCTGAGAATGCTTCTCCCTGGTTTATAAGTGAAGATATTTCCTTTTCCACTATAGGCCTCAAAGCGCTCCAAATGAACACTTGCAGATTCTACAAAAAGAGTGTTTCAAAACAGCTCTTTCAAAGGAAGTGTTCAACTCTGTGAGTTGGATTCATACTACACAAAGCAGTTTCACAGAACGCTTCTGTTTAGTTTTTATGGGAAGATATTCCCGTTTCCAACGAAGGCCTGAAAGGGCTCCAAATATCCACTTGCAAATTCTGCAAAAATAGAGTTTCAAAACTGCTCTGTCAAAAGGAAGGCTTATCTCTCTGAGTTGAATGCAGACATCATAAAGAGGTTTCTGAGAATGCTTCTGCCTGGTTTATATGTGAAGATATTTCCTTTTCCACCATAGGCCTCAAAGCGCTCCAAATGAACACTTGCAGATTCTACAAAAGGAGTGTTTCATAACTGCTCTAGCAAAGGAAACGTTCAACTCTGTGAGTTGAACACACACATCACAAAGCAGTTTCTGAGAATGCTTCTGTCCAGTTTTTATTGGAAGATATTCCCGCTTCTAACAAAGGCCTGAAAGAGCTCCAAATATCCACTTGCAGATGCTGCAAAAAGACTCTTTCCAAACTGCTCCATGAAAAGGAAGGTTCAACTCTGTGAGATGAATGCACACATCATAAAGAAGTTTCAAAGAATGCTTCTGTCTAGGTTTTATGTGAAGATATTTCCTTTTCCACCATAGGCCTCAAAGCGCTCCAAATAAACACTTGCAGATTCTACAAAAAGAGTGTTTCAAAACTGCTCTTTCAAAAGAAGTGTTCAACTCTGTGAGTTGGATTCATACTTCACAAAGCAGTTTCACAGAACGCTTCTGTTTAGTATTTATGGGAAGATATTCCCGTTTCCAACGAAGGCCTGAAAGGACTCCAAATATCCACTTGCAGATTCTGCAAAAACACAGTTTCAAAACTGCTCTATCAAAAGGAAGGCTTATCTCTCCGAGTTGAATGCACACATCATAAAGAGGTTTCTGAGAATGCTTCTGCCTGGTTTATAAGTGAAGATATTTCCTTTTCCACCATAGGCCTCAAAGCGCTCCAAATGAACACTTGCAGATTCTACAAAAAGAGTGTTTCAAAACAGCTCTTTCAAAGGAAGTGTTCAACTCTGTGAGTTGGATTCATACTACACAAAGCAGTTTCACAGAACGCTTCTGTTTAGTTTTTATGGGAAGATATTCCCGTTTCCAACGAAGGCCTGAAAGGGCTCCAAATATCCACTTGCAAATTCTGCAAAAATAGAGTTTCAAAACGGCTCTGTCAAAAGGAAGGCTTATCTCTCTGAGTTGAATGCAGACATCATAAAGAGGTTTCTGAGAATGCTTCTGCCTGGTTTATAAGTGAAGATATTTCCTTTTCCACCATAGGCCTCAAGGCGCTCCAAATGAACACTTGCAGATTCTACAAAAAGAGTGTTTCATAACTGCTCTAGCAAAGGAAAGGTTCAACTCTGTGAGTTGAACACACACATCACAAAGCAGTTTCTGAGAATGCTTCTGTCCAGTTTTTATTGGAAGATATTCCCGCTTCTAACAAAGGCCTGAAAGAGCTCCAAATATCCACTTGTAGATGCTGCAAAAAGACACTTTCCAAACTGCTCCATGAAAAGGAAGGTTCAACTCTGTGAGTTGAATGCACACATCATAAAGAAGTTTCAAAGAATGCTTCTGTCTAGGTTTTATGTGAAGATATTTCCTTTTCCACCATAGGCCTCAAAGCGCTCCAAATGAACACTTGCAGATTCTACAAAAAGAGTGTTTCAAAACTGCTCTTTCAAAAGAAGTGTTCAACTCTGTGAGTTGGATTCATACTTCACAAAGCAGTTTCACAGAACTCTTCTGTTTAGTTTTTATGGGAAGATATTCCCGTTTCCAACGAAGGCCTGAAAGGGCTCCAAATAACCACTTGCAGATTCTGCAGAAACACAGTTTCAAAACTGCTCTATCAAAAGGAAGGCTTATCTCTCCGAGCTGAATGCACCCATCATAAAGAGGTTTCTGAGAATGCTTCTCCCTGGTTTATAAGTGAAGATATTTCCTTTTCCACTATAGGCCTCAAAGCGCTCCAAATGAACACTTGCAGATTCTACAAAAAGAGTGTTTCAAAACAGCTCTTTCAAAGGAAGTGTTCAACTCTGTGAGTTGGATTCATACTACACAAAGCAGTTTCACAGAACGCTTCTGTTTAGTTTTTATGGGAAGATATTCCCGTTTCCAACGAAGGCCTGAAAGGGCTCCAAATATCCACTTGCAAATTCTGCAAAAATAGAGTTTCAAAACTGCTCTGTCAAAAGGAAGGCTTATCTCTCTGAGTTGAATGCAGACATCATAAAGAGGTTTCTGAGAATGCTTCTGCCTGGTTTATATGTGAAGATATTTCCTTTTCCACCATAGGCCTCAAAGCGCTCCAAATGAACACTTGCAGATTCTACAAAAAGAGTGTTTCAAAACTGCTCTTTCAAAAGAAGTGTTCAACTCTGTGAGTTGGATTCATACTTCACAAAGCAGTTTCACAGAACGCTTCTGTTTAGTTTTTATGGGAAGATATTCCCGTTTCCAACGAAGGCCTGAAAGGGCTCCAAATAACCACTTGCAGATTCTGCAGAAACACAGTTTCAAAACTGCTCTATCAAAAGGAAGGCTTATCTCTCTGAGCTGAATGCACACATCATAAAGAGGTTTCTGAGAATGCTTCTCCGTGGTTTATAAGTGAAGATATTTCCTTTTCCACTATAGGCCTCAAAGCGCTCCAAATGAACACTTGCAGATTCTACAAAAAGAGTGTTTCAAAACAGCTCTTTCAAAGGAAGTGTTCAACTCTGTGAGTTGGATTCATACTACACAGAGCAGTTTCACAGAACGCTTCTCTTTAGTTTTTATGGGAAGATATTCCCGTTTCCAACGAAGGCCTGAAAGGGCTCCAAATATCCACTTGCAGATTCTGCAAAAATAGAGTTTCAAAACTGCTCTGTTAAAAGGAAGGCTTATCTCTCTGAGTTGAATGCAGACATCATAAAGAGGTTTCTGAGAATGCTTCTGCCTGGTTTATATGTGAAGATATTTCCTTTTCCACCATAGGCCTCAAAGCGCTCCAAATGAACACTTGCAGATTCTACAAAAGGAGTGTTTCATAACTGCTCTAGCAAAGGAAAGGTTCAACTCTGTGAGTTGAACACACACATCACAAAGCAGTTTCTGAGAATGCTTCTGTCCAGTTTTTATTGGAAGATATTCCCGCTTCTAACAAAGGCCTGAAAGAGCTCCAAATATCCACTTGCAGATGCTGCAAAAAGACTCTTTCCAAACTGCTCCATGAAAAGGAAGGTTCAACTCTGTGAGTTGAATGCACACATCATAAAGAAGTTTCAAAGAATGCTTCTGTCTAGGTTTTATGTGAAGATATTTCCTTTTCCACCATAGGCCTCAAAGCGCTCCAAATGAACACTTGCAGATTCTACAAAAAGAGTGTTTCAAAACTGCTCTTTCAATAGAAGTGTTCAACTCTGTGAGTTGGATTCATACTTCACAAAGCAGTTTCACAGAACGCTTCTGTTTAGTATTTATGGGAAGATATTCCCGTTTCCAACGAAGGCCTGAAAGGACTCCAAATATCCACTTGCAGATTCTGCAAAAACACAGTTTCAAAACTGCTCTATCAAAAGGAAGGCTTATCTCTCCGAGTTGAATGCACACATCATAAAGAGGTTTCTGAGAATGCTTCTCCCTGGTTTATAAGTGAAGATATTTACTTTTCCACTATAGGCCTCAAAGCGCTCCAAATGAACACTTGCAGATTCTACAAAAAGAGTGTTTCAAAACAGCTCTTTCAAAGGAAGTGTTCAACTCTGTGAGTTGGATTCATACTACACAAAGCAGTTTCACAGAACGCTTCTCTTTAGTTTTTATGGGAAGATATTCCCGTTTCCAACGAAGGCCTGAAAGGGCTCCAAATATCCACTTGCAGATTCTGCAAAAATAGAGTTTCAAAACTGCTCTGTTAAAAGGAAGGCTTATCTCTCTGAGTTGAATGCAGACATCATAAAGAGGTTTCTGAGAATGCTTCTGCCTGGTTTATATGTGAAGATATTTCCTTTTCCACCATAGGCCTCAATGCGCTCCAAATGAACACTTGCAGATTCTACAAAAGGAGTGTTTCATAACTGCTCTAGCAAAGGAAAGGTTCAACTCTGTGAGTTGAACACACACATCACAAAGCAGTTTCTGAGAATGCTTCTGTCCAGTTTTTATTGGAAGATATTCCCGCTTCTAACAAAGGCCTGAAAGAGCTCCAAATATCCACTTGCAGATGCTGCAAAAAGACTCTTTCCAAACTGCTCCATGAAAAGGAAGGTTCAACTCTGTGAGTTGAATGCACACATCATAAAGAAGTTTCAAAGAATGCTTCTGTCTAGGTTTTATGTGAAGATATTTCCTTTTCCACCATAGGCCTCAAAGCGCTCCAAATGAACACTTGCAGATTCTACAAAAAGAGTGTTTCAAAACTGCTCTTTCAAAAGAAGTGTTCAACTCTGTGAGTTGGATTCATACTTCACAAAGCAGTTTCACAGAACGCTTCTGTTTAGTTTTTATGGGAAGATATTCCCGTTTCCAACGAAGGCCTGAAAGGGCTCCAAATAACCACTTGCAGATTCTGCAGAAACACAGTTTCAAAACTGGTCTATCAAAAGGAAAGCTTATCTCTCTGAGCTGAATGCACACATCATAAAGAGGTTTCTGAGAATGCTTCTCCCTGGTTTATAAGTGAAGATATTTCCTTTTCCACCATAGGCCTCAAAGCGCTCCAAATGAACACTTGCAGATTCTACAAAAATAGTGTTTCAAAACAGCTCTTTCAAAGGAAGTGTTCAACTCTGTGAGTTGGATTCATACTACACAGAGCAGTTTCACAGAACGCTTCTCTTTAGTTTTTATGGGAAGATATTCCCGTTTCCAACGAAGGCCTGAAAGGGCTCCAAATATCCACTTGCAGATTCTGCAAAAATAGAGTTTCAAAACTGCTCTGTTAAAAGGAAGGCTTATCTCTCTGAGTTGAATGCAGACATCATAAAGAGGTTTCTGAGAATGCTTCTGCCTGGTTTATATGTGAAGATATTTCCTTTTCCACCATAGGCCTCAAAGCGCTCCAAATGAACACTTGCAGATTCTACAAAAGGAGTGTTTCATAACTGCTCTAGCAAAGGAAAGGTTCAACTCTGTGAGTTGAACACACACATCACAAAGCAGTTTCTGAGAATGCTTCTGTCCAGTTTTTATTGGAAGATATTCCCGCTTCTAACAAAGGCCTGAAAGAGCTCCAAATATCCACTTGCAGATGCTGCAAAAAGACTCTTTCCAAACTGCTCCATGAAAAGGAAGGTTCAACTCTGTGAGTTGAATGCACACATCATAAAGAAGTTTCAAAGAATGCTTCTGTCTAGGTTTTATGTGAAGATATTTCCTTTTCCACCATAGGCCTCAAAGCGCTCCAAATGAACACTTGCAGATTCTACAAAAAGAGTGTTTCAAAACTGCTCTTTCAATAGAAGTGTTCAACTCTGTGAGTTGGATTCATACTTCACAAAGCAGTTTCACAGAACGCTTCTGTTTAGTATTTATGGGAAGATATTCCCGTTTCCAACGAAGGCCTGAAAGGACTCCAAATATCCACTTGCAGATTCTGCAAAAACACAGTTTCAAAACTGCTCTATCAAAAGGAAGGCTTATCTCTCCGAGTTGAATGCACACATCATAAAGAGGTTTCTGAGAATGCTTCTCCCTGGTTTATAAGTGAAGATATTTACTTTTCCACTATAGGCCTCAAAGCGCTCCAAATGAACACTTGCAGATTCTACAAAAAGAGTGTTTCAAAACAGCTCTTTCAAAGGAAGTGTTCAACTCTGTGAGTTGGATTCATACTACACAAAGCAGTTTCACAGAACGCTTCTCTTTAGTTTTTATGGGAAGATATTCCCGTTTCCAACGAAGGCCTGAAAGGGCTCCAAATATCCACTTGCAGATTCTGCAAAAATAGAGTTTCAAAACTGCTCTGTTAAAAGGAAGGCTTATCTCTCTGAGTTGAATGCAGACATCATAAAGAGGTTTCTGAGAATGCTTCTGCCTGGTTTATATGTGAAGATATTTCCTTTTCCACCATAGGCCTCAATGCGCTCCAAATGAACACTTGCAGATTCTACAAAAGGAGTGTTTCATAACTGCTCTAGCAAAGGAAAGGTTCAACTCTGTGAGTTGAACACACACATCACAAAGCAGTTTCTGAGAATGCTTCTGTCCAGTTTTTATTGGAAGATATTCCCGCTTCTAACAAAGGCCTGAAAGAGCTCCAAATATCCACTTGCAGATGCTGCAAAAAGACTCTTTCCAAACTGCTCCATGAAAAGGAAGGTTCAACTCTGTGAGTTGAATGCACACATCATAAAGAAGTTTCAAAGAATGCTTCTGTCTAGGTTTTATGTGAAGATATTTCCTTTTCCACCATAGGCCTCAAAGCGCTCCAAATGAACACTTGCAGATTCTACAAAAAGAGTGTTTCAAAACTGCTCTTTCAAAAGAAGTGTTCAACTCTGTGAGTTGGATTCATACTTCACAAAGCAGTTTCACAGAACGCTTCTGTTTAGTTTTTATGGGAAGATATTCCCGTTTCCAACGAAGGCCTGAAAGGGCTCCAAATAACCACTTGCAGATTCTGCAGAAACACAGTTTCAAAACTGGTCTATCAAAAGGAAAGCTTATCTCTCTGAGCTGAATGCACACATCATAAAGAGGTTTCTGAGAATGCTTCTCCCTGGTTTATAAGTGAAGATATTTCCTTTTCCACCATAGGCCTCAAAGCGCTCCAAATGAACACTTGCAGATTCTACAAAAATAGTGTTTCAAAACAGCTCTTTCAAAGGAAGTGTTCAACTCTGTGAGTTGGATTCATACTACACAAAGCAGTTTCACAGAACGCTTCTCTTTAGTTTTTATGGGAAGATATTCCCGTTTCCAACGAAGGCCTGAAAGGGCTCCAAATATCCACTTGCAGATTCTGCAAAAATAGAGTTTCAAAACTGCTCTGTTAAAAGGAAGGCTTATCTCTCTGAGTTGAATGCAGACATCATAAAGAGGTTTCTGAGAATGCTTCTGCCTGGTTTATATGTGAAGATATTTCCTTTTCCACCATAGGCCTCAAAGCGCTCCAAATGAACACTTGCAGATTCTACAAAAGGAGTGTTTCATAACTGCTCTAGCAAAGGAAAGGTTCAACTCTGTGAGTTGAACACACACATCACAAAGCAGTTTCTGAGAATGCTTCTGTCCAGTTTTTATTGGAAGATATTCCTGCTTCTAACAAAGGCCTGAAAGAGCTCCAAATATCCACTTGCAGATGCTGCAAAAAGACTCTTTCCAAACTCCTCCATGAAAAGGAAGGTTCAACTCTGTGAGTTGAATGCACACATCATAAAGAAGTTTCAAAGAATGCTTCTGTCTAGGTTTTATGTGAAGATATTTCCTTTTCCACCATAGGCCTCAAAGCGCTCCAAATGAACACTTGCAGATTCTACAAAAAGAGTGTTTCAAAACTGCTCTTTCAAAAGAAGTGTTCAACTCTGTGAGTTGGATTCATACTTCACAAAGCAGTTTCACAGAACGCTTCTGTTTAGTTTTTATGGGAAGATATTCCCGTTTCCAACGAAGGCCTGAAAGGGCTCCAAATAACCACTTGCAGATTCTGCAGAAACACAGTTTCAAAACTGCTCTATCAAAAGGAAGGCTTATCTCTCCGAGCTGAATGCACACATCATAAAGAGGTTTCTGAGAATGCTTCTCCCTGGTTTATAAGTGAAGATATTTCCTTTTCCACTATAGGCCTCAAAGCGCTCCAAATGAACACTTGCAGATTCTACAAAAAGAGTGTTTCAAAACAGCTCTTTCAAAGGAAGTGTTCAACTCTGTGAGTTGGATTCATACTACACAAAGCAGTTTCACAGAACGCTTCTGTTTAGTTTTTATGGGAAGATATTCCCGTTTCCAACGAAGGCCTGAAAGGGCTCCAAATATCCACTTGCAAATTCTGCAAAAATAGAGTTTCAAAACTGCTCTGTCAAAAGGAAGGCTTATCTCTCTGAGTTGAATGCAGACATCATAAAGAGGTTTCTGAGAATGCTTCTGCCTGGTTTATATGTGAAGATATTTCCTTTTCCACCATAGGCCTCAAAGCGCTCCAAATGAACACTTGCAGATTCTACAAAAAGAGTGTTTCATAACTGCTCTAGCAAAGGAAAGGTTCAACTCTGTGAGTTGAACACACACATCACAAAGCAGTTTCTGAGAATGCTTCTGTCCAGTTTTTATTGGAAGATATTCCCGCTTCTAACAAAGGCCTGAAAGAGCTCCAAATATCCACTTGTAGATGCTGCAAAAAGACTCTTTCCAAACTGCTCCATGAAAAGGAAGGTTCAACTCTGTGAGTTGAATGCACACATCATAAAGAAGTTTCAAAGAATGCTTCTGTCTAGGTTTTATGTGAAGATATTTCCTTTTCCACCATAGGCCTCAAAGCGCTCCAAATGAACACTTGCAGATTCTACAAAAAGAGTGTTTCAAAACTGCTCTTTCAAAAGAAGTGTTCAACTCTGTGAGTTGGATTCATACTTCACAAAGCAGTTTCACAGAACGCTTCTGTTTAGTTTTTATGGGAAGATATTCCCGTTTCCAACGAAGGCCTGAAAGGGCTCCAAATAACCACTTGCAGATTCTGCAGAAACACAGTTTCAAAACTGCTCTATCAAAAGGAGGGCTTATCTCTCCGAGCTGAATGCACACATCATAAAGAGGTTTCTGAGAATGCTTCTCCCTGGTTTATAAGTGAAGATATTTCCTTTTCCACTATAGGCCTCAAAGCGCTCCAAATGAACACTTGCAGATTCTACAAAAAGAGTGTTTCAAAACAGCTCTTTCAAAGGAAGTGTTCAACTCTGTGAGTTGGATTCATACTACACAGAGCAGTTTCACAGAACGCTTCTCTTTAGTTTTTATGGGAAGACATTCCCGTTTCCAACGAAGGCCTGAAAGGGCTCCAAATATCCACTTGCAGATTCTGCAAAAATAGAGTTTCAAAACTGCTCTGTTAAAAGGAAGGCTTATCTCTCTGAGTTGAATGCAGACATCATAAAGAGGTTTCTGAGAATGCTTCTGCCTGGTTTATATGTGAAGATATTTCCTTTTCCACCATAGGCCTCAAAGCGCTCCAAATGAACACTTGCAGATTCTACAAAAGGAGTGTTTCATAACTGCTCTAGCAAAGGAAAGGTTCAACTCTGTGAGTTGAACACACACATCACAAAGCAGTTTCTGAGAATGCTTCTGTCCAGTTTTTATTGGAAGATATTCCCGCTTCTAACAAAGGCCTGAAAGAGCTCCAAATATCCACTTGCAGATGCTGCAAAAAGACTCTTTCCAAACTGCTCCATGAAAAGGAAGGTTCAACTCTGTGAGTTGAATGCACACATCATAAAGAAGTTTCAAAGAATGCTTCTGTCTAGGTTTTATGTGAAGATATTTCCTTTTCCACCATAGGCCTCAAAGCGCTCCAAATGAACACTTGCAGATTCTACAAAAGGAGTGTTTCAAAACTGCTCTTTCAAAAGAAGTGTTCAACTCTGTGAGTTGGATTCATACTTCACAAAGCAGTTTCACAGAACGCTTCT
This sequence comes from Pongo pygmaeus, assembly GCF_028885625.2. NCBI lineage: Eukaryota > Metazoa > Chordata > Mammalia > Primates > Hominidae > Pongo > Pongo pygmaeus. The sequence continues at coordinate 27,351,307 of NC_085930.1, forward strand.
GTTTAGTATTTATGGGAAGATATTCCCGTTTCCAACGAAGGCCTGAAAGGACTCCAAATATCCACTTGCAGATTCTGCAAAAAACACAGTTTCAAAACTGCTCTATCAAAAGGAAGGCTTATCTCTCCGAGTTGAATGCACACATCATAAAGAGGTTTCTGAGAATGCTTCTGCCTGGTTTATAAGTGAAGATATTTCCTTTTCCACCATAGGCCTCAAAGCGCTCCAAATGAACACTTGCAGATTCTACAAAAAGAGTGTTTCAAAACAGCTCTTTCAAAGGAAGTGTTCAACTCTGTGAGTTGGATTCATACTACACAAAGCAGTTTCACAGAACGCTTCTGTTTAGTTTTTATGTGAAGATATTCCCGTTTCCAACGAAGGCCTGAAAGGGCTCCAAATATCCACTTGCAAATTCTGCAAAAATAGAGTTTCAAAACTGCTCTGTCAAAAGGAAGGCTTATCTCTCTGAGTTGAATGCAGACATCATAAAGAGGTTTCTGAGAATGCTTCTGCCTGGTTTATAAGTGAAGATACTTCCTTTTCCACCATAGGCCTCGAAGCGCTCCAAATGAACACTTGCAGATTCTACAAAAAGAGTGTTTCAAAACAGCTCTTTCAAAGGAAGTGTTCAACTCTGTGAGTTGGATTCATACTACACAAAGCAGTTTCACAGAACGCTTCTGTTTAGTTTTTATGGGAAGATATTCCCGTTTCCAACGAAGGCCTGAAAGGGCTCCAAATATCCACTTGCAAATTCTGCAAAAATAGAGTTTCAAAACTGCTCTGTCAAAAGGAAGGCTTATCTCTCTGAGTTGAATGCAGACATCATAAAGAGGTTTCTGAGAATGCTTCTGCCTGGTTTATATGTGAAGATATTTCCTTTTCCACCATAGGCCTCAAAGCGCTCCAAATGAACACTTGCAGATTCTACAAAAGGAGTGTTTCATAACTGCTCTAGCAAAGGAAAGGTTCAACTCTGTGAGTTGAACACACACATCACAAAGCAGTTTCTGAGAATGCTTCTGTCCAGTTTTTATTGGAAGATATTCCTGCTTCTAACAAAGGCCTGAAAGAGCTCCAAATATCCACTTGCAGATGCTGCAAAAAGACTCTTTCCAAACTCCTCCATGAAAAGGAAGGTTCAACTCTGTGAGTTGAATGCACACATCATAAAGAAGTTTCAAAGAATGCTTCTGTCTAGGTTTTATGTGAAGATATTTCCTTTTCCACCATAGGCCTCAAAGCGCTCCAAATGAACACTTGCAGATTCTACAAAAAGAGTGTTTCAAAACTGCTCTTTCAAAAGAAGTGTTCAACTCTGTGAGTTGGATTCATACTTCACAAAGCAGTTTCACAGAACGCTTCTGTTTAGTTTTTATGGGAAGATATTCCCGTTTCCAACGAAGGCCTGAAAGGGCTCCAAATAACCACTTGCAGATTCTGCAGAAACACAGTTTCAAAACTGCTCTATCAAAAGGAAGGCTTATCTCTCCGAGCTGAATGCACACATCATAAAGAGGTTTCTGAGAATGCTTCTCCCTGGTTTATAAGTGAAGATATTTCCTTTTCCACTATAGGCCTCAAAGCGCTCCAAATGAACACTTGCAGATTCTACAAAAAGAGTGTTTCAAAACAGCTCTTTCAAAGGAAGTGTTCAACTCTGTGAGTTGGATTCATACTACACAAAGCAGTTTCACAGAACGCTTCTGTTTAGTTTTTATGGGAAGATATTCCCGTTTCCAACGAAGGCCTGAAAGGGCTCCAAATATCCACTTGCAAATTCTGCAAAAATAGAGTTTCAAAACTGCTCTGTCAAAAGGAAGGCTTATCTCTCTGAGTTGAATGCAGACATCATAAAGAGGTTTCTGAGAATGCTTCTGCCTGGTTTATATGTGAAGATATTTCCTTTTCCACCATAGGCCTCAAAGCGCTCCAAATGAACACTTGCAGATTCTACAAAAAGAGTGTTTCATAACTGCTCTAGCAAAGGAAAGGTTCAACTCTGTGAGTTGAACACACACATCACAAAGCAGTTTCTGAGAATGCTTCTGTCCAGTTTTTATTGGAAGATATTCCCGCTTCTAACAAAGGCCTGAAAGAGCTCCAAATATCCACTTGTAGATGCTGCAAAAGACTCTTTCCAAACTCCTCCATGAAAAGGAAGGTTCAACTCTGTGAGTTGAATGCACACATCATAAAGAAGTTTCAAAGAATGCTTCTGTCTAGGTTTTATGTGAAGATATTTCCTTTTCCACCATAGGCCTCAAAGCGCTCCAAATGAACACTTGCAGATTCTACAAAAAGAGTGTTTCAAAACTGCTCTTTCAAAAGAAGTGTTCAACTCTGTGAGTTGGATTCATACTTCACAAAGCAGTTTCACAGAACGCTTCTGTTTAGTTTTTATGGGAAGATATTCCCGTTTCCAACGAAGGCCTGAAAGGGCTCCAAATAACCACTTGCAGATTCTGCAGAAACACAGTTTCAAAACTGCTCTATCATAAGGAGGGCTTATCTCTCCGAGCTGAATGCACACATCATAAAGAGGTTTCTGAGAATGCTTCTCCCTGGTTTATAAGTGAAGATATTTCCTTTTCCACTATAGGCCTCAAAGCGCTCCAAATGAACACTTGCAGATTCTACAAAAAGAGTGTTTCAAAACAGCTCTTTCAAAGGAAGTGTTCAACTCTGTGAGTTGGATTCATACTACACAAAGCAGTTTCACAGAACGCTTCTCTTTAGTTTTTATGGGAAGATATTCCCGTTTCCAACGAAGGCCTGAAAGGGCTCCAAATATCCACTTGCAGATTCTGCAAAAATAGAGTTTCAAAACTGCTCTGTTAAAAGGAAGGCTTATCTCTCTGAGTTGAATGCAGACATCATAAAGAGGTTTCTGAGAATGCTTCTGCCTGGTTTATATGTGAAGATATTTCCTTTTCCACCATAGGCCTCAAAGCGCTCCAAATGAACACTTGCAGATTCTACAAAAGGAGTGTTTCATAACTGCTCTAGCAAAGGAAAGGTTCAACTCTGTGAGTTGAACACACACATCACAAAGCAGTTTCTGAGAATGCTTCTGTCCAGTTTTTATTGGAAGATATTCCTGCTTCTAACAAAGGCCTGAAAGAGCTCCAAATATCCACTTGCAGATGCTGCAAAAAGACTCTTTCCAAACTGCTCCATGAAAAGGAAGGTTCAACTCTGTGAGTTGAATGCACACATCATAAAGAAGTTTCAAAGAATGCTTCTGTCTAGGTTTTATGTGAAGATATTTCCTTTTCCACCATAGGCCTCAAAGCGCTCCAAATGAACACTTGCAGATTCTACAAAAAGAGTGTTTCAAAACTGCTCTTTCAAAAGAAGTGTTCAACTCTGTGAGTTGGATTCATACTTCACAAAGCAGTTTCACAGAACGCTTCTGTTTAGTTTTTATGGGAAGATATTCCCGTTTCCAACGAAGGCCTGAAAGGGCTCCAAATAACCACTTGCAGATTCTGCAGAAACACAGTTTCAAAACTGGTCTATCAAAAAGAAGGCTTATCTCTCTGAGCTGAATGCACACATCATAAAGAGGTTTCTGAGAATGCTTCTCCCTGGTTTATAAGTGAAGATATTTCCTTTTCCACTATAGGCCTCAAAGCGCTCCAAATGAACACTTGCAGATTCTACAAAAAGAGTGTTTCAAAACAGCTCTTTCAAAGGAAGTGTTCAACTCTGTGAGTTGGATTCGTACTACACAAAGCAGTTTCACAGAACGCTTCTCTTTAGTTTTTATGGGAAGATATTCCCGTTTCCAACGAAGGCCTGAAAGGGCTCCAAATATCCACTTGCAGATTCTGCAAAAATAGAGTTTCAAAACTGCTCTGTTAAAAGGAAGGCTTATCTCTCTGAGTTGAATGCAGACATCATAAAGAGGTTTCTGAGAATGCTTCTGCCTGGTTTATATGTGAAGATATTTCCTTTTCCACCATAGGCCTCAAAGCGCTCCAAATGAACACTTGCAGATTCTACAAAAGGAGTGTTTCATAACTGCTCTAGCAAAGGAAAGGTTCAACTCTGTGAGTTGAACACACACATCACAAAGCAGTTTCTGAGAATGCTTCTGTCCAGTTTTTATTGGAAGATATTCCTGCTTCTAACAAAGGCCTGAAAGAGCTCCAAATATCCACTTGCAGATGCTGCAAAAAGACTCTTTCCAAACTCCTCCATGAAAAGGAAGGTTCAACTCTGTGAGTTGAATGCACACATCATAAAGAAGTTTCAAAGAATGCTTCTGTCTAGGTTTTATGTGAAGATATTTCCTTTTCCACCATAGGCCTCAAAGCGCTCCAAATGAACACTTGCAGATTCTACAAAAAGAGTGTTTCAAAACTGCTCTTTCAAAAGAAGTGTTCAACTCTGTGAGTTGGATTCATACTTCACAAAGCAGTTTCACAGAACGCTTCTGTTTAGTTTTTATGGGAAGATATTCCCGTTTCCAACGAAGGCCTGAAAGGGCTCCAAATAACCACTTGCAGATTCTGCAGAAACACAGTTTCAAAACTGCTCTATCAAAAGGAAGGCTTATCTCTCCGAGCTGAATGCACACATCATAAAGAGGTTTCTGAGAATGCTTCTCCCTGGTTTATAAGTGAAGATATTTCCTTTTCCACTATAGGCCTCAAAGCGCTCCAAATGAACACTTGCAGATTCTACAAAAAGAGTGTTTCAAAACAGCTCTTTCAAAGGAAGTGTTCAACTCTGTGAGTTGGATTCATACTACACAAAGCAGTTTCACAGAACGCTTCTGTTTAGTTTTTATGGGAAGATATTCCCGTTTCCAACGAAGGCCTGAAAGGGCTCCAAATATCCACTTGCAAATTCTGCAAAAATAGAGTTTCAAAACTGCTCTGTCAAAAGGAAGGCTTATCTCTCTGAGTTGAATGCAGACATCATAAAGAGGTTTCTGAGAATGCTTCTGCCTGGTTTATATGTGAAGATATTTCCTTTTCCACCATAGGCCTCAAAGCGCTCCAAATGAACACTTGCAGATTCTACAAAAAGAGTGTTTCATAACTGCTCTAGCAAAGGAAAGGTTCAACTCTGTGAGTTGAACACACACATCACAAAGCAGTTTCTGAGAATGCTTCTGTCCAGTTTTTATTGGAAGATATTCCCGCTTCTAACAAAGGCCTGAAAGAGCTCCAAATATCCACTTGTAGATGCTGCAAAAGACTCTTTCCAAACTGCTCCATGAAAAGGAAGGTTCAACTCTGTGAGTTGAATGCACACATCATAAAGAAGTTTCAAAGAATGCTTCTGTCTAGGTTTTATGTGAAGATATTTCCTTTTCCACCATAGGCCTCAAAGCGCTCCAAATGAACACTTGCAGATTCTACAAAAAGAGTGTTTCAAAACTGCTCTTTCAAAAGAAGCGTTCAACTCTGTGAGTTGGATTCATACTTCACAAAGCAGTTTCACAGAACGCTTCTGTTTAGTTTTTATGGGAAGATATTCCCGTTTCCAACGAAGGCCTGAAAGGGCTCCAAATAACCACTTGCAGATTCTGCAGAAACACAGTTTCAAAACTGCTCTATCATAAGGAGGGCTTATCTCTCCGAGCTGAATGCACACATCATAAAGAGGTTTCTGAGAATGCTTCTCCCTGGTTTATAAGTGAAGATATTTCCTTTTCCACTATAGGCCTCAAAGCGCTCCAAATGAACACTTGCAGATTCTACAAAAAGAGTGTTTCAAAACAGCTCTTTCAAAGGAAGTGTTCAACTCTGTGAGTTGGATTCATACTACACAAAGCAGTTTCACAGAACGCTTCTCTTTAGTTTTTATGGGAAGATATTCCCGTTTCCAACGAAGGCCTGAAAGGGCTCCAAATATCCACTTGCAGATTCTGCAAAAATAGAGTTTCAAAACTGCTCTGTTAAAAGGAAGGCTTATCTCTCTGAGTTGAATGCAGACATCATAAAGAGGTTTCTGAGAATGCTTCTGCCTGGTTTATATGTGAAGATATTTCCTTTTCCACCATAGGCCTCAAAGCGCTCCAAATGAACACTTGCAGATTCTACAAAAGGAGTGTTTCATAACTGCTCTAGCAAAGGAAAGGTTCAACTCTGTGAGTTGAACACACACATCACAAAGCAGTTTCTGAGAATGCTTCTGTCCAGTTTTTATTGGAAGATATTCCTGCTTCTAACAAAGGCCTGAAAGAGCTCCAAATATCCACTTGCAGATGCTGCAAAAAGACTCTTTCCAAACTGCTCCATGAAAAGGAAGGTTCAACTCTGTGAGTTGAATGCACACATCATAAAGAAGTTTCAAAGAATGCTTCTGTCTAGGTTTTATGTGAAGATATTTCCTTTTCCACCATAGGCCTCAAAGCGCTCCAAATGAACACTTGCAGATTCTACAAAAAGAGTGTTTCAAAACTGCTCTTTCAAAAGAAGTGTTCAACTCTGTGAGTTGGATTCATACTTCACAAAGCAGTTTCACAGAACGCTTCTGTTTAGTTTTTATGGGAAGATATTCCCGTTTCCAACGAAGGCCTGAAAGGGCTCCAAATAACCACTTGCAGATTCTGCAGAAACACAGTTTCAAAACTGCTCTATCATAAGGAGGGCTTATCTCTCCGAGCTGAATGCACACATCATAAAGAGGTTTCTGAGAATGCTTCTCCCTGGTTTATAAGTGAAGATATTTCCTTTTCCACTATAGGCCTCAAAGCGCTCCAAATGAACACTTGCAGATTCTACAAAAAGAGTGTTTCAAAACAGCTCTTTCAAAGGAAGTGTTCAACTCTGTGAGTTGGATTCATACTACACAAAGCAGTTTCACAGAACGCTTCTCTTTAGTTTTTATGGGAAGATATTCCCGTTTCCAACGAAGGCCTGAAAGGGCTCCAAATATCCACTTGCAGATTCTGCAAAAATAGAGTTTCAAAACTGCTCTGTTAAAAGGAAGGCTTATCTCTCTGAGTTGAATGCAGACATCATAAAGAGGTTTCTGAGAATGCTTCTGCCTGGTTTATATGTGAAGATATTTCCTTTTCCACCATAGGCCTCAAAGCGCTCCAAATGAACACTTGCAGATTCTACAAAAGGAGTGTTTCATAACTGCTCTAGCAAAGGAAAGGTTCAACTCTGTGAGTTGAACACACACATCACAAAGCAGTTTCTGAGAATGCTTCTGTCCAGTTTTTATTGGAAGATATTCCTGCTTCTAACAAAGGCCTGAAAGAGCTCCAAATATCCACTTGCAGATGCTGCAAAAAGACTCTTTCCAAACTGCTCCATGAAAAGGAAGGTTCAACTCTGTGAGTTGAATGCACACATCATAAAGAAGTTTCAAAGAATGCTTCTGTCTAGGTTTTATGTGAAGATATTTCCTTTTCCACCATAGGCCTCAAAGCGCTCCAAATGAACACTTGCAGATTCTACAAAAAGAGTGTTTCAAAACTGCTCTTTCAAAAGAAGTGTTCAACTCTGTGAGTTGGATTCATACTTCACAAAGCAGTTTCACAGAACGCTTCTGTTTAGTTTTTATGGGAAGATATTCCCGTTTCCAACGAAGGCCTGAAAGGGCTCCAAATAACCACTTGCAGATTCTGCAGAAACACAGTTTCAAAACTGCTCTATCAAAAGGAAGGCTTATCTCTCCGAGCTGAATGCACACATCATAAAGAGGTTTCTGAGAATGCTTCTCCCTGGTTTATAAGTGAAGATATTTCCTTTTCCACTATAGGCCCCAAAGCGCTCCAAATGAACACTTGCAGATTCTACAAAAAGAGTGTTTCAAAACAGCTCTTTCAAAGGAAGTGTTCAACTCTGTGAGTTGGATTCATACTACACAAAGCAGTTTCACAGAACGCTTCTGTTTAGTTTTTATGGGAAGATATTCCCGTTTCCAACGAAGGCCTGAAAGGGCTCCAAATATCCACTTGCAAATTCTGCAAAAATAGAGTTTCAAAACTGCTCTGTCAAAAGGAAGGCTTATCTCTCTGAGTTGAATGCAGACATCATAAAGAGGTTTCTGAGAATGCTTCTGCCTGGTTTATATGTGAAGATATTTCCTTTTCCACCATAGGCCTCAAAGCGCTCCAAATGAACACTTGCAGATTCTACAAAAAGAGTGTTTCATAACTGCTCTAGCAAAGGAAAGGTTCAACTCTGTGAGTTGAACACACACATCACAAAGCAGTTTCTGAGAATGCTTCTGTCCAGTTTTTATTGGAAGATATTCCCGCTTCTAACAAAGGCCTGAAAGAGCTCCAAATATCCACTTGTAGATGCTGCAAAAGACTCTTTCCAAACTGCTCCATGAAAAGGAAGGTTCAACTCTGTGAGTTGAATGCACACATCATAAAGAAGTTTCAAAGAATGCTTCTGTCTAGGTTTTATGTGAAGATATTTCCTTTTCCACCATAGGCCTCAAAGCGCTCCAAATGAACACTTGCAGATTCTACAAAAAGAGTGTTTCAAAACTGCTCTTTCAAAAGAAGTGTTCAACTCTGTGAGTTGGATTCATACTTCACAAAGCAGTTTCACAGAACGCTTCTGTTTAGTTTTTATGGGAAGATATTCCCGTTTCCAACGAAGGCCTGAAAGGGCTCCAAATAACCACTTGCAGATTCTGCAGAAACACAGTTTCAAAACTGCTCTATCATAAGGAGGGCTTATCTCTCCGAGCTGAATGCACACATCATAAAGAGGTTTCTGAGAATGCTTCTCCCTGGTTTATAAGTGAAGATATTTCCTTTTCCACTATAGGCCTCAAAGCGCTCCAAATGAACACTTGCAGATTCTACAAAAAGAGTGTTTCAAAACAGCTCTTTCAAAGGAAGTGTTCAACTCTGTGAGTTGGATTCATACTACACAAAGCAGTTTCACAGAACGCTTCTCTTTAGTTTTTATGGGAAGATATTCCCGTTTCCAACGAAGGCCTGAAAGGGCTCCAAATATCCACTTGCAGATTCTGCAAAAATAGAGTTTCAAAACTGCTCTGTTAAAAGGAAGGCTTATCTCTCTGAGTTGAATGCAGACATCATAAAGAGGTTTCTGAGAATGCTTCTGCCTGGTTTATATGTGAAGATATTTCCTTTTCCACCATAGGCCTCAAAGCGCTCCAAATGAACACTTGCAGATTCTACAAAAGGAGTGTTTCATAACTGCTCTAGCAAAGGAAAGGTTCAACTCTGTGAGTTGAACACACACATCACAAAGCAGTTTCTGAGAATGCTTCTGTCCAGTTTTTATTGGAAGATATTCCTGCTTCTAACAAAGGCCTGAAAGAGCTCCAAATATCCACTTGCAGATGCTGCAAAAAGACTCTTTCCAAACTGCTCCATGAAAAGGAAGGTTCAACTCTGTGAGTTGAATGCACACATCATAAAGAAGTTTCAAAGAATGCTTCTGTCTAGGTTTTATGTGAAGATATTTCCTTTTCCACCATAGGCCTCAAAGCGCTCCAAATGAACACTTGCAGATTCTACAAAAAGAGTGTTTCAAAACTGCTCTTTCAAAAGAAGTGTTCAACTCTGTGAGTTGGATTCATACTTCACAAAGCAGTTTCACAGAACGCTTCTGTTTAGTTTTTATGGGAAGATATTCCCGTTTCCAACGAAGGCCTGAAAGGGCTCCAAATAACCACTTGCAGATTCTGCAGAAACACAGTTTCAAAACTGCTCTATCAAAAGGAAGGCTTATCTCTCTGAGCTGAATGCACACATCATAAAGAGGTTTCTGAGAATGCTTCTCCCTGGTTTATAAGTGAAGATATTTCCTTTTCCACTATAGGCCTCAAAGCGCTCCAAATGAACACTTGCAGATTCTACAAAAAGAGTGTTTCAAAACAGCTCTTTCAAAGGAAGTGTTCAACTCTGTGAGTTGGATTCATACTACACAGAGCAGTTTCACAGAACGCTTCTCTTTAGTTTTTATGGGAAGATATTCCCGTTTCCAACGAAGGCCTGAAAGGGCTCCAAATATCCACTTGCAGATTCTGCAAAAATAGAGTTTCAAAACTGCTCTGTTAAAAGGAAGGCTTATCTCTCTGAGTTGAATGCAGACATCATAAAGAGGTTTCTGAGAATGCTTCTGCCTGGTTTATATGTGAAGATATTTCCTTTTCCACCATAGGCCTCAAAGCGCTCCAAATGAACACTTGCAGATTCTACAAAAGGAGTGTTTCATAACTGCTCTAGCAAAGGAAAGGTTCAACTCTGTGAGTTGAACACACACATCACAAAGCAGTTTCTGAGAATGCTTCTGTCCAGTTTTTATTGGAAGATATTCCCGCTTCTAACAAAGGCCTGAAAGAGCTCCAAATATCCACTTGCAGATGCTGCAAAAAGACTCTTTCCAAACTGCTCCATGAAAAGGAAGGTTCAACTCTGTGAGTTGAATGCACACATCATAAAGAAGTTTCAAAGAATGCTTCTGTCTAGGTTTTATGTGAAGATATTTCCTTTTCCACCATAGGCCTCAAAGCGCTCCAAATGAACACTTGCAGATTCTACAAAAAGAGTGTTTCAAAACTGCTCTTTCAAAAGAAGTGTTCAACTCTGTGAGTTGGATTCATACTTCACAAAGCAGTTTCACAGAACGCTTCTGTTTAGTTTTTATGGGAAGATATTCCCGTTTCCAACGAAGGCCTGAAAGGGCTCCAAATAACCACTTGCAGATTCTGCAGAAACACAGTTTCAAAACTGCTCTATCAAAAGGAAGGCTTATCTCTCTGAGCTGAATGCACACATCATAAAGAGGTTTCTGAGAATGCTTCTCCCTGGTTTATAAGTGAAGATATTTCCTTTTCCACTATAGGCCTCAAAGCGCTCCAAATGAACACTTGCAGATTCTACAAAAAGAGTGTTTCAAAACAGCTCTTTCAAAGGAAGTGTTCAACTCTGTGAGTTGGATTCATACTACACAGAGCAGTTTCACAGAACGCTTCTCTTTAGTTTTTATGGGAAGATATTCCCGTTTCCAACGAAGGCCTGAAAGGGCTCCAAATATCCACTTGCAGATTCTGCAAAAATAGAGTTTCAAAACTGCTCTGTTAAAAGGAAGGCTTATCTCTCTGAGTTGAATGCAGACATCATAAAGAGGTTTCTGAGAATGCTTCTGCCTGGTTTATAAGTGAAGATATTTCCTTTTCCACCATAGGCCTCAAAGCGCTCCAAATGAACACTTGCAGATTCTACAAAAAGAGTGTTTCAAAACAGCTCTTTCAAAGGAAGTGTTCAACTCTGTGAGTTGGATTCATACTACACAAAGCAGTTTCACAGAACGCTTCTGTTTAGTTTTTATGGGAAGATATTCCCGTTTCCAACGAAGGCATGAAAGGGCTCCAAATATCCACTTGCAAATTCTGCAAAAATAGAGTTTCAAAACTGCTCTGTCAAAAGGAAGGCTTATCTCTCTGAGTTGAATGCAGACATCATAAAGAGGTTTCTGAGAATGCTTCTGCCTGGTTTATATGTGAAGATATTTCCTTTTCCACCATAGGCCTCAAAGCGCTCCAAATGAACACTTGCAGATTCTACAAAAAGAGTGTCTCATAACTGCTCTAGCAAAGGAAAGGTTCAACTCTGTGAGTTGAACACACACATCACAAAGCAGTTTCTGAGAATGCTTCTGTCCAGTTTTTATTGGAAGATATTCCCGCTTCTAACAAAGGCCTGAAAGAGCTCCAAATATCCACTTGTAGATGCTGCAAAAAGACTCTTTCCAAACTGCTCCATGAAAAGGAAGGTTCAACTCTGTGAGTTGAATGCACACATCATAAAGAAGTTTCAAAGAATGCTTCTGTCTAGGTTTTATGTGAAGATATTTCCTTTTCCACCATAGGCCTCAAAGCGCTCCAAATGAACACTTGCAGATTCTACAAAAAGAGTGTTTCAAAACTGCTCTTTCAAAAGAAGTGTTCAACTCTGTGAGGTGGATTCATACTTCACAAAGCAGTTTCACAGAACGCTTCTGTTTAGTTTTTATGGGAAGATATTCCCGTTTCCAACGAAGGCCTGAAAGGGCTCCATATAACCACTTGCAGATTCTGCAGAAACACAGTTTCAAAACTGCTCTATCAAAAGGAAGGCTTATCTCTCCGAGTTGAATGCACACATCATAAAGAGGTTTCTGAGAATGCTTCTCCCTGGTTTATAAGTGAAGATATTTACTTTTCCACTATAGGCCTCAAAGCGCTCCAAATGAACACTTGCAGATTCTACAAAAAGAGTGTTTCAAAACAGCTCTTTCAAAGGAAGTGTTCAACTCTGTGAGTTGGATTCATACTACACAAAGCAGTTTCACAGAACGCTTCTCTTTAGTTTTTATGGGAAGATATTCCCGTTTCCAACGAAGTCCTGAAAGGGCTCCAAATATCCACTTGCAGATTCTGCAAAAATAGAGTTTCAAAACTGCTCTGTTAAAAGGAAGGCTTATCTCTCTGAGTTGAATGCAGACATCATAAAGAGGTTTCTGAGAATGCTTCTGCCTGGTTTATATGTGAATATATTTCCTTTTCCACCATAGGCCTCAAAGCGCTCCAAATGAACACTTGCAGATTCTACAAAAGGAGTGTTTCATAACTGCTCTAGCAAAGGAAAGGTTCAACTCTGTGAGTTGAACACACACATCACAAAGCAGTTTCTGAGAATGCTTCTGTCCAGTTTTTATTGGAAGATATTCCCGCTTCTAACAAAGGCCTGAAAGAGCTCCAAATATCCACTTGCAGATGCTGCAAAAAGACTCTTTCCAAATTGCTCCATGAAAAGGAAGGTTCAACTCTGTGAGATGAATGCACACATCATAAAGAAGTTTCAAAGAATGCTTCTGTCTAGGTTTTATGTGAAGATATTTCCTTTTCCACCATAGGCCTCAAAGCGCTCCAAATGAACACTTGCAGATTCTACAAAAAGAGTGTTTCAAAACTGCTCTTTCAAAAGAAGTGTTCAACTCTGTGAGTTGGATTCATACTTCATAAAGCAGTTTCACAGAACGCTTCTGTTTAGTATTTATGGGAAGATATTCCCGTTTCCAACGAAGGCCTGAAAGGACTCCAAATATCCACTTGCAGATTCTGCAAAAACACAGTTTCAAAACTGCTCTATCAAAAGGAAGGCTTATCTCTCCGAGTTGAATGCACACATCATAAAGAGGTTTCTGAGAATGCTTCTGCCTGGTTTATAAGTGAAGATATTTCCTTTTCCACTATAGGCCTCAAAGCGCTCCAAATGAACACTTGCAGATTCTACAAAAAGAGTGTTTCAAAACAGCTCTTTCAAAGGAAGTGTTCAACTCTGTGAGTTGGATTCATACTACACAAAGCAGTTTCACAGAACGCTTCTCTTTAGTTTTTATTGGAAGATATTCCCGTTTCAAACGAAGGCCTGAAAGGGCTCCAAATATCCACTTGCAGATTCTGCAAAAATAGAGTTTCAAAACTGCTCTGTTAAAAGGAAGGCTTATCTCTCTGAGTTGAATGCAGACATCATAAAGAGGTTTCTGAGAATGCTTCTGCCTGGTTTATATGTGAAGATATTTCCTTTTCCACCATAGGCCTCAAAGCGCTCCAAATGAACACTTGCAGATTCTACAAAAGGAGTGTTTCATAACTGCTCTAGCAAAGGAAAGGTTCAACTCTGTGAGTTGAACACACACATCACAAAGCAGTTTCTGAGAATGCTTCTGTCCAGTTTTTATTGGAAGATATTCCCGCTTCTAACAAAGGCCTGAAAGAGCTCCAAATATCCACTTGCAGATGCTGCAAAAAGACTCTTTCCAAACTGCTCCATGAAAAGGAAGGTTCAACTCTGTGAGTTGAATGCACACATCATAAAGAAGTTTCAAAGAATGCTTCTGTCTAGGTTTTATGTGAAGATATTTCCTTTTCCACCATAGGCCTCAAAGCGCTCCAAATGAACACTTGCAGATTCTACAAAAAGAGTGTTTCAAAACTGCTCTTTCAAAAGAAGTGTTCAACTCTGTGAGTTGGATTCATACTTCACAAAGCAGTTTCACAGAACGCTTCTGTTTAGTATTTATGGGAAGATATTCCCGTTTCCAACGAAGGCCTGAAAGGACTCCAAATATCCACTTGCAGATTCTGCAAAAAACACAGTTTCAAAACTGCTCTATCAAAAGGAAGGCTTATCTCTCCGAGTTGAATGCACACATCATAAAGAGGTTTCTGAGAATGCTTCTGCCTGGTTTATAAGTGAAGATATTTCCTTTTCCACCATAGGCCTCAAAGCGCTCCAAATGAACACTTGCAGATTCTACAAAAAGAGTGTTTCAAAACAGCTCTTTCAAAGGAAGTGTTCAACTCTGTGAGTTGGATTCATACTACACAAAGCAGTTTCACAGAACGCTTCTGTTTAGTTTTTATGGGAAGATATTCCCGTTTCCAACGAAGGCCTGAAAGGGCTCCAAATATCCACTTGCAAATTCTGCAAAAATAGAGTTTCAAAACTGCTCTGTCAAAAGGAAGGCTTATCTCTCTGAGTTGAATGCAGACATCATAAAGAGGTTTCTGAGAATGCTTCTGCCTGGTTTATAAGTGAAGATATTTCCTTTTCCACCATAGGCCTCGAAGCGCTCCAAATGAACACTTGCAGATTCTACAAAAAGAGTGTTTCAAAACAGCTCTTTCAAAGGAAGTGTTCAACTCTGTGAGTTGGATTCATACTACACAAAGCAGTTTCACAGAACGCTTCTGTTTAGTTTTTATGGGAAGATATTCCCGTTTCCAACGAAGGCCTGAAAGGACTCCAAATATCCACTTGCAGATTCTGCAAAAACACAGTTTCAAAACTGCTCTATCAAAAGGAAGGCTTATCTCTCCGAATTGAATGCACACATCATAAAGAGGTTTCTGAGAATGCTTCTGCCTGGTTTATAAGTGAAGATATTTCCTTTTCCACCATAGGCCTCAAAGCGCTCCAAATGAACACTTGCAGATTCTACAAAAAGAGTGTTTCAAAACAGCTCTTTCAAAGGAAGTGTTCAACTCTGTGAGTTGGATTCATACTACACAAAGCAGTTTCACAGAACGCTTCTGTTTAGTTTTTATGGGAAGATATTCCCGTTTCCAACGAAGGCCTGAAAGGGCTCCAAATATCCACTTGCAAATTCTGCAAAAATAGAGTTTCAAAACTGCTCTGTCAAAAGGAAGGCTTATCTCTCTGAGTTGAATGCAGACATCATAAAGAGGTTTCTGAGAATGCTTCTGCCTGGTTTATATGTGAAGATATTTCCTTTTCCACCATAGGCCTCAAAGCGCTCCAAATGAACACTTGCAGATTCTACAAAAAGAGTGTTTCATAACTGCTCTAGCAAAGGAAAGGTTCAACTCTGTGAGTTGAACACACACATCACAAAGCAGTTTCTGAGAATGCTTCTGTCCAGTTTTTATTGGAAGATATTCCCGCTTCTAACAAAGGCCTGAAAGAGCTCCAAATATCCACTTGTAGATGCTGCAAAAAGACTCTTTCCAAACTGCTCCATGAAAAGGAAGGTTCAACTCTGTGAGTTGAATGCACACATCATAAAGAAGTTTCAAAGAATGCTTCTGTCTAGGTTTTATGTGAAGATATTTCCTTTTCCACCATAGGCCTCAAAGCGCTCCAAATGAACACTTGCAGATTCTACAAAAAGAGTGTTTCAAAACTGCTCTTTCAAAAGAAGTGTTCAACTCTGTGAGGTGGATTCATACTTCACAAAGCAGTTTCACAGAACGCTTCTGTTTAGTTTTTATGGGAAGATATTCCCGTTTCCAACGAAGGCCTGAAAGGGCTCCAAATAACCACTTGCAGATTCTGCAGAAACACAGTTTCAAAACTGCTCTATCAAAAGGAAGGCTTATCTCTCCGAGTTGAATGCACACATCATAAAGAGGTTTCTGAGAATGCTTCTCCCTGGTTTATAAGTGAAGATATTTACTTTTCCACTATAGGCCTCAAAGCGCTCCAAATGAACACTTGCAGATTCTACAAAAAGAGTGTTTCAAAACAGCTCTTTCAAAGGAAGTGTTCAACTCTGTGAGTTGGATTCATACTACACAAAGCAGTTTCACAGAACGCTTCTCTTTAGTTTTTATGGGAAGATATTCCCGTTTCCAACGAAGGCCTGAAAGGGCTCCAAATATCCACTTGCAGATTCTGCAAAAATAGAGTTTCAAAACTGCTCTGTTAAAAGGAAGGCTTATCTCTCTGAGTTGAATGCAGACATCATAAAGAGGTTTCTGAGAATGCTTCTGCCTGGTTTATATGTGAAGATATTTCCTTTTCCACCATAGGCCTCAAAGCGCTCCAAATGAACACTTGCAGATTCTACAAAAGGAGTGTTTCATAACTGCTCTAGCAAAGGAAAGGTTCAACTCTGTGAGTTGAACACACACATCACAAAGCAGTTTCTGAGAATGCTTCTGTCCAGTTTTTATTGGAAGATATTCCCGCTTCTAACAAAGGCCTGAAAGAGCTCCAAATATCCACTTGCAGATGCTGCAAAAAGACTCTTTCCAAACTGCTCCATGAAAAGGAAGGTTCAACTCTGTGAGTTGAATGCACACATCATAAAGAAGTTTCAAAGAATGCTTCTGTCTAGGTTTTATGTGAAGATATTTCCTTTTCCACCATAGGCCTCAAAGCGCTCCAAATGAACACTTGCAGATTCTACAAAAAGAGTGTTTCAAAACTGCTCTTTCAAAAGAAGTGTTCAACTCTGTGAGTTGGATTCATACTTCACAAAGCAGTTTCACAGAACGCTTCTGTTTAGTATTTATGGGAAGATATTCCCGTTTCCAACGAAGGCCTGAAAGGACTCCAAATATCCACTTGCAGATTCTGCAAAAAACACAGTTTCAAAACTGCTCTATCAAAAGGAAGGCTTATCTCTCCGAGTTGAATGCACACATCATAAAGAGGTTTCTGAGAATGCTTCTGCCTGGTTTATAAGTGAAGATATTTCCTTTTCCACCATAGGCCTCAAAGCGCTCCAAATGAACACTTGCAGATTCTACAAAAAGAGTGTTTCAAAACAGCTCTTTCAAAGGAAGTGTTCAACTCTGTGAGTTGGATTCATACTACACAAAGCAGTTTCACAGAACGCTTCTGTTTAGTTTTTATGGGAAGATATTCCCGTTTCCAACGAAGGCCTGAAAGGGCTCCAAATATCCACTTGCAAATTCTGCAAAAATAGAGTTTCAAAACTGCTCTGTCAAAAGGAAGGCTTATCTCTCTGAGTTGAATGCAGACATCATAAAGAGGTTTCTGAGAATGCTTCTGCCTGGTTTATATGTGAAGATATTTCCTTTTCCACCATAGGCCTCAAAGCGCTCCAAATGAACACTTGCGGATTCTACAAAAAGAGTGTTTCATAACTGCTCTAGCAAAGGAAAGGTTCAACTCTGTGAGTTGAACACACACATCACAAAGCAGTTTCTGAGAATGCTTCTGTCCAGTTTTTATTGGAAGATATTCCCGCTTCTAACAAAGGCCTGAAAGAGCTCCAAATATCCACTTGTAGATGCTGCAAAAAGACTCTTTCCAAACTGCTCCATGAAAAGGAAGGTTCAACTCTGTGAGTTGAATGCACACATCATAAAGAAGTTTCAAAGAATGCTTCTGTCTAGGTTTTATGTGAAGATATTTCCTTTTCCACCATAGGCCTCAAAGCGCTCCAAATGAACACTTGCAGATTCTACAAAAAGAGTGTTTCAAAACTGCTCTTTCAAAAGAAGTGTTCAACTCTGTGAGGTGGATTCATACTTCACAAAGCAGTTTCACAGAACGCTTCTGTTTAGTTTTTATGGGAAGATATTCCCGTTTCCAACGAAGGCCTGAAAGGGCTCCAAATAACCACTTGCAGATTCTGCAGAAACACAGTTTCAAAACTGCTCTATCAAAAGGAAGGCTTATCTCTCCGAGTTGAATGCACACATCATAAAGAGGTTTCTGAGAATGCTTCTCCCTGGTTTATAAGTGAAGATATTTCCTTTTCCACTATAGGCCTCAAAGCGCTCCAAATGAACACTTGCAGATTCTACAAAAAGAGTGTTTCAAAACAGCTCTTTCAAAGGAAGTGTTCAACTCTGTGAGTTGGATTCATACTACACAAAGCAGTTTCACAGAACGCTTCTCTTTAGTTTTTATGGGAAGATATTCCCGTTTCCAACGAAGGCCTGAAAGGGCTCCAAATATCCACTTGCAGATTCTGCAAAAATAGAGTTTCAAAACTGCTCTGTTAAAAGGAAGGCTTATCTCTCTGAGTTGAATGCAGACATCATAAAGAGGTTTCTGAGAATGCTTCTGCCTGGTTTATATGTGAAGATATTTCCTTTTCCACCATAGGCCTCAAAGCGCTCCAAATGAACACTTGCAGATTCTACAAAAGGAGTGTTTCATAACTGCTCTAGCAAAGGAAAGGTTCAACTCTGTGAGTTGAACACACACATCACAAAGCAGTTTCTGAGAATGCTTCTGTCCAGTTTTTATTGGAAGATATTCCCGCTTCTAACAAAGGCCTGAAAGAGCTCCAAATATCCACTTGCAGATGCTGCAAAAAGACTCTTTCCAAACTGCTCCATGAAAAGGAAGGTTCAACTCTGTGAGTTGAATGCACACATCATAAAGAAGTTTCAAAGAATGCTTCTGTCTAGGTTTTATGTGAAGATATTTCCTTTTCCACCATAGGCCTCAAAGCGCTCCAAATGAACACTTGCAGATTCTACAAAAAGAGTGTTTCAAAACTGCTCTTTCAAAAGAAGTGTTCAACTCTGTGAGTTGGATTCATACTTCACAAAGCAGTTTCACAGAACGCTTCTGTTTAGTATTTATGGGAAGATATTCCCGTTTCCAACGAAGGCCTGAAAGGACTCCAAATATCCACTTGCAGATTCTGCAAAAAACACAGTTTCAAAACTGCTCTATCAAAAGGAAGGCTTATCTCTCCGAGTTGAATGCACACATCATAAAGAGGTTTCTGAGAATGCTTCTGCCTGGTTTATAAGTGAAGATATTTCCTTTTCCACCATAGGCCTCAAAGCGCTCCAAATGAACACTTGCAGATTCTACAAAAAGAGTGTTTCAAAACAGCTCTTTCAAAGGAAGTGTTCAACTCTGTGAGTTGGATTCATACTACACAAAGCAGTTTCACAGAACGCTTCTGTTTAGTTTTTATGGGAAGATATTCCCGTTTCCAACGAAGGCCTGAAAGGGCTCCAAATATCCACTTGCAAATTCTGCAAAAATAGAGTTTCAAAACTGCTCTGTCAAAAGGAAGGCTTATCTCTCTGAGTTGAATGCAGACATCATAAAGAGGTTTCTGAGAATGCTTCTGCCTGGTTTATATGTGAAGATATTTCCTTTTCCACCATAGGCCTCAAAGCGCTCCAAATGAACACTTGCAGATTCTACAAAAAGAGTGTTTCATAACTGCTCTAGCAAAGGAAAGGTTCAACTCTGTGAGTTGAACACACACATCACAAAGCAGTTTCTGAGAATGCTTCTGTCCAGTTTTTATTGGAAGATATTCCCGCTTCTAACAAAGGCCTGAAAGAGCTCCAAATATCCACTTGTAGATGCTGCAAAAAGACTCTTTCCAAACTGCTCCATGAAAAGGAAGGTTCAACTCTGTGAGTTGAATGCACACATCATAAAGAAGTTTCAAAGAATGCTTCTGTCTAGGTTTTATGTGAAGATATTTCCTTTTCCACCATAGGCCTCAAAGCGCTCCAAATGAACACTTGCAGATTCTACAAAAAGAGTGTTTCAAAACTGCTCTTTCAAAAGAAGTGTTCAACTCTGTGAGTTGGATTCATACTTCACAAAGCAGTTTCACAGAACGCTTCTGTTTAGTTTTTATGGGAAGATATTCCCGTTTCCAACGAAGGCCTGAAAGGGCTCCAAATAACCACTTGCAGATTCTGCAGAAACACAGTTTCAAAACTGCTCTATCAAAAGGAAGGCTTATCTCTCTGAGCTGAATGCACACATCATAAAGAGGTTTCTGAGAATGCTTCTCCCTGGTTTATAAGTGAAGATATTTACTTTTCCACTATAGGCCTCAAAGCGCTCCAAATGAACACTTGCAGATTCTACAAAAAGAGTGTTTCAAAACAGCTCTTTCAAAGGAAGTGTTCAACTCTGTGAGTTGGATTCATACTACACAAAGCAGTTTCACAGAACGCTTCTGTTTAGTTTTTATGGGAAGATATTCCCGTTTCCAACGAAGGCATGAAGGGGCTCCAAATATCCACTTGCAAATTCTGCAAAAATAGAGTTTCAAAACTGCTCTGTCAAAAGGAAGGCTTATCTCTCTGAGTTGAATGCAGACATCATAAAGAGGTTTCCGAGAATGCTTCTGCCTGGTTTATATGTGAAGATATTTCCTTTTCCACCATAGGCCTCAAAGCGCTCCAAATGAACACTTGCAGATTCTACAAAAAGAGTGTTTCATAACTGCTCTAGCAAAGGAAAGGTTCAACTCTGTGAGTTGAACACACACATCACAAAGCAGTTTCTGAGAATGCTTCTGTCCAGTTTTTATTGGAAGATATTCCCGCTTCTAACAAAGGCCTGAAAGAGCTCCAAATATCCACTTGTAGATGCTGCAAAAAGACTCTTTCCAAACTGCTCCATGAAAAGGAAGGTTCAACTCTGTGAGTTGAATGCACACATCATAAAGAAGTTTCAAAGAATGCTTCTGTCTAGGTTTTATGTGAAGATATTTCCTTTTCCACCATAGGCCTCAAAGCGCTCCAAATGAACACTTGCAGATTCTACAAAAAGAGTGTTTCAAAACTGCTCTTTCAAAAGAAGTGTTCAACTCTGTGAGGTGGATTCATACTTCACAAAGCAGTTTCACAGAACGCTTCTGTTTAGTTTTTATGGGAAGATATTCCCGTTTCCAACGAAGGCCTGAAAGGGCTCCAAATAACCACTTGCAGATTCTGCAGAAACACAGTTTCAAAACTGCTCTATCAAAAGGAAGGCTTATCTCTCCGAGTTGAATGCACACATCATAAAGAGGTTTCTGAGAATGCTTCTCCCTGGTTTATAAGTGAAGATATTTACTTTTCCACTATAGGCCTCAAAGCGCTCCAAATGAACACTTGCAGATTCTACAAAAAGAGTGTTTCAAAACAGCTCTTTCAAAGGAAGTGTTCAACTCTGTGAGTTGGATTCATACTACACAAAGCAGTTTCACAGAACGCTTCTCTTTAGTTTTTATGGGAAGATATTCCCGTTTCCAACGAAGGCCTGAAAGGGCTCCAAATATCCACTTGCAGATTCTGCAAAAATAGAGTTTCAAAACTGCTCTGTTAAAAGGAAGGCTTATCTCTCTGAGTTGAATGCAGACATCATAAAGAGGTTTCTGAGAATGCTTCTGCCTGGTTTATATGTGAAGATATTTCCTTTTCCACCATAGGCCTCAAAGCGCTCCAAATGAACACTTGCAGATTCTACAAAAGGAGTGTTTCATAACTGCTCTAGCAAAGGAAAGGTTCAACTCTGTGAGTTGAACACACACATCACAAAGCAGTTTCTGAGAATGCTTCTGTCCAGTTTTTATTGGAAGATATTCCTGCTTCTAACAAAGGCCTGAAAGAGCTCCAAATATCCACTTGCAGATGCTGCAAAAAGACTCTTTCCAAACTCCTCCATGAAAAGGAAGGTTCAACTCTGTGAGTTGAATGCACACATCATAAAGAAGTTTCAAAGAATGCTTCTGTCTAGGTTTTATGTGAAGATATTTCCTTTTCCACCATAGGCCTCAAAGCGCTCCAAATGAACACTTGCAGATTCTACAAAAAGAGTGTTTCAAAACTGCTCTTTCAAAAGAAGTGTTCAACTCTGTGAGTTGGATTCATACTTCACAAAGCAGTTTCACAGAACGCTTCTGTTTAGTTTTTATGGGAAGATATTCCCGTTTCCAACGAAGGCCTGAAAGGGCTCCAAATAACCACTTGCAGATTCTGCAGAAACACAGTTTCAAAACTGCTCTATCAAAAGGAAGGCTTATCTCTCCGAGCTGAATGCACACATCATAAAGAGGTTTCTGAGAATGCTTCTCCCTGGTTTATAAGTGAAGATATTTCCTTTTCCACTATAGGCCTCAAAGCGCTCCAAATGAACACTTGCAGATTCTACAAAAAGAGTGTTTCAAAACAGCTCTTTCAAAGGAAGTGTTCAACTCTGTGAGTTGGATTCATACTACACAAAGCAGTTTCACAGAACGCTTCTGTTTAGTTTTTATGGGAAGATATTCCCGTTTCCAACGAAGGCCTGAAAGGGCTCCAAATATCCACTTGCAAATTCTGCAAAAATAGAGTTTCAAAACTGCTCTGTCAAAAGGAAGGCTTATCTCTCTGAGTTGAATGCAGACATCATAAAGAGGTTTCTGAGAATGCTTCTGCCTGGTTTATATGTGAAGATATTTCCTTTTCCACCATAGGCCTCAAAGCGCTCCAAATGAACACTTGCAGATTCTACAAAAAGAGTGTTTCATAACTGCTCTAGCAAAGGAAAGGTTCAACTCTGTGAGTTGAACACACACATCACAAAGCAGTTTCTGAGAATGCTTCTGTCCAGTTTTTATTGGAAGATATTCCCGCTTCTAACAAAGGCCTGAAAGAGCTCCAAATATCCACTTGTAGATGCTGCAAAAAGACTCTTTCCAAACTGCTCCATGAAAAGGAAGGTTCAACTCTGTGAGTTGAATGCACACATCATAAAGAAGTTTCAAAGAATGCTTCTGTCTAGGTTTTATGTGAAGATATTTCCTTTTCCACCATAGGCCTCAAAGCGCTCCAAATGAACACTTGCAGATTCTACAAAAAGAGTGTTTCAAAACTGCTCTTTCAAAAGAAGTGTTCAACTCTGTGAGTTGGATTCATACTTCACAAAGCAGTTTCACAGAACGCTTCTGTTTAGTTTTTATGGGAAGATATTCCCGTTTCCAACGAAGGCCTGAAAGGGCTCCAAATAACCACTTGCAGATTCTGCAGAAACACAGTTTCAAAACTGCTCTATCAAAAGGAGGGCTTATCTCTCCGAGCTGAATGCACACATCATAAAGAGGTTTCTGAGAATGCTTCTCCCTGGTTTATAAGTGAAGATATTTCCTTTTCCACTATAGGCCTCAAAGCGCTCCAAATGAACACTTGCAGATTCTACAAAAAGAGTGTTTCAAAACAGCTCTTTCAAAGGAAGTGTTCAACTCTGTGAGTTGGATTCATACTACGCAGAGCAGTTTCACAGAACGCTTCTCTTTAGTTTTTATGGGAAGACATTCCCGTTTCCAACGAAGGCCTGAAAGGGCTCCAAATATCCACTTGCAGATTCTGCAAAAATAGAGTTTCAAAACTGCTCTGTTAAAAGGAAGGCTTATCTCTCTGAGTTGAATGCAGACATCATAAAGAGGTTTCTGAGAATGCTTCTGCCTGGTTTATATGTGAAGATATTTCCTTTTCCACCATAGGCCTCAAAGCGCTCCAAATGAACACTTGCAGATTCTACAAAAGGAGTGTTTCATAACTGCTCTAGCAAAGGAAAGGTTCAACTCTGTGAGTTGAACACACACATCACAAAGCAGTTTCTGAGAATGCTTCTGTCCAGTTTTTATTGGAAGATATTCCCGCTTCTAACAAAGGCCTGAAAGAGCTCCAAATATCCACTTGCAGATGCTGCAAAAAGACTCTTTCCAAACTGCTCCATGAAAAGGAAGGTTCAACTCTGTGAGTTGAATGCACACATCATAAAGAAGTTTCAAAGAATGCTTCTGTCTAGGTTTTATGTGAAGATATTTCCTTTTCCACCATAGGCCTCAAAGCGCTCCAAATGAACACTTGCAGATTCTACAAAAGGAGTGTTTCAAAACTGCTCTTTCAAAAGAAGTGTTCAACTCTGTGAGTTGGATTCATACTTCACAAAGCAGTTTCACAGAACGCTTCTGTTTAGTATTTATGGGAAGATATTCCCGTTTCCAACGAAGGCCTGAAAGGACTCCAAATATCCACTTGCAGATTCTGCAAAAAACACAGTTTCAAAACTGCTCTATCAAAAGGAAGGCTTATCTCTCCGAGTTGAATGCACACATCATAAAGAGGTTTCTGAGAATGCTTCTGCCTGGTTTATAAGTGAAGATATTTCCTTTTCCACCATAGGCCTCAAAGCGCTCCAAATGAACACTTGCAGATTCTACAAAAAGAGTGTTTCAAAACAGCTCTTTCAAAGGAAGTGTTCAACTCTGTGAGTTGGATTCATACTACACAAAGCAGTTTCACAGAACGCTTCTGTTTAGTTTTTATGTGAAGATATTCCCGTTTCCAACGAAGGCCTGAAAGGGCTCCAAATATCCACTTGCAAATTCTGCAAAAATAGAGTTTCAAAACTGCTCTGTCAAAAGGAAGGCTTATCTCTCTGAGTTGAATGCAGACATCATAAAGAGGTTTCTGAGAATGCTTCTGCCTGGTTTATAAGTGAAGATACTTCCTTTTCCACCATAGGCCTCGAAGCGCTCCAAATGAACACTTGCAGATTCTACAAAAAGAGTGTTTCAAAACAGCTCTTTCAAAGGAAGTGTTCAACTCTGTGAGTTGGATTCATACTACACAAAGCAGTTTCACAGAACGCTTCTGTTTAGTTTTTATGGGAAGATATTCCCGTTTCCAACGAAGGCCTGAAAGGGCTCCAAATATCCACTTGCAAATTCTGCAAAAATAGAGTTTCAAAACTGCTCTGTCAAAAGGAAGGCTTATCTCTCTGAGTTGAATGCAGACATCATAAAGAGGTTTCTGAGAATGCTTCTGCCTGGTTTATATGTGAAGATATTTCCTTTTCCACCATAGGCCTCAAAGCGCTCCAAATGAACACTTGCAGATTCTACAAAAGGAGTGTTTCATAACTGCTCTAGCAAAGGAAAGGTTCAACTCTGTGAGTTGAACACACACATCACAAAGCAGTTTCTGAGAATGCTTCTGTCCAGTTTTTATTGGAAGATATTCCTGCTTCTAACAAAGGCCTGAAAGAGCTCCAAATATCCACTTGCAGATGCTGCAAAAAGACTCTTTCCAAACTCCTCCATGAAAAGGAAGGTTCAACTCTGTGAGTTGAATGCACACATCATAAAGAAGTTTCAAAGAATGCTTCTGTCTAGGTTTTATGTGAAGATATTTCCTTTTCCACCATAGGCCTCAAAGCGCTCCAAATGAACACTTGCAGATTCTACAAAAAGAGTGTTTCAAAACTGCTCTTTCAAAAGAAGTGTTCAACTCTGTGAGTTGGATTCATACTTCACAAAGCAGTTTCACAGAACGCTTCTGTTTAGTTTTTATGGGAAGATATTCCCGTTTCCAACGAAGGCCTGAAAGGGCTCCAAATAACCACTTGCAGATTCTGCAGAAACACAGTTTCAAAACTGCTCTATCAAAAGGAAGGCTTATCTCTCCGAGCTGAATGCACACATCATAAAGAGGTTTCTGAGAATGCTTCTCCCTGGTTTATAAGTGAAGATATTTCCTTTTCCACTATAGGCCTCAAAGCGCTCCAAATGAACACTTGCAGATTCTACAAAAAGAGTGTTTCAAAACAGCTCTTTCAAAGGAAGTGTTCAACTCTGTGAGTTGGATTCATACTACACAAAGCAGTTTCACAGAACGCTTCTGTTTAGTTTTTATGGGAAGATATTCCCGTTTCCAACGAAGGCCTGAAAGGGCTCCAAATATCCACTTGCAAATTCTGCAAAAATAGAGTTTCAAAACTGCTCTGTCAAAAGGAAGGCTTATCTCTCTGAGTTGAATGCAGACATCATAAAGAGGTTTCTGAGAATGCTTCTGCCTGGTTTATATGTGAAGATATTTCCTTTTCCACCATAGGCCTCAAAGCGCTCCAAATGAACACTTGCAGATTCTACAAAAAGAGTGTTTCATAACTGCTCTAGCAAAGGAAAGGTTCAACTCTGTGAGTTGAACACACACATCACAAAGCAGTTTCTGAGAATGCTTCTGTCCAGTTTTTATTGGAAGATATTCCCGCTTCTAACAAAGGCCTGAAAGAGCTCCAAATATCCACTTGTAGATGCTGCAAAAGACTCTTTCCAAACTGCTCCATGAAAAGGAAGGTTCAACTCTGTGAGTTGAATGCACACATCATAAAGAAGTTTCAAAGAATGCTTCTGTCTAGGTTTTATGTGAAGATATTTCCTTTTCCACCATAGGCCTCAAAGCGCTCCAAATGAACACTTGCAGATTCTACAAAAAGAGTGTTTCAAAACTGCTCTTTCAAAAGAAGTGTTCAACTCTGTGAGTTGGATTCATACTTCACAAAGCAGTTTCACAGAACGCTTCTGTTTAGTTTTTATGGGAAGATATTCCCGTTTCCAACGAAGGCCTGAAAGGGCTCCAAATAACCACTTGCAGATTCTGCAGAAACACAGTTTCAAAACTGCTCTATCATAAGGAGGGCTTATCTCTCCGAGCTGAATGCACACATCATAAAGAGGTTTCTGAGAATGCTTCTCCCTGGTTTATAAGTGAAGATATTTCCTTTTCCACTATAGGCCTCAAAGCGCTCCAAATGAACACTTGCAGATTCTACAAAAAGAGTGTTTCAAAACAGCTCTTTCAAAGGAAGTGTTCAACTCTGTGAGTTGGATTCATACTACACAAAGCAGTTTCACAGAACGCTTCTCTTTAGTTTTTATGGGAAGATATTCCCGTTTCCAACGAAGGCCTGAAAGGGCTCCAAATATCCACTTGCAGATTCTGCAAAAATAGAGTTTCAAAACTGCTCTGTTAAAAGGAAGGCTTATCTCTCTGAGTTGAATGCAGACATCATAAAGAGGTTTCTGAGAATGCTTCTGCCTGGTTTATATGTGAAGATATTTCCTTTTCCACCATAGGCCTCAAAGCGCTCCAAATGAACACTTGCAGATTCTACAAAAGGAGTGTTTCATAACTGCTCTAGCAAAGGAAAGGTTCAACTCTGTGAGTTGAACACACACATCACAAAGCAGTTTCTGAGAATGCTTCTGTCCAGTTTTTATTGGAAGATATTCCTGCTTCTAACAAAGGCCTGAAAGAGCTCCAAATATCCACTTGCAGATGCTGCAAAAAGACTCTTTCCAAACTGCTCCATGAAAAGGAAGGTTCAACTCTGTGAGTTGAATGCACACATCATAAAGAAGTTTCAAAGAATGCTTCTGTCTAGGTTTTATGTGAAGATATTTCCTTTTCCACCATAGGCCTCAAAGCGCTCCAAATGAACACTTGCAGATTCTACAAAAAGAGTGTTTCAAAACTGCTCTTTCAAAAGAAGTGTTCAACTCTGTGAGTTGGATTCATACTTCACAAAGCAGTTTCACAGAACGCTTCTGTTTAGTTTTTATGGGAAGATATTCCCGTTTCCAACGAAGGCCTGAAAGGGCTCCAAATAACCACTTGCAGATTCTGCAGAAACACAGTTTCAAAACTGGTCTATCAAAAAGAAGGCTTATCTCTCTGAGCTGAATGCACACATCATAAAGAGGTTTCTGAGAATGCTTCTCCCTGGTTTATAAGTGAAGATATTTCCTTTTCCACTATAGGCCTCAAAGCGCTCCAAATGAACACTTGCAGATTCTACAAAAAGAGTGTTTCAAAACAGCTCTTTCAAAGGAAGTGTTCAACTCTGTGAGTTGGATTCGTACTACACAAAGCAGTTTCACAGAACGCTTCTCTTTAGTTTTTATGGGAAGATATTCCCGTTTCCAACGAAGGCCTGAAAGGGCTCCAAATATCCACTTGCAGATTCTGCAAAAATAGAGTTTCAAAACTGCTCTGTTAAAAGGAAGGCTTATCTCTCTGAGTTGAATGCAGACATCATAAAGAGGTTTCTGAGAATGCTTCTGCCTGGTTTATATGTGAAGATATTTCCTTTTCCACCATAGGCCTCAAAGCGCTCCAAATGAACACTTGCAGATTCTACAAAAGGAGTGTTTCATAACTGCTCTAGCAAAGGAAAGGTTCAACTCTGTGAGTTGAACACACACATCACAAAGCAGTTTCTGAGAATGCTTCTGTCCAGTTTTTATTGGAAGATATTCCTGCTTCTAACAAAGGCCTGAAAGAGCTCCAAATATCCACTTGCAGATGCTGCAAAAAGACTCTTTCCAAACTCCTCCATGAAAAGGAAGGTTCAACTCTGTGAGTTGAATGCACACATCATAAAGAAGTTTCAAAGAATGCTTCTGTCTAGGTTTTATGTGAAGATATTTCCTTTTCCACCATAGGCCTCAAAGCGCTCCAAATGAACACTTGCAGATTCTACAAAAAGAGTGTTTCAAAACTGCTCTTTCAAAAGAAGTGTTCAACTCTGTGAGTTGGATTCATACTTCACAAAGCAGTTTCACAGAACGCTTCTGTTTAGTTTTTATGGGAAGATATTCCCGTTTCCAACGAAGGCCTGAAAGGGCTCCAAATAACCACTTGCAGATTCTGCAGAAACACAGTTTCAAAACTGCTCTATCAAAAGGAAGGCTTATCTCTCCGAGCTGAATGCACACATCATAAAGAGGTTTCTGAGAATGCTTCTCCCTGGTTTATAAGTGAAGATATTTCCTTTTCCACTATAGGCCTCAAAGCGCTCCAAATGAACACTTGCAGATTCTACAAAAAGAGTGTTTCAAAACAGCTCTTTCAAAGGAAGTGTTCAACTCTGTGAGTTGGATTCATACTACACAAAGCAGTTTCACAGAACGCTTCTGTTTAGTTTTTATGGGAAGATATTCCCGTTTCCAACGAAGGCCTGAAAGGGCTCCAAATATCCACTTGCAAATTCTGCAAAAATAGAGTTTCAAAACTGCTCTGTCAAAAGGAAGGCTTATCTCTCTGAGTTGAATGCAGACATCATAAAGAGGTTTCTGAGAATGCTTCTGCCTGGTTTATATGTGAAGATATTTCCTTTTCCACCATAGGCCTCAAAGCGCTCCAAATGAACACTTGCAGATTCTACAAAAAGAGTGTTTCATAACTGCTCTAGCAAAGGAAAGGTTCAACTCTGTGAGTTGAACACACACATCACAAAGCAGTTTCTGAGAATGCTTCTGTCCAGTTTTTATTGGAAGATATTCCCGCTTCTAACAAAGGCCTGAAAGAGCTCCAAATATCCACTTGTAGATGCTGCAAAAGACTCTTTCCAAACTGCTCCATGAAAAGGAAGGTTCAACTCTGTGAGTTGAATGCACACATCATAAAGAAGTTTCAAAGAATGCTTCTGTCTAGGTTTTATGTGAAGATATTTCCTTTTCCACCATAGGCCTCAAAGCGCTCCAAATGAACACTTGCAGATTCTACAAAAAGAGTGTTTCAAAACTGCTCTTTCAAAAGAAGTGTTCAACTCTGTGAGTTGGATTCATACTTCACAAAGCAGTTTCACAGAACGCTTCTGTTTAGTTTTTATGGGAAGATATTCCCGTTTCCAACGAAGGCCTGAAAGGGCTCCAAATAACCACTTGCAGATTCTGCAGAAACACAGTTTCAAAACTGCTCTATCATAAGGAGGGCTTATCTCTCCGAGCTGAATGCACACATCATAAAGAGGTTTCTGAGAATGCTTCTCCCTGGTTTATAAGTGAAGATATTTCCTTTTCCACTATAGGCCTCAAAGCGCTCCAAATGAACACTTGCAGATTCTACAAAAAGAGTGTTTCAAAACAGCTCTTTCAAAGGAAGTGTTCAACTCTGTGAGTTGGATTCATACTACACAAAGCAGTTTCACAGAACGCTTCTCTTTAGTTTTTATGGGAAGATATTCCCGTTTCCAACGAAGGCCTGAAAGGGCTCCAAATATCCACTTGCAGATTCTGCAAAAATAGAGTTTCAAAACTGCTCTGTTAAAAGGAAGGCTTATCTCTCTGAGTTGAATGCAGACATCATAAAGAGGTTTCTGAGAATGCTTCTGCCTGGTTTATATGTGAAGATATTTCCTTTTCCACCATAGGCCTCAAAGCGCTCCAAATGAACACTTGCAGATTCTACAAAAGGAGTGTTTCATAACTGCTCTAGCAAAGGAAAGGTTCAACTCTGTGAGTTGAACACACACATCACAAAGCAGTTTCTGAGAATGCTTCTGTCCAGTTTTTATTGGAAGATATTCCTGCTTCTAACAAAGGCCTGAAAGAGCTCCAAATATCCACTTGCAGATGCTGCAAAAAGACTCTTTCCAAACTGCTCCATGAAAAGGAAGGTTCAACTCTGTGAGTTGAATGCACACATCATAAAGAAGTTTCAAAGAATGCTTCTGTCTAGGTTTTATGTGAAGATATTTCCTTTTCCACCATAGGCCTCAAAGCGCTCCAAATGAACACTTGCAGATTCTACAAAAAGAGTGTTTCAAAACTGCTCTTTCAAAAGAAGTGTTCAACTCTGTGAGTTGGATTCATACTTCACAAAGCAGTTTCACAGAACGCTTCTGTTTAGTTTTTATGGGAAGATATTCCCGTTTCCAACGAAGGCCTGAAAGGGCTCCAAATAACCACTTGCAGATTCTGCAGAAACACAGTTTCAAAACTGCTCTATCATAAGGAGGGCTTATCTCTCCGAGCTGAATGCACACATCATAAAGAGGTTTCTGAGAATGCTTCTCCCTGGTTTATAAGTGAAGATATTTCCTTTTCCACTATAGGCCTCAAAGCGCTCCAAATGAACACTTGCAGATTCTACAAAAAGAGTGTTTCAAAACAGCTCTTTCAAAGGAAGTGTTCAACTCTGTGAGTTGGATTCATACTACACAAAGCAGTTTCACAGAACGCTTCTCTTTAGTTTTTATGGGAAGATATTCCCGTTTCCAACGAAGGCCTGAAAGGGCTCCAAATATCCACTTGCAGATTCTGCAAAAATAGAGTTTCAAAACTGCTCTGTTAAAAGGAAGGCTTATCTCTCTGAGTTGAATGCAGACATCATAAAGAGGTTTCTGAGAATGCTTCTGCCTGGTTTATATGTGAAGATATTTCCTTTTCCACCATAGGCCTCAAAGCGCTCCAAATGAACACTTGCAGATTCTACAAAAGGAGTGTTTCATAACTGCTCTAGCAAAGGAAAGGTTCAACTCTGTGAGTTGAACACACACATCACAAAGCAGTTTCTGAGAATGCTTCTGTCCAGTTTTTATTGGAAGATATTCCTGCTTCTAACAAAGGCCTGAAAGAGCTCCAAATATCCACTTGCAGATGCTGCAAAAAGACTCTTTCCAAACTGCTCCATGAAAAGGAAGGTTCAACTCTGTGAGTTGAATGCACACATCATAAAGAAGTTTCAAAGAATGCTTCTGTCTAGGTTTTATGTGAAGATATTTCCTTTTCCACCATAGGCCTCAAAGCGCTCCAAATGAACACTTGCAGATTCTACAAAAAGAGTGTTTCAAAACTGCTCTTTCAAAAGAAGTGTTCAACTCTGTGAGTTGGATTCATACTTCACAAAGCAGTTTCACAGAACGCTTCTGTTTAGTTTTTATGGGAAGATATTCCCGTTTCCAACGAAGGCCTGAAAGGGCTCCAAATAACCACTTGCAGATTCTGCAGAAACACAGTTTCAAAACTGCTCTATCAAAAGGAAGGCTTATCTCTCCGAGCTGAATGCACACATCATAAAGAGGTTTCTGAGAATGCTTCTCCCTGGTTTATAAGTGAAGATATTTCCTTTTCCACTATAGGCCTCAAAGCGCTCCAAATGAACACTTGCAGATTCTACAAAAAGAGTGTTTCAAAACAGCTCTTTCAAAGGAAGTGTTCAACTCTGTGAGTTGGATTCATACTACACAAAGCAGTTTCACAGAACGCTTCTGTTTAGTTTTTATGGGAAGATATTCCCGTTTCCAACGAAGGCCTGAAAGGGCTCCAAATATCCACTTGCAAATTCTGCAAAAATAGAGTTTCAAAACTGCTCTGTCAAAAGGAAGGCTTATCTCTCTGAGTTGAATGCAGACATCATAAAGAGGTTTCTGAGAATGCTTCTGCCTGGTTTATATGTGAAGATATTTCCTTTTCCACCATAGGCCTCAAAGCGCTCCAAATGAACACTTGCAGATTCTACAAAAAGAGTGTTTCATAACTGCTCTAGCAAAGGAAAGGTTCAACTCTGTGAGTTGAACACACACATCACAAAGCAGTTTCTGAGAATGCTTCTGTCCAGTTTTTATTGGAAGATATTCCCGCTTCTAACAAAGGCCTGAAAGAGCTCCAAATATCCACTTGTAGATGCTGCAAAAGACTCTTTCCAAACTGCTCCATGAAAAGGAAGGTTCAACTCTGTGAGTTGAATGCACACATCATAAAGAAGTTTCAAAGAATGCTTCTGTCTAGGTTTTATGTGAAGATATTTCCTTTTCCACCATAGGCCTCAAAGCGCTCCAAATGAACACTTGCAGATTCTACAAAAAGAGTGTTTCAAAACTGCTCTTTCAAAAGAAGTGTTCAACTCTGTGAGTTGGATTCATACTTCACAAAGCAGTTTCACAGAACGCTTCTGTTTAGTTTTTATGGGAAGATATTCCCGTTTCCAACGAAGGCCTGAAAGGGCTCCAAATAACCACTTGCAGATTCTGCAGAAACACAGTTTCAAAACTGCTCTATCATAAGGAGGGCTTATCTCTCCGAGCTGAATGCACACATCATAAAGAGGTTTCTGAGAATGCTTCTCCCTGGTTTATAAGTGAAGATATTTCCTTTTCCACTATAGGCCTCAAAGCGCTCCAAATGAACACTTGCAGATTCTACAAAAAGAGTGTTTCAAAACAGCTCTTTCAAAGGAAGTGTTCAACTCTGTGAGTTGGATTCATACTACACAAAGCAGTTTCACAGAACGCTTCTCTTTAGTTTTTATGGGAAGATATTCCCGTTTCCAACGAAGGCCTGAAAGGGCTCCAAATATCCACTTGCAGATTCTGCAAAAATAGAGTTTCAAAACTGCTCTGTTAAAAGGAAGGCTTATCTCTCTGAGTTGAATGCAGACATCATAAAGAGGTTTCTGAGAATGCTTCTGCCTGGTTTATATGTGAAGATATTTCCTTTTCCACCATAGGCCTCAAAGCGCTCCAAATGAACACTTGCAGATTCTACAAAAGGAGTGTTTCATAACTGCTCTAGCAAAGGAAAGGTTCAACTCTGTGAGTTGAACACACACATCACAAAGCAGTTTCTGAGAATGCTTCTGTCCAGTTTTTATTGGAAGATATTCCTGCTTCTAACAAAGGCCTGAAAGAGCTCCAAATATCCACTTGCAGATGCTGCAAAAAGACTCTTTCCAAACTGCTCCATGAAAAGGAAGGTTCAACTCTGTGAGTTGAATGCACACATCATAAAGAAGTTTCAAAGAATGCTTCTGTCTAGGTTTTATGTGAAGATATTTCCTTTTCCACCATAGGCCTCAAAGCGCTCCAAATGAACACTTGCAGATTCTACAAAAAGAGTGTTTCAAAACTGCTCTTTCAAAAGAAGTGTTCAACTCTGTGAGTTGGATTCATACTTCACAAAGCAGTTTCACAGAACGCTTCTGTTTAGTTTTTATGGGAAGATATTCCCGTTTCCAACGAAGGCCTGAAAGGGCTCCAAATAACCACTTGCAGATTCTGCAGAAACACAGTTTCAAAACTGCTCTATCAAAAGGAAGGCTTATCTCTCTGAGCTGAATGCACACATCATAAAGAGGTTTCTGAGAATGCTTCTCCCTGGTTTATAAGTGAAGATATTTCCTTTTCCACTATAGGCCTCAAAGCGCTCCAAATGAACACTTGCAGATTCTACAAAAAGAGTGTTTCAAAACAGCTCTTTCAAAGGAAGTGTTCAACTCTGTGAGTTGGATTCATACTACACAGAGCAGTTTCACAGAACGCTTCTCTTTAGTTTTTATGGGAAGATATTCCCGTTTCCAACGAAGGCCTGAAAGGGCTCCAAATATCCACTTGCAGATTCTGCAAAAATAGAGTTTCAAAACTGCTCTGTTAAAAGGAAGGCTTATCTCTCTGAGTTGAATGCAGACATCATAAAGAGGTTTCTGAGAATGCTTCTGCCTGGTTTATATGTGAAGATATTTCCTTTTCCACCATAGGCCTCAAAGCGCTCCAAATGAACACTTGCAGATTCTACAAAAGGAGTGTTTCATAACTGCTCTAGCAAAGGAAAGGTTCAACTCTGTGAGTTGAACACACACATCACAAAGCAGTTTCTGAGAATGCTTCTGTCCAGTTTTTATTGGAAGATATTCCCGCTTCTAACAAAGGCCTGAAAGAGCTCCAAATATCCACTTGCAGATGCTGCAAAAAGACTCTTTCCAAACTGCTCCATGAAAAGGAAGGTTCAACTCTGTGAGTTGAATGCACACATCATAAAGAAGTTTCAAAGAATGCTTCTGTCTAGGTTTTATGTGAAGATATTTCCTTTTCCACCATAGGCCTCAAAGCGCTCCAAATGAACACTTGCAGATTCTACAAAAAGAGTGTTTCAAAACTGCTCTTTCAAAAGAAGTGTTCAACTCTGTGAGTTGGATTCATACTTCACAAAGCAGTTTCACAGAACGCTTCTGTTTAGTTTTTATGGGAAGATATTCCCGTTTCCAACGAAGGCCTGAAAGGGCTCCAAATAACCACTTGCAGATTCTGCAGAAACACAGTTTCAAAACTGCTCTATCAAAAGGAAGGCTTATCTCTTTGAGCTGAATGCACACATCATAAAGAGGTTTCTGAGAATGCTTCTCCCTGGTTTATAAGTGAAGATATTTCCTTTTCCACTATAGGCCTCAAAGCGCTCCAAATGAACACTTGCAGATTCTACAAAAAGAGTGTTTCAAAACAGCTCTTTCAAAGGAAGTGTTCAACTCTGTGAGTTGGATTCATACTACACAGAGCAGTTTCACAGAACGCTTCTCTTTAGTTTTTATGGGAAGATATTCCCGTTTCCAACGAAGGCCTGAAAGGGCTCCAAATATCCACTTGCAGATTCTGCAAAAATAGAGTTTCAAAACTGCTCTGTTAAAAGGAAGGCTTATCTCTCTGAGTTGAATGCAGACATCATAAAGAGGTTTCTGAGAATGCTTCTGCCTGGTTTATAAGTGAAGATATTTCCTTTTCCACCATAGGCCTCAAAGCGCTCCAAATGAACACTTGCAGATTCTACAAAAAGAGTGTTTCAAAACAGCTCTTTCAAAGGAAGTGTTCAACTCTGTGAGTTGGATTCATACTACACAAAGCAGTTTCACAGAACGCTTCTGTTTAGTTTTTATGGGAAGATATTCCCGTTTCCAACGAAGGCATGAAAGGGCTCCAAATATCCACTTGCAAATTCTGCAAAAATAGAGTTTCAAAACTGCTCTGTCAAAAGGAAGGCTTATCTCTCTGAGTTGAATGCAGACATCATAAAGAGGTTTCTGAGAATGCTTCTGCCTGGTTTATATGTGAAGATATTTCCTTTTCCACCATAGGCCTCAAAGCGCTCCAAATGAACACTTGCAGATTCTACAAAAAGAGTGTCTCATAACTGCTCTAGCAAAGGAAAGGTTCAACTCTGTGAGTTGAACACACACATCACAAAGCAGTTTCTGAGAATGCTTCTGTCCAGTTTTTATTGGAAGATATTCCCGCTTCTAACAAAGGCCTGAAAGAGCTCCAAATATCCACTTGTAGATGCTGCAAAAAGACTCTTTCCAAACTGCTCCATGAAAAGGAAGGTTCAACTCTGTGAGTTGAATGCACACATCATAAAGAAGTTTCAAAGAATGCTTCTGTCTAGGTTTTATGTGAAGATATTTCCTTTTCCACCATAGGCCTCAAAGCGCTCCAAATGAACACTTGCAGATTCTACAAAAAGAGTGTTTCAAAACTGCTCTTTCAAAAGAAGTGTTCAACTCTGTGAGGTGGATTCATACTTCACAAAGCAGTTTCACAGAACGCTTCTGTTTAGTTTTTATGGGAAGATATTCCCGTTTCCAACGAAGGCCTGAAAGGGCTCCAAATAACCACTTGCAGATTCTGCAGAAACACAGTTTCAAAACTGCTCTATCAAAAGGAAGGCTTATCTCTCCGAGTTGAATGCACACATCATAAAGAGGTTTCTGAGAATGCTTCTCCCTGGTTTATAAGTGAAGATATTTACTTTTCCACTATAGGCCTCAAAGCGCTCCAAATGAACACTTGCAGATTCTACAAAAAGAGTGTTTCAAAACAGCTCTTTCAAAGGAAGTGTTCAACTCTGTGAGTTGGATTCATACTACACAAAGCAGTTTCACAGAACGCTTCTCTTTAGTTTTTATGGGAAGATATTCCCGTTTCCAACGAAGTCCTGAAAGGGCTCCAAATATCCACTTGCAGATTCTGCAAAAATAGAGTTTCAAAACTGCTCTGTTAAAAGGAAGGCTTATCTCTCTGAGTTGAATGCAGACATCATAAAGAGGTTTCTGAGAATGCTTCTGCCTGGTTTATATGTGAATATATTTCCTTTTCCACCATAGGCCTCAAAGCGCTCCAAATGAACACTTGCAGATTCTACAAAAGGAGTGTTTCATAACTGCTCTAGCAAAGGAAAGGTTCAACTCTGTGAGTTGAACACACACATCACAAAGCAGTTTCTGAGAATGCTTCTGTCCAGTTTTTATTGGAAGATATTCCCGCTTCTAACAAAGGCCTGAAAGAGCTCCAAATATCCACTTGCAGATGCTGCAAAAAGACTCTTTCCAAATTGCTCCATGAAAAGGAAGGTTCAACTCTGTGAGATGAATGCACACATCATAAAGAAGTTTCAAAGAATGCTTCTGTCTAGGTTTTATGTGAAGATATTTCCTTTTCCACCATAGGCCTCAAAGCGCTCCAAATGAACACTTGCAGATTCTACAAAAAGAGTGTTTCAAAACTGCTCTTTCAAAAGAAGTGTTCAACTCTGTGAGTTGGATTCATACTTCATAAAGCAGTTTCACAGAACGCTTCTGTTTAGTATTTATGGGAAGATATTCCCGTTTCCAACGAAGGCCTGAAAGGACTCCAAATATCCACTTGCAGATTCTGCAAAAACACAGTTTCAAAACTGCTCTATCAAAAGGAAGGCTTATCTCTCCGAGTTGAATGCACACATCATAAAGAGGTTTCTGAGAATGCTTCTGCCTGGTTTATAAGTGAAGATATTTCCTTTTCCACTATAGGCCTCAAAGCGCTCCAAATGAACACTTGCAGATTCTACAAAAAGAGTGTTTCAAAACAGCTCTTTCAAAGGAAGTGTTCAACTCTGTGAGTTGGATTCATACTACACAAAGCAGTTTCACAGAACGCTTCTCTTTAGTTTTTATTGGAAGATATTCCCGTTTCAAACGAAGGCCTGAAAGGGCTCCAAATATCCACTTGCAGATTCTGCAAAAATAGAGTTTCAAAACTGCTCTGTTAAAAGGAAGGCTTATCTCTCTGAGTTGAATGCAGACATCATAAAGAGGTTTCTGAGAATGCTTCTGCCTGGTTTATATGTGAAGATATTTCCTTTTCCACCATAGGCCTCAAAGCGCTCCAAATGAACACTTGCAGATTCTACAAAAGGAGTGTTTCATAACTGCTCTAGCAAAGGAAAGGTTCAACTCTGTGAGTTGAACACACACATCACAAAGCAGTTTCTGAGAATGCTTCTGTCCAGTTTTTATTGGAAGATATTCCCGCTTCTAACAAAGGCCTGAAAGAGCTCCAAATATCCACTTGCAGATGCTGCAAAAAGACTCTTTCCAAACTGCTCCATGAAAAGGAAGGTTCAACTCTGTGAGTTGAATGCACACATCATAAAGAAGTTTCAAAGAATGCTTCTGTCTAGGTTTTATGTGAAGATATTTCCTTTTCCACCATAGGCCTCAAAGCGCTCCAAATGAACACTTGCAGATTCTACAAAAAGAGTGTTTCAAAACTGCTCTTTCAAAAGAAGTGTTCAACTCTGTGAGTTGGATTCATACTTCACAAAGCAGTTTCACAGAACGCTTCTGTTTAGTATTTATGGGAAGATATTCCCGTTTCCAACGAAGGCCTGAAAGGACTCCAAATATCCACTTGCAGATTCTGCAAAAAACACAGTTTCAAAACTGCTCTATCAAAAGGAAGGCTTATCTCTCCGAGTTGAATGCACACATCATAAAGAGGTTTCTGAGAATGCTTCTGCCTGGTTTATAAGTGAAGATATTTCCTTTTCCACCATAGGCCTCAAAGCGCTCCAAATGAACACTTGCAGATTCTACAAAAAGAGTGTTTCAAAACAGCTCTTTCAAAGGAAGTGTTCAACTCTGTGAGTTGGATTCATACTACACAAAGCAGTTTCACAGAACGCTTCTGTTTAGTTTTTATGGGAAGATATTCCCGTTTCCAACGAAGGCCTGAAAGGGCTCCAAATATCCACTTGCAAATTCTGCAAAAATAGAGTTTCAAAACTGCTCTGTCAAAAGGAAGGCTTATCTCTCTGAGTTGAATGCAGACATCATAAAGAGGTTTCTGAGAATGCTTCTGCCTGGTTTATAAGTGAAGATATTTCCTTTTCCACCATAGGCCTCGAAGCGCTCCAAATGAACACTTGCAGATTCTACAAAAAGAGTGTTTCAAAACAGCTCTTTCAAAGGAAGTGTTCAACTCTGTGAGTTGGATTCATACTACACAAAGCAGTTTCACAGAACGCTTCTGTTTAGTTTTTATGGGAAGATATTCCCGTTTCCAACGAAGGCCTGAAAGGACTCCAAATATCCACTTGCAGATTCTGCAAAAACACAGTTTCAAAACTGCTCTATCAAAAGGAAGGCTTATCTCTCCGAGTTGAATGCACACATCATAAAGAGGTTTCTGAGAATGCTTCTGCCTGGTTTATAAGTGAAGATATTTCCTTTTCCACCATAGGCCTCAAAGCGCTCCAAATGAACACTTGCAGATTCTACAAAAAGAGTGTTTCAAAACAGCTCTTTCAAAGGAAGTGTTCAACTCTGTGAGTTGGATTCATACTACACAAAGCAGTTTCACAGAACGCTTCTGTTTAGTTTTTATGGGAAGATATTCCCGTTTCCAACGAAGGCCTGAAAGGGCTCCAAATATCCACTTGCAAATTCTGCAAAAATAGAGTTTCAAAACTGCTCTGTCAAAAGGAAGGCTTATCTCTCTGAGTTGAATGCAGACATCATAAAGAGGTTTCTGAGAATGCTTCTGCCTGGTTTATATGTGAAGATATTTCCTTTTCCACCATAGGCCTCAAAGCGCTCCAAATGAACACTTGCAGATTCTACAAAAAGAGTGTTTCATAACTGCTCTAGCAAAGGAAAGGTTCAACTCTGTGAGTTGAACACACACATCACAAAGCAGTTTCTGAGAATGCTTCTGTCCAGTTTTTATTGGAAGATATTCCCGCTTCTAACAAAGGCCTGAAAGAGCTCCAAATATCCACTTGTAGATGCTGCAAAAAGACTCTTTCCAAACTGCTCCATGAAAAGGAAGGTTCAACTCTGTGAGTTGAATGCACACATCATAAAGAAGTTTCAAAGAATGCTTCTGTCTAGGTTTTATGTGAAGATATTTCCTTTTCCACCATAGGCCTCAAAGCGCTCCAAATGAACACTTGCAGATTCTACAAAAAGAGTGTTTCAAAACTGCTCTTTCAAAAGAAGTGTTCAACTCTGTGAGGTGGATTCATACTTCACAAAGCAGTTTCACAGAACGCTTCTGTTTAGTTTTTATGGGAAGATATTCCCGTTTCCAACGAAGGCCTGAAAGGGCTCCAAATAACCACTTGCAGATTCTGCAGAAACACAGTTTCAAAACTGCTCTATCAAAAGGAAGGCTTATCTCTCCGAGTTGAATGCACACATCATAAAGAGGTTTCTGAGAATGCTTCTCCCTGGTTTATAAGTGAAGATATTTACTTTTCCACTATAGGCCTCAAAGCGCTCCAAATGAACACTTGCAGATTCTACAAAAAGAGTGTTTCAAAACAGCTCTTTCAAAGGAAGTGTTCAACTCTGTGAGTTGGATTCATACTACACAAAGCAGTTTCACAGAACGCTTCTCTTTAGTTTTTATGGGAAGATATTCCCGTTTCCAACGAAGGCCTGAAAGGGCTCCAAATATCCACTTGCAGATTCTGCAAAAATAGAGTTTCAAAACTGCTCTGTTAAAAGGAAGGCTTATCTCTCTGAGTTGAATGCAGACATCATAAAGAGGTTTCTGAGAATGCTTCTGCCTGGTTTATATGTGAAGATATTTCCTTTTCCACCATAGGCCTCAAAGCGCTCCAAATGAACACTTGCAGATTCTACAAAAGGAGTGTTTCATAACTGCTCTAGCAAAGGAAAGGTTCAACTCTGTGAGTTGAACACACACATCACAAAGCAGTTTCTGAGAATGCTTCTGTCCAGTTTTTATTGGAAGATATTCCCGCTTCTAACAAAGGCCTGAAAGAGCTCCAAATATCCACTTGCAGATGCTGCAAAAAGACTCTTTCCAAACTGCTCCATGAAAAGGAAGGTTCAACTCTGTGAGTTGAATGCACACATCATAAAGAAGTTTCAAAGAATGCTTCTGTCTAGGTTTTATGTGAAGATATTTCCTTTTCCACCATAGGCCTCAAAGCGCTCCAAATGAACACTTGCAGATTCTACAAAAAGAGTGTTTCAAAACTGCTCTTTCAAAAGAAGTGTTCAACTCTGTGAGTTGGATTCATACTTCACAAAGCAGTTTCACAGAACGCTTCTGTTTAGTATTTATGGGAAGATATTCCCGTTTCCAACGAAGGCCTGAAAGGACTCCAAATATCCACTTGCAGATTCTGCAAAAAACACAGTTTCAAAACTGCTCTATCAAAAGGAAGGCTTATCTCTCCGAGTTGAATGCACACATCATAAAGAGGTTTCTGAGAATGCTTCTGCCTGGTTTATAAGTGAAGATATTTCCTTTTCCACCATAGGCCTCAAAGCGCTCCAAATGAACACTTGCAGATTCTACAAAAAGAGTGTTTCAAAACAGCTCTTTCAAAGGAAGTGTTCAACTCTGTGAGTTGGATTCATACTACACAAAGCAGTTTCACAGAACGCTTCTGTTTAGTTTTTATGGGAAGATATTCCCGTTTCCAACGAAGGCCTGAAAGGGCTCCAAATATCCACTTGCAAATTCTGCAAAAATAGAGTTTCAAAACTGCTCTGTCAAAAGGAAGGCTTATCTCTCTGAGTTGAATGCAGACATCATAAAGAGGTTTCTGAGAATGCTTCTGCCTGGTTTATATGTGAAGATATTTCCTTTTCCACCATAGGCCTCAAAGCGCTCCAAATGAACACTTGCAGATTCTACAAAAAGAGTGTTTCATAACTGCTCTAGCAAAGGAAAGGTTCAACTCTGTGAGTTGAACACACACATCACAAAGCAGTTTCTGAGAATGCTTCTGTCCAGTTTTTATTGGAAGATATTCCCGCTTCTAACAAAGGCCTGAAAGAGCTCCAAATATCCACTTGTAGATGCTGCAAAAAGACTCTTTCCAAACTGCTCCATGAAAAGGAAGGTTCAACTCTGTGAGTTGAATGCACACATCATAAAGAAGTTTCAAAGAATGCTTCTGTCTAGGTTTTATGTGAAGATATTTCCTTTTCCACCATAGGCCTCAAAGCGCTCCAAATGAACACTTGCAGATTCTACAAAAAGAGTGTTTCAAAACTGCTCTTTCAAAAGAAGTGTTCAACTCTGTGAGGTGGATTCATACTTCACAAAGCAGTTTCACAGAACGCTTCTGTTTAGTTTTTATGGGAAGATATTCCCGTTTCCAACGAAGGCCTGAAAGGGCTCCAAATAACCACTTGCAGATTCTGCAGAAACACAGTTTCAAAACTGCTCTATCAAAAGGAAGGCTTATCTCTCCGAGTTGAATGCACACATCATAAAGAGGTTTCTGAGAATGCTTCTCCCTGGTTTATAAGTGAAGATATTTCCTTTTCCACTATAGGCCTCAAAGCGCTCCAAATGAACACTTGCAGATTCTACAAAAAGAGTGTTTCAAAACAGCTCTTTCAAAGGAAGTGTTCAACTCTGTGAGTTGGATTCATACTACACAAAGCAGTTTCACAGAACGCTTCTCTTTAGTTTTTATGGGAAGATATTCCCGTTTCCAACGAAGGCCTGAAAGGGCTCCAAATATCCACTTGCAGATTCTGCAAAAATAGAGTTTCAAAACTGCTCTGTTAAAAGGAAGGCTTATCTCTCTGAGTTGAATGCAGACATCATAAAGAGGTTTCTGAGAATGCTTCTGCCTGGTTTATATGTGAAGATATTTCCTTTTCCACCATAGGCCTCAAAGCGCTCCAAATGAACACTTGCAGATTCTACAAAAGGAGTGTTTCATAACTGCTCTAGCAAAGGAAAGGTTCAACTCTGTGAGTTGAACACACACATCACAAAGCAGTTTCTGAGAATGCTTCTGTCCAGTTTTTATTGGAAGATATTCCCGCTTCTAACAAAGGCCTGAAAGAGCTCCAAATATCCACTTGCAGATGCTGCAAAAAGACTCTTTCCAAACTGCTCCATGAAAAGGAAGGTTCAACTCTGTGAGTTGAATGCACACATCATAAAGAAGTTTCAAAGAATGCTTCTGTCTAGGTTTTATGTGAAGATATTTCCTTTTCCACCATAGGCCTCAAAGCGCTCCAAATGAACACTTGCAGATTCTACAAAAAGAGTGTTTCAAAACTGCTCTTTCAAAAGAAGTGT
The DNA here is from genome assembly GCF_028885625.2 of Pongo pygmaeus. NCBI lineage: Eukaryota > Metazoa > Chordata > Mammalia > Primates > Hominidae > Pongo > Pongo pygmaeus. The sequence continues at coordinate 27,394,004 of NC_085930.1, forward strand.
TCAACTCTGTGAGTTGGATTCATACTTCACAAAGCAGTTTCACAGAACGCTTCTGTTTAGTATTTATGGGAAGATATTCCCGTTTCCAACGAAGGCCTGAAAGGACTCCAAATATCCACTTGCAGATTCTGCAAAAAACACAGTTTCAAAACTGCTCTATCAAAAGGAAGGCTTATCTCTCCGAGTTGAATGCACACATCATAAAGAGGTTTCTGAGAATGCTTCTGCCTGGTTTATAAGTGAAGATATTTCCTTTTCCACCATAGGCCTCAAAGCGCTCCAAATGAACACTTGCAGATTCTACAAAAAGAGTGTTTCAAAACAGCTCTTTCAAAGGAAGTGTTCAACTCTGTGAGTTGGATTCATACTACACAAAGCAGTTTCACAGAACGCTTCTGTTTAGTTTTTATGGGAAGATATTCCCGTTTCCAACGAAGGCCTGAAAGGGCTCCAAATATCCACTTGCAAATTCTGCAAAAATAGAGTTTCAAAACTGCTCTGTCAAAAGGAAGGCTTATCTCTCTGAGTTGAATGCAGACATCATAAAGAGGTTTCTGAGAATGCTTCTGCCTGGTTTATATGTGAAGATATTTCCTTTTCCACCATAGGCCTCAAAGCGCTCCAAATGAACACTTGCAGATTCTACAAAAAGAGTGTTTCATAACTGCTCTAGCAAAGGAAAGGTTCAACTCTGTGAGTTGAACACACACATCACAAAGCAGTTTCTGAGAATGCTTCTGTCCAGTTTTTATTGGAAGATATTCCCGCTTCTAACAAAGGCCTGAAAGAGCTCCAAATATCCACTTGTAGATGCTGCAAAAAGACTCTTTCCAAACTGCTCCATGAAAAGGAAGGTTCAACTCTGTGAGTTGAATGCACACATCATAAAGAAGTTTCAAAGAATGCTTCTGTCTAGGTTTTATGTGAAGATATTTCCTTTTCCACCATAGGCCTCAAAGCGCTCCAAATGAACACTTGCAGATTCTACAAAAAGAGTGTTTCAAAACTGCTCTTTCAAAAGAAGTGTTCAACTCTGTGAGTTGGATTCATACTTCACAAAGCAGTTTCACAGAACGCTTCTGTTTAGTTTTTATGGGAAGATATTCCCGTTTCCAACGAAGGCCTGAAAGGGCTCCAAATAACCACTTGCAGATTCTGCAGAAACACAGTTTCAAAACTGCTCTATCAAAAGGAAGGCTTATCTCTCTGAGCTGAATGCACACATCATAAAGAGGTTTCTGAGAATGCTTCTCCCTGGTTTATAAGTGAAGATATTTCCTTTTCCACTATAGGCCTCAAAGCGCTCCAAATGAACACTTGCAGATTCTACAAAAAGAGTGTTTCAAAACAGCTCTTTCAAAGGAAGTGTTCAACTCTGTGAGTTGGATTCATACTACACAAAGCAGTTTCACAGAACGCTTCTGTTTAGTTTTTATGGGAAGATATTCCCGTTTCCAACGAAGGCATGAAGGGGCTCCAAATATCCACTTGCAAATTCTGCAAAAATAGAGTTTCAAAACTGCTCTGTCAAAAGGAAGGCTTATCTCTCTGAGTTGAATGCAGACATCATAAAGAGGTTTCCGAGAATGCTTCTGCCTGGTTTATATGTGAAGATATTTCCTTTTCCACCATAGGCCTCAAAGCGCTCCAAATGAACACTTGCAGATTCTACAAAAAGAGTGTTTCATAACTGCTCTAGCAAAGGAAAGGTTCAACTCTGTGAGTTGAACACACACATCACAAAGCAGTTTCTGAGAATGCTTCTGTCCAGTTTTTATTGGAAGATATTCCCGCTTCTAACAAAGGCCTGAAAGAGCTCCAAATATCCACTTGTAGATGCTGCAAAAAGACTCTTTCCAAACTGCTCCATGAAAAGGAAGGTTCAACTCTGTGAGTTGAATGCACACATCATAAAGAAGTTTCAAAGAATGCTTCTGTCTAGGTTTTATGTGAAGATATTTCCTTTTCCACCATAGGCCTCAAAGCGCTCCAAATGAACACTTGCAGATTCTACAAAAAGAGTGTTTCAAAACTGCTCTTTCAAAAGAAGTGTTCAACTCTGTGAGGTGGATTCATACTTCACAAAGCAGTTTCACAGAACGCTTCTGTTTAGTTTTTATGGGAAGATATTCCCGTTTCCAACGAAGGCCTGAAAGGGCTCCAAATAACCACTTGCAGATTCTGCAGAAACACAGTTTCAAAACTGCTCTATCAAAAGGAAGGCTTATCTCTCCGAGTTGAATGCACACATCATAAAGAGGTTTCTGAGAATGCTTCTCCCTGGTTTATAAGTGAAGATATTTACTTTTCCACTATAGGCCTCAAAGCGCTCCAAATGAACACTTGCAGATTCTACAAAAAGAGTGTTTCAAAACAGCTCTTTCAAAGGAAGTGTTCAACTCTGTGAGTTGGATTCATACTACACAAAGCAGTTTCACAGAACGCTTCTCTTTAGTTTTTATGGGAAGATATTCCCGTTTCCAACGAAGTCCTGAAAGGGCTCCAAATATCCACTTGCAGATTCTGCAAAAATAGAGTTTCAAAACTGCTCTGTTAAAAGGAAGGCTTATCTCTCTGAGTTGAATGCAGACATCATAAAGAGGTTTCTGAGAATGCTTCTGCCTGGTTTATATGTGAATATATTTCCTTTTCCACCATAGGCCTCAAAGCGCTCCAAATGAACACTTGCAGATTCTACAAAAGGAGTGTTTCATAACTGCTCTAGCAAAGGAAAGGTTCAACTCTGTGAGTTGAACACACACATCACAAAGCACTTTCTGAGAATGCTTCTGTCCAGTTTTTATTGGAAGATATTCCCGCTTCTAACAAAGGCCTGAAAGAGCTCCAAATATCCACTTGCAGATGCTGCAAAAAGACTCTTTCCAAATTGCTCCATGAAAAGGAAGGTTCAACTCTGTGAGATGAATGCACACATCATAAAGAAGTTTCAAAGAATGCTTCTGTCTAGGTTTTATGTGAAGATATTTCCTTTTCCACCATAGGCCTCAAAGCGCTCCAAATGAACACTTGCAGATTCTACAAAAAGAGTGTTTCAAAACTGCTCTTTCAAAAGAAGTGTTCAACTCTGTGAGTTGGATTCATACTTCACAAAGCAGTTTCACAGAACGCTTCTGTTTAGTATTTATGGGAAGATATTCCCGTTTCCAACGAAGGCCTGAAAGGACTCCAAATATCCACTTGCAGATTCTGCAAAAACACAGTTTCAAAACTGCTCTATCAAAAGGAAGGCTTATCTCTCCGAGTTGAATGCACACATCATAAAGAGGTTTCTGAGAATGCTTCTGCCTGGTTTATAAGTGAAGATATTTCCTTTTCCACTATAGGCTTCAAAGCGCTCCAAATGAACACTTGCAGATTCTACAAAAAGAGTGTTTCAAAACAGCTCTTTCAAAGGAAGTGTTCAACTCTGTGAGTTGGATTCATACTACACAAAGCAGTTTCACAGAACGCTTCTCTTTAGTTTTTATTGGAAGATATTCCCGTTTCAAACGAAGGCCTGAAAGGGCTCCAAATATCCACTTGCAGATTCTGCAAAAATAGAGTTTCAAAACTGCTCTGTTAAAAGGAAGGCTTATCTCTCTGAGTTGAATGCAGACATCATAAAGAGGTTTCTGAGAATGCTTCTGCCTGGTTTATATGTGAAGATATTTCCTTTTCCACCATAGGCCTCAAAGCGCTCCAAATGAACACTTGCAGATTCTACAAAAGGAGTGTTTCATAACTGCTCTAGCAAAGGAAAGGTTCAACTCTGTGAGTTGAACACACACATCACAAAGCAGTTTCTGAGAATGCTTCTGTCCAGTTTTTATTGGAAGATATTCCCGCTTCTAACAAAGGCCTGAAAGAGCTCCAAATATCCACTTGCAGATGCTGCAAAAAGACTCTTTCCAAACTGCTCCATGAAAAGGAAGGTTCAACTCTGTGAGTTGAATGCACACATCATAAAGAAGTTTCAAAGAATGCTTCTGTCTAGGTTTTATGTGAAGATATTTCCTTTTCCACCATAGGCCTCAAAGCGCTCCAAATGAACACTTGCAGATTCTACAAAAAGAGTGTTTCAAAACTGCTCTTTCAAAAGAAGTGTTCAACTCTGTGAGTTGGATTCATACTTCACAAAGCAGTTTCACAGAACGCTTCTGTTTAGTATTTATGGGAAGATATTCCCGTTTCCAACGAAGGCCTGAAAGGACTCCAAATATCCACTTGCAGATTCTGCAAAAAACACAGTTTCAAAACTGCTCTATCAAAAGGAAGGCTTATCTCTCCGAGTTGAATGCACACATCATAAAGAGGTTTCTGAGAATGCTTCTGCCTGGTTTATAAGTGAAGATATTTCCTTTTCCACCATAGGCCTCAAAGCGCTCCAAATGAACACTTGCAGATTCTACAAAAAGAGTGTTTCAAAACAGCTCTTTCAAAGGAAGTGTTCAACTCTGTGAGTTGGATTCATACTACACAAAGCAGTTTCACAGAACGCTTCTGTTTAGTTTTTATGGGAAGATATTCCCGTTTCCAACGAAGGCCTGAAAGGGCTCCAAATATCCACTTGCAAATTCTGCAAAAATAGAGTTTCAAAACTGCTCTGTCAAAAGGAAGGCTTATCTCTCTGAGTTGAATGCAGACATCATAAAGAGGTTTCTGAGAATGCTTCTGCCTGGTTTATAAGTGAAGATATTTCCTTTTCCACCATAGGCCTCGAAGCGCTCCAAATGAACACTTGCAGATTCTACAAAAAGAGTGTTTCAAAACAGCTCTTTCAAAGGAAGTGTTCAACTCTGTGAGTTGGATTCATACTACACAAAGCAGTTTCACAGAACGCTTCTGTTTAGTTTTTATGGGAAGATATTCCCGTTTCCAACGAAGGCCTGAAAGGACTCCAAATATCCACTTGCAGATTCTGCAAAAACACAGTTTCAAAACTGCTCTATCAAAAGGAAGGCTTATCTCTCCGAGTTGAATGCACACATCATAAAGAGGTTTCTGAGAATGCTTCTGCCTGGTTTATAAGTGAAGATATTTCCTTTTCCACCATAGGCCTCAAAGCGCTCCAAATGAACACTTGCAGATTCTACAAAAAGAGTGTTTCAAAACAGCTCTTTCAAAGGAAGTGTTCAACTCTGTGAGTTGGATTCATACTACACAAAGCAGTTTCACAGAACGCTTCTGTTTAGTTTTTATGGGAAGATATTCCCGTTTCCAACGAAGGCCTGAAAGGGCTCCAAATATCCACTTGCAAATTCTGCAAAAATAGAGTTTCAAAACTGCTCTGTCAAAAGGAAGGCTTATCTCTCTGAGTTGAATGCAGACATCATAAAGAGGTTTCTGAGAATGCTTCTGCCTGGTTTATATGTGAAGATATTTCCTTTTCCACCATAGGCCTCAAAGCGCTCCAAATGAACACTTGCAGATTCTACAAAAAGAGTGTTTCATAACTGCTCTAGCAAAGGAAAGGTTCAACTCTGTGAGTTGAACACACACATCACAAAGCAGTTTCTGAGAATGCTTCTGTCCAGTTTTTATTGGAAGATATTCCCGCTTCTAACAAAGGCCTGAAAGAGCTCCAAATATCCACTTGTAGATGCTGCAAAAAGACTCTTTCCAAACTGCTCCATGAAAAGGAAGGTTCAACTCTGTGAGTTGAATGCACACATCATAAAGAAGTTTCAAAGAATGCTTCTGTCTAGGTTTTATGTGAAGATATTTCCTTTTCCACCATAGGCCTCAAAGCGCTCCAAATGAACACTTGCAGATTCTACAAAAAGAGTGTTTCAAAACTGCTCTTTCAAAAGAAGTGTTCAACTCTGTGAGTTGGATTCATACTTCACAAAGCAGTTTCGCAGAACGCTTCTGTTTAGTATTTTTGGGAAGATATTCCCGTTTCCAACGAAGGCCTGAAAGGGCTCCAAATAACCACTTGCAGATTCTGCAGAAACACAGTTTCAAAACTGCTCTATCAAAAGGAAGGCTTATCTCTCCGAGTTGAATGCACACATCATAAAGAGGTTTCTGAGAATGCTTCTCCCTGGTTTATAAGTGAAGATATTTACTTTTCCACTATAGGCCTCAAAGCGCTCCAAATGAACACTTGCAGATTCTACAAAAAGAGTGTTTCAAAACAGCTCTTTCAAAGGAAGTGTTCAACTCTGTGAGTTGGATTCATACTACACAAAGCAGTTTCACAGAACGCTTCTCTTTAGTTTTTATGGGAAGATATTCCCGTTTCCAACGAAGTCCTGAAAGGGCTCCAAATATCCACTTGCAGATTCTGCAAAAATAGAGTTTCAAAACTGCTCTGTTAAAAGGAAGGCTTATCTCTCTGAGTTGAATGCAGACATCATAAAGAGGTTTCTGAGAATGCTTCTGCCTGGTTTATATGTGAATATATTTCCTTTTCCACCATAGGCCTCAAAGCGCTCCAAATGAACACTTGCAGATTCTACAAAAGGAGTGTTTCATAACTGCTCTAGCAAAGGAAAGGTTCAACTCTGTGAGTTGAACACACACATCACAAAGCAGATTCTGAGAATGCTTCTGTCCAGTTTTTATTGGAAGATATTCCCGCTTCTAACAAAGGCCTGAAAGAGCTCCAAATATCCACTTGCAGATGCTGCAAAAAGACTCTTTCCAAATTGCTCCATGAAAAGGAAGGTTCAACTCTGTGAGATGAATGCACACATCATAAAGAAGTTTCAAAGAATGCTTCTGTCTAGGTTTTATGTGAAGATATTTCCTTTTCCACCATAGGCCTCAAAGCGCTCCAAATGAACACTTGCAGATACTACAAAAAGAGTGTTTCAAAACTGCTCTTTCAAAAGAAGTGTTCAACTCTGTGAGTTGGATTCATACTTCACAAAGCAGTTTCACAGAACGCTTCTGTTTAGTATTTATGGGAAGATATTCCCGTTTCCAACGAAGGCCTGAAAGGACTCCAAATATCCACTTGCAGATTCTGCAAAAACACAGTTTCAAAACTGCTCTATCAAAAGGAAGGCTTATCTCTCCGAGTTGAATGCACACATCATAAAGAGGTTTCTGAGAATGCTTCTGCCTGGTTTATAAGTGAAGATATTTCCTTTTCCACTATAGGCCTCAAAGCGCTCCAAATGAACACTTGCAGATTCTACAAAAAGAGTGTTTCAAAACAGCTCTTTCAAAGGAAGTGTTCAACTCTGTGAGTTGGATTCATACTACACAAAGCAGTTTCACAGAACGCTTCTCTTTAGTTTTTATTGGAAGATATTCCCGTTTCAAACGAAGGCCTGAAAGGGCTCCAAATATCCACTTGCAGATTCTGCAAAAATAGAGTTTCAAAACTGCTCTGTTAAAAGGAAGGCTTATCTCTCTGAGTTGAATGCAGACATCATAAAGAGGTTTCTGAGAATGCTTCTGCCTGGTTTATAAGTGAAGATATTTCCTTTTCCACCATAGGCCTCAAAGCGCTCCAAATGAACACTTGCAGATTCTACAAAAAGAGTGTTTCAAAACAGCTCTTTCAAAGGAAGTGTTCAACTCTGTGAGTTGGATTCATACTACACAAAGCAGTTTCACAGAACGCTTCTGTTTAGTTTTTATGGGAAGATATTCCCGTTTCCAACGAAGGCATGAAAGGGCTCCAAATATCCACTTGCAAATTCTGCAAAAATAGAGTTTCAAAACTGCTCTGTCAAAAGGAAGGCTTATCTCTCTGAGTTGAATGCAGACATCATAAAGAGGTTTCTGAGAATGCTTCTGCCTGGTTTATATGTGAAGATATTTCCTTTTCCACCATAGGCCTCAAAGCGCTCCAAATGAACACTTGCAGATTCTACAAAAAGAGTGTCTCATAACTGCTCTAGCAAAGGAAAGGTTCAACTCTGTGAGTTGAACACACACATCACAAAGCAGTTTCTGAGAATGCTTCTGTCCAGTTTTTATTGGAAGATATTCCCGCTTCTAACAAAGGCCTGAAAGAGCTCCAAATATCCACTTGTAGATGCTGCAAAAAGACTCTTTCCAAACTGCTCCATGAAAAGGAAGGTTCAACTCTGTGAGTTGAATGCACACATCATAAAGAAGTTTCAAAGAATGCTTCTGTCTAGGTTTTATGTGAAGATATTTCCTTTTCCACCATAGGCCTCAAAGCGCTCCAAATGAACACTTGCAGATTCTACAAAAAGAGTGTTTCAAAACTGCTCTTTCAAAAGAAGTGTTCAACTCTGTGAGGTGGATTCATACTTCACAAAGCAGTTTCACAGAACGCTTCTGTTTAGTTTTTATGGGAAGATATTCCCGTTTCCAACGAAGGCCTGAAAGGGCTCCAAATAACCACTTGCAGATTCTGCAGAAACACAGTTTCAAAACTGCTCTATCAAAAGGAAGGCTTATCTCTCCGAGTTGAATGCACACATCATAAAGAGGTTTCTGAGAATGCTTCTCCCTGGTTTATAAGTGAAGATATTTACTTTTCCACTATAGGCCTCAAAGCGCTCCAAATGAACACTTGCAGATTCTACAAAAAGAGTGTTTCAAAACAGCTCTTTCAAAGGAAGTGTTCAACTCTGTGAGTTGGATTCATACTACACAAAGCAGTTTCACAGAACGCTTCTCTTTAGTTTTTATGGGAAGATATTCCCGTTTCCAACGAAGTCCTGAAAGGGCTCCAAATATCCACTTGCAGATTCTGCAAAAATAGAGTTTCAAAACTGCTCTGTTAAAAGGAAGGCTTATCTCTCTGAGTTGAATGCAGACATCATAAAGAGGTTTCTGAGAATGCTTCTGCCTGGTTTATATGTGAATATATTTCCTTTTCCACCATAGGCCTCAAAGCGCTCCAAATGAACACTTGCAGATTCTACAAAAGGAGTGTTTCATAACTGCTCTAGCAAAGGAAAGGTTCAACTCTGTGAGTTGAACACACACATCACAAAGCAGTTTCTGAGAATGCTTCTGTCCAGTTTTTATTGGAAGATATTCCCGCTTCTAACAAAGGCCTGAAAGAGCTCCAAATATCCACTTGCAGATGCTGCAAAAAGACTCTTTCCAAATTGCTCCATGAAAAGGAAGGTTCAACTCTGTGAGATGAATGCACACATCATAAAGAAGTTTCAAAGAATGCTTCTGTCTAGGTTTTATGTGAAGATATTTCCTTTTCCACCATAGGCCTCAAAGCGCTCCAAATGAACACTTGCAGATTCTACAAAAAGAGTGTTTCAAAACTGCTCTTTCAAAAGAAGTGTTCAACTCTGTGAGTTGGATTCATACTTCATAAAGCAGTTTCACAGAACGCTTCTGTTTAGTATTTATGGGAAGATATTCCCGTTTCCAACGAAGGCCTGAAAGGACTCCAAATATCCACTTGCAGATTCTGCAAAAACACAGTTTCAAAACTGCTCTATCAAAAGGAAGGCTTATCTCTCCGAGTTGAATGCACACATCATAAAGAGGTTTCTGAGAATGCTTCTGCCTGGTTTATAAGTGAAGATATTTCCTTTTCCACTATAGGCCTCAAAGCGCTCCAAATGAACACTTGCAGATTCTACAAAAAGAGTGTTTCAAAACAGCTCTTTCAAAGGAAGTGTTCAACTCTGTGAGTTGGATTCATACTACACAAAGCAGTTTCACAGAACGCTTCTCTTTAGTTTTTATTGGAAGATATTCCCGTTTCAAACGAAGGCCTGAAAGGGCTCCAAATATCCACTTGCAGATTCTGCAAAAATAGAGTTTCAAAACTGCTCTGTTAAAAGGAAGGCTTATCTCTCTGAGTTGAATGCAGACATCATAAAGAGGTTTCTGAGAATGCTTCTGCCTGGTTTATATGTGAAGATATTTCCTTTTCCACCATAGGCCTCAAAGCGCTCCAAATGAACACTTGCAGATTCTACAAAAGGAGTGTTTCATAACTGCTCTAGCAAAGGAAAGGTTCAACTCTGTGAGTTGAACACACACATCACAAAGCAGTTTCTGAGAATGCTTCTGTCCAGTTTTTATTGGAAGATATTCCCGCTTCTAACAAAGGCCTGAAAGAGCTCCAAATATCCACTTGCAGATGCTGCAAAAAGACTCTTTCCAAACTGCTCCATGAAAAGGAAGGTTCAACTCTGTGAGTTGAATGCACACATCATAAAGAAGTTTCAAAGAATGCTTCTGTCTAGGTTTTATGTGAAGATATTTCCTTTTCCACCATAGGCCTCAAAGCGCTCCAAATGAACACTTGCAGATTCTACAAAAAGAGTGTTTCAAAACTGCTCTTTCAAAAGAAGTGTTCAACTCTGTGAGTTGGATTCATACTTCACAAAGCAGTTTCACAGAACGCTTCTGTTTAGTATTTATGGGAAGATATTCCCGTTTCCAACGAAGGCCTGAAAGGACTCCAAATATCCACTTGCAGATTCTGCAAAAAACACAGTTTCAAAACTGCTCTATCAAAAGGAAGGCTTATCTCTCCGAGTTGAATGCACACATCATAAAGAGGTTTCTGAGAATGCTTCTGCCTGGTTTATAAGTGAAGATATTTCCTTTTCCACCATAGGCCTCAAAGCGCTCCAAATGAACACTTGCAGATTCTACAAAAAGAGTGTTTCAAAACAGCTCTTTCAAAGGAAGTGTTCAACTCTGTGAGTTGGATTCATACTACACAAAGCAGTTTCACAGAACGCTTCTGTTTAGTTTTTATGGGAAGATATTCCCGTTTCCAACGAAGGCCTGAAAGGGCTCCAAATATCCACTTGCAAATTCTGCAAAAATAGAGTTTCAAAACTGCTCTGTCAAAAGGAAGGCTTATCTCTCTGAGTTGAATGCAGACATCATAAAGAGGTTTCTGAGAATGCTTCTGCCTGGTTTATAAGTGAAGATATTTCCTTTTCCACCATAGGCCTCGAAGCGCTCCAAATGAACACTTGCAGATTCTACAAAAAGAGTGTTTCAAAACAGCTCTTTCAAAGGAAGTGTTCAACTCTGTGAGTTGGATTCATACTACACAAAGCAGTTTCACAGAACGCTTCTGTTTAGTTTTTATGGGAAGATATTCCCGTTTCCAACGAAGGCCTGAAAGGACTCCAAATATCCACTTGCAGATTCTGCAAAAACACAGTTTCAAAACTGCTCTATCAAAAGGAAGGCTTATCTCTCCGAGTTGAATGCACACATCATAAAGAGGTTTCTGAGAATGCTTCTGCCTGGTTTATAAGTGAAGATATTTCCTTTTCCACCATAGGCCTCAAAGCGCTCCAAATGAACACTTGCAGATTCTACAAAAAGAGTGTTTCAAAACAGCTCTTTCAAAGGAAGTGTTCAACTCTGTGAGTTGGATTCATACTACACAAAGCAGTTTCACAGAACGCTTCTGTTTAGTTTTTATGGGAAGATATTCCCGTTTCCAACGAAGGCCTGAAAGGGCTCCAAATATCCACTTGCAAATTCTGCAAAAATAGAGTTTCAAAACTGCTCTGTCAAAAGGAAGGCTTATCTCTCTGAGTTGAATGCAGACATCATAAAGAGGTTTCTGAGAATGCTTCTGCCTGGTTTATATGTGAAGATATTTCCTTTTCCACCATAGGCCTCAAAGCGCTCCAAATGAACACTTGCAGATTCTACAAAAAGAGTGTTTCATAACTGCTCTAGCAAAGGAAAGGTTCAACTCTGTGAGTTGAACACACACATCACAAAGCAGTTTCTGAGAATGCTTCTGTCCAGTTTTTATTGGAAGATATTCCCGCTTCTAACAAAGGCCTGAAAGAGCTCCAAATATCCACTTGTAGATGCTGCAAAAAGACTCTTTCCAAACTGCTCCATGAAAAGGAAGGTTCAACTCTGTGAGTTGAATGCACACATCATAAAGAAGTTTCAAAGAATGCTTCTGTCTAGGTTTTATGTGAAGATATTTCCTTTTCCACCATAGGCCTCAAAGCGCTCCAAATGAACACTTGCAGATTCTACAAAAAGAGTGTTTCAAAACTGCTCTTTCAAAAGAAGTGTTCAACTCTGTGAGGTGGATTCATACTTCACAAAGCAGTTTCACAGAACGCTTCTGTTTAGTTTTTATGGGAAGATATTCCCGTTTCCAACGAAGGCCTGAAAGGGCTCCAAATAACCACTTGCAGATTCTGCAGAAACACAGTTTCAAAACTGCTCTATCAAAAGGAAGGCTTATCTCTCCGAGTTGAATGCACACATCATAAAGAGGTTTCTGAGAATGCTTCTCCCTGGTTTATAAGTGAAGATATTTACTTTTCCACTATAGGCCTCAAAGCGCTCCAAATGAACACTTGCAGATTCTACAAAAAGAGTGTTTCAAAACAGCTCTTTCAAAGGAAGTGTTCAACTCTGTGAGTTGGATTCATACTACACAAAGCAGTTTCACAGAACGCTTCTCTTTAGTTTTTATGGGAAGATATTCCCGTTTCCAACGAAGGCCTGAAAGGGCTCCAAATATCCACTTGCAGATTCTGCAAAAATAGAGTTTCAAAACTGCTCTGTTAAAAGGAAGGCTTATCTCTCTGAGTTGAATGCAGACATCATAAAGAGGTTTCTGAGAATGCTTCTGCCTGGTTTATATGTGAAGATATTTCCTTTTCCACCATAGGCCTCAAAGCGCTCCAAATGAACACTTGCAGATTCTACAAAAGGAGTGTTTCATAACTGCTCTAGCAAAGGAAAGGTTCAACTCTGTGAGTTGAACACACACATCACAAAGCAGTTTCTGAGAATGCTTCTGTCCAGTTTTTATTGGAAGATATTCCCGCTTCTAACAAAGGCCTGAAAGAGCTCCAAATATCCACTTGCAGATGCTGCAAAAAGACTCTTTCCAAACTGCTCCATGAAAAGGAAGGTTCAACTCTGTGAGTTGAATGCACACATCATAAAGAAGTTTCAAAGAATGCTTCTGTCTAGGTTTTATGTGAAGATATTTCCTTTTCCACCATAGGCCTCAAAGCGCTCCAAATGAACACTTGCAGATTCTACAAAAAGAGTGTTTCAAAACTGCTCTTTCAAAAGAAGTGTTCAACTCTGTGAGTTGGATTCATACTTCACAAAGCAGTTTCACAGAACGCTTCTGTTTAGTATTTATGGGAAGATATTCCCGTTTCCAACGAAGGCCTGAAAGGACTCCAAATATCCACTTGCAGATTCTGCAAAAAACACAGTTTCAAAACTGCTCTATCAAAAGGAAGGCTTATCTCTCCGAGTTGAATGCACACATCATAAAGAGGTTTCTGAGAATGCTTCTGCCTGGTTTATAAGTGAAGATATTTCCTTTTCCACCATAGGCCTCAAAGCGCTCCAAATGAACACTTGCAGATTCTACAAAAAGAGTGTTTCAAAACAGCTCTTTCAAAGGAAGTGTTCAACTCTGTGAGTTGGATTCATACTACACAAAGCAGTTTCACAGAACGCTTCTGTTTAGTTTTTATGGGAAGATATTCCCGTTTCCAACGAAGGCCTGAAAGGGCTCCAAATATCCACTTGCAAATTCTGCAAAAATAGAGTTTCAAAACTGCTCTGTCAAAAGGAAGGCTTATCTCTCTGAGTTGAATGCAGACATCATAAAGAGGTTTCTGAGAATGCTTCTGCCTGGTTTATATGTGAAGATATTTCCTTTTCCACCATAGGCCTCAAAGCGCTCCAAATGAACACTTGCAGATTCTACAAAAAGAGTGTTTCATAACTGCTCTAGCAAAGGAAAGGTTCAACTCTGTGAGTTGAACACACACATCACAAAGCAGTTTCTGAGAATGCTTCTGTCCAGTTTTTATTGGAAGATATTCCCGCTTCTAACAAAGGCCTGAAAGAGCTCCAAATATCCACTTGTAGATGCTGCAAAAAGACTCTTTCCAAACTGCTCCATGAAAAGGAAGGTTCAACTCTGTGAGTTGAATGCACACATCATAAAGAAGTTTCAAAGAATGCTTCTGTCTAGGTTTTATGTGAAGATATTTCCTTTTCCACCATAGGCCTCAAAGCGCTCCAAATGAACACTTGCAGATTCTACAAAAAGAGTGTTTCAAAACTGCTCTTTCAAAAGAAGTGTTCAACTCTGTGAGGTGGATTCATACTTCACAAAGCAGTTTCACAGAACGCTTCTGTTTAGTTTTTATGGGAAGATATTCCCGTTTCCAACGAAGGCCTGAAAGGGCTCCAAATAACCACTTGCAGATTCTGCAGAAACACAGTTTCAAAACTGCTCTATCAAAAGGAAGGCTTATCTCTCCGAGTTGAATGCACACATCATAAAGAGGTTTCTGAGAATGCTTCTCCCTGGTTTATAAGTGAAGATATTTCCTTTTCCACTATAGGCCTCAAAGCGCTCCAAATGAACACTTGCAGATTCTACAAAAAGAGTGTTTCAAAACAGCTCTTTCAAAGGAAGTGTTCAACTCTGTGAGTTGGATTCATACTACACAAAGCAGTTTCACAGAACGCTTCTCTTTAGTTTTTATGGGAAGATATTCCCGTTTCCAACGAAGGCCTGAAAGGGCTCCAAATATCCACTTGCAGATTCTGCAAAAATAGAGTTTCAAAACTGCTCTGTTAAAAGGAAGGCTTATCTCTCTGAGTTGAATGCAGACATCATAAAGAGGTTTCTGAGAATGCTTCTGCCTGGTTTATATGTGAAGATATTTCCTTTTCCACCATAGGCCTCAAAGCGCTCCAAATGAACACTTGCAGATTCTACAAAAGGAGTGTTTCATAACTGCTCTAGCAAAGGAAAGGTTCAACTCTGTGAGTTGAACACACACATCACAAAGCAGTTTCTGAGAATGCTTCTGTCCAGTTTTTATTGGAAGATATTCCCGCTTCTAACAAAGGCCTGAAAGAGCTCCAAATATCCACTTGCAGATGCTGCAAAAAGACTCTTTCCAAACTGCTCCATGAAAAGGAAGGTTCAACTCTGTGAGTTGAATGCACACATCATAAAGAAGTTTCAAAGAATGCTTCTGTCTAGGTTTTATGTGAAGATATTTCCTTTTCCACCATAGGCCTCAAAGCGCTCCAAATGAACACTTGCAGATTCTACAAAAAGAGTGTTTCAAAACTGCTCTTTCAAAAGAAGTGTTCAACTCTGTGAGTTGGATTCATACTTCACAAAGCAGTTTCACAGAACGCTTCTGTTTAGTATTTATGGGAAGATATTCCCGTTTCCAACGAAGGCCTGAAAGGACTCCAAATATCCACTTGCAGATTCTGCAAAAAACACAGTTTCAAAACTGCTCTATCAAAAGGAAGGCTTATCTCTCCGAGTTGAATGCACACATCATAAAGAGGTTTCTGAGAATGCTTCTGCCTGGTTTATAAGTGAAGATATTTCCTTTTCCACCATAGGCCTCAAAGCGCTCCAAATGAACACTTGCAGATTCTACAAAAAGAGTGTTTCAAAACAGCTCTTTCAAAGGAAGTGTTCAACTCTGTGAGTTGGATTCATACTACACAAAGCAGTTTCACAGAACGCTTCTGTTTAGTTTTTATGGGAAGATATTCCCGTTTCCAACGAAGGCCTGAAAGGGCTCCAAATATCCACTTGCAAATTCTGCAAAAATAGAGTTTCAAAACTGCTCTGTCAAAAGGAAGGCTTATCTCTCTGAGTTGAATGCAGACATCATAAAGAGGTTTCTGAGAATGCTTCTGCCTGGTTTATATGTGAAGATATTTCCTTTTCCACCATAGGCCTCAAAGCGCTCCAAATGAACACTTGCAGATTCTACAAAAAGAGTGTTTCATAACTGCTCTAGCAAAGGAAAGGTTCAACTCTGTGAGTTGAACACACACATCACAAAGCAGTTTCTGAGAATGCTTCTGTCCAGTTTTTATTGGAAGATATTCCCGCTTCTAACAAAGGCCTGAAAGAGCTCCAAATATCCACTTGTAGATGCTGCAAAAAGACTCTTTCCAAACTGCTCCATGAAAAGGAAGGTTCAACTCTGTGAGTTGAATGCACACATCATAAAGAAGTTTCAAAGAATGCTTCTGTCTAGGTTTTATGTGAAGATATTTCCTTTTCCACCATAGGCCTCAAAGCGCTCCAAATGAACACTTGCAGATTCTACAAAAAGAGTGTTTCAAAACTGCTCTTTCAAAAGAAGTGTTCAACTCTGTGAGTTGGATTCATACTTCACAAAGCAGTTTCACAGAACGCTTCTGTTTAGTTTTTATGGGAAGATATTCCCGTTTCCAACGAAGGCCTGAAAGGGCTCCAAATAACCACTTGCAGATTCTGCAGAAACACAGTTTCAAAACTGCTCTATCAAAAGGAAGGCTTATCTCTCTGAGCTGAATGCACACATCATAAAGAGGTTTCTGAGAATGCTTCTCCCTGGTTTATAAGTGAAGATATTTCCTTTTCCACTATAGGCCTCAAAGCGCTCCAAATGAACACTTGCAGATTCTACAAAAAGAGTGTTTCAAAACAGCTCTTTCAAAGGAAGTGTTCAACTCTGTGAGTTGGATTCATACTACACAAAGCAGTTTCACAGAACGCTTCTGTTTAGTTTTTATGGGAAGATATTCCCGTTTCCAACGAAGGCATGAAGGGGCTCCAAATATCCACTTGCAAATTCTGCAAAAATAGAGTTTCAAAACTGCTCTGTCAAAAGGAAGGCTTATCTCTCTGAGTTGAATGCAGACATCATAAAGAGGTTTCCGAGAATGCTTCTGCCTGGTTTATATGTGAAGATATTTCCTTTTCCACCATAGGCCTCAAAGCGCTCCAAATGAACACTTGCAGATTCTACAAAAAGAGTGTTTCATAACTGCTCTAGCAAAGGAAAGGTTCAACTCTGTGAGTTGAACACACACATCACAAAGCAGTTTCTGAGAATGCTTCTGTCCAGTTTTTATTGGAAGATATTCCCGCTTCTAACAAAGGCCTGAAAGAGCTCCAAATATCCACTTGTAGATGCTGCAAAAAGACTCTTTCCAAACTGCTCCATGAAAAGGAAGGTTCAACTCTGTGAGTTGAATGCACACATCATAAAGAAGTTTCAAAGAATGCTTCTGTCTAGGTTTTATGTGAAGATATTTCCTTTTCCACCATAGGCCTCAAAGCGCTCCAAATGAACACTTGCAGATTCTACAAAAAGAGTGTTTCAAAACTGCTCTTTCAAAAGAAGTGTTCAACTCTGTGAGGTGGATTCATACTTCACAAAGCAGTTTCACAGAACGCTTCTGTTTAGTTTTTATGGGAAGATATTCCCGTTTCCAACGAAGGCCTGAAAGGGCTCCAAATAACCACTTGCAGATTCTGCAGAAACACAGTTTCAAAACTGCTCTATCAAAAGGAAGGCTTATCTCTCCGAGTTGAATGCACACATCATAAAGAGGTTTCTGAGAATGCTTCTCCCTGGTTTATAAGTGAAGATATTTACTTTTCCACTATAGGCCTCAAAGCGCTCCAAATGAACACTTGCAGATTCTACAAAAAGAGTGTTTCAAAACAGCTCTTTCAAAGGAAGTGTTCAACTCTGTGAGTTGGATTCATACTACACAAAGCAGTTTCACAGAACGCTTCTCTTTAGTTTTTATGGGAAGATATTCCCGTTTCCAACGAAGTCCTGAAAGGGCTCCAAATATCCACTTGCAGATTCTGCAAAAATAGAGTTTCAAAACTGCTCTGTTAAAAGGAAGGCTTATCTCTCTGAGTTGAATGCAGACATCATAAAGAGGTTTCTGAGAATGCTTCTGCCTGGTTTATATGTGAATATATTTCCTTTTCCACCATAGGCCTCAAAGCGCTCCAAATGAACACTTGCAGATTCTACAAAAGGAGTGTTTCATAACTGCTCTAGCAAAGGAAAGGTTCAACTCTGTGAGTTGAACACACACATCACAAAGCACTTTCTGAGAATGCTTCTGTCCAGTTTTTATTGGAAGATATTCCCGCTTCTAACAAAGGCCTGAAAGAGCTCCAAATATCCACTTGCAGATGCTGCAAAAAGACTCTTTCCAAATTGCTCCATGAAAAGGAAGGTTCAACTCTGTGAGATGAATGCACACATCATAAAGAAGTTTCAAAGAATGCTTCTGTCTAGGTTTTATGTGAAGATATTTCCTTTTCCACCATAGGCCTCAAAGCGCTCCAAATGAACACTTGCAGATTCTACAAAAAGAGTGTTTCAAAACTGCTCTTTCAAAAGAAGTGTTCAACTCTGTGAGTTGGATTCATACTTCACAAAGCAGTTTCACAGAACGCTTCTGTTTAGTATTTATGGGAAGATATTCCCGTTTCCAACGAAGGCCTGAAAGGACTCCAAATATCCACTTGCAGATTCTGCAAAAACACAGTTTCAAAACTGCTCTATCAAAAGGAAGGCTTATCTCTCCGAGTTGAATGCACACATCATAAAGAGGTTTCTGAGAATGCTTCTGCCTGGTTTATAAGTGAAGATATTTCCTTTTCCACTATAGGCTTCAAAGCGCTCCAAATGAACACTTGCAGATTCTACAAAAAGAGTGTTTCAAAACAGCTCTTTCAAAGGAAGTGTTCAACTCTGTGAGTTGGATTCATACTACACAAAGCAGTTTCACAGAACGCTTCTCTTTAGTTTTTATTGGAAGATATTCCCGTTTCAAACGAAGGCCTGAAAGGGCTCCAAATATCCACTTGCAGATTCTGCAAAAATAGAGTTTCAAAACTGCTCTGTTAAAAGGAAGGCTTATCTCTCTGAGTTGAATGCAGACATCATAAAGAGGTTTCTGAGAATGCTTCTGCCTGGTTTATATGTGAAGATATTTCCTTTTCCACCATAGGCCTCAAAGCGCTCCAAATGAACACTTGCAGATTCTACAAAAGGAGTGTTTCATAACTGCTCTAGCAAAGGAAAGGTTCAACTCTGTGAGTTGAACACACACATCACAAAGCAGTTTCTGAGAATGCTTCTGTCCAGTTTTTATTGGAAGATATTCCCGCTTCTAACAAAGGCCTGAAAGAGCTCCAAATATCCACTTGCAGATGCTGCAAAAAGACTCTTTCCAAACTGCTCCATGAAAAGGAAGGTTCAACTCTGTGAGTTGAATGCACACATCATAAAGAAGTTTCAAAGAATGCTTCTGTCTAGGTTTTATGTGAAGATATTTCCTTTTCCACCATAGGCCTCAAAGCGCTCCAAATGAACACTTGCAGATTCTACAAAAAGAGTGTTTCAAAACTGCTCTTTCAAAAGAAGTGTTCAACTCTGTGAGTTGGATTCATACTTCACAAAGCAGTTTCACAGAACGCTTCTGTTTAGTATTTATGGGAAGATATTCCCGTTTCCAACGAAGGCCTGAAAGGACTCCAAATATCCACTTGCAGATTCTGCAAAAAACACAGTTTCAAAACTGCTCTATCAAAAGGAAGGCTTATCTCTCCGAGTTGAATGCACACATCATAAAGAGGTTTCTGAGAATGCTTCTGCCTGGTTTATAAGTGAAGATATTTCCTTTTCCACCATAGGCCTCAAAGCGCTCCAAATGAACACTTGCAGATTCTACAAAAAGAGTGTTTCAAAACAGCTCTTTCAAAGGAAGTGTTCAACTCTGTGAGTTGGATTCATACTACACAAAGCAGTTTCACAGAACGCTTCTGTTTAGTTTTTATGGGAAGATATTCCCGTTTCCAACGAAGGCCTGAAAGGGCTCCAAATATCCACTTGCAAATTCTGCAAAAATAGAGTTTCAAAACTGCTCTGTCAAAAGGAAGGCTTATCTCTCTGAGTTGAATGCAGACATCATAAAGAGGTTTCTGAGAATGCTTCTGCCTGGTTTATAAGTGAAGATATTTCCTTTTCCACCATAGGCCTCGAAGCGCTCCAAATGAACACTTGCAGATTCTACAAAAAGAGTGTTTCAAAACAGCTCTTTCAAAGGAAGTGTTCAACTCTGTGAGTTGGATTCATACTACACAAAGCAGTTTCACAGAACGCTTCTGTTTAGTTTTTATGGGAAGATATTCCCGTTTCCAACGAAGGCCTGAAAGGACTCCAAATATCCACTTGCAGATTCTGCAAAAACACAGTTTCAAAACTGCTCTATCAAAAGGAAGGCTTATCTCTCCGAGTTGAATGCACACATCATAAAGAGGTTTCTGAGAATGCTTCTGCCTGGTTTATAAGTGAAGATATTTCCTTTTCCACCATAGGCCTCAAAGCGCTCCAAATGAACACTTGCAGATTCTACAAAAAGAGTGTTTCAAAACAGCTCTTTCAAAGGAAGTGTTCAACTCTGTGAGTTGGATTCATACTACACAAAGCAGTTTCACAGAACGCTTCTGTTTAGTTTTTATGGGAAGATATTCCCGTTTCCAACGAAGGCCTGAAAGGGCTCCAAATATCCACTTGCAAATTCTGCAAAAATAGAGTTTCAAAACTGCTCTGTCAAAAGGAAGGCTTATCTCTCTGAGTTGAATGCAGACATCATAAAGAGGTTTCTGAGAATGCTTCTGCCTGGTTTATATGTGAAGATATTTCCTTTTCCACCATAGGCCTCAAAGCGCTCCAAATGAACACTTGCAGATTCTACAAAAAGAGTGTTTCATAACTGCTCTAGCAAAGGAAAGGTTCAACTCTGTGAGTTGAACACACACATCACAAAGCAGTTTCTGAGAATGCTTCTGTCCAGTTTTTATTGGAAGATATTCCCGCTTCTAACAAAGGCCTGAAAGAGCTCCAAATATCCACTTGTAGATGCTGCAAAAAGACTCTTTCCAAACTGCTCCATGAAAAGGAAGGTTCAACTCTGTGAGTTGAATGCACACATCATAAAGAAGTTTCAAAGAATGCTTCTGTCTAGGTTTTATGTGAAGATATTTCCTTTTCCACCATAGGCCTCAAAGCGCTCCAAATGAACACTTGCAGATTCTACAAAAAGAGTGTTTCAAAACTGCTCTTTCAAAAGAAGTGTTCAACTCTGTGAGTTGGATTCATACTTCACAAAGCAGTTTCGCAGAACGCTTCTGTTTAGTATTTTTGGGAAGATATTCCCGTTTCCAACGAAGGCCTGAAAGGGCTCCAAATAACCACTTGCAGATTCTGCAGAAACACAGTTTCAAAACTGCTCTATCAAAAGGAAGGCTTATCTCTCCGAGTTGAATGCACACATCATAAAGAGGTTTCTGAGAATGCTTCTCCCTGGTTTATAAGTGAAGATATTTACTTTTCCACTATAGGCCTCAAAGCGCTCCAAATGAACACTTGCAGATTCTACAAAAAGAGTGTTTCAAAACAGCTCTTTCAAAGGAAGTGTTCAACTCTGTGAGTTGGATTCATACTACACAAAGCAGTTTCACAGAACGCTTCTCTTTAGTTTTTATGGGAAGATATTCCCGTTTCCAACGAAGTCCTGAAAGGGCTCCAAATATCCACTTGCAGATTCTGCAAAAATAGAGTTTCAAAACTGCTCTGTTAAAAGGAAGGCTTATCTCTCTGAGTTGAATGCAGACATCATAAAGAGGTTTCTGAGAATGCTTCTGCCTGGTTTATATGTGAATATATTTCCTTTTCCACCATAGGCCTCAAAGCGCTCCAAATGAACACTTGCAGATTCTACAAAAGGAGTGTTTCATAACTGCTCTAGCAAAGGAAAGGTTCAACTCTGTGAGTTGAACACACACATCACAAAGCAGATTCTGAGAATGCTTCTGTCCAGTTTTTATTGGAAGATATTCCCGCTTCTAACAAAGGCCTGAAAGAGCTCCAAATATCCACTTGCAGATGCTGCAAAAAGACTCTTTCCAAATTGCTCCATGAAAAGGAAGGTTCAACTCTGTGAGATGAATGCACACATCATAAAGAAGTTTCAAAGAATGCTTCTGTCTAGGTTTTATGTGAAGATATTTCCTTTTCCACCATAGGCCTCAAAGCGCTCCAAATGAACACTTGCAGATACTACAAAAAGAGTGTTTCAAAACTGCTCTTTCAAAAGAAGTGTTCAACTCTGTGAGTTGGATTCATACTTCACAAAGCAGTTTCACAGAACGCTTCTGTTTAGTATTTATGGGAAGATATTCCCGTTTCCAACGAAGGCCTGAAAGGACTCCAAATATCCACTTGCAGATTCTGCAAAAACACAGTTTCAAAACTGCTCTATCAAAAGGAAGGCTTATCTCTCCGAGTTGAATGCACACATCATAAAGAGGTTTCTGAGAATGCTTCTGCCTGGTTTATAAGTGAAGATATTTCCTTTTCCACTATAGGCCTCAAAGCGCTCCAAATGAACACTTGCAGATTCTACAAAAAGAGTGTTTCAAAACAGCTCTTTCAAAGGAAGTGTTCAACTCTGTGAGTTGGATTCATACTACACAAAGCAGTTTCACAGAACGCTTCTCTTTAGTTTTTATTGGAAGATATTCCCGTTTCAAACGAAGGCCTGAAAGGGCTCCAAATATCCACTTGCAGATTCTGCAAAAATAGAGTTTCAAAACTGCTCTGTTAAAAGGAAGGCTTATCTCTCTGAGTTGAATGCAGACATCATAAAGAGGTTTCTGAGAATGCTTCTGCCTGGTTTATATGTGAAGATATTTCCTTTTCCACCATAGGCCTCAAAGCGCTCCAAATGAACACTTGCAGATTCTACAAAAGGAGTGTTTCATAACTGCTCTAGCAAAGGAAAGGTTCAACTCTGTGAGTTGAACACACACATCACAAAGCAGTTTCTGAGAATGCTTCTGTCCAGTTTTTATTGGAAGATATTCCCGCTTCTAACAAAGGCCTGAAAGAGCTCCAAATATCCACTTGCAGATGCTGCAAAAAGACTCTTTCCAAACTGCTCCATGAAAAGGAAGGTTCAACTCTGTGAGTTGAATGCACACATCATAAAGAAGTTTCAAAGAATGCTTCTGTCTAGGTTTTATGTGAAGATATTTCCTTTTCCACCAGAGGCCTCAAAGCGCTCCAAATGAACACTTGCAGATTCTACAAAAAGAGTGTTTCAAAACTGCTCTTTCAAAAGAAGTGTTCAACTCTGTGAGTTGGATTCATACTTCACAAAGCAGTTTCACAGAACGCTTCTGTTTAGTATTTATGGGAAGATATTCCCGTTTCCAACGAAGGCCTGAAAGGACTCCAAATATCCACTTGCAGATTCTGCAAAAAACACAGTTTCAAAACTGCTCTATCAAAAGGAAGGCTTATCTCTCCGAGTTGAATGCACACATCATAAAGAGGTTTCTGAGAATGCTTCTGCCTGGTTTATAAGTGAAGATATTTCCTTTTCCACCATAGGCCTCAAAGCGCTCCAAATGAACACTTGCAGATTCTACAAAAAGAGTGTTTCAAAACAGCTCTTTCAAAGGAAGTGTTCAACTCTGTGAGTTGGATTCATACTACACAAAGCAGTTTCACAGAACGCTTCTGTTTAGTTTTTATGGGAAGATATTCCCGTTTCCAACGAAGGCCTGAAAGGGCTCCAAATATCCACTTGCAAATTCTGCAAAAATAGAGTTTCAAAACTGCTCTGTCAAAAGGAAGGCTTATCTCTCTGAGTTGAATGCAGACATCATAAAGAGGTTTCTGAGAATGCTTTTGCCTGGTTTATATGTGAAGATATTTCCTTTTCCACCATAGTCCTCGAAGCGCTCCAAATGAACACTTGCAGATTCTACAAAAAGAGTGTTTCAAAACAGCTCTTTCAAAGGAAGTGTTCAACTCTGTGAGTTGGATTCATACTACACAAAGCAGTTTCACAGAACGCTTCTGTTTAGTTTTTATGGGAAGATATTCCCGTTTCCAACGAAGGCCTGAAAGGGCTCCAAATATCCACTTGCAGATTCTGCAAAAACAGAGTTTCAAAACTGCTCTGTTAAAAGGAAGGCTTATCTCTCTGAGTTGAATGCAGACATCATAAAGAGGTTTCTGAGAATGCTTCTGCCTGGTTTATATGTGAAGATATTTCCTTTTCCACCATAGGCCTCAAAGCGCTCCAAATGAACACTTGCAGATTCTACAAAAGGAGTGTTTCATAACTGCTCTAGCAAAGGAAAGGTTCAACTCTGTGAGTTGAACACACACATCACAAAGCAGTTTCTGAGAATGCTTCTGTCCAGTTTTTATTGGAAGATATTCCTGCTTCTAACAAAGGCCTGAAAGAGCTCCAAATATCCACTTGCAGATGCTGCAAAAAGACTCTTTCCAAACTCCTCCATGAAAAGGAAGGTTCAACTCTGTGAGTTGAATGCACACATCATAAAGAAGTTTCAAAGAATGCTTCTGTCTAGGTTTTATGTGAAGATATTTCCTTTTCCACGATAGGCCTCAAAGCGCTCCAAATGAACACTTGCAGATTCTACAAAAAGAGGGTTTCAAAACTGCTCTTTCAAAAGAAGTGTTCAACTCTGTGAGTTGGATTCATACTTCACAAAGCAGTTTCACAGAACGCTTCTGTTTAGTTTTTATGGGAAGATATTCCCGTTTCCAACGAAGGCCTGAAAGGGCTCCAAATAACCACTTGCAGATTCTGCAGAAACACAGTTTCAAAACTGCTCTATCAAAAGGAAGGCTTATCTCTCCGAGTTGAATGCACACATCATAAAGAGGTTTCTGAGAATGCTTCTGCCTGGTTTATAAGTGAAGATATTTCCTTTTCCACCATAGGCCTCAAAGCGCTCCAAATGAACACTTGCAGATTCTACAAAAAGAGTGTTTCAAAACAGCTCTTTCAAAGGAAGTGTTCAACTCTGTGAGTTGGATTCATACTACACAAAGCAGTTTCACAGAACGCTTCTGTTTAGTTTTTATGGGAAGATATTCCCGTTTCCAACGAAGGCCTGAAAGGGCTCCAAATATCCACTTGCAAATTCTGCAAAAATAGAGTTTCAAAACTGCTCTGTCAAAAGGAAGGCTTATCTCTCTGAGTTGAATGCAGACATCATAAAGAGGTTTCTGAGAATGCTTCTGCCTGGTTTATAAGTGAAGATATTTCCTTTTCCACCATAGGCCTCGAAGCGCTCCAAATGAACACTTGCAGATTCTACAAAAAGAGTGTTTCAAAACAGCTCTTTCAAAGGAAGTGTTCAACTCTGTGAGTTGGATTCATACTACACAAAGCAGTTTCACAGAACGCTTCTGTTTAGTTTTTATGGGAAGATATTCCCGTTTCCAACGAAGGCCTGAAAGGGCTCCAAATATCCACTTGCAAATTCTGCAAAAATAGAGTTTCAAAACTGCTCTGTCAAAAGGAAGGCTTATCTCTCTGAGTTGAATGCAGACATCATAAAGAGGTTTCTGAGAATGCTTCTGCCTGGTTTATATGTGAAGATATTTCCTTTTCCACCATAGGCCTCAAAGCGCTCCAAATGAACACTTGCAGATTCTACAAAAAGAGTGTTTCATAACTGCTCTAGCAAAGGAAAGGTTCAACTCTGTGAGTTGAACACACACATCACAAAGCAGTTTCTGAGAATGCTTCTGTCCAGTTTTTATTGGAAGATATTCCCGCTTCTAACAAAGGCCTGAAAGAGCTCCAAATATCCACTTGTAGATGCTGCAAAAAGACTCTTTCCAAACTGCTCCATGAAAAGGAAGGTTCAACTCTGTGAGTTGAATGCACACATCATAAAGAAGTTTCAAAGAATGCTTCTGTCTAGGTTTTATGTGAAGATATTTCCTTTTCCACCAGAGGCCTCAAAGCGCTCCAAATGAACACTTGCAGATTCTACAAAAAGAGTGTTTCAAAACTGCTCTTTCAAAAGAAGTGTTCAACTCTGTGAGTTGGATTCATACTTCACAAAGCAGTTTCACAGAACGCTTCTGTTTAGTATTTATGGGAAGATATTCCCGTTTCCAACGAAGGCCTGAAAGGACTCCAAATATAGACTTGCAGATTCTGCAAAAAACACAGTTTCAAAACTGCTCTATCAAAAGGAAGGCTTATCTCTCCGAGTTGAATGCACACATCATAAAGAGGTTTCTGAGAATGCTTCTGCCTGGTTTATAAGTGAAGATATTTCCTTTTCCACCATAGGCCTCAAAGCGCTCCAAATGAACACTTGCAGATTCTACAAAAAGAGTGTTTCAAAACAGCTCTTTCAAAGGAAGTGTTCAACTCTGTGAGTTGGATTCATACTACACAAAGCAGTTTCACAGAACGCTTCTGTTTAGTTTTTATGGGAAGATATTCCCGTTTCCAACGAAGGCCTGAAAGGGCTCCAAATATCCACTTGCAAATTCTGCAAAAATAGAGTTTCAAAACTGCTCTGTCAAAAGGAAGGCTTATCTCTCTGAGTTGAATGCAGACATCATAAAGAGGTTTCTGAGAATGCTTCTGCCTGGTTTATAAGTGAAGATATTTCCTTTTCCACCATAGGCCTCGAAGCGCTCCAAATGAACACTTGCAGATTCTACAAAAAGAGTGTTTCAAAACAGCTCTTTCAAAGGAAGTGTTCAACTCTGTGAGTTGGATTCATACTACACAAAGCAGTTTCACAGAACGCTTCTCTTTAGTTTTTATGGGAAGATATTCCCGTTTCCAACGAAGGCCTGAAAGGGCTCCAAATATCCACTTGCAGATTCTGCAAAAATAGAGTTTCAAAACTGCTCTGTTAAAAGGAAGGCTTATCTCTCTGAGTTGAATGCAGACATCATAAAGAGGTTTCTGAGAATGCTTCTGCCTGGTTTATATGTGAAGATATTTCCTTTTCCACCATAGGCCTCAAAGCGCTCCAAATGAACACTTGCAGATTCTACAAAAGGAGTGTTTCATAACTGCTCTAGCAAAGGAAAGGTTCAACTCTGTGAGTTGAACACACACATCACAAAGCAGTTTCTGAGAATGCTTCTGTCCAGTTTTTATTGGAAGATATTCCTGCTTCTAACAAAGGCCTGAAAGAGCTCCAAATATCCACTTGCAGATGCTGCAAAAAGACTCTTTCCAAACTCCTCCATGAAAAGGAAGGTTCAACTCTGTGAGTTGAATGCACACATCATAAAGAAGTTTCAAAGAATGCTTCTGTCTAGGTTTTATGTGAAGATATTTCCTTTTCCACGATAGGCCTCAAAGCGCTCCAAATGAACACTTGCAGATTCTACAAAAAGAGGGTTTCAAAACTGCTCTTTCAAAAGAAGTGTTCAACTCTGTGAGTTGGATTCATACTTCACAAAGCAGTTTCACAGAACGCTTCTGTTTAGTTTTTATGGGAAGATATTCCCGTTTCCAACGAAGGCCTGAAAGGGCTCCAAATAACCACTTGCAGATTCTGCAGAAACACAGTTTCAAAACTGCTCTATGAAAACGAAGGCTTATCTCTCCGAGTTGAATGCACACATCATAAAGAGGTTTCTGAGAATGCTTCTGCCTGGTTTATAAGTGAAGATATTTCCTTTTCCACCATAGGCCTCAAAGCGCTCCAAATGAACACTTGCAGATTCTACAAAAAGAGTGTTTCAAAACAGCTCTTTCAAAGGAAGTGTTCAACTCTGTGAGTTGGATTCATACTACACAAAGCAGTTTCACAGAACGCTTCTGTTTAGTTTTTATGGGAAGATATTCCCGTTTCCAACGAAGGCCTGAAAGGGCTCCAAATATCCACTTGCAAATTCTGCAAAAATAGAGTTTCAAAACTGCTCTGTCAAAAGGAAGGCTTATCTCTCTGAGTTGAATGCAGACATCATAAAGAGGTTTCTGAGAATGCTTCTGCCTGGTTTATAAGTGAAGATATTTCCTTTTCCACCATAGGCCTCGAAGCGCTCCAAATGAACACTTGCAGATTCTACAAAAAGAGTGTTTCAAAACAGCTCTTTCAAAGGAAGTGTTCAACTCTGTGAGTTGGATTCATATTACACAAAGCAGTTTCACAGAACGCTTCTGTTTAGTTTTTATGGGAAGATATTCCCGTTTCCAACGAAGGCCTGAAAGGGCTCCAAATATCCACTTGCAAATTCTGCAAAAATAGAGTTTCAAAACTGCTCTGTCAAAAGGAAGGCTTATCTCTCTGAGTTGAATGCAGACATCATAAAGAGGTTTCTGAGAATGCTTCTGCCTGGTTTATATGTGAAGATATTTCCTTTTCCACCATAGGCCTCAAAGCGCTCCAAATGAACACTTGCAGATTCTACAAAAAGAGTGTTTCATAACTGCTCTAGCAAAGGAAAGGTTCAACTCTGTGAGTTGAACACACACATCACAAAGCAGTTTCTGAGAATGCTTCTGTCCAGTTTTTATTGGAAGATATTCCCGCTTCTAACAAAGGCCTGAAAGAGCTCCAAATATCCACTTGTAGATGCTGCAAAAAGACTCTTTCCAAACTGCTCCATGAAAAGGAAGGTTCAACTCTGTGAGTTGAATGCACACATCATAAAGAAGTTTCAAAGAATGCTTCTGTCTAGGTTTTATGTGAAGATATTTCCTTTTCCACCATAGGCCTCAAAGCGCTCCAAATGAACACTTGCAGATTCTACAAAAAGAGTGTTTCAAAACTGCTCTTTCAAAAGAAGTGTTCAACTCTGTGAGTTGGATTCATACTTCACAAAGCAGTTTCACAGAACGCTTCTGTTTAGTTTTTATGGGAAGATATTCCCGTTTCCAACGAAGGCCTGAAAGGGCTCCAAATAACCACTTGCAGATTCTGCAGAAACACAGTTTCAAAACTGCTCTATCAAAAGGAAGGCTTATCTCTCCGAGCTGAATGCACACATCATAAAGAGGTTTCTGAGAATGCTTCTCCCTGGTTTATAAGTGAAGATATTTCCTTTTCCACTATAGGCCTCAAAGCGCTCCAAATGAACACTTGCAGATTCTACAAAAAGAGTGTTTCAAAACAGCTCTTTCAAAGGAAGTGTTCAACTCTGTGAGTTGGATTCATACTACACAAAGCAGTTTCACAGAACGCTTCTCTTTAGTTTTTATGGGAAGATATTCCCGTTTCCAACGAAGGCCTGAAAGGGCTCCAAATATCCACTTGCAGATTCTGCAAAAATAGAGTTTCAAAACTGCTCTGTTAAAAGGAAGGCTTATCTCTCTGAGTTGAATGCAGACATCATAAAGAGGTTTCTGAGAATGCTTCTGCCTGGTTTATAACTGAAGATATTTCCTTTTCCACCATAGGCCTCGAAGCGCTCCAAATGAACACTTGCAGATTCTACAAAAAGAGTGTTTCAAAACAGCTCTTTCAAAGGAAGTGTTCAACTCTGTGAGTTGGATTCATACTACACAAAGCAGTTTCACAGAACGCTTCTGTTTAGTTTTTATGGGAAGATATTCCCGTTTCCAACGAAGGCCTGAAAGGACTCCAAATATCCACTTGCAGATTCTGCAAAAACACAGTTTCAAAACTGCTCTATCAAAAGGAAGGCTTATCTCTCCGAGTTGAATGCACACATCATAAAGAGGTTTCTGAGAATGCTTCTGCCTGGTTTATAAGTGAAGATATTTCCTTTTCCACCATAGGCCTCAAAGCGCTCCAAATGAACACTTGCAGATTCTACAAAAAGAGTGTTTCAAAACAGCTCTTTCAAAGGAAGTGTTCAACTCTGTGAGTTGGATTCATACTACACAAAGCAGTTTCACAGAACGCTTCTCTTTAGTTTTTATGGGAAGATATTCCCGTTTCCAACGAAGTCCTGAAAGGGCTCCAAATATCCACTTGCAGATTCTGCAAAAATAGAGTTTCAAAACTGCTCTGTTAAAAGGAAGGCTTATCTCTCTGAGTTGAATGCAGACATCATAAAGAGGTTTCTGAGAATGCTTCTGCCTGGTTTATATGTGAATATATTTCCTTTTCCACCATAGGCCTCAAAGCGCTCCAAATGAACACTTGCAGATTCTACAAAAGGAGTGTTTCATAACTGCTCTAGCAAAGGAAAGGTTCAACTCTGTGAGTTGAACACACACATCACAAAGCAGTTTCTGAGAATGCTTCTGTCCAGTTTTTATTGGAAGATATTCCCGCTTCTAACAAAGGCCTGAAAGAGCTCCAAATATCCACTTGCAGATGCTGCAAAGACTCTTTCCAAATTGCTCCATGAAAAGGAAGGTTCAACTCTGTGAGATGAATGCACACATCATAAAGAAGTTTCAAAGAATGCTTCTGTCTAGGTTTTATGTGAAGATATTTCCTTTTCCACCATAGGCCTCAAAGCGCTCCAAATGAACACTTGCAGATACTACAAAAAGAGTGTTTCAAAACTGCTCTTTCAAAAGAAGTGTTCAACTCTGTGAGTTGGATTCATACTTCACAAAGCAGTTTCACAGAACGCTTCTGTTTAGTATTTATGGGAAGATATTCCCGTTTCCAACGAAGGCCTGAAAGGACTCCAAATATCCACTTGCAGATTCTGCAAAAACACAGTTTCAAAACTGCTCTATCAAAAGGAAGGCTTATCTCTCCGAGTTGAATGCACACATCATAAAGAGGTTTCTGAGAATGCTTCTGCCTGGTTTATAAGTGAAGATATTTCCTTTTCCACTATAGGCCTCAAAGCGCTCCAAATGAACACTTGCAGATTCTACAAAAAGAGTGTTTCAAAACAGCTCTTTCAAAGGAAGTGTTCAACTCTGTGAGTTGGATTCATACTACACAAAGCAGTTTCACAGAACGCTTCTCTTTAGTTTTTATTGGAAGATATTCCCGTTTCAAACGAAGACCTGAAAGGGCTCCAAATATCCACTTGCAGATTCTGCAAAAATAGAGTTTCAAAACTGCTCTGTTAAAAGGAAGGCTTATCTCTCTGAGTTGAATGCAGACATCATAAAGAGGTTTCTGAGAATGCTTCTGCCTGGTTTATATGTGAAGATATTTCCTTTTCCACCATAGGCCTCAAAGCGCTCCAAATGAACACTTGCAGATTCTACAAAAGGAGTGTTTCATAACTGCTCTAGCAAAGGAAAGGTTCAACTCTGTGAGTTGAACACACACATCACAAAGCAGTTTCTGAGAATGCTTCTGTCCAGTTTTTATTGGAAGATATTCCCGCTTCTAACAAAGGCCTGAAAGAGCTCCAAATATCCACTTGCAGATGCTGCAAAAAGACTCTTTCCAAACTGCTCCATGAAAAGGAAGGTTCAACTCTGTGAGTTGAATGCACACATCATAAAGAAGTTTCAAAGAATGCTTCTGTCTAGGTTTTATGTGAAGATATTTCCTTTTCCACCAGAGGCCTCAAAGCGCTCCAAATGAACACTTGCAGATTCTACAAAAAGAGTGTTTCAAAACTGCTCTTTCAAAAGAAGTGTTCAACTCTGTGAGTTGGATTCATACTTCACAAAGCAGTTTCACAGAACGCTTCTGTTTAGTATTTATGGGAAGATATTCCCGTTTCCAACGAAGGCCTGAAAGGACTCCAAATATCCACTTGCAGATTCTGCAAAAAACACAGTTTCAAAACTGCTCTATCAAAAGGAAGGCTTATCTCTCCGAGTTGAATGCACACATCATAAAGAGGTTTCTGAGAATGCTTCTGCCTGGTTTATAAGTGAAGATATTTCCTTTTCCACCATAGGCCTCAAAGCGCTCCAAATGAACACTTGCAGATTCTACAAAAAGAGTGTTTCAAAACAGCTCTTTCAAAGGAAGTGTTCAACTCTGTGAGTTGGATTCATACTACACAAAGCAGTTTCACAGAACGCTTCTGTTTAGTTTTTATGGGAAGATATTCCCGTTTCCAACGAAGGCCTGAAAGGGCTCCAAATATCCACTTGCAAATTCTGCAAAAATAGAGTTTCAAAACTGCTCTGTCAAAAGGAAGGCTTATCTCTCTGAGTTGAATGCAGACATCATAAAGAGGTTTCTGAGAATGCTTCTGCCTGGTTTATAAGTGAAGATATTTCCTTTTCCACCATAGGCCTCGAAGCGCTCCAAATGAACACATGCAGATTCTACAAAAAGAGTGTTTCAAAACACCTCTTTCAAAGGAAGTGTTCAACTCTGTGAGTTGGATTCATACTACACAAAGCAGTTTCACAGAACGCTTCTCTTTAGTTTTTATGGGAAGATATTCCCGTTTCCAACGAAGGCCTGAAAGGGCTCCAAATATCCACTTGCAGATTCTGCAAAAATAGAGTTTCAAAACTGCTCTGTTAAAAGGAAGGCTTATCTCTCTGAGTTGAATGCAGACATCATAAAGAGGTTTCTGAGAATGCTTCTGCCTGGTTTATATGTGAAGATATTTCCTTTTCCACCATAGGCCTCAAAGCGCTCCAAATGAACACTTGCAGATTCTACAAAAGGAGTGTTTCATAACTGCTCTAGCAAAGGAAAGGTTCAACTCTGTGAGTTGAACACACACATCACAAAGCAGTTTCTGAGAATGCTTCTGTCCAGTTTTTATTGGAAGATATTCCTGCTTCTAACAAAGGCCTGAAAGAGCTCCAAATATCCACTTGCAGATGCTGCAAAAAGACTCTTTCCAAACTCCTCCATGAAAAGGAAGGTTCAACTCTGTGAGTTGAATGCACACATCATAAAGAAGTTTCAAAGAATGCTTCTGTCTAGGTTTTATGTGAAGATATTTCCTTTTCCACGATAGGCCTCAAAGCGCTCCAAATGAACACTTGCAGATTCTACAAAAAGAGGGTTTCAAAACTGCTCTTTCAAAAGAAGTGTTCAACTCTGTGAGTTGGATTCATACTTCACAAAGCAGTTTCACAGAACGCTTCTGTTTAGTTTTTATGGGAAGATATTCCCGTTTCCAACGAAGGCCTGAAAGGGCTCCAAATAACCACTTGCAGATTCTGCAGAAACACAGTTTCAAAACTGCTCTATGAAAACGAAGGCTTATCTCTCCGAGTTGAATGCACACATCATAAAGAGGTTTCTGAGAATGCTTCTGCCTGGTTTATAAGTGAAGATATTTCCTTTTCCACCATAGGCCTCAAAGCGCTCCAAATGAACACTTGCAGATTCTACAAAAAGAGTGTTTCAAAACAGCTCTTTCAAAGGAAGTGTTCAACTCTGTGAGTTGGATTCATACTACACAAAGCAGTTTCACAGAACGCTTCTGTTTAGTTTTTATGGGAAGATATTCCCGTTTCCAACGAAGGCCTGAAAGGGCTCCAAATATCCACTTGCAAATTCTGCAAAAATAGAGTTTCAAAACTGCTCTGTCAAAAGGAAGGCTTATCTCTCTGAGTTGAATGCAGACATCATAAAGAGGTTTCTGAGAATGCTTCTGCCTGGTTTATAAGTGAAGATATTTCCTTTTCCACCATAGGCCTCGAAGCGCTCCAAATGAACACTTGCAGATTCTACAAAAAGAGTGTTTCAAAACAGCTCTTTCAAAGGAAGTGTTCAACTCTGTGAGTTGGATTCATACTACACAAAGCAGTTTCACAGAACGCTTCTGTTTAGTTTTTATGGGAAGATATTCCCGTTTCCAACGAAGGCCTGAAAGGGCTCCAAATATCCACTTGCAAATTCTGCAAAAATAGAGTTTCAAAACTGCTCTGTCAAAAGGAAGGCTTATCTCTCTGAGTTGAATGCAGACATCATAAAGAGGTTTCTGAGAATGCTTCTGCCTGGTTTATATGTGAAGATATTTCCTTTTCCACCATAGGCCTCAAAGCGCTCCAAATGAACACTTGCAGATTCTACAAAAAGAGTGTTTCATAACTGCTCTAGCAAAGGAAAGGTTCAACTCTGTGAGTTGAACACACACATCACAAAGCAGTTTCTGAGAATGCTTCTGTCCAGTTTTTATTGGAAGATATTCCCGCTTCTAACAAAGGCCTGAAAGAGCTCCAAATATCCACTTGTAGATGCTGCAAAAAGACTCTTTCCAAACTGCTCCATGAAAAGGAAGGTTCAACTCTGTGAGTTGAATGCACACATCATAAAGAAGTTTCAAAGAATGCTTCTGTCTAGGTTTTATGTGAAGATATTTCCTTTTCCACCAGAGGCCTCAAAGCGCTCCAAATGAACACTTGCAGATTCTACAAAAAGAGTGTTTCAAAACTGCTCTTTCAAAAGAAGTGTTCAACTCTGTGAGTTGGATTCATACTTCACAAAGCAGTTTCACAGAACGCTTCTGTTTAGTATTTATGGGAAGATATTCCCGTTTCCAACGAAGGCCTGAAAGGACTCCAAATATCCACTTGCAGATTCTGCAAAAAACACAGTTTCAAAACTGCTCTATCAAAAGGAAGGCTTATCTCTCCGAGTTGAATGCACACATCATAAAGAGGTTTCTGAGAATGCTTCTGCCTGGTTTATAAGTGAAGATATTTCCTTTTCCACCATAGGCCTCAAAGCGCTCCAAATGAACACTTGCAGATTCTACAAAAAGAGTGTTTCAAAACAGCTCTTTCAAAGGAAGTGTTCAACTCTGTGAGTTGGATTCATACTACACAAAGCAGTTTCACAGAACGCTTCTGTTTAGTTTTTATGGGAAGATATTCCCGTTTCCAACGAAGGCCTGAAAGGGCTCCAAATATCCACTTGCAAATTCTGCAAAAATAGAGTTTCAAAACTGCTCTGTCAAAAGGAAGGCTTATCTCTCTGAGTTGAATGCAGACATCATAAAGAGGTTTCTGAGAATGCTTCTGCCTGGTTTATAAGTGAAGATATTTCCTTTTCCACCATAGGCCTCGAAGCGCTCCAAATGAACACTTGCAGATTCTACAAAAAGAGTGTTTCAAAACAGCTCTTTCAAAGGAAGTGTTCAACTCTGTGAGTTGGATTCATACTACACAAAGCAGTTTCACAGAACGCTTCTCTTTAGTTTTTATGGGAAGATATTCCCGTTTCCAACGAAGGCCTGAAAGGGCTCCAAATATCCACTTGCAGATTCTGCAAAAATAGAGTTTCAAAACTGCTCTGTTAAAAGGAAGGCTTATCTCTCTGAGTTGAATGCAGACATCATAAAGAGGTTTCTGAGAATGCTTCTGCCTGGTTTATATGTGAAGATATTTCCTTTTCCACCATAGGCCTCAAAGCGCTCCAAATGAACACTTGCAGATTCTACAAAAGGAGTGTTTCATAACTGCTCTAGCAAAGGAAAGGTTCAACTCTGTGAGTTGAACACACACATCACAAAGCAGTTTCTGAGAATGCTTCTGTCCAGTTTTTATTGGAAGATATTCCTGCTTCTAACAAAGGCCTGAAAGAGCTCCAAATATCCACTTGCAGATGCTGCAAAAAGACTCTTTCCAAACTCCTCCATGAAAAGGAAGGTTCAACTCTGTGAGTTGAATGCACACATCATAAAGAAGTTTCAAAGAATGCTTCTGTCTAGGTTTTATGTGAAGATATTTCCTTTTCCACGATAGGCCTCAAAGCGCTCCAAATGAACACTTGCAGATTCTACAAAAAGAGGGTTTCAAAACTGCTCTTTCAAAAGAAGTGTTCAACTCTGTGAGTTGGATTCATACTTCACAAAGCAGTTTCACAGAACGCTTCTGTTTAGTTTTTATGGGAAGATATTCCCGTTTCCAACGAAGGCCTGAAAGGGCTCCAAATAACCACTTGCAGATTCTGCAGAAACACAGTTTCAAAACTGCTCTATGAAAACGAAGGCTTATCTCTCCGAGTTGAATGCACACATCATAAAGAGGTTTCTGAGAATGCTTCTGCCTGGTTTATAAGTGAAGATATTTCCTTTTCCACCATAGGCCTCAAAGCGCTCCAAATGAACACTTGCAGATTCTACAAAAAGAGTGTTTCAAAACAGCTCTTTCAAAGGAAGTGTTCAACTCTGTGAGTTGGATTCATACTACACAAAGCAGTTTCACAGAACGCTTCTGTTTAGTTTTTATGGGAAGATATTCCCGTTTCCAACGAAGGCCTGAAAGGGCTCCAAATATCCACTTGCAAATTCTGCAAAAATAGAGTTTCAAAACTGCTCTGTCAAAAGGAAGGCTTATCTCTCTGAGTTGAATGCAGACATCATAAAGAGGTTTCTGAGAATGCTTCTGCCTGGTTTATAAGTGAAGATATTTCCTTTTCCACCATAGGCCTCGAAGCGCTCCAAATGAACACTTGCAGATTCTACAAAAAGAGTGTTTCAAAACAGCTCTTTCAAAGGAAGTGTTCAACTCTGTGAGTTGGATTCATACTACACAAAGCAGTTTCACAGAACGCTTCTGTTTAGTTTTTATGGGAAGATATTCCCGTTTCCAACGAAGGCCTGAAAGGGCTCCAAATATCCACTTGCAAATTCTGCAAAAATAGAGTTTCAAAACTGCTCTGTCAAAAGGAAGGCTTATCTCTCTGAGTTGAATGCAGACATCATAAAGAGGTTTCTGAGAATGCTTCTGCCTGGTTTATATGTGAAGATATTTCCTTTTCCACCATAGGCCTCAAAGCGCTCCAAATGAACACTTGCAGATTCTACAAAAAGAGTGTTTCATAACTGCTCTAGCAAAGGAAAGGTTCAACTCTGTGAGTTGAACACACACATCACAAAGCAGTTTCTGAGAATGCTTCTGTCCAGTTTTTATTGGAAGATATTCCCGCTTCTAACAAAGGCCTGAAAGAGCTCCAAATATCCACTTGTAGATGCTGCAAAAAGACTCTTTCCAAACTGCTCCATGAAAAGGAAGGTTCAACTCTGTGAGTTGAATGCACACATCATAAAGAAGTTTCAAAGAATGCTTCTGTCTAGGTTTTATGTGAAGATATTTCCTTTTCCACCATAGGCCTCAAAGCGCTCCAAATGAACACTTGCAGATTCTACAAAAAGAGTGTTTCAAAACTGCTCTTTCAAAAGAAGTGTTCAACTCTGTGAGTTGGATTCATACTTCACAAAGCAGTTTCACAGAACGCTTCTGTTTAGTTTTTATGGGAAGATATTCCCGTTTCCAACGAAGGCCTGAAAGGGCTCCAAATAACCACTTGCAGATTCTGCAGAAACACAGTTTCAAAACTGCTCTATCAAAAGGAAGGCTTATCTCTCCGAGCTGAATGCACACATCATAAAGAGGTTTCTGAGAATGCTTCTCCCTGGTTTATAAGTGAAGATATTTCCTTTTCCACTATAGGCCTCAAAGCGCTCCAAATGAACACTTGCAGATTCTACAAAAAGAGTGTTTCAAAACAGCTCTTTCAAAGGAAGTGTTCAACTCTGTGAGTTGGATTCATACTACACAAAGCAGTTTCACAGAACGCTTCTCTTTAGTTTTTATGGGAAGATATTCCCGTTTCCAACGAAGGCCTGAAAGGGCTCCAAATATCCACTTGCAGATTCTGCAAAAATAGAGTTTCAAAACTGCTCTGTTAAAAGGAAGGCTTATCTCTCTGAGTTGAATGCAGACATCATAAAGAGGTTTCTGAGAATGCTTCTGCCTGGTTTATATGTGAAGATATTTCCTTTTCCACCATAGGCCTCAAAGCGCTCCAAATGAACACTTGCAGATTCTACAAAAGGAGTGTTTCATAACTGCTCTAGCAAAGGAAAGGTTCAACTCTGTGAGTTGAACACACACATCACAAAGCAGTTTCTGAGAATGCTTCTGTCCAGTTTTTATTGGAAGATATTCCCGCTTCTAACAAAGGCCTGAAAGAGCTCCAAATATCCACTTGCAGATGCTGCAAAAAGACTCTTTCCAAACTCCTCCATGA
Organism: Pongo pygmaeus; assembly: GCF_028885625.2. NCBI lineage: Eukaryota > Metazoa > Chordata > Mammalia > Primates > Hominidae > Pongo > Pongo pygmaeus. The sequence continues at coordinate 27,431,451 of NC_085930.1, forward strand.
AAAGGAAGGTTCAACTCTGTGAGTTGAATGCACACATCATAAAGAAGTTTCAAAGAATGCTTCTGTCTAGGTTTTATGTGAAGATATTTCCTTTTCCACCATAGGCCTCAAAGCGCTCCAAATGAACACTTGCAGATTCTACAAAAAGAGTGTTTCAAAACTGCTCTTTCAAAAGAAGTGTTCAACTCTGTGAGGTGGATTCATACTTCACAAAGCAGTTTCACAGAACGCTTCTGTTTAGTTTTTATGGGAAGATATTCCCGTTTCCAACGAAGGCCTGAAAGGGCTCCAAATAACCACTTGCAGATTCTGCAGAAACACAGTTTCAAAACTGCTCTATCAAAAGGAAGGCTTATCTCTCCGAGTTGAATGCACACATCATAAAGAGGTTTCTGAGAATGCTTCTCCCTGGTTTATAAGTGAAGATATTTACTTTTCCACTATAGGCCTCAAAGCGCTCCAAATGAACACTTGCAGATTCTACAAAAAGAGTGTTTCAAAACAGCTCTTTCAAAGGAAGTGTTCAACTCTGTGAGTTGGATTCATACTACACAAAGCAGTTTCACAGAACGCTTCTCTTTAGTTTTTATGGGAAGATATTCCCGTTTCCAACGAAGGCCTGAAAGGGCTCCAAATATCCACTTGCAGATTCTGCAAAAATAGAGTTTCAAAACTGCTCTGTTAAAAGGAAGGCTTATCTCTCTGAGTTGAATGCAGACATCATAAAGAGGTTTCTGAGAATGCTTCTGCCTGGTTTATATGTGAAGATATTTCCTTTTCCACCATAGGCCTCAAAGCGCTCCAAATGAACACTTGCAGATTCTACAAAAGGAGTGTTTCATAACTGCTCTAGCAAAGGAAAGGTTCAACTCTGTGAGTTGAACACACACATCACAAAGCAGTTTCTGAGAATGCTTCTGTCCAGTTTTTATTGGAAGATATTCCCGCTTCTAACAAAGGCCTGAAAGAGCTCCAAATATCCACTTGCAGATGCTGCAAAAAGACTCTTTCCAAACTGCTCCATGAAAAGGAAGGTTCAACTCTGTGAGTTGAATGCACACATCATAAAGAAGTTTCAAAGAATGCTTCTGTCTAGGTTTTATGTGAAGATATTTCCTTTTCCACCATAGGCCTCAAAGCGCTCCAAATGAACACTTGCAGATTCTACAAAAAGAGTGTTTCAAAACTGCTCTTTCAAAAGAAGTGTTCAACTCTGTGAGGTGGATTCATACTTCACAAAGCAGTTTCACAGAACGCTTCTGTTTAGTTTTTATGGGAAGATATTCCCGTTTCCAACGAAGGCCTGAAAGGGCTCCAAATAACCACTTGCAGATTCTGCAGAAACACAGTTTCAAAACTGCTCTATCAAAAGGAAGGCTTATCTCTCCGAGTTGAATGCACACATCATAAAGAGGTTTCTGAGAATGCTTCTCCCTGGTTTATAAGTGAAGATATTTACTTTTCCACTATAGGCCTCAAAGCGCTCCAAATGAACACTTGCAGATTCTACAAAAAGAGTGTTTCAAAACAGCTCTTTCAAAGGAAGTGTTCAACTCTGTGAGTTGGATTCATACTACACAAAGCAGTTTCAGAGAACGCTTCTCTTTAGTTTTTATGGGAAGATATACCCGTTTCCAACGAAGTCCTGAAAGGGCTCCAAATATCCACTTGCAGATTCTGCAAAAATAGAGTTTCAAAACTGCTCTGTTAAAAGGAAGGCTTATCTCTCTGAGTTGAATGCAGACATCATAAAGAGGTTTCTGAGAATGCTTCTGCCTGGTTTATATGTGAATATATTTCCTTTTCCACCATAGGCCTCAAAGCGCTCCAAATGAACACTTGCAGATTCTACAAAAGGAGTGTTTCATAACTGCTCTAGCAAAGGAAAGGTTCAACTCTGTGAGTTGAACACACACATCACAAAGCAGTTTCTGAGAATGCTTCTGTCCAGTTTTTATTGGAAGATATTCCCGCTTCTAACAAAGGCCTGAAAGAGCTCCAAATATCCACTTGTAGATGCTGCAAAAAGACTCTTTCCAAACTGCTCCATGAAAAGGAAGGTTCAACTCTGTGAGTTGAATGCACACATCATAAAGAAGTTTCAAAGAATGCTTCTGTCTAGGTTTTATGTGAAGATATTTCCTTTTCCACCAGAGGCCTCAAAGCGCTCCAAATGAACACTTGCAGATTCTACAAAAAGAGTGTTTCAAAACTGCTCTTTCAAAAGAAGTGTTCAACTCTGTGAGTTGGATTCATACTTCACAAAGCAGTTTCACAGAACGCTTCTGTTTAGTATTTATGGGAAGATATTCCCGTTTCCAACGAAGGCCTGAAAGGACTCCAAATATCCACTTGCAGATTCTGCAAAAAACACAGTTTCAAAACTGCTCTATCAAAAGGAAGGCTTATCTCTCCGAGTTGAATGCACACATCATAAAGAGGTTTCTGAGAATGCTTCTGCCTGGTTTATAAGTGAAGATATTTCCTTTTCCACCATAGGCCTCAAAGCGCTCCAAATGAACACTTGCAGATTCTACAAAAAGAGTGTTTCAAAACAGCTCTTTCAAAGGAAGTGTTCAACTCTGTGAGTTGGATTCATACTACACAAAGCAGTTTCACAGAACGCTTCTGTTTAGTTTTTATGGGAAGATATTCCCGTTTCCAACGAAGGCCTGAAAGGGCTCCAAATATCCACTTGCAAATTCTGCAAAAATAGAGTTTCAAAACTGCTCTGTCAAAAGGAAGGCTTATCTCTCTGAGTTGAATGCAGACATCATAAAGAGGTTTCTGAGAATGCTTCTGCCTGGTTTATAAGTGAAGATATTTCCTTTTCCACCATAGGCCTCGAAGCGCTCCAAATGAACACTTGCAGATTCTACAAAAAGAGTGTTTCAAAACAGCTCTTTCAAAGGAAGTGTTCAACTCTGTGAGTTGGATTCATACTACACAAAGCAGTTTCACAGAACGCTTCTCTTTAGTTTTTATGGGAAGATATTCCCGTTTCCAACGAAGGCCTGAAAGGGCTCCAAATATCCACTTGCAGATTCTGCAAAAATAGAGTTTCAAAACTGCTCTGTTAAAAGGAAGGCTTATCTCTCTGAGTTGAATGCAGACATCATAAAGAGGTTTCTGAGAATGCTTCTGCCTGGTTTATATGTGAAGATATTTCCTTTTCCACCATAGGCCTCAAAGCGCTCCAAATGAACACTTGCAGATTCTACAAAAGGAGTGTTTCATAACTGCTCTAGCAAAGGAAAGGTTCAACTCTGTGAGTTGAACACACACATCACAAAGCAGTTTCTGAGAATGCTTCTGTCCAGTTTTTATTGGAAGATATTCCTGCTTCTAACAAAGGCCTGAAAGAGCTCCAAATATCCACTTGCAGATGCTGCAAAAAGACTCTTTCCAAACTCCTCCATGAAAAGGAAGGTTCAACTCTGTGAGTTGAATGCACACATCATAAAGAAGTTTCAAAGAATGCTTCTGTCTAGGTTTTATGTGAAGATATTTCCTTTTCCACGATAGGCCTCAAAGCGCTCCAAATGAACACTTGCAGATTCTACAAAAAGAGGGTTTCAAAACTGCTCTTTCAAAAGAAGTGTTCAACTCTGTGAGTTGGATTCATACTTCACAAAGCAGTTTCACAGAACGCTTCTGTTTAGTTTTTATGGGAAGATATTCCCGTTTCCAACGAAGGCCTGAAAGGGCTCCAAATAACCACTTGCAGATTCTGCAGAAACACAGTTTCAAAACTGCTCTATGAAAACGAAGGCTTATCTCTCCGAGTTGAATGCACACATCATAAAGAGGTTTCTGAGAATGCTTCTGCCTGGTTTATAAGTGAAGATATTTCCTTTTCCACCATAGGCCTCAAAGCGCTCCAAATGAACACTTGCAGATTCTACAAAAAGAGTGTTTCAAAACAGCTCTTTCAAAGGAAGTGTTCAACTCTGTGAGTTGGATTCATACTACACAAAGCAGTTTCACAGAACGCTTCTGTTTAGTTTTTATGGGAAGATATTCCCGTTTCCAACGAAGGCCTGAAAGGGCTCCAAATATCCACTTGCAAATTCTGCAAAAATAGAGTTTCAAAACTGCTCTGTCAAAAGGAAGGCTTATCTCTCTGAGTTGAATGCAGACATCATAAAGAGGTTTCTGAGAATGCTTCTGCCTGGTTTATAAGTGAAGATATTTCCTTTTCCACCATAGGCCTCGAAGCGCTCCAAATGAACACTTGCAGATTCTACAAAAAGAGTGTTTCAAAACAGCTCTTTCAAAGGAAGTGTTCAACTCTGTGAGTTGGATTCATACTACACAAAGCAGTTTCACAGAACGCTTCTGTTTAGTTTTTATGGGAAGATATTCCCGTTTCCAACGAAGGCCTGAAAGGGCTCCAAATATCCACTTGCAAATTCTGCAAAAATAGAGTTTCAAAACTGCTCTGTCAAAAGGAAGGCTTATCTCTCTGAGTTGAATGCAGACATCATAAAGAGGTTTCTGAGAATGCTTCTGCCTGGTTTATATGTGAAGATATTTCCTTTTCCACCATAGGCCTCAAAGCGCTCCAAATGAACACTTGCAGATTCTACAAAAAGAGTGTTTCATAACTGCTCTAGCAAAGGAAAGGTTCAACTCTGTGAGTTGAACACACACATCACAAAGCAGTTTCTGAGAATGCTTCTGTCCAGTTTTTATTGGAAGATATTCCCGCTTCTAACAAAGGCCTGAAAGAGCTCCAAATATCCACTTGTAGATGCTGCAAAAAGACTCTTTCCAAACTGCTCCATGAAAAGGAAGGTTCAACTCTGTGAGTTGAATGCACACATCATAAAGAAGTTTCAAAGAATGCTTCTGTCTAGGTTTTATGTGAAGATATTTCCTTTTCCACCATAGGCCTCAAAGCGCTCCAAATGAACACTTGCAGATTCTACAAAAAGAGTGTTTCAAAACTGCTCTTTCAAAAGAAGTGTTCAACTCTGTGAGTTGGATTCATACTTCACAAAGCAGTTTCACAGAACGCTTCTGTTTAGTTTTTATGGGAAGATATTCCCGTTTCCAACGAAGGCCTGAAAGGGCTCCAAATAACCACTTGCAGATTCTGCAGAAACACAGTTTCAAAACTGCTCTATCAAAAGGAAGGCTTATCTCTCCGAGCTGAATGCACACATCATAAAGAGGTTTCTGAGAATGCTTCTCCCTGGTTTATAAGTGAAGATATTTCCTTTTCCACTATAGGCCTCAAAGCGCTCCAAATGAACACTTGCAGATTCTACAAAAAGAGTGTTTCAAAACAGCTCTTTCAAAGGAAGTGTTCAACTCTGTGAGTTGGATTCATACTACACAAAGCAGTTTCACAGAACGCTTCTCTTTAGTTTTTATGGGAAGATATTCCCGTTTCCAACGAAGGCCTGAAAGGGCTCCAAATATCCACTTGCAGATTCTGCAAAAATAGAGTTTCAAAACTGCTCTGTTAAAAGGAAGGCTTATCTCTCTGAGTTGAATGCAGACATCATAAAGAGGTTTCTGAGAATGCTTCTGCCTGGTTTATATGTGAAGATATTTCCTTTTCCACCATAGGCCTCAAAGCGCTCCAAATGAACACTTGCAGATTCTACAAAAGGAGTGTTTCATAACTGCTCTAGCAAAGGAAAGGTTCAACTCTGTGAGTTGAACACACACATCACAAAGCAGTTTCTGAGAATGCTTCTGTCCAGTTTTTATTGGAAGATATTCCCGCTTCTAACAAAGGCCTGAAAGAGCTCCAAATATCCACTTGCAGATGCTGCAAAAAGACTCTTTCCAAACTCCTCCATGAAAAGGAAGGTTCAACTCTGTGAGTTGAATGCACACATCATAAAGAAGTTTCAAAGAATGCTTCTGTCTAGGTTTTATGTGAAGATATTTCCTTTTCCACCATAGGCCTCAAAGCGCTCCAAATGAACACTTGCAGATTCTACAAAAAGAGTGTTTCAAAACTGCTCTTTCAAAAGAAGTGTTCAACTCTGTGAGGTGGATTCATACTTCACAAAGCAGTTTCACAGAACGCTTCTGTTTAGTTTTTATGGGAAGATATTCCCGTTTCCAACGAAGGCCTGAAAGGGCTCCAAATAACCACTTGCAGATTCTGCAGAAACACAGTTTCAAAACTGCTCTATCAAAAGGAAGGCTTATCTCTCCGAGTTGAATGCACACATCATAAAGAGGTTTCTGAGAATGCTTCTCCCTGGTTTATAAGTGAAGATATTTACTTTTCCACTATAGGCCTCAAAGCGCTCCAAATGAACACTTGCAGATTCTACAAAAAGAGTGTTTCAAAACAGCTCTTTCAAAGGAAGTGTTCAACTCTGTGAGTTGGATTCATACTACACAAAGCAGTTTCACAGAACGCTTCTCTTTAGTTTTTATGGGAAGATATTCCCGTTTCCAACGAAGGCCTGAAAGGGCTCCAAATATCCACTTGCAGATTCTGCAAAAATAGAGTTTCAAAACTGCTCTGTTAAAAGGAAGGCTTATCTCTCTGAGTTGAATGCAGACATCATAAAGAGGTTTCTGAGAATGCTTCTGCCTGGTTTATATGTGAAGATATTTCCTTTTCCACCATAGGCCTCAAAGCGCTCCAAATGAACACTTGCAGATTCTACAAAAGGAGTGTTTCATAACTGCTCTAGCAAAGGAAAGGTTCAACTCTGTGAGTTGAACACACACATCACAAAGCAGTTTCTGAGAATGCTTCTGTCCAGTTTTTATTGGAAGATATTCCCGCTTCTAACAAAGGCCTGAAAGAGCTCCAAATATCCACTTGCAGATGCTGCAAAAAGACTCTTTCCAAACTGCTCCATGAAAAGGAAGGTTCAACTCTGTGAGTTGAATGCACACATCATAAAGAAGTTTCAAAGAATGCTTCTGTCTAGGTTTTATGTGAAGATATTTCCTTTTCCACCATAGGCCTCAAAGCGCTCCAAATGAACACTTGCAGATTCTACAAAAAGAGTGTTTCAAAACTGCTCTTTCAAAAGAAGTGTTCAACTCTGTGAGGTGGATTCATACTTCACAAAGCAGTTTCACAGAACGCTTCTGTTTAGTTTTTATGGGAAGATATTCCCGTTTCCAACGAAGGCCTGAAAGGGCTCCAAATAACCACTTGCAGATTCTGCAGAAACACAGTTTCAAAACTGCTCTATCAAAAGGAAGGCTTATCTCTCCGAGTTGAATGCACACATCATAAAGAGGTTTCTGAGAATGCTTCTCCCTGGTTTATAAGTGAAGATATTTACTTTTCCACTATAGGCCTCAAAGCGCTCCAAATGAACACTTGCAGATTCTACAAAAAGAGTGTTTCAAAACAGCTCTTTCAAAGGAAGTGTTCAACTCTGTGAGTTGGATTCATACTACACAAAGCAGTTTCAGAGAACGCTTCTCTTTAGTTTTTATGGGAAGATATACCCGTTTCCAACGAAGTCCTGAAAGGGCTCCAAATATCCACTTGCAGATTCTGCAAAAATAGAGTTTCAAAACTGCTCTGTTAAAAGGAAGGCTTATCTCTCTGAGTTGAATGCAGACATCATAAAGAGGTTTCTGAGAATGCTTCTGCCTGGTTTATATGTGAATATATTTCCTTTTCCACCATAGGCCTCAAAGCGCTCCAAATGAACACTTGCAGATTCTACAAAAGGAGTGTTTCATAACTGCTCTAGCAAAGGAAAGGTTCAACTCTGTGAGTTGAACACACACATCACAAAGCAGTTTCTGAGAATGCTTCTGTCCAGTTTTTATTGGAAGATATTCCCGCTTCTAACAAAGGCCTGAAAGAGCTCCAAATATCCACTTGCAGATGCTGCAAAAAGACTCTTTCCAAATTGCTCCATGAAAAGGAAGGTTCAACTCTGTGAGATGAATGCACACATCATAAAGAAGTTTCAAAGAATGCTTCTGTCTAGGTTTTATGTGAAGATATTTCCTTTTCCACCATAGGCCTCAAAGCGCTCCAAATGAACACTTGCAGATTCTACAAAAAGAGTGTTTCAAAACTGCTCTTTCAAAAGAAGTGTTCAACTCTGTGAGTTGGATTCATACTTCACAAAGCAGTTTCACAGAACGCTTCTGTTTAGTATTTATGGGAAGATATTCCCGTTTCCAACGAAGGCCTGAAAGGACTCCAAATATCCACTTGCAGATTCTGCAAAAACACAGTTTCAAAACTGCTCTATCAAAAGGAAGGCTTATCTCTCCGAGTTGAATGCACACATCATAAAGAGGTTTCTGAGAATGCTTCTGCCTGGTTTATAAGTGAAGATATTTCCTTTTCCACTATAGGCCTCAAAGCGCTCCAAATGAACACTTGCAGATTCTACAAAAAGAGTGTTTCAAAACAGCTCTTTCAAAGGAAGTGTTCAACTCTGTGAGTTGGATTCATACTACACAAAGCAGTTTCACAGAACGCTTCTCTTTAGTTTTTATTGGAAGATATTCCCGTTTCCAACGAAGGCCTGAAAGGGCTCCAAATATCCACTTGCAGATTCTGCAAAAATAGAGTTTCAAAACTGCTCTGTTAAAAGGAAGGCTTATCTCTCTGAGTTGAATGCAGACATCATAAAGAGGTTTCTGAGAATGCTTCTGCCTGGTTTATATGTGAATATATTTCCTTTTCCACCATAGGCCTCAAAGCGCTCCAAATGAACACTTGCAGATTCTACAAAAGGAGTGTTTCATAACTGCTCTAGCAAAGGAAAGGTTCAACTCTGTGAGTTGAACACACACATCACAAAGCAGTTTCTGAGAATGCTTCTGTCCAGTTTTTATTGGAAGATATTCCCGCTTCAAACAAAGGCCTGAAAGAGCTCCAAATATCCACTTGCAGATGCTGCAAAAAGACTCTTTCCAAATTGCTCCATGAAAAGGAAGGTTCAACTCTGTGAGATGAATGCACACATCATAAAGAAGTTTCAAAGAATGCTTCTGTCTAGGTTTTATGTGAAGATATTTCCTTTTCCACCATAGGCCTCAAAGCGCTCCAAATGAACACTTGCAGATTCTACAAAAAGAGTGTTTCAAAACTGCTCTTTCAAAAGAAGTGTTCAACTCTGTGAGTTGGATTCATACTTCACAAAGCAGTTTCACAGAACGCTTCTGTTTAGTATTTATGGGAAGATATTCCCGTTTCCAACGAAGGCCTGAAAGGACTCCAAATATCCACTTGCAGATTCTGCAAAAACACAGTTTCAAAACTGCTCTATCAAAAGGAAGGCTTATCTCTCCGAGTTGAATGCACACATCATAAAGAGGTTTCTGAGAATGCTTCTGCCTGGTTTATAAGTGAAGATATTTCCTTTTCCACTATAGGCCTCAAAGCGCTCCAAATGAACACTTGCAGATTCTACAAAAAGAGTGTTTCAAAACAGCTCTTTCAAAGGAAGTGTTCAACTCTGTGAGTTGGATTCATACTACACAAAGCAGTTTCACAGAACGCTTCTCTTTAGTTTTTATTGGAAGATATTCCCGTTTCAAACGAAGGCCTGAAAGGGCTCCAAATATCCACTTGCAGATTCTGCAAAAATAGAGTTTCAAAACTGCTCTGTTAAAAGGAAGGCTTATCTCTCTGAGTTGAATGCAGACATCATAAAGAGGTTTCTGAGAATGCTTCTGCCTGGTTTATATGTGAAGATATTTCCTTTTCCACCATAGGCCTCAAAGCGCTCCAAATGAACACTTGCAGATTCTACAAAAGGAGTGTTTCATAACTGCTCTAGCAAAGGAAAGGTTCAACTCTGTGAGTTGAACACACACATCACAAAGCAGTTTCTGAGAATGCTTCTGTCCAGTTTTTATTGGAAGATATTCCCGCTTCTAACAAAGGCCTGAAAGAGCTCCAAATATCCACTTGCAGATGCTGCAAAAAGACTCTTTCCAAACTGCTCCATGAAAAGGAAGGTTCAACTCTGTGAGTTGAATGCACACATCATAAAGAAGTTTCAAAGAATGCTTCTGTCTAGGTTTTATGTGAAGATATTTCCTTTTCCACCATAGGCCTCAAAGCGCTCCAAATGAACACTTGCAGATTCTACAAAAAGAGTGTTTCAAAACTGCTCTTTCAAAAGAAGTGTTCAACTCTGTGAGTTGGATTCATACTTCACAAAGCAGTTTCACAGAACGCTTCTGTTTAGTATTTATGGGAAGATATTCCCGTTTCCAACGAAGGCCTGAAAGGACTCCAAATATCCACTTGCAGATTCTGCAAAAAACACAGTTTCAAAACTGCTCTATCAAAAGGAAGGCTTATCTCTCCGAGTTGAATGCACACATCATAAAGAGGTTTCTGAGAATGCTTCTGCCTGGTTTATAAGTGAAGATATTTCCTTTTCCACCATAGGCCTCAAAGCGCTCCAAATGAACACTTGCAGATTCTACAAAAAGAGTGTTTCAAAACAGCTCTTTCAAAGGAAGTGTTCAACTCTGTGAGTTGGATTCATACTACACAAAGCAGTTTCACAGAACGCTTCTGTTTAGTTTTTATGGGAAGATATTCCCGTTTCCAACGAAGGCCTGAAAGGGCTCCAAATATCCACTTGCAAATTCTGCAAAAATAGAGTTTCAAAACTGCTCTGTCAAAAGGAAGGCTTATCTCTCTGAGTTGAATGCAGACATCATAAAGAGGTTTCTCAGAATGCTTCTGCCTGGTTTATAAGTGAAGATATTTCCTTTTCCACCATAGGCCTCGAAGCGCTCCAAATGAAAACTTGCAGATTCTACAAAAAGAGTGTTTCAAAACAGCTCTTTCAAAGGAAGTGTTCAACTCTGTGAGTTGGATTCATACTACACAAAGCAGTTTCACAGAACGCTTCTGTTTAGTTTTTATGGGAAGATATTCCCGTTTCCAACGAAGGCCTGAAAGGACTCCAAATATCCACTTGCAGATTCTGCAAAAACACAGTTTCAAAACTGCTCTATCAAAAGGAAGGCTTATCTCTCCGAGTTGAATGCACACATCATAAAGAGGTTTCTGAGAATGCTTCTGCCTGGTTTATAAGTGAAGATATTTCCTTTTCCACCATAGGCCTCAAAGCGCTCCAAATGAACACTTGCAGATTCTACAAAAAGAGTGTTTCAAAACAGCTCTTTCAAAGGAAGTGTTCAACTCTGTGAGTTGGATTCATACTACACAAAGCAGTTTCACAGAACGCTTCTGTTTAGTTTTTATGGGAAGATATTCCCGTTTCCAACGAAGGCCTGAAAGGGCTCCAAATATCCACTTGCAAATTCTGCAAAAATAGAGTTTCAAAACTGCTCTGTCAAAAGGAAGGCTTATCTCTCTGAGTTGAATGCAGACATCATAAAGAGGTTTCTGAGAATGCTTCTGCCTGGTTTATATGTGAAGATATTTCCTTTTCCACCATAGGCCTCAAAGCGCTCCAAATGAACACTTGCAGATTCTACAAAAAGAGTGTTTCATAACTGCTCTAGCAAAGGAAAGGTTCAACTCTGTGAGTTGAACACACACATCACAAAGCAGTTTCTGAGAATGCTTCTGTCCAGTTTTTATTGGAAGATATTCCCGCTTCTAACAAAGGCCTGAAAGAGCTCCAAATATCCACTTGTAGATGCTGCAAAAAGACTCTTTCCAAACTGCTCCATGAAAAGGAAGGTTCAACTCTGTGAGTTGAATGCACACATCATAAAGAAGTTTCAAAGAATGCTTCTGTCTAGGTTTTATGTGAAGATATTTCCTTTTCCACCATAGGCCTCAAAGCGCTCCAAATGAACACTTGCAGATTCTACAAAAAGAGTGTTTCAAAACTGCTCTTTCAAAAGAAGTGTTCAACTCTGTGAGGTGGATTCATACTTCACAAAGCAGTTTCACAGAACGCTTCTGTTTAGTTTTTATGGGAAGATATTCCCGTTTCCAACGAAGGCCTGAAAGGGCTCCAAATAACCACTTGCAGATTCTGCAGAAACACAGTTTCAAAACTGCTCTATCAAAAGGAAGGCTTATCTCTCCGAGTTGAATGCACACATCATAAAGAGGTTTCTGAGAATGCTTCTCCCTGGTTTATAAGTGAAGATATTTACTTTTCCACTATAGGCCTCAAAGCGCTCCAAATGAACACTTGCAGATTCTACAAAAAGAGTGTTTCAAAACAGCTCTTTCAAAGGAAGTGTTCAACTCTGTGAGTTGGATTCATACTACACAAAGCAGTTTCACAGAACGCTTCTCTTTAGTTTTTATGGGAAGATATTCCCGTTTCCAACGAAGTCCTGAAAGGGCTCCAAATATCCACTTGCAGATTCTGCAAAAATAGAGTTTCAAAACTGCTCTGTTAAAAGGAAGGCTTATCTCTCTGAGTTGAATGCAGACATCATAAAGAGGTTTCTGAGAATGCTTCTGCCTGGTTTATATGTGAATATATTTCCTTTTCCACCATAGGCCTCAAAGCGCTCCAAATGAACACTTGCAGATTCTACAAAAGGAGTGTTTCATAACTGCTCTAGCAAAGGAAAGGTTCAACTCTGTGAGTTGAACACACACATCACAAAGCAGTTTCTGAGAATGCTTCTGTCCAGTTTTTATTGGAAGATATTCCCGCTTCTAACAAAGGCCTGAAAGAGCTCCAAATATCCACTTGCAGATGCTGCAAAAAGACTCTTTCCAAATTGCTCCATGAAAAGGAAGGTTCAACTCTGTGAGATGAATGCACACATCATAAAGAAGTTTCAAAGAATGCTTCTGTCTAGGTTTTATGTGAAGATATTTCCTTTTCCACCATAGGCCTCAAAGCGCTCCAAATGAACACTTGCAGATACTACAAAAAGAGTGTTTCAAAACTGCTCTTTCAAAAGAAGTGTTCAACTCTGTGAGTTGGATTCATACTTCACAAAGCAGTTTCACAGAACGCTTCTGTTTAGTATTTATGGGAAGATATTCCCGTTTCCAACGAAGGCCTGAAAGGACTCCAAATATCCACTTGCAGATTCTGCAAAAACACAGTTTCAAAACTGCTCTATCAAAAGGAAGGCTTATCTCTCCGAGTTGAATGCACACATCATAAAGAGGTTTCTGAGAATGCTTCTGCCTGGTTTATAAGTGAAGATATTTCCTTTTCCACTATAGGCCTCAAAGCGCTCCAAATGAACACTTGCAGATTCTACAAAAAGAGTGTTTCAAAACAGCTCTTTCAAAGGAAGTGTTCAACTCTGTGAGTTGGATTCATACTACACAAAGCAGTTTCACAGAACGCTTCTCTTTAGTTTTTATTGGAAGATATTCCCGTTTCAAACGAAGGCCTGAAAGGGCTCCAAATATCCACTTGCAGATTCTGCAAAAATAGAGTTTCAAAACTGCTCTGTTAAAAGGAAGGCTTATCTCTCTGAGTTGAATGCAGACATCATAAAGAGGTTTCTGAGAATGCTTCTGCCTGGTTTATATGTGAAGATATTTCCTTTTCCACCATAGGCCTCAAAGCGCTCCAAATGAACACTTGCAGATTCTACAAAAGGAGTGTTTCATAACTGCTCTAGCAAAGGAAAGGTTCAACTCTGTGAGTTGAACACACACATCACAAAGCAGTTTCTGAGAATGCTTCTGTCCAGTTTTTATTGGAAGATATTCCTGCTTCTAACAAAGGCCTGAAAGAGCTCCAAATATCCACTTGCAGATGCTGCAAAAAGACTCTTTCCAAACTGCTCCATGAAAAGGAAGGTTCAACTCTGTGAGTTGAATGCACACATCATAAAGAAGTTTCAAAGAATGCTTCTGTCTAGGTTTTATGTGAAGATATTTCCTTTTCCACCATAGGCCTCAAAGCGCTCCAAATGAACACTTGCAGATTCTACAAAAAGAGTGTTTCAAAACTGCTCTTTCAAAAGAAGTGTTCAACTCTGTGAGTTGGATTCATACTTCACAAAGCAGTTTCACAGAACGCTTCTGTTTAGTATTTATGGGAAGATATTCCCGTTTCCAACGAAGGCCTGAAAGGACTCCAAATATCCACTTGCAGATTCTGCAAAAAACACAGTTTCAAAACTGCTCTATCAAAAGGAAGGCTTATCTCTCCGAGTTGAATGCACACATCATAAAGAGGTTTCTGAGAATGCTTCTGCCTGGTTTATAAGTGAAGATATTTCCTTTTCCACCATAGGCCTCAAAGCGCTCCAAATGAACACTTGCAGATTCTACAAAAGGAGTGTTTCATAACTGCTCTAGCAAAGGAAAGGTTCAACTCTGTGAGTTGAACACACACATCACAAAGCAGTTTCTGAGAATGCTTCTGTCCAGTTTTTATTGGAAGATATTCCTGCTTCTAACAAAGGCCTGAAAGAGCTCCAAATATCCACTTGCAGATGCTGCAAAAAGACTCTTTCCAAACTCCTCCATGAAAAGGAAGGTTCAACTCTGTGAGTTGAATGCACACATCATAAAGAAGTTTCAAAGAATGCTTCTGTCTAGGTTTTATGTGAAGATATTTCCTTTTCCACCATAGGCCTCAAAGCGCTCCAAATGAACACTTGCAGATTCTACAGAAAGAGGGTTTCAAAACTGCTCTTTCAAAAGAAGTGTTCAACTCTGTGAGTTGGATTCATACTTCACAAAGCAGTTTCACAGAACGCTTCTGTTTAGTTTTTATGGGAAGATATTCCCGTTTCCAACGAAGGCCTGAAAGGGCTCCAAATAACCACTTGCAGATTCTGCAGAAACACAGTTTCAAAACTGCTCTATCAAAAGGAAGGCTTATCTCTCCGAGTTGAATGCACACATCATAAAGAGGTTTCTGAGAATGCTTCTGCCTGGTTTATAAGTGAAGATATTTCCTTTTCCACCATAGGCCTCAAAGCGCTCCAAATGAACACTTGCAGATTCTACAAAAAGAGTGTTTCAAAACAGCTCTTTCAAAGGAAGTGTTCAACTCTGTGAGTTGGATTCATACTACACAAAGCAGTTTCACAGAACGCTTCTGTTTAGTTTTTATGGGAAGATATTCCCGTTTCCAACGAAGGCCTGAAAGGGCTCCAAATATCCACTTGCAAATTCTGCAAAAATAGAGTTTCAAAACTGCTCTGTCAAAAGGAAGGCTTATCTCTCTGAGTTGAATGCAGACATCATAAAGAGGTTTCTGAGAATGCTTCTGCCTGGTTTATAAGTGAAGATATTTCCTTTTCCACCATAGGCCTCGAAGCGCTCCAAATGAACACTTGCAGATTCTACAAAAAGAGTGTTTCAAAACAGCTCTTTCAAAGGAAGTGTTCAACTCTGTGAGTTGGATTCATACTACACAAAGCAGTTTCACAGAACGCTTCTGTTTAGTTTTTATGGGAAGATATTCCCGTTTCCAACGAAGGCCTGAAAGGGCTCCAAATATCCACTTGCAAATTCTGCAAAAATAGAGTTTCAAAACTGCTCTGTCAAAAGGAAGGCTTATCTCTCTGAGTTGAATGCAGACATCATAAAGAGGTTTCTGAGAATGCTTCTGCCTGGTTTATATGTGAAGATATTTCCTTTTCCACCATAGGCCTCAAAGCGCTCCAAATGAACACTTGCAGATTCTACAAAAAGAGTGTTTCATAACTGCTCTAGCAAAGGAAAGGTTCAACTCTGTGAGTTGAACACACACATCACAAAGCAGTTTCTGAGAATGCTTCTGTCCAGTTTTTATTGGAAGATATTCCCGCTTCTAACAAAGGCCTGAAAGAGCTCCAAATATCCACTTGTAGATGCTGCAAAAAGACTCTTTCCAAACTGCTCCATGAAAAGGAAGGTTCAACTCTGTGAGTTGAATGCACACATCATAAAGAAGTTTCAAAGAATGCTTCTGTCTAGGTTTTATGTGAAGATATTTCCTTTTCCACCATAGGCCTCAAAGCGCTCCAAATGAACACTTGCAGATTCTACAAAAAGAGTGTTTCAAAACTGCTCTTTCAAAAGAAGTGTTCAACTCTGTGAGTTGGATTCATACTTCACAAAGCAGTTTCACAGAACGCTTCTGTTTAGTTTTTATGGGAAGATATTCCCGTTTCCAACGAAGGCCTGAAAGGGCTCCAAATAACCACTTGCAGATTCTGCAGAAACACAGTTTTAAAACTGCTCTATCAAAAGGAAGGCTTATCTCTCCGAGCTGAATGCACACATCATAAAGAGGTTTCTGAGAATGCTTCTCCCTGGTTTATAAGTGAAGATATTTCCTTTTCCACTATAGGCCTCAAAGCGTTCCAAATAAACACTTGCAGATTCTACAAAAAGAGTGTTTCAAAACAGCTCTTTCAAAGGAAGTGTTCAACTCTGTGAGTTGGATTCATACTACACAAAGCAGTTTCACAGAACGCTTCTCTTTAGTTTTTATGGGAAGATATTCCCGTTTCCAACGAAGGCCTGAAAGGGCTCCAAATATCCACTTGCAGATTCTGCAAAAATAGAGTTTCAAAACTGCTCTGTTAAAAGGAAGGCTTATCTCTCTGAGTTGAATGCAGACATAATAAAGAGGTTTCTGAGAATGCTTCTGCCTGGTTTATATGTGAAGATATTTCCTTTTCCACCATAGGCCTCAAAGCGCTCCAAATGAACACTTGCAGATTCTACAAACGGAGTGTTTCATAACTGCTCTAGCAAAGGAAAGGTTCAACTCTGTGAGTTGAACACACACATCACAAAGCAGTTTCTGAGAATGCTTCTGTCCAGTTTTTATTGGAAGATATTCCTGCTTCTAACAAAGGCCTGAAAGAGCTCCAAATATCCACTTGCAGATGCTGCCAAAAGACTCTTTCCAAACTCCTCCATGAAAAGGAAGGTTCAACTCTGTGAGTTGAATGCACACATCATAAAGAAGTTTCAAAGAATGCTTCTGTCTAGGTTTTATGTGAAGATATTTCCTTTTCCACCATAGGCCTCAAAGCGCTCCAAATGAACACTTGCAGATTCTACAAAAAGAGGGTTTCAAAACTGCTCTTTCAAAAGAAGTGTTCAACTCTGTGAGTTGGATTCATACTTCACAAAGCAGTTTCACAGAACGCTTCTGTTTAGTTTTTATGGGAAGATATTCCCGTTTCCAACGAAGGCCTGAAAGGGCTCCAAATAACCACTTGCAGATTCTGCAGAAACACAGTTTCAAAACTGCTCTATCAAAAGGAAGGCTTATCTCTCTGAGCTGAATGCACACATCATAAAGAGGTTTCTGAGAATGCTTCTCCCTGGTTTATAAGTGAAGATATTTCCTTTTCCACTATAGGCCTCAAAGCGCTCCAAATGAACACTTGCAGATTCTACAAAAAGAGTGTTTCAAAACAGCTCTTTCAAAGGAAGTGTTCAACTCTGTGAGTTGGATTCATACTACACAAAGCAGTTTCACAGAACGCTTCTCTTTAGTTTTTATGGGAAGATATTCCCGTTTCCAACGAAGGCCTGAAAGGGCTCCAAATATCCACTTGCAGATTCTGCAAAAATAGAGTTTCAAAACTGCTCTGTTAAAAGGAAGGCTTATCTCTCTGAGTTGAATGCAGACATCATAAAGAGGTTTCTGAGAATGCTTCTGCCTGGTTTATATGTGAAGATATTTCCTTTTCCACCATAGGCCTCAAAGCGCTCCAAATGAACACTTGCAGATTCTACAAAAGGAGTGTTTCATAACTGCTCTAGCAAAGGAAAGGTTCAACTCTGTGAGTTGAACACACACATCACAAAGCAGTTTCTGAGAATGCTTCTGTCCAGTTTTTATTGGAAGATATTCCCGCTTCTAACAAAGGCCTGAAAGAGCTCCAAATATCCACTTGCAGATGCTGCAAAAAGACTCTTTCCAAACTGCTCCATGAAAAGGAAGGTTCAACTCTGTGAGTTGAATGCACACATCATAAAGAAGTTTCAAAGAATGCTTCTGTCTAGGTTTTATGTGAAGATATTTCCTTTTCCACCATAGGCCTCAAAGCGCTCCAAATGAACACTTGCAGATTCTACAAAAAGAGTGTTTCAAAACTGCTCTTTCAAAAGAAGTGTTCAACTCTGTGAGTTGGATTCATACTTCACAAAGCAGTTTCACAGAACGCTTCTGTTTAGTTTTTATGGGAAGATATTCCCGTTTCCAACGAAGGCCTGAAAGGGCTCCAAATAACCACTTGCAGATTCTGCAGAAACACAGTTTCAAAACTGCTCTATCAAAAGGAAGGCTTATCTCTCTGAGCTGAATGCACACATCATAAAGAGGTTTCTGAGAATGCTTCTCCCTGGTTTATAAGTGAAGATATTTCCTTTTCCACTATAGGCCTCAAAGCGCTCCAAATGAACACTTGCAGATTCTACAAAAAGAGTGTTTCAAAACAGCTCTTTCAAAGGAAGTGTTCAACTCTGTGAGTTGGATTCATACTACACAAAGCAGTTTCACAGAACGCTTCTCTTTAGTTTTTATGGGAAGATATTACCGTTTCCAACGAAGGCCTGAAAGGTCTCCAAATATCCACTTGCAGATTCTGCAAAAATAGAGTTTCAAAACTGCTCTGTTAAAAGGAAGGCTTATCTCTCTGAGTTGAATGCAGACATCATAAAGAGGTTTCTGAGAATGATTCTGCCTGGTTTATATGTGAAGATATTTCCTTTTCCACCATAGGCCTCAAAGCGCTCCAAATGAACACTTGCAGATTCTACAAAAGGAGTGTTTCATAACTGCTCTAGCAAAGGAAAGGTTCAGCTCTGTGAGTTGAACACACACATCACAAAGCAGTTTCTGAGAATGCTTCTGTCCAGTTTTTATTGGAAGATATTCCCGCTTCTAACAAAGGCCTGAAAGAGCTCCAAATATCCACTTGCAGATGCTGCAAAAAGACTCTTTCCAAACTGCTCCATGAAAAGGAAGGTTCAACTCTGTGAGTTGAATTCACACATCATAAAGAAGTTTCAAAGAATGCTTCTGTCTAGGTTTTATGTGAAGATATTTCCTTTTCCACCACAGGCCTCAAAGCGCTCCAAATGAACACTTGCAGATTCTACAAAAAGAGTGTTTCAAAACTGCTCTTTCAAAAGAAGTGTTCAACTCTGTGAGGTGGATTCATACTTCACAAAGCAGTTTCACAGAACGCTTCTGTTTAGTATTTCTGGGAAGATATTCCCGTTTCCAACGAAGGCCTGAAAGGACTCCAAATATCCACTTGCAGATTCTGCAAAAACACAGTTTCAAAACTGCTCTATCAAAAGGAAGGCTTATCTCTCCGAGTTGAATGCACACATCATAAAGAGGTTTCTGAGAATGCTTCTGCCTGGTTTATAAGTGAAGATATTTCCTTTTCCACCATAGGCCTCAAAGCGCTCCAAATGAACACTTGCAGATTCTACAAAAAGAGTGTTTCAAAACAGCTCTTTCAAAGGAAGTGTTCAACTCTGTGAGTTGGATTCATACTACACAAAGCAGTTTCACAGAACGCTTCTGTTTAGTTTTTATGGGAAGATATTCCCGTTTCCAACGAAGGCCTGAAAGGGCTCCAAATATCCACTTGCAAATTCTGCAAAAATAGAGTTTCAAAACTGCTCTGTCAAAAGGAAGGCTTATCTCTCTGAGTTGAATGCAGACATCATAAAGAGGTTTCTGAGAATGCTTCTGCCTGGTTTATATGTGAAGATATTTCCTTTTCCACCATAGGCCTCAAAGCGCTCCAAATGAACACTTGCAGATTCTACAAAAAGAGTGTTTCATAACTGCTCTAGCAAAGGAAAGGTTCAACTCTGTGAGTTGAACACACACATCACAAAGCAGTTTCTGAGAATGCTTCTGTCCAGTTTTTATTGGAAGATATTCCCGCTTCTAACAAAGGCCTGAAAGAGCTCCAAATATCCACTTGTAGATGCTGCAAAAAGACTCTTTCCAAACTGCTCCATGAAAAGGAAGGTTCAACTCTGTGAGTTGAATGCACACATCATAAAGAAGTTTCAAAGAATGCTTCTGTCTAGGTTTTATGTGAAGATATTTCCTTTTCCACCATAGGCCTCAAAGCGCTCCAAATGAACACTTGCAGATTCTACAAAAAGAGTGTTTCAAAACTGCTCTTTCAAAAGAAGTGTTCAACTCTGTGAGGTGGTTTCATACTTCACAAAGCAGTTTCACAGAACGCTTCTGTTTAGTTTTTATGGGAAGATATTCCCGTTTCCAATGAAGGCCTGAAAGGGCTCCAAATAACCACTTGCAGATTCTGCAGAAACACAGTTTCAAAACTGCTCTATCAAAAGGAAGGCTTATCTCTCCGAGTTGAATGCACACATCATAAAGAGGTTTCTGAGAATGCTTCTCCCTGGTTTATAAGTGAAGATATTTCCTTTTCCACTATAGGCCTCAAAGCGCTCCAAATGAACACTTGCAGATTCTACAAAAAGAGTGTTTCAAAACAGCTCTTTCAAAGGAAGTGTTCAACTCTGTGAGTTGGATTCATACTACACAAAGCAGTTTCACAGAACGCTTCTCTTTAGTTTTTATGGGAAGATATTCCCGTTTCCAACGAAGTCCTGAAAGGGCTCCAAATATCCACTTGCAGATTCTGCAAAAATAGAGTTTCAAAACTGCTCTGTTAAAAGGAAGGCTTATCTCTCTGAGTTGAATGCAGACATCATAAAGAGGTTTCTGAGAATGCTTCTGCCTGGTTTATATGTGAAGATATTTCCTTTTCCACCATAGGCCTCAAAGCGCTCCAAATGAACACTTGCAGATTCTACAAAAGGAGTGTTTCATAACTGCTCTAGCAAAGGAAAGGTTCAACTCTGTGAGTTGAACACACACATCACAAAGCAGTTTCTGAGAATGCTTCTGTCCAGTTTTTATTGGAAGATATTCCCGCTTCTAACAAAGGCCTGAAAGAGCTCCAAATATCCACTTGCAGATGCTGCAAAAAGACTCTTTCCAAACTGCTCCATGAAAAGGAAGGTTCAACTCTGTGAGATGAATGCACACATCATAAAGAAGTTTCAAAGAATGCTTCTGTCTAGGTTTTATGTGAAGATATTTGCTTTTCCACCATAGGCCTCAAAGCGCTCCAAATGAACACTTGCAGATTCTACAAAAAGAGTGTTTCAAAACTGCTCTTTCAAAAGAAGTGTTCAACTCTGTGAGTTGGATTCATACTTCACAAAGCAGTTTCACAGAACGCTTCTGTTTAGTATTTATGGGAAGATATTCCCGTTTCCAACGAAGGCCTGAAAGGACTCCAAATATCCACTTGCAGATTCTGAAAAAACACAGTTTCAAAACTGCTCTATCAAAAGGAAGGCTTATCTCTCCGAGTTGAATGCACACATCATAAAGAGGTTTCTGAGAATGCTTCTGCCTGGTTTATAAGTGAAGATATTTCCTTTTCCACCATAGGCCTCAAAGCGCTCCAAATGAACACTTGCAGATTCTACAAAAAGAGTGTTTCAAAACAGCTCTTTCAAAGGAAGTGTTCAACTCTGTGAGTTGGATTCATACTACACAAAGCAGTTTCACAGAACGCTTCTGTTTAGTTTTTATGGGAAGATATTCCCGTTTCCAACGAAGGCCTGAAAGGGCTCCAAATATCCACTTGCAAATTCTGCAAAAATAGAGTTTCAAAACTGCTCTGTCAAAAGGAAGGCTTATCTCTCTGAGTTGAATGCAGACATCATAAAGAGGTTTCTGAGAATGCTTCTGCCTGGTTTATATGTGAAGATATTTCCTTTTCCACCATAGGCCTCAAAGCGCTCCAAATGAACACTTGCAGATTCTACAAAAAGAGTGTTTCATAACTGCTCTAGCAAAGGAAAGGTTCAACTCTGTGAGTTGAACACACACATCACAAAGCAGTTTCTGAGAATGCTTCTGTCCAGTTTTTATTGGAAGATATTCCCGCTTCTAACAAAGGCCTGAAAGAGCTCCAAATATCCACTTGTAGATGCTGCAAAAAGACTCTTTCCAAACTGCTCCATGAAAAGGAAGGTTCAACTCTGTGAGTTGAATGCACACATCATAAAGAAGTTTCAAAGAATGCTTCTGTCTAGGTTTTATGTGAAGATATTTCCTTTTCCACCATAGGCCTCAAAGCGCTCCAAATGAACACTTGCAGATTCTACAAAAAGAGTGTTTCAAAACTGCTCTTTCAAAAGAAGTGTTCAACTCTGTGAGTTGGATTCATACTTCACAAAGCAGTTTCACAGAACGCTTCTGTTTAGTTTTTATGGGAAGATATTCCCGTTTCCAACGAAGGCCTGAAAGGGCTCCAAATAACCACTTGCAGATTCTGCAGAAACACAGTTTTAAAACTGCTCTATCAAAAGGAAGGCTTATCTCTCCGAGCTGAATGCACACATCATAAAGAGGTTTCTGAGAATGCTTCTCCCTGGTTTATAAGTGAAGATATTTCCTTTTCCACTATAGGCCTCAAAGCGTTCCAAATGAACACTTGCAGATTCTACAAAAAGAGTGTTTCAAAACAGCTCTTTCAAAGGAAGTGTTCAACTCTGTGAGTTGGATTCATACTACACAAAGCAGTTTCACAGAACGCTTCTCTTTAGTTTTTATGGGAAGATATTCCCGTTTCCAACGAAGGCCTGAAAGGGCTCCAAATATCCACTTGCAGATTCTGCAAAAATAGAGTTTCAAAACTGCTCTGTTAAAAGGAAGGCTTATCTCTCTGAGTTGAATGCAGACATAATAAAGAGGTTTCTGAGAATGCTTCTGCCTGGTTTATATGTGAAGATATTTCCTTTTCCACCATAGGCCTCAAAGCGCTCCAAATGAACACTTGCAGATTCTACAAACGGAGTGTTTCATAACTGCTCTAGCAAAGGAAAGGTTCAACTCTGTGAGTTGAACACACACATCACAAAGCAGTTTCTGAGAATGCTTCTGTCCAGTTTTTATTGGAAGATATTCCTGCTTCTAACAAAGGCCTGAAAGAGCTCCAAATATCCACTTGCAGATGCTGCCAAAAGACTCTTTCCAAACTCCTCCATGAAAAGGAAGGTTCAACTCTGTGAGTTGAATGCACACATCATAAAGAAGTTTCAAAGAATGCTTCTGTCTAGGTTTTATGTGAAGATATTTCCTTTTCCACCATAGGCCTCAAAGCGCTCCAAATGAACACTTGCAGATTCTACAAAAAGAGGGTTTCAAAACTGCTCTTTCAAAAGAAGTGTTCAACTCTGTGAGTTGGATTCATACTTCACAAAGCAGTTTCACAGAACGCTTCTGTTTAGTTTTTATGGGAAGATATTCCCGTTTCCAACGAAGGCCTGAAAGGGCTCCAAATAACCACTTGCAGATTCTGCAGAAACACAGTTTCAAAACTGCTCTATCAAAAGGAAGGCTTATCTCTCTGAGCTGAATGCACACATCATAAAGAGGTTTCTGAGAATGCTTCTCCCTGGTTTATAAGTGAAGATATTTCCTTTTCCACTATAGGCCTCAAAGCGCTCCAAATGAACACTTGCAGATTCTACAAAAAGAGTGTTTCAAAACAGCTCTTTCAAAGGAAGTGTTCAACTCTGTGAGTTGGATTCATACTACACAAAGCAGTTTCACAGAACGCTTCTCTTTAGTTTTTATGGGAAGATATTCCCGTTTCCAACGAAGGCCTGAAAGGGCTCCAAATATCCACTTGCAGATTCTGCAAAAATAGAGTTTCAAAACTGCTCTGTTAAAAGGAAGGCTTATCTCTCTGAGTTGAATGCAGACATCATAAAGAGGTTTCTGAGAATGCTTCTGCCTGGTTTATATGTGAAGATATTTCCTTTTCCACCATAGGCCTCAAAGCGCTCCAAATGAACACTTGCAGATTCTACAAAAGGAGTGTTTCATAACTGCTCTAGCAAAGGAAAGGTTCAACTCTGTGAGTTGAACACACACATCACAAAGCAGTTTCTGAGAATGCTTCTGTCCAGTTTTTATTGGAAGATATTCCCGCTTCTAACAAAGGCCTGAAAGAGCTCCAAATATCCACTTGCAGATGCTGCAAAAAGACTCTTTCCAAACTGCTCCATGAAAAGGAAGGTTCAACTCTGTGAGTTGAATGCACACATCATAAAGAAGTTTCAAAGAATGCTTCTGTCTAGGTTTTATGTGAAGATATTTCCTTTTCCACCATAGGCCTCAAAGCGCTCCAAATGAACACTTGCAGATTCTACAAAAAGAGTGTTTCAAAACTGCTCTTTCAAAAGAAGTGTTCAACTCTGTGAGTTGGATTCATACTTCACAAAGCAGTTTCACAGAACGCTTCTGTTTAGTTTTTATGGGAAGATATTCCCGTTTCCAACGAAGGCCTGAAAGGGCTCCAAATAACCACTTGCAGATTCTGCAGAAACACAGTTTCAAAACTGCTCTATCAAAAGGAAGGCTTATCTCTCTGAGCTGAATGCACACATCATAAAGAGGTTTCTGAGAATGCTTCTCCCTGGTTTATAAGTGAAGATATTTCCTTTTCCACTATAGGCCTCAAAGCGCTCCAAATGAACACTTGCAGATTCTACAAAAAGAGTGTTTCAAAACAGCTCTTTCAAAGGAAGTGTTCAACTCTGTGAGTTGGATTCATACTACACAAAGCAGTTTCACAGAACGCTTCTCTTTAGTTTTTATGGGAAGATATTACCGTTTCCAACGAAGGCCTGAAAGGTCTCCAAATATCCACTTGCAGATTCTGCAAAAATAGAGTTTCAAAACTGCTCTGTTAAAAGGAAGGCTTATCTCTCTGAGTTGAATGCAGACATCATAAAGAGGTTTCTGAGAATGATTCTGCCTGGTTTATATGTGAAGATATTTCCTTTTCCACCATAGGCCTCAAAGCGCTCCAAATGAACACTTGCAGATTCTACAAAAGGAGTGTTTCATAACTGCTCTAGCAAAGGAAAGGTTCAGCTCTGTGAGTTGAACACACACATCACAAAGCAGTTTCTGAGAATGCTTCTGTCCAGTTTTTATTGGAAGATATTCCCGCTTCTAACAAAGGCCTGAAAGAGCTCCAAATATCCACTTGCAGATGCTGCAAAAAGACTCTTTCCAAACTGCTCCATGAAAAGGAAGGTTCAACTCTGTGAGTTGAATTCACACATCATAAAGAAGTTTCAAAGAATGCTTCTGTCTAGGTTTTATGTGAAGATATTTCCTTTTCCACCACAGGCCTCAAAGCGCTCCAAATGAACACTTGCAGATTCTACAAAAAGAGTGTTTCAAAACTGCTCTTTCAAAAGAAGTGTTCAACTCTGTGAGGTGGATTCATACTTCACAAAGCAGTTTCACAGAACGCTTCTGTTTAGTATTTCTGGGAAGATATTCCCGTTTCCAACGAAGGCCTGAAAGGACTCCAAATATCCACTTGCAGATTCTGCAAAAACACAGTTTCAAAACTGCTCTATCAAAAGGAAGGCTTATCTCTCCGAGTTGAATGCACACATCATAAAGAGGTTTCTGAGAATGCTTCTGCCTGGTTTATAAGTGAAGATATTTCCTTTTCCACCATAGGCCTCAAAGCGCTCCAAATGAACACTTGCAGATTCTACAAAAAGAGTGTTTCAAAACAGCTCTTTCAAAGGAAGTGTTCAACTCTGTGAGTTGGATTCATACTACACAAAGCAGTTTCACAGAACGCTTCTGTTTAGTTTTTATGGGAAGATATTCCCGTTTCCAACGAAGGCCTGAAAGGGCTCCAAATATCCACTTGCAAATTCTGCAAAAATAGAGTTTCAAAACTGCTCTGTCAAAAGGAAGGCTTATCTCTCTGAGTTGAATGCAGACATCATAAAGAGGTTTCTGAGAATGCTTCTGCCTGGTTTATATGTGAAGATATTTCCTTTTCCACCATAGGCCTCAAAGCGCTCCAAATGAACACTTGCAGATTCTACAAAAAGAGTGTTTCATAACTGCTCTAGCAAAGGAAAGGTTCAACTCTGTGAGTTGAACACACACATCACAAAGCAGTTTCTGAGAATGCTTCTGTCCAGTTTTTATTGGAAGATATTCCCGCTTCTAACAAAGGCCTGAAAGAGCTCCAAATATCCACTTGTAGATGCTGCAAAAAGACTCTTTCCCAACTGCTCCATGAAAAGGAAGGTTCAACTCTGTGAGTTGAATGCACACATCATAAAGAAGTTTCAAAGAATGCTTCTGTCTAGGTTTTATGTGAAGATATTTCCTTTTCCACCATAGGCCTCAAAGCGCTCCAAATGAACACTTGCAGATTCTACAAAAAGAGTGTTTCAAAACTGCTCTTTCAAAAGAAGTGTTCAACTCTGTGAGGTGGTTTCATACTTCACAAAGCAGTTTCACAGAACGCTTCTGTTTAGTTTTTATGGGAAGATATTCCCGTTTCCAATGAAGGCCTGAAAGGGCTCCAAATAACCACTTGCAGATTCTGCAGAAACACAGTTTCAAAACTGCTCTATCAAAAGGAAGGCTTATCTCTCCGAGTTGAATGCACACATCATAAAGAGGTTTCTGAGAATGCTTCTCCCTGGTTTATAAGTGAAGATATTTCCTTTTCCACTATAGGCCTCAAAGCGCTCCAAATGAACACTTGCAGATTCTACAAAAAGAGTGTTTCAAAACAGCTCTTTCAAAGGAAGTGTTCAACTCTGTGAGTTGGATTCATACTACACAAAGCAGTTTCACAGAACGCTTCTCTTTAGTTTTTATGGGAAGATATTCCCGTTTCCAACGAAGTCCTGAAAGGGCTCCAAATATCCACTTGCAGATTCTGCAAAAATAGAGTTTCAAAACTGCTCTGTTAAAAGGAAGGCTTATCTCTCTGAGTTGAATGCAGACATCATAAAGAGGTTTCTGAGAATGCTTCTGCCTGGTTTATATGTGAAGATATTTCCTTTTCCACCATAGGCCTCAAAGCGCTCCAAATGAACACTTGCAGATTCTACAAAAGGAGTGTTTCATAACTGCTCTAGCAAAGGAAAGGTTCAACTCTGTGAGTTGAACACACACATCACAAAGCAGTTTCTGAGAATGCTTCTGTCCAGTTTTTATTGGAAGATATTCCCGCTTCTAACAAAGGCCTGAAAGAGCTCCAAATATCCACTTGCAGATGCTGCAAAAAGACTCTTTCCAAACTGCTCCATGAAAAGGAAGGTTCAACTCTGTGAGATGAATGCACACATCATAAAGAAGTTTCAAAGAATGCTTCTGTCTAGGTTTTATGTGAAGATATTTGCTTTTCCACCATAGGCCTCAAAGCGCTCCAAATGAACACTTGCAGATTCTACAAAAAGAGTGTTTCAAAACTGCTCTTTCAAAAGAAGTGTTCAACTCTGTGAGTTGGATTCATACTTCACAAAGCAGTTTCACAGAACGCTTCTGTTTAGTATTTATGGGAAGATATTCCCGTTTCCAACGAAGGCCTGAAAGGACTCCAAATATCCACTTGCAGATTCTGAAAAAACACAGTTTCAAAACTGCTCTATCAAAAGGAAGGCTTATCTCTCCGAGTTGAATGCACACATCATAAAGAGGTTTCTGAGAATGCTTCTGCCTGGTTTATAAGTGAAGATATTTCCTTTTCCACCATAGGCCTCAAAGCGCTCCAAATGAACACTTGCAGATTCTACAAAAAGAGTGTTTCAAAACAGCTCTTTCAAAGGAAGTGTTCAACTCTGTGAGTTGGATTCATACTACACAAAGCAGTTTCACAGAACGCTTCTGTTTAGTTTTTATGGGAAGATATTCCCGTTTCCAACGAAGGCCTGAAAGGGCTCCAAATATCCACTTGCAAATTCTGCAAAAATAGAGTTTCAAAACTGCTCTGTCAAAAGGAAGGCTTATCTCTCTGAGTTGAATGCAGACATCATAAAGAGGTTTCTGAGAATGCTTCTGCCTGGTTTATATGTGAAGATATTTCCTTTTCCACCATAGGCCTCAAAGCGCTCCAAATGAACACTTGCAGATTCTACAAAAAGAGTGTTTCATAACTGCTCTAGCAAAGGAAAGGTTCAACTCTGTGAGTTGAACACACACATCACAAAGCAGTTTCTGAGAATGCTTCTGTCCAGTTTTTATTGGAAGATATTCCCGCTTCTAACAAAGGCCTGAAAGAGCTCCAAATATCCACTTGTAGATGCTGCAAAAAGACTCTTTCCAAACTGCTCCATGAAAAGGAAGGTTCAACTCTGTGAGTTGAATGCACACATCATAAAGAAGTTTCAAAGAATGCTTCTGTCTAGGTTTTATGTGAAGATATTTCCTTTTCCACCATAGGCCTCAAAGCGCTCCAAATGAACACTTGCAGATTCTACAAAAAGAGTGTTTCAAAACTGCTCTTTCAAAAGAAGTGTTCAACTCTGTGAGGTGGATTCATACTTCACAAAGCAGTTTCACAGAACGCTTCTGTTTAGTTTTTATGGGAAGATATTCCCGTTTCCAACGAAGGCCTGAAAGGGCTCCAAATAACCACTTGCAGATTCTGCAGAAACACAGTTTCAAAACTGCTCTATCAAAAGGAAGGCTTATCTCTCCGAGTTGAATGCACACATCATAAAGAGGTTTCTGAGAATGCTTCTCCCTGGTTTATAAGTGAAGATATTTACTTTTCCGCTATAGGCCTCAAAGCGCTCCAAATGAACACTTGCAGATTCTACAAAAAGAGTGTTTCAAAACAGCTCTTTCAAAGGAAGTGTTGAACTCTGTGAGTTGGATTCATACTACACAAAGCAGTTTCAGAGAACGCTTCTCTTTAGTTTTTATGGGAAGATATTCCCGTTTCCAACGAAGGCCTGTAAGGGCTCCAAATATCCACTTGCAGATTCTGCAAAAATAGAGTTTCAAAACTGCTCTGTCAAAAGGAAGGCTTATCTCTCTGAGTTGAATGCAGACATCATAAAGAGGTTTCTGAGAATGCTTCTGCCTGGTTTATATGTGAAGATATTTCCTTTTCCACCATAGGCCTCAAAGCGCTCCAAATGAACACTTGCAGATTCTACAAAAGGAGTGTTTCATAACTGCTCTAGCAAAGGAAAGGTTCAACTCTGTGAGTTGAACACACACATCACAAAGCAGTTTCTGAGAATGCTTCTGTCCAGTTTTTATTGGAAGATATTCCCGCTTCTAACAAAGGCCTGAAAGAGCTCCAAATATCCACTTGCAGATGCTGCAAAAAGACTCTTTCCAAACTGCTCCATGAAAAGGAAGGTTCAACTCTGTGAGTTGAATGCACACATCATAAAGAAGTTTCAAAGAATGCTTCTGTCTAGGTTTTATGTGAAGATATTTCCTTTTCCACCATAGGCCTCAAAGCGCTCCAAATGAACACTTGCAGATTCTACAAAAAGAGTGTTTCAAAACTGCTCTTTCAAAAGAAGTGTTCAACTCTGTGAGGTGGATTCATACTTCACAAAGCTGTTACATAGAACGCTTCTGTTTAGTATTTCTGGGAAGATATTCCCGTTTCCAACGAAGGCCTGAAAGGACTCCAAATATCCACTTGCAGATTCTGCAAAAACACAGTTTCAAAACTGCTCTATCAAAAGGAAGGCTTATCTCTCCGAGTTGAATGCACACATCATAAAGAGGTTTCTGAGAATGCTTCTGCCTGGTTTATAAGTGAAGATATTTCCTTTTCCACCATAGGCCTCAAAGCGCTCCAAATGAACACTTGCAGATTCTACAAAAAGAGTGTTTCAAAACAGCTCTTTCAAAGGAAGTGTTCAACTCTGTGAGTTGGATTCATACTACACAAAGCAGTTTCACAGAACGCTTCTGTTTAGTTTTTATGGGAAGATATTCCCGTTTCCAACGAAGGCCTGAAAGGGCTCCAAATATCCACTTGCAAATTCTGCAAAAATAGAGTTTCAAAACTGCTCTGTCAAAAGGAAGGCTTATCTCTCTGAGTTGAATGCAGACATCATAAAGAGGTTTCTGAGAATGCTTCTGCCTGGTTTATATGTGAAGATATTTCCTTTTCCACCATAGGCCTCAAAGCGCTCCAAATGAACACTTGCAGATTCTACAAAAAGAGTGTTTCATAACTGCTCTAGCAAAGGAAAGGTTCAACTCTGTGAGTTGAACACACACATCACAAAGCAGTTTCTGAGAATGCTTCTGTCCAGTTTTTATTGGAAGATATTCCCGCTTCTAACAAAGGCCTGAAAGAGCTCCAAATATCCACTTGTAGATGCTGCAAAAAGACTTTTTCCAAACTGCTCCATGAAAAGGAAGGTTCAACTCTGTGAGTTGAATGCACACATCATAAAGAAGTTTCAAAGAATGCTTCTGTCTAGGTTTTATGTGAAGATATTTCCTTTTCCACCATAGGCCTCAAAGCGCTCCAAATGAACACTTGCAGATTCTACAAAAAGAGTGTTTCAAAACTGCTCTTTCAAAAGAAGTGTTCAACTCTGTGAGTTGGATTCATACTTCACAAAGCAGTTTCACAGAACGCTTCTGTTTAGTTTTTATGGGAAGATATTACCGTTTCCAACGAAGGCCTGAAAGGGCTCCAAATAACCACTTGCAGATTCTGCAGAAACAGTTTCAAAACTGCTCTATCAAAAGGAAGGCTTATCTCTCCGAGCTGAATGCACACATCATAAAGAGGTTTCTGAGAATGCTTCTCCCTGGTTTATAAGTGAAGATATTTCCTTTTCCACTATAGGCCTCAAAGCGCTCCAAATGAACACTTGCAGATTCTACAAAAAGAGTGTTTCAAAACAGCTCTTTCAAAGGAAGTGTTCAACTCTGTGAGTTGGATTCATACTACACAAAGCAGTTTCACAGAACGCTTCTGTTTAGTTTTTATGGGAAGATATTCCCGTTTCCAACGAAGGCCTGAAAGGGCTCCAAATATCCACTTGCAAATTCTGCAAAAATAGAGTTTCAAAACTGCTCTGTCAAAAGGAAGGCTTATCTCTCTGAGTTGAATGCAGACATCATAAAGAGGTTTCTGAGAATGCTTCTGCCTGGTTTATATGTGAAGATATTTCCTTTTCCACCATAGGCCTCAAAGCGCTCCAAATGAACACTTGCAGATTCTACAAAAAGAGTGTTTCATAACTGCTCTAGCAAAGGAAAGGTTCAACTCTGTGAGTTGAACACACACATCACAAAGCAGTTTCTGAGAATGCTTCTGTCCAGTTTTTATTGGAAGATATTCCCGCTTCTAACAAAGGCCTGAAAGAGCTCCAAATATCCACTTGCAGATGCTGCAAAAAGACTCTTTCCAAACTGCTCCATGAAAAGGAAGGTTCAACTCTGTGAGTTGAATGCACACATCATAAAGAAGTTTCAAAGAATGCTTCTGTCTAGGTTTTATGTGAAGATATTTCCTTTTCCACCATAGGCCTCAAAGCGCTCCAAATGAACACTTGCAGATTCTACAAAAAGAGTGTTTCAAAACTGCTCTTTCAAAAGAAGTGTTCAACTCTGTGAGTTGGATTCATACTTCACAAAGCAGTTTCACAGAACGCTTCTGTTTAGTTTTTATGGGAAGATATTCCCGTTTCCAACGAAGGCCTGAAAGGGCTCCAAATAACCACTTGCAGATTCTGCAGAAACACAGTTTCAAAACTGCTCTATCAAAAGGAAGGCTTATCTCTCTGAGCTGAATGCACACATCATAAAGAGGTTTCTGAGAATGCTTCTCCCTGGTTTATAAGTGAAGATATTTCCTTTTCCACTATAGGCCTCAAAGCGCTCCAAATGAACACTTGCAGATTCTACAAAAAGAGTGTTTCAAAACAGCTCTTTCAAAGGAAGTGTTCAACTCTGTGAGTTGGATTCATACTACACAAAGCAGTTTCACAGAACGCTTCTCTTTAGTTTTTATGGGAAGATATTCCCGTTTCCAACGAAGGCCTGAAAGGTCTCCAAATATCCACTTGCAGATTCTGCAAAAATAGAGTTTCAAAACTGCTCTGTTAAAAGGAAGGCTTATCTCTCTGAGTTGAATGCAGACATCATAAAGAGGTTTCTGAGAATGCTTCTGCCTGGTTTATATGTGAAGATATTTCCTTTTCCACCATAGGCCTCAAAGCGCTCCAAATGAACACTTGCAGATTCTACAAAAGGAGTGTTTCATAACTGCTCTAGCAAAGGAAAGGTTCAACTCTGTGAGTTGAACACACACATCACAAAGCAGTTTCTGAGAATGCTTCTGTCCAGTTTTTATTGGAAGATATTCCCGCTTCTAACAAAGGCCTGAAAGAGCTCCAAATATCCACTTGCAGATGCTGCAAAAAGACTCTTTCCAAACTGCTCCATGAAAAGGAAGGTTCAACTCTGTGAGTTGAATGCACACATCATAAAGAAGTTTCAAAGAATGCTTCTGTCTAGGTTTTATGTGAAGATATTTCCTTTTCCACCATAGGCCTCAAAGCGCTCCAAATGAACACTTGCAGATTCTACAAAAAGAGTGTTTCATAACTGCTCTAGCAAAGGAAAGGTTCAACTCTGTGAGTTGAACACACACATCACAAAGCAGTTTCTGAGAATGCTTCTGTCCAGTTTTTATTGGAAGATATTCCCGCTTCTAACAAAGGCCTGAAAGAGCTCCAAATATCCACTTGTAGATGCTGCAAAAAGACTCTTTCCAAACTGCTCCATGAAAAGGAAGGTTCAACTCTGTGAGTTGAATGCACACATCATAAAGAAGTTTCAAAGAATGCTTCTGTCTAGGTTTTATGTGAAGATATTTCCTTTTCCACCATAGGCCTCAAAGCGCTCCAAATGAACACTTGCAGATTCTACAAAAAGAGTGTTTCAAAACTGCTCTTTCAAAAGAAGTGTTCAACTCTGTGAGTTGGATTCATACTTCACAAAGCAGTTTCACAGAACGCTTCTGTTTAGTTTTTATGGGAAGATATTCCCGTTTCCAACGAAGGCCTGAAAGGGCTCCAAATATCCACTTGCAAATTCTGCAAAAATAGAGTTTCAAAACTGCTCTTTCATAAGGAAGGCTTATCTCTCTGAGTTGAATGCAGACATCATAAAGAGGTTTCTGAGAATGCTTCTGCCTGGTTTATATGTGAAGATATTTCCTTTTCCACCATAGGCCTCAAGGCGCTCCAAATGAACACTTGCAGATTCTACAAAAGGAGTGTTTCATAACTGCTCTAGCAAAGGAAAGGTTCAACTCTGTGAGTTGAACACACACATCACAAAGCAGTTTCTGAGAATGCTTCTGTCCAGTTTTTATTGGAAGATATTCCCGCTTCTAACAAAGGCCTGAAAGAGCTCCAAATATCCACTTGTAGATGCTGCAAAAAGACTCTTTCCAAACTGCTCCATGAAAAGGAAGGTTCAACTCTGTGAGTTGAATGCACACATCATAAAGAAGTTTCAAAGAATGCTTCTGTCTAGGTTTTATATGAAGATATTTCCTTTTCCACCATAGGCCTCAAAGCGCTCCAAATGAACACTTGCAGATTCTACAAAAAGAGTGTTTCAAAACTGCTCTTTCAAAAGAAGTGTTCAACTCTGTGAGGTGGATTCATACTTCACAAAGCAGTTTCACAGAACGCTTCTGTTTAGTTTTTATGGGAAGATATTCCCGTTTCCTATGAAGGCCTGAAAGGGCTCCAAATAACCACTTGCAGATTCTGCAGAAACACAGTTTCAAAACTGCTCTATCAAAAGGAAGGCTTATCTCTCCGAGTTGAATGCACACATCATAAAGAGGTTTCTGAGAATGCTTCTCCCTGGTTTATAAGTGAAGATATTTCCTTTTCCACTATAGGCCTCAAAGCGCTCCAAATGAACACTTGCAGATTCTACAAAAAGAGTGTTTCAAAACAGCTCTTTCAAAGGAAGTGTTCAACTCTGTGAGTTGGATTCATACTACACAAAGCAGTTTCACAGAACGCTTCTCTTTAGTTTTTATGGGAAGATATTCCCGTTTCCAACGAAGTCCTGAAAGGGCTCCAAATATCCACTTGCAGATTCTGCAAAAATAGAGTTTCAAAACTGCTCTGTTAAAAGGAAGGCTTATCTCTCTGAGTTGAATGCAGACATCATAAAGAGGTTTCTGAGAATGCTTCTGCCTGGTTTATATGTGAAGATATTTCCTTTTCCACCATAGGCCTCAAAGCGCTCCAAATGAACACTTGCAGATTCTACAAAAGGAGTGTTTCATAACTGCTCTAGCAAAGGAAAGGTTCAACTCTGTGAGTTGAACACACACATCACAAAGCAGTTTCTGAGAATGCTTCTGTCCAGTTTTTATTGGAAGATATTCCCGCTTCTAACAAAGGCCTGAAAGAGCTCCAAATATCCACTTGCAGATGCTGCAAAAAGACTCTTTCCAAACTGCTCCATGAAAAGGAAGGTTCAACTCTGTGAGATGAATGCACACATCATAAAGAAGTTTCAAAGAATGCTTCTGTCTAGGTTTTATGTGAAGATATTTCCTTTTCCACCATAGGCCTCAAAGCGCTCCAAATGAACACTTGCAGATTCTACAAAAAGAGTGTTTCAAAACTGCTCTTTCAAAAGAAGTGTTCAACTCTGTGAGTTGGATTCATACTTCACAAAGCAGTTTCACAGAACGCTTCTGTTTAGTATTTCTGGGAAGATATTCCCGTTTCCAACGAAGGCCTGAAAGGACTCCAAATATCCACTTGCAGATTCTGCAAAAAACACAGTTTCAAAACTGCTCTATTAAAAGGAAGGCTTATCTCTCCGAGTTGAATGCACACATCATAAAGAGGTTTCTGAGAATGCTTCTGCCTGGTTTATAAGTGAAGATATTTCCTTTTCCACCATAGGCCTCAAAGCGCTCCAAATGAACACTTGCAGATTCTACAAAAAGAGTGTTTCAAAACAGCTCTTTCAAAGGAAGTGTTCAACTCTGTGAGTTGGATTCATACTACACAAAGCAGTTTCACAGAACGCTTCTGTTTAGTTTTTATGGGAAGATATTCCCGTTTCCAACGAAGGCCTGAAAGGGCTCCAAATATCCACTTGCAAATTCTGCAAAAATAGAGTTTCAAAACTGCTCTGTCAAAAGGAAGGCTTATCTCTCTGAGTTGAATGCAGACATCATAAAGAGGTTTCTGAGAATGCTTCTGCCTGGTTTATATGTGAAGATATTTCCTTTTCCACCATAGGCCTCAAGGCGCTCCAAATGAACACTTGCAGATTCTACAAAAAGAGTGTTTCATAACTGCTCTAGCAAAGGAAAGGTTCAACTCTGTGAGTTGAACACACACATCACAAAGCAGTTTCTGAGAATGCTTCTGTCCAGTTTTTATTGGAAGATATTCCCGCTTCTAACAAAGGCCTGAAAGAGCTCCAAATATCCACTTGTAGATGCTGCAAAAAGACTCTTTCCAAACTGCTCCATGAAAAGGAAGGTTCAACTCTGTGAGTTGAATGCACACATCATAAAGAAGTTTCAAAGAATGCTTCTGTCTAGGTTTTATGTGAAGATATTTCCTTTTCCACCATAGGCCTCAAAGCGCTCCAAATGAACACTTGCAGATTCTACAAAAAGAGTGTTTCAAAACTGCTCTTTCAAAAGAAGTGTTCAACTCTGTGAGTTGGATTCATACTTCACAAAGCAGTTTCACAGAACGCTTCTGTTTAGTTTTTATGGGAAGATATTCCCGTTTCCAACGAAGGCCTGAAAGGGCTCCAAATAACCACTTGCAGATTCTGCAGAAACACAGTTTCAAAACTGCTCTATCAAAAGGAAGGCTTATCTCTCTGAGATGAATGCACACATCATAAAGAGGTTTCTGAGAATGCTTCTCCCTGGTTTATAAGTGAAGATATTTCCTTTTCCACTATAGGCCTCAAAGCGCTCCAAATGAACACTTGCAGATTCTACAAAAAGAGTGTTTCAAAACAGCTCTTTCAAAGGAAGTGTTCAACTCTGTGAGTTGGATTCATACTACACAAAGCAGTTTCACAGAACGCTTCTCTTTAGTTTTTATGGGAAGATATTCCCGTTTCCAACGAAGGCCTGAAAGGTCTCCAAATATCCACTTGCAGATTCTGCAAAAATAGAGTTTCAAAACTGCTCTGTCAAAAGGAAGGCTTATCTCTCTCAGTTGAATGCAGACATCATAAAGAGGTTTCTGAGAATGCTTCTGCCTGGTTTATATGTGAAGATATTTCCTTTTCCACCATAGGCCTCAAGGCGCTCCAAATGAACACTTGCAGATTCTACAAAAAGAGTGTTTCATAACTGCTCTAGCAAAGGAAAGGTTCAACTCTGTGAGTTGAACACACACATCACAAAGCAGTTTCTGAGAATGCTTCTGTCCAGTTTTTATTGGAAGATATTCCCGCTTCTAACAAAGGCCTGAAAGAGCTCCAAATATCCACTTGTAGATGCTGCAAAAAGACTCTTTCCAAACTGCTCCATGAAAAGGAAGGTTCAACTCTGTGAGTTGAATGCACACATCATAAAGAAGTTTCAAAGAATGCTTCTGTCTAGGTTTTATGTGAAGATATTTCCTTTTCCACCATAGGCCTCAAAGCGCTCCAAATGAACACTTGCAGATTCTACAAAAAGAGTGTTTCAAAACTGCTCTTTCAAAAGAAGTGTTCAACTCTGTGAGTTGGATTCATACTTCACAAAGCAGTTTCACAGAACGCTTCTGTTTAGTTTTTATGGGAAGATATTCCCGTTTCCAACGAAGGCCTGAAAGGGCTCCAAATAACCACTTGCAGATTCTGCAGAAACACAGTTTCAAAACTGCTCTATCAAAAGGAAGGCTTATCTCTCCGAGCTGAATGCACACATCATAAAGAGGTTTCTGAGAATGCTTCTCCCTGGTTTATAAGTGAAGATATTTCCTTTTCCACTATAGGCCTCAAAGCGCTCCAAATGAACACTTGCAGATTCTACAAAAAGAGTGTTTCAAAACAGCTCTTTCAAAGGAAGTGTTCAACTCTGTGAGTTGGATTCATACTACACAAAGCAGTTTCACAGAACGCTTCTGTTTAGTTTTTATGGGAAGATATTCCCGTTTCCAACGAAGGCCTGAAAGGGCTCCAAATATCCACTTGCAAATTCTGCAAAAATAGAGTTTCAAAACTGCCCTGTCAAAAGGAAGGCTTATCTCTCTGAGTTGAATGCAGACATCATAAAGAGGTTTCTGAGAATGCTTCTGCCTGGTTTATATGTGAAGATATTTCCTTTTCCACCATAGGCCTCAAAGCGCTCCAAATGAACACTTGCAGATTCTACAAAAAGAGTGTTTCATAACTGCTCTAGCAAAGGAAAGGTTCAACTCTGTGAGTTGAACACACACATCACAAAGCAGTTTCTGAGAATGCTTCTGTCCAGTTTTTATTGGAAGATATTCCCGCTTCTAACAAAGGCCTGAAAGAGCTCCAAATATCCACTTGCAGATGCTGCAAAAAGACTCTTTCCAAACTGCTCCATGAAAAGGAAGGTTCAACTCTGTGAGTTGAATGCACACATCATAAAGAAGTTTCAAAGAATGCTTCTGTCTAGGTTTTATGTGAAGATATTTCCTTTTCCACCATAGGCCTCAAAGCGCTCCAAATGAACACTTGCAGATTCTACAAAAAGAGTGTTTCAAAACTGCTCTTTCAAAAGAAGTGTTCAACTCTGTGAGTTGGATTCAT
Source organism: Pongo pygmaeus (assembly GCF_028885625.2). Lineage (NCBI taxonomy): Eukaryota > Metazoa > Chordata > Mammalia > Primates > Hominidae > Pongo > Pongo pygmaeus. The sequence continues at coordinate 27,468,935 of NC_085930.1, forward strand.
ACTTCACAAAGCAGTTTCACAGAACGCTTCTGTTTAGTTTTTATGGGAAGATATTCCCGTTTCCAACGAAGGCCTGAAAGGGCTCCAAATAACCACTTGCAGATTCTGCAGAAACACAGTTTCAAAACTGCTCTATCAAAAGGAAGGCTTATCTCTCTGAGCTGAATGCACACATCATAAAGAGGTTTCTGAGAATGCTTCTCCCTGGTTTATAAGTGAAGATATTTCCTTTTCCACTATAGGCCTCAAAGCGCTCCAAATGAACACTTGCAGATTCTACAAAAAGAGTGTTTCAAAACAGCTCTTTCAAAGGAAGTGTTCAACTCTGTGAGTTGGATTCATACTACACAAAGCAGTTTCACAGAACGCTTCTCTTTAGTTTTTATGGGAAGATATTCCCGTTTCCAACGAAGGCCTGAAAGGTCTCCAAATATCCACTTGCAGATTCTGCAAAAATAGAGTTTCAAAACTGCTCTGTTAAAAGGAAGGCTTATCTCTCTGAGTTGAATGCAGACATCATAAAGAGGTTTCTGAGAATGCTTCTGCCTGGTTTATATGTGAAGATATTTCCTTTTCCACCATAGGCCTCAAAGCGCTCCAAATGAACACTTGCAGATTCTACAAAAGGAGTGTTTCATAACTGCTCTAGCAAAGGAAAGGTTCAACTCTGTGAGTTGAACACACACATCACAAAGCAGTTTCTGAGAATGCTTCTGTCCAGTTTTTATTGGAAGATATTCCCGCTTCTAACAAAGGCCTGAAAGAGCTCCAAATATCCACTTGCAGATGCTGCAAAAAGACTCTTTCCAAACTGCTCCATGAAAAGGAAGGTTCAACTCTGTGAGTTGAATGCACACATCATAAAGAAGTTTCAAAGAATGCTTCTGTCTAGGTTTTATGTGAAGATATTTCCTTTTCCACCATAGGCCTCAAAGCGCTCCAAATGAACACTTGCAGATTCTACAAAAAGAGTGTTTCAAAACTGCTCTTTCAAAAGAAGTGTTCAACTCTGTGAGTTGGATTTATACTTCACAAAGCAGTTTCACAGAACGCTTCTGTTTAGTATTTATGGGAAGATATTCCCGTTTCCAACGAAGGCCTGAAAGGACTCCAAATATCCACTTGCAGATTCTGCAAAAACACAGTTTCAAAACTGCTCTATCAAAAGGAAGGCTTATCTCTCCGAGTTGAATGCACACATCATAAAGAGGTTTCTGAGAATGCTTCTGCCTGGTTTATAAGTGAAGATATTTCCTTTTCCACCATAGGCCTCAAAGCGCTCCAAATGAACACTTGCAGATTCTACAAAAAGAGTGTTTCAAAACAGCTCTTTCAAAGGAAGTGTTCAACTCTGTGAGTTGGATTCATACTACACAAAGCAGTTTCACAGAACGCTTCTGTTTAGTTTTTATGGGAAGATATTCCCGTTTCCAACGAAGGCCTGAAAGGGCTCCAAATATCCACTTGCAAATTCTGCAAAAATAGAGTTTCAAAACTGCTCTGTCAAAAGGAAGGCTTATCTCTCTGAGTTGAATGCAGACATCATAAAGAGGTTTCTGAGAATGCTTCTGCCTGGTTTATATGTGAAGATATTTCCTTTTCCACCATAGGCCTCAAAGCGCTCCAAATGAACACTTGCAGATTCTACAAAAAGAGTGTTTCATAACTGCTCTAGCAAAGGAAAGGTTCAACTCTGTGAGTTGAACACACACATCACAAAGCAGTTTCTGAGAATGCTTCTGTCCAGTTTTTATTGGAAGATATTCCCGCTTCTAACAAAGGCCTGAAAGAGCTCCAAATATCCACTTGCAGATGCTGCAAAAAGACTCTTTCCAAACTGCTCCATGAAAAGGAAGGTTCAACTCTGTGAGTTGAATGCACACATCATAAAGAAGTTTCAAAGAATGCTTCTGTCTAGGTTTTATGTGAAGATATTTCCTTTTCCACCATAGGCCTCAAAGCGCTCCAAATGAACACTTGCAGATTCTACAAAAAGAGTGTTTCAAAACTGCTCTTTCAAAAGAAGTGTTCAACTCTGTGAGTTGGATTCATACTTCACAAAGCAGTTTCACAGAACGCTTCTGTTTAGTTTTTATGGGAAGATATTACCATTTCCAACGAAGGCCTGAAAGGGCTCCAAATAACCACTTGCAGATTCTGCAGAAACACAGTTTCAAAACTGCTCTATCAAAAGGAAGGCTTATCTCTCTGAGCTGAATGCACACATCATAAAGAGGTTTCTGAGAATGCTTCTCCCTGGTTTATAAGTGAAGATATTTCCTTTTCCACTATAGGCCTCAAAGCGCTCCAAATGAACACTTGCAGATTCTACAAAAAGAGTGTTTCAAAACAGCTCTTTCAAAGGAAGTGTTCAACTCTGTGAGTTGGATTCATACTACACAAAGCAGTTTCACAGAACGCTTCTCTTAATTTTTATGGGAAGATATTCCCGTTTCCAACGAAGGCCTGAAAGGTCTCCAAATATCCACTTGCAGATTCTGCAAAAATAGAGTTTCAAAACTGCTCTGTTAAAAGGAAGGCTTATCTCTCTGAGTTGAATGCAGACATCATAAAGAGGTTTCTGAGAATGCTTCTGCCTGGTTTATATGTGAAGATATTTCCTTTTCCACCATAGGCCTCAAAGCGCTCCAAATGAACACTTGCAGATTCTACAAAAGGAGTGTTTCATAACTGCTCTAGCAAAGGAAAGGTTCAACTCTGTGAGTTGAACACACACATCACAAAGCAGTTTCTGAGAATGCTTCTGTCCAGTTTTTATTGGAAGATATTCCCGCTTCTAACAAAGGCCTGAAAGAGCTCCAAATATCCACTTGCAGATGCTGCAAAAAGACTCTTTCCAAACTGCTCCATGAAAAGGAAGGTTCAACTCTGTGAGTTGAATGCACACATCATAAAGAAGTTTCAAAGAATGCTTCTGTCTAGGTTTTATGTGAAGATATTTCCTTTTCCACCATAGGCCTCAAAGCGCTCCAAATGAACACTTGCAGATTCTACAAAAAGAGTGTTTCAAAACTGCTCTTTCAAAAGAAGTGTTCAACTCTGTGAGTTGGATTCATACTTCACAAAGCAGTTTCACAGAACGCTTCTGTTTAGTTTTTATGGGAAGATATTCCCGTTTCCAACGAAGGCCTGAAAGGGCTCCAAATAACCACTTGCAGATTCTGCAGAAACACAGTTTCAAAACTGCTCTATCAAAAGGAAGGCTTATCTCTCCGAGCTGAATGCACACATCATAAAGAGGTTTCTGAGAATGCTTCTGCCTGGTTTATAAGTGAAGATATTTCCTTTTCCACCATAGGCCTCAAAGCGCTCCAAATGAACACTTGCAGATTCTACAAAAAGAGTGTTTCAAAACAGCTCTTTCAAAGGAAGTGTTCAACTCTGTGAGTTGGATTCATACTACACAAAGCAGTTTCACAGAACGCTTCTGTTTAGTTTTTATGGGAAGATATTCCCGTTTCCAACGAAGGCCTGAAAGGGCTCCAAATATCCACTTGCAAATTCTGCAAAAATAGAGTTTCAAAACTGCTCTGTCAAAAGGAAGGCTTATCTCTCTGAGTTGAATGCAGACATCATAAAGAGGTTTCTGAGAATGCTTCTGCCTGGTTTATATGTGAAGATATTTCCTTTTCCACCATAGGCCTCAAAGCGCTCCAAATGAACACTTGCAGATTCTACAAAAAGAGTGTTTCATATCTGCTCTAGCAAAGGAAAGGTTCAACTCTGTGAGTTGAACACACACATCACAAAGCAGTTTCTGAGAATGCTTCTGTCCAGTTTTTATTGGAAGATATTCCCGCTTCTAACAAAGGCCTGAAAGAGCTCCAAATATCCACTTGTAGATGCTGCAAAAAGACTCTTTCCAAACTGCTCCATGAAAAGGAAGGTTCAACTCTGTGAGTTGAATGCACACATCATAAAGAAGTTTCAAAGAATGCTTCTGTCTAGGTTTTATGTGAAGATATTTCCTTTTCCACCATAGGCCTCAAAGCGCTCCAAATGAACACTTGCAGATTCTACAAAAAGAGTGTTTCATAACTGCTCTAGCAAAGGAAAGGTTCAACTCTGTGAGTTGAACTCACACATCACAAAGCAGTTTCTGAGAATGCTTCTGTCCAGTTTTTATTGGAAGATATTCCCGCTTCTAACAAAGGCCTGAAAGAGCTCCAAATATCCACTTGTAGATGCTGCAAAAAGACTCTTTCCAAACTGCTCCATGAAAAGGAAGGTTCAACTCTGTGAGTTGAATGCACACATCATAAAGAAGTTTCAAAGAATGCTTCTGTCTAGGTTTTATGTGAAGATATTTCCTTTTCCACCATAGGCCTCAAAGCGCTCCAAATGAACACTTGCAGATTCTACAAAAAGAGTGTTTCAAAACTGCTCTTTCAAAAGAAGTGTTCAACTCTGTGAGTTGGATTCATACTTCACAAAGCAGTTTCACAGAACGCTTCTGTTTAGTTTTTATGGGAAGATATTCCCGTTTCCAACGAAGGCCTGAAAGGGCTCCAAATATCCACTTGCAAATTCTGCAAAAATAGAGTTTCAAAACTGCTCTTTCATAAGGAAGGCTTATCTCTCTGAGTTGAATGCAGACATCATAAAGAGGTTTCTGAGAATGCTTCTGCCTGGTTTATATGTGAAGATATTTCCTTTTCCACCATAGGCCTCAAGGCGCTCCAAATGAACACTTGCAGATTCTACAAAAGGAGTGTTTCATAACTGCTCTAGCAAAGGAAAGGTTCAACTCTGTGAGTTGAACACACACATCACAAAGCAGTTTCTGAGAATGCTTCTGTCCAGTTTTTATTGGAAGATATTCCCGCTTCTAACAAAGGCCTGAAAGAGCTCCAAATATCCACTTGCAGATGCTGCAAAAAGACTCTTTCCAAACTGCTCCATGAAAAGGAAGGTTCAACTCTGTGAGATGAATGCACACATCATAAAGAAGTTTCAAAGAATGCTTCTGTCTAGGTTTTATGTGAAGATATTTCCTTTTCCACCATAGGCCTCAAAGCGCTCCAAATGAACACTTGCAGATTCTACAAAAAGAGTGTTTCAAAACTGCTCTTTCAAAAGAAGTGTTCAACTCTGTGAGTTGGATTCATACTTCACAAAGCAGTTTCACAGAACGCTTCTGTTTAGTATTTATGGGAAGATATTTCCGTTTCCAACGAAGGCCTGAAAGGACTCCAAATATCCACTTGCAGATTCTGCAAAAAACACAGTTTCAAAACTGCTCTATCAAAAGGAAGGCTTATCTCTCCGAGTTGAATGCACACATCATACAGAGGTTTCTGAGAATGCTTCTGCCTGGTTTATAAGAGAAGATATTTCCTTTTCCACCATAGGCCTCAAAGCGGTCCAAATGAACACTTGCAGATTCTACAAAAAGAGTGTTTCAAAACAGCTCTTTAAAGGAAGTGTTCAACTCTGTGAGTTGGATTCATACTACACAAAGCAGTTTCACAGAACGCTTCTGTTTAGTTTTTATGGGAAGATATTCCCGTTTCCAACGAAGGCCTGAAAGGGCTCCAAATATCCACTTGCAAATTCTGCAAAAATAGAGTTTCAAAACTGCCCTGTCAAAAGGAAGGCTTATCTCTCTGAGTTGAATGCAGACATCATAAAGAGGTTTCTGAGAATGCTTCTGCCTGGTTTATATGTGAAGATATTTCCTTTTCCACCATAGGCCTCAAAGCGCTCCAAATGAACACTTGCAGATTCTACAAAAAGAGTGTTTCATAACTGCTCTAGCAAAGGAAAGGTTCAACTCTGTGAGTTGAACACACACATCACAAAGCAGTTTCTGAGAATGCTTCTGTCCAGTTTTTATTGGAAGATATTCCCGCTTCTAACAAAGGCCTGAAAGAGCTCCAAATATCCACTTGCAGATGCTGCAAAAAGACTCTTTCCAAACTGCTCCATGAAAAGGAAGGTTCAACTCTGTGAGTTGAATGCACACATCATAAAGAAGTTTCAAAGAATGCTTCTGTCTAGGTTTTATGTGAAGATATTTCCTTTTCCACCATAGGCCTCAAAGCGCTCCAAATGAACACTTGCAGATTCTACAAAAAGAGTGTTTCAAAACTGCTCTTTCAAAAGAAGTGTTCAACTCTGTGAGTTGGATTCATACTTCACAAAGCAGTTTCACAGAACGCTTCTGTTTAGTATTTATGGGAAGATATTCCCGTTTCCAACGAAGGCCTGAAAGGACTCCAAATATCCACTTGCAGATTCTGCAAAAACACAGTTTCAAAACTGCTCTATCAAAAGGAAGGCTTATCTCTCCGAGTTGAATGCACACATCATAAAGAGGTTTCTGAGAATGCTTCTGCCTGGTTTATAAGTGAAGATATTTCCTTTTCCACCATAGGCCTCAAAGCGCTCCAAATGAACACTTGCAGATTCTACAAAAAGAGTGTTTCAAAACAGCTCTTTCAAAGGAAGTGTTCAACTCTGTGAGTTGGATTCATACTACACAAAGCAGTTTCACAGAACGCTTCTGTTTAGTTTTTATGGGAAGATATTCCCGTTTCCAACGAAGGCCTGAAAGGGCTCCAAATATCCACTTGCAAATTCTGCAAAAATAGAGTTTCAAAACTGCTCTGTCAAAAGGAAGGCTTATCTCTCTGAGTTGAATGCAGACATCATAAAGAGTTTTCTGAGAATGCTTCTGCCTGGTTTATATGTGAAGATATTTCCTTTTCCACCATAGGCCTCAAAGCGCTCCAAATGAACACTTGCAGATTCTACAAAAAGAGTGTTTCATAACTGCTCTAGCAAAGGAAAGGTTCAACTCTGTGAGTTGAACACACACATCACAAAGCAGTTTCTGAGAATGCTTCTGTCCAGTTTTTATTGGAAGATATTCCCGCTTCTAACAAAGGCCTGAAAGAGCTCCAAATATCCACTTGCAGATGCTGCAAAAAGACTCTTTCCAAACTGCTCCATGAAAAGGAAGGTTCAACTCTGTGAGTTGAATGCACACATCATAAAGAAGTTTCAAAGAATGCTTCTGTCTAGGTTTTATGTGAAGATATTTCCTTTTCCACCATAGGCCTCAAAGCGCTCCAAATGAACACTTGCAGATTCTACAAAAAGAGTGTTTCAAAACTGCTCTTTCAAAAGAAGTGTTCAACTCTGTGAGTTGGATTCATACTTCACAAAGCAGTTTCACAGAACGCTTCTGTTTAGTTTTTATGGGAAGATATTACCGTTTCCAACGAAGGCCTGAAAGGGCTCCAAATAACCACTTGCAGATTCTGCAGAAACACAGTTTCAAAACTGCTCTATCAAAAGGAAGGCTTATCTCTCTGAGCTGAATGCACACATCATAAAGAGGTTTCTGAGAATGCTTCTCCCTGGTTTATAAGTGAAGATATTTCCTTTTCCACTATAGGCCTCAAAGCGCTCCAAATGAACACTTGCAGATTCTACAAAAAGAGTGTTTCAAAACAGCTCTTTCAAAGGAAGTGTTCAACTCTGTGAGTTGGATTCATACTACACAAAGCAGTTTCACAGAACGCTTCTCTTTAGTTTTTATGGGAAGATATTCCCGTTTCCAACGAAGGCCTGAAAGGTCTCCAAATATCCACTTGCAGATTCTGCAAAAATAGAGTTTCAAAACTGCTCTGTTAAAAGGAAGGCTTATCTCTCTGAGTTGAATGCAGACATCATAAAGAGGTTTCTGAGAATGCTTCTGCCTGGTTTATATGTGAAGATATTTCCTTTTCCACCATAGGCCTCAAAGCGCTCCAAATGAACACTTGCAGATTCTACAAAAGGAGTGTTTCATAACTGCTCTAGCAAAGGAAAGGTTCAACTCTGTGAGTTGAACACACACATCACAAAGCAGTTTCTGAGAATGCTTCTGTCCAGTTTTTATTGGAAGATATTCCCGCTTCTAACAAAGGCCTGAAAGAGCTCCAAATATCCACTTGCAGATGCTGCAAAAAGACTCTTTCCAAACTGCTCCATGAAAAGGAAGGTTCAACTCTGTGAGTTGAATGCACACATCATAAAGAAGTTTCAAAGAATGCTTCTGTCTAGGTTTTATGTGAAGATATTTCCTTTTCCACCATAGGCCTCAAAGCGCTCCAAATGAACACTTGCAGATTCTACAAAAAGAGTGTTTCAAAACTGCTCTTTCAAAAGAAGTGTTCAACTCTGTGAGTTGGATTCATACTTCACAAAGCAGTTTCACAGAACGCTTCTGTTTAGTTTTTATGGGAAGATATTCCCGTTTCCAACGAAGGCCTGAAAGGGCTCCAAATAACCACTTGCAGATTCTGCAGAAACACAGTTTCAAAACTGCTCTATCAAAAGGAAGGCTTATCTCTCCGAGCTGAATGCACACATCATAAAGAGGTTTCTGAGAATGCTTCTGCCTGGTTTATAAGTGAAGATATTTCCTTTTCCACCATAGGCCTCAAAGCGCTCCAAATGAACACTTGCAGATTCTACAAAAAGAGTGTTTCAAAACAGCTCTTTCAAAGGAAGTGTTCAACTCTGTGAGTTGGATTCATACTACACAAAGCAGTTTCACAGAACGCTTCTGTTTAGTTTTTATGGGAAGATATTCCCGTTTCCAACGAAGGCCTGAAAGGGCTCCAAATATCCACTTGCAAATTCTGCAAAAATAGAGTTTCAAAACTGCTCTGTCAAAAGGAAGGCTTATCTCTCTGAGTTGAATGCAGACATCATAAAGAGGTTTCTGAGAATGCTTCTGCCTGGTTTATATGTGAAGATATTTCCTTTTCCACCATAGGCCTCAAAGCGCTCCAAATGAACACTTGCAGATTCTACAAAAAGAGTGTTTCATATCTGCTCTAGCAAAGGAAAGGTTCAACTCTGTGAGTTGAACACACACATCACAAAGCAGTTTCTGAGAATGCTTCTGTCCAGTTTTTATTGGAAGATATTCCCGCTTCTAACAAAGGCCTGAAAGAGCTCCAAATATCCACTTGTAGATGCTGCAAAAAGACTCTTTCCAAACTGCTCCATGAAAAGGAAGGTTCAACTCTGTGAGTTGAATGCACACATCATAAAGAAGTTTCAAAGAATGCTTCTGTCTAGGTTTTATGTGAAGATATTTCCTTTTCCACCATAGGCCTCAAAGCGCTCCAAATGAACACTTGCAGATTCTACAAAAAGAGTGTTTCATAACTGCTCTAGCAAAGGAAAGGTTCAACTCTGTGAGTTGAACACACACATCACAAAGCAGTTTCTGAGAATGCTTCTGTCCAGTTTTTATTGGAAGATATTCCCGCTTCTAACAAAGGCCTGAAAGAGCTCCAAATATCCACTTGTAGATGCTGCAAAAAGACTCTTTCCAAACTGCTCCATGAAAAGGAAGGTTCAACTCTGTGAGTTGAATGCACACATCATAAAGAAGTTTCAAAGAATGCTTCTGTCTAGGTTTTATGTGAAGATATTTCCTTTTCCACCATAGGCCTCAAAGCGCTCCAAATGAACACTTGCAGATTCTACAAAAAGAGTGTTTCAAAACTGCTCTTTCAAAAGAAGTGTTCAACTCTGTGAGTTGGATTCATACTTCACAAAGCAGTTTCACAGAACGCTTCTGTTTAGTTTTTATGGGAAGATATTCCCGTTTCCAACGAAGGCCTGAAAGGGCTCCAAATATCCACTTGCAAATTCTGCAAAAATAGAGTTTCAAAACTGCTCTTTCATAAGGAAGGCTTATCTCTCTGAGTTGAATGCAGACATCATAAAGAGGTTTCTGAGAATGCTTCTGCCTGGTTTATATGTGAAGATATTTCCTTTTCCACCATAGGCCTCAAGGCGCTCCAAATGAACACTTGCAGATTCTACAAAAGGAGTGTTTCATAACTGCTCTAGCAAAGGAAAGGTTCAACTCTGTGAGTTGAACACACACATCACAAAGCAGTTTCTGAGAATGCTTCTGTCCAGTTTTTATTGGAAGATATTCCCGCTTCTAACAAAGGCCTGAAAGAGCTCCAAATATCCACTTGCAGATGCTGCAAAAAGACTCTTTCCAAACTGCTCCATGAAAAGGAAGGTTCAACTCTGTGAGATGAATGCACACATCATAAAGAAGTTTCAAAGAATGCTTCTGTCTAGGTTTTATGTGAAGATATTTCCTTTTCCACCATAGGCCTCAAAGCGCTCCAAATGAACACTTGCAGATTCTACAAAAAGAGTGTTTCAAAACTGCTCTTTCAAAAGAAGTGTTCAACTCTGTGAGTTGGATTCATACTTCACAAAGCAGTTTCACAGAACGCTTCTGTTTAGTATTTATGGGAAGATATTTCCGTTTCCAACGAAGGCCTGAAAGGACTCCAAATATCCACTTGCAGATTCTGCAAAAAACACAGTTTCAAAACTGCTCTATCAAAAGGAAGGCTTATCTCTCCGAGTTGAATGCACACATCATACAGAGGTTTCTGAGAATGCTTCTGCCTGGTTTATAAGAGAAGATATTTCCTTTTCCACCATAGGCCTCAAAGCGCTCCAAATGAACACTTGCAGATTCTACAAAAAGAGTGTTTCAAAACAGCTCTTTCAAAGGAAGTGTTCAACTCTGTGAGTTGGATTCATACTACACAAAGCAGTTTCACAGAACGCTTCTGTTTAGTTTTTATGGGAAGATATTCCCGTTTCCAACGAAGGCCTGAAAGGGCTCCAAATATCCACTTGCAAATTCTGCAAAAATAGAGTTTCAAAACTGCTCTGTCAAAAGGAAGGCTTATCTCTCTGAGTTGAATGCAGACATCATAAAGAGGTTTCTGAGAATGCTTCTGCCTGGTTTATATGTGAAGATATTTCCTTTTCCACCATAGGCCTCAAGGCGCTCCAAATGAACACTTGCAGATTCTACAAAAAGAGTGTTTCATAACTGCTCTAGCAAAGGAAAGGTTCAACTCTGTGAGTTGAACACACACATCACAAAGCAGTTTCTGAGAATGCTTCTGTCCAGTTTTTATTGGAAGATATTCCCGCTTCTAACAAAGGCCTGAAAGAGCTCCAAATATCCACTTGTAGATGCTGCAAAAAGACTCTTTCCAAACTGCTCCATGAAAAGGAAGGTTCAACTCTGTGAGTTGAATGCACACATCATAAAGAAGTTTCAAAGAATGCTTCTGTCTAGGTTTTATGTGAAGATATTTCCTTTTCCACCATAGGCCTCAAAGCGCTCCAAATGAACACTTGCAGATTCTACAAAAAGAGTGTTTCAAAACTGCTCTTTCAAAAGAAGTGTTCAACTCTGTGAGTTGGATTCATACTTCACAAAGCAGTTTCACAGAACGCTTCTGTTTAGTTTTTATGGGAAGATATTCCCGTTTCCAACGAAGGCCTGAAAGGGCTCCAAATAACCACTTGCAGATTCTGCAGAAACACAGTTTCAAAACTGCTCTATCAAAAGGAAGGCTTATCTCTCCGAGCTGAATGCACACATCATAAAGAGGTTTCTGAGAATGCTTCTCCCTGGTTTATAAGTGAAGATATTTCCTTTTCCACTATAGGCCTCAAAGCGCTCCAAATGAACACTTGCAGATTCTACAAAAAGAGTGTTTCAAAACAGCTCTTTCAAAGGAAGTGTTCAACTCTGTGAGTTGGATTCATACTACACAAAGCAGTTTCACAGAACGCTTCTCTTTAGTTTTTATGGGAAGATATTCCCGTTTCCAACGAAGGCCTGAAAGGTCTCCAAATATCCACTTGCAGATTCTGCAAAAATAGAGTTTCAAAACTGCTCTGTTAAAAGGAAGGCTTATCTCTCTGAGTTGAATGCAGACATCATAAAGAGGTTTCTGAGAATGCTTCTGCCTGGTTTATATGTGAAGATATTTCCTTTTCCACCATAGGCCTCAAAGCGCTCCAAATGAACACTTGCAGATTCTACAAAAGGAGAGTTTCATAACTGCTCTAGCAAAGGAAAGGTTCAACTCTGTGAGTTGAACACACACATCACAAAGCAGTTTCTGAGAATGCTTCTGTCCAGTTTTTATTGGAAGATATTCCCGCTTCTAACAAAGGCCTGAAAGAGCTCCAAATATCCACTTGCAGATGCTGCAAAAAGACTCTTTCCAAACTGCTCCATGAAAAGGAAGGTTCAACTCTGTGAGTTGAATGCACACATCATAAAGAAGTTTCAAAGAATGCTTCTGTCTAGGTTTTATGTGAAGATATTTCCTTTTCCACCATAGGCCTCAAAGCGCTCCAAATGAACACTTGCAGATTCTACAAAAAGAGTGTTTCAAAACTGCTCTTTCAAAAGAAGTGTTCAACTCTGTGAGTTGGATTTATACTTCACAAAGCAGTTTCACAGAACGCTTCTGTTTAGTATTTATGGGAAGATATTCCCGTTTCCAACGAAGGCCTGAAAGGACTCCAAATATCCACTTGCAGATTCTGCAAAAACACAGTTTCAAAACTGCTCTATCAAAAGGAAGGCTTATCTCTCCGAGTTGAATGCACACATCATAAAGAGGTTTCTGAGAATGCTTCTGCCTGGTTTATAAGTGAAGATATTTCCTTTTCCACCATAGGCCTCAAAGCGCTCCAAATGAACACTTGCAGATTCTACAAAAAGAGTGTTTCAAAACAGCTCTTTCAAAGGAAGTGTTCAACTCTGTGAGTTGGATTCATACTACACAAAGCAGTTTCACAGAACGCTTCTGTTTAGTTTTTATGGGAAGATATTCCCGTTTCCAACGAAGGCCTGAAAGGGCTCCAAATATCCACTTGCAAATTCTGCAAAAATAGAGTTTCAAAACTGCTCTGTCAAAAGGAAGGCTTATCTCTCTGAGTTGAATGCAGACATCATAAAGAGGTTTCTGAGAATGCTTCTGCCTGGTTTATATGTGAAGATATTTCCTTTTCCACCATAGGCCTCAAAGCCCTCCAAATGAACACTTGCAGATTCTACAAAAAGAGTGTTTCATAACTGCTCTAGCAAAGGAAAGGTTCAACTCTGTGAGTTGAACACACACATCACAAAGCAGTTTCTGAGAATGCTTCTGTCCAGTTTTTATTGGAAGATATTCCCGCTTCTAACAAAGGCCTGAAAGAGCTCCAAATATCCACTTGCAGATGCTGCAAAAAGACTCTTTCCAAACTGCTCCATGAAAAGGAAGGTTCAACTCTGTGAGATGAATGCACACATCATAAAGAAGTTTCAAAGAATGCTTCTGTCTAGGTTTTATGTGAAGATATTTCCTTTTCCACCATAGGCCTCAAAGCGCTCCAAATGAACACTTGCAGATTCTACAAAAAGAGTGTTTCAAAACTGCCCTTTCAAAAGAAGTGTTCAACTCTGTGAGTTGGATTCATACTTCACAAAGCAGTTTCACAGAACGCTTCTGTTTAGTTTTTATGGGAAGATATTCCCGTTTCCAACGAAGGCCTGAAAGGACTCCAAATATCCACTTGCAGATTCTGCAAAAACACAGTTTCAAAACTGCTCTATCAAAAGGAAGGCTTATCTCTCCGAGTTGAATGCACACATCATAAAGAGGTTTCTGAGAATGCTTCTGCCTGGTTTACAAGTGAAGATATTTCCTTTTCCACCATAGGCCTCAAAGCGCTCCAAATGAACACTTGCAGATTCTACAAAAAGAGTGTTTCAAAACAGCTCTTTCAAAGGAAGTGTTCAACTCTGTGAGTTGGATTCATACTACACAAAGCAGTTTCACAGAACGCTTCTGTTTAGTTTTTATGGGAAGATATTCCCGTTTCCAACGAAGGCCTGAAAGGGCTCCAAATATCCACTTGCAAATTCTGCAAAAATAGAGTTTCAAAACTGCTCTGTCAAAAGGAAGGCTTATCTCTCTGAGTTGAATGCAGACATCATAAAGAGGTTTCTGAGAATGCTTCTGCCTGGTTTATATGTGAAGATATTTCCTTTTCCACCATAGGCCTCAAAGCGCTCCAAATGAACACTTGCAGATTCTACAAAAAGAGTGTTTCATAACTGCTCTAGCAAAGGAAAGGTTCAACTCTGTGAGTTGAACACACACATCACAAAGCAGTTTCTGAGAATGCTTCTGTCCAGTTTTTATTGGAAGATATTCCCGCTTCTAACAAAGGCCTGAAAGAGCTCCAAATATCCACTTGCAGATGCTGCAAAAAGACTCTTTCCAAACTGCTCCATGAAAAGGAAGGTTCAACTCTGTGAGATGAATGCACACATCATAAAGAAGTTTCAAAGAATGCTTCTGTCTAGGTTTTATGTGAAGATATTTCCTTTTCCACCATAGGCCTCAAAGCGCTCCAAATGAACACTTGCAGATTCTACAAAAAGAGTGTTTCAAAACTGCCCTTTCAAAAGAAGTGTTCAACTCTGTGAGTTGGATTCATACTTCACAAAGCAGTTTCACAGAACGCTTCTGTTTAGTTTTTATGGGAAGATATTCCCGTTTCCAACGAAGGCCTGAAAGGACTCCAAATATCCACTTGCAGATTCTGCAAAAACACAGTTTCAAAACTGCTCTATCAAAAGGAAGGCTTATCTCTCCGAGTTGAATGCACACATCATAAAGAGGTTTCTGAGAATGCTTCTGCCTGGTTTATAAGTGAAGATATTTCCTTTTCCACCATAGGCCTCAAAGCGCTCCAAATGAACACTTGCAGATTCTACAAAAAGAGTGTTTCAAAACAGCTCTTTCAAAGGAAGTGTTCAACTCTGTGAGTTGGATTCATACTACACAAAGCAGTTTCACAGAACGCTTCTGTTTAGTTTTTATGGGAAGATATTCCCGTTTCCAACGAAGGCCTGAAAGGGCTCCAAATATCCACTTGCAAATTCTGCAAAAATAGAGTTTCAAAACTGCTCTGTCAAAAGGAAGGCTTATCTCTCTGAGTTGAATGCAGACATCATAAAGAGGTTTCTGAGAATGCTTCTGCCTGGTTTATATGTGAAGATATTTCCTTTTCCACCATAGGCCTCAAGGCGCTCCAAATGAACACTTGCAGATTCTACAAAAAGAGTGTTTCATAACTGGTCTAGCAAAGGAAAGGTTCAACTCTGTGAGTTGAACACACACATCACAAAGCAGTTTCTGAGAATGCTTCTGTCCAGTTTTTATTGGAAGATATTCCCGCTTCTAACAAAGGCCTGAAAGAGCTCCAAATATCCACTTGTAGATGCTGCAAAAAGACTCTTTCCAAACTGCTCCATGAAAAGGAAGGTTCAACTCTGTGAGTTGAATGCACACATCATAAAGAAGTTTCAAAGAATGCTTCTGTCTAGGTTTTATGTGAAGATATTTCCTTTTCCACCATAGGCCTCAAAGCGCTCCAAATGAACACTTGCAGATTCTACAAAAAGAGTGTTTCAAAACTGCTCTTTCAAAAGAAGTGTTCAACTCTGTGAGTTGGATTCATACTTCACAAAGCAGTTTCACAGAACGCTTCTGTTTAGTTTTTATGGGAAGATATTCCCGTTTCCAACGAAGGCCTGAAAGGGCTCCAAATAACCACTTGCAGATTCTGCAGAAACACAGTTTCAAAACTGCTCTATCAAAAGGAAGGCTTATCTCTCCGAGCTGAATGCACACATCATAAAGAGGTTTCTGAGAATGCTTCTCCCTGGTTTATAAGTGAAGATATTTCCTTTTCCACTATAGGCCTCAAAGCGCTCCAAATGAACACTTGCAGATTCTACAAAAAGAGTGTTTCAAAACAGCTCTTTCAAAGGAAGTGTTCAACTCTGTGAGTTGGATTCATACTACACAAAGCAGTTTCACAGAACGCTTCTCTTTAGTTTTTATGGGAAGATATTGCCGTTTCCAACGAAGGCCTGAAAGGGCTCCAAATATCCACTTGCAGATTCTGCAAAAATAGAGTTTCAAAACTGCTCTGTTAAAAGGAAGGCTTATCTCTCTGAGTTGAATGCAGACATCATAAAGAAGTTTCTGAGAATGCTTCTGCCTGGTTTATATGTGAAGATATTTCCTTTTCCACCATAGGCCTCAAAGCGCTCCAAATGAACACTTGCAGATTCTACAAAAGGAGTGTTTCATAACTGCTCTAGCAAAGGAAAGGTTCAACTCTGTGAGTTGAACACACACATCACAAAGCAGTTTCTGAGATTGCTTCTGTCCAGTTTTTATTGGAAGATATTCCCGCTTCTAACAAAGGCCTGAAAGAGCTCCAAATATCCACTTGCAGATGCTGCAAAAAGACTCTTTCCAAACTGCTCCATGAAAAGGAAGGTTCAACTCTGTGAGTTGAATGCACACATCATAAAGAAGTTTCAAAGAATGCTTCTGTCTAGGTTTTATGTGAAGATATTTCCTTTTCCACCATAGGCCTCAGAGCGCTCCAAATGAACACTTGCAGATTCTACAAAAAGAGTGTTTCAAAACTGCTCTTTCAAAAGAAGTGTTCAACTCTGTGAGTTGGATTCATACTTCACAAAGCAGTTTCACAGAACGCTTCTGTTTAGTTTTTATGGGAAGATATTACCGTTTCCAACGAAGGCCTGAAAGGGCTCCAAATAACCACTTGCAGATTCTGCAGAAACACAGTTTCAAAACTGCTCTATCAAAAGGAAGGCTTATCTCCCTGAGCTGAATGCACACATCATAAAGAGGTTTCTGAGAATGCTTCTCCCTGGTTTATAAGTGAAGATATTTCCTTTTCCACTATAGGCCTCAAAGCGCTCCAAATGAACACTTGCAGATTCTACAAAAAGAGTGTTTCAAAACAGCTCTTTCAAAGGAAGTGTTCAACTCTGTGAGTTGGATTCATACTACACAAAGCAGTTTCACAGAACGCTTCTCTTTAGTTTTTATGGGAAGATATTCCCGTTTCCAACGAAGGCCTGAAAGGTCTCCAAATATCCACTTGCAGATTCTGCAAAAATAGAGTTTCAAAACTGCTCTGTTAAAAGGAAGGCTTATCTCTCTGAGTTGAATGCAGACATCATAAAGAGGTTTCTGAGAATGCTTCTGCCTGGTTTATATGTGAAGATATTTCCTTTTCCACCATAGGCCTCAAAGCGCTCCAAATGAACACTTGCAGATTCTACAAAAGGAGTGTTTCATAACTGCTCTAGCAAAGGAAAGGTTCAACTCTGTGAGTTGAACACACACATCACAAAGCAGTTTCTGAGAATGCTTCTGTCCAGTTTTTATTGGAAGATATTCCCGCTTCTAACAAAGGCCTGAAAGAGCTCCAAATATCCACTTGCAGATGCTGCAAAAAGACTCTTTCCAAACTGCTCCATGAAAAGGAATGTTCAACTCTGTGAGTTGAATGCACACATCATAAAGAAGTTTCAAAGAATGCTTCTGTCTAGGTTTTATGTGAAGATATTTCCTTTTCCACCATAGGCCTCAAAGCGCTCCAAATGAACACTTGCAGATTCTACAAAAAGAGTGTTTCAAAACTGCTCTTTCAAAAGAAGTGTTCAACTCTGTGAGTTGGATTCATACTTCACAAAGCAGTTTCACAGAACGCTTCTGTTTAGTTTTTATGGGAAGATATTACCGTTTCCAACGAAGGCCTGAAAGGGCTCCAAATAACCACTTGCAGATTCTGCAGAAACACAGTTTCAAAACTGCTCTATCAAAAGGAAGGCTTATCTCTCTGAGCTGAATGCACACATCATAAAGAGGTTTCTGAGAATGCTTCTCCCTGGTTTATAAGTGAAGATATTTCCTTTTCCACTATAGGCCTCAAAGCGCTCCAAATGAACACTTGCAGATTCTACAAAAAGAGTGTTTCAAAACAGCTCTTTCAAAGGAAGTGTTCAACTCTGTGAGTTGGATTCATACTACACAAAGCAGTTTCACAGAACGCTTCTCTTTAGTTTTTATGGGAAGATATTCCCGTTTCCAACGAAGGCCTGAAAGGTCTCCAAATATCCACTTGCAGATTCTGCAAAAATAGAGTTTCAAAACTGCTCTGTTAAAAGGAAGGCTTATCTCTCTGAGTTGAATGCAGACATCATAAAGAGGTTTCTGAGAATGCTTCTGCCTGGTTTATATGTGAAGATATTTCCTTTTCCACCATAGGCCTCAAAGCGCTCCAAATGAACACTTGCAGATTCTACAAAAGGAGTGTTTCATAACTGCTCTAGCAAAGGAAAGGTTCAACTCTGTGAGTTGAACACACACATCACAAAGCAGTTTCTGAGAATGCTTCTGTCCAGTTTTTATTGGAAGATATTCCCGCTTCTAACAAAGGCCTGAAAGAGCTCCAAATATCCACTTGCAGATGCTGCAAAAAGACTCTTTCCAAACTGCTCCATGAAAAGGAAGGTTCAACTCTGTGAGTTGAATGCACACATCATAAAGAAGTTTCAAAGAATGCTTCTGTCTAGGTTTTATGTGAAGATATTTCCTTTTCCACCATAGGCCTCAAAGCGCTCCAAATGAACACTTGCAGATTCTACAAAAAGAGTGTTTCAAAACTGCTCTTTCAAAAGAAGTGTTCAACTCTGTGAGTTGGATTCATACTTCACAAAGCAGTTTCACAGAACGCTTCTGTTTAGTATTTATGGGAAGATATTCCCGTTTCCAACGAAGGCCTGAAAGGACTCCAAATATCCACTTGCAGATTCTGCAAAAACACAGTTTCAAAACTGCTCTATCAAAAGGAAGGCTTATCTCTCCGAGTTGAATGCACACATCATAAAGAGGTTTCTGAGAATGCTTCTGCCTGGTTTATAAGTGAAGATATTTCCTTTTCCACCATAGGCCTCAAAGCGCTCCAAATGAACACTTGCAGATTCTACAAAAAGAGTGTTTCAAAACAGCTCTTTCAAAGGAAGTGTTCAACTCTGTGAGTTGGATTCATACTACACAAAGCAGTTTCACAGAACGCTTCTGTTTAGTTTTTATGGGAAGATATTCCCGTTTCCAACGAAGGCCTGAAAGGGCTCCAAATATCCACTTGCAAATTCTGCAAAAATAGAGTTTCAAAACTGCTCTGTCAAAAGGAAGGCTTATCTCTCTGAGTTGAATGCAGACATCATAAAGAGGTTTCTGAGAATGCTTCTGCCTGGTTTATATGTGAAGATATTTCCTTTTCCACCATAGGCCTCAAAGCGCTCCAAATGAACACTTGCAGATTCTACAAAAAGAGTGTTTCATAACTGCTCTAGCAAAGGAAAGGTTCAACTCTGTGAGTTGAACACACACATCACAAAGCAGTTTCTGAGAATGCTTCTGTCCAGTTTTTATTGGAAGATATTCCCGCTTCTAACAAAGGCCTGAAAGAGCTCCAAATATCCACTTGCAGATGCTGCAAAAAGACTCTTTCCAAACTGCTCCATGAAAAGGAAGGTTCAACTCTGTGAGATGAATGCACACATCATAAAGAAGTTTCAAAGAATGCTTCTGTCTAGGTTTTATGTGAAGATATTTCCTTTTCCACCATAGGCCTCAAAGCGCTCCAAATGAACACTTGCAGATTCTACAAAAAGAGTGTTTCATAACTGCTCTAGCAAAGGAAAGGTTCAACTCTGTGAGTTGAACACACACATCACAAAGCAGTTTCTGAGAATGCTTCTGTCCAGTTTTTATTGGAAGATATTCCCGCTTCTAACAAAGGCCTGAAAGAGCTCCAAATATCCACTTGTAGATGCTGCAAAAAGACTCTTTCCAAACTGCTCCATGAAAAGGAAGGTTCAACTCTGTGAGTTGAATGCACACATCATAAAGAAGTTTCAAAGAATGCTTCTGTCTAGGTTTTATGTGAAGATATTTCCTTTTCCACCATAGGCCTCAAAGCGCTCCAAATGAACACTTGCAGATTCTACAAAAAGAGTGTTTCAAAACTGCTCTTTCAAAAGAAGTGTTCAACTCTGTGAGTTGGATTCATACTTCACAAAGCAGTTTCACAGAACGCTTCTGTTTAGTTTTTATGGGAAGATATTCCCGTTTCCAACGAAGGCCTGAAAGGGCTCCAAATATCCACTTGCAAATTCTGCA
This sequence comes from Pongo pygmaeus, assembly GCF_028885625.2. Taxonomy (NCBI): domain Eukaryota; kingdom Metazoa; phylum Chordata; class Mammalia; order Primates; family Hominidae; genus Pongo; species Pongo pygmaeus. The sequence goes on from NC_085930.1 coordinate 27,488,881, forward strand.
AAAATAGAGTTTCAAAACTGCTCTGTCAAAAGGAAGGCTTATCTCTCTGAGTTGAATGCAGACATCATAAAGAGGTTTCTGAGAATGCTTCTGCCTGGTTTATATGTGAAGATATTTCCTTTTCCACCATAGGCCTCAAGGCGCTCCAAATGAACACTTGCAGATTCTACAAAAGGAGTGTTTCATAACTGCTCTAGCAAAGGAAAGGTTCAACTCTGTGAGTTGAACACACACATCACAAAGCAGTTTCTGAGAATGCTTCTGTCCAGTTTTTATTGGAAGATATTCCCGCTTCTAACAAAGGCCTGAAAGAGCTCCAAATATCCACTTGTAGATGCTGCAAAAAGACTCTTTCCAAACTGCTCCATGAAAAGGAAGGTTCAACTCTGTGAGTTGAATGCACACATCATAAAGAAGTTTCAAAGAATGCTTCTGTCTAGGTTTTATGTGAAGATATTTCCTTTTCCACCATAGGCCTCAAAGCGCTCCAAATGAACACTTGCAGATTCTACAAAAAGAGTGTTTCAAAACTGCTCTTTCAAAAGAAGTGTTCAACTCTGTGAGTTGGATTCATACTTCACAAAGCAGTTTCACAGAACGCTTCTGTTTAGTTTTTATGGGAAGATATTCCCGTTTCCAACGAAGGCCTGAAAGGGCTCCAAATAACCACTTGCAGATTCTGCAGAAACACAGTTTCAAAACTGCTCTATCAAAAGGAAGGCTTATCTCTCCGAGCTGAATGCACACATCATAAAGAGGTTTCTGAGAATGCTTCTCCCTGGTTTATAAGTGAAGATATTTCCTTTTCCACTATAGGCCTCAAAGCGCTCCAAATGAACACTTGCAGATTCTACAAAAAGAGTGTTTCAAAACAGCTCTTTCAAAGGAAGTGTTCAACTCTGTGAGTTGGATTCATACTACACAAAGCAGTTTCACAGAACGCTTCTCTTTAGTTTTTATAGGAAGATATTCCCGTTTCCAACGAAGGCCTGAAAGGGCTCCAAATATCCACTTGCAGATTCTGCAAAAATAGAGTTTCAAAACTGCTCTGTTAAAAGGAAGGCTTATCCCTCTGAGTTGAATGCAGACATCATAAAGAGGTTTCTGAGAATGCTTCTGCCTGGTTTATATGTGAAGATATTTCCTTTTCCACCATAGGCCTCAAAGCGCTCCAAATGAACACTTGCAGATTCTACAAAAGGAGTGTTTCATAACTGCTCTAGCAAAGGAAAGGTTCAACTCTGTGAGTTGAACACACACATCACAAAGCAGTTTCTGAGAATGCTTCTGTCCAGTTTTTATTGGAAGATATTCCCGCTTCTAACAAAGGCCTGAAAGAGCTCCAAATATCCACTTGCAGATGCTGCAAAAAGACTCTTTCCAAACTGCGCCATGAAAAGGAAGGTTCAACTCTGTGAGATGAATGCACACATCATAAAGAAGTTTCAAAGAATGCTTCTGTCTAGGTTTTATGTGAAGATATTTCCTTTTCCACCATAGGCCTCAAAGCGCTCCAAATGAACACTTGCAGATTCTACAAAAAGAGTGTTTCAAAACTGCTCTTTCAAAAGAAGTGTTCAACTCTGTGAGTTGGATTCATACTTCACAAAGCAGTTTCACAGAACGCTTCTGTTTAGTATTTATGGGAAGATATTCCCGTTTCCAACGAAGGCCTGAAAGGACTCCAAATATCCACTTGCAGATTCTGCAAAAACACAGTTTCAAAACTGCTCTATCAAAAGGAAGGCTTATCTCTCCGAGTTGAATGCACACATCATAAAGAGGTTTCTGAGAATGCTTCTGCCTGGTTTATAAGTGAAGATATTTCCTTTTCCACCATAGGCCTCAAAGCGCTCCAAATGAACACTTGCAGATTCTACAAAAAGAGTGTTTCAAAACAGCTCTTTCAAAGGAAGTGTTCAACTCTGTGAGTTGGATTCATACTACACAAAGCAGTTTCACAGAACGCTTCTGTTTAGTTTTTATGGGAAGATATTCCCGTTTCCAACGAAGGCCTGAAAGGGCTCCAAATATCCACTTGCAAATTCTGCAAAAATAGAGTTTCAAAACTGCTCTGTCAAAAGGAAGGCTTATCTCTCTGAGTTGAATGCAGACATCATAAAGAGGTTTCTGAGAATGCTTCTGCCTGGTTTATATGTGAAGATATTTCCTTTTCCACCATAGGCCTCAAGGCGCTCCAAATGAACACTTGCAGATTCTACAAAAAGAGTGTTTCATAACTGGTCTAGCAAAGGAAAGGTTCAACTCTGTGAGTTGAACACACACATCACAAAGCAGTTTCTGAGAATGCTTCTGTCCAGTTTTTATTGGAAGATATTCCCGCTTCTAACAAAGGCCTGAAAGAGCTCCAAATATCCACTTGTAGATGCTGCAAAAAGACTCTTTCCAAACTGCTCCATGAAAAGGAAGGTTCAACTCTGTGAGTTGAATGCACACATCATAAAGAAGTTTCAAAGAATGCTTCTGTCTAGGTTTTATGTGAAGATATTTCCTTTTCCACCATAGGCCTCAAAGCGCTCCAAATGAACACTTGCAGATTCTACAAAAAGAGTGTTTCAAAACTGCTCTTTCAAAAGAAGTGTTCAACTCTGTGAGTTGGATTCATACTTCACAAAGCAGTTTCACAGAACGCTTCTGTTTAGTTTTTATGGGAAGATATTCCCGTTTCCAACGAAGGCCTGAAAGGGCTCCAAATAACCACTTGCAGATTCTGCAGAAACACAGTTTCAAAACTGCTCTATCAAAAGGAAGGCTTATCTCTCCGAGCTGAATGCACACATCATAAAGAGGTTTCTGAGAATGCTTCTCCCTGGTTTATAAGTGAAGATATTTCCTTTTCCACTATAGGCCTCAAAGCGCTCCAAATGAACACTTGCAGATTCTACAAAAAGAGTGTTTCAAAACAGCTCTTTCAAAGGAAGTGTTCAACTCTGTGAGTTGGATTCATACTACACAAAGCAGTTTCACAGAACGCTTCTGTTTAGTTTTTATGGGAAGATATTCCCGTTTCCAACGAAGGCCTGAAAGGGCTCCAAATATCCACTTGCAAATTCTGCAAAAATAGAGTTTCAAAACTGCTCTGTCAAAAGGAAGGCTTATCTCTCTGAGTTGAATGCAGACATCATAAAGAGGTTTCTGAGAATGCTTCTGCCTGGTTTATATGTGAAGATATTTCCTTTTCCACCATAGGCCTCAAAGCGCTCCAAATGAACACTTGCAGATTCTACAAAAAGAGTGTTTCATATCTGCTCTAGCAAAGGAAAGGTTCAACTCTGTGAGTTGAACACACACATCACAAAGCAGTTTCTGAGAATGCTTCTGTCCAGTTTTTATTGGAAGATATTCCCGCTTCTAACAAAGGCCTGAAAGAGCTCCAAATATCCACTTGTAGATGCTGCAAAAAGACTCTTTCCAAACTGCTCCATGAAAAGGAAGGTTCAACTCTGTGAGTTGAATGCACACATCATAAAGAAGTTTCAAAGAATGCTTCTGTCTAGGTTTTATGTGAAGATATTTCCTTTTCCACCATAGGCCTCAAAGCGCTCCAAATGAACACTTGCAGATTCTACAAAAAGAGTGTTTCATAACTGCTCTAGCAAAGGAAAGGTTCAACTCTGTGAGTTGAACACACACATCACAAAGCAGTTTCTGAGAATGCTTCTGTCCAGTTTTTATTGGAAGATATTCCCGCTTCTAACAAAGGCCTGAAAGAGCTCCAAATATCCACTTGTAGATGCTGCAAAAAGACTCTTTCCAAACTGCTCCATGAAAAGGAAGGTTCAACTCTGTGAGTTGAATGCACACATCATAAAGAAGTTTCAAAGAATGCTTCTGTCTAGGTTTTATGTGAAGATATTTCCTTTTCCACCATAGGCCTCAAAGCGCTCCAAATGAACACTTGCAGATTCTACAAAAAGAGTGTTTCAAAACTGCTCTTTCAAAAGAAGTGTTCAACTCTGTGAGTTGGATTCATACTTCACAAAGCAGTTTCACAGAACGCTTCTGTTTAGTTTTTATGGGAAGATATTCCCGTTTCCAACGAAGGCCTGAAAGGGCTCCAAATATCCACTTGCAAATTCTGCAAAAATAGAGTTTCAAAACTGCTCTGTCAAAAGGAAGGCTTATCTCTCTGAGTTGAATGCAGACATCATAAAGAGGTTTCTGAGAATGCTTCTGCCTGGTTTATATGTGAAGATATTTCCTTTTCCACCATAGGCCTCAAGGCGCTCCAAATGAACACTTGCAGATTCTACAAAAGGAGTGTTTCATAACTGCTCTAGCAAAGGAAATGTTCAACTCTGTGAGTTGAACACACACATCACAAAGCAGTTTCTGAGAATGCTTCTGTCCAGTTTTTATTGGAAGATATTCCCGCTTCTAACAAAGGCCTGAAAGAGCTCCAAATATCCACTTGTAGATGCTGCAAAAAGACTCTTTCCAAACTGCTCCATGAAAAGGAAGGTTCAACTCTGTGAGTTGAATGCACACATCATAAAGAAGTTTCAAAGAATGCTTCTGTCTAGGTTTTATGTGAAGATATTTCCTTTTCCACCATAGGCCTCAAAGCGCTCCAAATGAACACTTGCAGATTCTACAAAAAGAGTGTTTCAAAACTGCTCTTTCAAAAGAAGTGTTCAACTCTGTGAGTTGGATTCATACTTCACAAAGCAGTTTCACAGAACGCTTCTGTTTAGTTTTTATGGGAAGATATTCCCGTTTCCAACGAAGGCCTGAAAGGGCTCCAAATAACCACTTGCAGATTCTGCAGAAACACAGTTTCAAAACTGCTCTATCAAAAGGAAGGCTTATCTCTCCGAGCTGAATGCACACATCATAAAGAGGTTTCTGAGAATGCTTCTCCCTGGTTTATAAGTGAAGATATTTCCTTTTCCACTATAGGCCTCAAAGCGCTCCAAATGAACACTTGCAGATTCTACAAAAAGAGTGTTTCAAAACAGCTCTTTCAAAGGAAGTGTTCAACTCTGTGAGTTGGATTCATACTACACAAAGCAGTTTCACAGAACGCTTCTCTTTAGTTTTTATAGGAAGATATTCCCGTTTCCAACGAAGGCCTGAAAGGGCTCCAAATATCCACTTGCAGATTCTGCAAAAATAGAGTTTCAAAACTGCTCTGTTAAAAGGAAGGCTTATCTCTCTGAGTTGAATGCAGACATCATAAAGAGGTTTCTGAGAATGCTTCTGCCTGGTTTATATGTGAAGATATTTCCTTTTCCACCATAGGCCTCAAAGCGCTCCAAATGAACACTTGCAGATTCTACAAAAGGAGTGTTTCATAACTGCTCTAGCAAAGGAAAGGTTCAACTCTGTGAGTTGAACACACACATCACAAAGCAGTTTCTGAGAATGCTTCTGTCCAGTTTTTATTGGAAGATATTCCCGCTTCTAACAAAGGCCTGAAAGAGCTCCAAATATCCACTTGCAGATGCTGCAAAAAGACTCTTTCCAAACTGCTCCATGAAAAGGAAGGTTCAACTCTGTGAGATGAATGCACACATCATAAAGAAGTTTCAAAGAATGCTTCTGTCTAGGTTTTATGTGAAGATATTTCCTTTTCCACCATAGGCCTCAAAGCGCTCCAAATGAACACTTGCAGATTCTACAAAAAGAGTGTTTCAAAACTGCTCTTTCAAAAGAAGTGTTCAACTCTGTGAGTTGGATTCATACTTCACAAAGCAGTTTCACAGAACGCTTCTGTTTAGTATTTATGGGAAGATATTTCCGTTTCCAACGAAGGCCTGAAAGGACTCCAAATATCCACTTGCAGATTCTGCAAAAAACACAGTTTCAAAACTGCTCTATCAAAAGGAAGGCTTATCTCTCCGAGTTGAATGCACACATCATAAAGAGGTTTCTGAGAATGCTTCTGCCTGGTTTATAAGAGAAGATATTTCCTTTTCCACCATAGGCCTCAAAGCGGTCCAAATGAACACTTGCAGATTCTACAAAAAGAGTGTTTCAAAACAGCTCTTTCAAAGGAAGTGTTCAACTCTGTGAGTTGGATTCATACTACACAAAGCAGTTTCACAGAACGCTTCTGTTTAGTTTTTATGGGAAGATATTCCCGTTTCCAACGAAGGCCTGAAAGGGCTCCAAATATCCACTTGCAAATTCTGCAAAAATAGAGTTTCAAAACTGCTCTGTCAAAAGGAAGGCTTATCTCTCTGAGTTGAATGCAGACATCATAAAGAGGTTTCTGAGAATGCTTCTGCCTGGTTTATATGTGAAGATATTTCCTTTTCCACCATAGGCCTCAAGGCGCTCCAAAAGAACACTTGCAGATTCTACAAAAAGAGTGTTTCATAACTGCTCTAGCAAAGGAAAGGTTCAACTCTGTGAGTTGAACACACACATCACAAAGCAGTTTCTGAGAATGCTTCTGTCCAGTTTTTATTGGAAGATATTCCCGCTTCTAACAAAGGCCTGAAAGAGCTCCAAATATCCACTTGTAGATGCTGCAAAAAGACTCTTTCCAAACTGCTCCATGAAAAGGAAGGTTCAACTCTGTGAGTTGAATGCACACATCATAAAGAAGTTTCAAAGAATGCTTCTGTCTAGGTTTTATGTGAAGATATTTCCTTTTCCACCATAGGCCTCAAAGCGCTCCAAATGAACACTTGCAGATTCTACAAAAAGAGTGTTTCAAAACTGCTCTTTCAAAAGAAGTGTTCAACTCTGTGAGTTGGATTCATACTTCACAAAGCAGTTTCACAGAACGCTTCTGTTTAGTTTTTATGGGAAGATATTCCCGTTTCCAACGAAGGCCTGAAAGGGCTCCAAATAACCACTTGCAGATTCTGCAGAAACACAGTTTCAAAACTGCTCTATCAAAAGGAAGGCTTATCTCTCCGAGCTGAATGCACACATCATAAAGAGGTTTCTGAGAATGCTTCTCCCTGGTTTATAAGTGAAGATATTTCCTTTTCCACTATAGGCCTCAAAGCGCTCCAAATGAACACTTGCAGATTCTACAAAAAGAGTGTTTCAAAACAGCTCTTTCAAAGGAAGTGTTCAACTCTGTGAGTTGGATTCATACTACACAAAGCAGTTTCACAGAACGCTTCTCTTTAGTTTTTATGGGAAGATATTCCCGTTTCCAACGAAGGCCTGAAAGGTCTCCAAATATCCACTTGCAGATTCTGCAAAAATAGAGTTTCAAAACTGCTCTGTTAAAAGGAAGGCTTATCTCTCTGAGTTGAATGCAGACATCATAAAGAGGTTTCTGAGAATGCTTCTGCCTGGTTTATATGTGAAGATATTTCCTTTTCCACCATAGGCCTCAAAGCGCTCCAAATGAACACTTGCAGATTCTACAAAAGGAGTGTTTCATAACTGCTCTAGCAAAGGAAAGGTTCAACTCTGTGAGTTGAACACACACATCACAAAGCAGTTTCTGAGAATGCTTCTGTCCAGTTTTTATTGGAAGATATTCCCGCTTCTAACAAAGGCCTGAAAGAGCTCCAAATATCCACTTGCAGATGCTGCAAAAAGACTCTTTCCAAACTGCTCCATGAAAAGGAAGGTTCAACTCTGTGAGTTGAATGCACACATCATAAAGAAGTTTCAAAGAATGCTTCTGTCTAGGTTTTATGTGAAGATATTTCCTTTTCCACCATAGGCCTCAAAGCGCTCCAAATGAACACTTGCAGATTCTACAAAAAGAGTGTTTCAAAACTGCTCTTTCAAAAGAAGTGTTCAACTCTGTGAGTTGGATTCATACTTCACAAAGCAGTTTCACAGAACGCTTCTGTTTAGTTTTTATGGGAAGATATTCCCGTTTCCAACGAAGGCCTGAAAGGGCTCCAAATAACCACTTGCAGATTCTGCAGAAACACAGTTTCAAAACTGCTCTATCAAAAGGAAGGCTTATCTCTCCGAGCTGAATGCACACATCATAAAGAGGTTTCTGAGAATGCTTCTCCCTGGTTTATAAGTGAAGATATTTCCTTTTCCACTATAGGCCTCAAAGCGCTCCAAATGAACACTTGCAGATTCTACAAAAAGAGTGTTTCAAAACAGCTCTTTCAAAGGAAGTGTTCAACTCTGTGAGTTGGATTCATACTACACAAAGCAGTTTCACAGAACGCTTCTCTTTAGTTTTTATGGGAAGATATTCCCGTTTCCAACGAAGGCCTGAAAGGTCTCCAAATATCCACTTGCAGATTCTGCAAAAATAGAGTTTCAAAACTGCTCTGTTAAAAGGAAGGCTTATCTCTCTGAGTTGAATGCAGACATCATAAAGAGGTTTCTGAGAATGCTTCTGCCTGGTTTATATGTGAAGATATTTCCTTTTCCACCATAGGCCTCAAAGCGCTCCAAATGAACACTTGCAGATTCTACAAAAGGAGTGTTTCATAACTGCTCTAGCAAAGGAAAGGTTCAACTCTGTGAGTTGAACACACACATCACAAAGCAGTTTCTGAGAATGCTTCTGTCCAGTTTTTATTGGAAGATATTCCCGCTTCTAACAAAGGCCTGAAAGAGCTCCAAATATCCACTTGCAGATGCTGCAAAAAGACTCTTTCCAAACTGCTCCATGAAAAGGAAGGTTCAACTCTGTGAGTTGAATGCACACATCATAAAGAAGTTTCAAAGAATGCTTCTGTCTAGGTTTTATGTGAAGATATTTCCTTTTCCACCATAGGCCTCAAAGCGCTCCAAATGAACACTTGCAGATTCTACAAAAAGAGTGTTTCAAAACTGCTCTTTCAAAAGAAGTGTTCAACTCTGTGAGTTGGATTCATACTTCACAAAGCAGTTTCACAGAACGCTTCTGTTTAGTATTTATGGGAAGATATTCCCGTTTCCAACGAAGGCCTGAAAGGACTCCAAATATCCACTTGCAGATTCTGCAAAAACACAGTTTCAAAACTGCTCTATCAAAAGGAAGGCTTATCTCTCCGAGTTGAATGCACACATCATAAAGAGGTTTCTGAGAATGCTTCTGCCTGGTTTATAAGTGAAGATATTTCCTTTTCCACCATAGGCCTCAAAGCGCTCCAAATGAACACTTGCAGATTCTACAAAAAGAGTGTTTCAAAACAGCTCTTTCAAAGGAAGTGTTCAACTCTGTGAGTTGGATTCATACTACACAAAGCAGTTTCACAGAACGCTTCTGTTTAGTTTTTATGGGAAGATATTCCCGTTTCCAACGAAGGCCTGAAAGGGCTCCAAATATCCACTTGCAAATTCTGCAAAAATAGAGTTTCAAAACTGCTCTGTCAAAAGGAAGGCTTATCTCTCTGAGTTGAATGCAGACATCATAAAGAGGTTTCTGAGAATGCTTCTGCCTGGTTTATATGTGAAGATATTTCCTTTTCCACCATAGGCCTCAAAGCGCTCCAAATGAACACTTGCAGATTCTACAAAAAGAGTGTTTCATAACTGCTCTAGCAAAGGAAAGGTTCAACTCTGTGAGTTGAACACACACATCACAAAGCAGTTTCTGAGAATGCTTCTGTCCAGTTTTTATTGGAAGATATTCCCGCTTCTAACAAAGGCCTGAAAGAGCTCCAAATATCCACTTGCAGATGCTGCAAAAAGACTCTTTCCAAACTGCTCCATGAAAAGGAAGGTTCAACTCTGTGAGTTGAATGCACACATCATAAAGAAGTTTCAAAGAATGCTTCTGTCTAGGTTTTATGTGAAGATATTTCCTTTTCCACCATAGGCCTCAAAGCGCTCCAAATGAACACTTGCAGATTCTACAAAAAGAGTGTTTCAAAACTGCTCTTTCAAAAGAAGTGTTCAACTCTGTGAGTTGGATTCATACTTCACAAAGCAGTTTCACAGAACGCTTCTGTTTAGTTTTTATGGGAAGATATTCCCGTTTCCAACGAAGGCCTGAAAGGGCTCCAAATAACCACTTGCAGATTCTGCAGAAACACAGTTTCAAAACTGCTCTATCAAAAGGAAGGCTTATCTCTCTGAGCTGAATGCACACATCATAAAGAGGTTTCTGAGAATGCTTCTCCCTGGTTTATAAGTGAAGATATTTCCTTTTCCACTATAGGCCTCAAAGCGCTCCAAATGAACACTTGCAGATTCTACAAAAAGAGTGTTTCAAAACAGCTCTTTCAAAGGAAGTGTTCAACTCTGTGAGTTGGATTCATACTACACAAAGCAGTTTCACAGAACGCTTCTCTTTAGTTTTTATGGGAAGATATTCCCGTTTCCAACGAAGGCCTGAAAGGGCTCCAAATATCCACTTGCAGATTCTGCAAAAATAGAGTTTCAAAACTGCTCTGTTAAAAGGAAGGCTTATCTCTCTGAGTTGAATGCAGACATCATAAAGAGGTTTCTGAGAATGCTTCTGCCTGGTTTATATGTGAAGATATTTCCTTTTCCACCATAGGCCTCAAAGCGCTCCAAATGAACACTTGCAGATTCTACAAAAGGAGTGTTTCATAACTGCTCTAGCAAAGGAAAGGTTCAACTCTGTGAGTTGAACACACACATCACAAAGCAGTTTCTGAGAATGCTTCTGTCCAGTTTTTATTGGAAGATATTCCCGCTTCTAACAAAGGCCTGAAAGAGCTCCAAATATCCACTTGCAGATGCTGCAAAAAGACTCTTTCCAAACTGCTCCATGAAAAGGAAGGTTCAACTCTGTGAGTTGAATGCACACATCATAAAGAAGTTTCAAAGAATGCTTCTGTCTAGGTTTTATGTGAAGATATTTCCTTTTCCACCATAGGCCTCAAAGCGCTCCAAATGAACACTTGCAGATTCTACAAAAAGAGTGTTTCAAAACTGCTCTTTCAAAAGAAGTGTTCAACTCTGTGAGTTGGATTCATACTTCACAAAGCAGTTTCACAGAACGCTTCTGTTTAGTTTTTATGGGAAGATATTCCCGTTTCCAACGAAGGCCTGAAAGGGCTCCAAATAACCACTTGCAGATTCTGCAGAAACACAGTTTCAAAACTGCTCTATCAAAAGGAAGGCTTATCTCTCCGAGCTGAATGCACACATCATAAAGAGGTTTCTGAGAATGCTTCTGCCTGGTTTATAAGTGAAGATATTTCCTTTTCCACCATAGGCCTCAAAGCGCTCCAAATGAACACTTGCAGATTCTACAAAAAGAGTGTTTCAAAACAGCTCTTTCAAAGGAAGTGTTCAACTCTGTGAGTTGGATTCATACTACACAAAGCAGTTTCACAGAACGCTTCTGTTTAGTTTTTATGGGAAGATATTCCCGTTTCCAACGAAGGCCTGAAAGGGCTCCAAATATCCACTTGCAAATTCTGCAAAAATAGAGTTTCAAAACTGCTCTGTCAAAAGGAAGGCTTATCTCTCTGAGTTGAATGCAGACATCATAAAGAGGTTTCTGAGAATGCTTCTGCCTGGTTTATATGTGAAGATATTTCCTTTTCCACCATAGGCCTCAAAGCGCTCCAAATGAACACTTGCAGATTCTACAAAAAGAGTGTTTCATATCTGCTCTAGCAAAGGAAAGGTTCAACTCTGTGAGTTGAACACACACATCACAAAGCAGTTTCTGAGAATGCTTCTGTCCAGTTTTTATTGGAAGATATTCCCGCTTCTAACAAAGGCCTGAAAGAGCTCCAAATATCCACTTGTAGATGCTGCAAAAAGACTCTTTCCAAACTGCTCCATGAAAAGGAAGGTTCAACTCTGTGAGTTGAATGCACACATCATAAAGAAGTTTCAAAGAATGCTTCTGTCTAGGTTTTATGTGAAGATATTTCCTTTTCCACCATAGGCCTCAAAGCGCTCCAAATGAACACTTGCAGATTCTACAAAAAGAGTGTTTCATAACTGCTCTAGCAAAGGAAAGGTTCAACTCTGTGAGTTGAACACACACATCACAAAGCAGTTTCTGAGAATGCTTCTGTCCAGTTTTTATTGGAAGATATTCCCGCTTCTAACAAAGGCCTGAAAGAGCTCCAAATATCCACTTGTAGATGCTGCAAAAAGACTCTTTCCAAACTGCTCCATGAAAAGGAAGGTTCAACTCTGTGAGTTGAATGCACACATCATAAAGAAGTTTCAAAGAATGCTTCTGTCTAGGTTTTATGTGAAGATATTTCCTTTTCCACCATAGGCCTCAAAGCGCTCCAAATGAACACTTGCAGATTCTACAAAAAGAGTGTTTCAAAACTGCTCTTTCAAAAGAAGTGTTCAACTCTGTGAGTTGGATTCATACTTCACAAAGCAGTTTCACAGAACGCTTCTGTTTAGTTTTTATGGGAAGATATTCCCGTTTCCAACGAAGGCCTGAAAGGGCTCCAAATATCCACTTGCAAATTCTGCAAAAATAGAGTTTCAAAACTGCTCTTTCAAAAGGAAGGCTTATCTCTCTGAGTTGAATGCAGACATCATAAAGAGGTTTCTGAGAATGCTTCTGCCTGGTTTATATGTGAAGATATTTCCTTTTCCACCATAGGCCTCAAGGCGCTCCAAATGAACACTTGCAGATTCTACAAAAGGAGTGTTTCATAACTGCTCTAGCAAAGGAAAGGTTCAACTCTGTGAGTTGAACACACACATCACAAAGCAGTTTCTGAGAATGCTTCTGTCCAGTTTTTATTGGAAGATATTCCCGCTTCTAACAAAGGCCTGAAAGAGCTCCAAATATCCACTTGCAGATGCTGCAAAAAGACTCTTTCCAAACTGCTCCATGAAAAGGAAGGTTCAACTCTGTGAGATGAATGCACACATCATAAAGAAGTTTCAAAGAATGCTTCTGTCTAGGTTTTATGTGAAGATATTTCCTTTTCCACCATAGGCCTCAAAGCGCTCCAAATGAACACTTGCAGATTCTACAAAAAGAGTGTTTCAAAACTGCTCTTTCAAAAGAAGTGTTCAACTCTGTGAGTTGGATTCATACTTCACAAAGCAGTTTCACAGAACGCTTCTGTTTAGTATTTATGGGAAGATATTTCCGTTTCCAACGAAGGCCTGAAAGGACTCCAAATATCCACTTGCAGATTCTGCAAAAAACACAGTTTCAAAACTGCTCTATCAAAAGGAAGGCTTATCTCTCCGAGTTGAATGCACACATCATACAGAGGTTTCTGAGAATGCTTCTGCCTGGTTTATAAGAGAAGATATTTCCTTTTCCACCATAGGCCTCAAAGCGGTCCAAATGAACACTTGCAGATTCTACAAAAAGAGTGTTTCAAAACAGCTCTTTCAAAGGAAGTGTTCAACTCTGTGTGTTGGATTCATACTACACAAAGCAGTTTCACAGAACGCTTCTGTTTAGTTTTTATGGGAAGATATTCCCGTTTCCAACGAAGGCCTGAAAGGGCTCCAAATATCCACTTGCAAATTCTGCAAAAATAGAGTTTCAAAACTGCCCTGTCAAAAGGAAGGCTTATCTCTCTGAGTTGAATGCAGACATCATATAGAGGTTTCTGAGAATGCTTCTGCCTGGTTTATATGTGAAGATATTTCCTTTTCCACCATAGGCCTCAAAGCGCTCCAAATGAACACTTGCAGATTCTACAAAAAGAGTGTTTCATAACTGCTCTAGCAAAGGAAAGGTTCAACTCTGTGAGTTGAACACACACATCACAAAGCAGTTTCTGAGAATGCTTCTGTCCAGTTTTTATTGGAAGATATTCCCGCTTCTAACAAAGGCCTGAAAGAGCTCCAAATATCCACTTGCAGATGCTGCAAAAAGACTCTTTCCAAACTGCTCCATGAAAAGGAAGGTTCAACTCTGTGAGTTGAATGCACACATCATAAAGAAGTTTCAAAGAATGCTTCTGTCTAGGTTTTATGTGAAGATATTTCCTTTTCCACCATAGGCCTCAAAGCGCTCCAAATGAACACTTGCAGATTCTACAAAAAGAGTGTTTCAAAACTGCTCTTTCAAAAGAAGTGTTCAACTCTGTGAGTTGGATTCATACTTCACAAAGCAGTTTCACAGAACGCTTCTGTTTAGTTTTTATGGGAAGATATTCCCGTTTCCAACGAAGGCCTGAAAGGGCTCCAAATAACCACTTGCAGATTCTGCAGAAACACAGTTTCAAAACTGCTCTATCAAAAGGAAGGCTTATCTCTCTGAGCTGAATGCACACATCATAAAGAGGTTTCTGAGAATGCTTCTCCCTGGTTTATAAGTGAAGATATTTCCTTTTCCACTATAGGCCTCAAAGCGCTCCAAATGAACACTTGCAGATTCTACAAAAAGAGTGTTTCAAAACAGCTCTTTCAAAGGAAGTGTTCAACTCTGTGAGTTGGATTCATACTACACAAAGCAGTTTCACAGAACGCTTCTCTTTAGTTTTTATGGGAAGATATTCCCGTTTCCAACGAAGGCCTGAAAGGTCTCCAAATATCCACTTGCAGATTCTGCAAAAATAGAGTTTCAAAACTGCTCTGTTAAAAGGAAGGCTTATCTCTCTGAGTTGAATGCAGACATCATAAAGAGGTTTCTGAGAATGCTTCTGCCTGGTTTATATGTGAAGATATTTCCTTTTCCACCATAGGCCTCAAAGCGCTCCAAATGAACACTTGCAGATTCTACAAAAGGAGTGTTTCATAACTGCTCTAGCAAAGGAAAGGTTCAACTCTGTGAGTTGAACACACACATCACAAAGCAGTTTCTGAGAATGCTTCTGTCCAGTTTTTATTGGAAGATATTCCCGCTTCTAACAAAGGCCTGAAAGAGCTCCAAATATCCACTTGCAGATGCTGCAAAAAGACTCTTTCCAAACTGCTCCATGAAAAGGAAGGTTCAACTCTGTGAGTTGAATGCACACATCATAAAGAAGTTTCAAAGAATGCTTCTGTCTAGGTTTTATGTGAAGATATTTCCTTTTCCACCATAGGCCTCAAAGCGCTCCAAATGAACACTTGCAGATTCTACAAAAAGAGTGTTTCAAAACTGCTCTTTCAAAAGAAGTGTTCAACTCTGTGAGTTGGATTCATACTTCACAAAGCAGTTTCACAGAACGCTTCTGTTTAGTATTTATGGGAAGATATTCCCGTTTCCAACGAAGGCCTGAAAGGACTCCAAATATCCACTTGCAGATTCTGCAAAAACACAGTTTCAAAACTGCTCTATCAAAAGGAAGGCTTATCTCTCCGAGTTGAATGCACACATCATAAAGAGGTTTCTGAGAATGCTTCTGCCTGGTTTATAAGTGAAGATATTTCCTTTTCCACTATAGGCCTCAAAGCGCTCCAAATGAACACTTGCAGATTCTACAAAAAGAGTGTTTCAAAACAGCTCTTTCAAAGGAAGTGTTCAACTCTGTGAGTTGGATTCATACTACACAAAGCAGTTTCACAGAATGCTTCTCTTTAGTTTTTATGGGAAGATATTCCCGTTTCCAACGAAGGCCTGAAAGGGCTCCAAATATCCACTTGCAGATTCTGCAAAAACAGAGTTTCAAAACTGCTCTGTTAAAAGGAAGGCTTATCTCTCTGAGTTGAATGCAGACATCATAAAGAGGTTTCTGAGAATGCTTCTGCCTGGTTTATATGTGAAGATATTTCCTTTTCCACCATAGGCCTCAAAGCGCTCCAAATGAACACTTGCAGATTCTACAAAAAGAGTGTTTCATAACTGCTCTAGCAAAGGAAAGGTTCAACTCTGTGAGTTGAACACACACATCAGAAAGCAGTTTCTGAGAATGCTTCTGTCCAGTTTTTATTGGAAGATATTCCCGCTTCTAACAAAGGCCTGAAAGAGCTCCAAATATCCACTTGTAGATGCTGCAAAAAGACTCTTTCCAAACTGCTCCATGAAAAGGAAGGTT
This sequence comes from Pongo pygmaeus, assembly GCF_028885625.2. Taxonomy (NCBI): domain Eukaryota; kingdom Metazoa; phylum Chordata; class Mammalia; order Primates; family Hominidae; genus Pongo; species Pongo pygmaeus. The sequence goes on from NC_085930.1 coordinate 27,504,654, forward strand.
CAACTCTGTGAGTTGAATGCACACATCATAAAGAAGTTTCAAAGAATGCTTCTGTCTAGGTTTTATGTGAAGATATTTCCTTTTCCACCATAGGCCTCAAAGCGCTCCAAATGAACACTTGCAGATTCTACAAAAAGAGTGTTTCAAAACTGCTCTTTCAAAAGAAGTGTTCAACTCTGTGAGGTGGATTCATACTTCACAAAGCAGTTTCACAGAACGCTTCTGTTTAGTTTTTATGGGAAGATATTCCCGTTTCCAATGAAGGCCTGAAAGGGCTCCAAATAACCACCTGCAGATTCTGCAGAAACACAGTTTCAAAACTGCTCTATCAAAAGGAAGGCTTATCTCTCCGAGTTGAATGCACACATCATAAAGAGGTTTCTGAGAATGCTTCTCCCTGGTTTATAAGTGAAGATATTTCCTTTTCCACTGTAGGCCTCAAAGCGCTCCAAATGAACACTTGCAGATTCTACAAAAAGAGTGTTTCAAAACAGCTCTTTCAAAGGAAGTGTTCAACTCTGTGAGTTGGATTCATACTACACAAAGCAGTTTCACAGAACGCTTCTCTTTAGTTTTTATGGGAAGATATTCCCGTTTCCAACGAAGTCCTGAAAGGGCTCCAAATATCCACTTGCAGATTCTGCAAAAATAGAGTTTCAAAACTGCTCTGTTAAAAGGAAGGCTTATCTCTCTGAGTTGAATGCAGACATCATAAAGAGGTTTCTGAGAATGCTTCTGCCTGGTTTATATGTGAAGATATTTCCTTTTCCAGCATAGGCCTCAAAGCGCTCCAAATGAACACTTGCAGATTCTACAAAAGGAGTGTTTCATAACTGCTCTAGCAAAGGAAAGGTTCAACTCTGTGAGTTGAACACACACATCACAAAGCAGTTTCTGAGAATGCTTCTGTCCAGTTTTTATTGGAAGATATTCCCGCTTCTAACAAAGGCCTGAAAGAGCTCCAAATATCCACTTGCAGATGCTGCAAAAAGACTCTTTCCAAACTGCTCCATGAAAAGGAAGGTTCAACTCTGTGAGATGAATGCACACATCATAAAGAAGTTTCAAAGAATGCTTCTGTCTAGGTTTTATGTGAAGATATTTCCTTTTCCACCATAGGCCTCAAAGCGCTCCAAATGAACACTTGCAGATTCTACAAAAAGAGTGTTTCAAAACTGCTCTTTCAAAAGAAGTGTTGAACTCTGTGAGTTGGATTCATACTTCACAAAGCAGTTTCACAGAACGCTTCTGTTTAGTATTTATGGGAAGATATTCCCGTTTCCAACGAAGGCCTGAAAGGACTCCAAATATCCACTTGCAGATTCTGCAAAAACACAGTTTCAAAACTGCTCTATCAAAAGGAAGGCTTATCTCTCCGAGTTGAATGCACACATCATAAATAGGTTTCTGAGAATGCTTCTGCCTGGTTTATAAGTGAAGATATTTCCTTTTCCACCATAGGCCTCAAAGCGCTCCAAATGAACACTTGCAGATTCTACAAAAAGAGTGTTTCAAAACAGCTCTTTCAAAGGAAGTGTTCAACTCTGTGAGTTGGATTCATACTACACAAAGCAGTTTCACAGAACGCTTCTGTTTAGTTTTTATGGGAAGATATTCCCGTTTCCAACGAAGGCCTGAAAGGGCTCCAAATATCCACTTGCAAATTCTGCAAAAATAGAGTTTCAAAACTGCTCTGTCAAAAGGAAGGCTTATCTCTCTGAGTTGAATGCAGACATCATAAAGAGGTTTCTGAGAATGCTTCTGCCTGGTTTATATGTGAAGATATTTCCTTTTCCACCATAGGCCTCAAGGCGCTCCAAATGAACACTTGCAGATTCTACAAAAAGAGTGTTTCATAACTGCTCTAGCAAAGGAAAGGTTCAACTCTGTGAGTTGAACACACACATCACAAAGCAGTTTCTGAGAATGCTTCTGTCCAGTTTTTATTGGAAGATATTCCCGCTTCTAACAAAGGCCTGAAAGAGCTCCAAATATCCACTTGTAGATGCTGCAAAAAGACTCTTTCCAAACTGCTCCATGAAAAGGAAGGTTCAACTCTGTGAGTTGAATGCACACATCATAAAGAAGTTTCAAAGAATGCTTCTGTCTAGGTTTTATGTGAAGATATTTCCTTTTCCACCATAGGCCTCAAAGCGCTCCAAATGAACACTTGCAGATTCTACAAAAAGAGTGTTTCAAAACTGCTCTTTCAAAAGAAGTGTTCAACTCTGTGAGTTGGATTCATACTTCACAAAGCAGTTTCACAGAACGCTTCTGTTTAGTTTTTATGGGAAGATATTCCCGTTTCCAACGAAGGCCTGAAAGGGCTCCAAATAACCACTTGCAGATTCTGCAGAAACACAGTTTCAAAACTGCTCTATCAAAAGGAAGGCTTATCTCTCTGAGCTGAATGCACACATCATAAAGAGGTTTCTGAGAATGCTTCTGCCTGGTTTATAAGTGAAGATATTTCCTTTTCCACCATAGGCCTCAAAGCGCTCCAAATGAACACTTGCAGATTCTACAAAAAGAGTGTTTCAAAACAGCTCTTTCAAAGGAAGTGTTCAACTCTGTGAGTTGGATTCATACTACACAAAGCAGTTTCACAGAACGCTTCTGTTTAGTTTTTATGGGAAGATATTCCCGTTTCCAACGAAGGCCTGAAAGGGCTCCAAATATCCACTTGCAAATTCTGCAAAAATAGAGTTTCAAAACTGCTCTGTCAAAAGGAAGGCTTATCTCTCTGAGTTGAATGCAGACATCATAAAGAGGTTTCTGAGAATGCTTCTGCCTGGTTTATATGTGAAGATATTTCCTTTTCCACCATAGGCCTCAAAGCGCTCCAAATGAACACTTGCAGATTCTACAAAAAGAGTGTTTCATAACTGCTCTAGCAAAGGAAAGGTTCAACTCTGTGAGTTGAACACACACATCACAAAGCAGTTTCTGAGAATGCTTCTGTCCAGTTTTTATTGGAAGATATTCCCGCTTCTAACAAAGGCCTGAAAGAGCTCCAAATATCCACTTGCAGATGCTGCAAAAAGACTCTTTCCAAACTGCTCCATGAAAAGGAAGGTTCAACTCTGTGAGATGAATGCACACATCATAAAGAAGTTTCAAAGAATGCTTCTGTCTAGGTTTTATGTGAAGATATTTCCTTTTCCACCATAGGCCTCAAAGCGCTCCAAATGAACACTTGCAGATTCTACAAAAAGAGTGTTTCAAAACTGCTCTTTCAAAAGAAGTGTTCAACTCTGTGAGTTGGATTCATACTTCACAAAGCAGTTTCACAGAACGCTTCTGTTTAGTATTTATGGGAAGATATTCCCGTTTCCAACGAAGGCCTGAAAGGACTCCAAATATCCACTTGCAGATTCTGCAAAAACACAGTTTCAAAACTGCTCTATCAAAAGGAAGGCTTATCTCTCCGAGTTGAATGCACACATCATAAAGAGGTTTCTGAGAATGCTTCTGCCTGGTTTATAAGTGAAGATATTTCCTTTTCCACCATAGGCCTCAAAGCGCTCCAAATGAACACTTGCAGATTCTACAAAAAGAGTGTTTCAAAACAGCTCTTTCAAAGGAAGTGTTCAACTCTGTGAGTTGGATTCATACTACACAAAGCAGTTTCACAGAACGCTTCTGTTTAGTTTTTATGGGAAGATATTCCCGTTTCCAACGAAGGCCTGAAAGGGCTCCAAATATCCACTTGCAAATTCTGCAAAAATAGAGTTTCAAAACTGCTCTGTCAAAAGGAAGGCTTATCTCTCTGAGTTGAATGCAGACATCATAAAGAGGTTTCTGAGAATGCTTCTGCCTGGTTTATATGTGAAGATATTTCCTTTTCCACCATAGGCCTCAAGGCGCTCCAAATGAACACTTGCAGATTCTACAAAAAGAGTGTTTCATAACTGCTCTAGCAAAGGAAAGGTTCAACTCTGTGAGTTGAACACACACATCACAAAGCAGTTTCTGAGAATGCTTCTGTCCAGTTTTTATTGGAAGATATTCCCGCTTCTAACAAAGGCCTGAAAGAGCTCCAAATATCCACTTGCAGATGCTGCAAAAAGACTCTTTCCAAACTGCTCCATGAAAAGGAAGGTTCAACTCTGTGAGTTGAATGCACACATCATAAAGAAGTTTCAAAGAATGCTTCTGTCTAGGTTTTATGTGAAGATATTTCCTTTTCCACCATAGGCCTCAAAGCGCTCCAAATGAACACTTGCAGATTCTACAAAAAGAGTGTTTCAAAACTGCTCTTTCAAAAGAAGTGTGCAACTCTGTGAGTTGGATTCATACTTCACAAAGCAGTTTCACAGAACGCTTCTGTTTAGTTTTTATGGGAAGATATTACCGTTTCCAACGAAGGCCTGAAAGGGCTCCAAATAACCACTTGCAGATTCTGCAGAAACACAGTTTCAAAACTGCTCTATCAAAAGGAAGGCTTATCTCTCTGAGCTGAATGCACACATCATAAAGAGGTTTCTGAGAATGCTTCTCCCTGGTTTATAAGTGAAGATATTTCCTTTTCCACTATAGGCCTCAAAGCGCTCCAAATGAACACTTGCAGATTCTACAAAAAGAGTGTTTCAAAACAGCTCTTTCAAAGGAAGTGTTCAACTCTGTGAGTTGGATTCATACTACACAAAGCAGTTTCACAGAACGCTTCTCTTTAGTTTTTATGGGAAGATATTCCCGTTTCCAACGAAGGCCTGAAAGGTCTCCAAATATCCACTTGCAGATTCTGCAAAAATAGAGTTTCAAAACTGCTCTGTTAAAAGGAAGGCTTATCTCTCTGAGTTGAATGCAGACATCATAAAGAGGTTTCTGAGAATGCTTCTGCCTGGTTTATATGTGAAGATATTTCCTTTTCCACCATAGGCCTCAAAGCGCTCCAAATGAACACTTGCAGATTCTACAAAAGGAGTGTTTCATAACTGCTCTAGCAAAGGAAAGGTTCAACTCTGTGAGTTGAACACACACATCACAAAGCAGTTTCTGAGAATGCTTCTGTCCAGTTTTTATTGGAAGATATTCCCGCTTCTAACAAAGGCCTGAAAGAGCTCCAAATATCCACTTGCAGATGCTGCAAAAAGACTCTTTCCAAACTGCTCCATGAAAAGGAAGGTTCAACTCTGTGAGATGAATGCACACATCATAAAGAAGTTTCAAAGAATGCTTCTGTCTAGGTTTTATGTGAAGATATTTCCTTTTCCACCATAGGCCTCAAAGCGCTCCAAATGAACACTTGCAGATTCTACAAAAAGAGTGTTTCAAAACTGCTCTTTCAAAAGAAGTGTTCAACTCTGTGAGTTGGATTCATACTTCACAAAGCAGTTTCACAGAACGCTTCTGTTTAGTATTTATGGGAAGATATTCCCGTTTCCAACGAAGGCCTGAAAGGACTCCAAATATCCACTTGCAGATTCTGCAAAAACACAGTTTCAAAACTGCTCTATCAAAAGGAAGGCTTATCTCTCCGAGTTGAATGCACACATCATAAAGAGGTTTCTGAGAATGCTTCTGCCTGGTTTATAAGTGAAGATATTTCCTTTTCCACCATAGGCCTCAAAGCGCTCCAAATGAACACTTGCAGATTCTACAAAAAGAGTGTTTCAAAACAGCTCTTTCAAAGGAAGTGTTCAACTCTGTGAGTTGGATTCATACTACACAAAGCAGTTTCACAGAACGCTTCTGTTTAGTTTTTATGGGAAGATATTCCCGTTTCCAACGAAGGCCTGAAAGGGCTCCAAATATCCACTTGCAAATTCTGCAAAAATAGAGTTTCAAAACTGCTCTGTCAAAAGGAAGGCTTATCTCTCTGAGTTGAATGCAGACATCATAAAGAGGTTTCTGAGAATGCTTCTGCCTGGTTTATATGTGAAGATATTTCCTTTTCCACCATAGGCCTCAAGGCGCTCCAAATGAACACTTGCAGATTCTACAAAAAGAGTGTTTCATAACTGCTCTAGCAAAGGAAAGGTTCAACTCTGTGAGTTGAACACACACAGCACAAAGCAGTTTCTGAGAATGCTTCTGTCCAGTTTTTATTGGAAGATATTCCCGCTTCTAACAAAGGCCTGAAAGAGCTCCAAATATCCACTTGTAGATGCTGCAAAAAGACTCTTTCCAAACTGCTCCATGAAAAGGAAGGTTCAACTCTGTGAGTTGAATGCACACATCATAAAGAAGTTTCAAAGAATGCTTCTGTCTAGGTTTTATGTGAAGATATTTCCTTTTCCACCATAGGCCTCAAAGCGCTCCAAATGAACACTTGCAGATTCTACAAAAAGAGTGTTTCAAAACTGCTCTTTCAAAAGAAGTGTTCAACTCTGTGAGTTGGATTCATACTTCACAAAGCAGTTTCACAGAACGCTTCTGTTTAGTTTTTATGGGAAGATATTCCCGTTTCCAACGAAGGCCTGAAAGGGCTCCAAATAACCACTTGCAGATTCTGCAGAAACACAGTTTCAAAACTGCTCTATCAAAAGGAAGGCTTATCTCTCCGAGCTGAATGCACACATCATAAAGAGGTTTCTGAGAATGCTTCTCCCTGGTTTATAAGTGAAGATATTTCCTTTTCCACTATAGGCCTCAAAGCGCTCCAAATGAACACTTGCAGATTCTACAAAAAGAGTGTTTCAAAACAGCTCTTTCAAAGGAAGTGTTCAACTCTGTGAGTTGGATTCATACTACACAAAGCAGTTTCACAGAACGCTTCTGTTTAGTTTTTATGGGAAGATATTCCCGTTTCCAACGAAGGCCTGAAAGGGCTCCAAATATCCACTTGCAAATTCTGCAAAAATAGAGTTTCAAAACTGCTCTGTCAAAAGGAAGGCTTATCTCTCTGAGTTGAATGCAGACATCATAAAGAGGTTTCTGAGAATGCTTCTGCCTGGTTTATATGTGAAGATATTTCCTTTTCCACCATAGGCCTCAAAGCGCTCCAAATGAACACTTGCAGATTCTACAAAAAGAGTGTTTCATAACTGCTCTAGCAAAGGAAAGGTTCAACTCTGTGAGTTGAACACACACATCACAAAGCAGTTTCTGAGAATGCTTCTGTCCAGTTTTTATTGGAAGATATTCCCGCTTCTAACAAAGGCCTGAAAGAGCTCCAAATATCCACTTGCAGATGCTGCAAAAAGACTCTTTCCAAACTGCTCCATGAAAAGGAAGGTTCAACTCTGTGAGTTGAATGCACACATCATAAAGAAGTTTCAAAGAATGCTTCTGTCTAGGTTTTATGTGAAGATATTTCCTTTTCCACCATAGGCCTCAAAGCGCTCCAAATGAACACTTGCAGATTCTACAAAAAGAGTGTTTCAAAACTGCTCTTTCAAAAGAAGTGTTCAACTCTGTGAGTTGGATTCATACTTCACAAAGCAGTTTCACAGAACGCTTCTGTTTAGTTTTTATGGGAAGATATTCCCGTTTCCAACGAAGGCCTGAAAGGGCTCCAAATAACCACTTGCAGATTCTGCAGAAACACAGTTTCAAAACTGCTCTATCAAAAGGAAGGCTTATCTCTCTGAGCTGAATGCACACATCATAAAGAGGTTTCTGAGAATGCTTCTCCCTGGTTTATAAGTGAAGATATTTCCTTTTCCACTATAGGCCTCAAAGCGCTCCAAATGAACACTTGCAGATTCTACAAAAAGAGTGTTTCAAAACAGCTCTTTCAAAGGAAGTGTTCAACTCTGTGAGTTGGATTCATACTACACAAAGCAGTTTCACAGAACGCTTCTCTTTAGTTTTTATGGGAAGATATTCCCGTTTCCAACGAAGGCCTGAAAGGTCTCCAAATATCCACTTGCAGATTCTGCAAAAATAGAGTTTCAAAACTGCTCTGTTAAAAGGAAGGCTTATCTCTCTGAGTTGAATGCAGACATCATAAAGAGGTTTCTGAGAATGCTTCTGCCTGGTTTATATGTGAAGATATTTCCTTTTCCACCATAGGCCTCAAAGCGCTCCAAATGAACACTTGCAGATTCTACAAAAGGAGTGTTTCATAACTGCTCTAGCAAAGGAAAGGTTCAACTCTGTGAGTTGAACACACACATCACAAAGCAGTTTCTGAGAATGCTTCTGTCCAGTTTTTATTGGAAGATATTCCCGCTTCTAACAAAGGCCTGAAAGAGCTCCAAATATCCACTTGCAGATGCTGCAAAAAGACTCTTTCCAAACTGCTCCATGAAAAGGAAGGTTCAACTCTGTGAGTTGAATGCACACATCATAAAGAAGTTTCAAAGAATGCTTCTGTCTAGGTTTTATGTGAAGATATTTCCTTTTCCACCATAGGCCTCAAAGCGCTCCAAATGAACACTTGCAGATTCTACAAAAAGAGTGTTTCAAAACTGCTCTTTCAAAAGAAGTGTTCAACTCTGTGAGGTGGATTCATACTTCACAAAGCAGTTTCACAGAACGCTTCTGTTTAGTATTTCTGGGAAGATATTCCCGTTTCCAACGAAGGCCTGAAAGGACTCCAAATATCCACTTGCAGATTCTGCAAAAACACAGTTTCAAAACTGCTCTATCAAAAGGAAGGCTTATCTCTCCGAGTTGAATGCACACATCATAAAGAGGTTTCTGAGAATGCTTCTGCCTGGTTTATAAGTGAAGATATTTCCTTTTCCACCATAGGCCTCAAAGCGCTCCAATTGAACACTTGCAGATTCTACAAAAAGAGTGTTTCAAAACAGCTCTTTCAAAGGAAGTGTTCAACTCTGTGAGTTGGATTCATACTACACAAAGCAGTTTCACAGAACGCTTCTGTTTAGTTTTTAAGGGAAGATATTCCCGTTTCCAACGAAGGCCTGAAAGGGCTCCAAATATCCACTTGCAAATTCTGCAAAAATAGAGTTTCAAAACTGCTCTGTCAAAAGGAAGGCTTATCTCTCTGAGTTGAATGCAGACATCATAAAGAGGTTTCTGAGAATGCTTCTGCCTGGTTTATATGTGAAGATATTTCCTTTTCTACCATAGGCCTCAAAGCGCTCCAAATGAACACTTGCAGATTCTACAAAAAGAGTGTTTCATAACTGCTCTAGCAAAGGAAAGGTTCAACTCTGTGAGTTGAACACACACATCACAAAGCAGTTTCTGAGAATGCTTCTGTCCAGTTTTTATTGGAAGATATTCCCGCTTCTAACAAAGGCCTGAAAGAGCTCCAAATATCCACTTGTAGATGCTGCAAAAAGACTCTTTCCAAACTGCTCCATGAAAAGGAAGGTTCAACTCTGTGAGTTGAATGCACACATCATAAAGAAGTTTCAAAGAATGCTTCTGTCTAGGTTTTATATGAAGATATTTCCTTTTCCACCATAGGCCTCAAAGCGCTCCAAATGAACACTTGCAGATTCTACAAAAAGAGTGTTTCAAAACTGCTCTTTCAAAAGAAGTGTTCAACTCTGTGAGGTGGATTCATACTTCACAAAGCAGTTTCACAGAACGCTTCTGTTTAGTTTTTATGGGAAGATATTCCCGTTTCCTATGAAGGCCTGAAAGGGCTCCAAATAACCACTTGCAGATTCTGCAGAAACACAGTTTCAAAACTGCTCTATCAAAAGGAAGGCTTATCTCTCCGAGTTGAATGCACACATCATAAAGAGGTTTCTGAGAATGCTTCTCCCTGGTTTATAAGTGAAGATATTTCCTTTTCCACTATAGGCCTCAAAGCGCTCCAAATGAACACTTGCAGATTCTACAAAAAGAGTGTTTCAAAACAGCTCTTTCAAAGGAAGTGTTCAACTCTGTGAGTTGGATTCATACTACACAAAGCAGTTTCACAGAACGCTTCTCTTTAGTTTTTATGGGAAGATATTCCCGTTTCCAACGAAGTCCTGAAAGGGCTCCAAATATCCACTTGCAGATTCTGCAAAAATAGAGTTTCAAAACTGCTCTGTTAAAAGGAAGGCTTATCTCTCTGAGTTGAATGCAGACATCATAAAGAGGTTTCTGAGAATGCTTCTGCCTGGTTTATATGTGAAGATATTTCCTTTTCCACCATAGGCCTCAAAGCGCTCCAAATGAACACTTGCAGATTCTACAAAAGGAGTGTTTCATAACTGCTCTAGCAAAGGAAAGGTTCAACTCTGTGAGTTGAACACACACATCACAAAGCAGTTTCTGAGAATGCTTCTGTCCAGTTTTTATTGGAAGATATTCCCGCTTCTAACAAAGGCCTGAAAGAGCTCCAAATATCCACTTGCAGATGCTGCAAAAAGACTCTTTCCAAACTGCTCCATGAAAAGGAAGGTTCAACTCTGTGAGATGAATGCACACATCATAAAGAAGTTTCAAAGAATGCTTCTGTCTAGGTTTTATGTGAAGATATTTCCTTTTCCACCATAGGCCTCAAAGCGCTCCAAATGAACACTTGCAGATTCTACAAAAAGAGTGTTTCAAAACTGCTCTTTCAAAAGAAGTGTTCAACTCTGTGAGTTGGATTCATACTTCACAAAGCAGTTTCACAGAACGCTTCTGTTTAGTATTTCTGGGAAGATATTCCCGTTTCCAACGAAGGCCTGAAAGGACTCCAAATATCCACTTGCAGATTCTGCAAAAACACAGTTTCAAAACTGCTCTATTAAAAGGAAGGCTTATCTCTCCGAGTTGAATGCACACATCATAAAGAGGTTTCTGAGAATGCTTCTGCCTGGTTTATAAGTGAAGATATTTCCTTTTCCACCATAGGCCTCAAAGCGCTCCAAATGAACACTTGCAGATTCTACAAAAAGAGTGTTTCAAAACAGCTCTTTCAAAGGAAGTGTTCAACTCTGTGAGTTGGATTCATACTACACAAAGCAGTTTCACAGAACGCTTCTGTTTAGTTTTTATGGGAAGATATTCCCGTTTCCAACGAAGGCCTGAAAGGGCTCCAAATATCCACTTGCAAATTCTGCAAAAATAGAGTTTCAAAACTGCTCTGTCAAAAGGAAGGCTTATCTCTCTGAGTTGAATGCAGACATCATAAAGAGGTTTCTGAGAATGCTTCTGCCTGGTTTATATGTGAAGATATTTCCTTTTCCACCATAGGCCTCAAGGCGCTCCAAATGAACACTTGCAGATTCTACAAAAAGAGTGTTTCATAACTGCTCTAGCAAAGGAAAGGTTCAACTCTGTGAGTTGAACACACACATCACAAAGCAGTTTCTGAGAATGCTTCTGTCCAGTTTTTATTGGAAGATATTCCCGCTTCTAACAAAGGCCTGAAAGAGCTCCAAATATCCACTTGTAGATGCTGCAAAAAGACTCTTTCCAAACTGCTCCATGAAAAGGAAGGTTCAACTCTGTGAGTTGAATGCACACATCATAAAGAAGTTTCAAAGAATGCTTCTGTCTAGGTTTTATGTGAAGATATTTCCTTTTCCACCATAGGCCTCAAAGCGCTCCAAATGAACACTTGCAGATTCTACAAAAAGAGTGTTTCAAAACTGCTCTTTCAAAAGAAGTGTTCAACTCTGTGAGTTGGATTCATACTTCACAAAGCAGTTTCACAGAACGCTTCTGTTTAGTTTTTATGGGAAGATATTCCCGTTTCCAACGAAGGCCTGAAAGGGCTCCAAATAACCACTTGCAGATTCTGCAGAAACACAGTTTCAAAACTGCTCTATCAAAAGGAAGGCTTATCTCTCTGAGCTGAATGCACACATCATAAAGAGGTTTCTGAGAATGCTTCTCCCTGGTTTATAAGTGAAGATATTTCCTTTTCCACTATAGGCCTCAAAGCGCTCCAAATGAACACTTGCAGATTCTACAAAAAGAGTGTTTCAAAACAGCTCTTTCAAAGGAAGTGTTCAACTCTGTGAGTTGGATTCATACTACACAAAGCAGTTTCACAGAACGCTTCTCTTTAGTTTTTATGGGAAGATATTCCCGTTTCCAACGAAGGCCTGAAAGGTCTCCAAATATCCACTTGCAGATTCTGCAAAAATAGAGTTTCAAAACTGCTCTGTCAAAAGGAAGGCTTATCTCTCTCAGTTGAATGCAGACATCATAAAGAGGTTTCTGAGAATGCTTCTGCCTGGTTTATATGTGAAGATATTTCCTTTTCCACCATAGGCCTCAAGGCGCTCCAAATGAACACTTGCAGATTCTACAAAAAGAGTGTTTCATAACTGCTCTAGCAAAGGAAAGGTTCAACTCTGTGAGTTGAACACACACATCACAAAGCAGTTTCTGAGAATGCTTCTGTCCAGTTTTTATTGGAAGATATTCCCGCTTCTAACAAAGGCCTGAAAGAGCTCCAAATATCCACTTGTAGATGCTGCAAAAAGACTCTTTCCAAACTGCTCCATGAAAAGGAAGGTTCAACTCTGTGAGTTGAATGCACACATCATAAAGAAGTTTCAAAGAATGCTTCTGTCTAGGTTTTATGTGAAGATATTTCCTTTTCCACCATAGGCCTCAAAGCGCTCCAAATGAACACTTGCAGATTCTACAAAAAGAGTGTTTCAAAACTGCTCTTTCAAAAGAAGTGTTCAACTCTGTGAGTTGGATTCATACTTCACAAAGCAGTTTCACAGAACGCTTCTGTTTAGTTTTTATGGGAAGATATTCCCGTTTCCAACGAAGGCCTGAAAGGGCTCCAAATAACCACTTGCAGATTCTGCAGAAACACAGTTTCAAAACTGCTCTATCAAAAGGAAGGCTTATCTCTCCGAGCTGAATGCACACATCATAAAGAGGTTTCTGAGAATGCTTCTCCCTGGTTTATAAGTGAAGATATTTCCTTTTCCACTATAGGCCTCAAAGCGCTCCAAATGAACACTTGCAGATTCTACAAAAAGAGTGTTTCAAAACAGCTCTTTCAAAGGAAGTGTTCAACTCTGTGAGTTGGATTCATACTACACAAAGCAGTTTCACAGAACGCTTCTGTTTAGTTTTTATGGGAAGATATTCCCGTTTCCAACGAAGGCCTGAAAGGGCTCCAAATATCCACTTGCAAATTCTGCAAAAATAGAGTTTCAAAACTGCCCTGTCAAAAGGAAGGCTTATCTCTCTGAGTTGAATGCAGACATCATAAAGAGGTTTCTGAGAATGCTTCTGCCTGGTTTATATGTGAAGATATTTCCTTTTCCACCATAGGCCTCAAAGCGCTCCAAATGAACACTTGCAGATTCTACAAAAAGAGTGTTTCATAACTGCTCTAGCAAAGGAAAGGTTCAACTCTGTGAGTTGAACACACACATCACAAAGCAGTTTCTGAGAATGCTTCTGTCCAGTTTTTATTGGAAGATATTCCCGCTTCTAACAAAGGCCTGAAAGAGCTCCAAATATCCACTTGCAGATGCTGCAAAAAGACTCTTTCCAAACTGCTCCATGAAAAGGAAGGTTCAACTCTGTGAGTTGAATGCACACATCATAAAGAAGTTTCAAAGAATGCTTCTGTCTAGGTTTTATGTGAAGATATTTCCTTTTCCACCATAGGCCTCAAAGCGCTCCAAATGAACACTTGCAGATTCTACAAAAAGAGTGTTTCAAAACTGCTCTTTCAAAAGAAGTGTTCAACTCTGTGAGTTGGATTCATACTTCACAAAGCAGTTTCACAGAACGCTTCTGTTTAGTTTTTATGGGAAGATATTCCCGTTTCCAACGAAGGCCTGAAAGGGCTCCAAATAACCACTTGCAGATTCTGCAGAAACACAGTTTCAAAACTGCTCTATCAAAAGGAAGGCTTATCTCTCTGAGCTGAATGCACACATCATAAAGAGGTTTCTGAGAATGCTTCTCCCTGGTTTATAAGTGAAGATATTTCCTTTTCCACTATAGGCCTCAAAGCGCTCCAAATGAACACTTGCAGATTCTACAAAAAGAGTGTTTCAAAACAGCTCTTTCAAAGGAAGTGTTCAACTCTGTGAGTTGGATTCATACTACACAAAGCAGTTTCACAGAACGCTTCTCTTTAGTTTTTATGGGAAGATATTCCCGTTTCCAACGAAGGCCTGAAAGGTCTCCAAATATCCACTTGCAGATTCTGCAAAAATAGAGTTTCAAAACTGCTCTGTCAAAAGGAAGGCTTATCTCTCTCAGTTGAATGCAGACATCATAAAGAGGTTTCTGAGAATGCTTCTGCCTGGTTTATATGTGAAGATATTTCCTTTTCCACCATAGGCCTCAAAGCGCTCCAAATGAACACTTGCAGATTCTACAAAAGGAGTGTTTCATAACTGCTCTAGCAAAGGAAAGGTTCAACTCTGTGAGTTGAACACACACATCACAAAGCAGTTTCTGAGAATGCTTCTGTCCAGTTTTTATTGGAAGATATTCCCGCTTCTAACAAAGGCCTGAAAGAGCTCCAAATATCCACTTGCAGATGCTGCAAAAAGACTCTTTCCAAACTGCTCCATGAAAAGGAAGGTTCAACTCTGTGAGTTGAATGCACACATCATAAAGAAGTTTCAAAGAATGCTTCTGTCTAGGTTTTATGTGAAGATATTTCCTTTTCCACCATAGGCCTCAAAGCGCTCCAAATGAACACTTGCAGATTCTACAAAAAGAGTGTTTCAAAACTGCTCTTTCAAAAGAAGTGTTCAACTCTGTGAGTTGGATTCATACTTCACAAAGCAGTTTCACAGAACGCTTCTGTTTAGTTTTTATGGGAAGATATTCCCGTTTCCAACGAAGGCCTGAAAGGGCTCCAAATAACCACTTGCAGATTCTGCAGAAACACAGTTTCAAAACTGCTCTATCAAAAGGAAGGCTTATCTCTCTGAGCTGAATGCACACATCATAAAGAGGTTTCTGAGAATGCTTCTCCCTGGTTTATAAGTGAAGATATTTCCTTTTCCACTATAGGCCTCAAAGCGCTCCAAATGAACACTTGCAGATTCTACAAAAAGAGTGTTTCAAAACAGCTCTTTCAAAGGAAGTGTTCAACTCTGTGAGTTGGATTCATACTACACAAAGCAGTTTCACAGAACGCTTCTCTTTAGTTTTTATGGGAAGATATTCCCGTTTCCAACGAAGGCCTGAAAGGTCTCCAAATATCCACTTGCAGATTCTGCAAAAATAGAGTTTCAAAACTGCTCTGTCAAAAGGAAGGCTTATCTCTCTCAGTTGAATGCAGACATCATAAAGAGGTTTCTGAGAATGCTTCTGCCTGGTTTATATGTGAAGATATTTCCTTTTCCACCATAGGCCTCAAAGCGCTCCAAATGAACACTTGCAGATTCTACAAAAGGAGTGTTTCATAACTGCTCTAGCAAAGGAAAGGTTCAACTCTGTGAGTTGAACACACACATCACAAAGCAGTTTCTGAGAATGCTTCTGTCCAGTTTTTATTGGAAGATATTCCCGCTTCTAACAAAGGCCTGAAAGAGCTCCAAATATCCACTTGCAGATGCTGCAAAAAGACTCTTTCCAAACTGCTCCATGAAAAGGAAGGTTCAACTCTGTGAGTTGAATGCACACATCATAAAGAAGTTTCAAAGAATGCTTCTGTCTAGGTTTTATGTGAAGATATTTCCTTTTCCACCATAGGCCTCAAAGCGCTCCAAATGAACACTTGCAGATTCTACAAAAAGAGTGTTTCAAAACTGCTCTTTCAAAAGAAGTGTTCAACTCTGTGAGTTGGATTCATACTTCACAAAGCAGTTTCACAGAACGCTTCTGTTTAGTATTTATGGGAAGATATTCCCGTTTCCAACGAAGGCCTGAAAGGACTCCAAATATCCACTTGCAGATTCTGCAAAAACACAGTTTCAAAACTGCTCTATCAAAAGGAAGGCTTATCTCTCCGAGTTGAATGCACACATCATAAAGAGGTTTCTGAGAATGCTTCTGCCTGGTTTATAAGTGAAGATATTTCCTTTTCCACCATAGGCCTCAAAGCGCTCCAAATGAACACTTGCAGATTCTACAAAAAGAGTGTTTCAAAACAGCTCTTTCAAAGGAAGTGTTCAACTCTGTGAGTTGGATTCATACTACACAAAGCAGTTTCACAGAACGCTTCTGTTTAGTTTTTATGGGAAGATATTCCCGTTTCCAACGAAGGCCTGAAAGGGCTCCAAATATCCACTTGCAAATTCTGCAAAAATAGAGTTTCAAAACTGCTCTGTTAAAAGGAAGGCTTATCTCTCTGAGTTGAATGCAGACATCATAAAGAGGTTTCTGAGAATGCTTCTGCCTGGTTTATATGTGAAGATATTTCCTTTTCCACCATAGGCCTCAAAGCGCTCCAAATGAACACTTGCAGATTCTACAAAAGGAGTGTTTCATAACTGCTCTAGCAAAGGAAAGGTTCAACTCTGTGAGTTGAACACACACATCACAAAGCAGTTTCTGAGAATGCTTCTGTCCAGTTTTTATTGGAAGATATTCCCGCTTCTAACAAAGGCCTGAAAGAGCTCCAAATATCCACTTGCAGATGCTGCAAAAAGACTCTTTCCAAACTGCTCCATGAAAAGGAAGGTTCAACTCTGTGAGTTGAATGCACACATCATAAAGAAGTTTCAAAGAATGCTTCTGTCTAGGTTTTATGTGAAGATATTTCCTTTTCCACCATAGGCCTCAAAGCGCTCCAAATGAACACTTGCAGATTCTACAAAAAGAGTGTTTCAAAACTGCTCTTTCAAAAGAAGTGTTCAACTCTGTGAGTTGGATTCATACTTCACAAAGCAGTTTCACAGAACGCTTCTGTTTAGTTTTTATGGGAAGATATTCCCGTTTCCAACGAAGGCCTGAAAGGGCTCCAAATAACCACTTGCAGATTCTGCAGAAACACAGTTTCAAAACTGCTCTATCAAAAGGAAGGCTTATCTCTCCGAGCTGAATGCACACATCATAAAGAGGTTTCTGAGAATGCTTCTGCCTGGTTTATAAGTGAAGATATTTCCTTTTCCACCATAGGCCTCAAAGCGCTCCAAATGAACACTTGCAGATTCTACAAAAAGAGTGTTTCAAAACAGCTCTTTCAAAGGAAGTGTTCAACTCTGTGAGTTGGATTCATACTACACAAAGCAGTTTCACAGAACGCTTCTGTTTAGTTTTTATGGGAAGATATTCCCGTTTCCAACGAAGGCCTGAAAGGGCTCCAAATATCCACTTGCAAATTCTGCAAAAATAGAGTTTCAAAACTGCTCTGTCAAAAGGAAGGCTTATCTCTCTGAGTTGAATGCAGACATCATAAAGAGGTTTCTGAGAATGCTTCTGCCTGGTTTATATGTGAAGATATTTCCTTTTCCACCATAGGCCTCAAAGCGCTCCAAATGAACACTTGCAGATTCTACAAAAAGAGTGTTTCATATCTGCTCTAGCAAAGGAAAGGTTCAACTCTGTGAGTTGAACACACACATCACAAAGCAGTTTCTGAGAATGCTTCTGTCCAGTTTTTATTGGAAGATATTCCCGCTTCTAACAAAGGCCTGAAAGAGCTCCAAATATCCACTTGTAGATGCTGCAAAAAGACTCTTTCCAAACTGCTCCATGAAAAGGAAGGTTCAACTCTGTGAGTTGAATGCACACATCATAAAGAAGTTTCAAAGAATGCTTCTGTCTAGGTTTTATGTGAAGATATTTCCTTTTCCACCATAGGCCTCAAAGCGCTCCAAATGAACACTTGCAGATTCTACAAAAAGAGTGTTTCATAACTGCTCTAGCAAAGGAAAGGTTCAACTCTGTGAGTTGAACACACACATCACAAAGCAGTTTCTGAGAATGCTTCTGTCCAGTTTTTATTGGAAGATATTCCCGCTTCTAACAAAGGCCTGAAAGAGCTCCAAATATCCACTTGTAGATGCTGCAAAAAGACTCTTTCCAAACTGCTCCATGAAAAGGAAGGTTCAACTCTGTGAGTTGAATGCACACATCATAAAGAAGTTTCAAAGAATGCTTCTGTCTAGGTTTTATGTGAAGATATTTCCTTTTCCACCATAGGCCTCAAAGCGCTCCAAATGAACACTTGCAGATTCTACAAAAAGAGTGTTTCAAAACTGCTCTTTCAAAAGAAGTGTTCAACTCTGTGAGTTGGATTCATACTTCACAAAGCAGTTTCACAGAACGCTTCTGTTTAGTTTTTATGGGAAGATATTCCCGTTTCCAACGAAGGCCTGAAAGGGCTCCAAATATCCACTTGCAAACTCTGCAAAAATAGAGTTTCAAAACTGCTCTTTCATAAGGAAGGCTTATCTCTCTGAGTTGAATGCAGACATCATAAAGAGGTTTCTGAGAATGCTTCTGCCTGGTTTATATGTGAAGATATTTCCTTTTCCACCATAGGCCTCAAGGCGCTCCAAATGAACACTTGCAGATTCTACAAAAGGAGTGTTTCATAACTGCTCTAGCAAAGGAAAGGTTCAACTCTGTGAGTTGAACACACACATCACAAAGCAGTTTCTGAGAATGCTTCTGTCCAGTTTTTATTGGAAGATATTCCCGCTTCTAACAAAGGCCTGAAAGAGCTCCAAATATCCACTTGCAGATGCTGCAAAAAGACTCTTTCCAAACTGCTCCATGAAAAGGAAGGTTCAACTCTGTGAGATGAATGCACACATCATAAAGAAGTTTCAAAGAATGCTTCTGTCTAGGTTTTATGTGAAGATATTTCCTTTTCCACCATAGGCCTCAAAGCGCTCCAAATGAACACTTGCAGATTCTACAAAAAGAGTGTTTCAAAACTGCTCTTTCAAAAGAAGTGTTCAACTCTGTGAGTTGGATTCATACTTCACAAAGCAGTTTCACAGAACGCTTCTGTTTAGTATTTATGGGAAGATATTTCCGTTTCCAACGAAGGCCTGAAAGGACTCCAAATATCCACTTGCAGATTCTGCAAAAAACACAGTTTCAAAACTGCTCTATCAAAAGGAAGGCTTATCTCTCCGAGTTGAATGCACACATCATACAGAGGTTTCTGAGAATGCTTCTGCCTGGTTTATAAGAGAAGATATTTCCTTTTCCACCATAGGCCTCAAAGCGGTCCAAATGAACACTTGCAGATTCTACAAAAAGAGTGTTTCAAAACAGCTCTTTCAAAGGAAGTGTTCAACTCTGTGAGTTGGATTCATACTACACAAAGCAGTTTCACAGAACGCTTCTGTTTAGTTTTTATGGGAAGATATTCCCGTTTCCAACGAAGGCCTGAAAGGGCTCCAAATATCCACTTGCAAATTCTGCAAAAATAGAGTTTCAAAACTGCCCTGTCAAAAGGAAGGCTTATCTCTCTGAGTTGAATGCAGACATCATAAAGAGGTTTCTGAGAATGCTTCTGCCTGGTTTATATGTGAAGATATTTCCTTTTCCACCATAGGCCTCAAAGCGCTCCAAATGAACACTTGCAGATTCTACAAAAAGAGTGTTTCATAACTGCTCTAGCAAAGGAAAGGTTCAACTCTGTGAGTTGAACACACACATCACAAAGCAGTTTCTGAGAATGCTTCTGTCCAGTTTTTATTGGAAGATATTCCCGCTTCTAACAAAGGCCTGAAAGAGCTCCAAATATCCACTTGCAGATGCTGCAAAAAGACTCTTTCCAAACTGCTCCATGAAAAGGAAGGTTCAACTCTGTGAGTTGAATGCACACATCATAAAGAAGTTTCAAAGAATGCTTCTGTCTAGGTTTTATGTGAAGATATTTCCTTTTCCACCATAGGCCTCAAAGCGCTCCAAATGAACACTTGCAGATTCTACAAAAAGAGTGTTTCAAAACTGCTCTTTCAAAAGAAGTGTTCAACTCTGTGAGTTGGATTCATACTTCACAAAGCAGTTTCACAGAACGCTTCTGTTTAGTTTTTATGGGAAGATATTCCCGTTTCCAACGAAGGCCTGAAAGGGCTCCAAATAACCACTTGCAGATTCTGCAGAAACACAGTTTCAAAACTGCTCTATCAAAAGGAAGGCTTATCTCTCTGAGCTGAATGCACACATCATAAAGAGGTTTCTGAGAATGCTTCTCCCTGGTTTATAAGTGAAGATATTTCCTTTTCCACTATAGGCCTCAAAGCGCTCCAAATGAACACTTGCAGATTCTACAAAAAGAGTGTTTCAAAACAGCTCTTTCAAAGGAAGTGTTCAACTCTGTGAGTTGGATTCATACTACACAAAGCAGTTTCACAGAACGCTTCTCTTTAGTTTTTATGGGAAGATATTCCCGTTTCCAACGAAGGCCTGAAAGGTCTCCAAATATCCACTTGCAGATTCTGCAAAAATAGAGTTTCAAAACTGCTCTGTTAAAAGGAAGGCTTATCTCTCTGAGTTGAATGCAGACATCATAAAGAGGTTTCTGAGAATGCTTCTGCCTGGTTTATATGTGAAGATATTTCCTTTTCCACCATAGGCCTCAAAGCGCTCCAAATGAACACTTGCAGATTCTACAAAAGGAGTGTTTCATAACTGCTCTAGCAAAGGAAAGGTTCAACTCTGTGAGTTGAACACACACATCACAAAGCAGTTTCTGAGAATGCTTCTGTCCAGTTTTTATTGGAAGATATTCCCGCTTCTAACAAAGGCCTGAAAGAGCTCCAAATATCCACTTGCAGATGCTGCAAAAAGACTCTTTCCAAACTGCTCCATGAAAAGGAAGGTTCAACTCTGTGAGTTGAATGCACACATCATAAAGAAGTTTCAAAGAATGCTTCTGTCTAGGTTTTATGTGAAGATATTTCCTTTTCCACCATAGGCCTCAAAGCGCTCCAAATGAACACTTGCAGATTCTACAAAAAGAGTGTTTCAAAACTGCTCTTTCAAAAGAAGTGTTCAACTCTGTGAGTTGGATTCATACTTCACAAAGCAGTTTCACAGAACGCTTCTGTTTAGTATTTATGGGAAGATATTCCCGTTTCCAACGAAGGCCTGAAAGGACTCCAAATATCCACTTGCAGATTCTGCAAAAACACAGTTTCAAAACTGCTCTATCAAAAGGAAGGCTTATCTCTCCGAGTTGAATGCACACATCATAAAGAGGTTTCTGAGAATGCTTCTGCCTGGTTTATAAGTGAAGATATTTCCTTTTCCACCATAGGCCTCAAAGCGCTCCAAATGAACACTTGCAGATTCTACAAAAAGAGTGTTTCAAAACAGCTCTTTCAAAGGAAGTGTTCAACTCTGTGAGTTGGATTCATACTACACAAAGCAGTTTCACAGAACGCTTCTGTTTAGTTTTTATGGGAAGATATTCCCGTTTCCAACGAAGGCCTGAAAGGGCTCCAAATATCCACTTGCAAATTCTGCAAAAATAGAGTTTCAAAACTGCTCTGTCAAAAGGAAGGCTTATCTCTCTGAGTTGAATGCAGACATCATAAAGAGGTTTCTGAGAATGCTTCTGCCTGGTTTATATGTGAAGATATTTCCTTTTCCACCATAGGCCTCAAAGCGCTCCAAATGAACACTTGCAGATTCTACAAAAAGAGTGTTTCATAACTGCTCTAGCAAAGGAAAGGTTCAACTCTGTGAGTTGAACACACACATCACAAAGCAGTTTCTGAGAATGCTTCTGTCCAGTTTTTATTGGAAGATATTCCTGCTTCTAACAAAGGCCTGAAAGAGCTCCAAATATCCACTTGTAGATGCTGCAAAAAGACTCTTTCCAAACTGCTCCATGAAAAGGAAGGTTCAACTCTGTGAGTTGAATGCACACATCATAAAGAAGTTTCAAAGAATGCTTCTGTCTAGGTTTTATGTGAAGATATTTCCTTTTCCACCATAGGCCTCAAAGCGCTCCAAATGAACACTTGCAGATTCTACAAAAAGAGTGTTTCAAAACTGCTCTTTCAAAAGAAGTGTTCAACTCTGTGAGTTGGATTCATACTTCACAAAGCAGTTTCACAGAACGCTTCTGTTTAGTTTTTATGGGAAGATATTCCCGTTTCCAACGAAGGCCTGAAAGGGCTCCAAATAACCACTTGCAGATTCTGCAGAAACACAGTTTCAAAACTGCTCTATCAAAAGGAAGGCTTATCTCTCCGAGCTGAATGCACACATCATAAAGAGGTTTCTGAGAATGCTTCTGCCTGGTTTATAAGTGAAGATATTTCCTTTTCCACCATAGGCCTCAAAGCGCTCCAAATGAACACTTGCAGATTCTACAAAAAGAGTGTTTCAAAACAGCTCTTTCAAAGGAAGTGTTCAACTCTGTGAGTTGGATTCATACTACACAAAGCAGTTTCACAGAACGCTTCTGTTTAGTTTTTATGGGAAGATATTCCCGTTTCCAACGAAGGCCTGAAAGGGCTCCAAATATCCACTTGCAAATTCTGCAAAAATAGAGTTTCAAAACTGCTCTGTCAAAAGGAAGGCTTATCTCTCTGAGTTGAATGCAGACATCATAAAGAGGTTTCTGAGAATGCTTCTGCCTGGTTTATATGTGAAGATATTTCCTTTTCCACCATAGGCCTCAAAGCGCTCCAAATGAACACTTGCAGATTCTACAAAAAGAGTGTTTCATATCTGCTCTAGCAAAGGAAAGGTTCAACTCTGTGAGTTGAACACACACATCACAAAGCAGTTTCTGAGAATGCTTCTGTCCAGTTTTTATTGGAAGATATTCCCGCTTCTAACAAAGGCCTGAAAGAGCTCCAAATATCCACTTGTAGATGCTGCAAAAAGACTCTTTCCAAACTGCTCCATGAAAAGGAAGGTTCAACTCTGTGAGTTGAATGCACACATCATAAAGAAGTTTCAAAGAATGCTTCTGTCTAGGTTTTATGTGAAGATATTTCCTTTTCCACCATAGGCCTCAAAGCGCTCCAAATGAACACTTGCAGATTCTACAAAAAGAGTGTTTCATAACTGCTCTAGCAAAGGAAAGGTTCAACTCTGTGAGTTGAACACACACATCACAAAGCAGTTTCTGAGAATGCTTCTGTCCAGTTTTTATTGGAAGATATTCCCGCTTCTAACAAAGGCCTGAAAGAGCTCCAAATATCCACTTGTAGATGCTGCAAAAAGACTCTTTCCAAACTGCTCCATGAAAAGGAAGGTTCAACTCTGTGAGTTGAATGCACACATCATAAAGAAGTTTCAAAGAATGCTTCTGTCTAGGTTTTATGTGAAGATATTTCCTTTTCCACCATAGGCCTCAAAGCGCTCCAAATGAACACTTGCAGATTCTACAAAAAGAGTGTTTCAAAACTGCTCTTTCAAAAGAAGTGTTCAACTCTGTGAGTTGGATTCATACTTCACAAAGCAGTTTCACAGAACGCTTCTGTTTAGTTTTTATGGGAAGATATTCCCGTTTCCAACGAAGGCCTGAAAGGGCTCCAAATATCCACTTGCAAATTCTGCAAAAATAGAGTTTCAAAACTGCTCTTTCAAAAGGAAGGCTTATCTCTCTGAGTTGAATGCAGACATCATAAAGAGGTTTCTGAGAATGCTTCTGCCTGGTTTATATGTGAAGATATTTCCTTTTCCACCATAGGCCTCAAGGCGCTCCAAATGAACACTTGCAGATTCTACAAAAGGAGTGTTTCATAACTGCTCTAGCAAAGGAAAGGTTCAACTCTGTGAGTTGAACACACACATCACAAAGCAGTTTCTGAGAATGCTTCTGTCCAGTTTTTATTGGAAGATATTCCCGCTTCTAACAAAGGCCTGAAAGAGCTCCAAATATCCACTTGCAGATGCTGCAAAAAGACTCTTTCCAAACTGCTCCATGAAAAGGAAGGTTCAACTCTGTGAGATGAATGCACACATCATAAAGAAGTTTCAAAGAATGCTTCTGTCTAGGTTTTATGTGAAGATATTTCCTTTTCCACCATAGGCCTCAAAGCGCTCCAAATGAACACTTGCAGATTCTACAAAAAGAGTGTTTCAAAACTGCTCTTTCAAAAGAAGTGTTCAACTCTGTGAGTTGGATTCATACTTCACAAAGCAGTTTCACAGAACGCTTCTGTTTAGTATTTATGGGAAGATATTTCCGTTTCCAACGAAGGCCTGAAAGGACTCCAAATATCCACTTGCAGATTCTGCAAAAAACACAGTTTCAAAACTGCTCTATCAAAAGGAAGGCTTATCTCTCCGAGTTGAATGCACACATCATACAGAGGTTTCTGAGAATGCTTCTGCCTGGTTTATAAGAGAAGATATTTCCTTTTCCACCATAGGCCTCAAAGCGGTCCAAATGAACACTTGCAGATTCTACAAAAAGAGTGTTTCAAAACAGCTCTTTCAAAGGAAGTGTTCAACTCTGTGAGTTGGATTCATACTACACAAAGCAGTTTCACAGAACGCTTCTGTTTAGTTTTTATGGGAAGATATTCCCGTTTCCAACGAAGGCCTGAAAGGGCTCCAAATATCCACTTGCAAATTCTGCAAAAATAGAGTTTCAAAACTGCTCTGTCAAAAGGAAGGCTTATCTCTCTGAGTTGAATGCAGACATCATAAAGAGGTTTCTGAGAATGCTTCTGCCTGGTTTATATGTGAAGATATTTCCTTTTCCACCATAGGCCTCAAGGCGCTCCAAATGAACACTTGCAGATTCTACAAAAAGAGTGTTTCATAACTGCTCTAGCAAAGGAAAGGTTCAACTCTGTGAGTTGAACACACACATCACAAAGCAGTTTCTGAGAATGCTTCTGTCCAGTTTTTATTGGAAGATATTCCCGCTTCTAACAAAGGCCTGAAAGAGCTCCAAATATCCACTTGTAGATGCTGCAAAAAGACTCTTTCCAAACTGCTCCATGAAAAGGAAGGTTCAACTCTGTGAGTTGAATGCACACATCATAAAGAAGTTTCAAAGAATGCTTCTGTCTAGGTTTTATGTGAAGATATTTCCTTTTCCACCATAGGCCTCAAAGCGCTCCAAATGAACACTTGCAGATTCTACAAAAAGAGTGTTTCAAAACTGCTCTTTCAAAAGAAGTGTTCAACTCTGTGAGTTGGATTCATACTTCACAAAGCAGTTTCACAGAACGCTTCTGTTTAGTTTTTATGGGAACATATTCCCGTTTCCAACGAAGGCCTGAAAGGGCTCCAAATAACCACTTGCAGATTCTGCAGAAACACAGTTTCAAAACTGCTCTATCAAAAGGAAGGCTTATCTCTCCGAGCTGAATGCACACATCATAAAGAGGTTTCTGAGAATGCTTCTCCCTGGTTTATAAGTGAAGATATTTCCTTTTCCACTATAGGCCTCAAAGCGCTCCAAATGAACACTTGCAGATTCTACAAAAAGAGTGTTTCAAAACAGCTCTTTCAAAGGAAGTGTTCAACTCTGTGAGTTGGATTCATACTACACAAAGCAGTTTCACAGAACGCTTCTCTTTAGTTTTTATGGGAAGATATTCCCGTTTCCAACGAAGGCCTGAAAGGTCTCCAAATATCCACTTGCAGATTCTGCAAAAATAGAGTTTCAAAACTGCTCTGTTAAAAGGAAGGCTTATCTCTCTGAGTTGAATGCAGACATCATAAAGAGGTTTCTGAGAATGCTTCTGCCTGGTTTATATGTGAAGATATTTCCTTTTCCACCATAGGCCTCAAAGCGCTCCAAATGAACACTTGCAGATTCTACAAAAGGAGAGTTTCATAACTGCTCTAGCAAAGGAAAGGTTCAACTCTGTGAGTTGAACACACACATCACAAAGCAGTTTCTGAGAATGCTTCTGTCCAGTTTTTATTGGAAGATATTCCCGCTTCTAACAAAGGCCTGAAAGAGCTCCAAATATCCACTTGCAGATGCTGCAAAAAGACTCTTTCCAAACTGCTCCATGAAAAGGAAGGTTCAACTCTGTGAGTTGAATGCACACATCATAAAGAAGTTTCAAAGAATGCTTCTGTCTAGGTTTTATGTGAAGATATTTCCTTTTCCACCATAGGCCTCAAAGCGCTCCAAATGAACACTTGCAGATTCTACAAAAAGAGTGTTTCAAAACTGCTCTTTCAAAAGAAGTGTTCAACTCTGTGAGTTGGATTTATACTTCACAAAGCAGTTTCACAGAACGCTTCTGTTTAGTATTTATGGGAAGATATTCCCGTTTCCAACGAAGGCCTGAAAGGACTCCAAATATCCACTTGCAGATTCTGCAAAAACACAGTTTCAAAACTGCTCTATCAAAAGGAAGGCTTATCTCTCCGAGTTGAATGCACACATCATAAAGAGGTTTCTGAGAATGCTTCTGCCTGGTTTATAAGTGAAGATATTTCCTTTTCCACCATAGGCCTCAAAGCGCTCCAAATGAACACTTGCAGATTCTACAAAAAGAGTGTTTCAAAACAGCTCTTTCAAAGGAAGTGTTCAACTCTGTGAGTTGGATTCATACTACACAAAGCAGTTTCACAGAACGCTTCTGTTTAGTTTTTATGGGAAGATATTCCCGTTTCCAACGAAGGCCTGAAAGGGCTCCAAATATCCACTTGCAAATTCTGCAAAAATAGAGTTTCAAAACTGCTCTGTCAAAAGGAAGGCTTATCTCTCTGAGTTGAATGCAGACATCATAAAGAGGTTTCTGAGAATGCTTCTGCCTGGTTTATATGTGAAGATATTTCCTTTTCCACCATAGGCCTCAAAGCGCTCCAAATGAACACTTGCAGATTCTACAAAAAGAGTGTTTCAAAACAGCTCTTTCAAAGGAAGTGTTCAACTCTGTGAGTTGGATTCATACTACACAAAGCAGTTTCACAGAACGCTTCTGTTTAGTTTTTATGGGAAGATATTCCCGTTTCCAACGAAGGCCTGAAAGGGCTCCAAATATCCACTTGCAAATTCTGCAAAAATAGAGTTTCAAAACTGCTCTGTCAAAAGGAAGGCTTATCTCTCTGAGTTGAATGCAGACATCATAAACAGGTTTCTGAGAATGCTTCTGCCTGGTTTATATGTGAAGATATTTCCTTTTCCACCATAGGCCTCAAGGCGCTCCAAATGAACACTTGCAGATTCTACAAAAAGAGTGTTTCATAACTGCTCTAGCAAAGGAAAGGTTCAACTCTGTGAGTTGAACAAACACATCACAAAGCAGTTTCTGAGAATGCTTCTGTCCAGTTTTTATTGGAACATATTCCCGCTTCTAACAAAGGCCTGAAAGAGCTCCAAATATCCACTTGTAGATGCTGCAAAAAGACTCTTTCCAAACTGCTCCATGAAAAGGAAGGTTCAACTCTGTGAGTTGAATGCACACATCATAAAGAAGTTTCAAAGAATGCTTCTGTCTAGGTTTTATGTGAAGATATTTCCTTTTCCACCATAGGCCTCAAAGCGCTCCAAATGAACACTTGCAGATTCTACAAAAAGAGTGTTTCAAAACTGCTCTTTCAAAAGAAGTGTGCAACTCTGTGAGTTGGATTCATACTTCACAAAGCAGTTTCACAGAACGCTTCTGTTTAGTTTTTATGGGAAGATATTCCCGTTTCCAACGAAGGCCTGAAAAGGCTCCAAATAACCACTTGCAGATTCTGCAGAAACACAGTTTCAAAACTGCTCTATCAAAAGGAAGGCTTATCTCCCTGAGCTGAATGCACACATCATAAAGAGGTTTCTGAGAATGCTTCTCCCTGGTTTATAAGTGAAGATATTTCCTTTTCCACTATAGGCCTCAAAGCGCTCCAAATGAACACTTGCAGATTCTACAAAAAGAGTGTTTCAAAACAGCTCTTTCAAAGGAAGTGTTCAACTCTGTGAGTTGGATTCATACTACACAAAGCAGTTTCACAGAACGCTTCTCTTTAGTTTTTATGGGAAGATATTCCCGTTTCCAACGAAGGCCTGAAAGGTCTCCAAATATCCACTTGCAGATTCTGTAAAAATAGAGTTTCAAAACTGCTCTGTTAAAAGGAAGGCTTATCTCTCTGAGTTGAATGCAGACATCATAAAGAGGTTTCTGAGAATGCTTCTGCCTGGTTTATATGTGAAGATATTTCCTTTTCCACCATAGGCCTCAAAGCGCTCCAAATGAACACTTGCAGATTCTACAAAAGGAGTGTTTCATAACTGCTCTAGCAAAGGAAAGGTTCAACTCTGTGAGTTGAACACACACATCACAAAGCAGTTTCTGAGAATGCTTCTGTCCAGTTTTTATTGGAAGATATTCCCGCTTCTAACAAAGGCCTGAAAGAGCTCCAAATATCCACTTGCAGATGCTGCAAAAAGACTCTTTCCAAACTGCTCCATGAAAAGGAAGGTTCAACTCTGTGAGTTGAATGCACACATCATAAAGAAGTTTCAAAGAATGCTTCTGTCTAGGTTTTATGTGAAGATATTTCCTTTTCCACCATAGGCCTCAAAGCGCTCCAAATGAACACTTGCAGATTCTACAAAAAGAGTGTTTCAAAACTGCTCTTTCAAAAGAAGTGTTCAACTCTGTGAGTTGGATTCATACTTCACAAAGCAGTTTCACAGAACGCTTCTCTTTAGTTTTTATGGGAAGATATTCCCGTTTCCAACGAAGGCCTGAAAGGTCTCCAAATATCCACTTGCAGATTCTGCAAAAATAGAGTTTCAAAACTGCTCTGTTAAAAGGAAGGCTTATCTCTCTGAGTTGAATGCAGACATCATAAAGAGGTTTCTGAGAATGCTTCTGCCTGGTTTATATGTGAAGATATTTCCTTTTCCACCATAGGCCTCAAAGCGCTCCAAATGAACACTTGCAGATTCTACAAAAGGAGAGTTTCATAACTGCTCTAGCAAAGGAAAGGTTCAACTCTGTGAGTTGAACACACACATCACAAAGCAGTTTCTGAGAATGCTTCTGTCCAGTTTTTATTGGAAGATATTCCCGCTTCTAACAAAGGCCTGAAAGAGCTCCAAATATCCACTTGCAGATGCTGCAAAAAGACTCTTTCCAAACTGCTCCATGAAAAGGAAGGTTCAACTCTGTGAGTTGAATGCACACATCATAAAGAAGTTTCAAAGAATGCTTCTGTCTAGGTTTTATGTGAAGATATTTCCTTTTCCACCATAGGCCTCAAAGCGCTCCAAATGAACACTTGCAGATTCTACAAAAAGAGTGTTTCAAAACTGCTCTTTCAAAAGAAGTGTTCAACTCTGTGAGTTGGATTTATACTTCACAAAGCAGTTTCACAGAACGCTTCTGTTTAGTATTTATGGGAAGATATTCCCGTTTCCAACGAAGGCCTGAAAGGACTCCAAATATCCACTTGCAGATTCTGCAAAAACACAGTTTCAAAACTGCTCTATCAAAAGGAAGGCTTATCTCTCCGAGTTGAATGCACACATCATAAAGAGGTTTCTGAGAATGCTTCTGCCTGGTTTATAAGTGAAGATATTTCCTTTTCCACCATAGGCCTCAAAGCGCTCCAAATGAACACTTGCAGATTCTACAAAAAGAGTGTTTCAAAACAGCTCTTTCAAAGGAAGTGTTCAACTCTGTGAGTTGGATTCATACTACACAAAGCAGTTTCACAGAACGCTTCTGTTTAGTTTTTATGGGAAGATATTCCCGTTTCCAACGAAGGCCTGAAAGGGCTCCAAATATCCACTTGCAAATTCTGCAAAAATAGAGTTTCAAAACTGCTCTGTCAAAAGGAAGGCTTATCTCTCTGAGTTGAATGCAGACATCATAAAGAGGTTTCTGAGAATGCTTCTGCCTGGTTTATATGTGAAGATATTTCCTTTTCCACCATAGGCCTCAAAGCGCTCCAAATGAACACTTGCAGATTCTACAAAAAGAGTGTTTCATAACTGCTCTAGCAAAGGAAAGGTTCAACTCTGTGAGTTGAACACACACATCACAAAGCAGTTTCTGAGAATGCTTCTGTCCAGTTTTTATTGGAACATATTCCCGCTTCTAACAAAGGCCTGAAAGAGCTCCAAATATCAACTTGTAGATGCTGCAAAAAGACTCTTTCCAAACTGCTCCATGAAAAGGAAGGTTCAACTCTGTGAGTTGAATGCACACATCATAAAGAAGTTTCAAAGAATGCTTCTGTCTAGGTTTTATGTGAAGATATTTCCTTTTCCACCATAGGCCTCAAAGCGCTCCAAATGAACACTTGCAGATTCTACAAAAAGAGTGTTTCAAAACTGCCCTTTCAAAAGAAGTGTTCAACTCTGTGAGTTGGATTCATACTTCACAAAGCAGTTTCACAGAACGCTTCTGTTTAGTTTTTATGGGAAGATATTCCCGTTTCCAATGAAGGCCTGAAAGGACTCCAAATATCCACTTGCAGATTCTGCAAAAACACAGTTTCAAAACTGCTCTATCAAAAGGAAGGCTTATCTCTCCGAGTTGAATGCACACATCATAAAGAGGTTTCTGAGAATGCTTCTGCCTGGTTTATAAGTGAAGATATTTCCTTTTCCACCATAGGCCTCAAAGCGCTCCAAATGAACACTTGCAGATTCTACAAAAAGAGTGTTTCAAAACAGCTCTTTCAAAGGAAGTGTTCAACTCTGTGAGTTGGATTCATACTACACAAAGCAGTTTCACAGAACGCTTCTGTTTAGTTTTTATGGGAAGATATTCCCGTTTCCAACGAAGGCCTGAAAGGGCTCCAAATATCCACTTGCAAATTCTGCAAAAATAGAGTTTCAAAACTGCTCTGTCAAAAGGAAGGCTTATCTCTCTGAGTTGAATGCAGACATCATAAACAGGTTTCTGAGAATGCTTCTGCCTGGTTTATATGTGAAGATATTTCCTTTTCCACCATAGGCCTCAAGGCGCTCCAAATGAACACTTGCAGATTCTACAAAAAGAGTGTTTCATAACTGCTCTAGCAAAGGAAAGGTTCAACTCTGTGAGTTGAACACACACATCACAAAGCAGTTTCTGAGAATGCTTCTGTCCAGTTTTTATTGGAAGATATTCCCGCTTCTAACAAAGGCCTGAAAGAGCTCCAAATATCCACTTGCAGATGCTGCAAAAAGACTCTTTCCAAACTGCTCCATGAAAAGGAAGGTTCAACTCTGTGAGTTGAATGCACACATCATAAAGAAGTTTCAAAGAATGCTTCTGTCTAGGTTTTATGTGAAGATATTTCCTTTTCCACCATAGGCCTCAAAGCGCTCCAAATGAACACTTGCAGATTCTACAAAAAGAGTGTTTCAAAACTGCTCTTTCAAAAGAAGTGTTCAACTCTGTGAGTTGGATTCATACTTCACAAAGCAGTTTCACAGAACGCTTCTGTTTAGTTTTTATGGGAAGATATTCCCGTTTCCAACGAAGGCCTGAAAGGGCTCCAAATAACCACTTGCAGATTCTGCAGAAACACAGTTTCAAAACTGCTCTATCAAAAGGAAGGCTTATCTCTCTGAGCTGAATGCACACATCATAAAGAGGTTTCTGAGAATGCTTCTCCCTGGTTTATAAGTGAAGATATTTCCTTTTCCACTATAGGCCTCAAAGCGCTCCAAATGAACACTTGCAGATTCTACAAAAAGAGTGTTTCAAAACAGCTCTTTCAAAGGAAGTGTTCAACTCTGTGAGTTGGATTCATACTACACAAAGCAGTTTCACAGAACGCTTCTCTTTAGTTTTTATGGGAAGATATTCCCGTTTCCAACGAAGGCCTGAAAGGTCTCCAAATATCCACTTGCAGATTCTGCAAAAATAGAGTTTCAAAACTGCTCTGTCAAAAGGAAGGCTTATCTCTCTCAGTTGAATGCAGACATCATAAAGAGGTTTCTGAGAATGCTTCTGCCTGGTTTATATGTGAAGATATTTCCTTTTCCACCATAGGCCTCAAAGCGCTCCAAATGAACACTTGCAGATTCTACAAAAGGAGTGTTTCATAACTGCTCTAGCAAAGGAAAGGTTCAACTCTGTGAGTTGAACACACACATCACAAAGCAGTTTCTGAGAATGCTTCTGTCCAGTTTTTATTGGAAGATATTCCCGCTTCTAACAAAGGCCTGAAAGAGCTCCAAATATCCACTTGCAGATGCTGCAAAAAGACTCTTTCCAAACTGCTCCATGAAAAGGAAGGTTCAACTCTGTGAGTTGAATGCACACATCATAAAGAAGTTTCAAAGAATGCTTCTGTCTAGGTTTTATGTGAAGATATTTCCTTTTCCACCATAGGCCTCAAAGCGCTCCAAATGAACACTTGCAGATTCTACAAAAAGAGTGTTTCAAAACTGCTCTTTCAAAAGAAGTGTTCAACTCTGTGAGTTGGATTCATACTTCACAAAGCAGTTTCACAGAACGCTTCTGTTTAGTATTTATGGGAAGATATTCCCGTTTCCAACGAAGGCCTGAAAGGACTCCAAATATCCACTTGCAGATTCTGCAAAAACACAGTTTCAAAACTGCTCTATCAAAAGGAAGGCTTATCTCTCCGAGTTGAATGCACACATCATAAAGAGGTTTCTGAGAATGCTTCTGCCTGGTTTATAAGTGAAGATATTTCCTTTTCCACCATAGGCCTCAAAGCGCTCCAAATGAACACTTGCAGATTCTACAAAAAGAGTGTTTCAAAACAGCTCTTTCAAAGGAAGTGTTCAACTCTGTGAGTTGGATTCATACTACACAAAGCAGTTTCACAGAACGCTTCTGTTTAGTTTTTATGGGAAGATATTCCCGTTTCCAACGAAGGCCTGAAAGGGCTCCAAATATCCACTTGCAAATTCTGCAAAAATAGAGTTTCAAAACTGCTCTGTTAAAAGGAAGGCTTATCTCTCTGAGTTGAATGCAGACATCATAAAGAGGTTTCTGAGAATGCTTCTGCCTGGTTTATATGTGAAGATATTTCCTTTTCCACCATAGGCCTCAAAGCGCTCCAAATGAACACTTGCAGATTCTACAAAAGGAGTGTTTCATAACTGCTCTAGCAAAGGAAAGGTTCAACTCTGTGAGTTGAACACACACATCACAAAGCAGTTTCTGAGAATGCTTCTGTCCAGTTTTTATTGGAAGATATTCCCGCTTCTAACAAAGGCCTGAAAGAGCTCCAAATATCCACTTGCAGATGCTGCAAAAAGACTCTTTCCAAACTGCTCCATGAAAAGGAAGGTTCAACTCTGTGAGTTGAATGCACACATCATAAAGAAGTTTCAAAGAATGCTTCTGTCTAGGTTTTATGTGAAGATATTTCCTTTTCCACCATAGGCCTCAAAGCGCTCCAAATGAACACTTGCAGATTCTACAAAAAGAGTGTTTCAAAACTGCTCTTTCAAAAGAAGTGTTCAACTCTGTGAGTTGGATTCATACTTCACAAAGCAGTTTCACAGAACGCTTCTGTTTAGTTTTTATGGGAAGATATTCCCGTTTCCAACGAAGGCCTGAAAGGGCTCCAAATAACCACTTGCAGATTCTGCAGAAACACAGTTTCAAAACTGCTCTATCAAAAGGAAGGCTTATCTCTCCGAGCTGAATGCACACATCATAAAGAGGTTTCTGAGAATGCTTCTGCCTGGTTTATAAGTGAAGATATTTCCTTTTCCACCATAGGCCTCAAAGCGCTCCAAATGAACACTTGCAGATTCTACAAAAAGAGTGTTTCAAAACAGCTCTTTCAAAGGAAGTGTTCAACTCTGTGAGTTGGATTCATACTACACAAAGCAGTTTCACAGAACGCTTCTGTTTAGTTTTTATGGGAAGATATTCCCGTTTCCAACGAAGGCCTGAAAGGGCTCCAAATATCCACTTGCAAATTCTGCAAAAATAGAGTTTCAAAACTGCTCTGTCAAAAGGAAGGCTTATCTCTCTGAGTTGAATGCAGACATCATAAAGAGGTTTCTGAGAATGCTTCTGCCTGGTTTATATGTGAAGATATTTCCTTTTCCACCATAGGCCTCAAAGCGCTCCAAATGAACACTTGCAGATTCTACAAAAAGAGTGTTTCATATCTGCTCTAGCAAAGGAAAGGTTCAACTCTGTGAGTTGAACACACACATCACAAAGCAGTTTCTGAGAATGCTTCTGTCCAGTTTTTATTGGAAGATATTCCCGCTTCTAACAAAGGCCTGAAAGAGCTCCAAATATCCACTTGTAGATGCTGCAAAAAGACTCTTTCCAAACTGCTCCATGAAAAGGAAGGTTCAACTCTGTGAGTTGAATGCACACATCATAAAGAAGTTTCAAAGAATGCTTCTGTCTAGGTTTTATGTGAAGATATTTCCTTTTCCACCATAGGCCTCAAAGCGCTCCAAATGAACACTTGCAGATTCTACAAAAAGAGTGTTTCATAACTGCTCTAGCAAAGGAAAGGTTCAACTCTGTGAGTTGAACACACACATCACAAAGCAGTTTCTGAGAATGCTTCTGTCCAGTTTTTATTGGAAGATATTCCCGCTTCTAACAAAGGCCTGAAAGAGCTCCAAATATCCACTTGTAGATGCTGCAAAAAGACTCTTTCCAAACTGCTCCATGAAAAGGAAGGTTCAACTCTGTGAGTTGAATGCACACATCATAAAGAAGTTTCAAAGAATGCTTCTGTCTAGGTTTTATGTGAAGATATTTCCTTTTCCACCATAGGCCTCAAAGCGCTCCAAATGAACACTTGCAGATTCTACAAAAAGAGTGTTTCAAAACTGCTCTTTCAAAAGAAGTGTTCAACTCTGTGAGTTGGATTCATACTTCACAAAGCAGTTTCACAGAACGCTTCTGTTTAGTTTTTATGGGAAGATATTCCCGTTTCCAACGAAGGCCTGAAAGGGCTCCAAATATCCACTTGCAAACTCTGCAAAAATAGAGTTTCAAAACTGCTCTTTCATAAGGAAGGCTTATCTCTCTGAGTTGAATGCAGACATCATAAAGAGGTTTCTGAGAATGCTTCTGCCTGGTTTATATGTGAAGATATTTCCTTTTCCACCATAGGCCTCAAGGCGCTCCAAATGAACACTTGCAGATTCTACAAAAGGAGTGTTTCATAACTGCTCTAGCAAAGGAAAGGTTCAACTCTGTGAGTTGAACACACACATCACAAAGCAGTTTCTGAGAATGCTTCTGTCCAGTTTTTATTGGAAGATATTCCCGCTTCTAACAAAGGCCTGAAAGAGCTCCAAATATCCACTTGCAGATGCTGCAAAAAGACTCTTTCCAAACTGCTCCATGAAAAGGAAGGTTCAACTCTGTGAGATGAATGCACACATCATAAAGAAGTTTCAAAGAATGCTTCTGTCTAGGTTTTATGTGAAGATATTTCCTTTTCCACCATAGGCCTCAAAGCGCTCCAAATGAACACTTGCAGATTCTACAAAAAGAGTGTTTCAAAACTGCTCTTTCAAAAGAAGTGTTCAACTCTGTGAGTTGGATTCATACTTCACAAAGCAGTTTCACAGAACGCTTCTGTTTAGTATTTATGGGAAGATATTTCCGTTTCCAACGAAGGCCTGAAAGGACTCCAAATATCCACTTGCAGATTCTGCAAAAAACACAGTTTCAAAACTGCTCTATCAAAAGGAAGGCTTATCTCTCCGAGTTGAATGCACACATCATACAGAGGTTTCTGAGAATGCTTCTGCCTGGTTTATAAGAGAAGATATTTCCTTTTCCACCATAGGCCTCAAAGCGGTCCAAATGAACACTTGCAGATTCTACAAAAAGAGTGTTTCAAAACAGCTCTTTCAAAGGAAGTGTTCAACTCTGTGAGTTGGACTCATACTACACAAAGCAGTTTCACAGAACGCTTCTGTTTAGTTTTTATGGGAAGATATTCCCGTTTCCAACGAAGGCCTGAAAGGGCTCCAAATATCCACTTGCAAATTCTGCAAAAATAGAGTTTCAAAACTGCCCTGTCAAAAGGAAGGCTTATCTCTCTGAGTTGAATGCAGACATCATAAAGAGGTTTCTGAGAATGCTTCTGCCTGGTTTATATGTGAAGATATTTCCTTTTCCACCATAGGCCTCAAAGCGCTCCAAATGAACACTTGCAGATTCTACAAAAAGAGTGTTTCATAACTGCTCTAGCAAAGGAAAGGTTCAACTCTGTGAGTTGAACACACACATCACAAAGCAGTTTCTGAGAATGCTTCTGTCCAGTTTTTATTGGAAGATATTCCCGCTTCTAACAAAGGCCTGAAAGAGCTCCAAATATCCACTTGCAGATGCTGCAAAAAGACTCTTTCCAAACTGCTCCATGAAAAGGAAGGTTCAACTCTGTGAGTTGAATGCACACATCATAAAGAAGTTTCAAAGAATGCTTCTGTCTAGGTTTTATGTGAAGATATTTCCTTTTCCACCATAGGCCTCAAAGCGCTCCAAATGAACACTTGCAGATTCTACAAAAAGAGTGTTTCAAAACTGCTCTTTCAAAAGAAGTGTTCAACTCTGTGAGTTGGATTCATACTTCACAAAGCAGTTTCACAGAACGCTTCTGTTTAGTTTTTATGGGAAGATATTCCCGTTTCCAACGAAGGCCTGAAAGGGCTCCAAATAACCACTTGCAGATTCTGCAGAAACACAGTTTCAAAACTGCTCTATCAAAAGGAAGGCTTATCTCTCTGAGCTGAATGCACACATCATAAAGAGGTTTCTGAGAATGCTTCTCCCTGGTTTATAAGTGAAGATATTTCCTTTTCCACTATAGGCCTCAAAGCGCTCCAAATGAACACTTGCAGATTCTACAAAAAGAGTGTTTCAAAACAGCTCTTTCAAAGGAAGTGTTCAACTCTGTGAGTTGGATTCATACTACACAAAGCAGTTTCACAGAACGCTTCTCTTTAGTTTTTATGGGAAGATATTCCCGTTTCCAACGAAGGCCTGAAAGGTCTCCAAATATCCACTTGCAGATTCTGCAAAAATAGAGTTTCAAAACTGCTCTGTTAAAAGGAAGGCTTATCTCTCTGAGTTGAATGCAGACATCATAAAGAGGTTTCTGAGAATGCTTCTGCCTGGTTTATATGTGAAGATATTTCCTTTTCCACCATAGGCCTCAAAGCGCTCCAAATGAACACTTGCAGATTCTACAAAAGGAGTGTTTCATAACTGCTCTAGCAAAGGAAAGGTTCAACTCTGTGAGTTGAACACACACATCACAAAGCAGTTTCTGAGAATGCTTCTGTCCAGTTTTTATTGGAAGATATTCCCGCTTCTAACAAAGGCCTGAAAGAGCTCCAAATATCCACTTGCAGATGCTGCAAAAAGACTCTTTCCAAACTGCTCCATGAAAAGGAAGGTTCAACTCTGTGAGTTGAATGCACACATCATAAAGAAGTTTCAAAGAATGCTTCTGTCTAGGTTTTATGTGAAGATATTTCCTTTTCCACCATAGGCCTCAAAGCGCTCCAAATGAACACTTGCAGATTCTACAAAAAGAGTGTTTCAAAACTGCTCTTTCAAAAGAAGTGTTCAACTCTGTGAGTTGGATTCATACTTCACAAAGCAGTTTCACAGAACGCTTCTGTTTAGTATTTATGGGAAGATATTCCCGTTTCCAACGAAGGCCTGAAAGGACTCCAAATATCCACTTGCAGATTCTGCAAAAACACAGTTTCAAAACTGCTCTATCAAAAGGAAGGCTTATCTCTCCGAGTTGAATGCACACATCATAAAGAGGTTTCTGAGAATGCTTCTGCCTGGTTTATAAGTGAAGATATTTCCTTTTCCACCATAGGCCTCAAAGCGCTCCAAATGAACACTTGCAGATTCTACAAAAAGAGTGTTTCAAAACAGCTCTTTCAAAGGAAGTGTTCAACTCTGTGAGTTGGATTCATACTACACAAAGCAGTTTCACAGAACGCTTCTGTTTAGTTTTTATGGGAAGATATTCCCGTTTCCAACGAAGGCCTGAAAGGGCTCCAAATATCCACTTGCAAATTCTGCAAAAATAGAGTTTCAAAACTGCTCTGTCAAAAGGAAGGCTTATCTCTCTGAGTTGAATGCAGACATCATAAAGAGGTTTCTGAGAATGCTTCTGCCTGGTTTATATGTGAAGATATTTCCTTTTCCACCATAGGCCTCAAAGCGCTCCAAATGAACACTTGCAGATTCTACAAAAAGAGTGTTTCATAACTGCTCTAGCAAAGGAAAGGTTCAACTCTGTGAGTTGAACACACACATCACAAAGCAGTTTCTGAGAATGCTTCTGTCCAGTTTTTATTGGAAGATATTCCTGCTTCTAACAAAGGCCTGAAAGAGCTCCAAATATCCACTTGTAGATGCTGCAAAAAGACTCTTTCCAAACTGCTCCATGAAAAGGAAGGTTCAACTCTGTGAGTTGAATGCACACATCATAAAGAAGTTTCAAAGAATGCTTCTGTCTAGGTTTTATGTGAAGATATTTCCTTTTCCACCATAGGCCTCAAAGCGCTCCAAATGAACACTTGCAGATTCTACAAAAAGAGTGTTTCATAACTGCTCTAGCAAAGGAAAGGTTCAACTCTGTGAGTTGAACACACACATCACAAAGCAGTTTCTGAGAATGCTTCTGTCCAGTTTTTATTGGAAGATATTCCCGCTTCTAACAAAGGCCTGAAAGAGCTCCAAATATCCACTTGTAGATGCTGCAAAAAGACTCTTTCCAAACTGCTCCATGAAAAGGAAGGTTCAACTCTGTGAGTTGAATGCACACATCATAAAGAAGTTTCAAAGAATGCTTCTGTCTAGGTTTTATGTGAAGATATTTCCTTTTCCACCATAGGCCTCAAAGCGCTCCAAATGAACACTTGCAGATTCTACAAAAAGAGTGTTTCAAAACTGCTCTTTCAAAAGAAGTGTTCAACTCTGTGAGTTGGATTCATACTTCACAAAGCAGTTTCACAGAACGCTTCTGTTTAGTTTTTATGGGAAGATATTCCCGTTTCCAACGAAGGCCTGAAAGGGCTCCAAATATCCACTTGCAAATTCTGCAAAAATAGAGTTTCAAAACTGCTCTTTCAAAAGGAAGGCTTATCTCTCTGAGTTGAATGCAGACATCATAAAGAGGTTTCTGAGAATGCTTCTGCCTGGTTTATATGTGAAGATATTTCCTTTTCCACCATAGGCCTCAAGGCGCTCCAAATGAACACTTGCAGATTCTACAAAAGGAGTGTTTCATAACTGCTCTAGCAAAGGAAAGGTTCAACTCTGTGAGTTGAACACACACATCACAAAGCAGTTTCTGAGAATGCTTCTGTCCAGTTTTTATTGGAAGATATTCCCGCTTCTAACAAAGGCCTGAAAGAGCTCCAAATATCCACTTGCAGATGCTGCAAAAAGACTCTTTCCAAACTGCTCCATGAAAAGGAAGGTTCAACTCTGTGAGATGAATGCACACATCATAAAGAAGTTTCAAAGAATGCTTCTGTCTAGGTTTTATGTGAAGATATTTCCTTTTCCACCATAGGCCTCAAAGCGCTCCAAATGAACACTTGCAGATTCTACAAAAAGAGTGTTTCAAAACTGCTCTTTCAAAAGAAGTGTTCAACTCTGTGAGTTGGATTCATACTTCACAAAGCAGTTTCACAGAACGCTTCTGTTTAGTATTTATGGGAAGATATTTCCGTTTCCAACGAAGGCCTGAAAGGACTCCAAATATCCACTTGCAGATTCTGCAAAAAACACAGTTTCAAAACTGCTCTATCAAAAGGAAGGCTTATCTCTCCGAGTTGAATGCACACATCATACAGAGGTTTCTGAGAATGCTTCTGCCTGGTTTATAAGAGAAGATATTTCCTTTTCCACCATAGGCCTCAAAGCGGTCCAAATGAACACTTGCAGATTCTACAAAAAGAGTGTTTCAAAACAGCTCTTTCAAAGGAAGTGT
This sequence comes from Pongo pygmaeus, assembly GCF_028885625.2. NCBI lineage: Eukaryota > Metazoa > Chordata > Mammalia > Primates > Hominidae > Pongo > Pongo pygmaeus. Next base: position 27,544,158 of record NC_085930.1, read on the forward strand.
TCAACTCTGTGAGTTGGATTCATACTACACAAAGCAGTTTCACAGAACGCTTCTGTTTAGTTTTTATGGGAAGATATTCCCGTTTCCAACGAAGGCCTGAAAGGGCTCCAAATATCCACTTGCAAATTCTGCAAAAATAGAGTTTCAAAACTGCTCTGTCAAAAGGAAGGCTTATCTCTCTGAGTTGAATGCAGACATCATAAAGAGGTTTCTGAGAATGCTTCTGCCTGGTTTATATGTGAAGATATTTCCTTTTCCACCATAGGCCTCAAGGCGCTCCAAATGAACACTTGCAGATTCTACAAAAAGAGTGTTTCATAACTGCTCTAGCAAAGGAAAGGTTCAACTCTGTGAGTTGAACACACACATCACAAAGCAGTTTCTGAGAATGCTTCTGTCCAGTTTTTATTGGAAGATATTCCCGCTTCTAACAAAGGCCTGAAAGAGCTCCAAATATCCACTTGTAGATGCTGCAAAAAGACTCTTTCCAAACTGCTCCATGAAAAGGAAGGTTCAACTCTGTGAGTTGAATGCACACATCATAAAGAAGTTTCAAAGAATGCTTCTGTCTAGGTTTTATGTGAAGATATTTCCTTTTCCACCATAGGCCTCAAAGCGCTCCAAATGAACACTTGCAGATTCTACAAAAAGAGTGTTTCAAAACTGCTCTTTCAAAAGAAGTGTTCAACTCTGTGAGTTGGATTCATACTTCACAAAGCAGTTTCACAGAACGCTTCTGTTTAGTTTTTATGGGAACATATTCCCGTTTCCAACGAAGGCCTGAAAGGGCTCCAAATAACCACTTGCAGATTCTGCAGAAACACAGTTTCAAAACTGCTCTATCAAAAGGAAGGCTTATCTCTCCGAGCTGAATGCACACATCATAAAGAGGTTTCTGAGAATGCTTCTCCCTGGTTTATAAGTGAAGATATTTCCTTTTCCACTATAGGCCTCAAAGCGCTCCAAATGAACACTTGCAGATTCTACAAAAAGAGTGTTTCAAAACAGCTCTTTCAAAGGAAGTGTTCAACTCTGTGAGTTGGATTCATACTACACAAAGCAGTTTCACAGAACGCTTCTCTTTAGTTTTTATGGGAAGATATTCCCGTTTCCAACGAAGGCCTGAAAGGTCTCCAAATATCCACTTGCAGATTCTGCAAAAATAGAGTTTCAAAACTGCTCTGTTAAAAGGAAGGCTTATCTCTCTGAGTTGAATGCAGACATCATAAAGAGGTTTCTGAGAATGCTTCTGCCTGGTTTATATGTGAAGATATTTCCTTTTCCACCATAGGCCTCAAAGCGCTCCAAATGAACACTTGCAGATTCTACAAAAGGAGAGTTTCATAACTGCTCTAGCAAAGGAAAGGTTCAACTCTGTGAGTTGAACACACACATCACAAAGCAGTTTCTGAGAATGCTTCTGTCCAGTTTTTATTGGAAGATATTCCCGCTTCTAACAAAGGCCTGAAAGAGCTCCAAATATCCACTTGCAGATGCTGCAAAAAGACTCTTTCCAAACTGCTCCATGAAAAGGAAGGTTCAACTCTGTGAGTTGAATGCACACATCATAAAGAAGTTTCAAAGAATGCTTCTGTCTAGGTTTTATGTGAAGATATTTCCTTTTCCACCATAGGCCTCAAAGCGCTCCAAATGAACACTTGCAGATTCTACAAAAAGAGTGTTTCAAAACTGCTCTTTCAAAAGAAGTGTTCAACTCTGTGAGTTGGATTTATACTTCACAAAGCAGTTTCACAGAACGCTTCTGTTTAGTATTTATGGGAAGATATTCCCGTTTCCAACGAAGGCCTGAAAGGACTCCAAATATCCACTTGCAGATTCTGCAAAAACACAGTTTCAAAACTGCTCTATCAAAAGGAAGGCTTATCTCTCCGAGTTGAATGCACACATCATAAAGAGGTTTCTGAGAATGCTTCTGCCTGGTTTATAAGTGAAGATATTTCCTTTTCCACCATAGGCCTCAAAGCGCTCCAAATGAACACTTGCAGATTCTACAAAAAGAGTGTTTCAAAACAGCTCTTTCAAAGGAAGTGTTCAACTCTGTGAGTTGGATTCATACTACACAAAGCAGTTTCACAGAACGCTTCTGTTTAGTTTTTATGGGAAGATATTCCCGTTTCCAACGAAGGCCTGAAAGGGCTCCAAATATCCACTTGCAAATTCTGCAAAAATAGAGTTTCAAAACTGCTCTGTCAAAAGGAAGGCTTATCTCTCTGAGTTGAATGCAGACATCATAAAGAGGTTTCTGAGAATGCTTCTGCCTGGTTTATATGTGAAGATATTTCCTTTTCCACCATAGGCCTCAAAGCGCTCCAAATGAACACTTGCAGATTCTACAAAAAGAGTGTTTCATAACTGCTCTAGCAAAGGAAAGGTTCAACTCTGTGAGTTGAACACACACATCACAAAGCAGTTTCTGAGAATGCTTCTGTCCAGTTTTTATTGGAACATATTCCCGCTTCTAACAAAGGCCTGAAAGAGCTCCAAATATCAACTTGTAGATGCTGCAAAAAGACTCTTTCCAAACTGCTCCATGAAAAGGAAGGTTCAACTCTGTGAGTTGAATGCACACATCATAAAGAAGTTTCAAAGAATGCTTCTGTCTAGGTTTTATGTGAAGATATTTCCTTTTCCACCATAGGCCTCAAAGCGCTCCAAATGAACACTTGCAGATTCTACAAAAAGAGTGTTTCAAAACTGCCCTTTCAAAAGAAGTGTTCAACTCTGTGAGTTGGATTCATACTTCACAAAGCAGTTTCACAGAACGCTTCTGTTTAGTTTTTATGGGAAGATATTCCCGTTTCCAATGAAGGCCTGAAAGGACTCCAAATATCCACTTGCAGATTCTGCAAAAACACAGTTTCAAAACTGCTCTATCAAAAGGAAGGCTTATCTCTCCGAGTTGAATGCACACATCATAAAGAGGTTTCTGAGAATGCTTCTGCCTGGTTTATAAGTGAAGATATTTCCTTTTCCACCATAGGCCTCAAAGCGCTCCAAATGAACACTTGCAGATTCTACAAAAAGAGTGTTTCAAAACAGCTCTTTCAAAGGAAGTGTTCAACTCTGTGAGTTGGATTCATACTACACAAAGCAGTTTCACAGAACGCTTCTGTTTAGTTTTTATGGGAAGATATTCCCGTTTCCAACGAAGGCCTGAAAGGGCTCCAAATATCCACTTGCAAATTCTGCAAAAATAGAGTTTCAAAACTGCTCTGTCAAAAGGAAGGCTTATCTCTCTGAGTTGAATGCAGACATCATAAACAGGTTTCTGAGAATGCTTCTGCCTGGTTTATATGTGAAGATATTTCCTTTTCCACCATAGGCCTCAAGGCGCTCCAAATGAACACTTGCAGATTCTACAAAAAGAGTGTTTCATAACTGCTCTAGCAAAGGAAAGGTTCAACTCTGTGAGTTGAACAAACACATCACAAAGCAGTTTCTGAGAATGCTTCTGTCCAGTTTTTATTGGAAGATATTCCCGCTTCTAACAAAGGCCTGAAAGAGCTCCAAATATCCACTTGTAGATGCTGCAAAAAGACTCTTTCCAAACTGCTCCATGAAAAGGAAGGTTCAACTCTGTGAGTTGAATGCACACATCATAAAGAAGTTTCAAAGAATGCTTCTGTCTAGGTTTTATGTGAAGATATTTCCTTTTCCACCATAGGCCTCAAAGCGCTCCAAATGAACACTTGCAGATTCTACAAAAAGAGTGTTTCAAAACTGCTCTTTCAAAAGAAGTGTGCAACTCTGTGAGTTGGATTCATACTTCACAAAGCAGTTTCACAGAACGCTTCTGTTTAGTTTTTATGGGAAGATATTCCCGTTTCCAACGAAGGCCTGAAAAGGCTCCAAATAACCACTTGCAGATTCTGCAGAAACACAGTTTCAAAACTGCTCTATCAAAAGGAAGGCTTATCTCCCTGAGCTGAATGCACACATCATAAAGAGGTTTCTGAGAATGCTTCTCCCTGGTTTATAAGTGAAGATATTTCCTTTTCCACTATAGGCCTCAAAGCGCTCCAAATGAACACTTGCAGATTCTACAAAAAGAGTGTTTCAAAACAGCTCTTTCAAAGGAAGTGTTCAACTCTGTGAGTTGGATTCATACTACACAAAGCAGTTTCACAGAACGCTTCTCTTTAGTTTTTATGGGAAGATATTCCCGTTTCCAACGAAGGCCTGAAAGGTCTCCAAATATCCACTTGCAGATTCTGTAAAAATAGAGTTTCAAAACTGCTCTGTTAAAAGGAAGGCTTATCTCTCTGAGTTGAATGCAGACATCATAAAGAGGTTTCTGAGAATGCTTCTGCCTGGTTTATATGTGAAGATATTTCCTTTTCCACCATAGGCCTCAAAGCGCTCCAAATGAACACTTGCAGATTCTACAAAAGGAGTGTTTCATAACTGCTCTAGCAAAGGAAAGGTTCAACTCTGTGAGTTGAACACACACATCACAAAGCAGTTTCTGAGAATGCTTCTGTCCAGTTTTTATTGGAAGATATTCCCGCTTCTAACAAAGGCCTGAAAGAGCTCCAAATATCCACTTGCAGATGCTGCAAAAAGACTCTTTCCAAACTGCTCCATGAAAAGGAAGGTTCAACTCTGTGAGTTGAATGCACACATCATAAAGAAGTTTCAAAGAATGCTTCTGTCTAGGTTTTATGTGAAGATATTTCCTTTTCCACCATAGGCCTCAAAGCGCTCCAAATGAACACTTGCAGATTCTACAAAAAGAGTGTTTCAAAACTGCTCTTTCAAAAGAAGTGTTCAACTCTGTGAGTTGGATTCATACTTCACAAAGCAGTTTCACAGAACGCTTCTCTTTAGTTTTTATGGGAAGATATTCCCGTTTCCAACGAAGGCCTGAAAGGTCTCCAAATATCCACTTGCAGATTCTGCAAAAATAGAGTTTCAAAACTGCTCTGTTAAAAGGAAGGCTTATCTCTCTGAGTTGAATGCAGACATCATAAAGAGGTTTCTGAGAATGCTTCTGCCTGGTTTATATGTGAAGATATTTCCTTTTCCACCATAGGCCTCAAAGCGCTCCAAATGAACACTTGCAGATTCTACAAAAGGAGAGTTTCATAACTGCTCTAGCAAAGGAAAGGTTCAACTCTGTGAGTTGAACACACACATCACAAAGCAGTTTCTGAGAATGCTTCTGTCCAGTTTTTATTGGAAGATATTCCCGCTTCTAACAAAGGCCTGAAAGAGCTCCAAATATCCACTTGCAGATGCTGCAAAAAGACTCTTTCCAAACTGCTCCATGAAAAGGAAGGTTCAACTCTGTGAGTTGAATGCACACATCATAAAGAAGTTTCAAAGAATGCTTCTGTCTAGGTTTTATGTGAAGATATTTCCTTTTCCACCATAGGCCTCAAAGCGCTCCAAATGAACACTTGCAGATTCTACAAAAAGAGTGTTTCAAAACTGCCCTTTCAAAAGAAGTGTTCAACTCTGTGAGTTGGATTTATACTTCACAAAGCAGTTTCACAGAACGCTTCTGTTTAGTATTTATGGGAAGATATTCCCGTTTCCAACGAAGGCCTGAAAGGACTCCAAATATCCACTTGCAGATTCTGCAAAAACACAGTTTCAAAACTGCTCTATCAAAAGGAAGGCTTATCTCTCCGAGTTGAATGCACACATCATAAAGAGGTTTCTGAGAATGCTTCTGCCTGGTTTATAAGTGAAGATATTTCCTTTTCCACCATAGGCCTCAAAGCGCTCCAAATGAACACTTGCAGATTCTACAAAAAGAGTGTTTCAAAACAGCTCTTTCAAAGGAAGTGTTCAACTCTGTGAGTTGGATTCATACTACACAAAGCAGTTTCACAGAACGCTTCTGTTTAGTTTTTATGGGAAGATATTCCCGTTTCCAACGAAGGCCTGAAAGGGCTCCAAATATCCACTTGCAAATTCTGCAAAAATAGAGTTTCAAAACTGCTCTGTCAAAAGGAAGGCTTATCTCTCTGAGTTGAATGCAGACATCATAAAGAGGTTTCTGAGAATGCTTCTGCCTGGTTTATATGTGAAGATATTTCCTTTTCCACCATAGGCCTCAAAGCGCTCCAAATGAACACTTGCAGATTCTACAAAAAGAGTGTTTCATAACTGCTCTAGCAAAGGAAAGGTTCAACTCTGTGAGTTGAACACACACATCACAAAGCAGTTTCTGAGAATGCTTCTGTCCAGTTTTTATTGGAACATATTCCCGCTTCTAACAAAGGCCTGAAAGAGCTCCAAATATCAACTTGTAGATGCTGCAAAAAGACTCTTTCCAAACTGCTCCATGAAAAGGAAGGTTCAACTCTGTGAGTTGAATGCACACATCATAAAGAAGTTTCAAAGAATGCTTCTGTCTAGGTTTTATGTGAAGATATTTCCTTTTCCACCATAGGCCTCAAAGCGCTCCAAATGAACACTTGCAGATTCTACAAAAAGAGTGTTTCAAAACTGCCCTTTCAAAAGAAGTGTTCAACTCTGTGAGTTGGATTCATACTTCACAAAGCAGTTTCACAGAACGCTTCTGTTTAGTTTTTATGGGAAGATATTCCCGTTTCCAATGAAGGCCTGAAAGGACTCCAAATATCCACTTGCAGATTCTGCAAAAACACAGTTTCAAAACTGCTCTATCAAAAGGAAGGCTTATCTCTCCGAGTTGAATGCACACATCATAAAGAGGTTTCTGAGAATGCTTCTGCCTGGTTTATAAGTGAAGATATTTCCTTTTCCACCATAGGCCTCAAAGCGCTCCAAATGAACACTTGCAGATTCTACAAAAAGAGTGTTTCAAAACAGCTCTTTCAAAGGAAGTGTTCAACTCTGTGAGTTGGATTCATACTACACAAAGCAGTTTCACAGAACGCTTCTGTTTAGTTTTTATGGGAAGATATTCCCGTTTCCAACGAAGGCCTGAAAGGGCTCCAAATATCCACTTGCAAATTCTGCAAAAATAGAGTTTCAAAACTGCTCTGTCAAAAGGAAGGCTTATCTCTCTGAGTTGAATGCAGACATCATAAACAGGTTTCTGAGAATGCTTCTGCCTGGTTTATATGTGAAGATATTTCCTTTTCCACCATAGGCCTCAAGGCGCTCCAAATGAACACTTGCAGATTCTACAAAAAGAGTGTTTCATAACTGCTCTAGCAAAGGAAAGGTTCAACTCTGTGAGTTGAACAAACACATCACAAAGCAGTTTCTGAGAATGCTTCTGTCCAGTTTTTATTGGAAGATATTCCCGCTTCTAACAAAGGCCTGAAAGAGCTCCAAATATCCACTTGTAGATGCTGCAAAAAGACTCTTTCCAAACTGCTCCATGAAAAGGAAGGTTCAACTCTGTGAGTTGAATGCACACATCATAAAGAAGTTTCAAAGAATGCTTCTGTCTAGGTTTTATGTGAAGATATTTCCTTTTCCACCATAGGCCTCAAAGCGCTCCAAATGAACACTTGCAGATTCTACAAAAAGAGTGTTTCAAAACTGCTCTTTCAAAAGAAGTGTGCAACTCTGTGAGTTGGATTCATACTTCACAAAGCAGTTTCACAGAACGCTTCTGTTTAGTTTTTATGGGAAGATATTCCCGTTTCCAACGAAGGCCTGAAAAGGCTCCAAATAACCACTTGCAGATTCTGCAGAAACACAGTTTCAAAACTGCTCTATCAAAAGGAAGGCTTATCTCCCTGAGCTGAATGCACACATCATAAAGAGGTTTCTGAGAATGCTTCTCCCTGGTTTATAAGTGAAGATATTTCCTTTTCCACTATAGGCCTCAAAGCGCTCCAAATGAACACTTGCAGATTCTACAAAAAGAGTGTTTCAAAACAGCTCTTTCAAAGGAAGTGTTCAACTCTGTGAGTTGGATTCATACTACACAAAGCAGTTTCACAGAACGCTTCTCTTTAGTTTTTATGGGAAGATATTCCCGTTTCCAACGAAGGCCTGAAAGGTCTCCAAATATCCACTTGCAGATTCTGTAAAAATAGAGTTTCAAAACTGCTCTGTTAAAAGGAAGGCTTATCTCTCTGAGTTGAATGCAGACATCATAAAGAGGTTTCTGAGAATGCTTCTGCCTGGTTTATATGTGAAGATATTTCCTTTTCCACCATAGGCCTCAAAGCGCTCCAAATGAACACTTGCAGATTCTACAAAAGGAGTGTTTCATAACTGCTCTAGCAAAGGAAAGGTTCAACTCTGTGAGTTGAACACACACATCACAAAGCAGTTTCTGAGAATGCTTCTGTCCAGTTTTTATTGGAAGATATTCCCGCTTCTAACAAAGGCCTGAAAGAGCTCCAAATATCCACTTGCAGATGCTGCAAAAAGACTCTTTCCAAACTGCTCCATGAAAAGGAAGGTTCAACTCTGTGAGTTGAATGCACACATCATAAAGAAGTTTCAAAGAATGCTTCTGTCTAGGTTTTATGTGAAGATATTTCCTTTTCCACCATAGGCCTCAAAGCGCTCCAAATGAACACTTGCAGATTCTACAAAAAGAGTGTTTCAAAACTGCTCTTTCAAAAGAAGTGTTCAACTCTGTGAGTTGGATTCATACTTCACAAAGCAGTTTCACAGAACGCTTCTGTTTAGTTTTTATGGGAAGATATTCCCGTTTCCAACGAAGGCCTGAAAGGGCTCCAAATAACCACTTGCAGATTCTGCAGAAACACAGTTTCAAAACTGCTCTATCAAAAGGAAGGCTTATCTCTCTGAGCTGAATGCACACATCATAAAGAGGTTTCTGAGAATGCTTCTCCCTGGTTTATAAGTGAAGATATTTCCTTTTCCACTATAGGCCTCAAAGCGCTCCAAATGAACACTTGCAGATTCTACAAAAAGAGTGTTTCAAAACAGCTCTTTCAAAGGAAGTTTTCAACTCTGTGAGTTGGATTCATACTACACAAAGCAGTTTCACAGAACGCTTCTCTTTAGTTTTTATGGGAAGATATTCCCGTTTCCAACGAAGGCCTGAAAGGTCTCCAAATATCCACTTGCAGATTCTGCAAAAATAGAGTTTCAAAACTGCTCTGTTAAAAGGAAGGCTTATCTCTCTGAGTTGAATGCAGACATCATAAAGAGGTTTCTGAGAATGCTTCTGCCTGGTTTATATGTGAAGATATTTCCTTTTCCACCATAGGCCTCAAAGCGCTCCAAATGAACACTTGCAGATTCTACAAAAAGAGTGTTTCATAACTGCTCTAGCAAAGGAAAGGTTCAACTCTGTGAGTTGAACACACACATCACAAAGCAGTTTCTGAGAATGCTTCTGTCCAGTTTTTATTGGAAGATATTCCCGCTTCTAACAAAGGCCTGAAAGAGCTCCAAATATCCACTTGCAGATGCTGCAAAAAGACTCTTTCCAAACTGCTCCATGAAAAGGAAGGTTCAACTCTGTGAGATGAATGCACACATCATAAAGAAGTTTCAAAGAATGCTTCTGTCTAGGTTTTATGTGAAGATATTTCCTTTTCCACCATAGGCCTCAAAGCGCTCCAAATGAACACTTGCAGATTCTACAAAAAGAGTGTTTCAAAACTGCTCTTTCAAAAGAAGTGTTCAACTCTGTGAGTTGGATTCATACTTCACAAAGCAGTTTCACAGAACGCTTCTGTTTAGTATTTATGGGAAGATATTCCCGTTTCCAACGAAGGCCTGAAAGGACTCCAAATATCCACTTGCAGATTCTGCAAAAACACAGTTTCAAAACTGCTCTATCAAAAGGAAGGCTTATCTCTCCGAGTTGAATGCACACATCATAAAGAGGTTTCTGAGAATGCTTCTGCCTGGTTTATAAGTGAAGATATTTCCTTTTCCACCATAGGCCTCAAAGCGCTCCAAATGAACACTTGCAGATTCTACAAAAAGAGTGTTTCAAAACAGCTCTTTCAAAGGAAGTGTTCAACTCTGTGAGTTGGATTCATACTACACAAAGCAGTTTCACAGAACGCTTCTGTTTAGTTTTTATGGGAAGATATTCCCGTTTCCAACGAAGGCCTGAAAGGGCTCCAAATATCCACTTGCAAATTCTGCAAAAATAGAGTTTCAAAACTGCTCTGTCAAAAGGAAGGCTTATCTCTCTGAGTTGAATGCAGACATCATAAAGAGGTTTCTGAGAATGCTTCTGCCTGGTTTATATGTGAAGATATTTCCTTTTCCACCATAGGCCTCAAGGCGCTCCAAATGAACACTTGCAGATTCTACAAAAAGAGTGTTTCATAACTGGTCTAGCAAAGGAAAGGTTCAACTCTGTGAGTTGAACACACACATCACAAAGCAGTTTCTGAGAATGCTTCTGTCCAGTTTTTATTGGAAGATATTCCCGCTTCTAACAAAGGCCTGAAAGAGCTCCAAATATCCACTTGTAGATGCTGCAAAAAGACTCTTTCCAAACTGCTCCATGAAAAGGAAGGTTCAACTCTGTGAGTTGAATGCACACATCATAAAGAAGTTTCAAAGAATGCTTCTGTCTAGGTTTTATGTGAAGATATTTCCTTTTCCACCATAGGCCTCAAAGCGCTCCAAATGAACACTTGCAGATTCTACAAAAAGAGTGTTTCAAAACTGCTCTTTCAAAAGAAGTTTTCAACTCTGTGAGTTGGATTCATACTTCACAAAGCAGTTTCACAGAACGCTTCTGTTTAGTTTTTATGGGAAGATATTCCCGTTTCCAACGAAGGCCTGAAAGGGCTCCAAATAACCACTTGCAGATTCTGCAGAAACACAGTTTCAAAACTGCTCTATCAAAAGGAAGGCTTATCTCTCCGAGCTGAATGCACACATCATAAAGAGGTTTCTGAGAATGCTTCTCCCTGGTTTATAAGTGAAGATATTTCCTTTTCCACTATAGGCCTCAAAGCGCTCCAAATGAACACTTGCAGATTCTACAAAAAGAGTGTTTCAAAACAGCTCTTTCAAAGGAAGTGTTCAACTCTGTGAGTTGGATTCATACTACACAAAGCAGTTTCACAGAACGCTTCTGTTTAGTTTTTATGGGAAGATATTCCCGTTTCCAACGAAGGCCTGAAAGGGCTCCAAATATCCACTTGCAAATTCTGCAAAAATAGAGTTTCAAAACTGCTCTGTCAAAAGGAAGGCTTATCTCTCTGAGTTGAATGCAGACATCATAAAGAGGTTTCTGAGAATGCTTCTGCCTGGTTTATATGTGAAGATATTTCCTTTTCCACCATAGGCCTCAAAGCGCTCCAAATGAACACTTGCAGATTCTACAAAAAGAGTGTTTCATAACTGCTCTAGCAAAGGAAAGGTTCAACTCTGTGAGTTGAACACACACATCACAAAGCAGTTTCTGAGAATGCTTCTGTCCAGTTTTTATTGGAAGATATTCCCGCTTCTAACAAAGGCCTGAAAGAGCTCCAAATATCAACTTGTAGATGCTGCAAAAAGACTCTTTCCAAACTGCTCCATGAAAAGGAAGGTTCAACTCTGTGAGTTGAATGCACACATCATAAAGAAGTTTCAAAGAATGCTTCTGTCTAGGTTTTATGTGAAGATATTTCCTTTTCCACCATAGGCCTCAAAGCGCTCCAAATGAACACTTGCAGATTCTACAAAAAGAGTGTTTCAAAACTGCCCTTTCAAAAGAAGTGTTCAACTCTGTGAGTTGGATTCATACTTCACAAAGCAGTTTCACAGAACGCTTCTGTTTAGTTTTTATGGGAAGATATTCCCGTTTCCAATGAAGGCCTGAAAGGACTCCAAATATCCACTTGCAGATTCTGCAAAAACACAGTTTCAAAACTGCTCTATCAAAAGGAAGGCTTATCTCTCCGAGTTGAATGCACACATCATAAAGAGGTTTCTGAGAATGCTTCTGCCTGGTTTATAAGTGAAGATATTTCCTTTTCCACCATAGGCCTCAAAGCGCTCCAAATGAACACTTGCAGATTCTACAAAAAGAGTGTTTCAAAACAGCTCTTTCAAAGGAAGTGTTCAACTCTGTGAGTTGGATTCATACTACACAAAGCAGTTTCACAGAACGCTTCTGTTTAGTTTTTATGGGAAGATATTCCCGTTTCCAACGAAGGCCTGAAAGGGCTCCAAATATCCACTTGCAAATTCTGCAAAAATAGAGTTTCAAAACTGCTCTGTCAAAAGGAAGGCTTATCTCTCTGAGTTGAATGCAGACATCATAAACAGGTTTCTGAGAATGCTTCTGCCTGGTTTATATGTGAAGATATTTCCTTTTCCACCATAGGCCTCAAGGCGCTCCAAATGAACACTTGCAGATTCTACAAAAAGAGTGTTTCATAACTGCTCTAGCAAAGGAAAGGTTCAACTCTGTGAGTTGAACAAACACATCACAAAGCAGTTTCTGAGAATGCTTCTGTCCAGTTTTTATTGGAAGATATTCCCGCTTCTAACAAAGGCCTGAAAGAGCTCCAAATATCCACTTGTAGATGCTGCAAAAAGACTCTTTCCAAACTGCTCCATGAAAAGGAAGGTTCAACTCTGTGAGTTGAATGCACACATCATAAAGAAGTTTCAAAGAATGCTTCTGTCTAGGTTTTATGTGAAGATATTTCCTTTTCCACCATAGGCCTCAAAGCGCTCCAAATGAACACTTGCAGATTCTACAAAAAGAGTGTTTCAAAACTGCTCTTTCAAAAGAAGTGTGCAACTCTGTGAGTTGGATTCATACTTCACAAAGCAGTTTCACAGAACGCTTCTGTTTAGTTTTTATGGGAAGATATTCCCGTTTCCAACGAAGGCCTGAAAGGGCTCCAAATAACCACTTGCAGATTCTGCAGAAACACAGTTTCAAAACTGCTCTATCAAAAGGAAGGCTTATCTCCCTGAGCTGAATGCACACATCATAAAGAGGTTTCTGAGAATGCTTCTCCCTGGTTTATAAGTGAAGATATTTCCTTTTCCACTATAGGCCTCAAAGCGCTCCAAATGAACACTTGCAGATTCTACAAAAAGAGTGTTTCAAAACAGCTCTTTCAAAGGAAGTGTTCAACTCTGTGAGTTGGATTCATACTACACAAAGCAGTTTCACAGAACGCTTCTCTTTAGTTTTTATGGGAAGATATTCCCGTTTCCAACGAAGGCCTGAAAGGTCTCCAAATATCCACTTGCAGATTCTGTAAAAATAGAGTTTCAAAACTGCTCTGTTAAAAGGAAGGCTTATCTCTCTGAGTTGAATGCAGACATCATAAAGAGGTTTCTGAGAATGCTTCTGCCTGGTTTATATGTGAAGATATTTCCTTTTCCACCATAGGCCTCAAAGCGCTCCAAATGAACACTTGCAGATTCTACAAAAGGAGTGTTTCATAACTGCTCTAGCAAAGGAAAGGTTCAACTCTGTGAGTTGAACACACACATCACAAAGCAGTTTCTGAGAATGCTTCTGTCCAGTTTTTATTGGAAGATATTCCCGCTTCTAACAAAGGCCTGAAAGAGCTCCAAATATCCACTTGCAGATGCTGCAAAAAGACTCTTTCCAAACTGCTCCATGAAAAGGAAGGTTCAACTCTGTGAGTTGAATGCACACATCATAAAGAAGTTTCAAAGAATGCTTCTGTCTAGGTTTTATGTGAAGATATTTCCTTTTCCACCATAGGCCTCAAAGCGCTCCAAATGAACACTTGCAGATTCTACAAAAAGAGTGTTTCAAAACTGCTCTTTCAAAAGAAGTGTTCAACTCTGTGAGTTGGATTCATACTTCACAAAGCAGTTTCACAGAACGCTTCTGTTTAGTTTTTATGGGAAGATATTCCCGTTTCCAACGAAGGCCTGAAAGGGCTCCAAATAACCACTTGCAGATTCTGCAGAAACACAGTTTCAAAACTGCTCTATCAAAAGGAAGGCTTATCTCTCTGAGCTGAATGCACACATCATAAAGAGGTTTCTGAGAATGCTTCTCCCTGGTTTATAAGTGAAGATATTTCCTTTTCCACTATAGGCCTCAAAGCGCTCCAAATGAACACTTGCAGATTCTACAAAAAGAGTGTTTCAAAACAGCTCTTTCAAAGGAAGTGTTCAACTCTGTGAGTTGGATTCATACTACACAAAGCAGTTTCACAGAACGCTTCTCTTTAGTTTTTATGGGAAGATATTCCCGTTTCCAACGAAGGCCTGAAAGGTCTCCAAATATCCACTTGCAGATTCTGCAAAAATAGAGTTTCAAAACTGCTCTGTTAAAAGGAAGGCTTATCTCTCTGAGTTGAATGCAGACATCATAAAGAGGTTTCTGAGAATGCTTCTGCCTGGTTTATATGTGAAGATATTTCCTTTTCCACCATAGGCCTCAAAGCGCTCCAAATGAACACTTGCAGATTCTACAAAAAGAGTGTTTCATAACTGCTCTAGCAAAGGAAAGGTTCAACTCTGTGAGTTGAACACACACATCACAAAGCAGTTTCTGAGAATGCTTCTGTCCAGTTTTTATTGGAAGATATTCCCGCTTCTAACAAAGGCCTGAAAGAGCTCCAAATATCCACTTGCAGATGCTGCAAAAAGACTCTTTCCAAACTGCTCCATGAAAAGGAAGGTTCAACTCTGTGAGATGAATGCACACATCATAAAGAAGTTTCAAAGAATGCTTCTGTCTAGGTTTTATGTGAAGATATTTCCTTTTCCACCATAGGCCTCAAAGCGCTCCAAATGAACACTTGCAGATTCTACAAAAAGAGTGTTTCAAAACTGCTCTTTCAAAAGAAGTGTTCAACTCTGTGAGTTGGATTCATACTTCACAAAGCAGTTTCACAGAACGCTTCTGTTTAGTATTTATGGGAAGATATTCCCGTTTCCAACGAAGGCCTGAAAGGACTCCAAATATCCACTTGCAGATTCTGCAAAAACACAGTTTCAAAACTGCTCTATCAAAAGGAAGGCTTATCTCTCCGAGTTGAATGCACACATCATAAAGAGGTTTCTGAGAATGCTTCTGCCTGGTTTATAAGTGAAGATATTTCCTTTTCCACCATAGGCCTCAAAGCGCTCCAAATGAACACTTGCAGATTCTACAAAAAGAGTGTTTCAAAACAGCTCTTTCAAAGGAAGTGTTCAACTCTGTGAGTTGGATTCATACTACACAAAGCAGTTTCACAGAACGCTTCTGTTTAGTTTTTATGGGAAGATATTCCCGTTTCCAACGAAGGCCTGAAAGGGCTCCAAATATCCACTTGCAAATTCTGCAAAAATAGAGTTTCAAAACTGCTCTGTCAAAAGGAAGGCTTATCTCTCTGAGTTGAATGCAGACATCATAAAGAGGTTTCTGAGAATGCTTCTGCCTGGTTTATATGTGAAGATATTTCCTTTTCCACCATAGGCCTCAAGGCGCTCCAAATGAACACTTGCAGATTCTACAAAAAGAGTGTTTCATAACTGGTCTAGCAAAGGAAAGGTTCAACTCTGTGAGTTGAACACACACATCACAAAGCAGTTTCTGAGAATGCTTCTGTCCAGTTTTTATTGGAAGATATTCCCGCTTCTAACAAAGGCCTGAAAGAGCTCCAAATATCCACTTGCAGATGCTGCAAAAAGACCCTTTCCAAACTGCTCCATGAAAAGGAAGGTTCAACTCTGTGAGTTGAATGCACACATCATAAAGAAGTTTCAAAGAATGCTTCTGTCTAGGTTTTATGTGAAGATATTTCCTTTTCCACCATAGGCCTCAAAGCGCTCCAAATGAACACTTGCAGATTCTACAAAAAGAGTGTTTCAAAACTGCTCTTTCAAAAGAAGTGTTCAACTCTGTGAGTTGGATTCATACTTCACAAAGCAGTTTCACAGAACGCTTCTGTTTAGTTTTTATGGGAAGATATTCCCGTTTCCAACGAAGGCCTGAAAGGGCTCCAAATAACCACTTGCAGATTCTGCAGAAACACAGTTTCAAAACTGCTCTATCAAAAGGAAGGCTTATCTCTCCGAGCTGAATGCACACATCATAAAGAGGTTTCTGAGAATGCTTCTCCCTGGTTTATAAGTGAAGATATTTCCTTTTCCACTATAGGCCTCAAAGCGCTCCAAATGAACACTTGCAGATTCTACAAAAAGAGTGTTTCAAAACAGCTCTTTCAAAGGAAGTGTTCAACTCTGTGAGTTGGATTCATACTACACAAAGCAGTTTCACAGAACGCTTCTGTTTAGTTTTTATGGGAAGATATTCCCGTTTCCAACGAAGGCCTGAAAGGGCTCCAAATATCCACTTGCAAATTCTGCAAAAATAGAGTTTCAAAACTGCTCTGTCAAAAGGAAGGCTTATCTCTCTGAGTTGAATGCAGACATCATAAAGAGGTTTCTGAGAATGCTTCTGCCTGGTTTATATGTGAAGATATTTCCTTTTCCACCATAGGCCTCAAAGCGCTCCAAATGAACACTTGCAGATTCTACAAAAAGAGTGTTTCATATCTGCTCTAGCAAAGGAAAGGTTCAACTCTGTGAGTTGAACACACACATCACAAAGCAGTTTCTGAGAATGCTTCTGTCCAGTTTTTATTGGAAGATATTCCCGCTTCTAACAAAGGCCTGAAAGAGCTCCAAATATCCACTTGTAGATGCTGCAAAAAGACTCTTTCCAAACTGCTCCATGAAAAGGAAGGTTCAACTCTGTGAGTTGAATGCACACATCATAAAGAAGTTTCAAAGAATGCTTCTGTCTAGGTTTTATGTGAAGATATTTCCTTTTCCACCATAGGCCTCAAAGCGCTCCAAATGAACACTTGCAGATTCTACAAAAAGAGTGTTTCAAAACTGCTCTTTCAAAAGAAGTGTTCAACTCTGTGAGTTGGATTCATACTTCACAAAGCAGTTTCACAGAACGCTTCTGTTTAGTTTTTATGGGAAGATATTCCCGTTTCCAACGAAGGCCTGAAAGGGCTCCAAATAACCACTTGCAGATTCTGCAGAAACACAGTTTCAAAACTGCTCTATCAAAAGGAAGGCTTATCTCTCCGAGCTGAATGCACACATCATAAAGAGGTTTCTGAGAATGCTTCTCCCTGGTTTATAAGTGAAGATATTTCCTTTTCCACTATAGGCCTCAAAGCGCTCCAAATGAACACTTGCAGATTCTACAAAAAGAGTGTTTCAAAACAGCTCTTTCAAAGGAAGTGTTCAACTCTGTGAGTTGGATTCATACTACACAAAGCAGTTTCACAGAACGCTTCTCTTTAGTTTTTATAGGAAGATATTCCCGTTTCCAACGAAGGCCTGAAAGGGCTCCAAATATCCACTTGCAGATTCTGCAAAAATAGAGTTTCAAAACTGCTCTCTTAAAAGGAAGGCTTATCTCTCTGAGTTGAATGCAGACATCATAAAGAGGTTTCTGAGAATGCTTCTGCCTGGTTTATATGTGAAGATATTTCCTTTTCCACCATAGGCCTCAAAGCGCTCCAAATGAACACTTGCAGATTCTACAAAAGGAGTGTTTCATAACTGCTCTAGCAAAGGAAAGGTTCAACTCTGTGAGTTGAACACACACATCACAAAGCAGTTTCTGAGATTGCTTCTGTCCAGTTTTTATTGGAACATATTCCCGCTTCTAACAAAGGCCTGAAAGAGCTCCAAATATCCACTTGCAGATGCTGCAAAAAGACTCTTTCCAAACTGCTCCATGAAAAGGAAGGTTCAACTCTGTGAGTTGAATGCACACATCATAAAGAAGTTTCAAAGAATGCTTCTGTCTAGGTTTTATGTGAAGATATTTCCTTTTCCACCATAGGCCTCAAAGCGCTCCAAATGAACACTTGCAGATTCTACAAAAAGAGTGTTTCAAAACTGCTCTTTCAAAAGAAGTGTTCAACTCTGTGAGTTGGATTCATACTTCACAAAGCAGTTTCACAGAACGCTTCTGTTTAGTATTTATGGGAAGATATTTCCGTTTCCAACGAAGGCCTGAAAGGACTCCAAATATCCACTTGCAGATTCTGCAAAAAACACAGTTTCAAAACTGCTCTATCAAAAGGAAGGCTTATCTCTCCGAGTTGAATGCACACATCATAAAGAGGTTTCTGAGAATGCTTCTGCCTGGTTTATAAGTGAAGATATTTCCTTTTCCACCATAGGCCTCAAAGCGCTCCAAATGAACACTTGCAGATTCTACAAAAAGAGTGTTTCAAAACAGCTCTTTCAAAGGAAGTGTTCAACTCTGTGAGTTGGATTCATACTACACAAAGCAGTTTCACAGAACGCTTCTGTTTAGTTTTTATGGGAAGATATTCCCGTTTCCAACGAAGGCCTGAAAGGGCTCCAAATATCCACTTGCAAATTCTGCAAAAATAGAGTTTCAAAACTGCTCTGTCAAAAGGAAGGCTTATCTCTCTGAGTTGAATGCAGACATCATAAAGAGGTTTCTGAGAATGCTTCTGCCTGGTTTATATGTGAAGATATTTCCTTTTCCACCATAGGCCTCAAAGCGCTCCAAATGAACACTTGCAGATTCTACAAAAAGAGTGTTTCATATCTGCTCTAGCAAAGGAAAGGTTCAACTCTGTGAGTTGAACACACACATCACAAAGCAGTTTCTGAGAATGCTTCTGTCCAGTTTTTATTGGAAGATATTCCCGCTTCTAACAAAGGCCTGAAAGAGCTCCAAATATCCACTTGTAGATGCTGCAAAAAGACTCTTTCCAAACTGCTCCATGAAAAGGAAGGTTCAACTCTGTGAGTTGAATGCACACATCATAAAGAAGTTTCAAAGAATGCTTCTGTCTAGGTTTTATGTGAAGATATTTCCTTTTCCACCATAGGCCTCAAAGCGCTCCAAATGAACACTTGCAGATTCTACAAAAAGAGTGTTTCATAACTGCTCTAGCAAAGGAAAGGTTCAACTCTGTGAGTTGAACACACACATCACAAAGCAGTTTCTGAGAATGCTTCTGTCCAGTTTTTATTGGAAGATATTCCCGCTTCTAACAAAGGCCTGAAAGAGCTCCAAATATCCACTTGTAGATGCTGCAAAAAGACTCTTTCCAAACTGCTCCATGAAAAGGAAGGTTCAACTCTGTGAGTTGAATGCACACATCATAAAGAAGTTTCAAAGAATGCTTCTGTCTAGGTTTTATGTGAAGATATTTCCTTTTCCACCATAGGCCTCAAAGCGCTCCAAATGAACACTTGCAGATTCTACAAAAAGAGTGTTTCAAAACTGCTCTTTCAAAAGAAGTGTTCAACTCTGTGAGTTGGATTCATACTTCACAAAGCAGTTTCACAGAACGCTTCTGTTTAGTTTTTATGGGAAGATATTCCCGTTTCCAACGAAGGCCTGAAAGGGCTCCAAATATCCACTTGCAAATTCTGCAAAAATAGAGTTTCAAAACTGCTCTGTCAAAAGGAAGGCTTATCTCTCTGAGTTGAATGCAGACATCATAAAGAGGTTTCTGAGAATGCTTCTGCCTGGTTTATATGTGAAGATATTTCCTTTTCCACCATAGGCCTCAAGGCGCTCCAAATGAACACTTGCAGATTCTACAAAAGGAGTGTTTCATAACTGCTCTAGCAAAGGAAAGGTTCAACTCTGTGAGTTGAACACACACATCACAAAGCAGTTTCTGAGAATGCTTCTGTCCAGTTTTTATTGGAATATATTCCCGCTTCTAACAAAGGCCTGAAAGAGCTCCAAATATCCACTTGCAGATGCTGCAAAAAGACTCTTTCTAAACTGCTCCATGAAAAGGAAGGTTCAACTCTGTGAGATGAATGCACACATCATAAAGAAGTTTCAAAGAATGCTTCTGTCTAGGTTTTATGTGAAGATATTTCCTTTTCCACCATAGGCCTCAAAGCGCTCCAAATGAACACTTGCAGATTCTACAAAAAGAGTGTTTCAAAACTGCTCTTTCAAAAGAAGTGTTCAACTCTGTGAGTTGGATTCATACTTCACAAAGCAGTTTCACAGAACGCTTCTGTTTAGTATTTATGGGAAGATATTTCCGTTTCCAACGAAGGCCTGAAAGGACTCCAAATATCCACTTGCAGATTCTGCAAAAAACACAGTTTAAAAACTGCTCTATCAAAAGGAAGGCTTATCTCTCCGAGTTGAATGCACACATCATAAAGAGGTTTCTGAGAATGCTTCTGCCTGGTTTATAAGAGAAGATATTTCCTTTTCCACCATAGGCCTCAAAGCGGTCCAAATGAACACTTGCAGATTCTACAAAAAGAGTGTTTCAAAACAGCTCTTTCAAAGGAAGTGTTCAACTCTGTGAGTTGGATTCATACTACACAAAGCAGTTTCACAGAACGCTTCTGTTTAGTTTTTATGGGAAGATATTCCCGTTTCCAACGAAGGCCTGAAAGGGCTCCAAATATCCACTTGCAAATTCTGCAAAAATAGAGTTTCAAAACTGCTCTGTCAAAAGGAAGGCTTATCTCTCTGAGTTGAATGCAGACATCATAAAGAGGTTTCTGAGAATGCTTCTGCCTGGTTTATATGTGAAGATATTTCCTTTTCCACCATAGGCCTCAAGGCGCTCCAAATGAACACTTGCAGATTCTACAAAAAGAGTGTTTCATAACTGCTCTAGCAAAGGAAAGGTTCAACTCTGTGAGTTGAACACACACATCACAAAGCAGTTTCTGAGAATGCTTCTGTCCAGTTTTTATTGGAAGATATTCCCGCTTCTAACAAAGGCCTGAAAGAGCTCCAAATATCCACTTGTAGATGCTGCAAAAAGACTCTTTCCAAACTGCTCCATGAAAAGGAAGGTTCAACTCTGTGAGTTGAATGCACACATCATAAAGAAGTTTCAAAGAATGCTTCTGTCTAGGTTTTATGTGAAGATATTTCCTTTTCCACCATAGGCCTCAAAGCGCTCCAAATGAACACTTGCAGATTCTACAAAAAGAGTGTTTCAAAACTGCTCTTTCAAAAGAAGTGTTCAACTCTGTGAGTTGGATTCATACTTCACAAAGCAGTTTCACAGAACGCTTCTGTTTAGTTTTTATGGGAAGATATTCCCGTTTCCAACGAAGGCCTGAAAGGGCTCCAAATAACCACTTGCAGATTCTGCAGAAACACAGTTTCAAAACTGCTCTATCAAAAGGAAGGCTTATCTCTCCGAGCTGAATGCACACATCATAAAGAGGTTTCTGAGAATGCTTCTCCCTGGTTTATAAGTGAAGATATTTCCTTTTCCACTATAGGCCTCAAAGCGCTCCAAATGAACACTTGCAGATTCTACAAAAAGAGTGTTTCAAAACAGCTCTTTCAAAGGAAGTGTTCAACTCTGTGAGTTGGATTCATACTACACAAAGCAGTTTCACAGAACGCTTCTCTTTAGTTTTTATGGGAAGATATTCCCGTTTCCAACGAAGGCCTGAAAGGTCTCCAAATATCCACTTGCAGATTCTGCAAAAATAGAGTTTCAAAACTGCTCTGTTAAAAGGAAGGCTTATCTCTCTGAGTTGAATGCAGACATCATAAAGAGGTTTCTGAGAATGCTTCTGCCTGGTTTATATGTGAAGATATTTCCTTTTCCACCATAGGCCTCAAAGCGCTCCAAATGAACACTTGCAGATTCTACAAAAGGAGTGTTTCATAACTGCTCTAGCAAAGGAAAGGTTCAACTCTGTGAGTTGAACACACACATCACAAAGCAGTTTCTGAGAATGCTTCTGTCCAGTTTTTATTGGAAGATATTCCCGCTTCTAACAAAGGCCTGAAAGAGCTCCAAATATCCACTTGCAGATGCTGCAAAAAGACTCTTTCCAAACTGCTCCATGAAAAGGAAGGTTCAACTCTGTGAGTTGAATGCACACATCATAAAGAAGTTTCAAAGAATGCTTCTGTCTAGGTTTTATGTGAAGATATTTCCTTTTCCACCATAGGCCTCAAAGCGCTCCAAATGAACACTTGCAGATTCTACAAAAAGAGTGTTTCAAAACTGCTCTTTCAAAAGAAGTGTTCAACTCTGTGAGTTGGATTCATACTTCACAAAGCAGTTTCACAGAACGCTTCTGTTTAGTATTTATGGGAAGATATTCCCGTTTCCAACGAAGGCCTGAAAGGACTCCAAATATCCACTTGCAGATTCTGCAAAAACACAGTTTCAAAACTGCTCTATCAAAAGGAAGGCTTATCTCTCCGAGTTGAATGCACACATCATAAAGAGGTTTCTGAGAATGCTTCTGCCTGGTTTATAAGTGAAGATATTTCCTTTTCCACCATAGGCCTCAAAGCGCTCCAAATGAACACTTGCAGATTCTACAAAAAGAGTGTTTCAAAACAGCTCTTTCAAAGGAAGTGTTCAACTCTGTGAGTTGGATTCATACTACACAAAGCAGTTTCACAGAACGCTTCTGTTTAGTTTTTATGGGAAGATATTCCCGTTTCCAACGAAGGCCTGAAAGGGCTCCAAATATCCACTTGCAAATTCTGCAAAAATAGAGTTTCAAAACTGCTCTGTCAAAAGGAAGGCTTATCTCTCTGAGTTGAATGCAGACATCATAAAGAGGTTTCTGAGAATGCTTCTGCCTGGTTTATATGTGAAGATATTTCCTTTTCCACCATAGGCCTCAAAGCGCTCCAAATGAACACTTGCAGATTCTACAAAAAGAGTGTTTCATAACTGCTCTAGCAAAGGAAAGGTTCAACTCTGTGAGTTGAACACACACATCACAAAGCAGTTTCTGAGAATGCTTCTGTCCAGTTTTTATTGGAAGATATTCCCGCTTCTAACAAAGGCCTGAAAGAGCTCCAAATATCCACTTGCAGATGCTGCAAAAAGACTCTTTCCAAACTGCTCCATGAAAAGGAAGGTTCAACTCTGTGAGTTGAATGCACACATCATAAAGAAGTTTCAAAGAATGCTTCTGTCTAGGTTTTATGTGAAGATATTTCCTTTTCCACCATAGGCCTCAAAGCGCTCCAAATGAACACTTGCAGATTCTACAAAAAGAGTGTTTCAAAACTGCTCTTTCAAAAGAAGTGTTCAACTCTGTGAGTTGGATTCATACTTCACAAAGCAGTTTCACCGAACGCTTCTGTTTAGTTTTTATGGGAAGATATTCCCGTTTCCAACGAAGGCCTGAAAGGGCTCCAAATAACCACTTGCAGATTCTGCAGAAACACAGTTTCAAAACTGCTCTATCAAAAGGAAGGCTTATCTCTCTGAGCTGAATGCACACATCATAAAGAGGTTTCTGAGAATGCTTCTCCCTGGTTTATAAGTGAAGATATTTCCTTTTCCACTATAGGCCTCAAAGCGCTCCAAATGAACACTTGCAGATTCTACAAAAAGAGTGTTTCAAAACAGCTCTTTCAAAGGAAGTGTTCAACTCTGTGAGTTGGATTCATACTACACAAAGCAGTTTCACAGAACGCTTCTCTTTAGTTTTTATGGGAAGATATTCCCGTTTCCAACGAAGGCCTGAAAGGGCTCCAAATATCCACTTGCAGATTCTGCAAAAATAGAGTTTCAAAACTGCTCTGTTAAAAGGAAGGCTTATCTCTCTGAGTTGAATGCAGACATCATAAAGAGGTTTCTGAGAATGCTTCTGCCTGGTTTATATGTGAAGATATTTCCTTTTCCACCATAGGCCTCAAAGCGCTCCAAATGAACACTTGCAGATTCTACAAAAGGAGTGTTTCATAACTGCTCTAGCAAAGGAAAGGTTCAACTCTGTGAGTTGAACACACACATCACAAAGCAGTTTCTGAGAATGCTTCTGTCCAGTTTTTATTGGAAGATATTCCCGCTTCTAACAAAGGCCTGAAAGAGCTCCAAATATCCACTTGCAGATGCTGCAAAAAGACTCTTTCCAAACTGCTCCATGAAAAGGAAGGTTCAACTCTGTGAGTTGAATGCACACATCATAAAGAAGTTTCAAAGAATGCTTCTGTCTAGGTTTTATGTGAAGATATTTCCTTTTCCACCATAGGCCTCAAAGCGCTCCAAATGAACACTTGCAGATTCTACAAAAAGAGTGTTTCAAAACTGCTCTTTCAAAAGAAGTGTTCAACTCTGTGAGTTGGATTCATACTTCACAAAGCAGTTTCACAGAACGCTTCTGTTTAGTTTTTATGGGAAGATATTCCCGTTTCCAACGAAGGCCTGAAAGGGCTCCAAATAACCACTTGCAGATTCTGCAGAAACACAGTTTCAAAACTGCTCTATCAAAAGGAAGGCTTATCTCTCCGAGCTGAATGCACACATCATAAAGAGGTTTCTGAGAATGCTTCTGCCTGGTTTATAAGTGAAGATATTTCCTTTTCCACCATAGGCCTCAAAGCGCTCCAAATGAACACTTGCAGATTCTACAAAAAGAGTGTTTCAAAACAGCTCTTTCAAAGGAAGTGTTCAACTCCGTGAGTTGGATTCATACTACACAAAGCAGTTTCACAGAACGCTTCTGTTTAGTTTTTATGGGAAGATATTCCCGTTTCCAACGAAGGCCTGAAAGGGCTCCAAATATCCACTTGCAAATTCTGCAAAAATAGAGTTTCAAAACTGCTCTGTCAAAAGGAAGGCTTATCTCTCTGAGTTGAATGCAGACATCATAAAGAGGTTTCTGAGAATGCTTCTGCCTGGTTTATATGTGAAGATATTTCCTTTTCCACCATAGGCCTCAAAGCGCTCCAAATGAACACTTGCAGATTCTACAAAAAGAGTGTTTCATATCTGCTCTAGCAAAGGAAAGGTTCAACTCTGTGAGTTGAACACACACATCACAAAGCAGTTTCTGAGAATGCTTCTGTCCAGTTTTTATTGGAAGATATTCCCGCTTCTAACAAAGGCCTGAAAGAGCTCCAAATATCCACTTGTAGATGCTGCAAAAAGACTCTTTCCAAACTGCTCCATGAAAAGGAAGGTTCAACTCTGTGAGTTGAATGCACACATCATAAAGAAGTTTCAAAGAATGCTTCTGTCTAGGTTTTATGTGAAGATATTTCCTTTTCCACCATAGGCCTCAAAGCGCTCCAAATGAACACTTGCAGATTCTACAAAAAGAGTGTTTCATAACTGCTCTAGCAAAGGAAAGGTTCAACTCTGTGAGTTGAACACACACATCACAAAGCAGTTTCTGAGAATGCTTCTGTCCAGTTTTTATTGGAAGATATTCCCGCTTCTAACAAAGGCCTGAAAGAGCTCCAAATATCCACTTGTAGATGCTGCAAAAAGACTCTTTCCAAACTGCTCCATGAAAAGGAAGGTTCAACTCTGTGAGTTGAATGCACACATCATAAAGAAGTTTCAAAGAATGCTTCTGTCTAGGTTTTATGTGAAGATATTTCCTTTTCCACCATAGGCCTCAAAGCGCTCCAAATGAACACTTGCAGATTCTACAAAAAGAGTGTTTCAAAACTGCTCTTTCAAAAGAAGTGTTCAACTCTGTGAGTTGGATTCATACTTCACAAAGCAGTTTCACAGAACGCTTCTGTTTAGTTTTTATGGGAAGATATTCCCGTTTCCAACGAAGGCCTGAAAGGGCTCCAAATATCCACTTGCAAATTCTGCAAAAATAGAGTTTCAAAACTGCTCTGTCAAAAGGAAGGCTTATCTCTCTGAGTTGAATGCAGACATCATAAAGAGGTTTCTGAGAATGCTTCTGCCTGGTTTATATGTGAAGATATTTCCTTTTCCACCATAGGCCTCAAGGCGCTCCAAATGAACACTTGCAGATTCTACAAAAGGAGTGTTTCATAACTGCTCTAGCAAAGGAAAGGTTCAACTCTGTGAGTTGAACACACACATCACAAAGCAGTTTCTGAGAATGCTTCTGTCCAGTTTTTATTGGAATATATTCCCGCTTCTAACAAAGGCCTGAAAGAGCTCCAAATATCCACTTGCAGATGCTGCAAAAAGACTCTTTCCAAACTGCTCCATGAAAAGGAAGGTTCAACTCTGTGAGATGAATGCACACATCATAAAGAAGTTTCGAAGAATGCTTCTGTCTAGGTTTTATGTGAAGATATTTCCTTTTCCACCATAGGCCTCAAAGCGCTCCAAATGAACACTTGCAGATTCTACAAAAAGAGTGTTTCAAAACTGCTCTTTCAAAAGAAGTGTTCAACTCTGTGAGTTGGATTCATACTTCACAAAGCAGTTTCACAGAACGCTTCTGTTTAGTATTTATGGGAAGATATTTCCGTTTCCAACGAAGGCCTGAAAGGACTCCAAATATCCACTTGCAGATTCTGCAAAAAACACAGTTTAAAAACTGCTCTATCAAAAGGAAGGCTTATCTCTCCGAGTTGAATGCACACATCATAAAGAGGTTTCTGAGAATGCTTCTGCCTGGTTTATAAGAGAAGATATTTCCTTTTCCACCATAGGCCTCAAAGCGGTCCAAATGAACACTTGCAGATTCTACAAAAAGAGTGTTTCAAAACAGCTCTTTCAAAGGAAGTGTTCAACTCTGTGAGTTGGATTCATACTACACAAAGCAGTTTCACAGAACGCTTCTGTTTAGTTTTTATGGGAAGATATTCCCGTTTCCAACGAAGGCCTGAAAGGGCTCCAAATATCCACTTGCAAATTCTGCAAAAATAGAGTTTCAAAACTGCTCTGTCAAAAGGAAGGCTTATCTCTCTGAGTTGAATGCAGACATCATAAAGAGGTTTCTGAGAATGCTTCTGCCTGGTTTATATGTGAAGATATTTCCTTTTCCACCATAGGCCTCAAGGCGCTCCAAATGAACACTTGCAGATTCTACAAAAAGAGTGTTTCATAACTGCTCTAGCAAAGGAAAGGTTCAACTCTGTGAGTTGAACACACACATCACAAAGCAGTTTCTGAGAATGCTTCTGTCCAGTTTTTATTGGAAGATATTCCCGCTTCTAACAAAGGCCTGAAAGAGCTCCAAATATCCACTTGTAGATGCTGCAAAAAGACTCTTTCCAAACTGCTCCATGAAAAGGAAGGTTCAACTCTGTGAGTTGAATGCACACATCATAAAGAAGTTTCAAAGAATGCTTCTGTCTAGGTTTTATGTGAAGATATTTCCTTTTCCACCATAGGCCTCAAAGCGCTCCAAATGAACACTTGCAGATTCTACAAAAAGAGTGTTTCAAAACTGCTCTTTCAAAAGAAGTGTTCAACTCTGTGAGTTGGATTCATACTTCACAAAGCAGTTTCACAGAACGCTTCTGTTTAGTTTTTATGGGAAGATATTCCCGTTTCCAACGAAGGCCTGAAAGGGCTCCAAATAACCACTTGCAGATTCTGCAGAAACACAGTTTCAAAACTGCTCTATCAAAAGGAAGGCTTATCTCTCCGAGCTGAATGCACACATCATAAAGAGGTTTCTGAGAATGCTTCTCCCTGGTTTATAAGTGAAGATATTTCCTTTTCCACTATAGGCCTCAAAGCGCTCCAAATGAACACTTGCAGATTCTACAAAAAGAGTGTTTCAAAACAGCTCTTTCAAAGGAAGTGTTCAACTCTGTGAGTTGGATTCATACTACACAAAGCAGTTTCACAGAACGCTTCTCTTTAGTTTTTATGGGAAGATATTCCCGTTTCCAACGAAGGCCTGAAAGGTCTCCAAATATCCACTTGCAGATTCTGCAAAAATAGAGTTTCAAAACTGCTCTGTTAAAAGGAAGGCTTATCTCTCTGAGTTGAATGCAGACATCATAAAGAGGTTTCTGAGAATGCTTCTGCCTGGTTTATATGTGAAGATATTTCCTTTTCCACCATAGGCCTCAAAGCGCTCCAAATGAACACTTGCAGATTCTACAAAAGGAGTGTTTCATAACTGCTCTAGCAAAGGAAAGGTTCAACTCTGTGAGTTGAACACACACATCACAAAGCAGTTTCTGAGAATGCTTCTGTCCAGTTTTTATTGGAAGATATTCCCGCTTCTAACAAAGGCCTGAAAGAGCTCCAAATATCCACTTGCAGATGCTGCAAAAAGACTCTTTCCAAACTGCTCCATGAAAAGGAAGGTTCAACTCTGTGAGTTGAATGCACACATCATAAAGAAGTTTCAAAGAATGCTTCTGTCTAGGTTTTATGTGAAGATATTTCCTTTTCCACCATAGGCCTCAAAGCTCTCCAAATGAACACTTGCAGATTCTACAAAAAGAGTGTTTCAAAACTGCTCTTTCAAAAGAAGTGTTCAACTCTGTGAGTTGGATTCATACTTCACAAAGCAGTTTCACAGAACGCTTCTGTTTAGTATTTATGGGAAGATATTCCCGTTTCCAACGAAGGCCTGAAAGGACTCCAAATATCCACTTGCAGATTCTGCAAAAACACAGTTTCAAAACTGCTCTATCAAAAGGAAGGCTTATCTCTCCGAGTTGAATGCACACATCATAAAGAGGTTTCTGAGAATGCTTCTGCCTGGTTTATAAGTGAAGATATTTCCTTTTCCACCATAGGCCTCAAAGCGCTCCAAATGAACACTTGCAGATTCTACAAAAAGAGTGTTTCAAAACAGCTCTTTCAAAGGAAGTGTTCAACTCTGTGAGTTGGATTCATACTACACAAAGCAGTTTCACAGAACGCTTCTGTTTAGTTTTTATGGGAAGATATTCCCGTTTCCAACGAAGGCCTGAAAGGGCTCCAAATATCCACTTGCAAATTCTGCAAAAATAGAGTTTCAAAACTGCTCTGTCAAAAGGAAGGCTTATCTCTCTGAGTTGAATGCAGACATCATAAAGAGGTTTCTGAGAATGCTTCTGCCTGGTTTATATGTGAAGATATTTCCTTTTCCACCATAGGCCTCAAAGCGCTCCAAATGAACACTTGCAGATTCTACAAAAAGAGTGTTTCATAACTGCTCTAGCAAAGGAAAGGTTCAACTCTGTGAGTTGAACACACACATCACAAAGCAGTTTCTGAGAATGCTTCTGTCCAGTTTTTATTGGAAGATATTCCCGCTTCTAACAAAGGCCTGAAAGAGCTCCAAATATCCACTTGCAGATGCTGCAAAAAGACTCTTTCCAAACTGCTCCATGAAAAGGAAGGTTCAACTCTGTGAGTTGAATGCACACATCATAAAGAAGTTTCAAAGAATGCTTCTGTCTAGGTTTTATGTGAAGATATTTCCTTTTCCACCATAGGCCTCAAAGCGCTCCAAATGAACACTTGCAGATTCTACAAAAAGAGTGTTTCAAAACTGCTCTTTCAAAAGAAGTGTTCAACTCTGTGAGTTGGATTCATACTTCACAAAGCAGTTTCACAGAACGCTTCTGTTTAGTTTTTATGGGAAGATATTCCCGTTTCCAACGAAGGCCTGAAAGGGCTCCAAATAACCACTTGCAGATTCTGCAGAAACACAGTTTCAAAACTGCTCTATCAAAAGGAAGGCTTATCTCTCTGAGCTGAATGCACACATCATAAAGAGGTTTCTGAGAATGCTTCTCCCTGGTTTATAAGTGAAGATATTTCCTTTTCCACTATAGGCCTCAAAGCGCTCCAAATGAACACTTGCAGATTCTACAAAAAGAGTGTTTCAAAACAGCTCTTTCAAAGGAAGTGTTCAACTCTGTGAGTTGGATTCATACTACACAAAGCAGTTTCACAGAACGCTTCTCTTTAGTTTTTATGGGAAGATATTCCCGTTTCCAACGAAGGCCTGAAAGGGCTCCAAATATCCACTTGCAGATTCTGCAAAAATAGAGTTTCAAAACTGCTCTGTTAAAAGGAAGGCTTATCTCTCTGAGTTGAATGCAGACATCATAAAGAGGTTTCTGAGAATGCTTCTGCCTGGTTTATATGTGAAGATATTTCCTTTTCCACCATAGGCCTCAAAGCGCTCCAAATGAACACTTGCAGATTCTACAAAAGGAGTGTTTCATAACTGCTCTAGCAAAGGAAAGGTTCAACTCTGTGAGTTGAACACACACATCACAAAGCAGTTTCTGAGAATGCTTCTGTCCAGTTTTTATTGGAAGATATTCCCGCTTCTAACAAAGGCCTGAAAGAGCTCCAAATATCCACTTGCAGATGCTGCAAAAAGACTCTTTCCAAACTGCTCCATGAAAAGGAAGGTTCAACTCTGTGAGTTGAATGCACACATCATAAAGAAGTTTCAAAGAATGCTTCTGTCTAGGTTTTATGTGAAGATATTTCCTTTTCCACCATAGGCCTCAAAGCGCTCCAAATGAACACTTGCAGATTCTACAAAAAGAGTGTTTCAAAACTGCTCTTTCAAAAGAAGTGTTCAACTCTGTGAGTTGGATTCATACTTCACAAAGCAGTTTCACAGAACGCTTCTGTTTAGTTTTTATGGGAAGATATTCCCGTTTCCAACGAAGGCCTGAAAGGGCTCCAAATAACCACTTGCAGATTCTGCAGAAACACAGTTTCAAAACTGCTCTATCAAAAGGAAGGCTTATCTCTCCGAGCTGAATGCACACATCATAAAGAGGTTTCTGAGAATGCTTCTGCCTGGTTTATAAGTGAAGATATTTCCTTTTCCACCATAGGCCTCAAAGCGCTCCAAATGAACACTTGCAGATTCTACAAAAAGAGTGTTTCAAAACAGCTCTTTCAAAGGAAGTGTTCAACTCTGTGAGTTGGATTCATACTACACAAAGCAGTTTCACAGAACGCTTCTGTTTAGTTTTTATGGGAAGATATTCCCGTTTCCAACGAAGGCCTGAAAGGGCTCCAAATATCCACTTGCAAATTCTGCAAAAATAGAGTTTCAAAACTGCTCTGTCAAAAGGAAGGCTTATCTCTCTGAGTTGAATGCAGACATCATAAAGAGGTTTCTGAGAATGCTTCTGCCTGGTTTATATGTGAAGATATTTCCTTTTCCACCATAGGCCTCAAAGCGCTCCAAATGAACACTTGCAGATTCTACAAAAAGAGTGTTTCATATCTGCTCTAGCAAAGGAAAGGTTCAACTCTGTGAGTTGAACACACACATCACAAAGCAGTTTCTGAGAATGCTTCTGTCCAGTTTTTATTGGAAGATATTCCCGCTTCTAACAAAGGCCTGAAAGAGCTCCAAATATCCACTTGTAGATGCTGCAAAAAGACTCTTTCCAAACTGCTCCATGAAAAGGAAGGTTCAACTCTGTGAGTTGAATGCACACATCATAAAGAAGTTTCAAAGAATGCTTCTGTCTAGGTTTTATGTGAAGATATTTCCTTTTCCACCATAGGCCTCAAAGCGCTCCAAATGAACACTTGCAGATTCTACAAAAAGAGTGTTTCAAAACTGCTCTTTCAAAAGAAGTGTTCAACTCTGTGAGTTGGATTCATACTTCACAAAGCAGTTTCACAGAACGCTTCTGTTTAGTATTTATGGGAAGATATTTCCGTTTCCAACGAAGGCCTGAAAGGACTCCAAATATCCACTTGCAGATTCTGCAAAAAACACAGTTTCAAAACTGCTCTATCAAAAGGAAGGCTTATCTCTCCGAGTTGAATGCACACATCATACAGAGGTTTCTGAGAATGCTTCTGCCTGGTTTATAAGAGAAGATATTTCCTTTTCCACCATAGGCCTCAAAGCGGTCCAAATGAACACTTGCAGATTCTACAAAAAGAGTGTTTCAAAACAGCTCTTTCAAAGGAAGTGTTCAACTCTGTGAGTTGGATTCATACTACACAAAGCAGTTTCACAGAACGCTTCTGTTTAGTTTTTATGGGAAGATATTCCCGTTTCCAACGAAGGCCTGAAAGGGCTCCAAATATCCACTTGCAAATTCTGCAAAAATAGAGTTTCAAAACTGCTCTGTCAAAAGGAAGGCTTATCTCTCTGAGTTGAATGCAGACATCATAAAGAGGTTTCTGAGAATGCTTCTGCCTGGTTTATATGTGAAGATATTTCCTTTTCCACCATAGGCCTCAAGGCGCTCCAAATGAACACTTGCAGATTCTACAAAAAGAGTGTTTCATAACTGCTCTAGCAAAGGAAAGGTTCAACTCTGTGAGTTGAACACACACATCACAAAGCAGTTTCTGAGAATGCTTCTGTCCAGTTTTTATTGGAAGATATTCCCGCTTCTAACAAAGGCCTGAAAGAGCTCCAAATATCCACTTGTAGATGCTGCAAAAAGACTCTTTCCAAACTGCTCCATGAAAAGGAAGGTTCAACTCTGTGAGTTGAATGCACACATCATAAAGAAGTTTCAAAGAATGCTTCTGTCTAGGTTTTATGTGAAGATATTTCCTTTTCCACCATAGGCCTCAAAGCGCTCCAAATGAACACTTGCAGATTCTACAAAAAGAGTGTTTCAAAACTGCTCTTTCAAAAGAAGTGTTCAACTCTGTGAGTTGGATTCATACTTCACAAAGCAGTTTCACAGAACGCTTCTGTTTAGTTTTTATGGGAAGATATTCCCGTTTCCAACGAAGGCCTGAAAGGGCTCCAAATAACCACTTGCAGATTCTGCAGAAACACAGTTTCAAAACTGCTCTATCAAAAGGAAGGCTTATCTCTCCGAGCTGAATGCACACATCATAAAGAGGTTTCTGAGAATGCTTCTCCCTGGTTTATAAGTGAAGATATTTCCTTTTCCACTATAGGCCTCAAAGCGCTCCAAATGAACA
Source organism: Pongo pygmaeus (assembly GCF_028885625.2). Classification (NCBI taxonomy): domain Eukaryota; kingdom Metazoa; phylum Chordata; class Mammalia; order Primates; family Hominidae; genus Pongo; species Pongo pygmaeus. The sequence goes on from NC_085930.1 coordinate 27,576,599, forward strand.
CTTGCAGATTCTACAAAAAGAGTGTTTCAAAACAGCTCTTTCAAAGGAAGTGTTCAACTCTGTGAGTTGGATTCATACTACACAAAGCAGTTTCACAGAACGCTTCTCTTTAGTTTTTATGGGAAGATATTCCCGTTTCCAACGAAGGCCTGAAAGGTCTCCAAATATCCACTTGCAGATTCTGCAAAAATAGAGTTTCAAAACTGCTCTATTAAAAGGAAGGCTTATCTCTCTGAGTTGAATGCAGACATCATAAAGAAGTTTCTGAGAATGCTTCTGCCTGGTTTATATGTGAAGATATTTCCTTTTCCACCATAGGCCTCAAAGCGCTCCAAATGAACACTTGCAGATTCTACAAAAGGAGAGTTTCATAACTGCTCTAGCAAAGGAAAGGTTCAACTCTGTGAGTTGAACACACACATCACAAAGCAGTTTCTGAGAATGCTTCTGTCCAGTTTTTATTGGAAGATATTCCCGCTTCTAACAAAGGCCTGAAAGAGCTCCAAATATCCACTTGCAGATGCTGCAAAAAGACTCTTTCCAAACTGCTCCATGAAAAGGAAGGTTCAACTCTGTGAGTTGAATGCACACATCATAAAGAAGTTTCAAAGAATGCTTCTGTCTAGGTTTTATGTGAAGATATTTCCTTTTCCACCATAGGCCTCAAAGCGCTCCAAATGAACACTTGCAGATTCTACAAAAAGAGTGTTTCAAAACTGCTCTTTCAAAAGAAGTGTTCAACTCTGTGAGTTGGATTTATACTTCACAAAGCAGTTTCACAGAACGCTTCTGTTTAGTATTTATGGGAAGATATTCCCGTTTCCAACGAAGGCCTGAAAGGACTCCAAATATCCACTTGCAGATTCTGCAAAAACACAGTTTCAAAACTGCTCTATCAAAAGGAAGGCTTATCTCTCCGAGTTGAATGCACACATCATAAAGAGGTTTCTGAGAATGCTTCTGCCTGGTTTATAAGTGAAGATATTTCCTTTTCCACCATAGGTCTCAAAGCGCTCCAAATGAACACTTGCAGATTCTACAAAAAGAGTGTTTCAAAACAGCTCTTTCAAAGGAAGTGTTCAACTCTGTGAGTTGGATTCATACTACACAAAGCAGTTTCACAGAACGCTTCTGTTTAGTTTTTATGGGAAGATATTCCCGTTTCCAACGAAGGCCTGAAAGGGCTCCAAATATCCACTTGCAAATTCTGCAAAAATAGAGTTTCAAAACTGCTCTGTCAAAAGGAAGGCTTATCTCTCTGAGTTGAATGCAGACATCATAAAGAGGTTTCTGAGAATGCTTCTGCCTGGTTTATATGTGAAGATATTTCCTTTTCCACCATAGGCCTCAAAGCGCTCCAAATGAACACTTGCAGATTCTACAAAAAGAGTGTTTCATAACTGCTCTAGCAAAGGAAAGGTTCAACTCTGTGAGTTGAACACACACATCACAAAGCAGTTTCTGAGAATGCTTCTGTCCAGTTTTTATTGGAAGATATTCCCGCTTCTAACAAAGGCCTGAAAGAGCTCCAAATATCCACTTGTAGATGCTGCAAAAAGACTCTTTCCAAACTGCTCCATGAAAAGGAAGGTTCAACTCTGTGAGTTGAATGCACACATCATAAAGAAGTTTCAAAGAATGCTTCTGTCTAGGTTTTATGTGAAGATATTTCCTTTTCCACCATAGGCCTCAAAGCGCTCCAAATGAACACTTGCAGATTCTACAAAAAGAGTGTTTCAAAACTGCTCTTTCAAAAGAAGTGTTCAACTCTGTGAGTTGGATTCATACTTCACAAAGCAGTTTCACAGAACGCTTCTGTTTAGTTTTTATGGGAAGATATTCCCGTTTCCAACGAAGGCCTGAAAGGGCTCCAAATAACCACTTGCAGATTCTGCAGAAACACAGTTTCAAAACTGCTCTATCAAAAGGAAGGCTTATCTCTCCGAGCTGAATGCACACATCATAAAGAGGTTTCTGAGAATGCTTCTGCCTGGTTTATAAGTGAATATATTTCCTTTTCCACCATAGGCCTCAAAGCGCTCCAAATGAACACTTGCAGATTCTACAAAAAGAGTGTTTCAAAACAGCTCTTTCAAAGGAAGTGTTCAACTCTGTGAGTTGGATTCATACTACACAAAGCAGTTTCACAGAACGCTTCTGTTTAGTTTTTATGGGAAGATATTCCCGTTTCCAACGAAGGCCTGAAAGGGCTCCAAATATCCACTTGCAAATTCTGCAAAAATAGAGTTTCAAAACTGCTCTGTCAAAAGGAAGGCTTATCTCTCTGAGTTGAATGCAGACATCATAAAGAGGTTTCTGAGAATGCTTCTGCCTGGTTTATATGTGAAGATATTTCCTTTTCCACCATAGGCCTCAAAGCGCTCCAAATGAACACTTGCAGATTCTACAAAAAGAGTGTTTCATATCTGCTCTAGCAAAGGAAAGGTTCAACTCTGTGAGTTGAACACACACATCACAAAGCAGTTTCTGAGAATGCTTCTGTCCAGTTTTTATTGGAAGATATTCCCGCTTCTAACAAAGGCCTGAAAGAGCTCCAAATATCCACTTGTAGATGCTGCAAAAAGACTCTTTCCAAACTGCTCCATGAAAAGGAAGGTTCAACTCTGTGAGTTGAATGCACACATCATAAAGAAGTTTCAAAGAATGCTTCTGTCTAGGTTTTATGTGAAGATATTTCCTTTTCCACCATAGGCCTCAAAGCGCTCCAAATGAACACTTGCAGATTCTACAAAAAGAGTGTTTCATAACTGCTCTAGCAAAGGAAAGGTTCAACTCTGTGAGTTGAACACACACATCACAAAGCAGTTTCTGAGAATGCTTCTGTCCAGTTTTTATTGGAAGATATTCCCGCTTCTAACAAAGGCCTGAAAGAGCTCCAAATATCCACTTGTAGATGCTGCAAAAAGACTCTTTCCAAACTGCTCCATGAAAAGGAAGGTTCAACTCTGTGAGTTGAATGCACACATCATAAAGAAGTTTCAAAGAATGCTTCTGTCTAGGTTTTATGTGAAGATATTTCCTTTTCCACCATAGGCCTCAAAGCGCTCCAAATGAACACTTGCAGATTCTACAAAAAGAGTGTTTCAAAACTGCTCTTTCAAAAGAAGTGTTCAACTCTGTGAGTTGGATTCATACTTCACAAAGCAGTTTCACAGAACGCTTCTGTTTAGTTTTTATGGGAAGATATTCCCGTTTCCAACGAAGGCCTGAAAGGGCTCCAAATATCCACTTGCAAATTCTGCAAAAATAGAGTTTCAAAACTGCTCTTTCAAAAGGAAGGCTTATCTCTCTGAGTTGAATGCAGACATCATAAAGAGGTTTCTGAGAATGCTTCTGCCTGGTTTATATGTGAAGATATTTCCTTTTCCACCATAGGCCTCAAGGCGCTCCAAATGAACACTTGCAGATTCTACAAAAGGAGTGTTTCATAACTGCTCTAGCAAAGGAAAGGTTCAACTCTGTGAGTTGAACACACACATCACAAAGCAGTTTCTGAGAATGCTTCTGTCCAGTTTTTATTGGAAGATATTCCCGCTTCTAACAAAGGCCTGAAAGAGCTCCAAATATCCACTTGCAGATGCTGCAAAAAGACTCTTTCCAAACTGCTCCATGAAAAGGAAGGTTCAACTCTGTGAGATGAATGCACACATCATAAAGAAGTTTCAAAGAATGCTTCTGTCTAGGTTTTATGTGAAGATATTTCCTTTTCCACCATAGGCCTCAAAGCGCTCCAAATGAACACTTGCAGATTCTACAAAAAGAGTGTTTCAAAACTGCTCTTTCAAAAGAAGTGTTCAACTCTGTGAGTTGGATTCATACTTCACAAAGCAGTTTCACAGAACGCTTCTGTTTAGTATTTATGGGAAGATATTTCCGTTTCCAACGAAGGCCTGAAAGGACTCCAAATATCCACTTGCAGATTCTGCAAAAAACACAGTTTCAAAACTGCTCTATCAAAAGGAAGGCTTATCTCTCCGAGTTGAATGCACACATCATACAGAGGTTTCTGAGAATGCTTCTGCCTGGTTTATAAGAGAAGATATTTCCTTTTCCACCATAGGCCTCAAAGCGGTCCAAATGAACACTTGCAGATTCTACAAAAAGAGTGTTTCAAAACAGCTCTTTCAAAGGAAGTGTTCAACTCTGTGAGTTGGATTCATACTACACAAAGCAGTTTCACAGAACGCTTCTGTTTAGTTTTTATGGGAAGATATTCCCGTTTCCAACGAAGGCCTGAAAGGGCTCCAAATATCCACTTGCAAATTCTGCAAAAATAGAGTTTCAAAACTGCTCTGTCAAAAGGAAGGCTTATCTCTCTGAGTTGAATGCAGACATCATAAAGAGGTTTCTGAGAATGCTTCTGCCTGGTTTATATGTGAAGATATTTCCTTTTCCACCATAGGCCTCAAGGCGCTCCAAATGAACACTTGCAGATTCTACAAAAAGAGTGTTTCATAACTGCTCTAGCAAAGGAAAGGTTCAACTCTGTGAGTTGAACACACACATCACAAAGCAGTTTCTGAGAATGCTTCTGTCCAGTTTTTATTGGAAGATATTCCCGCTTCTAACAAAGGCCTGAAAGAGCTCCAAATATCCACTTGTAGATGCTGCAAAAAGACTCTTTCCAAACTGCTCCATGAAAAGGAAGGTTCAACTCTGTGAGTTGAATGCACACATCATAAAGAAGTTTCAAAGAATGCTTCTGTCTAGGTTTTATGTGAAGATATTTCCTTTTCCACCATAGGCCTCAAAGCGCTCCAAATGAACACTTGCAGATTCTACAAAAAGAGTGTTTCAAAACTGCTCTTTCAAAAGAAGTGTTCAACTCTGTGAGTTGGATTCATACTTCACAAAGCAGTTTCACAGAACGCTTCTGTTTAGTTTTTATGGGAAGATATTCCCGTTTCCAACGAAGGCCTGAAAGGGCTCCAAATAACCACTTGCAGATTCTGCAGAAACACAGTTTCAAAACTGCTCTATCAAAAGGAAGGCTTATCTCTCCGAGCTGAATGCACACATCATAAAGAGGTTTCTGAGAATGCTTCTCCCTGGTTTATAAGTGAAGATATTTCCTTTTCCACTATAGGCCTCAAAGCGCTCCAAATGAACACTTGCAGATTCTACAAAAAGAGTGTTTCAAAACAGCTCTTTCAAAGGAAGTGTTCAACTCTGTGAGTTGGATTCATACTACACAAAGCAGTTTCACAGAACGCTTCTCTTTAGTTTTTATGGGAAGATATTCCCGTTTCCAACGAAGGCCTGAAAGGTCTCCAAATATCCACTTGCAGATTCTGCAAAAATAGAGTTTCAAAACTGCTCTATTAAAAGGAAGGCTTATCTCTCTGAGTTGAATGCAGACATCATAAAGAAGTTTCTGAGAATGCTTCTGCCTGGTTTATATGTGAAGATATTTCCTTTTCCACCATAGGCCTCAAAGCGCTCCAAATGAACACTTGCAGATTCTACAAAAGGAGAGTTTCATAACTGCTCTAGCAAAGGAAAGGTTCAACTCTGTGAGTTGAACACACACATCACAAAGCAGTTTCTGAGAATGCTTCTGTCCAGTTTTTATTGGAAGATATTCCCGCTTCTAACAAAGGCCTGAAAGAGCTCCAAATATCCACTTGCAGATGCTGCAAAAAGACTCTTTCCAAACTGCTCCATGAAAAGGAAGGTTCAACTCTGTGAGTTGAATGCACACATCATAAAGAAGTTTCAAAGAATGCTTCTGTCTAGGTTTTATGTGAAGATATTTCCTTTTCCACCATAGGCCTCAAAGCGCTCCAAATGAACACTTGCAGATTCTACAAAAAGAGTGTTTCAAAACTGCTCTTTCAAAAGAAGTGTTCAACTCTGTGAGTTGGATTTATACTTCACAAAGCAGTTTCACAGAACGCTTCTGTTTAGTATTTATGGGAAGATATTCCCGTTTCCAACGAAGGCCTGAAAGGACTCCAAATATCCACTTGCAGATTCTGCAAAAACACAGTTTCAAAACTGCTCTATCAAAAGGAAGGCTTATCTCTCCGAGTTGAATGCACACATCATAAAGAGGTTTCTGAGAATGCTTCTGCCTGGTTTATAAGTGAAGATATTTCCTTTTCCACCATAGGCCTCAAAGCGCTCCAAATGAACACTTGCAGATTCTACAAAAAGAGTGTTTCAAAACAGCTCTTTCAAAGGAAGTGTTCAACTCTGTGAGTTGGATTCATACTACACAAAGCAGTTTCACAGAACGCTTCTGTTTAGTTTTTATGGGAAGATATTCCCGTTTCCAACGAAGGCCTGAAAGGGCTCCAAATATCCACTTGCAAATTCTGCAAAAATAGAGTTTCAAAACTGCTCTGTCAAAAGGAAGGCTTATCTCTCTGAGTTGAATGCAGACATCATAAAGAGGTTTCTGAGAATGCTTCTGCCTGGTTTATATGTGAAGATATTTCCTTTTCCACCATAGGCCTCAAGGCGCTCCAAATGAACACTTGCAGATTCTACAAAAAGAGTGTTTCATAACTGCTCTAGCAAAGGAAAGGTTCAACTCTGTGAGTTGAACAAACACATCACAAAGCAGTTTCTGAGAATGCTTCTGTCCAGTTTTTATTGGAAGATATTCCTGCTTCTAACAAAGGCCTGAAAGAGCTCCAAATATCCACTTGTAGATGCTGCAAAAAGACTCTTTCCAAACTGCTCCATGAAAAGGAAGGTTCAACTCTGTGAGTTGAATGCACACATCATAAAGAAGTTTCAAAGAATGCTTCTGTCTAGGTTTTATGTGAAGATATTTCCTTTTCCACCATAGGCCTCAAAGCGCTCCAAATGAACACTTGCAGATTCTACAAAAAGAGTGTTTCAAAACTGCTCTTTCAAAAGAAGTGTGCAACTCTGTGAGTTGGATTCATACTTCACAAAGCAGTTTCACAGAACGCTTCTGTTTAGTTTTTATGGGAAGATATTCCCGTTTCCAACGAAGGCCTGAAAGGGCTCCAAATAACCACTTGCAGATTCTGCAGAAACACAGTTTCAAAACTGCTCTATCAAAAGGAAGGCTTATCTCTCCGAGCTGAATGCACACATCATAAAGAGGTTTCTGAGAATGCTTCTCCCTGGTTTATAAGTGAAGATATTTCCTTTTCCACTATAGGCCTCAAAGCGCTCCAAATGAACACTTGCAGATTCTACAAAAAGAGTGTTTCAAAACAGCTCTTTCAAAGGAAGTGTTCAACTCTGTGAGTTGGATTCATACTACACAAAGCAGTTTCACAGAACGCTTCTCTTTAGTTTTTATGGGAAGATATTCCCGTTTCCAACGAAGGCCTGAAAGGGCTCCAAATATCCACTTGCAGATTCTGCAAAAATAGAGTTTCAAAACTGCTCTGTTAAAAGGAAGGCTTATCTCTCTGAGTTGAATGCAGACATCATAAAGAGGTTTCTGAGAATGCTTCTGCCTGGTTTATATGTGAAGATATTTCCTTTTCCACCATAGGCCTCAAAGCGCTCCAAATGAACACTTGCAGATTCTACAAAAGGAGTGTTTCATAACTGCTCTAGCAAAGGAAAGGTTCAACTCTGTGAGTTGAACACACACATCACAAAGCTGTTTCTGAGATTGCTTCTGTCCAGTTTTTATTGGAAGATATTCCCGCTTCTAACAAAGGCCTGAAAGAGCTCCAAATATCCACTTGCAGATGCTGCAAAAAGACTCTTTCCAAACTGCTCCATGAAAAGGAAGGTTCAACTCTGTGAGTTGAATGCACACATCATAAAGAAGTTTCAAAGAATGCTTCTGTCTAGGTTTTATGTGAAGATATTTCCTTTTCCACCATAGGCCTCAGAGCGCTCCAAATGAACACTTGCAGATTCTACAAAAAGAGTGTTTCAAAACTGCTCTTTCAAAAGAAGTGTTCAACTCTGTGAGTTGGATTCATACTTCACAAAGCAGTTTCACAGAACGCTTCTGTTTAGTTTTTATGGGAAGATATTACCGTTTCCAACGAAGGCCTGAAAGGGCTCCAAATAACCACTTGCAGATTCTGCAGAAACACAGTTTCAAAACTGCTCTATCAAAAGGAAGGCTTATCTCTCCGAGCTGAATGCACACATCATAAAGAGGTTTCTGAGAATGCTTCTCCCTGGTTTATAAGTGAAGATATTTCCTTTTCCACTATAGGCCTCAAAGCGCTCCAAATGAACACTTGCAGATTCTACAAAAAGAGTGTTTCAAAACAGCTCTTTCAAAGGAAGTGTTCAACTCTGTGAGTTGGATTCATACTACACAAAGCAGTTTCACAGAACGCTTCTCTTTAGTTTTTATGGGAAGATATTCCCGTTTCCAACGAAGGCCTGAAAGGTCTCCAAATATCCACTTGCAGATTCTGCAAAAATAGAGTTTCAAAACTGCTCTGTTAAAAGGAAGGCTTATCTCTCTGAGTTGAATGCAGACATCATAAAGAGGTTTCTGAGAATGCTTCTGCCTGGTTTATATGTGAAGATATTTCCTTTTCCACCATAGGCCTCAAAGCGCTCCAAATGAACACTTGCAGATTCTACAAAAGGAGAGTTTCATAACTGCTCTAGCAAAGGAAAGGTTCAACTCTGTGAGTTGAACACACACATCACAAAGCAGTTTCTGAGAATGCTTCTGTCCAGTTTTTATTGGAAGATATTCCCGCTTCTAACAAAGGCCTGAAAGAGCTCCAAATATCCACTTGCAGATGCTGCAAAAAGACTCTTTCCAAACTGCTCCATGAAAAGGAAGGTTCAACTCTGTGAGTTGAATGCACACATCATAAAGAAGTTTCAAAGAATGCTTCTGTCTAGGTTTTATGTGAAGATATTTCCTTTTCCACCATAGGCCTCAAAGCGCTCCAAATGAACACTTGCAGATTCTACAAAAAGAGTGTTTCAAAACTGCTCTTTCAAAAGAAGTGTTCAACTCTGTGAGTTGGATTTATACTTCACAAAGCAGTTTCACAGAACGCTTCTGTTTAGTATTTATGGGAAGATATTCCCGTTTCCAACGAAGGCCTGAAAGGACTCCAAATATCCACTTGCAGATTCTGCAAAAACACAGTTTCAAAACTGCTCTATCAAAAGGAAGGCTTATCTCTCCGAGTTGAATGCACACATCATAAAGAGGTTTCTGAGAATGCTTCTGCCTGGTTTATAAGTGAAGATATTTCCTTTTCCACCATAGGCCTCAAAGCGCTCCAAATGAACACTTGCAGATTCTACAAAAAGAGTGTTTCAAAACAGCTCTTTCAAAGGAAGTGTTCAACTCTGTGAGTTGGATTCATACTACACAAAGCAGTTTCACAGAACGCTTCTGTTTAGTTTTTATGGGAAGATATTCCCGTTTCCAACGAAGGCCTGAAAGGGCTCCAAATATCCACTTGCAAATTCTGCAAAAATAGAGTTTCAAAACTGCTCTGTCAAAAGGAAGGCTTATCTCTCTGAGTTGAATGCAGACATCATAAAGAGGTTTCTGAGAATGCTTCTGCCTGGTTTATATGTGAAGATATTTCCTTTTCCACCATAGGCCTCAAAGCGCTCCAAATGAACACTTGCAGATTCTACAAAAAGAGTGTTTCATAACTGCTCTAGCAAAGGAAAGGTTCAACTCTGTGAGTTGAACACACACATCACAAAGCAGTTTCTGAGAATGCTTCTGTCCAGTTTTTATTGGAAGATATTCCCGCTTCTAACAAAGGCCTGAAAGAGCTCCAAATATCCACTTGTAGATGCTGCAAAAAGACTCTTTCCAAACTGCTCCATGAAAAGGAAGGTTCAACTCTGTGAGTTGAATGCACACATCATAAAGAAGTTTCAAAGAATGCTTCTGTCTAGGTTTTATGTGAAGATATTTCCTTTTCCACCATAGGCCTCAAAGCGCTCCAAATGAACACTTGCAGATTCTACAAAAAGAGTGTTTCAAAACTGCCCTTTCAAAAGAAGTGTTCAACTCTGTGAGGTGGATTCATACTTCACAAAGCAGTTTCACAGAACGCTTCTGTTTAGTTGTTATGGGAAGATATTCCCGTTTCCAACGAAGGCCTGAAAGGACTCCAAATATCCACTTGCAGATTCTGCAAAAACACAGTTTCAAAACTGCTCTATCAAAAGGAAGGCTTATCTCTCCGAGTTGAATGCACACATCATAAAGAGGTTTCTGAGAATGCTTCTGCCTGGTTTATAAGTGAAGATATTTCCTTTTCCACCATAGGCCTCAAAGCGCTCCAAATGAACACTTGCAGATTCTACAAAAAGAGTGTTTCAAAACAGCTCTTTCAAAGGAAGTGTTCAACTCTGTGAGTTGGATTCATACTACACAAAGCAGTTTCACAGAACGCTTCTGTTTAGTTTTTATGGGAAGATATTCCCGTTTCCAACGAAGGCCTGAAAGGGCTCCAAATATCCACTTGCAAATTCTGCAAAAATAGAGTTTCAAAACTGCTCTGTCAAAAGGAAGGCTTATCTCTCTGAGTTGAATGCAGACATCATAAAGAGGTTTCTGAGAATGCTTCTGCCTGGTTTATATGTGAAGATATTTCCTTTTCCACCATAGGCCTCAAGGCGCTCCAAATGAACACTTGCAGATTCTACAAAAAGAGTGTTTCATAACTGCTCTAGCAAAGGAAAGGTTCAACTCTGTGAGTTGAACAAACACATCACAAAGCAGTTTCTGAGAATGCTTCTGTCCAGTTTTTATTGGAAGATATTCCCGCTTCTAACAAAGGCCTGAAAGAGCTCCAAATATCCACTTGTAGATGCTGCAAAAAGACTCTTTCCAAACTGCTCCATGAAAAGGAAGGTTCAACTCTGTGAGTTGAATGCACACATCATAAAGAAGTTTCAAAGAATGCTTCTGTCTAGGTTTTATGTGAAGATATTTCCTTTTCCACCATAGGCCTCAAAGCGCTCCAAATGAACACTTGCAGATTCTACAAAAAGAGTGTTTCAAAACTGCTCTTTCAAAAGAAGTGTGCAACTCTGTGAGTTGGATTCATACTTCACAAAGCAGTTTCACAGAACGCTTCTGTTTAGTTTTTATGGGAAGGTATTCCCGTTTCCAACGAAGGCCTGAAAGGGCTCCAAATAACCACTTGCAGATTCTGCAGAAACACAGTTTCAAAACTGCTCTATCAAAAGGAAGGCTTATCTCTCCGAGCTGAATGCACACATCATAAAGAGGTTTCTGAGAATGCTTCTCCCTGGTTTATAAGTGAAGATATTTCCTTTTCCACTATAGGCCTCAAAGCGCTCCAAATGAACACTTGCAGATTCTACAAAAAGAGTGTTTCAAAACAGCTCTTTCAAAGGAAGTGTTCAACTCTGTGAGTTGGATTCATACTACACAAAGCAGTTTCACAGAACGCTTCTCTTTAGTTTTTATGGGAAGATATTCCCGTTTCCAACGAAGGCCTGAAAGGGCTCCAAATATCCACTTGCAGATTCTGCAAAAATAGAGTTTCAAAACTGCTCTGTTAAAAGGAAGGCTTATCTCTCTGAGTTGAATGCAGACATCATAAAGAGGTTCCTGAGAATGCTTCTGCCTGGTTTATATGTGAAGATATTTCCTTTTCCACCATAGGCCTCAAAGCGCTCCAAATGAACACTTGCAGATTCTACAAAAGGAGTGTTTCATAACTGCTCTAGCAAAGGAAAGGTTCAACTCTGTGAGTTGAACACACACATCACAAAGCAGTTTCTGAGATTGCTTCTGTCCAGTTTTTATTGGAAGATATTCCCGCTTCTAACAAAGGCCTGAAAGAGCTCCAAATATCCACTTGCAGATGCTGCAAAAAGACTCTTTCCAAACTGCTCCATGAAAAGGAAGGTTCAACTCTGTGAGTTGAATGCACACATCATAAAGAAGTTTCAAAGAATGCTTCTGTCTAGGTTTTATGTGAAGATATTTCCTTTTCCACCATAGGCCTCAGAGCGCTCCAAATGAACACTTGCAGATTCTACAAAAAGAGTGTTTCAAAACTGCTCTTTCAAAAGAAGTGTTCAACTCTGTGAGTTGGATTCATACTTCACAAAGCAGTTTCACAGAACGCTTCTGTTTAGTTTTTATGGGAAGATATTACCGTTTCCAACGAAGGCCTGAAAGGGCTCCAAATAACCACTTGCAGATTCTGCAGAAACACAGTTTCAAAACTGCTCTATCAAAAGGAAGGCTTATCTCCCTGAGCTGAATGCACACATCATAAAGAGGTTTCTGAGAATGCTTCTCCCTGGTTTATAAGTGAAGATATTTCCTTTTCCACTATAGGCCTCAAAGCGCTCCAAATGAACACTTGCAGATTCTACAAAAAGAGTGTTTCAAAACAGCTCTTTCAAAGGAAGTGTTCAACTCTGTGAGTTGGATTCATACTACACAAAGCAGTTTCACAGAACGCTTCTCTTTAGTTTTTATGGGAAGATATTCCCGTTTCCAACGAAGGCCTGAAAGGTCTCCAAATATGCACTTGCAGATTCTGCAAAAATAGAGTTTCAAAACTGCTCTGTTAAAAGGAAGGCTTATCTCTCTGAGTTGAATGCAGACATCATAAAGAGGTTTCTGAGAATGCTTCTGCCTGGTTTATATGTGAAGATATTTCCTTTTCCACCATAGGCCTCAAAGCGCTCCAAATGAACACTTGCAGATTCTACAAAAGGAGTGTTTCATAACTGCTCTAGCAAAGGAAAGGTTCAACTCTGTGAGTTGAACACACACATCACAAAGCAGTTTCTGAGAATGCTTCTGTCCAGTTTTTATTGGAAGATATTCCCGCTTCTAACAAAGGCCTGAAAGAGCTCCAAATATCCACTTGCAGATGCTGCAAAAAGACTCTTTCCAAACTGCTCCATGAAAAGGAAGGTTCAACTCTGTGAGTTGAATGCACACATCATAAAGAAGTTTCAAAGAATGCTTCTGTCTAGGTTTTATGTGAAGATATTTCCTTTTCCACCATAGGCCTCAAAGCGCTCCAAATGAACACTTGCAGTTTCTACAAAAAGAGTGTTTTAAAACTGCTCTTTCAAAAGAAGTGTTCAACTCTGTGAGTTGGATTCATACTTCACAAAGCAGTTTCACAGAACGCTTCTGTTTAGTTTTTATGGGAAGATATTCCCGTTTCCAACGAAGGCCTGAAAGGGCTCCAAATAACCACTTGCAGATTCTGCAGAAACACAGTTTCAAAACTGCTCTATCAAAAGGAAGGCTTATCTCTCTGAGCTGAATGCACACATCATAAAGAGGTTTCTGAGAATGCTTCTCCCTGGTTTATAAGTGAAGATATTTCCTTTTCCACTATAGGCCTCAAAGCGCTCCAAATGAACACTTGCAGATTCTACAAAAAGAGTGTTTCAAAACAGCTCTTTCAAAGGAAGTGTTCAACTCTGTGAGTTGGATTCATACTACACAAAGCAGTTTCACAGAACGCTTCTCTTTAGTTTTTATGGGAAGATATTCCCGTTTCCAACGAAGGCCTGAAAGGTCTCCAAATATCCACTTGCAGATTCTGCAAAAATAGAGTTTCAAAACTGCTCTGTTAAAAGGAAGGCTTATCTCTCTGAGTTGAATGCAGACATCATAAAGAGGTTTCTGAGAATGCTTCTGCCTGGTTTATATGTGAAGATATTTCCTTTTCCACCATAGGCCTCAAAGCGCTCCAAATGAACACTTGCAGATTCTACAAAAGGAGTGTTTCATAACTGCTCTAGCAAAGGAAAGGTTCAACTCTGTGAGTTGAACACACACATCACAAAGCAGTTTCTGAGAATGCTTCTGTCCAGTTTTTATTGGAAGATATTCCCGCTTCTAACAAAGGCCTGAAAGAGCTCCAAATATCCACTTGCAGATGCTGCAAAAAGACTCTTTCCAAACTGCTCCATGAAAAGGAAGGTTCAACTCTGTGAGTTGAATGCACACATCATAAAGAAGTTTCAAAGAATGCTTCTGTCTAGGTTTTATGTGAAGATATTTCCTTTTCCACCATAGGCCTCAAAGCGCTCCAAATGAACACTTGCAGATTCTACAAAAAGAGTGTTTCAAAACTGCTCTTTCAAAAGAAGTGTTCAACTCTGTGAGTTGGATTCATACTTCACAAAGCAGTTTCACAGAACGCTTCTGTTTAGTATTTATGGGAAGATATACCCGTTTCCAACGAAGGCCTGAAAGGACTCCAAATATCCACTTGCAGATTCTGCAAAAACACAGTTTCAAAACTGCTCTATCAAAAGGAAGCCTTATCTCTCCGAGTTGAATGCACACATCATAAAGAGGTTTCTGAGAATGCTTCTGCCTGGTTTATAAGTGAAGATATTTCCTTTTCCACCATAGGCCTCAAAGCGCTCCAAATGAACACTTGCAGATTCTACAAAAAGAGTGTTTCAAAACAGCTCTTTCAAAGGAAGTGTTCAACTCTGTGAGTTGGATTCATACTACACAAAGCAGTTTCACAGAACGCTTCTGTTTAGTTTTTATGGGAAGATATTCCCGTTTCCAACGAAGGCCTGAAAGGGCTCCAAATATCCACTTGCAAATTCTGCAAAAATAGAGTTTCAAAACTGCTCTGTCAAAAGGAAGGCTTATCTCTCTGAGTTGAATGCAGACATCATAAAGAGGTTTCTGAGAATGCTTCTGCCTGGTTTATATGTGAAGATATTTCCTTTTCCACCATAGGCCTCAAAGCGCTCCAAATGAACACTTGCAGATTCTACAAAAAGAGTGTTTCATAACTGCTCTAGCAAAGGAAAGGTTCAACTCTGTGAGTTGAACACACACATCACAAAGCAGTTTCTGAGAATGCTTCTGTCCAGTTTTTATTGGAAGATATTCCCGCTTCTAACAAAGGCCTGAAAGAGCTCCAAATATCCACTTGCAGATGCTGCAAAAAGACTCTTTCCAAACTGCTCCATGAAAAGGAAGGTTCAACTCTGTGAGATGAATGCACACATCATAAAGAAGTTTCAAAGAATGCTTCTGTCTAGGTTTTATGTGAAGATATTTCCTTTTCCACCATAGGCCTCAAAGCGCTCCAAATGAACACTTGCAGATTCTACAAAAAGAGTGTTTCAAAACTGCTCTTTCAAAAGAAGTGTTCAACTCTGTGAGTTGGATTCATACTTCACAAAGCAGTTTCACAGAACGCTTCTGTTTAGTATTTATGGGAAGATATTCCCGTTTCCAACGAAGGCCTGAAAGGACTCCAAATATCCACTTGCAGATTCTGCAAAAACACAGTTTCAAAACTGCTCTATCAAAAGGAAGGCTTATCTCTCCGAGTTGAATGCACACATCATAAAGAGGTTTCTGAGAATGCTTCTGCCTGGTTTATAAGTGAAGATATTTCCTTTTCCACCATAGGCCTCAAAGCGCTCCAAATGAACACTTGCAGATTCTACAAAAAGAGTGTTTCAAAACAGCTCTTTCAAAGGAAGTGTTCAACTCTGTGAGTTGGATTCATACTACACAAAGCAGTTTCACAGAACGCTTCTGTTTAGTTTTTATGGGAAGATATTCCCGTTTCCAACGAAGGCCTGAAAGGGCTCCAAATATCCACTTGCAAATTCTGCAAAAATAGAGTTTCAAAACTGCTCTGTCAAAAGGAAGGCTTATCTCTCTGAGTTGAATGCAGACATCATAAAGAGGTTTCTGAGAATGCTTCTGCCTGGTTTATATGTGAAGATATTTCCTTTTCCACCATAGGCCTCAAGGCGCTCCAAATGAACACTTGCAGATTCTACAAAAAGAGTGTTTCATAACTGCTCTAGCAAAGGAAAGGTTCAACTCTGTGAGTTGAACACACACATCACAAAGCAGTTTCTGAGAATGCTTCTGTCCAGTTTTTATTGGAAGATATTCCCGCTTCTAACAAAGGCCTGAAAGAGCTCCAAATATCCACTTGTAGATGCTGCAAAAAGACTCTTTCCAAACTGCTCCATGAAAAGGAAGGTTCAACTCTGTGAGTTGAATGCACACATCATAAAGAAGTTTCAAAGAATGCTTCTGTCTAGGTTTTATGTGAAGATATTTCCTTTTCCACCATAGGCCTCAAAGCGCTCCAAATGAACACTTGCAGATTCTACAAAAAGAGTGTTTCAAAACTGCTCTTTCAAAAGAAGTGTTCAACTCTGTGAGTTGGATTCATACTTCACAAAGCAGTTTCACAGAACGCTTCTGTTTAGTTTTTATGGGAAGATATTCCCGTTTCCAACGAAGGCCTGAAAGGGCTCCAAATAACCACTTGCAGATTCTGCAGAAACACAGTTTCAAAACTGCTCTATCAAAAGGAAGGCTTATCTCTCCGAGCTGAATGCACACATCATAAAGAGGTTTCTGAGAATGCTTCTCCCTGGTTTATAAGTGAAGATATTTCCTTTTCCACTATAGGCCTCAAAGCGCTCCAAATGAACACTTGCAGATTCTACAAAAAGAGTGTTTCAAAACAGCTCTTTCAAAGGAAGTGTTCAACTCTGTGAGTTGGATTCATACTACACAAAGCAGTTTCACAGAACGCTTCTCTTTAGTTTTTATAGGAAGATATTCCCGTTTCCAACGAAGGCCTGAAAGGGCTCCAAATATCCACTTGCAGATTCTGCAAAAATAGAGTTTCAAAACTGCTCTGTTAAAAGGAAGGCTTATCTCTCTGAGTTGAATGCAGACATCATAAAGAGGTTTCTGAGAATGCTTCTGCCTGGTTTATATGTGAAGATATTTCCTTTTCCACCATAGGCCTCAAAGCGCTCCAAATGAACACTTGCAGATTCTACAAAAGGAGTGTTTCATAACTGCTCTAGCAAAGGAAAGGTTCAACTCTGTGAGTTGAACACACACATCACAAAGCAGTTTCTGAGATTGCTTCTGTCCAGTTTTTATTGGAACATATTCCCGCTTCTAACAAAGGCCTGAAAGAGCTCCAAATATCCACTTGCAGATGCTGCAAAAAGACTCTTTCCAAACTGCTCCATGAAAAGGAAGGTTCAACTCTGTGAGTTGAATGCACACATCATAAAGAAGTTTCAAAGAATGCTTCTGTCTAGGTTTTATGTGAAGATATTTCCTTTTCCACCATAGGCCTCAAAGCGCTCCAAATGAACACTTGCAGATTCTACAAAAAGAGTGTTTCAAAACTGCTCTTTCAAAAGAAGTGTTCAACTCTGTGAGTTGGATTCATACTTCACAAAGCAGTTTCACAGAACGCTTCTGTTTAGTATTTATGGGAAGATATTTCCGTTTCCAACGAAGGCCTGAAAGGACTCCAAATATCCACTTGCAGATTCTGCAAAAAACACAGTTTCAAAACTGCTCTATCAAAAGGAAGGCTTATCTCTCCGAGTTGAATGCACACATCATAAAGAGGTTTCTGAGAATGCTTCTGCCTGGTTTATAAGTGAAGATATTTCCTTTTCCACCATAGGCCTCAAAGCGCTCCAAATGAACACTTGCAGATTCTACAAAAAGAGTGTTTCAAAACAGCTCTTTCAAAGGAAGTGTTCAACTCTGTGAGTTGGATTCATACTACACAAAGCAGTTTCACAGAACGCTTCTGTTTAGTTTTTATGGGAAGATATTCCCGTTTCCAACGAAGGCCTGAAAGGGCTCCAAATATCCACTTGCAAATTCTGCAAAAATAGAGTTTCAAAACTGCTCTGTCAAAAGGAAGGCTTATCTCTCTGAGTTGAATGCAGACATCATAAAGAGGTTTCTGAGAATGCTTCTGCCTGGTTTATATGTGAAGATATTTCCTTTTCCACCATAGGCCTCAAAGCGCTCCAAATGAACACTTGCAGATTCTACAAAAAGAGTGTTTCATATCTGCTCTAGCAAAGGAAAGGTTCAACTCTGTGAGTTGAACACACACATCACAAAGCAGTTTCTGAGAATGCTTCTGTCCAGTTTTTATTGGAAGATATTCCCGCTTCTAACAAAGGCCTGAAAGAGCTCCAAATATCCACTTGTAGATGCTGCAAAAAGACTCTTTCCAAACTGCTCTATGAAAAGGAAGGTTCAACTCTGTGAGTTGAATGCACACATCATAAAGAAGTTTCAAAGAATGCTTCTGTCTAGGTTTTATGTGAAGATATTTCCTTTTCCACCATAGGCCTCAAAGCGCTCCAAACGAACACTTGCAGATTCTACAAAAAGAGTGTTTCATAACTGCTCTAGCAAAGGAAAGGTTCAACTCTGTGAGTTGAACACACACATCACAAAGCAGTTTCTGAGAATGCTTCTGTCCAGTTTTTATTGGAAGATATTCCCGCTTCTAACAAAGGCCTGAAAGAGCTCCAAATATCCACTTGTAGATGCTGCAAAAAGACTCTTTCCAAACTGCTCCATGAAAAGGAAGGTTCAACTCTGTGAGTTGAATGCACACATCATAAAGAAGTTTCAAAGAATGCTTCTGTCTAGGTTTTATGTGAAGATATTTCCTTTTCCACCATAGGCCTCAAAGCGCTCCAAATGAACACTTGCAGATTCTACAAAAAGAGTGTTTCAAAACTGCTCTTTCAAAAGAAGTGTTCAACTCTGTGAGTTGGATTCATACTTCACAAAGCAGTTTCACAGAACGCTTCTGTTTAGTTTTTATGGGAAGATATTCCCGTTTCCAACGAAGGCCTGAAAGGGCTCCAAATATCCACTTGCAAATTCTGCAAAAATAGAGTTTCAAAACTGCTCTGTCAAAAGGAAGGCTTATCTCTCTGAGTTGAATGCAGACATCATAAAGAGGTTTCTGAGAATGCTTCTGCCTGGTTTATATGTGAAGATATTTCCTTTTCCACCATAGGCCTCAAGGCGCTCCAAATGAACACTTGCAGATTCTACAAAAGGAGTGTTTCATAACTGCTCTAGCAAAGGAAAGGTTCAACTCTGTGAGTTGAACACACACATCACAAAGCAGTTTCTGAGAATGCTTCTGTCCAGTTTTTATTGGAAGATATTCCCGCTTCTAACAAAGGCCTGAAAGAGCTCCAAATATCCACTTGTAGATGCTGCAAAAAGACTCTTTCCAAACTGCTCCATGAAAAGGAAGGTTCAACTCTGTGAGTTGAATGCACACATCATAAAGAAGTTTCAAAGAATGCTTCTGTCTAGGTTTTATGTGAAGATATTTCCTTTTCCACCATAGGCCTCAAAGCGCTCCAAATGAACACTTGCAGATTCTACAAAAAGAGTGTTTCAAAACTGCTCTTTCAAAAGAAGTGTTCAACTCTGTGAGTTGGATTCATACTTCACAAAGCAGTTTCACAGAACGCTTCTGTTTAGTTTTTATGGGAAGATATTCCCGTTTCCAACGAAGGCCTGAAAGGGCTCCAAATAACCACTTGCAGATTCTGCAGAAACACAGTTTCAAAACTGCTCTATCAAAAGGAAGGCTTATCTCTCCGAGCTGAATGCACACATCATAAAGAGGTTTCTGAGAATGCTTCTCCCTGGTTTATAAGTGAAGATATTTCCTTTTCCACTATAGGCCTCAAAGCGCTCCAAATGAACACTTGCAGATTCTACAAAAAGAGTGTTTCAAAACAGCTCTTTCAAAGGAAGTGTTCAACTCTGTGAGTTGGATTCATACTACACAAAGCAGTTTCACAGAACGCTTCTCTTTACTTTTTATAGGAAGATATTCCCGTTTCCAACGAAGGCCTGAAAGGGCTCCAAATATCCACTTGCAGATTCTGCAAAAATAGAGTTTCAAAACTGCTCTGTTAAAAGGAAGGCTTATCTCTCTGAGTTGAATGCAGACATCATAAAGAGGTTTCTGAGAATGCTTCTGCCTGGTTTATATGTGAAGATATTTCCTTTTCCACCATAGGCCTCAAAGCGCTCCAAATGAACACTTGCAGATTCTACAAAAGGAGTGTTTCATAACTGCTCTAGCAAAGGAAAGGTTCAACTCTGTGAGTTGAACACACACATCACAAAGCAGTTTCTGAGATTGCTTCTGTCCAGTTTTTATTGGAAGATATTCCCGCTTCTAACAAAGGCCTGAAAGAGCTCCAAATATCCACTTGCAGATGCTGCAAAAAGACTCTTTCCAAACTGCTCCATGAAAAGGAAGGTTCAACTCTGTGAGTTGAATGCACACATCATAAAGAAGTTTCAAAGAATGCTTCTGTCTAGGTTTTATGTGAAGATATTTCCTTTTCCACCATAGGCCTCAAAGCGCTCCAAATGAACACTTGCAGATTCTACAAAAAGAGTGTTTCAAAACTGCTCTTTCAAAAGAAGTGTTCAACTCTGTGAGTTGGATTCATACTTCACAAAGCAGTTTCACAGAACGCTTCTGTTTAGTTTTTATGGGAAGATATTACCGTTTCCAACGAAGGCCTGAAAGGGCTCCAAATAACCACTTGCAGATTCTGCAGAAACACAGTTTCAAAACTGCTCTATCAAAAGGAAGGCTTATCTCTCTGAGCTGAATGCACACATCATAAAGAGGTTTCTGAGAATGCTTCTCCCTGGTTTATAAGTGAAGATATTTCCTTTTCCACTATAGGCCTCAAAGCGCTCCAAATGAACACTTGCAGATTCTACAAAAAGAGTGTTTCAAAACAGCTCTTTCAAAGGAAGTGTTCAACTCTGTGAGTTGGATTCATACTACACAAAGCAGTTTCACAGAACGCTTCTCTTTAGTTTTTATGGGAAGATATTCCCGTTTCCAACGAAGGCCTGAAAGGTCTCCAAATATCCACTTGCAGATTCTGCAAAAATAGAGTTTCAAAACTGCTCTGTTAAAAGGAAGGCTTATCTCTCTGAGTTGAATGCAGACATCATAAAGAGGTTTCTGAGAATGCTTCTGCCTGGTTTATATGTGAAGATATTTCCTTTTCCACCATAGGCCTCAAAGCGCTCCAAATGAACACTTGCAGATTCTACAAAAGGAGTGTTTCATAACTGCTCTAGCAAAGGAAAGGTTCAACTCTGTGAGTTGAACACACACATCACAAAGCAGTTTCTGAGAATGCTTCTGTCCAGTTTTTATTGGAAGATATTCCCGCTTCTAACAAAGGCCTGAAAGAGCTCCAAATATCCACTTGCAGATGCTGCAAAAAGACTCTTTCCAAACTGCTCCATGAAAAGGAAGGTTCAACTCTGTGAGTTGAATGCACACATCATAAAGAAGTTTCAAAGAATGCTTCTGTCTAGGTTTTATGTGAAGATATTTCCTTTTCCACCATAGGCCTCAAAGCGCTCCAAATGAACACTTGCAGATTCTACAAAAAGAGTGTTTCAAAACTGCTCTTTCAAAAGAAGTGTTCAACTCTGTGAGTTGGATTCATACTTCACAAAGCAGTTTCACAGAACGCTTCTGTTTAGTATTTATGGGAAGATATACCCGTTTCCAACGAAGGCCTGAAAGGACTCCAAATATCCACTTGCAGATTCTGCAAAAACACAGTTTCAAAACTGCTCTATCAAAAGGAAGGCTTATCTCTCCGAGTTGAATGCACACATCATAAAGAGGTTTCTGAGAATGCTTCTGCCTGGTTTATAAGTGAAGATATTTCCTTTTCCACCATAGGCCTCAAAGCGCTCCAAATGAACACTTGCAGATTCTACAAAAAGAGTGTTTCAAAACAGCTCTTTCAAAGGAAGTGTTCAACTCTGTGAGTTGGATTCATACTACACAAAGCAGTTTCACAGAACGCTTCTGTTTAGTTTTTATGGGAAGATATTCCCTTTTCCAACGAAGGCCTGAAAGGGCTCCAAATATCCACTTGCAAATTCTGCAAAAATAGAGTTTCAAAACTGCTCTGTCAAAAGGAAGGCTTATCTCTCTGAGTTGAATGCAGACATCATAAAGAGGTTTCTGAGAATGCTTCTGCCTGGTTTATATGTGAAGATATTTCCTTTTCCACCATAGGCCTCAAAGCGCTCCAAATGAACACTTGCAGATTCTACAAAAAGAGTGTTTCATAACTGCTCTAGCAAAGGAAAGGTTCAACTCTGTGAGTTGAACACACACATCACAAAGCAGTTTCTGAGAATGCTTCTGTCCAGTTTTTATTGGAAGATATTCCCGCTTCTAACAAAGGCCTGAAAGAGCTCCAAATATCCACTTGCAGATGCTGCAAAAAGACTCTTTCCAAACTGCTCCATGAAAAGGAAGGTTCAACTCTGTGAGATGAATGCACACATCATAAAGAAGTTTCAAAGAATGCTTCTGTCTAGGTTTTATGTGAAGATATTTCCTTTTCCACCATAGGCCTCAAAGCGCTCCAAATGAACACTTGCAGATTCTACAAAAAGAGTGTTTCAAAACTGCTCTTTCAAAAGAAGTGTTCAACTCTGTGAGTTGGATTCATACTTCACAAAGCAGTTTCACAGAACGCTTCTGTTTAGTATTTATGGGAAGATATTCCCGTTTCCAACGAAGGCCTGAAAGGACTCCAAATATCCACTTGCAGATTCTGCAAAAACACAGTTTCAAAACTGCTCTATCAAAA
The DNA here is from genome assembly GCF_028885625.2 of Pongo pygmaeus. Lineage (NCBI taxonomy): Eukaryota > Metazoa > Chordata > Mammalia > Primates > Hominidae > Pongo > Pongo pygmaeus. Next base: position 27,599,048 of record NC_085930.1, read on the forward strand.
GGAAGGCTTATCTCTCCGAGTTGAATGCACACATCATAAAGAGGTTTCTGAGAATGCTTCTGCCTGGTTTATAAGTGAAGATATTTCCTTTTCCACCATAGGCCTCAAAGCGCTCCAAATGAACACTTGCAGATTCTACAAAAAGAGTGTTTCAAAACAGCTCTTTCAAAGGAAGTGTTCAACTCTGTGAGTTGGATTCATACTTCACAAAGCAGTTTCACAGAACGCTTCTGTTTAGTTTTTATGGGAAGATATTCCCGTTTCCAACGAAGGCCTGAAAGGGCTCCAAATAACCACTTGCAGATTCTGCAGAAACACAGTTTCAAAACTGCTCTATCAAAAGGAAGGCTTATCTCTCCGAGCTGAATGCACACATCATAAAGAGGTTTCTGAGAATGCTTCTCCCTGGTTTATAAGTGAAGATATTTCCTTTTCCACTATAGGCCTCAAAGCGCTCCAAATGAACACTTGCAGATTCTACAAAAAGAGTGTTTCAAAACAGCTCTTTCAAAGGAAGTGTTCAACTCTGTGAGTTGGATTCATACTACACAAAGCAGTTTCACAGAACGCTTCTCTTTAGTTTTTATAGGAAGATATTCCCGTTTCCAACGAAGGCCTGAAAGGGCTCCAAATATCCACTTGCAGATTCTGCAAAAATAGAGTTTCAAAACTGCTCTGTTAAAAGGAAGGCTTATCTCTCTGAGTTGAATGCAGACATCATAAAGAGGTTTCTGAGAATGCTTCTGCCTGGTTTATATGTGAAGATATTTCCTTTTCCACCATAGGCCTCAAAGCGCTCCAAATGAACACTTGCAGATTCTACAAAAGGAGTGTTTCATAACTGCTCTAGCAAAGGAAAGGTTCAACTCTGTGAGTTGAACACACACATCACAAAGCAGTTTCTGAGATTGCTTCTGTCCAGTTTTTATTGGAACATATTCCCGCTTCTAACAAAGGCCTGAAAGAGCTCCAAATATCCACTTGCAGATGCTGCAAAAAGACTCTTTCCAAACTGCTCCATGAAAAGGAAGGTTCAACTCTGTGAGTTGAATGCACACATCATAAAGAAGTTTCAAAGAATGCTTCTGTCTAGGTTTTATGTGAAGATATTTCCTTTTCCACCATAGGCCTCAAAGCGCTCCAAATGAACACTTGCAGATTCTACAAAAAGAGTGTTTCAAAACTGCTCTTTCAAAAGAAGTGTTCAACTCTGTGAGTTGGATTCATACTTCACAAAGCAGTTTCACAGAACGCTTCTGTTTAGTATTTATGGGAAGATATTTCCGTTTCCAACGAAGGCCTGAAAGGACTCCAAATATCCACTTGCAGATTCTGCAAAAAACACAGTTTCAAAACTGCTCTATCAAAAGGAAGGCTTATCTCTCCGAGTTGAATGCACACATCATAAAGAGGTTTCTGAGAATGCTTCTGCCTGGTTTATAAGTGAAGATATTTCCTTTTCCACCATAGGCCTCAAAGCGCTCCAAATGAACACTTGCAGATTCTACAAAAAGAGTGTTTCAAAACAGCTCTTTCAAAGGAAGTGTTCAACTCTGTGAGTTGGATTCATACTACACAAAGCAGTTTCACAGAACGCTTCTGTTTAGTTTTTATGGGAAGATATTCCCGTTTCCAACGAAGGCCTGAAAGGGCTCCAAATATCCACTTGCAAATTCTGCAAAAATAGAGTTTCAAAACTGCTCTGTCAAAAGGAAGGCTTATCTCTCTGAGTTGAATGCAGACATCATAAAGAGGTTTCTGAGAATGCTTCTGCCTGGTTTATATGTGAAGATATTTCCTTTTCCACCATAGGCCTCAAAGCGCTCCAAATGAACACTTGCAGATTCTACAAAAAGAGTGTTTCATATCTGCTCTAGCAAAGGAAAGGTTCAACTCTGTGAGTTGAACACACACATCACAAAGCAGTTTCTGAGAATGCTTCTGTCCAGTTTTTATTGGAAGATATTCCCGCTTCTAACAAAGGCCTGAAAGAGCTCCAAATATCCACTTGTAGATGCTGCAAAAAGACTCTTTCCAAACTGCTCCATGAAAAGGAAGGTTCAACTCTGTGAGTTGAATGCACACATCATAAAGAAGTTTCAAAGAATGCTTCTGTCTAGGTTTTATGTGAAGATATTTCCTTTTCCACCATAGGCCTCAAAGCGCTCCAAATGAACACTTGCAGATTCTACAAAAAGAGTGTTTCATAACTGCTCTAGCAAAGGAAAGGTTCAACTCTGTGAGTTGAACACACACATCACAAAGCAGTTTCTGAGAATGCTTCTGTCCAGTTTTTATTGGAAGATATTCCCGCTTCTAACAAAGGCCTGAAAGAGCTCCAAATATCCACTTGTAGATGCTGCAAAAAGACTCTTTCCAAACTGCTCCATGAAAAGGAAGGTTCAACTCTGTGAGTTGAATGCACACATCATAAAGAAGTTTCAAAGAATGCTTCTGTCTAGGTTTTATGTGAAGATATTTCCTTTTCCACCATAGGCCTCAAAGCGCTCCAAATGAACACTTGCAGATTCTACAAAAAGAGTGTTTCAAAACTGCTCTTTCAAAAGAAGTGTTCAACTCTGTGAGTTGGATTCATACTTCACAAAGCAGTTTCACAGAACGCTTCTGTTTAGTTTTTATGGGAAGATATTCCCGTTTCCAACGAAGGCCTGAAAGGGCTCCAAATATCCACTTGCAAATTCTGCAAAAATAGAGTTTCAAAACTGCTCTGTCAAAAGGAAGGCTTATCTCTCTGAGTTGAATGCAGACATCATAAAGAGGTTTCTGAGAATGCTTCTGCCTGGTTTATATGTGAAGATATTTCCTTTTCCACCATAGGCCTCAAGGCGCTCCAAATGAACACTTGCAGATTCTACAAAAGGAGTGTTTCATAACTGCTCTAGCAAAGGAAAGGTTCAACTCTGTGAGTTGAACACACACATCACAAAGCAGTTTCTGAGAATGCTTCTGTCCAGTTTTTATTGGAAGATATTCCCGCTTCTAACAAAGGCCTGAAAGAGCTCCAAATATCCACTTGTAGATGCTGCAAAAAGACTCTTTCCAAACTGCTCCATGAAAAGGAAGGTTCAACTCTGTGAGTTGAATGCACACATCATAAAGAAGTTTCAAAGAATGCTTCTGTCTAGGTTTTATGTGAAGATATTTCCTTTTCCACCATAGGCCTCAAAGCGCTCCAAATGAACACTTGCAGATTCTACAAAAAGAGTGTTTCAAAACTGCTCTTTCAAAAGAAGTGTTCAACTCTGTGAGTTGGATTCATACTTCACAAAGCAGTTTCACAGAACGCTTCTGTTTAGTTTTTATGGGAAGATATTCCCGTTTCCAACGAAGGCCTGAAAGGGCTCCAAATAACCACTTGCAGATTCTGCAGAAACACAGTTTCAAAACTGCTCTATCAAAAGGAAGGCTTATCTCTCCGAGCTGAATGCACACATCATAAAGAGGTTTCTGAGAATGCTTCTCCCTGGTTTATAAGTGAAGATATTTCCTTTTCCACTATAGGCCTCAAAGCGCTCCAAATGAACACTTGCAGATTCTACAAAAAGAGTGTTTCAAAACAGCTCTTTCAAAGGAAGTGTTCAACTCTGTGAGTTGGATTCATACTACACAAAGCAGTTTCACAGAACGCTTCTCTTTACTTTTTATAGGAAGATATTCCCGTTTCCAACGAAGGCCTGAAAGGGCTCCAAATATCCACTTGCAGATTCTGCAAAAATAGAGTTTCAAAACTGCTCTGTTAAAAGGAAGGCTTATCTCTCTGAGTTGAATGCAGACATCATAAAGAGGTTTCTGAGAATGCTTCTGCCTGGTTTATATGTGAAGATATTTCCTTTTCCACCATAGGCCTCAAAGCGCTCCAAATGAACACTTGCAGATTCTACAAAAGGAGTGTTTCATAACTGCTCTAGCAAAGGAAAGGTTCAACTCTGTGAGTTGAACACACACATCACAAAGCAGTTTCTGAGATTGCTTCTGTCCAGTTTTTATTGGAAGATATTCCCGCTTCTAACAAAGGCCTGAAAGAGCTCCAAATATCCACTTGCAGATGCTGCAAAAAGACTCTTTCCAAACTGCTCCATGAAAAGGAAGGTTCAACTCTGTGAGTTGAATGCACACATCATAAAGAAGTTTCAAAGAATGCTTCTGTCTAGGTTTTATGTGAAGATATTTCCTTTTCCACCATAGGCCTCAAAGCGCTCCAAATGAACACTTGCAGATTCTACAAAAAGAGTGTTTCAAAACTGCTCTTTCAAAAGAAGTGTTCAACTCTGTGAGTTGGATTCATACTTCACAAAGCAGTTTCACAGAACGCTTCTGTTTAGTATTTATGGGAAGATATTTCCGTTTCCAACGAAGGCCTGAAAGGACTCCAAATATCCACTTGCAGATTCTGCAAAAAACACAGTTTCAAAACTGCTCTATCAAAAGGAAGGCTTATCTCTCCGAGTTGAATGCACACATCATAAAGAGGTTTCTGAGAATGCTTCTGCCTGGTTTATAAGTGAAGATATTTCCTTTTCCACCATAGGCCTCAAAGCGCTCCAAATGAACACTTGCAGATTCTACAAAAAGAGTGTTTCAAAACAGCTCTTTCAAAGGAAGTGTTCAACTCTGTGAGTTGGATTCATACTACACAAAGCAGTTTCACAGAACGCTTCTGTTTAGTTTTTATGGGAAGATATTCCCGTTTCCAACGAAGGCCTGAAAGGGCTCCAAATATCCACTTGCAAATTCTGCAAAAATAGAGTTTCAAAACTGCTCTGTCAAAAGGAAGGCTTATCTCTCTGAGTTGAATGCAGACATCATAAAGAGGTTTCTGAGAATGCTTCTGCCTGGTTTATATGTGAAGATATTTCCTTTTCCACCATAGGCCTCAAAGCGCTCCAAATGAACACTTGCAGATTCTACAAAAAGAGTGTTTCATATCTGCTCTAGCAAAGGAAAGGTTCAACTCTGTGAGTTGAACACACACATCACAAAGCAGTTTCTGAGAATGCTTCTGTCCAGTTTTTATTGGAAGATATTCCCGCTTCTAACAAAGGCCTGAAAGAGCTCCAAATATCCACTTGTAGATGCTGCAAAAAGACTCTTTCCAAACTGCTCCATGAAAAGGAAGGTTCAACTCTGTGAGTTGAATGCACACATCATAAAGAAGTTTCAAAGAATGCTTCTGTCTAGGTTTTATGTGAAGATATTTCCTTTTCCACCATAGGCCTCAAAGCGCTCCAAATGAACACTTGCAGATTCTACAAAAAGAGTGTTTCATAACTGCTCTAGCAAAGGAAAGGTTCAACTCTGTGAGTTGAACACACACATCACAAAGCAGTTTCTGAGAATGCTTCTGTCCAGTTTTTATTGGAAGATATTCCCGCTTCTAACAAAGGCCTGAAAGAGCTCCAAATATCCACTTGTAGATGCTGCAAAAAGACTCTTTCCAAACTGCTCCATGAAAAGGAAGGTTCAACTCTGTGAGTTGAATGCACACATCATAAAGAAGTTTCAAAGAATGCTTCTGTCTAGGTTTTATGTGAAGATATTTCCTTTTCCACCATAGGCCTCAAAGCGCTCCAAATGAACACTTGCAGATTCTACAAAAAGAGTGTTTCAAAACTGCTCTTTCAAAAGAAGTGTTCAACTCTGTGAGTTGGATTCATACTTCACAAAGCAGTTTCACAGAACGCTTCTGTTTAGTTTTTATGGGAAGATATTCCCGTTTCCAACGAAGGCCTGAAAGGGCTCCAAATATCCACTTGCAAATTCTGCAAAAATAGAGTTTCAAAACTGCTCTGTCAAAAGGAAGGCTTATCTCTCTGAGTTGAATGCAGACATCATAAAGAGGTTTCTGAGAATGCTTCTGCCTGGTTTATATGTGAAGATATTTCCTTTTCCACTATAGGCCTCAAGGCGCTCCAAATGAACACTTGCAGATTCTACAAAAGGAGTGTTTCATAACTGCTCTAGCAAAGGAAAGGTTCAACTCTGTGAGTTGAACACACACATCACAAAGCAGTTTCTGAGAATGCTTCTGTCCAGTTTTTATTGGAATATATTCCCGCTTCTAACAAAGGCCTGAAAGAGCTCCAAATATCCACTTGCAGATGCTGCAAAAAGACTCTTTCCAAACTGCTCCATGAAAAGGAAGGTTCAACTCTGTGAGATGAATGCACACATCATAAAGAAGTTTCAAAGAATGCTTCTGTCTAGGTTTTATGTGAAGATATTTCCTTTTCCACCATAGGCCTCAAAGCGCTCCAAATGAACACTTGCAGATTCTACAAAAAGAGTGTTTCAAAACTGCTCTTTCAAAAGAAGTGTTCAACTCTGTGAGTTGGATTCATACTTCACAAAGCAGTTTCACAGAACGCTTCTGTTTAGTATTTATGGGAAGATATTTCCGTTTCCAACGAAGGCCTGAAAGGACTCCAAATATCCACTTGCAGATTCTGCAAAAAACACAGTTTCAAAACTGCTCTATCAAAAGGAAGGCTTATCTCTCCGAGTTGAATGCACACATCATAAAGAGGTTTCTGAGAATGCTTCTGCCTGGTTTATAAGAGAAGATATTTCCTTTTCCACCATAGGCCTCAAAGCGGTCCAAATGAACACTTGCAGATTCTACAAAAAGAGTGTTTCAAAACAGCTCTTTCAAAGGAAGTGTTCAACTCTGTGAGTTGGATTCATACTACACAAAGCAGTTTCACAGAACGCTTCTGTTTAGTTTTTATGGGAAGATATTCCCGTTTCCAACGAAGGCCTGAAAGGGCTCCAAATATCCACTTGCAAATTCTGCAAAAATAGAGTTTCAAAACTGCTCTGTCAAAAGGAAGGCTTATCTCTCTGAGTTGAATGCAGACATCATAAAGAGGTTTCTGAGAATGCTTCTGCCTGGTTTATATGTGAAGATATTTCCTTTTCCACCATAGGCCTCAAGGCGCTCCAAATGAACACTTGCAGATTCTACAAAAAGAGTGTTTCATAACTGCTCTAGCAAAGGAAAGGTTCAACTCTGTGAGTTGAACACACACATCACAAAGCAGTTTCTGAGAATGCTTCTGTCCAGTTTTTATTGGAAGATATTCCCGCTTCTAACAAAGGCCTGAAAGAGCTCCAAATATCCACTTGTAGATGCTGCAAAAAGACTCTTTCCAAACTGCTCCATGAAAAGGAAGGTTCAACTCTGTGAGTTGAATGCACACATCATAAAGAAGTTTCAAAGAATGCTTCTGTCTAGGTTTTATGTGAAGATATTTCCTTTTCCACCATAGGCCTCAAAGCGCTCCAAATGAACACTTGCAGATTCTACAAAAAGAGTGTTTCAAAACTGCTCTTTCTAAAGAAGTGTTCAACTCTGTGAGTTGGATTCATACTTCACAAAGCAGTTTCACAGAACGCTTCTGTTTAGTTTTTATGGGAAGATATTCCCGTTTCCAACGAAGGCCTGAAAGGGCTCCAAATAACCACTTGCAGATTCTGCAGAAACACAGTTTCAAAACTGCTCTATCAAAAGGAAGGCTTATCTCTCCGAGCTGAATGCACACATCATAAAGAGGTTTCTGAGAATGCTTCTCCCTGGTTTATAAGTGAAGATATTTCCTTTTCCACTATAGGCCTCAAAGCGCTCCAAATGAACACTTGCAGATTCTACAAAAAGAGTGTTTCAAAACAGCTCTTTCAAAGGAAGTGTTCAACTCTGTGAGTTGGATTCATACTACACAAAGCAGTTTCACAGAACGCTTCTCTTTAGTTTTTATGGGAAGATATTCCCGTTTCCAACGAAGGCCTGAAAGGTCTCCAAATATCCACTTGCAGATTCTGCAAAAATAGAGTTTCAAAACTGCTCTGTTAAAAGGAAGGCTTATCTCTCTGAGTTGAATGCAGACATCATAAAGAGGTTTCTGAGAATGCTTCTGCCTGGTTTATATGTGAAGATATTTCCTTTTCCACCATAGGCCTCAAAGCGCTCCAAATGAACACTTGCAGATTCTACAAAAGGAGTGTTTCATAACTGCTCTAGCAAAGGAAAGGTTCAACTCTGTGAGTTGAACACACACATCACAAAGCAGTTTCTGAGAATGCTTCTGTCCAGTTTTTATTGGAAGATATTCCCGCTTCTAACAAAGGCCTGAAAGAGCTCCAAATATCCACTTGCAGATGCTGCAAAAAGACTCTTTCCAAACTGCTCCATGAAAAGGAAGGTTCAACTCTGTGAGTTGAATGCACACATCATAAAGAAGTTTCAAAGAATGCTTCTGTCTAGGTTTTATGTGAAGATATTTCCTTTTCCACCATAGGCCTCAAAGCGCTCCAAATGAACACTTGCAGATTCTACAAAAAGAGTGTTTCAAAACTGCTCTTTCAAAAGAAGTGTTCAACTCTGTGAGTTGGATTTATACTTCACAAAGCAGTTTCACAGAACGCTTCTGTTTAGTATTTATGGGAAGATATTCCCGTTTCCAACGAAGGCCTGAAAGGACTCCAAATATCCACTTGCAGATTCTGCAAAAACACAGTTTCAAAACTGCTCTATCAAAAGGAAGGCTTATCTCTCCGAGTTGAATGCACACATCATAAAGAGGTTTCTGAGAATGCTTCTGCCTGGTTTATAAGTGAAGATATTTCCTTTTCCACCATAGGCCTCAAAGCGCTCCAAATGAACACTTGCAGATTCTACAAAAAGAGTGTTTCAAAACAGCTCTTTCAAAGGAAGTGTTCAACTCTGTGAGTTGGATTCATACTACACAAAGCAGTTTCACAGAACGCTTCTGTTTAGTTTTTATGGGAAGATATTCCCGTTTCCAACGAAGGCCTGAAAGGGCTCCAAATATCCACTTGCAAATTCTGCAAAAATAGAGTTTCAAAACTGCTCTGTCAAAAGGAAGGCTTATCTCTCTGAGTTGAATGCAGACATCATAAAGAGGTTTCTGAGAATGCTTCTGCCTGGTTTATATGTGAAGATATTTCCTTTTCCACCATAGGCCTCAAAGCGCTCCAAATGAACACTTGCAGATTCTACAAAAAGAGTGTTTCATAACTGCTCTAGCAAAGGAAAGGTTCAACTCTGTGAGTTGAACACACACATCACAAAGCAGTTTCTGAGAATGCTTCTGTCCAGTTTTTATTGGAAGATATTCCCGCTTCTAACAAAGGCCTGAAAGAGCTCCAAATATCCACTTGTAGATGCTGCAAAAAGACTCTTTCCAAACTGCTCCATGAAAAGGAAGGTTCAACTCTGTGAGTTGAATGCACACATCATAAAGAAGTTTCAAAGAATGCTTCTGTCTAGGTTTTATATGAAGATATTTCCTTTTCCACCATAGGCCTCAAAGCGCTCCAAATGAACCCTTGCAGATTCTACAAAAAGAGTGTTTCAAAACTGCTCTTTCAAAAGAAGTGTGCAACTCTGTGAGTTGGATTCATACTTCACAAAGCAGTTTCACAGAACGCTTCTGTTTAGTTTTTATGGGAAGATATTCCCGTTTCCAACGAAGGCCTGAAAGGGCTCCAAATAACCACTTGCAGATTCTGCAGAAACACAGTTTCAAAACTGCTCTATCAAAAGGAAGGCTTATCTCTCCGAGCTGAATGCACACATCATAAAGAGGTTTCTGAGAATGCTTCTCCCTGGTTTATAAGTGAAGATATTTCCTTTTCCACTATAGGCCTCAAAGCGCTCCAAATGAACACTTGCAGATTCTACAAAAAGAGTGTTTCAAAACAGCTCTTTCAAAGGAAGTGTTCAACTCTGTGAGTTGGATTCATACTACACAAAGCAGTTTCACAGAACGCTTCTCTTTAGTTTTTATGGGAAGATATTCCCGTTTCCAACGAAGGCCTGAAAGGGCTCCAAATATCCACTTGCAGATTCTGCAAAAATAGAGTTTCAAAACTGCTCTGTTAAAAGGAAGGCTTATCTCTCTGAGTTGAATGCAGACATCATAAAGAGGTTTCTGAGAATGCTTCTGCCTGGTTTATATGTGAAGATATTTCCTTTTCCACCATAGGCCTCAAAGCGCTCCAAATGAACACTTGCAGATTCTACAAAAGGAGTGTTTCATAACTGCTCTAGCAAAGGAAAGGTTCAACTCTGTGAGTTGAGCACACACATCACAAAGCAGTTTCTGAGATTGCTTCTGTCCAGTTTTTATTGGAAGATATTCCCGCTTCTAACAAAGGCCTGAAAGAGCTCCAAATATCCACTTGCAGATGCTGCAAAAAGACTCTTTCCAAACTGCTCCATGAAAAGGAAGGTTCAACTCTGTGAGTTGAATGCACACATCATAAAGAAGTTTCAAAGAATGCTTCTGTCTAGGTTTTATGTGAAGATATTTCCTTTTCCACCATAGGCCTCAAAGCGCTCCAAATGAACACTTGCAGATTCTACAAAAAGAGTGTTTCAAAACTGCTCTTTCAAAAGAAGTGTTCAACTCTGTGAGTTGGATTCATACTTCACAAAGCAGTTTCACAGAACGCTTCTGTTTAGTATTTATGGGAAGATATTTCCGTTTCCAACGAAGGCCTGAAAGGACTCCAAATATACACTTGCAGATTCTGCAAAAAACACAGTTTCAAAACTGCTCTATCAAAAGGAAGGCTTATCTCTCCGAGTTGAATGCACACATCATAAAGAGGTTTCTGAGAATGCTTCTGCCTGGTTTATAAGTGAAGATATTTCCTTTTCCACCATAGGCCTCAAAGCGGTCCAAATGAACACTTGCAGATTCTACAAAAAGAGTGTTTCAAAACAGCTCTTTCAAAGGAAGTGTTCAACTCTGTGAGTTGGATTCATACTACACAAAGCAGTTTCACAGAACGCTTCTGTTTAGTTTTTATGGGAAGATATTCCCGTTTAAAACGAAGGCCTGAAAGGGCTCCAAATATCCACTTGCAAATTCTGCAAAAATAGAGTTTCAAAACTGCTCTGTCAAAAGGAATGCTTATCTCTCTGAGTTGAATGCAGACATCATAAAGAGGTTTCTGAGAATGCTTCTGCCTGGTTTATATGTGAAGATATTTCCTTTTCCACCATAGGCCTCAAAGCGCTCCAAATGAACACTTGCAGATTCTACAAAAAGAGTGTTTCATATCTGCTCTAGCAAAGGAAAGGTTCAACTCTGTGAGTTGAACACACACATCACAAAGCAGTTTCTGAGAATGCTTCTGTCCAGTTTTTATTGGAAGATATTCCCGCTTCTAACAAAGGCCTGAAAGAGCTCCAAATATCCACTTGTAGATGCTACAAAAAGACTCTTTCCAAACTGCTCCATGAAAAGGAAGGTTCAACTCTGTGAGTTGAATGCACACATCACAAAGAAGTTTCAAAGAATGCTTCTGTCTAGGTTTTATGTGAAGATATTTCCTTTTCCACCATAGGCCTCAAAGCGCTCCAAATGAACACTTGCAGATTCTACAAAAAGAGTGTTTCATAACTGCTCTTGCAAAGGAAAGGTTCAACTCTGTGAGTTGAACACACACATCACAAAGCAGTTTCTGAGAATGCTTCTGTCCAGTTTTTATTGGAAGATATTCCCGCTTCTAACAAAGGCCTGAAAGAGCTCCAAATATCCACTTGTAGATGCTGCAAAAAGACTCTTTCCAAACTGCTCCATGAAAAGGAAGGTTCAACTCTGTGAGTTGAATGCACACATCATAAAGAAGTTTGAAAGAATGCTTCTGTCTAGGTTTTATGTGAAGATATTTCCTTTTCCACCATAGGCCTCAAAGCGCTCCAAATGAACACTTGCAGATTCTACAAAAAGAGTGTTTCAAAACTGCTCTTTCAAAAGAAGTGTTCAACTCTGTGAGTTGGATTCATACTTCACAAAGCAGTTTCACAGAACGCTTCTGTTTAGTTTTTATGGGAAGATATTCCCGTTTCCAACGAAGGCCTGAAAGGGCTCCAAATATCCACTTGCAAATTCTGCAAAAATAGAGTTTCAAAACTGCTCTGTCAAAAGGAAGGCTTATCTCTCTGAGTTGAATGCAGACATCATAAAGAGGTTTCTGAGAATGCTTCTGCCTGGTTTATATGTGAAGATATTTCCTTTTCCACCATAGGCCTCAAAGCGCTCCAAATGAACACTTGCAGATTCTACAAAAGGAGTGTTTCATAACTGCTCTAGCAAAGGAAAGGTTCAACTCTGTGAGTTGAACACACACATCACAAAGCAGTTTCTGAGAATGCTTCTGTCCAGTTTTTATTGGAAGATATTCCCGCTTCTAACAAAGGCCTGAAAGAACTCCAAATATCCACTTGCAGATGCTGCAAAAAGACTCTTTCCAAACTGCTCCATGAAAAGGAAGGTTCAACTCTGTGAGATGAATGCACACATCATAAAGAAGTTTCAAAGAATGCTTCTGTCTAGGTTTTATGTGAAGATATTTCCTTTTCCACCATAGGCCTCAAAGCGCTCCAAATGAACACTTGCAGATTCTACAAAAAGAGTGTTTCAAAACTGCTCTTTCAAAAGAAGTGTTCAACTCTGTGAGTTGGATTCATACTTCACAAAGCAGTTTCACAGAACGCTTCTGTTTAGTATTTATGGGAAGATATTTCCGTTTCCAACGAAGGCCTGAAAGGACTCCAAATATCCACTTGCAGATTCTGCAAAAAACACAGTTTCAAAACTGCTCTATCAAAAGGAAGGCTTATCTCTCCGAGTTGAATGCACACATCATAAAGAGGTTTCTGAGAATGCTTCTGCCTGGTTTATAAGTGAAGATATTTCCTTTTCCACCATAGGCCTCAAAGCGCTCCAAATGAACACTTGCAGATTCTACAAAAAGAGTGTTTCAAAACAGCTCTTTCAAAGGAAGTGTTCAACTCTGTGAGTTGGATTCATACTACACAAAGCAGTTTCACAGAACGCTTCTGTTTAGTTTTTATGGGAAGATATTCCCGTTTCCAACGAAGGCCTGAAAGGGCTCCAAATATCCAATTGCAAATTCTGCAAAAATAGAGTTTCAAAACTGCTCTGTCAAAAGGAAGGCTTATCTCTCTGAGTTGAATGCAGACATCATAAAGAGGTTTCTGAGAATGCTTCTGCCTGGTTTATATGTGAAGATATTTCCTTTTCCACCATAGGCCTCAAAGCGCTCCAAATGAACACTTGCAGATTCTACAAAAAGAGTGTTTCATAACTGCTCTAGCAAAGGAAAGGTTCAACTCTGTGAGTTGAACACACACATCACAAAGCAGTTTCTGAGAATGCTTCTGTCCAGTTTTTATTGGAAGATATTCCCGCTTCTAACAAAGGCCTGAAAGAGCTCCAAATATCCACTTGTAGATGCTGCAAAAAGACTCTTTCTAAACTGCTCCATGAAAAGGAAGGTTCAACTCTGTGAGTTGAATGCACACATCTTAAAGAAGTTTCAAAGAATGCTTCTGTCTAGGTTTTATGTGAAGATATTTCCTTTTCCACCATAGGCCTCAAAGCGCTCCAAATGAACACTTGCAGATTCTACAAAAAGAGTGTTTCAAAACTGCTCTTTCAAAAGAAGTGTTCAACTCTGTGAGTTGGATTCATACTTCACAAAGCAGTTTCACAGAACGCTTCTGTTTAGTTTTTATGGGAAGATATTCCCGTTTCCAACGAAGGCCTGAAAGGGCTCCAAATATCCACTTGCAAATTCTGCAAAAATAGAGTTTCAAAACTGCTCTGTCAAAAGGAAGGCTTATCTCTCTGAGTTGAATGCAGACATCATAAAGAGGTTTCTGAGAATGCTTCTGCCTGGTTTATATGTGAAGACATTTCCTTTTCCACCATAGGCCTCAAAGCGCTCCAAATGAACACTTGCAGATTCTACAAAAGGAGTGTTTCATAACTGCTCTAGCAAAGGAAAGGTTCAACTCTGTGAGTTGAACACACACATCACAAAGCAGTTTCTGAGAATGCTTCTGTCCAGTTTTTATTGGAAGATATTCCCGCTTCTAACAAAGGCCTGAAAGAGCTCCAAATATCCACTTGTAGATGCTGCAAAAAGACTCTTTCCAAACTGCTCCATGAAAAGGAAGGTTCAACTCTGTGAGTTGAATGCACACATCATAAAGAAGTTTCAAAGAATGCTTCTGTCTAGGTTTTATGTGAAGATATTTCCTTTTCCACCATAGGCCTCAAAGCGCTCCAAATGAACACTTGCAGATTCTACAAAAACAGTGTTTCAAAACTGCTCTTTCAAAAGAAGTGTGCAACTCTGTGAGTTGGATTCATACTTCACAAAGCAGTTAGACAGAACGCTTCTGTTTAGTTTTTATGGGAAGATATTCCCGTTTCCAACGAAGGCCTGAAAGGGCTCCAAATAACCACTTGCAGATTCTGCAGAAACACAGTTTCAAAACTGCTCTATCAAAAGGAAGGCTTATCTCTCCGAGCTGAATGCACACATCATAAAGAGGTTTCTGAGAATGCTTCTCCCTGGTTTATAAGTGAAGATATTTCCTTTTCCACTATAGGCCTCAAAGCGCTCCAAATGAACACTTGCAGATTCTACAAAAAGAGTGTTTCAAAACAGCTCTTTCAAAGGAAGTGTTCAAATCTGTGAGTTGGATTCATACTACACAAAGCAGTTTCACAGAACGCTTCTCTTTAGTTTTTATGGGAAGATATTCCCGTTTCCAACGAAGGCCTGAAAGGGCTCCAAATATCCACTTGCAGATTCTGCAAAAATAGAGTTTCAAAACTGCTCTGTTAAAAGGAAGGCTTATCTCTCTGAGTTGAATGCAGACATCATAAAAAGGTTTCTGAGAATGCTTCTGCCTGGTTTATATGTGAAGATATTTCCTTTTCCACCATAGGCCTCAAAGTGCTCCAAATGAACACTTGCAGATTCTACAAAAGGAGTGTTTCATAACTGCTCTAGCAAAGGAAAGGTTCAACTCTGTGAGTTGAACACACACATCACAAAGCAGTTTCTGAGATTGCTTCTGTCCAGTTTTTATTGGAAGATATTCCCGCTTCTAACAAAGGCCTGAAAGAGCTCCAAATATCCACTTGCAGATGCTGCAAAAAGACTCTTTCCAAACTGCTCCATGAAAAGGAAGGTTCAACTCTGTGAGTTGAATGCACACATCATAAAGAAGTTTCAAAGAATGCTTCTGTCTAGGTTTTATGTGAAGATATTTCCTTTTCCACCATAGGCCTCAAAGCGCTCCAAATGAACACTTGCAGATTCTACAAAAAGAGTGTTTCAAAACTGCTCTTTCAAAAGAAGTGTTCAACTCTGTGAGTTGGATTCATACTTCACAAAGCAGTTTCACAGAACGCTTCTGTTTAGTATTTATGGGAAGATATTTCCGTTTCCAACGAAGGCCTGAAAGGACTCCAAATATCCACTTGCAGATTCTGCAAAAAACACAGTTTCAAAACTGCTCTATCAAAAGGAAGGCTTATCTCTCCGAGTTGAATGCACACATCATAAAGAGGTTTCTGAGAATGCTTCTGCCTGGTTTATAAGTGAAGATATTTCCTTTTCCACCATAGGCCTCAAAGCGGTCCAAATGAACACTTGCAGATTCTACAAAAAGAGTGTTTCAAAACTGTTCTTTCAAAAGAAGTGTGCAACTCTGTGAGTTGGATTCATACTTCACAAAGCAGTTTCACAGAACGCTTCTGTTTAGTTTTTATGGGAAGATATTCCCGTTTCCAACGAAGGCCTGAAAGGGCTCCAAATAACCACTTGCAGATTCTGCAGAAACACAGTTTCAAAACTGCTCTATCAAAAGGAAGGCTTATCTCTCCGAGCTGAATGCACACATCATAAAGAGGTTTCTGAGAATGCTTCTCCCTGGTTTATAAGTGAAGATATTTCCTTTTCCACTATAGGCCTCAAAGCGCTCCAAATGAACACTTGCAGATTCTACAAAAAGAGTGTTTCAAAACAGCTCTTTCAAAGGAAGTGTTCAACTCTGTGAGTTGGATTCATACTACACAAAGCAGTTTCACAGAACGCTTCTCTTTAGTTTTTATGGGAAGATATTCCCGTTTCCAACGAAGGCCTGAAAGGGCTCCAAATATCCACTTGCAGATTCTGCAAAAATAGAGTTTCAAAACTGCTCTGTTAAAAGGAAGGCTTATCTCTCTGAGTTGAATGCAGACATCATAAAGAGGTTTCTGAGAATGCTTCTGCCTGGTTTATATGTGAAGATATTTCCTTTTCCACCATAGGCCTCAAAGCGCTCCAAATGAACACTTGCAGATTCTACAAAAGGAGTGTTTCATAACTGCTCTAGCAAAGGAAAGGTTCAACTCTGTGAGTTGAACACACACATCACAAAGCAGTTTCTGAGAATGCCTCTGTCCAGTTTTTATTGGAAGATATTCCCGCTTCTAACAAAGGCCTGAAAGAGCTCCAAATATCCACTTGTAGATGCTGCAAAAAGACTCTTTCCAAACTGCTCCATGAAAAGGAAGGTTCAACTCTGTGAGTTGAATGCACACATCATAAAGAAGTTTCAAAGAATGCTTCTGTCTAGGTTTTATGTGAAGATATTTCCTTTTCCACCATAGGCCTCAAAGCGCTCCAAATGAACACTTGCAGATTCTACAAAAAGAGTGTTTCAAAACTGCTCTTTCAAAAGAAGTGTTCAACTCTGTGAGTTGGATTCATACTTCACAAAGCAGTTTCACAGAACGCTTCTGTTTAGTATTTATGGGAAGTTATTTCCGTTTCCAACGAAGGCCTGAAAGGACTCCAAATATCCACTTGCAGATTCTGCAAAAAACACAGTTTCAAAACTGCTCTATCAAAAGGAAGGCTTATCTCTCCGAGTTGAATGCACACATCATAAAGAGGTTTCTGAGAATGCTTCTGCCTGGTTTATAAGTGAAGATATTTCCTTTTCCACCATAGGCCTCAAAGCGCTCCAAATGAACACTTGCAGATTCTACAAAAAGAGTGTTTCAAAACAGCTCTTTCAAAGGAAGTGTTCAACAGTGTGAGTTGGATTCATACTACACAAAGCAGTTTCACAGAACGCTTCTGTTTAGTTTTTATGGGAAGATATTCCCGTTTAAAACGAAGGCCTGAAAGGGCTCCAAATATCCACTTGCAAATTCTGCAAAAATAGAGTTTCAAAACTGCTCTGTCAAAAGGAAGGCTTATCTCCCTGAGTTGAATGCAGACATCATAAAGAGGTTTCTGAGAATGCTTCTGCCTGGTTTATATGTGAAGATATTTCCTTTTCCACCATAGGCCTCAAAGCGCTCCAAATGAACACTTGCAGATTCTACAAAAAGAGTGTTTCATATCTGCTCTAGCAAAGGAAAGGTTCAACTCTGTGAGTTGAACACACACATCACAAAGCAGTTTCTGAGAATGCTTCTGTCCAGTTTTTATTGGAAGATATTCCCGCTTCTAACAAAGGCCTGAAAGAGCTCCAAATATCCACTTGTAGATGCTGCAAAAAGACTCTTTCCAAACTGCTCCATGAAAAGGAAGTTTCAACTCTGTGAGTTGAATGCACACATCACAAAGAAGTTTCAAAGAATGCTTCTGTCTAGGTTTTATGTGAAGATATTTCCTTTTCCACCATAGGCCTCAAAGCGCTCCAAATGAACACTTGCAGATTCTACAAAAAGAGTGTTTCATAACTGCTCTTGCAAAGGAAAGGTTCAACTCTGTGAGTTGAACACACACGTCACAAAGCAGTTTCTGAGAATGCTTCTGTCCAGTTTTTATTGGAAGATATTCCCGCTTCTAACAAAGGCCTGAAAGAGCTCCAAATATCCACTTGTAGATGCTGCAAAAAGACTCTTTCCAAACTGCTCCATGAAAAGGAAGGTTCAACTCTGTGAGTTGAATGCACACATCATAAAGAAGTTTCAAAGAATGCTTCTGTCTAGGTTTTATGTGAAGATATTTGCTTTTCCACCATAGGCCTCAAAGTGCTCCAAATGAACACTTGCAGATTCTACAAAAAGAGTGTTTCAAAACTGCTCTTTCAAAAGAAGTGTTCAACTCTGTGAGTTGGATTCATACTTCACAAAGCAGTTTCACAGAACGCTTCTGTTTAGTTTTTATGGGAAGATATTCCCGTTTCCAACGAAGGCCTGAAAGGGCTCCAAATATCCACTTGCAAATTCTGCAAAAATAGAGTTTCAAAACTGCTCTGTCAAAAGGAAGGCTTATCTCTCTGAGTTGAATGCAGACATCATAAAGAGGTTTCTGAGAATGCTTCTGCCTGGTTTATATGTGAAGATATTTCCTTTTCCACCATAGGCCTCAAAGCGCTCCAAATGAACACTTGCAGATTCTACAAAAGGAGTGTTTCATAACTGCTCTAGCAAAGGAAAGGTTCAACTCTGTGAGTTGAACACACACATCACAAAGCAGTTTCTGAGAATGCTTCTGTCCAGTTTTTATTGGAAGATATTCCCGCTTCTAACAAAGGCCTGAAAGAACTCCAAATATCCACTTGCAGATGCTGCAAAAAGACTCTTTCCAAACTGCTCCATGAAAAGGAAGGTTCAACTCTGTGAGATGAATGCACACATCATAAAGAAGTTTCAAAGAATGCTTCTGTCTAGGTTTTATGTGAAGATATTTCCTTTTCCAACATAGGCCTCAAAGCGCTCCAAATGAACACTTGCAGATTCTACAAAAAGAGTGTTTCATAACTGCTCTAGCAAAGGAAAGGTTCAACTCTGTGAGTTGAACACACACATCACAAAGCAGTTTCTGAGAATGCTTCTGTCCAGTTTTTATTGGAAGATATTCCCGCTTCTAACAAAGGCCTGAAAGAGCTCCAAATATCCACTTGTAGATGCTGCAAAAAGACTCTTTCCAAACTGCTCCATGAAAAGGAAGGTTCAACTCTGTGAGTTGAATGCACACATCATAAAGAAGTTTCAAAGAATGCTTCTGTCTAGGTTTTATGTGAAGATATTTCCTTTTCCACCATAGGCCTCAAAGCGCTCCAAATGAACACTTGCAGATTCTACAAAAAGAGTGTTTCAAAACTGCTCTTTCAAAAGAAGTGTTCAACTCTGTGAGTTGGATTCATACTTCACAAAGCAGTTTCACAGAACGCTTCTGTTTAGTTTTTATGGGAAGATATTCCCGTTTCCAACGAAGGCCTGAAAGGGCTCCAAATATCCACTTGCAAATTCTGCAAAAATAGAGTTTCAAAACTGCTCTGTCAAAAGGAAGGCTTATCTCTCTGAGTTGAATGCAGACATCATAAAGAGGTTTCTGAGAATGCTTCTGCCTGGTTTATATGTGAAGATATTTCCTTTTCCACCATAGGCCTCAAGGCGCTCCAAATGAACACTTGCAGATTCTACAAAAGGAGTGTTTCATAACTGCTCTAGCAAAGGAAAGGTTCAACTCTGTGAGTTGAACACACACATCACAAAGCAGTTTCTGAGAATGCTTCTGTCCAGTTTTTATTGGAAGATATTCCCGCTTCTAACAAAGGCCTGAAAGAGCTCCAAATATCCACTTGTAGATGCTGCAAAAAGACTCTTTCCAAACTGCTCCATGAAAAGGAAGGTTCAACTCTGTGAGTTGAATGCACACATCATAAAGAAGTTTCAAAGAATGCTTCTGTCTAGGTTTTATGTGAAGATATTTCCTTTTCCACCATAGGCCTCAAAGCGCTCCAAATGAACACTTGCAGATTCTACAAAAACAGTGTTTCAAAACTGCTCTTTCAAAAGAAGTGTGCAACTCTGTGAGTTGGATTCATACTTCACAAAGCAGTTTCACAGAACGCTTCTGTTTAGTTTTTATGGGAAGATATTCCCGTTTCCAACGAAGGCCTGAAAGGGCTCCAAATAACCACTTGCAGATTCTGCAGAAACACAGTTTCAAAACTGCTCTATCAAAAGGAAGGCTTATCTCTCCGAGCTGAATGCACACACCATAAAGAGGTTTCTGAGAATGCTTCTCCCTGGTTTATAAGTGAAGATATTTCCTTTTCCACTATAGGCCTCAAAGCGCTCCAAATGAACACTTGCAGATTCTACAAAAAGAGTGTTTCAAAACAGCTCTTTCAAAGGAAGTGTTCAAATCTGTGAGTTGGATTCATACTACACAAAGCAGTTTCACAGAACGCTTCTCTTTAGTTTTTATGGGAAGATATTCCCGTTTCCAACGAAGGCCTGAAAGGGCTCCAAATATCCACTTGCAGATTCTGCAAAAATAGAGTTTCAAAACTGCTCTGTTAAAAGGAAGGCTTATCTCTCTGAGTTGAATGCAGACATCATAAAAAGGTTTCTGAGAATGCTTCTGCCTGGTTTATATGTGAAGATATTTCCTTTTCCACCATAGGCCTCAAAGTGCTCCAAATGAACACTTGCAGATTCTACAAAAGGAGTGTTTCATAACTGCTCTAGCAAAGGAAAGGTTCAACTCTGTGAGTTGAACACACACATCACAAAGCAGTTTCTGAGATTGCTTCTGTCCAGTTTTTATTGGAAGATATTCCCGCTTCTAACAAAGGCCTGAAAGAGCTCCAAATATCCACTTGCAGATGCTGCAAAAAGACTCTTTCCAAACTGCTCCATGAAAAGGAAGGTTCAACTCTGTGAGTTGAATGCACACATCATAAAGAAGTTTCAAAGAATGCTTCTGTCTAGGTTTTATGTGAAGATATTTCCTTTTCCACCATAGGCCTCAAAGCGCTCCAAATGAACACTTGCAGATTCTACAAAAAGAGTGTTTCAAAACTGCTCTTTCAAAAGAAGTGTTCAACTCTGTGAGTTGGATTCATACTTCACAAAGCAGTTTCACAGAACGCTTCTGTTTAGTTTTTATGGGAAGATATTTCCGTTTCCAACGAAGGCCTGAAAGGACTCCAAATATCCACTTGCAGATTCTGCAAAAAACACAGTTTCAAAACTGCTCTATCAAAAGGAAGGCTTATCTCTCCGAGTTGAATGCACACATCATAAAGAGGTTTCTGAGAATGCTTCTGCCTGGTTTATAAGTGAAGATATTTCCTTTTCCACCATAGGCCTCAAAGCGGTCCAAATGAACACTTGCAGATTCTACAAAAAGAGTGTTTCAAAACTGTTCTTTCAAAAGAAGTGTGCAACTCTGTGAGTTGGATTCATACTTCACAAAGCAGTTTCACAGAACGCTTCTGTTTAGTTTTTATGGGAAGATATTCCCGTTTCCAACGAAGGCCTGAAAGGGCTCCAAATAACCACTTGCAGATTCTGCAGAAACACAGTTTCAAAACTGCTCTATCAAAAGGAAGGCTTATCTCTCCGAGCTGAATGCACACATCATAAAGAGGTTTCTGAGAATGCTTCTCCCTGGTTTATAAGTGAAGATATTTCCTTTTCCACTATAGGCCTCAAAGCGCTCCAAATGAACACTTGCAGATTCTACAAAAAGAGTGTTTCAAAACAGCTCTTTCAAAGGAAGTGTTCAACTCTGTGAGTTGGATTCATACTACACAAAGCAGTTTCACAGAACGCTTCTCTTTAGTTTTTATGGGAAGATATTCCCGTTTCCAACGAAGGCCTGAAAGGGCTCCAAATATCCACTTGCAGATTCTGCAAAAATAGAGTTTCAAAACTGCTCTGTTAAAAGGAAGGCTTATCTCTCTGAGTTGAATGCAGACATCATAAAGAGGTTTCTGAGAATGCTTCTGCCTGGTTTATATGTGAAGATATTTCCTTTTCCACCATAGGCCTCAAAGCGCTCCAAATGAACACTTGCAGATTCTACAAAAGGAGTGTTTCATAACTGCTCTAGCAAAGGAAAGGTTCAACTCTGTGAGTTGAACACACACATCACAAAGCAGTTTCTGAGAATGCCTCTGTCCAGTTTTTATTGGAAGATATTCCCGCTTCTAACAAAGGCCTGAAAGAGCTCCAAATATCCACTTGTAGATGCTGCAAAAAGACTCTTTCCAAACTGCTCCATGAAAAGGAAGGTTCAACTCTGTGAGTTGAATGCACACATCATAAAGAAGTTTCAAAGAATGCTTCTGTCTAGGTTTTATGTGAAGATATTTCCTTTTCCACCATAGGCCTCAAAGCGCTCCAAATGAACACTTGCAGATTCTACAAAAAGAGTGTTTCAAAACTGCTCTTTCAAAAGAAGTGTTCAACTC
The DNA here is from genome assembly GCF_028885625.2 of Pongo pygmaeus. Lineage (NCBI taxonomy): Eukaryota > Metazoa > Chordata > Mammalia > Primates > Hominidae > Pongo > Pongo pygmaeus. Next base: position 27,621,129 of record NC_085930.1, read on the forward strand.
TGTGAGTTGGATTCATACTTCACAAAGCAGTTTCACAGAACGCTTCTGTTTAGTATTTATGGGAAGTTATTTCCGTTTCCAACGAAGGCCTGAAAGGACTCCAAATATCCACTTGCAGATTCTGCAAAAAACACAGTTTCAAAACTGCTCTATCAAAAGGAAGGCTTATCTCTCCGAGTTGAATGCACACATCATAAAGAGGTTTCTGAGAATGCTTCTGCCTGGTTTATAAGTGAAGATATTTCCTTTTCCACCATAGGCCTCAAAGCGGTCCAAATGAACACTTGCAGATTCTACAAAAAGAGTGTTTCAAAACAGCTCTTTCAAAGGAAGTGTTCAACAGTGTGAGTTGGATTCATACTACACAAAGCAGTTTCACAGAACGCTTCTGTTTAGTTTTTATGGGAAGATATTCCCGTTTAAAACGAAGGCCTGAAAGGGCTCCAAATATCCACTTGCAAATTCTGCAAAAATAGAGTTTCAAAACTGCTCTGTCAAAAGGAAGGCTTATCTCCCTGAGTTGAATGCAGACATCATAAAGAGGTTTCTGAGAATGCTTCTGCCTGGTTTATATGTGAAGATATTTCCTTTTCCACCATAGGCCTCAAAGCGCTCCAAATGAACACTTGCAGATTCTACAAAAAGAGTGTTTCATATCTGCTCTAGCAAAGGAAAGGTTCAACTCTGTGAGTTGAACACACACATCACAAAGCAGTTTCTGAGAATGCTTCTGTCCAGTTTTTATTGGAAGATATTCCCGCTTCTAACAAAGGCCTGAAAGAGCTCCAAATATCCACTTGTAGATGCTGCAAAAAGACTCTTTCCAAACTGCTCCATGAAAAGGAAGTTTCAACTCTGTGAGTTGAATGCACACATCACAAAGAAGTTTCAAAGAATGCTTCTGTCTAGGTTTTATGTGAAGATATTTCCTTTTCCACCATAGGCCTCAAAGCGCTCCAAATGAACACTTGCAGATTCTACAAAAAGAGTGTTTCATAACTGCTCTTGCAAAGGAAAGGTTCAACTCTGTGAGTTGAACACACACGTCACAAAGCAGTTTCTGAGAATGCTTCTGTCCAGTTTTTATTGGAAGATATTCCCGCTTCTAACAAAGGCCTGAAAGAGCTCCAAATATCCACTTGTAGATGCTGCAAAAAGACTCTTTCCAAACTGCTCCATGAAAAGGAAGGTTCAACTCTGTGAGTTGAATGCACACATCATAAAGAAGTTTCAAAGAATGCTTCTGTCTAGGTTTTATGTGAAGATATTTCCTTTTCCACCATAGGCCTCAAAGTGCTCCAAATGAACACTTGCAGATTCTACAAAAAGAGTGTTTCAAAACTGCTCTTTCAAAAGAAGTGTTCAACTCTGTGAGTTGGATTCATACTTCACAAAGCAGTTTCACAGAACGCTTCTGTTTAGTTTTTATGGGAAGATATTCCCGTTTCCAACGAAGGCCTGAAAGGGCTCCAAATATCCACTTGCAAATTCTGCAAAAATAGAGTTTCAAAACTGCTCTGTCAAAAGGAAGGCTTATCTCTCTGAGTTGAATGCAGACATCATAAAGAGGTTTCTGAGAATGCTTCTGCCTGGTTTATATGTGAAGATATTTCCTTTTCCACCATAGGCCTCAAAGCGCTCCAAATGAACACTTGCAGATTCTACAAAAGGAGTGTTTCATAACTGCTCTAGCAAAGGAAAGGTTCAACTCTGTGAGTTGAACACACACATCACAAAGCAGTTTCTGAGAATGCTTCTGTCCAGTTTTTATTGGAAGATATTCCCGCTTCTAACAAAGGCCTGAAAGAACTCCAAATATCCACTTGCAGATGCTGCAAAAAGACTCTTTCCAAACTGCTCCATGAAAAGGAAGGTTCAACTCTGTGAGATGAATGCACACATCATAAAGAAGTTTCAAAGAATGCTTCTGTCTAGGTTTTATGTGAAGATATTTCCTTTTCCAACATAGGCCTCAAAGCGCTCCAAATGAACACTTGCAGATTCTACAAAAAGAGTGTTTCAAAACTGCTCTTTCAAAAGGAGTGTTCAACTCTGTGAGTTGGATTCATACTTCACAAAGCAGTTTCACAGAACGCTTCTGTTTAGTATTTATGGGAAGATATTTCCGTTTCCAACGAAGGCCTGAAAGGACTCCAAATATCCACTTGCAGATTCTGCAAAAAACACAGTTTCAAAACTGCTCTATCAAAAGGAAGGCTTATCTCTCCGAGTTGAATGCACACATCATAAAGAGGTTTCTGAGAATGCTTCTGCCTGGTTTATAAGTGAAGATATTTCCTTTTCCACCATAGGCCTCAAAGCGCTCCAAATGAACACTTGCAGATTCTACAAAAAGAGTGTTTCAAAACAGCTCTTTCAAAGGAAGTGTTCAACTCTGTGAGTTGGATTCATACTACACAAAGCAGTTTCACAGAACGCTTCTGTTTAGTTTTTATGGGAAGATATTCCCGTTTCCAACGAAGGCCTGAAAGGGCTCCAAATATCCACTTGCAAATTCTGCAAAAATAGAGTTTCAAAACTGCTCTGTCAAAAGGAAGGCTTATCTCTCTGAGTTGAATGCAGACATCATGAAGAGGTTTCTGAGAATGCTTCTGCCTGGTTTATATGTGAAGATATTTCCTTTTCCACCATTGGCCTCAAGGCGCTCCAAATGAACACTTGCAGATTCTACAAAAAGAGTGTTTCATAACTGCTCTAGCAAAGGAAAGGTTCAACTCTGTGAGTTGAACACACACATCACAAAGCAGTTTCTGAGAATGCTTCTGTCCAGTTTTTATTGGAAGATATTCCCGCTTCTAACAAAGGCCTGAAATAGCTCCAAATATCCACTTGTAGATGCTGCAAAAAGACTCTTTCCAAACTGCTCCATGAAAAGGAAGGTTCAACTCTGTGAGTTGAATGCACACATCATAAAGAAGTTTCAAAGAATGCTTCTGTCTAGGTTTTATGTGAAGATATTTCCTTTTCCACCATAGGCCTCAAAGCGCTCCAAATGAACACTTGCAGATTCTACAAAAAGAGTGTTTCAAAACTGCTCTTTCAAAAGAAGTGTTCAACTCTGTGAGTTGGATTCATACTTCACAAAGCAGTTTCACAGAACGCTTCTGTTTAGTTTTTATGGGAAGATATTCCCGTTTCCAACGAAGGCCTGAAAGGGCTCCAAATATCCACTTGCAAATTCTGCAAAAATAGAGTTTCAAAACTGCTCTGTCAAAAGGAAGGCTTATCTCTCTGAGTTGAATGCAGACATCATAAAGAGGTTTCTGAGAATGCTTCTGCCTGGTTTATATGTGAAGATATTTCCTTTTCCACCATAGGCCTCAAAGCGCTCCAAATGAACACTTGCAGATTCTACAAAAGGAGTGTTTCATAACTGCTCTAGCAAAGGAAAGGTTCAACTCTGTGAGTTGAACACACACATCACAAAGCAGTTTCTGAGAATGCTTCTGTCCAGTTTTTATTGGAAGATATTCCCGCTTCTAACAAAGGCCTGAAAGAGCTCCAAATATCCACTTGTAGATGCTGCAAAAAGACTCTTTCCAAACTGCTCCATGAAAAGGAAGGTTCAACTCTGTGAGTTGAATGCACACATCATAAAGAAGTTTCAAAGAATGCTTCTGTCTAGGTTTTATGTGAAGATATTTCCTTTTCCACCATAGGCCTCAAAGCGCTCCAAATGAACACTTGCAGATTCTACAAAAACAGTGTTTCAAAACTGCTCTTTCAAAAGAAGTGTGCAACTCTGTGAGTTGGATTCATACTTCACAAAGCAGTTTCACAGAACGCTTCTGTTTAGTTTTTATGGGAAGATATTCCCGTTTCCAACGAAGGCCTGAAAGGGCTCCAAATAACCACTTGCAGATTCTGCAGAAACACAGTTTCAAAACTGCTCTATCAAAAGGAAGACTTATCTCTCCGAGCTGAATGCACACATCATAAAGAGGTTTCTGAGAATGCTTCTCCCTGGTTTATAAGTGAAGATATTTCCTTTTCCACTATAGGCCTCAAAGCGCTCCAAATGAACACTTGCAGATTCTACAAAAAGAGTGTTTCAAAACAGCTCTTTCAAAGGAAGTGTTCAAATCTGTGAGTTGGATTCATACTACACAAAGCAGTTTCACAGAACGCTTCTCTTTAGTTTTTATGGGAAGATATTCCCGTTTCCAACGAAGGCCTGAAAGGGCTCCAAATATCCACTTGCAAATTCTGCAAAAATAGAGTTTCAAAACTGCTCTGTCAAAAGGAAGGCTTATCTCTCTGAGTTGAATGCAGACATCATAAAGAGGTTTCTGAGAATGCTTCTGCCTGGTTTATATGTGAAGATATTTCCTTTTCCACCATAGGCCTCAAAGCGCTCCAAATGAACACTTGCAGATTCTACAAAAAGAGTGTTTCATATCTGCTCTAGCAAAGGAAAGGTTCAACTCTGTGAGTTGAACACACACATCACAAAGCAGTTTCTGAGAATGCTTCTGTCCAGTTTTTATTGGAAGATATTCCCGCTTCTAACAAAGGCCTGAAAGAGCTCCAAATATCCACTTGTAGATGCTGCAAAAAGACTCTTTCCAAACTGCTCCATGAAAAGGAAGGTTCAACTCTGTGAGTTGAATGCACACATCATAAAGAAGTTTCAAAGAATGCTTCTGTCTAGGTTTTATGTGAAGATATTTCCTTTTCCACCATAGGCCTCAAAGCGCTCCAAATGAACACTTGCAGATTCTACAAAAAGAGTGTTTCATAACTGCTCTAGCAAAGGAAAGGTTCAACTCTGTGAGTTGAACACACACATCACAAAGCAGTTTCTGAGAATGCTTCTGTCCAGTTTTTATTGGAAGATATTCCCGCTTCTAACAAAGGCCTGAAAGAGCTCCAAATATCCACTTGTAGATGCTGCAAAAAGACTCTTTCCAAACTGCTCCATGAAAAGGAAGGTTCAACTCTGTGAGTTGAATGCACACATCATAAAGAAGTTTCAAAGAATGCTTCTGTCTAGGTTTTATGTGAAGATATTTCCTTTTCCACCATAGGCCTCAAAGCGCTCCAAATGAACACTTGCAGATTCTACAAAAAGAGTGTTTCAAAACTGCTCTTTCAAAAGAAGTGTTCAACTCTGTGAGTTGGATTCATACTTCACAAAGCAGTTTCACAGAACGCTTCTGTTTAGTTTTTATGGGAAGATATTCCCGTTTCCAACGAAGGCCTGAAAGGGCTCCAAATATCCACTTGCAAATTCTGCAAAAATAGAGTTTCAAAACTGCTCTGTCAAAAGGAAGGCTTATCTCTCTGAGTTGAATGCAGACATCATAAAGAGGTTTCTGAGAATGCTTCTGCCTGGTTTATATGTGAAGATATTTCCTTTTCCACCATAGGCCTCAAGGCGCTCCAAATGAACACTTGCAGATTCTACAAAAGGAGTGTTTCATAACTGCTCTAGCAAAGGAAAGGTTCAACTCTGTGAGTTGAACACACACATCACAAAGCAGTTTCTGAGAATGCTTCTGTCCAGTTTTTATTGGAAGATATTCCCGCTTCTAACAAAGGCCTGAAAGAGCTCCAAATATCCACTTGTAGATGCTGCAAAAAGACTCTTTCCAAACTGCTCCATGAAAAGGAAGGTTCAACTCTGTGAGTTGAATGCACACATCATAAAGAAGTTTCAAAGAATGCTTCTGTCTAGGTTTTATGTGAAGATATTTCCTTTTCCACCATAGGCCTCAAAGCGCTCCAAATGAACACTTGCAGATTCTACAAAAAGAGTGTTTCAAAACTGCTCTTTCAAAAGAAGTGTTCAACTCTGTGAGTTGGATTCATACTTCACAAAGCAGTTTCACAGAACGCTTCTGTTTAGTTTTTATGGGAAGATATTCCCGTTTCCAACGAAGGCCTGAAAGGGCTCCAAATAACCACTTGCAGATTCTGCAGAAACACAGTTTCAAAACTGCTCTATCAAAAGGAAGGCTTATCTCTCCGAGCTGAATGCACACATCATAAAGAGGTTTCTGAGAATGCTTCTCCCTGGTTTATAAGTGAAGATATTTCCTTTTCCACTATAGGCCTCAAAGCGCTCCAAATGAACACTTGCAGATTCTACAAAAAGAGTGTTTCAAAACAGCTCTTTCAAAGGAAGTGTTCAACTCTGTGAGTTGGATTCATACTACACAAAGCAGTTTCACAGAACGCTTCTCTTTACTTTTTATAGGAAGATATTCCCGTTTCCAACGAAGGCCTGAAAGGGCTCCAAATATCCACTTGCAGATTCTGCAAAAATAGAGTTTCAAAACTGCTCTGTTAAAAGGAAGGCTTATCTCTCTGAGTTGAATGCAGACATCATAAAGAGGTTTCTGAGAATGCTTCTGCCTGGTTTATATGTGAAGATATTTCCTTTTCCACCATAGGCCTCAAAGCGCTCCAAATGAACACTTGCAGATTCTACAAAAGGAGTGTTTCATAACTGCTCTAGCAAAGGAAAGGTTCAACTCTGTGAGTTGAACACACACATCACAAAGCAGTTTCTGAGATTGCTTCTGTCCAGTTTTTATTGGAAGATATTCCCGCTTCTAACAAAGGCCTGAAAGAGCTCCAAATATCCACTTGCAGATGCTGCAAAAAGACTCTTTCCAAACTGCTCCATGAAAAGGAAGGTTCAACTCTGTGAGTTGAATGCACACATCATAAAGAAGTTTCAAAGAATGCTTCTGTCTAGGTTTTATGTGAAGATATTTCCTTTTCCACCATAGGCCTCAAAGCGCTCCAAATGAACACTTGCAGATTCTACAAAAAGAGTGTTTCAAAACTGCTCTTTCAAAAGAAGTGTTCAACTCTGTGAGTTGGATTCATACTTCACAAAGCAGTTTCACAGAACGCTTCTGTTTAGTATTTATGGGAAGATATTTCCGTTTCCAACGAAGGCCTGAAAGGACTCCAAATATACACTTGCAGATTCTGCAAAAAACACAGTTTCAAAACTGCTCTATCAAAAGGAAGGCTTATCTCTCCGAGTTGAATGCACACATCATAAAGAGGTTTCTGAGAATGCTTCTGCCTGGTTTATAAGTGAAGATATTTCCTTTTCCACCATAGGCCTCAAAGCGCTCCAAATGAACACTTGCAGATTCTACAAAAAGAGTGTTTCAAAACAGCTCTTTCAAAGGAAGTGTTCAACTCTGTGAGTTGGATTCATACTACACAAAGCAGTTTCACAGAACGCTTCTGTTTAGTTTTTATGGGAAGATATTCCCGTTTCCAACGAAGGCCTGAAAGGGCTCCAAATATCCACTTGCAAATTCTGCAAAAATAGAGTTTCAAAACTGCTCTGTCAAAAGGAAGGCTTATCTCTCTGAGTTGAATGCAGACATCATAAAGAGGTTTCTGAGAATGCTTCTGCCTGGTTTATATGTGAAGATATTTCCTTTTCCACCATAGGCCTCAAAGCGCTCCAAATGAACACTTGCAGATTCTACAAAAAGAGTGTTTCATATCTGCTCTAGCAAAGGAAAGGTTCAACTCTGTGAGTTGAACACACACATCACAAAGCAGTTTCTGAGAATGCTTCTGTCCAGTTTTTATTGGAAGATATTCCCGCTTCTAACAAAGGCCTGAAAGAGCTCCAAATATCCACTTGTAGATGCTGCAAAAAGACTCTTTCCAAACTGCTCCATGAAAAGGAAGGTTCAACTCTGTGAGTTGAATGCACACATCATAAAGAAGTTTCAAAGAATGCTTCTGTCTAGGTTTTATGTGAAGATATTTCCTTTTCCACCATAGGCCTCAAAGCGCTCCAAATGAACACTTGCAGATTCTACAAAAAGAGTGTTTCATAACTGCTCTAGCAAAGGAAAGGTTCAACTCTGTGAGTTGAACACACACATCACAAAGCAGTTTCTGAGAATGCTTCTGTCCAGTTTTTATTGGAAGATATTCCCGCTTCTAACAAAGGCCTGAAAGAGCTCCAAATATCCACTTGTAGATGCTGCAAAAAGACTCTTTCCAAACTGCTCCATGAAAAGGAAGGTTCAACTCTGTGAGTTGAATGCACACATCATAAAGAAGTTTCAAAGAATGCTTCTGTCTAGGTTTTATGTGAAGATATTTCCTTTTCCACCATAGGCCTCAAAGCGCTCCAAATGAACACTTGCAGATTCTACAAAAAGAGTGTTTCAAAACTGCTCTTTCAAAAGAAGTGTTCAACTCTGTGAGTTGGATTCATACTTCACAAAGCAGTTTCACAGAACGCTTCTGTTTAGTTTTTATGGGAAGATATTCCCGTTTCCAACGAAGGCCTGAAAGGGCTCCAAATATCCACTTGCAAATTCTGCAAAAATAGAGTTTCAAAACTGCTCTGTCAAAAGGAAGGCTTATCTCTCTGAGTTGAATGCAGACATCATAAAGAGGTTTCTGAGAATGCTTCTGCCTGGTTTATATGTGAAGATATTTCCTTTTCCACCATAGGCCTCAAGGCGCTCCAAATGAACACTTGCAGATTCTACAAAAGGAGTGTTTCATAACTGCTCTAGCAAAGGAAAGGTTCAACTCTGTGAGTTGAACACACACATCACAAAGCAGTTTCTGAGAATGCTTCTGTCCAGTTTTTATTGGAATATATTCCCGCTTCTAACAAAGGCCTGAAAGAGCTCCAAATATCCACTTGCAGATGCTGCAAAAAGACTCTTTCCAAACTGCTCCATGAAAAGGAAGGTTCAACTCTGTGAGATGAATGCACACATCATAAAGAAGTTTCAAAGAATGCTTCTGTCTAGGTTTTATGTGAAGATATTTCCTTTTCCACCATAGGCCTCAAAGCGCTCCAAATGAACACTTGCAGATTCTACAAAAAGAGTGTTTCAAAACTGCTCTTTCAAAAGAAGTGTTCAACTCTGTGAGTTGGATTCATACTTCACAAAGCAGTTTCACAGAACGCTTCTGTTTAGTATTTATGGGAAGATATTTCCGTTTCCAACGAAGGCCTGAAAGGACTCCAAATATCCACTTGCAGATTCTGCAAAAAACACAGTTTCAAAACTGCTCTATCAAAAGGAAGGCTTATCTCTCCGAGTTGAATGCACACATCATAAAGAGGTTTCTGAGAATGCTTCTGCCTGGTTTATAAGAGAAGATATTTCCTTTTCCACCATAGGCCTCAAAGCGGTCCAAATGAACACTTGCAGATTCTACAAAAAGAGTGTTTCAAAACAGCTCTTTCAAAGGAAGTGTTCAACTCTGTGAGTTGGATTCATACTACACAAAGCAGTTTCACAGAACGCTTCTGTTTAGTTTTTATGGGAAGATATTCCCGTTTCCAACGAAGGCCTGAAAGGGCTCCAAATATCCACTTGCAAATTCTGCAAAAATAGAGTTTCAAAACTGCTCTGTCAAAAGGAAGGCTTATCTCTCTGAGTTGAATGCAGACATCATAAAGAGGTTTCTGAGAATGCTTCTGCCTGGTTTATATGTGAAGATATTTCCTTTTCCACCATAGGCCTCAAGGCGCTCCAAATGAACACTTGCAGATTCTACAAAAAGAGTGTTTCATAACTGCTCTAGCAAAGGAAAGGTTCAACTCTGTGAGTTGAACACACACATCACAAAGCAGTTTCTGAGAATGCTTCTGTCCAGTTTTTATTGGAAGATATTCCCGCTTCTAAGAAAGGCCTGAAAGAGCTCCAAATATCCACTTGTAGATGCTGCAAAAAGACTCTTTCCAAACTGCTCCATGAAAAGGAATGTTCAGCTCTGTGAGTTGAATGCACACATCATAAAGAAGTTTCAAAGAATGCTTCTGTCTAGGTTTTATGTGAAGATATTTCCTTTTCCACCATAGGCCTCAAAGCGCTCCAAATGAACACTTGCAGATTCTACAAAAAGAGTGTTTCAAAACTGCTCTTTCTAAAGAAGTGTTCAACTCTGTGAGTTGGATTCATACTTCACAAAGCAGTTTCACAGAACGCTTCTGTTTAGTTTTTATGGGAAGATATTCCCGTTTCCAACGAAGGCCTGAAAGGGCTCCAAATAACCACTTGCAGATTCTGCAGAAACACAGTTTCAAAACTGCTCTATCAAAAGGAAGGCTTATCTCTCCGAGCTGAATGCACACATCATAAAGAGGTTTCTGAGAATGCTTCTCCCTGGTTTATAAGTGAAGATATTTCCTTTTCCACTATAGGCCTCAAAGCGCTCCAAATGAACACTTGCAGATTCTACAAAAAGAGTGTTTCAAAACAGCTCTTTCAAAGGAAGTGTTCAACTCTGTGAGTTGGATTCATACTACACAAAGCAGTTTCACAGAACGCTTCTCTTTAGTTTTTATGGGAAGATATTCCCGTTTCCAACGAAGGCCTGAAAGGTCTCCAAATATCCACTTGCAGATTCTGCAAAAATAGAGTTTCAAAACTGCTCTGTTAAAAGGAAGGCTTATCTCTCTGAGTTGAATGCAGACATCATAAAGAGGTTTCTGAGAATGCTTCTGCCTGGTTTATATGTGAAGATATTTCCTTTTCCACCATAGGCCTCAAAGCGCTCCAAATGAACACTTGCAGATTCTACAAAAGGAGTGTTTCATAACTGCTCTAGCAAAGGAAAGGTTCAACTCTGTGAGTTGAACACACACATCACAAAGCAGTTTCTGAGAATGCTTCTGTCCAGTTTTTATTGGAAGATATTCCCGCTTCTAACAAAGGCCTGAAAGAGCTCCAAATATCCACTTGCAGATGCTGCAAAAAGACTCTTTCCAAACTGCTCCATGAAAAGGAAGGTTCAACTCTGTGAGTTGAATGCACACATCATAAAGAAGTTTCAAAGAATGCTTCTGTCTAGGTTTTATGTGAAGATATTTCCTTTTCCACCATAGGCCTCAAAGCGCTCCAAATGAACACTTGCAGATTCTACAAAAAGAGTGTTTCAAAACTGCTCTTTCAAAAGAAGTGTTCAACTCTGTGAGTTGGATTTATACTTCACAAAGCAGTTTCACAGAACGCTTCTGTTTAGTATTTATGGGAAGATATTCCCGTTTCCAACGAAGGCCTGAAAGGACTCCAAATATCCACTTGCAGATTCTGCAAAAACACAGTTTCAAAACTGCTCTATCAAAAGGAAGGCTTATCTCTCCGAGTTGAATGCACACATCATAAAGAGGTTTCTGAGAATGCTTCTGCCTGGTTTATAAGTGAAGATATTTCCTTTTCCACCATAGGCCTCAAAGCGCTCCAAATGAACACTTGCAGATTCTACAAAAAGAGTGTTTCAAAACAGCTCTTTCAAAGGAAGTGTTCAACTCTGTGAGTTGGATTCATACTACACAAAGCAGTTTCACAGAACGCTTCTGTTTAGTTTTTATGGGAAGATATTCCCGTTTCCAACGAAGGCCTGAAAGGGCTCCAAATATCCACTTGCAAATTCTGCAAAAATAGAGTTTCAAAACTGCTCTGTCAAAAGGAAGGCTTATCTCTCTGAGTTGAATGCAGACATCATAAAGAGGTTTCTGAGAATGCTTCTGCCTGGTTTATATGTGAAGATATTTCCTTTTCCACCATAGGCCTCAAAGCGCTCCAAATGAACACTTGCAGATTCTACAAAAAGAGTGTTTCATAACTGCTCTAGCAAAGGAAAGGTTCAACTCTGTGAGTTGAACACACACATCACAAAGCAGTTTCTGAGAATGCTTCTGTCCAGTTTTTATTGGAAGATATTCCCGCTTCTAACAAAGGCCTGAAAGAGCTCCAAATATCCACTTGTAGATGCTGCAAAAAGACTCTTTCCAAACTGCTCCATGAAAAGGAAGGTTCAACTCTGTGAGTTGAATGCACACATCATAAAGAAGTTTCAAAGAATGCTTCTGTCTAGGTTTTATGTGAAGATATTTCCTTTTCCACCATAGGCCTCAAAGCGCTCCAAATGAACACTTGCAGATTCTACAAAAAGAGTGTTTCAAAACTGCTCTTTCAAAAGAAGTGTGCAACTCTGTGAGTTGGATTCATACTTCACAAAGCAGTTTCACAGAACGCTTCTGTTTAGTTTTTATGGGAAGATATTCCCGTTTCCAACGAAGGCCTGAAAGGGCTCCAAATAACCACTTGCAGATTCTGCAGAAACACAGTTTCAAAACTGCTCTATCAAAAGGAAGGCTTATCTCTCCGAGCTGAATGCACACATCATAAAGAGGTTTCTGAGAATGCTTCTCCCTGGTTTATAAGTGAAGATATTTCCTTTTCCACTATAGGCCTCAAAGCGCTCCAAATGAACACTTGCAGATTCTACAAAAAGAGTGTTTCAAAACAGCTCTTTCAAAGGAAGTGTTCAACTCTGTGAGTTGGATTCATACTACACAAAGCAGTTTCACAGAACGCTTCTCTTTAGTTTTTATGGGAAGATATTCCCGTTTCCAACGAAGGCCTGAAAGGGCTCCAAATATCCACTTGCAGATTCTGCAAAAATAGAGTTTCAAAACTGCTCTGTTAAAAGGAAGGCTTATCTCTCTGAGTTGAATGCAGACATCATAAAGAGGTTTCTGAGAATGCTTCTGCCTGGTTTATATGTGAAGATATTTCCTTTTCCACCATAGGCCTCAAAGCGCTCCAAATGAACACTTGCAGATTCTACAAAAGGAGTGTTTCATAACTGCTCTAGCAAAGGAAAGGTTCAACTCTGTGAGTTGAACACACACATCACAAAGCAGTTTCTGAGATTGCTTCTGTCCAGTTTTTATTGGAAGATATTCCCGCTTCTAACAAAGGCCTGAAAGAGCTCCAAATATCCACTTGCAGATGCTGCAAAAAGACTCTTTCCAAACTGCTCCATGAAAAGGAAGGTTCAACTCTGTGAGTTGAATGCACACATCATAAAGAAGTTTCAAAGAATGCTTCTGTCTAGGTTTTATGTGAAGATATTTCCTTTTCCACCATAGGCCTCAAAGCGCTCCAAATGAACACTTGCAGATTCTACAAAAAGAGTGTTTCAAAACTGCTCTTTCAAAAGAAGTGTTCAACTCTGTGAGTTGGATTCATACTTCACAAAGCAGTTTCACAGAACGCTTCTGTTTAGTATTTATGGGAAGATATTTCCGTTTCCAACGAAGGCCTGAAAGGACTCCAAATATACACTTGCAGATTCTGCAAAAAACACAGTTTCAAAACTGCTCTATCAAAAGGAAGGCTTATCTCTCCGAGTTGAATGCACACATCATAAAGAGGTTTCTGAGAATGCTTCTGCCTGGTTTATAAGTGAAGATATTTCCTTTTCCACCATAGGCCTCAAAGCGGTCCAAATGAACACTTGCAGATTCTACAAAAAGAGTGTTTCAAAACAGCTCTTTCAAAGGAAGTGTTCAACTCTGTGAGTTGGATTCATACTACACAAAGCAGTTTCACAGAACGCTTCTGTTTAGTTTTTATGGGAAGATATTCCCGTTTAAAACGAAGGCCTGAAAGGGCTCCAAATATCCACTTGCAAATTCTGCAAAAATAGAGTTTCAAAACTGCTCTGTCAAAAGGAATGCTTATCTCTCTGAGTTGAATGCAGACATCATAAAGTGGTTTCTGAGAATGCTTCTGCCTGGTTTATATGTGAAGATATTTCCTTTTCCACCATAGGCCTCAAAGCGCTCCAAATGAACACTTGCAGATTCTACAAAAAGAGTGTTTCATATCTGCTCTAGCAAAGGAAAGGTTCAACTCTGTGAGTTGAACACACACATCACAAAGCAGTTTCTGAGAATGCTTCTGTCCAGTTTTTATTGGAAGATATTCCCGCTTCTAACAAAGGCCTGAAAGAGCTCCAAATATCCACTTGTAGATGCTACAAAAAGACTCTTTCCAAACTGCTCCATGAAAAGGAAGGTTCAACTCTGTGAGTTGAATGCACACATCACAAAGAAGTTTCAAAGAATGCTTCTGTCTAGGTTTTATGTGAAGATATTTCCTTTTCCACCATAGGCCTCAAAGCGCTCCAAATGAACACTTGCAGATTCTACAAAAAGAGTGTTTCATAACTGCTCTTGCAAAGGAAAGGTTCAACTCTGTGAGTTGAACACACACATCACAAAGCAGTTTCTGAGAATGCTTCTGTCCAGTTTTTATTGGAAGATATTCCCGCTTCTAACAAAGGCCTGAAAGAGCTCCAAATATCCACTTGTAGATGCTGCAAAAAGACTCTTTCCAAACTGCTCCATGAAAAGGAAGGTTCAACTCTGTGAGTTGAATGCACACATCATAAAGAAGTTTCAAAGAATGCTTCTGTCTAGGTTTTATGTGAAGATATTTCCTTTTCCACCATTGGCCTCAAAGCGCTCCAAATGAACACTTGCAGATTCTACAAAAAGAGTGTTTCAAAACTGCTCTTTCAAAAGAAGTGTTCAACTCTGTGAGTTGGATTCATACTTCACAAAGCAGTTTCACAGAACGCTTCTGTTTAGTTTTTATGGGAAGATATTCCCGTTTCCAACGAAGGCCTGAAAGGGCTCCAAATATCCACTTGCAAATTCTGCAAAAATAGAGTTTCAAAACTGCTCTGTCAAAAGGAAGGCTTATCTCTCTGAGTTGAATGCAGACATCATAAAGAGGTTTCTGAGAATGCTTCTGCCTGGTTTATATGTGAAGATATTTCCTTTTCCACCATAGGCCTCAAAGCGCTCCAAATGAACACTTGCAGATTCTACAAAAGGAGTGTTTCATAACTGCTCTAGCAAAGGAAAGGTTCAACTCTGTGAGTTGAACACACACATCACAAAGCAGTTTCTGAGAATGCTTCTGTCCAGTTTTTATTGGAAGATATTCCCGCTTCTAACAAAGGCCTGAAAGAACTCCAAATATCCACTTGCAGATGCTGCAAAAAGACTCTTTCCAAACTGCTCCATGAAAAGGAAGGTTCAACTCTGTGAGTTGAATGCACACATCATAAAGAAGTTTCAAAGAATGCTTCTGTCTAGGTTTTATGTGAAGATATTTCCTTTTCCACCATAGGCCTCAAAGCGCTCCAAATGAACACTTGCAGATTCTACAAAAAGAGTGTTTCAAAACTGCTCTTTCAAAAGAAGTGTTCAACTCTGTGAGTTGGATTCATACTTCACAAAGCAGTTTCACAGAACGCTTCTGTTTAGTATTTATGGGAAGATATTTCCGTTTCCAACGAAGGCCTGAAAGGACTCCAAATATACACTTGCAGATTCTGCAAAAAACACAGTTTCAAAACTGCTCTATCAAAAGGAAGGCTTATCTCTCCGAGTTGAATGCACACATCATAAAGAGGTTTCTGAGAATGCTTCTGCCTGGTTTATAAGTGAAGATATTTCCTTTTCCACCATAGGCCTCAAAGCGGTCCAAATGAACACTTGCAGATTCTACAAAAAGAGTGTTTCAAAACAGCTCTTTCAAAGGAAGTGTTCAACTCTGTGAGTTGGATTCATACTACACAAAGCAGTTTCACAGAACGCTTCTGTTTAGTTTTTATGGGAAGATATTCCCGTTTAAAACGAAGGCCTGAAAGGGCTCCAAATATCCACTTGCAAATTCTGCAAAAATAGAGTTTCAAAACTGCTCTGTCAAAAGGAATGCTTATCTCTCTGAGTTGAATGCAGACATCATAAAGTGGTTTCTGAGAATGCTTCTGCCTGGTTTATATGTGAAGATATTTCCTTTTCCACCATAGGCCTCAAAGCGCTCCAAATGAACACTTGCAGATTCTACAAAAAGAGTGTTTCATATCTGCTCTAGCAAAGGAAAGGTTCAACTCTGTGAGTTGAACACACACATCACAAAGCAGTTTCTGAGAATGCTTCTGTCCAGTTTTTATTGGAAGATATTCCCGCTTCTAACAAAGGCCTGAAAGAGCTCCAAATATCCACTTGTAGATGCTACAAAAAGACTCTTTCCAAACTGCTCCATGAAAAGGAAGGTTCAACTCTGTGAGTTGAATGCACACATCACAAAGAAGTTTCAAAGAATGCTTCTGTCTAGGTTTTATGTGAAGATATTTCCTTTTCCACCATAGGCCTCAAAGCGCTCCAAATGAACACTTGCAGATTCTACAAAAAGAGTGTTTCATAACTGCTCTTGCAAAGGAAAGGTTCAACTCTGTGAGTTGAACACACACATCACAAAGCAGTTTCTGAGAATGCTTCTGTCCAGTTTTTATTGGAAGATATTCCCGCTTCTAACAAAGGCCTGAAAGAGCTCCAAATATCCACTTGTAGATGCTGCAAAAAGACTCTTTCCAAACTGCTCCATGAAAAGGAAGGTTCAACTCTGTGAGTTGAATGCACACATCATAAAGAAGTTTCAAAGAATGCTTCTGTCTAGGTTTTATGTGAAGATATTTCCTTTTCCACCATTGGCCTCAAAGCGCTCCAAATGAACACTTGCAGATTCTACAAAAAGAGTGTTTCAAAACTGCTCTTTCAAAAGAAGTGTTCAACTCTGTGAGTTGGATTCATACTTCACAAAGCAGTTTCACAGAACGCTTCTGTTTAGTTTTTATGGGAAGATATTCCCGTTTCCAACGAAGGCCTGAAAGGGCTCCAAATATCCACTTGCAAATTCTGCAAAAATAGAGTTTCAAAACTGCTCTGTCAAAAGGAAGGCTTATCTCTCTGAGTTGAATGCAGACATCATAAAGAGGTTTCTGAGAATGCTTCTGCCTGGTTTATATGTGAAGATATTTCCTTTTCCACCATAGGCCTCAAAGCGCTCCAAATGAAAACTTGCAGATTCTACAAAAGGAGTGTTTCATAACTGCTCTAGCAAAGGAAAGGTTCAACTCTGTGAGTTGAACACACACATCACAAAGCAGTTTCTGAGAATGCTTCTGTCCAGTTTTTATTGGAAGATATTCCCGCTTCTAACAAAGGCCTGAAAGAACTCCAAATATCCACTTGCAGATGCTGCAAAAAGACTCTTTCCAAACTGCTCCATGAAAAGGAAGGTTCAACTCTGTGAGATGAATGCACACATCATAAAGAAGTTTCAAAGAATGCTTCTGTCTAGGTTTTATGTGAAGATATTTCCTTTTCCACCATAGGCCTCAAAGCGCTCCAAATGAACACTTGCAGATTCTACAAAAAGAGTGTTTCAAAACTGCTCTTTCAAAAGAAGTGTTCAACTCTGTGAGTTGGATTCATACTTCACAAAGCAGTTTCACAGAACGCTTCTGTTTAGTATTTATGGGAAGATATTTCCGTTTCCAACGAAGGCCTGAAAGGACTCCAAATATCCACTTGCAGATTCTGCAAAAAACACAGTTTCAAAACTGCTCTATCAAAAGGAAGGCTTATCTCTCCGAGTTGAATGCACACATCATAAAGAGGTTTCTGAGAATGCTTCTGCCTGGTTTATAAGTGAAGATATTTTCTTTTCCACCATAGGCCTCAAAGCGCTCCAAATGAACACTTGCAGATTCTACAAAAAGAGTGTTTCAAAACAGCTCTTTCAAAGGAAGTGTTCAACTCTGTGAGTTGGATTCATACTACACAAAGCAGTTTCACAGAACGCTTCTGTTTAGTTTTTATGGGAAGATATTCCCGTTTCCAACGAAGGCCTGAAAGGGCTCCAAATATCCAATTGCAAATTCTGCAAAAATAGAGTTTCAAAACTGCTCTGTCAAAAGGAAGGCTTATCTCTCTGAGTTGAATGCAGACATCATAAAGAGGTTTCTGAGAATGCTTCTGCCTGGTTTATATGTGAAGATATTTCCTTTTCCACCATAGGCCTCAAGGCGCTCCAAATGAACACTTGCAGATTCTACAAAAAGAGTGTTTCATAACTGCTCTAGCAAAGGAAAGGTTCAACTCTGTGAGTTGAACACACACATCACAAAGCAGTTTCTGAGAATGCTTCTGTCCAGTTTTTATTGGAAGATATTCCCGCTTCTAACAAAGGCCTGAAAGAGCTCCAAATATCCACTTGTAGATGCTGCAAAAAGACTCTTTCTAAACTGCTCCATGAAAAGGAAGGTTCAACTCTGTGAGTTGAATGCACACATCTTAAAGAAGTTTCAAAGAATGCTTCTGTCTAGGTTTTATGTGAAGATATTTCCTTTTCCACCATAGGCCTCAAAGCGCTCCAAATGAACACTTGCAGATTCTACAAAAAGAGTGTTTCAAAACTGCTCTTTCAAAAGAAGTGTTCAACTCTGTGAGTTGGATTCATACTTCACAAAGCAGTTTCACAGAACGCTTCTGTTTAGTTTTTATGGGAAGATATTCCCGTTTCCAACGAAGGCCTGAAAGGGCTCCAAATATCCACTTGCAAATTCTGCAAAAATAGAGTTTCAAAACTGCTCTTTCAAAAGGAAGGCTTATCTCTCTGAGTTGAATGCAGACATCATAAAGAGGTTTCTGAGAATGCTTCTGCCTGGTTTATATGTGAAGACATTTCCTTTTCCACCATAGGCCTCAAAGCGCTCCAAAGGAACACTTGCAGATTCTACAAAAGGAGTGTTTCATAACTGCTCTAGCAAAGGAAAGGTTCAACTCTGTGAGTTGAACACACACATCACAAAGCAGTTTCTGAGAATGCTTCTGTCCAGTTTTTATTGGAAGATATTCCCGCTTCTAACAAAGGCCTGAAAGAGCTCCAAATATCCACTTGTAGATGCTGCAAAAAGACTCTTTCCAAACTGCTCCATGAAAAGGAAGGTTCAACTCTGTGAGTTGAATGCACACATCATAAAGAAGTTTCAAAGAATGCTTCTGTCTAGGTTTTATGTGAAGATATTTCCTTTTCCACCATAGGCCTCAAAGCGCTCCAAATGAACACTTGCAGATTCTACAAAAACAGTGTTTCAAAACTGCTCTTTCAAAAGAAGTGTGCAACTCTGTGAGTTGGATTCATACTTCACAAAGCAGTTTCACAGAACGCTTCTGTTTAGTTTTTATGGGAAGATATTCCCGTTTCCAACGAAGGCCTGAAAGGGCTCCAAATAACCACTTGCAGATTCTGCAGAAACACAGTTTCAAAACTGCTCTATCAAAAGGAAGGCTTATCTCTCCGAGCTGAATGCACACATCATAAAGAGGTTTCTGAGAATGCTTCTCCCTGGTTTATAAGTGAAGATATTTCCTTTTCCACTATAGGCCTCAAAGCGCTCCAAATGAACACTTGCAGATTCTACAAAAAGAGTGTTTCAAAACAGCTCTTTCAAAGGAAGTGTTCAAATCTGAGAGTTGGATTCATACTACACAAAGCAGTTTCACAGAACGCTTCTCTTTAGTTTTTATGGGAAGATATTCCCGTTTCCAACGAAGGCCTGAAAGGGCTCCAAATATCCACTTGCAGATTCTGCAAAAATAGAGTTTCAAAACTGCTCTGTTAAAAGGAAGGCTTATCTCTCTGAGTTGAATGCAGACATCATAAAAAGGTTTCTGAGAATGCTTCTGCCTGGTTTATATGTGAAGATATTTCCTTTTCCACCATAGGCCTCAAAGTGCTCCAAATGAACACTTGCAGATTCTACAAAAGGAGTGTTTCATAACTGCTCTAGCAAAGGAAAGGTTCAACTCTGTGAGTTGAACACACACATCACAAAGCAGTTTCTGAGATTGCTTCTGTCCAGTTTTTATTGGAAGATATTCCCGCTTCTAACAAAGGCCTGAAAGAGCTCCAAATATCCACTTACAGATGCTGCAAAAAGACTCTTTCCAAACTGCTCCATGAAAAGGAAGGTTCAACTCTGTGAGTTGAATGCACACATCATAAAGAAGTTTCAAAGAATGCTTCTGTCTAGGTTTTATGTGAAGATATTTCCTTTTCCACCATAGGCCTCAAAGCGCTCCAAATGAACACTTGCAGATTCTACAAAAAGAGTGTTTCAAAACTGCTCTTTCAAAAGAAGTGTTCAACTCTGTGAGTTGGATTCATACTTCACAAAGCAGTTTCACAGAACGCTTCTGTTTAGTATTTATGGGAAGATATTTCCGTTTCCAACGAAGGCCTGAAAGGACTCCAAATATCCACTTGCAGATTCTGCAAAAAACACAGTTTCAAAACTGCTCTATCAAAAGGAAGGCTTATCTCTCCGAGTTGAATGCACACATCATAAAGAGGTTTCTGAGAATGCTTCTGCCTGGTTTATAAGTGAAGATATTTCCTTTTCCACCATAGGCCTCAAAGCGGTCCAAATGAACACTTGCAGATTCTACAAAAAGAGTGTTTCAAAACTGTTCTTTCAAAAGAAGTGTGCAACTCTGTGAGTTGGATTCATACTTCACAAAGCAGTTTCACAGAACGCTTCTGTTTAGTTTTTATGGGAAGATATTCCCGTTTCCAACGAAGGCCTGAAAGGGCTCCAAATAACCACTTGCAGATTCTGCAGAAACACAGTTTCAAAACTGCTCTATCAAAAGGAAGGCTTATCTCTCCGAGCTGAATGCACACATCATAAAGAGGTTTCTGAGAATGCTTCTCCCTGGTTTATAAGTGAAGATATTTCCTTTTCCACTATAGGCCTCAAAGCGCTCCAAATGAACACTTGCAGATTCTACAAAAAGAGTGTTTCAAAACAGCTCTTTCAAAGGAAGTGTTCAACTCTGTGAGTTGGATTCATACTACACAAAGCAGTTTCACAGAACGCTTCTCTTTAGTTTTTATGGGAAGATATTCCCGTTTCCAACGAAGGCCTGAAAGGGCTCCAAATATCCACTTGCAGATTCTGCAAAAATAGAGTTTCAAAACTGCTCTGTTAAAAGGAAGGCTTATCTCTCTGAGTTGAATGCAGACATCATAAAGAGGTTTCTGAGAATGCTTCTGCCTGGTTTATATGTGAAGATATTTCCTTTTCCACCATAGGCCTCAAAGCGCTCCAAATGAACACTTGCAGATTCTACAAAAGGAGTGTTTCATAACTGCTCTAGCAAAGGAAAGGTTCAACTCTGTGAGTTGAACACACACATCACAAAGCAGTTTCTGAGAATGCCTCTGTCCAGTTTTTATTGGAAGATATTCCCGCTTCTAACAAAGGCCTGAAAGAGCTCCAAATATCCACTTGTAGATGCTGCAAAAAGACTCTTTCCAAACTGCTCCATGAAAAGGAAGGTTCAACTCTGTGAGTTGAATGCACACATCATAAAGAAGTTTCAAAGAATGCTTCTGTCTAGGTTTTATGTGAAGATATTTCCTTTTCCACCATAGGCCTCAAAGCGCTCCAAATGAACACTTGCAGATTCTACAAAAAGAGTGTTTCAAAACTGCTCTTTCAAAAGAAGTGTTCAACTCTGTGAGTTGGATTCATACTTCACAAAGCAGTTTCACAGAACGCTTCTGTTTAGTATTTATGGGAAGTTATTTCCGTTTCCAACGAAGGCCTGAAAGGACTCCAAATATCCACTTGCAGATTCTGCAAAAAACACAGTTTCAAAACTGCTCTATCAAAAGGAAGGCTTATCTCTCCGAGTTGAATGCACACATCATAAAGAGGTTTCTGAGAATGCTTCTGCCTGGTTTATAAGTGAAGATATTTCCTTTTCCACCATAGGCCTCAAAGCGGTCCAAATGAACACTTGCAGATTCTACAAAAAGAGTGTTTCAAAACAGCTCTTTCAAAGGAAGTGTTCAACAGTGTGAGTTGGATTCATACTACACAAAGCAGTTTCACAGAACGCTTCTGTTTAGTTTTTATGGGAAGATATTCCCGTTTAAAACGAAGGCCTGAAAGGGCTCCAAATATCCACTTGCAAATTCTGCAAAAATAGAGTTTCAAAACTGCTCTGTCAAAAGGAAGGCTTATCTCCCTGAGTTGAATGCAGACATCATAAAGAGGTTTCTGAGAATGCTTCTGCCTGGTTTATATGTGAAGATATTTCCTTTTCCACCATAGGCCTCAAAGCGCTCCAAATGAACACTTGCAGATTCTACAAAAAGAGTGTTTCATATCTGCTCTAGCAAAGGAAAGGTTCAACTCTGTGAGTTGAACACACACATCACAAAGCAGTTTCTGAGAATGCTTCTGTCCAGTTTTTATTGGAAGATATTCCCGCTTCTAACAAAGGCCTGAAAGAGCTCCAAATATCCACTTGTAGATGCTGCAAAAAGACTCTTTCCAAACTGCTCCATGAAAAGGAAGTTTCAACTCTGTGAGTTGAATGCACACATCACAAAGAAGTTTCAAAGAATGCTTCTGTCTAGGTTTTATGTGAAGATATTTCCTTTTCCACCATAGGCCTCAAAGCGCTCCAAATGAACACTTGCAGATTCCACAAAAAGAGTGTTTCATAACTGCTCTTGCAAAGGAAAGGTTCAACTCTGTGAGTTGAACACACACGTCACAAAGCAGTTTCTGAGAATGCTTCTGTCCAGTTTTTATTGGAAGATATTCCCGCTTCTAACAAAGGCCTGAAAGAGCTCCAAATATCCACTTGTAGATGCTGCAAAAAGACTCTTTCCAAACTGCTCCATGAAAAGGAAGGTTCAACTCTGTGAGTTGAATGCACACATCATAAAGAAGTTTCAAAGAATGCTTCTGTCTAGGTTTTATGTGAAGATATTTCCTTTTCCACCATAGGCCTCAAAGTGCTCCAAATGAACACTTGCAGATTCTACAAAAAGAGTGTTTCAAAACTGCTCTTTCAAAAGAAGTGTTCAACTCTGTGAGTTGGATTCATACTTCACAAAGCAGTTTCACAGAACGCTTCTGTTTAGTTTTTATGGGAAGATATTCCCGTTTCCAACGAAGGCCTGAAAGGGCTCCAAATATCCACTTGCAAATTCTGCAAAAATAGAGTTTCAAAACTGCTCTGTCAAAAGGAAGGCTTATCTCTCTGAGTTGAATGCAGACATCATAAAGAGGTTTCTGAGAATGCTTCTGCCTGGTTTATATGTGAAGATATTTCCTTTTCCACCATAGGCCTCAAAGCGCTCCAAATGAACACTTGCAGATTCTACAAAAGGAGTGTTTCATAACTGCTCTAGCAAAGGAAAGGTTCAACTCTGTGAGTTGAACACACACATCACAAAGCAGTTTCTGAGAATGCTTCTGTCCAGTTTTTATTGGAAGATATTCCCGCTTCTAACAAAGGCCTGAAAGAGCTCCAAATATCCACTTGCAGATGCTGCAAAAAGACTCTTTCCAAACTGCTCCATGAAAAGGAAGGTTCAACTCTGTGAGTTGAATGCACACATCATAAAGAAGTTTCAAAGAATGCTTCTGTCTAGGTTTTATGTGAAGATATTTCCTTTTCCACCATAGGCCTCAAAGCGCTCCAAATGAACACTTGCAGATTCTACAAAAAGAGAGTTTCAAAACTGCTCTTTCAAAAGAAGTGTTCAACTCTGTGAGTTGGATTCATACTTCACAAATCAGTTTCACAGAACGCTTCTGTTTAGTATTTATGGGAAGATATTTCCGTTTCCAACGAAGGCCTGAAAGGACTCCAAATATCCACTTGCAGATTCTGCAAAAAACACAGTTTCAAAACTGCTCTATCAAAAGGAAGGCTTATCTCTCCGAGTTGAATGCACACATCATAAAGAGGTTTCTGAGAATGCTTCTGCCTGGTTTATAAGTGAAGATATTTCCTTTTCCACCATAGGCCTCAAAGCGCTCCAAATGAACACTTGCAGATTCTACAAAAAGAGTGTTTCAAAACAGCTCTTTCAAAGGAAGTGTTCAACTCTGTGAGTTGGATTCATACTACACAAAGCAGTTTCACAGAACGCTTCTGTTTAGTTTTTATGGGAAGATATTCCCGTTTCCAACGAAGGCCTGAAAGGGCTCCAAATATCCACTTGCAAATTCTGCAAAAATAGAGTTTCAAAACTGCTCTGTCAAAAGGAAGGCTTATCTCTCTGAGTTGAATGCAGACATCATAAAGAGGTTTCTGAGAATGCTTCTGCCTGGTTTATATGTGAAGATATTTCCTTTTCCACCATAGGCCTCAAAGCGCTCCAAATGAACACTTGCAGATTCTACAAAAAGAGTGTTTCATATCTGCTCTAGCAAAGGAAAGGTTCAACTCTGTGAGTTGAACACACACATCACAAAGCAGTTTCTGAGAATGCTTCTGTCCAGTTTTTATTGGAAGATATTCCCGCTTCTAACAAAGGCCTGAAAGAGCTCCAAATATCCACTTGTAGATGCTGCAAAAAGACTCTTTCCAAACTGCTCCATGAAAAGGAAGGTTCAACTCTGTGAGTTGAATGCACACATCATAAAGAAGTTTCAAAGAATGCTTCTGTCTAGGTTTTATGTGAAGATATTTCCTTTTCCACCATAGGCCTCAAAGCGCTCCAAATGAACACTTGCAGATTCTACAAAAAGAGTGTTTCATAACTGCTCTAGCAAAGGAAAGGTTCAACTCTGTGAGTTGAACACACACATCACAAAGCAGTTTCTGAGAATGCTTCTGTCCAGTTTTTATTGGAAGATATTCCCGCTTCTAACAAAGGCCTGAAAGAGCTCCAAATATCCACTTGTAGATGCTGCAAAAAGACTCTTTCCAAACTGCTCCATGAAAAGGAAGGTTCAACTCTGTGAGTTGAATGCACACATCATAAAGAAGTTTCAAAGAATGCTTCTGTCTAGGTTTTATGTGAAGATATTTCCTTTTCCACCATAGGCCTCAAAGCGCTCCAAATGAACACTTGCAGATTCTACAAAAAGAGTGTTTCAAAACTGCTCTTTCAAAAGAAGTGTTCAACTCTGTGAGTTGGATTCATACTTCACAAAGCAGTTTCACAGAAGGCTTCTGTTTAGTTTTTATGGGAAGATATTCCCGTTTCCAACGAAGGCCTGAAAGGGCTCCAAATATCCACTTGCAAATTCTGCAAAAATAGAGTTTCAAAACTGCTCTGTCAAAAGGAAGGCTTATCTCTCTGAGTTGAATGCAGACATCATAAAGAGGTTTCTGAGAATGCTTCTGCCTGGTTTATATGTGAAGATATTTCCTTTTCCACCATAGGCCTCAAAGCGCTCCAAATGAACACTTGCAGATTCTACAAAAGGAGTGTTTCATAACTGCTCTAGCAAAGGAAAGGTTCAACTCTGTGAGTTGAACACACACATCACAAAGCAGTTTCTGAGAATGCTTCTGTCCAGTTTTTATTGGAAGATATTCCCGCTTCTAACAAAGGCCTGAAAGAGCTCCAAATATCCACTTGCAGATGGTGCAAAAAGACTCTTTCCAAACTGCTCCATGAAAAGGAAGGTTCAACTCTGTGAGATGAATGCACACATCATAAAGAAGATTCAAAGAATGCTTCTGTCTAGGTTTTATGTGAAGATATTTCCTTTTCCACCATAGGCCTCAAAGCGCTCCAAATGAACACTTGCAGATTCTACAAAAAGAGTGTTTCAAAACTGCTCTTTCAAAAGAAGTGTTCAACTCTGTGAGTTGGATTCATACTTCACAAAGCAGTTTCACAGAACGCTTCTGTTTAGTATTTATGTGAAGATATTTCCGTTTCCAACGAAGGCCTGAAAGGACTCCAAATATCCACTTGCAAATTCTGCAAAAATAGAGTTTCAAAACTGCTCTGTCAAAAGGAAGGCTTATCTCTCTGAGTTGAATGCAGACATCATAAAGAGGTTTCTGAGAATGCTTCTGCCTGGTTTATATGTGAAGATATTTCCTTTTCCACCATAGGCCTCAAAGCGCTCCAAATGAACACTTGCAGATTCTACAAAAGGAGTGTTTCATAACTGCTCTAGCAAAGGAAAGGTTCAACTCTGTGAGTTGAACACACACATCACAAAGCAGTTTCTGAGAATGCTTCTGTCCAGTTTTTATTGGAAGATATTCCCGCTTCTAACAAAGGCCTGAAAGAGCTCCAAATATCCACTTGTAGATGCTGCAAAAAGACTCTTTCCAAACTGCTCCATGAAAAGGAAGGTTCAACTCTGTGAGTTGAATGCACACATCATAAAGAAGTTTCAAAGAATGCTTCTGTCTAGGTTTTATGTGAAGATATTTCCTTTTCCACCATAGGCCTCAAAGCGCTCCAAATGAACACTTGCAGATTCTACAAAAAGAGTGTTTCAAAACTGCTCTTTCAAAAGAAGTGTGCAACTCTGTGAGTTGGATTCATACTTCACAAAGCAGTTTCACAGAACGCTTCTGTTTAGTTTTTATGGGAAGATATTCCCGTTTCCAACGAAGGCCTGAAAGGGCTCCAAATAACCACTTGCAGATTCTGCAGAAACACAGTTTCAAAACTGCTCTATCAAAAGGAAGGCTTATCTCTCCGAGCTGAATGCACACATCATAAAGAGGTTTCTGAGAATGCTTCTCCCTGGTTTATAAGTGAAGATATTTCCTTTTCCACTATAGGCCTCAAAGCGCTCCAAATGAACACTTGCAGATTCTACAAAAAGAGTGTTTCAAAACAGCTCTTTCAAAGGAAGTGTTCAACTCTGTGAGTTGGATTCATACTACACAAAGCAGTTTCACAGAACGCTTCTCTTTAGTTTTTATGGGAAGATATTCCCGTTTCCAACGAAGGCCTGAAAGGGCTCCAAATATCCACTTGCAGATTCTGCAAAAATAGAGTTTCAAAACTGCTCTGTTAAAAGGAAGGCTTATCTCTCTGAGTTGAATGCAGACATCATAAAGAGGTTTCTGAGAATGCTTCTGCCTGGTTTATATGTGAAGATATTTCCTTTTCCACCATAGGCCTCAAAGCGCTCCAAATGAACACTTGCAGATTCTACAAAAGGAGTGTTTCATAACTGCTCTAGCAAAGGAAAGGTTCAACTCTGTGAGTTGAACACACACATCACAAAGCAGTTTCTGAGAATGCTTCTGTCCAGTTTTTATTGGAAGATATTCCCGCTTCTAACAAAGGCCTGAAAGAGCTCCAAATATCCACTTGCAGATGCTGCAAAAAGACTCTTTCCAAACTGCTCCATGAAAAGGAAGGTTCAACTCTGTGAGTTGAATGCACACATCATAAAGAAGTTTCAAAGAATGCTTCTGTCTAGGTTTTATGTGAAGATATTTCCTTTTCCACCATAGGCCTCAAAGCGCTCCAAATGAACACTTGCAGATTCTACAAAAAGAGTGTTTCAAAACTGCTCTTTCAAAAGAAGTGTTCAACTCTGTGAGTTGGATTCATACTTCACAAAGCAGTTTCACAGAACGCTTCTGTTTAGTATTTATGGGAAGATATTTCCGTTTCCAACGAAGGCCTGAAAGGACTCCAAATATCCACTTGCAGATTCTGCAAAAAACACAGTTTCAAAACTGCTCTATCAAAAGGAAGGCTTATCTCTCCGAGTTGAATGCACACATCATAAAGAGGTTTCTGAGAATGCTTCTGCCTGGTTTATAAGTGAAGATATTTCCTTTTCCACCATAGGCCTCAAAGCGCTCCAAATGAACACTTGCAGATTCTACAAAAAGAGTGTTTCAAAACAGCTCTTTCAAAGGAAGTGTTCAACTCTGTGAGTTGGATTCATACTACACAAAGCAGTTTCACAGAACGCTTCTGTTTAGTTTTTATGGGAAGATATTCCCGTTTCCAACGAAGGCCTGAAAGGGCTCCAAATATCCACTTGCAAATTCTGCAAAAATAGAGTTTCAAAACTGCTCTGTCAAAAGGAAGGCTTATCTCTCTGAGTTGAATGCAGACATCATAAAGAGGTTTCTGAGAATGCTTCTGCCTGGTTTATATGTGAAGATATTTCCTTTTCCACCATAGGCCTCAAAGCGCTCCAAATGAACACTTGCAGATTCTACAAAAAGAGTGTTTCATATCTGCTCTAGCAAAGGAAAGGTTCAACTCTGTGAGTTGAACACACACATCACAAAGCAGTTTCTGAGAATGCTTCTGTCCAGTTTTTATTGGAAGATATTCCCGCTTCTAACAAAGGCCTGAAAGAGCTCCAAATATCCACTTGTAGATGCTGCAAAAAGACTCTTTCCAAACTGCTCCATGAAAAGGAAGGTTCAACTCTGTGAGTTGAATGCACACATCATAAAGAAGTTTCAAAGAATGCTTCTGTCTAGGTTTTATGTGAAGATATTTCCTTTTCCACCATAGGCCTCAAAGCGCTCCAAATGAACACTTGCAGATTCTACAAAAAGAGTGTTTCAAAACTGCTCTTTCAAAAGAAGTGTGCAACTCTGTGAGTTGGATTCATACTTCACAAAGCAGTTTCACAGAACGCTTCTGTTTAGTTTTTATGGGAAGATATTCCCGTTTCCAACGAAGGCCTGAAAGGGCTCCAAATAACCACTTGCAGATTCTGCAGAAACACAGTTTCAAAACTGCTCTATCAAAAGGAAGGCTTATCTCTCCGAGCTGAATGCACACATCATAAAGAGGTTTCTGAGAATGCTTCTGCCTGGTTTATAAGTGAAGATATTTCCTTTTCCACTATAGGCCTGAAAGCGCTCCAAATGAACACTTGCAGATTCTACAAAAAGAGTGTTTCAAAACAGCTCTTTCAAAGGAAGTGTTCAACTCTGTGAGTTGGATTCATACTACACAAAGCAGTTTCACAGAACGCTTCTCTTTAGTTTTTATGGGAAGATATTCCCGTTTCCAACGAAGGCCTGAAAGGGCTCCAAATATCCACTTGCAGATTCTGCAAAAATAGAGTTTCAAAACTGCTCTGTTAAAAGGAAGGCTTATCTCTCTGAGTTGAATGCAGACATCATAAAGAGGTTTCTGAGAATGCTTCTGCCTGGTTTATATGTGAAGATATTTCCTTTTCCACCATAGGCCTCAAAGCGCTCCAAATGAACACTTGCAGATTCTACAAAAGGAGTGTTTCATAACTGCTCTAGCAAAGGAAAGGTTCTACTCTGTGAGTTGAACACACACATCACAAAGCAGTTTGTGAGAATGCTTCTGTCCAGTTTTTATTGGAAGATATTCCCGCTTCTAACAAAGGCCTGAAAGAGCTCCAAATATCCACTTGCAGATGCTGCAAAAAGACTCTTTCCAAACTGCTCCATGAAAAGGAAGGTTCAACTCTGTGAGTTGAATGCACACATCATAAAGAAGTTTCAAAGAATGCTTCTGTCTAGGTTTTATGTGAAGATATTTCCTTTTCCACCATAGGCCTCAAAGCGCTCCAAATGAACACTTGCAGATTCTACAAAAAGAGTGTTTCAAAACTGCTCTTTCAAAAGAAGTGTTCAACTCTGTGAGTTGGATTCATACTTCACAAAGCAGTTTCACAGAACGCTTCTGTTTAGTATTTATGGGAAGATATTTCCGTTTCCAACGAAGGCCTGAAAGGACTCCAAATATCCACTTGCAGATTCTGCAAAAAACACAGTTTCAAAACTGCTCTATCAAAAGGAAGGCTTATCTCTCCGAGTTGAATGCACACATCATAAAGAGGTTTCTGAGAATGCTTCTGCCTGGTTTATAAGTGAAGATATTTCCTTTTCCACCATAGGCCTCAAAGCGCTCCAAATGAACACTTGCAGATTCTACAAAAAGAGTGTTTCAAAACAGCTCTTTCAAAGGAAGTGTTCAACTCTGTGAGTTGGATTCATACTACACAAAGCAGTTTCACAGAACGCTTCTGTTTAGTTTTTATGGGAAGATATTCCCGTTTCCAACGAAGGCCTGAAAGGGCTCCAAATATCCACTTGCAAATTCTGCAAAAATAGAGTTTCAAAACTGCTCTGTCAAAAGGAAGGCTTATCTCTCTGAGTTGAATGCAGACATCATAAAGAGGTTTCTGAGAATGCTTCTGCCTGGTTTATATGTGAAGATATTTCCTTTTCCACCATAGGCCTCAAAGCGCTCCAAATGAACACTTGCAGATTCTACAAAAAGAGTGTTTCATATCTGCTCTAGCAAAGGAAAGGTTCAACTCTGTGAGTTGAACACACACATCACAAAGCAGTTTCTGAGAATGCTTCTGTCCAGTTTTTATTGGAAGATATTCCCGCTTCTAACAAAGGCCTGAAAGAGCTCCAAATATCCACTTGTAGATGCTGCAAAAAGACTCTTTCCAAACTGCTCCATGAAAAGGAAGGTTCAACTCTGTGAGTTGAATGCACACATCATAAAGAAGTTTCAAAGAATGCTTCTGTCTAGGTTTTATGTGAAGATATTTCCTTTTCCACCATAGGCCTCAAAGCGCTCCAAATGAACACTTGCAGATTCTACAAAAAGAGTGTTTCATAACTGCTCTAGCAAAGGAAAGGTTCAACTCTGTGAGTTGAACACACACATCACAAAGCAGTTTCTGAGAATGCTTCTGTCCAGTTTTTATTGGAAGATATTCCCGCTTCTAACAAAGGCCTGAAAGAGCTCCAAATATCCACTTGTAGATGCTGCAAAAAGACTCTTTCCAAACTGCTCCATGAAAAGGAAGGTTCAACTCTGTGAGTTGAATGCACACATCATAAAGAAGTTTCAAAGAATGCTTCTGTCTAGGTTTTATGTGAAGATATTTCCTTTTCCACCATAGGCCTCAAAGCGCTCCAAATGAACACTTGCAGATTCTACAAAAAGAGTGTTTCAAAACTGCTCTTTCAAAAGAAGTGTTCAACTCTGTGAGTTGGATTCATACTTCACAAAGCAGTTTCACAGAAGGCTTCTGTTTAGTTTTTATGGGAAGATATTCCCGTTTCCAACGAAGGCCTGAAAGGGCTCCAAATATCCACTTGCAAATTCTGCAAAAATAGAGTTTCAAAACTGCTCTGTCAAAAGGAAGGCTTATCTCTCTGAGTTGAATGCAGACATCATAAAGAGGTTTCTGAGAATGCTTCTGCCTGGTTTATATGTGAAGATATTTCCTTTTCCACCATAGGCCTCAAAGCGCTCCAAATGAACACTTGCAGATTCTACAAAAGGAGTGTTTCATAACTGCTCTAGCAAAGGAAAGGTTCAACTCTGTGAGTTGAACACACACATCACAAAGCAGTTTCTGAGAATGCTTCTGTCCAGTTTTTATTGGAAGATATTCCCGCTTCTAACAAAGGCCTGAAAGAGCTCCAAATATCCACTTGCAGATGGTGCAAAAAGACTCTTTCCAAACTGCTCCATGAAAAGGAAGGTTCAACTCTGTGAGATGAATGCACACATCATAAAGAAGTTTCAAAGAATGCTTCTGTCTAGGTTTTATGTGAAGATATTTCCTTTTCCACCATAGGCCTCAAAGCGCTCCAAATGAACACTTGCAGATTCTACAAAAAGAGTGTTTCAAAACTGCTCTTTCAAAAGAAGTGTTCAACTCTGTGAGTTGGATTCATACTTCACAAAGCAGTTTCACAGAACGCTTCTGTTTAGTATTTATGTGAAGATATTTCCGTTTCCAACGAAGGACTGAAAGGACTCCAAATATCCACTTGCAGATTCTGCAAAAAACACAGTTTCAAAACTGCTCTATCAAAAGGAAGGCTTATCTCTCCGAGTTGAATGCACACATCATAAAGAGGTTTCTGAGAATGCTTCTGCCTGGTTTATAAGTGAAGATATTTCCTTTTCCACCATAGGCCTCAAAGCGCTCCAAATGAACACTTGCAGATTCTACAAAAAGAGTGTTTCAAAACAGCTCTTTCAAAGGAAGTGTTCAACTCTGTGAGTTGGATTCATACTACACAAAGCAGTTTCACAGAACGCTTCTGTTTAGTTTTTATGGGAAGATATTCCCGTTTCCAACGAAGGCCTGAAAGGGCTCCAAATATCCACTTGCAAATTCTGCAAAAATAGAGTTTCAAAACTGCTCTGTCAAAAGGAAGGCTTATCTCTCTGAGTTGAATGCAGACATCATAAAGAGGTTTCTGAGAATGCTTCTGCCTGGTTTATATGTGAAGATATTTCCTTTTCCACCATAGGCCTCAAGGCGCTCCAAATGAACACTTGCAGATTCTACAAAAAGAGTGTTTCATAACTGCTCTAGCAAAGGAAAGGTTCAACTCTGTGAGTTGAACACACACATCACAAAGCAGTTTCTGAGAATGCTTCTGTCCAGTTTTTATTGGAAGATATTCCCGCTTCTAACAAAGGCCTGAAAGAGCTCCAAATATCCACTTGTAGATGCTGCAAAAAGACTCTTTCCAAACTGCTCCATGAAAAGGAAGGTTCAACTCTGTGAGTTGAATGCACACATCATAAAGAAGTTTCAAAGAATGCTTCTGTCTAGGTTTTATGTGAAGATATTTCCTTTTCCACCATAGGCCTCAAAGCGCTCCAAATGAACACTTGCAGATTCTACAAAAAGAGTGTTTCAAAACTGTTCTTTCAAAGAAGTGTTCAACTCTGTGAGTTGGATTCATACTTCACAAAGCAGTTTCACAGAACGCTTCTGTTTAGTTTTTATGGGAAGATATTCCCGTTTCCAACGAAGGCCTGAAAGGGCTCCAAATATCCACTTGCAAATTCTGCAAAAATAGAGTTTCAAAACTGCTCTGTCAAAAGGAAGGCTTATCTCTCTGAGTTGAATGCAGACATCATAAAGAGGTTTCTGAGAATGCTTCTGCCTGGTTTATATGTGAAGATATTTCCTTTTCCACCATAGGCCTCAAAGCGCTCCAAATGAACACTTGCAGATTCTACAAAAGGAGTGTTTCATAACTGCTCTAGCAAAGGAAAGGTTCAACTCTGTGAGTTGAACACACACATCACAAAGCAGTTTCTGAGAATGCTTCTGTCCAGTTTTTATTGGAAGATATTCCCGCTTCTAACAAAGGCCTGAAAGAGCTCCAAATATCCACTTGTAGATGCTGCAAAAAGACTCTTTCCAAACTGCTCCATGAAAAGGAAGGTTCAACTCTGTGAGTTGAATGCACACATCATAAAGAAGTTTCAAAGAATGCTTCTGTCTAGGTTTTATGTGAAGATATTTCCTTTTCCACCATAGGCCTCAAAGCGCTCCAAATGAACACTTGCAGATTCTACAAAAAGAGTGTTTCAAAACTGCTCTTTCAAAAGAAGTGTGCAACTCTGTGAGTTGGATTCATACTTCACAAAGCAGTTTCACAGAACGCTTCTGTTTAGTTTTTATGGGAAGATATTCCCGTTTCCAACGAAGGCCTGAAAGGGCTCCAAATAACCACTTGCAGATTCGGCAGAAACACAGTTTCAAAACTGCTCTATCAAAAGGAAGGCTTATCTCTCCGAGCTGAATGCACACATCATAAAGAGGTTTCTGAGAATGCTTCTCCCTGGTTTATAAGTGAAGATATTTACTTTTCCACTATAGGCCTCAAAGCACTCCAAATGAACACTTGCAGATTCTACAAAAAGAGTGTTTCAAAACAGCTCTTTCAAAGGAAGTGTTCAACTCTGTGAGTTGGATTCATACTACACAAAGCAGTTTCACAGAACGCTTCTCTTTAGTTTTTATGGGAAGATATTCCCGTTTCCAACGAAGGCCTGAAAGGGCTCCAAATATCCACTTGCAGATTCTGCAAAAATAGAGTTTCAAAACTGCTCTGTTAAAAGGAAGGCTTATCTCTCTGAGTTGAATGCAGACATCATAAAGAGGTTTCTGAGAATGCTTCTGCCTGGTTTATATGTGAAGATATTTCCTTTTCCACCATAGGCCTCAAAGCGCTCCAAATGAACACTTGCAGATTCTACAAAAGGAGTGTTTCATAACTGCTCTAGCAAAGGAAAGGTTCAACTCTGTGAGTTGAACACACACATCACAAAGCAGTTTCTGAGATTCCTTCTGTCCAGTTTTTATTGGAAGATATTCCCGCTTCTAACAAAGGCCTGAAAGAGCTCCAAATATCCACTTGCAGATGCTGCAAAAAGACTCTTTCCAAACTGCTCCATGAAAAGGAAGGTTCAACTCTGTGAGTTGAATGCACACATCATAAAGAAGTTTCAAAGAATGCTTCTGTCTAGGTTTTATGTGAAGATATTTCCTTTTCCACCATAGGCCTCAAAGCGCTCTAAATGAACACTTGCAGATTCTACAAAAAGAGTGTTTCATATCTGCTCTAGCAAAGGAAAGGTTCAACTCTGTGAGTTGAACACACACATCACAAAGCAGTTTCTGAGAATGCTTCTGTCCAGTTTTTATTGGAAGATATTCCCGCTTCTAACAAAGGCCTGAAAGAGCTCCAAATATCCACTTGTAGATGCTGCAAAAAGACTCTTTCCAAACTGCTCCATGAAAAGGAAGGTTCAACTCTGTGAGTTGAATGCACACATCATAAAGAAGTTTCAAAGAATGCTTCTGTCTAGGTTTTATGTGAAGATATTTCCTTTTCCACCATAGGCCTCAAAGCGCTCCAAATGAACACTTGCAGATTCTACAAAAAGAGTGTTTCAAAACTGCTCTTTCAAAAGAAGTGTTCAACTCTGTGAGTTGGATTCATACTTCACAAAGCAGTTTCACAGAACGCTTCTGTTTAGTTTTTATGGGAAGATATTCCCGTTTCCAACGAAGGCCTGAAAGGGCTCCAAATAACCACCTGCAGATTCTGCAGAAACACAGTTTCAAAACTGCTCTATCAAAAGGAAGGCTTATCTCTCCGAGCTGAATGCACACATCATAAAGAGGTTTCTGAGAATGCTTCTCCCTGGTTTATAAGTGAAGATATTTCCTTTTCCACTATAGGCCTCAAAGCGCTCCAAATGAACACTTGCAGATTCTACAAAAAGAGTGTTTCAAAACAGCTCTTTCAAAGGAAGTGTTCAACTCTGTGAGTTGGATTCATACTACACAAAGCAGTTTCACAGAACGCTTCTGTTTAGTTTTTATGGGAAGATATTCCCGTTTCCAACGAAGGACTGAAAGGGCTCCAAATATCCACTTGCAGATTCTGCAAAAATAGAGTTT
The DNA here is from genome assembly GCF_028885625.2 of Pongo pygmaeus. Classification (NCBI taxonomy): domain Eukaryota; kingdom Metazoa; phylum Chordata; class Mammalia; order Primates; family Hominidae; genus Pongo; species Pongo pygmaeus. The sequence goes on from NC_085930.1 coordinate 27,655,821, forward strand.
CAAAACTGCTCTGTTAAAAGGAAGGCTTATCTCTCTGAGTTGAATGCAGACATCATAAAGAGGTTTCTGAGAATGCTTCTGCCTTGTTTATATGTGAAGATATTTCCTTTTCCACCATAGGCCTCAAAGCACTCCAAATGAACACTTGCAGATTCTACAAAAGGAGTGTTTCATAACTGCTCTAGCAAAGGAAAGGTTCAACTCTGTGAGTTGAACACACACATCACAAAGCAGTTTCTGAGAATGCTTCTGTCCAGTTTTTATTGGAAGATATTCCCGCTTCTAACAAAGGCCTGAAAGAGCTCCAAATATCCACTTGCAGATGCTGCAAAAAGACTCTTTCCAAACTGCTCCATGAAAAGGAAGGTTCAACTCTGTGAGATGAATGCACACATCATAAAGAAGTTTCAAAGAATGCTTCTGTCTAGGTTTTATGTGAAGATATTTCCTTTTCCACCATAGGCCTCAAAGCGCTCCAAATGAACACTTGCAGATTCTACAAAAAGAGTGTTTCAAAACTGCTCTTTCAAAAGAAGTGTTCAACTCTGTGAGTTGGATTCATACTTCACAAAGCAGTTTCACAGAACGCTTCTGTTTAGTATTTATGGGAAGATATTTCCGTTTCCAACGAAGGCCTGAAAGGACTCCAAATATCCACTTGCATATTCTGCAAAAAACACAGTTTCAAAACTGCTCTATCAAAAGGAAGGCTTATCTCTCCGAGTTGAATGCACACATCATAAAGAGGTTTCTGAGAATGCTTCTGCCTGGTTTATAAGTGAAGATATTTCCTTTTCCACCATAGGCCTCAAAGCGCTCCAAATGAACACTTGCAGATTCTACAAAAAGAGTGTTTCAAAACAGCTCTTTCAAAGGAAGTGTTCAACTCTGTGAGTTGGATTCATACTACACAAAGCAGTTTCACAGAACGCTTCTCTTTAGTTTTTATGGGAAGATATTCCCGTTTCCAACGAAGGCCTGAAAGGGCTCCAAATATCCACTTGCAAATTCTGCAAAAATAGAGTTTCAAAACTGCTCTGTCAAAAGGAAGGCTTATCTCTCTGAGTTGAATGCAGACATCATAAAGAGGTTTCTGAGAATGCTTCTGCCTGGTTTATATGTGAAGATATTTCCTTTTCCACCATAGGCCTCAAAGCGCTCCAAATGAACACTTGCAGATTCTACAAAAGGAGTGTTTCATAACTGCTCTAGCAAAGGAAAGGTTCAACTCTGTGAGTTGAACACACACATCACAAAGCAGTTTCTGAGAATGCTTCTATCCAGTTTTTATTGGAAGATATTCCCGCTTCTAACAAAGGCCTGAAAGAGCTCCAAATATCCACTTGTAGATGCTGCAAAAAGACTCTTTCCAAAATGCTCCATGAAAAGGAAGGTTCAACTCTGTGAGTTGAATGCACACATCATAAAGAAGTTTCAAAGAATGCTTCTGTCTAGGTTTTATGTGAAGATATTTCCTTTTCCACCATAGGCCTCAAAGCGCTCCAAATGAACACTTGCAGATTCTACAAAAAGAGTGTTTCAAAACTGCTCTTTCAAAAGAAGTCTTCAACTCTGTGAGTTGGATTCATACTTCACAAAGCAGTTTCACAGAACGCTTCTGTTTAGTTTTTATGGGAAGATATTCCCGTTTCCAACGAAGGCCTGAAAGGGCTCCAAATATCCACTTGCAAATTCTGCAAAAATAGAGTTTCAAAACTGCCCTGTCAAAAGGAAGGCTTATCTCTCTGAGTTGAATGCAGACATCATAAAGAGGTTTCTGAGAATGCTTCTGCCTGGTTTATATGTGAAGATATTTCCTTTTCCACCATAGGCCTCAAAGCGCTCCAAATGAACACTTGCAGATTCTACAAAAGGAGTGTTTCATAACTGCTCTAGCAAAGGAAAGGTTCAACTCTGTGAGTTGAACACACACATCACAAAGCAGTTTCTGAGAATGCTTCTGTCCAGTTTTTATTGGAAGATATTCCCGCTTCTAACAAAGGCCTGAAAGAGCTCCAAATATCCACTTGCAGATGCTGCAAAAAGACTCTTTCCAAACTGCTCCATGAAAAGGAAGGTTCAACTCTGTGAGTTGAATGCACACATCATAAAGAAGTTTCAAAGAATGCTTCTGTCTAGGTTTTATGTGAAGATATTTCCTTTTCCACCATAGGCCTCAAAGCGCTCCAAATGAACACTTGCAGATTCTACAAAAAGAGTGTTTCAAAACTGCTCTTTCAAAAGAAGTGTTCAACTCTGTGAGTTGGATTCATACTTCACAAAGCAGTTTCACAGAACGCTTCTGTTTAGTATTTATGGGAAGATATTCCCGTTTCCAACGAAGGCCTGAAAGGACTCCAAATATCCACTTGCAGATTCTGCAAAAACACAGTTTCAAAACTGCTCTATCAAAAGGAAGGCTTATCTCTCCGAGTTGAATGCACACATCATAAAGAGGTTTCTGAGAATGCTTCTGCCTGGTTTATAAGTGAAGATATTTCCTTTTCCACCATAGGCCTCAAAGCGCTCCAAATGAACACTTGCAGATTCTACAAAAAGAGTGTTTCAAAACAGCTCTTTCAAAGGAAGTGTTCAACTCTGTGAGTTGGATTCATACTACACAAAGCAGTTTCACAGAACGCTTCTCTTTAGTTTTTATGGGAAGATATTCCCGTTTCCAACGAAGGCCTGAAAGGGCTCCAAATATCCACTTGCAGATTCTGCAAAAATAGAGTTTCAAAACTGCTCTGATAAAAGGAAGGCTTATCTCTCTGAGTTGAATGCAGACATCATAAAGAGGTTTCTGAGAATGCTTCTGCCTGGTTTATATGTGAAGATATTTCCTTTTCCACCATAGGCCTCAAAGCGCTCCAAATGAACACTTGCAGATTCTACAAAAGGAGTGTTTCATAACTGCTCTAGCAAAGGAAAGGTTCAACTCTGTGAGTTGAACACACACATCACAAAGCAGTTTGTGAGAATGCTTCTGTCCAGTTTTTAAGAGAAGATATTCCCGCTTCTAACAAAGGCCTGAAAGAGCTCCAAATATCCACTTGCAGATGCTGCAAAAGGACTCTTTCCAAACTGCTCCATGAAAAGGAAGGTTCAACTCTGTGAGATGAATGCACACATCATAAAGAAGTTTCAAAGAATGCTTCTGTCTAGGTTTTATGTGAAGATATTTCCTTTTCCACCATAGGCCTCAAAGCGCTCCAAATGAACACTTGCAGATTCTACAAAAAGAGTGTTTCAAAACTGCTCTTTCAAAAGAAGTGTTCAACTCTGTGAGTTGGATTCATACTTCACAAAGCAGTTTCACAGAACGCTTCTGTTTAGTTTTTATGGGAAGATATTCCCGTTTCCAACGAAGGCCTGAAAGGGCTCCAAATATCCACTTGCAAATTCTGCAAAAATAGAGTTTCAAAACTGCTCTGTCAAAAGGAAGGCTTATGTCTCTGAGTTGAATGCAGACATCATAAAGAGGTTTCAGAGAATGCTTCTGCCTGGTTTATATGTGAAGATATTTCCTTTTCCACCATAGGCCTCAAAGCGCTCCAAATGAACACTTGCAGATTCTACAAAAGGAGTGTTTCATAACTGCTCTAGCAAAGGAAAGGTTCAACTCTGTGAGTTGAACACACACATCACAAAGCAGTTTCTGAGAATGCTTCTATCCAGTTTTTATTGGAAGATATTCCCGCTTCTAACAAAGGCCTGAAAGAGCTCCAAATATCCACTTGCAGATGCTGCAAAAAGACTCTTTCCAAACTGCTCCATGAAAAGGAAGGTTCAACTCTGTGAGTTGAATGCACACATCATAAAGAAGTTTCAAAGAATGCTTCTGTCTAGGTTTTATGTGAAGATATTTCCTTTTCCACCATAGGCCTCAAAGCGCTCCAAATGAACACTTGCAGATTCTACAAAAAGAGTGTTTCAAAACTGCTCTTTCAAAAGAAGTGTTCAACTCTGTGAGTTGGATTCATACTTCACAAAGCAGTTTCACAGAACGCTTCTGTTTAGTATTTATGGGAAGATATTCCCGTTTCCAACGAAGGCCTGAAAGGACTCCAAATATCCACTTGCAGATTCTGCAAAAACACAGTTTCAAAACTGCTCTATCAAAAGGAAGGCTTATCTCTCCGAGTTGAATGCACACATCATAAAGAGGTTTCTGAGAATGCTTCTGCCTGGTTTATAAGTGAAGATATTTCCTTTTCCACCATAGGCCTCAAAGCGCTCCAAATGAACACTTGCAGATTCTACAAAAAGAGTGTTTCAAAACAGCTCTTTCAAAGGAAGTGTTCAACTCTGTGAGTTGGATTCATACTACACAAAGCAGTTTCACAGAACGCTTCTGTTTAGTTTTTATGGGAAGATATTCCCGTTTCCAACGAAGGCCTGAAAGGGCTCCAAATATCCACTTGCAAATTCTGCAAAAATAGAGTTTCAAAACTGCTCTGTCAAAAGGAAGGCTTATCTCTCTGAGTTGAATGCAGACATCATAAAGAGGTTTCTGAGAATGCTTCTGCCTGGTTTATATGTGAAGATATTTCCTTTTCCACCATAGGCCTCAAGGCGCTCCAAATGAACACTTTCAGATTCTACAAAAAGAGTGTTTCATAACTGCTATAGCAAAGGAAAGGTTCAACTCTGTGAGTTGAACACACACATCACAAAGCAGTTTCTGAGAATGCTTCTGTCCAGTTTTTATGGGAAGATATTCCCGCTTCTAACAAAGGCCTGAAAGAGCTCCAAATATCCACTTGTAGATGCTGCAAAAAGACTCTTTCCAAACTGCTCCATGAAAAGGAAGGTTCAACTCTGTGAGTTGAATGCACACATCATAAAGAAGTTTCAAAGAATGCTTCTGTCTAGGTTTTATGTGAAGATATTTCCTTTTCCACCATAGGCCTCAAAGCGCTCCAAATGAACACTTGCAGATTCTACAAAAAGAGTGTTTCAAAACTGCTCTTTCAAAAGAAGTGTTCAACTCTGTGAGTTGGATTCATACTTCACAAAGCAGTTTCACAGAACGCTTCTGTTTAGTATTTATGGGAAGATATTCCCGTTTCCAACGAAGGCCTGAAAGGACTCCAAATATCCACTTGCAGATTCTGCAAAAACACAGTTTCAAAACTGCTCTATCAAAAGGAAGGCTTATCTCTCCGAGTTGAATGCACACATCATAAAGAGGTTTCTGAGAATGCTTCTGCCTGGTTTATAAGTGAAGATATTTCCTTTTCCACCATAGGCCTCAAAGCGCTCCAAATGAACACTTGCAGATTCTACAAAAAGAGTGTTTCAAAACAGCTCTTTCAAAGGAAGTGTTCAACTCTGTGAGTTGGATTCATACTACACAAAGCAGTTTCACAGAACGCTTCTCTTTAGTTTTTATGGGAAGATATTCCCGTTTCCAACGAAGGCCTGAAAGGGCTCCAAATATCCACTTGCAGATTCTGCAAAAATAGAGTTTCAAAACTGCTCTGATAAAAGGAAGGCTTATCTCTCTGAGTTGAATGCAGACATCATAAAGAGGTTTCTGAGAATGCTTCTGCCTGGTTTATATGTGAAGATATTTCCTTTTCCACCATAGGCCTCAAAGCGCTCCAAATGAACACTTGCAGATTCTACAAAAGGAGTGTTTCATAACTGCTCTAGCAAAGGAAAGGTTCAACTCTGTGAGTTGAACACACACATCACAAAGCAGTTTGTGAGAATGCTTCTGTCCAGTTTTTAAGAGAAGATATTCCCGCTTCTAACAAAGGCCTGAAAGAGCTCCAAATATCCACTTGCAGATGCTGCAAAAAGACTCTTTCCAAACTGCTCCATGAAAAGGAAGGTTCAACTCCGTGAGTTGAATGCACACATCATAAAGAAGTTTCAAAGAATGCTTCTGTCAAGGTTTTATGTGAAGATATTTCCTTTTCCACCATAGGCCTCAAAGCGCTCCAAATGAACACTTGCAGATTCTACAAAAAGAGTGTTTCAAAACTGCTATTTCAAAAGAAGTGTTCAACTCTGTGAGTTGGATTCATACTTCACAAAGCAGTTTCACAGAACGCTTCTGTTTAGTATTTTTGGGAAGATATTCCCGTTTCCAACGAAGGCCTGAAAGGACTCCAAATATCCACTTGCAGATTCTGCAAAAACACAGTTTCAAAACTGCTCTATCAAAAGGAAGGCTTATCTCTCCGAGTTGAATGCACACATCATAAAGAGGTTTCTGAGAATGCTTCTGCCTGGTTTATAAGTGAAGATATTTCCTTTTCCACCATAGGCCTCAAAGCGCTCCAAATGAACACTTGCAGATTCTACAAAAAGAGTGTTTCAAAACAGCTCTTTCAAAGGAAGTGTTCAACTCTGTGAGTTGGATTCATACTACACAAAGCAGTTTCACAGAACGCTTCTCTTTAGTTTTTATGGGAAGATATTCCCGTTTCCAACGAAGGCCGGAAAGGCCTCCAAATATCCACTTGCAAATTCTGCAAAAATAGAGTTTCAAAGCTGCTCTGTCAAAAGGAAGGCTTATCTCTCTGAGTTGAATGCAGACATCATAAAGAGGTTTCTGAGAATGCTTCTGCCTGGTTTATATGTGAAGATATTTCCTTTTCAACCATAGGCCTCAAGGCGCTCCAAATGAACACTTTCAGATTCTACAAAAAGAGTGTTTCATAACTGCTCTAGCAAAGGAAAGGTTCAACTCTGTGAGTTGAACACACACATCACAAAGCAGTTTCTGAGAATGCTTCTGTCCAGTTTTTATGGGAAGATATTCCCGCTTCTAACAAAGGCCTGAAAGAGCTCCAAATATCCACTTGTAGATGCTGCAAAAAGACTCTTTCCAAACTGCTCCATGAAAAGGAAGGTTCAACTCTGTGAGTTGAATGCACACATCATAAAGAAGTTTCAAAGAATGCTTCTGTCTAGGTTTTATGTGAAGATATTTCCTTTTCCACCATAGGCCTCAAAGCGCTCCAAATGAACACTTGCAGATTCTACAAAAAGAGTGTTTCAAAACTGCTCTTTCAAAAGAAGTCTTCAACTCTGTGAGTTGGATTCATACTTCACAAAGCAGTTTCACAGAACGCTTCTGTTTAGTTTTTATGGGAAGATATTCCCGTTTCCAACGAAGGCCTGAAAGGGCTCCAAATATCCACTTGCAAATTCTGCAAAAATAGAGTTTCAAAACTGCCCTGTCAAAAGGAAGGCTTATCTCTCTGAGTTGAATGCAGACATCATAAAGAGGTTTCTGAGAATGCTTCTGCCTGGTTTATATGTGAAGATATTTCCTTTTCCACCATAGGCCTCAAAGCGCTCCAAATGAACACTTGCAGATTCTACAAAAGGAGTGTTTCATAACTGCTCTAGCAAAGGAAAGGTTCAACTCTGTGAGTTGAACACACACATCACAAAGCAGTTTCTGAGAATGCTTCTGTCCAGTTTTTATTGGAAGATATTCCCGCTTCTAACAAAGGCCTGAAAGAGCTCCAAATATCCACTTGCAGATGCTGCAAAAAGACTCTTTCCAAACTGCTCCATGAAAAGGAAGGTTCAACTCTGTGAGTTGAATGCACACATCATAAAGAAGTTTCAAAGAATGCTTCTGTCTAGGTTTTATGTGAAGATATTTCCTTTTCCACCATAGGCCTCAAAGCGCTCCAAATGAACACTTGCAGATTCTACAAAAAGAGTGTTTCAAAACTGCTCTTTCAAAAGAAGTGTTCAACTCTGTGAGTTGGATTCATACTTCACAAAGCAGTTTCACAGAACGCTTCTGTTTAGTATTTATGGGAAGATATTCCCGTTTCCAACGAAGGCCTGAAAGGACTCCAAATATCCACTTGCAGATTCTGCAAAAACACAGTTTCAAAACTGCTCTATCAAAAGGAAGGCTTATCTCTCCGAGTTGAATGCAAACATCATAAAGAGGTTTCTGAGAATGCTTCTGCCTGGTTTATAAGTGAAGATATTTCCTTTTCCACCATAGGCCTCAAAGCGCTCCAAATGAACACTTGCAGATTCTACAAAAAGAGTGTTTCAAAACAGCTCTTTCAAAGGAAGTGTTCAACTCTGTGAGTTGGATTCATACTACACAAAGCAGTTTCACAGAACGCTTCTCTTTAGTTTTTATGGGAAGATATTCCCGTTTCCAACGAAGGCCTGAAAGGGCTCCAAATATCCACTTGCAGATTCTGCAAAAATAGAGTTTCAAAACTGCTCTGATAAAAGGAAGGCTTATCTCTCTGAGTTGAATGCAGACATCATAAAGAGGTTTCTGAGAATGCTTCTGCCTGGTTTATATGTGAAGATATTTCCTTTTCCACCATAGGCCTCAAAGCGCTCCAAATGAACACTTGCAGATTCTACAAAAGGAGTGTTTCATAACTGCTCTAGCAAAGGAAAGGTTCAACTCTGTGAGTTGAACACACACATCACAAAGCAGTTTGTGAGAATGCTTCTGTCCAGTTTTTAAGAGAAGATATTCCCGCTTCTAACAAAGGCCTGAAAGAGCTCCAAATATCCACTTGCAGATGCTGCAAAAGGACTCTTTCCAAACTGCTCCATGAAAAGGAAGGTTCAACTCTGTGAGATGAATGCACACATCATAAAGAAGTTTCAAAGAATGCTTCTGTCTAGGTTTTATGTGAAGATATTTCCTTTTCCACCATAGGCCTCAAAGCGCTCCAAATGAACACTTGCAGATTCTACAAAAAGAGTGTTTCAAAACTGCTCTTTCAAAAGAAGTGTTCAACTCTGTGAGTTGGATTCATACTTCACAAAGCAGTTTCACAGAACGCTTCTGTTTAGTTTTTATGGGAAGATATTCCCGTTTCCAACGAAGGCCTGAAAGGGCTCCAAATATCCACTTGCAAATTCTGCAAAAATAGAGTTTCAAAACTGCTCTGTCAAAAGGAAGGCTTATGTCTCTGAGTTGAATGCAGACATCATAAAGAGGTTTCAGAGAATGCTTCTGCCTGGTTTATATGTGAAGATATTTCCTTTTCCACCATAGGCCTCAAAGCGCTCCAAATGAACACTTGCAGATTCTACAAAAGGAGTGTTTCATAACTGCTCTAGCAAAGGAAAGGTTCAACTCTGTGAGTTGAACACACACATCACAAAGCAGTTTCTGAGAATGCTTCTATCCAGTTTTTATTGGAAGATATTCCCGCTTCTAACAAAGGCCTGAAAGAGCTCCAAATATCCACTTGCAGATGCTGCAAAAAGACTCTTTCCAAACTGCTCCATGAAAAGGAAGGTTCAACTCTGTGAGTTGAATGCACACATCATAAAGAAGTTTCAAAGAATGCTTCTGTCTAGGTTTTATGTGAAGATATTTCCTTTTCCACCATAGGCCTCAAAGCGCTCCAAATGAACACTTGCAGATTCTACAAAAAGAGTGTTTCAAAACTGCTCTTTCAAAAGAAGTGTTCAACTCTGTGAGTTGGATTCATACTTCACAAAGCAGTTTCACAGAACGCTTCTGTTTAGTATTTATGGGAAGATATTCCCGTTTCCAACGAAGGCCTGAAAGGACTCCAAATATCCACTTGCAGATTCTGCAAAAACACAGTTTCAAAACTGCTCTATCAAAAGGAAGGCTTATCTCTCCGAGTTGAATGCACACATCATAAAGAGGTTTCTGAGAATGCTTCTGCCTGGTTTATAAGTGAAGATATTTCCTTTTCCACCATAGGCCTCAAAGCGCTCCAAATGAACACTTGCAGATTCTACAAAAAGAGTGTTTCAAAACAGCTCTTTCAAAGGAAGTGTTCAACTCTGTGAGTTGGATTCATACTACACAAAGCAGTTTCACAGAACGCTTCTGTTTAGTTTTTATGGGAAGATATTCCCGTTTCCAACGAAGGCCTGAAAGGGCTCCAAATATCCACTTGCAAATTCTGCAAAAATAGAGTTTCAAAACTGCTCTGTCAAAAGGAAGGCTTATCTCTCTGAGTTGAATGCAGACATCATAAAGAGGTTTCTGAGAATGCTTCTGCCTGGTTTATATGTGAAGATATTTCCTTTTCCACCATAGGCCTCAAGGCGCTCCAAATGAACACTTTCAGATTCTACAAAAAGAGTGTTTCATAACTGCTCTAGCAAAGGAAAGGTTCAACTCTGTGAGTTGAACACACACATCACAAAGCAGTTTCTGAGAATGCTTCTGTCCAGTTTTTATGGGAAGATATTCCCGCTTCTAACAAAGGCCTGAAAGAGCTCCAAATATCCACTTGTAGATGCTGCAAAAAGACTCTTTCCAAACTGCTCCATGAAAAGGAAGGTTCAACTCTGTGAGTTGAATGCACACATCATAAAGAAGTTTCAAAGAATGCTTCTGTCTAGGTTTTATGTGAAGATATTTCCTTTTCCACCATAGGCCTCAAAGCGCTCCAAATGAACACTTGCAGATTCTACAAAAAGAGTGTTTCAAAACTGCTCTTTCAAAAGAAGTGTTCAACTCTGTGAGTTGGATTCATACTTCACAAAGCAGTTTCACAGAACGCTTCTGTTTAGTTTTTATGGGAAGATATTCCCGTTTCCAACGAAGGCCTGAAAGGGCTCCAAATATCCACTTGCAAATTCTGCAAAAATAGAGTTTCAAAACTGCTCTGTCAAAAGGAAGGCTTATGTCTCTGAGTTGAATGCAGACATCATAAAGAGGTTTCAGAGAATGCTTCTGCCTGGTTTATATGTGAAGATATTTCCTTTTCCACCATAGGCCTCAAAGCGCTCCAAATGAACACTTGCAGATTCTACAAAAGGAGTGTTTCATAACTGCTCTAGCAAAGGAAAGGTTCAACTCTGTGAGTTGAACACACACATCACAAAGCAGTTTCTGAGAATGCTTCTATCCAGTTTTTATTGGAAGATATTCCCGCTTCTAACAAAGGCCTGAAAGAGCTCCAAATATCCACTTGTAGATGCTGCAAAAAGACTCTTTCCAAACTGCTCCATGAAAAGGAAGGTTCAACTCTGTGAGTTGAATGCACACATCATAAAGAAGTTTCAAAGAATGCTTCTGTCTAGGTTTTATGTGAAGATATTTCCTTTTCCACCATAGGCCTCAAAGCGCTCCAAATGAACACTTGCAGATTCTACAAAAAGAGTGTTTCAAAACTGCTCTTTCAAAAGAAGTGTTCAACTCTGTGAGTTGGATTCATACTTCACAAAGCAGTTTCACAGAACGCTTCTGTTTAGTATTTATGGGAAGATATTCCCGTTTCCAACGAAGGCCTGGAAGGACTCCAAAAATCCACTTGCAGATTCTGCAAAAACACAGTTTCAAAACTGCTCTATCAAAAGGAAGGCTTATCTCTCCGAGTTGAATGCACACATCATAAAGAGGTTTCTGAGAATGCTTCTGCCTGGTTTATAAGTGAAGATATTTCCTTTTCCACCATAGGCCTCAAAGCGCTCCAAATGAACACTTGCAGATTCTACAAAAAGAGTGTTTCAAAACAGCTCTTTCAAAGGAAGTGTTCAACTCTGTGAGTTGGATTCATACTACACAAAGCAGTTTCACAGAACGCTTCTGTTTAGTTTTTATGGGAAGATATTCCCGTTTCCAACGAAGGCCTGAAAGGGCTCCAAATATCCACTTGCAAATTCTGCAAAAATAGAGTTTCAAAACTGCTCTGTCAAAAGGAAGGCTTATCTCTCTGAGTTGAATGCAGACATCATAAAGAGGTTTCTGAGAATGCTTCTGCCTGGTTTATATGTGAAGATATTTCCTTTTCCACCATAGGCCTCAAGGCGCTCCAAATGAACACTTTCAGATTCTACAAAAAGAGTGTTTCATAACTGCTCTAGCAAAGGAAAGGTTCAACTCTGTGAGTTGAACACACACATCACAAAGCAGTTTCTGAGAATGCTTCTGTCCAGTTTTTATGGGAAGATATTCCCGCTTCTAACAAAGGCCTGAAAGAGCTCCAAATATCCACTTGTAGATGCTGCAAAAAGACTCTTTCCAAACTGCTCCATGAAAAGGAAGGTTCAACTCTGTGAGTTGAATGCACACATCATAAAGAAGTTTCAAAGAATGCTTCTGTCTAGGTTTTATGTGAAGATATTTCCTTTTCCACCATAGGCCTCAAAGCGCTCCAAATGAACACTTGCAGATTCTACAAAAAGAGTGTTTCAAAACTGCTCTTTCAAAAGAAGTGTTCAACTCTGTGAGTTGGATTCATACTTCACAAAGCAGTTTCACAGAACGCTTCTGTTTAGTATTTATGGGAAGATATTCCCGTTTCCAACGAAGGCCTGAAAGGACTCCAAATATCCACTTGCAGATTCTGCAAAAACACAGTTTCAAAACTGCTCTATCAAAAGGAAGGCTTATCTCTCCGAGTTGAATGCACACATCATAAAGAGGTTTCTGAGAATGCTTCTGCCTGGTTTATAAGTGAAGATATTTCCTTTTCCACCATAGGCCTCAAAGCGCTCCAAATGAACACTTGCAGATTCTACAAAAAGAGTGTTTCAAAACAGCTCTTTCAAAGGAAGTGTTCAACTCTGTGAGTTGGATTCATACTACACAAAGCAGTTTCACAGAACGCTTCTCTTTAGTTTTTATGGGAAGATATTCCCGTTTCCAACGAAGGCCTGAAAGGGCTCCAAATATCCACTTGCAGATTCTGCAAAAATAGAGTTTCAAAACTGCTCTGATAAAAGGAAGGCTTATCTCTCTGAGTTGAATGCAGACATCATAAAGAGGTTTCTGAGAATGCTTCTGCCTGGTTTATATGTGAAGATATTTCCTTTTCCACCATAGGCCTCAAAGCGCTCCAAATGAACACTTGCAGATTCTACAAAAGGAGTGTTTCATAACTGCTCTAGCAAAGGAAAGGTTCAACTCTGTGAGTTGAACACACACATCACAAAGCAGTTTGTGAGAATGCTTCTGTCCAGTTTTTAAGAGAAGATATTCCCGCTTCTAACAAAGGCCTGAAAGAGCTCCAAATATCCAATTGCAGATGCTGCAAAAAGACTCTTTCCAAACTGCTCCATGAAAAGGAAGGTTCAACTCTGTGAGATGAATGCACACATCATAAAGAAGTTTCAAAGAATGCTTCTGTCAAGGTTTTATGTGAAGATATTTCCTTTTCCACCATAGGCCTCAAAGCGCTCCAAATGAACACTTGCAGATTCTACAAAAAGAGTGTTTCAAAACTGCTATTTCAAAAGAAGTGTTCAACTCTGTGAGTTGGATTCATACTTCACAAAGCAGTTTCACAGAACGTTTCTGTTTAGTATTTTTGGGAAGATATTCCCGTTTCCAACGAAGGCCTGAAAGGACTCCAAATATCCACTTGCAGATTCTGCAAAAACACAGTTTCAAAACTGCTCTATCAAAAGAAAGTCTTATCTCTCCGAGTTGAATGCACACATCATAAAGAGGTTTCTGAGAATGCTTCTGCCTGGTTTATAAGTGAAGATATTTCCTTTTCCACCATAGGCCTCAAAGCGCTCCAAATGAACACTTGCAGATTCTACAAAAAGAGTGTTTCAAAACAGCTCTTTCAAAGGAAGTGTTCAACTCTGTGAGTTGGATTCATACTACACAAAGCAGTTTCACAGAACGCTTCTGTTTAGTTTTCATGGGAAGATATTCCCGTTTCCAACGAAGGCCTGAAAGGGCTCCAAATATCCACTTGCAAATTCTGCAAAAATAGAGTCTCAAAACTGCTCTGTCAAAAGGAAGGCTTATCTCTCTGAGTTGAATGCAGACATCATAAAGAGGTTTCTGAGAATGCTTCTGCCTGGTTTATATGTGAAGATATTTCCTTTTCCACCATAGGCCTCCAAGCGCTCCAAATGAACACTTGCAGATTCTACAAAAAGAGTGTTTCATAACTGCTCTAGCAAAGGAAAGGTTCAACTCTGTGAGTTGAACACACACATCACAAAGCAGTTTCTGAGAATGCTTCTGTCCAGTTTTTATTGGAAGATATTCCCGCTTCTAACAAAGGCCTGAAAGAGCTCCAAATATCCACTTGTAGATGCTGCAAAAAGACTCTTTCCAAACTGCTCCATGAAAAGGAAGGTTCAACTCTGTGAGTTGAATGCACACATCATAAAGAAGTTTCAAAGAATGCTTCTGTCTAGGTTTTATGTGAAGATATTTCCTTTTCCACCATAGGCCTCAAAGCGCTCCAAATGAACACTTGCAGATTCTACAAAAAGAGTGTTTCAAAACTGCTCTTTCAAAAGAAGTGTTCAACTCTGTGAGTTGGATTCATACTTCACAAAGCAGTTTCACAGAACGCTTCTCTTTAGTTTTTATGGGAAGATATTCCCGTTTCCAACGAAGGCCTGAAAGGACTCCAAATATCCACTTGCAGATTCTGCAAAAACACAGTTTCAAAACTGCTCTATCAAAAGGAAGGCTTATCTCTCCGAGCTGAATGCACACATCATAAAGAGGTTTCTGAGAATGCTTCTGCCTGGTTTATAAGTGAAGATATTTCCTTTTCCACCATAGGCCTCAAAGCGCTCCAAATGAACACTTGCAGATTCTACAAAAAGAGTGTTTCAAAACAGCTCTTTCAAAGGAAGTGTTCAACTCTGTGAGTTGGATTCATACTACACAAAGCAGTTTCACAGAACGCTTCTCTTTAGTTTTTATGGGAAGATATTCCCGTTTCCAACGAAGGCCTGAAAGGGCTCCAAATATCCACTTGCAAATTCTGCAAAAATAGAGTTTCAAAACTGCTCTGTCAAAAGGAAGGCTTATCTCTCTGAGTTGAATGCAGACATCATAAAGAGGTTTCTGAGAATGCTTCTGCCTGATTCATATGTGAAGATATTTCCTTTTCCACCATAGGCCTCAAAGCGCTCCAAATGAACACTTGCAGATTCTACAAAAAGAGTGTTTCATAACTGCTCTAGCAAAGGAAAGGTTCAACTCTGTGAGTTGAACACACACATCACAAAGCAGTTTCTGAGAATGCTTCTGTCCAGTTTTTATTGGAAGATATTCCCGCTTCTAACAAAGGCCTGAAAGAGCTCCAAATATCCACTTGTAGATGCTGCAAAAAGACTCTTTCCAAACTGCTCCATGAAAAGGAAGGTTCAAATCTATGAGTTGAATGCACACATCATAAAGAAGTTTCAAAGAATGCTTCTGTCTAGGTTTTATGTGAAGATATTTCCTTTTCCACCATATTCCTCAAAGCGCTCCAAATGAACACTTGCAGATTCTACAAAAAGAGTGTTTCAAAACTGCTCTTTCAAAAGAAGTGTTCAACTCTGTGAGTTGGATTCATACTTCACAAAGCAGTTTCACAGAACGCTTCTGTTTAGTTTTTATGGGAAGATATTCCCGTTTCCAACGAAGGCCTGAAAGGGCTCCAAATAACCACTTGCAGATTCTGCAGAAACACAGTTTCAAAACTGCTCTATCAAAAGGAACTCTTATCTCTCCGAGCTGAATGCACACATCATAAAGAGGTTTCTGAGAATGCTTCTCCCTGGTTTATAAGTGAAGATATTTCCTTTTCCACTATAGGCCTCAAAGCGCTCCAAATGAACACTTGCAGATTCTACAAAAAGAGTGTTTCAAAACAGCTCTTTCAAAGGAAGTGTTCAACTCTGTGAGTTGGATTCATACTACACAAAGCAGTTTCACAGAACGCTTCTGTTTAGTTTTCATGGGAAGATATTCCCGTTTCCAACGAAGGCCTGAAAGGGCTCCAAATATCCACTTGCAAATTCTGCAAAAATAGAGTTTCAAAACTGCTCTGTCAAAAGGAAGGCTTATCTCTCTGAGTTGAATGCAGACATCATAAAGAGGTTTCTGAGAATGCTTCTGCCTGGTTTATATGTGAAGATATTTCCTTTTCCACCATAGGCCTCAAAGCGCTCCAAATGAACACTTGCAGATTCTACAAAAAGAGTGTTTCATAACTGCTCTAGCAAAGGAAAGGTTCAACTCTGTGAGTTGAACACACACATCACAAAGCAGTTTCTGAGAATGCTTCTATCCAGTTTTTATTGGAAGATATTCCCGCTTCTAACAAAGGCCTGAAAGAGCTCCAAATATCCACTTGCAGATGCTGCAAAAAGACTCTTTCCAAACTGCTCCATGAAAAGGAAGGTTCAACTCTGTGAGTTGAATGCACACATCATAAAGAAGTTTCAAAGAATGCTTCTGTCTAGGTTTTATGTGAAGATATTTCCTTTTCCACCATAGGCCTCAAAGCGCTCCAAATGAACACTTGCAGATTCTACAAAAAGAGTGTTTCAAAACTGCTCTTTCAAAAGAAGTGTTCAACTCTGTGAGTTGGATTCATACTTCACAAAGCAGTTTCACAGAACGCTTCTGTTTAGTATTTATGGGAAGATATTCCCGTTTCCAACGAAGGCCTGAAAGGACTCCAAATATCCACTTGCAGATTCTGCAAAAACACAGTTTCAAAACTGCTCTATCAAAAGGAAGGCTTATCTCTCCGA
Source organism: Pongo pygmaeus (assembly GCF_028885625.2). Taxonomy (NCBI): domain Eukaryota; kingdom Metazoa; phylum Chordata; class Mammalia; order Primates; family Hominidae; genus Pongo; species Pongo pygmaeus. Next base: position 27,672,276 of record NC_085930.1, read on the forward strand.
GTTGAATGCACACATCATAAAGAGGTTTCTGAGAATGCTTCTGCCTGGTTTATAAGTGAAGATATTTCCTTTTCCACCATAGGCCTCAAAGCGCTCCAAATGAACACTTGCAGATTCTACAAAAAGAGTGTTTCAAAACAGCTCTTTCAAAGGAAGTGTTCAACTCTGTGAGTTGGATTCATACTACACAAAGCAGTTTCACAGAACGCTTCTGTTTAGTTTTTATGGGAAGATATTCCCGTTTCCAACGAAGGCCTGAAAGGGCTCCAAATATCCACTTGCAAATTCTGCAAAAATAGAGTTTCAAAACTGCTCTGTCAAAAGGAAGGCTTATCTCTCTGAGTTGAATGCAGACATCATAAAGAGGTTTCTGAGAATGCTTCTGCCTGGTTTATATGTGAAGATATTTCCTTTTCCACCATAGGCCTCAAGGCGCTCCAAATGAACACTTGCAGATTCTACAAAAAGAGTGTTTCATAACTGCTCTAGCAAAGGAAAGGTTCAACTCTGTGAGTTGAACACACACATCACAAAGCAGTTTCTGAGAATGCTTCTGTCCAGTTTTTATTGGAAGATATTCCCGCTTCTAACAAAGGCCTGAAAGAGCTCCAAATATCCACTTGTAGATGCTGCAAAAAGACTCTTTCCAAACTGCTCCATGAAAAGGAAGGTTCAAATCTATGAGTTGAATGCACACATCATAAAGAAGTTTCAAAGAATGCTTCTGTCTAGGTTTTATGTGAAGATATTTCCTTTTCCACCATAGGCCTCAAAGCGCTCCAAATGAACACTTGCAGATTCTACAAAAAGAGTGTTTCAAAACTGCTCTTTCAAAAGAAGTGTTCAACTCTGTGAGTTGGATTCATACTTCACAAAGCAGTTTCACAGAACGCTTCTGTTTAGTTTTTATGGGATGATATTCCCGTTTCCAACGAAGGCCTGAAAGGGCTACAAATAACCACTTGCAGATTCTGCAGAAACACAGTTTCAAAACTGCTCTATCAAAAGGAACTCTTATCTCTCCGAGCTGAATGCACACATCATAAAGAGGTTTCTGAGAATGCTTCTCCCTGGTTTATAAGTGAAGATATTTCCTTTTCCACTATAGGCCTCAAAGCGCTCCAAATGAACACTTGCAGATTCTACAAAAAGAGTGTTTCAAAACAGCTCTTTCAAAAGAAGTGTTCAACTCTGTGAGTTGGATTCATACTTCACAAAGCAGTTTCACAGAACGCTTCTGTTTAGTTTTTATGGGAAGATATTCCCGTTTCCAACGAAGGCCTGAAAGGGCTCCAAATATCCACTTGCAAATTCGGCAAAAATAGAGTTTCAAAACTGCTCTGTCAAAAGGCAGGCTTATCTCTCGGAGTTGAATGCAGACATCATAAAAAAGTTTCTGAGAATGCTTCTGCCTGGTTTATATGTGAAGATATTTCCTTTTCCACCATAGGCCTCAAAGCGCTCCAAATGAACACTTGCAGATTCTACAAAAAGAGTGTTTCATAACTGCTGTAGCAAAGGAAAGGTTCAACTCTGTGAGTTGAACACACACATCACAAAGCTGTTTGTGAGAATGCTTCTGTCCAGTTTTTACGAGAAGATATTCCCGCTTCTAACAAAGGCCTGAAAGAGCTCCAAATATCCACTTGCAGATGCTGCAAAAAGACCGTTTCCAAACTGCTCCATGAAAAGGAAGGTTCAACTCTGTGAGTTGAATGCACACATCATAAAGAAGTTTCAAAGAATGCTTCTGTCTAGGTTTTATGTGAAGATATTTCCTTTTCCACCATAGGCCTCAAAGCGCTCCAAATGAACACTTGCAGATTCTACAAAGAGAGTGTTTCAAAACTGCCCTTTCAAAAGAAGTGTTCAACTCTGTGAGTTGGATTCATACTTCACAAAGCAGTTTCACAGAACGCTTCTGTTTAGTATTTATGGGAAGATATTCCCGTTTCCAACGAAGGCCTGAAAGGAATCCAAATATGCACTTGCAGATTCTGCAAAAACACAGTTACAAAACTGCTCTATCAAAAGGAAGGCTTGTCTCTCCGGGTTGAATGCACACATCATAAAGAGGTTTCTGAGAATGCTTCTGCCTGGTTTATAAGTGAAGATATTTCCTTTTCCACCATAGGCCACAAAGCGCTCCAAATGAACACTTGCAGATTCTACAAAAAGAGTGTTTCAAAACTGCTCTTTCAAAAGAAGTGTTCAACTCTGTGAGTTGGATTCATACTTCACAAAGTAGTTTCACAGAACGCTTCCGTTTAGTTTTTATGGGAAGGTATTCCCGTTTCCAAGGAAGGACTGAAAGGGCTCCAAATATCCACTTGCAGATTCTGCCAAAACAGAGGTTCAAAACTGCTCTATCAAAAGGAAGGCTTATCGCTCCGAGTTGAATGCACACATCATAAAGAGGTTTCTGAGAATGCTTCTGCCTGGGTTATAAGTGAAGATATTTCCTTTTCCCCTATAGGCCTCAAAGCGCTCCAAATGAACACTTGCAGATTCTACAAAAAGAGTGGTTCAAAACAGCTCTTTCAAAGGAAGTGTTCAACTCTGTGAGTTGGATACATACTACACAAAGCAGTTTCACAGAACGCTTCTGTTTAGTTTTTATGGGAAGACATTCCCGTTTCCAACGAAGGCCTGAAAGGGCTCCAAATATCCACTTGCAAATTCTGCAAAAATAGAGTTTCAAAACTGCTCTTTCAAAAGGAAGGCTTATCTCTCTGAGTTGAATGCAGACATCATAAAGAGGTTTCTGAGAATGCTTCTGCCTGGTTTATATGTGAAGATATTTCCTTTTCCACCATAGGCCTCAAAGCGCTCCAAATGAACACTTGCAGATTCTACAAAAAGAGTGTTTCATAACTGCTCTAGCAAAGGAAAGGTTCTACTCTGTGAGTTGAACACACACATCACAAAGCTGTTTGTGAGAATGCTTCTGTCCAGTTTTTATTGGAAGATATTCCCGCTTCTAACAAAGGCCTGAAAGCTCCAAATATCCACTTGCAGATGCTGCAAAAAGACTCTTTCCAAACTGCTCCATGAAAAGGAAGGTTCAACTCTGTGAGTTGAATGCACACATCATAAAGAAGTTTCAAAAAATGCTTCTGTCTAGGTTTTATGTGAAGATATTTCCTTTTCCACCATAGGCCTCAAAGCACTCCAAATGAACACTTGCAGATTCTACGAAAAGAGTGTTTCAAAACTGCTCTTTCAAAAGAAGTGTTCAACTCTGTGAGTTGGATTCATACTTCACAAAGCAGTTTCACAGAACGCTTCTGTTTAGTTTTTATGGGAAGATATTCCCGTTTCCAACGGAGGCCTGAAATGGCTCCAAATAACCACTTGCAGATTCTGCAGAAACACAGTTTCAAAACTGCTCTATCAAAAGGAAGGCTTATCTCTCCGAGCTGAATGCACATATCATAAAGAGGTTTCTGAGAATGCTTCTGCCTGGTTTATAAGTGAAGATATTTCCTTTTCCACCATAGGCCTCAAAGCGCTCCAAATGAACACATGCAGATTCTTCAAAAAGAGTTTTTCAAAACTGCTCTTTCAAAAGAAGTGTTCAACTCTGTGAGTTGGATTCATACTTCACAAAGCAGTTTCACAGAACGCTTCTGTTTAGTATTTATGGGAAGATATTCCCGTTTCCAACGAAGGCCTGAAAGGACTCCAAATATCCACTTGCAGATTCTGCAAAAACACAGTTTCAAACCTGCTCTATCAAAAGGAAGGCTTATCTCTCCGAGTTGAATGCAGACATCATAAAGAGGTTTCTGAGAATGCTTCTGCCTGGTTTATATGTGAAGATATTTCCTTTTCCACCATAGGCCCCAAAGAGCTCCAAATGAACACTTGCAGATTCTACAAAAGGAGTGTTTCATAACTGCTCTAGCAAAGGAAAGGTTCAACTCTGTGAGTTGAACACACACATCACAAAGCAGTTTGTGAGAATGCTTCTGTCCAGTTTTTAAGAGAAGATATTCCCGCTTCTAACAACGGCCTGAAGGAGCTCCAAATATCCACTAGCAGATGCTGCAAAAAGACTCTTTCCAAACTGCTCCATGAAAAGGAAGGTTCAACTCTGTGAGTTGAATGCACACATCATAAAGAAGTTTCAAAAAATGCTTCTGTCTAGGTTTTATGTGAAGATATTTCCTTTTCCACCATAGGCCTCAAAGCACTCCAAATGAACACTTGCAGATTCTACGAAAAGAGTGTTTCAAAACTGCTCTTTCAAAAGAAGTGTTCAACTCTGTGAGTTGGATTCATGCTTCACAAAGCAGTTTCACAGAACGCTTCTGTTTAGTTTTTATGGGAAGATATTCCCGTTTCCAACGGAGGCCTGAAATGGCTCCAAACAACCACTTGCAGATTCTGCAGAAACACAGTTTCAAAACTGCTCTATCAAAAGGAAGGCTTATCTCTCCGAGCTGAATGCACACATCATAAAGAGGTTTCTGAGAATGCTTCTCCTTGGTTTATAAGTGAAGATATTTCCTTTTCCACTATAGGCCTCAAAGCGCTCCAAATGAACACTTGCAGATTCTACAAAAAGAGTGTTTGAAAACAGCTCTTTCAAAGGAAGTGTTCAACTCCGTGAGTTGGATTCATACTACACAAAGCAGTTTCACAGAACGCTTCTGTTTAGTTTTTATGGGAAGATATTCCCGTTTCCAACGAAGGCCTGAAAGGGCTCCAAATATCCACTTGCAAATTCTGCAAAAATAGAGTTTCAAAACTGCTCTGTCAAAAGGAAGGCTTATCTCTCTGAGTTGAATGCAGACATCATAAAGAGGTTTCTGAGAATGCTTCTGCCTGGTTTATATGTGAAGATATTTCCTTTTCCACCATAGGCCTCAAAGCGCTCCAAATGAACACTTGCAGATTCTACAAAAAGAGTGCTTCATAACTGCTCTAGCAAAGGAAAGGTTCAACTCTGTGAGTTGAACACACACTTCACAAAGCAGTTTGTGAGAATGCTTCTGTCCAGTTTTTACGAGAAGATATTCCCGCTTCTAACAAAGGCCTGAAAGAGCTCCAAATATCCACTTGCAGATGCTGCAAAAAGACTCTTTCCAAACTGCTCCATGAAAAGGAAGGTTCAACTCTGTGAGTTGAATGCACACATCATAAAGAAGTTTCAAAGAATGCTTCTGTCTAGGTTTTATGTGAAGATATTTCCTTTTCCACCATAGGCCTCAAAGCGCTCCAAATGAACACTTGCAGATTCTACAAAAAGAGTGTTTCAAAACTGCCCTTTCAAAAGAAGTGTTCAAATCTGTGAGTTGGATTCATACTTCAGAAAGCAGTTTCACAGAACGCTTCTGTTTAGTATTTATGGGAAGATATTCCCGTTTACAAGGAAGGCCTGAAAGGACTCCAAATATGCACTTGCAGATTCTGCAAAAACACAGTTTCAAAACTGCTCTATCAAAAGGAAGGCTTGTCTCTCCGAGTTGAATGCACACATCATAAAGAGGTTTCTGAGAACGCTTCTGCCTGGTTTATAAGTGAAGATATTTCCTTTTCCACAATAGGCCTCAAAGCGCTCCAAATGAAAACTTGCAGATTCTACAAAAAGAGTGTTTCAAAACTGCTCTTTCAAAAGAAGTGTTCAACTCTGTGAGTTGGATTCATACTTCACAAAGCAGTTTCACAGAACGCTTCTGTTTAGTTTTTAGGGGAAGGTATTCCCGTTTCCAACGAAGGACTGAAAGGGCTCCAAATATCCACTTGCAGATTCTGCCAAAACAGAGTTTCAAAACTGCTCTATCAAAAGAAAGGCTTATCTCTCCGAGTTGAATGCACACATCATAAAGAGGTTTCTGAGAATTCTTCTGCCTGGGTTATAAGTGAAGATATTTCCTTTTCCCCTATAGGCCTCAAAGCGCTCCAAATGAACACTTGCAGATTCTACAAAAAGAGTGGTTCAAAACAGCTCTTTCAAAGGAAGTGTTCAACTCTGTGAGTTGGATACATACTACACAAAGCAGTTTCACAGAACGCTTCTGTTTAGTTTTTATGGGAAGACATTCCCGTTTCCAACGAAGGCCTGAAAGGGCTCCAAATATCCACTTGCAAATTCTGCAAAAATAGAGTTTCAAAACTGCTCTTTGAAAAGGAAGGCTTATCTCTCTGAGTTGAATGCAGACATCATAAAGAGGTTTCTGAGAATGCTTCTGCCTGGTTTATATGTGAAGATATTTCCTTTTCCACCATAGGCCTCAAAGCGCTCCAAATGAACACTTGCAGATTCTACAAAAAGAGTGTTTCATAACTGCTCTAGCAAAGGAAAGGTTCTACTCTGTGAGTTGAACACACACATCACAAAGCTGTTTGTGAGAATGCTTCTGTCCAGTTTTTATTGGAAGTTATTCCCGCTTCTAACAAAGGCCTGAAAGCTCCAAATATCCACTTGCAGATGCTGCAAAAAGACTCTTTAAAAACTGCTCCATGAAAAGGAAGGTTCAACTCTGTGAGTTAAATGCACACATCATAAAGAAGTTTCAAAAAATGCTTCTGTCTAGGTTTTATGTGAAGATATTTCCTTTTCCACCATAGGCCTCAAAGCACTCCAAATGAACTCTTGCAGATTCTACGAAAAGAGTGTTTCAAAACTGCTCTTTCAAAAGAAGTGTTCAACTCTGTGAGTTAGATTCATACTTCACAAAGCAGTTTCACAGAACGCTTCTGTTTAGTTTTTATGGGAAGATATTCCCGTTTCCAACGGAGGCCTGAAATGGCTCCAAATAACCACTTGCAGATTCTGCAGAAACACAGTTTCAAAACTGCTCTATCAAAAGGAAGGCTTATCTCTCCGAGCTGAATGCACACATCATAAAGAGGTTTCTGAGAATGCTTCTCCTTGGTTTATAAGTGAAGATATTTCCTTTTCCACTATAGGCCTCAAAGCGCTCCAAATGAACACTTGCAGATTCCACAAAAAGAGTGTTTCAAAACAGCTCTTTCAAAGGAAGTGTTCAACTCTGTGAGTTGGATTCATACTACACAAAGCAGTTTCACAGAACGCCTCTCTTTAGTTTTTATGGGAAGATATTCCCGTTTCCAACGAAGGCCTGAAAGGGCTCCAAATATCCACTTGCAGATTCTGCAAAAATTGAGTTTCAAAACTGCTCTGTTAAAAGGAAGGCTTATCTCTCTGAGTTGAATGCAGACATCATAAAGAGGTTTCTGAGAATGCTTCTGCCTGGTTTATATGTGAAGATATTTCCTTTTCCACCATAGGCCCCAAAGAGCTCCAAATGAACACTTGCAGATTCTACAAAAGGAGTGTTTCATAACTGCTCTAGCAAAGGAAAGGTTCAACTCTGTGAGTTGAACACACACATCACAAAGCAGTTTGTGAGAATGCTTCTGTCCAGTTTTTAAGAGAAGATATTCCCGCTTCTAACAACGGCCTGAAGGAGCTCCAAATATCCACTTGCAGATGCTGCAAAAAGACTCTTTCCAAACTGCTCCATGAAAAGGAAGGTTCAACTCTGTGAGTTGAATGCACACATCATAAAGAAGTTTCAAAGAATGCTTCTGTCTAGGTTTTATGTGAAGATATTTCCTTTTCCACCATAGGCCTCAAAGCGCTCCAAATGAACACTTGCAGATTCTACAAAAAGAGTGTTTCCAAACTGCTCTTTCAAAAGAAGTGTTCAACTCTGTGGGTTGGATTCATACTTCACAAAGCAGTTTCACAGAACGCTTCTGTTTAGTTTTTATGGGAAGATATTCCCGTTTCCAACGAAGGCCTGAAAGGGCTCCAAATAACCACTTGCAGATTCTGCAAAAACACAGTTTCAAAACTGCTCTATCAAAAGGAAGGCTTATCTCTCCGAGCTGAATGCACACATCATAAAGAGGTTTCTGAGAATGCTTCTGCCTGGTTTATAAGTGAAGATATTTCCTTTTCCACCATAGGCCTCAAAGCGCTCCAAATGAACACTTGCAGATTCTACAAAAAGAGTGTTTCAAAACAGCTCTTTCAAAGGAAGTGTTCAACTCTGTGAGTTGGATTCATACTACACAAAGCAGTTTCACAGAACGCTTCTCTTTAGTTTTTATGGGAAGATATTCCCGTTTCCAACGAAGGCCTGAAAGGGCTCCAAATATCCACTTGCAGATTCTGCAAAAATAGAGTTTCAAAACTGCTCTGTTAAAAGGAAGGCTTATCTCTCTGAGTTGAATGCAGACATCATAAAGGGGTTTCTGAGAATGCTTCTGCCTGGTTTATATGTGAAGATATTTCCTTTTCCACCATAGGCCTCAAAGCGTTCCAAATGAACACTTGCATATTCTACAAAAGGAGTGTTTCATAACTGCTCTAGCAAAGGAAAGGTTCTACGCTGTGAGTTGAACACACACATCACAAAGCAGTTTGTGAGAATGCTTCTGTCCAGTTTTTATTGGAAGATATTCCAGCTTCTAACAAAGGCCTGAAAGAGCCCCAAATATCCACTTGCAGATGCTGCAAAAAGACTCTTTCCAAACTGCTCCATGAAAAGGAAGGTTCAACTCTGTGAGTTGAATGCACACATCATAAAGAAGTTTCAAAAAATGCTTCTGTCTAGATTTTATGTGAAGATATTTCCTTTTCCACCATAGGCCCCAAAGCGCTCCAAATGAACACTTGCACATTCTACGAAAAGAGTGTTTCAAAACTGCTCTTTCAAAAGAAGTGTTCAACTCTGTGAGTTGGATTCATACTTCACAAAGCAGTTTCACAGAACGCTTCTGTTTAGTTTTTATGGGAAGATATTCCCGTTTCCAACGAAGGCCTGAAATGGCTCCAAATAACCACTTGCAGATTCTGCAGAAACACAGTTTCCAATCTGCTCTATCAAAAGGAAGGCTTATCTCTCCGAGCTGAATGCACACATCATAAAGTGTTTTCTGAGAATGCTTCTCCTTGGTTTATAAGTGAAGATATTTCCTTTTCCACTATAGGCCTCAAAGCGCTCCAAATGAACACTTGCAGATTCTACAAAAAGAGTGTTTCAAAACAGCTCTTTCAAAGGAAGTGTTCAACTCTGTGAGTTGGATTCATACTACACAAAGCAGTTTCACAGAACGCCTCTCTTTAGTTTTTATGGGAAGATATTCCCGTTTCCAACGAAGGCCTGAAAGGGCTCCAAATATGCACTTGCAGATTCTGCAAAAATAGAGTTTCAAAACTGCTCTGTTAAAAGGAAGGCTTATCTCTCTGAGTTGAATGCAGACATCATAAAGAGGTTTCTGAGAATGCTTCTGCCTGGTTTATATGTGAAGATATTACCTTTTCCACCATAGGCCCCAAAGAGCTCCAAATGAACACTTGCAGATTCTACAAAAGGAGTGTTTCATAACTGCACTAGCAAAGGAAAGGTTCAACTCTGTGAGTTGAACACACACATCACAAAGCAGTTTGTGAGAATGCTTCTGTCCAGTTTTTAAGAGAAGATATTCCCGCTTCTAACAAAGGCCTGAAGGAGCTCCAAATATCCACTTGCAGATGCTGCAAAAAGACTCTTTCCAAACTGCTCCATGAAAAGGAAGGTTCAACTCTGTGAGTTGAATGCACACATCATAAAGAAGTTTCAAAGAATGCTTCTGTCTAAGTTTTGTGTGAATATATTTCCTTTTCCACCATAGGCCTCAAAGCGCTCCAAATGAACACTTGCAGATTCTACAAAAAGAGTGTTTCAAAACTGCTCTTTCAAAAGAAGTGTTCAACTCTGTGGGTTGGATTCATACTTCACAAAGCAGTTTCACAGAACGCTTCTGTTTAGTTTTTATGGGAAGATATTCCCGTTTCCAACGAAGGCCTGAAAGGGCTCCAAATAACCACTTGCAGATTCTGCAAAAACACAGTTTCAAAACTGCTCTATCAAAAGGAAGGCTTATCTCTCCGAGCTGAATGCACACATCATAAAGAGGTTTCTGAGAATGCTTCTGCCTGGTTTATAAGTGAAGATATTTCCTTTTCCACCATAGGCCTCAAAGCGCTCCAAATGAACACTTGCAGATTCTACAAAAAGAGTGTTTCAAAATAGCTCTTTCAAAGGAAGTGTTCAACTCTGTGAGTTGGATTCATACTACACAAAGCAGTTTCACAGAACGCTTCTCTTTAGTTTTTATGGGAAGATATTCCCGTTTCCAACGAAGGCCTGAAAGGGCTCCAAATATCCACTTGCAGATTCTGCAAAAATAGAGTTTCAAAACTGCTCTGTTAAAAGGAAGGCTTATCTCTCTGAGTTGAATGCAGACATCATAAAGTGGTTTCTGAGAATTCTTCTGCCTGGTTTATATGTGAAGATATTTCCTTTTCCACCATAGGCCTCAAAGCGTTCCAAATGAACACTTGCAGATTCTACAAAAGGAGTGTTTCATAACTGCTCTAGCAAAGGAAAGGTTCAACTCTGTGAGTTGAACACACACATCACAAAGCAGTTTGTGAGAATGCTTCTGTCCAGTTTTTAAGAGAAGATATTCCCGCTTCTAACAAAGGCCTGAAAGAGCTCCAAATATCCACTTGCAGATGCTGCAAAAAGACTCTTTCCAAACTGCTCCATGAAAAGGAAGGTTCAATTCTGTGAATTGAATGCACACATCATAAAGAAGTTTCAAAGAATGCTTCTGTCTAGGTTTTATGTGAAGATATTTCCTTTTCCACCGTAGGCCTCAAAGCGCTCCTAATGAACACATGCAGATTCTTCAAAAAGAGTGTTTCAAAACTGCTCTTTCAAAAGAAGTGTTCAACTCTGTGAGATGGATTCATACTTCACAAAGCAGTTTCACAGAACGCTTCTGTTTAGTATTTATGGGAAGATATTCCCGTTTCCAACGAAGGCCTGAAAGGACTCCAAATATCCACTTGCAGATTCTCCAAAAACACAGTTTCAAAACTGCTCTATCAAAAGGAAGGCTTATCTCTCCGAGTTGAATGCACACATCATAAAGAGGTTTCTGAGAATGCTTCTGCCTGGTTTATAAGTGAAGATATTTCCTTTTCCACCATAGGCCTCAAAGCGCTCCAAATGAACACTTGCAGTTTCTACAAAAAGAGTGTTTCAAAACTGCTCTTTCAAAAGCAGTGTTCAACTCTGTGAGTTGGATACATACTTCACAAAGCAGTTTCACAGAACGCTTCTGTTTAGTATTTATGGGAAGATATTTCCGTTTCCAACGAAGGCTTGAAAGGACTCCAAGTATCCACTTGCAGATTCTGCAAAAACACAGTATCAAAACTGCTCTATCAAAAGGAAGCCTTATCTCTCCGAGTTGAATGCACACATCATAAAGAGGTTTCTGAGAATGCTTCTGCCTGGTTTATAAGTGAAGATATTTCCTTTTCCCCTATAGGCCTCAAAGCGCTCCAAATGAACACTTGCAGATTCTACAAAAAGAGTGTTTCAAAACAGCTCTTTCAAAGGAAGTGTTCAACTCTGTGAGTTGGATACATACTACACAAAGCAGTTTCACAGAAGGCTTCTGTTTAGTTTTTATGGGAAGGCATTCCCGTTTCCAACGAAGGCCTGAAAGGGCTCCAAATATCCACTTGCAAATTCTGCAAAAATAGAGTTTCAAAACTGCTCTGTCAAAAGGAAGGCTTATCTCTCTGAGTTGAATGCAGACATCATAAAGAGGTTTCTGAGAATGCTTCTGCCTGGTTTATATGTGAAGATATTTCCTTTTCCACCATAGGCCTCAAAGCGCTCCAAATGAACACTTGCAGATTCTACAAAAAGAGTGTTTCATAACTGCTCTAGCAAAGGAAAGGTTCTACTCTGTGAGTTGAACACACACATCACAAAGCTGTTTGTGAGAATGCTTCTGTCCAGTTTTTATAGGAAGATATTCCCACTTCTAACAAAGGCCTGAAAGCTCCAAATATCCACTTGCAGATGCTGCAAAAAGACTCTTTCCAAACTGCTCCATGAAAAGGAAGGTTCAACTCTGTGAGTTGAATGCACACATCATAAAGAAGTTTCAAAAAATGCTTCTGTCTAGGTTTTATGTGAAGATATTTCCTTTTCCACCATAGGCCTCAAAGCACTCCAAATGAACACTTGCAGATTCTACGAAAAGAGTGTTTCAAAACTGCTCTTTCAAAAGAAGTGTTCAACTCTGTGAGTTGGATTCATACTTCACAAAGCAGTTTCACAGAACGCTTCTGTTTAGTTTTTATGGGAAGATATTCCCGTTTCCAACGGAGGCCTGAAATGGCTCCAAATAACCACTTGCAGATTCTGCAGAAACACAGTTTCAAAACTGCTCTATCAAAAGGAAGGCTTATCTCTCCGAGCTGAATGCACACATCATAAAGAGGTTTCTGAGAATGCTTCTCCTTGGTTTATAAGTGAAGATATTTCCTTTTCCACTATAGGCCTCAAAGCGCTCCAAATGAACACTTGCAGATTCCACAAAAAGAGTGTTTCAAAACAGCTCTTTCAAAGGAAGTGTTCAACTCTGTGAGTTGGATTCATACTACACAAAGCAGTTTCACAGAACGCCTCTCTTTAGTTTTTATGGGAAGATATTCCCGTTTCCAACGAAGGCCTGAAAGGGCTCCAAATATCCACTTGCAGATTCTGCAAAAATAGAGTTTCAAAACTGCTCTGTTAAAAGGAAGGCTTATCTCTCTGAGTTGAATGCAGACATCATAAAGAGGTTTCTGAGAATGCTTCTGCCTGGTTTATATGTGAAGATATTTCCTTTTCCACCATAGGCCTCAAAGCGTTCCAAATGAACACTTGCAGATTCTACAAAAGGAGTGTTTCATAACTGCTCTAGCAAAGGAAAGGTTCAACTCTGTGAGTTGAACACACACATCACAAAGCAGTTTGTGAGAATGCTTCTGTCCAGTTTTTAAGAGAAGATATTCCGGCTTCTAACAAAGGCCTGAAAGAGCTCCAAATATCCACTTGCAGATGCTGCAAAAAGACTCTTTCCAAACTGCTCCATGAAAAGGAAGGTTCAACTCTGTGAGTTGAATGCACACATCATAAAGAAGTTTCAAAGAATGCTTCTGTCTATGTTTTATGTGAAGATATTTCCTTTTCCACCATAGGCCTCAAAGCGCTCCAAATGAACACATGCAGATTCTTCAAAAAGAGTGTTTCAAAACTGCTCTTTCAAAAGAAGTGTTCAACTCTGTGAGTTGGATTCATACTTCACCAAGCAGTATCACAGAACGCTTCTGTTTAGTATTTATGGGAAGATATTCCCGTTTCCAACGAAGGCCTGAAAGGACTCCAAATAGCCACTTGCAGATTCTGCAAAAACACAGTTTCAAAACTGCTCTATCAAAAGGAAGGCTTATCTCTCCGAGTTGAATGCACACATCATAAAGAGGTTTCTGAGAATGCTTCTGCCTGGTTTATAAGTGAAGATATTACCTTTTCCACCATAGGCCTCAAAGCGCTCCAAATGAACACTTGCAGATTCTACAAAAAGAGTGTTTCAAAACTGCTCTTTCAAAAGAAGTGTTCAACTCTGTGATTTGGATTCATACTTCACAAAGCAGTTTCACAGAACGCTTCTGTTTAGTATTTATGGGAAGATATTCCCGTTTCCAACGAAGGCCTGAAAGGACTCCAAATATCCACTTGCAGATTCTGCAAAAATAGAGTTTCAAAACTGCTCTGTTAAAAGGACGGCTTATCTCTTTGAGTTGAATGCAGACATCATAAAGGGGTTTCTGAGAATGCTTCTGCCTGGTTTATATGTGGAGATATCTCCTTTTCCACCATAGGCCTCAAAGCGTTCCAAATGAACACTTGCAGATTCTACAAAAGGAGTGTTTCATAACTGCTCTAGCAAAGGAAAGGTTCAACTCTGTGAGTTGAACACACACTTCACAAAGCTGTTTGTGAGAATGCTTCTGTCCTGTTTTTACGAGAAGATATTCCCGCTTCTAACAAAGGCCTGAAAGAGCTCCAAATATCCACTTGCAGATGCTGCAAAAAGACTCTTTCCAAACTGCTCCATGAAAAGGAAGGTTCAACTCTGTGAGTTGAATGCACACATCATAAAGAAGTTTCAAAAAATGCTTCTGTCTAGGTTTTATGTGAAGATATTTCCTTTTCCACCATAGGCCTCAAAGCGCTCCAAATGAACACTTGCAGATTCTACGAAAAGAGTGTTTCAAAACTGCTCTTTCAAAAGAAGTGTTCAACTCTGTGAGTTGGATTCATACTTCACAAAGCAGTTTCACAGAACGCTTCTGTTTAGTTTTTATGGGAAGATACTCCCGTTTCCAACGAAGGCCTGAAATGGCTCCAAACAACCACTTGCAGATTCTGCAGAAACACAGTTTCCAATCTGCTCTATCAAAACGAAGGCTTATCTCTCCGAGCTGAATGCACACATCATAAAGAGGTTTCTGAGAATGCTTCTCCTTGGTTTATAAGTGAAGATATTTCCTTTTCCACTATACGCCTCAAAGCGCTCCAAATGAACACTTGCAGATTCTACAAAAAGAGTGTTTCAAAACAGCTCTTTCAAAGGAAGTGTTCAACTCTGTGAGTTGGATTCATACTACACAAAGCAGTTTCACAGAACGACTCTCTTTAGTTTTTATGGGAAGATATTCCCGTTTCCAACGAAGGCCTGAAAGGACTCCAAATATGCACTTGCAGATTCTGCAAAAACACAGTTTCAAAACTGCTCTATCAAAAGGAAGGCTTGTCTCTCCGAGTTGAATGCACACATCAAAAGAGGTTTCTGAGAATGCTTCTTCCTGGTTTATAAGTGAAGATATTTCCTTTTCCACCATAGGCCTCAAAGCGCTCCAAATGAACACTTGCAGATTCTACAAAAAGAGTGTTTCAAAACTACTCTTTCAAAAGAAGTGTTCAACTCTGTGAGTTGGATTCATACTTCACAAAGCAGTTTCACAGAACGCTTCTGTTTAGTTTTTATGGGAAGGTATTCCCGTTTCCAACGAAGGACTGAAAGGGCTCCAAATATCCACTTGCAGATTCTGCCAAAACAGAGTTTCAAAACTGCTCTATCAAA
The DNA here is from genome assembly GCF_028885625.2 of Pongo pygmaeus. Lineage (NCBI taxonomy): Eukaryota > Metazoa > Chordata > Mammalia > Primates > Hominidae > Pongo > Pongo pygmaeus. The sequence continues at coordinate 27,687,297 of NC_085930.1, forward strand.
AGAAAGGCTTATCTCTCCGAGTTGAATGCACACATCATAAAGAGGTTTCTGAGAATGCTTCTGCCTGGTTTATAAGTGAAGATATTTCCTTTTCCACTATAGGCCTCAAAGCGCTCCAAATGAACACTTGCAGATTCTACAAAAAGAGTGTTTCAAAACAGCTCTTTCAAAGGAAGTGTTCAACTCTGTGAGTTGGATACATACTACACAAAGCAGTTTCACAGAAGGCTTCTGTTTAGTTTTTATGGGAAGGCATTCCCGTTTCCAACGAAGGCCTGAAAGGGCTCCAAATATCCACTTGCAAATTCTGCAAAAATAGAGTTTCAAAACTGCTCTGTCAAAAGGAAGGCTTATCTCTCTGAGTTGAATGCAGACATCATAAAGAGGTTTCTGAGAATGCTTCTGCCTGGTTTATATGTGAAGATATTTCCTTTTCCACCATAGGCCTCAAAGCGCTCCAAATGAACACTTGCAGATTCTACAAAAAGAGTGTTTCATAACTGCTCTAGCAAAGGAAAGGTTCTACTCTGTGAGTTGAACACACACATCACAAAGCTGTTTGTGAGAATGCTTCTGTCCAGTTTTTATTGGAAGATATTCCCGCTTCTAACAAAGGCCTGAAAGCTCCAAATATCCACTTGCAGATGCTGCAAAAAGACTCTTTCCAAACTGCTCCATGAAAAGGAAGGTTCAACTCTGTGAGTTGAATGCACACATCATAAAGAAGTTTCAAAAAATGCTTCTGTCTAGGTTTTATGTGAAGATATTTCCTTTTCCACCATAGGCCTCAAAGCACTCGAAATGAACAGTTGCAGATTCTACGAAAAGCATGTTTCAAAACTGATCTTTCAAAAGAAGTGTTCAACTCTGTGAGTTGGATTCATACTTCACAAAGCAGTTTCACAGAACGCTTCTGTTTAGTTTTTATGGGAAGATATTCCCGTTTCCAACGGAGGCCTGAAATGGCTCCAAATAACCACTTGCAGATTCTGCAGAAACACAGTTTCAAAACTGCTCTATCAAAAGGAAGGCTTATCTCTCCGAGCTGAATGCACACAGCATAAAGAGGTTTCTGAGAATGCTTCTCCTTGGTTTATAAGTGAAGATATTTCCTTTTCCACTATAGGCCTCAAAGCGCTCCAAATGAACACTTGCAGATTCCACAAAAAGAGTGTTTCAAAACAGCTCTTTCAAAGGAAGTGTTCAACTCTGTGAGTTGGATTCATACTACACAAAGCAGTTTCACAGAACGCCTCTCTTTAGTTTTTATGGGAAGATATTCCCGTTTCCAACGAAGGCCTGAAAGGGCTCCAAATATCCACTTGCAGATTCTGCAAAAATAGAGTTTCAAAACTGCTCTGTTAAAAGGAAGGCTTATCTCTCTGAGTTGAATGCAGACATCATAAAGAGGTTTCTGAGAATGCTTCTGCCTGGTTTATATGTGAAGATATTTCCTTTTCCACCATAGGCCCCAAAGAGCTCCAAATGAACACTTGCAGATTCTACAAAAGGAGTGTTTCATAACTGCTCTAGCAAAGGAAAGGTTCAACTCTGTGAGTTGAACAAACACATCACAAAGCAGTTTGTGAGAATGCTTCTGTCCAGTTTTTAAGAGAAGATATTCCCGCTTCTAACAACGGCCTGAAGGAGCTCCAAATATCCACTTGCAGATGCTGCAAAAAGACTCTTTCCAAACTGCTCCATGAAAAGGAAGGTTCAACTCTGTGAGTTGAATGCACACATCATAAAGAAGTTTCAAAGAATGCTTCTGTCTAGGTTTTATGTGAAGATATTTCCTTTTCCACCATAGGCCTCAAAGCGCTCCAAATGAACACTTGCAGATTCTACAAAAAGAGTGTTTCCAAACTGCTCTTTCAAAAGAAGTGTTCAACTCTGTGGGTTGGATTCATACTTCACAAAGCAGTTTCACAGAACGCTTCTGTTTAGTTTTTATGGGAAGATATTCCCGTTTCCAACGAAGGCCTGAAAGGGCTCCAAATAACCACTTGCAGATTCTGCAAAAACACAGTTTCAAAACTGCTCTATCAAAAGGAAGGCTTATCTCTCCGAGCTGAATGCACACATCATAAAGAGGTTTCTGAGAATGCTTCTGCCTGGTTTATAAGTGAAGATATTTCCTTTTCCACCATAGGCCTTAAAGCGCTCCAAATGAACACTTGCAGATTCTACAAAAAGAGTGTTTCAAAACAGCTCTTTCAAAGGAAGTGTTCAACTCTGTGAGTTGGATTCATACTACACAAAGCAGTTTCACAGAACGCTTCTCTTTAGTTTTTATGGGAAGATATTCCCGTTTCCAACGAAGGCCTGAAAGGGCTCCAAATATCCACTTGCAGATTCTGCAAAAATAGAGTTTCAAAACTGCTCTGTTAAAAGGAAGGCTTATCTCTCTGAGTTGAATGCAGACATCATAAAGAGGTTTCTGAGAATGCTTCTGCCTGGTTTATATGTGAAGATATTTCCTTTTCCACCATAGGCCTCAAAGCGTTCCAAATGAACACTTGCAGATTCTACAAAAGGAGTGTTTCATAACTGCTCTAGCAAAGGAAAGGTTCAACTCTGTGAGTTGAACACACACATCACAAAGCAGTTTGTGAGAATGGTTCTGTCCAGTTTTTAAGAGAAGATATTCCCGCTTCTAACAAAGGCCTGAAAGAGCTCCAAATATCCACTTGCAGATGCTGCAAAAAGACTCTTTCCAAACTGCTCCATGAAAAGGAAGGTTCAACTCTGTGAGTTGAATGCACACATCATAAAGAAGTTTCAAAGAATGCTTCTGTCTAGGTTTTATGTGAAGATATTTCCTTTTCCACCATAGGCCTCAAAGCGCTCCAAATGAACACTTGCAGATTCTTCAAAAAGAGTGTTTCAAAACTGCTCTTTCAAAAGAAGTGTTCAACTCTGTGAGTTTTATTCATACTTCACAAAGCAGTTTCACAGAACGCTTCTGTTTAGTATTTATGGGAAGATATTCCCGTTTCCAACGAAGGCCTGAAAGGACTCCAAATATCCACTTGCAGATTCTGCAAAAACACAGTTTCAAAACTGCTCTATCAAAAGGAAGGCTTATCTCTCCGAGTTGAATGCACACATCATAAAGAGGTTTCTGAGAATGCTTCTGCCTGGTTTATAAGTGAAGATATTTCCTTTTCCACCATAGGCCTCAAAGCGCTCCAAATGAACACTTGCAGATTCTACAAAAAGAGTGTTTCAAAACTGCTCTTTCAAAAGAAGTGTTCAACTCTGTGATTTGGATTCATACTTCACAAAGCAGTTTCACAGGACGCTTCTGTTTAGTATTTATGAGAAGATATTCCCGTTTCCAACGAAGGCCTGAAATGACTCCAAATATCCACTTGCAGATTCTGCAAAAATAGAGTTTCAAAACTGCTCTGTTAAAAGGAAGGCTTATCTCTCTGAGTTGAATGCAGACATCATAAAGGGGTTTCTGAGAATGCTTCTGCCTGGTTTATATGTGAAGATATTTCCTTTTCCACCATAGGCCTCAAAGCGTTCCAAATGAACAATTGCATATTCTACAAAAGGAGTGTTTCATAACTGCTCTAGCAAAGGAAAGGTTCTACGCTGTGAGTTGAACACACACATCACAAAGCAGTTTGTGAGAATGCTTCTGTCCAGTTTTTATTGGAAGATATTCCAGCTTCTAACAAAGGCCTGAAAGAGCTCCAAATATCCACTTGCAGATGCTGCAAAAAGACTCTTTCCAAACTGCTCCATGAAAAGGAAGGTTCAACTCTGTGAGTTGAATGCACACATCATAAAGAAGTTTCAAAAAATGCTTCTGTCTAGATTTTATGTGAAGATATTTCCTTTTCCACCATAGGCCTCAAAGCGCTCCAAATGAACACTTGCACATTCTACGAAAAGAGTGTTTCAAAACTGCTCTTTCAAAAGAAGTGTTCAACTCTGTGAGTTGGATTCATACTTCACAAAGCAATTTCACAGAACGCTTCTGTTTAGTTTTTATGGGAAGATATTCCCGTTTCCAACGAAGGCCTGAAATGGCTCCAAATAACCACTTGCAGATTCTGCAGAAACACAGTTTCCAATCTGCTCTATCAAAAGGAAGGCTTATCTCTCCGAGCTGAATGCACACATCATAAAGTGTTTTCTGAGAATGCTTCTCCTTGGTTTATAAGTGAAGATATTTCCTTTTCCACTATAGGCCTCAAAGCGCTCCAAATGAACACTTGCAGATTCTACAAAAAGAGTGTTTCAAAACAGCTCTTTCAAAGGAAGTGTTCAACTCTGTGAGTTGGATTCATACTACACAAAGCAGTTTCACAGAACGCCTCTCTTTAGTTTTTATGGGAAGATATTCCCGTTTCCAACGAAGGCCTGAAAGGGCTCCAAATATGCACTTGCAGATTCTGCAAAAATAGAGTTTCAAAACTGCTCTGTTAAAAGGAAGGCTTATCTCTCTGAGTTGAATGCAGACATCATAAAGAGGTTTCTGAGAATGCTTCTGCCTGGTTTATATGTGAAGATATTACCTTTTCCACCATAGGCCCCAAAGAGCTCCAAATGAACACTTGCAGATTCTACAAAAGGAGTGTTTCATAACTGCACTAGCAAAGGAAAGGTTCAACTCTGTGAGTTGAACACACACATCACAAAGCAGTTTGTGAGAATGCTTCTGTCCAGTTTTTAAGAGAAGATATTCCCGCTTCTAACAAAGGCCTGAAGGAGCTCCAAATATCCACTTGCAGATGCTGCAAAAAGACTCTTTCCAAACTGCTCCATGAAAAGGAAGGTTCAACTCTGTGAGTTGAATGCACACATCATAAAGAAGTTTCAAAGAATGCTTCTGTCTAGGTTTTGTGTGAAGATATTTCCTTTTCCACCATAGGCCTCAAAGCGCTCCAAATGAACACTTGCAGATTCTACAAAAAGAGTGTTTCAAAACTGCTCTTTCAAAAGAAGTGTTCAACTCTGTGGGTTGGATTCATACTTCACAAAGCAGTTTCACAGAACGCTTCTGTTTAGTTTTTATGGGAAGATATTCCCGTTTCCAACGAAGGCCTGAAAGGGCTCCAAATAACCACTTGCAGATTCTGCAAAAACACAGTTTCAAAACTGCTCTATCAAAAGGAAGGCTTATCTCTCCGAGCTGAATGCACACATCATAAAGAGGTTTCTGAGAATGCTTCTGCCTGGTTTATAAGTGAAGATATTTCCTTTTCCACCATAGGCCTCAAAGCGCTCCAAATGAACACTTGCAGATTCTACAAAAAGAGTGTTTCAAAATAGCTCTTTCAAAGGAAGTGTTCAACTCTGTGAGTTGGATTCATACTACACAAAGCAGTTTCACAGAACGCTTCTCTTTAGTTTTTATGGGAAGATATTCCCGTTTCCAACGAAGGCCTGAAAGGGCTCCAAATATCCACTTGCAGATTCTGCAAAAATAGAGTTTCAAAACTGCTCTGTTAAAAGGAAGGCTTATCTCTCTGAGTGGAATGCAGACATCATAAAGAGGTTTCTGAGAATTCTTCTGCCTGGTTTATATGTGAAGATATTTCCTTTTCCACCATAGGCCTCAAAGCGTTCCAAATGAACACTTGCAGATTCTACAAAAGGAGTGTTTCATAACTGCTCTAGCAAAGGAAAGGTTCAACTCTGTGAGTTGAACACACACATCACAAAGCAGTTTGTGAGAATGCTTCTGTCCAGTTTTTAAGAGAAGATATTCCCGCTTCTAACAAAGGCCTGAAAGAGCTCCAAATATCCACTTGCAGATGCTGCAAAAAGACTCTTTCCAAACTGCTCCATGAAAAGGAAGGTTCAATTCTGTGTGTTGAATGCACACATCATAAAGAAGTTTCAAAGAATACTTCTGTCTAGGTTTTATGTGAAGATATTTCCTTTTCCACCGTAGGCCTCAAAGCGCTCCAAATGAACACATGCAGATTCTTCAAAAAGAGTGTTTCAAAACTGCTCTTTCAAAAGAAGTGTTCAACTCTGTGAGATGGATTCATACTTCACAAAGCAGTTTCACAGAACGCTTCTGTTTAGTATTTATGGGAAGATATTCCCGTTTCCAACGAAGGCCTGAAAGGACTCCAAATATCCACTTGCAGATTCTCCAAAAACACAGTTTCAAAACTGCTCTATCAAAAGGAAGGCTTATCTCTCCGAGTTGAATGCACACATCATAAAGAGGTTTCTGAGAATGCTTCTGCCTGGTTTATAAGTGAAGATATTTCCTTTTCCACCATAGGCCTCAAAGCGCTCCAAATGAACACTTGCAGTTTCTACAAAAAGAGTGTTTCAAAACTGCTATTTCAAAAGCAGTGTTCAACTCTGTGAGTTGGATTCATACTACACAAAGCAGTTTCACAGAACGCCTCTCTTTAGTTTTTATGGGAAGATATTCCCGTTTCCAACGAAGGCCTGAAAGGGCTCCAAATATCCACTTGCAGATTCTGCAAAAATAGAGTTTCAAAACTGCTCTGTTAAAAGGAAGGCTTATCTCTCTGAGTTGAATGCAGACATCATAAAGTAGTTTCTGAGAATTCTTCTGCCTGGTTTATATGTGAAGATATTTCCTTTTCCACCATAGGCCTCAAAGCGTTCCAAATGAACACTTGCAGATTCTACAAAAGGAGTGTTTCATAACTGCTCTAGCAAAGGAAAGGTTCAACTCTGTGAGTTGAACACACACATCACAAAGCAGTTTGTGAGAATGCTTCTGTCCAGTTTTTAAGAGAAGATATTCCCGCTTCTAACAAAGGCCTGAAAGAGCTCCAAATATCCACTTGCAGATGCTGCAAAAAGACTCTTTCCAAACTGCTCCATGGAAAGGAAGATCCAATTCTGTGAATTGAATGCACACATCATAAAGAAGTTTCAAAGAATGCTTCTGTCTAGGTTTTATGTGAAGATATTTCCTTTTCCACCGTAGGCCTCAAAGCGCTCCTAATGAACACATGCAGATTCTTCAAAAAGAGTGTTTCAAAACTGCTCTTTCAAAAGAAGTGTTCAACTCTGTGAGATGGATTCATACTTCACAAAGCAGTTTCACAGAACGCTTCTGTTTAGTATTTATGGGAAGATATTCCCGTTTCCAACGAAGGCCTGAAAGGACTCCAAATATCCACTTGCAGATTCTCCAAAAACACAGTTTCAAAACTGCTCTATCAAAAGGAAGGCTTATCTCTCCGAGTTGAATGCACACATCATAAAGAGGTTTCTGAGAATGCTTCTGCCTGGTTTATAAGTGAAGATATTTCCTTTTCCACCAGAGGCCTCAAAGCGCTCCAAATGAACACTTGCAGTTTCTACAAAAAGAGTGTTTCAAAACTGCTCTTTCAAAAGCAGTGTTCAACTCTGTGAGTTGGATACATACTTCACAAAGCAGTTTCACAGAACGCTTCTGTTTAGTATTTATGGGAAGATATTCCCGTTTCCAACGAAGGCCTGAAAGGACTCCAAGTATCCACTTGCAGATTCTGCAAAAACACAGTATCAAAACTGCTCTATCAAAAGGAAGGCTTATCTCTCCGAGTTGAATGCACACATCATAAAGAGGTTTCTGAGAATGCTTCTGCCTGGTTTATATGTGAATATATTTCCTTTTCCACCATACGCCTCAATGCGCTCCAAATGAACACTTGCAGATTCTACAAAAGGAGTGTTTCATAACTGCTCTAGCAAAGGAAAGGTCCAACTCTGTGAGTTGAACACACGCATCACAAAGCAGTTTGTGAGAATGCTTCTGTCCAGTTTTTAAGAGAAGATATTCCGGCTTCTAACAAAGGCCTGAAAGAGCTCCAAATATCCACTTGCAGATGCTGCAAAAAGACTCTTTCCAAACTGCTCCATGAAAAGGAAGGTTCAACTCTGTGAGTTGAATGCACACACCGTAAAGAAGTTTCAAAGAATGCTTCTGTCTATGTTTTATGTGAAGGTATTTCCTTTTCCACCATAGGCCTCAAAGCGCACCAAATGAACACTTGCAGATTCTACAAAAAGAGTGTTTCAAAACTGCTCTTTCAAAAGAAGTGTTCAACTCTGTGAGTTGGATTCATACTTCACAAAGTAGTTTCACAGAACGCTTCTGTTTAGTTTTTATGGGAAGGTATTCCCTTTTCCAACGAAGGACTGAAAGGGCTCCAAATATCCACTTGCAGATTCTGCCAAAACAGAGTTTCAAAACTGCTCTATCAAAAGGAACGCTTATCGCTCCGAGTTGAATGCACACATCATAAAGAGGTTTCTGAGAATGCTTCTGCCTGGTTTATATGTGAAGATATTTCCTTTTCCACCATAGGCCTCAAAGCGTTCCAAATGAACACTTGCAGATTCTACAAAAGGAGTGTTTCATAACTGCTCTAGCAAAGGAAAGGTTCAACTCTGTGAGTTGAACACACACTTCACAGAGCTGTTTGTGAGAATGCTTCTGTCCTGTTTTTACGAGAAGATATTCCCGCTTCTAACAAAGGCCTGAAAGAGCTCCAAATATCCACTTGCAGATGCTGCAAAAAGACTCTTTCCAAACTGCTCCATGAAAAGGAATGTTCAACTCTGTGAGTTGAATGCACACATCATAAAGAAGTTTCCATGAATGCTTCTGTCTAGGTTTTATGTGAAGATATTTCCTTTTCCACCATAGGCCTCAAAGCGCTCCAAATGAACACTTGCAGATTCTACAAAAAGAGTGTTTCAAAACTGCCCTTTCAAAAGAAGTGTTCAAATCTGTGAGTTGGATTCATACTTCACAAAGCAGTTTCACAGAACGCTTCTGTTTAGTATTTATGGGAAGATATTCCCGTTTCCAACGAAGGCCTGAAAGGACTCCAAATATGCACTTGCAGATTCTGCAAAAACACAGTTTCAAAACTGCTCTATCAAAAGGAAGGCTTGTCTCTCCGAGTTGAATGCACACATCATAAAGAGGTTTCTGAGAATGCTTCTTCCTGGTTTATAAGTGAAGATATTTCCTTTTCCACCATAGGCCTCAAAGCGCTCCAAATGAACACTTGCAGATTCTACAAAAAGAGTGTTTCAAAACTACTCTTTCAAAAGAAGTGTTCAACTCTGTGAGTTGGATTCATACTTCACAAAGCAGTTTCACAGAACGCTTCTGTTTAGTTTTTATGGGAAGGTATTCCCGTTTCCAACGAAGGACTGAAAGGGCTCCAAATATCCACTTGCAGATTCTGCCAAAATAGAGTTTCAAAACTGCTCTATCAAAAGAAAGGCTTATCTCTCCGAGTTGAATGCACACATCATAAAGAGGTTTCTGAGAATGCTTCTGCCTGGTTTATAAGTGAAGATATTTCCTTTTCCCCTATAGGCCTCAAAGCGCTCCAAATGAACACTTGCAGATTCTACAAAAAGAGTGTTTCAAAACAGCTCTTTCAAAGGAAGTGTTCAACTCTGTGAGTTGGATACATACTACACAAAGCAGTTTCACAGAAGGCTTCTGTTTAGTTTTTATGGGAAGGCATTCCCGTTTCCAACGAAGGCCTGAAAGGGCTCCAAATATCCACTTGCAAATTCTGCAAAAATAGAGTTTCAAAACTGCTCTGTCAAAAGGAAGGCTTATCTCTCTGAGTTGAATGCAGACATCATAAAGAGGTTTCTGAGAATGCTTCTGCCTGGTTTATATGTGAAGATATTTCCTTTTCCACCATAGGCCTCAAAGCGCTCCAAATGAACACTTGCAGATTCTACAAAAAGAGTGTTTCATAACTGCTCTAGCAAAGGAAAGGTTCTACTCTGTGAGTTGAACAGACACATCACAAAGCTGTTTGTTAGAATGCTTCTGTCCAGTTTTTATTGGAAGATATTCCCGCTTCTAACAAAGGCCTGAAAGCTCCAAATATCCACTTGCAGATGCTGCAAAAAGACTCTTTCCAAACTGCTCCATGAAAAGGAAGGTTCAACTCTGTGAGTTGAATGCACACATCATAAAGAAGTTTCAAAAAATGCTTCTGTCTAGGTTTTATGTGAAGATATTTCCTTTTCCACCATAGGCCTCAAAGCACTCCAAATGAACACTTGCAGATTCTACGAAAAGAGTGTTTCAAAACTGCTCTTTCAAAAGAAGTGTTCAACTCTGTGAGTTAGATTCATACTTCACAAAGCAGTTTCACAGAACGCTTCTGTTTAGTTTTTATGGGAAGATATTCCCGTTTCCAACGGAGGCCTGAAATGGCTCCAAATAACCACTTGCAGATTCTGCAGAAACACAGTTTCAAAACTGCTCTATCAAAAGGAAGGCTTATCTCTCCGAGCTGAATGCACACATCATAAAGAGGTTTCTGAGAATGCTTCTCCTTGGTTTATAAGTGAAGATATTTCCTTTTCCACTATAGGCCTCAAAGCGCTCCAAATGAACACTTGCAGATTCCACAAAAAGAGTGTTTCAAAACAGCTCTTTCAAAGGAAGTGTTCAACTCTGTGAGTTGGATTCATACTACACAAAGCAGTTTCACAGAACGCCTCTCTTTAGTTTTTATGGGAAGATATTCCCGTTTCCAACGAAGGCCTGAAAGGGCTCCAAATCTCCACTTGCAGATTCTGCAAAAATAGAGTTTCAAAACTGCTCTGTTAAAAGGAAGGCTTATCTCTCTGAGTTGAATGCAGACATCATAAAGAGGTTTCTGAGAATGCTTCTGCCTGGTTTATATGTGAAGATATTTCCTTTTCCACCATAGGCCCAAAAGAGCTCCAAATGAACACTTGCAGATTCTACAAAAGGAGTGTTTCATAACTGCTCTAGCAAAGGAAAGGTTCAACTCTGTGAGTTGAACACACACATCACAAAGCAGTTTGTGAGAATGCTTCTGTCCAGTTTTTAAGAGAAGATATTCCCGCTTCTAACAACGGCCTGAAGGAGCTCCAAATATCCACTTGCAGATGCTGCAAAAAGACTCTTTCCAAACTGCTCCATGAAAAGGAAGGTTCAACTCTGTGTGTTGAATGCACACATCATAAAGAAGTTTCAAAGAATGCTTCTGTCTAGGTTTTATGTGAAGATATTTCCTTTTCCACCATAGGCCTCAAAGCGCTCCAAATGAACACTTGCAGATTCTACAAAAAGAGTGTTTCAAAACTGCTCTTTCAAAAGAAGTGTTCAACTCTGTGGGTTGGATTCATACTTCACAAAGCAGTTTCACAGAACGCTTCTGTTTAGTTTTTATGGGAAGATATTCCCGTTTCCAACGAAGGCCTGAAAGGGCTCCAAATAACCACTTGCAGATTCTGCAAAAACACAGTTTCAAAACTGCTCTATCAAAAGGAAGGCTTATCTCTCCGAGCTGAATGCACACATCATAAAGAGGTTTCTGAGAATGCTTCTGCCTGGTTTATAAGTGAAGATATTTCCTTTTCCACCATAGGCCTCCAAGCGCTCCAAATGAACACTTGCAGATTCTACAAAAAGAGTGTTTCAAAACAGCTCTTTCAAAGGAAGTGTTCAACTCTGTGAGTTGGATTCATACTACACAAAGCAGTTTCACAGAACGCTTCTCTTTAGTTTTTATGGGAAGATATTCCCGTTTCCAACGAAGGCCTGAAAGGGCTCCAAATATCCACTTGCAGATTCTGCAAAAATAGAGTTTCAAAACTGCTCCGTTAAAAGGAAGGCTTATCTCTCTGAGTTGAATGCAGACATCATAAAGAGGTTTCTGAGAATGCTTCTGCCTGGTTTATATGTGAAGATATTTCCTTTTCCACCATAGGTCTCAAAGCGTTCCAAATGAACACTTGCAGATTCTACAAAAGGAGTGTTTCATAACTGCTCTAGCAAAGGAAAGGTTCTACTCTGTGAGTAGAACACACACATCACAAAGCAGTTTGTGAGAATGGTTCTGTCCAGTTTTTAAGAGAAGATATTCCCGCTTCTAACAAAGGCCTGAAAGAGCTCCAAATATCCACTTGCAGATGCTGCAAAAAGACTCTTTCCAAACTGCTCCATGAAAAGGAAGGTTCAACTCTGTGAGTTGAATGCACACATCATAAAGAAGTTTCAAAGAATGCTTCTGTCTAGGTTTTATGTGAAGATATTTCCTTTTCCACCATAGGCCTCAAAGCGCTCCAAATGAACACATGCAGATTCTTCAAAAAGAGTGTTTCAAAACTGCTCTTTCAAAAGAAGTGTTCAACTCTGTGAGTTGGATTCATACTTCACAAAGCAGTTTCACAGAACGCTTCTGTTTAGTATTTATGGGAAGATATTCCCGTTTCCAACGAAGGCCTGAAAGGACTCCAAATATCCACTTGCAGATTCTGCAAAAACACAGTTTCAAACCTGCTCTATCAAAAGGAAGGCTTATCTCTCCGAGTTGAATGCACACATCATAAAGAGGTTTCTGAGAATGCTTCTGCCTGGTTTATAAGTGAAGATATTACCTTTTCCACCACAGGCCTCAAAGCGCTCCAAATGAACACTTGCAGATTCTACAAAAAGAGTGTTTCAAAACTGCTCTTTCAAAAGAAGTGTTCAACTCTGTGATTTGGATTCATACTTCACAAAGCAGTTTCACAGAACGCTTCTGTTTATTATTTATGGGAAGATATTCCCGTTTCCAACGAAGGCCTGAAAGGACTCCAAATATCCACTTGCAGATTCTGCAAAAATAGAGTTTCAAAACTGCGCTGTTAAAAGGAAGGCTTATCTCTCTGAGTTGAATGCAGACATCATAAAGGGGTTTCTGAGAATGCTTCTGCCTGGTTTATATGTGAAGATATTTCCTTTTCCACCATAGGCCTCAAAGCGTTCCAAATGAACACTTGCAGATTCTACAAAAGGAGTGTTTCATAACTGCTCTAGCAAAGGAAAGGTTCAACTCTGTGAGTTGAACACACACTTCACAAAGCTGTTTGTGAGAATGCTTCTGTCCTGTTTTTACGAGAAGATATTCCCGCTTCTAACAAAGGCCTGAAAGAGCTCCAAATATCCACTTGCAGATGCTGCAAAAAGACTCTTTCCAAACTGCTCCATGAAAAGGAAGGTTCAACTCTGTGAGGTGAATGCACACATCATAAAGAAGTTTCCAAGAATGCTTCTGTCTAGGTTTTATGTGAAGATATTTCCTTTTCCACCATAGGCCTCAAAGCGCTCCAAATGAACACTTGCAGATTCTACAAAAAGAGTGTTTCAAAACTGCCCTTTCAAAAGAAGTGTTCAAATCTGTGAGTTGGATTCATACTTCACAAAGCAGTTTCACAGAACGCTTCTGTTTAGTATTTATGGGAAGATATTCCCGTTTCCAACGAAGGCCTGAAAGGGCTCCAAATATCCACTTGCAGATTCTGCAAAAATAGAGTTTCAAAACTGCTCTGTTAAAAGGAAGGTTTATCTCTCTGAGTTGAATGCAGACATCATAAAGAGGTTTCTTAGAATGCTTCTGCCTGGTTTATATGTGAAGATATTTCCTTTTCCACCATAGGCCTCAAAGCGCTCCAAATGAACACTTGCAGATTCTACAAAAGGAGTGTTTCATAACTGCTCTAGCAAAGGAAAAGTTCAACTCTGTGAGTTGAACACACACATCACAAAGCAGTTTGTGAGAATGCTTCTGTCCAGTTTTTAAGAGAAGATATTCCCGCTTCTAACAAAGGCCTGAAAGAGCTCCAAATATCCACTTGCAGATGCTGCAAAAAGACTCTTTCCAAACTGCTCCATGAAAAGGAAGGTTCAACTCTGTGAGTTGAATGCACACATCATAAAGAAGTTTCAAAGAATTCTTCTGTCTAGGTTTTATGTGAAGATATTTCCTTTTCCACCATAGGCCTCAAAGCGCTCCAAATGAACACTTGCAGATTCTACAAAAAGAGTGTTTCAAAACTGCTCTTACAAAAGAAGTGTTCAACTCTGTGAGTTGGATTCATACTTCACAAAGCAGTTTCACAGAACGCTTCTGTTTAGTATTTATGGGAAGATATTCCCGTTTCCAACGAAGGCCTGAAAGGACTCCAAATATCCACTTGCAGATTCTGCAAAAACACAGTTTCAAAACTGCTCTATCAAAAGGAAGGCTTATCTCTCCGAGTTGAATGCACACATCATAAAGAGGTTTCTGAGAATGCTTCTGCCTGGTTTATAAGTGAAGATATTTCCTTTTCCACCATAGGCCTCAAAGCGCTCCAAATGAACACTTGCAGATTCTACAAAAAGAGTGTTTCAAAACTTCTCTTTCAAAAGAAGTGTTCAACTCTGTGATTTGGATTCATACTTCACAAAGCAGTTTCACAGGACGCTTCTGTTTAGTATTTATGAGAAGATATTCCCGTTTCCAACGAAGGCCTGAAAGGACTCCAAATATCCACTTGCAGATTCTGCAAAAATAGAGTTTCAAAACTGCTCTGTTAAAAGGAAGGCTTATCTCTCTGAGTTGAATGCAGACATCATAAAGGGGTTTCTGAGAATGCTTCTGCCTGGTTTATATGTGAAGATATTTCCTTTTCCACCGTAGGCCTCAAAGCGTTCCAAATGAACACTTGCATATTCTACAAAAGGAGTGTTTCATAACTGCTCTAGCAAAGGAAAGGTTCTACTCTGTGAGTTGAACACACACATCACAAAGCAGTTTGTGAGAATGCTTCTGTCCAGTTTTTATTGGAAGATATTCCAGCTTCTAACAAAGGCCTGAAAGAGCTCCAAATATCCACTTGCAGATGCTGCAAAAAGACTCTTTCCAAACTGCTCCATGAAAAGGAAGGTTCAACTCTGTGAGTTGAATGCACACATCATAAAGAAGTTTCAAAAAATGCTTCTGTCTAGATTTTATGTGAAGATATTTCCTTTTCCACCATAGGCCTCAAAGCGCTCCAAATGAACACTTGCAGATTCTACAAAAAGAGTGTTTGAAAACAGCTCTTTCAAAGGAAGTGTTCAACTCTGTGAGTTGGATTCATACTACACAAAGCAGTTTCACAGAACTCTTCTGTTTAGTATTTATGGGAACAAATTCCCGTTTCCAACGAAGGCCTGAAAGGACTCCAAATATGCACTTGCAGATTCTGCAAAAACACAGTTTCAAAACTGCTCTATCAAAAGGAAGGCTTGTCTCTCCGAGTTGAATGCACACATCATAAAGAGGTTTCTGAGAATGCTTCTGCCTGGTTTATAAGTGAAGATATTTCCTTTTCCACCATAGGCCTCAAAGCGCTCCAAATGAACACTTGCAGATTCTACAAAAAGAGTGTTTCAAAACTACTCTTTCAAAAGAAGTGTTCAACTCTGTGAGTTGGATTCATACTTCACAAAGCAGTTTCACAGAACGCTTCTGTTTAGTTTTTATGGGAAGGTATTCCCGTTTCCAACGAAGGACTGAAAGGGCTCCAAATATCCACTTGCAGATTCTGCCAAAAGAGAGTTTCAAAACTGCTCTATCAAAAGAAAGGCTTATCTCTCCGAGTTGAATGCACACATCATAAGGAGGTTTCTGAGAATGCTTCTGCCTGGTTTATAAGTGAAGATATTTCCTTTTCCCCTATAGGCCTCAAAGCGCTCCAAATGAACACTTGCAGATTCTACAAAAAGAGTGTTTCAAAACAGCTCTTTCAAAGGAAGTGTTCAACTCTGTGAGTTGGATACATACTACACAAAGCAGTTTCACAGAACGCTTCTCTTTAGTTTTTATGGGAAGGCATTCCCGTTTCCAACGAAGGCCTGAAAGGGCTCCAAATATCCACTTGCAAATTCTGCAAAAATAGAGTTTCAAAACTGCTCTGTCAAAAGGAAGGCTTATCTCTCTGAGTTGAATGCAGACATCATAAAGAGGTTTCTGAGAATGCTTCTGCCTGGTTTATATGTGAAGATATTTCCTTTTCCACCATAGGCCTCAAAGCGCTCCAAATGAACACTTGCAGATTCTACAAAAAGAGTGTTTCATAACTGCTCTAGCAAAGGAAAGGTTCTACTCTGTGAGTTGAACACACACATCACAAAGCAGTTTGTGAGAATGCTTCTGTCCAGTTTTTATTGGAAGATATTCCCGCTTCTAACAAAGGCCTGAAAGCTCCAAATATCCACTTGCAGATGCTGCAAAAAGACTCTTTCCAAACTGCTCCATGAAAAGGAAGGTTCAACTCTGTGAGTTGAATGCACACATCATAAAGAAGTTTCAAAAAATGCTTCTGTCTAGGTTTTATGTGAAGATATTTCCTGTTCCACCGTAGGCCTCAAAGCACTCCAAATGAACACTTGCAGATTCTACGAAAAGAGTGTTTCAAAACTGCTCTTTCAAAAGAAGTGTTCAACTCTGTGAGTTAGATTCATACTTCACAAAGCAGTTTCACAGAACGCTTCTGTTTAGTTTTTATGGGAAGATATTCCCGTTTCCAACGGAGGCCTGAAATGGCTCCAAATAACCACTTGCAGATTCTGCAGAAACACAGTTTCAAAACTGCTCTATCAAAAGGAAGGCTTATCTCTCCGAGCTGAATGCACACATCATAAAGAGGTTTCTGATAATGCTTCTCCTTGGTTTATAAGTGAAGATATTTCCTTTTCCACTATAGGCCTCAAAGCGCTCCAAATGAACACTTGCAGATTCCACAAAAAGAGTGTTTCAAAACAGCTCTTTCAAAGGAAGTGTTCAACTCTGTGAGTTGGATTCATACTACACAAAGCAGTTTCACAGAACGCTTCTCTTTAGTTTTTATGGGAAGATATTCCCGTTTCCAACGAAGGCCTGAAAGGGCTCCAAATATCCACTTGCAGATTCTGCAAAAATAGAGTTTCAAAACTGCTCTGTTAAAAGGAAGGCTTATCTCTCTGAGTTGAATGCAGACATCATAAAGAGGTTTCTGAGAATGCTTCTGCCTGGTTTATATATGAAGATATTTCCTTTTCCACCATAGGCCCCAAAGAGCTCCAAATGAACACTTGCAGATTCTACAAAAGCAGTGTTTCATAACTGCACTAGCAAAGGAAAGGTTCAACTCTGTGAGTTGAACACACACATCACAAAGCAGTTTGTGAGAATGCTTCTGTCCAGTTTTTAAGAGAAGATATTCCCGCATCTAACAAAGGCCTGAAGGAGCTCCAAATATCCACTTGCAGATGCTGCAAAAAGACTCTTTCCAAACTGCTCCATGAAAAGGAAGGTTCAACTCTGTGAGTTGAATGCACACATCATAAAGAAGTTTCAAAAAATGCTTCTGTCTAGGTTTTATGTGAAGATATTTCCTTTTCCACCATAGGCCTCAAAGCACTCCAAATGAACACTTGCAGATTCTACGAAAAGAGTGTTTCAAAACTGCTCTTTCAAAAGAAGTGTTCAACTCTGTGAGTTAGATTCATACTTCACAAAGCAGTTTCACAGAACGCTTCTGTTTAGTTTTTATGGGAAGATATTCCCGTTTCCAACGGAGGCCTGAAATGGCTCCAAATAACCACTTGCAGATTCTGCAGAAACACAGTTTCAAAACTGCTCTATCAAAAGGAAGGCTTATCGCTCCGAGTTGAATGCACACATCATAAAGAGGTTTCTGAGAATGCTTCTGCCTGGTTTATAAGTGAAGATATTTCCTTTTCCACCATAGGCCTCAAAGCGCTCCAAATGAACACTTGCAGATTCTACAAAAAGAGTGTTTGAAAACAGCTCTTTCAAAGGAAGTGTTCAACTCTGTGAGTTGGATTCATACTACACAAAGCAGTTTCACAGAACGCTTCTGTTTAGTTTTTATGGGAAGACATTCCCGTTTCCAACGAAGGCCTGAAAGGGCTACAAAGATCCACTTGCAGATTCTGCAAAAATAGAGTTTCAAAACTGCTCTGTCAAAAGGAAGGCTTATCTCTCTGAGTTGAATGCAGACATCATAAAGAGGTTTCTGAGAATGCTTCTGCCTGGTTTATATGTGAAGATATTTCCTTTTCCACCATAGGCCTCAAAGCGCTCCAAATGAACACTTGCAGATTCTACAAAAAGAGTGTTTCATAACTGCTCTAGCAAAGGAAAGGTTCAACTCTGTGAGTTGAACACACACATCACAAAGCAATTTGTGAGAATGCTTCTGTCCAGTTTTTATGAGAAGATATTCCCGCTTCTAACAAAGGCCTGAAAGAGCTCCAAATATCCACTTGCAGATGCTGCAAAAAGACTCTTTCCAAACTGCTCCATGAAAAGGAAGGTTCAACTCTGTGAGTTGAATGCACACATCATAAAGAAGTTTCCAAGAATGCTTCTGTCTAGGTTTTATGTGAAGATATTTCCTTTTCCACCATAGGCCTCAAAGCGCTCCAAATGAACACTTGCAGATTCTACAAAAAGAGTGTTTCAAAACTGCCCTTTCAAAAGAAGTGTTCAAATCTGTGAGTTGGATTCATACTTCACAAAGCAGTTACACAGAACGCTTCTGTTTAGTATTTATGGGAAGATATTCCCGTTTCCAACGAAGGCCTGAAAGGACTCCAAATATGCACTTGCAGATTCTGCAAAAACACAGTTTCAAAACTGCTCTATCAAAAGGAAGGCTTGTCTCTCCGAGTTGAATGCACACATCATAAAGAGGTTTCTGAGAATGCTTCTGCCTGGTTTATAAGTGAAGATATTTCCTTTTCCACCATAGGCCTCAAAGCGCTCCAAATGAACACTTGCAGATTCTACAAAAAGAGTGTTTCAAAACTACTCTTTCAAAAGAAGTGTTCAACTCTGTGAGTTTGATTCATACTTCACAAAGCAGTTTCACAGAACGCTTCTGTTTAGTTTTTATGGGAAGGTATTCCCGTTTCCAACGAAGGACTGAAAGGGCTCCAAATATCCACTTGCAGATTCTGCCAAAACAGAGTTTCAAAACTGCTCTATCAAAAGAAAGGCTTATCTCTCCGAGTTGAATGCACACATCATAAAGAGGTTTCTGAGAATGCTTCTGCCTGGTTTATAAGTGAAGATATTCCCTTTTCCCCTATAGGCCTCAAAGCGCTCCAAATGAACACTTGCAGATTCTACAAAAAGAGTCTTTCAAAACAGCTCTTTCAAAGGAAGTGTTCAACTCTGTGAGTTGGATACATACTACACAAAGCAGTTTCACAGAACGCTTCTGTTTAGTTTTTGTGGGAAGGCATTCCCGTTTCCAACGAAGGCCTGAAAGGGCTCCAAATATCCACTTGCAAATTCTGCAAAAATAGAGTTTCAAAACTGCTCTGTCAAAAGGAAGGCTTATCTCTCTGAGTTGAATGCAGACATCATAAAGAGGTTTCTGAGAATGCTTCTGCCTGGTTTATATGTGAAGATATTTCCTTTTCCACCATAGGCCTCAAAGCGCTCCAAATGAACACTTGCAGATTCTACAAAAAGAGTGTTTCATAACTGCTCTAGCAAAGGAAAGGTTCTACTCTGTGAGTTGAACACACACATCACAAAGCTGTTTGTGAGAATGCTTCTGTCCAGTTTTTATTGGAAGATATTCCCGCTTCTAACAAAGGCCTGAAAGCTCCAAATATCCATTTGCAGATGCTGCAAAAAGACTCTTTCCAAACTGCTCCATGAAAAGGAAGGTTCAACTCTGTGAGTTGAATGCACACATCATAAAGAAGTTTCAAAAAATGCTTCTGTCTAGGTTTTATGTGAAGATATTTCCTTTTCCACCATAGGCCTCAAAGCACTCCAAATGAACACTTGCAGATTCTACGAAAAGAGTGTTTCAAAACTGCTCTTTCAAAAGAAGTGTTCAACTCTGTGAGTTAGATTCATACTTCACAAAGCAGTTTCACAGAACGCTTCTGTTTAGTTTTTATGGGAAGATATTCCCGTTTCCAACGGAGGCCTGAAATGGCTCCAAATAACCACTTGCAGATTCTGCAGAAACACAGTTTCAAAACTGCTCTATCAAAAGGAAGGCTTATCTCTCCGAGCTGAATGCACACATCATAAAGAGGTTTCTGAGAATGCTTCTCCTTGGTTTATAAGTGAAGATATTTCCTTTTCCACTATAGGCCTCAAAGCGCTCCAAATGAACACTTGCAGATTCCACAAAAAGAGTGTTTCAAAACAGCTCTTTCAAAGGAAGTGTTCAACTCTGTGAGTTGGATTCATACTACACAAAGCAGTTTCACAGAACGCCTCTCTTTAGTTTTTATGGGAAGATATTCCCGTTTCCAACGAAGGCCTGAAAGGGCTCCAAATCTCCACTTGCAGATTCTGCAAAAATAGAGTTTCAAAACTGCTCTGTTAAAAGGAAGGCTTATCTCTCTGAGTTGAATGCAGACATCATAAAGCGGTTTCTGAGAATGCTTCTGCCTGGTTTATATGTGAAGATATTTCCTTTTCCACCATAGGCCCCAAAGAGCTCCAAATGAACACTTGCAGATTCTACAAAAGGAGTGTTTCATAACTGCTCTAGCAAAGGAAAGGTTCAACTCTGTGAGTTGAACACACACATCACAAAGCAGTTTGTGAGAATGCTTCTGTCCAGTTTTTAAGAGAAGATATTCCCGCTTCTAACAACGGCCTGAAGGAGCTCCAAATATCCACTTGCAGATGCTGCAAAAAGACTCTTTCCAAACTGCTCCATGAAAAGGAAGGTTCAACTCTGTGAGTTGAATGCACACATCATAAAGAAGTTTCAAAGAATGCTTCTGTCTAGGTTTTATGTGAAGATATTTCCTTTTCCACCATAGGCCTCAAAGCGCTCCAAATGAACACTTGCAGATTCTACAAAAAGAGTGTTTCAAAACTGCTCTTTCAAAAGAAGTGTTCAACTCTGTGGGTTGGATTCATACTTCACAAAGCAGTTTCACAGAACGCTTCTGTTTAGTTTTTATGGGAAGATATTCCCGTTTCCAACGAAGGCCTGAAATGGCTCCAAATAACCACTTGCAGATTCTGCAAAAACACAGTTTCAAAACTGCTCTATCAAAAGGAAGGCTTATCTCTCCGAGCTGAATGCACACATCATAAAGAGGTTTCTGAGAATGCTTCTGCCTGGTTTATAAGTGAAGATATTTCCTTTTCCACCATAGGCCTCAAAGCGCTCCAAATGAACACTTGCAGATTCTACAAAAAGAGTGTTTCAAAACAGCTCTTTCAAAGGAAGTGTTCAACTCTGTGAGTTGGATTCATACTACACAAAGCAGTTTCACAGAACGCTTCTCTTTAGTTTTTATGGGAAGATATTCCCGTTTCCAACGAAGGCCTGAAAGGACTCCAAATATCCACTTGCAGATTCTCCAAAAACACAGTTTCAAAACTGCTCTATCAAAAGGAAGGCTTATCTCTCCGAGTTGAATGCACACATCATAAAGAGGTTTCTGAGAATGCTTCTGCCTGGTTTATAAGTGAAGATATTTCCTTTTCCACCATAGGCCTCAAAGCGCTCCAAATGAACACTTGCAGTTTCTACAAAAAGAGTGTTTCAAAACTGCTCTTTCAAAAGCAGTGTTCAACTCTGTGAGTTGGATTCATACTACACAAAGCAGTTTCACAGAACGCTTCTCTTTAGTTTTTATGGGAAGATATTCCCGTTTCCAACGAAGGCCTGAAAGGGCTCCAAATATCCACTTGCAGATTCTGCAAAAATAGAGTTTCAAAACTGCTCTGTTAAAAGGAAGGCTTATCTCTCTGAGTTGAATGCAGACATCATAAAGTGGTTTCTGAGAATTCTTCTGCCTGGTTTATATGTGAAGATATTTCCTTTTCCACCATAGGCCTCAAAGCGTTCCAAATGAACACTTGCAGATCCTACAAAAGGAGTGTTTCATAACTGCTCTAGCAAAGGAAAGGTTCAACTCTGTGAGTTGAACACACACATCACAAAGCAGTTTGTGAGAATGCTTCTGTCCAGTTTTTAAGAGAAGATATTCCCGCTTCTAACAAAGGCCTGAAAGAGCTCCAAATATCCACTTGCAGATGCTGCAAAAAGACTCTTTCCAAACTGCTCCATGAAAAGGAAGGTTCAATTCTGTGAGTTGAATGCACACATCATAAAGAAGTTTCAAGGAATGCTTCTGTCTAGGTTTTATGTGAAGATATTTCCTTTTCCACCATAGGCCTCAAAGCGCTCCAAATGAACACTTGCAGATTCTACAAAAAGAGTGTTTCAAAACTGCCCTTTCAAAAGGAGTGTTCAAATCTGTGAGTTGGATTCATACTTCACAAAGCAGTTACACAGAACGCTTCTGTTTAGTATTTATGGGAAGATATTCCCGTTTCCAACGAAGGCCTGAAAGGACTCCAAATATGCACTTGCAGATTCTGCAAAAACACAGTTTCAAAACTGCTCTATCAAAAGGAAGGCTTGTCTCTCCGAGTTGAATGCACACATCATAAAGAGGTTTCTGAGAATGCTTCTGCCTGGTTTATAAGTGAAGATATTTCCTTTTCCACCATAGGCCTCAAAGCGCTCCAAATGAACACTTGCAGATTCTACAAAAAGAGTGTTTCAAAACTACTCTTTCAAAAGAAGTGTTCAACTCTGTGAGTTTGATTCATACTTCACAAAGCAGTTTCACAGAACGCTTCTGTTTAGTTTTTATGGGAAGGTATTCCCGTTTCCAACGAAGGACTGAAAGGGCTCCAAATATCCACTTGCAGATTCTGCCAAAACAGAGTTTCAAAACTGCTCTATCAAAAGAAAGGCTTATCTCTCCGAGTTGAATGCACACATCATAAAGAGGTTTCTGAGAATGCTTCTGCCTGGTTTATAAGTGAAGATATTTCCTTTTCCCCTATAGGCCTCAAAGCGCTCCAAATGAACACTTGCAGATTCTACAAAAAGAGTGTTTCAAAACAGCTCTTTCAAAGGAAGTGTTCAACTCTGTGAGTTGGATACATACTACACAAAGCAGTTTCACAGAACGCTTCTGTTTAGTTTTTGTGGGAAGGCATTCCCGTTTCCAACGAAGGCCTGAAAGGGCTCCAAATATCCACTTGCAAATTCTGCAAAAATAGAGTTTCAAAACTGCTCTGTCAAAAGGAAGGCTTATCTCTCTGAGTTGAATGCAGACATCATAAAGAGGTTTCTGAGAATGCTTCTGCCTGGTTTATATGTGAAGATATTTCCTTTTCCACCATAGGCCTCAAAGCGCTCCAAATGAACACTTGCAGATTCTACAAAAAGAGTGTTTCATAACTGCTCTAGCAAAGGAAAGGTTCTACTCTGTGAGTTGAACACACACATCACAAAGCTGTTTGTGAGAATGCTTCTGTCCAGTTTTTATTGGAAGATATTCCCGCTTCTAACAAAGGCCTGAAAACTCCAAATATCCACTTGCAGATGCTGCAAAAAGACTCTTTCCAAACTGCTCCATGAAAAGGAAGGTTCAACTCTGTGAGTTGAATGCACACATCATAAAGAAGTTTCAAAAAATGCTTCTGTCTAGGTTTTATGTGAAGATATTTCCTTTTCCACCATAGGCCTCAAAGCACTCCAAATGAACACTTGCAGATTCTACGAAAAGAGTGTTTCAAAACTGCTCTTTCAAAAGAAGTGTTCAACTCTGTGAGTTAGATTCATACTTCACAAAGCAGTTTCACAGAACGCTTCTGTTTAGTTTTTATGGGAAGATATTCCCGTTTCCAACGGAGGCCTGAAATGGCTCCAAATAACCACTTGCAGATTCTGCAGAAACACAGTTTCAAAACTGCTCTATCAAAAGGAAGGCTTATCTCTCCGAGCTGAATGCACACATCATAAAGAGGTTTCTGAGAATGCTTCTCCTTGGTTTATAAGTGAAGATATTTCCTTTTCCACTATAGGCCTCAAAGCGCTCCAAATGAACACTTGCAGATTCCACAAAAAGAGTGTTTCAAAACAGCTCTTTCAAAGGAAGTGTTCAACTCTGTGAGTTGGATTCATACTACACAAAGCAGTTTCACAGAACGCCTCTCTTTAGTTTTTATGGGAAGATATTCCCGTTTCCAACGAAGGCCTGAAAGGGCTCCAAATCTCCACTTGCAGATTCTGCAAAAATAGAGTTTCAAAACTGCTCTGTTAAAAGGAAGGCTTATCTCTCTGAGTTGAATGCAGACATCATAAAGCGGTTTCTGAGAATGCTTCTGCCTGGTTTATATGTGAAGATATTTCCTTTTCCACCATAGGCCCCAAAGAGCTCCAAATGAACACTTGCAGATTCTACAAAAGGAGTGTTTCATAACTGCTCTAGCAAAGGAAAGGTTCAACTCTGTGAGTTGAACACACACATCACAAAGCAGTTTGTGAGAATGCTTCTGTCCAGTTTTTAAGAGAAGATATTCCCGCTTCTAACAACGGCCTGAAGGAGCTCCAAATATCCACTTGCAGATGCTGCAAAAAGACTCTTTCCAAACTGCTCCATGAAAAGGAAGGTTCAACTCTGTGAGTTGAATGCACACATCATAAAGAAGTTTCAAAGAATGCTTCTGTCTAGGTTTTATGTGAAGATATTTCCTTTTCCACCATAGGCCTCAAAGCGCTCCAAATGAACACTTGCAGATTCTACAAAAAGAGTGTTTCAAAACTGCTCTTTCAAAAGAAGTGTTCAACTCTGTGGGTTGGATTCATACTTCACAAAGCAGTTTCACAGAACGCTTCTGTTTAGTTTTTATGGGAAGATATTCCCGTTTCCAACGAAGGCCTGAAAGGGCTCCAAATAACCACTTGCAGATTCTGCAAAAACACAGTTTCAAAACTGCTCTATCAAAAGGAAGGCTTATCTCTCCGAGCTGAATGCACACATCATAAAGAGGTTTCTGAGAATGCTTCTGCCTGGTTTATAAGTGAAGATATTTCCTTTTCCACCATAGGCCTCAAAGCGCTCCAAATGAACACTTGCAGATTCTACAAAAAGAGTGTTTCAAAACAGCTCTTTCAAAGGAAGTGTTCAACTCTGTGAGTTGGATTCATACTACACAAAGCAGTTTCACAGAACGCTTCTCTTTAGTTTTTATGGGAAGATATTCCCGTTTCCAACGAAGGCCTGAAAGGACTCCAAATATCCACTTGCAGATTCTCCAAAAACACAGTTTCAAAACTGCTCTATCAAAAGGAAGGCTTATCTCTCTGAGTTGAATGCACACATCATAAAGAGGTTTCTGAGAATGCTTCTGCCTGGTTTATAAGTGAAGATATTTCCTTTTCCACCATAGGCCTCAAAGCGCTCCAAATGAACACTTGCAGTTTCTACAAAAAGAGTGTTTCAAAACTGCTCTTTCAAAAGCAGTGTTCAACTCTGTGAGTTGGATTCATACTACACAAAGCAGTTTCACAGAACGCTTCTCTTTAGTTTTTATGGGAAGATATTCCCGTTTCCAACGAAGGCCTGAAAGGGCTCCAAATATCCACTTGCAGATTCTGCAAAAATAGAGTTTCAAAACTGCTCTGTTAAAAGGAAGGCTTATCTCTCTGAGTTGAATGCAGACATCATAAAGTGGTTTCTGAGAATTCTTCTGCCTGGTTTATATGTGAAGATATTTCCTTTTCCACCATAGGCCTCAAAGCGTTCCAAATGAACACTTGCAGATTCTACAAAAGGAGTGTTTCATAACTGCTCTAGCAAAGGAAAGGTTCAACTCTGTGAGTTGAACACACACATCACAAAGCAGTTTGTGAGAATGCTTCTGTCCAGTTTTTAAGAGAAGATATTCCCGCTTCTAACAAAGGCCTGAAAGAGCTCCAAATATCCACTTGCAGATGCTGCAAAAAGACTCTTTCCAAACTGCTCCATGAAAAGGAAGGTTCAACTCTGTGAGTTGAATGCACACACCGTAAAGAAGTTTCAAAGAATGCTTCTGTCTATGTTTTATGTGAAGGTATTTCCTTTTCCACCATAGGCCTCAAAGCGCTCCAAATGAACACTTGCAGATTCTACAAAAAGAGTGTTTCAAAACTGCTCTTTCAAAAGAAGTGTTCAACTCTGTGAGTTGGATTCATACTTCACAAAGCAGTTTCTCAGAACGCTTCTGTTTAGTTTTTATGGGAAGATATTCCCGTTTCCAACGAAGGCCTGAAAGGGCTCCAAATAACCACTTGCAGATTCTGCAGAAACACAGTTTCAAAACTGCTCTATCAAAAGGAAGGCTTATCGCTCCGAGTTGAATGCACACATCATAAAGAGGTTTCTGAGAATGCTTCTGCCTGGTTTATAAGTGAAGATATTTCCTTTTCCACCATAGGCCTCAAAGCGCTCCAAATGAACACTTGCAGATTCTACAAAAAGAGTGTTTGAAAACAGCTCTTTCAAAGGAAGTGTTCAACTCTGTGAGTTGGATTCATACTACACAAAGCAGTTTCACAGAACGCTTCTGTTTAGTTTTTATGGGAAGACATTCCCGTTTCCAACGAAGGCCTGAAAGGGCTACAAAGATCCACTTGCAGATTCTGCAAAAATAGAGTTTCAAAACTGCTCTGTCAAAAGGAAGGCTTATCTCTCTGAGTTGAATGCAGACATCATAAAGAGGTTTCTGAGAATGCTTCTGCCTGGTTTATATGTGAAGATATTTCCTTTTCCACCATAGGCCTCAAAGCGCTCCAAATGAACACTTGCAGATTCTACAAAAAGAGTGTTTCATAACTGCTCTAGCAAAGGAAAGGTTCAACTCTGTGAGTTGAACACACACATCACAAAGCAGTTTGTGAGAATGCTTCTGTCCAGTTTTTATGAGAAGATATTCCCGCTTCTAACAAAGGCCTGAAAGAGCTCCAAATATCCACTTGCAGATGCTGCAAAAAGACTCTTTCCAAACTGCTCCATGAAAAGGAAGGTTCAACTCTGTGAGTTGAATGCACACATCATAAAGAAGTTTCCAAGAATGCTTCTGTCTAGGTTTTATGTGAAGATATTTCCTTTTCCACCATAGGCCTCAAAGCGCTCCAAATGAACACTTGCAGATTCTACAAAAAGAGTGTTTCAAAACTGCCCTTTCAAAAGAAGTGTTCAAATCTGTGAGTTGGATTCATACTTCACAAAGCAGTTACACAGAACGCTTCTGTTTAGTATTTATGGGAAGATATTCCCGTTTCCAACGAAGGCCTGAAAGGACTCCAAATATGCACTTGCAGATTCTGCAAAAACACAGTTTCAAAACTGCTCTATCAAAAGGAAGGCTTGTCTCTCCGAGTTGAATGCACACATCATAAAGAGGTTTCTGAGAATGCTTCTGCCTGGTTTATAAGTGAAGATATTTCCTTTTCCACCATAGGCCTCAAAGCGCTCCAAATGAACACTTGCAGATTCTACAAAAAGAGTGTTTCAAAACTACTCTTTCAAAAGAAGTGTTCAACTCTGTGAGTTTGATTCATACTTCACAAAGCAGTTTCACAGAACGCTTCTGTTTAGTTTTTATGGGAAGGTATTCCCGTTTCCAACGAAGGACTGAAAGGGCTCCAAATATCCACTTGCAGATTCTGCCAAAACAGAGTTTCAAAACTGCTCTATCAAAAGAAAGGCTTATCTCTCCGAGTTGAATGCACACATCATAAAGAGGTTTCTGAGAATGCTTCTGCCTGGTTTATAAGTGAAGATATTTCCTTTTCCCCTATAGGCCTCAAAGCGCTCCAAATGAACACTTGCAGATTCTACAAAAAGAGTGTTTCAAAACAGCTCTTTCAAAGGAAGTGTTCAACTCTGTGAGTTGGATACATACTACACAAAGCAGTTTCACAGAACGCTTCTGTTTAGTTTTTATGGGAAGGCATTCCCGTTTCCAACGAAGGCCTGAAAGGGCTCCAAATATCCACTTGCAAATTCTGCAAAAATAGAGTTTCAAAACTGCTCTGTCAAAAGGAAGGCTTATCTCTCTGAGTTGAATGCAGACATCATAAAGAGGTTTCTGAGAATGCTTCTGCCTGGTTTATATGTGAAGATATTTCCTTTTCCACCATAGGCCTCAAAGCGCTCCAAATGAACACTTGCAGATTCTACAAAAAGAGTGTTTCATAACTGCTCTAGCAAAGGAAAGGTTCTACTCTGTGAGTTGAACACACACATCACAAAGCTGTTTGTGAGAATGCTTCTGTCCAGTTTTTATTGGAAGATATTCCCGCTTCTAACAAAGGCCTGAAAGCTCCAAATATCCACTTGCAGATGCTGCAAAAAGACTCTTTCCAAACTGCTCCATGAAAAGGAAGGTTCAACTCTGTGAGTTGAATGCACACATCATAAAGAAGTTTCAAAAAATGCTTCTGTCTAGGTTTTATGTGAAGATATTTCCTTTTCCACCATAGGCCTCAAAGCACTCCAAATGAACACTTGCAGATTCTACGAAAAGAGTGTTTCAAAACTGCTCTTTCAAAAGAAGTGTTCAACTCTGTGAGTTAGATTCATACTTCACAAAGCAGTTTCACAGAACGCTTCTGTTTAGTTTTTATGGGAAGATATTCCCGTTTCCAACGGAGGCCTGAAATGGCTCCAAATAACCACTTGCAGATTCTGCAGAAACACAGTTTCAAAACTGCTCTATCAAAAGGAAGGCTTATCGCTCCGAGTTGAATGCACACATCATAAAGAGGTTTCTGAGAATGATTCTGCCTGGTTTATAAGTGAAGATATTTCCTTTTCCACCATAGGCCTCAAAGCGCTCCAAATGAACACTTGCAGATTCTACAAAAAGAGTGTTTGAAAACAGCTCTTTCAAAGGAAGTGTTCAACTCTGTGAGTTGGATTCATACTACACAAAGCAGTTTCACAGAACGCTTCTGTTTAGTTTTTATGGGAAGACATTCCCGTTTCCAACGAAGGCCTGAAAGGGCTACAAAGATCCACTTGCAGATTCTGCAAAAATAGAGTTTCAAAACTGCTCTGTCAAAAGGAAGGCTTATCTCTCTGAGTTGAATGCAGACATCATAAAGAGGTTTCTGAGAATGCTTCTGCCTGGTTTATATGTGAAGATATTTCCTTTTCCACCGTAGGCCTCAAAGCGCTCCAAATGAACACTTGCAGATTCTACAAAAAGAGTGTTTCATAACGGCTCTAGCAAAGGAAAGGTTCAACTCTGTGAGTTGAACACACACATCACAAAGCAGTTTGTGAGAATGCTTCTGTCCAGTTTTTATGAGAAGATATTCCCGCTTCTAACAAAGGCCTGAAAGAGCTCCAAATATCCACTTGCAGATGCTGCAAAAAGACTCTTTCCAAACTGCTCCATGAAAAGGAAGGTTCAACTCTGTGAGTTGAATGCACACATCATAAAGAAGTTTCCAAGAATGCTTCTGTCTAGGTTTTATGTGAAGATATTTCCTTTTCCACCATAGGCCTCAAAGCGCTCCAAATGAACACTTGCAGATTCTACAAAAAGAGTGTTTCAAAACTGCCCTTTCAAAAGAAGTGTTCAAATCTGTGAGTTGGATTCATACTTCACAAAGCAGTTACACAGAACGCTTCTGTTTAGTATTTATGGGAAGATATTCCCGTTTCCAACGAAGGCCTGAAAGGACTCCAAATATGCACTTGCAGATTCTGCAAAAACACAGTTTCAAAACTGCTCTATCAAAAGGAAGGCTTGTCTCTCCGAGTTGAATGCACACATCATAAAGAGGTTTCTGAGAATGCTTCTGCCTGGTTTATAAGTGAAGATATTTCCTTTTCCACCATAGGCCTCAAAGCGCTCCAAATGAACACTTGCAGATTCTACAAAAAGAGTGTTTCAAAACTACTCTTTCAAAAGAAGTGTTCAACTCTGTGAGTTGGATTCATACTTCACAAAGCAGTTTCACAGAACGCTTCTGTTTAGTTTTTATGGGAAGGTATTCCCGTTTCCAACGAAGGACTGAAAGGGCTCCAAATATCCACTTGCAGATTCTGCCAAAACAGAGTTTCAAAACTGCTCTATCAAAAGAAAGGCTTATCTCTCCGAGTTGAATGCACACATCATAAAGAGGTTTCTGAGAATGCTTCTGCCTGGTTTATAAGTGAAGATATTTCCTTTTCCCCTATAGGCCTCAAAGCGCTCCAAATGAACACTTGCAGATTCTACAAAAAGAGTGTTTCAAAACAGCTCTTTCAAAGGAAGTGTTCAACTCTGTGAGTTGGATACATACTACACAAAGCAGTTTCACAGAACGCTTCTGTTTAGTTTTTATGGGAAGGCATTCCCGTTTCCAACGAAGGCCTGAAAGGGCTCCAAATATCCACTTGCAAATTCTGCAAAAATAGAGTTTCAAAACTGCTCTGTCAAAAGGAAGGCTTATCTCTCTGAGTTGAATGCAGACATCATAAAGAGGTTTCTGAGAATGCTTCTGCCTGGTTTATATGTGAAGATATTTCCTTTTCCACCATAGGCCTCAAAGCGCTCCAAATGAACACTTGCAGATTCTACAAAAAGAGTGTTTCATAACTGCTCTAGCAAAGGAAAGGTTCTACTCTGTGAGTTGAACACACACATCACAAAGCTGTTTGTGAGAATGCTTCTGTCCAGTTTTTATTGGAAGATATTCCCGCTTCTAACAAAGGCCTGAAAGCTCCAAATATCCACTTGCAGATGCTGCAAAAAGAGTCTTTCCAAACTGCTCCATGAAAAGGAAGGTTCAACTCTGTGAGTTGAATGCACACATCATAAAGAAGTTTCAAAGAATGCTTCTGTCTAGGTTTTATGTGAAGATATTTCCTTTTCCAGCATAGGCCTCAAAGCGCTCCAAATGAACACATGCAGATTCTTCAAAAAGAGTGTTTCAAAACTGCTCTTTCAAAAGAAGTGTTCAACTCTGTGAGTTGGATTCATACTTCACAAAGCAGTTTCACAGAACGCTTCTGTTTAGTATTTATGTGAAGATATTCCCGTTTCCAACGAAGGCCTGAAAGGACTCCAAATATCCACTTGCAGATTCTGCAAAAACACAGTTTCAAACCTGCTCTATCAAAAGGAAGGCTTATCTCTCCGAGCTGAATGCACACATCATAAAGAGGTTTCTGAGAATGCTTCTGCCTGGTTTATAAGTGAAGATATTTCCTTTTCCACCATAGGCCTCAAAGCGCTCCAAATGAACACTTGCAGATTCTACAAAAAGAGTGTTTCAAAACAGCTCTTTCAAAGGAAGTGTTCAACTCTGTGAGTTGGATTCATACTACACAAAGCAGTTTCACAGAACGCTTCTCTTTAGTTTTTATGGGAAGATATTCCCGTTTCCAACGAAGGCCTGAAAGGACTCCAAATATCCACTTGCAGATTCTCCAAAAACACAGTTTCAAAACTGCTCTATCAAAAGGAAGGCTTATCTCTCCGAGTTGAATGCACACATCATAAAGAGGTTTCTGAGAATGCTTCTGCCTGGTTTATAAGTGAAGATATTTCCTTTTCCACCATAGGCCTCAAAGCGCTCCAAATGAACACTTGCAGTTTCTACAAAAAGAGTGTTTCAAAACTGCTCTTTCAAAAGCAGTGTTCAACTCTGTGAGTTGGATTCATACTACACAAAGCAGTTTCACAGAACGCTTCTCTTTAGTTTTTATGGGAAGATATTCCCGTTTCCAACGAAGGCCTGAAAGGGCTCCAAATATCCACTTGCAGATTCTGCAAAAATAGAGTTTCAAAACTGCTCTGTTAAAAGGAAGGCTTATCTCTCTGAGTTGAATGCAGACATCATAAAGTGGTTTCTGAGAATTCTTCTGCCTGGTTTATATGTGAAGATATTTCCTTTTCCACCATAGGCCTCAAAGCGTTCCAAATGAACACTTGCAGATTCTACAAAAGGAGTGTTTCATAACTGCTCTAGCAAAGGAAAGGTTCAACTCTGTGAGTTGAACACACACATCACAAAGCAGTTTGTGAGAATGCTTCTGTCCAGTTTTTAAGAGAAGATATTCCCGCTTCTAACAAAGGCCTGAAAGAGCTCCAAATATCCACTTGCAGATGCTGCAAAAAGACTCTTTCCAAACTGCTCCATGAAAAGGAAGGTTCAATTCTGTGAGTTGAATGCACACATCATAAAGAAGTTTCAAGGAATGCTTCTGTCTAGGTTTTATGTGAAGATATTTCCTTTTCCACC
This sequence comes from Pongo pygmaeus, assembly GCF_028885625.2. Taxonomy (NCBI): domain Eukaryota; kingdom Metazoa; phylum Chordata; class Mammalia; order Primates; family Hominidae; genus Pongo; species Pongo pygmaeus. The sequence continues at coordinate 27,719,187 of NC_085930.1, forward strand.
GTAGGCCTCAAAGCGCTCCTAATGAACACATGCAGATTCTTCAAAAAGAGTGTTTCAAAACTGCTCTTTCAAAAGAAGTGTTCAACTCTGTGAGATGGATTCATACTTCACAAAGCAGTTTCACAGAACGCTTCTGTTTAGTATTTATGGGAAGATATTCCCGTTTCCAACGAAGGCCTGAAAGGACCCCAAATATCCACTTGCAGATTCTCCAAAAACACAGTTTCAAAACTGCTCTATCAAAAGGAAGGCTTATCTCTCCGAGTTGAATGCACACATCATAAAGAGGTTTCTGAGAATGCTTCTGCCTGGTTTATAAGTGAAGATATTTCCTTTTCCACCATAGGCCTCAAAGCGCTCCAAATGAACACTTGCAGTTTCTACAAAAAGAGTGTTTCAAAACTGCTCTTTCAAAAGCAGTGTTCAACTCTGTGAGTTGGATTCATACTTCACAAAGCAGTTTCACAGAACGCTTCTGTTTAGTATTTATGGGAAGATATTCCCGTTTCCAACGAAGGCCTGAAAGGACTCCAAGTATCCACTTGCAGATTCTGCAAAAACACAGTATCAAAACTGCTCTATCAAAAGGAAGGCTTATCTCTCCGAGTTGAATGCACACATCATAAAGAGGTTTCTGAGAATGCTTCTGCCTGGTTTATATGTGAAGATATTTCCTTTTCCACCATACGCCTCAATGCGCTCCAAATGAACACTTGCAGATTCTACAAAAGGAGTGTTTCATAACTGCTCTAGCAAAGGAAAGGTTCAACTCTGTGAGTTGAACACACACATCACAAAGCAGTTTGTGAGAATGCTTCTGTCCAGTTTTTAAGAGAAGATATTCCGGCTTCTAACAAAGGCCTGAAAGAGCTCCAAATATCCACTTGCAGATGCTGCAAAAAGACTCTTTCCAAACTGCTCCATGAAAAGGAAGGTTCAACTCTGTGAGTTGAATGCACACACCGTAAAGAAGTTTCAAAGAATGCTTCTGTCTATGTTTTATGTGAAGGTATTTCCTTTTCCACCATAGGCCTCAAAGCGCTCCAAATGAACACTTGCAGATTCTACAAAAAGAGTGTTTTAAAACTGCTCTTTCAAAAGAAGTGTTCAACTCTGTGAGTTGGATTCATACTTCACAAAGCAGTTTCTCAGAACGCTTCTGTTTAGTTTTTATGGGAAGATATTCCCGTTTCCAACGAAGGCCTGAAAGGGCTCCAAATAACCACTTGCAGATTCTGCAGAAACACAGTTTCAAAACTGCTCTATCAAAAGGAAGGCTTATCGCTCCGAGTTGAATGCACACATCATAAAGAGGTTTCTGAGAATGCTTCTGCCTGGTTTATAAGTGAAGATATTTCCTTTTCCACCATAGGCCTCAAAGCGCTCCAAATGAACACTTGCAGATTCTACAAAAAGAGTGTTTGAAAACAGCTCTTTCAAAGGAAGTGTTCAACTCTGTGAGTTGGATTCATACTACACAAAGCAGTTTCACAGAACGCTTCTGTTTAGTTTTTATGGGAAGACATTCCCGTTTCCAACGAAGGCCTGAAAGGGCTACAAATATCCACTTGCAGATTCTGCAAAAATAGAGTTTCAAAACTGCTCTGTCAAAAGGAAGGCTTATCTCTCTGAGTTGAATGCAGACATCATAAAGAGGTTTCTGAGAATGCTTCTGCCTGGTTTATATGTGAAGATATTTCCTTTTCCACCATAGGCCTCAAAGCGCTCCAAATGAACACTTGCAGATTCTACAAAAAGAGTGTTTCATAACTGCTCTAGCAAAGGAAAGGTTCAACTCTGTGAGTTGAACACACACATCACAAAGCAGTTTGTGAGAATGCTTCTGTCCAGTTTTTATGAGAAGATATTCCCGCTTCTAACAAAGGCCTGATAGAGCTCCAAATATCCACTTGCAGATGCTGCAAAAAGACTCTTTCCAAACTGCTCCATGAAAAGGAAGGTTCAACTCTGTGAGTTGAATGCACACATCATAAAGAAGTTTCCAAGAATGCTTCTGTCTAGGTTTTATGTGAAGATATTTCCTTTTCCACCATAGGCCTCAAAGCGCTCCAAATGAACACTTGCAGATTCTACAAAAAGAGTGTTTCAAAACTGCCCTTTCAAAAGAAGTGTTCAAATCTGTGAGTTGGATTCATACTTCACAAAGCAGTTACACAGAACGCTTCTGTTTAGTATTTATGGGAAGATATTCCCGTTTCCAACGAAGGCCTGAAAGGACTCCAAATATGCACTTGCAGATTCTGCAAAAACACAGTTTCAAAACTGCTCTATCAAAAGGAAGGCTTGTCTCTCCGAGTTGAATGCACACATCATAAAGAGGTTTCTGAGAATGCTTCTGCCTGGTTTATAAGTGAAGATATTTCCTTTTCCACCATAGGCCTCAAAGCGCTCCAAATGAACCCTTGCAGATTGTACAAAAAGAGTGTTTCAAAACTACTCTTTCAAAAGAAGTGTTCAACTCTGTGAGTTTGATTCATACTTCACAAAGCAGTTTCACAGAACGCTTCTGTTTAGTTTTTATGGGAAGGTATTCCCGTTTCCAACGAAGGACTGAAAGGGCTCCAAATATCCACTTGCAGATTCTGCCAAAACAGAGTTTCAAAACTGCTCTATCAAAAGAAAGGCTTATCTCTCCGAGTTGAATGCACACATCATAAAGAGGTTTCTGAGAATGCTTCTGCCTGGTTTATAAGTGAAGATATTTCCTTTTCCCCTATAGGCCTCAAAGCGCTCCAAATGAACACTTGCAGATTCTACAAAAAGAGTGTTTCAAAACAGCTCTTTCAAAGGAAGTGTTCAACTCTGTGAGTTGGATACATACTACACAAAGCAGTTTCACAGAACGCTTCTGTTTAGTTTTTATGGGAAGGCATTCCCGTTTCCAACGAAGGCCTGAAAGGGCTCCAAATATCCACTTGCAAATTCTGCAAAAATAGAGTTTCAAAACTGCTCTGTCAAAAGTAAGGCTTATCTCTCTGAGTTGAATGCAGACATCATAAAGAGGTTTCTGAGAATGCTTCTGCCTGGTTTATATGTGAAGATATTTCCTTTTCCACCATAGGCCTCAAAGCGCTCCAAATGAACACTTGCAGATTCTACAAAAAGAGTGTTTCATAACTGCTCTAGCAAAGGAAAGGTTCTACTCTGTGAGTTGAACACACACATCACAAAGCTGTTTGTGAGAATGCTTCTGTCCAGTTTTTATTGGAAGATATTCCCGCTTCTAACAAAGGCCTGAAAGCTCCAAATATCCACTTGCAGATGCTGCAAAAAGACTCTTTCCAAACTGCTCCATGAAAAGGAAGGTTCAACTCTGTGAGTTGAATGCACACATCATAAAGAAGTTTCAAAAAATGCTTCTGTCTAGGTTTTATGTGAAGATATTTCCTTTTCCACCATAGGCCTCAAAGCACTCCAAATGAACACTTGCAGATTCTACGAAAAGAGTGTTTCAAAACTGCTCTTTCAAAAGAAGTGTTCAACTCTGTGAGTTAGATTCATACTTCACAAAGCAGTTTCACAGAACGCTTCTGTTTAGTTTTTATGGGAAGATATTCCCGTTTCCAACGGAGGCCTGAAATGGCTCCAAATAACCACTTGCAGATTCTGCAGAAACACAGTTTCAAAACTGCTCTATCAAAAGGAAGGCTTATCGCTCCGAGTTGAATGCACACATCATAAAGAGGTTTCTGAGAATGATTCTGCCTGGTTTATAAGTGAAGATATTTCCTTTTCCACCATAGGCCTCAAAGCGCTCCAAATGAACACTTGCAGATTCTACAAAAAGAGTGTTTGAAAACAGCTCTTTCAAAGGAAGTGTTCAACTCTGTGAGTTGGATTCATACTACACAAAGCAGTTTCACAGAACGCTTCTGTTTAGTTTTTATGGGAAGACATTCCCGTTTCCAACGAAGGCCTGAAAGGGCTACAAAGATCCACTTGCAGATTCTGCAAAAATAGAGTTTCAAAACTGCTCTGTCAAAAGGAAGGCTTATCTCTCTGAGTTGAATGCAGACATCATAAAGAGGTTTCTGATAATGCTTCTGCCTGGTTTATATGTGAAGATATTTCCTTTTCCACCGTAGGCCTGAAAGCGCTCCAAATGAACACTTGCAGATTCTACAAAAAGAGTGTTTCATAACGGCTCTAGCAAAGGAAAGGTTCAACTCTGTGAGTTGAACACACACATCACAAAGCAGTTTGTGAGAATGCTTCTGTCCAGTTTTTATGAGAAGATATTCCCGCTTCTAACAAAGGCCTGAAAGAGCTCCAAATATCCACTTGCAGATGCTGCAAAAAGACTCTTTCCAAACTGCTCCATGAAAAGGAAGGTTCAACTCTGTGAGTTGAATGCACACATCATAAAGAAGTTTCCAAGAATGCTTCTGTCTAGGTTTTATGTGAAGATATTTCCTTTTCCACCATAGGCCTCAAAGCGCTCCAAATGAACACTTGCAGATTCTACAAAAAGAGTGTTTCAAAACTGCCCTTTCAAAAGAAGTGTTCAAATCTGTGAGTTGGATTCATACTTCACAAAGCAGTTACACAGAACGCTTCTGTTTAGTATTTATGGGAAGATATTCCCGTTTCCAACGAAGGCCTGAAAGGACTCCAAATATGCACTTGCAGATTCTGCAAAAACACAGATTCAAAACTGCTCTATCAAAAGGAAGGCTTGTCTCTCCGAGTTGAATGCACACATCATAAAGAGGTTTCTGAGAATGCTTCTGCCTGGTTTATAAGTGAAGATATTTCCTTTTCCACCATAGGCCTCAAAGCGCTCCAAATGAACACTTGCAGATTCTACAAAAAGAGTGTTTCAAAACTACTCTTTCAAAAGAAGTGTTCAACTCTGTGAGTTTGATTCATACTTCACAAAGCAGTTTCACAGAACGCTTCTGTTTAGTTTTTATGGGAAGGTATTCCCGTTTCCAACGAAGGACTGAAAGGGCTCCAAATATCCACTTGCAGATTCTGCCAAAAGAGAGTTTCAAAACTGCTCTATCAAAAGAAAGGCTTATCTCTCCGAGTTGAATGCACACATCATAAAGAGGTTTCTGAGAATGCTTCTGCCTGGTTTATAAGTGAAGATATTTCCTTTTCCCCTATAGGCCTCAAAGCGCTCCAAATGAACACTTGCAGATTCTACAAAAAGAGTGTTTCAAAACAGCTCTTTCAAAGGAAGTGTTCAACTCTGTGAGTTGGATACATACTACACAAAGCAGTTTCACAGAACGCTTCTGTTTAGTTTTTATGGGAAGGCATTCCCGTTTCCAACGAAGGCCTGAAAGGGCTCCAAATATCCACTTGCAAATTCTGCAAAAATAGAGTTTCAAAACTGCTCTGTCAAAAGGAAGGCTTATCTCTCTGAGTTGAATGCAGACATCATAAAGAGGTTTCTGAGAATGCTTCTGCCTGGTTTATATGTGAAGATATTTCCTTTTCCACCATAGGCCTCAAAGCGCTCCAAATGAACACTTGCAGATTCTACAAAAAGAGTGTTTCATAACTGCTCTAGCAAAGGAAAGGTTCTACTCTGTGAGTTGAACACACACATCACAAAGCTGTTTGTGAGAATGCTTCTGTCCAGTTTTTATTGGAAGATATTCCCGCTTCTAACAAAGGCCTGAAAGCTCCAAATATCCACTTGCAGATGCTGCAAAAAGAGTCTTTCCAAACTGCTCCATGAAAAGGAAGGTTCAACTCTGTGAGTTGAATGCACACATCATAAAGAAGTTTCAAAGAATGCTTCTGTCTAGGTTTTATGTGAAGATATTTCCTTTTCCACCATAGGCCTCAAAGCGCTCCAAATGAACACATGCAGATTCTTCAAAAAGAGTGTTTCAAAACTGCTCTTTCAAAAGAAGTGTTCAACTCTGTGAGTTGGATTCATACTTCACAAAGCAGTTTCACAGAACGCTTCTGTTTAGTATTTATGTGAAGATATTCCCGTTTCCAACGAAGGCCTGAAAGGACTCCAAATATCCACTTGCAGATTCTGCAAAAACACAGTTTCAAACCTGCTCTATCAAAAGGAAGGCTTATCTCTCCGAGTTGAATGCACACATCATAAAGAGGTTTCTGAGAATGCTTCTGCCTGGTTTATAAGTGAAGATATTACCTTTTCCACCATAGGCCTCAAAGCGCTCCAAATGAACACTTGCAGATTCTACAAAAAGAGTGTTTCAAAACTGCTCTTTCAAAAGAAGTGTTCAACTCTGTGATTTGGATTCATACTTCACAAAGCAGTTTCACAGAACGCTTCTGTTTAGTATTTATGGGAAGATATTCCCGTTTCCAACGAAGGCCTGAAAGGACTCCAAATATCCACTTGCAGATTCTGCAAAAATAGAGTTTCAAAACTGCTCTGTTAAAAGGAAGGCTTATCTCTCTGAGTTGAATGCAGACATCATAAAGGGGTTTCTGAGAATGCTTCTGCCTGGTTTATATGTGAAGATATTTCCATTTCCACCATAGGCCTCAAAGCTTTCCAAATGAACACTTGCAGATTCTACAAAAGGAGTGTTTCATAACTGCTCTAGCAAAGGAAAGGTTCAACTCTGTGAGTTGAACACACACTTCACAAAGCTGTTTGTGAGAATGCTTCTGTCCTGTTTTTACGAGAAGATATTCCCGCTTCTAACAAAGGCCTGAAAGAGCTCCAAATATCCACTTGCAGATGCTGCAAAAAGACTCTTTCCAAACTGCTCCATGAAAAGGAAGGTTCAACTCTGTGAGTTGAATGCACACATCATAAAGAAGTTTCCAAGAATGCTTCTGTCTAGGTTTTATGTGAAGATATTTCCTTTTCCACCATAGGCCTCAAAGCGCTCCAAATGAACACTTGCAGATTCTACAAAAAGAGTGTTTCAAAACTGCCCTTTCAAAAGAAGTGTTCAAATCTGTGAGTTGGATTCATACTTCACAAAGCAGTTTCACAGAACGCTTCTGTTTAGTATTTATGGGAAGATATTCCCGTTTCCAACGAAGGCCTGAAAGGGCTCCAAATATCCACTTGCAGATTCTGCAAAAATAGAGTTTCAAAACTGCTCTGTTAAAAGGAAGGTTTATCTCTCTGAGTTGAATGCAGACATCATAAAGAGGTTTCTTAGAATGCTTCTGCCTGGTTTATATGTGAAGATATTTCCTTTTCCACCATAGGCCTCAAAGCGCTCAAAATGAACACTTGCAGATTCTACAAAAGGAGTGTTTCATAACTGCTCTAGCAAAGGAAAAGTTCAACTCTGTGAGTTGAACACACACATCACAAAGCAGTTTGTGAGAATGCTTCTGTCCAGTTTTTAAGAGAAGATATTCCCGCTTCTAACAAAGGCCTGAAAGAGCTCCAAATATCCACTTGCAGATGCTGCAAAAAGACTCTTTCCAAACTGCTCCATGAAAAGGAAGGTTCAACTCTGTGAGTTGAATGCACACATCATAAGGAAGTTTCAAAGAATGCTTCTGTCTAGGTTTTATGTGAAGATATTTCCTTTTCCACCATAGGCCTCAAAGCGCTCCAAATGAACACTTGCAGATTCTACAAAAAGAGTGTTTCAAAACTGCTCTTACAAAAGAAGTGTTCAACTCTGTGAGTTGGATTCATACTTCACAAAGCAGTTTCACAGAACGCTTCTGTTTAGTATTTATGGGAAGATATTCCCGTTTCCAACGAAGGCCTGAAATGGCTCCAAATAACCACTTGCAGATTCTGCAGAAACACAGTTTCCAATCTGCTCTATCAAAAGGAAGGCTTATCTCTCTGAGCTGAATGCACACATCATAAAGTGTTTTCTGAGAATGCTTCTCCTTGGTTTATAAGTGAAGATATTTCCTTTTCCACTATAGGCCTCAAAGCGCTCCAAATGAACACTTGCAGATTCTACAAAAAGAGTGTTTCAAAACAGCTCTTTCAAAGGAAGTGTTCAACTCTGTGAGTTGGATTCATACTACACAAAGCAGTTTCACAGAACGCCTCTCTTTAGTTTTTATGGGAAGATATTCCCGTTTCCAACGAAGGCCTGAAAGGGCTCCAAATATGCACTTGCAGATTCTGCAAAAATAGAGTTTCAAAACTGCTCTGTTAAAAGGAAGGCTTATCTCTCTGAGTTGAATGCAGACATCATAAAGAGGTTTCTGAGAATGCTTCTGCCTGGTTTATATGTGAAGATATTTCCTTTTCCACCATAGGCCCCAAAGAGCTCCAAATGAACACTTGCAGATTCTTCAAAAGCAGTGTTTCATAACTGCTCTAGCAAAGGAAAGGTTCAACTCTGTGAGTTGAACACACACATCACAAAGCAGTTTGTGAGAATGCTTCTGTCCAGTTTTTAAGAGAAGATATTCCCGCTTCTAACAAAGGCCTGAAGGAGCTCCAAATATCCACTTGCAGATGCTGCAAAAAGACTCTTTCCAAACTGCTCCATGAAAAGGAAGGTTCAACTCTGTGAGTTGAATGCACACATCATAAAGAAGTTTCAAAGAATGCTTCTGTCTAGGTTTTGTGTGAAGATATTTCCTTTTCCACCATAGGCCTCAAAGCGCTCCAAATGAACACTTGCAGATTCTACAAAAAGAGTGTTTCAAAACTGCTCTTTCAAAAGAAGTGTTCAACTCTGTGGGTTGGATTCATACTTCACAAAGCAGTTTCACAGAACGCTTCTGTTTAGTTTTTATGGGAAGATATTCCCGTTTCCAACGAAGGCCTGAAAGGGCTCCAAATAACCACTTGCAGATTCTGCAAAAACACAGTTTCAAAACTGCTCTATCAAAAGGAAGGCTTATCTCTCCGAGCTGAATGCACACATCATAAAGAGGTTTCTGAGAATGCTTCTGCCTGGTTTATCAGTGAAGATATTTCCTTTTCCACCATAGGCCTCAAAGCGCTCCAAATGAACACTTGCAGATTCTACAAAAAGAGTGTTTCAAAACAGCTCTTTCAAAGGAAGTGTTCAACTCTGTGAGTTGGATTCATACTACACAAAGCAGTTTCACAGAACGCTTCTCTTTAGTTTTTATGGGAAGATATTCCCGTTTCCAACGAAGGCCTGAAAGGGCTCCAAATATCCACTTGCAGATTCTGCAAAAATAGAGTTTCAAAACTGCTCTGTTAAAAGGAAGGCTTATCTCTCTGAGTTGAATGCAGACATCATAAAGAGGTTTCTGAGAATGCTTCTGCCTGGTTTATATGTGAAGATATTTCCTTTTCCACCATAGGCCTCAAAGCGTTCCAAATGAACACTTGCAGATTCTACAAAAGGAGTGTTTCATAACTGCTCTAGCAAAGGAAAGGTTCAACTCTGTGAGTTGAACACACACATCACAAAGCAGTTTGTGAGAATGCTTCTGTCCAGTTTTTAAGAGAAGATATTCCGGCTTCTAAAAAAGGCCTGAAAGAGCTCCAAATATCCACTTGCAGATGCTGCAAAAAGACTCTTTCCAAACTGCTCCATGAAAAGGAAGGTTCAACTCTGTGAGTTGAATGCACACATCATAAAGAAGTTTCAAAGAATGCTTCTGTCTAGGTTTTATGTGAAGATATTTCCTTTTCCACCATAGGCCTCAAAGCGCTCCAAATGAACACATGCAGATTCTTCAAAAAGAGTGTTTCAAAACTGCTCTTTCAAAAGAAGTGTTCAACTCTGTGAGTTGGATTCATACTTCACAAAGCAGTTTCACAGAACGCTTCTGTTTAGTATTTATGGGAAGATATTCCCGTTTCCAACGAAGGCCTGAAAGGACTCCAAATATCCACTTGCAGATTCTGCAAAAACACAGTTTCAAAACTGCTCTATCAAAAGGAAGGCTTATCTCCCCGAGTTGAATGCACACATCATAAAGAGGTTTCTGAGAATGCTTCTGCCTGGTTTATAAGTGAAGATATTACCTTTTCCACCATAGGCCTCAAAGCGCTCCAAATGAACACTTGCAGATTCTACAAAAAGAGTGTTTCAAAACTGCTCTTTCAAAAGAAGTGTTCAACTCTGTGATTTGGATTCATACTTCACAAAGCAGTTTCACAGAACGCTTCTGTTTAGTATTTATGGGAAGATATTCCCGTTTCCAACGAAGGCCTGAAAGGACTCCAAATATCCACTTGCAGATTCTGCAAAAATAGAGTTTCAAAACTGCTCTGTTAAAAGGAAGGCTTATCTCTCTGAGTTGAATGCAGACATCATAAAGGGGTTTCGGAGAATGCTTCTGCCTGGTTTATATGTGGAGATATTTCCTTTTCCACCATAGGCCTCAAAGCGTTCCAAATGAACACTTGCAGATTCTACAAAAGGAGTGTTTCATAACTGCTCTAGCAAAGGAAAGGTTCAACTCTGTGAGTTGAACACACACTTCACAAAGCTGTTTGTGAGAATGCTTCTGTCCTGTTTTTACGAGAAGATATTCCCGCTTCTAACAAAGGCCTGAAAGAGCTCCAAATATCCACTTGCAGATGCTGCAAAAAGACTCTTTCCAAACTGCTCCATGAAAAGGAAGGTTCAACTCTGTGAGTTGAATGCACACATCATAAAGAAGTTTCAAAAAATGCTTCTGTCTAGGTTTTATGTGAAGATATTTCCTTTTCCACCATAGGCCTCAAAGCGCTCCAAATGAACACTTGCAGATTCTACGAAAAGAGTGTTTCAAAACTGCTCTTTCAAAAGAAGTGTTCAACTCTGTGAGTTGGATTCATACTTCACAAAGCAGTTTCACAGAACGCTTCTGTTTAGTTTTTATGGGAAGATATTCCCGTTTCCAACGAAGGCCTGAAATGGCTCCAAACAACCACTTGCAGATTCTGCAGAAACACAGTTTCCAATCTGCTCTATCAAAAGGAAGGCTTATCTCTCCGAGCTGAATGCACACATCATAAAGAGGTTTCTGAGAATGCTTCTCCTTGGTTTATAAGTGAAGATATTTCCTTTTCCACTATAGGCCTCAAAGCACTCCAAATGAACACTTGCAGATTCTACAAAAAGAGTGTTTCAAAACAGCTCTTTCAAAGGAAGTGTTCAACTCTGTGAGTTGGATTCATACTACACAAAGCAGTTTCACAGAACGCCTCTCTTTAGTTTTTATGGGAAGATATTCCCGTTTCCAACGAAGGCCTGAAAGGGCTCCAAATATCCACTTGCAGATTCTGCAAAAATGGAGTTTCAAAACTGCTCTGTTAAAAGGAAGGCTTATCTCTCTGAGTTGAATGCAGACATCATAAAGAGGTTTCTGAGAATGCTTCTGCCTGGTTTATATGTGAAGATATTTCCTTTTCCACCATAGGCCCCAAAAAGCTCCAAATGAACACTTGCAGATTCTACAAAAGGAGTGTTTCATAACTGCTCTAGCAAAGGAAAGTTTCAACTCTGTGAGTTGAACACACACATCACAAAACAGTTTGTGAGAATGCTTCTGTCCAGTTTTTAAGAAAAGATATTCCCGCTTCTAACAAAGGCCTGAAGGAGCTCCAAATATCCACTTGCAGATGCTGCAAAAAGACTCTTTCCAAACTGCCCCATGAAAAGGAAGGTTCAACTCTGTGAGTTGAATGCACACATCATAAAGAAGTTTCAAAGAATGCTTCTGTCTAGGTTTTATGTGAAGATATTTCCTTTTCCACCATAGGCCTCAAAGCGCTCCAAATGAACACTTGCAGATTCTACAAAAAGAGTGTTTCAAAACTGCTCTTTCAAAAGAAGTGTTCAACTCTGTGGGTTGGATTCATACTTCACAAAGCAGTTTCACAGAACGCTTCTGTTTAGTTTTTATGGGAAGATATTCCCGTTTCCAACGAAGGCCTGAAAGGGCTCCAAATAACCACTTGCAGATTCTGCAAAAACACAGTTTCAAAACTGCTCTATCAAAAGGAAGGCTTATCTCTCCGAGCTGAATGCACACATCATAAAGAGGTTTCTGAGAATGCTTCTGCCTGGTTTATAAGTGAAGATATTTCCTTTTCCACCATAGGCCTCAAAGCGTTCCAAATGAACACTTGCAGATTCTACAAAAGGAGTGTTTCATAACTGCTCTAGCAAAGGAAAGGTTCAACTCTGTGAGTTGAACACACACATCACAAAGCAGTTTGTGAGAATGCTTCTGTCCAGTTTTTATTGGAAGATATTCCCGCTTCTAACAAAGGCCTGAAAGCTCCAAATATCCACTTGCAGATGCTGCAAAAAGACTCTTTCCAAACTGCTCCATGAAAAGGAAGGTTCAACTCTGTGAGTTGAATGCACACATCATAAAGAAGTTTCAAAAAATGCTTCTGTCTAGGTTTTATGTGAAGATATTTCCTTTTCCACCATAGGCCTCAAAGCACTCCAAATGAACACTTGCAGATTCTACGAAAAGAGTGTTTCAAAACTGCTCTTTCAAAAGAAGTGTTCAACTCTGTGAGTTGGATTCATACTTCACAAAGCAGTTTCACAGAACGCTTCTGTTTAGTTTTTATGGGAAGATATTCCCGTTTCCAACGGAGGCCTGAAATGGCTCCAAATAACCACTTGCAGATTCTGCAGAAAAACAGTTTCAAAACTGCTCTATCAAAAGGAAGGCTTATCTCTCCGAGCTGAATGCACACATCATAAAGAGGTTTCTGAGAATGCTTCTCCTTGGTTTATAAGTGAAGATATTTCCTTTTCCACTATAGGCCTCAAAGCGCTCCAAATGAACACTTGCAGATTCTACAAAAAGAGTGTTTCAAAACAGCTCTTTCAAAGGAAGTGTTCAACTCTGTGAGTTGGATTCATACTACACAAAGCAGTTTCACAGAACGCCTCTCTTTAGTTTTTATGGGAAGATATTCCCGTTTCCAACGAAGGCCTGAAAGGGCTCCTAATATCCACTTGCAGATTCTGCAAAAATAGAGTTTCAAAACTGCTCTGTTAAAAGGAAGGCTTATCTCTCTGAGTTGAATGCAGACATCATAAAGAGGTTTCTGAGAATGCTTCTGCCTGGTTTATATGTGAAGATACTTCCTTTTCCACCATAGGCCCCAAAGAGCTCCAAATGAACACTTGCAGATTCTACAAAAGGAGTGTTTCATAACTGCTCTAGCAAAGGAAAGGTTCAACTCTGTGAGTTGAACACACACATCACAAAGCAGTTTGTGAGAATGCTTTTGTCCAGTTTTTAAGAGAAGATATTCCCGCTTCTAACAAAGGCCTGAAGGAGCTCCAAATATCCACTTGCAGATGCTGCAAAAAGACTCTTTCCAAACTGCTCCATGAAAAGGAAGGTTCAACTCTGTGAGTTGAATGCACACATCATAAAGAAGTTTCAAAGAATGCTTCTGTCTAGGTTTTATGTGAAGATATTTCCTTTTCCACCATAGGCCTCAAAGCGCTCCAAATGAACACTTGCAGATTCTACAAAAAGAGTGTTTCAAAACTGCTCTTTCAAAAGAAGTGTTCAACTCTGTGGGTTGGATTCATACTTCACAAAGCAGTTTCACAGAACGCTTCTGTTTAGTTTTTATGGGAAGATATTCCCGTTTCCAACGAAGGCCTGAAAGGGCTCCAAATAACCACTTGCAGATTCTGCAAAAACACAGTTTCAAAACTGCTCTATCAAAAGGAAGGCTTATCTCTCCGAGCTGAATGCACACATCATAAAGAGGTTTCTGAGAATGCTTCTGCCTGGTTTATATGTGAAGATATTTCCTTTTCCACCATAGGCCTCAAAGCGCTCCAAATGAACACTTGCAGATTCTACAAAAAGAGTGTTTCATAACTGCTCTAGCAAAGGAAAGGTTCTACTCTGTGAGTTGAACACACACATCACAAAGCTGTTTGTGAGAATGCTTCTGTCCAGTTTTTATTGGAAGATATTCCCGCTTCTAACAAAGGCCTGAAAGCTCCAAATATCCACTTGCAGATGCTGCAAAAAGACTCTTTCCAAACTGCTCCATGAAAAGGAAGGTTCAACTCTGTGAGTTGAATGCACACATCATAAAGAAGTTTCAAAAAATGCTTCTGTCTAGGTTTTATGTGAAGATATTTCCTTTTCCACCATAGGCCTCAAAGCACTCCAAATGAACACTTGCAGATTCTACGAAAAGAGTGTTTCAAAACTGCTCTTTCAAAAGAAGTGTTCAAATCTGTGAGTTGGATTCATACTTCACAAAGCAGTTTCACAGAACGCTTCTGTTTAGTTTTTATGGGAAGGTATTCCCGTTTCCAACGAAGGACTGAAAGGGCTCCAAGTATCCACTTGCAGATTCTGCCAAAACAGAGTTTCAAAACTGCTCTATCAAAAGAAAGGCTTATCTCTCCGAGTTGAATGCACACATCATAAAGAGGTTTCTGAGAATGCTTCTGCCTGGTTTATAAGTGAAGATATTTCCTTTTCCCCTATAGGCCTCAAAGCGCTCCAAATGAACACTTGCAGATTCTACAAAAAGAGTGTTTCAAAACAGCTCTTTCAAAGGAAGTGTTCAACTCTGTGAGTTGGATACATACTACACAAAGCAGTTTCACAGAACGCTTCTGTTTAGTTTTTATGGGAAGGCATTCCCGTTTCCAACGAAGGCCTGAAAGGGCTCCAAATATCCACTTGCAAATTATGCAAAAATAGAGTTTCAAAACTGCTCTGTCAAAAGGAAGGCTTATCTCTCTGAGTTGAATGCAGACATCATAAAGAGGTTTCTGAGAATGCTTCTGCCTGGTTTATATGTGAAGATATTTCCTTTTCCACCATAGACCTCAAAGCGCTCCAAATGAACACTTGCAGATTCTACGAAAAGAGTGTTTCATAACTGCTCTAGCAAAGGAAAGGTTCAACTCTGTGAGTTGAACACACTCATCACAAAGCTGTTTGTGAGAATGCTTCTGTCCAGTTTTTATTGGAAGATATTCCCGCTTCTAACAAAGGCCTGAAAGCTCCAAATATCCACTTGCAGATGCTGCAAAAAGACTCTTTCCAAACTGCTCCATGAAAAGGAAGGTTCAACTCTGTGAGTTGAATGCACACATCATAAAGAAGTTTCAAAAAATGCTTCTGTCTAGGTTTTATGTGAAGATATTTCCTTTTCCACCATAGGCCTCAAAGCACTCCAAATGAACACTTGCAGATTCTACGAAAAGAGTGTTTCAAAACTGCTCTTTCAAAAGAAGTGTTCAACTCTGTGAGTTGGATTCATACTTCACAAAGCAGTTTCACAGAACGCTTCTGTTTAGTTTTTATGGGAAGATATTCCCGTTTCCAACGGAGGCCTGAAATGGCTCCAAATAACCACTTGCAGATTCTGCAGAAAAACAGTTTCAAAACTGCTCTATCAAAAGGAAGGCTTATCTCTCCGAGCTGAATGCACACATCATAAAGAGGTTTCTGAGAATGCTTCTCCTTGGTTTATAAGTGAAGATATTTCCTTTTCCACTATAGGCCTCAAAGCGCTCCAAATGAACACTTGCAGATTCTACAAAAAGAGTGTTTCAAAACAGCTCTTTCAAAGGAAGTGTTCAACTCTGTGAGTTGGATTCATACTACACAAAGCAGTTTCACAGAACGCCTCTCTTTAGTTTTTATGGGAAGATATTCCCGTTTCCAACGAAGGCCTGAAAGGGCTCCTAATATCCACTTGCAGATTCTGCAAAAATAGAGTTTCAAAACTGCTCTGTTAAAAGGAAGGCTTATCTCTCTGAGTTGAATGCAGACATCATAAAGAGGTTTCTGAGAATGCTTCTGCCTGGTTTATATGTGAAGATACTTCCTTTTCCACCATAGGCCCCAAAGAGCTCCAAATGAACACTTGCAGATTCTACAAAAGGAGTGTTTCATAACTGCTCTAGCAAAGGAAAGGTTCAACTCTGTGAGTTGAACACACACATCACAAAGCAGTTTGTGAGAATGCTTCTGTCCAGTTTTTAAGAGAAGATATTCCCGCTTCTAACAAAGGCCTGAAGGAGCTCCAAATATCCACTGGCAGATGCTGCAAAAAGACTCTTTCCAAACTGCTCCATGAAAAGGAAGGTTCAACTCTGTGAGTTGAATGCACACATCATAAAGAAGTTTCAAAGAATGCTTCTGTCTAGGTTTTATGTGAAGATATTTCCTTTTCCACCGTAGGCCTCAAAGCGCTCCAAATGAACACTTGCAGATTCTACAAAAAGAGTGTTTCAAAACTGCTCTTTCAAAAGAAGTGTTCAACTCTGTGGGTTGGATTCATACTTCACAAAGCAGTTTCACAGAACGCTTCTGTTTAGTTTTTATGGGAAGATATTCCCGTTTCCAACGAAGGCCTGAAAGGGCTCCAAATAACCACTTGCAGATTCTGCAAAAACACAGTTTCAAAACTGCTCTATCAAAAGGAAGGCTTATCTCTCCGAGCTGAATGCACACATCATAAAGAGGTTTCTGAGAATGCTTCTGCCTGGTTTATAAGTGAAGATATTTCCTTTTCCACCATAGGCCTCAAAGCGCTCCAAATGAACACTTGCAGATTCTACAAAAAGAGTGTTTCAAAACAGCTCTTTCAAAGGAAGTGTTCAACTCTGTGAGTTGGATTCATACTACACAAAGCAGTTTCACAGAACGCTTCTCTTTAGTTTTTATGGGATGATATTCCCGTTTCCAACGAAGGCCTGAAAGGGCTCCAAATATCCACTTGCAGATTCTGCAAAAATAGGGTTTCAAAACTGCTCTGTTAAAAGGAAGGCTTATCTCTCTGAGTTGAATGCAGACATCATAAAGAGGTTTCTGAGAATGCTTCTGCCTGGTTTATATGTGAAGATATTTCCTTTTCCACCATAGGCCTCAAAGCGTTCCAAATGAACACTTGCAGATTCTACAAAAGGAGTGTTTCATAACTGCTCTAGCAAAGGAAAGGTTCAACTCTGTGAGTTGAACACACACATCACAAAGCAGTTTGTGAGAATGCTTCTGTCCAGTTTTTAAGAGAAGATATTCCCGCTTCTAACAAAGGCCTGAAAGAGCTCCAAATATCCACTTGCAGATGCTGCAAAAAGACTCTTTCCAAACTGCTCCATGAAAAGGAAGGTTCAATTCTGTGAGTTGAATGCACACATCATAAAGAAGTTTCAAAGAATGCTTCTGTCTAGGTTTTATGTGAAGATATTTCCTTTTCCACCGTAGGCCTCAAAGCGCTCCTAATGAGCACATGCAGATTCTTCAAAAAGAGTGTTTCAAAACTGCTCTTTAAAAAGAAGTGTTCAACTCTGTGAGATGGATTCATACTTCACAAAGCAGTTTCACAGAACGCTTCTGTTTAGTATTTATGGGAAGATATTCCCGTTTCCAACGAAGTCCTGAAAGGACTCCAAATATCCACTTGCAGATTCTCCAAAAACACAGTTTCAAAACTGCTCTATCAAAAGGAAGGCTTATCTCTCCGAGTTGAATGCACACATCATAAAGAGGTTTCTGAGAATGCTTCTGCCTGGTTTATAAGTGAAGATATTTCCTTTTCCACCATAGGCCTCAAAGCGCTCCAAATGAACACTTGCAGTTTCTACAAAAAGAGTGTTTCAAAACTGCTCTTTCAAAAGCAGTGTTCAACTCTGTGAGTTGGATACATACTTCACAAAGCAGTTTCACAGAACGCTTCTGTTTAGTATTTATGGGAAGATATTCCCGTTTCCAACGAAGGCCTGAAAGGACTCCAAGTATCCACTTGCAGATTCTGCAAAAACACAGTATCAAAACTGCTCTATCAAAAGGAAGGCTTATCTCTCCGAGTTGAATGCACACATCATAAAGAGGTTTCTGAGAATGCTTCTGCCTGGTTTATATGTGAAGATATTTCCTTTTCCACCATACGCCTCAATGCGCTCCAAATGAACACTTGCAGATTCTACAAAAGGAGTGTTTCATAACTGCTCTAGCAAAGGAAAGGTTCAACTCTGTGAGTTGAACACACACATCACAAAGCAGTTTGTGAGAATGCTTCTGTCCAGTTTTTAAGAGAAGATATTCCGGCTTCTAACAAAGGCCTGAAAGAGCTCCAAATATCCACTTGCAGATGCTGCAAAAAGACTCTTTCCAAACTGCTCCATGAAAAGGAAGGTTCAACTCTGTGAGTTGAATGCACACACCGTAAAGAAGTTTCAAAGAATGCTTCTGTCTATGTTTTATGTGAAGGTATTTCCTTTTCCACCATAGGCCTCAAAGCGCTCCAAATGAACACTTGCAGATTCTACAAAAAGAGTGTTTCAAAACTGCCCTTTCAAAAGAAGTGTTCAAATCTGTGAGTTGGATTCATACTTCACAAAGCAGTTTCACAGAACGCTTCTGTTTAGTATTTATGGGAAGATATTCCCGTTTCCAACGAAGGCCTGAAAGGGCTCCAAATATCCACTTGCAGATTCTGCAAAAATAGAGTTTCAAAACTGCTCTGTTAAAAGGAAGGTTTGTCTCTCTGAGTTGAATGCAGACATCATAAAGAGGTTTCTTAGAATGCTTCTGCCTGGTTTATATGTGAAGATATTTCCTTTTCCACCATAGGCCTCAAAGCGCTCCAAATGAACACTTGCAGATTCTACAAAAGGAGTGTTTCATAACTGCTCTAGCAAAGGAAACGTTCAACTCTGTGAGTTGAACACACACATCACAAAGCAGTTTGTGAGAATGCTTCTGTCCAGTTTTTAAGAGAAGATATTCCCGCTTCTAACAGAGGCCAGAAAGAGCTCCAAATATCCACTTGCAGATGCTGCAAAAAGACTCTTTCCAAACTGCTCCATGAAAAGGAAGGTTCAACTCTGTGAGTTGAATGCACACATCATAAAGAAGTTTCAAAGAATGCTTCTGTCTAGGTTTTATGTGAAGATATTTCCTTTTCCACCATAGGCCTCAAAGCGCTCCAAATGAACACTTGCAGATTCTACAAAAAGAGTGTTTCAAAACTGCTCTTACAAAAGAAGTGTTCAACTCTGTGAGTTGGATTCATACTTCACAAAGCAGTTTCACAGAACGCTTCTGTTTAGTATTTATGGGAAGATATTCCCGTTTCCAATGAAGGCCTGAAATGGCTCCAAATAACCACTTGCAGATTCTGCAGAAACACAGTTTCCAATCTGCTCTATCAAAAGGAAGGCTTATCTCTCCGAGCTGAATGCACACATCATAAAGTGTTTTCTGAGAATGCTTCTCCTTGGTTTATAAGTGAAGATATTTCCTTTTCCACTATAGGCCTCAAAGCGCTCCAAATGAACATTTGCAGATTCTACAAAAAGAGTGTTTCAAAACAGCTCTTTCAAAGGAAGTGTTCAACTCTGTGAGTTGGATTCATACTACACAAAGCAGTTTCACAGAACGCCTCTCTTTAGTTTTTATGGGAAGATATTCCCGTTTCCAACGAAGGCCTGAAAGGGCTCCAAATATGCACTTGCAGATTCTGCAAAAATAGAGTTTCAAAACTGCTCTGTTAAAAGGAAGGCTTATCTCTCTGAGTTGAATGCAGACATCATAAAGAGGTTTCTGAGAATGCTTCTGCCTGGTTTATATGTGAAGATATTTCCTTTTCCACCATAGGCCCCAAAGAGCTCCAAATGAACACTTGCAGATTCTACAAAAGCAGTGTTTCATAACTGCACTAGCAAAGGAAAGGTTCAACTCTGTGAGTTGAACACACACATCACAAAGCAGTTTGTGAGAATGCTTCTGTCCAGTTTTTAAGAGAAGATATTCCCGCTTCTAACAAAGGCCTGAAGGAGCTCCAAATATCCACTTGCAGATGCTGCAAAAAGACTCTTTCCAAACTGCTCCATGAAAAGGAAGGTTCAACTCTGTGAGTTGAATGCACACATCATAAAGAAGTTTCAAAGAATGCTTCTGTCTAGGTTTTGTGTGAAGATATTTCCTTTTCCACCATAGGCCTCAAAGCGCTCCAAATGAACACTTGCAGATTCTACAAAAAGAGGGTTTCAAAACTGCTCTTTCAAAAGAAGTGTTCAACTCTGTGGGTTGGATTCATACTTCACAAAGCAGTTTCACAGAACGCTTCTGTTTAGTTTTTATGGGAAGATATTCCCGTTTCCAACGAAGGCCTGAAAGGGCTCCAAATAACCACTTGCAGATTCTGCAAAAACACAGTTTCAAAACTGCTCTATCAAAAGGAAGGCTTATCTCTCCGAGCTGAATGCACACATCATAAAGAGGTTTCTGAGAATGCTTCTGCCTGGTTTATCAGTGAAGATATTTCCTTTTCCACCATAGGCCTCAAAGCGCTCCAAATGAACACTTGCAGATTCTACAAAAAGAGTGTTTCAAAACAGCTCTTTCAAAGGAAGTGTTCAACTCTGTGAGTTGGATTCATACTACACAAAGCAGTTTCACAGAACGCTTCTCTTTAGTTTTTATGGGAAGATATTCCCGTTTCCAACGAAGGCCTGAAAGGGCTCCAAATATCCACTTGCAGATTCTGCAAAAATAGAGTTTCAAAACTGCTCTGTTAAAAGGAAGGCTTATCTCTCTGAGTTGAATGCAGACATCATAAAGAGGTTTCTGAGAATGCTTCTGCCTGGTTTATATGTGAAGATATTTCCTTTTCCACCATAGGCCTCAAAGCGTTCCAAATGAACACTTGCAGATTCTACAAAAGGAGTGTTTCATAACTGCTCTAGCAAAGGAAAGGTTCAACTCTGTGAGTTGAACACACACATCACAAAGCAGTTTGTGAGAATGCTTCTGTCCAGTTTTTAAGAGAAGATATTCCGGCTTCTAACAAAGGCCTGAAAGAGCTCCAAATATCCACTTGCAGATGCTGCAAAAAGACTCTTTCCAAACTGCTCCATGAAAAGGAAGGTTCAACTCTGTGAGTTGAATGCACACATCATAAAGAAGTTTCAAAGAATGCTTCTGTCTAGGTTTTATGTGAAGATATTTCCTTTTCCACCATAGGCCTCAAAGCGCTCCAAATGAACACATGCAGATTCTTCAAAAAGAGTGTTTCAAAACTGCTCTTTCAAAAGAAGTGTTCAACTCTGTGAGTTGGATTCATACTTCACAAAGCAGTTTCACAGAACGCTTCTGTTTAGTATTTATGGGAAGATATTCCCGTTTCCAACGAAGGCCTGAAAGGACTCCAAATATCCACTTGCAGATTCTGCAAAAACACAGTTTTAAAACTGCTCTATCAAAAGGAAGGCTTATCTCTCCGAGTTGAATGCACACATCATAAAGAGGTTTCTGAGAATGCTTCTGCCTGGTTTATAAGTGAAGATATTACCTTTTCCACCATAGGCCTCAAAGCGCTCCAAATGAACACTTGCAGATTCTACAAAAAGAGTGTTTCAAAACTGCTCTTTCAAAAGAAGTGTTCAACTCTGTGATTTGGATTCATACTTCACAAAGCAGTTTCACAGAACGCTTCTGTTTAGTATTTATGGGAAGATATTCCCGTTTCCAACGAAGGCCTGAAAGGACTCCAAATATCCACTTGCAGATTGTGCAAAAATAGAGTTTCAAAACTGCTCTGTTAAAAGGAAGGCTTATCTCTTTGAGTTGAATGCAGACATCATAAAGGGGTTTCTGAGAATGCTTCTGCCTGGTTTATATGTGGAGATATTTCCTTTTCCACCATAGGCCTCAAAGCGTTCCAAATGAACACTTGCAGATTCTACAAAAGGAGTGTTTCATAACTGCTCTAGCAAAGGAAAGGTTCAACTCTGTGAGTTGAACACACACTTCACAAAGCTGTTTGTGAGAATGCTTCTGTCCTGTTTTTACGAGAAGATATTCCCGCTTCTAACAAAGGCCTGAAAGAGCTCCAAATATCCACTTGCAGATGCTGCAAAAAGACTCTTTCCAAACTGCTCCATGAAAAGGAAGGTTCAACTCTGTGAGTTGAATGCACACATCATAAAGAAGTTTCAAAAAATGCTTCTGTCTAGGTTTTATGTGAAGATATTTCCTTTTCCACCATAGGCCTCAAAGCGCTCCAAATGAACACTTGCAGATTCTACGAAAAGAGTGTTTCAAAACTGCTCTTTCAAAAGAAGTGTTCAACTCTGTGAGTTGGATTCATACTTCACAAAGCAGTTTCACAGAACGCTTCTGTTTAGTTTTTATGGGAAGATATTCCCGTTTCCAACGAAGGCCTGAAATGGCTCCAAACAACCACTTGCAGATTCTGCAGAAACACAGTTTCCAATCTGCTCTATCAAAAGGAAGGCTTATCTCTCCGAGCTGAATGCACACATCATAAAGAGGTTTCTGAGAATGCTTCTCCTTGGTTTATAAGTGAAGATATTTCCTTTTCCACTATAGGCCTCAAAGCGCTCCAAATGAACACTTGCAGATTCTACAAAAAGAGTGTTTCAAAACAGCTCTTTCAAAGGAAGTGTTCAACTCTGTGAGTTGGATTCATACTACACAAAGCAGTTTCACAGAACGCCTCTCTTTAGTTTTTATGGGAAGATATTCCCGTTTCCAACGAAGGCCTGAAAGGGCTCCAAATATCCACTTGCAGATTCTGCAAAAATGGAGTTTCAAAACTGCTCTGTTAAAAGGAAGGCTTATCTCTCTGAGTTGAATGCAGACATCATAAAGAGGTTTCTGAGAATGCTTCTGCCTGGTTTATATGTGAAGATATTTCCTTTTCCACCATAGGCCCCAAAAAGCTCCAAATGAACACTTGCAGATTCTACAAAAGGAGTGTTTCATAACTGCTCTAGCAAAGGAAAGTTTCAACTCTGTGAGTTGAACACACACATCACAAAACAGTTTGTGAGAATGCTTCTGTCCAGTTTTTAAGAAAAGATATTCCCGCTTCTAACAAAGGCCTGAAGGAGCTCCAAATATCCACTTGCAGATGCTGCAAAAAGACTCTTTCCAAACTGCCCCATGAAAAGGAAGGTTCAACTCTGTGAGTTGAATGCACACATCATAAAGAAGTTTCAAAGAATGCTTCTGTCTAGGTTTTATGTGAAGATATTTCCTTTTCCACCATAGGCCTCAAAGCGCTCCAAATGAACACTTGCAGATTATACAAAAAGAGTGTTTCAAAACTGCTCTTTCAAAAGAAGTGTTCAACTCTGTGGGTTGGATTCATACTTCACAAAGCAGTTTCACAGAACGCTTCTGTTTAGTATTTATGGGAAGATATTCCCGTTTCCAACGAAGGCCTGAAAGGGCTCCAAATAACCACTTGCAGATTCTGCAAAAACACAGTTTCAAAACTGCTCTATCAAAAGGAAGGCTTATCTCTCCGAGCTGAATGCACACATCATAAAGAGGTTTCTGAGAATGCTTCTGCCTGGTTTATAAGTGAAGATATTTCCTTTTCCACCATAGGCCTCAAAGCGTTCCAAATGAACACTTGCAGATTCTACAAAAGGAGTGTTTCATAACTGCTCTAGCAAAGGAAAGGTTCAACTCTGTGAGTTGAACACACACATCACAAAGCAGTTTGTGAGAATGCTTCTGTCCAGTTTTTCAGAGAAGATATTCCCGCTTCTAACAAAGGCCTGAAAGAGCTCCAAATATCCACTTGCAGATGCTGCAAAAAGACTCTTTCCAAACTGCTCCATGAAAAGGAAGGTTCAATTCTGTGAGTTGAATGCACACATCATAAAGAAGTTTCAAAGAATGCTTCTGTCTAGGTTTTATGTGAAGATATTTCCTTTTCCACCGTAGTCCTCAAAGCGCTCCAAATGAACACATGCAGATTCTTCAAAAAGAGTGTTTCAAAACTGCTCTTTCAAAAGAAGTGTTCAACTCTGTGAGATGGATTCATACTTCACAAAGCAGTTTCACAGAACGCTTCTGTTTAGTATTTATGGGAAGATATTCCCGTTTCCAACGAAGGCCTGAAAGGACTCCAAATATCCACTTGCAGATTCTCCAAAAACACAGTTTCAAAACTGCTCTATCAAAAGGAAGGCTTATCTCTCCGAGTTGAATGCACACATCATAAAGAGGTTTCTGAGAATGCTTCTGCCTGGTTTATAAGTGAAGATATTTCCTTTTCCACCATAGGCCTCAAAGCGCTCCAAATGAACACTTGCAGTTTCTACAAAAAGAGTGTTTCAAAACTGCTCTTTCAAAAGCAGTGTTCAACTCTGTGAGTTGGATTCATACTACACAAAGCAGTTTCACAGAACGCTTCTCTTTAGTTTTTATGGGAAGATATTCCCGTTTCCAACAAAGGCCTGAAAGGGCTCCAAATATCCACTTGCAGATTCTGCAAAAATAGAGTTTCAAAACTGCTCTGTTAAAAGGAAGGCTTATCTCTCTGAGTTGAATGCAGACATCATAAAGAGGTTTCTGAGAATGCTTCTGCCTGGTTTATATGTGAAGATACTTCCTTTTCCACCATAGGCCCCAAAGAGCTCCAAATGAACACTTGCAGATTCTACAAAAGGAGTGTTTCATAACTGCTCTAGCAAAGGAAAGGTTCAACTCTGTGAGTTGAACACACACATCACAAAGCAGTTTGTGAGAATGCTTCTGTCCAGTTTTTAAGAGAAGATATTCCCGCTTCTAACAAAGGCCTGAAGGAGCTCCAAATATCCACTGGCAGATGCTGCAAAAAGACTCTTTCCAAACTGCTCCATGAAAAGGAAGGTTCAACTCTGTGAGTTGAATGCACACATCATAAAGAAGTTTCAAAGAATGCTTCTGTCTAGGTTTTATGTGAAGATATTTCCTTTTCCACCATAGGCCTCAAAGCGCTCCAAATGAACACTTGCAGATTCTACAAAAAGAGTGTTTCAAAACTGCTCTTTCAAAAGAAGTGTTCAACTCTGTGGGTTGGATTCATACTTCACAAAGCAGTTTCACAGAACGCTTCTGTTTAGTTTTTATGGGAAGATATTCCCGTTTCCAACGAAGGCCTGAAAGGGCTCCAAATAACCACTTGCAGATTCTGCAAAAACACAGTTTCAAAACTGCTCTATCAAAAGAAAGGCTTATCTCTCCGAGCTGAATGCACACATCATAAAGTGGTTTCTGAGAATGCTTCTGCCTGGTTTATATGTGAAGATATTTCCTTTTCCACCATAGGCCTCAAAGCGCTCCAAATGAACACTTGCAGATTCTACAAAAAGAGTGTTTCATAACTGCTCTAGCAAAGGAAAGGTTCTACTCTGTGAGTTGAACACACACATCACAAAGCTGTTTGTGAGAATGCTTCTGTCCAGTTTTTGTTGGAAGATATTCCCGCTTCTAACAAAGGCCTGAAAGCTCCAAATATCCACTTGCAGATGCTGCAAAAAGACTCTTTCCAAACTGCTCCATGAAAAGGAAGGTTCAACTCTGTGAGTTGAATGCACACATCATAAAGAAGTTTCAAAAAATGCTTCTGTCTAGGTTTTATGTGAAGATATTTCCTTTTCCACCATAGGCCTCAAAGCACTCCAAATGAACACTTGCAGATTCTACGAAAAGAGTGTTTCAAAACTGCTCTTTCAAAAGAAGTGTTCAACTCTGTGAGTTGGATTCATACTTCACAAAGCAGTTTCACAGAACGCTTCTGTTTAGTTTTTATGGGAAGATATTCCCGTTTCCAACGGAGGCCTGAAATGGCTCCAAATAACCACTTGCAGATTCTGCAGAAACACAGTTTCAAAACTGCTCTATCAAAAGGAAGGCTTATCTCTCCGAGCTGAATGCACACATCATAAAGAGGTTTCTGAGAATGCTTCTCCTTGGTTTATAAGTGAAGATATTTCCTTTTCCACTATAGGCCTCAAAGCGCTCCAAATGAACACTTGCAGATTCCACAAAAAGAGTGTTTGAAAACAGCTCTTTCAAAGGAATTGTTCAACTCTGTGAGTTGGATTCATACTACACAAAGCAGTTTCACAGAACGCTTCTCTTTAGTTTTTATGGGAAGATATTCCCGTTTCCAACGAAGGCCTGAAAGGGCTCCAAATATCCACTTGCAGATTCTGCAAAAATAGAGTTTCAAAACTGCTCTGTTAAAAGGAAGGCTTATCTCTCTGAGTTGAATGCAGACATCATAAAGAGGTTTCTGAGAATGCTTCTGCCTGGTTTATATGTGAAGATATTTCCTTTTCCACCATAGGCCTCAAAGCGTTCCAAATGAACACTTGCAGATTCTATAAAAGGAGTGTTTCATAACTGCTCTAGCAAAGGAAAGGTTCAACTCTGTGAGTTGAACACACACATCACAAAGCAGTTTGTGAGAATGGTTCTGTCCAGTTTTTAAGAGAAGATATTCCCGCTTCTAACAAAGGCCTGAAAGAGCTCCAAATATCCACTTGCAGATGCTGCAAAAAGACTCTTTCCAAACTGCTCCATGAAAAGGAAGGTTCAACTCTGTGAGTTGAATGCACACATCATAAAGAAGTTTCAAAGAATGCTTCTGTCTAGGTTTTATGTGAAGATATTTCCTTTTCCACCATAGGCCTCAAAGCGCTCCAAATGAACACATGCAGATTCTTCAAAAAGAGTGTTTCAAAACTGCTCTTTCAAAAGAAGTGTTCAACTCTGTGAGTTGGATTCATACTTCACAAAGCAGTTTCACAGAACGCTTCTGTTTAGTATTTATGGGAAGATATTCCCGTTTCCAACGAAGGCCTGAAAGGACTCCAAATATCCACTTGCAGATTCTGCAAAAACACAGTTTCAAACTTGCTCTATCAAAAGGAAGGCTTATCTCTCCGAGTTGAATGCACACATCATAAAGAGGTTTCTGAGAATGCTTCTGCCTGGTTTATAAGTGAAGATATTACCTTTTCCACCACAGGCCTCAAAGCGCTCCAAATGAACACTTGCAGATTCTACAAAAAGAGTGTTTCAAAACTGCTCTTTCAAAAGAAGTGTTCAACTCTGTGATTTGGATTCATACTTCACAAAGCAGTTTCACAGAACGCTTCTGTTTAGTATTTATGGGAAGATATTCCCTTTTCCAACGAAGGCCTGAAAGGACTCCAAATATCCACTTGCAGATTCTGCAAAAATAGAGTTTCAAAACTGCTCTGTTAAAAGGAAGGCTTATCTCTCTGAGTTGAATGCAGACATCATAAAGGGGTTTCTGAGAATGCTTCTGCCTGGTTTATATGTGAAGATATTTCCTTTTCCACCATAGGCCTCAAAGCGTTCCAAATGAACACTTGCAGATTCTACAAAAGGAGTGTTTCATAACTGCTCTAGCAAAGGAAAGGTTCAACTCTGTGAGTTGAACACACACTTCACAAAGCTGTTTGTGAGAATGCTTCTGTCCTGTTTTTACGAGAAGATATTCCAGCTTCTAACAAAGGTCTGAAAGAGCTCCAAATATCCACTTGCAGATGCTGCAAAAAGACTCTTTCCAAACTGCTCCATGAAAAGGAAGGTTCAACTCTGTGAGTTGAATGCACACATCATAAAGAAGTTTCCAAGAATGCTTCTGTCTAGGTTTTATGTGAAGATATTTCCTTTTCCACCATAGGCCTCAAAGCGCTCCAAATGAACACTTGCAGATTCTACAAAAAGAGTGTTTCAAAACTGCCCTTTCAAAAGAAGTGTTCAAATCTGTGAGTTGGATTCATACTTCACAAAGCAGTTTCACAGAACGCTTCTGTTTAGTATTTATGGGAAGATATTCCCGTTTCCAACGAAGGCCTGAAAGGACTCCAAATATGCACTTGCAGATTCTGCAAAAACACAGTTTCAAAACTGCTCTATCAAAAGGAAGGCTTGTCTCTCCGAGTTGAATGCACACATCATAAAGAGGTTTCTGAGAATGCTTCTGCCTGGTTTATAAGTGAAGATATTTCCTTTTCCACCATAGGCCTCAAAGCGCTCCAAATGAACACTTACAGATTCTACAAAAAGAGTGTTTCAAAACTGCTCTTTCAAAAGAAGTGTTCAACTCTGTGAGTTGGATTCATACTTCACAAAGCAGTTTCACAGAACGCTTCTGTTTAGTTTTTATGGGAAGGTATTCCCGTTTCCAACGAAGGACTGAAAGGGCTCCAAATATCCCCTTGCAGATTCTGCCAAAACAGAGTTTCAAAACTGCTCTATCAAAAGAAAGGCTTATCTCTCCGAGTTGAATGCACACATCATAAAGAGGTTTCTGAGAATGCTTCTGCCTGGTTTATAAGTGAAGATATTTCCTTTTCCCCTATAGGCCTCAAAGCGCTCCAAATGAACACTTGCAGATTCTACAAAAAGAGTGTTTCAAAACAGCTCTTTCAAAGGAAGTGTTCAACTCTGTGAGTTGGATACATACTACACAAAGCAGTTTCACAGAACGCTTCTGTTTAGTTTTTATGGGAAGGCATTCCCGTTTCCAACGAAGGCCTGAAAGGGCTCCAAATATCCACTTGCAAATTATGCAAAAATAGAGTTTCAAAACTGCTCTGTCAAAAGGAAGGCTTATCTCTCTGAGTTGAATGCAGACATCATAAAGAGGTTTCTGAGAATGCTTCTGCCTGGTTTATATGTGAAGATATTTCCTTTTCCACCATAGGCCTCAAAGCGCTCCAAATGAACACTTGCAGATTCTACAAAAAGAGTGTTTCATAACTGCTCTAGCAAAGGAAAGGTTCTACTCTGTGAGTTGAACACACACATCACAAAGCTGTTTGTGAGAATGCTTCTGTCCAGTTTTTATTGGAAGATATTCCCGCTTCTAACAAAGGCCTGAAAGCTCCAAATATCCACTTGCAGATGCTGCAAAAAGACTCTTTCCAAACTGCTCCATGAAAAGGAAGGTTCAACTCTGTGAGTTGAATGCACACATCATAAACAAGTTTCAAAAAATGCTTCTGTCTAGGTTTTATGTGAAGATATTTCCTTTTCCACCATAGGCCTCAAAGCACTCCAAATGAACACTTGCAGATTCTACGAAAAGAGTGTTTCAAAACTGCTCTTTCAAAAGAAGTGTTCAACTCTGTGAGTTGGATTCATACTTCACAAAGCAGTTTCACAGAACGCTTCTGTTTAGTTTTTATGGGAAGATATTCCCGTTTCCAACGGAGGCCTGAAATGGCTCCAAATAACCACTTGCAGATTCTGCAGAAACACAGTTTCAAAACTGCTCTATCAAAAGGAAGGCTTATCTCTCCGAGCTGAATGCACACATCATAAAGAGGTTTCTGAGAATGCTTCTCCTTGGTTTATAAGTGAAGATATTTCCTTTTCCACTATAGGCCTCAAAGCGCTCCAAATGAACACTTGCACATTCTACAAAAAGAGTGTTTCAAAACAGCTCTTTCAAAGGAATTGTTCAACTCTGTGAGTTGGATTCATACTACACAAAGCAGTTTCACAGAACGCCTCTCTTTAGTTTTTATGGGAAGATATTCCCGTTTCCTACGAAGGCCTGAAAGGGCTCCAAATATCCACCTGCAGATTCTGCAAAAATAGAGTTTCAAAACTGCTCTGTTAAAAGGAAGGCTTATCTCTCTGAGTTGAATGCAGACATCATAAAGAGGTTTCTGAGAATGCTTCTGCCTGGTTTATATGTGAAGATATTTCCTTTTCCACCATAGGCCCCAAAGAGCTCCAAATGAACACTTGCAGATTCTACAAAAGGAGTGTTTCATAACTGCTCTAGCAAAGGAAAGGTTCAACTCTGTGAGTTGAACACACACATCACAAAGCAGTTTGTGAGAATGCTTCTGTCCAGTTTTTAAGAAAAGATATTCCCGCTTCTAACAAAGGCCTGAAGGAGCTCCAAATATCCACTTGCAGATGCTGCAAAAAGACTCTTTCAAAACTGCTCCATGAAAAGGAAGGTTCAACTCTGTGAGTTGAATGCACACATCATAAAGAAGTTTCAAAGAATGCTTCTGTCTAGGTTTTATGTGAAGATATTTCCTTTTCCACCATAGGCCTCAAAGCGCTCCAAATGAACACTTGCAGATTCTACAAAAAGAGTGTTTCAAAACTGCTCTTTCAAAAGAAGTGTTCAACTCTGTGGGTTGGATTCATACTTCACAAAGCAGTTTCACAGAACGCTTCTGTTTAGTTTTTATGGGAAGATATTCCCGTTTCCAACGAAGGCCTGAAAGGGCTCCAAATAACCACTTGCAGATTCTGCAAAAACACAGTTTCAAAACTGCTCTATCAAAAGGAAGGCTTATCTCTCCGAGCTGAATGCACACATCATAAAGAGGTTTCTGAGAATGCTTCTGCCTGGTTTATAAGTGAAGATATTTCCTTTTCCACCATAGGCCTCAAAGCGCTCCAAATGAACACTTGCAGATTCTACAAAAAGAGTGTTTCAAAACAGCTCTTTCAAAGGAAGTGTTCAACTCTGTGAGTTGGATTCATACTACACAAAGCAGTTTCACAGAACGCTTCCCTTTAGTTTTTATGGGATGATATTCCCGTTTCCAACGAAGGCCTGAAAGGGCTCCAAATATCCACTTGCAGATTCTGCAAAAATAGAGTTTCAAAACTGCTCTGTTAAAAGGAAGGCTTATCTCTCTGAGTTGAATGCAGACATCATAAAGAGGTTTCTGAGAATGCTTCTGCCTGGTTTATATGTGAAGATATTTCCTTTTCCACCATAGGCCTCAAAGCGTTCCAAATGAACACTTGCAGATTCTACAAAAGGAGTGTTTCATAACTGCTCTAGCAAAGGAAAGGTTCAACTCTGTGAGTTGAACACACACATCACAAAGCAGTTTGTGAGAATGCTTCTGTCCAGTTTTTAAGACAAGATATTCCCGCTTCTAACAAAGGCCTGAAAGAGCTCCAAATATCCACCTGCAGATGCTGCAAAAAGACTCTTTCCAAACTGCTCCATGAAAAGGAAGGTTCAACTCTGTGAGTTGAATGCACACATCATAAAGAAGTTTCAAAGAATGCTTCTGTCTAGGTTTTATGTGAAGGTATTTCCTTTTCCATCATAGGCCTCAAAGCGCTCCAAATGAACACATGCAGATTCTCCAAAAAGAGTGTTTCAAAACTGCTATTTCAAAAGAAGTGTTCAACTCTGTGAGTTGGATTCATACTTCACAAAGCAGTTTCACAGAACGCTTCTGTTTAGCATTTATGGGAAGATATTCCCGTTTCCAACGAAGGCCTGAAAGGACTCCAAATATCCACTTGCAGATTCTGCAAAAACACAGTTTCAAAACTGCTCTATCAAAAGGAAGGCTTATCTCTCCGAGTTGAATGCACACATCATAAAGAGGTTTCTGAGAATGCTTCTGCCTGGTTTATAAGTGAAGATATTACCTTTTCCACCATAGGCCTCAAAGCGCTCCAAATGAACACTTGCAGATTCTACAAAAAGAGTGTTTCAAAACTGCTCTTTCAAAAGAAGTGTTCAACTCTGTGATTTGGATTCATACTTCACAAAGCAGTTTCACAGAACGCTTCTGTTTAGTATTTATGGGAAGATATTCCCGTTTCCAACGAAGGCCTGAAAGGACTCCAAATATCCACTTGCAGATTCTGCAAAAATAGAGTTTCAAAACTGCTCTGTTAAAAGGAAGGCTTATCTCTCTGAGTTGAATGCAGACATCATAAAGTGGTTTCTGAGAATGCTTCTGCCTGGTTTATATGTGAAGATATTTCCTTTTCCACCATAGGCCTCAAATCGTTCCAAATGAACACTTGCAGATTCTACAAAAAGAGTGTTTCATAACTGCTCTAGCAAAGGAAAGGTTCAACTCTGTGAGTTGAACACACACTTCACAAAGCTGTTTGTGAGAATGCTTCTGTCCTGTTTTTAAGAGAAGATATTCCCGCTTCTAACAAAGGCCTGAAAGAGCTCCAAATATCCACTTGCAGATGTTGCAAAAAGACTCTTTCCAAACTGCTCCATGAAAAGGAAGGTTCAACTCTGTGAGTTGAATGCACACATCATAAAGAAGTTTCCAAGAATGCTTCTGTCTAGGTTTTATGTGAAGATATTTCCTTTTCCACCATAGGCCTCAAAGCGCTCCAAATGAACACTTGCAGATTCTACAAAAAGAGTGTTTCAAAACTGCCCTTTCAAAAGAAGTGTTCAAATCTGTGAGTTGGATTCATACTTCACAAAGCAGTTTCACAGAACGCTTCTGTTTAGTATTTATGGGAAGATATTCCCGTTTCCAACGAAGGCCTGAAAGGACTCCAAATATGCACTTGCAGATTCTGCAAAAACACAGTTTCAAAACTGCTCTATCAAAAGGAAGGCTTGTCTCTCCGAGTTGAATGCACACATCATAAAGAGGTTTCTGAGAATGCTTCTGCCTGGTTTATAAGTGAAGATATTTCCTTTTCCACCATAGGCCTCAAAGCGCTCCAAATGAACACTTGCAGATTCTACAAAAAGAGTGTTTCAAAACTGCTCTTTCAAAAGAAGTGTTCAACTCTGTGAGTTGGATTCATACTTCACAAAGCAGTTTCACAGAACGCTTCTGTTTAGTTTTTATGGGAAGGTATTCCCGTTTCCAACGAAGGACTGAAAGGGCTCCAAATATCCACTTGCAGATTCTGCCAAAACAGAGTTTCAAAACTGCTCTATCAAAAGAAAGGCTTATCTCTCCGAGTTGAATGCACACATCATAAAGAGGTTTCTGAGAATGCTTCTGCCTGGTTTATAAGTGAAGATATTTCCTTTTCCCCTATAGGCCTCAAAGCGCTCCAAATGAACACTTGCAGATTCTGCAAAAAGAGTGTTTGAAAACACCTCTTTCAAAGGAAGTGTTCAACTCTGTGAGTTGGATTCATACTACACAAAGCAGTTTCACAGAACGCTTATGTTTAGTTTTTATGGGAAGACATTCCCGTTTCCAACGAAGGCCTGAAAGGGCTCCAAATATCCACTTGCAGATTCTGCAAAAATAGAGTTTCAAAACTGCTCTGTTAAAAGGAAGGCTTATCTCTCTGAGTTGAATGCAGACATCATAAAGGGGTTTCTGAGAATGCTTCTGCCTGGTTTATATGTGAAGATATTTCCTTTTCCACCATAGGCCTCAAAGCGTTCCAAATGAACACTTGCAGATTCTACAAAAGGAGTGTTTCATAACTGCTCTAGCAAAGGAAAGGTTCTACTCTGTGAGTTGAACACACACATCACAAAGCAGTTTGTGAGAATGCTTCTGTCCAGTTTTTATTGGAAGATATTCCCGCTTCTAACAAAGGCCTGAAAGAGCTCCAAATATCCACTTGCAGATGCTGCAAAAAGACTCTTTCCAAACTGCTCCATGAAAAGGAAGGTTCAACTCTGTGAGTTGAATGCACACATCATAAACAAGTTTCAAAAAATGCTTCTGTCTAGGTTTTATGTGAAGATATTTCCTTTTCCACCATAGGCCTCAAAGCACTCCAAATGAACACTTGCAGATTCTACGAAAAGAGTGTTTCAAAACTGCTCTTTCAAAAGAAGTGTTCAACTCTGTGAGTTGGATTCATACTTCACAAAGCAGTTTCACAGAACGCTTCTGTTTAATTTTTATGGGAAGATATTCCCGTTTCCAACGGAGGCCTGAAATGGCTCCAAATAACCACTTGCAGATTCTGCAGAAACACAGTTTCAAAACTGCTCTATCAAAAGGAAGGCTTATCTCTCCGAGCTGAATGCACACATCATAAAGAGGTTTCTGAGAATGCTTCTCCTTGGTTTATAAGTGAAGATATTTCCTTTTCCACTATAGGCCTCAAAGCGCTCCAAATGAACACTTGCAGATTCTACAAAAAGAGTGTTTCAAAACAGCTCTTTCAAAGGAAGTGTTCAACTCTGTGAGTTGGATTCATACTACACAAAGCAGTTTCACAGAACGCCTCTCTTTAGTTTTTATGGGAAGATATTCCCGTTTCCAACGAAGGCCTGAAAGGGCTCCAAATATCCACTTGCAGATTCTGCAAAAATAGAGTTTCAAAACTGCTCTGTTAAAAGGAAGGCTTATCTCTCTGAGTTGAATGCAGACATCATAAAGAGGTTTCTGAGAATGCTTCTGCCTGGTTTATATGTGAAGGTACTTCCTTTTCCACCATAGGCCCCAAAGAGCTCCAAATGAACACTTGCAGATTCTACAAAAGGAGTTTTTCATAACTGCTCTAGCAAAGGAAAGGTTCAACTCTGTGAGTTGAACACACACATCACAAAGCAGTTTGTGAGAATGCTTCTGTCCAGTTTTTAAGAGAAGATATTCCCGCTTCTAACAAAGGCCTGAAGGAGCTCCAAATATCCACTTGCAGATGCTGCAAAAAGACTCTTTCCAAACTGTTCCATGAAAAGGAAGGTTCAACTCTGTGAGTTGAATGCACACATCATAAAGAAGTTTCAAAGAATGCTTCTGTCTAGGTTTTATGTGAAGATATTTCCTTTTCCACCATAGGCCTCAAAGCGCTCCAAATGAACACTCGCAGATTCTACAAAAAGAGTGTTTCAAAACTGCTCTTTCAAAAGAAGTGTTCAACTCTGTGGGTTGGATTCATACTTCACAAAGCAGTTTCACAGAACGCTTCTGTTTAGTTTTTATGGGAAGATATTCCCGTTTCCAACGAAGGCCTGAAAGGGCTCCAAATAACCACTTGCAGATTCTGCAAAAACACAGTTTCAAAACTGCTCTATCAAAAGGAAGGCTTATCTCTCCGAGCTGAATGCACACATCATAAAGAGGTTTCTGAGAATGCTTCTGCCTGGTTTATATGTGAAGATATTTCCTTTTCCACCATAGGCCTCAAAGCGCTCCAAATGAACACTTGCAGATTCTACAAAAAGAGTGTTTCATAACTGCTCTAGCAAAGGAAAGGTTCTACTCTGTGAGTTGAACACACACATCACAAAGCTGTTTGTGAGAATGCTTCTGTCCAGTTTTTATTGGAAGATATTCCCGCTTCTAACAAAGGCCTGAAAGCTCCAAATATCCACTTGCAGATGCTGCAAAAAGACTCTTTCCAAACTGCTCCATGAAAAGGAAGGTTCAACTCTGTGAGTTGAATGCACACATCATAAAGAAGTTTCAAAAAATGCTTCTGTCTAGGTTTTATGTGAAGATATTTCCTTTTCCACCATAGGCCTCAAAGCACTCCAAATGAACACTTGCAGATTCTACGAAAAGAGTGTTTCAAAACTGCTCTTTCAAAAGAAGTGTTCAACTCTGTGAGTTGGATTCATACTTCACAAAGCAGTTTCACAGAACGCTTCTGTTTAGTTTTTATGGGAAGATATTCCCGTTTCCAACGGAGGCCTGAAATGGCTCCAAATAACCACTTGCAGATTCTGCAGAAACACAGTTTCAAAACTGCTCTATCAAAAGGAAGGCTTATCTCTCCGAGCTGAATGCACACATCATAAAGAGGTTTCTGAGAATGCTTCTCCTTGGTTTATAAGTGAAGATATTTCCTTTTCCACTATAGGCCTCAAAGCGCTCCAAATGAACACTTGCAGATTCCACAAAAAGAGTGTTTCAAAACAGCTCTTTCAAAGGAAGTGTTCAACTCTGTGAGTTGGATTCATACTACACAAAGCAGTTTCACAGAACGCCTCTCTTTAGTTTTTATGGGAAGATATTCCCGTTTCCAACGAAGGCCTGAAAGGGCTCCAAATATCCACTTGCAGATTCTGCAAAAATAGAGTTTCAAAACTGCTCTGTTAAAAGGAAGGCTTATCTCTCTGAGTTGAATGCAGACATCATAAAGAGGTTTCTGAGAATGCTTCTGCCTGGTGTATATGTGAAGATAGTTCCTTTTCCACCATAGGCCCCAAAGAGCTCCAAATGAACACTTGCAGATTCTACAAAAGAAGTGTTTCATAACTGCTCTAGCAAAGGAAAGGTTCAACTCTGTGAGTTGAACACACACATCACAAAGCAGTTTGTGAGAATGCTTCTGTCCAGTTTTTAAGAGAAGATATTCCCGCTTCTAACAAAGGCCTGAAGGAGCTCCAAATATCCACTTGCAGATGCTGCAAAAAGACTCTTTCCAAACTGCTCCATGAAAAGGAAGGTTCAACTCTGTGAGTTGAATGCACACATCATAAAGAAGTTTCAAAGAATGCTTCTGTCTAGGTTTTATGTGAAGATATTTCCTTTTCCACCATAGGCCTCAAAGCGCTCCAAATGAACACTTGCAGATTCTACAAAAAGAGTGTTTCAAAACTGCTCTTTCAAAAGAAGTGTTCAACTCTGTGGGTTGGATTCATACTTCACAAAGCAGTTTCACAGAACGCTTCTGTTTAGTTTTTATGGGAAGATATTCCCGTTTCCAACGAAGGCCTGAAAGGGCTCCAAATAACCACTTGCAGATTCTGCAAAAACACAGTTTCAAAACTGCTCTATCAAAAGGAAGGCTTATCTCTCCGAGCTGAATGCACACATCATAAAGAGGTTTCTGAGAATGCTTCTGCCTGGTTTATAAGTGAAGATATTTCCTTTTCCACCATAGGCCTCAAAGCGCTCCAAATGAACACTTGCAGATTCTACAAAAAGAGTGTTTCAAAACAGCTCTTTCAAAGGAAGTGTTCAACTCTGTGAGTTGGATTCATACTACACAAAGCAGTTTCACAGAACGCTTCTCTTTAGTTTTTATGGGAAGATATTCCCGTTTCCAACGAAGGCCTGAAAGGGCTCCAAATATCCACTTGCAGATTCTGCAAAAATAGAGTTTCAAAACTGCTCTGTTAAAAGGAAGGCTTATCTCTCTGAGTTGAATGCAGACATCATAAAGAGGTTTCTGAGAATGCTTCTGCCTGGTTTATATGTGAAGATATTTCCTTTTCCACCATAGGCCTCAAAGCGTTCCAAATGAACACTTGCAGATTCTACAAAAGGAGTGTTTCATAACTGCTCTAGCAAAGGAAAGTTCAACTCTGTGAGTTGAACACACACATCATAAAGCAGTTTGTGAGAATGGTTCTGTCCAGTTTTTAAGAGAAGATATTCCCGCTTCTAACAAAGGCCTGAAAGAGCTCCAAATATCCACTTGCAGATGCTGCAAAAAGACTCTTTCCAAACTGCCCCATGAAGAGGAAGGTTCAACTCTGTGAGTTGAATGCACACATCATAAAGAAGTTTCAAAGAATGCTTCTGTCTAGGTTTTATGTGAAGATATTTCCTTTTCCACCATAGGCCTCAAAGCGCTCCAAATGAACACATGCAGATTCTTCAAAAAGAGTGTTTCAAAACTGCTCTTTCAAAAGAAGTGTTCAACTCTGTGAGTTGGATTCATACTTCACAAAGCAGTTTCACAGAACGATTCTGTTTATTATTTATGGGAAGATATTCCCGTTTCCAACGAAGGCCTGAAATGACTCCAAATATCCACTTGCAGATTCTGCAAAAACACAGTTTCAAACCTGCTTTATCAAAAGGAAGGCTTATCTCTCCGAGTTGAATGCACACATCATAAAGAGGTTTCTGAGAATGCTTCTGCCTGGTTTATAAGTGAAGATATTACCTTTTCCACAATAGGACTCAAAGCGCTCCAAATGAACACTTGCAGATTCTACAAAAAGAGTGTTTCAAAACTGCTCTTTCAAAAGAAGTGTTCAACTGTGATTTGGATTCATACTTCACAAAGCAGTTTCACAGAACGCTTCTGTTTAGTATTTATGGGAAGATATTCCCGTTTCCAACGAAGGCCTGAAAGGACTCCAAATATCCACTTGCAGATTCTGCAAAAATAGAGTTTCAAAACTGCTCTGTTAAAAGGAAGGCTTATCTCTCTGTGTTGAATGCAGACATCATAAAGGGGTTTCTGAGAATGCTTCTGCCTGGTTTATATGTGAAGATATTTCCTTTTCCACCATAGGCCTCAAAGCGTTCCAAATGAACACTTGCAGATTCTACAAAAGGAGTGTTTCATAACTGCTCTAGCAAAGGAAAGGTTCAACTCTGTGAGTTGAACACACAATTCACAAAGCTGTTTGTGAGAATGCTTCTGTCCTGTTTTTACGAGAAGATATTCCCGCTTCTAACAAAGGCCTGAAAGAGCTCCAAATATCCACTTGCAGATGCTGCAAAAAGACTCTTTCCAAACTGCTCCATGAAAAGGAAGGTTCAACTCTGTGAGTTGAATGCACACATCATAAAGAAGTTTCCAAGAATGCTTCTGTCTAGGTTTTATGTGAAGATATTTCCTTTTCCACCATAGGCCTCAAAGCGCTCCAAATGAACACTTGCAGATTCTACAAAAAGAGTGTTTCAAAACTGCCCTTTCAAAAGAAGTGTTCAAATCTGTGAGTTGGATTCATACTTCACAAAGCAGTTTCACAGAACGCTTCTGTTTAGTATTTATGGGAAGATATTCCCGTTCCCAACGAAGGCCTGAAAGGACTCCAAATATGCACTTGCAGATTCTGCAAAAACACAGTTTCAAAACTGCTCTATCAAAAGGAAGGCTTGTCTCTCCGAGTTGAATGCACACATCATAAAGAGGTTTCTGAGAATGCTTCTGCCTGGTTTATAAGTGAAGATATTTCCTTTTCCACCATAGGCCTCAAAGCGCTCCAAATGAACACTTGCAGATTCTACAAAAAGAGTGTTTCAAAACTGCTCTTTCAAAAGAAGTGTTCAACTCTGTGAGTTGGATTCATACTTCACAAAGCAGTTTCACAGAACGCTTCTGTTTAGTTTTTATGGGAAGGTATTCCCGTTTCCAACGAAGGACTGAAAGGGCTCCAAATATCCACTTGCAGATTCTGCCAAAACAGAGTTTCAAAACTGCTCTATCAAAAGAAAGGCTTATCTCTCCGAGTTGAATGCACACATCATAAAGAGGTTTCTGAGAATGCTTCTGCCTGGTTTATAAGTGAAGATATTTCCTTTTCCCCTATAGGCCTCAAAGCGCTCCAAATGAACACTTGCAGATTCTGCAAAAAGAGTGTTTGAAAACACCTCTTTCAAAGGAAGTGTTCAACTCTGTGAGTTGGATTCATACTACACAAAGCAGTTTCACAGAACGCTTATGTTTAGTTTTTATGGGAAGACATTCCCGTTTCCAACGAAGGCCTGAAAGGGCTCCAAATATCCACTTGCAGATTCTGCAAAAATAGAGTTTCAAAACTGCTCTGTTAAAAGGAAGGCTTATCTCTCTGAGTTGAATGCAGACATCATAAAGGGGTTTCTGAGAATGCTTCTGCCTGGTTTATATGTGAAGATATTTCCTTTTCCACCATAGGCCTCAAAGCGTTCCAAATGAACACTTGCAGATTCTACAAAAGGAGTGTTTCATAACTGCTCTAGCAAAGGAAAGGTTCTACTCTGTGAGTTGAACACACATATCACAAAGCAGTTTGTGAGAATGCTTCTGTCCAGTTTTTATTGGAAGATATTCCCGCTTCTAACAAAGGCCTGAAAGAGCTCCAAATATCCACTTGCAGATGCTGCAAAAAGACTCTTTCCAAACTGCTCCATGAAAAGGAAGGTTCAACTCTGTGAGTTGAATGCACACATCATAAACAAGTTTCAAAAAATGCTTCTGTCTAGGTTTTATGTGAAGATATTTCCTTTTCCACCATAGGCCTCAAAGCACTCCAAATGAACACTTGCAGATTCTACGAAAAGAGTGTTTCAAAACTGCTCTTTCAAAAGAAGTGTTCAACTCTGTGAGTTGGATTCATACTTCACAAAGCAGTTTCACAGAACGCTTCTGTTTAGTTTTTATGGGAAGATATTCCCGTTTCCAACGGAGGCCTGAAATGGCTCCAAATAACCACTTGCAGATTCTGCAGAAACACAGTTTCAAAACTGCTCTATCAAAAGGAAGGCTTATCTCTCCGAGCTGAATGCACACATCATAAAGAGGTTTCTGAGAATGCTTCTCCTTGGTTTATAAGTGAAGATATTTCCTTTTCCACTATAGGCCTCAAAGCGCTCCAAATGAACACTTGCAGATTCTACAAAAAGAGTGTTTCAAAACAGCTCTTTCAAAGGAAGTGTTCAACTCTGTGAGTTGGATTCATACTACACAAAGCAGTTTCACAGAACGCCTCTCTTTAGTTTTTATGGGAAGATATTCCCGTTTCCAACGAAGGCCTGAAAGGGCTCCAAATATCCACTTGCAGATTCTGCAAAAATAGAGTTTCAAAACTGCTCTGTTAAAAGGAAGGCTTATCTCTCTGAGTTGAATGCAGACATCATAAAGAGGTTTCTGAGAATGCTTCTGCCTGGTTTATATGTGAAGGTACTTCCTTTTCCACCATAGGCCCCAAAGAGCTCCAAATGAACACTTGCAGATTCTACAAAAGGAGTGTTTCATAACTGCTCTAGCAAATGAAAGGTTCAACTCTGTGTGTTGAACACACACATCACAAAGCAGTTTGTGAGAATGCTTCTGTCCAGTTTTTAAGAGAAGATATTCCCGCTTCTAACAAAGGCCTGAAGGAGCTCCAAATATCCACTTGCAGATGCTGCAAAAAGACTCTTTCCAAACTGTTCCATGAAAAGGAAGGTTCAACTCTGTGAGTTGAATGCACACATCATAAAGAAGTTTCAAAGAATGCTTCTGTCTAGGTTTTATGTGAAGATATTTCCTTTTCCACCATAGGCCTCAAAGCGCTCCAAATGAACACTCGCAGATTCTACAAAAAGAGTGTTTCAAAACTGCTCTTTCAAAAGAAGTGTTCAACTCTGTGGGTTGGATTCATACTTCACAAAGCAGTTTCACAGAACGCTTCTGTTTAGTTTTTATGGGAAGATATTCCCGTTTCCAACGAAGGCCTGAAAGGGCTCCAAATAACCACTTGCAGATTCTGCAAAAACACAGTTTCAAAACTGCTCTATCAAAAGGAAGGCTTATCTCTCCGAGCTGAATGCACACATCATAAAGAGGTTTCTGAGAATGCTTCTGCCTGGTTTATATGTGAAGATATTTCCTTTTCCACCATAGGCCTCAAAGCGCTCCAAATGAACACTTGCAGATTCTACAAAAAGAGTGTTTCATAACTGCTCTAGCAAAGGAAAGGTTCTACTCTGTGAGTTGAACACACACATCACAAAGCTGTTTGTGAGAATGCTTCTGTCCAGTTTTTATTGGAAGATATTCCCGCTTCTAACAAAGGCCTGAAAGCTCCAAATATCCACTTGCAGATGCTGCAAAAAGACTCTTTCCAAACTGCTCCATGAAAAGGAAGGTTCAACTCTGTGAGTTGAATGCACACATCATAAAGAAGTTTCAAAAAATGCTTCTGTCTAGGTTTTATGTGAAGATATTTCCTTTTCCACCATAGGCCTCAAAGCACTCCAAATGAACACTTGCAGATTCTACGAAAAGAGTGTTTCAAAACTGCTCTTTCAAAAGAAGTGTTCAACTCTGTGAGTTGGATTCATACTTCACAAAGCAGTTTCACAGAACGCTTCTGTTTAGTTTTTATGGGAAGATATTCCCGTTTCCAACGGAGGCCTGAAATGGCTCCAAATAACCACTTGCAGATTCTGCAGAAACACAGTTTCAAAACTGCTCTATCAAAAGGAAGGCTTATCTCTCCGAGCTGAATGCACACATCATAAAGAGGTTTCTGAGAATGCTTCTCCTTGGTTTATAAGTGAAGATATTTCCTTTTCCACTATAGGCCTCAAAGCGCTCCAAATGAACACTTGCAGATTCCACAAAAAGAGTGTTTCAAAACAGCTCTTTCAAAGGAAGTGTTCAACTCTGTGAGTTGGATTCATACTACACAAAGCAGTTTCACAGAACGCCTCTCTTTAGTTTTTATGGGAAGATATTCCCGTTTCCAACGAAGGCCTGAAAGGGCTCCAAATATCCACTTGCAGATTCTGCAAAAATAGAGTTTCAAAACTGCTCTGTTAAAAGGAAGGCTTATCTCTCTGAGTTGAATGCAGACATCATAAAGAGGTTTCTGAGAATGCTTCTGCCTGGTGTATATGTGAAGATAGTTCCTTTTCCACCATAGGCCCCAAAGAGCTCCAAATGAACACTTGCAGATTCTACAAAAGAAGTGTTTCATAACTGCTCTAGCAAAGGAAAGGTTCAACTCTGTGAGTTGAACACACACATCACAAAGCAGTTTGTGAGAATGCTTCTGTCCAGTTTTTAAGAGAAGATATTCCCGCTTCTAACAAAGGCCTGAAGGAGCTCCAAATATCCACTTGCAGATGCTGCAAAAAGACTCTTTCCAAACTGCTCCATGAAAAGGAAGGTTCAACTCTGTGAGTTGAATGCACACATCATAAAGAAGTTTCAAAGAATGCTTCTGTCTAGGTTTTATGTGAAGATATTTCCTTTTCCACCATAGGCCTCAAAGCGCTCCAAATGAACACTTGCAGATTCTACAAAAAGAGTGTTTCAAAACTGCTCTTTCAAAAGAAGTGTTCAACTCTGTGGGTTGGATTCATACTTCACAAAGCAGTTTCACAGAACGCTTCTGTTTAGTTTTTATGGGAAGATATTCCCGTTTCCAACGAAGGCCTGAAAGGGCTCCAAATAACCACTTGCAGATTCTGCAAAAACACAGTTTCAAAACTGCTCTATCAAAAGGAAGGCTTATCTCTCCGAGCTGAATGCACACATCATAAAGAGGTTTCTGAGAATGCTTCTGCCTGGTTTATAAGTGAAGATATTTCCTTTTCCACCATAGGCCTCAAAGCGCTCCAAATGAACACTTGCAGATTCTACAAAAAGAGTGTTTCAAAACAGCTCTTTCAAAGGAAGTGTTCAACTCTGTGAGTTGGATTCATACTACACAAAGCAGTTTCACAGAACGCTTCTCTTTAGTTTTTATGGGAAGATATTCCCGTTTCCAACGAAGGCCTGAAAGGGCTCCAAATATCCACTTGCAGATTCTGCAAAAATAGAGTTTCAAAACTGCTCTGTTAAAAGGAAGGCTTATCTCTCTGAGTTGAATGCAGACATCATAAAGAGGTTTCTGAGAATGCTTCTGCCTGGTTTATAAGTGAAGATATTTCCTTTTCCACCATAGGCCTCAAAGCGTTCCAAATGAACACTTGCAGATTCTACAAAAGGAGTGTTTCATAACTGCTCTAGCAAAGGAAAGTTCAACTCTGTGAGTTGAACACACACATCATAAAGCAGTTTGTGAGAATGGTTCTGTCCAGTTTTTAAGAGAAGATATTCCCGCTTCTAACAAAGGCCTGAAAGAGCTCCAAATATCCACTTGCAGATGCTGCAAAAAGACTCTTTCCAAACTGCCCCATGAAGAGGAAGGTTCAACTCTGTGAGTTGAATGCACACATCATAAAGAAGTTTCAAAGAATGCTTCTGTCTAGGTTTTATGTGAAGATATTTCCTTTTCCACCATAGGCCTCAAAGCGCTCCAAATGAACACATGCAGATTCTTCAAAAAGAGTGTTTCAAAACTGCTCTTTCAAAAGAAGTGTTCAACTCTGTGAGTTGGATTCATACTTCACAAAGCAGTTTCACAGAACGATTCTGTTTATTATTTATGGGAAGATATTCCCGTTTCCAACGAAGGCCTGAAATGACTCCAAATATCCACTTGCAGATTCTGCAAAAACACAGTTTCAAACCTGCTTTATCAAAAGGAAGGCTTATCTCTCCGAGTTGAATGCACACATCATAAAGAGGTTTCTGAGAATGCTTCTGCCTGGTTTATAAGTGAAGATATTACCTTTTCCACAATAGGACTCAAAGCGCTCCAAATGAACACTTGCAGATTCTACAAAAAGAGTGTTTCAAAACTGCTCTTTCAAAAGAAGTGTT
This sequence comes from Pongo pygmaeus, assembly GCF_028885625.2. NCBI lineage: Eukaryota > Metazoa > Chordata > Mammalia > Primates > Hominidae > Pongo > Pongo pygmaeus. The sequence continues at coordinate 27,762,681 of NC_085930.1, forward strand.
CAACTGTGATTTGGATTCATACTTCACAAAGCAGTTTCACAGAACGCTTCTGTTTAGTATTTATGGGAAGATATTCCCGTTTCCAACGAAGGCCTGAAAGGACTCCAAATATCCACTTGCAGATTCTGCAAAAATAGAGTTTCAAAACTGCTCTGTTAAAAGGAAGGCTTATCTCTCTGTGTTGAATGCAGACATCATAAAGGGGTTTCTGAGAATGCTTCTGCCTGGTTTATATGTGAAGATATTTCCTTTTCCACCATAGGCCTCAAAGCGTTCCAAATGAACACTTGCAGATTCTACAAAAGGAGTGTTTCATAACTGCTCTAGCAAAGGAAAGGTTCAACTCTGTGAGTTGAACACACAATTCACAAAGCTGTTTGTGAGAATGCTTCTGTCCTGTTTTTACGAGAAGATATTCCCGCTTCTAACAAAGGCCTGAAAGAGCTCCAAATATCCACTTGCAGATGCTGCAAAAAGACTCTTTCCAAACTGCTCCATGAAAAGGAAGGTTCAACTCTGTGAGTTGAATGCACACATCATAAAGAAGTTTCCAAGAATGCTTCTGTCTAGGTTTTATGTGAAGATATTTCCTTTTCCACCATAGGCCTCAAAGCGCTCCAAATGAACACTTGCAGATTCTACAAAAAGAGTGTTTCAAAACTGCCCTTTCAAAAGAAGTGTTCAAATCTGTGAGTTGGATTCATACTTCACAAAGCAGTTTCACAGAACGCTTCTGTTTAGTATTTATGGGAAGATATTCCCGTTCCCAACGAAGGCCTGAAAGGACTCCAAATATGCACTTGCAGATTCTGCAAAAACACAGTTTCAAAACTGCTCTATCAAAAGGAAGGCTTGTCTCTCCGAGTTGAATGCACACATCATAAAGAGGTTTCTGAGAATGCTTCTGCCTGGTTTATAAGTGAAGATATTTCCTTTTCCACCATAGGCCTCAAAGCGCTCCAAATGAACACTTGCAGATTCTACAAAAAGAGTGTTTCAAAACTGCTCTTTCAAAAGAAGTGTTCAACTCTGTGAGTTGGATTCATACTTCACAAAGCAGTTTCACAGAACGCTTCTGTTTAGTTTTTATGGGAAGGTATTCCCGTTTCCAACGAAGGACTGAAAGGGCTCCAAATATCCACTTGCAGATTCTGCCAAAACAGAGTTTCAAAACTGCTCTATCAAAAGAAAGGCTTATCTCTCCGAGTTGAATGCACACATCATAAAGAGGTTTCTGAGAATGCTTCTGCCTGGTTTATAAGTGAAGATATTTCCTTTTCCCCTATAGGCCTCAAAGCGCTCCAAATGAACACTTGCAGATTCTACAAAAGGAGTGTTTCAAAACAGCTCTATCAAAAGGAACGTTCAAGTCTGTGAGTTAAAGGCATTCATCACACAGAAGTTTCTGAGAATGCTTCTCTCTAGTTTTTATGTGAAGATATTTCCTTTTCTAGCATAGGCCTCAAAGCGCTGCAAATAGCCACTTGCAGATTCTACAAAAAGAGGGTTTCAAATCTCTTCTATCAAAAGAAATGTTCAACTCTGTGAGTTGAATGCACTCATCAGAAAGAAGTTTCTGAGAATGATTCTATCTAGTTTTCATCTGCATGTATTTCCTTTTCCACTAGATGCCGCAATCGCACCAAATATCCACTTGCAGTTTCCACAAAAAGAGTGCTGCAGAACTGCTCCATGAAAAGGAATGTTCAACTCTGTGAGTTCAATACCCTCATGACATAGAAGTTTCTGAAAATGCTTCTGTCTAGTTGGTATAGGAAGATATTTCCTTTTCCAGCATAAGCCTCAAAGAGCTCCAAATATCCACTTGCGGATTCTGCAAAAACAGTGTTTCAAAACTGGTCGATCAAAAGGAACGTTCAACTCTGTGAGTTGAATGCACTCATGACACAGAAGTTTCTGAGAATGCTTCTGTCTAGTTCCTACGTGAAGATATTTCCTTTTCCAGCTTAGGCCTCAAAGCGCTCCAAATAAACACTTGCAGATTCTACAAAAGGAGTGTTTCAAAACTGCTCTAGCAAAAGGAAGGTTCAAGTCTGTGAGTTGAATGCACTCATCACAAAGAGGTTTCTGAGAATGCTGCTGTCTAGTTTTTATGTGAAGATATTTCCTTTTCCTCGCATAGACCTCAAATCGCTCCAGATATCCACTTGCAGATTTTACAGAAAGAGTGTTTCCAAACTGCTCTATCTAAAGGCACGTTCAACTCTGTGAGTTGAATGCACGCATTGCGAAGAACTTTCTGAGAATGCTTCTCTCTAGCTTTTAGGTGAAGATATTCCATTTCACAGCATAGGCCTCAAAGTGCTCCAAATCACCACTTGCAGATTTTACAAAAAGAATGTTTCAAAACTGCTCTTTCTAAAGGAAGGTTCAAGTCTGTGAGTTGAATGCACTCAACACAAAGAAGTTTCTGAGAATGCTTCTGTCCAGGTTTCATGTGAAGATATTTCCTTTTCCAGCATAGGCCTCAAACCGCTCCAAATATTCACTTGCAGAGTCTACAAAAAGAGTGTTTCCAAACTTCTCTATCAACTGGTAGGTACAACTCCGTGAGTTGAATGCCCTCATCACCAAGAAGTTTCTGAGAATGCTTCTCTCTAGTTTTGATGGGAAGATATTTCCTTTTCCAACATAGGCCTCATGGTGCTCCGAATAAACACTTGCAGATTCTACAAACTTAGTGTTTCAAAACTGTTCTATGAAAAGGAACGTTCAAGTCTGGGAGTTGAATGAACTCATCACAAAGAAGTTTCTCAGAATGCTTCTGTCTAGTTTTTAGGTGAAGATATTTCATTTCCCAGCATAGGCCTCAAAGCGCTCCAAATATCCACTTGCAGATTCTACAGAAAGAGTGTTTCCAAACTGCTCTTACAAAAGGAAGGTTCAAATATGTGAGCCGAATGCACTCATCACAAACAAGTTTCTGAGAATGCTTCTGTCTAGTTCTTATATGAAGATCTTTCCTTTTCCAATATGGGCCTCAAAGCGCTCCAAATAAACACTTGCAGATTCTACAAAAGGAGTGTTTCAAAACAGCTCTATCAAAAGGAACGTTCAATTCTGTGAGTTGAAGGCATTCATCACACAGAAGTTTCTGAGAATGCTTCTCTCTAGTTTTTATGTGAAGATATTTCCTTTTCTAGCATAGGCCTCAAAGCGCTGCAAATAGCCACTTGCAGATTTTACAAAAAGAGGGTTTCAAATCTCTTCTATCAAAAGAAATGTTCAACTCTGTGAGTTGAATGCACTCATCAGAAAGAAGTTTCTGAGAATGATTCTATCTAGTTTTCATCTGCATGTATTTCCTTTTCCACTAGATGCCGCAATCGCACCAAATATCCACTTGCAGTTTCCACAAAAAGAGTGCTGCAGAACTGCTCCATGAAAAGGAATGTTCAACTCTGTGAGTTCAATACCCTCATGACATAGAAGTTTCTGAAAATGCTTCTGTCTAGTTGGTATAGGAAGATATTTCCTTTTCCAGCATAAGCCTCAAAGAGCTCCAAATATCCACTTGCGGATTCTGCAAAAACAGTGTTTCAAAACTGGTCGATCAAAAGGAACGTTCAACTCTGTGAGTTGAATGCACTCATGACACAGAAGTTTCTGAGAATGCTTCTGTCTAGTTCTTACGTGAAGATATTTCCTTTTCCAGCTTAGGCCTCAAAGCGCTCCAAATAAACACTTGCAGATTCCAAAAAAGGAGTGTTTCAAAACTGCTCTAGCAAAAGGAAGGTTCAAGTCTGTGAGTTGAATGCACTCATCACAAAGAGGTTTCTGAGAATGCTGCTGTCTAGTTTTTATGTGAAGATATTTCCTTTTCCTCGCATAGACCTCAAATCGCTCCAGATATCCACTTGCAGATTTTACAGAAAGAGTGTTTCCAAACTGCTCTATCTAAAGGCACGTTCAACTCTGTGAGTTGAATGCACGCATTGCGAAGAACTTTCTGAGAATGCTTCTCTCTAGCTTTTAGGTGAAGATATTCCATTTCACAGCATAGGCCACAAAGTGCTCCAAATCACCACTTGCAGATTTTACAAAAAGAATGTTTCAAAACTGCTCTTTCTAAAGGAAGGTTCAAGTCTGTGAGTGGAATGCACTCAACACAAAGAAGTTTCTGAGAATGCTTCTGTCCAGGTTTCATGTGAAGATATTTCCTTTTCCAGCATAGGCCTCAAACCGCTCCAAATATACAGTTGCAGAGTCTACAAAAAGAGTGTTTCCAAACTTCTCTATCAACTGGTAGGTACAACTCCGTGAGCTGAATGCCCTCATCACCAAGAAGTTTCTGAGAATGCTTCTCTCTAGTTTTGATGGGAAGATATTTCCTTTTCCAACATAGGCCTCATGGTGCTCCGAATAAACACTTGCAGATTCTACAAACTTAGTGTTTCAAAACTGTTCTATGAAAAGGAACGTTCAAGTCTGGGAGTTGAATGAACTCATCACAAAGAAGTTTCTCAGAATGCTTCTGTCTAGTTTTTAGGTGAAGATATTTCATTTCCCAGCATAGGCCTCAAAGCGCTCCAAATATCCTCTTGCAGATTCTACAAAAAGAGTGTTTCCAAACTGCTCTTACAAAAGGAAGGTTCAAGTGTGTGAGCCGAACGCACTCATCACAAACAAGTTTCTGAGAATGCGTCTGTCTAGTTTTTATGTGAAGATATTTCGTTTGCCAGCATAGGCCTCAAATCGCTCCAAACATCCACTAGCAAATTCTACAAAAGGAGTGTTTCAAAAGTGCGCTATCAAAAGGAAGAGTCCACTATGTGAGTTGAATGCATAAAGCCCACGGAAGTTTCTGAGAATGCTTCTGTCTAGTTTTTAGGTGAAGATATTTCATTTCCCAGCATAGGCCTCAAAGCGCTCCAAATATCCACTTGCAGATTCTACAAAAAGAGTGTTTCCAAACTGCTCTTTCCAAAGGAAGGTTCAAGTCTGTGAGTTGAGGGCATTCATCACAAAGAAGTTTCTGAGAATGCTTCTGTCTAGTTTTTATATGAAGATCTTTCCTTTTCCAATATGGGCCTCAAAGCGCTCCAAATAAACACTTGCAGATTCTACAAAAGGAGTGTTTCAAAACAGCTCTATCAAAAGGAACGTTCAAGTCTGTGAGTTGAAGGCATTCATCACACAGAAGTTTCTGAGAATGCTTCTCTCTAGTTTTTATGTGAAGATATTTCCTTTTATAGCATAGGCCTCAAAGCGCTGCAAATAGCCACCTGCAGATTCTACAAAAAGAGGGTTTCAAATCTCTTCTATCAAAAGAAATGTTCAACTCTGTGAGTTGAATGCACTCATCAGAAAGAAGTTTCTGAGAATGATTCTATCTAGTTTTCATCTGCATGTATTTCCTTTTCCACTAGATGCCGCAATCGCACCAAATATCCACTTGCAGTTTCCACAAAAAGAGTGCTGCAGAACTGCTCCATGAAAAGGAATGTTCAACTCTGTGAGTTCAATACCCTCATGACATAGAAGTTTCTGAAAATGCTTCTGTCTAGTTGGTATAGGAAGATATTTCCTTTTCCAGCATAAGCCTCAAAGAGCTCCAAATATCCACTTGCGGATTCTGCAAAAACAGTGTTTCAAAACTGGTCGATCAAAAGGAACGTTCAACTCTGTGAGTTGAATGCACTCATCACACAGAAGTTTCTGAGAATGCTTCTGTCTAGTTCTTACGTGAAGATATTTCCTTTTCCAGCTTAGGCCTCAAAGCGCTCCAAATAAACACTTGCAGATTCCACAAAAGGAGTGTTTCAAAACTGCTCTAGCAAAAGGAAGGTTCAAGTCTGTGAGTTGAATGCACTCATCACAAAGAGGTTTCTGAGAATGCTGCTGTCTAGTTTTTATGTGAAGATATTTCCTTTTCCTCGCATAGACCTCAAATCGCTCCAGATATCCACTTGCAGATTTTACAGAAAGAGTGTTTCCAAACTGCTCTATCTAAAGGCACGTTCAACTCTGTGAGTTGAATGCACGCATTGCGAAGAACTTTCTGAGAATGCTTCTCTCTAGCTTTTAGGTGAAGATATTCCATTTCACAGCATAGGCCTCAAAGTGCTCCAAATCACCACTTGCAGATTTTACAAAAAGAATGTTTCAAAACTGCTCTTTCTAAAGGAAGGTTCAAGTCTGTGGGTTGAATGCACTCAACACAAAGAAGTTTCTGAGAATGCTTCTGTCCAGGTTTCATGTGAAGATATTTCCTTTTCCAGCATAGGCCTCAAACCGCTCCAAATATACACTTGCAGAGTCTACAAAAAGAGTGTTTCCAAACTTCTCTATCAACTGGTAGGTACAACTCCGTGAGCTGAATGCCCTCATCACCAAGAAGTTTCTGAGAATGCTTCTCTCTAGTTTTGATGGGAAGATATTTCCTTTTCCAACATAGGCCTCATGGTGCTCCGAATAAACACTTGCAGATTCTACAAACTTAGTGTTTCAAAACTGTTCTATGAAAAGGAACGTTCAAGTCTGGGAGTTGAATGAACTCATCACAAAGAAGTTTCTCAGAATGCTTCTGTCTAGTTTTTAGGTGAAGATATTTCATTTCCCAGCATAGGCCTCAAAGCGCTCCAAATATCCACTTGCAGATTCTACAAAAAGAGTGTTTCCAAACTGCTCTTACAAAAGGAAGGTTCAAGTGTGTGAGCCGAACGCACTCATCACAAACAAGTTTCTGAGAATGCGTCTGTCTAGTTTTTATGTGAAGATATTTCGTTTGCCAGCATAGGCCTCAAATCGCTCCAAACATCCACTAGCAAATTCTACAAAAGGAGTGTTTCAAAAGTGCGCTATCAAAAGGAAGAGTCCACTATGTGAGTTGAATGCATAAAGCCCACGGAAGTTTCTGAGAATGCTTCTGTCTAGTTTTTAGGTGAAGATATTTCATTTCCCAGCATAGGCCTCAAAGCGCTCCAAATATCCACTTGCAGATTCTACAAAAAGAGTGTTTCCAAACTGCTCTTTCCAAAGGAAGGTTCAAGTCTGTGAGTTGAGAGCATTCATCACAAAGAAGTTTCTGAGAATGCTTCTGTCTAGTTTTTATATGAAGATCTTTCCTTTTCCAATATGGGCCTCAAAGCGCTCCAAATAAACACTTGCAGATTCTACAAAAGGAGTGTTTCAAAACAGCTCTATCAAAAGGAACGTTCAAGTCTGTGAGTTGAAGGCATTCATCACACAGAAGTTTCTGAGAATGCTTCTCTCTAGTTTTTATGTGAAGATATTTCCTTTTCTAGCATAGGCCTCAAAGCGCTGCAAATAGCCACCTGCAGATTCTACAAAAAGAGGGTTTCAAATCTCTTCTATCAAAAGAAATGTTCAACTCTGTGAGTTGAATGCACTCATCAGAAAGAAGTTTCTGAGAATGATTCTATCTAGTTTTCATCTGCATGTATTTCCTTTTCCACTAGATGCCGCAATCGCACCAAATATCCACTTGCAGTTTCCACAAAAAGAGTGCTGCAGAACTGCTCCATGAAAAGGAATGTTCAACTCTGTGAGTTCAATACCCTCATGACATAGAAGTTTCTGAAAATGCTTCTGTCTAGTTGGTATAGGAAGATATTTCCTTTTCCAGCATAAGCCTCAAAGAGCTCCAAATATCCACTTGCGGATTCTGCAAAAACAGTGTTTCAAAACTGGTCGATCAAAAGGAACGTTCAACTCTGTGAGTTGAATGCACTCATGACACAGAAGTTTCTGAGAATGCTTCTGTCTAGTTCTTACGTGAAGATATTTCCTTTTCCAGCTTAGGCCTCAAAGCGCTCCAAATTAACACTTGCAGATTCCACAAAAGGAGTGTTTCAAAACTGCTCTAGCAAAAGGAAGGTTCAAGTCTGTGAGTTGAATGCACTCATCACAAAGAGGTTTCTGAGAATGCTGCTGTCTAATTTTTATGTGAAGATATTTCCTTTTCCTCGCATAGACCTCAAATCGCTCCAGATATCCACTTGCAGATTTTACAGAAAGATTGTTTCCAAACTGCTCTATCTAAAGGCACGTTCAACTCTGTGAGTTGAATGCACGCATTGCGAAGAACTTTCTGAGAATGCTTCTCTCTAGCTTTTAGGTGAAGATATTCCATTTCACAGCATAGGCCTCAAAGTGCTCCAAATCACCACTTGCAGATTTTACAAAAAGAATGTTTCAAAACTGCTCTTTCTAAAGGAAGGTTCAAGTCTGTGAGTGGAATGCACTCAACACAAAGAAGTTTCTGAGAATGCTTCTGTCCAGGTTTCATGTGAAGATATTTCCTTTTCCAGCATAGGCCTCAAACCGCTCCAAATATACAGTTGCAGAGTCTACAAAAAGAGTGTTTCCAAACTTCTCTATCAACTGGTAGGTACAACTCCGTGAGCTGAATGCCCTCATCACCAAGAAGTTTCTGAGAATGCTTCTCTCTAGTTTTGATGGGAAGATATTTCCTTTTCCAACATAGGCCTCATGGTGCTCCGAATAAACACTTGCAGATTCTACAAACTTAGTGTTTCAAAACTGTTCTATGAAAAGGAACGTTCAAGTCTGGGAGTTGAATGAACTCATCACAAAGAAGTTTCTCAGAATGCTTCTGTCTAGTTTTTAGGTGAAGATATTTCATTTCCCAGCATAGGCCTCAAAGCGCTCCAAAAATATCCACTTGCAGATTCTACAAAAAGAGTGTTTCCAAACTGCTCTTACAAAAGGAAGGTTCAAGTGTGTGAGCCGAACGCACTCATCACAAACAAGTTTCTGAGAATGCGTCTGTCTAGTTTTTATGTGAAGATATTTCGTTTGCCAGCATAGGCCTCAAATCGTTCCAAACATCCACTAGCAAATTCTACAAAAGGAGTGTTTCAAAAGTGCGCTATCAAAAGGAAGAGTCCACTATGTGAGTTGAATGCATAAAGCCCACGGAAGTTTCTGAGAATGCTTCTGTCTAGTTTTTAGGTGAAGATATTTCATTTCCCAGCATAGGCCTCAAAGCGTTCCAAATATCCACTTGCAGATTCTACAAAAAGAGTGTTTCCAAACTGCTCTTTCCAAAGGAAGGTTCAAGTCTGTGAGTTGAGAGCATTCATCACAAAGAAGTTTCTGAGAATGCTTCTGTCTAGTTTTTATATGAAGATCTTTCCTTTTCCAATATGGGCCTCAAAGCGCTCCAAATAAACACTTGCAGATTCTACAAAAGGAGTGTTTCAAAACAGCTCTATCAAAAGGAGCGTTCAAGTCTGTGAGTTGAAGGCATTCATCACAAAGAAGTTTCTGAGAATGCTTCTCTCTAGTTTTTATGTGAAGATATTTCCTTTACTAGCATAGACCTCAAAGCGCTGCAAATAGCCACTTGCAGATTCTACAAAAAGAGGGTTTCAAATCTCTTCTATCAAAAGAAATATTCAACTCTGTGAGTTGAATGCACTCATCAGAAAGAAGTTTCTGAGAATGATTCTATCTAGTTTTCATCTGCATGTATTTCCTTTTCCACTAGATGCCGCAATCGCACCAAATATCCACTTGCCGTTTCCACAAAAAGAGTGCTGCAGAACTGCTCCATGAAAAGGAATGTTCAACTCTGTGAGTTCAATACCCTCATGACATAGAAGTTTCTGAAAATGCTTCTGTCTAGTTGGTATAGGAAGATATTTCCTTTTCCAGCATAAGCCTCAAAGAGCTCCAAATATCCACTTGCGTATTCTGCAAAAACAGTGTTTCAAAACTGGTCGATCAAAAGGAACGTTCAACTCTGTGAGTTGAATGCACTCATGACACAGAAGTTTCTGAGAATGCTTCTGTCTAGTTCTTACGTGAAGATATTTCCTTTTCCAGCTTAGGCCTCAAAGCGCTCCAAATAAACACTTGCAGATTCTACAAAAGGAGTGTTTCAAAACTGCTCTAGCAAAAGGAAGGTTCAAGTCTGTGAGTTGAATGCACTCATCACAAAGAGGTTTCTCAGAATGCTGCTGTCTAGTTTTTATGTGAAGATATTTCCTTTTCCTCGCATAGACCTCAAATCGCTCCAGATATCCACTTGCAGATTTTACAGAAAGAGTGTTTCCAAACTGCTCTATCTAAAGGCACGTTCAACTCTGTGAGTTGAATGCACGCATTGCGAAGAACTTTCTGAGAATGCTTCTCTCTAGCTTTTAGGTGAAGATATTCCATTTCACAGCATAGGCCTCAAAGTGCTCCAAATCACCACTTGCAGATTTTACAAAAAGAATGTTTCAAAACTGCTCTTTCTAAAGGAAGGTTCAAGTCTGTGAGTTGAATGCACACAACACAAAGAAGTTTCTGAGAACGCTTCTGTCCAGGTTTCATGTGAAGATATTTCCTTTTCCAGCAGAGGCCTCAAACCGCTCCAAATATTCACTTGCAGAGTCTACAAAAAGAGTGTTTCCAAACTTCTCTATCAACTGGTAGGTACAACTCCGTGAGTTGAAAGCCCTCATCACCAAGAAGTTTCTGAGAATGCTTCTCTCTAGTTTTGATGGGAAGATATTTCCTTTTCCAACATAGGCCTCATGGTGCTCCGAATAAACACTTGCAGATTCTACAAACTTAGTGTTTCAAAACTGTTCTATGAAAAGGAACGTTCAAATCTGGGAGTTGAATGAACTCATCACAAAGAAGTTTCTCAGAATGCTTCTGTCTAGTTTTTAGGTGAAGATATTTCATTTCCCAGCATAGGCCTCAAAGCGCTCCAAAAATATCTACTTGCAGATTCTACAAAAAGAGTGTTTCCAAACTGCTCTTACAAAAGGAAGGTTCAAGTCTGTGAGCCGAACGCACTCATCACAAACAAGTTTCTGAGAATGCGTCTGTCTAGTTTTTATGTGAAGATATTTCGTTTGCCAGCTTAGGCCTCAAATCGCTCCAAACATCCACTAGCAAATTCTGCAAAAGGAGTGTTTCAAAAGTGCGCTATCAAAAGGAAGAGTCCACTATGTGAGTTGAATGCATAAAGCCCACGGAAGTTTCTGAGAATGCTTCTGTCTAGTTTTTAGGTGAAGATATTTCATTTCCCAGCATAGGCCTCAAACCGCTCCAAATATCCACTTGCAGATTCTACAAAAAGAGTGTTTCCAAACTGCTCTTTCCAAAGGAAGGTTCAAGTCTGTGAGTTGAGAGCATTCATCACAAAGAAGTTTCTGAGAATGCTTCTGTCTAGTTTTTATATGAAGATCTTTCCTTTTCCAATATGGGCCTCAAAGCGCTCCAAATAAACACTTGCAGATTCTACAAAAGGAGTGTTTCAAAACAGCTCTATCAAAAGGAACGTTCAAGTCTGTGAGTTGAAGGCATTCATCACAAAGAAGTTTCTGAGAATGCTTCTCTCTAGTTTTTATGTGAAGATATTTCCTTTACTAGCATAGGCCTCAAAGCGCTGCAAATAGCCACTTGCAGATTCTACAAAAAGAGGGTTTCAAATCTCTTCTATCAAAAGAAATGTTCAACTCTGTGAGTTGAATGCACTCATCAGAAAGAAGTTTCTGAGAATGATTCTATCTAGTTTTCATCTGCATGTATTTCCTTTTCCACTAGATGCCGCAATCGCACCAAATATCCACTTGCCGTTTCCACAAAAAGAGTGCTGCAGAACTGCTCCATGAAAAGGAATGTTCAACTCTGTGAGTTCAATACCCTCATGACATAGAAGTTTCTGAAAATGCTTCTGTCTAGTTGGTATAGGAAGATATTTCCTTTTCCAGCATAAGCCTCAAAGAGCTCCAAATATCCACTTGCGTATTCTGCAAAAACAGTGTTTCAAAACTGGTCGATCAAAAGGAACGTTCAACTCTGTGAGTTGAATGCACTCATGACACAGAAGTTTCTGAGAATGCTTCTGTCTAGTTCTTACGTGAAGATATTTCCTTTTCCAGCTTAGGCCTCAAAGCGCTCCAAATAAACACTTGCAGATTCTACAAAAGGAGTGTTTCAAAACTGCTCTAGCAAAAGGAAGGTTCAAGTCTGTGAGTTGAATGCACTCATCACAAAGAGGTTTCTGAGAATGCTGCTGTCTAGTTTTTATGTGAAGATATTTCCTTTTCCTCGCATAGACCTCAAATCGCTCCAGATATCCACTTGCAGATTTTACAGAAAGAGTGTTTCCAAACTGCTCTATCTAAAGGCACGTTCAACTCTGTGAGTTGAATGCACGCATTGCGAAGAACTTTCTGAGAATGCTTCTCTCTAGCTTTTAGGTGAAGATATTCCATTTCACAGCATAGGCCTCAAAGTGCTCCAAATCACCACTTGCAGATTTTACAAAAAGAATGTTTCAAAACTGCTCTTTCTAAAGGAAGGTTCAAGTCTGTGAGTTGAATGCACACAACACAAAGAAGTTTCTGAGAACGCTTCTGTCCAGGTTTCATGTGAAGATATTTCCTTTTCCAGCAGAGGCCTCAAACCGCTCCAAATATTCACTTGCAGAGTCTACAAAAAGAGTGTTTCCAAACTTCTCTATCAACTGGTAGGTACAACTCCGTGAGTTGAAAGCCCTCATCACGAAGAAGTTTCTGAGAATGCTTCTCTCTAGTTTTGATGGGAAGATATTTCCTTTTCCAACATAGGCCTCATGGTGCTCCGAATAAACACTTGCAGATTCTACAAACTTAGTGTTTCAAAACTGTTCTATGAAAAGGAACGTTCAAGTCTGGGAGTTGAATGAACTCATCACAAAGAAGTTTCTCAGAATGCTTCTGTCTAGTTTTTAGGTGAAGATATTTCATTTCCCAGCATAGGCCTCAAAGCGCTCCAAAAATATCTACTTGCAGATTCTACAAAAAGAGTGTTTCCAAACTGCTCTTACAAAAGGAAGGTTCAAGTCTGTGAGCCGAACGCACTCATCACAAACAAGTTTCTGAGAATGCGTCTGTCTAGTTTTTATGTGAAGATATTTCGTTTGCCAGCATAGGCCTCAAATCGCTCCAAACATCCACTAGCAAATTCTACAAAAGGAGTGTTTCAAAAGTGCGCTATCAAAAGGAAGAGTCCACTATGTGAGTTGAATGCATAAAGCCCACGGAAGTTTCTGAGAATGCTTCTGTCTAGTTTTTAGGTGAAGATATTTCATTTCCCAGCATAGGCCTCAAAGCGCTCCAAATATCCACTTGCAGATTCTACAAAAAGAGTGTTTCCAAACTGCTCTTTCAAAAGGAAGGTTCAAGTCTGTGAGTTGAGAGCACTCATCACAAAGAAGTTTCTGAGAATGCTTCTGTCTAGTTTTTATATGAAGATCTTTCCTTTTCCAATATAGGCCTCAAAGCGCTCCAAATAAACACTTGCAGATTCTACAAAAGGAGTGTTTCAAAACAGCTCTATCAAAAGGAACGTTCAAGTCTGTGAGTTGAAGGCATTCATCACACGGAAGTTTCTGAGAATGCTTCTCTCTAGTTTTTATGTGAAGATATTTCCTTTTCTAGCATAGGCCTCAAAGCGCTCAAAATAGCCACTTGCAGATTCTACAAAAAGAGGGTTTCAAATCTCTTCTATCAAAAGAAATGTTCAACTCTGTGAGTTGAATGCACTCATCAAAAAGAAGTTTCAGAGAATGATTCTATCTAGTTTTCATCTGCATGTATTTCCTTTTCCACTAGATGCCGCAATCGCACCAAATATCCACTTGCAGTTTCCACAAAAAGAGTCCTGCAGAACTGCTCCATAAAAAGGAATGTTCAACTCTGTGAGTTCAATCCCCTCATGACATAGGAGTTTCTGAAAATGCTTCTGTCTAGTTGGTATAGGAAGATATTTCCTTTTCCAGCATAAGCCTCAAAGAGCTCCAAATATCCACTCGCGGATTCTGCAAAAACAGTGTTTCAAAACTGGTCGATCAAAAGGAACGTTCAACTCTGTGAGTTGAATGCACTCATCACACAGAAGTTTCTGAGAATGCTTCTGTCTAGTTCTGACGTGAAGATATTTCCTTTTCCAGCTTAGACCTCAAAGCGTTCCAAATAAACACTTGCAGATTCTACAAAAGGAGTGTTTCAAAACTGCTCTATCAAAAGGAAGGTTCAAGTCTGTGAGTTGAATGCACTCATCACAAAGAGGTTTCTGAGGATGCTGCTGTCTAGTTTTTATGTGAAGATATTTCCTCTTCCTCGCATAGACCTGAAATCGCTCCAGATATCCACTTGCAGATTTTACAGAAAGAGTGTTTCCAAACTGCTCTATCTAAAGGCACGTTCAACTCTGTGAGTTGAATGCACGCATTGCGAAGAACTTTCTGAGAATGCTTCTCTCTAGCTTTTAGGTGAAGATATTCCATTTCACAGCATAGGCCTCAAAGTGCTCCAAATCACCACTTGCAGATTTTACAAAAAGAATGTTTCAAAACTGCTCTTTCTAAAGGAAGGTTCAAGTCTGTGAGTTCAATGCACTCAACACAAAGAAGTTTCTGAGAATGCTTCTGTCCAGGTTTCATGTGAAGATATTTCCGTTTCCAGCATAGGCCTCAAACCGCTCCAAATATTCACTTGCAGAGTCTACAAAAAGAGTGTTTCCAAAGTTCCCTATCAACTGGTAGGTACAACTCCGTGAGTTGAACGCCCTCATCACCAAGAAGTTTCTGAGAATGCTTCTCTCTAGTTTTGATGGGAAGATATTTCCTTTTCCAACATAGGCCTCATGGTGCTCCGAATAAACACTTGCAGATTCTACAAACTTAGTGTTTCAAAACTGTTCTATGAAAAGGAACGTTCAAGTCTGGGAGTTGAATGAACTCATCACAAAGAAGTTTCTCAGAATGCTTCTGTCTAGTTTTTAGGTGAAGATATTTCATTTCCCAGCATAGGCCTCAAAGCGCTCCAAATATCCACTTGCAGATTCTACAGAAAGAGTGTTTCCAAACTGCTCTTACAAAAGGAAGGTTCAAATCTGTGAGCCGAACGCACTCATCACAAACAAGTTTCTGAGAATGCGTCTGTCTAGTTTTTATGTGAAGATATTTCGTTTGCCAGCATAGGCCTCAAATCGCTCCAAACATCCACTAGCAAATTCTACAAAAGGAGTGTTTCAAAAGTGCGCTATCAAAAGGAAGAGTCCACTGTGTGAGCTGAATGCATAAAGCCCACGGAAGTTTCTGAGAATGCTTCTGTCTAGTTTTTAGGTGAAGATATTTCATTTCCCAGCATAGGCCTCAAAGCGCTCCAAATATCCACTTGCAGATTCTACAAAAAGAGTGTTTCCAAACTGCTCTTTCCAAAGGAAAGTTCAAGTCTGTGAGTTGAGAGCATTCATCACAAAGAAGTTTCTGAGAATGCTTCTGTCAAGTTTTTATATGAAGATCTTTCCTTTTCCAATATGGGCCTCAAAGCGCTCCAAATAAACACTTGCAGATTCTACAAAAGGAGTGTTTCAAAACAGCTCTATCAAAAGGAACGTTCAAGTCTGTGAGTTGAAGGCATTCATCACACAGAAGTTTCTGAGAATGCTTCTCTCTAGTTTTTATGTGAAGATATTTCCTTTTCTACCATAGGCCTCAAAGCGCTGCAAATAGCCACTTGCAGATTCTACAAAAAGAGGGTTTCAAATCTCTTCTATCAAAAGAAATGTTCAACTCTGTGAGTTGAATGCACTCATCAGAAAGAAGTTTCTGAGAATGATTCTATCTAGTTTTCATCTGCATGTATTTCCTTTTCCACTAGATGCCGCAATCGCACCAAATATCCACTTGCAGTTTCCACAAAAAGAGTGCTGCAGAACTGCTCCATGAAAAGGAATGTTCAACTCTGTGAGTTCAATACCCTCATGACATAGAAGTTTCTGAAAATGCTTCTGTCTAGTTGGTATAGGAAGATATTTCCTTTTCCAGCATAAGCCTCAAAGAGCTCCAAATATCCACTTGCGGATTCTGCAAAAACAGTGTTTCAAAACTGGTGGATCAAAAGGAACGTTCAACTCTGTGAGTTGAATGCACTCATGACACAGAAGTTTCTGAGAATGCTTCTGTCTAGTTCTTACGTGAAGATATTTCCTTTTCCAGCTTAGGCCTCAAAGCGCTCCAAATAAACACTTGCAGATTCTACAAAAGGAGTGTTTCAAAACTGCTCTAGCAAAAGGAAGGTTCAAGTCTGTGTGTTGAATACACTCATCACAAAGAGGTTTCTGAGGATGCTGCTGTCTAGTTTTTATGTGAAGATATTTCCTTTTCCTCGCATAGACCTCAAATCGCTCCAGATATCCACTTGCAGATTTTACAGAAAGAGTGTTTCCAAACTGCTCTATCTAAAGGCACGTTCAACTCTGTGAGTTGAATGCACGCATTGCGAAGAACTTTCTGAGAATGCTTCTCTCTAGCTTTTAGGTGAAGATATTCCATTTCACAGCATAGGCCTCAAAGTGCTCCAAATCACCACTTGCAGATTTTACAAAAAGAATGTTTCAAAACTGCTCTTTCTAAAGGAAGGTTCAAGTCTGTGAGTTGAATGCACTCAACACAAAGAAGTTTCTGAGAATGCTTCTGTCCAGGTTTCATGTGAAGATATTTCCTTTTCCAGCATAGGCCTCAAACCGCTCCAAATATACACTTGCAGAGTCTACAAAAAGAGTGTTTCCAAACTTCTCTATCAACTGGTAGGTACAACTCCGTGAGTTGAATGCCCTCATCACCAAGAAGTTTCTGAGAATGCTTCTCTCTAGTTTTGATGGGAAGATATTTCCTTTTCCAACATAGGCCTCATGGTGCTCCGAATAAACACTTGCAGATTCTACAAACTTAGTGTTTCAAAACTGTTCTATGAAAAGGAACGTTCAAGTCTGGGAGCTGAATGAACTCATCAAAAGAAGTTTCTCAGAATGCTTCTGTCTAGTTTTTAGGTGAAGATATTTCATTTCCCAGCATAGGCCTCAAAGCGCTCCAAATATCCACTTGCAGATTCTACAAAAAGAGTGTTTCCAAACTGCTCTTACAAAAGGAAGGTTCAAGTGTGTGAGCCGAACGCACTCATCACAAACAAGTTTCTGAGAATGCGTCTGTCTAGTTTTTATGTGAAGATATTTCGTTTGCCAGCATAGGCCTCAAATCGCTCCAAACATCCACTAGCAAATTCTACAAAAGGAGTGTTTCAAAAGTGCGCTATCAAAAGGAAGAGTCCACTATGTGAGTTGAATGCATAAAGCACACGGAAGTTTCTGAGAATGCTTCTGTCTAGTTTTTAGGTGAAGATATTTCATTTCCCAGCATAGGCCTCAAAGCGCTCCAAATATCCACTTGCAGATTCTACAAAAAGAGTGTTTCCAAACTGCTCTTTCCAAAGGAAGGTTCAAGTCTGTGAGTTGAGAGCATTCATCACAAAGAAGTTTCTGAGAATGCTTCTGTCTAGTTTTTATATGAAGATCTTTCCTTTTCCAATATGGGCCTCAAAGCGCTCCAAATAAACACTTGCAGATTCTACAAAAGGAGTGTTTCAAAACAGCTCTATCAAAAGGAACGTTCAAGTCTGTGAGTTGAAGGCATTCATCACAAAGAAGTTTCTGAGAATGCTTCTCTCTAGTTTTTATGTGAAGATATTTCCTTTTCTAGCATAGGCCTCAAAGCGCTGCAAATAGCCACTTGCAGATTCTACAAAAAGAGGGTTTCAAATCTCTTCTATCAAAAGAAATGTTCAACTCTGTGAGTTGAATGCACTCATCAGAAGGAAGTTTCTGAGAATGATTCTATCTAGTTTTCATCTGCATGTATTTCCTTTTCCACTAGATGCCGCAATCGCACCAAATATCCACTTGCAGTTTCCACAAAAAGAGTGCTGCAGAACTGCTCCATGAAAAGGAATGTTCAAATCTGTGAGTTCAATACCCTCATGACATAGAAGTTTCTGAAAATGCTTCTGTCTAGTTGGTATAGGAAGATATTTCCTTTTCCAGCATAAGCCTCAAAGAGCTCCAAATATCCACTTGCGGATTCTGCAAAAACAGTGTTTCAAAACTGGTCGATCAAAAGGAACGTTCAACTCTGTGAGTTGAATGCACTCATCACACAGAAGTTTCTGAGAATGCTTCTGTCTAGTTCTTACGTGAAGATATTTCCTTTTCCAGCTTAGGCCTCAAAGCGCTCCAAATAAACACTTGCAGATTCTACAAAAGGAGTGTTTCAAAACTGCTCTATCAAAAGGAAGGTTCAAGTCTGTGAGTTGAATGCACTCATCACAAAGAGGTTTCTGAGAATGCTGCTGTCTAGTTTTTATGTGAAGATATTTCCTTTTCCTAGCATAGACCTCAAATCGCTCCAGATATCCACTTGCAGATTTTACACAAAGACTGTTTCCAAACTGCTCTATCTAAGGGCACGTTCAAATCTGTGAGTTGAATGCACGCATTGCGAAGAACTTTCTGAGAATGCTTCTCTCTAGCTTTTAGGTGAAGATATTCCATTTGACAGCATAGGCCTCAAAGTGCTCCAAATCACCACTTGCAGATTTTACAAAAAGAATGTTTCAAAACTGCTCTTTCTAAAGTAAGGTTCAAGTCTGTGAGTTGAATGCACTCAACACAAAGAAGTTTCTGAGAATGCTTCTGTCTAGTTTTTATATGAAGATCTTTCCTTTTCCAATATGGCCCTCAAAGCGCTCCAAATAAACACTTGCAGATTCTACAAAAGGAGTGTTTCAAAACAGCTCTTTCAAAGGAAGTGTTCAACTCTGTGAGTTGGATACATACTACACAAAGCAGTTTCACAGAACGCTTCTGTTTAGTTTTTATGGGAAGGCATTCCCGTTTCCAACGAAGGCCTGAAAGGGCTCCAAATATCCACTTGCAAATTCTGCAAAAATAGAGTTTCAAAACTGCTCTGTCAAAAGGAAGGCTTATCTCTCTGAGTTGAATGCAGACATCATAAAGAGGTTTCTGAGAATGCTTCTGCCTGGTTTATATGTGAAGATATTTCCTTTTCCACCATAGGCCTCAAAGCGCTCCAAATGAACACTTGCAGATTCTACAAAAAGAGTGTTTCTTAACTGCTCTAGCAAAGGAAAGGTTCTACTCTGTGAGTTGAACACACACATCACAAAGCTGTTTGTGAGAATGCTTCTGTCCAGTTTTTATTGGAAGATATTCCCGCTTCTAACAAAGTCCTGAAAGCTCCAAATATCCACTTGCAGATGCTGCAAAAAGACTCTTTCCAAACTGCTCCATGAAAAGGAAGGTTCAACTCTGTGAGTTGAATGCACACATCATAAAGAAGTTTCAAAAAATGCTTCTGTCTAGGTTTTATGTGAAGATATTTCCTTTTCCACCATAGGCCTCAAAGCACTCCAAATGAACACTTGCAGATTCTACGAAAAGAGTGTTTCAAAACTGCTCTTTCAAAAGAAGTGTTCAACTCTGTGAGTTGGATTCATACTTCACAAAGCAGTTTCACAGAACGCTTCTGTTTAGTATTTATGGGAAGATATTCCCGTTCCCAACGGAGGCCTGAAATGGCTCCAAATAACCACTTGCAGATTCTGCAGAAACACAGTTTCAAAACTGCTCTATGAAAAGGAAGGCTTATCTCTCCGAGCTGAATGCACACATCATAAAGAGGTTTCTGAGAATGCTTCTCCTTGGTTTATAAGTGAAGATATTTCCTTTTCCACTATAGGCCTCAAAGCGCTCCAAATGAACACTTGCAGATTCCACAAAAAGAGTGTTTCAAAACAGCTCTTTCAAAGGAAGTGTTCAACTCTGTGAGTTGGATTCATACTACACAAAGCAGTTTCACAGAACGCCTCTCTTTAGTTTTTATGGGAAGATATTCCCGTTTCCAACGAAGGCCTGAAAGGGCTCCAAATATCCACTTGCAGATTCTGCAAAAATAGAGTTTCAAAACTGCTCTGTTAAAAGGAAGGCTTATCTCTCTGAGTTGAATGCAGACATCATAAAGAGGTTTCTGAGAATGCTTCTGCCTGGTTTATATGTGAAGATATTTCCTTTTCCACCATAGGCCTCAAAGCGTTCCAAATGAACACTTGCAGATTCTACAAAAGGAGTGTTTCATAACTGCTCTAGCAAAGGAAAGGTTCAACTCTGTGAGTTGAACACACACATCACAAAGCAGTTTGTGAGAATGGTTCTGTCCAGTTTTTAAGAGAAGATATTCCCGCTTCTAACAAAGGCCTGAAAGAGCTCCAAATATCCACTTGCAGATGCTGAAAAAGACTCTTTCCAAACTGCTCCATGAAAAGGAAGGTTCAACTCTGTGAGTTGAATGCACACATCATAAAGAAGTTTCAAAGAATGCTTCTGTCTAGGTTTTATGTGAAGATATTTCCTTTTCCACCATAGGCCTCAAAGCGCTCCAAATGAACACATGCAGATTCTTCAAAAAGAGTGTTTCAAAACTGCTCTTTCAAAAGAAGTGTTCAACTCTGTGAGTTGGATTCATACTTCACAAAGCAGTTTCACAGAACGATTCTGTTTATTATTTATGGGAAGATATTCCCGTTTCCAACGAAGGCCTGAAAAGACTCCAAATATCCACTTGCAGATTCTGCAAAAACACAGTTTCAAACCTGCTCTATCAAAAGGAAGGCTTATCTCTCCGAGTTGAATGCACACATCATAAAGAGGTTTCTGAGAATGCTTCCGCCTGGTTTATAAGTGAAGATATTACCTTTTCCACCATAGGCCTCAAAGCGCTCCAAATGAACACTTGCAGATTCTACAAAAAGAGTGTTTCAAAACTGCTCTTTCAAAAGAAGTGTTCAACTCTGTGATTTGGATTCATACTTCACAAAGCAGTTTCACAGAACGCTTCTGTTTAGTATTTATGGGAAGATATTCCCGTTTCCAACGAAGGCCTGAAAGGACTCCAAATATCCACTTGCAGATTCTGCAAAAATAGAGTTTCAAAACTGCTCTGTTAAAAGGAAGGCTTATCTCTCTGTGTTGAATGCAGACATCATAAAGGGGTTTCTGAGAATGCTTCTGCCTGGTTTATATGTGAAGATATTTCCTTTTCCACCATAGGCCTCAAAGCGTTCCAAATGAACACTTGCAGATTCTACAAAAGGAGTGTTTCATAACTGCTCTAGCAAAGGAAAGGTTCAACTCTGTGAGTTGAACACACACTTCACAAAGCTGTTTGTGAGAATGCTTCTGTCCTGTTTTTACGAGAAGATATTCCCGCTTCTAACAAAGGCCTGAAAGAGCTCCAAATATCCACTTGCAGATGCTGCAAAAAGACTCTTTCCAAACTGCTCCATGAAAAGGAAGGTTCAACTCTGTGAGTTGAATGCACACATCATAAAGAAGTTTCCAAGAATGCTTCTGTCTAGGTTTTATGTGAAGATATTTCCTTTTCCACCATAGGCCTCAAAGCGCTCCAAATGAACACTTGCAGATTCTACAAAAAGAGTGTTTCAAAACTGCCCTTTCAAAAGAAGTGTTCAAATCTGTGAGTTGGATTCATACTTCCCAAAGCAGTTTCACAGAACGCTTCTGTTTAGTATTTATGGGAAGATATTCCCGTTTCCAACGAAGGCCTGAAAGGACTCCAAATATGCACTTGCAGATTCTGCAAAAACACAGTTTCAAAACTGCTCTATCAAAAGGAAGGCTTGTCTCTCCGAGTTGAATGCACACATCATAAAGAGGTTTCTGAGAATGCTTCTGCCTGGTTTATAAGTGAAGATATTTCCCTTTCCACCATAGGCCTCAAAGCGCTCCAAATGAACACTTGCAGATTCTACAAAAAGAGTGTTTCAAAACTGCTCTTTCAAAAGAAGTGTTCAACTCTGTGAGTTGGATTCATACTTCACAAAGCAGTTTCACAGAACGCTTCTGTTTAGTTTTTATGGGAAGGTATTCCCGTTTCCAACGAAGGACTGAAAGGGCTCCAAATATCCACTTGCAGATTCTGCCAAAACAGAGTTTCAAAACTGCTCTATCAAAAGAAAGGCTTATCTCTCCGAGTTGAATGCACACATCATAAAGAGGTTTCTGAGAATGCTTCTGCCTGGTTTATAAGTGAAGATATTTCCTTTTCCCCTATAGGCCTCAAAGCGCTCCAAATGAACACTTGCAGATTCTACAAAAAGAGTGTTTCAAAACAGCTCTTTCAAAGGAAGTGTTCAACTCTGTGAGTTGGATACATACTACACAAAGCAGTTTCACAGAACGCATCTGTTTAGTTTTTATGGGAAGGCATTCCCGTTTCCAACGAAGGCCTGAAAGGGCTCCAAATATCCACTTGCAAATTCTGCAAAAATAGAGTTTCAAAACTGCTCTGTCAAAAGGAAGGCTTATCTCTCTGAGTTGAATGCAGACATCATAAAGAGGTTTCTGAGAATGCTTCTGCCTGGTTTATATGTGAAGATATTTCCTTTTCCACCATAGGCCTCAAAGCGCTCCAAATGAACACTTGCAGATTCTACAAAAAGAGTGTTTCATAACTGCTCTAGCAAAGGAAAGGTTCTACTCTGTGAGTTGAACACACACATCACAAAGCTGTTTGTGAGAATGCTTCTGTCCAGTTTTTATTGGAAGATATTCCCGCTTCTAACAAAGGCCTGAAAGCTCCAAATATCCACTTGCAGATGCTGCAAAAAGACTCTTTCCAAACTGCTCCATGAAAAGGAAGGTTCAACTCTGTGAGTTGAATGCACACATCATAAAGAAGTTTCAAAAAATGCTTCTGTCTAGGTTTTATGTGAAGATATTTCCTTTTCCACCATAGGCCTCAAAGCACTCCAAATGAACACTTGCAGATTCTACGAAAAGAGTGTTTCAAAACTGCTCTTTCAAAAGAAGTGTTCAATTCTGTGAGTTGGATTCATACTTCACAAAGCAGTTTCACAGAACGCTTCTGTTTAGTTTTTATGGGAAGATATTCCCGTTTCCAACGGAGGCCTGAAATGGCTCCAAATAACCACTTGCAGATTCTGCAGAAACACAGTTTCAAAACTGCTCTATCAAAAGGAAGGCTTATCTCTCCGAGCTGAATGCACACATCATAAAGAGGTTTCTGAGAATGCTTCTCCTTGGTTTATAAGTGAAGATATTTCCTTTTCCACTATAGGCCTCAAAGCGCTCCAAATGAACACTTGCAGATTCCACAAAAAGAGTGTTTCAAAACAGCTCTTTCAAAGGAAGTGTTCAACTCTGTGAGTTGGATTCATACTACACAAAGCAGTTTCACAGAACGCCTCTCTTAATTTTTATGGGAAGATATTCCCGTTTCCAACGAAGGCCTGAAAGGGCTCCAAATATCCACTTGCAGATTCTGCAAAAATAGAGTTTCAAAACTGCTCTGTTAAAAGGAAGGCTTATCTCTCTGAGTTGAATGCAGACATCATAAAGAGGTTTCTGAGAATGCTTCTGCCTGGTTTATATGTGAAGATATTTCCTTTTCCACCATAGGCCTCAAAGCGTTCCAAATGAACACTTGCAGATTCTACAAAAGGAGTGTTTCATAACTGCTCTAGCAAAGGAAAGGTTCAACTCTGTGAGTTGAACACACACTTCACAAAGCTGTTTGTGAGAATGCTTCTGTCCTGTTTTTACGAGAAGATATTCCCGCTTCTAACAAAGGCCTGAAAGAGCTCCAAATATCCACTTGCAGATGCTGCAAAAAGACTCTTTCCAAACTGCTCCATGAAAAGGAAGGTTCAACTCTGTGAGTTGAATGCACACATCATAAAGAAGTTTCCAAGAATGCTTCTGTCTAGGTTTTATGTGAAGATATTTCCTTTTCCACCATAGGCCTCAAAGCGCTCCAAATGAACACTTGCAGATTCTACAAAAAGAGTGTTTCAAAACTGCCCTTTCAAAAGAAGTGTTCAAATCTGTGAGTTGGATTCATACTTCACAAAGCAGTTTCACAGAACGCTTCTGTTTAGTATTTATGGGAAGATATTCCCGTTTCCAACGAAGGCCTGAAAGTACTCCAAATATGCACTTGCAGATTCTGCAAAAACACAGTTTCAAAACTGCTCTATCAAAAGGAAGGCTTGTCTCTCCGAGTTGAATGCACACATCATAAAGAGGTTTCTGAGAATGCTTCTGCCTGGTTTATAAGTGAAGATATTTCCTTTTCCACCATAGGCCTCAAAGCGTTCCAAATGAACACTTGCAGATTCTACAAAAGGAGTGTTTCATAACTGCTCTAGCAAAGGAAAGGTTCAACTCTGTGAGTTGAACACACACATCACAAAGCAGTTTGTGAGAATGCTTCTGTCCAGTTTTTAAGAGAAGATATTCCCGCTTCTAACAACGGCCTGAAGGAGCTCCAAATATCCACTTGCAGATGCTGCAAAAAGACTCTTTCCAAACTGCTCCATGAAAAGGAAGGTTCAACTCTGTGAGTTGAATGCACACATCATAAAGAAGTTTCAAAGAATGCTTCTTTCTAGGTTTTATGTGAAGATATTTCCTTTTCCACCATAGGCCTCAAAGCGCTCCAAATGAACACTTGCAGATTCTACAAAAAGAGTGTTTCAAAACAGCTCTTTCAAAGGAAGTGTTCAACTCTGTGAGTTGGATTCATACTACATAAAGCAGTTTCACAGAACGCTTCTCTTTAGTTTTTATGGGAAGATATTCCCGTTTCCAACGAAGGCCTGAAAGGGCTCCAAATATCCACTTGCAGATTCTGCAAAAATAGAGTTTCAAAACTGCTCTGTTAAAAGGAAGGCTTATCTCTCTGAGTTGAATGCAGACATCGTAAAGAGGTTTCTGAGAATGCTTCTGCCTGGTTTATATGTGAAGATATTTCCTTTTCCACCATAGGCCTCAAAGCGTTCCAAATGAACACTTGCAGATTCTACAAAAGGAGTGTTTCATAACTGCTCTAGCAAAGGAAAGGTTCAGCTCTGTGAGTTGAACACACACATCACAAAGCAGTTTGTGAGAATGGTTCTGTCCAGTTTTTAAGAGAAGATATTCCCACTTCTAACAAAGGCCTGAAAGAGCTCCAAATATCCACTTGCAGATGCTGCAAAAAGACTCTTTCCAAACTGCTCCATGAAAAGGAAGGTTCAACTCTGTGAGTTGAATGCACACATCATAAAGAAGTTTCAAAGAATGCTTCTGTCTAGGTTTTATGTGAAGATATTTCCTTTTCCACCATAGGCCTCAAAGCGCTCCAAATGAACACATGCAGATTCTTCAAAAAGAGTGTTTCAAAACTGCTCTTTCAAAAGAAGTGTTCAACTCTGTGAGTTGGATTCATACTTCACAAAGCAGTTTCACAGAACGCTTCTGTTTAGTATTTATGGGAAGATATTCCCGTTTCCAACGAAGGCCTGAAAGGACTCCAAATATCCACTTGCAGATTCTGCAAAAACACAGTTTCAAACCTGCTCTATCAAAAGGAAGGCTTATCTCTCCGAGTTGAATGCACACATCATAAAGAGGTTTCTGAGAATGCTTCTCCCTGGTTTATAAGTGAAGATATTACCTTTTCCACCACAGGCCTCAAAGCGCTCCAAATGAACACTTGCAGATTCTACAAAAAGAGTGTTTCAAAACTGCTCTTTCAAAAGAAGTGTTCAACTCTGTGATTTGGATTCATACTTCACAAAGCAGTTTCACAGAACGCTTCTGTTTAGTATTTATGGGAAGATATTCCCGTTTCCAACGAAGGCCTGAAAGGACTCCAAATATCCACTTGCAGATTCTGCAAAAATAGAGTTTCAAAACTGCTCTGTTAAAAGGAAGGCTTATCTCTCTGAGTTGAATGCAGACATCATAAAGGGGTTTCTGAGAATGCTTCTGCCTGGTTTATATGTGAAAATATTTCCTTTTCCACCATAGGCCTCAAAGCGTTCCAAATGAACACTTGCAGATTCTACAAAAGGAGTGTTTCATAACTGCTCTAGCAAAGGAAAGGTTCAACTCTGTGAGTTGAACACACACTTCACAAAGCTGTTTGTGAGAATGCTTCTGTCCTGTTTTTACGAGAAGATATTCCCGCTTCTAACAAAGGCCTGAAAGAGCTCCAAATATCCACTTGCAGATGCTGCAAAAAGACTCTTTCCAAACTGCTCCATGAAAAGGAAGGTTCAACTCTGTGAGTTGAATGCACGCATCATAAAGAAGTTTCCAAGAATGCTTCTGTCTAGGTTTTATGTGAAGATATTTCCTTTTCCACCATAGGCCTCAAAGCGCTCCAAATGAACACTTGCAGATTCTACAAAAAGAGTGTTTCAAAACTGCCCTTTCAAAAGAAGTGTTCAAATCTGTGAGTTGGATTCATACTTCACAAAGCAGTTTCACAGAACGCTTCTGTTTAGTATTTATGGGAAGATATTCCCGTTTCCAACGAAGGCCTGAAAGGACTCCAAATATGCACTTGCAGATTCTGCAAAAACACAGTTTCAAAACTGCTCTATCAAAAGGAAGGCTTGTCTCTCCGAGTTGAATGCACACATCATAAAGAGGTTTCTGAGAATGCTTCTGCCTGGTTTATAAGTGAAGATATTTCCTTTTCCACCATAGGCCTCAAAGCGCTCCAAATGAACACTTGCAGATTCTACAAAAAGAGTGTTTCAAAACTGCTCTTTCAAAAGAAGTGTTCAACTCTGTGAGTTGGATTCATACTTCACAAAGCAGTTTCACAGAACGCTTCTGTTTAGTTTTTATGGGAAGGTATTCCCGTTTCCAACGAAGGACTGAAAGGGCTCCAAATATCCACTTGCAGATTCTGCCAAAACAGAGTTTCAAAACTGCTCTATCAAAAGAAAGGCTTATCTCTCCGAGTTGAATGCACACATCATAAAGAGGTTTCTGAGAATGCTTCTGCCTGGTTTATAAGTGAAGATATTTCCTTTTCCCCTATAGGCCTCAAAGCGCTCCAAATGAACACTTGCAGATTCTACAAAAAGAGTGTTTCAAAACAGCTCTTTCAAAGGAAGTGTTCAACTCTGTGAGTTGGATACATACTACACAAAGCAGTTTCACAGAACGCTTCTGTTTAGTTTTTATGGGAAGGCATTCCCGTTTCCAACGAAGGCCTGAAAGGGCTCCAAATATCCACTTGCAAATTATGCAAAAATAGAGTTTCAAAACTGCTCTGTCAAAAGGAAGGCTTATCTCTCTGAGTTGAATGCAGACATCATAAAGAGGTTTCTGAGAATGCTTCTGCCTGGTTTATATGTGAAGATATTTCCTTTTCCACCATAGGCCTCAAAGCGCTCCAAATGAACACTTGCAGATTCTACAAAAAGAGTGTTTCATAACTGCTCTAGGAAAGGAAAGGTTCTACTCTGTGAGTTGAACACACACATCACAAAGCTGTTTGTGAGAATGCTTCTGTCCAGTTTTTATTGGAAGATATTCCCGCTTCTAACAAAGGCCTGAAAGAGCTCCAAATATCCACTTGCAGATGCTGCAAAAAGACTCTTTCCAAACTGCTCCATGAAAAGGAAGGTTCAACTCTGTGAGTTGAATGCACACATCATAAAGAAGTTTCAAAGAATGCTTCTGTCTAGGTTTTATGTGAAGATATTTCCTTTTCCACCATAGGCCTCAAAGCGCTCCAAATGAACACTTGCAGATTCTACAAAAAGAGTGTTTCAAAACTGCTCTTTCAAAAGAAGTGTTCAACTCTGTGAGGTGGATTCATACTTCACAAAGCAGTTTCACAGAACGCTTCTGTTTAGTTTTTATGGGAAGATATTCCCGTTTCCAACGAAGGCCTGAAAGGGCTCCAAATAACCACTTGCAGATTCTGCAAAAACACAGTTTCAAAACTGCTCTATCAAAAGGAAGGCTTATCTCTCCGAGCTGAATGCACACATCATAAAGAGGTTTCTGAGAATGCTTCTGCCTGGTTTATAAGTGAAGATATTTCCTTTTCCACCATAGGCCTCAAAGCGCTCCAAATGAACACTTGCAGATTCTACAAAAAGAGTGTTTCAAAACAGCTCTTTCAAAGGAAGTGTTCAACTCTGTGAGTTGGATTCATACTACACAAAGCAGTTTCACAGAACGCTTCTCTTTAGTTTTTATGGGAAGATATTCCCGTTTCCAACGAAGGCCTGAAAGGGCTCCAAATATCCACTTGCAGATTCTGCAAAAATAGAGTTTCAAAACTGCTCTGTTAAAAGGAAGGCTTATCTCTCTGAGTTGAATGCAGACATCATAAAGAGGTTTCTGAGAATGCTTCTGCCTGGTTCATATGTGAAGATATTTCCTTTTCCACCATAGGCCTCAAAGCGTTCCAAATGAACACTTGCAGATTCTACAAAAGGAGTGTTTCATAACTGCTCTAGCAAAGGAAAGGTTCAACTCTGTGAGTTGAACACACACATCACAAAGCAGTTTGTGAGAATGCTTCTGTCCAGTTTTTAAGAGAAGATATTCCCGCTTCTAACAAAGGCCTGAAAGAGCTCCAAATATCCACCTGCAGATGCTGCAAAAAGACTCTTTCCAAACTGCTCCATGAAAAGGAAGGTTCAACTCTTTGAGTTGAATGCACACATCATAAAGAAGTTTCAAAGAATGCTTCTGTCTAGGTTTTATGTGAAGGTATTTCCTTTTCCACCATAGGCCTCAAAGCGCTCCAAATGAACACATGCAGATTCTCCAAAAAGAGTGTTTCAAAACTGCTCTTTCAAAAGAAGTGTTCAACTCTGTGAGTTGGATTCATACTTCACAAAGCAGTTTCACAGAACGCTTCTGTTTAGTATTTATGGGAAGATATTCCCGTTTCCAACGAAGGCCTGAAAGGACTCCAAATATCCACTTGCAGATTCTGCAAAAACACAGTTTCAAAACTGCTCTATCAAAAGGAAGGCTTATCTCTCCGAGTTGAATGCACACATCATAAAGAGGTTTCTGAGAATGCTTCTGCCTGGTTTATAAGTGAAGATATTACCTTTTCCACCATAGGCCTCAAAGCGCTCCAAATGAACACTTGCAGATTCTACAAAAAGAGTGTTTCAAAACTGCTCTTTCAAAAGAAGTGTTCAACTCTGTGATTTGGATTCATACTTCACAAAGCAGTTTCACAGAACGCTTCTGTTTAGTATTTATGGGAAGATATTCCCGTTTCCAACGAAGGCCTGAAAGGACTCCAAATATCCACTTGCAGATTCTGCAAAAATAGAGTTTCAAAACTGCTCTGTTAAAAGGAAGGCTTATCTCTCTGAGTTGAATGCAGACATCATAAAGGGGTTTCTGAGAATGCTTCTGCCTGGTTTATATGTGAAGATATTTCCTTTTCCACCATAGGCCTCAAATCGTTCCAAATGAACACTTGCAGATTCTACAAAAAGAGTGTTTCATAACTGCTCTAGCAAAGGAAAGGTTCAACTCTTTGAGTTGAACACACACATCACAAAGCAGTTTCTGAGAATGCTTCTGTCCAGTTTTTATTGGAAGATATTTCCGCTTCTAACAAAGGCCTGAAAGAGCTCCAAATATCCACTTGCAGATGCTGCAAAAAGACTCTTTCCAAGCTGCTCCATGAAACGGAAGGTTCAACTCTGTGAGTTGAATGCACACATCATAAAGAAGTTTCAAAGAATGCTTCTGTCTAGGTTTTATGTGAAGATATTTCCTTTTCCACCATAGGCCTCAAAGCGCTCCAAATGAACACTTGCAGATTCTACAAAAAGAGTGTTTCAAAACTGCTCTTTCAAAAGAAGTGTTCAACTCTATGAGTTGGATTCATACTTCACAAAGCAGTTTCACAGAACGCTTCTGTTTAGTTTTTATGGGAAGATTTCCCGTTTCCAACGAAGGCCTGAAATGGCTCCAAATAACAATTTGCAGATTCTGCAGAAACACAGTTTCAAAACTGCTCTACCAAAAGGAAGGCTTATCGCTCCGAGTTGAATGCACACATCATAAAGGGTTTTCTGAGAATGCTTCTGCATGGTTTATAAGTGAAGATATTTCCTTTTCCACCATAGGCCTCAAAGCGCTCCAAATGAACACTTGCAGATTCTAGAAAAAGAGTGTTTCATAACTGCTCTAGCAAAGGAAAGGTTCAACTCTGGGAGTTGGATTCATACTACACAAAGCAGTTTCACAGAACGCTTCTGTTTAGTTTTTATGGGAAGACATTCCCGTTTCCAACGAAGGCCTGAAAGGGCTCCAAATATCCACTTGCAGATTCTGCAAAAATAGAGTTTCAAAACTGCTCTGTTAAAAGGAAGGCTTATCTCTCTGAGTTGAATGCAGACATCATAAAGGGGTTTCTGAGAATGCTTCTGCCTGGTTTATATGTGAAGATATTTCCTTTTCCACCATAGGCCTCAAAGCGTTCCAAATGAACACTTGCAGATTCTACAAAAGGAGTGTTTCATAACTGCATTAGCAAAGGAAAGGTTCTACTCTGTGAGTTGAACACACACATCACAAAGCAGTTTGTGAAAATGCTTCTGTCCAGTTTTTATTGGAAGATATTCCCGCTTCTAACAAAGGCCTGAAAGAGCTCCAAATATCCACTTGCAGATGCTGCAAAAAGACTCTTTCCAAACTGCTCCATGAAAAGGAAGGTTCAACTCTGTGAGTTGAATGCACACATCATAAAGAAGTTTCAAAAAATGCTTCTGTCTAGGTTTTATGTGAAGATATTTCCTTTTCCACCATAGGCCTCAAAGCGCTCCAAATGAACACTTGCAGATTCTACGAAAAGAGTGTTTCAAAACTGCTCTTTCAAAAGAAGTGTTCAACTCTGTGAGTTGGATTCATACTTCACAAAGCAGTTTCACAGAACGCTTCTGTTTAGTTTTTATGGGAAGATATTCCCGTTTCCAACGAAGGCCTGAAATGGCTCCAAATAACCACTTGCAGATTCTGCAGAAACACAGTTTCCAATCTGCTCTATCAAAAGGAAGGCTTATCTCTCCGAGCTGAATGCACACATCATAAAGAGGTTTCTGAGAATGCTTCTCCTTGGTTTATAAGTGAAGATATTTCCTTTTCCACTATAGGCCTCAAAGCGCTCCAAATGAACACTTGCAGATTCTACAAAAAGAGTGTTTCAAAACAGCTCTTTCAAAGGAAGTGTTCAACTCTGTGAGTTGGATTCATACTACACAAAGCAGTTTCACAGAACGCCTCTCTTTAGTTTTTATGGGAAGATATTCCCGTTTCCAACGAAGGCCTGAAAGGGCTCCAAATATCCACTTGCAGATTCTGCAAAAATAGAGTTTCAAAACTGCTCTGTTAAAAGGAAGGCTTATTTCTCTGAGTTGAATGCAGACATCATAAAGAGGTTTCTGAGAATGCTTCTGCCTGGTTTATAAGTGAAGATATTTCCTTTTCCACCATAGGCCTCAAAGCGCTCCAAATGAACACTTGCAGATTCTACAAAAAGAGTGTTTCAAAACAGCTCTTTCAAAGGAAGTGTTCAACTCTGTGAGTTGGATTCATACTACACAAAGCAGTTTCACAGAACGCTTCTCTTTAGTTTTTATGGGAAGATATTCCCGTTTCCAACGAAGGCCTGAAAGGGCTCCAAATATCCACTTGCAGATTCTGCAAAAATAGAGTTTCAAAACTGCTCTGTTAAAAGGAAGGCTTATCTCTCTGAGTTGAATGCAGACATCATAAAGAGGTTTCTGAGAATGCTTCTGCCTGGTTTATATGTGAAGATATTTCCTTTTCCACCATAGGCCTCAAAGCGTTCCAAATGAACACTTGCAGATTCTACAAAAGGAGTGTTTCATAACTGCTCTAGCAAAGGAAAGGTTCAACTCTGTGAGTTGAACACACACATCACAAAGCAGTTTGTGAGAATGCTTCTGTCCAGTTTTTAAGAGAAGATATTCCCGCTTCTAACAAAGGCCTGAAAGAGCTCCAAATATCCACCTGCAGATGCTGCAAAAAGACTCTTTCCAAACTGCTCCATGAAAAGGAAGGTTCAACTCTTTGAGTTGAATGCACACATCATAAAGAAGTTTCAAAGAATGCTTCTGTCTAGGTTTTATGTGAAGGTATTTCCTTTTCCACCATAGGCCTCAAAGCGCTCCAAATGAACACATGCAGATTCTCCAAAAAGAGTGTTTCAAAACTGCTCTTTCAAAAGAAGTGTTCAACTCTGTGAGTTGGATTCATACTTCACAAAGCAGTTTCACAGAACGCTTCTGTTTAGTATTTATGGGAAGATATTCCCGTTTCCAACGAAGGCCTGAAAGGACTCCAAATATCCACTTGCAGATTCTGCAAAAACACAGTTTCAAAACTGCTCTATCAAAAGGAAGGCTTATCTCTCCGAGTTGAATGCACACATCATAAAGAGGTTTCTGAGAATGCTTCTGCCTGGTTTATAAGTGAAGATATTACCTTTTCCACCATAGGCCTCAAAGCGCTCCAAATGAACACTTGCAGATTCTACAAAAAGAGTGTTTCAAAACTGCTCTTTCAAAAGAAGTGTTCAACTCTGTGATTTGGATTCATACTTCACAAAGCAGTTTCACAGAACGCTTCTGTTTAGTATTTATGGGAAGATATTCCCGTTTCCAACGAAGGCCTGAAAGGACTCCAAATATCCACTTGCAGATTCTGCAAAAATAGAGTTTCAAAACTGCTCTGTTAAAAGGAAGGCTTATCTCTCTGAGTTGAATGCAGACATCATAAAGGGGTTTCTGAGAATGCTTCTGCCTGGTTTATATGTGAAGATATTTCCTTTTCCACCATAGGCCTCAAATCGTTCCAAATGAACACTTGCAGATTCTACAAAAAGAGTGTTTCATAACTGCTCTAGCAAAGGAAAGGTTCAACTCTTTGAGTTGAACACACACATCACAAAGCAGTTTCTGAGAATGCTTCTGTCCAGTTTTTATTGGAAGATATTTCCGCTTCTAACAAAGGCCTGAAAGAGCTCCAAATATCCACTTGCAGATGCTGCAAAAAGACTCTTTCCAAGCTGCTCCATGAAACGGAAGGTTCAACTCTGTGAGTTGAATGCACACATCATAAAGAAGTTTCAAAGAATGCTTCTGTCTAGGTTTTATGTGAAGATATTTCCTTTTCCACCATAGGCCTCAAAGCGCTCCAAATGAACACTTGCAGATTCTACAAAAAGAGTGTTTCAAAACTGCTCTTTCAAAAGAAGTGTTCAACTCTATGAGTTGGATTCATACTTCACAAAGCAGTTTCACAGAACGCTTCTGTTTAGTTTTTATGGGAAGATATTCCCGTTTCCAACGAAGGCCTGAAATGGCTCCAAATAACAATTTGCAGATTCTGCAGAAACACAGTTTCAAAACTGCTCTACCAAAAGGAAGGCTTATCGCTCCGAGTTGAATGCACACATCATAAAGGGTTTTCTGAGAATGCTTCTGCATGGTTTATAAGTGAAGATATTTCCTTTTCCACCATAGGCCTCAAAGCGCTCCAAATGAACACTTGCAGATTCTGGAAAAAGAGTGTTTCATAACTGCTCTAGCAAAGGAAAGGTTCAACTCTGGGAGTTGGATTCATACTACACAAAGCAGTTTGACAGAACGCTTCTGTTTAGTTTTTATGGGAAGACATTCCCGTTTCCAACGAAGGCCTGAAAGGGCTCCAAATATCCACTTGCAGATTCTGCAAAAATAGAGTTTCAAAACTGCTCTGTTAAAAGGAAGGCTTATCTCTCTGAGTTGAATGCAGACATCATAAAGGGGTTTCTGAGAATGCTTCTGCCTGGTTTATATGTGAAGATATTTCCTTTTCCACCATAGGCCTCAAAGCGTTCCAAATGAACACTTGCAGATTCTACAAAAGGAGTGTTTCATAACTGCATTAGCAAAGGAAAGGTTCTACTCTGTGAGTTGAACACACACATCACAAAGCAGTTTGTGAAAATGCTTCTGTCCAGTTTTTATTGGAAGATATTCCCGCTTCTAACAAAGGCCTGAAAGAGCTCCAAATATCCACTTGCAGATGCTGCAAAAAGACTCTTTCCAAACTGCTCCATGAAAAGGAAGGTTCAACTCTGTGAGTTGAATGCACACATCATAAAGAAGTTTCAAAAAATGCTTCTGTCTAGGTTTTATGTGAAGATATTTCCTTTTCCACCATAGGCCTCAAAGCGCTCCAAATGAACACTTGCAGATTCTACGAAAAGAGTGTTTCAAAACTGCTCTTTCAAAAGAAGTGTTCAACTCTGTGAGTTGGATTCATACTTCACAAAGCAGTTTCACAGAACGCTTCTGTTTAGTTTTTATGGGAAGATATTCCCGTTTCCAACGAAGGCCTGAAATGGCTCCAAATAACCACTTGCAGATTCTGCAGAAACACAGTTTCCAATCTGCTCTATCAAAAGGAAGGCTTATCTCTCCGAGCTGAATGCACACATCATAAAGAGGTTTCTGAGAATGCTTCTCCTTGGTTTATAAGTGAAGATATTTCCTTTTCCACTATAGGCCTCAAAGCGCTCCAAATGAACACTTGCAGATTCTACAAAAAGAGTGTTTCAAAACAGCTCTTTCAAAGGAAGTGTTCAACTCTGTGAGTTGGATTCATACTACACAAAGCAGTTTCACAGAACGCCTCTCTTTAGTTTTTATGGGAAGATATTCCCGTTTCCAACGAAGGCCTGAAAGGGCTCCAAATATCCACTTGCAGATTCTGCAAAAATAGAGTTTCAAAACTGCTCTGTTAAAAGGAAGGCTTATTTCTCTGAGTTGAATGCAGACATCATAAAGAGGTTTCTGAGAATGCTTCTGCCTGGTTTATAAGTGAAGATATTTCCTTTTCCACCATAGGCCTCAAAGCGCTCCAAATGAACACTTGCAGATTCTACAAAAAGAGTGTTTCAAAACAGCTCTTTCAAAGGAAGTGTTCAACTCTGTGAGTTGGATTCATACTACACAAAGCAGTTTCACAGAACGCTTCTCTTTAGTTTTTATGGGAAGATATTCCCGTTTCCAACGAAGGCCTGAAAGGGCTACAAATATCCACTTGCAGATTCTGCAAAAATAGAGTTTCAAAACTGCTCTGTTAAAAGGAAGGCTTATCTCTCTGAGTTGAATGCAGACATCATAAAGAGGTTTCTGAGAATGCTTCTGCCTGGTTTATATGTGAAGATATTTCCTTTTCCACCATAGGCCTCAAAGCGTTCCAAATGAACACTTGCAGATTCTACAAAAGGAGTGTTTCATAACTGCTCTAGCAAAGGAAAGGTTCAACTCTGTGAGTTGAACACACACATCACAAAGCAGTTTGTGAGAATGCTTCTGTCCAGTTTTTAAGAGAAGATATTCCCGCTTCTAACAAAGGCCTGAAAGAGCTCCAAATATCCACCTGCAGATGCTGCAAAAAGACTCTTTCCAAACTGCTCCATGAAAAGGAAGGTTCAACTCTTTGAGTTGAATGCACACATCATAAAGAAGTTTCAAAGAATGCTTCTGTCTAGGTTTTATGTGAAGGTATTTCCTTTTCCACCATAGGCCTCAAAGCGCTCCAAATGAACACATGCAGATTCTCCAAAAAGAGTGTTTCAAAACTGCTCTTTCAAAAGAAGTGTTCAACTCTGTGAGTTGGATTCATACTTCACAAAGCAGTTTCACAGAACGCTTCTGTTTAGTATTTATGGGAAGATATTCCCGTTTCCAACGAAGGCCTGAAAGGACTCCAAATATCCACTTGCAGATTCTGCAAAAACACAGTTTCAAAACTGCTCTATCAAAAGGAAGGCTTATCTCTCCGAGTTGAATGCACACATCATAAAGAGGTTTCTGAGAATGCTTCTGCCTGGTTTATAAGTGAAGATATTACCTTTTCCACCATAGGCCTCAAAGCGCTCCAAATGAACACTTGCAGATTCTACAAAAAGAGTGTTTCAAAACTGCTCTTTCAAAAGAAGTGTTCAACTCTGTGATTTGGATTCATACTTCACAAAGCAGTTTCACAGAACGCTTCTGTTTAGTATTTATGGGAAGATATTCCCGTTTCCAACGAAGGCCTGAAAGGACTCCAAATATCCACTTGCAGATTCTGCAAAAATAGAGTTTCAAAACTGCTCTGTTAAAAGGAAGGCTTATCTCTCTGAGTTGAATGCAGACATCATAAACAGGTTTCTGAGAATGCTTCTGCCTGGTTTATATGTGAAGATATTTCCTTTTCCACCATAGGCCTCAAATCGTTCCAAATGAACACTTGCAGATTCTACAAAAAGAGTGTTTCATAACTGCTCTAGCAAAGGAAAGGTTCAACTCTTTGAGTTGAACACACACATCACAAAGCAGTTTCTGAGAATGCTTCTGTCCAGTTTTTATTGGAAGATATTTCCGCTTCTAACAAAGGCCTGAAAGAGCTCCAAATATCCACTTGCAGATGCTGCAAAAAGACTCTTTCCAAGCTGCTCCATGAAACGGAAGGTTCAACTCTGTGAGTTGAATGCACACATCATAAAGAAGTTTCAAAGAATGCTTCTGTCTAGGTTTTATGTGAAGATATTTCCTTTTCCACCATAGGCCTCAAAGCGCTCCAAATGAACACTTGCAGATTCTACAAAAAGAGTGTTTCAAAACTGCTCTTTCAAAAGAAGTGTTCAACTCTATGAGTTGGATTCATACTTCACAAAGCAGTTTCACAGAACGCTTCTGTTTAGTTTTTATGGGAAGATATTCCCGTTTCCAACGAAGGCCTGAAATGGCTCCAAATAACAATTTGCAGATTCTGCAGAAACACAGTTTCAAAACTGCTCTACCAAAAGGAAGGCTTATCGCTCCGAGTTGAATGCACACATCATAAAGGGTTTTCTGAGAATGCTTCTGCATGGTTTATAAGTGAAGATATTTCCTTTTCCACCATAGGCCTCAAAGCGCTCCAAATGAACACTTGCAGATTCTAGAAAAAGAGTGTTTCATAACTGCTCTAGCAAAGGAAAGGTTCAACTCTGGGAGTTGGATTCATACTACACAAAGCAGTTTCACAGAACGCTTCTGTTTAGTTTTTATGGGAAGACATTCCCGTTTCCAACGAAGGCCTGAAAGGGCTCCAAATATCCACTTGCAGATTCTGCAAAAATAGAGTTTCAAAACTGCTCTGTTAAAAGGAAGGCTTATCTCTCTGAGTTGAATGCAGACATCATAAAGGGGTTTCTGAGAATGCTTCTGCCTGGTTTATATGTGAAGATATTTCCTTTTCCACCATAGGCCTCAAAGCGTTCCAAATGAACACTTGCAGATTCTACAAAAGGAGTGTTTCATAACTGATCTAGCAAAGGAAAGGTTCAACTCTGTGAGTTGAACACACACATCACAAAGCAGTTTGTGAGAATGCTTCTGTCCAGTTTTTAAGAGAAGATATTCCCGCTTCTAACAAAGGCCTGAAGGAGCTCCAAATATCCACTTGCAGATGCTGCAAAAAGACTCTTTCCAAACTGCTCCATGAAAAGGAAGGTTCAACTCTGTGAGTTGAATGCACACATCATAAAGAAGTTTCAAAGAATGCTTCTGTCTAGGTTTTATGTGAAGATATTTCCTTTTCCACCATAGGCCTCAAAGCGCTCCAAATGAACACTTGCAGATTCTACAAAAAGAGTGTTTCAAAACTGCTCTTTCAAAAGAAGTGTTCAACTCTGTGGGTTGGATTCATACTTCACAAAGCAGTTTCACAGAACGCTTCTGTTTAGTTTTTATGGGAAGATATTCCCGTTTCCAACGAAGGCCTGAAAGGGCTCCAAATAACCACTTGCAGATTCTGCAAAAACACAGTTTCAAAACTGCTCTATCAAAAGGAAGGCTTATCTCTCCGAGCTGAATGCACACATCATAAAGAGGTTTCTGAGAATGCTTCTGCCTGGTTTATAAGTGAAGATATTTCCTTTTCCACCGTAGGCCTCAAAGCGCTCCAAATGAACACTTGCAGATTCTACAAAAAGAGTGTTTCAAAACAGCTCTTTCTAAGGAAGTGTTCAACTCTGTGAGTTGGATTCATACTACACAAAGCAGTTTCACAGAACGCTTCTCTTTAGTTTTTATGGGAAGATATTCCCGTTTCCAACGAAGGCCTGAAAGGGCTCCAAATATCCACTTGCAGATTCTGCAAAAATAGAGTTTCAAAACTGCTCTGTTAAAAGGAAGGTTTATCTCTCTGAGTTGAATGCAGACATCATAAAGAGGTTTCTTAGAATGCTTCTGCCTGGTTTATATGTGAAGATATTTCCTTTTCCACCATAGGCCTCAAAGCGCTCCAAATGAACACTTGCAGATTCTACAAAAGGAGTGTTTCATAACTGCTCTAGCAAAGGAAAAGTTCAACTCTGTGAGTTGAACACACACATCACAAAGCAGTTTGTGAGAATGCTTCTGTCCAGTTTTTATTGGAAGATATTCCCGCTTCTAACAAAGGCCTGAAAGAGCTCCAAATATCCACTTGCAGATGCTGCAAAAAGACTCTTTCCAAACTGCTCCATGAAAAGGAAGGTTCAACTCTGTGAGTTGAATGCACACATCATAAAGAAGTTTCAAAGAATGCTTCTGTCTAGGTTTTATGTGAAGATATTTCCTTTTCCACCATAGGCCTCAAAGCGCTCCAAATGAACACATGCAGATTCTTCAAAAAGAGTGTTTCAAAACTGCTCTTTCAAAAGAAGTGTTCAACTCTGTGAGTTGGATTCATACTTCACAAAGCAGTTTCACAGAACGCTTCTGTTTAGTATTTATGGGAAGATATTCCCGTTTCCAACGAAGGCCTGAAAGGACTCCAAATATCCACTTGCAGATTCTGCAAAAACACAGTTTCAAAACTGCTCTATCAAAAGGAAGGCTTATCTCTCCGAGTTGAATGCACACATCATAAAGAGGTTTCTGAGAATGCTTCTGCCTGGTTTATAAGTGAAGATATTACCTTTTCCACCATAGGCCTCAAAGCGCTCCAAATGAACACTTGCAGATTCTACAAAAAGAGTGTTTCAAAACTGCTCTTTCAAAAGAAGTGTTCAACTCTGTGAGTTGGATTCATACTTCACAAAGCAGTTTCACAGAACGCTTCTGTTCAGTTTTTATGGGAAGGTATTCCCGTTTCCAACGAAGGACTGAAAGGGCTCCAAATATCCACTTGCAGATTCTGCCAAAACAGAGTTTCAAAACTGCTCTATCAAAAGAAAGGCTTATCTCTCCGAGTTGAATGCACACATCATAAAGAGGTTTCTGAGAATGCTTCTGCCTGGTTTATAAGTGAAGATATTTCCTTTTCCCCTATAGGCCTCAAAGCGCTCCAAATGAACACTTGCAGATTCTACAAAAAGAGTGTTTCAAAACAGCTCTTTCAAAGGAAGTGTTCAACTCTGTGAGTTGGATACATACTACACAAAGCAGTTTCACAGAACGCTTCTGTTTAGTTTTTATGGGAAGGCATTCCCGTTTCCAACGAAGGCCTGAAAGGGCTCCAAATATCCACTTGCAAATTATGCAAAAATAGAGTTTCAAAACTGCTCTGTCAAAAGGAAGGCTTATCTCTCTGAGTTGAATGCAGACATCATAAACAGGTTTCTGAGAATGCTTCTGCCTGGTTTATATGTGAAGATATTTCCTTTTCCACCATAGGCCTCAAAGCGCTCCAAATGAACACTTGCAGATTCTACAAAAAGAGTGTTTCATAACTGCTCTAGCAAAGGAAAGGTTCTACTCTGTGAGTTGAACACACACATCACAAAGCTGTTTGTGAGAATGCTTCTGTCCAGTTTTTATTGGAAGATATTCCCGCTTCTAACAAAGGCCTGAAAGCTCCAAATATCCACTTGCAGATGCTGCAAAAAGACTCTTTCCAAACTGCTCCATGAAAAGGAAGGTTCAACTCTGTGAGTTGAATGCACACATCATAAACAAGTTTTAAAAAAATGCTTCTGTCTAGGTTTTATGTGAAGATATTTCCTTTTCCACCATAGGCCTCAAAGCACTCCAAATGAACAATTGCAGATTCTACGAAAAGAGTGTTTCAAAACTGCTCTTTCAAAAGAAGTGTTCAACTCGGTGAGTTGGATTCATACTTCACAAAGCAGTTTCACAGAACGCTTCTGTTTAGTTTTTATGGGAAGATATTCCCGTTTCCAACGGAGGCCAGAAATGGCTCCAAATAACCACTTGCAGATTCTGCAGAAACACAGTTTCAAAACTGCTCTATCAAAAGGAAGGCTTATCTCTCCGAGCTGAATGCACACATCATAAAGAGGTTTCTGAGAATGCTTCTCCTTGGTTTATAAGTGAAGATATTTCCTTTTCCACTATAGGCCTCAAAGCGCTCCAAATGAACACTTGCAGATTCTACAAAAAGAGTGTTTCAAAACAGCTCTTTCAAAGGAAGTGTTCAACTCTGTGAGTTGGATTCATACTACACAAAGCAGTTTCACAGAACGCCTCTCTTTAGTTTTTATGGGAAGATATTCCCGTTTCCTACGAAGGCCTGTAAGGGCTCCAAATATCCACTTGCAGATTCTGCAAAAATAGAGTTTCAAAACTGCTCTGTTAAAAGGAAGGCTTATCTCTCTGAGTTGAATGCAGACATCATAAAGAGGTTTCTGAGAATGCTTCTGCCTGGTTTATATGTGAAGATATTTCCTTTTCCACCATAGGCCCCAAAGAGCTCCAAATGAACACTTGCAGATTCTACAAAAGGAGTGTTTCATAACTGCTCTAGCAAAGGAAAGGTTCAACTCTGTGAGTTGAACACACACATCACAAAGCAGTTTGTGAGAATGCTTCTGTCCAGTTTTTAAGAGAAGATATTCCCGCTTCTAACAAAGGCCTGAAGGAGCTCCAAATATCCACTTGCAGATGCTGCAAAAAGACTCTTTCCAAACTGCTCCATGAAAAGGAAGGTTCAACTCTGTGAGTTGAATGCACACATCATAAAGAAGTTTCAAAGAATGCTTCTGTCTAGGTTTTATGTGAAGATATTTCCTTTTCCACCATAGGCCTCAATGCGCTCCAAATGAACACTTGCAGATTCTACAAAAAGAGTGTTTCAAAACTGCTCTTTCAAAAGAAGTGTTCAACTCTGTGGGTTGGATTCATACTTCACAAAGCAGTTTCACAGAACGCTTCTGTTTAGTTTTTATGGGAAGATATTCCCGTTTCCAACGAAGGCCTGAAAGGACTCCAAATATCCACTTGCAGATTCTGCAAAAATAGAGTTTCAAAACTGCTCTGTTAAAAGGAAGGCTTATCTCTCTGAGTTGAATGCAGACATCATAAAGGGGTTTCTGAGAATGCTTCTGCCTGGTTTATATGTGAAGATATTTCCTTTTCCACCATAGGCCTCAAATCGTTCCAAATGAACACTTGCAGATTCTACAAAAAGAGTGTTTCATAACTGCTGTAACAAAGGAAAGGTTCAACCCTTTGAGTTGAACACACACA
This sequence comes from Pongo pygmaeus, assembly GCF_028885625.2. NCBI lineage: Eukaryota > Metazoa > Chordata > Mammalia > Primates > Hominidae > Pongo > Pongo pygmaeus. The sequence goes on from NC_085930.1 coordinate 27,803,912, forward strand.
TCACAAAGCAGTTTCTGAGAATTCTTCTGTCCAGTTTTTATTGGAAGATATTTCCGCTTCTAACAAAGGCCTGAAAGAGCTCCAAATATCCACTTGCAGATGCTGCAAAAAGACTCTTTCCAAACTGCTCCATGAAACGGAAGGTTCAACTCTGTGAGTTGAATGCACACATCATAAAGAAGTTTCAAAGAATGCTTCTGTCTAGGTTTTATGTGGAGATATTTCCTTTTCCACCATAGGCCTCAAAGCGCTCCAAATGAACACTTGCAGATTCTACAAAAAGAGTGTTTCAAAACTGCTCTTTCAAAAGAAGTGTTCAACTCTATGAGTTGGATTCATACTTCACAAAGCAGTTTCACAGAACGCTTCTGTTTAGTTTTTATGGGAAGATATTCCCGTTTCCAACGAAGGCCTGAAATGGCTCCAAATAACCATTTGCAGATTCTGCAGAAACACAGTTTCAAAACTACTCTACCAAAAGGAAGGCTTATCGCTCCGAGTTGAATGCACACATCATAAAGGGTTTTCTGAGAATGCTTCTGCATGGTTTATAAGTGAAGATATTTCCTTTTCCACCATAGGCCTCAAAGCGCTCCAAATGAACACTTGCAGATTCTAGAAAAAGAGTGTTTCATAACTGCTCTAGCAAAGGAAAGGTTCAACTCTGGGAGTTGAACACACACATCACAAAGCAGTTTGTGAGAATGCTTCTGTCCAGTTTTTATGAGAAGATATTCCCGCTTCTAACAAAGGCCTGAAAGAGCTCCAAATATCCACTTGCAGATGCTGCAAAAAGACTCTTTCCAAACTGCTCCATGAAAAGGAAGGTTCAACTCTGTGAGTTGAATGCACATATCATAAAGAAGTTTCAAAGAATGCTTCTGTCTAGGTTTTATGTGAAGATATTTCCTTTTCCACCATAGGCCTCAAAGCGCTCCAAATGAACACTTGCAGATTCTACAAAAAGAGTGTTTCAAAACTGCTCTTTCAAAAGAAGTGTTCAACTCTGTGAGGTGGATTCATACTTCACAAAGCAGTTTCTCAGAACGCTTCTGTTTAGTTTTTATGGGAATATATTCCCGTTTCCAACGAAGGCCTGAAAGGGCTCCAAATAACCACTTGCAGATTCTGCAGAAACACAGTTTCAAAACTGCTCTATCAAAAGGAAGGCTTATCTCTCCAAGCTGAATGCACACATCATAAAGAGGTTTCTGAGAATGCTTCTCCCTGGTTTATAAGTGAAGATATTTCCTTTTCCACCATAGGCCTCAAAGCACTCCAAATGAACACTTGCAGATTCTACAAAAAGAGTGTTTCAAAACAGCTCATTCAAAGGAAGTGTTCAACTCTGTGAGTTGGATTCATACTACACAAAGCAGTTTCACAGAACGCTTCTGTTTAGTTTTTATGGGAAGACATTCCCGTTTCCAACGAAGGCCTGAAAGGGCTCCAAATATCCACTTGCAGATTCTGCAAAAATAGAGTTTCAAAACTGCTCTGTTAAAAGGAATGCTTATCTCTCTGAGTTGAATGCAGACATCATAAAGGGGTTTCTGAGAATGCTTCTGCCTGGTTTATATGTGAAGATATTTCCTTTTCCACCATAGGCCTCAAAGCGTTCCAAATGAACACTTGCAGATTCTACAAAAGGAGTGTTTCATAACTGCATTAGCAAAGGAAAGGTTCTACTCTGTGAGTTGAACACACACATCACAAAGCAGTTTGTGAGAATGCTTCTGTCCAGTTTTTATTGGAAGATATTCCCGCTTCTAACAAAGGCCTGAAAGAGCTCCAAATATCCACTTGCAGATGCTGCAAAAAGACTCTTTCCAAACTGCTCCATGAAAAGGAAGGTTCAACTCTGTGAGTTGAATGCACACATCATAAAGAAGTTTCAAAAAATGCTTCTGTCTAGGTTTTATGTGAAGATATTTCCTTTTCCACCATAGGCCTCAAAGCGCTCCAAATGAACACTTGCAGATTCTACGAAAAGAGTGTTTCAAAACTGCTCTTTCAAAAGAAGTGTTCAACTCTGTGAGTTGGATTCATACTTCACAAAGCAGTTTCACAGAACGCTTCTGTTTAGTTTTTATGGGAAGATATTCCCGTTTCCAACGAAGGCCTGAAATGGCTCCAAATAACCACTTGCAGATTCTGCAGAAACACAGTTTCCAATCTGCTCTATCAAAAGGAAGGCTTATCTCTCCGAGCTGAATGCACACATCATAAAGAGGTTTCTGAGAATACTTCTCCTTGGTTTATAAGTGAAGATATTTCCTTTTCCACTATAGGCCTCAAAGCGCTCCAAATGAACACTTGCAGATTCTACAAAAAGAGTGTTTCAAAACAGCTCTTTCAAAGGAAGTGTTCAACTCTGTGAGTTGGATTCATACTACACAAAGCAGTTTCACAGAACGCCTCTCTTTAGTTTTTATGGGAAGATATTCCCGTTTCCAACGAAGGCCTGAAAGGGCTCCAAATATCCACTTGCAGATTCTGCAAAAATAGAGTTTCAAAACTGCTCTGTTAAAAGGAAGGCTTATCTCTCTGAGTTGAATGCAGACATCATAAAGAGGTTTCTGAGAATGCTTCTGCCTGGTTTATATGTGAAGATATTTCCTTTTCCACCTTAGGCCCCAAAAAGCTCCAAATGAACACTTGCAGATTCTACAAAAGGAGTGTTTCATAACTGCTCTAGCAAAGGAAAGGTTCAACTCTGTGAGTTGAACACACACATCACAAAGCAGTTTGTGAGAATGCTTCTGTCCAGTTTTTAAGAGAAGATATTCCCGCTTCTAACAAAGGCCTGAAAGAGCTCCAAATATCCACCTGCAGATGCTGCAAAAAGACTCTTTCCAAACTGCTCCATGAAAAGGAAGGTTCAACTCTTTGAGTTGAATGCACACATCATAAAGAAGTTTCAAAGAATGCTTCTGTCTAGGTTTTATGTGAAGGTATTTCCTTTTCCACCATAGGCCTCAAAGCGCTCCAAATGAACACATGCAGATTCTCCAAAAAGAGTGTTTCAAAACTGCTCTTTCAAAAGAAGTGTTCAACTCTGTGAGTTGGATTCATACTTCACAAAGCAGTTTCACAGAACGCTTCTGTTTAGTATTTATGGGAAGATATTCCCGTTTCCAACGAAGGCCTGAAAGGACTCCAAATATCCACTTGCAGATTCTGCAAAAACACAGTTTCAAAACTGCTCTATCAAAAGGAAGGCTTATCTCTCCGAGTTGAATGCACACATCATAAAGAGGTTTCTGAGAATGCTTCTGCCTGGTTTATAAGTGAAGATATTACCTTTTCCACCATAGGCCTCAAAGCGCTCCAAATGAACACTTGCAGATTCTACAAAAAGAGTGTTTCAAAACTGCTCTTTCAAAAGAAGTGTTCAGCTCTGTGATTTGGATTCATACTTCACAAAGCAGTTTCACAGAACGCTTCTGTTTAGTATTTATGGGAAGATATTCCCATTTCCAACGAAGGCCTGAAAGGACTCCAAATATCCACTTGCAGATTCTGCAAAAATAGAGTTTCAAAACTGCTCTGTTAAAAGGAAGGCTTATCTCTCTGAGTTGAATGCAGACATCATAAAGGGGTTTCTGAGAATGCTTCTGCCTGGTTTATATGTGAAGATATTTCCTTTTCCACCATAGGCCTCAAATCGTTCCAAATGAACACTTGCAGATTCTACAAAAAGAGTGTTTCATAACTGCTCTAGCAAAGGAAAGGTTCAACTCTTTGAGTTGAACACACACATCACAAAGCAGTTTCTGAGAATGCTTCTGTCCAGTTTTTATTGGAAGATATTTCCGCTTCTAACAAAGGCCTGAAAGAGCTCCAAATATCCACTTGCAGATGCTGCAAAAAGACTCTTTCCAAGCTGCTCCATGAAACGGAAGGTTCAACTCTGTGAGTTGAATGCACACATCATAAAGAAGTTTCAAAGAATGCTTCTGTCTAGGTTTTATGTGAAGATATTTCCTTTTCCACCATAGGCCTCAAAGCGCTCCAAATGAACACTTGCAGATTCTACAAAAAGAGTGTTTCAAAACTGCTCTTTCAAAAGAAGTGTTCAACTCTATGAGTTGGATTCATACTTCACAAAGCAGTTTCACAGAACGCTTCTGTTTAGTTTTTATGGGAAGATATTCCCGTTTCCAACGAAGGCCTGAAATGGCTCCAAATAACAATTTGCAGATTCTGCAGAAACACAGTTTCAAAACTGCTCTACCAAAAGGAAGGCTTATCGCTCCGAGTTGAATGCACACATCATAAAGGGTTTTCTGAGAATGCTTCTGCATGGTTTATAAGTGAAGATATTTCCTTTTCCACCATAGGCCTCAAAGCGCTCCAAATGAACACTTGCAGATTCTAGAAAAAGAGTGTTTCATAACTGCTCTAGCAAAGGAAAGGTTCAACTCTGGGAGTTGGATTCATACTACACAAAGCAGTTTCACAGAACGCTTCTGTTTAGTTTTTATGGGAAGACATTCCCGTTTCCAACGAAGGCCTGAAAGGGCTCCAAATATCCACTTGCAGATTCTGCAAAAATAGAGTTTCAAAACTGCTCTGTTAAAAGGAAGGCTTATCTCTCTGAGTTGAATGCAGACATCATAAAGGGGTTTCTGAGAATGCTTCTGCCTGGTTTATATGTGAAGATATTTCCTTTTCCACCATAGGCCTCAAAGCGTTCCAAATGAACACTTGCAGATTCTACAAAAGGAGTGTTTCATAACTGCATTAGCAAAGGAAAGGTTCTACTCTGTGAGTTGAACACACACATCACAAAGCAGTTTGTGAGAATGCTTCTGTCCAGTTTTTATTGGAAGATATTCCCGCTTCTAACAAAGGCCTGAAAGAGCTCCAAATATCCACTTGCAGATGCTGCAAAAAGACTCTTTCCAAACTGCTCCATGAAAAGGAAGGTTCAACTCTGTGAGTTGAATGCACACATCATAAAGAAGTTTCAAAAAATGCTTCTGTCTAGGTTTTATGTGAAGATATTTCCTTTTCCACCATAGGCCTCAAAGCGCTCCAAATGAACACTTGCAGATTCTACGAAAAGAGTGTTTCAAAACTGCTCTTTCAAAAGAAGTGTTCAACTCTGTGAGTTGGATTCATACTTCACAAAGCAGTTTCACAGAACGCTTCTGTTTAGTTTTTATGGGAAGATATTCCCGTTTCCAACGAAGGCCTGAAATGGCTCCAAATAACCACTTGCAGATTCTGCAGAAACACAGTTTCCAATCTGCTCTATCAAAAGGAAGGCTTATCTCTCCGAGCTGAATGCACACATCATAAAGAGGTTTCAGAGAATGCTTCTCCTTGGTTTATAAGTGAAGATATTTCCTTTTCCACTATAGGCCTCAAAGCGCTCCAAATGAACACTTGCAGATTCTACAAAAAGAGTGTTTCAAAACAGCTCTTTCAAAGGAAGTGTTCAACTCTGTGAGTTGGATTCATACTACACAAAGCAGTTTCACAGAACGCCTCTCTTTAGTTTTTATGGGAAGATATTCCCGTTTCCAACGAAGGCCTGAAAGGGCTCCAAATATCCACTTGCAGATTCTGCAAAAACACAGTTTCAAAACTGCTCTATCAAAAGGAAGGCTTATCTCTCCGAGCTGAATGCACACATCATAAAGAGGTTTCTGAGAATGCTTCTGCCTGGTTTATAAGTGAAGATATTTCCTTTTCCACCATAGGCCTCAAAGCGCTCCAAATGAACACTTGCAGATTCTACAAAAAGAGTGTTTCAAAACAGCTCTTTCAAAGGAAGTGTTCAACTCTGTGAGTTGGATTCATACTACACAAAGCAGTTTCACAGAACGCTTCTCTTTAGTTTTTATGGGAAGATATTCCCGTTTCCAACGAAGGCCTGAAAGGGCTCCAAATATCCACTTGCAGATTCTGCAAAAATAGAGTTTCAAAACTGCTCTGTTAAAAGGAAGGTTTATCTCTCTGAGTTGAATGCAGACATCATAAAGAGGTTTCTGAGAATGCTTCTGCCTGGTTTATATGTGAAGATATTTCCTTTTCCACCATAGGCCTCAAAGCGCTCCAAATGAACACTTGCAGATTCTACAAAAGGAGTGTTTCATAACTGCTCTAGCAAAGGAAAAGTTCAACTCTGTGAGTTGAACACACACATCACAAAGCAGTTTGTGAGAATGCTTCTGTCCAGTTTTTAAGAGAAGATATTGCCGCTTCTAACAAAGGCCTGAAAGAGCTCCAAATATCCACTTGCAGATGCTGCAAAAAGACTCTTTCCAAACTGCTCCATGAAAAGGAAGGTTCAACTCTGTGAGTTGAATGCACACATCATAAAGAAGTTTCAAAAAATGCTTCTGTCTAGGTTTTATGTGAAGATATTTCCTTTTCCACCATAGGCCTCAAAGCGCTCCAAATGAACACTTGCAGATTCTACAAAAAGAGTGTTTCAAAACTGCTCTTACAAAAGAAGTGTTCAACTCTGTGAGTTGGATTCATACTTCACAAAGCAGTTTCACAGAACGCTTCTGTTTAATATTTATGGGAAGATATTCCCGTTTCCAACGAAGGCCTGAAAGGACTCCAAATATCCATTGGCAGATTCTGCAAAAACACAGTTTCAAAACTGCTCTATCAAAAGGAAGGCTTATCTCTCCGAGTTGAATGCACACATCATAAAGAGGTTTCTGAGAATGCTTCTGCCTGGTTTATAAGTGAAGATATTTCCTTTTCCACCATAGGCCTCAAAGCGCTCCAAATGAACACTTGCAGATTCTACAAAAAGAGTGTTTCAAAACTGCTCTTTCAAAAGAAGTGTTCAACTCTGTGATTTGGATTCATACTTCACAAAGCAGTTTCACAGGACGCTTCTGTTTAGTATTTATGGGAAGATATTCCCGTTTCCAACGAAGGCCTGAAAGGACTCCAAATATCCACTTGCAGATTCTGCAAAAATAGAGTTTCAAAACTGCTCTGTTAAAAGGAAGGCTTATCTCTCTGAGTTGAATGCAGACATCATAAAGGGGTTTCTGAGAATGCTTCTGCCTGGTTTATATGTGAAGATATTTCCTTTTCCACCATAGGCCTCAAAGCGTTCCAAATGAACACTTGCATATTCTACAAAAGGAGTGTTTCATAAGTGCTCTAGCAAAGGAAAGGTTCTACTCTGTGAGTTGAACACACACATCACAAAGCAGTTTGTGAGAATGCTTCTGTCCAGTTTTTATTGGAAGATATTCCCGCTTCTAACAAAGGCCTGAAAGAGCTCCAAATATCCACTTGCAGATGCTGCAAAAAGACTCTTTCCATACTGCTCCATGAAAAGGAAGGTTCAACTCTGTGAGTTGAATGCACACATCATAAAGAAGTTTCAAAGAATGCTTCTGTCTAGGTTTTATGTGAAGATATTTCCTTTTCCACCATAGGCCTCAAAGCGCTCCAAATGAACACATGCAGATTCTTCAAAAAGAGTGTTTCAAAACTGCTCTTTCAAAAGAAGTGTTCAACTCTGTGAGTTGGATTCATACTTCACAAAGCAGTTTCACAGAACGCTTCTGTTTAGTATTTATGGGAAGATATTCCCGTTTCCAACGAAGGCCTGAAAGGACTCCAAATATCCACTTGCAGATTCTGCAAAAACACAGTTTCAAAACTGCTCTATCAAAAGGAAGGCTTATCTCTCCGAGTTGAATGCACACATCATAAAGAGGTTTCTGAGAATGCTTCTGCCTGGTTTATAAGTGAAGATATTACCTTTTCCACCATAGGCCTCAAAGCGCTCCAAATGAACACTTGCAGATTCTACAAAAAGAGTGTTTCAAAACTGCTCTTTCAAAAGAAGTGTTCAACTCTGTGAGTTGGATTCATACTTCACAAAGCAGTTTCACAGAACGCTTCTGTTTAGTTTTTATGGGAAGGTATTCCCGTTTCCAACGAAGGACTGAAAGGGGTCCAAATATCCACTTGCAGATTCTGCCAAAACAGAGTTTCAAAACTGCTCTATCAAAAGAAATGCTTATCTCTCCGAGTTGAATGCACACATCATAAAGAGGTTTCTGAGAATGCTTCTGCCTGGTTTATAAGTGAAGATATTTCCTTTTCCCCTATAGGCCTCAAAGCGCTCCAAATGAACACTTGCAGATTCTACAAAAAGAGTGTTTCAAAACAGCTCTTTCAAAGGAAGTGTTCAACTCTGTGAGTTGGATACATACTACACAAAGCAGTTTCACAGAACGCTTCTGTTTAGTTTTTATGGGAAGGCATTCCCGTTTCCAACGAAGGCCTGAAAGGGCTCCAAATATCCACTTGCAAATTATGCAAAAATAGAGATTCAAAACTGCTCTGTCAAAAGGAAGGCTTATCTCTCTGAGTTGAATGCAGACATCATAAACAGGTTTCTGAGAATGCTTCTGCCTGGTTTATATGTGAAGATATTTCCTTTTCCACCATAGGCCTCAAAGCGCTCCAAATGAACACTTGCAGATTCTACAAAAAGAGTGTTTCATAACTGCTCTAGCAAAGGAAAGGTTCTACTCTGTGAGTTGAACACACACATCACAAAGCTGTTTGTGAGAATGCTTCTGTCCAGTTTTTATTGGAAGATATTCCCGCTTCTAACAAAGGTCTGAAAGCTCCAAATATCCACTTGCAGATGCTGCAAAAAGACTCTTTCCAAACTGCTCCATGAAAAGGAAGGTTCAACTCTGTGAGTTGAATGCACACATCATAAACAAGTTTCAAAAAATGCTTCTGTCTAGGTTTTATGTGAAGATATTTCCTTTTCCACCATAGGCCTCACTGCGCTCCAAATGATCACTTGCAGATTCTACAAAAAGAGTGTTTCAAAACTGCTCTTTCAAAAGAAGTGTTCAACTCTGTGGGTTGGATTCATACTTCACAAAGCAGTTTCACAGAACGCTTCTGTTTAGTTTTTATGGGAAGATATTCCCGTTTCCAACGAAGGCCTGAAAGGACTCCAAATATCCACTTGCAGATTCTGCAAAAATAGAGTTTCAAAACTGCTCTGTTAAAAGGAAGGCTTATCTCTCTGAGTTGAATGCAGACATCATAAAGGGGTTTCTGAGAATGCTTCTGCCTGGTTTATATGTGAAGATATTTCCTTTTCCACCATAGGCCTCAAATCGTTCCAAATGAACACTTGCAGATTCTACAAAAAGAGTGTTTCATAACTGCTCTAACAAAGGAAAGGTTCAACCCTTTGAGTTGAACACACACATCACAAAGCAGTTTCTGAGAATGCTTCTGTCCAGTTTTTATTGGAAGATATTTCCGCTTCTAACAAAGGCCTGAAAGAGCTCCAAATATCCACTTGCAGATGCTGCAAAAAGACTCTTTCCAAACTGCTCCATGAAACGGAAGGTTCAACTCTGTGAGTTGAATGCACACATCATAAAGAAGTTTCAAAGAATGCTTCTGTCTAGGTTTTATGTGGAGATATTTCCTTTTCCACCATAGGCCTCAAAGCGCTCCAAATGAACACTTGCAGATTCTACAAAAAGAGTGTTTCAAAACTGCTCTTTCAAAAGAAGTGTTCAACTCTATGAGTTGGATTCATACTTCACAAAGCAGTTTCACAGAACGCTTCTGTTTAGTTTTTATGGGAAGATATTCCCGTTTCCAACGAAGGCCTGAAATGGCTCCAAATAACCATTTGCAGATTCTGCAGAAACACAGTTTCAAAACTACTCTACCAAAAGGAAGGCTTATCGCTCCGAGTTGAATGCACACATCATAAAGGGTTTTCTGAGAATGCTTCTGCATGGTTTATAAGTGAAGATATTTCCTTTTACACCATAGGCCTCAAAGTGCTCCAAATGAACACTTGCAGATTCTAGAAAAAGAGTGTTTCATAACTGCTCTAGCAAAGGAAAGGTTCAACTCTGGGAGTTGAACACACACATCACAAAGCAGTTTGTGAGAATGCTTCTGTCCAGTTTTTATGAGAAGATATTCCCGCTTCTAACAAAGGCCTGAAAGAGCTCCAAATATCCACTTGCAGATGCTGCAAAAAGACTCTTTCCAAACTGCTCCATGAAAAGGAAGGTTCAACTCTGTGAGTTGAATGCACATATCATAAAGAAGTTTCAAAGAATGCTTCTGTCTAGGTTTTATGTGAAGATATTTCCTTTTCCACCATAGGCCTCAAAGCGCTCCAAATGAACACTTGCAGATTCTACAAAAAGAGTGTTTCAAAACTGCTCTTTCAAAAGAAGTGTTCAACTCTGTGAGGTGGATTCATACTTCACAAAGCAGTTTCTCAGAACGCTTCTGTTTAGTTTTTATGGGAATATATTCCCGTTTCCAACGAAGGCCTGAAAGGGCTCCAAATAACCACTTGCAGATTCTGCAGAAACACAGTTTCAAAACTGCTCTATCAAAAGGAAGGCTTATCTCTCCGAGCTGAATGCACACATCATAAAGAGGTTTCTGAGAATGCTTCTCCCTGGTTTATAAGTGAAGATATTTCCTTTTCCACCATAGGCCTCAAAGCACTCCAAATGAACACTTGCAGATTCTACAAAAGGAGTGTTTCAAAACAGCTCATTCAAAGGAAGTGTTCAACTCTGTGAGTTGGATTCATACTACACAAAGCAGTTTCACAGAACGCTTCTGTTTAGTTTTTATGGGAAGACATTCCCGTTTCCAACGAAGGCCTGAAAGGGCTCCAAATATCCACTTGCAGATTCTGCAAAAATAGAGTTTCAAAACTGCTCTGTTAAAAGGAAGGCTTATCTCTCTGAGTTGAATGCAGTCATCATAAAGGGGTTTCTGAGAATGCTTCTGCCTGGTTTATATGTGAAGATATTTCCTTTTCCACCATAGGCCTCAAAGCGTTCCAAATGAACACTTGCAGATTCTACAAAAGGAGTGTTTCATAACTGCATTAGCAAAGGAAAGGTTCTACTCTGTGAGTTGAACACACACATCACAAAGCAGTTTGTGAGAATGCTTCTGTCCAGTTTTTATTGGAAGATATTCCCGCTTCTAACAAAGGCCTGAAAGAGCTCCAAATATCCACTTGCAGATGCTGCAAAAAGACTCTTTCCAAACTGCTCCATGAAAAGGAAGGTTCAACTCTGTGAGTTGAATGCACACATCATAAAGAAGTTTCAAAAAATGCTTCTGTCTAGGTTTTATGTGAAGATATTTCCTTTTCCACCATAGGCCTCAAAGCGCTCCAAATGTACACTTGCAGATTCTACGAAAAGAGTGTTTCAAAACTGCTCTTTCAAAAGAAGTGTTCAACTCTGTGAGTTGGATTCATACTTCACAAAGCAGTTTCACAGAACGCTTCTGTTTAGTTTTTATGGGAAGATATTCCCGTTTCCAACGAAGGCCTGAAATGGCTCCAAATAACCACTTGCAGATTCTGCAGAAACACAGTTTCCAATCTGCTCTATCAAAAGGAAGGCTTATCTCTCCGAGCTGAATGCACACATCATAAAGAGGTTTCTGAGAATGCTTCTCCTTGGTTTATAAGTGAAGATATTTCCTTTTCCACTATAGGCCTCAAAGCGCTCCAAATGAACACTTGCAGATTCTACAAAAAGAGTGTTTCAAAACAGCTCTTTCAAAGGAAGTGTTCAACTCTGTGAGTTGGATTCATACTACACAAAGCAGTTTCACAGAACGCCTCTCTTTAGTTTTTATGGGAAGATATTCCCGTTTCCAACGAAGGCCTGAAAGGGCTCCAAATATCCACTTGCAGATTCTGCAAAAATAGAGTTTCAAAACTGCTCTGTTAAAAGGAAGGCTTATCTCTCTGAGTTGAATGCAGACATCATAAAGAGGTTTCTGAGAATGCTTCTGCCTGGTTTATATGTGAAGATATTTCCTTTTCCACCTTAGGCCCCAAAAAGCTCCAAATGAACACTTGCAGATTCTACAAAAGGAGTGTTTCATAACTGCTCAAGCAAAGGAAAGGTTCAACTCTGTGAGTTGAACACACACATCACAAAGCAGTTTGTGAGAATGCTTCTGTCCAGTTTTTAAGAGAAGATATTCCCGCTTCTAACAACGGCCTGAAGGAGCTCCAAATATCCACTTGCAGATGCTGCAAAAAGACTCTTTCCAAACTGCTCCATGAAAAGGAAGGTTCAACTCTGTGAGTTGAATGCACACATCATAAAGAAGTTTCAAAGAATGCTTCTGTCTAGGTTTTATGTGAAGATATTTCCTTTTCCACCATAGGCCTCAAAGCGCTCCAAATGAACACTTGCAGATTCTACAAAAAGAGTGTTTCAAAACTGCTCTTACAAAAGAAGTGTTCAACTCTGTGAGTTGGATTCATACTTCACAAAGCAGTTTCACAGAATGCTTCTTTTTAGTATTTATGGGAAGATATTCCCGTTTCCAACGAAGGCCTGAAAGGACTCCAAATATCCACTTGCAGATTCTGCAAAAACACAGTTTCAAAACTGCTCTATCAAAAGGAAGGCTTATCTCTCCGAGTTGAATGCACACATCATAAAGAGGTTTCTGAGAATGCTTCTGCCTGGTTTATAAGTGAAGATATTTCCTTTTCCACCATAGGGCTCAAAGCGCTCCAAATGAACACTTGCAGATTCTACAAAAAGAGTGTTTCAAAACTGCTCTTTCAAAAGAAGTGTTCAACTCTGTGATTTGGATTCATACTTCACAAAGCAGTTTCACAGGACGCTTCTGTTTAGTATTTATGGGAAGATATTCCCGTTTCCAACGAAGGCCTGAAAGGACTCCAAATATCCACTTGCAGATTCTGCAAAAATAGAGTTTCAAAACTGCTCTGTTAAAAGGAAGGCTTATCTCTCTGAGTTGAATGCAGACATCATAAAGGGGTTTCTGAGAATGCTTCTGCCTGGTTTATATGTGAAGATATTTCCTTTTCCACCATAGGCCTCAAAGCGTTCCAAATGAACACTTGCATATTCTACAAAAGGAGTGTTTCATAACTGCTCTAGCAAAGGAAAGGTTCTACTCTGTGAGTTGAACACACACATCACAAAGCAGTTTGTGAGAATGCTTCTGTCCAGTTTTTATTGGAAGATATTCCCGCTTCTAACAAAGGCCTGAAAGAGCTCCAAATATCCACTTGCAGATGCTGCAAAAAGACTCTTTCCAAACTGCTCCATGAAAAGGAAGGTTCAACTCTGTGAGTTGAATGCACACATCATAAAGAAGTTTCAAAGAATGCTTCTGTCTAGGTTTTATGTGAAGATATTTCCTTTTCCACCATAGGCCTCAAAGCGCTCCAAATGAACACATTCAGATTCTTCAAAAAGAGTGTTTCAAAACTGCTCTTTCAAAAGAAGTGTTCAACTCTGTGAGTTGGATTCATACTTCACAAAGCAGTTTCACAGAACGCTTCTGTTTAGTATTTATGGGAAGATATTCCCGTTTCCAACGAAGGCCTGAAAGGACTCCAAATATCCACTTGCAGATTCTGCAAAAACACAGTTTCAAAACTGCTCTATCAAAAGGAAGGCTTATCTCTCCGAGTTGAATGCACACATCATAAAGAGGTTTCTGAGAATGCTTCTGCCTGGTTTATAAGTGAAGATATTACCTTTTCCACCATAGGCCTCAAAGCGCTCCAAATGAACACTTGCAGATTCTACAAAAAGAGTGTTTCAAAACTGCTCTTTCAAAAGAAGTGTTCAACTCTGTGAGTTGGATTCATACTTCACAAAGCAGTTTCACAGAAAGCTTCTGTTTAGTTTTTATGGGAAGGTATTCCCGTTTCCAACGAAGGACTGAAAGGGCTCCAAATATCCACTTGCAGATTCTGCCAAAACAGAGTTTCAAAACTGCTCTATCAAAAGAAAGGCTTATCTCTCCGAGTTGAATGCACACATCATAAAGAGGTTTCTGAGAATGCTTCTGCCTGGTTTATAAGTGAAGATATTTCCTTTTCCCCTATAGGCCTCAAAGCGCTCCAAATGAACACTTGCAGATTCTACAAAAAGAGTGATTCAAAACAGCTCTTTCAAAGGAAGTGTTCAACTCTGTGAGTTGGATACATACTACACAAAGCAGTTTCACAGAACGCTTCTGTTTAGTTTTTATGGGAAGGCATTCCCGTTTCCAACGAAGGCCTGAAAGGGCTCCAAATATCCACTTGCAAATTATGCAAAAATAGAGTTTCAAAACTGCTCTGTCAAAAGGAAGGCTTATCTCTCTGAGTTGAATGCAGACATCATAAAGAGGTTTCTGAGAATGCTTCTGCCTGGTTTATATGTGAAGATATTTCCTTTTCCACCATAGGCCTCAAAGCGCTCCAAATGAACACTTGCAGATTCTACAAAAAGAGTGTTTCATAACTGCTCTAGCAAAGGAAAGGTTCTACTCTGTGAGTTGAACACACACATCACAAAGCTGTTTGTGAGAATGCTTCTGTCCAGTTTTTATTGGAAGATATTCCCGCTTCTAACAAAGGCCTGAAAGCTCAAAATATCCACTTGCAGATGCTGCAAAAAGACTCTTTCCAAACTGCTCCATGAAAAGGAAGGTTCAACTCTGTGAGTTGAATGCACACATCATAAAGAAGTTTCAAAAAATGCTTCTGTCTAGGTTTTATGTGAAGATATTTCCTTTTCCACCATAGGCCTCAAAGCACTCCAAATGAACACTTGCAGATTCTACGAAAAGAGTGTTTCAAAACTGCTCTTTCAAAAGAAGTGTTCAACTCTGTGAGTTGGATTCATACTTCACAAAGCAGTTTCACAGAACGCTTCTGTTTAGTTTTTATGGGAAGATATTCCCGTTTCCAACGGAGGCCTGAAATGCCTCCAAATAACCACTTGCAGATTCTGCAGAAACACAGTTTCAAAACTGCTCTATCAAAAGGAAGGCTTATCTCTCCGAGCTGAATGCACACATCATAAAGAGGTTTCTGAGAATGCTTCTCCTTGGTTTATAAGTGAAGATATTTCCTTTTCCACTATAGGCCTCAAAGCGCTCCAAATGAACACTTGCAGATTCTACAAAAAGAGTGTTTCAAAACAGCTCTTTCAAAGGAAGTGTTCAACTCTGTGAGTTGGATTCATACTACACAAAGCAGTTTCACAGAACGCCTCTCTTTAGTTTTTATGGGAAGATATTCCCGTTTCCTACGAAGGCCTGAAAGGGCTCCAAATATCCACTTGCAGATTCTGCAAAAATAGAGTTTCAAAACTGCTCTGTTAAAAGGAAGGCTTATCTCTGTGAGTTGAATGCAGACATCATAAAGAGGTTTCTGAGAATGCTTCTGCCTGGTTTATATGTGAAGATATTTCCTTTTCCACCATAGGCCCCAAAGAGCTCCAAATGAACACTTGCAGATTCTACAAAAGGAGTGTTTCATAACTGCTCTAGCAAAGGAAAGGTTCAACTCTGTGAGTTGAACACACACATCACAAAGCAGTTTGTGAGAATGCTTCTGTCCAGTTTTTAAGAGAAGATATTCCCGCTTCTAACAAAGGCCTGAAGGAGCTCCAAATATCCACTTGCAGATGCTGCAAAAAGACTCTTTCCAAACTGCTCCATGAAAAGGAAGGTTCAACTCTGTGAGTTGAATGCACACATCATAAAGAAGTTTCAAAGAATGCTTCTGTCTAGGTTTTATGTGAAGATATTTCCTTTTCCACCATAGGCCTCAAAGCGCTCCAAATGAACACTTGCAGATTCTACAAAAAGAGTGTTTCAAAACTGCTCTTTCAAAAGAAGTGTTCAACTCTGTGGGTTGGATTCATACTTCACAAAGCAGTTTCACAGAACGCTTCTGTTTAGTTTTTATGGGAAGATATTCCCGTTTCCAACGAAGGCCTGAAAGGGCTCCAAATAACCACTTGCAGATTCTGCAAAAACACAGTTTCAAAACTACTCTATCAAAAGGAAGGCTTATCTCTCCGAGCTGAATGCACACATCATAAAGAGGTTTCTGAGAATGCTTCTGCCTGGTTTATAAGTGAAGATATTTCCTTTTCCACCATAGGCCTCAAAGCGCTCCAAATGAACACTTGCAGATTCTACAAAAAGAGTGTTTCAAAACAGCTCTTTCAAAGGAAGTGTTCAACTCTGTGAGTTGGATTCATACTACACAAAGCAGTTTCACAGAACGCTTCTCTTTAGTTTTTATGGGAAGATATTCCCGTTTCCAACGAAGGCCTGAAAGGGCTCCAAATATCCACTTGCAGATTCTGCAAAAATAGAGTTTCAAAACTGCTCTGTTAAAAGGAAGGCTTATCTCTCTGAGTTGAATGCAGACATCATAAAGAGGTTTCTGAGAATGCTTCTGCCTGGTTTATATGTGAAGATATTTCCTTTTCCACCATAGGCCTCAAAGCGTTCCAAATGAACACTTGCAGATTCTACAAAAGGAGTGTTTCATAACTGCTCTAGCAAAGGAAAGGTTCAACTCTGTGAGTTGAACACACACATCACAAAGCAGTTTGTGAGAATGCTTCTGTCCAGTTTTTAAGAGAAGATATTCCCGCTTCTAACAAAGGCCTGAAAGAGCTCCAAATATCCACCTGCAGATGCTGCAAAAAGACTCTTTCCAAACTGCTCCATGAAAAGGAAGGTTCAACTCTGTGAGTTGAATGCACACATCATAAAGAAGTTTCAAAGAATGCTTCTGTCTAGGTTTTATGTGAAGGTATTTCCTTTTCCACCATAGGCCTCAAAGCGCTCCAAATGAACACATGCAGATTCTCCAAAAAGAGTGTTTCAAAACTGCTCTTTCAAAAGAAGTGTTCAACTCTGTGAGTTGGATTCATACTTCACAAAGCAGTTTCACAGAACGCTTCTGTTTAGTATTTATGGGAAGATATTCCCGTTTCCAACGAAGGCCTGAAAGGACTCCAAATATCCACTTGCAGATTCTGCAAAAACACAGTTTCAAAACTGCTCTATCAAAAGGAAGGCTTATCTCTCCGAGTTGAATGCACACATCATAAAGAGGTTTCTGAGAATGCTTCTGCCTGGTTTATAAGTGAAGATATTACCTTTTCCACCATAGGCCTCAAAGCGCTCCAAATGAACACTTGCAGATTCTACAAAAAGAGTGTTTCAAAACTGCTCTTTCAAAAGAAGTGTTCAACTCTGTGATTTGGATTCATACTTCACAAAGCAGTTTCACAGAAGGCTTCTGTTTAGTATTTATGGGAAGATATTCCCGTTTCCAACGAAGGCCTGAAAGGACTCCAAATATCCACTTGCAGATTCTGCAAAAATAGAGTTTCAAAACTGCTCTGTTAAAAGGAAGGCTTATCTCTCTGAGTTGAATGCAGACATCATAAAGGGGTTTCTGAGAATGCTTCTGCCTGGTTTATATGTGAAGATATTTCCTTTTCCACCATAGGCCTCAAATCGTTCCAAATGAACACTTGCAGATTCTACAAAAAGAGTGTTTCATAACTGCTCTAGCAAAGGAAAGGTTCAACTCTTTGAGTTGAACACACACATCACAAAGCAGTTTCTGAGAATGCTTCTGTCCAGTTTTTATTGGAAGATATTTCCGCTTCTAACAAAGGCCTGAAAGAGCTCCAAATATCCACTTGCAGATGCTGCAAAAAGCCTCTTTCCAAGCTGCTCCATGAAACGGAAGGTTCAACTCTGTGAGTTGAATGCACACATCATAAAGAAGTTTCAAAGAATGCTTCTGTCTAGGTTTTATGTGAAGATATTTCCTTTTCCACCATAGGCCTCAAAGCGCTCCAAATGAACACTTGCAGATTCTACAAAAAGAGTGTTTCAAAACTGCTCTTTCAAAAGAAGTGTTCAACTCTATGAGTTGGATTCATACTTCACAAAGCAGTTTCACAGAACGCTTCTGTTTAGTTTTTATGGGAAGATATTCCCGTTTCCAACGAAGGCCTGAAATGGCTCCAAATAACAATTTGCAGATTCTGCAGAAACACAGTTTCAAAACTGCTCTACCAAAAGGAAGGCTTATCGCTCCGAGTTGAATGCACACATCATAAAGGGTTTTCTGAGAATGCTTCTGCATTGTTTATAAGTGAAGATATTTCCTTTTCCACCATAGGCCTCAAAGCGCTCCAAATGAACACTTGCAGATTCTAGAAAAAGAGTGTTTCATAACTGCTCTAGCAAAGGAAAGGTTCAACTCTGGGAGTTGAACACACACATCACAAAGCAGTTTGTGAGAATGCTTCTGTCCAGTTTTTATGAGAAGATATTCCCGCTTCTAACAAAGGCCTGAAAGAGCTCCAAATATCCACTTGCAGATGCTGCAAAAAGACTCTTTCCAAACTGCTCCATGAAAAGGAAGGTTCAACTCTGTGAGTTGAATGCACACATCATAAAGAAGTTTCAAAGAATGCTTCTGTCTAGGTTTTATGTGAAGATATTTCCTTTTCCACCATAAGCCTCAAAGCGCTCCAAATGAACACTTGCAGATTCTACAAAAAGAGTGTTTCAAAACTGCTCTTTCAAAAGAAGTGTTCAACTCTGTGAGGTGGATTCATACTTCACAAAGCAGTTTCTCAGAACGCTTCTGTTTAGTTTTTATGGGAAGATATTCCCGTTTCCAACGAAGGCCTGAAAGGGCTCCAAATAACCACTTGCAGATTCTGCAGAAACACAGTTTCAAAACTGCTCTATCAAAAGGAAGGCTTATCTCGCCGAGCTGAATGCACACATCATAAAGAGGTTTCTGAGAATGCTTCTCCCTGGTTTATAAGTGAAGATATTTCCTTTTCCACCATAGGCCTCAAAGCACTCCAAATGAACACTTGCAGATTCTACAAAAAGAGTGTTTCAAAACAGCTCTTTCAAAGGAAGTGTTCAACTCTGTGAGTTGGATTCATACTACACAAAGCAGTTTCACAGAACGCTTCTCTTTAGTTTCTATGGGAAGATATTCCCGTTTCCAACGAAGGCCTGAAAGGGCTCCAAATATCCACTTGCAGATTCTGCAAAAATAGAGTTTCAAAACTGCTCTGTTAAAAGGAAGGTTTATCTCTCTGAGTTGAATGCAGACATCATAAAGAGGTTTCTTAGAATGCTTCTGCCTGGTTTATATGTGAAGATATTTCCTTTTCCACCATAGGCCTCAAAGCGCTCCAAATGAACACTTGCAGATTCTACAAAAGGAGTGTTTCATAACTGCTCTAGCAAAAGAAAGGTTCAACTCTGTGAGTTGAACACACACATCACAAAGCAGTTTGTGAGAATGCTTCTGTCCAGTTTTTAAGAGAAGATATTCCCGCTTCTAACAAAGGCCTGAAAGAGCTCCAAATATCCACTTGCAGATGCTGCAAAAAGACTCTTTCCAAACTGCTCCATGAAAAGGAAGGTTCAACTCTGTGAGTTGAATGCACACATCATAAAGAAGTTTCAAAGAATGCTTCTGTCTAGGTTTTATGTGAAGATATTTCCTTTTCCACCATAGGCCTCAAAGCGCTCCAAATGAACACTTGCAGATTCTACAAAAAGAGTGTTTCAAAACTGCTCTTACAAAACAAGTGTTCAACTCTGTGAGTTGGATTCATACTTCACAAAGCAGTTTCACAGAACGCTTCTGTTTAGTTTTTATGGGAAGGTATTCCCGTTTCCAACGAAGGACTGAAAGGGCTCCAAATATCCACTTGCAGATTCTGCCAATAGAGAGTTTCAAAACTGCTCTATCAAAAGGAAGGCTTATCGCTCCGAGTTGAATGCACACATCATAAAGAGGTTTCTGAGAATGCTTCTGCCTGGTTTATAAGTGAAGATATTTCCTTTTCCACCATAGGCCTCAAAGCGCTCCAAATGAACACTTGCAGATTCTACAAAAAGAGTGTTTCAAAACAGCTCTTTCAAAGGAAGTGTTCAACTCTGTGAGTTGGATTCATACTACACAAAGCAGTTTCACAGAACGCCTCTCTTTAGTTTTTATGGGAAGATATTCCCGTTTCCAACGAAGGCCTGAAAGGGCTCCAAATATCCACTTGCAGATTCTGCAAAAATAGAGTTTCAAAACTGCTCTGTTAAAAGGAAGGCTTATCTCTCTGAGTTGAATGCAGACATCATAAAGAGGTTTCTGAGAATGCTTCTGCCTGGTTTATATGTGAAGATATTTCCTTTTCCACCATAGGCCCCAAAAAGCTCCAAATGAACACTTGCAGATTCTACAAAAGGAGTGTTTCATAACTGCTCTAGCAAAGGAAAGGTTCAACTCTGTGAGTTGAACACACACATCACAAAGCAGTTTGTGAGAATGCTTCTGTCCAGTTTTTAAGAGAAGATATTCCCGCTTCTAACAAAGGCCTGAAGGAGCTCCAAATATCCACTTGCAGATGCTGCAAAAAGACTCTTTCCAAACTGCTCCATGAAAAGGAAGGTTCAACACTGTGAGTTGAATGCACACATCATAAAGAAGTTTCAAAGAATGCTTCTGTCTAGGTTTTATGTGAAGATATTTCCTTTTCCACCATAGGCCTCAAAGCGCTCCAAATGAACACTTGCAGATTCTACAAAAAGAGTGTTTCAAAACTGCTCTTTCAAAAGAAGTGTTCAACTCTGTGGGTTGGATTCATACTTCACAAAGCAGTTTCACAGAACGCTTCTGTTTAGTTTTTATGGGAAGATATTCCCGTTTCCAACGAAGGCCTGAAAGGGCTCCAAATAACCACTTGCAGATTCTGCAAAAACACAGTTTCAAAACTGCTCTATCAAAAGGAAGGCTTATCTCTCCGAGCTGAATGCACACATCATAAAGAGGTTTCTGAGAATGCTTCTGCCTGGTTTATAAGTGAAGATATTTCCTTTTCCACCATAGGCCTCAAAGCGCTCCAAATGAACACTTGCAGATTCTACAAAAAGAGTGTTTCAAAACAGCTCTTTCAAAGGAAGTGTTCAACTCTGTGAGTTGGATTCATACTACACAAAGCAGTTTCACAGAACGCTTCTGTTTAGTTTTTATGGGAAGATATTCCCGTTTCCAACGAAGGCCTGAAAGGGCTCCAAATATCCACTTGCAGATTGTGCAAAAATAGAGTTTCAAAACTGCTCTGTTAAAAGGAAGGTTTATCTCTCTGAGTTGAATGCAGACATCATAAAGAGGTTTCTTAGAATGCTTCTGCCTGGTTTATATGTGAAGATATTTCCTTTTCCACCATAGGCCTCAAAGCGCTCCAAATGAACACTTGCAGATTCTACAAAAGGAGTGTTTCATAACTGCTCTAGCAAAGGAAAGGTTCAACTCTGTGAGTTGAACACACACATCACAAAGCAGTTTGTGAGAATGCTTCTGTCCAGTTTTTAAGAGAAGATATTCCCGCTTCTAACAAAGGCCTGAAAGAGCTCCAAGTATCCACTTGCAGATGCTGCAAAAAGACTCTTTCCAAACTGCTCCATGAAAAGGAAGGTTCAACTCTGTGAGTTGAATGCACACATCATAAAGAAGTTTCAAAGAATGCTTCTGTCTAGGTTTTATGTGAAGATATTTCCTTTTCCACCATAGGCCTCAAAGCGCTCCAAATGAACACTTGCAGATTCTACAAAAAGAGTGTTTCAAAACTGCTCTTACAAAAGAAGTGTTCAACTCTGTGAGTTGGATTCATACTTCACAAAGCAGTTTCACAGAACGCTTCTGTTTAGTATTTATGGGAAGATATTCCCGTTTCCAACGAAGGCCTGAAAGGGCTCCAAATATCCACTTGCAGATTCTGCAAAAATAGAGTTTCAAAACTGCTCTGTTAAAAGGAAGGCTTATCTCTCTGAGTTGAATGCACACATCATAAAGAGGTTTCTGAGAATGCTTCTGCCTGGTTTATATGTGAAGATATTTCCTTTTCCACCATACGCCTCAATGCGCTCCAAATGAACACTTGCAGATACTACAAAAGGAGTGTTTCATAACTGCTCTAGCAAAGGAAAGGTTCAACTCTGTGAGTTGAACACACACATCACAAAGCAGTTTGTGAGAATGCTTCTGTCCAGTTTTTAAGAGAAGATATTCCCGCTTCTAACAAAGGCCTGAAAGAGCTCCAAATATCCACTTGCAGATGCTGCAAAAAGACTCTTTCCAAACTGCTCCATGAAAAGGAAGGTTCAACTCTGTGAGTTGAATGCACACACCGTAAAGAAGTTTCAAAGAATGCTTCTGTCTATGTTTTATGTGAAGATATTTCCTTTTCCACCGTAGGCCTCAAAGCGCTCCAAATGAACACTTGCAGATTCTACAAAAAGAGTGTTTCATAACTGCTCTAGCAAAGGAAAGGTTCTACTCTGTGAGTTGAACACACACATCACAAAGCTGTTTGTGAGAATGCTTCTGTCCAGTTTTTATTGGAAGATATTCCCGCTTCTAACAAAGGCCTGAAAGCTCCAAATATCCACTTGCAGATGCTGCAAAAAGACTCTTTCCAAACTGCTCCATGAAAAGGAAGGTTCAACTCTGTGAGTTGAATGCACACATCATAAACAAGTTTCAAAAAATGCTTCTGTCTAGGTTTTATGTGAAGATATTTCCTTTTCCACCATAGGCCTCAAAGTGCTCCAAATGAACACTTGCAGATTCTGCAAAAAGAGTGTTTCAAAACTGCTCTTTCAAAAGAAGTGTTCAACTCTGTGGGTTGGATTCATACTTCACAAAGCAGTTTCACAGAACGCTTCTGTTTAGTTTTTATGGGAAGATATTCCCGTTTCCAACGAAGGCCTGAAAGGGCTCCAAATAACCACTTGCAGATTCTGCAAAAACACAGTTTCAAAACTGCTCTATCAAAAGGAAGGCTTATCTCTCCGAGCTGAATGCACACATCATAAAGAGGTTTCTGAGAATGCTTCTGCCTGGTTTATAATTGAAGATATTTCCTTTTCCACCATAGGCCTCAAAGCGCTCCAAATGAACACTTGCAGATTCTACAAAAAGAGTGTTTCAAAACAGCTCTTTCAAAGGAAGTGTTCAACTCTGTGAGTTGGATTCATACTACACAAAGCAGTTTCACTGAACGCTTCTCTTTAGTTTTTATGGGAAGATATTCCCGTTTCCAACGAAGGCCTGAAAAGGCTCCAAATATCCACTTGCAGATTCTGCAAAAATAGAGTTTCAAAACTGCTCTGTTAAAAGGAAGGCTTATCTCTCTGAGTTGAATGCAGACATCATAAAGAGGTTTCTGAGAATGCTTCTGCCTGGTTTATATGTGAAGATATTTCCTTTTCCACCATAGGCCTCAAAGCTGTCCAAATGAACACTTGCAGATTCTACAAAAGGAGTGTTTCATAACTGCTCTAGCAAAGGAAAGGTTCAACTCTGTGAGTTGAACACACACATCACAAAGCAGTTTGTGAGAATGCTTCTGTCCAGTTTTTAAGAGAAGATATTCCCGCTTCTAACAAAGGCCTGAAAGAGCTCCAAATATCCACTTGCAGATGCTGCAAAAAGACTCTTTCCAAACTGCTCCATGAAAAGGAAGGTTCAACTCTGTGAGTTGAATGCACACATCATAAAGAAGTTTCAAAGAATGCTTCTGTCTAGGTTTTATGTGAAGATATTTCCTTTTCCACCATAGGCCTCAAAGCGCTCCAAATGAACACTTGCAGATTCTACAAAAAGAGTGTTTCAAAACTGCTCTTACAAAAGAAGTGTTCAACTCTGTGAGTTGGATTCATACTTCACAAAGCAGTTTCACAGAACGCTTCTGTTTAGTATTTATGGGAAGATATTCCCGTTTCCAACGAAGGCCTGAAAGGGCTCCAAATATCCACTTGCAGATTCTGCAAAAATAGAGTTTCAAAACTGCTCTGTTAAAAGGAAGGCTTATCTCTCTGAGTTGAATGCAGACATCATAAAGAGGTTTCTGAGAATGCTTCTGCCTGGTTTATATGTGAAGATATTTCCTTTTCCACCGTAGGCCTCAATGCGCTCCAAATGAACACTTGCAGATTCTACAAAAGGAGTGTTTCTTAACTGCTCTAGCAAAGGAAAGGTTCAACTCTGTGAGTTGAACACACACATCACAAAGCAGTTTGTGAGAATGCTTCTGTCCAGTTTTTAAGAGAAGATATTCCCGCTTCTAACAAAGGCCTGAAAGAGCTCCAAATATCCACTTGCAGATGCTGCAAAAAGACTCTTTCCAAACTCCTCAATGAAAAGGAAGGTTCAACTCTGTGAGTTGAATGCACACACCGTAAAGAAGTTTCAAAGAATGCTTCTGTCTATGTTTTATGTGAAGGTATTTCCTTTTCCACCATAGGCCTCAAAGCGCTCCAAATGAACACTTGCAGATTCTACAAAAAGAGTGTTTCAAAACTGCTCTTTCAAAAGAAGTGTTCAACTCTGTGAGTTGGATTCATACTTCACAAAGTAGTTTCACAGAACGCTTCTGTTTAGTTTTTATGGGAAGGTATTCCCGTTTCCAACGAAGGACTGAAAGGGCTCCAAATATCCACTTGCAGATTCTGCCAAAACAGAGTTTCAAAACTGCTCTATCAAAAGGAAGGCTTATCTCTCCGAGTTGAATGCACACATCATAAAGAGGTTTCTGAGAATGCTTCTGCCTGGTTTATAAGTGAAGATATTTCCTTTTCCACCATAGGCCTCAAAGCGCTCCAAATGAACACTTGCAGATTCTACAAAAAGAGTGTTTCAAAACTGCTCTTTCAAAAGAAGTGTTCAACTCTGTGATTTGGATTCATACTTCACAAAGCAGTTTCACAGGACGCTTCTGTTTAGTATTTATGGGAAGATATTCCCGTTTCCAACGAAGGCCTGAAAGGACTCCAAATATCCACTTGCAGATTCTGCAAAAATAGAGATTCAAAACTGCTCTGTTAAAAGGAAGGCTTATCTCTCTGAGTTGAATGCAGACATCATAAAGGGGTTTCTGAGAATGCTTCTGCCTGGTTTATATGTGAAGATATTTCCTTTTCCACCATAGGCCCCAAAGAGCTCCAAATGAACACTTGCAGATTCTACAAAAGGAGAGTTTCATAACTGCTCTAGCAAAGGAAAGGTTCAACTCTGTGAGTTGAACACACACATCACAAAGCAGTTTGTGAGAATGCTTCTGTCCAGTTTTTAAGAGAAGATATTCCCGCTTCTAACAAAGGCCTGAAGGAGCTCCAAATATCCACTTGCAGATGCTGCAAAAAGACTCTTTCCAAACTGCTCCATGAAAAGGAAGGTTCAACTCTGTGAGTTGAATGCACACATCATAAAGAAGTTTCAAAGAATGCTTCTGTCTAGGTTTTATGTGAAGATATTTCCTTTTCCACCATAGGCCTCAAAGCGCTCCAAATGAACACTTGCAGATTCTACAAAAAGAGTGTTTCAAAACTGCTCTTTCAAAAGAAGTGTTCAACTCTGTGGGTTGGATTCATACTTCACAAAGCAGTTTCACAGAACGCTTCTGTTTAGTTTTTATGGGAAGATATTCCCGTTTCCAACGAAGGCCTGAAAGGGCTCCAAATAACCACTTGCAGATTCTGCAAAAACACAGTTTCAAAACTGCTCTATCAAAAGGAAGGCTTATCTCTCCGAGCTGAATGCACACATCATAAAGAGGTTTCTGAGAATGCTTCTGCCTGGTTTATGAGTGAAGATATTTCCTTTTCCACCATAGGCCTCAAAGCGCTCCAAATGAACACTTGCAGATTCTACAAAAAGAGTGTTTCAAAACAGCTCTTTCAAAGGAAGTGTTCAACTCTGTGAGTTGGATTCATACTACACAAAGCAGTTTCACAGAACGCTTCTCTTTAGCTTTTATGGGAAGATATTCCCGTTTCCAACGAAGGCCTGAAAGGGCTCCAAATATCCACTTGCATATTCTGCAAAAATAGAGTTTCAAAACTGCTCTGTTAAAAGGAAGGCTTATCTCTCTGAGTTGAATGCAGACATCATAAAGAGGTTTCTGAGAATGCTTCTGCCTGGTTTATATGTGAAGATATTTCCTTTTCCACCATAGGCCTCAAAGCGTTCCAAATGAACACTTGCAGATTCTACAAAAGGAGTGTTTCATAACTGCTCTAGCAAAGGAAAGGTTCAACTCGGTGAGTTGAACACACACATCACAAAGCAGTTTGTGAGAATGCTTCTGTCCAGTTTTTAAGAGAAGATATTCCCGCTTCTAACAAAGGCCTGAAAGAGCTCCAAATATCCACCTGCAGATGCTGCAAAAAGACTCTTTCCAAACTGCTCCATGAAAAGGAAGGTTCAACTCTGTGAGTTGAATGCACACATCATAAAGAAGTTTCAAAGAATGCTTCTGTCTAGGTTTTATGTGAAGGTATTTCCTTTTCCACCATAGGCCTCAAAGCGCTCCAAATGAACACATGCAGATTCTCCAAAAAGAGTGTTTCAAAACTGCTCTTTCAAAAGAAGTGTTCAACTCTGTGAGTTGGATTCATACTTCACAAAGCAGTTTCACAGAACGCTTCTGTTTAGTATTTATGGGAAGATATTCCCGTTTCCAACGAAGGCCTGAAAGGACTCCAAATATCCACTTGCAGATTCTGCAAAAACACAGTTTCAAAACTGCTCTATCAAAAGGAAGGCTTATCTCTCCGAGTTGAATGCACACATCATAAAGAGGTTTCTGAGAATGCTTCTGCCTGCTTTATAAGTGAAGATATTACCTTTTCCACCATAGGCCTCAAAGCGCTCCAAATGAACACTTGCAGATTCTACAAAAAGAGTGTTTCAAAACTGCTCTTTCAAAAGAAGTGTTCAACTCTGTGATTTGGATTCATACTTCACAAAGCAGTTTCACAGAACGCTTCTGTTTAGTATTTATGGGAAGATATTCCCGTTTCCAACGAAGGCCTGAAAGGACTCCAAATATCCACTTGCAGATTCTGCAAAAATAGAGTTTCAAAACTGCTCTGTTAAAAGGAAGGCTTATCTCTCTGAGTTGAAAGCAGACATCATAAAGGGGTTTCTGAGAATGCTTCTGCCTGGTTTATATGTGGAGATATTTCCTTTTCCACCATAGGCCTCAAATCGTTCCAAATGAACACTTGCAGATTCTACAAAAAGAGTGTTTCATAACTGCTCTAGCAAAGGAAAGGTTCAACTCTTTGAGTTGAACACACACATCACAAAGCAGTTTCTGAGAATGCTTCTGTCCAGTTTTTATTGGAAGATATTTCCGCTTCTAACAAAGGCCTGAAAGAGCTCCAAATATCCAATTGCAGATGCTGCAAAAAGACTCTTTCCAAGCTGCTCCATGAAACGGAATGTTCAACTCTGTGAGTTGAATGCACACATCATAAAGAAGTTTCAAAGAATGCTTCTGTCTAGGTTTTATGTGAAGATATTTCCTTTTCCACCATAGGCCTCAAAGCGCTCCAAATGAACACTTGCAGATTCTACAAAAAGAGTGTTTCAAAACTGCTCTTTCAAAAGAAGTGTTCAACTCTATGAGTTGGATTCATACTTCACAAAGCAGTTTCACAGAACGCTTCTGTTTAGTTTTTATGGGAAGATATTCCCGTTTCCAACGAAGGCCTGAAGTGGCTCCAAATAACCATTTGCAGATTCTGCAGAAACACAGTTTCAAAACTGCTCTACCAAAAGGAAGGCTTATCGCTCCGAGTTGAATGCACACATCATAAAGTGTTTTCTGAGAATGCTTCTGCATGGTTTATAAGTGAAGATATTTCCTTTTCCACCATAGGCCTCAAAGCGCTCCAAATGAACACTTGCAGATTCTAGAAAAAGACTGTTTCATAACTGCTCTAGCAAAGGAAAGGTTCAACTCTGGGAGTTGAACACACACATCACAAAGCAGTTTGTGAGAATGCTTCTGTCCAGTTTTTATGAGAAGATATTCCCGCTTCTAACAAAGGCCTGAAAGAGCTCCAAATATCCACTTGCAGATGCTGCAAAAAGACTCTTTCCAAACTGCTCCATGAAAAGGAAGGTTCAACTCTGTGAGTTGAATGCACACATCATAAAGAAGTTTCAAAGAATGCTTCTGTCTAGGTTTTATGTGAAGATTTTTCCTTTTCCACCATAGGCCTCAAAGCGCTCCAAATGAACACTTGCAGATTCTACAAAAATAGTGTTTCAAAGCTGCTCTTTCAAAAGAAGTGTTCAACTCTGTGAGGTGGATTCATACTTCACAAAGCAGTTTCACAGAACGCTTCTGTTTAGTTTTTATGGGAAGATATTCCCGTTTCCAACGAAGGCCTGAAAGGGCTCCAAATAACCACTTGCAGATTCTGCAAAAACACAGTTTCAAAACTGCTCTATCAAAAGGAAGGCTTATCTCTCCGAGCTGAATGCACACATCATAAAGAGGTTTCTGAGAATGCTTCTGCCTGGTTTATAAGTGAAGATATTTCCTTTTCCACCATAGGCCTCAAAGCGCTCCAAATGAACACTTGCAGATTCTACAAAAAGAGTGTTTCAAAACAGCTCTTTCAAAGGAAGTGTTCAACTCTGTGAGTTGGATTCATACTACACAAAGCAGTTTCACAGAACGCTTCTCTTTAGTTTTTATGGGAAGATATTCCCGTTTCCAACGAAGGCCTGAAAGGGCTCCAAATATCCACTTGCAGATTCTGCAAAAATAGAGTTTCAAAACTGCTCTGTTAAAAGGAAGGCTTATCTCTCTGAGTTGAATGCAGACATCATAAAGAGGTTTCTGAGAATGCTTCTGCCTGGTTTATATGTGAAGATATTTCCTTTTCCACCATAGGCCTCAAAGCGTTCCAAATGAACACTTGCAGATTCTACAAAAGGAGTGTTTCATAACTGCTCTAGCAAAGGAAAGGTTCAACTCTGTGAGTTGAACACACACATCACAAAGCAGTTTGTGAGAATGCTTCTGTCCAGTTTTTAAGAGAAGATATTCCCGCTTCTAACAAAGGCCTGAAAGAGCTCCAAATATCCACCTGCAGATGCTGCAAAAAGACTCTTTCCAAACTGCTCCATGAAAAGGAAGGTTCAACTCTGTGAGTTGAATGCACACATCATAAAGAAGTTTCAAAGAATGCTTCTGTCTAGGTTTTATGTGAAGGTATTTCCTTTTCCACCATAGGCCTCAAAGCGCTCCAAATGAACACATGCAGATTCTCCAAAAAGAGTGTTTCAAAACTGCTCTTTCAAAAGAAGTGTTCAACTCTGTGAGTTGGATTCATACTTCACAAAGCAGTTTCACAGAACGCTTCTGTTTAGTATTTATGGGAAGATATTCCCGTTTCCAACGAAGGCCTGAAAGGACTCCAAATATCCACTTGCAGATTCTGCAAAAACACAGTTTCAAAACTGCTCTATCAAAAGGAAGGCTTATCTCTCCGAGTTGAATGCACACATCATAAAGAGGTTTCTGAGAATGCTTCTGCCTGGTTTATAAGTGAAGATATTACCTTTTCCACCATAGGCCTCAAAGCGCTCCAAATGAACACTTGCAGATTCTACAAAAAGAGTGTTTCAAAACTGCTCTTTCAAAAGAAGTGTTCAACTCTGTGATTTGGATTCATACTTCACAAAGCAGTTTCACAGAAGGCTTCTGTTTAGTATTTATGGGAAGATATTCCCGTTTCCAACGAAGGCCTGAAAGGACTCCAAATATCCACTTGCAGATTCTGCAAAAATAGAGTTTCAAAACTGCTCTGTTAAAAGGAAGGCTTATCTCTCTGAGTTGAATGCAGACATCATAAAGGGGTTTCTGAGAATGCTTCTGCCTGGTTTATATGTGAAGATATTTCCTTTTCCACCATAGGCCTCAAATCGTTCCAAATGAACACTTGCAGATTCTACAAAAAGAGTGTTTCATAACTGCTCTAGCAAAGGAAAGGTTCAACTCTTTGAGTTGAACACACACATCACAAAGCAGTTTCTGAGAATGCTTCTGTCCAGTTTTTATTGGAAGATATTTCCGCTTCTAACAAAGGCCTGAAAGAGCTCCAAATATCCACTTGCAGATGCTGCAAAAAGCCTCTTTCCAAGCTGCTCCATGAAACGGAAGGTTCAACTCTGTGAGTTGAATGCACACATCATAAAGAAGTTTCAAAGAATGCTTCTGTCTAGGTTTTATGTGAAGATATTTCCTTTTCCACCATAGGCCTCAAAGCGCTCCAAATGAACACTTGCAGATTCTACAAAAAGAGTGTTTCAAAACTGCTCTTTCAAAAGAAGTGTTCAACTCTATGAGTTGGATTCATACTTCACAAAGCAGTTTCACAGAACGCTTCTGTTTAGTTTTTATGGGAAGATATTCCCGTTTCCAACGAAGGCCTGAAATGGCTCCAAATAACAATTTGCAGATTCTGCAGAAACACAGTTTCAAAACTGCTCTACCAAAAGGAAGGCTTATCGCTCCGAGTTGAATGCACACATCATAAAGGGTTTTCTGAGAATGCTTCTGCATTGTTTATAAGTGAAGATATTTCCTTTTCCACCATAGGCCTCAAAGCGCTCCAAATGAACACTTGCAGATTCTAGAAAAAGAGTGTTTCATAACTGCTCTAGCAAAGGAAAGGTTCAACTCTGGGAGTTGAACACACACATCACAAAGCAGTTTGTGAGAATGCTTCTGTCCAGTTTTTATGAGAAGATATTCCCGCTTCTAACAAAGGCCTGAAAGAGCTCCAAATATCCACTTGCAGATGCTGCAAAAAGACTCTTTCCAAACTGCTCCATGAAAAGGAAGGTTCAACTCTGTGAGTTGAATGCACACATCATAAAGAAGTTTCAAAGAATGCTTCTGTCTAGGTTTTATGTGAAGATATTTCCTTTTCCACCATAAGCCTCAAAGCGCTCCAAATGAACACTTGCAGATTCTACAAAAAGAGTGTTTCAAAACTGCTCTTTCAAAAGAAGTGTTCAACTCTGTGAGGTGGATTCATACTTCACAAAGCAGTTTCTCAGAACGCTTCTGTTTAGTTTTTATGGGAAGATATTCCCGTTTCCAACGAAGGCCTGAAAGGGCTCCAAATAACCACTTGCAGATTCTGCAGAAACACAGTTTCAAAACTGCTCTATCAAAAGGAAGGCTTATCTCGCCGAGCTGAATGCACACATCATAAAGAGGTTTCTGAGAATGCTTCTCCCTGGTTTATAAGTGAAGATATTTCCTTTTCCACCATAGGCCTCAAAGCACTCCAAATGAACACTTGCAGATTCTACAAAAAGAGTGTTTCAAAACAGCTCTTTCAAAGGAAGTGTTCAACTCTGTGAGTTGGATTCATACTACACAAAGCAGTTTCACAGAACGCTTCTCTTTAGTTTCTATGGGAAGATATTCCCGTTTCCAACGAAGGCCTGAAAGGGCTCCAAATATCCACTTGCAGATTCTGCAAAAATAGAGTTTCAAAACTGCTCTGTTAAAAGGAAGGTTTATCTCTCTGAGTTGAATGCAGACATCATAAAGAGGTTTCTTAGAATGCTTCTGCCTGGTTTATATGTGAAGATATTTCCTTTTCCACCATAGGCCTCAAAGCGCTCCAAATGAACACTTGCAGATTCTACAAAAGGAGTGTTTCATAACTGCTCTAGCAAAAGAAAGGTTCAACTCTGTGAGTTGAACACACACATCACAAAGCAGTTTGTGAGAATGCTTCTGTCCAGTTTTTAAGAGAAGATATTCCCGCTTCTAACAAAGGCCTGAAAGAGCTCCAAATATCCACTTGCAGATGCTGCAAAAAGACTCTTTCCAAACTGCTCCATGAAAAGGAAGGTTCAACTCTGTGAGTTGAATGCACACATCATAAAGAAGTTTCAAAGAATGCTTCTGTCTAGGTTTTATGTGAAGATATTTCCTTTTCCACCATAGGCCTCAAAGCGCTCCAAATGAACACTTGCAGATTCTACAAAAAGAGTGTTTCAAAACTGCTCTTACAAAACAAGTGTTCAACTCTGTGAGTTGGATTCATACTTCACAAAGCAGTTTCACAGAACGCTTCTGTTTAGTTTTTATGGGAAGGTATTCCCGTTTCCAACGAAGGACTGAAAGGGCTCCAAATATCCACTTGCAGATTCTGCCAATAGAGAGTTTCAAAACTGCTCTATCAAAAGGAAGGCTTATCGCTCCGAGTTGAATGCACACATCATAAAGAGGTTTCTGAGAATGCTTCTGCCTGGTTTATAAGTGAAGATATTTCCTTTTCCACCATAGGCCTCAAAGCGCTCCAAATGAACACTTGCAGATTCTACAAAAAGAGTGTTTCAAAACAGCTCTTTCAAAGGAAGTGTTCAACTCTGTGAGTTGGATTCATACTACACAAAGCAGTTTCACAGAACGCCTCTCTTTAGTTTTTATGGGAAGATATTCCCGTTTCCAACGAAGGCCTGAAAGGGCTCCAAATATCCACTTGCAGATTCTGCAAAAATAGAGTTTCAAAACTGCTCTGTTAAAAGGAAGGCTTATCTCTCTGAGTTGAATGCAGACATCATAAAGAGGTTTCTGAGAATGCTTCTGCCTGGTTTATATGTGAAGATATTTCCTTTTCCACCATAGGCCCCAAAAAGCTCCAAATGAACACTTGCAGATTCTACAAAAGGAGTGTTTCATAACTGCTCTAGCAAAGGAAAGGTTCAACTCTGTGAGTTGAACACACACATCACAAAGCAGTTTGTGAGAATGCTTCTGTCCAGTTTTTAAGAGAAGATATTCCCGCTTCTAACAAAGGCCTGAAGGAGCTCCAAATATCCACTTGCAGATGCTGCAAAAAGACTCTTTCCAAACTGCTCCATGAAAAGGAAGGTTCAACACTGTGAGTTGAATGCACACATCATAAAGAAGTTTCAAAGAATGCTTCTGTCTAGGTTTTATGTGAAGATATTTCCTTTTCCACCATAGGCCTCAAAGCGCTCCAAATGAACACTTGCAGATTCTACAAAAAGAGTGTTTCAAAACTGCTCTTTCAAAAGAAGTGTTCAATTCTGTGGGTTGGATTCATACTTCACAAAGCAGTTTCACAGAACGCTTCTGTTTAGTTTTTATGGGAAGATATTCCCGTTTCCAACGAAGGCCTGAAAGGGCTCCAAATAACCACTTGCAGATTCTGCAAAAACACAGTTTCAAAACTGCTCTATCAAAAGGAAGGCTTATCTCTCCGAGCTGAATGCACACATCATAAAGAGGTTTCTGAGAATGCTTCTGCCTGGTTTATAAGTGAAGATATTTCCTTTTCCACCATAGGCCTCAAAGCGCTCCAAATGAACACTTGCAGATTCTACAAAAAGAGTGTTTCAAAACAGCTCTTTCAAAGGAAGTGTTCAACTCTGTGAGTTGGATTCATACTACACAAAGCAGTTTCACAGAACGCTTCTGTTTAGTTTTTATGGGAAGATATTCCCGTTTCCAACGAAGGCCTGAAAGGGCTCCAAATATCCACTTGCAGATTGTGCAAAAATAGAGTTTCAAAACTGCTCTGTTAAAAGGAAGATTTATCTCTCTGAGTTGAATGCAGACATCATAAAGAGGTTTCTTAGAATGCTTCTGCCTGGTTTATATGTGAAGATATTTCCTTTTCCACCATAGGCCTCAAAGCGCTCCAAATGAACACTTGCAGATTCTACAAAAGGAGTGTTTCATAACTGCTCTAGCAAAGGAAAGGTTCAACTCTGTGAGTTGAACACACACATCACAAAGCAGTTTGTGAGAATGCTTCTGTCCAGTTTTTAAGAGAAGATATTCCCGCTTCTAACAAAGGCCTGAAAGAGCTCCAAGTATCCACTTGCAGATGCTGCAAAAAGACTCTTTCCAAACTGCTCCATGAAAAGGAAGGTTCAACTCTGTGAGTTGAATGCACACATCATAAAGAAGTTTCAAAGAATGCTTCTGTCTAGGTTTTATGTGAAGATATTTCCTTTTCCACCATAGGCCTCAAAGCGCTCCAAATGAACACTTGCAGATTCTACAAAAAGAGTGTTTCAAAACTGCTCTTACAAAAGAAGTGTTCAACTCTGTGAGTTGGATTCATACTTCACAAAGCAGTTTCACAGAACGCTTCTGTTTAGTATTTATGGGAAGATATTCCCGTTTCCAACGAAGGCCTGAAAGGGCTCCAAATATCCACTTGCAGATTCTGCAAAAATAGAGTTTCAAAACTGCTCTGTTAAAAGGAAGGCTTATCTCTCTGAGTTGAATGCACACATCATAAAGAGGTTTCTGAGAATGCTTCTGCCTGGTTTATATGTGAAGATATTTCCTTTTCCACCATACGCCTCAATGCGCTCCAAATGAACACTTGCAGATACTACAAAAGGAGTGTTTCATAACTGCTCTAGCAAAGGAAAGGTTCAACTCTGTGAGTTGAACACACACATCACAAAGCAGTTTGTGAGAATGCTTCTGTCCAGTTTTTAAGAGAAGATATTCCCGCTTCTAACAAAGGCCTGAAAGAGCTCCAAATATCCACTTGCAGATGCTGCAAAAAGACTCTTTCCAAACTGCTCCATGAAAAGGAAGGTTCAACTCTGTGAGTTGAATGCACACACCGTAAAGAAGTTTCAAAGAATGCTTCTGTCTATGTTTTATGTGAAGATATTTCCTTTTCCACCGTAGGCCTCAAAGCGCTCCAAATGAACACTTGCAGATTCTACAAAAAGAGTGTTTCATAACTGCTCTAGCAAAGGAAAGGTTCTACTCTGTGAGTTGAACACACACATCACAAAGCTGTTTGTGAGAATGCTTCTGTCCAGTTTTTATTGGAAGATATTCCCGCTTCTAACAAAGGCCTGAAAGCTCCAAATATCCACTTGCAGATGCTGCAAAAAGACTCTTTCCAAACTGCTCCATGAAAAGGAAGGTTCAACTCTGTGAGTTGAATGCACACATCATAAACAAGTTTCAAAAAATGCTTCTGTCTAGGTTTTATGTGAAGATATTTCCTTTTCCACCATAGGCCTCAAAGCGCTCCAAATGAACACTTGCAGATTCTGCAAAAAGAGTGTTTCAAAACTGCTCTTTCAAAAGAAGTGTTCAACTCTGTGGGTTGGATTCATACTTCACAAAGCAGTTTCACAGAACGCTTCTGTTTAGTTTTTATGGGAAGATATTCCCGTTTCCAACGAAGGCCTGAAAGGGCTCCAAATAACCACTTGCAGATTCTGCAAAAACACAGTTTCAAAACTGCTCTATCAAAAGGAAGGCTTATCTCTCCGAGCTGAATGCACACATCATAAAGAGGTTTCTGAGAATGCTTCTGCCTGGTTTATAATTGAAGATATTTCCTTTTCCACCATAGGCCTCAAAGCGCTCCAAATGAACACTTGCAGATTCTACAAAAAGAGTGTTTCAAAACAGCTCTTTCAAAGGAAGTGTTCAACTCTGTGAGTTGGATTCATACTACACAAAGCAGTTTCACTGAACGCTTCTCTTTAGTTTTTATGGGAAGATATTCCCGTTTCCAACGAAGGCCTGAAAAGGCTCCAAATATCCACTTGCAGATTCTGCAAAAATAGAGTTTCAAAACTGCTCTGTTAAAAGGAAGGCTTATCTCTCTGAGTTGAATGCAGACATCATAAAGAGGTTTCTGAGAATGCTTCTGCCTGGTTTATATGTGAAGATATTTCCTTTTCCACCATAGGCCTCAAAGCTGTCCAAATGAACACTTGCAGATTCTACAAAAGGAGTGTTTCATAACTGCTCTAGCAAAGGAAAGGTTCAACTCTGTGAGTTGAACACACACATCACAAAGCAGTTTGTGAGAATGCTTCTGTCCAGTTTTTAAGAGAAGATATTCCCGCTTCTAACAAAGGCCTGAAAGAGCTCCAAATATCCACTTGCAGATGCTGCAAAAAGACTCTTTCCAAACTGCTCCATGAAAAGGAAGGTTCAACTCTGTGAGTTGAATGCACACATCATAAAGAAGTTTCAAAGAATGCTTCTGTCTAGGTTTTATGTGAAGATATTTCCTTTTCCACCATAGGCCTCAAAGCGCTCCAAATGAACACTTGCAGATTCTACAAAAAGAGTGTTTCAAAACTGCTCTTACAAAAGAAGTGTTCAACTCTGTGAGTTGGATTCATACTTCACAAAGCAGTTTCACAGAACGCTTCTGTTTAGTATTTATGGGAAGATATTCCCGTTTCCAACGAAGGCCTGAAAGGGCTCCAAATATCCACTTGCAGATTCTGCAAAAATAGAGTTTCAAAACTGCTCTGTTAAAAGGAAGGCTTATCTCTCTGAGTTGAATGCAGACATCATAAAGAGGTTTCTGAGAATGCTTCTGCCTGGTTTATATGTGAAGATATTTCCTTTTCCACCGTAGGCCTCAATGCGCTCCAAATGAACACTTGCAGATTCTACAAAAGGAGTGTTTCTTAACTGCTCTAGCAAAGGAAAGGTTCAACTCTGTGAGTTGAACACACACATCACAAAGCAGTTTGTGAGAATGCTTCTGTCCAGTTTTTAAGAGAAGATATTCCCGCTTCTAACAAAGGCCTGAAAGAGCTCCAAATATCCACTTGCAGATGCTGCAAAAAGACTCTTTCCAAACTCCTCAATGAAAAGGAAGGTTCAACTCTGTGAGTTGAATGCACACACCGTAAAGAAGTTTCAAAGAATGCTTCTGTCTATGTTTTATGTGAAGGTATTTCCTTTTCCACCATAGGCCTCAAAGCGCTCCAAATGAACACTTGCAGATTCTACAAAAAGAGTGTTTCAAAACTGCTCTTTCAAAAGAAGTGTTCAACTCTGTGAGTTGGATTCATACTTCACAAAGTAGTTTCACAGAACGCTTCTGTTTAGTTTTTATGGGAAGGTATTCCCGTTTCCAACGAAGGACTGAAAGGGCTCCAAATATCCACTTGCAGATTCTGCCAAAACAGAGTTTCAAAACTGCTCTATCAAAAGGAAGGCTTATCTCTCCGAGTTGAATGCACACATCATAAAGAGGTTTCTGAGAATGCTTCTGCCTGGTTTATAAGTGAAGATATTTCCTTTTCCACCATAGGCCTCAAAGCGCTCCAAATGAACACTTGCAGATTCTACAAAAAGAGTGTTTCAAAACTGCTCTTTCAAAAGAAGTGTTCAACTCTGTGATTTGGATTCATACTTCACAAAGCAGTTTCACAGGACGCTTCTGTTTAGTATTTATGGGAAGATATTCCCGTTTCCAACGAAGGCCTGAAAGGACTCCAAATATCCACTTGCAGATTCTGCAAAAATAGAGATTCAAAACTGCTCTGTTAAAAGGAAGGCTTATCTCTCTGAGTTGAATGCAGACATCATAAAGGGGTTTCTGAGAATGCTTCTGCCTGGTTTATATGTGAAGATATTTCCTTTTCCACCATAGGCCCCAAAGAGCTCCAAATGAACACTTGCAGATTCTACAAAAGGAGTGTTTCATAACTGCTCTAGCAAAGGAAAGGTTCAACTCTGTGAGTTGAACACACACATCACAAAGCAGTTTGTGAGAATGCTTCTGTCCAGTTTTTAAGAGAAGATATTCCCGCTTCTAACAAAGGCCTGAAGGAGCTCCAAATATCCACTTGCAGATGCTGCAAAAAGACTCTTTCCAAACTGCTCCATGAAAAGGAAGGTTCAACTCTGTGAGTTGAATGCACACATCATAAAGAAGTTTCAAAGAATGCTTCTGTCTAGGTTTTATGTGAAGATATTTCCTTTTCCACCATAGGCCTCAAAGCGCTCCAAATGAACACTTGCAGATTCTACAAAAAGAGTGTTTCAAAACTGCTCTTTCAAAAGAAGTGTTCAACTCTGTGGGTTGGATTCATACTTCACAAAGCAGTTTCACAGAACGCTTCTGTTTAGTTTTTATGGGAAGATATTCCCGTTTCCAACGAAGTCCTGAAAGGGCTCCAAATAACCACTTGCAGATTCTGCAAAAACACAGTTTCAAAACTGCTCTATCAAAAGGAAGGCTTATCTCTCCGAGCTGAATGCACACATCATAAAGAGGTTTCTGAGAATGCTTCTGCCTGGTTTATGAGTGAAGATATTTCCTTTTCCACCATAGGCCTCAAAGCGCTCCAAATGAACACTTGCAGATTCTACAAAAAGAGTGTTTCAAAACAGCTCTTTCAAAGGAAGTGTTCAACTCTGTGAGTTGGATTCATACTACACAAAGCAGTTTCACAGAACGCTTCTCTTTAG
The DNA here is from genome assembly GCF_028885625.2 of Pongo pygmaeus. Taxonomy (NCBI): domain Eukaryota; kingdom Metazoa; phylum Chordata; class Mammalia; order Primates; family Hominidae; genus Pongo; species Pongo pygmaeus. The sequence continues at coordinate 27,841,900 of NC_085930.1, forward strand.
CTTTTATGGGAAGATATTCCCGTTTCCAACGAAGGCCTGAAAGGGCTCCAAATATCCACTTGCATATTCTGCAAAAATAGAGTTTCAAAACTGCTCTGTTAAAAGGAAGGCTTATCTCTCTGAGTTGAATGCAGACATCATAAAGAGGTTTCTGAGAATGCTTCTGCCTGGTTTATATGTGAAGATATTTCCTTTTCCACCATAGGCCTCAAAGCGTTCCAAATGAACACTTGCAGATTCTACAAAAGGAGTGTTTCATAACTGCTCTAGCAAAGGAAAGGTTCAACTCGGTGAGTTGAACACACACATCACAAAGCAGTTTGTGAGAATGCTTCTGTCCAGTTTTTAAGAGAAGATATTCCCGCTTCTAACAAAGGCCTGAAAGAGCTCCAAATATCCACCTGCAGATGCTGCAAAAAGACTCTTTCCAAACTGCTCCATGAAAAGGAAGGTTCAACTCTGTGAGTTGAATGCACACATCATAAAGAAGTTTCAAAGAATGCTTCTGTCTAGGTTTTATGTGAAGGTATTTCCTTTTCCACCATAGGCCTCAAAGCGCTCCAAATGAACACATGCAGATTCTCCAAAAAGAGTGTTTCAAAACTGCTCTTTCAAAAGAAGTGTTCAACTCTGTGAGTTGGATTCATACTTCACAAAGCAGTTTCACAGAACGCTTCTGTTTAGTATTTATGGGAAGATATTCCCGTTTCCAACGAAGGCCTGAAAGGACTCCAAATATCCACTTGCAGATTCTGCAAAAACACAGTTTCAAAACTGCTCTATCAAAAGGAAGGCTTATCTCTCCGAGTTGAATGCACACATCATAAAGAGGTTTCTGAGAATGCTTCTGCCTGCTTTATAAGTGAAGATATTACCTTTTCCACCATAGGCCTCAAAGCGCTCCAAATGAACACTTGCAGATTCTACAAAAAGAGTGTTTCAAAACTGCTCTTTCAAAAGAAGTGTTCAACTCTGTGATTTGGATTCATACTTCACAAAGCAGTTTCACAGAACGCTTCTGTTTAGTATTTATGGGAAGATATTCCCGTTTCCAACGAAGGCCTGAAAGGACTCCAAATATCCACTTGCAGATTCTGCAAAAATAGAGTTTCAAAACTGCTCTGTTAAAAGGAAGGCTTATCTCTCTGAGTTGAAAGCAGACATCATAAAGGGGTTTCTGAGAATGCTTCTGCCTGGTTTATATGTGAAGATATTTCCTTTTCCACCATAGGCCTCAAATCGTTCCAAATGAACACTTGCAGATTCTACAAAAAGAGTGTTTCATAACTGCTCTAGCAAAGGAAAGGTTCAACTCTTTGAGTTGAACACACACATCACAAAGCAGTTTCTGAGAATGCTTCTGTCCAGTTTTTATTGGAAGATATTTCCGCTTCTAACAAAGGCCTGAAAGAGCTCCAAATATCCAATTGCAGATGCTGCAAAAAGACTCTTTCCAAGCTGCTCCATGAAACGGAATGTTCAACTCTGTGAGTTGAATGCACACATCATAAAGAAGTTTCAAAGAATGCTTCTGTCTAGGTTTTATGTGAAGATATTTCCTTTTCCACCATAGGCCTCAAAGCGCTCCAAATGAACACTTGCAGATTCTACAAAAAGAGTGTTTCAAAACTGCTCTTTCAAAAGAAGTGTTCAACTCTATGAGTTGGATTCATACTTCACAAAGCAGTTTCACAGAACGCTTCTGTTTAGTTTTTATGGGAAGATATTCCCGTTTCCAACGAAGGCCTGAAGTGGCTCCAAATAACCATTTGCAGATTCTGCAGAAACACAGTTTCAAAACTGCTCTACCAAAAGGAAGGCTTATCGCTCCGAGTTGAATGCACACATCATAAAGTGTTTTCTGAGAATGCTTCTGCATGGTTTATAAGTGAAGATATTTCCTTTTCCACCATAGGCCTCAAAGCGCTCCAAATGAACACTTGCAGATTCTAGAAAAAGACTGTTTCATAACTGCTCTAGCAAAGGAAAGGTTCAACTCTGGGAGTTGAACACACACATCACAAAGCAGTTTGTGAGAATGCTTCTGTCCAGTTTTTATGAGAAGATATTCCCGCTTCTAACAAAGGCCTGAAAGAGCTCCAAATATCCACTTGCAGATGCTGCAAAAAGACTCTTTCCAAACTGCTCCATGAAAAGGAAGGTTCAACTCTGTGAGTTGAATGCACACATCATAAAGAAGTTTCAAAGAATGCTTCTGTCTAGGTTTTATGTGAAGATTTTTCCTTTTCCACCATAGGCCTCAAAGCGCTCCAAATGAACACTTGCAGATTCTACAAAAATAGTGTTTCAAAGCTGCTCTTTCAAAAGAAGTGTTCAACTCTGTGAGGTGGATTCATACTTCACAAAGCAGTTTCACAGAACGCTTCTGTTTAGTTTTTATGGGAAGATATTCCCGTTTCCAACGAAGGCCTGAAAGGGCTCCAAATAACCACTTGCAGATTCTGCAAAAACACAGTTTCAAAACTGCTCTATCAAAAGGAAGGCTTATCTCTCCGAGCTGAATGCACACATCATAAAGAGGTTTCTGAGAATGCTTCTGCCTGGTTTATAAGTGAAGATATTTCCTTTTCCACCATAGGCCTCAAAGCGCTCCAAATGAACACTTGCAGATTCTACAAAAAGAGTGTTTCAAAACAGCTCTTTCAAAGGAAGTGTTCAACTCTGTGAGTTGGATTCATACTACACAAAGCAGTTTCACAGAACGCTTCTCTTTAGTTTTTATGGGAAGATATTCCCGTTTCCAACGAAGGCCTGAAAGGGCTCCAAATATCCACTTGCAGATTCTGCAAAAATAGAGTTTCAAAACTGCTCTGTTAAAAGGAAGGCTTATCTCTCTGAGTTGAATGCAGACATCATAAAGAGGTTTCTGAGAATGCTTCTGCCTGGTTTATATGTGAAGATATTTCCTTTTCCACCATAGGCCTCAAAGCGTTCCAAATGAACACTTGCAGATTCTACAAAAGGAGTGTTTCATAACTGCTCTAGCAAAGGAAAGGTTCAACTCTGTGAGTTGAACACACACATCACAAAGCAGTTTGTGAGAATGCTTCTGTCCAGTTTTTAAGAGAAGATATTCCCGCTTCTAACAAAGGCCTGAAAGAGCTCCAAATATCCACCTGCAGATGCTGCAAAAAGACTCTTTCCAAACTGCTCCATGAAAAGGAAGGTTCAACTCTTTGAGTTGAATGCACACATCATAAAGAAGTTTCAAAGAATGCTTCTGTCTAGGTTTTATGTGAAGGTATTTCCTTTTCCACCATAGGCCTCAAAGCGCTCCAAATGAACACATGCAGATTCTCCAAAAAGAGTGTTTCAAAACTGCTCTTTCAAAAGAAGTGTTCAACTCTGTGAGTTGGATTCATACTTCACAAAGCAGTTTCACAGAACGCTTCTTTTTAGTATTTATGGGAAGATATTCCCATTTCCAACGAAGGCCTGAAAGGACTCCAAATATCCACTTGCAGATTCTGCAAAAACACAGTTTCAAAACTGCTCTATCAAAAGGAAGGCTTATCTCTCCGAGTTGAATGCACACATCATAAAGAGGTTTCTGAGAATGCTTCTGCCTGGTTTATAAGTGAAGATATTACCTTTTCCACCATAGGCCTCAAAGCGCTCCAAATGAACACTTGCAGATTCTACAAAAAGAGTGTTTCAAAACTGCTCTTTCAAAAGAAGTGTTCAACTCTGTGATTTGGATTCATACTTCACAAAGCAGTTTCACAGAACGCTTCTGTTTAGTATTTATGGGAAGATATTCCCGTTTCCAACGAAGGCCTGAAAGGACTCCAAATATCCACTTGCAGATTCTGCAAAAATAGAGTTTCAAAACTGCTCTGTTAAAAGGAAGGCTTATCTCTCTGAGTTGAATGCAGACATCATAAAGGGGTTTCTGAGAATGCTTCTGCCTGGTTTATATGTGAAGATATTTCCTTTTCCACCATAGGCCTCAAATCGTTCCAAATGAACACTTGCAGATTCTACAAAAAGAGTGTTTCATAACTGCTCTAGCAAAGGAAAGGTTCAACTCTTTGAGTTGAACACACACATCACAAAGCAGTTTCTGAGAATGCTTCTGTCCAGTTTTTATTGGAAGATATTTCCGCTTCTAACAAAGGCCTGAAAGAGCTCCAAATATCCACTTGCAGATGCTGCAAAAAGCCTCTTTCCAAGCTGCTCCATGAAACGGAAGGTTCAACTCTGTGAGTTGAATGCACACATCATAAAGAAGTTTCAAAGAATGCTTCTGTCTAGGTTTTATGTGAAGATATTTCCTTTTCCACCATAGGCCTCAAAGCGCTCCAAATGAACACTTGCAGATTCTACAAAAAGAGTGTTTCAAAACTGCTCTTTCAAAAGAAGTGTTCAACTCTATGAGTTGGATTCATACTTCACAAAGCAGTTTCACAGAACGCTTCTGTTTAGTTTTTATGGGAAGATATTCCCGTTTCCAACGAAGGCCTGAAATGGCTCCAAATAACAATTTGCAGATTCTGCAGAAACACAGTTTCAAAACTGCTCTACCAAAAGGAAGGCTTATCGCTCCCAGTTGAATGCACACATCATAAAGGGTTTTCTGAGAATGCTTCTGCATGGTTTATAAGTGAAGATATTTCCTTTTCCACCATAGGCCCCAAAGCGCTCCAAATGAACACTTGCAGATTCTAGAAAAAGAGTGTTTCATAACTGCTCTAGCAAAGGAAAGGTTCAACTCTGGGAGTTGGATTCATACTACACAAAGCAGTTTCACAGAACGCTTCTGTTTAGTTTTTATGGGAAGACATTCCCGTTTCCAACGAAGGCCTGAAAGGGCTCCAAATATCCACTTGCAGATTCTGCAAAAATAGAGTTTCAAAACTGCTCTGTTAAAAGGAAGGCTTATCTCTCTGAGTTGAATGCAGACATCATAAAGGGGTTTCTGAGAATGCTTCTGCCTGGTTTATATGTGAAGATATTTCCTTTTCCACCATAGGCCTCAAAGCGTTCCAAATGAACACTTGCAGATTCTACAAAAGGAGTGTTTCATAACTGCTCTAGCAAAGGAAAGGTTCTACTCTGTGAGTTGAACACACACATCACAAAGCAGTTTGTGAGAATGCTTCTGTCCAGTTTTTATTGGAAGATATTCCCGCTTCTAACAAAGGCCTGAAAGAGCTCCAAATATCCACTTGCAGATGCTGCAAAAAGACTCTTTCCAAACTGCTCCATGAAAAGGAAGGTTCAACTCTGTGAGTTGAATGCACACATCATAAAGAAGTTTCAAAAAATGCTTCTGTCTAGGTTTTATGTGAAGATATTTCCTTTTCCACCATAGGCCTCAAAGCGCTCCAAATGAACACATGCAGATTCTTCAAAAAGAGTGTTTCAAAACTGCTCTTTCAAAAGAAGTGTTCAACTCTGTGAGTTGGATTCATACTTCACAAAGCAGTTTCACAGAACGCTTCTGTTTAGTATTTATGGGAAGATATTCCCGTTTCCAACGAAGGCCTGAAAGGACTCCAAATATCCACTTGCAGATTCTGCAAAAACACAGTTTCAAAACTGCTCTATCAAAAGGAAGGCTTATCTCTCCGAGTTGAATGCACACATCATAAAGAGGTTTCTGAGAATGCTTCTGCCTGGTTTATAAGTGAAGATATTACCTTTTCCACCATAGGCCTCAAAGCGCTCCAAATGAACACTTGCAGATTCTACAAAAAGAGTGTTTCAAAACTGCTCTTTCAAAAGAAGTGTTCAACTCTGTGAGTTGGATTCATACTTCACAAAGCAGTTTCACAGAACGCTTCTGTTTAGTTTTTATGGGAAGGTATTCCCGTTTCCAACGAAGGACTGAAAGGGCTCCAAATATCCACTTGCAGATTCTGCCAAAACAGAGTTTCAAAACTGCTCTATCAAAAGAAAGGCTTTTCTCTCCGAGTTGAATGCACACATCATAAAGAGGTTTCTGAGAATGCTTCTGCCTGGTTTATAAGTGAAGATATTTCCTTTTCCCCTATAGGCCTCAAAGCGCTCCAAATGAACACTTGCAGATTCTACAAAAAGAGTGTTTCAAAACAGCTCTTTCAAAGGAAGTGTTCAACTCTGTGAATTGGATACATACTACACAAAGCAGTTTCACAGAACGCTTCTGTTTAGTTTTTATGGGAAGGCATTCCCGTTTCCAACGAAGGCCTGAAAGGGCTCCAAATATCCACTTGCAAATTATGCAAAAATAGAGTTTCAAAACTGCTCTGTCAAAAGGAAGGCTTATCTCTCTGAGTTGAATGCAGACATCATAAACAGGTTTCTGAGAATGCTTCTGCCTGGTTTATATGTGAAGATATTTCCTTTTCCACCATAGGCCTCAAAGCGCTCCAAATGAACACTTGCAGATTCTACAAAAAGAGTGTTTCATAACTGCTCTAGCAAAGGAAAGGTTCTACTCTGTGAGTTGAACACACACATCACAAAGCTGTTTGTGAGAATGCTTCTGTCCAGTTTTTATTGGAAGATATTCCCGCTTCTAACAAAGGCCTGAAAGCTCCAAATATCCACTTGCATATGCTGCAAAAAGACTCTTTCCAAACTGCTCCATGAAAAGGAAGGTTCAACTCTGTGAGTTGAATGCACACATCATAAACAAGTTTCAAAAAATGCTTCTGTCTAGGTTTTATGTGAAGATATTTCCTTTTCCACCATAGGCCTCAAAGCACTCCAAATGAACACTTGCAGATTCTACGAAAAGAGTGTTTCAAAACTGCTCTTTCAAAAGAAGTGTTCAACTCGGTGAGTTGGATTCATACTTCACAAAGCAGTTTCACAGAACGCTTCTGTTTAGTTTTTATGGGAAGATATTCCCGTTTCCAACGGAGGCCAGAAATGGCTCCAAATAACCACTTGCAGATTCTGCAGAAATACAGTTTCAAAACTGCTCTATCAAAAGGAAGGCTTATCTCTCCGAGCTGAATGCACACATCATAAAGAGGTTTCTGAGAAAGCTTCTCCTTGGTTTATAAGTGAAGATATTTCCTTTTCCACTATAGGCCTCAAAGCGCTCCAAATGAACACTTGCAGATTCTACAAAAAGAGTGTTTCAAAACAGCTCTTTCAAAGGAAGTGTTCAACTCTGTGAGTTGGATTCATACTACACAAAGCAGTTTCACAGAACGCCTCTCTTTAGTTTTTATGGGAAGATATTCCCGTTTCCTATGAAGGCCTGAAAGGGCTCCAAATATCCACTTGCAGATTCTGCAAAAATAGAGTTTCAAAACTGCTCTGTTAAAAGGAAGGCTTATCTCTCTGAGTTGAATGCAGACATCATAAAGAGGTTTCTGAGAATGCTTCTGCCTGGTTTATATGTGAAGATATTTCCTTTTCCACCATAGGCCCCAAAGAGCTCCAAATGAACACTTGCAGATTCTACAAAAGGAGTGTTTCATAACTGCTCTAGCAAAGGAAAGGTTCAACTCTGTGAGTTGAACACACACATCACAAAGCAGTTTGTGAGAATGCTTCTGTCCAGTTTTTAAGAGAAGATATTCCCGCTTCTAACAAAGGCCTGAAGGAGCTCCAAATATCCACTTGCAGATGCTGCAAAAAGACTCTTTCCAAACTGCTCCATGAAAAGGAAGGTTCAACTCTGTGAGTTGAATGCACACATCATAAAGAAGTTTCAAAGAATGCTTCTGTCTAGGTTTTATGTGAAGATATTTCCTTTTCCACCATAGGCCTCAATGCGCTCCAAATGAACACTTGCAGATTCTACAAAAAGAGTGTTTCAAAACTGCTCTTTCAAAAGAAGTGTTCAACTCTGTGGGTTGGATTCATACTTCACAAAGCAGTTTCACAGAACGCTTCTGTTTAGTTTTTATGGGAAGATATTCCCGTTTCCAACGAAGGCCTGAAAGGACTCCAAATATCCACTTGCAGATTCTGCAAAAATAGAGTTTCAAAACTGCTCTGTTAAAAGGAAGGCTTATCTCTCTGAGTTGAATGCAGACATCATAAAGGGGTTTCTGAGAATGCTTCTGCCTGGTTTATATGTGAAGATATTTCCTTTTCCACCATAGGCCTCAAATCGTTCCAAATGAACACTTGCAGATTCTACAAAAAGAGTGTTTCATAACTGCTCTAACAAAGGAAAGGTTCAACCCTTTGAGTTGAACACACACATCACAAAGCAGTTTCTGAGAATGCTTCTGTCCAGTTTTTATTGGAAGATATTTCCGCTTCTAACAAAGGCCTGAAAGAGCTCCAAATATCCACTTGCAGATGCTGCAAAAAGACTCTTTCCAAACTGCTCCATGAAACGGAAGGTTCAACTCTGTGAGTTGAATGCACACATCATAAAGAAGTTTCAAAGAATGCTTCTGTCTAGGTTTTATGTGGAGATATTTCCTTTTCCACCATAGGCCTCAAAGCGCTCCAAATGAACACTTGCAGATTCTACAAAAAGAGTGTTTCAAAACTGCTCTTTCAAAAGAAGTGTTCAACTCTATGAGTTGGATTCATACTTCACAAAGCAGTTTCACAGAACGCTTCTGTTTAGTTTTTATGGGAAGATATTCCCGTTTCCAACGAAGGCCTGAAATGGCTCCAAATAACCATTTGCAGATTCTGCAGAAACACAGTTTCAAAACTACTCTACCAAAAGGAAGGCTTATCGCTCCGAGTTGAATGCACACATCATAAAGGGTTTTCTGAGAATGCTTCTGCATGGTTTATAAGTGAAGATATTTCCTTTTCCACCATAGGCCTCAAAGCGCTCCAAATGAACACTTGCAGATTCTAGAAAAAGAGTGTTTCATAACTGCTCTAGCAAAGGAAAGGTTCAACTCTGGGAGTTGAACACACACATCACAAAGCAGTTTGTGAGAATGCTTCTGTCCAGTTTTTATGAGAAGATATTCCCGCTTCTAACAAAGGCCTGAAAGAGCTCCAAATATCCACTTGCAGATGCTGCAAAAAGACTCTTTCCAAACTGCTCCATGAAAAGGAAGGTTCAACTCTGTGAGTTGAATGCACATATCATAAAGAAGTTTCAAAGAATGCTTCTGTCTAGGTTTTATGTGAAGATATTTCCTTTTCCACCATAGGCCTCAAAGCGCTCCAAATGAACACTTGCAGATTCTACAAAAAGAGTGTTTCAAAACTGCTCTTTCAAAAGAAGTGTTCAACTCTGTGAGGTGGATTCATACTTCACAAAGCAGTTTCTCAGAACGCTTCTGTTTAGTTTTTATGGGAATATATTCCCGTTTCCAACGAAGGCCTGAAAGGGCTCCAAATAACCACTTGCAGATTCTGCAGAAACACAGTTTCAAAACTGCTCTATCAAAAGGAAGGCTTATCTCTCCGAGCTGAATGCACACATCATAAAGAGGTTTCTGAGAATGCTTCTCCCTGGTTTATAAGTGAAGATATTTCCTTTTCCACCATAGGCCTCAAAGCACTCCAAATGAACACTTGCAGATTCTACAAAAAGAGTGTTTCAAAACAGCTCATTCAAAGGAAGTGTTCAACTCTGTGAGTTGGATTCATACTACACAAAGCAGTTTCACAGAACGCTTCTGTTTAGTTTTTATGGGAAGACATTCCCGTTTCCAACGAAGGCCTGAAAGGGCTCCAAATATCCACTTGCAGATTCTGCAAAAATAGAGTTTCAAAACTGCTCTGTTAAAAGGAAGGCTTATCTCCCTGAGTTGAATGCAGACATCATAAAGGGGTTTCTGAGAATGCTTCTGCCTGGTTTATATGTGAAGATATTTCCTTTTCCACCATAGGCCACAAAGCGTTCCAAATGAACACTTGCAGATTCTACAAAAGGAGTGTTTCATAACTGCATTAGCAAAGGAAAGGTTCTACTCTGTGAGTTGAACACACACATCACAAAGCCGTTTGTGAGAATGCTTCTGTCCAGTTTTTATTGGAAGATATTCCCGCTTCTAACAAAGGCCTGAAAGAGCTCCAAATATCCACCTGCAGATGCTGCAAAAGGACTCTTTCCAAACTGCTCCATGAAAAGGAAGGTTCAACTCTGTGAGTTGAATGCACACATCATAAAGAAGTTCCAAAGAATGCTTCTGTCTAGGTTTTATGTGAAGGTATTTCCTTTTCCACCATAGGCCTCAAAGCGCTCCAAATGAACACATGCAGATTCTCCAAAAAGAGTGTTTCAAAACTGCTCTTTCAAAAGAAGTGTTCAACTCTGTGAGTTGGATTCATACTTCACAAAGCAGTTTCACAGAACGCTTCTGTTTAGTATTTATGGGAAGATATTCCCGTTTCCAACGAAGGCCTGAAAGGACTCCAAATATCCACTTGCAGATTCTGCAAAAACACAGTTTCAAAACTGCTCTATCAAAAGGAAAGCTTATCGCTGCGAGTTGAATGCACACATCATAAAGAGGTTTCTGAGAATGCTTCTGCCTGGTTTATAAGTGAAGATATTTCCTTTTCCACCATAGGCCTCAAAGCGCTCCAAATGAACACTTGCAGATTCTACAAAAAGAGTGTTTCAAAACAGCTCTTTCAAAGGAAGTGTTCAACTCTGTGAGTTGGATTCATACTACACAAAGCAGTTTCACAGAACGCTTCTGTTTAGTTTTTATGGGAAGACATTCCCGTTTCCAACGAAGGCCTGAAAGGGCTCCAAATATCCACTTGCAGATTCTGCAAAAATAGAGTTTCAAAACTGCTCTGTTAAAAGGAAGGCTTATCTCTCTGAGTTGAATGCAGACATCATAAAGGGGTTTCTGAGAATGCTTCTGCCTTGTTTATATGTGAAGATATTTCCTTTTCCACCATAGGCCTCAAAGCGTTCCAAATGAACACTTGCAGATTCTACAAAAGGAGTGTTTCATAACTGCTCTAGCAAAGGAAAGGTTCTACTCTGTGAGTTGAACACACACATCACAAAGCAGTTTGTGAGAATGCTTCTGTCCAGTTTTTATTGGAAGATATTCCCGCTTCTAACAAAGGCCTGAAAGAGCTCCAAATATCCACTTGCAGATGCTGCAAAAAGACTCTTTCCAAACTGCTCCATGAAAAGGAAGGTTCAACTCTGTGAGTTGAATGCACACATCATAAAGAAGTTTCAAAAAATGCTTCTGTCTAGGTTTTATGTGAAGATATTTCCTTTTCCACCATAGGCCACAAAGCGCTCCAAATGAACACTTGCAGATTCTACGAAAATAGTGTTTCAAAACTGCTCTTTCAAAAGAAGTGTTCAACTCTGTGAGTTGGATTCATACTTCACAAAGCAGTTTCACAGAACGCTTCTGTTGAGTTTTTATGGAAAGATATTCCCGTTTCCAACGAAGGCCTGAAATGGCTCCAAATAACAATTTGCAGATTCTGCAGAAACACAGTTTCAAAACTGCTCTACCAAAAGGAAGGCTTATCGCTCCCAGTTGAATGCACACATCATAAAGGGTTTTCTGAGAATGCTTCTGCATGGTTTATAAGTGAAGATATTTCCTTTTCCACCATAGGCCTCAAAGCGCTCCAAATGAACACTTGCAGATTCTAGAAAAAGAGTGTTTCATAACTGCTCTAGCAAAGGAAAGGTTCAACTCTGGGAGTTGGATTCATACTACACAAAGCAGTTTCACAGAACGCTTCTGTTTAGTTTTTATGGGAAGACATTCCCGTTTCCAACGAAGGCCTGAAAGGGCTCCAAATATCCACTTGCAGATTCTGCAAAAATAGAGTTTCAAAACTGCTCTGTTAAAAGGAAGGCTTATCTCTCTGAGTTGAATGCAGACATCATAAAGGGGTTTCTGAGAATGCTTCTGCCTGGTTTATATGTGAAGATATTTCCTTTTCCACCATAGGCCTCAAAGCGTTCCAAATGAACACTTGCAGATTCTACAAAAGGAGTGTTTCATAACTGCTCTAGCAAAGGAAAGGTTCTACTCTGTGAGTTGAACACACACATCACAAAGCAGTTTGTGAGAATGCTTCTGTCCAGTTTTTATTGGAAGATATTCCCGCTTCTAACAAAGGCCTGAAAGAGCTCCAAATATCCACTTGCAGATGCTGCAAAAAGACTCTTTCCAAACTGCTCCATGAAAAGGAAGGTTCAACTCTGTGAGTTGAATGCACACATCATAAAGAAGTTTCAAAAAATGCTTCTGTCTAGGTTTTATGTGAAGATATTTCCTTTTCCACCATAGGCCTCAAAGCGCTCCAAATGAACACTTGCAGATTCTACGAAAAGAGTGTTTCAAAACTGCTCTTTCAAAAGAAGTGTTCAACTCTGTGAGTTGGATTCATACTTCACAAAGCAGTTTCACAGAACGCTTCTGTTTAGTTTTTATGGGAAGATATTCCCGTTTCCAACGAAGGCCTGAAATGGCTCCAAATAACCACTTGCAGATTCTGCAGAAACACAGTTTCCAATCTGCTCTATCAAAAGGAAGGCTTATCTCTCCGAGCTGAATGCACACATCATAAAGAGGTTTCTGAGAATGCTTCTCCTTGGTTTATAAGTGAAGATATTTCCTTTTCCACTATAGGCCTCAAAGCGCTCCAAATGAACACTTGCAGATTCTACAAAAAGAGTGTTTCAAAACAGCTCTTTCAAAGGAAGTGTTCAACTCTGTGAGTTGGATTCATACTACACAAAGCAGTTTCACAGAACGCCTCTCTTTAGTTTTTATGGGAAGATATTCCCGTTTCCAACGAAGGCCTGAAAGGGCTCCAAATATCCACTTGCAGATTCTGCAAAAATAGAGTTTTAAAACTGCTCTGTTAAAAGGAAGGCTTATCTCTCTGAGTTGAATGCAGACATCATAAAGAGGTTTCTGAGAATGCTTCTGCCTGGTTTATATGTGAAGATATTTCCTTTTCCACAATAGGCCCCAAAAAGCTCCAAATGAACACTTGCAGATTCTACAAAAGGAGTGTTTCATAACTGCTCTAGCAAAGGAAAGGTTCAACTCTGTGAGTTGAACACACACATCACAAAGCAGTTTGTGAGAATGCTTCTGTCCAGTTTTTAAGAGAAGATATTCCCGCTTCTAACAAAGGCCTGAAGGAGCTCCAAATATCCACTTGCAGATGCTGCAAAAAGACTCTTTCCAAACTGCTCCATGAAAAGGAAGGTTCAACTCTGTGAGTTGAATGCACACATCATAAAGAAGTTTCAAAGAATGCTTCTGTCTAGGTTTTATGTGAAGATATTTCCTTTTCCACCATAGGCCTCAAAGCGCTCCAAATGAACACTTGCAGATTCTACAAAAAGAGTGTTTCAAAACTGCTCTTTCAAAAGAAGTGTTCAACTCTGTGGGTTGGATTCATACTTCAAAAAGCAGTTTCACAGAACGCTTCTGTTTAGTTTTTATGGGAAGATATTCCCGTTTCCAACGAAGGCCTGAAAGGGCTCCAAATAACCACTTGCAGATTCTGCAAAAACACAGTTTCAAAACTGCTCTATCAAAAGGAAGGCTTATCTCTCCGAGCTGAATGCACACATCATAAAGAGGTTTCTGAGAATGCTTCTGCCTGGTTTATAAGTGAAGATATTTCCTTTTCCACCATAGGCCTCAAAGCGCTCCAAATGAACACTTGCAGATTCTACAAAAAGAGTGTTTCAAAACTGCTCTTTCAAAAGAAGTGTTCAACTCTGTGATTTGGATTCATACTTCACAAAGCAGTTTCACAGGACGCTTCTGTTTAGTATTTATGGGAAGATATTCCCGTTTCCAACGAAGGCCTGAAAGGACTCCAAATATCCACTTGCAGATTCTGCAAAAATAGAGATTCAAAACTGCTCTGTTAAAAGGAAGGCTTATCTCTCTGAGTTGAATGCAGACATCATAAAGGGGTTTCTGAGAATGCTTCTGCCTGGTTTATATGTGAAGATATTTCCTTTTCCACCATAGGCCCCAAAGAGCTCCAAATGAACACTTGCAGATTCTACAAAAGGAGTGTTTCATAACTGCTCTAGGAAAGGAAAGGTTCAACTCTGTGAGTTGAACACACACATCACAAAGCAGTTTGTGAGAATGCTTCTGTCCAGTTTTTAAGAGAAGATATTCCCGCTTCTAACAAAGGCCTGAAGGAGCTCCAAATATCCACTTGCAGATGCTGCAAAAAGACTCTTTCCAAACTGCTCCATGAAAAGGAAGGTTCAACTCTGTGAGTTGAAAGCACACATCATAAAGAAGTTTCAAAGAATGCTTCTGTCTAGGTTTTATGTGAAGATATTTCCTTTTCCACCATAGGCCTCAAAGCGCTCCAAATGAACACTTGCAGATTCTGCAAAAAGAGTGTTTCAAAACTGCTCTTTCAAAAGAAGTGTTCAACTCTGTGGGTTGGATTCATACTTCACAAAGCAGTTTAACAGAACGCTTCTGTTTAGTTTTTATGGGAAGATATTCCCGTTTCCAACGAAGGCCTGAAAGGGCTCCAAATAACCACTTGCAGATTCTGCAAAAACACAGTTTCAAAACTGCTCTATCAAAAGGAAGGCTTATCTCTCCGAGCTGAATGCACACATCATAAAGAGATTTCTGAGAATGCTTCTGCCTGGTTTATAAGTGAAGATATTTCCTTTTCCACCATAGGCCTCAAAGCGCTCCAAATGAACACTTGCAGATTCTACAAAAAGAGTGTTTCAAAACAGCTCTTTCAAAGGAAGTGTTCAACTCTGTGAGTTGGATTCATACTACACAAAGCAGTTTCACTGAACGCTTCTCTTTAGTTTTTATGGGAAGATATTCCCGTTTCCAACGAAGGCCTGAAAAGGCTCCAAATATCCACTTGCAGATTCTGCAAAAATAGAGTTTCAAAACTGCTCTGTTAAAAGGAAGGCTTATCTCTCTGAGTTGAATGCAGACATCATAAAGAGGTTTCTGAGAATGCTTCTGCCTGGTTTATACGTGAAGATATTTCCTTTTCCACCATAGGCCTCAAAGCTTTCCAAATGAACACTTGCAGATTCTACAAAAGGAGTGTTTCATAACTGCTCTAGCAAAGGAAAGGTTCAACTCTGTGAGTTGAACACACACATCACAAAGCAGTTTGTGAGAATGCTTCTGTCCAGTTTTTAAGAGAAGATATTCCCGCTTCTAACAAAGGCCTGAAAGAGCTCCAAATATCCACTTGCAGATGCTGCAAAAAGACTCTTTCCAAACTGCTCCATGAAAAGGAAGGTTCAACTCTGTGAGTTGAATGCACACATCATAAAGAAGTTTCAAAGAATGCTTCTGTCTAGGTTTTATGTGAAGATATTTCCTTTTCCACCATAGGCCTCAAAGCGCTCCAAATGAACACATGCAGATTCTCCAAAAAGAGTGTTTCAAAACTGCTCTTTCAAAAGAAGTGTTCAACTCTGTGAGTTGGATTCATACTTCACAAAGCAGTTTCACAGAACGCTTCTGTTTAGTATTTATGGGAAGATATTCCCGTTTCCAACGAAGGCCTGAAAGGACTCCAAATATCCACTTGCAGATTCTCCAAAAACACAGTTTCAAAACTGCTCTATCAAAAGGAAGGCTTATGTCTCCGAGTTGAATGCACACATCATAAAGAGGTTTCTGAGAATGCTTCTGCCTGGTTTATAAGTGAAGATATTTCCTTTTCCACCATAGGCCTCAAAGCGCTCCAAATGAACACTTGCAGTTTCTACAAAAAGAGTGTTTCAAAACTGCTCTTTCAAAAGCAGTGTTCAACTCTGTGAGTTGGATTCATACTACACAAAGCAGTTTCACAGAACGCTTCTCTTTAGTTTTTATGGGAAGATATTCCCGTTTCCTACGAAGGCCTGAAAGGGCTCCAAATATCCACTTGCAGATTCTGCAAAAATAGAGTTTCAAAACTGCTCTGTTAAAAGGAAGGCTTATCTCTCTGAGTTGAATGCAGACATCATAAAGAGGTTTCTGAGAATTCTTCTGCCTGGTTTATATGTGAAGATATTTCCTTTTCCACCATAGGCCTCAAAGCGTTCCAAATGAACACTTGCAGATTCTACAAAAGGAGTGTTTCATAACTGCTCTAGCAAAGGAAAGGTTCAACTCTGTGAGTTGAACACACACATCACAAAGCAGTTTGTGAGAATGCTTCTGTCCAGTTTTTAAGAGAAGATATTCCCGCTTCTAACAAAGGCCTGAAAGAGCTCCAAATATCCACTTGCAGATGCTGCAAAAAGACTCTTTCCAAACTGCTCCATGAAAAGGAAGGTTCAATTCTGTGAGTTGAATGCACACATCATAAAGAAGTTTCAAAGAATGCTTCTGTCTAGGTTTTATGTGAAGATATATCCTTTTCCACCGTAGGCCTCAAAGCGCTCCTAATGAACACATGCAGATTCTTCAAAAAGAGTGTTTCAAAACTGCTCTTTCAAAAGAAGTGTTCAACTCTGTGAGATGGATTCATACTTCACAAAGCAGTTTCACAGAACGCTTCTGTTTAGTATTTATGGGAAGATATTCCCGTTTCCAACGAAGGCCTGAAAGGACTCCAAATATCCACTTGCAGATTCTCCAAAAACACAGTTTCAAAACTGCTCTATCAAAAGGAAAGCTTATCTCTCCGAGTTGAATGCACACATCATAAAGAGGTTTCTGAGAATGCTTCTGCCTGGTTTATAAGTGAAGATATTTCCTTTTCCACCATAGGCCTCAAAGCGCTCCAAATGAACACTTGCAGTTTCTACAAAAAGAGTGTTTCAAAACTGCTCTTTCAAAAGCTGTGTTCAACTCTGTGAGTTGGATTCATACTTCACAAAGCAGTTTCACAGAACGCTTCTGTTTAGTATTTATGGGAAGATATTCCCGTTTCCAACGAAGGCCTGAGAGGACTCCAAGTATCCCCTTGCAGATTCTGCAAAAACATAGTATCAAAACTGCTCTATCAAAAGGAAGGCTTATCTCTCCGAGTTGAATGCACACATCATAAAGAGGTTTCTGAGAATGCTTCTGCCTGGTTTATATGTGAAGATATTTCCTTTTCCACCATACGCCTCAATGCGCTCCAAATGAACACTTGCAGATTCTACAAAAGGAGTGTTTCATAACTGCTCTAGCAAAGGAAAGGTTCAACTCTGTGAGTTGAACACACACATCACAAAGCAGTTTGTGAGAATGCTTCTGTCCAGTTTTTAAGAGAAGATATTCCGGCTTCTAACAAAGGCCTGAAAGAGCTCCAAATATCCACTTGCAGATGCTGCAAAAAGACTCTTTCCAAACTGCTCCATGAAAAGGAAGGTTCAACTCTGTGAGTTGAATGCACACACCGTAAAGAAGTTTCAAAGAATGCTTCTGTCTATGTTTTATGTGAAGGTATTTCCTTTTCCACCATAGGCCTCAAAGCGCTCCAAATGAACACTTGCAGATTCTACAAAAAGAGTGTTTCAAAACTGCTCTTTCAAAAGAAGTGTTCAACTCTGTGAGTTGGATTCATACTTCACAAAGTAGTTTCACAGAACGCTTCTGTTTAGTTTTTATGGGAAGGTATTCCCGTTTCCAACGAAGGACTGAAAGGGCTCCAAATATCCACTTGCAGATTCTGCCAAAACAGAGTTTCAAAACTGCTCTATCAAAAGGAAGGCTTATCGCTCCGAGTTGAATGCACACATCATAAAGAGGTTTCTGAGAATGCTTCTGCCTGGTTTATAAGTGAAGATATTTCCTTTTCCACCATAGGCCTCAAAGCGCTCCAAATGAACACTTGCAGATTCTACAAAAAGAGTGTTTGAAAACAGCTCTTTCAAAGGAAGTGTTCAACTCTGTGATTTGGATTCATACTTCACAAAGCAGTTTCACAGAACGCTTCTGTTTAGTATTTATGGGAAGATATTCCCGTTTCCAACGAAGGCCTGAAAGGACTCCAAATATCCACTTGCAGATTCTGCAAAAATAGGGTTTCAAAACTGCTCTGTTAAAAGGAAGGCTTATCTCTCTGAGTTGAATGCAGACATCATAAAGGGGTTTCTGAGAATGCTTCTGCCTGGTTTATATGTGAAGATATTTCCTTTTCCACCATAGGCCTCAAAGCGTTCCAAATGAACACTTGCAGATTCTACAAAAGGAGTGTTTCATAACTGCTCTAGCAAAGGAAAGTTTCAACTCTGTGAGTTGAACACACACTTCACAAAGCTGTTTGTGAGAACGCTTCTGTCCTGTTTTTACGAGAAGATATTCCCGCTTCTAACAAAGGCCTGAAAGAGCTCCAAATATCCACTTGCAGATGCTGCAAAAAGACTCTTTCCAAACTGCTCCATGAAAAGGAAGGTTCAACTCTGTGAGTTGAATGCACACATCATAAAGAAGTTTCAAAAAATGCTTCTGTCTAGGTTTTATGTGAAGATATTTCCTTTTCCACCATAGGCCTCAAAGCGCTCCAAATGAACACTTGCAGATTCTACGAAAAGAGTGTTTCAAAACTGCTCTTTCAAAAGAAGTGTTCAACTCTGTGAGTTGGATTCATACTTCACAAAGCAGTTTCACAGAACGCTTCTGTTTAGTTTTTATGGGAAGATATTCCCGTTTCCAACGAAGGCCTGAAATGGCTCCAAATAACCACTTGCAGATTCTGCAGAAACACAGTTTCCAATCTGCTCTATCAAAAGGAAGGCTTATCTCTCCGAGCTGAATGCACACATCATAAAGAGGTTTCTGAGAATGCTTCTCCTTGGTTTATAAGTGAAGATATTTCCTTTTCCACTATAGGCCTCAAAGCGATCCAAATGAACACTTGCAGATTCTACAAAAAGAGTGTTTCAAAAGAGCTCTTTCAAAGGAAGTGTTCAACTCTGTGAGTTGGATTCATACTACACAGAGCAGTTTCACAGAACGCCTCTCTTTAGTTTTTATGGGAAGATATTCCCGTTTCCAACGAAGGCCTGAAAGGGCTCCAAATATCCACTTGCAGATTCTGCAAAAATAGAGTTTCAAAACTGCTCTGTTTAAAGGAAGGCTTATCTCTCTGAGTTGAATGCAGACATCATAAAGAGGTTTCTGAGAATGCTTCTGCCTGGTTTATAAGTGAAGATATTTCCTTTTCCACCATAGGCCTCAAAGAGCTCCAAATGAACACTTGCAGTTTCTACAAAAAGAGTGTTTCAAAACTGCTCTTTCAAAAGCAGTGTTCAACTCTGTGAGTTGGATTCATACTTCACAAAGCAGTTTCACAGAACGCTTCTGTTTAGTATTTATGGGAAGATATTCCCGTTTCCAACGAAGGCCTGAAAGGACACCAAATATCCACTTGCAGATTCTGCAAAAACACAGTATCAAAACTGCTCTATCAAAAGGAAGGCTTATCTCTCCGAGTTGAATGCACACATCATAAAGAGGTTTCTGAGAATGCTTCTGCCTGGTTTATAAGTGAAGATATTTCCTTTTCCACCATAGGCCTCAAAGCGCTCCAAATGAACCCTTGCAGATTCTACAAAAAGAGTGTTTCAAAACTGCTCTTTCAAAAGAAGTGTTCAACTCTGTGAGTTGGATTCATACTTCACAAAGCAGTTTCACAGAACGCTTCTGTTTAGTTTTTATGGGAAGACATTCCCGTTTCCAACGAAGGCCTGAAAGGGCTCCAAATATTCACTTGCAAATTCTGCAAAAATAGAGTTTCAAAACTGCTCTGTCAAAAGGAAGGCTTATCTCTCTGAGTTGAATGCAGACATCATAAAGAGGTTTCTGAGAATGCTTCTGCCTGGTTTATATGTGAAGATATTTCCTTTTCCACCATAGGCCTCAAAGCGCTCCAAATGAACACTTGCAGATTCTACAAAAAGAGTGTTTCATAACTGCTCTAGCAAAGGAAAGGTTCAACTCTTTGAGTTGAACACACACATCACAAAGCAGTTTCTGAGAATGCTTGTGTCCAGTTTTTATTGGAAGATATTTCCGCTTCTAACAAAGGCCTGAAAGAGCTCCAAATATCCACTTGCAGATGCTGCAAAAAGACTCTTTCCAAACTGCTCCATGAAACGGAAGGTTCAACTCTGTGAGTTGAATGCACACATCATAAAGAAGTTTCAAAGAATGCTTCTGTCTAGGTTTTATGTGAAGATATTTCCTTTTCCACCATAGGCCTCAAAGCGCTCCAAATGAACACTTGCAGATTCTACAAAAAGAGTGTTTCAAAACTGCTCTTTCAAAAGAAGTGTTCAACTCTATGAGTTGGTTTCATACTTCACAAAGCAGTTTCACAGAACGTTTCTGTTTAGTTTTTATGGGAAGATATTCCCGTTTCCAACGAAGGCCTGAAATGGCTCCAAATAACCATTTGCAGATTCTGCAGAAACACAGTTTCAAAACTGCTCTACCAAAAGGAAGGCTTATCGTTCCGAGTTGAATGCACACATCATAAAGGGTTTTCTGAGAATGCTTCTGCATGGTTTATAAGTGAAGATATTTCCTTTTCCACCATAGGCCTCAAAGCGCTCCAAATGAACACTTGCAGATTCTAGAAAAAGAGTGTTTCATAACTGCTCTAGCAAAGGAAAGGTTCAACTCTGGGAGTTGAACACACACATCACAAAGCAGATTGTGAGAATGCTTCTGTCCAGTTTTTATGAGAAGATATTCCCGCTTCTAACAAAGGCCTGAAAGAGCTCCAAATATCCACTTGCAGATGCTGCAAAAAGACTCTTTCCAAACTGCTCCATGAAAAGGAAGGTTCAACTCTGTGAGTTGAATGCACACATCATAAAGAAGTTTCAAAGAATGCTTCTGTCTATGTTTTATGTGAAGATATTTCCTTTTCCACCATAGGCCTCAAAGCGCTCCAAATGAACACTTGCAGATTCTACAAAAAGAGTGTTTCAAAACTGCTCTTTCAAAAGAAGTGTTCAACTCTGTGAGGTGGATTCATACTTCACAAAGCAGTTTCTCAGAACGCTTCTGTTTAGTTTTTATGGGAATATATTCCCGTTTCCAACGAAGGCCTGAAAGGGCTCCAAATAACCACTTGCAGATTCTGCAGAAACACAGTTTCAAAACTGCTCTATCAAAAGGAAGGCTTATCTCGCCGAGCTGAATGCACACATCATAAAGAGGTTTCTGAGAATGCTTCTCCCTGGTTTATAAGTGAAGATATTTCCTTTTCCACCATAGGCCTCAAAGCACTCCAAATGAACACTTGCAGATTCTACAAAAAGAGTGTTTCAAAACAGCTCTTTCAAAGGAAGTGTTCAACTCTGTGAGTTGGATTCATACTACACAAAGCAGTTTCACAGAACGCTTCTCTTTAGTTTTTATGGGAAGATATTCCCGTTTCCAACGAAGGCCTGAAAGGGCTCCAAATATCCACTTGCAGATTCTGCAAAAATAGAGTTTCAAAACTGCTCTGTTAAAAGGAAGGTTTATCTCTCTGAGTTGAATGCAGACATCATAAAGAGGTTTCTTAGAATGCTTCTGCCTGGTTTATATGTGAAGATATTTCCTTTTCCACCATAGGCCTCAAAGCGCTCCAAATGAACACTTGCAGATTCTACAAAAGCAGTGTTTCATAACTGCTCTAGCAAAGGAAAGGTTCAACTCTGTGAGTTGAACACACACATCACAAAGCAGTTTGTGAGAATGCTTCTGTCCAGTTTTTAAGAGAAGATATTCCCGCTTCTAACAAAGGCCTGAAAGAGCTCCAAATATCCACTTGCAGATGCTGCAAAAAGACTCTTTCCAAACTGCTCCGTGAAAAGGAAGGTTCAACTCTGTGAGTTGAATGCACACATCATAAAGAAGTTTCAAAGAATGCTTCTGTCTAGGTTTTATGTGAAGATATTTCCTTTTCCACCATAGGCCTCAAAGCGCTCCAAATGAACACTTGCAGATTCTACAAAAAGAGTGTTTCAAAACTGCTCTTACAAAAGAAGTGTTCAACTCTGTGAGTTGGATTCATACTTCACAAAGCAGTTTCACAGAACGCTTCTGTTTGGTATTTATGGGAAGATATTCCCGTTTCCAACGAAGGCCTGAAAGGGCTCCAAATATCCACTTGCAGATTCTGCAAAAATAGAGTTTCAAAACTGCTCTGTTAAAAGGAAGGCTTATCTCTCTGAGTTGAATGCAGACATCATAAAGAGGTTTCTGAGAATGCTTCTGCCTGGTATATATATGAAGATATTTCCTTTTCCACCATAGGCCTCAATGCGCTCCAAATGAACACTTGCAGATTCTACAAAAGGAGTGTTTCATAACTGCTCTAGCAAAGGAAAGGTTCAACTCTGTGAGTTGAACACACACATCACAAAGCAGTTTGTGAGAATGCTTCTGTCCAGTTTTTAAGAGAAGATATTCCCGCTTCTAACAAAGGCCTGAAAGAGCTCCAAATATCCACTTGCAGATGCTGCAAAAAGACTCTTTCCAAACTGCTCCATGAAAAGGAAGGTTCAACTCTGTGAGTTGAATGCAGACACCGTAAAGAAGTTTCAAAGAATGCTTCTGTCTATGTTTTCTGTGAAGGTATTTCCTTTTCCACCATAGGCCTCAAAGCGCTCCAAATGAACACTTGCAGATTCTACAAAAAGAGTGTTTCAAAACTGCTCTTTCAAAAGAAGTGTTCAACTCTGTGAGTTGGATTCATACTTCACAAAGTAGTTTCACAGAACGCTTCTGTTTAGTTTTTATGGGAAGGTATTCCCGTTTCCAACGAAGGACTGAAAGGGCTCCAAATATCCACTTGCAGATTCTGCCAAAACAGAGTTTCAAAACTGCTCTATCAAAAGGAAGGCTTATCGCTCCGAGTTGAATGCACACATCATAAAGAGGTTTCTGAGAATGCTTCTGCCTGGTTTATAAGTGAAGATATTTCCTTTTCCACCATAGGCCTCAAAGCGCTCCAAATGAACACTTGCAGATTCTACAAAAAGAGTGTTTGAAAACAGCTCTTTCAAAGGAAGTGTTCAACTCTGTGAGTTGGATTCATACTACACAAAGCAGTTTCACAGAACGCTTCTGTTTAGTTTTTATGGGAAGACATTCCCGTTTCCAACGAAGGCCTGAAAGGGCTCCAAATATCCACTTGCAGATTCTGCAAAAACACAGTTTCAAAACTGCTCTATCAAAAGGAAGGCTTATCTCTCCGAGTTGAATGCACACATCATAAAGAGGTTTCTGAGAATGCTTCTGCCTGGTTTATAAGTGAAGATATTACCTTTTCCACCATAGGCCTCAAAGCGCTCCAAATGAACACTTGCAGATTCTACAAAAAGAGTGTTTCAAAACTGCTCTTTCAAAAGAAGTGTTCAACTCTGTGATTTGGATTCATACTTCATAAAGCAGTTTCACAGAACGCTTCTGTTTAGTATTTATGGGAAGATATTCCCGTTTATAACGAAGGCCTGAAAGGACTCCAAATATCCACTTGCAGATTCTGCAAAAATAGAGTTTCAAAACTGCTCTGTTAAAAGGAAGGCTTATCTCTCTGAGTTGAATGCAGACATCATAAAGGGGTTTCTGAGAATGCTTCTGCCTGGTTTATATGTGAAGATATTTCCTTTTCCACCATAGGCCTCAAAGCGTTCCAAATGAACACTTGCAGATTCTACAAAAGGAGTGTTTCATAACTGCTCTAGCAAAGGAAAGGTTCAACTCTGTGAGTTGAACACACACTTCACAAAGCTGTTTGTGAGAATGCTTCTGTCCTGTTTTTACGAGAAGATATTCCCGCTTCTAACAAAGGCCTGAAAGAGCTCCAAATATCCACTTGCAGATGCTGCAAAAAGACTCTTTCCAAACTGCTCCATGAAAAGGAAGGTTCAACTCTGTGAGTTGATTGCACACATCATAAAGAAGTTTCAAAGAATGCTTCTGTCTAGGTTTTATGTGAAGATATTTCCTTTTCCACCATAGGCCTCAAAGCGCTCCAAATGAACACTTGCAGATTCTACAAAAAGAGTGTTTCAAAACTGCCCTTTCAAAAGAAGTGTTCAACTCTGTGAGTTGGATTCATACTTCACAAAGCAGTTTCACAGAACGCTTCTGTTTAGTATTTATGGGAAGATATTCCCGTTTCCAACGAAGGCCTGAAAGGACTCCAAATATGCACTTGCAGATTCTGCAAAAACACAGTTTCAAAACTGCTCTATCAAAAGGAAGGCTTGTCTCTCCGAGTTGAATGCACACATCATAAAGAGGTTTCTGAGAATGCTTCTGCCTGGTTTATAAGTGAAGATATTTCCTTTTCCACCATAGGCCTCAAAGCGCTCCAAATGAACACTTGCAGATTCTACAAAAAGAGTGTTTCAAAACTGCTCTTTCAAAAGAAGTGTTCAACTCTGTGAGTTGGATTCATACTTCAGAAAGCAGTTTCACAGAACGCTTCTGTTTAGTTTTTATGGGAAGGTATTCCCGTTTCCAACGAAGGACTGAAAGGGCTCCAAATATCCACTTGGAGATTCTGCCAAAACAGAGTTTCAAAACTGCTCTATCAAAAGGAAGGCTTATCGCTCCGAGTTGAATGCACACATCATAAAGAGGTTTCTGAGAATGCTTCTGCCTGGTTTATAAGTGAAGATATTTCCTTTTCCACCATAGGCCTCAAAGCGCTCCAAATGAACACTTGCAGATTCTACAAAAAGAGTGTTTGAAAACAGCTCTTTCAAAGGAAGTGTTCAACTCTGTGAGTTGGATTCATACTACACAAAGCAGTTTCACAGAACGCTTCTGTTTAGTTTTTATGGGAAGACATTCCCGTTTCCAACGAAGGCCTGAAAGGGCTCCAAATATCCACTTGCAGATTCTGCAAAAACACAGTTTCAAAACTGCTCTATCAAAAGGAAGGCTTATCTCTCCGAGTTGAATGCACACATCATAAAGAGGTTTCTGAGAATGCTTCTGCCTGGTTTATAAGTGAAGATATTACCTTTTCCACCATAGGCCTCAAAGCGCTCCAAATGAACACTTGCAGATTCTACAAAAAGAGTGTTTCAAAACTGCTCTTTCAAAAGAAGTGTTCAACTCTGTGATTTGGATTCATACTTCATAAAGCAGTTTCACAGAACGCTTCTGTTTAGTATTTATGGGAAGATATTCCCGTTTCCAACGAAGGCCTGATAGGACTCCAAATATCCACTTGCAGATTCTGCAAAAATAGAGTTTCAAAACTGCTCTGTTAAAAGGAAGGCTTATCTCTCTGAGTTGAATGCAGACATCATAAAGGGGTTTCTGAGAATGCTTCTGCCTGGTTTATATGTGAAGATATTTCCTTTTCCACCATAGGCCTCAAAGCGTTCCAAATGAACACTTGCAGATTCTACAAAAGGAGTGTTTCATAACTGCTCTAGCAAAGGAAAGGTTCAACTCTGTGAGTTGAACACACACTTCACAAAGCTGTTTGTGAGAATGCTTCAGTCCTGTTTTTACGAGAAGATATTCCCGCTTCTAACAAAGGCCTGAAAGAGCTCCAAATATCCACTTGCAGATGCTGCAAAAAGACTCTTTCCAAACTGCTCCATGAAAAGGAAGGTTCAACTCTGTGAGTTGATTGCACACATCATAAAGAAGTTTCAAAGAATGCTTCTGTCTAGGTTTTATGTGAAGATATTTCCTTTTCCACCATAGGCCTCAAAGCGCTCCAAATGAACACTTGCAGATTCTACAAAAAGAGTGTTTCAAAACTGCCCTTTCAAAAGAAGTGTTCAACTCTGTGAGTTGGATTCATACTTCAGAAAGCAGTTTCACAGAACGCTTCTGTTTAGTTTTTATGGGAAGGTATTCCCGTTTCCAACGAAGGACTGAAAGGGCTCCAAATATCCACTTGCAGATTCTGCCAAAACAGAGTTTCAAAACTGCTCTATCAAAATAAAGGCTTATCTCTCCGAGTTGAATGCACACATCATAAAGAGGTTTCTGAGAATGCTTCTACCTGGTTTATAAGTGAAGATATTTCCTTTTCCACCATAGGCCTCAAAGCGCTCCAAATGAACACTTGCAGATTCTACAAAAGCAGTGTTTCATAACTGCTCTAGCAAAGGAAAGGTTCAACTCTGTGAGTTGAACACACACATCACAAAGCAGTTTGTGAGAATGCTTCTGTCCAGTTTTTAAGAGAAGATATTCCCGCTTCTAACAAAGGCCTGAAAGAGCTCCAAATATCCACTTGCAGATGCTGCAAAAAGACTCTTTCCAAACTGCTCCGTGAAAAGGAAGGTTCAACTCTGTGAGTTGAATGCACACATCATAAAGAAGTTTCAAAGAATGCTTCTGTCTAGGTTTTATGTGAAGATATTTCCTTTTCCACCATAGGCCTCAAAGCGCTCCAAATGAACACTTGCAGATTCTACAAAAAGAGTGTTTCAAAACTGCTCTTACAAAAGAAGTGTTCAACTCTGTGAGTTGGATTCATACTTCACAAAGCAGTTTCACAGAACGCTTCTGTTTGGTATTTATGGGAAGATATTCCCGTTTCCAACGAAGGCCTGAAAGGGCTCCAAATATCCACTTGCAGATTCTGCAAAAATAGAGTTTCAAAACTGCTCTGTTAAAAGGAAGGCTTATCTCTCTGAGTTGAATGCAGACATCATAAAGAGGTTTCTGAGAATGCTTCTGCCTGGTATATATATGAAGATATTTCCTTTTCCACCATAGGCCTCAATGCGCTCCAAATGAACACTTGCAGATTCTACAAAAGGAGTGTTTCATAACTGCTCTAGCAAAGGAAAGGTTCAACTCTGTGAGTTGAACACACACATCACAAAGCAGTTTGTGAGAATGCTTCTGTCCAGTTTTTAAGAGAAGATATTCCCGCTTCTAACAAAGGCCTGAAAGAGCTCCAAATATCCACTTGCAGATGCTGCAAAAAGACTCTTTCCAAACTGCTCCATGAAAAGGAAGGTTCAACTCTGTGAGTTGAATGCAGACACCGTAAAGAAGTTTCAAAGAATGCTTCTGTCTATGTTTTCTGTGAAGGTATTTCCTTTTCCACCATAGGCCTCAAAGCGCTCCAAATGAACACTTGCAGATTCTACAAAAAGAGTGTTTCAAAACTGCTCTTTCAAAAGAAGTGTTCAACTCTGTGAGTTGGATTCATACTTCACAAAGTAGTTTCACAGAACGCTTCTGTTTAGTTTTTATGGGAAGGTATTCCCGTTTCCAACGAAGGACTGAAAGGGCTCCAAATATCCACTTGCAGATTCTGCCAAAACAGAGTTTCAAAACTGCTCTATCAAAAGGAAGGCTTATCGCTCCGAGTTGAATGCACACATCATAAAGAGGTTTCTGAGAATGCTTCTGCCTGGTTTATAAGTGAAGATATTTCCTTTTCCACCATAGGCCTCAAAGCGCTCCAAATGAACACTTGCAGATTCTACAAAAAGAGTGTTTGAAAACAGCTCTTTCAAAGGAAGTGTTCAACTCTGTGAGTTGGATTCATACTACACAAAGCAGTTTCACAGAACGCTTCTGTTTAGTTTTTATGGGAAGACATTCCCGTTTCCAACGAAGGCCTGAAAGGGCTCCAAATATCCACTTGCAGATTCTGCAAAAACACAGTTTCAAAACTGCTCTATCAAAAGGAAGGCTTATCTCTCCGAGTTGAATGCACACATCATAAAGAGGTTTCTGAGAATGCTTCTGCCTGGTTTATAAGTGAAGATATTACCTTTTCCACCATAGGCCTCAAAGCGCTCCAAATGAACACTTGCAGATTCTACAAAAAGAGTGTTTCAAAACTGCTCTTTCAAAAGAAGTGTTCAACTCTGTGATTTGGATTCATACTTCATAAAGCAGTTTCACAGAACGCTTCTGTTTAGTATTTATGGGAAGATATTCCCGTTTATAACGAAGGCCTGAAAGGACTCCAAATATCCACTTGCAGATTCTGCAAAAATAGAGTTTCAAAACTGCTCTGTTAAAAGGAAGGCTTATCTCTCTGAGTTGAATGCAGACATCATAAAGGGGTTTCTGAGAATGCTTCTGCCTGGTTTATATGTGAAGATATTTCCTTTTCCACCATAGGCCTCAAAGCGCTCCAAATGAACACTTGCAGATTCTACAAAAAGAGTGTTTCATAACTGCTCTAGCAAAGGAAAGGTTCAACTCTTTGAGTTGAACACACACATCACAAAGCAGTTTCTGAGAATGCTTCTGTCCAGTTTTTATTGGAAGATATTTCCGCTTCTAACAAAGGCCTGAAAGAGCTCCAAATATCCACTTGCAGATGCTGCAAAAAGACTCTTTCCAAACTGCTCCATGAAACGGAAGGTTCAACTCTGTGAGTTGAATGCACACATCATAAAGAAGTTTCAAAGAATGCTTCTGTCTAGGTTTTATGTGAAGATATTTCCTTTTCCACCATAGGCCTCAAAGCGCTCCAAATGAACACTTGCAGATTCTACAAAAAGAGTGTTTCAAAACTGCTCTTTCAAAAGAAGTGTTCAACTCTATGAGTTGGTTTCATACTTCACAAAGCAGTTTCACAGAACGTTTCTGTTTAGTTTTTATGGGAAGATATTCCCGTTTCCAACGAAGGCCTGAAATGGCTCCAAATAACCATTTGCAGATTCTGCAGAAACACAGTTTCAAAACTGCTCTACCAAAAGGAAGGCTTATCGTTCCGAGTTGAATGCACACATCATAAAGGGTTTTCTGAGAATGCTTCTGCATGGTTTATAAGTGAAGATATTTCCTTTTCCACCATAGGCCTCAAAGCGCTCCAAATGAACACTTGCAGATTCTAGAAAAAGAGTGTTTCATAACTGCTCTAGCAAAGGAAAGGTTCAACTCTGGGAGTTGAACACACACATCACAAAGCAGTTTGTGAGAATGCTTCTGTCCAGTTTTTATGAGAAGATATTCCCGCTTCTAACAAAGGCCTGAAAGAGCTCCAAATATCCACTTGCAGATGCTGCAAAAAGACTCTTTCCAAACTGCTCCATGAAAAGGAAGGTTCAACTCTGTGAGTTGAATGCACACATCATAAAGAAGTTTCAAAGAATGCTTCTGTCTATGTTTTATGTGAAGATATTTCCTTTTCCACCATAGGCCTCAAAGCGCTCCAAATGAACACTTGCAGATTCTACAAAAAGAGTGTTTCAAAACTGCTCTTTCAAAAGAAGTGTTCAACTCTGTGAGGTGGATTCATACTTCACAAAGCAGTTTCTCAGAACGCTTCTGTTTAGTTTTTATGGGAATATATTCCCGTTTCCAACGAAGGCCTGAAAGGGCTCCAAATAACCACTTGCAGATTCTGCAGAAACACAGTTTCAAAACTGCTCTATCAAAAGGAAGGCTTATCTCTCCGAGCTGAATGCACACATCATAAAGAGGTTTCTGAGAATGCTTCTCCCTGGTTTATAAGTGAAGATATTTCCTTTTCCACCATAGGCCTCAAAGCACTCCAAATGAACACTTGCAGATTCTACAAAAAGAGTGTTTCAAAACAGCTCTTTCAAAGGAAGTGTTCAACTCTGTGAGTTGGATTCATACTACACAAAGCAGTTTCACAGAACGCTTCTCTTTAGTTTTTATGGGAAGATATTCCCGTTTCCAACGAAGGCCTGAAAGGGCTCCAAATATCCACCTGCAGATTCTGCAAAAATAGAGTTTCAAAACTGCTCTGTTAAAAGGAAGGTTTATCTCTCTGAGTTGAATGCAGACATCATAAAGAGGTTTCTTAGAATGCTTCTGCCTGGTTTATATGTGAAGATATTTCCTTTTCCACCATAGGCCTCAAAGCGCTCCAAATGAACACTTGCAGATTCTACAAAAGCAGTGTTTCATAACTGCTCTAGCAAAGGAAAGGTTCAACTCTGTGAGTTGAACACACACATCACAAAGCAGTTTGTGAGAATGCTTCTGTCCAGTTTTTAAGAGAAGATATTCCCGCTTCTAACAAAGGCCTGAAAGAGCTCCAAATATCCACTTGCAGATGCTGCAAAAAGACTCTTTCCAAACTGCTCCGTGAAAAGGAAGGTTCAACTCTGTGAGTTGAATGCACACATCATAAAGAAGTTTCAAAGAATGCTTCTGTCTAGGTTTTATGTGAAGATATTTCCTTTTCCACCATAGGCCTCAAAGCGCTCCAAATGAACACTTGCAGATTCTACAAAAAGAGTGTTTCAAAACTGCTCTTACAAAAGAAGTGTTCAACTCTGTGAGTTGGATTCATACTTCACAAAGCAGTTTCACAGAACGCTTCTGTTTGGTATTTATGGGAAGATATTCCCGTTTCCAACGAAGGCCTGAAAGGGCTCCAAATATCCACTTGCAGATTCTGCAAAAATAGAGTTTCAAAACTGCTCTGTTAAAAGGAAGGCTTATCTCTCTGAGTTGAATGCAGACATCATAAAGAGGTTTCTGAGAATGCTTCTGCCTGGTATATATATGAAGATATTTCCTTTTCCACCATAGGCCTCAATGCGCTCCAAATGAACACTTGCAGATTCTACAAAAGGAGTGTTTCATAACTGCTCTAGCAAAGGAAAGGTTCAACTCTGTGAGTTGAACACACACATCACAAAGCAGTTTGTGAGAATGCTTCTGTCCAGTTTTTAAGAGAAGATATTCCCGCTTCTAACAAAGGCCTGAAAGAGCTCCAAATATCCACTTGCAGATGGTGCAAAAAGACTCTTTCCAAACTGCTCCATGAAAAGGAAGGTTCAACTCTGTGAGTTGAATGCAGACGCCGTAAAGAAGTTTCAAAGAATGCTTCTGTCTATGTTTTCTGTGAAGGTATTTCCTTTTCCACCATAGGCCTCAAAGCGCTCCAAATGAACACTTGCAGATTCTACAAAAAGAGTGTTTCAAAACTGCTCTTTCAAAAGAAGTGTTCAACTCTGTGAGTTGGATTCATACTTCACAAAGTAGTTTCACAGAACGCTTCTGTTTAGTTTTTATGGGAAGGTATTCCCGTTTCCAACGAAGGACTGAAAGGGCTCCAAATATCCACTTGCAGATTCTGCCAAAACAGAGTTTCAAAACTGCTCTATCAAAAGGAAGGCTTATCGCTCCGAGTTGAATGCACACATCATAAAGAGGTTTCTGAGAATGCTTCTGCCTGGTTTATAAGTGAAGATATTTCCTTTTCCACCATAGGCCTCAAAGCGCTCCAAATGAACACTTGCAGATTCTACAAAAAGAGTGTTTGAAAACAGCTCTTTCAAAGGAAGTGTTCAACTCTGTGAGTTGGATTCATACTACACAAAGCAGTTTCACAGAACGCTTCTGTTTAGTTTTTATGGGAAGACATTCCCGTTTCCAACGAAGGCCTGAAAGGGCTCCAAATATCCACTTGCAGATTCTGCAAAAACACAGTTTCAAAACTGCTCTATCAAAAGGAAGGCTTATCTCTCCGAGTTGAATGCACACATCATAAAGAGGTTTCTGAGAATGCTTCTGCCTGGTTTATAAGTGAAGATATTACCTTTTCCACCATAGGCCTCAAAGCGCTCCAAATGAACACTTGCAGATTCTACAAAAAGAGTGTTT
The DNA here is from genome assembly GCF_028885625.2 of Pongo pygmaeus. NCBI lineage: Eukaryota > Metazoa > Chordata > Mammalia > Primates > Hominidae > Pongo > Pongo pygmaeus. The sequence goes on from NC_085930.1 coordinate 27,873,276, forward strand.
CAAAACTGCTCTTTCAAAAGAAGTGTTCAACTCTGTGATTTGGATTCATACTTCATAAAGCAGTTTCACAGAACGCTTCTGTTTAGTATTTATGGGAAGATATTCCCGTTTATAACGAAGGCCTGAAAGGACTCCAAATATCCACTTGCAGATTCTGCAAAAATAGAGTTTCAAAACTGCTCTGTTAAAAGGAAGGCTTATCTCTCTGAGTTGAATGCAGACATCATAAAGGGGTTTCTGAGAATGCTTCTGCCTGGTTTATATGTGAAGATATTTCCTTTTCCACCATAGGCCTCAAAGCGTTCCAAATGAACACTTGCAGATTCTACAAAAGGAGTGTTTCATAACTGCTCTAGCAAAGGAAAGGTTCAACTCTGTGAGTTGAACACACACTTCACAAAGCTGTTTGTGAGAATGCTTCTGTCCTGTTTTTACGAGAAGATATTCCCGCTTCTAACAAAGGCCTGAAAGAGCTCCAAATATCCACTTGCAGATGCTGCAAAAAGACTCTTTCCAAACTGCTCCATGAAAAGGAAGGTTCAACTCTGTGAGTTGATTGCACACATCATAAAGAAGTTTCAAAGAATGCTTCTGTCTAGGTTTTATGTGAAGATATTTCCTTTTCCACCATAGGCCTCAAAGCGCTCCAAATGAACACTTGCAGATTCTACAAAAAGAGTGTTTCAAAACTGCCCTTTCAAAAGAAGTGTTCAACTCTGTGAGTTGGATTCATACTTCACAAAGCAGTTTCACAGAACGCTTCTGTTTAGTATTTATGGGAAGATATTCCCGTTTCCAACGAAGGCCTGAAAGGACTCCAAATATGCACTTGCAGATTCTGCAAAAACACAGTTTCAAAACTGCTCTATCAAAAGGAAGGCTTGTCTCTCCGAGTTGAATGCACACATCATAAAGAGGTTTCTGAGAATGCTTCTGCCTGGTTTATAAGTGAAGATATTTCCTTTTCCACCATAGGCCTCAAAGCGCTCCAAATGAACACTTGCAGATTCTACAAAAAGAGTGTTTCAAAACTGCTCTTTCAAAAGAAGTGTTCAACTCTGTGAGTTGGATTCATACTTCAGAAAGCAGTTTCACAGAACGCTTCTGTTTAGTATTTATGGGAAGGTATTCCCGTTTCCAACGAAGGACTGAAAGGGCTCCAAATATCCACTTGCAGATTCTGCCAAAACAGAGTTTCAAAACTGCTCTATCAAAAGGAAGGCTTATCGCTCCGAGTTGAATGCACACATCATAAAGAGGTTTCTGAGAATGCTTCTGCCTGGTTTATAAGTGAAGATATTTCCTTTTCCACCATAGGCCTCAAAGCGCTCCAAATGAACACTTGCAGATTCTACAAAAAGAGTGTTTGAAAACAGCTCTTTCAAAGGAAGTGTTCAACTCTGTGAGTTGGATTCATACTACACAAAGCAGTTTCACAGAACGCTTCTGTTTAGTTTTTATGGGAAGACATTCCCGTTTCCAACGAAGGCCTGAAAGGGCTCCAAATATCCACTTGCAGATTCTGCAAAAACACAGTTTCAAAACTGCTCTATCAAAAGGAAGGCTTATCTCTCCGAGTTGAATGCACACATCATAAAGAGGTTTCTGAGAATGCTTCTGCCTGGTTTATAAGTGAAGATATTACCTTTTCCACCATAGGCCTCAAAGCGCTCCAAATGAACACTTGCAGATTCTACAAAAAGAGTGTTTCAAAACTGCTCTTTCAAAAGAAGTGTTCAACTCTGTGATTTGGATTCATACTTCATAAAGCAGTTTCACAGAACGCTTCTGTTTAGTATTTATGGGAAGATATTCCCGTTTATAACGAAGGCCTGAAAGGACTCCAAATATCCACTTGCAGATTCTGCAAAAATAGAGTTTCAAAACTGCTCTGTTAAAAGGAAGGCTTATCTCTCTGAGTTGAATGCAGACATCATAAAGGGGTTTCTGAGAATGCTTCTGCCTGGTTTATATGTGAAGATATTTCCTTTTCCACCATAGGCCTCAAAGCGTTCCAAATGAACACTTGCAGATTCTACAAAAGGAGTGTTTCATAACTGCTCTAGCAAAGGAAAGGTTCAACTCCGTGAGTTGAACACACACTTCACAAAGCTGTTTGTGAGAATGCTTCAGTCCTGTTTTTACGAGAAGATATTCCCGCTTCTTACAAAGGCCTGAAAGAGCTCCAAATATCCACTTGCAGATGCTGCAAAAAGACTCTTTCCAAACTGCTCCATGAAAAGGAAGGTTCAACTCTGTGAGTTGATTGCACACATCATAAAGAAGTTTCAAAGAATGCTTCTGTCTAGGTTTTATGTGAAGATATTTCCTTTTCCACCATAGGCCTCAAAGCGCTCCAAATGAACACTTGCAGATTCTACAAAAAGAGTGTTTCAAAACTGCCCTTTCAAAAGAAGTGTTCAACTCTGTGAGTTGGATTCATACTTCACAAAGCAGTTTCACAGAACGCTTCTGTTTAGTATTTATGGGAAGATATTCCCGTTTCCAACGAAGGCCTGAAAGGACTCCAAATATGCACTTGCAGATTCTGCAAAAACACAGTTTCAAAACTGCTCTATCAAAAGGAAGGCTTGTCTCTCCGAGTTGAATGCACACATCATAAAGAGGTTTCTGAGAATGCTTCTGCCTGGTTTATAAGTGAAGATATTTCCTTTTCCACCATAGGCCTCAAAGCGCTCCAAATGAACACTTGCAGATTCTACAAAAAGAGTGTTTCAAAACTGCTCTTTCAAAAGAAGTGTTCAACTCTGTGAGTTGGATTCATACTTCAGAAAGCAGTTTCACAGAACGCTTCTGTTTAGTTTTTATGGGAAGGTATTCCCGTTTCCAACGAAGGACTGAAAGGGCTCCAAATATCCACTTGCAGATTCTGCCAAAACAGAGTTTCAAAACTGCTCTATCAAAAGAAAGGCTTATCTCTCCGAGTTGAATGCACACATCATAAAGAGGTTTCAGAGAATGCTTCTACCTGGTTTATAAGTGAAGATATTTCCTTTTCCACCATAGGCCTCAAAGCGCTCCAAATGAACACTTGCAGATTCTACAAAAGCAGTGTTTCATAACTGCTCTAGCAAAGGAAAGGTTCAACTCTGTGAGTTGAACACACACATCACAAAGCAGTTTGTGAGAATGCTTCTGTCCAGTTTTTAAGAGAAGATATTCCCGCTTCTAACAAAGGCCTGAAAGAGCTCCAAATATCCACTTGCAGATGCTGCAAAAAGACTCTTTCCAAACTGCTCCGTGAAAAGGAAGGTTCAACTCTGTGAGTTGAATGCACACATCATAAAGAAGTTTCAAAGAATGCTTCTGTCTAGGTTTTATGTGAAGATATTTCCTTTTCCACCATAGGCCTCAAAGCGCTCCAAATGAACACTTGCAGATTCTACAAAAAGAGTGTTTCAAAACTGCTCTTACAAAAGAAGTGTTCAACTCTGTGAGTTGGATTCATACTTCACAAAGCAGTTTCACAGAACGCTTCTGTTTGGTATTTATGGGAAGATATTCCCGTTTCCAACGAAGGCCTGAAAGGGCTCCAAATATCCACTTGCAGATTCTGCAAAAATAGAGTTTCAAAACTGCTCTGTTAAAAGGAAGGCTTATCTCTCTGAGTTGAATGCAGACATCATAAAGAGGTTTCTGAGAATGCTTCTGCCTGGTATATATATGAAGATATTTCCTTTTCCACCATAGGCCTCAATGCGCTCCAAATGAACACTTGCAGATTCTACAAAAGGAGTGTTTCATAACTGCTCTAGCAAAGGAAAGGTTCAACTCTGTGAGTTGAACACACACATCACAAAGCAGTTTGTGAGAATGCTTCTGTCCAGTTTTTAAGAGAAGATATTCCCGCTTCTAACAAAGGCCTGAAAGAGCTCCAAATATCCACTTGCAGATGCTGCAAAAAGACTCTTTCCAAACTGCTCCATGAAAAGGAAGGTTCAACTCTGTGAGTTGAATGCAGACACCGTAAAGAAGTTTCAAAGAATGCTTCTGTCTATGTTTTCTGTGAAGGTATTTCCTTTTCCACCATAGGCCTCAAAGCGCTCCAAATGAACACTTGCAGATTCTACAAAAAGAGTGTTTCAAAACTGCTCTTTCAAAAGAAGTGTTCAACTCTGTGAGTTGGATTCATACTTCACAAAGTAGTTTCACAGAACGCTTCTGTTTAGTTTTTATGGGAAGGTATTCCCGTTTCCAACGAAGGACTGAAAGGGCTCCAAATATCCACTTGCAGATTCTGCCAAAACAGAGTTTCAAAACTGCTGTATCAAAAGGAAGGCTTATCGCTCCGAGTTGAATGCACACATCATAAAGAGGTTTCTGAGAATGCTTCTGCCTGGTTTATAAGTGAAGATATTTCCTTTTCCACCATAGGCCTCAAAGCGCTCCAAATGAACACTTGCAGATTCTACAAAAAGAGTGTTTGAAAACAGCTCTTTCAAAGGAAGTGTTCAACTCTGTGAGTTGGATTCATACTACACAAAGCAGTTTCACAGAACGCTTCTGTTTAGTTTTTATGGGAAGACATTCCCGTTTCCAACGAAGGCCTGAAAGGGCTCCAAATATCCACTTGCAGATTCTGCAAAAACACAGTTTCAAAACTGCTCTATCAAAAGGAAGGCTTATCTCTCCGAGTTGAATGCACACATCATAAAGAGGTTTCTGAGAATGCTTCTGCCTGGTTTATAAGTGAAGATATTACCTTTTCCACCATAGGCCTCAAAGCGCTCCTAATGAACACTTGCAGATTCTACAAAAAGAGTGTTTCAAAACTGCTCTTTCAAAAGAAGTGTTCAACTCTGTGATTTGGATTCATACTTCACAAAGCAGTTTCACAAAACGCTTCTGTTTAGTATTTATGGGAAGATATTCCCGTTTCCAACGAAGGCCTGAAAGGACTCCAAATATCCACTTGCAGATTCTGCAAAAATAGAGTTTCAAAACTGCTCTGTTAAAAGGAAGGCTTATCTCTCTGAGTTGAATGCAGACATCATAAAGGGGTTTCTGAGAATGCTTCTGCCTGGTTTATATGTGAAGATATTTCCTTTTCCACCATAGGCCTCAAAGCGTTCCAAATGAACACTTGCAGATTCTACAAAAGGAGTGTTTCATAACTGCTCTAGCAAAGGAAAGGTTCAACTCTGTGAGTTGAACACACACTTCACAAAGCTGTTTGTGAGAATGCTTCTGTCCTGTTTTTACGAGAAGATATTCCCGCTTCTAACAAAGGCCTGAAAGAGCTCCAAATATCCACTTGCAGATGCTGCAAAAAGACTCTTTCCAAACTGCTCCATGAAAAGGAAGGTTCAACTCTGTGAGTTGAATGCACACATCATAAAGAAGTTTCAAAGAATGCTTCTGTCTAGGTTTTATGTGAAGATATTTCCTTTTCCACCATAGGCCTCAAAGCGCTCCAAATGAACACTTGCAGATTCTACAAAAAGAGTGTTTCAAAACTGCTCTTTCAAAAGAAGTGTTCAACTCTGTGGGTTGGACTCATACTTCACAAAGCAGTTTCACAGAACGCTTCTGTTTAGTTTTTATGGGAAGATATTCCCGTTTCCAACGAAGGCCTGAAAGGGCTCCAAATAACCACTTGCAGATTCTGCAAAAACACAGTTTCAAAACTGCTCTATCAAAAGGAAGGCTTATCTCTCCGAGCTGAATGCACACATCATAAAGAGGTTTCTGAGAATGCTTCTGCCTGGTTTATAAGTGAAGATATTTCCTTTTCCACCATAGGCCTCAAAGCGCTCCAAATGAACACTTGCAGATTCTACAAAAAGAGTGTTTCAAAACAGCTCTTTCAAAGGAAGTGTTCAACTCTGCGAGTTGGATTCATACTACACAAAGCAGTTTCACAGAACGCTTCTCTTTAGTTTTTATGGGAAGATATTCCCGTTTCCAACGAAGGCCTGAAAGGGCTCCAAATATCCACTTGCAGATTCTGCAAAAATAGAGTTTCAAAACTGCTCTGTTAAAAGGAAGGCTTATCTCTCTGAGTTGAAGGCAGACATCATAAAGAGGTTGCTGAGAATGCTTCTGCCTGGTTTATATGTGAAGATATTTCCTTTTCCACCATAGGCCTCAAAGCGTTCCAAATGAACACTTGCAGATTCTACAAAAGGAGTGTTTCATAACTGCTCTAGCAAAGGAAAGGTTCAAATCTGTGAGTTGAACACACACATCACAAAGCAGTTTGTGAGAATGCTTCTGTCCAGTTTTTAAGAGAAGATATTCCCGCTTCTAACAAAGGCCTGAAAGAGCTCCAAATATCCACCTGCAGATGCTGCAAAAAGACTCTTTCCAAACTGCTCCATGAAAAGGAAGGTTCAACTCTGTGAGTTGAATGCACACATCATAAAGAAGTTTCAAAGAATGCTTCTGTCTAGGTTTTATGTGAAGGTATTTCCTTTTCCACCATAGGCCTCAAAGCGCTCCAAATGAACACATGCAGATTCTCCAAAAAGAGTGTTTCAAAACTGCTCTTTCAAAAGAAGTGTTCAACTCTGTGAGTTGGATTCATACTTCACAAAGCAGTTTCACAGAACGCTTCTGTTTAGTATTTATGGGAAGATATTCCCGTTTCCAACGAAGGCCTGAAACGACTCCAAATATCCACTTGCAGATTCTGCAAAAACACAGTTTCAAAACTGCTCTATCAAAAGGAAGGCTTATCTCTCCGAGTTGAATGCACACATCATAAAGAGGTTTCTGAGAATGCTTCTGCCTGGTTTATAAGTGAAGATATTACCTTTTCCACCATAGGCCTCAAAGCGCTCCAAATGAACACTTGCAGATTCTACAAAAAGAGTGTTTCAAAACTGCTCTTTCAAAAGAAGTGTTCAACTCTGTGATTTGGATTCATACTTCACAAAGCAGTTTCACAGAACGCTTCTGTTTAGTATTTATGGGAAGATATTCCCGTTTCCAACGAAGGCCTGAAAGGACTCCAAATATCCACTTGCAGATTCTGCAAAAATAGAGTTTCAAAACTGCTCTGTTAAAAGGAAGGCTTATCTCTCTGAGTTGAATGCAGACATCATAAAGGGGTTTCTGAGAATGCTTCTGCCTGGTTTATATGTGAAGATATTTCCTTTTGCACCATAGGCCTCAAATCGTTCCAAATGAACACTTGCAGATTCTACAAAAAGAGTGTTTCATAACTGCTCTAGCAAAGGAAAGGTTCAACTCTTTGAGTTGAACACACACATCACAAAGCAGTTTCTGAGAATGCTTCTGTCCAGTTTTTATTGGAAGATATTTCCGCTTCTAACAAAGGCCTGAAAGAGCTCCAAATATCCACTTGCAGATGCTGCAAAAAGACTCTTTCCAAGCTGCTCCATGAAACGGAAGGTTCAACTCTGTGAGTTGAATGCACACATCATAAAGAAGTTTCAAAGAATGCTTCTGTCTAGGTTTTATGTGAAGATATTTCCTTTTCCACCATAGGCCTCAAAGCGCTCCAAATGAACACTTGCAGATTCTACAAAAAGAGTGTTTCAAAACTGCTCTTTCAAAAGAAGTGTTCAACTCTATGAGTTGGATTCATACTTCACAAAGCAGTTTCACAGAACGCTTCTGTTTAGTTTTTATGTGAAGATATTCCCGTTTCCAACGAAGGCCTGAAATGGCTCCAAATAACCATTTGCAGATTCTGCAGAAACACAGTTTCAAAACTGCTCTACCAAAAGGAAGGCTTATCGCTCCAAGTTGAATGCACACATCATAAAGGGTTTTCTGAGAATGCTTCTGCATGGTTTATAAGTGAAGATATTTCCCTTTCCACCATAGGCCTCAAAGCGCTCCAAATGAACACTTGCAGATTCTAGAAAAATAGTGTTTCATAACTGCTCTAGCAAAGGAAAGGTTCAACTCTGGGAGTTGAACACACACATCACAAAGCAGTTTGTGAGAATGCTTCTGTCCAGTTTTTATGAGAAGATATTCCCGCTTCTAACAAAGGCCTGAAAGAGCTCCAAATATCCACTTGCAGATGCTGCAAAAAGACTCTTTCCAAACTGCTCCATGAAAAGGAAGGTTCAACTCTGTGAGTTGAATGCACACATCATAAAGAAGTTTCAAAGAATGCTTCTGTCTAGGTTTTATGTGAAGATATTTCCTTTTCCACTATAGGCCTCAAAGCGCTCCAAATGAACACTTGCAGATTCTACAAAAAGAGTGTTTCAAAACTGCTCTTTCAAAAGAAGTGTTCAACTCTGTGAGGTGGATTCATACTTCACAAAGCAGTTTCTCAGAACGCTTCTGTTTAGTTTTTATGGGAATATATTCCCGTTTCCAACGAAGGCCTGAAAGGGCTCCAAATAACCACTTGCAGATTCTGCAGAAACACAGTTTCAAAACTGCTCTATCAAAAGGAAGGCTTATCTCTCCGAGCTGAATGCACACATCATAAAGAGGTTTCTGAGAATGCTTCTCCCTGGTTTATAAGTGAAGATATTTCCTTTTCCACCATAGGCCTCAAAGCACTCCAAATGAACACTTGCAGATTCTACAAAAAGAGTGTTTCAAAACAGCTCTTTCAAAGGAAGTGTTCAACTCTGTGAGTTGGATTCATACTACACAAAGCAGTTTCACAGAACGCTTCTCTTTAGTTTTTATGGGAAGATATTCCCGTTTCCAACGAAGGCCTGAAAGGGCTCCAAATATCCACTTGCAGATTCTGCAAAAATAGAGTTTCAAAACTGCTCTGTTAAAAGGAAGGTTTATCTCTCTGAGTTGAATGCAGACATCATAAAGAGGTTTCTTAGAATGCTTCTGCCTGGTTTATATGTGAAGATATTTCCTTTTCCACCATAGGCCTCAAAGCGCTCCAAATGAACACTTGCAGATTCTACAAAAGGAGTGTTTCATAACTGCTCTAGCAAAAGAAAGGTTCAACTCTGTGACTTGAACACACACATCACAAAGCAGTTTGTGAGAATGCTTCTGTCCAGTTTTTAAGAGAAGATATTCCCGCTTCTAACAAAGGCCTGAAAGAGCTCCAAATATCCACTTGCAGATGCTGCAAAAAGACTCTTTCCAAACTGCTCCATGAAAAGGAAGGTTCAACTCTGTGAGTTGAATGCACACATCATAAAGAAGTTTCAAAGAATGCTTCTGTCTAGGTTTTATGTGAAGATATTTCCTTTTCCACCATAGGCCTCAAAGCGCTCCAAATGAACACTTGCAGATTCTACAAAAAGAGTGTTTCAAAACTGCTCTTTCAAAAGAAGTGTTCAACTCTGTGAGTTGGATTCATACTTCACAAAGCAGTTTCACAGAACGCTTCTGTTTAGTATTTATGGGAAGATATTCCCGTTTCCAACGAAGGCCTGAAAGGGCTCCAAATATCCACTTGCAGATTCTGCAAAAATAGAGTTTCAAAACTGCTCTGTTAAAAGGAAGGCTTATCTCTCTGAGTTGAATGCACACATCATAAAGAGGTTTCTGAGAATGCTTCTGCCTGGTTTATATGTGAAGATATTTCTTTTTCCACAATAGGCCTCAATGCGCTCCAAATGAACACTTGCAGATTCTACAAAAGGAGTGTTTCATAACTGCATTAGCAAAGGAAAGGTTCAACTCTGTGAGTTGAACACACACATCACAAAGCAGTTTGTGAGAATGCTTCTGTCCAGTTTTTAAGAGAAGATATTCCCGCTTCTAACAAAGGCCTGAAAGAGCTCCAAATATCCACTTGCAGATGCTGCAAAAAGACTCTTTCCAAACTGCTCCATGAAAAGGAATGTTCAACTCTGTGAGTTGAATGCACACACCGTAAAGAAGTTTCAAAGAATGCTTCTGTCTATGTTTTATGTGAAGGTATTTCCTTTTCCACCATAGGCCTCAAAGCGCTCCAAAGGAACACTTGCAGATTCTACAAAAAGAGTGTTTCAAAACTGCTCTTTCAAAAGAAGTGTTCAACTCTGTGAGTTGGATTCATACTTCACAAAGTAGTTTCACAGAACGCTTCTGTTTAGTTTTTATGGGAAGGTATTCCCGTTTCCAACGAAGGACTGAAAGGGCTCCAAATATCCACTTGCAGATTCTGCCAAAACAGAGTTTCAAAACTGCTCTATCAAAAGGAAGGCTTATCGCTCCGAGTTGAATGCACACATCATAAAGAGGTTTCTGAGAATGCTTCTGCCTGGTTTATAAGTGAAGATATTTCCTTTTCCACCATAGGCCTCAAAGCGCTCCAAATGAACACTTGCAGATTCTACAAAAAGAGTGTTTGAAAACAGCTCTTTCAAAGGAAGTGTTCAACTCTGTGAGTTGGATTCATACTACACAAAGCAGTTTCACAGAACGCTTCTGTATAGTTTTTATGGGAAGACATTCCAGTTTCCAACGAAGGCCTGAAAGGGCTCCAAATATCCACTTGCAGATTCTGCAAAAACACAGTTTCAAAACTGCTCTATCAAAAGGAAGGCTTATCTCTCCGAGTTGAATGCACACATCATAAAGAGGTTTCTGAGAATGCTTCTGCCTGGTTTATAAGTGAAGATATTACCTTTTCCACCATAGGCCTCAAAGCGCTCCAAATGAACACTTGCAGATTCTACAAAAAGAGTGTTTCAAAACTGCTCTTTCAAAAGAAGTGTTCAACTCTGTGATTTGGATTCATACTTCACAAAGCAGTTTCACAGAACGCTTCTGTTTAGTATTTATGGGAAGATATTCCCGTTTCCAACGAAGGCCTGAAAGGACTCCAAATATCCACTTGCAGATTCTGCAAAAATAGAGTTTCAAAACTGCTCTGTTAAAAGGAAGGCTTATCTCTCTGAGTTGAATGCAGACATCATAAAGGGGTTTCTGAGAATGCTTCTGCCTGGTTTATATGTGAAGATATTTCCTTTTCCACCATAGGCCTCAAATCGTTCCAAATGAACACTTGCAGATTCTACAAAAAGAGTGTTTCATAACTGCTCTAGCAAAGGAAAGGTTCAACTCTTTGAGTTGAACACACACATCACAAAGCAGTTTCTGAGAATGCTTCTGTCCAGTTTTTATTGGAAGATATTTCCGCTTCTAACAAAGGCCTGAAAGAGCTCCAAATATCCACTTGCAGATGCTGCAAAAAGACTCTTTCCAAACTGCTCCATGAAACGGAAGGTTCAACTCTGTGAGTTGAATGCACACATCATAAAGAAGTTTCAAAGAATTCTTCTGTCTTGGTTTTATATAAGATATTTCCTTTTCCACCATAGGCCTCAAAGCGCTCCAAATGAACACTTGCAGATTCTACAAAAAGAGTGTTTCAAAACTGCTCTTTCAAAAGAAGTGTTCAACTCTATGAGTTGGATTCATACTTCACAAAGCAGTTTCACAGAACGCTTCTGTTTAGTTTTTATGTGAAGATATTCCCGTTTCCAACGAAGGCCTGAAATGGCTCCAAATAACCATTTGCAGATTCTGCAGAAACACAGTTTCAAAACTGCTCTACCAAAAGGAAGGCTTATCGCTCCAAGTTGAATGCACACATCATAAAGGGTTTTCTGAGAATGCTTCTGCATGGTTTATAAGTGAAGATATTTCCCTTTCCACCATAGGCCTCAAAGCGCTCCAAATGAACACTTGCAGATTCTAGAAAAATAGTGTTTCATAACTGCTCTAGCAAAGGAAAGGTTCAACTCTGGGAGTTGAACACACACATCACAAAGCAGTTTGTGAGAATGCTTCTGTCCAGTTTTTATGAGAAGATATTCCCGCTTCTAACAAAGGCCTGAAAGAGCTCCAAATATCCACTTGCAGATGCTGCAAAAAGACTCTTTCCAAACTGCTCCATGAAAAGGAAGGTTCAACTCTGTGAGTTGAATGCACACATCATAAAGAAGTTTCAAAGAATGCTTCTGTCTAGGTTTTATGTGAAGATATTTCCTTTTCCACTATAGGCCTCAAAGCGCTCCAAATGAACACTTGCAGATTCTACAAAAAGAGTGTTTCAAAACTGCTCTTTCAAAAGAAGTGTTCAACTCTGTGAGGTGGATTCATACTTCACAAAGCAGTTTCTCAGAACGCTTCTGTTTAGTTTTTATGGGAATATATTCCCGTTTCCAACGAAGGCCTGAAAGGGCTCCAAATAACCACTTGCAGATTCTGCAGAAACACAGTTTCAAAACTGCTCTATCAAAAGGAAGGCTTATCTCTCCGAGCTGAATGCACACATCATAAAGAGGTTTCTGAGAATGCTTCTCCCTGGTTTATAAGTGAAGATATTTCCTTTTCCACCATAGGCCTCAAAGCACTCCAAATGAACACTTGCAGATTCTACAAAAAGAGTGTTTCAAAACAGCTCTTTCAAAGGAAGTGTTCAACTCTGTGAGTTGGATTCATACTACACAAAGCAGTTTCACAGAACGCTTCTCTTTAGTTTTTATGGGAAGATATTCCCGTTTCCAACGAAGGCCTGAAAGGGCTCCAAATATCCACTTGCAGATTCTGCAAAAATAGAGTTTCAAAACTGCTCTGTTAAAAGGAAGGTTTATCTCTCTGAGTTGAATGCAGACATCATAAAGAGGTTTCTTAGAATGCTTCTGCCTGGTTTATATGTGAAGATATTTCCTTTTCCACCATAGGCCTCAAAGCGCTCCAAATGAACACTTGCAGATTCTACAAAAGGAGTGTTTCATAACTGCTCTAGCAAAAGAAAGGTTCAACTCTGTGACTTGAACACACACATCACAAAGCAGTTTGTGAGAATGCTTCTGTCCAGTTTTTAAGAGAAGATATTCCCGCTTCTAACAAAGGCCTGAAAGAGCTCCAAATATCCACTTGCAGATGCTGCAAAAAGACTCTTTCCAAACTGCTCCATGAAAAGGAAGGTTCAACTCTGTGAGTTGAATGCACACATCATAAAGAAGTTTCAAAGAATGCTTCTGTCTAGGTTTTATGTGAAGGTATTTCCTTTTCCACCATAGGCCTCAAAGCGCTCCAAATGAACACTTGCAGATTCTACAAAAAGAGTGTTTCAAAACTGCTCTTTCAAAAGAAGTGTTCAACTCTGTGAGTTGGATTCATACTTCACAAAGTAGTTTCACAGAACGCTTCTGTTTAGTTTTTATGGGAAGGTATTCCCGTTTCCAACGAAGGACTGAAAGGGCTCCAAATATCCACTTGCAGATTCTGCCAAAACAGAGTTTCAAAACTGCTCTATCAAAAGGAAGTCTTATCGCTCCAAGTTGAATGCACACATCATAAAGAGGTTTCTGAGAATGCTTCTGCCTGGTTTATAAGTGAAGATATTTCCTTTTCCACCATAGGCCTCAAAGCGCTCCAAATGAACACTTGCAGATTCTACAAAAAGAGTGTTTGAAAACAGCTCATTCAAAGGAAGTGTTCAACTCTGTGAGTTGGATTCATACTACACAAAGCAGTTTCACTGAGCGCTTCTGTTTAGTTTTTATGGGAAGACATTCCCGTTTCCAACGAAGGCCTGAAAGGGCTCCAAATATCCACTTGCAGATTCTGCAAAAATAGAGTTTCAAAACTGCTCTGTTAAAAGGAAGGCTTATCTCTCTGAGTTGAATGCAGACATCATAAAGGGGTTTCTGAGAATGCTTCTGCCTGGTTTATATGTGAAGATATTTCCTTTTCCACCATAGGCCTCAAAGCGTTCCAAATGAACACTTGCAGATTCTACAAAAGGAGTGTTTCATAACTGCTCTAGCAAAGGAAAGGTTCTACTCTGTGAGTTGAACACACACATCACAAAGCAGTTTGTGAGAATGCTTCTGTCCAGTTTTTATTGGAAGATATTCCCGCTTCTAACAAAGGCCTGAAAGAGCTCCAAATATCCACTTGCAGATGCTGCAAAAAGACTCTTTCCAAACTGCTCCATGAAAAGGAAGGTTCAACTCTGTGAGTTGAATGCACACATCATAAAGAAGTTTCAAAAAATGCTTCTGTCTAGGTTTTATGTGAAGATATTCCCTTTTCCACCATAGGCCTCAAAGCGCTCCAAATGAACACTTGCAGATTCTACGAAAAGAGTGTTTCAAAACTGCTCTTTCAAAAGAAGTGTTCAACTCTGTGAGTTGGATTCATACTTCACAAAGCAGTTTCACAGAACGCTTCTGTTTAGTTTTTATGGGAAGATATTCCCGTTTCCAACGAAGGCCTGGAATGGCTCCAAATAACCACTTGCAGATTCTGCAGAAACACAGTTTCCAATCTGCTCTATCAAAAGGAAGGCTTATCTCTCCGAGCTGAATGCACACATCATAAAGAGGTTTCTGAGAATGCTTCTCCTTGGTTTATAAGTGAAGATATTTCCTTTTCCACTATAGGCCTCAAAGCGCTCCAAATGAACACTTGCAGATTCTACAAAAAGAGTGTTTCAAAACAGCTCTTTCAAAGGAAGTGTTCAACTCTGTGAGTTGGATTCATACTACACAAAGCAGTTTCACAGAACGCCTCTCTTTAGTTTTTATGGGAAGATATTCCCGTTTCCAACGAAGGCCTGAAAGGGCTCCAAATATCCACTTGCAGATTCTGCAAAAATAGAGTTTCAAAACTGCTCTGTTAAAAGGAAGGCTTATCTCTCTGAGTTGAATGAAGACATCATAAAGAGGTTTCTGAGAATGCTTCTGCCTGGTTTATATGTGAAGATATTTCCTTTTCCACCATAGGCCCCAAAAAGCTCCAAATGAACACTTGCAGATTCTACAAAAGGAGTGTTTCATAACTGCTCTAGCAAAGGAAAGGTTCAACTCTGTGAGTTGAACACACACATCACAAAGCAGTTTGTGAGAATGCTTCTGTCCAGTTTTTAAGAAAAGATATTCCCGCTTCTAACAAAGGCCTGAAGGAGCTCCAAATATCCACTTGCAGATGCTGCAAAAAGACTCTTTCCAAACTGCTCCATGAAAAGGAAGGTTCAACTCTGTGAGTTGAATGCACACATCATAAAGAAGTTTCAAAGAATGCTTCTGTCTAGGTTTTATGTGAAGATATTTCCTTTTCCACCATAGGCCTCAAAGCGCTCCAAATGAACACTTGCAGATTCTACAAAAAGAGTGTTTCAAAACTGCTCTTTCAAAAGAAGTGTTCAACTCTGTGGGTTGGATTCATACTTCACAAAGCAGTTTCACAGAACGCTTCTGTTTAGTTTTTATGGGAAGATATTCCCGTTTCCAACGAAGGCCTGAAAGGGCTCCAAATAACCACTTGCAGATTCTGCAAAAACACAGTTTCAAAACTGCTCTATCAAAAGGAAGGCTTATCTCTCCGAGCTGAATGCACACATCATAAAGAGGTTTCTGAGAATGCTTCTGCCTGGTTTATAAGTGAAGATATTTCCTTTTCCACCATAGGCCTCAAAGCGCTCCAAATGAACACTTGCAGATTCTACAAAAAGAGTGTTTCAAAACAGCTCTTTCAAAGGAAGTGTTCAACTCTGTGAGTTGGATTCATACTACACAAAGCAGTTTCACAGAACGCTTCTCTTTAGTTTTTATGGGAAGATATTCCCGTTTCCAACGAAGGCCTGAAAGGGCTCCAAATATCCACTTGCAGATTCTGCAAAAATAGAGTTTCAAAACTGCTCTGTTAAAAGGAAGGCTTATCTCTCTGAGTTGAATGCAGACATCATAAAGAGGTTTCTGAGAATTCTTCTGCCTGGTTTATATGTGAAGATATTTCCTTTTCCACCATAGGCCTCAAAGCGTTCCAAATGAACACTTGCAGATTCTACAAAAGGAGTGTTTCATAACTGCTCTAGCAAAGGAAAGGTTCAACTCTGTGAGTTGAACACACACATCACAAAGCAGTTTGTGAGAATGCTTCTGTCCAGTTTTTAAGAGAAGATATTCCCGCTTCTAACAAAGGCCTGAAAGAGTTCCAAATATCCACTTGCAGATGCTGCAAAAAGACTCTTTCCAAACTGCTCCATGAAAAGGAAGGTTCAACTCTGTGAGTTGAATGCACACATCATAAAGAAGTTTCAAAGAATGCTTTTGTCTAGGTTTTATGTGAAGATATTTCCTTTTCCACCGTAGGCCTCAAAGCGCTCCAAATGAACACTTGCAGATTCTTCAAAAAGAGTGTTTCAAAACTGCTCTTTCAAAAGAAGTGTTCAACTCTGTGAGATGGATTCATACTTCACAAAGCAGTTTCACAGAACGCTTCTGTTTAGTATTTATGGGAAGATATTCCCGTTTCCTACGAAGGCCTGAAAGGACTCCAAATATCCACTTGCAGATTCTGCAAAAACACAGTATCAAAACTGCTCTATCAAAAGGAAGGCTTATCTCTCCGAGTTGAATCCACACATCATAAAGAGGTTTCTGAGAATGCTTCTGCCTGGTTTATAAGTGAAGATATTTCCTTTTCCACCATAGGCCTCAAAGCGCTCCAAATGAACCCTTGCAGATTCTACAAAAAGAGTGTTTCAAAACTGCTCTTTCAAAAGAAGTGTTCAACTCTGTGAGTTGGATTCATACTTCACAAAGCAGTTTCACAGAACGCTTCTGTTTAGTTTTTATGGGAAGACATTCCCGTTTCCAACGAAGGCCTGAAAGGGCTCCAAATATCCACTTGCAGATTCTGCCAAAACAGAGTTTCAAAACTGCTCTATCAAAAGGAAGGCTTGTCGCTCCGAGTTGAATGCACACATCATAAAGAGTTTTCTGAGAATGCTTCTGCCTGGTTTATAAGTGAAGATATTTCCTTTTCCACCATAGGCCTCAAAGCGCTCCAAATGAACAATTGCAGATTCTACAAAAAGAGTGTTTCAAAACAGCCCTTTCAAAGGAAGTGTTCAACTCTGTGAGTTGGATTCATACTACACAAAGCAGTTTCACAGAACGCTTCTGTTTAGTTTTTATGGGAAGATATTCCCGTTTCCAACGAAGGCTTGAAAGGGCTCCAAATATTCACTTGCAAATTCTGCAAAAATAGAGTTTCAAAACTGCTCTATCAAAAGGAAGGCTTATCTCTCTGAGTTGAATGCAGACATCATAAAGAGGTTTCTGAGAATGCTACTGCCTGGTTTATATGTGAAGATATTTCCTTTTCCACCATAGGCCCCAAAGCGCTCCAAATGAACACTTGCAGATTCTACAAAAAGAGTGTTTCATAACTGCTCTAGCAAAGGAAAGGTTCAACTCTTTGAGTTGAACACACACATCACAAAGCAGTTTGTGAGAATGCTTCTGTCCAGTTTTTATTGGAAGATATTTCCGCTTCTAACAAAGGCCTGAAAGAGCTCCAAATATCCACTTGCAGATGCTGCAAAAAGACTCTTTCCAAACTGCTCCATGAAACGGAAGGTTCAACTCTGTGAGTTGAATGCACACATCATAAAGAAGTTTCAAAGAATGCTTCTGTCTAGGTTTTATGTGAAGATATTTCCTTTTCCACCATAGGCCTCAAAGCGCTCCAAATGAACACTTGCAGATTCTACAAAAAGAGTGTTTCAAAACTGCTCTTTCAAAAGAAGTGTTCAACTCTATGAGTTGGATTCATACCTCACAAAGCAGTTTCACAGAACGCTTCTGTTTAGTTTTTATGGGAAGATATTCCCGTTTCCAACGAAGGCCTGAAATGGCTCCAAATAACAATTTGCAGATTCTGCAGAAACACAGTTTCAAAACTGCTCTACCAAAAGGAAGGCTTATTGCTACGAGTTGAATGCACACATCATAAAGGGTTTTCTGAGAATGCTTCTGCATGGTTTATAAGTGAAGATATTTCCTTTTCCACCATAGGCCTCAAAGCGCTCCAAATGAACACTTGCAGATTCTAGAAAAAGAGTGTTTCATAACTGCTCTAGCAAAGGAAAGGTTCAACTCTGGGAGTTGAACACACACATCACAAAGCAGTTTGTGAGAATGCTTCTGTCCAGTTTTTATGAGAAGATATTCCCGCTTCTAACAAAGGCCTGAAAGAGCTCCAAATATCCACTTGCAGATGCTGCAAAAAGACTCTTTCCAAACTGCTCCATGAAAAGGAAGGTTCAACTCTGTGAGTTGAATGCACACATCATAAAGAAGTTTCAAAGAATGCTTCTGTCTAGGTTTTATGTGAAGATATTTCCTTTTCCACCATAGGCCTCAAAGCGCTCCAAATGAACACTTGCAGATTCTACAAAAAGAGTGTTTCAAAACTGCTCTTTCAAAAGAAGTGTTCAACTCTGTGAGGTGGATTCATACTTCACAAAGCAGTTTCTCAGAACGCTTCTGTTTAGTTTTTATGGGAATATATTCCCGTTTCCAACGAAGGCCTGAAAGGGCTCCAAATAACCACTTGCAGATTCTGCAGAAACACAGTTTCAAAACTGCTCTATCAAAAGGAAGGCTTATCTCTCCGAGCTGAATGCACACATCATAAAGAGGTTTCTGAGAATGCTTCTCCCTGGTTTATAAGTGAAGATATTTCCTTTTCCACCATAGGCCTCAAAGCACTCCAAATGAACACTTGCAGATTCTACAAAAAGAGTGTTTCAAAACAGCTCTTTCAAAGGAAGTGTTCAACTCTGTGAGTTGGATTCATACTACACAAAGCAGTTTCACAGAACGCTTCTCTTTAGTTTTTATGGGAAGATATTCCCGTTTCCAACGAAGGCCTGAAAGGGCTCCAAATATCCACTTGCAGATTCTGCAAAAATAGAGTTTCAAAACTGCTCTGTTAAAAGGAAGGTTTATCTCTCTGAGTTGAAGGCAGACATCATAAAGAGGTTTCTTAGAATGCTTCTGCCTGGTTTATATGTGAAGATATTTCCTTTTCCACCATAGGCCTCAAAGTGCTCCAAATGAACACTTGCAGATTCTACAAAAGGAGTGTTTCATAACTGCTCTAGCAAAGGAAAGGTTCAACTCTGTGAGTTGAACACACACATCACACAGCAGTTTGTGAGAATGCTTCTGTCCAGTTTTTAAGAGAAGATATTCCCGCTTCTAACAAAGGCCTGAAAGAGCTCCAAATATCCACTTGCAGATGCTGCAAAAAGACTCTTTCCAAACTGCTCCATGAAAAGGGAGGTTCAACTCTGTGAGTTGAATGCACACATCATAAAGAAGTTTCAAAGAATGCTTCTGTCTAGGTTTTATGTGAAGATATTTCCTTTTCCACCATAGGCCTCAAAGCGCTCCAAATGAACACTTGCAGATTCTACAAAAAGAGTGTTTCAAAACTGCTCTTACAAAAGAAGTGTTCAACTCTGTGAGTTGGATTCATACTTCACAAAGCAGTTTCACAGAACGCTTCTGTTTAGTATTTATGGGAAGATATTCCCGTTTCCAACGAAGGCCTGAAAGGGCTCCAAATATCCACTTGCAGATTCTGCAAAAATAGAGTTTCAAAACTGCTCTGTTAAAAGGAAGGCTTATCTCTCTGAGTTGAATGCAGACATCATAAAGAGGTTTCTGAGAATGCTTCTGCCTGGTTTATATGTGAAGATATTTCCTTTTCCACCATAGTCCTCAATGCGCTCCAAATGAACACTTGCAGATTCTACAAAAGGAGTGTTTCATAACTGCTCTCGCAAAGGAAAGGTTCAACTCTGTGAGTTGAACACACACATCACAAAGCAGTTTGTGAGAATGCTTCTGTCCAGTTTTTAAGAGAAGATATTCCCGCTTCTAACAAAGGCCTGAAAGAGCTCCAAATATCCACTTGCAGATGCTGCAAAAAGACTCTTTCCAAACTGCTCCATGAAAAGGAAGGTTCAACTCTGTGAGTTGAATGCACACACCGTAAAGAAGTTTCAAAGAATGCTTCTGTCTATGTTTTATGTGAAGGTATTTCCTTTTCCACCATAGGCCTCAAAGCGCTCCAAATGAACACTTGCAGATTCTACAAAAAGAGTGTTTCAAAACTGCTCTTTCAAAAGAAGTGTTCAACTCTGTGTGTTGGATTCATACTTCACAAAGTAGTTTCACAGAACGCTTCTGTTTAGTTTTTATGGGAAGGTATTCCCGTTTCCAACGAAGGACGGAAAGGGCTCCAAATATCCACTTGCAGATTCTGCCAAAACAGAGTTTCAAAACTGCTCTATCAAAAGGAAGGCTTATCGCTCCGAGTTGAATGCACACATCATAAAGAGGTTTCTGAGAATGCTTCTGCCTGGTTTATAAGTGAAGATATTTCCTTTTCCACCATAGGCCTCAAAGCGCTCCAAATGAACACTTGCAGATTCTACAAAAAGAGTGTTTGAAAACAGCTCTTTCAAAGGAAGTGTTCAACTCTGTGAGTTGGATTCATACTACACAAAGCAGTTTCACAGAACGCTTCTGTTTAGTTTTTATGGGAAGACATTCCCGTTTCCAACGAAGGCCTGAAAGGGCTCCAAATATCCACTTGCAAATTCTGCAAAAATAGAGTTTCAAAACTGCTCTGTCAAAAGGAAGGCTTATCTCTCTGAGTTGAATGCAGACATCATAAAGAGGTTTCTGAGAATGCTTCTGCCTGGTTTATAAGTGAAGATATTTCCTTTTCCACAATAGGCCCCAAAGCGCTCCAAATGAACACTTGCAGATTCTACAAAAAGAGTGTTTCATAACTGCTCTAGCAAAGGAAAGTTCAACTCTGTGAGTTGAACACAGACATCACAAAGCAGTTTGTGAGAATGCTTCTGTCCAGTTTTTATGAGAAGATATTCCCGCTTCTAACAAAGTCCTAAAAGAGCTCCAAATATCCACTTGCAGATGCTGCAAAAAGACTCTTTCCAAACTGCTCCATGAAAAGGAAGGTTCAACTCTGTGAGTTGAATGCACACACCGTAAAGAAGTTTCAAAGAATGCTTCTGTCTATGTTTTATGTGAAGGTATTTCCTTTTCCACCATAGGCCTCAAAGCGCTCCAAATGAACACTTGCAGATTCTACAAAAAGAGTGTTTCAAAACTGCTCTTTCAAAAGAAGTGTTCAACTCTGTGTGTTGGATTCATACTTCACAAAGTAGTTTCACAGAACGCTTCTGTTTAGTTTTTATGGGAAGGTATTCCCGTTTCCAACGAAGGACGGAAAGGGCTCCAAATATCCACTTGCAGATTCTGCCAAAACAGAGTTTCAAAACTGCTCTATCAAAAGGAAGGCTTATCGCTCCGAGTTGAATGCACACATCATAAAGAGGTTTCTGAGAATGCTTCTGCCTGGTTTATAAGTGAAGATATTTCCTTTTCCACCATAGGCCTCAAAGCGCTCCAAATGAACACTTGCAGATTCTACAAAAAGAGTGTTTGAAAACAGCTCTTTCAAAGGAAGTGTTCAACTCTGTGAGTTGGATTCATACTACACAAAGCAGTTTCACAGAACGCTTCTGTTTAGTTTTTATGGGAAGACATTCCCGTTTCCAACGAAGGCCTGAAAGGGCTCCAAATATCCACTTGCAAATTCTGCAAAAATAGAGTTTCAAAACTGCTCTGTCAAAAGGAAGGCTTATCTCTCTGAGTTGAATGCAGACATCATAAAGAGGTTTCTGAGAATGCTTCTGCCTGGTTTATAAGTGAAGATATTTCCTTTTCCACAATAGGCCCCAAAGCGCTCCAAATGAACACTTGCAGATTCTACAAAAAGAGTGTTTCATAACTGCTCTAGCAAAGGAAAGTTCAACTCTGTGAGTTGAACACAGACATCACAAAGCAGTTTGTGAGAATGCTTCTGTCCAGTTTTTATGAGAAGATATTCCCGCTTCTAACAAAGTCCTAAAAGAGCTCCAAATATCCACTTGCAGATGCTGCAAAAAGACTCTTTCCAAACTGCTCCATGAAAAGGAAGGTTCAACTCTGTGAGTTGAATGCACACATCATAAAGAAGTTTCAAAAAATGCTTCTGTCTAGGTTTTATGTGAAGATATTTCCTTTTCCACCATAGGCCTCAAAGCGCTCCAAATGAACACTTGCAGATTCTACCAAAAGAGTGTTTCAAAACTGCCCTTTCAAAAGAAGTGTTCAAATCTGTGAGTTGGATTCATACTTCACAAAGCAGTTTCACAGAACGCTTCTGTTTAGTATTTATGGGAAGATATTCCCGTTTCCAACGAAGGCCTGAAAGGACTCCAAATATGCACTTGCAGATTCTGCAAAAGCACAGTTTCAAAACTGCTCTATCAAAAGGAAGGCTTGTCTCTCCGAGTTGAATGCACACATCATAAAGAGGTTTCTGAGAATGCTTCTGCCTGGTTTATAAGTGAAGATATTTCCTTTTCCACCATAGGCCTCAAAGCGCTCCAAATGAACACTTGCAGATTCTACAAAAAGAGTGTTTCAAAACTGCTCTTTCAAAAGAAGTGTTCAACTCTGTGAGTTGGATTCCTACTTCACAAAGCAGTTTCACAGAACGCTTCTGTTTAGTTTTTATGGGAAGGTATTCCCGTTTCCAATGAAGGACTGAAAGGGCTCCAAATATCCACTTGCAGATTCTGCCAAAACAGAGTTTCAAAACTGCTCTATCAAAAGAAAGGCTTATCGCTCCGAGTTGAATGCACACATCATAAAGTGGTTTCTGAGAATGCTTCTGCCTGGTTTATAAGTGAAGATATTTCCTTTTCCCCTATAGGCCTTAAAGCGCTCCAAATGAACACTTGCAGATTCTACAAAAAGAGTGTTTCAAAACTGCTCTTTCAAAAGAAGTGTTCAACTCTGTGAGTTGGATTCATACTTCACAAAGCAGTTTCACAGAACGCTTCTGTTTAGTTTTTATGGGAATATATTCCCGTTTCCAACGAAGGTCTGAAAGGGCTCCAAATAACCACTTGCAGATTCCGCAGAAACACAGTTTCAAAACTGCTCTATTAAAAGGAAGGCTTATCTCTCCGAGCTGAATGCACACATCATAAAGAGGTTTCTGAGAATGCTTCTCCCTGGTTTATAAGTGAAGATATTTCCTTTTACACCATAGGCCTCAAAGCGCTCCAAATGAACACTTGTAGATTCTACAAAAAGAGTGTTTCAAAACAGCTCTTTCAAAGGAAGTGTTCAACTCGGTGAGTTGGATTCATACTACAAAAAGCAGTTTCACAGAACGCTTCTCTTTATTTTTTATGGGAAGATATTCCCGTTTCCAACGAAGGCCTGAAAGGGCTCCAAATATCCACTTGCAGATTCTGCAAAAATAGAGTTTCAAAACTGCTCTGTTAAAAGGAAGGCTTATCACTCTGAGTTGAATGCAGACATCATAAAGAGGATTCTGAGAATGCTTCTGCCTGGTTTATATGTGAAGATATTTCTTTTTCCACCATAGGCCTGAAAGCGCTCCAAATGAACACTTGCAGATTCTACAAAAGGAGTGTTTCATAACTGCTCTAGCAAAGTAAAGGTTCAACTCTGTGAGTTGAACACACACATCACAAAGCAGTTTGTGAGAATGCTTCTGTCCAGTTTTTAAGAGAAGATATTCCCGCTTCTAACAAAGGCCTGAAAGAGCTCCAAATATCCACTTGCAGATGCTGCAAAAAGACTCTTTCCAAACTGCTCCATGAAAAGGAAGGTTCAACTCTGTGAGTTGAATGCACACATCGTAAAGAAGTTTCAAAGAATGCTTCTGTCTATGTTTTATGTGAAGGTATTTCCTTTTCCACCATAGGCCTCAAAGCGCTCCAAATGAACACTTGCAGATTCTACAAAAAGAGTGTTTCAAAACTGCTCTTTCAAAAGAAGTGTTCAACTCTGTGAGTTGGATTCATACTTCACAAAGCAGTTTCACAGAACGCTTCTGTTTAGTATTTATGGGAAGATATTCCCGTTTCCAACGAAGGCCTGAAAGGACTCCAAATATCCACTTGCAGATTCTGCAAAAACACAGTTTCAAAACTGCTCTATCAAAAGGAAGGCTTATCTCTCCGAGCTGAATGCACACATCATAAAGAGGTTTCTGAGAATGCTTCTCCCTGGTTTATAAGTGAAGATATTTCCTTTTCCACCATAGGCCTCAAAGCTCTCCAAATGAACACTTGCAGATTCTACAAAAAGATTGTTTCAAAACAGCTCTTTCAAAGGAAGTGTTCAACTCTGTGAGTTGGATTCATACCACACAAAGCAGTTTCACAGAACGCTTCTCTTTAGTTTTTATGGGAAGATATTCCCGTTTCCAACGATGGCCTGAAAGGGCTCCAAATATCCACTTGCAGATTCTGCAAAAATAGAGTTTCAAAACTGCTCTGTTAAAAGGAAGGCTTATCTCTCTGAGTTGAATGCAGACATCATAAAGAGGTTTCTGAGAATGCTTCTGCCTGGTTTATATGTGAAGATATTTCCTTTTCCACCATAGGCCTCAAAGCGCTCCAAATGAACACTTGCAGATTCTACAAAAGGAGTGTTTCATAACTGCTCTAGCAAAGGAAAGGTTCAACTCTGTGAGTGGAACACACACATCACAAAGCAGTTTGTGAGAATGCTTCTGTCCAGGTTTAAGAGAAGATATTCCCGCTTCTAACAAAGGCCTGAAAGAGCTCCAAATATCCACTTGCAGATGCTGCAAAAAGACTCTTTCCAAACTGCTCCATGAAAACGAAGGTTCAACTCTGTGAGTTGAATGCACACATCATAAAGAAGTTTCAAAGAATGCTTCTGTCTAGGTTTTATGTGAAGATATTTCCTTTTCCACCATAGGCCTCAAAGCGCTCCAAATGAACACTTGCAGATTCTACAAAAAGAGTGTTTCAAAACTGCTCTTTCAAAAGAAGTGTTCAACTCTGGGAGTTGGATTCATACTTCACAAAGCAGTTTCACAGAACGCTTCTGTTTAGTATTTATGGGAAGATATTCCCGTTTCCAACGAAGGCCTGAAAGGACTCCAAATATCCACTTGCAGATTCTGCAAAAACACAGTTTCAAAACTGCTCTATCAAAAGGAGGGCTTATCTCTCTGAGTTGAATGCACACATCATAAAGAGGTTTCTGAGAATGCTTCTGCCTGGTTTATAAGTGAAGATATTTCCTTTTCCACCATAGGCCTCAAAGCGCTCCAAATGAACACTTGCAGATTCTACAAAAAGAGTGTTTCAAAACTGCTCTTTCAATAGAAGTGTTCAACTCTGTGAGTTGGATTCATACTTCACAAAGCAGTTTCACAGAACGCTTCTGTTTTGTTTTTATGGGAAGATATTCCCGTTTCCAACGAAGGCCTGAAAGGGCTCCAAATATCCACTTGCAGATTCTGCCAAAACAGAGTTTCAAAACTGCTCTATCAAAAGGAAGGCTTATCGCTCCTAGTTGAATGCACACATCATAAAGAGTTTTCTGAGAATGCTTCTGCCTGGTTTATAAGTGAAGATATTTCCTTTTCCACCATAGGCCTCAAAGCGCTCCAAATGAACACTTGCAGATTCTACAAAAAGAGTGTCTCAAAACTGCTCTTTCAAAAGAAGTGTTCAACTCTGTGAGTTGGATTCATTCTTCACAAAGCAGTTTCACAGAACGCTTCTGTTTAGTATTTATGGGAAGATATTCCCGTTTCCAACGAAGGCCTGAAAGGACTCCAAATATCCACTTGCAGATTCTGCAAAAACACAGTTTCAAAACTGCTCTATCAAAAGGAAGGCTTATCTCTCCGATTTGAATGCACACATAATAAAGAGGTTTCTGAGAATGCTTCTGCCTGGTTTATAAGTGAAGATATTTCCTTTTCCACCATAGGCCTCAAAGCGCTCCAAATGAACACTTGCAGATTCTACAAAAAGAGTGTTTCAAAACTGCTCTTTCAAAAGAAGTGTTCAACTCTGTGAGTTGGATTCATACTTCACAAAGCAGTTTCACAGAACGCTTCTGTTTAGTTTTTATGGGAAGATATTCCCGTTTCCAACGAAGGTCTGAAAGGGCTCCAAATATCCAGTTGCAAATTCGGCAAAAATAGAGTTTCAAAACTGCTCTGTCAAAAGGAAGGCTTATCTCTCTGAGTTGAATGCAGACATCATAAAGAGGTTTCTGAGAAAGCTTCTGCCTGGTTTATATGTGAAGATATTTCCTCTTCCACCATAGGCCTCAAAGCGCTCCAAATGAACACTTGCAGATTCTACAAAAAGAGTGTGTCATAACTGCGCTAGCAAAGGAAAGGTTCAACTCCGTGAGTTGAACACACACATCACAAAGCAGTTTGTGAGAATGCTTCTGTCCAGTTTTTTTTGGAAGATATTCCCGCTTCTAACAAAGGCCTGAAACAGCTCCAAATATCCACTTGCAGATGCTGCAAAAAGACTCTTTCCAAACTGCTCCATGAAAAGGAAGGTTCAACTCTGTGAGTTGAATGCACACATCATAAAGAAGTTTCAAAGAATGCTTCTGTCTAGGTTTTATGTGAAGATATTTCCTTTTCCACCATAGGCCTCAAAGCGCTCCAAATGAACACTTGCAGATTCTACAAAAAGAGTGTTTCAAAACTGCTCTTTCAAAAGAAGTGTTCAACTCTGTGAGTTGGATTCATACTTCACAAAGCAGTTTCTCAGAACGCTTCTGTTTAGTTTTTATGGGAAGATATTCCCGTTTCCAACGAAGGTCTGAAAGGGCTCCAAATAACCACTTGCAGATTCTGCAGAAACAGTTTCAAAACTGCTCTATCAAAAGGAAGGCTTATCTCTCCGAGCTGAATGCACACATCATAAAGAGGTTTCTGAGAATGCTTCTCCCTGGTTTATAAGTGAAGATATTTCCTTTTCCACCATAGGTATCAAAGCGCTCCAAATGAACACTTGCAGATTCTACAAAAAGAGTGTTTCAAAACAGCTCCTTCAAAGGAAGTGTTCAACTCTGTGAGTTGGATTCATACTACACAAAGCAGTTTCACAGAACCCTTCTCTTTAGTTTTTATGGGAAGATATTCCCGTTTCCAACGAAGGCCTGAAAGGGCTCCAAATATCCACTTGCAGATTCTGCAAAAATAGAGTTTCAAAACTGCTCTGTTAAAAGGAAGGCTTATCTCTCTGAGTTGAATGCAGACATCATAAAGAGGTTTCTGAGAATGCTTCTGCCTGGTTTATATGTGAAGATATTTCCTTTTCCACCATAGGCCTCAAAGCGCTCCAAATGAACACTTGCAGATTCTACAAAAGGAGTGTTTCATAACTGCTCTAGCAAAGGAAAGGTTCAACTCTGTGAGTTGAACACACACATCACAAAGCAGTTTGTGAGAATGCTTCTGTCCAGTTTTTAAGAGAAGATATTCCCGCTTCTAACAAAGGCCTGAAAGAGCCCCAAATATCCACTTGCAGATGCTGCAAAAAGACTCTTTCCAAACTGCTCCATGAAAAGGAAGGTTCAACTCTGTGAGTTGAATGCACACATCATAAAGAAGTTTCAAAGAATGCTTCTGTCTAGGTTTTATGTGAAGGTATTTCCTTTTCCACCATAGGCCTCAAAGCGCTCCAAATGAACACTTGCAGATTCTACAAAAAGAGTGTTTCAAAACTGCTCTTTCAAAAGAAGTGTTCAACTCTGTGAGTTGGATTCATACTTCACAAAGCAGTTTCACAGAAATCTTCTGTTTAATATTTATGGGAAGATATTCCCGTTTCCAACGAAGGCCTGAAAGGACTCCAAATATCCACTTGCAGAATCTGCAAAAACACAGTTTCAAAACTGCTCTATCAAAAGGAAGGCTTATCTCTGCGAGTTGAATGCACACATCATAAAGAGGTTTCTGAGAATGCTTCTGCCTGGTTTATAAGTGAAGATTTTCCTTTTCCACCATAGGCCTCAAAGCGCTCCAAATGAACACTTGCAGATTCTACAAAAAGAGTGTTTCAAAACTGCTCTTTCAAAAGAAGTGTTCAACTCTGTGAGTTGGATTCATACTTCACAAAGCAGTTTCACAGAACTCTTCTGTTTAGTATTTATGGGAAGATATTCCCGTTTCCAACGAAGGCCTGAAAGGACTCCAAATATCCACTTGCAGATTCTGCAAAAACACAGTTTCAAAACTGCTCTATCAAAAGGAAGGCTTATCTCTCCGAGTTGAATGCACACATCATAAAGAGGTTTCTGAGAATGCTTCTGCCTGGTTTATAAGTGTAGATATTTCCTTTTCCACCATAGGCCTCAAAGCGCTCCAAATGAACACTTGCAGATTCTACAAAAAGAGTGTTTCAAAACTGCTCTTTCAAAAGAAGTGTTCAACTCTGTGAGTTGGATTCATACTTCACAAAGCAGTTTCACAGAACGCTTCTGTTTAGTTTTTATGGGAAGATATTCCCGTTTCCAACGAAGGCCTGAAATGGCTCCAATTATCCACTTGCAGATTCTGCCAAAGCAGAGTTTCAAAACTGCTCTATCAAAAGGAAGGCTTATCGCTCCGAGTTGAATGCACACATCATAAAGTGTTTTCTGAGAATGCTTCTGCCTGGTTTATAAGTGAAGATATTTCCTTTTCCACCATAGGCCTCAAAGCGCTCCAAATGAACACTTGCAGATTCTACAAAAAGAGTGTTTCATAACTGCTCTAGCAAAGGAAAGGTTCAACTCTGTGAGTTGAACACACACATCACAAAGCAGTTTGTGAGAATGCTTCTGTCCAGTTTTTATGAGAAGATATTCCTACTTCAAACAAAGGCCTGAAAGAGCTCCAAATATCCACTTGCAGATGCTGCAAAAGGACTCTATCCAAACTGCTCCATGAAAAGGAAGGTTCAACTCTGTCAGTTGAATGCACACATCATAAAGAAGTTTCAAAGAATGCTTCTGTCTAGGTTTTATATGAAGATATTTCCTTTTCCACCATAGGCCACAAAGCGCTCCAAATGAACACTTGCAGATTCTACAAAAAGAGTGTTTCAAAACTGCTCTTTCAAAAGAAGTGTTCAACTCTGTGAGGTGGATTCATACTTCACAAAGCAGTTTCTCAGAACGCTTCTGTTTAGTTTTTATGGGAAGATATTCCCGTTTCCAACGAAGGCCTGAAAGGGCTCCAAATAACCACTTGCAGATTCTGCAGAAACACAGTTTCAAAACTGCTCTATCAAAAGGAAGGCTTATCTCTCCGAGCTGAATGCACACATCATAAAGAGGTTTCGGAGAATGCTTCTCCCTGGTTTATAAGTGAAGATATTTCCTTTTCCACCATACGCCTCAAAGCGCTCCAAATGAACACTTGCAGATTCTACAAAAAGAGTGTTTCAAAACAGCTCTTTCAAAGGAAGCGTTCAACTCTGTGAGTTGGATTCATACTACACAAAGCAGTTTCACAGAACGCTTCTCTTTAGTTTTTATGGGAAGATATTCCCGTTTCCAACGAAGGCCTGAAAGGGCTCCAAATATCCACTTGCAGATTCTGCAAAAATAGAGTTTCAAAACTGCCCTGTTAAAAGGAAGGCTTATCTCTCTGAGTTGAATGCAGACATCATAAAGAGGTTTCTGAGAATGCTTCTGCCTGGTTTATATGTGAAGATATTTCCTTTTCCACAATAGGCCTCAAAGCGCTCCAAATGAACACTTGCAGATTCTACAAAAGGAGTGTTTCATAACTGCTCTAGCAAAGGAAAGGTTCAACTCTGTGAGTGGAACACACACATCACAAAGCAGTTTGTGAGAATGCTTCTGTCCAGTTTTTAAGAGAAGATATTCCCGCTTCTAACAAAGGCCAGAAAGAGCTCCAAATATCCACTTGCAGATGCTGCAAAAAGACGCTTTCCAAACTGCTCCATGAAAAGGAAAGTTCAACTCTGTGAGTTGAATGCACACATCATAAAGAAGTTTCAAAGAATGCTTCTGTCTAGGTTTTATGTGAAGATATTTCCTTTTCCACCATAGGCCTCAAAGCGCTCAAAATGAACACTTGCAGATTCTACAAAAAGAGTGTTTCAAAACTGCTCTTTCAAAAGAAGTGTTCAACTCTGTGTGTTGGATTCATACTTCACAAAG
This sequence comes from Pongo pygmaeus, assembly GCF_028885625.2. Classification (NCBI taxonomy): domain Eukaryota; kingdom Metazoa; phylum Chordata; class Mammalia; order Primates; family Hominidae; genus Pongo; species Pongo pygmaeus. The sequence goes on from NC_085930.1 coordinate 27,903,083, forward strand.
CAGTTTCCCAGAACGCTTCTGTTTAGTTTTTATGGGAATATATTCCCGTTTCCAACGAAGGTCTGAAAGGGCTCCAAATAAACACTTGCAGATTCCGCAGAAACACAGTTTCAAAACTGCTCTATTAAAAGGAAGGCTTATCTCTCCGAGCTGAATGCACACATCATAAAGAGGTTTCTGAGAATGCTTCTCCCTGGTTTATAAGTGAAGATATTTCCTTTTCCACCATAGGCCTCAAAGCGCTCCAAATGAACACTTGTAGATTCTACAAAAAGAGTGTTTCAAAACAGCTCTTTCAAAGGAAGTGTTCAACTCGGTGAGTTGGATTCATACTACAAAAAGCAGTTTCACAGAACGCTTTTCTTTATTTTTTATGGGAAGATATTCCCGTTTCCAACGAAGGCCTGAAAGGGCTCCAAATATCCACTTGCAGATTCTGCAAAAATAGAGTTTCAAAACTGCTCTGTTAAAAGGAAGGCTTATCTCTCTGAGTTGAATGCAGACATCATAAAGAGGTTTCTGAGAATGCTTCTGCCTGGTTTATATGTGAAGATATTTCCTTTTCCACCATAGGCCTCAAAGCGCTCCAAATGAACACTTGCAGATTCTACAAAAGGAGTGTTTCATAACTGCTCTAGCAAAGGAAAGGTTCAACAATGTGAGTGGAACACACACATCACAAAGCAGTTTGTGAGAATGCTTCTGTCCAGGTTTAAGAGAAGATATTCCCGCTTCTAACAAAGGCCTGAAAGAGCTCCAAATATCCACTTGCAGATGCTGCAAAAAGACTCTTTCCAAACTGCTCCATGAAAACGAAGGTTCAACTCTGTGAGTTGAATGCACACATCATAAAGAAGTTTCAAAGAATGCTTCTGTCTAGGTTTTATGTGAAGATATTTCCTTTTCCAGCATAGGCCTCAAAGCGCTCCAAATGAACACTTGCAGATTCTACAAAAAGAGTGTTTCAAAACTGCTCTTTCAAAAGAAGTGTTCAACTCTGGGAGTTGGATTCATACTTCACAAAGCAGTTTCACAGAACGCTTCTGTTTAGTATTTATGGGAAGATATTCCCGTTTCCAACGAAGGCCTGAAAGGACTCCAAATATCCACTTGCAGATTCTGCAAAAACACAGTTTCAAAACTGCTCTATCAAAAGGAGGGCTTATCTCTCCGAGTTGAATGCACACATCATAAAGAGGTTTCTGAGAATGCTTCTGCCTGGTTTATAAGTGAAGATATTTCCTTTTCCACCATAGGCCTCAAAGCGCTCCAAATGAACACTTGCAGATTCTACAAAAAGAGTGTTTCAAAACTGCTCTTTCAAAAGAAGTATTCAACTCTGTGAGTTGGATTCATACTTCACAAAGCAGTTTCACAGAACTCTTCTGTTTAGTATTTATGGGAAGATATTCCCGTTTCCAACGAAGGCCTGAAAGGACTCCAAATATCCACTTGCAGATTCTGCAAAAACACAGTTTCAAAACTGCTCTATCAAAAGGAAGGCTTATCTCTCCGAGTTGAATGCACACATCATAAAGAGGTTTCTGAGAATGCTTCTGCCTGGTTTATAAGTGAAGATATTTCCTTTTCCACCATAGGCCTCAAAGCGCTCCAAATGAACACTTGCAGATTCTACAAAAAGAGTGTTTCAAAACTGCTCTTTCAAAAGAAGTGTTCAACTCTGTGAGTTGGATTCATACTTCACAAAGCAGTTTCACAGAACGCTTCTGTTTAGTTTTTATGGGAAGATATTCCCGTTTCCAACGAAGGCCTGAAATGGCTCCAAATATCCACTTGCAGATTCTGCCAAAGCAGAGTTTCAAAACTGCTCTATCAAAAGGAAGGCTTATCGCTCCGAGTTGAATGCACACATCATAAAGAGTTTTCTGAGAATGCTTCTCCTTGGTTTATAAGTGAAGATATTTCCTTTTCCACCATAGGCCACAAAGCGCTCCAAATGAACACTTGCAGATTCTACAAAAAGAGTGTTTCAAAACTGCTCTTTCAAAAGAAGTGTTCAACTCTGTGAGTTGGATTCATACTTCACAAAGCAGTTTCTCAGAACGCTTCTGTTTAGTTTTTATGGGAAGATATTCCCGTTTCCAACGAAGGTCTGAAAGGGCTCCAAATAACCACTTGCAGATTCTGCAGAAACACAGTTTCAAAACTGCTCTATCAAAAGGAAGGCTTATCTCTCCGAGCTGAATGCACACATCATAAAGTGTTTTCTGAGAATGCTTCTCCTTGGTTTATAAGTGAAGATATTTCCTTTTCCACCATAGGCCTCAAAGCTCTCCAAATGAACACTTGCAGATTCTACAAAAAGAGTGTTTCAAAACAGCTCTTTCAAAGGAAGTGTTCAACTCTGTGAGTTGGATTCATACTACACAAAGCAGTTTCACAGAACCCTTCTCTTTAGTTTTTATGGGAAGATATTCCCGTTTCCAACGAAGGCCTGAAAGGGCTCCAAATATCCACTTGCAGATTCTGCAAAAATAGAGTTTCAAAACTGCTCTGTTAAAAGGAAGGCTTATCTCTCTGAGTTGAATGCAGACATCATAAAGAGGTTTCTGAGAATGCTTCTGCCTGGTTTATATGTGAAGATATTTCCTTTTCCACAATAGGCCACAAAGCGCTCCAAATGAACACTTGCAGATTCTACAAAAGGAGTGTTTCATAACTGCTCTAGCAAAGGAAAGGTTCAACTCTGTGAGTTGAACACACACATCACAAAGCAGTTTGTGAGAATGCTTCTGTCCAGTTTTTATTGGAAGATATTCCCGCTTCTAACAAAGGCCTGAAAGAGCTCCAAATATCCACCTGCAGATGCTGCAAAAAGACTCTTTCCAAACTGCTCCATGAAAAGGAAGGTTCAACTCTGTGAGTTGAATGCACACATCATAAAGAAGTTTCAAAGAATGCTTCTGTCTAGGTTTTATGTGAAGATATTTCCTTTTCCACCATAGGCCTCAAAGCGCTCCAAATGAACACTTGCAGATTCTACAAAAAGAGTGTTTCAAAACTGCTCTTTCAAAAGAAGTGTTCAACTCTGGGAGTTGGATTCATACTTCACAAAGCAGTTTCACAGAACGCTTCTGTTTAGTATTTATGGGAAGATATTCCCGTTTCCAACGAAGGCCTGAAAGGACTCCAAATATCCACTTGCAGATTCTGCAAAAACACAGTTTCAAAACTGCTCTATCAAAAGGAAGGCTTATCTCTCCGAGTTGAATGCACCCATCATAAAGAGGTTTCTGAGAATGCTTCTGCCTGGTTTATAAGTGAAGATATTTCCTTTTCCACCATAGGCCTCAAAGCGCTCCAAATGAACACTTGCAGATTCTACAAAAAGAGTGTTTCAAAACTGCTCTTTCAATAGAAGTGTTCAACTCTGTGAGTTGGATTCATACTTCACAAAGCAGTTTCACAGAACGCTTCTGTTTAGTTTTTATGGGAAGATATTCCCGTTTCCAACGAAGGCCTGAAAGGGCTCCAAATATCCACTTGCAGATTCTGCCAAAACAGAGTTTCAAAACTGCTCTATCAAAAGGAAGGCTTATCGCTCCTAGTTGAATGCACACATCATAAAGAGTTTTCTGAGAATGCTTCTGCCTGGTTTATAAGTGAAGATATTTCCTTTTCCACCGTAGGCCTCAAAGCGCTCCAAATGAACAATTGCAGATTCTACAAAAAGAGTGTTTCAAAACTGCTCTTTCAAAAGAAGTGTTCAACTCTGTGAGTTGGATTCATTCTTCACAAAGCAGTTTCACAGAACGCTTCTGTTTAGTATTTATGGGAAGATATTCCCGTTTCCAACGAAGGCCTGAAAGGGCTCCAAATATCCACTTGCAGATTCTGCAAAAATAGAGTTTCAAAACTGCTCTGTTAAAAGGAAGGCTTATCACTCTGAGTTGAATGCAGACATCATAAAGAGGTTTCTGAGAATGCTTCTGCCTGGTTTATATGTGAAGATATTTCCTTTTCCACCATAGGCCTCAAAGCGCTCCAAATGAACACTTGCAGATTCTACAAAAGGAGTGTTTCATAACTGCTCTAGCAAAGGAAAGGTTCAACTCTGTGAGTTGAACACACACATCACAAAGCAGTTTGTGAGAATGCTTCTGTCCAGTTTTTATTGGAAGATATTCCCGCTTCTAACAAAGGCCTGAAAGAGCTCCAAATATCCACTTGCAGATGCTGCAAAAAGACTCTTTCCAAACTGCTCCATGAAAAGGAAGGTTCAACTCTGTGAGTTGAATGCACACATCATAAAGAAGTTTCAAAGAATGCTTCTGTCTAGGTTTTATGTGAAGATATTTCCTTTTCCACCACAGGCCTCAAAGCGCTCCAAATGAACACTTGCAGATTCTACAAAAAGAGTGTTTCAAAACTGCTCTTTCAAAAGAAGTGTTCAACTCTGGGAGTTGGATTCATACTTCACAAAGCAGTTTCACAGAACGCTTCTGTTTAGTATTTATGGGAAGATATTCCCGTTTCCAACGAAGGCCTGAAAGGACTCCAAATATCCACTTGCAGATTCTGCAAAAACACAGTTTCAAAACTGCTCTATCAAAAGGAAGGCTTATCTCTCCGAGTTGAATGCACACATCATAAAGAGGTTTCTGAGAATGCTTCTGCCTGGTTTATAAGTGAAGATATTTCCTTTTCCACCATAGGCCTCAAAGCGCTCCAAATGAACACTTGCAGATTCTACAAAAAGAGTGTTTCAAAACTGCTCTTTCAATAGAAGTGTTCAACTCTGTGAGTTGGATTCATACTTCACAAAGCAGTTTCACAGAACGCTTCTGTTTAGTTTTTATGGGAAGATATTCCCGTTTCCAACGAAGGCCTGAAAGGGCTCCAAATATCCACTTGCAGATTCTGCCAAAACAGAGTTTCAAAACTGCTCTATCAAAAGGAAGGCTTATCGCTCCTAGTTGAATGCACACATCATAAAGAGTTTTCTGAGAATGCTTCTGCCTGGTTTATAAGTGAAGATATTTCCTTTTCCACCATAGGCCTCAAAGCGCTCCAAATGAACACTTGCAGATTCTACAAAAAGAGTGTTTCAAAACTGCTCTTTCAAAAGAAGTGTTCAACTCTGTGAGTTGGATTCATTCTTCACAAAGCAGTTTCACAGAACGCTTCTGTTTAGTATTTATGGGAAGATATTCCCGTTTCCAACGAAGGCCTGAAAGGACTCCAAATATCCACTTGCAGATTCTGCAAAAACACAGTTTCAAAACTGCTCTATCAAAAGGAAGGCTTATCTCTCCGACTTGAATGCACACATCATAAAGAGGTTTCTGAGAATGCTTCTGCCTGGTTTATAAGTGAAGATATTTCCTTTTCCACCATAGGCCTCAAAGCGCTCCAAATAAACACTTGCAGATTCTACAAAGAAGTGTTTCAAAACTGCTCTTTCTAAAGAAGTGTTCAACTCTGTGAGTTGGATTCATACTTCACAAAGCAGTTTCACAGAACGCTTCTGTTTAGTTTTTATGGGAAGATATTCCCGTTACCAACGAAGGTCTGAAAGGGCTCCAAATATCCACTTGCAAATTCGGCAAAAATAGAGTTTCAAAACTGCTCTGTCAAAAGGAAGGCTTATCTCTCTGAGTTGAATGCAGACATCATAAAGAGGTTTCTGAGAAAGCTTCTGCCTGGTTTATATGTGAAGATATTTCCTCTTCCACCATAGGCCTCAAAGCGCTCCAAATGAACACTTGCAGATTCTACAAAAAGAGTGTGTCATAACTGCGCTAGCAAAGGAAAGGTTCAACTCCGTGAGTTGAACACACACATCACAAAGCAGTTTGTGAGAATGCTTCTGTCCAGTTTTTATTGGAAGATATTCCCGCTTCCAACAAAGGCCTGAAAGAGCTCCAAATATCCACTTGCAGATGCTGCAAAAAGACTCTTTCCAAACTGCTCCATGAAAAGGAAGGTTCAACTCTGTGAGTTCAATGCACACATCATAAAGAAGTTTCAAAGAATGCTTCTGTCTAGGTTTTATGTGAAGATATTTCCTTTTCCACCATAGGCCTCAAAGCGCTCCAAATGAACACTTGCAGATTCTACAAAAAGAGTGTTTCAAAACTGCTCTTTCAAAAGAAGTGTTCAACTCTGTGAGTTGGATTCATACTTCACAAAGCACTTTCACAGAAAGCTTCTGTTTAGTATTTATGGGAAGATATTCCCGTTTCCAACGAAGGCCTGAAAGAACTCCAAATATCCACTTGCAGATTCTGCAAAAACACAGTTTCAAAACTGCTCTATCAAAAGGAAGGCTTATCTCTCCGAGTTGAATGCACACATCATAAAGAGGTTTCCGAGAATGCTTCTGCCTGGTTTATAAGTGAAGATATTTCCTTTTCCACCATAGGCCTCAAATCGCTCCAAATGAACACTTGCAGATTCTACAAAAAGAGTGTTTCAAAACTGCTCTTTCAAAAGAAGTGTTCAACTCTGTGAGTTGGATTCATACTTCACAAAGCAGTTTCACAGAATGCTTCTGTTTAGTTTTTATGGGAAGATATTCCCGTTTCCAACGAAGGCCTGAAAGGGCTCCAAATATCCACTTGCAAATTCGGCAAAAATAGAGTTTCAAAACTGCTCTGTCAAAAGGAAGGTTCAACTCTGTGAGTTCAATGCACACATCATAAAGAAGTTTCAAAGAATGCTTCTGTCTAGGTTTTATGTGAAGGTATTTCCTTTTCCACCATAGGCCTCAAAGCGCTCCAAATGAACACTTGCAGATTCTACAAAAAGAGTGTTTCAAAACAGCTCTTTCAAAGGAAGTGTTCAACTGTGTGAGTTGGATTCATACTACACAAAGCAGTTTCACAGAACGCTTCTGTTTAGTTTTTATGGGAAGATATTCCCGTTTCCAACGAAGGCCTGAAATGGCTCCAAATATCCACTTGCAGATTCTGCAAAAATAGAGTTTCAAAACTGCTCTGTCAAAAGGAAGGCTTATCTCTCTGAGTTGAATGCAGACATCATAAAGAGGTTTCTGAGAATGCTTCTGCCTGTTTTATATGTGAAGATATTTCCTTTTCCACCATAGGCCTCAAAGCGCTCCAAATGAACACTTGCAGATTCTACAAAAAGAGTGTTTCATAACTGCTCTAGCAAAGAAAAGGTTCAACTCTGTGAGTTGAACACACACATCACAAAGCAGTTTGTGAGAATGCTTCTGTCCAGTTTTTATGAGAAGATATTCCCGCTTCTAACAAAGGCCTGAAAGAGCTCCAAATATCCACTTGCAGATGCTGCAAAAAGACTCTTTCCAAACTGCTCCATGAAAAGGAAGGTTCAACACTGTGAGTTGAATGCACACATCATAAAGAGGTTTCTGAGAATGCTTCTGCCTGGTTTATAAGTGAAGATATTTCCTTTTCCACCATAGGCCTCAAAGCGCTCCAAATGAACACTTGCAGATTCTACAAAAAGAGTGTTTCAAAACTGCTCTTTCAAAAGAAGTGTTCAACTCTGTGAGTTGGATTCATACTTCACAAGGCAGTTTCTCAGAACGCTTCTGTTTAGTTTTTATGGGAAGATATTCCCGTTTCCAACGAAGGCATGAAAGGGCTCCAAATAACCACTTGCAGATTCTGCAGAAACACAGTTACAAAACTGCTCTATCAAAAGGAAGGCTTATCTCTCCGAGCTGAATGCACACATCATAAAGAGGTTTCTGAGAATGCTTCTCCCTGGTTTATAAGTGAAGATATTTCCTTTTCCACCATAGGCCTCAAAGCGCTCCAAATGAACACTTGCAGATTCTACAAAAAGAGTGTTTCAAAACAGCTCTTTCAAAGGAAGTGTTCAACTCTGTGAGTTGGATTCATACTACACAAAGCAGTTTCACAGAACGCTTCTCTTTAGTTTTTAAGGGAAGATATTCCCGTTTCCGACGAAGGCCTGAAAGGGCTCCAAATATCCACTTGCAGATTCTGCAAAAATAGAGTTTCAAAACTGCTCTGTTAAAAGGAAGGCTTATCACTCTGAGTTGAATGCAGACATCATAAAAAGGTTTCTGAGAATGCTTCTGCCTGGTTTATATGTGAAGATATTTCCTTTTCCACCATAGGCCTCAAAGCGCTCCAAATGAACACTTGCAGATTCTACAAAAGGAGTGTTTCATAACTGCTCTAGCAAAGGAAAGTTTGAACTCTGTGAGTGGAACACACACATCACAAAGCAGTTTGTGAGAATGCTTCTGTCCAGTTTTTAAGAGAAGATATTCCCGCTTCTAACAAAGGCCTGAAAGAGCTCCAAATATCCACTTGCAGATGCTGCAAAAAGACTCTTTCCAAACTGCTCCATGAAAAGGAAGGTTCAACTCTGTGAGTTGAATGCACACATCATAAAGAAGTTTCAAAGAATGCTTCTGTCTAGGTTTTATGTGAAGGTATTTCCTTTTCCAACAAAGGCCTCAAAGCGCTCCAAATGAACACTTGCAGATTCTACAAAAAGAGTGTTTCAAAACTGCTCTTTCAAAAGAAGTGTTCAACTCTGTGAGTTGGATTCATACTTCACAAAGCAGATTCACAGAACGCTTCTGTTTAGTATTTATGGGAAGATATTCCCGTTTCCAACGACGGCCTGAATGGACTCCAAATATCCACTTGCAGATTCTGCAAAAACACAGTTTCAAAACTGCTCTATCAAAAGGAAGGCTTATCTCTCCGAGTTGAATGCACACATCATAAAGAGGTTTCTGAGAATGCTTCTGCCTGGTTTATAAGTGAAGATATTTCCTTTTCCACCATAGGCCTCAAAGCGCTCCAAATGAACACTTGCAGATTCTACAAAAAGTCTGTTTCAAAACTGCTCTTTCTTTTTTTTTTTTTTTTTTTTTTTTTCTTTTTTTTTTTTTTTTTCTTTTTTTTTCTTTTATTGTAATTATTATTATTATTATTATTATTATACTTTAGGTTTTATGGTACATGTGCCCAATGTGCAGGTAAGTTACATATGTATACATGTGCCATGCTGGTGCACTGCACCCACCAACTCGTCATCTAGCATTAGGTATATCTCCCAATGTTATCCCTCCCCCCTCCCCCCAACCCACAACAGTCCCTGAATTGTGATGTTCCCCTTCCTGTGTCCATGTGTTCTCATTGTTCAATTCCCACCTATGAGTGAGAATATGCGGTGTTTGGTTTTTTGTTCTTGCGATAGTTTACTGAGAATGATGATTTCCAATTTCATCCATGTCCCTACAAAGGACATGAACTCATCATTTCTTATGGCTGCATAGTATTCCATGGTGTAGATGTGCCACATTTTCTTAATCCAGTCTATCATTGTTGGACATTTGGGTTGGTTCCAAGTCTTTGCTATTGTGAATAATGCGGCAATAAACATACGTGTGCATGTGTCTTTATAGCAGCATGATTTATAGTCCTTTGGGTATATACCCAGTAATGGGATGGCTGGGTCGAATGGAATTTCTAGTTCTAGATTCCCTCCAACAAATTTACAAGAAAAAAACAAACAACCCCATCAAAAAGTGGGCAAAGGACATGAACAGACACTTCTCAAAAGAAGACATTTATGCAGCCAAAAGACACATGAAAAAATGCTCACCATCACTGGCCATCAGAGAAATGCAAATCAAAACCACAATGAGATACCATCTCACACCAGTTAGAATGGCGATCATTAAAAAGTCAGGAAACAACAGGTGCTGGAGAGGATGTGGAGAAATAGGAACACTTTTACACTGTTGGTGGGACTGTAAACTAGTTCAACCCTTGTGGAAGTCAGTGTGGCGATTCCTCAGGGATCTAGAACAAAACTGCTCTTTCAAAAGAAGTGTTCAACTCTGTGAGTTGGATTCATACTTCACAAAGCAGTTTCACAGAACGCTTCTGTTTAATTTTTATGGGAAGATATTCCCGTTTCCAACGAAGGCCTGAAATGGCTCCAAATATCCACTTGCAGATTCTGCCAAAACAGAGTTTCAAAACTGCTCTATCAAAAGGAAGGCTTATCGCTCCCAGTTGAATGCACACATCATAAAGAGTTTTCTGAAAATGCTTCGGCCTGGTTTATAAGTGAAGATATTTCCTTTTCCACCATAGGCCTCAAAGCGCTCCAAATGAACACTTGCAGATTCTACAAAAAGAGTGTTTCATAACTGCTCTAGCAAAGGAAAGGTTGAACTCTGTGAGTTGAACACACACATCACAAAGCAGTTTGTGAGAATGCTTCCGTCCAGTTTTTATGAGAAGATATTCCCGCTTCTAACAAAGGCCTGAAAGAGCTCCAAATATCCACTTGCAGATGCTGCAAAAAGACTCTTTCCAAACTGCTCCATGAAAAGGAAGGTTCAACTCTGTGAGTTGAATGCACACATCAAAAAGAAGTTTCAAAGAATGCTTCTGTCTAGGTTTTATGTGAAGGTATTTCCTTTTCCACCATAGGCCTCAAAGCGCTCCAAATGAACACTTGCAGATTCTACAAAAAGAGTGTTTCAAAACTGCTCTTTCAAAAGAAGTGTTCAACTCTGTGAGGTGGATTCATACTTCACAAAGCAGTTTCTCAGAACGCTTCTGTTTAGTTTTTATGGGAAGATATTCCCGTTTCCAACGAAGGCCTGAAAGGGCTCCAAATAACCACTTGCAGATTCTGCAGAAACACAGTTTCAAAACTGCTCTATCAAAAGGAAGGCTTATCTCTCCGAGCTGAATGCACACATCATAAAGAGGTTTCTGAGAATGCTTCTCCCTGGTTTATAAGTGAAGATATTTCCTTTTCCACCATAGGTATCAAAGCGCTCCAAATGAACACTTGCAGATTCTACAAAAAGAGTGTTTCAAAACAGCTCTTTCAAAGGAAGTGTTCAACTCTGTGAGTTGGATTCATACTACACAAAGCAGTTTCACACAACGCTTCTCTTTAGTTTTTATGGGAAGATATTCCCGTTTCCAACGAAGGCCTGAAAGGGCTCCAAATATCCACTTGCAGATTCTGCAAAAATAGAGTTTCAAAACTGCTCTGTTAAAAGGAAGGCTTATCTCTCTGAGTTGAATGCAGACATCATAAAGAGGTTTCTGAGAATGCTTCTGCCTGGTTTATATGTGAAGATATTTCCTTTTCCACCATAGGCCTCAAAGCGCTCCAAATGAACACTTGCAGATTCTACAAAAGGAGTGTTTCATAACTGCTCTAGCAAAGGAAAGGTTCAACTCTGTGAGTTGAACACACACATCACAAAGCAGTTTGTGAGAATGCTTCTGTCCAGTTTTTAAGAGAAGATATTCCCGCTTCTAACAAAGGCCTGAAAGAGCTCCAAATATCCACTTGCAGATGCTGCAAAAAGACTCTTTCCAAACTGCTCCATGAAAAGGAAGGTTCAACTCTGTGAGTTGAATGCACACATCATAAAGAAGTTTCAAAGAATGCTTCTGTCTAGGTTTTATGTGAAGGTATTTCCTTTTGCACCATAGGCCTCAAAGCGCTCCAAATGAACACTTGCAGATTCTACAAAAAGAGTGTTTCAAAACTGCTCTTTCAAAAGAAGTGTTCAACTCTGTGAGTTGGATTCATACTTCACAAAGCAGTTTCACAGAACTCTTCTGTTTAGTATTTATGGGAAGATATTCCCGTTTCCAACGAAGGCCTGAAAGGACTCCAAATATCCACTTGCAGATTCTGCAAAAACACAGTTTCAAAACTGCTCTATCAAAAGGAAGGCTTATCTCTCCGAGTTGAATGCACACATCATAAAGAGGTTTCTGAGAATGCTTCTGCCTGGTTTATAAGTGAAGATATTTCTTTTTCCACCATAGGCCTCAAAGCGCTCCAAATGAACACTTGCAGATTCTACAAAAAGAGTGTTTCAAAACTGCTCTTTCAAAAGAAGTGTTCAACTCTGTGAGTTGGATTCATACTTCACAAAGCAGTTTCACAGAACTCTTCTGTTTAGTATTTATGGGAAGATATTCCCGTTTCCAACGAAGGCCTGAAAGGACTCCAAATATCCACTTGCAGATTCTGCAAAAACACAGTTTCAAAACTGCTCTATCAAAAGGAAGGCTTATCTCTCCGAGTTGAATGCACACATCATAAAGAGGTTTCTGAGAATGCTTCTGCCTGGTTTATAAGTGAAGATATTTCCTTTTCCACCATAGGCCTCAAAGTGCTCCAAATGAACACTTGCAGATTCTACAAAAAGAGTGTTTCAAAACTGCTCTTTCAAAAGAAGTGTTCAACTCTGTGAGTTGGATTCATACTTCACAAAGCAGTTTCACAGAACGCTTCTGTTTAGTTTTTATGGGAAGATATTCCCGTTTCCAACGAAGGCCTGAAATGGCTCCAAATATCCACTTGCAGATTCTGCCAAAGCAGAGTTTCAAAACTGCTCTATCAAAAGGAAGGCTTATCGCTCTGAGTTGAATGCACACATCATAAAGAGTTTTCTGAGAATGCTTCTCCTTGGTTTATAAGTGAAGATATTTCCTTTTCCACCATAGGCCTCAAAGCGCTCCAAATGAACACTTGCAGATTCTACAAAAAGAGTGTTTCAAAACAGCTCTTTCAAAGGAAGTGTTCAACTCTGTGAGTTGGATTCATACTACACAAAGCAGTTTCAGAGAACCCTTCCCTTTAGTTTTTATGGGAAGATATTCCCGTTTCCAACGAAGGCCTGAAAGGGCTCCAATTATCCACTTGCAGATTCTGCAAAAATAGAGTTTCAAAACTGCTCTGTTAAAAGGAAGGCTTATCTCTCTGAGTTGAATGCAGACATCATAAAGAGGTTTCTGAGAATGCTTCTGCCTGGTTTATATGTGAAGATATTTCCTTTTCCACCATAGGCCTCAAAGCGCTCCAAATGAACACTTGCAGATTCTACAAAAGGAGTGTTTCATAACTGCTCTAGCAAAGGAAGGGTTCAACTCTGTGAGTTGAAAACCCACATCACAAAGCAGTTTGTGAGAATGCTTCTGTCCAGTTTTTAAGAGAAGATATTCCCGCTTCTAACAAAGGCCTGAAAGAGCTCCAAATATCCACTTGCAGATGCTGCAAAAAGTCTCTTTCCAAACTGCTCCATGAAAAGGAAGGTTCAACTCTGTGAGTTGAATGCACACATCATAAAGAAGTTTCAAAGAATGCTTCTGTCTAGGTTTTATGTGAAGATATTTCCTTTTCCACCATAGGCCACAAAGCGCTCCAAATGAACACTTGCAGATTCTACAAAAAGAGTGTTTCAAAACTGCTCTTTCAAAAGAAGTGTTCAACTCTGTGAGTTGGATTCATACTTCACAAAGCAGTTTCTCAGAACGCTTCTGTTTAGTTTTTATGGGAAGATATTCCCGTTTCCAACGAAGGTCTGAAAGGGCTCCAAATAACCACTTGCAGATTCTGCAGAAACACAGTTTCAAAACTGCTCTATCAAAAGGAAGGCTTATCTCTCTGAGCTGAATGCACACATCATAAAGAGTTTTCTGAGAATGCTTCTCCTTGGTTTATAAGTGAAGATATTTCCTTTTCCACCATAGGCCTCAAAGCGCTCCAAATGAACACTTGCAGATTCTACAAAAAGAGTGTTTCAAAACAGCTCTTTCAAAGGAAGTGTTCAACTCTGTGAGTTGGATTCATACTACACAAAGCAGTTTCACAGAACCCTTCTCTTTAGTTTTTATGGGAAGATATTCCCGTTTCCAACGAAGGCCTGAAAGGGCTCCAAATATCCACTTGCAGATTCTGCAAAAATAGAGTTTCAAAACTGCTCTGTTAAAAGGAAGGCTTATCTCTCTGAGTTGAATGCAGACATCATAAAGAGGTTTCTGAGAATGCTTCTGCCTGGTTTATATGTGAAGATATTTCCTTTTCCACAATAGGCCTCAAAGCGCTCCAAATGAACACTTGCAGATTCTACAAAAGGAGTGTTTCATAACTGCTCTAGCAAAGGAAAGGTTCAACTCTGTGAGTTGAACACACACATCACAAAGCAGTTTGTGAGAATGCTTCTGTCCAGTTTTTATTGGAAGATATTCCCGCTTCTAACAAAGGCCTGAAAGAGCTCCAAATATCCACTTGCAGATGCTGCAAAAAGACTCTTTCCAAACTGCTCCATGAAAAGGAAGGTTCAACCCTGTGAGTTGAATGCACACATCATAAAGAAGTTTCAAAGAATGCTTCTGTCTAGGTTTTATGTGAAGATATTTCCTTTTCCACCATAGGCCTCAAAGCGCTCCAAATGAACACTTGCAGATTCTACAAAAAGAGTGTTTCAAAACTGCTCTTTCAAAAGAAGTGTTCAACTCTGGGAGTTGGATTCATACTTCACAAAGCAGTTTCACAGAACGCTTCTGTTTAGTATTTATGGGAAGATATTCCCGTTTCCAACGAAGGCCTGAAAGGACTCCAAATATCCACTTGCAGATTCTGCAAAAACACAGTTTCAAAACTGCTCTATCAAAAGGAAGGCTTATCTCTCCGAGTTGAATGCACACATCATAAAGAGGATTCTGAGAATGCTTCTGCCTGGTTTATAAGTGAAGATATTTCCTTTTCCACCATAGGCCTCAAAGCGCTCCAAATGAACACTTGCAGATTCTACAAAAAGAGTGTTTCAAAACTGCTCTTTCAATAGAAGTGTTCAACTCTGTGAGTTGGATTCATACTTCACAAAGCAGTTTCACAGAACGCTTCTGTTTAGTTTTTATGGGAAGATATTCCCGTTTCCAACGAAGGCCTGAAAGGGCTCCAAATATCCACTTGCAGATTCTGCCAAAACAGAGTTTCAAAACTGCTCTATCAAAAGGAAGGCTTATCGCTCCTAGTTGAATGCACACATCATAAAGAGTTTTCTGAGAATGCTTCTGCCTGGTTTATAAGTGAAGATATTTCCTTTTCCACCATAGGCCTCAAAGCGCTCCAAATGAACACTTGCAGATTCTACAAAAAGAGTGTTTCAAAACTGCTCTTTCAAAAGAAGTGTTCAACTCTGTGAGTTGGATTCATTCTTCACAAAGCAGTTTCACAGAACGCTTCTGTTTAGTATTTATGGGAAGATATTCCCGTTTCCAACGAAGGCCTGAAAGGACTCCAAATATCCACTTGCAGATTCTGCAAAAACACAGTTTCAAAACTGCTCTATCAAAAGGAAGGCTTATCTCTCCGACTTGAATGCACACATCATAAAGAGGTTTCTGAGAATGCTTCTGCCTGGTTTATAAGTGAGGATATTTCCTTTTCCACCATAGGCCTCAAAGCGCTCCAAATAAACACTTGCAGATTCTACAAAAAAGTGATTCAAAACTGCTCTTTCTAAAGAAGTGTTCAACTCTGTGAGTTGGATTCATACTTCACAAAGCAGTTTCACAGAACGCTTCTGTTTAGTTTTTATGGGAAGATATTCCCGTTTCCAACGAAGGTCTGAAAGGGCTCCTAATATCCACTTGCAAATTCGACAAAAATAGAGTTTCAAAACTGCTCTGTTAAAAGGAAGGCTTATCTCTCTGAGTTGAATGCAGACATCATAAAGGGGTTTCTGAGAATGCTTCTGCCTGGTTTATATGTGAAGATATTTCCTTTTCCACCATAGGCCTCAAAGCGCTCCAAATGAACACTTACAGATTCTACAAAAGGAGTGTTTCATAACTGCTCTAGCAAAGAAAAGGTTCAACTCTGTGAGTTGAACACACACATCACAAAGCAGTTTGTGGGAATGCTTCTGTCCAGTTTTTATTGGAAGATATTCCCGCTTCCAACAAAGGCCTGAAAGAGCTCCAAATATCCCCTTGCAGATGCTGCAAAAAGACTCTTTCCAAACTGCTCCATGAAAAGGAAGGTTCAACTCTGTGAGTTCAATGCACACATCATAAAGAAGTTTCAAAGAATGCTTCTGTCTAGGTTTTATGTGAAGATATTTCCTTTTCCACCATAGGCCTCAAAGCGCTCCAAATGAACACTTGCAGATTCTACAAAAAGAGTGTTTCAAAACTGCTCTTTCAAAAGAAGTGTTCAACTCTGTGAGTTGGATTCATTCTTCACAAAGCAGTTTCTCAGAACGCTTCTGTTTAGTTTTTATGGGAAGATATTCCCGTTTCCAACGAAGGTCTGAAAGGGCTCCAAATAACCACTTGCAGATTCTGCAGAAACACAGTTACAAAACTGCTCTATCAACAGGAAGGCTTATCTCTCCGAGCTGAATGCACACATCATAAAGAGGTTTCTGAGAATGCTTCTCCCTGGTTTATAAGTGAAGATATTTCCTTTTCCACCATAGGCCTCAAAGCGCTCCAAATGAACACTTGCAGATTCTACAAAAAGAGTGTTTCAAAACAGCTCTTTCAAAGGAAGTGTTCAACTCTGTGAGTTGGATTCATACTACACAAAGCAGTTTCACAGAACCCTTCTCTTTAGTTTTTATGGGAAGATATTCCCGTTTCCAACGAAGGCCTGAAAGGGCTCCAAATATCCACTTGCAAATTCTGCAAAAATACAGTTTCAAAACTGCTCTGTTAAAAGGAAGGCTTATCTCTCTGAGTTGAATGCAGACGTCATAAAGAGGTTTCTGAGAATGCTTCTGCTGGTTTATATGTGAAGATATTTCCTTTTCCACCATAGGCCTCAAAGCACTCCAAATGAACACTTGCAGATTCTACAAAAGGAGTGTATCATAACTGCTCTAGCAAAGGAAAGGTTCAACTCTGTGAGTTGAACACACACATCACAAAGCAGTTTGTGAGAATGCTTCTGTCCAGTTTTTAAGAGAAGATATTCCCGCTTCTAACAAAGGCCTGAAAGAGCTCCAAATATCCACTTGCAGATGCTGCAAAAAGACTCTTTCCAAACTGCTCCATGAAAAGGAAGGTTCAACTCTGTGAGTTGAATGCACACATCATAAAGAAGTTTCAAAGAATGCTTCTGTCTAGGTTTTATGTGAAGGTATTTCCTTTTCCTCCATAGGCCTCAAAGCGCTCCAAATGAACACTTGCAGATTCTACAAAAAGAGTGTTTCAAAACTGCTCTTTCAAAAGAAGTGTTCAACTCTGTGAGTTGGATTCATACTTCACAAAGCAGTTTCACAGAACTGTTCTGTTTAGTATTTATGGGAAGATATTCCCGTTTCCAACGAAGGCCTGAAAGGACTCCAAATATCCACTTGCAGATTCTGCAAAAACACAGTTTCAAAACTGCTCTATCAAAAGGAAGGCTTATCTCTCCGATTTGAATGCACACATCATAAATAGGTTTCTGAGAATGCTTCTGCCTGGTTTATAAGTGAAGATATTTCCTTTTCCACCATAGGCCTCAAAGTGCTCCAAATGAACACTTGCAGATTCTACAAAAAGAGTGTTTCAAAACTGCTCTTTCAAAAGAAGTGTTCAACTGTGTGAGTTGGATTCATACTTCACAAAGCAGTTTCTCAGAACGCTTCTGTTTAGTTTTTATTGGAAGATATTAACGTTTCCAACGAAGGTCTGAAAGGGCTCCAAATAACCACTTGCAGATTCTGCAGAAACACAGTTTCAAAACTGCTCTATCAAAAGGAAGGCTTATCTCTCCGAGCTGAATGCACACATCATAAAGAGGTTTCTGAGAATGCTTCTCCCTGGTTTATAAGTGAAGATATTTCCTTTTCCACCATAGGCCTCAAAGCGCTCCAAATGAACACTTGCAGATTCTACAAAAAGAGTGTTTGAAAACAGCTCTTTCAAAGGAAGTGTTCAACTCTGTGAGTTGGATTCATACTACACAAAGCAGTTTCACAGAACCCTTCTCTTTAGTTTTTATGGGAAGATATTCCCGTTTCCAACGAAGGCCTGAAAGGGCTCCAAATATCCACTTGCAGATTCTGCAATAATAGAGTTTCAATACTGCTCTGTTAAAAGGAAGGCTTATCTCTCTGAGTTGAATGCAGACATCATAAAGAGGTTTCTGAGAATGCTTCTGCCTGGTTTATATGTGAAGATATTTCCTTTTCCACCATAGGCCTCAAAGCGCTCCAAATGAACACTTGCAGATTCTACAAAAGGAGTGTTTCATAACTGCTCTAGCAAAGGAAAGGTTCAACTCTGTGAGTTGAACACACACATCACAAAGCAGTTTGTGAGAATGCTTCTGTCCAGTTTTTAAGAGAAGATATTCCCGCTTCTAACAAAGGCCTGAAAGAGCTCCAAATATCCACTTGCAGATGCTGCAAAAAGACTCTTTCCAAACTGCTCCATGAAAAGGAAGGTTCAACTCTGTGAGTTGAATGCACACATCATAAAGAAGTTTCAAAGAATGCTTCTGTCTAGGTTTTATGTGAAGGTATTTCCTTTTCCACCATAGGCCTCAAAGCGCTCCAAATGAACACTTGCAGATTCTACAAAAAGAGTGTTTCAAAACTGCTCTTTCAAAAGAAGTGTTCAACTCTGTGAGTTGGATTCATACTTCACAAAGCAGTTTCACAGAACGCTTCTGTTTAGTATTTTTGGGAAGATATTCCCGTTTCCAACGAAGGCCTGAAAGGACTCCAAATATCCACTTGTAGATTCTGCAAAAACACAGTTTCAAAACTGCTCTATCAAAAGAAAGGCTTATCTCTCCGAGTTGAATGCACACATCATAAAGAGGTTTCTGAGAATGCTTCTGCCTGGTTTATAAGTGAAGATATTTCCTTTTCCACCATAGGCCTCAAAGCGCTCCAAATGAACACTTGCAGATTCTACAAAAAGAGCGTTTCAAAACTGCTTTTTCAAAAGATGTGTTCAACTCTGTGAGTTGGATTCATACTTCACAAAGCAGTTTCACAGAACGCTTCTGTTTAGTTTTTATGGGAAGATATTCCCGTTTCCAACGAAGGCCTGAAAGGGCTCCAAATATCCACTTGCAGATTCTGCCAAAACAGAGTTTTAAAACTGCTCTATCAAAAGGAAGGCTTATCGCTCCGAGTTGAATGCACACATCATAAAGAGTTTTCTGAGAATGCTTCTGCCTGGTTTATAAGTGAAGATATTTCCTTTTCCACCATAGGCCTCAAAGCGCTCCAAACGAACACTTGCAGATTCTACAAAAAGAGTGATTCAAAACAGCTCTTTCAAAGGAAGTGTTCAACTCTGTGAGTTGGATTCATACTACTCAAAGCAGTTTCACAGAACGCTTCTGTTTAGTTTTTATGGGAAGATATTCCCGTTTCCAACGAAGGCCTGAAAGGGCTCCAAATATCCACTTGCAAATTCTGCAAAAATAGAGTTTCAAAACTGCTCTGTCAAAAGGAAGGCTTATCTCTCTGAGTTGAATGCAGACATCATAAAGAGGTTTCTGAGAATGCTTCTGCCTGGTTTATATGTGAAGATATTTCCTTTTCCACCATAGGCCTCAAAGCGCTCCAAATGAACACTTGCACATTCTACAAAAACAGTGTTTCATAACTGCTCTAGCAAAGGAAAGGTTCAACTCTGTGAGTTGAACACACACATCACAAAGCAGTTTCTGAGAATGCTTCTGTCCAGTTTTTATTGGAAGATATTCCCGCTTCAAACAAAGGCCTGAAAGAGCTCCAAATATCCACTTGTAGATGCTGCAAAAAGACTCTTTCCAAACTGCTCCATGAAAAGGAAGGTTCAACTCTGTGAGTTGAATGCACACATCATAAAGAAGTTTCAAAGAATGCTTCTGTCTAGGTTTTATGTGAAGATATTTCCTTTTCCACCATAGGCCTCAAAGCGCTCCAAATGAACACTTGCAGATTCTACAAAAAGAGTGTTTCAAAACTGCTATTTCAAAAGAAGTGTTCAACTCTGTGAGTTGGATTCATACTTCACAAAGCAGTTTCACAGAACGCTTCTGTTTAGTTTTTATGGGAAGATATTCCCGTTTCCAACGAAGGCCTGAAAGGGCTCCAAATATCCACTTGCAGATTCTGCCAAAACAGAGTTTCAAAACTGCTCTATCAAAAGGAAGGCTTATCGCTCCGAGTAGAATGCACACATCATAAAGAGTTTTCTGAGAATGCTTCTGCCTGGTTTATAAGTGAAGATATTTCCTTTTCCACCATAGGCCTCAAAGCGCTCCAAATGAACACTTGCAGATTCTACAAAAAGAGTGTTTCAAAACTGCTCTTTCAATAGAAGTGTTCAACTCTGTGAGTTGGATTCATACTTCACAAAGCAGTTTCACAGAACGCTTCTGTTTAGTTTTTATGGGAAGATATTCCCGTTTCCAACGAAGGCCTGAAAGGGCTCCAAATATCCACTTGCAGATTCTGCCAAAACAGAGTTTCAAAACTGCTCTATCAAAAGGAAGGCTTATCGCTCCTAGTTGAATGCACACATCATAAAGAGTTTTCTGAGAATGCTTCTGCCTGGTTTATAAGTGAAGATATTTCCTTTTCCACCATAGGCCTCAAAGCGCTCCAAATGAACACTTGCAGATTCTACAAAAAGAGTGTCTCAAAACTGCTCTTTCAAAAGAAGTGTTCAACTCTGTGAGTTGGATTCATTCTTCACAAAGCAGTTTCACAGAACGCTTCTGTTTAGTATTTATGGGAAGATATTCCCGTTTCCAACGAAGGCCTGAAAGGACTCCAAATATCCACTTGCAGATTCTGCAAAAACACAGTTTCAAAACTGCTCTATCAAAAGGAAGGCTTATCTCTCCGATTTGAATGCACACATCATAAAGAGGTTTCTGAGAATGCTTCTGCCTGGTTTATAAGTGAAGATATTTCCTTTTCCACCATAGGCCTCAAAGCGCTCCAAATGAACACTTGCAGATTCTACAAAAAGAGTGTTTCAAAACTGCTCTTTCAAAAGAAGTGTTCAACTCTGTGAGTTGGATTCATACTTCACAAAGCAGTTTCACAGAACGCTTCTGTTTAGTTTTTATGGGAAGATATTCCCGTTTCCAACGAAGGTCTGAAAGGGCTCCAAATATCCACTTGCAAATTCGGCAAAAATAGAGTTTCAAAACTGCTCTGTCAAAAGGAAGGCTTATCTCTCTGAGTTGAATGCAGACATCATAAAGAGGTTTCTGAGAAAGCTTCTGCCTGGTTTATATGTGAAGATATTTCCTCTTCCACCATAGGCCTCAAAGCGCTCCAAATGAACACTTGCAGATTCTACAAAAAGAGTGTGTCATAACTGCGCTAGCAAAGGAAAGGTTCAACTCCGTGAGTTGAACACACACATCACAAAGCAGTTTGTGAGAATGCTTCTGTCCAGTTTTTTTTGGAAGATATTCCCGCTTCTAACAAAGGCCTGAAACAGCTCCAAATATCCACTTGCAGATGCTGCAAAAAGACTCTTTCCAAACTGCTCCATGAAAAGGAAGGTTCAACTCTGTGAGTTGAATGCACACATCATAAAGAAGTTTCAAAGAATGCTTCTGTCTAGGTTTTATGTGAAGATATTTCCTTTTCCACCATAGGCCTCAAAGCGCTCCAAATGAACACTTGCAGATTCTACAAAAAGAGTGTTTCAAAACTGCTCTTTCAAAAGAAGTGTTCAACTCTGTGAGTTGGATTCATACTTCACAAAGCAGTTTCTCAGAACGCTTCTGTTTAGTTTTTATGGGAAGATATTCCCGTTTCCAACGAAGGTCTGAAAGGGCTCCAAATAACCACTTGCAGATTCTGCAGAAACACAGTTTCAAAACTGCTCTATCAAAAGGAAGGCTTATCTCTCCGAGCTGAATGCACACATCATAAAGAGGTTTCTGAGAATGCTTCTCCCTGGTTTATAAGTGAAGATATTTCCTTTTCCACCATAGGTATCAAAGCGCTCCAAATGAACACTTGCAGATTCTACAAAAAGAGTGTTTCAAAACAGCTCTTTCAAAGGAAGTGTTCAACTCTGTGAGTTGGATTCATACTACACAAAGCAGTTTCACAGAACCCTTCTCTTTAGTTTTTATGGGAAGATATTCCCGTTTCCAACGAAGGCCTGAAAGGGCTCCAAATATCCACTTGCAGATTCTGCAAAAATAGAGTTTCAAAACTGCTCTGTTAAAAGGAAGGCTTATCTCTCTGAGTTGAATGCAGACATCATAAAGAGGTTTCTGAGAATGCTTCTGCCTGGTTTATATGTGAAGATATTTCCTTTTCCACCATAGGCCTCAAAGCGCTCCAAATGAACACTTGCAGATTCTACAAAAGGAGTGTTTCATAACTGCTCTAGCAAAGGAAAGGTTCAACTCTGTGAGATGAACACACACATCACAAAGCAGTTTGTGAGAATGCTTCTGTCCAGTTTTTAAGAGAAGATATTCCCGCTTCTAACAAAGGCCTGAAAGAGCTCCAAATATCCACTTGCAGATGCTGCAAAAAGACTCTTTCCAAACTGCTCCATGAAAAGGAAGGTTCAACTCTGTGAGTTGAATGCACACATCATAAAGAAGTTTCAAAGAATGCTTCTGTCTAGGTTTTATGTGAAGGTATTTCCTTTTCCACCATAGGCCTCAAAGCGCTCCAAATGAACACTTGCAGATTCTACAAAAAGAGTGTTTCAAAACTGCTCTTTCAAAAGAAGTGTTCAACTCTGTGAGTTGGATTCATACTTCACAAAGCAGTTTCACAGAACTCTTCTGTTTAGTATTTATGGGAAGATATTCCCGTTTCCAACGAAGGCCTGAAAGGACTCCAAATATCCACTTGCAGATTCTGCAAAAACACAGTTTCAAAACTGCTCTATCAAAAGGAAGGCTTATCTCTCCGAGTTGAATGCACACATCATAAAGAGGTTTCTGAGAATGCTTCTGCCTGGTTTATAAGTGAAGATATTTCCTTTTCCACCATAGGCCTCAAAGCGCTCCAAATGAACACTTGCAGATTCTACAAAAAGAGTGTTTCAAAACTGCTCTTTCAAAAGAAGTATTCAACTCTGTGAGTTGGATTCATACTTCACAAAGCAGTTTCACAGAACTCTTCTGTTTAGTATTTATGGGAAGATATTCCCGTTTCCAACGAAGGCCTGAAAGGACTCCAAATATCCACTTGCAGATTCTGCAAAAACACAGTTTCAAAACTGCTCTATCAAAAGGAAGGCTTATCTCTCCGAGTTGAATGCACACATCATAAAGAGGTTTCTGAGAATGCTTCTGCCTGGTTTATAAGTGAAGATATTTCCTTTTCCACCATAGGCCTCAAAGCGCTCCAAATGAACACTTGCAGATTCTACAAAAAGAGTGTTTCAAAACTGCTCTTTCAAAAGAAGTGTTCAACTCTGTGAGTTGGATTCATACTTCACAAAGCAGTTTCACAGAACGCTTCTGTTTAGTTTTTATGGGAAGATATTCCCGTTTCCAACGAAGGCCTGAAATGGCTCCAAATATCCACTTGCAGATTCTGCCAAAGCAGAGTTTCAAAACTGCTCTATCAAAAGGAAGGCTTATCGCTCCGAGTTGAATGCACACATCATAAAGAGTTTTCTGAGAATGCTTCTCCTTGGTTTATAAGTGAAGATATTTCCTTTTCCACCATAGGCCTCAAAGCGCTCCAAATGAACACTTGCAGATTCTACAAAAAGAGTGTTTCACAACTGCTCTTTCAAAAGAAGTGTTCAACTCTGTGAGTTGGATTCATACTTCACAAAGCAGTTTCTCAGAACGCTTCTGTTTAGTTTTTATGGGAAGATATTCCCGTTTCCAACGAAGGTCTGAAAGGGCTCCAAATAACCACTTTCAGATTCTGCAGAAACACAGTTTCAAAACTGCTCTATCAAAAGGAAGGCTTATCTCTCCGAGCTGAATGCACACATCATAAAGTGTTTTCTGAGAATGCTTCTCCTTTGTTTATAAGTGAAGATATTTCCTTTTCCACCATAGGCCTCAAAGCTCTCCAAATGAACACTTGCAGATTCTACAAAAAGAGTGTTTCAAAACAGCTCTTTCAAAGGAAGTGTTCAACTCTGTGAGTTGGATTCATACTACACAAAGCAGTTTCACAGAACCCTTCTCTTTAGTTTTTATGGGAAGATATTCCCGTTTCCAACGAAGGCCTGAAAGGGCTCCAAATATCCACTTGCAGATTCTGCAAAAATAGAGTTTCAAAACTGCTCTGTTAAAAGGAAGGCTTATCTCTCTGAGTTGAATGCAGACATCATAAAGAGGTTTCTGAGAATGCTTCTGCCTGGTTTATATGTGAAGATATTTCCTTTTCCACAATAGGCCTCAAAGCGCTCCAAATGAACACTTGCAGATTCTACAAAAGGAGTGTTTCATAACTGCTCTAGCAAAGGAAAGGTTCAACTCTGTGAGTTGAACACACACATCACAAAGCAGTTTGTGAGAATGCTTCTGTCCAGTTTTTATTGGAAGATATTCCCGCTTCTAACAAAGGCCAGAAAGAGCTCCAAATATCCACTTGCAGATGCTGCAAAAAGACTCTTTCCAAACTGCTCCATGAAAAGGAAGGTTCAACTCTGTGAGTTGAATGCACACATCATAAAGAAGTTTCAAAGAATGCTTCTGTCTAGGTTTTATGTGAAGATATTTCCTTTTCCACCATAGGCCTCAAAGCGCTCCAAATGAACACTTGCAGATTCTACAAAAAGAGTGTTTCAAAACTGCTCTTTCAAAAGAAGTGTTCAACTCTGGGAGTTGGATTCATACTTCACAAAGCAGTTTCACAGAACGCTTCTGTTTAGTATTTATGGGAAGATATTCCCGTTTCCAACGAAGGCCTGAAAGGACTCCAAATATCCACTTGCAGATTCTGCAAAAACACAGTTTCAAAACTGCTCTATCAAAAGGAAGGCTTATCTCTCCGAGTTGAATGCACCCATCATAAAGAGGTTTCTGAGAATGCTTCTGCCTGGTTTATAAGTGAAGATATTTCCTTTTCCACCATAGGCCTCAAAGCGCTCCAAATGAACACTTGCAGATTCTACAAAAAGAGTGTTTCAAAACTGCTCTTTCAATAGAAGTGTTCAACTCTGTGAGTTGGATTCATACTTCACAAAGCAGTTTCACAGAACGCTTCTGTTTAGTTTTTATGGGAAGATATTCCCGTTTCCAACGAAGGCCTGAAAGGGCTCCAAATATCCACTTGCAGATTCTGCCAAAACAGAGTTTCAAAACTGCTCTATCAAAAGGAAGGCTTATCGCTCCTAGTTGAATGCACACATCATAAAGAGTTTTCTGAGAATGCTTCTGCCTGGTTTATAAGTGAAGATATTTCCTTTTCCACCGTAGGCCTCAAAGCGCTCCAAATGAACACTTGCAGATTCTACAAAAAGAGTGTTTCAAAACTGCTCTTTCAAAAGAAGTGTTCAACTCTGTGAGTTGGATTCATACTTCACAAAGCAGTTTCACAGAACGCTTCTGTTTAGTTTTTATGGGAAGATATTCCCGTTTCCAACGAAGGTCTGAAAGGGCTCCAAATATCCACTTGCAAATTCGGCAAAAATAGAGTTTCAAAACTGCTCTGTCAAAAGGAAGGCTTATCTCTCTGAGTTGAATGCAGACATCATAAAGAGGTTTCTGAGAAAGCTTCTGCCTGGTTTATATGTGAAGATATTTCCTCTTCCACCATAGGCCTCAAAGCGCTCCAAATGAACACTTGCAGATTCTACAAAAAGAGTGTGTCATAACTGCGCTAGCAAAGGAAAGGTTCAACTCCGTGAGTTGAACACACACATCACAAAGCAGTTTGTGAGAATGCTTCTGTCCAGTTTTTTTTGGAAGATATTCCCGCTTCTAACAAAGGCCTGAAACAGCTCCAAATATCCACTTGCAGATGCTGCAAAAAGACTCTTTCCAAACTGCTCCATGAAAAGGAAGGTTCAACTCTGTGAGTTGAATGCACACATCATAAAGAAGTTTCAAAGAATGCTTCTGTCTAGGTTTTATGTGAAGATATTTCCTTTTCCACCATAGGCCTCAAAGCGCTCCAAATGAACACTTGCAGATTCTACAAAAAGAGTGTTTCAAAACTGCTCTTTCAAAAGAAGTGTTCAACTCTGTGAGTTGGATTCATACTTCACAAAGCAGTTTCTCAGAACGCTTCTGTTTAGTTTTTATGGGAAGATATTCCCGTTTCCAACGAAGGTCTGAAAGGGCTCCAAATAACCACTTGCAGATTCTGCAGAAACACAGTTTCAAAACTGCTCTATCAAAAGGAAGGCTTATCTCTCCGAGCTGAATGCACACATCATAAAGAGGTTTCTGAGAATGCTTCTCCCTGGTTTATAAGTGAAGATATTTCCTTTTCCACCATAGGTATCAAAGCGCTCCAAATGAACACTTGCAGATTCTACAAAAAGAGTGTTTCAAAACAGCTCTTTCAAAGGAAGTGTTCAACTCTGTGAGTTGGATTCATACTACACAAAGCAGTTTCACAGAACCCTTCTCTTTAGTTTTTATGGGAAGATATTCCCGTTTCCAACGAAGGCCTGAAAGGGCTCCAAATATCCACTTGCAGATTCTGCAAAAATAGAGTTTCAAAACTGCTCTGTTAAAAGGAAGGCTTATCTCTCTGAGTTGAATGCAGACATCATAAAGAGGTTTCTGAGAATGCTTCTGCCTGGTTTATATGTGAAGATATTTCCTTTTCCACCATAGGCCTCAAAGCGCTCCAAATGAACACTTGCAGATTCTACAAAAGGAGTGTTTCATAACTGCTCTAGCAAAGGAAAGGTTCAACTCTGTGAGATGAACACACACATCACAAAGCAGTTTGTGAGAATGCTTCTGTCCAGTTTTTAAGAGAAGATATTCCCGCTTCTAACAAAGGCCTGAAAGAGCTCCAAATATCCACTTGCAGATGCTGCAAAAAGACTCTTTCCAAACTGCTCCATGAAAAGGAAGGTTCAACTCTGTGAGTTGAATGCACACATCATAAAGAAGTTTCAAAGAATGCTTCTGTCTAGGTTTTATGTGAAGGTATTTCCTTTTCCACCATAGGCCTCAAAGCGCTCCAAATGAACACTTGCAGATTCTACAAAAAGAGTGTTTCAAAACTGCTCTTTCAAAAGAAGTGTTCAACTCTGTGAGTTGGATTCATACTTCACAAAGCAGTTTCACAGAACTCTTCTGTTTAGTATTTATGGGAAGATATTCCCGTTTCCAACGAAGGCCTGAAAGGACTCCAAATATCCACTTGCAGATTCTGCAAAAACACAGTTTCAAAACTGCTCTATCAAAAGGAAGGCTTATCTCTCCGAGTTGAATGCACACATCATAAAGAGGTTTCTGAGAATGCTTCTGCCTGGTTTATAAGTGAAGATATTTCCTTTTCCACCATAGGCCTCAAAGCGCTCCAAATGAACACTTGCAGATTCTACAAAAAGAGTGTTTCAAAACTGCTCTTTCAAAAGAAGTATTCAACTCTGTGAGTTGGATTCATACTTCACAAAGCAGTTTCACAGAACTCTTCTGTTTAGTATTTATGGGAAGATATTCCCGTTTCCAACGAAGGCCTGAAAGGACTCCAAATATCCACTTGCAGATTCTGCAAAAACACAGTTTCAAAACTGCTCTATCAAAAGGAAGGCTTATCTCTCCGAGTTGAATGCACACATCATAAAGAGGTTTCTGAGAATGCTTCTGCCTGGTTTATAAGTGAAGATATTTCCTTTTCCACCATAGGCCTCAAAGCGCTCCAAATGAACACTTGCAGATTCTACAAAAAGAGTGTTTCAAAACTGCTCTTTCAAAAGAAGTGTTCAACTCTGTGAGTTGGATTCATACTTCACAAAGCAGTTTCACAGAACGCTTCTGTTTAGTTTTTATGGGAAGATATTCCCGTTTCCAACGAAGGCCTGAAATGGCTCCAAATATCCACTTGCAGATTCTGCCAAAGCAGAGTTTCAAAACTGCTCTATCAAAAGGAAGGCTTATCGCTCCGAGTTGAATGCACACATCATAAAGAGTTTTCTGAGAATGCTTCTCCTTGGTTTATAAGTGAAGATATTTCCTTTTCCACCATAGGCCTCAAAGCGCTCCAAATGAACACTTGCAGATTCTACAAAAAGAGTGTTTCACAACTGCTCTTTCAAAAGAAGTGTTCAACTCTGTGAGTTGGATTCATACTTCACAAAGCAGTTTCTCAGAACGCTTCTGTTTAGTTTTTATGGGAAGATATTCCCGTTTCCAACGAAGGTCTGAAAGGGCTCCAAATAACCACTTTCAGATTCTGCAGAAACACAGTTTCAAAACTGCTCTATCAAAAGGAAGGCTTATCTCTCCGAGCTGAATGCACACATCATAAAGTGTTTTCTGAGAATGCTTCTCCTTTGTTTATAAGTGAAGATATTTCCTTTTCCACCATAGGCCTCAAAGCTCTCCAAATGAACACTTGCAGATTCTACAAAAAGAGTGTTTCAAAACAGCTCTTTCAAAGGAAGTGTTCAACTCTGTGAGTTGGATTCATACTACACAAAGCAGTTTCACAGAACCCTTCTCTTTAGTTTTTATGGGAAGATATTCCCGTTTCCAACGAAGGCCTGAAAGGGCTCCAAATATCCACTTGCAGATTCTGCAAAAATAGAGTTTCAAAACTGCTCTGTTAAAAGGAAGGCTTATCTCTCTGAGTTGAATGCAGACATCATAAAGAGGTTTCTGAGAATGCTTCTGCCTGGTTTATATGTGAAGATATTTCCTTTTCCACAATAGGCCTCAAAGCGCTCCAAATGAACACTTGCAGATTCTACAAAAGGAGTGTTTCATAACTGCTCTAGCAAAGGAAAGGTTCAACTCTGTGAGTTGAACACACACATCACAAAGCAGTTTGTGAGAATGCTTCTGTCCAGTTTTTATTGGAAGATATTCCCGCTTCTAACAAAGGCCAGAAAGAGCTCCAAATATCCACTTGCAGATGCTGCAAAAAGACTCTTTCCAAACTGCTCCATGAAAAGGAAGGTTCAACTCTGTGAGTTGAATGCACACATCATAAAGAAGTTTCAAAGAATGCTTCTGTCTAGGTTTTATGTGAAGATATTTCCTTTTCCACCATAGGCCTCAAAGCGCTCCAAATGAACACTTGCAGATTCTACAAAAAGAGTGTTTCAAAACTGCTCTTTCAAAAGAAGTGTTCAACTCTGGGAGTTGGATTCATACTTCACAAAGCAGTTTCACAGAACGCTTCTGTTTAGTATTTATGGGAAGATATTCCCGTTTCCAACGAAGGCCTGAAAGGACTCCAAATATCCACTTGCAGATTCTGCAAAAACACAGTTTCAAAACTGCTCTATCAAAAGGAAGGCTTATCTCTCCGAGTTGAATGCACCCATCATAAAGAGGTTTCTGAGAATGCTTCTGCCTGGTTTATAAGTGAAGATATTTCCTTTTCCACCATAGGCCTCAAAGCGCTCCAAATGAACACTTGCAGATTCTACAAAAAGAGTGTTTCAAAACTGCTCTTTCAATAGAAGTGTTCAACTCTGTGAGTTGGATTCATACTTCACAAAGCAGTTTCACAGAACGCTTCTGTTTAGTTTTTATGGGAAGATATTCCCGTTTCCAACGAAGGCCTGAAAGGGCTCCAAATATCCACTTGCAGATTCTGCCAAAACAGAGTTTCAAAACTGCTCTATCAAAAGGAAGGCTTATCGCTCCTAGTTGAATGCACACATCATAAAGAGTTTTCTGAGAATGCTTCTGCCTGGTTTATAAGTGAAGATATTTCCTTTTCCACCGTAGGCCTCAAAGCGCTCCAAATGAACACTTGCAGATTCTACAAAAAGAGTGTTTCAAAACTGCTCTTTCAAAAGAAGTGTTCAACTCTGTGAGTTGGATTCATTCTTCACAAAGCAGTTTCACAGAACGCTTCTGTTTAGTATTTATGGGAAGATATTCCCGTTTCCAACGAAGGCCTGAAATGGCTCCAAATATCCACTTGCAGATTCTGCAAAAATAGAGTTTCAAAACTGCTCTGTTAAAAGGAAGGCTTATCACTCTGAGTTGAATGCAGACATCATAAAGAGGTTTCTGAGAATGCTTCTGCCTGGTTTATATGTGAAGATATTTCCTTTTCCACCATAGGCCTCAAAGCGCTCCAAATGAACACTTGCAGATTCTACAAAAGGAGTGTTTCATAACTGCTCTAGCAAAGGAAAGGTTCAACTCTGTGAGTTGAACACACACATCACAAAGCAGTTTGTGAGAATGCTTCTGTCCAGTTTTTATTGGAAGATATTCCCGCTTCTAACAAAGGCCTGAAAGAGCTCCAAATATCCACTTGCAGATGCTGCAAAAAGACTCTTTCCAAACTGCTCCATGAAAAGGAAGGTTCAACTCTGTGAGTTGAATGCACACATCATAAAGAAGTTTCAAAGAATGCTTCTGTCTAGGTTTTATGTGAAGATATTTCCTTTTCCACCACAGGCCTCAAAGCGCTCCAAATGAACACTTGCAGATTCTACAAAAAGAGTGTTTCAAAACTGCTCTTTCAAAAGAAGTGTTCAACTCTGGGAGTTGGATTCATACTTCACAAAGCAGTTTCACAGAACGCTTCTGTTTAGTATTTATGGGAAGATATTCCCGTTTCCAACGAAGGCCTGAAAGGACTCCAAATATCCACTTGCAGATTCTGCAAAAACACAGTTTCAAAACTGCTCTATCAAAAGGAAGGCTTATCTCTCCGAGTTGAATGCACACATCATAAAGAGGTTTCTGAGAATGCTTCTGCCTGGTTTATAAGTGAAGATATTTCCTTTTCCACCGTAGGCCTCAAAGCGCTCCAAATGAACACTTGCAGATTCTACAAAAAGAGTGTTTCAAAACTGCTCTTTCAAAAGAAGTGTTCAACTCTGTGAGTTGGATTCATTCTTCACAAAGCAGTTTCACAGAACGCTTCTGTTTAGTATTTATGGGAAGATATTCCCGTTTCCAACGAAGGCCTGAAATGGCTCCAAATATCCACTTGCAGATTCTGCAAAAATAGAGTTTCAAAACTGCTCTGTTAAAAGGAAGGCTTATCACTCTGAGTTGAATGCAGACATCATAAAGAGGTTTCTGAGAATGCTTCTGCCTGGTTTATATGTGAAGATATTTCCTTTTCCACCATAGGCCTCAAAGCGCTCCAAATGAACACTTGCAGATTCTACAAAAGGAGTGTTTCATAACTGCTCTAGCAAAGGAAAGGTTCAACTCTGTGAGTTGAACACACACATCACAAAGCAGTTTGTGAGAATGCTTCTGTCCAGTTTTTATTGGAAGATATTCCCGCTTCTAACAAAGGCCTGAAAGAGCTCCAAATATCCACTTGCAGATGCTGCAAAAAGACTCTTTCCAAACTGCTCCATGAAAAGGAAGGTTCAACTCTGTGAGTTGAATGCACACATCATAAAGAAGTTTCAAAGAATGCTTCTGTCTAGGTTTTATGTGAAGATATTTCCTTTTCCACCACAGGCCTCAAAGCGCTCCAAATGAACACTTGCAGATTCTACAAAAAGAGTGTTTCAAAACTGCTCTTTCAAAAGAAGTGTTCAACTCTGGGCGTTGGATTCATACTTCACAAAGCAGTTTCACAGAACGCTTCTGTTTAGTATTTATGGGAAGATATTCCCGTTTCCAACGAAGGCCTGAAAGGACTCCAAATATCCACTTGCAGATTCTGCAAAAACACAGTTTCAAAACTGCTCTATCAAAAGGAAGGCTTATCTCTCCGAGTTGAATGCACACATCATAAAGAGGTTTCTGAGAATGCTTCTGCCTGGTTTATAAGTGAAGATATTTCCTTTTCCACCATAGGCCTCAAAGCGCTCCAAATGAACACTTGCAGATTCTACAAAAAGAGTGTTTCAAAACTGCTCTTTCAATAGAAGTGTTCAACTCTGTGAGTTGGATTCATACTTCACAAAGCAGTTTCACAGAACGCTTCTGTTTAGTTTTTATGGGAAGATATTCCCGTTTCCAACGAAGGCCTGAAAGGGCTCCAAATACCCACTTGCAGATTCTGCCAAAACAGAGTTTCAAAACTGCTCTATCAAAAGGAAGGCTTATCGCTCCTAGTTGAATGCACACATCATAAAGAGTTTTCTGAGAATGCTTCTGCCTGGTTTATAAGTGAAGATATTTCCTTTTCCACCATAGGCCTCAAAGCGCTCCAAATGAACACTTGCAGATTCTACAAAAAGAGTGTTTCAAAACTGCTCTTTCAAAAGAAGTGTTCAACTCTGTGAGTTGGATTCATTCTTCACAAAGCAGTTTCACAGAACGCTTCTGTTTAGTATTTATGGGAAGATATTCCCGTTTCCAACGAAGGCCTGAAAGGACTCCAAATATCCACTTGCAGATTCTGCAAAAACACAGTTTCAAAACTGCTCTATCAAAAGGAAGGCTTATCTCTCCGACTTGAATGCACACATCATAAAGAGGTTTCTGAGAATGCTTCTGCCTGGTTTATAAGTGAAGATATTTCCTTTTCCACCATAGGCCTCAAAGCGCTCCAAATAAACACTTGCAGATTCTACAAAGAAGTGTTTCAAAACTGCTCTTTCTAAAGAAGTGTTCAACTCTGTGAGTTGGATTCATACTTCACAAAGCAGTTTCACAGAACGCTTCTGTTTAGTTTTTATGGGAAGATATTCCCGTTTCCAACGAAGGTCTGAAAGGGCTCCAAATATCCACTTGCAAATTCGGCAAAAATAGAGTTTCAAAACTGCTCTGTCAAAAGGAAGGCTTATCTCTCTGAGTTGAATGCAGACATCATAAAGAGGTTTCTGAGAAAACTTCTGCCTGGTTTATATGTGAAGATATTTCCTCTTCCACCATAGGCCTCAAAGCGCTCCAAATGAACACTTGCAGATTCTACAAAAAGAGTGTGTCATAACTGCGCTAGCAAAGGAAAGGTTCAACTCCGTGAGTTGAACACACACATCACAAAGCAGTTTGTGAGAATGCTTCTGTCCAGTTTTTATTGGAAGATATTCCCGCTTCCAACAAAGGCCTGAAAGAGCTCCAAATATCCACTTGCAGATGCTGCAAAAAGACTCTTTCCAAACTGCTCCATGAAAAGGAAGGTTCAACTCTGTGAGTTCAATGCACACATCATAAAGAAGTTTCAAAGAATGCTTCTGTCTAGGTTTTATGTGAAGATATTTCCTTTTCCACCATAGGCCTCAAAGCGCTCCAAATGAACACTTGCAGATTCTACAAAAAGAGTGTTTCAAAACTGCTCTTTCAAAAGAAGTGTTCAACTCTGTGAGTTGGATTCATACTTCACAAAGCACTTTCACAGAAAGCTTCTGTTTAGTATTTATGGGAAGATATTCCCGTTTCCAACGAAGGCCTGAAAGAACTCCAAATATCCACTTGCAGATTCTGCAAAAACACAGTTTCAAAACTGCTCTATCAAAAGGAAGGCTTATCTCTCCGAGTTGAATGCACACATCATAAAGAGGTTTCCGAGAATGCTTCTGCCTGGTTTATAAGTGAAGATATTACCTTTTCCACCATAGGCCTCAAATCGCTCCAAATGAACACTTGCAGATTCTACAAAAAGAGTGTTTCAAAACTGCTCTTTCAAAAGAAGTGTTCAACTCTGTGAGTTGGATTCATACTTCACAAAGCAGTTTCACAGAATGCTTCTGTTTAGTTTTTATGGGAAGATATTCCCGTTTCCAACGAAGGCCTGAAAGGGCTCCAAATATCCACTTGCAAATTCGGCAAAAATAGAGTTTCAAAACTGCTCTGTCAAAAGGAAGGTTCAACTCTGTGAGTTCAATGCACACATCATAAAGAAGTTTCAAAGAATGCTTCTGTCTAGGTTTTATGTGAAGGTATTTCCTTTTCCACCATAGGCCTCAAAGCGCTCCAAATGAACACTTGCAGATTCTACAAAAAGAGTGTTTCAAAACAGCTCTTTCAAAGGAAGTGTTCAACTGTGTGAGTTGGATTCATACTACACAAAGCAGTTTCACAGAACGCTTCTGTTTAGTTTTTATGGGAAGATATTCCCGTTTCCAACGAAGGCCTGAAATGGCTCCAAATATCCACTTGCAGATTCTGCAAAAATAGAGTTTCAAAACTGCTCTGTCAAAAGGAAGGCTTATCTCTCTGAGTTGAATGCAGACATCATAAAGAGGTTTCTGAGAATGCTTCTGCCTGTTTTATATGTGAAGATATTTCCTTTTCCACCATAGGCCTCAAAGCGCTCCAAATGAACACTTGCAGATTCTACAAAAAGAGTGTTTCATAACTGCTCTAGCAAAGAAAAGGTTCAACTCTGTGAGTTGAACACACACATCACAAAGCAGTTTGTGAGAATGCTTCTGTCCAGTTTTTATGAGAAGATATTCCCGCTTCTAACAAAGGCCTGAAAGAGCTCCAAATATCCACTTGCAGATGCTGCAAAAAGACTCTTTCCAAACTGCTCCATGAAAAGGAAGGTTCAACACTGTGAGTTGAATGCACACATCATAAAGAGGTTTCTGAGAATGCTTCTGCCTGGTTTATAAGTGAAGATATTTCCTTTTCCACCATAGGCCTCAAAGCGCTCCAAATGAACACTTGCAGATTCTACAAAAAGAGTGTTTCAAAACTGCTCTTTCAAAAGAAGTGTTCAACTCTGTGAGTTGGATTCATACTTCACAAGGCAGTTTCTCAGAACGCTTCTGTTTAGTTTTTATGGGAAGATATTCCCGTTTCCAACGAAGGCATGAAAGGGCTCCAAATAACCACTTGCAGATTCTGCAGAAACACAGTTACAAAACTGCTCTATCAAAAGGAAGGCTTATCTCTCCGAGCTGAATGCACACATCATAAAGAGGTTTCTGAGAATGCTTCTCCCTGGTTTATAAGTGAAGATATTTCCTTTTCCACCATAGGCCTCAAAGCGCTCCAAATGAACACTTGCAGATTCTACAAAAAGAGTGTTTCAAAACAGCTCTTTCAAAGGAAGTGTTCAACTCTGTGAGTTGGATTCATACTACACAAAGCAGTTTCACAGAACGCTTCTCTTTAGTTTTTAAGGGAAGATATTCCCGTTTCCGACGAAGGCCTGAAAGGGCTCCAAATATCCACTTGCAGATTCTGCAAAAATAGAGTTTCAAAACTGCTCTGTTAAAAGGAAGGCTTATCACTCTGAGTTGAATGCAGACATCATAAAAAGGTTTCTGAGAATGCTTCTGCCTGGTTTATATGTGAAGATATTTCCTTTTCCACCATAGGCCTCAAAGCGCTCCAAATGAACACTTGCAGATTCTACAAAAGGAGTGTTTCATAACTGCTCTAGCAAAGGAAAGTTTGAACTCTGTGAGTGGAACACACACATCACAAAGCAGTTTGTGAGAATGCTTCTGTCCAGTTTTTAAGAGAAGATATTCCCGCTTCTAACAAAGGCCTGAAAGAGCTCCAAATATCCACTTGCAGATGCTGCAAAAAGACTCTTTCCAAACTGCTCCATGAAAAGGAAGGTTCAACTCTGTGAGTTGAATGCACACATCATAAAGAAGTTTCAAAGAATGCTTCTGTCTAGGTTTTATGTGAAGGTATTTCCTTTTCCAACAAAGGCCTCAAAGCGCTCCAAATGAACACTTGCAGATTCTACAAAAAGAGTGTTTCAAAACTGCTCTTTCAAAAGAAGTGTTCAACTCTGTGAGTTGGATTCATACTTCACAAAGCAGATTCACAGAACGCTTCTGTTTAGTATTTATGGGAAGATATTCCCGTTTCCAACGACGGCCTGAATGGACTCCAAATATCCACTTGCAGATTCTGCAAAAACACAGTTTCAAAACTGCTCTATCAAAAGGAAGGCTTATCTCTCCGACTTGAATGCACACATCATAAAGAGGTTTCTGAGAATGCTTCTGCCTGGTTTATAAGTGAAGATATTTCCTTTTCCACCATAGGCCTCAAAGCGCTCCAAATGAACACTTGCAGATTCTACAAAAAGTCTGTTTCAAAACTGCTCTTTCTTTTTTTTTTTTTTTTTTTTTTTTCTTTTTTTTTTTTTTTTTCTTTTTTTTTCTTTTATTGTAATTATTATTATTATTATTATTATTATACTTTAGGTTTTATGGTACATGTGCCCAATGTGCAGGTAAGTTACATATGTATACATGTGCCATGCTGGTGCACTGCACCCACCAACTCGTCATCTAGCATTAGGTATATCTCCCAATGTTATCCCTCCCCCCTCCCCCCAACCCACAACAGTCCCTGAATTGTGATGTTCCCCTTCCTGTGTCCATGTGTTCTCATTGTTCAATTCCCACCTATGAGTGAGAATATGCGGTGTTTGGTTTTTTGTTCTTGCGATAGTTTACTGAGAATGATGATTTCCAATTTCATCCATGTCCCTACAAAGGACATGAACTCATCATTTCTTATGGCTGCATAGTATTCCATGGTGTAGATGTGCCACATTTTCTTAATCCAGTCTATCATTGTTGGACATTTGGGTTGGTTCCAAGTCTTTGCTATTGTGAATAATGCGGCAATAAACATACGTGTGCATGTGTCTTTATAGCAGCATGATTTATAGTCCTTTGGGTATATACCCAGTAATGGGATGGCTGGGTCGAATGGAATTTCTAGTTCTAGATTCCCTCCAACAAATTTACAAGAAAAAAACAAACAACCCCATCAAAAAGTGGGCAAAGGACATGAACAGACACTTCTCAAAAGAAGACATTTATGCAGCCAAAAGACACATGAAAAAATGCTCACCATCACTGGCCATCAGAGAAATGCAAATCAAAACCACAATGAGATACCATCTCACACCAGTTAGAATGGCGATCATTAAAAAGTCAGGAAACAACAGGTGCTGGAGAGGATGTGGAGAAATAGGAACACTTTTACACTGTTGGTGGGACTGTAAACTAGTTCAACCCTTGTGGAAGTCAGTGTGGCGATTCCTCAGGGATCTAGAACAAAACTGCTCTTTCAAAAGAAGTGTTCAACTCTGTGAGTTGGATTCATACTTCACAAAGCAGTTTCACAGAACGCTTCTGTTTAATTTTTATGGGAAGATATTCCCGTTTCCAACGAAGGCCTGAAATGGCTCCAAATATCCACTTGCAGATTCTGCCAAAACAGAGTTTCAAAACTGCTCTATCAAAAGGAAGGCTTATCGCTCCCAGTTGAATGCACACATCATAAAGAGTTTTCTGAAAATGCTTCGGCCTGGTTTATAAGTGAAGATATTTCCTTTTCCACCATAGGCCTCAAAGCGCTCCAAATGAACACTTGCAGATTCTACAAAAAGAGTGTTTCATAACTGCTCTAGCAAAGGAAAGGTTGAACTCTGTGAGTTGAACACACACATCACAAAGCAGTTTGTGAGAATGCTTCCGTCCAGTTTTTATGAGAAGATATTCCCGCTTCTAACAAAGGCCTGAAAGAGCTCCAAATATCCACTTGCAGATGCTGCAAAAAGACTCTTTCCAAACTGCTCCATGAAAAGGAAGGTTCAACTCTGTGAGTTGAATGCACACATCAAAAAGAAGTTTCAAAGAATGCTTCTGTCTAGGTTTTATGTGAAGGTATTTCCTTTTCCACCATAGGCCTCAAAGCGCTCCAAATGAACACTTGCAGATTCTACAAAAAGAGTGTTTCAAAACTGCTCTTTCAAAAGAAGAGTTCAACTCTGTGAGGTGGATTCATACTTCACAAAGCAGTTTCTCAGAACGCTTCTGTTTAGTTTTTATGGGAAGATATTCCCGTTTCCAACGAAGGCCTGAAAGGGCTCCAAATAACCACTTGCAGATTCTGCAGAAACACAGTTTCAAAACTGCTCTATCAAAAGGAAGGCTTATCTCTCCGAGCTGAATGCACACATCATAAAGAGGTTTCTGAGAATGCTTCTCCCTGGTTTATAAGTGAAGATATTTCCTTTTCCACCATAGGCCTCAAAGCGCTCCAAATGAACACTTGCAGATTCTACAAAAAGAGTGTTTCAAAACAGCTCTTTCAAAGGAAGTGTTCAACTCTGTGAGTTGGATTCATACTACACAAAGCAGTTTCACAGAACGCTTCTCTTTAGTTTTTATGGGAAGATATTCCCGTTTCCAACGAAGGCCTGAAAGGGCTCCAAATATCCACTTGCAGATTCTGCAAAAATAGAGTTTCAAAACTGCTCTGTTAAAAGGAAGGCTTATCTCTCTGAGTTGAATGCAGACATCATAAAGAGGTTTCTGAGAATGCTTCTGCCTGGTTTATATGTGAAGATATTTCCTTTTCCACCATAGGGCTCAAAGCGCTCCAAATGAACACTTGCAGATTCTACAAAAGGACTGTTTCATAACTGCTCTAGAAAAGGAAAGGTTCAACTCTGTGAGTTGAACACACACATCACAAAGCAGTTTGTGAGAATGCTTCTGTCCAGTTTTTATTGGAAGATATTCCCGCTTCTAACAAAGGCCTGAAAGAGCTCCAAATATCCACTTGCAGATGCTGCAAAAAGACTCTTTCCAAACTGCTCCATGAAAAGGAAGGTTCAACTCTGTGAGTTGAATGCACACATCATAAAGAAGTTTCAAAGAATGCTTCTGTCTAGGTTTTATGTGAAGGTATTTCCTTTTCCACCATAGGCCTCAAAGCGCTCCAAATGAACACTTGCAGATTCTACAAAAAGAGTGTTTCAAAACTGCTCTTTCAAAAGAAGTGTTCAACTCTGTGAGTTGGATTCATACTTCACAAAGCAGTTTCACAGAACGCTTCTGTTTAGTATTTATGGGAAGATATTCCCGTTTCCAACGAAGGCCTGAAAGGACTCCAAATATCCACTTGCAGATTCTGCAAAAACACAGTTTCAAAACTGCTCTATCAAAAGGAAGGCTTATCTCTCCGAGTTGAATGCACACATCATAAAGAGGTTTCTGAGAATGCTTCTGCCTGGTTTATAAGTGAAGATATTTCCTTTTCCACCATAGGCCTCAAAGCGCTCCAAATGAACACTTGCAGATTCTACAAAAAGAGTGTTTCAAAACTGCTCTTTCAAAAGAAGTGTTCAACTCTGTGAGTTGGATTCATTCTTCACAAAGCAGTTTCACAGAACGCTTCTGTTTAGTATTTATGGGAAGATATTCCCGTTTCCAACGAAGGCCTGAAAGGACTCCAAATATCCACTTGCAGATTCTGCAAAAACACAGTTTCAAAACTGCTCTATCAAAAGGAAGGCTTATCTCTCCGACTTGAATGCACACATCATAAAGAGGTTTCTGAGAATGCTTCTGCCTGGTTTATAAGTGAGGATATTTCCTTTTCCACCATAGGCCTCAAAGCGCTCCAAATAAACACTTGCAGATTCTACAAAAAAGTGATTCAAAACTGCTCTTTCTAAAGAAGTGTTCAACTCTGTGAGTTGGATTCATACTTCACAAAGCAGTTTCACAGAACGCTTCTGTTTAGTTTTTATGGGAAGATATTCCCGTTTCCAACGAAGGTCTGAAAGGGCTCCTAATATCCACTTGCAAATTCGACAAAAATAGAGTTTCAAAACTGCTCTGTTAAAAGGAAGGCTTATCTCTCTGAGTTGAATGCAGACATCATAAAGGGGTTTCTGAGAATGCTTCTGCCTGGTTTATATGTGAAGATATTTCCTTTTCCACCATAGGCCTCAAAGCGCTCCAAATGAACACTTACAGATTCTACAAAAGGAGTGTTTCATAACTGCTCTAGCAAAGAAAAGGTTCAACTCTGTGAGTTGAACACACACATCACAAAGCAGTTTGTGGGAATGCTTCTGTCCAGTTTTTAAGAGAAGATATTCCCGCTTCCAACAAAGGCCTGAAAGAGCTCCAAATATCCCCTTGCAGATGCTGCAAAAAGACTCTTTCCAAACTGCTCCATGAAAAGGAAGGTTCAACTCTGTGAGTTCAATGCACACATCATAAAGAAGTTTCAAAGAATGCTTCTGTCTAGGTTTTATGTGAAGATATTTCCTTTTCCACCATAGGCCTCAAAGCGCTCCAAATGAACACTTGCAGATTCTACAAAAAGAGTGTTTCAAAACTGCTCTTTCAAAAGAAGTGTTCAACTCTGTGAGTTGGATTCATTCTTCACAAAGCAGTTTCTCAGAACGCTTCTGTTTAGTTTTTATGGGAAGATATTCCCGTTTCCAACGAAGGTCTGAAAGGGCTCCAAATAACCACTTGCAGATTCTGCAGAAACACAGTTACAAAACTGCTCTATCAACAGGAAGGCTTATCTCTCCGAGCTGAATGCACACATCATAAAGAGGTTTCTGAGAATGCTTCTCCCTGGTTTATAAGTGAAGATATTTCCTTTTCCACCATAGGCCTCAAAGCGCTCCAAATGAACACTTGCAGATTCTACAAAAAGAGTGTTTCAAAACAGCTCTTTCAAAGGAAGTGTTCAACTCTGTGAGTTGGATTCATACTACACAAAGCAGTTTCACAGAACCCTTCTCTTTAGTTTTTATGGGAAGATATTCCCGTTTCCAACGAAGGCCTGAAAGGGCTCCAAATATCCACTTGCAAATTCTGCAAAAATACAGTT
The DNA here is from genome assembly GCF_028885625.2 of Pongo pygmaeus. Taxonomy (NCBI): domain Eukaryota; kingdom Metazoa; phylum Chordata; class Mammalia; order Primates; family Hominidae; genus Pongo; species Pongo pygmaeus. The sequence continues at coordinate 27,943,442 of NC_085930.1, forward strand.
TCAAAACTGCTCTGTTAAAAGGAAGGCTTATCTCTCTGAGTTGAATGCAGACGTCATAAAGAGGTTTCTGAGAATGCTTCTGCTGGTTTATATGTGAAGATATTTCCTTTTCCACCATAGGCCTCAAAGCACTCCAAATGAACACTTGCAGATTCTACAAAAGGAGTGTATCATAACTGCTCTAGCAAAGGAAAGGTTCAACTCTGTGAGTTGAACACACACATCACAAAGCAGTTTGTGAGAATGCTTCTGTCCAGTTTTTAAGAGAAGATATTCCCGCTTCTAACAAAGGCCTGAAAGAGCTCCAAATATCCACTTGCAGATGCTGCAAAAAGACTCTTTCCAAACTGCTCCATGAAAAGGAAAGTTCAACTCTGTGAGTTGAATGCACACATCATAAAGAAGTTTCAAAGAATGCTTCTGTCTAGGTTTTATGTGAAGGTATTTCCTTTTCCTCCATAGGCCTCAAAGCGCTCCAAATGAACACTTGCAGATTCTACAAAAAGAGTGTTTCAAAACTGCTCTTTCAAAAGAAGTGTTCAACTCTGTGAGTTGGATTCATACTTCACAAAGCAGTTTCACAGAACTGTTCTGTTTAGTATTTATGGGAAGATATTCCCGTTTCCAACGAAGGCCTGAAAGGACTCCAAATATCCACTTGCAGATTCTGCAAAAACACAGTTTCAAAACTGCTCTATCAAAAGGAAGGCTTATCTCTCCGATTTGAATGCACACATCATAAATAGGTTTCTGAGAATGCTTCTGCCTGGTTTATAAGTGAAGATATTTCCTTTTCCACCATAGGCCTCAAAGTGCTCCAAATGAACACTTGCAGATTCTACAAAAAGAGTGTTTCAAAACTGCTCTTTCAAAAGAAGTGTTCAACTGTGTGAGTTGGATTCATACTTCACAAAGCAGTTTCTCAGAACGCTTCTGTTTAGTTTTTATTGGAAGATATTAACGTTTCCAACGAAGGTCTGAAAGGGCTCCAAATAACCACTTGCAGATTCTGCAGAAACACAGTTTCAAAACTGCTCTATCAAAAGGAAGGCTTATCTCTCCGAGCTGAATGCACACATCATAAAGAGGTTTCTGAGAATGCTTCTCCCTGGTTTATAAGTGAAGATATTTCCTTTTCCACCATAGGCCTCAAAGCGCTCCAAATGAACACTTGCAGATTCTACAAAAAGAATGTTTGAAAACAGCTCTTTCAAAGGAAGTGTTCAACTCTGTGAGTTGGATTCATACTACACAAAGCAGTTTCACAGAACCCTTCTCTTTAGTTTTTATGGGAAGATATTCCCGTTTCCAACGAAGGCCTGAAAGGGCTCCAAATATCCACTTGCAGATTCTGCAATAATAGAGTTTCAATACTGCTCTGTTAAAAGGAAGGCTTATCTCTCTGAGTTGAATGCAGACATCATAAAGAGGTTTCTGAGAATGCTTCTGCCTGGTTTATATGTGAAGATATTTCCTTTTCCACCATAGGCCTCAAAGCGCTCCAAATGAACACTTGCAGATTCTACAAAAGGAGTGTTTCATAACTGCTCTAGCAAAGGAAAGGTTCAACTCTGTGAGTTGAACACACACATCACAAAGCAGTTTGTGAGAATGCTTCTGTCCAGTTTTTAAGAGAAGATATTCCCGCTTCTAACAAAGGCCTGAAAGAGCTCCAAATATCCACTTGCAGATGCTGCAAAAAGACTCTTTCCAAACTGCTCCATGAAAAGGAAGGTTCAACTCTGTGAGTTGAATGCACACATCATAAAGAAGTTTCAAAGAATGCTTCTGTCTAGGTTTTATGTGAAGGTATTTCCTTTTCCACCATAGGCCTCAAAGCGCTCCAAATGAACACTTGCAGATTCTACAAAAAGAGTGTTTCAAAACTGCTCTTTCAAAAGAAGTGTTCAACTCTGTGAGTTGGATTCATACTTCACAAAGCAGTTTCACAGAACGCTTCTGTTTAGTATTTTTGGGAAGATATTCCCGTTTCCAACGAAGGCCTGAAAGGACTCCAAATATCCACTTGTAGATTCTGCAAAAACACAGTTTCAAAACTGCTCTATCAAAAGAAAGGCTTATCTCTCCGAGTTGAATGCACACATCATAAAGAGGTTTCTGAGAATGCTTCTGCCTGGTTTATAAGTGAAGATATTTCCTTTTCCACCATAGGCCTCAAAGCGCTCCAAATGAACACTTGCAGATTCTACAAAAAGAGCGTTTCAAAACTGCTTTTTCAAAAGATGTGTTCAACTCTGTGAGTTGGATTCATACTTCACAAAGCAGTTTCACAGAACGCTTCTGTTTAGTTTTTATGGGAAGATATTCCCGTTTCCAACGAAGGCCTGAAAGGGCTCCAAATATCCACTTGCAGATTCTGCCAAAACAGAGTTTTAAAACTGCTCTATCAAAAGGAAGGCTTATCGCTCCGAGTTGAATGCACACATCATAAAGAGTTTTCTGAGAATGCTTCTGCCTGGTTTATAAGTGAAGATATTTCCTTTTCCACCATAGGCCTCAAAGCGCTCCAAACGAACACTTGCAGATTCTACAAAAAGAGTGATTCAAAACAGCTCTTTCAAAGGAAGTGTTCAACTCTGTGAGTTGGATTCATACTACTCAAAGCAGTTTCACAGAACGCTTCTGTTTAGTTTTTATGGGAAGATATTCCCGTTTCCAACGAAGGCCTGAAAGGGCTCCAAATATCCACTTGCAAATTCTGCAAAAATAGAGTTTCAAAACTGCTCTGTCAAAAGGAAGGCTTATCTCTCTGAGTTGAATGCAGACATCATAAAGAGGTTTCTGAGAATGCTTCTGCCTGGTTTATATGTGAAGATATTTCCTTTTCCACCATAGGCCTCAAAGCGCTCCAAATGAACACTTGCAGATTCTACAAAAACAGTGTTTCATAACTGCTCTAGCAAAGGAAAGGTTCAACTCTGTGAGTTGAACACACACATCACAAAGCAGTTTCTGAGAATGCTTCTGTCCAGTTTTTATTGGAAGATATTCCCGCTTCAAACAAAGGCCTGAAAGAGCTCCAAATATCCACTTGTAGATGCTGCAAAAAGACTCTTTCCAAACTGCTCCATGAAAAGGAAGGTTCAACTCTGTGAGTTGAATGCACACATCATAAAGAAGTTTCAAAGAATGCTTCTGTCTAGGTTTTATGTGAAGATATTTCCTTTTCCACCATAGGCCTCAAAGCGCTCCAAATGAACACTTGCAGATTCTACAAAAAGAGTGTTTCAAAACTGCTATTTCAAAAGAAGTGTTCAACTCTGTGAGTTGGATTCATACTTCACAAAGCAGTTTCACAGAACGCTTCTGTTTAGTTTTTATGGGAAGATATTCCCGTTTCCAACGAAGGCCTGAAAGGGCTCCAAATATCCACTTGCAGATTCTGCCAAAACAGAGTTTCAAAACTGCTCTATCAAAAGGAAGGCTTATCGCTCCGAGTAGAATGCACACATCATAAAGAGTTTTCTGAGAATGCTTCTGCCTGGTTTATAAGTGAAGATATTTCCTTTTCCACCATAGGCCTCAAAGCGCTCCAAATGAACACTTGCAGATTCTACAAAAAGAGTGTTTCAAAACTGCTCTTTCAATAGAAGTGTTCAACTCTGTGAGTTGGATTCATACTTCACAAAGCAGTTTCACAGAACGCTTCTGTTTAGTTTTTATGGGAAGATATTCCCGTTTCCAACGAAGGCCTGAAAGGGCTCCAAATATCCACTTGCAGATTCTGCCAAAACAGAGTTTCAAAACTGCTCTATCAAAAGGAAGGCTTATCGCTCCTAGTTGAATGCACACATCATAAAGAGTTTTCTGAGAATGCTTCTGCCTGGTTTATAAGTGAAGATATTTCCTTTTCCACCATAGGCCTCAAAGCGCTCCAAATGAACACTTGCAGATTCTACAAAAAGAGTGTCTCAAAACTGCTCTTTCAAAAGAAGTGTTCAACTCTGTGAGTTGGATTCATTCTTCACAAAGCAGTTTCACAGAACGCTTCTGTTTAGTATTTATGGGAAGATATTCCCGTTTCCAACGAAGGCCTGAAAGGACTCCAAATATCCACTTGCAGATTCTGCAAAAACACAGTTTCAAAACTGCTCTATCAAAAGGAAGGCTTATCTCTCCGATTTGAATGCACACATCATAAAGAGGTTTCTGAGAATGCTTCTGCCTGGTTTATAAGTGAAGATATTTCCTTTTCCACCATAGGCCTCAAAGCGCTCCAAATGAACACTTGCAGATTCTACAAAAAGAGTGTTTCAAAACTGCTCTTTCAAAAGAAGTGTTCAACTCTGTGAGTTGGATTCATACTTCACAAAGCAGTTTCACAGAACGCTTCTGTTTAGTTTTTATGGGAAGATATTCCCGTTTCCAACGAAGGTCTGAAAGGGCTCCAAATATCCACTTGCAAATTCGGCAAAAATAGAGTTTCAAAACTGCTCTGTCAAAAGGAAGGCTTATCTCTCTGAGTTGAATGCAGACATCATAAAGAGGTTTCTGAGAAAGCTTCTGCCTGGTTTATATGTGAAGATATTTCCTCTTCCACCATAGGCCTCAAAGCGCTCCAAATGAACACTTGCAGATTCTACAAAAAGAGTGTGTCATAACTGCGCTAGCAAAGGAAAGGTTCAACTCCGTGAGTTGAACACACACATCACAAAGCAGTTTGTGAGAATGCTTCTGTCCAGTTTTTTTTGGAAGATATTCCCGCTTCTAACAAAGGCCTGAAACAGCTCCAAATATCCACTTGCAGATGCTGCAAAAAGACTCTTTCCAAACTGCTCCATGAAAAGGAAGGTTCAACTCTGTGAGTTGAATGCACACATCATAAAGAAGTTTCAAAGAATGCTTCTGTCTAGGTTTTATGTGAAGATATTTCCTTTTCCACCATAGGCCTCAAAGCGCTCCAAATGAACACTTGCAGATTCTACAAAAAGAGTGTTTCAAAACTGCTCTTTCAAAAGAAGTGTTCAACTCTGTGAGTTGGATTCATACTTCACAAAGCAGTTTCTCAGAACGCTTCTGTTTAGTTTTTATGGGAAGATATTCCCGTTTCCAACGAAGGTCTGAAAGGGCTCCAAATAACCACTTGCAGATTCTGCAGAAACACAGTTTCAAAACTGCTCTATCAAAAGGAAGGCTTATCTCTCCGAGCTGAATGCACACATCATAAAGAGGTTTCTGAGAATGCTTCTCCCTGGTTTATAAGTGAAGATATTTCCTTTTCCACCATAGGTATCAAAGCGCTCCAAATGAACACTTGCAGATTCTACAAAAAGAGTGTTTCAAAACAGCTCTTTCAAAGGAAGTGTTCAACTCTGTGAGTTGGATTCATACTACACAAAGCAGTTTCACAGAACCCTTCTCTTTAGTTTTTATGGGAAGATATTCCCGTTTCCAACGAAGGCCTGAAAGGGCTCCAAATATCCACTTGCAGATTCTGCAAAAATAGAGTTTCAAAACTGCTCTGTTAAAAGGAAGGCTTATCTCTCTGAGTTGAATGCAGACATCATAAAGAGGTTTCTGAGAATGCTTCTGCCTGGTTTATATGTGAAGATATTTCCTTTTCCACCATAGGCCTCAAAGCGCTCCAAATGAACACTTGCAGATTCTACAAAAGGAGTGTTTCATAACTGCTCTAGCAAAGGAAAGGTTCAACTCTGTGAGATGAACACACACATCACAAAGCAGTTTGTGAGAATGCTTCTGTCCAGTTTTTAAGAGAAGATATTCCCGCTTCTAACAAAGGCCTGAAAGAGCTCCAAATATCCACTTGCAGATGCTGCAAAAAGACTCTTTCCAAACTGCTCCATGAAAAGGAAGGTTCAACTCTGTGAGTTGAATGCACACATCATAAAGAAGTTTCAAAGAATGCTTCTGTCTAGGTTTTATGTGAAGGTATTTCCTTTTCCACCATAGGCCTCAAAGCGCTCCAAATGAACACTTGCAGATTCTACAAAAAGAGTGTTTCAAAACTGCTCTTTCAAAAGAAGTGTTCAACTCTGTGAGTTGGATTCATACTTCACAAAGCAGTTTCACAGAACTCTTCTGTTTAGTATTTATGGGAAGATATTCCCGTTTCCAACGAAGGCCTGAAAGGACTCCAAATATCCACTTGCAGATTCTGCAAAAACACAGTTTCAAAACTGCTCTATCAAAAGGAAGGCTTATCTCTCCGAGTTGAATGCACACATCATAAAGAGGTTTCTGAGAATGCTTCTGCCTGGTTTATAAGTGAAGATATTTCCTTTTCCACCATAGGCCTCAAAGCGCTCCAAATGAACACTTGCAGATTCTACAAAAAGAGTGTTTCAAAACTGCTCTTTCAAAAGAAGTATTCAACTCTGTGAGTTGGATTCATACTTCACAAAGCAGTTTCACAGAACTCTTCTGTTTAGTATTTATGGGAAGATATTCCCGTTTCCAACGAAGGCCTGAAAGGACTCCAAATATCCACTTGCAGATTCTGCAAAAACACAGTTTCAAAACTGCTCTATCAAAAGGAAGGCTTATCTCTCCGAGTTGAATGCACACATCATAAAGAGGTTTCTGAGAATGCTTCTGCCTGGTTTATAAGTGAAGATATTTCCTTTTCCACCATAGGCCTCAAAGCGCTCCAAATGAACACTTGCAGATTCTACAAAAAGAGTGTTTCAAAACTGCTCTTTCAAAAGAAGTGTTCAACTCTGTGAGTTGGATTCATACTTCACAAAGCAGTTTCACAGAACGCTTCTGTTTAGTTTTTATGGGAAGATATTCCCGTTTCCAACGAAGGCCTGAAATGGCTCCAAATATCCACTTGCAGATTCTGCCAAAGCAGAGTTTCAAAACTGCTCTATCAAAAGGAAGGCTTATCGCTCCGAGTTGAATGCACACATCATAAAGAGTTTTCTGAGAATGCTTCTCCTTGGTTTATAAGTGAAGATATTTCCTTTTCCACCATAGGCCTCAAAGCGCTCCAAATGAACACTTGCAGATTCTACAAAAAGAGTGTTTCACAACTGCTCTTTCAAAAGAAGTGTTCAACTCTGTGAGTTGGATTCATACTTCACAAAGCAGTTTCTCAGAACGCTTCTGTTTAGTTTTTATGGGAAGATATTCCCGTTTCCAACGAAGGTCTGAAAGGGCTCCAAATAACCACTTTCAGATTCTGCAGAAACACAGTTTCAAAACTGCTCTATCAAAAGGAAGGCTTATCTCTCCGAGCTGAATGCACACATCATAAAGTGTTTTCTGAGAATGCTTCTCCTTTGTTTATAAGTGAAGATATTTCCTTTTCCACCATAGGCCTCAAAGCTCTCCAAATGAACACTTGCAGATTCTACAAAAAGAGTGTTTCAAAACAGCTCTTTCAAAGGAAGTGTTCAACTCTGTGAGTTGGATTCATACTACACAAAGCAGTTTCACAGAACCCTTCTCTTTAGTTTTTATGGGAAGATATTCCCGTTTCCAACGAAGGCCTGAAAGGGCTCCAAATATCCACTTGCAGATTCTGCAAAAATAGAGTTTCAAAACTGCTCTGTTAAAAGGAAGGCTTATCTCTCTGAGTTGAATGCAGACATCATAAAGAGGTTTCTGAGAATGCTTCTGCCTGGTTTATATGTGAAGATATTTCCTTTTCCACAATAGGCCTCAAAGCGCTCCAAATGAACACTTGCAGATTCTACAAAAGGAGTGTTTCATAACTGCTCTAGCAAAGGAAAGGTTCAACTCTGTGTGTTGAACACACACATCACAAAGCAGTTTGTGAGAATGCTTCTGTCCAGTTTTTATTGGAAGATATTCCCGCTTCTAACAAAGGCCAGATAGAGCTCCAAATATCCACTTGCAGATGCTGCAAAAAGACTCTTTCCAAACTGCTCCATGAAAAGGAAGGTTCAACTCTGTGAGTTGAATGCACACATCATAAAGAAGTTTCAAAGAATGCTTCTGTCTAGGTTTTATGTGAAGATATTTCCTTTTCCACCATAGGCCTCAAAGCGCTCCAAATGAACACTTGCAGATTCTACAAAAAGAGTGTTTCAAAACTGCTCTTTCAAAAGAAGTGTTCAACTCTGGGAGTTGGATTCATACTTCACAAAGCAGTTTCACAGAACGCTTCTGTTTAGTATTTATGGGAAGATATTCCCGTTTCCAACGAAGGCCTGAAAGGACTCCAAATATCCACTTGCAGATTCTGCAAAAACACAGTTTCAAAACTGCTCTATCAAAAGGAAGGCTTATCTCTCCGAGTTGAATGCACCCATCATAAAGAGGTTTCTGAGAATGCTTCTGCCTGGTTTATAAGTGAAGATATTTCCTTTTCCACCATAGGCCTCAAAGCGCTCCAAATGAACACTTGCAGATTCTACAAAAAGAGTGTTTCAAAACTGCTCTTTCAATAGAAGTGTTCAACTCTGTGAGTTGGATTCATACTTCACAAAGCAGTTTCACAGAACGCTTCTGTTTAGTTTTTATGGGAAGATATTCCCGTTTCCAACGAAGGCCTGAAAGGGCTCCAAATATCCACTTGCAGATTCTGCCAAAACAGAGTTTCAAAACTGCTCTATCAAAAGGAAGGCTTATCGCTCCTAGTTGAATGCACACATCATAAAGAGTTTTCTGAGAATGCTTCTGCCTGGTTTATAAGTGAAGATATTTCCTTTTCCACCGTAGGCCTCAAAGCGCTCCAAATGAACACTTGCAGATTCTACAAAAAGAGTGTTTCAAAACTGCTCTTTCAAAAGAAGTGTTCAACTCTGTGAGTTGGATTCATTCTTCACAAAGCAGTTTCACAGAACGCTTCTGTTTAGTATTTATGGGAAGATATTCCCGTTTCCAACGAAGGCCTGAAATGGCTCCAAATATCCACTTGCAGATTCTGCAAAAATAGAGTTTCAAAACTGCTCTGTTAAAAGGAAGGCTTATCACTCTGAGTTGAATGCAGACATCATAAAGAGGTTTCTGAGAATGCTTCTGCCTGGTTTATATGTGAAGATATTTCCTTTTCCACCATAGGCCTCAAAGCGCTCCAAATGAACACTTGCAGATTCTACAAAAGGAGTGTTTCATAACTGCTCTAGCAAAGGAAAGGTTCAACTCTGTGAGTTGAACACACACATCACAAAGCAGTTTGTGAGAATGCTTCTGTCCAGTTTTTATTGGAAGATATTCCCGCTTCTAACAAAGGCCTGAAAGAGCTCCAAATATCCACTTGCAGATGCTGCAAAAAGACTCTTTCCAAACTGCTCCATGAAAAGGAAGGTTCAACTCTGTGAGTTGAATGCACACATCATAAAGAAGTTTCAAAGAATGCTTCTGTCTAGGTTTTATGTGAAGATATTTCCTTTTCCACCACAGGCCTCAAAGCGCTCCAAATGAACACTTGCAGATTCTACAAAAAGAGTGTTTCAAAACTGCTCTTTCAAAAGAAGTGTTCAACTCTGGGAGTTGGATTCATACTTCACAAAGCAGTTTCACAGAACGCTTCTGTTTAGTATTTATGGGAAGATATTCCCGTTTCCAACGAAGGCCTGAAAGGACTCCAAATATCCACTTGCAGATTCTGCAAAAACACAGTTTCAAAACTGCTCTATCAAAAGGAAGGCTTATCTCTCCGAGTTGAATGCACACATCATAAAGAGGTTTCTGAGAATGCTTCTGCCTGGTTTATAAGTGAAGATATTTCCTTTTCCACCGTAGGCCTCAAAGCGCTCCAAATGAACACTTGCAGATTCTACAAAAAGAGTGTTTCAAAACTGCTCTTTCAAAAGAAGTGTTCAACTCTGTGAGTTGGATTCATTCTTCACAAAGCAGTTTCACAGAACGCTTCTGTTTAGTATTTATGGGAAGATATTCCCGTTTCCAACGAAGGCCTGAAATGGCTCCAAATATCCACTTGCAGATTCTGCAAAAATAGAGTTTCAAAACTGCTCTGTTAAAAGGAAGGCTTATCACTCTGAGTTGAATGCAGACATCATAAAGAGGTTTCTGAGAATGCTTCTGCCTGGTTTATATGTGAAGATATTTCCTTTTCCACCATAGGCCTCAAAGCGCTCCAAATGAACACTTGCAGATTCTACAAAAGGAGTGTTTCATAACTGCTCTAGCAAAGGAAAGGTTCAACTCTGTGAGTTGAACACACACATCACAAAGCAGTTTGTGAGAATGCTTCTGTCCAGTTTTTATTGGAAGATATTCCCGCTTCTAACAAAGGCCTGAAAGAGCTCCAAATATCCACTTGCAGATGCTGCAAAAAGACTCTTTCCAAACTGCTCCATGAAAAGGAAGGTTCAACTCTGTGAGTTGAATGCACACATCATAAAGAAGTTTCAAAGAATGCTTCTGTCTAGGTTTTATGTGAAGATATTTCCTTTTCCACCACAGGCCTCAAAGCGCTCCAAATGAACACTTGCAGATTCTACAAAAAGAGTGTTTCAAAACTGCTCTTTCAAAAGAAGTGTTCAACTCTGGGCGTTGGATTCATACTTCACAAAGCAGTTTCACAGAACGCTTCTGTTTAGTATTTATGGGAAGATATTCCCGTTTCCAACGAAGGCCTGAAAGGACTCCAAATATCCACTTGCAGATTCTGCAAAAACACAGTTTCAAAACTGCTCTATCAAAAGGAAGGCTTATCTCTCCGAGTTGAATGCACACATCATAAAGAGGTTTCTGAGAATGCTTCTGCCTGGTTTATAAGTGAAGATATTTCCTTTTCCACCATAGGCCTCAAAGCGCTCCAAATGAACACTTGCAGATTCTACAAAAAGAGTGTTTCAAAACTGCTCTTTCAATAGAAGTGTTCAACTCTGTGAGTTGGATTCATACTTCACAAAGCAGTTTCGCAGAACGCTTCTGTTTAGTTTTTATGGGAAGATATTCCCGTTTCCAACGAAGGCCTGAAAGGGCTCCAAATACCCACTTGCAGATTCTGCCAAAACAGAGTTTCAAAACTGCTCTATCAAAAGGAAGGCTTATCGCTCCTAGTTGAATGCACACATCATAAAGAGTTTTCTGAGAATGCTTCTGCCTGGTTTATAAGTGAAGATATTTCCTTTTCCACCATAGGCCTCAAAGCGCTCCAAATGAACACTTGCAGATTCTACAAAAAGAGTGTTTCAAAACTGCTCTTTCAAAAGAAGTGTTCAACTCTGTGAGTTGGATTCATTCTTCACAAAGCAGTTTCACAGAACGCTTCTGTTTAGTATTTATGGGAAGATATTCCCGTTTCCAACGAAGGCCTGAAAGGACTCCAAATATCCACTTGCAGATTCTGCAAAAACACAGTTTCAAAACTGCTCTATCAAAAGGAAGGCTTATCTCTCCGACTTGAATGCACACATCATAAAGAGGTTTCTGAGAATGCTTCTGCCTGGTTTATAAGTGAAGATATTTCCTTTTCCACCATAGGCCTCAAAGCGCTCCAAATAAACACTTGCAGATTCTACAAAGAAGTGTTTCAAAACTGCTCTTTCTAAAGAAGTGTTCAACTCTGTGAGTTGGATTCATACTTCACAAAGCAGTTTCACAGAACGCTTCTGTTTAGTTTTTATGGGAAGATATTCCCGTTTCCAACGAAGGTCTGAAAGGGCTCCAAATATCCACTTGCAAATTCGGCAAAAATAGAGTTTCAAAACTGCTCTGTCAAAAGGAAGGCTTATCTCTCTGAGTTGAATGCAGACATCATAAAGAGGTTTCTGAGAAAACTTCTGCCTGGTTTATATGTGAAGATATTTCCTCTTCCACCATAGGCCTCAAAGCGCTCCAAATGAACACTTGCAGATTCTACAAAAAGAGTGTGTCATAACTGCGCTAGCAAAGGAAAGGTTCAACTCCGTGAGTTGAACACACACATCACAAAGCAGTTTGTGAGAATGCTTCTGTCCAGTTTTTATTGGAAGATATTCCCGCTTCCAACAAAGGCCTGAAAGAGCTCCAAATATCCACTTGCAGATGCTGCAAAAAGACTCTTTCCAAACTGCTCCATGAAAAGGAAGGTTCAACTCTGTGAGTTCAATGCACACATCATAAAGAAGTTTCAAAGAATGCTTCTGTCTAGGTTTTATGTGAAGATATTTCCTTTTCCACCATAGGCCTCAAAGCGCTCCAAATGAACACTTGCAGATTCTACAAAAAGAGTGTTTCAAAACTGCTCTTTCAAAAGAAGTGTTCAACTCTGTGAGTTGGATTCATACTTCACAAAGCACTTTCACAGAAAGCTTCTGTTTAGTATTTATGGGAAGATATTCCCGTTTCCAACGAAGGCCTGAAAGAACTCCAAATATCCACTTGCAGATTCTGCAAAAACACAGTTTCAAAACTGCTCTATCAAAAGGAAGGCTTATCTCTCCGAGTTGAATGCACACATCATAAAGAGGTTTCCGAGAATGCTTCTGCCTGGTTTATAAGTGAAGATATTACCTTTTCCACCATAGGCCTCAAATCGCTCCAAATGAACACTTGCAGATTCTACAAAAAGAGTGTTTCAAAACTGCTCTTTCAAAAGAAGTGTTCAACTCTGTGAGTTGGATTCATACTTCACAAAGCAGTTTCACAGAATGCTTCTGTTTAGTTTTTATGGGAAGATATTCCCGTTTCCAACGAAGGCCTGAAAGGGCTCCAAATATCCACTTGCAAATTCGGCAAAAATAGAGTTTCAAAACTGCTCTGTCAAAAGGAAGGTTCAACTCTGTGAGTTCAATGCACACATCATAAAGAAGTTTCAAAGAATGCTTCTGTCTAGGTTTTATGTGAAGGTATTTCCTTTTCCACCATAGGCCTCAAAGCGCTCCAAATGAACACTTGCAGATTCTACAAAAAGAGTGTTTCAAAACAGCTCTTTCAAAGGAAGTGTTCAACTGTGTGAGTTGGATTCATACTACACAAAGCAGTTTCACAGAACGCTTCTGTTTAGTTTTTATGGGAAGATATTCCCGTTTCCAACGAAGGCCTGAAATGGCTCCAAATATCCACTTGCAGATTCTGCAAAAATAGAGTTTCAAAACTGCTCTGTCAAAAGGAAGGCTTATCTCTCTGAGTTGAATGCAGACATCATAAAGAGGTTTCTGAGAATGCTTCTGCCTGTTTTATATGTGAAGATATTTCCTTTTCCACCATAGGCCTCAAAGCGCTCCAAATGAACACTTGCAGATTCTACAAAAAGAGTGTTTCATAACTGCTCTAGCAAAGAAAAGGTTCAACTCTGTGAGTTGAACACACACATCACAAAGCAGTTTGTGAGAATGCTTCTGTCCAGTTTTTATGAGAAGATATTCCCGCTTCTAACAAAGGCCTGAAAGAGCTCCAAATATCCACTTGCAGATGCTGCAAAAAGACTCTTTCCAAACTGCTCCATGAAAAGGAAGGTTCAACACTGTGAGTTGAATGCACACATCATAAAGAGGTTTCTGAGAATGCTTCTGCCTGGTTTATAAGTGAAGATATTTCCTTTTCCACCATAGGCCTCAAAGCGCTCCAAATGAACACTTGCAGATTCTACAAAAAGAGTGTTTCAAAACTGCTCTTTCAAAAGAAGTGTTCAACTCTGTGAGTTGGATTCATACTTCACAAGGCAGTTTCTCAGAACGCTTCTGTTTAGTTTTTATGGGAAGATATTCCCGTTTCCAACGAAGGCATGAAAGGGCTCCAAATAACCACTTGCAGATTCTGCAGAAACACAGTTACAAAACTGCTCTATCAAAAGGAAGGCTTATCTCTCCAAGCTGAATGCACACATCATAAAGAGGTTTCTGAGAATGCTTCTCCCTGGTTTATAAGTGAAGATATTTCCTTTTCCACCATAGGCCTCAAAGCGCTCCAAATGAACACTTGCAGATTCTACAAAAAGAGTGTTTCAAAACAGCTCTTTCAAAGGAAGTGTTCAACTCTGTGAGTTGGATTCATACTACACAAAGCAGTTTCACAGAACGCTTCTCTTTAGTTTTTAAGGGAAGATATTCCCGTTTCCGACGAAGGCCTGAAAGGGCTCCAAATATCCACTTGCAGATTCTGCAAAAATAGAGTTTCAAAACTGCTCTGTTAAAAGGAAGGCTTATCACTCTGAGTTGAATGCAGACATCATAAAAAGGTTTCTGAGAATGCTTCTGCCTGGTTTATATGTGAAGATATTTCCTTTTCCACCATAGGCCTCAAAGCGCTCCAAATGAACACTTGCAGATTCTACAAAAGGAGTGTTTCATAACTGCTCTAGCAAAGGAAAGTTTGAACTCTGTGAGTGGAACACACACATCACAAAGCAGTTTGTGAGAATGCTTCTGTCCAGTTTTTAAGAGAAGATATTCCCGCTTCTAACAAAGGCCTGAAAGAGCTCCAAATATCCACTTGCAGATGCTGCAAAAAGACTCTTTCCAAACTGCTCCATGAAAAGGAAGGTTCAACTCTGTGAGTTGAATGCACACATCATAAAGAAGTTTCAAAGAATGCTTCTGTCTAGGTTTTATGTGAAGGTATTTCCTTTTCCAACAAAGGCCTCAAAGCGCTCCAAATGAACACTTGCAGATTCTACAAAAAGAGTGTTTCAAAACTGCTCTTTCAAAAGAAGTGTTCAACTCTGTGAGTTGGATTCATACTTCACAAAGCAGATTCACAGAACGCTTCTGTTTAGTATTTATGGGAAGATATTCCCGTTTCCAAAGACGGCCTGAATGGACTCCAAATATCCACTTGCAGATTCTGCAAAAACACAGTTTCAAAACTGCTCTATCAAAAGGAAGGCTTATCGCTCCTAGTTGAATGCACACATCATAAAGAGTTTTCTGAGAATGCTTCTGCCTGGTTTATAAGTGAAGATATTTCCTTTTCCACCATAGGCCTCAAAGCGCTCCAAATGAACACTTGCAGATTCTACAAAAAGAGTGTTTCAAAACTGCTCTTTCAAAAGAAGTGTTCAACTCTGTGAGTTGGATTCATTCTTCACAAAGCAGTTTCACAGAACGCTTCTGTTTAGTATTTATGGGAAGATATTCCCGTTTCCAACGAAGGCCTGAAAGGACTCCAAATATCCACTTGCAGATTCTGCAAAAACACAGTTTCAAAACTGCTCTATCAAAAGGAAGGCTTATCTCTCCGACTTGAATGCACACATCATAAAGAGGTTTCTGAGAATGCTTCTGCCTGGTTTATAAGTGAAGATATTTCCTTTTCCACCATAGGCCTCAAAGCGCTCCAAATAAACACTTGCAGATTCTACAAAGAAGTGTTTCAAAACTGCTCTTTCTAAAGAAGTGTTCAACTCTGTGAGTTGGATTCATACTTCACAAAGCAGTTTCACAGAACGCTTCTGTTTAGTTTTTATGGGAAGATATTCCCGTTTCCAACGAAGGTCTGAAAGGGCTCCAAATATCCACTTGCAAATTCGGCAAAAATAGAGTTTCAAAACTGCTCTGTCAAAAGGAAGGCTTATCTCTCTGAGTTGAATGCAGACATCATAAAGAGGTTTCTGAGAAAACTTCTGCCTGGTTTATATGTGAAGATATTTCCTCTTCCACCATAGGCCTCAAAGCGCTCCAAATGAACACTTGCAGATTCTACAAAAAGAGTGTGTCATAACTGCGCTAGCAAAGGAAAGGTTCAACTCCGTGAGTTGAACACACACATCACAAAGCAGTTTGTGAGAATGCTTCTGTCCAGTTTTTATTGGAAGATATTCCCGCTTCCAACAAAGGCCTGAAAGAGCTCCAAATATCCACTTGCAGATGCTGCAAAAAGACTCTTTCCAAACTGCTCCATGAAAAGGAAGGTTCAACTCTGTGAGTTCAATGCACACATCATAAAGAAGTTTCAAAGAATGCTTCTGTCTAGGTTTTATGTGAAGATATTTCCTTTTCCACCATAGGCCTCAAAGCGCTCCAAATGAACACTTGCAGATTCTACAAAAAGAGTGTTTCAAAACTGCTCTTTCAAAAGAAGTGTTCAACTCTGTGAGTTGGATTCATACTTCACAAAGCACTTTCACAGAAAGCTTCTGTTTAGTATTTATGGGAAGATATTCCCGTTTCCAACGAAGGCCTGAAAGAACTCCAAATATCCACTTGCAGATTCTGCAAAAACACAGTTTCAAAACTGCTCTATCAAAAGGAAGGCTTATCTCTCCGAGTTGAATGCACACATCATAAAGAGGTTTCCGAGAATGCTTCTGCCTGGTTTATAAGTGAAGATATTACCTTTTCCACCATAGGCCTCAAATCGCTCCAAATGAACACTTGCAGATTCTACAAAAAGAGTGTTTCAAAACTGCTCTTTCAAAAGAAGTGTTCAACTCTGTGAGTTGGATTCATACTTCACAAAGCAGTTTCACAGAATGCTTCTGTTTAGTTTTTATGGGAAGATATTCCCGTTTCCAACGAAGGCCTGAAAGGGCTCCAAATATCCACTTGCAAATTCGGCAAAAATAGAGTTTCAAAACTGCTCTGTCAAAAGGAAGGTTCAACTCTGTGAGTTCAATGCACACATCATAAAGAAGTTTCAAAGAATGCTTCTGTCTAGGTTTTATGTGAAGGTATTTCCTTTTCCACCATAGGCCTCAAAGCGCTCCAAATGAACACTTGCAGATTCTACAAAAAGAGTGTTTCAAAACAGCTCTTTCAAAGGAAGTGTTCAACTGTGTGAGTTGGATTCATACTACACAAAGCAGTTTCACAGAACGCTTCTGTTTAGTTTTTATGGGAAGATATTCCCGTTTCCAACGAAGGCCTGAAATGGCTCCAAATATCCACTTGCAGATTCTGCAAAAATAGAGTTTCAAAACTGCTCTGTCAAAAGGAAGGCTTATCTCTCTGAGTTGAATGCAGACATCATAAAGAGGTTTCTGAGAATGCTTCTGCCTGTTTTATATGTGAAGATATTTCCTTTTCCACCATAGGCCTCAAAGCGCTCCAAATGAACACTTGCAGATTCTACAAAAAGAGTGTTTCATAACTGCTCTAGCAAAGAAAAGGTTCAACTCTGTGAGTTGAACACACACATCACAAAGCAGTTTGTGAGAATGCTTCTGTCCAGTTTTTATGAGAAGATATTCCCGCTTCTAACAAAGGCCTGAAAGAGCTCCAAATATCCACTTGCAGATGCTGCAAAAAGACTCTTTCCAAACTGCTCCATGAAAAGGAAGGTTCAACACTGTGAGTTGAATGCACACATCATAAAGAGGTTTCTGAGAATGCTTCTGCCTGGTTTATAAGTGAAGATATTTCCTTTTCCACCATAGGCCTCAAAGCGCTCCAAATGAACACTTGCAGATTCTACAAAAAGAGTGTTTCAAAACTGCTCTTTCAAAAGAAGTGTTCAACTCTGTGAGTTGGATTCATACTTCACAAGGCAGTTTCTCAGAACGCTTCTGTTTAGTTTTTATGGGAAGATATTCCCGTTTCCAACGAAGGCATGAAAGGGCTCCAAATAACCACTTGCAGATTCTGCAGAAACACAGTTACAAAACTGCTCTATCAAAAGGAAGGCTTATCTCTCCGAGCTGAATGCACACATCATAAAGAGGTTTCTGAGAATGCTTCTCCCTGGTTTATAAGTGAAGATATTTCCTTTTCCACCATAGGCCTCAAAGCGCTCCAAATGAACACTTGCAGATTCTACAAAAAGAGTGTTTCAAAACAGCTCTTTCAAAGGAAGTGTTCAACTCTGTGAGTTGGATTCATACTACACAAAGCAGTTTCACAGAACGCTTCTCTTTAGTTTTTAAGGGAAGATATTCCCGTTTCCGACGAAGGCCTGAAAGGGCTCCAAATATCCACTTGCAGATTCTGCAAAAATAGAGTTTCAAAACTGCTCTGTTAAAAGGAAGGCTTATCACTCTGAGTTGAATGCAGACATCATAAAAAGGTTTCTGAGAATGCTTCTGCCTGGTTTATATGTGAAGATATTTCCTTTTCCACCATAGGCCTCAAAGCGCTCCAAATGAACACTTGCAGATTCTACAAAAGGAGTGTTTCATAACTGCTCTAGCAAAGGAAAGTTTGAACTCTGTGAGTGGAACACACACATCACAAAGCAGTTTGTGAGAATGCTTCTGTCCAGTTTTTAAGAGAAGATATTCCCGCTTCTAACAAAGGCCTGAAAGAGCTCCAAATATCCACTTGCAGATGCTGCAAAAAGACTCTTTCCAAACTGCTCCATGAAAAGGAAGGTTCAACTCTGTGAGTTGAATGCACACATCATAAAGAAGTTTCAAAGAATGCTGCTGTCTAGGTTTTATGTGAAGGTATTTCCTTTTCCAACAAAGGCCTCAAAGCGCTCCAAATGAACACTTGCAGATTCTACAAAAAGAGTGTTTCAAAACTGCTCTTTCAAAAGAAGTGTTCAACTCTGTGAGTTGGATTCATACTTCACAAAGCAGATTCACAGAACGCTTCTGTTTAGTATTTATGGGAAGATATTCCCGTTTCCAACGACGGCCTGAATGGACTCCAAATATCCACTTGCAGATTCTGCAAAAACACAGTTTCAAAACTGCTCTATCAAAAGGAAGGCTTATCTCTCCGACTTGAATGCACACATCATAAAGAGGTTTCTGAGAATGCTTCTGCCTGGTTTATAAGTGAAGATATTTCCTTTTCCACCATAGGCCTCAAAGCGCTCCAAATGAACACTTGCAGATTCTACAAAAAGTCTGTTTCAAAACTGCTCTTTCTTTTTTTTTTTTTTTTTTTTTTTTTCTTTTTTTTTTTTTTTTTCTTTTTTTTTCTTTTATTGTAATTATTATTATTATTATTATTATTATACTTTAGGTTTTATGGTACATGTGCCCAATGTGCAGGTAAGTTACATATGTATACATGTGCCATGCTGGTGCACTGCACCCACCAACTCGTCATCTAGCATTAGGTATATCTCCCAATGTTATCCCTCCCCCCTCCCCCCAACCCACAACAGTCCCTGAATTGTGATGTTCCCCTTCCTGTGTCCATGTGTTCTCATTGTTCAATTCCCACCTATGAGTGAGAATATGCGGTGTTTGGTTTTTTGTTCTTGCGATAGTTTACTGAGAATGATGATTTCCAATTTCATCCATGTCCCTACAAAGGACATGAACTCATCATTTCTTATGGCTGCATAGTATTCCATGGTGTAGATGTGCCACATTTTCTTAATCCAGTCTATCATTGTTGGACATTTGGGTTGGTTCCAAGTCTTTGCTATTGTGAATAATGCGGCAATAAACATACGTGTGCATGTGTCTTTATAGCAGCATGATTTATAGTCCTTTGGGTATATACCCAGTAATGGGATGGCTGGGTCGAATGGAATTTCTAGTTCTAGATTCCCTCCAACAAATTTACAAGAAAAAAACAAACAACCCCATCAAAAAGTGGGCGAAGGACATGAACAGACACTTCTCAAAAGAAGACATTTATGCAGCCAAAAGACACATGAAAAAATGCTCACCATCACTGGCCATCAGAGAAATGCAAATCAAAACCACAATGAGATACCATCTCACACCAGTTAGAATGGCGATCATTAAAAAGTCAGGAAACAACAGGTGCTGGAGAGGATGTGGAGAAATAGGAACACTTTTACACTGTTGGTGGGACTGTAAACTAGTTCAACCCTTGTGGAAGTCAGTGTGGCGATTCCTCAGGGATCTAGAACAAAACTGCTCTTTCAAAAGAAGTGTTCAACTCTGTGAGTTGGATTCATACTTCACAAAGCAGTTTCACAGAACGCTTCTGTTTAATTTTTATGGGAAGATATTCCCGTTTCCAACGAAGGCCTGAAATGGCTCCAAATATCCACTTGCAGATTCTGCCAAAACAGAGTTTCAAAACTGCTCTATCAAAAGGAAGGCTTATCGCTCCCAGTTGAATGCACACATCATAAAGAGTTTTCTGAAAATGCTTCGGCCTGGTTTATAAGTGAAGATATTTCCTTTTCCACCATAGGCCTCAAAGCGCTCCAAATGAACACTTGCAGATTCTACAAAAAGAGTGTTTCATAACTGCTCTAGCAAAGGAAAGGTTGAACTCTGTGAGTTGAACACACACATCACAAAGCAGTTTGTGAGAATGCTTCCGTCCAGTTTTTATGAGAAGATATTCCCGCTTCTAACAAAGGCCTGAAAGAGCTCCAAATATCCACTTGCAGATGCTGCAAAAAGACTCTTTCCAAACTGCTCCATGAAAAGGAAGGTTCAACTCTGTGAGTTGAATGCACACATCAAAAAGAAGTTTCAAAGAATGCTTCTGTCTAGGTTTTATGTGAAGGTATTTCCTTTTCCACCATAGGCCTCAAAGCGCTCCAAATGAACACTTGCAGATTCTACAAAAAGAGTGTTTCAAAACTGCTCTTTCAAAAGAAGAGTTCAACTCTGTGAGGTGGATTCATACTTCACAAAGCAGTTTCTCAGAACGCTTCTGTTTAGTTTTTATGGGAAGATATTCCCGTTTCCAACGAAGGCCTGAAAGGGCTCCAAATAACCACTTGCAGATTCTGCAGAAACACAGTTTCAAAACTGCTCTATCAAAAGGAAGGCTTATCTCTCCGAGCTGAATGCACACATCATAAAGAGGTTTCTGAGAATGCTTCTCCCTGGTTTATAAGTGAAGATATTTCCTTTTCCACCATAGGCCTCAAAGCGCTCCAAATGAACACTTGCAGATTCTACAAAAAGAGTGTTTCAAAACAGCTCTTTCAAAGGAAGTGTTCAACTCTGTGAGTTGGATTCATACTACACAAAGCAGTTTCACAGAACGCTTCTCTTTAGTTTTTATGGGAAGATATTCCCGTTTCCAACGAAGGCCTGAAAGGGCTCCAAATATCCACTTGCAGATTCTGCAAAAATAGAGTTTCAAAACTGCTCTGTTAAAAGGAAGGCTTATCTCTCTGAGTTGAATGCAGACATCATAAAGAGGTTTCTGAGAATGCTTCTGCCTGGTTTATATGTGAAGATATTTCCTTTTCCACCATAGGGCTCAAAGCGCTCCAAATGAACACTTGCAGATTCTACAAAAGGACTGTTTCATAACTGCTCTAGCAAAGGAAAGGTTCAACTCTGTGAGTTGAACACACACATCACAAAGCAGTTTGTGAGAATGCTTCTGTCCAGTTTTAAAGAGAAGATATTCCCGCTTCTAACAAAGGCCTGAAAGAGCTCCAAATATCCACTTGCAGATGCTGCAAAAAGACTCTTTCCAAACTGCTCCATGAAAAGGAAGGTTCAACTCTGTGAGTTGAATGCACACATCATAAAGAAGTTTCAAAGAATGCTTCTGTCTAGGTTTTATGTGAAGGTATTTCCTTTTCCACCATAGGACTCAAAGCGCTCCAAATGAACACTTGCAGATTCTACAAAAAGAGTGTTTCAAAACTGCTCTTTCAAAAGAAGTGTTCAACTCTGTGAGTTGGATTCATACTTCACAAAGCAGTTTCACAGAACTCTTCTGTTTAGTATTTATGGGAAGATATTCCCGTTTCCAACGAAGGCCTGAAAGGGCTCCAAATATCCACTTGCAGATTCTGCAAAAATAGAGTTTCAAAACTGCTCTGTTAAAAGGAAGGCTTATCTCTCTGAGTTGAATGCAGACATCATAAAGAGGTTTCTGAGAATGCTTCTGCCTGGTTTATATGTGAAGATATTTCCTTTTCCACCATAGGCCTCAAAGCGCTCCAAATGAACACTTGCAGATTCTACAAAAGGAGTGTTTCATAACTGCTCTAGCAAAGGAAAGGTTCAACTCTGTGAGTTGAACACACACATCACAAAGCAGTTTGTGAGAATGCTTCTGTCCAGTTTTTAAGAGAAGATATTCCCGCTTCTAACAAAGGCCTGAAAGAGCTCCAAATATCCACTTGCAGATGCTGCAAAAAGACTCTTTCCAAACTGCTCCATGAAAAGGAAGGTTCAACTCTGTGAGTTGAATGCACACATCATAAAGAAGTTTCAAAGAATGCTTCTGTCTAGGTTTTATGTGAAGGTATTTCCTTTTCCACCATAGGCCTCAAAGCGCTCCAAATGAACACTTGCAGATTCTACAAAAAGAGTGTTTCAAAACTGCTCTTTCAAAAGAAGTGTTCAACTCTGTGAGTTGGATTCATACTTCACAAAGCAGTTTCACAGAACTCTTCTGTTTAGTATTTATGGGAAGATATTCCCGTTTCCAACGAAGGCCTGAAAGGACTCCAAATATCCACTTGCAGATTCTGCAAAAACACAGTTTCAAAACTGCTCTATCAAAAGGAAGGCTTATCTCTCCGAGTTGAATGCACACATCATAAAGAGGTTTCTGAGAATGCTTCTGCCTGGTTTATAAGTGAAGATATTTCCTTTTCCACCATAGGCCTCAAAGCGCTCCAAATGAACACTTGCAGATTCTACAAAAAGAGTGTTTCAAAACTGCTCTTTCAAAAGAAGTGTTCAACTCTGTGAGTTGGATTCATACTTCACAAAGCAGTTTCACAGAACTCTTCTGTTTAGTATTTATGGGAAGATATTCCCGTTTCCAACGAAGGCCTGAAAGGACTCCAAATATCCACTTGCAGATTCTGCAAAAACACAGTTTCAAAACTGCTCTATCAAAAGGAAGGCTTATCTCTCCGAGTTGAATGCACACATCATAAAGAGGTTTCTGAGAATGCTTCTGCCTGGTTTATAAGTGAAGATATTTCCTTTTCCACCATAGGCCTCAAAGTGCTCCAAATGAACACTTGCAGATTCTACAAAAAGAGTGTTTCAAAACTGCTCTTTCAAAAGAAGTGTTCAACTCTGTGAGTTGGATTCATACTTCACAAAGCAGTTTCACAGAACGCTTCTGTTTAGTTTTTATGGGAAGATATTCCCGTTTCCAACGAAGGCCTGAAATGGCTCCAAATATCCACTTGCAGATTCTGCCAAAGCAGAGTTTCAAAACTGCTATATCAAAAGGAAGGCTTATCGCTCCGAGTTGAATGCACACATCATAAAGAGTTTTCTGAGAATGCTTCTCCTTGGTTTATAAGTGAAGATATTTCCTTTTCCACCATAGGCCTCAAAGCGCTCCAAATGAACACTTGCAGATTCTACAAAAAGAGTGTTTCAAAACAGCTCTTTCAAAGGAAGTGTTCAACTCTGTGAGTTGGATTCATACTACACAAAGCAGTTTCACAGAACCCTTCCCTTTAGTTTTTATGGGAAGATATTCCCGTTTCCAACGAAGGCCTGAAAGGGCTCCAAGTATCCACTTGCAGATTCTGCAAAAATAGAGTTTCAAAACTGCTCTGTTAAAAGGAAGGCTTATCTCTCTGAGTTGAATGCAGACATCATAAAGAGGTTTCTGAGAATGCTTCTGCCTGGTTTATATGTGAAGATATTTCCTTTTCCACCATAGGCCCCAAAGCGCTCCAAATGAACACTTGCAGATTCTACAAAAGGAGTGTTTCATAACTGCTCTAGCAAAGGAAGGGTTCAACTTTGTGAGTTGAAAACCCACATCACAAAGCAGTTTGTGAGAATGCTTCTGTCCAGTTTTTAAGAGAAGATATTCCCGCTTCTAACAAAGGCCTGAAAGAGCTCCAAATATCCACTTGCAGATGCTGCAAAAAGTCTCTTTCCAAACTGCTCCATGAAAAGGAAGGTTCAACTCTGTGAGTTGAATGCACACATCATAAAGAAGTTTCAAAGAATGCTTCTGTCTAGGTTTTATGTGAAGATATTTCCTTTTCCACCATAGGCCACAAAGCGCTCCAAATGAACACTTGCAGATTCTACAAAAAGAGTGTTTCAAAACTGCTCTTTCAAAAGAAGTGTTCAACTCTGTGAGTTGGATTCATACTTCACAAAGCAGTTTCTCAGAACGCTTCTGTTTAGTTTTTATGGGAAGATATTCCCGTTTCCAACGAAGGTCTGAAAGGGCTCCAAATAACCACTTGCAGATTCTGCAGAAACACAGTTTCAAAACTGCTCTATCAAAAGGAAGGCTTATCTCTCTGAGCTGAATGCACACATCATAAAGAGTTTTCTGAGAATGCTTCTCCTTGGTTTATAAGTGAAGATATTTCCTTTTCCAACATAGGCCTCAAAGCGCTCCAAATGAACACTTGCAGATTCTACAAAAAGAGTGTTTCAAAACAGCTCTTTCAAAGGAAGTGTTCAACTCTGTGAGTTGGATTCATACTACACAAAGCAGTTTCACAGAACCCTTCTCTTTAGTTTTTATGGGAAGATATTCCCGTTTCCAACGAAGGCCTGAAAGGGCTCCAAATATCCACTTGCAGATTCTGCAAAAATAGAGTTTCAAAACTGCTCTGTTAAAAGGAAGGCTTATCTCTCTGAGTTGAATGCAGACATCATAAAGAGGTTTCTGAGAATGCTTCTGCCTAGTTTATATGTGAAGATATTTCCTTTTCCACAATAGGCCTCAAAGCGCTCCAAATGAACACTTGCAGATTCTACAAAAGGAGTGTTTCATAACTGCTCTAGCAAAGGAAAGGTTCAACTCTGTGAGTTGAACACACACATCACAAAGCAGTTTGTGAGAATGCTTCTGTCCAGTTTTTATTGGAAGATATTCCCGCTTCTAACAAAGGCCTGAAAGAGCTCCAAATATCCACTTGCAGATGCTGCAAAAAGACTCTTTCCAAACTGCTCCATGAAAAGGAAGGTTCAACCCTGTGAGTTGAATGCACACATCATAAAGAAGTTTCAAAGAATGCTTCTGTCTAGGTTTTATGTGAAGATATTTCCTTTTCCACCATAGGCCTCAAAGCGCTCCAAATGAACACTTGCAGATTCTACAAAAAGAGTGTTTCAAAACTGCTCTTTCAAAAGAAGTGTTCAACTCTGGGAGTTGGATTCATACTTCACAAAGCAGTTTCACAGAACGCTTCTGTTTAGTATTTATGGGAAGATATTCATGTTTCCAACGAAGGCCTGAAAGGACTCCAAATATCCAATTGCAGATTCTGCAAAAACACAGTTTCAAAACTGCTCTATCAAAAGGAAGGCTTATCTCTCCGAGTTGAATGCACACATCATAAAGAGGTTTCTGAGAATGCTTCTGCCTGGTTTATAAGTGAAGATATTTCCTTTTCCACCATAGGCCTCAAAGCGCTCCAAATGAACACTTGCAGATTCTACAAAAAGAGTGTTTCAAAACTGCTCTTTCAATAGAAGTGTTCAACTCTGTGAGTTGGATTCATACTTCACAAAGCAGTTTCACAGAACGCTTCTGTTTAGTTTTTATGGGAAGATATTCCCGTTTCCAACGAAGGCCTGAAAGGGCTCCAAATATCCACTTGCAGATTCTGCCAAAACAGAGTTTCAAAACTGCTCTATCAAAAGGAAGGCTTATCGCTCCTAGTTGAATGCACACATCATAAAGAGTTTTCTGAGAATGCTTCTGCCTGGTTTATAAGTGAAGATATTTCCTTTTCCACCGTAGGCCTCAAAGCGCTCCAAATGAACACTTGCAGATTCTACAAAAAGAGTGTTTCAAAACTGCTCTTTCAAAAGAAGTGTTCAACTCTGTGAGTTGGATTCATTCTTCACAAAGCAGTTTCACAGAACGCTTCTGTTTAGTATTTATGGGAAGATATTCCCGTTTCCAACGAAGGCCTGAAAGGGCTCCAAATATCCACTTGCAGATTCTGCAAAAATAGAGTTTCAAAACTGCTCTGTTAAAAGGAAGGCTTATCACTCTGAGTTGAATGCAGACATCATAAAGAGGTTTCTGAGAATGCTTCTGCCTGGTTTATATGTGAAGATATTTCCTTTTCCACCATAGGCCACAAAGCGCTCCAAATGAACACTTGCAGATTCTACAAAAGGAGTGTTTCATAACTGCTCTAGCAAAGGAAAGGTTCAACTCTGTGAGTTGAACACACACATCACAAAGCAGTTTGTGAGAATGCTTCTGTCCAGTTTTTATTGGAAGATATTCCCGCTTCTAACAAAGGCCTGAAAGAGCTCCAAATATCCACTTGCAGATGCTGCAAAAAGACTCTTTCCAAACTGCTCCATGAAAATGAAGGTTCAACTCTGTGAGTTGAATGCACACATCATAAAGAAGTTTCAAAGAATGCTTCTGTCTAGGTTTTATGTGAAGATATTTCCTTTTCCACCACAGGCCTCAAAGCGCTCCAAATGAACACTTGCAGATTCTACAAAAAGAGTGTTTCAAAACTGCTCTTTCAAAAGAAGTGTTCAACTCTGGGAGTTGGATTCATACTTCACAAAGCAGTTTCACAGAACTCTTCTGTTTAGTATTTATGGGAAGATATTCCCGTTTCCAACGAAGGCCTGAAAGGACTCCAAATATCCACTTGCAGATTCTGCAAAAACACAGTTTCAAAACTGCTCTATCAAAAGGAAGGCTTATCTCTCCGAGTTGAATGCACACATCATAAAGAGGTTTCTGAGAATGCTTCTGCCTGGTTTATAAGTGAAGATATTTCCTTTTCCACCATAGGCCTCAAAGCGCTCCAAATGAACACTTGCAGATTCTACAAAAAGAGTGTTTCAAAACTGCTCTTTCAATAGAAGTGTTCAACTCTGTGAGTTGGATTCATACTTCACAAAGCAGTTTCACAGAACGCTTCTGTTTAGTTTTTATGGGAAGATATTCCCGTTTCCAACGAAGGCCTGAAAGGGCTCCAAATATCCACTTGCAGATTCTGCCAAAACA
Organism: Pongo pygmaeus; assembly: GCF_028885625.2. Classification (NCBI taxonomy): domain Eukaryota; kingdom Metazoa; phylum Chordata; class Mammalia; order Primates; family Hominidae; genus Pongo; species Pongo pygmaeus. The sequence goes on from NC_085930.1 coordinate 27,970,060, forward strand.
GAGTTTCAAAACTGCTCTATCAAAAGGAAGGCTTATCGCTCCTAGTTGAATGCACACATCATAAAGAGTTTTCTGAGAATGCTTCTGCCTGGTTTATAAGTGAAGATATTTCCTTTTCCACCATAGGCCTCAAAGCGCTCCAAATGAACACTTGCAGATTCTACAAAAAGACTGTTTCAAAACTGCTCTTTCAAAAGAAGTGTTCAACTCTGTGAGTTGGATTCATTCTTCACAAAGCAGTTTCACAGAACGCTTCTGTTTAGTATTTATGGGAAGATATTCCCGTTTCCAACGAAGGCCTGAAAGGACTCCAAATATCCACTTGCAGATTCTGCAAAAACACAGTTTCAAAACTGCTCTATCAAAAGGAAGGCTTATCTCTCCGACTTGAATGCACACATCATAAAGAGGTTTCTGAGAATGCTTCTGCCTGGTTTATAAGTGAAGATATTTCCTTTTCCACCATAGGCCTCAAAGCGCTCCAAATAAACACTTGCAGATTCTACAAAAAAGTGTTTCAAAACTGCTCTTTCTAAAGAAGTGTTCAACTCTGTGAGTTGGATTCATACTTCACAAAGCAGTTTCACAGAACGCTTCTGTTTAGTTTTTATGGGAAGATATTCCCGTTTCCAACGAAGGTCTGAAAGGGCTCCTAATATCCACTTGCAAATTCTGCAAAAATAGAGTTTCAAAACTGCTCTGTCAAAAGGAAGGCTTATCTCTCTGAGTTGAATGCAGACATCATGAAGAGGTTTCTGAGAAAGCTTCTGCCTGGTTTATATGTGAAGATATTTCCTCTTCCACCATAGGCCTCAAAGCGCTCCAAATGAACACTTGCAGATTCTAAAAAAAGAGTGTGTCATAACTACGCTAGCAAAGGAAAGGTTCAACTCCGTGAGTTGAACACACACATCACAAAGCAGTTTGTGAGAATGCTTCTGTCCAGTTTTTATTGGAAGATATTCCCGCTTCCAACAAAGGCCTGAAAGAGCTCCAAATATCCACTTGCAGATGCTGCAAAAAGACTCTTTCCAAACTGCTCCATGAAAAGGAAGGTTCAACTCTGTGAGTTCAATGCACACATCATAAAGAAGTTTCAAAGAATGCTTCTGTCTAGGTTTTATGTGAAGATATTTCCTTTTCCACCATAGGCCTCAAAGCGCTCCAAATGAACACTTGCAGATTCTACAAAAAGAGTGTTTCAAAACTGCTCTTTCAAAAGAAGTGTTCAACTCTGTGAGTTGGATTCAAACTTCACAAAGCACTTTCACAGAAAGCTTCTGTTTAGTATTTATGGGAAGATATTCCCGTTTCCAACGAAGGCCTGAAAGAACTCCAAATATCCACTTGCAGATTCTGCAAAAACACAGTTTCAAAACTGCTCTATCAAAAGGAAGGCTTATCTCTCCGAGTTGAATGCACACATCATAAAGAGGTTTCCGAGAATGCTTCTGCCTGGTTTATAAGTGAAGATATTTCCTTTTCCACCATAGGCCTCAAATCGCTCCAAATGAACACTTGCAGATTCTACAAAAAGAGTGTTTCAAAACTGCTCTTTCAAAAGAAGTGTTCAACTCTGTGAGTTGGATTCATACTTCACAAAGCAGTTTCACAGAATGCTTCTGTTTAGTTTTTATGGGAAGATATTCCCGTTTCCAACGAAGGCCTGAAAGGGCTCCAAATATCCACTTGCAAATTCGGCAAAAATAGAGTTTCAAAACTGCTCTGTCAAAAGGAAGGTTCAACTCTGTGAGTTCAATGCACACATCATAAAGAAGTTTCAAAGAATGCTTCTGTCTAGGTTTTATGTGAAGGTATTTCCTTTTCCACCATAGGCCTCAAAGCGCTCCAAATGAACACTTGCAGATTCTACAAAAAGAGTGTTTCAAAACAGCTCTTTCAAAGGAAGTGTTCAACTCTGTGAGTTGGATTCATACTACACAAAGCAGTTTCACAGAACGCTTCTGTTTAGTTTTTATGGGAAGATATTCCCGTTTCCAACGAAGGCCTGAAATGGCTCCAAATATCCACTTGCAGATTCTGCAAAAATAGTGTTTCAAAACTGCTCTGTCAAAAGGAAGGCTTATCTCTCTGAGTTGAATGCAGACATCATAAAGAGGTTTCTGAGAATGCTTCTGCCTGTTTTATATGTGAAGATATTTCCTTTTCCACCATAGGCCTCAAAGCGCTCCAAATGAACACTTGCAGATTCTACAAAAAGAGTGTTTCATAACTGCTCTAGCAAAGGAAAGTTCAACTCTGTGTGTTGAATACACACACCACAAAGCAGTTTGTGAGAATGCTTCTGTCCAGTTTTTATGAGAAGGTATTCCCGCTTCTAACAAAGGCCTGAAAGAGCTCCAAATATCCACTTGCAGATGCTGCAAAAAGACTCTTTCCAAACTGCTCCATGAAAAGGAAGGTTCAACTCCGTGAGTTGAATGCACACATCATAAAGAAGTTTCAAAGAATGCTTCTGTCTAGGTTTTATGTGAAGATATTTCCTTTTCCACCATAGGCCTCAAAGCGCTCCAAATGAACACTTGCAGATTTTACAAAAAGAGTGTTTCAAAACTGCTCTTTCAAAAGAAGTGTTCAACTCTGTGAGTTGGATTCATACTTCACCAAGCAGTTTCACAGAACGCTTCTGTTTAGTTTTTATGGGAAGATATTCCCGTTTCCAACGAACGCTTGAAAGGGCTCCAAATAACCACTTGCGGATTCTGCGAAAACACAGTTTCAAAACTGCTCTATCAAAAGGAAGGCTTATCTCTCCGAGCTGAATGCACACATCATAAAGAGGTTTCTGAGAATGCTTCTCCCTGGTTTATAAGTGAAGATATTTCCTTTTCCACCATAGGCCTCAAAGCGCTCCAAATGAACACTTGCAGATTCTACAAAAAGAGTGTTTCTAAACAGCTCTTTCAAAGGAAGTGTTCAACTCTGTGAGTTGGATTCATACTACACAAAGCAGTTTCACAGAACGCTTCTCTTTAGTTTTTATGGGAAGATATTCCCGTTTCCAACGAAGGCCTGAAAGGGCTCCAAATATCCACTTGCAAATTCTGCAAAAATACAGTTTCAAAACTGCTCTGTTAAAAGGAAGGCTTATCTCTCTGAGTTGAATGCAGACATCATAAAGAGGTTTCTGAGAATGCTTCTGCCTGGTTTATATGTGAAGATATTTCCTTTCCCACCATAGGCCTCAAAGCACTCCAAATGAACACTTGCAGATTCTACAAAAGGAGTGTATCATAACTGCTCTAGCAAAGGAAAGGTTCAACTCTGTGAGTTGAACACACACATCACAAAGCAGTTTGTGAGAATGCTTCTGTCCAGTTTTTAAGAGAAGATATTCCCGCTTCTAACAAAGGCCTGAAAGAGCTCCAAATATCCACTTGCAGATGCTGCAAAAAGACTCTTTCCAAACTGCTCCATGAAAAGGAAGGTTCAACTCTGTGAGTTGAATGCACACATCATAAAGAAGTTTCAAAGAATGCTTCTGTCTAGGTTTTATGTGAAGGTATTTCCTTTTCCTCCATAGGCCTCAAAGCGCTCCAAATGAACACTTGCAGATTCTACAAAAAGAGTGTTTCAAAACTGCTCTTTCAAAACAAGTGTTCAACTCTGTGAGTTGGATTCATACTTCACAAAGCAGTTTCACAGAACTGTTCTGTTTAGTATTTATGGGAAGATATTCCCGTTTCCAACGAAGGCCTGAAAGGACTCCAAATATCCACTTGCAGATTCTGCAAAAACACAGTTTCAAAACTGCTCTATCAAAAGGAAGGCTTATCTCTCCGATTTGAATGCACACATCATAAATAGGTTTCTGAGAATGCTTCTGCCTGGTTTATAAGTGAAGATATTTCCTTTTCCACCATAGGCCTCAAAGTGCTCCAAATGAACACTTGCAGATTCTACAAAAAGAGTGTTTCAAAACTGCTCTTTCAAAAGAAGTGTTCAACTGTGTGAGTTGGATTCATACTTCACAAAGCAGTTTCTCAGAACGCTTCTGTTTAGTTTTTATTGGAAGATATTAACGTTTCCAACGAAGGTCTGAAAGGGCTCCAAATAACCACTTGCAGATTCTGCAGAAACACAGTTTCAAAACTGCTCTATCAAAAGGAAGGCTTATCTCTCCGAGCTGAATGCACACATCATAAAGAGGTTTCTGAGAATGCTTCTCCCTGGTTTATAAGTGAAGATATTTCCTTTTCCACCATAGGCCTCAAAGCGCTCCAAATGAAAACTTGCAGATTCTACAAAAAGAGTGTTTGAAAACAGCTCTTTCAAAGGAAGTGTTCAACTCTGTGAGTTGGATTCATACTACACAAAGCAGTTTCACAGAACCCTTCTCTTTAGTTTTTATGGGAAGATATTCCAGTTTCCAACGAAGGCCTGAAAGGGCTCCAAATATCCACTTGCAGATTCTGCAAAAATAGAGTTTCAATACTGCTCTGTTAAAAGGAAGGCTTATCTCTCTGAGTTGAATGCAGACATCATAAAGAGGTTTCTGAGAATGCTTCTGCCTGGTTTATATGAAGATATTTCCTTTTCCACCATAGGCCTCAAAGCGCTCCAAATGAACACTTGCAGATTCTACAAAAGGAGTGTTTCATAACTGCTCTAGCAAAGGAAAGGTTCAACTCTGTGAGTTGAACACACACATCACAAAGCAGTTTCTGAGAATGCTTCTGTCCAGTTTTTATTGGAAGATATTCCCGCTTCTAACAAAGGCCTGAAAGAGCTCCAAATATCCACTTGCAGATGCTGCAAAAAGACTCTTTCCAAACTGCTCCATGAAAAGGAAGGTACAACTCTGTGAGTTGAATGCACACATCATAAAGAAGTTTCAAAGAATGCTTCGGTCTAGGTTTTATGTGAAGGTTTTTCCTTTTCCACCATAGGCCTCAAAGCGCTCCAAATGAACACTTGCAGATTCTACAAAAAGAGTGTTTCAAAACTGCTCTTTCAAAAGAAGTGTTCAACTCTGTGAGTTGGATTCATACTTCACAAAGCAGTTTCACAGAACGCTTCTGTTAAGTATTTATGGGAAGATATTCCCGTTTCCAACGAAGGCCTGAAAGGACTCCAAATATCCACTTGCAGATTCTGCAAAAACACAGTTTCAAAACTGCTCTATCAAAAGGAAGGCTTATCTCTCCGAATTGAATGCACACATCATAAAGAGGTTTCTGAGAATGCTTCTGCCTGGTTTATAAGTGAAGATATTTCCTTTTCCACCATAGGCCTCAAAGCGCTCCAAATGAACACTTGCAGATTCTACAAAAATAGTGTTTCAAAACTGCTCTTTCAAAAGAAGTGTTCAACTCTGTGAGCTGGATTCATACTTCACAAAGCAGTTTCACAGAAAGCTTCTGTTTAGTTTTTATGGGAAGATATTCCCGTTTCCAACGAAGGCCTGAAAGGGCTCCAAATATCCACTTGCAGATTCTGCAAAAATAGAGTTTCAAAACTGCTCTGTTAAAAGGAAGGCTTATCTCTCTGAGTTGAATGCAGACATCATAAAGAGGTTTCTGAGAATGCTTCTGCCTGGTTTATATGTGAAGATATTTCCTTTTCCACCATAGGCCTCAAAGCGCTCCAAATGAACACTTGCAGATTCTACAAAAGGAGTGTTTCATAACTGCTCTAGCAAAGGAAAGGTTCAACTCTGTGAGTTGAACACACACATCACAAAGCAGTTTGTGAGAATGCTTCTGTCCAGTTTTTAAGAGAAGATATTCCCGCTTCTAACAAAGGCCTGAAAGAGCTCCAAATATCCACTTGCAGATGCTGCAAAAAGACTCTTTCCAAACTGCTCCATGAAAAGGAAGGTTCAACTCTGTGAGTTGAATGCACACATCATAAAGAAGTTTCAAAGAATGCTTCTGTCTAGGTTTTATGTGAAGGTATTTCCTTTTCCACCATAGGCCTCAAAGCGCTCCAAATGAACACTTGCAGATTCTACAAAAAGAGTGTTTCAAAACTGCTCTTTCAAAAGAAGTGTTCAACTCTGTGAGTTGGATTCATACTTCACAAAGCAGTTTCACAGAACGCTTCTGTTTAGTATTTTTGGGAAGATATTCCCGTTTCCAACGAAGGCCTGAAAGGACTCCAAATATCCACTTGTAGATTCTGCAAAAACACAGATTCAAAACTGCTCTATCAAAAGAAAGGCTTATCTCTCCGAGTTGAATGCACACATCATAAAGAGGTTTCTGAGAATGCTTCTGCCTGGTTTATAAGTGAAGATATTTCCTTTTCCACCATAGGCCTCAAAGCGCTCCAAATGAACACTTGCAGATTCTACAAAAAGAGCGTTTCAAAACTGCTTTTTCAAAAGATGTGTTCAACTCTGTGAGTTGGATTCATACTTCACAAAGCAGTTTCACAGAACGCTTCTGTTTAGTTTTTATGGGAAGATATTCCCGTTTCCAACGAAGGCCTGAAAGGGCTCCAAATATCCACTTGCAGATTCTGCCAAAACAGAGTTTTAAAACTGCTCTATCAAAAGGAAGGCTTATCGCTCCGAGTTGAATGCACACATCATAAAGAGTTTTCTGAGAATGCTTCTGCCTGGTTTATAAGTGAAGATATTTCCTTTTCCACCATAGGCCTCAAAGCGCTCCAAACGAACACTTGCAGATTCTACAAAAAGAGTGATTCAAAACAGCTCTTTCAAAGGAAGTGTTCAACTCTGTGAGTTGGATTCATACTACTCAAAGCAGTTTCACAGAACGCTTCTGTTTAGTTTTTATGGGAAGATATTCCCGTTTCCAACGAAGGCCTGAAAGGGCTCCAAATATCCACTTGCAAATTCTGCAAAAATAGAGTTTCAAAACTGCTCTGTCAAAAGGAAGGCTTATCTCTCTGAGTTGAATGCAGACATCATAAAGAGGTTTCTGAGAATGCTTCTGTCTGGTTTATATGTGAAGATATTTCCTTTTCCACCATAGGCCTCAAAGCGCTCCAAATGAACACTTGCAGATTCTACAAAAACAGTGTTTCATAACTGCTCTAGCAAAGGAAAGGTTCAACTCTGTGAGTTGAACACACACATCACAAAGCAGTTTCTGAGAATGCTTCTGTCCAGTTTTTATTGGAAGATATTCCCGCTTCAAACAAAGGCCTGAAAGAGCTCCAAATATCCACTTGTAGATGCTGCAAAAAGACTCTTTCCAAACTGCTCCATGAAAAGGAAGGTTCAACTCTGTGAGTTGAATGCACACATCATAAAGAAGTTTCAAAGAATGCTTCTGTCTAGGTTTTATGTGAAGATATTTCCTTTTCCACCATAGGCCTCAAAGCGCTCCAAATGAACACTTGCAGATTCTACAAAAAGAGTGTTTCAAAACTGCTATTTCAAAAGAAGTGTTCAACTCTGTGAGTTGGATTCATACTTCACAAAGCAGTTTCACAGAACGCTTCTGTTTAGTTTTTATGGGAAGATATTCCCGTTTCCAACGAAGGCCTGAAAGGGCTCCAAATATCCACTTGCAGATTCTGCAAAAACACAGTTTCAAAACTGCGCTATCAAAAGGAAGGCTTATCGCTCCGAGTAGAATGCACACATCATAAAGAGTTTTCTGAGAATGCTTCTGCCTGGTTTATAAGTGAAGATATTTCCTTTTCCACCATAGGCCTCAAAGCGCTCCAAATGAACACTTGCAGATTCTACAAAAAGAGTGTTTCAAAACAGCTCTTTCAAAGGAAGTGTTCAACTCTGTGAGTTGGATTCATACTACTCAAAGCAGTTTCACAGAACGCTTCTGTTTAGTTTTTATGGGAAGATATTCCCGTTTCCAACGAAGGCCTGAAAGGGCTCCAAATATCCACTTGCAAATTCTGCAAAAATAGAGTTTCAAAACTGCTCTGTCAAAAGGAAGGCTTATCTCTCTGAGTTGAATGCAGACATCATAACGAGGTTTCTGAGAATGCTTCTGCCTGGTTTATATGTGAAGATATTTCCTTTTCCACCATAGGCCTCAAAGCGCTCCAAATGAACACTTGCAGATTCTACAAAAAGAGTGTTTCATAACTGCTCTAGCAAAGGAAAGGTTCAACTCTGTGAGTTGAACACACACATCACAAAGCAGTTTCTGAGAATGCTTCTGTCCAGTTTTTATTGGAAGATATTCCCGCTTCTAACAAAGGCCTGAAAGAGCTCCAAATATCCACTTGCAGATGCTGCAAAAAGACTCTTTCCAAACTGCTCCATGAAAAGGAAGGTTCAACTCTGTGAGTTGAATGCACACATCATAAAGAAGTTTCAAAGAATGCTTCTGTCTAGGTTTTATGTGAAGATATTTCCTTTTCCACCATAGGCCTCAAAGCGCTCCAAATGAACACTTGCAGATTCTACAAAAAGAGTGTTTCAAAACTGCTCTTTCAAAAGAAGTGTTCAACTCTGTGAGTTGGATTCATACTTCACAAAGCAGTTTCACAGAACGCTTCTGTTTAGTTTTTATGGGCAGATATTCCCGTTACCAACGAAGGCCTTAAATGGCTCCAAATAACCACTTGCAGATTCTGCAGAAACACAGTTTCAAAACTGCTCTATCAAAAGGAAGGCTTATCTCTCCGAGCTGAATGCACACATCATAAAGAGGTTTCTGAGAATGCTTCTCCCTGGTTTATAAGTGAAGATATTTCCTTTTCCACTATAGGCCTCAAAGCGCTCCAAATGAACACTTGCAGATTCTACAAAAAGAGTGTTTCAAAACAGCTCTTTCAAAGGAAGTGTTCAACTCTGTGAGTTGGATTCATACTACACAAAGCAGTTTCACAGAACGCTTCTCTTTAGTTTTTATGGGAAGATATTCCCGTTTCCAACGAAGGCCTGAAAGGACTCCAAATATCCACTTGCAGATTCTGCAAAAACACAGTTTCAAAACTGCTCTATCAAAAGGAAGGCATATCTCTCCGAGTTGAATGCACACATCATAAAGAGGTTTCTGAGAATGCTTCTGCCTGGTTTATAAGTGAAGATATTTCCTTTTCCACCATAGGCCTCAAAGCGCTCCAAATGAACACTTGCAGATTCTACAAAAAGAGTGTTTCAAAACTGCTCTTTCAAAAGAAGTGTTCAACTCTGTGAGTTGGATTCATACTTCACAAAGCAGTTTCACAGAACGCTTCTGTTTAGTTTTTATGGGAAGATATTCCCGTTTCCAACGAAGGCCTGAAAGGGCTCCAAATATCCACTTGCAAATTCGGCAAAAATAGAGTTTCAAAACTGCTCTGTCAAAAGGAAGGCTTATCTCTCTGAGTTGAATGCACACATCATAAAGAGGTTTCTGAGAATGCTTCTGCCTGGTTTATATGTGAAGATATTTCCTTTTCCACCATAGGCCTCAAAGCGCTCAAAATGAACACTAGCAGATTCTACAAAAAGAGTGTTTCATAACTGCTCTAGCAAAGGAAAGGTTCAACTCTGTGAGTTGAACACACACATCACAAAGCAGTTTGTGAGAATGCTTCTGCCCAGTTTTTATTGGAAGATATTCCCGCTTCTAACAAAGGCCTGAAAGAGCTCCAAATATCCACTTGCAGATGCTGCAAAAAGACTCTTTCCAAACTGCTCCATGAAAAGGAAGTTTCAACTCTGTGAGTTGAATGCACACATCATAAAGAAGTTTCAATGAATGCTTCTATCTAGGTTTTATGTGAAGATATTTCCTTTTCCACCATAGGCCTCAAAGCGCTCCAAATGAACACTTGCAGATTCTACAAAAAGAGTGTTTCAAAACTGCTCTTTCAAAAGAAGTGTTCAACTCTGTGAGTTGGATTCATACTTCACAAAGCAGTTTCACAGAACGCTTCTGTTTAGTTTTTATGGGAAGATATTCCCGTTTCCAACGAAGGCCAGAAAGGGCTCCAAATATCAACTTGCAAATTCGGCAAAAATAGAGTTTCAAAACTCCTCTGTCAAAAGGAAGTTTCAACTCTGTGAGTTGAATGCACACATCATAAAGAAGTTTCAAAGAATGCTTCTGTCTATGTTTTATGTGAAGATATTTCCTTTTCCACCATAGGCCTCAAAGCGCTCCAAATGAACACTTGCAGATTCTACAAAAAGTGTGTTTCAAAACTGCTCTTTCTTTTTTTTTTTTTTTTTTTTTTTTTTTTTCTTTTTTTTTTTTTTTTCTTTTATTGTAATTATTATTATTATTATTATTATTATACTTTAGGTTTTATGGTACATGTGCCCAATGTGCAGGTAAGTTACATATGTATACATGTGCCATGCTGGTGCACTGCACCCACCAACTCGTCATCTAGCATTAGGTATATCTCCCAATGTTATCCCTCCCCCCTCCCCCCAACCCACAACAGTCCCTGAATTGTGATGTTCCCCTTCCTGTGTCCATGTGTTCTCATTGTTCAATTCCCACCTATGAGTGAGAATATGCGGTGTTTGGTTTTTTGTTCTTGCGATAGTTTACTGAGAATGATGATTTCCAATTTCATCCATGTCCCTACAAAGGACATGAACTCATCATTTCTTATGGCTGCATAGTATTCCATGGTGTAGATGTGCCACATTTTCTTAATCCAGTCTATCATTGTTGGACATTTGGGTTGGTTCCAAGTCTTTGCTATTGTGAATAATGCGGCAATAAACATACGTGTGCATGTGTCTTTATAGCAGCATGATTTATAGTCCTTTGGGTATATACCCAGTAATGGGATGGCTGGGTCGAATGGAATTTCTAGTTCTAGATTCCCTCCAACAAATTTACAAGAAAAAAACAAACAACCCCATCAAAAAGTGGGCGAAGGACATGAACAGACACTTCTCAAAAGAAGACATTTATGCAGCCAAAAGACACATGAAAAAATGCTCACCATCACTGGCCATCAGAGAAATGCAAATCAAAACCACAATGAGATACCATCTCACACCAGTTAGAATGGCGATCATTAAAAAGTCAGGAAACAACAGGTGCTGGAGAGGATGTGGAGAAATAGGAACACTTTTACACTGTTGGTGGGACTGTAAACTAGTTCAACCCTTGTGGAAGTCAGTGTGGCGATTCCTCAGGGATCTAGAACAAAACTGCTCTTTCAAAAGAAGTGTTCAACTCTGTGAGTTGGATTCATACTTCACAAAGCAGTTTCACAGAACGCTTCTGTTTAATTTTTATGGGAAGATATTCCCGTTTCCAACGAAGGCCTGAAATGGCTCCAAATATCCACTTGCAGATTCTGCCAAAACAGAGTTTCAAAACTGCTCTATCAAAAGGAAGGCTTATCGCTCCCAGTTGAATGCACACATCATAAAGAGTTTTCTGAAAATGCTTCGGCCTGGTTTATAAGTGAAGATATTTCCTTTTCCACCATAGGCCTCAAAGCGCTCCAAATGAACACTTGCAGATTCTACAAAAAGAGTGTTTCATAACTGCTCTAGCAAAGGAAAGGTTGAACTCTGTGAGTTGAACACACACATCACAAAGCTGTTTGTGAGAATGCTTCCGTCCAGTTTTTATGAGAAGATATTCCCGCTTCTAACAAAGGCCTGAAAGAGCTCCAAATATCCACTTGCAGATGCTGCAAAAAGACTCTTTCCAAACTGCTCCATGAAAAGGAAGGTTCAACTCTGTGAGTTGAATGCACACATCAAAAAGAAGTTTCAAAGAATGCTTCTGTCTAGGTTTTATGTGAAGGTATTTCCTTTTCCACAATAGGCCTCAAAGCGCTCCAAATGAACACTTGCAGATTCTACAAAAAGAGTGTTTCAAAACTGCTCTTTCAAAAGAAGTGTTCAACTCTGTGAGGTGGATTCATACTTCACAAAGCAGTTTCTCAGAACGCTTCTGTTTAGTTTTTATGGGAAGATATTCCCGTTTCCAACGAAGGCCTGAAAGGGCTCCAAATAACCACTTGCAGATTCTGCAGAAACACAGTTTCAAAACTGCTCTATCAAAAGGAAGGCTTATCTCTCCGAGCTGAATGCACACATCATAAAGAGGTTTCTGAGAATGCTTCTCCCTGGTTTATAAGTGAAGATATTTCCTTTTCCACCATAGGCCTCAAAGCGCTCCAAATGAACACTTGCAGATTCTACAAAAAGAGTGTTTCAAAACAGCTCTTTCAAAGGAAGTGTTCAACTCTGTGAGTTGGATTCATACTACACAAAGCAGTTTCACAGAACGCTTCTCTTTAGTTTTTATGGGAAGATATTCCCGTTTCCAACGAAGGCCTGAAAGGGCTCCAAATATCCACTTGCAGATTCTGCAAAAATAGAGTTTCAAAACTGCTCTGTTAAAAGGAAGGCTTATCTCTCTGAGTTGAATGCAGACATCATAAAGGGGTTTCTGAGAATGCTTCTGCCTGGTTTATATGTGAAGATATTTCCTTTTCCACCATAGGCCTCAAAGCGCTCCAAATGAACACTTGCAGATTCTACAAAAGGAGTGTTTCATAACTGCTCTAGCAAAGGAAAGGTTCAACTCTGTGAGTTGAACACACACATCACAAAGCAGTTTGTGAGAATGCTTCTGTCCAGTTTTTAAGAGAAGATATTCCCGCTTCTAACAAAGGCCTGAAAGAGCTCCAAATATCCACTTGCAGATGCTGCAAAAAGACTCTTTCCAAACTGCTGCATGAAAAGGAAGGTTCAACTCTGTGAGTTGAATGCAGACATCATAAAGAAGTTTCAAAGAATGCTTCTGTCTAGGTTTTATGTGAAGATATTTCCTTTTCCACCATAGGCCTCAAAGCGCTCCAAATGAACACTTGCAGATTCTACAAAAAGAGGGTTTCAAAACTGCTCTTTCAAAAGAAGTGTTCAACTCTGTGAGTTGGATTCATACTTCACAAAGCAGTTTCTCAGAACGCTTCTGTTTAGTTTTTATGGGAAGATATTCCCGTTTCCAACGAAGGTCTGAAAGGGGTCCAAATAACCACTTGCAGATTCTGCAGAAACACAGTTTCAAAACTGCTCTATCAAAAGGAAGGCTTATCTCTCCGAGCTGAATGCACACATCATAAAGAGGTTTCTGAGAATGCTTCTCCCTGGTTTATAAGTGAAGATATTTCCTTTTCCACCATAGGCCTCAAAGCGCTCCAAATGAACACTTGCAGATTCTACAAAAAGAGTGTTTCAAAACAGCTCTTTCAAAGGAAGTGTTCAACTCTGTGAGTTGGATTCATACTACACAAAGCAGTTTCACAGAACCCTTCTCTTTAGTTTTTATGGGAAGATATTCCCGTTTCCAACGAAGGCCTGAAAGGGCTCCAAATATCCACTTGCAGATTCTGCAAAAATAGAGTTTCAAAACTGCTCTGTTAAAAGGAAGGCTTATCTCTCTGAGTTGAATGCAGACATCATAAAGAGGTTTCTGAGAATGCTTCTGCCTGGTTTATATGTGAAGATATTTCCTTTTCCACCATAGGGCTCAAAGCGCTCCAAATGAACACTTGCAGATTCTACAAAAGGAGTGTTTCATAACTGCTCTAGCAAAGGAAAGGTTCAACTCTGTGAGTTGAACACACACATCACAAAGCAGTTTGTGAGAATGCTTCTGTCCAGTTTTTAAGAGAAGATATTCCCGCTTCTAACAAAGGCCTGAAAGAGTTCCAAATATCCACTTGCAGATGCTGCAAAAAGACTCTTTCCAAACTGCTCCATGAAAAGGAAGGTTCAACTCTGTGAGTTGAATGCACACATCATAAAGAAGTTTCAAAGAATGCTTCTGTCTAGGTTTTATGTGAAGATATTTCCTTTTCCACCATAGGCCTCAAAGCGCTCCAAATGAACACTTGCAGATTCTACAAAAAGAGTGTTTCAAAACTGCTCTTTCAAAAGAAGTGTTCAACTCTGTGAGTTGGATTCATACTTCACAAAGCAGTTTCACAGAACGCTTCTGTTTAGTATTTTTGGGAAGATATTCCCGTTTCCAACGAAGGCCTGAAAGAACTCCAAATATCCACTTGTAGATTCTGCAAAAACACAGTTTCAAAACTGCTCTATCAAAAGAAAGGCTTATCTCTCCGAGTTGAATGCACACATCATAAAGAGGTTTCTGAGAATGCTTCTGCCTGGTTTATAAGTGAAGATATTTCCTTTTCCACCATAGGCCTCAAAGCGCTCCAAATGAACACTTGCAGATTCTACAAAAAGAGTGTTTCAAAACTGCTTTTTCAAAAGATGTGTTCAACTCTGTGAGTTGGATTCATACTTCACAAAGCAGTTTCACAGAACGCTTCTGTTTAGTTTTTATGGGAAGATATTGCCGTTTCCAACGAAGGCCTGAAAGGGCTCCAAATATCCACTTGCAGATTCTGCCAAAACAGAGTTTCAAAACTGCTCTATCAAAAGGAAGGCTTATCGCTCCTAGTTGAATGCACACATCATAAAGAGTTTTCTGAGAATGCTTCTGCCTGGTTTATAAGTGAAGATATTTCCTTTTCCACCATAGGCCTCAAAGCGCTCCAAACGAACACTTGCAGATTCTACCAAAAGAGTGATTCAAAACAGCTCTTTCAAAAGAAGTGTTCAACTCTGTGAGTTGGATTCGTACTTCACAAAGCAGTTTCACAGAACGCTTCTGTTTAGTTTTTATGGGAAGATATTCCCGTTTCCAACGAAGGCCTGAAAGGGCTCCAAATATCCACTTGCAGATTCTGCCAAAACAGAGTTTCAAAACTGCTCTATCAAAAGGAAGGCTTATCGCTCCTAGTTGAATGCACACATCATAAAGAGTTTTCTGAGAATGCTTCTGCCTGGTTTATAAGTGAAGATATTTCCTTTTCCACCATAGGCCTCAAAGCGCTCCAAACGAACACTTGCAGATTCTACCAAAAGAGTGATTCAAAACAGCTCTTTCAAAGGAAGTGTTCAACTCTGTGAGTTGGATTCATACTACTCAAAGCAGTTTCACAGAACGCTTCTGTTTAGTTTTTATGGGAAGATATTCCCGTTTCCAACGAAGGCCTGAAAGGGCTCCAAATATCCACTTGCAAATTCTGCAAAAATAGAGTTTCAAAACTGCTCTGTCAAAAGGAAGGCTTATCTCTCTGAGTTGAATGCAGACATCATAAAGAGGTTTCTGAGAATGCTTCTGCCTGGTTTATATGTGAAGATATTTCCTTTTCCACAATAGGCCTCAAAGCGCTCCAAATGAACACTTGCAGATTCTACAAAAACAGTGTTTCATAACTGCTCTAGCAAAGGAAAGGTTCAACTCTGTGAGTTGAACACACAAATCACAAAGCAGTTTCTGAGAATGCTTCTGTCCAGTTTTTATTGGAAGATATTCCCGCTTCTAACAAAGGCCTGAAAGAGCTCCAAATATCCACTTGTAGATGCTGCAAAAAGACTCTTTCCAAACTGCTCCATGAAAAGGAAGGTTCAACTCTGTGAGTTGAATGCACACATCATAAAGAAGTTTCAAAGAATGCTTCTGTCTAGGTTTTATGTGAAGATATTTCCTTTTCCACCATAGGCCTCAAAGCGCTCCAAATGAACACTTGCAGATTCTACAAAAAGAGTGTTTCAAAACTGCTCTTTCAAAAGGAAGGTTCAAGTCTGTGAGTTGAGAGCATTCATCACAAAGAAGTTTCTGAGAATGCTTCTGTCTAGTTTTTATATGAAGATCTTTCCTTTTCCAATATGGGCCTCAAAGCGCTCCAAATAAACACTTGCAGATTCTACAAAAGGAGTGTTTCAAAACAGCTCTATCAAAAGGAACGTTCAAGTCCGTGAGTTGAAGGCATTCATCACACAGAAGTTTCTGAGAATGCTTCTCTCTAGTTTTAATGTGAAGATATTTCCTTTTCTAGCATAGGCCTCAAAGCGCTGCAAATAGCCTCTTGCAGATTCTACAAAAAGAGAGTTTCAAATCTCTTCTATCAAAAGAAATGTTCAACTCTGTGAGTTGAATGCACTCATCAGAAAGAAGTTTCTGAGAATGATTCTATCTAGTTTTCATCTGCATGTATTTCCTTTTCCACTAGATGCCGCAATCGCACCAAATATCCACTTGCAGTTTCCACAAAAAGAGTGCTGCAGAACTGCTCCATGAAAAGGAATGTTCAACTCTGTGGGTTCAATACCCTCATGACATAGAAGTTTCTGAAAATGCTTCTGTCTAGTTGGTATAGGAAGATATTTCCTTTTCCAGCATAAGCCTCAAAGAGCTCCAAATATCCACATGCGGATTCTGCAAAAACAGTGTTTCAAAACTGGTCGATCAAAAGGAACGTTCAACTCTGTGAGTTGAATGCACTTATGACACAGAAGTTTCTGAGAATGCTTCTGTCTAGCTCTTACGTGAAGATATTTCCTTTTCCAACTTAGGCCTCAAAGCGCTCCAAATAAACACTTGCAGATTCTACAAAAGGAGTGTTTCAAAACTGCTCTAGCAAAAGGAAGGTTCAAGTCTGTTAGTTGAATGCACTCATCACAAAGAGGTTTCTGAGAATGCTGCTGTGTAGTTTTTATGTGAAGATATTTCCTTTTCCTCGCATAGACCTCAAATCGCTCCAGATATCCACTTGCAGATTTTACAGAAAGAGTGTTTCCAAACTGCTCTATCTAAAGGCACGTTCAACTCTGTGAGTTGAATGCACGCATTGCGAAGAACTTTCTGAGAATGCTTCTCTCTAGCTTTTAGGTGAAGATATTCCATTTCACAGCATAGGCCTCAAAGTGCTCCAAATCACCACTTGCAGATTTTACAAAAAGAATGTTTCAAAACTGCTCTTTCTAAAGGAAGGTTCAAGTCTGTGAGTTGAATGCACTCAACACAAAGAAGTTTCTGAGAATGCTTCTGTCCAGGTTTCATGTGAAGATATTTCCTTTTCCAGCATAGGCCTCAAACCGCTCCAAATATACACTTGCAGAGTCTACAAAAAGAGTGTTTCCAAACTTCTCTATCAACTGGTAGGTACAACTCCGTGAGTTGAATGACCTCATCACCAAGAAGTTTCTGAGAATGCTTCTCTCTAGTTTTGATGGGAAGATATTTCCTTTTCCAACATAGGCCTCATGGTACTCCGAATAAACACTTGCAGATTCTACAAACTTAGTGTTTCAAAACTGTTCTATGAAAAGGAACGTTCAAGTCCGGGAGTTGAATGAACTCATCACAAAGAAGTTACTCAGAATGCTTCTGTCTAGTTTTTAGGTGAAGATATTTCATTTCCCAGCATAAGCCTCAAAGCGCTCCAAATATCCACTTGCAGATTCTACAGAAAGAGTGTTTCCAAACTGCTCTTACAAAAGGAAGGTTCAAGTCTGTGAGCCGAACGCACTCATCACAAACAAGTTTCTGAGAATGCGTCTGTCTAGTTTTTATGTGAAGATATTTCGTTTGCCAGCATAGGCCTCAAATCGCTCCAAACATCCACTAGCAAATTCTACAAAAGGAGTGTTTCGAAAGTGCGCCATCAAAAGGAAGAGTCCACTATGTGAGTTGAATGCATAAAGCACACGGAAGTTTCTGAGAATGCTTCTGTCTAGTTTTTAGGTGAAGATATTTCATTTCCCAGCATAGGCCTCAAAGCGCTGCAAATATCCACTTGCAGATTCTACAAAAAGAGTGTTTCCAAACTGCTCTTTCAAAAGGAAGGTTCAAGTCTGTGAGTTGAGAGCATTCATCACAAAGAAGTTTCTGAGAATGCTTCTGTCTAGTTTTTATATGAAGATCTTTCCTTTTCCAATACGGGCCTCAAAGCGCTCCAAATAAACACTTGCAGATTCTACAAAAGGAGTGTTTCAAAACAGCTCTATCAAAAGGAACGTTCAAGTCTGTGAGTTGAAGGCATTCATCACACAGAAGTTTCTGAGAATGCTTCTCTCTAGTTTTTATGTGAAGATATTTCCTTTTCTAGCATAGGCCTCAAAGCGCTGCAAATAGCCACATGCAGATTCTACAAAAAGAGGGTTTCAAATCTCTTCTATCAAAAGAAATGTTCAACTCTGTGAGTTGAATGCACTCATCAGAAAGAAGTTTCTGAGAATGATTCTATCTAGTTTTCATCTGCATGTATTTCCTTTTCCACTAGATGCCGCAATCGCACCAAATATCCACTTGCAGTTTCCACAAAAAGAGTGCTGCAGAACTGCTCCATGAAAAGGAATGTTCAACTCTGTGGGTTCAATACCCTCATGACATAGAAGTTTCTGAAAATGCTTCTGTCTAGTTGGTATAGGAAGATATTTCCTTTTCCAGCATAAGCCTCAAAGAGCTCCAAATATCCACTTGCGGATTCTGCAAAAACAGTGTTTCAAAACTGGTCGATCAAAAGGAACGTTCAACTCTGTGAGTTGAATGCACTCATGACACAGAAGTTTCTGAGAATGCTTCTGTCTAGTTTTTATGTGAAGATATTTCGTTTGCCAGCATAGGCCTCAAATCGTTCCAAACATCCACTAGCAAATTCTACAAAAGGAGTGTTTCAAAAGTGCGCTATCAAAAGGAAGAGTCCACTATGTGAGTTGAATGCATAAAGCACACGGAAGTTTCTGAGAATGCTTCTGTCTAGTTTTTAGGTGAAGATATTTCATTTCCCAGCATAGGCCTCAAAGCGCTCCAAATATCCACTTGCAGATTCTACAAAAAGAGTGTTTCCAAACTGCTCTTTCAAAAGGAAGGTTCAAGTCTGTGAGTTGAGAGCACTCATCACAAAGAAGTTTCTGAGAATGCTTCTGTCTAGTTTTTATATGAAGATCTTTCCTTTTCCAATATAGGCCTCAAAGCGCTCAAAATAAACACTTGCAGATTCTACAAAAGGAGTGTTTCAAAACAGCTCTATCAAAAGGAACGTTCAAGTCTGTGAGTTGAAGGCATTCATCACACAGAAGTTTCTGAGAATGCTTCTCTCTAGTTTTTATGTGAAGATATTTCCTTTTCTAGCATAGGCCTCAAAGCGCTGCAAATAGCCACTTGCAGATTCTACGAAAAGAGGGTTTCAAATCTCTTCTATCAAAAGAAATGTTCAACTCTGTGAGTTGAATGCACTCATCAGAAAGAAGTTTCTGAGAATGATTCTATCTAGTTTTCATCTGCATGTATTTCCTTTTCCACTAGATGCCGCAATCGCACCAAATATCCACTTGCAGTTTCCACAAAAAGAGTGCTGCAGAACTGCTCCATGAAAAGGAATGTTCAACTCTGTGAGTTCAGTACCCTCATGACATAGAAGTTTCTGAAAATGCTTCTGTCTAGTTGGTATAGGAAGATATTTCCTTTTCCAGCATAAGCCTCAAAGAGCTCCAAATATCCACTTGCGGATTCTGCAAAAACAGTGTTTCAAAACTGGTCGATCAAAAGGAACGTTCAACTCTGTGAGTTGAATGCACTCATGACACAGAAGTTTCTGAGAATGCTTCTGTCTAGTTCTTACGTGAAGATATTTCCTTTTCCAGCTTAGGCCTCAAAGCGCTCCAAATAAACACTTGCAGATTCTACAAAAGGAGTGTTTCAAAACTGCTCTAGCAAAAGGAAGGTTCAAGTCTGTGAGTTGAATGCACTCATCACAAAGAGGTTTCTGAGAATGCTGCTGTCTAGTTTTTATGTGAAGATATTTCCTTTTCCTCGCATAGACCTCAAATCGCTCCAGATATCCACTTACAGATATTACAGAAAGAGTGTTTCCAAACTGCTCTATCTAAAGGCACGTTCAACTCTGTGAGTTGAATGCACGCATTGCGAAGAACTTTCTGAGAATGCTTCTCTCTAGCTTTTAGGTGAAGATATTCCATTTCACAGCATAGGCCTCAAAGTGCTCCAAATCACCACTTGCAGATTTTACAAAAAGAATGTTTCAAAACTGCTCTTTCTAAAGGAAGGTTCAAGTCTGTGTGTTGAATGCACTCAACACAAAGAAGTTTCTGAGAATGCTTCTGTCCAGGTTTCATGTGAAGATACTTCCTTTTCCAGCATAGGCCTCAAACCGCTCCAAATATTCACTTGCAGAGTCTACAAAAAGAGTGTTTCCAAGCTTCTCTATCAACTGGTAGGTACAACTCCGTGAGTTGAATGCCCTCATCAACAAGAAGTTTCTGAGAATGCTTCTCTCTAGTTTTGATGGGAAGATATTTCCTTTTCCAACATAGGCCTCATGGTGCTCCGAATAAACACTTGCAGATTCTACAAACTTAGTGTTTCAAAACTGTTCTATGAAAAGGAACGTTCAAGTCTGGGAGTTGAAAGAACTCATCACAAAGAAGTTACTCAGAATGCTTCTGTCTAGTTTTTAGGTGAAGATATTTCATTTCCCAGCATAGGCCTCAAAGCGCTCCAAATATCCACTTGCAGATTCTACAAAAAGAGTGTTTCCAAACTGCTCTTACAAAAGGAAGGTTCAAGTCTGTGAGCCGAACGCACTCATCACAAACAAGTTTCTGAGAATGCGTCTGTCTAGTTTTTATGTGAAGATATTTCGTTTGCCAGCATAGGCCTCAAATCGCTCCAAACATCCACTAGCAAATTCTACAAAAGGAGTGTTTCAAAAGTGCGCTATCAAAAGGAAGAGTCCACTATGTGAGTTGAATGCATAAAGCACACGGAAGTTTCTGAGAATGCTTCTGTCTAGTTTTTAGGTGAAGATATTTCATTTCCCAGCATAGGCCTCAAAGCGCTCCAAATATCCACTTGCAGATTCTACAAAAAGAGTGTTTCCAAACTGCTGTTTCAAAAGGAAGGTTCAAGTCTGTGAGTTGAGAGCACTCATCACAAAGAAGTTTCTGAGAATGCTTCTGTCTAGTTTTTATATGAAGATCTTTCCTTTTCCAATATAGGCCTCAAAGCGCTCCAAATAAACACTTGCAGATTCTACAAAAGGAGTGTTTCAAAACAGCTCTATCAAAAGGAACGTTCAAGTCTGTGAGTTGAAGGCATTCATCACACAGAAGTTTCTGAGAATGCTTCTCTCTAGTTTTTATGTGAAGATATTTCCTTTTCTAGCATAGGCCTCAAAGCGCTGCAAATAGCCACTTGCAGATTCTACGAAAAGCGGGTTTCAAATCTCTTCTATCAAAAGAAATGTTCAACTCTGTGAGTTGAATGCACTCATCAGAAAGAAGTTTCTGAGAATGATTCTATCTAGTTTTCATCTGCATGTATTTCCTTTTCCACTAGATGCCGCAATCGCACCAAATATCCACTTGCAGTTTCCACAAAAAGAGTGCTGCAGAACTGCTCCATGAAAAGGAATGTTCAACTCTGTGAGTTCAGTACCCTCATGACATAGAAGTTTCTGAAAATGCTTCTGTCTAGTTGGTATAGGAAGATATTTCCTTTTCCAGCATAAGCCTCAAAGAGCTCCAAATATCTACTTGCGGATTCTGCAAAAACAGTGTTTCAAAACTGGTCGATCAAAAGGAACGTTCAACTCTGTGAGTTGAATGCACTCATGACACAGAAGTTTCTGAGAATGCTTCTGTCTAGTTCTTACGTGAAGATATTTCCTTTTCCAGCTTAGGCCTCAAAGCGCTCCAAATAAACACTTGCAGATTCTACAAAAGGAGTGTTTCAAAACTGCTCTAGCAAAAGGAAGGTTCAAGTCTGTGAGTTGAATGCACTCATCACAAAGAGGTTTCTGAGAATGCTGCTGTCTAGTTTTTATGTGAAGATATTTCCTTTTCCTCGCATAGACCTCAAATCGCTCCAGATATCCACTTGCAGATATTACAGAAAGAGTGTTTCCAAACTGCTCTATCTAAAGGCACGTTCAACTCTGTGAGTTGAATGCACGCATTGCGAAGAACTTTCTGAGAATGCTTCTCTCTAGCTTTTAGGTGAAGATATTCCATTTCACAGCATAGGCCTCAAAGTGCTCCAAATCACCACTTGCAGATTTTACAAAAAGAATGTTTCAAAACTGCTCTTTCTAAAGGAAGGTTCAAGTCTGTGTGTTGAATGCACTCAACACAAAGAAGTTTCTGAGAATGCTTCTGTCCAGGTTTCATGTGAAGATACTTCCTTTTCCAGCATAGGCCTCAAACCGCTCCAAATATTCACTTGCAGAGTCTACAAAAAGAGTGTTTCCAAGCTTCTCTATCAACTGGTAGGTACAACTCCGTGAGTTGAATGCCCTCATCAACAAGAAGTTTCTGAGAATGCTTCTCTCTAGTTTTGATGGGAAGATATTTCCTTTTCCAACATAGGCCTCATGGTGCTCCGAATAAACACTTGCAGATTCTACAAACTTAGTGTTTCAAAACTGTTCTATGAAAAGGAACGTTCAAGTCTGGGAGTTGAAAGAACTCATCACAAAGAAGTTACTCAGAATGCTTCTGTCTAGTTTTTAGGTGAAGATATTTCATTTCCCAGCATAGGCCTCAAAGCGCTCCAAATATCCACTTGCAGATTCTACAAAAAGAGTGTTTCCAAACTGCTCTTACAAAAGGAAGGTTCAAGTCTGTGAGCCGAACGCACTCATCACAAACAAGTTTCTGAGAATGCGTCTGTCTAGTTTTTATGTGAAGATATTTCGTTTGCCAGCATAGGCCTCAAATCGCTCCAAACATCCACTAGCAAATTCTACAAAAGGAGTGTTTCAAAAGTGCGCTATCAAAAGGAAGAGTCCACTATGTGAGTTGAATGCATAAAGCACACGGAAGTTTCTGAGAATGCTTCTGTCTAGTTTTTAGGTGAAGATATTTCATTTCCCAGCATAGGCCTCAAAGCGCTCCAAATATCCACTTGCAGATTCTACAAAAAGAGTGTTTCCAAACTGCTGTTTCAAAAGGAAGGTTCAAGTCTGTGAGTTGAGAGCACTCATCACAAAGAAGTTTCTGAGAATGCTTCTGTCTAGTTTTTATATGAAGATCTTTCCTTTTCCAATATAGGCCTCAAAGCGCTCCAAATAAACACTTGCAGATTCTACAAAAGGAGTGTTTCAAAACAGCTCTATCAAAAGGAACGTTCAAGTCTGTGAGTTGAAGGCATTCATCACACAGAAGTTTCTGAGAATGCTTCTCTCTAGTTTTTATGTGAAGATATTTCCTTTTCTAGCATAGGCCTCAAAGCGCTGCAAATAGCCACTTGCAGATTCTACGAAAAGCGGGTTTCAAATCTCTTCTATCAAAAGAAATGTTCAACTCTGTGAGTTGAATGCACTCATCAGAAAGAAGTTTCTGAGAATGATTCTATCTAGTTTTCATCTGCATGTATTTCCTTTTCCACTAGATGCCGCAATCGCACCAAATATCCACTTGCAGTTTCCACAAAAAGAGTGCTGCAGAACTGCTCCATGAAAAGGAATGTTCAACTCTGTGAGTTCAGTACCCTCATGACATAGAAGTTTCTGAAAATGCTTCTGTCTAGTTGGTATAGGAAGATATTTCCTTTTCCAGCATAAGCCTCAAAGAGCTCCAAATATCTACTTGCGGATTCTGCAAAAACAGTGTTTCAAAACTGGTCGATCAAAAGGAACGTTCAACTCTGTGAGTTGAATGCACTCATGACACAGAAGTTTCTGAGAATGCTTCTGTCTAGTTCTTACGTGAAGATATTTCCTTTTCCAGCTTAGGCCTCAAAGCGCTCCAAATAAACACTTGCAGATTCTACAAAAGGAGTGTTTCAAAACTGCTCTAGCAAAAGGAAGGTTCAAGTCTGTGAGTTGAATGCACTCATCACAAAGAGGTTTCTGAGAATGCTGCTGTCTAGTTTTTATGTGAAGATATTTCCTTTTCCTCGCATAGACCTCAAATCGCTCCAGATATCCACTTGCAGATATTACAGAAAGAGTGTTTCCAAACTGCTCTATCTAAAGGCACGTTCAACTCTGTGAGTTGAATGCACGCATTGCGAAGAACTTTCTGAGAATGCTTCTCTCTAGCTTTTAGGTGAAGATATTCCATTTCACAGCATAGGCCTCAAAGTGCTCCAAATCACCACTTGCAGATTTTACAAAAAGAATGTTTCAAAACTGCTCTTTCTAAAGGAAGGTTCAAGTCTGTGAGTTGAATGCACTCAACACAAAGAAGTTTCTGAGAATGCTTCTGTCCAGGTTTCATGTGAAGATATTTCCTTTTCCAGCATAGGCCTCAAACCGCTCCAAATATACACTTGCAGAGTCTACAAAAAGAGTGTTTCCAAACTTCTCTATCAAGTGGTAGGTACAACTCCGTGAGTTGAATGCCCTCATCACCAAGAAGTTTCTGAGAATGCTTCTCTCTAGTTTTGATGGGAAGATATTTCCTTTTCCAACATACGCCTCATGGTGCTCCGAATAAACACTTGCAGATTCTACAAACTTAGTGTTTCAAAACTGTTCTATGAAAAGGAACGTTCAAGTCTGGGAGTTGAATGAACTCATCACAAAGAAGTTACTCAGAATGCTTCTGTCTAGTTTTTAGGTGAAGATATTTCATTTCCCAGCATAGGCCTCAAAGCGATCCAAATATCCACTTGCAGATTCTACAAAAAGAGTGTTTCCAAACTGCTCTTTCAAAAGGAAGGTTCAAGTCTGTGAGTTGAGAGCACTCATCACAAAGAAGTTTCTGAGAATGCTTCTGTCTAGTTTTTATATGAAGATCTTTCCTTTTCCAATATAGGCCTCAAAACGCTCCAAATAAACACTTGCAGATTCTACAAAAGGAGTGTTTCAAAACAGCTCTATCAAAAGGAACGTTCATGTCTTTGAGTTGAAGGCATTCATCACACAGAAGTTTCTGAGAATGCTTCTCTCTAGTTTTTATGTGAAGATATTTCCTTTTCTAGCATAGGCCTCAAAGCGCTGCCAATAGCCACTTGCAGATTCTACAAAAAGAGGGTTTCAAATCTCTTCTATCAAAAGAAATGTTCAACTCTGTGAGTTGAATGCACTCATCAGAAAGAAGTTTCTGAGAATGATTCTATCTAGTTTTCATCTGCATGTATTTCCTTTTCCACTAGATGCCGCAATCGCACCAAATATCCACTTGCAGTTTCCACAAAAAGAGTGCTGCAGAACTGCTCCATGAAAAGGAATGTTCAACTCTGTGGGTTCAATACCCTCATGACATAGAAGTTTCTGAAAATGCTTCTGTCTAGTTGGTATAGGAAGATATTTCCTTTTGCAGCATAAGCCTCAAAGAGCTCCAAATATCCACTTGCGGATTCTGCAAAAACAGTGTTTCAAAACTGGTCGATCAAAAGGAACGTTCAACTCTGTGAGTTGAATGCACTCATGACACAGAAGTTTCTGAGAATGCTTCTGTCTAGTTCTTACGTGAAGATATTTCCTTTTCCAGCTTAGGCCTCAAAGCGCTCCAAATAAACACTTGCAGATTCTACAAAAGGAGTGTTTCAAAACTGCTCTAGCAAAAGGAAGGTTCAAGTCTGTGAGTTGAATGCACTCATCACAAAGAGGTTTCTGAGAATGCTGCTGTCTAGTTTTTATGTGAAGATATTTCCTTTTCCTCGCATAGACCTCAAATCGCTCCAGATATCCACTTGCAGATTTTACAGAAAGAGTGTTTCCAAACTGCTCTATCTAAAGGCACGTTCAACTCTGTGAGTTGAATGCACGCATTGCGAAGAACTTTCTGAGAATGCTTCTCTCTAGCTTTTAGGTGAAGATATTCCATTTCACAGCATAGGCCTCAAAGTGCTCCAAATCACCACTTGCAGATTTTACAAAAAGAATGTTTCAAAACTGCTCTTTCTAAAGGAAGGTTCAAGTCTGTGAGTTGAATGCACTCAACACAAAGAAGTTTCTGAGAATGCTTCTGTCCAGGTTTCATGTGAAGATACTTCCTTTTCCAGCATAGGCCTCAAACCGCTCCAAATATTCACTTGCAGAGTCTACAAAAAGAGTGTTTCCAAACTTCTCTATCAACTGGTAGGTACAACTCCGTGAGTTGAATGCCCTCATCAACAAGAAGTTTCTGAGAATGCTTCTCTCTAGTTTTGATGGGAAGATATTTCCTTTTCCAACATAGGCCTCATGGTGCTCCGAATAAACACTTGCAGATTCTACAAACTTAGTGTTTCAAAACTGTTCTATGAAAAGGAACGTTCAAGTCCGGGAGTTGAATGAACTCATCACAAAGAAGTTACTCAGAATGCTTCTGTCTAGTTTTTAGGTGAAGATATTTCATTTCCCAGCATAGGCCTCAAAGCGCTCCAAATATCCACTTGCAGATTCTACAAAAAGAGTGTTTCCAAACTGCTCTTACAAAAGGAAGGTTCAAGTCTGTGAGCCGAACGCACTCATCACAAACAAGTTTCTGAGAATGCGTCTGTCTAGTTTTTATGTGAAGATATTTCGTTTGCCAGCATAGGCCTCAAATCGCTCCAAACATCCACTAGCAAATTCTACAAAAGGAGTGTTTCAAAAGTGCGCTATCAAAAGGAAGAGTCCACTATGTGAGTTGAATGCATAAAGCACACGGAAGTTTCTGAGAATGCTTCTGTCTAGTTTTTAGGTGAAGATATTTCATTTCCCAGCATAGGCCTCAAAGCGCTCCAAATATCCACTTGCAGATTCTACAAAAAGAGTCTTTTCAAACTGCTCTTTCAAAAGGAAGGTTCAAGTCTGTGAGTTGAGAGCATTCATCACAAAGAAGTTTCTGAGAATGCTTCTGTCTAGTTTTTATATGAAGATCTTTCCTTTTCCAATATGGGCCTCAAAGCGCTCCAAATAAACACTTGCAGATTCTACAAAAGGAGTGTTTCAAAACAGCTCTATCAAAAGGAACGTTCAAGTCCGTGAGTTGAAGGCATTCATCACACAGAAGTTTCTGAGAATGCTTCTCTCTAGTTTTTATGTGAAGATATTTCCTTTTCTAGCATAGGCCTCAAAGCGCTGCAAATAGCCACTTGCAGATTCTACAAAAAGAGGGTTTCAAATCTCTTCTATCAAAAGAAATGTTCAACTCTGTGAGTTGAATGCACTCATCAGAAAGAAGTTTCTGAGAATGATTCTATCTAGTTTTCATCTGCATGTATTTCCTTTTCCACTAGATGCCGCAATCGCACCAAATATCCACTTGCAGTTTCCACAAAAAGAGTGCTGCAGAACTGCTCCATGAAAAGGAATGTTCAACTCTGTGAGTTCAATACCCTCATGACATAGAAGTTTCTGAAAATGCTTCTGTCTAGTTGGTATAGGAAGATATTTCCTTTTCCAGCATAAGCCTCAAAGAGCTCCAAATATCCACTTGCGGATTCTGCAAAAACAGTGTTTCAAAACTGGTCGATCAAAAGGAACGTTCAACACTGTGAGTTGAATGCACTCATGACACAGAAGTTTCTGAGAATGCTTCTGTCTAGTTCTTACGTGAAGATATTTCCTTTTCCAGCTTAGGCCTCAAAGCGCTCCAAATAAACACTTGCAGATTCTACAAAAGGAGTGTTTCAAAACTGCTCTAGCAAAAGGAAGGTTCAAGTCTGTGAGTTGAATGCACTCATCACAAAGAGGTTTCTGAGAATGCTGCTGTCTAGTTTTTATGTGAAGATATTTCCTTTTCCTCGCATAGACCTCAAATCGCTCCAGATATCCACTTGCAGATATTACAGAAAGAGTGTTTCCAAACTGCTCTATCTAAAGGCACGTTCAACTCTGTGAGTAGAATGCACGCATTGCGAAGAACTTTCTGAGAATGCTTCTCTCTAACTTTTAGGTGAAGATATTCCATTTCACAGCATAGGCCTCAAAGTGCTCCAAATCACCACTTGCAGATTTTACAAAAAGAATGTTTCAAAACTGCTCTTTCTAAAGGAAGGTTCAAGTCTGTGAGTTGAATGCACTCAACACAAAGAAGTTTCTGAGAATGCTTCTGTCCAGGTTTCATGTGAAGATACTTCCTTTTCCAGCATAGGCCTCAAACCGCTCCAAATATTCACTTGCAGAGTCTACAAAAAGAGTGTTTCCAAACTTCTCTATCAACTGGTAGGTACAACTCCGTGAGTTGAATGCCCTCATCAACAAGAAGTTTCTGAGAATGCTTCTCTCTAGTTTTGATGGGAAGATATTTCCTTTTCCAACATAGGCCTCATGGTGCTCCGAATAAACACTTGCAGATTCTACAAACTTAGTGTTTCAAAACTGTTCTATGAAAAGGAACGTTCAAGTCTGGGAGTTGAATGAACTCATCACAAAGAAGTTTCTCAGAATGCTTCTGTCTAGTTTTTAGGTGAAGATATTTCATTTCCCAGCATAGGCCTCAAAGCGCTCCAAATATCCACTTGCAGATTCTACAAAAAGAGTGTTTCCAAACTGCTCTTACAAAAGGAAGGTTCAAGTCTGTGAGCCGAACGCACTCATCACAAACAAGTTTCTGAGAATGCGTCTGTCTAGTTTTTATGTGAAGATATTTCGTTTGCCAGCATAGGCCTCAAATCGCTCCAAACATCCACTAGCAAATTCTACAAAAGGAGTGTTTCAAAAGTGCGCTATCAAAAGGAAGAGTCCACTATGTGAGTTGAATGCATAAAGCACACGGAAGTTTCTGAGAATGCTTCTGTCTAGTTTTTAGGTGAAGATATTTCATTTCCCAGCATAGGCCTCAAAGCGCTGCAAATATCCACTTGCAGATTCTACAAAAAGAGTGTTTCCAAACTGCTCTTTCAAAAGGAAGGTTCAAGTCTGTGAGTTGAGAGCATTCATCACAAAGAAGTTTCTGAGAATGCTTCTGTCTAGTTTTTATATGAAGATCTTTCCTTTTCCAATATGGGCCTCAAAGCGCTCCAAATAAACACTTGCAGATTCTACAAAAGGAGTGTTTCAAAACAGCTCTATCAAAAGGAACGTTCAAGTCCGTGAGTTGAAGGCATTCATCACACAGAAGTTTCTGAGAATGCTTCTCTCTAGTTTTTATGTGAAGATATTTCCTTTTCTAGCATAGGCCTCAAAGCGCTGCAAATAGCCACTTGCAGATTCTACAAAAAGAGGGTTTCAAATCTCTTCTATCAAAAGAAATGTTCAACTCTGTGAGTTGAATGCACTCATCAGAAAGAAGTTTCTGAGAATGATTCTATCTAGTTTTCATCTGCTTGTATTTCCTTTTCCACTAGATGCCGCAATCGCACCAAATATCCACTTGCAGTTTCCACAAAAAGAGTGCTGCAGAACTGCTCCATGAGAAGGAATGTTCAACTCTGTGAGTTCAATCCCCTCATGACATAGAAGTTTCTGAAAATGCTTCTGTCTAGTTGGTATAGGAAGATATTTCCTTTTCCAGCATAAGCCTCAAAGAGCTCCAAATATCCACTTGCGGATTCTGCAAAAACAGTGTTTCAAAACTGGTCGATCAAAAGGAACGTTCAACTCTGTGAGTTGAATGCACTCATGACACAGAAGTTTCTGAGAATGCTTCTGTCTAGTTCTTACATGAAGATATTTCCTTTTCCAGCTTAGGCCTCAAAGCTCTCCAAATAAACACTTGCAGATTCTACAAAAGGAGTGTTTCAAAACTGCTCTAGCAAAAGGAAGGTTCAAGTCTGTGAGTTGAATGCACTCATCACAAAGAGGTTTCTGAGAATGCTGCTGTCTAGTTTTTATGTGAAGATATTTCCTTTTCCTCGCATAGACCTCAAATCGCTCCAGATATCCACTTGCAGATATTACAGAAAGAGTGTTTCCAAACTGCTCTATCTAAAGGCACGTTCAACTCTGTGAGTTGAATGCACGCATTGCGAAGAACTTTCTGAGAATGCTTCTCTCTAGCTTTTAGGTGAAGATATTCCATTTCACAGCATAGGCCTCAAAGTGCTCCAAATCACCACTTGCAGATTTTACAAAAAGAATGTTTCAAAACTGCTCTTTCTAAAGGAAGGTTCAAGTCTGTGAGTTGAATGCACTCAACACAAAGAAGTTTCTGAGAATGCTTCTGTCCAGGTTTCATGTGAAGATACTTCCTTTTCCAGCATAGGCCTCAAACCGCTCCAAATATTCACTTGCAGAGTCTACAAAAAGAGTGTTTCCAAACTTCTCTATCAACTGGTAGGTACAACTCCGTGAGTTGAATGCCCTCATCACCAAGAAGTTTCTGAGAATGCTTCTCTCTAGTTTTGATGGGAAGATATTTCCTTTTCCAACATAGGCCTCATGGTGCTCCGAATAAACACTTGCAGATTCTACAAACTTAGTGTTTCAAAACTGTTCTATGAAAAGGAACGTTCAAGTCTGGGAGTTGAATGAACTCATCACAGAGAAGTTTCTCAGAATGCTTCTGTCTAGTTTTTAGGTGAAGATATTTCATTTCCCAGCATAGGCCTCAAAGCGCTCCAAATATCCACTTGCAGATTCTACAAAAAGAGTGTTTCCAAACTGCTGTTTCAAAAGGAAGGTTCAAGTCTGTGAGTTGAGAGCACTCATCACAAAGAAGTTTCTGAGAATGCTTCTGTCTAGTTTTTATATGAAGATCTTTCCTTTTCCAATATAGGCCTCAAAGCGCTCCAAATAAACACTTGCAGATTCTACAAAAGGAGTGTTTCAAAACAGCTCTATCAAAAGGAACGTTCAAGTCTGTGAGTTGAAGGCATTCATCACACAGAAGTTTCTGAGAATGCTTCTCTCTAGTTTTTATGTGAAGATATTTCCTTTTCTAGCATAGGCCTCAAAGCGCTGCAAATAGCCACTTGCAGATTCTACGAAAAGAGGGTTTCAAATCTCTTCTATCAAAAGAAATGTTCAACTCTGTGAGTTGAATGCACTCATCAGAAAGAAGTTTCTGAGAATGATTCTATCTAGTTTTCATCTGCATGTATTTCCTTTTCCACTAGATGCCGCAATCGCACCAAATATCCACTTGCAGTTTCCACAAAAAGAGTGCTGCAGAACTGCTCCATGAAAAGGAATGTTCAACTCTGTGAGTTCAGTACCCTCATGACATAGAAGTTTCTGAAAATGCTTCTGTCTAGTTGGTATAGGAAGATATTTCCTTTTCCAGCATAAGCCTCAAAGAGCTCCAAATATCCACTTGCGGATTCTGCAAAAACAGTGTTTCAAAACTGGTCGATCAAAAGGAACGTTCAACTCTGTGAGTTGAATGCACTCATGACACAGAAGTTTCTGAGAATGCTTCTGTCTAGTTCTTACGTGAAGATATTTCCTTTTCCAGCTTAGGCCTCAAAGCGCTCCAAATAAACACTTGCAGATTCTACAAAAGGAGTGTTTCAAAACTGCTCTAGCAAAAGGAAGGTTCAAGTCTGTGAGTTGAATGCACTCATCACAAAGAGGTTTCTGAGAATGCTGCTGTCTAGTTTTTATGTGAAGATATTTCCTTTTCCTCGCATAGACCTCAAATCGCTCCAGATATCCACTTGCAGATATTACAGAAAGAGTGTTTCCAAACTGCTCTATCTAAAGGCACGTTCAACTCTGTGAGTTGAATGCACGCATTGCGAAGAACTTTCTGAGAATGCTTCTCTCTAGCTTTTAGGTGAAGATATTCCATTTCACAGCATAGGCCTCAAAGTGCTCCAAATCACCACTTGCAGATTTTACAAAAAGAATGTTTCAATACTGCTCTTTCTAAAGGAAGGTTCAAGTCTGTGAGTTGAATGCACTCAACACAAAGAAGTTTCTGAGAATGCTTCTGTCCAGGTTTCATGTGAAGATACTTCCTTTTCCAGCATAGGCCTCAAACCGCTCCAAATATTCACTTGCAGAGTCTACAAAAAGAGTGTTTCCAAACTTCTCTATCAACTGGTAGGTTCAACTCCGTGAGTTGAATGCCCTCATCAACAAGAAGTTTCTGAGAATGCTTCTCTCTAGTTTTGATGGGAAGATATTTCCTTTTCCAACATAGGCCTCATGGTGCTCCGAATAAACACTTGCAGATTCTACAAACTTAGTGTTTCAAAACTGTTCTATGAAAAGGAACGTTCAAGTCTGGGAGTTGAATGAACTCATCACAAAGAAGTTACTCAGAATGCTTCTGTCTAGTTTTTAGGTGAAGATATTTCATTTCCCAGCATAGGCCTCAAAGCGCTCCAAATATCCACTTGCAGATTCTACAAAAAGAGTGTTTCCAAACTGCTCTTACAAAAGGAAGGTTCAAGTCTGTGAGCCGAACGCACTCATCACAAACAAGTTTCTGAGAATGCGTCTGTCTAGTTTTT
The DNA here is from genome assembly GCF_028885625.2 of Pongo pygmaeus. Taxonomy (NCBI): domain Eukaryota; kingdom Metazoa; phylum Chordata; class Mammalia; order Primates; family Hominidae; genus Pongo; species Pongo pygmaeus. The sequence goes on from NC_085930.1 coordinate 28,002,072, forward strand.
ATGTGAAGATATTTCGTTTGCCAGCATAGGCCTCAAATCGCTCCAAACATCCACTAGCAAATTCTACAAAAGGAGTGTTTCAAAAGTGCGCTATCAAAAGGAAGAGTCCACTATGTGAGTTGAATGCATAAAGCACACGGAAGTTTCTGAGAATGCTTCTGTCTAGTTTTTAGGTGAAGATATTTCATTTCCCAGCATAGGCCTCAAAGCGCTCCAAATATCCACTTGCAGATTCTACAAAAAGAGTGTTTCCAAACTGCTGTTTCAAAAGGAAGGTTCAAGTCTGTGAGTTGAGAGCACTCATCACAAAGAAGTTTCTGAGAATGCTTCTGTCTAGTTTTTATATGAAGATCTTTCCTTTTCCAATATAGGCCTCAAAGCGCTCCAAATAAACACTTGCAGATTCTACAAAAGGAGTGTTTCAAAACAGCTCTATCAAAAGGAACGTTCAAGTCTGTGAGTTGAAGGCATTCATCACACAGAAGTTTCTGAGAATGCTTCTCTCTAGTTTTTATGTGAAGATATTTCCTTTTCTAGCATAGGCCTCAAAGCGCTGCAAATAGCCACTTGCAGATTCTACAAAAAGAGGGTTTCAAATCTCTTCTATCAAAAGAAATGTTCAACTCTGTGAGTTGAATGCACTCATCAGAAAGAAGTTTCTGAGAATGATTCTATCTAGTTTTCATCTGCATGTATTTCCTTTTCCACTAGATGCCGCAATCGCACCAAATATCCACTTGCAGTTTCCACAAAAAGAGTGCTGCAGAACTGCTCCATGAAAAGGAATGTTCAACTCTGTGAGTTCAATACCCTCATGACATAGAAGTTTCTGAAAATGCTTCTGTCTAGTTGGTATAGGAAGATATTTCCTTTTCCAGCATAAGCCTCAAAGAGCTCCAAATATCCACTTGCGGATTCTGCAAAAACAGTGTTTCAAAACTGGTCGATCAAAAGGAACGTTCAACACTGTGAATTGAATGCACTCATGACACAGAAGTTTCTGAGAATGCTTCTGTCTAGTCCTTACGTGAAGATATTTCCTTTTCCAGCTTAGGCCTCAAAGCGCTCCAAATAAACACTTGCAGATTCTACAAAAGGAGTGTTTCAAAACTGCGCTATCAAAAGGAAGGTTCAAGTCTGTGAGTTGAATGCACTCATCACAAAGAGGTTTCTGAGAATGCTGCTGTCTAGTTTTTATGTGAAGATATTTCCTTTTCCTCGCATAGACCTCAAATCGCTCCAGATATCCACTTGCAGATTTTACAGAAAGACTGTTTCCAAACTGCTCTATCTAAAGGCACGTTCAACTCCGTGAGTTGAAAGCACGCATTGCGAAGAACTTTCTGAGAATGCTTCTCTCTAGCTTTTAGGTGAAGATATTCCATTTCACAGCATAGGCCTCAAAGTGCTCCAAATCACCACTTGCAGATTTTACAAAAAGAATGTTTCAAAACTGCTCTTTCTAAAGGAAGGTTCAAGTCTGTGAGTTGAATGCACTCAACACAAAGAAGTTTCTGAGAATGCTTCTGTCCAGGTTTCATGTGAAGATACTTCCTTTTCCAGCATAGGACTAAAACTGCTCCAAATATTCACTTGCAGAGTCTACAAAAAGAGTGTTTCCAAACTTCTCTATCAACTGGTAGGTAAAACTCCTTGAGTTGAATGCCCTCATCACCAAGAAGTTTCTGAGAATGCTTCTCTCTAGTTTTGATGGGAAGATATTTCCTTTTCCAACATAGGCCTCATGGTGCTCCGAATAAACACTTGCAGATTCTACAAACTTAGTGTTTCAAAACTGTTCTATGAAAAGGAACGTTCAAGTCTGGGAGTTGAATGAACTCATCACAAAGAAGTTACTCAGAATGCTTCTGTCTAGTTTTTAGGTGAAGATATTTCATTTCCCAGCATAGGCCTCAAAGCGCTCCAAATATCCACTTGCAGATTCTACAAAAAGAGTGTTTCCAAACTGCTCTTACAAAAGGAAGGTTCAAGTCTGTGAGCCGAACGCACTCATCACAAACAAGTTTCTGAGAATGAGTCTGTCTAGTTTTTATGTGAAGATATTTCGTTTGCCAGCATAAGCCTCAAATCGCTCCAAACATCCACTAGCAAATTCTACAAAAGGAGTGTTTCAAAAGTGCGCTATCAAAAAGAAGAGTCCACTATGTGAGTTGAATGCATAAAGCACACGGAAGTTTCTGAGAATGCTTCTGTCTAGTTTTTAGGTGAAGATATTTCATTTCCCAGCATAGGCCTCAAAGCGCTCCAAATATCCTCTTGCAGATTCTACAAAAAGAGTGTTTCCAAACTGCTCTTACAAAAGGAAGGTTCAAGTCTGTGAGCCGAACGCACTCATCACAAACAAGTTTCTGAGAATGCGTCTGTCTAGTTTTTATGTGAAGATATTTCGTTTGCCAGCATAGGCCTCAAATCGCTCCAAACATCCACTAGCAAATTCTACAAAAGCAGTGTTTCAAAAGTGCGCTATGAAGAGGAAGAGTCCACTATGTGAGTTGAATGCATAAAGCACACGGAAGTTTCTGAGAATGCTTCTGTCTAGTTTTTAGGTGAAGATATTTCATTTCCCAGCATAGGCCTCAAAGCGCTCCAAATATCCACTTGCAGATTCTACAAAAAGAGTGTTTCCAAACTGCTCTTTCAAAAGGAAGGTTCAAGTCTGTGAGTTGAGAGCATTCATCACAAAGAAGTTTCTGAGAATGCTTCTGTCTAGTTTTTATATGAAGATCTTTCCTTTTCCAATATGGGCCTCAAAGCGCTCCAAATAAACACTTGCAGATTCTACAAAAGGAGTGTTTCAAAACAGCTCTATCAAAAGGAACGTTCAAGTCCGTGAGTTGAAGGCATTCATCACACAGAAGTTTCTGAGAATGCTTCTCTCTAGTTTTTATGTGAAGATATTTCCTTTTCTAGCATAGGCCTCAAAGCGCTGCAAATAGCCACTTGCAGATTCTACAAAAAGAGGGTTTCAAATCTCTTCTATCAAAAGAAATGTTCAACTCTGTGAGTTGAATGCACTCATCAGAAAGAAGTTTCTGAGAATGATTCTATCTAGTTTTCATCTGCATGTATTTCCTTTTCCACTAGATGCCGCAATCGCACCAAATATCCACTTGCAGTTTCCACAAAAAGAGTGCTGCAGAACTGCTCCATGAAAAGGAATGTTCAACTCTGTGAGTTCAATACCCTCATGACATAGAAGTTTCTGAAAATGCTTCTGTCTAGTTGGTATAGGAAGATATTTCCTTTTCCAGCATAAGCCTCAAAGAGTTCCAAATATCCACTTGCGGATTCTGCAAAAACAGTGTTTCAAAACTGGTCGATCAAAAGGAACGTTCAACACTGTGAGTTGAATGCACTCATGACACAGAAGTTTCTGAGAATGCTTCTGTCTAGTTCTTACGTGAAGATATTTCCTTTTCCAGATTAGGCCTCAAAGCGCTCCAAATAAACACTTGCAGATTCTACAAAAGGAGTGTTTCAAAACTGCGCTATCAAAAGGAAGGTTCAAGTCTGTGAGTTGAATGCACTCATCACAAAGAGGTTTCTGAGAATGCTGCTGTCTAGTTTTTATGTGAAGATATTTGCTTTTCCTCGCATAGACCTCAAATCGCTCCAGATATCCACTTGCAGATTTTACAGAAAGACTGTTTCCAAACTGCTCTATCTAAAGGCACGTTCAACTCCGTGAGTTGAATGCACGCATTGCGAAGAACTTTCTGAGAATGCTTCTCTCTAGCTTTTAGGTGAAGATATTCCATTTCACAGCATAGGCCTCAAAGTGCTCCAAATCACCACTTGCAGATTTTACAAAAAGAATGTTTCAAAACTGCTCTTTCTAAAGGAAGGTTCAAGTCTGTGAGTTGAATGCACTCAACACAAAGAAGTTTCTGAGAATGCTTCTGTCCAGGTTTCATGTGAAGATATTTCCTTTTCCAGCATAGGACTAAAACCGCTCCAAATATTCACTTGCAGAGTCTACAAAAAGAGTGTTTCCAAACTTCTCTATCAACTGGTAGGTAAAACTCCTTGAGTTGAATGCCCTCATCACCAAGAAGTTTCTGAGAATGCTTCTCTCTAGTTTTGATGGGAAGATATTTCCTTTTCCAACATAGGCCTCATGGTGCTCCGAATAAACACTTGCAGATTCTACAAACTTAGTGTTTCAAAACTGTTCTATGAAAAGGAACGTTCAAGTCTGGGAGTTGAATGAACTCATCACAAAGAAGTTTCTCAGAATGCTTCTGTCTAGTTTTTAGGTGAAGATATTTCATTTCCCAGCATAGGCCTCAAAGCGCTCCAAATATCCACTTGCAGATTCTACAAAAAGAGTGTTTCCAAACTGCTCTTACAAAAGGAAGGTTCAAGTCTGTGAGCCGAACGCACTCATCACAAACAAGTTTCTGAGAATGCGTCTGTCTAGTTTTTATGTGAAGATATTTCGTTTGCCAGCATAGGCCTCAAATCGCTCCAAACATCCACTAGCAAATTCTACAAAAGGAGTGTTTCAAAAGTGCGCTATCAAGAGGAAGAGTCCACTATGTGAGTTGAATGCATAAAGCACACGGAAGTTTCTGAGAATGCTTCTGTCTAGTTTTTAGGTGAAGATATTTCATTTCCCAGCATAGGCCTCAAAGCGCTCCAAATATCCACTTGCAGATTCTACAAAAAGAGTGTTTCCAAACTGCTCATTCAAAAGGAAGGTTCAAGTCTGTGAGTTGAGAGCATTCATCACAAAGAAGTTTCTGAGAATGCTTCTGTCTAGTTTTTATATGAAGATCTTTCCTTTTCCAATATGGGCCTCAAAGCGCTCCAAATAAACACTTGCAGATTCTACAAAAGGAGTGTTTCAAAACAGCTCTATCAAAAGGAACGTTCAAGTCCGTGAGTTGAAGGCATTCATCACACAGAAGTTTCTGAGAATGCTTCTCCCTAGTTTTTATGTGAAGATATTTCCTTTTCTAGCATAGGCCTCAAAGCGCTGCAAATAGCCACTTGCAGATTCTACAAAAAGAGGGTTTCAAATCTCTTCTATCAAAAGAAATGTTCAACTCTGTGAGTTGAATGCACTCATCAGAAAGAAGTTTCTGAGAATGATTCTATCTAGTTTTCATCTGCATGTATTTTCTTTTCCACTAGATGCCGCAATCGCACCAAATATCCACTTGCAGTTTCCACAAAAAGAGTGCTGCAGAACTGCTCCATGAAAAGGAATGTTCAACTCTGTGAGTTCAATACCCTCATGACATAGAAGTTTCTGAAAATGCTTCTGTCTAGTTGGTATAGGAAGATATTTCCTTTTCCAGCCTAAGCCTCAAAGAGTTCCAAATATCCACTTGCGGATTCTGCAAAAACAGTGTTTCAAAACTGGTCGATCAAAAGGAACGTTCAACACTGTGAGTTGAATGCACTCATGACACAGAAGTTTCTGAGAATGCTTCTGTCTAGTTCTTACGTGAAGATATTTCCTTTTCCAGATTAGGCCTCAAAGCGCTCCAAATAAACACTTGCAGATTCTACAAAAGGAGTGTTTCAAAACTGCGCTATCAAAAGGAAGGTTCAAGTCTGTGAGTTGAATGCACTCATCACAAAGAGGTTTCTGAGAATGCTGCTGTCTAGTTTTTATGTGAAGATATTTCCTTTTCCTCGCATAGACCTCAAATCGCTCCAGATATCCACTTGCAGATTTTACAGAAAGACTGTTTCCAAACTGCTCTATCTAAAGGCACGTTCAACTCCGTGAGTTGAATGCACGCATTGCGAAGAACTTTCTGAGAATGCTTCTCTCTAGCTTTTAGGTGAAGATATTCCATTTCACAGCATAGGCCTCAAAGTGCTCCAAATCACCACTTGCAGATTTTACAAAAAGAATGTTTCAAAACTGCTCTTTCTAAAGGAAGGTTCAAGTCTGTGAGTTGAATGCACTCAACACAAAGAAGTTTCTGAGAATGCTTCTGTCCAGGTTTCATGTGAAGATATTTCCTTTTCCAGCATAGGACTAAAACCGCTCCAAATATTCACTTGCAGAGTCTACAAAAAGAGTGTTTCCAAACTTCTCTATCAACTGGTAGGTACAACTCCTTGAGTTGAATGCCCTCATCACCAAGAAGTTTCTGAGAATGCTTCTCTCTAGTTTTGATGGGAAGATATTTCCTTTTCCAACATAGGCCTCATGGTGCTCCGAATAAACACTTGCAGATTCTACAAACTTAGTGTTTCAAAACTGTTCTATGAAAAGGAACGTTCAAGTCTGGGAGTTGAATGAACTCATCACAAAGAAGTTTCTCAGAATGCTTCTGTCTAGTTTTTAGGTGAAGATATTTCATTTCCCAGCATAGGCCTCAAAGCGCTCCAAATATCCACTTGCAGATTCTACAAAAAGAGTGTTTCCAAACTGCTCTTACAAAAGGAAGGTTCAAGTCTGTGAGCCGAACGCACTCATCACAAACAAGTTTCTGAGAATGCGTCTGTCTAGTTTTTATGTGAAGATATTTCGTTTGCCAGCATAGGCCTCAAATCGCTCCAAACATCCACTAGCAAATTCTACAAAAGGAGTGTTTCAAAAGTGCGCTATCAAGAGGAAGAGTCCACTATGTGAGTTGAATGCATAAAGCACACGGAAGTTTCTGAGAATGCTTCTGTCTAGTTTTTAGGTGAAGATATTTCATTTCCCAGCATAGGCCTCAAAGCGCTCCAAATATCCACTTGCAGATTCTACAAAAAGAGTGTTTCCAAACTGCTCTTTCAAAAGGAAGGTTCAAGTCTGTGAGTTGAGAGCATTCATCACAAAGAAGTTTCTGAGAATGCTTCTGTCTAGTTTTTATATGAAGATCTTTCCTTTTCCAATATGGGCCTCAAAGCGCTCCAAATAAACACTTGCAGATTCTACAAAAGGAGTGTTTCAAAACAGCTCTATCAAAAGGAACGTTCAAGTCCGTGAGTTGAAGGCATTCATCACACAGAAGTTTCTGAGAATGCTTCTCTCTAGTTTTTATGTGAAGATATTTCCTTTTCTAGCATAGGCCTCAAAGCGCTGCAAATAGCCACTTGCAGATTCTACAAAAAGAGGGTTTCAAATCTCTTCTATCAAAAGAAATGTTCAACTCTGTGAGTTGAATGCACTCATCAGAAAGAAGTTTCTGAGAATGATTCTATCTAGTTTTCATCTGCATGTATTTTCTTTTCCACTAGATGCCGAAATCGCACCAAATATCCACTTGCAGTTTCCACAAAAAGAGTGCTGCAGAACTGCTCCATGAAAAGGAATGTTCAACTCTGTGAGTTCAATACCCTCATGACATAGAAGTTTCTGAAAATGCTTCTGTCTAGTTGGTATAGGAAGATATTTCCTTTTCCATCATAAGTCTCAAAGAGCTCCCAATATCCACTTGCGGATTCTGCAAAAACAGTGTTTCAAAACTGGTCGATCAAAAGGAACGTTCAACTCTGTGAGTTGAATGCACTCATGACACAGAAGTTTCTGAGAATGCTTCTGTCTAGTTCTTACGTGAAGATATTTCCTTTTCCAGCTTAGGCCTCAAAGCGCTCCAAATAAACACTTGCAGATTCTACAAAAGGAGTGTTTCAAAACTGCGCTATCAAAAGGAAGGTTCAAGTCTGTGAGTTGAATGCACTCATCACAAAGAGGTTTCTGAGAATGCTGCTGTCTAGTTTTTATGTGAAGATATTTCCTTTTCCTCGCATAGACCTCAAATCGCTCCAGATATCCACTTGCAGATTTTACAGAAAGAGTGTTTCCAAACTGCTCTATCTAAAGGCACGTTCAACTCTGTGAGTTGAATGCACGCATTGCGAAGAACTTTCTGAGAATGCTTCTCTCTAGCTTTTAGGTGAAGATATTCCATTTCACAGCATAGGCCTCAAAGTGCTCCAAATCACCACTTGCAGATTTTACAAAAAGAATGTTTCAAAACTGCTCTTTCTAAAGGAAGGTTCAAGTCTGTGAGTTGAATGCACTCAACACAAAGAAGTTTCTGAGAATGCTTCTGTCCAGGTTTCATGTGAAGATATTTCCTTTTCCAGCATAGGCCTCAAACCGCTCCAAATATTCACTTGCAGAGTCTACAAAAAGAGTGTTTCCAAACTTCTCTATCAACTGGTAGGTACAACACCGTGAGTTGAATGCCCTCATCACCAAGAAGTTTCTGAGAATGCTTCTCTCTAGTTTTGATGGGAAGATATTTCCTTTTCCAACATAGGCCTCATGGTGCTCCGAGTAAACACTTGCAGATTCTACAAACTTAGTGTTTCAAAACTGTTCTATGAAAAGGAACGTTCAAGTCTGGGAGTTGAATGAACTCATCACAAAGAAGTTTCTCAGAATGCTTCTGTCTAGTTTTTAGGTGAAGATATTTCATTTCCCAACATAGGCCTCAAAGCGCTCCAAATATCAACTTGCAGATTCTACAAAAAGAGTGTTTCCAAACTGCTCTTACAAAAGGAAGGTTCAAGTCTGTGAGCCGAACGCACTCATCACAAACAAGTTTCTGAGAATGCGTCTGTCTAGTTTTTATGTGAAGATATTTCGTTTGCCAGCATAGGCCTCAAATCGCTCCAAACATCCACTAGCAAATTCTACAAAAGCAGTGTTTCAAAAGTGCGCTATGAAGAGGAAGAGTCCACTATGTGAGTTGAATGCATAAAGCACACGGAAGTTTCTGAGAATGCTTCTGTCTAGTTTTTAGGTGAAGATATTTCATTTCCCATCATAGGCCTCAAAGCGCTCCAAATATCCACTTGCAGATTCTACAAAAAGAGTGTTTCCAAACTGCTCTTTCAAAAGGAAGGTTCAAGTCTGTGAGTTGAGAGCATTCATCACAAAGAAGTTTCTGAGAATGCTTCTGTCTAGTTTTTATATGAAGATCTTTCCTTTTCCAATATGGGCCTCAAAGCGCTCCAAATAAACACTTGCAGATTCTACAAAAGGAGTGTTTCAAAACAGCTCTATCAAAAGGAACGTTCAAGTCCGTGAGTTGAAGGCATTCATCACACAGAAGTTTCTGAGAATGCTTCTCTCTAGTTTTTATGTGAAGATATTTCCTTTTCTAGCATAGGCCTCAAAGCGCTGCAAATAGCCACTTGCAGATTCTACAAAAAGAGGGTTTCAAATCTCTTCTATCAAAAGAAATGTTCAACTCTGTGAGTTGAATGCACTCATCAGAAAGAAGTTTCTGAGAATGATTCTATCTAGTTTTCATCTGCATGTATTTCCTTTTCCACTAGATGCCGCAATCGCACCAAATATCCACTTGCAGTTTCCACAAAAAGAGTGCTGCAGAACTGCTCCATGAAAAGGAATGTTCAACTCTGTGAGTTCAATACCCTCATGACATAGAAGTTTCTGAAAATGCTTCTGTCTAGTTGGTATAGGAAGATATTTCCTTTTCCAGCATAAGCCTCAAAGAGTTCCAAATATCCACTTGCGGATTCTGCAAAAACAGTGTTTCAAAACTGGTCGATCAAAAGGAACGTTCAACACTGTGAGTTGAATGCACTCATGACACAGAAGTTTCTGAGAATGCTTCTGTCTAGTTCTTACGTGAAGATATTTCCTTTTCCAGATTAGGCCTCAAAGCGCTCCAAATAAACACTTGCAGATTCTACAAAAGGAGTGTTTCAAAACTGCGCTATCAAAAGTAAGGTTCAAGTCTGTGAGTTGAATGCACTCATCACAAAGAGGTTTCTGAGAATGCTGCTGTCTAGTTTTTATGTGAAGATATTTCCTTTTCCTCGCATAGACCTCAAATCGCTCCAGATATCCACTTGCAGATTTTACAGAAAGACTGTTTCCAAACTGCTCTATCTAAAGGCACGTTCAACTCTGTGAGTTGAATGCACGCATTGCGAAGAACTTTCTGAGAATGCTTCTCTCTAGCTTTTAGGTGAAGATATTCCATTTCACAGCATAGGCCTCAAAGTGCTCCAAATCACCACTTGCAGATTTTACAAAAAGAATGTTTCAAAACTGCTCTTTCTAAAGGAAGGTTCAAGTCTGTGAGTTGAATGCACTCAACACAAAGAAGTTTCTGAGAATGCTTCTGTCCAGGTTTCATGTGAAGATATTTCCTTTTCCAGCATAGGACTAAAACCGCTCCAAATATTCACTTGCAGAGTCTACAAAAAGAGTGTTTCCAAACTTCTCTATCAACTGGTAGGTAAAACTCCTTGAGTTGAATGCCCTCATCACCAAGAAGTTTCTGACAATGCTTCTCTCTAGTTTTGATGGGAAGATATTTCCTTTTCCAACATAGGCCTCATGGTGCTCCGAATAAACACTTGCAGATTCTACAAACTTAGTGTTTCAAAACTGTTCTATGAAAAGGAACGTTCAAGTCTGGGAGTTGAATGAACTCATCACAAAGAAGTTTCTCAGAATGCTTCTGTCTAGTTTTTAGGTGAAGATATTTCATTTCCCAGCATAGGCCTCAAAGCGCTCCAAATATCCACTTGCAGATTCTACAAAAAGAGTGTTTCCAAACTGCTCTTACAAAAGGAAGGTTCAAGTCTGTGAGCCGAACGCACTCATCACAAACAAGTTTCTGAGAATGCGTCTGTCTAGTTTTTATGTGAAGATATTTCGTTTGCCAGCATAGGCCTCAAATCGCTCCAAACATCCACTAGCAAATTCTACAAAAGGAGTGTTTCAAAAGTGCGCTATCAAGAGGAAGAGTCCACTATGTGAGTTGAATGCATAAAGCACACGGAAGTTTCTGAGAATGCTTCTGTCTAGTTTTTAGGTGAAGATATTTCATTTCCCAGCATAGGCCTCAAAGCGCTCCAAATATCCACTTGCAGATTCTACAAAAAGAGTGTTTCCAAACTGCTCTTTCAAAAGGAAGGTTCAAGTCTGTGAGTTGAGAGCATTCATCACAAAGAAGTTTCTGAGAATGCTTCTGTCTAGTTTTTATATGAAGATCTTTCCTTTTCCAATATGGGCCTCAAAGCGCTCCAAATAAACACTTGCAGATTCTACAAAAGGAGTGTTTCAAAACAGCTCTATCAAAAGGAACGTTCAAGTCTGTGAGTTGAAGGCATTCATCACACAGAAGTTTCTGAGAATGCTTCTCTCTAGTTTTTATGTGAAGATATTTCCTTTTGTAGCATAGGCCGCAAAGCGCTGCAAATAGCCACTTGCAGATTCTACGAAAAGAGGGTTTCAAATCTCTTCTATCAAAAGAAATGTTCAACTCTGTGAGTTGAATGCACTCATCAGAAAGAAGTTTCTGAGAATGATTCTATCTAGTTTTCATCTGCATGTATTTCCTTTTCCACTAGATGCCGCAATCGCACCAAATATCCACTTGCAGTTTCCACAAAAAGAGTGCTGCAGAACTGCTCCATGAAAAGGAATGTTCAACTCTGTGAGTTCAGTACCCTCATGACATAGAAGTTTCTGAAAATGCTTCTGTCTAGTTGGTATAGGAAGATATTTCCTTTTCCAGCATAAGCCTCAAAGAGCTCCAAATATCCACTTGCGGATTCTGCAAAAACAGTGTTTCAAAACTGGTGGATCAAAAGGAACGTTCAACTCTGTGAGTTGAATGCACTCATGACACAGCAGTTTCTGAGAATGCTTCTGTCTAGTTCTTACGTGAAGATATTTCCTTTTCCAGCTTAGGCCTCAAAGCGCTCCAAATAAACACTTGCAGATTCTACAAAAGGAGTGTTTCAAAACTGCTCTAGCAAAAGGAAGGTTCAAGTCTGTGAGTTGAATGCACTCATCACAAAGAGGTTTCTGAGAATGCTGCTGTCTAGTTTTTATGTGAAGATATTTCCTTTTCCTCGCATAGACCTCAAATCGCTCCAGATATCCACTTGCAGATATTACAGAAAGAGTGTTTCCAAACTGCTCTATCTAAAGGCACGTTCAACTCTGTGAGTTGAATGCACGCATTGCGAAGAACTTTCTGAGAATGCTTCTCTCTAGCTTTTAGGTGAAGATATTCCATTTCACAGCATAGGCCTCAAAGTGCTCCAAATCACCACTTGCAGATTTTACAAAAAGAATGTTTCAAAACTGCTCTTTCTAAAGGAAGGTTCAAGTCTGTGAGTTGAATGCACTCAACACAAAGAAGTTTCTGAGAATGCTTCTGTCCAGGTTTCATGTGAAGATATTTCCTTTTCCAGCATAGGCCTCAAACCGCTCCAAATATTCACTTGCAGAGTCTACAAAAAGAGTGTTTCCAAACTTCTCTATCAACTGGTAGGTACAACTCCGTGAGTTGAATGCCCTCATCACCAAGAAGTTTCTGAGAATGCTTCTCTCTAGTTTTGATGGGAAGATATTTCCTTTTCCAACATAGGCCTCATGGTGCTCCGAATAAACACTTGCAGATTCTACAAACTTAGTGTTTCAAAACTGTTCTATGAAAAGGAACGTTCAAGTCTGGGAGTTGAATGAACTCATCACAAAGAAGTTTCTCAGAATGCTTCTGTCTAGTTTTTAGGTGAAGATATTTCATTTCCCAGCATAGGCCTCAAAGCGCTCCAAATATCCACTTGCAGATTCTACAAAAAGAGTGTTTCCAAACTGCTCTTACAAAAGGAAGGTTCAAGTCTGTGAGCCGAACGCACTCATCACAAACAAGTTTCTGAGAATGCGTCTGTCTAGTTTTTATGTGAAGATATTTCGTTTGCCAGCATAGGCCTCAAATCGCTCCAAACATCCACTAGCAAATTCTACAAAAGGAGTGTTTCAAAAGTGCGCTATCAAGAGGAAGAGTCCACTATGTGAGTTGAATGCATAAAGCACACGGAAGTTTCTGAGAATGCTTCTGTCTAGTTTTTAGGTGAAGATATTTCATTTCCCAGCATAGGCCTCAAAGCGCTCCAAATATCCACTTGCAGATTCTACAAAAAGAGTGTTTCCAAACTGCTCTTTCAAAAGGAAGGTTCAAGTCTGTGAGTTGAGAGCATTCATCACAAAGAAGTTTCTGAGAATGCTTCTGTCTAGTTTTTATATGAAGATCTTTCCTTTTCCAATATGGGCCTCAAAGCGCTCCAAATAAACACTTGCAGATTCTACAAAAGGAGTGTTTCAAAACAGCTCTATCAAAAGGAACGTTCAAGTCCGTGAGTTGAAGGCATTCATCACACAGAAGTTTCTGAGAATGCTTCTCTCTAGTTTTTATGTGAAGATATTTCCTTTTCTAGCATAGGCCTCAAAGCGCTGCAAATAGCCACTTGCAGATTCTACAAAAAGAGGGTTTCAAATCTCTTCTATCAAAAGAAATGTTCAACTCTGTGAGTTGAATGCACTCATCAGAAAGAAGTTTCTGAGAATGATTCTATCTAGTTTTCATCTGCATGTATTTTCTTTTCCACTAGATGCCGAAATCGCACCAAATATCCACTTGCAGTTTCCACAAAAAGAGTGCTGCAGAACTGCTCCATGAAAAGGAATGTTCAACTCTGTGAGTTCAATACCCTCATGACATAGAAGTTTCTGAAAATGCTTCTGTCTAGTTGGTATAGGAAGATATTTCCTTTTCCAGCATAAGTCTCAAAGAGCTCCCAATATCCACTTGCGGATTCTGCAAAAACAGTGTTTCAAAACTGGTCGATCAAAAGGAACGTTCAACTCTGTGAGTTGAATGCACTCATGACACAGAAGTTTCTGAGAATGCTTCTGTCTAGTTCTTACGTGAAGATATTTCCTTTTCCAGCTTAGGCCTCAAAGCGCTCCAAATAAACACTTGCAGATTCTACAAAAGGAGTGTTTCAAAACTGCGCTATCAAAAGGAAGGTTCAAGTCTGTGAGTTGAATGCACTCATCACAAAGAGGTTTCTGAGAATGCTGCTGTCTAGTTTTTATGTGAAGATATTTCCTTTTCCTCGCATAGACCTCAAATCGCTCCAGATATCCACTTGCAGATTTTACAGAAAGAGTGTTTCCAAACTGCTCTATCTAAAGGCACGTTCAACTCTGTGAGTTGAATGCACGCATTGCGAAGAACTTTCTGAGAATGCTTCTCTCTAGCTTTTAGGTGAAGATATTCCATTTCACAGCATAGGCCTCAAAGTGCTCCAAATCACCACTTGCAGATTTTACAAAAAGAATGTTTCAAAACTGCTCTTTCTAAAGGAAGGTTCAAGTCTGTGAGTTGAATGCACTCAACACAAAGAAGTTTCTGAGAATGCTTCTGTCCAGGTTTCATGTGAAGATATTTCCTTTTCCAGCATAGGCCTCAAACCGCTCCAAATATTCACTTGCAGAGTCTACAAAAAGAGTGTTTCCAAACTTCTCTATCAACTGGTAGGTACAACACCGTGAGTTGAATGCCCTCATCACCAAGAAGTTTCTGAGAATGCTTCTCTCTAGTTTTGATGGGAAGATATTTCCTTTTCCAACATAGGCCTCATGGTGCTCCGAGTAAACACTTGCAGATTCTACAAACTTAGTGTTTCAAAACTGTTCTATGAAAAGGAACGTTCAAGTCTGGGAGTTGAATGAACTCATCACAAAGAAGTTTCTCAGAATGCTTCTGTCTAGTTTTTAGGTGAAGATATTTCATTTCCCAACATAGGCCTCAAAGCGCTCCAAATATCAACTTGCAGATTCTACAAAAAGAGTGTTTCCAAACTGCTCTTACAAAAGGAAGGTTCAAGTCTGTGAGCCGAACGCACTCATCACAAACAAGTTTCTGAGAATGCGTCTGTCTAGTTTTTATGTGAAGATATTTCGTTTGCCAGCATAGGCCTCAAATCGCTCCAAACATCCACTAGCAAATTCTACAAAAGCAGTGTTTCAAAAGTGCGCTATGAAGAGGAAGAGTCCACTATGTGAGTTGAATGCATAAAGCACACGGAAGTTTCTGAGAATGCTTCTGTCTAGTTTTTAGGTGAAGATATTTCATTTCCCAGCATAGGCCTCAAAGCGCTCCAAATATCCACTTGCAGATTCTACAAAAAGAGTGTTTCCAAACTGCTCTTTCAAAAGGAAGGTTCAAGTCTGTGAGTTGAGAGCATTCATCACAAAGAAGTTTCTGAGAATGCTTCTGTCTAGTTTTTATATGAAGATCTTTCCTTTTCCAATATGGGCCTCAAAGCGCTCCAAATAAACACTTGCAGATTCTACAAAAGGAGTGTTTCAAAACAGCTCTATCAAAAGGAACGTTCAAGTCCGTGAGTTGAAGGCATTCATCACACAGAAGTTTCTGAGAATGCTTCTCTCTAGTTTTTATGTGAAGATATTTCCTTTTCTAGCATAGGCCTCAAAGCGCTGCAAATAGCCACTTGCAGATTCTACAAAAAGAGGGTTTCAAATCTCTTCTATCAAAAGAAATGTTCAACTCTGTGAGTTGAATGCACTCATCAGAAAGAAGTTTCTGAGAATGATTCTATCTAGTTTTCATCTGCATGTATTTCCTTTTCCACTAGATGCCGCAATCGCACCAAATATCCACTTGCAGTTTCCACAAAAAGAGTGCTGCAGAACTGCTCCATGAAAAGGAATGTTCAACTCTGTGAGTTCAATACCCTCATGACATAGAAGTTTCTGAAAATGCTTCTGTCTAGTTGGTATAGGAAGATATTTCCTTTTCCAGCATAAGCCTCAAAGAGTTCCAAATATCCACTTGCGGATTCTGCAAAAACAGTGTTTCAAAACTGGTCGATCAAAAGGAACGTTCAACACTGTGAGTTGAATGCACTCATGACACAGAAGTTTCTGAGAATGCTTCTGTCTAGTTCTTACGTGAAGATATTTCCTTTTCCAGATTAGGCCTCAAAGCGCTCCAAATAAACACTTGCAGATTCTACAAAAGGAGTGTTTCAAAACTGCGCTATCAAAAGGAAGGTTCAAGTCTGTGAGTTGAATGCACTCATCACAAAGAGGTTTCTGAGAATGCTGCTGTCTAGTTTTTATGTGAAGATATTTCCTTTTCCTCGCATAGACCTCAAATCGCTCCAGATATCCACTTGCAGATTTTACAGAAAGACTGTTTCCAAACTGCTCTATCTAAAGGCACGTTCAACTCCGTGAGTTGAATGCACGCATTGCGAAGAACTTTCTGAGAATGCTTCTCTCTAGCTTTTAGGTGAAGATATTCCATTTCACAGCATAGGCCTCAAAGTGCTCCAAATCACCACTTGCAGATTTTACAAAAAGAATGTTTCAAAACTGCTCTTTCTAAAGGAAGGTTCAAGTCTGTGAGTTGAATGCACTCAACACAAAGAAGTTTCTGAGAATGCTTCTGTCCAGGTTTCATGTGAAGATATTTCCTTTTCCAGCATAGGACTAAAACCGCTCCAAATATTCACTTGCAGAGTCTACAAAAAGAGTGTTTCCAAACTTCTCTATCAACTGGTAGGTAAAACTCCTTGAGTTGAATGCCCTCATCACCAAGAAGTTTCTGAGAATGCTTCTCTCTAGTTTTGATGGGAAGATATTTCCTTTTCCAACATAGGCCTCATGGTGCTCCGAATAAACACTTGCAGATTCTACAAACTTAGTGTTTCAAAACTGTTCTATGAAAAGGAACGTTCAAGTCTGGGAGTTGAATGAACTCATCACAAAGAAGTTTCTCAGAATGCTTCTGTCTAGTTTTTAGGTGAAGATATTTCATTTCCCAGCATAGGCCTCAAAGCGCTCCAAATATCCACTTGCAGATTCTACAAAAAGAGTGTTTCCAAACTGCTCTTACAAAAGGAAGGTTCAAGTCTGTGAGCCGAACGCACTCATCACAAACAAGTTTCTGAGAATGCGTCTGTCTAGTTTTTATGTGAAGATATTTCGTTTGCCAGCATAGGCCTCAAATCGCTCCAAACATCCACTAGCAAATTCTACAAAAGGAGTGTTTCAAAAGTGCGCTATCAAGAGGAAGAGTCCACTATGTGAGTTGAATGCATAAAGCACACGGAAGTTTCTGAGAATGCTTCTGTCTAGTTTTTAGGTGAAGATATTTCATTTCCCAGCATAGGCCTCAAAGCGCTCCAAATATCCACTTGCAGATTCTACAAAAAGAGTGTTTCCAAACTGCTCTTTCAAAAGGAAGGTTCAAGTCTGTGAGTTGAGAGCATTCATCACAAAGAAGTTTCTGAGAATGCTTCTGTCTAGTTTTTATATGAAGATCTTTCCTTTTCCAATATGGGCCTCAAAGCGCTCCAAATAAACACTTGCAGATTCTACAAAAGGAGTGTTTCAAAACAGCTCTATCAAAAGGAACGTTCAAGTCCGTGAGTTGAAGGCATTCATCACACAGAAGTTTCTGAGAATGCTTCTCCCTAGTTTTTATGTGAAGATATTTCCTTTTCTAGCATAGGCCTCAAAGCGCTGCAAATAGCCACTTGCAGATTCTACAAAAAGAGGGTTTCAAATCTCTTCTATCAAAAGAAATGTTCAACTCTGTGAGTTGAATGCACTCATCAGAAAGAAGTTTCTGAGAATGATTCTATCTAGTTTTCATCTGCATGTATTTTCTTTTCCACTAGATGCCGCAATCGCACCAAATATCCACTTGCAGTTTCCACAAAAAGAGTGCTGCAGAACTGCTCCATGAAAAGGAATGTTCAACTCTGTGAGTTCAATACCCTCATGACATAGAAGTTTCTGAAAATGCTTCTGTCTAGTTGGTATAGGAAGATATTTCCTTTTCCAGCATAAGCCTCAAAGAGTTCCAAATATCCACTTGCGGATTCTGCAAAAACAGTGTTTCAAAACTGGTCGATCAAAAGGAACGTTCAACACTGTGAGTTGAATGCACTCATGACACAGAAGTTTCTGAGAATGCTTCTGTCTAGTTCTTACGTGAAGATATTTCCTTTTCCAGATTAGGCCTCAAAGCGCTCCAAATAAACACTTGCAGATTCTACAAAAGGAGTGTTTCAAAACTGCGCTATCAAAAGGAAGGTTCAAGTCTGTGAGTTGAATGCACTCATCACAAAGAGGTTTCTGAGAATGCTGCTGTCTAGTTTTTATGTGAAGATATTTCCTTTTCCTCGCATAGACCTCAAATCGCTCCAGATATCCACTTGCAGATTTTACAGAAAGACTGTTTCCAAACTGCTCTATCTAAAGGCACGTTCAACTCCGTGAGTTGAATGCACGCATTGCGAAGAACTTTCTGAGAATGCTTCTCTCTAGCTTTTAGGTGAAGATATTCCATTTCACAGCATAGGCCTCAAAGTGCTCCAAATCACCACTTGCAGATTTTACAAAAAGAATGTTTCAAAACTGCTCTTTCTAAAGGAAGGTTCAAGTCTGTGAGTTGAATGCACTCAACACAAAGAAGTTTCTGAGAATGCTTCTGTCCAGGTTTCATGTGAAGATATTTCCTTTTCCAGCATAGGACTAAAACCGCTCCAAATATTCACTTGCAGAGTCTACAAAAAGAGTGTTTCCAAACTTCTCTATCAACTGGTAGGTACAACTCCTTGAGTTGAATGCCCTCATCACCAAGAAGTTTCTGAGAATGCTTCTCTCTAGTTTTGATGGGAAGATATTTCCTTTTCCAACATAGGCCTCATGGTGCTCCGAATAAACACTTGCAGATTCTACAAACTTAGTGTTTCAAAACTGTTCTATGAAAAGGAACGTTCAAGTCTGGGAGTTGAATGAACTCATCACAAAGAAGTTTCTCAGAATGCTTCTGTCTAGTTTTTAGGTGAAGATATTTCATTTCCCAGCATAGGCCTCAAAGCGCTCCAAATATCCACTTGCAGATTCTACAAAAAGAGTGTTTCCAAACTGCTCTTACAAAAGGAAGGTTCAAGTCTGTGAGCCGAACGCACTCATCACAAACAAGTTTCTGAGAATGCGTCTGTCTAGTTTTTATGTGAAGATATTTCGTTTGCCAGCATAGGCCTCAAATCGCTCCAAACATCCACTAGCAAATTCTACAAAAGGAGTGTTTCAAAAGTGCGCTATCAAGAGGAAGAGTCCACTATGTGAGTTGAATGCATAAAGCACACGGAAGTTTCTGAGAATGCTTCTGTCTAGTTTTTAGGTGAAGATATTTCATTTCCCAGCATAGGCCTCAAAGCGCTCCAAATATCCACTTGCAGATTCTACAAAAAGAGTGTTTCCAAACTGCTCTTTCAAAAGGAAGGTTCAAGTCTGTGAGTTGAGAGCATTCATCACAAAGAAGTTTCTGAGAATGCTTCTGTCTAGTTTTTATATGAAGATCTTTCCTTTTCCAAT
Source organism: Pongo pygmaeus (assembly GCF_028885625.2). Taxonomy (NCBI): domain Eukaryota; kingdom Metazoa; phylum Chordata; class Mammalia; order Primates; family Hominidae; genus Pongo; species Pongo pygmaeus. The sequence continues at coordinate 28,021,249 of NC_085930.1, forward strand.
ATGGGCCTCAAAGCGCTCCAAATAAACACTTGCAGATTCTACAAAAGGAGTGTTTCAAAACAGCTCTATCAAAAGGAACGTTCAAGTCCGTGAGTTGAAGGCATTCATCACACAGAAGTTTCTGAGAATGCTTCTCTCTAGTTTTTATGTGAAGATATTTCCTTTTCTAGCATAGGCCTCAAAGCGCTGCAAATAGCCACTTGCAGATTCTACAAAAAGAGGGTTTCAAATCTCTTCTATCAAAAGAAATGTTCAACTCTGTGAGTTGAATGCACTCATCAGAAAGAAGTTTCTGAGAATGATTCTATCTAGTTTTCATCTGCATGTATTTTCTTTTCCACTAGATGCCGAAATCGCACCAAATATCCACTTGCAGTTTCCACAAAAAGAGTGCTGCAGAACTGCTCCATGAAAAGGAATGTTCAACTCTGTGAGTTCAATACCCTCATGACATAGAAGTTTCTGAAAATGCTTCTGTCTAGTTGGTATAGGAAGATATTTCCTTTTCCAGCATAAGTCTCAAAGAGCTCCCAATATCCACTTGCGGATTCTGCAAAAACAGTGTTTCAAAACTGGTGGATCAAAAGGAACGTTCAACTCTGTGAGTTGAATGCACTCATGACACAGAAGTTTCTGAGAATGCTTCTGTCTAGTTCTTACGTGAAGATATTTCCTTTTCCAGCTTAGGCCTCAAAGCGCTCCAAATAAACACTTGCAGATTCTACAAAAGGAGTGTTTCAAAACTGCGCTATCAAAAGGAAGGTTCAAGTCTGTGAGTTGAATGCACTCATCACAAAGAGGTTTCTGAGAATGCTGCTGTCTAGTTTTTATGTGAAGATATTTCCTTTTCCTCGCATAGACCTCAAATCGCTCCAGATATCCACTTGCAGATTTTACAGAAAGAGTGTTTCCAAACTGCTCTATCTAAAGGCACGTTCAACTCTGTGAGTTGAATGCACGCATTGCGAAGAACTTTCTGAGAATGCTTCTCTCTAGCTTTTAGGTGAAGATATTCCATTTCACAGCATAGGCCTCAAAGTGCTCCAAATCACCACTTGCAGATTTTACAAAAAGAATGTTTCAAAACTGCTCTTTCTAAAGGAAGGTTCAAGTCTGTGAGTTGAATGCACTCAACACAAAGAAGTTTCTGAGAATGCTTCTGTCCAGGTTTCATGTGAAGATATTTCCTTTTCCAGCATAGGCCTCAAACCGCTCCAAATATTCACTTGCAGAGTCTACAAAAAGAGTGTTTCCAAACTTCTCTATCAACTGGTAGGTACAACACCGTGAGTTGAATGCCCTCATCACCAAGAAGTTTCTGAGAATGCTTCTCTCTAGTTTTGATGGGAAGATATTTCCTTTTCCAACATAGGCCTCATGGTGCTCCGAATAAACACTTGCAGATTCTACAAACTTAGTGTTTCAAAACTGTTCTATGAAAAGGAACGTTCAAGTCTGGGAGTTGAATGAACTCATCACAAAGAAGTTTCTCAGAATGCTTCTGTCTAGTTTTTAGGTGAAGATATTTCATTTCCCAGCATAGGCCTCAAAGCGCTCCAAATATCCACTTGCAGATTCTACAAAAAGAGTGTTTCCAAACTGCTCTTACAAAAGGAAGGTTCAAGTCTGTGAGCCGAACGCACTCATCACAAACAAGTTTCTGAGAATGCGTCTGTCTAGTTTTTATGTGAAGATATTTCGTTTGCCAGCATAAGCCTCAAATCGCTCCAAACATCCACTAGCAAATTCTACAAAAGGAGTGTTTCAAAAGTGCGCTATCAAGAGGAAGAGTCCACTATGTGAGTTGAATGCATAAAGCACACGGAAGTTTCTGAGAATGCTTCTGTCTAGTTTTTAGGTGAAGATATTTCATTTCCCAGCATAGGCCTCAAAGCGCTCCAAATATCCACTTGCAGATTCTACAAAAAGAGTGTTTCCAAACTGCTCTTTCAAAAGGAAGGTTCAAGTCTGTGAGTTGAGAGCATTCATCACAAAGAAGTTTCTGAGAATGCTTCTGTCTAGTTTTTATATGAAGATCTTTCCTTTTCCAATATGGGCCTCAAAGCGCTCCAAATAAACACTTGCAGATTCTACAAAAGGAGTGTTTCAAAACAGCTCTATCAAAAGGAACGTTCAAGTCCGTGAGTTGAAGGCATTCATCACACAGAAGTTTCTGAGAATGCTTCTCCCTAGTTTTTATGTGAAGATATTTCCTTTTCTAGCATAGGCCTCAAAGCGCTGCAAATAGCCACTTGCAGATTCTACAAAAAGAGGGTTTCAAATCTCTTCTATCAAAAGAAATGTTCAACTCTGTGAGTTGAATGCACTCATCAGAAAGAAGTTTCTGAGAATGATTCTATCTAGTTTTCATCTGCATGTATTTTCTTTTCCACTAGATGCCGCAATCGCACCAAATATCCACTTGCAGTTTCCACAAAAAGAGTGCTGCAGAACTGCTCCATGAAAAGGAATGTTCAACTCTGTGAGTTCAATACCCTCATGACATAGAAGTTTCTGAAAATGCTTCTGTCTAGTTGGTATAGGAAGATATTTCCTTTTCCAGCATAAGCCTCAAAGAGTTCCAAATATCCACTTGCGGATTCTGCAAAAACAGTGTTTCAAAACTGGTCGATCAAAAGGAACGTTCAACACTGTGAGTTGAATGCACTCATGACACAGAAGTTTCTGAGAATGCTTCTGTCTAGTTCTTACGTGAAGATATTTCCTTTTCCAGATTAGGCCTCAAAGCGCTCCAAATAAACACTTGCAGATTCTACAAAAGGAGTGTTTCAAAACTGCGCTATCAAAAGGAAGGTTCAAGTCTGTGAGTTGAATGCACTCATCACAAAGAGGTTTCTGAGAATGCTGCTGTCTAGTTTTTATGTGAAGATATTTGCTTTTCCTCGCATAGACCTCAAATCGCTCCAGATATCCACTTGCAGATTTTACAGAAAGACTGTTTCCAAACTGCTCTATCTAAAGGCACGTTCAACTCCGTGAGTTGAATGCACGCATTGCGAAGAACTTTCTGAGAATGCTTCTCTCTAGCTTTTAGGTGAAGATATTCCATTTCACAGCATAGGCCTCAAAGTGCTCCAAATCACCACTTGCAGATTTTACAAAAAGAATGTTTCAAAACTGCTCTTTCTAAAGGAAGGTTCAAGTCTGTGAGTTGAATGCACTCAACACAAAGAAGTTTCTGAGAATGCTTCTGTCCAGGTTTCATGTGAAGATATTTCCTTTTCCAGCATAGGACTAAAACCGCTCCAAATATTCACTTGCAGAGTCTACAAAAAGAGTGTTTCCAAACTTCTCTATCAACTGGTAGGTAAAACTCCTTGAGTTGAATGCCCTCATCACCAAGAAGTTTCTGAGAATGCTTCTCTCTAGTTTTGATGGGAAGATATTTCCTTTTCCAACATAGGCCTCATGGTGCTCCGAATAAACACTTGCAGATTCTACAAACTTAGTGTTTCAAAACTGTTCTATGAAAAGGAACGTTCAAGTCTGGGAGTTGAATGAACTCATCACAAAGAAGTTTCTCAGAATGCTTCTGTCTAGTTTTTAGGTGAAGATATTTCATTTCCCAGCATAGGCCTCAAAGCGCTCCAAATATCCACTTGCAGATTCTACAAAAAGAGTGTTTCCAAACTGCTCTTACAAAAGGAAGGTTCAAGTCTGTGAGCCGAACGCACTCATCACAAACAAGTTTCTGAGAATGCGTCTGTCTAGTTTTTATGTGAAGATATTTCGTTTGCCAGCATAGGCCTCAAATCGCTCCAAACATCCACTAGCAAATTCTACAAAAGGAGTGTTTCAAAAGTGCGCTATCAAGAGGAAGAGTCCACTATGTGAGTTGAATGCATAAAGCACACGGAAGTTTCTGAGAATGCTTCTGTCTAGTTTTTAGGTGAAGATATTTCATTTCCCAGCATAGGCCTCAAAGCGCTCCAAATATCCACTTGCAGATTCTACAAAAAGAGTGTTTCCAAACTGCTCATTCAAAAGGAAGGTTCAAGTCTGTGAGTTGAGAGCATTCATCACAAAGAAGTTTCTGAGAATGCTTCTGTCTAGTTTTTATATGAAGATCTTTCCTTTTCCAATATGGGCCTCAAAGCGCTCCAAATAAACACTTGCAGATTCTACAAAAGGAGTGTTTCAAAACAGCTCTATCAAAAGGAACGTTCAAGTCCGTGAGTTGAAGGCATTCATCACACAGAAGTTTCTGAGAATGCTTCTCCCTAGTTTTTATGTGAAGATATTTCCTTTTCTAGCATAGGCCTCAAAGCGCTGCAAATAGCCACTTGCAGATTCTACAAAAAGAGGGTTTCAAATCTCTTCTATCAAAAGAAATGTTCAACTCTGTGAGTTGAATGCACTCATCAGAAAGAAGTTTCTGAGAATGATTCTATCTAGTTTTCATCTGCATGTATTTTCTTTTCCACTAGATGCCGCAATCGCACCAAATATCCACTTGCAGTTTCCACAAAAAGAGTGCTGCAGAACTGCTCCATGAAAAGGAACGTTCAACTCTGTGAGTTCAATACCCTCATGACATAGAAGTTTCTGAAAATGCTTCTGTCTAGTTGGTATAGGAAGATATTTCCTTTTCCAGCCTAAGCCTCAAAGAGTTCCAAATATCCACTTGCGGATTCTGCAAAAACAGTGTTTCAAAACTGGTCGATCAAAAGGAACGTTCAACACTGTGAGTTGAATGCACTCATGACACAGAAGTTTCTGAGAATGCTTCTGTCTAGTTCTTACGTGAAGATATTTCCTTTTCCAGATTAGGCCTCAAAGCGCTCCAAATAAACACTTGCAGATTCTACAAAAGGAGTGTTTCAAAACTGCGCTATCAAAAGGAAGGTTCAAGTCTGTGAGTTGAATGCACTCATCACAAAGAGGTTTCTGAGAATGCTGCTGTCTAGTTTTTATGTGAAGATATTTCCTTTTCCTCGCATAGACCTCAAATCGCTCCAGATATCCACTTGCAGATTTTACAGAAAGACTGTTTCCAAACTGCTCTATCTAAAGGCACGTTCAACTCCGTGAGTTGAATGCACGCATTGCGAAGAACTTTCTGAGAATGCTTCTCTCTAGCTTTTAGGTGAAGATATTCCATTTCACAGCATAGGCCTCAAAGTGCTCCAAATCACCACTTGCAGATTTTACAAAAAGAATGTTTCAAAACTGCTCTTTCTAAAGGAAGGTTCAAGTCTGTGAGTTGAATGCACTCAACACAAAGAAGTTTCTGAGAATGCTTCTGTCCAGGTTTCATGTGAAGATATTTCCTTTTCCAGCATAGGACTAAAACCGCTCCAAATATTCACTTGCAGAGTCTACAAAAAGAGTGTTTCCAAACTTCTCTATCAACTGGTAGGTACAACTCCTTGAGTTGAATGCCCTCATCACCAAGAAGTTTCTGAGAATGCTTCTCTCTAGTTTTGATGGGAAGATATTTCCTTTTCCAACATAGGCCTCATGGTGCTCCGAATAAACACTTGCAGATTCTACAAACTTAGTGTTTCAAAACTGTTCTATGAAAAGGAACGTTCAAGTCTGGGAGTTGAATGAACTCATCACAAAGAAGTTTCTCAGAATGCTTCTGTCTAGTTTTTAGGTGAAGATATTTCATTTCCCAGCATAGGCCTCAAAGCGCTCCAAATATCCACTTGCAGATTCTACAAAAAGAGTGTTTCCAAACTGCTCTTACAAAAGGAAGGTTCAAGTCTGTGAGCCGAACGCACTCATCACAAACAAGTTTCTGAGAATGCGTCTGTCTAGTTTTTATGTGAAGATATTTCGTTTGCCAGCATAGGCCTCAAATCGCTCCAAACATCCACTAGCAAATTCTACAAAAGGAGTGTTTCAAAAGTGCGCTATCAAGAGGAAGAGTCCACTATGTGAGTTGAATGCATAAAGCACACGGAAGTTTCTGAGAATGCTTCTGTCTAGTTTTTAGGTGAAGATATTTCATTTCCCAGCATAGGCCTCAAAGCGCTCCAAATATCCACTTGCAGATTCTACAAAAAGAGTGTTTCCAAACTGCTCTTTCAAAAGGAAGGTTCAAGTCTGTGAGTTGAGAGCATTCATCACAAAGAAGTTTCTGAGAATGCTTCTGTCTAGTTTTTATATGAAGATCTTTCCTTTTCCAATATGGGCCTCAAAGCGCTCCAAATAAACACTTGCAGATTCTACAAAAGGAGTGTTTCAAAACAGCTCTATCAAAAGGAACGTTCAAGTCCGTGAGTTGAAGGCATTCATCACACAGAAGTTTCTGAGAATGCTTCTCTCTAGTTTTTATGTGAAGATATTTCCTTTTCTAGCATAGGCCTCAAAGCGCTGCAAATAGCCACTTGCAGATTCTACAAAAAGAGGGTTTCAAATCTCTTCTATCAAAAGAAATGTTCAACTCTGTGAGTTGAATGCACTCATCAGAAAGAAGTTTCTGAGAATGATTCTATCTAGTTTTCATCTGCATGTATTTTCTTTTCCACTAGATGCCGAAATCGCACCAAATATCCACTTGCAGTTTCCACAAAAAGAGTGCTGCAGAACTGCTCCATGAAAAGGAATGTTCAACTCTGTGAGTTCAATACCCTCATGACATAGAAGTTTCTGAAAATGCTTCTGTCTAGTTGGTATAGGAAGATATTTCCTTTTCCATCATAAGTCTCAAAGAGCTCCCAATATCCACTTGCGGATTCTGCAAAAACAGTGTTTCAAAACTGGTCGATCAAAAGGAACGTTCAACTCTGTGAGTTGAATGCACTCATGACACAGAAGTTTCTGAGAATGCTTCTGTCTAGTTCTTACGTGAAGATATTTCCTTTTCCAGCTTAGGCCTCAAAGCGCTCCAAATAAACACTTGCAGATTCTACAAAAGGAGTGTTTCAAAACTGCGCTATCAAAAGGAAGGTTCAAGTCTGTGAGTTGAATGCACTCATCACAAAGAGGTTTCTGAGAATGCTGCTGTCTAGTTTTTATGTGAAGATATTTCCTTTTCCTCGCATAGACCTCAAATCGCTCCAGATATCCACTTGCAGATTTTACAGAAAGAGTGTTTCCAAACTGCTCTATCTAAAGGCACGTTCAACTCTGTGAGTTGAATGCACGCATTGCGAAGAACTTTCTGAGAATGCTTCTCTCTAGCTTTTAGGTGAAGATATTCCATTTCACAGCATAGGCCTCAAAGTGCTCCAAATCACCACTTGCAGATTTTACAAAAAGAATGTTTCAAAACTGCTCTTTCTAAAGGAAGGTTCAAGTCTATGAGTTGAATGCACTCAACACAAAGAAGTTTCTGAGAATGCTTCTGTCCAGGTTTCATGTGAAGATATTTCCTTTTCCAGCATAGGCCTCAAACCGCTCCAAATATTCACTTGCAGAGTCTACAAAAAGAGTGTTTCCAAACTTCTCTATCAACTGGTAGGTACAACACCGTGAGTTGAATGCCCTCATCACCAAGAAGTTTCTGAGAATGCTTCTCTCTAGTTTTGATGGGAAGATATTTCCTTTTCCAACATAGGCCTCATGGTGCTCCGAGTAAACACTTGCAGATTCTACAAACTTAGTGTTTCAAAACTGTTCTATGAAAAGGAACGTTCAAGTCTGGGAGTTGAATGAACTCATCACAAAGAAGTTTCTCAGAATGCTTCTGTCTAGTTTTTAGGTGAAGATATTTCATTTCCCAACATAGGCCTCAAAGCGCTCCAAATATCAACTTGCAGATTCTACAAAAAGAGTGTTTCCAAACTGCTCTTACAAAAGGAAGGTTCAAGTCTGTGAGCCGAACGCACTCATCACAAACAAGTTTCTGAGAATGCGTCTGTCTAGTTTTTATGTGAAGATATTTCGTTTGCCAGCATAGGCCTCAAATCGCTCCAAACATCCACTAGCAAATTCTACAAAAGCAGTGTTTCAAAAGTGCGCTATGAAGAGGAAGAGTCCACTATGTGAGTTGAATGCATAAAGCACACGGAAGTTTCTGAGAATGCTTCTGTCTAGTTTTTAGGTGAAGATATTTCATTTCCCATCATAGGCCTCAAAGCGCTCCAAATATCCACTTGCAGATTCTACAAAAAGAGTGTTTCCAAACTGCTCTTTCAAAAGGAAGGTTCAAGTCTGTGAGTTGAGAGCATTCATCACAAAGAAGTTTCTGAGAATGCTTCTGTCTAGTTTTTATATGAAGATCTTTCCTTTTCCAATATGGGCCTCAAAGCGCTCCAAATAAACACTTGCAGATTCTACAAAAGGAGTGTTTCAAAACAGCTCTATCAAAAGGAACGTTCAAGTCCGTGAGTTGAAGGCATTCATCACACAGAAGTTTCTGAGAATGCTTCTCTCTAGTTTTTATGTGAAGATATTTCCTTTTCTAGCATAGGCCTCAAAGCGCTGCAAATAGCCACTTGCAGATTCTACAAAAAGAGGGTTTCAAATCTCTTCTATCAAAAGAAATGTTCAACTCTGTGAGTTGAATGCACTCATCAGAAAGAAGTTTCTGAGAATGATTCTATCTAGTTTTCATCTGCATGTATTTCCTTTTCCACTAGATGCCGCAATCGCACCAAATATCCACTTGCAGTTTCCACAAAAAGAGTGCTGCAGAACTGCTCCATGAAAAGGAATGTTCAACTCTGTGAGTTCAATACCCTCATGACATAGAAGTTTCTGAAAATGCTTCTGTCTAGTTGGTATAGGAAGATATTTCCTTTTCCAGCATAAGCCTCAAAGAGTTCCAAATATCCACTTGCGGATTCTGCAAAAACAGTGTTTCAAAACTGGTCGATCAAAAGGAACGTTCAACACTGTGAGTTGAATGCACTCATGACACAGAAGTTTCTGAGAATGCTTCTGTCTAGTTCTTACGTGAAGATATTTCCTTTTCCAGATTAGGCCTCAAAGCGCTCCAAATAAACACTTGCAGATTCTACAAAAGGAGTGTTTCAAAACTGCGCTATCAAAAGGAAGGTTCAAGTCTGTGAGTTGAATGCACTCATCACAAAGAGGTTTCTGAGAATGCTGCTGTCTAGTTTTTATGTGAAGATATTTCCTTTTCCTCGCATAGACCTCAAATCGCTCCAGATATCCACTTGCAGATTTTACAGAAAGACTGTTTCCAAACTGCTCTATCTAAAGGCACGTTCAACTCTGTGAGTTGAATGCACGCATTGCGAAGAACTTTCTGAGAATGCTTCTCTCTAGCTTTTAGGTGAAGATATTCCATTTCACAGCATAGGCCTCAAAGTGCTCCAAATCACCACTTGCAGATTTTACAAAAAGAATGTTTCAAAACTGCTCTTTCTAAAGGAAGGTTCAAGTCTGTGAGTTGAATGCACTCAACACAAAGAAGTTTCTGAGAATGCTTCTGTCCAGGTTTCATGTGAAGATATTTCCTTTTCCAGCATAGGACTAAAACCGCTCCAAATATTCACTTGCAGAGTCTACAAAAAGAGTGTTTCCAAACTTCTCTATCAACTGGTAGGTAAAACTCCTTGAGTTGAATGCCCTCATCACCAAGAAGTTTCTGACAATGCTTCTCTCTAGTTTTGATGGGAAGATATTTCCTTTTCCAACATAGGCCTCATGGTGCTCCGAATAAACACTTGCAGATTCTACAAACTTAGTGTTTCAAAACTGTTCTATGAAAAGGAACGTTCAAGTCTGGGAGTTGAATGAACTCATCACAAAGAAGTTTCTCAGAATGCTTCTGTCTAGTTTTTAGGTGAAGATATTTCATTTCCCAGCATAGGCCTCAAAGCGCTCCAAATATCCACTTGCAGATTCTACAAAAAGAGTGTTTCCAAACTGCTCTTACAAAAGGAAGGTTCAAGTCTGTGAGCCGAACGCACTCATCACAAACAAGTTTCTGAGAATGCGTCTGTCTAGTTTTTATGTGAAGATATTTCGTTTGCCAGCATAGGCCTCAAATCGCTCCAAACATCCACTAGCAAATTCTACAAAAGGAGTGTTTCAAAAGTGCGCTATCAAGAGGAAGAGTCCACTATGTGAGTTGAATGCATAAAGCACACGGAAGTTTCTGAGAATGCTTCTGTCTAGTTTTTAGGTGAAGATATTTCATTTCCCAGCATAGGCCTCAAAGCGCTCCAAATATCCACTTGCAGATTCTACAAAAAGAGTGTTTCCAAACTGCTCTTTCAAAAGGAAGGTTCAAGTCTGTGAGTTGAGAGCATTCATCACAAAGAAGTTTCTGAGAATGCTTCTGTCTAGTTTTTATATGAAGATCTTTCCTTTTCCAATATGGGCCTCAAAGCGCTCCAAATAAACACTTGCAGATTCTACAAAAGGAGTGTTTCAAAACAGCTCTATCAAAAGGAACGTTCAAGTCTGTGAGTTGAAGGCATTCATCACACAGAAGTTTCTGAGAATGCTTCTCTCTAGTTTTTATGTGAAGATATTTCCTTTTGTAGCATAGGCCGCAAAGCGCTGCAAATAGCCACTTGCAGATTCTACGAAAAGAGGGTTTCAAATCTCTTCTATCAAAAGAAATGTTCAACTCTGTGAGTTGAATGCACTCATCAGAAAGAAGTTTCTGAGAATGATTCTATCTAGTTTTCATCTGCATGTATTTCCTTTTCCACTAGATGCCGCAATCGCACCAAATATCCACTTGCAGTTTCCACAAAAAGAGTGCTGCAGAACTGCTCCATGAAAAGGAATGTTCAACTCTGTGAGTTCAGTACCCTCATGACATAGAAGTTTCTGAAAATGCTTCTGTCTAGTTGGTATAGGAAGATATTTCCTTTTCCAGCATAAGCCTCAAAGAGCTCCAAATATCCACTTGCGGATTCTGCAAAAACAGTGTTTCAAAACTGGTGGATCAAAAGGAACGTTCAACTCTGTGAGTTGAATGCACTCATGACACAGCAGTTTCTGAGAATGCTTCTGTCTAGTTCTTACGTGAAGATATTTCCTTTTCCAGCTTAGGCCTCAAAGCGCTCCAAATAAACACTTGCAGATTCTACAAAAGGAGTGTTTCAAAACTGCTCTAGCAAAAGGAAGGTTCAAGTCTGTGAGTTGAATGCACTCATCACAAAGAGGTTTCTGAGAATGCTGCTGTCTAGTTTTTATGTGAAGATATTTCCTTTTCCTCGCATAGACCTCAAATCGCTCCAGATATCCACTTGCAGATATTACAGAAAGAGTGTTTCCAAACTGCTCTATCTAAAGGCACGTTCAACTCTGTGAGTTGAATGCACGCATTGCGAAGAACTTTCTGAGAATGCTTCTCTCTAGCTTTTAGGTGAAGATATTCCATTTCACAGCATAGGCCTCAAAGTGCTCCAAATCACCACTTGCAGATTTTACAAAAAGAATGTTTCAAAACTGCTCTTTCTAAAGGAAGGTTCAAGTCTGTGAGTTGAATGCACTCAACACAAAGAAGTTTCTGAGAATGCTTCTGTCCAGGTTTCATGTGAAGATATTTCCTTTTCCAGCATAGGCCTCAAACCGCTCCAAATATTCACTTGCAGAGTCTACAAAAAGAGTGTTTCCAAACTTCTCTATCAACTGGTAGGTACAACTCCGTGAGTTGAATGCCCTCATCACCAAGAAGTTTCTGAGAATGCTTCTCTCTAGTTTTGATGGGAAGATATTTCCTTTTCCAACATAGGCCTCATGGTGCTCCGAATAAACACTTGCAGATTCTACAAACTTAGTGTTTCAAAACTGTTCTATGAAAAGGAACGTTCAAGTCTGGGAGTTGAATGAACTCATCACAAAGAAGTTTCTCAGAATGCTTCTGTCTAGTTTTTAGGTGAAGATATTTCATTTCCCAGCATAGGCCTCAAAGCGCTCCAAATATCCACTTGCAGATTCTACAAAAAGAGTGTTTCCAAACTGCTCTTACAAAAGGAAGGTTCAAGTCTGTGAGCCGAACGCACTCATCACAAACAAGTTTCTGAGAATGCGTCTGTCTAGTTTTTATGTGAAGATATTTCGTTTGCCAGCATAGGCCTCAAATCGCTCCAAACATCCACTAGCAAATTCTACAAAAGGAGTGTTTCAAAAGTGCGCTATCAAGAGGAAGAGTCCACTATGTGAGTTGAATGCATAAAGCACACGGAAGTTTCTGAGAATGCTTCTGTCTAGTTTTTAGGTGAAGATATTTCATTTCCCAGCATAGGCCTCAAAGCGCTCCAAATATCCACTTGCAGATTCTACAAAAAGAGTGTTTCCAAACTGCTCTTTCAAAAGGAAGGTTCAAGTCTGTGAGTTGAGAGCATTCATCACAAAGAAGTTTCTGAGAATGCTTCTGTCTAGTTTTTATATGAAGATCTTTCCTTTTCCAATATGGGCCTCAAAGCGCTCCAAATAAACACTTGCAGATTCTACAAAAGGAGTGTTTCAAAACAGCTCTATCAAAAGGAACGTTCAAGTCCGTGAGTTGAAGGCATTCATCACACAGAAGTTTCTGAGAATGCTTCTCTCTAGTTTTTATGTGAAGATATTTCCTTTTCTAGCATAGGCCTCAAAGCGCTGCAAATAGCCACTTGCAGATTCTACAAAAAGAGGGTTTCAAATCTCTTCTATCAAAAGAAATGTTCAACTCTGTGAGTTGAATGCACTCATCAGAAAGAAGTTTCTGAGAATGATTCTATCTAGTTTTCATCTGCATGTATTTTCTTTTCCACTAGATGCCGAAATCGCACCAAATATCCACTTGCAGTTTCCACAAAAAGAGTGCTGCAGAACTGCTCCATGAAAAGGAATGTTCAACTCTGTGAGTTCAATACCCTCATGACATAGAAGTTTCTGAAAATGCTTCTGTCTAGTTGGTATAGGAAGATATTTCCTTTTCCAGCATAAGTCTCAAAGAGCTCCCAATATCCACTTGCGGATTCTGCAAAAACAGTGTTTCAAAACTGGTCGATCAAAAGCAACGTTCAACTCTGTGAGTTGAATGCACTCATGACACAGAAGTTTCTGAGAATGCTTCTGTCTAGTTCTTACGTGAAGATATTTCCTTTTCCAGCTTAGGCCTCAAAGCGCTCCAAATAAACACTTGCAGATTCTACAAAAGGAGTGTTTCAAAACTGCGCTATCAAAAGGAAGGTTCAAGTCTGTGAGTTGAATGCACTCATCACAAAGAGGTTTCTGAGAATGCTGCTGTCTAGTTTTTATGTGAAGATATTTCCTTTTCCTCGCATAGACCTCAAATCGCTCCAGATATCCACTTGCAGATTTTACAGAAAGAGTGTTTCCAAACTGCTCTATCTAAAGGCACGTTCAACTCTGTGAGTTGAATGCACGCATTGCGAAGAACTTTCTGAGAATGCTTCTCTCTAGCTTTTAGGTGAAGATATTCCATTTCACAGCATAGGCCTCAAAGTGCTCCAAATCACCACTTGCAGATTTTACAAAAAGAATGTTTCAAAACTGCTCTTTCTAAAGGAAGGTTCAAGTCTGTGAGTTGAATGCACTCAACACAAAGAAGTTTCTGAGAATGCTTCTGTCCAGGTTTCATGTGAAGATATTTCCTTTTCCAGCATAGGCCTCAAACCGCTCCAAATATTCACTTGCAGAGTCTACAAAAAGAGTGTTTCCAAACTTCTCTATCAACTGGTAGGTACAACACCGTGAGTTGAATGCCCTCATCACCAAGAAGTTTCTGAGAATGCTTCTCTCTAGTTTTGATGGGAAGATATTTCCTTTTCCAACATAGGCCTCATGGTGCTCCGAGTAAACACTTGCAGATTCTACAAACTTAGTGTTTCAAAACTGTTCTATGAAAAGGAACGTTCAAGTCTGGGAGTTGAATGAACTCATCACAAAGAAGTTTCTCAGAATGCTTCTGTCTAGTTTTTAGGTGAAGATATTTCATTTCCCAACATAGGCCTCAAAGCGCTCCAAATATCAACTTGCAGATTCTACAAAAAGAGTGTTTCCAAACTGCTCTTACAAAAGGAAGGTTCAAGTCTGTGAGCCGAACGCACTCATCACAAACAAGTTTCTGAGAATGCGTCTGTCTAGTTTTTATGTGAAGATATTTCGTTTGCCAGCATAGGCCTCAAATCGCTCCAAACATCCACTAGCAAATTCTACAAAAGCAGTGTTTCAAAAGTGCGCTATGAAGAGGAAGAGTCCACTATGTGAGTTGAATGCATAAAGCACACGGAAGTTTCTGAGAATGCTTCTGTCTAGTTTTTAGGTGAAGATATTTCATTTCCCAGCATAGGCCTCAAAGCGCTCCAAATATCCACTTGCAGATTCTACAAAAAGAGTGTTTCCAAACTGCTCTTTCAAAAGGAAGGTTCAAGTCTGTGAGTTGAGAGCATTCATCACAAAGAAGTTTCTGAGAATGCTTCTGTCTAGTTTTTATATGAAGATCTTTCCTTTTCCAATATGGGCCTCAAAGCGCTCCAAATAAACACTTGCAGATTCTACAAAAGGAGTGTTTCAAAACAGCTCTATCAAAAGGAACGTTCAAGTCCGTGAGTTGAAGGCATTCATCACACAGAAGTTTCTGAGAATGCTTCTCTCTAGTTTTTATGTGAAGATATTTCCTTTTCTAGCATAGGCCTCAAAGCGCTGCAAATAGCCACTTGCAGATTCTACAAAAAGAGGGTTTCAAATCTCTTCTATCAAAAGAAATGTTCAACTCTGTGAGTTGAATGCACTCATCAGAAAGAAGTTTCTGAGAATGATTCTATCTAGTTTTCATCTGCATGTATTTCCTTTTCCACTAGATGCCGCAATCGCACCAAATATCCACTTGCAGTTTCCACAAAAAGAGTGCTGCAGAACTGCTCCATGAAAAGGAATGTTCAACTCTGTGAGTTCAATACCCTCATGACATAGAAGTTTCTGAAAATGCTTCTGTCTAGTTGGTATAGGAAGATATTTCCTTTTCCAGCATAAGCCTCAAAGAGTTCCAAATATCCACTTGCGGATTCTGCAAAAACAGTGTTTCAAAACTGGTCGATCAAAAGGAACGTTCAACACTGTGAGTTGAATGCACTCATGACACAGAAGTTTCTGAGAATGCTTCTGTCTAGTTCTTACGTGAAGATATTTCCTTTTCCAGATTAGGCCTCAAAGCGCTCCAAATAAACACTTGCAGATTCTACAAAAGGAGTGTTTCAAAACTGCGCTATCAAAAGGAAGGTTCAAGTCTGTGAGTTGAATGCACTCATCACAAAGAGGTTTCTGAGAATGCTGCTGTCTAGTTTTTATGTGAAGATATTTCCTTTTCCTCGCATAGACCTCAAATCGCTCCAGATATCCACTTGCAGATTTTACAGAAAGACTGTTTCCAAACTGCTCTATCTAAAGGCACGTTCAACTCCGTGAGTTGAATGCACGCATTGCGAAGAACTTTCTGAGAATGCTTCTCTCTAGCTTTTAGGTGAAGATATTCCATTTCACAGCATAGGCCTCAAAGTGCTCCAAATCACCACTTGCAGATTTTACAAAAAGAATGTTTCAAAACTGCTCTTTCTAAAGGAAGGTTCAAGTCTGTGAGTTGAATGCACTCAACACAAAGAAGTTTCTGAGAATGCTTCTGTCCAGGTTTCATGTGAAGATATTTCCTTTTCCAGCATAGGACTAAAACCGCTCCAAATATTCACTTGCAGAGTCTACAAAAAGAGTGTTTCCAAACTTCTCTATCAACTGGTAGGTAAAACTCCTTGAGTTGAATGCCCTCATCACCAAGAAGTTTCTGAGAATGCTTCTCTCTAGTTTTGATGGGAAGATATTTCCTTTTCCAACATAGGCCTCATGGTGCTCCGAATAAACACTTGCAGATTCTACAAACTTAGTGTTTCAAAACTGTTCTATGAAAAGGAACGTTCAAGTCTGGGAGTTGAATGAACTCATCACAAAGAAGTTTCTCAGAATGCTTCTGTCTAGTTTTTAGGTGAAGATATTTCATTTCCCAGCATAGGCCTCAAAGCGCTCCAAATATCCACTTGCAGATTCTACAAAAAGAGTGTTTCCAAACTGCTCTTACAAAAGGAAGGTTCAAGTCTGTGAGCCGAACGCACTCATCACAAACAAGTTTCTGAGAATGCGTCTGTCTAGTTTTTATGTGAAGATATTTCGTTTGCCAGCATAGGCCTCAAATCGCTCCAAACATCCACTAGCAAATTCTACAAAAGGAGTGTTTCAAAAGTGCGCTATCAAGAGGAAGAGTCCACTATGTGAGTTGAATGCATAAAGCACACGGAAGTTTCTGAGAATGCTTCTGTCTAGTTTTTAGGTGAAGATATTTCATTTCCCAGCATAGGCCTCAAAGCGCTCCAAATATCCACTTGCAGATTCTACAAAAAGAGTGTTTCCAAACTGCTCTTTCAAAAGGAAGGTTCAAGTCTGTGAGTTGAGAGCATTCATCACAAAGAAGTTTCTGAGAATGCTTCTGTCTAGTTTTTATATGAAGATCTTTCCTTTTCCAATATGGGCCTCAAAGCGCTCCAAATAAACACTTGCAGATTCTACAAAAGGAGTGTTTCAAAACAGCTCTATCAAAAGGAACGTTCAAGTCCGTGAGTTGAAGGCATTCATCACACAGAAGTTTCTGAGAATGCTTCTCCCTAGTTTTTATGTGAAGATATTTCCTTTTCTAGCATAGGCCTCAAAGCGCTGCAAATAGCCACTTGCAGATTCTACAAAAAGAGGGTTTCAAATCTCTTCTATCAAAAGAAATGTTCAACTCTGTGAGTTGAATGCACTCATCAGAAAGAAGTTTCTGAGAATGATTCTATCTAGTTTTCATCTGCATGTATTTTCTTTTCCACTAGATGCCGCAATCGCACCAAATATCCACTTGCAGTTTCCACAAAAAGAGTGCTGCAGAACTGCTCCATGAAAAGGAATGTTCAACTCTGTGAGTTCAATACCCTCATGACATAGAAGTTTCTGAAAATGCTTCTGTCTAGTTGGTATAGGAAGATATTTCCTTTTCCAGCATAAGCCTCAAAGAGTTCCAAATATCCACTTGCGGATTCTGCAAAAACAGTGTTTCAAAACTGGTCGATCAAAAGGAACGTTCAACACTGTGAGTTGAATGCACTCATGACACAGAAGTTTCTGAGAATGCTTCTGTCTAGTTCTTACGTGAAGATATTTCCTTTTCCAGATTAGGCCTCAAAGCGCTCCAAATAAACACTTGCAGATTCTACAAAAGGAGTGTTTCAAAACTGCGCTATCAAAAGGAAGGTTCAAGTCTGTGAGTTGAATGCACTCATCACAAAGAGGTTTCTGAGAATGCTGCTGTCTAGTTTTTATGTGAAGATATTTCCTTTTCCTCGCATAGACCTCAAATCGCTCCAGATATCCACTTGCAGATTTTACAGAAAGACTGTTTCCAAACTGCTCTATCTAAAGGCACGTTCAACTCCGTGAGTTGAATGCACGCATTGCGAAGAACTTTCTGAGAATGCTTCTCTCTAGCTTTTAGGTGAAGATATTCCATTTCACAGCATAGGCCTCAAAGTGCTCCAAATCACCACTTGCAGATTTTACAAAAAGAATGTTTCAAAACTGCTCTTTCTAAAGGAAGGTTCAAGTCTGTGAGTTGAATGCACTCAACACAAAGAAGTTTCTGAGAATGCTTCTGTCCAGGTTTCATGTGAAGATATTTCCTTTTCCAGCATAGGACTAAAACCGCTCCAAATATTCACTTGCAGAGTCTACAAAAAGAGTGTTTCCAAACTTCTCTATCAACTGGTAGGTACAACTCCTTGAGTTGAATGCCCTCATCACCAAGAAGTTTCTGAGAATGCTTCTCTCTAGTTTTGATGGGAAGATATTTCCTTTTCCAACATAGGCCTCATGGTGCTCCGAATAAACACTTGCAGATTCTACAAACTTAGTGTTTCAAAACTGTTCTATGAAAAGGAACGTTCAAGTCTGGGAGTTGAATGAACTCATCACAAAGAAGTTTCTCAGAATGCTTCTGTCTAGTTTTTAGGTGAAGATATTTCATTTCCCAGCATAGGCCTCAAAGCGCTCCAAATATCCACTTGCAGATTCTACAAAAAGAGTGTTTCCAAACTGCTCTTACAAAAGGAAGGTTCAAGTCTGTGAGCCGAACGCACTCATCACAAACAAGTTTCTGAGAATGCGTCTGTCTAGTTTTTATGTGAAGATATTTCGTTTGCCAGCATAGGCCTCAAATCGCTCCAAACATCCACTAGCAAATTCTACAAAAGGAGTGTTTCAAAAGTGCGCTATCAAGAGGAAGAGTCCACTATGTGAGTTGAATGCATAAAGCACACGGAAGTTTCTGAGAATGCTTCTGTCTAGTTTTTAGGTGAAGATATTTCATTTCCCAGCATAGGCCTCAAAGCGCTCCAAATATCCACTTGCAGATTCTACAAAAAGAGTGTTTCCAAACTGCTCTTTCAAAAGGAAGGTTCAAGTCTGTGAGTTGAGAGCATTCATCACAAAGAAGTTTCTGAGAATGCTTCTGTCTAGTTTTTATATGAAGATCTTTCCTTTTCCAATATGGGCCTCAAAGCGCTCCAAATAAACACTTGCAGATTCTACAAAAGGAGTGTTTCAAAACAGCTCTATCAAAAGGAACGTTCAAGTCCGTGAGTTGAAGGCATTCATCACACAGAAGTTTCTGAGAATGCTTCTCTCTAGTTTTTATGTGAAGATATTTCCTTTTCTAGCATAGGCCTCAAAGCGCTGCAAATAGCCACTTGCAGATTCTACAAAAAGAGGGTTTCAAATCTCTTCTATCAAAAGAAATGTTCAACTCTGTGAGTTGAATGCACTCATCAGAAAGAAGTTTCTGAGAATGATTCTATCTAGTTTTCATCTGCATGTATTTTCTTTTCCACTAGATGCCGAAATCGCACCAAATATCCACTTGCAGTTTCCACAAAAAGAGTGCTGCAGAACTGCTCCATGAAAAGGAATGTTCAACTCTGTGAGTTCAATACCCTCATGACATAGAAGTTTCTGAAAATGCTTCTGTCTAGTTGGTATAGGAAGATATTTCCTTTTCCAGCATAAGTCTCAAAGAGCTCCCAATATCCACTTGCGGATTCTGCAAAAACAGTGTTTCAAAACTGGTGGATCAAAAGGAACGTTCAACTCTGTGAGTTGAATGCACTCATGACACAGAAGTTTCTGAGAATGCTTCTGTCTAGTTCTTACGTGAAGATATTTCCTTTTCCAGCTTAGGCCTCAAAGCGCTCCAAATAAACACTTGCAGATTCTACAAAAGGAGTGTTTCAAAACTGCGCTATCAAAAGGAAGGTTCAAGTCTGTGAGTTGAATGCACTCATCACAAAGAGGTTTCTGAGAATGCTGCTGTCTAGTTTTTATGTGAAGATATTTCCTTTTCCTCGCATAGACCTCAAATCGCTCCAGATATCCACTTGCAGATTTTACAGAAAGAGTGTTTCCAAACTGCTCTATCTAAAGGCACGTTCAACTCTGTGAGTTGAATGCACGCATTGCGAAGAACTTTCTGAGAATGCTTCTCTCTAGCTTTTAGGTGAAGATATTCCATTTCACAGCATAGGCCTCAAAGTGCTCCAAATCACCACTTGCAGATTTTACAAAAAGAATGTTTCAAAACTGCTCTTTCTAAAGGAAGGTTCAAGTCTGTGAGTTGAATGCACTCAACACAAAGAAGTTTCTGAGAATGCTTCTGTCCAGGTTTCATGTGAAGATATTTCCTTTTCCAGCATAGGCCTCAAACCGCTCCAAATATTCACTTGCAGAGTCTACAAAAAGAGTGTTTCCAAACTTCTCTATCAACTGGTAGGTACAACACCGTGAGTTGAATGCCCTCATCACCAAGAAGTTTCTGAGAATGCTTCTCTCTAGTTTTGATGGGAAGATATTTCCTTTTCCAACATAGGCCTCATGGTGCTCCGAATAAACACTTGCAGATTCTACAAACTTAGTGTTTCAAAACTGTTCTATGAAAAGGAACGTTCAAGTCTGGGAGTTGAATGAACTCATCACAAAGAAGTTTCTCAGAATGCTTCTGTCTAGTTTTTAGGTGAAGATATTTCATTTCCCAGCATAGGCCTCAAAGCGCTCCAAATATCCACTTGCAGATTCTACAAAAAGAGTGTTTCCAAACTGCTCTTACAAAAGGAAGGTTCAAGTCTGTGAGCCGAACGCACTCATCACAAACAAGTTTCTGAGAATGCGTCTGTCTAGTTTTTATGTGAAGATATTTCGTTTGCCAGCATAAGCCTCAAATCGCTCCAAACATCCACTAGCAAATTCTACAAAAGGAGTGTTTCAAAAGTGCGCTATCAAGAGGAAGAGTCCACTATGTGAGTTGAATGCATAAAGCACACGGAAGTTTCTGAGAATGCTTCTGTCTAGTTTTTAGGTGAAGATATTTCATTTCCCAGCATAGGCCTCAAAGCGCTCCAAATATCCACTTGCAGATTCTACAAAAAGAGTGTTTCCAAACTGCTCTTTCAAAAGGAAGGTTCAAGTCTGTGAGTTGAGAGCATTCATCACAAAGAAGTTTCTGAGAATGCTTCTGTCTAGTTTTTATATGAAGATCTTTCCTTTTCCAATATGGGCCTCAAAGCGCTCCAAATAAACACTTGCAGATTCTACAAAAGGAGTGTTTCAAAACAGCTCTATCAAAAGGAACGTTCAAGTCCGTGAGTTGAAGGCATTCATCACACAGAAGTTTCTGAGAATGCTTCTCCCTAGTTTTTATGTGAAGATATTTCCTTTTCTAGCATAGGCCTCAAAGCGCTGCAAATAGCCACTTGCAGATTCTACAAAAAGAGGGTTTCAAATCTCTTCTATCAAAAGAAATGTTCAACTCTGTGAGTTGAATGCACTCATCAGAAAGAAGTTTCTGAGAATGATTCTATCTAGTTTTCATCTGCATGTATTTTCTTTTCCACTAGATGCCGCAATCGCACCAAATATCCACTTGCAGTTTCCACAAAAAGAGTGCTGCAGAACTGCTCCATGAAAAGGAATGTTCAACTCTGTGAGTTCAATACCCTCATGACATAGAAGTTTCTGAAAATGCTTCTGTCTAGTTGGTATAGGAAGATATTTCCTTTTCCAGCATAAGCCTCAAAGAGTTCCAAATATCCACTTGCGGATTCTGCAAAAACAGTGTTTCAAAACTGGTCGATCAAAAGGAACGTTCAACACTGTGAGTTGAATGCACTCATGACACAGAAGTTTCTGAGAATGCTTCTGTCTAGTTCTTACGTGAAGATATTTCCTTTTCCAGATTAGGCCTCAAAGCGCTCCAAATAAACACTTGCAGATTCTACAAAAGGAGTGTTTCAAAACTGCGCTATCAAAAGGAAGGTTCAAGTCTGTGAGTTGAATGCACTCATCACAAAGAGGTTTCTGAGAATGCTGCTGTCTAGTTTTTATGTGAAGATATTTCCTTTTCCTCGCATAGACCTCAAATCGCTCCAGATATCCACTTGCAGATTTTACAGAAAGACTGTTTCCAAACTGCTCTATCTAAAGGCACGTTCAACTCCGTGAGTTGAATGCACGCATTGCGAAGAACTTTCTGAGAATGCTTCTCTCTAGCTTTTAGGTGAAGATATTCCATTTCACAGCATAGGCCTCAAAGTGCTCCAAATCACCACTTGCAGATTTTACAAAAAGAATGTTTCAAAACTGCTCTTTCTAAAGGAAGGTTCAAGTCTGTGAGTTGAATGCACTCAACACAAAGAAGTTTCTGAGAATGCTTCTGTCCAGGTTTCATGTGAAGATATTTCCTTTTCCAGCATAGGACTAAAACCGCTCCAAATATTCACTTGCAGAGTCTACAAAAAGAGTGTTTCCAAACTTCTCTATCAACTGGTAGGTACAACTCCTTGAGTTGAATGCCCTCATCACCAAGAAGTTTCTGAGAATGCTTCTCTCTAGTTTTGATGGGAAGATATTTCCTTTTCCAACATAGGCCTCATGGTGCTCCGAATAAACACTTGCAGATTCTACAAACTTAGTGTTTCAAAACTGTTCTATGAAAAGGAACGTTCAAGTCTGGGAGTTGAATGAACTCATCACAAAGAAGTTTCTCAGAATGCTTCTGTCTAGTTTTTAGGTGAAGATATTTCATTTCCCAGCATAGGCCTCAAAGCGCTCCAAATATCCACTTGCAGATTCTACAAAAAGAGTGTTTCCAAACTGCTCTTACAAAAGGAAGGTTCAAGTCTGTGAGCCGAACGCACTCATCACAAACAAGTTTCTGAGAATGCGTCTGTCTAGTTTTTATGTGAAGATATTTCGTTTGCCAGCATAGGCCTCAAATCGCTCCAAACATCCACTAGCAAATTCTACAAAAGGAGTGTTTCAAAAGTGCGCTATCAAGAGGAAGAGTCCACTATGTGAGTTGAATGCATAAAGCACACGGAAGTTTCTGAGAATGCTTCTGTCTAGTTTTTAGGTGAAGATATTTCATTTCCCAGCATAGGCCTCAAAGCGCTCCAAATATCCACTTGCAGATTCTACAAAAAGAGTGTTTCCAAACTGCTCTTTCAAAAGGAAGGTTCAAGTCTGTGAGTTGAGAGCATTCATCACAAAGAAGTTTCTGAGAATGCTTCTGTCTAGTTTTTATATGAAGATCTTTCCTTTTCCAATATGGGCCTCAAAGCGCTCCAAATAAACACTTGCAGATTCTACAAAAGGAGTGTTTCAAAACAGCTCTATCAAAAGGAACGTTCAAGTCCGTGAGTTGAAGGCATTCATCACACAGAAGTTTCTGAGAATGCTTCTCCCTAGTTTTTATGTGAAGATATTTCCTTTTCTAGCATAGGCCTCAAAGCGCTGCAAATAGCCACTTGCAGATTCTACAAAAAGAGGGTTTCAAATCTCTTCTATCAAAAGAAATGTTCAACTCTGTGAGTTGAATGCACTCATCAGAAAGAAGTTTCTGAGAATGATTCTATCTAGTTTTCATCTGCATGTATTTTCTTTTCCACTAGATGCCGAAATCGCACCAAATATCCACTTGCAGTTTCCACAAAAAGAGTGCTGCAGAACTGCTCCATGAAAAGGAATGTTCAACTCTGTGAGTTCAATACCCTCATGACATAGAAGTTTCTGAAAATGCTTCTGTCTAGTTGGTATAGGAAGATATTTCCTTTTCCAGCATAAGCCTCAAAGAGTTCCAAATATCCACTTGCGGATTCTGCAAAAACAGTGTTTCAAAACTGGTCGATCAAAAGGAACGTTCAACACTGTGAGTTGAATGCACTCATGACACAGAAGTTTCTGAGAATGCTTCTGTCTAGTTCTTACGTGAAGATATTTCCTTTTCCAGATTAGGCCTCAAAGCGCTCCAAATAAACACTTGCAGATTCTACAAAAGGAGTGTTTCAAAACTGCGCTATCAAAAGGAAGGTTCAAGTCTGTGAGTTGAATGCACTCATCACAAAGAGGTTTCTGAGAATGCTGCTGTCTAGTTTTTATGTGAAGATATTTCCTTTTCCTCGCATAGACCTCAAATCGCTCCAGATATCCACTTGCAGATTTTACAGAAAGACTGTTTCCAAACTGCTCTATCTAAAGGCACGTTCAACTCCGTGAGTTGAATGCACGCATTGCGAAGAACTTTCTGAGAATGCTTCTCTCTAGCTTTTAGGTGAAGATATTCCATTTCACAGCATAGGCCTCAAAGTGCTCCAAATCACCACTTGCAGATTTTACAAAAAGAATGTTTCAAAACTGCTCTTTCTAAAGGAAGGTTCAAGTCTGTGAGTTGAATGCACTCAACACAAAGAAGTTTCTGAGAATGCTTCTGTCCAGGTTTCATGTGAAGATATTTCCTTTTCCAGCATAGGACTAAAACCGCTCCAAATATTCACTTGCAGAGTCTACAAAAAGAGTGTTTCCAAACTTCTCTATCAACTGGTAGGTACAACTCCTTGAGTTGAATGCCCTCATCACCAAGAAGTTTCTGAGAATGCTTCTCTCTAGTTTTGATGGGAAGATATTTCCTTTTCCAACATAGGCCTCATGGTGCTCCGAATAAACACTTGCAGATTCTACAAACTTAGTGTTTCAAAACTGTTCTATGAAAAGGAACGTTCAAGTCTGGGAGTTGAATGAACTCATCACAAAGAAGTTTCTCAGAATGCTTCTGTCTAGTTTTTAGGTGAAGATATTTCATTTCCCAGCATAGGCCTCAAAGCGCTCCAAATATCCACTTGCAGATTCTACAAAAAGAGTGTTTCCAAACTGCTCTTACAAAAGGAAGGTTCAAGTCTGTGAGCCGAACGCACTCATCACAAACAAGTTTCTGAGAATGCGTCTGTCTAGTTTTTATGTGAAGATATTTCGTTTGCCAGCATAGGCCTCAAATCGCTCCAAACATCCACTAGCAAATTCTACAAAAGGAGTGTTTCAAAAGTGCGCTATCAAGAGGAAGAGTCCACTATGTGAGTTGAATGCATAAAGCACACGGAAGTTTCTGAGAATGCTTCTGTCTAGTTTTTAGGTGAAGATATTTCATTTCCCAGCATAGGCCTCAAAGCGCTCCAAATATCCACTTGCAGATTCTACAAAAAGAGTGTTTCCAAACTGCTCTTTCAAAAGGAAGGTTCAAGTCTGTGAGTTGAGAGCATTCATCACAAAGAAGTTTCTGAGAATGCTTCTGTCTAGTTTTTATATGAAGATCTTTCCTTTTCCAATATGGGCCTCAAAGCGCTCCAAATAAACACTTGCAGATTCTACAAAAGGAGTGTTTCAAAACAGCTCTATCAAAAGGAACGTTCAAGTCCGTGAGTTGAAGGCATTCATCACACAGAAGTTTCTGAGAATGCTTCTCTCTAGTTTTTATGTGAAGATATTTCCTTTTCTAGCATAGGCCTCAAAGCGCTGCAAATAGCCACTTGCAGATTCTACAAAAAGAGGGTTTCAAATCTCTTCTATCAAAAGAAATGTTCAACTCTGTGAGTTGAATGCACTCATCAGAAAGAAGTTTCTGAGAATGATTCTATCTAGTTTTCATCTGCATGTATTTTCTTTTCCACTAGATGCCGAAATCGCACCAAATATCCACTTGCAGTTTCCACAAAAAGAGTGCTGCAGAACTGCTCCATGAAAAGGAATGTTCAACTCTGTGAGTTCAATACCCTCATGACATAGAAGTTTCTGAAAATGCTTCTGTCTAGTTGGTATAGGAAGATATTTCCTTTTCCAGCATAAGTCTCAAAGAGCTCCCAATATCCACTTGCGGATTCTGCAAAAACAGTGTTTCAAAACTGGTGGATCAAAAGGAACGTTCAACTCTGTGAGTTGAATGCACTCATGACACAGAAGTTTCTGAGAATGCTTCTGTCTAGTTCTTACGTGAAGATATTTCCTTTTCCAGCTTAGGCCTCAAAGCGCTCCAAATAAACACTTGCAGATTCTACAAAAGGAGTGTTTCAAAACTGCGCTATCAAAAGGAAGGTTCAAGTCTGTGAGTTGAATGCACTCATCACAAAGAGGTTTCTGAGAATGCTGCTGTCTAGTTTTTATGTGAAGATATTTCCTTTTCCTCGCATAGACCTCAAATCGCTCCAGATATCCACTTGCAGATTTTACAGAAAGAGTGTTTCCAAACTGCTCTATCTAAAGGCACGTTCAACTCTGTGAGTTGAATGCACGCATTGCGAAGAACTTTCTGAGAATGCTTCTCTCTAGCTTTTAGGTGAAGATATTCCATTTCACAGCATAGGCCTCAAAGTGCTCCAAATCACCACTTGCAGATTTTACAAAAAGAATGTTTCAAAACTGCTCTTTCTAAAGGAAGGTTCAAGTCTGTGAGTTGAATGCACTCAACACAAAGAAGTTTCTGAGAATGCTTCTGTCCAGGTTTCATGTGAAGATATTTCCTTTTCCAGCATAGGACTCAAACCGCTCCAAATATTCACTTGCAGAGTCTACAAAAAGAGTGTTTCCAAACTTCTCTATCAACTGGTAGGTACAACTCCTTGAGTTGAATGCCCTCATCACCAAGAAGTTTCTGAGAATGCTTCTCTCTAGTTTTGATGGGAAGATATTTCCTTTTCCAACATAGGCCTCATGGTGCTCCGAATAAACACTTGCAGATTCTACAAACTTAGTGTTTCAAAACTGTTCTATGAAAAGGAACGTTCAAGTCTGGGAGTTGAATGAACTCATCACAAAGAAGTTTCTCAGAATGCTTCTGTCTAGTTTTTAGGTGAAGATATTTCATTTCCCAGCATAGGCCTCAAAGCGCTCCAAATATCCACTTGCAGATTCTACAAAAAGAGTGTTTCCAAACTGCTCTTACAAAAGGAAGGTTCAAGTCTGTGAGCCGAACGCACTCATCACAAACAAGTTTCTGAGAATGCGTCTGTCTAGTTTTTATGTGAAGATATTTCGTTTGCCAGCATAGGCCTCAAATCGCTCCAAACATCCACTAGCAAATTCTACAAAAGGAGTGTTTCAAAAGTGCGCTATGAAGAGGAAGAGTCCACTATGTGAGTTGAATGCATAAAGCACACGGAAGTTTCTGAGAATGCTTCTGTCTAGTTTTTAGGTGAAGATATTTCATTTCCCAGCATAGGCCTCAAAGCGCTCCAAATATCCACTTGCAGATTCTACAAAAAGAGTGTTTCCAAACTGCTCTTTCAAAAGGAAGGTTCAAGTCTGTGAGTTGAGAGCATTCATCACAAAGAAGTTTCTGAGAATGCTTCTGTCTAGTTTTTATATGAAGATCTTTCCTTTTCCAATATGGGCCTCAAAGCGCTCCAAATAAACACTTGCAGATTCTACAAAAGGAGTGTTTCAAAACAGCTCTATCAAAAGGAACGTTCAAGTCCGTGAGTTGAAGGCATTCATCACACAGAAGTTTCTGAGAATGCTTCTCTCTAGTTTTTATGTGAAGATATTTCCTTTTCTAGCATAGGCCTCAAAGCGCTGCAAATAGCCACTTGCAGATTCTACAAAAAGAGGGTTTCAAATCTCTTCTATCAAAAGAAATGTTCAACTCTGTGAGTTGAATGCACTCATCAGAAAGAAGTTTCTGAGAATGATTCTATCTAGTTTTCATCTGCATGTATTTCCTTTTCCACTAGATGCCGCAATCGCACCAAATATCCACTTGCAGTTTCCACAAAAAGAGTGCTGCAGAACTGCTCCATGAAAAGGAATGTTCAACTCTGTGAGTTCAATACCCTCATGACATAGAAGTTTCTGAAAATGCTTCTGTCTAGTTGGTATAGGAAGATATTTCCTTTTCCAGCATAAGCCTCAAAGAGTTCCAAATATCCACTTGCGGATTCTGCAAAAACAGTGTTTCAAAACTGGTCGATCAAAAGGAACGTTCAACACTGTGAGTTGAATGCACTCATGACACAGAAGTTTCTGAGAATGCTTCTGTCTAGTTCTTACGTGAAGATATTTCCTTTTCCAGATTAGGCCTCAAAGCGCTCCAAATAAACACTTGCAGATTCTACAAAAGGAGTGTTTCAAAACTGCGCTATCAAAAGGAAGGTTCAAGTCTGTGAGTTGAATGCACTCATCACAAAGAGGTTTCTGAGAATGCTGCTGTCTAGTTTTTATGTGAAGATATTTCCTTTTCCTCGCATAGACCTCAAATCGCTCCAGATATCCACTTGCAGATTTTACAGAAAGACTGTTTCCAAACTGCTCTATCTAAAGGCACGTTCAACTCCGTGAGTTGAATGCACGCATTGCGAAGAACTTTCTGAGAATGCTTCTCTCTAGCTTTTAGGTGAAGATATTCCATTTCACAGCATAGGCCTCAAAGTGCTCCAAATCACCACTTGCAGATTTTACAAAAAGAATGTTTCAAAACTGCTCTTTCTAAAGGAAGGTTCAAGTCTGTGAGTTGAATGCACTCAACACAAAGAAGTTTCTGAGAATGCTTCTGTCCAGGTTTCATGTGAAGATATTTCCTTTTCCAGCATAGGACTAAAACCGCTCCAAATATTCACTTGCAGAGTCTACAAAAAGAGTGTTTCCAAACTTCTCTATCAACTGGTAGGTACAACTCCTTGAGTTGAATGCCCTCATCACCAAGAAGTTTCTGAGAATGCTTCTCTCTAGTTTTGATGGGAAGATATTTCCTTTTCCAACATAGGCCTCATGGTGCTCCGAATAAACACTTGCAGATTCTACAAACTTAGTGTTTCAAAACTGTTCTATGAAAAGGAACGTTCAAGTCTGGGAGTTGAATGAACTCATCACAAAGAAGTTTCTCAGAATGCTTCTGTCTAGTTTTTAGGTGAAGATATTTCATTTCCCAGCATAGGCCTCAAAGCGCTCCAAATATCCACTTGCAGATTCTACAAAAAGAGTGTTTCCAAACTGCTCTTACAAAAGGAAGGTTCAAGTCTGTGAGCCGAACGCACTCATCACAAACAAGTTTCTGAGAATGCGTCTGTCTAGTTTTTATGTGAAGATATTTCGTTTGCCAGCATAGGCCTCAAATCGCTCCAAACATCCACTAGCAAATTCTACAAAAGGAGTGTTTCAAAAGTGCGCTATCAAGAGGAAGAGTCCACTATGTGAGTTGAATGCATAAAGCACACGGAAGTTTCTGAGAATGCTTCTGTCTAGTTTTTAGGTGAAGATATTTCATTTCCCAGCATAGGCCTCAAAGCGCTCCAAATATCCACTTGCAGATTCTACAAAAAGAGTGTTTCCAAACTGCTCTTTCAAAAGGAAGGTTCAAGTCTGTGAGTTGAGAGCATTCATCACAAAGAAGTTTCTGAGAATGCTTCTGTCTAGTTTTTATATGAAGATCTTTCCTTTTCCAATATGGGCCTCAAAGCGCTCCAAATAAACACTTGCAGATTCTACAAAAGGAGTGTTTCAAAACAGCTCTATCAAAAGGAACGTTCAAGTCCGTGAGTTGAAGGCATTCATCACACAGAAGTTTCTGAGAATGCTTCTCTCTAGTTTTTATGTGAAGATATTTCCTTTTCTAGCATAGGCCTCAAAGCGCTGCAAATAGCCACTTGCAGATTCTACAAAAAGAGGGTTTCAAATCTCTTCTATCAAAAGAAATGTTCAACTCTGTGAGTTGAATGCACTCATCAGAAAGAAGTTTCTGAGAATGATTCTATCTAGTTTTCATCTGCATGTATTTTCTTTTCCACTAGATGCCGAAATCGCACCAAATATCCACTTGCAGTTTCCACAAAAAGAGTGCTGCAGAACTGCTCCATGAAAAGGAATGTTCAACTCTGTGAGTTCAATACCCTCATGACATAGAAGTTTCTGAAAATGCTTCTGTCTAGTTGGTATAGGAAGATATTTCCTTTTCCAGCATAAGTCTCAAAGAGCTCCCAATATCCACTTGCGGATTCTGCAAAAACAGTGTTTCAAAACTGGTGGATCAAAAGGAACGTTCAACTCTGTGAGTTGAATGCACTCATGACACAGAAGTTTCTGAGAATGCTTCTGTCTAGTTCTTACGTGAAGATATTTCCTTTTCCAGCTTAGGCCTCAAAGCGCTCCAAATAAACACTTGCAGATTCTACAAAAGGAGTGTTTCAAAACTGCGCTATCAAAAGGAAGGTTCAAGTCTGTGAGTTGAATGCACTCATCACAAAGAGGTTTCTGAGAATGCTGCTGTCTAGTTTTTATGTGAAGATATTTCCTTTTCCTCGCATAGACCTCAAATCGCTCCAGATATCCACTTGCAGATTTTACAGAAAGAGTGTTTCCAAACTGCTCT
Source organism: Pongo pygmaeus (assembly GCF_028885625.2). NCBI lineage: Eukaryota > Metazoa > Chordata > Mammalia > Primates > Hominidae > Pongo > Pongo pygmaeus. The sequence goes on from NC_085930.1 coordinate 28,050,899, forward strand.
ATCTAAAGGCACGTTCAACTCTGTGAGTTGAATGCACGCATTGCGAAGAACTTTCTGAGAATGCTTCTCTCTAGCTTTTAGGTGAAGATATTCCATTTCACAGCATAGGCCTCAAAGTGCTCCAAATCACCACTTGCAGATTTTACAAAAAGAATGTTTCAAAACTGCTCTTTCTAAAGGAAGGTTCAAGTCTGTGAGTTGAATGCACTCAACACAAAGAAGTTTCTGAGAATGCTTCTGTCCAGGTTTCATGTGAAGATATTTCCTTTTCCAGCATAGGCCTCAAACCGCTCCAAATATTCACTTGCAGAGTCTACAAAAAGAGTGTTTCCAAACTTCTCTATCAACTGGTAGGTACAACACCGTGAGTTGAATGCCCTCATCACCAAGAAGTTTCTGAGAATGCTTCTCTCTAGTTTTGATGGGAAGATATTTCCTTTTCCAACATAGGCCTCATGGTGCTCCGAGTAAACACTTGCAGATTCTACAAACTTAGTGTTTCAAAACTGTTCTATGAAAAGGAACGTTCAAGTCTGGGAGTTGAATGAACTCATCACAAAGAAGTTTCTCAGAATGCTTCTGTCTAGTTTTTAGGTGAAGATATTTCATTTCCCAACATAGGCCTCAAAGCGCTCCAAATATCAACTTGCAGATTCTACAAAAAGAGTGTTTCCAAACTGCTCTTACAAAAGGAAGGTTCAAGTCTGTGAGCCGAACGCACTCATCACAAACAAGTTTCTGAGAATGCGTCTGTCTAGTTTTTATGTGAAGATATTTCGTTTGCCAGCATAGGCCTCAAATCGCTCCAAACATCCACTAGCAAATTCTACAAAAGCAGTGTTTCAAAAGTGCGCTATGAAGAGGAAGAGTCCACTATGTGAGTTGAATGCATAAAGCACACGGAAGTTTCTGAGAATGCTTCTGTCTAGTTTTTAGGTGAAGATATTTCATTTCCCAGCATAGGCCTCAAAGCGCTCCAAATATCCACTTGCAGATTCTACAAAAAGTGTGTTTCCAAACTGCTCTTTCAAAAGGAAGGTTCAAGTCTGTGAGTTGAGAGCATTCATCACAAAGAAGTTTCTGAGAATGCTTCTGTCTAGTTTTTATATGAAGATCTTTCCTTTTCCAATATGGGCCTCAAAGCGCTCCAAATAAACACTTGCAGATTCTACAAAAGGAGTGTTTCAAAACAGCTCTATCAAAAGGAACGTTCAAGTCCGTGAGTTGAAGGCATTCATCACACAGAAGTTTCTGAGAATGCTTCTCTCTAGTTTTTATGTGAAGATATTTCCTTTTCTAGCATAGGCCTCAAAGCGCTGCAAATAGCCACTTGCAGATTCTACAAAAAGAGGGTTTCAAATCTCTTCTATCAAAAGAAATGTTCAACTCTGTGAGTTGAATGCACTCATCAGAAAGAAGTTTCTGAGAATGATTCTATCTAGTTTTCATCTGCATGTATTTCCTTTTCCACTAGATGCCGCAATCGCACCAAATATCCACTTGCAGTTTCCACAAAAAGAGTGCTGCAGAACTGCTCCATGAAAAGGAATGTTCAACTCTGTGAGTTCAATACCCTCATGACATAGAAGTTTCTGAAAATGCTTCTGTCTAGTTGGTATAGGAAGATATTTCCTTTTCCAGCATAAGCCTCAAAGAGTTCCAAATATCCACTTGCGGATTCTGCAAAAACAGTGTTTCAAAACTGGTCGATCAAAAGGAACGTTCAACACTGTGAGTTGAATGCACTCATGACACAGAAGTTTCTGAGAATGCTTCTGTCTAGTTCTTACGTGAAGATATTTCCTTTTCCAGATTAGGCCTCAAAGCGCTCCAAATAAACACTTGCAGATTCTACAAAAGGAGTGTTTCAAAACTGCGCTATCAAAAGGAAGGTTCAAGTCTGTGAGTTGAATGCACTCATCACAAAGAGGTTTCTGAGAATGCTGCTGTCTAGTTTTTATGTGAAGATATTTCCTTTTCCTCGCATAGACCTCAAATCGCTCCAGATATCCACTTGCAGATTTTACAGAAAGACTGTTTCCAAACTGCTCTATCTAAAGGCACGTTCAACTCTGTGAGTTGAATGCACGCATTGCGAAGAACTTTCTGAGAATGCTTCTCTCTAGCTTTTAGGTGAAGATATTCCATTTCACAGCATAGGCCTCAAAGTGCTCCAAATCACCACTTGCAGATTTTACAAAAAGAATGTTTCAAAACTGCTCTTTCTAAAGGAAGGTTCAAGTCTGTGAGTTGAATGCACTCAACACAAAGAAGTTTCTGAGAATGCTTCTGTCCAGGTTTCATGTGAAGATATTTCCTTTTCCAGCATAGGACTAAAACCGCTCCAAATATTCACTTGCAGAGTCTACAAAAAGAGTGTTTCCAAACTTCTCTATCAACTGGTAGGTAAAACTCCTTGAGTTGAATGCCCTCATCACCAAGAAGTTTCTGACAATGCTTCTCTCTAGTTTTGATGGGAAGATATTTCCTTTTCCAACATAGGCCTCATGGTGCTCCGAATAAACACTTGCAGATTCTACAAACTTAGTGTTTCAAAACTGTTCTATGAAAAGGAACGTTCAAGTCTGGGAGTTGAATGAACTCATCACAAAGAAGTTTCTCAGAATGCTTCTGTCTAGTTTTTAGGTGAAGATATTTCATTTCCCAGCATAGGCCTCAAAGCGCTCCAAATATCCACTTGCAGATTCTACAAAAAGAGTGTTTCCAAACTGCTCTTACAAAAGGAAGGTTCAAGTCTGTGAGCCGAACGCACTCATCACAAACAAGTTTCTGAGAATGCGTCTGTCTAGTTTTTATGTGAAGATATTTCGTTTGCCAGCATAGGCCTCAAATCGCTCCAAACATCCACTAGCAAATTCTACAAAAGGAGTGTTTCAAAAGTGCGCTATCAAGAGGAAGAGTCCACTATGTGAGTTGAATGCATAAAGCACACGGAAGTTTCTGAGAATGCTTCTGTCTAGTTTTTAGGTGAAGATATTTCATTTCCCAGCATAGGCCTCAAAGCGCTCCAAATATCCACTTGCAGATTCTACAAAAAGAGTGTTTCCAAACTGCTCTTTCAAAAGGAAGGTTCAAGTCTGTGAGTTGAGAGCATTCATCACAAAGAAGTTTCTGAGAATGCTTCTGTCTAGTTTTTATATGAAGATCTTTCCTTTTCCAATATGGGCCTCAAAGCGCTCCAAATAAACACTTGCAGATTCTACAAAAGGAGTGTTTCAAAACAGCTCTATCAAAAGGAACGTTCAAGTCCGTGAGTTGAAGGCATTCATCACACAGAAGTTTCTGAGAATGCTTCTCTCTAGTTTTTATGTGAAGATATTTCCTTTTCTAGCATAGGCCTCAAAGCGCTGCAAATAGCCACTTGCAGATTCTACAAAAAGAGGGTTTCAAATCTCTTCTATCAAAAGAAATGTTCAACTCTGTGAGTTGAATGCACTCATCAGAAAGAAGTTTCTGAGAATGATTCTATCTAGTTTTCATCTGCATGTATTTTCTTTTCCACTAGATGCCGAAATCGCACCAAATATCCACTTGCAGTTTCCACAAAAAGAGTGCTGCAGAACTGCTCCATGAAAAGGAATGTTCAACTCTGTGAGTTCAATACCCTCATGACATAGAAGTTTCTGAAAATGCTTCTGTCTAGTTGGTATAGGAAGATATTTCCTTTTCCAGCATAAGTCTCAAAGAGCTCCCAATATCCACTTGCGGATTCTGCAAAAACAGTGTTTCAAAACTGGTGGATCAAAAGGAACGTTCAACTCTGTGAGTTGAATGCACTCATGACACAGAAGTTTCTGAGAATGCTTCTGTCTAGTTCTTACGTGAAGATATTTCCTTTTCCAGCTTAGGCCTCAAAGCGCTCCAAATAAACACTTGCAGATTCTACAAAAGGAGTGTTTCAAAACTGCGCTATCAAAAGGAAGGTTCAAGTCTGTGAGTTGAATGCACTCATCACAAAGAGGTTTCTGAGAATGCTGCTGTCTAGTTTTTATGTGAAGATATTTCCTTTTCCTCGCATAGACCTCAAATCGCTCCAGATATCCACTTGCAGATTTTACAGAAAGAGTGTTTCCAAACTGCTCTATCTAAAGGCACGTTCAACTCTGTGAGTTGAATGCACGCATTGCGAAGAACTTTCTGAGAATGCTTCTCTCTAGCTTTTAGGTGAAGATATTCCATTTCACAGCATAGGCCTCAAAGTGCTCCAAATCACCACTTGCAGATTTTACAAAAAGAATGTTTCAAAACTGCTCTTTCTAAAGGAAGGTTCAAGTCTGTGAGTTGAATGCACTCAACACAAAGAAGTTTCTGAGAATGCTTCTGTCCAGGTTTCATGTGAAGATATTTCCTTTTCCAGCATAGGACTAAAACCGCTCCAAATATTCACTTGCAGAGTCTACAAAAAGAGTGTTTCCAAACTTCTCTATCAACTGGTAGGTAAAACTCCTTGAGTTGAATGCCCTCATCACCAAGAAGTTTCTGACAATGCTTCTCTCTAGTTTTGATGGGAAGATATTTCCTTTTCCAACATAGGCCTCATGGTGCTCCGAATAAACACTTGCAGATTCTACAAACTTAGTGTTTCAAAACTGTTCTATGAAAAGGAACGTTCAAGTCTGGGAGTTGAATGAACTCATCACAAAGAAGTTACTCAGAATGCTTCTGTCTAGTTTTTAGGTGAAGATATTTCATTTCCCAGCATAGGCCTCAAAGCGCTCCAAATATCCACTTGCAGATTCTACAAAAAGAGTGTTTCCAAACTGCTCTTACAAAAGGAAGGTTCAAGTCTGTGAGCCGAACGCACTCATCACAAACAAGTTTCTGAGAATGCGTCTGTCTAGTTTTTATGTGAAGATATTTCGTTTGCCAGCATAGGCCTCAAATCGCTCCAAACATCCACTAGCAAATTCTACAAAAGCAGTGTTTCAAAAGTGCGCTATCAAGAGGAAGAGTCCACTATGTGAGTTGAATGCATAAAGCACACGGAAGTTTCTGAGAATGCTTCTGTCTAGTTTTTAGGTGAAGATATTTCATTTCCCAGCATAGGCCTCAAAGCGCTCCAAATATCCACTTGCAGATTCTACAAAAAGAGTGTTTCCAAACTGCTCTTTCAAAAGGAAGGTTCAAGTCTGTGAGTTGAGAGCATTCATCACAAAGAAGTTTCTGAGAATGCTTCTGTCTAGTTTTTATATGAAGATCTTTCCTTTTCCAATATGGGCCTCAAAGCGCTCCAAATAAACACTTGCAGATTCTACAAAAGGAGTGTTTCAAAACAGCTCTATCAAAAGGAACGTTCAAGTCCGTGAGTTGAAGGCATTCATCACACAGAAGTTTCTGAGAATGCTTCTCTCTAGTTTTTATGTGAAGATATTTCCTTTTCTAGCATAGGCCTCAAAGCGCTGCAAATAGCCACTTGCAGATTCTACAAAAAGAGGGTTTCAAATCTCTTCTATCAAAAGAAATGTTCAACTCTGTGAGTTGAATGCACTCATCAGAAAGAAGTTTCTGAGAATGATTCTATCTAGTTTTCATCTGCATGTATTTCCTTTTCAACTAGATGCCGCAATCGCACCAAATATCCACTTGCAGTTTCCACAAAAAGAGTGCTGCAGAACTGCTCCATGAAAAGGAATGTTCAACTCTGTGAGTTCAGTACCCTCATGACATAGAAGTTTCTGAAAATGCTTCTGTCTAGTTGGTATAGGAAGATATTTCCTTTTCCAGCATAAGCCTCAAAGAGCTCCAAATATCCACTTGCGAATTCTGCAAAAACAGTGTTTCAAACTGGTGGATCAAAAGGAACGTTCAACTCTGTGAGTTGAATGCACTCATGACACAGAAGTTTCTGAGAATGCTTCTGTCTAGTTCTTACGTGAAGATATTTCCTTTTCCAGCTTAGGCCTCAAAGCGCTCCAAATAAACACTTGCAGATTCTACAAAAGGAGTGTTTCAAAACTGCTCTAGCAAAAGGAAGGTTCAAGTCTGTGAGTTGAATGCACTCATCACAAAGAGGTTTCTGAGAATGTTGCTGTCTAGTTTTTATGTGAAGATATTTCCTTTTCCTCGCATAGACCTCAAATCGCTCCAGATATCCACTTGCAGATTTTACAGAAAGACTGTATCCAAACTGCTCTATCTAAAGGCACGTTCAACTCTGTGAGTTGAATGCACTCATTGCGAAGAACTTTCGGAGAATGCTTCTCTCTAGCTTTTAGGTGAAGATATTCCATTTCACAGCATAGGCCTCAAAGTGCTCCAAATCACCACTTGCAGATTTTACAAAAAGAATGTTTCAATACTGCTCTTTCTAAAGGAAGGTTCAAGTCTGTGAGTTGAATGCACTCAACACAAAAAAGTTTCTGAGAATGCTTCTGTCCAGGTTTCATGTGAAGATACTTCCTTTTCCAGCATAGGCCTCAAACCGCTCCAAATATTCACTTGCAGAGTCTACAAAAAGAGTGTTTCCAAACTTCTCTATCAACTGGTAGGTAAAACTCCGTGAGTTGAATGCCCTCATCAACAAGAAGTTTCTGAGAATGCTTCTGTCTAGTTTTGATGGGAAGATATTTCCTTTTCCAACATAGGCCTCATGGTGCTCCGAATAAACACTTGCAGATTCTACAAACTTAGTGTTTCAAAACTGTTCTATGAAAAGGAACGTTCAAGTCTGGGAGTTGAATGAACTCATCACAAAGAAGTTTCTCAGAATGCTTCTGTCTAGTTTTTAGGTGAAGATATTTCATTTCCCAGCATAGGCCTCAAAGCGCTCCAAATATCCACTTGCAGATTCTACAAAAAGAGTGTTTCCAAACTGCTCTTACAAAAGGAAGGTTCAAGTCTGTGAGCCGAACGCACTCATCACAAACAAGTTTCTGAGAATGCGTCTGTCTAGTTTTTATGTGAAGATATTTCGTTTGCCAGCATAGGCCTCAAATCGCTCCAAACATCCACTAGCAAATTCTACAAAAGGAGTGTTTCAAAAGTGCGCTATCAAGAGGAAGAGTCCACTATGTGAGTTGAATGCATAAAGCACACGGAAGTTTCTGAGAATGATTCTATCTAGTTTTCATCTGCATGTATTTCCTTTTCCACTAGATGCCGCAATCGCACCAAATATCCACTTGCAGTTTCCACAAAAAGAGTGCTGCAGAACTGCTCCATGAAAAGGAATGTTCAACTCTGTGAGTTCAGTACCCTCATGACATAGAAGTTTCTGAAAATGCTTCTGTCTAGTTGGTATAGGAAGATATTTCCTTTTCCAGCATAAGCCTCAAAGAGCTCCAAATATCCACTTGCGGATTCTGCAAAAACAGTGTTTCAAAACTGGTCGATCAAAAGGAACGTTCAACTCTGTGAGTTGAATGCACTCATGACACAGAAGTTTCTGAGAATGCTTCTGTCTAGTTCTTACGTGAAGATATTTCCTTTTCCAGCTTAGGCCTCAAAGCTCTCCAAATAAACACTTGCAGATTCTACAAAAGGAGTGTTTCAAAACTGCTCTAGCAAAAGGAAGGTTCAAGTCTGTGAGTTGAATGCACTCATCACAAAGAGGTTTCTGAGAATGCTGCTGTCTAGTTTTTATGTGAAGATATTTCCTTTTCCTCGCATAGACCTCAAATCGCTCCAGATATCCACTTGCAGATTTTACAGAAAGAGTGTTTCCAAACTGCTCTATCTAAAGGCACGTTCAACTCTGTGAGTTGAATGCACGCATTGCGAAGAACTTTCTGAGAATGCTTCTCTCTAGCTTTTAGGTGAAGATATTCCATTTCACAGCATAGGCCTCAAAGTGCTCCAAATCACCACTTGCAGATTTTACAAAAAGAATGTTTCAAAACTGCTCTTTCTAAAGGAAGGTTCAAGTCTGTGAGTTGAATGCACTCAACACAAAGAAGTTTCTGAGAATGCTTCTGTCCAGGTTTCATGTGAAGATACTTCCTTTTCCAGCATAGGCCTCAAACCGCTCCAAATATTCACTTGCAGAGTCTACAAAAAGAGTGTTTCCAAACTTCTCTATCAACTGGTAGGTACAACTCCGTGAGTTGAATGCCCTCATCACCAAGAAGTTTCTGAGAATGCTTCTCTCTAGTTTTGATGGGAAGATATTTCCTTTTCCAACATAGGCCTCATGGTGCTCCGAATAAACACTTGCAGATTCTACAAACTTAGTGTTTCAAAACTGTTCTATGAAAAGGAACGTTCAAGTCTGGGAGTTGAATGAACTCATCACAAAGAAGTTTCTCAGAATGCTTCTGTCTAGTTTTTAGGTGAAGATATTTCATTTCCCAGCATAGGCCTCAAAGCGCTCCAAATATCCACTTGCAGATTCTACAAAAAGAGTGTTTCTAAACTGCTCTTACAAAAGGAAGGTTCAAGTCTGTGAGCCGAACGCACTCATCACAAACAAGTTTCTGAGAATGCGTCTGTCTAGTTTTTATGTGAAGATATTTCGTTTGCCAGCATAGGCCTCAAATCGCTCCAAACATCCACTAGCAAATTCTACAAAAGCAGTGTTTCAAAAGTGCGCTATCAAGAGGAAGAGTCCACTATGTGAGTTGAATGCATAAAGCACACGGAAGTTTCTGAGAATGCTTCTGTCTAGTTTTTAGGTGAAGATATTTCATTTCCCAGCATAGGCCTCAAAGCGCTGCAAATATCCACTTGCAGATTCTACAAAAAGAGTGTTTCCAAACTGCTCTTTCAAAAGGAAGGTTCAAGTCTGTGAGTTGAGAACATTCATCACAAAGAAGTTTCTGAGAATGCTTCTGTCTAGTTTTTATATGAAGATCTTTCCTTTTCCAATATGGGCCTCAAAGCGCTCCAAATAAACACTTGCAGATTCTACAAAAGGAGTGTTTCAAAACAGCTCTATCAAAAGGAACGTTCAAGTCCGTGAGTTGAAGGCATTCATCACACAGAAGTTTCTGAGAATGCTTCTCTCTAGTTTTTATGTGAAGATATTTCCTTTTCTAGCATAGGCCTCAAAGCGCTGCAAATAGCCACTTGCAGATTCTACAAAAAGAGGGTTTCAAATCTCTTCTATCAAAAGAAATGTTCAACTCTGTGAGTTGAATGCACTCATCAGAAAGAAATTTCTGAGAATGATTCTATCTAGTTTTCATCTGCATGTATTTCCTTTTCCACTAGATGCCGCAATCGCACCAAATATCCACTTGCAGTTTCCACAAAAAGAGTGCTGCAGAACTGCTCCATGAAAAGGAATGTTCAACTCTGTGAGTTCAGTACCCTCATGACATAGAAGTTTCTGAAAATGCTTCTGTCTAGTTGGTATAGGAAGATATTTCCTTTACCAGCATAAGCCTCAAAGAGCTCCAAATATCCACTTGCGGATTCTGCAAAAACAGTGTTTCAAAACTGGTCGATCAAAAGGAACGTTCAACTCTGTGAGTTGAATGCACTCATGACACAGAAGTTTCTGAGAATGCTTCTGTCTAGTTCTTACGTGAAGATATTTCCTTTTCCAGCTTAGGCCTCAAAGCGCTCCAAATAAACACTTGCAGATTCTACAAAAGGAGTGTTTCAAAACTGCTCTAGCAAAAGGAAGGTTCAAGTCTGTGAGTTGAATGCACTCATCACAAAGAGGTTTCTGAGAATGTTGCTGTCTAGTTTTTATGTGAAGATATTTCCTTTTCCTCGCATAGACCTCAAATCGCTCCAGATATCCACTTGCAGATTTTACAGAAAGACTGTTTCCAAACTGCTCTATCTAAAGGCACGTTCAACTCTGTGAGTTGAATGCACTCATTGCGAAGAACTTTCGGAGAATGCTTCTCTCTAGCTTTTAGGTGAAGATATTCCATTTCACAGCATAGGCCTCAAAGTGCTCCAAATCACCACTTGCAGATTTTACAAAAAGAATGTTTCAATACTGCTCTTTCTAAAGGAAGGTTCAAGTCTGTGAGTTGAATGCACTCAACACAAAAAAGTTTCTGAGAATGCTTCTGTCCAGGTTTCATGTGAAGATACTTCCTTTTCCAGCATAGGCCTCAAACCGCTCCAAATATTCACTTGCAGAGTCTACAAAAAGAGTGTTTCCAAACTTCTCTATCAACTGGTAGGTAAAACTCCGTGAGTTGAATGCCCTCATCACCAAGAAGTTTCTGAGAATGCTTCTGTCTAGTTTTGATGGGAAGATATTTCCTTTTCCAACATAGGCCTCATGGTGCTCCGAATAAACACTTGCAGATTCTACAAACTTAGTGTTTCAAAACTGTTCTATGAAAAGGAACGTTCAAGTCTGGGAGTTGAATGAACTCATCACAAAGAAGTTTCTCAGAATGCTTCTGTCTAGTTTTTAGGTGAAGATATTTCATTTCCCAGCATAGGCCTCAAAGCGCTCCAAATATCCACTTGCAGATTCTACAAAAAGTGTGTTTCCAAACTGCTCTTACAAAAGGAAGGTTCAAGTCTGTGAGCCGAACGCACTCATCACAAACAAGTTTCTGAGAATGCGTCTGTCTAGTTTTTATGTGAAGATATTTCGTTTGCCAGCATAGGCCTCAAATCGCTCCAAACATCCACTAGCAAATTCTACAAAAGGAGTGTTTCAAAAGTGCGCTATCAAGAGGAAGAGTCCACTATGTGAGTTGAATGCATAAAGCACACGGAAGTTTCTGAGAATGATTCTATCTAGTTTTCATCTGCATGTATTTCCTTTTCCACTAGATGCCGCAATCGCACCAAATATCCACTTGCAGTTTCCACAAAAAGAGTGCTGCAGAACTGCTCCATGAAAAGGAATGTTCAACTCTGTGAGTTCAGTACCCTCATGACATAGAAGTTTCTGAAAATGCTTCTGTCTAGTTGGTATAGGAAGATATTTCCTTTTCCAGCATAAGCCTCAAAGAGCTCCAAATATCCACTTGCGGATTCTGCAAAAACAGTGTTTCAAAACTGGTCGATCAAAAGGAACGTTCAACTCTGTGAGTTGAATGCACTCATGACACAGAAGTTTCTGAGAATGCTTCTGTCTAGTTCTTACGTGAAGATATTTCCTTTTCCAGCTTAGGCCTCAAAGCTCTCCAAATAAACACTTGCAGATTCTACAAAAGGAGTGTTTCAAAACTGCTCTAGCAAAAGGAAGGTTCAAGTCTGTGAGTTGAATGCACTCATCACAAAGAGGTTTCTGAGAATGCTGCTGTCTAGTTTTTATGTGAAGATATTTCCTTTTCCTCGCATAGACCTCAAATCGCTCCAGATATCCACTTGCAGATTTTACAGAAAGAGTGTTTCCAAACTGCTCTATCTAAAGGCACGTTCAACTCTGTGAGTTGAATGCACGCATTGCGAAGAACTTTCTGAGAATGCTTCTCTCTAGCTTTTAGGTGAAGATATTCCATTTCACAGCATAGGCCTCAAAGTGCTCCAAATCACCACTTGCAGATTTTACAAAAAGAATGTTTCAAAACTGCTCTTTCTAAAGGAAGGTTCAAGTCTGTGAGTTGAATGCACTCAACACAAAGAAGTTTCTGAGAATGCTTCTGTCCAGGTTTCATGTGAAGATACTTCCTTTTCCAGCATAGGCCTCAAACCGCTCCAAATATTCACTTGCAGAGTCTACAAAAAGAGTGTTTCCAAACTTCTCTATCAACTGGTAGGTACAACTCCGTGAGTTGAATGCCCTCATCACCAAGAAGTTTCTGAGAATGCTTCTCTCTAGTTTTGATGGGAAGATATTTCCTTTTCCAACATAGGCCTCATGGTGCTCCGAATAAACACTTGCAGATTCTACAAACTTAGTGTTTCAAAACTGTTCTATGAAAAGGAACGTTCAAGTCTGGGAGTTGAATGAACTCATCACAAAGAAGTTTCTCAGAATGCTTCTGTCTAGTTTTTAGGTGAAGATATTTCATTTCCCAGCATAGGCCTCAAAGCGCTCCAAATATCCACTTGCAGATTCTACAAAAAGAGTGTTTCCAAACTGCTCTTACAAAAGGAAGGTTCAAGTCTGTGAGCCGAACGCACTCATCACAAACAAGTTTCTGAGAATGCGTCTGTCTAGTTTTTATGTGAAGATATTTCGTTTGCCAGCATAGGCCTCAAATCGCTCCAAACATCCACTAGCAAATTCTACAAAAGCAGTGTTTCAAAAGTGCGCTATCAAGAGGAAGAGTCCACTATGTGAGTTGAATGCATAAAGCACACGGAAGTTTCTGAGAATGCTTCTGTCTAGTTTTTAGGTGAAGATATTTCATTTCCCAGCATAGGCCTCAAAGCGCTCCAAATATCCACTTGCAGATTCTACAAAAAGAGTGTTTCCAAACTGCTCTTTCAAAAGGAAGGTTCAAGTCTGTGAGTTGAGAGCATTCATCACAAAGAAGTTTCTGAGAATGCTTCTGTCTAGTTTTTATATGAAGATCTTTCCTTTTCCAATATGGGCCTCAAAGCGCTCCAAATAAACACTTGCAGATTCTACAAAAGGAGTGTTTCAAAACAGCTCTATCAAAAGGAACGTTCAAGTCCGTGAGTTGAAGGCATTCATCACACAGAAGTTTCTGAGAATGCTTCTCTCTAGTTTTTATGTGAAGATATTTCCTTTTCTAGCATAGGCCTCAAAGCGCTGCAAATAGCCACTTGCAGATTCTACAAAAAGAGGGTTTCAAATCTCTTCTATCAAAAGAAATGTTCAACTCTGTGAGTTGAATGCACTCATCAGAAAGAAGTTTCTGAGAATGATACTATCTAGTTTTCATCTGCTTGTATTTCCTTTTCCACTAGATGCCGCAATCGCACCAAATATCCACTTGCAGTTTCCACAAAAAGAGTGCTGCAGAACTGCTCCATGAGAAGGAATGTTCAACTCTGTGAGTTCAATCCCCTCATGACATAGAAGTTTCTGAAAATGCTTCTGTCTAGTTGGTATAGGAAGATATTTCCTTTTCCAGCATAAGCCTCAAAGAGCTCCAAATATCCACTTGCGGATTCTGCAAAAACAGTGTTTCAAAACTGGTCGATCAAAAGGAACGTTCAAGTCTGGGAGTTGAATGAACTCATCACAAAGAAGTTTCTCAGAATGCTTCTGTCTAGTTTTTAGGTGAAGATATTTCATTTCCCAGCATAGGCCTCAAAGCGCTCCAAATATCCACTTGCAGATTCTACAAAAAGAGTGTTTCCAAACTGCTCTTACAAAAGGAAGGTTCAAGTCTGTGAGCCGAACGCACTCATCACAAACAAGTTTCTGAGAATGCGTCTGTCTAGTTTTTATGTGAAGATATTTCGTTTGCCAGCATAGGCCTCAAATCGCTCCAAACATCCACTAGCAAATTCTACAAAAGCAGTGTTTCAAAAGTGCGCTATCAAGAGGAAGAGTCCACTATGTGAGTTGAATGCATAAAGCACACGGAAGTTTCTGAGAATGCTTCTGTCTAGTTTTTAGGTGAAGATATTTCATTTCCCAGCATAGGCCTCAAAGCGCTGCAAATATCCACTTGCAGATTCTACAAAAAGAGTGTTTCCAAACTGCTCTTTCAAAAGGAAGGTTCAAGTCTGTGAGCCGAACGCACTCATCACAAACAAGTTTCTGAGAATGCGTCTGTCTAGTTTTTATGTGAAGATATTTCGTTTGCCAGCATAGGCCTCAAATCGCTCCAAACATCCACTAGCAAATTCTACAAAAGGAGTGTTTCAAAAGTGCGCTATCAAGAGGAAGAGTCCACTATGTGAGTTGAATGCATAAAGCACACGGAAGTTTCTGAGAATGCTTCTGTCTAGTTTTTAGGTGAAGATATTTCATTTCCCAGCATAGGCCTCAAAGCGCTCCAAATATCCACTTGCAGATTCTACAAAAAGAGTGTTTCCAAACTGCTCTTTCAAAAGGAAGGTTCAAGTCTGTGAGTTGAGAGCATTCATCACAAAGAAGTTTCTGAGAATGCTTCTGTCTAGTTTTTATATGAAGATCTTTCCTTTTCCAATATGGGCCTCAAAGCGCTCCAAATAAACACTTGCAGATTCTACAAAAGGAGTGTTTCAAAACAGCTCTATCAAAAGGAACGTTCAAGTCCGTGAGATGAAGGCATTCATCACACAGAAGTTTCTGAGAATGCTTCTCTCTAGTTTTTATGTGAAGATATTTCCTTTTCTAGCATAGGCCTCAAAGCGCTGCAAATAGCCACTTGCAGATTCTACAAAAAGAGGGTTTCAAATCTCTTCTATCAAAAGAAATGTTCAACTCTGTGAGTTGAATGCACTCATCAGAAAGAAGTTTCTGAGAATGATTCTATCTAGTTTTCATCTGCATGTATTTTCTTTTCCACTAGATGCCGAAATCGCACCAAATATCCACTTGCAGTTTCCACAAAAAGAGTGCTGCAGAACTGCTCCATGAAAAGGAATGTTCAACTCTGTGAGTTCAATACCCTCATGACATAGAAGTTTCTGAAAATGCTTCTGTCTAGTTGGTATAGGAAGATATTTCCTTTTCCAGCATAAGTCTCAAAGAGCTCCCAATATCCACTTGCGGATTCTGCAAAAACAGTGTTTCAAAACTGGTGGATCAAAAGGAACGTTCAACTCTGTGAGTTGAATGCACTCATGACACAGAAGTTTCTGAGAATGCTTCTGTCTAGTTCTTACGTGAAGATATTTCCTTTTCCAGCTTAGGCCTCAAAGCGCTCCAAATAAACACTTGCAGATTCTACAAAAGGAGTGTTTCAAAACTGCGCTATCAAAAGGAAGGTTCAAGTCTGTGAGTTGAATGCACTCATCACAAAGAGGTTTCTGAGAATGCTGCTGTCTAGTTTTTATGTGAAGATATTTCCTTTTCCTCGCATAGACCTCAAATCGCTCCAGATATCCACTTGCAGATTTTACAGAAAGAGTGTTTCCAAACTGCTCTATCTAAAGGCACGTTCAACTCTGTGAGTTGAATGCACGCATTGCGAAGAACTTTCTGAGAATGCTTCTCTCTAGCTTTTAGGTGAAGATATTCCATTTCACAGCATAGGCCTCAAAGTGCTCCAAATCACCACTTGCAGATTTTACAAAAAGAATGTTTCAAAACTGCTCTTTCTAAAGGAAGGTTCAAGTCTGTGAGTTGAATGCACTCAACACAAAGAAGTTTCTGAGAATGCTTCTGTCCAGGTTTCATGTGAAGATATTTCCTTTTCCAGCATAGGACTAAAACCGCTCCAAATATTCACTTGCAGAGTCTACAAAAAGAGTGTTTCCAAACTTCTCTATCAACTGGTAGGTAAAACTCCTTGAGTTGAATGCCCTCATCACCAAGAAGTTTCTGACAATGCTTCTCTCTAGTTTTGATGGGAAGATATTTCCTTTTCCAACATAGGCCTCATGGTGCTCCGAATAAACACTTGCAGATTCTACAAACTTAGTGTTTCAAAACTGTTCTATGAAAAGGAACGTTCAAGTCTGGGAGTTGAATGAACTCATCACAAAGAAGTTTCTCAGAATGCTTCTGTCTAGTTTTTAGGTGAAGATATTTCATTTCCCAGCATAGGCCTCAAAGCGCTCCAAATATCCACTTGCAGATTCTACAAAAAGAGTGTTTCCAAACTGCTCTTACAAAAGGAAGGTTCAAGTCTGTGAGCCGAACGCACTCATCACAAACAAGTTTCTGAGAATGCGTCTGTCTAGTTTTTATGTGAAGATATTTCGTTTGCCAGCATAGGCCTCAAATCGCTCCAAACATCCACTAGCAAATTCTACAAAAGCAGTGTTTCAAAAGTGCGCTATCAAGAGGAAGAGTCCACTATGTGAGTTGAATGCATAAAGCACACGGAAGTTTCTGAGAATGCTTCTGTCTAGTTTTTAGGTGAAGATATTTCATTTCCCAGCATAGGCCTCAAAGCGCTCCAAATATCCACTTGCAGATTCTACAAAAAGAGTGTTTCCAAACTGCTCTTTCAAAAGGAAGGTTCAAGTCTGTGAGTTGAGAGCATTCATCACAAAGAAGTTTCTGAGAATGCTTCTGTCTAGTTTTTATATGAAGATCTTTCCTTTTCCAATATGGGCCTCAAAGCGCTCCAAATAAACACTTGCAGATTCTACAAAAGGAGTGTTTCAAAACAGCTCTATCAAAAGGAACGTTCAAGTCCGTGAGTTGAAGGCATTCATCACACAGAAGTTTCTGAGAATGCTTCTCTCTAGTTTTTATGTGAAGATATTTCCTTTTCTAGCATAGGCCTCAAAGCGCTGCAAATAGCCACTTGCAGATCCTACAAAAAGAGGGTTTCAAATCTCTTCTATCAAAAGAAATGTTCAACTCTGTGAGTTGAATGCACTCATCAGAAAGAAGTTTCTGAGAATGATTCTATCTAGTTTTCATCTGCACGTATTTCCTTTTCAACTAGATGCCGCAATCGCACCAAATATCCACTTGCAGTTTCCACAAAAAGAGTGCTGCAGAACTGCTCCATGAAAAGGAATGTTCAACTCTGTGAGTTCAGTACCCTCATGACATAGAAGTTTCTGAAAATGCTTCTGTCTAGTTGGTATAGGAAGATATTTCCTTTTCCAGCATAAGCCTCAAAGAGCTCCAAATATCCACTTGCGAATTCTGCAAAAACAGTGTTTCAAACTGGTGGATCAAAAGGAACGTTCAACTCTGTGAGTTGAATGCACTCATGACACAGAAGTTTCTGAGAATGCTTCTGTCTAGTTCTTACGTGAAGATATTTCCTTTTCCAGCTTAGGCCTCAAAGCGCTCCAAATAAACACTTGCAGATTCTACAAAAGGAGTGTTTCAAAACTGCTCTAGCAAAAGGAAGGTTCAAGTCTGTGAGTTGAATGCACTCATCACAAAGAGGTTTCTGAGAATGTTGCTGTCTAGTTTTTATGTGAAGATATTTCCTTTTCCTCGCATAGACCTCAAATCGCTCCAGATATCCACTTGCAGATTTTACAGAAAGACTGTATCCAAACTGCTCTATCTAAAGGCACGTTCAACTCTGTGAGTTGAATGCACTCATTGCGAAGAACTTTCGGAGAATGCTTCTCTCTAGCTTTTAGGTGAAGATATTCCATTTCACAGCATAGGCCTCAAAGTGCTCCAAATCACCACTTGCAGATTTTACAAAAAGAATGTTTCAATACTGCTCTTTCTAAAGGAAGGTTCAAGTCTGTGAGTTGAATGCACTCAACACAAAAAAGTTTCTGAGAATGCTTCTGTCCAGGTTTCATGTGAAGATACTTCCTTTTCCAGCATAGGCCTCAAACCGCTCCAAATATTCACTTGCAGAGTCTACAAAAAGAGTGTTTCCAAACTTCTCTATCAACTGGTAGGTAAAACTCCGTGAGTTGAATGCCCTCATCAACAAGAAGTTTCTGAGAATGCTTCTGTCTAGTTTTGATGGGAAGATATTTCCTTTTCCAACATAGGCCTCATGGTGCTCCGAATAAACACTTGCAGATTCTACAAACTTAGTGTTTCAAAACTGTTCTATGAAAAGGAACGTTCAAGTCTGGGAGTTGAATGAACTCATCACAAAGAAGTTTCTCAGAATGCTTCTGTCTAGTTTTTAGGTGAAGATATTTCATTTCCCAGCATAGGCCTCAAAGCGCTCCAAATATCCACTTGCAGATTCTACAAAAAGAGTGTTTCCAAACTGCTCTTACAAAAGGAAGGTTCAAGTCTGTGAGCCGAACGCACTCATCACAAACAAGTTTCTGAGAATGCGTCTGTCTAGTTTTTATGTGAAGATATTTCGTTTGCCAGCATAGGCCTCAAATCGCTCCAAACATCCACTAGCAAATTCTACAAAAGGAGTGTTTCAAAAGTGCGCTATCAAGAGGAAGAGTCCACTATGTGAGTTGAATGCATAAAGCACACGGAAGTTTCTGAGAATGATTCTATCTAGTTTTCATCTGCATGTATTTCCTTTTCCACTAGATGCCGCAATCGCACCAAATATCCACTTGCAGTTTCCACAAAAAGAGTGCTGCAGAACTGCTCCATGAAAAGGAATGTTCAACTCTGTGAGTTCAGTACCCTCATGACATAGAAGTTTCTGAAAATGCTTCTGTCTAGTTGGTATAGGAAGATATTTCCTTTTCCAGCATAAGCCTCAAAGAGCTCCAAATATCCACTTGCGGATTCTGCAAAAACAGTGTTTCAAAACTGGTCGATCAAAAGGAACGTTCAACTCTGTGAGTTGAATGCACTCATGACACAGAAGTTTCTGAGAATGCTTCTGTCTAGCTCTTACGTGAAGATATTTCCTTTTCCAGCTTAGGCCTCAAAGCTCTCCAAATAAACACTTGCAGATTATACAAAAGGAGTGTTTCAAAACTGCTCTAGCAAAAGGAAGGTTCAAGTCTGTGAGTTGAATGCACTCATCACAAAGAGGTTTCTGAGAATGCTGCTGTCTAGTTTTTATGTGAAGATATTTCCTTTTCCTCGCATAGACCTCAAATCGCTCCAGATATCCACTTGCAGATTTTACAGAAAGAGTGTTTCCAAACTGCTCTATCTAAAGGCACGTTCAACTCTGTGAGTTGAATGCACGCATTGCGAAGAACTTTCTGAGAATGCTTCTCTCTAGCTTTTAGGTGAAGATATTCCATTTCACAGCATAGGCCTCAAAGTGCTCCAAATCACCACTTGCAGATTTTACAAAAAGAATGTTTCAAAACTGCTCTTTCTAAAGGAAGGTTCAAGTCTGTGAGTTGAATGCACTCAACACAAAGAAGTTTCTGAGAATGCTTCTGTCCAGGTTTCATGTGAAGATACTTCCTTTTCCAGCATAGGCCTCAAACCGCTCCAAATATTCACTTGCAGAGTCTACAAAAAGAGTGTTTCCAAACTTCTCTATCAACTGGTAGGTACAACTCTGTGAGTTGAATGCCCTCATCACCAAGAAGTTTCTGAGAATGCTTCTCTCTAGTTTTGATGGGAAGATATTTCCTTTTCCAACATAGGCCTCATGGTGCTCCGAATAAACACTTGCAGATTCTACAAACTTAGTGTTTCAAAACTGTTCTATGAAAAGGAACGTTCAAGTCTGGGAGTTGAATGAACTCATCACAAAGAAGTTTCTCAGAATGCTTCTGTCTAGTTTTTAGGTGAAGATATTTCATTTCCCAGCATAGGCCTCAAAGCGCTCCAAATATCCACTTGCAGATTCTACAAAAAGAGTGTTTCCAAACTGCTCTTACAAAAGGAAGGTTCAAGTCTGTGAGCCGAACGCACTCATCACAAACAAGTTTCTGAGAATGCGTCTGTCTAGTTTTTATGTGAAGATATTTCGTTTGCCAGCATAGGCCTCAAATCGCTCCAAACATCCACTAGCAAATTCTACAAAAGCAGTGTTTCAAAAGTGCGCTATCAAGAGGAAGAGTCCACTATGTGAGTTGAATGCATAAAGCACACGGAAGTTTCTGAGAATGCTTCTGTCTAGTTTTTAGGTGAAGATATTTCATTTCCCAGCATAGGCCTCAAAGCGCTCCAAATATCCACTTGCAGATTCTACAAAAAGAGTGTTTCCAAACTGCTCTTTCAAAAGGAAGGTTCAAGTCTGTGAGTTGAGAACATTCATCACAAAGAAGTTTCTGAGAATGCTTCTGTCTAGTTTTTATATGAAGATCTTTCCTTTTCCAATATGGGCCTCAAAGCGCTCCAAATAAACACTTGCAGATTCTACAAAAGGAGTGTTTCAAAACAGCTCTATCAAAAGGAACGTTCAAGTCCGTGAGTTGAAGGCATTCATCACACAGAAGTTTCTGAGAATGCTTCTCTCTAGTTTTTATGTGAAGATATTTCCTTTTCTAGCATAGGCCTCAAAGCGCTGCAAATAGCCACTTGCAGATTCTACAAAAAGAGGGTTTCAAATCTCTTCTATCAAAAGAAATGTTCAACTCTGTGAGTTGAATGCACTCATCAGAAAGAAGTTTCTGAGAATGATTCTATCTAGTTTTCATCTGCATGTATTTCCTTTTCCACTAGATGCCGCAATCGCACCAAATATCCACTTGCAGTTTCCACAAAAAGAGTGCTGCAGAACTGCTCCATGAAAAGGAATGTTCAACTCTGTGAGTTCAGTACCCTCATGACATAGAAGTTTCTGAAAATGCTTCTGTCTAGTTGGTATAGGAAGATATTTCCTTTACCAGCATAAGCCTCAAAGAGCTCCAAATATCCACTTGCGGATTCTGCAAAAACAGTGTTTCAAAACTGGTCGATCAAAAGGAACGTTCAACTCTGTGAGTTGAATGCACTCATGACACAGAAGTTTCTGAGAATGCTTCTGTCTAGTTCTTACGTGAAGATATTTCCTTTTCCAGCTTAGGCCTCAAAGCGCTCCAAATAAACACTTGCAGATTCTACAAAAGGAGTGTTTCAAAACTGCTCTAGCAAAAGGAAGGTTCAAGTCTGTGAGTTGAATGCACTCATCACAAAGAGGTTTCTGAGAATGTTGCTGTCTAGTTTTTATGTGAAGATATTTCCTTTTCCTCGCATAGACCTCAAATCGCTCCAGATATCCACTTGCAGATTTTACAGAAAGACTGTTTCCAAACTGCTCTATCTAAAGGCACGTTCAACTCTGTGAGTTGAATGCACTCATTGCGAAGAACTTTCGGAGAATGCTTCTCTCTAGCTTTTAGGTGAAGATATTCCATTTCACAGCATAGGCCTCAAAGTGCTCCAAATCACCACTTGCAGATTTTACAAAAAGAATGTTTCAATACTGCTCTTTCTAAAGGAAGGTTCAAGTCTGTGAGTTGAATGCACTCAACACAAAAAAGTTTCTGAGAATGCTTCTGTCCAGGTTTCATGTGAAGATACTTCCTTTTCCAGCATAGGCCTCAAACCGCTCCAAATATTCACTTGCAGAGTCTACAAAAAGAGTGTTTCCAAACTTCTCTATCAACTGGTAGGTACAACTCCGTGAGTTGAATGCCCTCATCACCAAGAAGTTTCTGAGAATGCTTCTGTCTAGTTTTGATGGGAAGATATTTCCTTTTCCAACATAGGCCTCATGGTGCTCCGAATAAACACTTGCAGATTCTACAAACTTAGTGTTTCAAAACTGTTCTATGAAAAGGAACGTTCAAGTCTGGGAGTTGAATGAACTCATCACAAAGAAGTTTCTCAGAATGCTTCTGTCTAGTTTTTAGGTGAAGATATTTCATTTCCCAGCATAGGCCTCAAAGCGCTCCAAATATCCACTTGCAGATTCTACAAAAAGTGTGTTTCCAAACTGCTCTTACAAAAGGAAGGTTCAAGTCTGTGAGCCGAACGCACTCATCACAAACAAGTTTCTGAGAATGCGTCTGTCTAGTTTTTATGTGAAGATATTTCGTTTGCCAGCATAGGCCTCAAATCGCTCCAAACATCCACTAGCAAATTCTACAAAAGGAGTGTTTCAAAAGTGCGCTATCAAGAGGAAGAGTCCACTATGTGAGTTGAATGCATAAAGCACACGGAAGTTTCTGAGAATGATTCTATCTAGTTTTCATCTGCATGTATTTCCTTTTCCACTAGATGCCGCAATCGCACCAAATATCCACTTGCAGTTTCCACAAAAAGAGTGCTGCAGAACTGCTCCATGAAAAGGAATGTTCAACTCTGTGAGTTCAGTACCCTCATGACATAGAAGTTTCTGAAAATGCTTCTGTCTAGTTGGTATAGGAAGATATTTCCTTTTCCAGCATAAGCCTCAAAGAGCTCCAAATATCCACTTGCGGATTCTGCAAAAACAGTGTTTCAAAACTGGTCGATCAAAAGGAACGTTCAACTCTGTGAGTTGAATGCACTCATGACACAGAAGTTTCTGAGAATGCTTCTGTCTAGTTCTTACATGAAGATATTTCCTTTTCCAGCTTAGGCCTCAAAGCTCTCCAAATAAACACTTGCAGATTCTACAAAAGGAGTGTTTCAAAACTGCTCTAGCAAAAGGAAGGTTCAAGTCTGTGAGTTGAATGCACTCATCACAAAGAGGTTTCTGAGAATGCTGCTGTCTAGTTTTTATGTGAAGATATTTCCTTTTCCTCGCATAGACCTCAAATCGCTCCAGATATCCACTTGCAGATTTTACAGAAAGACTGTTTCCAAACTGCTCTATCTAAAGGCACGTTCAACTCTGTGAGTTGAATGCACGCATTGCGAAGAACTTTCTGAGAATGCTTCTCTCTAGCTTTTAGGTGAAGATATTCCATTTCACAGCATAGGCCTCAAAGTGCTCCAAATCACCACTTGCAGATTTTACAAAAAGAATGTTTCAAAACTGCTCTTTCTAAAGGAAGGTTCAAGTCTGTGAGTTGAATGCACTCAACACAAAGAAGTTTCTGAGAATGCTTCTGTCCAGGTTTCATGTGAAGATACTTCCTTTTCCAGCATAGGCCTCAAACCGCTCCAAATATTCACTTGCAGAGTCTACAAAAAGAGTGTTTCCAAACTTCTCTATCAACTGGTAGGTACAACTCCGTGAGTTGAATGCCCTCATCACCAAGAAGTTTCTGAGAATGCTTCTCTCTAGTTTTGATGGGAAGATATTTCCTTTTCCAACATAGGCCTCATGGTGCTCCGAATAAACACTTGCAGATTCTACAAACTTAGTGTTTCAAAACTGTTCTATGAAAAGGAACGTTCAAGTCTGGGAGTTGAATGAACTCATCACAAAGAAGTTTCTCAGAATGCTTCTGTCTAGTTTTTAGGTGAAGATATTTCATTTCCCAGCATAGGCCTCAAAGCGCTCCAAATATCCACTTGCAGATTCTACAAAAAGAGTGTTTCCAAACTGCTCTTACAAAAGGAAGGTTCAAGTCTGTGAGCCGAACGCACTCATCACAAACAAGTTTCTGAGAATGCGTCTGTCTAGTTTTTATGTGAAGATATTTCGTTTGCCAGCATAGGCCTCAAATCGCTCCAAACATCCACTAGCAAATTCTACAAAAGCAGTGTTTCAAAAGTGCGCTATCAAGAGGAAGAGTCCACTATGTGAGTTGAATGCATAAAGCACACGGAAGTTTCTGAGAATGCTTCTGTCTAGTTTTTAGGTGAAGATATTTCATTTCCCAGCATAGGCCTCAAAGCGCTCCAAATATCCACTTGCAGATTCTACAAAAAGAGTGTTTCCAAACTGCTCTTTCAAAAGGAAGGTTCAAGTCTGTGAGTTGAGAGCATTCATCACAAAGAAGTTTCTGAGAATGCTTCTGTCTAGTTTTTATATGAAGATCTTTCCTTTTCCAATATGGGCCTCAAAGCGCTCCAAATAAACACTTGCAGATTCTACAAAAGGAGTGTTTCAAAACAGCTCTATCAAAAGGAACGTTCAAGTCCGTGAGTTGAAGGCATTCATCACACAGAAGTTTCTGAGAATGCTTCTCTCTAGTTTTTATGTGAAGATATTTCCTTTTCTAGCATAGGCCTCAAAGCGCTGCAAATAGCCACTTGCAGATTCTACAAAAAGAGGGTTTCAAATCTCTTCTATCAAAAGAAATGTTCAACTCTGTGAGTTGAATGCACTCATCAGAAAGAAGTTTCTGAGAATGATACTATCTAGTTTTCATCTGCTTGTATTTCCTTTTCCACTAGATGCCGCAATCGCACCAAATATCCACTTGCAGTTTCCACAAAAAGAGTGCTGCAGAACTGCTCCATGAGAAGGAATGTTCAACTCTGTGAGTTCAATCCCCTCATGACATAGAAGTTTCTGAAAATGCTTCTGTCTAGTTGGTATAGGAAGATATTTCCTTTTCCAGCATAAGCCTCAAAGAGCTCCAAATATCCACTTGCGGATTCTGCAAAAACAGTGTTTCAAAACTGGTCGATCAAAAGGAACGTTCAAGTCTGGGAGTTGAATGAACTCATCACAAAGAAGTTTCTCAGAATGCTTCTGTCTAGTTTTTAGGTGAAGATATTTCATTTCCCAGCATAGGCCTCAAAGCGCTCCAAATATCCACTTGCAGATTCTACAAAAAGAGTGTTTCCAAACTGCTCTTACAAAAGGAAGGTTCAAGTCTGTGAGCCGAACGCACTCATCACAAACAAGTTTCTGAGAATGCGTCTGTCTAGTTTTTATGTGAAGATATTTCGTTTGCCAGCATAGGCCTCAAATCGCTCCAAACATCCACTAGCAAATTCTACAAAAGCAGTGTTTCAAAAGTGCGCTATCAAGAGGAAGAGTCCACTATGTGAGTTGAATGCATAAAGCACACGGAAGTTTCTGAGAATGCTTCTGTCTAGTTTTTAGGTGAAGATATTTCATTTCCCAGCATAGGCCTCAAAGCGCTGCAAATATCCACTTGCAGATTCTACAAAAAGAGTGTTTCCAAACTGCTCTTTCAAAAGGAAGGTTCAAGTCTGTGAGTTGAGAACATTCATCACAAAGAAGTTTCTGAGAATGCTTCTGTCTAGTTTTTATATGAAGATCTTTCCTTTTCCAATATGGGCCTCAAAGCGCTCCAAATAAACACTTGCAGATTCTACAAAAGGAGTGTTTCAAAACAGCTCTATCAAAAGGAACGTTCAAGTCCGTGAGTTGAAGGCATTCATCACACAGAAGTTTCTGAGAATGCTTCTCTCTAGTTTTTATGTGAAGATATTTCCTTTTCTAGCATAGGCCTCAAAGCGCTGCAAATAGCCACTTGCAGATTCTACAAAAAGAGGGTTTCAAATCTCTTCTATCAAAAGAAATGTTCAACTCTGTGAGTTGAATGCACTCATCAGAAAGAAGTTTCTGAGAATGATTCTATCTAGTTTTCATCTGCATGTATTTCCTTTTCCACTAGATGCCGCAATCGCACCAAATATCCACTTGCAGTTTCCACAAAAAGAGTGCTGCAGAACTGCTCCATGAAAAGGAATGTTCAACTCTGTGAGTTCAGTACCCTCATGACATAGAAGTTTCTGAAAATGCTTCTGTCTAGTTGGTATAGGAAGATATTTCCTTTTCCAGCATAAGCCTCAAAGAGCTCCAAATATCCACTTGCGGATTCTGCAAAAACAGTGTTTCAAAACTGGTCGATCAAAAGGAACGTTCAACTCTGTGAGTTGAATGCACTCATGACACAGAAGTTTCTGAGAATGCTTCTGTCTAGTTCTTACGTGAAGATATTTCCTTTTCCAGCTTAGGCCTCAAAGCTCTCCAAATAAACACTTGCAGATTCTACAAAAGGAGTGTTTCAAAACTGCTCTAGCAAAAGGAAGGTTCAAGTCTGTGAGTTGAATGCACTCATCACAAAGAGGTTTCTGAGAATGCTGCTGTCTAGTTTTTATGTGAAGATATTTCCTTTTCCTCGCATAGACCTCAAATCGCTCCAGATATCCACTTGCAGATTTTACAGAAAGACTGTTTCCAAACTGCTCTATCTAAAGGCACGTTCAACTCTGTGAGTTGAATGCACGCATTGCGAAGAACTTTCTGAGAATGCTTCTCTCTAGCTTTTAGGTGAAGATATTCCATTTCACAGCATAGGCCTCAAAGTGCTCCAAATCACCACTTGCAGATTTTACAAAAAGAATGTTTCAAAACTGCTCTTTCTAAAGGAAGGTTCAAGTCTGTGAGTTGAATGCACTCAACACAAAGAAGTTTCTGAGAATGCTTCTGTCCAGGTTTCATGTGAAGATACTTCCTTTTCCAGCATAGGCCTCAAACCGCTCCAAATATTCACTTGCAGAGTCTACAAAAAGAGTGTTTCCAAACTTCTCTATCAACTGGTAGGTACAACTCCGTGAGTTGAATGCCCTCATCACCAAGAAGTTTCTGAGAATGCTTCTCTCTAGTTTTGATGGGAAGATATTTCCTTTTCCAACATAGGCCTCATGGTGCTCCGAATAAACACTTGCAGATTCTACAAACTTAGTGTTTCAAAACTGTTCTATGAAAAGGAACGTTCAAGTCTGGGAGTTGAATGAACTCATCACAAAGAAGTTTCTCAGAATGCTTCTGTCTAGTTTTTAGGTGAAGATATTTCATTTCCCAGCATAGGCCTCAAAGCGCTCCAAATATCCACTTGCAGATTCTACAAAAAGAGTGTTTCCAAACTGCTCTTACAAAAGGAAGGTTCAAGTCTGTGAGCCGAACGCACTCATCACAAACAAGTTTCTGAGAATGCGTCTGTCTAGTTTTTATGTGAAGATATTTCGTTTGCCAGCATAGGCCTCAAATCGCTCCAAACATCCACTAGCAAATTCTACAAAAGCAGTGTTTCAAAAGTGCGCTATCAAGAGGAAGAGTCCACTATGTGAGTTGAATGCATAAAGCACACGGAAGTTTCTGAGAATGCTTCTGTCTAGTTTTTAGGTGAAGATATTTCATTTCCCAGCATAGGCCTCAAAGCGCTCCAAATATCCACTTGCAGATTCTACAAAAAGAGTGTTTCCAAACTGCTCTTTCAAAAGGAAGGTTCAAGTCTGTGAGTTGAGAGCATTCATCACAAAGAAGTTTCTGAGAATGCTTCTGTCTAGTTTTTATATGAAGATCTTTCCTTTTCCAATATGGGCCTCAAAGCGCTCCAAATAAACACTTGCAGATTCTACAAAAGGAGTGTTTCAAAACAGCTCTATCAAAAGGAACGTTCAAGTCCGTGAGTTGAAGGCATTCATCACACAGAAGTTTCTGAGAATGCTTCTCTCTAGTTTTTATGTGAAGATATTTCCTTTTCTAGCATAGGCCTCAAAGCGCTGCAAATAGCCACTTGCAGATTCTACAAAAAGAGGGTTTCAAATCTCTTCTATCAAAAGAAATGTTCAACTCTGTGAGTTGAATGCACTCATCAGAAAGAAGTTTCTGAGAATGATACTATCTAGTTTTCATCTGCTTGTATTTCCTTTTCCACTAGATGCCGCAATCGCACCAAATATCCACTTGCAGTTTCCACAAAAAGAGTGCTGCAGAACTGCTCCATGAGAAGGAATGTTCAACTCTGTGAGTTCAATCCCCTCATGACATAGAAGTTTCTGAAAATGCTTCTGTCTAGTTGGTATAGGAAGATATTTCCTTTTCCAGCATAAGCCTCAAAGAGCTCCAAATATCCACTTGCGGATTCTGCAAAAACAGTGTTTCAAAACTGGTCGATCAAAAGGAACGTTCAACTCTGTGAGTTGAATGCACTCATGACACAGAAGTTTCTGAGAATGCTTCTGTCTAGTTCTTACATGAAGATATTTCCTTTTCCAGCTTAGGCCTCAAAGCGCTCCAAATAAACACTTGCAGATTCTACAAAAGGAGTGTTTCAAAACTGCTCTAGCAAAAGGAAGGTTCAGGTCCGTGAGTTGAATGCACTCATCACAAAGAGGTTTCTGAGAATGCTGCTGTCTAGTTTTTATGTGAAGATATTTCCTTTTCCTCGCATAGACCTCAAATCGCTCCAGATATCCACTTGCAGATATTACAGAAAGAGTGTTTCCAATCTGCTCTATCTAAAGGCACGTTCAACTCTGTGAGTTGAATGCACGCATTGCGAAGAACTTTCTGAGAATGCTTCTCTCTAGCTTTTAGGTGAAGATATTCCATTTCACAGCATAGGCCTCAAAGTGCTCCAAATCACCACTTGCAGATTTTACAAAAAGAATGTTTCAAAACTGCTCTTTCTAAAGGAAGGTTCAAGTCTGTGAGTTGAATGCACTCAACACAAAGAAGTTTCTGAGAATGCTTCTGTCCAGGTTTCATGTGAAGATACTTCCTTTTCCAGCATAGGCCTCAAACCGCTCCAAATATTCACTTGCAGAGTCTACAAAAAGAGTGTTTCCAAACTTCTCTATCAACTGGTAGGTACAACTCCGTGAGTTGAATGCCCTCATCACCAAGAAGTTTCTGAGAATGCTTCTCTCTAGTTTTGATGGGAAGATATTTCCTTTTCCAACATAGGCCTCATGGTGCTCCGAATAAACACTTGCAGATTCTACAAACTTAGTGTTTCAAAACTGTTCTATGAAAAGGAACGTTCAAGTCTGGGAGTTGAATGAACTCATCACAAAGAAGTTTCTCAGAATGCTTCTGTCTAGTTTTTAGGTGAAGATATTTCATTTCCCAGCATAGGCCTCAAAGCGCTCCAAATATCCACTTGCAGATTCTACAAAAAGAGTGTTTCCAAACTGCTCTTACAAAAGGAAGGTTCAAGTCTGTGAGCCGAACGCACTCATCACAAACAAGTTTCTGAGAATGCGTCTGTCTAGTTTTTATGTGAAGATATTTCGTTTGCCAGCATAGGCCTCAAATCGCTCCAAACATCCACTAGCAAATTCTACAAAAGCAGTGTTTCAAAAGTGCGCTATCAAGAGGAAGAGTCCACTATGTGAGTTGAATGCATAAAGCACACGGAAGTTTCTGAGAATGCTTCTGTCTAGTTTTTAGGTGAAGATATTTCATTTCCCAGCATAGGCCTCAAAGCGCTCCAAATATCCACTTGCAGATTCTACAAAAAGAGTGTTTCCAAACTGCTCTTTCAAAAGGAAGGTTCAAGTCTGTGAGTTGAGAGCATTCATCACAAAGAAGTTTCTGAGAATGCTTCTGTCTAGTTTTTATATGAAGATCTTTCCTTTTCCAATATGGGCCTCAAAGCGCTCCAAATAAACACTTGCAGATTCTACAAAAGGAGTGTTTCAAAACAGCTCTATCAAAAGGAACGTTCAAGTCCGTGAGTTGAAGGCATTCATCACACAGAAGTTTCTGAGAATGCTTCTCTCTAGTTTTTATGTGAAGATATTTCCTTTTCTAGCATAGGCCTCAAAGCGCTGCAAATAGCCACTTGCAGATTCTACAAAAAGAGGGTTTCAAATCTCTTCTATCAAAAGAAATGTTCAACTCTGTGAGTTGAATGCACTCATCAGAAAGAAGTTTCTGAGAATGATTCTATCTAGTTTTCATCTGCATGTATTTTCTTTTCCACTAGATGCCGAAATCGCACCAAATATCCACTTGCAGTTTCCACAAAAAGAGTGCTGCAGAACTGCTCCATGAAAAGGAATGTTCAACTTTGTGAGTTCAATACCCTCATGACATAGAAGTTTCTGAAAATGCTTCTGTCTAGTTGGTATAGGAAGATATTTCCTTTTCCAGCATAAGTCTCAAAGAGCTCCCAATATCCACTTGCGGATTCTGCAAAAACAGTGTTTCAAAACTGGTGGATCAAAAGGAACGTTCAACTCTGTGAGTTGAATGCACTCATGACACAGAAGTTTCTGAGAATGCTTCTGTCTAGTTCTTACGTGAAGATATTTCCTTTTCCAGCTTAGGCCTCATAGCGCTCCAAATAAACACTTGCAGATTCTACAAAAGGAGTGTTTCAAAACTGCGCTATCAAAAGGAAGGTTCAAGTCTGTGAGTTGAATGCACTCATCACAAAGAGGTTTCTGAGAATGCTGCTGTCTAGTTTTTATGTGAAGATATTTCCTTTTCCTCGCATAGACCTCAAATCGCTCCAGATATCCACTTGCAGATTTTACAGAAAGAGTGTTTCCAAACTGCTCTATCTAAAGGCACGTTCAACTCTGTGAGTTGAATGCACGCATTGCGAAGAACTTTCTGAGAATGCTTCTCTCTAGCTTTTAGGTGAAGATATTCCATTTCACAGCATAGGCCTCAAAGTGCTCCAAATCACCACTTGCAGATTTTACAAAAAGAATGTTTCAAAACTGCTCTTTCTAAAGGAAGGTTCAAGTCTGTGAGTTGAATGCACTCAACACAAAGAAGTTTCTGAGAATGCTTCTGTCCAGGTTTCATGTGAAGATATTTCCTTTTCCAGCATAGGCCTCAAACCGCTCCAAATATTCACTTGCAGAGTCTACAAAAAGAGTGTTTCCAAACTTCTCTATCAACTGGTAGGTACAACACCGTGAGTTGAATGCCCTCATCACCAAGAAGTTTCTGAGAATGCTTCTCTCTAGTTTTGATGGGAAGATATTTCCTTTTCCAACATAGGCCTCATGGTGCTCCGAGTAAACACTTGCAGATTCTACAAACTTAGTGTTTCAAAACTGTTCTATGAAAAGGAACGTTCAAGTCTGGGAGTTGAATGAACTCATCACAAAGAAGTTTCTCAGAATGCTTCTGTCTAGTTTTTAGGTGAAGATATTTCATTTCCCAGCATAGGCCTCAAAGCGCTCCAAATATCAACTTGCAGATTCTACAAAAAGAGTGTTTCCAAACTGCTCTTACAAAAGGAAGGTTCAAGTCTGTGAGCCGAACGCACTCATCACAAACAAGTTTCTGAGAATGCGTCTGTCTAGTTTTTATGTGAAGATATTTCGTTTGCCAGCATAGGCCTCAAATCGCTCCAAACATCCACTAGCAAATTCTACAAAAGGAGTGTTTCAAAAGTGCGCTATGAAGAGGAAGAGTCCACTATGTGAGTTGAATGCATAAAGCACACGGAAGTTTCTGAGAATGCTTCTGTCTAGTTTTTAGGTGAAGATATTTCATTTCCCAGCATAGGCCTCAAAGCGCTCCAAATATCCACTTGCAGATTCTACAAAAAGAGTGTTTCCAAACTGCTCTTTCAAAAGGAAGGTTCAAGTCTGTGAGTTGAGAGCATTCATCACAAAGAAGTTTCTGAGAATGCTTCTGTCTAGTTTTTATATGAAGATCTTTCCTTTTCCAATATGGGCCTCAAAGCGCTCCAAATAAACACTTGCAGATTCTACAAAAGGAGTGTTTCAAAACAGCTCTATCAAAAGGAACGTTCAAGTCCGTGAGTTGAAGGCATTCATCACACAGAAGTTTCTGAGAATGCTTCTCTCTAGTTTTTATGTGAAGATATTTCCTTTTCTAGCATAGGCCTCAAAGCGCTGCAAATAGCCACTTGCAGATTCTACAAAAAGAGGGTTTCAAATCTCTTCTATCAAAAGAAATGTTCAACTCTGTGAGTTGAATGCACTCATCAGAAAGAAGTTTCTGAGAATGATTCTATCTAGTTTTCATCTGCATGTATTTCCTTTTCCACTAGATGCCGCAATCGCACCAAATATCCACTTGCAGTTTCCACAAAAAGAGTGCTGCAGAACTGCTCCATGAAAAGGAATGTTCAACTCTGTGAGTTCAGTACCCTCATGACATAGAAGTTTCTGAAAATGCTTCTGTCTAGTTGGTATAGGAAGATATCTCCTTTTCCAGCATAAGCCTCAAAGAGCTCCAAATATCCACTTGCGGATTCTGCAAAAACAGTGTTTCAAAACTGGTCGATCAAAAGGAACGTTCAACTCTGTGAGTTGAATGCACTCATGACACAGAAGTTTCTGAGAATGCTTCTGTCTAGTTCTTACGTGAAGATATTTCCTTTTCCAGCTTAGGCCTCAAAGCGCTCCAAATAAACACTTGCAGATTCTACAAAAGGAGTGTTTCAAAACTGCTCTAGCAAAAGGAAGGTTCAAGTCTGTGAGTTGAATGCACTCATCACAAAGAGGTTTCTGAGAATGTTGCTGTCTAGTTTTTATGTGAAGATATTTCCTTTTCCTCGCATAGACCTCAAATCGCTCCAGATATCCACTTGCAGATTTTACAGAAAGACTGTTTCCAAACTGCTCTATCTAAAGGCACGTTCAACTCTGTGAGTTGAATGCACTCATTGCGAAGAACTTTCTGAGAATGCTTCTCTCTAGCTTTTAGGTGAAGATATTCCATTTCACAGCATAGGCCTCAAAGTGCTCCAAATCACCACTTGCAGATTTTACAAAAAGAATGTTTCAATACTGCTCTTTCTAAAGGAAGGTTCAAGTCTGTGTGTTGAATGCACTCAACACAAAAAAGTTTCTGAGAATGCTTCTGTCCAGGTTTCGTGTGAAGATACTTCCTTTTCCAGCATAGGCCTCAAACCGCTCCAAATATTCACTTGCAGAGTCTACAAAAAGAGTGTTTCCAAACTTCTCTATCAACTGGTAGGTAAAACTCCGTGAGTTGAATGCCCTCATCACCAAGAAGTTTCTGAGAATGCTTCTCTCTAGTTTTGATGGGAAGATATTTCCTTTTCCAACATAGGCCTCATGGTGCTCCGAATAAACACTTGCAGATTCTACAAACTTAGTGTTTCAAAACTGTTCTATGAAAAGGAACGTTCAAGTCTGGGAGTTGAATGAACTCATCACAAAGAAGTTTCTCAGAATGCTTCTGTCTAGTTTTTAGGTGAAGATATTTCATTTCCCAGCATAGGCCTCAAAGCGCTCCAAATATCCACTTGCAGATTCTACAAAAAGAGTGTTTCCAAACTGCTCTTACAAAAGGAAGGTTCAAGTCTGTGAGTCGAACGCACTCATCACAAACAAGTTTCTGAGAATGCGTCTGTCTAGTTTTTATGTGAAGATATTTCGTTTGCCAGCATAGGCCTCAAATCGCTCCAAACATCCACTAGCAAATTCTACAAAAGGAGTGTTTCAAAAGTGCGCTATCAAGAGGAAGAGTCCACTATGTGAGTTGAATGCATAAAGCACACGGAAGTTTCTGAGAATGATTCTATCTAGTTTTCATCTGCATGTATTTCCTTTTCCACTAGATGCCGCAATCGCACCAAATATCCACTTGCAGTTTCCACAAAAAGAGTGCTGCAGAACTGCTCCATGAAAAGGAATGTTCAACTCTGTGAGTTCAGTACCCTCATGACATAGAAGTTTCTGAAAATTCTTCTGTCTAGTTGGTATAGGAAGATATTTCCTTTTCCAGCATAAGCCTCAAAGAGCTCCAAATATCCACTTGCGGATTCTGCAAAAACAGTGTTTCAAAACTGGTCGATCAAAAGGAACGTTCAACTCTGTGAGTTGAATGCACTCATGACACAGAAGTTTCTGAGAATGCTTCTGTCTAGTTCTTACGTGAAGATATTTCCTTTTCCAGCTTAGGCCTCAAAGCTCTCCAAATAAACACTTGCAGATTCTACAAAAGGAGTGTTTCAAAACTGCTCTAGCAAAAGGAAGGTTCAAGTCTGTGAGTTGAATGCACTCATCACAAAGAGGTTTCTGAGAATGCTGCTGTCTAGTTTTTATGTGAAGATATTTCCTTTTCCTCGCATAGACCTCAAATCGCTCCAGATATCCACTTGCAGATATTACAGAAAGAGTGTTTCCAAACTGCTCTATCTAAAGGCACGTTCAACTCTGTGAGTTGAATGCACGCATTGCGAAGAACTTTCTGAGAATGCTTCTCTCTAGCTTTTAGGTGAAGATATTCCATTTCACAGCATAGGCCTCAAAGTGCTCCAAATCACCTCTTGCAGATTTTACAAAAAGAATGTTTCAAAACTGCTCTTTCTAAAGGAAGGTTCAAGTCTGTGAGTTGAATGCACTCAACACAAAGAAGTTTCTGAGAATGCTTCTGTCCAGGTTTCATGTGAAGATACTTCCTTTTCCAGCATAGGCCTCAAACCGCTCCAAATATTCACTTGCAGAGTCTACAAAAAGAGTGTTTCCAAACTTCTCTATCAACTGGTAGGTACAACTCCGTGAGTTGAATGCCCTCATCACCAAGAAGTTTCTGAGAATGCTTCTCTCTAGTTTTGATGGGAAGATATTTCCTTTTCCAACATAGGCCTCATAGTGCTCCGAATAAACACTTGCAGATTCTACAAACTTAGTGTTTCAAAACTGTTCTATGAAAAGGAACGTTCAAGTCTGGGAGTTGAATGAACTCATCACAAAGAAGTTTCTCAGAATGCTTCTGTCTAGTTTTTAGGTGAAGATATTTCATTTCCCAGCATAGGCCTCAAAGCACTCCAAATATCCACTTGCAGATTCTACAAAAAGAGTGTTTCCAAACTGCTCTTACAAAAGGAAGGTTCAAGCCTGTGAGCCGAACGCACTCATCACAAACAAGTTTCTGAGAATGCGTCTGTCTAGTTTTTATGTGAAGATATTTCGTTTGCCAGCATAGGCCTCAAATCGCTCCAAACATCCACTAGCAAATTCTACAAAAGCAGTGTTTCAAAAGTGCGCTATCAAGAGGAAGAGTCCACTATGTGAGTTGAATGCATAAAGCACACGGAAGTTTCTGAGAATGCTTCTGTCTAGTTTTTAGGTGAAGATATTTCATTTCCCAGCATAGGCCTCAAAGCGCTCCAAATATCCACTTGCAGATTCTACAAAAAGAGTGTTTCCAAACTGCTCTTTCAAAAGGAAGGTTCAAGTCTGTGAGTTGAGAGCATTCATCACAAAGAAGTTTCTGAGAATGCTTCTGTCTAGTTTTTATATGAAGATCTTTCCTTTTCCAATATGGGCCTCAAAGCGCTCCAAATAAACACTTGCAGATTCTACAAAAGGAGTGTTTCAAAACAGCTCTATCAAAAGGAACGTTCAAGTCCGTGAGTTGAAGGCATTCATCACACAGAAGTTTCTGAGAATGCTTCTCTCTAGTTTTTATGTGAAGATATTTCCTTTTCTAGCATAGGCCTCAAAGCGCTGCAAATAGCCACTTGCAGATTCTACAAAAAGAGGGTTTCAAATCTCTTCTATCAAAAGAAATGTTCAACTCTGTGAGTTGAATGCACTCATCAGAAAGAAGTTTCTGAGAATGATTCTATCTAGTTTTCATCTGCATGTATTTTCTTTTCCACTAGATGCCGAAATCGCACCAAATATCCACTTGCAGTTTCCACAAAAAGAGTGCTGCAGAACTGCTCCATGAAAAGGAATGTTCAACTTTGTGAGTTCAATACCCTCATGACATAGAAGTTTCTGAAAATGCTTCTGTCTAGTTGGTATAGGAAGATATTTCCTTTTCCAGCATAAGTCTCAAAGAGCTCCCAATATCCACTTGCGGATTCTGCAAAAACAGTGTTTCAAAACTGGTGGATCAAAAGGAACGTTCAACTCTGTGAGTTGAATGCACTCATGACACAGAAGTTTCTGAGAATGCTTCTGTCTAGTTCTTACGTGAAGATATTTCCTTTTCCAGCTTAGGCCTCAAAGCGCTCCAAATAAACACTTGCAGATTCTACAAAAGGAGTGTTTCAAAACTGCGCTATCAAAAGGAAGGTTCAAGTCTGTGAGTTGAATGCACTCATCACAAAGAGGTTTCTGAGAATGCTGCTGTCTAGTTTTTATGTGAAGATATTTCCTTTTCCTCGCATAGACCTCAAATCGCTCCAGATATCCACTTGCAGATTTTACAGAAAGAGTGTTTCCAAACTGCTCTATCTAAAGGCACGTTCAACTCTGTGAGTTGAATGCACGCATTGCGAAGAACTTTCTGAGAATGCTTCTCTCTAGCTTTTAGGTGAAGATATTCCATTTCACAGCATAGGCCTCAAAGTGCTCCAAATCACCACTTGCAGATTTTACAAAAAGAATGTTTCCAAACTGCTCTTTCAAAAGGAAGGTTCAAGTCTGTGAGTTGAGAGCATTCATCACAAAGAAGTTTCTGAGAATGCTTCTGTCTAGTTTTTATATGAAGATCTTTCCTTTTCCAATATGGGCCTCAAAGCGCTCCAAATAAACACTTGCAGATTCTACAAAAGGAGTGTTTCAAAACAGCTCTATCAAAAGGAACGTTCAAGTCCGTGAGTTGAAGGCATTCATCACACAGAAGTTTCTGAGAATGCTTCTCTCTAGTTTTTATGTGAAGATATTTCCTTTTCTAGCATAGGCCTCAAAGCGCTGCAAATAGCCACTTGCAGATTCTACAAAAAGAGGGTTTCAAATCTCTTCTATCAAAAGAAATGTTCAACTCTGTGAGTTGAATGCACTCATCAGAAAGAAGTTTCTGAGAATGATTCTATCTAGTTTTCATCTGCATGTATTTCCTTTTCCACTAGATGCCGCAATCGCACCAAATATCCACTTGCAGTTTCCACAAAAAGAGTGCTGCAGAACTGCTCCATGAAAAGGAATGTTCAACTCTGTGAGTTCAGTACCCTCATGACATAGAAGTTTCTGAAAATGCTTCTGTCTAGTTGGTATAGGAAGATATTTCCTTTTCCAGCATAAGCCTCAAAGAGCTCCAAATATCCACTTGCGGATTCTGCAAAAACAGTGTTTCAAAACTGGTCGATCAAAAGGAACGTTCAACTCTGTGAGTTGAATGCACTCATGACACAGAAGTTTCTGAGAATGCTTCTGTCTAGTTCTTACGTGAAGATATTTCCTTTTCCAGCTTAGGCCTCAAAGCTCTCCAAATAAACACTTGCAGATTCTACAAAAGGAGTGTTTCAAAACTGCTCTAGCAAAAGGAAGGTTCAAGTCTGTGAGTTGAATGCACTCATCACAAAGAGGTTTCTGAGAATGCTGCTGTCTAGTTTTTATGTGAAGATATTTCCTTTTCCTCGCATAGACCTCAAATCGCTCCAGATATCCACTTGCAGATATTACAGAAAGAGTGTTTCCAAACTGCTCTATCTAAAGGCACGTTCAACTCTGTGAGTTGAATGCACGCATTGCGAAGAACTTTCTGAGAATGCTTCTCTCTAGCTTTTAGGTGAAGATATTCCATTTCACAGCATAGGCCTCAAAGTGCTCCAAATCACCACTTGCAGATTTTACAAAAAGAATGTTTCAAAACTGCTCTTTCTAAAGGAAGGTTCAAGTCTGTGAGTTGAATGCACTCAACACAAAGAAGTTTCTGAGAATGCTTCTGTCCAGGTTTCATGTGAAGATACTTCCTTTTCCAGCATAGGCCTCAAACCGCTCCAAATATTCACTTGCAGAGTCTACAAAAAGAGTGTTTCCAAACTTCTCTATCAACTGGTAGGTACAACTCCGTGAGTTGAATGCCCTCATCACCAAGAAGTTTCTGAGAATGCTTCTCTCTAGTTTTGATGGGAAGATATTTCCTTTTCCAACATAGGCCTCATGGTGCTCCGAATAAACACTTGCAGATTCTACAAACTTAGTGTTTCAAAACTGTTCTATGAAAAGGAACGTTCAAGTCTGGGAGTTGAATGAACTCATCACAAAGAAGTTTCTCAGAATGCTTCTGTCTAGTTTTTAGGTGAAGATATTTCATTTCCCAGCATAGGCCTCAAAGCGCTCCAAATATCCACTTGCAGATTCTACAAAAAGAGTGTTTCCAAACTGCTCTTACAAAAGGAAGGTTCAAGTCTGTGAGCCGAACGCACTCATCACAAACAAGTTTCTGAGAATGCGTCTGTCTAGTTTTTATGTGAAGATATTTCGTTTGCCAGCATAGGCCTCAAATCGCTCCAAACATCCACTAGCAAATTCTACAAAAGCAGTGTTTCAAAAGTGCGCTATCAAGAGGAAGAGTCCACTATGTGAGTTGAATGCATAAAGCACACGGAAGTTTCTGAGAATGCTTCTGTCTAGTTTTTAGGTGAAGATATTTCATTTCCCAGCATAGGCCTCAAAGCGCTCCAAATATCCACTTGCAGATTCTACAAAAAGAGTGTTTCCAAACTGCTCTTTCAAAAGGAAGGTTCAAGTCTGTGAGTTGAGAGCATTCATCACAAAGAAGTTTCTGAGAATGCTTCTGTCTAGTTTTTATATGAAGATCTTTCCTTTTCCAATATGGGCCTCAAAGCGCTCCAAATAAACACTTGCAGATTCTACAAAAGGAGTGTTTCAAAACAGCTCTATCAAAAGGAACGTTCAAGTCCGTGAGTTGAAGGCATTCATCACACAGAAGTTTCTGAGAATGCTTCTCTCTAGTTTTTATGTGAAGATATTTCCTTTTCTAGCATAGGCCTCAAAGCGCTGCAAATAGCCACTTGCAGATTCTACAAAAAGAGGGTTTCAAATCTCTTCTATCAAAAGAAATGTTCAACTCTGTGAGTTGAATGCACTCATTAGAAAGAAGTTTCTGAGAATGATACTATCTAGTTTTCATCTGCTTGTATTTCCTTTTCCACTAGATGCCGCAATCGCACCAAATATCCACTTGCAGTTTCCACAAAAAGAGTGCTGCAGAACTGCTCCATGAGAAGGAATGTTCAACTCTGTGAGTTCAATCCCCTCATGACATAGAAGTTTCTGAAAATGCTTCTGTCTAGTTGGTATAGGAAGATATTTCCTTTTCCAGCATAAGCCTCAAAGAGCTCCAAATATCCACTTGCGGATTCTGCAAAAACAGTGTTTCAAAACTGGTCGATCAAAAGGAACGTTCAACTCTGTGAGTTGAATGCACTCATGACACAGAAGTTTCTGAGAATGCTTCTGTCTAGTTCTTACATGAAGATATTTCCTTTTCCAGCTTAGGCCTCAAAGCGCTCCAAATAAACACTTGCAGATTCTACAAAAGGAGTGTTTCAAAACTGCTCTAGCAAAAGGAAGGTTCAGGTCCGTGAGTTGAATGCACTCATCACAAAGAGGTTTCTGAGAATGCTGCTGTCTAGTTTTTATGTGAAGATATTTCCTTTTCCTCGCATAGACCTCAAATCGCTCCAGATATCCACTTGCAGATATTACAGAAAGAGTGTTTCCAATCTGCTCTATCTAAAGGCACGTTCAACTCTGTGAGTTGAATGCACGCATTGCGAAGAACTTTCTGAGAATGCTTCTCTCTAGCTTTTAGGTGAAGATATTCCATTTCACAGCATAGGCCTCAAAGTGCTCCAAATCACCACTTGCAGATTTTACAAAAAGAATGTTTCAAAACTGCTCTTTCTAAAGGAAGGTTCAAGTCTGTGAGTTGAATGCACTCAACACAAAGAAGTTTCTGAGAATGCTTCTGTCCAGGTTTCATGTGAAGATACTTCCTTTTCCAGCATAGGCCTCAAACCGCTCCAAATATTCACTTGCAGAGTCTACAAAAAGAGTGTTTCCAAACTTCTCTATCAACTGGTAGGTACAACTCCGTGAGTTGAATGCCCTCATCACCAAGAAGTTTCTGAGAATGCTTCTCTCTAGTTTTGATGGGAAGATATTTCCTTTTCCAACATAGGCCTCATGGTGCTCCGAATAAACACTAGCAGATTCTACAAACTTAGTGTTTCAAAACTGTTCTATGAAAAGGAACGTTCAAGTCTGGGAGTTGAATGAACTCATCACAAAGAAGTTTCTCAGAATGCTTCTGTCTAGTTTTTAGGTGAAGATATTTCATTTCCCAGCATAGGCCTCAAAGCGCTCCAAATATCCACTTGCAGATTCTACAAAAAGAGTGTTTCCAAACTGCTCTTACAAAAGGAAGGTTCAAGCCTGTGAGCCGAACGCACTCATCACAAACAAGTTTCTGAGAATGCGTCTGTCTAGTTTTTATGTGAAGATATTTCGTTTGCCAGCATAGGCCTCAAATCGCTCCAAACATCCACTAGCAAATTCTACAAAAGCAGTGTTTCAAAAGTGCGCTATCAAGAGGAAGAGTCCACTATGTGAGTTGAATGCATAAAGCACACGGAAGTTTCTGAGAATGCTTCTGTCTAGTTTTTAGGTGAAGATATTTCATTTCCCAGCATAGGCCTCAAAGCGCTCCAAATATCCACTTGCAGATTCTACAAAAAGAGTGTTTCCAAACTGCTCTTTCAAAAGGAAGGTTCAAGTCTGTGAGTTGAGAGCATTCATCACAAAGAAGTTTCTGAGAATGCTTCTGTCTAGTTTTTATATGAAGATCTTTCCTTTTCCAATATGGGCCTCAAAGCGCTCCAAATAAACACTTGCAGATTCTACAAAAGGAGTGTTTCAAAACAGCTCTATCAAAAGGAACGTTCAAGTCCGTGAGTTGAAGGCATTCATCACACAGAAGTTTCTGAGAATGCTTCTCTCTAGTTTTTATGTGAAGATATTTCCTTTTCTAGCATAGGCCTCAAAGCGCTGCAAATAGCCACTTGCAGATTCTACAAAAAGAGGGTTTCAAATCTCTTCTATCAAAAGAAATGTTCAACTCTGTGAGTTGAATGCACTCATCAGAAAGAAGTTTCTGAGAATGATTCTATCTAGTTTTCATCTGCATGTATTTTCTTTTCCACTAGATGCCGAAATCGCACCAAATATCCACTTGCAGTTTCCACAAAAAGAGTGCTGCAGAACTGCTCCATGAAAAGGAATGTTCAACTTTGTGAGTTCAATACCCTCATGACATAGAAGTTTCTGAAAATGCTTCTGTCTAGTTGGTATAGGAAGATATTTCCTTTTCCAGCATAAGTCTCAAAGAGCTCCCAATATCCACTTGCGGATTCTGCAAAAACAGTGTTTCAAAACTGGTGGATCAAAAGGAACGTTCAACTCTGTGAGTTGAATGCACTCATGACACAGAAGTTTCTGAGAATGCTTCTGTCTAGTTCTTACGTGAAGATATTTCCTTTTCCAGATTAGGCCTCAAAGCGCTCCAAATAAACACTTGCAGATTCTACAAAAGGAGTGTTTCAAAACTGCGCTATCAAAAGGAAGGTTCAAGTCTGTGAGTTGAATGCACTCATCACAAAGAGGTTTCTGAGAATGCTGCTGTCTAGTTTTTATGTGAAGATATTTCCTTTTCCTCGCATAGACCTCAAATCGCTCCAGATATCCACTTGCAGATTTTACAGAAAGAGTGTTTCCAAACTGCTCTATCTAAAGGCACGTTCAACTCTGTGAGTTGAATGCACGCATTGCGAAGAACTTTCTGAGAATGCTTCTCTCTAGCTTTTAGGTGAAGATATTCCATTTCACAGCATAGGCCTCAAAGTGCTCCAAATCACCAGTTGCAGATTTTACAAAAAGAATGTTTCAAAACTGCTCTTTCTAAAGGAAGGTTCAAGTCTGTGAGTTGAATGCACTCAACACAAAGAAGTTTCTGAGAATGCTTCTGTCCAGGTTTCATGTGAAGATATTTCCTTTTCCAGCATAGGCCTCAAACCGCTCCAAATATTCACTTGCAGAGTCTACAAAAAGAGTGTTTCCAAACTTCTCTATCAACTGGTAGGTACAACACCGTGAGTTGAATGCCCTCATCACCAAGAAGTTTCTGAGAATGCTTCTCTCTAGTTTTGATGGGAAGATATTTCCTTTTCCAACATAGGCCTCATGGTGCTCCGAGTAAACACTTGCAGATTCTACAAACTTAGTGTTTCAAAACTGTTCTATGAAAAGGAACGTTCAAGTCTGGGAGTTGAATGAACTCATCACAAAGAAGTTTCTCAGAATGCTTCTGTCTAGTTTTTAGGTGAAGATATTTCATTTCCCAGCATAGGCCTCAAAGCGCTCCAAATATCAACTTGCAGATTCTACAAAAAGAGTGTTTCCAAACTGCTCTTACAAAAGGAAGGTTCAAGTCTGTGAGCCGAACGCACTCATCACAAACAAGTTTCTGAGAATGCGTCTGTCTAGTTTTTATGTGAAGATATTTCGTTTGCCAGCATAGGCCTCAAATCGCTCCAAACATCCACTAGCAAATTCTACAAAAGGAGTGTTTCAAAAGTGCGCTATGAAGAGGAAGAGTCCACTATGTGAGTTGAATGCATAAAGCACACGGAAGTTTCTGAGAATGCTTCTGTCTAGTTTTTAGGTGAAGATATTTCATTTCCCAGCATAGGCCTCAAAGCGCTCCAAATATCCACTTGCAGATTCTACAAAAAGAGTGTTTCCAAACTGCTCTTTCAAAAGGAAGGTTCAAGTCTGTGAGTTGAGAGCATTCATCACAAAGAAGTTTCTGAGAATGCTTCTGTCTAGTTTTTATATGAAGATCTTTCCTTTTCCAATATGGGCCTCAAAGCGCTCCAAATAAACACTTGCAGATTCTACAAAAGGAGTGTTTCAAAACAGCTCTATCAAAAGGAACGTTCAAGTCCGTGAGTTGAAGGCATTCATCACACAGAAGTTTCTGAGAATGCTTCTCTCTAGTTTTTATGTGAAGATATTTCCTTTTCTAGCATAGGCCTCAAAGCGCTGCAAATAGCCACTTGCAGATTCTACAAAAAGAGGGTTTCAAATCTCTTCTATCAAAAGAAATGTTCAACTCTGTGAGTTGAATGCACTCATCAGAAAGAAGTTTCTGAGAATGATTCTATCTAGTTTTCATCTGCATGTATTTCCTTTTCCACTAGATGCCGCAATCGCACCAAATATCCACTTGCAGTTTCCACAAAAAGAGTGCTGCAGAACTGCTCCATGAAAAGGAATGTTCAACTCTGTGAGTTCAGTACCCTCATGACATAGAAGTTTCTGAAAATGCTTCTGTCTAGTTGGTATAGGAAGATATCTCCTTTTCCAGCATAAGCCTCAAAGAGCTCCAAATATCCACTTGCGGATTCTGCAAAAACAGTGTTTCAAAACTGGTCGATCAAAAGGAACGTTCAACTCTGTGAGTTGAATGCCCTCATGACACAGAAGTTTCTGAGAATGCTTCTGTCTAGTTCTTACGTGAAGATATTTCCTTTTCCAGCTTAGGCCTCAAAGCGCTCCAAATAAACACTTGCAGATTCTACAAAAGGAGTGTTTCAAAACTGCTCTAGCAAAAGGAAGGTTCAAGTCTGTGAGTTGAATGCACTCATCACAAAGAGGTTTCTGAGAATGTTGCTGTCTAGTTTTTATGTGAAGATATTTCCTTTTCCTCGCATAGACCTCAAATCGCTCCAGATATCCACTTGCAGATTTTACAGAAAGACTGTTTCCAAACTGCTCTATCTAAAGGCACGTTCAACTCTGTGAGTTGAATGCACTCATTGCGAAGAACTTTCTGAGAATGCTTCTCTCTAGCTTTTAGGTGAAGATATTCCATTTCACAGCATAGGCCTCAAAGTGCTCCAAATCACCACTTGCAGATTTTACAAAAAGAATGTTTCAATACTGCTCTTTCTAAAGGAAGGTTCAAGTCTGTGTGTTGAATGCACTCAACACAAAAAAGTTTCTGAGAATGCTTCTGTCCAGGTTTCGTGTGAAGATACTTCCTTTTCCAGCATAGGCCTCAAACCGCTCCAAATATTCACTTGCAGAGTCTACAAAAAGAGTGTTTCCAAACTTCTCTATCAACTGGTAGGTAAAACTCCGTGAGTTGAATGCCCTCATCACCAAGAAGTTTCTGAGAATGCTTCTCTCTAGTTTTGATGGGAAGATATTTCCTTTTCCAACATAGGCCTCATGGTGCTCCGAATAAACACTTGCAGATTCTACAAACTTAGTGTTTCAAAACTGTTCTATGAAAAGGAACGTTCAAGTCTGGGAGTTGAATGAACTCATCACAAAGAAGTTTCTCAGAATGCTTCTGTCTAGTTTTTAGGTGAAGATATTTCATTTCCCAGCATAGGCCTCAAAGCGCTCCAAATATCCACTTGCAGATTCTACAAAAAGAGTGTTTCCAAACTGCTCTTACAAAAGGAAGGTTCAAGTCTGTGAGTCGAACGCACTCATCACAAACAAGTTTCTGAGAATGCGTCTGTCTAGTTTTTATGTGAAGATATTTCGTTTGCCAGCATAGGCCTCAAATCGCTCCAAACATCCACTAGCAAATTCTACAAAAGGAGTGTTTCAAAAGTGCGCTATCAAGAGGAAGAGTCCACTATGTGAGTTGAATGCATAAAGCACACGGAAGTTTCTGAGAATGATTCTATCTAGTTTTCATCTGCATGTATTTCCTTTTCCACTAGATGCCGCAATCGCACCAAATATCCACTTGCAGTTTCCACAAAAAGAGTGCTGCAGAACTGCTCCATGAAAAGGAATGTTCAACTCTGTGAGTTCAGTACCCTCATGACATAGAAGTTTCTGAAAATTCTTCTGTCTAGTTGGTATAGGAAGATATTTCCTTTTCCAGCATAAGCCTCAAAGAGCTCCAAATATCCACTTGCGGATTCTGCAAAAACAGTGTTTCAAAACTGGTCGATCAAAAGGAACGTTCAACTCTGTGAGTTGAATGCACTCATGACACAGAAGTTTCTGAGAATGCTTCTGTCTAGTTCTTACGTGAAGATATTTCCTTTTCCAGCTTAGGCCTCAAAGCTCTCCAAATAAACACTTGCAGATTCTACAAAAGGAGTGTTTCAAAACTGCTCTAGCAAAAGGAAGGTTCAAGTCTGTGAGTTGAATGCACTCATCACAAAGAGGTTTCTGAGAATGCTGCTGTCTAGTTTTTATGTGAAGATATTTCCTTTTCCTCGCATAGACCTCAAATCGCTCCAGATATCCACTTGCAGATATTACAGAAAGAGTGTTTCCAAACTGCTCTATCTAAAGGCACGTTCAACTCTGTGAGTTGAATGCACGCATTGCGAAGAACTTTCTGAGAATGCTTCTCTCTAGCTTTTAGGTGAAGATATTCCATTTCACAGCATAGGCCTCAAAGTGCTCCAAATCACCTCTTGCAGATTTTACAAAAAGAATGTTTCAAAACTGCTCTTTCTAAAGGAAGGTTCAAGTCTGTGAGTTGAATGCACTCAACACAAAGAAGTTTCTGAGAATGCTTCTGTCCAGGTTTCATGTGAAGATACTTCCTTTTCCAGCATAGGCCTCAAACCGCTCCAAATATTCACTTGCAGAGTCTACAAAAAGAGTGTTTCCAAACTTCTCTATCAACTGGTAGGTACAACTCCGTGAGTTGAATGCCCTCATCACCAAGAAGTTTCTGAGAATGCTTCTCTCTAGTTTTGATGGGAAGATATTTCCTTTTCCAACATAGGCCTCATAGTGCTCCGAATAAACACTTGCAGATTCTACAAACTTAGTGTTTCAAAACTGTTCTATGAAAAGGAACGTTCAAGTCTGGGAGTTGAATGAACTCATCACAAAGAAGTTTCTCAGAATGCTTCTGTCTAGTTTTTAGGTGAAGATATTTCATTTCCCAGCATAGGCCTCAAAGCACTCCAAATATCCACTTGCAGATTCTACAAAAAGAGTGTTTCCAAACTGCTCTTACAAAAGGAAGGTTCAAGCCTGTGAGCCGAACGCACTCATCACAAACAAGTTTCTGAGAATGCGTCTGTCTAGTTTTTATGTGAAGATATTTCGTTTGCCAGCATAGGCCTCAAATCGCTCCAAACATCCACTAGCAAATTCTACAAAAGCAGTGTTTCAAAAGTGCGCTATCAAGAGGAAGAGTCCACTATGTGAGTTGAATGCATAAAGCACACGGAAGTTTCTGAGAATGCTTCTGTCTAGTTTTTAGGTGAAGATATTTCATTTCCCAGCATAGGCCTCAAAGCGCTCCAAATATCCACTTGCAGATTCTACAAAAAGAGTGTTTCCAAACTGCTCTTTCAAAAGGAAGGTTCAAG
This sequence comes from Pongo pygmaeus, assembly GCF_028885625.2. Taxonomy (NCBI): domain Eukaryota; kingdom Metazoa; phylum Chordata; class Mammalia; order Primates; family Hominidae; genus Pongo; species Pongo pygmaeus. Next base: position 28,095,887 of record NC_085930.1, read on the forward strand.
TCTGTGAGTTGAGAGCATTCATCACAAAGAAGTTTCTGAGAATGCTTCTGTCTAGTTTTTATATGAAGATCTTTCCTTTTCCAATATGGGCCTCAAAGCGCTCCAAATAAACACTTGCAGATTCTACAAAAGGAGTGTTTCAAAACAGCTCTATCAAAAGGAACGTTCAAGTCCGTGAGTTGAAGGCATTCATCACACAGAAGTTTCTGAGAATGCTTCTCTCTAGTTTTTATGTGAAGATATTTCCTTTTCTAGCATAGGCCTCAAAGCGCTGCAAATAGCCACTTGCAGATTCTACAAAAAGAGGGTTTCAAATCTCTTCTATCAAAAGAAATGTTCAACTCTGTGAGTTGAATGCACTCATCAGAAAGAAGTTTCTGAGAATGATTCTATCTAGTTTTCATCTGCATGTATTTTCTTTTCCACTAGATGCCGAAATCGCACCAAATATCCACTTGCAGTTTCCACAAAAAGAGTGCTGCAGAACTGCTCCATGAAAAGGAATGTTCAACTTTGTGAGTTCAATACCCTCATGACATAGAAGTTTCTGAAAATGCTTCTGTCTAGTTGGTATAGGAAGATATTTCCTTTTCCAGCATAAGTCTCAAAGAGCTCCCAATATCCACTTGCGGATTCTGCAAAAACAGTGTTTCAAAACTGGTGGATCAAAAGGAACGTTCAACTCTGTGAGTTGAATGCACTCATGACACAGAAGTTTCTGAGAATGCTTCTGTCTAGTTCTTACGTGAAGATATTTCCTTTTCCAGCTTAGGCCTCAAAGCGCTCCAAATAAACACTTGCAGATTCTACAAAAGGAGTGTTTCAAAACTGCGCTATCAAAAGGAAGGTTCAAGTCTGTGAGTTGAATGCACTCATCACAAAGAGGTTTCTGAGAATGCTGCTGTCTAGTTTTTATGTGAAGATATTTCCTTTTCCTCGCATAGACCTCAAATCGCTCCAGATATCCACTTGCAGATTTTACAGAAAGAGTGTTTCCAAACTGCTCTATCTAAAGGCACGTTCAACTCTGTGAGTTGAATGCACGCATTGCGAAGAACTTTCTGAGAATGCTTCTCTCTAGCTTTTAGGTGAAGATATTCCATTTCACAGCATAGGCCTCAAAGTGCTCCAAATCACCACTTGCAGATTTTACAAAAAGAATGTTTCCAAACTGCTCTTTCAAAAGGAAGGTTCAAGTCTGTGAGTTGAGAGCATTCATCACAAAGAAGTTTCTGAGAATGCTTCTGTCTAGTTTTTATATGAAGATCTTTCCTTTTCCAATATGGGCCTCAAAGCGCTCCAAATAAACACTTGCAGATTCTACAAAAGGAGTGTTTCAAAACAGCTCTATCAAAAGGAACGTTCAAGTCCGTGAGTTGAAGGCATTCATCACACAGAAGTTTCTGAGAATGCTTCTCTCTAGTTTTTATGTGAAGATATTTCCTTTTCTAGCATAGGCCTCAAAGCGCTGCAAATAGCCACTTGCAGATTCTACAAAAAGAGGGTTTCAAATCTCTTCTATCAAAAGAAATGTTCAACTCTGTGAGTTGAATGCACTCATCAGAAAGAAGTTTCTGAGAATGATTCTATCTAGTTTTCATCTGCATGTATTTCCTTTTCCACTAGATGCCGCAATCGCACCAAATATCCACTTGCAGTTTCCACAAAAAGAGTGCTGCAGAACTGCTCCATGAAAAGGAATGTTCAACTCTGTGAGTTCAGTACCCTCATGACATAGAAGTTTCTGAAAATGCTTCTGTCTAGTTGGTATAGGAAGATATTTCCTTTTCCAGCATAAGCCTCAAAGAGCTCCAAATATCCACTTGCGGATTCTGCAAAAACAGTGTTTCAAAACTGGTCGATCAAAAGGAACGTTCAACTCTGTGAGTTGAATGCACTCATGACACAGAAGTTTCTGAGAATGCTTCTGTCTAGTTCTTACGTGAAGATATTTCCTTTTCCAGCTTAGGCCTCAAAGCTCTCCAAATAAACACTTGCAGATTCTACAAAAGGAGTGTTTCAAAACTGCTCTAGCAAAAGGAAGGTTCAAGTCTGTGAGTTGAATGCACTCATCACAAAGAGGTTTCTGAGAATGCTGCTGTCTAGTTTTTATGTGAAGATATTTCCTTTTCCTCGCATAGACCTCAAATCGCTCCAGATATCCACTTGCAGATATTACAGAAAGAGTGTTTCCAAACTGCTCTATCTAAAGGCACGTTCAACTCTGTGAGTTGAATGCACGCATTGCGAAGAACTTTCTGAGAATGCTTCTCTCTAGCTTTTAGGTGAAGATATTCCATTTCACAGCATAGGCCTCAAAGTGCTCCAAATCACCACTTGCAGATTTTACAAAAAGAATGTTTCAAAACTGCTCTTTCTAAAGGAAGGTTCAAGTCTGTGAGTTGAATGCACTCAACACAAAGAAGTTTCTGAGAATGCTTCTGTCCAGGTTTCATGTGAAGATACTTCCTTTTCCAGCATAGGCCTCAAACCGCTCCAAATATTCACTTGCAGAGTCTACAAAAAGAGTGTTTCCAAACTTCTCTATCAACTGGTAGGTACAACTCCGTGAGTTGAATGCCCTCATCACCAAGAAGTTTCTGAGAATGCTTCTCTCTAGTTTTGATGGGAAGATATTTCCTTTTCCAACATAGGCCTCATGGTGCTCCGAATAAACACTTGCAGATTCTACAAACTTAGTGTTTCAAAACTGTTCTATGAAAAGGAACGTTCAAGTCTGGGAGTTGAATGAACTCATCACAAAGAAGTTTCTCAGAATGCTTCTGTCTAGTTTTTAGGTGAAGATATTTCATTTCCCAGCATAGGCCTCAAAGCGCTCCAAATATCCACTTGCAGATTCTACAAAAAGAGTGTTTCCAAACTGCTCTTACAAAAGGAAGGTTCAAGTCTGTGAGCCGAACGCACTCATCACAAACAAGTTTCTGAGAATGCGTCTGTCTAGTTTTTATGTGAAGATATTTCGTTTGCCAGCATAGGCCTCAAATCGCTCCAAACATCCACTAGCAAATTCTACAAAAGCAGTGTTTCAAAAGTGCGCTATCAAGAGGAAGAGTCCACTATGTGAGTTGAATGCATAAAGCACACGGAAGTTTCTGAGAATGCTTCTGTCTAGTTTTTAGGTGAAGATATTTCATTTCCCAGCATAGGCCTCAAAGCGCTCCAAATATCCACTTGCAGATTCTACAAAAAGAGTGTTTCCAAACTGCTCTTTCAAAAGGAAGGTTCAAGTCTGTGAGTTGAGAGCATTCATCACAAAGAAGTTTCTGAGAATGCTTCTGTCTAGTTTTTATATGAAGATCTTTCCTTTTCCAATATGGGCCTCAAAGCGCTCCAAATAAACACTTGCAGATTCTACAAAAGGAGTGTTTCAAAACAGCTCTATCAAAAGGAACGTTCAAGTCCGTGAGTTGAAGGCATTCATCACACAGAAGTTTCTGAGAATGCTTCTCTCTAGTTTTTATGTGAAGATATTTCCTTTTCTAGCATAGGCCTCAAAGCGCTGCAAATAGCCACTTGCAGATTCTACAAAAAGAGGGTTTCAAATCTCTTCTATCAAAAGAAATGTTCAACTCTGTGAGTTGAATGCACTCATTAGAAAGAAGTTTCTGAGAATGATACTATCTAGTTTTCATCTGCTTGTATTTCCTTTTCCACTAGATGCCGCAATCGCACCAAATATCCACTTGCAGTTTCCACAAAAAGAGTGCTGCAGAACTGCTCCATGAGAAGGAATGTTCAACTCTGTGAGTTCAATCCCCTCATGACATAGAAGTTTCTGAAAATGCTTCTGTCTAGTTGGTATAGGAAGATATTTCCTTTTCCAGCATAAGCCTCAAAGAGCTCCAAATATCCACTTGCGGATTCTGCAAAAACAGTGTTTCAAAACTGGTCGATCAAAAGGAACGTTCAACTCTGTGAGTTGAATGCACTCATGACACAGAAGTTTCTGAGAATGCTTCTGTCTAGTTCTTACATGAAGATATTTCCTTTTCCAGCTTAGGCCTCAAAGCGCTCCAAATAAACACTTGCAGATTCTACAAAAGGAGTGTTTCAAAACTGCTCTAGCAAAAGGAAGGTTCAGGTCCGTGAGTTGAATGCACTCATCACAAAGAGGTTTCTGAGAATGCTGCTGTCTAGTTTTTATGTGAAGATATTTCCTTTTCCTCGCATAGACCTCAAATCGCTCCAGATATCCACTTGCAGATATTACAGAAAGAGTGTTTCCAATCTGCTCTATCTAAAGGCACGTTCAACTCTGTGAGTTGAATGCACGCATTGCGAAGAACTTTCTGAGAATGCTTCTCTCTAGCTTTTAGGTGAAGATATTCCATTTCACAGCATAGGCCTCAAAGTGCTCCAAATCACCACTTGCAGATTTTACAAAAAGAATGTTTCAAAACTGCTCTTTCTAAAGGAAGGTTCAAGTCTGTGAGTTGAATGCACTCAACACAAAGAAGTTTCTGAGAATGCTTCTGTCCAGGTTTCATGTGAAGATACTTCCTTTTCCAGCATAGGCCTCAAACCGCTCCAAATATTCACTTGCAGAGTCTACAAAAAGAGTGTTTCCAAACTTCTCTATCAACTGGTAGGTACAACTCCGTGAGTTGAATGCCCTCATCACCAAGAAGTTTCTGAGAATGCTTCTCTCTAGTTTTGATGGGAAGATATTTCCTTTTCCAACATAGGCCTCATGGTGCTCCGAATAAACACTAGCAGATTCTACAAACTTAGTGTTTCAAAACTGTTCTATGAAAAGGAACGTTCAAGTCTGGGAGTTGAATGAACTCATCACAAAGAAGTTTCTCAGAATGCTTCTGTCTAGTTTTTAGGTGAAGATATTTCATTTCCCAGCATAGGCCTCAAAGCGCTCCAAATATCCACTTGCAGATTCTACAAAAAGAGTGTTTCCAAACTGCTCTTACAAAAGGAAGGTTCAAGCCTGTGAGCCGAACGCACTCATCACAAACAAGTTTCTGAGAATGCGTCTGTCTAGTTTTTATGTGAAGATATTTCGTTTGCCAGCATAGGCCTCAAATCGCTCCAAACATCCACTAGCAAATTCTACAAAAGCAGTGTTTCAAAAGTGCGCTATCAAGAGGAAGAGTCCACTATGTGAGTTGAATGCATAAAGCACACGGAAGTTTCTGAGAATGCTTCTGTCTAGTTTTTAGGTGAAGATATTTCATTTCCCAGCATAGGCCTCAAAGCGCTCCAAATATCCACTTGCAGATTCTACAAAAAGAGTGTTTCCAAACTGCTCTTTCAAAAGGAAGGTTCAAGTCTGTGAGTTGAGAGCATTCATCACAAAGAAGTTTCTGAGAATGCTTCTGTCTAGTTTTTATATGAAGATCTTTCCTTTTCCAATATGGGCCTCAAAGCGCTCCAAATAAACACTTGCAGATTCTACAAAAGGAGTGTTTCAAAACAGCTCTATCAAAAGGAACGTTCAAGTCCGTGAGTTGAAGGCATTCATCACACAGAAGTTTCTGAGAATGCTTCTCTCTAGTTTTTATGTGAAGATATTTCCTTTTCTAGCATAGGCCTCAAAGCGCTGCAAATAGCCACTTGCAGATTCTACAAAAAGAGGGTTTCAAATCTCTTCTATCAAAAGAAATGTTCAACTCTGTGAGTTGAATGCACTCATCAGAAAGAAGTTTCTGAGAATGATTCTATCTAGTTTTCATCTGCATGTATTTTCTTTTCCACTAGATGCCGAAATCGCACCAAATATCCACTTGCAGTTTCCACAAAAAGAGTGCTGCAGAACTGCTCCATGAAAAGGAATGTTCAACTTTGTGAGTTCAATACCCTCATGACATAGAAGTTTCTGAAAATGCTTCTGTCTAGTTGGTATAGGAAGATATTTCCTTTTCCAGCATAAGTCTCAAAGAGCTCCCAATATCCACTTGCGGATTCTGCAAAAACAGTGTTTCAAAACTGGTCGATCAAAAGGAACGTTCAACTCTGTGAGTTGAATGCACTCATGACACAGAAGTTTCTGAGAATGCTTCTGTCTAGTTCTTACGTGAAGATATTTCCTTTTCCAGATTAGGCCTCAAAGCGCTCCAAATAAACACTTGCAGATTCTACAAAAGGAGTGTTTCAAAACTGCGCTATCAAAAGGAAGGTTCAAGTCTGTGAGTTGAATGCACTCATCACAAAGAGGTTTCTGAGAATGCTGCTGTCTAGTTTTTATGTGAAGATATTTCCTTTTCCTCGCATAGACCTCAAATCGCTCCAGATATCCACTTGCAGATTTTACAGAAAGAGTGTTTCCAAACTGCTCTATCTAAAGGCACGTTCAACTCTGTGAGTTGAATGCACGCATTGCGAAGAACTTTCTGAGAATGCTTCTCTCTAGCTTTTAGGTGAAGATATTCCATTTCACAGCATAGGCCTCAAAGTGCTCCAAATCACCAGTTGCAGATTTTACAAAAAGAATGTTTCAAAACTGCTCTTTCTAAAGGAAGGTTCAAGTCTGTGAGTTGAATGCACTCAACACAAAGAAGTTTCTGAGAATGCTTCTGTCCAGGTTTCATGTGAAGATATTTCCTTTTCCAGCATAGGCCTCAAACCGCTCCAAATATTCACTTGCAGAGTCTACAAAAAGAGTGTTTCCAAACTTCTCTATCAACTGGTAGGTACAACACCGTGAGTTGAATGCCCTCATCACCAAGAAGTTTCTGAGAATGCTTCTCTCTAGTTTTGATGGGAAGATATTTCCTTTTCCAACATAGGCCTCATGGTGCTCCGAGTAAACACTTGCAGATTCTACAAACTTAGTGTTTCAAAACTGTTCTATGAAAAGGAACGTTCAAGTCTGGGAGTTGAATGAACTCATCACAAAGAAGTTTCTCAGAATGCTTCTGTCTAGTTTTTAGGTGAAGATATTTCATTTCCCAGCATAGGCCTCAAAGCGCTCCAAATATCAACTTGCAGATTCTACAAAAAGAGTGTTTCCAAACTGCTCTTACAAAAGGAAGGTTCAAGTCTGTGAGCCGAACGCACTCATCACAAACAAGTTTCTGAGAATGCGTCTGTCTAGTTTTTATGTGAAGATATTTCGTTTGCCAGCATAGGCCTCAAATCGCTCCAAACATCCACTAGCAAATTCTACAAAAGGAGTGTTTCAAAAGTGCGCTATGAAGAGGAAGAGTCCACTATGTGAGTTGAATGCATAAAGCACACGGAAGTTTCTGAGAATGCTTCTGTCTAGTTTTTAGGTGAAGATATTTCATTTCCCAGCATAGGCCTCAAAGCGCTCCAAATATCCACTTGCAGATTCTACAAAAAGAGTGTTTCCAAACTGCTCTTTCAAAAGGAAGGTTCAAGTCTGTGAGTTGAGAGCATTCATCACAAAGAAGTTTCTGAGAATGCTTCTGTCTAGTTTTTATATGAAGATCTTTCCTTTTCCAATATGGGCCTCAAAGCGCTCCAAATAAACACTTGCAGATTCTACAAAAGGAGTGTTTCAAAACAGCTCTATCAAAAGGAACGTTCAAGTCCGTGAGTTGAAGGCATTCATCACACAGAAGTTTCTGAGAATGCTTCTCTCTAGTTTTTATGTGAAGATATTTCCTTTTCTAGCATAGGCCTCAAAGCGCTGCAAATAGCCACTTGCAGATTCTACAAAAAGAGGGTTTCAAATCTCTTCTATCAAAAGAAATGTTCAACTCTGTGAGTTGAATGCACTCATTAGAAAGAAGTTTCTGAGAATGATACTATCTAGTTTTCATCTGCTTGTATTTCCTTTTCCACTAGATGCCGCAATCGCACCAAATATCCACTTGCAGTTTCCACAAAAAGAGTGCTGCAGAACTGCTCCATGAGAAGGAATGTTCAACTCTGTGAGTTCAATCCCCTCATGACATAGAAGTTTCTGAAAATGCTTCTGTCTAGTTGGTATAGGAAGATATTTCCTTTTCCAGCATAAGCCTCAAAGAGCTCCAAATATCCACTTGCGGATTCTGCAAAAACAGTGTTTCAAAACTGGTCGATCAAAAGGAACGTTCAACTCTGTGAGTTGAATGCACTCATGACACAGAAGTTTCTGAGAATGCTTCTGTCTAGTTCTTACATGAAGATATTTCCTTTTCCAGCTTAGGCCTCAAAGCGCTCCAAATAAACACTTGCAGATTCTACAAAAGGAGTGTTTCAAAACTGCTCTAGCAAAAGGAAGGTTCAGGTCCGTGAGTTGAATGCACTCATCACAAAGAGGTTTCTGAGAATGCTGCTGTCTAGTTTTTATGTGAAGATATTTCCTTTTCCTCGCATAGACCTCAAATCGCTCCAGATATCCACTTGCAGATATTACAGAAAGAGTGTTTCCAATCTGCTCTATCTAAAGGCACGTTCAACTCTGTGAGTTGAATGCACGCATTGCGAAGAACTTTCTGAGAATGCTTCTCTCTAGCTTTTAGGTGAAGATATTCCATTTCACAGCATAGGCCTCAAAGTGCTCCAAATCACCACTTGCAGATTTTACAAAAAGAATGTTTCAAAACTGCTCTTTCTAAAGGAAGGTTCAAGTCTGTGAGTTGAATGCACTCAACACAAAGAAGTTTCTGAGAATGCTTCTGTCCAGGTTTCATGTGAAGATACTTCCTTTTCCAGCATAGGCCTCAAACCGCTCCAAATATTCACTTGCAGAGTCTACAAAAAGAGTGTTTCCAAACTTCTCTATCAACTGGTAGGTACAACTCCGTGAGTTGAATGCCCTCATCACCAAGAAGTTTCTGAGAATGCTTCTCTCTAGTTTTGATGGGAAGATATTTCCTTTTCCAACATAGGCCTCATGGTGCTCCGAATAAACACTTGCAGATTCTACAAACTTAGTGTTTCAAAACTGTTCTATGAAAAGGAACGTTCAAGTCTGGGAGTTGAATGAACTCATCACAAAGAAGTTTCTCAGAATGCTTCTGTCTAGTTTTTAGGTGAAGATATTTCATTTCCCAGCATAGGCCTCAAAGCGCTCCAAATATCCACTTGCAGATTCTACAAAAAGAGTGTTTCCAAACTGCTCTTACAAAAGGAAGGTTCAAGCCTGTGAGCCGAACGCACTCATCACAAACAAGTTTCTGAGAATGCGTCTGTCTAGTTTTTATGTGAAGATATTTCGTTTGCCAGCATAGGCCTCAAATCGCTCCAAACATCCACTAGCAAATTCTACAAAAGCAGTGTTTCAAAAGTGCGCTATCAAGAGGAAGAGTCCACTATGTGAGTTGAATGCATAAAGCACACGGAAGTTTCTGAGAATGCTTCTGTCTAGTTTTTAGGTGAAGATATTTCATTTCCCAGCATAGGCCTCAAAGCGCTCCAAATATCCACTTGCAGATTCTACAAAAAGAGTGTTTCCAAACTGCTCTTTCAAAAGGAAGGTTCAAGTCTGTGAGTTGAGAGCATTCATCACAAAGAAGTTTCTGAGAATGCTTCTGTCTAGTTTTTATATGAAGATCTTTCCTTTTCCAATATGGGCCTCAAAGCGCTCCAAATAAACACTTGCAGATTCTACAAAAGGAGTGTTTCAAAACAGCTCTATCAAAAGGAACGTTCAAGTCCGTGAGTTGAAGGCATTCATCACACAGAAGTTTCTGAGAATGCTTCTCTCTAGTTTTTATGTGAAGATATTTCCTTTTCTAGCATAGGCCTCAAAGCGCTGCAAATAGCCACTTGCAGATTCTACAAAAAGAGGGTTTCAAATCTCTTCTATCAAAAGAAATGTTCAACTCTGTGAGTTGAATGCACTCATCAGAAAGAAGTTTCTGAGAATGATTCTATCTAGTTTTCATCTGCATGTATTTTCTTTTCCACTAGATGCCGAAATCGCACCAAATATCCACTTGCAGTTTCCACAAAAAGAGTGCTGCAGAACTGCTCCATGAAAAGGAATGTTCAACTTTGTGAGTTCAATACCCTCATGACATAGAAGTTTCTGAAAATGCTTCTGTCTAGTTGGTATAGGAAGATATTTCCTTTTCCAGCATAAGTCTCAAAGAGCTCCCAATATCCACTTGCGGATTCTGCAAAAACAGTGTTTCAAAACTGGTGGATCAAAAGGAACGTTCAACTCTGTGAGTTGAATGCACTCATGACACAGAAGTTTCTGAGAATGCTTCTGTCTAGTTCTTACGTGAAGATATTTCCTTTTCCAGATTAGGCCTCAAAGCGCTCCAAATAAACACTTGCAGATTCTACAAAAGGAGTGTTTCAAAACTGCGCTATCAAAAGGAAGGTTCAAGTCTGTGAGTTGAATGCACTCATCACAAAGAGGTTTCTGAGAATGCTGCTGTCTAGTTTTTATGTGAAGATATTTCCTTTTCCTCGCATAGACCTCAAATCGCTCCAGATATCCACTTGCAGATTTTACAGAAAGAGTGTTTCCAAACTGCTCTATCTAAAGGCACGTTCAACTCTGTGAGTTGAATGCACGCATTGCGAAGAACTTTCTGAGAATGCTTCTCTCTAGCTTTTAGGTGAAGATATTCCATTTCACAGCATAGGCCTCAAAGTGCTCCAAATCACCACTTGCAGATTTTACAAAAAGAATGTTTCAAAACTGCTCTTTCTAAAGGAAGGTTCAAGTCTGTGAGTTGAATGCACTCAACACAAAGAAGTTTCTGAGAATGCTTCTGTCCAGGTTTCATGTGAAGATATTTCCTTTTCCAGCATAGGCCTCAAACCGCTCCAAATATTCACTTGCAGAGTCTACAAAAAGAGTGTTTCCAAACTTCTCTATCAACTGGTAGGTACAACACCGTGAGTTGAATGCCCTCATCACCAAGAAGTTTCTGAGAATGCTTCTCTCTAGTTTTGATGGGAAGATATTTCCTTTTCCAACATAGGCCTCATGGTGCTCCGAGTAAACACTTGCAGATTCTACAAACTTAGTGTTTCAAAACTGTTCTATGAAAAGGAACGTTCAAGTCTGGGAGTTGAATGAACTCATCACAAAGAAGTTTCTCAGAATGCTTCTGTCTAGTTTTTAGGTGAAGATATTTCATTTCCCAGCATAGGCCTCAAAGCGCTCCAAATATCAACTTGCAGATTCTACAAAAAGAGTGTTTCCAAACTGCTCTTACAAAAGGAAGGTTCAAGTCTGTGAGCCGAACGCACTCATCACAAACAAGTTTCTGAGAATGCGTCTGTCTAGTTTTTATGTGAAGATATTTCGTTTGCCAGCATAGGCCTCAAATCGCTCCAAACATCCACTAGCAAATTCTACAAAAGGAGTGTTTCAAAAGTGCGCTATGAAGAGGAAGAGTCCACTATGTGAGTTGAATGCATAAAGCACACGGAAGTTTCTGAGAATGCTTCTGTCTAGTTTTTAGGTGAAGATATTTCATTTCCCAGCATAGGCCTCAAAGCGCTCCAAATATCCACTTGCAGATTCTACAAAAAGAGTGTTTCCAAACTGCTCTTTCAAAAGGAAGGTTCAAGTCTGTGAGTTGAGAGCATTCATCACAAAGAAGTTTCTGAGAATGCTTCTGTCTAGTTTTTATATGAAGATCTTTCCTTTTCCAATATGGGCCTCAAAGCGCTCCAAATAAACACTTGCAGATTCTACAAAAGGAGTGTTTCAAAACAGCTCTATCAAAAGGAACGTTCAAGTCCGTGAGTTGAAGGCATTCATCACACAGAAGTTTCTGAGAATGCTTCTCTCTAGTTTTTATGTGAAGATATTTCCTTTTCTAGCATAGGCCTCAAAGCGCTGCAAATAGCCACTTGCAGATTCTACAAAAAGAGGGTTTCAAATCTCTTCTATCAAAAGAAATGTTCAACTCTGTGAGTTGAATGCACTCATCAGAAAGAAGTTTCTGAGAATGATTCTATCTAGTTTTCATCTGCATGTATTTCCTTTTCCACTAGATGCCGCAATCGCACCAAATATCCACTTGCAGTTTCCACAAAAAGAGTGCTGCAGAACTGCTCCATGAAAAGGAATGTTCAACTCTGTGAGTTCAGTACCCTCATGACATAGAAGTTTCTGAAAATGCTTCTGTCTAGTTGGTATAGGAAGATATTTCCTTTTCCAGCATAAGCCTCAAAGAGCTCCAAATATCCACTTGCGGATTCTGCAAAAACAGTGTTTCAAAACTGGTCGATCAAAAGGAACGTTCAACTCTGTGAGTTGAATGCACTCATGACACAGAAGTTTCTGAGAATGCTTCTGTCTAGTTCTTACGTGAAGATATTTCCTTTTCCAGCTTAGGCCTCAAAGCGCTCCAAATAAACACTTGCAGATTCTACAAAAGGAGTGTTTCAAAACTGCTCTAGCAAAAGGAAGGTTCAAGTCTGTGAGTTGAATGCACTCATCACAAAGAGGTTTCTGAGAATGTTGCTGTCTAGTTTTTATGTGAAGATATTTCCTTTTCCTCGCATAGACCTCAAATCGCTCCAGATATCCACTTGCAGATTTTACAGAAAGACTGTTTCCAAACTGCTCTATCTAAAGGCACGTTCAACTCTGTGAGTTGAATGCACTCATTGCGAAGAACTTTCTGAGAATGCTTCTCTCTAGCTTTTAGGTGAAGATATTCCATTTCACAGCATAGGCCTCAAAGTGCTCCAAATCACCACTTGCAGATTTTACAAAAAGAATGTTTCAATACTGCTCTTTCTAAAGGAAGGTTCAAGTCTGTGAGTTGAATGCACTCAACACAAAAAAGTTTCTGAGAATGCTTCTGTCCAGGTTTCGTGTGAAGATACTTCCTTTTCCAGCATAGGCCTCAAACCGCTCCAAATATTCACTTGCAGAGTCTACAAAAAGAGTGTTTCCAAACTTCTCTATCAACTGGTAGGTAAAACTCCGTGAGTTGAATGCCCTCATCACCAAGAAGTTTCTGAGAATGCTTCTCTCTAGTTTTGATGGGAAGATATTTCCTTTTCCAACATAGGCCTCATGGTGCTCCGAATAAACACTTGCAGATTCTACAAACTTAGTGTTTCAAAACTGTTCTATGAAAAGGAACGTTCAAGTCTGGGAGTTGAATGAACTCATCACAAAGAAGTTTCTCAGAATGCTTCTGTCTAGTTTTTAGGTGAAGATATTTCATTTCCCAGCATAGGCCTCAAAGCGCTCCAAATATCCACTTGCAGATTCTACAAAAAGAGTGTTTCCAAACTGCTCTTACAAAAGGAAGGTTCAAGTCTGTGAGTCGAACGTACTCATCACAAACAAGTTTCTGAGAATGCGTCTGTCTAGTTTTTATGTGAAGATATTTCGTTTGCCAGCATAGGCCTCAAATCGCTCCAAACATCCACTAGCAAATTCTACAGAAGGAGTATTTCAAAAGTGCGCTATCAAGAGGAAGAGTCCACTATGTGAGTTGAATGCATAAAGCACACGGAAGTTTCTGAGAATGATTCTATCTAGTTTTCATCTGCATGTATTTCCTTTTCCACTAGGTGCCGCAATCGCACCAAATATCCACTTGCAGTTTCCACAAAAAGAGTGCTGCAGAACTGCTCCATGAAAAGGAATGTTCAACTCTGTGAGTTCAGTACCCTCATGACATAGAAGTTTCTGAAAATTCTTCTGTCTAGTTGGTATAGGAAGATATTTCCTTTTCCAGCATAAGCCTCAAAGAGCTCCAAATATCCACTTGCGGATTCTGCAAAAACAGTGTTTCAAAACTGGTGGATCAAAAGGAACGTTCAACTCTGTGAGTTGAATGCACTCATGACACAGAAGTTTCTGAGAATGCTTCTGTCTAGTTCTTACGTGAAGATATTTCCTTTTCCAGCTTAGGCCTCAAAGCTCTCCAAATAAACACTTGCAGATTCTACAAAAGGAGTGTTTCAAAACTGCTCTAGCAAAAGGAAGGTTCAAGTCTGTGAGTTGAATGCACTCATCACAAAGAGGTTTCTGAGAATGCTGCTGTCTAGTTTTTATGTGAAGATATTTCCTTTTCCTCGCATAGACCTCAAATCGCTCCAGATATCCACTTGCAGATATTACAGAAAGAGTGTTTCCAAACTGCTCTATCTAAAGGCACGTTCAACTCTGTGAGTTGAATGCACGCATTGCGAAGAACTTTCTGAGAATGCTTCTCTCTAGCTTTTAGGTGAAGATATTCCATTTCACAGCATAGGCCTCAAAGTGCTCCAAATCACCACTTGCAGATTTTACAAAAAGAATGTTTCAAAACTGCTCTTTCTAAAGGAAGGTTCAAGTCTGTGAGTTGAATGCACTCAACACAAAGAAGTTTCTGAGAATGCTTCTGTCCAGGTTTCATGTGAAGATATTTCCTTTTCCAGCATAGGCCTCAAACCGCTCCAAATATTCACTTGCAGAGTCTACAAAAAGAGTGTTTCCAAACTTCTCTATCAACTGGTAGGTACAACACCGTGAGTTGAATGCCCTCATCACCAAGAAGTTTCTGAGAATGCTTCTCTCTAGTTTTGATGGGAAGATATTTCCTTTTCCAACATAGGCCTCATGGTGCTCCGAGTAAACACTTGCAGATTCTACAAACTTAGTGTTTCAAAACTGTTCTATGAAAAGGAACGTTCAAGTCTGGGAGTTGAATGAACTCATCACAAAGAAGTTTCTCAGAATGCTTCTGTCTAGTTTTTAGGTGAAGATATTTCATTTCCCAGCATAGGCCTCAAAGCGCTCCAAATATCAACTTGCAGATTCTACAAAAAGAGTGTTTCCAAACTGCTCTTACAAAAGGAAGGTTCAAGTCTGTGAGCCGAACGCACTCATCACAAACAAGTTTCTGAGAATGCGTCTGTCTAGTTTTTATGTGAAGATATTTCGTTTGCCAGCATAGGCCTCAAATCGCTCCAAACATCCACTAGCAAATTCTACAAAAGGAGTGTTTCAAAAGTGCGCTATGAAGAGGAAGAGTCCACTATGTGAGTTGAATGCATAAAGCACACGGAAGTTTCTGAGAATGCTTCTGTCTAGTTTTTAGGTGAAGATATTTCATTTCCCAGCATAGGCCTCAAAGCGCTCCAAATATCCACTTGCAGATTCTACAAAAAGAGTGTTTCCAAACTGCTCTTTCAAAAGGACGGTTCAAGTCTGTGAGTTGAGAGCATTCATCACAAAGAAGTTTCTGAGAATGCTTCTGTCTAGTTTTTATATGAAGATCTTTCCTTTTCCAATATGGGCCTCAAAGCGCTCCAAATAAACACTTGCAGATTCTACAAAAGGAGTGTTTCAAAACAGCTCTATCAAAAGGAACGTTCAAGTCCGTGAGTTGAAGGCATTCATCACACAGAAGTTTCTGAGAATGCTTCTCTCTAGTTTTTATGTGAAGATATTTCCTTTTCTAGCATAGGCCTCAAAGCGCTGCAAATAGCCACTTGCAGATTCTACAAAAAGAGGGTTTCAAATCTCTTCTATCAAAAGAAATGTTCAACTCTGTGAGTTGAATGCACTCATCAGAAAGAAGTTTCTGAGAATGATTCTATCTAGTTTTCATCTGCATGTATTTCCTTTTCCACTAGATGCCGCAATCGCACCAAATATCCACTTGCAGTTTCCACAAAAAGAGTGCTGCAGAACTGCTCCATGAAAAGGAATGTTCAACTCTGTGAGTTCAGTACCCTCATGACATAGAAGTTTCTGAAAATGCTTCTGTCTAGTTGGTATAGGAAGATATTTCCTTTTCCAGCATAAGCCTCAAAGAGCTCCAAATATCCACTTGCGGATTCTGCAAAAACAGTGTTTCAAAACTGGTCGATCAAAAGGAACGTTCAACTCTGTGAGTTGAATGCACTCATGACACAGAAGTTTCTGAGAATGCTTCTGTCTAGTTCTTACGTGAAGATATTTCCTTTTCCAGCTTAGGCCTCAAAGCGCTCCAAATAAACACTTGCAGATTCTACAAAAGGAGTGTTTCAAAACTGCTCTAGCAAAAGGAAGGTTCAAGTCTGTGAGTTGAATGCACTCATCACAAAGAGGTTTCTGAGAATGTTGCTGTCTAGTTTTTATGTGAAGATATTTCCTTTTCCTCGCATAGACCTCAAATCGCTCCAGATATCCACTTGCAGATTTTACAGAAAGACTGTTTCCAAACTGCTCTATCTAAAGGCACGTTCAACTCTGTGAGTTGAATGCACTCATTGCGAAGAACTTTCTGAGAATGCTTCTCTCTAGCTTTTAGGTGAAGATATTCCATTTCACAGCATAGGCCTCAAAGTGCTCCAAATCACCACTTGCAGATTTTACAAAAAGAATGTTTCAATACTGCTCTTTCTAAAGGAAGGTTCAAGTCTGTGAGTTGAATGCACTCAACACAAAAAAGTTTCTGAGAATGCTTCTGTCCAGGTTTCGTGTGAAGATACTTCCTTTTCCAGCATAGGCCTCAAACCGCTCCAAATATTCACTTGCAGAGTCTACAAAAAGAGTGTTTCCAAACTTCTCTATCAACTGGTAGGTAAAACTCCGTGAGTTGAATGCCCTCATCACCAAGAAGTTTCTGAGAATGCTTCTCTCTAGTTTTGATGGGAAGATATTTCCTTTTCCAACATAGGCCTCATGGTGCTCCGAATAAACACTTGCAGATTCTACAAACTTAGTGTTTCAAAACTGTTCTATGAAAAGGAACGTTCAAGTCTGGGAGTTGAATGAACTCATCACAAAGAAGTTTCTCAGAATGCTTCTGTCTAGTTTTTAGGTGAAGATATTTCATTTCCCAGCATAGGCCTCAAAGCGCTCCAAATATCCACTTGCAGATTCTACAAAAAGAGTGTTTCCAAACTGCTCTTACAAAAGGAAGGTTCAAGTCTGTGAGTCGAACGTACTCATCACAAACAAGTTTCTGAGAATGCGTCTGTCTAGTTTTTATGTGAAGATATTTCGTTTGCCAGCATAGGCCTCAAATCGCTCCAAACATCCACTAGCAAATTCTACAGAAGGAGTATTTCAAAAGTGCGCTATCAAGAGGAAGAGTCCACTATGTGAGTTGAATGCATAAAGCACACGGAAGTTTCTGAGAATGATTCTATCTAGTTTTCATCTGCATGTATTTCCTTTTCCACTAGGTGCCGCAATCGCACCAAATATCCACTTGCAGTTTCCACAAAAAGAGTGCTGCAGAACTGCTCCATGAAAAGGAATGTTCAACTCTGTGAGTTCAGTACCCTCATGACATAGAAGTTTCTGAAAATTCTTCTGTCTAGTTGGTATAGGAAGATATTTCCTTTTCCAGCATAAGCCTCAAAGAGCTCCAAATATCCACTTGCGGATTCTGCAAAAACAGTGTTTCAAAACTGGTCGATCAAAAGGAACGTTCAACTCTGTGAGTTGAATGCACTCATGACACAGAAGTTTCTGAGAATGCTTCTGTCTAGTTCTTACGTGAAGATATTTCCTTTTCCAGCTTAGGCCTCAAAGCTCTCCAAATAAACACTTGCAGATTCTACAAAAGGAGTGTTTCAAAACTGCTCTAGCAAAAGGAAGGTTCAAGTCTGTGAGTTGAATGCACTCATCACAAAGAGGTTTCTGAGAATGCTGCTGTCTAGTTTTTATGTGAAGATATTTCCTTTTCCTCGCATAGACCTCAAATCGCTCCAGATATCCACTTGCAGATATTACAGAAAGAGTGTTTCCAAACTGCTCTATCTAAAGGCACGTTCAACTCTGTGAGTTGAATGCACGCATTGCGAAGAACTTTCTGAGAATGCTTCTCTCTAGCTTTTAGGTGAAGATATTCCATTTCACAGCATAGGCCTCAAAGTGCTCCAAATCACCACTTGCAGATTTTACAAAAAGAATGTTTCAAAACTGCTCTTTCTAAAGGAAGGTTCAAGTCTGTGAGTTGAATGCACTCAACACAAAGAAGTTTCTGAGAATGCTTCTGTCCAGGTTTCATGTGAAGATACTTCCTTTTCCAGCATAGGCCTCAAACCGCTCCAAATATTCACTTGCAGAGTCTACAAAAAGAGTGTTTCCAAACTTCTCTATCAACTGGTAGGTACAACTCCGTGAGTTGAATGCCCTCATCACCAAGAAGTTTCTGAGAATGCTTCTCTCTAGTTTTGATGGGAAGATATTTCCTTTTCCAACATAGGCCTCATAGTGCTCCGAATAAACACTTGCAGATTCTACAAACTTAGTGTTTCAAAACTGTTCTATGAAAAGGAACGTTCAAGTCTGGGAGTTGAATGAACTCATCACAAAGAAGTTTCTCAGAATGCTTCTGTCTAGTTTTTAGGTGAAGATATTTCATTTCCCAGCATAGGCCTCAAAGCGCTCCAAATATCCACTTGCAGATTCTACAAAAAGAGTGTTTCCAAACTGCTCTTACAAAAGGAAGGTTCAAGCCTGTGAGCCGAACGCACTCATCACAAACAAGTTTCTGAGAATGCGTCTGTCTAGTTTTTATGTGAAGATATTTCGTTTGCCAGCATAGGCCTCAAATCGCTCCAAACATCCACTAGCAAATTCTACAAAAGCAGTGTTTCAAAAGTGCGCTATCAAGAGGAAGAGTCCACTATGTGAGTTGAATGCATAAAGCACACGGAAGTTTCTGAGAATGCTTCTGTCTAGTTTTTAGGTGAAGATATTTCATTTCCCAGCATAGGCCTCAAAGCGCTCCAAATATCCACTTGCAGATTCTACAAAAAGAGTGTTTCCAAACTGCTCTTTCAAAAGGAAGGTTCAAGTCTGTGAGTTGAGAGCATTCATCACAAAGAAGTTTCTGAGAATGCTTCTGTCTAGTTTTTATATGAAGATCTTTCCTTTTCCAATATGGGCCTCAAAGCGCTCCAAATAAACACTTGCAGATTCTACAAAAGGAGTGTTTCAAAACAGCTCTATCAAAAGGAACGTTCAAGTCCGTGAGTTGAAGGCATTCATCACACAGAAGTTTCTGAGAATGCTTCTCTCTAGTTTTATGTGAAGATATTTCCTTTTCTAGCATAGGCCTCAAAGCGCTGCAAATAGCCACTTGCAGATTCTACAAAAAGAGGGTTTCAAATCTCTTCTATCAAAAGAAATGTTCAACTCTGTGAGTTGAATGCACTCATCAGAAAGAAGTTTCTGAGAATGATTCTATCTAGTTTTCATCTGCATGTATTTTCTTTTCCACTAGATGCCGAAATCGCACCAAATATCCACTTGCAGTTTCCACAAAAAGAGTGCTGCAGAACTGCTCCATGAAAAGGAATGTTCAACTTTGGGAGTTCAATACCCTCATGACATAGAAGTTTCTGAAAATGCTTCTGTCTAGTTGGTATAGGAAGATATTTCCTTTTCCAGCATAAGTCTCAAAGAGCTCCCAATATCCACTTGCGGATTCTGCAAAAACAGTGTTTCAAAACTGGTGGATCAAAACGAACGTTCAACTCTGTGAGTTGAATGCACTCATGACACAGAAGTTTCTGAGAATGCTTCTGTCTAGTTCTTACGTGAAGATATTTCCTTTTCCAGCTTAGGCCTCAAAGCGCTCCAAATAAACACTTGCAGATTCTACAAAAGGAGTGTTTCAAAACTGCGCTATCAAAAGGAAGGTTCAAGTCTGTGAGTTGAATGCACTCATCACAAAGAGGTTTCTGAGAATGCTGCTGTCTAGTTTTTATGTGAAGATATTTCCTTTTCCTCGCATAGACCTCAAATCGCTCCAGATATCCACTTGCAGATTTTACAGAAAGAGTGTTTCCAAACTGCTCTATCTAAAGGCACGTTCAACTCTGTGAGTTGAATGCACGCATTGCGAAGAACTTTCTGAGAATGCTTCTCTCTAGCTTTTAGGTGAAGATATTCCATTTCACAGCATAGGCCTCAAAGTGCTCCAAATCACCACTTGCAGATTTTACAAAAAGAATGTTTCAAAACTGCTCTTTCTAAAGGAAGGTTCAAGTCTGTGAGTTGAATGCACTCAACACAAAGAAGTTTCTGAGAATGCTTCTGTCCAGGTTTCATGTGAAGATATTTCCTTTTCCAGCATAGGCCTCAAACCGCTCCAAATATTCACTTGCAGAGTCTACAAAAAGAGTGTTTCCAAACTTCTCTATCAACTGGTAGGTACAACACCGTGAGTTGAATGCCCTCATCACCAAGAAGTTTCTGAGAATGCTTCTCTCTAGTTTTGATGGGAAGATATTTCCTTTTCCAACATAGGCCTCATGGTGCTCCGAGTAAACACTTGCAGATTCTACAAACTTAGTGTTTCAAAACTGTTCTATGAAAAGGAACGTTCAAGTCTGGGAGTTGAATGAACTCATCACAAAGAAGTTTCTCAGAATGCTTCTGTCTAGTTTTTAGGTGAAGATATTTCATTTCCCAGCATAGGCCTCAAAGCGCTCCAAATATCAACTTGCAGATTCTACAAAAAGAGTGTTTCCAAACTGCTCTTACAAAAGGAAGGTTCAAGTCTGTGAGCCGAACGCACTCATCACAAACAAGTTTCTGAGAATGCGTCTGTCTAGTTTTTATGTGAAGATATTTCGTTTGCCAGCATAGGCCTCAAATCGCTCCAAACATCCACTAGCAAATTCTACAAAAGGAGTGTTTCAAAAGTGCGCTATGAAGAGGAAGAGTCCACTATGTGAGTTGAATGCATAAAGCACACGGAAGTTTCTGAGAATGCTTCTGTCTAGTTTTTAGGTGAAGATATTTCATTTCCCAGCATAGGCCTCAAAGCGCTCCAAATATCCACTTGCAGATTCTACAAAAAGAGTGTTTCCAAACTGCTCTTTCAAAAGGAAGGTTCAAGTCTGTGAGTTGAGAGCATTCATCACAAAGAAGTTTCTGAGAATGCTTCTGTCTAGTTTTTATATGAAGATCTTTCCTTTTCCAATATGGGCCTCAAAGCGCTCCAAATAAACACTTGCAGATTCTACAAAAGGAGTGTTTCAAAACAGCTCTATCAAAAGGAACGTTCAAGTCCGTGAGTTGAAGGCATTCATCACACAGAAGTTTCTGAGAATGCTTCTCTCTAGTTTTTATGTGAAGATATTTCCTTTTCTAGCATAGGCCTCAAAGCGCTGCAAATAGCCACTTGCAGATTCTACAAAAAGAGGGTTTCAAATCTCTTCTATCAAAAGAAATGTTCAACTCTGTGAGTTGAATGCACTCATCAGAAAGAAGTTTCTGAGAATGATTCTATCTAGTTTTCATCTGCTTGTATTTCCTTTTACACTAGATGCCGCAATCGCACCAAATATCCACTTGCAGTTTCCACAAAAAGAGTGCTGCAGAACTGCTCCATGAGAAGGAATGTTCAACTCTGTGAGTTCAATCCCCTCATGACATAGAAGTTTCTGAAAATGCTTCTGTCTAGTTGGTATAGGAAGATATTTCCTTTTCCAGCATAAGCCTCAAAGAGCTCCAAATATCCACTTGCGGATTCTGCAAAAACAGTGTTTCAAAACTGGTCGATCAAAAGGAACGTTCAACTCTGTGAGTTGAATGCACTCATGACACAGAAGTTTCTGAGAATGCTTCTGTCTAGTTCTTACATGAAGATATTTCCTTTTCCAGCTTAGGCCTCAAAGCGCTCCAAATAAACACTTGCAGATTCTACAAAAGGAGTGTTTCAGAACTGCTCTAGCAAAAGGAAGGTTCAAGTCTGTGAGTTGAATGCACTCATCACAAAGAGGTTTCTGAGAATGCTGCTGTCTAGTTTTTATGTGAAGATATTTCCTTTTCCTCGCATAGACCTCAAATCGCTCCAGATATCCACTTGCAGATATTACAGAAAGAGTGTTTCCAATCTGCTCTATCTAAAGGCACGTTCAACTCTGTGAGTTGAATGCACGCATTGCGAAGAACTTTCTGAGAATGCTTCTCTCTAGCTTTTAGGTGAAGATATTCCATTTCACAGCATAGGCCTCAAAGTGCTCCAAATCACCACTTGCAGATTTTACAAAAAGAATGTTTCAAAACTGCTCTTTCTAAAGGAAGGTTCAAGTCTGTGAGTTGAATGCACTCAACACAAAGAAGTTTCTGAGAATGCTTCTGTCCAGGTTTCATGTGAAGATACTTCCTTTTCCAGCATAGGCCTCAAACCGCTCCAAATATTCACTTGCAGAGTCTACAAAAAGAGTGTTTCCAAACTTCTCTATCAACTGGTAGGTACAACTCCGTGAGTTGAATGCCCTCATCACCAAGAAGTTTCTGAGAATGCTTCTCTCTAGTTTTGATGGGAAGATATTTCCTTTTCCAACATAGGCCTCATGGTGCTCCGAATAAACACTTGCAGATTCTACAAACTTAGTGTTTCAAAACTGTTCTATGAAAAGGAACGTTCAAGTCTGGGAGTTGAATGAACTCATCACAAAGAAGTTTCTCAGAATGCTTCTGTCTAGTTTTTAGGTGAAGATATTTCATTTCCCAGCATAGGCCTCAAAGCGCTCCAAATATCCACTTGCAGATTCTACAAAAAGAGTGTTTCCAAACTGCTCTTACAAAAGGAAGGTTCAAGCCTGTGAGCCGAACGCACTCATCACAAACAAGTTTCTGAGAATGCGTCTGTCTAGTTTTTATGTGAAGATATTTCGTTTGCCAGCATAGGCCTCAAATCGCTCCAAACATCCACTAGCAAATTCTACAAAAGCAGTGTTTCAAAAGTGCGCTATCAAGAGGAAGAGTCCACTATGTGAGTTGAATGCATAAAGCACACGGAAGTTTCTGAGAATGCTTCTGTCTAGTTTTTAGGTGAAGATATTTCATTTCCCAGCATAGGCCTCAAAGCGCTCCAAATATCCACTTGCAGATTCTACAAAAAGAGTGTTTCCAAACTGCTCTTTCAAAAGGAAGGTTCAAGTCTGTGAGTTGAGAGCATTCATCACAAAGAAGTTTCTGAGAATGCTTCTGTCTAGTTTTTATATGAAGATCTTTCCTTTTCCAATATGGGCCTCAAAGCGCTCCAAATAAACACTTGCAGATTCTACAAAAGGAGTGTTTCAAAACAGCTCTATCAAAAGGAACGTTCAAGTCCGTGAGTTGAAGGCATTCATCACACAGAAGTTTCTGAGAATGCTTCTCTCTAGTTTTTATGTGAAGATATTTCCTTTTCTAGCATAGGCCTCAAAGCGCTGCAAATAGCCACTTGCAGATTCTACAAAAAGAGGGTTTCAAATCTCTTCTATCAAAAGAAATGTTCAACTCTGTGAGTTGAATGCACTCATCAGAAAGAAGTTTCTGAGAATGAATCTATCTAGTTTTCATCTGCATGTATTTCCTATTCCACTAGATGCCGCAATCGCACCAAATATCCACTTGCAGTTTCCACAAAAAGAGTGCTGCAGAACTGCTCCATGAAAAGGATTGTTCAACTCTGTGGGTTCAACACCCTCACGACATAGAAGTTTCTGAAAATGCTTCTGTCTAGTTGGTATAGGAAGATATTTCCTTTTCCTGCATAAGCCTCAAAGAGCTCCAAATATCCACTTGCGGATTCTGCAAAAACAGTGTTTCAAAACTGGTGGATCAAAAGGAACGTTCAACTCTGTGAGTTGAATGCACTCATGACACAGAAGTTTCTGAGAATGCTTCTGTCTAGTTCTTACGTGAAGATATTTCCTTTTCCAGCTTAGGCCTCAAAGCGCTCCAAATAAACACTTGCAGATTCTACAAAAGGAGTGTTTCAAAACTGCTCTAGCAAAAGGAAGGTTCAAGTCTGTGAGTTGAATGCACTCATCACAAAGAGGTTTCTGAGAATGCTGCTGTCTAGTTTTTATGTGAAGATATTTCCTTTTCCTCGCATAGACCTCAAATCGCTCCAGATATCCACTTGCAGATTTTACAGAAAGAGTGTTTCCGAACTGCTCTATCTAAAGGCACGTTCAACTCTGTGAGTTGAATGCACGCATTGCGAAGAGCTTTCTGAGAATGCTTCTCTCTAGCTTTTAGGTGAAGATATTCCATTTCACAGCATAGGCCTCAAAGTGCTCCAAATCACCACTTGCAGATTTTACAAAAAGAATGTTTCAAAACTGCTCTTTCTAAAGGAAGGTTCAAGTCTGTGAGTTGAATGCACTCAACACAAAGAAGTTTCTGAGAATGCTTCTGTCCAGGTTTCATGTGAAGATATTTCCTTTTCCAGCATAGGCCTCAAACCGCTCCAAATATTCACTTGCAGAGTCTACAAAAAGAGTGTTTCCAAACTTCTCTATCAACTGGTAGGTACAACTCCGTGAGTTGAATGCCCTCATCACCAAGAAGTTTCTGAGAATGCTTCTCTCTAGTTTTGATGGGAAGATATTTCCTTTTCCAACATAGGCCTCATGGTGCTCCGAATAAACACTTGCAGATTCTACAAACTTAGTGTTTCAAAACTGTTCTATGAAAAGGAACGTTCAAGTCTGGGAGTTGAATGAACTCATCACAAAGAAGTTTCTCAGAATGCTTCTGTCTAGTTTTTAGGTGAAGATATTTCATTTCCCAGCATAGGCCTCAAAGCGCTCCAAATATCCACTTGCAGATTCTACAAAAAGAGTGTTTCCAAACTGCTGTTTCAAAACGAAGGTTCAAGTCTGTGAGTTGAGAGCACTCATCACAAAGAAGTTTCTGAGATTGCTTCTGTCTAGTTTTTATATGAAGATCTTTCCTTTTCCAATATAGGCCTCAAAGCGCTCCAAATAAACACTTGCAGATTCTACAAAAGGAGTGTTTCAAAACAGCTCTATCAAAAGGAACGTTCAAGTCTGTGAGTTGAAGGCATTCATCACACAGAAGTTTCTGAGAATGCTTCTCTCTAGTTTTTATGTGAAGATATTTCCTTTTCTAGCATAGGCCTCAAAGCGCTGCAAATAGCCACTTGCAGATTCTACGAAAAGAGGGTTTCAAATCTCTTCTATCAAAAGAAATATTCAACTCTGTGAGTTGAATGCACTCATCAGAAAGAAGTTTCTGAGAATGATTCTATCTAGTTTTCATCTGCATGTATTTCCTTTTCCACTAGATGCCGCAATCGCACCAAATATCCACTTGCAGTTTCCACAAAAAGAGTGCTGCAGAACTGCTCCATGAAAAGGAATGTTCAACTCTGTGAGTTCAGTACCCTCATGACATAGAAGTTTCTGAAAATGCTTCTGTCTAGTTGGTATAGGAAGATATTTCCTTTTCCAGCATAAGCCTCAAAGAGCTCCAAATATCCACTTGCGGATTCTGCAAAAACAGTGTTTCAAAACTGGTCGATCAAAAGGAACGTTCAACTCTGTGAGTTGAATGCACTCATGACACAGAAGTTTCTGAGAATGCTTCTGTCTAGTTCTTACGTGAAGATATTTCCTTTTCCAGCTTAGGCCTCAAAGCGCTCCAAATAAACACTTGCAGATTCTACAAAAGTAGTGTTTCAAAACTGCTCTAGCAAAAGGAAGGTTCAAGTCTGTGAGTTGAATGCACTCATCACAAAGAGGTTTCTGAGAATGGTGCTGTCTAGTTTTTATGTGAAGATATTTCCTTTTCCTCGCATAGACCTCAAATCGCTCCAGATATCCACTTGCAGATATTACAGAAAGAGTGTTTCCAAACTGCTCTAT
This sequence comes from Pongo pygmaeus, assembly GCF_028885625.2. Taxonomy (NCBI): domain Eukaryota; kingdom Metazoa; phylum Chordata; class Mammalia; order Primates; family Hominidae; genus Pongo; species Pongo pygmaeus. The sequence continues at coordinate 28,121,348 of NC_085930.1, forward strand.
CTAAAGGCACGTTCAACTCTGTGAGTTGAATGCACGCATTGCGAAGAACTTTCTGAGAATGCTTCTCTCTAGCTTTTAGGTGAAGATATTCCATTTCACAGCATAGGCCTCAAAGTGCTCCAAATCACCACTTGCAGATTTTACAAAAAGAATGTTTCAAAACTGCTCTTTCTAAAGGAAGGTTCAAGTCTGTGAGTTGAATGCACTCAACACAAAGAAGTTTCTGAGAATGCTTCTGTCCAGGTTTCATGTGAAGATACTTCCTTTTCCAGCATAGGCCTCAAACCGCTCCAAATATTCACTTGCAGAGTCTACAAAAAGAGTGTTTCCAAACTTCTCTATCAACTGGTAGGTACAACTCCGTGAGTTGAATGCCCTCATCAACAAGAAGTTTCTGAGAATGCTTCTCTCTAGTTTTGATGGGAAGATATTTCCTTTTCCAACATAGGCCCCATGGTGCTCCGAATAAACACTTGCAGATTCTACAAACTTAGTGTTTCAAAACTGTTCTATGAAAAGGAACGTTCAAGTCTGGGAGTTGAATGAACTCATCAAAAAGAAGTTACTCAGAATGCTTCTGTCTAGTTTTTAGGTGAAGATATTTCATTTCCCAGCATAGGCCTCAAAGCGCTCCAAATATCCACTTGCAGATTCTACAAAAAGAGTGTTTCCAAACTGCTCTTACAAAAGGAAGGTTCAAGTCTGTGAGCCGAACGCACTCATCACAAACAAGTTTCTGAGAATGCGTCTGTCTAGTTTTTATGTGAAGATATTTCGTTTGCCAGCATAGGCCTCAAATCGCTCCAAACATCCACTAGCAAATTCAACAAAAGGAGTGTTTCAAAAGTGTGCCATCAAAAGGAAGAGTCCACTATGTGAGTTGAATGCATAAAGCACACGGAAGTTTCTGAGAATGCTTCTGTCTAGTTTTTAGGTGAAGATATTCCATTTCACAGCATAGGCCTCAAAGTGCTCCAAATCACCACTTGCAGATTTTACAAAAAGAATGTTTCAAAACTGCTCTTTCTAAAGGAAGGTTCAAGTCTGTGAGTTGAATGCACTCAACACAAAGAAGTTTCTGAGAATGCTTCTGTCCAGGTTTCATGTGAAGATATTTCCTTTTCCAGCATAGGCCTCAAACCGCTCCAAATATTCACTTGCAGAGTCTACAAAAAGAGTGTTTCCAAACTTCTCTATCAACTGGTAGGTACAACACCGTGAGTTGAATGCCCTCATCACCAAGAAGTTTCTGAGAATGCTTCTCTCTAGTTTTGATGGGAAGATATTTCCTTTTCCAACATAGGCCTCATGGTGCTCCGAGTAAACACTTGCAGATTCTACAAACTTAGTGTTTCAAAACTGTTCTATGAAAAGGAACGTTCAAGTCTGGGAGTTGAATGAACTCATCACAAAGAAGTTTCTCAGAATGCTTCTGTCTAGTTTTTAGGTGAAGATATTTCATTTCCCAGCATAGGCCTCAAAGCGCTCCAAATATCCACTTGCAGATTCTACAAAAAGAGTGTTTCCAAACTGCTCTTACAAAAGGAAGGTTCAAGTCTGTGAGCCGAATGCACTCATCACAAACAAGTTTCTGAGAATGCGTCTGTCTAGTTTTTATGTGAAGATATTTCGTTTGCCAGCATAGGCCTCAAATCGCTCCAAACATCCACTAGCAAATTCTACAAAAGGAGTGTTTCAAAAGTGCGCTATCAAGAGGAAGAGTCCACTATGTGAGTTGAATGCATAAAGCACACGGAAGTTTCTGAGAATGCTTCTGTCTAGTTTTTAGGTGAAGATATTTCATTTCCCAGCATAGGCCTCAAAGCGCTCCAAATATCCACTTGCAGATTCTACAAAAAGAGTGTTTCCAAACTGCTCTTTCAAAAGGAAGGTTCAAGTCTGTGAGTTGAGAGCATTCATCACAAAGAAGTTTCTGAGAATGCTTCTGTCTAGTTTTTATATGAAGATCTTTCCTTTTCCAATATGGGCCTCAAAGCGCTCCAAATAAACACTTGCAGATTCTACAAAAGGAGTGTTTCAAAACAGCTCTATCAAAAGGAACGTTCAAGTCCGTGAGTTGAAGGCATTCATCACACAGAAGTTTCTGAGAATGCTTCTCTCTAGTTTTTATGTGAAGATATTTCCTTTTCTAGCATAGGCCTCAAAGCGCTGCAAATAGCCACTTGCAGATTCTACAAAAAGAGGGTTTCAAATCTCTTCTATCAAAAGAAATGTTCAACTCTGTGAGTTGAATGCACTCATCAGAAAGAAGTTTCTGAGAATGATTCTATCTAGTTTTCATCTGCATGTATTTCCTTTTCCACTAGATGCCGCAATCGCACCAAATATCCACTTGCAGTTTCCACAAAAAGAGTGCTGCAGAACTGCTCCATGAAAAGGAATGTTCAACTCTGTGAGTTCAGTACCCTCATGACATAGAAGTTTCTGAAAATGCTTCTGTCTAGTTGGTATAGGAAGATATTTCCTTTTCCAGCATAAGCCTCAAAGAGCTCCAAATATCCACTTGCGGATTCTGCAACAACAGTGTTTCAAAACTGGTCGATCAAAAGGAACGTTCAACTCTGTGAGTTGAATGCACTCATGACACAGAAGTTTCTGAGAATGCTTCTGTCTAGTTCTTACGTGAAGATATTTCCTTTTCCAGCTTAGGCCTCAAAGCGCTCCAAATAAACACTTGCAGATTCTACAAAAGGAGTGTTTCAAAACTGCTCTAGCAAAAGGAAGGTTCAAGTCTGTGAGTTGAATGCACTCATCACAAAGAGGTTTCTGAGAATGCTGCTGTCTAGTTTTTATGTGAAGATATTTCCTTTTCCTCGCATAGACCTCAAATCGCTCCAGATATCCACTTGCAGATATTACAGAAAGAGTGTTTCCAAACTGCTCTATCTAAAGGCACGTTCAACTCTGTGAGTTGAATGCACGCATTGCGAAGAACTTTCTGAGAATGCTTCTCTCTAGCTTTTAGGTGAAGATATTCCATTTCACAGCATAGGCCTCAAAGTGCTCCAAATCACCACTTGCAGATTTTACAAAAAGAATGTTTCAAAACTGCTCTTTCTAAAGGAAGGTTCAAGTCTGTGAGTTGAATGTACTCAACACAAAGAAGATTCTGAGAATGCTTCTGTCCAGGTTTCATGTGAAGATATTTCCTTTTCCAGCATAGGCCTCAAACCGCTCCAAATATTCACTTGCAGAGTCTACAAAAAGAGTGTTTCCAAACTTCTCTATCAACTGGTAGGTACAACTCCGTGAGTTGAATGCCCTCATCACCAAGAAGTTTCTGAGAATGCTTCTCTCTAGTTTTGATGGGAAGATATTTCCTTTTCCAACATAGGCCTCATGGTGCTCCGAATAAACACTTGCAGATTCTACAAACATAGTGTTTCAAAACTGTTCTATGAAAAGGAACGTTCAAGTCTGGGAGTTGAATGAACTCATCACAAAGAAGTTTCTCAGAATGCTTCTGTCTAGTTTTTATGTGAAGATATTTCTTTTGCCAGCATAGGCCTCAAATCGCTCCAAACATCCACTAGCAAATTCTACAAAAGGAGTGTTTCAAAAGTGCGCCATCAAAAGGAAGAGTCCACTATGTGAGTTGAATGCATAAAGCCCACGGAAGTTTCTGAGAATGCTTCTGTCTAGTTTTTAGGTGAAGATATTTCATTTCCCAGCATAGGCCTCAAAGCGCTCCAAATATCCACTTGCAGATTCTACAAAAAGAGTGTTTCCAAACTGCTCTTTCAAAAGGAAGGTTCAAGTCTGTGAGTTGAGAGCACTCATCACAAAGAAGTTTCTGAGAATGCTTCTGTCTAGTTTTTATATGACGATCTTTCCTTTTCCAATATAGGCCTCAAAGCGCTCCAAATAAACACTTGCAGATTCTACAAAAGGAGTGTTTCAAAACAGCTCTATCAAAAGGAACGTTCATGTCTGTGAGTTGAAGGCATTCATCACACAGAAGTTTCTGAGAATGCTTCTCTCTAGTTTTTATGTGAAGATATTTCCTTTTCTAGCATAGGCCTCAAAGCGCTGCAAATAGCCACTTGCAGATTCTACAAAAAGAGGGTTTCAAATCTCTTCTATCAAAAGAAAAGTTCATCTCTGTGAGTTGAATGCACTCATCAGAAAGAAGTTTCTGAGAATGATTCTATCTAGTTTTCATCTGCATGTATTTCCTTTTCCACTAGATGCCGCAATCGCACCAAATATCCACTGGCAGTTTCCACAAAAAGAGTGCTGCAGAACTGCTCCATGAAAAGGAATGTTCAACTCTGTGAGTTCAATACCCTCATGACATAGAAGTTTCTGAAAATGCTTCTGTCTAGTTGGTATAGGAAGATATTTCCTTTTCCAGCCTAAGCCTCAAAGAGCTCCAAATATCCACTTGCGGATTCTGCAAAAACAGTGTTTCAAAACTGGTCGATCAAAAGGAACGTTCAACTCTGTGAGTTGAATGCACTCATGACACAGAAGTTTCTGAGAATGCTTCTGTCTAGTTCTTACGTGAAGATATTTCCTTTTCCAGCTTAGGCCTCAAAGCGCTCCAAATAAACACTTGCAGATTCTACAAAAGGAGTGTTTCAAAACTGCTCTAGCAAAAGGAAGGTTCAAGTCTGTGAGTTGAATGCACTCATCACAAAGAGGTTTCTGAGAATGCTGCTGTCTAGTTTTTATGTGAAGATATTTCCTTTTCCTCGCATAGACCTCAAATCGCTCCAGATATCCACTTGCAGATTTTACAGAAAGAGTGTTTCCAAACTGCTCTATCTAAAGGCACGTTCAACTCTGTGAGTTGAATGCACGCATTGCGAAGAACTTTCTGAGAACGCTTCTCTCTAGCTTTTAGGTGAAGATATTCCATTTCACAGCATAGGCCTCAAAGTGCTCCAAATCACCACTTGCAGATTTTACAAAAAGAATGTTTCAAAACTGCTCTTTCTAAAGGAAGGTTCAAGTCTGTGAGTTGAATGCACTCAACACAAAGAAGTTTCTGAGAATGCTTCTGTCCAGGTTTCATGTGAAGATATTTCCTTTTCCAGCATAGGCCTCAAACCGCTCCAAATATACACTTGCAGAGTCTACAAAAAGAGTGTTTCCAAACTTCTCTATCAACTGGTAGGTACAACTCCGTGAGTTGAATGCCCTCATCACCAAGAAGTTTCTGAGAATGCTCCTCTCTAGTTTTGATGGGAAGATATTTCCTTTTCCAACATAGGCCTCATGGTGCTCCGAATAAACACTTGCAGATTCTACAAACTTAGTGTCTCAAAACTGTTCTATGAAAAGGAACGTTCAAGTCTGGGAGTTGAATGAACTCATCACAAAGAAGTTTCTCAGAATGCTTCTGTCTAGTTTTTAGGTGAAGATATTTCATTTCCCAGCATAGGCCTCAAAGCGCTCCAAATATCCACTTGCAGATTCTACAAAAAGAGTGTTTCCAAACTGCTCTTACAAAAGGAAGGTTCAAGTCTGTGAGCCGAACGCACTCATCACAAAGAAGTTTCTGAGAATGCGTCTGTCTAGTTTTTATGTGAAGATATTTCGTTTGCCAGCATAGGCCTCAAATCGCTCCAAACATCCACTAGCAAATTCTGCAAAAGGAGTGTTTCAAAAGTGCGCCATCAAAAGGAAGAGTCCACTATGTGAGTTGAAGGCATAAAGCACACGGAAGTTTCTGAGAATGCTTCTGTCTAGTTTTTAGGTGAAGATATTTCATTTCCCAGCATAGGCCTCAAAGCGCTCCAAATATCCACTTGCAGATTCTACAAAAAGAGTGTTTCCAAACTGCTCTTTCAAAAGGAAGGTTCAAGTCTGTGAGTTGAGAGCATTCATCACAAAGAAGTTTCTGAGAATGCTTCTGTCTAGTTTTTATATGAAGATCTTTCCTTTTCCAATATGGGCCTCAAAGCGCTCCAAATAAACACTTGCAGATTCTACAAAAGGAGTGCTTCAAAACAGCTCTATCAAAAGGAACGTTCAAGTCCGTGAGTTGAAGGCATTCATCACACAGAAGTTTCTGAGAATGCTTCTCTCTAGTTTTTATGTGAAGATATTTCCTTTTCTAGCATAGGCCTCAAAGCGCTGCAAATAGCCACTTGCAGATTCTACAAAAAGAGGGTTTCAAATCTCTTCTATCAAAAGAAATGTTCAACTCTGTGAGTTGAATGCACTCATCAGAAAGAAGTTTCTGAGAATGATTCTATCTAGTTTTCATCTGCATGTATTTCCGTTTCCACTAGATGCCGCAATCGCACCAAATATCCACTTGCAGTTTCCACAAAAAGAGTGCTGCAGAACTGCTCCATGAAAAGGAATGTTCAACTCTGTGGGTTCAATACCCTCATGACATAGAAGTTTCTGAAAATGCTTCTGTCTAGTTGGTATAGGAAGATATTTCCTTTTCCAGCATAAGCCTCAAAGAGCTCCAAATATCCACATGCGGATTCTGCAAAAACAGTGTTTCAAAACTGGTCGATCAAAAGGAACGTTCAACTCTGTGAGTTGAATGCACTCATGACACAGAAGTTTCTGAGAATGCTTCTGTCTAGCTCTTACGTGAAGATATTTCCTTTTCCAGCTTAGGCCTCAAAGCGCTCCAAATAAACACTTGCAGATTCTACAAAAGGAGTGTTTCAAAACTGCTCTAGCAAAAGGAAGGTTCAAGTCTGTGAGTTGAATGCACTCATCACAAAGAGGTTTCTGAGAATGCTGCTGTCTAGTTTTTAAGTGAAGATATTTCCTTTTCCTCGCATAGACCTCAAATCGCTCCAGATATCCACTTGCAGATTTTACAGAAAGACTGTTTCCAAACTGCTCTATCTAAAGGCACGTTCAACTCTGTGAGTTGAATGCACGCATTGCGAAGAACTTTCTGAGAATGCTTCTCTCTAGCTTTTAGGTGAAGATATTCCATTTCACAGCATAGGCCTCAAAGTGCACCAAATCACCACTTGCAGATTTTACAAAAAGAATGTTTCAAAACTGCTCTTTCTAAAGGAAGGTTCAAGTCTGTGAGTTGAATGCACTCAACACAAAGAAGTTTCTGAGAATGCTTCTGTCCAGGTTTCATGTGAAGATACTTCCTATTCCAGCATTGGCCTCAAACCGCTCCAAATATTCACTTGCAGAGTCTACAAAAAGAGTGTTTCCAAACTTCTCTATCAACTGGTAGGTACAACTCCGTGAGTTGAATGCCCTCATCAACAAGGAGTTTCTGAGAATGCTTCTCTCTAGTTTTGATGGGAAGATATTTCCTTTTCCAACATAGGCCTCATGGTGCTCCGAATAAACACTTGCAGATTCTACAAACTTAGTGTTTCAAAACTGTTCTATGAAAAGGAACGTTCAAGTCTGGGAGTTGAATGAACTCATCACAAAGAAGTTACTCAGAATGCTTCTGTCTAGTTTTTAGGTGAAGATATTTCATTTCCCAGCATAGGCCTCAAAGCGCTCCAAATATCCACTTGCAGATTCTACAAAAAGAGTGTTTCCAAACTGCTGTTTCAAAAGGAAGGTTCAAATCTGTGAGTTGAGAGCACTCATCACAAAGAAGTTTCTGAGAATGCTTCTGTCTAGTTTTTATATGAAGATCTTTCCTTTTCCAGTATAGGCCTCAAAGCGCTCCAAATAAACACTTGCAGATTCTACAAAAGGAGTGTTTCAAAACAGCTCTATCAAAAGGAACGTTCAAGTCTGTGAGTTGAAGGCATTCATCACACAGAAGTTTCTGAGAATGCTTCTCTCTAGTTTTTATGTGAAGATATTTCCTTTTCTAGCATAGGCCGCAAAGCGCTGCAAATAGCCACTTGCAGATTCTACGAAAAGAGGGTTTCAAATCTCTTCTATCAAAAGAAATGTTCAACTCTGTGAGTTGAATGCACTCATCAGAAAGAAGTTTCTGAGAATGATTCTATCTAGTTTTCATCTGCATGTATTTCCTTTTCCACTAGATGCCGCAATCGCACCAAATATCCACTTGCAGTTTCCACAAAAAGAGTGCTGCAGAACTGCTCCATGAAAAGGAATGTTCAACTCTGTGAGTTCAGTACCCTCATGACATAGAAGTTTCTGAAAATGCTTCTGTCTAGTTGGTATAGGAAGATATTTCCTTTTCCAGCATAAGCCTCAAAGAGCTCCAAATATCCACTTGCGGATTCTGCAACAACAGTGTTTCAAAACTGGTCGATCAAAAGGAACGTTCAACTCTGTGAGTTGAATGCACTCATGACACAGAAGTTTCTGAGAATGCTTCTGTCTAGTTCTTACGTGAAGATATTTCCTTTTCCAGCTTAGGCCTCAAAGCGCTCCAAATAAACACTTGCAGATTCTACAAAAGGAGTGTTTCAAAACTGCTCTAGCAAAAGGAAGGTTCAAGTCTGTGAGTTGAATGCACTCATCACAAAGAAGTTTCTGAGAATGCTTCTGTCTAGTTTTTATATGAAGATCTTTCCTTTTCCAATATGGGCCTCAAAGCGCTCCAAATAAACACTTGCAGATTCTACAAAAGGAGTGTTTCAAAACAGCTCTATCAAAAGGAACGTTCAAGTCCGTGAGTTGAAGGCATTCATCACACAGAAGTTTCTGAGAATGCTTCTCTCTAGTTTTTATGTGAAGATATTTCCTTTTCTAGCATAGGCCTCAAAGCGCTGCAAATAGCCACTTGCAGATTCTACAAAAAGAGGGTTTCAAATCTCTTCTATCAAAAGAAATGTTCAACTCTGTGAGTTGAATGCACTCATCAGAAAGAAGTTTCTGAGAATGATTCTATCTAGTTTTCATCTGCATGTATTTCCTTTTCCACTAGATGCCGCAATCGCACCAAATATCCACTTGCAGTTTCCACAAAAAGAGTGCTGCAGAACTGCTCCATGAAAAGGAATGTTCAACTCTGTGGGTTCAATACCCTCATGACATAGAAGTTTCTGAAAATGCTTCTGTCTAGTTGGTGTAGGAAGATATTTCCTTTTCCAGCATAAGCCTCAAAGAGCTCCAAATATCCACTTGCGGATTCTGCAAAAACAGTGTTTCAAAACTGGTCGATCAAAAGGAACGTTCAACTCTGTGAGTTGAATGCACTCATGACACAGAAGTTTCTGAGAATGCTTCTGTCTAGTTCTTACATGAAGATATTTCCTTTTCCAGCTTAGGCCTCAAAGCGCTCCAAATAAACACTTGCAGATTCTACAAAAGGAGTGTTTCAAAACTGCTCTAGCAAAAGGAAGGTTCAAGTCTGTGAGTTGAATGCACTCATCACAAAGAGGTTTCTGAGAATGCTGCTGTCTAGTTTTTATGTGAAGATATTTCCTTTTCCTCGCATAGACCTCAAATCGCTCCAGATATCCACTTGCAGATTTTACAGAAAGACTGTTTCCAAACTGCTCTATCTAAAGGCACGTTCAACTCTGTGAGTTGAATGCACGCATTGCGAAGAACTTTCTGAGAATGCTTCTCTCTAGCTTTTAGGTGAAGATATTCCATTTCACAGCATAGGCCTCAAAGTGCTCCAAATCACCACTTGCAGATTTTACAAAAAGAATGTTTCAAAACTGCTCTTTCTAAAGGAAGGTTCAAGTCTGTGAGTTGAATGCACTCAACACAAAGAAGTTTCTGAGAATGCTTCTGTCCAGGATTCATGTGAAGATACTTCCTATTCCAGCATTGGCCTCAAACCGCTCCAAATATTCACTTGCAGAGTCTACAAAAAGAGTGTTTCCAAACTTCTCTATCAACTGGTAGGTACAACTCCGTGAGTTGAATGCCCTCATCAACAAGGAGTTTCTGAGAATGCTTCTCTCTAGTTTTGATGGGAAGATATTTCCTTTTCCAACATAGGCCTCATGGTGCTCCGAATAAACACTTGCAGATTCTACAAACTTAGTGTTTCAAAACTGTTCTATGAAAAGGAACGTTCAAGTCTGGGAGTTGAATGAACTCATCACAAAGAAGTTACTCAGAATGCTTCTGTCTAGTTTTTAGGTGAAGATATTTCATTTCCCAGCATAGGCCCCAAAGCGCTCCAAATATCCACTTGCAGATTCTACAAAAAGAGTGTTTCCAAAATGCTCTTACAAAAGGAAGGTTCAAGTCTGTGAGCCGAACGCACTCATCACAAACAAGTTTCTGAGAATGCGTCTGTCTAGTTTTTATGTGAAGATATTTCGTTTGCCAGCATAGGCCTCAAATCGCTCGAAACATCCACTAGCAAATTCTACAAAAGGAGTGTTTCAAAAGTGCGCTATCAAAAGGAAGAGTCCACTATGTGAGTTGAATGCATAAAGCACACGGAAGTTTCTGAGAATGCTTCTGTCTAGTTTTTAGGTGAAGATATTTCATTTCCCAGCATAGGCCTCAAAGCGCTCCAAATATCCACTTGCAGATTCTACAAAAAGAGTGTTTCCAAACTGCTGTTTCAAAAGGAAGGTTCAAATCTGTGAGTTCAGAGCACTCATCACAAAGAAGTTTCTGAGAATGCTTCTGTCTAGTTTTTATATGAAGATCTTTCCTTTTCCAGTATAGGCCTCAAAGCGCTCCAAATAAACACTTGCAGATTCTACAAAAGGAGTGTTTCAAAACAGCTCTATCAAAAGGAACGTTCAAGTCTGTGAGTTGAAGGCATTCATCACACAGAAGTTTCTGAGAATGCTTCTCTCTAGTTTTTATGTGAAGATATTTCCTTTTCTAGCATAGGCCGCAAGGCGCTGCAAATAGCCACTTGCAGATTCTACGAAAAGAGGGTTTCAAATCTCTTCTATCAAAAGAAATGTTCAACTCTGTGAGTTGAATGCACTCATCAGAAAGAAGTTTCTGAGAATGATTCTATCTAGTTTTCATCTGCATGTATTTCCTTTTCCACTAGATGCCGCAATCGCACCAAATATCCACTTGCAGTTTCCACAAAAAGAGTGCTGCAGAACTGCTCCATGAAAAGGAATGTTCAACTCTGTGAGTTAAGTACCCTCATGACATAGAAGTTTCTGAAAATGCTTCTGTCTAGTTGGTATAGGAAGATATTTCCTTTTCCAGCATAAGCCTCAAAGAGCTCCAAATATCCACTTGCGGATTCTGCAACAACAGTGTTTCAAAACTGGTCGATCAAAAGGAACGTTCAACTCTGTGAGTTGAATGCACTCATGACACAGAAGTTTCTGAGAATGCTTCTGTCTAGTTCTTACGTGAAGATATTTCCTTTTCCAGCTTAGGCCTCAAAGCGCTCCAAATAAACACTTGCAGATTCTACAAAAGGAGTGTTTCAAAACTGCTCTAGCAAAAGGAAGGTTCAAGTCTGTGAGTTGAATGCACTCATCACAAAGAGGTTTCTGAGAATGCTGCTGTCTAGTTTTTATGTGAAGATATTTCCTTTTCCTCGCATAGACCTCAAATCGCTCCAGATATCCACTTGCAGATATTACAGAAAGAGTGTTTCCAAACTGCTCTATCTAAAGGCACGTTCAACTCTGTGAGTTGAATGCACGCATTGCGAAGAACTTTCTGAGAATGCTTCTCTCTAGCTTTTAGGTGAAGATATTCCATTTCACAGCATAGGCCTCAAAGTGCTCCAAATCACCACTTGCAGATTTTACAAAAAGAATGTTTCAAAACTGCTCTTTCTAAAGGAAGTTTCAAGTCTGTGAGTTGAATGCACTCAACACAAAGAAGTTTCTGAGAATGCTTCTGTCCAGGTTTCATGTGAAGATATTTCCTTTTCCAGCATAGGCCTCAAACCGCTCCAAATATTCACTTGCAGAGTCTACAAAAAGAGTGTTTCCAAACTTCTCTATCAACTGGTAGGTACAACTCCGTGAGTTGAATGCCCTCATCACCAAGAAGTTTCTGAGAATGCTTCTCTCTAGTTTTGATGGGAAGATATTTCCTTTTCCAACATAGGCCTCATGGTGCTCCGAATAAACACTTGCAGATTCTACAAACATATTGTTTCAAAACTGTTCTATGAAAAGGAACGTTCAAGTCTGGGAGTTGAATGAACTCATCACAAAGAAGTTTCTCAGAATGCTTCTGTCTAGTTTTTAGGTGAAGATATTTCATTTCCCAGCATAGGCCTCAAAGCGCTCCAAATATCCACTTGCAGATTCTACAAAAAGAGTGTTTCCAAACTGCTGTTTCAAAAGGAAGGTTCAAGTCTGTGAGTTGAGAGCACTCATCACAAAGAAGTTTCTGAGAATGCTTCTGTCTAGTTTTTATATGAAGATCTTTCCTTTTCCAATATAGGCCTCAAAGCGCTCCAAATAAACACTTGCAGATTCTACAAAAGGAGTGTTTCAAAACAGCTCTATCAAAAGGAACGTTCAAGTCTGTGAGTTAAAGGCATTCATCACACAGAAGTTTCTGAGAATGCTTCTCTCTAGTTTTTATGTGAAGATATTTCCTTTTCTAGCATAGGCCTCAAAGCGCTGCAAATAGCCACTTGCAGATTCTACAAAAAGAGGGTTTCAAATCTCTTCTATCAAAAGAAATGTTCAACTCTGTGAGTTGAATGCACTCATCAGAAAGAAGTTTCTGAGAATGATTCTATCTAGTTTTCATCTGCATGTATTTCCTTTTCCACTAGATGCCGCAATCGCACCAAATATCCACTTGCAGTTTCCACAAAAAGAGTGCTGCAGAACTGCTCCATGAAAAGGAATGTTCAACTCTGTGAGTTCAATACCCTCATGACATAGAAGTTTCTGAAAATGCTTCTGTCTAGTTGGTGTAGGAAGATATTCCCTTTTCCAGCATAAGCCTCAAAGAGCTCCAAATATCCACTTGCGGATTCTGCAAAAACAGTGTTTCAAAACTGGTCGATCAAAAGGAACGTTCAACTCTGTGAGTTGAATGCACTCATGACACAGAAGTTTCTGAGAATGCTTCTGTCTAGTTCTTACGTGAAGATATTTCCTTTTCCAGCTTAGGCCTCAAAGCGCTCCAAATAAACACTTGCAGATTCTACAAAAGGAGTGTTTCAAAACTGCTCTAGCAAAAGGAAGGTTCAAGTCTGTGAGTTGAATGCACTCATCACAAAGAGGTTTCTGAGAATGCTGCTGTCTAGTTTTTATGTGAAGATATTTCCTTTTCCTCGCATAGACCTCAAATCGCTCCAGATATCCACTTGCAGATATTACAGAAAGAGTGTTTCCAAACTGCTCTATCTAAAGGCACGTTCAACTCTGTGAGTTGAATGCACGCATTGCGAAGAACTTTCTGAGAATGCTTCTCTCTAGCTTTTAGGTGAAGATATTCCATTTCACAGCATAGGCCTCAAAGTGCTCCAAATCACCACTTGCAGATTTTACAAAAAGAATGTTTCAAAACTGCTCTTTCTAAAGGAAGGTTCAAGTCTGTGAGTTGAATGCACTCACCACAAAGAAGTTTCTGAGAATGCTTCTGTCCAGGTTTCATGTGAAGATATTTCCTTTTCCAGCATAGGCCTCAAACCGCTCCAAATATTCACTTGCAGAGTCTACAAAAAGAGTGTTTCCAAACTTCTCTATCAACTGGTAGGTACAACTCCGTGAGTTGAATGCCCTCATCAACAAGAAGTTTCTGAGAATGCTTCTCTCTAGTTTTGATGGGAAGATATTTCCTTTTCCAACATAGGCCTCATGGTGCTCCGAATAAACACTTGCAGATTCTACAAACATAGTGTTTCAAAACTGTTCCATGAAAAGGAACGTTCAAGTCTGGGAGTTGAATGAACTCATCACAAAGAAGTTTCTCAGAATGCTTCTGTCTAGTTTTTAGGTGAAGATATTTCATTTCCCAGCATAGGCCTCAAAGCACTCCAAATATCCACTTGCAGATTCTACAAAAAGAGTGTTTCCAAACTGCTGTTTCAAAAGGAAGGTTCAAGTCTGTGAGTTGAGAGCACTCATCACAAAGAAGTTTCTGAGAATGCTTCTGTCTAGTTTTTATATGAAGATCTTTCCTTTTCCAATATAGGCCTCAAAGCGCTCCAAACAAACACTTGCAGATTCTACAAAAGGAGTGTTTCAAAACAGCTCTATCAAAAGGAACGTTCAAGTCTGTGAGTTGAAGGCATTCATCACACAGAAGTTTCTGAGAATGCTTCTCTCTAGTTTTTATGTGAAGATATTTCCTTTTCTAGCATAGGCCTCAAAGCGCTGCAAATACCCACTTGCAGATTCTACAAAAAGAGGGTTTCAAATCTCTTCTATCAAAAGAAATGTTCAACTCTGTGAGTTGAATGCACTCATCAGAAAGAAGTTTCTGAGAATGATTCTATCTAGTTTTCATCTGCATGTATTTCCTTTTCCACTAGATGCCGCAATCGCACCAAATATCCACTTGCAGTTTCCACAAAAAGAGTGCTGCAGAACTGCTCCATGAAAAGGAATGTTCAACTCTGTGGGTTCAATACCCTCATGACATAGAAGTTTCTGAAAATGCTTCTGTCTAGTTGGTGTAGGAAGATATTTCCTTTTCCAGCATAAGCCTCAAAGAGCTCCAAATATCCACTTGCGGATTCTGCAAAAACAGTGTTTCAAAACTGGTCGATCAAAAGGAACGTTCAACTCTGTGAGTTGAATGCACTCATGACACAGAAGTTTCTGAGAATGCTTCTGTCTAGTTCTTACGTGAAGATATTTCCTTTTCCAGCTTAGGCCTCAAAGCGCTCCAAATAAACACTTGCAGATTCTACAAAAGGAGTGTTTCAAAACTGCTCTAGCAAAAGGAAGGTTCAAGTCTGTGAGTTGAATGCACTCATCACAAAGAGGTTTCTGAGAATGCTGCTGTCTAGTTTTTATGTGAAGATATTTCCTTTTCCTCGCATAGACCTCAAATCGCTCCAGATATCCACTTGCAGATTTTACAGAAAGACTGTTTCCAAACTCCTCTATCTAAAGGCACGTTCAACTCTGTGAGTTGAATGCACGCATTGCGAAGAACTTTCTGAGAATGCTTCTCTCTAGCTTTTAGGTGAAGATATTCCATTTCACAGCATAGGCCTCAAAGTGCTCCAAATCACCACTTGCAGATTTTACAAAAAGAATGTTTCAAAACTGCTCTTTCTAAAGGAAGGTTCAAGTCTGTGAGTTGAATGCACTCAACACAAAGAAGTTTCTGAGAATGCTTCTGTCCAGGTTTCATGTGAAGATACTTCCTATTCCAGCATTGGCCTCAAACCGCTCCAAATATTCACTTGCAGAGTCTACAAAAAGAGTGTTTCCAAACTTCTCTATCAACTGGTAGGTACAACTCCGTGAGTTGAATTCCCTCATCAACAAGGAGTTTCTGAGAATGCTTCTCTCTAGTTTTGATGGGAAGATATTTCCTTTTCCAACATAGGCCTCATGGTGCTCCGAATAAACACTTGCAGATTCTACAAACTTAGTGTTTCAAAACTGTTCTATGAAAAGGAACGTTCAAGTCTGGGAGTTGAATGAACTCATCACAAAGAAGTTACTCAGAATGCTTATTTCTAGTTTTTAGGTGAAGATATTTCATTTCCGAGCATAGGCCTCAAAGCGCTCCAAATATCCACTTGCAGATTCTACAAAAAGAGTGTTTCCAAACTGCTCTTACAAAAGGAAGGTTCAAGTCTGTGAGCCGAACGCACTCATCACAAACAAGTTTCTGAGATTGCGTCTGTCTAGTTTTTATGTGAAGATATTTCGTTTGCCAGCATAGGCCTCAAATCGCTCCAAACATCCACTAGCAAATTCTACAAAAGGAGTGTTTCAAAAGTGCGCCATCAAAAGGAAGAGTCCACTATGTGAGTTGAATGCATAAAGCCCACGGAAGTTTCTGAGAATGCTTCTGTCTAGTTTTTAGGTGAAGATATTTCATTTCCCAGCATAGGCCTCAAAGCGCTCCAAATATCCACTTGCAGATTCTACAAAAAGAGTGTTTCCAAACTGCTCTTTCAAAAGGAAGGTTCAAGTCTGTGAGTTGAGAGCACTCATCACAAAGAAGTTTCTGAGAATGCTTCTGTCTAGTTTTTATATGATGATCTTTCCTTTTCCAATATAGGCCTCAAAGCGCTCCAAATAAACACTTGCAGATTCTACAAAAGGAGTGTTTCAAAACAGCTCTATCAAAAGGAACGTTCATGTGTGTGAGTTGAAGGCATTCATCACACAGAAGTTTCTGAGAATGCTTCTCTCTAGTTTTTATGTGAAGATATTTCCTTTTCTAGCATAGGCCTCAAAGCGCTGCAAATAGCCACTTGCAGATTCTACAAAAAGAGGGTTTCAAATCTCTTCTATCAAAAGAAAAGTTCATCTCTGTGAGTTGAATGCACTCATCAGAAAGAAGTTTCTGAGAATGATTCTATCTAGTTTTCATCTGCATGTATTTCCTTTTCCACTAGATGCCGCAATCGCACCAAATATCCACTGGCAGTTTCCACAAAAAGAGTGCTGCAGAACTGCTCCATGAAAAGGAATGTTCAACTCTGTGAGTTCAATACCCTCATGACATAGAAGTTTCTGAAAATGCTTCTGTCTAGTTGGTATAGGAAGATATTTCCTTTTCCAGCCTAAGCCTCAAAGAGCTCCAAATATCCACTTGCGGATTCTGCAAAAACAGTGTTTCAAAACTGGTCGATCAAAAGGAACGTTCAACTCTGTGAGTTGAATGCACTCATGACACAGAAGTTTCTGAGAATGCTTCTGTCTAGTTCTTACGTGAAGATATTTCCTTTTCCAGCTTAGGCCTCAAAGCGCTCCAAATAAACACTTGCAGATTCTACAAAAGGAGTGTTTCAAAACTGCTCTAGCAAAAGGAAGGTTCAAGTCTGTGAGTTGAATGCACTCATCACAAAGAGGTTTCTGAGAATGCTGCTGTCTAGTTTTTATGTGAAGATATTTCCTTTTCCTCGCATAGACCTCAAATCGCTCCAGATATCCACTTGCAGATTTTACAGAAAGAGTGTTTCCAAACTGCTCTATCTAAAGGCACGTTCAACTCTGTGAGTTGAATGCACGCATTGCGAAGAACTTTCTGAGAACGCTTCTCTCTAGCTTTTAGGTGAAGATATTCCATTTCACAGCATAGGCCTCAAAGTGCTCCAAATCACCACTTGCAGATTTTACAAAAAGAATGTTTCAAAACTGCTCTTTCTAAAGGAAGGTTCAAGTCTGTGAGTTGAATGCACTCAACACAAAGAAGTTTCTGAGAATGCTTCTGTCCAGGTTTCATGTGAAGATATTTCCTTTTCCAGCATAGGCCTCAAACCGCTCCAAATATACACTTGCAGAGTCTACAAAAAGAGTGTTTCCAAACTTCTCTATCAACTGGTAGGTACAACTCCGTGAGTTGAATGCCCTCATCACCAAGAAGTTTCTGAGAATGCTCCTCTCTAGTTTTGATGGGAAGATATTTCCTTTTCCAACATAGGCCTCATGGTGCTCCGAATAAACACTTGCAGATTCTACAAACTTAGTGTCTCAAAACTGTTCTATGAAAAGGAACGTTCAAGTCTGGGAGTTGAATGAACTCATCACAAAGAAGTTTCTCAGAATGCTTCTGTCTAGTTTTTAGGTGAAGATATTTCATTTCCCAGCATAGGCCTCAAAGCGCTCCAAATATCCACTTGCAGATTCTACAAAAAGAGTGTTTCCAAACTGCTCTTACAAAAGGAAGGTTCAAGTCTGTGAGCCGAACGCACTCATCACAAAGAAGTTTCTGAGAATGCGTCTGTCTAGTTTTTATGTGAAGATATTTCGTTTGCCAGCATAGGCCTCAAATCGCTCCAAACATCCACTAGCAAATTCTGCAAAAGGAGTGTTTCAAAAGTGCGCCATCAAAAGGAAGAGTCCACTATGTGAGTTGAAGGCATAAAGCACACGGAAGTTTCTGAGAATGCTTCTGTCTAGTTTTTAGGTGAAGATATTTCATTTCCCAGCATAGGCCTCAAAGCGCTCCAAATATCCACTTGCAGATTCTACAAAAAGAGTGTTTCCAAACTGCTCTTTCAAAAGGAAGGTTCAAGTCTGTGAGTTGAGAGCACTCATCACAAAGAAGTTTCTGAGAATGCTTCTGTCTAGTTTTTATATGATGATCTTTCCTTTTCCAATATAGGCCTCAAAGCGCTCCAAATAAACACTTGCAGATTCTACAAAAGGAGTGTTTCAAAACAGCTCTATCAAAAGGAACGTTCATGTGTGTGAGTTGAAGGCATTCATCACACAGAAGTTTCTGAGAATGCTTCTCTCTAGTTTTTATGTGAAGATATTTCCTTTTCTAGCATAGGCCTCAAAGCGCTGCAAATAGCCACTTGCAGATTCTACAAAAAGAGGGTTTCAAATCTCTTCTATCAAAAGAAAAGTTCATCTCTGTGAGTTGAATGCACTCATCAGAAAGAAGTTTCTGAGAATGATTCTATCTAGTTTTCATCTGCATGTATTTCCTTTTCCACTAGATGCCGCAATCGCACCAAATATCCACTGGCAGTTTCCACAAAAAGAGTGCTGCAGAACTGCTCCATGAAAAGGAATGTTCAACTCTGTGAGTTCAATACCCTCATGACATAGAAGTTTCTGAAAATGCTTCTGTCTAGTTGGTATAGGAAGATATTTCCTTTTCCAGCCTAAGCCTCAAAGAGCTCCAAATATCCACTTGCGGATTCTGCAAAAACAGTGTTTCAAAACTGGTCGATCAAAAGGAACGTTCAACTCTGTGAGTTGAATGCACTCATGACACAGAAGTTTCTGAGAATGCTTCTGTCTAGTTCTTACGTGAAGATATTTCCTTTTCCAGCTTAGGCCTCAAAGCGCTCCAAATAAACACTTGCAGATTCTACAAAAGGAGTGTTTCAAAACTGCTCTAGCAAAAGGAAGGTTCAAGTCTGTGAGTTGAATGCACTCATCACAAAGAGGTTTCTGAGAATGCTGCTGTCTAGTTTTTATGTGAAGATATTTCCTTTTCCTCGCATAGACCTCAAATCGCTCCAGATATCCACTTGCAGATTTTACAGAAAGAGTGTTTCCAAACTGCTCTATCTAAAGGCACGTTCAACTCTGTGAGTTGAATGCACGCATTGCGAAGAACTTTCTGAGAACGCTTCTCTCTAGCTTTTAGGTGAAGATATTCCATTTCACAGCATAGGCCTCAAAGTGCTCCAAATCACCACTTGCAGATTTTACAAAAAGAATGTTTCAAAACTGCTCTTTCTAAAGGAAGGTTCAAGTCTGTGAGTTGAATGCACTCAACACAAAGAAGTTTCTGAGAATGCTTCTGTCCAGGTTTCATGTGAAGATATTTCCTTTTCCAGCATAGGCCTCAAACCGCTCCAAATATACACTTGCAGAGTCTACAAAAAGAGTGTTTCCAAACTTCTCTATCAACTGGTAGGTACAACTCCGTGAGTTGAATGCCCTCATCACCAAGAAGTTTCTGAGAATGCTCCTCTCTAGTTTTGATGGGAAGATATTTCCTTTTCCAACATAGGCCTCATGGTGCTCCGAATAAACACTTGCAGATTCTACAAACTTAGTGTCTCAAAACTGTTCTATGAAAAGGAACGTTCAAGTCTGGGAGTTGAATGAACTCATCACAAAGAAGTTTCTCAGAATGCTTCTGTCTAGTTTTTAGGTGAAGATATTTCATTTCCCAGCATAGGCCTCAAAGCGCTCCAAATATCCACTTGCAGATTCTACAAAAAGAGTGTTTCCAAACTGCTCTTACAAAAGGAAGGTTCAAGTCTGTGAGCCGAACGCACTCATCACAAAGAAGTTTCTGAGAATGCGTCTGTCTAGTTTTTATGTGAAGATATTTCGTTTGCCAGCATAGGCCTCAAATCGCTCCAAACATCCACTAGCAAATTCTGCAAAAGGAGTGTTTCAAAAGTGCGCCATCAAAAGGAAGAGTCCACTATGTGAGTTGAAGGCATAAAGCACACGGAAGTTTCTGAGAATGCTTCTGTCTAGTTTTTAGGTGAAGATATTTCATTTCCCAGCATAGGCCTCAAAGCGCTCCAAATATCCACTTGCAGATTCTACAAAAAGAGTGTTTCCAAACTGCTCTTTCAAAAGGAAGGTTCAAGTCTGTGAGTTGAGAGCATTCATCACAAAGAAGTTTCTGAGAATGCTTCTGTCTAGTTTTTATATGAAGATCTTTCCTTTTCCAATATGGGCCTCAAAGCGCTCCAAATAAACACTTGCAGATTCTACAAAAGGAGTGCTTCAAAACAGCTCTATCAAAAGGAACGTTCAAGTCCGTGAGTTGAAGGCATTCATCACACAGAAGTTTCTGAGAATGCTTCTCTCTAGTTTTTATGTGAAGATATTTCCTTTTCTAGCATAGGCCTCAAAGCGCTGCAAATAGCCACTTGCAGATTCTACAAAAAGAGGGTTTCAAATCTCTTCTATCAAAAGAAATGTTCAACTCTGTGAGTTGAATGCACTCATCAGAAAGAAGTTTCTGAGAATGATTCTATCTAGTTTTCATCTGCATGTATTTCCGTTTCCACTAGATGCCGCAATCGCACCAAATATCCACTTGCAGTTTCCACAAAAAGAGTGCTGCAGAACTGCTCCATGAAAAGGAATGTTCAACTCTGTGGGTTCAATACCCTCATGACATAGAAGTTTCTGAAAATGCTTCTGTCTAGTTGGTATAGGAAGATATTTCCTTTTCCAGCATAAGCCTCAAAGAGCTCCAAATATCCACATGCGGATTCTGCAAAAACAGTGTTTCAAAACTGGTCGATCAAAAGGAACGTTCAACTCTGTGAGTTGAATGCACTCATGACACAGAAGTTTCTGAGAATGCTTCTGTCTAGCTCTTACGTGAAGATATTTCCTTTTCCAGCTTAGGCCTCAAAGCGCTCCAAATAAACACTTGCAGATTCTACAAAAGGAGTGTTTCAAAACTGCTCTAGCAAAAGGAAGGTTCAAGTCTGTGAGTTGAATGCACTCATCACAAAGAGGTTTCTGAGAATGCTGCTGTCTAGTTTTTAAGTGAAGATATTTCCTTTTCCTCGCATAGACCTCAAATCGCTCCAGATATCCACTTGCAGATTTTACAGAAAGACTGTTTCCAAACTGCTCTATCTAAAGGCACGTTCAACTCTGTGAGTTGAATGCACGCATTGCGAAGAACTTTCTGAGAATGCTTCTCTCTAGCTTTTAGGTGAAGATATTCCATTTCACAGCATAGGCCTCAAAGTGCACCAAATCACCACTTGCAGATTTTACAAAAAGAATGTTTCAAAACTGCTCTTTCTAAAGGAAGGTTCAAGTCTGTGAGTTGAATGCACTCAACACAAAGAAGTTTCTGAGAATGCTTCTGTCCAGGTTTCATGTGAAGATACTTCCTATTCCAGCATTGGCCTCAAACCGCTCCAAATATTCACTTGCAGAGTCTACAAAAAGAGTGTTTCCAAACTTCTCTATCAACTGGTAGGTACAACTCCGTGAGTTGAATGCCCTCATCAACAAGGAGTTTCTGAGAATGCTTCTCTCTAGTTTTGATGGGAAGATATTTCCTTTTCCAACATAGGCCTCATGGTGCTCCGAATAAACACTTGCAGATTCTACAAACTTAGTGTTTCAAAACTGTTCTATGAAAAGGAACGTTCAAGTCTGGGAGTTGAATGAACTCATCACAAAGAAGTTACTCAGAATGCTTCTGTCTAGTTTTTAGGTGAAGATATTTCATTTCCCAGCATAGGCCTCAAAGCGCTCCAAATATCCACTTGCAGATTCTACAAAAAGAGTGTTTCCAAACTGCTGTTTCAAAAGGAAGGTTCAAATCTGTGAGTTGAGAGCACTCATCACAAAGAAGTTTCTGAGAATGCTTCTGTCTAGTTTTTATATGAAGATCTTTCCTTTTCCAGTATAGGCCTCAAAGCGCTCCAAATAAACACTTGCAGATTCTACAAAAGGAGTGTTTCAAAACAGCTCTATCAAAAGGAACGTTCAAGTCTGTGAGTTGAAGGCATTCATCACACAGAAGTTTCTGAGAATGCTTCTCTCTAGTTTTTATGTGAAGATATTTCCTTTTCTAGCATAGGCCGCAAAGCGCTGCAAATAGCCACTTGCAGATTCTACGAAAAGAGGGTTTCAAATCTCTTCTATCAAAAGAAATGTTCAACTCTGTGAGTTGAATGCACTCATCAGAAAGAAGTTTCTGAGAATGATTCTATCTAGTTTTCATCTGCATGTATTTCCTTTTCCACTAGATGCCGCAATCGCACCAAATATCCACTTGCAGTTTCCACAAAAAGAGTGCTGCAGAACTGCTCCATGAAAAGGAATGTTCAACTCTGTGAGTTCAGTACCCTCATGACATAGAAGTTTCTGAAAATGCTTCTGTCTAGTTGGTATAGGAAGATATTTCCTTTTCCAGCATAAGCCTCAAAGAGCTCCAAATATCCACTTGCGGATTCTGCAACAACAGTGTTTCAAAACTGGTCGATCAAAAGGAACGTTCAACTCTGTGAGTTGAATGCACTCATGACACAGAAGTTTCTGAGAATGCTTCTGTCTAGTTCTTACGTGAAGATATTTCCTTTTCCAGCTTAGGCCTCAATGCGCTCCAAATAAACACTTGCAGATTCTACAAAAGGAGTGTTTCAAAACTGCTCTAGCAAAAGGAAGGTTCAAGTCTGTGAGTTGAATGCACTCATCACAAAGAAGTTTCTGAGAATGCTTCTGTCTAGTTTTTATATGAAGATCTTTCCTTTTCCAATATGGGCCTCAAAGCGCTCCAAATAAACACTTGCAGATTCTACAAAAGGAGTGTTTCAAAACAGCTCTATCAAAAGGAACGTTCAAGTCCGTGAGTTGAAGGCATTCATCACACAGAAGTTTCTGAGAATGCTTCTCTCTAGTTTTTATGTGAAGATATTTCCTTTTCTAGCATAGGCCTCAAAGCGCTGCAAATAGCCACTTGCAGATTCTACAAAAAGAGGGTTTCAAATCTCTTCTATCAAAAGAAATGTTCAACTCTGTGAGTTGAATGCACTCATCAGAAAGAAGTTTCTGAGAATGATTCTATCTAGTTTTCATCTGCATGTATTTCCTTTTCCACTAGATGCCGCAATCGCACCAAATATCCACTTGCAGTTTCCACAAAAAGAGTGCTGCAGAACTGCTCCATGAAAAGGAATGTTCAACTCTGTGGGTTCAATACCCTCATGACATAGAAGTTTCTGAAAATGCTTCTGTCTAGTTGGTGTAGGAAGATATTTCCTTTTCCAGCATAAGCCTCAAAGAGCTCCAAATATCCACTTGCGGATTCTGCAAAAACAGTGTTTCAAAACTGGTCGATCAAAAGGAACGTTCAACTCTGTGAGTTGAATGCACTCATGACACAGAAGTTTCTGAGAATGCTTCTGTCTAGTTCTTACATGAAGATATTTCCTTTTCCAGCTTAGGCCTCAAAGCGCTCCAAATAAACACTTGCAGATTCTACAAAAGGAGTGTTTCAAAACTGCTCTAGCAAAAGGAAGGTTCAAGTCTGTGAGTTGAATGCACTCATCACAAAGAGGTTTCTGAGAATGCTGCTGTCTAGTTTTTATGTGAAGATATTTCCTTTTCCTCGCATAGACCTCAAATCGCTCCAGATATCCACTTGCAGATTTTACAGAAAGACTGTTTCCAAACTGCTCTATCTAAAGGCACGTTCAACTCTGTGAGTTGAATGCACGCATTGCGAAGAACTTTCTGAGAATGCTTCTCTCTAGCTTTTAGGTGAAGATATTCCATTTCACAGCATAGGCCTCAAAGTGCTCCAAATCACCACTTGCAGATTTTACAAAAAGAATGTTTCAAAACTGCTCTTTCTAAAGGAAGGTTCAAGTCTGTGAGTTGAATGCACTCAACACAAAGAAGTTTCTGAGAATGCTTCTGTCCAGGATTCATGTGAAGATACTTCCTATTCCAGCATTGGCCTCAAACCGCTCCAAATATTCACTTGCAGAGTCTACAAAAAGAGTGTTTCCAAACTTCTCTATCAACTGGTAGGTACAACTCCGTGAGTTGAATGCCCTCATCAACAAGGAGTTTCTGAGAATGCTTCTCTCTAGTTTTGATGGGAAGATATTTCCTTTTCCAACATAGGCCTCATGGTGCTCCGAATAAACACTTGCAGATTCTACAAACTTAGTGTTTCAAAACTGTTCTATGAAAAGGAACGTTCAAGTCTGGGAGTTGAATGAACTCATCACAAAGAAGTTACTCAGAATGCTTCTGTCTAGTTTTTAGGTGAAGATATTTCATTTCCCAGCATAGGCCCCAAAGCGCTCCAAATATCCACTTGCAGATTCTACAAAAAGAGTGTTTCCAAAATGCTCTTACAAAAGGAAGGTTCAAGTCTGTGAGCCGAACGCACTCATCACAAACAAGTTTCTGAGAATGCGTCTGTCTAGTTTTTATGTGAAGATATTTCGTTTGCCAGCATAGGCCTCAAATCGCTCCAAACATCCACTAGCAAATTCTACAAAAGGAGTGTTTCAAAAGTGCGCTATCAAAAGGAAGAGTCCACTATGTGAGTTGAATGCATAAAGCACACGGAAGTTTCTGAGAATGCTTCTGTCTAGTTTTTAGGTGAAGATATTTCATTTCCCAGCATAGGCCTCAAAGCGCTCCAAATATCCACTTGCAGATTCTACAAAAAGAGTGTTTCCAAACTGCTGTTTCAAAAGGAAGGTTCAAATCTGTGAGTTCAGAGCACTCATCACAAAGAAGTTTCTGAGAATGCTTCTGTCTAGTTTTTATATGAAGATCTTTCCTTTTCCAGTATAGGCCTCAAAGCGCTCCAAATAAACACTTGCAGATTCTACAAAAGGAGTGTTTCAAAACAGCTCTATCAAAAGGAACGTTCAAGTCTGTGAGTTGAAGGCATTCATCACACAGAAGTTTCTGAGAATGCTTCTCTCTAGTTTTTATGTGAAGATATTTCCTTTTCTAGCATAGGCCGCAAGGCGCTGCAAATAGCCACTTGCAGATTCTACGAAAAGAGGGTTTCAAATCTCTTCTATCAAAAGAAATGTTCAACTCTGTGAGTTGAATGCACTCATCAGAAAGAAGTTTCTGAGAATGATTCTATCTAGTTTTCATCTGCATGTATTTCCTTTTCCACTAGATGCCGCAATCGCACCCAATATCCACTTGCAGTTTCCACAGAAAGAGTGCTGCAGAACTGCTCCATGAAAAGGAATGTTCAACTCTGTGAGTTCAGTACCCTCATGACATAGAAGTTTCTGAAAATGCTTCTGTCTAGTTGGTATAGGAAGATATTTCCTTTTCCAGCATAAGCCTCAAAGAGCTCCAAATATCCACTTGCGGATTCTGCAAAAACAGTGTTTCAAAACTGGTCGATCAAAAGGAACGTTCAACTCTGTGAGTTGAATGCACTCATGACACAGAAGTTTCTGAGAATGCTTCTGTCTAGTTCTTACGTGAAGATATTTCCTTTTCCAGCTTAGGCCTCAAAGCGCTCCAAATAAACACTTGCAGATTCTACAAAAGGAGTGTTTCAAAACTGCTCTAGCAAAAGGAAGGTTCAAGTCTGTGAGTTGAATGCACTCATCACAAAGAGGTTTCTGAGAATGCTGCTGTCTAGTTTTTATGTGAAGATATTTCCTTTTCCTCGCATAGACCTCAAATCGCTCCAGATATCCACTTGCAGATATTACAGAAAGAGTGTTTCCAAACTGCTCTATCTAAAGGCACGTTCAACTCTGTGAGTTGAATGCACGCATTGCGAAGAACTTTCTGAGAATGCTTCTCTCTAGCTTTTAGGTGAAGATATTCCATTTCACAGCATAGGCCTCAAAGTGCTCCAAATCACCACTTGCAGATTTTACAAAAAGAATGTTTCAAAACTGCTCTTTCTAAAGGAAGGTTCAAGTCTGTGAGTTGAATGCACTCAACACAAAGAAGTTTCTGAGAATGCTTCTGTCCAGGTTTCATGTGAAGATATTTCCTTTTCCAGCATAGGCCTCAAACCGCTCCAAATATTCACTTGCAGAGTCTACAAAAAGAGTGTTTCCAAACTTCTCTATCAACTGGTAGGTACAACTCCGTGAGTTGAATGCCCTCATCACCAAGAAGTTTCTGAGAATGCTTCTCTCTAGTTTTGATGGGAAGATATTTCCTTTTCCAACATAGGCCTCATGGTGCTCCGAATAAACACTTGCAGATTCTACAAACATAGTGTTTCAAAACTGTTCTATGAAAAGGAACGTTCAAGTCTGGGAGTTGAATGAACTCATCACAAAGAAGTTTCTCAGAATGCTTCTGTCTAGTTTTTAGGTGAAGATATTTCATTTCCCAGCATAGGCCTCAAAGCGCTCCAAATATCCACTTGCAGATTCTACAAAAAGAGTGTTTCCAAACTGCTGTTTCAAAAGGAAGGTTCAAGTCTGTGAGATGAGAGCACTCATCACAAAGAAGTTTCTGAGAATGCTTCTGTCTAGTTTTTATATGAAGATCTTTCCTTTTCCAATATAGGCCTCAAAGCGCTCCAAATAAACACTTGCAGATTCTACAAAAGGAGTGTTTCAAAACAGCTCTATCAAAAGGAACGTTCAAGTCTGTGAGTTAAAGGCATTCATCACACAGAAGTTTCTGAGAATGCTTCTCTCTAGTTTTTATGTGAAGATATTTCCTTTTCTAGCATAGGCCTCAAAGCGCTGCAAATAGCCACTTGCAGATTCTACAAAAAGAGGGTTTCAAATCTCTTCTATCAAAAGAAATGTTCAACTCTGTGAGTTGAATGCACTCATCAGAAAGAAGTTTCTGAGAATGATTCTATCTAGTTTTCATCTGCATGTATTTCCTTTTCCACTAGATGCCGGAATCGCACCAAATATCCACCTGCAGTTTCCACAAAAAGAGTGCTGCAGAACTGCTCCATGAAAAGGAATGTTCAACTCTGTGAGTTCAATACCCTCATGACATAGAAGTTTCTGAAAATGCTTCTGTCTAGTTGGTGTAGGAAGATATTCCCTTTTCCAGCATAAGCCTCAAAGAGCTCCAAATATCCACTTGCGGATTCTGCAAAAACAGTGTTTCAAAACTGGTCGATCAAAAGGAACGTTCAACTCTGTGAGTTGAATGCACTCATGACACAGAAGTTTCTGAGAATGCTTCTGTCTAGTTCTTACGTGAAGATATTTCCTTTTCCAGCTTAGGCCTCAAAGCGCTCCAAATAAACACTTGCAGATTCTACAAAAGGAGTGTTTCAAAACTGCTCTAGCAAAAGGAAGGTTCAAGTCTGTGAGTTGAATGCACTCATCACAAAGAGGTTTCTGAGAATGCTGCTGTCTAGTTTTTATGTGAAGATATTTCCTTTTCCTCGCATAGACCTCAAATCGCTCCAGATATCCACTTGCAGATATTACAGAAAGAGTGTTTCCAAACTGCTCTATCTAAAGGCACGTTCAACTCTGTGAGTTGAATGCACGCATTGCGAAGAACTTTCTGAGAATGCTTCTCTCTAGCTTTTAGGTGAAGATATTCCATTTCACAGCATAGGCCTCAAAGTGCTCCAAATCACCACTTGCAGATTTTACAAAAAGAATGTTTCAAAACTGCTCTTTCTAAAGGAAGGTTCAAGTCTGTGAGTTGAATGCACTCAACACAAAGAAGTTTCTGAGAATGCTTCTGTCCAGGTTTCATGTGAAGATACTTCCTATTCCAGCATTGGCCTCAAACCGCTCCAAATATTCACTTGCAGAGTCTACAAAAAGAGTGTTTCCAAACTTCTCTATCAACTGGTAGGTACAACTCCGTGAGTTGAATTCCCTCATCAACAAGGAGTTTCTGAGAATGCTTCTCTCTAGTTTTGATGGGAAGATATTTCCTTTTCCAACATAGGCCTCATGGTGCTCCGAATAAACACTTGCAGATTCTACAAACTTAGTGTTTCAAAACTGTTCTATGAAAAGGAACGTTCAAGTCTGGGAGTTGAATGAACTCATCACAAAGAAGTTACTCAGAATGCTTATTTCTAGTTTTTAGGTGAAGATATTTCATTTCCGAGCATAGGCCTCAAAGCGCTCCAAATATCCACTTGCAGATTCTACAAAAAGAGTGTTTCCAAACTGCTCTTACAAAAGGAAGGTTCAAGTCTGTGAGCTGAACGCACTCATCACAAACAAGTTTCTGAGATTGCGTCTGTCTAGTTTTTATGTGAAGATATTTCGTTTGCCAGCATAGGCCTCAAATCGCTCCAAACATCCACTAGCAAATTCTACAAAAGGAGTGTTTCAAAAGTGCGCCATCAAAAGGAAGAGTCCACTATGTGAGTTGAATGCATAAAGCCCACGGAAGTTTCTGAGAATGCTTCTGTCTAGTTTTTAGGTGAAGATATTTCATTTCCCAGCATAGGCCTCAAAGCGCTCCAAATATCCACTTGCAGATTCTACAAAAAGAGTGTTTCCAAACTGCTCTTTCAAAAGGAAGGTTCAAGTCTGTGAGTTGAGAGCACTCATCACAAAGAAGTTTCTGAGAATGCTTCTGTCTAGTTTTTATATGATGATCTTTCCTTTTCCAATATAGGCCTCAAAGCGCTCCAAATAAACACTTGCAGATTCTACAAAAGGAGTGTTTCAAAACAGCTCTATCAAAAGGAACGTTCATGTGTGTGAGTTGAAGGCATTCATCACACAGAAGTTTCTGAGAATGCTTCTCTCTAGTTTTTATGTGAAGATATTTCCTTTTCTAGCATAGGCCTCAAAGCGCTGCAAATAGCCACTTGCAGATTCTACAAAAAGAGGGTTTCAAATCTCTTCTATCAAAAGAAAAGTACATCTCTGTGAGTTGAATGCACTCATCAGAAAGAAGTTTCTGAGAATGATTCTGTCTAGTTTTCATCTGCATGTATTTCCTTTTCCACTAGATGCCGCAATCGCACCAAATATCCACTGGCAGTTTCCACAAAAAGAGTGCTGCAGAACTGCTCCATGAAAAGGAATGTTCAACTCTGTGAGTTCAATACCCTCATGACATAGAAGTTTCTGAAAATGCTTCTGTCTAGTTGGTATAGGAAGATATTTCCTTTTCCAGCCTAAGCCTCAAAGAGCTCCAAATATCCACTTGCGGATTCTGCAAAAACAGTGTTTCAAAACTGGTCGATCAAAAGGAACGTTCAACTCTGTGAGTTGAATGCACTCATGACACAGAAGTTTCTGAGAATGCTTCTGTCTAGTTCTTACGTGAAGATATTTCCTTTTCCAGCTTAGGCCTCAAAGCGCTCCAAATAAACACTTGCAGATTCTACAAAAGGAGTGTTTCAAAACTGCTCTAGCAAAAGGAAGGTTCAAGTCTGTGAGTTGAATGCACTCATCACAAAGAGGTTTCTGAGAATGCTGCTGTCTAGTTTTTATGTGAAGATATTTCCTTTTCCTCGCATAGACCTCAAATCGCTCCAGATATCCACTTGCAGATTTTACAGAAAGAGTGTTTCCAAACTGCTCTATCTAAAGGCACGTTCAACTCTGTGAGTTGAATGCACGCATTGCGAAGAACTTTCTGAGAACGCTTCTCTCTAGCTTTTAGGTGAAGATATTCCATTTCACAGCATAGGCCTCAAAGTGCTCCAAATCACCACTTGCAGATTTTACAAAAAGAATGTTTCAAAACTGCTCTTTCTAAAGGAAGGTTCAAGTCTGTGAGTTGAATGCACTCAACACAAAGAAGTTTCTGAGAATGCTTCTGTCCAGGTTTCATGTGAAGATATTTCCTTTTCCAGCATAGGCCTCAAACCGCTCCAAATATACACTTGCAGAGTCTACAAAAAGAGTGTTTCCAAACTTCTCTATCAACTGGTAGGTACAACTCCGTGAGTTGAATGCCCTCATCACCAAGAAGTTTCTGAGAATGCTCCTCTCTAGTTTTGATGGGAAGATATTTCCTTTTCCAACATAGGCCTCATGGTGCTCCGAATAAACACTTGCAGATTCTACAAACTTAGTGTCTCAAAACTGTTCTATGAAAAGGAACGTTCAAGTCTGGGAGTTGAATGAACTCATCACAAAGAAGTTTCTCAGAATGCTTCTGTCTAGTTTTTAGGTGAAGATATTTCATTTCCCAGCATAGGCCTCAAAGCGCTCCAAATATCCACTTGCAGATTCTACAAAAAGAGTGTTTCCAAACTGCTCTTACAAAAGGAAGGTTTAAGTCTGTGAGCCGAACGCACTCATCACAAAGAAGTTTCTGAGAATGCGTCTGTCTAGTTTTTATGTGAAGATATTTCGTTTGCCAGCATAGGCCTCAAATCGCTCCAAACATCCACTAGCAAATTCTGCAAAAGGAGTGTTTCAAAACTGCGCCATCAAAAGGAAGAGTCCACTATGTGAGTTGAAGGCATAAAGCACACGGAAGTTTCTGAGAATGCTTCTGTCTAGTTTTTAGGTGAAGATATTTCATTTCCCAGCATAGGCCTCAAAGCGCTCCAAATATCCACTTGCAGATTCTACAAAAAGAGTGTTTCCAAACTGCTCTTTCAAAAGGAAGGTTCAAGTCTGTGAGTTCAGAGCATTCATCACAAAGAAGTTTCTGAGAATGCTTCTGTCTAGTTTTTATATGAAGATCTTTCCTTTTCCAGTATAGGCCTCAAAGCGCTCCAAATAAACACTTGCAGATTCTACAAAAGGAGTGTTTCAAAACAGCTCTATCAAAAGGAACGTTCAAGTCTGTGAGTTGAAGGCATTCATCACACAGAAGTTTCTGAGAATGCTTCTCTCTAGTTTTTATGTGAAGATATTTCCTTTTCTAGCATAGGCCGCAAGGCGCTGCAAATAGCCACTTGCAGATTCTACAAAAAGAGGGTTTCAAATCTCTTCTATCAAAAGAAATGTTCAACTCTGTGAGTTGAATGCACTCATCAGAAAGAAGTTTCTGAGAATGATTCTATCTAGTTTTCATCTGCATGTATTTCCTTTTCCACTAGATGCCGCAATCGCACCAAATATCCACTTGCAGTTTCCACAAAAAGAGTGCTGCAGAACTGCTCCATGAAAAGGAATGTTCAACTCTGTGAGTTCAGTACCCTCATGACATAGAAGTTTCTGAAAATGCTTCTGTCTAGTTGGTATAGGAAGATATTTCCTTTTCCAGCATAAGCCTCAAAGAGCTCCAAATATCCACTTGCGGATTCTGCAACAACAGTGTTTCAAAACTGGTCGATCAAAAGGAACGTTCAACTCTGTGAGTTGAATGCACTCATGACACAGAAGTTTCTGAGAATGCTTCTGTCTAGTTCTTACGTGAAGATATTTCCTTTTCCAGCTTAGGCCTCAAAGCGCTCCAAATAAACACTTGCAGATTCTACAAAAGGAGTGTTTCAAAACTGCTCTAGCAAAAGGAAGGTTCAAGTCTGTGAGTTGAATGCACTCATCACAAAGAGGTTTCTGAGAATGCTGCTGTCTAGTTTTTATGTGAAGATATTTCCTTTTCCTCGCATAGACCTCAAATCGCTCCAGATATCCACTTGCAGATATTACAGAAAGAGTGTTTCCAAACTGCTCTATCTAAAGGCACATTCAACTCTGTGAGTTGAATGCACGCATTGCGAAGAACTTTCTGAGAATGCTTCTCTCTAGCTTTTAGGTGAAGATATTCCATTTCACAGCATAGGCCTCAAAGTGCTCCAAATCACCACTTGCAGATTTTACAAAAAGAATGTTTCAAAACTGCTCTTTCTAAAGGAAGGTTCAAGTCTGTGAGTTGAATGCACTCAACACAAAGAAGTTTCTGAGAATGCTTCTGTCCAGGTTTCATGTGAAGATATTTCCTTTTCCAGCATAGGCCTCAAACCGCTCCAAATATTCACTTGCAGAGTCTACAAAAAGAGTGTTTCCAAACTTCTCTATCAACTGGTAGGTACAACTCCGTGAGTTGAATGCCCTCATCACCAAGAAGTTTCTGAGAATGCTTCTCTCTAGTTTTGATGGGAAGATATTTCCTTTTCCAACATAGGCCTCATGGTGCTCCGAATAAACACTTGCAGATTCTACAAACATAGTGTTTCAAAACTGTTCTATGAAAACGAACGTTCAAGTCTGGGAGTTGAATGAACTCATCACAAAGAAGTTTCTCAGAATGCTTCTGTCTAGTTTTTAGGTGAAGATATTTCATTTCCCAGCATAGGCCTCAAAGCGCTCCAAATATCCACTTGCAGATTCTACAAAAAGAGTGTTTCCAAACTGCTGTTTCAAAAGGAAGGTTCAAGTCTGTGAGTTGAGAGCACTCATCACAAAGAAGTTTCTGAGAATGCTTCTGTCTAGTTTTTATATGAAGATCTTTCCTTTTCCAATATAGGCCTCAAAGCGCTCCAAATAAACACTTGCAGATTCTACAAAAGGAGTGTTTCAAAACAGCTCTATCAAAAGGAACGTTCAAGTCTGTGAGTTAAAGGCATTCATCACACAGAAGTTTCTGAGAATGCTTCTCTCTAGTTTTTATGTGAAGATATTTCCTTTTCTAGCATAGGCCTCAAAGCGCTGCAAATAGCCACTTGCAGATTCTACAAAAAGAGGGTTTCAAATCTCTTCTATCAAAAGAAATGTTCAACTCTGTGAGTTGAATGCACTCATCAGAAAGAAGTTTCTGAGAATGATTCTATCTAGTTTTCATCTGCATGTATTTCCTTTTCCACTAGATGCCGCAATCGCACCAAATATCCACTTGCAGTTTCCACAAAAAGAGTGCTGCAGAACTGCTCCATGAAAAGGAATGTTCAACTCTGTGGGTTCAATACCCTCATGACATAGAAGTTTCTGAAAATGCTTCTGTCTAGTTGGTGTAGGAAGATATTCCCTTTTCCAGCATAAGCCTCAAAGAGCTCCAAATATCCACTTGCGGATTCTGCAAAAACAGTGTTTCAAAACTGGTCGATCAAAAGGAACGTTCAACTCTGTGAGTTGAATGCACTCATGACACAGAAGTTTCTGAGAATGCTTCTGTCTAGTTCTTACGTGAAGATATTTGCTTTTCCAGCTTAGGCCTCAAAGCGCTCCAAATAAACACTTGCAGATTCTACAAAAGGAGTGTTTCAAAACTGCTCTAGCAAAAGGAAGGTTCAAGTCTGTGAGTTGAATGCACTCATCACAAAGAGGTTTCTGAGAATGCTGCTGTCTAGTTTTTATGTAAAGATATTTCCTTTTCCTCGCATAGACCTCAAATCGCTCCAGATATCCACTTGCAGATATTACAGAAAGAGTGTTTCCAAACTGCTCTATCTAAAGGCACATTCAACTCTGTGAGTTGAATGCACGCATTGCGAAGAACTTTCTGAGAATGCTTCTCTCTAGCTTTTAGGTGAAGATATTCCATTTCACAGCATAGGCCTCAAAGTGCTCCAAATCACCACTTGCAGATTTTACAAAAAGAATGTTTCAAAACTGCTCTTTCTAAAGGAAGGTTCAAGTCTGTGAGTTGAATGCACTCAACACAAAGAAGTTTCTGAGAATGCTTCTGTCCAGGTTTCATGTGAAGATACTTCCTTTTCCAGCATAGGCCTCAAACCGATCCAAATATTCACTTGCAGAGTCTACAAAAAGAGTGTTTCCAAACTTCTCTATCAACTGGTAGGTTCAACTCCGTGAGTTGAATGCCCTCATCACCAAGAAGTTTCTGAGAATGCTTCTCTCTAGTTTTGATGGGAAGATATTTCCTTTTCCAACATAGGCCTCATGGTGCTCCGAATAAACACTTGCAGATTCTACAAACTTAGTGTTTCAAAACTGTTCTTTGAAAAGGAACGTTCAAGTCTGGGAGTTGAATGAACTCATCACAAAGAAGTTACTCAGAATGCTTCTGTCTAGTTTTTAGGTGAAGATATTTCATTTCCCAGCATAGGCCTCAAAGCGCTCCAAATATCCACTTGCATATTCTACAAAAAGAGTGTTTCCAAACTGCTCTTACAAAAGGAAGGTTCAAGTCTGTGAGCCGAACGCACTCATCACAAACAAGTTTCTGAGAATGCGTCTGTCTAGTTTTTATGTGAAGATATTTCGTTTGCCAGCATAGGCCTCAAATCGCTCCAAACATCCACTAGCAAATTCTACAAAAGGAGTGTTTCAAAAGTGCGCTATCAAAAGGAAGAGTCCACTATGTGAGTTGAATGCATAAAGCACACGGAAGTTTCTGAGAATGCTTCTGTCTAGTTTTTAGGTGAAGATATTTCATTTCCCAGCATAGGCCTCAAAGCGCTGCAAATATCCACTTGCAGATTCTACAAAAAGAGTGTTTCCAAACTGCTCTTTCAAAAGGAAGGTTCAAGTCTGTGAGTTGAGAGCATTCATCACAAAGAAGTTTCTGAGAATGCTTCTGTCTAGTTTTTATATGAAGATCTTTCCTTTTCCAATATGGGCCTCAAAGCGCTCCAAATAAACACTTGCAGATTCTACAAAAGGAGTGTTTCAAAACAGCTCTATCAAAAGGAACGTTCAAGTCCGTGAGTTGAAGGCATTCATCACACAGAAGTTTCTGAGAATGCTTCTCTCTAGTTTTTATGTGAAGATATTTCCTTTTCTAGCATAGGCCTCAAAGCGCTGCAAATAGCCACTTGCAGATTCTACAAAAAGAGGGTTTCAAATCTCTTCTATCAAAAGAAATGTTCAACTCTGTGAGTTGAATGCACTCATCAGAAAGAAGTTTCTGAGAATGATTCTATCTAGTTTTCATCTGCTTGTATTTCCTTTTCCACTAGATGCCGCAATCGCACCAAATATCCACTGGCAGTTTCCACAAAAAGAGTGCTGCAGAACTGCTCCATGAAAAGGAATGTTCAACTCTGTGAGTTCAATCCCCTCATGACATAGAAGTTTCTGAAAATGCTTCTGTCTAGTTGGTATAGGAAGATATTTCCTTTTCCAGCATAAGCCTCAAAGAGCTCCAAATATCCACTTGCGGATTCTGCAAAAACAGTGTTTCAAAACTGGTCGATCAAAAGGAACGTTCAACTCTGTGAGTTGAATGCACTCATGACACAGAAGTTTCTGAGAATGCTTCTGTCTAGTTCTTACATGAAGATATTTCCTTTTCCAGCTTAGGCCTCAAAGCGCTCCAAATAAACACTTGCAGATTCTACAAAAGGAGTGTTTCAAAACTGCTCTAGCAAAAGGAAGGTTCAAGTCTGTGAGTTGAATGCACTCATCACAAAGAGGTTTCTGAGAATGCTGCTGTCTAGTTTTTATGTGAAGATATTTCCTTTTCCTCGCATAGACCTCAAATCGCTCCAGATATCCACTTGCAGATATTACAGAAAGAGTGTTTCCAAACTGCTCTATCTAAAGGCACGTTCAACTCTGTGAGTTGAATGCACGCATTGCGAAGAACTTTCTGAGAATGCTTCTCTCTAGCTTTTAGGTGAAGATATTCCATTTCACAGCATAGGCCTCAAAGTGCTCCAAATCACCACTTGCAGATTTTACAAAAAGAATGTTTCAAAACTGCTCTTTCTAAAGGAAGGTTCAAGTCTGTGAGTTGAATGCACTCAACACAAAGAAGTTTCTGAGAATGCTTCTGTCCAGGTTTCATGTGAAGATACTTCCTTTTCCAGCATAGGCCTCAAACCGCTCCAAATATTCACTTGCAGAGTCTACAAAAAGAGTGTTTCCAAACTTCTCTATCAACTGGTAGGTACAACTCCGTGAGTTGAATGCCCTCATCACCAAGAAGTTTCTGAGAATGCTTCTCTCTAGTTTTGATGGGAAGATATTTCCTTTTCCAACATAGGCCTCATGGTGCTCCGAATAAACACTTGCAGATTCTACAAACTTAGTGTTTCAAAACTGTTCTATGAAAAGGAACGTTCAAGACTGGGAGTTGAATGAACTCATCACAAAGAAGTTTCTCAGAATGCTTCTGTCTAGTTTTTAGGTGAAGATATTTCATTTCCCAGCATAGGCCTCAAAGCGCTCCAAATATCCACTTGCAGATTCTACAAAAAGAGTGTTTCCAAACTGCTCTTACAAAAGGAAGGTTCAAGTCTGTGAGCCGAACGCACTCATCACAAACAAGTTTCTGAGAATGCGTCTGTCTAGTTTTTATGTGAAGATATTTCGTTTGCCAGCATAGGCTTCAAATCGCTCCAAACATCCACTAGCAAATTCTACAAAAGCAGTGTTTCAAAAGTGCGCTATCAAGAGGAAGAGTCCACTATGTGAGTTGAATGCATAAAGCACACGGAAGTTTCTGAGAATGCTTCTGTCTAGTTTTTAGGTGAAGATATTTCATTTCCCAGCATAGGCCTCAAAGCGCTCCAAATATCCACTTGCAGATTCTACAAAAAGAGTGTTTCCAAACTGCTCTTTCAAAAGGAAGGTTCAAGTCTGTGAGTTGAGAGCATTCATCACAAAGAAGTTTCTGAGAATGCTTCTGTCTAGTTTTTATATGAAGATCTTTCCTTTTCCAATATGGGCCTCAAAGCGCTCCAAATAAACACTTGCAGATTCTACAAAAGGAGTGTTTCAAAACAGCTCTATCAAAAGGAACGTTCAAGTCCGTGAGTTGAAGGCATTCATCACACAGAAGTTTCTGAGAATGCTTCTCTCTAGTTTTTATGTGAAGATATTTCCTTTTCTAGCATAGGCCTCAAAGCGCTGCAAATAGCCACTTGCAGATTCTACAAAAAGAGGGTTTCAAATCTCTTCTATCAAAAGAAATGTTCAACTCTGTGAGTTGAATGCACTCATCAGAAAGAAGTTTCTGAGAATGATTCTATCTAGTTTTCATCTGCATGTATTTCCTTTTCCACTAGATGCCGCAATCGCACCAAATATCCACTTGCAGTTTCCACAAAAAGAGTGCTGCAGAACTGCTCCATGAAAAGGAATGTTCAACTCTGTGAGTTCAATACCCTCATGACATAGAAGTTTCTGAAAATGCTTCTGTCTAGTTGGTATAGGAAGATATTTCCTTTTCCAGCATAAGCCTCAAAGAGCTCCAAATATCCACTTGCGGATTCTGCAAAAACAGTGTTTCAAAACTGGTCGATCAAAAGGAACGTTCAACTCTGTGAGTTGAATGCACTCATGACACAGAAGTTTCTGAGAATGCTTCTGTCTAGTTCTTACGTGAAGATATTTCCTTTTCCAGCTTAGGCCTCAAAGCGCTCCAAATAAACACTTGCAGATTCTACAAAAGGAGTGTTTCAAAACTGCTCTAGCAAAAGGAAGGTTCAAGTCTGTGAGTTGAATGCACTCATCACAAAGAGGTTTCTGAGAATGCTGCTGTCTAGTTTTTATGTGAAGATATTTCCTTTTCCTCGCATAGACCTCAAATCGCTCCAGATATCCACTTGCAGATTTTACAGAAAGACTGTTTCCAAACTCCTCTATCTAAAGGCACGTTCAACTCTGTGAGTTGAATGCACGCATTGCGAAGAACTTTCTGAGAATGCTTCTCTCTAGCTTTTAGGTGAAGATATTCCATTTCACAGCATAGGCCTCAAAGTGCTCCAAATCACCACTTGCAGATTTTACAAAAAGAATGTTTCAAAACTGCTCTTTCTAAAGGAAGGTTCAAGTCTGTGAGTTGAATGCACTCAACACAAAGAAGTTTCTGAGAATGCTTCTGTCCAGGTTTCATGTGAAGATACTTCCTATTCCAGCATTGGCCTCAAACCGCTCCAAATATTCACTTGCAGAGTCTACAAAAAGAGTGTTTCCAAACTTCTCTATCAACTGGTAGGTACAACTCCGTGAGTTGAATTCCCTCATCAACAAGGAGTTTCTGAGAATGCTTCTCTCTAGTTTTGATGGGAAGATATTTCCTTTTCCAACATAGGCCTCATGGTGCTCCGAATAAACACTTGCAGATTCTACAAACTTAGTGTTTCAAAACTGTTCTATGAAAAGGAACGTTCAAGTCTGGGAGTTGAATGAACTCATCACAAAGAAGTTACTCAGAATGCTTATTTCTAGTTTTTAGGTGAAGATATTTCATTTCCCAGCATAGGCCTCAAAGCGCTCCAAATATCCACTTGCAGATTCTACAAAAAGAGTGTTTCCAAACTGCTCTTACAAAAGGAAGGTTCAAGTCTGTGAGCCGAACGCACTCATCACAAACAAGTTTCTGAGATTGCGTCTGTCTAGTTTTTATGTGAAGATATTTCGTTTGCCAGCATAGGCCTCAAATCGCTCCAAACATCCACTAGCAAATTCTACAAAAGGAGTGTTTCAAAAGTGCGCCATCAAAAGGAAGAGTCCACTATGTGAGTTGAATGCATAAAGCCCACGGAAGTTTCTGAGAATGCTTCTGTCTAGTTTTTAGGTGAAGATATTTCATTTCCCAGCATAGGCCTCAAAGCGCTCCAAATATCCACTTGCAGATTCTACAAAAAGAGTGTTTCCAAACTGCTCTTTCAAAAGGAAGGTTCAAGTCTGTGAGTTGAGAGCACTCATCACAAAGAAGTTTCTGAGAATGCTTCTGTCTAGTTTTTATATGATGATCTTTCCTTTTCCAATATAGGCCTCAAAGCGCTCCAAATAAACACTTGCAGATTCTACAAAAGGAGTGTTTCAAAACAGCTCTATCAAAAGGAACGTTCATGTGTGTGAGTTGAAGGCATTCATCACACAGAAGTTTCTGAGAATGCTTCTCTCTAGTTTTTATGTGAAGATATTTCCTTTTCTAGCATAGGCCTCAAAGCGCTGCAAATAGCCACTTGCAGATTCTACAAAAAGAGGGTTTCAAATCTCTTCTATCAAAAGAAAAGTTCATCTCTGTGAGTTGAATGCACTCATCAGAAAGAAGTTTCTGAGAATGATTCTATCTAGTTTTCATCTGCATGTATTTCCTTTTCCACTAGATGCCGCAATCGCACCAAATATCCACTGGCAGTTTCCACAAAAAGAGTGCTGCAGAACTGCTCCATGAAAAGGAATGTTCAACTCTGTGAGTTCAATACCCTCATGACATAGAAGTTTCTGAAAATGCTTCTGTCTAGTTGGTATAGGAAGATATTTCCTTTTCCAGCCTAAGCCTCAAAGAGCTCCAAATATCCACTTGCGGATTCTGCAAAAACAGTGTTTCAAAACTGGTCGATCAAAAGGAACGTTCAACTCTGTGAGTTGAATGCACTCATGACACAGAAGTTTCTGAGAATGCTTCTGTCTAGTTCTTACGTGAAGATATTTCCTTTTCCAGCTTAGGCCTCAAAGCGCTCCAAATAAACACTTGCAGATTCTACAAAAGGAGTGTTTCAAAACTGCTCTAGCAAAAGGAAGGTTCAAGTCTGTGAGTTGAATGCACTCATCACAAAGAGGTTTCTGAGAATGCTGCTGTCTAGTTTTTATGTGAAGATATTTCCTTTTCCTCGCATAGACCTCAAATCGCTCCAGATATCCACTTGCAGATTTTACAGAAAGAGTGTTTCCAAACTGCTCTATCTAAAGGCACGTTCAACTCTGTGAGTTGAATGCACGCATTGCGAAGAACTTTCTGAGAACGCTTCTCTCTAGCTTTTAGGTGAAGATATTCCATTTCACAGCATAGGCCTCAAAGTGCTCCAAATCACCACTTGCAGATTTTACAAAAAGAATGTTTCAAAACTGCTCTTTCTAAAGGAAGGTTCAAGTCTGTGAGTTGAATGCACTCAACACAAAGAAGTTTCTGAGAATGCTTCTGTCCAGGTTTCATGTGAAGATATTTCCTTTTCCAGCATAGGTCTCAAACCGCTCCAAATATACACTTGCAGAGTCTACAAAAAGAGTGTTTCCAAACTTCTCTATCAACTGGTAGGTACAACTCCGTGAGTTGAATGCCCTCATCACCAAGAAGTTTCTGAGAATGCTCCTCTCTAGTTTTGATGGGAAGATATTTCCTTTTCCAACATAGGCCTCATGGTGCTCCGAATAAACACTTGCAGATTCTACAAACTTAGTGTCTCAAAACTGTTCTATGAAAAGGAACGTTCAAGTCTGGGAGTTGAATCAACTCATCACAAAGAAGTTTCTCAGAATGCTTCTGTCTAGTTTTTAGGTGAAGATATTTCATTTCCCAGCATAGGCCTCAAAGCGCTCCAAATATCCACTTGCAGATTCTACAAAAAGAGTGTTTCCAAACTGCTCTTACAAAAGGAAGGTTCAAGTCTGTGAGCCGAACGCACTCATCACAAAGAAGTTTCTGAGAATGCGTCTGTCTAGTTTTTATGTGAAGATATTTCGTTTGCCAGCATAGGCCTCAAATCGCTCCAAACATCCACTAGCAAATTCTGCAAAAGGAGTGTTTCAAAAGTGCGCCATCAAAAGGAAGAGTCCACTATGTGAGTTGAAGGCATAAAGCACACGGAAGTTTCTGAGAATGCTTCTGTCTAGTTTTTAGGTGAAGATATTTCATTTCCCAGCATAGGCCTCAAAGCGCTCCAAATATCCACTTGCAGATTCTACAAAAAGAGTGTTTCCAAACTGCTCTTTCAAAAGGAAGGTTCAAGTCTGTGAGTTGAGAGCATTCATCACAAAGAAGTTTCTGAGAATGCTTCTGTCTAGTTTTTATATGAAGATCTTTCCTTTTCCAATATGGGCCTCAAAGCGCTCCAAATAAACACTTGCAGATTCTACAAAAGAGTGCTTCAAAACAGCTCTATCAAAAGGAACGTTCAAGTCCGTGAGTTGAAGGCATTCATCACACAGAAGTTTCTGAGAATGCTTCTCTCTAGTTTTTATGTGAAGATATTTCCTTTTCTAGCATAGGCCTCAAAGCGCTGCAAATAGCCACTTGCAGATTCTACAAAAAGAGGGTTTCAAATCTCTTCTATCAAAAGAAATGTTCAACTCTGTGAGTTGAATGCACTCATCAGAAAGAAGTTTCTGAGAATGATTCTATCTAGTTTTCATCTGCATGTATTTCCGTTTCCACTAGATGCCGCAATCGCACCAAATATCCACTTGCAGTTTCCACAAAAAGAGTGCTGCAGAACTGCTCCATGAAAAGGAATGTTCAACTCTGTGGGTTCAATACCCTCATGACATAGAAGTTTCTGAAAATGCTTCTGTCTAGTTGGTATAGGAAGATATTTCCTTTTCCAGCATAAGCCTCAAAGAGCTCCAAATATCCACATGCGGATTCTGCAAAAACAGTGTTTCAAAACTGGTCGATCAAAAGGAACGTTCAACTCTGTGAGTTGAATGCACTCATGACACAGAAGTTTCTGAGAATGCTTCTGTCTAGCTCTTACGTGAAGATATTTCCTTTTCCAGCTTAGGCCTCAAAGCGCTCCAAATAAACACTTGCAGATTCTACAAAAGGAGTGTTTCAAAACTGCTCTAGCAAAAGGAAGGTTCAAGTCTGTGAGTTGAATGCACTCATCACAAAGAGGTTTCTGAGAATGCTGCTGTCTAGTTTTTAAGTGAAGATATTTCCTTTTCCTCGCATAGACCTCAAATCGCTCCAGATATCCACTTGCAGATTTTACAGAAAGACTGTTTCCAAACTGCTCTATCTAAAGGCACGTTCAACTCTGTGAGTTGAATGCACGCATTGCGAAGAACTTTCTGAGAATGCTTCTCTCTAGCTTTTAGGTGAAGATATTCCATTTCACAGCATAGGCCTCAAAGTGCACCAAATCACCACTTGCAGATTTTACAAAAAGAATGTTTCAAAACTGCTCTTTCTAAAGGAAGGTTCAAGTCTGTGAGTTGAATGCACTCAACACAAAGAAGTTTCTGAGAATGCTTCTGTCCAGGTTTCATGTGAAGATACTTCCTATTCCAGCATTGGCCTCAAACCGCTCCAAATATTCACTTGCAGAGTCTACAAAAAGAGTGTTTCCAAACTTCTCTATCAACTGGTAGGTACAACTCCGTGAGTTGAATGCCCTCATCAACAAGGAGTTTCTGAGAATGCTTCTCTCTAGTTTTGATGGGAAGATATTTCCTTTTCCAACATAGGCCTCATGGTGCTCCGAATAAACACTTGCAGATTCTACAAACTTAGTGTTTCAAAACTGTTCTATGAAAAGGAACGTTCAAGTCTGGGAGTTGAATGAACTCATCACAAAGAAGTTACTCAGAATGCTTCTGTCTAGTTTTTAGGTGAAGATATTTCATTTCCCAGCATAGGCCTCAAAGCGCTCCAAATATCCACTTGCAGATTCTACAAAAAGAGTGTTTCCAAACTGCTGTTTCAAAAGGAACGTTCAAATCTGTGAGTTGAGAGCACTCATCACAAAGAAGTTTCTGAGAATGCTTCTGTCTAGTTTTTATATGAAGATCTTTCCTTTTCCAGTATAGGCCTCAAAGCGCTCCAAATAAACACTTGCAGATTCTACAAAAGGAGTGTTTCAAAACAGCTCTATCAAAAGGAACGTTCAAGTCTGTGAGTTGAAGGCATTCATCACACAGAAGTTTCTGAGAATGCTTCTCTCTAGTTTTTATGTGAAGATATTTCCTTTTCTAGCATAGGCCGCAAAGCGCTGCAAATAGCCACTTGCAGATTCTACGAAAAGAGGGTTTCAAATCTCTTCTATCAAAAGAAATGTTCAACTCTGTGAGTTGAATGCACTCATCAGAAAGAAGTTTCTGAGAATGATTCTATCTAGTTTTCATCTGCATGTATTTCCTTTTCCACTAGATGCCGCAATCGCACCAAATATCCACTTGCAGTTTCCACAAAAAGAGTGCTGCAGAACTGCTCCATGAAAAGGAATGTTCAACTCTGTGAGTTCAGTACCCTCATGACATAGAAGTTTCTGAAAATGCTTCTGTCTAGTTGGTATAGGAAGATATTTCCTTTTCCAGCATAAGCCTCAAAGAGCTCCAAATATCCACTTGCGGATTCTGCAACAACAGTGTTTCAAAACTGGTCGATCAAAA
Organism: Pongo pygmaeus; assembly: GCF_028885625.2. Classification (NCBI taxonomy): domain Eukaryota; kingdom Metazoa; phylum Chordata; class Mammalia; order Primates; family Hominidae; genus Pongo; species Pongo pygmaeus. The sequence goes on from NC_085930.1 coordinate 28,164,099, forward strand.
GGAACGTTCAACTCTGTGAGTTGAATGCACTCATGACACAGAAGTTTCTGAGAATGCTTCTGTCTAGTTCTTACGTGAAGATATTTCCTTTTCCAGCTTAGGCCTCAAAGCGCTCCAAATAAACACTTGCAGATTCTACAAAAGGAGTGTTTCAAAACTGCTCTAGCAAAAGGAAGGTTCAAGTCTGTGAGTTGAATGCACTCATCACAAAGAAGTTTCTGAGAATGCTTCTGTCTAGTTTTTATATGAAGATCTTTCCTTTTCCAATATGGGCCTCAAAGCGCTCCAAATAAACACTTGCAGATTCTACAAAAGGAGTGTTTCAAAACAGCTCTATCAAAAGGAACGTTCAAGTCCGTGAGTTGAAGGCATTCATCACACAGAAGTTTCTGAGAATGCTTCTCTCTAGTTTTTATGTGAAGATATTTCCTTTTCTAGCATAGGCCTCAAAGCGCTGCAAATAGCCACTTGCAGATTCTACAAAAAGAGGGTTTCAAATCTCTTCTATCAAAAGAAATGTTCAACTCTGTGAGTTGAATGCACTCATCAGAAAGAAGTTTCTGAGAATGATTCTATCTAGTTTTCATCTGCATGTATTTCCTTTTCCACTAGATGCCGCAATCGCACCAAATATCCACTTGCAGTTTCCACAAAAAGAGTGCTGCAGAACTGCTCCATGAAAAGGAATGTTCAACTCTGTGGGTTCAATACCCTCATGACATAGAAGTTTCTGAAAATGCTTCTGTCTAGTTGGTGTAGGAAGATATTTCCTTTTCCAGCATAAGCCTCAAAGAGCTCCAAATATCCACTTGCGGATTCTGCAAAAACAGTGTTTCAAAACTGGTCGATCAAAAGGAACGTTCAACTCTGTGAGTTGAATGCACTCATGACACAGAAGTTTCTGAGAATGCTTCTGTCTAGTTCTTACATGAAGATATTTCCTTTTCCAGCTTAGGCCTCAAAGCGCTCCAAATAAACACTTGCAGATTCTACAAAAGGAGTGTTTCAAAACTGCTCTAGCAAAAGGAAGGTTCAAGTCTGTGAGTTGAATGCACTCATCACAAAGAGGTTTCTGAGAATGCTGCTGTCTAGTTTTTATGTGAAGATATTTCCTTTTCCTCGCATAGACCTCAAATCGCTCCAGATATCCACTTGCAGATTTTACAGAAAGACTGTTTCCAAACTGCTCTATCTAAAGGCACGTTCAACTCTGTGAGTTGAATGCACGCATTGCGAAGAACTTTCTGAGAATGCTTCTCTCTAGCTTTTAGGTGAAGATATTCCATTTCACAGCATAGGCCTCAAAGTGCTCCAAATCACCACTTGCAGATTTTACAAAAAGAATGTTTCAAAACTGCTCTTTCTAAAGGAAGGTTCAAGTCTGTGAGTTGAATGCACTCAACACAAAGAAGTTTCTGAGAATGCTTCTGTCCAGGATTCATGTGAAGATACTTCCTATTCCAGAATTGGCCTCAAACCGCTCCAAATATTCACTTGCAGAGTCTACAAAAAGAGTGTTTCCAAACTTCTCTATCAACTGGTAGGTACAACTCCGTGAGTTGAATGCCCTCATCAACAAGGAGTTTCTGAGAATGCTTCTCTCTAGTTTTGATGGGAAGATATTTCCTTTTCCAACATAGGCCTCATGGTGCTCCGAATAAACACTTGCAGATTCTACAAACTTAGTGTTTCAAAACTGTTCTATGAAAAGGAACGTTCAAGTCTGGGAGTTGAATGAACTCATCACAAAGAAGTTTCTCAGAATGCTTCTGTCTAGTTTTTAGGTGAAGATATTTCATTTCCCAGCATAGGCCTCAAAGCGCTCCAAATATCCACTTGCAGATTCTACAAAAAGAGTGTTTCCAAACTGCTGTTTCAAAAGGAAGGTTCAAGTCTGTGAGATGAGAGCACTCATCACAAAGAAGTTTCTGAGAATGCTTCTGTCTAGTTTTTATATGAAGATCTTTCCTTTTCCAATATAGGCCTCAAAGCGCTCCAAATAAACACTTGCAGATTCTACAAAAGGAGTGTTTCAAAACAGCTCTATCAAAAGGAACGTTCAAGTCTGTGAGTTAAAGGCATTCATCACACAGAAGTTTCTGAGAATGCTTCTCTCTAGTTTTTATGTGAAGATATTTCCTTTTCTAGCATAGGCCTCAAAGCGCTGCAAATAGCCACTTGCAGATTCTACAAAAAGAGGGTTTCAAATCTCTTCTATCAAAAGAAATGTTCAACTCTGTGAGTTGAATGCACTCATCAGAAAGAAGTTTCTGAGAATGATTCTATCTAGTTTTCATCTGCATGTATTTCCTTTTCCACTAGATGCCGCAATCGCACCAAATATCCACTTGCAGTTTCCACAAAAAGAGTGCTGCAGAACTGCTCCATGAAAAGGAATGTTCAACTCTGTGAGTTCAATACCCTCATGACATAGAAGTTTCTGAAAATGCTTCTGTCTAGTTGGTGTAGGAAGATATTCCCTTTTCCAGCATAAGCCTCAAAGAGCTCCAAATATCCACTTGCGGATTCTGCAAAAACAGTGTTTCAAAACTGGTCGATCAAAAGGAACGTTCAACTCTGTGAGTTGAATGCACTCATGACACAGAAGTTTCTGAGAATGCTTCTGTCTAGTTCTTACGTGAAGATATTTCCTTTTCCAGCTTAGGCCTCAAAGCGCTCCAAATAAACACTTGCAGATTTACAAAAGGAGTGTTTCAAAACTGCTCTAGCAAAAGGAAGGTTCAAGTCTGTGAGTTGAATGCACTCATCACAAAGAGGTTTCTGAGAATGCTGCTGTCTAGTTTTTATGTGAAGATATTTCCTTTTCCTCGCATAGACCTCAAATCGCTCCAGATATCCACTTGCAGATATTACAGAAAGAGTGTTTCCAAACTGCTCTATCTAAAGGCACGTTCAACTCTGTGAGTTGAATGCACGCATTGCGAAGAACTTTCTGAGAATGCTTCTCTCTAGCTTTTAGGTGAAGATATTCCATTTCACAGCATAGGCCTCAAAGTGCTCCAAATCACCACTTGCAGATTTTACAAAAAGAATGTTTCAAAACTGCTCTTTCTAAAGGAAGGTTCAAGTCTGTGAGTTGAATGCACTCAACACAAAGAAGTTTCTGAGAATGCTTCTGTCCAGGTTTCATGTGAAGATACTTCCTATTCCAGCATTGGCCTCAAACCGCTCCAAATATTCACTTGCAGAGTCTACAAAAAGAGTGTTTCCAAACTTCTCTATCAACTGGTAGGTACAACTCCGTGAGTTGAATGCCCTCATCAACAAGGAGTTTCTGAGAATGCTTCTCTCTAGTTTTGATGGGAAGATATTTCCTTTTCCAACATAGGCCTCATGGTGCTCCGAATAAACACTTGCAGATTCTACAAACTTAGTGTTTCAAAACTGTTCTATGAAAAGGAACGTTCAAGTCTGGGAGTTGAATGAACTCATCACAAAGAAGTTACTCAGAATGCTTATTTCTAGTTTTTAGGTGAAGATATTTCATTTCCGAGCATAGGCCTCAAAGCGCTCCAAATATCCACTTGCAGATTCTACAAAAAGAGTGTTTCCAAACTGCTCTTACAAAAGGAAGGTTCAAGTCTGTGAGCCGAACGCACTCATCACAAACAAGTTTCTGAGATTGCGTCTGTCTAGTTTTTATGTGAAGATATTTCGTTTGCCAGCATAGGCCTCAAATCGCTCCAAACATCCACTAGCAAATTCTACAAAAGGAGTGTTTCAAAAGTGCGCCATCTAAAGGAAGAGTCCACTATGTGAGTTGAATGCATAAAGCCCACGGAAGTTTCTGAGAATGCTTCTGTCTAGTTTTTAGGTGAAGATATTTCATTTCCCAGCATAGGCCTCAAAGCGCTCCAAATATCCACTTGCAGATTCTACAAAAAGAGTGTTTCCAAACTGCTCTTTCAAAAGGAAGGTTCAAGTCTGTGAGTTGAGAGCACTCATCACAAAGAAGTTTCTGAGAATGCTTCTGTCTAGTTTTTATATGATGATCTTTCCTTTTCCAATATAGGCCTCAAAGCGCTCCAAATAAACACTTGCAGATTCTACAAAAGGAGTGTTTCAAAACAGCTCTATCAAAAGGAACGTTCATGTGTGTGAGTTGAAGGCATTCATCACACAGAAGTTTCTGAGAATGCTTCTCTCTAGTTTTTATGTGAAGATATTTCCTTTTCTAGCATAGGCCTCAAAGCGCTGCAAATAGCCACTTGCAGATTCTACAAAAAGAGGGTTTCAAATCTCTTCTATCAAAAGAAAAGTACATCTCTGTGAGTTGAATGCACTCATCAGAAAGAAGTTTCTGAGAATGATTCTGTCTAGTTTTCATCTGCATGTATTTCCTTTTCCACTAGATGCCGCAATCGCACCAAATATCCACTGGCAGTTTCCACAAAAAGAGTGCTGCAGAACTGCTCCATGAAAAGGAATGTTCAACTCTGTGAGTTCAATACCCTCATGACATAGAAGTTTCTGAAAATGCTTCTGTCTAGTTGGTATAGGAAGATATTTCCTTTTCCAGCCTAAGCCTCAAAGAGCTCCAAATATCCACTTGCGGATTCTGCAAAAACAGTGTTTCAAAACTGGTCGATCAAAAGGAACGTTCAACTCTGTGAGTTGAATGCACTCATGACACAGAAGTTTCTGAGAATGCTTCTGTCTAGTTCTTACGTGAAGATATTTCCTTTTCCAGCTTAGGCCTCAAAGCGCTCCAAATAAACACTTGCAGATTCTACAAAAGGAGTGTTTCAAAACTGCTCTAGCAAAAGGAAGGTTCAAGTCTGTGAGTTGAATGCACTCATCACAAAGAGGTTTCTGAGAATGCTGCTATCTAGTTTTTATGTGAAGATATTTCCTTTTCCTCGCATAGACCTCAAATCGCTCCAGATATCCACTTGCAGATTTTACAGAAAGAGTGTTTCCAAACTGCTCTATCTAAAGGCACGTTCAACTCTGTGAGTTGAATGCACGCATTGCGAAGAACTTTCTGAGAACGCTTCTCTCTAGCTTTTAGGTGAAGATATTCCATTTCACAGCATAGGCCTCAAAGTGCTCCAAATCACCACTTGCAGATTTTACAAAAAGAATGTTTCAAAACTGCTCTTTCTAAAGGAAGGTTCAAGTCTGTGAGTTGAATGCACTCAACACAAAGAAGTTTCTGAGAATGCTTCTGTCCAGGTTTCATGTGAAGATATTTCCTTTTCCAGCATAGGCCTCAAACCGCTCCAAATATACACTTGCAGAGTCTACAAAAAGAGTGTTTCCAAACTTCTCTATCAACTGGTAGGTACAACTCCGTGAGTTGAATGCCCTCATCACCAAGAAGTTTCTGAGAATGCTCCTCTCTAGTTTTGATGGGAAGATATTTCCTTTTCCAACATAGGCCTCATGGTGCTCCGAATAAACACTTGCAGATTCTACAAACTTAGTGTCTCAAAACTGTTCTATGAAAAGGAACGTTCAAGTCTGGGAGTAGAATGAACTCATCACAAAGAAGTTTCTCAGAATGCTTCTGTCTAGTTTTTAGGTGAAGATATTTCATTTCCCAGCATAGGCCTCAAAGCGCTCCAAATATCCACTTGCAGATTCTACAAAAAGAGTGTTTCCAAACTGCTCTTACAAAAGGAAGGTTTAAGTCTGTGAGCCGAACGCACTCATCACAAAGAAGTTTCTGAGAATGCGTCTGTCTAGTTTTTATGTGAAGATATTTCGTTTGCCAGCATAGGCCTCAAATCGCTCCAAACATCCACTAGCAAATTCTGCAAAAGGAGTGTTTCAAAACTGCGCCATCAAAAGGAAGAGTCCACTATGTGAGTTGAAGGCATAAAGCACACGGAAGTTTCTGAGAATGCTTCTGTCTAGTTTTTAGGTGAAGATATTTCATTTCCCAGCATAGGCCTCAAAGCGCTCCAAATATCCACTTGCAGATTCTACAAAAAGAGTGTTTCCAAACTGCTCTTTCAAAAGGAAGGTTCAAGTCTGTGAGTTCAGAGCATTCATCACAAAGAAGTTTCTGAGAATGCTTCTGTCTAGTTTTTATATGAAGATCTTTCCTTTTCCAGTATAGGCCTCAAAGCGCTCCAAATAAACACTTGCAGATTCTACAAAAGGAGTGTTTCAAAACAGCTCTATCAAAAGGAACGTTCAAGTCTGTGAGTTGAAGGCATTCATCACACAGAAGTTTCTGAGAATGCTTCTCTCTAGTTTTTATGTGAAGATATTTCCTTTTCTAGCATAGGCCTCAAAGCGCTGCAAATAGCCACTTGCAGATTCTACAAAAAGAGGGTTTCAAATCTCTTCTATCAAAAGAAATGTTCAACTCTGTGAGTTGAATGCACTCATCAGAAAGAAGTTTCTGAGAATGATTCTATCTAGTTTTCATCTGCTTGTATTTCCTTTTCCACTAGATGCCGCAATCGCACCAAATATCCACTTGCAGTTTCCACAAAAAGAGTGCTGCAGAACTGCTCCATGAAAAGGAATGTTCAACTCTGTGAGTTCAATCCCCTCATGACATAGAAGTTTCTGAAAATGCTTCTGTCTAGTTGGTATAGGAAGATATTTCCTTTTCCAGCATAAGCCTCAAAGAGCTCCAAATATCCACTTGCGGATTCTGCAAAAACAGTGTTTCAAAACTGGTCGATCAAAAGGAACGTTCAACTCTGTGAGTTGAATGCACTCATGACACAGAAGTTTCTGAGAATGCTTCTGTCTAGTTCTTACATGAAGATATTTCCTTTTCCAGCTTAGGCCTCAAAGCGCTCCAAATAAACACTTGCAGATTCTACAAAAGGAGTGTTTCAAAACTGCTCTAGCAAAAGGAAGGTTCAAGTCTGTGAGTTGAATGCACTCATCACAAAGAGGTTTCTGAGAATGCTGCTGTCTAGTTTTTATGTGAAGATATTTCCTTTTCCTCGCATAGACCTCAAATCGCTCCAGATATCCACTTGCAGATATTACAGAAAGAGTGTTTCCAAACTGCTCTATCTAAAGGCACGTTCAACTCTGTGAGTTGAATGCACGCATTGCGAAGAACTTTGTGAGAATGCTTCTCTCTAGCTTTTAGGTGAAGATATTCCATTTCACAGCATAGGCCTCAAAGTGCTCCAAATCACCACTTGCAGATTTTACAAAAAGAATGTTTCAAAACTGCTCTTTCTAAAGGAAGGTTCAAGTCTGTGAGTTGAATGCACTCAACACAAAGAAGTTTCTGAGAATGCTTCTGTCCAGGTTTCATGTGAAGATACTTCCTTTTCCAGCATAGGCCTCAAACCGCTCCAAATATTCACTTGCAGAGTCTACAAAAAGAGTGTTTCCAAACTTCTCTATCAACTGGTAGGTACAACTCCGTGAGTTGAATGCCCTCATCACCAAGAAGTTTCTGAGAATGCTTCTCTCTAGTTTTGATGGGAAGATATTTCCTTTTCCAACATAGGCCTCATGGTGCTCCGAATAAACACTTGCAGATTCTACAAACTTAGTGTTTCAAAACTGTTCTATGAAAAGGAACGTTCAAGACTGGGAGTTGAATGAACTCATCACAAAGAAGTTTCTCAGAATGCTTCTGTCTAGTTTTTAGGTGAAGATATTTCATTTCCCAGCATAGGCCTCAAAGCGCTCCAAATATCCACTTGCAGATTCTACAAAAAGAGTGTTTCCAAACTGCTCTTACAAAAGGAAGGTTCAAGTCTGTGAGCCGAACGCACTCATCACAAACAAGTTTCTGAGAATGCGTCTGTCTAGTTTTTATGTGAAGATATTTCGTTTGCCAGCATAGGCTTCAAATCGCTCCAAACATCCACTAGCAAATTCTACAAAAGCAGTGTTTCAAAAGTGCGCTATCAAGAGGAAGAGTCCACTATGTGAGTTGAATGCATAAAGCACACGGAAGTTTCTGAGAATGCTTCTGTCTAGTTTTTAGGTGAAGATATTTCATTTCCCAGCATAGGCCTCAAAGCGCTCCAAATATCCACTTGCAGATTCTACAAAAAGAGTGTTTCCAAACTGCTCTTTCAAAAGGAAGGTTCAAGTCTGTGAGTTGAGAGCATTCATCACAAAGAAGTTTCTGAGAATGCTTCTGTCTAGTTTTTATATGAAGATCTTTCCTTTTCCAATATGGGCCTCAAAGCGCTCCAAATAAACACTTGCAGATTCTACAAAAGGAGTGTTTCAAAACAGCTCTATCAAAAGGAACGTTCAAGTCCGTGAGTTGAAGGCATTCATCACACAGAAGTTTCTGAGAATGCTTCTCTCTAGTTTTTATGTGAAGATATTTCCTTTTCTAGCATAGGCCTCAAAGCGCTGCAAATAGCCACTTGCAGATTCTACAAGAAGAGGGTTTCAAATCTCTTCTATCAAAAGAAATGTTCAACTCTGTGAGTTGAATGCACTCATCAGAAAGAAGTTTCTGAGAATGATTCTATCTAGTTTTCATCTGCATGTATTTTCTTTTCCACTAGATGCCGAAATCGCACCAAATATCCACTTGCAGTTTCCACAAAAAGAGTGCTGCAGAACTGCTCCATGAAAAGGAATGTTCAACTTTGTGAGTTCAATACCCTCATGACATAGAAGTTTCTGAAAATGCTTCTGTCTAGTTGGTATAGGAAGATATTTCCTTTTCCAGCATAAGTCTCAAAGAGCTCCCAATATCCACTTGCGGATTCTGCAAAAACAGTGTTTCAAAACTGGTGGATCAAAAGGAACGTTCAACTCTGTGAGTTGAATGCACTCATGACACAGAAGTTTCTGAGAATGCTTCTGTCTAGTTCTTACGTGAAGATATTTCCTTTTCCAGATTAGGCCTCAAAGCGCTCCAAATAAACACTTGCAGATTCTACAAAAGGAGTGTTTCAAAACTGCGCTATCAAAAGGAAGGTTCAAGTCTGTGAGTTGAATGCACTCATCACAAAGAGGTTTCTGAGAATGCTGCTGTCTAGTTTTTATGTGAAGATATTTCCTTTTCCTCGCATAGACCTCAAATCGCTCCAGATATCCACTTGCAGATTTTACAGAAAGAGTGTTTCCAAACTGCTCTATCTAAAGGCACGTTCAACACTGTGAGTTGAATGCACGCATTGCGAAGAACTTTCTGAGAATGCTTCTCTCTAGCTTTTAGGTGAAGATATTCCATTTCACAGCATAGGCCTCAAAGTGCTCCAAATCACCACTTGCAGATTTTACAAAAAGAATGTTTCAAAACTGCTCTTTCTAAAGGAAGGTTCAAGTCTGTGAGTTGAATGCACTCAACACAAAGAAGTTTCTGAGAATGCTTCTGTCCAGGTTTCATGTGAAGATACTTCCTTTTCCAGCATAGGCCTCAAACCGCTCCAAATATTCACTTGCAGAGTCTACAAAAAGAGTGTTTCCAAACTTCTCTATCAACTGGTAGGTACAACTCCGTGAGTTGAATGCCCTCATCACCAAGAAGTTTCTGAGAATGCTTCTCTCTAGTTTTGATGGGAAGATATTTCCTTTTCCAACATAGGCCTCATGGTGCTCCGAATAAACACTTGCAGATTCTACAAACTTAGTGTTTCAAAACTGTTCTATGAAAAGGAACGTTCAAGTCTGGGAGTTGAATGAACTCATCACAAAGAAGTTTCTCAGAATGCTTCTGTCTAGTTTTTAGGTGAAGATATTTCATTTCCCAGCATAGGCCTCAAAGCGCTCCAAATATCCACTTGCAGATTCTACAAAAAGAGTGTTTCCAAACTGCTCTTACAAAAGGAAGGTTCAAGCCTGTGAGCCGAACGCACTCATCACAAACAAGTTTCTGAGAATGCGTCTGTCTAGTTTTTATGTGAAGATATTTCGTTTGCCAGCATAGGCCTCAAATCGCTCCAAACATCCACTAGCAAATTCTACAAAAGCAGTGTTTCAAAAGTGCGCTATCAAGAGGAAGAGTCCACTATGTGAGTTGAATGCATAAAGCACACGGAAGTTTCTGAGAATGCTTCTGTCTAGTTTTTAGGTGAAGATATTTCATTTCCCAGCATAGGCCTCAAAGCGCTCCAAATATCCACTTGCAGATTCTACAAAAAGAGTGTTTCCAAACTGCTCTTTCAAAAGGAAGGTTCAAGTCTGTGAGTTGAGAGCATTCATCACAAAGAAGTTTCTGAGAATGCTTCTGTCTAGTTTTTATATGAAGATCTTTCCTTTTCCAATATGGGCCTCAAAGCGCTCCAAATAAACACTTGCAGATTCTACAAAAGGAGTGTTTCAAAACAGCTCTATCAAAAGGAACGTTCAAGTCCGTGAGTTGAAGGCATTCATCACACAGAAGTTTCTGAGAATGCTTCTCTCTAGTTTTTATGTGAAGATATTTCCTTTTCTAGCATAGGCCTCAAAGCGCTGCAAATAGCCACTTGCAGATTCTACAAAAAGAGGGTTTCAAATCTCTTCTATCAAAAGAAATGTTCAACTCTGTGAGTTGAATGCACTCATCAGAAAGAAGTTTCTGAGAATGAATCTATCTAGTTTTCATCTGCATGTATTTCCTATTCCACTAGATGCCGCAATCGCACCAAATATCCACTTGCAGTTTCCACAAAAAGAGTGCTGCAGAACTGCTCCATGAAAAGGATTGTTCAACTCTGTGGGTTCAATACCCTCACGACATAGAAGTTTCTGAAAATGCTTCTGTCTAGTTGGTATAGGAAGATATTTCCTTTTCCTGCATAAGCCTCAAAGAGCTCCAAATATCCACTTGCGGATTCTGCAAAAACAGTGTTTCAAAACTGGTGGATCAAAAGGAACGTTCAACTCTGTGAGTTGAATGCACTCATGACACAGAAGTTTCTGAGAATGCTTCTGTCTAGTTCTTACGTGAAGATATTTCCTTTTCCAGCTTAGGCCTCAAAGCGCTCCAAATAAACACTTGCAGATTCTACAAAAGGAGTGTTTCAAAACTGCTCTAGCAAAAGGAAGGTTCAAGTCTGTGAGTTGAATGCACTCATCACAAAGAGGTTTCTGAGAATGCTGCTGTCTAGTTTTTATGTGAAGATATTTCCTTTTCCTCGCATAGACCTCAAATCGCTCCAGATATCCACTTGCAGATTTTACAGAAAGAGTGTTTCCGAACTGCTCTATCTAAAGGCACGTTCAACTCTGTGAGTTGAATGCACGCATTGCGAAGAGCTTTCTGAGAATGCTTCTCTCTAGCTTTTAGGTGAAGATATTCCATTTCACAGCATAGGCCTCAAAGTGCTCCAAATCACCACTTGCAGATTTTACAAAAAGAATGTTTCAAAACTGCTCTTTCTAAAGGAAGGTTCAAGTCTGTGAGTTGAATGCACTCAACACAAAGAAGTTTCTGAGAATGCTTCTGTCCAGGTTTCATGTGAAGATATTTCCTTTTCCAGCATAGGCCTCAAACCGCTCCAAATATTCACTTGCAGAGTCTACAAAAAGAGTGTTTCCAAACTTCTCTATCAACTGGTAGGTACAACTCCGTGAGTTGAATGCCCTCATCACCAAGAAGTTTCTGAGAATGCTTCTCTCTAGTTTTGATGGGAAGATATTTCCTTTTCCAACATAGGCCTCATGGTGCTCCGAATAAACACTTGCAGATTCTAAAAACTTAGTGTTTCAAAACTGTTCTATGAAAAGGAACGTTCAAGTCTGGGAGTTGAATGAACTCATCACAAAGAAGTTTCTCAGAATGCTTCTGTCTAGTTTTTAGGTGAAGATATTTCATTTCCCAGCATAGGCCTCAAAGCGCTCCAAATATCCACTTGCAGATTCTACAAAAAGAGTGTTTCCAAACTGCTGTTTCAAAACGAAGGTTCAAGTCTGTGAGTTGAGAGCACTCATCACAAAGAAGTTTCTGAGATTGCTTCTGTCTAGTTTTTATATGAAGATCTTTCCTTTTCCAATATAGGCCTCAAAGCGCTCCAAATAAACACTTGCAGATTCTACAAAAGGAGTGTTTCAAAACAGCTCTATCAAAAGGAACGTTCAAGTCTGTGAGTTGAAGGCATTCATCACACAGAAGTTTCTGAGAATGCTTCTCTCTAGTTTTTATGTGAAGATATTTCCTTTTCTAGCATAGGCCTCAAAGCGCTGCAAATAGCCACTTGCAGATTCTACGAAAAGAGGGTTTCAAATCTCTTCTATCAAAAGAAATATTCAACTCTGTGAGTTGAATGCACTCATCAGAAAGAAGTTTCTGAGAATGATTCTATCTAGTTTTCATCTGCATGTATTTCCTTTTCCACTAGATGCCGCAATCGCACCAAATATCCACTTGCAGTTTCCACAAAAAGAGTGCTGCAGAACTGCTCCATGAAAAGGAATGTTCAACTCTGTGAGTTCAGTACCCTCATGACATAGAAGTTTCTGAAAATGCTTCTGTCTAGTTGGTATAGGAAGATATTTCCTTTTCCAGCATAAGCCTCAAAGAGCTCCAAATATCCACTTGCGGATTCTGCAACAACAGTGTTTCAAAACTGGTCGATCAAAAGGAACGTTCAACTCTGTGAGTTGAATGCACTCATGACACAGAAGTTTCTGAGAATGCTTCTGTCTAGTTCTTACGTGAAGATATTTCCTTTTCCAGCTTAGGCCTCAAAGCGCTCCAAATAAACACTTGCAGATTCTACAAAAGGAGTGTTTCAAAACTGCTCTAGCAAAAGGAAGGTTCAAGTCTGTGAGTTGAATGCACTCATCACAAAGAAGTTTCTGAGAATGCTTCTGTCTAGTTTTTATATGAAGATCTTTCCTTTTCCAATATGGGCCTCAAAGCGCTCCAAATAAACACTTGCAGATTCTACAAAAGGAGTGTTTCAAAACAGCTCTATCAAAAGGAACGTTCAAGTCCGTGAGTTGAAGGCATTCATCACACAGAAGTTTCTGAGAATGCTTCTCTCTAGTTTTTATGTGAAGATATTTCCTTTTCTAGCATAGGCCTCAAAGCGCTGCAAATAGCCACTTGCAGATTCTACAAAAAGAGGGTTTCAAATCTCTTCTATCAAAAGAAATGTTCAACTCTGTGAGTTGAATGCACTCATCAGAAAGAAGTTTCTGAGAATGATTCTATCTAGTTTTCATCTGCATGTATTTCCTTTTCCACTAGATGCCGCAATCGCACCAAATATCCACTTGCAGTTTCCACAAAAAGAGTGCTGCAGAACTGCTCCATGAAAAGGAATGTTCAACTCTGTGGGTTCAATACCCTCATGACATAGAAGTTTCTGAAAATGCTTCTGTCTAGTTGGTGTAGGAAGATATTTCCTTTTCCAGCATAAGCCTCAAAGAGCTCCAAATATCCACTTGCGGATTCTGCAAAAACAGTGTTTCAAAACTGGTCGATCAAAAGGAACGTTCAACTCTGTGAGTTGAATGCACTCATGACACAGAAGTTTCTGAGAATGCTTCTGTCTAGTTCTTACATGAAGATATTTCCTTTTCCAGCTTAGGCCTCAAAGCGCTCCAAATAAACACTTGCAGATTCTACAAAAGGAGTGTTTCAAAACTGCTCTAGCAAAAGGAAGGTTCAAGTCTGTGAGTTGAATGCACTCATCACAAAGAGGTTTCTGAGAATGCTGCTGTCTAGTTTTTATGTGAAGATATTTCCTTTTCCTCGCATAGACCTCAAATCGCTCCAGATATCCACTTGCAGATTTTACAGAAAGACTGTTTCCAAACTGCTCTATCTAAAGGCACGTTCAACTCTGTGAGTTGAATGCACGCATTGCGAAGAACTTTCTGAGAATGCTTCTCTCTAGCTTTTAGGTGAAGATATTCCATTTCACAGCATAGGCCTCAAAGTGCTCCAAATCACCACTTGCAGATTTTACAAAAAGAATGTTTCAAAACTGCTCTTTCTAAAGGAAGGTTCAAGTCTGTGAGTTGAATGCACTCAACACAAAGAAGTTTCTGAGAATGCTTCTGTCCAGGATTCATGTGAAGATACTTCCTATTCCAGCATTGGCCTCAAACCGCTCCAAATATTCACTTGCAGAGTCTACAAAAAGAGTGTTTCCAAACTTCTCTATCAACTGGTAGGTACAACTCCGTGAGTTGAATGCCCTCATCAACAAGGAGTTTCTGAGAATGCTTCTCTCTAGTTTTGATGGGAAGATATTTCCTTTTCCAACATAGGCCTCATGGTGCTCCGAATAAACACTTGCAGATTCTACAAATTTAGTGTTTCAAAACTGTTCTATGAAAAGGAACGTTCAAGTCTGGGAGTTGAATGAACTCATCACAAAGAAGTTACTCAGAATGCTTCTGTCTAGTTTTTAGGTGAAGATATTTCATTTCCCAGCATAGGCCCCAAAGCGCTCCAAATATCCACTTGCAGATTCTACAAAAAGAGTGTTTCCAAAATGCTCTTACAAAAGGAAGGTTCAAGTCTGTGAGCCGAACGCACTCATCACAAACAAGTTTCTGAGAATGCGTCTGTCTAGTTTTTATGTGAAGATATTTCGTTTGCCAGCATAGGCCTCAAATCGCTCCAAACATCCACTAGCAAATTCTACAAAAGGAGTGTTTCAAAAGTGCGCTATCAAAAGGAAGAGTCCACTATGTGAGTTGAATGCATAAAGCACACGGAAGTTTCTGAGAATGCTTCTGTCTAGTTTTTAGGTGAAGATATTTCATTTCCCAGCATAGGCCTCAAAGAGCTCCAAATATCCACTTGCAGATTCTACAAAAAGAGTGTTTCCAAACTGCTGTTTCAAAAGGAAGGTTCAAATCTGTGAGTTCAGAGCACTCATCACAAAGAAGTTTCTGAGAATGCTTCTGTCTAGTTTTTATATGAAGATCTTTCCTTTTCCAGTATAGGCCTCAAAGCGCTCCAAATAAACACTTGCAGATTCTACAAAAGGAGTGTTTCAAAACAGCTCTATCAAAAGGAACGTTCAAGTCTGTGAGTTGAAGGCATTCATCACGCAGAAGTTTCTGAGAATGCTTCTCTCTAGTTTTTATGTGAAGATATTTCCTTTTCTAGCATAGGCCGCAAGGCGCTGCAAATAGCCACTTGCAGATTCTACGAAAAGAGGGTTTCAAATCTCTTCTATCAAAAGAAATGTTCAACTCTGTGAGTTGAATGCACTCATCAGAAAGAAGTTTCTGAGAATGATTCTATCTAGTTTTCATCTGCATGTATTTCCTTTTCCACTAGATGCCGCAATCGCACCAAATATCCACTTGCAGTTTCCACAAAAAGAGTGCTGCAGAACTGCTCCATGAAAAGGAATGTTCAACTCTGTGAGTTAAGTACCCTCATGACATAGAAGTTTCTGAAAATGCTTCTGTCTAGTTGGTATAGGAAGATATTTCCTTTTCCAGCATAAGCCTCAAAGAGCTCCAAATATCCACTTGCGGATTCTGCAACAACAGTGTTTCAAAACTGGTCGATCAAAAGGAACGTTCAACTCTGTGAGTTGAATGCACTCATGACACAGAAGTTTCTGAGAATGCTTCTGTCTAGTTCTTACGTGAAGATATTTCCTTTTCCAGCTTAGGCCTCAAAGCGCTCCAAATAAACACTTGCAGATTCTACAAAAGGAGTGTTTCAAAACTGCTCTAGCAAAAGGAAGGTTCAAGTCTGTGAGTTGAATGCACTCATCACAAAGAGGTTTCTGAGAATGCTGCTGTCTAGTTTTTATGTGAAGATATTTCCTTTTCCTCGCATAGACCTCAAATCGCTCCAGATATCCACTTGCAGATATTACAGAAAGAGTGTTTCCAAACTGCTCTATCTAAAGGCACGTTCAACTCTGTGAGTTGAATGCACGCATTGCGAAGAACTTTCTGAGAATGCTTCTCTCTAGCTTTTAGGTGAAGATATTCCATTTCACAGCATAGGCCTCAAAGTGCTCCAAATCACCACTTGCAGATTTTACAAAAAGAATGTTTCAAAACTGCTCTTTCTAAAGGAAGGTTCAAGTCTGTGAGTTGAATGCACTCAACACAAAGAAGTTTCTGAGAATGCTTCTGTCCAGGTTTCATGTGAAGATATTTCCTTTTCCAGCATAGGCCTCAAACCGCTCCAAATATTCACTTGCAGAGTCTACAAAAAGAGTGTTTCCAAACTTCTCTATCAACTGGTAGGTACAACTCCGTGAGTTGAATGCCCTCATCACCAAGAAGTTTCTGAGAATGCTTCTCTCTAGTTTTGATGGGAAGATATTTCCTTTTCCAACATAGGCCTCATGGTGCTCCGAATAAACACTTGCAGATTCTACAAACATAGTGTTTCAAAACTGTTCTATGAAAAGGAACGTTCAAGTCTGGGAGTTGAATGAACTCATCACAAAGAAGTTTCTCAGAATGCTTCTGTCTAGTTTTTAGGTGAAGATATTTCATTTCCCAGCATAGGCCTCAAAGCGCTCCAAATATCCACTTGCAGATTCTACAAAAAGAGTGTTTCCAAACTGCTGTTTCAAAAGGAAGGTTCAAGTCTGTGAGTTGAGAGCACTCATCACAAAGAAGTTTCTGAGAATGCTTCTGTCTAGTTTTTATATGAAGATCTTTCCTTTTCCAATATAGGCCTCAAAGCGCTCCAAATAAACACTTGCAGATTCTACAAAAGGAGTGTTTCAAAACAGCTCTATCAAAAGGAACGTTCAAGTCTGTGAGTTAAAGGCATTCATCACACAGAAGTTTCTGAGAATGCTTCTCTCTAGTTTTTATGTGAAGATATTTCCTTTTCTAGCATAGGCCTCAAAGCGCTGCAAATAGCCACTTGCAGATTCTACAAAAAGAGGGTTTCAAATCTCTTCTATCAAAAGAAATGTTCAACTCTGTGAGTTGAATGCACTCATCAGAAAGAAGTTTCTGAGAATGATTCTATCTAGTTTTCATCTGCATGTATTTCCTTTTCCACTAGATGCCGCAATCGCACCAAATATCCACTTGCAGTTTCCACAAAAAGAGTGCTGCAGAACTGCTCCATGAAAAGGAATGTTCAACTCTGTGAGTTCAATACCCTCATGACATAGAAGTTTCTGAAAATGCTTCTGTCTAGTTGGTGTAAGAAGATATTCCCTTTTCCAGCATAAGCCTCAAAGAGCTCCAAATATCCACTTGCGGATTCTGCAAAAACAGTGTTTCAAAACTGGTCGATCAAAAGGAACGTTCAACTCTGTGAGTTGAATGCACTCATGACACAGAAGTTTCTGAGAATGCTTCTGTCTAGTTCTTACGTGAAGATATTTCCTTTTCCAGCTTAGGCCTCAAAGCGCTCCAAATAAACACTTGCAGATTCTACAAAAGGAGTGTTTCAAAACTGCTCTAGCAAAAGGAAGGTTCAAGTCTGTGAGTTGAATGCACTCATCACAAAGAGGTTTCTGAGAATGCTGCTGTCTAGTTTTTATGTGAAGATATTTCCTTTTCCTCGCATAGACCTCAAATCGCTCCAGATATCCACTTGCAGATATTACAGAAAGAGTGTTTCCAAACTGCTCTATCTAAAGGCACGTTCAACTCTGTGAGTTGAATGCACGCATTGCGAAGAACTTTCTGAGAATGCTTCTCTCTAGCTTTTAGGTGAAGATATTCCATTTCACAGCATAGGCCTCAAAGTGCTCCAAATCACCACTTGCAGATTTTACAAAAAGAATGTTTCAAAACTGCTCTTTCTAAAGGAAGGTTCAAGTCTGTGAGTTGAATGCACTCACCACAAAGAAGTTTCTGAGAATGCTTCTGTCCAGGTTTCATGTGAAGATATTTCCTTTTCCAGCATAGGCCTCAAACCGCTCCAAATATTCACTTGCAGAGTCTACAAAAAGAGTGTTTCCAAACTTCTCTATCAACTGGTAGGTACAACTCCGTGAGTTGAATGCCCTCATCAACAAGAAGTTTCTGAGAATGCTTCTCTCTAGTTTTGATGGGAAGATATTTCCTTTTCCAACATAGGCCTCATGGTGCTCCGAATAAACACTTGCAGATTCTACAAACATAGTGTTTCAAAACTGTTCCATGAAAAGGAACGTTCAAGTCTGGGAGTTGAATGAACTCATCACAAAGAAGTTTCTCAGAATGCTTCTGTCTAGTTTTTAGGTGAAGATATTTCATTTCCCAGCATAGGCCTCAAAGCACTCCAAATATCCACTTGCAGATTCTACAAAAAGAGTGTTTCCAAACTGCTGTTTCAAAAGGAAGGTTCAAGTCTGTGAGTTGAGAGCACTCATCACAAAGAAGTTTCTGAGAATGCTTCTGTCTAGTTTTTATATGAAGATCTTTCCTTTTCCAATATAGGCCTCAAAGCGCTCCAAACAAACACTTGCAGATTCTACAAAAGGAGTGTTTCAAAACAGCTCTATCAAAAGGAACGTTCAAGTCTGTGAGTTGAAGGCATTCATCACACAGAAGTTTCTGAGAATGCTTCTCTCTAGTTTTTATGTGAAGATATTTCCTTTTCTAGCATAGGCCTCAAAGCGCTGCAAATACCCACTTGCAGATTCTACAAAAAGAGGGTTTCAAATCTCTTCTATCAAAAGAAATGTTCAACTCTGTGAGTTGAATGCACTCATCAGAAAGAAGTTTCTGAGAATGATTCTATCTAGTTTTCATCTGCATGTATTTCCTTTTCCACTAGATGCCGCAATCGCACCAAATATCCACTTGCAGTTTCCACAAAAAGAGTGCTGCAGAACTGCTCCATGAAAAGGAATGTTCAACTCTGTGGGTTCAATACCCTCATGACATAGAAGTTTCTGAAAATGCTTCTGTCTAGTTGGTGTAGGAAGATATTTCCTTTTCCAGCATAAGCCTCAAAGAGCTCCAAATATCCACTTGCGGATTCTGCAAAAACAGTGTTTCAAAACTGGTCGATCAAAAGGAACGTTCAACTCTGTGAGTTGAATGCACTCATGACACAGAAGTTTCTGAGAATGCTTCTGTCTAGTTCTTACGTGAAGATATTTCCTTTTCCAGCTTAGGCCTCAAAGCGCTCCAAATAAACACTTGCAGATTCTACAAAAGGAGTGTTTCAAAACTGCTCTAGCAAAAGGAAGGTTCAAGTCTGTGAGTTGAATGCACTCATCACAAAGAGGTTTCTGAGAATGCTGCTGTCTAGTTTTTATGTGAAGATATTTCCTTTTCCTCGCATAGACCTCAAATCGCTCCAGATATCCACTTGCAGATTTTACAGAAAGACTGTTTCCAAACTCCTCTATCTAAAGGCACGTTCAACTCTGTGAGTTGAATGCACGCATTGCGAAGAACTTTCTGAGAATGCTTCTCTCTAGCTTTTAGGTGAAGATATTCCATTTCACAGCATAGGCCTCAAAGTGCTCCAAATCACCACTTGCAGATTTTACAAAAAGAATGTTTCAAAACTGCTCTTTCTAAAGGAAGGTTCAAGTCTGTGAGTTGAATGCACTCAACACAAAGAAGTTTCTGAGAATGCTTCTGTCCAGGTTTCATGTGAAGATACTTCCTATTCCAGCATTGGCCTCAAACCGCTCCAAATATTCACTTGCAGAGTCTACAAAAAGAGTGTTTCCAAACTTCTCTATCAACTGGTAGGTACAACTCCGTGAGTTGAATTCCCTCATCAACAAGGAGTTTCTGAGAATGCTTCTCTCTAGTTTTGATGGGAAGATATTTCCTTTTCCAACATAGGCCTCATGGTGCTCCGAATAAACACTTGCAGATTCTACAAACTTAGTGTTTCAAAACTGTTCTATGAAAAGGAACGTTCAAGTCTGGGAGTTGAATGAACTCATCACAAAGAAGTTACTCAGAATGCTTATTTCTAGTTTTTAGGTGAAGATATTTCATTTCCGAGCATAGGCCTCAAAGCGCTCCAAATATCCACTTGCAGATTCTACAAAAAGAGTGTTTCCAAACTGCTCTTACAAAAGGAAGGTTCAAGTCTGTGAGCCGAACGCACTCATCACAAACAAGTTTCTGAGATTGCGTCTGTCTAGTTTTTATGTGAAGATATTTCGTTTGCCAGCATAGGCCTCAAATCGCTCCAAACATCCAGTAGCAAATTCTACAAAAGGAGTGTTTCAAAAGTGCGCCATCAAAAGGAAGAGTCCACTATGTGAGTTGAATGCATAAAGCCCACGGAAGTTTCTGAGAATGCTTCTGTCTAGTTTTTAGGTGAAGATATTTCATTTCCCAGCATAGGCCTCAAAGCGCTCCAAATATCCACTTGCAGATTCTACAAAAAGAGTGTTTCCAAACTGCTCTTTCAAAAGGAAGGTTCAAGTCTGTGAGTTGAGAGCACTCATCACAAAGAAGTTTCTGAGAATGCTTCTGTCTAGTTTTTATATGATGATCTTTCCTTTTCCAATATAGGCCTCAAAGCGCTCCAAATAAACACTTGCAGATTCTACAAAAGGAGTGTTTCAAAACAGCTCTATCAAAAGGAACGTTCATGTGTGTGAGTTGAAGGCATTCATCACACAGAAGTTTCTGAGAATGCTTCTCTCTAGTTTTTATGTGAAGATATTTCCTTTTCTAGCATAGGCCTCAAAGCGCTGCAAATAGCCACTTGCAGATTCTACAAAAAGAGGGTTTCAAATCTCTTCTATCAAAAGAAAAGTTCATCTCTGTGAGTTGAATGCACTCATCAGAAAGAAGTTTCTGAGAATGATTCTATCTAGTTTTCATCTGCATGTATTTCCTTTTCCACTAGATGCCGCAATCGCACCAAATATCCACTGGCAGTTTCCACAAAAAGAGTGCTGCAGAACTGCTCCATGAAAAGGAATGTTCAACTCTGTGAGTTCAATACCCTCATGACATAGAAGTTTCTGAAAATGCTTCTGTCTAGTTGGTATAGGAAGATATTTCCTTTTCCAGCCTAAGCCTCAAAGAGCTCCAAATATCCACTTGCGGATTCTGCAAAAACAGTGTTTCAAAACTGGTCGATCAAAAGGAACGTTCAACTCTGTGAGTTGAATGCACTCATGACACAGAAGTTTCTGAGAATGCTTCTGTCTAGTTCTTACGTGAAGATATTTCCTTTTCCAGCTTAGGCCTCAAAGCGCTCCAAATAAACACTTGCAGATTCTACAAAAGGAGTGTTTCAAAACTGCTCTAGCAAAAGGAAGGTTCAAGTCTGTGAGTTGAATGCACTCATCACAAAGAGGTTTCTGAGAATGCTGCTGTCTAGTTTTTATGTGAAGATATTTCCTTTTCCTCGCATAGACCTCAAATCGCTCCAGATATCCACTTGCAGATTTTACAGAAAGAGTGTTTCCAAACTGCTCTATCTAAAGGCACGTTCAACTCTGTGAGTTGAATGCACGCATTGCGAAGAACTTTCTGAGAACGCTTCTCTCTAGCTTTTAGGTGAAGATATTCCATTTCACAGCATAGGCCTCAAAGTGCTCCAAATCACCACTTGCAGATTTTACAAAAAGAATGTTTCAAAACTGCTCTTTCTAAAGGAAGGTTCAAGTCTGTGAGTTGAATGCACTCAACACAAAGAAGTTTCTGAGAATGCTTCTGTCCAGGTTTCATGTGAAGATATTTCCTTTTCCAGCATAGGCCTCAAACCGCTCCAAATATACACTTGCAGAGTCTACAAAAAGAGTGTTTCCAAACTTCTCTATCAACTGGTAGGTACAACTCCGTGAGTTGAATGCCCTCATCACCAAGAAGTTTCTGAGAATGCTCCTCTCTAGTTTTGATGGGAAGATATTTCCTTTTCCAACATAGGCCTCATGGTGCTCCGAATAAACACTTGCAGATTCTACAAACTTAGTGTCTCAAAACTGTTCTATGAAAAGGAACGTTCAAGTCTGGGAGTTGAATGAACTCATCACAAAGAAGTTTCTCAGAATGCTTCTGTCTAGTTTTTAGGTGAAGATATTTCATTTCCCAGCATAGGCCTCAAAGCGCTCCAAATATCCACTTGCAGATTCTACAAAAAGAGTGTTTCCAAACTGCTCTTACAAAAGGAAGGTTCAAGTCTGTGAGCCGAACGCACTCATCACAAAGAAGTTTCTGAGAATGCGTCTGTCTAGTTTTTATGTGAAGATATTTCGTTTGCCAGCATAGGCCTCAAATCGCTCCAAACATCCACTAGCAAATTCTGCAAAAGGAGTGTTTCAAAAGTGCGCCATCAAAAGGAAGAGTCCACTATGTGAGTTGAAGGCATAAAGCACACGGAAGTTTCTGAGAATGCTTCTGTCTAGTTTTTAGGTGAAGATATTTCATTTCCCAGCATAGGCCTCAAAGCGCTCCAAATATCCACTTGCAGATTCTACAAAAAGAGTGTTTCCAAACTGCTCTTTCAAAAGGAAGGTTCAAGTCTGTGAGTTGAGAGCATTCATCACAAAGAAGTTTCTGAGAATGCTTCTGTCTAGTTTTTATATGAAGATCTTTCCTTTTCCAATATGGGCCTCAAAGCGCTCCAAATAAACACTTGCAGATTCTACAAAAGGAGTGCTTCAAAACAGCTCTATCAAAAGGAACGTTCAAGTCCGTGAGTTGAAGGCATTCATCACACAGAAGTTTCTGAGAATGCTTCTCTCTAGTTTTTATGTGAAGATATTTCCTTTTCTAGCATAGGCCTCAAAGCGCTGCAAATAGCCACTTGCAGATTCTACAAAAAGAGGGTTTCAAATATCTTCTATCAAAAGAAATGTTCAACTCTGTGAGTTGAATGCACTCATCAGAAAGAAGTTTCTGAGAATGATTCTATCTAGTTTTCATCTGCATGTTTTTCCGTTTCCACTAGATGCCGCAATCGCACCAAATATCCACTTGCAGTTTCCACAAAAAGAGTGCTGCAGAACTGCTCCATGAAAAGGAATGTTCAACTCTGTGGGTTCAATACCCTCATGACATAGAAGTTTCTGAAAATGCTTCTGTCTAGTTGGTATAGGAAGATATTTCCTTTTCCAGCATAAGCCTCAAAGAGCTCCAAATATCCACATGCGGATTCTGCAAAAACAGTGTTTCAAAACTGGTCGATCAAAAGGAACGTTCAACTCTGTGAGTTGAATGCACTCATGACACAGAAGTTTCTGAGAATGCTTCTGTCTAGCTCTTACGTGAAGATATTTCCTTTTCCAGCTTAGGCCTCAAAGCGCTCCAAATAAACACTTGCAGATTCTACAAAAGGAGTGTTTCAAAACTGCTCTAGCAAAAGGAAGGTTCAAGTCTGTGAGTTGAATGCACTCATCACAAAGAGGTTTCTGAGAATGCTGCTGTCTAGTTTTTAAGTGAAGATATTTCCTTTTCCTCGCATAGACCTCAAATCGCTCCAGATATCCACTTGCAGATTTTACAGAAAGACTGTTTCCAAACTGCTCTATCTAAAGGCACGTTCAACTCTGTGAGTTGAATGCACGCATTGCGAAGAACTTTCTGAGAATGCTTCTCTCTAGCTTTTAGGTGAAGATATTCCATTTCACAGCATAGGCCTCAAAGTGCACCAAATCACCACTTGCAGATTTTACAAAAAGAATGTTTCAAAACTGCTCTTTCTAAAGGAAGGTTCAAGTCTGTGAGTTGAATGCACTCAACACAAAGAAGTTTCTGAGAATGCTTCTGTCCAGGTTTCATGTGAAGATACTTCCTATTCCAGCATTGGCCTCAAACCGCTCCAAATATTCACTTGCAGAGTCTACAAAAAGAGTGTTTCCAAACTTCTCTATCAACTGGTAGGTACAACTCCGTGAGTTGAATGCCCTCATCAACAAGGAGTTTCTGAGAATGCTTCTCTCTGGTTTTGATGGGAAGATATTTCCTTTTCCAACATAGGCCTCATGGTGCTCCGAATAAACACTTGCAGATTCTACAAACTTAGTGTTTCAAAACTGTTCTATGAAAAGGAACGTTCAAGTCTGGGAGTTGAATGAACTCATCACAAAGAAGTTACTCAGAATGCTTCTGTCTAGTTTTTAGGTGAAGATATTTCATTTCCCAGCATAGGCCTCAAAGCGCTCCAAATATCCACTTGCAGATTCTACAAAAAGAGTGTTTCCAAACTGCTGTTTCAAAAGGAAGGTTCAAATCTGTGAGTTGAGAGCACTCATCACAAAGAAGTTTCTGAGAATGCTTCTGTCTAGTTTTTATATGAAGATCTTTCCTTTTCCAGTATAGGCCTCAAAGCGCTCCAAATAAACACTTGCAGATTCTACAAAAGGAGTGTTTCAAAACAGCTCTATCAAAAGGAACGTTCAAGTCTGTGAGTTGAAGGCATTCATCACACAGAAGTTTCTGAGAATGCTTCTCTCTAGTTTTTATGTGAAGATATTTCCTTTTCTAGCATAGGCCGCAAAGCGCTGCAAATAGCCACTTGCAGATTCTACGAAAAGAGGGTTTCAAATCTCTTCTATCAAAAGAAATGTTCAACTCTGTGAGTTGAATGCACTCATCAGAAAGAAGTTTCTGAGAATGATTCTATCTAGTTTTCATCTGCATGTATTTCCTTTTCCACTAGATGCCGCAATCGCACCAAATATCCACTTGCAGTTTCCACAAAAAGAGTGCTGCAGAACTGCTCCATGAAAAGGAATGTTCAACTCTGTGAGTTCAGTACCCTCATGACATAGAAGTTTCTGAAAATGCTTCTGTCTAGTTGGTATAGGAAGATATTTCCTTTTCCAGCATAAGCCTCAAAGAGCTCCAAATATCCACTTGCGGATTCTGCAACAACAGTGTTTCAAAACTAGTCGATCAAAAGGAACGTTCAACTCTGTGAGTTGAATGCACTCATGACACAGAAGTTTCTGAGAATGCTTCTGTCTAGTTCTTACGTGAAGATATTTCCTTTTCCAGCTTAGGCCTCAAAGCGCTCCAAATAAACACTTGCAGATTCTACAAAAGGAGTGTTTCAAAACTGCTCTAGCAAAAGGAAGGTTCAAGTCTGTGAGTTGAATGCACTCATCACAAAGAAGTTTCTGAGAATGCTTCTGTCTAGTTTTTATATGAAGATCTTTCCTTTTCCAATATGGGCCTCAAAGCGCTCCAAATAAACACTTGCAGATTCTACAAAAGGAGTGTTTCAAAACAGCTCTATCAAAAGGAACGTTCAAGTCCGTGAGTTGAAGGCATTCATCACACAGAAGTTTCTGAGAATGCTTCTCTCTAGTTTTTATGTGAAGATATTTCCTTTTCTAGCATAGGCCTCAAAGCGCTGCAAATAGCCACTTGCAGATTCTACAAAAAGAGGGTTTCAAATCTCTTCTATCAAAAGAAATGTTCAACTCTGTGAGTTGAATGCACTCATCAGAAAGAAGTTTCTGAGAATGATTCTATCTAGTTTTCATCTGCATGTATTTCCTTTTCCACTAGATGCCGCAATCGCACCAAATATCCACTTGCAGTTTCCACAAAAAGAGTGCTGCAGAACTGCTCCATGAAAAGGAATGTTCAACTCTGTGGGTTCAATACCCTCATGACATAGAAGTTTCTGAAAATGCTTCTGTCTAGTTGGTGTAGGAAGATATTTCCTTTTCCAGCATAAGCCTCAAAGAGCTCCAAATATCCACTTGCGGATTCTGCAAAAACAGTGTTTCAAAACTGGTCGATCAAAAGGAACGTTCAACTCTGTGAGTTGAATGCACTCATGACACAGAAGTTTCTGAGAATGCTTCTGTCTAGTTCTTACATGAAGATATTTCCTTTTCCAGCTTAGGCCTCAAAGCGCTCCAAATAAACCCTTGCAGATTCTACAAAAGGAGTGTTTCAAAACTGCTCTAGCAAAAGGAAGGTTCAAGTCTGTGAGTTGAATGCACTCATCACAAAGAGGTTTCTGAGAATGCTGCTGTCTAGTTTTTATGTGAAGATATTTCCTTTTCCTCGCATAGACCTCAAATCGCTCCAGATATCCACTTGCAGATTTTACAGAAAGACTGTTTCCAAACTGCTCTATCTAAAGGCACGTTCAACTCTGTGAGTTGAATGCACGCATTGCGAAGAACTTTCTGAGAATGCTTCTCTCTAGCTTTTAGGTGAAGATATTCCATTTCACAGCATAGGCCTCAAAGTGCTCCAAATCACCACTTGCAGATTTTACAAAAAGAATGTTTCAAAACTGCTCTTTCTAAAGGAAGGTTCAAGTCTGTGAGTTGAATGCACTCAACACAAAGAAGTTTCTGAGAATGCTTCTGTCCAGGATTCATGTGAAGATACTTCCTATTCCAGCATTGGCCTCAAACCGCTCCAAATATTCACTTGCAGAGTCTACAAAAAGAGTGTTTCCAAACTTCTCTATCAACTGGTAGGTACAACTCCGTGAGTTGAATGCCCTCATCAACAAGGAGTTTCTGAGAATGCTTCTCTCTAGTTTTGATGGGAAGATATTTCCTTTTCCAACATAGGCCTCATGGTGCTCCGAATAAACACTTGCAGATTCTACAAACTTAGTGTTTCAAAACTGTTCTATGAAAAGGAACGTTCAAGTCTGGGAGTTGAATGAACTCATCACAAAGAAGTTACTCAGAATGCTTCTGTCTAGTTTTTAGGTGAAGATATTTCATTTCCCAGCATAGGCCCCAAAGCGCTCCAAATATCCACTTGCAGATTCTACAAAAAGAGTGTTTCCAAAATGCTCTTACAAAAGGAAGGTTCAAGTCTGTGAGCCGAACGCACTCATCACAAACAAGTTTCTGAGAATGCGTCTGTCTAGTTTTTATGTGAAGATATTTCGTTTGCCAGCATAGGCCTCAAATCGCTCCAAACATCCACTAGCAAATTCTACAAAAGGAGTGTTTCAAAAGTGCGCTATCAAAAGGAAGAGTCCACTATGTGAGTTGAATGCATAAAGCACACGGAAGTTTCTGAGAATGCTTCTGTCTAGTTTTTAGGTGAAGATATTTCATTTCCCAGCATAGGCCTCAAAGCGCTCCAAATATCCACTTGCAGATTCTACAAAAAGAGTGTTTCCAAACTGCTGTTTCAAAAGGAAGGTTCAAATCTGTGAGTTGAGAGCACTCATCACAAAGAAGTTTCTGAGAATGCTTCTGTCTAGTTTTTATATGAAGATCTTTCCTTTTCCAGTATAGGCCTCAAAGCGCTCCAAATAAACACTTGCAGATTCTACAAAAGGAGTGTTTCAAAACAGCTCTATCAAAAGGAACGTTCAAGTCTGTGAGTTGAAGGCATTCATCACACAGAAGTTTCTGAGAATGCTTCTCTCTAGTTTTTATGTGAAGATATTTCCTTTTCTAGCATAGGCCGCAAGGCGCTGCAAATAGCCACTTGCAGATTCTACGAAAAGAGGGTTTCAAATCTCTTCTATCAAAAGAAATGTTCAACTCTGTGAGTTGAATGCACTCATCAGAAAGAAGTTTCTGAGAATGATTCTATCTAGTTTTCATCTGCATGTATTTCCTTTTCCACTAGATGCCGCAATCGCACCCAATATCCACTTGCAGTTTCCACAGAAAGAGTGCTGCAGAACTGCTCCATGAAAAGGAATGTTCAAATCTGTGAGTTCAGTACCCTCATGACATAGAAGTTTCTGAAAATGCTTCTGTCTAGTTGGTATAGGAAGATATTTCCTTTTCCAGCATAAGCCTCAAAGAGCTCCAAATATCCACTTGCGGATTCTGCAAAAACAGTGTTTCAAAACTGGTCGATCAAAAGGAACGTTCAACTCTGTGAGTTGAATGCACTCATGACACAGAAGTTTCTGAGAATGCTTCTGTCTAGTTCTTACGTGAAGATATTTCCTTTTCCAGCTTAGGCCTCAAAGCGCTCCAAATAAACACTTGCAGATTCTACAAAAGGAGTGTTTCAAAACTGCTCTAGCAAAAGGAAGGTTCAAGTCTGTGAGTTGAATGCACTCATCACAAAGAGGTTTCTGAGAATGCTGCTGTCTAGTTTTTATGTGAAGATATTTCCTTTTCCTCGCATAGACCTCAAATCGCTCCAGATATCCACTTGCAGATATTACAGAAAGAGTGTTTCCAAACTGCTCTATCTAAAGGCACGTTCAACTCTGTGAGTTGAATGCACGCATTGCGAAGAACTTTCTGAGAATGCTTCTCTCTAGCTTTTAGGTGAAGATATTCCATTTCACAGCATAGGCCTCAAAGTGCTCCAAATCACCACTTGCAGATTTTACAAAAAGAATGTTTCAAAACTGCTCTTTCTAAAGGAAGGTTCAAGTCTGTGAGTTGAATGCACTCAACACAAAGAAGTTTCTGAGAATGCTTCTGTCCAGGTTTCATGTGAAGATATTTCCTTTTCCAGCATAGGCCTCAAACCGCTCCAAATATTCACTTGCAGAGTCTACAAAAAGAGTGTTTCCAAACTTCTCTATCAACTGGTAGGTACAACTCCGTGAGTTGAATGCCCTCATCACCAAGAAGTTTCTGAGAATGCTTCTCTCTAGTTTTGATGGGAAGATATTTCCTTTTCCAACATAGGCCTCATGGTGCTCCGAATAAACACTTGCAGATTCTACAAACATAGTGTTTCAAAACTGTTCTATGAAAAGGAACGTTCAAGTCTGGGAGTTGAATGAACTCATCACAAAGAAGTTTCTCAGAATGCTTCTGTCTAGTTTTTAGGTGAAGATATTTCATTTCCCAGCATAGGCCTCAAAGCGCTCCAAATATCCACTTGCAGATTCTACAAAAAGAGTGTTTCCAAACTGCTCTTTCAAAAGGAAGGTTCAAGTCTGTGAGTTGAGAGCACTCATCACAAAGAAGTTTCTGAGAATGCTTCTGTCTAGTTTTTATATGATGATCTTTCCTTTTCCAATATAGGCCTCAAAGCGCTCCAAATAAACACTTGCAGATTCTACAAAAGGAGTGTTTCAAAACAGCTCTATCAAAAGGAACGTTCATGTGTGTGAGTTGAAGGCATTCATCACACAGAAGTTTCTGAGAATGCTTCTCTCTAGTTTTTATGTGAAGATATTTCCTTTTCTAGCATAGGCCTCAAAGCGCTGCAAATAGCCACTTGCAGATTCTACAAAAAGAGGGTTTCAAATCTCTTCTATCAAAAGAAAAGTACATCTCTGTGAGTTGAATGCACTCATCAGAAAGAAGTTTCTGAGAATGATTCTGTCTAGTTTTCATCTGCATGTATTTCCTTTTCCACTAGATGCCGCAATCGCACCAAATATCCACTGGCAGTTTCCACAAAAAGAGTGCTGCAGAACTGCTCCATGAAAAGGAATGTTCAACTCTGTGAGTTCAATACCCTCATGACATAGAAGTTTCTGAAAATGCTTCTGTCTAGTTGGTATAGGAAGATATTTCCTTTTCCAGCCTAAGCCTCAAAGAGCTCCAAATATCCACTTGCGGATTCTGCAAAAACAGTGTTTCAAAACTGGTCGATCAAAAGGAACGTTCAACTCTGTGAGTTGAATGCACTCATGACACAGAAGTTTCTGAGAATGCTTCTGTCTAGTTCTTACGTGAAGATATTTCCTTTTCCAGCTTAGGCCTCAAAGCGCTCCAAATAAACACTTGCAGATTCTACAAAAGGAGTGTTTCAAAACTGCTCTAGCAAAAGGAAGGTTCAAGTCTGTGAGTTGAATGCACTCATCACAAAGAGGTTTCTGAGAATGCTGCTGTCTAGTTTTTATGTGAAGATATTTCCTTTTCCTCGCATAGACCTCAAATCGCTCCAGATATCCACTTGCAGATTTTACAGAAAGAGTGTTTCCAAACTGCTCTATCTAAAGGCACGTTCAACTCTGTGAGTTGAATGCACGCATTGCGAAGAACTTTCTGAGAACGCTTCTCTCTAGCTTTTAGGTGAAGATATTCCATTTCACAGCATAGGCCTCAAAGTGCTCCAAATCACCACTTGCAGATTTTACAAAAAGAATGTTTCAAAACTGCTCTTTCTAAAGGAAGGTTCAAGTCTGTGAGTTGAATGCACTCAACACAAAGAAGTTTCTGAGAATGCTTCTGTCCAGGTTTCATGTGAAGATATTTCCTTTTCCAGCATAGGCCTCAAACCGCTCCAAATATACACTTGCAGAGTCTACAAAAAGAGTGTTTCCAAACTTCTCTATCAACTGGTAGGTACAACTCCGTGAGTTGAATGCCCTCATCACCAAGAAGTTTCTGAGAATGCTCCTCTCTAGTTTTGATGGGAAGATATTTCCTTTTCCAACATAGGCCTCATGGTGCTCCGAATAAACACTTGCAGATTCTACAAACTTAGTGTCTCAAAACTGTTCTATGAAAAGGAACGTTCAAGTCTGGGAGTTGAATGAACTCATCACAAAGAAGTTTCTCAGAATGCTTCTGTCTAGTTTTTAGGTGAAGATATTTCATTTCCCAGCATAGGCCTCAAAGCGCTCCAAATATCCACTTGCAGATTCTACAAAAAGAGTGTTTCCAAACTGCTCTTACAAAAGGAAGGTTTAAGTCTGTGAGCCGAACGCACTCATCACAAAGAAGTTTCTGAGAATGCGTCTGTCTAGTTTTTATGTGAAGATATTTCGTTTGCCAGCATAGGCCTCAAATCGCTCCAAACATCCACTAGCAAATTCTGCAAAAGGAGTGTTTCAAAACTGCGCCATCAAAAGGAAGAGTCCACTATGTGAGTTGAAGGCATAAAGCACACGGAAGTTTCTGAGAATGCTTCTGTCTAGTTTTTAGGTGAAGATATTTCATTTCCCAGCATAGGCCTCAAAGCGCTCCAAATATCCACTTGCAGATTCTACAAAAAGAGTGTTTCCAAACTGCTCTTTCAAAAGGAAGGTTCAAGTCTGTGAGTTCAGAGCATTCATCACAAAGAAGTTTCTGAGAATGCTTCTGTCTAGTTTTTATATGAAGATCTTTCCTTTTCCAGTATAGGCCTCAAAGCGCTCCAAATAAACACTTGCAGATTCTACAAAAGGAGTGTTTCAAAACAGCTCTATCAAAAGGAACGTTCAAGTCTGTGAGTTGAAGGCATTCATCACACAGAAGTTTCTGAGAATGCTTCTCTCTAGTTTTTATGTGAAGATATTTCCTTTTCTAGCATAGGCCGCAAGGCGCTGCAAATAGCCACTTGCAGATTCTACGAAAAGAGGGTTTCAAATCTCTTCTATCAAAAGAAATGTTCAACTCTGTGAGTTGAATGCACTCATCAGAAAGAAGTTTCTGAGAATGATTCTATCTAGTTTTCATCTGCATGTATTTCCTTTTCCACTAGATGCCGCAATCGCACCAAATATCCACTTGCAGTTTCCACAAAAAGAGTGCTGCAGAACTGCTCCATGAAAAGGAATGTTCAACTCTGTGAGTTCAGTACCCTCATGACATAGAAGTTTCTGAAAATGCTTCTGTCTAGTTGGTATAGGAAGATATTTCCTTTTCCAGCATAAGCCTCAAAGAGCTCCAAATATCCACTTGCGGATTCTGCAACAACAGTGTTTCAAAACTGGTCGATCAAAAGGAACGTTCAACTCTGTGAGTTGAATGCACTCATGACACAGAAGTTTCTGAGAATGCTTCTGTCTAGTTCTTACGTGAAGATATTTCCTTTTCCAGCTTAGGCCTCAAAGCGCTCCAAATAAACACTTGCAGATTCTACAAAAGGAGTGTTTCAAAACTGCTCTAGCAAAAGGAAGGTTCAAGTCTGTGAGTTGAATGCACTCATCACAAAGAGGTTTCTGAGAATGCTGCTGTCTAGTTTTTATGTGAAGATATTTCCTTTTCCTCGCATAGACCTCAAATCGCTCCAGATATCCACTTGCAGATATTACAGAAAGAGTGTTTCCAAACTGCTCTATCTAAAGGCACGTTCAACTCTGTGAGTTGAATGCACGCATTGCGAAGAACTTTCTGAGAATGCTTCTCTCTAGCTTTTAGGTGAAGATATTCCATTTCACAGCATAGGCCTCAAAGTGCTCCAAATCACCACTTGCAGATTTTACAAAAAGAATGTTTCAAAACTGCTCTTTCTAAAGGAAGGTTCAAGTCTGTGAGTTGAATGCACTCAACACAAAGAAGTTTCTGAGAATGCTTCTGTCCAGGTTTCATGTGAAGATATTTCCTTTTCCAGCATAGGCCTCAAACCGCTCCAAATATTCACTTGCAGAGTCTACAAAAAGAGTGTTTCCAAACTTCTCTATCAACTGGTAGGTACAACTCCGTGAGTTGAATGCCCTCATCACCAAGAAGTTTCTGAGAATGCTTCTCTCTAGTTTTGATGGGAAGATATTTCCTTTTCCAACATAGGCCTCATGGTGCTCCGAATAAACACTTGCAGATTCTACAAACATAGTGTTTCAAAACTGTTCTATGAAAACGAACGTTCAAGTCTGGGAGTTGAATGAACTCATCACAAAGAAGTTTCTCAGAATGCTTCTGTCTAGTTTTTAGGTGAAGATATTTCATTTCCCAGCATAGGCCTCAAAGCGCTCCAAATATCCACTTGCAGATTCTACAAAAAGAGTGTTTCCAAACTGCTGTTTCAAAAGGAAGGTTCAAGTCTGTGAGTTGAGAGCACTCATCACAAAGAAGTTTCTGAGAATGCTTCTGTCTAGTTTTTATATGAAGATCTTTCCTTTTCCAATATAGGCCTCAAAGCGCTCCAAATAAACACTTGCAGATTCTACAAAAGGAGTGTTTCAAAACAGCTCTATCAAAAGGAACGTTCAAGTCTGTGAGTTAAAGGCATTCATCACACAGAAGTTTCTGAGAATGCTTCTCTCTAGTTTTTATGTGAAGATATTTCCTTTTCTAGCATAGGCCTCAAAGCGCTGCAAATAGCCACTTGCAGATTCTACAAAAAGAGGGTTTCAAATCTCTTCTATCAAAAGAAATGTTCAACTCTGTGAGTTGAATGCACTCATCAGAAAGAAGTTTCTGAGAATGATTCTATCTAGTTTTCATCTGCATGTATTTCCTTTTCCACTAGATGCCGCAATCGCACCAAATATCCACTTGCAGTTTCCACAAAAAGAGTGCTGCAGAACTGCTCCATGAAAAGGAATGTTCAACTCTGTGGGTTCAATACCCTCATGACATAGAAGTTTCTGAAAATGCTTCTGTCTAGTTGGTGTAGGAAGATATTCCCTTTTCCAGCATAAGCCTCAAAGAGCTCCAAATATCCACTTGCGGATTCTGCAAAAACAGTGTTTCAAAACTGGTCGATCAAAAGGAACGTTCAACTCTGTGAGTTGAATGCACTCATGACACAGAAGTTTCTGAGAATGCTTCTGTCTAGTTCTTACGTGAAGATATTTGCTTTTCCAGCTTAGGCCTCAAAGCGCTCCAAATAAACACTTGCAGATTCTACAAAAGGAGTGTTTCAAAACTGCTCTAGCAAAAGGAAGGTTCAAGTCTGTGAGTTGAATGCACTCATCACAAAGAGGTTTCTGAGAATGCTGCTGTCTAGTTTTTATGTGAAGATATTTCCTTTTCCTCGCATAGACCTCAAATCGCTCCAGATATCCACTTGCAGATATTACAGAAAGAGTGTTTCCAAACTGCTCTATCTAAAGGCACATTCAACTCTGTGAGTTGAATGCACGCATTGCGAAGAACTTTCTGAGAATGCTTCTCTCTAGCTTTTAGGTGAAGATATTCCATTTCACAGCATAGGCCTCAAAGTGCTCCAAATCACCACTTGCAGATTTTACAAAAAGAATGTTTCAAAACTGCTCTTTCTAAAGGAAGGTTCAAGTCTGTGAGTTGAATGCACTCAACACAAAGAAGTTTCTGAGAATGCTTCTGTCCAGGTTTCATGTGAAGATACTTCCTTTTCCAGCATAGGCCTCAAACCGATCCAAATATTCACTTGCAGAGTCTACAAAAAGAGTGTTTCCAAACTTCTCTATCAACTGGTAGGTTCAACTCCGTGAGTTGAATGCCCTCATCACCAAGAAGTTTCTGAGAATGCTTCTCTCTAGTTTTGATGGGAAGATATTTCCTTTTCCAACATAGGCCTCATGGTGCTCCGAATAAACACTTGCAGATTCTACAAACTTAGTGTTTCAAAACTGTTCTTTGAAAAGGAACGTTCAAGTCTGGGAGTTGAATGAACTCATCACAAAGAAGTTACTCAGAATGCTTCTGTCTAGTTTTTAGGTGAAGATATTTCATTTCCCAGCATAGGCCTCAAAGCGCTCCAAATATCCACTTGCATATTCTACAAAAAGAGTGTTTCCAAACTGCTCTTACAAAAGGAAGGTTCAAGTCTGTGAGCCGAACGCACTCATCACAAACAAGTTTCTGAGAATGCGTCTGTCTAGTTTTTATGTGAAGATATTTCGTTTGCCAGCATAGGCCTCAAATCGCTCCAAACATCCACTAGCAAATTCTACAAAAGGAGTGTTTCAAAAGTGCGCTATCAAAAGGAAGAGTCCACTATGTGAGTTGAATGCATAAAGCACACGGAAGTTTCTGAGAATGCTTCTGTCTAGTTTTTAGGTGAAGATATTTCATTTCCCAGCATAGGCCTCAAAGCGCTGCAAATATCCACTTGCAGATTCTACAAAAAGAGTGTTTCCAAACTGCTCTTTCAAAAGGAAGGTTCAAGTCTGTGAGTTGAGAGCATTCATCACAAAGAAGTTTCTGAGAATGCTTCTGTCTAGTTTTTATATGAAGATCTTTCCTTTTCCAATATGGGCCTCAAAGCGCTCCAAATAAACACTTGCAGATTCTACAAAAGGAGTGTTTCAAAACAGCTCTATCAAAAGGAACGTTCAAGTCCGTGAGTTGAAGGCATTCATCACACAGAAGTTTCTGAGAATGCTTCTCTCTAGTTTTTATGTGAAGATATTTCCTTTTCTAGCATAGGCCTCAAAGCGCTGCAAATAGCCACTTGCAGATTCTACAAAAAGAGGGTTTCAAATCTCTTCTATCAAAAGAAATGTTCAACTCTGTGAGTTGAATGCACTCATCAGAAAGAAGTTTCTGAGAATGATTCTATCTAGTTTTCATCTGCTTGTATTTCCTTTTCCACTAGATGCCGCAATCGCACCAAATATCCACTGGCAGTTTCCACAAAAAGAGTGCTGCAGAACTGCTCCATGAAAAGGAATGTTCAACTCTGTGAGTTCAATCCCCTCATGACATAGAAGTTTCTGAAAATGCTTCTGTCTAGTTGGTATAGGAAGATATTTCCTTTTCCAGCATAAGCCTCAAAGAGCTCCAAATATCCACTTGCGGATTCTGCAAAAACAGTGTTTCAAAACTGGTCGATCAAAAGGAACGTTCAACTCTGTGAGTTGAATGCACTCATGACACAGAAGTTTCTGAGAATGCTTCTGTCTAGTTCTTACATGAAGATATTTCCTTTTCCAGCTTAGGCCTCAAAGCGCTCCAAATAAACACTTGCAGATTCTACAAAAGGAGTGTTTCAAAACTGCTCTAGCAAAAGGAAGGTTCAAGTCTGTGAGTTGAATGCACTCATCACAAAGAGGTTTCTGAGAATGCTGCTGTCTAGTTTTTATGTGAAGATATTTCCTTTTCCTCGCATAGACCTCAAATCGCTCCAGATATCCACTTGCAGATATTACAGAAAGAGTGTTTCCAAACTGCTCTATCAAAAGGCACGTTCAACTCTGTGAGTTGAATGCACGCATTGCGAAGAACTTTCTGAGAATGCTTCTCTCTAGCTTTTAGGTGAAGATATTCCATTTCACAGCATAGGCCTCAAAGTGCTCCAAATCACCACTTGCAGATTTTACAAAAAGAATGTTTCAAAACTGCTCTTTCTAAAGGAAGGTTCAAGTCTGTGAGTTGAATGCACTCAACACAAAGAAGTTTCTGAGAATGCTTCTGTCCAGGTTTCATGTGAAGATACTTCCTTTTCCAGCATAGGCCTCAAACCGCTCCAAATATTCACTTGCAGAGTCTACAAAAAGAGTGTTTCCAAACTTCTCTATCAACTGGTAGGTACAACTCCGTGAGTTGAATGCCCTCATCACCAAGAAGTTTCTGAGAATGCTTCTCTCTAGTTTTGATGGGAAGATATTTCCTTTTCCAACATAGGCCTCATGGTGCTCCGAATAAACACTTGCAGATTCTACAAACTTAGTGTTTCAAAACTGTTCTATGAAAAGGAACGTTCAAGACTGGGAGTTGAATGAACTCATCACAAAGAAGTTTCTCAGAATGCTTCTGTCTAGTTTTTAGGTGAAGATATTTCATTTCCCAGCATAGGCCTCAAAGCGCTCCAAATATCCACTTGCAGATTCTACAAAAAGAGTGTTTCCAAACTGCTCTTACAAAAGGAAGGTTCAAGTCTGTGAGCCGAACGCACTCATCACAAACAAGTTTCTGAGAATGCGTCTGTCTAGTTTTTATGTGAAGATATTTCGTTTGCCAGCATAGGCTTCAAATCGCTCCAAACATCCACTAGCAAATTCTACAAAAGCAGTGTTTCAAAAGTGCGCTATCAAGAGGAAGAGTCCACTATGTGAGTTGAATGCATAAAGCACACGGAAGTTTCTGAGAATGCTTCTGTCTAGTTTTTAGGTGAAGATATTTCATTTCCCAGCATAGGCCTCAAAGCGCTCCAAATATCCACTTGCAGATTCTACAAAAAGAGTGTTTCCAAACTGCTCTTTCAAAAGGAAGGTTCAAGTCTGTGAGTTGAGAGCATTCATCACAAAGAAGTTTCTGAGAATGCTTCTGTCTAGTTTTTATATGAAGATCTTTCCTTTTCCAATATGGGCCTCAAAGCGCTCCAAATAAACACTTGCAGATTCTACAAAAGGAGTGTTTCAAAACAGCTCTATCAAAAGGAACGTTCAAGTCCGTGAGTTGAAGGCATTCATCACACAGAAGTTTCTGAGAATGCTTCTCTCTAGTTTTTATGTGAAGATATTTCCTTTTCTAGCATAGGCCTCAAAGCGCTGCAAATAGCCACTTGCAGATTCTACAAAAAGAGGGTTTCAAATCTCTTCTATCAAAAGAAATGTTCAACTCTGTGAGTTGAATGCACTCATCAGAAAGAAGTTTCTGAGAATGATTCTATCTAGTTTTCATCTGCATGTATTTCCTTTTCCACTAGATGCCGCAATCGCACCAAATATCCACTTGCAGTTTCCACAAAAAGAGTGCTGCAGAACTGCTCCATGAAAAGGAATGTTCAACTCTGTGAGTTCAGTACCCTCATGACATAGAAGTTTCTGAAAATGCTTCTGTCTAGTTGGTATAGGAAGATATTTCCTTTTCCAGCATAAGCCTCAAAGAGCTCCAAATATCCACTTGCGGATTCTGCAAAAACAGTGTTTCAAAACTGGTCGATCAAAAGGAACGTTCAACTCTGTGAGTTGAATGCACTCATGACACAGAAGTTTCTGAGAATGCTTCTGTCTAGTTCTTACGTGAAGATATTTCCTTTTCCAGCTTAGGCCTCAAAGCGCTCCAAATAAACACTTGCAGATTCTACAAAAGGAGTGTTTCAAAACTGCTCTAGCAAAAGGAAGGTTCAAGTCTGTGAGTTGAATGCACTCATCACAAAGAGGTTTCTGAGAATGCTGCTGTCTAGTTTTTATGTGAAGATATTTCCTTTTCCTCGCATAGACCTCAAATCGCTCCAGATATCCACTTGCAGATATTACAGAAAGAGTGTTTCCAAACTGCTCTATCTAAAGGCACGTTCAACTCTGTGAGTTGAATGCACGCATTGCGAAGAACTTTCTGAGAATGCTTCTCTCTAGCTTTTAGGTGAAGATATTCCATTTCACAGCATAGGCCTCAAAGTGCTCCAAATCACCACTTGCAGATTTTACAAAAAGAATGTTTCAAAACTGCTCTTTCTAAAGGAAGGTTCAAGTCTGTGAGTTGAATGCACTCACCACAAAGAAGTTTCTGAGAATGCTTCTGTCCAGGTTTCATGTGAAGATATTTCCTTTTCCAGCATAGGCCTCAAACCGCTCCAAATATTCACTTGCAGAGTCTACAAAAAGAGTGTTTCCAAACTTCTCTATCAACTGGTAGGTACAACTCCGTGAGTTGAATGCCCTCATCAACAAGAAGTTTCTGAGAATGCTTCTCTCTAGTTTTGATGGGAAGATATTTCCTTTTCCAACATAGGCCTCATGGTGCTCCGAATAAACACTTGCAGATTCTACAAACATAGTGTTTCAAAACTGTTCCATGAAAAGGAACGTTCAAGTCTGGGAGTTGAATGAACTCATCACAAAGAAGTTTCTCAGAATGCTTCTGTCTAGTTTTTAGGTGAAGATATTTCATTTCCCAGCATAGGCCTCAAAGCACTCCAAATATCCACTTGCAGATTCTACAAAAAGAGTGTTTCCAAACTGCTGTTTCAAAAGGAAGGTTCAAGTCTGTGAGTTGAGAGCACTCATCACAAAGAAGTTTCTGAGAATGCTTCTGTCTAGTTTTTATATGAAGATCTTTCCTTTTCCAATATAGGCCTCAAAGCGCTCCAAACAAACACTTGCAGATTCTACAAAAGGAGTGTTTCAAAACAGCTCTATCAAAAGGAACGTTCAAGTCTGTGAGTTGAAGGCATTCATCACACAGAAGTTTCTGAGAATGCTTCTCTCTAGTTTTTATGTGAAGATATTTCCTTTTCTAGCATAGGCCTCAAAGCGCTGCAAATACCCACTTGCAGATTCTACAAAAAGAGGGTTTCAAATCTCTTCTATCAAAAGAAATGTTCAACTCTGTGAGTTGAATGCACTCATCAGAAAGAAGTTTCTGAGAATGATTCTATCTAGTTTTCATCTGCATGTATTTCCTTTTCCACTAGATGCCGCAATCGCACCAAATATCCACTTGCAGTTTCCACAAAAAGAGTGCTGCAGAACTGCTCCATGAAAAGGAATGTTCAACTCTGTGGGTTCAATACCCTCATGACATAGAAGTTTCTGAAAATGCTTCTGTCTAGTTGGTGTAGGAAGATATTTCCTTTTCCAGCATAAGCCTCAAAGAGCTCCAAATATCCACTTGCGGATTCTGCAAAAACAGTGTTTCAAAACTGGTCGATCAAAAGGAACGTTCAACTCTGTGAGTTGAATGCACTCATGACACAGAAGTTTCTGAGAATGCTTCTGTCTAGTTCTTACGTGAAGATATTTCCTTTTCCAGCTTAGGCCTCAAAGCGCTCCAAATAAACACTTGCAGATTCTACAAAAGGAGTGTTTCAAAACTGCTCTAGCAAAAGGAAGGTTCAAGTCTGTGAGTTGAATGCACTCATCACAAAGAGGTTTCTGAGAATGCTGCTGTCTAGTTTTTATGTGAAGATATTTCCTTTTCCTCGCATAGACCTCAAATCGCTCCAGATATCCACTTGCAGATTTTACAGAAAGACTGTTTCCAAACTCCTCTATCTAAAGGCACGTTCAACTCTGTGAGTTGAATGCACGCATTGCGAAGAACTTTCTGAGAATGCTTCTCTCTAGCTTTTAGGTGAAGATATTCCATTTCACAGCATAGGCCTCAAAGTGCTCCAAATCACCACTTGCAGATTTTACAAAAAGAATGTTTCAAAACTGCTCTTTCTAAAGGAAGGTTCAAGTCTGTGAGTTGAATGCACTCAACACAAAGAAGTTTCTGAGAATGCTTCTGTCCAGGTTTCATGTGAAGATACTTCCTATTCCAGCATTGGCCTCAAACCGCTCCAAATATTCACTTGCAGAGTCTACAAAAAGAGTGTTTCCAAACTTCTCTATCAACTGGTAGGTACAACTCCGTGAGTTGAATTCCCTCATCAACAAGGAGTTTCTGAGAATGCTTCTCTCTAGTTTTGATGGGAAGATATTTCCTTTTCCAACATAGGCCTCATGGTGCTCCGAATAAACACTTGCAGATTCTACAAACTTAGTGTTTCAAAACTGTTCTATGAAAAGGAACGTTCAAGTCTGGGAGTTGAATGAACTCATCACAAAGAAGTTACTCAGAATGCTTATTTCTAGTTTTTAGGTGAAGATATTTCATTTCCGAGCATAGGCCTCAAAGCGCTCCAAATATCCACTTGCAGATTCTACAAAAAGAGTGTTTCCAAACTGCTCTTACAAAAGGAAGGTTCAAGTCTGTGAGCCGAACGCACTCATCACAAACAAGTTTCTGAGATTGCGTCTGTCTAGTTTTTATGTGAAGATATTTCGTTTGCCAGCATAGGCCTCAAATCGCTCCAAACATCCACTAGCAAATTCTACAAAAGGAGTGTTTCAAAAGTGCGCCATCAAAAGGAAGAGTCCACTATGTGAGTTGAATGCATAAAGCCCACGGAAGTTTCTGAGAATGCTTCTGTCTAGTTTTTAGGTGAAGATATTTCATTTCCCAGCATAGGCCTCAAAGCGCTCCAAATATCCACTTGCAGATTCTACAAAAAGAGTGTTTCCAAACTGCTCTTTCAAAAGGAAGGTTCAAGTCTGTGAGTTGAGAGCACTCATCACAAAGAAGTTTCTGAGAATGCTTCTGTCTAGTTTTTATATGATGATCTTTCCTTTTCCAATATAGGCCTCAAAGCGCTCCAAATAAACACTTGCAGATTCTACAAAAGGAGTGTTTCAAAACAGCTCTATCAAAAGGAACGTTCATGTGTGTGAGTTGAAGGCATTCATCACACAGAAGTTTCTGAGAATGCTTCTCTCTAGTTTTTATGTGAAGATATTTCCTTTTCTAGCATAGGCCTCAAAGCGCTGCAAATAGCCACTTGCAGATTCTACAAAAAGAGGGTTTCAAATCTCTTCTATCAAAAGAAAAGTTCATCTCTGTGAGTTGAATGCACTCATCAGAAAGAAGTTTCTGAGAATGATTCTATCTAGTTTTCATCTGCATGTATTTCCTTTTCCACTAGATGCCGCAATCGCACCAAATATCCACTGGCAGTTTCCACAAAAAGAGTGCTGCAGAACTGCTCCATGAAAAGGAATGTTCAACTCTGTGAGTTCAATACCCTCATGACATAGAAGTTTCTGAAAATGCTTCTGTCTAGTTGGTATAGGAAGATATTTCCTTTTCCAGCCTAAGCCTCAAAGAGCTCCAAATATCCACTTGCGGATTCTGCAAAAACAGTGTTTCAAAACTGGTCGATCAAAAGGAACGTTCAACTCTGTGAGTTGAATGCACTCATGACACAGAAGTTTCTGAGAATGCTTCTGTCTAGTTCTTACGTGAAGATATTTCCTTTTCCAGCTTAGGCCTCAAAGCGCTCCAAATAAACACTTGCAGATTCTACAAAAGGAGTGTTTCAAAACTGCTCTAGCAAAAGGAAGGTTCAAGTCTGTGAGTTGAATGCACTCATCACAAAGAGGTTTCTGAGAATGCTGCTGTCTAGTTTTTATGTGAAGATATTTCCTTTTCCTCGCATAGACCTCAAATCGCTCCAGATATCCACTTGCAGATTTTACAGAAAGAGTGTTTCCAAACTGCTCTATCTAAAGGCACGTTCAACTCTGTGAGTTGAATGCACGCATTGCGAAGAACTTTCTGAGAACGCTTCTCTCTAGCTTTTAGGTGAAGATATTCCATTTCACAGCATAGGCCTCAAAGTGCTCCAAATCACCACTTGCAGATTTTACAAAAAGAATGTTTCAAAACTGCTCTTTCTAAAGGAAGGTTCAAGTCTGTGAGTTGAATGCACTCAACACAAAGAAGTTTCTGAGAATGCTTCTGTCCAGGTTTCATGTGAAGATATTTCCTTTTCCAGCATAGGCCTCAAACCGCTCCAAATATACACTTGCAGAGTCTACAAAAAGAGTGTTTCCAAACTTCTCTATCAACTGGTAGGTACAACTCCGTGAGTTGAATGCCCTCATCACCAAGAAGTTTCTGAGAATGCTCCTCTCTAGTTTTGATGGGAAGATATTTCCTTTTCCAACATAGGCCTCATGGTGCTCCGAATAAACACTTGCAGATTCTACAAACTTAGTGTCTCAAAACTGTTCTATGAAAAGGAACGTTCAAGTCTGGGAGTTGAATGAACTCATCACAAAGAAGTTTCTCAGAATGCTTCTGTCTAGTTTTTAGGTGAAGATATTTCATTTCCCAGCATAGGCCTCAAAGCGCTCCAAATATCCAATTGCAGATTCTACAAAAAGAGTGTTTCCAAACTGCTCTTACAAAAGGAAGGTTCAAGTCTGTGAGCCGAACGCACTCATCACAAACAAGTTTCTGAGAATGCGTCTGTCTAGTTTTTATGTGAAGATATTTCGTTTGCCAGCATAGGCTTCAAATCGCTCCAAACATCCACTAGCAAATTCTACAAAAGCAGTGTTTCAAAAGTGCGCTATCAAGAGGAAGAGTCCACTATGTGAGTTGAATGCATAA
This sequence comes from Pongo pygmaeus, assembly GCF_028885625.2. Taxonomy (NCBI): domain Eukaryota; kingdom Metazoa; phylum Chordata; class Mammalia; order Primates; family Hominidae; genus Pongo; species Pongo pygmaeus. Next base: position 28,206,194 of record NC_085930.1, read on the forward strand.
AGCACACGGAAGTTTCTGAGAATGCTTCTGTCTAGTTTTTAGGTGAAGATATTTCATTTCCCAGCATAGGCCTCAAAGCGCTCCAAATATCCACTTGCAGATTCTACAAAAAGAGTGTTTCCAAACTGCTCTTTCAAAAGGAAGGTTCAAGTCTGTGAGTTGAGAGCATTCATCACAAAGAAGTTTCTGAGAATGCTTCTGTCTAGTTTTTATATGAAGATCTTTCCTTTTCCAATATGGGCCTCAAAGCGCTCCAAATAAACACTTGCAGATTCTACAAAAGGAGTGTTTCAAAACAGCTCTATCAAAAGGAACGTTCAAGTCCGTGAGTTGAAGGCATTCATCACACAGAAGTTTCTGAGAATGCTTCTCTCTAGTTTTTATGTGAAGATATTTCCTTTTCTAGCATAGGCCTCAAAGCGCTGCAAATAGCCACTTGCAGATTCTACAAAAAGAGGGTTTCAAATCTCTTCTATCAAAAGAAATGTTCAACTCTGTGAGTTGAATGCACTCATCAGAAAGAAGTTTCTGAGAATGATTCTATCTAGTTTTCATCTGCATGTATTTCCTTTTCCACTAGATGCCGCAATCGCACCAAATATCCACTTGCAGTTTCCACAAAAAGAGTGCTGCAGAACTGCTCCATGAAAAGGAATGTTCAACTCTGTGAGTTCAGTACCCTCATGACATAGAAGTTTCTGAAAATGCTTCTGTCTAGTTGGTATAGGAAGATATTTCCTTTTCCAGCATAAGCCTCAAAGAGCTCCAAATATCCACTTGCGGATTCTGCAAAAACAGTGTTTCAAAACTGGTCGATCAAAAGGAACGTTCAACTCTGTGAGTTGAATGCACTCATGACACAGAAGTTTCTGAGAATGCTTCTGTCTAGTTCTTACGTGAAGATATTTCCTTTTCCAGCTTAGGCCTCAAAGCGCTCCAAATAAACACTTGCAGATTCTACAAAAGGAGTGTTTCAAAACTGCTCTAGCAAAAGGAAGGTTCAAGTCTGTGAGTTGAATGCACTCATCACAAAGAGGTTTCTGAGAATGCTGCTGTCTAGTTTTTATGTGAAGATATTTCCTTTTCCTCGCATAGACCTCAAATCGCTCCAGATATCCACTTGCAGATATTACAGAAAGAGTGTTTCCAAACTGCTCTATCTAAAGGCACGTTCAACTCTGTGAGTTGAATGCACGCATTGCGAAGAACTTTCTGAGAATGCTTCTCTCTAGCTTTTAGGTGAAGATATTCCATTTCACAGCATAGGCCTCAAAGTGCTCCAAATCACCACTTGCAGATTTTACAAAAAGAATGTTTCAAAACTGCTCTTTCTAAAGGAAGGTTCAAGTCTGTGAGTTGAATGCACTCACCACAAAGAAGTTTCTGAGAATGCTTCTGTCCAGGTTTCATGTGAAGATATTTCCTTTTCCAGCATAGGCCTCAAACCGCTCCAAATATTCACTTGCAGAGTCTACAAAAAGAGTGTTTCCAAACTTCTCTATCAACTGGTAGGTACAACTCCGTGAGTTGAATGCCCTCATCAACAAGAAGTTTCTGAGAATGCTTCTCTCTAGTTTTGATGGGAAGATATTTCCTTTTCCAACATAGGCCTCATGGTGCTCCGAATAAACACTTGCAGATTCTACAAACATAGTGTTTCAAAACTGTTCCATGAAAAGGAACGTTCAAGTCTGGGAGTTGAATGAACTCATCACAAAGAAGTTTCTCAGAATGCTTCTGTCTAGTTTTTAGGTGAAGATATTTCATTTCCCAGCATAGGCCTCAAAGCACTCCAAATATCCACTTGCAGATTCTACAAAAAGAGTGTTTCCAAACTGCTGTTTCAAAAGGAAGGTTCAAGTCTGTGAGTTGAGAGCACTCATCACAAAGAAGTTTCTGAGAATGCTTCTGTCTAGTTTTTATATGAAGATCTTTCCTTTTCCAATATAGGCCTCAAAGCGCTCCAAACAAACACTTGCAGATTCTACAAAAGGAGTGTTTCAAAACAGCTCTATCAAAAGGAACGTTCAAGTCTGTGAGTTGAAGGCATTCATCACACAGAAGTTTCTGAGAATGCTTCTCTCTAGTTTTTATGTGAAGATATTTCCTTTTCTAGCATAGGCCTCAAAGCGCTGCAAATACCCACTTGCAGATTCTACAAAAAGAGGGTTTCAAATCTCTTCTATCAAAAGAAATGTTCAACTCTGTGAGTTGAATGCACTCATCAGAAAGAAGTTTCTGAGAATGATTCTATCTAGTTTTCATCTGCATGTATTTCCTTTTCCACTAGATGCCGCAATCGCACCAAATATCCACTTGCAGTTTCCACAAAAAGAGTGCTGCAGAACTGCTCCATGAAAAGGAATGTTCAACTCTGTGGGTTCAATACCCTCATGACATAGAAGTTTCTGAAAATGCTTCTGTCTAGTTGGTGTAGGAAGATATTTCCTTTTCCAGCATAAGCCTCAAAGAGCTCCAAATATCCACTTGCGGATTCTGCAAAAACAGTGTTTCAAAACTGGTCGATCAAAAGGAACGTTCAACTCTGTGAGTTGAATGCACTCATGACACAGAAGTTTCTGAGAATGCTTCTGTCTAGTTCTTACGTGAAGATATTTCCTTTTCCAGCTTAGGCCTCAAAGCGCTCCAAATAAACACTTGCAGATTCTACAAAAGGAGTGTTTCAAAACTGCTCTAGCAAAAGGAAGGTTCAAGTCTGTGAGTTGAATGCACTCATCACAAAGAGGTTTCTGAGAATGCTGCTGTCTAGTTTTTATGTGAAGATATTTCCTTTTCCTCGCATAGACCTCAAATCGCTCCAGATATCCACTTGCAGATTTTACAGAAAGACTGTTTCCAAACTCCTCTATCTAAAGGCACGTTCAACTCTGTGAGTTGAATGCACGCATTGCGAAGAACTTTCTGAGAATGCTTCTCTCTAGCTTTTAGGTGAAGATATTCCATTTCACAGCATAGGCCTCAAAGTGCTCCAAATCACCACTTGCAGATTTTACAAAAAGAATGTTTCAAAACTGCTCTTTCTAAAGGAAGGTTCAAGTCTGTGAGTTGAATGCACTCAACACAAAAAAGTTTCTGAGAATGCTTCTGTCCAGGTTTCATGTGAAGATACTTCCTATTCCAGCATTGGCCTCAAACCGCTCCAAATATTCACTTGCAGAGTCTACAAAAAGAGTGTTTCCAAACTTCTCTATCAACTGGTAGGTACAACTCCGTGAGTTGAATTCCCTCATCAACAAGGAGTTTCTGAGAATGCTTCTCTCTAGTTTTGATGGGAAGATATTTCCTTTTCCAACATAGGCCTCATGGTGCTCCGAATAAACACTTGCAGATTCTACAAACTTAGTGTTTCAAAACTGTTCTATGAAAAGGAACGTTCAAGTCTGGGAGTTGAATGAACTCATCACAAAGAAGTTACTCAGAATGCTTATTTCTAGTTTTTAGGTGAAGATATTTCATTTCCGAGCATAGGCCTCAAAGCGCTCCAAATATCCACTTGCAGATTCTACAAAAAGAGTGTTTCCAAACTGCTCTTACAAAAGGAAGGTTCAAGTCTGTGAGCCGAACGCACTCATCACAAACAAGTTTCTGAGATTGCGTCTGTCTAGTTTTTATGTGAAGATATTTCGTTTGCCAGCATAGGCCTCAAATCGCTCCAAACATCCACTAGCAAATTCTACAAAAGGAGTGTTTCAAAAGTGCGCCATCAAAAGGAAGAGTCCACTATGTGAGTTGAATGCATAAAGCCCACGGAAGTTTCTGAGAATGCTTCTGTCTAGTTTTTAGGTGAAGATATTTCATTTCCCAGCATAGGCCTCAAAGCGCTCCAAATATCCACTTGCAGATTCTACAAAAAGAGTGTTTCCAAACTGCTCTTTCAAAAGGAAGGTTCAAGTCTGTGAGTTGAGAGCACTCATCACAAAGAAGTTTCTGAGAATGCTTCTGTCTAGTTTTTATATGATGATCTTTCCTTTTCCAATATAGGCCTCAAAGCGCTCCAAATAAACACTTGCAGATTCTACAAAAGGAGTGTTTCAAAACAGCTCTATCAAAAGGAACGTTCATGTGTGTGAGTTGAAGGCATTCATCACACAGAAGTTTCTGAGAATGCTTCTCTCTAGTTTTTATGTGAAGATATTTCCTTTTCTAGCATAGGCCTCAAAGCGCTGCAAATAGCCACTTGCAGATTCTACAAAAAGAGGGTTTCAAATCTCTTCTATCAAAAGAAAAGTTCATCTCTGTGAGTTGAATGCACTCATCAGAAAGAAGTTTCTGAGAATGATTCTATCTAGTTTTCATCTGCATGTATTTCCTTTTCCACTAGATGCCGCAATCGCACCAAATATCCACTGGCAGTTTCCACAAAAAGAGTGCTGCAGAACTGCTCCATGAAAAGGAATGTTCAACTCTGTGAGTTCAATACCCTCATGACATAGAAGTTTCTGAAAATGCTTCTGTCTAGTTGGTATAGGAAGATATTTCCTTTTCCAGCCTAAGCCTCAAAGAGCTCCAAATATCCACTTGCGGATTCTGCAAAAACAGTGTTTCAAAACTGGTCGATCAAAAGGAACGTTCAACTCTGTGAGTTGAATGCACTCATGACACAGAAGTTTCTGAGAATGCTTCTGTCTAGTTCTTACGTGAAGATATTTCCTTTTCCAGCTTAGGCCTCAAAGCGCTCCAAATAAACACTTGCAGATTCTACAAAAGGAGTGTTTCAAAACTGCTCTAGCAAAAGGAAGGTTCAAGTCTGTGAGTTGAATGCACTCATCACAAAGAGGTTTCTGAGAATGCTGCTGTCTAGTTTTTATGTGAAGATATTTCCTTTTCCTCGCATAGACCTCAAATCGCTCCAGATATCCACTTGCAGATTTTACAGAAAGAGTGTTTCCAAACTGCTCTATCTAAAGGCACGTTCAACTCTGTGAGTTGAATGCACGCATTGCGAAGAACTTTCTGAGAACGCTTCTCTCTAGCTTTTAGGTGAAGATATTCCATTTCACAGCATAGGCCTCAAAGTGCTCCAAATCACCACTTGCAGATTTTACAAAAAGAATGTTTCAAAACTGCTCTTTCTAAAGGAAGGTTCAAGTCTGTGAGTTGAATGCACTCAACACAAAGAAGTTTCTGAGAATGCTTCTGTCCAGGTTTCATGTGAAGATATTTCCTTTTCCAGCATAGGCCTCAAACCGCTCCAAATATACACTTGCAGAGTCTACAAAAAGAGTGTTTCCAAACTTCTCTATCAACTGGTAGGTACAACTCCGTGAGTTGAATGCCCTCATCACCAAGAAGTTTCTGAGAATGCTCCTCTCTAGTTTTGATGGGAAGATATTTCCTTTTCCAACATAGGCCTCATGGTGCTCCGAATAAACACTTGCAGATTCTACAAACTTAGTGTCTCAAAACTGTTCTATGAAAAGGAACGTTCAAGTCTGGGAGTTGAATGAACTCATCACAAAGAAGTTTCTCAGAATGCTTCTGTCTAGTTTTTAGGTGAAGATATTTCATTTCCCAGCATAGGCCTCAAAGCGCTCCAAATATCCACTTGCAGATTCTACAAAAAGAGTGTTTCCAAACTGCTCTTACAAAAGGAAGGTTCAAGTCTGTGAGCCGAACGCACTCATCACAAAGAAGTTTCTGAGAATGCGTCTGTCTAGTTTTTATGTGAAGATATTTCGTTTGCCAGCATAGGCCTCAAATCGCTCCAAACATCCACTAGCAAATTCTGCAAAAGGAGTGTTTCAAAAGTGCGCCATCAAAAGGAAGAGTCCACTATGTGAGTTGAAGGCATAAAGCACACGGAAGTTTCTGAGAATGCTTCTGTCTAGTTTTTAGGTGAAGATATTTCATTTCCCAGCATAGGCCTCAAAGCGCTCCAAATATCCACTTGCAGATTCTACAAAAAGAGTGTTTCCAAACTGCTCTTTCAAAAGGAAGGTTCAAGTCTGTGAGTTGAGAGCATTCATCACAAAGAAGTTTCTGAGAATGCTTCTGTCTAGTTTTTATATGAAGATCTTTCCTTTTCCAATATGGGCCTCAAAGCGCTCCAAATAAACACTTGCAGATTCTACAAAAGGAGTGCTTCAAAACAGCTCTATCAAAAGGAACGTTCAAGTCCGTGAGTTGAAGGCATTCATCACACAGAAGTTTCTGAGAATGCTTCTCTCTAGTTTTTATGTGAAGATATTTCCTTTTCTAGCATAGGCCTCAAAGCGCTGCAAATAGCCACTTGCAGATTCTACAAAAAGAGGGTTTCAAATCTCTTCTATCAAAAGAAATGTTCAACTCTGTGAGTTGAATGCACTCATCAGAAAGAAGTTTCTGAGAATGATTCTATCTAGTTTTCATCTGCATGTATTTCCGTTTCCACTAGATGTCGCAATCGCACCAAATATCCACTTGCAGTTTCCACAAAAAGAGTGCTGCAGAACTGCTCCATGAAAAGGAATGTTCAACTCTGTGGGTTCAATACCCTCATGACATAGAAGTTTCTGAAAATGCTTCTGTCTAGTTGGTATAGGAAGATATTTCCTTTTCCAGCATAAGCCTCAAAGAGCTCCAAATATCCACATGCGGATTCTGCAAAAACAGTGTTTCAAAACTGGTCGATCAAAAGGAACGTTCAACTCTGTGAGTTGAATGCACTCATGACACAGAAGTTTCTGAGAATGCTTCTGTCTAGCTCTTACGTGAAGATATTTCCTTTTCCAGCTTAGGCCTCAAAGCGCTCCAAATAAACACTTGCAGATTCTACAAAAGGAGTGTTTCAAAACTGCTCTAGCAAAAGGAAGGTTCAAGTCTGTGAGTTGAATGCACTCATCACAAAGAGGTTTCTGAGAATGCTGCTGTCTAGTTTTTAAGTGAAGATATTTCCTTTTCCTCGCATAGACCTCAAATCGCTCCAGATATCCACTTGCAGATTTTACAGAAAGACTGTTTCCAAACTGCTCTATCTAAAGGCACGTTCAACTCTGTGAGTTGAATGCACGCATTGCGAAGAACTTTCTGAGAATGCTTCTCTCTAGCTTTTAGGTGAAGATATTCCATTTCACAGCATAGGCCTCAAAGTGCACCAAATCACCACTTGCAGATTTTACAAAAAGAATGTTTCAAAACTGCTCTTTCTAAAGGAAGGTTCAAGTCTGTGAGTTGAATGCACTCAACACAAAGAAGTTTCTGAGAATGCTTCTGTCCAGGTTTCATGTGAAGATACTTCCTATTCCAGCATTGGCCTCAAACCGCTCCAAATATTCACTTGCAAAGTCTACAAAAAGAGTGTTTCCAAACTTCTCTATCAACTGGTAGGTACAACTCCGTGAGTTGAATGCCCTCATCAACAAGGAGTTTCTGAGAATGCTTCTCTCTAGTTTTGATGGGAAGATATATCCTTTTCCAACATAGGCCTCATGGTGCTCCGAATAAACACTTGCAGATTCTACAAACTTAGTGTTTCAAAACTGTTCTATGAAAAGGAACGTTCAAGTCTGGGAGTTGAATGAACTCATCACAAAGAAGTTACTCAGAATGCTTCTGTCTAGTTTTTAGGTGAAGATATTTCATTTCCCAGCATAGGCCTCAAAGCGCTCCAAATATCCACTTGCAGATTCTACAAAAAGAGTGTTTCCAAACTGCTGTTTCAAAAGGAAGGTTCAAATCTGTGAGTTGAGAGCACTCATCACAAAGAAGTTTCTGAGAATGCTTCTGTCTAGTTTTTATATGAAGATCTTTCCTTTTCCAGTATAGGCCTCAAAGCGCTCCAAATAAACACTTGCAGATTCTACAAAAGGAGTGTTTCAAAACAGCTCTATCAAAAGGAACGTTCAAGTCTGTGAGTTGAAGGCATTCATCACACAGAAGTTTCTGAGAATGCTTCTCTCTAGTTTTTATGTGAAGATATTTCCTTTTCTAGCATAGGCCGCAAAGCGCTGCAAATAGCCACTTGCAGATTCTACGAAAAGAGGGTTTCAAATCTCTTCTATCAAAAGAAATGTTCAACTCTGTGAGTTGAATGCACTCATCAGAAAGAAGTTTCTGAGAATGATTCTATCTAGTTTTCATCTGCATGTATTTCCTTTTCCACTAGATGCCGCAATCGCACCAAATATCCACTTGCAGTTTCCACAAAAAGAGTGCTGCAGAACTGCTCCATGAAAAGGAATGTTCAACTCTGTGAGTTCAGTACCCTCATGACATAGAAGTTTCTGAAAATGCTTCTGTCTAGTTGGTATAGGAAGATATTTCCTTTTCCAGCATAAGCCTCAAAGAGCTCCAAATATCCACTTGCGGATTCTGCAACAACAGTGTTTCAAAACTGGTCGATCAAAAGGAACGTTCAACTCTGTGAGTTGAATGCACTCATGACACAGAAGTTTCTGAGAATGCTTCTGTCTAGTTCTTACGTGAAGATATTTCCTTTTCCAGCTTAGGCCTCAAAGCGCTCCAAATAAACACTTGCAGATTCTACAAAAGGAGTGTTTCAAAACTGCTCTAGCAAAAGGAAGGTTCAAGTCTGTGAGTTGAATGCACTCATCACAAAGAAGTTTCTGAGAATGCTTCTGTCTAGTTTTTATATGAAGATCTTTCCTTTTCCAATATGGGCCTCAAAGCGCTCCAAATAAACACTTGCAGATTCTACAAAAGGAGTGTTTCAAAACAGCTCTATCAAAAGGAACGTTCAAGTCCGTGAGTTGAAGGCATTCATCACACAGAAGTTTCTGAGAATGCTTCTCTCTAGTTTTTATGTGAAGATATTTCCTTTTCTAGCATAGGCCTCAAAGCGCTGCAAATAGCCACTTGCAGATTCTACAAAAAGAGGGTTTCAAATCTCTTCTATCAAAAGAAATGTTCAACTCTGTGAGTTGAATGCACTCATCAGAAAGAAGTTTCTGAGAATGATTCTATCTAGTTTTCATCTGCATGTATTTCCTTTTCCACTAGATGCCGCAATCGCACCAAATATCCACTTGCAGTTTCCACAAAAAGAGTGCTGCAGAACTGCTCCATGAAAAGGAATGTTCAACTCTGTGGGTTCAATACCCTCATGACATAGAAGTTTCTGAAAATGCTTCTGTCTAGTTGGTGTAGGAAGATATTTCCTTTTCCAGCATAAGCCTCAAAGAGCTCCAAATATCCACTTGCGGATTCTGCAAAAACAGTGTTTCAAAACTGGTCGATCAAAAGGAACGTTCAACTCTGTGAGTTGAATGCACTCATGACACAGAAGTTTCTGAGAATGCTTCTGTCTAGTTCTTACATGAAGATATTTCCTTTTCCAGCTTAGGCCTCAAAGCGCTCCAAATAAACACTTGCAGATTCTACAAAAGGAGTGTTTCAAAACTGCTCTAGCAAAAGGAAGGTTCAAGTCTGTGAGTTGAATGCACTCATCACAAAGAGGTTTCTGAGAATGCTGCTGTCTAGTTTTTATGTGAAGATATTTCCTTTTCCTCGCATAGACCTCAAATCGCTCCAGATATCCACTTGCAGATTTTACAGAAAGACTGTTTCCAAACTGCTCTATCTAAAGGCACGTTCAACTCTGTGAGTTGAATGCACGCATTGCGAAGAACTTTCTGAGAATGCTTCTCTCTAGCTTTTAGGTGAAGATATTCCATTTCACAGCATAGGCCTCAAAGTGCTCCAAATCACCACTTGCAGATTTTACAAAAAGAATGTTTCAAAACTGCTCTTTCTAAAGGAAGGTTCAAGTCTGTGAGTTGAATGCACTCAACACAAAGAAGTTTCTGAGAATGCTTCTGTCCAGGATTCATGTGAAGATACTTCCTATTCCAGCATTGGCCTCAAACCGCTCCAAATATTCACTTGCAGAGTCTACAAAAAGAGTGTTTCCAAACTTCTCTATCAACTGGTAGGTACAACTCCGTGAGTTGAATGCCCTCATCAACAAGGAGTTTCTGAGAATGCTTCTCTCTAGTTTTGATGGGAAGATATTTCCTTTTCCAACATAGGCCTCATGGTGCTCCGAATAAACACTTGCAGATTCTACAAACTTAGTGTTTCAAAACTGTTCTATGAAAAGGAACGTTCAAGTCTGGGAGTTGAATGAACTCATCACAAAGAAGTTTCTCAGAATGCTTCTGTCTAGTTTTTAGGTGAAGATATTTCATTTCCCAGCATAGGCCTCAAAGCGCTCCAAATATCCACTTGCAGATTCTACAAAAAGAGTGTTTCCAAACTGCTGTTTCAAAAGGAAGGTTCAAGTCTGTGAGATGAGAGCACTCATCACAAAGAAGTTTCTGAGAATGCTTCTGTCTAGTTTTTATATGAAGATCTTTCCTTTTCCAATATAGGCCTCAAAGCGCTCCAAATAAACACTTGCAGATTCTACAAAAGGAGTGTTTCAAAACAGCTCTATCAAAAGGAACGTTCAAGTCTGTGAGTTAAAGGCATTCATCACACAGAAGTTTCTGAGAATGCTTCTCTCTAGTTTTTATGTGAAGATATTTCCTTTTCTAGCATAGGCCTCAAAGCGCTGCAAATAGCCACTTGCAGATTCCACAAAAAGAGGGTTTCAAATCTCTTCTATCAAAAGAAATGTTCAACTCTGTGAGTTGAATGCAGTCATCAGAAAGAAGTTTCTGAGAATGATTCTATCTAGTTTTCATCTGCATGTATTTCCTTTTCCACTAGATGCCGCAATCGCACCAAATATCCACTTGCAGTTTCCACAAAAAGAGTGCTGCAGAACTGCTCCATGAAAAGGAATGTTCAACTCTGTGAGTTCAATACCCTCATGACATAGAAGTTTCTGAAAATGCTTCTGTCTAGTTGGTGTAGGAAGATATTCCCTTTTCCAGCATAAGCCTCAAAGAGCTCCAAATATCCACTTGCGGATTCTGCAAAAACAGTGTTTCAAAACTGGTCGATCAAAAGGAACGTTCAACTCTGTGAGTTGAATGCACTCATGACACAGAAGTTTCTGAGAATGCTTCTGTCTAGTTCTTACGTGAAGATATTTCCTTTTCCAGCTTAGGCCTCAAAGCGCTCCAAATAAACACTTGCAGATTCTACAAAAGGAGTGTTTCAAAACTGCTCTAGCAAAAGGAAGGTTCAAGTCTGTGAGTTGAATGCACTCATCACAATGAGGTTTCTGAGAATGCTGCTGTCTAGTTTTTATGTGAAGATATTTCCTTTTCCTCGCATAGACCTCAAATCGCTCCAGATATCCACTTGCAGATATTACAGAAAGAGTGTTTCCAAACTGCTCTATCTAAAGGCACGTTCAACTCTGTGAGTTGAATGCACGCATTGCGAAGAACTTTCTGAGAATGCTTCTCTCTAGCTTTTAGGTGAAGATATTCCATTTCACAGCATAGGCCTCAAAGTGCTCCAAATCACCACTTGCAGATTTTACAAAAAGAATGTTTCAAAACTGCTCTTTCTAAAGGAAGGTTCAAGTCTGTGAGTTGAATGCACTCAACACAAAGAAGTTTCTGAGAATGCTTCTGTCCAGGTTTCATGTGAAGATACTTCCTATTCCAGCATTGGCCTCAAACCGCTCCAAATATTCACTTGCAGAGTCTACAAAAAGAGTGTTTCCAAACTTCTCTATCAACTGGTAGGTACAACTCCGTGAGTTGAATGCCCTCATCAACAAGGAGTTTCTGAGAATGCTTCTCTCTAGTTTTGATGGGAAGATATTTCCTTTTCCAACATAGGCCTCATGGTGCTCCGAATAAACACTTGCAGATTCTACAAACTTAGTGTTTCAAAACTGTTCTATGAAAAGGAACGTTCAAGTCTGGGAGTTGAATGAACTCATCACAAAGAAGTTACTCAGAATGCTTATTTCTAGTTTTTAGGTGAAGATATTTCATTTCCGAGCATAGGCCTCAAAGCGCTCCAAATATCCACTTGCAGATTCTACAAAAAGAGTGTTTCCAAACTGCTCTTACAAAAGGAAGGTTCAAGTCTGTGAGCCGAACGCACTCATCACAAACAAGTTTCTGAGATTGCGTCTGTCTAGTTTTTATGTGAAGATATTTCGTTTGCCAGCATAGGCCTCAAATCGCTCCAAACATCCACTAGCAAATTCTACAAAAGGAATGTTTCAAAAGTTCGCTATCAAGAGGAAGAGTCCACTATGTGAGTTGAATGCATAAAGCACACGGAAGTTTCTGAGAATGCTTCTGTCTAGTTTTTAGGTGAAGATATTTCATTTCCCAGCATAGGCCTCAAAGCGCTCCAAATATCCACTTGCAGATTCTACAAAAAGAGTGTTTCCAAACTGCTCTTTCAAAAGGAAGGTTCAAGTCTGTGAGTTGAGAGCATTCATCACAAAGAAGTTTCTGAGAATGCTTCTGTCTAGTTTTTATATGAAGATCTTTCCTTTTCCAATATGGGCCTCAAAGCGCTCCAAATAAACACTTGCAGATTCTACAAAAGGAGTGTTTCAAAACAGCTCTATCAAAAGGAACGTTCAAGTCTGTGAGTTGAAGGCATTCATCACACAGAAGTTTCTGAGAATGCTTCTCTCTAGTTTTTATGTGAAGATATTTCCTTTTGTAGCATAGGCCGCAAAGCGCTGCAAATAGCCACTTGCAGATTCTACGAAAAGAGGGTTTCAAATCTCTTCTATCAAAAGAAATGTTCAACTCTGTGAGTTGAATGCACTCATCAGAAAGAAGTTTCTGAGAATGATTCTATCTAGTTTTCATCTGCATGTATTTCCTTTTCCACTAGATGCCGCAATCGCACCAAATATCCACTTGCAGTTTCCACAAAAAGAGTGCTGCAGAACTGCTCCATAAAAAGGAATGTTCAACTCTGTGAGTTCAGTACCCTCATGACATAGAAGTTTCTGAAAATGCTTCTGTCTAGTTGGTATAGGAAGATATTTCCTTTTCCAGCATAAGCCTCAAAGAGCTCCAAATATCCACTTGCGGATTCTGCAAAAACAGTGTTTCAAAACTGGTGGATCAAAAGGAACGTTCAACTCTGTGAGTTGAATGCACTCATGACACAGCAGTTTCTGAGAATGCTTCTGTCTAGTTCTTACGTGAAGATATTTCCTTTTCCAGCTTAGGCCTCAAAGCGCTCCAAATAAACACTTGCAGATTCTACAAAAGGAGTGTTTCAAAACTGCTCTAGCAAAAGGAAGGTTCAAGTCTGTGAGTTGAATGCACTCATCACAAAGAGGTTTCTGAGAATGCTGCTGTCTAGTTTTTATGTGAAGATATTTCCTTTTCCTCGCATAGACCTCAAATCGCTCCAGATATCCACTTGCAGATATTACAGAAAGAGTGTTTCCAAACTGCTCTATCTAAAGGCACGTTCAACTCTGTGAGTTGAATGCACGCATTGCGAAGAACTTTCTGAGAATGCTTCTCTCTAGCTTTTAGGTGAAGATATTCCATTTCACAGCATAGGCCTCAAAGTGCTCCAAATCACCACTTGCAGATTTTACAAAAAGAATGTTTCAAAACTGCTCTTTCTAAAGGAAGGTTCAAGTCTGTGAGTTGAATGCACTCAACACAAAGAAGTTTCTGAGAATGCTTCTGTCCAGGTTTCATGTGAAGATACTTCCTTTTCCAGCATAGGCCTCAAACCGCTCCAAATATTCACTTGCAGAGTCTACAAAAAGAGTGTTTCCAAACTTCTCTATCAACTGGTAGGTACAACTCCGTGAGTTGAATGCCCTCATCAACAAGAAGTTTCTGAGAATGCTTCTCTCTAGTTTTGATGGGAAGATATTTCCTTTTCCAACATAGGCCTCATGGTGCTCCGAATAAACACTTGCAGATTCTACAAACTTAGTGTTTCAAAACTGTTCTATGAAAAGGAACGTTCAAGTCTGGGAGTTGAATGAACTCATCACAAAGAAGTTACTCAGAATGCTTCTGTCTAGTTTTTAGGTGAAGATATTTCATTTCCCAGCATAGGCCTCAAAGCGCTCCAAATATCCACTTGCAGATTCTACAAAAAGAGTGTTTCCAAACTGCTCTTACAAAAGGAAGGTTCAAGTCTGTGAGCCGAACGCACTCATCACAAACAAGTTTCTGAGAATGCGTCTGTCTAGTTTTTATGTGAAGATATTTCGTTTGCCAGCATAGGCCTCAAATCGCTCCAAACATCCACTAGCAAATTCTACAAAAGGAGTGTTTCAAAAGTGCGCTATCAAAAGGAAGAGTCCACTATGTGAGTTGAATGCATAAAGCACACGGAAGTTTCTGAGAATGCTTCTGTCCAGTTTTTAGGTGAAGATATTTCATTTCCCAGCATAGGCCTCAAAGCGCTCCAAATATCCACTTGCAGATTCTACAAAAAGAGTGTTTCCAAACTGCTGTTTCAAAAGGAAGGTTCAAGTCTGTGAGTTGAGAGCACTCATCACAAAGAAGTTTCTGAGAATGCTTCTGTCTAGTTTTTATATGAAGATCTTTCCTTTTCCAATATAGGCCTCAAAGCGCTCCAAATAAACACTTGCAGATTCTACAAAAAGACTCTTTCCAAACTGCTCCATGAAAAGGAAGGTTCAAGTCTGTGAGTTGAAGGCATTCATCACACAGAAGTTTCTGAGAATGCTTCTCTCTAGTTTTTATGTGAAGATATTTCCTTTTCTAGCATAGGCCTCAAAGCGCTGCAAATAGCCACTTGCAGATTCTACAAAAAGAGTGTTTCAAAACTGCTCTTTCAAAAGAAGTGTTCAACTCTGTGAGTTGGATTCATACTTCACAAAGCAGTTTCCCAGAACGCTTCTGTTTAGTATTTATGGGAAGATATTCCCGTTTCCAACGAAGGCCTGAAAGGACTCCAAATATCCACTTGCAGATTCTGCAAAAACACAGTTTCAAAACTGCTCTATCAAAAGGAAGGCTTATCTCTCCGAGTTGAATGCACACATCATAAAGAGGTTTCTGAGAATGCTTCTGCCTGGTTTATAAGTGAAGATATTTCCTTTTCCACCATAGGCCTCAAAGCGCTCCAAATGAACACTTGCAGATTCTACAAAAAGAGTGTTTCAAAACAGCTCTTTCAAAGGAAGTGTTCAACTCTGTGAGTTGGATTCATACTACACAAAGCAGTTTCACAGAACGCTTCTGTTTAGTTTTTATGGGAAGATATTCCCGTTTCCAACGAAGGCCTGAAAGGCTCCAAATATCCACTTGCAAATTCTGCAAAAATAGAGTTTCAAAACTGCTCTGTCAAAAGGAAGGCTTATCTCTCTGAGTTGAATGCAGACATCATAAAGAGGTTTCTGAGAATGCTTCTGCCTGGTTTATATGTGAAGATATTTCCTTTTCCACCATAGGCCTCAAGGCGCTCCAAATGAACACTTGCAGATTCTACAAAAAGAGTGTTTCATAACTGCTCTAGCAAAGGAAAGGTTCAACTCTGTGAGTTGAACACACACATCACAAAGCAGTTTCTGAGAATGCTTCTGTCCAGTTTTTATTGGAAGATATTCCCGCTTCTAACAAAGGCCTGAAAGAGCTCCAAATATCCACTTGTAGATGCTGCAAAAAGACACTTTCCAAACTGCTCCATGAAAAGGAAGGTTCAACTCTGTGAGTTGAATGCACACATCATAAAGAAGTTTCAAAGAATGCTTCTGTCTAGGTTTTATGTGAAGATATTTCCTTTTCCACCATAGGCCTCAAAGCGCTCCAAATGAACACTTGCAGATTCTACAAAAAGAGTGTTTCAAAACTGCTCTTTCAAAAGAAGTGTTCAACTCTGTGAGTTGGATTCATACTTCACAAAGCAGTTTCACAGAACGCTTCTGTTTAGTTTTTATGGGAAGATATTCCCGTTTCCAACGAAGGCCTGAAAGGGCTCCAAATAACCACTTGCAGATTCTGCAGAAACACAGTTTCAAAACTGCTCTATCAAAAGGAAGGCTTATCTCTCCGAGCTGAATGCACACATCATAAAGAGGTTTCTGAGAATGCTTCTCCCTGGTTTATAAGTGAAGATATTTCCTTTTCCACTATAGGCCTCAAAGCGCTCCAAATGAACACTTGCAGATTCTACAAAAAGAGTGTTTCAAAACAGCTCTTTCAAAGGAAGTGTTCAACTCTGTGAGTTGGATTCATACTACACAAAGCAGTTTCACAGAACGCTTCTGTTTAGTTTTTATGGGAAGATATTCCCGTTTCCAACGAAGGCCTGAAAGGGCTCCAAATATCCACTTGCAAATTCTGCAAAAATAGAGTTTCAAAACTGCTCTGTCAAAAGGAAGGCTTATCTCTCTGAGTTGAATGCAGACATCATAAAGAGGTTTCTGAGAATGCTTCTGCCTGGTTTATATGTGAAGATATTTCCTTTTCCACCATAGGCCTCAAAGCGCTCCAAATGAACACTTGCAGATTCTACAAAAAGAGTGTTTCATAACTGCTCTAGCAAAGGAAAGGTTCAACTCTGTGAGTTGAACACACACATCACAAAGCAGTTTCTGAGAATGCTTCTGTCCAGTTTTTATTGGAAGATACTGCCGCTTCTAACAAAGGCCTGAAAGAGCTCCAAATATCCACTTGTAGATGCTGCAAAAAGACTCTTTCCAAACTGCTCCATGAAAAGGAAGGTTCAACTCTGTGAGTTGAATGCACACATCATAAAGAAGTTTCAAAGAATGCTTCTGTCTAGGTTTTATGTGAAGATATTTCCTTTTCCACCATAGGCCTCAAAGCGCTCCAAATGAACACTTGCAGATTCTACAAAAAGAGTGTTTCAAAACTGCTCTTTCAAAAGAAGTGTTCAACTCTGTGAGTTGGATTCATACTTCACAAAGCAGTTTCACAGAACGCTTCTGTTTAGTTTTTATGGGAAGATATTCCCGTTTCCAACGAAGGCCTGAAAGGGCTCCAAATAACCACTTGCAGATTCTGCAGACACACAGTTTCAAAACTGCTCTATCAAAAGGAAGGCTTATCTCTCCGAGCTGAATGCACACATCATAAAGAGGTTTCTGAGAATGCTTCTCCCTGGTTTATAAGTGAAGATATTTCCTTTTCCACTATAGGCCTCAAAGCGCTCCAAATGAACACTTGCAGATTCTACAAAAAGAGTGTTTCAAAACAGCTCTTTCAAAGGAAGTGTTCAACTCTGTGAGTTGGATTCATACTACACAAAGCAGTTTCACAGAACGCTTCTCTTTAGTTTTTATGGGAAGATATTCCCGTTTCCAACGAAGGCCTGAAAGGGCTCCAAATATCCACTTGCAGATTCTGCAAAAATAGAGTTTCAAAACTGCTCTGTTAAAAGGAAGGCTTATCTCTCTGAGTTGAATGCAGACATCATAAAGAGGTTTCTGAGAATGCTTCTGCCTGGTTTATATGTGAAGATATTTCCTTTTCCACCATAGGCCTCAAAGCGCTCCAAATGAACACTTGCAGATTCTACAAAAGGAGTGTTTCATAACTGCTCTAGCAAAGGAAAGGTTCAACTCTGTGAGTTGAACACACACATCACAAAGCAGTTTCTGAGAATGCTTCTGTCCAGTTTTTATTGGAAGATATTCCTGCTTCTAACAAAGGCCTGAAAGAGCTCCAAATATCCACTTGCAGATGCTGCAAAAAGACTCTTTCCAAACTGCTCCATGAAAAGGAAGGTTCAACTCTGTGAGATGAATGCACACATCATAAAGAAGTTTCAAAGAATGCTTCTGTCTAGGTTTTATGTGAAGATATTTCCTTTTCCACCATAGGCCTCAAAGCGCTCCAAATGAACACTTGCAGATTCTACAAAAAGAGTGTTTCAAAACTGCTCTTTCAAAAGAAGTGTTCAACTCTGTGAGTTGGATTCATACTTCACAAAGCAGTTTCACAGAACGCTTCTGTTTAGTATTTATGGGAAGATATTCCCGTTTCCAACGAAGGCCTGAAAGGACTCCAAATATCCACTTGCAGATTCTGCAAAAACACAGTTTCAAAACTGCTCTATCAAAAGGAAGGCTTATCTCTCCGAGTTGAATGCACACATCATAAAGAGGTTTCTGAGAATGCTTCTGCCTGGTTTATAAGTGAAGATATTTCCTTTTCCACCATAGGCCTCAAAGCGCTCCAAATGAACACTTGCAGATTCTACAAAAAGAGTGTTTCAAAACAGCTCTTTCAAAGGAAGTGTTCAACTCTGTGAGTTGGATTCATACTACACAAAGCAGTTTCACAGAACGCTTCTGTTTAGTTTTTATGGGAAGATATTCCCGTTTCCAACGAAGGCCTGAAAGGGCTCCAAATATCCACTTGCAAATTCTGCAAAAATAGAGTTTCAAAACTGCTCTGTCAAAAGGAAGGCTTATCTCTCTGAGTTGAATGCAGACATCATAAAGAGGTTTCTGAGAATGCTTCTGCCTGGTTTATATGTGAAGATATTTCCTTTTCCACCATAGGCCTCAAAGCGCTCCAAATGAACACTTGCAGATTCTACAAAAAGAGTGTTTCATAACTGCTCTAGCAAAGGAAAGGTTCAACTCTGTGAGTTGAACACACACATCACAAAGCAGTTTCTGAGAATGCTTCTGTCCAGTTTTTATTGGAAGATATTCCCGCTTCTAACAAAGGCCTGAAAGAGCTCCAAATATCCACTTGCAGATGCTGCAAAAAGACTCTTTCCAAACTGCTCCATGAAAAGGAAGGTTCAACTCTGTGAGTTGAATGCACACATCATAAAGAAGTTTCAAAGAATGCTTCTGTCTAGGTTTTATGTGAAGATATTTCCTTTTCCACCATAGGCCTCAAAGCTCTCCAAATGAACACTTGCAGATTCTACAAAAAGAGTGTTTCAAAACTGCTCTTTCAAAAGAAGTGTTCAACTCTGTGAGTTGGATTCATACTTCACAAAGCAGTTTCACAGAACGCTTCTGTTTAGTTTTTATGGGAAGATATTCCCGTTTCCAACGAAGGCCTGAAAGGGCTCCAAATAACCACTTGCAGATTCTGCAGAAACACAGTTTCAAAACTGCTCTATCAAAAGGAAGGCTTATCTCTCTGAGCTGAATGCACACATCATAAAGAGGTTTCTGAGAATGCTTCTCCCTGGTTTATAAGTGAAGATATTTCCTTTTCCACTATAGGCCTCAAAGCGCTCCAAATGAACACTTGCAGATTCTACAAAAAGAGTGTTTCAAAACAGCTCTTTCAAAGGAAGTGTTCAACTCTGTGAGTTGGATTCATACTACACAAAGCAGTTTCACAGAACGCTTCTCTTTAGTTTTTATGGGAAGATATTCCCGTTTCCAACGAAGGCCTGAAAGGTCTCCAAATATCCACTTGCAGATTCTGCAAAAATAGAGTTTCAAAACTGCTCTGTTAAAAGGAAGGCTTATCTCTCTGAGTTGAATGCAGACATCATAAAGACGTTTCTGAGAATGCTTCTGCCTGGTTTATATGTGAAGATATTTCCTTTTCCACCATAGGCCTCAAAGCGCTCCAAATGAACACTTGCAGATTCTACAAAAGGAGTGTTTCATAACTGCTCTAGCAAAGGAAAGGTTCAACTCTGTGAGTTGAACACACACATCACAAAGCAGTTTCTGAGAATGCTTCTGTCCAGTTTTTATTGGAAGATATTCCCGCTTCTAACAAAGGCCTGAAAGAGCTCCAAATATCCACTTGCAGATGCTGCAAAAAGACTCTTTCCAAACTGCTCCATGAAAAGGAAGGTTCAACTCTGTGAGATGAATGCACACATCATAAAGAAGTTTCAAAGAATGCTTCTGTCTAGGTTTTATGTGAAGATATTTCCTTTTCCACCATAGGCCTCAAAGCGCTCCAAATGAACACTTGCAGATTCTACAAAAAGAGTGTTTCAAAACTGCTCTTTCAAAAGAAGTGTTCAACTCTGTGAGTTGGATTCATACTTCACAAAGCAGTTTCACAGAACGCTTCTGTTTAGTATTTATGGGAAGATATTCCCGTTTCCAACGAAGGCCTGAAAGGACTCCAAATATCCACTTGCAGATTCTGCAAAAACACAGTTTCAAAACTGCTCTATCAAAAGGAAGGCTTATCTCTCCGAGTTGAATGCACACATCATAAAGAGGTTTCTGAGAATGCTTCTGCCTGGTTTATAAGTGAAGATATTTCCTTTTCCACCATAGGCCTCAAAGCGCTCCAAATGAACACTTGCAGATTCTACAAAAAGAGTGTTTCTAAACAGCTCTTTCAAAGGAAGTGTTCAACTCTGTGAGTTGGATTCATACTACACAAAGCAGTTTCACAGAACGCTTCTGTTTAGTTTTTATGGGAAGATATTCCCGTTTCCAACGAAGGCCTGAAAGGTCTCCAAATATCCACTTGCAAATTCTGCAAAAATAGAGTTTCAAAACTGCTCTGTCAAAAGGAAGGCTTATCTCTCTGAGTTGAATGCAGACATCATAAAGAGGTTTCTGAGAATGCTTCTGCCTGGTTTATATGTGAAGATATTTCCTTTTCCACCATAGGCCTCAAAGCGCTCCAAATGAACACTTGCAGATTCTACAAAAAGAGTGTTTCATAACTGCTCTAGCAAAGGAAAGGTTCAACTCTGTGAGTTGAACACACACATCACAAAGCAGTTTCTGAGAATGCTTCTGTCCAGTTTTTATTGGAAGATATTCCCGCTTCTAACAAAGGCCTGAAAGAGCTCCAAATATCCACTTGCAGATGCTGCAAAAAGACTCTTTCCAAACTGCTCCATGAAAAGGAAGGTTCAACTCTGTGAGTTGAATGCACACATCATAAAGAAGTTTCAAAGAATGCTTCTGTCTAGGTTTTATGTGAAGATATTTCCTTTTCCACCATAGGCCTCAAAGCGCTCCAAATGAACACTTGCAGATTCTACAAAAAGAGTGTTTCAAAACTGCTCTTTCAAAAGAAGTGTTCAACTCTGTGAGTTGGATTCATACTTCACAAAGCAGTTTCACAGAACGCTTCTGTTTAGTTTTTATGGGAAGATATTCCCGTTTCCAACGAAGGCCTGAAAGGGCTCCAAATAACCACTTGCAGATTCTGAAGAAACACAGTTTCAAAACTGCTCTATCAAAAGGAAGGCTTATCTCTCTGAGCTGAATGCACACAGCATAAAGAGGTTTCTGAGAATGCTTCTCCCTGGTTTATAAGTGAAGATATTTCCTTTTCCACTATAGGCCTCAAAGCGCTCCAAATGAACACTTGCAGATTCTACAAAAAGAGTGTTTCAAAACAGCTCTTTCAAAGGAAGTGTTCAACTCTGTGAGTTGGATTCATACTACACAAAGCAGTTTCACAGAACGCTTCTCTTTAGTTTTTATGGGAAGATATTCCCGTTTCCAACGAAGGCCTGAAAGGTCTCCAAATATCCACTTGCAGATTCTGCAAAAATAGAGTTTCAAAACTGCTCTGTTAAAAGGAAGGCTTATCTCTCTGAGTTGAATGCAGACATCATAAAGACGTTTCTGAGAATGCTTCTGCCTGGTTTATATGTGAAGATATTTCCTTTTCCACCATAGGCCTCAAAGCGCTCCAAATGAACACTTGCAGATTCTACAAAAGGAGTGTTTCATAACTGCTCTAGCAAAGGAAAGGTTCAACTCTGTGAGTTGAACACACACATCACAAAGCAGTTTCTGAGAATGCTTCTGTCCAGTTTTTATTGGAAGATATTCCCGCTTCTAACAAAGGCCTGAAAGAGCTCCAAATATCCACTTGCAGATGCTGCAAAAAGACTCTTTCCAAACTGCTCCATGAAAAGGAAGGTTCAACTCTGTGAGTTGAATGCACACATCATAAAGAAGTTTCAAAGAATGCTTCTGTCTAGGTTTTATGTGAAGATATTTCCTTTTCCACCATAGGCCTCAAAGCGCTCCAAATGAACACTTGCAGATTCTACAAAAAGAGTGTTTCAAAACTGCTCTTTCAAAAGAAGTGTTCAACTCTGTGAGGTGGATTCATACTTCAAAAAGCAGTTTCACAGGACGCTTCTGTTTAGTATTTCTGGGAAGATATTCCCGTTTCCAACGAAGGCCTGAAAGGACTCCAAATATCCACTTGCAGATTCTGCAAAAACACAGTTTCAAAACTACTCTATCAAAAGGAAGGCTTATCTCTCCGAGTTGAATGCACACATCATAAAGAGGTTTCTGAGAATGCTTCTGCCTGGTTTATAAGTGAAGATATTTCCTTTTCCACCATAGGCCTCAAAGCGCTCCAAATGAACACTTGCAGATTCTACAAAAAGAGTGTTTCAAAACAGCTCTTTCAAAGGAAGTGTTCAACTCTGTGAGTTGGATTCATACTACACAAAGCAGTTTCACAGAACGCTTCTGTTTAGTTTTTATGGGAAGATATTCCCGTTTCCAACGAAGGCCTGAAAGGGCTCCAAATATCCACTTGCAAATTCTGCAAAAATAGAGTTTCAAAACTGCTCTGTCAAAAGGAAGGCTTATCTCTCTGAGTTGAATGCAGACATCATAAAGAGGTTTCTGAGAATGCTTCTGCCTGGTTTATATGTGAAGATATTTCCTTTTCCACCATAGGCCTCAAAGCGCTCCAAATGAACACTTGCAGATTCTACAAAAAGAGTGTTTCATAACTGCTCTAGCAAAGGAAAGGTTCAACTCTGTGAGTTGAACACACACATCACAAAGCAGTTTCTGAGAATGCTTCTGTCCAGTTTTTATTGGAAGATATTCCCGCTTCTAACAAAGGCCTGAAAGAGCTCCAAATATCCACTTGTAGATGCTGCAAAAAGACTCTTTCCAAACTGATCCATGAAAAGGAAGGTTCAACTCTGTGAGTTGAATGCACACATCATAAAGAAGTTTCAAAGAATGCTTCTGTCTAGGTTTTATGTGAAGATATTTCCTTTTCCACCATAGGCCTCAAAGCGCTCCAAATGAACACTTGCAGATTCTACAAAAAGAGTGTTTCAAAACTGCTCTTTCAAAAGAAGTGTTCAACTCTGTGAGTTGGATTCATACTTCACAAAGCAGTTTCACAGAACGCTTCTGTTTAGTTTTTATGGGAAGATATTCCCGTTTCCAACGAAGGCCTGAAAGGGCTCCAAATAACCACTTGCAGATTCTGAAGAAACACAGTTTCAAAACTGCTCTATCAAAAGGAAGGCTTATCTCTCTGAGCTGAATGCACACAGCATAAAGAGGTTTCTGAGAATGCTTCTCCCTGGTTTATAAGTGAAGATATTTCCTTTTCCACTATAGGCCTCAAAGCGCTCCAAATGAACACTTGCAGATTCTACAAAAAGAGTGTTTCAAAACAGCTCTTTCAAAGGAAGTGTTCAACTCTGTGAGTTGGATTCATACTACACAAAGCAGTTTCACAGAACGCTTCTCTTTAGTTTTTATGGGAAGATATTCCCGTTTCCAACGAAGGCCTGAAAGGTCTCCAAATATCCACTTGCAGATTCTGCAAAAATAGAGTTTCAAAACTGCTCTGTTAAAAGGAAGGCTTATCTCTCTGAGTTGAATGCAGACATCATAAAGACGTTTCTGAGAATGCTTCTGCCTGGTTTATATGTGAAGATATTTCCTTTTCCACCATAGGCCTCAAAGCGCTCCAAATGAACACTTGCAGATTCTACAAAAGGAGTGTTTCATAACTGCTCTAGCAAAGGAAAGGTTCAACTCTGTGAGTTGAACACACACATCACAAAGCAGTTTCTGAGAATGCTTCTGTCCAGTTTTTATTGGAAGATATTCCCGCTTCTAACAAAGGCCTGAAAGAGCTCCAAATATCCACTTGCAGATGCTGCAAAAAGACTCTTTCCAAACTGCTCCATGAAAAGGAAGGTTCAACTCTGTGAGTTGAATGCACACATCATAAAGAAGTTTCAAAGAATGCTTCTGTCTAGGTTTTATGTGAAGATATTTCCTTTTCCACCATAGGCCTCAAAGCGCTCCAAATGAACACTTGCAGATTCTACAAAAAGAGTGTTTCAAAACTGCTCTTTCAAAAGAAGTGTTCAACTCTGTGAGGTGGATTCATACTTCAAAAAGCAGTTTCACAGGACGCTTCTGTTTAGTATTTCTGGGAAGATATTCCCGTTTCCAACGAAGGCCTGAAAGGACTCCAAATATCCACTTGCAGATTCTGCAAAAACACAGTTTCAAAACTACTCTATCAAAAGGAAGGCTTATCTCTCCGAGTTGAATGCACACATCATAAAGAGGTTTCTGAGAATGCTTCTGCCTGGTTTATAAGTGAAGATATTTCCTTTTCCACCATAGGCCTCAAAGCGCTCCAAATGAACACTTGCAGATTCTACAAAAAGAGTGTTTCAAAACAGCTCTTTCAAAGGAAGTGTTCAACTCTGTGAGTTGGATTCATACTACACAAAGCAGTTTCACAGAACGCTTCTGTTTAGTTTTTATGGGAAGATATTCCCGTTTCCAACGAAGGCCTGAAAGGGCTCCAAATATCCACTTGCAAATTCTGCAAAAATAGAGTTTCAAAACTGCTCTGTCAAAAGGAAGGCTTATCTCTCTGAGTTGAATGCAGACATCATAAAGAGGTTTCTGAGAATGCTTCTGCCTGGTTTATATGTGAAGATATTTCCTTTTCCACCATAGGCCTCAAAGCGCTCCAAATGAACACTTGCAGATTCTACAAAAAGAGTGTTTCATAACTGCTCTAGCAAAGGAAAGGTTCAACTCTGTGAGTTGAACACACACATCACAAAGCAGTTTCTGAGAATGCTTCTGTCCAGTTTTTATTGGAAGATATTCCCGCTTCTAACAAAGGCCTGAAAGAGCTCCAAATATCCACTTGTAGATGCTGCAAAAAGACTCTTTCCAAACTGATCCATGAAAAGGAAGGTTCAACTCTGTGAGTTGAATGCACACATCATAAAGAAGTTTCAAAGAATGCTTCTGTCTAGGTTTTATGTGAAGATATTTCCTTTTCCACCATAGGCCTCAAAGCGCTCCAAATCAACACTTGCAGATTCTACAAAAAGAGTGTTTCAAAACTGCTCTTTCAAAAGAAGTGTTCAACTCTGTGAGTTGGATTCATACTTCACAAAGCAGTTTCACAGAACGCTTCTGTTTAGTATTTATGGGAAGATATTCCCGTTTCCAACGAAGGCC
Organism: Pongo pygmaeus; assembly: GCF_028885625.2. Lineage (NCBI taxonomy): Eukaryota > Metazoa > Chordata > Mammalia > Primates > Hominidae > Pongo > Pongo pygmaeus. The sequence goes on from NC_085930.1 coordinate 28,231,230, forward strand.
TGAAAGGACTCCAAATATCCACTTGCAGATTCTGCAAAAACACAGTTTCAAAACTGCTCTATCAAAAGGAAGGCTTATCTCTCCGAGTTGAATGCACACATCATAAAGAGGTTTCTGAGAATGCTTCTGCCTGGTTTATAAGTGAAGATATTTCCTTTTCCACCATAGGCCTCAAAGCGCTCCAAATGAACAGTTGCAGATTCTACAAAAAGAGTGTTTCTAAACAGCTCTTTCAAAGGAAGTGTTCAACTCTGTGAGTTGGATTCATACTACACAAAGCAGTTTCACAGAACGCTTCTCTTTAGTTTTTATGGGAAGATATTCCCGTTTCCAACGAAGTCCTGAAAGGGCTCCAAATATCCACTTGCAGATTCTGCAAAAATAGAGTTTCAAAACTGCTCTGTTAAAAGGAAGGCTTATCTCTCTGAGTTGAATGCAGACATCATAAAGAGGTTTCTGAGAATGCTTCTGCCTGGTTTATATGTGAAGATATTTCCTTTTCCACCATAGGCCTCAAAGCGCTCCAAATGAACACTTGCAGATTCTACAAAAGGAGTGTTTCATAACTGCTCTAGCAAAGGAAAGGTTCAACTCTGTGAGTTGAACACACACATCACAAAGCAGTTTCTGAGAATGCTTCTGTCCAGTTTTTATTGGAAGATATTCCCGCTTCTAACAAAGGCCTGAAAGAGCTCCAAATATCCACTTGCAGATGCTGCAAAAAGACTCTTTCCAAACTGCTCCATGAAAAGGAAGGTTCAACTCTGTGAGATGAATGCACACATCATAAAGAAGTTTCAAAGAATGCTTCTGTCTAGGTTTTATGTGAAGATATTTCCTTTTCCACCATAGGCCTCAAAGCGCTCCAAATGAACTCTTGCAGATTCTACAAAAAGAGTGTTTCAAAACTGCTCTTTCAAAAGAAGTGTTCAACTCTGTGAGGTGGATTCATACTTCACAAAGCAGTTTCACAGAACGCTTCTGTTTAGTATTTATGGGAAGATATTCCCGTTTCCAACGAAGGCCTGAAAGGACTCCAAATATCCACTTGCAGATTCTGCAAAAACACAGTTTCAAAACTGCTCTATCAAAAGGAAGGCTTATCTCTCCGAGTTGAATGCACACATCATAAAGAGGTTTCTGAGAATGCTTCTGCCTGGTTTATAAGTGAAGATATTTCCTTTTCCACCATAGGCCTCAAAGCGCTCCAAATGAACACTTGCAGATTCTACAAAAAGAGTGTTTCAAAACAGCTCTTTCAAAGGAAGTGTTCAACTCTGTGAGTTGGATTCATACTACACAAAGCAGTTTCACAGAACGCTTCTGTTTAGTTTTTATGGGAAGATATTCCCGTTTCCAACGAAGGCCTGAAAGGGCTCCAAATATCCACTTGCAAATTCTGCAAAAATAGAGTTTCAAAACTGCTCTGTCAAAAGGAAGGCTTATCTCTCTGAGTTGAATGCAGACATCATAAAGAGGTTTCTGAGAATGCTTCTGCCTGGTTTATATGTGAAGATATTTCCTTTTCCACCATAGGCCTCAAGGCGCTCCAAATGAACACTTGCAGATTCTACAAAAAGAGTGTTTCATAACTGCTCTAGCAAAGGAAAGGTTCAACTCTGTGAGTTGAACACACACATCACAAAGCAGTTTCTGAGAATGCTTCTGTCCAGTTTTTATTGGAAGATATTCCCGCTTCTAACAAAGGCCTGAAAGAGCTCCAAATATCCACTTGTAGATGCTGCAAAAAGACTCTTTCCAAACTGCTCCATGAAAAGGAAGGTTCAACTCTGTGAGTTGAATGCACACATCATAAAGAAGTTTCAAAGAATGCTTCTGTCTAGGTTTTATGTGAAGATATTTCCTTTTCCACCATAGGCCTCAAAGCGCTCCAAATGAACACTTGCAGATTCTACAAAAAGAGTGTTTCAAAACTGCTCTTTCAAAAGAAGTGTTCAACTCTGTGAGTTGGATTCATACTTCACAAAGCAGTTTCACAGAACGCTTCTGTTTAGTTTTTATGGGAAGATATTCCCGTTTCCAACGAAGGCCTGAAAGGACTCCAAATATCCACTTGCAGATTCTGCAAAAACACAGTTTCAAAACTGCTCTATCAAAAGGAAGGCTTATCTCTCCGAGTTGAATGCACACATCATAAAGAGGTTTCTGAGAATGCTTCTGCCTGGTTTATAAGTGAAGATATTTCCTTTTCCACCATAGGCCTCAAAGCGCTCCAAATGAACACTTGCAGATTCTACAAAAAGAGTGTTTCAAAACAGCTCTTTCAAAGGAAGTGTTCAACTCTGTGAGTTGGATTCATACTACACAAAGCAGTTTCACAGAACGCTTCTGTTTAGTTTTTATGGGAAGATATTCCCGTTTCCAACGAAGGCCTGAAAGGGCTCCAAATATCCACTTGCAAATTCTGCAAAAATAGAGTTTCAAAACTGCTCTGTCAAAAGGAAGGCTTATCTCTCTGAGTTGAATGCAGACATCATAAAGAGGTTTCTGAGAATGCTTCTGCCTGGTTTATATGTGAAGATATTTCCTTTTCCACCATAGGCCTCAAAGCGCTCCAAATGAACACTTGCAGATTCTATAAAAAGAGTGTTTCATAACTGCTCTAGCAAAGGAAAGGTTCAACTCTGTGAGTTGAACACACACATCACAAAGCAGTTTCTGAGAATGCTTCTGTCCAGTTTTTATTGGAAGATATTCCCGCTTCTAACAAAGGCCTGAAAGAGCTCCAAATATCCACTTGTAGATGCTGCAAAAAGACTCTTTCCAAACTGCTCCATGAAAAGGAAGGTTCAACTCTGTGAGTTGAATGCACACATCATAAAGAAGTTTCAAAGAATGCTTCTTTCTAGGTTTTATGTGAAGATATTTCCTTTTCCACCATAGGCCTCAAAGCGCTCCAAATGAACACTTGCAGATTCTACAAAAAGAGTGTTTCAAAACTGCTCTTTCAAAAGAAGTGTTCAACTCTGTGAGGTGGATTCATACTTCACAAAGCAGTTTCACAGAACGCTTCTGTTTAGTTTTTATGGGAAGATAATCCCGTTTCCAATGAAGGCCTGAAAGGGCTCCAAATAACCACTTGCAGATTCTGCAGAAACACAGTTTCAAAACTGCTCTATCAAAAGGAAGGCTTATCTCTCCGAGTTGAATGCACACATCATAAAGAGGTTTCTGAGAATGCTTCTCCCTGGTTTATAAGTGAAGATATTTCCTTTTCCACTATAGGCCTCAAAGCGCTCCAAATGAACACTTGCAGATTCTACAAAAAGAGTGTTTCAAAACAGCTCTTTCAAAGGAAGTGTTCAACTCTGTGAGTTGGATTCATACTACACAAAGCAGTTTCACAGAACGCTTCTCTTTAGTTTTTATGGGAAGATATTCCCGTTTCCAACGAAGTCCTGAAAGGGCTCCAAATATCCACTTGCAGATTCTGCAAAAATAGAGTTTCAAAACTGCTCTGTTAAAAGGAAGGCTTATCTCTCTGAGTTGAATGCAGACATCATAAACAGGTTTCTGAGAATGCTTCTGCCTGGTTTATATGTGAAGATATTTCCTTTTCCACCATAGGCCTCAAAGCGCTCCAAATGAACACTTGCAGATTCTACAAAAGGAGTGTTTCATAACTGCTCTAGCAAAGGAAAGGTTCAACTCTGTGAGTTGAACACACACATCACAAAGCAGTTTCTGAGAATGCTTCTGTCCAGTTTTTATTGGAAGATATTCCCGCTTCTAACAAAGGCCTGAAAGAGCTCCAAATATCCACTTGCAGATGCTGCAAAAAGACTCTTTCCAAACTGCTCCATGAAAAGGAAGGTTCAACTCTGTGAGATGAATGCACACATCATAAAGAAGTTTCAAAGAATGCTTCTGTCTAGGTTTTATGTGAAGATATTTCCTTTTCCACCATAGGCCTCAAAGCGCTCCAAATGAACACTTGCAGATTCTACAAAAAGAGTGTTTCAAAACTGCTCTTTCAAAAGAAGTGTTCAACTCTGTGAGGTGGATTCATACTTCACAAAGCAGTTTCACAGAACGCTTCTGTTTAGTATTTATGGGAAGATATTCCCGTTTCCAACGAAGGCCTGAAAGGACTCCAAATATCCACTTGCAGATTCTGCAAAAACACAGTTTCAAAACTGCTCTATCAAAAGGAAGGCTTATCTCTCCGAGTTGAATGCACACATCATAAAGAGGTTTCTGAGAATGCTTCTGCCTGGTTTATAAGTGAAGATATTTCCTTTTCCACCATAGGCCTCAAAGCGCTCCAAATGAACACTTGCAGATTCTACAAAAAGAGTGTTTCAAAACAGCTCTTTCAAAGGAAGTGTTCAACTCTGTGAGTTGGATTCATACTACACAAAGCAGTTTCACAGAACGCTTCTGTTTAGTTTTTATGGGAAGATATTCCCGTTTCCAACGAAGGCCTGAAAGGGCTCCAAATATCCACTTGCAAATTCTGCAAAAATAGAGTTTCAAAACTGCTCTGTCAAAAGGAAGGCTTATCTCTCTGAGTTGAATGCAGACATCATAAAGAGGTTTCTGAGAATGCTTCTGCCTGGTTTATATGTGAAGATATTTCCTTTTCCACCATAGGCCTCAAGGCGCTCCAAATGAACACTTGCAGATTCTACAAAAAGAGTGTTTCATAACTGCTCTAGCAAAGGAAAGGTTCAACTCTGTGAGTTGAACACACACATCACAAAGCAGTTTCTGAGAATGCTTCTGTCCAGTTTTTATTGGAAGATATTCCCGCTTCTAACAAAGGCCTGAAAGAGCTCCAAATATCCACTTGTAGATGCTGCAAAAAGACTCTTTCCAAACTGCTCCATGAAAAGGAAGGTTCAACTCTGTGAGTTGAATGCACACATCATAAAGAAGTTTCAAAGAATGCTTCTGTCTAGGTTTTATGTGAAGATATTTCCTTTTCCACCATAGGCCTCAAAGCGCTCCAAATGAACACTTGCAGATTCTACAAAAAGAGTGTTTCAAAACTGCTCTTTCAAAAGAAGTGTTCAACTCTGTGAGTTGGATTCATACTTCACAAAGCAGTTTCACAGAACGCTTCTGTTTAGTTTTTATGGGAAGATATTCCCGTTTCCAACGAAGGCCTGAAAGGACTCCAAATATCCACTTGCAGATTCTGCAAAAACACAGTTTCAAAACTGCTCTATCAAAAGGAAGGCTTATCTCTCCGAGTTGAATGCACACATCATAAAGAGGTTTCTGAGAATGCTTCTGCCTGGTTTATAAGTGAAGATATTTCCTTTTCCACCATAGGCCTCAAAGCGCTCCAAATGAACACTTGCAGATTCTACAAAAAGAGTGTTTCAAAACAGCTCTTTCAAAGGAAGTGTTCAACTCTGTGAGTTGGATTCATACTACACAAAGCAGTTTCACAGAACGCTTCTGTTTAGTTTTTATGGGAAGATATTCCCGTTTCCAACGAAGGCCTGAAAGGGCTCCAAATATCCACTTGCAAATTCTGCAAAAATAGAGTTTCAAAACTGCTCTGTCAAAAGGAAGGCTTATCTCTCTGAGTTGAATGCAGACATCATAAAGAGGTTTCTGAGAATGCTTCTGCCTGGTTTATATGTGAAGATATTTCCTTTTCCACCATAGGCCTCAAAGCGCTCCAAATGAACACTTGCAGATTCTATAAAAAGAGTGTTTCATAACTGCTCTAGCAAAGGAAAGGTTCAACTCTGTGAGTTGAACACACACATCACAAAGCAGTTTCTGAGAATGCTTCTGTCCAGTTTTTATTGGAAGATATTCCCGCTTCTAACAAAGGCCTGAAAGAGCTCCAAATATCCACTTGTAGATGCTGCAAAAAGACTCTTTCCAAACTGCTCCATGAAAAGGAAGGTTCAACTCTGTGAGTTGAATGCACACATCATAAAGAAGTTTCAAAGAATGCTTCTGTCTAGGTTTTATGTGAAGATATTTCCTTTTCCACCATAGGCCTCAAAGCGCTCCAAATGAACACTTGCAGATTCTACAAAAAGAGTGTTTCAAAACTGCTCTTTCAAAAGAAGTGTTCAACTCTGTGAGGTGGATTCATACTTCACAAAGCAGTTTCACAGAACGCTTCTGTTTAGTTTTTATGGGAAGATATTCCCGTTTCCAATGAAGGCCTGAAAGGGCTCCAAATAACCACTTGCAGATTCTGCAGAAACACAGTTTCAAAACTGCTCTATCAAAAGGAAGGCTTATCTCTCCGAGTTGAATGCACACATCATAAAGAGGTTTCTGAGAATGCTTCTCCCTGGTTTATAAGTGAAGATATTTCCTTTTCCACTATAGGCCTCAAAGCGCTCCAAATGAACACTTGCAGATTCTACAAAAAGAGTGTTTCAAAACAGCTCTTTCAAAGGAAGTGTTCAACTCTGTGAGTTGGATTCATACTACACAAAGCAGTTTCACAGAACGCTTCTCTTTAGTTTTTATGGGAAGATATTCCCGTTTCCAACGAAGTCCTGAAAGGGCTCCAAATATCCACTTGCAGATTCTGCAAAAATAGAGTTTCAAAACTGCTCTGTTAAAAGGAAGGCTTATCTCTCTGAGTTGAATGCAGACATCATAAAGAGGTTTCTGAGAATGCTTCTGCCTGGTTTATATGTGAAGATATTTCCTTTTCCACCATAGGCCTCAAAGCGCTCCAAATGAACACTTGCAGATTCTACAAAAGGAGTGTTTCATAACTGCTCTAGCAAAGGAAAGGTTCAACTCTGTGAGTTGAACACACACATCACAAAGCAGTTTCTGAGAATGCTTCTGTCCAGTTTTTATTGGAAGATATTCCCGCTTCTAACAAAGGCCTGAAAGAGCTCCAAATATCCACTTGCAGATGCTGCAAAAAGACTCTTTCCAAACTGCTCCATGAAAAGGAAGGTTCAACTCTGTGAGATGAATGCACACATCATAAAGAAGTTTCAAAGAATGCTTCTGTCTAGGTTTTATGTGAAGATATTTCCTTTTCCACCATAGGCCTCAAAGCGCTCCAAATGAACACTTGCAGATTCTACAAAAAGAGTGTTTCAAAACTGCTCTTTCAAAAGAAGTGTTCAACTCTGTGAGTTGGATTCATACTTCACAAAGCAGTTTCACAGAACGCTTCTGTTTAGTATTTATGGGAAGATATTCCCGTTTCCAACGAAGGCCTGAAAGGACTCCAAATATCCACTTGCAGATTCTGCAAAAACACAGTTTCAAAACTGCTCTATCAAAAGGAAGGCTTATCTCTCCGAGTTGAATGCACACATCATAAAGAGGTTTCTGAGAATGCTTCTGCCTGGTTTATAAGTGAAGATATTTCCTTTTCAACCATAGGCCTCAAAGCGCTCCAAATGAACACTTGCAGATTCTACAAAAAGAGTGTTTCAAAACAGCTCTTTCAAAGGAAGTGTTCAACTCTGTGAGTTGGATTCATACTACACAAAGCAGTTTCACAGAACGCTTCTGTTTAGTTTTTATGGGAAGATATTCCCGTTTCCAACGAAGGCCTGAAAGGGCTCCAAATATCCACTTGCAAATTCTGCAAAAATAGAGTTTCAAAACTGCTCTGTCAAAAGGAAGGCTTATCTCTCTGAGTTGAATGCAGACATCATAAAGAGGTTTCTGAGAATGCTTCTGCCTGGTTTATATGTGAAGATATTTCCTTTTCCACCATAGGCCTCAAAGCGCTCCAAATGAACACTTGCAGATTCTACAAAAAGAGTGTTTCATAACTGCTCTAGCAAAGGAAAGGTTCAACTCTGTGAGTTGAACACACACATCACAAAGCAGTTTCTGAGAATGCTTCTGTCCAGTTTTTATTGGAAGATATTCCCGCTTCTAACAAAGGCCTGAAAGAGCTCCAAATATCCACTTGCAGATGCTGCAAAAAGACTCTTTCCAAACTGCTCCATGAAAAGGAAGGTTCAACTCTGTGAGTTGAATGCACACATCATAAAGAAGTTTCAAAGAATGCTTCTGTCTAGGTTTTATGTGAAGATATTTCCTTTTCCACCATAGGCCTCAAAGCGCTCCAAATGAACACTTGCAGATTCTACAAAAAGAGTGTTTCAAAACTGCTCTTTCAAAAGAAGTGTTCAACTCTGTGAGTTGGATTCATACTTCACAAAGCAGTTTCACAGAACGCTTCTGTTTAGTTTTTATGGGAAGATATTCCCGTTTCCAACGAAGGCCTGAAAGGGCTCCAAATAACCACTTGCAGATTCTGCAGAAACACAGTTTCAAAACTGCTCTATCAAAAGGAAGGCTTATCTCTCTGAGCTGAATGCACACATCATAAAGAGGTTTCTGAGAATGCTTCTCCCTGGTTTATAAGTGAAGATATTTCCTTTTCCACTATAGGCCTCAAAGCGCTCCAAATGAACACTTGCAGATTCTACAAAAAGAGTGTTTCAAAACAGCTCTTTCAAAGGAAGTGTTCAACTCTGTGAGTTGGATTCATACTACACAAAGCAGTTTCACAGAACGCTTCTCTTTAGTTTTTATGGGAAGATATTCCCGTTTCCAACGAAGGCCTGAAAGGTCTCCAAATATCCACTTGCAGATTCTGCAAAAATAGAGTTTCAAAACTGCTCTGTTAAAAGGAAGGCTTATCTCTCTGAGTTGAATGCAGACATCATAAAGAGGTTTCTGAGAATGCTTCTGCCTGGTTTATATGTGAAGATATTTCCTTTTCCACCATAGGCCTCAAAGCGCTCCAAATGAACACTTGCAGATTCTACAAAAGGAGTGTTTCATAACTGCTCTAGCAAAGGAAAGGTTCAACTCTGTGAGTTGAACACACACATCACAAAGCAGTTTCTGAGAATGCTTCTGTCCAGTTTTTATTGGAAGATATTCCCGCTTCTAACAAAGGCCTGAAAGAGCTCCAAATATCCACTTGCAGATGCTGCAAAAAGACTCTTTCCAAACTGCTCCATGAAAAGGAAGGTTCAACTCTGTGAGTTGAATGCACACATCATAAAGAAGTTTCAAAGAATGCTTCTGTCTAGGTTTTATGTGAAGATATTTCCTTTTCCACCATAGGCCTCAAAGCGCTCCAAATGAACACTTGCAGATTCTACAAAAAGAGTGTTTCAAAACTGCTCTTTCAAAAGAAGTGTTCAACTCTGTGAGTTGGATTCATACTTCACAAAGCAGTTTCACAGAACGCTTCTGTTTAGTATTTATGGGAAGATATTCCCGTTTCCCACGAAGGCCTGAAAGGACTCCAAATATCCACTTGCAGATTCTGCAAAAACACAGTTTCAAAACTGCTCTATCAAAAGGAAGGCTTATCTCTCCGAGTTGAATGCACACATCATAAAGAGGTTTCTGAGAATGCTTCTGCCTGGTTTATAAGTGAAGATATTTCCTTTTCCACCATAGGCCTCAAAGCGCTCCAAATGAACACTTGCAGATTCTACAAAAAGAGTGTTTCAAAACAGCTCTTTCAAAGGAAGTGTTCAACTCTGTGAGTTGGATTCATACTACACAAAGCAGTTTCACAGAACGCTTCTGTTTAGTTTTTATGGGAAGATATTCCCGTTTCCAACGAAGGCCTGAAAGGGCTCCAAATATCCACTTGCAAATTCTGCAAAAATAGAGTTTCAAAACTGCTCTGTCAAAAGGAAGGCTTATCTCTCTGAGTTGAATGCAGACATCATAAAGAGGTTTCTGAGAATGCTTCTGCCTGGTTTATATGTGAAGATATTTCCTTTTCCACCATAGGCCTCAAACCGCTCCAAATGAACACTTGCAGATTCTACAAAAAGAGTGTTTCATAACTGCTCTAGCAAAGGAAAGGTTCAACTCTGTGAGTTGAACACACACATCACAAAGCAGTTTCTGAGAATGCTTCTGTCCAGTTTTTATTGGAAGATATTCCCGCTTCTAACAAAGGCCTGAAAGAGCTCCAAATATCCACTTGCAGATGCTGCAAAAAGACTCTTTCCAAACTGCTCCATGAAAAGGAAGGTTCAACTCTGTGAGTTGAATGCACACATCATAAAGAAGTTTCAAAGAATGCTTCTGTCTAGGTTTTATGTGAAGATATTTCCTTTTCCACCATAGGCCTCAAAGCGCTCCAAATGAACACTTGCAGATTCTACAAAAAGAGTGTTTCAAAACTGCTCTTTCAAAAGAAGTGTTCAACTCTGTGAGTTGGATTCATACTTCACAAAGCAGTTTCACAGAACGCTTCTGTTTAGTTTTTATGGGAAGATATTCCCGTTTCCAACGAAGGCCTGAAAGGGCTCCAAATAACCACTTGCAGATTCTGCAGAAACACAGTTTCAAAACTGCTCTATCAAAAGGAAGGCTTATCTCTCTGAGCTGAATGCACACATCATAAAGAGGTTTCTGAGAATGCTTCTCCCTGGTTTATAAGTGAAGATATTTCCTTTTCCACTATAGGCCTCAAAGCGCTCCAAATGAACACTTGCAGATTCTACAAAAAGAGTGTTTCAAAACAGCTCTTTCAAAGGAAGTGTTCAACTCTGTGAGTTGGATTCATACTACACAAAGCAGTTTCACAGAACGCTTCTCTTTAGTTTTTATGGGAAGATATTCCCGTTTCCAACGAAGGCCTGAAAGGTCTCCAAATATCCACTTGCAGATTCTGCAAAAATAGAGTTTCAAAACTGCTCTGTTAAAAGGAAGGCTTATCTCTCTGAGTTGAATGCAGACATCATAAAGAGGTTTCTGAGAATGCTTCTGCCTGGTTTATATGTGAAGATATTTCCTTTTCCACCATAGGCCTCAAAGCGCTCCAAATGAACACTTGCAGATTCTACAAAAGGAGTGTTTCATAACTGCTCTAGCAAAGGAAAGGTTCAACTCTGTGAGTTGAACACACACATCACAAAGCAGTTTCTGAGAATGCTTCTGTCCAGTTTTTATTGGAAGATATTCCCGCTTGTAACAAAGGCCTGAAAGAGCTCCAAATATCCACTTGCAGATGCTGCAAAAAGACTCTTTCCAAACTGCTCCATGAAAAGGAAGGTTCAACTCTGTGAGATGAATGCACACATCATAAAGAAGTTTCAAAGAATGCTTCTGTCTAGGTTTTATGTGAAGATATTTCCTTTTCCACCATAGGCCTCAAAGCGCTCCAAATGAACACTTGCAGATTCTACAAAAAGAGTGTTTCAAAACTGCTCTTTCAAAAGAAGTGTTCAACTCTGTGAGTTGGATTCATACTTCACAAAGCAGTTTCACAGAACGCTTCTGTTTAGTATTTATGGGAAGATATTCCCGTTTCCAACGAAGGCCTGAAAGGACTCCAAATATCCACTTGCAGATTCTGCAAAAACACAGTTTCAAAACTGCTCTATCAAAAGGAAGGCTTATCTCTCCGAGTTGAATGCACACATCATAAAGAGGTTTCTGAGAATGCTTCTGCCTGGTTTATAAGTGAAGATATTTCCTTTTCCACCATAGGCCTCAAAGCGCTCCAAATGAACACTTGCAGATTCTACAAAAAGAGTGTTTCAAAACAGCTCTTTCAAAGGAAGTGTTCAACTCTGTGAGTTGGATTCATACTACACAAAGCAGTTTCACAGAACGCTTCTGTTTAGTTTTTATGGGAAGATATTCCCGTTTCCAACGAAGGCCTGAAAGGTCTCCAAATATCCACTTGCAAATTCTGCAAAAATAGAGTTTCAAAACTGCTCTGTCAAAAGGAAGGCTTATCTCTCTGAGTTGAATGCAGACATCATAAAGAGGTTTCTGAGAATGCTTCTGCCTGGTTTATATGTGAAGATATTTCCTTTTCCACCATAGGCCTCAAAGCGCTCCAAATGAACACTTGCAGATTCTACAAAAAGAGTGTTTCATAACTGCTCTAGCAAAGGAAAGGTTCAACTCTGTGAGTTGAACACACACATCACAAAGCAGTTTCTGAGAATGCTTCTGTCCAGTTTTTATTGGAAGATATTCCCGCTTCTAACAAAGGCCTGAAAGAGCTCCAAATATCCACTTGCAGATGCTGCAAAAAGACTCTTTCCAAACTGCTCCATGAAAAGGAAGGTTCAACTCTGTGAGTTGAATGCACACATCATAAAGAAGTTTCAAAGAATGCTTCTGTCTAGGTTTTATGTGAAGATATTTCCTTTTCCACCATAGGCCTCAAAGCGCTCCAAATGAACACTTGCAGATTCTACAAAAAGAGTGTTTCAAAACTGCTCTTTCAAAAGAAGTGTTCAACTCTGTGAGTTGGATTCATACTTCACAAAGCAGTTTCACAGAACGCTTCTGTTTAGTTTTTATGGGAAGATATTCCCGTTTCCAACGAAGGCCTGAAAGGGCTCCAAATAACCACTTGCAGATTCTGCAGAAACACAGTTTCAAAACTGCTCTATCAAAAGGAAGGCTTATCTCTCTGAGCTGAATGCACACATCATAAAGAGGTTTCTGAGAATGCTTCTCCCTGGTTTATAAGTGAAGATATTTCCTTTTCCACTATAGGCCTCAAAGCGCTCCAAATGAACACTTGCAGATTCTACAAAAAGAGTGTTTCAAAACAGCTCTTTCAAAGGAAGTGTTCAACTCTGTGAGTTGGATTCATACTACACAAAGCAGTTTCACAGAACGCTTCTCTTTAGTTTTTATGGGAAGATATTCCCGTTTCCAACGAAGGCCTGAAAGGTCTCCAAATATCCACTTGCAGATTCTGCAAAAATAGAGTTTCAAAACTGCTCTGTTAAAAGGAAGGCTTATCTCTCTGAGTTGAATGCAGACATCATAAAGAGGTTTCTGAGAATGCTTCTGCCTGGTTTATATGTGAAGATATTTCCTTTTCCACCATAGGCCTCAAAGCGCTCCAAATGAACACTTGCAGATTCTACAAAAGGAGTGTTTCATAACTGCTCTAGCAAAGGAAAGGTTCAACTCTGTGAGTTGAACACACACATCACAAAGCAGTTTCTGAGAATGCTTCTGTCCAGTTTTTATTGGAAGATATTCCCGCTTCTAACAAAGGCCTGAAAGAGCTCCAAATATCCACTTGCAGATGCTGCAAAAAGACTCTTTCCAAACTGCTCCATGAAAAGGAAGGTTCAACTCTGTGAGTTGAATGCACACATCATAAAGAAGTTTCAAAGAATGCTTCTGTCTAGGTTTTATGTGAAGATATTTCCTTTTCCACCATAGGCCTCAAAGCGCTCCAAATGAACACTTGCAGATTCTACAAAAAGAGTGTTTCAAAACTGCTCTTTCAAAAGAAGTGTTCAACTCTGTGAGTTGGATTCATACTTCACAAAGCAGTTTCACAGAACGCTTCTGTTTAGTATTTATGGGAAGATATTCCCGTTTCCCACGAAGGCCTGAAAGGACTCCAAATATCCACTTGCAGATTCTGCAAAAACACAGTTTCAAAACTGCTCTATCAAAAGGAAGGCTTATCTCTCCGAGTTGAATGCACACATCATAAAGAGGTTTCTGAGAATGCTTCTGCCTGGTTTATAAGTGAAGATATTTCCTTTTCCACCATAGGCCTCAAAGCGCTCCAAATGAACACTTGCAGATTCTACAAAAAGAGTGTTTCAAAACAGCTCTTTCAAAGGAAGTGTTCAACTCTGTGAGTTGGATTCATACTACACAAAGCAGTTTCACAGAACGCTTCTGTTTAGTTTTTATGGGAAGATATTCCCGTTTCCAACGAAGGCCTGAAAGGGCTCCAAATATCCACTTGCAAATTCTGCAAAAATAGAGTTTCAAAACTGCTCTGTCAAAAGGAAGGCTTATCTCTCTGAGTTGAATGCAGACATCATAAAGAGGTTTCTGAGAATGCTTCTGCCTGGTTTATATGTGAAGATATTTCCTTTTCCACCATAGGCCTCAAACCGCTCCAAATGAACACTTGCAGATTCTACAAAAAGAGTGTTTCATAACTGCTCTAGCAAAGGAAAGGTTCAACTCTGTGAGTTGAACACACACATCACAAAGCAGTTTCTGAGAATGCTTCTGTCCAGTTTTTATTGGAAGATATTCCCGCTTCTAACAAAGGCCTGAAAGAGCTCCAAATATCCACTTGCAGATGCTGCAAAAAGACTCTTTCCAAACTGCTCCATGAAAAGGAAGGTTCAACTCTGTGAGTTGAATGCACACATCATAAAGAAGTTTCAAAGAATGCTTCTGTCTAGGTTTTATGTGAAGATATTTCCTTTTCCACCATAGGCCTCAAAGCGCTCCAAATGAACACTTGCAGATTCTACAAAAAGAGTGTTTCAAAACTGCTCTTTCAAAAGAAGTGTTCAACTCTGTGAGTTGGATTCATACTTCACAAAGCAGTTTCACAGAACGCTTCTGTTTAGTTTTTATGGGAAGATATTCCCGTTTCCAACGAAGGCCTGAAAGGGCTCCAAATAACCACTTGCAGATTCTGCAGAAACACAGTTTCAAAACTGCTCTATCAAAAGGAAGGCTTATCTCTCTGAGCTGAATGCACACATCATAAAGAGGTTTCTGAGAATGCTTCTCCCTGGTTTATAAGTGAAGATATTTCCTTTTCCACTATAGGCCTCAAAGCGCTCCAAATGAACACTTGCAGATTCTACAAAAAGAGTGTTTCAAAACAGCTCTTTCAAAGGAAGTGTTCAACTCTGTGAGTTGGATTCATACTACACAAAGCAGTTTCACAGAACGCTTCTCTTTAGTTTTTATGGGAAGATATTCCCGTTTCCAACGAAGGCCTGAAAGGTCTCCAAATATCCACTTGCAGATTCTGCAAAAATAGAGTTTCAAAACTGCTCTGTTAAAAGGAAGGCTTATCTCTCTGAGTTGAATGCAGACATCATAAAGAGGTTTCTGAGAATGCTTCTGCCTGGTTTATATGTGAAGATATTTCCTTTTCCACCATAGGCCTCAAAGCGCTCCAAATGAACACTTGCAGATTCTACAAAAGGAGTGTTTCATAACTGCTCTAGCAAAGGAAAGGTTCAACTCTGTGAGTTGAACACACACATCACAAAGCAGTTTCTGAGAATGCTTCTGTCCAGTTTTTATTGGAAGATATTCCCGCTTCTAACAAAGGCCTGAAAGAGCTCCAAATATCCACTTGCAGATGCTGCAAAAAGACTCTTTCCAAACTGCTCCATGAAAAGGAAGGTTCAACTCTGTGAGATGAATGCACACATCATAAAGAAGTTTCAAAGAATGCTTCTGTCTAGGTTTTATGTGAAGATATTTCCTTTTCCACCATAGGCCTCAAAGCGCTCCAAATGAACACTTGCAGATTCTACAAAAAGAGTGTTTCAAAACTGCTCTTTCAAAAGAAGTGTTCAACTCTGTGAGTTGGATTCATACTTCACAAAGCAGTTTCACAGAACGCTTCTGTTTAGTATTTATGGGAAGATATTCCCGTTTCCAACGAAGGCCTGAAAGGACTCCAAATATCCACTTGCAGATTCTGCAAAAACACAGTTTCAAAACTGCTCTATCAAAAGGAAGGCTTATCTCTCCGAGTTGAATGCACACATCATAAAGAGGTTTCTGAGAATGCTTCTGCCTGGTTTATAAGTGAAGATATTTCCTTTTCCACCATAGGCCTCAAAGCGCTCCAAATGAACACTTGCAGATTCTACAAAAAGAGTGTTTCAAAACAGCTCTTTCAAAGGAAGTGTTCAACTCTGTGAGTTGGATTCATACTACACAAAGCAGTTTCACAGAACGCTTCTGTTTAGTTTTTATGGGAAGATATTCCCGTTTCCAACGAAGGCCTGAAAGGTCTCCAAATATCCACTTGCAAATTCTGCAAAAATAGAGTTTCAAAACTGCTCTGTCAAAAGGAAGGCTTATCTCTCTGAGTTGAATGCAGACATCATAAAGAGGTTTCTGAGAATGCTTCTGCCTGGTTTATATGTGAAGATATTTCCTTTTCCACCATAGGCCTCAAAGCGCTCCAAATGAACACTTGCAGATTCTACAAAAAGAGTGTTTCATAACTGCTCTAGCAAAGGAAAGGTTCAACTCTGTGAGTTGAACACACACATCACAAAGCAGTTTCTGAGAATGCTTCTGTCCAGTTTTTATTGGAAGATATTCCCGCTTCTAACAAAGGCCTGAAAGAGCTCCAAATATCCACTTGCAGATGCTGCAAAAAGACTCTTTCCAAACTGCTCCATGAAAAGGAAGGTTCAACTCTGTGAGTTGAATGCACACATCATAAAGAAGTTTCAAAGAATGCTTCTGTCTAGGTTTTATGTGAAGATATTTCCTTTTCCACCATAGGCCTCAAAGCGCTCCAAATGAACACTTGCAGATTCTACAAAAAGAGTGTTTCAAAACTGCTCTTTCAAAAGAAGTGTTCAACTCTGTGAGTTGGATTCATACTTCACAAAGCAGTTTCACAGAACGCTTCTGTTTAGTTTTTATGGGAAGATATTCCCGTTTCCAACGAAGGCCTGAAAGGGCTCCAAATAACCACTTGCAGATTCTGCAGAAACACAGTTTCAAAACTGCTCTATCAAAAGGAAGGCTTATCTCTCTGAGCTGAATGCACACATCATAAAGAGGTTTCTGAGAATGCTTCTCCCTGGTTTATAAGTGAAGATATTTCCTTTTCCACTATAGGCCTCAAAGCGCTCCAAATGAACACTTGCAGATTCTACAAAAAGAGTGTTTCAAAACAGCTCTTTCAAAGGAAGTGTTCAACTCTGTGAGTTGGATTCATACTACACAAAGCAGTTTCACAGAACGCTTCTCTTTAGTTTTTATGGGAAGATATTCCCGTTTCCAACGAAGGCCTGAAAGGTCTCCAAATATCCACTTGCAGATTCTGCAAAAATAGAGTTTCAAAACTGCTCTGTTAAAAGGAAGGCTTATCTCTCTGAGTTGAATGCAGACATCATAAAGAGGTTTCTGAGAATGCTTCTGCCTGGTTTATATGTGAAGATATTTCCTTTTCCACCATAGGCCTCAAAGCGCTCCAAATGAACACTTGCAGATTCTACAAAAGGAGTGTTTCATAACTGCTCTAGCAAAGGAAAGGTTCAACTCTGTGAGTTGAACACACACATCACAAAGCAGTTTCTGAGAATGCTTCTGTCCAGTTTTTATTGGAAGATATTCCCGCTTCTAACAAAGGCCTGAAAGAGCTCCAAATATCCACTTGCAGATGCTGCAAAAAGACTCTTTCCAAACTGCTCCATGAAAAGGAAGGTTCAACTCTGTGAGTTGAATGCACACATCATAAAGAAGTTTCAAAGAATGCTTCTGTCTAGGTTTTATGTGAAGATATTTCCTTTTCCACCATAGGCCTCAAAGCGCTCCAAATGAACACTTGCAGATTCTACAAAAAGAGTGTTTCAAAACTGCTCTTTCAAAAGAAGTGTTCAACTCTGTGAGTTGGATTCATACTTCACAAAGCAGTTTCACAGAACGCTTCTGTTTAGTATTTATGGGAAGATATTCCCGTTTCCAACGAAGGCCTGAAAGGACTCCAAATATCCACTTGCAGATTCTGCAAAAACACAGTTTCAAAACTGCTCTATCAAAAGGAAGGCTTATCTCTCCGAGTTGAATGCACACATCATAAAGAGGTTTCTGAGAATGCTTCTGCCTGGTTTATAAGTGAAGATATTTCCTTTTCCACCATAGGCCTCAAAGCGCTCCAAATGAACACTTGCAGATTCTACAAAAAGAGTGTTTCAAAACAGCTCTTTCAAAGGAAGTGTTCAACTCTGTGAGTTGGATTCATACTACACAAAGCAGTTTCACAGAACGCTTCTGTTTAGTTTTTATGGGAAGATATTCCCGTTTCCAACGAAGGCCTGAAAGGGCTCCAAATATCCACTTGCAAATTCTGCAAAAATAGAGTTTCAAAACTGCTCTGTCAAAAGGAAGGCTTATCTCTCTGAGTTGAATGCAGACATCATAAAGAGGTTTCTGAGAATGCTTCTGCCTGGTTTATATGTGAAGATATTTCCTTTTCCACCATAGGCCTCAAAGCGCTCCAAATGAACACTTGCAGATTCTACAAAAAGAGTGTTTCATAACTGCTCTAGCAAAGGAAAGGTTCAACACTGTGAGTTGAACACACACATCACAAAGCAGTTTCTGAGAATGCTTCTGTCCAGTTTTTATTGGAAGATATTCCCGCTTCTAACAAAGGCCTGAAAGAGCTCCAAATATCCACTTGCAGATGCTGCAAAAAGACTCTTTCCAAACTGCTCCATGAAAAGGAAGGTTCAACTCTGTGAGTTGAATGCACACATCATAAAGAAGTTTCAAAGAATGCTTCTGTCTAGGTTTTATGTGAAGATATTTCCTTTTCCACCATAGGCCTCAAAGCGCTCCAAATGAACACTTGCAGATTCTACAAAAAGAGTGTTTCAAAACTGCTCTTTCAAAAGAAGTGTTCAACTCTGTGAGTTGGATTCATACTTCACAAAGCAGTTTCACAGAACGCTTCTGTTTAGTTTTTATGGGAAGATATTCCCGTTTCCAACGAAGGCCTGAAAGGGCTCCAAATAACCACTTGCAGATTCTGCAGAAACACAGTTTCAAAACTGCTCTATCAAAAGGAAGGCTTATCTCTCTGAGCTGAATGCACACATCATAAAGAGGTTTCTGAGAATGCTTCTCCCTGGTTTATAAGTGAAGATATTTCCTTTTCCACTATAGGCCTCAAAGCGCTCCAAATGAACACTTGCAGATTCTACAAAAAGAGTGTTTCAAAACAGCTCTTTCAAAGGAAGTGTTCAACTCTGTGAGTTGGATTCATACTACACAAAGCAGTTTCACAGAACGCTTCTCTTTAGTTTTTATGGGAAGATATTCCCGTTTCCAACGAAGGCCTGAAAGGTCTCCAAATATCCACTTGCAGATTCTGCAAAAATAGAGTTTCAAAACTGCTCTGTTAAAAGGAAGGCTTATCTCTCTGAGTTGAATGCAGACATCATAAAGAGGTTTCTGAGAATGCTTCTGCCTGGTTTATATGTGAAGATATTTCCTTTTCCACCATAGGCCTCAAAGCGCTCCAAATGAACACTTGCAGATTCTACAAAAGGAGTGTTTCATAACTGCTCTAGCAAAGGAAAGGTTCAACTCTGTGAGTTGAACACACACATCACAAAGCAGTTTCTGAGAATGCTTCTGTCCAGTTTTTATTGGAAGATATTCCCGCTTCTAACAAAGGCCTGAAAGAGCTCCAAATATCCACTTGCAGATGCTGCAAAAAGACTCTTTCCAAACTGCTCCATGAAAAGGAAGGTTCAACTCTGTGAGATGAATGCACACATCATAAAGAAGTTTCAAAGAATGCTTCTGTCTAGGTTTTATGTGAAGATATTTCCTTTTCCACCATAGGCCTCAAAGCGCTCCAAATGAACACTTGCAGATTCTACAAAAAGAGTGTTTCAAAACTGCTCTTTCAAAAGAAGTGTTCAACTCTGTGAGTTGGATTCATACTTCACAAAGCAGTTTCACAGAACGCTTCTGTTTAGTATTTATGGGAAGATATTCCCGTTTCCAACGAAGGCCTGAAAGGACTCCAAATATCCACTTGCAGATTCTGCAAAAACACAGTTTCAAAACTGCTCTATCAAAAGGAAGGCTTATCTCTCCGAGTTGAATGCACACATCATAAAGAGGTTTCTGAGAATGCTTCTGCCTGGTTTATAAGTGAAGATATTTCCTTTTCCACCATAGGCCTCAAAGCGCTCCAAATGAACACTTGCAGATTCTACAAAAAGAGTGTTTCAAAACAGCTCTTTCAAAGGAAGTGTTCAACTCTGTGAGTTGGATTCATACTACACAAAGCAGTTTCACAGAACGCTTCTGTTTAGTTTTTATGGGAAGATATTCCCGTTTCCAACGAAGGCCTGAAAGGTCTCCAAATATCCACTTGCAAATTCTGCAAAAATAGAGTTTCAAAACTGCTCTGTCAAAAGGAAGGCTTATCTCTCTGAGTTGAATGCAGACATCATAAAGAGGTTTCTGAGAATGCTTCTGCCTGGTTTATATGTGAAGATATTTCCTTTTCCACCATAGGCCTCAAAGCGCTCCAAATGAACACTTGCAGATTCTACAAAAAGAGTGTTTCATAACTGCTCTAGCAAAGGAAAGGTTCAACTCTGTGAGTTGAACACACACATCACAAAGCAGTTTCTGAGAATGCTTCTGTCCAGTTTTTATTGGAAGATATTCCCGCTTCTAACAAAGGCCTGAAAGAGCTCCAAATATCCACTTGCAGATGCTGCAAAAAGACTCTTTCCAAACTGCTCCATGAAAAGGAAGGTTCAACTCTGTGAGTTGAATGCACACATCATAAAGAAGTTTCAAAGAATGCTTCTGTCTAGGTTTTATGTGAAGATATTTCCTTTTCCACCATAGGCCTCAAAGCGCTCCAAATGAACACTTGCAGATTCTACAAAAAGAGTGTTTCAAAACTGCTCTTTCAAAAGAAGTGTTCAACTCTGTGAGTTGGATTCATACTTCACAAAGCAGTTTCACAGAACGCTTCTGTTTAGTTTTTATGGGAAGATATTCCCGTTTCCAACGAAGGCCTGAAAGGGCTCCAAATAACCACTTGCAGATTCTGCAGAAACACAGTTTCAAAACTGCTCTATCAAAAGGAAGGCTTATCTCTCTGAGCTGAATGCACACATCATAAAGAGGTTTCTGAGAATGCTTCTCCCTGGTTTATAAGTGAAGATATTTCCTTTTCCACTATAGGCCTCAAAGCGCTCCAAATGAACACTTGCAGATTCTACAAAAAGAGTGTTTCAAAACAGCTCTTTCAAAGGAAGTGTTCAACTCTGTGAGTTGGATTCATACTACACAAAGCAGTTTCACAGAACGCTTCTCTTTAGTTTTTATGGGAAGATATTCCCGTTTCCAACGAAGGCCTGAAAGGTCTCCAAATATCCACTTGCAGATTCTGCAAAAATAGAGTTTCAAAACTGCTCTGTTAAAAGGAAGGCTTATCTCTCTGAGTTGAATGCAGACATCATAAAGAGGTTTCTGAGAATGCTTCTGCCTGGTTTATATGTGAAGATATTTCCTTTTCCACCATAGGCCTCAAAGCGCTCCAAATGAACACTTGCAGATTCTACAAAAGGAGTGTTTCATAACTGCTCTAGCAAAGGAAAGGTTCAACTCTGTGAGTTGAACAGACACATCACAAAGCAGTTTCTGAGAATGCTTCTGTCCAGTTTTTATTGGAAGATATTCCCGCTTCTAACAAAGGCCTGAAAGAGCTCCAAATATCCACTTGCAGATGCTGCAAAAAGACTCTTTCCAAACTGCTCCATGAAAAGGAAGGTTCAACTCTGTGAGTTGAATGCACACATCATAAAGAAGTTTCAAAGAATGCTTCTGTCTAGGTTTTATGTGAAGATATTTCCTTTTCCACCATAGGCCTCAAAGCGCTCCAAATGAACACTTGCAGATTCTACAAAAAGAGTGTTTCAAAACTGCTCTTTCAAAAGAAGTGTTCAACTCTGTGAGGTGGATTCATACTTCACAAAGCAGTTTCACAGAACGCTTCTGTTTAGTATTTCTGGGAAGATATTCCCGTTTCCAACGAAGGCCTGAAAGGACTCCAAATATCCACTTGCAGATTCTGCAAAAACACAGTTTCAAAACTACTCTATCAAAAGGAAGGCTTATCTCTCCGAGTTGAATGCACACATCATAAAGAGGTTTCTGAGAATGCTTCTGCCTGGTTTATAAGTGAAGATATTTCCTTTTCCACCATAGGCCTCAAAGCGCTCCAAATGAACACTTGCAGATTCTACAAAAAGAGTGTTTCAAAACAGCTCTTTCAAAGGAAGTGTTCAACTCTGTGAGTTGGATTCATACTACACAAAGCAGTTTCACAGAACGCTTCTGTTTAGTTTTTATGGGAAGATATTCCCGTTTCCAACGAAGGCCTGAAAGGGCTCCAAATATCCACTTGCAAATTCTGCAAAAATAGAGTTTCAAAACTGCTCTGTCAAAAGGAAGGCTTATCTCTCTGAGTTGAATGCAGACATCATAAAGAGGTTTCTGAGAATGCTTCTGCCTGGTTTATATGTGAAGATATTTCCTTTTCCACCATAGGCCTCAAAGCGCTCCAAATGAACACTTGCAGATTCTACAAAAAGAGTGTTTCATAACTGCTCTAGCAAAGGAAAGGTTCAACTCTGTGAGTTGAACACACACATCACAAAGCAGTTTCTGAGAATGCTTCTGTCCAGTTTTTATTGGAAGATATTCCCGCTTCTAACAAAGGCCTGAAAGAGCTCCAAATATCCACTTGTAGATGCTGCAAAAAGACTCTTTCCAAACTGCTCCATGAAAAGGAAGGTTCAACTCTGTGAGTTGAATGCACACATCATAAAGAAGTTTCAAAGAATGCTTCTGTCTAGGTTTTATGTGAAGATATTTCCTTTTCCACCATAGGCCTCAAAGCGCTCCAAATGAACACTTGCAGATTCTACAAAAAGAGTGTTTCAAAACTGCTCTTTCAAAAGAAGTGTTCAACTCTGTGAGGTGGATTCATACTTCACAAAGCAGTTTCACAGAACGCTTCTGTTTAGTTTTTATGGGAAGATAATCCCGTTTCCAATGAAGGCCTGAAAGGGCTCCAAATAACCACTTGCAGATTCTGCAGAAACACAGTTTCAAAACTGCTCTATCAAAAGGAAGGCTTATCTCTCCGAGTTGAATGCACACATCATAAAGAGGTTTCTGAGAATGCTTCTCCCTGGTTTATAAGTGAAGATATTTCCTTTTCCACTATAGGCCTCAAAGCGCTCCAAATGAACACTTGCAGATTCTACAAAAAGAGTGTTTCAAAACAGCTCTTTCAAAGGAAGTGTTCAACTCTGTGAGTTGGATTCATACTACACAAAGCAGTTTCACAGAACGCTTCTGTTTAGTTTTTATGGGAAGATATTCCCGTTTCCAACGAAGTCCTGAAAGGGCTCCAAATATCCACTTGCAGATTCTGCAAAAATAGAGTTTCAAAACTGCTCTGTTAAAAGGAAGGCTTATCTCTCTGAGTTGAATGCAGACATCATAAAGAGGTTTCTGAGAATGCTTCTGCCTGGTTTATATGTGAAGATATTTCCTTTTCCACCATAGGCCTCTAAGCGCTCCAAATGAACACTTGCAGATTCTACAAAAAGAGTGTTTCATAACTGCTCTAGCAAAGGAAAGGTTCAACTCTGTGAGTTGAACACACACATCACAAAGCAGTTTCTGAGAATGCTTCTGTCCAGTTTTTATTGGAAGATATTCCCGCTTGTAACAAAGGCCTGAAAGAGCTCCAAATATCCACTTGCAGATGCTGCAAAAAGACTCTTTCCAAACTGCTCCATGAAAAGGAAGGTTCAACTCTGTGAGTTGAATGCACACATCATAAAGAAGTTTCAAAGAATGCTTCTGTCTAGGTTTTATGTGAAGATATTTCCTTTTCCACCATAGGCCTCAAAGCGCTCCAAATGAACACTTGCAGATTCTACAAAAAGAGTGTTTCAAAACTGCTCTTTCAAAAGAAGTGTTCAACTCTGTGAGTTGGATTCATACTTCACAAAGCAGTTTCACAGAACGCTTCTGTTTAGTATTTATGGGAAGATATTCCCGTTTCCAACGAAGGCCTGAAAGGACTCCAAATATCCACTTGCAGATTCTGCAAAAACACAGTTTCAAAACTGCTCTATCAAAAGGAAGGCTTATCTCTCCGAGTTGAATGCACACATCATAAAGAGGTTTCTGAGAATGCTTCTGCCTGGTTTATAAGTGAAGATATTTCCTTTTCCACCATAGGCCTCAAAGCGCTCCAAATGAACACTTGCAGATTCTACAAAAAGAGTGTTTCAAAACAGCTCTTTCAAAGGAAGTGTTCAACTCTGTGAGTTGGATTCATACTACACAAAGCAGTTTCACAGAACGCTTCTGTTTAGTTTTTATGGGAAGATATTCCCGTTTCCAACGAAGGCCTGAAAGGGCTCCAAATAACCACTTGCAGATTCTGCAGAAACACAGTTTCAAAACTGCTCTATCAAAAGGAAGGCTTATCTCTCCGAGTTGAATGCACACATCATAAAGAGGTTTCTGAGAATGCTTCTCCCTGGTTTATAAGTGAAGATATTTCCTTTTCCACTATAGGCCTCAAAGCGCTCCAAATGAACACTTGCAGATTCTACAAAAAGAGTGTTTCATATCTGCTCTAGCAAAGGAAAGGTTCAACTCTGTGAGTTGAACACACACATCACAAAGCAGTTTCTGAGAATGCTTCTGTCCAGTTTTTATTGGAAGATATTCCCGCTTCTAACAAAGGCCTGAAAGAGCTCTAAATATCCACTTGTAGATGCTGCAAAAAGACTCTTTCCAAACTGCTCCATGAAAAGGAAGGTTCAACTCTGTGAGTTGAATGCACACATCATAAAGAAGTTTCAAAGAATGCTTCTGTCTAGGTTTTATGTGAAGATATTTCCTTTTCCACCATAGGCCTCAAAGCGCTCCAAATGAACACTTGCAGATTCTACAAAAAGAGTGTTTCAAAACTGCTCTTTCAAAAGAAGTGTTCAACTCTGTGAGTTGGATTCATACTTCACAAAGCAGTTTCACAGAACGCTTCTGTTTAGTTTTTATGGGAAGATATTCCCGTTTCCAACGAAGGCCTGAAAGGGCTCCAAATAACCACTTGCAGATTCTGCAGAAACACAGTTTCAAAACTGCTCTATCAAAAGGAAGGCTTATCTCTCCGAGCTGAATGCACACATCATAAAGAGGTTTCTGAGAATGCTTCTCCCTGGTTTATAAGTGAAGATATTTCCTTTTCCACTATAGGCCTCAAAGCGCTCCAAATGAACACTTGCAGATTCTACAAAAAGAGTGTTTCAAAACAGCTCTTTCAAAGGAAGTGTTCAACTCTGTGAGTTGGATTCATACTACACAAAGCAGTTTCACAGAACGCTTCTGTTTAGTTTTTATGGGAAGATATTCCCGTTTCCAACGAAGGCCTGAAAGGGCTCCAAATATCCACTAGCAGATTCTGCAAAAATAGAGTTTCAAAACTGCTCTGTCAAAAGGAAGGCTTATCTCTCTGAGTTGAATGCAGACATCATAAAGAGGTTTCTGAGAATGCTTCTGCCTGGTTTATATGTGAAGATATTTCCTTTTCCACCATAGGCCTCTAAGCGCTCCAAATGAACACTTGCAGATTCTACAAAAAGAGTGTTTCATAACTGCTCTAGCAAAGGAAAGGTTCAACTCTGTGAGTTGAACACACACATCACAAAGCAGTTTCTGAGAATGCTTCTGTCCAGTTTTTATTGGAAGATATTCCCGCTTGTAACAAAGGCCTGAAAGAGCTCCAAATATCCACTTGCAGATGCTGCAAAAAGACTCTTTCCAAACTGCTCCATGAAAAGGAAGGTTCAACTCTGTGAGTTGAATGCACACATCATAAAGAAGTTTCAAAGAATGCTTCTGTCTAGGTTTTATGTGAAGATATTTCCTTTTCCACCATAGGCCTCAAAGCGCTCCAAATGAACACTTGCAGATTCTACAAAAAGAGTGTTTCAAAACTGCTCTTTCAAAAGAAGTGTTCAACTCTGTGAGTTGGATTCATACTTCACAAAGCAGTTTCACAGAACGCTTCTGTTTAGTATTTATGGGAAGATATTCCCGTTTCCAACGAAGGCCTGAAAGGACTCCAAATATCCACTTGCAGATTCTGCAAAAACACAGTTTCAAAACTGCTCTATCAAAAGGAAGGCTTATCTCTCCGAGTTGAATGCACACATCATAAAGAGGTTTCTGAGAATGCTTCTGCCTGGTTTATAAGTGAAGATATTTCCTTTTCCACCATAGGCCTCAAAGCGCTCCAAATGAACACTTGCAGATTCTACAAAAAGAGTGTTTCAAAACAGCTCTTTCAAAGGAAGTGTTCAACTCTGTGAGTTGGATTCATACTACACAAAGCAGTTTCACAGAACGCTTCTGTTTAGTTTTTATGGGAAGATATTCCCGTTTCCAACGAAGGCCTGAAAGGGCTCCAAATAACCACTTGCAGATTCTGCAGAAACACAGTTTCAAAACTGCTCTATCAAAAGGAAGGCTTATCTCTGCGAGTTGAATGCACACATCATAAAGAGGTTTCTGAGAATGCTTCTCCCTGGTTTATAAGTGAAGATATTTCCTTTTCCACTATAGGCCTCAAAGCGCTCCAAATGAACACTTGCAGATTCTACAAAAAGAGTGTTTCAAAACAGCTCTTTCAAAGGAAGTGTTCAACTCTGTGAGTTGGATTCATACTACACAAAGCAGTTTCACAGAACGCTTCTCTTTAGTTTTTATGGGAAGATATTCCCGTTTCCAACGAAGTCCTGAAAGGGCTCCAAATATCCACTTGCAGATTCTGCAAAAATAGAGTTTCAAAACTGCTCTGTTAAAAGGAAGGCTTATCTCTCTGAGTTGAATGCAGACATCATAAAGAGGTTTCTGAGAATGCTTCTGCCTGGTTTATATGTGAAGATATTTCCTTTTCCACCATAGGCCTCAAAGCGCTCCAAATGAACACTTGCAGATTCTACAAAAGGAGTGTTTCATAACTGCTCTAGCAAAGGAAAGGTTCAACTCTGTGAGTTGAACACACACATCACAAAGCAGTTTCTGAGAATGCTTCTGTCCAGTTTTTATTGGAAGATATTCCCGCTTCTAACAAAGGCCTGAAAGAGCTCCAAATATCCACTTGCAGATGCTGCAAAAAGACTCTTTCCAAACTGCTCCATGAAAAGGAAGGTTCAACTCTGTGAGATGAATGCACACATCATAAAGAAGTTTCAAAGAATGCTTCTGTCTAGGTTTTATGTGAAGATATTTCCTTTTCCACCATAGGCCTCAAAGCGCTCCAAATGAACACTTGCAGATTCTACAAAAAGAGTGTTTCAAAACTGCTCTTTCAAAAGAAGTGTTCAACTCTGTGAGTTGGATTCATACTTCACAAAGCAGTTTCACAGAACGCTTCTGTTTAGTATTTATGGGAAGATATTCCCGTTTCCAACGAAGGCCTGAAAGGACTCCAAATATCCACTTGCAGATTCTGCAAAAACACAGTTTCAAAACTGCTCTATCAAAAGGAAGGCTTATCTCTCCGAGTTGAATGCACACATCATAAAGAGGTTTCTGAGAATGCTTCTGCCTGGTTTATAAGTGAAGATATTTCCTTTTCCACCATAGGCCTCAAAGCGCTCCAAATGAACACTTGCAGATTCTACAAAAAGAGTATTTCAAAACAGCTCTTTCAAAGGAAGTGTTCAACTCTGTGAGTTGGATTCATACTACACAAAGCAGTTTCACAGAACGCTTCTGTTTAGTTTTTATGGGAAGATATTCCCGTTTCCAACGAAGGCCTGAAAGGGCTCCAAATATCCACTTGCAAATTCTGCAAAAATAGAGTTTCAAAACTGCTCTGTCAAAAGGAAGGCTTATCTCTCTGAGTTGAATGCAGACATCATAAAGAGGTTTCTGAGAATGCTTCTGCCTGGTTTATATGTGAAGATATTTCCTTTTCCACCATAGGCCTCAAGGCGCTCCAAATGAACACTTGCAGATTCTACAAAAAGAGTGTTTCATAACTGCTCTAGCAAAGGAAAGGTTCAACTCTGTGAGTTGAACACACACATCACAAAGCAGTTTCTGAGAATGCTTCTGTCCAGTTTTTATTGGAAGATATTCCCGCTTCTAACAAAGGCCTGAAAGAGCTCTAAATATCCACTTGTAGATGCTGCAAAAAGACTCTTTCCAAACTGCTCCATGAAAAGGAAGGTTCAACTCTGTGAGTTGAATGCACACATCATAAAGAAGTTTCAAAGAATGCTTCTGTCTAGGTTTTATGTGAAGATATTTCCTTTTCCACCATAGGCCTCAAAGCGCTCCAAATGAACACTTGCAGATTCTACAAAAAGAGTGTTTCAAAACTGCTCTTTCAAAAGAAGTGTTCAACTCTGTGAGTTGGATTCATACTTCACAAAGCAGTTTCACAGAACGCTTCTGTTTAGTTTTTATGGGAAGATATTCCCGTTTCCAACGAAGGCCTGAAAGGGCTCCAAATAACCACTTGCAGATTCTGCAGAAACACAGTTTCAAAACTGCTCTATCAAAAGGAAGGCTTATCTCTCCGAGCTGAATGCACACATCATAAAGAGGTTTCTGAGAATGCTTCTCCCTGGTTTATAAGTGAAGATATTTCCTTTTCCACTATAGGCCTCAGAGCGCTCCAAATGAACACTTGCAGATTCTACAAAAAGAGTGTTTCAAAACAGCTCTTTCAAAGGAAGTGTTCAACTCTGTGAGTTGGATTCATACTACACAAAGCAGTTTCACAGAACGCTTCTCTTTAGTTTTTATGGGAAGATATTCCCGTTTCCAACGAAGGCCTGAAAGGGCTCCAAATATCCACTTGCAGATTCTGCAAAAATAGAGTTTCAAAACTGCTCTGTTAAAAGGAAGGCTTATCTCTCTGAGTTGAATGCAGACATCATAAAGAGGTTTCTGAGAATGCTTCTGCCTGGTTTATATGTGAAGATATTTCCTTTTCAACCATAGGCCTCAAAGCGCTCCAAATGAACACTTGCAGATTCTACAAAAGGAGTGTTTCATAACTGCTCTAGCAAAGGAAAGGTTCAACTCTGTGAGTTGAACACACACATCACAAAGCAGTTTCTGAGATTGCTTCTGTCCAGTTTTTATTGGAAGATATTCCCGCTTCTAACAAAGGCCTGAAAGAGCTCCAAATATCCACTTGCAGATGCTGCAAAAAGACTCTTTCCAAACTGCTCCATGAAAAGGAAGGTTCAACTCTGTGAGTTGAATGCACACATCATAAAGAAGTTTCAAAGAATGCTTCTGTCTAGGTTTTATGTGAAGATATTTCCTTTTCCACCATAGGCCTCAAAGCGCTCCAAATGAACACTTGCAGATTCTACAAAAAGAGTGTTTCAAAACTGCTCTTTCAAAAGAAGTGTTCAACTCTGTGAGTTGGATTCATACTTCACAAAGCAGTTTCACAGAACGCTTCTGTTTAGTATTTATGGGAAGATATTTCCGTTTCCAACGAAGGCCTGAAAGGACTCCAAATATCCACTTGCAGATTCTGCAAAAAACACAGTTTCAAAACTGCTGTATCAAAAGGAAGGCTTATCTCTCCGAGTTGAATGCACACATCATAAAGAGGTTTCTGAGAATGCTTCTGCCTGGTTTATAAGTGAAGATATTTCCTTTTCCACCATAGGCCTCAAAGCGCTCCAAATGAACACTTGCAGATTCTACAAAAAGAGTGTTTCAAAACAGCTCTTTCAAAGGAAGTGTTCAACTCTGTGAGTTGGATTCATACTACACAAAGCAGTTTCACAGAACGCTTCTGTTTAGTTTTTATGGGAAGATATTCCCGTTTCCAACGAAGGCCTGAAAGGGCTCCAAATATCCACTTGCAAATTCTGCAAAAATAGAGTTTCAAAACTGCTCTGTCAAAAGGAAGGCTTATCTCTCTGAGTTGAATGCAGACATCATAAAGAGGTTTCTGAGAATGCTTCTGCCTGGTTTATATGTGAAGATATTTCCTTTTCCACCATAGGCCTCAAAGCGCTCCAAATGAACACTTGCAGATTCTACAAAAAGAGTGTTTCATATCTGCTCTAGCAAAGGAAAGGTTCAACTCTGTGAGTTGAACACACACATCACAAAGCAGTTTCTGAGAATGCTTCTGTCCAGTTTTTATTGGAAGATATTCCCGCTTCTAACAAAGGTCTGAAAGAGCTCTAAATATCCACTTGTAGATGCTGCAAAAAGACTCTTTCCAAACTGCTCCATGAAAAGGAAGGTTCAACTCTGTGAGTTGAATGCACACATCATAAAGAAGTTTCAAAGAATGCTTCTGTCTAGGTTTTATGTGAAGATATTTCCTTTTCCACCATAGGCCTCAAAGCGCTCCAAACGAACACTTGCAGATTCTACAAAAAGAGTGTTTCATAACTGCTCTAGCAAAGGAAAGGTTCAACTCTGTGAGTTGAACACACACATCACAAAGCAGTTTCTGAGAATGCTTCTGTCCAGTTTTTATTGGAAGATATTCCCGCTTCTAACAAAGGCCTGAAAGAGCTCCAAATATCCACTTGTAGATGCTGCAAAAAGACTCTTTCCAAACTGCTCCATGAAAAGGAAGGTTCAACTCTGTGAGTTGAATGCACACATCATAAAGAAGTTTCAAAGAATGCTTCTGTCTAGGTTTTATGTGAAGATATTTCCTTTTCCACCATAGGCCTCAAAGCGCTCCAAATGAACACTTGCAGATTCTACAAAAAGAGTGTTTCAAAACTGCTCTTTCAAAAGAAGTGTTCAACTCTGTGAGTTGGATTCATACTTCACAAAGCAGTTTCACAGAACGCTTCTGTTTAGTTTTTATGGGAAGATATTCCCGTTTCCAACGAAGGCCTGAAAGGGCTCCAAATATCCACTTGCAAATTCTGCAAAAATAGAGTTTCAAAACTGCTCTGTCAAAAGGAAGGCTTATCTCTCTGAGTTGAATGCAGACATCATAAAGAGGTTTCTGAGAATGCTTCTGCCTGGTTTATATGTGAAGATATTTCCTTTTCCACCATAGGCCTCAAAGCGCTCCAAATGAACACTTGCAGATTCCACAAAAGGAGTGTTTCATAACTGCTCTAGCAAAGGAAAGGTTCAAATCTGTGAGTTGAACACACACATCACAAAGCAGTTTCTGAGAATGCTTCTGTCCAGTTTTTATTGGAAGATATTCCCGCTTCTAACAAAGGCCTGAAAGAGCTCCAAATATCCACTTGCAGATGCTGCAAAAAGACTCTTTCCAAACTGCTCCATGAAAAGGAAGGTTCAACTCTGTGAGATGAATGCACACATCATAAAGAAGTTTCAAAGAATGCTTCTGTCTAGGTTTTATGTGAAGATATTTCCTTTTCCACCATAGGCCTCAAAGCGCTCCAAATGAACACTTGCAGATTCTACAAAAAGAGTGTTTCAAAACTGCTCTTTCAAAAGAAGTGTTCAACTCTGTGAGTTGGATTCATACTTCACAAAGCAGTTTCACAGAACGCTTCTGTTTAGTATTTATGGGAAGATATTTCCGTTTCCAACGAAGGCCTGAAAGGACTCCAAATATCCACTTGCAGATTCTGCAAAAAACACAGTTTCAAAACTGCTCTATCAAAAGGAAGGCTTATCTCTCCGAGTTGAATGCACACATCATAAAGAGGTTTCTGAGAATGCTTCTGCCTGGTTTATAAGTGAAGATATTTCCTTTTCCACCATAGGCCTCAAAGCGCTCCAAATGAACACTTGCAGATTCTACAAAAAGAGTGTTTCAAAACAGCTCTTTCAAAGGAAGTGTTCAACTCTGTGAGTTGGATTCATACTACACAAAGCAGTTTCACAGAACGCTTCTGTTTAGTTTTTATGGGAAGATATTCCCGTTTCCAACGAAGGCCTGAAAGGGCTCCAAATATCCACTTGCAAATTCTGCAAAAATAGAGTTTCAAAACTGCTCTGTCAAAAGGAAGGCTTATCTCTCTGAGTTGAATGCAGACATCATAAAGAGGTTTCTGAGAATGCTTCTGCCTGGTTTATATGTGAAGATATTTCCTTTTCCACCATAGGCCTCAAGGCGCTCCAAATGAACACTTGCAGATTCTACAAAAAGAGTGTTTCATAACTGCTCTAGCAAAGGAAAGGTTCAACTCTGTGAGTTGAACACACACATCACAAAGCAGTTTCTGAGAATGCTTCTGTCCAGTTTTGATTGGAAGATATTCCCGCTTCTAACAAAGGCCTGAAAGAGCTCCAAATATCCACTTGTAGATGCTGCAAAAAGACTCTTTCCAAACTGCTCCATGAAAAGGAAGGTTCAACTCTGTGAGTTGAATGCACACATCATAAAGAAGTTTCAAAGAATGCTTCTGTCTAGGTTTTATGTGAAGATATTTCCTTTTCCACCATAGGCCTCAAAGCGCTCCAAATGAACACTTGCAGATTCTACAAAAAGAGTGTTTCAAAACTGCTCTTTCAAAAGAAGTGTTCAACTCTGTGAGTTGGATTCATACTTCACAAAGCAGTTTCACAGAACGCTTCTGTTTAGTTTTTATGGGAAGATATTCCCGTTTCCAACGAAGGCCTGAAAGGGCTCCAAATAACCACTTGCAGATTCTGCAGAAACACAGTTTCAAAACTGCTCTATCAAAAGGAAGGCTTATCTCTCCGAGTTGAATGCACACATCATAAAGAGGTTTCTGAGAATGCTTCTGCCTGGTTTATAAGTGAAGATATTTCCTTTTCCACCATAGGCCTCAAAGCGCTCCAAATGAACACTTGCAGATTCTACAAAAAGAGTGTTTCAAAACAGCTCTTTCAAAGGAAGTGTTCAACTCTGTGAGTTGGATTCATACTACACAAAGCAGTTTCACAGAACGCTTCTGTTTAGTTTTTATGGGAAGGTATTCCCGTTTCCAACGAAGGCCTGAAAGGGCTCCAAATATCCACTTGCAAATTCTGCAAAAATAGAGTTTCAAAACTGCTCTGTCAAAAGGAAGGCTTATCTCTCTGAGTTGAATGCAGACATCATAAAGAGGTTTCTGAGAATGCTTCTGCCTGGTTTATATGTGAAGATATTTCCTTTTCCACCATAGGCCTCAAAGCGCTCCAAATGAACACTTGCAGATTCTACAAAAAGAGTGTTTCATAACTGCTCTAGCAAAGGAAAGGTTCAACTCTGTGAGTTGAACACACACATCACAAAGCAGTTTCTGAGAATGCTTCTGTCCAGTTTTTATTGGAAGATATTCCCGCTTCTAACAAAGGCCTGAAAGAGCTCCAAATATCCACTTGTAGATGCTGCAAAAAGACTCTTTCCAAACTGCTCCATGAAAAGGAAGGTTCAACTCTGTGAGTTGAATGCACACATCATAAAGAAGTTTCAAAGAATGCTTCTGTCTAGGTTTTATGTGAAGATATTTCCTTTTCCACCATAGGCCTCAAAGCGCTCCAAATGAACACTTGCAGATTCTACAAAAAGAGTGTTTCAAAACTGCCCTTTCAAAAGAAGTGTTCAACTCTGTGAGGTGGATTCATACTTCACAAAGCAGTTTCACAGAACGCTTCTGTTTAGTTTTTATGGGAAGATATTCCCGTTTCCAACGAAGGCCTGAAAGGACTCCAAATATCCACTTGCAGATTCTGCAAAAACACAGTTTCAAAACTGCTCTATCAAAAGGAAGGCTTATCTCTCCGAGTTGAATGCACACATCATAAAGAGGTTTCTGAGAATGCTTCTGCCTGGTTTATAAGTGAAGATATTTCCTTTTCCACCATAGGCCTCAAAGCGCTCCAAATGAACACTTGCAGATTCTACAAAAAGAGTGTTTCAAAACAGCTCTTTCAAAGGAAGTGTTCAGCTCTGTGAGTTGGATTCATACTACACAAAGCAGTTTCACAGAACGCTTCTGTTTAGTTTTTATGGGAAGATATTCCCGTTTCCAACGAAGGCCTGAAAGGGCTCCAAATATACACTTGCAAATTCTGCAAAAATAGAGTTTCAAAACTGCTCTGTCAAAAGGAAGGCTTATCTCTCTGAGTTGAATGCAGACATCATAAAGAGGTTTCTGAGAATGCTTCTGCCTGGTTTATATGTGAAGATATTTCCTTTTCCACCATAGGCCTCAAGGCGCTCCAAATGAACACTTGCAGATTCTACAAAAAGAGTGTTTCATAACTGCTCTAGCAAAGGAAAGGTTCAACTCTGTGAGTTGAACACACACATCACAAAGCAGTTTCTGAGAATGCTTCTGTCCAGTTTTTATTGGAAGATATTCCCGCTTCTAACAAAGGCCTGAAAGAGCTCCAAATATCCACTTGTAGATGCTGCAAAAAGACTCTTTCCAAACTGCTCCATGAAAAGGAAGGTTCAACTCTGTGAGTTGAATGCACACATCATAAAGAAGTTTCAAAGAATGCTTCTGTCTAGGTTTTATGTGAAGATATTTCCTTTTCCACCATAGGCCTCAAAGCGCTCCAAGTGAACACTTGCAGATTCTACAAAAAGAGTGTTTCAAAACTGCTCTTTCAAAAGAAGTGTGCAACTCTGTGAGTTGGATTCATACTTCACAAAGCAGTTTCACAGAACGCTTCTGTTTAGTTTTTATGGGAAGATATTCCCGTTTCCAACGAAGGCCTGAAAGGGCTCCAAATAACCACTTGCAGATTCTGCAGAAACACAGTTTCAAAACTGCTCTATCAAAAGGAAGGCTTATCTCTCCGAGCTGAATGCACACATCATAAAGGGGTTTCTGAGAATGCTTCTCCCTGGTTTATAAGTGAAGATATTTCCTTTTCCACTATAGGCCTCAAAGCGCTCCAAATGAACACTTGCAGATTCTACAAAAAGAGTGTTTCAAAACAGCTCTTTCAAAGGAAGTGTTCAACTCTGTGAGTTGGATTCATACTACACAAAGCAGTTTCACAGAACGCTTCTCTTTAGTTTTTATGGGAAGATATTCCCGTTTCCAACGAAGGCCTGAAAGGGCTCCAAATATCCACTTGCAGATTCTGCAAAAATAGAGTTTCAAAACTGCTCTGTTAAAAGGAAGGCTTATCTCTCTGAGTTGAATGCAGACATCATAAAGAGGTTTCTGAGAATGCTTCTGCCTGGTTTATATGTGAAGATATTTCCTTTTCCACCATAGGCCTCAAAGCGCTCCAAATGAACACTTGCAGATTCTACAAAAGGAGTGTTTCATAACTGCTCTAGCAAAGGAAAGGTTCAACTCTGTGAGTTGAACACACACATCACAAAGCAGTTTCTGAGATTGCTTCTGTCCAGTTTTTATTGGAAGATATTCCCGCTTCTAACAAAGGCCTGAAAGAGCTCCAAATATCCACTTGCAGATGCTGCAAAAAGACTCTTTCCAAACTGCTCCATGAAAAGGAAGGTTCAACTCTGTGAGTTGAATGCACACATCATAAAGAAGTTTCAAAGAATGCTTCTGTCTAGGTTTTATGTGAAGATATTTCCTTTTCCACCATAGGCCTCAAAGCGCTCCAAATGAACACTTGCAGATTCTACAAAAAGAGTGTTTCAAAACTGCTCTTTCAAAAGAAGTGTTCAACTCTGTGAGTTGGATTCATACTTCACAAAGCAGTTTCACAGAACGCTTCTGTTTAGTATTTATGGGAAGATATTTCCGTTTCCAACGAAGGCCTGAAAGGACTCCAAATATCCACTTGCAGATTCTGCAAAAAACACAGTTTCAAAACTGCTCTATCAAAAGGAAGGCTTATCTCTCCGAGTTGAATGCACACATCATAAAGAGGTTTCTGAGAATGCTTCTGCCTGGTTTATAAGTGAAGATATTTCCTTTTCCACCATAGGCCTCAAAGCGCTCCAAATGAACACTTGCAGATTCTACAAAAAGAGTGTTTCAAAACAGCTCTTTCAAAGGAAGTGTTCAACTCTGTGAGTTGGATTCATACTACACAAAGCAGTTTCACAGAACGCTTCTGTTTAGTTTTTATGGGAAGATATTCCCGTTTCCAACGAAGGCCTGAAAGGGCTCCAAATATCCACTTGCAAATTCTGCAAAAATAGAGTTTCAAAACTGCTCTGTCAAAAGGAAGGCTTATCTCTCTGAGTTGAATGCAGACATCATAAAGAGGTTTCTGAGAATGCTTCTGCCTGGTTTATATGTGAAGATATTTCCTTTTCCACCATAGGCCTCAAAGCGCTCCAAATGAACACTTGCAGATTCTACAAAAAGAGTGTTTCATATCTGCTCTAGCAAAGGAAAGGTTCAACTCTGTGAGTTGAACACACACATCACAAAGCAGTTTCTGAGAATGCTTCTGTCCAGTTTTTATTGGAAGATATTCCCGCTTCTAACAAAGGCCTGAAAGAGCTCCAAATATCCACTTGTAGATGCTGCAAAAAGACTCTTTCCAAACTGCTCCATGAAAAGGAAGGTTCAACTCTGTGAGTTGAATGCACACATCATAAAGAAGTTTCAAAGAATGCTTCTGTCTAGGTTTTATGTGAAGATATTTCCTTTTCCACCATAGGCCTCAAAGCGCTCCAAATGAACACTTGCAGATTCTACAAAAAGAGTGTTTCATAACTGCTCTAGCAAAGGAAAGGTTCAACTCTGTGAGTTGAACACACACATCACAAAGCAGTTTCTGAGAATGCTTCTGTCCAGTTTTTATTGGAAGATATTCCCGCTTCTAACAAAGGCCTGAAAGAGCTCCAAATATCCACTTGTAGATGCTGCAAAAAGACTCTTTCCAAACTGCTCCATGAAAAGGAAGGTTCAACTCTGTGAGTTGAATGCACACATCATAAAGAAGTTTCAAAGAATGCTTCTGTCTAGGTTTTATGTGAAGATATTTCCTTTTCCACCATAGGCCTCAAAGCGCTCCAAATGAACACTTGCAGATTCTACAAAAAGAGTGTTTCAAAACTGCTCTTTCAAAAGAAGTGTTCAACTCTGTGAGTTGGATTCATACTTCACAAAGCAGTTTCACAGAACGCTTCTGTTTAGTTTTTATGGGAAGATATTCCCGTTTCCAACGAAGGCCTGAAAGGGCTCCAAATATCCACTTGCAAATTCTGCAAAAATAGAGTTTCAAAACTGCTCTGTCAAAAGGAAGGCTTATCTCTCTGAGTTGAATGCAGACATCATAAAGAGGTTTCTGAGAATGCTTCTGCCTGGTTTATATGTGAAGATATTTCCTTTTCCACCATAGGCCTCAAAGCGCTCCAAATGAACACTTGCAGATTCTACAAAAGGAGTGTTTCATAACTGCTCTAGCAAAGGAAAGGTTCAACTCTGTGAGTTGAACACACACATCACAAAGCAGTTTCTGAGATTGCTTCTGTCCAGTTTTTATTGGAAGATATTCCCGCTTCTAACAAAGGCCTGAAAGAGCTCCAAATATCCACTTGCAGATGCTGCAAAAAGACTCTTTCCAAACTGCTCCATGAAAAGGAAGGTTCAACTCTGTGAGTTGAATGCACACATCATAAAGAAGTTTCAAAGAATGCTTCTGTCTAGGTTTTATGTGAAGATATTTCCTTTTCCACCATAGGCCTCAAAGCGCTCCAAATGAACACTTGCAGATTCTACAAAAAGAGTGTTTCAAAACTGCTCTTTCAAAAGAAGTGTTCAACTCTGTGAGTTGGATTCATACTTCACAAAGCAGTTTCACAGAACGCTTCTGTTTAGTATTTATGGGAAGATATTTCCGTTTCCAACGAAGGCCTGAAAGGACTCCAAATATCCACTTGCAGATTCTGCAAAAAACACAGTTTCAAAACTGCTCTATCAAAAGGAAGGCTTATCTCTCCGAGTTGAATGCACACATCATAAAGAGGTTTCTGAGAATGCTTCTGCCTGGTTTATAAGTGAAGATATTTCCTTTTCCACCATAGGCCTCAAAGCGCTCCAAATGAACACTTGCAGATTCTACAAAAAGAGTGTTTCAAAACAGCTCTTTCAAAGGAAGTGTTCAACTCTGTGAGTTGGATTCATACTACACAAAGCAGTTTCACAGAACGCTTCTGTTTAGTTTTTATGGGAAGATATTCCCGTTTCCAACGAAGGCCTGAAAGGGCTCCAAATATCCACTTGCAAATTCTGCAAAAATAGAGTTTCAAAACTGCTCTGTCAAAAGGAAGGCTTATCTCTCTGAGTTGAATGCAGACATCATAAAGAGGTTTCTGAGAATGCTTCTGCCTGGTTTATATGTGAAGATATTTCCTTTTCCACCATAGGCCTCAAAGCGCTCCAAATGAACACTTGCAGATTCTACAAAAAGAGTGTTTCATATCTGCTCTAGCAAAGGAAAGGTTCAACTCTGTGAGTTGAACACACACATCACAAAGCAGTTTCTGAGAATGCTTCTGTCCAGTTTTTATTGGAAGATATTCCCGCTTCTAACAAAGGCCTGAAAGAGCTCCAAATATCCACTTGTAGATGCTGCAAAAAGACTCTTTCCAAACTGCTCCATGAAAAGGAAGGTTCAACTCTGTGAGTTGAATGCACACATCATAAAGAAGTTTCAAAGAATGCTTCTGTCTAGGTTTTATGTGAAGATATTTCCTTTTCCACCATAGGCCTCAAAGCGCTCCAAATGAACACTTGCAGATTCTACAAAAAGAGTGTTTCATAACTGCTCTAGCAAAGGAAAGGTTCAACTCTGTGAGTTGAACACACACATCACAAAGCAGTTTCTGAGAATGCTTCTGTCCAGTTTTTATTGGAAGATATTCCCGCTTCTAACAAAGGCCTGAAAGAGCTCCAAATATCCACTTGTAGATGCTGCAAAAAGACTCTTTCCAAACTGCTCCATGAAAAGGAAGGTTCAACTCTGTGAGTTGAATGCACACATCATAAAGAAGTTTCAAAGAATGCTTCTGTCTAGGTTTTATGTGAAGATATTTCCTTTTCCACCATAGGCCTCAAAGCGCTCCAAATGAACACTTGCAGATTCTACAAAAAGAGTGTTTCAAAACTGCTCTTTCAAAAGAAGTGTTCAACTCTGTGAGTTGGATTCATACTTCACAAAGCAGTTTCACAGAACGCTTCTGTTTAGTTTTTATGGGAAGATATTCCCGTTTCCAACGAAGGCCTGAAAGGGCTCCAAATATCCACTTGCAAATTCTGCAAAAATAGAGTTTCAAAACTGCTCTGTCAAAAGGAAGGCTTATCTCTCTGAGTTGAATGCAGACATCATAAAGAGGTTTCTGAGAATGCTTCTGCCTGGTTTATATGTGAAGATATTTCCTTTTCCACCATAGGCCTCAAAGCGCTCCAAATGAACACTTGCAGATTCTACAAAAAGAGTGTTTCATATCTGCTCTAGCAAAGGAAAGGTTCAACTCTGTGAGTTGAACACACACATCACAAAGCAGTTTCTGAGAATGCTTCTGTCCAGTTTTTATTGGAAGATATTCCCGCTTCTAACAAAGGCCTGAAAGAGCTCCAAATATCCACTTGTAGATGCTGCAAAAAGACTCTTTCCAAACTGCTCCATGAAAAGGAAGGTTCAACTCTGTGAGTTGAATGCACACATCATAAAGAAGTTTCAAAGAATGCTTCTGTCTAGGTTTTATGTGAAGATATTTCCTTTTCCACCATAGGCCTCAAAGCGCTCCAAATGAACACTTGCAGATTCTACAAAAAGAGTGTTTCATAACTGCTCTAGCAAAGGAAAGGTTCAACTCTGTGAGTTGAACACACACATCACAAAGCAGTTTCTGAGAATGCTTCTGTCCAGTTTTTATTGGAAGATATTCCCGCTTCTAACAAAGGCCTGAAAGAGCTCCAAATATCCACTTGTAGATGCTGCAAAAAGACTCTTTCCAAACTGCTCCATGAAAAGGAAGGTTCAACTCTGTGAGTTGAATGCACACATCATAAAGAAGTTTCAAAGAATGCTTCTGTCTAGGTTTTATGTGAAGATATTTCCTTTTCCACCATAGGCCTCAAAGCGCTCCAAATGAACACTTGCAGATTCTACAAAAAGAGTGTTTCAAAACTGCTCTTTCAAAAGAAGTGTTCAACTCTGTGAGTTGGATTCATACTTCACAAAGCAGTTTCACAGAACGCTTCTGTTTAGTTTTTATGGGAAGATATTCCCGTTTCCAACGAAGGCCTGAAAGGGCTCCAAATATCCACTTGCAAATTCTGCAAAAATAGAGTTTCAAAACTGCTCTGTCAAAAGGAAGGCTTATCTCTCTGAGTTGAATGCAGACATCATAAAGAGGTTTCTGAGAATGCTTCTGCCTGGTTTATATGTGAAGATATTTCCTTTTCCACCATAGGCCTCAAAGCGCTCCAAATGAACACTTGCAGATTCTACAAAAGGAGTGTTTCATAACTGCTCTAGCAAAGGAAAGGTTCAACTCTGTGAGTTGAACACACACATCACAAAGCAGTTTCTGAGATTGCTTCTGTCCAGTTTTTATTGGAAGATATTCCCGCTTCTAACAAAGGCCTGAAAGAGCTCCAAATATCCACTTGCAGATGCTGCAAAAAGACTCTTTCCAAACTGCTCCATGAAAAGGAAGGTTCAAC
Source organism: Pongo pygmaeus (assembly GCF_028885625.2). Taxonomy (NCBI): domain Eukaryota; kingdom Metazoa; phylum Chordata; class Mammalia; order Primates; family Hominidae; genus Pongo; species Pongo pygmaeus. Next base: position 28,271,327 of record NC_085930.1, read on the forward strand.
TCTGTGAGTTGAATGCACACATCATAAAGAAGTTTCAAAGAATGCTTCTGTCTAGGTTTTATGTGAAGATATTTCCTTTTCCACCATAGGCCTCAAAGCGCTCCAAATGAACACTTGCAGATTCTACAAAAAGAGTGTTTCAAAACTGCTCTTTCAAAAGAAGTGTTCAACTCTGTGAGTTGGATTCATACTTCACAAAGCAGTTTCACAGAACGCTTCTGTTTAGTATTTATGGGAAGATATTTCCGTTTCCAACGAAGGCCTGAAAGGACTCCAAATATCCACTTGCAGATTCTGCAAAAAACACAGTTTCAAAACTGCTCTATCAAAAGGAAGGCTTATCTCTCCGAGTTGAATGCACACATCATAAAGAGGTTTCTGAGAATGCTTCTGCCTGGTTTATAAGTGAAGATATTTCCTTTTCCACCATAGGCCTCAAAGCGCTCCAAATGAACACTTGCAGATTCTACAAAAAGAGTGTTTCAAAACAGCTCTTTCAAAGGAAGTGTTCAACTCTGTGAGTTGGATTCATACTACACAAAGCAGTTTCACAGAACGCTTCTGTTTAGTTTTTATGGGAAGATATTCCCGTTTCCAACGAAGGCCTGAAAGGGCTCCAAATATCCACTTGCAAATTCTGCAAAAATAGAGTTTCAAAACTGCTCTGTCAAAAGGAAGGCTTATCTCTCTGAGTTGAATGCAGACATCATAAAGAGGTTTCTGAGAATGCTTCTGCCTGGTTTATATGTGAAGATATTTCCTTTTCCACCATAGGCCTCAAAGCGCTCCAAATGAACACTTGCAGATTCTACAAAAAGAGTGTTTCATATCTGCTCTAGCAAAGGAAAGGTTCAACTCTGTGAGTTGAACACACACATCACAAAGCAGTTTCTGAGAATGCTTCTGTCCAGTTTTTATTGGAAGATATTCCCGCTTCTAACAAAGGCCTGAAAGAGCTCCAAATATCCACTTGTAGATGCTGCAAAAAGACTCTTTCCAAACTGCTCCATGAAAAGGAAGGTTCAACTCTGTGAGTTGAATGCACACATCATAAAGAAGTTTCAAAGAATGCTTCTGTCTAGGTTTTATGTGAAGATATTTCCTTTTCCACCATAGGCCTCAAAGCGCTCCAAATGAACACTTGCAGATTCTACAAAAAGAGTGTTTCATAACTGCTCTAGCAAAGGAAAGGTTCAACTCTGTGAGTTGAACACACACATCACAAAGCAGTTTCTGAGAATGCTTCTGTCCAGTTTTTATTGGAAGATATTCCCGCTTCTAACAAAGGCCTGAAAGAGCTCCAAATATCCACTTGCAGATGCTGCAAAAAGACTCTTTCCAAACTGCTCCATGAAAAGGAAGGTTCAACTCTGTGAGTTGAATGCACACATCATAAAGAAGTTTCAAAGAATGCTTCTGTCTAGGTTTTATGTGAAGATATTTCCTTTTCCACCATAGGCCTCAAAGCGCTCCAAATGAACACTTGCAGATTCTACAAAAAGAGTGTTTCAAAACTGCTCTTTCAAAAGAAGTGTTCAACTCTGTGAGTTGGATTCATACTTCACAAAGCAGTTTCACAGAACGCTTCTGTTTAGTTTTTATGGGAAGATATTCCCGTTTCCAACGAAGGCCTGAAAGGGCTCCAAATAACCACTTGCAGATTCTGCAGAAACACAGTTTCAAAACTGCTCTATCAAAAGGAAGGCTTATCTCTCTGAGCTGAATGCACACATCATAAAGAGGTTTCTGAGAATGCTTCTCCCTGGTTTATAAGTGAAGATATTTCCTTTTCCACTATAGGCCTCAAAGCGCTCCAAATGAACACTTGCAGATTCTACAAAAAGAGTGTTTCAAAACAGCTCTTTCAAAGGAAGTGTTCAACTCTGTGAGTTGGATTCATACTACACAAAGCAGTTTCACAGAACGCTTCTCTTTAGTTTTTATGGGAAGATATTCCCGTTTCCAACGAAGGCCTGAAAGGTCTCCAAATATCCACTTGCAGATTCTGCAAAAATAGAGTTTCAAAACTGCTCTGTTAAAAGGAAGGCTTATCTCTCTGAGTTGAATGCAGACATCATAAAGAGGTTTCTGAGAATGCTTCTGCCTGGTTTATATGTGAAGATATTTCCTTTTCCACCATAGGCCTCAAAGCGCTCCAAATGAACACTTGCAGATTCTACAAAAGGAGTGTTTCATAACTGCTCTAGCAAAGGAAAGGTTCAACTCTGTGAGTTGAACACACACATCACAAAGCAGTTTCTGAGAATGCTTCTGTCCAGTTTTTATTGGAAGATATTCCCGCTTGTAACAAAGGCCTGAAAGAGCTCCAAATATCCACTTGCAGATGCTGCAAAAAGACTCTTTCCAAACTGCTCCATGAAAAGGAAGGTTCAACTCTGTGAGATGAATGCACACATCATAAAGAAGTTTCAAAGAATGCTTCTGTCTAGGTTTTATGTGAAGATATTTCCTTTTCCACCATAGGCCTCAAAGCGCTCCAAATGAACACTTGCAGATTCTACAAAAAGAGTGTTTCAAAACTGCTCTTTCAAAAGAAGTGTTCAACTCTGTGAGTTGGATTCATACTTCACAAAGCAGTTTCACAGAACGCTTCTGTTTAGTATTTATGGGAAGATATTCCCGTTTCCAACGAAGGCCTGAAAGGACTCCAAATATCCACTTGCAGATTCTGCAAAAACACAGTTTCAAAACTGCTCTATCAAAAGGAAGGCTTATCTCTCCGAGTTGAATGCACACATCATAAAGAGGTTTCTGAGAATGCTTCTGCCTGGTTTATAAGTGAAGATATTTCCTTTTCCACCATAGGCCTCAAAGCGCTCCAAATGAACACTTGCAGATTCTACAAAAAGAGTGTTTCAAAACAGCTCTTTCAAAGGAAGTGTTCAACTCTGTGAGTTGGATTCATACTACACAAAGCAGTTTCACAGAACGCTTCTGTTTAGTTTTTATGGGAAGATATTCCCGTTTCCAACGAAGGCCTGAAAGGTCTCCAAATATCCACTTGCAAATTCTGCAAAAATAGAGTTTCAAAACTGCTCTGTCAAAAGGAAGGCTTATCTCTCTGAGTTGAATGCAGACATCATAAAGAGGTTTCTGAGAATGCTTCTGCCTGGTTTATATGTGAAGATATTTCCTTTTCCACCATAGGCCTCAAAGCGCTCCAAATGAACACTTGCAGATTCTACAAAAAGAGTGTTTCATAACTGCTCTAGCAAAGGAAAGGTTCAACTCTGTGAGTTGAACACACACATCACAAAGCAGTTTCTGAGAATGCTTCTGTCCAGTTTTTATTGGAAGATATTCCCGCTTCTAACAAAGGCCTGAAAGAGCTCCAAATATCCACTTGCAGATGCTGCAAAAAGACTCTTTCCAAACTGCTCCATGAAAAGGAAGGTTCAACTCTGTGAGTTGAATGCACACATCATAAAGAAGTTTCAAAGAATGCTTCTGTCTAGGTTTTATGTGAAGATATTTCCTTTTCCACCATAGGCCTCAAAGCGCTCCAAATGAACACTTGCAGATTCTACAAAAAGAGTGTTTCAAAACTGCTCTTTCAAAAGAAGTGTTCAACTCTGTGAGTTGGATTCATACTTCACAAAGCAGTTTCACAGAACGCTTCTGTTTAGTTTTTATGGGAAGATATTCCCGTTTCCAACGAAGGCCTGAAAGGGCTCCAAATAACCACTTGCAGATTCTGCAGAAACACAGTTTCAAAACTGCTCTATCAAAAGGAAGGCTTATCTCTCTGAGCTGAATGCACACATCATAAAGAGGTTTCTGAGAATGCTTCTCCCTGGTTTATAAGTGAAGATATTTCCTTTTCCACTATAGGCCTCAAAGCGCTCCAAATGAACACTTGCAGATTCTACAAAAAGAGTGTTTCAAAACAGCTCTTTCAAAGGAAGTGTTCAACTCTGTGAGTTGGATTCATACTACACAAAGCAGTTTCACAGAACGCTTCTCTTTAGTTTTTATGGGAAGATATTCCCGTTTCCAACGAAGGCCTGAAAGGTCTCCAAATATCCACTTGCAGATTCTGCAAAAATAGAGTTTCAAAACTGCTCTGTTAAAAGGAAGGCTTATCTCTCTGAGTTGAATGCAGACATCATAAAGAGGTTTCTGAGAATGCTTCTGCCTGGTTTATATGTGAAGATATTTCCTTTTCCACCATAGGCCTCAAAGCGCTCCAAATGAACACTTGCAGATTCTACAAAAGGAGTGTTTCATAACTGCTCTAGCAAAGGAAAGGTTCAACTCTGTGAGTTGAACACACACATCACAAAGCAGTTTCTGAGAATGCTTCTGTCCAGTTTTTATTGGAAGATATTCCCGCTTCTAACAAAGGCCTGAAAGAGCTCCAAATATCCACTTGCAGATGCTGCAAAAAGACTCTTTCCAAACTGCTCCATGAAAAGGAAGGTTCAACTCTGTGAGTTGAATGCACACATCATAAAGAAGTTTCAAAGAATGCTTCTGTCTAGGTTTTATGTGAAGATATTTCCTTTTCCACCATAGGCCTCAAAGCGCTCCAAATGAACACTTGCAGATTCTACAAAAAGAGTGTTTCAAAACTGCTCTTTCAAAAGAAGTGTTCAACTCTGTGAGTTGGATTCATACTTCACAAAGCAGTTTCACAGAACGCTTCTGTTTAGTATTTATGGGAAGATATTCCCGTTTCCCACGAAGGCCTGAAAGGACTCCAAATATCCACTTGCAGATTCTGCAAAAACACAGTTTCAAAACTGCTCTATCAAAAGGAAGGCTTATCTCTCCGAGTTGAATGCACACATCATAAAGAGGTTTCTGAGAATGCTTCTGCCTGGTTTATAAGTGAAGATATTTCCTTTTCCACCATAGGCCTCAAAGCGCTCCAAATGAACACTTGCAGATTCTACAAAAAGAGTGTTTCAAAACAGCTCTTTCAAAGGAAGTGTTCAACTCTGTGAGTTGGATTCATACTACACAAAGCAGTTTCACAGAACGCTTCTGTTTAGTTTTTATGGGAAGATATTCCCGTTTCCAACGAAGGCCTGAAAGGGCTCCAAATATCCACTTGCAAATTCTGCAAAAATAGAGTTTCAAAACTGCTCTGTCAAAAGGAAGGCTTATCTCTCTGAGTTGAATGCAGACATCATAAAGAGGTTTCTGAGAATGCTTCTGCCTGGTTTATATGTGAAGATATTTCCTTTTCCACCATAGGCCTCAAACCGCTCCAAATGAACACTTGCAGATTCTACAAAAAGAGTGTTTCATAACTGCTCTAGCAAAGGAAAGGTTCAACTCTGTGAGTTGAACACACACATCACAAAGCAGTTTCTGAGAATGCTTCTGTCCAGTTTTTATTGGAAGATATTCCCGCTTCTAACAAAGGCCTGAAAGAGCTCCAAATATCCACTTGCAGATGCTGCAAAAAGACTCTTTCCAAACTGCTCCATGAAAAGGAAGGTTCAACTCTGTGAGTTGAATGCACACATCATAAAGAAGTTTCAAAGAATGCTTCTGTCTAGGTTTTATGTGAAGATATTTCCTTTTCCACCATAGGCCTCAAAGCGCTCCAAATGAACACTTGCAGATTCTACAAAAAGAGTGTTTCAAAACTGCTCTTTCAAAAGAAGTGTTCAACTCTGTGAGTTGGATTCATACTTCACAAAGCAGTTTCACAGAACGCTTCTGTTTAGTTTTTATGGGAAGATATTCCCGTTTCCAACGAAGGCCTGAAAGGGCTCCAAATAACCACTTGCAGATTCTGCAGAAACACAGTTTCAAAACTGCTCTATCAAAAGGAAGGCTTATCTCTCTGAGCTGAATGCACACATCATAAAGAGGTTTCTGAGAATGCTTCTCCCTGGTTTATAAGTGAAGATATTTCCTTTTCCACTATAGGCCTCAAAGCGCTCCAAATGAACACTTGCAGATTCTACAAAAAGAGTGTTTCAAAACAGCTCTTTCAAAGGAAGTGTTCAACTCTGTGAGTTGGATTCATACTACACAAAGCAGTTTCACAGAACGCTTCTCTTTAGTTTTTATGGGAAGATATTCCCGTTTCCAACGAAGGCCTGAAAGGTCTCCAAATATCCACTTGCAGATTCTGCAAAAATAGAGTTTCAAAACTGCTCTGTTAAAAGGAAGGCTTATCTCTCTGAGTTGAATGCAGACATCATAAAGAGGTTTCTGAGAATGCTTCTGCCTGGTTTATATGTGAAGATATTTCCTTTTCCACCATAGGCCTCAAAGCGCTCCAAATGAACACTTGCAGATTCTACAAAAGGAGTGTTTCATAACTGCTCTAGCAAAGGAAAGGTTCAACTCTGTGAGTTGAACACACACATCACAAAGCAGTTTCTGAGAATGCTTCTGTCCAGTTTTTATTGGAAGATATTCCCGCTTCTAACAAAGGCCTGAAAGAGCTCCAAATATCCACTTGCAGATGCTGCAAAAAGACTCTTTCCAAACTGCTCCATGAAAAGGAAGGTTCAACTCTGTGAGATGAATGCACACATCATAAAGAAGTTTCAAAGAATGCTTCTGTCTAGGTTTTATGTGAAGATATTTCCTTTTCCACCATAGGCCTCAAAGCGCTCCAAATGAACACTTGCAGATTCTACAAAAAGAGTGTTTCAAAACTGCTCTTTCAAAAGAAGTGTTCAACTCTGTGAGTTGGATTCATACTTCACAAAGCAGTTTCACAGAACGCTTCTGTTTAGTATTTATGGGAAGATATTCCCGTTTCCAACGAAGGCCTGAAAGGACTCCAAATATCCACTTGCAGATTCTGCAAAAACACAGTTTCAAAACTGCTCTATCAAAAGGAAGGCTTATCTCTCCGAGTTGAATGCACACATCATAAAGAGGTTTCTGAGAATGCTTCTGCCTGGTTTATAAGTGAAGATATTTCCTTTTCCACCATAGGCCTCAAAGCGCTCCAAATGAACACTTGCAGATTCTACAAAAAGAGTGTTTCAAAACAGCTCTTTCAAAGGAAGTGTTCAACTCTGTGAGTTGGATTCATACTACACAAAGCAGTTTCACAGAACGCTTCTGTTTAGTTTTTATGGGAAGATATTCCCGTTTCCAACGAAGGCCTGAAAGGTCTCCAAATATCCACTTGCAAATTCTGCAAAAATAGAGTTTCAAAACTGCTCTGTCAAAAGGAAGGCTTATCTCTCTGAGTTGAATGCAGACATCATAAAGAGGTTTCTGAGAATGCTTCTGCCTGGTTTATATGTGAAGATATTTCCTTTTCCACCATAGGCCTCAAAGCGCTCCAAATGAACACTTGCAGATTCTACAAAAAGAGTGTTTCATAACTGCTCTAGCAAAGGAAAGGTTCAACTCTGTGAGTTGAACACACACATCACAAAGCAGTTTCTGAGAATGCTTCTGTCCAGTTTTTATTGGAAGATATTCCCGCTTCTAACAAAGGCCTGAAAGAGCTCCAAATATCCACTTGCAGATGCTGCAAAAAGACTCTTTCCAAACTGCTCCATGAAAAGGAAGGTTCAACTCTGTGAGTTGAATGCACACATCATAAAGAAGTTTCAAAGAATGCTTCTGTCTAGGTTTTATGTGAAGATATTTCCTTTTCCACCATAGGCCTCAAAGCGCTCCAAATGAACACTTGCAGATTCTACAAAAAGAGTGTTTCAAAACTGCTCTTTCAAAAGAAGTGTTCAACTCTGTGAGTTGGATTCATACTTCACAAAGCAGTTTCACAGAACGCTTCTGTTTAGTTTTTATGGGAAGATATTCCCGTTTCCAACGAAGGCCTGAAAGGGCTCCAAATAACCACTTGCAGATTCTGCAGAAACACAGTTTCAAAACTGCTCTATCAAAAGGAAGGCTTATCTCTCTGAGCTGAATGCACACATCATAAAGAGGTTTCTGAGAATGCTTCTCCCTGGTTTATAAGTGAAGATATTTCCTTTTCCACTATAGGCCTCAAAGCGCTCCAAATGAACACTTGCAGATTCTACAAAAAGAGTGTTTCAAAACAGCTCTTTCAAAGGAAGTGTTCAACTCTGTGAGTTGGATTCATACTACACAAAGCAGTTTCACAGAACGCTTCTCTTTAGTTTTTATGGGAAGATATTCCCGTTTCCAACGAAGGCCTGAAAGGTCTCCAAATATCCACTTGCAGATTCTGCAAAAATAGAGTTTCAAAACTGCTCTGTTAAAAGGAAGGCTTATCTCTCTGAGTTGAATGCAGACATCATAAAGAGGTTTCTGAGAATGCTTCTGCCTGGTTTATATGTGAAGATATTTCCTTTTCCACCATAGGCCTCAAAGCGCTCCAAATGAACACTTGCAGATTCTACAAAAGGAGTGTTTCATAACTGCTCTAGCAAAGGAAAGGTTCAACTCTGTGAGTTGAACACACACATCACAAAGCAGTTTCTGAGAATGCTTCTGTCCAGTTTTTATTGGAAGATATTCCCGCTTCTAACAAAGGCCTGAAAGAGCTCCAAATATCCACTTGCAGATGCTGCAAAAAGACTCTTTCCAAACTGCTCCATGAAAAGGAAGGTTCAACTCTGTGAGTTGAATGCACACATCATAAAGAAGTTTCAAAGAATGCTTCTGTCTAGGTTTTATGTGAAGATATTTCCTTTTCCACCATAGGCCTCAAAGCGCTCCAAATGAACACTTGCAGATTCTACAAAAAGAGTGTTTCAAAACTGCTCTTTCAAAAGAAGTGTTCAACTCTGTGAGTTGGATTCATACTTCACAAAGCAGTTTCACAGAACGCTTCTGTTTAGTATTTATGGGAAGATATTCCCGTTTCCAACGAAGGCCTGAAAGGACTCCAAATATCCACTTGCAGATTCTGCAAAAACACAGTTTCAAAACTGCTCTATCAAAAGGAAGGCTTATCTCTCCGAGTTGAATGCACACATCATAAAGAGGTTTCTGAGAATGCTTCTGCCTGGTTTATAAGTGAAGATATTTCCTTTTCCACCATAGGCCTCAAAGCGCTCCAAATGAACACTTGCAGATTCTACAAAAAGAGTGTTTCAAAACAGCTCTTTCAAAGGAAGTGTTCAACTCTGTGAGTTGGATTCATACTACACAAAGCAGTTTCACAGAACGCTTCTGTTTAGTTTTTATGGGAAGATATTCCCGTTTCCAACGAAGGCCTGAAAGGGCTCCAAATATCCACTTGCAAATTCTGCAAAAATAGAGTTTCAAAACTGCTCTGTCAAAAGGAAGGCTTATCTCTCTGAGTTGAATGCAGACATCATAAAGAGGTTTCTGAGAATGCTTCTGCCTGGTTTATATGTGAAGATATTTCCTTTTCCACCATAGGCCTCAAAGCGCTCCAAATGAACACTTGCAGATTCTACAAAAAGAGTGTTTCATAACTGCTCTAGCAAAGGAAAGGTTCAACACTGTGAGTTGAACACACACATCACAAAGCAGTTTCTGAGAATGCTTCTGTCCAGTTTTTATTGGAAGATATTCCCGCTTCTAACAAAGGCCTGAAAGAGCTCCAAATATCCACTTGCAGATGCTGCAAAAAGACTCTTTCCAAACTGCTCCATGAAAAGGAAGGTTCAACTCTGTGAGTTGAATGCACACATCATAAAGAAGTTTCAAAGAATGCTTCTGTCTAGGTTTTATGTGAAGATATTTCCTTTTCCACCATAGGCCTCAAAGCGCTCCAAATGAACACTTGCAGATTCTACAAAAAGAGTGTTTCAAAACTGCTCTTTCAAAAGAAGTGTTCAACTCTGTGAGTTGGATTCATACTTCACAAAGCAGTTTCACAGAACGCTTCTGTTTAGTTTTTATGGGAAGATATTCCCGTTTCCAACGAAGGCCTGAAAGGGCTCCAAATAACCACTTGCAGATTCTGCAGAAACACAGTTTCAAAACTGCTCTATCAAAAGGAAGGCTTATCTCTCTGAGCTGAATGCACACATCATAAAGAGGTTTCTGAGAATGCTTCTCCCTGGTTTATAAGTGAAGATATTTCCTTTTCCACTATAGGCCTCAAAGCGCTCCAAATGAACACTTGCAGATTCTACAAAAAGAGTGTTTCAAAACAGCTCTTTCAAAGGAAGTGTTCAACTCTGTGAGTTGGATTCATACTACACAAAGCAGTTTCACAGAACGCTTCTCTTTAGTTTTTATGGGAAGATATTCCCGTTTCCAACGAAGGCCTGAAAGGTCTCCAAATATCCACTTGCAGATTCTGCAAAAATAGAGTTTCAAAACTGCTCTGTTAAAAGGAAGGCTTATCTCTCTGAGTTGAATGCAGACATCATAAAGAGGTTTCTGAGAATGCTTCTGCCTGGTTTATATGTGAAGATATTTCCTTTTCCACCATAGGCCTCAAAGCGCTCCAAATGAACACTTGCAGATTCTACAAAAGGAGTGTTTCATAACTGCTCTAGCAAAGGAAAGGTTCAACTCTGTGAGTTGAACACACACATCACAAAGCAGTTTCTGAGAATGCTTCTGTCCAGTTTTTATTGGAAGATATTCCCGCTTCTAACAAAGGCCTGAAAGAGCTCCAAATATCCACTTGCAGATGCTGCAAAAAGACTCTTTCCAAACTGCTCCATGAAAAGGAAGGTTCAACTCTGTGAGATGAATGCACACATCATAAAGAAGTTTCAAAGAATGCTTCTGTCTAGGTTTTATGTGAAGATATTTCCTTTTCCACCATAGGCCTCAAAGCGCTCCAAATGAACACTTGCAGATTCTACAAAAAGAGTGTTTCAAAACTGCTCTTTCAAAAGAAGTGTTCAACTCTGTGAGTTGGATTCATACTTCACAAAGCAGTTTCACAGAACGCTTCTGTTTAGTATTTATGGGAAGATATTCCCGTTTCCAACGAAGGCCTGAAAGGACTCCAAATATCCACTTGCAGATTCTGCAAAAACACAGTTTCAAAACTGCTCTATCAAAAGGAAGGCTTATCTCTCCGAGTTGAATGCACACATCATAAAGAGGTTTCTGAGAATGCTTCTGCCTGGTTTATAAGTGAAGATATTTCCTTTTCCACCATAGGCCTCAAAGCGCTCCAAATGAACACTTGCAGATTCTACAAAAAGAGTGTTTCAAAACAGCTCTTTCAAAGGAAGTGTTCAACTCTGTGAGTTGGATTCATACTACACAAAGCAGTTTCACAGAACGCTTCTGTTTAGTTTTTATGGGAAGATATTCCCGTTTCCAACGAAGGCCTGAAAGGTCTCCAAATATCCACTTGCAAATTCTGCAAAAATAGAGTTTCAAAACTGCTCTGTCAAAAGGAAGGCTTATCTCTCTGAGTTGAATGCAGACATCATAAAGAGGTTTCTGAGAATGCTTCTGCCTGGTTTATATGTGAAGATATTTCCTTTTCCACCATAGGCCTCAAAGCGCTCCAAATGAACACTTGCAGATTCTACAAAAAGAGTGTTTCATAACTGCTCTAGCAAAGGAAAGGTTCAACTCTGTGAGTTGAACACACACATCACAAAGCAGTTTCTGAGAATGCTTCTGTCCAGTTTTTATTGGAAGATATTCCCGCTTCTAACAAAGGCCTGAAAGAGCTCCAAATATCCACTTGCAGATGCTGCAAAAAGACTCTTTCCAAACTGCTCCATGAAAAGGAAGGTTCAACTCTGTGAGTTGAATGCACACATCATAAAGAAGTTTCAAAGAATGCTTCTGTCTAGGTTTTATGTGAAGATATTTCCTTTTCCACCATAGGCCTCAAAGCGCTCCAAATGAACACTTGCAGATTCTACAAAAAGAGTGTTTCAAAACTGCTCTTTCAAAAGAAGTGTTCAACTCTGTGAGTTGGATTCATACTTCACAAAGCAGTTTCACAGAACGCTTCTGTTTAGTTTTTATGGGAAGATATTCCCGTTTCCAACGAAGGCCTGAAAGGGCTCCAAATAACCACTTGCAGATTCTGCAGAAACACAGTTTCAAAACTGCTCTATCAAAAGGAAGGCTTATCTCTCTGAGCTGAATGCACACATCATAAAGAGGTTTCTGAGAATGCTTCTCCCTGGTTTATAAGTGAAGATATTTCCTTTTCCACTATAGGCCTCAAAGCGCTCCAAATGAACACTTGCAGATTCTACAAAAAGAGTGTTTCAAAACAGCTCTTTCAAAGGAAGTGTTCAACTCTGTGAGTTGGATTCATACTACACAAAGCAGTTTCACAGAACGCTTCTCTTTAGTTTTTATGGGAAGATATTCCCGTTTCCAACGAAGGCCTGAAAGGTCTCCAAATATCCACTTGCAGATTCTGCAAAAATAGAGTTTCAAAACTGCTCTGTTAAAAGGAAGGCTTATCTCTCTGAGTTGAATGCAGACATCATAAAGAGGTTTCTGAGAATGCTTCTGCCTGGTTTATATGTGAAGATATTTCCTTTTCCACCATAGGCCTCAAAGCGCTCCAAATGAACACTTGCAGATTCTACAAAAGGAGTGTTTCATAACTGCTCTAGCAAAGGAAAGGTTCAACTCTGTGAGTTGAACAGACACATCACAAAGCAGTTTCTGAGAATGCTTCTGTCCAGTTTTTATTGGAAGATATTCCCGCTTCTAACAAAGGCCTGAAAGAGCTCCAAATATCCACTTGCAGATGCTGCAAAAAGACTCTTTCCAAACTGCTCCATGAAAAGGAAGGTTCAACTCTGTGAGTTGAATGCACACATCATAAAGAAGTTTCAAAGAATGCTTCTGTCTAGGTTTTATGTGAAGATATTTCCTTTTCCACCATAGGCCTCAAAGCGCTCCAAATGAACACTTGCAGATTCTACAAAAAGAGTGTTTCAAAACTGCTCTTTCAAAAGAAGTGTTCAACTCTGTGAGGTGGATTCATACTTCACAAAGCAGTTTCACAGAACGCTTCTGTTTAGTATTTCTGGGAAGATATTCCCGTTTCCAACGAAGGCCTGAAAGGACTCCAAATATCCACTTGCAGATTCTGCAAAAACACAGTTTCAAAACTACTCTATCAAAAGGAAGGCTTATCTCTCCGAGTTGAATGCACACATCATAAAGAGGTTTCTGAGAATGCTTCTGCCTGGTTTATAAGTGAAGATATTTCCTTTTCCACCATAGGCCTCAAAGCGCTCCAAATGAACACTTGCAGATTCTACAAAAAGAGTGTTTCAAAACAGCTCTTTCAAAGGAAGTGTTCAACTCTGTGAGTTGGATTCATACTACACAAAGCAGTTTCACAGAACGCTTCTGTTTAGTTTTTATGGGAAGATATTCCCGTTTCCAACGAAGGCCTGAAAGGGCTCCAAATATCCACTTGCAAATTCTGCAAAAATAGAGTTTCAAAACTGCTCTGTCAAAAGGAAGGCTTATCTCTCTGAGTTGAATGCAGACATCATAAAGAGGTTTCTGAGAATGCTTCTGCCTGGTTTATATGTGAAGATATTTCCTTTTCCACCATAGGCCTCAAAGCGCTCCAAATGAACACTTGCAGATTCTACAAAAAGAGTGTTTCATAACTGCTCTAGCAAAGGAAAGGTTCAACTCTGTGAGTTGAACACACACATCACAAAGCAGTTTCTGAGAATGCTTCTGTCCAGTTTTTATTGGAAGATATTCCCGCTTCTAACAAAGGCCTGAAAGAGCTCCAAATATCCACTTGTAGATGCTGCAAAAAGACTCTTTCCAAACTGCTCCATGAAAAGGAAGGTTCAACTCTGTGAGTTGAATGCACACATCATAAAGAAGTTTCAAAGAATGCTTCTGTCTAGGTTTTATGTGAAGATATTTCCTTTTCCACCATAGGCCTCAAAGCGCTCCAAATGAACACTTGCAGATTCTACAAAAAGAGTGTTTCAAAACTGCTCTTTCAAAAGAAGTGTTCAACTCTGTGAGGTGGATTCATACTTCACAAAGCAGTTTCACAGAACGCTTCTGTTTAGTTTTTATGGGAAGATAATCCCGTTTCCAATGAAGGCCTGAAAGGGCTCCAAATAACCACTTGCAGATTCTGCAGAAACACAGTTTCAAAACTGCTCTATCAAAAGGAAGGCTTATCTCTCCGAGTTGAATGCACACATCATAAAGAGGTTTCTGAGAATGCTTCTCCCTGGTTTATAAGTGAAGATATTTCCTTTTCCACTATAGGCCTCAAAGCGCTCCAAATGAACACTTGCAGATTCTACAAAAAGAGTGTTTCAAAACAGCTCTTTCAAAGGAAGTGTTCAACTCTGTGAGTTGGATTCATACTACACAAAGCAGTTTCACAGAACGCTTCTGTTTAGTTTTTATGGGAAGATATTCCCGTTTCCAACGAAGTCCTGAAAGGGCTCCAAATATCCACTTGCAGATTCTGCAAAAATAGAGTTTCAAAACTGCTCTGTTAAAAGGAAGGCTTATCTCTCTGAGTTGAATGCAGACATCATAAAGAGGTTTCTGAGAATGCTTCTGCCTGGTTTATATGTGAAGATATTTCCTTTTCCACCATAGGCCTCTAAGCGCTCCAAATGAACACTTGCAGATTCTACAAAAAGAGTGTTTCATAACTGCTCTAGCAAAGGAAAGGTTCAACTCTGTGAGTTGAACACACACATCACAAAGCAGTTTCTGAGAATGCTTCTGTCCAGTTTTTATTGGAAGATATTCCCGCTTGTAACAAAGGCCTGAAAGAGCTCCAAATATCCACTTGCAGATGCTGCAAAAAGACTCTTTCCAAACTGCTCCATGAAAAGGAAGGTTCAACTCTGTGAGTTGAATGCACACATCATAAAGAAGTTTCAAAGAATGCTTCTGTCTAGGTTTTATGTGAAGATATTTCCTTTTCCACCATAGGCCTCAAAGCGCTCCAAATGAACACTTGCAGATTCTACAAAAAGAGTGTTTCAAAACTGCTCTTTCAAAAGAAGTGTTCAACTCTGTGAGTTGGATTCATACTTCACAAAGCAGTTTCACAGAACGCTTCTGTTTAGTATTTATGGGAAGATATTCCCGTTTCCAACGAAGGCCTGAAAGGACTCCAAATATCCACTTGCAGATTCTGCAAAAACACAGTTTCAAAACTGCTCTATCAAAAGGAAGGCTTATCTCTCCGAGTTGAATGCACACATCATAAAGAGGTTTCTGAGAATGCTTCTGCCTGGTTTATAAGTGAAGATATTTCCTTTTCCACCATAGGCCTCAAAGCGCTCCAAATGAACACTTGCAGATTCTACAAAAAGAGTGTTTCAAAACAGCTCTTTCAAAGGAAGTGTTCAACTCTGTGAGTTGGATTCATACTACACAAAGCAGTTTCACAGAACGCTTCTGTTTAGTTTTTATGGGAAGATATTCCCGTTTCCAACGAAGGCCTGAAAGGGCTCCAAATAACCACTTGCAGATTCTGCAGAAACACAGTTTCAAAACTGCTCTATCAAAAGGAAGGCTTATCTCTCCGAGTTGAATGCACACATCATAAAGAGGTTTCTGAGAATGCTTCTCCCTGGTTTATAAGTGAAGATATTTCCTTTTCCACTATAGGCCTCAAAGCGCTCCAAATGAACACTTGCAGATTCTACAAAAAGAGTGTTTCATATCTGCTCTAGCAAAGGAAAGGTTCAACTCTGTGAGTTGAACACACACATCACAAAGCAGTTTCTGAGAATGCTTCTGTCCAGTTTTTATTGGAAGATATTCCCGCTTCTAACAAAGGCCTGAAAGAGCTCTAAATATCCACTTGTAGATGCTGCAAAAAGACTCTTTCCAAACTGCTCCATGAAAAGGAAGGTTCAACTCTGTGAGTTGAATGCACACATCATAAAGAAGTTTCAAAGAATGCTTCTGTCTAGGTTTTATGTGAAGATATTTCCTTTTCCACCATAGGCCTCAAAGCGCTCCAAATGAACACTTGCAGATTCTACAAAAAGAGTGTTTCAAAACTGCTCTTTCAAAAGAAGTGTTCAACTCTGTGAGTTGGATTCATACTTCACAAAGCAGTTTCACAGAACGCTTCTGTTTAGTTTTTATGGGAAGATATTCCCGTTTCCAACGAAGGCCTGAAAGGGCTCCAAATAACCACTTGCAGATTCTGCAGAAACACAGTTTCAAAACTGCTCTATCAAAAGGAAGGCTTATCTCTCCGAGCTGAATGCACACATCATAAAGAGGTTTCTGAGAATGCTTCTCCCTGGTTTATAAGTGAAGATATTTCCTTTTCCACTATAGGCCTCAAAGCGCTCCAAATGAACACTTGCAGATTCTACAAAAAGAGTGTTTCAAAACAGCTCTTTCAAAGGAAGTGTTCAACTCTGTGAGTTGGATTCATACTACACAAAGCAGTTTCACAGAACGCTTCTGTTTAGTTTTTATGGGAAGATATTCCCGTTTCCAACGAAGGCCTGAAAGGGCTCCAAATATCCACTTGCAGATTCTGCAAAAATAGAGTTTCAAAACTGCTCTGTCAAAAGGAAGGCTTATCTCTCTGAGTTGAATGCAGACATCATAAAGAGGTTTCTGAGAATGCTTCTGCCTGGTTTATATGTGAAGATATTTCCTTTTCCACCATAGGCCTCTAAGCGCTCCAAATGAACACTTGCAGATTCTACAAAAAGAGTGTTTCATAACTGCTCTAGCAAAGGAAAGGTTCAACTCTGTGAGTTGAACACACACATCACAAAGCAGTTTCTGAGAATGCTTCTGTCCAGTTTTTATTGGAAGATATTCCCGCTTGTAACAAAGGCCTGAAAGAGCTCCAAATATCCACTTGCAGATGCTGCAAAAAGACTCTTTCCAAACTGCTCCATGAAAAGGAAGGTTCAACTCTGTGAGTTGAATGCACACATCATAAAGAAGTTTCAAAGAATGCTTCTGTCTAGGTTTTATGTGAAGATATTTCCTTTTCCACCATAGGCCTCAAAGCGCTCCAAATGAACACTTGCAGATTCTACAAAAAGAGTGTTTCAAAACTGCTCTTTCAAAAGAAGTGTTCAACTCTGTGAGTTGGATTCATACTTCACAAAGCAGTTTCACAGAACGCTTCTGTTTAGTATTTATGGGAAGATATTCCCGTTTCCAACGAAGGCCTGAAAGGACTCCAAATATCCACTTGCAGATTCTGCAAAAACACAGTTTCAAAACTGCTCTATCAAAAGGAAGGCTTATCTCTCCGAGTTGAATGCACACATCATAAAGAGGTTTCTGAGAATGCTTCTGCCTGGTTTATAAGTGAAGATATTTCCTTTTCCACCATAGGCCTCAAAGCGCTCCAAATGAACACTTGCAGATTCTACAAAAAGAGTGTTTCAAAACAGCTCTTTCAAAGGAAGTGTTCAACTCTGTGAGTTGGATTCATACTACACAAAGCAGTTTCACAGAACGCTTCTGTTTAGTTTTTATGGGAAGATATTCCCGTTTCCAACGAAGGCCTGAAAGGGCTCCAAATAACCACTTGCAGATTCTGCAGAAACACAGTTTCAAAACTGCTCTATCAAAAGGAAGGCTTATCTCTGCGAGTTGAATGCACACATCATAAAGAGGTTTCTGAGAATGCTTCTCCCTGGTTTATAAGTGAAGATATTTCCTTTTCCACTATAGGCCTCAAAGCGCTCCAAATGAACACTTGCAGATTCTACAAAAAGAGTGTTTCAAAACAGCTCTTTCAAAGGAAGTGTTCAACTCTGTGAGTTGGATTCATACTACACAAAGCAGTTTCACAGAACGCTTCTCTTTAGTTTTTATGGGAAGATATTCCCGTTTCCAACGAAGTCCTGAAAGGGCTCCAAATATCCACTTGCAGATTCTGCAAAAATAGAGTTTCAAAACTGCTCTGTTAAAAGGAAGGCTTATCTCTCTGAGTTGAATGCAGACATCATAAAGAGGTTTCTGAGAATGCTTCTGCCTGGTTTATATGTGAAGATATTTCCTTTTCCACCATAGGCCTCAAAGCGCTCCAAATGAACACTTGCAGATTCTACAAAAGGAGTGTTTCATAACTGCTCTAGCAAAGGAAAGGTTCAACTCTGTGAGTTGAACACACACATCACAAAGCAGTTTCTGAGAATGCTTCTGTCCAGTTTTTATTGGAAGATATTCCCGCTTCTAACAAAGGCCTGAAAGAGCTCCAAATATCCACTTGCAGATGCTGCAAAAAGACTCTTTCCAAACTGCTCCATGAAAAGGAAGGTTCAACTCTGTGAGATGAATGCACACATCATAAAGAAGTTTCAAAGAATGCTTCTGTCTAGGTTTTATGTGAAGATATTTCCTTTTCCACCATAGGCCTCAAAGCGCTCCAAATGAACACTTGCAGATTCTACAAAAAGAGTGTTTCAAAACTGCTCTTTCAAAAGAAGTGTTCAACTCTGTGAGTTGGATTCATACTTCACAAAGCAGTTTCACAGAACGCTTCTGTTTAGTATTTATGGGAAGATATTCCCGTTTCCAACGAAGGCCTGAAAGGACTCCAAATATCCACTTGCAGATTCTGCAAAAACACAGTTTCAAAACTGCTCTATCAAAAGGAAGGCTTATCTCTCCGAGTTGAATGCACACATCATAAAGAGGTTTCTGAGAATGCTTCTGCCTGGTTTATAAGTGAAGATATTTCCTTTTCCACCATAGGCCTCAAAGCGCTCCAAATGAACACTTGCAGATTCTACAAAAAGAGTATTTCAAAACAGCTCTTTCAAAGGAAGTGTTCAACTCTGTGAGTTGGATTCATACTACACAAAGCAGTTTCACAGAACGCTTCTGTTTAGTTTTTATGGGAAGATATTCCCGTTTCCAACGAAGGCCTGAAAGGGCTCCAAATATCCACTTGCAAATTCTGCAAAAATAGAGTTTCAAAACTGCTCTGTCAAAAGGAAGGCTTATCTCTCTGAGTTGAATGCAGACATCATAAAGAGGTTTCTGAGAATGCTTCTGCCTGGTTTATATGTGAAGATATTTCCTTTTCCACCATAGGCCTCAAGGCGCTCCAAATGAACACTTGCAGATTCTACAAAAAGAGTGTTTCATAACTGCTCTAGCAAAGGAAAGGTTCAACTCTGTGAGTTGAACACACACATCACAAAGCAGTTTCTGAGAATGCTTCTGTCCAGTTTTTATTGGAAGATATTCCCGCTTCTAACAAAGGCCTGAAAGAGCTCTAAATATCCACTTGTAGATGCTGCAAAAAGACTCTTTCCAAACTGCTCCATGAAAAGGAAGGTTCAACTCTGTGAGTTGAATGCACACATCATAAAGAAGTTTCAAAGAATGCTTCTGTCTAGGTTTTATGTGAAGATATTTCCTTTTCCACCATAGGCCTCAAAGCGCTCCAAATGAACACTTGCAGATTCTACAAAAAGAGTGTTTCAAAACTGCTCTTTCAAAAGAAGTGTTCAACTCTGTGAGTTGGATTCATACTTCACAAAGCAGTTTCACAGAACGCTTCTGTTTAGTTTTTATGGGAAGATATTCCCGTTTCCAACGAAGGCCTGAAAGGGCTCCAAATAACCACTTGCAGATTCTGCAGAAACACAGTTTCAAAACTGCTCTATCAAAAGGAAGGCTTATCTCTCCGAGCTGAATGCACACATCATAAAGAGGTTTCTGAGAATGCTTCTCCCTGGTTTATAAGTGAAGATATTTCCTTTTCCACTATAGGCCTCAGAGCGCTCCAAATGAACACTTGCAGATTCTACAAAAAGAGTGTTTCAAAACAGCTCTTTCAAAGGAAGTGTTCAACTCTGTGAGTTGGATTCATACTACACAAAGCAGTTTCACAGAACGCTTCTCTTTAGTTTTTATGGGAAGATATTCCCGTTTCCAACGAAGGCCTGAAAGGGCTCCAAATATCCACTTGCAGATTCTGCAAAAATAGAGTTTCAAAACTGCTCTGTTAAAAGGAAGGCTTATCTCTCTGAGTTGAATGCAGACATCATAAAGAGGTTTCTGAGAATGCTTCTGCCTGGTTTATATGTGAAGATATTTCCTTTTCAACCATAGGCCTCAAAGCGCTCCAAATGAACACTTGCAGATTCTACAAAAGGAGTGTTTCATAACTGCTCTAGCAAAGGAAAGGTTCAACTCTGTGAGTTGAACACACACATCACAAAGCAGTTTCTGAGATTGCTTCTGTCCAGTTTTTATTGGAAGATATTCCCGCTTCTAACAAAGGCCTGAAAGAGCTCCAAATATCCACTTGCAGATGCTGCAAAAAGACTCTTTCCAAACTGCTCCATGAAAAGGAAGGTTCAACTCTGTGAGTTGAATGCACACATCATAAAGAAGTTTCAAAGAATGCTTCTGTCTAGGTTTTATGTGAAGATATTTCCTTTTCCACCATAGGCCTCAAAGCGCTCCAAATGAACACTTGCAGATTCTACAAAAAGAGTGTTTCAAAACTGCTCTTTCAAAAGAAGTGTTCAACTCTGTGAGTTGGATTCATACTTCACAAAGCAGTTTCACAGAACGCTTCTGTTTAGTATTTATGGGAAGATATTTCCGTTTCCAACGAAGGCCTGAAAGGACTCCAAATATCCACTTGCAGATTCTGCAAAAAACACAGTTTCAAAACTGCTGTATCAAAAGGAAGGCTTATCTCTCCGAGTTGAATGCACACATCATAAAGAGGTTTCTGAGAATGCTTCTGCCTGGTTTATAAGTGAAGATATTTCCTTTTCCACCATAGGCCTCAAAGCGCTCCAAATGAACACTTGCAGATTCTACAAAAAGAGTGTTTCAAAACAGCTCTTTCAAAGGAAGTGTTCAACTCTGTGAGTTGGATTCATACTACACAAAGCAGTTTCACAGAACGCTTCTGTTTAGTTTTTATGGGAAGATATTCCCGTTTCCAACGAAGGCCTGAAAGGGCTCCAAATATCCACTTGCAAATTCTGCAAAAATAGAGTTTCAAAACTGCTCTGTCAAAAGGAAGGCTTATCTCTCTGAGTTGAATGCAGACATCATAAAGAGGTTTCTGAGAATGCTTCTGCCTGGTTTATATGTGAAGATATTTCCTTTTCCACCATAGGCCTCAAAGCGCTCCAAATGAACACTTGCAGATTCTACAAAAAGAGTGTTTCATATCTGCTCTAGCAAAGGAAAGGTTCAACTCTGTGAGTTGAACACACACATCACAAAGCAGTTTCTGAGAATGCTTCTGTCCAGTTTTTATTGGAAGATATTCCCGCTTCTAACAAAGGTCTGAAAGAGCTCTAAATATCCACTTGTAGATGCTGCAAAAAGACTCTTTCCAAACTGCTCCATGAAAAGGAAGGTTCAACTCTGTGAGTTGAATGCACACATCATAAAGAAGTTTCAAAGAATGCTTCTGTCTAGGTTTTATGTGAAGATATTTCCTTTTCCACCATAGGCCTCAAAGCGCTCCAAACGAACACTTGCAGATTCTACAAAAAGAGTGTTTCATAACTGCTCTAGCAAAGGAAAGGTTCAACTCTGTGAGTTGAACACACACATCACAAAGCAGTTTCTGAGAATGCTTCTGTCCAGTTTTTATTGGAAGATATTCCCGCTTCTAACAAAGGCCTGAAAGAGCTCCAAATATCCACTTGTAGATGCTGCAAAAAGACTCTTTCCAAACTGCTCCATGAAAAGGAAGGTTCAACTCTGTGAGTTGAATGCACACATCATAAAGAAGTTTCAAAGAATGCTTCTGTCTAGGTTTTATGTGAAGATATTTCCTTTTCCACCATAGGCCTCAAAGCGCTCCAAATGAACACTTGCAGATTCTACAAAAAGAGTGTTTCAAAACTGCTCTTTCAAAAGAAGTGTTCAACTCTGTGAGTTGGATTCATACTTCACAAAGCAGTTTCACAGAACGCTTCTGTTTAGTTTTTATGGGAAGATATTCCCGTTTCCAACGAAGGCCTGAAAGGGCTCCAAATATCCACTTGCAAATTCTGCAAAAATAGAGTTTCAAAACTGCTCTGTCAAAAGGAAGGCTTATCTCTCTGAGTTGAATGCAGACATCATAAAGAGGTTTCTGAGAATGCTTCTGCCTGGTTTATATGTGAAGATATTTCCTTTTCCACCATAGGCCTCAAAGCGCTCCAAATGAACACTTGCAGATTCCACAAAAGGAGTGTTTCATAACTGCTCTAGCAAAGGAAAGGTTCAAATCTGTGAGTTGAACACACACATCACAAAGCAGTTTCTGAGAATGCTTCTGTCCAGTTTTTATTGGAAGATATTCCCGCTTCTAACAAAGGCCTGAAAGAGCTCCAAATATCCACTTGCAGATGCTGCAAAAAGACTCTTTCCAAACTGCTCCATGAAAAGGAAGGTTCAACTCTGTGAGATGAATGCACACATCATAAAGAAGTTTCAAAGAATGCTTCTGTCTAGGTTTTATGTGAAGATATTTCCTTTTCCACCATAGGCCTCAAAGCGCTCCAAATGAACACTTGCAGATTCTACAAAAAGAGTGTTTCAAAACTGCTCTTTCAAAAGAAGTGTTCAACTCTGTGAGTTGGATTCATACTTCACAAAGCAGTTTCACAGAACGCTTCTGTTTAGTATTTATGGGAAGATATTTCCGTTTCCAACGAAGGCCTGAAAGGACTCCAAATATCCACTTGCAGATTCTGCAAAAAACACAGTTTCAAAACTGCTCTATCAAAAGGAAGGCTTATCTCTCCGAGTTGAATGCACACATCATAAAGAGGTTTCTGAGAATGCTTCTGCCTGGTTTATAAGTGAAGATATTTCCTTTTCCACCATAGGCCTCAAAGCGCTCCAAATGAACACTTGCAGATTCTACAAAAAGAGTGTTTCAAAACAGCTCTTTCAAAGGAAGTGTTCAACTCTGTGAGTTGGATTCATACTACACAAAGCAGTTTCACAGAACGCTTCTGTTTAGTTTTTATGGGAAGATATTCCCGTTTCCAACGAAGGCCTGAAAGGGCTCCAAATATCCACTTGCAAATTCTGCAAAAATAGAGTTTCAAAACTGCTCTGTCAAAAGGAAGGCTTATCTCTCTGAGTTGAATGCAGACATCATAAAGAGGTTTCTGAGAATGCTTCTGCCTGGTTTATATGTGAAGATATTTCCTTTTCCACCATAGGCCTCAAGGCGCTCCAAATGAACACTTGCAGATTCTACAAAAAGAGTGTTTCATAACTGCTCTAGCAAAGGAAAGGTTCAACTCTGTGAGTTGAACACACACATCACAAAGCAGTTTCTGAGAATGCTTCTGTCCAGTTTTGATTGGAAGATATTCCCGCTTCTAACAAAGGCCTGAAAGAGCTCCAAATATCCACTTGTAGATGCTGCAAAAAGACTCTTTCCAAACTGCTCCATGAAAAGGAAGGTTCAACTCTGTGAGTTGAATGCACACATCATAAAGAAGTTTCAAAGAATGCTTCTGTCTAGGTTTTATGTGAAGATATTTCCTTTTCCACCATAGGCCTCAAAGCGCTCCAAATGAACACTTGCAGATTCTACAAAAAGAGTGTTTCAAAACTGCTCTTTCAAAAGAAGTGTTCAACTCTGTGAGTTGGATTCATACTTCACAAAGCAGTTTCACAGAACGCTTCTGTTTAGTTTTTATGGGAAGATATTCCCGTTTCCAACGAAGGCCTGAAAGGGCTCCAAATAACCACTTGCAGATTCTGCAGAAACACAGTTTCAAAACTGCTCTATCAAAAGGAAGGCTTATCTCTCCGAGTTGAATGCACACATCATAAAGAGGTTTCTGAGAATGCTTCTGCCTGGTTTATAAGTGAAGATATTTCCTTTTCCACCATAGGCCTCAAAGCGCTCCAAATGAACACTTGCAGATTCTACAAAAAGAGTGTTTCAAAACAGCTCTTTCAAAGGAAGTGTTCAACTCTGTGAGTTGGATTCATACTACACAAAGCAGTTTCACAGAACGCTTCTGTTTAGTTTTTATGGGAAGGTATTCCCGTTTCCAACGAAGGCCTGAAAGGGCTCCAAATATCCACTTGCAAATTCTGCAAAAATAGAGTTTCAAAACTGCTCTGTCAAAAGGAAGGCTTATCTCTCTGAGTTGAATGCAGACATCATAAAGAGGTTTCTGAGAATGCTTCTGCCTGGTTTATATGTGAAGATATTTCCTTTTCCACCATAGGCCTCAAAGCGCTCCAAATGAACACTTGCAGATTCTACAAAAAGAGTGTTTCATAACTGCTCTAGCAAAGGAAAGGTTCAACTCTGTGAGTTGAACACACACATCACAAAGCAGTTTCTGAGAATGCTTCTGTCCAGTTTTTATTGGAAGATATTCCCGCTTCTAACAAAGGCCTGAAAGAGCTCCAAATATCCACTTGTAGATGCTGCAAAAAGACTCTTTCCAAACTGCTCCATGAAAAGGAAGGTTCAACTCTGTGAGTTGAATGCACACATCATAAAGAAGTTTCAAAGAATGCTTCTGTCTAGGTTTTATGTGAAGATATTTCCTTTTCCACCATAGGCCTCAAAGCGCTCCAAATGAACACTTGCAGATTCTACAAAAAGAGTGTTTCAAAACTGCCCTTTCAAAAGAAGTGTTCAACTCTGTGAGGTGGATTCATACTTCACAAAGCAGTTTCACAGAACGCTTCTGTTTAGTTTTTATGGGAAGATATTCCCGTTTCCAACGAAGGCCTGAAAGGACTCCAAATATCCACTTGCAGATTCTGCAAAAACACAGTTTCAAAACTGCTCTATCAAAAGGAAGGCTTATCTCTCCGAGTTGAATGCACACATCATAAAGAGGTTTCTGAGAATGCTTCTGCCTGGTTTATAAGTGAAGATATTTCCTTTTCCACCATAGGCCTCAAAGCGCTCCAAATGAACACTTGCAGATTCTACAAAAAGAGTGTTTCAAAACAGCTCTTTCAAAGGAAGTGTTCAGCTCTGTGAGTTGGATTCATACTACACAAAGCAGTTTCACAGAACGCTTCTGTTTAGTTTTTATGGGAAGATATTCCCGTTTCCAACGAAGGCCTGAAAGGGCTCCAAATATACACTTGCAAATTCTGCAAAAATAGAGTTTCAAAACTGCTCTGTCAAAAGGAAGGCTTATCTCTCTGAGTTGAATGCAGACATCATAAAGAGGTTTCTGAGAATGCTTCTGCCTGGTTTATATGTGAAGATATTTCCTTTTCCACCATAGGCCTCAAGGCGCTCCAAATGAACACTTGCAGATTCTACAAAAAGAGTGTTTCATAACTGCTCTAGCAAAGGAAAGGTTCAACTCTGTGAGTTGAACACACACATCACAAAGCAGTTTCTGAGAATGCTTCTGTCCAGTTTTTATTGGAAGATATTCCCGCTTCTAACAAAGGCCTGAAAGAGCTCCAAATATCCACTTGTAGATGCTGCAAAAAGACTCTTTCCAAACTGCTCCATGAAAAGGAAGGTTCAACTCTGTGAGTTGAATGCACACATCATAAAGAAGTTTCAAAGAATGCTTCTGTCTAGGTTTTATGTGAAGATATTTCCTTTTCCACCATAGGCCTCAAAGCGCTCCAAGTGAACACTTGCAGATTCTACAAAAAGAGTGTTTCAAAACTGCTCTTTCAAAAGAAGTGTGCAACTCTGTGAGTTGGATTCATACTTCACAAAGCAGTTTCACAGAACGCTTCTGTTTAGTTTTTATGGGAAGATATTCCCGTTTCCAACGAAGGCCTGAAAGGGCTCCAAATAACCACTTGCAGATTCTGCAGAAACACAGTTTCAAAACTGCTCTATCAAAAGGAAGGCTTATCTCTCCGAGCTGAATGCACACATCATAAAGGGGTTTCTGAGAATGCTTCTCCCTGGTTTATAAGTGAAGATATTTCCTTTTCCACTATAGGCCTCAAAGCGCTCCAAATGAACACTTGCAGATTCTACAAAAAGAGTGTTTCAAAACAGCTCTTTCAAAGGAAGTGTTCAACTCTGTGAGTTGGATTCATACTACACAAAGCAGTTTCACAGAACGCTTCTCTTTAGTTTTTATGGGAAGATATTCCCGTTTCCAACGAAGGCCTGAAAGGGCTCCAAATATCCACTTGCAGATTCTGCAAAAATAGAGTTTCAAAACTGCTCTGTTAAAAGGAAGGCTTATCTCTCTGAGTTGAATGCAGACATCATAAAGAGGTTTCTGAGAATGCTTCTGCCTGGTTTATATGTGAAGATATTTCCTTTTCCACCATAGGCCTCAAAGCGCTCCAAATGAACACTTGCAGATTCTACAAAAGGAGTGTTTCATAACTGCTCTAGCAAAGGAAAGGTTCAACTCTGTGAGTTGAACACACACATCACAAAGCAGTTTCTGAGATTGCTTCTGTCCAGTTTTTATTGGAAGATATTCCCGCTTCTAACAAAGGCCTGAAAGAGCTCCAAATATCCACTTGCAGATGCTGCAAAAAGACTCTTTCCAAACTGCTCCATGAAAAGGAAGGTTCAACTCTGTGAGTTGAATGCACACATCATAAAGAAGTTTCAAAGAATGCTTCTGTCTAGGTTTTATGTGAAGATATTTCCTTTTCCACCATAGGCCTCAAAGCGCTCCAAATGAACACTTGCAGATTCTACAAAAAGAGTGTTTCAAAACTGCTCTTTCAAAAGAAGTGTTCAACTCTGTGAGTTGGATTCATACTTCACAAAGCAGTTTCACAGAACGCTTCTGTTTAGTATTTATGGGAAGATATTTCCGTTTCCAACGAAGGCCTGAAAGGACTCCAAATATCCACTTGCAGATTCTGCAAAAAACACAGTTTCAAAACTGCTCTATCAAAAGGAAGGCTTATCTCTCCGAGTTGAATGCACACATCATAAAGAGGTTTCTGAGAATGCTTCTGCCTGGTTTATAAGTGAAGATATTTCCTTTTCCACCATAGGCCTCAAAGCGCTCCAAATGAACACTTGCAGATTCTACAAAAAGAGTGTTTCAAAACAGCTCTTTCAAAGGAAGTGTTCAACTCTGTGAGTTGGATTCATACTACACAAAGCAGTTTCACAGAACGCTTCTGTTTAGTTTTTATGGGAAGATATTCCCGTTTCCAACGAAGGCCTAAAAGGGCTCCAAATATCCACTTGCAAATTCTGCAAAAATAGAGTTTCAAAACTGCTCTGTCAAAAGGAAGGCTTATCTCTCTGAGTTGAATGCAGACATCATAAAGAGGTTTCTGAGAATGCTTCTGCCTGGTTTATATGTGAAGATATTTCCTTTTCCACCATAGGCCTCAAAGCGCTCCAAATGAACACTTGCAGATTCTACAAAAAGAGTGTTTCATATCTGCTCTAGCAAAGGAAAGGTTCAACTCTGTGAGTTGAACACACACATCACAAAGCAGTTTCTGAGAATGCTTCTGTCCAGTTTTTATTGGAAGATATTCCCGCTTCTAACAAAGGCCTGAAAGAGCTCCAAATATCCACTTGTAGATGCTGCAAAAAGACTCTTTCCAAACTGCTCCATGAAAAGGAAGGTTCAACTCTGTGAGTTGAATGCACACATCATAAAGAAGTTTCAAAGAATGCTTCTGTCTAGGTTTTATGTGAAGATATTTCCTTTTCCACCATAGGCCTCAAAGCGCTCCAAATGAACACTTGCAGATTCTACAAAAAGAGTGTTTCATAACTGCTCTAGCAAAGGAAAGGTTCAACTCTGTGAGTTGAACACACACATCACAAAGCAGTTTCTGAGAATGCTTCTGTCCAGTTTTTATTGGAAGATATTCCCGCTTCTAACAAAGGCCTGAAAGAGCTCCAAATATCCACTTGTAGATGCTGCAAAAAGACTCTTTCCAAACTGCTCCATGAAAAGGAAGGTTCAACTCTGTGAGTTGAATGCACACATCATAAAGAAGTTTCAAAGAATGCTTCTGTCTAGGTTTTATGTGAAGATATTTCCTTTTCCACCATAGGCCTCAAAGCGCTCCAAATGAACACTTGCAGATTCTACAAAAAGAGTGTTTCAAAACTGCTCTTTCAAAAGAAGTGTTCAACTCTGTGAGTTGGATTCATACTTCACAAAGCAGTTTCACAGAACGCTTCTGTTTAGTTTTTATGGGAAGATATTCCCGTTTCCAACGAAGGCCTGAAAGGGCTCCAAATATCCACTTGCAAATTCTGCAAAAATAGAGTTTCAAAACTGCTCTGTCAAAAGGAAGGCTTATCTCTCTGAGTTGAATGCAGACATCATAAAGAGGTTTCTGAGAATGCTTCTGCCTGGTTTATATGTGAAGATATTTCCTTTTCCACCATAGGCCTCAAAGCGCTCCAAATGAACACTTGCAGATTCTACAAAAGGAGTGTTTCATAACTGCTCTAGCAAAGGAAAGGTTCAACTCTGTGAGTTGAACACACA
The DNA here is from genome assembly GCF_028885625.2 of Pongo pygmaeus. NCBI lineage: Eukaryota > Metazoa > Chordata > Mammalia > Primates > Hominidae > Pongo > Pongo pygmaeus. The sequence continues at coordinate 28,299,565 of NC_085930.1, forward strand.
CATCACAAAGCAGTTTCTGAGATTGCTTCTGTCCAGTTTTTATTGGAAGATATTCCCGCTTCTAACAAAGGCCTGAAAGAGCTCCAAATATCCACTTGCAGATGCTGCAAAAAGACTCTTTCCAAACTGCTCCATGAAAAGGAAGGTTCAACTCTGTGAGTTGAATGCACACATCATAAAGAAGTTTCAAAGAATGCTTCTGTCTAGGTTTTATGTGAAGATATTTCCTTTTCCACCATAGGCCTCAAAGCGCTCCAAATGAACACTTGCAGATTCTACAAAAAGAGTGTTTCAAAACTGCTCTTTCAAAAGAAGTGTTCAACTCTGTGAGTTGGATTCATACTTCACAAAGCAGTTTCACAGAACGCTTCTGTTTAGTATTTATGGGAAGATATTTCCGTTTCCAACGAAGGCCTGAAAGGACTCCAAATATCCACTTGCAGATTCTGCAAAAAACACAGTTTCAAAACTGCTCTATCAAAAGGAAGGCTTATCTCTCCGAGTTGAATGCACACATCATAAAGAGGTTTCTGAGAATGCTTCTGCCTGGTTTATAAGTGAAGATATTTCCTTTTCCACCATAGGCCTCAAAGCGCTCCAAATGAACACTTGCAGATTCTACAAAAAGAGTGTTTCAAAACAGCTCTTTCAAAGGAAGTGTTCAACTCTGTGAGTTGGATTCATACTACACAAAGCAGTTTCACAGAACGCTTCTGTTTAGTTTTTATGGGAAGATATTCCCGTTTCCAACGAAGGCCTGAAAGGGCTCCAAATATCCACTTGCAAATTCTGCAAAAATAGAGTTTCAAAACTGCTCTGTCAAAAGGAAGGCTTATCTCTCTGAGTTGAATGCAGACATCATAAAGAGGTTTCTGAGAATGCTTCTGCCTGGTTTATATGTGAAGATATTTCCTTTTCCACCATAGGCCTCAAAGCGCTCCAAATGAACACTTGCAGATTCTACAAAAAGAGTGTTTCATATCTGCTCTAGCAAAGGAAAGGTTCAACTCTGTGAGTTGAACACACACATCACAAAGCAGTTTCTGAGAATGCTTCTGTCCAGTTTTTATTGGAAGATATTCCCGCTTCTAACAAAGGCCTGAAAGAGCTCCAAATATCCACTTGTAGATGCTGCAAAAAGACTCTTTCCAAACTGCTCCATGAAAAGGAAGGTTCAACTCTGTGAGTTGAATGCACACATCATAAAGAAGTTTCAAAGAATGCTTCTGTCTAGGTTTTATGTGAAGATATTTCCTTTTCCACCATAGGCCTCAAAGCGCTCCAAATGAACACTTGCAGATTCTACAAAAAGAGTGTTTCATAACTGCTCTAGCAAAGGAAAGGTTCAACTCTGTGAGTTGAACACACACATCACAAAGCAGTTTCTGAGAATGCTTCTGTCCAGTTTTTATTGGAAGATATTCCCGCTTCTAACAAAGGCCTGAAAGAGCTCCAAATATCCACTTGTAGATGCTGCAAAAAGACTCTTTCCAAACTGCTCCATGAAAAGGAAGGTTCAACTCTGTGAGTTGAATGCACACATCATAAAGAAGTTTCAAAGAATGCTTCTGTCTAGGTTTTATGTGAAGATATTTCCTTTTCCACCATAGGCCTCAAAGCGCTCCAAATGAACACTTGCAGATTCTACAAAAAGAGTGTTTCAAAACTGCTCTTTCAAAAGAAGTGTTCAACTCTGTGAGTTGGATTCATACTTCACAAAGCAGTTTCACAGAACGCTTCTGTTTAGTTTTTATGGGAAGATATTCCCGTTTCCAACGAAGGCCTGAAAGGGCTCCAAATATCCACTTGCAAATTCTGCAAAAATAGAGTTTCAAAACTGCTCTGTCAAAAGGAAGGCTTATCTCTCTGAGTTGAATGCAGACATCATAAAGAGGTTTCTGAGAATGCTTCTGCCTGGTTTATATGTGAAGATATTTCCTTTTCCACCATAGGCCTCAAAGCGCTCCAAATGAACACTTGCAGATTCTACAAAAAGAGTGTTTCATATCTGCTCTAGCAAAGGAAAGGTTCAACTCTGTGAGTTGAACACACACATCACAAAGCAGTTTCTGAGAATGCTTCTGTCCAGTTTTTATTGGAAGATATTCCCGCTTCTAACAAAGGCCTGAAAGAGCTCCAAATATCCACTTGTAGATGCTGCAAAAAGACTCTTTCCAAACTGCTCCATGAAAAGGAAGGTTCAACTCTGTGAGTTGAATGCACACATCATAAAGAAGTTTCAAAGAATGCTTCTGTCTAGGTTTTATGTGAAGATATTTCCTTTTCCACCATAGGCCTCAAAGCGCTCCAAATGAACACTTGCAGATTCTACAAAAAGAGTGTTTCATAACTGCTCTAGCAAAGGAAAGGTTCAACTCTGTGAGTTGAACACACACATCACAAAGCAGTTTCTGAGAATGCTTCTGTCCAGTTTTTATTGGAAGATATTCCCGCTTCTAACAAAGGCCTGAAAGAGCTCCAAATATCCACTTGTAGATGCTGCAAAAAGACTCTTTCCAAACTGCTCCATGAAAAGGAAGGTTCAACTCTGTGAGTTGAATGCACACATCATAAAGAAGTTTCAAAGAATGCTTCTGTCTAGGTTTTATGTGAAGATATTTCCTTTTCCACCATAGGCCTCAAAGCGCTCCAAATGAACACTTGCAGATTCTACAAAAAGAGTGTTTCAAAACTGCTCTTTCAAAAGAAGTGTTCAACTCTGTGAGTTGGATTCATACTTCACAAAGCAGTTTCACAGAACGCTTCTGTTTAGTTTTTATGGGAAGATATTCCCGTTTCCAACGAAGGCCTGAAAGGGCTCCAAATATCCACTTGCAAATTCTGCAAAAATAGAGTTTCAAAACTGCTCTGTCAAAAGGAAGGCTTATCTCTCTGAGTTGAATGCAGACATCATAAAGAGGTTTCTGAGAATGCTTCTGCCTGGTTTATATGTGAAGATATTTCCTTTTCCACCATAGGCCTCAAAGCGCTCCAAATGAACACTTGCAGATTCTACAAAAGGAGTGTTTCATAACTGCTCTAGCAAAGGAAAGGTTCAACTCTGTGAGTTGAACACACACATCACAAAGCAGTTTCTGAGATTGCTTCTGTCCAGTTTTTATTGGAAGATATTCCCGCTTCTAACAAAGGCCTGAAAGAGCTCCAAATATCCACTTGCAGATGCTGCAAAAAGACTCTTTCCAAACTGCTCCATGAAAAGGAAGGTTCAACTCTGTGAGTTGAATGCACACATCATAAAGAAGTTTCAAAGAATGCTTCTGTCTAGGTTTTATGTGAAGATATTTCCTTTTCCACCATAGGCCTCAAAGCGCTCCAAATGAACACTTGCAGATTCTACAAAAAGAGTGTTTCAAAACTGCTCTTTCAAAAGAAGTGTTCAACTCTGTGAGTTGGATTCATACTTCACAAAGCAGTTTCACAGAACGCTTCTGTTTAGTATTTATGGGAAGATATTTCCGTTTCCAACGAAGGCCTGAAAGGACTCCAAATATCCACTTGCAGATTCTGCAAAAAACACAGTTTCAAAACTGCTCTATCAAAAGGAAGGCTTATCTCTCCGAGTTGAATGCACACATCATAAAGAGGTTTCTGAGAATGCTTCTGCCTGGTTTATAAGTGAAGATATTTCCTTTTCCACCATAGGCCTCAAAGCGCTCCAAATGAACACTTGCAGATTCTACAAAAAGAGTGTTTCAAAACAGCTCTTTCAAAGGAAGTGTTCAACTCTGTGAGTTGGATTCATACTACACAAAGCAGTTTCACAGAACGCTTCTGTTTAGTTTTTATGGGAAGATATTCCCGTTTCCAACGAAGGCCTGAAAGGGCTCCAAATATCCACTTGCAAATTCTGCAAAAATAGAGTTTCAAAACTGCTCTGTCAAAAGGAAGGCTTATCTCTCTGAGTTGAATGCAGACATCATAAAGAGGTTTCTGAGAATGCTTCTGCCTGGTTTATATGTGAAGATATTTCCTTTTCCACCATAGGCCTCAAAGCGCTCCAAATGAACACTTGCAGATTCTACAAAAAGAGTGTTTCATATCTGCTCTAGCAAAGGAAAGGTTCAACTCTGTGAGTTGAACACACACATCACAAAGCAGTTTCTGAGAATGCTTCTGTCCAGTTTTTATTGGAAGATATTCCCGCTTCTAACAAAGGCCTGAAAGAGCTCCAAATATCCACTTGTAGATGCTGCAAAAAGACTCTTTCCAAACTGCTCCATGAAAAGGAAGGTTCAACTCTGTGAGTTGAATGCACACATCATAAAGAAGTTTCAAAGAATGCTTCTGTCTAGGTTTTATGTGAAGATATTTCCTTTTCCACCATAGGCCTCAAAGCGCTCCAAATGAACACTTGCAGATTCTACAAAAAGAGTGTTTCATAACTGCTCTAGCAAAGGAAAGGTTCAACTCTGTGAGTTGAACACACACATCACAAAGCAGTTTCTGAGAATGCTTCTGTCCAGTTTTTATTGGAAGATATTCCCGCTTCTAACAAAGGCCTGAAAGAGCTCCAAATATCCACTTGTAGATGCTGCAAAAAGACTCTTTCCAAACTGCTCCATGAAAAGGAAGGTTCAACTCTGTGAGTTGAATGCACACATCATAAAGAAGTTTCAAAGAATGCTTCTGTCTAGGTTTTATGTGAAGATATTTCCTTTTCCACCATAGGCCTCAAAGCGCTCCAAATGAACACTTGCAGATTCTACAAAAAGAGTGTTTCAAAACTGCTCTTTCAAAAGAAGTGTTCAACTCTGTGAGTTGGATTCATACTTCACAAAGCAGTTTCACAGAACGCTTCTGTTTAGTTTTTATGGGAAGATATTCCCGTTTCCAACGAAGGCCTGAAAGGGCTCCAAATATCCACTTGCAAATTCTGCAAAAATAGAGTTTCAAAACTGCTCTGTCAAAAGGAAGGCTTATCTCTCTGAGTTGAATGCAGACATCATAAAGAGGTTTCTGAGAATGCTTCTGCCTGGTTTATATGTGAAGATATTTCCTTTTCCACCATAGGCCTCAAAGCGCTCCAAATGAACACTTGCAGATTCTACAAAAGGAGTGTTTCATAACTGCTCTAGCAAAGGAAAGGTTCAACTCTGTGAGTTGAACACACACATCACAAAGCAGTTTCTGAGAATGCTTCTGTCCAGTTTTTATTGGAAGATATTCCCGCTTCTAACAAAGGCCTGAAAGAGCTCCAAATATCCACTTGCAGATGCTGCAAAAAGACTCTTTCCAAACTGCTCCATGAAAAGGAAGGTTCAACTCTGTGAGATGAATGCACACATCATAAAGAAGTTTCAAAGAATGCTTCTGTCTAGGTTTTATGTGAAGATATTTCCTTTTCCACCATAGGCCTCAAAGCGCTCCAAATGAACACTTGCAGATTCTACAAAAAGAGTGTTTCAAAACTGCTCTTTCAAAAGAAGTGTTCAACTCTGTGAGTTGGATTCATACTTCACAAAGCAGTTTCACAGAACGCTTCTGTTTAGTATTTATGGGAAGATATTTCCGTTTCCAACGAAGGCCTGAAAGGACTCCAAATATCCACTTGCAGATTCTGCAAAAAACACAGTTTCAAAACTGCTCTATCAAAAGGAAGGCTTATCTCTCTGAGTTGAATGCACACATCATAAAGAGGTTTCTGAGAATGCTTCTGCCTGGTTTATAAGTGAAGATATTTCCTTTTCCACCATAGGCCTCAAAGCGCTCCAAATGAACACTTGCAGATTCTACAAAAAGAGTGTTTCAAAACAGCTCTTTCAAAGGAAGTGTTCAACTCTGTGAGTTGGATTCATACTACACAAAGCAGTTTCACAGAACGCTTCTGTTTAGTTTTTATGGGAAGATATTCCCGTTTCCAACGAAGGCCTGAAAGGGCTCCAAATATCCACTTGCAAATTCTGCAAAAATAGAGTTTCAAAACTGCTCTGTCAAAAGGAAGGCTTATCTCTCTGAGTTGAATGCAGACATCATAAAGAGGTTTCTGAGAATGCTTCTGCCTGGTTTATATGTGAAGATATTTCCTTTTCCACCATAGGCCTCAAGGCGCTCCAAATGAACACTTGCAGATTCTACAAAAAGAGTGTTTCATAACTGCTCTAGCAAAGGAAAGGTTCAACTCTGTGAGTTGAACACACACATCACAAAGCAGTTTCTGAGAATGCTTCTGTCCAGTTTTTATTGGAAGATATTCCCGCTTCTAACAAAGGCCTGAAAGAGCTCCAAATATCCACTTGTAGATGCTGCAAAAAGACTCTTTCCAAACTGCTCCATGAAAAGGAAGGTTCAACTCTGTGAGTTGAATGCACACATCATAAAGAAGTTTCAAAGAATGCTTCTGTCTAGGTTTTATGTGAAGATATTTCCTTTTCCACCATAGGCCTCAAAGCGCTCCAAATGAACACTTGCAGATTCTACAAAAAGAGTGTTTCAAAACTGCTCTTTCAAAAGAAGTGTTCAACTCTGTGAGTTGGATTCATACTTCACAAAGCAGTTTCACAGAACGCTTCTGTTTAGTTTTTATGGGAAGATATTCCCGTTTCCAACGAAGGCCTGAAAGGGCTCCAAATATCCACTTGCAAATTCTGCAAAAATAGAGTTTCAAAACTGCTCTGTCAAAAGGAAGGCTTATCTCTCTGAGTTGAATGCAGACATCATAAAGAGGTTTCTGAGAATGCTTCTGCCTGGTTTATATGTGAAGATATTTCCTTTTCCACCATAGGCCTCAAAGCGCTCCAAATGAACACTTGCAGATTCTACAAAAGGAGTGTTTCATAACTGCTCTAGCAAAGGAAAGGTTCAACTCTGTGAGTTGAACACACACATCACAAAGCAGTTTCTGAGAATGCTTCTGTCCAGTTTTTATTGGAAGATATTCCCGCTTCTAACAAAGGCCTGAAAGAGCTCCAAATATCCACTTGTAGATGCTGCAAAAAGACTCTTTCCAAACTGCTCCATGAAAAGGAAGGTTCAACTCTGTGAGTTGAATGCACACATCATAAAGAAGTTTCAAAGAATGCTTCTGTCTAGGTTTTATGTGAAGATATTTCCTTTTCCACCATAGGCCTCAAAGCGCTCCAAATGAACACTTGCAGATTCTACAAAAAGAGTGTTTCAAAACTGCTCTTTCAAAAGAAGTGTGCAACTCTGTGAGTTGGATTCATACTTCACAAAGCAGTTTCACAGAACGCTTCTGTTTAGTTTTTATGGGAAGATATTCCCGTTTCCAACGAAGGCCTGAAAGGGCTCCAAATAACCACTTGCAGATTCTGCAGAAACACAGTTTCAAAACTGCTCTATCAAAAGGAAGGCTTATCTCTCCGAGCTGAATGCACACATCATAAAGAGGTTTCTGAGAATGCTTCTCCCTGGTTTATAAGTGAAGATATTTCCTTTTCCACTATAGGCCTCAAAGCGCTCCAAATGAACACTTGCAGATTCTACAAAAAGAGTGTTTCAAAACAGCTCTTTCAAAGGAAGTGTTCAACTCTGTGAGTTGGATTCATACTACACAAAGCAGTTTCACAGAACGCTTCTCTTTAGTTTTTATGGGAAGATATTCCCGTTTCCAACGAAGGCCTGAAAGGGCTCCAAATATCCACTTGCAGATTCTGCAAAAATAGAGTTTCAAAACTGCTCTGTTAAAAGGAAGGCTTATCTCTCTGAGTTGAATGCAGACATCATAAAGAGGTTTCTGAGAATGCTTCTGCCTGGTTTATATGTGAAGATATTTCCTTTTCCACCATAGGCCTCAAAGCGCTCCAAATGAACACTTGCAGATTCTACAAAAGGAGTGTTTCATAACTGCTCTAGCAAAGGAAAGGTTCAACTCTGTGAGTTGAACACACACATCACAAAGCAGTTTCTGAGATTGCTTCTGTCCAGTTTTTATTGGAAGATATTCCCGCTTCTAACAAAGGCCTGAAAGAGCTCCAAATATCCACTTGCAGATGCTGCAAAAAGACTCTTTCCAAACTGCTCCATGAAAAGGAATGTTCAACTGTGTGAGTTGAATGCACACATCATAAAGAAGTTTCAAACAATGCTTCTGTCTAGGTTTTATGTGAAGATATTTCCTTTTCCACCATAGGCCTCAAAGCGCTCCAAATGAACACTTGCAGATTCTACAAAAAGAGTGTTTCAAAACTGCTCTTTCAAAAGAAGTGTTCAACTCTGTGAGTTGGATTCATACTTCACAAAGCAGTTTCACAGAACGCTTCTGTTTAGTATTTATGGGAAGATATTTCCGTTTCCAACGAAGGCCTGAAAGGACTCCAAATATCCACTTGCAGATTCTGCAAAAAACACAGTTTCAAAACTGCTCTATCAAAAGGAAGGCTTATCTCTCCGAGTTGAATGCACACATCATAAAGAGGTTTCTGAGAATGCTTCTGCCTGGTTTATAAGTGAAGATATTTCCTTTTCCACCATAGGCCTCAAAGCGCTCCAAATGAACACTTGCAGATTCTACAAAAAGAGTGTTTCAAAACAGCTCTTTCAAAGGAAGTGTTCAACTCTGTGAGTTGGATTCATACTACACAAAGCAGTTTCACAGAACGCTTCTGTTTAGTTTTTATGGGAAGATATTCCCGTTTCCAACGAAGGCCTGAAAGGGCTCCAAATATCCACTTGCAAATTCTGCAAAAATAGAGTTTCAAAACTGCTCTGTCAAAAGGAAGGCTTATCTCTCTGAGTTGAATGCAGACATCATAAAGAGGTTTCTGAGAATGCTTCTGCCTGGTTTATATGTGAAGATATTTCCTTTTCCACCATAGGCCTCAAAGCGCTCCAAATGAACACTTGCAGATTCTACAAAAAGAGTGTTTCATATCTGCTCTAGCAAAGGAAAGGTTCAACTCTGTGAGTTGAACACACACATCACAAAGCAGTTTCTGAGAATGCTTCTGTCCAGTTTTTATTGGAAGATATTCCCGCTTCTAACAAAGGCCTGAAAGAGCTCCAAATATCCACTTGTAGATGCTGCAAAAAGACTCTTTCCAAACTGCTCCATGAAAAGAAAGGTTCAACTCTGTGAGTTGAATGCACACATCATAAAGAAGTTTCAAAGAATGCTTCTGTCTAGGTTTTATGTGAAGATATTTCCTTTTCCACCATAGGCCTCAAAGCGCTCCAAATGAACACTTGCAGATTCTACAAAAAGAGTGTTTCATAACTGCTCTAGCAAAGGAAAGGTTCAACTCTGTGAGTTGAACACACACATCACAAAGCAGTTTCTGAGAATGCTTCTGTCCAGTTTTTATTGGAAGATATTCCCGCTTCTAACAAAGGCCTGAAAGAGCTCCAAATATCCACTTGTAGATGCTGCAAAAAGACTCTTTCCAAACTGCTCCATGAAAAGGAAGGTTCAACTCTGTGAGTTGAATGCACACATCATAAAGAAGTTTCAAAGAATGCTTCTGTCTAGGTTTTATGTGAAGATATTTCCTTTTCCACCATAGGCCTCAAAGCGCTCCAAATGAACACTTGCAGATTATACAAAAAGAGTGTTTCAAAACTGCTCTTTCAAAAGAAGTGTTCAACTCTGTGAGTTGGATTCATACTTCACAAAGCAGTTTCACAGAACGCTTCTGTTTAGTTTTTATGGGAAGATATTCCCGTTTCCAACGAAGGCCTGAAAGGGCTCCAAATATCCACTTGCAAATTCTGCAAAAATAGAGTTTCAAAACTGCTCTGTCAAAAGGAAGGCTTATCTCTCTGAGTTGAATGCAGACATCATAAAGAGGTTTCTGAGAATGCTTCTGCCTGGTTTATATGTGAAGATATTTCCTTTTCCACCATAGGCCTCAAAGCGCTCCAAATGAACACTTGCAGATTCTACAAAAGGAGTGTTTCATAACTGCTCTAGCAAAGGAAAGGTTCAACTCTGTGAGTTGAACACACACATCACAAAGCAGTTTCTGAGAATGCTTCTGTCCAGTTTTTATTGGAAGATATTCCCGCTTCTAACAAAGGCCTGAAAGAGCTCCAAATATCCACTTGCAGATGCTGCAAAAAGACTCTTTCCAAACTGCTCCATGAAAAGGAAGGTTCAACTCTGTGAGATGAATGCACACATCATAAAGAAGTTTCAAAGAATGCTTCTGTCTAGGTTTTATGTGAAGATATTTCCTTTTCCACCATAGGCCTCAAAGCGCTCCAAATGAACACTTGCAGATTCTACAAAAAGAGTGTTTCAAAACTGCTCTTTCAAAAGAAGTGTTCAACTCTGTGAGTTGGATTCATACTTCACAAAGCAGTTTCACAGAACGCTTCTGTTTAGTATTTATGGGAAGATATTTCCGTTTCCAACGAAGGCCTGAAAGGACTCCAAATATCCACTTGCAGATTCTGCAAAAAACACAGTTTCAAAACTGCTCTATCTAAAGGAAGGCTTATCTCTCCGAGTTGAATGCACACATCATAAAGAGGTTTCTGAGAATGCTTCTGCCTGGTTTATAAGTGAAGATATTTCCTTTTCCACCATAGGCCTCAAAGCGCTCCAAATGAACACTTGCAGATTCTACAAAAAGAGTGTTTCAAAACTGCTCTTTCAAAAGAAGTGTTCAACTCTGTGAGTTGGATTCATACTTCACAAAGCAGTTTCACAGAACGCTTCTGTTTAGTATTTATGGGAAGATATTTCCGTTTCCAACGAAGGCCTGAAAGGACTCCAAATATCCACTTGCAGATTCTGCAAAAAACACAGTTTCAAAACTGCTCTATCAAAAGGAAGGCTTATCTCTCCGAGTTGAATGCACACATCATAAAGAGGTTTCTGAGAATGCTTCTGCCTGGTTTATAAGTGAAGATATTTCCTTTTCCACCATAGGCCTCAAAGCGCTCCAAATGAACACTTGCAGATTCTACAAAAAGAGTGTTTCAAAACAGCTCTTTCAAAGGAAGTGTTCAACTCTGTGAGTTGGATTCATACTACACAAAGCAGTTTCACAGAACGCTTCTGTTTAGTTTTTATGGGAAGATATTCCCGTTTCCAACGAAGGCCTGAAAGGGCTCCAAATATCCACTTGCAAATTCTGCAAAAATAGAGTTTCAAAACTGCTCTGTCAAAAGGAAGGCTTATCTCTCTGAGTTGAATGCAGACACCATAAAGAGGTTTCTGAGAATGCTTCTGCCTGGTTTATATGTGAAGATATTTCCTTTTCCACCATAGGCCTCAAGGCGCTCCAAATGAACACTTGCAGATTCTACAAAAAGAGTGTTTCATAACTGCTCTAGCAAAGGAAAGGTTCAACTCTGTGAGTTGAACACACACATCACAAAGCAGTTTCTGAGAATGCTTCTGTCCAGTTTTTATTGGAAGATATTCCCGCTTCTAACAAAGGCCTGAAAGAGCTCCAAATATCCACTTGTAGATGCTGCAAAAAGACTCTTTCCAAACTGCTCCATGAAAAGGAAGGTTCAACTCTGTGAGATGAATGCACACATCATAAAGAAGTTTCAAAGAATGCTTCTGTCTAGGTTTTATGTGAAGATATTTCCTTTTCCACCATAGGCCTCAAAGCGCTCCAAATGAACACTTGCAGATTCTACAAAAAGAGTGTTTCAAAACTGCTCTTTCAAAAGAAGTGTTCAACTCTGTGAGTTGGATTCATACTTCACAAAGCAGTTTCACAGAACGCTTCTGTTTAGTTTTTATGGGAAGATATTCCCGTTTCCAACGAAGGCCTGAAAGGGCTCCAAATATCCACTTGCAAATTCTGCAAAAATAGAGTTTCAAAACTGCTCTGTCAAAAGGAAGGCTTATCTCTCTGAGTTGAATGTAGACATCATAAAGAGGTTTCAGAGAATGCTTCTGCCTGGTTTATATGTGAAGATATTTCCTTTTCCACCATAGGCCTCAAAGCGCTCCAAATGAACACTTGCAGATTCTACAAAAGGAGTGTTTCCTAACTGCTCTAGCAAAGGAAAGGTTCAACTCTGTGAGTTGAACACACACATCACAAAGCAGTTTCTGAGAATGCTTCTATCCAGTTTTTATTGGAAGATATTCCCGCTTCTAACAAAGGCCTGAAAGAGCTCCAAATATCCACTTGCAGATGCTGCAAAAAGACTCTTTCCAAACTGCTCCATGAAAAGGAAGGTTCAACTCTGTGAGTTGAATGCACACATCATAAAGAAGTTTCAAAGAATGCTTCTGTCTAGGTTTTATGTGAAGATATTTCCTTTTCCACCATAGGCCTCAAAGCGCTCCAAATGAACACTTGCAGATTCTACAAAAAGAGTGTTTCAAAACTGCTCTTTCAAAAGAAGTGTTCAACTCTGTGAGTTGGATTCATACTTCACAAAGCAGTTTCACAGAACGCTTCTGTTTAGTATTTATGGGAAGATATTCCCGTTTCCAACGAAGGCCTGAAAGGACTCCAAATATCCACTTGCAGATTCTGCAAAAACACAGTTTCAAAACTGCTCTATCAAAAGGAAGGCTTATCTCTCCGAGTTGAATGCACACATCATAAAGAGGTTTCTGAGAATGCTTCTGCCTGGTTTATAAGTGAAGATATTTCCTTTTCCACCATAGGCCTCAAAGCGCTCCAAATGAACACTTGCAGATTCTACAAAAAGAGTGTTTCAAAACAGCTCTTTCAAAGGAAGTGTTCAACTCTGTGAGTTGGATTCATACTACACAAAGCAGTTTCACAGAACGCTTCTCTTTAGTTTTTATGGGAAGATATTCCCGTTTCCAACGAAGGCCTGAAAGGGCTCCAAATATCCACTTGCAGATTCTGCAAAAATAGAGTTTCAAAACTGCTCTGTTAAAAGGAAGGCTTATCTCTCTGAGTTGAATGCAGACATCATAAAGAGGTTTCTGAGAATGCTTCTGCCTGGTTTATATGTGAAGATATTTCCTTTTCCACCATAGGCCTCAAAGCGCTCCAAATGAACACTTGCAGATTCTACAAAAGGAGTGTTTCATAACTGCTCTAGCAAAGGAAAGGTTCAACTCTGTGAGTTGAACACACACATCACAAAGCAGTTTCTGAGAATGCTTCTGTCCAGTTTTTATTGGAAGATATTCCCGCTTCTAACAAAGGCCTGAAAGAGCTCCAAATATCCACTTGCAGATGCTGCAAAAAGACTCTTTCCAAACTGCTCCATGAAAAGGAAGGTTCAACTCTGTGAGATGAATGCACACATCATAAAGAAGTTTCAAAGAATGCTTCTGTCTAGGTTTTATGTGAAGATATTTCCTTTTCCACCATAGGCCTCAAAGCGCTCCAAATGAACACTTGCAGATTCTACAAAAAGAGTGTTTCAAAACTGCTCTTTCAAAAGAAGTGTTCAACTCTGTGAGTTGGATTCATACTTCACAAAGCAGTTTCACAGAACGCTTCTGTTTAGTATTTATGGGAAGATATTCCCGTTTCCAACGAAGGCCTGAAAGGACTCCAAATATCCACTTGCAGATTCTGCAGAAACACAGTTTCAAAACTGCGCTATCAAAAGGAAGGCTTATCTCTCCGAGTTGAATGCACACATCATAAAGAGGTTTCTGAGAATGCTTCTGCCTGGTTTATAAGTGAAGATATTTCCTTTTCCACCATAGGCCTCAAAGCGCTCCAAATGAACACTTGCAGATTCTACAAAAAGAGTGTTTCAAAACAGCTCTTTCAAAGGAAGTGTTCAACTCTGTGAGTTGGATTCATACTACACAAAGCAGTTTCACAGAACGCTTCTGTTTAGTTTTTATGGGAAGATATTCCCGTTTCCAACGAAGGCCTGAAAGGGCTCCAAATATCCACTTGCAAATTCTGCAAAAATAGAGTTTCAAAACTGCTCTGTCAAAAGGAAGGCTTATCTCTCTGAGTTGAATGCAGACATCATAAAGAGGTTTCTGAGAATGCTTCTGCCTGGTTTATATGTGAAGATATTTCCTTTTCCACCATAGGCCTCAAGGCGCTCCAAATGAACACTTGCAGATTCTACAAAAAGAGTGTTTCATAACTGCTCTAGCAAAGGAAAGGTTCAACTCTGTGAGTTGAACACACACATCACAAAGCAGTTTCTGAGAATGCTTCTGTCCAGTTTTTATTGGAAGATATTCCCGCTTCTAACAAAGGCCTGAAAGAGCTCCAAATATCCACTTGTAGATGCTGCAAAAAGACTCTTTCCAAACTGCTCCATGAAAAGGAAGGTTCAACTCTGTGAGTTGAATGCACACATCATAAAGAAGTTTCAAAGAATGCTTCTGTCTAGGTTTTATGTGAAGATATTTCCTTTTCCACCATAGGCCTCAAAGCGCTCCAAATGAACACTTGCAGATTCTACAAAAAGAGTGTTTCAAAACTGCTCTTTCAAAAGAAGTGTTCAACTCTGTGAGTTGGATTCACACTTCACAAAGCAGTTTCACAGAACGCTTCTGTTTAGTTTTTATGGGAAGATATTCCCGTTTCCAACGAAGGCCTGAAAGGGCTCCAAATAACCACTTGCAGATTCTGCAGAAACACAGTTTCAAAACTGCTCTATCAAAAGGAAGGCTTATCTCTCCGAGCTGAATGCACACATCATAAAGTGGTTTCTGAGAATGCTTCTCGCTGGTTTATAAGTGAAGATATTTCCTTTTCCACTATAGGCCTCAAAGCGCTCCAAATGAACACTTGCAGATTCTACAAAAAGAGTGTTTCAAAACAGCTCTTTCAAAGGAAGTGTTCAACTCTGTGAGTTGGATTCATACTACACAAAGCAGTTTCACAGAACGCTTCTCTTTAGTTTTTATTGGAAGATATTCCCGTTTCCAACGAAGGCCTGAAAGGGCTCCAAATATCCACTTGCAGATTCTGCAAAAATAGAGTTTCAAAACTGCTCTGTTAAAAGGAAGGCTTATCTCTCTGAGTTGAATGCAGACATCATAAAGAGGTTTCTGAGAATGCTTCTGCCTGGTTTATATGTGAAGATATTTCCTTTTCCACCATAGGCCTCAAAGCGCTCCAAATGAACACTTGCAGATTCTACAAAAGGAGTGTTTCATAACTGCTCTAGCAAAGGAAAGGTTCAACTCTGTGAGTTGAACACACACATCACAAAGCAGTTTCTGAGAATGCTTCTGTCCAGTTTTTATTGGAAGATATTCCCGCTTCTAACAAAGGCCTGAAAGAGCTCCAAATATCCACTTGCAGATGCTGCAAAAAGACTCTTTCCAAACTGCTCCATGAAAAGGAAGGTTCAACTCTGTGAGATGAATGCACACATCATAAAGAAGTTTCAAAGAATGCTTCTGTCTAGGTTTTATGTGAAGATATTTCCTTTTCCACCATAGGCCTCAAAGCGCTCCAAATGAACACTTGCAGATTCTACAAAAAGAGTGTTTCAAAACTGCTCTTTCAAAAGAAGTGTTCAACTCTGTGAGTTGGATTCATACTTCACAAAGCAGTTTCACAGAACGCTTCTGTTTAGTATTTATGGGAAGATATTCCCGTTTCCAACGAAGGCCTGAAAGGACTCCAAATATCCACTTGCAGATTCTGCAAAAACACAGTTTCAAAACTGCTCTATCAAAAGGAAGGCTTATCTCTCCGAGTTGAATGCACACATCATAAAGAGGTTTCTGAGAATGCTTCTGCCTGGTTTATAAGCGAAGATATTTCCTTTTCCACCATAGGCCTCAAAGCGCTCCAAATGAACACTTGCAGATTCTACAAAAAGAGTGTTTCAAAACAGCTCTTTCAAAGGAAGTGTTCAACTCTGTGAGTTGGATTCATACTACACAAAGCAGTTTCACAGAACGCTTCTGTTTAGTTTTTATGGGAAGATATTCCCGTTTCCAACGAAGGCCTGAAAGGGCTCCAAATATCCACTTGCAAATTCTGCAAAAATAGAGTTTCAAAACTGCTCTATCAAAAGGAAGGCTTATCTCTCTGAGTTGAATGCAGACATCATAAAGAGGTTTCTGAGAATGCTTCTGCCTGGTTTATATGTGAAGATATTTCCTTTTCCACCATAGGCCTCAAGGCGCTCCAAATGAACACTAGCAGATTCTACAAAAAGAGTGTTTCATAACTGCTCTAGCAAAGGAAAGGTTCAACTCTGTGAGTTGAACACACACATCACAAAGCAGTTTCTGAGAATGCTTCTGTCCAGTTTTTATTGGAAGATATTCCCGCTTCTAACAAAGGCCTGAAAGAGCTCCAAATATCCACTTGTAGATGCTGCAAAAAGACTCTTTCCAAACTGCTCCATGAAAAGGAAGGTTCAACTCTGTGAGTTGAATGCACACATCATAAAGAAGTTTGAAAGAATGCTTCTGTCTAGGTTTTATGTGAAGATATTTCCTTTTCCACCATAGGCCTCAAAGAGCTCCAAATGAACACTTGCAGATTCTACAAAAAGAGTGTTTCAAAACTGCTCTTTCAAAAGAAGTGTTCAACTCTGTGAGTTGGATTCATACTCCACAAAGCAGTTTCACAGAACGCTTCTGTTTAGTTTTTATGGGAAGATATTCCCGTTTCCAACGAAGGCCTGAAAGGGCTCCAAATAACCACTTGCAGATTCTGCAGAAACACAGTTTCAAAACTGCTCTATCAAAAGGAAGGCTTATCTCTCCGAGCTGAATGCACACATCATAAAGAGGTTTCTGAGAATGCTTCTCCCTGGTTTATAAGTGAAGATATTTCCTTTTCCACTATAGGTCTCAAAGCGCTCCAAATGAACACTTGCAGATTCTACAAAAAGAGTGTTTCAAAACAGCTCTTTCAAAGGAAGTGTTCAACTCTGTGAGTTGGATTCATACTACACAAAGCAGTTTCACAGAACGCTTCTCTTTAGTTTTTATGGGAAGATATTCCCGTTTCCAACGAAGGCCTGAAAGGGCTCCAAATATCCACTTGCAGATTCTGCAAAAATAGAGTTTCAAAACTGCTCTGTTAAAAGGAAGGCTTATCTCTCTGAGTTGAATGCAGACATCATAAAGAGGTTTCTGAGAATGCTTCTGCCTGGTTTATATGTGAAGATATTTCCTTTTCCACCATAGGCCTCAAAGCGCTCCAAATGAACACTTGCAGATTCTACAAAAGGAGTGTTTCATAACTACTCTAGCAAAGGAAAGATTCAACTCTGTGAGTTGAACACACACATCACAAAGCAGTTTCTGAGAATGCTTCTGTCCAGTTTTTATTGGAAGATATTCCCGCTTCTAACAAAGGCCTGAAAGAGCTCCAAATATCCACTTGCAGATGCTGCAAAAAGACTCTTTCCAAACTGCTCCATGAAAAGGAAGGTTCAACTCTGTGAGTTGAATGCACACATCATAAAGAAGTTTCAAAGAATGCTTCTGTCTAGGTTTTATGTGAAGATATTTCCTTTTCCACCATAGGCCTCAAAGCGCTCCAAATGAACACTTGCAGATTCTACAAAAAGAGTGTTTCAAAACTGCTCTTTCAAAAGAAGTGTTCAACTCTGTGAGTTGGATTCATACTTCACAAAGCAGTTTCACAGAACGCTTCTGTTTAGTATTTATGGGAAGATATTCCCGTTTCCAACGAAGGCCTGAAAGGACTCCAAATATCCACTTGCAGATTCTGCAGAAACACAGTTTCAAAACTGCTCTATCAAAAGGAAGGCTTATCTCTCCGAGCTGAATGCACACATCATAAAGAGGTTTCTGAGAATGCTTCTCCCTGGTTTATAAGTGAAGATATTTCCTTTTCAACTATAGGCCTCAAAGCGCTCCAAATGAACACTTGCAGATTCTACAAAAAGAGTGTTTCAAAACAGCTCTTTCAAAGGAAGTGTTCAACTCTGTGAGTTGGATTCATACTACACAAAGCAGTTTCACAGAACGCTTCTCTTTAGTTTTTATGGGAAGATATTCCCGTTTCCAACGAAGGCCTGAAAGGGCTCCAAATATCCACTTGCAGATTCTGCAAAAATAGAGTTTCAAAACTGCTCTGTTAAAAGGAAGGCTTATCTCTCTGAGTTGAATGCAGACATCATAAAGAGGTTTCTGAGAATGCTTCTGCCTGGTTTATATGTGAAGATATTTCCTTTTCCACCATAGGCCTCAAAGCGCTCCAAATGAACACTTGCAGATTCTACAAAAGGAGTGTTTCGTAACTGCTCTAGCAAAGGAAAGGTTCAACTCTGTGAGTTGAACACACACATCACAAAGCAGTTTCTGAGAATGCTTCTGTCCAGTTTTTATTGGAAGATATTCCCGCTTCTAACAAAGGCCTGAAAGAGCTCCAAATATCCACTTGCAGATGCTGCAAAAAGACTCTTTCCAAACTGCTCCATGAAAAGGAAGGTTCAACTCTGTGAGATGAATGCACACATCATAAAGAAGTTTCAAAGAATGCTTCTGTCTAGGTTTTATGTGAAGATATTTCCTTTTCCACCATAGGCCTCAAAGCGCTCCAAATGAACACTTGCAGATTCTACAAAAAGAGTGTTTCAAAACTGCTCTTTCAAAAGAAGTGTTCAACTCTGTGAGTTGGATTCATACTTCACAAAGCAGTTTCACAGAACGCTTCTGTTTAGTATTTATGGGAAGATATTCCCGTTTCCAACGAAGGCCTGAAAGGACTCCAAATATCCACTTGCAGATTCTGCAAAAACACAGTTTCAAAACTGCTCTATCAAAAGGAAGGCTTATCTCTCCGAGTTGAATGCACACATCATAAAGAGGTTTCTGAGAATGCTTCTGCCTGGTTTATAAGTGAAGATATTTCCTTTTCCACCATAGGCCTCAAAGCGCTCCAAATGAACACTTGCAGATTCTACAAAAAGAGTGTTTCAAAACAGCTCTTTCAAAGGAAGTGTTCAACTCTGTGAGTTGGATTCATACTACACAAAGCAGTTTCACAGAACGCTTCTGTTTAGTTTTTATGGGAAGATATTCCCGTTTCCAACGAAGGCCTGAAAGGGCTCCAAATATCCACTTGCAAATTCTGCAAAAATAGAGTTTCAAAACTGCTCTATCAAAAGGAAGGCTTATCTCTCTGAGTTGAATGCAGACATCATAAAGAGGTTTCTGAGAATGCTTCTGCCTGGTTTATATGTGAAGATATTTCCTTTTCCACCATAGGCCTCAAGGCGCTCCAAATGAACACTAGCAGATTCTACAAAAAGAGTGTTTCATAACTGCTCTAGCAAAGGAAAGGTTCAACTCTGTGAGTTGAACACACACATCACAAAGCAGTTTCTGAGAATGCTTCTGTCCAGTTTTTATTGGAAGATATTCCCGCTTCTAACAAAGGCCTGAAAGAGCTCCAAATATCCACTTGTAGATGCTGCAAAAAGACCCTTTCCAAACTGCTCCATGAAAAGGAAGGTTCAACTCTGTGAGTTGAATGCACACATCATAAAGAAGTTTGAAAGAATGCTTCTGTCTAGGTTTTATGTGAAGATATTTCCTTTTCCACCATAGGCCTCAAAGAGCTCCAAATGAACACTTGCAGATTCTACAAAAAGAGTGTTTCAAAACTGCTCTTTCAAAAGAAGTGTTCAACTCTGTGAGTTGGATTCATACTCCACAAAGCAGTTTCACAGAACGCTTCTGTTTAGTTTTTATGGGAAGATATTCCCGTTTCCAACGAAGGCCTGAAAGGGCTCCAAATAACCACTTGCAGATTCTGCAGAAACACAGTTTCAAAACTGCTCTATCAAAAGGAAGGCTTATCTCTCCGAGCTGAATGCACACATCATAAAGAGGTTTCTGAGAATGCTTCTCCCTGGTTTATAAGTGAAGATATTTCCTTTTCCACTATAGGTCTCAAAGCGCTCCAAATGAACACTTGCAGATTCTACAAAAAGAGTGTTTCAAAACAGCTCTTTCAAAGGAAGTGTTCAACTCTGTGAGTTGGATTCATACTACACAAAGCAGTTTCACAGAACGCTTCTCTTTAGTTTTTATGGGAAGATATTCCCGTTTCCAACGAAGGCCTGAAAGGGCTCCAAATATCCACTTGCAGATTCTGCAAAAATAGAGTTTCAAAACTGCTCTGTTAAAAGGAAGGCTTATCTCTCTGAGTTGAATGCAGACATCATAAAGAGGTTTCTGAGAATGCTTCTGCCTGGTTTATATGTGAAGATATTTCCTTTTCCACCATAGGCCTCAAAGCGCTCCAAATGAACACTTGCAGATTCTACAAAAGGAGTGTTTCGTAACTGCTCTAGCAAAGGAAAGGTTCAACTCTGTGAGTTGAACACACACATCACAAAGCAGTTTCTGAGAATGCTTCTGTCCAGTTTTTATTGGAAGATATTCCCGCTTCTAACAAAGGCCTGAAAGAGCTCCAAATATCCACTTGCAGATGCTGCAAAAAGACTCTTTCCAAACTGCTCCATGAAAAGGAAGGTTCAACTCTGTGAGATGAATGCACACATCATAAAGAAGTTTCAAAGAATGCTTCTGTCTAGGTTTTATGTGAAGATATTTCCTTTTCCACCATAGGCCTCAAAGCGCTCCAAATGAACACTTGCAGATTCTACAAAAAGAGTGTTTCAAAACTGCTCTTTCAAAAGAAGTGTTCAACTCTGTGAGTTGGATTCATACTTCACAAAGCAGTTTCACAGAACGCTTCTGTTTAGTATTTATGGGAAGATATTCCCGTTTCCAACGAAGGCCTGGAAGGACTCCAAATATCCACTTGCAGATTCTGCAAAAACACAGTTTCAAAACTGCTCTATCAAAAGGAAGGCTTATCTCTCCGAGTTGAATGCACACATCATAAAGAGGTTTCTGAGAATGCTTCTGCCTGGTTTATAAGTGAAGATATTTCCTTTTCCACCATAGGCCTCAAAGCGCTCCAAATGAACACTTGCAGATTCTACAAAAAGAGTGTTTCAAAACAGCTCTTTCAAAGGAAGTGTTCAACTCTGTGAGTTGGATTCATACTACACAAAGCAGTTTCACAGAACGCTTCTGTTTAGTTTTTATGGGAAGATATTCCCGTTTCCAACGAAGGCCTGAAAGGGCTCCAAATATCCACTTGCAAATTCTGCAAAAATAGAGTTTCAAAACTGCTCTATCAAAAGGAAGGCTTATCTCTCTGAGTTGAATGCAGACATCATAAAGAGGTTTCTGAGAATGCTTCTGCCTGGTTTATATGTGAAGATATTTCCTTTTCCACCATAGGCCTCAAGGCGCTCCAAATGAACACTAGCAGATTCTACAAAAAGAGTGTTTCATAACTGCTCTAGCAAAGGAAAGGTTCAACTCTGTGAGTTGAACACACACATCACAAAGCAGTTTCTGAGAATGCTTCTGTCCAGTTTTTATTGGAAGATATTCCCGCTTCTAACAAAGGCCTGAAAGAGCTCCAAATATCCACTTGTAGATGCTTCAAAAAGACTCTTTCCAAACTGCTCCATGAAAAGGAAGGTTCAACTCTGTGAGTTGAATGCACACATCATAAAGAAGTTTGAAAGAATGCTTCTGTCTAGGTTTTATGTGAAGATATTTCCTTTTCCACCATAGGCCTCAAAGAGCTCCAAATGAACACTTGCAGATTCTACAAAAAGAGTGTTTCAAAACTGCTCTTTCAAAAGAAGTGTTCAACTCTGTGAGTTGGATTCATACTCCACAAAGCAGTTTCACAGAACGCTTCTGTTTAGTTTTTATGGGAAGATATTCCCGTTTCCAACGAAGGCCTGAAAGGGCTCCAAATAACCACTTGCAGATTCTGCAGAAACACAGTTTCAAAACTGCTCTATCAAAAGGAAGGCTTATCTCTCCGAGCTGAATGCACACATCATAAAGAGGTTTCTGAGAATGCTTCTCCCTGGTTTATAAGTGAAGATATTTCCTTTTCCACTATAGGTCTCAAAGCGCTCCAAATGAACACTTGCAGATTCTACAAAAAGAGTGTTTCAAAACAGCTCTTTCAAAGGAAGTGTTCAACTCTGTGAGTTGGATTCATACTACACAAAGCAGTTTCACAGAACGCTTCTCTTTAGTTTTTATGGGAAGATATTCCCGTTTCCAACGAAGGCCTGAAAGGGCTCCAAATATCCACTTGCAGATTCTGCAAAAATAGAGTTTCAAAACTGCTCTGTTAAAAGGAAGGCTTATCTCTCTGAGTTGAATGCAGACATCATAAAGAGGTTTCTGAGAATGCTTCTGCCTGGTTTATATGTGAAGATATTTCCTTTTCCACCATAGGCCTCAAAGCGCTCCAAATGAACACTTGCAGATTCTACAAAAGGAGTGTTTCATAACTACTCTAGCAAAGGAAAGATTCAACTCTGTGAGTTGAACACACACATCACAAAGCAGTTTCTGAGAATGCTTCTGTCCAGTTTTTATTGGAAGATATTCCCGCTTCTAACAAAGGCCTGAAAGAGCTCCAAATATCCACTTGCAGATGCTGCAAAAAGACTCTTTCCAAACTGCTCCATGAAAAGGAAGGTTCAACTCTGTGAGTTGAATGCACACATCATAAAGAAGTTTCAAAGAATGCTTCTGTCTAGGTTTTATGTGAAGATATTTCCTTTTCCACCATAGGCCTCAAAGCGCTCCAAATGAACACTTGCAGATTCTACAAAAAGAGTGTTTCAAAACTGCTCTTTCAAAAGAAGTGTTCAACTCTGTGAGTTGGATTCATACTTCACAAAGCAGTTTCACAGAACGCTTCTGTTTAGTATTTATGGGAAGATATTCCCGTTTCCAACGAAGGCCTGAAAGGACTCCAAATATCCACTTGCAGATTCTGCAGAAACACAGTTTCAAAACTGCTCTATCAAAAGGAAGGCTTATCTCTCCGAGCTGAATGCACACATCATAAAGAGGTTTCTGAGAATGCTTCTCCCTGGTTTATAAGTGAAGATATTTCCTTTTCAACTATAGGCCTCAAAGCGCTCCAAATGAACACTTGCAGATTCTACAAAAAGAGTGTTTCAAAACAGCTCTTTCAAAGGAAGTGTTCAACTCTGTGAGTTGGATTCATACTACACAAAGCAGTTTCACAGAACGCTTCTCTTTAGTTTTTATGGGAAGATATTCCCGTTTCCAACGAAGGCCTGAAAGGGCTCCAAATATCCACTTGCAGATTCTGCAAAAATAGAGTTTCAAAACTGCTCTGTTAAAAGGAAGGCTTATCTCTCTGAGTTGAATGCAGACATCATAAAGAGGTTTCTGAGAATGCTTCTGCCTGGTTTATATGTGAAGATATTTCCTTTTCCACCATAGGCCTCAAAGCGCTCCAAATGAACACTTGCAGATTCTACAAAAGGAGTGTTTCGTAACTGCTCTAGCAAAGGAAAGGTTCAACTCTGTGAGTTGAACACACACATCACAAAGCAGTTTCTGAGAATGCTTCTGTCCAGTTTTTATTGGAAGATATTCCCGCTTCTAACAAAGGCCTGAAAGAGCTCCAAATATCCACTTGCAGATGCTGCAAAAAGACTCTTTCCAAACTGCTCCATGAAAAGGAAGGTTCAACTCTGTGAGATGAATGCACACATCATAAAGAAGTTTCAAAGAATGCTTCTGTCTAGGTTTTATGTGAAGATATTTCCTTTTCCACCATAGGCCTCAAAGCGCTCCAAATGAACACTTGCAGATTCTACAAAAAGAGTGTTTCAAAACTGCTCTTTCAAAAGAAGTGTTCAACTCTGTGAGTTGGATTCATACTTCACAAAGCAGTTTCACAGAACGCTTCTGTTTAGTATTTATGGGAAGATATTCCCGTTTCCAACGAAGGCCTGAAAGGACTCCAAATATCCACTTGCAGATTCTGCAGAAACACAGTTTCAAAACTGCTCTATCAAAAGGAAGGCTTATCTCTCCGAGTTGAATGCACACATCATAAAGAGGTTTCTGAGAATGCTTCTGCCTGGTTTATAAGTGAAGATATTTCCTTTTCCACCATAGGCCTCAAAGCGCTCCAAATGAACACTTGCAGATTCTACAAAAAGAGTGTTTCAAAACAGCTCTTTCAAAGGAAGTGTTCAACTCTGTGAGTTGGATTCATACTACACAAAGCAGTTTCACAGAACGCTTCTGTTTAGTTTTTATGGGAAGATATTCCCGTTTCCAACGAAGGCCTGAAAGGGCTCCAAATATCCACTTGCAAATTCTGCAAAAATAGAGTTTCAAAACTGCTCTGTCAAAAGGAAGGCTTATCTCTCTGAGTTGAATGCAGACATCATAAAGAGGTTTCTGAGAATGCTTCTGCCTGGTTTATATGTGAAGATATTTCCTTTTCCACCATAGGCCTCAAGGCGCTCCAAATGAACACTTGCAGATTCTACAAAAAGAGTGTTTCATAACTGCTCTAGCAAAGGAAAGGTTCAACTCTGTGAGTTGAACACACACATCACAAAGCAGTTTCTGAGAATGCTTCTGTCCAGTTTTTATTGGAAGATATTCCCGCTTCTAACAAAGGCCTGAAAGAGCTCCAAATATCCACTTGTAGATGCTGCAAAAAGACTCTTTCCAAACTGCTCCATGAAAAGGAAGGTTCAACTCTGTGAGTTGAATGCACACATCATAAAGAAGTTTCAAAGAATGCTTCTGTCTAGGTTTTATGTGAAGATATTTCCTTTTCCACCATAGGCCTCAAAGCGCTCCAAATGAACACTTGCAGATTCTACAAAAAGAGTGTTTCAAAACTGCTCTTTCAAAAGAAGTGTTCAACTCTGTGAGTTGGATTCACACTTCACAAAGCAGTTTCACAGAACGCTTCTGTTTAGTTTTTATGGGAAGATATTCCCGTTTCCAACGAAGGCCTGAAAGGGCTCCAAATAACCACTTGCAGATTCTGCAGAAACACAGTTTCAAAACTGCTCTATCAAAAGGAAGGCTTATCTCTCCGAGCTGAATGCACACATCATAAAGTGGTTTCTGAGAATGCTTCTCGCTGGTTTATAAGTGAAGATATTTCCTTTTCCACTATAGGCCTCAAAGCGCTCCAAATGAACACTTGCAGATTCTACAAAAAGAGTGTTTCAAAACAGCTCTTTCAAAGGAAGTGTTCAACTCTGTGAGTTGGATTCATACTACACAAAGCAGTTTCACAGAACGCTTCTCTTTAGTTTTTATTGGAAGATATTCCCGTTTCCAACGAAGGCCTGAAAGGGCTCCAAATATCCACTTGCAGATTCTGCAAAAATAGAGTTTCAAAACTGCTCTGTTAAAAGGAAGGCTTATCTCTCTGAGTTGAATGCAGACATCATAAAGAGGTTTCTGAGAATGCTTCTGCCTGGTTTATATGTGAAGATATTTCCTTTTCCACCATAGGCCTCAAAGCGCTCCAAATGAACACTTGCAGATTCTACAAAAGGAGTGTTTCATAACTGCTCTAGCAAAGGAAAGGTTCAACTCTGTGAGTTGAACACACACATCACAAAGCAGTTTCTGAGAATGCTTCTGTCCAGTTTTTATTGGAAGATATTCCCGCTTCTAACAAAGGCCTGAAAGAGCTCCAAATATCCACTTGCAGATGCTGCAAAAAGACTCTTTCCAAACTGCTCCATGAAAAGGAAGGTTCAACTCTGTGAGATGAATGCACACATCATAAAGAAGTTTCAAAGAATGCTTCTGTCTAGGTTTTATGTGAAGATATTTCCTTTTCCACCATAGGCCTCAAAGCGCTCCAAATGAACACTTGCAGATTCTACAAAAAGAGTGTTTCAAAACTGCTCTTTCAAAAGAAGTGTTCAACTCTGTGAGTTGGATTCATACTTCACAAAGCAGTTTCACAGAACGCTTCTGTTTAGTATTTATGGGAAGATATTCCCGTTTCCAACGAAGGCCTGAAAGGACTCCAAATATCCACTTGCAGATTCTGCAAAAACACAGTTTCAAAACTGCTCTATCAAAAGGAAGGCTTATCTCTCCGAGTTGAATGCACACATCATAAAGAGGTTTCTGAGAATGCTTCTGCCTGGTTTATAAGTGAAGATATTTCCTTTTCCACCATAGGCCTCAAAGCGCTCCAAATGAACACTTGCAGATTCTACAAAAAGAGTGTTTCAAAACAGCTCTTTCAAAGGAAGTGTTCAACTCTGTGAGTTGGATTCATACTACACAAAGCAGTTTCACAGAACGCTTCTGTTTAGTTTTTATGGGAAGATATTCCCGTTTCCAACGAAGGCCTGAAAGGGCTCCAAATATCCACTTGCAAATTCTGCAAAAATAGAGTTTCAAAACTGCTCTATCAAAAGGAAGGCTTATCTCTCTGAGTTGAATGCAGACATCATAAAGAGGTTTCTGAGAATGCTTCTGCCTGGTTTATATGTGAAGATATTTCCTTTTCCACCATAGGCCTCAAGGCGCTCCAAATGAACACTAGCAGATTCTACAAAAAGAGTGTTTCATAACTGCTCTAGCAAAGGAAAGGTTCAACTCTGTGAGTTGAACACACACATCACAAAGCAGTTTCTGAGAATGCTTCTGTCCAGTTTTTATTGGAAGATATTCCCGCTTCTAACAAAGGCCTGAAACAGCTCCAAATATCCACTTGTAGATGCTGCAAAAAGACTCTTTCCAAACTGCTCCATGAAAAGGAAGGTTCAACTCTGTGAGTTGAATGCGCACATCATAAAGAAGTTTCAAAGAATGCTTCTGTCTAGGTTTTATGTGAAGATATTTCCTTTTCCACCATAGGCCTCAAAGCGCTCCAAATGAACACTTGCAGATTCTACAAAAAGAGTGTTTCAAAACTGCTCTTTCAAAAGAAGTGTTCAACTCTGTGAGTTGGATTCATACTTCACAAAGCAGTTTCACAGAACGCTTCTGTTTAGTTTTTATGGGAAGATATTCCCGTTTCAAACGAAGGCCTGAAAGGGCTCCAAATAACCACTTGCAGATTCTGCAGAAACACAGTTTCAAAACTGCTCTATCAAAAGGAAGGCTTATCTCTCCGAGCTGAATGCACACATCATAAAGAGGTTTCTGAGAATGCTTCTCCCTGGTTTATAAGTGAAGATATTTCCTTTTCCACTATAGGCCTCAAAGCGCTCCAAATGAACACTTGCAGATTCTACAAAAAGAGTGTTTCAAAACAGCTCTTTCAAAGGAAGTGTTCAACTCTGTGAGTTGGATTCATACTACACAAAGCAGTTTCACAGAACGCTTCTCTTTAGTTTTTATGGGAAGATATTCCCGTTTCCAACGAAGGCCTGAAAGGGCTCCAAATATCCACTTGCAGATTCTGCAAAAATAGAGTTTCAAAACTGCTCTGTTAAAAGGAAGGCTTATCTCTCTGAGTTGAATGCAGACATCATAAAGAGGTTTCTGAGAATGCTTCTGCCTGGTTTAAATGTGAAGATATTTCCTTTTCCACCATAGGCCTCAAAGCGCTCCAAATGAACACTTGCAGATTCTACAAAAGGAGTGTTTCATAACTACTCTAGCAAAGGAAAGGTTCAACTCTGTGAGTTGAACACACACATCACAAAGCAGTTTCTGAGAATGCTTCTGTCCAGTTTTTATTGGAAGATATTCCCGCTTCTAACAAAGGCCTGAAAGAGCTCCAAATATCCACTTGCAGATGCTGCAAAAAGACTCTTTCCAAACTGCTCCATGAAAAGGAAGGTTCAACTCTGTGAGTTGAATGCACACATCATAAAGAAGTTTCAAAGAATGCTTCTGTCTAGGTTTTATGTGAAGATATTTCCTTTTCCACCATAGGCCTCAAAGCGCTCCAAATGAACACTTGCAGATTCTACAAAAAGAGTGTTTCAAAACTGCTCTTTCAAAAGAAGTGTTCAACTCTGTGAGTTGGATTCATACTTCACAAAGCAGTTTCACAGAACGCTTCTGTTTAGTATTTATGGGAAGATATTCCCGTTTCCAACGAAGGCCTGAAAGGACTCCAAATATCCACTTGCAGATTCTGCAAAAACACAGTTTCAAAACTGCTCTATCAAAAGGAAGGCTTATCTCTCCGAGTTGAATGCACACATCATAAAGAGGTTTCTGAGAATGCTTCTGCCTGGTTTATAAGTGAAGATATTTCCTTTTCCACCATAGGCCTCAAAGCGCTCCAAATGAACACTTGCAGATTCTACAAAAAGAGTGTTTCAAAACAGCTCTTTCAAAGGAAGTGTTCAACTCTGTGAGTTGGATTCATACTACACAAAGCAGTTTCACAGAACGCTTCTGTTTAGTTTCTATGGGAAGATATTCCCGTTTCCAACGAAGGCCTGAAAGGGCTCCAAATATCCACTTGCAAATTCTGCAAAAATAGAGTTTCAAAACTGCTCTGTCAAAAGGAAGGCTTATCTCTCTGAGTTGAATGCAGACATCATAAAGAGGTTTCTGAGAATGCTTCTGCCTGGTTTATATGTGAAGATATTTCCTTTTCCACCATAGGCCTCAAAGCGCTCCAAATGAACACTTGCAGATTCTACAAAAAGAGTGTTTCATAACTGCTCTAGCAAAGGAAAGGTTCAACTCTGTGAGTTGAACACACACATCACAAAGCAGTTTCTGAGAATGCTTCTGTCCAGTTTTTATTGGAAAATATTCCCGCTTCTAACAAAGGCCTGAAAGAGCTCCAAATATCCACTTGCAGATGCTGCAAAAAGACTCTTTCCAAACTGCTCCATGAAAAGGAAGGTTCAACTCTGTGAGTTGAATGCACACATCATAAAGAAGTTTCAAAGAATGCTTCTGTCTAGGTTTTATGTGAAGATATTTCCTTTTCCACCATAGGCCTCAAAGCGCTCCAAATGAACACTTGCAGATTCTACAAAAAGAGTGTTTCAAAACTGCTCTTTCAAAAGAAGTGTTCAACTCTGTGAGTTGGATTCATACTTCACAAAGCAGTTTCACAGAACGCTTCTGTTTAGTTTTTATGGGAAGATATTCCCGTTTCCAACGAAGGCCTGAAAGGGCTCCAAATAACCACTTGCAGATTCTGCAGAAACACAGTTTCAAAACTGCTCTATCAAAAGGAAGGCTTATCTCTCCGAGCTGAATGCACACATCATAAAGAGGTTTCTGAGAATGCTTCTGCCTGGTTTATAAGTGAAGATATTTCATTTCCCAGCATAGGCCCCAAAGCGCTCCAAATATCCACTTGCAGATTCTACAAAAAGAGTGTTTCCAAAATGCTCTTACAAAAGGAAGGTTCAAGTCTGTGAGCCGAACGCACTCATCACAAACAAGTTTCTGAGAATGCGTCTGTCTAGTTTTTATGTGAAGATATTTCGTTTGCCAGCATAGGCCTCAAATCGCTCCAAACATCCACTAGCAAATTCTACAAAAGGAGTGTTTCAAAAGTGCGCTATCAAAAGGAAGAGTCCACTATGTGAGTTGAATGCATAAAGCACACGGAAGTTTCTGAGAATGCTTCTGTCTAGTTTTTAGGTGAAGATATTTCATTTCCCAGCATAGGCCTCAAACCGCTCCAAATATCCACTTGCAGATTCTACAAAAAGAGTGTTTCCAAACTGCTGTTTCAAAAGGAAGGTTCAAATCTGTGAGTTCAGAGCACTCATCACAAAGAAGTTTCTGAGAATGCTTCTGTCTAGTTTTTATATGAAGATCTTTCCTTTTCCAGTATAGGCCTCAAAGCGCTCCAAATAAACACTTGCAGATTCTACAAAAGGAGTGTTTCAAAACAGCTCTATCAAAAGGAACGTTCAAGTCTGTGAGTTGAAGGCATTCATCACACAGAAGTTTCTGAGAATGCTTCTCTCTAGTTTTTATGTGAAGATATTTCCTTTTCTAGCATAGGCCGCAAGGCGCTGCAAATAGCCACTTGCAGATTCTACGAAAAGAGGGTTTCAAATCTCTTCTATCAAAAGAAATGTTCAACTCTGTGAGTTGAATGCACTCATCAGAAAGAAGTTTCTGAGAATGATTCTATCTAGTTTTCATCTGCATGTATTTCCTTTTCCACTAGATGCCGCAATCGCACCAAATATCCACTTGCAGTTTCCACAAAAAGAGTGCTGCAGAACTGCTCCATGAAAAGGAATGTTCAACTCTGTGAGTTCAGTACCCTCATGACATAGAAGTTTCTGAAAATGCTTCTGTCTAGTTGGTATAGGAAGATATTTCCTTTTCCAGCATAAGCCTCAAAGAGCTCCAAATATCCACTTGCGGATTCTGCAACAACAGTGTTTCAAAACTGGTCGATCAAAAGGAACGTTCAACTCTGTGAGTTGAATGCACTCATGACACAGAAGTTTCTGAGAATGCTTCTGTCTAGTTCTTACGTGAAGATATTTCCTTTTCCAGCTTAGGCCTCAAAGCGCTCCAAATAAACACTTGCAGATTCTACAAAAGGAGTGTTTCAAAACTGCTCTAGCAAAAGGAAGGTTCAAGTCTGTGAGTTGAATGCACTCATCACAAAGAGGTTTCTGAGAATGCTGCTGTCTAGTTTTTATGTGAAGATATTTCCTTTTCCTCGCATAGACCTCAAATCGCTCCAGA
Organism: Pongo pygmaeus; assembly: GCF_028885625.2. NCBI lineage: Eukaryota > Metazoa > Chordata > Mammalia > Primates > Hominidae > Pongo > Pongo pygmaeus. The sequence goes on from NC_085930.1 coordinate 28,329,926, forward strand.
TATCCACTTGCAGATATTACAGAAAGAGTGTTTCCAAACTGCTCTATCTAAAGGCACGTTCAACTCTGTGAGTTGAATGCACGCATTGCGAAGAACTTTCTGAGAATGCTTCTCTCTAGCTTTTAGGTGAAGATATTCCATTTCACAGCATAGGCCTCAAAGTGCTCCAAATCACCACTTGCAGATTTTACAAAAACAATGTTTCAAAACTGCTCTTTCTAAAGGAAGGTTCAAGTCTGTGAGTTGAATGCACTCAACACAAAGAAGTTTCTGAGAATGCTTCTGTCCAGGTTTCATGTGAAGATATTTCCTTTTCCAGCATAGGCCTCAAACCGCTCCAAATATTCACTTGCAGAGTCTACAAAAAGAGTGTTTCCAAACTTCTCTATCAACTGGTAGGTACAACTCCGTGAGTTGAATGCCCTCATCACCAAGAAGTTTCTGAGAATGCTTCTCTCTAGTTTTGATGGGAAGATATTTCCTTTTCCAACATAGGCCTCATGGTGCTCCGAATAAACACTTGCAGATTCTACAAACATAGTGTTTCAAAACTGTTCTATGAAAAGGAACGTTCAAGTCTGGGAGTTGAATGAACTCATCACAAAGAAGTTTCTCAGAATGCTTCTGTCTAGTTTTTAGGTGAAGATATTTCATTTCCCAGCATAGGCCTCAAAGCGCTCCAAATATCCACTTGCAGATTCTACAAAAAGAGTGTTTCCAAACTGCTGTTTCAAAAGGAAGGTTCAAGTCTGTGAGTTGAGAGCACTCATCACAATGAAGTTTCTGAGAATGCTTCTGTCTGGTTTTTATATGAAGATCTTTCCTTTTCCAATATAGGCCTCAAAGCGCTCCAAATAAACACTTGCAGATTCTACAAAAGGAGTGTTTCAAAACAGCTCTATCAAAAGGAACGTTCAAGTCTGTGAGTTAAAGGCATTCATCACACAGAAGTTTCTGAGAATGCTTCTCTCTAGTTTTTATGTGAAGATATTTCCTTTTCTAGCATAGGCCTCAAAGCGCTGCAAATAGCCACTTGCATATTCTACAAAAAGAGGGTTTCAAATCTCTTCTATCAAAAGAAATGTTCAACTCTGTGAGTTGAATGCACTCATCAGAAAGAAGTTTCTGAGAATGATTCTATCTAGTTTTCATCTGCATGTATTTCCTTTTCCACTAGATGCCGCAATCGCACCAAATATCCACTTGCAGTTTCCACAAAAAGAGTGCTGCAGAACTGCTCCATGAAAAGGAATGTTCAACTCTGTGAGTTCAATACCCTCATGACATAGAAGTTTCTGAAAATGCTTCTGTCTAGTTGGTGTAGGAAGATATTCCCTTTTCCAGCATAAGCCTCAAAGAGCTCCAAATATCCACTTGCGGATTCTGCAAAAACAGTGTTTCAAAACTGGTCGATCAAAAGGAACGTTCAACTCTGTGAGTTGAATGCACTCATGACACAGAAGTTTCTGAGAATGCTTCTGTCTAGTTCTTACGTGAAGATATTTCCTTTTCCAGCTTAGGCCTCAAAGCGCTCCAAATAAACACTTGCAGATTCTACAAAAGGAGTGTTTCAAAACTGCTCTAGCAAAAGGAAGGTTCAAGTCTGTGAGTTGAATGCACTCATCACAAAGAGGTTTCTGAGAATGCTGCTGTCTAGTTTTTATGTGAAGATATTTCCTTTTCCTCGCATAGACCTCAAATCGCTCCAGATATCCACTTGCAGATATTACAGAAAGAGTGTTTCCAAACTGCTCTATCTAAAGGCACGTTCAACTCTGTGAGTTGAATGCACGCATTGCGAAGAACTTTCTGAGAATGCTTCTCTCTAGCTTTTAGGTGAAGATATTCCATTTCACAGCATAGGCCTCAAAGTGCTCCAAATCACCACTTGCAGATTTTACAAAAAGAATGTTTCAAAACTGCTCTTTCTAAAGGAAGGTTCAAGTCTGTGTGTTGAATGCACTCACCACAAAGAAGTTTCTGAGAATGCTTCTGTCCAGGTTTCATGTGAAGATATTTCCTTTTCCAGCATAGGCCTCAAACCGCTCCAAATATTCACTTGCAGAGTCTACAAAAAGAGTGTTTCCAAACTTCTCTATCAACTGGTAGGTACAACTCCGTGAGTTGAACGCCCTCATCACCAAGAAGTTTGTGAGAATGCTTCTATCTAGTTTTGATGGGAAGATATTTCCTTTTCCAACATAGGCCTCATGGTGCTCCGAATAAACACTTGCAGATTCTACAAACATAGTGTTTCAAAACTGTTCCATGAAAAGGAACGTTCAAGTCTGGGAGTTGAATGAACTCATCACAAAGAAGTTTCTCAGAATGCTTCTGTCTAGTTTTTAGGTGAAGATATTTCATTTCCCAGCATAGGCCTCAAAGCACTCCAAATATCCACTTGCAGATTCTACAAAAAGAGTGTTTCCAAACTGCTGTTTCAAAAGGAAGGTTCAAGTCTGTGAGTTGAGAGCACTCATCACAAAGAAGTTTCTGAGAATGCTTCTGTCTAGTTTTTATATGAAGATCTTTCCTTTTCCAATATAGGCCTCAAAGCGCTCCAAACAAACACTTGCAGATTCTACAAAAGGAGTGTTTCAAAACAGCTCTATCAAAAGGAACGTTCAAGTCTGTGAGTTGAAGGCATTCATCACACAGAAGTTTCTGAGAATGCTTCTCTCTAGTTTTTATGTGAAGATATTTCCTTTTCTAGCATAGGCCTCAAAGCGCTGCAAATACCCACTTGCAGATTCTACAAAAAGAGGGTTTCAAATCTCTTCTATCAAAAGAAATGTTCAACTCTGTGAGTTGAATGCACTCATCAGAAAGAAGTTTCTGAGAATGATTCTATCTAGTTTTCATCTGCATGTATTTCCTTTTCCACTAGATGCCGCAATCGCACCAAATATCCACTTGCAGTTTCCACAAAAAGAGTGCTGCAGAACTGCTCCATGAAAAGGAATGTTCAACTCTGTGGGTTCAATACCCTCATGACATAGAAGTTTCTGAAAATGCTTCTGTCTAGTTGGTGTAGGAAGATATTTCCTTTTCCAGCATAAGCCTCAAAGAGCTCCAAATATCCACTTGCGGATTCTGCAAAAACAGTGTTTCAAAACTGGTCGATCAAAAGGAACGTTCAACTCTGTGAGTTGAATGCACTCATGACACAGAAGTTTCTGAGAATGCTTCTGTCTAGTTCTTACGTGAAGATATTTCCTTTTCCAGCTTAGGCCTCAAAGCGCTCCAAATAAACACTTGCAGATTCTACAAAAGGAGTGTTTCAAAACTGCTCTAGCAAAAGGAAGGTTCAAGTCTGTGAGTTGAATGCACTCATCACAAAGAGGTTTCTGAGAATGCTGCTGTCTAGTTTTTATGTGAAGATATTTCCTTTTCCTCGCATAGACCTCAAATCGCTCCAGATATCCACTTGCAGATTTTACAGAAAGACTGTTTCCAAACTGCTCTATCTAAAGGCACGTTCAACTCTGTGAGTTGAATGCACGCATTGCGAAGAACTTTCTGAGAATGCTTCTCTCTAGCTTTTAGGTGAAGATATTCCATTTCACAGCATAGGCCTCAAAGTGCTCCAAATCACCACTTGCAGATTTTACAAAAAGAATGTTTCAAAACTGCTCTTTCTAAAGGAAGGTTCAAGTCTGTGAGTTGAATGCACTCAACACAAAGAAGTTTCTGAGAATGCTTCTGTCGAGGTTTCATGTGAAGATACTTCCTATTCCAGCATTGGCCTCAAACCGCTCCAAATATTCACTTGCAGAGTCTACAAAAAGAGTGTTTCCAAACTTCTCTATCAACTGGTAGGTACAACTCCGTGAGTTGAATTCCCTCATCAACAAGGAGTTTCTGAGAATGCTTCTCTCTAGTTTTGATGGGAAGATATTTCCTTTTCCAACATAGGCCTCATGGTGCTCCGAATAAACACTTGCAGATTCTACAAACTTAGTGTTTCAAAACTGTTCTATGAAAAGGAACGTTCAAGTCTGGGAGTTGAATGAACTCATCACAAAGAAGTTACTCAGAATGCTTATTTCTAGTTTTTAGGTGAAGATATTTCATTTCCGAGCATAGGCCTCAAAGCGCTCCAAATATCCACTTGCAGATTCTACAAAAAGAGTGTTTCCAAACTGCTCTTACAAAAGGAAGGTTCAAGTCTGTGAGCCGAACGCACTCATCACAAACAAGTTTCTGAGATTGCGTCTGTCTAGTTTCTATGTGAAGATATTTCGTTTGCCAGCATAGGCCTCAAATCGCTCCAAACATCCACTAGCAAATTCTACAAAAGGAGTGTTTCAAAAGTGCGCCATCAAAAGGAAGAGTCCACTATGTGAGTTGAATGCATAAAGCCCACGGAAGTTTCTGAGAATGCTTCTGTCTAGTTTTTAGGTGAAGATATTTCATTTCCCAGCATAGGCCTCAAAGCGCTCCAAATATCCACTTGCAGATTCTACAAAAAGAGTGTTTCCAAACTGCTCTTTCAAAAGGAAGGTTCAAGTCTGTGAGTTGAGAGCACTCATCACAAAGAAGTTTCTGAGAATGCTTCTGTCTAGTTTTTATATGATGATCTTTCCTTTTCCAATATAGGCCTCAAAGCGCTCCAAATAAACACTTGCAGATTCTACAAAAGGAGTGTTTCAAAACAGCTCTATCAAAAGGAACGTTCATGTGTGTGAGTTGAAGGCATTCATCACACAGAAGTTTCTGAGAATGCTTCTCTCTAGTTTTTATGTGAAGATATTTCCTTTTCTAGCATAGGCCTCAAAGCGCTGCAAATAGCCACTTGCAGATTCTACAAAAAGAGGGTTTCAAATCTCTTCTATCAAAAGAAAAGTACATCTCTGTGAGTTGAATGCACTCATCAGAAAGAAGTTTCTGAGAATGATTCTATCTAGTTTTCATCTGCATGTATTTCCTTTTCCACTAGATGCCGCAATCGCACCAAATATCCACTGGCAGTTTCCACAAAAAGAGTGCTGCAGAACTGCTCCATGAAAAGGAATGTTCAACTCTGTGAGTTCAATACCCTCATGACATAGAAGTTTCTGAAAATGCTTCTGTCTAGTTGGTATAGGAAGATATTTCCTTTTCCAGCCTAAGCCTCAAAGAGCTCCAAATATCCACTTGCGGATTCTGCAAAAACAGTGTTTCAAAACTGGTCGATCAAAAGGAACGTTCAACTCTGTGAGTTGAATGCACTCATGACACAGAAGTTTCTGAGAATGCTTCTGTCTAGTTCTTACGTGAAGATATTTCCTTTTCCAGCTTAGGCCTCAAAGCGCTCCAAATAAACACTTGCAGATTCTACAAAAGGAGTGTTTCAAAACTGCTCTAGCAAAAGGAAGGTTCAAGTCTGTGAGTTGAATGCACTCATCACAAAGAGGTTTCTGAGAATGCTGCTGTCTAGTTTTTATGTGAAGATATTTCCTTTTCCTCGCATAGACCTCAAATCGCTCCAGATATCCACTTGCAGATTTTACAGAAAGAGTGTTTCCAAACTGCTCTATCTAAAGGCACGTTCAACTCTGTGAGTTGAATGCACGCATTGCGAAGAACTTTCTGAGAACGCTTCTCTCTAGCTTTTAGGTGAAGATATTCCATTTCACAGCATAGGCCTCAAAGTGCTCCAAATCACCACTTGCAGATTTTACAAAAAGAATGTTTCAAAACTGCTCTTTCTAAAGGAAGGTTCAAGTCTGTGAGTTGAATGCACTCAACACAAAGAAGTTTCTGAGAATGCTTCTGTCCAGGTTTCATGTGAAGATATTTCCTTTTCCAGCATAGGCCTCAAACCGCTCCAAATATACACTTGCAGAGTCTACAAAAAGAGTGTTTCCAAACTTCTCTATCAACTGGTAGGTACAACTCCGTGAGTTGAATGCCCTCATCACCAAGAAGTTTCTGAGAATGCTCCTCTCTAGTTTTGATGGGAAGATATTTCCTTTTCCAACATAGGCCTCATGGTGCTCCGAATAAACACTTGCAGATTCTACAAACTTAGTGTCTCAAAACTGTTCTATGAAAAGGAACGTTCAAGTCTGGGAGTTGAATGAACTCATCACAAAGAAGTTTCTCAGAATGCTTCTGTCTAGTTTTTAGGTGAAGATATTTCATTTCCCAGCATAGGCCTCAAAGCGCTCCAAATATCCACTTGCAGATTCTACAAAAAGAGTGTTTCCAAACTGCTCTTACAAAAGGAAGGTTCAAGTCTGTGAGCCGAACGCACTCATCACAAAGAAGTTTCTGAGAATGCGTCTGTCTAGTTTTTATGTGAAGATATTTCGTTTGCCAGCATAGGCCTCAAATCGCTCCAAACATCCACTAGCAAATTCTGCAAAAGGAGTGTTTCAAAACTGCGCCATCAAAAGGAAGAGTCCACTATGTGAGTTGAAGGCATAAAGCACACGGAAGTTTCTGAGAATGCTTCTGTCTAGTTTTTAGGTGAAGATATTTCATTTCCCAGCATAGGCCTCAAAGCGCTCCAAATATCCACTTGCAGATTCTACAAAAAGAGTGTTTCCAAGCTGCTCTTTCAAAAGGAAGGTTCAAGTCTGTGAGTTCAGAGCATTCATCACAAAGAAGTTTCTGAGAATGCTTCTGTCTAGTTTTTATATGAAGATCTTTCCTTTTCCAGTATAGGCCTCAAAGCGCTCCAAATAAACACTTGCAGATTCTACAAAAGGAGTGTTTCAAAACAGCTCTATCAAAAGGAACGTTCAAGTCTGTGAGTTGAAGGCATTCATCACACAGAAGTTTCTGAGAATGCTTCTCTCTAGTTTTTATGTGAAGATATTTCCTTTTCTAGCATAGGCCGCAAGGCGCTGCAAATAGCCACTTGCAGATTCTACGAAAAGAGGGTTTCAAATCTCTTCTATCAAAAGAAATGTTCAACTCTGTGAGTTGAATGCACTCATCAGAAAGAAGTTTCTGAGAATGATTCTATCTAGTTTTCATCTGCATGTATTTCCTTTTCCACTAGATGCCGCAATCGCACCAAATATCCACTTGCAGTTTCCACAAAAAGAGTGCTGCAGAACTGCTCCATGAAAAGGAATGTTCAACTCTGTGAGTTCAGTACCCTCATGACATAGAAGTTTCTGAAAATGCTTCTGTCTAGTTGGTATAGGAAGATATTTCCTTTTCCAGCATAAGCCTCAAAGAGCTCCAAATATCCACTTGCGGATTCTGCAACAACAGTGTTTCAAAACTGGTCGATCAAAAGGAACGTTCAACTCTGTGAGTTGAATGCACTCATGACACAGAAGTTTCTGAGAATGCTTCTGTCTAGTTCTTACGTGAAGATATTTCCTTTTCCAGCTTAGGCCTCAAAGCGCTCCAAATAAACACTTGCAGATTCTACAAAAGGAGTGTTTCAAAACTGCTCTAGCAAAAGGAAGGTTCAAGTCTGTGAGTTGAATGCACTCATCACAAAGAGGTTTCTGAGAATGCTGCTGTCTAGTTTTTATGTGAAGATATTTCCTTTTCCTCGCATAGACCTCAAATCGCTCCAGATATCCACTTGCAGATATTACAGAAAGAGTGTTTCCAAACTGCTCTATCTAAAGGCACGTTCAACTCTGTGAGTTGAATGCACGCATTGCGAAGAACTTTCTGAGAATGCTTCTCTCTAGCTTTTAGGTGAAGATATTCCATTTCACAGCATAGGCCTCAAAGTGCTCCAAATCACCACTTGCAGATTTTACAAAAAGAATGTTTCAAAACTGCTCTTTCTAAAGGAAGGTTCAAGTCTGTGAGTTGAATGCACTCAACACAAAGAAGTTTCTGAGAATGCTTCTGTCCAGGTTTCATGTGAAGATATTTCCTTTTCCAGCATAGGCCTCAAACCGCTCCAAATATTCACTTGCAGAGTCTACAAAAAGAGTGTTTCCAAACTTCTCTATCAACTGGTAGGTACAACTCCGTGAGTTGAATGCCCTCATCACCAAGAAGTTTCTGAGAATGCTTCTCTCTAGTTTTGATGGGAAGATATTTCCTTTTCCAACATAGGCCTCATGGTGCTCCGAATAAACACTTGCAGATTCTACAAACATAGTGTTTCAAAACTGTTCTATGAAAACGAACGTTCAAGTCTGGGAGTTGAATGAACTCATCACAAAGAAGTTTCTCAGAATGCTTCTGTCTAGTTTTTAGGTGAAGATATTTCATTTCCCAGCATAGGCCTCAAAGCGCTCCAAATATCCACTTGCAGATTCTACAAAAAGAGTGTTTCCAAACTGCTGTTTCAAAAGGAAGGTTCAAGTCTGTGAGTTGAGAGCACTCATCACAAAGAAGTTTCTGAGAATGCTTCTGTCTAGTTTTTATATGAAGATCTTTCCTTTTCCAATATAGGCCTCAAAGCGCTCCAAATAAACACTTGCTGATTCTACAAAAGGAGTGTTTCAAAACAGCTCTATCAAAAGGAACGTTCAAGTCTGTGAGTTAAAGGCATTCATCACACAGAAGTTTCTGAGAATGCTTCTCTCTAGTTTTTATGTGAAGATATTTCCTTTTCTAGCATAGGCCTCAAAGCGCTGCAAATAGCCACTTGCAGATTCTACAAAAAGAGGGTTTCAAATCTCTTCTATCAAAAGAAATGTTCAACTCTGTGAGTTGAATGCACTCATCAGAAAGAAGTTTCTGAGAATGATTCTATCTAGTTTTCATCTGCATGTATTTCCTTTTCCACTAGATGCCGCAATCGCACCAAATATCCACTTGCAGTTTCCACAAAAAGAGTGCTGCAGAACTGCTCCATGAAAAGGAATGTTCAACTCTGTGGGTTCAATACCCTCATGACATAGAAGTTTCTGAAAATGCTTCTGTCTAGTTGGTGTAGGAAGATATTCCCTTTTCCAGCATAAGCCTCAAAGAGCTCCAAATATCCACTTGCGGATTCTGCAAAAACAGTGTTTCAAAACTGGTCGATCAAAAGGAACGTTCAACTCTGTGAGTTGAATGCACTCATGACACAGAAGTTTCTGAGAATGCTTCTGTCTAGTTCTTACGTGAAGATATTTGCTTTTCCAGCTAAGGCCTCAAAGCGCTCCAAATAAACACTTGCAGATTCTACAAAAGGAGTGTTTCAAAACTGCTCTAGCAAAAGGAAGGTTCAAGTCTGTGAGTTGAATGCACTCATCACAAAGAGGTTTCTGAGAATGCTGCTGTCTAGTTTTTATGTGAAGATATTTCCTTTTCCTCGCATAGACCTCAAATCGCTCCAGATATCCACTTGCAGATATTACAGAAAGAGTGTTTCCAAACTGCTCTATCTAAAGGCACATTCAACTCTGTGAGTTGAATGCACGCATTGCGAAGAACTTTCTGAGAATGCTTCTCTCTAGCTTTTAGGTGAAGATATTCCATTTCACAGCATAGGCCTCAAAGTGCTCCAAATCACCACTTGCAGATTTTACAAAAAGAATGTTTCAAAACTGCTCTTTCTAAAGGAAGGTTCAAGTCTGTGAGTTGAATGCACTCAACACAAAGAAGTTTCTGAGAATGCTTCTGTCCAGGTTTCATGTGAAGATACTTCCTTTTCCAGCATAGGCCTCAAACCGATCCAAATATTCACTTGCAGAGTCTACAAAAAGAGTGTTTCCAAACTTCTCTATCAACTGGTAGGTTCAACTCCGTGAGTTGAATGCCCTCATCACCAAGAAGTTTCTGAGAATGCTTCTCTCTAGTTTTGATGGGAAGATATTTCCTTTTCCAACATAGGCCTCATGGTGCTCCGAATAAACACTTGCAGATTCTACAAACTTAGTGTTTCAAAACTGTTCTTTGAAAAGGAACGTTCAAGTCTGGGAGTTGAATGAACTCATCACAAAGAAGTTACTCAGAATGCTTCTGTCTAGTTTTTAGGTGAAGATATTTCATTTCCCAGCATAGGCCTCAAAGCGCTCCAAATATCCACTTGCAGATTCTACAAAAAGAGTGTTTCCAAACTGCTCTTACAAAAGGAAGGTTCAAGTCTGTGAGCCGAACGCACTCATCACAAACAAGTTTCTGAGAATGCGTCTGTCTAGTTTTTATGTGAAGATATTTCGTTTGCCAGCATAGGCCTCAAATCGCTCCAAACATCCACTAGCAAATTCTACAAAAGGAGTGTTTCAAAAGTGCGCTATCAAAAGGAAGAGTCCACTATGTGAGTTGAATGCATAAAGCACACGGAAGTTTCTGAGAATGCTTCTGTCTAGTTTTTAGGTGAAGATATTTCATTTCCCAGCATAGGCCTCAAAGCGCTGCAAATATCCACTTGCAGATTCTACAAAAAGAGTGTTTCCAAACTGCTCTTTCAAAAGGAAGGTTCAAGTCTGTGAGTTGAGAGCATTCATCACAAAGAAGTTTCTGAGAATGCTTCTGTCTAGTTTTTATATGAAGATCTTTCCTTTTCCTATATGGGCCTCAAAGCGCTCCAAATAAACACTTGCAGATTCTACAAAAGGAGTGTTTCAAAACAGCTCTATCAAAAGGAACGTTCAAGTCCGTGAGTTGAAGGCATTCATCACACAGAAGTTTCTGAGAATGCTTCTCTCTAGTTTTTATGTGAAGATATTTCCTTTTCTAGCATAGGCCTCAAAGCGCTGCAAATAGCCACTTGCAGATTCTACAAAAAGAGGGTTTCAAATCTCTTCTATCAAAAGAAATGTTCAACTCTGTGAGTTGAATGCACTCATCAGAAAGAAGTTTCTGAGAATGATTCTATCTAGTTTTCATCTGCTTGTATTTCCTTTTCCACTAGATGCCGCAATCGCACCAAATATCCACTTGCAGTTTCCACAAAAAGAGTGCTGCAGAACTGCTCCATGAAAAGGAATGTTCAACTCTGTGAGTTCAATCCCCTCATGACATAGAAGTTTCTGAAAATGCTTCTGTCTAGTTGGTATAGGAAGATATTTCCTTTTCCAGCATAAGCCTCAAAGAGCTCCAAATATCCACTTGCGGATTCTGCAAAAACAGTGTTTCAAAACTGGTCGATCAAAAGGAACGTTGAACTCTGTGAGTTGAATGCACTCATGACACAGAAGTTTCTGAGAATGCTTCTGTCTAGTTCTTACATGAAGATATTTCCTTTTCCAGCTTAGGCCTCAAAGCGCTCCAAATAAACACTTGCAGATTCTACAAAAGGAGTGTTTCAAAACTGCTCTAGCAAAAGGAAGGTTCAAGTCTGTGAGTTGAATGCACTCATCACAAAGAGGTTTCTGAGAATGCTGCTGTCTAGTTTTTATGTGAAGATATTTCCTTTTCCTCGCATAGACCTCAAATCGCTCCAGATATCCACTTGCAGATATTACAGAAAGAGTGTTTCCAAACTGCTCTATCTAAAGGCACGTTCAACTCTGTGAGTTGAATGCACGCATTGCGAAGAACTTTCTGAGAATGCTTCTCTCTAGCTTTTAGGTGAAGATATTCCATTTCACAGCATAGGCCTCAAAGTGCTCCAAATCACCACTTGCAGATTTTACAAAAAGAATGTTTCAAAACTGCTCTTTCTAAAGGAAGGTTCAAGTCTGTGAGTTGAATGCACTCAACACAAAGAAGTTTCTGAGAATGCTTCTGTCCAGGTTTCATGTGAAGATACTTCCTTTTCCAGCATAGGCCTCAAACCGCTCCAAATATTCACTTGCAGAGTCTACAAAAAGAGTGTTTCCAAACTTCTCTATCAACTGGTAGGTACAACTCCGTGAGTTGAATGCCCTCATCACCAAGAAGTCTCTGAGAATGCTTCTCTCTAGTTTTGATGGGAAGATATTTCCTTTTCCAACATAGGCCTCATGGTGCTCCGAATAAACACTTGCAGATTCTACAAACTTAGTGTTTCAAAACTGTTCTATGAAAAGGAACGTTCAAGTCTGGGAGTTGAATGAACTCATCACAAAGAAGTTTCTCAGAATGCTTCTGTCTAGTTTTTAGGTGAAGATATTTCATTTCCCAGCATAGGCCTCAAAGCGCTCCAAATATCCACTTGCAGATTCTACAAAAAGAGTGTTTCCAAACTGCTCTTACAAAAGGAAGGTTCAAGTCTGTGAGCCGAACGCACTCATCACAAACAAGTTTCTGAGAATGCGTCTGTCTAGTTTTTATGTGAAGATATTTCGTTTGCCAGCATAGGCTTCAAATCGCTCCAAACATCCACTAGCAAATTCTACAAAAGCAGTGTTTCAAAAGTGCGCTATCAAGAGGAAGAGTCCACTATGTGAGTTGAATGCATAAAGCACACGGAAGTTTCTGAGAATGCTTCTGTCTAGTTTTTAGGTGAAGATATTTCATTTCCCAGCATAGGCCTCAAAGCGCTCCAAATATCCACTTGCAGATTCTACAAAAAGAGTGTTTCCAAACTGCTCTTTCAAAAGGAGGGTTCAAGTCTGTGAGTTGAGAGCATTCATCACAAAGAAGTTTCTGAGAATGCTTCTGTCTAGTTTTTATATGAAGATCTTTCCTTTTCCAATATGGGCCTCAAAGCGCTCCAAATAAACACTTGCAGATTCTACAAAAGGAGTGTTTCAAAACAGCTCTATCAAAAGGAACGTTCAAGTCCGTGAGTTGAAGGCATTCATCACACAGAAGTTTCTGAGAATGCTTCTCTCTAGTTTTTATGTGAAGATATTTCCTTTTCTAGCATAGGCCTCAAAGCGCTGCAAATAGCCACTTGCAGATTCTACAAAAAGAGGGTTTCAAATCTCTTCTATCAAAAGAAATGTTCAACTCTGTGAGTTGAATGCACTCATCAGAAAGAAGTTTCTGAGAATGATTCTATCTAGTTTTCATCTGCATGTATTTCCTTTTCCACTAGATGCCGCAATCGCACCAAATATCCACTTGCAGTTTCCACAAAAAGAGTGCTGCAGAACTGCTCCATGAAAAGGAATGTTCAACTCTGTGAGTTCAGTACCCTCATGACATAGAAGTTTCTGAAAATGCTTCTGTCTAGTTGGTATAGGAAGATATTTCCTTTTCCAGCATAAGCCTCAAAGAGCTCCAAATATCCACTTGCGGATTCTGCAAAAACAGTGTTTCAAAACTGGTCGATCAAAAGGAACGTTCAACTCTGTGAGTTGAATGCACTCATGACACAGAAGTTTCTGAGAATGCTTCTGTCTAGTTCTTACGTGAAGATATTTCCTTTTCCAGCTTAGGCCTCAAAGCTCTCCAAATAAACACTTGCAGATTCTACAAAAGGAGTGTTTCAAAACTGCTCTAGCAAAAGGAAGGTTCAAGTCTGTGAGTTGAATGCACTCATCACAAAGAGGTTTCTGAGAATGCTGCTGTCTAGTTTTTATGTGAAGATATTTCCTTTTCCTCGCATAGACCTCAAATCGCTCCAGATATCCACTTGCAGATATTACAGAAAGAGTGTTTCCAAACTGCTCTATCTAAAGGCACGTTCAACTCTGTGAGTTGAATGCACGCATTGCGAAGAACTTTCTGAGAATGCTTCTCTCTAGCTTTTAGGTGAAGATATTCCATTTCACAGCATAGGCCTCAAAGTGCTCCAAATCACCACTTGCAGATTTTACAAAAAGAATGTTTCAAAACTGCTCTTTCTAAAGGAAGGTTCAAGTCTGTGAGTTGAATGCACTCAACACAAAGAAGTTTCTGAGAATGCTTCTGTCCAGGTTTCATGTGAAGATACTTCCTTTTCCAGCATAGGCCTCAAACCGCTCCAAATATTCACTTGCAGAGTCTACAAAAAGAGTGTTTCCAAACTTCTCTATCAACTGGTAGGTACAACTCCGTGAGTTGAATGCCCTCATCAACAAGAAGTTTCTGAGAATGCTTCTCTCTAGTTTTGATGGGAAGATATTTCCTTTTCCAACATAGGCCTCATGGTGCTCCGAATAAACACTTGCAGATTCTACAAACATAGTGTTTCAAAACTGTTCTATGAAAAGGAACGTTCAAGTCTGGGAGTTGAATGAACTCATCACAAAGAAGTTTCTCAGAATGCTTCTGTCTAGTTTTTAGGTGAAGATATTTCATTTCCCAGCATAGGCCTCAAAGCGCTCCAAATATCCACTTGCAGATTCTACAAAAAGAGTGTTTCCAAACTGCTCTTACAAAAGGAAGGTTCAAGTCTGTGAGCCGAACGCACTCATCACAAACAAGTTTCTGAGAATGCGTCTGTCTAGTTTTTATGTGAAGATATTTCGTTTGCCAGCATAGGCCTCAAATCGCTCCAAACATCCACTAGCAAATTCTACAAAAGGAGTGTTTCAAAAGTGCGCTATCAAGAGGAAGAGTCCACTATGTGAGTTGAATGCATAAAGCACACGGAAGTTTCTGAGAATGCTTCTGTCTAGTTTTTAGGTGGAGATATTTCATTTCCCAGCATAGGCCTCAAAGCGCTCCAAATATCGACTTGCAGATTCTACAAAAAGAGTGTTTCCAAACTGCTCTTTCAAAAGGAAGGTTCAAGTCTGTGAGTTGAGAGCATTCATCACAAAGAAGTTTCTGAGAATGCTTCTGTGTAGTTTTTATATGAAGATCTTTCCTTTTCCAATATGGGCCTCAAAGCGCTCCAAATAAACACTTGCAGATTCTACAAAAGGAGTGTTTCAAAACAGCTCTATCAAAAGGAACGTTCAAGTCCGTGAGTTGAAGGCATTCATCACACAGAAGTTTCTGAGAATGCTTCTCTCTAGTTTTTATGTGAAGATATTTCCTTTTCTAGCATAGGCCTCAAAGCGCTGCAAATAGCCACTTGCAGATTCTACAAAAAGAGGGTTTCAAATCTCTTCTATCAAAAGAAATGTTCAACTCTGTGAGTTGAATGCACTCATCAGAAAGAAGTTTCTGAGAATGATTCTATCTAGTTTTCATCTGCATGTATTTCCTTTTCCACTAGATGCCGCAATCGCACCAAATATCCACTTGCAGTTTCCACAAAAAGAGTGCTGCAGAACTGCTCCATGAAAAGGAATGTTCAACTCTGTGAGTTCAGTACCCTCATGACATAGAAGTTTCTGAAAATGCTTCTGTCTAGTTGGTATAGGAAGATATTTCCTTTTCCAGCATAAGCCTCAAAGAGCTCCAAATATCCACTTGCGGATTCTGCAAAAACAGTGTTTCAAAACTGGTCGATCAAAAGGAACGTTCAACTCTGTGAGTTGAATGCACTCATGACACAGAAGTTTCTGAGAATGCTTCTGTCTAGTTCTTACGTGAAGATATTTCCTTTTCCAGCTTAGGCCTCAAAGCGCTCCAAATAAACACTTGCAGATTCTACAAAAGGAGTGTTTCAAAACTGCTCTAGCAAAAGTAAGGTTCAAGTCTGTGAGTTGAATGCACTCATCACAAAGAGGTTTCTGAGAATGTTGCTGTCTAGTTTTTATGTGAAGATATTTCCTTTTCCTCGCATAGACCTCAAATCGCTCCAGATATCCACTTGCAGATTTTACAGAAAGACTGTTTCCAAACTGCTCTATCTAAAGGCACGTTGAACTCTGTGAGTTGAATGCACGCATTGCGAAGAACTTTCTGAGAATGCTTCTCTCTAGCTTTTAGGTGAAGATATTCCATTTCACAGCATAGGCCTCAAAGTGCTCCAAATCACCACTTGCAGATTTTACAAAAAGAATGTTTCAATACTGCTCTTTCTAAAGGAAGGTTCAAGTCTGTGAGTTGAATGCACTCAACACAAAGAAGTTTCTGAGAATGCTTCTGTCCAGGTTTCATGTGAAGATACTTCCTTTTCCAGCATAGGCCTCAAACCGCTCCAAATATTCACTTGCAGAGTCTACAAAAAGAGTGTTTCCAAACTTCTCTATCAACTGGTAGGTAAAACTCCGTGAGTTGAATGCCCTCATCACCAAGAAGTTTCTGAGAATGCTTCTCTCTAGTTTTGATGGGAAGATATTTCCTTTTCCAACATAGGCCTCATGGTGCTCCGAATAAACACTTGCAGATTCTACAAACTTAGTGTTTCAAAACTGTTCTATGAAAAGGAACGTTCAAGTCTGGGAGTTGAATGAACTCATCACAAAGAAGTTTCTCAGAATGCTTCTGTCTAGTTTTTAGGTGAAGATATTTCATTTCCCAGCATAGGCCTCAAAGCGCTCCAAATATCCACTTGCAGATTCTACAAAAAGAGTGTTTCCAAACTGCTCTTACAAAAGGAAGGTTCAAATCTGTGAGCCGAACGCACTCATCACAAACAAGTTTCTGAGAATGCGTCTGTCTAGTTTTTATGTGAAGATATTTCGTTTGCCAGCATAGGCCTCAAATCGCTCCAAACATCCACTAGCAAATTCTACAAAAGGAGTGTTTCAAAAGTGCGCCATCAAGAGGAAGAGTCCACTATGTGAGTTGAATGCATAAAGCACACGGAAGTTTCTGAGAATGATTCTATCTAGTTTTCATCTGCATGTATTTCCTTTTCCACTAGATGCCGCAATCGCACCAAATATCCACTTGCAGTTTCCACAAAAAGAGTGCTGCAGAACTGCTCCATGAAAAGGAATGTTCAACTCTGTGAGTTCAGTACCCTCATGACATAGAAGTTTCTGAAAATGCTTCTGTCTAGTTGGTATAGGAAGATATTTCCTTTTCCAGCATAAGCCTCAAAGAGCTCCAAATATCCACTTGCGGATTCTGCAAAAACAGTGTTTCAAAACTGGTCGATCAAAAGGAACGTTCAACTCTGTGAGTTGAATGCACTCATGACACAGAAGTTTCTGAGAATGCTTCTGTCTAGTTCTTACGTGAAGATATTTCCTTTTCCAGCTTAGGCCTCAAAGCTCTCCAAATAAACACTTGCAGATTCTACAAAAGGAGTGTTTCAAAACTGCTCTAGCAAAAGGAAGGTTCAAGTCTGTGAGTTGAATGCACTCATCACAAAGAGGTTTCTGAGAATGCTGCTGTCTAGTTTTTATGTGAAGATATTTCCTTTTCCTCGCATAGACCTCAAATCGCTCCAGATATCCACTTGCAGATATTACAGAAAGAGTGTTTCCAAACTGCTCTATCTAAAGGCACGTTCAACTCTGTGAGTTGAATGCACGCATTGCGAAGAACTTTCTGAGAATGCTTCTCTCTAGCTTTTAGGTGAAGATATTCCATTTCACAGCATAGGCCTCAAAGTGCTCCAAATCACCACTTGCAGATTTTACAAAAAGAATGTTTCAAAACTGCTCTTTCTAAAGGAAGGTTCAAGTCTGTGAGTTGAATGCACTCAACACAAAGAAGTTTCTGAGAATGCTTCTGTCCAGGTTTCATGTGAAGATACTTCCTTTTCCAGCATAGGCCTCAAACCGCTCCAAATATTCACTTGCAGAGTCTACAAAAAGAGTGTTTCCAAACTTCTCTATCAACTGGTAGGTACAACTCCGTGAGTTGAATGCCCTCATCAACAAGAAGTTTCTGAGAATGCTTCTCTCTAGTTTTGATGGGAAGATATTTCCTTTTCCAACATAGGCCTCATGGTGCTCCGAATAAACACTTGCAGATTCTACAAACTTTGTGTTTCAAAACTGTTCTATGAAAAGGAACGTTCAAGTCTGGGAGTTGAATGAACTCATCACAAAGAAGTTACTCAGAATGCTTCTGTCTAGTTTTTAGGTGAAGATATTTCATTTCCCAGCATAGGCCTCAAAGCGCTCCAAATATCCACTTGCAGATTCTACAAAAAGAGTGTTTCCAAACTGCTCTTACAAAAGGAAGGTTCAAGTCTGTGAGCCGAACGCACTCATCACAAACAAGTTTCTGAGAATGCGTCTGTCTAGTTTTTATGTGAAGATATTTCGTTTGCCAGCATAGGCCTCAAATCGCTCCAAACATCCACTAGCAAATTCTACAAAAGGAGTGTTTCAAAAGTTCGCTATCAAGAGGAAGAGTCCACTATGTGAGTTGAATGCATAAAGCACACGGAAGTTTCTGAGAATGCTTCTGTCTAGTTTTTAGGTGAAGATATTTCATTTCCCAGCATAGGCCTCAAAGCGCTCCAAATATCCACTTGCAGATTCTACAAAAAGAGTGTTTCCAAACTGCTCTTTCAAAAGGAAGGTTCAAGTCTGTGAGTTGAGAGCATTCATCACAAAGAAGTTTCTGAGAATGCTTCTGTCTAGTTTTTATATGAAGATCTTTCCTTTTCCAATATGGGCCTCAAAGCGCTCCAAATAAACACTTGCAGATTCTACAAAAGGAGTGTTTCAAAACAGCTCTATCAAAAGGAACGTTCAAGTCTGTGAGTTGAAGGCATTCATCACACAGAAGTTTCTGAGAATGCTTCTCTCTAGTTTTTATGTGAAGATATTTCCTTTTGTAGCATAGGCCGCAAAGCGCTGCAAATAGCCACTTGCAGATTCTACGAAAAGAGGGTTTCAAATCTCTTCTATCAAAAGAAATGTTCAACTCTGTGAGTTGAATGCACTCATCAGAAAGAAGTTTCTGAGAATGATTCTATCTAGTTTTCATCTGCATGTATTTCCTTTTCCACTAGATGCCGCAATCGCACCAAATATCCACTTGCAGTTTCCACAAAAAGAGTGCTGCAGAACTGCTCCATGAAAAGGAATGTTCAACTCTGTGAGTTCAGTACCCTCATGACATAGAAGTTTCTGAAAATGCTTCTGTCTAGTTGGTATAGGAAGATATTTCCTTTTCCAGCATAAGCCTCAAAGAGCTCCAAATATCCACTTGCGGATTCTGCAAAAACAGTGTTTCAAAACTGGTCGATCAAAAGGAACGTTCAACTCTGTGAGTTGAATGCACTCATGACACAGAAGTTTCTGAGAATGCTTCTGTCTAGTTCTTACGTGAAGATATTTCCTTTTCCAGCTTAGGCCTCAAAGCGCTCCAAATAAACACTTGCAGATTCTACAAAAGGAGTGTTTCAAAACTGCTCTAGCAAAAGGAAGGTTCAAGTCTGTGAGTTGAATGCACTCATCACAAAGAGGTTTCTGAGAATGTTGCTGTCTAGTTTTTATGTGAAGATATTTCCTTTTCCTCGCATAGACCTCAAATCGCTCCAGATATCCACTTGCAGATTTTACAGAAAGACTGTTTCCAAACTGCTCTATCTAAAGGCACGTTGAACTCTGTGAGTTGAATGCACGCATTGCGAAGAACTTTCTGAGAATGCTTCTCTCTAGCTTTTAGGTGAAGATATTCCATTTCACAGCATAGGCCTCAAAGTGCTCCAAATCACCACTTGCAGATTTTACAAAAAGAATGTTTCAATACTGCTCTTTCTAAAGGAAGGTTCAAGTCTGTGAGTTGAATGCACTCAACACAAAGAAGTTTCTGAGAATGCTTCTGTCCAGGTTTCATGTGAAGATACTTCCTTTTCCAGCATAGGCCTCAAACCGCTCCAAATATTCACTTGCAGAGTCTACAAAAAGAGTGTTTCCAAACTTCTCTATCAACTGGTAGGTAAAACTCCGTGAGTTGAATGCCCTCATCACCAAGAAGTTTCTGAGAATGCTTCTCTCTAGTTTTGATGGGAAGATATTTCCTTTTCCAACATAGGCCTCATGGTGCTCCGAATAAACACTTGCAGATTCTACAAACTTAGTGTTTCAAAACTGTTCTATGAAAAGGAACGTTCAAGTCTGGGAGTTGAATGAACTCATCACAAAGAAGTTTCTCAGAATGCTTCTGTCTAGTTTTTAGGTGAAGATATTTCATTTCCCAGCATAGGCCTCAAAGCGCTCCAAATATCCACTTGCAGATTCTACAAAAAGAGTGTTTCCAAACTGCTCTTACAAAAGGAAGGTTCAAATCTGTGAGCCGAACGCACTCATCACAAACAAGTTTCTGAGAATGCGTCTGTCTAGTTTTTATGTGAAGATATTTCGTTTGCCAGCATAGGCCTCAAATCGCTCCAAACATCCACTAGCAAATTCTACAAAAGGAGTGTTTCAAAAGTGCGCTATCAAGAGGAAGAGTCCACTATGTGAGTTGAATGCATAAAGCACACGGAAGTTTCTGAGAATGATTCTATCTAGTTTTCATCTGCATGTATTTCCTTTTCCACTAGATGCCGCAATCGCACCAAATATCCACTTGCAGTTTCCACAAAAAGAGTGCTGCAGAACTGCTCCATGAAAAGGAATGTTCAACTCTGTGAGTTCAGTACCCTCATGACATAGAAGTTTCTGAAAATGCTTCTGTCTAGTTGGTATAGGAAGATATTTCCTTTTCCAGCATAAGCCTCAAAGAGCTCCAAATATCCACTTGCGGATTCTGCAAAAACAGTGTTTCAAAACTGGTCGATCAAAAGGAACGTTCAACTCTGTGAGTTGAATGCACTCATGACACAGAAGTTTCTGAGAATGCTTCTGTCTAGTTCTTACGTGAAGATATTTCCTTTTCCAGCTTAGGCCTCAAAGCTCTCCAAATAAACACTTGCAGATTCTACAAAAGGAGTGTTTCAAAACTGCTCTAGCAAAAGGAAGGTTCAAGTCTGTGAGTTGAATGCACTCATCACAAAGAGGTTTCTGAGAATGCTGCTGTCTAGTTTTTATGTGAAGATATTTCCTTTTCCTCGCATAGACCTCAAATCGCTCCAGATATCCACTTGCAGATATTACAGAAAGAGTGTTTCCAAACTGCTCTATCTAAAGGCACGTTCAACTCTGTGAGTTGAATGCACGCATTGCGAAGAACTTTCTGAGAATGCTTCTCTCTAGCTTTTAGGTGAAGATATTCCATTTCACAGCATAGGCCTCAAAGTGCTCCAAATCACCACTTGCAGATTTTACAAAAAGAATGTTTCAAAACTGCTCTTTCTAAAGGAAGGTTCAAGTCTGTGAGTTGAATGCACTCAACACAAAGAAGTTTCTGAGAATGCTTCTGTCCAGGTTTCATGTGAAGATACTTCCTTTTCCAGCATAGGCCTCAAACCGCTCCAAATATTCACTTGCAGAGTCTACAAAAAGAGTGTTTCCAAACTTCTCTATCAACTGGTAGGTACAACTCCGTGAGTTGAATGCCCTCATCAACAAGAAGTTTCTGAGAATGCTTCTCTCTAGTTTTGATGGGAAGATATTTCCTTTTCCAACATAGGCCTCATGGTGCTCCGAATAAACACTTGCAGATTCTACAAACATAGTGTTTCAAAACTGTTCTATGAAAAGGAACGTTCAAGTCTGGGAGTTGAATGAACTCATCACAAAGAAGTTTCTCAGAATGCTTCTGTCTAGTTTTTAGGTGAAGATATTTCATTTCCCAGCATAGGCCTCAAAGCGCTCCAAATATCCACTTGCAGATTCTACAAAAAGAGTGTTTCCAAACTGCTCTTACAAAAGGAAGGTTCAAGTCTGTGAGCCGAACGCACTCATCACAAACAAGTTTCTGAGAATGCGTCTGTCTAGTTTTTATGTGAAGATATTTCGTTTGCCAGCATAGGCCTCAAATCGCTCCAAACATCCACTAGCAAATTCTACAAAAGGAGTGTTTCAAAAGTGCGCTATCAAAAGGAAGAGTCCACTATGTGAGTTGAATGCATAAAGCACACGGAAGTTTCTGAGAATGCTTCTGTCTAGTTTTTAGGTGGAGATATTTCATTTCCCAGCATAGGCCTCAAAGCGCTCCAAATATCGACTTGCAGATTCTACAAAAAGAGTGTTTCCAAACTGCTCTTTCAAAAGGAAGGTTCAAGTCTGTGAGTTGAGAGCATTCATCACAAAGAAGTTTCTGAGAATGCTTCTGTCTAGTTTTTATATGAAGATCTTTCCTTTTCCAATATGGGCCTCAAAGCGCTCCAAATAAACACTTGCAGATTCTACAAAAGGAGTGTTTCAAAACAGCTCTATCAAAAGGAACGTTCAAGTCCGTGAGTTGAAGGCATTCATCACACAGAAGTTTCTGAGAATGCTTCTCTCTAGTTTTTATGTGAAGATATTTCCTTTTCTAGCATAGGCCTCAAAGCGCTGCAAATAGCCACTTGCAGATCCTACAAAAAGAGGGTTTCAAATCTCTTCTATCAAAAGAAATGTTCAACTCTGTGAGTTGAATGCACTCATCAGAAAGAAGTTTCTGAGAATGATTCTATCTAGTTTTCATCTGCATGTATTTCCTTTTCCACTAGATGCCGCAATCGCACCAAATATCCACTTGCAGTTTCCACAAAAAGAGTGCTGCAGAACTGCTCCATGAAAAGGAATGTTCAACTCTGTGAGTTCAGTACCCTCATGACATAGAAGTTTCTGAAAATGCTTCTGTCTAGTTGGTATAGGAAGATATTTCCTTTTCCAGCATAAGCCTCAAAGAGCTCCAAATATCCACTTGCGGATTCTGCAAAAACAGTGTTTCAAAACTGGTGGATCAAAAGGAACGTTCAACTCTGTGAGTTGAATGCACTCATGACACAGAAGTTTCTGAGAATGCTTCTGTCTAGTTCTTACGTGAAGATATTTCCTTTTCCAGCTTAGGCCTCAAAGCGCTCCAAATAAACACTTGCAGATTCTACAAAAGGAGTGTTTCAAAACTGCTCTAGCAAAAGGAAGGTTCAAGTCTGTGAGTTGAATGCACTCATCACAAAGAGGTTTCTGAGAATGTTGCTGTCTAGTTTTTATGTGAAGATATTTCCTTTTCCTCGCATAGACCTCAAATCGCTCCAGATATCCACTTGCAGATTTTACAGAAAGACTGTTTCCAAACTGCTCTATCTAAAGGCACGTTGAACTCTGTGAGTTGAATGCACGCATTGCGAAGAACTTTCTGAGAATGCTTCTCTCTAGCTTTTAGGTGAAGATATTCCATTTCACAGCATAGGCCTCAAAGTGCTCCAAATCACCACTTGCAGATTTTACAAAAAGAATGTTTCAATACTGCTCTTTCTAAAGGAAGGTTCAAGTCTGTGAGTTGAATGCACTCAACACAAAGAAGTTTCTGAGAATGCTTCTGTCCAGGTTTCATGTGAAGATACTTCCTTTTCCAGCATAGGCCTCAAACCGCTCCAAATATTCACTTGCAGAGTCTACAAAAAGAGTGTTTCCAAACTTCTCTATCAACTGGTAGGTAAAACTCCGTGAGTTGAATGCCCTCATCACCAAGAAGTTTCTGAGAATGCTTCTCTCTAGTTTTGATGGGAAGATATTTCCTTTTCCAACATAGGCCTCATGGTGCTCCGAATAAACACTTGCAGATTCTACAAACTTAGTGTTTCAAAACTGTTCTATGAAAAGGAACGTTCAAGTCTGGGAGTTGAATGAACTCATCACAAAGAAGTTTCTCAGAATGATTCTGTCTAGTTTTTAGGTGAAGATATTTCATTTCCCAGCATAGGCCTCAAAGCGCTCCAAATATCCACCTGCAGATTCTACAAAAAGAGTGTTTCCAAACTGCTCTTACAAAAGGAAGGTTCAAATCTGTGAGCCGAACGCACTCATCACAAACAAGTTTCTGAGAATGCGTCTGTCTAGTTTTTATGTGAAGATATTTCGTTTGCCAGCATAGGCCTCAAATCGCTCCAAACATCCACTAGCAAATTCTACAAAAGGAGTGTTTCAAAAGTGCGCTATCAAGAGGAAGAGTCCACTATGTGAGTTGAATGCATAAAGCACACGGAAGTTTCTGAGAATGATTCTATCTAGTTTTCATCTGCATGTATTTCCTTCTCCACTAGATGCCGCAATCGCACCAAATATCCACTTGCAGTTTCCACAAAAAGAGTGCTGCAGAACTGCTCCATGAAAAGGAATGTTCAACTCTGTGAGTTCAGTACCCTCATGACATAGAAGTTTCTGAAAATCCTTCTGTCTAGTTGGTATAGGAAGATATTTCCTTTTCCAGCATAAGCCTCAAAGAGCTCCAAATATCCACTTGCGGATTCTGCAACAACAGTGTTTCAAAACTGGTCGATCAAAAGGAACGTTCAACTCTGTGAGTTGAATGCACTCATGACACAGAAGTTTCTGAGAATGCTTCTGTCTAGTTCTTACGTGAAGATATTTCCTTTTCCAGCTTAGGCCTCAAAGCTCTCCAAATAAACACTTGCAGATTCTACAAAAGGAGTGTTTCAAAACTGCTCTAGCAAAAGGAAGGTTCAAGTCTGTGAGTTGAATGCACTCATCACAAAGAGGTTTCTGAGAATGCTGCTGTCTAGTTTTTATGTGAAGATATTTCCTTTTCCTCGCATAGACCTCAAATCGCTCCAGATATCCACTTGCAGATATTACAGAAAGAGTGTTTCCAAACTGCTCTATCTAAAGGCACGTTCAACTCTGTGAGTTGAATGCACGCATTGCGAAGAACTTTCTGAGAATGCTTCTCTCTAGCTTTTAGGTGAAGATATTCCATTTCACAGCATAGGCCTCAAAGTGCTCCAAATCACCACTTGCAGATTTTACAAAAAGAATGTTTCAAAACTGCTCTTTCTAAAGGAAGGTTCAAGTCTGTGAGTTGAATGCACTCAACACAAAGAAGTTTCTGAGAATGCTTCTGTCCAGGTTTCATGTGAAGATACTTCCTTTTCCAGCATAGGCCTCAAACCGCTCCAAATATTCACTTGCAGAGTCTACAAAAAGAGTGTTTCCAAACTTCTCTATCAACTGGTAGGTACAACTCCGTGAGTTGAATGCCCTCATCAACAAGAAGTTTCTGAGAATGCTTCTCTCTAGTTTTGATGGGAAGATATTTCCTTTTCCAACATAGGCCTCATGGTGCTCCGAATAAACACTTGCAGATTCTACAAACTTTGTGTTTCAAAACTGTTCTATGAAAAGGAACGTTCAAGTCTGGGAGTTGAATGAACTCATCACAAAGAAGTTACTCAGAATGCTTCTGTCTAGTTTTTAGGTGAAGATATTTCATTTCCCAGCATAGGCCTCAAAGCGCTCCAAATATCCACTTGCAGATTCTACAAAAAGAGTGTTTCCAAACTGCTCTTACAAAAGGAAGGTTCAAGTCTGTGAGCCGAACGCACTCATCACAAACAAGTTTCTGAGAATGCGTCTGTCTAGTTTTTATGTGAAGATATTTCGTTTGCCAGCATAGGCCTCAAATCGCTCCAAACATCCACTAGCAAATTCTACAAAAGGAGTGTTTCAAAAGTTCGCTATCAAGAGGAAGAGTCCACTATGTGAGTTGAATGCATAAAGCACACGGAAGTTTCTGAGAATGCTTCTGTCTAGTTTTTAGGTGAAGATATTTCATTTCCCAGCATAGGCCTCAAAGCGCTCCAAATATCCACTTGCAGATTCTACAAAAAGAGTGTTTCCAAACTGCTCTTTCAAAAGGAAGGTTCAAGTCTGTGAGTTGAGAGCATTCATCACAAAGAAGTTTCTGAGAATGCTTCTGTCTAGTTTTTATATGAAGATCTTTCCTTTTCCAATATGGGCCTCAAAGCGCTCCAAATAAACACTTGCAGATTCTACAAAAGGAGTGTTTCAAAACAGCTCTATCAAAAGGAACGTTCAAGTCTGTGAGTTGAAGGCATTCATCACACAGAAGTTTCTGAGAATGCTTCTCTCTAGTTTTTATGTGAAGATATTTCCTTTTGTAGCATAGGCCGCAAAGCGCTTCAAATAGCCACTTGCAGATTCTACGAAAAGAGGGTTTCAAATCTCTTCTATCAAAAGAAATGCTCAACTCTGTGAGTTGAATGCACTCATCAGAAAGAAGTTTCTGAGAATGATTCTATCTAGTTTTCATCTGCATGTATTTCCTTTTCCACTAGATGCCGCAATCGCACCAAATATCCACTTGCAGTTTCCACAAAAAGAGTGCTGCAGAACTGCTCCATGAAAAGGAATGTTCAACTCTGTGAGTTCAGTACCCTCATGACATAGAAGTTTCTGAAAATGCTTCTGTCTAGTTGGTATAGGAAGATATTTCCTTTTCCAGCATAAGCCTCAAAGAGCTCCAAATATCCACTTGCGGATTCTGCAAAAACAGTGTTTCAAAACTGGTCGATCAAAAGGAACGTTCAACTCTGTGAGTTGAATGCACTCATGACACAGCAGTTTCTGAGAATGCTTCTGTCTAGTTCTTACGTGATGATATTTCCTTTTCCAGCTTAGGCCTCAAAGCGCTCCAAATAAACACTTGCAGATTCTACAAAAGGAGTGTTTCAAAACTGCTCTAGCAAAAGGAAGGTTCAAGTCTGTGAGTTGAATGCACTCATCACAAAGAGGTTTCTGAGAATGCTGCTGTCTAGTTTTTATGTGAAGATATTTCCTTTTCCTCGCATAGACCTCAAATCGCTCCAGATATCCACTTGCAGATATTACAGAAAGAGTGTTTCCAAACTGCTCTATCTAAAGGCACGTTCAACTCTGTGAGTTGAATGCACGCATTGCGAAGAACTTTCTGAGAATGCTTCTCTCTAGCTTTTAGGTGAAGATATTCCATTTCACAGCATAGGCCTCAAAGTGCTCCAAATCACCACTTGCAGATTTTACAAAAAGAATGTTTCAAAACTGCTCTTTCTAAAGGAAGGTTCAAGTCTGTGAGTTGAATGCACTCAACACAAAGAAGTTTCTGAGAATGCTTCTGTCCAGGTTTCATGTGAAGATACTTCCTTTTCCAGCATAGGCCTCAAACCGCTCCAAATATTCACTTGCAGAGTCTACAAAAAGAGTGTTTCCAAACTTCTCTATCAACTGGTAGGTACAACTCCGTGAGTTGAATGCCCTCATCAACAAGAAGTTTCTGAGAATGCTTCTCTCTAGTTTTGATGGGAAGATATTTCCTTTTCCAACATAGGCCTCATGGTGCTCCGAATAAACACTTGCAGATTCTACAAACTTAGTGTTTCAAAACTGTTCTATGAAAAGGAACGTTCAAGTCTGGGAGTTGAATGAACTCATCACAAAGAAGTTACTCAGAATGCTTCTGTCTAGTTTTTAGGTGAAGATATTTCATTTCCCAGCATAGGCCTCAAAGCGCTCCAAATATCCACTTGCAGATTCTACAAAAAGAGTGTTTCCAAACTGCTCTTACAAAAGGAAGGTTCAAGTCTGTGAGCCGAACGCACTCATCACAAACAAGTTTCTGAGAATGCGTCTGTCTAGTTTTTATGTGAAGATATTTCGTTTGCCAGCATAGGCCTCAAATCGCTCCAAACATCCACTAGCAAATTCTACAAAAGGAGTGTTTCAAAAGTGCGCTATCAAAAGGAAGAGTCCACTATGTGAGTTGAATGCATAAAGCACACGGAAGTTTCTGAGAATGCTTCTGTCTAGTTTTTAGGTGAAGATATTTCATTTCCCAGCATAGGCCTCAAAGCGCTCCAAATATCCACTTGCAGATTCTACAAAAAGAGTGTTTCCAAACTGCTGTTTCAAAAGGAAGGTTCAAGTCTGTGAGTTGAGAGCACTCTTCACAAAGAAGTTTCTGAGAATGCTTCTGTCTAGTTTTTATATGAAGATCTTTCCTTTTCCAATATAGGCCTCAAAGCGCTCCAAATAAACACTTGCAGATTCTACAAAAAGACTCTTTCCAAACTGCTCCATGAAAAGGAAGGTTCAAGTCTGTGAGTTGAAGGCATTCATCACACAGAAGTTTCTGAGAATGCTTCTCTCTAGTTTTTATGTGAAGATATTTCCTTTTCTAGCATAGGCATCAAAGCGCTGCAAATAGCCACTTGCAGATTCTACAAAAAGAGTGTTTCAAAACTGCTCTTTCAAAAGAAGTGTTCAACTCTGGGAGTTGGATTCATACTTCACAAAGCAGTTTCACAGAACGCTTCTGTTTAGTATTTATGGGAAGATATTCCCGTTTCCAACGAAGGCCTGAAAGGACTCCAAATATCCACTTGCAGATTCTGCAAAAACACAGTTTCAAAACTGCTCTATCAAAAGGAAGGCTTATCTCTCCGAGTTGAATGCACACATCATAAAGAGGTTTCTGAGAATGCTTCTGCCTGGTTTATAAGTGAAGATATTTCCTTTTCCACCATAGGCCTCAAAGCGCTCCAAATGAACACTTGCAGATTCTACAAAAAGAGTGTTTCAAAACAGCTCTTTCAAAGGAAGTGTTCAACTCTGTGAGTTGGATTCATACTACACAAAGCAGTTTCACAGAACGCTTCTGTTTAGTTTTTATGGGAAGATATTCCCGTTTCCAACGAAGGCCTGAAAGGGCTCCAAATATCCACTTGCAAATTCTGCAAAAATAGAGTTTCAAAACTGCTCTGTCAAAAGGAAGGCTTATCTCTCTGAGTTGAATGCAGACATCATAAAGAGGTTTCTGAGAATGCTTCTGCCTGGTTTATATGTGAAGATATTTCCTTTTCCACCATAGGCCTCAAAGCGCTCCAAATGAACACTTGCAGATTCTACAAAAAGAGTGTTTCATAACTGCTCTAGCAAAGGAAAGGTTCAACTCTGTGAGTTGAACACACACATCACAAAGCAGTTTCTGAGAATGCTTCTGTCCAGTTTTTATTGGAAGATATTCCCGCTTCTAACAAAGGCCTGAAAGAGCTCCAAATATCCACTTGCAGATGCTGCAAAAAGACTCTTTCCAAACTGCTCCATGAAAAGGAAGGTTCAACTCTGTGAGTTGAATGCACACATCATAAAGAAGTTTCAAAGAATGCTTCTGTCTAGGTTTTATGTGAAGATATTTCCTTTTCCACCATAGGCCTCAAAGCGCTCCAAATGAACACTTGCAGATTCTACAAAAAGAGTGTTTCAAAACTGCTCTTTCAAAAGAAGTGTTCAACTCTGTGAGTTGGATTCATACTTCACAAAGCAGTTTCACAGAACGCTTCTGTTTAGTTTTTATGGGAAGATATTCCCGTTTCCAACGAAGGCCTGAAAGGGCTCCAAATAACCACTTGCAGATTCTGCAGAAACACAGTTTCAAAACTGCTCTATCAAAAGGAAGGCTTATCTCTCTGAGCTGAATGCACACATCATAAAGAGGTTTCTGAGAATGCTTCTCCCTGGTTTATAAGTGAAGATATTTCCTTTTCCACTATAGGCCTCAAAGCGCTCCAAATGAACACTTGCAGATTCTACAAAAAGAGTGTTTCAAAACAGCTCTTTCAAAGGAAGTGTTCAACTCTGTGAGTTGGATTCATACTACACAAAGCAGTTTCACAGAACGCTTCTCTTTAGTTTTTATGGGAAGATATTCCCGTTTCCAACGAAGGCCTGAAAGGTCTCCAAATATCCACTTGCAGATTCTGCAAAAATAGAGTTTCAAAACTGCTCTGTTAAAAGGAAGGCTTATCTCTCTGAGTTGAATGCAGACATCATAAAGACGTTTCTGAGAATGCTTCTGCCTGGTTTATATGTGAAGATATTTCCTTTTCCACCATAGGCCTCAAAGCGCTCCAAATGAACACTTGCAGATTCTACAAAAGGAGTGTTTCATAACTGCTCTAGCAAAGGAAAGGTTCAACTCTGTGAGTTGAACACACACATCACAAAGCAGTTTCTGAGAATGCTTCTGTCCAGTTTTTATTGGAAGATATTCCCGCTTCTAACAAAGGCCTGAAAGAGCTCCAAATATCCACTTGCAGATGCTGCAAAAAGACTCTTTCCAAACTGCTCCATGAAAAGGAGGGTTCAACTCTGTGAGATGAATGCACACATCATAAAGAAGTTTCAAAGAATGCTTCTGTCTAGGTTTTATGTGAAGATATTTCCTTTTCCACCATAGGCCTCAAAGCGCTCCAAATGAACACTTGCAGATTCTACAAAAAGAGTGTTTCAAAACTGCTCTTTCAAAAGAAGTGTTCAACTCTGTGAGTTGGATTCATACTTCACAAAGCAGTTTCACAGAACGCTTCTGTTTAGTATTTATGGGAAGATATTCCCGTTTCCAACGAAGGCCTGAAAGGACTCCAAATATCCACTTGCAGATTCTGCAAAAACACAGTTTCAAAACTGCTCTATCAAAAGGAAGGCTTATCTCTCCGAGTTGAATGCACACATCATAAAGAGGTTTCTGAGAATGCTTCTGCCTGGTTTATAAGTGAAGATATTTCCTTTTCCACCATAGGCCTCAAAGCGCTCCAAATGAACACTTGCAGATTCTACAAAAAGAGTGTTTCTAAACAGCTCTTTCAAAGGAAGTGTTCAACTCTGTGAGTTGGATTCATACTACACAAAGCAGTTTCACAGAACGCTTCTGTTTAGTTTTTATGGGAAGATATTCCCGTTTCCAACGAAGGCCTGAAAGGTCTCCAAATATCCACTTGCAAATTCTGCAAAAATAGAGTTTCAAAACTGCTCTGTCAAAAGGAAGGCTTATCTCTCTGAGTTGAATGCAGACATCATAAAGAGGTTTCTGAGAATGCTTCTGCCTGGTTTATATGTGAAGATATTTCCTTTTCCACCATAGGCCTCAAAGCGCTCCAAATGAACACTTGCAGATTCTACAAAAAGAGTGTTTCATAACTGCTCTAGCAAAGGAAAGGTTCAACTCTGTGAGTTGAACACACACATCACAAAGCAGTTTCTGAGAATGCTTCTGTCCAGTTTTTATTGGAAGATATTCCCGCTTCTAACAAAGGCCTGAAAGAGCTCCAAATATCCACTTGCAGATGCTGCAAAAAGACTCTTTCCAAACTGCTCCATGAAAAGGAAGGTTCAACTCTGTGAGTTGAATGCACACATCATAAAGAAGTTTCAAAGAATGCTTCTGTCTAGGTTTTATGTGAAGATATTTCCTTTTCCACCATAGGCCTCAAAGCGCTCCAAATGAACACTTGCAGATTCTACAAAAAGAGTGTTTCAAAACTGCTCTTTCAAAAGAAGTGTTCAACTCTGTGAGTTGGATTCATACTTCACAAAGCAGTTTCACAGAACGCTTCTGTTTAGTTTTTATGGGAAGATATTCCCGTTTCCAACGAAGGCCTGAAAGGGCTCCAAATAACCACTTGCAGATTCTGCAGAAACTCAGTTTCAAAACTGCTCTATCAAAAGGAAGGCTTATCTCTCTGAGCTGAATGCACACATCATAAAGAGGTTTCTGAGAATGCTTCTCCCTGGTTTATAAGTGAAGATATTTCCTTTTCCACTATAGGCCTCAAAGCGCTCCAAATGAACACTTGCAGATTCTACAAAAAGAGTGTTTCAAAACAGCTCTTTCAAAGGAAGTGTTCAACTCTGTGAGTTGGATTCATACTACACAAAGCAGTTTCACAGAACGCTTCTCTTTAGTTTTTATGGGAAGATATTCCCGTTTCCAACGAAGGCCTGAAAGGTCTCCAAATATCCACTTGCAGATTCTGCAAAAATAGAGTTTCAAAACTGCTCTGTTAAAAGGAAGGCTTATCTCTCTGAGTTGAATGCAGACATCATAAAGACGTTTCTGAGAATGCTTCTGCCTGGTTTATATGTGAAGATATTTCCTTTTCCACCATAGGCCTCAAAGCGCTCCAAATGAACACTTGCAGATTCTACAAAAGGAGTGTTTCATAACTGCTCTAGCAAAGGAAAGGTTCAACTCTGTGAGTTGAACACACACATCACAAAGCAGTTTCTGAGAATGCTTCTGTCCAGTTTTTATTGGAAGATATTCCCGCTTCTAACAAAGGCCTGAAAGAGCTCCAAATATCCACTTGCAGATGCTGCAAAAAGACTCTTTCCAAACTGCTCCATGAAAAGGAAGGTTCAACTCTGTGAGATGAATGCACACATCATAAAGAAGTTTCAAAGAATGCTTCTGTCTAGGTTTTATGTGAAGATATTTCCTTTTCCACCATAGGCCTCAAAGCGCTCCAAATGAACACTTGCAGATTCTACAAAAAGAGTGTTTCAAAACTGCTCTTTCAAAAGAAGTGTTCAACTCTGTGAGTTGGATTCATACTTCACAAAGCAGTTTCACAGAACGCTTCTGTTTAGTATTTATGGGAAGATATTCCCGTTTCCAACGAAGGCCTGAAAGGACTCCAAATATCCACTTGCAGATTCTGCAAAAACACAGTTTCAAAACTGCTCTATCAAAAGGAAGGCTTATCTCTCCGAGTTGAATGCACACATCATAAAGAGGTTTCTGAGAATGCTTCTGCCTGGTTTATAAGTGAAGATATTTCCTTTTCCACCATAGGCCTCAAAGCGCTCCAAATGAACACTTGCAGATTCTACAAAAAGAGTGTTTCTAAACAGCTCTTTCAAAGGAAGTGTTCAACTCTGTGAGTTGGATTCATACTACACAAAGCAGTTTCACAGAACGCTTCTGTTTAGTTTTTATGGGAAGATATTCCCGTTTCCAACGAAGGCCTGAAAGGTCTCCAAATATCCACTTGCAAATTCTGCAAAAATAGAGTTTCAAAACTGCTCTGTCAAAAGGAAGGCTTATCTCTCTGAGTTGAATGCAGACATCATAAAGAGGTTTCTGAGAATGCTTCTGCCTGGTTTATATGTGAAGATATTTCCTTTTCCACCATAGGCCTCAAAGCGCTCCAAATGAACACTTGCAGATTCTACAAAAAGAGTGTTTCATAACTGCTCTAGCAAAGGAAAGGTTCAACTCTGTGAGTTGAACACACACATCACAAAGCAGTTTCTGAGAATGCTTCTGTCCAGTTTTTATTGGAAGATATTCCCGCTTCTAACAAAGGCCTGAAAGAGCTCCAAATATCCACTTGCAGATGCTGCAAAAAGACTCTTTCCAAACTGCTCCATGAAAAGGAAGGTTCAACTCTGTGAGTTGAATGCACACATCATAAAGAAGTCTCAAAGAATGCTTCTGTCTAGGTTTTATGTGAAGATATTTCCTTTTCCACCATAGGCCTCAAAGCGCTCCAAATGAACACTTGCAGATTCTACAAAAAGAGTGTTTCAAAACTGCTCTTTCAAAAGAAGTGTTCAACTCTGTGAGTTGGATTCATACTTCACAAAGCAGTTTCACAGAACGCTTCTGTTTAGTTTTTATGGGAAGATATTCCCGTTTCCAACGAAGGCCTGAAAGGTCTCCAAATATCCACTTGCAAATTCTGCAAAAATAGAGTTTCAAAACTGCTCTGTCAAAAGGAAGGCTTATCTCTCTGAGTTGAATGCAGACATCATAAAGAGGTTTCTGAGAATGCTTCTGCCTGGTTTATATGTGAAGATATTTCCTTTTCCACCATAGGCCTCAAAGCGCTCCAAATGAACACTTGCAGATTCTACAAAAAGAGTGTTTCATAACTGCTCTAGCAAAGGAAAGGTTCAACTCTGTGAGTTGAACACACACATCACAAAGCAGTTTCTGAGAATGCTTCTGTCCAGTTTTTATTGGAAGATATTCCCGCTTCTAACAAAGGCCTGAAAGAGCTCCAAATATCCAGTTGCAGATGCTGCAAAAAGACTTTTCCAAACTGCTCCATGAAAAGGAAGGTTCAACTCTGTGAGTTGAATGCACACATCATAAAGAAGTTTCAAAGAATGCTTCTGTCTAGGTTTTATGTGAAGATATTTCCTTTTCCACCATAGGCCTCAAAGCGCTCCAAATGAACACTTGCAGATTCTACAAAAAGAGTGTTTCAAAACTGCTCTTTCAAAAGAAGTGTTCAACTCTGTGAGTTGGATTCATACTTCACAAAGCAGTTTCACAGAACGCTTCTGTTTAGTTTTTATGGGAAGATATTCCCGTTTCCAACGAAGGCCTGAAAGGGCTCCAAATAACCACTTGCAGATTCTGCAGAAACACAGTTTCAAAACTGCTCTATCAAAAGGAAGGCTTATCTCTCTGAGCTGAATGCACACATCATAAAGAGGTTTCTGAGAATGCTTCTCCCTGGTTTATAAGTGAAGATATTTCCTTTTCCACTATAGGCCTCAAAGCGCTCCAAATGAACACTTGCAGATTCTACAAAAAGAGTGTTTCAAAACAGCTCTTTCAAAGGAAGTGTTCAACTCTGTGAGTTGGATTCATACTACACAAAGCAGTTTCACAGAACGCTTCTCTTTAGTTTTTATGGGAAGATATTCCCGTTTCCAACGAAGGCCTGAAAGGTCTCCAAATATCCACTTGCAGATTCTGCAAAAATAGAGTTTCAAAACTGCTCTGTTAAAAGGAAGGCTTATCTCTCTGAGTTGAATGCAGACATCATAAAGACGTTTCTGAGAATGCTTCTGCCTGGTTTATATGTGAAGATATTTCCTTTTCCACCATAGGCCTCAAAGCGCTCCAAATGAACACTTGCAGATTCTACAAAAGGAGTGTTTCATAACTGCTCTAGCAAAGGAAAGGTTCAACTCTGTGAGTTGAACACACACATCACAAAGCAGTTTCTGAGAATGCTTCTGTCCAGTTTTTATTGGAAGATATTCCCGCTTCTAACAAAGGCCTGAAAGAGCTCCAAATATCCACTTGCAGATGCTGCAAAAAGACTCTTTCCAAACTGCTCCATGAAAAGGAAGGTTCAACTCTGTGAGATGAATGCACACATCATAAAGAAGTTTCAAAGAATGCTTCTGTCTAGGTTTTATGTGAAGATATTTCCTTTTCCACCATAGGCCTCAAAGCGCTCCAAATGAACACTTGCAGATTCTACAAAAAGAGTGTTTCAAAACTGCTCTTTCAAAAGAAGTGTTCAACTCTGTGAGTTGGATTCATACTTCACAAAGCAGTTTCACAGAACGCTTCTGTTTAGTATTTATGGGAAGATATTCCCGTTTCCAACGAAGGCCTGAAAGGACTCCAAATATCCACTTGCAGATTCTGCAAAAACACAGTTTCAAAACTGCTCTATCAAAAGGAAGGCTTATCTCTCCGAGTTGAATGCACACATCATAAAGAGGTTTCTGAGAATGCTTCTGCCTGGTTTATAAGTGAAGATATTTCCTTTTCCACCATAGGCCTCAAAGCGCTCCAAATGAACACTTGCAGATTCTACAAAAAGAGTGTTTCTAAACAGCTCTTTCAAAGGAAGTGTTCAACTCTGTGAGTTGGATTCATACTACACAAAGCAGTTTCACAGAACGCTTCTGTTTAGTTTTTATGGGAAGATATTCCCGTTTCCAACGAAGGCCTGAAAGGTCTCCAAATATCCACTTGCAAATTCTGCAAAAATAGAGTTTCAAAACTGCTCTGTCAAAAGGAAGGCTTATCTCTCTGAGTTGAATGCAGACATCATAAAGAGGTTTCTGAGAATGCTTCTGCCTGGTTTATATGTGAAGATATTTCCTTTTCCACCATAGGCCTCAAAGCGCTCCAAATGAACACTTGCAGATTCTACAAAAAGAGTGTTTCATAACTGCTCTAGCAAAGGAAAGGTTCAACTCTGTGAGTTGAACACACACATCACAAAGCAGTTTCTGAGAATGCTTCTGTCCAGTTTTTATTGGAAGATATTCCCGCTTCTAACAAAGGCCTGAAAGAGCTCCAAATATCCACTTGCAGATGCTGCAAAAAGACTCTTTCCAAACTGCTCCATGAAAAGGAAGGTTCAACTCTGTGAGTTGAATGCACACATCATAAAGAAGTTTCAAAGAATGCTTCTGTCTAGGTTTTATGTGAAGATATTTCCTTTTCCACCATAGGCCTCAAAGCGCTCCAAATGAACACTTGCAGATTCTACAAAAAGAGTGTTTCAAAACTGCTCTTTCAAAAGAAGTGTTCAACTCTGTGAGTTGGATTCATACTTCACAAAGCAGTTTCACAGAACGCTTCTGTTTAGTTTTTATGGGAAGATATTCCCGTTTCCAACGAAGGCCTGAAAGGGCTCCAAATAACCACTTGCAGATTCTGCAGAAACACAGTTTCAAAACTGCTCTATCAAAAGGAAGGCTTATCTCTCTGAGCTGAATGCACACATCATAAAGAGGTTTCTGAGAATGCTTCTCCCTGGTTTATAAGTGAAGATATTTCCTTTTCCACTATAGGCCTCAAAGCGCTCCAAATGAACACTTGCAGATTCTACAAAAAGAGTGTTTCAAAACAGCTCTTTCAAAGGAAGTGTTCAACTCTGTGAGTTGGATTCATACTACACAAAGCAGTTTCACAGAACGCTTCTCTTTAGTTTTTATGGGAAGATATTCCCGTTTCCAACGAAGGCCTGAAAGGTCTCCAAATATCCACTTGCAGATTCTGCAAAAATAGAGTTTCAAAACTGCTCTGTTAAAAGGAAGGCTTATCTCTCTGAGTTGAATGCAGACATCATAAAGACGTTTCTGAGAATGCTTCTGCCTGGTTTATATGTGAAGATATTTCCTTTTCCACCATAGGCCTCAAAGCGCTCCAAATGAACACTTGCAGATTCTACAAAAGGAGTGTTTCATAACTGCTCTAGCAAAGGAAAGGTTCAACTCTGTGAGTTGAACACACACATCACAAAGCAGTTTCTGAGAATGCTTCTGTCCAGTTTTTATTGGAAGATATTCCCGCTTCTAACAAAGGCCTGAAAGAGCTCCAAATATCCACTTGCAGATGCTGCAAAAAGACTCTTTCCAAACTGCTCCATGAAAAGGAAGGTTCAACTCTGTGAGTTGAATGCACACATCATAAAGAAGTTTCAAAGAATGCTTCTGTCTAGGTTTTATGTGAAGATATTTCCTTTTCCACCATAGGCCTCAAAGCGCTCCAAATGAACACTTGCAGATTCTACAAAAAGAGTGTTTCAAAACTGCTCTTTCAAAAGAAGTGTTCAACTCTGTGAGGTGGATTCATACTTCAAAAAGCAGTTTCACAGAACGCTTCTGTTTAGTATTTCTGGGAAGATATTCCCGTTTCCAACGAAGGCCTGAAAGGACTCCAAATATCCACTTGCAGATTCTGCAAAAACACAGTTTCAAAACTACTCTATCAAAAGAAAGGCTTATCTCTCCGAGTTGAATGCACACATCATAAAGAGGTTTCTGAGAATGCTTCTGCCTGGTTTATAAGTGAAGATATTTCCTTTTCCACCATAGGCCTCAAAGCGCTCCAAATGAACACTTGCAGATTCTACAAAAAGAGTGTTTCAAAACAGCTCTTTCAAAGGAAGTGTTCAACTCTGTGAGTTGGATTCATACTACACAAAGCAGTTTCACAGAACGCTTCTGTTTAGTTTTTATGGGAAGATATTCCCGTTTCCAACGAAGGCCTGAAAGGGCTCCAAATATCCACTTGCAAATTCTGCAAAAATAGAGTTTCAAAACTGCTCTGTCAAAAGGAAGGCTTATCTCTCTGAGTTGAATGCAGACATCATAAAGAGGTTTCTGAGAATGCTTCTGCCTGGTTTATATGTGAAGATATTTCCTTTTCCACCATAGGCCCCAAAGCGCTCCAAATGAACACTTGCAGATTCTACAAAAAGAGTGTTTCATAACTGCTCTAGCAAAGGAAAGGTTCAACTCTGTGAGTTGAACACACACATCACAAAGCAGTTTCTGAGAATGCTTCTGTCCAGTTTTTATTGGAAGATATTCCCGCTTCTAACAAAGGCCTGAAAGAGCTCCAAATATCCACTTGTAGATGCTGCAAAAAGACTCTTTCCAAACTGCTCCATGAAAAGGAAGGTTCAACTCTGTGAGTTGAATGCACACATCATAAAGAAGTTTCAAAGAATGCTTCTGTCTAGGTTTTATGTGAAGATATTTCCTTTTCCACCATAGGCCTCAAAGCGCTCCAAATGAACACTTGCAGATTCTACAAAAAGAGTGTTTCAAAACTGCTCTTTCAAAAGAAGTGTTCAACTCTGTGAGGTGGATTCATACTTCACAAAGCAGTTTCACAGAACGCTTCTGTTTAGTTTTTATGGGAAGATAATCCCGTGTCCAATGAAGGCCTGAAAGGGCTCCAAATAACCACTTGCAGATTCTGCAGAAACACAGTTTCAAAACTGCTCTATCAAAAGGAAGGCTTATCTCTCCGAGTTGAATGCACACATCATAAAGAGGTTTCTGAGAATGCTTCTCCCTGGTTTATAAGTGAAGATATTTCCTTTTCCACTATAGGCCTCAAAGCGCTCCAAATGAACACTTGCAGATTCTACAAAAAGAGTGTTTCAAAACAGCTCTTTCAAAGGAAGTGTTCAACTCTGTGAGTTGGATTCATACTACACAAAGCAGTTTCACAGAACGCTTCTCTTTAGTTTTTATGGGAAGATATTCCCGTTTCCAACGAAGTCCTGAAAGGGCTCCAAATATCCACTTGCAGATTCTGCAAAAATAGAGTTTCAAAACTGCTCTGTTAAAAGGAAGGCTTATCTCTCTGAGTTGAATGCAGACATCATAAAGAGGTTTCTGAGAATGCTTCTGCCTGGTTTATATGTGAAGATATTTCCTTTTCCACCATAGGCCTCAAAGCGCTCCAAATGAACACTTGCAGATTCTACAAAAGGAGTGTTTCATAACTGCTCTAGCAAAGGAAAGGTTCAACTCTGTGAGTTGAACACACACATCACAAAGCAGTTTCTGAGAATGCTTCTGTCCAGTTTTTATTGGAAGATATTCCCGCTTCTAACAAAGGCCTGAAAGAGCTCCAAATATCCACTTGCAGATGCTGCAAAAAGACTCTTTCCAAACTGCTCCATGAAAAGGAAGGTTCAACTCTGTGAGATGAATGCACACATCATAAAGAAGTTTCAAAGAATGCTTCTGTCTAGGTTTTATGTGAAGATATTTCCTTTTCCACCATAGGCCTCAAAGCGCTCCAAATGAACACTTGCAGATTCTACAAAAAGAGTGTTTCAAAACTGCTCTTTCAAAAGAAGTGTTCAACTCTGTGAGTTGGATTCATACTTCACAAAGCAGTTTCACAGAACGCTTCTGTTTAGTATTTATGGGAAGATATTCCCGTTTCCAACGAAGGCCTGAAAGGACTCCAAATATCCACTTGCAGATTCTGCAAAAACACAGTTTCAAAACTGCTCTATCAAAAGGAAGGCTTATCTCTCCGAGTTGAATGCACACATCATAAAGAGGTTTCTGAGAATGCTTCTGCCTGGTTTATAAGTGAAGATATTTCCTTTTCCACCATAGGCCTCAAAGCGCTCCAAATGAACACTTGCAGATTCTACAAAAAGAGTGTTTCAAAACAGCTCTTTCAAAGGAAGTGTTCAACTCTGTGAGTTGGATTCATACTACACAAAGCAGTTTCACAGAACGCTTCTGTTTAGTTTTTATGGGAAGATATTCCCGTTTCCAACGAAGGCCTGAAAGGGCTCCAAATATCCACTTGCAAATTCTGCAAAAATAGAGTTTCAAAACTGCTCTGTCAAAAGGAAGGCTTATCTCTCTGAGTTGAATGCAGACATCATAAAGAGGTTTCTGAGAATGCTTCTGCCTGGTTTATATGTGAAGATATTTCCTTTTCCACCATAGGCCTCAAGGCGCTCCAAATGAACACTTGCAGATTCTACAAAAAGAGTGTTTCATAACTGCTCTAGCAAAGGAAAGGTTCAACTCTGTGAGTTGAACACACACATCACAAAGCAGTTTCTGAGAATGCTTCTGTCCAGTTTTTATTGGAAGATATTCCCGCTTCTAACAAAGGCCTGAAAGAGCTCCAAATATCCACTTGTAGATGCTGCAAAAAGACTCTTTCCAAACTGCTCCATGAAAAGGAAGGTTCAACTCTGTGAGTTGAATGCACACATCATAAAGAAGTTTCAAAGAATGCTTCTGTCTAGGTTTTATGTGAAGATATTTCCTTTTCCACCATAGGCCTCAAAGCGCTCCAAATGAACACTTGCAGATTCTACAAAAAGAGTGTTTCAAAACTGCTCTTTCAAAAGAAGTGTTCAACTCTGTGAGTTGGATTCATACTTCACAAAGCAGTTTCACAGAACGCTTCTGTTTAGTATTTATGGGAAGATATTCCCGTTTCCAACGAAGGCCTGAAAGGACTCCAAATATCCACTTGCAGATTCTGCAAAAACACAGTTTCAAAACTGCTCTATCAAAAGGAAGGCTTATCTCTCCGAGTTGAATGCACACATCATAAAGAGGTTTCTGAGAATGCTTCTGCCTGGTTTATAAGTGAAGATATTTCCTTTTCCACCATAGGCCTCAAAGCGCTCCAAATGAACACTTGCAGATTCTACAAAAAGAGTGTTTGAAAACAGCTCTTTCAAAGGAAGTGTTCAACTCTGTGAGTTGGATTCATACTACACAAAGCAGTTTCACAGAACGCTTCTGTTTAGTTTTTATGGGAAGATATTCCCGTTTCCAACGAAGGCCTGAAAGGGCTCCAAATATCCACTTGCAAATTCTGCAAAAATAGAGTTTCAAAACTGCTCTGTCAAAAGGAAGGCTTATCTCTCTGAGTTGAATGCAGACATCATAAAGAGGTTTCTGAGAATGCTTCTGCCTGGTTTATATGTGAAGATATTTCCTTTTCCACCATAGGCCTCAAGGCGCTCCAAATGAACACTTGCAGATTCTACAAAAAGAGTGTTTCATAACTGCTCTAGCAAAGGAAAGGTTCAACTCTGTGAGTTGAACACACACATCACAAAGCAGTTTCTGAGAATGCTTCTGTCCAGTTTTTATTGGAAGATATTCCCGCTTCTAACAAAGGCCTGAAAGAGCTCCAAATATCCACTTGTAGATGCTGCAAAAAGACTCTTTCCAAACTGCTCCATGAAAAGGAAGGTTCAACTCTGTGAGTTGAATGCACACATCATAAAGAAGTTTCAAAGAATGCTTCTGTCTAGGTTTTATGTGAAGATATTTCCTTTTCCACCATAGGCCTCAAAGCGCTCCAAATGAACACTTGCAGATTCTACAAAAAGAGTGTTTCAAAACTGCTCTTTCAAAAGAAGTGTTCAACTCTGTGAGTTGGATTCATACTTCACAAAGCAGTTTCACAGAACGCTTCTGTTTAGTTTTTATGGGAAGATATTCCCGTTTCCAACGAAGGCCTGAAAGGACTCCAAATATCCACTTGCAGATTCTGCAAAAACACAGTTTCAAAACTGCTCTATCAAAAGGAAGGCTTATCTCTCCGAGTTGAATGCACACATCATAAAGAGGTTTCTGAGAATGCTTCTGCCTGGTTTATAAGTGAAGATATTTCCTTTTCCACCATAGGCCTCAAAGCGCTCCAAATGAACACTTGCAGATTCTACAAAAAGAGTGTTTCAAAACAGCTCTTTCAAAGGAAGTGTTCAACTCTGTGAGTTGGATTCATACTACACAAAGCAGTTTCACAGAACGCTTCTGTTTAGTTTTTATGGGAAGATATTCCCGTTTCCAACGAAGGCCTGAAAGGGCTCCAAATATCCACTTGCAAATTCTGCAAAAATAGAGTTTCAAAACTGCTCTGTCAAAAGGAAGGCTTATCTCTCTGAGTTGAATGCAGACATCATAAAGAGGTTTCTGAGAATGCTTCTGCCTGGTTTATATGTGAAGATATTTCCTTTTCCACCATAGGCCTCAAAGCGCTCCAAATGAACACTTGCAGATTCTACAAAAAGAGTGTTTCATAACTGCTCTAGCAAAGGAAAGGTTCAACTCTGTGAGTTGAACACACACATCACAAAGCAGTTTCTGAGAATGCTTCTGTCCAGTTTTTATTGGAAGATATTCCCGCTTCTAACAAAGGCCTGAAAGAGCTCCAAATATCCACTTGTAGATGCTGCAAAAAGACTCTTTCCAAACTGCTCCATGAAAAGGAAGGTTCAACTCTGTGAGTTGAATGCACACATCATAAAGAAGTTTCAAAGAATGCTTCTGTCTAGGTTTTATGTGAAGATATTTCCTTTTCCACCATAGGCCTCAAAGCGCTCCAAATGAACACTTGCAGATTCTACAAAAAGAGTGTTTCAAAACTGCTCTTTCAAAAGAAGTGTTCAACTCTGTGAGGTGGATTCATACTTCACAAAGCAGTTTCACAGAACGCTTCTGTTTAGTTTTTATGGGAAGATATTCCCGTTTCCAATGAAGGACTGAAAGGGCTCCAAATAACCACTTGCAGATTCTGCAGAAACACAGTTTCAAAACTGCTCTATCAAAAGGAAGGCTTATCTCTCCGAGTTGAATGCACACATCATAAAGAGGTTTCTGAGAATGCTTCTCCCTGGTTTATAAGTGAAGATATTTCCTTTTCCACTATAGGCCTCAAAGCGCTCCAAATGAACACTTGCAGATTCTACAAAAAGAGTGTTTCAAAACAGCTCTTTCAAAGGAAGTGTTCAACTCTGTGAGTTGGATTCATACTACACAAAGCAGTTTCACAGAACGCTTCTCTTTAGTTTTTATGGGAAGATATTCCCGTTTCCAACGAAGTCCTGAAAGGGCTCCAAATATCCACTTGCAGATTCTGCAAAAATAGAGTTTCAAAACTGCTCTGTTAAAAGGAAGGCTTATCTCTCTGAGTTGAATGCAGACATCATAAAGAGGTTTCTGAGAATGCTTCTGCCTGGTTTATATGTGAAGATATTTCCTTTTCCACCATAGGCCTCAAAGCGCTCCAAATGAACACTTGCAGATTCTACAAAAGGAGTGTTTCATAACTGCTCTAGCAAAGGAAAGGTTCAACTCTGTGAGTTGAACACACACATCACAAAGCAGTTTCTGAGAATGCTTCTGTCCAGTTTTTATTGGAAGATATTCCCGCTTCTAACAAAGGCCTGAAAGAGCTCCAAATATCCACTTGCAGATGCTGCAAAAAGACTCTTTCCAAACTGCTCCATGAAAAGGAAGGTTCAACTCTGTGAGATGAATGCACACATCATAAAGAAGTTTCAAAGAATGCTTCTGTCTAGGTTTTATGTGAAGATATTTCCTTTTCCACCATAGGCCTCAAAGCGCTCCAAATGAACACTTGCAGATTCTACAAAAAGAGTGTTTCAAAACTGCTCTTTCAAAAGAAGTGTTCAACTCTGTGAGTTGGATTCATACTTCACAAAGCAGTTTCACAGAACGCTTCTGTTTAGTATTTATGGGAAGATATTCCCGTTTCCAACGA
This sequence comes from Pongo pygmaeus, assembly GCF_028885625.2. Classification (NCBI taxonomy): domain Eukaryota; kingdom Metazoa; phylum Chordata; class Mammalia; order Primates; family Hominidae; genus Pongo; species Pongo pygmaeus. The sequence continues at coordinate 28,372,655 of NC_085930.1, forward strand.
AGGCCTGAAAGGACTCCAAATATCCACTTGCAGATTCTGCAAAAACACAGTTTCAAAACTGCTCTATCAAAAGGAAGGCTTATCTCTCCGAGTTGAATGCACACATCATAAAGAGGTTTCTGAGAATGCTTCTGCCTGGTTTATAAGTGAAGATATTTCCTTTTCCACCATAGGCCTCAAAGCGCTCCAAATGAACACTTGCAGATTCTACAAAAAGAGTGTTTCAAAACAGCTCTTTCAAAGGAAGTGTTCAACTCTGTGAGTTGGATTCATACTACACAAAGCAGTTTCACAGAACGCTTCTGTTTAGTTTTTATGGGAAGATATTCCCGTTTCCAACGAAGGCCTGAAAGGGCTCCAAATATCCACTTGCAAATTCTGCAAAAATAGAGTTTCAAAACTGCTCTGTCAAAAGGAAGGCTTATCTCTCTGAGTTGAATGCAGACATCATAAAGAGGTTTCTGAGAATGCTTCTGCCTGGTTTATATGTGAAGATATTTCCTTTTCCACCATAGGCCTCAAAGCGCTCCAAATGAACACTTGCAGATTCTACAAAAAGAGTGTTTCATAACTGCTCTAGCAAAGGAAAGGTTCAACTCTGTGAGTTGAACACACACATCACAAAGCAGTTTCTGAGAATGCTTCTGTCCAGTTTTTATTGGAAGATATTCCCGCTTCTAACAAAGGCCTGAAAGAGCTCCAAATATCCACTTGCAGATGCTGCAAAAAGACTCTTTCCAAACTGCTCCATGAAAAGGAAGGTTCAACTCTGTGAGTTGAATGCACACATCATAAAGAAGTTTCAAAGAATGCTTCTGTCTAGGTTTTATGTGAAGATATTTCCTTTTCCACCATAGGCCTCAAAGCGCTCCAAATGAACACTTGCAGATTCTACAAAAAGAGTGTTTCAAAACTGCTCTTTCAAAAGAAGTGTTCAACTCTGTGAGTTGGATTCATACTTCACAAAGCAGTTTCACAGAACGCTTCTGTTTAGTTTTTATGGGAAGATATTCCCGTTTCCAACGAAGGCCTGAAAGGGCTCCAAATAACCACTTGCAGATTCTGCAGAAACACAGTTTCAAAACTGCTCTATCAAAAGGAAGGCTTATCTCTCTGAGCTGAATGCACACATCATAAAGAGGTTTCTGAGAATGCTTCTCCCTGGTTTATAAGTGAAGATATTTTCTTTTCCACTATAGGCCTCAAAGCGCTCCAAATGAACACTTGCAGATTCTACAAAAAGAGTGTTTCAAAACAGCTCTTTCAAAGGAAGTGTTCACCTCTGTGAGTTGGATTCATACTACACAAAGCAGTTTCACAGAACGCTTCTCTTTAGTTTTTATGGGAAGATATTCCCGTTTCCAACGAAGGCCTGAAAGGTCTCCAAATATCCACTTGCAGATTCTGCAAAAATAGAGTTTCAAAACTGCTCTGTTAAAAGGAAGGCTTATCTCTCTGAGTTGAATGCAGACATCATAAAGACGTTTCTGAGAATGCTTCTGCCTGGTTTATATGTGAAGATATTTCCTTTTCCACCATAGGCCTCAAAGCGCTCCAAATGAACACTTGCAGATTCTACAAAAGGAGTGTTTCATAACTGCTCTAGCAAAGGAAAGGTTCAACTCTGTGAGTTGAACACACACATCACAAAGCAGTTTCTGAGAATGCTTCTGTCCAGTTTTTATTGGAAGATATTCCCGCTTCTAACAAAGGCCTGAAAGAGCTCCAAATATCCACTTGCAGATGCTGCAAAAAGACTCTTTCCAAACTGCTCCATGAAAAGGAAGGTTCAACTCTGTGAGTTGAATGCACACATCATAAAGAAGTTTCAAAGAATGCTTCTGTCTAGGTTTTATGTGAAGATATTTCCTTTTCCACCATAGGCCTCAAAGCGCTCCAAATGAACACTTGCAGATTCTACAAAAAGAGTGTTTCAAAACTGCTCTTTCAAAAGAAGTGTTCAACTCTGTGAGGTGGATTCATACTTCAAAAAGCAGTTTCACAGAACGCTTCTGTTTAGTATTTCTGGGAAGATATTCCCGTTTCCAACGAAGGCCTGAAAGGACTCCAAATATCCACTTGCAGATTCTGCAAAAACACAGTTTCAAAACTACTCTATCAAAAGGAAGGCTTATCTCTCCGAGTTGAATGCACACATCATAAAGAGGTTTCTGAGAATGCTTCTGCCTGGTTTATAAGTGAAGATATTTCCTTTTCCACCATAGGCCTCAAAGCGCTCCAAATGAACACTTGCAGATTCTACAAAAAGAGTGTTTCAAAACAGCTCTTTCAAAGGAAGTGTTCAACTCTGTGAGTTGGATTCATACTACACAAAGCAGTTTCACAGAACGCTTCTGTTTAGTTTTTATGGGAAGATATTCCCGTTTCCAACGAAGGCCTGAAAGGGCTCCAAATATCTACTTGCAAATTCTGCAAAAATAGAGTTTCAAAACTGCTCTGTCAAAAGGAAGGCTTATCTCTCTGAGTTGAATGCAGGCATCATAAAGAGGTTTCTGAGAATGCTTCTGCCTGGTTTATATGTGAAGATATTTCCTTTTCCACCATAGGCCTCAAAGCGCTCCAAATGAACACTTGCAGATTCTACAAAAAGAGTGTTTCATAACTGCTCTAGCAAAGGAAAGGTTCAACTCTGTGAGTTGAACACACACATCACAAAGCAGTTTCTGAGAATGCTTCTGTCCAGTTTTTATTGGAAGATATTCCCGCTTCTAACAAAGGCCTGAAAGAGCTCCAAATATCCACTTGTAGATGCTGCAAAAAGACTCTTTCCAAACTGCTCCATGAAAAGGAAGGTTCAACTCTGTGAGTTGAATGCACACATCATAAAGAAGTTTCAAAGAATGCTTCTGTCTAGGTTTTATGTGAAGATATTTCCTTTTCCACCATAGGCCTCAAAGCGCTCCAAATGAACACTTGCAGATTCTACAAAAAGAGTGTTTCAAAACTGCTCTTTCAAAAGAAGTGTTCAACTCTGTGAGGTGGATTCATACTTCACAAAGCAGTTTCACAGAACGCTTCTGTTTAGTTTTTATGGGAAGATAATCCCGTTTCCAATGAAGGCCTGAAAGGGCTCCAAATAACCACTTGCAGATTCTGCAGAAACACAGTTTCAAAACTGCTCTATCAAAAGGAAGGCTTATCTCTCCGAGTTGAATGCACACATCATAAAGAGGTTTCTGAGAATGCTTCTCCCTGGTTTATAAGTGAAGATATTTCCTTTTCCACTATAGGCCTCAAAGCGCTCCAAATGAACACTTGCAGATTCTACAAAAAGAGTGTTTCAAAACAGCTCTTTCAAAGGAAGTGTTCAACTCTGTGAGTTGGATTCATACTACACAAAGCAGTTTCACAGAACGCTTCTCTTTAGTTTTTATGGGAAGATATTCCCGTTTCCAACGAAGTCCTGAAAGGGCTCCAAATATCCACTTGCAGATTCTGCAAAAATAGAGTTTCAAAACTGCTCTGTTAAAAGGAAGGCTTATCTCTCTGAGTTGAATGCAGACATCATAAAGAGGTTTCTGAGAATGCTTCTGCCTGGTTTATATGTGAAGATATTTCCTTTTCCACCATAGGCCTCAAAGCGCTCCAAATGAACACTTGCAGATTCTACAAAAGGAGTGTTTCATAACTGCTCTAGCAAAGGAAAGGTTCAACTCTGTGAGTTGAACACACACATCACAAAGCAGTTTCTGAGAATGCTTCTGTCCAGTTTTTATTGGAAGATATTCCCGCTTCTAACAAAGGCCTGAAAGAGCTCCAAATATCCACTTGCAGATGCTGCAAAAGGACTCTTTCCAAACTGCTCCATGAAAAGGAAGGTTCAACTCTGTGAGATGAATGCACACATCATAAAGAAGTTTCAAAGAATGCTTCTGTCTAGGTTTTATGTGAAGATATTTCCTTTTCCACCATAGGCCTCAAAGCGCTCCAAATGAACACTTGCAGATTCTACAAAAAGAGTGTTTCAAAACTGCTCTTTCAAAAGAAGTGTTCAACTCTGTGAGTTGGATTCATACTTCACAAAGCAGTTTCACAGAACGCTTCTGTTTAGTATTTATGGGAAGATATTCCCGTTTCCAACGAAGGCCTGAAAGGACTCCAAATATCCACTTGCAGATTCTGCAAAAACACAGTTTCAAAACTGCTCTATCAAAAGGAAGGCTTATCTCTCCGAGTTGAATGCACACATCATAAAGAGGTTTCTGAGAATGCTTCTGCCTGGTTTATAAGTGAAGATATTTCCTTTTCCACCATAGGCCTCAAAGCGCTCCAAATGAACACTTGCAGATTCTACAAAAAGAGTGTTTCAAAACAGCTCTTTCAAAGGAAGTGTTCAACTCTGTGAGTTGGATTCATACTACACAAAGCAGTTTCACAGAACGCTTCTGTTTAGTTTTTATGGGAAGATATTCCCGTTTCCAACGAAGGCCTGAAAGGGCTCCAAATATCCACTTGCAAATTCTGCAAAAATAGAGTTTCAAAACTGCTCTGTCAAAAGGAAGGCTTATCTCTCTGAGTTGAATGCAGACATCATAAAGAGGTTTCTGAGAATGCTTCTGCCTGGTTTATATGTGAAGATATTTCCTTTTCCACAATAGGCCTCAAGGCGCTCCAAATGAACACTTGCAGATTCTACAAAAAGAGTGTTTCATAACTGCTCTAGCAAAGGAAAGGTTCAACTCTGTGAGTTGAACACACACATCACAAAGCAGTTTCTGAGAATGCTTCTGTCCAGTTTTTATTGGAAGATATTCCCGCTTCTAACAAAGGCCTGAAAGAGCTCCAAATATCCACTTGTAGATGCTGCAAAAAGACTCTTTCCAAACTGCTCCATGAAAAGGAAGGTTCAACTCTGTGAGTTGAATGCACACATCATAAAGAAGTTTCAAAGAATGCTTCTGTCTAGGTTTTATGTGAAGATATTTCCTTTTCCACCATAGGCCTCAAAGCGCTCCAAATGAACACTTGCAGATTCTACAAAAAGAGTGTTTCAAAACTGCTCTTTCAAAAGAAGTGTTCAACTCTGTGAGTTGGATTCATACTTCACAAAGCAGTTTCACAGAACGCTTCTGTTTAGTTTTTATGGGAAGATATTCCCGTTTCCAACGAAGGCCTGAAAGGGCTCCAAATAACCACTTGCAGATTCTGCAGAAACACAGTTTCAAAACTGCTCTATCAAAAGGAAGGCTTATCTCTCCGAGCTGAATGCACACATCATAAAGAGATTTCTGAGAATGCTTCTCCCTGGTTTATAAGTGAAGATATTTCCTTTTCCACTATAGGCCTCAAAGCGCTCCAAATGAACACATGCAGATTCTACAAAAAGAGTGTTTCAAAACAGCTCTTTCAAAGGAAGTGTTCAACTCTGTGAGTTGGATTCATACTACACAAAGCAGTTTCACAGAACGCTTCTGTTTAGTTTTTATGGGAAGATATTCCCGTTTCCAACGAAGGCCTGAAAGGGCTCCAAATATCCACTTGCAAATTCTGCAAAAATAGAGTTTCAAAACTGCTCTGTCAAAAGGAAGGCTTATCTCTCTGAGTTGAATGCAGACATCATAAAGAGGTTTCTGAGAATGCTTCTGCCTGGTTTATATGTGAAGATATTTCCTTTTCCACCATAGGCCTCAAAGCGCTCCAAATGAACACTTGCAGATTCTACAAAAAGAGTGTTTCATAACTGCTCTAGCAAAGGAAAGGTTCAACTCTGTGAGTTGAACACACACATCACAAAGCAGTTTCTGAGAATGCTTCTGTCCAGTTTTTATTGGAAGATATTCCCGCTTCTAACAAAGGCCTGAAAGAGCTCCAAATATCCACTTGCAGATGCTGCAAAAAGACTCTTTCCAAACTGCTCCATGAAAAGGAAGGTTCAACTCTGTGAGTTGAATGCACACATCATAAAGAAGTTTCAAAGAATGCTTCTGTCTAGGTTTTATGTGAAGATATTTCCTTTTCCACCATAGGCCTCAAAGCGCTCCAAATGAACACTTGCAGATTCTACAAAAAGAGTGTTTCAAAACTGCTCTTTCAAAAGAAGTGTTCAACTCTGTGAGTTGGATTCATACTTCACAAAGCAGTTTCACAGAACGCTTCTGTTTAGTATTTATGGGAAGATATTCCCGTTTCCAACGAAGGCCTGAAAGGACTCCAAATATCCACTTGCAGATTCTGCAAAAACACAGTTTCAAAACTGCTCTATCAAAAGGAAGGCTTATCTCTCCGAGTTGAATGCACACATCATAAAGAGGTTTCTGAGAATGCTTCTGCCTGGTTTATAAGTGAAGATATTTCCTTTTCCACCATAGGCCTCAAAGCGCTCCAAATGAACACTTGCAGATTCTACAAAAAGAGTGTTTCAAAACAGCTCTTTCAAAGGAAGTGTTCAACTCTGTGAGTTGGATTCATACTACACAAAGCAGTTTCACAGAACGCTTCTGTTTAGTTTTTATGGGAAGATATTCCCGTTTCCAACGAAGGCCTGAAAGGGCTCCAAATAACCACTTGCAGATTCTGCAGAAACACAGTTTCAAAACTGCTCTATCAAAAGGAAGGCTTATCTCTCCGAGTTGAATGCACACATCATAAAGAGGTTTCTGAGAATGCTTCTCCCTGGTTTATAAGTGAAGATATTTCCTTTTCCACTATAGGCCTCAAAGCGCTCCAAATGAACACTTGCAGATTCTACAAAAAGAGTGTTTCAAAACAGCTCTTTCAAAGGAAGTGTTCAACTCTGTGAGTTGGATTCATACTACACAAAGCAGTTTCACAGAACGCTTCTCTTTAGTTTTTATGGGAAGATATTCCCGTTTCCAACGAAGTCCTGAAAGGGCTCCAAATATCCACTTGCAGATTCTGCAAAAATAGAGTTTCAAAACTGCTCTGTTAAAAGGAAGGCTTATCTCTCTGAGTTGAATGCAGACATCATAAAGAGGTTTCTGAGAATGCTTCTGCCTGGTTTATATGTGAAGATATTTCCTTTTCCACCATAGGCCTCAAAGCGCTCCAAATGAACACTTGCAGATTCTACAAAAGGAGTGTTTCATAACTGCTCTAGCAAAGGAAAGGTTCAACTCTGTGAGTTGAACACACACATCACAAAGCAGTTTCTGAGAATGCTTCTGTCCAGTTTTTATTGGAAGATATTCCCGCTTCTAACAAAGGCCTGAAAGAGCTCCAAATATCCACTTGCAGATGCTGCAAAAAGACTCTTTCCAAACTGCTCCATGAAAAGGAAAGTTCAACTCTGTGAGATGAATGCACACATCATAAAGAAGTTTCAAAGAATGCTTCTGTCTAGGTTTTATGTGAAGATATTTCCTTTTCCACCATAGGCCTCAAAGCGCTCCAAATGAACACTTGCAGATTCTACAAAAAGAGTGTTTCAAAACTGCTCTTTCAAAAGAAGTGTTCAACTCTGTGAGTTGGATTCATACTTCACAAAGCAGTTTCACAGAACGCTTCTGTTTAGTATTTATGGGAAGATATTCCCGTTTCCAACGAAGGCCTGAAAGGACTCCAAATATCCACTTGCAGATTCTGCAAAAACACAGTTTCAAAACTGCTCTATCAAAAGGAAGGCTTATCTCTCCGAGTTGAATGCACACATCATAAAGAGGTTTCTGAGAATGCTTCTGCCTGGTTTATAAGTGAAGATATTTCCTTTTCCACCATAGGCCTCAAAGCGCTCCAAATGAACACTTGCAGATTCTACAAAAAGAGTGTTTCAAAACAGCTCTTTCAAAGGAAGTGTTCAACTCTGTGAGTTGGATTCATACTACACAAAGCAGTTTCACAGAACGCTTCTGTTTAGTTTTTATGGGAAGATATTCCCGTTTCCAACGAAGGCCTGAAAGGGCTCCAAATATCCACTTGCAAATTCTGCAAAAATAGAGTTTCAAAACTGCTCTGTCAAAAGGAAGGCTTATCTCTCTGAGTTGAATGCAGACATCATAAAGAGGTTTCTGAGAATGCTTCTGCCTGGTTTATATGTGAAGATATTTCCTTTTCCACCATAGGCCTCAAGGCGCTCCAAATGAACACTTGCAGATTCTACAAAAAGAGTGTTTCATAACTGCTCTAGCAAAGGAAAGGTTCAACTCTGTGAGTTGAACACACACATCACAAAGCAGTTTCTGAGAATGCTTCTGTCCAGTTTTTATTGGAAGATATTCCCGCTTCTAACAAAGGCCTGAAAGAGCTCTAAATATCCACTTGTAGATGCTGCAAAAAGACTCTTTCCAAACTGCTCCATGAAAAGGAAGGTTCAACTCTGTGAGTTGAATGCACACATCATAAAGAAGTTTCAAAGAATGCTTCTGTCTAGGTTTTATGTGAAGATATTTCCTTTTCCACCATAGGCCTCAAAGCGCTCCAAATGAACACTTGCAGATTCTACAAAAAGAGTGTTTCAAAACTGCTCTTTCAAAAGAAGTGTTCAACTCTGTGAGTTGGATTCATACGTCACAAAGCAGATTCACAGAACGCTTCTGTTTAGTTTTTATGGGAAGATATTCCCGTTTCCAACGAAGGCCTGAAAGGGCTCCAAATAACCACTTGCAGATTCTGCAGAAACACAGTTTCAAAACTGCTCTATCAAAAGGAAGGCTTATCTCTCCGAGCTGAATGCACACATCATAAAGAGGTTTCTGAGAATGCTTCTCCCTGGTTTATAAGTGAAGATATTTCCTTTTCCACTATAGGCCTCAAAGCGCTCCAAATGAACACTTGCAGATTCTACAAAAAGAGTGTTTCAAAACAGCTCTTTCAAAGGAAGTGTTCAACTCTGTGAGTTGGATTCATACTACACAAAGCAGTTTCACAGAACGCTTCTCTTTAGTTTTTATGGGAAGATATTCCCGTTTCCAACGAAGGCCTGAAAGGGCTCCAAATATCCACTTGCAGATTCTGCAAAAATAGAGTTTCAAAACTGCTCTGTTAAAAGGAAGGCTTATCTCTCTGAGTTGAATGCAGACATCATAAAGAGGTTTCTGAGAATGCTTCTGCCTGGTTTATATGTGAAGATATTTCCTTTTCCACCATAGGCCTCAAAGCGCTCCAAATGAACACTTGCAGATTCTACAAAAGGAGTGTTTCATAACTGCTCTAGCAAAGGAAAGGTTCAACTCTGTCAGTTGAACACACACATCACAAAGCAGTTTCTGAGATTGCTTCTGTCCAGTTTTTATTGGAAGATATTCCCGCTTCTAACAAAGGCCTGAAAGAGCTCCAAATATCCACTTGCAGATGCTGCAAAAAGACTCTTTCCAAACTGCTCCATGAAAAGGAAGGTTCAACTCTGTGAGTTGAATGCACACATCATAAAGAAGTTTCAAAGAATGCTTCTGTCTAGGTTTTATGTGAAGATATTTCCTTTTCCACCATAGGCCTCAAAGCGCTCCAAATGAACACTTGCAGATTCTACAAAAAGAGTGTTTCAAAACTGCTCTTTCAAAAGAAGTGTTCAACTCTGTGAGTTGGATTCATACTTCACAAAGCAGTTTCACAGAACGCTTCTGTTTAGTATTTATGGGAAGATATTTCCATTTCCAACGAAGGCCTGAAAGGACTCCAAATATCCACTTGCAGATTCTGCAAAAAACACAGTTTCAAAACTGCTGTATCAAAAGGAAGGCTTATCTCTCCGAGTTGAATGCACACATCATAAAGAGGTTTCTGAGAATGCTTCTGCCTGGTTTATAAGTGAAGATATTTCCTTTTCCACCATAGGCCTCAAAGCGCTCCAAATGAACACTTGCAGATTCTACAAAAAGAGTGTTTCAAAACAGCTCTTTCAAAGGAAGTGTTCAACTCTGTGAGTTGGATTCATACTACACAAAGCAGTTTCACAGAACGCTTCTGTTTAGTTTTTATGGGAAGATATTCCCGTTTCCAACGAAGGCCTGAAAGGGCTCCAAATATCCACTTGCAAATTCTGCAAAAATAGAGTTTCAAAACTGCTCTGTCAAAAGGAAGGTTTATCTCTCTGAGTTGAATGCAGACATCATAAAGAGGTTTCTGAGAATGCTTCTGCCTGGTTTATATGTGAAGATATTTCCTTTTCCACCATAGGCCTCAAAGCGCTCCAAATGAACACTTGCAGATTCTACAAAAAGAGTGTTTCATATCTGCTCTAGCAAAGGAAAGGTTCAACTCTGTGAGTTGAACACACACATCACAAAGCAGTTTCTGAGAATGCTTCTGTCCAGTTTTTATTGGAAGATATTCCCGCTTCTAACAAAGGCCTGAAAGAGCTCTAAATATCCACTTGTAGATGCTGCAAAAAGACTCTTTCCAAACTGCTCCATGAAAAGGAAGGTTCAACTCTGTGAGTTGAATGCACACATCATAAAGAAGTTTCAAAGAATGCTTCTGTCTAGGTTTTATGTGAAGATATTTCCTTTTCCACCATAGGCCTCAAAGCGCTCCAAATGAACACTTGCAGATTCTACAAAAAGAGTGTTTCATAACTGCTCTAGCAAAGGAAAGGTTCAACTCTGTGAGTTGAACACACACATCACAAAGCAGTTTCTGAGAATGCTTCTGTCCAGTTTTTATTGGAAGATATTCCCGCTTCTAACAAAGGCCTGAAAGAGCTCCAAATATCCACTTGTCGATGCTGCAAAAAGACTCTTTCCAAACTGCTCCATGAAAAGGAAGGTTCAACTCTGTGAGTTGAATGCACACATCATAAAGAAGTTTCAAAGAATGCTTCTGTCTAGGTTTTATGTGAAGATATTTCCTTTTCCACCATAGGCCTCAAAGCGCTCCAAATGAACACTTGCAGATTCTACAAAAAGAGTGTTTCAAAACTGCTCTTTCAAAAGAAGTGTTCAACTCTGTGAGTTGGATTCATACTTCACAAAGCAGTTTCACAGAACGCTTCTGTTTAGTTTTTATGGGAAGATATTCCCGTTTCCAACGAAGGCCTGAAAGGGCTCCAAATATCCACTTGCAAATTCTGCAAAAATAGAGTTTCAAAACTGCTCTGTCAAAAGGAAGGCTTATCTCTCTGAGTTGAATGCAGACATCATAAAGAGGTTTCTGAGAATGCTTCTGCCTGGTTTATATGTGAAGATATTTCCTTTTCCACCATAGGCCTCAAAGCGCTCCAAATGAACACTTGCAGATTCTACAAAAGGAGTGTTTCATAACTGCTCTAGCAAAGGAAAGGTTCAACTCTGTGAGTTGAACACACACATCACAAAGCAGTTTCTGAGAATGCTTCTGTCCAGTTTTTATTGGAAGATATTCCCGCTTCTAACAAAGGCCTGAAAGAGCTCCAAATATCCACTTGCAGATGCTGCAAAAAGACTCTTTCCAAACTGCTCCATGAAAAGGAAGGTTCAACTCTGTGAGATGAATGCACACATCATAAAGAAGTTTCAAAGAATGCTTCTGTCTAGGTTTTATGTGAAGATATTTCCTTTTCCACCATAGGCCTCAAAGCGCTCCAAATGAACACTTGCAGATTCTACAAAAAGAGTGTTTCAAAACTGCTCTTTCAAAAGAAGTGTTCAACTCTGTGAGTTGGATTCATACTTCACAAAGCAGTTTCACAGAACGCTTCTGTTTAGTATTTATGGGAAGATATTTCCGTTTCCAACGAAGGCCTGAAAGGACTCCAAATATCCACTTGCAGATTCTGCAAAAAACACAGTTTCAAAACTGCTCTATCAAAAGGAAGGCTTATCTCTCCGAGTTGAATGCACACATCATAAAGAGGTTTCTGAGAATGCTTCTGCCTGGTTTATAAGTGAAGATATTTCCTTTTCCACCATAGGCCTCAAAGCGCTCCAAATGAACACTTGCAGATTCTACAAAAAGAGTGTTTCAAAACAGCTCTTTCAAAGGAAGTGTTCAACTCTGTGAGTTGGATTCATACTACACAAAGCAGTTTCACAGAACGCTTCTGTTTAGTTTTTATGGGAAGATATTCCCGTTTCCAACGAAGGCCTGAAAGGGCTCCAAATATCCACTTGCAAATACTGCAAAAATAGAGTTTCAAAACTGCTCTGTCAAAAGGAAGGCTTATCTCTCTGAGTTGAATGCAGACATCATAAAGAGGTTTCTGAGAATGCTTCTGCCTGGTTTATATGTGAAGATATTTCCTTTTCCACCATAGGCCTCAAGGCGCTCCAAATGAACACTTGCAGATTCTACAAAAAGAGTGTTTCATAACTGCTCTAGCAAAGGAAAGGTTCAACTCTGTGAGTTGAACACACACATCACAAAGCAGTTTCTGAGAATGCTTCTGTCCAGTTTTTATTGGAAGATATTCCCGCTTCTAACAAAGGCCTGAAAGAGCTCCAAATATCCACTTGTAGATGCTGCAAAAAGACTCTTTCCAAACTGCTCCATGAAAAGGAAGGTTCAACTCTGTGAGTTGAATGCACACATCATAAAGAAGTTTCAAAGAATGCTTCTGTCTAGGTTTTATGTGAAGATATTTCCTTTTCCACCATAGGCCTCAAAGCGCTCCAAATGAACACTTGCAGATTCTACAAAAAGAGTGTTTCAAAACTGCTCTTTCAAAAGAAGTGTTCAACTCTGTGAGTTGGATTCATACTTCACAAAGCAGTTTCACAGAACGTTTCTGTTTAGTTTTTATGGGAAGATATTCCCGTTTCCAACGAAGGCCTGAAAGGGCTCCAAATAACCACTTGCAGATTCTGCAGAAACACAGTTTCAAAACTGCTCTATCAAAAGGAAGGCTTATCTCTCCGAGCTGAATGCACACATCATAAAGAGGTTTCTGAGAATGCTTCTCCCTGGTTTATAAGTGAAGATATTTCCTTTTCCACTATAGGCCTCAAAGCGCTCCAAATGAACACTTGCAGATTCTACAAAAAGAGTGTTTCAAAACAGCTCTTTCAAAGGAAGTGTTCAACTCTGTGAGTTGGATTCATACTACACAAAGCAGTTTCACAGAACGCTTCTCTTTAGTTTTTATGGGAAGATATTCCCGTTTCCAACGAAGGCCTGAAAGGTCTCCAAATATCCACTTGCAGATTCTGCAAAAATAGAGTTTCAAAACTGCTCTGTTAAAAGGAAGGCTTATCTCTCTGAGTTGAATGCAGACATCATAAAGAGGTTTCTGAGAATGCTTCTGCCTGGTTTATATGTGAAGATATTTCCTTTTCCACCATAGGCCTCAAAGCGCTCCAAATGAACACTTGCAGATTCTACAAAAGGAGTGTTTCATAACTGCTCTAGCAAAGGAAAGGTTCAACTCTGTGAGTTGAACACACACATCACAAAGCAGTTTCTGAGAATGCTTCTGTCCAGTTTTTATTGGAAGATATTCCCGCTTCTAACAAAGGCCTGAAAGAGCTCCAAATATCCACTTGCAGATGCTGCAAAAAGACTCTTTCCAAACTGCTCCATGAAAAGGAAGGTTCAACTCTGTGAGTTGAATGCACACATCATAAAGAAGTTTCAAAGAATGCTTCTGTCTAGGTTTTATGTGAAGATATTTCCTTTTCCACCATAGGCCTCAAAGCGCTCCAAATGAACACTTGCAGATTCTACAAAAAGAGTGTTTCAAAACTGCTCTTTCAAAAGAAGTGTTCAACTCTGTGAGTTGGATTCATACTTCACAAAGCAGTTTCACAGAACGCTTCTGTTTAGTATTTATGGGAAGATATTCCCGTTTCCAACGAAGGCCTGAAAGGACTCCAAATATCCACTTGCAGATTCTGCAAAAACACAGTTTCAAAACTGCTCTATCAAAAGGAAGGCTTATCTCTCCGAGTTGAATGCACACATCATAAAGAGGTTTCTGAGAATGCTTCTGCCTGGTTTATAAGTGAAGATATTTCCTTTTCCACCATAGGCCTCAAAGCGCTCCAAATGAACACTTGCAGATTCTACAAAAAGAGTGTTTCATATCTGCTCTAGCAAAGGAAAGGTTCAACTCTGTGTGTTGAACACACACATCACAAAGCAGTTTCACAGAACGCTTCTGTTTAGTTTTTATGGGAAGATATTCCCGTTTCCAACGAAGGCCTGAAAGGGCTCCAAATATCCACTTGCAAATTCTGCAAAAATAGAGTTTCAAAACTGCTCTGTCAAAAGGAAGGCTTATCTCTCTGAGTTGAATGCAGACATCATAAAGAGGTTTCTGAGAATGCTTCTGCCTGGTTTATATGTGAAGATATTTCCTTTTCCACCATAGGCCTCAAAGCGCTCCAAATGAACACTTGCAGATTCTACAAAAAGAGTGTTTCATAACTGCTCTAGCAAAGGAAAGGTTCAACTCTGTGAGTTGAACACACACATCACAAAGCAGTTTCTGAGAATGCTTCTGTCCAGTTTTTATTGGAAGATATTCCCGCTTCTAACAAAGGCCTGAAAGAGCTCCAAATATCCACTTGTAGATGCTGCAAAAAGACTCTTTCCAAACTGCTCCATGAAAAGGAAGGTTCAACTCTGTGAGTTGAATGCACACATCATAAAGAAGTTTCAAAGAATGCTTCTGTCTAGGTTTTATGTGAAGATATTTCCTTTTCCACCATAGGCCTCAAAGCGCTCCAAATGAACACTTTCAGATTCTACAAAAAGAGTGTTTCAAAACTGCCCTTTCAAAAGAAGTGTTCAACTCTGTGAGGTGGATTCATACTTCACAAAGCAGTTTCACAGAACGCTTCTGTTTAGTTTTTATGGGAAGATATTCCCGTTTCCAACGAAGGCCTGAAAGGACTCCAAATATCCACTTGCAGATTCTGCAAAAACACAGTTTCAAAACTGCTCTATCAAAAGGAAGGCTTATCTCTCCGAGTTGAATGCACACATCATAAAGAGGTTTCTGAGAATGCTTCTGCCTGGTTTATAAGTGAAGATATTTCCTTTTCCACCATAGGCCTCAAAGCGCTCCAAATGAACACTTGCAGATTCTACAAAAAGAGTGTTTCAAAACAGCTCTTTCAAAGGAAGTGTTCAGCTCTGTGAGTTGGATTCATACTACACAAAGCAGTTTCACAGAACGCTTCTGTTTAGTTTTTATGGGAAGATATTCCCGTTTCCAACGAAGGCCTGAAAGGGCTCCAAATATCCACTTGCAAATTCTGCAAAAATAGAGTTTCAAAACTGCTCTGTCAAAAGGAAGGCTTATCTCTCTGAGTTGAATGCAGACATCATAAAGAGGTTTCTGAGAATGCTTCTGCCTGGTTTATATGTGAAGATATTTCCTTTTCCACCATAGGCCTCAAGGCGCTCCAAATGAACACTTGCAGATTCTACAAAAAGAGTGTTTCATAACTGCTCTAGCAAAGGAAAGGTTCAACTCTGTGAGTTGAACACACACATCACAAAGCAGTTTCTGAGAATGCTTCTGTCCAGTTTTTATTGGAAGATATTCCCGCTTCTAACAAAGGCCTGAAAGAGCTCCAAATATCCACTTGTAGATGCTGCAAAAAGACTCTTTCCAAACTGCTCCATGAAAAGGAAGGTTCAACTCTGTGAGCTGAATGCACACATCATAATGAAGTTTCAAAGAATGCTTCTGTCTAGGTTTTATGTGAAGATATTTCCTTTTCCACCATAGGCCTCAAAGCGCTCCAAATGAACACTTGCAGATTCTACAAAAAGAGTGTTTCAAAACTGCTCTTTCAAAAGAAGTGTGCAACTCTGTGAGTTGGATTCATACTTCACAAAGCAGTTTCACAGAACGCTTCTGTTTAGTTTTTATGGGAAGATATTCCCGTTTCCAACGAAGGCCTGAAAGGGCTCCAAATAACCACTTGCAGATTCTGCAGAAACACAGTTTCAAAACTGCTCTATCAAAAGGAAGGCTTATCTCTCCGAGCTGAATGCACACATCATAAAGAGGTTTCTGAGAATGCTTCTCCCTGGTTTATAAGTGAAGATATTTCCTTTTCCACTATAGGCCTCAAAGCGCTCCAAATGAACACTTGCAGATTCTACAAAAAGAGTGTTTCAAAACAGCTCTTTCAAAGGAAGTGTTCAACTCTGTGAGTTGGATTCATACTACACAAAGCAGTTTCACAGAACGCTTCTCTTTAGTTTTTATGGGAAGATATTCCCGTTTCCAACGAAGGCCTGAAAGGGCTCCAAATATCCACTTGCAGATTCTGCAAAAATAGAGTTTCAAAACTGCTCTGTTAAAAGGAAGGCTTATCTCTCTGAGTTGAATGCAGACATCATAAAGAGGTTTCTGAGAATGCTTCTGCCTGGTTTATATGTGAAGATATTTCCTTTTCCACCATAGGCCTCAAAGCGCTCCAAATGAACACTTGCAGATTCTACAAAAGGAGTGTTTCATAACTGCTCTAGCAAAGGAAAGGTTCAACTCTGTGAGTTGAACACACACATCACAAAGCAGTTTCTGAGATTGCTTCTGTCCAGTTTTTATTGGAAGATATTCCCGCTTCTAACAAAGGCCTGAAAGAGCTCCAAATATCCACTTGTAGATGCTGCAAAAAGACTCTTTCCAAACTGCTCCATGAAAGGGAAGGTTCAACTCTGTGAGTTGAATGCACACATCATAAAGAAGTTTCAAAGAATGCTTCTGTCTAGGTTTTATGTGAAGATATTTCCTTTTCCACCATAGGCCTCAAAGCGCTCCAAATGAACACTTGCAGATTCTACAAAAAGAGTGTTTCATAACTGCTCTAGCAAAGGAAAGGTTCAACTCTGTGAGTTGAACACACACATCACAAAGCAGTTTCTGAGAATGCTTCTGTCCAGTTTTTATTGGAAGATATTCCCGCTTCTAACAAAGGCCTGAAAGAGCTCCAAATATCCACTTGTAGATGCTGCAAAAAGACTCTTTCCAAACTGCTCCATGAAAAGGAAGGTTCAACTCTGTGAGTTGAATGCACACATCATAAAGAAGTTTCAAAGAATGCTTCTGTCTAGGTTTTATGTGAAGATATTTCCTTTTCCACCATAGGCCTCAAAGCGCTCCAAATGAACACTTGCAGATTCTACAAAAAGAGTGTTTCAAAACTGCTCTTTCAAAAGAAGTGTTCAACTCTGTGAGTTGGATTCATACTTCACAAAGCAGTTTCACAGAACGCTTCTGTTTAGTTTTTATGGGAAGATATTCCCGTTTCCAACGAAGGCCTGAAAGGGCTCCAAATATCCACTTGCAAATTCTGCAAAAATAGAGTTTCAAAACTGCTCTGTCAAAAGGAAGGCTTATCTCTCTGAGTTGAATGCAGACATCATAAAGAGGTTTCTGAGAATGCTTCTGCCTGGTTTATATGTGAAGATATTTCCTTTTCCACCATAGGCCTCAAAGCGCTCCAAATGAACACTTGCAGATTCTACAAAAGGAGTGTTTCATAACTGCTCTAGCAAAGGAAAGGTTCAACTCTGTGAGTTGAACACACACATCACAAAGCAGTTTCTGAGAATGCTTCTGTCCAGTTTTTATTGGAAGATATTCCCGCTTCTAACAAAGGCCTGAAAGAGCTCCAAATATCCACTTGCAGATGCTGCAAAAAGACTCTTTCCAAACTGCTCCATGAAAAGGAAGGTTCAACTCTGTGAGATGAATGCACACATCATAAAGAAGTTTCAAAGAATGCTTCTGTCTAGGTTTTATGTGAAGATATTTCCTTTTCCACCATAGGCCTCAAAGCGCTCCAAATGAACACTTGCAGATTCTACAAAAAGAGTGTTTCAAAACTGCTCTTTCAAAAGAAGTGTTCAACTCTGTGAGTTGGATTCATACTTCACAAAGCAGTTTCACAGAACGCTTCTGTTTAGTATTTATGGGAAGATATTTCCGTTTCCAACGAAGGCCTGAAAGGACTCCAAATATCCACTTGCAGATTCTGCAAAAAACACAGTTTCAAAACTGCTCTATCAAAAGGAAGGCTTATCTCTCCGAGTTGAATGCACACATCATAAAGAGGTTTCTGAGAATGCTTCTGCCTGGTTTATAAGTGAAGATATTTCCTTTTCCACCATAGGCCTCAAAGCGCTCCAAATGAACACTTGCAGATTCTACAAAAAGAGTGTTTCAAAACAGCTCTTTCAAAGGAAGTGTTCAACTCTGTGAGTTGGATTCATACTACACAAAGCAGTTTCACAGAACGCTTCTGTTTAGTTTTTATGGGAAGATATTCCCGTTTCCAACGAAGGCCTGAAAGGGCTCCAAATATCCACTTGCAAATTCTGCAAAAATAGAGTTTCAAAACTGCTCTGTCAAAAGGAAGGCTTATCTCTCTGAGTTGAATGCAGACATCATAAAGAGGTTTCTGAGAATGCTTCTGCCTGGTTTATATGTGAAGATATTTCCTTTTCCACCATAGGCCACAAGGCGCTCCAAATGAACACTTGCAGATTCTACAAAAAGAGTGTTTCATAACTGCTCTAGCAAAGGAAAGGTT
Organism: Pongo pygmaeus; assembly: GCF_028885625.2. NCBI lineage: Eukaryota > Metazoa > Chordata > Mammalia > Primates > Hominidae > Pongo > Pongo pygmaeus. Next base: position 28,391,035 of record NC_085930.1, read on the forward strand.
CAACTCTGTGAGTTGAACACACACATCACAAAGCAGTTTCTGAGAATGCTTCTGTCCAGTTTTTATTGGAAGATATTCCCGCTTCTAACAAAGGCCTGAAAGAGCTCCAAATATCCACTTGTAGATGCTGCAAAAAGACTCTTTCCAAACTGCTCCATGAAAAGGAAGGTTCAACTCTGTGAGCTGAATGCACACATCATAATGAAGTTTCAAAGAATGCTTCTGTCTAGGTTTTATGTGAAGATATTTCCTTTTCCACCATAGGCCTCAAAGCGCTCCAAATGAACACTTGCAGATTCTACAAAAAGAGTGTTTCAAAACTGCTCTTTCAAAAGAAGTGTGCAACTCTGTGAGTTGGATTCATACTTCACAAAGCAGTTTCACAGAACGCTTCTGTTTAGTTTTTATGGGAAGATATTCCCGTTTCCAACGAAGGCCTGAAAGGGCTCCAAATAACCACTTGCAGATTCTGCAGAAACACAGTTTCAAAACTGCTCTATCAAAAGGAAGGCTTATCTCTCCGAGCTGAATGCACACATCATAAAGAGGTTTCTGAGAATGCTTCTCCCTGGTTTATAAGTGAAGATATTTCCTTTTCCACTATAGGCCTCAAAGCGCTCCAAATGAACACTTGCAGATTCTACAAAAAGAGTGTTTCAAAACAGCTCTTTCAAAGGAAGTGTTCAACTCTGTGAGTTGGATTCATACTACACAAAGCAGTTTCACAGAACGCTTCTCTTTAGTTTTTATGGGAAGATATTCCCGTTTCCAACGAAGGCCTGAAAGGGCTCCAAATATCCACTTGCAGATTCTGCAAAAATAGAGTTTCAAAACTGCTCTGTTAAAAGGAAGGCTTATCTCTCTGAGTTGAATGCAGACATCATAAAGAGGTTTCTGAGAATGCTTCTGCCTGGTTTATATGTGAAGATATTTCCTTTTCCACCATAGGCCTCAAAGCGCTCCAAATGAACACTTGCAGATTCTACAAAAGGAGTGTTTCATAACTGCTCTAGCAAAGGAAAGGTTCAACTCTGTGAGTTGAACACACACATCACAAAGCAGTTTCTGAGATTGCTTCTGTCCAGTTTTTATTGGAAGATATTCCCGCTTCTAACAAAGGCCTGAAAGAGCTCCAAATATCCACTTGTAGATGCTGCAAAAAGACTCTTTCCAAACTGCTCCATGAAAGGGAAGGTTCAACTCTGTGAGTTGAATGCACACATCATAAAGAAGTTTCAAAGAATGCTTCTGTCTAGGTTTTATGTGAAGATATTTCCTTTTCCACCATAGGCCTCAAAGCGCTCCAAATGAACACTTGCAGATTCTACAAAAAGAGTGTTTCATAACTGCTCTAGCAAAGGAAAGGTTCAACTCTGTGAGTTGAACACACACATCACAAAGCAGTTTCTGAGAATGCTTCTGTCCAGTTTTTATTGGAAGATATTCCCGCTTCTAACAAAGGCCTGAAAGAGCTCCAAATATCCACTTGTAGATGCTGCAAAAAGACTCTTTCCAAACTGCTCCATGAAAAGGAAGGTTCAACTCTGTGAGTTGAATGCACACATCATAAAGAAGTTTCAAAGAATGCTTCTGTCTAGGTTTTATGTGAAGATATTTCCTTTTCCACCATAGGCCTCAAAGCGCTCCAAATGAACACTTGCAGATTCTACAAAAAGAGTGTTTCAAAACTGCTCTTTCAAAAGAAGTGTTCAACTCTGTGAGTTGGATTCATACTTCACAAAGCAGTTTCACAGAACGCTTCTGTTTAGTTTTTATGGGAAGATATTCCCGTTTCCAACGAAGGCCTGAAAGGGCTCCAAATATCCACTTGCAAATTCTGCAAAAATAGAGTTTCAAAACTGCTCTGTCAAAAGGAAGGCTTATCTCTCTGAGTTGAATGCAGACATCATAAAGAGGTTTCTGAGAATGCTTCTGCCTGGTTTATATGTGAAGATATTTCCTTTTCCACCATAGGCCTCAAAGCGCTCCAAATGAACACTTGCAGATTCTACAAAAGGAGTGTTTCATAACTGCTCTAGCAAAGGAAAGGTTCAACTCTGTGAGTTGAACACACACATCACAAAGCAGTTTCTGAGAATGCTTCTGTCCAGTTTTTATTGGAAGATATTCCCGCTTCTAACAAAGGCCTGAAAGAGCTCCAAATATCCACTTGCAGATGCTGCAAAAAGACTCTTTCCAAACTGCTCCATGAAAAGGAAGGTTCAACTCTGTGAGATGAATGCACACATCATAAAGAAGTTTCAAAGAATGCTTCTGTCTAGGTTTTATGTGAAGATATTTCCTTTTCCACCATAGGCCTCAAAGCGCTCCAAATGAACACTTGCAGATTCTACAAAAAGAGTGTTTCAAAACTGCTCTTTCAAAAGAAGTGTTCAACTCTGTGAGTTGGATTCATACTTCACAAAGCAGTTTCACAGAACGCTTCTGTTTAGTATTTATGGGAAGATATTTCCGTTTCCAACGAAGGCCTGAAAGGACTCCAAATATCCACTTGCAGATTCTGCAAAAAACACAGTTTCAAAACTGCTCTATCAAAAGGAAGGCTTATCTCTCCGAGTTGAATGCACACATCATAAAGAGGTTTCTGAGAATGCTTCTGCCTGGTTTATAAGTGAAGATATTTCCTTTTCCACCATAGGCCTCAAAGCGCTCCAAATGAACACTTGCAGATTCTACAAAAAGAGTGTTTCAAAACAGCACTTTCAAAGGAAGTGTTCAACTCTGTGAGTTGGATTCATACTACACAAAGCAGTTTCACAGAACGCTTCTGTTTAGTTTTTATGGGAAGATATTCCCGTTTCCAACGAAGGCCTGAAAGGGCTCCAAATATCCACTTGCAAATTCTGCAAAAATAGAGTTTCAAAACTGCTCTGTCAAAAGGAAGGCTTATCTCTCTGAGTTGAATGCAGACATCATAAAGAGGTTTCTGAGAATGCTTCTGCCTGGTTTATATGTGAAGATATTTCCTTTTCCACCATAGGCCTCAAAGCGCTCCAAATGAACACTTGCAGATTCTACAAAAGGAGTGTTTCATAACTGCTCTAGCAAAGGAAAGGTTCAACTCTGTGAGTTGAACACACACATCACAAAGCAGTTTCTGAGAATGCTTCTGTCCAGTTTTTATTGGAAGATATTCCCGCTTCTAACAAAGGCCTGAAAGAGCTCCAAATATCCACTTGCAGATGCTGCAAAAAGACTCTTTCCAAACTGCTCCATGAAAAGGAAGGTTCAACTCTGTGAGTTGAATGCACACATCATAAAGAAGTTTCAAAGAATGCTTCTGTCTAGGTTTTATGTGAAGATATTTCCTTTTCCACCATAGGCCTCAAAGCGCTCCAAATGAACACTTGCAGATTCTACAAAAAGAGTGTTTCAAAACTGCTCTTTCAAAAGAAGTGTGCAACTCTGTGAGTTGGATTCATACTTCACAAAGCAGTTTCACAGAACGCTTCTGTTTAGTTTTTATGGGAAGATATTCCCGTTTCCAACGAAGGCCTGAAAGGGCTCCAAATAACCACTTGCAGATTCTGCAGAAACACAGTTTCAAAACTGCTCTATCAAAAGGAAGGCTTATCTCTCCGAACTGAATGCACACATCATAAAGAGGTTTCTGAGAATGCTTCTCCCTGGTTTATAAGTGAAGATATTTCCTTTTCCACTATAGGCCTCAAAGCGCTCCAAATGAACACTTGCAGATTCTACAAAAAGAGTGTTTCAAAACAGCTCTTTCAAAGGAAGTGTTCAACTCTGTGAGTTGGATTCATACTACACAAAGCAGTTTCACAGAACGCTTCTCTTTAGTTTTTATGGGAAGATATTCCCGTTTCCAACGAAGGCCTGAAAGGGCTCCAAATATCCACATGCAGATTCTGCAAAAATAGAGTTTCAAAACTGCTCTGTTAAAAGGAAGGCTTATCTCTCTGAGTTGAATGCAGACATCATAAAGAGGTTTCTGAGAATGCTTCTGCCTGGTTTATATGTGAAGATATTTCCTTTTCCACCATAGGCCTCAAAGCGCTCCAAATGAACACTTGCAGATTCTACAAAAAGAGTGTTTCATATCTGCTCTAGCAAAGGAAAGGTTCAACTCTGTGAGTTGAACACACACATCACAAAGCAGTTTCTGAGAATGCTTCTGTCCAGTTTTTATTGGAAGATATTCCCGCTTCTAACAAAGGCCTGAAAGAGCTCCAAATATTCACTTGTAGATGCTGCAAAAAGACTCTTTCCAAACTGCTCCATGAAAAGGAAGGTTCAACTCTGTGAGTTGAATGCACACATCATAAAGAAGTTTCAAAGAATGCTTCTGTCTAGGTTTTATGTGAAGATATTTCCTTTTCCACCATAGGCCTCAAAGCGCTCCAAATGAACACTTGCAGATTCTACAAAAAGAGTGTTTCATAACTGCTCTAGCAAAGGAAAGGTTCAACTCTGTGAGTTGAACACACACATCACAAAGCAGTTTCTGAGAATGCTTCTGTCCAGTTTTTATTGGAAGATATTCCCGCTTCTAACAAAGGCCTGAAAGAGCTCCAAATATCCACTTGTAGATGCTGCAAAAAGACTCTTTCCAAACTGCTCCATGAAAAGGAAGGTTCAACTCTGTGAGATGAATGCACACATCATAAAGAAGTTTCAAAGAATGCTTCTGTCTAGGTTTTATGTGAAGATATTTCCTTTTCCACCATAGGCCTCAAAGCGCTCCAAATGAACACTTGCAGATTCTACAAAAAGAGTGTTTCAAAACTGCTCTTTCAAAAGAAGTGTTCAACTCTGTGAGTTGGATTCATACTTCACAAAGCAGTTTCACAGAACGCTTCTGTTTAGTATTTATGGGAAGATATTCCCGTTTCCAACGAAGGCCTGAAAGGACTCCAAATATCCACTTGCAGATTCTGCAAAAACACAGTTTCAAAACTGCTCTATCAAAAGGAAGGCTTATCTCTCCGAGTTGAATGCACACATCATAAAGAGGTTTCTGAGAATGCTTCTGCCTGGTTTATAAGTGAAGATATTTCCTTTTCCACCATAGGCCTCAAAGCGCTCCAAATGAACACTTGCAGATTCTACAAAAAGAGTGTTTCAAAACAGCTCTTTCAAAGGAAGTGTTCAACTCTGTGAGTTGGATTCATACTACACAAAGCAGTTTCACAGAACGCTTCTGTTTAGTTTTTATGGGAAGATATTCCCGTTTCCAACGAAGGCCTGAAAGGGCTCCAAATATCCACTTGCAAATTCTGCAAAAATAGAGTTTCAAAACTGCTCTGTCAAAAGGAAGGCTTATCTCTCTGAGTTGAATGCAGACATCATAAAGAGGTTTCTGAGAATGCTTCTGCCTGGTTTATATGTGAAGATATTTCCTTTTCCACCATAGGCCTCAAGGCGCTCCAAATGAACACTTGCAGATTCTACAAAAAGAGTGTTTCATAACTGCTCTAGCAAAGGAAAGGTTCAACTCTGTGAGTTGAACACACACATCACAAAGCAGTTTCTGAGAATGCTTCTGTCCAGTTTTTATTGGAAGATATTCCCGCTTCTAACAAAGGCCTGAAAGAGCTCTAAATATCCACTTGTAGATGCTGCAAAAAGACTCTTTCCAAACTGCTCCATGAAAAGGAAGGTTCAACTCTGTGAGTTGAATGCACACATCATAAAGAAGTTTCAAAGAATGCTTCTGTCTAGGTTTTATGTGAAGATATTTCCTTTTCCACCATAGGCCTCAAAGCGCTCCAAATGAACACTTGCAGATTCTACAAAAAGAGTGTTTCAAAACTGCTCTTTCAAAAGAAGTGTTCAACTCTGTGAGTTGGATTCATACGTCACAAAGCAGTTTCACAGAACGCTTCTGTTTAGTTTTTATGGGAAGATATTCCCGTTTCCAACGAAGGCCTGAAAGGGCTCCAAATAACCACTTGCAGATTCTGCAGAAACACAGTTTCAAAACTGCTCTATCAAAAGGAAGGCTTATCTCTCCGAGCTGAATGCACACATCATAAAGAGGTTTCTGAGAATGCTTCTCCCTGGTTTATAAGTGAAGATATTTCCTTTTCCACTATAGGCCTCAAAGCGCTCCAAATGAACACTTGCAGATTCTACAAAAAGAGTGTTTCAAAACAGCTCTTTCAAAGGAAGTGTTCAACTCTGTGAGTTGGATTCATACTACACAAAGCAGTTTCACAGAACGCTTCTCTTTAGTTTTTATGGGAAGATATTCCCGTTTCCAACGAAGGCCTGAAAGGGCTCCAAATATCCACTTGCAGATTCTGCAAAAATAGAGTTTCAAAACTGCTCTGTTAAAAGGAAGGCTTATCTCTCTGAGTTGAATGCAGACATCATAAAGAGGTTTCTGAGAATGCTTCTGCCTGGTTTATATGTGAAGATATTTCCTTTTCCACCATAGGCCTCAAAGCGCTCCAAATGAACACTTGCAGATTCTACAAAAGGAGTGTTTCATAACTGCTCTAGCAAAGGAAAGGTTCAACTCTGTCAGTTGAACACACACATCACAAAGCAGTTTCTGAGATTGCTTCTGTCCAGTTTTTATTGGAAGATATTCCCGCTTCTAACAAAGGCCTGAAAGAGCTCCAAATATCCACTTGCAGATGCTGCAAAAAGACTCTTTCCAAACTGCTCCATGAAAAGGAAGGTTCAACTCTGTGAGTTGAATGCACACATCATAAAGAAGTTTCAAAGAATGCTTCTGTCTAGGTTTTATGTGAAGATATTTCCTTTTCCACCATAGGCCTCAAAGCGCTCCAAATGAACACTTGCAGATTCTACAAAAAGAGTGTTTCAAAACTGCTCTTTCAAAAGAAGTGTTCAACTCTGTGAGTTGGATTCATACTTCACAAAGCAGTTTCACAGAACGCTTCTGTTTAGTATTTATGGGAAGATATTTCCATTTCCAACGAAGGCCTGAAAGGACTCCAAATATCCACTTGCAGATTCTGCAAAAAACACAGTTTCAAAACTGCTGTATCAAAAGGAAGGCTTATCTCTCCGAGTTGAATGCACACATCATAAAGAGGTTTCTGAGAATGCTTCTGCCTGGTTTATAAGTGAAGATATTTCCTTTTCCACCATAAGCCTCAAAGCGCTCCAAATGAACACTTGCAGATTCTACAAAAAGAGTGTTTCAAAACAGCTCTTTCAAAGGAAGTGTTCAACTCTGTGAGTTGGATTCATACTACACAAAGCAGTTTCACAGAACGCTTCTGTTTAGTTTTTATGGGAAGATATTCCCGTTTCCAACGAAGGCCTGAAAGGGCTCCAAATATCCACTTGCAAATTCTGCAAAAATAGAGTTTCAAAACTGCTCTGTCAAAAGGAAGGTTTATCTCTCTGAGTTGAATGCAGACATCATAAAGAGGTTTCTGAGAATGCTTCTGCCTGGTTTATATGTGAAGATATTTCCTTTTCCACCATAGGCCTCAAAGCGCTCCAAATGAACACTTGCAGATTCTACAAAAAGAGTGTTTCATATCTGCTCTAGCAAAGGAAAGGTTCAACTCTGTGAGTTGAACACACACATCACAAAGCAGTTTCTGAGAATGCTTCTGTCCAGTTTTTATTGGAAGATATTCCCGCTTCTAACAAAGGCCTGAAAGAGCTCTAAATATCCACTTGTAGATGCTGCAAAAAGACTCTTTCCAAACTGCTCCATGAAAAGGAAGGTTCAACTCTGTGAGTTGAATGCACACATCATAAAGAAGTTTCAAAGAATGCTTCTGTCTAGGTTTTATGTGAAGATATTTCCTTTTCCACCATAGGCCTCAAAGCGCTCCAAATGAACACTTGCAGATTCTACAAAAAGAGTGTTTCATAACTGCTCTAGCAAAGGAAAGGTTCAACTCTGTGAGTTGAACACACACATCACAAAGCAGTTTCTGAGAATGCTTCTGTCCAGTTTTTATTGGAAGATATTCCCGCTTCTAACAAAGGCCTGAAAGAGCTCCAAATATCCACTTGTCGATGCTGCAAAAAGACTCTTTCCAAACTGCTCCATGAAAAGGAAGGTTCAACTCTGTGAGTTGAATGCACACATCATAAAGAAGTTTCAAAGAATGCTTCTGTCTAGGTTTTATGTGAAGATATTTCCTTTTCCACCATAGGCCTCAAAGCGCTCCAAATGAACACTTGCAGATTCTACAAAAAGAGTGTTTCAAAACTGCTCTTTCAAAAGAAGTGTTCAACTCTGTGAGTTGGATTCATACTTCACAAAGCAGTTTCACAGAACGCTTCTGTTTAGTTTTTATGGGAAGATATTCCCGTTTCCAACGAAGGCCTGAAAGGGCTCCAAATATCCACTTGCAAATTCTGCAAAAATAGAGTTTCAAAACTGCTCTGTCAAAAGGAAGGCTTATCTCTCTGAGTTGAATGCAGACATCATAAAGAGGTTTCTGAGAATGCTTCTGCCTGGTTTATATGTGAAGATATTTCCTTTTCCACCATAGGCCTCAAAGCGCTCCAAATGAACACTTGCAGATTCTACAAAAGGAGTGTTTCATAACTGCTCTAGCAAAGGAAAGGTTCAACTCTGTGAGTTGAACACACACATCACAAAGCAGTTTCTGAGAATGCTTCTGTCCAGTTTTTATTGGAAGATATTCCCGCTTCTAACAAAGGCCTGAAAGAGCTCCAAATATCCACTTGCAGATGCTGCAAAAAGACTCTTTCCAAACTGCTCCATGAAAAGGAAGGTTCAACTCTGTGAGATGAATGCACACATCATAAAGAAGTTTCAAAGAATGCTTCTGTCTAGGTTTTATGTGAAGATATTTCCTTTTCCACCATAGGCCTCAAAGCGCTCCAAATGAACACTTGCAGATTCTACAAAAAGAGTGTTTCAAAACTGCTCTTTCAAAAGAAGTGTTCAACTCTGTGAGTTGGATTCATACTTCACAAAGCAGTTTCACAGAACGCTTCTGTTTAGTATTTATGGGAAGATATTTCCGTTTCCAACGAAGGCCTGAAAGGACTCCAAATATCCACTTGCAGATTCTGCAAAAAACACAGTTTCAAAACTGCTCTATCAAAAGGAAGGCTTATCTCTCCGAGTTGAATGCACACATCATAAAGAGGTTTCTGAGAATGCTTCTGCCTGGTTTATAAGTGAAGATATTTCCTTTTCCACCATAGGCCTCAAAGCGCTCCAAATGAACACTTGCAGATTCTACAAAAAGAGTGTTTCAAAACAGCTCTTTCAAAGGAAGTGTTCAACTCTGTGAGTTGGATTCATACTACACAAAGCAGTTTCACAGAACGCTTCTGTTTAGTTTTTATGGGAAGATATTCCCGTTTCCAACGAAGGCCTGAAAGGGCTCCAAATATCCACTTGCAAATACTGCAAAAATAGAGTTTCAAAACTGCTCTGTCAAAAGGAAGGCTTATCTCTCTGAGTTGAATGCAGACATCATAAAGAGGTTTCTGAGAATGCTTCTGCCTGGTTTATATGTGAAGATATTTCCTTTTCCACCATAGGCCTCAAGGCGCTCCAAATGAACACTTGCAGATTCTACAAAAAGAGTGTTTCATAACTGCTCTAGCAAAGGAAAGGTTCAACTCTGTGAGTTGAACACACACATCACAAAGCAGTTTCTGAGAATGCTTCTGTCCAGTTTTTATTGGAAGATATTCCCGCTTCTAACAAAGGCCTGAAAGAGCTCCAAATATCCACTTGTAGATGCTGCAAAAAGACTCTTTCCAAACTGCTCCATGAAAAGGAAGGTTCAACTCTGTGAGTTGAATGCACACATCATAAAGAAGTTTCAAAGAATGCTTCTGTCTAGGTTTTATGTGAAGATATTTCCTTTTCCACCATAGGCCTCAAAGCGCTCCAAATGAACACTTGCAGATTCTACAAAAAGAGTGTTTCAAAACTGCTCTTTCAAAAGAAGTGTTCAACTCTGTGAGTTGGATTCATACTTCACAAAGCAGTTTCACAGAACGTTTCTGTTTAGTTTTTATGGGAAGATATTCCCGTTTCCAACGAAGGCCTGAAAGGGCTCCAAATAACCACTTGCAGATTCTGCAGAAACACAGTTTCAAAACTGCTCTATCAAAAGGAAGGCTTATCTCTCCGAGCTGAATGCACACATCATAAAGAGGTTTCTGAGAATGCTTCTCCCTGGTTTATAAGTGAAGATATTTCCTTTTCCACTATAGGCCTCAAAGCGCTCCAAATGAACACTTGCAGATTCTACAAAAAGAGTGTTTCAAAACAGCTCTTTCAAAGGAAGTGTTCAACTCTGTGAGTTGGATTCATACTACACAAAGCAGTTTCACAGAACGCTTCTCTTTAGTTTTTATGGGAAGATATTCCCGTTTCCAACGAAGGCCTGAAAGGTCTCCAAATATCCACTTGCAGATTCTGCAAAAATAGAGTTTCAAAACTGCTCTGTTAAAAGGAAGGCTTATCTCTCTGAGTTGAATGCAGACATCATAAAGAGGTTTCTGAGAATGCTTCTGCCTGGTTTATATGTGAAGATATTTCCTTTTCCACCATAGGCCTCAAAGCGCTCCAAATGAACACTTGCAGATTCTACAAAAGGAGTGTTTCATAACTGCTCTAGCAAAGGAAAGGTTCAACTCTGTGAGTTGAACACACACATCACAAAGCAGTTTCTGAGAATGCTTCTGTCCAGTTTTTATTGGAAGATATTCCCGCTTCTAACAAAGGCCTGAAAGAGCTCCAAATATCCACTTGCAGATGCTGCAAAAAGACTCTTTCCAAACTGCTCCATGAAAAGGAAGGTTCAACTCTGTGAGTTGAATGCACACATCATAAAGAAGTTTCAAAGAATGCTTCTGTCTAGGTTTTATGTGAAGATATTTCCTTTTCCACCATAGGCCTCAAAGCGCTCCAAATGAACACTTGCAGATTCTACAAAAAGAGTGTTTCAAAACTGCTCTTTCAAAAGAAGTGTTCAACTCTGTGAGTTGGATTCATACTTCACAAAGCAGTTTCACAGAACGCTTCTGTTTAGTATTTATGGGAAGATATTCCCGTTTCCAACGAAGGCCTGAAAGGACTCCAAATATCCACTTGCAGATTCTGCAAAAACACAGTTTCAAAACTGCTCTATCAAAAGGAAGGCTTATCTCTCCGAGTTGAATGCACACATCATAAAGAGGTTTCTGAGAATGCTTCTGCCTGGTTTATAAGTGAAGATATTTCCTTTTCCACCATAGGCCTCAAAGCGCTCCAAATGAACACTTGCAGATTCTACAAAAAGAGTGTTTCATATCTGCTCTAGCAAAGGAAAGGTTCAACTCTGTGTGTTGAACACACACATCACAAAGCAGTTTCACAGAACGCTTCTGTTTAGTTTTTATGGGAAGATATTCCCGTTTCCAACGAAGGCCTGAAAGGGCTCCAAATATCCACTTGCAAATTCTGCAAAAATAGAGTTTCAAAACTGCTCTGTCAAAAGGAAGGCTTATCTCTCTGAGTTGAATGCAGACATCATAAAGAGGTTTCTGAGAATGCTTCTGCCTGGTTTATATGTGAAGATATTTCCTTTTCCACCATAGGCCTCAAAGCGCTCCAAATGAACACTTGCAGATTCTACAAAAAGAGTGTTTCATAACTGCTCTAGCAAAGGAAAGGTTCAACTCTGTGAGTTGAACACACACATCACAAAGCAGTTTCTGAGAATGCTTCTGTCCAGTTTTTATTGGAAGATATTCCCGCTTCTAACAAAGGCCTGAAAGAGCTCCAAATATCCACTTGTAGATGCTGCAAAAAGACTCTTTCCAAACTGCTCCATGAAAAGGAAGGTTCAACTCTGTGAGTTGAATGCACACATCATAAAGAAGTTTCAAAGAATGCTTCTGTCTAGGTTTTATGTGAAGATATTTCCTTTTCCACCATAGGCCTCAAAGCGCTCCAAATGAACACTTGCAGATTCTACAAAAAGAGTGTTTCATAACTGCTCTAGCAAAGGAAAGGTTCAACTCTGTGAGTTGAACACACACATCACAAAGCAGTTTCTGAGAATGCTTCTGTCCAGTTTTTATTGGAAGATATTCCCGCTTCTAACAAAGGCCTGAAAGAGCTCCAAATATCCACTTGTAGATGCTGCAAAAAGACTCTTTCCAAACTGCTCCATGAAAAGGAAGGTTCAACTCTGTGAGTTGAATGCACACATCATAAAGAAGTTTCAAAGAATGCTTCTGTCTAGGTTTTATGTGAAGATATTTCCTTTTCCACCATAGGCCTCAAAGCGCTCCAAATGAACACTTGCAGATTCTACAAAAAGAGTGTTTCAAAACTGCTCTTTCAAAAGAAGTGTTCAACTCTGTGAGTTGGATTCATACTTCACAAAGCAGTTTCACAGAACGCTTCTGTTTAGTTTTTATGGGAAGATATTCCCGTTTCCAACGAAGGCCTGAAAGGGCTCCAAATATCCACTTGCAAATTCTGCAAAAATAGAGTTTCAAAACTGCTCTGTCAAAAGGAAGGCTTATCTCTCTGAGTTGAATGCAGACATCATAAAGAGGTTTCTGAGAATGCTTCTGCCTGGTTTATATGTGAAGATATTTCCTTTTCCACCATAGGCCTCAAAGCGCTCCAAATGAACACTTGCAGATTCTACAAAAGGAGTGTTTCATAACTGCTCTAGCAAAGGAAAGGTTCAACTCTGTGAGTTGAACACACACATCACAAAGCAGTTTCTGAGAATGCTTCTGTCCAGTTTTTATTGGAAGATATTCCCGCTTCTAACAAAGGCCTGAAAGAGCTCCAAATATCCACTTGCAGATGCTGCAAAAAGACTCTTTCCAAACTGCTCCATGAAAAGGAAGGTTCAACTCTGTGAGATGAATGCACACATCATAAAGAAGTTTCAAAGAATGCTTCTGTCTAGGTTTTATGTGAAGATATTTCCTTTTCCACCATAGGCCTCAAAGCGCTCCAAATGAACTCTTGCAGATTCTACAAAAAGAGTGTTTCAAAACTGCTCTTTCAAAAGAAGTGTTCAACTCTGTGAGTTGGATTTATACTTCACAAAGCAGTTTCACAGAACGCTTCTGTTTAGTATTTATGGGAAGATATTTCCGTTTCCAACGAAGGCCTGAAAGGACTCCAAATATCCACTTGCAGATTCTGCAAAAAACACAGTTTCAAAACTGCTCTATCAAAAGGAAGGCTTATCTCTCCGAGTTGAATGCACACATCATAAAGAGGTTTCTGAGAATTCTTCTGCCTGGTTTATAAGTGAAGATATTTCCTTTTCCACCATAGGCCTCAAAGCGCTCCAAATGAACACTTGCAGATTCTACAAAAAGAGTGTTTCAAAACAGCACTTTCAAAGGAAGTGTTCAACTCTGTGAGTTGGATTCATACTACACAAAGCAGTTTCACAGAACGCTTCTGTTTAGTTTTTATGGGAAGATATTCCCGTTTCCAACGAAGGCCTGAAAGGGCTCCAAATATCCACTTGCAAATTCTGCAAAAATAGAGTTTCAAAACTGCTCTGTCAAAAGGAAGGCTTATCTCTCTGAGTTGAATGCAGACATCATAAAGAGGTTTCTGAGAATGCTTCTGCCTGGTTTATATGTGAAGATATTTCCTTTTCCACCATAGGCCTCAAAGCGCTCCAAATGAACACTTGCAGATTCTACAAAAGGAGTGTTTCATAACTGCTCTAGCAAAGGAAAGGTTCAACTCTGTGAGTTGAACACACACATCACAAAGCAGTTTCTGAGAATGCTTCTGTCCAGTTTTTATTGGAAGATATTCCCGCTTCTAACAAAGGCCTGAAAGAGCTCCAAATATCCACTTGTAGATGCTGCAAAAAGACTCTTTCCAAACTGCTCCATGAAAAGGAAGGTTCAACTCTGTGAGTTGAATGCACACATCATAAAGAAGTTTCAAAGAATGCTTCTGTCTAGGTTTTATGTGAAGATATTTCCTTTTCCACCATAGGCCTCAAAGCGCTCCAAATGAACACTTGCAGATTCTACAAAAAGAGTGTTTCAAAACTGCTCTTTCAAAAGAAGTGTGCAACTCTGTGAGTTGGATTCATACTTCACAAAGCAGTTTCACAGAACGCTTCTGTTTAGTTTTTATGGGAAGATATTCCCGTTTCCAACGAAGGCCTGAAAGGGCTCCAAATAACCACTTGCAGATTCTGCAGAAACACAGTTTCAAAACTGCTCTATCAAAAGGAAGGCTTATCTCTCCGAACTGAATGCACACATCATAAAGAGGTTTCTGAGAATGCTTCTCCCTGGTTTATAAGTGAAGATATTTCCTTTTCCACTATAGGCCTCAAAGCGCTCCAAATGAACACTTGCAGATTCTACAAAAAGAGTGTTTCAAAACAGCTCTTTCAAAGGAAGTGTTCAACTCTGTGAGTTGGATTCATACTACACAAAGCAGTTTCACAGAACGCTTCTCTTTAGTTTTTATGGGAAGATATTCCCGTTTCCAACGAAGGCCTGAAAGGGCTCCAAATATCCACATGCAGATTCTGTAAAAATAGAGTTTCAAAACTGCTCTGTTAAAAGGAAGGCTTATCTCTCTGAGTTGAATGCAGACATCATAAAGAGGTTTCTGAGAATGCTTCTGCCTGGTTTATATGTGAAGATATTTCCTTTTCCACCATAGGCCTCAAAGCGCTCCAAATGAACACTTGCAGATTCTACAAAAAGAGTGTTTCATATCTGCTCTAGCAAAGGAAAGGTTCAACTCTGTGAGTTGAACACACACATCACAAAGCAGTTTCTGAGAATGCTTCTGTCCAGTTTTTATTGGAAGATATTCCCGCTTCTAACAAAGGCCTGAAAGAGCTCCAAATATTCACTTGTAGATGCTGCAAAAAGACTCTTTCCAAACTGCTCCATGAAAAGGAAGGTTCAACTCTGTGAGTTGAATGCACACATCATAAAGAAGTTTCAAAGAATGCTTCTGTCTAGGTTTTATGTGAAGATATTTCCTTTTCCACCATAGGCCTCAAAGCGCTCCAAATGAACACTTGCAGATTCTACAAAAAGAGTGTTTCAAAACTGCTCTTTCAAAAGAAGTGTTCAACTCTGTGAGTTGGATTCATACTTCACAAAGTAGTTTCACAGAACGCTTCTGTTTAGTATTTATGGGAAGATATTTCCGTTTCCAACGAAGGCCTGAAAGGACTCCAAATATCCACTTGCAGATTCTGCAAAAAACACAGTTTCAAAACTGCTCTATCAAAAGGAAGGCTTATCTCTCCGAGTTGAATGCACACATCATAAAGAGGTTTCTGAGAATGCTTCTGCCTGGTTTATAAGTGAAGATATTTCCTTTTCCACCATAGGCCTCAAAGCGCTCCAAATGAACACTTGCAGATTCTACAAAAAGAGTGTTTCAAAACAGCACTTTCAAAGGAAGTGTTCAACTCTGTGAGTTGGATTCATACTACACAAAGCAGTTTCACAGAACGCTTCTGTTTAGTTTTTATGGGAAGATATTCCCGTTTCCAACGAAGGCCTGAAAGGGCTCCAAATATCCACTTGCAAATTCTGCAAAAATAGAGTTTCAAAACTGCTCTGTCAAAAGGAAGGTTTATCTCTCTGAGTTGAATGCAGACATCATAAAGAGGTTTCTGAGAATGCTTCTGCCTGGTTTATATGTGAAGATATTTCCTTTTCCACCATAGGCCTCAAAGCGCTCCAAATGAACACTTGCAGATTCTACAAAAAGAGTGTTTCATATCTGCTCTAGCAAAGGAAAGGTTCAACTCTGTGAGTTGAACACACACATCACAAAGCAGTTTCTGAGAATGCTTCTGTCCAGTTTTTATTGGAAGATATTCCCGCTTCTAACAAAGGCCTGAAAGAGCTCTAAATATCCACTTGTAGATGCTGCAAAAAGACTCTTTCCAAACTGCTCCATGAAAAGGAAGGTTCAACTCTGTGAGTTGAATGCACACATCATAAAGAAGTTTCAAAGAATGCTTCTGTCTAGGTTTTATGTGAAGATATTTCCTTTTCCACCATAGGCCTCAAAGCGCTCCAAATGAACACTTGCAGATTCTACAAAAAGAGTGTTTCATAACTGCTCTAGCAAAGGAAAGGTTCAACTCTGTGAGTTGAACACACACATCACAAAGCAGTTTCTGAGAATGCTTCTGTCCAGTTTTTATTGGAAGATATTCCCGCTTCTAACAAAGGCCTGAAAGAGCTCCAAATATCCACTTGTCGATGCTGCAAAAAGACTCTTTCCAAACTGCTCCATGAAAAGGAAGGTTCAACTCTGTGAGTTGAATGCACACATCATAAAGAAGTTTCAAAGAATGCTTCTGTCTAGGTTTTATGTGAAGATATTTCCTTTTCCACCATAGGCCTCAAAGCGCTCCAAATGAACACTTGCAGATTCTACAAAAAGAGTGTTTCAAAACTGCTCTTTCAAAAGAAGTGTTCAACTCTGTGAGTTGGATTCATACTTCACAAAGCAGTTTCACAGAACGCTTCTGTTTAGTTTTTATGGGAAGATATTCCCGTTTCCAACGAAGGCCTGAAAGGGCTCCAAATATCCACTTGCAAATTCTGCAAAAATAGAGTTTCAAAACTGCTCTGTCAAAAGGAAGGCTTATCTCTCTGAGTTGAATGCAGACATCATAAAGAGGTTTCTGAGAATGCTTCTGCCTGGTTTATATGTGAAGATATTTCCTTTTCCACCATAGGCCTCAAAGCGCTCCAAATGAACACTTGCAGATTCTACAAAAGGAGTGTTTCATAACTGCTCTAGCAAAGGAAAGGTTCAACTCTGTGAGTTGAACACACACATCACAAAGCAGTTTCTGAGAATGCTTCTGTCCAGTTTTTATTGGAAGATATTCCCGCTTCTAACAAAGGCCTGAAAGAGCTCCAAATATCCACTTGCAGATGCTGCAAAAAGACTCTTTCCAAACTGCTCCATGAAAAGGAAGGTTCAACTCTGTGAGATGAATGCACACATCATAAAGAAGTTTCAAAGAATGCTTCTGTCTAGGTTTTATGTGAAGATATTTCCTTTTCCACCATAGGCCTCAAAGCGCTCCAAATGAACACTTGCAGATTCTACAAAAAGAGTGTTTCAAAACTGCTCTTTCAAAAGAAGTGTTCAACTCTGTGAGTTGGATTCATACTTCACAAAGCAGTTTCACAGAACGCTTCTGTTTAGTATTTATGGGAAGATATTTCCGTTTCCAACGAAGGCCTGAAAGGACTCCAAATATCCACTTGCAGATTCTGCAAAAAACACAGTTTCAAAACTGCTCTATCAAAAGGAAGGCTTATCTCTCCGAGTTGAATGCACACATCATAAAGAGGTTTCTGAGAATGCTTCTGCCTGGTTTATAAGTGAAGATATTTCCTTTTCCACCATAGGCCTCAAAGCGCTCCAAATGAACACTTGCAGATTCTACAAAAAGAGTGTTTCAAAACAGCTCTTTCAAAGGAAGTGTTCAACTCTGTGAGTTGGATTCATACTACACAAAGCAGTTTCACAGAACGCTTCTGTTTAGTTTTTATGGGAAGATATTCCCGTTTCCAACGAAGGCCTGAAAGGGCTCCAAATATCCACTTGCAAATACTGCAAAAATAGAGTTTCAAAACTGCTCTGTCAAAAGGAAGGCTTATCTCTCTGAGTTGAATGCAGACATCATAAAGAGGTTTCTGAGAATGCTTCTGCCTGGTTTATATGTGAAGATATTTCCTTTTCCACCATAGGCCTCAAAGCGCTCCAAATGAACACTTGCAGATTCTACAAAAAGAGTGTTTCATAACTGCTCTAGCAAAGGAAAGGTTCAACTCTGTGAGTTGAACACACACATCACAAAGCAGTTTCTGAGAATGCTTCTGTCCAGTTTTTATTGGAAGATATTCCCGCTTCTAACAAAGGCCTGAAAGAGCTCCAAATATCCACTTGTAGATGCTGCAAAAAGACTCTTTCCAAACTGCTCCATGAAAAGGAAGGTTCAACTCTGTGAGTTGAATGCACACATCATAAAGAAGTTTCAAAGAATGCTTCTGTCTAGGTTTTATGTGAAGATATTTCCTTTTCCACCATAGGCCTCAAAGCGCTCCAAATGAACACTTGCAGATTCTACAAAAAGAGTGTTTCAAAACTGCTCTTTCAAAAGAAGTGTTCAACTCTGTGAGTTGGATTCATACTTCACAAAGCAGTTTCACAGAACGTTTCTGTTTAGTTTTTATGGGAAGATATTCCCGTTTCCAACGAAGGCCTGAAAGGGCTCCAAATAACCACTTGCAGATTCTGCAGAAACACAGTTTCAAAACTGCTCTATCAAAAGGAAGGCTTATCTCTCCGAGCTGAATGCACACATCATAAAGAGGTTTCTGAGAATGCTTCTCCCTGGTTTATAAGTGAAGATATTTCCTTTTCCACTATAGGCCTCAAAGCGCTCCAAATGAACACTTGCAGATTCTACAAAAAGAGTGTTTCAAAACAGCTCTTTCAAAGGAAGTGTTCAACTCTGTGAGTTGGATTCATACTACACAAAGCAGTTTCACAGAACGCTTCTCTTTAGTTTTTATGGGAAGATATTCCCGTTTCCAACGAAGGCCTGAAAGGTCTCCAAATATCCACTTGCAGATTCTGCAAAAATAGAGTTTCAAAACTGCTCTGTTAAAAGGAAGGCTTATCTCTCTGAGTTGAATGCAGACATCATAAAGAGGTTTCTGAGAATGCTTCTGCCTGGTTTATATGTGAAGATATTTCCTTTTCCACCATAGGCCTCAAAGCGCTCCAAATGAACACTTGCAGATTCTACAAAAGGAGTGTTTCATAACTGCTCTAGCAAAGGAAAGGTTCAACTCTGTGAGTTGAACACACACATCACAAAGCAGTTTCTGAGAATGCTTCTGTCCAGTTTTTATTGGAAGATATTCCCGCTTCTAACAAAGGCCTGAAAGAGCTCCAAATATCCACTTGCAGATGCTGCAAAAAGACTCTTTCCAAACTGCTCCATGAAAAGGAAGGTTCAACTCTGTGAGATGAATGCACACATCATAAAGAAGTTTCAAAGAATGCTTCTGTCTAGGTTTTATGTGAAGATATTTCCTTTTCCACCATAGGCCTCAAAGCGCTCCAAATGAACACTTGCAGATTCTACAAAAAGAGTGTTTCAAAACTGCTCTTTCAAAAGAAGTGTTCAACTCTGTGAGTTGGATTCATACTTCACAAAGCAGTTTCACAGAACGCTTCTGTTTAGTATTTATGGGAAGATATTTCCGTTTCCAACGAAGGCCTGAAAGGACTCCAAATATCCACTTGCAGATTCTGCAAAAAACACAGTTTCAAAACTGCCCTATCAAAAGGAAGGCTTATCTCTCCGAGTTGAATGCACACATCATAAAGAGGTTTCTGAGAATGCTTCTGCCTGGTTTATAAGTGAAGATATTTCCTTTTCCACCATAGGCCTCAAAGCGCTCCAAATGAACACTTGCAGATTCTACAAAAAGAGTGTTTCAAAACAGCTCTTTCAAAGGAAGTGTTCAACTCTGTGAGTTGGATTCATACTACACAAAGCAGTTTCACAGAACGCTTCTGTTTAGTTTTTATGGGAAGATATTCCCGTTTCCAACGAAGGCCTGAAAGGGCTCCAAATATCCACTTGCAAATACTGCAAAAATAGAGTTTCAAAACTGCTCTGTCAAAAGGAAGGCTTATCTCTCTGAGTTGAATGCAGACATCATAAAGAGGTTTCTGAGAATGCTTCTGCCTGGTTTATATGTGAAGATATTTCCTTTTCCACCATAGGCCTCAAGGCGCTCCAAATGAACACTTGCAGATTCTACAAAAAGAGTGTTTCATAACTGCTCTAGCAAAGGAAAGGTTCAACTCTGTGAGTTGAACACACACATCACAAAGCAGTTTCTGAGAATGCTTCTGTCCAGTTTTTATTGGAAGATATTCCCGCTTCTAACAAAGGCCTGAAAGAGCTCCAAATATCCACTTGTAGATGCTGCAAAAAGACTCTTTCCAAACTGCTCCATGAAAAGGAAGGTTCAACTCTGTGAGTTGAATGCACACATCATAAAGAAGTTTCAAAGAATGCTTCTGTCTAGGTTTTATGTGAAGATATTTCCTTTTCCACCATAGGCCTCAAAGCGCTCCAAATGAACACTTGCAGATTCTACAAAAAGAGTGTTTCAAAACTGCTCTTTCAAAAGAAGTGTTCAACTCTGTGAGTTGGATTCATACTTCACAAAGCAGTTTCACAGAACGTTTCTGTTTAGTTTTTATGGGAAGATATTCCCGTTTCCAACGAAGGCCTGAAAGGGCTCCAAATAACCACTTGCAGATTCTGCAGAAACACAGTTTCAAAACTGCTCTATCAAAAGGAAGGCTTATCTCTCCGAGCTGAATGCACACATCATAAAGAGGTTTCTGAGAATGCTTCTCCCTGGTTTATAAGTGAAGATATTTCCTTTTCCACTATAGGCCTCAAAGCGCTCCAAATGAACACTTGCAGATTCTACAAAAAGAGTGTTTCAAAACAGCTCTTTCAAAGGAAGTGTTCAACTCTGTGAGTTGGATTCATACTACACAAAGCAGTTTCACAGAACGCTTCTCTTTAGTTTTTATGGGAAGATATTCCCGTTTCCAACGAAGGCCTGAAAGGTCTCCAAATATCCACTTGCAGATTCTGCAAAAATAGAGTTTCAAAACTGCTCTGTTAAAAGGAAGGCTTATCTCTCTGAGTTGAATGCAGACATCATAAAGAGGTTTCTGAGAATGCTTCTGCCTGGTTTATATGTGAAGATATTTCCTTTTCCACCATAGGCCTCAAAGCGCTCCAAATGAACACTTGCAGATTCTACAAAAGGAGTGTTTCATAACTGCTCTAGCAAAGGAAAGGTTCAACTCTGTGAGTTGAACACACACATCACAAAGCAGTTTCTGAGAATGCTTCTGTCCAGTTTTTATTGGAAGATATTCCCGCTTCTAACAAAGGCCTGAAAGAGCTCCAAATATCCACTTGCAGATGCTGCAAAAAGACTCTTTCCAAACTGCTCCATGAAAAGGAAGGTTCAACTCTGTGAGTTGAATGCACACATCATAAAGAAGTTTCAAAGAATGCTTCTGTCTAGGTTTTATGTGAAGATATTTCCTTTTCCACCATAGGCCTCAAAGCGCTCCAAATGAACACTTGCAGATTCTACAAAAAGAGTGTTTCAAAACTGCTCTTTCAAAAGAAGTGTTCAACTCTGTGAGTTGGATTCATACTTCACAAAGCAGTTTCACAGAACGCTTCTGTTTAGTATTTATGGGAAGATATTCCCGTTTCCAACGAAGGCCTGAAAGGACTCCAAATATCCACTTGCAGATTCTGCAAAAACACAGTTTCAAAACTGCTCTATCAAAAGGAAGGCTTATCTCTCCGAGTTGAATGCACACATCATAAAGAAGTTTCTGAGAATGCTTCTGCCTGGTTTATAAGTGAAGATATTTCCTTTTCCACCATAGGCCTCAAAGCGCTCCAAATGAAC
Source organism: Pongo pygmaeus (assembly GCF_028885625.2). Taxonomy (NCBI): domain Eukaryota; kingdom Metazoa; phylum Chordata; class Mammalia; order Primates; family Hominidae; genus Pongo; species Pongo pygmaeus. Next base: position 28,412,533 of record NC_085930.1, read on the forward strand.
ACTTGCAGATTCTACAAAAAGAGTGTTTCATATCTGCTCTAGCAAAGGAAAGGTTCAACTCTGTGTGTTGAACACACACATCACAAAGCAGTTTCACAGAACGCTTCTGTTTAGTTTTTATGGGAAGATATTCCCGTTTCCAACGAAGGCCTGAAAGGGCTCCAAATATCCACTTGCAAATTCTGCAAAAATAGAGTTTCAAAACTGCTCTGTCAAAAGGAAGGCTTATCTCTCTGAGTTGAATGCAGACATCATAAAGAGGTTTCTGAGAATGCTTCTGCCTGGTTTATATGTGAAGATATTTCCTTTTCCACCATAGGCCTCAAAGCGCTCCAAATGAACACTTGCAGATTCTACAAAAAGAGTGTTTCATAACTGCTCTAGCAAAGGAAAGGTTCAACTCTGTGAGTTGAACACACACATCACAAAGCAGTTTCTGAGAATGCTTCTGTCCAGTTTTTATTGGAAGATATTCCCGCTTCTAACAAAGGCCTGAAAGAGCTCCAAATATCCACTTGTAGATGCTGCAAAAAGACTCTTTCCAAACTGCTCCATGAAAAGGAAGGTTCAACTCTGTGAGTTGAATGCACACATCATAAAGAAGTTTCAAAGAATGCTTCTGTCTAGGTTTTATGTGAAGATATTTCCTTTTCCACCATAGGCCTCAAAGCGCTCCAAATGAACACTTGCAGATTCTACAAAAAGAGTGTTTCAAAACTGCCCTTTCAAAAGAAGTGTTCAACTCTGTGAGGTGGATTCATACTTCACAAAGCAGTTTCACAGAACGCTTCTGTTTAGTTTTTATGGGAAGATATTCCCGTTTCCAACGAAGGCCTGAAAGGACTCCAAATATCCACTTGCAGATTCTGCAAAAACACAGTTTCAAAACTGCTCTATCAAAAGGAAGGCTTATCTCTCCGAGTTGAATGCACACATCATAAAGAGGTTTCTGAGAATGCTTCTGCCTGGTTTATAAGTGAAGATATTTCCTTTTCCACCATAGGCCTCAAAGCGCTCCAAATGAACACTTGCAGATTCTACAAAAAGAGTGTTTCAAAACAGCTCTTTCAAAGGAAGTGTTCAGCTCTGTGAGTTGGATTCATACTACACAAAGCAGTTTCACAGAACGCTTCTGTTTAGTTTTTATGGGAAGATATTCCCGTTTCCAACGAAGGCCTGAAAGGGCTCCAAATATCCACTTGCAAATTCTGCAAAAATAGAGTTTCAAAACTGCTCTGTCAAAAGGAAGGCTTATCTCTCTGAGTTGAATGCAGACATCATAAAGAGGTTTCTGAGAATGCTTCTGCCTGGTTTATATGTGAAGATATTTCCTTTTCCACCATAGGCCTCAAGGCGCTCCAAATGAACACTTGCAGATTCTACAAAAAGAGTGTTTCATAACTGCTCTAGCAAAGGAAAGGTTCAACTCTGTGAGTTGAACACACACATCACAAAGCAGTTTCTGAGAATGCTTCTGTCCAGTTTTTATTGGAAGATATTCCCGCTTCTAACAAAGGCCTGAAAGATCTCCAAATATCCACTTGTAGATGCTGCAAAAAGACTCTTTCCAAACTGCTCCATGAAAAGGAAGGTTCAACTCTGTGAGTTGAATGCACACATCATAAAGAAGTTTCAAAGAATGCTTCTGTCTAGGTTTTATGTGAAGATATTTCCTTTTCCACCATAGGCCTCAAAGCGCTCCAAATGAACACTTGCAGATTCTACAAAAAGAGTGTTTCAAAACTGCTCTTTCAAAAGAAGTGTGCAACTCTGTGAGTTGGATTCATACTTCACAAAGCAGTTTCACAGAACGCTTCTGTTTAGTTTTTATGGGAATATATTCCCGTTTCCAACGAAGGCCTGAAAGGGCTCCAAATAACCACTTGCAGATTCTGCAGAAACACAGTTTCAAAACTGCTCTATCAAAAGGAAGGCTTATCTCTCCGAGCTGAATGCACACATCATAAAGAGGTTTCTGAGAATGCTTCTGCCTGGTTTATAAGTGAAGATATTTCCTTTTCCACCATAGGCCTCAAAGCGCTCCAAATGAACACTTGCAGATTCTACAAAAAGAGTGTTTCATATCTGCTCTAGCAAAGGAAAGGTTCAACTCTGTGTGTTGAACACACACATCACAAAGCAGTTTCACAGAACGCTTCTGTTTAGTTTTTATGGGAAGATATTCCCGTTTCCAACGAAGGCCTGAAAGGGCTCCAAATATCCACTTGCAAATTCTGCAAAAATAGACTTTCAAAACTGCTCTGTCAAAAGGAAGGCTTATCTCTCTGAGTTGAATGCAGACATCATAAAGAGGTTTCTGAGAATGCTTCTGCCTGGTTTATATGTGAAGATATTTCCTTTTCCACCATAGGCCTCAAAGCGCTCCAAATGAACACTTGCAGATTCTACAAAAAGAGTGTTTCATAACTGCTCTAGCAAAGGAAAGGTTCAACTCTGTGAGTTGAACACACACATCACAAAGCAGTTTCTGAGAATGCTTCTGTCCAGTTTTTATTGGAAGATATTCCCGCTTCTAACAAAGGCCTGAAAGAGCTCCAAATATCCACTTGTAGATGCTGCAAAAAGACTCTTTCCAAACTGCTCCATGAAAAGGAAGGTTCAACTCTGTGAGTTGAATGCACACATCATAAAGAAGTTTCAAAGAATGCTTCTGTCTAGGTTTTATGTGAAGATATTTCCTTTTCCACCATAGGCCTCAAAGCGCTCCAAATGAACACTTGCAGATTCTACAAAAAGAGTGTTTCAAAACTGCCCTTTCAAAAGAAGTGTTCAACTCTGTGAGGTGGATTCATACTTCACAAAGCAGTTTCACAGAACGCTTCTCTTTAGTTTTTATGGGAAGATATTCCCGTTTCCAACGAAGGCCTGAAAGGGCTCCAAATATCCACTTGCAGATTCTGCAAAAATAGAGTTTCAAAACTGCTCTGTTAAAAGGAAGGCTTATCTCTCTGAGTTGAATGCAGACATCATAAAGAGGTTTCTGAGAATGCTTCTGCCTGGTTTATATGTGAAGATATTTCCTTTTCCACCATAGGCCTCAAAGCGCTCCAAATGAACACTTGCAGATTCTACAAAAGGAGTGTTTCATAACTGCTCTAGCAAAGGAAAGGTTCAACTCTGTGAGTTGAACACACACATCACAAAGCAGTTTCTGAGATTGCTTCTGTCCAGTTTTTATTGGAAGATATTCCCGCTTCTAACAAAGGCCTGAAAGAGCTCCAAATATCCACTTGTAGATGCTGCAAAAAGACTCTTTCCAAACTGCTCCATGAAAAGGAAGGTTCAACTCTGTGAGTTGAATGCACACATCATAAAGAAGTTTCAAAGAATGCTTCTGTCTAGGTTTTATGTGAAGATATTTCCTTTTCCACCATAGGCCTCAAAGCGCTCCAAATGAACACTTGCAGATTCTACAAAAAGAGTGTTTCATAACTGCTCTAGCAAAGGAAAGGTTCAACTCTGTGAGTTGAACACACACATCACAAAGCAGTTTCTGAGAATGCTTCTGTCCAGTTTTTATTGGAAGATATTCCCGCTTCTAACAAAGGCCTGAAAGAGCTCCAAATATCCACTTGTAGATGCTGCAAAAAGACTCTTTCCAAACTGCTCCATGAAAAGGAAGGTTCAACTCTGTGAGTTGAATGCACACATCATAAAGAAGTTTCAAAGAATGCTTCTGTCTAGGTTTTATGTGAAGATATTTCCTTTTCCACCATAGGCCTCAAAGCGCTCCAAATGAACACTTGCAGATTCTACAAAAAGAGTGTTTCAAAACTGCTCTTTCAAAAGAAGTGTTCAACTCTGTGAGTTGGATTCATACTTCACAAAGCAGTTTCACAGAACGCTTCTGTTTAGTTTTTATGGGAAGATATTCCCGTTTCCAACGAAGGCCTGAAAGGGCTCCAAATATCCACTTGCAAATTCTGCAAAAATAGAGTTTCAAAACTGCTCTGTCAAAAGGAAGGCTTATCTCTCTGAGTTGAATGCAGACATCATAAAGAGGTTTCTGAGAATGCTTCTGCCTGGTTTATATGTGAAGATATTTCCTTTTCCACCATAGGCCTCAAAGCGCTCCAAATGAACACTTGCAGATTCTACAAAAGGAGTGTTTCATAACTGCTCTAGCAAAGGAAAGGTTCAACTCTGTGAGTTGAACACACACATCACAAAGCAGTTTCTGAGAATGCTTCTGTCCAGTTTTTATTGGAAGATATTCCCGCTTCTAACAAAGGCCTGAAAGAGCTCCAAATATCCACTTGCAGATGCTGCAAAAAGACTCTTTCCAAACTGCTCCATGAAAAGGAAGGTTCAACTCTGTGAGATGAATGCACACATCATAAAGAAGTTTCAAAGAATGCTTCTGTCTAGGTTTTATGTGAAGATATTTCCTTTTCCACCATAGGCCTCAAAGCGCTCCAAATGAACACTTGCAGATTCTACAAAAAGAGTGTTTCAAAACTGCTCTTTCAAAAGAAGTGTTCAACTCTGTGAGTTGGATTCATACTTCACAAAGCAGTTTCACAGAACGCTTCTGTTTAGTATTTATGGGAAGATATTTCCGTTTCCAACGAAGGCCTGAAAGGACTCCAAATATCCACTTGCAGATTCTGCAAAAAACACAGTTTCAAAACTGCTCTATCAAAAGGAAGGCTTATCTCTCCGAGTTGAATGCACACATCATAAAGAGGTTTCTGAGAATTCTTCTGCCTGGTTTATAAGTGAAGATATTTCCTTTTCCACCATAGGCCTCAAAGCGCTCCAAATGAACACTTGCAGATTCTACAAAAAGAGTGTTTCAAAACAGCACTTTCAAAGGAAGTGTTCAACTCTGTGAGTTGGATTCATACTACACAAAGCAGTTTCACAGAACGCTTCTGTTTAGTTTTTATGGGAAGATATTCCCGTTTCCAACGAAGGCCTGAAAGGGCTCCAAATATCCACTTGCAAATTCTGCAAAAATAGAGTTTCAAAACTGCTCTGTCAAAAGGAAGGCTTATCTCTCTGAGTTGAATGCAGACATCATAAAGAGGTTTCTGAGAATGCTTCTGCCTGGTTTATATGTGAAGATATTTCCTTTTCCACCATAGGCCTCAAAGCGCTCCAAATGAACACTTGCAGATTCTACAAAAGGAGTGTTTCATAACTGCTCTAGCAAAGGAAAGGTTCAACTCTGTGAGTTGAACACACACATCACAAAGCAGTTTCTGAGAATGCTTCTGTCCAGTTTTTATTGGAAGATATTCCCGCTTCTAACAAAGGCCTGAAAGAGCTCCAAATATCCACTTGTAGATGCTGCAAAAAGACTCTTTCCAAACTGCTCCATGAAAAGGAAGGTTCAACTCTGTGAGTTGAATGCACACATCATAAAGAAGTTTCAAAGAATGCTTCTGTCTAGGTTTTATGTGAAGATATTTCCTTTTCCACCATAGGCCTCAAAGCGCTCCAAATGAACACTTGCAGATTCTACAAAAAGAGTGTTTCAAAACTGCTCTTTCAAAAGAAGTGTGCAACTCTGTGAGTTGGATTCATACTTCACAAAGCAGTTTCACAGAACGCTTCTGTTTAGTTTTTATGGGAAGATATTCCCGTTTCCAACGAAGGCCTGAAAGGGCTCCAAATAACCACTTGCAGATTCTGCAGAAACACAGTTTCAAAACTGCTCTATCAAAAGGAAGGCTTATCTCTCCGAACTGAATGCACACATCATAAAGAGGTTTCTGAGAATGCTTCTCCCTGGTTTATAAGTGAAGATATTTCCTTTTCCACTATAGGCCTCAAAGCGCTCCAAATGAACACTTGCAGATTCTACAAAAAGAGTGTTTCAAAACAGCTCTTTCAAAGGAAGTGTTCAACTCTGTGAGTTGGATTCATACTACACAAAGCAGTTTCACAGAACGCTTCTCTTTAGTTTTTATGGGAAGATATTCCCGTTTCCAACGAAGGCCTGAAAGGGCTCCAAATATCCACATGCAGATTCTGCAAAAATAGAGTTTCAAAACTGCTCTGTTAAAAGGAAGGCTTATCCCTCTGAGTTGAATGCAGACATCATAAAGAGGTTTCTGAGAATGCTTCTGCCTGGTTTATATGTGAAGATATTTCCTTTTCCACCATAGGCCTCAAAGCGCTCCAAATGAACACTTGCAGATTCTACAAAAAGAGTGTTTCATATCTGCTCTAGCAAAGGAAAGGTTCAACTCTGTGAGTTGAACACACACATCACAAAGCAGTTTCTGAGAATGCTTCTGTCCAGTTTTTATTGGAAGATATTCCCGCTTCTAACAAAGGCCTGAAAGAGCTCCAAATATTCACTTGTAGATGCTGCAAAAAGACTCTTTCCAAACTGCTCCATGAAAAGGAAGGTTCAACTCTGTGAGTTGAATGCACACATCATAAAGAAGTTTCAAAGAATGCTTCTGTCTAGGTTTTATGTGAAGATATTTCCTTTTCCACCATAGGCCTCAAAGCGCTCCAAATGAACACTTGCAGATTCTACAAAAAGAGTGTTTCAAAACTGCTCTTTCAAAAGAAGTGTTCAACTCTGTGAGTTGGATTCATACTTCACAAAGTAGTTTCACAGAACGCTTCTGTTTAGTATTTATGGGAAGATATTTCCGTTTCCAACGAAGGCCTGAAAGGACTCCAAATATCCACTTGCAGATTCTGCAAAAAACACAGTTTCAAAACTGCTCTATCAAAAGGAAGGCTTATCTCTCCGAGTTGAATGCACACATCATAAAGAGGTTTCTGAGAATGCTTCTGCCTGGTTTATAAGTGAAGATATTTCCTTTTCCACCATAGGCCTCAAAGCGCTCCAAATGAACACTTGCAGATTCTACAAAAAGAGTGTTTCAAAACAGCACTTTCAAAGGAAGTGTTCAACTCTGTGAGTTGGATTCATACTACACAAAGCAGTTTCACAGAACGCTTCTGTTTAGTTTTTATGGGAAGATATTCCCGTTTCCAACGAAGGCCTGAAAGGGCTCCAAATATCCACTTGCAAATTCTGCAAAAATAGAGTTTCAAAACTGCTCTGTCAAAAGGAAGGTTTATCTCTCTGAGTTGAATGCAGACATCATAAAGAGGTTTCTGAGAATGCTTCTGCCTGGTTTATATGTGAAGATATTTCCTTTTCCACCATAGGCCTCAAAGCGCTCCAAATGAACACTTGCAGATTCTACAAAAAGAGTGTTTCATATCTGCTCTAGCAAAGGAAAGGTTCAACTCTGTGAGTTGAACACACACATCACAAAGCAGTTTCTGAGAATGCTTCTGTCCAGTTTTTATTGGAAGATATTCCCGCTTCTAACAAAGGCCTGAAAGAGCTCTAAATATCCACTTGTAGATGCTGCAAAAAGACTCTTTCCAAACTGCTCCATGAAAAGGAAGGTTCAACTCTGTGAGTTGAATGCACACATCATAAAGAAGTTTCAAAGAATGCTTCTGTCTAGGTTTTATGTGAAGATATTTCCTTTTCCACCATAGGCCTCAAAGCGCTCCAAATGAACACTTGCAGATTCTACAAAAAGAGTGTTTCATAACTGCTCTAGCAAAGGAAAGGTTCAACTCTGTGAGTTGAACACACACATCACAAAGCAGTTTCTGAGAATGCTTCTGTCCAGTTTTTATTGGAAGATATTCCCGCTTCTAACAAAGGCCTGAAAGAGCTCCAAATATCCACTTGTCGATGCTGCAAAAAGACTCTTTCCAAACTGCTCCATGAAAAGGAAGGTTCAACTCTGTGAGTTGAATGCACACATCATAAAGAAGTTTCAAAGAATGCTTCTGTCTAGGTTTTATGTGAAGATATTTCCTTTTCCACCATAGGCCTCAAAGCGCTCCAAATGAACACTTGCAGATTCTACAAAAAGAGTGTTTCAAAACTGCTCTTTCAAAAGAAGTGTTCAACTCTGTGAGTTGGATTCATACTTCACAAAGCAGTTTCACAGAACGCTTCTGTTTAGTTTTTATGGGAAGATATTCCCGTTTCCAACGAAGGCCTGAAAGGGCTCCAAATATCCACTTGCAAATTCTGCAAAAATAGAGTTTCAAAACTGCTCTGTCAAAAGGAAGGCTTATCTCTCTGAGTTGAATGCAGACATCATAAAGAGGTTTCTGAGAATGCTTCTGCCTGGTTTATATGTGAAGATATTTCCTTTTCCACCATAGGCCTCAAAGCGCTCCAAATGAACACTTGCAGATTCTACAAAAGGAGTGTTTCATAACTGCTCTAGCAAAGGAAAGGTTCAACTCTGTGAGTTGAACACACACATCACAAAGCAGTTTCTGAGAATGCTTCTGTCCAGTTTTTATTGGAAGATATTCCCGCTTCTAACAAAGGCCTGAAAGAGCTCCAAATATCCACTTGCAGATGCTGCAAAAAGACTCTTTCCAAACTGCTCCATGAAAAGGAAGGTTCAACTCTGTGAGATGAATGCACACATCATAAAGAAGTTTCAAAGAATGCTTCTGTCTAGGTTTTATGTGAAGATATTTCCTTTTCCACCATAGGCCTCAAAGCGCTCCAAATGAACACTTGCAGATTCTACAAAAAGAGTGTTTCAAAACTGCTCTTTCAAAAGAAGTGTTCAACTCTGTGAGTTGGATTCATACTTCACAAAGCAGTTTCACAGAACGCTTCTGTTTAGTATTTATGGGAAGATATTTCCGTTTCCAACGAAGGCCTGAAAGGACTCCAAATATCCACTTGCAGATTCTGCAAAAAACACAGTTTCAAAACTGCTCTATCAAAAGGAAGGCTTATCTCTCCGAGTTGAATGCACACATCATAAAGAGGTTTCTGAGAATGCTTCTGCCTGGTTTATAAGTGAAGATATTTCCTTTTCCACCATAGGCCTCAAAGCGCTCCAAATGAACACTTGCAGATTCTACAAAAAGAGTGTTTCAAAACAGCTCTTTCAAAGGAAGTGTTCAACTCTGTGAGTTGGATTCATACTACACAAAGCAGTTTCACAGAACGCTTCTGTTTAGTTTTTATGGGAAGATATTCCCGTTTCCAACGAAGGCCTGAAAGGGCTCCAAATATCCACTTGCAAATACTGCAAAAATAGAGTTTCAAAACTGCTCTGTCAAAAGGAAGGCTTATCTCTCTGAGTTGAATGCAGACATCATAAAGAGGTTTCTGAGAATGCTTCTGCCTGGTTTATATGTGAAGATATTTCCTTTTCCACCATAGGCCTCAAGGCGCTCCAAATGAACACTTGCAGATTCTACAAAAAGAGTGTTTCATAACTGCTCTAGCAAAGGAAAGGTTCAACTCTGTGAGTTGAACACACACATCACAAAGCAGTTTCTGAGAATGCTTCTGTCCAGTTTTTATTGGAAGATATTCCCGCTTCTAACAAAGGCCTGAAAGAGCTCCAAATATCCACTTGTAGATGCTGCAAAAAGACTCTTTCCAAACTGCTCCATGAAAAGGAAGGTTCAACTCTGTGAGTTGAATGCACACATCATAAAGAAGTTTCAAAGAATGCTTCTGTCTAGGTTTTATGTGAAGATATTTCCTTTTCCACCATAGGCCTCAAAGCGCTCCAAATGAACACTTGCAGATTCTACAAAAAGAGTGTTTCAAAACTGCTCTTTCAAAAGAAGTGTTCAACTCTGTGAGTTGGATTCATACTTCACAAAGCAGTTTCACAGAACGTTTCTGTTTAGTTTTTATGGGAAGATATTCCCGTTTCCAACGAAGGCCTGAAAGGGCTCCAAATAACCACTTGCAGATTCTGCAGAAACACAGTTTCAAAACTGCTCTATCAAAAGGAAGGCTTATCTCTCCGAGCTGAATGCACACATCATAAAGAGGTTTCTGAGAATGCTTCTCCCTGGTTTATAAGTGAAGATATTTCCTTTTCCACTATAGGCCTCAAAGCGCTCCAAATGAACACTTGCAGATTCTACAAAAAGAGTGTTTCAAAACAGCTCTTTCAAAGGAAGTGTTCAACTCTGTGAGTTGGATTCATACTACACAAAGCAGTTTCACAGAACGCTTCTCTTTAGTTTTTATGGGAAGATATTCCCGTTTCCAACGAAGGCCTGAAAGGTCTCCAAATATCCACTTGCAGATTCTGCAAAAATAGAGTTTCAAAACTGCTCTGTTAAAAGGAAGGCTTATCTCTCTGAGTTGAATGCAGACATCATAAAGAGGTTTCTGAGAATGCTTCTGCCTGGTTTATATGTGAAGATATTTCCTTTTCCACCATAGGCCTCAAAGCGCTCCAAATGAACACTTGCAGATTCTACAAAAGGAGTGTTTCATAACTGCTCTAGCAAAGGAAAGGTTCAACTCTGTGAGTTGAACACACACATCACAAAGCAGTTTCTGAGAATGCTTCTGTCCAGTTTTTATTGGAAGATATTCCCGCTTCTAACAAAGGCCTGAAAGAGCTCCAAATATCCACTTGCAGATGCTGCAAAAAGACTCTTTCCAAACTGCTCCATGAAAAGGAAGGTTCAACTCTGTGAGTTGAATGCACACATCATAAAGAAGTTTCAAAGAATGCTTCTGTCTAGGTTTTATGTGAAGATATTTCCTTTTCCACCATAGGCCTCAAAGCGCTCCAAATGAACACTTGCAGATTCTACAAAAAGAGTGTTTCAAAACTGCTCTTTCAAAAGAAGTGTTCAACTCTGTGAGTTGGATTCATACTTCACAAAGCAGTTTCACAGAACGCTTCTGTTTAGTATTTATGGGAAGATATTCCCGTTTCCAACGAAGGCCTGAAAGGACTCCAAATATCCACTTGCAGATTCTGCAAAAACACAGTTTCAAAACTGCTCTATCAAAAGGAAGGCTTATCTCTCCGAGTTGAATGCACACATCATAAAGAGGTTTCTGAGAATGCTTCTGCCTGGTTTATAAGTGAAGATATTTCCTTTTCCACCATAGGCCTCAAAGCGCTCCAAATGAACACTTGCAGATTCTACAAAAAGAGTGTTTCAAAACAGCTCTTTCAAAGGAAGTGTTCAGCTCTGTGAGTTGGATTCATACTACACAAAGCAGTTTCACAGAACGCTTCTGTTTAGTTTTTATGGGAAGATATTCCCGTTTCCAACGAAGGCCTGAAAGGGCTCCAAATATCCACTTGCAAATTCTGCAAAAATAGAGTTTCAAAACTGCTCTGTCAAAAGGAAGGCTTATCTCTCTGAGTTGAATGCAGACATCATAAAGAGGTTTCTGAGAATGCTTCTGCCTGGTTTATATGTGAAGATATTTCCTTTTCCACCATAGGCCTCAAGGCGCTCCAAATGAACACTTGCAGATTCTACAAAAAGAGTGTTTCATAACTGCTCTAGCAAAGGAAAGGTTCAACTCTGTGAGTTGAACACACACATCACAAAGCAGTTTCTGAGAATGCTTCTGTCCAGTTTTTATTGGAAGATATTCCCGCTTCTAACAAAGGCCTGAAAGAGCTCCAAATATCCACTTGTAGATGCTGCAAAAAGACTCTTTCCAAACTGCTCCATGAAAAGGAAGGTTCAACTCTGTGAGTTGAATGCACACATCATAAAGAAGTTTCAAAGAATGCTTCTGTCTAGGTTTTATGTGAAGATATTTCCTTTTCCACCATAGGCCTCAAAGCGCTCCAAATGAACACTTGCAGATTCTACAAAAAGAGTGTTTCAAAACTGCTCTTTCAAAAGAAGTGTGCAACTCTGTGAGTTGGATTCATACTTCACAAAGCAGTTTCACAGAACGCTTCTGTTTAGTTTTTATGGGAAGATATTCCCGTTTCCAACGAAGGCCTGAAAGGGCTCCAAATAACCACTTGCAGATTCTGCAGAAACACAGTTTCAAAACTGCTCTATCAAAAGGAAGGCTTATCTCTCCGAGCTGAATGCACACATCATAAAGAGGTTTCTGAGAATGCTTCTCCCTGGTTTATAAGTGAAGATATTTCCTTTTCCACTATAGGCCTCAAAGCGCTCCAAATGAACACTTGCAGATTCTACAAAAAGAGTGTTTCAAAACAGCTCTTTCAAAGGAAGTGTTCAACTCTGTGAGTTGGATTCATACTACACAAAGCAGTTTCACAGAACGCTTCTCTTTAGTTTTTATGGGAAGATATTCCCGTTTCCAACGAAGGCCTGAAAGGGCTCCAAATATCCACTTGCAGATTCTGCAAAAATAGAGTTTCAAAACTGCTCTGTTAAAAGGAAGGCTTATCTCTCTGAGTTGAATGCAGACATCATAAAGAGGTTTCTGAGAATGCTTCTGCCTGGTTTATATGTGAAGATATTTCCTTTTCCACCATAGGCCTCAAAGCGCTCCAAATGAACACTTGCAGATTCTACAAAAGGAGTGTTTCATAACTGCTCTAGCAAAGGAAAGGTTCAACTCTGTGAGTTGAACACACACATCACAAAGCAGTTTCTGAGATTGCTTCTGTCCAGTTTTTATTGGAAGATATTCCCGCTTCTAACAAAGGCCTGAAAGAGCTCCAAATATCCACTTGTAGATGCTGCAAAAAGACTCTTTCCAAACTGCTCCATGAAAAGGAAGGTTCAACTCTGTGAGTTGAATGCACACATCATAAAGAAGTTTCAAAGAATGCTTCTGTCTAGGTTTTATGTGAAGATATTTCCTTTTCCACCATAGGCCTCAAAGCGCTCCAAATGAACACTTGCAGATTCTACAAAAAGAGTGTTTCATAACTGCTCTAGCAAAGGAAAGGTTCAACTCTGTGAGTTGAACACACACATCACAAAGCAGTTTCTGAGAATGCTTCTGTCCAGTTTTTATTGGAAGATATTCCCGCTTCTAACAAAGGCCTGAAAGAGCTCCAAATATCCACTTGTAGATGCTGCAAAAAGACTCTTTCCAAACTGCTCCATGAAAAGGAAGGTTCAACTCTGTGAGTTGAATGCACACATCATAAAGAAGTTTCAAAGAATGCTTCTGTCTAGGTTTTATGTGAAGATATTTCCTTTTCCACCATAGGCCTCAAAGCGCTCCAAATGAACACTTGCAGATTCTACAAAAAGAGTGTTTCAAAACTGCTCTTTCAAAAGAAGTGTTCAACTCTGTGAGTTGGATTCATACTTCACAAAGCAGTTTCACAGAACGCTTCTGTTTAGTTTTTATGGGAAGATATTCCCGTTTCCAACGAAGGCCTGAAAGGGCTCCAAATATCCACTTGCAAATTCTGCAAAAATAGAGTTTCAAAACTGCTCTGTCAAAAGGAAGGCTTATCTCTCTGAGTTGAATGCAGACATCATAAAGAGGTTTCTGAGAATGCTTCTGCCTGGTTTATATGTGAAGATATTTCCTTTTCCACCATAGGCCTCAAAGCGCTCCAAATGAACACTTGCAGATTCTACAAAAGGAGTGTTTCATAACTGCTCTAGCAAAGGAAAGGTTCAACTCTGTGAGTTGAACACACACATCACAAAGCAGTTTCTGAGAATGCTTCTGTCCAGTTTTTATTGGAAGATATTCCCGCTTCTAACAAAGGCCTGAAAGAGCTCCAAATATCCACTTGCAGATGCTGCAAAAAGACTCTTTCCAAACTGCTCCATGAAAAGGAAGGTTCAACTCTGTGAGATGAATGCACACATCATAAAGAAGTTTCAAAGAATGCTTCTGTCTAGGTTTTATGTGAAGATATTTCCTTTTCCACCATAGGCCTCAAAGCGCTCCAAATGAACACTTGCAGATTCTACAAAAAGAGTGTTTCAAAACTGCTCTTTCAAAAGAAGTGTTCAACTCTGTGAGTTGGATTCATACTTCACAAAGCAGTTTCACAGAACGCTTCTGTTTAGTATTTATGGGAAGATATTTCCGTTTCCAACGAAGGCCTGAAAGGACTCCAAATATCCACTTGCAGATTCTGCAAAAAACACAGTTTCAAAACTGCTCTATCAAAAGGAAGGCTTATCTCTCCGAGTTGAATGCACACATCATAAAGAGGTTTCTGAGAATGCTTCTGCCTGGTTTATAAGTGAAGATATTTCCTTTTCCACCATAGGCCTCAAAGCGCTCCAAATGAACACTTGCAGATTCTACAAAAAGAGTGTTTCAAAACAGCACTTTCAAAGGAAGTGTTCAACTCTGTGAGTTGGATTCATACTACACAAAGCAGTTTCACAGAACGCTTCTGTTTAGTTTTTATGGGAAGATATTCCCGTTTCCAACGAAGGCCTGAAAGGGCTCCAAATATCCACTTGCAAATTCTGCAAAAATAGAGTTTCAAAACTGCTCTGTCAAAAGGAAGGCTTATCTCTCTGAGTTGAATGCAGACATCATAAAGAGGTTTCTGAGAATGCTTCTGCCTGGTTTATATGTGAAGATATTTCCTTTTCCACCATAGGCCTCAAAGCGCTCCAAATGAACACTTGCAGATTCTACAAAAGGAGTGTTTCATAACTGCTCTAGCAAAGGAAAGGTTCAACTCTGTGAGTTGAACACACACATCACAAAGCAGTTTCTGAGAATGCTTCTGTCCAGTTTTTATTGGAAGATATTCCCGCTTCTAACAAAGGCCTGAAAGAGCTCCAAATATCCACTTGTAGATGCTGCAAAAAGACTCTTTCCAAACTGCTCCATGAAAAGGAAGGTTCAACTCTGTGAGTTGAATGCACACATCATAAAGAAGTTTCAAAGAATGCTTCTGTCTAGGTTTTATGTGAAGATATTTCCTTTTCCACCATAGGCCTCAAAGCGCTCCAAATGAACACTTGCAGATTCTACAAAAAGAGTGTTTCAAAATTGCTCTTTCAAAAGAAGTGTGCAACTCTGTGAGTTGGATTCATACTTCACAAAGCAGTTTCACAGAACGCTTCTGTTTAGTTTTTATGGGAAGATATTCCCGTTTCCAACGAAGGCCTGAAAGGGCTCCAAATAACCACTTGCAGATTCTGCAGAAACACAGTTTCAAAACTGCTCTATCAAAAGGAAGGCTTATCTCTCCGAACTGAATGCACACATCATAAAGAGGTTTCTGAGAATGCTTCTCCCTGGTTTATAAGTGAAGATATTTCCTTTTCCACTATAGGCCTCAAAGCGCTCCAAATGAACACTTGCAGATTCTACAAAAAGAGTGTTTCAAAACAGCTCTTTCAAAGGAAGTGTTCAACTCTGTGAGTTGGATTCATACTACACAAAGCAGTTTCACAGAACGCTTCTCTTTAGTTTTTATGGGAAGATATTCCCGTTTCCAACGAAGGCCTGAAAGGGCTCCAAATATCCACATGCAGATTCTGCAAAAATAGAGTTTCAAAACTGCTCTGTTAAAAGGAAGGCTTATCTCTCTGAGTTGAATGCAGACATCATAAAGAGGTTTCTGAGAATGCTTCTGCCTGGTTTATATGTGAAGATATTTCCTTTTCCACCATAGGCCTCAAAGCGCTCCAAATGAACACTTGCAGATTCTACAAAAAGAGTGTTTCATATCTGCTCTAGCAAAGGAAAGGTTCAACTCTGTGAGTTGAACACACACATCACAAAGCAGTTTCTGAGAATGCTTCTGTCCAGTTTTTATTGGAAGATATTCCCGCTTCTAACAAAGGCCTGAAAGAGCTCCAAATATTCACTTGTAGATGCTGCAAAAAGACTCTTTCCAAACTGCTCCATGAAAAGGAAGGTTCAACTCTGTGAGTTGAATGCACACATCATAAAGAAGTTTCAAAGAATGCTTCTGTCTAGGTTTTATGTGAAGATATTTCCTTTTCCACCATAGGCCTCAAAGCGCTCCAAATGAACACTTGCAGATTCTACAAAAAGAGTGTTTCAAAACTGCTCTTTCAAAAGAAGTGTTCAACTCTGTGAGTTGGATTCATACTTCACAAAGCAGTTTCACAGAACGCTTCTGTTTAGTATTTATGGGAAGATATTTCCGTTTCCAACGAAGGCCTGAAAGGACTCCAAATATCCACTTGCAGATTCTGCAAAAAACACAGTTTCAAAACTGCTCTATCAAAAGGAAGGCTTATCTCTCCGAGTTGAATGCACACATCATAAAGAGGTTTCTGAGAATGCTTCTGCCTGGTTTATAAGTGAAGATATTTCCTTTTCCACCATAGGCCTCAAAGCGCTCCAAATGAACACTTGCAGATTCTACAAAAAGAGTGTTTCAAAACAGCACTTTCAAAGGAAGTGTTCAACTCTGTGAGTTGGATTCATACTACACAAAGCAGTTTCACAGAACGCTTCTGTTTAGTTTTTATGGGAAGATATTCCCGTTTCCAACGAAGGCCTGAAAGGGCTCCAAATATCCACTTGCAAATTCTGCAAAAATAGAGTTTCAAAACTGCTCTGTCAAAAGGAAGGCTTATCTCTCTGAGTTGAATGCAGACATCATAAAGAGGTTTCTGAGAATGCTTCTGCCTGGTTTATATGTGAAGATATTTCCTTTTCCACCATAGGCCTCAAAGCGCTCCAAATGAACACTTGCAGATTCTACAAAAGGAGTGTTTCATAACTGCTCTAGCAAAGGAAAGGTTCAACTCTGTGAGTTGAACACACACATCACAAAGCAGTTTCTGAGAATGCTTCTGTCCAGTTTTTATTGGAAGATATTCCCGCTTCTAACAAAGGCCTGAAAGAGCTCCAAATATCCACTTGTAGATGCTGCAAAAAGACTCTTTCCAAACTGCTCCATGAAAAGGAAGGTTCAACTCTGTGAGTTGAATGCACACATCATAAAGAAGTTTCAAAGAATGCTTCTGTCTAGGTTTTATGTGAAGATATTTCCTTTTCCACCATAGGCCTCAAAGCGCTCCAAATGAACACTTGCAGATTCTACAAAAAGAGTGTTTCAAAACTGCTCTTTCAAAAGAAGTGTGCAACTCTGTGAGTTGGATTCATACTTCACAAAGCAGTTTCACAGAACGCTTCTGTTTAGTTTTTATGGGAAGATATTCCCGTTTCCAACGAAGGCCTGAAAGGGCTCCAAATAACCACTTGCAGATTCTGCAGAAACACAGTTTCAAAACTGCTCTATCAAAAGGAAGGCTTATCTCTCCGAACTGAATGCACACATCATAAAGAGGTTTCTGAGAATGCTTCTCCCTGGTTTATAAGTGAAGATATTTCCTTTTCCACTATAGGCCTCAAAGCGCTCCAAATGAACACTTGCAGATTCTACAAAAAGAGTGTTTCAAAACAGCTCTTTCAAAGGAAGTGTTCAACTCTGTGAGTTGGATTCATACTACACAAAGCAGTTTCACAGAACGCTTCTCTTTAGTTTTTATGGGAAGATATTCCCGTTTCCAACGAAGGCCTGAAAGGGCTCCAAATATCCACATGCAGATTCTGCAAAAATAGAGTTTCAAAACTGCTCTGTTAAAAGGAAGGCTTATCTCTCTGAGTTGAATGCAGACATCATAAAGAGGTTTCTGAGAATGCTTCTGCCTGGTTTATATGTGAAGATATTTCCTTTTCCACCATAGGCCTCAAAGCGCTCCAAATGAACACTTGCAGATTCTACAAAAAGAGTGTTTCATATCTGCTCTAGCAAAGGAAAGGTTCAACTCTGTGAGTTGAACACACACATCACAAAGCAGTTTCTGAGAATGCTTCTGTCCAGTTTTTATTGGAAGATATTCCCGCTTCTAACAAAGGCCTGAAAGAGCTCCAAATATTCACTTGTAGATGCTGCAAAAAGACTCTTTCCAAACTGCTCCATGAAAAGGAAGGTTCAACTCTGTGAGTTGAATGCACACATCATAAAGAAGTTTCAAAGAATGCTTCTGTCTAGGTTTTATGTGAAGATATTTCCTTTTCCACCATAGGCCTCAAAGCGCTCCAAATGAACACTTGCAGATTCTACAAAAAGAGTGTTTCAAAACTGCTCTTTCAAAAGAAGTGTTCAACTCTGTGAGTTGGATTCATACTTCACAAAGCAGTTTCACAGAACGCTTCTGTTTAGTATTTATGGGAAGATATTTCCGTTTCCAACGAAGGCCTGAAAGGACTCCAAATATCCACTTGCAGATTCTGCAAAAAACACAGTTTCAAAACTGCTCTATCAAAAGGAAGGCTTATCTCTCCGAGTTGAATGCACACATCATAAAGAGGTTTCTGAGAATGCTTCTGCCTGGTTTATAAGTGAAGATATTTCCTTTTCCACCATAGGCCTCAAAGCGCTCCAAATGAACACTTGCAGATTCTACAAAAAGAGTGTTTCAAAACAGCACTTTCAAAGGAAGTGTTCAACTCTGTGAGTTGGATTCATACTACACAAAGCAGTTTCACAGAACGCTTCTGTTTAGTTTTTATGGGAAGATATTCCCGTTTCCAACGAAGGCCTGAAAGGGCTCCAAATATCCACTTGCAAATTCTGCAAAAATAGAGTTTCAAAACTGCTCTGTCAAAAGGAAGGCTTATCTCTCTGAGTTGAATGCAGACATCATAAAGAGGTTTCTGAGAATGCTTCTGCCTGGTTTATATGTGAAGATATTTCCTTTTCCACCATAGGCCTCAAAGCGCTCCAAATGAACACTTGCAGATTCTACAAAAGGAGTGTTTCATAACTGCTCTAGCAAAGGAAAGGTTCAACTCTGTGAGTTGAACACACACATCACAAAGCAGTTTCTGAGAATGCTTCTGTCCAGTTTTTATTGGAAGATATTCCCGCTTCTAACAAAGGCCTGAAAGAGCTCCAAATATCCACTTGTAGATGCTGCAAAAAGACTCTTTCCAAACTGCTCCATGAAAAGGAAGGTTCAACTCTGTGAGTTGAATGCACACATCATAAAGAAGTTTCAAAGAATGCTTCTGTCTAGGTTTTATGTGAAGATATTTCCTTTTCCACCATAGGCCTCAAAGCGCTCCAAATGAACACTTGCAGATTCTACAAAAAGAGTGTTTCAAAACTGCTCTTTCAAAAGAAGTGTGCAACTCTGTGAGTTGGATTCATACTTCACAAAGCAGTTTCACAGAACGCTTCTGTTTAGTTTTTATGGGAAGATATTCCCGTTTCCAACGAAGGCCTGAAAGGGCTCCAAATAACCACTTGCAGATTCTGCAGAAACACAGTTTCAAAACTGCTCTATCAAAAGGAAGGCTTATCTCTCCGAACTGAATGCACACATCATAAAGAGGTTTCTGAGAATGCTTCTCCCTGGTTTATAAGTGAAGATATTTCCTTTTCCACTATAGGCCTCAAAGCGCTCCAAATGAACACTTGCAGATTCTACAAAAAGAGTGTTTCAAAACAGCTCTTTCAAAGGAAGTGTTCAACTCTGTGAGTTGGATTCATACTACACAAAGCAGTTTCACAGAACGCTTCTCTTTAGTTTTTATGGGAAGATATTCCCGTTTCCAACGAAGGCCTGAAAGGGCTCCAAATATCCACATGCAGATTCTGCAAAAATAGAGTTTCAAAACTGCTCTGTTAAAAGGAAGGCTTATCTCTCTGAGTTGAATGCAGACATCATAAAGAGGTTTCTGAGAATGCTTCTGCCTGGTTTATATGTGAAGATATTTCCTTTTCCACCATAGGCCTCAAAGCGCTCCAAATGAACACTTGCAGATTCTACAAAAAGAGTGTTTCATATCTGCTCTAGCAAAGGAAAGGTTCAACTCTGTGAGTTGAACACACACATCACAAAGCAGTTTCTGAGAATGCTTCTGTCCAGTTTTTATTGGAAGATATTCCCGCTTCTAACAAAGGCCTGAAAGAGCTCCAAATATTCACTTGTAGATGCTGCAAAAAGACTCTTTCCAAACTGCTCCATGAAAAGGAAGGTTCAACTCTGTGAGTTGAATGCACACATCATAAAGAAGTTTCAAAGAATGCTTCTGTCTAGGTTTTATGTGAAGATATTTCCTTTTCCACCATAGGCCTCAAAGCGCTCCAAATGAACACTTGCAGATTCTACAAAAAGAGTGTTTCATAACTGCTCTAGCAAAGGAAAGGTTCAACTCTGTGAGTTGAACACACACATCACAAAGCAGTTTCTGAGAATGCTTCTGTCCAGTTTTTATTGGAAGATATTCCCGCTTCTAACAAAGGCCTGAAAGAGCTCCAAATATCCACTTGTAGATGCTGCAAAAAGACTCTTTCCAAACTGCTCCATGAAAAGGAAGGTTCAACTCTGTGAGTTGAATGCACACATCATAAAGAAGTTTCAAAGAATGCTTCTGTCTAGGTTTTATGTGAAGATATTTCCTTTTCCACCATAGGCCTCAAAGCGCTCCAAATGAACACTTGCAGATTCTACAAAAAGAGTGTTTCAAAACTGCTCTTTCAAAAGAAGTGTTCAACTCTGTGAGTTGGATTCATACTTCACAAAGCAGTTTCACAGAACGCTTCTGTTTAGTTTTTATGGGAAGATATTCCCGTTTCCAACGAAGGCCTGAAAGGGCTCCAAATATCCACTTGCAAATTCTGCAAAAATAGAGTTTCAAAACTGCTCTTTCAAAAGGAAGGCTTATCTCTCTGAGTTGAATGCAGACATCATAAAGAGGTTTCTGAGAATGCTTCTGCCTGGTTTATATGTGAAGATATTTCCTTTTCCACCATAGGCCTCAAAGCGCTCCAAATGAACACTTGCAGATTCTACAAAAGGAGTGTTTCATAACTGCTCTAGCAAAGGAAAGGTTCAACTCTGTGAGTTGAACACACACATCACAAAGCAGTTTCTGAGAATGCTTCTGTCCAGTTTTTATTGGAAGATATTCCCGCTTCTAACAAAGGCCTGAAAGAGCTCCAAATATCCACTTGCAGATGCTGCAAAAAGACTCTTTCCAAACTGCTCCATGAAAAGGAAGGTTCAACTCTGTGAGATGAATGCACACATCATAAAGAAGTTTCAAAGAATGCTTCTGTCTAGGTTTTATGTGAAGATATTTCCTTTTCCACCATAGGCCTCAAAGCGCTCCAAATGAACACTTGCAGATTCTACAAAAAGAGTGTTTCAAAACTGCTCTTTCAAAAGAAGTGTTCAACTCTGTGAGTTGGATTCATACTTCACAAAGCAGTTTCACAGAACGCTTCTGTTTAGTATTTATGGGAAGATAATTCCGTTTCCAACGAAGGCCTGAAAGGACTCCAAATATCCACTTGCAGATTCTGCAAAAAACACAGTTTCAAAACTGCTCTATCAAAAGGAAGGCTTATCTCTCCGAGTTGAATGCACACATCATAAAGAGGTTTCTGAGAATGCTTCTGCCTGGTTTATAAGTGAAGATATTTCCTTTTCCACCATAGGCCTCAAAGCGCTCCAAATGAACACTTGCAGATTCTACAAAAAGAGTGTTTCAAAACAGCTCTTTCAAAGGAAGTGTTCAACTCTGTGAGTTGGATTCATACTACACAAAGCAGTTTCACAGAACGCTTCTGTTTAGTTTTTATGGGAAGATATTCCCGTTTCCAACGAAGGCCTGAAAGGGCTCCAAATATCCACTTGCAAATTCTGCAAAAATAGAGTTTCAAAACTGCTCTGTCAAAAGGAAGGCTTATCTCTCTGAGTTGAATGCAGACATCATAAAGAGGTTTCTGAGAATGCTTCTGCCTGGTTTATATGTGAAGATATTTCCTTTTCCACCATAGGCCTCAAGGCGCTCCAAATGAACACTTGCAGATTCTACAAAAAGAGTGTTTCATAACTGCTCTAGCAAAGGAAAGGTTCAACTCTGTGAGTTGAACACACACATCACAAAGCAGTTTCTGAGAATGCTTCTGTCCAGTTTTTATTGGAAGATATTCCCGCTTCTAACAAAGGCCTGAAAGAGCTCCAAATATCCACTTGTAGATGCTGCAAAAAGACTCTTTCCAAACTGCTCCATGAAAAGGAAGGTTCAACTCTGTGAGTTGAATGCACACATCATAAAGAAGTTTCAAAGAATGCTTCTGTCTAGGTTTTATGTGAAGATATTTCCTTTTCCACCATAGGCCTCAAAGCGCTCCAAATGAACACTTGCAGATTCTACAAAAAGAGTGTTTCAAAACTGCTCTTTCAAAAGAAGTGTTCAACTCTGTGAGTTGGATTCATACTTCACAAAGCAGTTTCACAGAACGCTTCTGTTTAGTTTTTATGGGAAGATATTCCCGTTTCCAACGAAGGCCTGAAAGGGCTCCAAATATCCACTTGCAAATTCTGCAAAAATAGAGTTTCAAAACTGCTCTGTCAAAAGGAAGGCTTATCTCTCTGAGTTGAATGCAGACATCATAAAGAGGTTTCTGAGAATGCTTCTGCCTGGTTTATATGTGAAGATATTTCCTTTTCCACAATAGGCCTCAAAGCGCTCCAAATGAACACTTGCAGATTCTACAAAAGGAGTGTTTCATAACTGCTCTAGCAAAGGAAAGGTTCAACTCTGTGAGTTGAACACACACATCACAAAGCAGTTTCTGAGAATGCTTCTGTCCAGTTTTTATTGGAAGATATTCCCGCTTCTAACAAAGGCCTGAAAGAGCTCCAAATATCCACTTGTAGATGCTGCAAAAAGACTCTTTCCAAACTGCTCCATGAAAAGGAATGTTCAACTCTGTGAGTTGAATGCACACATCATAAAGAAGTTTCAAAGAATGCTTCTGTCTAGGTTTTATGTGAAGATATTTCCTTTTCCACCATAGGCCTCAAAGCGCTCCAAATGAACACTTGCAGATTCTACAAAAAGAGTGTTTCAAAACTGCTCTTTCAAAAGAAGTGTTCAACTCTGTGAGTTGGATTCATACTTCACAAAGCAGTTTCACAGAACGCTTCTGTTTAGTTTTTATGGGAAGATATTCCCGTTTCCAACGAAGGCCTGAAAGGGCTCCAAATAACCACTTGCAGATTCTGCAGAAACACAGTTTCAAAACTGCTCTATCAAAAGGAAGGCTTATCTCTCCGAGCTGAATGCACACATCATAAAGAGGTTTCTGAGAATGCTTCTCCCTGGTTTATAAGTGAAGATATTTCCTTTTCCACTATAGGCCTGAAAGCGCTCCAAATGAACACTTGCAGATTCTACAAAAAGAGTGTTTCAAAACAGCTCTTTCAAAGGAAGTGTTCAACTCTGTGAGTTGGATTCATACTACACAAAGCAGTTTCACAGAACGCTTCTCTTTAGTTTTTATGGGAAGATATTCCCGTTTCCAACGAAGGCCTGAAAGGGCTCCAAATATCCACTTGCAGATTCTGCAAAAATAGAGTTTCAAAACTGCTCTGTTAAAAGGAAGGCTTATCTCTCTGAGTTGAATGCAGACATCATAAAGAGGTTTCTGAGAATGCTTCTGCCTGGTTTATATGTGAAGATATTTCCTTTTCCACCATAGGCCTCAAAGCGCTCCAAATGAACACTTGCAGATTCTACAAAAGGAGTGTTTCATAACTGCTCTAGCAAAGGAAAGGTTCAACTCTGTGAGTTGAACACACACATCACAAAGCAGTTTCTGAGATTGCTTCTGTCCAGTTTTTATTGGAAGATATTCCCGCTTCTAACAAAGGCCTGAAAGAGCTCCAAATATCCACTTGCAGATGCTGCAAAAAGACTCTTTCCAAACTGCTCCATGAAAAGGAAGGTTCAACTCTGTGAGTTGAATGCACACATCATAAAGAAGTTTCAAAGAATGCTTCTGTCTAGGTTTTATGTGAAGATATTTCCTTTTCCACCATAGGCCTCAAAGCGCTCCAAATGAACACTTGCAGATTCTACAAAAAGAGTGTTTCAAAACTGCTCTTTCAAAAGAAGTGTTCAACTCTGTGAGTTGGATTCATACTTCACAAAGCAGTTTCACAGAACGCTTCTGTTTAGTATTTATGGGAAGATATTTCCGTTTCCAACGAAGGCCTGAAAGGACTCCAAATATCCACTTGCAGATTCTGCAAAAAACACAGTTTCAAAACTGCTCTATCAAAAGGAAGGCTTATCTCTCCGAGTTGAATGCACACATCATAAAGAGGTTTCTGAGAATGCTTCTGCCTGGTTTATAGGTGAAGATATTTCCTTTTCCACCATAGGCCTCAAAGCGCTCCAAATGAACACTTGCAGATTCTACAAAAAGAGTGTTTCAAAACAGCTCTTTCAAAGGAAGTGTTCAACTCTGTGAGTTGGATTCATACTACACAAAGCAGTTTCACAGAACGCTTCTGTTTAGTTTTTATGGGAAGATATTCCCGTTTCCAACGAAGGCCTGAAAGGGCTCCAAATATCCACTTGCAAATTCTGCAAAAATAGAGTTTCAAAACTGCTCTGTCAAAAGGAAGGCTTATCTCTCTGAGTTGAATGCAGACATCATAAAGAGGTTTCTGAGAATGCTTCTGCCTGGTTTATATGTGAAGATATTTCCTTTTCCACCATAGGCCTCAAAGCGCTCCAAATGAACACTTGCAGATTCTACAAAAAGAGTGTTTCATATCTGCTCTAGCAAAGGAAAGGTTCAACTCTGTGAGTTGAACACACACATCACAAAGCAGTTTCTGAGAATGCTTCTGTCCAGTTTTTATTGGAAGATATTCCCGCTTCTAACAAAGGCCTGAAAGAGCTCCAAATATCCACTTGTAGATGCTGCAAAAAGACTCTTTCCAAACTGCTCCATGAAAAGGAAGGTTCAACTCTGTGAGTTGAATGCACACATCATAAAGAAGTTTCAAAGAATGCTTCTGTCTAGGTTTTATGTGAAGATATTTCCTTTTCCACCATAGGCCTCAAAGCGCTCCAAATGAACACTTGCAGATTCTACAAAAAGAGTGTTTCATATCTGCTATAGCAAAGGAAAGGTTCAACTCTGTGTGTTGAACACACACATCACAAAGCAGTTTCTGAGAATGCTTCTGTCCAGTTTTTATTGGAAGATATTCCCGCTTCTAACAAAGGCCTGAAAGAGCTCCAAATATCCACTTGTAGATGCTGCAAAAAGACTCTTTCCAAACTGCTCCATGAAAAGGAAGGTTCAACTCTGTGAGTTGAATGCACACATCATAAAGAAGTTTCAAAGAATGCTTCTGTCTAGGTTTTATGTGAAGATATTTCCTTTTCCACCATAGGCCTCAAAGCGCTCCAAATGAACACTTGCAGATTCTACAAAAAGAGTGTTTCATAACTGCTCTAGCAAAGGAAAGGTTCAACTCTGTGAGTTGAACACACACATCACAAAGCAGTTTCTGAGAATGCTTCTGTCCAGTTTTTATTGGAAGATATTCCCGCTTCTAACAAAGGCCTGAAAGAGCTCCAAATATCCACTTGTAGATGCTGCAAAAAGACTCTTTCCAAACTGCTCCATGAAAAGGAAGGTTCAACTCTGTGAGTTGAATGCACACATCATAAAGAAGTTTCAAAGAATGCTTCTGTCTAGGTTTTATGTGAAGATATTTCCTTTTCCACCATAGGCCTCAAAGCGCTCCAAATGAACACTTGCAGATTCTACAAAAAGAGTGTTTCAAAACTGCTCTTTCAAAAGAAGTGTTCAACTCTGTGAGTTGGATTCATACTTCACAAAGCAGTTTCACAGAACGCTTCTGTTTAGTTTTTATGGGAAGATATTCCCGTTTCCAACGAAGGCCTGAAAGGGCTCCAAATATCCACTTGCAAATTCTGCAAAAATAGAGTTTCAAAACTGCTCTGTCAAAAGGTAGGCTTATCTCTCTGAGTTGAATGCAGACATCATAAAGAGGTTTCTGAGAATGCTTCTGCCTGGTTTATATGTGAAGATATTTCCTTTTCCACCATAGGCCTCAAAGCGCTCCAAATGAACACTTGCAGATTCTACAAAAGGAGTGTTTCATAACTGCTCTAGCAAAGGAAAGGTTCAACTCTGTGAGTTGAACACACACATCACAAAGCAGTTTCTGAGAATGCTTCTGTCCAGTTTTTATTGGAAGATATTCCCGCTTCTAACAAAGGCCTGAAAGAGCTCCAAATATCCACTTGCAGATGCTGCAAAAAGACTCTTTCCAAACTGCTCCATGAAAAGGAAGGTTCAACTCTGTGAGATGAATGCACACATCATAAAGAAGTTTCAAAGAATGCTTCTGTCTAGGTTTTATGTGAAGATATTTCCTTTTCCACCATAGGCCTCAAAGCGCTCCAAATGAACACTTGCAGATTCTACAAAAAGAGTGTTTCAAAACTGCTCTTTCAAAAGAAGTGTTCAACTCTGTGAGTTGGATTCATACTTCACAAAGCAGTTTCACAGAACGCTTCTGTTTAGTATTTATGGGAAGATATTTCCGTTTCCAACGAAGGCCTGAAAGGACTCCAAATATCCACTTGCAGATTCTTCAAAAAACACAGTTTCAAAACTGCTCTATCAAAAGGAAGGCTTATCTCTCCGAGTTGAATGCACACATCATAAAGAGGTTTCTGAGAATGCTTCTGCCTGGTTTATAAGTGAAGATATTTCCTTTTCCACCATAGGCCTCAAAGCGCTCCAAATGAACACTTGCAGATTCTACAAAAAGAGTGTTTCAAAACAGCTCTTTCAAAGGAAGTGTTCAACTCTGTGAGTTGGATTCATACTTCACAAAGCAGTTTCACAGAACGCTTCTGTTTAGTTTTTATGGGAAGATATTCCCGTTTCCAACGAAGGCCTGAAAGGGCTCCAAATATCCACTTGCAAATTCTGCAAAAATAGAGTTTCAAAACTGCTCTGTCAAAAGGAAGGCTTATCTCTCTGAGTTGAATGCAGACATCATAAAGAGGTTTCTGAGAATGCTTCTGCCTGGTTTATATGTGAAGATATTTCCTTTTCCACCATAGGCCTCAAGGCGCTCCAAATGAACACTTGCAGATTCTACAAAAAGAGTGTTTCATAACTGCTCTAGCAAAGGAAAGGTTCAACTCTGTGAGTTGAACACACACATCACAAAGCAGTTTCTGAGAATGCTTCTGTCCAGTTTTTATTGGAAGATATTCCCGCTTCTAACAAAGGCCTGAAAGAGCTCCAAATATCCACTTGTAGATGCTGCAAAAAGACTCTTTCCAAACTGCTCCATGAAAAGGAAGGTTCAACTCTGTGAGTTGAATGCACACATCATAAAGAAGTTTCAAAGAATGCTTCTGTCTAGGTTTTATGTGAAGATATTTCCTTTTCCACCATAGGCCTCAAAGCGCTCCAAATGAACACTTGCAGATTCTACAAAAAGAGTGTTTCAAAACTGCTCTTTCAAAAGAAGTGTTCAACTCTGTGAGTTGGATTCATACTTCACAAAGCAGTTTCACAGAACGCTTCTGTTTAGTTTTTATGGGAAGATATTCCCGTTTCCAACGAAGGCCTGAAAGGGCTCCAAATATCCACTTGCAAATTCTGCAAAAATAGAGTTTCAAAACTGCTCTGTCAAAAGGAAGGCTTATCTCTCTGAGTTGAATGCAGACATCATAAAGAGGTTTCTGAGAATGCTTCTGCCTGGTTTATATGTGAAGATATTTCCTTTTCCACCATAGGCCTCAAAGCGCTCCAAATGAACACTTGCAGATTCTACAAAAGGAGTGTTTCATAACTGCTCTAGCAAAGGAAAGGTTCAACTCTGTGAGTTGAAAACACACATCACAAAGCAGTTTCTGAGAATGCTTCTGTCCAGTTTTTATTGGAAGATATTCCCGCTTCTAACAAAGGCCTGAAAGAGCTCCAAATATCCACTTGTAGATGCTGCAAAAAGACTCTTTCCAAACTGCTCCATGAAAAGGAAGGTTCAACTCTGTGAGTTGAATGCACACATCATAAAGAAGTTTCAAAGAATGCTTCTGTCTAGGTTTTATGTGAAGATATTTCCTTTTCCACCATAGGCCTCAAAGCGCTCCAAATGAACACTTGCAGATTCTACAAAAAGAGTGTTTCAAAACTGCTCTTTCAAAAGAAGTGTTCAACTCTGTGAGGTGGATTCATACTTCACAAAGCAGTTTCACAGAACGCTTCTGTTTAGTTTTTATGGGAAGATATTCCCGTTTCCAATGAAGGACTGAAAGGGCTCCAAATAACCACTTGCAGATTCTGCAGAAACACAGTTTCAAAACTGCTCTATCAAAAGGAAGGCTTATCTCTCCGAGTTGAATGCACACATCATAAAGAGGTTTCTGAGAATGCTTCTCCCTGGTTTATAAGTGAAGATATTTCCTTTTCCACTATAGGCCTCAAAGCGCTCCAAATGAACACTTGCAGATTCTACAAAAAGAGTGTTTCAAAACAGCTCTTTCAAAGGAAGTGTTCAACTCTGTGAGTTGGATTCATACTACACAAAGCAGTTTCACAGAACGCTTCTCTTTAGTTTTTATGGGAAGATATTCCCGTTTCCAACGAAGTCCTGAAAGGGCTCCAAATATCCACTTGCAGATTCTGCAAAAATAGAGTTTCAAAACTGCTCTGTTAAAAGGAAGGCTTATCTCTCTGAGTTGAATGCAGACATCATAAAGAGGTTTCTGAGAATGCTTCTGCCTGGTTTATATGTGAAGATATTTCCTTTTCCACCATAGGCCTCAAAGCGCTCCAAATGAACACTTGCAGATTCTACAAAAGGAGTGTTTCATAACTGCTCTAGCAAAGGAAAGGTTCAACTCTGTGAGTTGAACACACACATCACAAAGCAGTTTCTGAGAATGCTTCTGTCCAGTTTTTATTGGAAGATATTCCCGCTTCTAACAAAGGCCTGAAAGAGCTCCAAATATCCACTTGCAGATGCTGCAAAAAGACTCTTTCCAAACTGCTCCATGAAAAGGAAGGTTCAACTCTGTGAGATGAATGCACACATCATAAAGAAGTTTCAAAGAATGCTTCTGTCTAGGTTTTATGTGAAGATATTTCCTTTTCCACCATAGGCCTCAAAGCGCTCCAAATGAACACTTGCAGATTCTACAAAAAGAGTGTTTCAAAACTGCTCTTTCAAAAGAAGTGTTCAACTCTGTGAGTTGGATTCATACTTCACAAAGCAGTTTCACAGAACGCTTCTGTTTAGTATTTATGGGAAGATATTCCCGTTTCCAACGAAGGCCTGAAAGGACTCCAAATATCCACTTGCAGATTCTGCAAAAACACAGTTTCAAAACTGCTCTATCAAAAGGAAGGCTTATCTCTCCGAGTTGAATGCACACATCATAAAGAGGTTTCTGAGAATGCTTCTGCCTGGTTTATAAGTGAAGATATTTCCTTTTCCACCATAGGCCTCAAAGCGCTCCAAATGAACACTTGCAGATTCTACAAAAAGAGTGTTTCAAAACAGCTCTTTCAAAGGAAGTGTTCAACTCTGTGAGTTGGATTCATACTACACAAAGCAGTTTCACAGAACGCTTCTGTTTAGTTTTTATGGGAAGATATTCCCGTTTCCAACGAAGGCCTGAAAGGGCTCCAAATATCCACTTGCAAATTCTGCAAAAATAGAGTTTCAAAACTGCTCTGTCAAAAGGAAGGCTTATCTCTCTGAGTTGAATGCAGACATCATAAAGAGGTTTCTGAGAATGCTTCTGCCTGGTTTATATGTGAAGATATTTCCTTTTCCACCATAGGCCTCAAAGCGCTCCAAATGAACACTTGCAGATTCTACAAAAAGAGTGTTTCATAACTGCTCTAGCAAAGGAAAGGTTCAACTCTGTGAGTTGAAAACACACATCACAAAGCAGTTTCTGAGAATGCTTCTGTCCAGTTTTTATTGGAAGATATTCCCGCTTCTAACAAAGGCCTGAAAGAGCTCCAAATATCCACTTGCAGATGCTGCAAAAAGACTCTTTCCAAACTGCTCCATGAAAAGGAAGGTTCAACTCTGTGAGTTGAATGCACACATCATAAAGAAGTTTCAAAGAATGCTTCTGTCTAGGTTTTATGTGAAGATATTTCCTTTTCCACCATAGGCCTCAAAGCGCTCCAAATGAACACTTGCAGATTCTACAAAAAGAGTGTTTCAAAACTGCTCTTTCAAAAGAAGTGTTCAACTCTGTGAGTTGGATTCATACTTCACAAAGCAGTTTCACAGAACGCTTCTGTTTAGTTTTTATGGGAAGATATTCCCGTTTCCAACGAAGGCCTGAAAGGGCTCCAAATAACCACTTGCAGATTCTGCAGAAACACAGTTTCAAAACTGCTCTATCAAAAGGAAGGCTTATCTCTCTGAGCTGAATGCACACATCATAAAGAGGTTTCTGAGAATGCTTCTCCCTGGTTTATAAGTGAAGATATTTTCTTTTCCACTATAGGCCTCAAAGCGCTCCAAATGAACACTTGCAGATTCTACAAAAAGAGTGTTTCAAAACAGCTCTTTCAAAGGAAGTGTTCAACTCTGTGAGTTGGATTCATACTACACAAAGCAGTTTCACAGAACGCTTCTCTTTAGTTTTTATGGGAAGATATTCCCGTTTCCAACGAAGGCCTGAAAGGTCTCCAAATATCCACTTGCAGATTCTGCAAAAATAGAGTTTCAAAACTGCTCTGTTAAAAGGAAGGCTTATCTCTCTGAGTTGAATGCAGACATCATAAAGACGTTTCTGAGAATGCATCTGCCTGGTTTATATGTGAAGATATTTCCTTTTCCACCATAGGCCTCAAAGCGCTCCAAATGAACACTTGCAGATTCTACAAAAGGAGTGTTTCATAACTGCTCTAGCAAAGGAAAGGTTCAACTCTGTGAGTTGAACACACACATCACAAAGCAGTTTCTGAGAATGCTTCTGTCCAGTTTTTATTGGAAGATATTCCCGCTTCTAACAAAGGCCTGAAAGAGCTCCAAATATCCACTTGCAGATGCTGCAAAAAGACTCTTTCCAAACTGCTCCATGAAAAGGAAGGTTCAACTCTGTGAGTTGAATGCACACATCATAAAGAAGTTTCAAAGAATGCTTCTGTCTAGGTTTTATGTGAAGATATTTCCTTTTCCACCATAGGCCTCAAAGCGCTCCAAATGAACACTTGCAGATTCTACAAAAAGAGTGTTTCAAAACTGCTCTTTCAAAAGAAGTGTTCAACTCTGTGAGGTGGATTCATACTTCAAAAAGCAGTTTCACAGAACGCTTCTGTTTAGTATTTCTGGGAAGATATTCCCGTTTCCAACGAAGGCCTGAAAGGACTCCAAATATCCACTTGCAGATTCTGCAAAAACACAGTTTCAAAACTACTCTATCAAAAGGAAGGCTTATCTCTCCGAGTTGAATGCACACATCATAAAGAGGTTTCTGAGAATGCTTCTGCCTGGTTTATAAGTGAAGATATTTCCTTTTCCACCATAGGCCTCAAAGCGCTCCAAATGAACACTTGCAGATTCTACAAAAAGAGTGTTTCAAAACAGCTCTTTCAAAGGAAGTGTTCAACTCTGTGAGTTGGATTCATACTACACAAAGCAGTTTCACAGAACGCTTCTGTTTAGTTTTTATGGGAAGATATTCCCGTTTCCAACGAAGGCCTGAAAGGGCTCCAAATATCCACTTGCAAATTCTGCAAAAATAGAGTTTCAAAACTGCTCTGTCAAAAGGAAGGCTTATCTCTCTGAGTTGAATGCAGGCATCATAAAGTGGTTTCTGAGAATGCTTCTGCCTGGTTTATATGTGAAGATATTTCCTTTTCCACCATAGGCCTCAAAGCGCTCCAAATGAACACTTGCAGATTCTACAAAAAGAGTGTTTCATAACTGCTCTAGCAAAGGAAAGGTTCAACTCTGTGAGTTGAACACACACATCACAAAGCAGTTTCTGAGAATGCTTCTGTCCAGTTTTTATTGGAAGATATTCCCGCTTCTAACAAAGGCCTGAAAGAGCTCCAAATATCCACTTGTAGATGCTGCAAAAAGACTCTTTCCAAACTGCTCCATGAAAAGGAAGGTTCAACTCTGTGAGTTGAATGCACACATCATAAAGAAGTTTCAAAGAATGCTTCTGTCTAGGTTTTATGTGAAGATATTTCCTTTTCCACCATAGGCCTCAAAGCGCTCCAAATGAACACTTGCAGATTCTACAAAAAGAGTGTTTCAAAACTGCTCTTTCAAAAGAAGTGTTCAACTCTGTGAGGTGGATTCATACTTCACAAAGCAGTTTCACAGAACGCTTCTGTTTAGTTTTTATGGGAAGATAATCCCGTTTCCAATGAAGGCCTGAAAGGGCTCCAAATAACCACTTGCAGATTCTGCAGAAACACAGTTTCAAAACTGCTCTATCAAAAGGAAGGCTTATCTCTCCGAGTTGAATGCACACATCATAAAGAGGTTTCTGAGAATGCTTCTCCCTGGTTTATAAGTGAAGATATTTCCTTTTCCACTATAGGCCTCAAAGCGCTCCAAATGAACACTTGCAGATTCTACAAAAAGAGTGTTTCAAAACAGCTCTTTCAAAGGAAGTGTTCAACTCTGTGAGTTGGATTCATACTACACAAAGCAGTTTCACAGAACGCTTCTCTTTAGTTTTTATGGGAAGATATTCCCGTTTCCAACGAAGTCCTGAAAGGGCTCCAAATATCCACTTGCAGATTCTGCAAAAATAGAGTTTCAAAACTGCTCTGTTAAAAGGAAGGCTTATCTCTCTGAGTTGAATGCAGACATCATAAAGAGGTTTCTGAGAATGCTTCTGCCTGGTTTATATGTGAAGATATTTCCTTTTCCACCATAGGCCTCAAAGCGCTCCAAATGAACACTTGCAGATTCTACAAAAGGAGTGTTTCATAACTGCTCTAGCAA
This sequence comes from Pongo pygmaeus, assembly GCF_028885625.2. Taxonomy (NCBI): domain Eukaryota; kingdom Metazoa; phylum Chordata; class Mammalia; order Primates; family Hominidae; genus Pongo; species Pongo pygmaeus. The sequence continues at coordinate 28,445,077 of NC_085930.1, forward strand.
AGGAAAGGTTCAACTCTGTGAGTTGAACACACACATCACAAAGCAGTTTCTGAGATTGCTTCTGTCCAGTTTTTATTGGAAGATATTCCCGCTTCTAACAAAGGCCTGAAAGAGCTCCAAATATCCACTTGCAGATGCTGCAAAAAGACTCTTTCCAAACTGCTCCATGAAAAGGAAGGTTCAACTCTGTGAGTTGAATGCACACATCATAAAGAAGTTTCAAAGAATGCTTCTGTCTAGGTTTTATGTGAAGATATTTCCTTTTCCACCATAGGCCTCAAAGCGCTCCAAATGAACACTTGCAGATTCTACAAAAAGAGTGTTTCAAAACTGCTCTTTCAAAAGAAGTGTTCAACTCTGTGAGTTGGATTCATACTTCACAAAGCAGTTTCACAGAACGCTTCTGTTTAGTTTTTATGGGAAGATATTCCCGTTTCCAACGAAGGCCTGAAAGGGCTCCAAATAACCACTTGCAGATTCTGCAGAAACACAGTTTCAAAACTGCTCTATCAAAAGGAAGGCTTATCTCTCTGAGCTGAATGCACACATCATAAAGAGGTTTCTGAGAATGCTTCTCCCTGGTTTATAAGTGAAGATATTTTCTTTTCCACTATAGGCCTCAAAGCGCTCCAAATGAACACTTGCAGATTCTACAAAAAGAGTGTTTCAAAACAGCTCTTTCAAAGGAAGTGTTCAACTCTGTGAGTTGGATTCATACTACACAAAGCAGTTTCACAGAACGCTTCTCTTTAGTTTTTATGGGAAGATATTCCCGTTTCCAACGAAGGCCTGAAAGGTCTCCAAATATCCACTTGCAGATTCTGCAAAAATAGAGTTTCAAAACTGCTCTGTTAAAAGGAAGGCTTATCTCTCTGAGTTGAATGCAGACATCATAAAGACGTTTCTGAGAATGCATCTGCCTGGTTTATATGTGAAGATATTTCCTTTTCCACCATAGGCCTCAAAGCGCTCCAAATGAACACTTGCAGATTCTACAAAAGGAGTGTTTCATAACTGCTCTAGCAAAGGAAAGGTTCAACTCTGTGAGTTGAACACACACATCACAAAGCAGTTTCTGAGAATGCTTCTGTCCAGTTTTTATTGGAAGATATTCCCGCTTCTAACAAAGGCCTGAAAGAGCTCCAAATATCCACTTGCAGATGCTGCAAAAAGACTCTTTCCAAACTGCTCCATGAAAAGGAAGGTTCAACTCTGTGAGTTGAATGCACACATCATAAAGAAGTTTCAAAGAATGCTTCTGTCTAGGTTTTATGTGAAGATATTTCCTTTTCCACCATAGGCCTCAAAGCGCTCCAAATGAACACTTGCAGATTCTACAAAAAGAGTGTTTCAAAACTGCTCTTTCAAAAGAAGTGTTCAACTCTGTGAGGTGGATTCATACTTCAAAAAGCAGTTTCACAGAACGCTTCTGTTTAGTATTTCTGGGAAGATATTCCCGTTTCCAACGAAGGCCTGAAAGGACTCCAAATATCCACTTGCAGATTCTGCAAAAACACAGTTTCAAAACTACTCTATCAAAAGGAAGGCTTATCTCTCCGAGTTGAATGCACACATCATAAAGAGGTTTCTGAGAATGCTTCTGCCTGGTTTATAAGTGAAGATATTTCCTTTTCCACCATAGGCCTCAAAGCGCTCCAAATGAACACTTGCAGATTCTACAAAAAGAGTGTTTCAAAACAGCTCTTTCAAAGGAAGTGTTCAACTCTGTGAGTTGGATTCATACTACACAAAGCAGTTTCACAGAACGCTTCTGTTTAGTTTTTATGGGAAGATATTCCCGTTTCCAACGAAGGCCTGAAAGGGCTCCAAATATCCACTTGCAAATTCTGCAAAAATAGAGTTTCAAAACTGCTCTGTCAAAAGGAAGGCTTATCTCTCTGAGTTGAATGCAGGCATCATAAAGAGGTTTCTGAGAATGCTTCTGCCTGGTTTATATGTGAAGATATTTCCTTTTCCACCATAGGCCTCAAAGCGCTCCAAATGAACACTTGCAGATTCTACAAAAAGAGTGTTTCATAACTGCTCTAGCAAAGGAAAGGTTCAACTCTGTGAGTTGAACACACACATCACAAAGCAGTTTCTGAGAATGCTTCTGTCCAGTTTTTATTGGAAGATATTCCCGCTTCTAACAAAGGCCTGAAAGAGCTCCAAATATCCACTTGTAGATGCTGCAAAAAGACTCTTTCCAAACTGCTCCATGAAAAGGAAGGTTCAACTCTGTGAGTTGAATGCACACATCATAAAGAAGTTTCAAAGAATGCTTCTGTCTAGGTTTTATGTGAAGATATTTCCTTTTCCACCATAGGCCTCAAAGCGCTCCAAATGAACACTTGCAGATTCTACAAAAAGAGTGTTTCAAAACTGCTCTTTCAAAAGAAGTGTTCAACTCTGTGAGGTGGATTCATACTTCACAAAGCAGTTTCACAGAACGCTTCTGTTTAGTTTTTATGGGAAGATAATCCCGTTTCCAATGAAGGCCTGAAAGGGCTCCAAATAACCACTTGCAGATTCTGCAGAAACACAGTTTCAAAACTGCTCTATCAAAAGGAAGGCTTATCTCTCCGAGTTGAATGCACACATCATAAAGAGGTTTCTGAGAATGCTTCTCCCTGGTTTATAAGTGAAGATATTTCCTTTTCCACTATAGGCCTCAAAGCGCTCCAAATGAACACTTGCAGATTCTACAAAAAGAGTGTTTCAAAACAGCTCTTTCAAAGGAAGTGTTCAACTCTGTGAGTTGGATTCATACTACACAAAGCAGTTTCACAGAACGCTTCTCTTTAGTTTTTATGGGAAGATATTCCCGTTTCCAACGAAGTCCTGAAAGGGCTCCAAATATCCACTTGCAGATTCTGCAAAAATAGAGTTTCAAAACTGCTCTGTTAAAAGGGAGGCTTATCTCTCTGAGTTGAATGCAGACATCATAAAGAGGTTTCTGAGAATGCTTCTGCCTGGTTTATATGTGAAGATATTTCCTTTTCCACCATAGGCCTCAAAGCGCTCCAAATGAACACTTGCAGATTCTACAAAAGGAGTGTTTCATAACTGCTCTAGCAAAGGAAAGGTTCAACTCTGTGAGTTGAACACACACATCACAAAGCAGTTTCTGAGATTGCTTCTGTCCAGTTTTTATTGGAAGATATTCCCGCTTCTAACAAAGGCCTGAAAGAGCTCCAAATATCCACTTGCAGATGCTGCAAAAAGACTCTTTCCAAACTGCTCCATGAAAAGGAAGGTTCAACTCTGTGAGTTGAATGCACACATCATAAAGAAGTTTCAAAGAATGCTTCTGTCTAGGTTTTATGTGAAGATATTTCCTTTTCCACCATAGGCCTCAAAGCGCTCCAAATGAACACTTGCAGATTCTACAAAAAGAGTGTTTCAAAACTGCTCTTTCAAAAGAAGTGTTCAACTCTGTGAGTTGGATTCATACTTCACAAAGCAGTTTCACAGAACGCTTCTGTTTAGTATTTATGGGAAGATATTTCCGTTTCCAACGAAGGCCTGAAAGGACTCCAAATATCCACTTGCAGATTCTGCAAAAAACACAGTTTCAAAACTGCTCTATCAAAAGGAAGGCTTATCTCTCCGAGTTGAATGCACACATCATAAAGAGGTTTCTGAGAATGCTTCTGCCTGGTTTATAAGTGAAGATATTTCCTTTTCCACCATAGGCCTCAAAGCGCTCCAAATGAACACTTGCAGATTCTACAAAAAGAGTGTTTCAAAACAGCTCTTTCAAAGGAAGTGTTCAACTCTGTGAGTTGGATTCATACTACACAAAGCAGTTTCACAGAACGCTTCTGTTTAGTTTTTATGGGAAGATATTCCCGTTTCCAACGAAGGCCTGAAAGGGCTCCAAATATCCACTTGCAAATTCTGCAAAAATAGAGTTTCAAAACTGCTCTGTCAAAAGGAAGGCTTATCTCTCTGAGTTGAATGCAGACATCATAAAGAGGTTTCTGAGAATGCTTCTGCCTGGTTTATATGTGAAGATATTTCCTTTTCCACCATAGGCCTCAAAGCGCTCCAAATGAACACTTGCAGATTCTACAAAAAGAGTGTTTCATATCTGCTCTAGCAAAGGAAAGGTTCAACTCTGTGAGTTGAACACACACATCACAAAGCAGTTTCTGAGAATGCTTCTGTCCAGTTTTTATTGGAAGATATTCCCGCTTCTAACAAAGGCCTGAAAGAGCTCCAAATATCCACTTGTAGATGCTGCAAAAAGACTCTTTCCAAACTGCTCCATGAAAAGGAAGGTTCAACTCTGTGAGTTGAATGCACACATCATAAAGAAGTTTCAAAGAATGCTTCTGTCTAGGTTTTATGTGAAGATATTTCCTTTTCCACCATAGGCCTCAAAGCGCTCCAAATGAACACTTGAAGATTCTACAAAAAGAGTGTTTCATATCTGCTCTAGCAAAGGAAAGGTTCAACTCTGTGTGTTGAACACACACATCACAAAGCAGTTTCTGAGAATGCTTCTGTCCAGTTTTTATTGGAAGATATTCCCGCTTCTAACAAAGGCCTGAAAGAGCTCCAAATATCCACTTGTAGATGCTGCAAAAAGACTCTTTCCAAACTGCTCCATGAAAAGGAAGGTTCAACTCTGTGAGTTGAATGCACACATCATAAAGAAGTTTCAAAGAATGCTTCTGTCTAGGTTTTATGTGAAGATATTTCCTTTTCCACCATAGGCCTCAAAGCGCTCCAAATGAACACTTGCAGATTCTACAAAAAGAGTGTTTCATAACTGCTCTAGCAAAGGAAAGGTTCAACTCTGTGAGTTGAACACACACATCACAAAGCAGTTTCTGAGAATGCTTCTGTCCAGTTTTTATTGGAAGATATTCCCGCTTCTAACAAAGGCCTGAAAGAGCTCCAAATATCCACTTGTAGATGCTGCAAAAAGACTCTTTCCAAACTGCTCCATGAAAAGGAAGGTTCAACTCTGTGAGTTGAATGCACACATCATAAAGAAGTTTCAAAGAATGCTTCTGTCTAGGTTTTATGTGAAGATATTTCCTTTTCCACCATAGGCCTCAAAGCGCTCCAAATGAACACTTGCAGATTCTACAAAAAGAGTGTTTCAAAACTGCTCTTTCAAAAGAAGTGTTCAACTCTGTGAGTTGGATTCATACTTCACAAAGCAGTTTCACAGAACGCTTCTGTTTAGTTTTTATGGGAAGATATTCCCGTTTCCAACGAAGGCCTGAAAGGGCTCCAAATATCCACTTGCAAATTCTGCAAAAATAGAGTTTCAAAACTGCTCTGTCAAAAGGTAGGCTTATCTCTCTGAGTTGAATGCAGACATCATAAAGAGGTTTCTGAGAATGCTTCTGCCTGGTTTATATGTGAAGATATTTCCTTTTCCACCATAGGCCTCAAAGCGCTCCAAATGAACACTTGCAGATTCTACAAAAGGAGTGTTTCATAACTGCTCTAGCAAAGGAAAGGTTCAACTCTGTGAGTTGAACACACACATCACAAAGCAGTTTCTGAGAATGCTTCTGTCCAGTTTTTATTGGAAGATATTCCCGCTTCTAACAAAGGCCTGAAAGAGCTCCAAATATCCACTTGCAGATGCTGCAAAAAGACTCTTTCCAAACTGCTCCATGAAAAGGAAGGTTCAACTCTGTGAGATGAATGCACACATCATAAAGAAGTTTCAAAGAATGCTTCTGTCTAGGTTTTATGTGAAGATATTTCCTTTTCCACCATAGGCCTCAAAGCGCTCCAAATGAACACTTGCAGATTCTACAAAAAGAGTGTTTCAAAACTGCTCTTTCAAAAGAAGTGTTCAACTCTGTGAGTTGGATTCATACTTCACAAAGCAGTTTCACAGAACGCTTCTGTTTAGTATTTATGGGAAGATATTTCCGTTTCCAACGAAGGCCTGAAAGGACTCCAAATATCCACTTGCAGATTCTGCAAAAAACACAGTTTCAAAACTGCTCTATCAAAAGGAAGGCTTATCTCTCCGAGTTGAATGCACACATCATAAAGAGGTTTCTGAGAATGCTTCTGCCTGGTTTATAAGTGAAGATATTTCCTTTTCCACCATAGGCCTCAAAGCGCTCCAAATGAACACTTGCAGATTCTACAAAAAGAGTGTTTCAAAACAGCTCTTTCAAAGGAAGTGTTCAACTCTGTGAGTTGGATTCATACTTCACAAAGCAGTTTCACAGAACGCTTCTGTTTAGTTTTTATGGGAAGATATTCCCGTTTCCAACGAAGGCCTGAAAGGGCTCCAAATATCCACTTGCAAATTCTGCAAAAATAGAGTTTCAAAACTGCTCTGTCAAAAGGAAGGCTTATCTCTCTGAGTTGAATGCAGACATCATAAAGAGGTTTCTGAGAATGCTTCTGCCTGGTTTATATGTGAAGATATTTCCTTTTCCACCATAGGCCTCAAGGCGCTCCAAATGAACACTTGCAGATTCTACAAAAGGAGTGTTTCATAACTGCTCTAGCAAAGGAAAGGTTCAACTCTGTGAGTTGAACACACACATCACAAAGCAGTTTCTGAGAATGCTTCTGTCCAGTTTTTATTGGAAGATATTCCCGCTTCTAACAAAGGCCTGAAAGAGCTCCAAATATCCACTTGCAGATGCTGCAAAAAGACTCTTTCCAAACTGCTCCATGAAAAGGAAGGTTCAACTCTGTGAGATGAATGCACACATCATAAAGAAGTTTCAAAGAATGCTTCTGTCTAGGTTTTATGTGAAGATATTTCCTTTTCCACCATAGGCCTCAAAGCGCTCCAAATGAACACTTGCAGATTCTACAAAAAGAGTGTTTCAAAACTGCTCTTTCAAAAGAAGTGTTCAACTCTGTGAGTTGGATTCATACTTCACAAAGCAGTTTCACAGAACGCTTCTGTTTAGTATTTATGGGAAGATATTTCCGTTTCCAACGAAGGCCTGAAAGGACTCCAAATATCCACTTGCAGATTCTGCAAAAAACACAGTTTCAAAACTGCTCTATCAAAAGGAAGGCTTATCTCTCCGAGTTGAATGCACACATCATAAAGAGGTTTCTGAGAATGCTTCTGCCTGGTTTATAAGTGAAGATATTTCCTTTTCCACCATAGGCCTCAAAGCGCTCCAAATGAACACTTGCAGATTCTACAAAAAGAGTGTTTCAAAACAGCTCTTTCAAAGGAAGTGTTCAACTCTGTGAGTTGGATTCATACTTCACAAAGCAGTTTCACAGAACGCTTCTGTTTAGTTTTTATGGGAAGATATTCCCGTTTCCAACGAAGGCCTGAAAGGGCTCCAAATATCCACTTGCAAATTCTGCAAAAATAGAGTTTCAAAACTGCTCTGTCAAAAGGAAGGCTTATCTCTCTGAGTTGAATGCAGACATCATAAAGAGGTTTCTGAGAATGCTTCTGCCTGGTTTATATGTGAAGATATTTCCTTTTCCACCATAGGCCTCAAGGCGCTCCAAATGAACACTTGCAGATTCTACAAAAAGAGTGTTTCATAACTGCTCTAGCAAAGGAAAGGTTCAACTCTGTGAGTTGAACACACACATCACAAAGCAGTTTCTGAGAATGCTTCTGTCCAGTTTTTATTGGAAGATATTCCCGCTTCTAACAAAGGCCTGAAAGAGCTCCAAATATCCACTTGTAGATGCTGCAAAAAGACTCTTTCCAAACTGCTCCATGAAAAGGAAGGTTCAACTCTGTGAGTTGAATGCACACATCATAAAGAAGTTTCAAAGAATGCTTCTGTCTAGGTTTTATGTGAAGATATTTCCTTTTCCACCATAGGCCTCAAAGCGCTCCAAATGAACACTTGCAGATTCTACAAAAAGAGTGTTTCAAAACTGCTCTTTCAAAAGAAGTGTTCAACTCTGTGAGTTGGATTCATACTTCACAAAGCAGTTTCACAGAACGCTTCTGTTTAGTTTTTATGGGAAGATATTCCCGTTTCCAACGAAGGCCTGAAAGGGCTCCAAATATCCACTTGCAAATTCTGCAAAAATAGAGTTTCAAAACTGCTCTGTCAAAAGGAAGGCTTATCTCTCTGAGTTGAATGCAGACATCATAAAGAGGTTTCTGAGAATGCTTCTGCCTGGTTTATATGTGAAGATATTTCCTTTTCCACCATAGGCCTCAAAGCGCTCCAAATGAACACTTGCAGATTCTACAAAAGGAGTGTTTCATAACTGCTCTAGCAAAGGAAAGGTTCAACTCTGTGAGTTGAACACACACATCACAAAGCAGTTTCTGAGAATGCTTCTGTCCAGTTTTTATTGGAAGATATTCCCGCTTCTAACAAAGGCCTGAAAGAGCTCCAAATATCCACTTGTAGATGCTGCAAAAAGACTCTTTCCAAACTGCTCCATGAAAAGGAAGGTTCAACTCTGTGAGTTGAATGCACACATCATAAAGAAGTTTCAAAGAATGCTTCTGTCTAGGTTTTATGTGAAGATATTTCCTTTTCCACCATAGGCCTCAAAGCGCTCCAAATGAACACTTGCAGATTCTACAAAAAGAGTGTTTCAAAACTGCTCTTTCAAAAGAAGTGTTCAACTCTGTGAGGTGGATTCATACTTCACAAAGCAGTTTCACAGAACGCTTCTGTTTAGTTTTTATGGGAAGATATTCCCGTTTCCAATGAAGGACTGAAAGGGCTCCAAATAACCACTTGCAGATTCTGCAGAAACACAGTTTCAAAACTGCTCTATCAAAAGGAAGGCTTATCTCTCCGAGTTGAATGCACACATCATAAAGAGGTTTCTGAGAATGCTTCTCCCTGGTTTATAAGTGAAGATATTTCCTTTTCCACTATAGGCCTCAAAGCGCTCCAAATGAACACTTGCAGATTCTACAAAAAGAGTGTTTCAAAACAGCTCTTTCAAAGGAAGTGTTCAACTCTGTGAGTTGGATTCATACTACACAAAGCAGTTTCACAGAACGCTTCTCTTTAGTTTTTATGGGAAGATATTCCCGTTTCCAACGAAGTCCTGAAAGGGCTCCAAATATCCACTTGCAGATTCTGCAAAAATAGAGTTTCAAAACTGCTCTGTTAAAAGGAAGGCTTATCTCTCTGAGTTGAATGCAGACATCATAAAGAGGTTTCTGAGAATGCTTCTGCCTGGTTTATATGTGAAGATATTTCCTTTTCCACCATAGGCCTCAAAGCGCTCCAAATGAACACTTGCAGATTCTACAAAAGGAGTGTTTCATAACTGCTCTAGCAAAGGAAAGGTTCAACTCTGTGAGTTGAACACACACATCACAAAGCAGTTTCTGAGAATGCTTCTGTCCAGTTTTTATTGGAAGATATTCCCGCTTCTAACAAAGGCCTGAAAGAGCTCCAAATATCCACTTGCAGATGCTGCAAAAAGACTCTTTCCAAACTGCTCCATGAAAAGGAAGGTTCAACTCTGTGAGATGAATGCACACATCATAAAGAAGTTTCAAAGAATGCTTCTGTCTAGGTTTTATGTGAAGATATTTCCTTTTCCACCATAGGCCTCAAAGCGCTCCAAATGAACACTTGCAGATTCTACAAAAAGAGTGTTTCAAAACTGCTCTTTCAAAAGAAGTGTTCAACTCTGTGAGTTGGATTCATACTTCACAAAGCAGTTTCACAGAACGCTTCTGTTTAGTATTTATGGGAAGATATTCCCGTTTCCAACGAAGGCCTGAAAGGACTCCAAATATCCACTTGCAGATTCTGCAAAAACACAGTTTCAAAACTGCTCTATCAAAAGGAAGGCTTATCTCTCCGAGTTGAATGCACACATCATAAAGAGGTTTCTGAGAATGCTTCTGCCTGGTTTATAAGTGAAGATATTTCCTTTTCCACCATAGGCCTCAAAGCGCTCCAAATGAACACTTGCAGATTCTACAAAAAGAGTGTTTCAAAACAGCTCTTTCAAAGGAAGTGTTCAACTCTGTGAGTTGGATTCATACTACACAAAGCAGTTTCACAGAACGCTTCTGTTTAGTTTTTATGGGAAGATATTCCCGTTTCCAACGAAGGCCTGAAAGGGCTCCAAATATCCACTTGCAAATTCTGCAAAAATAGAGTTTCAAAACTGCTCTGTCAAAAGGAAGGCTTATCTCTCTGAGTTGAATGCAGACATCATAAAGAGGTTTCTGAGAATGCTTCTGCCTGGTTTATATGTGAAGATATTTCCTTTTCCACCATAGGCCTCAAAGCGCTCCAAATGAACACTTGCAGATTCTACAAAAAGAGTGTTTCATAACTGCTCTAGCAAAGGAAAGGTTCAACTCTGTGAGTTGAACACACACATCACAAAGCAGTTTCTGAGAATGCTTCTGTCCAGTTTTTATTGGAAGATATTCCCGCTTCTAACAAAGGCCTGAAAGAGCTCCAAATATCCACTTGTAGATGCTGCAAAAAGACTCTTTCCAAACTGCTCCATGAAAAGGAAGGTTCAACTCTGTGAGTTGAATGCACACATCATAAAGAAGTTTCAAAGAATGCTTCTGTCTAGGTTTTATGTGAAGATATTTCCTTTTCCACCATAGGCCTCAAAGCGCTCCAAATGAACACTTGCAGATTCTACAAAAAGAGTGTTTCAAAACTGCTCTTTCAAAAGAAGTGTTCAACTCTGTGAGGTGGATTCATACTTCACAAAGCAGTTTCACAGAACGCTTCTGTTTAGTTTTTATGGGAAGATAATCCCGTTTCCAATGAAGGCCTGAAAGGGCTCCAAATAACCACTTGCAGATTCTGCAGAAACACAGTTTCAAAACTGCTCTATCAAAAGGAAGGCTTATCTCTCCGAGTTGAATGCACACATCATAAAGAGGTTTCTGAGAATGCTTCTCCCTGGTTTATAAGTGAAGATATTTCCTTTTCCACTATAGGCCTCAAAGCGCTCCAAATGAACACTTGCAGATTCTACAAAAAGAGTGTTTCAAAACAGCTCTTTCAAAGGAAGTGTTCAACTCTGTGAGTTGGATTCATACTACACAAAGCAGTTTCACAGAACGCTTCTCTTTAGTTTTTATGGGAAGATATTCCCGTTTCCAACGAAGTCCTGAAAGGGCTCCAAATATCCACTTGCAGATTCTGCAAAAATAGAGTTTCAAAACTGCTCTGTTAAAAGGAAGGCTTATCTCTCTGAGTTGAATGCAGACATCATAAAGAGGTTTCTGAGAATGCTTCTGCCTGGTTTATATGTGAAGATATTTCCTTTTCCACCATAGGCCTCAAAGCGCTCCAAATGAACACTTGCAGATTCTACAAAAGGAGTGTTTCATAACTGCTCTAGCAAAGGAAAGGTTCAACTCTGTGAGTTGAACACACACATCACAAAGCAGTTTCTGAGAATGCTTCTATCCAGTTTTTATTGGAAGATATTCCCGCTTCTAACAAAGGCCTGAAAGAGCTCCAAATATCCACTTGCAGATGCTGCAAAAGGACTCTTTCCAAACTGCTCCATGAAAAGGAAGGTTCAACTCTGTGAGATGAATGCACACATCATAAAGAAGTTTCAAAGAATGCTTCTGTCTAGGTTTTATGTGAAGATATTTCCTTTTCCACCATAGGCCTCAAAGCGCTCCAAATGAACACTTGCAGATTCTACAAAAAGAGTGTTTCAAAACTGCTCTTTCAAAAGAAGTGTTCAACTCTGTGAGTTGGATTCATACTTCACAAAGCAGTTTCACAGAACGCTTCTGTTTAGTATTTATGGGAAGATATTCCCGTTTCCAACGAAGGCCTGAAAGGACTCCAAATATCCACTTGCAGATTCTGCAAAAACACAGTTTCAAAACTGCTCTATCAAAAGGAAGGCTTATCTCTCCGAGTTGAATGCACACATCATAAAGAGGTTTCTGAGAATGCTTCTGCCTGGTTTATAAGTGAAGATATTTCCTTTTCCACCATAGGCCTCAAAGCGCTCCAAATGAACACTTGCAGATTCTACAAAAAGAGTGTTTCAAAACAGCTCTTTCAAAGGAAGTGTTCAACTCTGTGAGTTGGATTCATACTACACAAAGCAGTTTCACAGAACGCTTCTGTTTAGTTTTTATGGGAAGATATTCCCGTTTCCAACGAAGGCCTGAAAGGGCTCCAAATATCCACTTGCAAATTCTGCAAAAATAGAGTTTCAAAACTGCTCTGTCAAAAGGAAGGCTTATCTCTCTGAGTTGAATGCAGACATCATAAAGAGGTTTCTGAGAATGCTTCTGCCTGGTTTATATGTGAAGATATTTCCTTTTCCACCATAGGCCTCAAGGCGCTCCAAATGAACACTTGCAGATTCTACAAAAAGAGTGTTTCATAACTGCTCTAGCAAAGGAAAGGTTCAACTCTGTGAGTTGAACACACACATCACAAAGCAGTTTCTGAGAATGCTTCTGTCCAGTTTTTATTGGAAGATATTCCCGCTTCTAACAAAGGCCTGAAAGAGCTCCAAATATCCACTTGTAGATGCTGCAAAAAGACTCTTTCCAAACTGCTCCATGAAAAGGAAGGTTCAACTCTGTGAGTTGAATGCACACATCATAAAGAAGTTTCAAAGAATGCTTCTGTCTAGGTTTTATGTGAAGATATTTCCTTTTCCACCATAGGCCTCAAAGCGCTCCAAATGAACACTTGCAGATTCTACAAAAAGAGTGTTTCAAAACTGCTCTTTCAAAAGAAGTGTTCAACTCTGTGAGTTGGATTCATACTTCACAAAGCAGTTTCACAGAACGCTTCTGTTTAGTTTTTATGGGAAGATATTCCCGTTTCCAACGAAGGCCTGAAAGGGCTCCAAATAACCACTTGCAGATTCTGCAGAAACACAGTTTCAAAACTGCTCTATCAAAAGGAAGGCTTATCTCTCCGAGCTGAATGCACACATCATAAAGAGGTTTCTGAGAATGCTTCTCCCTGGTTTATAAGTGAAGATATTTCCTTTTCCACTATAGGCCTCAAAGCGCTCCAAATGAACACATGCAGATTCTACAAAAAGAGTGTTTCAAAACAGCTCTTTCAAAGGAAGTGTTCAACTCTGTGAGTTGGATTCATACTACACAAAGCAGTTTCACAGAACGCTTCTGTTTAGTTTTTATGGGAAGATATTCCCGTTTCCAACGAAGGCCTGAAAGGGCTCCAAATATCCACTTGCAAATTCTGCAAAAATAGAGTTTCAAAACTGCTCTGTCAAAAGGAAGGCTTATCTCTCTGAGTTGAATGCAGACATCATAAAGAGGTTTCTGAGAATGCTTCTGCCTGGTTTATATGTGAAGATATTTCCTTTTCCACCATAGGCCTCAAAGCGCTCCAAATGAACACTTGCAGATTCTACAAAAAGAGTGTTTCATAACTGCTCTAGCAAAGGAAAGGTTCAACTCTGTGAGTTGAACACACACATCACAAAGCAGTTTCTGAGAATGCTTCTGTCCAGTTTTTATTGGAAGATATTCCCGCTTCTAACAAAGGCCTGAAAGAGCTCCAAATATCCACTTGCAGATGCTGCAAAAAGACTCTTTCCAAACTGCTCCATGAAAAGGAAGGTTCAACTCTGTGAGTTGAATGCACACATCATAAAGAAGTTTCAAAGAATGCTTCTGTCTAGGTTTTATGTGAAGATATTTCCTTTTCCACCATAGGCCTCAAAGCGCTCCAAATGAACACTTGCAGATTCTACAAAAAGAGTGTTTCAAAACTGCTCTTTCAAAAGAAGTGTTCAACTCTGTGAGTTGGATTCATACTTCACAAAGCAGTTTCACAGAACGCTTCTGTTTAGTATTTATGGGAAGATATTCCCGTTTCCAACGAAGGCCTGAAAGGACTCCAAATATCCACTTGCAGATTCTGCAAAAACACAGTTTCAAAACTGCTCTATCAAAAGGAAGGCTTATCTCTCCGAGTTGAATGCACACATCATAAAGAGGTTTCTGAGAATGCTTCTGCCTGGTTTATAAGTGAAGATATTTCCTTTTCCACCATAGGCCTCAAAGCGCTCCAAATGAACACTTGCAGATTCTACAAAAAGAGTGTTTCAAAACAGCTCTTTCAAAGGAAGTGTTCAACTCTGTGAGTTGGATTCATACTACACAAAGCAGTTTCACAGAACGCTTCTGTTTAGTTTTTATGGGAAGATATTCCCGTTTCCAACGAAGGCCTGAAAGGGCTCCAAATAACCACTTGCAGATTCTGCAGAAACACAGTTTCAAAACTGCTCTATCAAAAGGAAGGCTTATCTCTCCGAGTTGAATGCACACATCATAAAGAGGTTTCTGAGAATGCTTCTCCCTGGTTTATAAGTGAAGATATTTCCTTTTCCACTATAGGCCTCAAAGCGCTCCAAATGAACACTTGCAGATTCTACAAAAAGAGTGTTTCAAAACAGCTCTTTCAAAGGAAGTGTTCAACTCTGTGAGTTGGATTCATACTACACAAAGCAGTTTCACAGAACGCTTCTCTTTAGTTTTTATGGGAAGATATTCCCGTTTCCAACGAAGTCCTGAAAGGGCTCCAAATATCCACTTGCAGATTCTGCAAAAATAGAGTTTCAAAACTGCTCTGTTAAAAGGAAGGCTTATCTCTCTGAGTTGAATGCAGACATCATAAAGAGGTTTCTGAGAATGCTTCTGCCTGGTTTATATGTGAAGATATTTCCTTTTCCACCATAGGCCTCAAAGCGCTCCAAATGAACACTTGCAGATTCTACAAAAGGAGTGTTTCATAACTGCTCTAGCAAAGGAAAGGTTCAACTCTGTGAGTTGAACACACACATCACAAAGCAGTTTCTGAGAATGCTTCTGTCCAGTTTTTATTGGAAGATATTCCCGCTTCTAACAAAGGCCTGAAAGAGCTCCAAATATCCACTTGCAGATGCTGCAAAAAGACTCTTTCCAAACTGCTCCATGAAAAGGAAGGTTCAACTCTGTGAGATGAATGCACACATAATAAAGAAGTTTCAAAGAATGCTTCTGTCTAGGTTTTATGTGAAGATATTTCCTTTTCCACCATAGGCCTCAAAGCGCTCCAAATGAACACTTGCAGATTCTACAAAAAGAGTGTTTCAAAACTGCTCTTTCAAAAGAAGTGTTCAACTCTGTGAGTTGGATTCATACTTCACAAAGCAGTTTCACAGAACGCTTCTGTTTAGTATTTATGGGAAGATATTCCCGTTTCCAACGAAGGCCTGAAAGGACTCCAAATATCCACTTGCAGATTCTGCAAAAACACAGTTTCAAAACTGCTCTATCAAAAGGAAGGCTTATCTCTCCGAGTTGAATGCACACATCATAAAGAGGTTTCTGAGAATGCTTCTGCCTGGTTTATAAGTGAAGATATTTCCTTTTCCACCATAGGCCTCAAAGCGCTCCAAATGAACACTTGCAGATTCTACAAAAAGAGTGTTTCAAAACAGCTCTTTCAAAGGAAGTGTTCAACTCTGTGAGTTGGATTCATACTACACAAAGCAGTTTCACAGAACGCTTCTGTTTAGTTTTTATGGGAAGATATTCCCGTTTCCAACGAAGGCCTGAAAGGGCTCCAAATATCCACTTGCAAATTCTGCAAAAATAGAGTTTCAAAACTGCTCTGTCAAAAGGAAGGCTTATCTCTCTGAGTTGAATGCAGACATCATAAAGAGGTTTCTGAGAATGCTTCTGCCTGGTTTATATGTGAAGATATTTCCTTTTCCACCATAGGCCTCAAGGCGCTCCAAATGAACACTTGCAGATTCTACAAAAAGAGTGTTTCATAACTGCTCTAGCAAAGGAAAGGTTCAACTCTGTGAGTTGAACACACACATCACAAAGCAGTTTCTGAGAATGCTTCTGTCCAGTTTTTATTGGAAGATATTCCCGCTTCTAACAAAGGCCTGAAAGAGCTCTAAATATCCACTTGTAGATGCTGCAAAAAGACTCTTTCCAAACTGCTCCATGAAAAGGAAGGTTCAACTCTGTGAGTTGAATGCACACATCATAAAGAAGTTTCAAAGAATGCTTCTGTCTAGGTTTTATGTGAAGATATTTCCTTTTCCACCATAGGCCTCAAAGCGCTCCAAATGAACACTTGCAGATTCTACAAAAAGAGTGTTTCAAAACTGCTCTTTCAAAAGAAGTGTTCAACTCTGTGAGTTGGATTCATACGTCACAAAGCAGTTTCACAGAACGCTTCTGTTTAGTTTTTATGGGAAGATATTCCCGTTTCCAACGAAGGCCTGAAAGGGCTCCAAATAACCACTTGCAGATTCTGCAGAAACACAGTTTCAAAACTGCTCTATCAAAAGGAAGGCTTATCTCTCCGAGCTGAATGCACACATCATAAAGAGGTTTCTGAGAATGCTTCTCCCTGGTTTATAAGTGAAGATATTTCCTTTTCCACTATAGGCCTCAAAGCGCTCCAAATGAACACTTGCAGATTCTACAAAAAGAGTGTTTCAAAACAGCTCTTTCAAAGGAAGTGTTCAACTCTGTGAGTTGGATTCATACTACACAAAGCAGTTTCACAGAACGCTTCTCTTTAGTTTTTATGGGAAGATATTCCCGTTTCCAACGAAGGCCTGAAAGGGCTCCAAATATCCACTTGCAGATTCTGCAAAAATAGAGTTTCAAAACTGCTCTGTTAAAAGGAAGGCTTATCTCTCTGAGTTGAATGCAGACATCATAAAGAGGTTTCTGAGAATGCTTCTGCCTGGTTTATATGTGAAGATATTTCCTTTTCCACCATAGGCCTCAAAGCGCTCCAAATGAACACTTGCAGATTCTACAAAAGGAGTGTTTCATAACTGCTCTAGCAAAGGAAAGGTTCAACTCTGTCAGTTGAACACACACATCACAAAGCAGTTTCTGAGATTGCTTCTGTCCAGTTTTTATTGGAAGATATTCCCGCTTCTAACAAAGGCCTGAAAGAGCTCCAAATATCCACTTGCAGATGCTGCAAAAAGACTCTTTCCAAACTGCTCCATGAAAAGGAAGGTTCAACTCTGTGAGTTGAATGCACACATCATAAAGAAGTTTCAAAGAATGCTTCTGTCTAGGTTTTATGTGAAGATATTTCCTTTTCCACCATAGGCTTCAAAGCGCTCCAAATGAACACTTGCAGATTCTACAAAAAGAATGTTTCAAAACTGCTCTTTCAAAAGAAGTGTTCAACTCTGTGAGTTGGATTCATACTTCACAAAGCAGTTTCACAGAACGCTTCTGTTTAGTATTTATGGGAAGATATTTCCATTTCCAACGAAGGCCTGAAAGGACTCCAAATATCCACTTGCAGATTCTGCAAAAAACACAGTTTCAAAACTGCTGTATCAAAAGGAAGGCTTATCTCTCCGAGTTGAATGCACACATCATAAAGAGGTTTCTGAGAATGCTTCTGCCTGGTTTATAAGTGAAGATATTTCCTTTTCCACCATAGGCCTCAAAGCGCTCCAAATGAACACTTGCAGATTCTACAAAAAGAGTGTTTCAAAACAGCTCTTTCAAAGGAAGTGTTCAACTCTGTGAGTTGGATTCATACTACACAAAGCAGTTTCACAGAACGCTTCTGTTTAGTTTTTATGGGAAGATATTCCCGTTTCCAACGAAGGCCTGAAAGGGCTCCAAATATCCACTTGCAAATTCTGCAAAAATAGAGTTTCAAAACTGCTCTGTCAAAAGGAAGGCTTATCTCTCTGAGTTGAATGCAGACATCATAAAGAGGTTTCTGAGAATGCTTCTGCCTGGTTTATATGTGAAGATATTTCCTTTTCCACCATAGGCCTCAAAGCGCTCCAAATGAACACTTGCAGATTCTACAAAAAGAGTGTTTCATATCTGCTCTAGCAAAGGAAAGGTTCAACTCTGTGAGTTGAACACACACATCACAAAGCAGTTTCTGAGAATGCTTCTGTCCAGTTTTTATTGGAAGATATTCCCGCTTCTAACAAAGGCCTGAAAGAGCTCTAAATATCCACTTGTAGATGCTGCAAAAAGACTCTTTCCAAACTGCTCCATGAAAAGGAAGGTTCAACTCTGTGAGTTGAATGCACACATCATAAAGAAGTTTCAAAGAATGCTTCTGTCTAGGTTTTATGTGAAGATATTTCCTTTTCCACCATAGGCCTCAAAGCGCTCCAAATGAACACTTGCAGATTCTACAAAAAGAGTGTTTCATAACTGCTCTAGCAAAGGAAAGGTTCAACTCTGTGAGTTGAACACACACATCACAAAGCAGTTTCTGAGAATGCTTCTGTCCAGTTTTTATTGGAAGATATTCCCGCTTCTAACAAAGGCCTGAAAGAGCTCCAAATATCCACTTGTCGATGCTGCAAAAAGACTCTTTCCAAACTGCTCCATGAAAAGGAAGGTTCAACTCTGTGAGTTGAATGCACACATCATAAAGAAGTTTCAAAGAATGCTTCTGTCTAGGTTTTATGTGAAGATATTTCCTTTTCCACCATAGGCCTCAAAGCGCTCCAAATGAACACTTGCAGATTCTACAAAAAGAGTGTTTCAAAACTGCTCTTTCAAAAGAAGTGTTCAACTCTGTGAGTTGGATTCATACTTCACAAAGCAGTTTCACAGAACGCTTCTGTTTAGTTTTTATGGGAAGATATTCCCGTTTCCAACGAAGGCCTGAAAGGGCTCCAAATAACCACTTGCAGATTCTGCAGAAACACAGTTTCAAAACTGCTCTATCAAAAGGAAGGCTTATCTCTCCGAGCTGAATGCACACATCATAAAGAGGTTTCTGAGAATGCTTCTCCCTGGTTTATAAGTGAAGATATTTCCTTTTCCACTATAGGCCTCAAAGCGCTCCAAATGAACACATGCAGATTCTACAAAAAGAGTGTTTCAAAACAGCTCTTTCAAAGGAAGTGTTCAACTCTGTGAGTTGGATTCATACTACACAAAGCAGTTTCACAGAACGCTTCTGTTTAGTTTTTATGGGAAGATATTCCCGTTTCCAACGAAGGCCTGAAAGGGCTCCAAATATCCACTTGCAAATTCTGCAAAAATAGAGTTTCAAAACTGCTCTGTCAAAAGGAAGGCTTATCTCTCTGAGTTGAATGCAGACATCATAAAGAGGTTTCTGAGAATGCTTCTGCCTGGTTTATATGTGAAGATATTTCCTTTTCCACCATAGGCCTCAAAGCGCTCCAAATGAACACTTGCAGATTCTACAAAAAGAGTGTTTCATAACTGCTCTAGCAAAGGAAAGGTTCAACTCTGTGAGTTGAACACACACATCACAAAGCAGTTTCTGAGAATGCTTCTGTCCAGTTTTTATTGGAAGATATTCCCGCTTCTAACAAAGGCCTGAAAGAGCTCCAAATATCCACTTGCAGATGCTGCAAAAAGACTCTTTCCAAACTGCTCCATGAAAAGGAAGGTTCAACTCTGTGAGTTGAATGCACACATCATAAAGAAGTTTCAAAGAATGCTTCTGTCTAGGTTTTATGTGAAGATATTTCCTTTTCCACCATAGGCCTCAAAGCGCTCCAAATGAACACTTGCAGATTCTACAAAAAGAGTGTTTCAAAACTGCTCTTTCAAAAGAAGTGTTCTACTCTGTGAGTTGGATTCATACTTCACAAAGCAGTTTCACAGAACGCTTCTGTTTAGTATTTATGGGAAGATATTCCCGTTTCCAACGAAGGCCTGAAAGGACTCCAAATATCCACTTGCAGATTCTGCAAAAACACAGTTTCAAAACTGCTCTATCAAAAGGAAGGCTTATCTCTCCGAGTTGAATGCACACATCATAAAGAGGTTTCTGAGAATGCTTCTGCCTGGTTTATAAGTGAAGATATTTCCTTTTCCACCATAGGCCTCAAAGCGCTCCAAATGAACACTTGCAGATTCTACAAAAAGAGTGTTTCAAAACAGCTCTTTCAAAGGAAGTGTTCAACTCTGTGAGTTGGATTCATACTACACAAAGCAGTTTCACAGAACGCTTCTGTTTAGTTTTTATGGGAAGATATTCCCGTTTCCAACGAAGGCCTGAAAGGGCTCCAAATAACCACTTGCAGATTCTGCAGAAACACAGTTTCAAAACTGCTCTATCAAAAGGAAGGCTTATCTCTCCGAGTTGAATGCACACATCATAAAGAGGTTTCTGAGAATGCTTCTCCCTGGTTTATAAGTGAAGGTATTTCCTTTTCCACTATAGGCCTCAAAGCGCTCCAAATGAACACTTGCAGATTCTACAAAAAGAGTGTTTCAAAACAGCTCTTTCAAAGGAAGTGTTCAACTCTGTGAGTTGGATTCATACTACACAAAGCAGTTTCACAGAACGCTTCTCTTTAGTTTTTATGGGAAGATATTCCCGTTTCCAACGAAGTCCTGAAAGGGCTCCAAATATCCACTTGCAGATTCTGCAAAAATAGAGTTTCAAAACTGCTCTGTTAAAAGGAAGGCTTATCTCTCTGAGTTGAATGCAGACATCATAAAGAGGTTTCTGAGAATGCTTCTGCCTGGTTTATATGTGAAGATATTTCCTTTTCCACCATAGGCCTCAAAGCGCTCCAAATGAACACTTGCAGATTCTACAAAAGGAGTGTTTCATAACTGCTCTAGCAAAGGAAAGGTTCAACTCTGTGAGTTGAACACACACATCACAAAGCAGTTTCTGAGAATGCTTCTGTCCAGTTTTTATTGGAAGATATTCCCGCTTCTAACAAAGGCCTGAAAGAGCTCCAAATATCCACTTGCAGATGCTGCAAAAAGACTCTTTCCAAACTGCTCCATGAAAAGGAAGGTTCAACTCTGTGAGATGAATGCACACATAATAAAGAAGTTTCAAAGAATGCTTCTGTCTAGGTTTTATGTGAAGATATTTCCTTTTCCACCATAGGCCTCAAAGCGCTCCAAATGAACACTTGCAGATTCTACAAAAAGAGTGTTTCAAAACTGCTCTTTCAAAAGAAGTGTTCAACTCTGTGAGTTGGATTCATACTTCACAAAGCAGTTTCACAGAACGCTTCTGTTTAGTATTTATGGGAAGATATTCCCGTTTCCAACGAAGGCCTGAAAGGACTCCAAATATCCACTTGCAGATTCTGCAAAAACACAGTTTCAAAACTGCTCTATCAAAAGGAAGGCTTATCTCTCCGAGTTGAATGCACACATCATAAAGAGGTTTCTGAGAATGCTTCTGCCTGGTTTATAAGTGAAGATATTTCCTTTTCCACCATAGGCCTCAAAGCGCTCCAAATGAACACTTGCAGATTCTACAAAAAGAGTGTTTCAAAACAGCTCTTTCAAAGGAAGTGTTCAACTCTGTGAGTTGGATTCATACTACACAAAGCAGTTTCACAGAACGCTTCTGTTTAGTTTTTATGGGAAGATATTCCCGTTTCCAACGAAGGCCTGAAAGGGCTCCAAATATCCACTTGCAAATTCTGCAAAAATAGAGTTTCAAAACTGCTCTGTCAAAAGGAAGGCTTATCTCTCTGAGTTGAATGCAGACATCATAAAGAGGTTTCTGAGAATGCTTCTGCCTGGTTTATATGTGAAGATATTTCCTTTTCCACCATAGGCCTCAAGGCGCTCCAAATGAACACTTGCAGATTCTACAAAAAGAGTGTTTCATAACTGCTCTAGCAAAGGAAAGGTTCAACTCTGTGAGTTGAACACACACATCACAAAGCAGTTTCTGAGAATGCTTCTGTCCAGTTTTTATTGGAAGATATTCCCGCTTCTAACAAAGGCCTGAAAGAGCTCTAAATATCCACTTGTAGATGCTGCAAAAAGACTCTTTCCAAACTGCTCCATGAAAAGGAAGGTTCAACTCTGTGAGTTGAATGCACACATCATAAAGAAGTTTCAAAGAATGCTTCTGTCTAGGTTTTATGTGAAGATATTTCCTTTTCCACCATAGGCCTCAAAGCGCTCCAAATGAACACTTGCAGATTCTACAAAAAGAGTGTTTCAAAACTGCTCTTTCAAAAGAAGTGTTCAACTCTGTGAGTTGGATTCATACGTCACAAAGCAGTTTCACAGAACGCTTCTGTTTAGTTTTTATGGGAAGATATTCCCGTTTCCAACGAAGGCCTGAAAGGGCTCCAAATAACCACTTGCAGATTCTGCAGAAACACAGTTTCAAAACTGCTCTATCAAAAGGAAGGCTTATCTCTCCGAGCTGAATGCACACATCATAAAGAGGTTTCTGAGAATGCTTCTCCCTGGTTTATAAGTGAAGATATTTCCTTTTCCACTATAGGCCTCAAAGCGCTCCAAATGAACACTTGCAGATTCTACAAAAAGAGTGTTTCAAAACAGCTCTTTCAAAGGAAGTGTTCAACTCTGTGAGTTGGATTCATACTACACAAAGCAGTTTCACAGAACGCTTCTCTTTAGTTTTTATGGGAAGATATTCCCGTTTCCAACGAAGGCCTGAAAGGGCTCCAAATATCCACTTGCAGATTCTGCAAAAATAGAGTTTCAAAACTGCTCTGTTAAAAGGAAGGCTTATCTCTCTGAGTTGAATGCAGACATCATAAAGAGGTTTCTGAGAATGCTTCTGCCTGGTTTATATGTGAAGATATTTCCTTTTCCACCATAGGCCTCAAAGCGCTCCAAATGAACACTTGCAGATTCTACAAAAGGAGTGTTTCATAACTGCTCTAGCAAAGGAAAGGTTCAACTCTGTCAGTTGAACACACACATCACAAAGCAGTTTCTGAGATTGCTTCTGTCCAGTTTTTATTGGAAGATATTCCCGCTTCTAACAAAGGCCTGAAAGAGCTCCAAATATCCACTTGCAGATGCTGCAAAAAGACTCTTTCCAAACTGCTCCATGAAAAGGAAGGTTCAACTCTGTGAGTTGAATGCACACATCATAAAGAAGTTTCAAAGAATGCTTCTGTCTAGGTTTTATGTGAAGATATTTCCTTTTCCACCATAGGCCTCAAAGCGCTCCAAATGAACACTTGCAGATTCTACAAAAAGAGTGTTTCAAAACTGCTCTTTCAAAAGAAGTGTTCAACTCTGTGAGTTGGATTCATACTTCACAAAGCAGTTTCACAGAACGCTTCTGTTTAGTATTTATGGGAAGATATTTCCATTTCCAACGAAGGCCTGAAAGGACTCCAAATATCCACTTGCAGATTCTGCAAAAAACACAGTTTCAAAACTGCTGTATCAAAAGGAAGGCTTATCTCTCCGAGTTGAATGCACACATCATAAAGAGGTTTCTGAGAATGCTTCTGCCTGGTTTATAAGTGAAGATATTTCCTTTTCCACCATAGGCCTCAAAGCGCTCCAAATGAACACTTGCAGATTCTACAAAAAGAGTGTTTCAAAACAGCTCTTTCAAAGGAAGTGTTCAACTCTGTGAGTTGGATTCATACTACACAAAGCAGTTTCACAGAACGCTTCTGTTTAGTTTTTATGGGAAGATATTCCCGTTTCCAACGAAGGCCTGAAAGGGCTCCAAATATCCACTTGCAAATTCTGCAAAAATAGAGTTTCAAAACTGCTCTGTCAAAAGGAAGGCTTATCTCTCTGAGTTGAATGCAGACATCATAAAGAGGTTTCTGAGAATGCTTCTGCCTGGTTTATATGTGAAGATATTTCCTTTTCCACCATAGGCCTCAAAGCGCTCCAAATGAACACTTGCAGATTCTACAAAAAGAGTGTTTCATATCTGCTCTAGCAAAGGAAAGGTTCAACTCTGTGAGTTGAACACACACATCACAAAGCAGTTTCTGAGAATGCTTCTGTCCAGTTTTTATTGGAAGATATTCCCGCTTCTAACAAAGGCCTGAAAGAGCTCTAAATATCCACTTGTAGATGCTGCAAAAAGACTCTTTCCAAACTGCTCCATGAAAAGGAAGGTTCAACTCTGTGAGTTGAATGCACACATCATAAAGAAGTTTCAAAGAATGCTTCTGTCTAGGTTTTATGTGAAGATATTTCCTTTTCCACCATAGGCCTCAAAGCGCTCCAAATGAACACTTGCAGATTCTACAAAAAGAGTGTTTCATAACTGCTCTAGCAAAGGAAAGGTTCAACTCTGTGAGTTGAACACACACATCACAAAGCAGTTTCTGAGAATGCTTCTGTCCAGTTTTTATTGGAAGATATTCCCGCTTCTAACAAAGGCCTGAAAGAGCTCCAAATATCCACTTGTCGATGCTGCAAAAAGACTCTTTCCAAACTGCTCCATGAAAAGGAAGGTTCAACTCTGTGAGTTGAATGCACACATCATAAAGAAGTTTCAAAGAATGCTTCTGTCTAGGTTTTATGTGAAGATATTTCCTTTTCCACCATAGGCCTCAAAGCGCTCCAAATGAACACTTGCAGATTCTACAAAAAGAGTGTTTCAAAACTGCTCTTTCAAAAGAAGTGTTCAACTCTGTGAGTTGGATTCATACTTCACAAAGCAGTTTCACAGAACGCTTCTGTTTAGTTTTTATGGGAAGATATTCCCGTTTCCAACGAAGGCCTGAAAGGGCTCCAAATATCCACTTGCAAATTCTGCAAAAATAGAGTTTCAAAACTGCTCTGTCAAAAGGAAGGCTTATCTCTCTGAGTTGAATGCAGACATCATAAAGAGGTTTCTGAGAATGCTTCTGCCTGGTTTATATGTGAAGATATTTGCTTTTCCACCATAGGCCTCAAAGCGCTCCAAATGAACACTTGCAGATTCTACAAAAGGAGTGTTTCATAACTGCTCTAGCAAAGGAAAGGTTCAACTCTGTGAGTTGAACACACACATCACAAAGCAGTTTCTGAGAATGCTTCTGTCCAGTTTTTATTGGAAGATATTCCCGCTTCTAACAAAGGCCTGAAAGAGCTCCAAATATCCACTTGCAGATGCTGCAAAAAGACTCTTTCCAAACTGCTCCATGAAAAGGAAGGTTCAACTCTGTGAGATGAATGCACACATCATAAAGAAGTTTCAAAGAATGCTTCTGTCTAGGTTTTATGTGAAGATATTTCCTTTTCCACCATAGGCCTCAAAGCGCTCCAAATGAACACTTGCAGATTCTACAAAAAGAGTGTTTCAAAACTGCTCTTTCAAAAGAAGTGTTCAACTCTGTGAGTTGGATTCATACTTCACAAAGCAGTTTCACAGAACGCTTCTGTTTAGTATTTATGGGAAGATATTTCCGTTTCCAACGAAGGCCTGAAAGGACTCCAAATATCCACTTGCAGATTCTGCAAAAAACACAGTTTCAAAACTGCTCTATCAAAAGGAAGGCTTATCTCTCCGAGTTGAATGCACACATCATAAAGAGGTTTCTGAGAATGCTTCTGCCTGGTTTATAAGTGAAGATATTTCCTTTTCCACCATAGGCCTCAAAGCGCTCCAAATGAACACTTGCAGATTCTACAAAAAGAGTGTTTCAAAACAGCTCTTTCAAAGGAAGTGTTCAACTCTGTGAGTTGGATTCATACTACACAAAGCAGTTTCACAGAACGCTTCTGTTTAGTTTTTATGGGAAGATATTCCCGTTTCCAACGAAGGCCTGAAAGGGCTCCAAATATCCACTTGCAAATACTGCAAAAATAGAGTTTCAAAACTGCTCTGTCAAAAGGAAGGCTTATCTCTCTGAGTTGAATGCAGACATCATAAAGAGGTTTCTGAGAATGCTTCTGCCTGGTTTATATGTGAAGATATTTCCTTTTCCACCATAGGCCTCAAGGCGCTCCAAATGAACACTTGCAGATTCTACAAAAAGAGTGTTTCATAACTGCTCTAGCAAACGAAAGGTTCAACTCTGTGAGTTGAACACACACATCACAAAGCAGTTTCTGAGAATGCTTCTGTCCAGTTTTTATTGGAAGATATTCCCGCTTCTAACAAAGGCCTGAAAGAGCTCCAAATATCCACTTGTAGATGCTGCAAAAAGACTCTTTCCAAACTGCTCCATGAAAAGGAAGGTTCAACTCTGTGAGTTGAATGCACACATCATAAAGAAGTTTCAAAGAATGCTTCTGTCTAGGTTTTATGTGAAGATATTTCCTTTTCCACCATAGGCCTCAAAGCGCTCCAAATGAACACTTGCAGATTCTACAAAAAGAGTGTTTCAAAACTGCTCTTTCAAAAGAAGTGTTCAACTCTGTGAGTTGGATTCATACTTCACAAAGCAGTTTCACAGAACGTTTCTGTTTAGTTTTTATGGGAAGATATTCCCGTTTCCAACGAAGGCCTGAAAGGGCTCCAAATAACCACTTGCAGATTCTGCAGAAACACAGTTTCAAAACTGCTCTATCAAAAGGAAGGCTTATCTCTCCGAGCTGAATGCACACATCATAAAGAGGTTTCTGAGAATGCTTCTCCCTGGTTTATAAGTGAAGATATTTCCTTTTCCACTATAGGCCTCAAAGCGCTCCAAATGAACACTTGCAGATTCTACAAAAAGAGTGTTTCAAAACAGCTCTTTCAAAGGAAGTGTTCAACTCTGTGAGTTGGATTCATACTACACAAAGCAGTTTCACAGAACGCTTCTCTTTAGTTTTTATGGGAAGATATTCCCGTTTCCAACGAAGGCCTGAAAGGTCTCCAAATATCCACTTGCAGATTCTGCAAAAATAGAGTTTCAAAACTGCTCTGTTAAAAGGAAGGCTTATCTCTCTGAGTTGAATGCAGACATCATAAAGAGGTTTCTGAGAATGCTTCTGCCTGGTTTATATGTGAAGATATTTCCTTTTCCACCATAGGCCTCAAAGCGCTCCAAATGAACACTTGCAGATTCTACAAAAGGAGTGTTTCATAACTGCTCTAGCAAAGGAAAGGTTCAACTCTGTGAGTTGAACACACACATCACAAAGCAGTTTCTGAGAATGCTTCTGTCCAGTTTTTATTGGAAGATATTCCCGCTTCTAACAAAGGCCTGAAAGAGCTCCAAATATCCACTTGCAGATGCTGCAAAAAGACTCTTTCCAAACTGCTCCATGAAAAGGAAGGTTCAACTCTGTGAGTTGAATGCACACATCATAAAGAAGTTTCAAAGAATGCTTCTGTCTAGGTTTTATGTGAAGATATTTCCTTTTCCACCATAGGCCTCAAAGCGCTCCAAATGAACACTTGCAGATTCTACAAAAAGAGTGTTTCAAAACTGCTCTTTCAAAAGAAGTGTTCAACTCTGTGAGTTGGATTCATACTTCACAAAGCAGTTTCACAGAACGCTTCTGTTTAGTATTTATGGGAAGATATTCCCGTTTCCAACGAAGGCCTGAAAGGACTCCAAATATCCACTTGCAGATTCTGCAAAAACACAGTTTCAAAACTGCTCTATCAAAAGGAAGGCTTATCTCTCCGAGTTGAATGCACACATCATAAAGAGGTTTCTGAGAATGCTTCTGCCTGGTTTATAAGTGAAGATATTTCCTTTTCCACCATAGGCCTCAAAGCGCTCCAAATGAACACTTGCAGATTCTACAAAAAGAGTGTTTCATATCTGCTCTAGCAAAGGAAAGGTTCAACTCTGTGTGTTGAACACACACATCACAAAGCAGTTTCACAGAACGCTTCTGTTTAGTTTTTATGGGAAGATATTCCCGTTTCCAACGAAGGCCTGAAAGGGCTCCAAATATCCACTTGCAAATTCTGCAAAAATAGAGTTTCAAAACTGCTCTGTCAAAAGGAAGGCTTATCTCTCTGAGTTGAATGCAGACATCATAAAGAGGTTTCTGAGAATGCTTCTGCCTGGTTTATATGTGAAGATATTTCCTTTTCCACCATAGGCCTCAAAGCGCTCCAAATGAACACTTGCAGATTCTACAAAAAGAGTGTTTCATAACTGCTCTAGCAAAGGAAAGGTTCAACTCTGTGAGTTGAACACACACATCACAAAGCAGTTTCTGAGAATGCTTCTGTCCAGTTTTTATTGGAAGATATTCCCGCTTCTAACAAAGGCCTGAAAGAGCTCCAAATATCCACTTGTAGATGCTGCAAAAAGACTCTTTCCAAACTGCTCCATGAAAAGGAAGGTTCAACTCTGTGAGTTGAATGCACACATCATAAAGAAGTTTCAAAGAATGCTTCTGTCTAGGTTTTATGTGAAGATATTTCCTTTTCCACCATAGGCCTCAAAGCGCTCCAAATGAACACTTGCAGATTCTACAAAAAGAGTGTTTCAAAACTGCCCTTTCAAAAGAAGTGTTCAACTCTGTGAGGTGGATTCATACTTCACAAAGCAGTTTCACAGAACGCTTCTGTTTAGTTTTTATGGGAAGATATTCCCGTTTCCAACGAAGGCCTGAAAGGACTCCAAATATCCACTTGCAGATTCTGCAAAAACACAGTTTCAAAACTGCTCTATCAAAAGGAAGGCTTATCTCTCCGAGTTGAATGCACACATCATAAAGAGGTTTCTGAGAATGCTTCTGCCTGGTTTATAAGTGAAGATATTTCCTTTTCCACCATAGGCCTCAAAGCGCTCCAAATGAACACTTGCAGATTCTACAAAAAGAGTGTTTCAAAACAGCTCTTTCAAAGGAAGTGTTCAGCTCTGTGAGTTGGATTCATACTACACAAAGCAGTTTCACAGAACGCTTCTGTTTAGTTTTTATGGGAAGATATTCCCGTTTCCAACGAAGGCCTGAAAGGGCTCCAAATATCCACTTGCAAATACTGCAAAAATAGAGTTTCAAAACTGCTCTGTCAAAAGGAAGGCTTATCTCTCTGAGTTGAATGCAGACATCATAAAGAGGTTTCTGAGAATGCTTCTGCCTGGTTTATATGTGAAGATATTTCCTTTTCCACCATAGGCCTCAAGGCGCTCCAAATGAACACTTGCAGATTCTACAAAAAGAGTGTTTCATAACTGCTCTAGCAAAGGAAAGGTTCAACTCTGTGAGTTGAACACACACATCACAAAGCAGTTTCTGAGAATGCTTCTGTCCAGTTTTTATTGGAAGATATTCCCGCTTCTAACAAAGGCCTGAAAGAGCTCCAAATATCCACTTGTAGATGCTGCAAAAAGACTCTTTCCAAACTGCTCCATGAAAAGGAAGGTTCAACTCTGTGAGTTGAATGCACACATCATAAAGAAGTTTCAAAGAATGCTTCTGTCTAGGTTTTATGTGAAGATATTTCCTTTTCCACCATAGGCCTCAAAGCGCTCCAAATGAACACTTGCAGATTCTACAAAAAGAGTGTTTCAAAACTGCTCTTTCAAAAGAAGTGTGCAACTCTGTGAGTTGGATTCATACTTCACAAAGCAGTTTCACAGAACGCTTCTGTTTAGTTTTTATGGGAAGATATTCCCGTTTCCAACGAAGGCCTGAAAGGGCTCCAAATAACCACTTGCAGATTCTGCAGAAACACAGTTTCAAAACTGCTCTATCAAAAGGAAGGCTTATCTCTCCGAGCTGAATGCACACATCATAAAGAGGTTTCTGAGAATGCTTCTCCCTGGTTTATAAGTGAAGATATTTCCTTTTCCACTATAGGCCTCAAAGCGCTCCAAATGAACACTTGCAGATTCTACAAAAAGAGTGTTTCAAAACAGCTCTTTCAAAGGAAGTGTTCAACTCTGTGAGTTGGATTCATACTACACAAAGCAGTTTCACAGAACGCTTCTCTTTAGTTTTTATGGGAAGATATTCCCGTTTCCAACGAAGGCCTGAAAGGGCTCCAAATATCCACTTGCAGATTCTGCAAAAATAGAGTTTCAAAACTGCTCTGTTAAAAGGAAGGCTTATCTCTCTGAGTTGAATGCAGACATCATAAAGAGGTTTCTGAGAATGCTTCTGCCTGGTTTATATGTGAAGATATTTCCTTTTCCACCATAGGCCTCAAAGCGCTCCAAATGAACACTTGCAGATTCTACAAAAGGAGTGTTTCATAACTGCTCTAGCAAAGGAAAGGTTCAACTCTGTGAGTTGAACACACACATCACAAAGCAGTTTCTGAGATTGCTTCTGTCCAGTTTTTATTGGAAGATATTCCCGCTTCTAACAAAGGCCTGAAAGAGCTCCAAATATCCACTTGTAGATGCTGCAAAAAGACTCTTTCCAAACTGCTCCATGAAAAGGAAGGTTCAACTCTGTGAGTTGAATGCACACATCATAAAGAAGTTTCAAAGAATGCTTCTGTCTAGGTTTTATGTGAAGATATTTCCTTTTCCACCATAGGCCTCAAAGCGCTCCAAATGAACACTTGCAGATTCTACAAAAAGAGTGTTTCATAACTGCTCTAGCAAAGGAAAGGTTCAACTCTGTGAGTTGAACACACACATCACAAAGCAGTTTCTGAGAATGCTTCTGTCCAGTTTTTATTGGAAGATATTCCCGCTTCTAACAAAGGCCTGAAAGAGCTCCAAATATCCACTTGTAGATGCTGCAAAAAGACTCTTTCCAAACTGCTCCATGAAAAGGAAGGTTCAACTCTGTGAGTTGAATGCACACATCATAAAGAAGTTTCAAAGAATGCTTCTGTCTAGGTTTTATGTGAAGATATTTCCTTTTCCACCATAGGCCTCAAAGCGCTCCAAATGAACACTTGCAGATTCTACAAAAAGAGTGTTTCAAAACTGCTCTTTCAAAAGAAGTGTTCAACTCTGTGAGTTGGATTCATACTTCACAAAGCAGTTTCACAGAACGCTTCTGTTTAGTTTTTATGGGAAGATATTCCCGTTTCCAACGAAGGCCTGAAAGGGCTCCAAATATCCACTTGCAAATTCTGCAAAAATAGAGTTTCAAAACTGCTCTATCAAAAGGAAGGCTTATCTCTCCGAGCTGAATGCACACATCATAAAGAGGTTTCTGAGAATGCTTCTCCCTGGTTTATAAGTGAAGATATTTCCTTTTCCACTATAGGCCTCAAAGCGCTCCAAATGAACACTTGCAGATTCTACAAAAAGAGTGTTTCAAAACAGCTCTTTCAAAGGAAGTGTTCAACTCTGTGAGTTGGATTCATACTACACAAAGCAGTTTCACAGAACGCTTCTCTTTAGTTTTTATGGGAAGATATTCCCGTTTCCAACGAAGGCCTGAAAGGGCTCCAAATATCCACTTGCAGATTCTGCAAAAATAGAGTTTCAAAACTGCTCTGTTAAAAGGAAGGCTTATCTCTCTGAGTTGAATGCAGACATCATAAAGAGGTTTCTGAGAATGCTTCTGCCTGGTTTATATGTGAAGATATTTCCTTTTCCACCATAGGCCTCAAAGCGCTCCAAATGAACACTTGCAGATTCTACAAAAGGAGTGTTTCATAACTGCTCTAGCAAAGGAAAGGTTCAACTCTGTGAGTTGAACACACACATCACAAAGCAGTTTCTGAGATTGCTTCTGTCCAGTTTTTATTGGAAGATATTCCCGCTTCTAACAAAGGCCTGAAAGAGCTCCAAATATCCACTTGCAGATGCTGCAAAAAGACTCTTTCCAAACTGCTCCATGAAAAGGAAGGTTCAACTCTGTGAGTTGAATGCACACATCATAAAGAAGTTTCAAAGAATGCTTCTGTCTAGGTTTTATGTGAAGATATTTCCTTTTCCACCATAGGCCTCAAAGCGCTCCAAATGAACACTTGCAGATTCTACAAAAAGAGTGTTTCAAAACTGCTCTTTCAAAAGAAGTGTTCAACTGTGTGAGTTGGATTCATACTTCACAAAGCAGTTTCACAGAACGCTTCTGTTTAGTTTTTATGGGAAGATATTCCCGTTTCCAACGAAGGCCTGAAAGGGCTCCAAATATCCACTTGCAAATTCTGCAAAAATAGAGTTTCAAAACTGCTCTGTCAAAAGGAAGGCTTATCTCTCTGAGTTGAATGCAGACATCATAAAGAGGTTTCTGAGAATGCTTCTGCCTGGTTTATATGTGAAGATATTTCCTTTTCCACCATAGGCCTCAAAGCGCTCCAAATGAACACTTGCAGATTCTACAAAAGGAGTGTTTCATAACTGCTCTAGCAAAGGAAAGGTTCAACTCTGTGAGTTGAACACACACATCACAAAGCAGTTTCTGAGAATGCTTCTGTCCAGTTTTTATTGGAAGATATTCCCGCTTCTAACAAAGGCCTGAAAGAGCTCCAAATATCCACTTGTAGATGCTGCAAAAAGACTCTTTCCAAACTGCTCCATGAAAAGGAAGGTTCAACTCTGTGAGTTGAATGCACACATCATAAAGAAGTTTCAAAGAATGCTTCTGTCTAGGTTTTATGTGAAGATATTTCCTTTTCCACCATAGGCCTCAAAGCGCTCCAAATGAACACTTGCAGATTCTACAAAAAGAGTGTTTCAAAACTGCTCTTTCAAAAGAAGTGTGCAACTCTGTGAGTTGGATTCATACTTCACAAAGCAGTTTCACAGAACGCTTCTGTTTAGTTTTTATGGGAAGATATTCCCGTTTCCAACGAAGGCCTGAAAGGGCTCCAAATAACCACTTGCAGATTCTGCAGAAACACAGTTTCAAAACTGCTCTATCAAAAGGAAGGCTTATCTCTCCGAGCTGAATGCACACATCATAAAGAGGTTTCTGAGAATGCTTCTCCCTGGTTTATAAGTGAAGATATTTCCTTTTCCACTATAGGCCTCAAAGCGCTCCAAATGAACACTTGCAGATTCTACAAAAAGAGTGTTTCAAAACAGCTCTTTCAAAGGAAGTGTTCAACTCTGTGAGTTGGATTCATACTACACAAAGCAGTTTCACAGAACGCTTCTCTTTAGTTTTTATGGGAAGATATTCCCGTTTCCAACGAAGGCCTGAAAGGGCTCCAAATATCCACTTGCAGATTCTGCAAAAATAGAGTTTCAAAACTGCTCTGTTAAAAGGAAGGCTTATCTCTCTGAGTTGAATGCAGACATCATAAAGAGGTTTCTGAGAATGCTTCTGCCTGGTTTATATGTGAAGATATTTCCTTTTCCACCATAGGCCTCAAAGCGCTCCAAATGAACACTTGCAGATTCTACAAAAGGAGTGTTTCATAACTGCTCTAGCAAAGGAAAGGTTCAACTCTGTGAGTTGAACACACACATCACAAAGCAGTTTCTGAGATTGCTTCTGTCCAGTTTTTATTGGAAGATATTCCCGCTTCTAACAAAGGCCTGAAAGAGCTCCAAATATCCACTTGCAGATGCTGCAAAAAGACTCTTTCCAAACTGCTCCATGAAAAGGAAGGTTCAACTCTGTGAGTTGAATGCACACATCATAAAGAAGTTTCAAAGAATGCTTCTGTCTAGGTTTTATGTGAAGATATTTCCTTTTCCACCATAGGCCTCAAAGCGCTCCAAATGAACACTTGCAGATTCTACAAAAAGAGTGTTTCAAAACTGCTCTTTCAAAAGAAGTGTTCAACTCTGTGAGTTGGATTCATACTTCACAAAGCAGTTTCACAGAACGCTTCTGTTTAGTATTTATGGGAAGATATTTCCGTTTCCAACGAAGGCCTGAAAGGACTCCAAATATCCACTTGCAGATTCTGCAAAAAACACAGTTTCAAAACTGCTCTATCAAAAGGAAGGCTTATCTCTCCGAGTTGAATGCACACATCATAAAGAGGTTTCTGAGAATGCTTCTGCCTGGTTTATAAGTGAAGATATTTCCTTTTCCACCATAGGCCTCAAAGCGCTCCAAATGAACACTTGCAGATTCTACAAAAAGAGTGTTTCAAAACAGCTCTTTCAAAGGAAGTGTTCAACTCTGTGAGTTGGATTCATACTACACAAAGCAGTTTCACAGAACGCTTCTGTTTAGTTTTTATGGGAAGATATTCCCGTTTCCAACGAAGGCCTGAAAGGGCTCCAAATATCCACTTGCAAATTCTGCAAAAATAGAGTTTCAAAACTGCTCTGTCAAAAGGAAGGCTTATCTCTCTGAGTTGAATGCAGACATCATAAAGAGGTTTCTGAGAATGCTTCTGCCTGGTTTATATGTGAAGATATTTCCTTTTCCACCATAGGCCTCAAAGCGCTCCAAATGAACACTTGCAGATTCTACAAAAAGAGTGTTTCATATCTGCTCTAGCAAAGGAAAGGTTCAACTCTGTGAGTTGAACACACACATCACAAAGCAGTTTCTGAGAATGCTTCTGTCCAGTTTTTATTGGAAGATATTCCCGCTTCTAACAAAGGCCTGAAAGAGCTCCAAATATCCACTTGTAGATGCTGCAAAAAGACTCTTTCCAAACTGCTCCATGAAAAGGAAGGTTCAACTCTGTGAGTTGAATGCACACATCATAAAGAAGTTTCAAAGAATGCTTCTGTCTAGGTTTTATGTGAAGATATTTCCTTTTCCACCATAGGCCTCAAAGCGCTCCAAATGAACACTTGCAGATTCTACAAAAAGAGTGTTTCATAACTGCTCTAGCAAAGGAAAGGTTCAACTCTGTGAGTTGAACACACACATCACAAAGCAGTTTCTGAGAATGCTTCTGTCCAGTTTTTATTGGAAGATATTCCCGCTTCTAACAAAGGCCTGAAAGAGCTCCAAATATCCACTTGTAGATGCTGCAAAAAGACTCTTTCCAAACTGCTCCATGAAAAGGAAGGTTCAACTCTGTGAGTTGAATGCACACATCATAAAGAAGTTTCAAAGAATGCTTCTGTCTAGGTTTTATGTGAAGATATTTCCTTTTCCACCATAGGCCTCAAAGCGCTCCAAATGAACACTTGCAGATTCTACAAAAAGAGTGTTTCAAAACTGCTCTTTCAAAAGAAGTGTTCAACTCTGTGAGTTGGATTCATACTTCACAAAGCAGTTTCACAGAACGCTTCTGTTTAGTTTTTATGGGAAGATATTCCCGTTTCCAACGAAGGCCTGAAAGGGCTCCAAATATCCACTTGCAAATTCTGCAAAAATAGAGTTTCAAAACTGCTCTGTCAAAAGGTAGGCTTATCTCTCTGAGTTGAATGCAGACATCATAAAGAGGTTTCTGAGAATGCTTCTGCCTGGTTTATATGTGAAGATATTTCCTTTTCCACCATAGGCCTCAAAGCGCTCCAAATGAACACTTGCAGATTCTACAAAAGGAGTGTTTCATAACTGCTCTAGCAAAGGAAAGGTTCAACTCTGTGAGTTGAACACACACATCACAAAGCAGTTTCTGAGAATGCTTCTGTCCAGTTTTTATTGGAAGATATTCCCGCTTCTAACAAAGGCCTGAAAGAGCTCCAAATATCCACTTGCAGATGCTGCAAAAAGACTCTTTCCAAACTGCTCCATGAAAAGGAAGGTTCAACTCTGTGAGATGAATGCACACATCATAAAGAAGTTTCAAAGAATGCTTCTGTCTAGGTTTTATGTGAAGATATTTCCTTTTCCACCATAGGCCTCAAAGCGCTCCAAATGAACACTTGCAGATTCTACAAAAAGAGTGTTTCAAAACTGCTCTTTCAAAAGAAGTGTTCAACTCTGTGAGTTGGATTCATACTTCACAAAGCAGTTTCACAGAACGCTTCTGTTTAGTATTTATGGGAAGATATTTCCGTTTCCAACGAAGGCCTGAAAGGACTCCAAATATCCACTTGCAGATTCTGCAAAAAACACAGTTTCAAAACTGCTCTATCAAAAGGAAGGCTTATCTCTCCGAGTTGAATGCACACATCATAAAGAGGTTTCTGAGAATGCTTCTGCCTGGTTTATAAGTGAAGATATTTCCTTTTCCACCATAGGCCTCAAAGCGCTCCAAATGAACACTTGCAGATTCTACAAAAAGAGTGTTTCAAAACAGCTCTTTCAAAGGAAGTGTTCAACTCTGTGAGTTGGATTCATACTTCACAAAGCAGTTTCACAGAACGCTTCTGTTTAGTTTTTATGGGAAGATATTCCCGTTTCCAACGAAGGCCTGAAAGGGCTCCAAATATCCACTTGCAAATTCTGCAAAAATAGAGTTTCAAAACTGCTCTGTCAAAAGGAAGGCTTATCTCTCTGAGTTGAATGCAGACATCATAAAGAGGTTTCTGAGAATGCTTCTGCCTGGTTTATATGTGAAGATATTTCCTTTTCCACCATAGGCCTCAAGGCGCTCCAAATGAACACTTGCAGATTCTACAAAAAGAGTGTTTCATAACTGCTCTAGCAAAGGAAAGGTTCAACTCTGTGAGTTGAACACACACATCACAAAGCAGTTTCTGAGAATGCTTCTGTCCAGTTTTTATTGGAAGATATTCCCGCTTCTAACAAAGGCCTGAAAGAGCTCCAAATATCCACTTGTAGATGCTGCAAAAAGACTCTTTCCAAACTGCTCCATGAAAAGGAAGGTTCAACTCTGTGAGTTGAATGCACACATCATAAAGAAGTTTCAAAGAATGCTTCTGTCTAGGTTTTATGTGAAGATATTTCCTTTTCCACCATAGGCCTCAAAGCGCTCCAAATGAACACTTGCAGATTCTACAAAAAGAGTGTTTCAAAACTGCTCTTTCAAAAGAAGTGTTCAACTCTGTGAGTTGGATTCATACTTCACAAAGCAGTTTCACAGAACGCTTCTGTTTAGTTTTTATGGGAAGATATTCCCGTTTCCAACGAAGGCCTGAAAGGGCTCCAAATATCCACTTGCAAATTCTGCAAAAATAGAGTTTCAAAACTGCTCTGTCAAAAGGAAGGCTTATCTCTCTGAGTTGAATGCAGACATCATAAAGAGGTTTCTGAGAATGCTTCTGCCTGGTTTATATGTGAAGATATTTCCTTTTCCACCATAGGCCTCAAAGCGCTCCAAATGAACACTTGCAGATTCTACAAAAGGAGTGTTTCATAACTGCTCTAGCAAAGGAAAGGTTCAACTCTGTGAGTTGAACACACACATCACAAAGCAGTTTCTGAGAATGCTTCTGTCCAGTTTTTATTGGAAGATATTCCCGCTTCTAACAAAGGCCTGAAAGAGCTCCAAATATCCACTTGTAGATGCTGCAAAAAGACTCTTTCCAAACTGCTCCATGAAAAGGAAGGTTCAACTCTGTGAGTTGAATGCACACATCATAAAGAAGTTTCAAAGAATGCTTCTGTCTAGGTTTTATGTGAAGATATTTCCTTTTCCACCATAGGCCTCAAAGCGCTCCAAATGAACACTTGCAGATTCTACAAAAAGAGTGTTTCAAAACTGCTCTTTCAAAAGAAGTGTGCAACTCTGTGAGTTGGATTCATACTTCACAAAGCAGTTTCACAGAACGCTTCTGTTTAGTTTTTATGGGAAGATATTCCCGTTTCCAACGAAGGCCTGAAAGGGCTCCAAATAACCACTTGCAGATTCTGCAGAAACACAGTTTCAAAACTGCTCTATCAAAAGGAAGGCTTATCTCTCCGAGCTGAATGCACACATCATAGAGAGGTTTCTGAGAATGCTTCTCCCTGGTTTATAAGTGAAGATATTTCCTTTTCCACTATAGGCCTCAAAGCGCTCCAAATGAACACTTGCAGATTCTACAAAAAGAGTGTTTCAGAACAGCTCTTTCAAAGGAAGTGTTCAACTCTGTGAGTTGGATTCATACTACACAAAGCAGTTTCACAGAACGCTTCTCTTTAGTTTTTATGGGAAGATATTCCCGTTTCCAACGAAGGCCTGAAAGGGCTCCAAATATCCACTTGCAGATTCTGCAAAAATAGAGTTTCAAAACTGCTCTGTTAAAAGGAAGGCTTATCTCTCTGAGTTGAATGCAGACATCATAAAGAGGTTTCTGAGAATGCTTCTGCCTGGTTTATATGTGAAGATATTTCCTTTTCCACCATAGGCCTCAAAGCGCTCCAAATGAACACTTGCAGATTCTACAAAAGGAGTGTTTCATAACTGCTCTAGCAAAGGAAAGGTTCAACTCTGTGAGTTGAACACACACATCACAAAGCAGTTTCTGAGATTGCTTCTGTCCAGTTTTTATTGGAAGATATTCCCGCTTCTAACAAAGGCCTGAAAGAGCTCCAAATATCCACTTGCAGATGCTGCAAAAAGACTCTTTCCAAACTGCTCCATGAAAAGGAAGGTTCAACTCTGTGAGTTGAATGCACACATCATAAAGAAGTTTCAAAGAATGCTTCTGTCTAGGTTTTATGTGAAGATATTTCCTTTTCCACCATAGGCCTCAAAGCGCTCCAAATGAACACTTGCAGATTCTACAAAAAGAGTGTTTCAAAACTGCTCTTTCAAAAGAAGTGTTCAACTCTGTGAGTTGGATTCATACTTCACAAAGCAGTTTCACAGAACGCTTCTGTTTAGTATTTATGGGAAGATATTTCCGTTTCCAACGAAGGCCTGAAAGGACTCCAAATATCCACTTGCAGATTCTGCAAAAAACACAGTTTCAAAACTGCTCTATCAAAAGGAAGGCTTATCTCTCCGAGTTGAATGCACACATCATAAAGAGGTTTCTGAGAATGCTTCTGCCTGGTTTATAAGTGAAGATATTTCCTTTACCACCATAGGCCTCAAAGCGCTCCAAATGAACACTTGCAGATTCTACAAAAAGAGTGTTTCAAAACAGCTCTTTCAAAGGAAGTGTTCAACTCTGTGAGTTGGATTCATACTACACAAAGCAGTTTCACAGAACGCTTCTGTTTAGTTTTTATGGGAAGATATTCCCGTTTCCAACGAAGGCCTGAAAGGGCTCCAAATATCCACTTGCAAATTCTGCAAAAATAGAGTTTCAAAACTGCTCTGTCAAAAGGAAGGCTTATCTCTCTGAGTTGAATGCAGACATCATAAAGAGGTTTCTGAGAATGCTTCTGCCTGGTTTATATGTGAAGATATTTCCTTTTCCACCATAGGCCTCAAAGCGCTCCAAATGAACACTTGCAGATTCTACAAAAAGAGTGTTTC
Source organism: Pongo pygmaeus (assembly GCF_028885625.2). Classification (NCBI taxonomy): domain Eukaryota; kingdom Metazoa; phylum Chordata; class Mammalia; order Primates; family Hominidae; genus Pongo; species Pongo pygmaeus. Next base: position 28,483,716 of record NC_085930.1, read on the forward strand.
ATATCTGCTCTAGCAAAGGAAAGGTTCAACTCTGTGAGTTGAACACACACATCACAAAGCAGTTTCTGAGAATGCTTCTGTCCAGTTTTTATTGGAAGATATTCCCGCTTCTAACAAAGGCCTGAAAGAGCTCCAAATATCCACTTGTAGATGCTGCAAAAAGACTCTTTCCAAACTGCTCCATGAAAAGGAAGGTTCAACTCTGTGAGTTGAATGCACACATCATAAAGAAGTTTCAAAGAATGCTTCTGTCTAGGTTTTATGTGAAGATATTTCCTTTTCCACCATAGGCCTCAAAGCGCTCCAAATGAACACTTGCAGATTCTACAAAAAGAGTGTTTCATATCTGCTCTAGCAAAGGAAAGGTTCAACTCTGTGTGTTGAACACACACATCACAAAGCAGTTTCTGAGAATGCTTCTGTCCAGTTTTTATTGGAAGATATTCCCGCTTCTAACAAAGGCCTGAAAGAGCTCCAAATATCCACTTGTAGATGCTGCAAAAAGACTCTTTCCAAACTGCTCCATGAAAAGGAAGGTTCAACTCTGTGAGTTGAATGCACACATCATAAAGAAGTTTCAAAGAATGCTTCTGTCTAGGTTTTATGTGAAGATATTTCCTTTTCCACCATAGGCCTCAAAGCGCTCCAAATGAACACTTGCAGATTCTACAAAAAGAGTGTTTCATAACTGCTCTAGCAAAGGAAAGGTTCAACTCTGTGAGTTGAACACACACATCACAAAGCAGTTTCTGAGAATGCTTCTGTCCAGTTTTTATTGGAAGATATTCCCGCTTCTAACAAAGGCCTGAAAGAGCTCCAAATATCCACTTGTAGATGCTGCAAAAAGACTCTTTCCAAACTGCTCCATGAAAAGGAAGGTTCAACTCTGTGAGTTGAATGCACACATCATAAAGAAGTTTCAAAGAATGCTTCTGTCTAGGTTTTATGTGAAGATATTTCCTTTTCCACCATAGGCCTCAAAGCGCTCCAAATGAACACTTGCAGATTCTACAAAAAGAGTGTTTCAAAACTGCTCTTTCAAAAGAAGTGTTCAACTCTGTGAGTTGGATTCATACTTCACAAAGCAGTTTCACAGAACGCTTCTGTTTAGTTTTTATGGGAAGATATTCCCGTTTCCAACGAAGGCCTGAAAGGGCTCCAAATATCCACTTGCAAATTCTGCAAAAATAGAGTTTCAAAACTGCTCTGTCAAAAGGTAGGCTTATCTCTCTGAGTTGAATGCAGACATCATAAAGAGGTTTCTGAGAATGCTTCTGCCTGGTTTATATGTGAAGATATTTCCTTTTCCACCATAGGCCTCAAAGCGCTCCAAATGAACACTTGCAGATTCTACAAAAGGAGTGTTTCATAACTGCTCTAGCAAAGGAAAGGTTCAACTCTGTGAGTTGAACACACACATCACAAAGCAGTTTCTGAGAATGCTTCTGTCCAGTTTTTATTGGAAGATATTCCCGCTTCTAACAAAGGCCTGAAAGAGCTCCAAATATCCACTTGCAGATGCTGCAAAAAGACTCTTTCCAAACTGCTCCATGAAAAGGAAGGTTCAACTCTGTGAGATGAATGCACACATCATAAAGAAGTTTCAAAGAATGCTTCTGTCTAGGTTTTATGTGAAGATATTTCCTTTTCCACCATAGGCCTCAAAGCGCTCCAAATGAACACTTGCAGATTCTACAAAAAGAGTGTTTCAAAACTGCTCTTTCAAAAGAAGTGTTCAACTCTGTGAGTTGGATTCATACTTCACAAAGCAGTTTCACAGAACGCTTCTGTTTAGTATTTATGGGAAGATATTTCCGTTTCCAACGAAGGCCTGAAAGGACTCCAAATATCCACTTGCAGATTCTGCAAAAAACACAGTTTCAAAACTGCTCTATCAAAAGGAAGGCTTATCTCTCCGAGTTGAATGCACACATCATAAAGAGGTTTCTGAGAATGCTTCTGCCTGGTTTATAAGTGAAGATATTTCCTTTTCCACCATAGGCCTCAAAGCGCTCCAAATGAACACTTGCAGATTCTACAAAAAGAGTGTTTCAAAACAGCTCTTTCAAAGGAAGTGTTCAACTCTGTGAGTTGGATTCATACTTCACAAAGCAGTTTCACAGAACGCTTCTGTTTAGTTTTTATGGGAAGATATTCCCGTTTCCAACGAAGGCCTGAAAGGGCTCCAAATATCCACTTGCAAATTCTGCAAAAATAGAGTTTCAAAACTGCTCTGTCAAAAGGAAGGCTTATCTCTCTGAGTTGAATGCAGACATCATAAAGAGGTTTCTGAGAATGCTTCTGCCTGGTTTATATGTGAAGATATTTCCTTTTCCACCATAGGCCTCAAGGCGCTCCAAATGAACACTTGCAGATTCTACAAAAAGAGTGTTTCATAACTGCTCTAGCAAAGGAAAGGTTCAACTCTGTGAGTTGAACACACACATCACAAAGCAGTTTCTGAGAATGCTTCTGTCCAGTTTTTATTGGAAGATATTCCCGCTTCTAACAAAGGCCTGAAAGAGCTCCAAATATCCACTTGTAGATGCTGCAAAAAGACTCTTTCCAAACTGCTCCATGAAAAGGAAGGTTCAACTCTGTGAGTTGAATGCACACATCATAAAGAAGTTTCAAAGAATGCTTCTGTCTAGGTTTTATGTGAAGATATTTCCTTTTCCACCATAGGCCTCAAAGCGCTCCAAATGAACACTTGCAGATTCTACAAAAAGAGTGTTTCAAAACTGCTCTTTCAAAAGAAGTGTTCAACTCTGTGAGTTGGATTCATACTTCACAAAGCAGTTTCACAGAACGCTTCTGTTTAGTTTTTATGGGAAGATATTCCCGTTTCCAACGAAGGCCTGAAAGGGCTCCAAATATCCACTTGCAAATTCTGCAAAAATAGAGTTTCAAAACTGCTCTGTCAAAAGGAAGGCTTATCTCTCTGAGTTGAATGCAGACATCATAAAGAGGTTTCTGAGAATGCTTCTGCCTGGTTTATATGTGAAGATATTTCCTTTTCCACCATAGGCCTCAAAGCGCTCCAAATGAACACTTGCAGATTCTACAAAAGGAGTGTTTCATAACTGCTCTAGCAAAGGAAAGGTTCAACTCTGTGAGTTGAACACACACATCACAAAGCAGTTTCTGAGAATGCTTCTGTCCAGTTTTTATTGGAAGATATTCCCGCTTCTAACAAAGGCCTGAAAGAGCTCCAAATATCCACTTGTAGATGCTGCAAAAAGACTCTTTCCAAACTGCTCCATGAAAAGGAAGGTTCAACTCTGTGAGTTGAATGCACACATCATAAAGAAGTTTCAAAGAATGCTTCTGTCTAGGTTTTATGTGAAGATATTTCCTTTTCCACCATAGGCCTCAAAGCGCTCCAAATGAACACTTGCAGATTCTACAAAAAGAGTGTTTCAAAACTGCTCTTTCAAAAGAAGTGTTCAACTGTGTGAGTTGGATTCATACTTCACAAAGCAGTTTCACAGAACGCTTCTGTTTAGTTTTTATGGGAAGATATTCCCGTTTCCAACGAAGGCCTGAAAGGGCTCCAAATAACCACTTGCAGATTCTGCAGAAACACAGTTTCAAAACTGCTCTATCAAAAGGAAGGCTTATCTCTCCGAGCTGAATGCACACATCATAGAGAGGTTTCTGAGAATGCTTCTCCCTGGTTTATAAGTGAAGATATTTCCTTTTCCACTATAGGCCTCAAAGCGCTCCAAATGAACACTTGCAGATTCTACAAAAAGAGTGTTTCAAAACAGCTCTTTCAAAGGAAGTGTTCAACTCTGTGAGTTGGATTCATACTACACAAAGCAGTTTCACAGAACGCTTCTCTTTAGTTTTTATGGGAAGATATTCCCGTTTCCAACGAAGGCCTGAAAGGGCTCCAAATATCCACTTGCAGATTCTGCAAAAATAGAGTTTCAAAACTGCTCTGTTAAAAGGAAGGCTTATCTCTCTGAGTTGAATGCAGACATCATAAAGAGGTTTCTGAGAATGCTTCTGCCTGGTTTATATGTGAAGATATTTCCTTTTCCACCATAGGCCTCAAAGCGCTCCAAATGAACACTTGCAGATTCTACAAAAGGAGTGTTTCATAACTGCTCTAGCAAAGGAAAGGTTCAACTCTGTGAGTTGAACACACACATCACAAAGCAGTTTCTGAGATTGCTTCTGTCCAGTTTTTATTGGAAGATATTCCCGCTTCTAACAAAGGCCTGAAAGAGCTCCAAATATCCACTTGCAGATGCTGCAAAAAGACTCTTTCCAAACTGCTCCATGAAAAGGAAGGTTCAACTCTGTGAGTTGAATGCACACATCATAAAGAAGTTTCAAAGAATGCTTCTGTCTAGGTTTTATGTGAAGATATTTCCTTTTCCACCATAGGCCTCAAAGCGCTCCAAATGAACACTTGCAGATTCTACAAAAAGAGTGTTTCAAAACTGCTCTTTCAAAAGAAGTGTTCAACTCTGTGAGTTGGATTCATACTTCACAAAGCAGTTTCACAGAACGCTTCTGTTTAGTTTTTATGGGAAGATATTCCCGTTTCCAACGAAGGCCTGAAAGGGCTCCAAATATCCACTTGCAAATTCTGCAAAAATAGAGTTTCAAAACTGCTCTGTCAAAAGGTAGGCTTATCTCTCTGAGTTGAATGCAGACATCATAAAGAGGTTTCTGAGAATGCTTCTGCCTGGTTTATATGTGAAGATATTTCCTTTTCCACCATAGGCCTCAAAGCGCTCCAAATGAACACTTGCAGATTCTACAAAAGGAGTGTTTCATAACTGCTCTAGCAAAGGAAAGGTTCAACTCTGTGAGTTGAACACACACATCACAAAGCAGTTTCTGAGAATGCTTCTGTCCAGTTTTTATTGGAAGATATTCCCGCTTCTAACAAAGGCCTGAAAGAGCTCCAAATATCCACTTGCAGATGCTGCAAAAAGACTCTTTCCAAACTGCTCCATGAAAAGGAAGGTTCAACTCTGTGAGATGAATGCACACATCATAAAGAAGTTTCAAAGAATGCTTCTGTCTAGGTTTTATGTGAAGATATTTCCTTTTCCACCATAGGCCTCAAAGCGCTCCAAATGAACACTTGCAGATTCTACAAAAAGAGTGTTTCAAAACTGCTCTTTCAAAAGAAGTGTTCAACTCTGTGAGTTGGATTCATACTTCACAAAGCAGTTTCACAGAACGCTTCTGTTTAGTATTTATGGGAAGATATTTCCGTTTCCAACGAAGGCCTGAAAGGACTCCAAATATCCACTTGCAGATTCTGCAAAAAACACAGTTTCAAAACTGCTCTATCAAAAGGAAGGCTTATCTCTCCGAGTTGAATGCACACATCATAAAGAGGTTTCTGAGAATGCTTCTGCCTGGTTTATAAGTGAAGATATTTCCTTTTCCACCATAGGCCTCAAAGCGCTCCAAATGAACACTTGCAGATTCTACAAAAAGAGTGTTTCAAAACAGCTCTTTCAAAGGAAGTGTTCAACTCTGTGAGTTGGATTCATACTTCACAAAGCAGTTTCACAGAACGCTTCTGTTTAGTTTTTATGGGAAGATATTCCCGTTTCCAACGAAGGCCTGAAAGGGCTCCAAATATCCACTTGCAAATTCTGCAAAAATAGAGTTTCAAAACTGCTCTGTCAAAAGGAAGGCTTATCTCTCTGAGTTGAATGCAGACATCATAAAGAGGTTTCTGAGAATGCTTCTGCCTGGTTTATATGTGAAGATATTTCCTTTTCCACCATAGGCCTCAAGGCGCTCCAAATGAACACTTGCAGATTCTACAAAAAGAGTGTTTCATAACTGCTCTAGCAAAGGAAAGGTTCAACTCTGTGAGTTGAACACACACATCACAAAGCAGTTTCTGAGAATGCTTCTGTCCAGTTTTTATTGGAAGATATTCCCGCTTCTAACAAAGGCCTGAAAGAGCTCCAAATATCCACTTGTAGATGCTGCAAAAAGACTCTTTCCAAACTGCTCCATGAAAAGGAAGGTTCAACTCTGTGAGTTGAATGCACACATCATAAAGAAGTTTCAAAGAATGCTTCTGTCTAGGTTTTATGTGAAGATATTTCCTTTTCCACCATAGGCCTCAAAGCGCTCCAAATGAACACTTGCAGATTCTACAAAAAGAGTGTTTCAAAACTGCTCTTTCAAAAGAAGTGTTCAACTCTGTGAGTTGGATTCATACTTCACAAAGCAGTTTCACAGAACGCTTCTGTTTAGTTTTTATGGGAAGATATTCCCGTTTCCAACGAAGGCCTGAAAGGGCTCCAAATATCCACTTGCAAATTCTGCAAAAATAGAGTTTCAAAACTGCTCTGTCAAAAGGAAGGCTTATCTCTCTGAGTTGAATGCAGACATCATAAAGAGGTTTCTGAGAATGCTTCTGCCTGGTTTATATGTGAAGATATTTCCTTTTCCACCATAGGCCTCAAAGCGCTCCAAATGAACACTTGCAGATTCTACAAAAGGAGTGTTTCATAACTGCTCTAGCAAAGGAAAGGTTCAACTCTGTGAGTTGAACACACACATCACAAAGCAGTTTCTGAGAATGCTTCTGTCCAGTTTTTATTGGAAGATATTCCCGCTTCTAACAAAGGCCTGAAAGAGCTCCAAATATCCACTTGTAGATGCTGCAAAAAGACTCTTTCCAAACTGCTCCATGAAAAGGAAGGTTCAACTCTGTGAGTTGAATGCACACATCATAAAGAAGTTTCAAAGAATGCTTCTGTCTAGGTTTTATGTGAAGATATTTCCTTTTCCACCATAGGCCTCAAAGCGCTCCAAATGAACACTTGCAGATTCTACAAAAAGAGTGTTTCAAAACTGCTCTTTCAAAAGAAGTGTGCAACTCTGTGAGTTGGATTCATACTTCACAAAGCAGTTTCACAGAACGCTTCTGTTTAGTTTTTATGGGAAGATATTCCCGTTTCCAACGAAGGCCTGAAAGGGCTCCAAATAACCACTTGCAGATTCTGCAGAAACACAGTTTCAAAACTGCTCTATCAAAAGGAAGGCTTATCTCTCCGAGCTGAATGCACACATCATAGAGAGGTTTCTGAGAATGCTTCTCCCTGGTTTATAAGTGAAGATATTTCCTTTTCCACTATAGGCCTCAAAGCGCTCCAAATGAACACTTGCAGATTCTACAAAAAGAGTGTTTCAAAACAGCTCTTTCAAAGGAAAGGTTCAACTCTGTGAGTTGGATTCATACTACACAAAGCAGTTTCACAGAACGCTTCTCTTTAGTTTTTATGGGAAGATATTCCCGTTTCCAACGAAGGCCTGAAAGGGCTCCAAATATCCACTTGCAGATTCTGCAAAAATAGAGTTTCAAAACTGCTCTGTTAAAAGGAAGGCTTATCTCTCTGAGTTGAATGCAGACATCATAAAGAGGTTTCTGAGAATGCTTCTGCCTGGTTTATATGTGAAGATATTTCCTTTTCCACCATAGGCCTCAAAGCGCTCCAAATGAACACTTGCAGATTCTACAAAAGGAGTGTTTCATAACTGCTCTAGCAAAGGAAAGGTTCAACTCTGTGAGTTGAACACACACATCACAAAGCAGTTTCTGAGATTGCTTCTGTCCAGTTTTTATTGGAAGATATTCCCGCTTCTAACAAAGGCCTGAAAGAGCTCCAAATATCCACTTGCAGATGCTGCAAAAAGACTCTTTCCAAACTGCTCCATGAAAAGGAAGGTTCAACTCTGTGAGTTGAATGCACACATCATAAAGAAGTTTCAAAGAATGCTTCTGTCTAGGTTTTATGTGAAGATATTTCCTTTTCCACCATAGGCCTCAAAGCGCTCCAAATGAACACTTGCAGATTCTACAAAAAGAGTGTTTCAAAACTGCTCTTTCAAAAGAAGTGTTCAACTCTGTGAGTTGGATTCATACTTCACAAAGCAGTTTCAGAGAACGCTTCTGTTTAGTATTTATGGGAAGATATTTCCGTTTCCAACGAAGGCCTGAAAGGACTCCAAATATCCACTTGCAGATTCTGCAAAAAACACAGTTTCAAAACTGCTCTATCAAAAGGAAGGCTTATCTCTCCGAGTTGAATGCACACATCATAAAGAGGTTTCTGAGAATGCTTCTGCCTGGTTTATAAGTGAAGATATTTCCTTTTCCACCATAGGCCTCAAAGCGCTCCAAATGAACACTTGCAGATTCTACAAAAAGAGTGTTTCAAAACAGCTCTTTCAAAGGAAGTGTTCAACTCTGTGAGTTGGATTCATACTACACAAAGCAGTTTCACAGAACGCTTCTGTTTAGTTTTTATGGGAAGATATTCCCGTTTCCAACGAAGGCCTGAAAGGGCTCCAAATATCCACTTGCAAATTCTGCAAAAATAGAGTTTCAAAACTGCTCTGTCAAAAGGAAGGCTTATCTCTCTGAGTTGAATGCAGACATCATAAAGAGGTTTCTGAGAATGCTTCTGCCTGGTTTATATGTGAAGATATTTCCTTTTCCACAATAGGCCTCAAAGCGCTCCAAATGAACACTTGCAGATTCTACAAAAAGAGTGTTTCAAAACAGCTCTTTCAAAGGAAGTGTTCAACTCTGTGAGTTGGATTCATACTACACAAAGCAGTTTCACAGAACGCTTCTCTTTAGTTTTTATGGGAAGATATTCCCGTTTCCAACGAAGGACTGAAAGGGCTCCAAATATCCACTTGCAGATTCTGCAAAAATAGAGTTTCAAAACTGCTCTGTTAAAAGGAAGGCTTATCTCTCTGAGTTGAATGCAGACATCATAAAGAGGTTTCTGAGAATGCTTCTGCCTTGTTTATATGTGAAGATATTTCCTTTTCCACCATAGGCCTCAAAGCACTCCAAATGAACACTTGCAGATTCTACAAAAGGAGTGTTTCATAACTGCTCTAGCAAAGGAAAGGTTCAACTCTGTGAGTTGAACACACACATCACAAAGCAGTTTCTGAGAATGCTTCTGTCCAGTTTTTATTGGAAGATATTCCCGCTTCTAACAAAGGCCTGAAAGAGCTCCAAATATCCACTTGCAGATGCTGCAAAAAGACTCTTTCCAAACTGCTCCATGAAAAGGAAGGTTCAACTCTGTGAGATGAATGCACACATCATAAAGAAGTTTCAAAGAATGCTTCTGTCTAGGTTTTATGTGAAGATATTTCCTTTTCCACCATAGGCCTCAAAGCGCTCCAAATGAACACTTGCAGATTCTACAAAAAGAGTGTTTCAAAACTGCTCTTTCAAAAGAAGTGTTCAACTCTGTGAGTTGGATTCATACTTCACAAAGCAGTTTCACAGAACGCTTCTGTTTAGTTTTTATGGGAAGATATTCCCGTTTCCAACGAAGGCCTGAAAGGGCTCCAAATATCCACTTGCAAATTCTGCAAAAATAGAGTTTCAAAACTGCTCTGTCAAAAGGAAGGCTTATCTCTCTGAGTTGAATGCAGACATCATAAAGAGGTTTCTGAGAATGCTTCTGCCTGGTTTATATGTGAAGATATTTCCTTTTCCACCATAGGCCTCAAGGCGCTCCAAATGAACACTTGCAGATTCTACAAAAAGAGTGTTTCATAACTGCTCTAGCAAAGGAAAGGTTCAACTCTGTGAGTTGAACACACACATCACAAAGCAGTTTCTGAGAATGCTTCTGTCCAGTTTTTATTGGAAGATATTCCCGCTTCTAACAAAGGCCTGAAAGAGCTCCAAATATCCACTTGTAGATGCTGCAAAAAGACTCTTTCCAAACTGCTCCATGAAAAGGAAGGTTCAACTCTGTGAGTTGAATGCACACATCATAAAGAAGTTTCAAAGAATGCTTCTGTCTAGGTTTTATGTGAAGATATTTCCTTTTCCACCATAGGCCTCAAAGCGCTCCAAATGAACACTTGCAGATTCTACAAAAAGAGTGTTTCAAAACTGCTCTTTCAAAAGAAGTGTTCAACTCTGTGAGTTGGATTCATACTTCACAAAGCAGTTTCACAGAACGCTTCTGTTTAGTTTTTATGGGAAGATATTCCCGTTTCCAACGAAGGCCTGAAAGGGCTCCAAATATCCACTTGCAAATTCTGCAAAAATAGAGTTTCAAAACTGCTCTGTCAAAAGGAAGGCTTATCTCTCTGAGTTGAATGCAGACATCATAAAGAGGTTTCTGAGAATGCTTCTGCCTGGTTTATATGTGAAGATATTTCCTTTTCCACCATAGGCCTCAAAGCGCTCCAAATGAACACTTGCAGATTCTACAAAAGGAGTGTTTCATAACTGCTCTAGCAAAGGAAAGGTTCAACTCTGTGAGTTGAACACACACATCACAAAGCAGTTTCTGAGAATGCTTCTGTCCAGTTTTTATTGGAAGATATTCCCGCTTCTAACAAAGGCCTGAAAGAGCTCCAAATATCCACTTGTAGATGCTGCAAAAAGACTCTTTCCAAACTGCTCCATGAAAAGGAAGGTTCAACTCTGTGAGTTGAATGCACACATCATAAAGAAGTTTCAAAGAATGCTTCTGTCTAGGTTTTATGTGAAGATATTTCCTTTTCCACCATAGGCCTCAAAGCGCTCCAAATGAACACTTGCAGATTCTACAAAAAGAGTGTTTCAAAACTGCTCTTTCAAAAGAAGTGTGCAACTCTGTGAGTTGGATTCATACTTCACAAAGCAGTTTCACAGAACGCTTCTGTTTAGTTTTTATGGGAAGATATTCCCGTTTCCAACGAAGGCCTGAAAGGGCTCCAAATAACCACTTGCAGATTCTGCAGAAACACAGTTTCAAAACTGCTCTATCAAAAGGAAGGCTTATCTCTCCGAGCTGAATGCACACATCATAGAGAGGTTTCTGAGAATGCTTCTCCCTGGTTTATAAGTGAAGATATTTCCTTTTCCACTATAGGCCTCAAAGCGCTCCAAATGAACACTTGCAGATTCTACAAAAAGAGTGTTTCAAAACAGCTCTTTCAAAGGAAGTGTTCAACTCTGTGAGTTGGATTCATACTACACAAAGCAGTTTCACAGAACGCTTCTCTTTAGTTTTTATGGGAAGATATTCCCGTTTCCAACGAAGGCCTGAAAGGGCTCCAAATATCCACTTGCAGATTCTGCAAAAATAGAGTTTCAAAACTGCTCTGTTAAAAGGAAGGCTTATCTCTCTGAGTTGAATGCAGACATCATAAAGAGGTTTCTGAGAATGCTTCTGCCTGGTTTATATGTGAAGATATTTCCTTTTCCACCATAGGCCTCAAAGCGCTCCAAATGAACACTTGCAGATTCTACAAAAGGAGTGTTTCATAACTGCTCTAGCAAAGGAAAGGTTCAACTCTGTGAGTTGAACACACACATCACAAAGCAGTTTCTGAGATTGCTTCTGTCCAGTTTTTATTGGAAGATATTCCCGCTTCTAACAAAGGCCTGAAAGAGCTCCAAATATCCACTTGCAGATGCTGCAAAAAGACTCTTTCCAAACTGCTCCATGAAAAGGAAGGTTCAACTCTGTGAGTTGAATGCACACATCATAAAGAAGTTTCAAAGAATGCTTCTGTCTAGGTTTTATGTGAAGATATTTCCTTTTCCACCATAGGCCTCAAAGCGCTCCAAATGAACACTTGCAGATTCTACAAAAAGAGTGTTTCAAAACTGCTCTTTCAAAAGAAGTGTTCAACTCTGTGAGTTGGATTCATACTTCACAAAGCAGTTTCAGAGAACGCTTCTGTTTAGTATTTATGGGAAGATATTTCCGTTTCCAACGAAGGCCTGAAAGGACTCCAAATATCCACTTGCAGATTCTGCAAAAAACACAGTTTCAAAACTGCTCTATCAAAAGGAAGGCTTATCTCTCCGAGTTGAATGCACACATCATAAAGAGGTTTCTGAGAATGCTTCTGCCTGGTTTATAAGTGAAGATATTTCCTTTTCCACCATAGGCCTCAAAGCGCTCCAAATGAACACTTGCAGATTCTACAAAAAGAGTGTTTCAAAACAGCTCTTTCAAAGGAAGTGTTCAACTCTGTGAGTTGGATTCATACTACACAAAGCAGTTTCACAGAACGCTTCTGTTTAGTTTTTATGGGAAGATATTCCCGTTTCCAACGAAGGCCTGAAAGGGCTCCAAATATCCACTTGCAAATTCTGCAAAAATAGAGTTTCAAAACTGCTCTGTCAAAAGGAAGGCTTATCTCTCTGAGTTGAATGCAGACATCATAAAGAGGTTTCTGAGAATGCTTCTGCCTGGTTTATATGTGAAGATATTTCCTTTTCCACAATAGGCCTCAAAGCGCTCCAAATGAACACTTGCAGATTCTACAAAAAGAGTGTTTCAAAACAGCTCTTTCAAAGGAAGTGTTCAACTCTGTGAGTTGGATTCATACTACACAAAGCAGTTTCACAGAACGCTTCTCTTTAGTTTTTATGGGAAGATATTCCCGTTTCCAACGAAGGACTGAAAGGGCTCCAAATATCCACTTGCAGATTCTGCAAAAATAGAGTTTCAAAACTGCTCTGTTAAAAGGAAGGCTTATCTCTCTGAGTTGAATGCAGACATCATAAAGAGGTTTCTGAGAATGCTTCTGCCTTGTTTATATGTGAAGATATTTCCTTTTCCACCATAGGCCTCAAAGCACTCCAAATGAACACTTGCAGATTCTACAAAAGGAGTGTTTCATAACTGCTCTAGCAAAGGAAAGGTTCAACTCTGTGAGTTGAACACACACATCACAAAGCAGTTTCTGAGAATGCTTCTGTCCAGTTTTTATTGGAAGATATTCCCGCTTCTAACAAAGGCCTGAAAGAGCTCCAAATATCCACTTGCAGATGCTGCAAAAAGACTCTTTCCAAACTGCTCCATGAAAAGGAAGGTTCAACTCTGTGAGATGAATGCACACATCATAAAGAAGTTTCAAAGAATGCTTCTGTCTAGGTTTTATGTGAAGATATTTCCTTTTCCACCATAGGCCTCAAAGCGCTCCAAATGAACACTTGCAGATTCTACAAAAAGAGTGTTTCAAAACTGCTCTTTCAAAAGAAGTGTTCAACTCTGTGAGTTGGATTCATACTTCACAAAGCAGTTTCACAGAACGCTTCTGTTTAGTTTTTATGGGAAGATATTCCCGTTTCCAACGAAGGCCTGAAAGGGCTCCAAATATCCACTTGCAAGTTCTGCAAAAATAGAGTTTCAAAACTGCTCTGTCAAAAGGAAGGCTTATCTCTCTGAGTTGAATGCAGACATCATAAAGAGGTTTCAGAGAATGCTTCTGCCTGGTTTATATGTGAAGATATTTCCTTTTCCACCATAGGCCTCAAAGCGCTCCAAATGAACACTTGCAGATTCTACAAAAGGAGTGTTTCCTAACTGCTCTAGCAAAGGAAAGGTTCAACTCTGTGAGTTGAACACACACATCACAAAGCAGTTTCTGAGAATGCTTCTATCCAGTTTTTATTGGAAGATATTCCCGCTTCTAACAAAGGCCTGAAAGAGCTCCAAATATCCACTTGCAGATGCTGCAAAAAGACTCTTTCCAAACTGCTCCATGAAAAGGAAGGTTCAACTCTGTGAGTTGAATGCACACATCATAAAGAAGTTTCAAAGAATGCTTCTGTCTAGGTTTTATGTGAAGATATTTCCTTTTCCACCATAGGCCTCAAAGCGCTCCAAATGAACACTTGCAGATTCTACAAAAAGAGTGTTTCAAAACTGCTCTTTCAAAAGAAGTGTTCAACTCTGTGAGTTGGATTCATACTTCACAAAGCAGTTTCACACAACGCTTCTGTTTAGTATTTATGGGAAGATATTCCCGTTTCCAACGAAGGCCTGAAAGGACTCCAAATATCCACTTGCAGATTCTGCAAAAACACAGTTTCAAAACTGCTCTATCAAAAGGAAGGCTTATCTCTCCGAGTTGAATGCACACATCATAAAGAGGTTTCTGAGAATGCTTCTGCCTGGTTTATAAGTGAAGATATTTCCTTTTCCACCATAGGCCTCAAAGCGCTCCAAATGAACACTTGCAGATTCTACAAAAAGAGTGTTTCAAAACAGCTCTTTCAAAGGAAGTGTTCAACTCTGTGAGTTGGATTCATACTACACAAAGCAGTTTCACAGAACGCTTCTGTTTAGTTTTTATGGGAAGATATTCCCGTTTCCAACGAAGGCCTGAAAGGGCTCCAAATATCCACTTGCAAATTCTGCAAAAATAGAGTTTCAAAACTGCTCTGTCAAAAGGAAGGCTTATCTCTCTGAGTTGAATGCAGACATCATAAAGAGGTTTCTGAGAATGCTTCTGCCTGGTTTATATGTGAAGATATTTCCTTTTCCACCATAGGCCTCAAGGCGCTCCAAATGAACACTTGCAGATTCTACAAAAAGAGTGTTTCATAACTGCTCTAGCAAAGGAAAGGTTCAACTCTGTGAGTTGAACACACACATCACAAAGCAGTTTCTGAGAATGCTTCTGTCCAGTTTTTATTGGAAGATATTCCCGCTTCTAACAAAGGCCTGAAAGAGCTCCAAATATCCACTTGCAGATGCTGCAAAAAGACTCTTTCCAAACTGCTCCATGAAAAGGAAGGTTCAACTCTGTGAGTTGAATGCACACATCATAAAGAAGTTTCAAAGAATGCTTCTGTCTAGGTTTTATGTGAAGATATTTCCTTTTCCACCATAGGCCTCAAAGCGCTCCAAATGAACACTTGCAGATTCTACAAAAAGAGTGTTTCAAAGCTGCTCTTTCAAAAGAAGTGTTCAACTCTGTGAGTTGGATTCATACTTCACAAAGCAGTTTCACAGAACGCTTCTGTTTAGTTTTTATGGGAAGATATTCCCGTTTCCAACGAAGGCCTGAAAGGGCTCCAAATATCCACTTGCAAATTCTGCAAAAATAGAGTTTCAAAACTGCTCTGTCAAAAGGAAGGCTTATCTCTCTGAGTTGAATGCAGACATCATAAAGAGGTTTCTGAGAATGCTTCTGCCTGGTTTATATGTGAAGATATTTCCTTTTCCACCATAGGCCTCAAAGCGCTCCAAATGAACACTTGCAGATTCTACAAAAGGAGTGTTTCATAACTGCTCTAGCAAAGGAAAGGTTCAACTCTGTGAGTTGAACACACACATCACAAAGCAGTTTCTGAGAATGCTTCTATCCAGTTTTTATTGGAAGATATTCCCGCTTCTAACAAAGGCCTGAAAGAGCTCCAAATATCCACTTGCAGATGCTGCAAAAAGACTCTTTCCAAACTGCTCCATGAAAAGGAAGGTTCAACTCTGTGAGTTGAATGCACACATCATAAAGAAGTTTCAAAGAATGCTTCTGTCTAGGTTTTATGTGAAGATATTTCCTTTTCCACCATAGGCCTCAAAGCGCTCCAAATGAACACTTGCAGATTCTACAAAAAGAGTGTTTCAAAACTGCTCTTTCAAAAGAAGTGTTCAACTCTGTGAGTTGGATTCATACTTCACAAAGCAGTTTCACAGAACGCTTCTGTTTAGTATTTATGGGAAGATATTCCCGTTTCCAACGAAGGCCTGAAAGGACTCCAAATATCCACTTGCAGATTCTGCAGAAACACAGTTTCAAAACTGCTCTATCAAAAGGAAGGCTTATCTCTCCGAGCTGAATGCACACATCATAAAGAGGTTTCTGAGAATGCTTCTCCCTGGTTTATAAGTGAAGATATTTCCTTTTCAACTATAGGCCTCAAAGCGCTCCAAATAAACACTTGCAGATTCTACAAAAAGAGTGTTTCAAAACAGCTCTTTCAAAGGAAGTGTTCAACTCTGTGAGTTGGATTCATACTACACAAAGCAGTTTCACAGAACGCTTCTGTTTAGTTTTTATGGGAAGATATTCCCGTTTCCAACGAAGGCCTGAAAGGGCTCCAAATATCCACTTGCAAATTCTGCAAAAATAGAGTTTCAAAACTGCTCTGTCAAAAGGAAGGCTTATCTCTCTGAGTTGAATGCAGACATCATAAAGAGGTTTCTGAGAATGCTTCTGCCTGGTTTATATGTGAAGATATTTCCTTTTCCACCATAGGCCTCAAGGCGCTCCAAATGAACACTTGCAGATTCTACAAAAAGAGTGTTTCATAACTGCTCTAGCAAAGGAAAGGTTCAACTCTGTGAGTTGAACACACACATCACAAAGCAGTTTCTGAGAATGCTTCTGTCCAGTTTTTATTGGAAGATATTCCCGCTTCTAACAAAGGCCTGAAAGAGCTCCAAATATCCACTTGCAGATGCTGCAAAAAGACTCTTTCCAAACTGCTCCATGAAAAGGAAGGTTCAACTCTGTGAGTTGAATGCACACATCATAAAGAAGTTTCAAAGAATGCTTCTGTCTAGGTTTTATGTGAAGATATTTCCTTTTCCACCATAGGCCTCAAAGCGCTCCAAATGAACACTTGCAGATTCTACAAAAAGAGTGTTTCAAAGCTGCTCTTTCAAAAGAAGTGTTCAACTCTGTGAGTTGGATTCATACTTCACAAAGCAGTTTCACAGAACGCTTCTGTTTAGTTTTTATGGGAAGATATTCCCGTTTCCAACGAAGGCCTGAAAGGGCTCCAAATATCCACTTGCAAATTCTGCAAAAATAGAGTTTCAAAACTGCTCTGTCAAAAGGAAGGCTTATCTCTCTGAGTTGAATGCAGACATCATAAAGAGGTTTCTGAGAATGCTTCTGCCTGGTTTATATGTGAAGATATTTCCTTTTCCACCATAGGCCTCAAAGCGCTCCAAATGAACACTTGCAGATTCTACAAAAGGAGTGTTTCATAACTGCTCTAGCAAAGGAAAGGTTCAACTCTGTGAGTTGAACACACACATCACAAAGCAGTTTCTGAGAATGCTTCTATCCAGTTTTTATTGGAAGATATTCCCGCTTCTAACAAAGGCCTGAAAGAGCTCCAAATATCCACTTGCAGATGCTGCAAAAAGACTCTTTCCAAACTGCTCCATGAAAAGGAAGGTTCAACTCTGTGAGTTGAATGCACACATCATAAAGAAGTTTCAAAGAATGCTTCTGTCTAGGTTTTATGTGAAGATATTTCCTTTTCCACCATAGGCCTCAAAGCGCTCCAAATGAACACTTGCAGATTCTACAAAAAGAGTGTTTCAAAACTGCTCTTTCAAAAGAAGTGTTCAACTCTGTGAGTTGGATTCATACTTCACAAAGCAGTTTCACAGAACGCTTCTGTTTAGTATTTATGGGAAGATATTCCCGTTTCCAACGAAGGCCTGAAAGGACTCCAAATATCCACTTGCAGATTCTGCAAAAACACAGTTTCAAAACTGCTCTATCAAAAGGAAGGCTTATCTCTCCGAGTTGAATGCACACATCATAAAGAGGTTTCTGAGAATGCTTCTGCCTGGTTTATAAGTGAAGATATTTCCTTTTCCACCATAGGCCTCAAAGCGCTCCAAATGAACACTTGCAGATTCTACAAAAAGAGTGTTTCAAAACAGCTCTTTCAAAGGAAGTGTTCAACTCTGTGAGTTGGATTCATACTACACAAAGCAGTTTCACAGAACGCTTCTGTTTAGTTTTTATGGGAAGATATTCCCGTTTCCAACGAAGGCCTGAAAGGGCTCCAAATATCCACTTGCAAATTCTGCAAAAATAGAGTTTCAAAACTGCTCTGTCAAAAGGAAGGCTTATCTCTCTGAGTTGAATGCAGACATCATAAAGAGGTTTCTGAGAATGCTTCTGCCTGGTTTATATGTGAAGATATTTCCTTTTCCACCATAGGCCTCAAGGCGCTCCAAATGAACACTTTCAGATTCTACAAAAAGAGTGTTTCATAACTGCTCTAGCAAAGGAAAGGTTCAACTCTGTGAGTTGAACACACACATCACAAAGCAGTTTCTGAGAATGCTTCTGTCCAGTTTTTATGGGAAGATATTCCCGCTTCTAACAAAGGCCTGAAAGAGCTCCAAATATCCACTTGTAGATGCTGCAAAAAGACTCTTTCCAAACTGCTCCATGAAAAGGAAGGTTCAACTCTGTGAGTTGAATGCACACATCATAAACAAGTTTCAAAGAATGCTTCTGTCTAGGTTTTATGTGAAGATATTTCCTTTTCCACCATAGGCCTCAAAGCGCTCCAAATGAACACTTGCAGATTCTACAAAAAGAGTGTTTCAAAACTGCTCTTTCAAAAGAAGTCTTCAACTCTGTGAGTTGGATTCATACTTCACAAAGCAGTTTCACAGAACGCTTCTGTTCAGTTTTTATGGGAAGATATTCCCGTTTCCAACGAAGGCCTGAAAGGGCTCCAAATATCCACTTGCAAATTCTGCAAAAATAGAGTTTCAAAACTGCTCTGTCAAAAGGAAGGCTTATCTCTTGGAGTTGAATGCAGACATCATAAAGAGGTTTCTGAGAATGCTTCTGCCTGGTTTATATGTGAAGATATTTCCTTTTCCACCATAGGCCTCAAAGCGCTCCAAATGAACACTTGCAGATTCTACAAAAGGAGTGTTTCATAACTGCTCTAGCAAAGGAAAGGTTCAACTCTGTGAGTTGAACACACACATCACAAAGCAGTTTCTGAGAATGCTTCTATCCAGTTTTTATTGGAAGATATTCCCGCTTCTAACAAAGGCCTGAAAGAGCTCCAAATATCCACTTGCAGATGCTGCAAAAAGACTCTTTCCAAACTGCTCCATGAAAAGGAAGGTTCAACTCTGTGAGTTGAATGCACACATCATAAAGAAGTTTCAAAGAATGCTTCTGTCTAGGTTTTATGTGAAGATATTTCCTTTTCCACCATAGGCCTCAAAGCGCTCCAAATGAACACTTGCAGATTCTACAAAAAGAGTGTTTCAAAACTGCTCTTTCAAAAGAAGTGTTCAACTCTGTGAGTTGGATTCATACTTCACAAAGCAGTTTCACAGAACGCTTCTGTTTAGTATTTATGGGAAGATATTCCCGTTTCCAACGAAGGCCTGAAAGGACTCCAAATATCCACTTGCAGATTCTGCAGAAACACAGTTTCAAAACTGCTCTATCAAAAGGAAGGCTTATCTCTCCGAGCTGAATGCACACATCATAAAGAGGTTTCTGAGAATGCTTCTCCCTGGTTTATAAGTGAAGATATTTCCTTTTCAACTATAGGCCTCAAAGCGCTCCAAATAAACACTTGCAGATTCTACAAAAAGAGTGTTTCAAAACAGCTCTTTCAAAGGAAGTGTTCAACTCTGTGAGTTGGATTCATACTACACAAAGCAGTTTCACAGAACGCTTCTGTTTAGTTTTTATGGGAAGATATTCCCGTTTCCAACGAAGGCCTGAAAGGGCTCCAAATATCCACTTGCAAATTCTGCAAAAATAGAGTTTCAAAACTGCTCTGTCAAAAGGAAGGCTTATCTCTCTGAGTTGAATGCAGACATCATAAAGAGGTTTCTGAGAATGCTTCTGCCTGGTTTATATGTGAAGATATTTCCTTTTCCACCATAGGCCTCAAGGCGCTCCAAATGAACACTTGCAGATTCTACAAAAAGAGTGTTTCATAACTGCTCTAGCAAAGGAAAGGTTCAACTCTGTGAGTTGAACACACACATCACAAAGCAGTTTCTGAGAATGCTTCTGTCCAGTTTTTATTGGAAGATATTCCCGCTTCTAACAAAGGCCTGAAAGAGCTCCAAATATCCACTTGCAGATGCTGCAAAAAGACTCTTTCCAAACTGCTCCATGAAAAGGAAGGTTCAACTCTGTGAGTTGAATGCACACATCATAAAGAAGTTTCAAAGAATGCTTCTGTCTAGGTTTTATGTGAAGATATTTCCTTTTCCACCATAGGCCTCAAAGCGCTCCAAATGAACACTTGCAGATTCTACAAAAAGAGTGTTTCAAAGCTGCTCTTTCAAAAGAAGTGTTCAACTCTGTGAGTTGGATTCATACTTCACAAAGCAGTTTCACAGAACGCTTCTGTTTAGTTTTTATGGGAAGATATTCCCGTTTCCAACGAAGGCCTGAAAGGGCTCCAAATATCCACTTGCAAATTCTGCAAAAATAGAGTTTCAAAACTGCTCTGTCAAAAGGAAGGCTTATCTCTCTGAGTTGAATGCAGACATCATAAAGAGGTTTCTGAGAATGCTTCTGCCTGGTTTATATGTGAAGATATTTCCTTTTCCACCATAGGCCTCAAAGCGCTCCAAATGAACACTTGCAGATTCTACAAAAGGAGTGTTTCATAACTGCTCTAGCAAAGGAAAGGTTCAACTCTGTGAGTTGAACACACACATCACAAAGCAGTTTCTGAGAATGCTTCTATCCAGTTTTTATTGGAAGATATTCCCGCTTCTAACAAAGGCCTGAAAGAGCTCCAAATATCCACTTGCAGATGCTGCAAAAAGACTCTTTCCAAACTGCTCCATGAAAAGGAAGGTTCAACTCTGTGAGTTGAATGCACACATCATAAAGAAGTTTCAAAGAATGCTTCTGTCTAGGTTTTATGTGAAGATATTTCCTTTTCCACCATAGGCCTCAAAGCGCTCCAAATGAACACTTGCAGATTCTACAAAAAGAGTGTTTCAAAACTGCTCTTTCAAAAGAAGTGTTCAACTCTGTGAGTTGGATTCATACTTCACAAAGCAGTTTCACAGAACGCTTCTGTTTAGTATTTATGGGAAGATATTCCCGTTTCCAACGAAGGCCTGAAAGGACTCCAAATATCCACTTGCAGATTCTGCAAAAACACAGTTTCAAAACTGCTCTATCAAAAGGAAGGCTTATCTCTCCGAGTTGAATGCACACATCATAAAGAGGTTTCTGAGAATGCTTCTGCCTGGTTTATAAGTGAAGATATTTCCTTTTCCACCATAGGCCTCAAAGCGCTCCAAATGAACACTTGCAGATTCTACAAAAAGAGTGTTTCAAAACAGCTCTTTCAAAGGAAGTGTTCAACTCTGTGAGTTGGATTCATACTACACAAAGCAGTTTCACAGAACGCTTCTGTTTAGTTTTTATGGGAAGATATTCCCGTTTCCAACGAAGGCCTGAAAGGGCTCCAAATATCCACTTGCAAATTCTGCAAAAATAGAGTTTCAAAACTGCTCTGTCAAAAGGAAGGCTTATCTCTCTGAGTTGAATGCAGACATCATAAAGAGGTTTCTGAGAATGCTTCTGCCTGGTTTATATGTGAAGATATTTCCTTTTCCACCATAGGCCTCAAGGCGCTCCAAATGAACACTTTCAGATTCTACAAAAAGAGTGTTTCATAACTGCTCTAGCAAAGGAAAGGTTCAACTCTGTGAGTTGAACACACACATCACAAAGCAGTTTCTGAGAATGCTTCTGTCCAGTTTTTATGGGAAGATATTCCCGCTTCTAACAAAGGCCTGAAAGAGCTCCAAATATCCACTTGTAGATGCTGCAAAAAGACTCTTTCCAAACTGCTCCATGAAAAGGAAGGTTCAACTCTGTGAGTTGAATGCACACATCATAAACAAGTTTCAAAGAATGCTTCTGTCTAGGTTTTATGTGAAGATATTTCCTTTTCCACCATAGGCCTCAAAGCGCTCCAAATGAACACTTGCAGATTCTACAAAAAGAGTGTTTCAAAACTGCTCTTTCAAAAGAAGTCTTCAACTCTGTGAGTTGGATTCATACTTCACAAAGCAGTTTCACAGAACGCTTCTGTTCAGTTTTTATGGGAAGATATTCCCGTTTCCAACGAAGGCCTGAAAGGGCTCCAAATATCCACTTGCAAATTCTGCAAAAATAGAGTTTCAAAACTGCTCTGTCAAAAGGAAGGCTTATCTCTTTGAGTTGAATGCAGACATCATAAAGAGGTTTCTGAGAATGCTTCTGCCTGGTTTATATGTGAAGATATTTCCTTTTCCACCATAGGCCTCAAAGCGCTCCAAATGAACACTTGCAGATTCTACAAAAGGAGTGTTTCATAACTGCTCTAGCAAAGGAAAGGTTCAACTCTGTGAGTTGAACACACACATCACAAAGCAGTTTCTGAGAATGCTTCTGTCCAGTTTTTATTGGAAGATATTCCCGCTTCTAACAAAGGCCTGAAAGAGCTCCAAATATCCACTTGCAGATGCTGCAAAAAGACTCTTTCCAAACTGCTCCATGAAAAGGAAGGTTCAACTCTGTGAGTTGAATGCACACATCATAAAGAAGTTTCAAAGAATGCTTCTGTCTAGGTTTTATGTGAAGATATTTCCTTTTCCACCATAGGCCTCAAAGCGCTCCAAATGAACACTTGCAGATTCTACAAAAAGAGTGTTTCAAAACTGCTCTTTCAAAAGAAGTGTTCAACTCTGTGAGTTGGATTCATACTTCACAAAGCAGTTTCACAGAACGCTTCTGTTTAGTATTTATGGGAAGATATTCCCGTTTCCAACGAAGGCCTGAAAGGACTCCAAATATCCACTTGCAGATTCTGCAGAAACACAGTTTCAAAACTGCTCTATCAAAAGGAAGGCTTATCTCTCCGAGCTGAATGCACACATCATAAAGAGGTTTCTGAGAATGCTTCTCCCTGGTTTATAAGTGAAGATATTTCCTTTTCAACTATAGGCCTCAAAGCGCTCCAAATAAACACTTGCAGATTCTACAAAAAGAGTGTTTCAAAACAGCTCTTTCAAAGGAAGTGTTCAACTCTGTGAGTTGGATTCATACTACACAAAGCAGTTTCACAGAACGCTTCTGTTTAGTTTTTATGGGAAGATATTCCCGTTTCCAACGAAGGCCTGAAAGGGCTCCAAATATCCACTTGCAAATTCTGCAAAAATAGAGTTTCAAAACTGCTCTGTCAAAAGGAAGGCTTATCTCTCTGAGTTGAATGCAGACATCATAAAGAGGTTTCTGAGAATGCTTCTGCCTGGTTTATATGTGAAGATATTTCCTTTTCCACCATAGGCCTCAAGGCGCTCCAAATGAACACTTGCAGATTCTACAAAAAGAGTGTTTCATAACTGCTCTAGCAAAGGAAAGGTTCAACTCTGTGAGTTGAACACACACATCACAAAGCAGTTTCTGAGAATGCTTCTGTCCAGTTTTTATTGGAAGATATTCCCGCTTCTAACAAAGGCCTGAAAGAGCTCCAAATATCCACTTGCAGATGCTGCAAAAAGACTCTTTCCAAACTGCTCCATGAAAAGGAAGGTTCAACTCTGTGAGTTGAATGCACACATCATAAAGAAGTTTCAAAGAATGCTTCTGTCTAGGTTTTATGTGAAGATATTTCCTTTTCCACCATAGGCCTCAAAGCGCTCCAAATGAACACTTGCAGATTCTACAAAAAGAGTGTTTCAAAGCTGCTCTTTCAAAAGAAGTGTTCAACTCTGTGAGTTGGATTCATACTTCACAAAGCAGTTTCACAGAACGCTTCTGTTTAGTTTTTATGGGAAGATATTCCCGTTTCCAACGAAGGCCTGAAAGGGCTCCAAATATCCACTTGCAAATTCTGCAAAAATAGAGTTTCAAAACTGCTCTGTCAAAAGGAAGGCTTATCTCTCTGAGTTGAATGCAGACATCATAAAGAGGTTTCTGAGAATGCTTCTGCCTGGTTTATATGTGAAGATATTTCCTTTTCCACCATAGGCCTCAAAGCGCTCCAAATGAACACTTGCAGATTCTACAAAAGGAGTGTTTCATAACTGCTCTAGCAAAGGAAAGGTTCAACTCTGTGAGTTGAACACACACATCACAAAGCAGTTTCTGAGAATGCTTCTATCCAGTTTTTATTGGAAGATATTCCCGCTTCTAACAAAGGCCTGAAAGAGCTCCAAATATCCACTTGCAGATGCTGCAAAAAGACTCTTTCCAAACTGCTCCATGAAAAGGAAGGTTCAACTCTGTGAGTTGAATGCACACATCATAAAGAAGTTTCAAAGAATGCTTCTGTCTAGGTTTTATGTGAAGATATTTCCTTTTCCACCATAGGCCTCAAAGCGCTCCAAATGAACACTTGCAGATTCTACAAAAAGAGTGTTTCAAAACTGCTCTTTCAAAAGAAGTGTTCAACTCTGTGAGTTGGATTCATACTTCACAAAGCAGTTTCACAGAACGCTTCTGTTTAGTATTTATGGGAAGATATTCCCGTTTCCAACGAAGGCCTGAAAGGACTCCAAATATCCACTTGCAGATTCTGCAAAAACACAGTTTCAAAACTGCTCTATCAAAAGGAAGGCTTATCTCTCCGAGTTGAATGCACACATCATAAAGAGGTTTCTGAGAATGCTTCTGCCTGGTTTATAAGTGAAGATATTTCCTTTTCCACCATAGGCCTCAAAGCGCTCCAAATGAACACTTGCAGATTCTACAAAAAGAGTGTTTCAAAACAGCTCTTTCAAAGGAAGTGTTCAACTCTGTGAGTTGGATTCATACTACACAAAGCAGTTTCACAGAACGCTTCTGTTTAGTTTTTATGGGAAGATATTCCCGTTTCCAACGAAGGCCTGAAAGGGCTCCAAATATCCACTTGCAAATTCTGCAAAAATAGAGTTTCAAAACTGCTCTGTCAAAAGGAAGGCTTATCTCTCTGAGTTGAATGCAGACATCATAAAGAGGTTTCTGAGAATGCTTCTGCCTGGTTTATATGTGAAGATATTTCCTTTTCCACCATAGGCCTCAAGGCGCTCCAAATGAACACTTTCAGATTCTACAAAAAGAGTGTTTCATAACTGCTCTAGCAAAGGAAAGGTTCAACTCTGTGAGTTGAACACACACATCACAAAGCAGTTTCTGAGAATGCTTCTGTCCAGTTTTTATGGGAAGATATTCCCGCTTCTAACAAAGGCCTGAAAGAGCTCCAAATATCCACTTGTAGATGCTGCAAAAAGACTCTTTCCAAACTGCTCCATGAAAAGGAAGGTTCAACTCTGTGAGTTGAATGCACACATCATAAACAAGTTTCAAAGAATGCTTCTGTCTAGGTTTTATGTGAAGATATTTCCTTTTCCACCATAGGCCTCAAAGCGCTCCAAATGAACACTTGCAGATTCTACAAAAAGAGTGTTTCAAAACTGCTCTTTCAAAAGAAGTCTTCAACTCTGTGAGTTGGATTCATACTTCACAAAGCAGTTTCACAGAACGCTTCTGTTTAGTTTTTATGGGAAGATATTCCCGTTTCCAACGAAGGCCTGAAAGGGCTCCAAATATCCACTTGCAAATTCTGCAAAAATAGAGTTTCAAAACTGCTCTGTCAAAAGGAAGGCTTATCTCTTTGAGTTGAATGCAGACATCATAAAGAGGTTTCTGAGAATGCTTCTGCCTGGTTTATATGTGAAGATATTTCCTTTTCCACCATAGGCCTCAAAGCGCTCCAAATGAACACTTGCAGATTCTACAAAAGGAGTGTTTCATAACTGCTCTAGCAAAGGAAAGGTTCAACTCTGTGAGTTGAACACACACATCACAAAGCAGTTTCTGAGAATGCTTCTGTCCAGTTTTTATTGGAAGATATTCCCGCTTCTAACAAAGGCCTGAAAGAGCTCCAAATATCCACTTGCAGATGCTGCAAAAAGACTCTTTCCAAACTGCTCCATGAAAAGGAAGGTTCAACTCTGTGAGTTGAATGCACACATCATAAAGAAGTTTCAAAGAATGCTTCTGTCTAGGTTTTATGTGAAGATATTTCCTTTTCCACCATAGGCCTCAAAGCGCTCCAAATGAACACTTGCAGATTCTACAAAAAGAGTGTTTCAAAACTGCTCTTTCAAAAGAAGTGTTCAACTCTGTGAGTTGGATTCATACTTCACAAAGCAGTTTCACAGAACGCTTCTGTTTAGTATTTATGGGAAGATATTCCCGTTTCCAACGAAGGCCTGAAAGGACTCCAAATATCCACTTGCAGATTCTGCAGAAACACAGTTTCAAAACTGCTCTATCAAAAGGAAGGCTTATCTCTCCGAGCTGAATGCACACATCATAAAGAGGTTTCTGAGAATGCTTCTCCCTGGTTTATAAGTGAAGATATTTCCTTTTCAACTATAGGCCTCAAAGCGCTCCAAATAAACACTTGCAGATTCTACAAAAAGAGTGTTTCAAAACAGCTCTTTCAAAGGAAGTGTTCAACTCTGTGAGTTGGATTCATACTACACAAAGCAGTTTCACAGAACGCTTCTGTTTAGTTTTTATGGGAAGATATTCCCGTTTCCAACGAAGGCCTGAAAGGGCTCCAAATATCCACTTGCAAATTCTGCAAAAATAGAGTTTCAAAACTGCTCTGTCAAAAGGAAGGCTTATCTCTCTGAGTTGAATGCAGACATCATAAAGAGGTTTCTGAGAATGCTTCTGCCTGGTTTATATGTGAAGATATTTCCTTTTCCACCATAGGCCTCAAGGCGCTCCAAATGAACACTTGCAGATTCTACAAAAAGAGTGTTTCATAACTGCTCTAGCAAAGGAAAGGTTCAACTCTGTGAGTTGAACACACACATCACAAAGCAGTTTCTGAGAATGCTTCTATCCAGTTTTTATTGGAAGATATTCCCGCTTCTAACAAAGGCCTGAAAGAGCTCCAAATATCCACTTGCAGATGCTGCAAAAAGACTCTTTCCAAACTGCTCCATGAAAAGGAAGGTTCAACTCTGTGAGTTGAATGCACACATCATAAAGAAGTTTCAAAGAATGCTTCTGTCTAGGTTTTATGTGAAGATATTTCCTTTTCCACCATAGGCCTCAAAGCGCTCCAAATGAACACTTGCAGATTCTACAAAAAGAGTGTTTCAAAACTGCTCTTTCAAAAGAAGTGTTCAACTCTGTGAGTTGGATTCATACTTCACAAAGCAGTTTCACACAACGCTTCTGTTTAGTATTTATGGGAAGATATTCCCGTTTCCAACGAAGGCCTGAAAGGACTCCAAATATCCACTTGCAGATTCTGCAAAAACACAGTTTCAAAACTGCTCTATCAAAAGGAAGGCTTATCTCTCCGAGTTGAATGCACACATCATAAAGAGGTTTCTGAGAATGCTTCTGCCTGGTTTATAAGTGAAGATATTTCCTTTTCCACCATAGGCCTCAAAGCGCTCCAAATGAACACTTGCAGATTCTACAAAAAGAGTGTTTCAAAACAGCTCTTTCAAAGGAAGTGTTCAACTCTGTGAGTTGGATTCATACTACACAAAGCAGTTTCACAGAACGCTTCTGTTTAGTTTTTATGGGAAGATATTCCCGTTTCCAACGAAGGCCTGAAAGGGCTCCAAATATCCACTTGCAAATTCTGCAAAAATAGAGTTTCAAAACTGCTCTGTCAAAAGGAAGGCTTATCTCTCTGAGTTGAATGCAGACATCATAAAGAGGTTTCTGAGAATGCTTCTGCCTGGTTTATATGTGAAGATATTTCCTTTTCCACCATAGGCCTCAAGGCGCTCCAAATGAACACTTGCAGATTCTACAAAAAGAGTGTTTCATAACTGCTCTAGCAAAGGAAAGGTTCAACTCTGTGAGTTGAACACACACATCACAAAGCAGTTTCTGAGAATGCTTCTGTCCAGTTTTTATTGGAAGATATTCCCGCTTCTAACAAAGGCCTGAAAGAGCTCCAAATATCCACTTGTAGATGCTGCAAAAAGACTCTTTCCAAACTGCTCCATGAAAAGGAAGGTTCAACTCTGTGAGTTGAATGCACACATCATAAAGAAGTTTCAAAGAATGCTTCTGTCTAGGTTTTATGTGAAGATATTTCCTTTTCCACCATAGGCCTCAAAGCGCTCCAAATGAACACTTGCAGATTCTACAAAAAGAGTGTTTCAAAACTGCTCTTTCAAAAGAAGTGTTCAACTCTGTGAGTTGGATTCATACTTCACAAAGCAGTTTCACAGAACGCTTCTGTTTAGTTTTTATGGGAAGATATTCCCGTTTCCAACGAAGGCCTGAAAGGGCTCCAAATATCCACTTGCAAATTCTGCAAAAATAGAGTTTCAAAACTGCTCTGTCAAAAGGAAGGCTTATCTCTCTGAGTTGAATGCAGACATCATAAAGAGGTTTCTGAGAATGCTTCTGCCTGGTTTATATGTGAAGATATTTCCTTTTCCACCATAGGCCTCAAAGCGCTCCAAATGAACACTTGCAGATTCTACAAAAGGAGTGTTTCATAACTGCTCTAGCAAAGGAAAGGTTCAACTCTGTGAGTTGAACACACACATCACAAAGCAGTTTCTGAGAATGCTTCTGTCCAGTTTTTATTGGAAGATATTCCCGCTTCTAACAAAGGCCTGAAAGAGCTCCAAATATCCACTTGTAGATGCTGCAAAAAGACTCTTTCCAAACTGCTCCATGAAAAGGAAGGTTCAACTCTGTGAGTTGAATGCACACATCATAAAGAAGTTTCAAAGAATGCTTCTGTCTAGGTTTTATGTGAAGATATTTCCTTTTCCACCATAGGCCTCAAAGCGCTCCAAATGAACACTTGCAGATTCTACAAAAAGAGTGTTTCAAAACTGCTCTTTCAAAAGAAGTGTGCAACTCTGTGAGTTGGATTCATACTTCACAAAGCAGTTTCACAGAACGCTTCTGTTTAGTTTTTATGGGAAGATATTCCCGTTTCCAACGAAGGCCTGAAAGGGCTCCAAATAACCACTTGCAGATTCTGCAGAAACACAGTTTCAAAACTGCTCTATCAAAAGGAAGGCTTATCTCTCCGAGCTGAATGCACACATCATAGAGAGGTTTCTGAGAATGCTTCTCCCTGGTTTATAAGTGAAGATATTTCCTTTTCCACTATAGGCCTCAAAGCGCTCCAAATGAACACTTGCAGATTCTACAAAAAGAGTGTTTCAAAACAGCTCTTTCAAAGGAAGTGTTCAACTCTGTGAGTTGGATTCATACTACACAAAGCAGTTTCACAGAACGCTTCTCTTTAGTTTTTATGGGAAGATATTCCCGTTTCCAACGAAGGCCTGAAAGGGCTCCAAATATCCACTTGCAGATTCTGCAAAAATAGAGTTTCAAAACTGCTCTGTTAAAAGGAAGGCTTATCTCTCTGAGTTGAATGCAGACATCATAAAGAGGTTTCTGAGAATGCTTCTGCCTGGTTTATATGTGAAGATATTTCCTTTTCCACCATAGGCCTCAAAGCGCTCCAAATGAACACTTGCAGATTCTACAAAAGGAGTGTTTCATAACTGCTCTAGCAAAGGAAAGGTTCAACTCTGTGAGTTGAACACACACATCACAAAGCAGTTTCTGAGATTGCTTCTGTCCAGTTTTTATTGGAAGATATTCCCGCTTCTAACAAAGGCCTGAAAGAGCTCCAAATATCCACTTGCAGATGCTGCAAAAAGACTCTTTCCAAACTGCTCCATGAAAAGGAAGGTTCAACTCTGTGAGTTGAATGCACACATCATAAAGAAGTTTCAAAGAATGCTTCTGTCTAGGTTTTATGTGAAGATATTTCCTTTTCCACCATAGGCCTCAAAGCGCTCCAAATGAACACTTGCAGATTCTACAAAAAGAGTGTTTCAAAACTGCTCTTTCAAAAGAAGTGTTCAACTCTGTGAGTTGGATTCATACTTCACAAAGCAGTTTCAGAGAACGCTTCTGTTTAGTATTTATGGGAAGATATTTCCGTTTCCAACGAAGGCCTGAAAGGACTCCAAATATCCACTTGCAGATTCTGCAAAAAACACAGTTTCAAAACTGCTCTATCAAAAGGAAGGCTTATCTCTCCGAGTTGAATGCACACATCATAAAGAGGTTTCTGAGAATGCTTCTGCCTGGTTTATAAGTGAAGATATTTCCTTTTCCACCATAGGCCTCAAAGCGCTCCAAATGAACACTTGCAGATTCTACAAAAAGAGTGTTTCAAAACAGCTCTTTCAAAGGAAGTGTTCAACTCTGTGAGTTGGATTCATACTACACAAAGCAGTTTCACAGAACGCTTCTGTTTAGTTTTTATGGGAAGATATTCCCGTTTCCAACGAAGGCCTGAAAGGGCTCCAAATATCCACTTGCAAATTCTGCAAAAATAGAGTTTCAAAACTGCTCTGTCAAAAGGAAGGCTTATCTCTCTGAGTTGAATGCAGACATCATAAAGAGGTTTCTGAGAATGCTTCTGCCTGGTTTATATGTGAAGATATTTCCTTTTCCACAATAGGCCTCAAAGCGCTCCAAATGAACACTTGCAGATTCTACAAAAAGAGTGTTTCAAAACAGCTCTTTCAAAGGAAGTGTTCAACTCTGTGAGTTGGATTCATACTACACAAAGCAGTTTCACAGAACGCTTCTCTTTAGTTTTTATGGGAAGATATTCCCGTTTCCAACGAAGGACTGAAAGGGCTCCAAATATCCACTTGCAGATTCTGCAAAAATAGAGTTTCAAAACTGCTCTGTTAAAAGGAAGGCTTATCTCTCTGAGTTGAATGCAGACATCATAAAGAGGTTTCTGAGAATGCTTCTGCCTTGTTTATATGTGAAGATATTTCCTTTTCCACCATAGGCCTCAAAGCACTCCAAATGAACACTTGCAGATTCTACAAAAGGAGTGTTTCATAACTGCTCTAGCAAAGGAAAGGTTCAACTCTGTGAGTTGAACACACACATCACAAAGCAGTTTCTGAGAATGCTTCTGTCCAGTTTTTATTGGAAGATATTCCCGCTTCTAACAAAGGCCTGAAAGAGCTCCAAATATCCACTTGCAGATGCTGCAAAAAGACTCTTTCCAAACTGCTCCATGAAAAGGAAGGTTCAACTCTGTGAGATGAATGCACACATCATAAAGAAGTTTCAAAGAATGCTTCTGTCTAGGTTTTATGTGAAGATATTTCCTTTTCCACCATAGGCCTCAAAGCGCTCCAAATGAACACTTGCAGATTCTACAAAAAGAGTGTTTCAAAACTGCTCTTTCAAAAGAAGTGTTCAACTCTGTGAGTTGGATTCATACTTCACAAAGCAGTTTCACAGAACGCTTCTGTTTAGTTTTTATGGGAAGATATTCCCGTTTCCAACGAAGGCCTGAAAGGGCTCCAAATATCCACTTGCAAATTCTGCAAAAATAGAGTTTCAAAACTGCTCTGTCAAAAGGAAGGCTTATCTCTCTGAGTTGAATGCAGACATCATAAAGAGGTTTCAGAGAATGCTTCTGCCTGGTTTATATGTGAAGATATTTCCTTTTCCACCATAGGCCTCAAAGCGCTCCAAATGAACACTTGCAGATTCTACAAAAGGAGTGTTTCCTAACTGCTCTAGCAAAGGAAAGGTTCAACTCTGTGAGTTGAACACACACATCACAAAGCAGTTTCTGAGAATGCTTCTATCCAGTTTTTATTGGAAGATATTCCCGCTTCTAACAAAGGCCTGAAAGAGCTCCAAATATCCACTTGCAGATGCTGCAAAAAGACTCTTTCCAAACTGCTCCATGAAAAGGAAGGTTCAACTCTGTGAGTTGAATGCACACATCATAAAGAAGTTTCAAAGAATGCTTCTGTCTAGGTTTTATGTGAAGATATTTCCTTTTCCACCATAGGCCTCAAAGCGCTCCAAATGAACACTTGCAGATTCTACAAAAAGAGTGTTTCAAAACTGCTCTTTCAAAAGAAGTGTTCAACTCTGTGAGTTGGATTCATACTTCACAAAGCAGTTTCACACAACGCTTCTGTTTAGTATTTATGGGAAGATATTCCCGTTTCCAACGAAGGCCTGAAAGGACTCCAAATATCCACTTGCAGATTCTGCAAAAACACAGTTTCAAAACTGCTCTATCAAAAGGAAGGCTTATCTCTCCGAGTTGAATGCACACATCATAAAGAGGTTTCTGAGAATGCTTCTGCCTGGTTTATAAGTGAAGATATTTCCTTTTCCACCATAGGCCTCAAAGCGCTCCAAATGAACACTTGCAGATTCTACAAAAAGAGTGTTTCAAAACAGCTCTTTCAAAGGAAGTGTTCAACTCTGTGAGTTGGATTCATACTACACAAAGCAGTTTCACAGAACGCTTCTGTTTAGTTTTTATGGGAAGATATTCCCGTTTCCAACGAAGGCCTGAAAGGGCTCCAAATATCCACTTGCAAATTCTGCAAAAATAGAGTTTCAAAACTGCTCTGTCAAAAGGAAGGCTTATCTCTCTGAGTTGAATGCAGACATCATAAAGAGGTTTCTGAGAATGCTTCTGCCTGGTTTATATGTGAAGATATTTCCTTTTCCACCATAGGCCTCAAGGCGCTCCAAATGAACACTTGCAGATTCTACAAAAAGAGTGTTTCATAACTGCTCTAGCAAAGGAAAGGTTCAACTCTGTGAGTTGAACACACACATCACAAAGCAGTTTCTGAGAATGCTTCTGTCCAGTTTTTATTGGAAGATATTCCCGCTTCTAACAAAGGCCTGAAAGAGCTCCAAATATCCACTTGCAGATGCTGCAAAAAGACTCTTTCCAAACTGCTCCATGAAAAGGAAGGTTCAACTCTGTGAGTTGAATGCACACATCATAAAGAAGTTTCAAAGAATGCTTCTGTCTAGGTTTTATGTGAAGATATTTCCTTTTCCACCATAGGCCTCAAAGCGCTCCAAATGAACACTTGCAGATTCTACAAAAAGAGTGTTTCAAAGCTGCTCTTTCAAAAGAAGTGTTCAACTCTGTGAGTTGGATTCATACTTCACAAAGCAGTTTCACAGAACGCTTCTGTTTAGTTTTTATGGGAAGATATTCCCGTTTCCAACGAAGGCCTGAAAGGGCTCCAAATATCCACTTGCAAATTCTGCAAAAATAGAGTTTCAAAACTGCTCTGTCAAAAGGAAGGCTTATCTCTCTGAGTTGAATGCAGACATCATAAAGAGGTTTCTGAGAATGCTTCTGCCTGGTTTATATGTGAAGATATTTCCTTTTCCACCATAGGCCTCAAAGCGCTCCAAATGAACACTTGCAGATTCTACAAAAGGAGTGTTTCATAACTGCTCTAGCAAAGGAAAGGTTCAACTCTGTGAGTTGAACACACACATCACAAAGCAGTTTCTGAGAATGCTTCTATCCAGTTTTTATTGGAAGATATTCCCGCTTCTAACAAAGGCCTGAAAGAGCTCCAAATATCCACTTGCAGATGCTGCAAAAAGACTCTTTCCAAACTGCTCCATGAAAAGGAAGGTTCAACTCTGTGAGTTGAATGCACACATCATAAAGAAGTTTCAAAGAATGCTTCTGTCTAGGTTTTATGTGAAGATATTTCCTTTTCCACCATAGGCCTCAAAGCGCTCCAAATGAACACTTGCAGATTCTACAAAAAGAGTGTTTCAAAACTGCTCTTTCAAAAGAAGTGTTCAACTCTGTGAGTTGGATTCATACTTCACAAAGCAGTTTCACAGAACGCTTCTGTTTAGTATTTATGGGAAGATATTCCCGTTTCCAACGAAGGCCTGAAAGGACTCCAAATATCCACTTGCAGATTCTGCAAAAACACAGTTTCAAAACTGCTCTATCAAAAGGAAGGCTTATCTCTCCGAGTTGAATGCACACATCATAAAGAGGTTTCTGAGAATGCTTCTGCCTGGTTTATAAGTGAAGATATTTCCTTTTCCACCATAGGCCTCAAAGCGCTCCAAATGAACACTTGCAGATTCTACAAAAAGAGTGTTTCAAAACAGCTCTTTCAAAGGAAGTGTTCAACTCTGTGAGTTGGATTCATACTACACAAAGCAGTTTCACAGAACGCTTCTGTTTAGTTTTTATGGGAAGATATTCCCGTTTCCAACGAAGGCCTGAAAGGGCTCCAAATATCCACTTGCAAATTCTGCAAAAATAGAGTTTCAAAACTGCTCTGTCAAAAGGAAGGCTTATCTCTCTGAGTTGAATGCAGACATCATAAAGAGGTTTCTGAGAATGCTTCTGCCTGGTTTATATGTGAAGATATTTCCTTTTCCACCATAGGCCTCAAGGCGCTCCAAATGAACACTTTCAGATTCTACAAAAAGAGTGTTTCATAACTGCTCTAGCAAAGGAAAGGTTCAACTCTGTGAGTTGAACACACACATCACAAAGCAGTTTCTGAGAATGCTTCTGTCCAGTTTTTATGGGAAGATATTCCCGCTTCTAACAAAGGCCTGAAAGAGCTCCAAATATCCACTTGTAGATGCTGCAAAAAGACTCTTTCCAAACTGCTCCATGAAAAGGAAGGTTCAACTCTGTGAGTTGAATGCACACATCATAAACAAGTTTCAAAGAATGCTTCTGTCTAGGTTTTATGTGAAGATATTTCCTTTTCCACCATAGGCCTCAAAGCGCTCCAAATGAACACTTGCAGATTCTACAAAAAGAGTGTTTCAAAACTGCTCTTTCAAAAGAAGTCTTCAACTCTGTGAGTTGGATTCATACTTCACAAAGCAGTTTCACAGAACGCTTCTGTTCAGTTTTTATGGGAAGATATTCCCGTTTCCAACGAAGGCCTGAAAGGGCTCCAAATATCCACTTGCAAATTCTGCAAAAATAGAGTTTCAAAACTGCTCTGTCAAAAGGAAGGCTTATCTCTTTGAGTTGAATGCAGACATCATAAAGAGGTTTCTGAGAATGCTTCTGCCTGGTTTATATGTGAAGATATTTCCTTTTCCACCATAGGCCTCAAAGCGCTCCAAATGAACACTTGCAGATTCTACAAAAGGAGTGTTTCATAACTGCTCTAGCAAAGGAAAGGTTCAACTCTGTGAGTTGAACACACACATCACAAAGCAGTTTCTGAGAATGCTTCTGTCCAGTTTTTATTGGAAGATATTCCCGCTTCTAACAAAGGCCTGAAAGAGCTCCAAATATCCACTTGCAGATGCTGCAAAAAGACTCTTTCCAAACTGCTCCATGAAAAGGAAGGTTCAACTCTGTGAGTTGAATGCACACATCATAAAGAAGTTTCAAAGAATGCTTCTGTCTAGGTTTTATGTGAAGATATTTCCTTTTCCACCATAGGCCTCAAAGCGCTCCAAATGAACACTTGCAGATTCTACAAAAAGAGTGTTTCAAAACTGCTCTTTCAAAAGAAGTGTTCAACTCTGTGAGTTGGATTCATACTTCACAAAGCAGTTTCACAGAACGCTTCTGTTTAGTATTTATGGGAAGATATTCCCGTTTCCAACGAAGGCCTGAAAGGACTCCAAATATCCACTTGCAGATTCTGCAGAAACACAGTTTCAAAACTGCTCTATCAAAAGGAAGGCTTATCTCTCCGAGCTGAATGCACACATCATAAGGAGGTTTCTGAGAATGCTTCTCCCTGGTTTATAAGTGAAGATATTTCCTTTTCAACTATAGGCCTCAAAGCGCTCCAAATAAACACTTGCAGATTCTACAAAAAGAGTGTTTCAAAACAGCTCTTTCAAAGGAAGTGTTCAACTCTGTGAGTTGGATTCATACTACACAAAGCAGTTTCACAGAACGCTTCTGTTTAGTTTTTATGGGAAGATATTCCCGTTTCCAACGAAGGCCTGAAAGGGCTCCAAATATCCACTTGCAAATTCTGCAAAAATAGAGTTTCAAAACTGCTCTGTCAAAAGGAAGGCTTATCTCTCTGAGTTGAATGCAGACATCATAAAGAGGTTTCTGAGAATGCTTCTGCCTGGTTTATATGTGAAGATATTTCCTTTTCCACCATAGGCCTCAAGGCGCTCCAAATGAACACTTGCAGATTCTACAAAAAGAGTGTTTCATAACTGCTCTAGCAAAGGAAAGGTTCAACTCTGTGAGTTGAACACACACATCACAAAGCAGTTTCTGAGAATGCTTCTGTCCAGTTTTTATTGGAAGATATTCCCGCT
This sequence comes from Pongo pygmaeus, assembly GCF_028885625.2. Classification (NCBI taxonomy): domain Eukaryota; kingdom Metazoa; phylum Chordata; class Mammalia; order Primates; family Hominidae; genus Pongo; species Pongo pygmaeus. The sequence goes on from NC_085930.1 coordinate 28,519,398, forward strand.
TCTAACAAAGGCCTGAAAGAGCTCCAAATATCCACTTGCAGATGCTGCAAAAAGACTCTTTCCAAACTGCTCCATGAAAAGGAAGGTTCAACTCTGTGAGTTGAATGCACACATCATAAAGAAGTTTCAAAGAATGCTTCTGTCTAGGTTTTATGTGAAGATATTTCCTTTTCCACCATAGGCCTCAAAGCGCTCCAAATGAACACTTGCAGATTCTACAAAAAGAGTGTTTCAAAGCTGCTCTTTCAAAAGAAGTGTTCAACTCTGTGAGTTGGATTCATACTTCACAAAGCAGTTTCACAGAACGCTTCTGTTTAGTTTTTATGGGAAGATATTCCCGTTTCCAACGAAGGCCTGAAAGGGCTCCAAATATCCACTTGCAAATTCTGCAAAAATAGAGTTTCAAAACTGCTCTGTCAAAAGGAAGGCTTATCTCTCTGAGTTGAATGCAGACATCATAAAGAGGTTTCTGAGAATGCTTCTGCCTGGTTTATATGTGAAGATATTTCCTTTTCCACCATAGGCCTCAAAGCGCTCCAAATGAACACTTGCAGATTCTACAAAAGGAGTGTTTCATAACTGCTCTAGCAAAGGAAAGGTTCAACTCTGTGAGTTGAACACACACATCACAAAGCAGTTTCTGAGAATGCTTCTATCCAGTTTTTATTGGAAGATATTCCCGCTTCTAACAAAGGCCTGAAAGAGCTCCAAATATCCACTTGCAGATGCTGCAAAAAGACTCTTTCCAAACTGCTCCATGAAAAGGAAGGTTCAACTCTGTGAGTTGAATGCACACATCATAAAGAAGTTTCAAAGAATGCTTCTGTCTAGGTTTTATGTGAAGATATTTCCTTTTCCACCATAGGCCTCAAAGCGCTCCAAATGAACACTTGCAGATTCTACAAAAAGAGTGTTTCAAAACTGCTCTTTCAAAAGAAGTGTTCAACTCTGTGAGTTGGATTCATACTTCACAAAGCAGTTTCACAGAACGCTTCTGTTTAGTATTTATGGGAAGATATTCCCGTTTCCAACGAAGGCCTGAAAGGACTCCAAATATCCACTTGCAGATTCTGCAAAAACACAGTTTCAAAACTGCTCTATCAAAAGGAAGGCTTATCTCTCCGAGTTGAATGCACACATCATAAAGAGGTTTCTGAGAATGCTTCTGCCTGGTTTATAAGTGAAGATATTTCCTTTTCCACCATAGGCCTCAAAGCGCTCCAAATGAACACTTGCAGATTCTACAAAAAGAGTGTTTCAAAACAGCTCTTTCAAAGGAAGTGTTCAACTCTGTGAGTTGGATTCATACTACACAAAGCAGTTTCACAGAACGCTTCTGTTTAGTTTTTATGGGAAGATATTCCCGTTTCCAACGAAGGCCTGAAAGGGCTCCAAATATCCACTTGCAAATTCTGCAAAAATAGAGTTTCAAAACTGCTCTGTCAAAAGGAAGGCTTATCTCTCTGAGTTGAATGCAGACATCATAAAGAGGTTTCTGAGAATGCTTCTGCCTGGTTTATATGTGAAGATATTTCCTTTTCCACCATAGGCCTCAAGGCGCTCCAAATGAACACTTTCAGATTCTACAAAAAGAGTGTTTCATAACTGCTCTAGCAAAGGAAAGGTTCAACTCTGTGAGTTGAACACACACATCACAAAGCAGTTTCTGAGAATGCTTCTGTCCAGTTTTTATGGGAAGATATTCCCGCTTCTAACAAAGGCCTGAAAGAGCTCCAAATATCCACTTGTAGATGCTGCAAAAAGACTCTTTCCAAACTGCTCCATGAAAAGGAAGGTTCAACTCTGTGAGTTGAATGCACACATCATAAACAAGTTTCAAAGAATGCTTCTGTCTAGGTTTTATGTGAAGATATTTCCTTTTCCACCATAGGCCTCAAAGCGCTCCAAATGAACACTTGCAGATTCTACAAAAAGAGTGTTTCAAAACTGCTCTTTCAAAAGAAGTCTTCAACTCTGTGAGTTGGATTCATACTTCACAAAGCAGTTTCACAGAACGCTTCTGTTTAGTTTTTATGGGAAGATATTCCCGTTTCCAACGAAGGCCTGAAAGGGCTCCAAATATCCACTTGCAAATTCTGCAAAAATAGAGTTTCAAAACTGCTCTGTCAAAAGGAAGGCTTATCTCTTTGAGTTGAATGCAGACATCATAAAGAGGTTTCTGAGAATGCTTCTGCCTGGTTTATATGTGAAGATATTTCCTTTTCCACCATAGGCCTCAAAGCGCTCCAAATGAACACTTGCAGATTCTACAAAAGGAGTGTTTCATAACTGCTCTAGCAAAGGAAAGGTTCAACTCTGTGAGTTGAACACACACATCACAAAGCAGTTTCTGAGAATGCTTCTGTCCAGTTTTTATTGGAAGATATTCCCGCTTCTAACAAAGGCCTGAAAGAGCTCCAAATATCCACTTGCAGATGCTGCAAAAAGACTCTTTCCAAACTGCTCCATGAAAAGGAAGGTTCAACTCTGTGAGTTGAATGCACACATCATAAAGAAGTTTCAAAGAATGCTTCTGTCTAGGTTTTATGTGAAGATATTTCCTTTTCCACCATAGGCCTCAAAGCGCTCCAAATGAACACTTGCAGATTCTACAAAAAGAGTGTTTCAAAACTGCTCTTTCAAAAGAAGTGTTCAACTCTGTGAGTTGGATTCATACTTCACAAAGCAGTTTCACAGAACGCTTCTGTTTACTATTTATGGGAAGATATTCCCGTTTCCAACGAAGGCCTGAAAGGACTCCAAATATCCACTTGCAGATTCTGCAGAAACACAGTTTCAAAACTGCTCTATCAAAAGGAAGGCTTATCTCTCCGAGCTGAATGCACACATCATAAAGAGGTTTCTGAGAATGCTTCTCCCTGGTTTATAAGTGAAGATATTTCCTTTTCAACTATAGGCCTCAAAGCGCTCCAAATAAACACTTGCAGATTCTACAAAAAGAGTGTTTCAAAACAGCTCTTTCAAAGGAAGTGTTCAACTCTGTGAGTTGGATTCATACTACACAAAGCAGTTTCACAGAACGCTTCTGTTTAGTTTTTATGGGAAGATATTCCCGTTTCCAACGAAGGCCTGAAAGGGCTCCAAATATCCACTTGCAAATTCTGCAAAAATAGAGTTTCAAAACTGCTCTGTCAAAAGGAAGGCTTATCTCTCTGAGTTGAATGCAGACATCATAAAGAGGTTTCTGAGAATGCTTCTGCCTGGTTTATATGTGAAGATATTTCCTTTTCCACCATAGGCCTCAAGGCGCTCCAAATGAACACTTGCAGATTCTACAAAAAGAGTGTTTCATAACTGCTCTAGCAAAGGAAAGGTTCAACTCTGTGAGTTGAACACACACATCACAAAGCAGTTTCTGAGAATGCTTCTGTCCAGTTTTTATTGGAAGATATTCCCGCTTCTAACAAAGGCCTGAAAGAGCTCCAAATATCCACTTGTAGATGCTGCAAAAAGACTCTTTCCAAACTGCTCCATGAAAAGGAAGGTTCAACTCTGTGAGTTGAATGCACACATCATAAAGAAGTTTCAAAGAATGCTTCTGTCTAGGTTTTATGTGAAGATATTTCCTTTTCCACCATAGGCCTCAAAGCGCTCCAAATGAACACTTGCAGATTCTACAAAAAGAGTGTTTCAAAACTGCTCTTTCAAAAGAAGTGTTCAACTCTGTGAGTTGGATTCACACTTCACAAAGCAGTTTCACAGAACGCTTCTGTTTAGTTTTTATGGGAAGATATTCCCGTTTCCAACGAAGGCCTGAAAGGGCTCCAAATAACCACTTGCAGATTCTGCAGAAACACAGTTTCAAAACTGCTCTATCAAAAGGAAGGCTTATCTCTCCGAGCTGAATGCACACATCATAAAGTGGTTTCTGAGAATGCTTCTCGCTGGTTTATAAGTGAAGATATTTCCTTTTCCACTATAGGCCTCAAAGCGCTCCAAATGAACACTTGCAGATTCTACAAAAAGAGTGTTTCAAAACAGCTCTTTCAAAGGAAGTGTTCAACTCTGTGAGTTGGATTCATACTACACAAAGCAGTTTCACAGAACGCTTCTCTTTAGTTTTTATTGGAAGATATTCCCGTTTCCAACGAAGGCCTGAAAGGGCTCCAAATATCCACTTGCAGATTCTGCAAAAATAGAGTTTCAAAACTGCTCTGTTAAAAGGAAGGCTTATCTCTCTGAGTTGAATGCAGACATCATAAAGAGGTTTCTGAGAATGCTTCTGCCTGGTTTATATGTGAAGATATTTCCTTTTCCACCATAGGCCTCAAAGCGCTCCAAATGAACACTTGCAGATTCTACAAAAAGAGTGTTTCATAACTGCTCTAGCAAAGGAAAGGTTCAACTCTGTGAGTTGAACACACACATCACAAAGCAGTTTCTGAGAATGCTTCTGTCCAGTTTTTATTGGAAGATATTCGCGCTTCTAACAAAGGCCTGAAAGAGCTCCAAATATCCACTTGCAGATGCTGCAAAAAGACTCTTTCCAAACTGCTCCATGAAAAGGAAGGTTCAACTCTGTGAGATGAATGCACACATCATAAAGAAGTTTCAAAGAATGCTTCTGTCTAGGTTTTATGTGAAGATATTTCCTTTTCCACCATAGGCCTCAAAGCGCTCCAAATGAACACTTGCAGATTCTACAAAAAGAGTGTTTCAAAACTGCTCTTTCAAAAGAAGTGTTCAACTCTGTGAGTTGGATTCATACTTCACAAAGCAGTTTCACAGAACGCTTCTGTTTAGTATTTATGGGAAGATATTCCCGTTTCCAACGAAGGCCTGAAAGGACTCCAAATATCCACTTGCAGATTCTGCAAAAACACAGTTTCAAAACTGCTCTATCAAAAGGAAGGCTTATCTCTCCGAGTTGAATGCACACATCATAAAGAGGTTTCTGAGAATGCTTCTGCCTGGTTTATAAGTGAAGATATTTCCTTTTCCACCATAGGCCTCAAAGCGCTCCAAATGAACACTTGCAGATTCTACAAAAAGAGTGTTTCAAAACAGCTCTTTCAAAGGAAGTGTTCAACTCTGTGAGTTGGATTCATACTACACAAAGCAGTTTCACAGAACTCTTCTGTTTAGTTTTTATGGGAAGATATTCCCGTTTCCAACGAAGGCCTGAAAGGGCTCCAAATATCCACTTGCAAATTCTGCAAAAATAGAGTTTCAAAACTGCTCTATCAAAAGGAAGGCTTATCTCTCTGAGTTGAATGCAGACATCATAAAGAGGTTTCTGAGAATGCTTCTGCCTGGTTTATATGTGAAGATATTTCCTTTTCCACCATAGGCCTCAAGGCGCTCCAAATGAACACTAGCAGATTCTACAAAAAGAGTGTTTCATAACTGCTCTAGCAAAGGAAAGGTTCAACTCTGTGAGTTGAACACACACATCACAAAGCAGTTTCTGAGAATGCTTCTGTCCAGTTTTTATTGGAAGATATTCCCGCTTCTAACAAAGGCCTGAAAGAGCTCCAAATATCCACTTGTAGATGCTGCAAAAAGACTCTTTCCAAACTGCTCCATGAAAAGGAAGGTTCAACTCTGTGAGTTGAATGCACACATCATAAAGAAGTTTGAAAGAATGCTTCTGTCTAGGTTTTATGTGAAGATATTTCCTTTTCCACCATAGGCCTCAAAGAGCTCCAAATGAACACTTGCAGATTCTACAAAAAGAGTGTTTCAAAACTGCTCTTTCAAAAGAAGTGTTCAACTCTGTGAGTTGGATTCATACTCCACAAAGCAGTTTCACAGAACGCTTCTGTTTAGTTTTTATGGGAAGATATTCCCGTTTCCAACGAAGGCCTGAAAGGCCTCCAAATAACCACTTGCAGATTCTGCAGAAACACAGTTTCAAAACTGCTCTATCAAAAGGAAGGCTTATCTCTCCGAGCTGAATGCACACATCATAAAGAGGTATCTGAGAATGCTTCTCCCTGGTTTATAAGTGAAGATATTTCCTTTTCCACTATAGGTCTCAAAGCGCTCCAAATGAACACTTGCAGATTCTACAAAAAGAGTGTTTCAAAACAGCTCTTTCAAAGGAAGTGTTCAACTCTGTGAGTTGGATTCATACTACACAAAGCAGTTTGACAGAACGCTTCTCTTTAGTTTTTATGGGAAGATATTCCCGTTTCCAACGAAGGCCTGAAAGGGCTCCAAATAACCACTTGCAGATTCTGCAGAAACACAGTTTCAAAACTGCTCTATCAAAAGGAAGGCTTATCTCTCCGAGCTGAATGCACACATCATAAAGTGGTTTCTGAGAATGCTTCTCCCTGGTTTATAAGTGAAGATATTTCCTTTTCCACTATAGGCCTCAAAGCGCTCCAAATGAACACTTGCAGATTCTACAAAAAGAGTGTTTCAAAACAGCTCTTTCAAAGGAAGTGTTCAACTCTGTGAGTTGGATTCATACTACACAAAGCAGTTTCACAGAACGCTTCTCTTTAGTTTTTATGGGAAGATATTCCCGTTTCCAACGAAGGCCTGAAAGGGCTCCAAATATCCACTTGCAGATTCTGCAAAAATAGAGTTTCAAAACTGCTCTGTTAAAAGGAAGGCTTATCTCTCTGAGTTGAATGCAGACATCATAAAGAGGTTTCTGAGAATGCTTCTGCCTGGTTTATATGTGAAGATATTTCCTTTTCCACCATAGGCCTCAAAGCGCTCCAAATGAACACTTGCAGATTCTACAAAAGGAGTGTTTCATAACTACTCTAGCAAAGGAAAGGTTCAACTCTGTGAGTTGAACACACACATCACAAAGCAGTTTCTGAGAATGCTTCTGTCCAGTTTTTATTGGAAGATATTCCCGCTTCTAACAAAGGCCTGAAAGAGCTCCAAATATCCACTTGCAGATGCTGCAAAAAGACTCTTTCCAAACTGCTCCATGAAAAGGAAGGTTCAACTCTGTGAGTTGAATGCACACATCATAAAGAAGTTTCAAAGAATGCTTCTGTCTAGGTTTCATGTGAAGATATTTCCTTTTCCACCATAGGCCTCAAAGCGCTCCAAATGAACACTTGCAGATTCTACAAAAAGAGTGTTTCAAAACTGCTCTTTCAAAAGAAGTGTTCAACTCTGTGAGTTGGATTCATACTTCACAAAGCAGTTTCACAGAACGCTTCTGTTTAGTATTTATGGGAAGATATTCCCGTTTCCAACGAAGGCCTGAAAGGACTCCAAATATCCACTTGCAGATTCTGCAGAAACACAGTTTCAAAACTGCTCTATCAAAAGGAAGGCTTATCTCTCCGAGCTGAATGCACACATCATAAAGAGGTTTCTGAGAATGCTTCTCCCTGGTTTATAAGTGAAGATATTTCCTTTTCAACTATAGGCCTCAAAGCGCTCCAAATGAACACTTGCAGATTCTACAAAAAGAGTGTTTCAAAACAGCTCTTTCAAAGGAAGTGTTCAACTCTGTGAGTTGGATTCATACTACACAAAGCAGTTTCACAGAACGCTTCTGTTTAGTTTTTATGGGAAGATATTCCCGTTTCCAACGAAGGCCTGAAAGGGCTCCAAATATCCACTTGCAGATTCTGCAAAAATAGAGTTTCAAAACTGCTCTGTTAAAAGGAAGGCTTATCTCTCTGAGTTGAATGCAGACATCATAAAGAGGTTTCTGAGAATGCTTCTGCCTGGTTTATATGTGAAGATATTTCCTTTTCCACCATAGGCCTCAAAGCGCTCCAAATGAACACTTGCAGATTCTACAAAAGGAGTGTTTCGTAACTGCTCTAGCAAAGGAAAGGTTCAACTCTGTGAGTTGAACACACACATCACAAAGCAGTTTCTGAGAATGCTTCTGTCCAGTTTTTATTGGAAGATATTCCCGCTTCTAACAAAGGCCTGAAAGAGCTCCAAATATCCACTTGCAGATGCTGCAAAAAGACTCTTTCCAAACTGCTCCATGAAAAGGAAGGTTCAACTCTGTGAGATGAATGCACACATCATAAAGAAGTTTCAAAGAATGCTTCTGTCTAGGTTTTATGTGAAGATATTTCCTTTTCCACCATAGGCCTCAAAGCGCTCCAAATGAACACTTGCAGATTCTACAAAAAGAGTGTTTCAAAACTGCTCTTTCAAAAGAAGTGTTCAACTCTGTAAGTTGGATTCATACTTCACAAAGCAGTTTCACAGAACGCTTCTGTTTAGTATTTATGGGAAGATATTCCCGTTTCCAACGAAGGCCTGAAAGGACTCCAAATATCCACTTGCAGATTCTGCAGAAACACAGTTTCAAAACTGCTCTATCAAAAGGAAGGCTTATCTCTCCGAGTTGAATGCACACATCATAAAGAGGTTTCTGAGAATGCTTCTGCCTGGTTTATAAGTGAAGATATTTCCTTTTCCACCATAGGCCTCAAAGCGCTCCAAATGAACACTTGCAGATTCTACAAAAAGAGTGTTTCAAAACAGCTCTTTCAAAGGAAGTGTTCAACTCTGTGAGTTGGATTCATACTACACAAAGCAGTTTCACAGAACGCTTCTGTTTAGTTTTTATGGGAAGATATTCCCGTTTCCAACGAAGGCCTGAAAGGGCTCCAAATATCCACTTGCAAATTCTGCAAAAATAGAGTTTCAAAACTGCTCTGTCAAAAGGAAGGCTTATCTCTCTGAGTTGAATGCAGACATCATAAAGAGGTTTCTGAGAATGCTTCTGCCTGGTTTATATGTGAAGATATTTCCTTTTCCACCATAGGCCTCAAGGCGCTCCAAATGAACACTTGCAGATTCTACAAAAAGAGTGTTTCATAACTGCTCTAGCAAAGGAAAGGTTCAACTCTGTGAGTTGAACACACACATCACAAAGCAGTTTCTGAGAATGCTTCTGTCCAGTTTTTATTGGAAGATATTCCCGCTTCTAACAAAGGCCTGAAAGAGCTCCAAATATCCACTTGTAGATGCTGCAAAAAGACTCTTTCCAAACTGCTCCATGAAAAGGAAGGTTCAACTCTGTGAGTTGAATGCACACATCATAAAGAAGTTTCAAAGAATGCTTCTGTCTAGGTTTTATGTGAAGATATTTCCTTTTCCACCATAGGCCTCAAAGCGCTCCAAATGAACACTTGCAGATTCTACAAAAAGAGTGTTTCAAAACTGCTCTTTCAAAAGAAGTGTTCAACTCTGTGAGTTGGATTCACACTTCACAAAGCAGTTTCACAGAACGCTTCTGTTTAGTTTTTATGGGAAGATATTCCCGTTTCCAACGAAGGCCTGAAAGGACTCCAAATAACCACTTGCAGATTCTGCAGAAACACAGTTTCAAAACTGCTCTATCAAAAGGAAGGCTTATCTCTCCGAGCTGAATGCACACATCATAAAGTGGTTTCTGAGAATGCTTCTCGCTGGTTTATAAGTGAAGATATTTCCTTTTCCACTATAGGCCTCAAAGCGCTCCAAATGAACACTTGCAGATTCTACAAAAAGAGTGTTTCAAAACAGCTCTTTCAAAGGAAGTGTTCAACTCTGTGAGTTGGATTCATACTACACAAAGCAGTTTCAGAGAACGCTTCTCTTTAGTTTTTATTGGAAGATATTCCCGTTTCCAACGAAGGCCTGAAAGGGCTCCAAATATCCACTTGCAGATTCTGCAAAAATAGAGTTTCAAAACTGCTCTGTTAAAAGGAAGGCTTATCTCTCTGAGTTGAATGCAGACATCATAAAGAGGTTTCTGAGAATGCTTCTGCCTGGTTTATATGTGAAGATATTTCCTTTTCCACCATAGGCCTCAAAGCGCTCCAAATGAACACTTGCAGATTCTACAAAAGGAGTGTTTCATAACTGCTCTAGCAAAGGAAAGGTTCAACTCTGTGAGTTGAACACACACATCACAAAGCAGTTTCTGAGAATGCTTCTGTCCAGTTTTTATTGGAAGATATTCCCGCTTCTAACAAAGGCCTGAAAGAGCTCCAAATATCCACTTGCAGATGCTGCAAAAAGACTCTTTCCAAACTGCTCCATGAAAAGGAAGGTTCAACTCTGTGAGATGAATGCACACATCATAAAGAAGTTTCAAAGAATGCTTCTGTCTAGGTTTTATGTGAAGATATTTCCTTTTCCACCATAGGCCTCAAAGCGCTCCAAATGAACACTTGCAGATTCTACAAAAAGAGTGTTTCAAAACTGCTCTTTCAAAAGAAGTGTTCAACTCTGTGAGTTGGATTCATACTTCACAAAGCAGTTTCACAGAACGCTTCTGTTTAGTATTTATGGGAAGATATTCCCGTTTCCAACGAAGGCCTGAAAGGACTCCAAATATCCACTTGCAGATTCTGCAAAAACACAGTTTCAAAACTGCTCTATCAAAAGGAAGGCTTATCTCTCCGAGTTGAATGCACACATCATAAAGAGGTTTCTGAGAATGCTTCTGCCTGGTTTATAAGTGAAGATATTTCCTTTTCCACCATAGGCCTCAAAGCGCTCCAAATGAACACTTGCAGATTCTACAAAAAGAGTGTTTGAAAACAGCTCTTTCAAAGGAAGTGTTCAACTCTGTGAGTTGGATTCATACTACACAAAGCAGTTTCACAGAACGCTTCTGTTTAGTTTTTATGGGAAGATATTCCCGTTTCCAACGAAGGCCTGAAAGGGCTCCAAATATCCACTTGCAAATTCTGCAAAAATAGAGTTTCAAAACTGCTCTATCAAAAGGAAGGCTTATCTCTCTGAGTTGAATGCAGACATCATAAAGAGGTTTCTGAGAATGCTTCTGCCTGGTTTATATGTGAAGATATTTCCTTTTCCACCATAGGCCTCAAGGCGCTCCAAATGAACACTAGCAGATTCTACAAAAAGAGTGTTTCATAACTGCTCTAGCAAAGGAAAGGTTCAACTCTGTGAGTTGAACACACACATCACAAAGCAGTTTCTGAGAATGCTTCTGTCCAGTTTTTATTGGAAGATATTCCCGCTTCTAACAAAGGCCTGAAACAGCTCCAAATATCCACTTGTAGATGCTGCAAAAAGACTCTTTCCAAACTGCTCCATGAAAAGGAAGGTTCAACTCTGTGAGTTGAATGCGCACATCATAAAGAAGTTTCAAAGAATGCTTCTGTCTAGGTTTTATGTGAAGATATTTCCTTTTCCACCATAGGCCTCAAAGCGCTCCAAATGAACACTTGCAGATTCTACAAAAAGAGTGTTTCAAAACTGCTCTTTCAAAAGAAGTGTTCAACTCTGTGAGTTGGATTCATACTTCACAAAGCAGTTTCACAGAACGCTTCTGTTTAGTTTTTATGGGAAGATATTCCCGTTTCAAACGAAGGCCTGAAAGGGCTCCAAATAACCACTTGCAGATTCTGCAGAAACACAGTTTCAAAACTGCTCTATCAAAAGGAAGGCTTATCTCTCCGAGCTGAATGCACACATCATAAAGAGGTTTCTGAGAATGCTTCTCCCTGGTTTATAAGTGAAGATATTTCCTTTTCCACTATAGGCCTCAAAGCGCTCCAAATGAACACTTGCAGATTCTACAAAAAGAGTGTTTCAAAACAGCTCTTTCAAAGGAAGTGTTCAACTCTGTGAGTTGGATTCATACTACACAAAGCAGTTTCACAGAACGCTTCTCTTTAGTTTTTATGGGAAGATATTCCCGTTTCCAACGAAGGCCTGAAAGGGCTCCAAATATCCACTTGCAGATTCTGCAAAAATAGAGTTTCAAAACTGCTCTGTTAAAAGGAAGGCTTATCTCTCTGAGTTGAATGCAGACATCATAAAGAGGTTTCTGAGAATGCTTCTGCCTGGTTTATATGTGAAGATATTTCCTTTTCCACCATAGGCCTCAAAGCGCTCCAAATGAACACTTGCAGATTCTACAAAAGGAGTGTTTCATAACTACTCTAGCAAAGGAAAGGTTCAACTCTGTGAGTTGAACACACACATCACAAAGCAGTTTCTGAGAATGCTTCTGTCCAGTTTTTATTGGAAGATATTCCCGCTTCTAACAAAGGCCTGAAAGAGCTCCAAATATCCACTTGCAGATGCTGCAAAAAGACTCTTTCCAAACTGCTCCATGAAAAGGAAGGTTCAACTCTGTGAGTTGAATGCACACATCATAAAGAAGTTTCAAACAATGCTTCTGTCTAGGTTTTATGTGAAGATATTTCCTTTTCCACCATAGGCCTCAAAGCGCTCCAAATGAACACTTGCAGATTCTACAAAAAGAGTGTTTCAAAACTGCTCTTTCAAAAGAAGTGTTCAACTCTGTGAGTTGGATTCATACTTCACAAAGCAGTTTCACAGAACGCTTCTGTTTAGTATTTATGGGAAGATATTCCCGTTTCCAACGAAGGCCTGAAAGGACTCCAAATATCCACTTGCAGATTCTGCAAAAACACAGTTTCAAAACTGCTCTATCAAAAGGAAGGCTTATCTCTCCGAGTTGAATGCACACATCATAAAGAGGTTTCTGAGAATGCTTCTGCCTGGTTTATAAGTGAAGATATTTCCTTTTCCACCATAGGCCTCAAAGCGCTCCAAATGAACACTTGCAGATTCTACAAAAAGAGTGTTTCAAAACAGCTCTTTCAAAGGAAGTGTTCAACTCTGTGAGTTGGATTCATACTACACAAAGCAGTTTCACAGAACGCTTCTGTTTAGTTTTTATGGGAAGATATTCCCGTTTCCAACGAAGGCCTGAAAGGGCTCCAAATATCCACTTGCAAATTCTGCAAAAATAGAGTTTCAAAACTGCTCTGTCAAAAGGAAGGCTTATCTCTCTGAGTTGAATGCAGACATCATAAAGAGGTTTCTGAGAATGCTTCTGCCTGGTTTATATGTGAAGATATTTCCTTTTCCACCATAGGCCTCAAAGCGCTCCAAATGAACACTTGCAGATTCTACAAAAAGAGTGTTTCATAACTGCTCTAGCAAAGGAAAGGTTCAACTCTGTGAGTTGAACACACACATCACAAAGCAGTTTCTGAGAATGCTTCTGTCCAGTTTTTATTGGAAGATATTCCCGCTTCTAACAAAGGCCTGAAAGAGCTCCAAATATCCACTTGCAGATGCTGCAAAAAGACTCTTTCCAAACTGCTCCATGAAAAGGAAGGTTCAACTCTGTGAGTTGAATGCACACATCATAAAGAAGTTTCAAAGAATGCTTCTGTCTAGGTTTTATGTGAAGATATTTCCTTTTCCACCATAGGCCTCAAAGCGCTCCAAATGAACACTTGCAGATTCTACAAAAAGAGTGTTTCATAACTGCTCTAGCAAAGGAAAGGTTCAACTCTGTGAGTTGAACACACACATCACAAAGCAGTTTCTGAGAATGCTTCTGTCCAGTTTTTATTGGAAGATATTCCCGCTTCTAACAAAGGCCTGAAAGAGCTCCAAATATCCACTTGTCGATGCTGCAAAAAGACTCTTTCCAAACTGCTCCATGAAAAGGAAGGTTCAACTCTGTGAGTTGAATGCACACATCATAAAGAAGTTTCAAAGAATGCTTCTGTCTAGGTTTTATGTGAAGATATTTCCTTTTCCACCATAGGCCTCAAAGCGCTCCAAATGAACACTTGCAGATTCTACAAAAAGAGTGTTTCATATCTGCTCTAGCAAAGGAAAGGTTCAACTCTGTGTGTTGAACACACACATCACAAAGCAGTTTCACAGAACGCTTCTGTTTAGTTTTTATGGGAAGATATTCCCGTTTCCAACGAAGGCCTGAAAGGGCTCCAAATATCCACTTGCAAATTCTGCAAAAATAGAGTTTCAAAACTGCTCTGTCAAAAGGAAGGCTTATCTCTCTGAGTTGAATGCAGACATCATAAAGAGGTTTCTGAGAATGCTTCTGCCTGGTTTATATGTGAAGATATTTCCTTTTCCACCATAGGCCTCAAAGCGCTCCAAATGAACACTTGCAGATTCTACAAAAAGAGTGTTTCATATCTGCTCTAGCAAAGGAAAGGTTCAACTCTGTGAGTTGAACACACACATCACAAAGCAGTTTCTGAGAATGCTTCTGTCCAGTTTTTATTGGAAGATATTCCCGCTTCTAACAAAGGCCTGAAAGAGCTCCAAATATCCACTTGCAGATGCTGCAAAAAGACTCTTTCCAAACTGCTCCATGAAAAGGAAGGTTCAACTCTGTGAGATGAATGCACACATCATAAAGAAGTTTCAAAGAATGCTTCTGTCTAGGTTTTATGTGAAGATATTTCCTTTTCCACCATAGGCCTCAAAGCGCTCCAAATGAACACTTGCAGATTCTACAAAAAGAGTGTTTCAAAACTGCTCTTTCAAAAGAAGTGTTCAACTCTGTGAGTTGGATTCATACTTCACAAAGCAGTTTCACAGAACGCTTCTGTTTAGTATTTATGGGAAGATATTTCCGTTTCCAACGAAGGCCTGAAAGGACTCCAAATATCCACTTGCAGATTCTGCAAAAAACACAGTTTCAAAACTGCTCTATCAAAAGGAAGGCTTATCTCTCCGAGTTGAATGCACACATCATAAAGAGGTTTCTGAGAATGCTTCTGCCTGGTTTATAAGTGAAGATATTTCCTTTTCCACCATAGGCCTCAAAGCGCTCCAAATGAACACTTGCAGATTCTACAAAAAGAGTGTTTCAAAACAGCTCTTTCAAAGGAAGTGTTCAACTCTGTGAGTTGGATTCATACTACACAAAGCAGTTTCACAGAACGCTTCTGTTTAGTTTTTATGGGAAGATATTCCCGTTTCCAACGAAGGCCTGAAAGGGCTCCAAATATCCACTTGCAAATACTGCAAAAATAGAGTTTCAAAACTGCTCTGTCAAAAGGAAGGCTTATCTCTCTGAGTTGAATGCAGACATCATAAAGAGGTTTCTGAGAATGCTTCTGCCTGGTTTATATGTGAAGATATTTCCTTTTCCACCATAGGCCTCAAGGCGCTCCAAATGAACACTTGCAGATTCTACAAAAAGAGTGTTTCATAACTGCTCTAGCAAAGGAAAGGTTCAACTCTGTGAGTTGAACACACACATCACAAAGCAGTTTCTGAGAATGCTTCTGTCCAGTTTTTATTGGAAGATATTCCCGCTTCTAACAAAGGCCTGAAAGAGCTCCAAATATCCACTTGTAGATGCTGCAAAAAGACTCTTTCCAAACTGCTCCATGAAAAGGAAGGTTCAACTCTGTGAGTTGAATGCACACATCATAAAGAAGTTTCAAAGAATGCTTCTGTCTAGGTTTTATGTGAAGATATTTCCTTTTCCACCATAGGCCTCAAAGCGCTCCAAATGAACACTTGCAGATTCTACAAAAAGAGTGTTTCAAAACTGCTCTTTCAAAAGAAGTGTTCAACTCTGTGAGTTGGATTCATACTTCACAAAGCAGTTTCACAGAACGTTTCTGTTTAGTTTTTATGGGAAGATATTCCCGTTTCCAACGAAGGCCTGAAAGGGCTCCAAATAACCACTTGCAGATTCTGCAGAAACACAGTTTCAAAACTGCTCTATCAAAAGGAAGGCTTATCTCTCCGAGCTGAATGCACACATCATAAAGAGGTTTCTGAGAATGCTTCTCCCTGGTTTATAAGTGAAGATATTTCCTTTTCCACTATAGGCCTCAAAGCGCTCCAAATGAACACTTGCAGATTCTACAAAAAGAGTGTTTCAAAACAGCTCTTTCAAAGGAAGTGTTCAACTCTGTGAGTTGGATTCATACTACACAAAGCAGTTTCACAGAACGCTTCTCTTTAGTTTTTATGGGAAGATATTCCCGTTTCCAACGAAGGCCTGAAAGGTCTCCAAATATCCACTTGCAGATTCTGCAAAAATAGAGTTTCAAAACTGCTCTGTTAAAAGGAAGGCTTATCTCTCTGAGTTGAATGCAGACATCATAAAGAGGTTTCTGAGAATGCTTCTGCCTGGTTTATATGTGAAGATATTTCCTTTTCCACCATAGGCCTCAAAGCGCTCCAAATGAACACTTGCAGATTCTACAAAAGGAGTGTTTCATAACTGCTCTAGCAAAGGAAAGGTTCAACTCTGTGAGTTGAACACACACATCACAAAGCAGTTTCTGAGAATGCTTCTGTCCAGTTTTTATTGGAAGATATTCCCGCTTCTAACAAAGGCCTGAAAGAGCTCCAAATATCCACTTGCAGATGCTGCAAAAAGACTCTTTCCAAACTGCTCCATGAAAAGGAAGGTTCAACTCTGTGAGTTGAATGCACACATCATAAAGAAGTTTCAAAGAATGCTTCTGTCTAGGTTTTATGTGAAGATATTTCCTTTTCCACCATAGGCCTCAAAGCGCTCCAAATGAACACTTGCAGATTCTACAAAAAGAGTGTTTCAAAACTGCTCTTTCAAAAGAAGTGTTCAACTCTGTGAGTTGGATTCATACTTCACAAAGCAGTTTCACAGAACGCTTCTGTTTAGTATTTATGGGAAGATATTCCCGTTTCCAACGAAGGCCTGAAAGGACTCCAAATATCCACTTGCAGATTCTGCAAAAACACAGTTTCAAAACTGCTCTATCAAAAGGAAGGCTTATCTCTCCGAGTTGAATGCACACATCATAAAGAGGTTTCTGAGAATGCTTCTGCCTGGTTTATAAGTGAAGATATTTCCTTTTCCACCATAGGCCTCAAAGCGCTCCAAATGAACACTTGCAGATTCTACAAAAAGAGTGTTTCATATCTGCTCTAGCAAAGGAAAGGTTCAACTCTGTGTGTTGAACACACACATCACAAAGCAGTTTCACAGAACGCTTCTGTTTAGTTTTTATGGGAAGATATTCCCGTTTCCAACGAAGGCCTGAAAGGGCTCCAAATATCCACTTGCAAATTCTGCAAAAATAGAGTTTCAAAACTGCTCTGTCAAAAGGAAGGCTTATCTCTCTGAGTTGAATGCAGACATCATAAAGAGGTTTCTGAGAATGCTTCTGCCTGGTTTATATGTGAAGATATTTCCTTTTCCACCATAGGCCTCAAAGCGCTCCAAATGAACACTTGCAGATTCTACAAAAAGAGTGTTTCATAACTGCTCTAGCAAAGGAAAGGTTCAACTCTGTGAGTTGAACACACACATCACAAAGCAGTTTCTGAGAATGCTTCTGTCCAGTTTTTATTGGAAGATATTCCCGCTTCTAACAAAGGCCTGAAAGAGCTCCAAATATCCACTTGTAGATGCTGCAAAAAGACTCTTTCCAAACTGCTCCATGAAAAGGAAGGTTCAACTCTGTGAGTTGAATGCACACATCATAAAGAAGTTTCAAAGAATGCTTCTGTCTAGGTTTTATGTGAAGATATTTCCTTTTCCACCATAGGCCTCAAAGCGCTCCAAATGAACACTTGCAGATTCTACAAAAAGAGTGTTTCAAAACTGCCCTTTCGAAAGAAGTGTTCAACTCTGTGAGGTGGATTCATACTTCACAAAGCAGTTTCACAGAACGCTTCTGTTTAGTTTTTATGGGAAGATATTCCCGTTTCCAACGAAGGCCTGAAAGGACTCCAAATATCCACTTGCAGATTCTGCAAAAACACAGTTTCAAAACTGCTCTATCAAAAGGAAGGCTTATCTCTCCGAGTTGAATGCACACATCATAAAGAGGTTTCTGAGAATGCTTCTGCCTGGTTTATAAGTGAAGATATTTCCTTTTCCACCATAGGCCTCAAAGCGCTCCAAATGAACACTTGCAGATTCTACAAAAAGAGTGTTTCAAAACAGCTCTTTCAAAGGAAGTGTTCAGCTCTGTGAGTTGGATTCATACTACACAAAGCAGTTTCACAGAACGCTTCTGTTTAGTTTTTATGGGAAGATATTCCCGTTTCCAACGAAGGCCTGAAAGGGCTCCAAATATCCACTTGCAAATTCTGCAAAAATAGAGTTTCAAAACTGCTCTGTCAAAAGGAAGGCTTATCTCTCTGAGTTGAATGCAGACATCATAAAGAGGTTTCTGAGAATGCTTCTGCCTGGTTTATATGTGAAGATATTTCCTTTTCCACCATAGGCCTCAAGGCGCTCCAAATGAACACTTGCAGATTCTACAAAAAGAGTGTTTCATAACTGCTCTAGCAAAGGAAAGGTTCAACTCTGTGAGTTGAACACACACATCACAAAGCAGTTTCTGAGAATGCTTCTGTCCAGTTTTTATTGGAAGATATTCCCGCTTCTAACAAAGGCCTGAAAGAGCTCCAAATATCCACTTGTAGATGCTGCAAAAAGACTCTTTCCAAACTGCTCCATGAAAAGGAAGGTTCAACTCTGTGAGTTGAATGCACACATCATAAAGAAGTTTCAAAGAATGCTTCTGTCTAGGTTTTATGTGAAGATATTTCCTTTTCCACCATAGGCCTCAAAGCGCTCCAAATGAACACTTGCAGATTCTACAAAAAGAGTGTTTCAAAACTGCTCTTTCAAAAGAAGTGTGCAACTCTGTGAGTTGGATTCATACTTCACAAAGCAGTTTCACAGAACGCTTCTGTTTAGTTTTTATGGGAAGATATTCCCGTTTCCAACGAAGGCCTGAAAGGGCTCCAAATAACCACTTGCAGATTCTGCAGAAACACAGTTTCAAAACTGCTCTATCAAAAGGAAGGCTTATCTCTCCGAGCTGAATGCACACATCATAAAGAGGTTTCTGAGAATGCTTCTCCCTGGTTTATAAGTGAAGATATTTCCTTTTCCACTATAGGCCTCAAAGCGCTCCAAATGAACACTTGCAGATTCTACAAAAAGAGTGTTTCAAAACAGCTCTTTCAAAGGAAGTGTTCAACTCTGTGAGTTGGATTCATACTACACAAAGCAGTTTCACAGAACGCTTCTCTTTAGTTTTTATGGGAAGATATTCCCGTTTCCAACGAAGGCCTGAAAGGGCTCCAAATATCCACTTGCAGATTCTGCAAAAATAGAGTTTCAAAACTGCTCTGTTAAAAGGAAGGCTTATCTCTCTGAGTTGAATGCAGACATCATAAAGAGGTTTCTGAGAATGCTTCTGCCTGGTTTATATGTGAAGATATTTCCTTTTCCACCATAGGCCTCAAAGCGCTCCAAATGAACACTTGCAGATTCTACAAAAGGAGTGTTTCATAACTGCTCTAGCAAAGGAAAGGTTCAACTCTGTGAGTTGAACACACACATCACAAAGCAGTTTCTGAGATTGCTTCTGTCCAGTTTTTATTGGAAGATATTCCCGCTTCTAACAAAGGCCTGAAAGAGCTCCAAATATCCACTTGTAGATGCTGCAAAAAGACTCTTTCCAAACTGCTCCATGAAAAGGAAGGTTCAACTCTGTGAGTTGAATGCACACATCATAAAGAAGTTTCAAAGAATGCTTCTGTCTAGGTTTTATGTGAAGATATTTCCTTTTCCACCATAGGCCTCAAAGCGCTCCAAATGAACACTTGCAGATTCTACAAAAAGAGTGTTTCATAACTGCTCTAGCAAAGGAAAGGTTCAACTCTGTGAGTTGAACACACACATCACAAAGCAGTTTCTGAGAATGCTTCTGTCCAGTTTTTATTGGAAGATATTCCCGCTTCTAACAAAGGCCTGAAAGAGCTCCAAATATCCACTTGTAGATGCTGCAAAAAGACTCTTTCCAAACTGCTCCATGAAAAGGAAGGTTCAACTCTGTGAGTTGAATGCACACATCATAAAGAAGTTTCAAAGAATGCTTCTGTCTAGGTTTTATGTGAAGATATTTCCTTTTCCACCATAGGCCTCAAAGCGCTCCAAATGAACACTTGCAGATTCTACAAAAAGAGTGTTTCAAAACTGCTCTTTCAAAAGAAGTGTTCAACTCTGTGAGTTGGATTCATACTTCACAAAGCAGTTTCACAGAACGCTTCTGTTTAGTTTTTATGGGAAGATATTCCCGTTTCCAACGAAGGCCTGAAAGGGCTCCAAATATCCACTTGCAAATTCTGCAAAAATAGAGTTTCAAAACTGCTCTGTCAAAAGGAAGGCTTATCTCTCTGAGTTGAATGCAGACATCATAAAGAGGTTTCTGAGAATGCTTCTGCCTGGTTTATATGTGAAGATATTTCCTTTTCCACCATAGGCCTCAAAGCGCTCCAAATGAACACTTGCAGATTCTACAAAAGGAGTGTTTCATAACTGCTCTAGCAAAGGAAAGGTTCAACTCTGTGAGTTGAACACACACATCACAAAGCAGTTTCTGAGAATGCTTCTGTCCAGTTTTTATTGGAAGATATTCCCGCTTCTAACAAAGGCCTGAAAGAGCTCCAAATATCCACTTGCAGATGCTGCAAAAAGACTCTTTCCAAACTGCTCCATGAAAAGGAAGGTTCAACTCTGTGAGATGAATGCACACATCATAAAGAAGTTTCAAAGAATGCTTCTGTCTAGGTTTTATGTGAAGATATTTCCTTTTCCACCATAGGCCTCAAAGCGCTCCAAATGAACACTTGCAGATTCTACAAAAAGAGTGTTTCAAAACTGCTCTTTCAAAAGAAGTGTTCAACTCTGTGAGTTGGATTCATACTTCACAAAGCAGTTTCACAGAACGCTTCTGTTTAGTATTTATGGGAAGATATTTCCGTTTCCAACGAAGGCCTGAAAGGACTCCAAATATCCACTTGCAGATTCTGCAAAAAACACAGTTTCAAAACTGCTCTATCAAAAGGAAGGCTTATCTCTCCGAGTTGAATGCACACATCATAAAGAGGTTTCTGAGAATGCTTCTGCCTGGTTTATAAGTGAAGATATTTCCTTTTCCACCATAGGCCTCAAAGCGCTCCAAATGAACACTTGCAGATTCTACAAAAAGAGTGTTTCAAAACAGCACTTTCAAAGGAAGTGTTCAACTCTGTGAGTTGGATTCATACTACACAAAGCAGTTTCACAGAACGCTTCTGTTTAGTTTTTATGGGAAGATATTCCCGTTTCCAACGAAGGCCTGAAAGGGCTCCAAATATCCACTTGCAAATTCTGCAAAAATAGAGTTTCAAAACTGCTCTGTCAAAAGGAAGGCTTATCTCTCTGAGTTGAATGCAGACATCATAAAGAGGTTTCTGAGAATGCTTCTGCCTGGTTTATATGTGAAGATATTTCCTTTTCCACCATAGGCCTCAAAGCGCTCCAAATGAACACTTGCAGATTCTACAAAAGGAGTGTTTCATAACTGCTCTAGCAAAGGAAAGGTTCAACTCTGTGAGTTGAACACACACATCACAAAGCAGTTTCTGAGAATGCTTCTGTCCAGTTTTTATTGGAAGATATTCCCGCTTCTAACAAAGGCCTGAAAGAGCTCCAAATATCCACTTGTAGATGCTGCAAAAAGACTCTTTCCAAACTGCTCCATGAAAAGGAAGGTTCAACTCTGTGAGTTGAATGCACACATCATAAAGAAGTTTCAAAGAATGCTTCTGTCTAGGTTTTATGTGAAGATATTTCCTTTTCCACCATAGGCCTCAAAGCGCTCCAAATGAACACTTGCAGATTCTACAAAAAGAGTGTTTCAAAACTGCTCTTTCAAAAGAAGTGTGCAACTCTGTGAGTTGGATTCATACTTCACAAAGCAGTTTCACAGAACGCTTCTGTTTAGTTTTTATGGGAAGATATTCCCGTTTCCAACGAAGGCCTGAAAGGGCTCCAAATAACCACTTGCAGATTCTGCAGAAACACAGTTTCAAAACTGCTCTATCAAAAGGAAGGCTTATCTCTCCGAGCTGAATGCACACATCATAAAGAGGTTTCTGAGAATGCTTCTCCCTGGTTTATAAGTGAAGATATTTCCTTTTCCACTATAGGCCTCAAAGCGCTCCAAATGAACACTTGCAGATTCTACAAAAAGAGTGTTTCAAAACAGCTCTTTCAAAGGAAGTGTTCAACTCTGTGAGTTGGATTCATACTACACAAAGCAGTTTCACAGAACGCTTCTCTTTAGTTTTTATGGGAAGATATTCCCGTTTCCAACGAAGGCCTGAAAGGGCTCCAAATATCCACATGCAGATTCTGCAAAAATAGAGTTTCAAAACTGCTCTGTTAAAAGGAAGGCTTATCTCTCTGAGTTGAATGCAGACATCATAAAGAGGTTTCTGAGAATGCTTCTGCCTGGTTTATATGTGAAGATATTTCCTTTTCCACCATAGGCCTCAAAGCGCTCCAAATGAACACTTGCAGATTCTACAAAAAGAGTGTTTCATAACTGCTCTAGCAAAGGAAAGGTTCAACTCTGTGAGTTGAACACACACATCACAAAGCAGTTTCTGAGAATGCTTCTGTCCAGTTTTTATTGGAAGATATTCCCGCTTCTAACAAAGGCCTGAAAGAGCTCCAAATATCCACTTGCAGATGCTGCAAAAAGACTCTTTCCAAACTGCTCCATGAAAAGGAAGGTTCAACTCTGTGAGTTGAATGCACACATCATAAAGAAGTTTCAAAGAATGCTTCTGTCTAGGTTTTATGTGAAGATATTTCCTTTTCCACCATAGGCCTCAAAGCGCTCCAAATGAACACTTGCAGATTCTACAAAAAGAGTGTTTCAAAACTGCTCTTTCAAAAGAAGTGTTCAACTCTGTGAGTTGGATTCATACTTCACAAAGCAGTTTCACAGAACGCTTCTGTTTAGTATTTATGGGAAGATATTCCCGTTTCCAACGAAGGCCTGAAAGGACTCCAAATATCCACTTGCAGATTCTGCAAAAACACAGTTTCAAAACTGCTCTATCAAAAGGAAGGCTTATCTCTCCGAGTTGAATGCACACATCATAAAGAGGTTTCTGAGAATGCTTCTGCCTGGTTTATAAGTGAAGATATTTCCTTTTCCACCATAGGCCTCAAAGCGCTCCAAATGAACACTTGCAGATTCTACAAAAAGAGTGTTTCATATCTGCTCTAGCAAAGGAAAGGTTCAACTCTGTGTGTTGAACACACACATCACAAAGCAGTTTCACAGAACGCTTCAGTTTAGTTTTTATGGGAAGATATTCCCGTTTCCAACGAAGGCCTGAAAGGGCTCCAAATATCCACTTGCAAATTCTGCAAAAATAGAGTTTCAAAACTGCTCTGTCAAAAGGAAGGCTTATCTCTCTGAGTTGAATGCAGACATCATAAAGAGGTTTCTGAGAATGCTTCTGCCTGGTTTATATGTGAAGATATTTCCTTTTCCACCATAGGCCTCAAAGCGCTCCAAATGAACACTTGCAGATTCTACAAAAAGAGTGTTTCATAACTGCTCTAGCAAAGGAAAGGTTCAACTCTGTGAGTTGAACACACACATCACAAAGCAGTTTCTGAGAATGCTTCTGTCCAGTTTTTATTGGAAGATATTCCCGCTTCTAACAAAGGCCTGAAAGAGCTCCAAATATCCACTTGTAGATGCTGCAAAAAGACTCTTTCCAAACTGCTCCATGAAAAGGAAGGTTCAACTCTGTGAGTTGAATGCACACATCATAAAGAAGTTTCAAAGAATGCTTCTGTCTAGGTTTTATGTGAAGATATTTCCTTTTCCACCATAGGCCTCAAAGCGCTCCAAATGAACACTTGCAGATTCTACAAAAAGAGTGTTTCAAAACTGCCCTTTCGAAAGAAGTGTTCAACTCTGTGAGGTGGATTCATACTTCACAAAGCAGTTTCACAGAACGCTTCTGTTTAGTTTTTATGGGAAGATATTCCCGTTTCCAACGAAGGCCTGAAAGGACTCCAAATATCCACTTGCAGATTCTGCAAAAACACAGTTTCAAAACTGCTCTATCAAAAGGAAGGCTTATCTCTCCGAGTTGAATGCACACATCATAAAGAGGTTTCTGAGAATGCTTCTGCCTGGTTTATAAGTGAAGATATTTCCTTTTCCACCATAGGCCTCAAAGCGCTCCAAATGAACACTTGCAGATTCTACAAAAAGAGTGTTTCAAAACAGCTCTTTCAAAGGAAGTGTTCAGCTCTGTGAGTTGGATTCATACTACACAAAGCAGTTTCACAGAACGCTTCTGTTTAGTTTTTATGGGAAGATATTCCCGTTTCCAACGAAGGCCTGAAAGGGCTCCAAATATCCACTTGCAAATTCTGCAAAAATAGAGTTTCAAAACTGCTCTGTCAAAAGGAAGGCTTATCTCTCTGAGTTGAATGCAGACATCATAAAGAGGTTTCTGAGAATGCTTCTGCCTGGTTTATATGTGAAGATATTTCCTTTTCCACCATAGGCCTCAAGGCGCTCCAAATGAACACTTGCAGATTCTACAAAAAGAGTGTTTCATAACTGCTCTAGCAAAGGAAAGGTTCAACTCTGTGAGTTGAACACACACATCACAAAGCAGTTTCTGAGAATGCTTCTGTCCAGTTTTTATTGGAAGATATTCCCGCTTCTAACAAAGGCCTGAAAGAGCTCCAAATATCCACTTGTAGATGCTGCAAAAAGACTCTTTCCAAACTGCTCCATGAAAAGGAAGGTTCAACTCTGTGAGTTGAATGCACACATCATAAAGAAGTTTCAAAGAATGCTTCTGTCTAGGTTTTATGTGAAGATATTTCCTTTTCCACCATAGGCCTCAAAGCGCTCCAAATGAACACTTGCAGATTCTACAAAAAGAGTGTTTCAAAACTGCTCTTTCAAAAGAAGTGTGCAACTCTGTGAGTTGGATTCATACTTCACAAAGCAGTTTCACAGAACGCTTCTGTTTAGTTTTTATGGGAAGATATTCCCGTTTCCAACGAAGGCCTGAAAGGGCTCCAAATAACCACTTGCAGATTCTGCAGAAACACAGTTTCAAAACTGCTCTATCAAAAGGAAGGCTTATCTCTCCGAGCTGAATGCACACATCATAAAGAGGTTTCTGAGAATGCTTCTCCCTGGTTTATAAGTGAAGATATTTCCTTTTCCACTATAGGCCTCAAAGCGCTCCAAATGAACACTTGCAGATTCTACAAAAAGAGTGTTTCAAAACAGCTCTTTCAAAGGAAGTGTTCAACTCTGTGAGTTGGATTCATACTACACAAAGCAGTTTCACAGAACGCTTCTCTTTAGTTTTTATGGGAAGATATTCCCGTTTCCAACGAAGGCCTGAAAGGGCTCCAAATATCCACTTGCAGATTCTGCAAAAATAGAGTTTCAAAACTGCTCTGTTAAAAGGAAGGCTTATCTCTCTGAGTTGAATGCAGACATCATAAAGAGGTTTCTGAGAATGCTTCTGCCTGGTTTATATGTGAAGATATTTCCTTTTCCACCATAGGCCTCAAAGCGCTCCAAATGAACACTTGCAGATTCTACAAAAGGAGTGTTTCATAACTGCTCTAGCAAAGGAAAGGTTCAACTCTGTGAGTTGAACACACACATCACAAAGCAGTTTCTGAGATTGCTTCTGTCCAGTTTTTATTGGAAGATATTCCCGCTTCTAACAAAGGCCTGAAAGAGCTCCAAATATCCACTTGTAGATGCTGCAAAAAGACTCTTTCCAAACTGCTCCATGAAAAGGAAGGTTCAACTCTGTGAGTTGAATGCACACATCATAAAGAAGTTTCAAAGAATGCTTCTGTCTAGGTTTTATGTGAAGATATTTCCTTTTCCACCATAGGCCTCAAAGCGCTCCAAATGAACACTTGCAGATTCTACAAAAAGAGTGTTTCATAACTGCTCTAGCAAAGGAAAGGTTCAACTCTGTGAGTTGAACACACACATCACAAAGCAGTTTCTGAGAATGCTTCTGTCCAGTTTTTATTGGAAGATATTCCCGCTTCTAACAAAGGCCTGAAAGAGCTCCAAATATCCACTTGTAGATGCTGCAAAAAGACTCTTTCCAAACTGCTCCATGAAAAGGAAGGTTCAACTCTGTGAGTTGAATGCACACATCATAAAGAAGTTTCAAAGAATGCTTCTGTCTAGGTTTTATGTGAAGATATTTCCTTTTCCACCATAGGCCTCAAAGCGCTCCAAATGAACACTTGCAGATTCTACAAAAAGAGTGTTTCAAAACTGCTCTTTCAAAAGAAGTGTTCAACTCTGTGAGTTGGATTCATACTTCACAAAGCAGTTTCACAGAACGCTTCTGTTTAGTTTTTATGGGAAGATATTCCCGTTTCCAACGAAGGCCTGAAAGGGCTCCAAATATCCACTTGCAAATTCTGCAAAAATAGAGTTTCAAAACTGCTCTGTCAAAAGGAAGGCTTATCTCTCTGAGTTGAATGCAGACATCATAAAGAGGTTTCTGAGAATGCTTCTGCCTGGTTTATATGTGAAGATATTTCCTTTTCCACCATAGGCCTCAAAGCGCTCCAAATGAACACTTGCAGATTCTACAAAAGGAGTGTTTCATAACTGCTCTAGCAAAGGAAAGGTTCAACTCTGTGAGTTGAACACACACATCACAAAGCAGTTTCTGAGAATGCTTCTGTCCAGTTTTTATTGGAAGATATTCCCGCTTCTAACAAAGGCCTGAAAGAGCTCCAAATATCCACTTGCAGATGCTGCAAAAAGACTCTTTCCAAACTGCTCCATGAAAAGGAAGGTTCAACTCTGTGAGATGAATGCACACATCATAAAGAAGTTTCAAAGAATGCTTCTGTCTAGGTTTTATGTGAAGATATTTCCTTTTCCACCATAGGCCTCAAAGCGCTCCAAATGAACACTTGCAGATTCTACAAAAAGAGTGTTTCAAAACTGCTCTTTCAAAAGAAGTGTTCAACTCTGTGAGTTGGATTCATACTTCACAAAGCAGTTTCACAGAACGCTTCTGTTTAGTATTTATGGGAAGATATTTCCGTTTCCAACGAAGGCCTGAAAGGACTCCAAATATCCACTTGCAGATTCTGCAAAAAACACAGTTTCAAAACTGCTCTATCAAAAGGAAGGCTTATCTCTCCGAGTTGAATGCACACATCATAAAGAGGTTTCTGAGAATGCTTCTGCCTGGTTTATAAGTGAAGATATTTCCTTTTCCACCATAGGCCTCAAAGCGCTCCAAATGAACACTTGCAGATTCTACAAAAAGAGTGTTTCAAAACAGCACTTTCAAAGGAAGTGTTCAACTCTGTGAGTTGGATTCATACTACACAAAGCAGTTTCACAGAACGCTTCTGTTTAGTTTTTATGGGAAGATATTCCCGTTTCCAACGAAGGCCTGAAAGGGCTCCAAATATCCACTTGCAAATTCTGCAAAAATAGAGTTTCAAAACTGCTCTGTCAAAAGGAAGGCTTATCTCTCTGAGTTGAATGCAGACATCATAAAGAGGTTTCTGAGAATGCTTCTGCCTGGTTTATATGTGAAGATATTTCCTTTTCCACCATAGGCCTCAAAGCGCTCCAAATGAACACTTGCAGATTCTACAAAAGGAGTGTTTCATAACTGCTCTAGCAAAGGAAAGGTTCAACTCTGTGAGTTGAACACACACATCACAAAGCAGTTTCTGAGAATGCTTCTGTCCAGTTTTTATTGGAAGATATTCCCGCTTCTAACAAAGGCCTGAAAGAGCTCCAAATATCCACTTGTAGATGCTGCAAAAAGACTCTTTCCAAACTGCTCCATGAAAAGGAAGGTTCAACTCTGTGTGTTGAATGCACACATCATAAAGAAGTTTCAAAGAATGCTTCTGTCTAGGTTTTATGTGAAGATATTTCCTTTTCCACCATAGGCCTCAAAGCGCTCCAAATGAACACTTGCAGATTCTACAAAAAGAGTGTTTCAAAACTGCTCTTTCAAAAGAAGTGTGCAACTCTGTGAGTTGGATTCATACTTCACAAAGCAGTTTCACAGAACGCTTCTGTTTAGTTTTTATGGGAAGATATTCCCGTTTCCAACGAAGGCCTGAAAGGGCTCCAAATAACCACTTGCAGATTCTGCAGAAACACAGTTTCAAAACTGCTCTATCAAAAGGACGGCTTATCTCTCCGAGCTGAATGCACACATCATAAAGAGGTTTCTGAGAATGCTTCTCCCTGGTTTATAAGTGAAGATATTTCCTTTTCCACTATAGGCCTCAAAGCGCTCCAAATGAACACTTGCAGATTCTACAAAAAGAGTGTTTCAAAACAGCTCTTTCAAAGGAAGTGTTCAACTCTGTGAGTTGGATTCATACTACACAAAGCAGTTTCACAGAACGCTTCTCTTTAGTTTTTATGGGAAGATATTCCCGTTTCCAACGAAGGCCTGAAAGGGCTCCAAATATCCACATGCAGATTCTGCAAAAATAGAGTTTCAAAACTGCTCTGTTAAAAGGAAGGCTTATCTCTCTGAGTTGAATGCAGACATCATAAAGAGGTTTCTGAGAATGCTTCTGCCTGGTTTATATGTGAAGATATTTCCTTTTCCACCATAGGCCTCAAAGCGCTCCAAATGAACACTTGCAGATTCTACAAAAAGAGTGTTTCATATCTGCTCTAGCAAAGGAAAGGTTCAACTCTGTGAGTTGAACACACACATCACAAAGCAGTTTCTGAGAATGCTTCTGTCCAGTTTTTATTGGAAGATATTCCCGCTTCTAACAAAGGCCTGAAAGAGCTCCAAATATTCACTTGTAGATGCTGCAAAAAGACTCTTTCCAAACTGCTCCATGAAAAGGAAGGTTCAACTCTGTGAGTTGAATGCACACATCATAAAGAAGTTTCAAAGAATGCTTCTGTCTAGGTTTTATGTGAAGATATTTCCTTTTCCACCATAGGCCTCAAAGCGCTCCAAATGAACACTTGCAGATTCTACAAAAAGAGTGTTTCATAACTGCTCTAGCAAAGGAAAGGTTCAACTCTGTGAGTTGAACACACACATCACAAAGCAGTTTCTGAGAATGCTTCTGTCCAGTTTTTATTGGAAGATATTCCCGCTTCTAACAAAGGCCTGAAAGAGCTCCAAATATCCACTTGTAGATGCTGCAAAAAGACTCTTTCCAAACTGCTCCATGAAAAGGAAGGTTCAACTCTGTGAGTTGAATGCACACATCATAAAGAAGTTTCAAAGAATGCTTCTGTCTAGGTTTTATGTGAAGATATTTCCTTTTCCACCATAGGCCTCAAAGCGCTCCAAATGAACACTTGCAGATTCTACAAAAAGAGTGTTTCAAAACTGCTCTTTCAAAAGAAGTGTTCAACTCTGTGAGTTGGATTCATACTTCACAAAGCAGTTTCACAGAACGCTTCTGTTTAGTTTTTATGGGAAGATATTCCCGTTTCCAACGAAGGCCTGAAAGGGCTCCAAATATCCACTTGCAAATTCTGCAAAAATAGAGTTTCAAAACTGCTCTGTCAAAAGGAAGGCTTATCTCTCTGAGTTGAATGCAGACATCATAAAGAGGTTTCTGAGAATGCTTCTGCCTGGTTTATATGTGAAGATATTTCCTTTTCCACCATAGGCCTCAAAGCGCTCCAAATGAACACTTGCAGATTCTACAAAAGGAGTGTTTCATAACTGCTCTAGCAAAGGAAAGGTTCAACTCTGTGAGTTGAACACACACATCACAAAGCAGTTTCTGAGAATGCTTCTGTCCAGTTTTTATTGGAAGATATTCCCGCTTCTAACAAAGGCCTGAAAGAGCTCCAAATATCCACTTGCAGATGCTGCAAAAAGACTCTTTCCAAACTGCTCCATGAAAAGGAAGGTTCAACTCTGTGAGATGAATGCACACATCATAAAGAAGTTTCAAAGAATGCTTCTGTCTAGGTTTTATGTGAAGATATTTCCTTTTCCACCATAGGCCTCAAAGCGCTCCAAATGAACACTTGCAGATTCTACAAAAAGAGTGTTTCAAAACTGCTCTTTCAAAAGAAGTGTTCAACTCTGTGAGTTGGATTCATACTTCACAAAGCAGTTTCACAGAACGCTTCTGTTTAGTATTTATGGGAAGATAATTCCGTTTCCAACGAAGGCCTGAAAGGACTCCAAATATCCACTTGCAGATTCTGCAAAAAACACAGTTTCAAAACTGCTCTATCAAAAGGAAGGCTTATCTCTCCGAGTTGAATGCACACATCATAAAGAGGTTTCTGAGAATGCTTCTGCCTGGTTTATAAGTGAAGATATTTCCTTTTCCACCATAGGCCTCAAAGCGCTCCAAATGAACACTTGCAGATTCTACAAAAAGAGTGTTTCAAAACAGCTCTTTCAAAGGAAGTGTTCAACTCTGTGAGTTGGATTCATACTACACAAAGCAGTTTCACAGAACGCTTCTGTTTAGTTTTTATGGGAAGATATTCCCGTTTCCAACGAAGGCCTGAAAGGGCTCCAAATATCCACTTGCAAATTCTGCAAAAATAGAGTTTCAAAACTGCTCTGTCAAAAGGAAGGCTTATCTCTCTGAGTTGAATGCAGACATCATAAAGAGGTTTCTGAGAATGCTTCTGCCTGGTTTATATGTGAAGATATTTCCTTTTCCACCATAGGCCTCAAGGCGCTCCAAATGAACACTTGCAGATTCTACAAAAAGAGTGTTTCATAACTGCTCTAGCAAAGGAAAGGTTCAACTCTGTGAGTTGAACACACACATCACAAAGCAGTTTCTGAGAATGCTTCTGTCCAGTTTTTATTGGAAGATATTCCCGCTTCTAACAAAGGCCTGAAAGAGCTCCAAATATCCACTTGTAGATGCTGCAAAAAGACTCTTTCCAAACTGCTCCATGAAAAGGAAGGTTCAACTCTGTGAGTTGAATGCACACATCATAAAGAAGTTTCAAAGAATGCTTCTGTCTAGGTTTTATGTGAAGATATTTCCTTTTCCACCATAGGCCTCAAAGCGCTCCAAATGAACACTTGCAGATTCTACAAAAAGAGTGTTTCAAAACTGCTCTTTCAAAAGAAGTGTTCAACTCTGTGAGTTGGATTCATACTTCACAAAGCAGTTTCACAGAACGCTTCTGTTTAGTTTTTATGGGAAGATATTCCCGTTTCCAACGAAGGCCTGAAAGGGCTCCAAATATCCACTTGCAAATTCTGCAAAAATAGAGTTTCAAAACTGCTCTGTCAAAAGGAAGGCTTATCTCTCTGAGTTGAATGCAGACATCATAAAGAGGTTTCTGAGAATGCTTCTGCCTGGTTTATATGTGAAGATATTTCCTTTTCCACCATAGGCCTCAAAGCGCTCCAAATGAACACTTGCAGATTCTACAAAAGGAGTGTTTCATAACTGCTCTAGCAAAGGAAAGGTTCAACTCTGTGAGTTGAACACACACATCACAAAGCAGTTTCTGAGAATGCTTCTGTCCAGTTTTTATTGGAAGATATTCCCGCTTCTAACAAAGGCCTGAAAGAGCTCCAAATATCCACTTGTAGATGCTGCAAAAAGACTCTTTCCAAACTGCTCCATGAAAAGGAAGGTTCAACTCTGTGAGTTGAATGCACACATCATAAAGAAGTTTCAAAGAATGCTTCTGTCTAGGTTTTATGTGAAGATATTTCCTTTTCCACCATAGGCCTCAAAGCGCTCCAAATGAACACTTGCAGATTCTACAAAAAGAGTGTTTCAAAACTGCTCTTTCAAAAGAAGTGTGCAACTCTGTGAGTTGGATTCATACTTCACAAAGCAGTTTCACAGAACGCTTCTGTTTAGTTTTTATGGGAAGATATTCCCGTTTCCAACGAAGGCCTGAAAGGGCTCCAAATAACCACTTGCAGATTCTGCAGAAACACAGTTTCAAAACTGCTCTATCAAAAGGAAGGCTTATCTCTCCGAGCTGAATGCACACATCATAAAGAGGTTTCTGAGAATGCTTCTCCCTGGTTTATAAGTGAAGATATTTCCTTTTCCACTATAGGCCTCAAAGCGCTCCAAATGAACACTTGCAGATTCTACAAAAAGAGTGTTTCAAAACAGCTCTTTCAAAGGAAGTGTTCAACTCTGTGAGTTGGATTCATACTACACAAAGCAGTTTCACAGAACGCTTCTCTTTAGTTTTTATGGGAAGATATTCCCGTTTCCAACGAAGGCCTGAAAGGGCTCCAAATATCCACTTGCAGATTCTGCAAAAATAGAGTTTCAAAACTGCTCTGTTAAAAGGAAGGCTTATCTCTCTGAGTTGAATGCAGACATCATAAAGAGGTTTCTGAGAATGCTTCTGCCTGGTTTATATGTGAAGATATTTCCTTTTCCACCATAGGCCTCAAAGCGCTCCAAATGAACACTTGCAGATTCTACAAAAGGAGTGTTTCATAACTGCTCTAGCAAAGGAAAGGTTCAACTCTGTGAGTTGAACACACACATCACAAAGCAGTTTCTGAGATTGCTTCTGTCCAGTTTTTATTGGAAGATATTCCCGCTTCTAACAAAGGCCTGAAAGAGCTCCAAATATCCACTTGCAGATGCTGCAAAAAGACTCTTTCCAAACTGCTCCATGAAAAGGAAGGTTCAACTCTGTGAGTTGAATGCACACATCATAAAGAAGTTTCAAAGAATGCTTCTGTCTAGGTTTTATGTGAAGATATTTCCTTTTCCACCATAGGCCTCAAAGCGCTCCAAATGAACACTTGCAGATTCTACAAAAAGAGTGTTTCAAAACTGCTCTTTCAAAAGAAGTGTTCAACTCTGTGAGTTGGATTCATACTTCACAAAGCAGTTTCACAGAACGCTTCTGTTTAGTATTTATGGGAAGATATTTCCGTTTCCAACGAAGGCCTGAAAGGACTCCAAATATCCACTTGCAGATTCTGCAAAAAACACAGTTTCAAAACTGCTCTATCAAAAGGAAGGCTTATCTCTCCGAGTTGAATGCACACATCATAAAGAGGTTTCTGAGAATGCTTCTGCCTGGTTTATAAGTGAAGATATTTCCTTTTCCACCATAGGCCTCAAAGCGCTCCAAATGAACACTTGCAGATTCTACAAAAAGAGTGTTTCAAAACAGCTCTTTCAAAGGAAGTGTTCAACTCTGTGAGTTGGATTCACACTACACAAAGCAGTTTCACAGAACGCTTCTGTTTAGTTTTTATGGGAAGATATTCCCGTTTCCAACGAAGGCCTGAAAGGGCTCCAAATATCCACTTGCAAATTCTGCAAAAATAGAGTTTCAAAACTGCTCTGTCAAAAGGAAGGCTTATCTCTCTGAGTTGAATGCAGACATCATAAAGAGGTTTCTGAGAATGCTTCTGCCTGGTTTATATGTGAAGATATTTCCTTTTCCACCATAGGCCTCAAAGCGCTCCAAATGAACACTTGCAGATTCTACAAAAAGAGTGTTTCATATCTGCTCTAGCAAAGGAAAGGTTCAACTCTGTGAGTTGAACACACACATCACAAAGCAGTTTCTGAGAATGCTTCTGTCCAGTTTTTATTGGAAGATATTCCCGCTTCTAACAAAGGCCTGAAAGAGCTCCAAATATCCACTTGTAGATGCTGCAAAAAGACTCTTTCCAAACTGCTCCATGAAAAGGAAGGTTCAACTCTGTGAGTTGAATGCACACATCATAAAGAAGTTTCAAAGAATGCTTCTGTCTAGGTTTTATGTGAAGATATTTCCTTTTCCACCATAGGCCTCAAAGCGCTCCAAATGAACACTTGCAGATTCTACAAAAAGAGTGTTTCATATCTGCTCTAGCAAAGGAAAGGTTCAACTCTGTGTGTTGAACACACACATCACAAAGCAGTTTCTGAGAATGCTTCTGTCCAGTTTTTATTGGAAGATATTCCCGCTTCTAACAAAGGCCTGAAAGAGCTCCAAATATCCACTTGTAGATGCTGCAAAAAGACTCTTTCCAAACTGCTCCATGAAAAGGAAGGTTCAACTCTGTGAGTTGAATGCACACATCATAAAGAAGTTTCAAAGAATGCTTCTGTCTAGGTTTTATGTGAAGATATTTCCTTTTCCACCATAGGCCTCAAAGCGCTCCAAATGAACACTTGCAGATTCTACAAAAAGAGTGTTTCATAACTGCTCTAGCAAAGGAAAGGTTCAACTCTGTGAGTTGAACACACACATCACAAAGCAGTTTCTGAGAATGCTTCTGTCCAGTTTTTATTGGAAGATATTCCCGCTTCTAACAAAGGCCTGAAAGAGCTCCAAATATCCACTTGTAGATGCTGCAAAAAGACTCTTTCCAAACTGCTCCATGAAAAGGAAGGTTCAACTCTGTGAGTTGAATGCACACATCATAAAGAAGTTTCAAAGAATGCTTCTGTCTAGGTTTTATGTGAAGATATTTCCTTTTCCACCATAGGCCTCAAAGCGCTCCAAA
Source organism: Pongo pygmaeus (assembly GCF_028885625.2). Lineage (NCBI taxonomy): Eukaryota > Metazoa > Chordata > Mammalia > Primates > Hominidae > Pongo > Pongo pygmaeus. The sequence continues at coordinate 28,553,460 of NC_085930.1, forward strand.
TGAACACTTGCAGATTCTACAAAAAGAGTGTTTCAAAACTGCTCTTTCAAAAGAAGTGTTCAACTCTGTGAGTTGGATTCATACTTCACAAAGCAGTTTCACAGAACGCTTCTGTTTAGTTTTTATGGGAAGATATTCCCGTTTACAACGAAGGCCTGAAAGGGCTCCAAATATCCACTTGCAAATTCTGCAAAAATAGAGTTTCAAAACTGCTCTGTCAAAAGGTAGGCTTATCTCTCTGAGTTGAATGCAGACATCATAAAGAGGTTTCTGAGAATGCTTCTGCCTGGTTTATATGTGAAGATATTTCCTTTTCCACCATAGGCCTCAAAGCGCTCCAAATGAACACTTGCAGATTCTACAAAAGGAGTGTTTCATAACTGCTCTAGCAAAGGAAAGGTTCAACTCTGTGAGTTGAACACACACATCACAAAGCAGTTTCTGAGAATGCTTCTGTCCAGTTTTTATTGGAAGATATTCCCGCTTCTAACAAAGGCCTGAAAGAGCTCCAAATATCCACTTGCAGATGCTGCAAAAAGACTCTTTCCAAACTGCTCCATGAAAAGGAAGGTTCAACTCTGTGAGATGAATGCACACATCATAAAGAAGTTTCAAAGAATGCTTCTGTCTAGGTTTTATGTGAAGATATTTCCTTTTCCACCATAGGCCTCAAAGCGCTCCAAATGAACACTTGCAGATTCTACAAAAAGAGTGTTTCAAAACTGCTCTTTCAAAAGAAGTGTTCAACTCTGTGAGTTGGATTCATACTTCACAAAGCAGTTTCACAGAACGCTTCTGTTTAGTATTTATGGGAAGATATTTCCGTTTCCAACGAAGGCCTGAAAGGACTCCAAATATCCACTTGCAGATTCTGCAAAAAACACAGTTTCAAAACTGCTCTATCAAAAGGAAGGCTTATCTCTCCGAGTTGAATGCACACATCATAAAGAGGTTTCTGAGAATGCTTCTGCCTGGTTTATAAGTGAAGATATTTCCTTTTCCACCATAGGCCTCAAAGCGCTCCAAATGAACACTTGCAGATTCTACAAAAAGAGTGTTTCAAAACAGCTCTTTCAAAGGAAGTGTTCAACTCTGTGAGTTGGATTCATACTTCACAAAGCAGTTTCACAGAACGCTTCTGTTTAGTTTTTATGGGAAGATATTCCCGTTTCCAACGAAGGCCTGAAAGGGCTCCAAATATCCACTTGCAAATTCTGCAAAAATAGAGTTTCAAAACTGCTCTGTCAAAAGGAAGGCTTATCTCTCTGAGTTGAATGCAGACATCATAAAGAGGTTTCTGAGAATGCTTCTGCCTGGTTTATATGTGAAGATATTTCCTTTTCCACCATAGGCCTCAAGGCGCTCCAAATGAACACTTGCAGATTCTACAAAAAGAGTGTTTCATAACTGCTCTAGCAAAGGAAAGGTTCAACTCTGTGAGTTGAACACACACATCACAAAGCAGTTTCTGAGAATGCTTCTGTCCAGTTTTTATTGGAAGATATTCCCGCTTCTAACAAAGGCCTGAAAGAGCTCCAAATATCCACTTGTAGATGCTGCAAAAAGACTCTTTCCAAACTGCTCCATGAAAAGGAAGGTTCAACTCTGTGAGTTGAATGCACACATCATAAAGAAGTTTCAAAGAATGCTTCTGTCTAGGTTTTATGTGAAGATATTTCCTTTTCCACCATAGGCCTCAAAGCGCTCCAAATGAACACTTGCAGATTCTACAAAAAGAGTGTTTCAAAACTGCTCTTTCAAAAGAAGTGTTCAACTCTGTGAGTTGGATTCATACTTCACAAAGCAGTTTCACAGAACGCTTCTGTTTAGTTTTTATGGGAAGATATTCCCGTTTCCAACGAAGGCCTGAAAGGGCTCCAAATATCCACTTGCAAATTCTGCAAAAATAGAGTTTCAAAACTGCTCTGTCAAAAGGAAGGCTTATCTCTCTGAGTTGAATGCAGACATCATAAAGAGGTTTCTGAGAATGCTTCTGCCTGGTTTATATGTGAAGATATTTCCTTTTCCACCATAGGCCTCAAAGCGCTCCAAATGAACACTTGCAGATTCTACAAAAGGAGTGTTTCATAACTGCTCTAGCAAAGGAAAGGTTCAACTCTGTGAGTTGAACACACACATCACAAAGCAGTTTCTGAGAATGCTTCTGTCCAGTTTTTATTGGAAGATATTCCCGCTTCTAACAAAGGCCTGAAAGAGCTCCAAATATCCACTTGTAGATGCTGCAAAAAGACTCTTTCCAAACTGCTCCATGAAAAGGAAGGTTCAACTCTGTGAGTTGAATGCACACATCATAAAGAAGTTTCAAAGAATGCTTCTGTCTAGGTTTTATGTGAAGATATTTCCTTTTCCACCATAGGCCTCAAAGCGCTCCAAATGAACACTTGCAGATTCTACAAAAAGAGTGTTTCAAAACTGCTCTTTCAAAAGAAGTGTGCAACTCTGTGAGTTGGATTCATACTTCACAAAGCAGTTTCACAGAACGCTTCTGTTTAGTTTTTATGGGAAGATATTCCCGTTTCCAACGAAGGCCTGAAAGGGCTCCAAATAACCACTTGCAGATTCTGCAGAAACACAGTTTCAAAACTGCTCTATCAAAAGGAAGGCTTATCTCTCCGAGCTGAATGCACACATCATAGAGAGGTTTCTGAGAATGCTTCTCCCTGGTTTATAAGTGAAGATATTTCCTTTTCCACTATAGGCCTCAAAGCGCTCCAAATGAACACTTGCAGATTCTACAAAAAGAGTGTTTCAAAACAGCTCTTTCAAAGGAAGTGTTCAACTCTGTGAGTTGGATTCATACTACACAAAGCAGTTTCACAGAACGCTTCTCTTTAGTTTTTATGGGAAGATATTCCCGTTTCCAACGAAGGCCTGAAAGGGCTCCAAATATCCACTTGCAGATTCTGCAAAAATAGAGTTTCAAAACTGCTCTGTTAAAAGGAAGGCTTATCTCTCTGAGTTGAATGCAGACATCATAAAGAGGTTTCTGAGAATGCTTCTGCCTGGTTTATATGTGAAGATATTTCCTTTTCCACCATAGGCCTCAAAGCGCTCCAAATGAACACTTGCAGATTCTACAAAAGGAGTGTTTCATAACTGCTCTAGCAAAGGAAAGGTTCAACTCTGTGAGTTGAACACACACATCACAAAGCAGTTTCTGAGATTGCTTCTGTCCAGTTTTTATTGGAAGATATTCCCGCTTCTAACAAAGGCCTGAAAGAGCTCCAAATATCCACTTGCAGATGCTGCAAAAAGACTCTTTCCAAACTGCTCCATGAAAAGGAAGGTTCAACTCTGTGAGTTGAATGCACACATCATAAAGAAGTTTCAAAGAATGCTTCTGTCTAGGTTTTATGTGAAGATATTTCCTTTTCCACCATAGGCCTCAAAGCGCTCCAAATGAACACTTGCAGATTCTACAAAAAGAGTGTTTCAAAACTGCTCTTTCAAAAGAAGTGTTCAACTCTGTGAGTTGGATTCATACTTCACAAAGCAGTTTCACAGAACGCTTCTGTTTAGTATTTATGGGAAGATATTTCCGTTTCCAACGAAGGCCTGAAAGGACTCCAAATATCCACTTGCAGATTCTGCAAAAAACACAGTTTCAAAACTGCTCTATCAAAAGGAAGGCTTATCTCTCCGAGTTGAATGCACACATCATAAAGAGGTTTCTGAGAATGCTTCTGCCTGGTTTATAAGTGAAGATATTTCCTTTTCCACCATAGGCCTCAAAGCGCTCCAAATGAACACTTGCAGATTCTACAAAAAGAGTGTTTCAAAACAGCTCTTTCAAAGGAAGTGTTCAACTCTGTGAGTTGGATTCATACTACACAAAGCAGTTTCACAGAACGCTTCTGTTTAGTTTTTATGGGAAGATATTCCCGTTTCCAACGAAGGCCTGAAAGGGCTCCAAATATCCACTTGCAAATTCTGCAAAAATAGAGTTTCAAAACTGCTCTGTCAAAAGGAAGGCTTATCTCTCTGAGTTGAATGCAGACATCATAAAGAGGTTTCCGAGAATGCTTCTGCCTGGTTTATATGTGAAGATATTTCCTTTTCCACAATAGGCCTCAAAGCGCTCCAAATGAACACTTGCAGATTCTACAAAAAGAGTGTTTCAAAACAGCTCTTTCAAAGGAAGTGTTCAACTCTGTGAGTTGGATTCATACTACACAAAGCAGTTTCACAGAACGCTTCTCTTTAGTTTTTATGGGAAGATATTCCCGTTTCCAACGAAGGACTGAAAGGGCTCCAAATATCCACTTGCAGATTCTGCAAAAATAGAGTTTCAAAACTGCTCTGTTAAAAGGAAGGCTTATCTCTCTGAGTTGAATGCAGACATCATAAAGAGGTTTCTGAGAATGCTTCTGCCTTGTTTATATGTGAAGATATTTCCTTTTCCACCATAGGCCTCAAAGCACTCCAAATGAACACTTGCAGATTCTACAAAAGGAGTGTTTCATAACTGCTCTAGCAAAGGAAAGGTTCAACTCTGTGAGTTGAACACACACATCACAAAGCAGTTTCTGAGAATGCTTCTGTCCAGTTTTTATTGGAAGATATTCCCGCTTCTAACAAAGGCCTGAAAGAGCTCCAAATATCCACTTGCAGATGCTGCAAAAAGACTCTTTCCAAACTGCTCCATGAAAAGGAAGGTTCAACTCTGTGAGATGAATGCACACATCATAAAGAAGTTTCAAAGAATGCTTCTGTCTAGGTTTTATGTGAAGATATTTCCTTTTCCACCATAGGCCTCAAAGCGCTCCAAATGAACACTTGCAGATTCTACAAAAAGAGTGTTTCAAAACTGCTCTTTCAAAAGAAGTGTTCAACTCTGTGAGTTGGATTCATACTTCACAAAGCAGTTTCACAGAACGCTTCTGTTTAGTTTTTATGGGAAGATATTCCCGTTTCCAACGAAGGCCTGAAAGGGCTCCAAATATCCACTTGCAAATTCTGCAAAAATAGAGTTTCAAAACTGCTCTGTCAAAAGGAAGGCTTATCTCTCTGAGTTGAATGCAGACATCATAAAGAGGTTTCAGAGAATGCTTCTGCCTGGTTTATATGTGAAGATATTTCCTTTTCCACCATAGGCCTCAAAGCGCTCCAAATGAACACTTGCAGATTCTACAAAAGGAGTGTTTCCTAACTGCTCTAGCAAAGGAAAGGTTCAACTCTGTGAGTTGAACACACACATCACAAAGCAGTTTATGAGAATGCTTCTATCCAGTTTTTATTGGAAGATATTCCCGCTTCTAACAAAGGCCTGAAAGAGCTCCAAATATCCACTTGCAGATGCTGCAAAAAGACTCTTTCCAAACTGCTCCATGAAAAGGAAGGTTCAACTCTGTGAGTTGAATGCACACATCATAAAGAAGTTTCAAAGAATGCTTCTGTCTAGGTTTTATGTGAAGATATTTCCTTTTCCACCATAGGCCTCAAAGCGCTCCAAATGAACACTTGCAGATTCTACAAAAAGAGTGTTTCAAAACTGCTCTTTCAAAAGAAGTGTTCAACTCTGTGAGTTGGATTCATACTTCACAAAGCAGTTTCACACAACGCTTCTGTTTAGTATTTATGGGAAGATATTCCCGTTTCCAACGAAGGCCTGAAAGGACTCCAATTATCCACTTGCAGATTCTGCAAAAACACAGTTTCAAAACTGCTCTATCAAAAGGAAGGCTTATCTCTCCGAGTTGAATGCACACATCATAAAGAGGTTTCTGAGAATGCTTCTGCCTGGTTTATAAGTGAAGATATTTCCTTTTCCACCATAGGCCTCAAAGCGCTCCAAATGAACACTTGCAGATTCTACAAAAAGAGTGTTTCAAAACAGCTCTTTCAAAGGAAGTGTTCAACTCTGTGAGTTGGATTCATACTACACAAAGCAGTTTCACAGAACGCTTCTGTTTAGTTTTTATGGGAAGATATTCCCGTTTCCAACGAAGGCCTGAAAGGGCTCCAAATATCCACTTGCAAATTCTGCAAAAATAGAGTTTCAAAACTGCTCTGTCAAAAGGAAGGCTTATCTCTCTGAGTTGAATGCAGACATCATAAAGAGGTTTCTGAGAATGCTTCTGCCTGGTTTATATGTGAAGATATTTCCTTTTCCACCATAGGCCTCAAGGCGCTCCAAATGAACACTTGCAGATTCTACAAAAAGAGTGTTTCATAACTGCTCTAGCAAAGGAAAGGTTCAACTCTGTGAGTTGAACACACACATCACAAAGCAGTTTCTGAGAATGCTTCTGTCCAGTTTTTATTGGAAGATATTCCCGCTTCTAACAAAGGCCTGAAAGAGCTCCAAATATCCACTTGCAGATGCTGCAAAAAGACTCTTTCCAAACTGCTCCATGAAAAGGAAGGTTCAACTCTGTGAGTTGAATGCACACATCATAAAGAAGTTTCAAAGAATGCTTCTGTCTAGGTTTTATGTGAAGATATTTCCTTTTCCACCATAGGCCTCAAAGCGCTCCAAATGAACACTTGCAGATTCTACAAAAAGAGTGTTTCAAAGCTGCTCTTTCAAAAGAAGTGTTCAACTCTGTGAGTTGGATTCATACTTCACAAAGCAGTTTCACAGAACGCTTCTGTTTAGTTTTTATGGGAAGATATTCCCGTTTCCAACGAAGGCCTGAAAGGGCTCCAAATATCCACTTGCAAATTCTGCAAAAATAGAGTTTCAAAACTGCTCTGTCAAAAGGAAGGCTTATCTCTCTGAGTTGAATGCAGACATCATAAAGAGGTTTCTGAGAATGCTTCTGCCTGGTTTATATGTGAAGATATTTCCTTTTCCACCATAGGCCTCAAAGCGCTCCAAATGAACACTTGCAGATTCTACAAAAGGAGTGTTTCATAACTGCTCTAGCAAAGGAAAGGTTCAACTCTGTGAGTTGAACACACACATCACAAAGCAGTTTCTGAGAATGCTTCTATCCAGTTTTTATTGGAAGATATTCCCGCTTCTAACAAAGGCCTGAAAGAGCTCCAAATATCCACTTGCAGATGCTGCAAAAAGACTCTTTCCAAACTGCTCCATGAAAAGGAAGGTTCAACTCTGTGAGTTGAATGCACACATCATAAAGAAGTTTCAAAGAATGCTTCTGTCTAGGTTTTATGTGAAGATATTTCCTTTTCCACCATAGGCCTCAAAGCGCTCCAAATGAACACTTGCAGATTCTACAAAAAGAGTGTTTCAAAACTGCTCTTTCAAAAGAAGTGTTCAACTCTGTGAGTTGGATTCATACTTCACAAAGCAGTTTCACAGAACGCTTCTGTTTAGTATTTATGGGAAGATATTCCCGTTTCCAACGAAGGCCTGAAAGGACTCCAAATATCCACTTGCAGATTCTGCAAAAACACAGTTTCAAAACTGCTCTATCAAAAGGAAGGCTTATCTCTCCGAGTTGAATGCACACATCATAAAGAGGTTTCTGAGAATGCTTCTGCCTGGTTTATAAGTGAAGATATTTCCTTTTCCACCATAGGCCTCAAAGCGCTCCAAATGAACACTTGCAGATTCTACAAAAAGAGTGTTTCAAAACAGCTCTTTCAAAGGAAGTGTTCAACTCTGTGAGTTGGATTCATACTACACAAAGCAGTTTCACAGAACGCTTCTGTTTAGTTTTTATGGGAAGATATTCCCGTTTCCAACGAAGGCCTGAAAGGGCTCCAAATATCCACTTGCAAATTCTGCAAAAATAGAGTTTCAAAACTGCTCTGTCAAAAGGAAGGCTTATCTCTCTGAGTTGAATGCAGACATCATAAAGAGGTTTCTGAGAATGCTTCTGCCTGGTTTATATGTGAAGATATTTCCTTTTCCACCATAGGCCTCAAGGCGCTCCAAATGAACACTTTCAGATTCTACAAAAAGAGTGTTTCATAACTGCTCTAGCAAAGGAAAGGTTCAACTCTGTGAGTTGAACACACACATCACAAAGCAGTTTCTGAGAATGCTTCTGTCCAGTTTTTATGGGAAGATATTCCCGCTTCTAACAAAGGCCTGAAAGAGCTCCAAATATCCACTTGTAGATGCTGCAAAAAGACTCTTTCCAAACTGCTCCATGAAAAGGAAGGTTCAACTCTGTGAGTTGAATGCACACATCATAAACAAGTTTCAAAGAATGCTTCTGTCTAGGTTTTATGTGAAGATATTTCCTTTTCCACCATAGGCCTCAAAGCGCTCCAAATGAACACTTGCAGATTCTACAAAAAGAGTGTTTCAAAACTGCTCTTTCAAAAGAAGTGTTCAACTCTGTGAGTTGGATTCACACTTCACAAAGCAGTTTCACAGAACGCTTCTGTTTAGTTTTTATGGGAAGATATTCCCGTTTCCAACGAAGGCCTGAAAGGGCTCCAAATAACCACTTGCAGATTCTGCAGAAACACAGTTTCAAAACTGCTCTATCAAAAGGAAGGCTTATCTCTCCGAGCTGAATGCACACATCATAAAGTGGTTTCTGAGAATGCTTCTCGCTGGTTTATAAGTGAAGATATTTCCTTTTCCACTATAGGCCTCAAAGCGCTCCAAATGAACACTTGCAGATTCTACAAAAAGAGTGTTTCAAAACAGCTCTTTCAAAGGAAGTGTTCAACTCTGTGAGTTGGATTCATACTACACAAAGCAGTTTCACAGAACGCTTCTCTTTAGTTTTTATTGGAAGATATTCCCGTTTCCAACGAAGGCCTGAAAGGGCTCCAAATATCCACTTGCAGATTTTGCAAAAATAGAGTTTCAAAACTGCTCTGTTAAAAGGAAGGCTTATCTCTCTGAGTTGAATGCAGACATCATAAAGAGGTTTCTGAGAATGCTTCTGCCTGGTTTATATGTGAAGATATTTCCTTTTCCACCATAGGCCTCAAAGCGCTCCAAATGAACACTTGCAGATTCTACAAAAGGAGTGTTTCATAACTGCTCTAGCAAAGGAAAGGTTCAACTCTGTGAGTTGAACACACACATCACAAAGCAGTTTCTGAGAATGCTTCTGTCCAGTTTTTATTGGAAGATATTCCCGCTTCTAACAAAGGCCTGAAAGAGCTCCAAATATCCACTTGCAGATGCTGCAAAAAGACTCTTTCCAAACTGCCCCATGAAAAGGAAGGTTCAACTCTGTGAGATGAATGCACACATCATAAAGAAGTTTCAAAGAATGCTTCTGTCTAGGTTTTATGTGAAGATATTTCCTTTTCCACCATAGGCCTCAAAGCGCTCCAAATGAACACTTGCAGATTCTACAAAAAGAGTGTTTCAAAACTGCTCTTTCAAAAGAAGTGTTCAACTCTGTGAGTTGGATTCATACTTCACAAAGCAGTTTCACAGAACGCTTCTGTTTAGTATTTATGGGAAGATATTCCCGTTTCCAACGAAGGCCTGAAAGGACTCCAAATATCCACTTGCAGATTCTGCAAAAACACAGTTTCAAAACTGCTCTATCAAAAGGAAGGCTTATCTCTCCGAGTTGAATGCACACATCATAAAGAGGTTTCTGAGAATGCTTCTGCCTGGTTTATAAGTGAAGATATTTCCTTTTCCACCATAGGCCTCAAAGCGCTCCAAATGAACACTTGCAGATTCTACAAAAAGAGTGTTTCAAAACAGCTCTTTCAAAGGAAGTGTTCAACTCTGTGAGTTGGATTCATACTACACAAAGCAGTTTCACAGAACGCTTCTGTTTAGTTTTTATGGGAAGATATTCCCGTTTCCAACGAAGGCCTGAAAGGGCTCCAAATATCCACTTGCAAATTCTGCAAAAATAGAGTTTCAAAACTGCTCTATCAAAAGGAAGGCTTATCTCTCTGAGTTGAATGCAGACATCATAAAGAGGTTTCTGAGAATGCTTCTGCCTGGTTTATATGTGAAGATATTTCCTTTTCCACCATAGGCCTCAAGGCGCTCCAAATGAACACTAGCAGATTCTACAAAAAGAGTGTTTCATAACTGCTCTAGCAAAGGAAAGGTTCAACTCTGTGAGTTGAACACACACATCACAAAGCAGTTTCTGAGAATGCTTCTGTCCAGTTTTTATTGGAAGATATTCCCGCTTCTAACAAAGGCCTGAAAGAGCTCCAAATATCCACTTGTAGATGCTGCAAAAAGACTCTTTCCAAACTGCTCCATGAAAAGGAAGGTTCAACTCTGTGAGTTGAATGCACACATCATAAAGAAGTTTGAAAGAATGCTTCTGTCTAGGTTTTATGTGAAGATATTTCCTTTTCCACCATAGGCCTCAAAGAGCTCCAAATGAACACTTGCAGATTCTACAAAAAGAGTGTTTCAAAACTGCTCTTTCAAAAGAAGTGTTCAACTCTGTGAGTTGGATTCATACTCCACAAAGCAGTTTCACAGAACGCTTCTGTTTAGTTTTTATGGGAAGATATTCCCGTTTCCAACGAAGGCCTGAAAGGGCTCCAAATAACCACTTGCAGATTCTGCAGAAACACAGTTTCAAAACTGCTCTATCAAAAGGAAGGCTTATCTCTCCGAGCTGAATGCACACATCATAAAGAGGTATCTGAGAATGCTTCTCCCTGGTTTATAAGTGAAGATATTTCCTTTTCCACTATAGGTCTCAAAGCGCTCCAAATGAACACTTGCAGATTCTACAAAAAGAGTGTTTCAAAACAGCTCTTTCAAAGGAAGTGTTCAACTCTGTGAGTTGGATTCATACTACACAAAGCAGTTTCACAGAACGCTTCTCTTTAGTTTTTATGGGAAGATATTCCCGTTTCCAACGAAGGCCTGAAAGGGCTCCAAATAACCACTTGCAGATTCTGCAGAAACACAGTTTCAAAACTGCTCTATCAAAAGGAAGGCTTATCTCTCCGAGCTGAATGCACACATCATAAAGTGGTTTCTGAGAATGCTTCTCCCTGGTTTATAAGTGAAGATATTTCCTTTTCCACTATAGGCCTCAAAGCGCTCCAAATGAACACTTGCAGATTCTACAAAAAGAGTGTTTCAAAACAGCTCTTTCAAAGGAAGTGTTCAACTCTGTGAGTTGGATTCATACTACACAAAGCAGTTTCACAGAACGCTTCTCTTTAGTTTTTATGGGAAGATATTCCCGTTTCCAACGAAGGCCTGAAAGGGCTCCAAATATCCACTTGCAGATTCTGCAAAAATAGAGTTTCAAAACTGCTCTGTTAAAAGGAAGGCTTATCTCTCTGAGTTGAATGCAGACATCATAAAGAGGTTTCTGAGAATGCTTCTGCCTGGTTTATATGTGAAGATATTTCCTTTTCCACCATAGGCCTCAAAGCGCTCCAAATGAACACTTGCAGATTCTACAAAAGGAGTGTTTCTTAACTACTCTAGCAAAGGAAAGGTATAACTCTGTGAGTTGAACACACACATCACAAAGCAGTTTCTGAGAATGCTTCTGTCCAGTTTTTATTGGAAGATATTCCCGCTTCTAACAAAGGCCTGAAAGAGCTCCAAATATCCACTTGCAGATGCTGCAAAAAGACTCTTTCCAAACTGCTCCATGAAAAGGAAGGTTCAACTCTGTGAGTTGAATGCACACATCATAAAGAAGTTTCAAAGAATGCTTCTGTCTAGGTTTCATGTGAAGATATTTCCTTTTCCACCATAGGCCTCAAAGCGCTCCAAATGAACACTTGCAGATTCTACAAAAAGAGTGTTTCAAAACTGCTCTTTCAAAAGAAGTGTTCAACTCTGTGAGTTGGATTCATACTTCACAAAGCAGTTTCACAGAACGCTTCTGTTTAGTATTTATGGGAAGATATTCCCGTTTCCAACGAAGGCCTGAAAGGACTCCAAATATCCACTTGCAGATTCTGCAGAAACACAGTTTCAAAACTGCTCTATCAAAAGGAAGGCTTATCTCTCCGAGCTGAATGCACACATCATAAAGAGGTTTCTGAGAATGCTTCTCCCTGGTTTATAAGTGAAGATATTTCCTTTTCAACTATAGGCCTCAAAGCGCTCCAAATGAACACTTGCAGATTCTACAAAAAGAGTGTTTCAAAACAGCTCTTTCAAAGGAAGTGTTCAACTCTGTGAGTTGGATTCATACTACACAAAGCAGTTTCACAGAACGCTTCTGTTTAGTTTTTATGGGAAGATATTCCCGTTTCCAACGAAGGCCTGAAAGGGCTCCAAATATCCACTTGCAGATTCTGCAAAAATAGAGTTTCAAAACTGCTCTGTTAAAAGGAAGGCTTATCTCTCTGAGTTGAATGCAGACATCATAAAGAGGTTTCTGAGAATGCTTCTGCCTGGTTTATATGTGAAGATATTTCCTTTTCCACCATAGGCCTCAAAGCGCTCCAAATGAACACTTGCAGATTCTACAAAAGGAGTGTTTCGTAACTGCTCTAGCAAAGGAAAGGTTCAACTCTGTGAGTTGAACACACACATCACAAAGCAGTTTCTGAGAATGCTTCTGTCCAGTTTTTATTGGAAGATATTCCCGCTTCTAACAAAGGCCTGAAAGAGCTCCAAATATCCACTTGCAGATGCTGCAAAAAGACTCTTTCCAAACTGCTCCATGAAAAGGAAGGTTCAACTCTGTGAGATGAATGCACACATCATAAAGAAGTTTCAAAGAATGCTTCTGTCTAGGTTTTATGTGAAGATATTTCCTTTTCCACCATAGGCCTCAAAGCGCTCCAAATGAACACTTGCAGATTCTACAAAAAGAGTGTTTCAAAACTGCTCTTTCAAAAGAAGTGTTCAACTCTGTGAGTTGGATTCATACTTCACAAAGCAGTTTCACAGAACGCTTCTGTTTAGTATTTATGGGAAGATATTCCCGTTTCCAACGAAGGCCTGAAAGGACTCCAAATATCCACTTGCAGATTCTGCAGAAACACAGTTTCAAAACTGCTCTATCAAAAGGAAGGCTTATCTCTCCGAGTTGAATGCACACATCATAAAGAGGTTTCTGAGAATGCTTCTGCCTGGTTTATAAGTGAAGATATTTCCTTTTCCACCATAGGCCTCAAAGCGCTCCAAATGAACACTTGCAGATTCTACAAAAAGAGTGTTTCAAAACAGCTCTTTCAAAGGAAGTGTTCAACTCTGTGAGTTGGATTCATACTACACAAAGCAGTTTCACAGAACGCTTCTGTTTAGTTTTTATGGGAAGATATTCCCGTTTCCAACGAAGGCCTGAAAGGGCTCCAAATATCCACTTGCAAATTCTGCAAAAATAGAGTTTCAAAACTGCTCTGTCAAAAGGAAGGCTTATCTCTCTGAGTTGAATGCAGACATCATAAAGAGGTTTCTGAGAATGCTTCTGCCTGGTTTATATGTGAAGATATTTCCTTTTCCACCATAGGCCTCAAGGCGCTCCAAATGAACACTTGCAGATTCTACAAAAAGAGTGTTTCATAACTGCTCTAGCAAAGGAAAGGTTCAACTCTGTGAGTTGAACACACACATCACAAAGCAGTTTCTGAGAATGCTTCTGTCCAGTTTTTATTGGAAGATATTCCCGCTTCTAACAAAGGCCTGAAAGAGCTCCAAATATCCACTTGTAGATGCTGCAAAAAGACTCTTTCCAAACTGCTCCATGAAAAGGAAGGTTCAACTCTGTGAGTTGAATGCACACATCATAAAGAAGTTTCAAAGAATGCTTCTGTCTAGGTTTTATGTGAAGATATTTCCTTTTCCACCATAGGCCTCAAAGCGCTCCAAATGAACACTTGCAGATTCTACAAAAAGAGTGTTTCAAAACTGCTCTTTCAAAAGAAGTGTTCAACTCTGTGAGTTGGATTCACACTTCACAAAGCAGTTTCACAGAACGCTTCTGTTTAGTTTTTATGGGAAGATATTCCCGTTTCCAACGAAGGCCTGAAAGGACTCCAAATAACCACTTGCAGATTCTGCAGAAACACAGTTTCAAAACTGCTCTATCAAAAGGAAGGCTTATCTCTCCGAGCTGAATGCACACATCATAAAGTGGTTTCTGAGAATGCTTCTCGCTGGTTTATAAGTGAAGATATTTCCTTTTCCACTATAGGCCTCAAAGCGCTCCAAATGAACACTTGCAGATTCTACAAAAAGAGTGTTTCAAAACAGCTCTTTCAAAGGAAGTGTTCAACTCTGTGAGTTGGATTCATACTACACAAAGCAGTTTCAGAGAACGCTTCTCTTTAGTTTTTATTGGAAGATATTCCCGTTTCCAACGAAGGCCTGAAAGGGCTCCAAATATCCACTTGCAGATTCTGCAAAAATAGAGTTTCAAAACTGCTCTGTTAAAAGGAAGGCTTATCTCTCTGAGTTGAATGCAGACATCATAAAGAGGTTTCTGAGAATGCTTCTGCCTGGTTTATATGTGAAGATATTTCCTTTTCCACCATAGGCCTCAAAGCGCTCCAAATGAACACTTGCAGATTCTACAAAAGGAGTGTTTCATAACTGCTCTAGCAAAGGAAAGGTTCAACTCTGTGAGTTGAACACACACATCACAAAGCAGTTTCTGAGAATGCTTCTGTCCAGTTTTTATTGGAAGATATTCCCGCTTCTAACAAAGGCCTGAAAGAGCTCCAAATATCCACTTGCAGATGCTGCAAAAAGACTCTTTCCAAACTGCTCCATGAAAAGGAAGGTTCAACTCTGTGAGATGAATGCACACATCATAAAGAAGTTTCAAAGAATGCTTCTGTCTAGGTTTTATGTGAAGATATTTCCTTTTCCACCATAGGCCTCAAAGCGCTCCAAATGAACACTTGCAGATTCTACAAAAAGAGTGTTTCAAAACTGCTCTTTCAAAAGAAGTGTTCAACTCTGTGAGTTGGATTCATACTTCACAAAGCAGTTTCACAGAACGCTTCTGTTTAGTATTTATGGGAAGATATTCCCGTTTCCAACGAAGGCCTGAAAGGACTCCAAATATCCACTTGCAGATTCTGCAAAAACACAGTTTCAAAACTGCTCTATCAAAAGGAAGGCTTATCTCTCCGAGTTGAATGCACACATCATAAAGAGGTTTCTGAGAATGCTTCTGCCTGGTTTATAAGTGAAGATATTTCCTTTTCCACCATAGGCCTCAAAGCGCTCCAAATGAACACTTGCAGATTCTACAAAAAGAGTGTTTGAAAACAGCTCTTTCAAAGGAAGTGTTCAACTCTGTGAGTTGGATTCATACTACACAAAGCAGTTTCACAGAACGCTTCTGTTTAGTTTTTATGGGAAGATATTCCCGTTTCCAACGAAGGCCTGAAAGGGCTCCAAATATCCACTTGCAAATTCTGCAAAAATAGAGTTTCAAAACTGCTCTATCAAAAGGAAGGCTTATCTCTCTGAGTTGAATGCAGACATCATAAAGAGGTTTCTGAGAATGCTTCTGCCTGGTTTATATGTGAAGATATTTCCTTTTCCACCATAGGCCTCAAGGCGCTCCAAATGAACACTAGCAGATTCTACAAGAAGAGTGTTTCATAACTGCTCTAGCAAAGGAAAGGTTCAACTCTGTGAGTTGAACACACACATCACAAAGCAGTTTCTGAGAATGCTTCTGTCCAGTTTTTATTGGAAGATATTCCCGCTTCTAACAAAGGCCTGAAACAGCTCCAAATATCCACTTGTAGATGCTGCAAAAAGACTCTTTCCAAACTGCTCCATGAAAAGGAAGGTTCAACTCTGTGAGTTGAATGCGCACATCATAAAGAAGTTTCAAAGAATGCTTCTGTCTAGGTTTTATGTGAAGATATTTCCTTTTCCACCATAGGCCTCAAAGCGCTCCAAATGAACACTTGCAGATTCTACAAAAAGAGTGTTTCAAAACTGCTCTTTCAAAAGAAGTGTTCAACTCTGTGAGTTGGATTCATACTTCACAAAGCAGTTTCACAGAACGCTTCTGTTTAGTTTTTATGGGAAGATATTCCCGTTTCAAACGAAGGCCTGAAAGGGCTCCAAATAACCACTTGCAGATTCTGCAGAAACACAGTTTCAAAACTGCTCTATCAAAAGGAAGGCTTATCTCTCCGAGCTGAATGCACACATCATAAAGAGGTTTCTGAGAATGCTTCTCCCTGGTTTATAAGTGAAGATATTTCCTTTTCCACTATAGGCCTCAAAGCGCTCCAAATGAACACTTGCAGATTCTACAAAAAGAGTGTTTCAAAACAGCTCTTTCAAAGGAAGTGTTCAACTCTGTGAGTTGGATTCATACTACACAAAGCAGTTTCACAGAACGCTTCTCTTTAGTTTTTATGGGAAGATATTCCCGTTTCCAACGAAGGCCTGAAAGGGCTCCAAATATCCACTTGCAGATTCTGCAAAAATAGAGTTTCAAAACTGCTCTGTTAAAAGGAAGGCTTATCTCTCTGAGTTGAATGCAGACATCATAAAGAGGTTTCTGAGAATGCTTCTGCCTGGTTTATATGTGAAGATATTTCCTTTTCCACCATAGGCCTCAAAGCGCTCCAAATGAACACTTGCAGATTCTACAAAAGGAGTGTTTCATAACTACTCTAGCAAAGGAAAGGTTCAACTCTGTGAGTTGAACACACACATCACAAAGCAGTTTCTGAGAATGCTTCTGTCCAGTTTTTATTGGAAGATATTCCCGCTTCTAACAAAGGCCTGAAAGAGCTCCAAATATCCACTTGCAGATGCTGCAAAAAGACTCTTTCCAAACTGCTCCATGAAAAGGAAGGTTCAACTCTGTGAGTTGAATGCACACATCATAAAGAAGTTTCAAAGAATGCTTCTGTCTAGGTTTTATGTGAAGATATTTCCTTTTCCACCATAGGCCTCAAAGCGCTCCAAATGAACACTTGCAGATTCTACAAAAAGAGTGTTTCAAAACTGCTCTTTCAAAAGAAGTGTTCAACTCTGTGAGTTGGATTCATACTTCACAAAGCAGTTTCACAGAACGCTTCTGTTTAGTATTTATGGAAAGATATTCCCGTTTCCAACGAAGGCCTGAAAGGACTCCAAATATCCACTTGCAGATTCTGCAAAAACACAGTTTCAAAACTGCTCTATCAAAAGGAAGGCTTATCTCTCCGAGTTGAATGCACACATCATAAAGAGGTTTCTGAGAATGCTTCTGCCTGGTTTATAAGTGAAGATATTTCCTTTTCCACCATAGGCCTCAAAGCGCTCCAAATGAACACTTGCAGATTCTACAAAAAGAGTGTTTCAAAACAGCTCTTTCAAAGGAAGTGTTCAACTCTGTGAGTTGGATTCATACTACACAAAGCAGTTTCACAGAACGCTTCTGTTTAGTTTTTATGGGAAGATATTCCCGTTTCCAACGAAGGCCTGAAAGGGCTCCAAATATCCACTTGCAAATTCTGCAAAAATAGAGTTTCAAAACTGCTCTGTCAAAAGGAAGGCTTATCTCTCTGAGTTGAATGCAGACATCATAAAGAGGTTTCTGAGAATGCTTCTGCCTGGTTTATATGTGAAGATATTTCCTTTTCCACCATAGGCCTCAAAGCGCTCCAAATGAACACTTGCAGATTCTACAAAAAGAGTGTTTCATAACTGCTCTAGCAAAGGAAAGGTTCAACTCTGTGAGTTGAACACACACATCACAAAGCAGTTTCTGAGAATGCTTCTGTCCAGTTTTTATTGGAAGATATTCCCGCTTCTAACAAAGGCCTGAAAGAGCTCCAAATATCCACTTGCAGATGCTGCAAAAAGACTCTTTCCAAACTGCTCCATGAAAAGGAAGGTTCAACTCTGTGAGTTGAATGCACACATCATAAAGAAGTTTCAAAGAATGCTTCTGTCTAGGTTTTATGTGAAGATATTTCCTTTTCCACCATAGGCCTCAAAGCGCTCCAAATGAACACTTGCAGATTCTACAAAAAGAGTGTTTCAAAACTGCTCTTTCAAAAGAAGTGTTCAACTCTGTGAGTTGGATTCATACTTCACAAAGCAGTTTCACAGAACGCTTCTGTTTAGTTTTTATGGGAAGATATTCCCGTTTCCAACGAAGGCCTGAAAGGGCTCCAAATAACCACTTGCAGATTCTGCAGAAACACAGTTTCAAAACTGCTCTATCAAAAGGAAGGCTTATCTCTCCGAGCTGAATGCACACATCATAAAGAGGTTTCTGAGAATGCTTCTGCCTGGTTTATAAGTGAAGATATTTCCTTTTCCACCATAGGCCTCAAAGCGCTCCAAATGAACACTTGCAGATTCTACAAAAAGAGTGTTTCAAAACAGCTCTTTCAAAGGAAGTGTTCAACTCTGTGAGTTGGATTCATACTACACAAAGCAGTTTCACAGAACGCTTCTGTTTAGTTTTTATGGGAAGATATTCCCGTTTCCAACGAAGGCCTGAAAGGGCTCCAAATATCCACTTGCAAATTCTGCAAAAATAGAGTTTCAAAACTGCTCTATCAAAAGGAAGGCTTATCTCTCTGAGTTGAATGCAGACATCATAAAGAGGTTTCTGAGAATGCTTCTGCCTGGTTTATATGTGAAGATATTTCCTTTTCCACCATAGGCCTCAAAGCGCTCCAAATGAACACTTGCAGATTCTACAAAAGGAGTGTTTCATAACTGCTCTAGCAAAGGAAAGGTTCAACTCTGTGAGTTGAACACACACATCACAAAGCAGTTTCTGAGAATGCTTCTGTCCAATTTTTATTGGAAGATATTCCCGCTTCTAACAAAGGCCTGAAAGAGCTCCAAATATCCACTTGCAGATGCTGCAAAAAGACTCTTTCCAAACTGCTCCATGAAAAGGAAGGTTCAACTCTGTGAGTTGAATGCACACATCATAAAGAAGTTTCAAAGAATGCTTCTGTCTAGGTTTTATGTGAAGATATTTCCTTTTCCACCATAGGCCTCAAAGCGCTCCAAATGAACACTTGCAGATTCTACAAAAAGAGTGTTTCAAAACTGCTCTTTCAAAAGAAGTGTTCAACTCTGTGAGTTGGATTCATACTTCACAAAGCAGTTTCACAGAACGCTTCTGTTTAGTATTTATGGGAAGATATTCCCGTTTCCAACGAAGGCCTGAAAGGACTCCAAATATCCACTTGCAGATTCTGCAAAAACACAGTTTCAAAACTGCTCTATCAAAAGGAAGGCTTATCTCTCCGAGTTGAATGCACACATCATAAAGAGGTTTCTGAGAATGCTTCTGCCTGGTTTATAAGTGAAGATATTTCCTTTTCCACCATAGGCCTCAAAGCGCTCCAAATGAACACTTGCAGATTCTACAAAAAGAGTGTTTCAAAACAGCTCTTTCAAAGGAAGTGTTCAACTCTGTGAGTTGGATTCATACTACACAAAGCAGTTTCACAGAACGCTTCTGTTTAGTTTTTATGGGAAGATATTCCCGTTTCCAACGAAGGCCTGAAAGGGCTCCAAATATCCACTTGCAAATTCTGCAAAAATAGAGTTTCAAAACTGCTCTGTCAAAAGGAAGGCTTATCTCTCTGAGTTGAATGCAGACATCATAAAGAGGTTTCTGAGAATGCTTCTGCCTGGTTTATATGTGAAGATATTTCCTTTTCCTCCATAGGCCTCAAAGCGCTCCAAATGAACACTTGCAGATTCTACAAAAAGAGTGTTTCATAACTGCTCTAGCAAAGGAAAGGTTCAACTCTGTGAGTTGAACACACACATCACAAAGCAGTTTCTGAGAATGCTTCTGTCCAGTTTTTATTGGAAGATATTCCCGCTTCTAACAAAGGCCTGAAAGAGCTCCAAATATCCACTTGTAGATGCTGCAAAAAGACTCTTTCCAAACTGCTCCATGAAAAGGAAGGTTCAACTCTGTGAGTTGAATGCACACATCATAAAAAGTTTCAAAGAATGCTTCTGTCTAGGTTTTATGTGAAGATATTTCCTTTTCCACCATAGGCCTCAAAGCGCTCCAAATGAACACTTGCAGATTCTACAAAAAGAGTGTTTCAAAACTGCTCTTTCAAAAGAAGTGTTCAACTCTGTGAGTTGGATTCATACTTCACAAAGCAGTTTCACAGAACGCTTCTGTTTAGTTTTTATGGGAAGATATTCCCGTTTCCAACGAAGGCCTGAAAGGGCTCCAAATAACCACTTGCAGATTCTGCAGAAACACAGTTTCAAAACTGCTCTATCAAAAGGAAGGCTTATCTCTCCGAGCTGAATGCACACATCATAAAGAGGTTTCTGAGAATGCTTCTCCCTGGTTTATAAGTGAAGATATTTCCTTTTCCACTATAGGCCTCAAAGCGCTCCAAATGAACACTTGCAGATTCTACAAAAAGAGTGTTTCAAAACTGCTCTTTCAAAAGAAGTGTTCAACTCTGTGAGTTGGATTCATACTACACAAAGCAGTTTCACAGAACGCTTCTCTTTAGTATTTATGGGAAGATATTCCCGTTTCCAACGAAGGCCTGAAAGGACTCCAAATATCCACTTGCAGATTCTGCAGAAACACAGTTTCAAAACTGCTCTATCAAAAGGAAGGCTTATCTCTCCGAGTTGAATGCACACATCATAAAGAGGTTTCTGAGAATGCTTCTGCCTGGTTTATAAGTGAAGATATTTCCTTTTCCACCATAGGCCTCAAAGCGCTCCAAATGAACACTTGCAGATTCTACAAAAAGAGTGTTTCAAAACAGCTCTTTCAAAGGAAGTGTTCAACTCTGTGAGTTGGATTCATACTACACAAAGCAGTTTCACAGAACGCTTCTGTTTAGTTTTTATGGGAAGATATTCCCGTTTCCAACGAAGGCCTGAAAGGGCTCCAAATATCCACTTGCAAATTCTGCAAAAATAGAGTTTCAAAACTGCTCTGTCAAAAGGAAGGCTTACCTCTCTGAGTTGAATGCAGACATCATAAAGAGGTTTCTGAGAATGCTTCTGCCTGGTTTATATGTGAAGATATTTCCTTTTCCACCATAGGCCTCAAGGCGCTCCAAATGAACACTTGCAGATTCTACAAAAAGAGTGTTTCATAACTGCTCTAGCAAAGGAAAGGTTCAACTCTGTGAGTTGAACACACACATCACAAAGCAGTTTCTGAGAATGATTCTGTTCAGTTTTTATTGGAAGATATTCCCGCTTCTAACAAAGGCCTGAAAGAGCTCCAAATATCCACTTGTAGATGCTGCAAAAAGACTCTTTCCAAACTGCTCCATGAAAAGGAAGGTTCAACTCTGTGAGTTGAATGCACACATCATAAAGAAGTTTCAAAGAATGCTTCTGTCTAGGTTTTATGTGAAGATATTTCCTTTTCCACCATAGGCCTCAAAGCGCTCCAAATGAACACTTGCAGATTCTACAAAAAGAGTGTTTCAAAACTGCTCTTTCAAAGGAAGTGTTCAACTCTGTGAGTTGGATTCATACTACACAAAGCAGTTTCACAGAACGCTTCTCTTTAGTTTTTATGGGAAGATATTCCCGTTTCCAACGAAGGCCTGAAAGGGCTCCAAATATCCACTTGCAGATTCTGCAAAAATAGAGTTTCAAAACTGCTCTGTTAAAAGGAAGGCTTATCTCTCTGAGTTGAATGCAGACATCATAAAGAGGTTTCTGAGAATGCTTCTGCCTGGTTTATATGTGAAGATATTTCCTTTTCCACCATAGGCCTCAAGGCGCTCCAAATGAACACTAGCAGATTCTACAAAAAGAGTGTTTCATAACTGCTCTAGCAAAGGCAATGTTCAACTCTGTGAGTTGAACACACACATCACAAAGCAGTTTCTGAGAATGCTTCTGTCCAGTTTTTATTGGAAGATATTCCCGCTTCTAACAAAGGCCTGAAAGAGCTCCAAGTATCCACTTGTAGATGCTGCAAAAAGACTCTTTCCAAACTGCTCCATGAAAAGGAAGGTTCAACTCTGTGAGTTGAATGCACACATCATAAAGAAGTTTCAAAGAATGCTTCTGTCTAGGTTTTATGTGAAGATATTTCCTTTTCCACCATAGGCCTCAAAGCGCTCCAAATGAACACTTGCAGATTCTACAAAAAGAGTGTTTCAAAACTGCTCTTTCAAAAGAAGTGTTCAACTCTGTGAGTTGGATTCATACTTCACAAAGCAGTTTCACAGAACGCTTCTGTTTAGTTTTTATGGGAAGATATTCCCGTTTCCAACGAAGGCCTGAAAGGGCTCCAAATAACCACTTGCAGATTCTGCAGAAACACAGTTTCAAAACTGCTCTATCAAAAGGAAGGCTTATCTCTCCGAGCTGAATGCACACATCATAAAGAGGTTTCTGAGAATGCTTCTGCCTGGTTTATAAGTGAAGATATTTCCTTTTCCACCATAGGCCTCAAAGCGCTCCAAATGAACACTTGCAGATTCTACAAAAAGAGTGTTTCAAAACAGCTCTTTCAAAGGAAGTGTTCAACTCTGTGAGTTGGATTCATACTACACAAAGCAGTTTCACAGAACGCTTCTGTTTAGTTTTTATGGGAAGATATTCCCGTTTCCAACGAAGGCCTGAAAGGGCTCCAAATATCCACTTGCAAATTCTGCAAAAATAGAGTTTCAAAACTGCTCTATCAAAAGGAAGGCTTATCTCTCTGAGTTGAATGCAGACATCATAAAGAGGTTTCTGAGAATGCTTCTGCCTGGTTTATATGTGAAGATATTTCCTTTTCCACCATAGGCCTCAAGGCGCTCCAAATGAACACTAGCAGATTCTACAAAAAGAGTGTTTCATAACTGCTCTAGCAAAGGAAAGGTTCAACTCTGTGAGTTGAACACACACATCACAAAGCAGTTTCTGAGAATGCTTCTGTCCAGTTTTTATTGGAAGATATTCCCGCTTCTAACAAAGGCCTGAAAGAGCTCCAAATATCCACTTGCAGATGCTGCAAAAAGACTCTTTCCAAACTGCTCCATGAAAAGGAAGGTTCAACTCTGTGAGTTGAATGCACACATCATAAAGAAGTTTCAAAGAATGCTTCTGTCTAGGTTTTATGTGAAGATATTTCCTTTTCCACCATAGGCCTCAAAGCGCTCCAAATGAACACTTGCAGATTCTACAAAAAGAGTGTTTCAAAACTGCTCTTTCAAAAGAAGTGTTCAACTCTGTGAGTTGGATTCATACTTCACAAAGCAGTTTCACAGAACGCTTCTGTTTAGTTTTTATTGGAAGATATTCCCGTTTCAAACGAAGGCCTGAAAGGGCTCCAAATAACCACTTGCAGATTCTGCAGAAACACAGTTTCAAAACTGCTCTATCAAAAGGAAGGCTTATCTCTCCGAGCTGAATGCACACATCATAAAGAGGTTTCTGAGAATGCTTCTCCCTGGTTTATAAGTGAAGATATTTCCTTTTCCACTATAGGCCTCAAAGCGCTCCAAATGAACACTTGCAGATTCTACAAAAAGAGTGTTTCAAAACAGCTCTTTCAAAGGAAGTGTTCAACTCTGTGAGTTGGATTCATACTACACAAAGCAGTTTCACAGAACGCTTCTCTTTAGTTTTTATGGGAAGATATTCCCGTTTCCAACGAAGGCCTGAAAGGGCTCCAAATATCCACTTGCAGATTCTGCAAAAATAGAGTTTCAAAACTGCTCTGTTAAAAGGAAGGCTTATCTCTGTGAGTTGAATGCAGACATCATAAAGAGGTTTCTGAGAATGCTTCTGCCTGGTTTATATGTGAAGATATTTCCTTTTCCACCATAGGCCTCAAAGCGCTCCAAATGAACACTTGCAGATTCTACAAAAGGAGTGTTTCATAACTACCCTAGCAAAGGAAAGGTTCAACTCTGTGAGTTGAACACACACATCACAAAGCAGTTTCTGAGAATGCTTCTGTCCAGTTTTTATTGGAAGATATTCCCGCTTCTAACAAAGGCCTGAAAGAGCTCCAAATATCCACTTGCAGATGCTGCAAAAAGACTCTTTCCAAACTGCTCCATGAAAAGGAAGGTTCAACTCTGTGAGTTGAATGCACACATCATAAAGAAGTTTCAAAGAATGCTTCTGTCTAGGTTTTATGTGAAGATATTTCCTTTTCCACCATAGGCCTCAAAGCGCTCCAAATGAACACTTGCAGATTCTACAAAAAGAGTGTTTCAAAACTGCTCTTTCAAAAGAAGTGTTCAACTCTGTGAGTTGGATTCATACTTCACAAAGCAGTTTCACAGAACGCTTCTGTTTAGTATTTATGGAAAGATATTCCCGTTTCCAACGAAGGCCTGAAAGGACTCCAAATATCCACTTGCAGATTCTGCAAAAACACAGTTTCAAAACTGCTCTATCAAAAGGAAGGCTTATCTCTCCGAGTTGAATGCACACATCATAAAGAGGTTTCTGAGAATGCTTCTGCCTGGTTTATAAGTGAAGATATTTCCTTTTCCACCATAGGCCTCAAAGCGCTCCAAATGAACACTTGCAGATTCTACAAAAAGAGTGTTTCAAAACAGCTCTTTCAAAGGAAGTGTTCAACTCTGTGAGTTGGATTCATACTACACAAAGCAGTTTCACAGAACGCTTCTGTTTAGTTTTTATGGGAAGATATTCCCGTTTCCAACGAAGGCCTGAAAGGGCTCCAAATATCCACTTGCAAATTCTGCAAAAATAGAGTTTCAAAACTGCTCTGTCAAAAGGAAGGCTTATCTCTCTGAGTTGAATGCAGACATCATAAAGAGGTTTCTGAGAATGCTTCTGCCTGGTTTATATGTGAAGATATTTCCTTTTCCACCATAGGCCTCAAAGCGCTCCAAATGAACACTTGCAGATTCTACAAAAAGAGTGTTTCATAACTGCTCTAGCAAAGGAAAGGTTCAACTCTGTGAGTTGAACACACACATCACAAAGCAGTTTCTCAGAATGCTTCTGTCCAGTTTTTATTGGAAGATATTCCCGCTTCTAACAAAGGCCTGAAAGAGCTCCAAATATCCACTTGCAGATGCTGCAAAAAGACTCTTTCCAAACTGCTCCATGAAAAGGAAGGTTCAACTCTGTGAGTTGAATGCACACATCATAAAGAAGTTTCAAAGAATGCTTCTGTCTAGGTTTTATGTGAAGATATTTCCTTTTCCACCATAGGCCTCAAAGCGCTCCAAATGAACACTTGCAGATTCTACAAAAAGAGTGTTTCAAAACTGCTCTTTCAAAAGAAGTGTTCAACTCTGTGAGTTGGATTCATACTTCACAAAGCAGTTTCACAGAACGCTTCTGTTTAGTTTTTATGGGAAGATATTCCCGTTTCCAACGAAGGCCTGAAAGGGCTCCAAATAACCACTTGCAGATTCTGCAGAAACACAGTTTCAAAACTGCTCTATCAAAAGGAAGGCTTATCTCTCCGAGCTGAATGCACACATCATAAAGAGGTTTCTGAGAATGCTTCTGCCTGGTTTATAAGTGAAGATATTTCCTTTTCCACCATAGGCCTCAAAGCGCTCCAAATGAACACTTGCAGATTCTACAAAAAGAGTGTTTCAAAACAGCTCTTTCAAAGGAAGTGTTCAACTCTGTGAGTTGGATTCATACTACACAAAGCAGTTTCACAGAACGCTTCTGTTTAGTTTTTATGGGAAGATATTCCCGTTTCCAACGAAGGCCTGAAAGGGCTCCAAATATCCACTTGCAAATTCTGCAAAAATAGAGTTTCAAAACTGCTCTATCAAAAGGAAGGCTTATCTCTCTGAGTTGAATGCAGACATCATAAAGAGGTTTCTGAGAATGCTTCTGCCTGGTTTATATGTGAAGATATTTCCTTTTCCACCATAGGCCTCAAAGCGCTCCAAATGAACACTTGCAGATTCTACAAAAGGAGTGTTTCATAACTGCTCTAGCAAAGGAAAGGTTCAACTCTGTGAGTTGAACACACACATCACAAAGCAGTTTCTGAGAATGCTTCTGTCCAATTTTTATTGGAAGATATTCCCGCTTCTAACAAAGGCCTGAAAGAGCTCCAAATATCCACTTGCAGATGCTGCAAAAAGACTCTTTCCAAACTGCTCCATGAAAAGGAAGGTTCAACTCTGTGAGTTGAATGCACACATCATAAAGAAGTTTCAAAGAATGCTTCTGTCTAGGTTTTATGTGAAGATATTTCCTTTTCCACCATAGGCCTCAAAGCGCTCCAAATGAACACTTGCAGATTCTACAAAAAGAGTGTTTCAAAACTGCTCTTTCAAAAGAAGTGTTCAACTCTGTGAGTTGGATTCATACTTCACAAAGCAGTTTCACAGAACGCTTCTGTTTAGTATTTATGGGAAGATATTCCCGTTTCCAACGAAGGCCTGAAAGGACTCCAAATATCCACTTGCAGATTCTGCAAAAACACAGTTTCAAAACTGCTCTATCAAAAGGAAGGCTTATCTCTCCGAGTTGAATGCACACATCATAAAGAGGTTTCTGAGAATGCTTCTGCCTGGTTTATAAGTGAAGATATTTCCTTTTCCACCATAGGCCTCAAAGCGCTCCAAATGAACACTTGCAGATTCTACAAAAAGAGTGTTTCAAAACAGCTCTTTCAAAGGAAGTGTTCAACTCTGTGAGTTGGATTCATACTACACAAAGCAGTTTCACAGAACGCTTCTGTTTAGTTTTTATGGGAAGATATTCCCGTTTCCAACGAAGGCCTGAAAGGGCTCCAAATATCCACTTGCAAATTCTGCAAAAATAGAGTTTCAAAACTGCTCTGTCAAAAGGAAGGCTTATCTCTCTGAGTTGAATGCAGACATCATAAAGAGGTTTCTGAGAATGCTTCTGCCTGGTTTATATGTGAAGATATTTCCTTTTCCTCCATAGGCCTCAAAGCGCTCCAAATGAACACTTGCAGATTCTACAAAAAGAGTGTTTCATAACTGCTCTAGCAAAGGAAAGGTTCAACTCTGTGAGTTGAACACACACATCACAAAGCAGTTTCTGAGAATGCTTCTGTCCAGTTTTTATTGGAAGATATTCCCGCTTCTAACAAAGGCCTGAAAGAGCTCCAAATATCCACTTGTAGATGCTGCAAAAAGACTCTTTCCAAACTGCTCCATGAAAAGGAAGGTTCAACTCTGTGAGTTGAATGCACACATCATAAAAAGTTTCAAAGAATGCTTCTGTCTAGGTTTTATGTGAAGATATTTCCTTTTCCACCATAGGCCTCAAAGCGCTCCAAATGAACACTTGCAGATTCTACAAAAAGAGTGTTTCAAAACTGCTCTTTCAAAAGAAGTGTTCAACTCTGTGAGTTGGATTCATACTTCACAAAGCAGTTTCACAGAACGCTTCTGTTTAGTTTTTATGGGAAGATATTCCCGTTTCCAACGAAGGCCTGAAAGGGCTCCAAATAACCACTTGCAGATTCTGCAGAAACACAGTTTCAAAACTGCTCTATCAAAAGGAAGGCTTATCTCTCCGAGCTGAATGCACACATCATAAAGAGGTTTCTGAGAATGCTTCTCCCTGGTTTATAAGTGAAGATATTTCCTTTTCCACTATAGGCCTCAAAGCGCTCCAAATGAACACTTGCAGATTCTACAAAAAGAGTGTTTCAAAACTGCTCTTTCAAAAGAAGTGTTCAACTCTGTGAGTTGGATTCATACTACACAAAGCAGTTTCACAGAACGCTTCTCTTTAGTATTTATGGGAAGATATTCCCGTTTCCAACGAAGGCCTGAAAGGACTCCAAATATCCACTTGCAGATTCTGCAGAAACACAGTTTCAAAACTGCTCTATCAAAAGGAAGGCTTATCTCTCCGAGTTGAATGCACACATCATAAAGAGGTTTCTGAGAATGCTTCTGCCTGGTTTATAAGTGAAGATATTTCCTTTTCCACCATAGGCCTCAAAGCGCTCCAAATGAACACTTGCAGATTCTACAAAAAGAGTGTTTCAAAACAGCTCTTTCAAAGGAAGTGTTCAACTCTGTGAGTTGGATTCATACTACACAAAGCAGTTTCACAGAACGCTTCTGTTTAGTTTTTATGGGAAGATATTCCCGTTTCCAACGAAGGCCTGAAAGGGCTCCAAATATCCACTTGCAAATTCTGCAAAAATAGAGTTTCAAAACTGCTCTGTCAAAAGGAAGGCTTACCTCTCTGAGTTGAATGCAGACATCATAAAGAGGTTTCTGAGAATGCTTCTGCCTGGTTTATATGTGAAGATATTTCCTTTTCCACCATAGGCCTCAAGGCGCTCCAAATGAACACTTGCAGATTCTACAAAAAGAGTGTTTCATAACTGCTCTAGCAAAGGAAAGGTTCAACTCTGTGAGTTGAACACACACATCACAAAGCAGTTTCTGAGAATGCTTCTGTCCAGTTTTTATTGGAAGATATTCCCGCTTCTAACAAAGGCCTGAAAGAGCTCCAAATATCCACTTGTAGATGCTGCAAAAAGACTCTTTCCAAACTGCTCCATGAAAAGGAAGGTTCAACTCTGTGAGTTGAATGCACACATCATAAAGAAGTTTCAAAGAATGCTTCTGTCTAGGTTTTATGTGAAGATATTTCCTTTTCCACCATAGGCCTCAAAGCGCTCCAAATGAACACTTGCAGATTCTACAAAAAGAGTGTTTCAAAACTGCTCTTTCAAAGGAAGTGTTCAACTCTGTGAGTTGGATTCATACTACACAAAGCAGTTTCACAGAACGCTTCTCTTTAGTTTTTATGGGAAGATATTCCCGTTTCCAACGAAGGCCTGAAAGGGCTCCAAATATACACTTGCAGATTCTGCAAAAATAGAGTTTCAAAACTGCTCTGTTAAAAGGAAGGCTTATCTCTCTGAGTTGAATGCAGACATCATAAAGAGGTTTCTGAGAATGCTTCTGCCTGGTTTATATGTGAAGATATTTCCTTTTCCACCATAGGCCTCAAGGCGCTCCAAATGAACACTAGCAGATTCTACAAAAAGAGTGTTTCATAACTGCTCTAGCAAAGGAAATGTTCAACTCTGTGAGTTGAACACACACATCACAAAGCAGTTTCTGAGAATGCTTCTGTCCAGTTTTTATTGGAAGATATTCCCGCTTCTAACAAAGGCCTGAAAGAGCTCCAAGTATCCACTTGTAGATGCTGCAAAAAGACTCTTTCCAAACTGCTCCATGAAAAGGAAGGTTCAACTCTGTGAGTTGAATGCACACATCATAAAGAAGTTTCAAAGAATGCTTCTGTCTAGGTTTTATGTGAAGATATTTCCTTTTCCACCATAGGCCTCAAAGCGCTCCAAATGAACACTTGCAGATTCTACAAAAAGAGTGTTTCAAAACTGCTCTTTCAAAAGAAGTGTTCAACTCTGTGAGTTGGATTCATACTTCACAAAGCAGTTTCACAGAACGCTTCTGTTTAGTTTTTATGGGAAGATATTCCCGTTTCCAACGAAGGCCTGAAAGGGCTCCAAATAACCACTTGCAGATTCTGCAGAAACACAGTTTCAAAACTGCTCTATCAAAAGGAAGGCTTATCTCTCCGAGCTGAATGCACACATCATAAAGAGGTTTCTGAGAATGCTTCTGCCTGGTTTATAAGTGAAGATATTTCCTTTTCCACCATAGGCCTCAAAGCGCTCCAAATGAACACTTGCAGATTCTACAAAAAGAGTGTTTCAAAACAGCTCTTTCAAAGGAAGTGTTCAACTCTGTGAGTTGGATTCATACTACACAAAGCAGTTTCACAGAACGCTTCTGTTTAGTTTTTATGGGAAGATATTCCCGTTTCCAACGAAGGCCTGAAAGGGCTCCAAATATCCACTTGCAAATTCTGCAAAAATAGAGTTTCAAAACTGCTCTATCAAAAGGAAGGCTTATCTCTCTGAGTTGAATGCAGACATCATAAAGAGGTTTCTGAGAATGCTTCTGCCTGGTTTATATGTGAAGATATTTCCTTTTCCACCATAGGCCTCAAGGCGCTCCAAATGAACACTAGCAGATTCTACAAAAAGAGTGTTTCATAACTGCTCTAGCAAAGGAAAGGTTCAACTCTGTGAGTTGAACACACACATCACAAAGCAGTTTCTGAGAATGCTTCTGTCCAGTTTTTATTGGAAGATATTCCCGCTTCTAACAAAGGCCTGAAAGAGCTCCAAATATCCACTTGCAGATGCTGCAAAAAGACTCTTTCCAAACTGCTCCATGAAAAGGAAGGTTCAACTCTGTGAGTTGAATGCACACATCATAAAGAAGTTTCAAAGAATGCTTCTGTCTAGGTTTTATGTGAAGATATTTCCTTTTCCACCATAGGCCTCAAAGCGCTCCAAATGAACACTTGCAGATTCTACAAAAAGAGTGTTTCAAAACTGCTCTTTCAAAAGAAGTGTTCAACTCTGTGAGTTGGATTCATACTTCACAAAGCAGTTTCACAGAACGCTTCTGTTTAGTTTTTATGGGAAGATATTCCCGTTTCCAACGAAGGCCTGAAAGGGCTCCAAATAACCACTTGCAGATTCTGCAGAAACACAGTTTCAAAACTGCTCTATCAAAAGGAAGGCTTATCTCTCCGAGCTGAATGCACACATCATAAAGAGGTTTCTGAGAATGCTTCTGCCTGGTTTATAAGTGAAGATATTTCCTTTTCCACCATAGGCCTCAAAGCGCTCCAAATGAACACTTGCAGATTCTACAAAAAGAGTGTTTCAAAACAGCTCTTTCAAAGGAAGTGTTCAACTCTGTGAGTTGGATTCATACTACACAAAGCAGTTTCACAGAACGCTTCTGTTTAGTTTTTATGGGAAGATATTCCCGTTTCCAACGAAGGCCTGAAAGGGCTCCAAATATCCACTTGCAAATTCTGCAAAAATAGAGTTTCAAAACTGCTCTATCAAAAGGAAGGCTTATCTCTCTGAGTTGAATGCAGACATCATAAAGAGGTTTCTGAGAATGCTTCTGCCTGGTTTATATGTGAAGATATTTCCTTTTCCACCATAGGCCTCAAAGCGCTCCAAATGAACACTTGCAGATTCTACAAAAGGAGTGTTTCATAACTGCTCTAGCAAAGGAAAGGTTCAACTCTGTGAGTTGAACACACACATCACAAAGCAGTTTCTGAGAATGCTTCTGTCCAATTTTTATTGGAAGATATTCCCGCTTCTAACAAAGGCCTGAAAGAGCTCCAAATATCCACTTGCAGATGCTGCAAAAAGACTCTTTCCAAACTGCTCCATGAAAAGGAAGGTTCAACTCTGTGAGTTGAATGCACACATCATAAAGAAGTTTCAAAGAATGCTTCTGTCTAGGTTTTATGTGAAGATATTTCCTTTTCCACCATAGGCCTCAAAGCGCTCCAAATGAACACTTGCAGATTCTACAAAAAGAGTGTTTCAAAACTGCTCTTTCAAAAGAAGTGTTCAACTCTGTGAGTTGGATTCATACTTCACAAAGCAGTTTCACAGAACGCTTCTGTTTAGTATTTATGGGAAGATATTCCCGTTTCCAACGAAGGCCTGAAAGGACTCCAAATATCCACTTGCAGATTCTGCAAAAACACAGTTTCAAAACTGCTCTATCAAAAGGAAGGCTTATCTCTCCGAGTTGAATGCACACATCATAAAGAGGTTTCTGAGAATGCTTCTGCCTGGTTTATAAGTGAAGATATTTCCTTTTCCACCATAGGCCTCAAAGCGCTCCAAATGAACACTTGCAGATTCTACAAAAAGAGTGTTTCAAAACAGCTCTTTCAAAGGAAGTGTTCAACTCTGTGAGTTGGATTCATACTACACAAAGCAGTTTCACAGAACGCTTCTGTTTAGTTTTTATGGGAAGATATTCCCGTTTCCAACGAAGGCCTGAAAGGGCTCCAAATATCCACTTGCAAATTCTGCAAAAATAGAGTTTCAAAACTGCTCTGTCAAAAGGAAGGCTTATCTCTCTGAGTTGAATGCAGACATCATAAAGAGGTTTCTGAGAATGCTTCTGCCTGGTTTATATGTGAAGATATTTCCTTTTCCTCCATAGGCCTCAAAGCGCTCCAAATGAACACTTGCAGATTCTACAAAAAGAGTGTTTCATAACTGCTCTAGCAAAGGAAAGGTTCAACTCTGTGAGTTGAACACACACATCACAAAGCAGTTTCTGAGAATGCTTCTGTCCAGTTTTTATTGGAAGATATTCCCGCTTCTAACAAAGGCCTGAAAGAGCTCCAAATATCCACTTGTAGATGCTGCAAAAAGACTCTTTCCAAACTGCTCCATGAAAAGGAAGGTTCAACTCTGTGAGTTGAATGCACACATCATAAAAAGTTTCAAAGAATGCTTCTGTCTAGGTTTTATGTGAAGATATTTCCTTTTCCACCATAGGCCTCAAAGCGCTCCAAATGAACACTTGCAGATTCTACAAAAAGAGTGTTTCAAAACTGCTCTTTCAAAAGAAGTGTTCAACTCTGTGAGTTGGATTCATACTTCACAAAGCAGTTTCATAGAACGCTTCTGTTTAGTTTTTATGGGAAGATATTCCCGTTTCCAACGAAGGCCTGAAAGGGCTCCAAATAACCACTTGCAGATTCTGCAGAAACACAGTTTCAAAACTGCTCTATCAAAAGGAAGGCTTATCTCTCCGAGCTGAATGCACACATCATAAAGAGGTTTCTGAGAATGCTTCTCCCTGGTTTATAAGTGAAGATATTTCCTTTTCCACTATAGGCCTCAAAGCGCTCCAAATGAACACTTGCAGATTCTACAAAAAGAGTGTTTCAAAACTGCTCTTTCAAAAGAAGTGTTCAACTCTGTGAGTTGGATTCATACTACACAAAGCAGTTTCACAGAACGCTTCTCTTTAGTATTTATGGGAAGATATTCCCGTTTCCAACGAAGGCCTGAAAGGACTCCAAATATCCACTTGCAGATTCTGCAGAAACACAGTTTCAAAACTGCTCTATCAAAAGGAAGGCTTATCTCTCCGAGTTGAATGCACACATCATAAAGAGGTTTCTGAGAATGCTTCTGCCTGGTTTATAAGTGAAGATATTTCCTTTTCCACCATAGGCCTCAAAGCGCTCCAAATGAACACTTGCAGATTCTACAAAAAGAGTGTTTCAAAACAGCTCTTTCAAAGGAAGTGTTCAACTCTGTGAGTTGGATTCATACTACACAAAGCAGTTTCACAGAACGCTTCTGTTTAGTTTTTATGGGAAGATATTCCCGTTTCCAACGAAGGCCTGAAAGGGCTCCAAATATCCACTTGCAAATTCTGCAAAAATAGAGTTTCAAAACTGCTCTGTCAAAAGGAAGGCTTACCTCTCTGAGTTGAATGCAGACATCATAAAGAGGTTTCTGAGAATGCTTCTGCCTGGTTTATATGTGAAGATATTTCCTTTTCCACCATAGGCCTCAAGGCGCTCCAAATGAACACTTGCAGATTCTACAAAAAGAGTGTTTCATAACTGCTCTAGCAAAGGAAAGGTTCAACTCTGTGAGTTGAACACACACATCACAAAGCAGTTTCTGAGAATGCTTCTGTCCAGTTTTTATTGGAAGATATTCCCGCTTCTAACAAAGGCCTGAAAGAGCTCCAAATATCCACTTGTAGATGCTGCAAAAAGACTCTTTCCAAACTGCTCCATGAAAAGGAAGGTTCAACTCTGTGAGTTGAATGCACACATCATAAAGAAGTTTCAAAGAATGCTTCTGTCTAGGTTTTATGTGAAGATATTTCCTTTTCCACCATAGGCCTCAAAGCGCTCCAAATGAACACTTGCAGATTCTACAAAAAGAGTGTTTCAAAACTGCTCTTTCAAAGGAAGTGTTCAACTCTGTGAGTTGGATTCATACTACACAAAGCAGTTTCACAGAACGCTTCTCTTTAGTTTTTATGGGAAGATATTCCCGTTTCCAACGAAGGCCTGAAAGGGCTCCAAATATCCACTTGCAGATTCTGCAAAAATAGAGTTTCAAAACTGCTCTGTTAAAAGGAAGGCTTATCTCTCTGAGTTGAATGCAGACATCATAAAGAGGTTTCTGAGAATGCTTCTGCCTGGTTTATATGTGAAGATATTTCCTTTTCCACCATAGGCCTCAAGGCGCTCCAAATGAACACTAGCAGATTCTACAAAAAGAGTGTTTCATAACTGCTCTAGCAAAGGAAATGTTCAACTCTGTGAGTTGAACACACACATCACAAAGCAGTTTCTGAGAATGCTTCTGTCCAGTTTTTATTGGAAGATATTCCCGCTTCTAACAAAGGCCTGAAAGAGCTCCAAGTATCCACTTGTAGATGCTGCAAAAAGACTCTTTCCAAACTGCTCCATGAAAAGGAAGGTTCAACTCTGTGAGTTGAATGCACACATCATAAAGAAGTTTCAAAGAATGCTTCTGTCTAGGTTTTATGTGAAGATATTTCCTTTTCCACCATAGGCCTCAAAGCGCTCCAAATGAACACTTGCAGATTCTACAAAAAGAGTGTTTCAAAACTGCTCTTTCAAAAGAAGTGTTCAACTCTGTGAGTTGGATTCATACTTCACAAAGCAGTTTCACAGAACGCTTCTGTTTAGTTTTTATGGGAAGATATTCCCGTTTCCAACGAAGGCCTGAAAGGGCTCCAAATAACCACTTGCAGATTCTGCAGAAACACAGTTTCAAAACTGCTCTATCAAAAGGAAGGCTTATCTCTCCGAGCTGAATGCACACATCATAAAGAGGTTTCTGAGAATGCTTCTGCCTGGTTTATAAGTGAAGATATTTCCTTTTCCACCATAGGCCTCAAAGCGCTCCAAATGAACACTTGCAGATTCTACAAAAAGAGTGTTTCAAAACAGCTCTTTCAAAGGAAGTGTTCAACTCTGTGAGTTGGATTCATACTACACAAAGCAGTTTCACAGAACGCTTCTGTTTAGTTTTTATGGGAAGATATTCCCGTTTCCAACGAAGGCCTGAAAGGGCTCCAAATATCCACTTGCAAATTCTGCAAAAATAGAGTTTCAAAACTGCTCTATCAAAAGGAAGGCTTATCTCTCTGAGTTGAATGCAGACATCATAAAGAGGTTTCTGAGAATGCTTCTGCCTGGTTTATATGTGAAGATATTTCCTTTTCCACCATAGGCCTCAAAGCGCTCCAAATGAACACTTGCAGATTCTACAAAAGGAGTGTTTCCTAACTGCTCTAGCAAAGGAAAGGTTCAACTCTGTGAGTTGAACACACACATCACAAAGCAGTTTCTGAGAATGCTTCTGTCCAATTTTTATTGGAAGATATTCCCGCTTCTAACAAAGGCCTGAAAGAGCTCCAAATATCCACTTGCAGATGCTGCAAAAAGACTCTTTCCAAACTGCTCCATGAAAAGGAAGGTTCAACTCTGTGAGTTGAATGCACACATCATAAAGAAGTTTCAAAGAATGCTTCTGTCTAGGTTTTATGTGAAGATATTTCCTTTTCCACCATAGGCCTCAAAGCGCTCCAAATGAACACTTGCAGATTCTACAAAAAGAGTGTTTCAAAACTGCTCTTTCAAAAGAAGTGTTCAACTCTGTGAGTTGGATTCATACTTCACAAAGCAGTTTCACAGAACGCTTCTGTTTAGTATTTATGGGAAGATATTCCCGTTTCCAACGAAGGCCTGAAAGGACTCCAAATATCCACTTGCAGATTCTGCAGAAACACAGTTTCAAAACTGCTCTATCAAAAGGAAGGCTTATCTCTCCGAGTTGAATGCACACATCATAAAGAGGTTTCTGAGAATGCTTCTGCCTGGTTTATAAGTGAAGATATTTCCTTTTCCACCATAGGCCTCAAAGCGCTCCAAATGAACACTTGCAGATTCTACAAAAAGAGTGTTTCAAAACAGCTCTTTCAAAGGAAGTGTTCAACTCTGTGAGTTGGATTCATACTACACAAAGCAGTTTCACAGAACGCTTCTGTTTAGTTTTTATGGGAAGATATTCCCGTTTCCAACGAAGGCCTGAAAGGGCTCCAAATATCCACTTGCAAATTCTGCAAAAATAGAGTTTCAAAACTGCTCTGTCAAAAGGAAGGCTTATCTCTCTGAGTTGAATGCAGACATCATAAAGAGGTTTCTGAGAATGCTTCTGCCTGGTTTATATGTGAAGATATTTCCTTTTCCACCATAGGCCTCAAGGCGCTCCAAATGAACACTTGCAGATTCTACAAAAAGAGTGTTTCATAACTGCTCTAGCAAAGGAAAGGTTCAACTCTGTGAGTTGAACACACACATCACAAAGCAGTTTCTGAGAATGCTTCTGTCCAGTTTTTATTGGAAGATATTCCCGCTTCTAACAAAGGCCTGAAAGAGCTCCAAATATCCACTTGTAGATGCTGCAAAAAGACTCTTTCCAAACTGCTCCATGAAAAGGAAGGTTCAACTCTGTGAGTTGAATGCACACATCATAAAGAAGTTTCAAAGAATGCTTCTGTCTAGGTTTTATGTGAAGATATTTCCTTTTCCACCATAGGCCTCAAAGCGCTCCAAATGAACACTTGCAGATTCTACAAAAAGAGTGTTTCAAAACTGCTCTTTCAAAAGAAGTGTTCAACTCTGTGAGTTGGATTCACACTTCACAAAGCAGTTTCACAGAACGCTTCTGTTTAGTTTTTATGGGAAGATATTCCCGTTTCCAACGAAGGCCTGAAAGGGCTCCAAATAACCACTTGCAGATTCTGCAGAAACACAGTTTCAAAACTGCTCTATCAAAAGGAAGGCTTATCTCTCCGAGCTGAATGCACACATCATAAAGTGGTTTCTGAGAATGCTTCTCGCTGGTTTATAAGTGAAGATATTTCCTTTTCCACTATAGGCCTCAAAGCGCTCCAAATGAACACTTGCAGATTCTACAAAAAGAGTGTTTCAAAACAGCTCTTTCAAAGGAAGTGTTCAACTCTGTGAGTTGGATTCATACTACACAAAGCAGTTTCACAGAACGCTTCTCTTTAGTTTTTATTGGAAGATATTCCCGTTTCCAACGAAGGCCTGAAAGGGCTCCAAATATCCACTTGTAGATTCTGCAAAAATAGAGTTTCAAAACTGCTCTGTTAAAAGGAAGGCTTATCTCTCTGAGTTGAATGCAGACATCATAAAGAGGTTTCTGAGAATGCTTCTGCCTGGTTTATATGTGAAGATATTTCCTTTTCCACCATAGGCCTCAAAGCGCTCCAAATGAACACTTGCAGATTCTACAAAAGGAGTGTTTCATAACTGCTCTAGCAAAGGAAAGGTTCAACTCTGTGAGTTGAACACACACATCACAAAGCAGTTTCTGAGAATGCTTCTGTCCAGTTTTTATTGGAAGATATTCCCGCTTCTAACAAAGGCCTGAAAGAGCTCCAAATATCCACTTGCAGATGCTGCAAAAAGACTCTTTCCAAACTGCTCCATGAAAAGGAAGGTTCAACTCTGTGAGATGAATGCACACATCATAAAGAAGTTTCAAAGAATGCTTCTGTCTAGGTTTTATGTGAAGATATTTCCTTTTCCACCATAGGCCTCAAAGCGCTCCAAATGAACACTTGCAGATTCTACAAAAAGAGTGTTTCAAAACTGCTCTTTCAAAAGAAGTGTTCAACTCTGTGAGTTGGATTCGTACTTCACAAAGCAGTTTCACAGAACGCTTCTGTTTAGTATTTATGGGAAGATATTCCCGTTTCCAACGAAGGCCTGAAAGGACTCCAAATATCCACTTGCAGATTCTGCAAAAACACAGTTTCAAAACTGCTCTATCAAAAGGAAGGCTTATCTCTCCGAGTTGAATGCACACATCATAAAGAGGTTTCTGAGAATGCTTCTGCCTGGTTTATAAGTGAAGATATTTCCTTTTCCACCATAGGCCTCAAAGCGCTCCAAATGAACACTTGCAGATTCTACAAAAAGAGTGTTTGAAAACAGCTCTTTCAAAGGAAGTGTTCAACTCTGTGAGTTGGATTCATACTACACAAAGCAGTTTCACAGAACGCTTCTGTTTAGTTTTTATGGGAAGATATTCCCGTTTCCAACGAAGGCCTGAAAGGGCTCCAAATATCCACTTGCAAATTCTGCAAAAATAGAGTTTCAAAACTGCTCTATCAAAAGGAAGGCTTATCTCTCTGAGTTGAATGCAGACATCATAAAGAGGTTTCTGAGAATGCTTCTGCCTGGTTTATATGTGAAGATATTTCCTTTTCCACCATAGGCCTCAAGGCGCTCCAAATGAACACTAGCAGATTCAACAAAAAGAGTGTTTCATAACTGCTCTAGCAAAGGAAAGGTTCAACTCTGTGAGTTGAACAAACACATCACAAAGCAGTTTCTGAGAATGCTTCTGTCCAGTTTTTATTGGAAGATATTCCCGCTTCTAACAAAGGCCTGAAACAGCTCCAAATATCCACTTGTAGATGCTGCAAAAAGACTCTTTCCAAACTGCTCCATGAAAAGGAAGGTTCAACTCTGTGAGTTGAATGCGCACATAATAAAGAAGTTTCAAAGAATGCTTCTGTCTAGGTTTTATGTGAAGATATTTCCTTTTCCACCATAGGCCTCAAAGCGCTCCAAATGAACACTTGCAGATTCTACAAAAAGAGTGTTTCAAAACTGCTCTTTCAAAAGAAGTGTTCAACTCTGTGAGTTGGATTCATACTTCACAAAGCAGTTTCACAGAACGCTTCTGTTTAGTATTTATGGGAAGATATTCCCGTTTCCAACGAAGGCCTGAAAGGACTCCAAATATCCACTTGCAGATTCTGCAAAAACACAGTTTCAAAACTGCTCTATCAAAAGGAAGGCTTATCTCTCCGAGATGAATGCACACATCATAAAGAGGTTTCTGAGAATGCTTCTGCCTGGTTTATAAGTGAAGATATTTCCTTTTCCACCATAGGCCTCAAAGCGCTCCAAATGAACACTTGCAGATTCTACAAAAAGAGTGTTTCAAAACAGCTCTTTCAAAGGAAGTGTTCAACTCTGTGAGTTGGATTCATACTACACAAAGCAGTTTCACAGAACGCTTCTGTTTAGTTTTTATGGGAAGATATTCCCGTTTCCAACGAAGGCCTGAAAGGGCTCCAAATATCCACTTGCAAATTCTGCAAAAATAGAGTTTCAAAACTGCTCTGTCAAAAGGAAGGCTTATCTCTCTGAGTTGAATGCAGACATCATAAAGAGGTTTCTGAGAATGCTTCTGCCTGGTTTATATGTGAAGATATTTCCTTTTCCACCATAGGCCTCAAAGCGCTCCAAATGAACACTTGCAGATTCTACAAAAAGAGTGTTTCATAACTGCTCTAGCAAAGGAAAGGTTCAACTCTGTGAGTTGAACACACACATCACAAAGCAGTTTCTGAGAATGCTTCTGTCCAGTTTTTATTGGAAGATATTCCCGCTTCTAACAAAGGCCTGAAAGAGCTCCAAATATCCACTTGCAGATGCTGCAAAAAGACTCTTTCCAAACTGCTCCATGAAAAGGAAGGTTCAACTCTGTGAGATGAATGCACACATCATAAAGAAGTTTCAAAGAATGCTTCTGTCTAGGTTTTATGTGAAGATATTTCCTTTTCCACCATAGGCCTCAAAGCGCTCCAAATGAACACTTGCAGATTCTACAAAAAGAGTGTTTCAAAACTGCTCTTTCAAAAGAAGTGTTCAACTCTGTGAGTTGGATTCATACTTCACAAAGCAGTTTCACAGAACGCTTCTGTTTAGTATTTATGGGAAGATATTTCCGTTTCCAACGAAGGCCTGAAAGGACTCCAAATATCCACTTGCAGATTCTGCAAAAAACACAGTTTCAAAACTGCTCTATCAAAAGGAAGGCTTATCTCTCCGAGTTGAATGCACACATCATAAAGAGGTTTCTGAGAATGCTTCTGCCTGGTTTATAAGTGAAGATATTTCCTTTTCCACCATAGGCCTCAAAGCGCTCCAAATGAACACTTGCAGATTCTACAAAAAGAGTGTTTCAAAACAGCTCTTTCAAAGGAAGTGTTCAACTCTGTGAGTTGGATTCATACTACACAAAGCAGTTTCACAGAACGCTTCTGTTTAGTTTTTATGGGAAGATATTCCCGTTTCCAACGAAGGCCTGAAAGGGCTCCAAATATCCACTTGCAAATTCTGCAAAAATAGAGTTTCAAAACTGCTCTGTCAAAAGGAAGGCTTATCTCTCTGAGTTGAATGCAGACACCATAAAGAGGTTTCTGAGAATGCTTCTGCCTGGTTTATATGTGAAGATATTTCCTTTTCCACCATAGGCCTCAAGGCGCTCCAAATGAACACTTGCAGATTCTACAAAAAGAGTGTTTCATAACTGCTCTAGCAAAGGAAAGGTTCAACTCTGTGAGTTGAACACACACATCACAAAGCAGTTTCTGAGAATGCTTCTGTCCAGTTTTTATTGGAAGATATTCCCGCTTCTAACAAAGGCCTGAAAGAGCTCCAAATATCCACTTGTAGATGCTGCAAAAAGACTCTTTCCAAACTGCTCCATGAAAAGGAAGGTTCAACTCTGTGAGATGAATGCACACATCATAAAGAAGTTTCAAAGAATGCTTCTGTCTAGGTTTTATGTGAAGATATTTCCTTTTCCACCATAGGCCTCAAAGCGCTCCAAATGAACACTTGCAGATTCTACAAAAAGAGTGTTTCAAAACTGCTCTTTCAAAAGAAGTGTTCAACTCTGTGAGTTGGATTCATACTTCACAAAGCAGTTTCACAGAACGCTTCTGTTTAGATTTTATGGGAAGATATTCCCGTTTCCAACGAAGGCCTGAAAGGGCTCCAAATATCCACTTGCAAATTCTGCAAAAATAGAGTTTCAAAACTGCTCTGTCAAAAGGAAGGCTTATCTCTCTGAGTTGAATGCAGACATCATAAAGAGGTTTCAGAGAATGCTTCTGCCTGGTTTATATGTGAAGATATTTCCTTTTCCACCATAGGCCTCAAAGCGCTCCAAATGAACACTTGCAGATTCTACAAAAGGAGTGTTTCCTAACTGCTCTAGCAAAGGAAAGGTTCAACTCTGTGAGTTGAACACACACATCACAAAGCAGTTTCTGAGAATGCTTCTATCCAGTTTTTATTGGAAGATATTCCCGCTTCTAACAAAGGCCTGAAAGAGCTCCAAATATCCACTTGCAGATGCTGCAAAAAGACTCTTTCCAAACTGCTCCATGAAAAGGAAGGTTCAACTCTGTGAGTTGAATGCACACATCATAAAGAAGTTTCAAAGAATGCTTCTGTCTAGGTTTTATGTGAAGATATTTCCTTTTCCACCATAGGCCTCAAAGCGCTCCAAATGAACACTTGCAGATTCTACAAAAAGAGTGTTTCAAAACTGCTCTTTCAAAAGAAGTGTTCAACTCTGTGAGTTGGATTCATACTTCACAAAGCAGTTTCACAGAACGCTTCTGTTTAGTATTTATGGGAAGATATTCCCGTTTCCAACGAAGGCCTGAAAGGACTCCAAATATCCACTTGCAGATTCTGCAAAAACACAGTTTCAAAACTGCTCTATCAAAAGGAAGGCTTATCTCTCCGAGTTGAATGCACACATCATAAAGAGGTTTCTGAGAATGCTTCTGCCTGGTTTATAAGTGAAGATATTTCCTTTTCCACCATAGGCCTCAATGCGCTCCAAATGAACACTTGCAGATTCTACAAAAAGAGTGTTTCAAAACAGCTCTTTCAAAGGAAGTGTTCAACTCTGTGAGTTGGATTCATACTACACAAAGCAGTTTCACAGAACGCTTCTGTTTAGTTTTTATGGGAAGATATTCCCGTTTCCAACGAAGGCCTGAAAGGGCTCCAAATATCCACTTGCAAATTCTGCAAAAATAGAGTTTCAAAACTGCTCTGTCAAAAGGAAGGCTTATCTCTCTGAGTTGAATGCAGACATCATAAAGAGGTTTCTGAGAATGCTTCTGCCTGGTTTATATGTGAAGATATTTCCTTTTCCACCATAGGCCTCAAGGCGCTCCAAATGAACACTTGCAGATTCTACAAAAAGAGTGTTTCATAACTGCTCTAGCAAAGGAAAGGTTCAACTCTGTGAGTTGAAC
Organism: Pongo pygmaeus; assembly: GCF_028885625.2. Taxonomy (NCBI): domain Eukaryota; kingdom Metazoa; phylum Chordata; class Mammalia; order Primates; family Hominidae; genus Pongo; species Pongo pygmaeus. Next base: position 28,595,262 of record NC_085930.1, read on the forward strand.
ACACACATCACAAATCCGTTTCTGAGAATGCTTCTGTCCAGTTTTTATTGGAAGATATTCCCGCTTCTAACAAAGGCCTGAAAGAGCTCCAATTATCCACTTGCAGATGCTGCAAAAAGACTCTTTCCAAACTGCTCCATGAAAAGGAAGGTTCAACTCTGTGAGTTGAATGCACACATCATAAAGAAGTTTCAAAGAATGCTTCTGTCTAGGTTTTATGTGAAGATATTTCCTTTTCCACCATAGGCCTCAAAGCGCTCCAAATGAACACTTGCAGATTCTACAAAAAGAGTGTTTCAAAGCTGCTCTTTCAAAAGAAGTGTTCAACTCTGTGAGTTGGATTCATACTTCACAAAGCAGTTTCACAGAACGCTTCTGTTTAGTTTTTATGGGAAGATATTCCCGTTTCCAACGAAGGCCTGAAAGGGCTCCAAATATCCACTTGCAAATTCTGCAAAAATAGAGTTTCAAAACTGCTCTGTCAAAAGTAAGGCTTATCTCTCTGAGTTGAATGCAGACATCATAAAGAGGTTTCTGAGAATGCTTCTGCCTGGTTTATATGTGAAGATATTTCCTTTTCCACCATAGGCCTCAAAGCGCTCCAAATGAACACTTGCAGATTCTACAAAAGGAGTGTTTCCTAACTGCTCTAGCAAAGGAAAGGTTCAACTCTGTGAGTTGAACACACACATCACAAAGCAGTTTCTGAGAATGCTTCTATACAGTTTTTATTGGAAGATATTCCCGCTTCTAACAAAGGCCTGAAAGAGCTCCAAATATCCACTTGCAGATGCTGCAAAAAGACTCTTTCCAAACTGCTCCATGAAAAGGAAGGTTCAACTCTGTGAGTTGAATGCACACATCATAAAGAAGTTTCAAAGAATGCTTCTGTCTAGGTTTTATGTGAAGATATTTCCTTTTCCACCATAGGCCTCAAAGCGCTCCAAATGAACACTTGCAGATTCTACAAAAAGAGTGTTTCAAAACTGCTCTTTCAAAAGAAGTGTTCAACTCTGTGAGTTGGATTCATACTTCACAAAGCAGTTTCACAGAACGCTTCTGTTTAGTATTTATGGGAAGATATTCCCGTTTCCAACGAAGGCCTGAAAGGACTCCAAATATCCACTTGCAGATTCTGCAAAAACACAGTTTCAAAACTGCTCTATCAAAAGGAAGGCTTATCTCTCCGAGCTGAATGCACACATCATAAAGAGGTTTCTGAGAATGCTTCTGCCTGGTTTATAAGTGAAGATATTTCCTTTTCCACCATAGGCCTCAAAGCGCTCCAAATGAACACTTGCAGATTCTACAAAAAGAGTGTTTCAAAACAGCTCTTTCAAAGGAAGTGTTCAACTCTGTGAGTTGGATTCATACTACACAAAGCAGTTTCACAGAACGCTTCTGTTTAGTTTTTATGGGAAGATATTCCCGTTTCCAACGAAGGCCTGAAAGGGCTCCAAATATCCACTTGCAAATTCTGCAAAAATAGAGTTTCAAAACTGCTCTGTCAAAAGGAAGGCTTATCTCTCTGAGTTGAATGCAGACATCATAAAGAGGTTTCTGAGAATGCTTCTGCCTGGTTTATATGTGAAGATATTTCCTTTTCCACCATAGGCCTCAAGGCGCTCCAAATGAACACTTTCAGATTCTACAAAAAGAGTGTTTCATAACTGCTCTAGCAAAGGAAAGGTTCAACTCTGTGAGTTGAACACACACATCACAAAGCAGTTTCTGAGAATGCTTCTGTCCAGTTTTTATGGGAAGATATTCCCGCTTCTAACAAAGGCCTGAAAGAGCTCCAAATATCCACTTGTAGATGCTGCAAAAAGACTCTTTCCAAACTGCTCCATGAAAAGGAAGGTTCAACTCTGTGAGTTGAATGCACACATCATAAAGAAGTTTCAAAGAATGCTTCTGTCTAGGTTTTATGTGAAGATATTTCCTTTTCCACCATAGGCCTCAAAGCGCTCCAAATGAACACTTGCAGATTCTACAAAAAGAGTGTTTCAAAACTGCTCTTTCAAAAGAAGTCTTCAACTCTGTGAGTTGGATTCATACTTCACAAAGCAGTTTCACAGAACGCTTCTGTTTAGTTTTTATGGGAAGATATTCCCGTTTCCAACGAAGGCCTGAAAGGGCTCCAAATATCCACTTGCAAATTCTGCAAAAATAGAGTTTCAAAACTGCTCTGTCAAAAGGAAGGCTTATCTCTCTGAGTTGAATGCAGACATCATAAAGAGGTTTCTGAGAATGCTTCTGCCTGGTTTATATGTGAAGATATTTCCTTTTCCACCATAGGCCTCAAAGCGCTCCAAATGAACACTTGCAGATTCTACAAAAGGAGTGTTTCATAACTGCTCTAGCAAAGGAAAGGTTCAACTCTGTGAGTTGAACACACACATCACAAAGCAGTTTCTGAGAATGCTTCTGTCCAGTTTTTATTGGAAGATATTCCCGCTTCTAACAAAGGCCTGAAAGAGCTCCAAATATCCACTTGCAGATGCTGCAAAAAGACTCTTTCCAAACTGCTCCATGAAAAGGAAGGTTCAACTCTGTGAGTTGAATGCACACATCATAAGGAAGTTTCAAAGAATGCTTCTGTCTAGGTTTTATGTGAAGATATTTCCTTTTCCACCATAGGCCTCAAAGCGCTCCAAATGAACACTTGCAGATTCTACAAAAAGAGTGTTTCAAAACTGCTCTTTCAAAAGAAGTGTTCAACTCTGTGAGTTGGATTCATACTTCACAAAGCAGTTTCACAGAACGCTTCTGTTTAGTATTTATGGGAAGATATTCCCGTTTCCAACGAAGGCCTGAAAGGACTCCAAATATCCACTTGCAGATTCTGCAGAAACACAGTTTCAAAACTGCTCTATCAAAAGGAAGGCTTATCTCTCCGAGCTGAATGCACACATCATAAAGAGGTTTCTGAGAATGCTTCTGCCTGGTTTATAAGTGAAGATATTTCCTTTTCCACCATAGGCCTCAAAGCGCTCCAAATGAACACTTGCAGATTCTACAAAAAGAGTGTTTCAAAACAGCTCTTTCAAAGGAAGTGTTCAACTCTGTGAGTTGGATTCATACTACACAAAGCAGTTTCACAGAACGCTTCTGTTTAGTTTTTATGGGAAGATATTCCCGTTTCCAACGAAGGCCTGAAAGGGCTCCAAATATCCACTTGCAAATTCTGCAAAAATAGAGTTTCAAAACTGCTCTGTCAAAAGGAAGGCTTATCTCTCTGAGTTGAATGCAGACATCATAAAGAGGTTTCTGAGAATGCTTCTGCCTGGTTTATATGTGAAGATATTTCCTTTTCCACCATAGGCCTCAAGGCGCTCCAAATGAACACTAGCAGATTCAACAAAAAGAGTGTTTCATAACTGCTCTAGCAAAGGAAAGGTTCAACTCTGTGAGTTGAACAAACACATCACAAAGCAGTTTCTGAGAATGCTTCTGTCCAGTTTTTATTGGAAGATATTCCCGCTTCTAACAAAGGCCTGAAACAGCTCCAAATATCCACTTGTAGATGCTGCAAAAAGACTCTTTCCAAACTGCTCCATGAAAAGGAAGGTTCAACTCTGTGAGTTGAATGCGCACATCATAAAGAAGTTTCAAAGAATGCTTCTGTCTAGGTTTTATGTGAAGATATTTCCTTTTCCACCATAGGCCTCAAAGCGCTCCAAATGAACACTTGCAGATTCTACAAAAAGAGTGTTTCAAAACTGCTCTTTCAAAAGAAGTGTTCAACTCTGTGAGTTGGATTCATACTTCACAAAGCAGTTTCACAGAACGCTTCTGTTTAGTTTTTATGGGAAGATATTCCCGTTTCCAACGAAGGCCTGAAAGGGCTCCAAATAACCACTTGCAGATTCTGCAGAAACACAGTTTCAAAACTGCTCTATCAAAAGGAAGGCTTATCTCTCCGAGCTGAATGCACACATCATAAAGAGGTTTCTGAGAATGCTTCTCCCTGGTTTATAAGTGAAGATATTTCCTTTTCCACTATAGGCCTCAAAGCGCTCCAAATGAACACTTGCAGATTCTACAAAAAGAGTGTTTCAAAACAGCTCTTTCAAAGGAAGTGTTCAACTCTGTGAGTTGGATTCATACTACACAAAGCAGTTTCACAGAACGCTTCTCTTTAGTTTTTATGGGAAGATATTCCCGTTTCCAACGAAGGCCTGAAAGGGCTCCAAATATCCACTTGCAGATTCTGCAAAAATAGAGTTTCAAAACTGCTCTGTTAAAAGGAAGGCTTATCTCTCTGAGTTGAATGCAGACATCATAAAGAGGTTTCTGAGAATGCTTCTGCCTGGTTTATATGTGAAGATATTTCCTTTTCCACCATAGGCCTCAAAGCGCTCCAAATGAACACTTGCAGATTCTACAAAAGGAGTGTTTCATAACTACTCTAGCAAAGGAAAGGTTCAACTCTGTGAGTTGAACACACACATCACAAAGCAGTTTCTGAGAATGCTTCTGTCCAGTTTTTATTGGAAGATATTCCCGCTTCTAACAAAGGCCTGAAAGAGCTCCAAATATCCACTTGCAGATGCTGCAAAAAGACTCTTTCCAAACTGCTCCATGAAAAGGAAGGTTCAACTCTGTGAGTTGAATGGACACATCATAAAGAAGTTTCAAAGAATGCTTCTGTCTAGGTTTTATGTGAAGATATTTCCTTTTCCACCATAGGCCTCAAAGCGCTCCAAATGAACACTTGCAGATTCTACAAAAAGAGTGTTTCAAAACTGCTCTTTCAAAAGAAGTGTTCAACTCTGTGAGTTGGATTCATACTTCACAAAGCAGTTTCACAGAACGCTTCTGTTTAGTATTTATGGGAAGATATTCCCGTTTCCAACGAAGGCCTGAAAGGACTCCAAATATCCACTTGCAGATTCTGCAAAAACACAGTTTCAAAACTGCTCTATCAAAAGGAAGGCTTATCTCTCCGAGTTGAATGCACACATCATAAAGAGGTTTCTGAGAATGCTTCTGCCTGGTTTATAAGTGAAGATATTTCCTTTTCCACCATAGGCCTCAATGCGCTCCAAATGAACACTTGCAGATTCTACAAAAAGAGTGTTTCAAAACAGCTCTTTCAAAGGAAGTGTTCAACTCTGTGAGTTGGATTCATACTACACAAAGCAGTTTCACAGAACGCTTCTGTTTAGTTTTTATGGGAAGATATTCCCGTTTCCAACGAAGGCCTGAAAGGGCTCCAAATATCCACTTGCAAATTCTGCAAAAATAGAGTTTCAAAACTGCTCTGTCAAAAGGAAGGCTTATCTCTCTGAGTTGAATGCAGACATCATAAAGAGGTTTCTGAGAATGCTTCTGCCTGGTTTATATGTGAAGATATTTCCTTTTCCACCATAGGCCTCAAGGCGCTCCAAATGAACACTTGCAGATTCTACAAAAAGAGTGTTTCATAACTGCTCTAGCAAAGGAAAGGTTCAACTCTGTGAGTTGAACACACACATCACAAATCCGTTTCTGAGAATGCTTCTGTCCAGTTTTTATTGGAAGATATTCCCGCTTCTAACAAAGGCCTGAAAGAGCTCCAATTATCCACTTGCAGATGCTGCAAAAAGACTCTTTCCAAACTGCTCCATGAAAAGGAAGGTTCAACTCTGTGAGTTGAATGCACACATCATAAAGAAGTTTCAAAGAATGCTTCTGTCTAGGTTTTATGTGAAGATATTTCCTTTTCCACCATAGGCCTCAAAGCGCTCCAAATGAACACTTGCAGATTCTACAAAAAGAGTGTTTCAAAGCTGCTCTTTCAAAAGAAGTGTTCAACTCTGTGAGTTGGATTCATACTTCACAAAGCAGTTTCACAGAACGCTTCTGTTTAGTTTTTATGGGAAGATATTCCCGTTTCCAACGAAGGCCTGAAAGGGCTCCAAATATCCACTTGCAAATTCTGCAAAAATAGAGTTTCAAAACTGCTCTGTCAAAAGTAAGGCTTATCTCTCTGAGTTGAATGCAGACATCATAAAGAGGTTTCTGAGAATGCTTCTGCCTGGTTTATATGTGAAGATATTTCCTTTTCCACCATAGGCCTCAAAGCGCTCCAAATGAACACTTGCAGATTCTACAAAAGGAGTGTTTCCTAACTGCTCTAGCAAAGGAAAGGTTCAACTCTGTGAGTTGAACACACACATCACAAAGCAGTTTCTGAGAATGCTTCTATACAGTTTTTATTGGAAGATATTCCCGCTTCTAACAAAGGCCTGAAACAGCTCCAAATATCCACTTGCAGATGCTGCAAAAAGACTCTTTCCAAACTGCTCCATGAAAAGGAAGGTTCAACTCTGTGAGTTGAATGCACACATCATAAAGAAGTTTCAAAGAATGCTTCTGTCTAGGTTTTATGTGAAGATATTTCCTTTTCCACCATAGGCCTCAAAGCGCTCCAAATGAACACTTGCAGATTCTACAAAAAGAGTGTTTCAAAACTGCTCTTTCAAAAGAAGTGTTCAACTCTGTGAGTTGGATTCATACTTCACAAAGCAGTTTCACAGAACGCTTCTGTTTAGTATTTATGGGAAGATATTCCCGTTTCCAACGAAGGCCTGAAAGGACTCCAAATATCCACTTGCAGATTCTGCAAAAACACAGTTTCAAAACTGCTCTATCAAAAGGAAGGCTTATCTCTCCGAGCTGAATGCACACATCATAAAGAGGTTTCTGAGAATGCTTCTGACTGGTTTATAAGTGAAGATATTTCCTTTTCCACCATAGGCCTCAAAGCGCTCCAAATGAACACTTGCAGATTCTACAAAAAGAGTGTTTCAAAACAGCTCTTTCAAAGGAAGTGTTCAACTCTGTGAGTTGGATTCATACTACACAAAGCAGTTTCACAGAACGCTTCTGTTTAGTTTTTATGGGAAGATATTCCCGTTTCCAACGAAGGCCTGAAAGGGCTCCAAATATCCACTTGCAAATTCTGCAAAAATAGAGTTTCAAAACTGCTCTGTCAAAAGGAAGGCTTATCTCTCTGAGTTGAATGCAGACATCATAAAGAGGTTTCTGAGAATGCTTCTGCCTGGTTTATATGTGAAGATATTTCCTTTTCCACCATAGGCCTCAAGGCGCTCCAAATGAACACTTTCAGATTCTACAAAAAGAGTGTTTCATAACTGCTCTAGCAAAGGAAAGGTTCAACTCTGTGAGTTGAACACACACATCACAAAGCAGTTTCTGAGAATGCTTCTGTCCAGTTTTTATGGGAAGATATTCCCGCTTCTAACAAAGGCCTGAAAGAGCTCCAAATATCCACTTGTAGATGCTGCAAAAAGACTCTTTCCAAACTGCTCCATGAAAAGGAAGGTTCAACTCTGTGAGTTGAATGCACACATCATAAAGAAGTTTCAAAGAATGCTTCTGTCTAGGTTTTATGTGAAGATATTTCCTTTTCCACCATAGGCCTCAAAGCGCTCCAAATGAACACTTGCAGATTCTACAAAAAGAGTGTTTCAAAACTGCTCTTTCAAAAGAAGTCTTCAACTCTGTGAGTTGGATTCATACTTCACAAAGCAGTTTCACAGAACGCTTCTGTTTAGTTTTTATGGGAAGATATTCCCGTTTCCAACGAAGGCCTGAAAGGGCTCCAAATATCCACTTGCAAATTCTGCAAAAATAGAGTTTCAAAACTGCTCTGTCAAAAGGAAGGCTTATCTCTCTGAGTTGAATGCAGACATCATAAAGAGGTTTCTGAGAATGCTTCTGCCTGGTTTATATGTGAAGATATTTCCTTTTCCACCATAGGCCTCAAAGCGCTCCAAATGAACACTTGCAGATTCTACAAAAGGAGTGTTTCATAACTGCTCTAGCAAAGGAAAGGTTCAACTCTGTGAGTTGAACACACACATCACAAAGCAGTTTCTGAGAATGCTTCTGTCCAGTTTTTATTGGAAGATATTCCCGCTTCTAACAAAGGCCTGAAAGAGCTCCAAATATCCACTTGCAGATGCTGCAAAAAGACTCTTTCCAAACTGCTCCATGAAAAGGAAGGTTCAACTCTGTGAGTTGAATGCACACATCATAAGGAAGTTTCAAAGAATGCTTCTGTCTAGGTTTTATGTGAAGATATTTCCTTTTCCACCATAGGCCTCAAAGCGCTCCAAATGAACACTTGCAGATTCTACAAAAAGAGTGTTTCAAAACTGCTCTTTCAAAAGAAGTGTTCAACTCTGTGAGTTGGATTCATACTTCACAAAGCAGTTTCACAGAACGCTTCTGTTTAGTATTTATGGGAAGATATTCCCGTTTCCAACGAAGGCCTGAAAGGACTCCAAATATCCACTTGCAGATTCTGCAGAAACACAGTTTCAAAACTGCTCTATCAAAAGGAAGGCTTATCTCTCCGAGCTGAATGCACACATCATAAAGAGGTTTCTGAGAATGCTTCTGCCTGGTTTATAAGTGAAGATATTTCCTTTTCCACCATAGGCCTCAAAGCGCTCCAAATGAACACTTGCAGATTCTACAAAAAGAGTGTTTCAAAACAGCTCTTTCAAAGGAAGTGTTCAACTCTGTGAGTTGGATTCATACTACACAAAGCAGTTTCACAGAACGCTTCTGTTTAGTTTTTATGGGAAGATATTCCCGTTTCCAACGAAGGCCTGAAAGGGCTCCAAATATCCACTTGCAAATTCTGCAAAAATAGAGTTTCAAAACTGCTCTGTCAAAAGGAAGGCTTATCTCTCTGAGTTGAATGCAGACATCATAAAGAGGTTTCTGAGAATGCTTCTGCCTGGTTTATATGTGAAGATATTTCCTTTTCCACCATAGGCCTCAAGGCGCTCCAAATGAACACTAGCAGATTCAACAAAAAGAGTGTTTCATAACTGCTCTAGCAAAGGAAAGGTTCAACTCTGTGAGTTGAACAAACACATCACAAAGCAGTTTCTGAGAATGCTTCTGTCCAGTTTTTATTGGAAGATATTCCCGCTTCTAACAAAGGCCTGAAACAGCTCCAAATATCCACTTGTAGATGCTGCAAAAAGACTCTTTCCAAACTGCTCCATGAAAAGGAAGGTTCAACTCTGTGAGTTGAATGCGCACATCATAAAGAAGTTTCAAAGAATGCTTCTGTCTAGGTTTTATGTGAAGATATTTCCTTTTCCACCATAGGCCTCAAAGCGCTCCAAATGAACACTTGCAGATTCTACAAAAAGAGTGTTTCAAAACTGCTCTTTCAAAAGAAGTGTTCAACTCTGTGAGTTGGATTCATACTTCACAAAGCAGTTTCACAGAACGCTTCTGTTTAGTTTTTATGGGAAGATATTCCCGTTTCCAACGAAGGCCTGAAAGGGCTCCAAATAACCACTTGCAGATTCTGCAGAAACACAGTTTCAAAACTGCTCTATCAAAAGGAAGGCTTATCTCTCCGAGCTGAATGCACACATCATAAAGAGGTTTCTGAGAATGCTTCTCCCTGGTTTATAAGTGAAGATATTTCCTTTTCCACTATAGGCCTCAAAGCGCTCCAAATGAACACTTGCAGATTCTACAAAAAGAGTGTTTCAAAACAGCTCTTTCAAAGGAAGTGTTCAACTCTGTGAGTTGGATTCATACTACACAAAGCAGTTTCACAGAACGCTTCTCTTTAGTTTTTATGGGAAGATATTCCCGTTTCCAACGAAGGCCTGAAAGGGCTCCAAATATCCACTTGCAGATTCTGCAAAAATAGAGTTTCAAAACTGCTCTGTTAAAAGGAAGGCTTATCTCTCTGAGTTGAATGCAGACATCATAAAGAGGTTTCTGATAATGCTTCTGCCTGGTTTATATGTGAAGATATTTCCTTTTCCACCATAGGCCTCAAAGCGCTCCAAATGAACACTTGCAGATTCTACAAAAGGAGTGTTTCATAACTACTCTAGCAAAGGAAAGGTTCAACTCTGTGAGTTGAACACACACATCACAAAGCAGTTTCTGAGAATGCTTCTGTCCAGTTTTTATTGGAAGATATTCCCGCTTCTAACAAAGGCCTGAAAGAGCTCCAAATATCCACTTGCAGATGCTGCAAAAAGACTCTTTCCAAACTGCTCCATGAAAAGGAAGGTTCAACTCTGTGAGTTGAATGGACACATCATAAAGAAGTTTCAAAGAATGCTTCTGTCTAGGTTTTATGTGAAGATATTTCCTTTTCCACCATAGGCCTCAAAGCGCTCCAAATGAACACTTGCAGATTCTACAAAAAGAGTGTTTCAAAACTGCTCTTTCAAAAGAAGTGTTCAACTCTGTGAGTTGGATTCATACTTCACAAAGCAGTTTCACAGAACGCTTCTGTTTAGTATTTATGGGAAGATATTCCCGTTTCCAACGAAGGCCTGAAAGGACTCCAAATATCCACTTGCAGATTCTGCAAAAACACAGTTTCAAAACTGCTCTATCAAAAGGAAGGCTTATCTCTCCGAGATGAATGCACACATCATAAAGAGGTTTCTGAGAATGCTTCTGCCTGGTTTATAAGTGAAGATATTTCCTTTTCCACCATAGGCCTCAAAGCGCTCCAAATGAACACTTGCAGATTCTACAAAAAGAGTGTTTCAAAACAGCTCTTTCAAAGGAAGTGTTCAACTCTGTGAGTTGGATTCATACTACACAAAGCAGTTTCACAGAACGCTTCTGTTTAGTTTTTATGGGAAGATATTCCCGTTTCCAACGAAGGCCTGAAAGGGCTCCAAATATCCACTTGCAAATTCTGCAAAAATAGAGTTTCAAAACTGCTCTGTCAAAAGGAAGGCTTATCTCTCTGAGTTGAATGCAGACATCATAAAGAGGTTTCTGAGAATGCTTCTGCCTGGTTTATATGTGAAGATATTTCCTTTTCCACCATAGGCCTCAAAGCGCTCCAAATGAACACTTGCAGATTCTACAAAAAGAGTGTTTCATAACTGCTCTAGCAAAGGAAAGGTTCAACTCTGTGAGTTGAACACACACATCACAAAGCAGTTTCTGAGAATGCTTCTGTCCAGTTTTTATTGGAAGATATTCCCGCTTCTAACAAAGGCCTGAAAGAGCTCCAAATATCCACTTGCAGATGCTGCAAAAAGACTCTTTCCAAACTGCTCCATGAAAAGGAAGGTTCAACTCTGTGAGATGAATGCACACATCATAAAGAAGTTTCAAAGAATGCTTCTGTCTAGGTTTTATGTGAAGATATTTCCTTTTCCACCATAGGCCTCAAAGCGCTCCAAATGAACACTTGCAGATTCTACAAAAAGAGTGTTTCAAAACTGCTCTTTCAAAAGAAGTGTTCAACTCTGTGAGTTGGATTCATACTTCACAAAGCAGTTTCACAGAACGCTTCTGTTTAGTATTTATGGGAAGATATTTCCGTTTCCAACGAAGGCCTGAAAGGACTCCAAATATCCACTTGCAGATTCTGCAAAAAACACAGTTTCAAAACTGCTCTATCAAAAGGAAGGCTTATCTCTCCGAGTTGAATGCACACATCATAAAGAGGTTTCTGAGAATGCTTCTGCCTGGTTTATAAGTGAAGATATTTCCTTTTCCACCATAGGCCTCAAAGCGCTCCAAATGAACACTTGCAGATTCTACAAAAAGAGTGTTTCAAAACAGCTGTTTCAAAGGAAGTGTTCAACTCTGTGAGTTGGATTCATACTACACAAAGCAGTTTCACAGAACGCTTCTGTTTAGTTTTTATGGGAAGATATTCCCGTTTCCAACGAAGGCCTGAAAGGGCTCCAAATATCCACTTGCAAATTCTGCAAAAATAGAGTTTCAAAACTGCTCTGTCAAAAGGAAGGCTTATCTCTCTGAGTTGAATGCAGACACCATAAAGAGGTTTCTGAGAATGCTTCTGCCTGGTTTATATGTGAAGATATTTCCTTTTCCACCATAGGCCTCAAGGCGCTCCAAATGAACACTTGCAGATTCTACAAAAAGAGTGTTTCATAACTGCTCTAGCAAAGGAAAGGTTCAACTCTGTGAGTTGAACACACACATCACAAAGCAGTTTCTGAGAATGCTTCTGTCCAGTTTTTATTGGAAGATATTCCCGCTTCTAACAAAGGCCTGAAAGAGCTCCAAATATCCACTTGTAGATGCTGCAAAAAGACTCTTTCCAAACTGCTCCATGAAAAGGAAGGTTCAACTCTGTGAGATGAATGCACACATCATAAAGAAGTTTCAAAGAATGCTTCTGTCTAGGTTTTATGTGAAGATATTTCCTTTTCCACCATAGGCCTCAAAGCGCTCCAAATGAACACTTGCAGATTCTACAAAAAGAGTGTTTCAAAACTGCTCTTTCAAAAGAAGTGTTCAACTCTGTGAGTTGGATTCATACTTCACAAAGCAGTTTCACAGAACGCTTCTGTTTAGTTTTTATGGGAAGATATTCCCGTTTCCAACGAAGGCCTGAAAGGGCTCCAAATATCCACTTGCAAATTCTGCAAAAATAGAGTTTCAAAACTGCTCTGTCAAAAGGAAGGCTTATCTCTCTGAGTTGAATGCAGACATCATAAAGAGGTTTCAGAGAATGCTTCTGCCTGGTTTATATGTGAAGATATTTCCTTTTCCACCATAGGCCTCAAAGCGCTCCAAATGAACACTTGCAGATTCTACAAAAGGAGTGTTTCCTAACTGCTCTAGCAAAGGAAAGGTTCAACTCTGTGAGTTGAACACACACATCACAAAGCAGTTTCTGAGAATGCTTCTATCCAGTTTTTATTGGAAGATATTCCCGCTTCTAACAAAGGCCTGAAAGAACTCCAAATATCCACTTGCAGATGCTGCAAAAAGACTCTTTCCAAACTGCTCCATGAAAAGGAAAGTTCAACTCTGTGAGTTGAATGCACACATCATAAAGAAGTTTCAAAGAATGCTTCTGTCTAGGTTTTATGTGAAGATATTTCCTTTTCCACCATAGGCCTCAAAGCGCTCCAAATGAACACTTGCAGATTCTACAAAAAGAGTGTTTCAAAACTGCTCTTTCAAAAGAAGTGTTCAACTCTGTGAGTTGGATTCATACTTCACAAAGCAGTTTCACAGAACGCTTCTGTTTAGTATTTATGGGAAGATATTCCCGTTTCCAACGAAGGCCTGAAAGGACTCCAAATATCCACTTGCAGATTCTGCAAAAACACAGTTTCAAAACTGCTCTATCAAAAGGAAGGCTTATCTCTCCGAGTTGAATGCACACATCATAAAGAGGTTTCTGAGAATGCTTCTGCCTGGTTTATAAGTGAAGATATTTCCTTTTCCACCATAGGCCTCAATGCGCTCCAAATGAACACTTGCAGATTCTACAAAAAGAGTGTTTCAAAACAGCTCTTTCAAAGGAAGTGTTCAACTCTGTGAGTTGGATTCATACTACACAAAGCAGTTTCACAGAACGCTTCTGTTTAGTTTTTATGGGAAGATATTCCCGTTTCCAACGAAGGCCTGAAAGGGCTCCAAATATCCACTTGCAAATTCTGCAAAAATAGAGTTTCAAAACTGCTCTGTCAAAAGGAAGGCTTATCTCTCTGAGTTGAATGCAGACATCATAAAGAGGTTTCTGAGAATGCTTCTGCCTGGTTTATATGTGAAGATATTTCCTTTTCCACCATAGGCCTCAAGGCGCTCCAAATGAACACTTGCAGATTCTACAAAAAGAGTGTTTCATAACTGCTCTAGCAAAGGAAAGGTTCAACTCTGTGAGTTGAACACACACATCACAAATCCGTTTCTGAGAATGCTTCTGTCCAGTTTTTATTGGAAGATATTCCCGCTTCTAACAAAGGCCTGAAAGAGCTCCAATTATCCACTTGCAGATGCTGCAAAAAGACTCTTTCCAAACTGCTCCATGAAAAGGAAGGTTCAACTCTGTGAGTTGAATGCACACATCATAAAGAAGTTTCAAAGAATGCTTCTGTCTAGGTTTTATGTGAAGATATTTCCTTTTCCACCATAGGCCTCAAAGCGCTCCAAATGAACACTTGCAGATTCTACAAAAAGAGTGTTTCAAAGCTGCTCTTTCAAAAGAAGTGTTCAACTCTGTGAGTTGGATTCATACTTCACAAAGCAGTTTCACAGAACGCTTCTGTTTAGTTTTTTTGGGAAGATATTCCCGTTTCCAACGAAGGCCTGAAAGGGCTCCAAATATCCACTTGCAAATTCTGCAAAAATAGAGTTTCAAAACTGCTCTGTCAAAAGGAAGGCTTATCTCTCTGAGTTGAATGCAGACATCATAAAGAGGTTTCTGAGAATGCTTCTGCCTGGTTTATATGTGAAGATATTTCCTTTTCCACCATAGGCCTCAAAGCGCTCCAAATGAACACTTGCAGATTCTACAAAAGGAGTGTTTCCTAACTGCTCTAGCAAAGGAAAGGTTCAACTCTGTGAGTTGAACACACACATCACAAAGCAGTTTCTGAGAATGCTTCTATACAGTTTTTATTGGAAGATATTCCCGCTTCTAACAAAGGCCTGAAAGAGCTCCAAATATCCACTTGCAGATGCTGCAAAAAGACTCTTTCCAAACTGCTCCATGAAAAGGAAGGTTCAACTCTGTGAGTTGAATGCACACATCATAAAGAAGTTTCAAAGAATGCTTCTGTCTAGGTTTTATGTGAAGATATTTCCTTTTCCACCATAGGCCTCAAAGCGCTCCAAATGAACACTTGCAGATTCTACAAAAAGAGTGTTTCAAAACTGCTCTTTCAAAAGAAGTGTTCAACTCTGTGAGTTGGATTCATACTTCACAAAGCAGTTTCACAGAACGCTTCTGTTTAGTATTTATGGGAAGATATTCCCGTTTCCAACGAAGGCCTGAAAGGACTCCAAATATCCACTTGCAGATTCTGCAAAAACACAGTTTCAAAACTGCTCTATCAAAAGGAAGGCTTATCTCTCCGAGCTGAATGCACACATCATAAAGAGGTTTCTGAGAATGCTTCTGCCTGGTTTATAAGTGAAGATATTTCCTTTTCCACCATAGGCCTCAAAGCGCTCCAAATGAACACTTGCAGATTCTACAAAAAGAGTGTTTCAAAACAGCTCTTTCAAAGGAAGTGTTCAACTCTGTGAGTTGGATTCATACTACACAAAGCAGTTTCACAGAACGCTTCTGTTTAGTTTTTATGGGAAGATATTCCCGTTTCCAACGAAGGCCTGAAAGGGCTCCAAATATCCACTTGCAAATTCTGCAAAAATAGAGTTTCAAAACTGCTCTGTCAAAAGGAAGGCTTATCTCTCTGAGTTGAATGCAGACATCATAAAGAGGTTTCTGAGAATGCTTCTGCCTGGTTTATATGTGAAGATATTTCCTTTTCCACCATAGGCCTCAAGGCGCTCCAAATGAACACTTTCAGATTCTACAAAAAGAGTGTTTCATAACTGCTCTAGCAAAGGAAAGGTTCAACTCTGTGAGTTGAACACACACATCACAAAGCAGTTTCTGAGAATGCTTCTGTCCAGTTTTTATGGGAAGATATTCCCGCTTCTAACAAAGGCCTGAAAGAGCTCCAAATATCCACTTGTAGATGCTGCAAAAAGACTCTTTCCAAACTGCTCCATGAAAAGGAAGGTTCAACTCTGTGAGTTGAATGCACACATCATAAAGAAGTTTCAAAGAATGCTTCTGTCTAGGTTTTATGTGAAGATATTTCCTTTTCCACCATAGGCCTCAAAGCGCTCCAAATGAACACTTGCAGATTCTACAAAAAGAGTGTTTCAAAACTGCTCTTTCAAAAGAAGTCTTCAACTCTGTGAGTTGGATTCATACTTCACAAAGCAGTTTCACAGAACGCTTCTGTTTAGTTTTTATGGGAAGATATTCCCGTTTCCAACGAAGGCCTGAAAGGGCTCCAAATATCCACTTGCAAATTCTGCAAAAATAGAGTTTCAAAACTGCTCTGTCAAAAGGAAGGCTTATCTCTCTGAGTTGAATGCAGACATCATAAAGAGGTTTCTGAGAATGCTTCTGCCTGGTTTATATGTGAAGATATTTCCTTTTCCACCATAGGCCTCAAGGCGCTCCAAATGAACACTTGCAGATTCTACAAAAAGAGTGTTTCATAACTGCTCTAGCAAAGGAAAGGTTCAACTCTGTGAGTTGAACACACACATCACAAAGCAGTTTCTGAGAATGCTTCTGTCCAGTTTTTATTGGAAGATATTCCCGCTTCTAACAAAGGCCTGAAAGAGCTCCAAATATCCACTTGTAGATGCTGCAAAAAGACTCTTTCCAAACTGCTCCATGAAAAGGAAGGTTCAACTCTGTGAGTTGAATGCACACATCATAAAGAAGTTTCAAAGAATGCTTCTGTCTAGGTTTTATGTGAAGATATTTCCTTTTCCACCATAGGCCTCAAAGCGCTCCAAATGAACACTTGCAGATTCTACAAAAAGAGTGTTTCAAAACTGCTCTTTCAAAAGAAGTGTTCAACTCTGTGAGTTGGATTCACACTTCACAAAGCAGTTTCACAGAACGCTTCTGTTTAGTTTTTATGGGAAGATAATCCCGTTTCCAACGAAGGCCTGAAAGGGCTCCAAATAACCACTTGCAGATTCTGCAGAAACACAGTTTCAAAACTGCTCTATCAAAAGGAAGGCTTATCTCTCCGAGCTGAATGCACACATCATAAAGTGGTTTCTGAGAATGCTTCTCGCTGGTTTATAAGTGAAGATATTTCCTTTTCCACTATAGGCCTCAAAGCGCTCCAAATGAACACTTGCAGATTCTACAAAAAGAGTGTTTCAAAACAGCTCTTTCAAAGGAAGTGTTCAACTCTGTGTGTTGGATTCATACTACACAAAGCAGTTTCACAGAACGCTTCTCTTTAGTTTTTATTGGAAGATATTCCCGTTTCCAACGAAGGCCTGAAAGGGCTCCAAATATCCACTTGCAGATTCTGCAAAAATAGAGTTTCAAATCTGCTCTGTTAAAAGGAAGGCTTATCTCTCTGAGTTGAATGCAGACATCATAAAGAGGTTTCTGAGAATGCTTCTGCCTGGTTTATATGTGAAGATATTTCCTTTTCCACCATAGGCCTCAAAGCGCTCCAAATGAACACTTGCAGATTCTACAAAAGGAGTGTTTCATAACTGCTCTAGCAAAGGAAAGGTTCAACTCTGTGAGTTGAACACACACATCACAAAGCAGTTTCTGAGAATGCTTCTGTCCAGTTTTTATTGGAAGATATTCCCGCTTCTAACAAAGGCCTGAAAGAGCTCCAAATATCCACTTGCAGATGCTGCAAAAAGACTCTTTCCAAACTGCTCCATGAAAAGGAAGGTTCAACTCTGTGAGATGAATGCACACATCATAAAGAAGTTTCAAAGAATGCTTCTGTCTAGGTTTTATGTGAAGATATTTCCTTTTCCACCATAGGCCTCAAAGCGCTCCAAATGAACACTTGCAGATTCTACAAAAAGAGTGTTTCAAAACTGCTCTTTCAAAAGAAGTGTTCAACTCTGTGAGTTGGATTCATACTTCACAAAGCAGTTTCACAGAACGCTTCTGTTTAGTATTTATGGGAAGATATTCCCGTTTCCAACGAAGGCCTGAAAGGACTCCAAATATCCACTTGCAGATTCTGCAAAAACACAGTTTCAAAACTGCTCTATCAAAAGGAAGGCTTATCTCTCCGAGTTGAATGCACACATCATAAAGAGGTTTCTGAGAATGCTTCTGCCTGGTTTATAAGTGAAGATATTTCCTTTTCCACCATAGGCCTCAAAGCGCTCCAAATGAACACTTGCAGATTCTACAAAAAGAGTGTTTCAAAACAGCTCTTTCAAAGGAAGTGTTCAACTCTGTGAGTTGGATTCATACTACACAAAGCAGTTTCACAGAACGCTTCTGTTTAGTTTTTATGGGAAGATATTCCCGTTTCCAACGAAGGCCTGAAAGGGCTCCAAATATCCACTTGCAAATTCTGCAAAAATAGAGTTTCAAAACTGCTCTATCAAAAGGAAGGCTTATCTCTCTGAGTTGAATGCAGACATCATAAAGAGGTTTCTGAGAATGCTTCTGCCTGGTTTATATGTGAAGATATTTCCTTTTCCACCATAGGCCTCAAGGCGCTCCAAATGAACACTAGCAGATTCTACAAAAAGAGTGTTTCATAACTGCTCTAGCAAAGGAAAGGTTCAACTCTGTGAGTTGAACACACACATCACAAAGCAGTTTCTGAGAATGCTTCTGTCTAGTTTTTATTGGAAGATATTCCCGCTTCTAACAAAGGCCTGAAAGAGCTCCAAATATCCACTTGTAGATGCTGCAAAAAGACTCTTTCCAAACTGCTCCATGAAAAGGAAGGTTCAACTCTGTGAGTTGAATGCACACATCATAAAGAAGTTTGAAAGAATGCTTCTGTCTAGGTTTTATGTGAAGATATTTCCTTTTCCACCATAGGCCTCAAAGAGCTCCAAATGAACACTTGCAGATTCTACAAAAAGAGTGTTTCAAAACTGCTCTTTCAAAAGAAGTGTTCAACTCTGTGAGTTGGATTCATACTCCACAAAGCAGTTTCACAGAACGCTTCTGTTTAGTTTTTATGGGAAGATATTCCCGTTTCCAACGAAGGCCTGAAAGGGCTCCAAATAACCACTTGCAGATTCTGCAGAAACACAGTTTCAAAACTGCTCTATCAAAAGGAAGGCTTATCTCTCCGAGCTGAATGCACACATCATAAAGAGGTTTCTGAGAATGCTTCTCCCTGGTTTATAAGTGAAGATATTTCCTTTTCCACTATAGGTCTCAAAGCGCTCCAAATGAACACTTGCAGATTCTACAAAAAGAGTGTTTCAAAACAGCTCTTTCAAAGGAAGTGTTCAACTCTGTGAGTTGGATTCATACTACACAAAGCAGTTTCACAGAACGCTTCTCTTTAGTTTTTATGGGAAGATATTCCCGTTTCCAACGAAGGCCTGAAAGGGCTCCAAATAACCACTTGCAGATTCTGCAGAAACACAGTTTCAAAACTGCTCTATCAAAAGGAAGGCTTATCTCTCCGAGCTGAATGCACACATCATAAAGTGGTTTCTGAGAATGCTTCTCCCTGGTTTATAAGTGAAGATATTTCCTTTTCCACTATAGGCCTCAAAGCGCTCCAAATGAACACTTGCAGATTCTACAAAAAGAGTGTTTCAAAACAGCTCTTTCAAAGGAAGTGTTCAACTCTGTGAGTTGGATTCATACTACACAAAGCAGTTTCACAGAACGCTTCTCTTTAGTTTTTATGGGAAGATATTCCCGTTTCCAACGAAGGCCTGAAAGGGCTCCAAATATCCACTTGCAGATTCTGCAAAAATAGAGTTTCAAAACTGCTCTGTTAAAAGGAAGGCTTATCTCTCTGAGTTGAATGCAGACATCATAAAGAGGTTTCTGAGAATGCTTCTGCCTGGTTTATATGTGAAGATATTTCCTTTTCCACCATAGGCCTCAAAGCGCTCCAAATGAACACTTGCAGATTCTACAAAAGGAGTGTTTCATAACTACTCTAGCAAAGGAAAGGTTCAACTCTGTGAGTTGAACACACACATCACAAAGCAGTTTCTGAGAATGCTTCTGTCCAGTTTTTATTGGAAGATATTCCCGCTTCTAACAAAGGCCTGAAAGAGCTCCAAATATCCACTTGCAGATGCTGCAAAAAGACTCTTTCCAAACTGCTCCATGAAAAGGAAGGTTCAACTCTGTGAGTTGAATGCACACATCATAAAGAAGTTTCAAAGAATGCTTCTGTCTAGGTTTTATGTGAAGATATTTCCTTTTCCACCATAGGCCTCAAAGCGCTCCAAATGAACACTTGCAGATTCTACAAAAAGAGTGTTTCAAAACTGCTCTTTCAAAAGAAGTGTTCAACTCTGTGAGTTGGATTCATACTTCACAAAGCAGTTTCACAGAACGCTTCTGTTTAGTATTTATGGGAAGATATTCCCGTTTCCAACGAAGGCCTGAAAGGACTCCAAATATCCACTTGCAGATTCTGCAGAAACACAGTTTCAAAACTGCTCTATCAAAAGGAAGGCTTATCTCTCCGAGTTGAATGCACACATCATAAAGAGGTTTCTGAGAATGCTTCTGCCTGGTTTATAAGTGAAGATATTTCCTTTTCCACCATAGGCCTCAAAGCGCTCCAAATGAACACTTGCAGATTCTACAAAAAGAGTGTTTCAAAACAGCTCTTTCAAAGGAAGTGTTCAACTCTGTGAGTTGGATTCATACTACACAAAGCAGTTTCACAGAACGCTTCTGTTTAGTTTTTATGGGAAGATATTCCCGTTTCCAACGAAGGCCTGAAAGGGCTCCAAATATCCACTTGCAAATTCTGCAAAAATAGAGTTTCAAAACTGCTCTGTCAAAAGGAAGGCTTATCTCTCTGAGTTGAATGCAGACATCATAAAGAGGTTTCTGAGAATGCTTCTGCCTGGTTTATATGTGAAGATATTTCCTTTTCCACCATAGGCCTCAAGGCCCTCCAAATGAACACTTGCAGATTCTACAAAAAGAGTGTTTCATAACTGCTCTAGCAAAGGAAAGGTTCAACTCTGTGAGTTGAACACACACATCACAAAGCAGTTTCTGAGAATGCTTCTGTCCAGTTTTTATTGGAAGATATTCCCGCTTCTAACAAAGGCCTGAAAGAGCTCCAAATATCCACTTGTAGATGCTGCAAAAAGACTCTTTCCAAACTGCTCCATGAAAAGGAAGGTTCAACTCTGTGAGTTGAATGCACACATCATAAAGAAGTTTCAAAGAATGCTTCTGTCTAGGTTTTATGTGAAGATATTTCCTTTTCCACCATAGGCCTCAAAGCGCTCCAAATGAACACTTGCAGATTCTACAAAAAGAGTGTTTCAAAACTGCTCTTTCAAAAGAAGTGTTCAACTCTGTGAGTTGGATTCACACTTCACAAAGCAGTTTCACAGAACGCTTCTGTTTAGTTTTTATGGGAAGATATTCCCGTTTCCAACGAAGGCCTGAAAGGGCTCCAAATAACCACTTGCAGATTCTGCAGAAACACAGTTTCAAAACTGCTCTATCAAAAGGAAGGCTTATCTCTCCGAGCTGAATGCACACATCATAAAGTGGTTTCTGAGAATGCTTCTCGCTGGTTTATAAGTGAAGATATTTCCTTTTCCACTATAGGCCTCAAAGCGCTCCAAATGAACACTTGCAGATTCTACAAAAAGAGTGTTTCAAAACAGCTCTTTCAAAGGAAGTGTTCAACTCTGTGAGTTGGATTCATACTACACAAAGCAGTTTCACAGAACGCTTCTCTTTAGTTTTTATTGGAAGATATTCCCGTTTCCAACGAAGGCCTGAAAGGGCTCCAAATATCCACTTGCAGATTCTGCAAAAATAGAGTTTCAAAACTGCTCTGTTAAAAGGAAGGCTTATCTCTCTGAGTTGAATGCAGACATCATAAAGAGGTTTCTGAGAATGCTTCTGCCTGGTTTATATGTGAAGATATTTCCTTTTCCACCATAGGCCTCAAAGCGCTCCAAATGAACACTTGCAGATTCTACAAAAGGAGTGTTTCATAACTGCTCTAGCAAAGGAAAGGTTCAACTCTGTGAGTTGAACACACACATCACAAAGCAGTTTCTGAGAATGCTTCTGTCCAGTTTTTATTGGAAGATATTCCCGCTTCTAACAAAGGCCTGAAAGAGCTCCAAATATCCACTTGCAGATGCTGCAAAAAGACTCTTTCCAAACTGCTCCATGAAAAGGAAGGTTCAACTCTGTGAGATGAATGCACACATCATAAAGAAGTTTCAAAGAATGCTTCTGTCTAGGTTTTATGTGAAGATATTTCCTTTTCCACCATAGGCCTCAAAGCGCTCCAAATGAACACTTGCAGATTCTACAAAAAGAGTGTTTCAAAACTGCTCTTTCAAAAGAAGTGTTCAACTCTGTGAGTTGGATTCATACTTCACAAAGCAGTTTCACAGAACGCTTCTGTTTAGTATTTATGGGAAGATATTCCCGTTTCCAACGAAGGCCTGAAAGGACTCCAAATATCCACTTGCAGATTCTGCAAAAACACAGTTTCAAAACTGCTCTATCAAAAGGAAGGCTTATCTCTCCGAGTTGAATGCACACATCATAAAGAGGTTTCTGAGAATGCTTCTGCCTGGTTTATAAGTGAAGATATTTCCTTTTCGACCATAGGCCTCAAAGCGCTCCAAATGAACACTTGCAGATTCTACAAAAGGAGTGTTTGAAAACAGCTCTTTCAAAGGAAGTGTTCAACTCTGTGAGTTGGATTCATACTACACAAAGCAGTTTCACAGAACGCTTCTGTTTAGTTTTTATGGGAAGATATTCCCGTTTCCAACGAAGGCCTGAAAGGGCTCCAAATATCCACTTGCAAATTCTGCAAAAATAGAGTTTCAAAACTGCTCTATCAAAAGGAAGGCTTATCTCTCTGAGTTGAATGCAGACATCATAAAGAGGTTTCTGAGAATGCTTCTGCCTGGTTTATATGTGAAGATATTTCCTTTTCCACCATAGGCCTCAAGGCGCTCCAAATGAACACTAGCAGATTCTACAAGAAGAGTGTTTCATAACTGCTCTAGCAAAGGAAAGGTTCAACTCTGTGAGTTGAACACACACATCACAAAGCAGTTTCTGAGAATGCTTCTGTCCAGTTTTTATTGGAAGATATTCCCGCTTCTAACAAAGGCCTGAAACAGCTCCAAATATCCACTTGTAGATGCTGCAAAAAGACTCTTTCCAAACTGCTCCATGAAAAGGAAGGTTCAACTCTGTGAGTTGAATGCGCACATCATAAAGAAGTTTCAAAGAATGCTCCTGTCTAGGTTTTATGTGAAGATATTTCCTTTTCCACCATAGGCCTCAAAGCGCTCCAAATGAACACTTGCAGATTCTACAAAAAGAGTGTTTCAAAACTGCTCTTTCAAAAGAAGTGTTCAACTCTGTGAGTTGGATTCATACTTCACAAAGCAGTTTCACAGAACGCTTCTGTTTAGTTTTTATGGGAAGATATTCCCGTTTCAAACGAAGGCCTGAAAGGGCTCCAAATAACCACTTGCAGATTCTGCAGAAACACAGTTTCAAAACTGCTCTATCAAAAGGAAGGCTTATCTCTCCGAGCTGAATGCACACATCATAAAGAGGTTTCTGAGAATGCTTCTCCCTGGTTTATAAGTGAAGATATTTCCTTTTCCACTATAGGCCTCAAAGCGCTCCAAATGAACACTTGCAGATTCTACAAAAAGAGTGTTTCAAAACAGCTCTTTCAAAGGAAGTGTTCAACTCTGTGAGTTGGATTCATACTACACAAAGCAGTTTCACAGAACGCTTCTCTTTAGTTTTTATGGGAAGATATTCCCGTTTCCAACGAAGGCCTGAAAGGGCTCCAAATATCCACTTGCAGATTCTGCAAAAATAGAGTTTCAAAACTGCTCTGTTAAAAGGAAGGCTTATCTCTCTGAGTTGAATGCAGACATCATAAAGAGGTTTCTGAGAATGCTTCTGCCTGGTTTATATGTGAAGATATTTCCTTTTCCACCATAGGCCTCAAAGCGCTCCAAATGAACACTTGCAGATTCTACAAAAGGAGTGTTTCATAACTACTCTAGCAAAGGAAAGGTTCAACTCTGTGAGTTGAACACACACATCACAAAGCAGTTTCTGAGAATGCTTCTGTCCAGTTTTTATTGGAAGATATTCCCGCTTCTAACAAAGGCCTGAAAGAGCTCCAAATATCCACTTGCAGATGCTGCAAAAAGACTCTTTCCAAACTGCTCCATGAAAAGGAAGGTTCAACTCTGTGAGTTGAATGCACACATCATAAAGAAGTTTCAAAGAATGCTTCTGTCTAGGTTTTATGTGAAGATATTTCCTTTTCCACCATAGGCCTCAAAGCGCTCCAAATGAACACTTGCAGATTCTACAAAAAGAGTGTTTCAAAACTGCTCTTTCAAAAGAAGTGTTCAACTCTGTGAGTTGGATTCATACTTCACAAAGCAGTTTCACAGAACGCTTCTGTTTAGTATTTATGGGAAGATATTCCCGTTTCCAACGAAGGCCTGAAAGGACTCCAAATATCCACTTGCAGATTCTGCAAAAACACAGTTTCAAAACTGCTCTATCAAAAGGAAGGCTTATCTCTCCGAGTTGAATGCACACATCATAAAGAGGTTTCTGAGAATGCTTCTGCCTGGTTTATAAGTGAAGATATTTCCTTTTCCACCATAGGCCTCAAAGCGCTCCAAATGAACACTTGCAGATTCTACAAAAAGAGTGTTTCAAAACAGCTCTTTCAAAGGAAGTGTTCAACTCTGTGAGTTGGATTCATACTACACAAAGCAGTTTCACAGAACGCTTCTGTTTAGTTTTTATGGGAAGATATTCCCGTTTCCAACGAAGGCCTGAAAGGGCTCCAAATATCCACTTGCAAATTCTGCAAAAATAGAGTTTCAAAACTGCTCTGTCAAAAGGAAGGCTTATCTCTCTGAGTTGAATGCAGACATCATAAAGAGGTTTCTGAGAATGCTTCTGCCTGGTTTATATGTGAAGATAATTCCTTTTCCACCATAGGCCTCAAAGCGCTCCAAATGAACACTTGCAGATTCTACAAAAGGAGTGTTTCATAACTGCTCTAGCAAAGGAAAGGTTCAACTCTGTGAGTTGAACACACACATCACAAAGCAGTTTCTGAGAATGCTTCTGTCCAATTTTTATTGGAAGATATTCCCGCTTCTAACAAAGGCCTGAAAGAGCTCCAAATATCCACTTGCAGATGCTGCAAAAAGACTCTTTCCAAACTGCTCCATGAAAAGGAAGGTTCAACTCTGTGAGTTGAATGCACACATCATAAAGAAGTTTCAAAGAATGCTTCTGTCTAGGTTTTATGTGAAGATATTTCCTTTTCCACCATAGGCCTCAAAGCGCTCCAAATGAACACTTGCAGATTCTACAAAAAGAGTGTTTCAAAACTGCTCTTTCAAAAGAAGTGTTCAACTCTGTGAGTTGGATTCATACTTCACAAAGCAGTTTCACAGAACGCTTCTGTTTAGTATTTATGGGAAGATATTCCCGTTTCCAACGAAGGCCTGAAAGGACTCCAAATATCCACTTGCAGATTCTGCAAAAACACAGTTTCAAAACTGCTCTATCAAAAGGAAGGCTTATCTCTCCGAGTTGAATGCACACATCATAAAGAGGTTTCTGAGAATGCTTCTGCCTGGTTTATAAGTGAAGATATTTCCTTTTCCACCATAGGCCTCAAAGCGCTCCAAATGAACACTTGCAGATTCTACAAAAAGAGTGTTTCAAAACAGCTCTTTCAAAGGAAGTGTTCAACTCTGTGAGTTGGATTCATACTACACAAAGCAGTTTCACAGAACGCTTCTGTTTAGTTTTTATGGGAAGATATTCCCGTTTCCAACGAAGGCCTGAAAGGGCTCCAAATATCCACTTGCAAATTCTGCAAAAATAGAGTTTCAAAACTGCTCTGTCAAAAGGAAGGCTTATCTCTCTGAGTTGAATGCAGACATCATAAAGAGGTTTCTGAGAATGCTTCTGCCTGGTTTATATGTGAAGATATTTCCTTTTCCTCCATAGGCCTCAAAGCGCTCCAAATGAACACTTGCAGATTCTACAAAAAGAGTGTTTCATAACTGCTCTAGCAAAGGAAAGGTTCAACTCTGTGAGTTGAACACACACATCACAAAGCAGTTTCTGAGAATGCTTCTGTCCAGTTTTTATTGGAAGATATTCCCGCTTCTAACAAAGGCCTGAAAGAGCTCCAAATATCCACTTGCAGATGCTGCAAAAAGACTCTTTCCAAACTGCTCCATGAAAAGGAAGGTTCAACTCTGTGAGTTGAATGCACACATCATAAAAAGTTTCAAAGAATGCTTCTGTCTAGGTTTTATGTGAAGATATTTCCTTTTCCACCATAGGCCTCAAAGCGCTCCAAATGAACACTTGCAGATTCTACAAAAAGAGTGTTTCAAAACTGCTCTTTCAAAAGAAGTGTTCAACTCTGTGAGTTGGATTCATACTTCACAAAGCAGTTTCACAGAACGCTTCTGTTTAGTTTTTATGGGAAGATATTCCCGTTTCCAACGAAGGCCTGAAAGGGCTCCAAATAACCACTTGCAGATTCTGCAGAAACACAGTTTCAAAACTGCTCTATCAAAAGGAAGGCTTATCTCTCCGAGTTGAATGCACACATCATAAAGAGGTTTCTGAGAATGCTTCTGCCTGGTTTATAAGTGAAGATATTTCCTTTTCCACCATAGGCCTCAAAGCGCTCCAAATGAACACTTGCAGATTCTACAAAAAGAGTGTTTCAAAACAGCACTTTCAAAGGAAGTGTTCAACTCTGTGAGTTGGATTCATACTACACAAAGCAGTTTCACAGAACGCTTCTGTTTAGTTTTTATGGGAAGATATTCCCGTTTCCAACGAAGGCCTGAAAGGGCTCCAAATATCCACTTGCAAATTCTGCAAAAATAGAGTTTCAAAACTGCTCTGTCAAAAGGAAGGTTTATCTCTCTGAGTTGAATGCAGACATCATAAAGAGGTTTCTGAGAATGCTTCTGCCTGGTTTATATGTGAAGATATTTCCTTTTCCACCATAGGCCTCAAAGCGCTCCAAATGAACACTTGCAGATTCTACAAAAAGAGTGTTTCATATCTGCTCTAGCAAAGGAAAGGTTCAACTCTGTGAGTTGAACACACACATCACAAAGCAGTTTCTGAGAATGCTTCTGTCCAGTTTTTATTGGAAGATATTCCCGCTTCTAACAAAGGCCTGAAAGAGCTCTAAATATCCACTTGTAGATGCTGCAAAAAGACTCTTTCCAAACTGCTCCATGAAAAGGAAGGTTCAACTCTGTGAGTTGAATGCACACATCATAAAGAAGTTTCAAAGAATGCTTCTGTCTAGGTTTTATGTGAAGATATTTCCTTTTCCACCATAGGCCTCAAAGCGCTCCAAATGAACACTTGCAGATTCTACAAAAAGAGTGTTTCATAACTGCTCTAGCAAAGGAAAGGTTCAACTCTGTGAGTTGAACACACACATCACAAAGCAGTTTCTGAGAATGCTTCTGTCCAGTTTTTATTGGAAGATATTCCCGCTTCTAACAAAGGCCTGAAAGAGCTCCAAATATCCACTTGTCGATGCTGCAAAAAGACTCTTTCCAAACTGCTCCATGAAAAGGAAGGTTCAACTCTGTGAGTTGAATGCACACATCATAAAGAAGTTTCAAAGAATGCTTCTGTCTAGGTTTTATGTGAAGATATTTCCTTTTCCACCATAGGCCTCAAAGCGCTCCAAATGAACACTTGCAGATTCTACAAAAAGAGTGTTTCAAAACTGCTCTTTCAAAAGAAGTGTTCAACTCTGTGAGTTGGATTCATACTTCACAAAGCAGTTTCACAGAACGCTTCTGTTTAGTTTTTATGGGAAGATATTCCCGTTTCCAACGAAGGCCTGAAAGGGCTCCAAATATCCACTTGCAAATTCTGCAAAAATAGAGTTTCAAAACTGCTCTGTCAAAAGGAAGGCTTATCTCTCTGAGTTGAATGCAGACATCATAAAGAGGTTTCTGAGAATGCTTCTGCCTGGTTTATATGTGAAGATATTTCCTTTTCCACCATAGGCCTCAAAGCGCTCCAAATGAACACTTGCAGATTCTACAAAAGGAGTGTTTCATAACTGCTCTAGCAAAGGAAAGGTTCAACTCTGTGAGTTGAACACACACATCACAAAGCAGTTTCTGAGAATGCTTCTGTCCAGTTTTTATTGGAAGATATTCCCGCTTCTAACAAAGGCCTGAAAGAGCTCCAAATATCCACTTGCAGATGCTGCAAAAAGACTCTTTCCAAACTGCTCCATGAAAAGGAAGGTTCAACTCTGTGAGATGAATGCACACATCATAAAGAAGTTTCAAAGAATGCTTCTGTCTAGGTTTTATGTGAAGATATTTCCTTTTCCACCATAGGCCTCAAAGCGCTCCAAATGAACACTTGCAGATTCTACAAAAAGAGTGTTTCAAAACTGCTCTTTCAAAAGAAGTGTTCAACTCTGTGAGTTGGATTCATACTTCACAAAGCAGTTTCACAGAACGCTTCTGTTTAGTATTTATGGGAAGATATTTCCGTTTCCAACGAAGGCCTGAAAGGACTCCAAATATCCACTTGCAGATTCTGCAAAAAACACAGTTTCAAAACTGCTCTATCAAAAGGAAGGCTTATCTCTCCGAGTTGAATGCACACATCATAAAGAGGTTTCTGAGAATGCTTCTGCCTGGTTTATAAGTGAAGATATTTCCTTTTCCACCATAGGCCTCAAAGCGCTCCAAATGAACACTTGCAGATTCTACAAAAAGAGTGTTTCAAAACAGCTCTTTCAAAGGAAGTGTTCAACTCTGTGAGTTGGATTCATACTACACAAAGCAGTTTCACAGAACGCTTCTGTTTAGTTTTTATGGGAAGATATTCCCGTTTCCAACGAAGGCCTGAAAGGGCTCCAAATATCCACTTGCAAATACTGCAAAAATAGAGTTTCAAAACTGCTCTGTCAAAAGGAAGGCTTATCTCTCTGAGTTGAATGCAGACATCATAAAGAGGTTTCTGAGAATGCTTCTGCCTGGTTTATATGTGAAGATATTTCCTTTTCCACCATAGGCCTCAAGGCGCTCCAAATGAACACTTGCAGATTCTACAAAAAGAGTGTTTCATAACTGCTCTAGCAAAGGAAAGGTTCAACTCTGTGAGTTGAACACACACATCACAAAGCAGTTTCTGAGAATGCTTCTGTCCAGTTTTTATTGGAAGATATTCCCGCTTCTAACAAAGGCCTGAAAGAGCTCCAAATATCCACTTGTAGATGCTGCAAAAAGACTCTTTCCAAACTGCTCCATGAAAAGGAAGGTTCAACTCTGTGAGTTGAATGCACACATCATAAAGAAGTTTCAAAGAATGCTTCTGTCTAGGTTTTATGTGAAGATATTTCCTTTTCCACCATAGGCCTCAAAGCGCTCCAAATGAACACTTGCAGATTCTACAAAAAGAGTGTTTCAAAACTGCTCTTTCAAAAGAAGTGTTCAACTCTGTGAGTTGGATTCATACTTCACAAAGCAGTTTCACAGAACGTTTCTGTTTAGTTTTTATGGGAAGATATTCCCGTTTCCAACGAAGGCCTGAAAGGGCTCCAAATAACCACTTGCAGATTCTGCAGAAACACAGTTTCAAAACTGCTCTATCAAAAGGAAGGCTTATCTCTCCGAGCTGAATGCACACATCATAAAGAGGTTTCTGAGAATGCTTCTCCCTGGTTTATAAGTGAAGATATTTCCTTTTCCACTATAGGCCTCAAAGCGCTCCAAATGAACACTTGCAGATTCTACAAAAAGAGTGTTTCAAAACAGCTCTTTCAAAGGAAGTGTTCAACTCTGTGAGTTGGATTCATACTACACAAAGCAGTTTCACAGAACGCTTCTCTTTAGTTTTTATGGGAAGATATTCCCGTTTCCAACGAAGGCCTGAAAGGTCTCCAAATATCCACTTGCAGATTCTGCAAAAATAGAGTTTCAAAACTGCTCTGTTAAAAGGAAGGCTTATCTCTCTGAGTTGAATGCAGACATCATAAAGAGGTTTCTGAGAATGCTTCTGCCTGGTTTATATGTGAAGATATTTCCTTTTCCACCATAGGCCTCAAAGCGCTCCAAATGAACACTTGCAGATTCTACAAAAGGAGTGTTTCATAACTGCTCTAGCAAAGGAAAGGTTCAACTCTGTGAGTTGAACACACACATCACAAAGCAGTTTCTGAGAATGCTTCTGTCCAGTTTTTATTGGAAGATATTCCCGCTTCTAACAAAGGCCTGAAAGAGCTCCAAATATCCACTTGCAGATGCTGCAAAAAGACTCTTTCCAAACTGCTCCATGAAAAGGAAGGTTCAACTCTGTGAGTTGAATGCACACATCATAAAGAAGTTTCAAAGAATGCTTCTGTCTAGGTTTTATGTGAAGATATTTCCTTTTCCACCATAGGCCTCAAAGCGCTCCAAATGAACACTTGCAGATTCTACAAAAAGAGTGTTTCAAAACTGCTCTTTCAAAAGAAGTGTTCAACTCTGTGAGTTGGATTCATACTTCACAAAGCAGTTTCACAGAACGCTTCTGTTTAGTATTTATGGGAAGATATTCCCGTTTCCAACGAAGGCCTGAAAGGACTCCAAATATCCACTTGCAGATTCTGCAAAAACACAGTTTCAAAACTGCTCTATCAAAAGGAAGGCTTATCTCTCCGAGTTGAATGCACACATCATAAAGAGGTTTCTGAGAATGCTTCTGCCTGGTTTATAAGTGAAGATATTTCCTTTTCCACCATAGGCCTCAAAGCGCTCCAAATGAACACTTGCAGATTCTACAAAAAGAGTGTTTCAAAACAGCTCTTTCAAAGGAAGTGTTCAGCTCTGTGAGTTGGATTCATACTACACAAAGCAGTTTCACAGAACGCTTCTGTTTAGTTTTTATGGGAAGATATTCCCGTTTCCAACGAAGGCCTGAAAGGGCTCCAAATATCCACTTGCAAATTCTGCAAAAATATAGTTTCAAAACTGCTCTGTCAAAAGGAAGGCTTATCTCTCTGAGTTGAATGCAGACATCATAAAGAGGTTTCTGAGAATGCTTCTGCCTGGTTTATATGTGAAGATATTTCCTTTTCCACCATAGGCCTCAAGGCGCTCCAAATGAACACTTGCAGATTCTACAAAAAGAGTGTTTCATAACTGCTCTAGCAAAGGAAAGGTTCAACTCTGTGAGTTGAACACACACATCACAAAGCAGTTTCTGAGAATGCTTCTGTCCAGTTTTTATTGGAAGATATTCCCGCTTCTAACAAAGGCCTGAAAGAGCTCCAAATATCCACTTGTAGATGCTGCAAAAAGACTCTTTCCAAACTGCTCCATGAAAAGGAAGGTTCAACTCTGTGAGTTGAATGCACACATCATAAAGAAGTTTCAAAGAATGCTTCTGTCTAGGTTTTATGTGAAGATATTTCCTTTTCCACCATAGGCCTCAAAGCGCTCCAAATGAACACTTGCAGATTCTACAAAAAGAGTGTTTCAAAACTGCTCTTTCAAAAGAAGTGTGCAACTCTGTGAGTTGGATTCATACTTCACAAAGCAGTTTCACAGAACGCTTCTGTTTAGTTTTTATGGGAAGATATTCCCGTTTCCAACGAAGGCCTGAAAGGGCTCCAAATAACCACTTGCAGATTCTGCAGAAACACAGTTTCAAAACTGCTCTATCAAAAGGAAGGCTTATCTCTCCGAGCTGAATGCACACATCATAAAGAGGTTTCTGAGAATGCTTCTCCCTGGTTTATAAGTGAAGATATTTCCTTTTCCACTATAGGCCTCAAAGCGCTCCAAATGAACACTTGCAGATTCTACAAAAAGAGTGTTTCAAAACAGCTCTTTCAAAGGAAGTGTTCAACTCTGTGAGTTGGATTCATACTACACAAAGCAGTTTCACAGAACGCTTCTCTTTAGTTTTTATGGGAAGATATTCCCGTTTCCAACGAAGGCCTGAAAGGGCTCCAAATATCCACTTGCAGATTCTGCAAAAATAGAGTTTCAAAACTGCTCTGTTAAAAGGAAGGCTTATCTCTCTGAGTTGAATGCAGACATCATAAAGAGGTTTCTGAGAATGCTTCTGCCTGGTTTATATGTGAAGATATTTCCTTTTCCACCATAGGCCTCAAAGCGCTCCAAATGAACACTTGCAGATTCTACAAAAGGAGTGTTTCATAACTGCTCTAGCAAAGGAAAGGTTCAACTCTGTGAGTTGAACACACACATCACAAAGCAGTTTCTGAGATTGCTTCTGTCCAGTTTTTATTGGAAGATATTCCCGCTTCTAACAAAGGCCTGAAAGAGCTCCAAATATCCACTTGTAGATGCTGCAAAAAGACTCTTTCCAAACTGCTCCATGAAAAGGAAGGTTCAACTCTGTGAGTTGAATGCACACATCATAAAGAAGTTTCAAAGAATGCTTCTGTCTAGGTTTTATGTGAAGATATTTCCTTTTCCACCATAGGCCTCAAAGCGCTCCAAATGAACACTTGCAGATTCTACAAAAAGAGTGTTTCATAACTGCTCTAGCAAAGGAAAGGTTCAACTCTGTGAGTTGAACACACACATCACAAAGCAGTTTCTGAGAATGCTTCTGTCCAGTTTTTATTGGAAGATATTCCCGCTTCTAACAAAGGCCTGAAAGAGCTCCAAATATCCACTTGTAGATGCTGCAAAAAGACTCTTTCCAAACTGCTCCATGAAAAGGAAGGTTCAACTCTGTGAGTTGAATGCACACATCATAAAGAAGTTTCAAAGAATGCTTCTGTCTAGGTTTTATGTGAAGATATTTCCTTTTCCACCATAGGCCTCAAAGCGCTCCAAATGAACACTTGCAGATTCTACAAAAAGAGTGTTTCAAAACTGCTCTTTCAAAAGAAGTGTTCAACTCTGTGAGTTGGATTCATACTTCACAAAGCAGTTTCACAGAACGCTTCTGTTTAGTTTTTATGGGAAGATATTCCCGTTTCCAACGAAGGCCTGAAAGGGCTCCAAATATCCACTTGCAAATTCTGCAAAAATAGAGTTTCAAAACTGCTCTGTCAAAAGGAAGGCTTATCTCTCTGAGTTGAATGCAGACATCATAAAGAGGTTTCTGAGAATGCTTCTGCCTGGTTTATATGTGAAGATATTTCCTTTTCCACCATAGGCCTCAAAGCGCTCCAAATGAACACTTGCAGATTCTACAAAAGGAGTGTTTCATAACTGCTCTAGCAAAGGAAAGGTTCAACTCTGTGAGTTGAACACACACATCACAAAGCAGTTTCTGAGAATGCTTCTGTCCAGTTTTTATTGGAAGATATTCCCGCTTCTAACAAAGGCCTGAAAGAGCTCCAAATATCCACTTGCAGATGCTGCAAAAAGACTCTTTCCAAACTGCTCCATGAAAAGGAAGGTTCAACTCTGTGAGATGAATGCACACATCATAAAGAAGTTTCAAAGAATGCTTCTGTCTAGGTTTTATGTGAAGATATTTCCTTTTCCACCATAGGCCTCAAAGCGCTCCAAATGAACACTTGCAGATTCTACAAAAAGAGTGTTTCAAAACTGCTCTTTCAAAAGAAGTGTTCAACTCTGTGAGTTGGATTCATACTTCACAAAGCAGTTTCACAGAACGCTTCTGTTTAGTATTTATGGGAAGATATTTCCGTTTCCAACGAAGGCCTGAAAGGACTCCAAATATCCACTTGCAGATTCTGCAAAAAACACAGTTTCAAAACTGCTCTATCAAAAGGAAGGCTTATCTCTCCGAGTTGAATGCACACATCATAAAGAGGTTTCTGAGAATGCTTCTGCCTGGTTTATAAGTGAAGATATTTCCTTTTCCACCATAGGCCTCAAAGCGCTCCAAATGAACACTTGCAGATTCTACAAAAAGAGTGTTTCAAAACAGCACTTTCAAAGGAAGTGTTCAACTCTGTGAGTTGGATTCATACTACACAAAGCAGTTTCACAGAACGCTTCTGTTTAGTTTTTATGGGAAGATATTCCCGTTTCCAACGAAGGCCTGAAAGGGCTCCAAATATCCACTTGCAAATTCTGCAAAAATAGAGTTTCAAAACTGCTCTGTCAAAAGGAAGGCTTATCTCTCTGAGTTGAATGCAGACATCATAAAGAGGTTTCTGAGAATGCTTCTGCCTGGTTTATATGTGAAGATATTTCCTTTTCCACCATAGGCCTCAAAGCGCTCCAAATGAACACTTGCAGATTCTACAAAAGGAGTGTTTCATAACTGCTCTAGCAAAGGAAAGGTTCAACTCTGTGAGTTGAACACACACATCACAAAGCAGTTTCTGAGAATGCTTCTGTCCAGTTTTTATTGGAAGATATTCCCGCTTCTAACAAAGGCCTGAAAGAGCTCCAAATATCCACTTGTAGATGCTGCAAAAAGACTCTTTCCAAACTGCTCCATGAAAAGGAAGGTTCAACTCTGTGAGTTGAATGCACACATCATAAAGAAGTTTCAAAGAATGCTTCTGTCTAGGTTTTATGTGAAGATATTTCCTTTTCCACCATAGGCCTCAAAGCGCTCCAAATGAACACTTGCAGATTCTACAAAAAGAGTGTTTCAAAACTGCTCTTTCAAAAGAAGTGTGCAACTCTGTGAGTTGGATTCATACTTCACAAAGCAGTTTCACAGAACGCTTCTGTTTAGTTTTTATGGGAAGATATTCCCGTTTCCAACGAAGGCCTGAAAGGGCTCCAAATAACCACTTGCAGATTCTGCAGAAACACAGTTTCAAAACTGCTCTATCAAAAGGAAGGCTTATCTCTCCGAACTGAATGCACACATCATAAAGAGGTTTCTGAGAATGCTTCTCCCTGGTTTATAAGTGAAGATATTTCCTTTTCCACTATAGGCCTCAAAGCGCTCCAAATGAACACTTGCAGATTCTACAAAAAGAGTGTTTCAAAACAGCTCTTTCAAAGGAAGTGTTCAACTCTGTGAGTTGGATTCATACTACACAAAGCAGTTTCACAGAACGCTTCTCTTTAGTTTTTATGGGAAGATATTCCCGTTTCCAACGAAGGCCTGAAAGGGCTCCAAATATCCACATGCAGATTCTGCAAAAATAGAGTTTCAAAACTGCTCTGTTAAAAGGAAGGCTTATCTCTCTGAGTTGAATGCAGACATCATAAAGAGGTTTCTGAGAATGCTTCTGCCTGGTTTATATGTGAAGATATTTCCTTTTCCACCATAGGCCTCAAAGCGCTCCAAATGAACACTTGCAGATTCTACAAAAAGAGTGTTTCATATCTGCTCTAGCAAAGGAAAGGTTCAACTCTGTGAGTTGAACACACACATCACAAAGCAGTTTCTGAGAATGCTTCTGTCCAGTTTTTATTGGAAGATATTCCCGCTTCTAACAAAGGCCTGAAAGAGCTCCAAATATTCACTTGTAGATGCTGCAAAAAGACTCTTTCCAAACTGCTCCATGAAAAGGAAGGTTCAACTCTGTGAGTTGAATGCACACATCATAAAGAAGTTTCAAAGAATGCTTCTGTCTAGGTTTTATGTGAAGATATTTCCTTTTCCACCATAGGCCTCAAAGCGCTCCAAATGAACACTTGCAGATTCTACAAAAAGAGTGTTTCAAAACTGCTCTTTCAAAAGAAGTGTTCAACTCTGTGAGTTGGATTCATACTTCACAAAGCAGTTTCACAGAACGCTTCTGTTTAGTATTTATGGGAAGATATTTCCGTTTCCAACGAAGGCCTGAAAGGACTCCAAATATCCACTTGCAGATTCTGCAAAAAACACAGTTTCAAAACTGCTCTATCAAAAGGAAGGCTTATCTCTCCGAGTTGAATGCACACATCATAAAGAGGTTTCTGAGAATGCTTCTGCCTGGTTTATAAGTGAAGATATTTCCTTTTCCACCATAGGCCTCAAAGCGCTCCAAATGAACACTTGCAGATTCTACAAAAAGAGTGTTTCAAAACAGCACTTTCAAAGGAAGTGTTCAACTCTGTGAGTTGGATTCATACTACACAAAGCAGTTTCACAGAACGCTTCTGTTTAGTTTTTATGGGAAGATATTCCCGTTTCCAACGAAGGCCTGAAAGGGCTCCAAATATCCACTTGCAAATTCTGCAAAAATAGAGTTTCAAAACTGCTCTGTCAAAAGGAAGGCTTATCTCTCTGAGTTGAATGCAGACATCATAAAGAGGTTTCTGAGAATGCTTCTGCCTGGTTTATATGTGAAGATATTTCCTTTTCCACCATAGGCCTCAAAGCGCTCCAAATGAACACTTGCAGATTCTACAAAAGGAGTGTTTCATAACTGCTCTAGCAAAGGAAAGGTTCAACTCTGTGAGTTGAACACACACATCACAAAGCAGTTTCTGAGAATGCTTCTGTCCAGTTTTTATTGGAAGATATTCCCGCTTCTAACAAAGGCCTGAAAGAGCTCCAAATATCCACTTGTAGATGCTGCAAAAAGACTCTTTCCAAACTGCTCCATGAAAAGGAAGGTTCAACTCTGTGAGTTGAATGCACACATCATAAAGAAGTTTCAAAGAATGCTTCTGTCTAGGTTTTATGTGAAGATATTTCCTTTTCCACCATAGGCCTCAAAGCGCTCCAAATGAACACTTGCAGATTCTACAAAAAGAGTGTTTCAAAACTGCTCTTTCAAAAGAAGTGTGCAACTCTGTGAGTTGGATTCATACTTCACAAAGCAGTTTCACAGAACGCTTCTGTTTAGTTTTTATGGGAAGATATTCCCGTTTCCAACGAAGGCCTGAAAGGGCTCCAAATAACCACTTGCAGATTCTGCAGAAACACAGTTTCAAAACTGCTCTATCAAAAGGAAGGCTTATCTCTCCGAACTGAATGCACACATCATAAAGAGGTTTCTGAGAATGCTTCTCCCTGGTTTATAAGTGAAGATATTTCCTTTTCCACTATAGGCCTCAAAGCGCTCCAAATGAACACTTGCAGATTCTACAAAAAGAGTGTTTCAAAACAGCTCTTTCAAAGGAAGTGTTCAACTCTGTGAGTTGGATTCATACTACACAAAGCAGTTTCACAGAACGCTTCTCTTTAGTTTTTATGGGAAGATATTCCCGTTTCCAACGAAGGCCTGAAAGGGCTCCAAATATCCACATGCAGATTCTGCAAAAATAGAGTTTCAAAACTGCTCTGTTAAAAGGAAGGCTTATCTCTCTGAGTTGAATGCAGACATCATAAAGAGGTTTCTGAGAATGCTTCTGCCTGGTTTATATGTGAAGATATTTCCTTTTCCACCATAGGCCTCAAAGCGCTCCAAATGAACACTTGCAGATTCTACAAAAAGAGTGTTTCATATCTGCTCTAGCAAAGGAAAGGTTCAACTCTGTGAGTTGAACACACACATCACAAAGCAGTTTCTGAGAATGCTTCTGTCCAGTTTTTATTGGAAGATATTCCCGCTTCTAACAAAGGCCTGAAAGAGCTCCAAATATTCACTTGTAGATGCTGCAAAAAGACTCTTTCCAAACTGCTCCATGAAAAGGAAGGTTCAACTCTGTGAGTTGAATGCACACATCATAAAGAAGTTTCAAAGAATGCTTCTGTCTAGGTTTTATGTGAAGATATTTCCTTTTCCACCATAGGCCTCAAAGCGCTCCAAATGAACACTTGCAGATTCTACAAAAAGAGTGTTTCATAACTGCTCTAGCAAAGGAAAGGTTCAACTCTGTGAGTTGAACACACACATCACAAAGCAGTTTCTGAGAATGCTTCTGTCCAGTTTTTATTGGAAGATATTCCCGCTTCTAACAAAGGCCTGAAAGAGCTCCAAATATCCACTTGTAGATGCTGCAAAAAGACTCTTTCCAAACTGCTCCATGAAAAGGAAGGTTCAACTCTGTGAGTTGAATGCACACATCATAAAGAAGTTTCAAAGAATGCTTCTGTCTAGGTTTTATGTGAAGATATTTCCTTTTCCACCATAGGCCTCAAAGCGCTCCATATGAACACTTGCAGATTCTACAAAAAGAGTGTTTCAAAACTGCTCTTTCAAAAGAAGTGTTCAACTCTGTGAGTTGGATTCATACTTCACAAAGCAGTTTCACAGAACGCTTCTGTTTAGTTTTTATGGGAAGATATTCCCGTTTCCAACGAAGGCCTGAAAGGGCTCCAAATATCCACTTGCAAATTCTGCAAAAATAGAGTTTCAAAACTGCTCTGTCAAAAGGAAGGCTTATCTCTCTGAGTTGAATGCAGACATCATAAAGAGGTTTCTGAGAATGCTTCTGCCTGGTTTATATGTGAAGATATTTCCTTTTCCACCATAGGCCTCAAAGCGCTCCAAATGAACACTTGCAGATTCTACAAAAGGAGTGTTTCATAACTACTCTAGCAAAGGAAAGGTTCAACTCTGTGAGTTGAACACACACATCACAAAGCAGTTTCTGAGAATGCTTCTGTCCAGTTTTTATTGGAAGATATTCCCGCTTCTAACAAAGGCCTGAAAGAGCTCCAAATATCCACTTGCAGATGCTGCAAAAAGACTCTTTCCAAACTGCTCCATGAAAAGGAAGGTTCAACTCTGTGAGATGAATGCACACATCATAAAGAAGTTTCAAAGAATGCTTCTGTCTAGGTTTTATGTGAAGATATTTCCTTTTCCACCATAGGCCTCAAAGCGCTCCAAATGAACACTTGCAGATTCTACAAAAAGAGTGTTTCAAAACTGCTCTTTCAAAAGAAGTGTTCAACTCTGTGAGTTGGATTCATACTTCACAAAGCAGTTTCACAGAACGCTTCTGTTTAGTATTTATGGGAAGATATTTCCGTTTCCAACGAAGGCCTGAAAGGACTCCAAATATCCACTTGCAGATTCTGCAAAAAACACAGTTTCAAAACTGCTCTATCAAAAGGAAGGCTTATCTCTCCGAGTTGAATGCACACATCATAAAGAGGTTTCTGAGAATGCTTCTGCCTGGTTTATAAGTGAAGATATTTCCTTTTCCACCATAGGCCTCAAAGCGCTCCAAATGAACACTTGCAGATTCTACAAAAAGAGTGTTTCAAAACAGCACTTTCAAAGGAAGTGTTCAACTCTGTGAGTTGGATTCATACTACACAAAGCAGTTTCACAGAACGCTTCTGTTTAGTTTTTATGGGAAGATATTCCCGTTTCCAACGAAGGCCTGAAAGGGCTCCAAATATCCACTTGCAAATTCTGCAAAAATAGAGTTTCAAAACTGCTCTGTCAAAAGGAAGGCTTATCTCTCTGAGTTGAATGCAGACATCATAAAGAGGTTTCTGAGAATGCTTCTGCCTGGTTTATATGTGAAGATATTTCCTTTTCCACCATAGGCCTCAAAGCGCTCCAAATGAACACTTGCAGATTCTACAAAAGGAGTGTTTCATAACTGCTCTAGCAAAGGAAAGGTTCAACTCTGTGAGTTGAACACACACATCACAAAGCAGTTTCTGAGAATGCTTCTGTCCAGTTTTTATTGGAAGATATTCCCGCTTCTAACAAAGGCCTGAAAGAGCTCCAAATATCCACTTGTAGATGCTGCAAAAAGACTCTTTCCAAACTGCTCCATGAAAAGGAAGGTTCAACTCTGTGAGTTGAATGCACACATCATAAAGAAGTTTCAAAGAATGCTTCTGTCTAGGTTTTATGTGAAGATATTTCCTTTTCCACCATAGGCCTCAAAGCGCTCCAAATGAACACTTGCAGATTCTACAAAAAGAGTGTT
This sequence comes from Pongo pygmaeus, assembly GCF_028885625.2. NCBI lineage: Eukaryota > Metazoa > Chordata > Mammalia > Primates > Hominidae > Pongo > Pongo pygmaeus. The sequence goes on from NC_085930.1 coordinate 28,634,550, forward strand.
TCAAAACTGCTCTTTCAAAAGAAGTGTGCAACTCTGTGAGTTGGATTCATACTTCACAAAGCAGTTTCACAGAACGCTTCTGTTTAGTTTTTATGGGAAGATATTCCCGTTTCCAACGAAGGCCTGAAAGGGCTCCAAATAACCACTTGCAGATTCTGCAGAAACACAGTTTCAAAACTGCTCTATCAAAAGGAAGGCTTATCTCTCCGAACTGAATGCACACATCATAAAGAGGTTTCTGAGAATGCTTCTCCCTGGTTTATAAGTGAAGATATTTCCTTTTCCACTATAGGCCTCAAAGCGCTCCAAATGAACACTTGCAGATTCTACAAAAAGAGTGTTTCAAAACAGCTCTTTCAAAGGAAGTGTTCAACTCTGTGAGTTGGATTCATACTACACAAAGCAGTTTCACAGAACGCTTCTCTTTAGTTTTTATGGGAAGATATTCCCGTTTCCAACGAAGGCCTGAAAGGGCTCCAAATATCCACATGCAGATTCTGCAAAAATAGAGTTTCAAAACTGCTCTGTTAAAAGGAAGGCTTATCTCTCTGAGTTGAATGCAGACATCATAAAGAGGTTTCTGAGAATGCTTCTGCCTGGTTTATATGTGAAGATATTTCCTTTTCCACCATAGGCCTCAAAGCGCTCCAAATGAACACTTGCAGATTCTACAAAAAGAGTGTTTCATATCTGCTCTAGCAAAGGAAAGGTTCAACTCTGTGAGTTGAACACACACATCACAAAGCAGTTTCTGAGAATGCTTCTGTCCAGTTTTTATTGGAAGATATTCCCGCTTCTAACAAAGGCCTGAAAGAGCTCCAAATATTCACTTGTAGATGCTGCAAAAAGACTCTTTCCAAACTGCTCCATGAAAAGGAAGGTTCAACTCTGTGAGTTGAATGCACACATCATAAAGAAGTTTCAAAGAATGCTTCTGTCTAGGTTTTATGTGAAGATATTTCCTTTTCCACCATAGGCCTCAAAGCGCTCCAAATGAACACTTGCAGATTCTACAAAAAGAGTGTTTCATAACTGCTCTAGCAAAGGAAAGGTTCAACTCTGTGAGTTGAACACACACATCACAAAGCAGTTTCTGAGAATGCTTCTGTCCAGTTTTTATTGGAAGATATTCCCGCTTCTAACAAAGGCCTGAAAGAGCTCCAAATATCCACTTGTAGATGCTGCAAAAAGACTCTTTCCAAACTGCTCCATGAAAAGGAAGGTTCAACTCTGTGAGTTGAATGCACACATCATAAAGAAGTTTCAAAGAATGCTTCTGTCTAGGTTTTATGTGAAGATATTTCCTTTTCCACCATAGGCCTCAAAGCGCTCCAAATGAACACTTGCAGATTCTACAAAAAGAGTGTTTCAAAACTGCTCTTTCAAAAGAAGTGTTCAACTCTGTGAGTTGGATTCATACTTCACAAAGCAGTTTCACAGAACGCTTCTGTTTAGTTTTTATGGGAAGATATTCCCGTTTCCAACGAAGGCCTGAAAGGGCTCCAAATATCCACTTGCAAATTCTGCAAAAATAGAGTTTCAAAACTGCTCTGTCAAAAGGAAGGCTTATCTCTCTGAGTTGAATGCAGACATCATAAAGAGGTTTCTGAGAATGCTTCTGCCTGGTTTATATGTGAAGATATTTCCTTTTCCACCATAGGCCTCAAAGCGCTCCAAATGAACACTTGCAGATTCTACAAAAGGAGTGTTTCATAACTGCTCTAGCAAAGGAAAGGTTCAACTCTGTGAGTTGAACACACACATCACAAAGCAGTTTCTGAGAATGCTTCTGTCCAGTTTTTATTGGAAGATATTCCCGCTTCTAACAAAGGCCTGAAAGAGCTCCAAATATCCACTTGCAGATGCTGCAAAAAGACTCTTTCCAAACTGCTCCATGAAAAGGAAGGTTCAACTCTGTGAGATGAATGCACACATCATAAAGAAGTTTCAAAGAATGCTTCTGTCTAGGTTTTATGTGAAGATATTTCCTTTTCCACCATAGGCCTCAAAGCGCTCCAAATGAACACTTGCAGATTCTACAAAAAGAGTGTTTCAAAACTGCTCTTTCAAAAGAAGTGTTCAACTCTGTGAGTTGGATTCATACTTCACAAAGCAGTTTCACAGAACGCTTCTGTTTAGTATTTATGGGAAGATAATTCCGTTTCCAACGAAGGCCTGAAAGGACTCCAAATATCCACTTGCAGATTCTGCAAAAAACACAGTTTCAAAACTGCTCTATCAAAAGGAAGGCTTATCTCTCCGAGTTGAATGCACACATCATAAAGAGGTTTCTGAGAATGCTTCTGCCTGGTTTATAAGTGAAGATATTTCCTTTTCCACCATAGGCCTCAAAGCGCTCCAAATGAACACTTGCAGATTCTACAAAAAGAGTGTTTCAAAACAGCTCTTTCAAAGGAAGTGTTCAACTCTGTGAGTTGGATTCATACTACACAAAGCAGTTTCACAGAACGCTTCTGTTTAGTTTTTATGGGAAGATATTCCCGTTTCCAACGAAGGCCTGAAAGGGCTCCAAATATCCACTTGCAAATTCTGCAAAAATAGAGTTTCAAAACTGCTCTGTCAAAAGGAAGGCTTATCTCTCTGAGTTGAATGCAGACATCATAAAGAGGTTTCTGAGAATGCTTCTGCCTGGTTTATATGTGAAGATATTTCCTTTTCCACCATAGGCCTCAAGGCGCTCCAAATGAACACTTGCAGATTCTACAAAAAGAGTGTTTCATAACTGCTCTAGCAAAGGAAAGGTTCAACTCTGTGAGTTGAACACACACATCACAAAGCAGTTTCTGAGAATGCTTCTGTCCAGTTTTTATTGGAAGATATTCCCGCTTCTAACAAAGGCCTGAAAGAGCTCCAAATATCCACTTGTAGATGCTGCAAAAAGACTCTTTCCAAACTGCTCCATGAAAAGGAAGGTTCAACTCTGTGAGTTGAATGCACACATCATAAAGAAGTTTCAAAGAATGCTTCTGTCTAGGTTTTATGTGAAGATATTTCCTTTTCCACCATAGGCCTCAAAGCGCTCCAAATGAACACTTGCAGATTCTACAAAAAGAGTGTTTCAAAACTGCTCTTTCAAAAGAAGTGTTCAACTCTGTGAGTTGGATTCATACTTCACAAAGCAGTTTCACAGAACGCTTCTGTTTAGTTTTTATGGGAAGATATTCCCGTTTCCAACGAAGGCCTGAAAGGGCTCCAAATATCCACTTGCAAATTCTGCAAAAATAGAGTTTCAAAACTGCTCTGTCAAAAGGAAGGCTTATCTCTCTGAGTTGAATGCAGACATCATAAAGAGGTTTCTGAGAATGCTTCTGCCTGGTTTATATGTGAAGATATTTCCTTTTCCACCATAGGCCTCAAAGCGCTCCAAATGAACACTTGCAGATTCTACAAAAGGAGTGTTTCATAACTGCTCTAGCAAAGGAAAGGTTCAACTCTGTGAGTTGAACACACACATCACAAAGCAGTTTCTGAGAATGCTTCTGTCCAGTTTTTATTGGAAGATATTCCCGCTTCTAACAAAGGCCTGAAAGAGCTCCAAATATCCACTTGTAGATGCTGCAAAAAGACTCTTTCCAAACTGCTCCATGAAAAGGAAGGTTCAACTCTGTGAGTTGAATGCACACATCATAAAGAAGTTTCAAAGAATGCTTCTGTCTAGGTTTTATGTGAAGATATTTCCTTTTCCACCATAGGCCTCAAAGCGCTCCAAATGAACACTTGCAGATTCTACAAAAAGAGTGTTTCAAAACTGCTCTTTCAAAAGAAGTGTTCAACTCTGTGAGTTGGATTCATACTTCACAAAGCAGTTTCACAGAACGCTTCTGTTTAGTTTTTATGGGAAGATATTCCCGTTTCCAACGAAGGCCTGAAAGGGCTCCAAATAACCACTTGCAGATTCTGCAGAAACACAGTTTCAAAACTGCTCTATCAAAAGGAAGGCTTATCTCTCCGAGCTGAATGCACACATCATAAAGAGGTTTCTGAGAATGCTTCTCCCTGGTTTATAAGTGAAGATATTTCCTTTTCCACTATAGGCCTGAAAGCGCTCCAAATGAACACTTGCAGATTCTACAAAAAGAGTGTTTCAAAACAGCTCTTTCAAAGGAAGTGTTCAACTCTGTGAGTTGGATTCATACTACACAAAGCAGTTTCACAGAACGCTTCTCTTTAGTTTTTATGGGAAGATATTCCCGTTTCCAACGAAGGCCTGAAAGGGCTCCAAATATCCACTTGCAGATTCTGCAAAAATAGAGTTTCAAAACTGCTCTGTTAAAAGGAAGGCTTATCTCTCTGAGTTGAATGCAGACATCATAAAGAGGTTTCTGAGAATGCTTCTGCCTGGTTTATATGTGAAGATATTTCCTTTTCCACCATAGGCCTCAAAGCGCTCCAAATGAACACTTGCAGATTCTACAAAAGGAGTGTTTCATAACTGCTCTAGCAAAGGAAAGGTTCAACTCTGTGAGTTGAACACACACATCACAAAGCAGTTTCTGAGATTGCTTCTGTCCAGTTTTTATTGGAAGATATTCCCGCTTCTAACAAAGGCCTGAAAGAGCTCCAAATATCCACTTGCAGATGCTGCAAAAAGACTCTTTCCAAACTGCTCCATGAAAAGGAAGGTTCAACTCTGTGAGTTGAATGCACACATCATAAAGAAGTTTCAAAGAATGCTTCTGTCTAGGTTTTATGTGAAGATATTTCCTTTTCCACCATAGGCCTCAAAGCGCTCCAAATGAACACTTGCAGATTCTACAAAAAGAGTGTTTCAAAACTGCTCTTTCAAAAGAAGTGTTCAACTCTGTGAGTTGGATTCATACTTCACAAAGCAGTTTCACAGAACGCTTCTGTTTAGTATTTATGGGAAGATATTTCCGTTTCCAACGAAGGCCTGAAAGGACTCCAAATATCCACTTGCAGATTCTGCAAAAAACACAGTTTCAAAACTGCTCTATCAAAAGGAAGGCTTATCTCTCCGAGTTGAATGCACACATCATAAAGAGGTTTCTGAGAATGCTTCTGCCTGGTTTATAAGTGAAGATATTTCCTTTTCCACCATAGGCCTCAAAGCGCTCCAAATGAACACTTGCAGATTCTACAAAAAGAGTGTTTCAAAACAGCTCTTTCAAAGGAAGTGTTCAACTCTGTGAGTTGGATTCATACTACACAAAGCAGTTTCACAGAACGCTTCTGTTTAGTTTTTATGGGAAGATATTCCCGTTTCCAACGAAGGCCTGAAAGGGCTCCAAATATCCACTTGCAAATTCTGCAAAAATAGAGTTTCAAAACTGCTCTGTCAAAAGGAAGGCTTATCTCTCTGAGTTGAATGCAGACATCATAAAGAGGTTTCTGAGAATGCTTCTGCCTGGTTTATATGTGAAGATATTTCCTTTTCCACCATAGGCCTCAAAGCGCTCCAAATGAACACTTGCAGATTCTACAAAAAGAGTGTTTCATATCTGCTCTAGCAAAGGAAAGGTTCAACTCTGTGAGTTGAACACACACATCACAAAGCAGTTTCTGAGAATGCTTCTGTCCAGTTTTTATTGGAAGATATTCCCGCTTCTAACAAAGGCCTGAAAGAGCTCCAAATATCCACTTGTAGATGCTGCAAAAAGACTCTTTCCAAACTGCTCCATGAAAAGGAAGGTTCAACTCTGTGAGTTGAATGCACACATCATAAAGAAGTTTCAAAGAATGCTTCTGTCTAGGTTTTATGTGAAGATATTTCCTTTTCCACCATAGGCCTCAAAGCGCTCCAAATGAACACTTGCAGATTCTACAAAAAGAGTGTTTCATATCTGCTATAGCAAAGGAAAGGTTCAACTCTGTGTGTTGAACACACACATCACAAAGCAGTTTCTGAGAATGCTTCTGTCCAGTTTTTATTGGAAGATATTCCCGCTTCTAACAAAGGCCTGAAAGAGCTCCAAATATCCACTTGTAGATGCTGCAAAAAGACTCTTTCCAAACTGCTCCATGAAAAGGAAGGTTCAACTCTGTGAGTTGAATGCACACATCATAAAGAAGTTTCAAAGAATGCTTCTGTCTAGGTTTTATGTGAAGATATTTCCTTTTCCACCATAGGCCTCAAAGCGCTCCAAATGAACACTTGCAGATTCTACAAAAAGAGTGTTTCATAACTGCTCTAGCAAAGGAAAGGTTCAACTCTGTGAGTTGAACACACACATCACAAAGCAGTTTCTGAGAATGCTTCTGTCCAGTTTTTATTGGAAGATATTCCCGCTTCTAACAAAGGCCTGAAAGAGCTCCAAATATCCACTTGTAGATGCTGCAAAAAGACTCTTTCCAAACTGCTCCATGAAAAGGAAGGTTCAACTCTGTGAGTTGAATGCACACATCATAAAGAAGTTTCAAAGAATGCTTCTGTCTAGGTTTTATGTGAAGATATTTCCTTTTCCACCATAGGCCTCAAAGCGCTCCAAATGAACACTTGCAGATTCTACAAAAAGAGTGTTTCAAAACTGCTCTTTCAAAAGAAGTGTTCAACTCTGTGAGTTGGATTCATACTTCACAAAGCAGTTTCACAGAACGCTTCTGTTTAGTTTTTATGGGAAGATATTCCCGTTTCCAACGAAGGCCTGAAAGGGCTCCAAATATCCACTTGCAAATTCTGCAAAAATAGAGTTTCAAAACTGCTCTGTCAAAAGGTAGGCTTATCTCTCTGAGTTGAATGCAGACATCATAAAGAGGTTTCTGAGAATGCTTCTGCCTGGTTTATATGTGAAGATATTTCCTTTTCCACCATAGGCCTCAAAGCGCTCCAAATGAACACTTGCAGATTCTACAAAAGGAGTGTTTCATAACTGCTCTAGCAAAGGAAAGGTTCAACTCTGTGAGTTGAACACACACATCACAAAGCAGTTTCTGAGAATGCTTCTGTCCAGTTTTTATTGGAAGATATTCCCGCTTCTAACAAAGGCCTGAAAGAGCTCCAAATATCCACTTGCAGATGCTGCAAAAAGACTCTTTCCAAACTGCTCCATGAAAAGGAAGGTTCAACTCTGTGAGATGAATGCACACATCATAAAGAAGTTTCAAAGAATGCTTCTGTCTAGGTTTTATGTGAAGATATTTCCTTTTCCACCATAGGCCTCAAAGCGCTCCAAATGAACACTTGCAGATTCTACAAAAAGAGTGTTTCAAAACTGCTCTTTCAAAAGAAGTGTTCAACTCTGTGAGTTGGATTCATACTTCACAAAGCAGTTTCACAGAACGCTTCTGTTTAGTATTTATGGGAAGATATTTCCGTTTCCAACGAAGGCCTGAAAGGACTCCAAATATCCACTTGCAGATTCTTCAAAAAACACAGTTTCAAAACTGCTCTATCAAAAGGAAGGCTTATCTCTCCGAGTTGAATGCACACATCATAAAGAGGTTTCTGAGAATGCTTCTGCCTGGTTTATAAGTGAAGATATTTCCTTTTCCACCATAGGCCTCAAAGCGCTCCAAATGAACACTTGCAGATTCTACAAAAAGAGTGTTTCAAAACAGCTCTTTCAAAGGAAGTGTTCAACTCTGTGAGTTGGATTCATACTTCACAAAGCAGTTTCACAGAACGCTTCTGTTTAGTTTTTATGGGAAGATATTCCCGTTTCCAACGAAGGCCTGAAAGGGCCCCAAATATCCACTTGCAAATTCTGCAAAAATAGAGTTTCAAAACTGCTCTGTCAAAAGGAAGGCTTATCTCTCTGAGTTGAATGCAGACATCATAAAGAGGTTTCTGAGAATGCTTCTGCCTGGTTTATATGTGAAGATATTTCCTTTTCCACCATAGGCCTCAAGGCGCTCCAAATGAACACTTGCAGATTCTACAAAAAGAGTGTTTCATAACTGCTCTAGCAAAGGAAAGGTTCAACTCTGTGAGTTGAACACACACATCACAAAGCAGTTTCTGAGAATGCTTCTGTCCAGTTTTTATTGGAAGATATTCCCGCTTCTAACAAAGGCCTGAAAGAGCTCCAAATATCCACTTGTAGATGCTGCAAAAAGACTCTTTCCAAACTGCTCCATGAAAAGGAAGGTTCAACTCTGTGAGTTGAATGCACACATCATAAAGAAGTTTCAAAGAATGCTTCTGTCTAGGTTTTATGTGAAGATATTTCCTTTTCCACCATAGGCCTCAAAGCGCTCCAAATGAACACTTGCAGATTCTACAAAAAGAGTGTTTCAAAACTGCTCTTTCAAAAGAAGTGTTCAACTCTGTGAGTTGGATTCATACTTCACAAAGCAGTTTCACAGAACGCTTCTGTTTAGTTTTTATGGGAAGATATTCCCGTTTCCAACGAAGGCCTGAAAGGGCTCCAAATATCCACTTGCAAATTCTGCAAAAATAGAGTTTCAAAACTGCTCTGTCAAAAGGAAGGCTTATCTCTCTGAGTTGAATGCAGACATCATAAAGAGGTTTCTGAGAATGCTTCTGCCTGGTTTATATGTGAAGATATTTCCTTTTCCACCATAGGCCTCAAAGCGCTCCAAATGAACACTTGCAGATTCTACAAAAGGAGTGTTTCATAACTGCTCTAGCAAAGGAAAGGTTCAACTCTGTGAGTTGAACACACACATCACAAAGCAGTTTCTGAGAATGCTTCTGTCCAGTTTTTATTGGAAGATATTCCCGCTTCTAACAAAGGCCTGAAAGAGCTCCAAATATCCACTTGTAGATGCTGCAAAAAGACTCTTTCCAAACTGCTCCATGAAAAGGAAGGTTCAACTCTGTGAGTTGAATGCACACATCATAAAGAAGTTTCAAAGAATGCTTCTGTCTAGGTTTTATGTGAAGATATTTCCTTTTCCACCATAGGCCTCAAAGCGCTCCAAATGAACACTTGCAGATTCTACAAAAAGAGTGTTTCAAAACTGCTCTTTCAAAAGAAGTGTTCAACTCTGTGAGGTGGATTCATACTTCACAAAGCAGTTTCACAGAACGCTTCTGTTTAGTTTTTATGGGAAGATATTCCCGTTTCCAATGAAGGACTGAAAGGGCTCCAAATAACCACTTGCAGATTCTGCAGAAACACAGTTTCAAAACTGCTCTATCAAAAGGAAGGCTTATCTCTCCGAGTTGAATGCACACATCATAAAGAGGTTTCTGAGAATGCTTCTCCCTGGTTTATAAGTGAAGATATTTCCTTTTCCACTATAGGCCTCAAAGCGCTCCAAATGAACACTTGCAGATTCTACAAAAAGAGTGTTTCAAAACAGCTCTTTCAAAGGAAGTGTTCAACTCTGTGAGTTGGATTCATACTACACAAAGCAGTTTCACAGAACGCTTCTCTTTAGTTTTTATGGGAAGATATTCCCGTTTCCAACGAAGTCCTGAAAGGGCTCCAAATATCCACTTGCAGATTCTGCAAAAATAGAGTTTCAAAACTGCTCTGTTAAAAGGAAGGCTTATCTCTCTGAGTTGAATGCAGACATCATAAAGAGGTTTCTGAGAATGCTTCTGCCTGGTTTATATGTGAAGATATTTCCTTTTCCACCATAGGCCTCAAAGCGCTCCAAATGAACACTTGCAGATTCTACAAAAGGAGTGTTTCATAACTGCTCTAGCAAAGGAAAGGTTCAACTCTGTGAGTTGAACACACACATCACAAAGCAGTTTCTGAGAATGCTTCTGTCCAGTTTTTATTGGAAGATATTCCCGCTTCTAACAAAGGCCTGAAAGAGCTCCAAATATCCACTTGCAGATGCTGCAAAAAGACTCTTTCCAAACTGCTCCATGAAAAGGAAGGTTCAACTCTGTGAGATGAATGCACACATCATAAAGAAGTTTCAAAGAATGCTTCTGTCTAGGTTTTATGTGAAGATATTTCCTTTTCCACCATAGGCCTCAAAGCGCTCCAAATGAACACTTGCAGATTCTACAAAAAGAGTGTTTCAAAACTGCTCTTTCAAAAGAAGTGTTCAACTCTGTGAGTTGGATTCATACTTCACAAAGCAGTTTCACAGAACGCTTCTGTTTAGTATTTATGGGAAGATATTCCCGTTTCCAACGAAGGCCTGAAAGGACTCCAAATATCCACTTGCAGATTCTGCAAAAACACAGTTTCAAAACTGCTCTATCAAAAGGAAGGCTTATCTCTCCGAGTTGAATGCACACATCATAAAGAGGTTTCTGAGAATGCTTCTGCCTGGTTTATAAGTGAAGATATTTCCTTTTCCACCATAGGCCTCAAAGCGCTCCAAATGAACACTTGCAGATTCTACAAAAAGAGTGTTTCAAAACAGCTCTTTCAAAGGAAGTGTTCAACTCTGTGAGTTGGATTCATACTACACAAAGCAGTTTCACAGAACGCTTCTGTTTAGTTTTTATGGGAAGATATTCCCGTTTCCAACGAAGGCCTGAAAGGGCTCCAAATATCCACTTGCAAATTCTGCAAAAATAGAGTTTCAAAACTGCTCTGTCAAAAGGAAGGCTTATCTCTCTGAGTTGAATGCAGACATCATAAAGAGGTTTCTGAGAATGCTTCTGCCTGGTTTATATGTGAAGATATTTCCTTTTCCACCATAGGCCTCAAAGCGCTCCAAATGAACACTTGCAGATTCTACAAAAAGAGTGTTTCATAACTGCTCTAGCAAAGGAAAGGTTCAACTCTGTGAGTTGAACACACACATCACAAAGCAGTTTCTGAGAATGCTTCTGTCCAGTTTTTATTGGAAGATATTCCCGCTTCTAACAAAGGCCTGAAAGAGCTCCAAATATCCACTTGCAGATGCTGCAAAAAGACTCTTTCCAAACTGCTCCATGAAAAGGAAGGTTCAACTCTGTGAGTTGAATGCACACATCATAAAGAAGTTTCAAAGAATGCTTCTGTCTAGGTTTTATGTGAAGATATTTCCTTTTCCACCATAGGCCTCAAAGCGCTCCAAATGAACACTTGCAGATTCTACAAAAAGAGTGTTTCAAAACTGCTCTTTCAAAAGAAGTGTTCAACTCTGTGAGTTGGATTCATACTTCACAAAGCAGTTTCACAGAACGCTTCTGTTTAGTTTTTATGGGAAGATATTCCCGTTTCCAACGAAGGCCTGAAAGGGCTCCAAATAACCACTTGCAGATTCTGCAGAAACACAGTTTCAAAACTGCTCTATCAAAAGGAAGGCTTATCTCTCTGAGCTGAATGCACACATCATAAAGAGGTTTCTGAGAATGCTTCTCCCTGGTTTATAAGTGAAGATATTTTCTTTTCCACTATAGGCCTCAAAGCGCTCCAAATGAACACTTGCAGATTCTACAAAAAGAGTGTTTCAAAACAGCTCTTTCAAAGGAAGTGTTCAACTCTGTGAGTTGGATTCATACTACACAAAGCAGTTTCACAGAACGCTTCTCTTTAGTTTTTATGGGAAGATATTCCCGTTTCCAACGAAGGCCTGAAAGGTCTCCAAATATCCACTTGCAGATTCTGCAAAAATAGAGTTTCAAAACTGCTCTGTTAAAAGGAAGGCTTATCTCTCTGAGTTGAATGCAGACATCATAAAGACGTTTCTGAGAATGCATCTGCCTGGTTTATATGTGAAGATATTTCCTTTTCCACCATAGGCCTCAAAGCGCTCCAAATGAACACTTGCAGATTCTACAAAAGGAGTGTTTCATAACTGCTCTAGCAAAGGAAAGGTTCAACTCTGTGAGTTGAACACACACATCACAAAGCAGTTTCTGAGAATGCTTCTGTCCAGTTTTTATTGGAAGATATTCCCGCTTCTAACAAAGGCCTGAAAGAGCTCCAAATATCCACTTGCAGATGCTGCAAAAAGACTCTTTCCAAACTGCTCCATGAAAAGGAAGGTTCAACTCTGTGAGTTGAATGCACACATCATAAAGAAGTTTCAAAGAATGCTTCTGTCTAGGTTTTATGTGAAGATATTTCCTTTTCCACCATAGGCCTCAAAGCGCTCCAAATGAACACTTGCAGATTCTACAAAAAGAGTGTTTCAAAACTGCTCTTTCAAAAGAAGTGTTCAACTCTGTGAGGTGGATTCATACTTCAAAAAGCAGTTTCACAGAACGCTTCTGTTTAGTATTTCTGGGAAGATATTCCCGTTTCCAACGAAGGCCTGAAAGGACTCCAAATATCCACTTGCAGATTCTGCAAAAACACAGTTTCAAAACTACTCTATCAAAAGGAAGGCTTATCTCTCCGAGTTGAATGCACACATCATAAAGAGGTTTCTGAGAATGCTTCTGCCTGGTTTATAAGTGAAGATATTTCCTTTTCCACCATAGGCCTCAAAGCGCTCCAAATGAACACTTGCAGATTCTACAAAAAGAGTGTTTCAAAACAGCTCTTTCAAAGGAAGTGTTCAACTCTGTGAGTTGGATTCATACTACACAAAGCAGTTTCACAGAACGCTTCTGTTTAGTTTTTATGGGAAGATATTCCCGTTTCCAACGAAGGCCTGAAAGGGCTCCAAATATCCACTTGCAAATTCTGCAAAAATAGAGTTTCAAAACTGCTCTGTCAAAAGGAAGGCTTATCTCTCTGAGTTGAATGCAGGCATCATAAAGAGGTTTCTGAGAATGCTTCTGCCTGGTTTATATGTGAAGATATTTCCTTTTCCACCATAGGCCTCAAAGCGCTCCAAATGAACACTTGCAGATTCTACAAAAAGAGTGTTTCATAACTGCTCTAGCAAAGGAAAGGTTCAACTCTGTGAGTTGAACACACACATCACAAAGCAGTTTCTGAGAATGCTTCTGTCCAGTTTTTATTGGAAGATATTCCCGCTTCTAACAAAGGCCTGAAAGAGCTCCAAATATCCACTTGTAGATGCTGCAAAAAGACTCTTTCCAAACTGCTCCATGAAAAGGAAGGTTCAACTCTGTGAGTTGAATGCACACATCATAAAGAAGTTTCAAAGAATGCTTCTGTCTAGGTTTTATGTGAAGATATTTCCTTTTCCACCATAGGCCTCAAAGCGCTCCAAATGAACACTTGCAGATTCTACAAAAAGAGTGTTTCAAAACTGCTCTTTCAAAAGAAGTGTTCAACTCTGTGAGGTGGATTCATACTTCACAAAGCAGTTTCACAGAACGCTTCTGTTTAGTTTTTATGGGAAGATAATCCCGTTTCCAATGAAGGCCTGAAAGGGCTCCAAATAACCACTTGCAGATTCTGCAGAAACACAGTTTCAAAACTGCTCTATCAAAAGGAAGGCTTATCTCTCCGAGTTGAATGCACACATCATAAAGAGGTTTCTGAGAATGCTTCTCCCTGGTTTATAAGTGAAGATATTTCCTTTTCCACTATAGGCCTCAAAGCGCTCCAAATGAACACTTGCAGATTCTACAAAAAGAGTGTTTCAAAACAGCTCTTTCAAAGGAAGTGTTCAACTCTGTGAGTTGGATTCATACTACACAAAGCAGTTTCACAGAACGCTTCTCTTTAGTTTTTATGGGAAGATATTCCCGTTTCCAACGAAGTCCTGAAAGGGCTCCAAATATCCACTTGCAGATTCTGCAAAAATAGAGTTTCAAAACTGCTCTGTTAAAAGGAAGGCTTATCTCTCTGAGTTGAATGCAGACATCATAAAGAGGTTTCTGAGAATGCTTCTGCCTGGTTTATATGTGAAGATATTTCCTTTTCCACCATAGGCCTCAAAGCGCTCCAAATGAACACTTGCAGATTCTACAAAAGGAGTGTTTCATAACTGCTCTAGCAAAGGAAAGGTTCAACTCTGTGAGTTGAACACACACATCACAAAGCAGTTTCTGAGATTGCTTCTGTCCAGTTTTTATTGGAAGATATTCCCGCTTCTAACAAAGGCCTGAAAGAGCTCCAAATATCCACTTGCAGATGCTGCAAAAAGACTCTTTCCAAACTGCTCCATGAAAAGGAAGGTTCAACTCTGTGAGTTGAATGCACACATCATAAAGAAGTTTCAAAGAATGCTTCTGTCTAGGTTTTATGTGAAGATATTTCCTTTTCCACCATAGGCCTCAAAGCGCTCCAAATGAACACTTGCAGATTCTACAAAAAGAGTGTTTCAAAACTGCTCTTTCAAAAGAAGTGTTCAACTCTGTGAGTTGGATTCATACTTCACAAAGCAGTTTCACAGAACGCTTCTGTTTAGTTTTTATGGGAAGATATTCCCGTTTCCAACGAAGGCCTGAAAGGGCTCCAAATAACCACTTGCAGATTCTGCAGAAACACAGTTTCAAAACTGCTCTATCAAAAGGAAGGCTTATCTCTCTGAGCTGAATGCACACATCATAAAGAGGTTTCTGAGAATGCTTCTCCCTGGTTTATAAGTGAAGATATTTTCTTTTCCACTATAGGCCTCAAAGCGCTCCAAATGAACACTTGCAGATTCTACAAAAAGAGTGTTTCAAAACAGCTCTTTCAAAGGAAGTGTTCAACTCTGTGAGTTGGATTCATACTACACAAAGCAGTTTCACAGAACGCTTCTCTTTAGTTTTTATGGGAAGATATTCCCGTTTCCAACGAAGGCCTGAAAGGTCTCCAAATATCCACTTGCAGATTCTGCAAAAATAGAGTTTCAAAACTGCTCTGTTAAAAGGAAGGCTTATCTCTCTGAGTTGAATGCAGACATCATAAAGACGTTTCTGAGAATGCATCTGCCTGGTTTATATGTGAAGATATTTCCTTTTCCACCATAGGCCTCAAAGCGCTCCAAATGAACACTTGCAGATTCTACAAAAGGAGTGTTTCATAACTGCTCTAGCAAAGGAAAGGTTCAACTCTGTGAGTTGAACACACACATCACAAAGCAGTTTCTGAGAATGCTTCTGTCCAGTTTTTATTGGAAGATATTCCCGCTTCTAACAAAGGCCTGAAAGAGCTCCAAATATCCACTTGCAGATGCTGCAAAAAGACTCTTTCCAAACTGCTCCATGAAAAGGAAGGTTCAACTCTGTGAGTTGAATGCACACATCATAAAGAAGTTTCAAAGAATGCTTCTGTCTAGGTTTTATGTGAAGATATTTCCTTTTCCACCATAGGCCTCAAAGCGCTCCAAATGAACACTTGCAGATTCTACAAAAAGAGTGTTTCAAAACTGCTCTTTCAAAAGAAGTGTTCAACTCTGTGAGGTGGATTCATACTTCAAAAAGCAGTTTCACAGAACGCTTCTGTTTAGTATTTCTGGGAAGATATTCCCGTTTCCAACGAAGGCCTGAAAGGACTCCAAATATCCACTTGCAGATTCTGCAAAAACACAGTTTCAAAACTACTCTATCAAAAGGAAGGCTTATCTCTCCGAGTTGAATGCACACATCATAAAGAGGTTTCTGAGAATGCTTCTGCCTGGTTTATAAGTGAAGATATTTCCTTTTCCACCATAGGCCTCAAAGCGCTCCAAATGAACACTTGCAGATTCTACAAAAAGAGTGTTTCAAAACAGCTCTTTCAAAGGAAGTGTTCAACTCTGTGAGTTGGATTCATACTACACAAAGCAGTTTCACAGAACGCTTCTGTTTAGTTTTTATGGGAAGATATTCCCGTTTCCAACGAAGGCCTGAAAGGGCTCCAAATATCCACTTGCAAATTCTGCAAAAATAGAGTTTCAAAACTGCTCTGTCAAAAGGAAGGCTTATCTCTCTGAGTTGAATGCAGGCATCATAAAGAGGTTTCTGAGAATGCTTCTGCCTGGTTTATATGTGAAGATATTTCCTTTTCCACCATAGGCCTCAAAGCGCTCCAAATGAACACTTGCAGATTCTACAAAAAGAGTGTTTCATAACTGCTCTAGCAAAGGAAAGGTTCAACTCTGTGAGTTGAACACACACATCACAAAGCAGTTTCTGAGAATGCTTCTGTCCAGTTTTTATTGGAAGATATTCCCGCTTCTAACAAAGGCCTGAAAGAGCTCCAAATATCCACTTGTAGATGCTGCAAAAAGACTCTTTCCAAACTGCTCCATGAAAAGGAAGGTTCAACTCTGTGAGTTGAATGCACACATCATAAAGAAGTTTCAAAGAATGCTTCTGTCTAGGTTTTATGTGAAGATATTTCCTTTTCCACCATAGGCCTCAAAGCGCTCCAAATGAACACTTGCAGATTCTACAAAAAGAGTGTTTCAAAACTGCTCTTTCAAAAGAAGTGTTCAACTCTGTGAGGTGGATTCATACTTCACAAAGCAGTTTCACAGAACGCTTCTGTTTAGTTTTTATGGGAAGATAATCCCGTTTCCAATGAAGGCCTGAAAGGGCTCCAAATAACCACTTGCAGATTCTGCAGAAACACAGTTTCAAAACTGCTCTATCAAAAGGAAGGCTTATCTCTCCGAGTTGAATGCACACATCATAAAGAGGTTTCTGAGAATGCTTCTCCCTGGTTTATAAGTGAAGATATTTCCTTTTCCACTATAGGCCTCAAAGCGCTCCAAATGAACACTTGCAGATTCTACAAAAAGAGTGTTTCAAAACAGCTCTTTCAAAGGAAGTGTTCAACTCTGTGAGTTGGATTCATACTACACAAAGCAGTTTCACAGAACGCTTCTCTTTAGTTTTTATGGGAAGATATTCCCGTTTCCAACGAAGTCCTGAAAGGGCTCCAAATATCCACTTGCAGATTCTGCAAAAATAGAGTTTCAAAACTGCTCTGTTAAAAGGGAGGCTTATCTCTCTGAGTTGAATGCAGACATCATAAAGAGGTTTCTGAGAATGCTTCTGCCTGGTTTATATGTGAAGATATTTCCTTTTCCACCATAGGCCTCAAAGCGCTCCAAATGAACACTTGCAGATTCTACAAAAGGAGTGTTTCATAACTGCTCTAGCAAAGGAAAGGTTCAACTCTGTGAGTTGAACACACACATCACAAAGCAGTTTCTGAGATTGCTTCTGTCCAGTTTTTATTGGAAGATATTCCCGCTTCTAACAAAGGCCTGAAAGAGCTCCAAATATCCACTTGCAGATGCTGCAAAAAGACTCTTTCCAAACTGCTCCATGAAAAGGAAGGTTCAACTCTGTGAGTTGAATGCACACATCATAAAGAAGTTTCAAAGAATGCTTCTGTCTAGGTTTTATGTGAAGATATTTCCTTTTCCACCATAGGCCTCAAAGCGCTCCAAATGAACACTTGCAGATTCTACAAAAAGAGTGTTTCAAAACTGCTCTTTCAAAAGAAGTGTTCAACTCTGTGAGTTGGATTCATACTTCACAAAGCAGTTTCACAGAACGCTTCTGTTTAGTATTTATGGGAAGATATTTCCGTTTCCAACGAAGGCCTGAAAGGACTCCAAATATCCACTTGCAGATTCTGCAAAAAACACAGTTTCAAAACTGCTCTATCAAAAGGAAGGCTTATCTCTCCGAGTTGAATGCACACATCATAAAGAGGTTTCTGAGAATGCTTCTGCCTGGTTTATAAGTGAAGATATTTCCTTTTCCACCATAGGCCTCAAAGCGCTCCAAATGAACACTTGCAGATTCTACAAAAAGAGTGTTTCAAAACAGCTCTTTCAAAGGAAGTGTTCAACTCTGTGAGTTGGATTCATACTACACAAAGCAGTTTCACAGAACGCTTCTGTTTAGTTTTTATGGGAAGATATTCCCGTTTCCAACGAAGGCCTGAAAGGGCTCCAAATATCCACTTGCAAATTCTGCAAAAATAGAGTTTCAAAACTGCTCTGTCAAAAGGAAGGCTTATCTCTCTGAGTTGAATGCAGACATCATAAAGAGGTTTCTGAGAATGCTTCTGCCTGGTTTATATGTGAAGATATTTCCTTTTCCACCATAGGCCTCAAAGCGCTCCAAATGAACACTTGCAGATTCTACAAAAAGAGTGTTTCATATCTGCTCTAGCAAAGGAAAGGTTCAACTCTGTGAGTTGAACACACACATCACAAAGCAGTTTCTGAGAATGCTTCTGTCCAGTTTTTATTGGAAGATATTCCCGCTTCTAACAAAGGCCTGAAAGAGCTCCAAATATCCACTTGTAGATGCTGCAAAAAGACTCTTTCCAAACTGCTCCATGAAAAGGAAGGTTCAACTCTGTGAGTTGAATGCACACATCATAAAGAAGTTTCAAAGAATGCTTCTGTCTAGGTTTTATGTGAAGATATTTCCTTTTCCACCATAGGCCTCAAAGCGCTCCAAATGAACACTTGCAGATTCTACAAAAAGAGTGTTTCATATCTGCTCTAGCAAAGGAAAGGTTCAACTCTGTGTGTTGAACACACACATCACAAAGCAGTTTCTGAGAATGCTTCTGTCCAGTTTTTATTGGAAGATATTCCCGCTTCTAACAAAGGCCTGAAAGAGCTCCAAATATCCACTTGTAGATGCTGCAAAAAGACTCTTTCCAAACTGCTCCATGAAAAGGAAGGTTCAACTCTGTGAGTTGAATGCACACATCATAAAGAAGTTTCAAAGAATGCTTCTGTCTAGGTTTTATGTGAAGATATTTCCTTTTCCACCATAGGCCTCAAAGCGCTCCAAATGAACACTTGCAGATTCTACAAAAAGAGTGTTTCATAACTGCTCTAGCAAAGGAAAGGTTCAACTCTGTGAGTTGAACACACACATCACAAAGCAGTTTCTGAGAATGCTTCTGTCCAGTTTTTATTGGAAGATATTCCCGCTTCTAACAAAGGCCTGAAAGAGCTCCAAATATCCACTTGTAGATGCTGCAAAAAGACTCTTTCCAAACTGCTCCATGAAAAGGAAGGTTCAACTCTGTGAGTTGAATGCACACATCATAAAGAAGTTTCAAAGAATGCTTCTGTCTAGGTTTTATGTGAAGATATTTCCTTTTCCACCATAGGCCTCAAAGCGCTCCAAATGAACACTTGCAGATTCTACAAAAAGAGTGTTTCAAAACTGCTCTTTCAAAAGAAGTGTTCAACTCTGTGAGTTGGATTCATACTTCACAAAGCAGTTTCACAGAACGCTTCTGTTTAGTTTTTATGGGAAGATATTCCCGTTTCCAACGAAGGCCTGAAAGGGCTCCAAATATCCACTTGCAAATTCTGCAAAAATAGAGTTTCAAAACTGCTCTGTCAAAAGGTAGGCTTATCTCTCTGAGTTGAATGCAGACATCATAAAGAGGTTTCTGAGAATGCTTCTGCCTGGTTTATATGTGAAGATATTTCCTTTTCCACCATAGGCCTCAAAGCGCTCCAAATGAACACTTGCAGATTCTACAAAAAGAGTGTTTCATAACTGCTCTAGCAAAGGAAAGGTTCAACTCTGTGAGTTGAACACACACATCACAAAGCAGTTTCTGAGAATGCTTCTGTCCAGTTTTTATTGGAAGATATTCCCGCTTCTAACAAAGGCCTGAAAGAGCTCCAAATATCCACTTGCAGATGCTGCAAAAAGACTCTTTCCAAACTGCTCCATGAAAAGGAAGGTTCAACTCTGTGAGATGAATGCACACATCATAAAGAAGTTTCAAAGAATGCTTCTGTCTAGGTTTTATGTGAAGATATTTCCTTTTCCACCATAGGCCTCAAAGCGCTCCAAATGAACACTTGCAGATTCTACAAAAAGAGTGTTTCAAAACTGCTCTTTCAAAAGAAGTGTTCAACTCTGTGAGTTGGATTCATACTTCACAAAGCAGTTTCACAGAACGCTTCTGTTTAGTATTTATGGGAAGATATTTCCGTTTCCAACGAAGGCCTGAAAGGACTCCAAATATCCACTTGCAGATTCTGCAAAAAACACAGTTTCAAAACTGCTCTATCAAAAGGAAGGCTTATCTCTCCGAGTTGAATGCACACATCATAAAGAGGTTTCTGAGAATGCTTCTGCCTGGTTTATAAGTGAAGATATTTCCTTTTCCACCATAGGCCTCAAAGCGCTCCAAATGAACACTTGCAGATTCTACAAAAAGAGTGTTTCAAAACAGCTCTTTCAAAGGAAGTGTTCAACTCTGTGAGTTGGATTCATACTTCACAAAGCAGTTTCACAGAACGCTTCTGTTTAGTTTTTATGGGAAGATATTCCCGTTTCCAACGAAGGCCTGAAAGGGCTCCAAATATCCACTTGCAAATTCTGCAAAAATAGAGTTTCAAAACTGCTCTGTCAAAAGGAAGGCTTATCTCTCTGAGTTGAATGCAGACATCATAAAGAGGTTTCTGAGAATGCTTCTGCCTGGTTTATATGTGAAGATATTTCCTTTTCCACCATAGGCCTCAAGGCGCTCCAAATGAACACTTGCAGATTCTACAAAAGGAGTGTTTCATAACTGCTCTAGCAAAGGAAAGGTTCAACTCTGTGAGTTGAACACACACATCACAAAGCAGTTTCTGAGAATGCTTCTGTCCAGTTTTTATTGGAAGATATTCCCGCTTCTAACAAAGGCCTGAAAGAGCTCCAAATATCCACTTGCAGATGCTGCAAAAAGACTCTTTCCAAACTGCTCCATGAAAAGGAAGGTTCAACTCTGTGAGATGAATGCACACATCATAAAGAAGTTTCAAAGAATGCTTCTGTCTAGGTTTTATGTGAAGATATTTCCTTTTCCACCATAGGCCTCAAAGCGCTCCAAATGAACACTTGCAGATTCTACAAAAAGAGTGTTTCAAAACTGCTCTTTCAAAAGAAGTGTTCAACTCTGTGAGTTGGATTCATACTTCACAAAGCAGTTTCACAGAACGCTTCTGTTTAGTATTTATGGGAAGATATTTCCGTTTCCAACGAAGGCCTGAAAGGACTCCAAATATCCACTTGCAGATTCTGCAAAAAACACAGTTTCAAAACTGCTCTATCAAAAGGAAGGCTTATCTCTCCGAGTTGAATGCACACATCATAAAGAGGTTTCTGAGAATGCTTCTGCCTGGTTTATAAGTGAAGATATTTCCTTTTCCACCATAGGCCTCAAAGCGCTCCAAATGAACACTTGCAGATTCTACAAAAAGAGTGTTTCAAAACAGCTCTTTCAAAGGAAGTGTTCAACTCTGTGAGTTGGATTCATACTTCACAAAGCAGTTTCACAGAACGCTTCTGTTTAGTTTTTATGGGAAGATATTCCCGTTTCCAACGAAGGCCTGAAAGGGCTCCAAATATCCACTTGCAAATTCTGCAAAAATAGAGTTTCAAAACTGCTCTGTCAAAAGGAAGGCTTATCTCTCTGAGTTGAATGCAGACATCATAAAGAGGTTTCTGAGAATGCTTCTGCCTGGTTTATATGTGAAGATATTTCCTTTTCCACCATAGGCCTCAAGGCGCTCCAAATGAACACTTGCAGATTCTACAAAAAGAGTGTTTCATAACTGCTCTAGCAAAGGAAAGGTTCAACTCTGTGAGTTGAACACACACATCACAAAGCAGTTTCTGAGAATGCTTCTGTCCAGTTTTTATTGGAAGATATTCCCGCTTCTAACAAAGGCCTGAAAGAGCTCCAAATATCCACTTGTAGATGCTGCAAAAAGACTCTTTCCAAACTGCTCCATGAAAAGGAAGGTTCAACTCTGTGAGTTGAATGCACACATCATAAAGAAGTTTCAAAGAATGCTTCTGTCTAGGTTTTA
Organism: Pongo pygmaeus; assembly: GCF_028885625.2. Taxonomy (NCBI): domain Eukaryota; kingdom Metazoa; phylum Chordata; class Mammalia; order Primates; family Hominidae; genus Pongo; species Pongo pygmaeus. The sequence continues at coordinate 28,656,024 of NC_085930.1, forward strand.
TGTGAAGATATTTCCTTTTCCACCATAGGCCTCAAAGCGCTCCAAATGAACACTTGCAGATTCTACAAAAAGAGTGTTTCAAAACTGCTCTTTCAAAAGAAGTGTTCAACTCTGTGAGTTGGATTCATACTTCACAAAGCAGTTTCACAGAACGCTTCTGTTTAGTTTTTATGGGAAGATATTCCCGTTTCCAACGAAGGCCTGAAAGGGCTCCAAATATCCAATTGCAAATTCTGCAAAAATAGAGTTTCAAAACTGCTCTGTCAAAAGGAAGGCTTATCTCTCTGAGTTGAATGCAGACATCATAAAGAGGTTTCTGAGAATGCTTCTGCCTGGTTTATATGTGAAGATATTTCCTTTTCCACCATAGGCCTCAAAGCGCTCCAAATGAACACTTGCAGATTCTACAAAAGGAGTGTTTCATAACTGCTCTAGCAAAGGAAAGGTTCAACTCTGTGAGTTGAACACACACATCACAAAGCAGTTTCTGAGAATGCTTCTGTCCAGTTTTTATTGGAAGATATTCCCGCTTCTAACAAAGGCCTGAAAGAGCTCCAAATATCCACTTGTAGATGCTGCAAAAAGACTCTTTCCAAACTGCTCCATGAAAAGGAAGGTTCAACTCTGTGAGTTGAATGCACACATCATAAAGAAGTTTCAAAGAATGCTTCTGTCTAGGTTTTATGTGAAGATATTTCCTTTTCCACCATAGGCCTCAAAGCGCTCCAAATGAACACTTGCAGATTCTACAAAAAGAGTGTTTCAAAACTGCTCTTTCAAAAGAAGTGTTCAACTCTGTGAGGTGGATTCATACTTCACAAAGCAGTTTCACAGAACGCTTCTGTTTAGTTTTTATGGGAAGATATTCCCGTTTCCAATGAAGGACTGAAAGGGCTCCAAATAACCACTTGCAGATTCTGCAGAAACACAGTTTCAAAACTGCTCTATCAAAAGGAAGGCTTATCTCTCCGAGTTGAATGCACACATCATAAAGAGGTTTCTGAGAATGCTTCTCCCTGGTTTATAAGTGAAGATATTTCCTTTTCCACTATAGGCCTCAAAGCGCTCCAAATGAACACTTGCAGATTCTACAAAAAGAGTGTTTCAAAACAGCTCTTTCAAAGGAAGTGTTCAACTCTGTGAGTTGGATTCATACTACACAAAGCAGTTTCACAGAACGCTTCTCTTTAGTTTTTATGGGAAGATATTCCCGTTTCCAACGAAGTCCTGAAAGGGCTCCAAATATCCACTTGCAGATTCTGCAAAAATAGAGTTTCAAAACTGCTCTGTTAAAAGGAAGGCTTATCTCTCTGAGTTGAATGCAGACATCATAAAGAGGTTTCTGAGAATGCTTCTGCCTGGTTTATATGTGAAGATATTTCCTTTTCCACCATAGGCCTCAAAGCGCTCCAAATGAACACTTGCAGATTCTACAAAAGGAGTGTTTCATAACTGCTCTAGCAAAGGAAAGGTTCAACTCTGTGAGTTGAACACACACATCACAAAGCAGTTTCTGAGAATGCTTCTGTCCAGTTTTTATTGGAAGATATTCCCGCTTCTAACAAAGGCCTGAAAGAGCTCCAAATATCCACTTGCAGATGCTGCAAAAAGACTCTTTCCAAACTGCTCCATGAAAAGGAAGGTTCAACTCTGTGAGATGAATGCACACATCATAAAGAAGTTTCAAAGAATGCTTCTGTCTAGGTTTTATGTGAAGATATTTCCTTTTCCACCATAGGCCTCAAAGCGCTCCAAATGAACACTTGCAGATTCTACAAAAAGAGTGTTTCAAAACTGCTCTTTCAAAAGAAGTGTTCAACTCTGTGAGTTGGATTCATACTTCACAAAGCAGTTTCACAGAACGCTTCTGTTTAGTATTTATGGGAAGATATTCCCGTTTCCAACGAAGGCCTGAAAGGACTCCAAATATCCACTTGCAGATTCTGCAAAAACACAGTTTCAAAACTGCTCTATCAAAAGGAAGGCTTATCTCTCCGAGTTGAATGCACACATCATAAAGAGGTTTCTGAGAATGCTTCTGCCTGGTTTATAAGTGAAGATATTTCCTTTTCCACCATAGGCCTCAAAGCGCTCCAAATGAACACTTGCAGATTCTACAAAAAGAGTGTTTCAAAACAGCTCTTTCAAAGGAAGTGTTCAACTCTGTGAGTTGGATTCATACTACACAAAGCAGTTTCACAGAACGCTTCTGTTTAGTTTTTATGGGAAGATATTCCCGTTTCCAACGAAGGCCTGAAAGGGCTCCAAATATCCACTTGCAAATTCTGCAAAAATAGAGTTTCAAAACTGCTCTGTCAAAAGGAAGGCTTATCTCTCTGAGTTGAATGCAGACATCATAAAGAGGTTTCTGAGAATGCTTCTGCCTGGTTTATATGTGAAGATATTTCCTTTTCCACCATAGGCCTCAAAGCGCTCCAAATGAACACTTGCAGATTCTACAAAAAGAGTGTTTCATAACTGCTCTAGCAAAGGAAAGGTTCAACTCTGTGAGTTGAACACACACATCACAAAGCAGTTTCTGAGAATGCTTCTGTCCAGTTTTTATTGGAAGATATTCCCGCTTCTAACAAAGGCCTGAAAGAGCTCCAAATATCCACTTGCAGATGCTGCAAAAAGACTCTTTCCAAACTGCTCCATGAAAAGGAAGGTTCAACTCTGTGAGTTGAATGCACACATCATAAAGAAGTTTCAAAGAATGCTTCTGTCTAGGTTTTATGTGAAGATATTTCCTTTTCCACCATAGGCCTCAAAGCGCTCCAAATGAACACTTGCAGATTCTACAAAAAGAGTGTTTCAAAACTGCTCTTTCAAAAGAAGTGTTCAACTCTGTGAGTTGGATTCATACTTCACAAAGCAGTTTCACAGAACGCTTCTGTTTAGTTTTTATGGGAAGATATTCCCGTTTCCAACGAAGGCCTGAAAGGGCTCCAAATAACCACTTGCAGATTCTGCAGAAACACAGTTTCAAAACTGCTCTATCAAAAGGAAGGCTTATCTCTCTGAGCTGAATGCACACATCATAAAGAGGTTTCTGAGAATGCTTCTCCCTGGTTTATAAGTGAAGATATTTTCTTTTCCACTATAGGCCTCAAAGCGCTCCAAATGAACACTTGCAGATTCTACAAAAAGAGTGTTTCAAAACAGCTCTTTCAAAGGAAGTGTTCAACTCTGTGAGTTGGATTCATACTACACAAAGCAGTTTCACAGAACGCTTCTCTTTAGTTTTTATGGGAAGATATTCCCGTTTCCAACGAAGGCCTGAAAGGTCTCCAAATATCCACTTGCAGATTCTGCAAAAATAGAGTTTCAAAACTGCTCTGTTAAAAGGAAGGCTTATCTCTCTGAGTTGAATGCAGACATCATAAAGACGTTTCTGAGAATGCATCTGCCTGGTTTATATGTGAAGATATTTCCTTTTCCACCATAGGCCTCAAAGCGCTCCAAATGAACACTTGCAGATTCTACAAAAGGAGTGTTTCATAACTGCTCTAGCAAAGGAAAGGTTCAACTCTGTGAGTTGAACACACACATCACAAAGCAGTTTCTGAGAATGCTTCTGTCCAGTTTTTATTGGAAGATATTCCCGCTTCTAACAAAGGCCTGAAAGAGCTCCAAATATCCACTTGCAGATGCTGCAAAAAGACTCTTTCCAAACTGCTCCATGAAAAGGAAGGTTCAACTCTGTGAGTTGAATGCACACATCATAAAGAAGTTTCAAAGAATGCTTCTGTCTAGGTTTTATGTGAAGATATTTCCTTTTCCACCATAGGCCTCAAAGCGCTCCAAATGAACACTTGCAGATTCTACAAAAAGAGTGTTTCAAAACTGCTCTTTCAAAAGAAGTGTTCAACTCTGTGAGGTGGATTCATACTTCAAAAAGCAGTTTCACAGAACGCTTCTGTTTAGTATTTCTGGGAAGATATTCCCGTTTCCAACGAAGGCCTGAAAGGACTCCAAATATCCACTTGCAGATTCTGCAAAAACACAGTTTCAAAACTACTCTATCAAAAGGAAGGCTTATCTCTCCGAGTTGAATGCACACATCATAAAGAGGTTTCTGAGAATGCTTCTGCCTGGTTTATAAGTGAAGATATTTCCTTTTCCACCATAGGCCTCAAAGCGCTCCAAATGAACACTTGCAGATTCTACAAAAAGAGTGTTTCAAAACAGCTCTTTCAAAGGAAGTGTTCAACTCTGTGAGTTGGATTCATACTACACAAAGCAGTTTCACAGAACGCTTCTGTTTAGTTTTTATGGGAAGATATTCCCGTTTCCAACGAAGGCCTGAAAGGGCTCCAAATATCCACTTGCAAATTCTGCAAAAATAGAGTTTCAAAACTGCTCTGTCAAAAGGAAGGCTTATCTCTCTGAGTTGAATGCAGGCATCATAAAGAGGTTTCTGAGAATGCTTCTGCCTGGTTTATATGTGAAGATATTTCCTTTTCCACCATAGGACTCAAAGCGCTCCAAATGAACACTTGCAGATTCTACAAAAAGAGTGTTTCATAACTGCTCTAGCAAAGGAAAGGTTCAACTCTGTGAGTTGAACACACACATCACAAAGCAGTTTCTGAGAATGCTTCTGTCCAGTTTTTATTGGAAGATATTCCCGCTTCTAACAAAGGCCTGAAAGAGCTCCAAATATCCACTTGTAGATGCTGCAAAAAGACTCTTTCCAAACTGCTCCATGAAAAGGAAGGTTCAACTCTGTGAGTTGAATGCACACATCATAAAGAAGTTTCAAAGAATGCTTCTGTCTAGGTTTTATGTGAAGATATTTCCTTTTCCACCATAGGCCTCAAAGCGCTCCAAATGAACACTTGCAGATTCTACAAAAAGAGTGTTTCAAAACTGCTCTTTCAAAAGAAGTGTTCAACTCTGTGAGGTGGATTCATACTTCACAAAGCAGTTTCACAGAACGCTTCTGTTTAGTTTTTATGGGAAGATAATCCCGTTTCCAATGAAGGCCTGAAAGGGCTCCAAATAACCACTTGCAGATTCTGCAGAAACACAGTTTCAAAACTGCTCTATCAAAAGGAAGGCTTATCTCTCCGAGTTGAATGCACACATCATAAAGAGGTTTCTGAGAATGCTTCTCCCTGGTTTATAAGTGAAGATATTTCCTTTTCCACTATAGGCCTCAAAGCGCTCCAAATGAACACTTGCAGATTCTACAAAAAGAGTGTTTCAAAACAGCTCTTTCAAAGGAAGTGTTCAACTCTGTGAGTTGGATTCATACTACACAAAGCAGTTTCACAGAACGCTTCTCTTTAGTTTTTATGGGAAGATATTCCCGTTTCCAACGAAGTCCTGAAAGGGCTCCAAATATCCACTTGCAGATTCTGCAAAAATAGAGTTTCAAAACTGCTCTGTTAAAAGGAAGGCTTATCTCTCTGAGTTGAATGCAGACATCATAAAGAGGTTTCTGAGAATGCTTCTGCCTGGTTTATATGTGAAGATATTTCCTTTTCCACCATAGGCCTCAAAGCGCTCCAAATGAACACTTGCAGATTCTACAAAAGGAGTGTTTCATAACTGCTCTAGCAAAGGAAAGGTTCAACTCTGTGAGTTGAACACACACATCACAAAGCAGTTTCTGAGAATGCTTCTATCCAGTTTTTATTGGAAGATATTCCCGCTTCTAACAAAGGCCTGAAAGAGCTCCAAATATCCACTTGCAGATGCTGCAAAAGGACTCTTTCCAAACTGCTCCATGAAAAGGAAGGTTCAACTCTGTGAGATGAATGCACACATCATAAAGAAGTTTCAAAGAATGCTTCTGTCTAGGTTTTATGTGAAGATATTTCCTTTTCCACCATAGGCCTCAAAGCGCTCCAAATGAACACTTGCAGATTCTACAAAAAGAGTGTTTCAAAACTGCTCTTTCAAAAGAAGTGTTCAACTCTGTGAGTTGGATTCATACTTCACAAAGCAGTTTCACAGAACGCTTCTGTTTAGTATTTATGGGAAGATATTCCCGTTTCCAACGAAGGCCTGAAAGGACTCCAAATATCCACTTGCAGATTCTGCAAAAACACAGTTTCAAAACTGCTCTATCAAAAGGAAGGCTTATCTCTCCGAGTTGAATGCACACATCATAAAGAGGTTTCTGAGAATGCTTCTGCCTGGTTTATAAGTGAAGATATTTCCTTTTCCACCATAGGCCTCAAAGCGCTCCAAATGAACACTTGCAGATTCTACAAAAAGAGTGTTTCAAAACAGCTCTTTCAAAGGAAGTGTTCAACTCTGTGAGTTGGATTCATACTACACAAAGCAGTTTCACAGAACGCTTCTGTTTAGTTTTTATGGGAAGATATTCCCGTTTCCAACGAAGGCCTGAAAGGGCTCCAAATATCCACTTGCAAATTCTGCAAAAATAGAGTTTCAAAACTGCTCTGTCAAAAGGAAGGCTTATCTCTCTGAGTTGAATGCAGACATCATAAAGAGGTTTCTGAGAATGCTTCTGCCTGGTTTATATGTGAAGATATTTCCTTTTCCACCATAGGCCTCAAGGCGCTCCAAATGAACACTTGCAGATTCTACAAAAAGAGTGTTTCATAACTGCTCTAGCAAAGGAAAGGTTCAACTCTGTGAGTTGAACACACACATCACAAAGCAGTTTCTGAGAATGCTTCTGTCCAGTTTTTATTGGAAGATATTCCCGCTTCTAACAAAGGCCTGAAAGAGCTCCAAATATCCACTTGTAGATGCTGCAAAAAGACTCTTTCCAAACTGCTCCATGAAAAGGAAGGTTCAACTCTGTGAGTTGAATGCACACATCATAAAGAAGTTTCAAAGAATGCTTCTGTCTAGGTTTTATGTGAAGATATTTCCTTTTCCACCATAGGCCTCAAAGCGCTCCAAATGAACACTTGCAGATTCTACAAAAAGAGTGTTTCAAAACTGCTCTTTCAAAAGAAGTGTTCAACTCTGTGAGTTGGATTCATACTTCACAAAGCAGTTTCACAGAACGCTTCTGTTTAGTTTTTATGGGAAGATATTCCCGTTTCCAACGAAGGCCTGAAAGGGCTCCAAATAACCACTTGCAGATTCTGCAGAAACACAGTTTCAAAACTGCTCTATCAAAAGGAAGGCTTATCTCTCCGAGCTGAATGCACACATCATAAAGAGGTTTCTGAGAATGCTTCTCCCTGGTTTATAAGTGAAGATATTTCCTTTTCCACTATAGGCCTCAAAGCGCTCCAAATGAACACATGCAGATTCTACAAAAAGAGTGTTTCAAAACAGCTCTTTCAAAGGAAGTGTTCAACTCTGTGAGTTGGATTCATACTACACAAAGCAGTTTCACAGAACGCTTCTGTTTAGTTTTTATGGGAAGATATTCCCGTTTCCAACGAAGGCCTGAAAGGGCTCCAAATATCCACTTGCAAATTCTGCAAAAATAGAGTTTCAAAACTGCTCTGTCAAAAGGAAGGCTTATCTCTCTGAGTTGAATGCAGACATCATAAAGAGGTTTCTGAGAATGCTTCTGCCTGGTTTATATGTGAAGATATTTCCTTTTCCACCATAGGCCTCAAAGCGCTCCAAATGAACACTTGCAGATTCTACAAAAAGAGTGTTTCATAACTGCTCTAGCAAAGGAAAGGTTCAACTCTGTGAGTTGAACACACACATCACAAAGCAGTTTCTGAGAATGCTTCTGTCCAGTTTTTATTGGAAGATATTCCCGCTTCTAACAAAGGCCTGAAAGAGCTCCAAATATCCACTTGCAGATGCTGCAAAAAGACTCTTTCCAAACTGCTCCATGAAAAGGAAGGTTCAACTCTGTGAGTTGAATGCACACATCATAAAGAAGTTTCAAAGAATGCTTCTGTCTAGGTTTTATGTGAAGATATTTCCTTTTCCACCATAGGCCTCAAAGCGCTCCAAATGAACACTTGCAGATTCTACAAAAAGAGTGTTTCAAAACTGCTCTTTCAAAAGAAGTGTTCAACTCTGTGAGTTGGATTCATACTTCACAAAGCAGTTTCACAGAACGCTTCTGTTTAGTATTTATGGGAAGATATTCCCGTTTCCAACGAAGGCCTGAAAGGACTCCAAATATCCACTTGCAGATTCTGCAAAAACACAGTTTCAAAACTGCTCTATCAAAAGGAAGGCTTATCTCTCCGAGTTGAATGCACACATCATAAAGAGGTTTCTGAGAATGCTTCTGCCTGGTTTATAAGTGAAGATATTTCCTTTTCCACCATAGGCCTCAAAGCGCTCCAAATGAACACTTGCAGATTCTACAAAAAGAGTGTTTCAAAACAGCTCTTTCAAAGGAAGTGTTCAACTCTGTGAGTTGGATTCATACTACACAAAGCAGTTTCACAGAACGCTTCTGTTTAGTTTTTATGGGAAGATATTCCCGTTTCCAACGAAGGCCTGAAAGGGCTCCAAATAACCACTTGCAGATTCTGCAGAAACACAGTTTCAAAACTGCTCTATCAAAAGGAAGGCTTATCTCTCCGAGTTGAATGCACACATCATAAAGAGGTTTCTGAGAATGCTTCTCCCTGGTTTATAAGTGAAGATATTTCCTTTTCCACTATAGGCCTCAAAGCGCTCCAAATGAACACTTGCAGATTCTACAAAAAGAGTGTTTCAAAACAGCTCTTTCAAAGGAAGTGTTCAACTCTGTGAGTTGGATTCATACTACACAAAGCAGTTTCACAGAACGCTTCTCTTTAGTTTTTATGGGAAGATATTCCCGTTTCCAACGAAGTCCTGAAAGGGCTCCAAATATCCACTTGCAGATTCTGCAAAAATAGAGTTTCAAAACTGCTCTGTTAAAAGGAAGGCTTATCTCTCTGAGTTGAATGCAGACATCATAAAGAGGTTTCTGAGAATGCTTCTGCCTGGTTTATATGTGAAGATATTTCCTTTTCCACCATAGGCCTCAAAGCGCTCCAAATGAACACTTGCAGATTCTACAAAAGGAGTGTTTCATAACTGCTCTAGCAAAGGAAAGGTTCAACTCTGTGAGTTGAACACACACATCACAAAGCAGTTTCTGAGAATGCTTCTGTCCAGTTTTTATTGGAAGATATTCCCGCTTCTAACAAAGGCCTGAAAGAGCTCCAAATATCCACTTGCAGATGCTGCAAAAAGACTCTTTCCAAACTGCTCCATGAAAAGGAAGGTTCAACTCTGTGAGATGAATGCACACATAATAAAGAAGTTTCAAAGAATGCTTCTGTCTAGGTTTTATGTGAAGATATTTCCTTTTCCACCATAGGCCTCAAAGCGCTCCAAATGAACACTTGCAGATTCTACAAAAAGAGTGTTTCAAAACTGCTCTTTCAAAAGAAGTGTTCAACTCTGTGAGTTGGATTCATACTTCACAAAGCAGTTTCACAGAACGCTTCTGTTTAGTATTTATGGGAAGATATTCCCGTTTCCAACGAAGGCCTGAAAGGACTCCAAATATCCACTTGCAGATTCTGCAAAAACACAGTTTCAAAACTGCTCTATCAAAAGGAAGGCTTATCTCTCCGAGTTGAATGCACACATCATAAAGAGGTTTCTGAGAATGCTTCTGCCTGGTTTATAAGTGAAGATATTTCCTTTTCCACCATAGGCCTCAAAGCGCTCCAAATGAACACTTGCAGATTCTACAAAAAGAGTGTTTCAAAACAGCTCTTTCAAAGGAAGTGTTCAACTCTGTGAGTTGGATTCATACTACACAAAGCAGTTTCACAGAACGCTTCTGTTTAGTTTTTATGGGAAGATATTCCCGTTTCCAACGAAGGCCTGAAAGGGCTCCAAATATCCACTTGCAAATTCTGCAAAAATAGAGTTTCAAAACTGCTCTGTCAAAAGGAAGGCTTATCTCTCTGAGTTGAATGCAGACATCATAAAGAGGTTTCTGAGAATGCTTCTGCCTGGTTTATATGTGAAGATATTTCCTTTTCCACCATAGGCCTCAAGGCGCTCCAAATGAACACTTGCAGATTCTACAAAAAGAGTGTTTCATAACTGCTCTAGCAAAGGAAAGGTTCAACTCTGTGAGTTGAACACACACATCACAAAGCAGTTTCTGAGAATGCTTCTGTCCAGTTTTTATTGGAAGATATTCCCGCTTCTAACAAAGGCCTGAAAGAGCTCTAAATATCCACTTGTAGATGCTGCAAAAAGACTCTTTCCAAACTGCTCCATGAAAAGGAAGGTTCAACTCTGTGAGTTGAATGCACACATCATAAAGAAGTTTCAAAGAATGCTTCTGTCTAGGTTTTATGTGAAGATATTTCCTTTTCCACCATAGGCCTCAAAGCGCTCCAAATGAACACTTGCAGATTCTACAAAAAGAGTGTTTCAAAACTGCTCTTTCAAAAGAAGTGTTCAACTCTGTGAGTTGGATTCATACGTCACAAAGCAGTTTCACAGAACGCTTCTGTTTAGTTTTTATGGGAAGATATTCCCGTTTCCAACGAAGGCCTGAAAGGGCTCCAAATAACCACTTGCAGATTCTGCAGAAACACAGTTTCAAAACTGCTCTATCAAAAGGAAGGCTTATCTCTCCGAGCTGAATGCACACATCATAAAGAGGTTTCTGAGAATGCTTCTCCCTGGTTTATAAGTGAAGATATTTCCTTTTCCACTATAGGCCTCAAAGCGCTCCAAATGAACACTTGCAGATTCTACAAAAAGAGTGTTTCAAAACAGCTCTTTCAAAGGAAGTGTTCAACTCTGTGAGTTGGATTCATACTACACAAAGCAGTTTCACAGAACGCTTCTCTTTAGTTTTTATGGGAAGATATTCCCGTTTCCAACGAAGGCCTGAAAGGGCTCCAAATATCCACTTGCAGATTCTGCAAAAATAGAGTTTCAAAACTGCTCTGTTAAAAGGAAGGCTTATCTCTCTGAGTTGAATGCAGACATCATAAAGAGGTTTCTGAGAATGCTTCTGCCTGGTTTATATGTGAAGATATTTCCTTTTCCACCATAGGCCTCAAAGCGCTCCAAATGAACACTTGCAGATTCTACAAAAGGAGTGTTTCATAACTGCTCTAGCAAAGGAAAGGTTCAACTCTGTCAGTTGAACACACACATCACAAAGCAGTTTCTGAGATTGCTTCTGTCCAGTTTTTATTGGAAGATATTCCCGCTTCTAACAAAGGCCTGAAAGAGCTCCAAATATCCACTTGCAGATGCTGCAAAAACACTCTTTCCAAACTGCTCCATGAAAAGGAAGGTTCAACTCTGTGAGTTGAATGCACACATCATAAAGAAGTTTCAAAGAATGCTTCTGTCTAGGTTTTATGTGAAGATATTTCCTTTTCCACCATAGGCTTCAAAGCGCTCCAAATGAACACTTGCAGATTCTACAAAAAGAGTGTTTCAAAACTGCTCTTTCAAAAGAAGTGTTCAACTCTGTGAGTTGGATTCATACTTCACAAAGCAGTTTCACAGAACGCTTCTGTTTAGTATTTATGGGAAGATATTTCCATTTCCAACGAAGGCCTGAAAGGACTCCAAATATCCACTTGCAGATTCTGCAAAAAACACAGTTTCAAAACTGCTGTATCAAAAGGAAGGCTTATCTCTCCGAGTTGAATGCACACATCATAAAGAGGTTTCTGAGAATGCTTCTGCCTGGTTTATAAGTGAAGATATTTCCTTTTCCACCATAGGCCTCAAAGCGCTCCAAATGAACACTTGCAGATTCTACAAAAAGAGTGTTTCAAAACAGCTCTTTCAAAGGAAGTGTTCAACTCTGTGAGTTGGATTCATACTACACAAAGCAGTTTCACAGAACGCTTCTGTTTAGTTTTTATGGGAAGATATTCCCGTTTCCAACGAAGGCCTGAAAGGGCTCCAAATATCCACTTGCAAATTCTGCAAAAATAGAGTTTCAAAACTGCTCTGTCAAAAGGAAGGCTTATCTCTCTGAGTTGAATGCAGACATCATAAAGAGGTTTCTGAGAATGCTTCTGCCTGGTTTATATGTGAAGATATTTCCTTTTCCACCATAGGCCTCAAAGCGCTCCAAATGAACACTTGCAGATTCTACAAAAAGAGTGTTTCATATCTGCTCTAGCAAAGGAAAGGTTCAACTCTGTGAGTTGAACACACACATCACAAAGCAGTTTCTGAGAATGCTTCTGTCCAGTTTTTATTGGAAGATATTCCCGCTTCTAACAAAGGCCTGAAAGAGCTCTAAATATCCACTTGTAGATGCTGCAAAAAGACTCTTTCCAAACTGCTCCATGAAAAGGAAGGTTCAACTCTGTGAGTTGAATGCACACATCATAAAGAAGTTTCAAAGAATGCTTCTGTCTAGGTTTTATGTGAAGATATTTCCTTTTCCACCATAGGCCTCAAAGCGCTCCAAATGAACACTTGCAGATTCTACAAAAAGAGTGTTTCATAACTGCTCTAGCAAAGGAAAGGTTCAACTCTGTGAGTTGAACACACACATCACAAAGCAGTTTCTGAGAATGCTTCTGTCCAGTTTTTATTGGAAGATATTCCCGCTTCTAACAAAGGCCTGAAAGAGCTCCAAATATCCACTTGTCGATGCTGCAAAAAGACTCTTTCCAAACTGCTCCATGAAAAGGAAGGTTCAACTCTGTGAGTTGAATGCACACATCATAAAGAAGTTTCAAAGAATGCTTCTGTCTAGGTTTTATGTGAAGATATTTCCTTTTCCACCATAGGCCTCAAAGCGCTCCAAATGAACACTTGCAGATTCTACAAAAAGAGTGTTTCAAAACTGCTCTTTCAAAAGAAGTGTTCAACTCTGTGAGTTGGATTCATACTTCACAAAGCAGTTTCACAGAACGCTTCTGTTTAGTATTTATGGGAAGATATTCCCGTTTCCAACGAAGGCCTGAAAGGACTCCAAATATCCACTTGCAGATTCTGCAAAAACACAGTTTCAAAACTGCTCTATCAAAAGGAAGGCTTATCTCTCCGAGTTGAATGCACACATCATAAAGAGGTTTCTGAGAATGCTTCTGCCTGGTTTATAAGTGAAGATATTTCCTTTTCCACCATAGGCCTCAAAGCGCTCCAAATGAACACTTGCAGATTCTACAAAAAGAGTGTTTCAAAACAGCTCTTTCAAAGGAAGTGTTCAACTCTGTGAGTTGGATTCATACTACACAAAGCAGTTTCACAGAACGCTTCTGTTTAGTTTTTATGGGAAGATATTCCCGTTTCCAACGAAGGCCTGAAAGGGCTCCAAATAACCACTTGCAGATTCTGCAGAAACACAGTTTCAAAACTGCTCTATCAAAAGGAAGGCTTATCTCTCCGAGTTGAATGCACACATCATAAAGAGGTTTCTGAGAATGCTTCTCCCTGGTTTATAAGTGAAGGTATTTCCTTTTCCACTATAGGCCTCAAAGCGCTCCAAATGAACACTTGCAGATTCTACAAAAAGAGTGTTTCAAAACAGCTCTTTCAAAGGAAGTGTTCAACTCTGTGAGTTGGATTCATACTACACAAAGCAGTTTCACAGAACGCTTCTCTTTAGTTTTTATGGGAAGATATTCCCGTTTCCAACGAAGTCCTGAAAGGGCTCCAAATATCCACTTGCAGATTCTGCAAAAATAGAGTTTCAAAACTGCTCTGTTAAAAGGAAGGCTTATCTCTCTGAGTTGAATGCAGACATCATAAAGAGGTTTCTGAGAATGCTTCTGCCTGGTTTATATGTGAAGATATTTCCTTTTCCACCATAGGCCTCAAAGCGCTCCAAATGAACACTTGCAGATTCTACAAAAGGAGTGTTTCATAACTGCTCTAGCAAAGGAAAGGTTCAACTCTGTGAGTTGAACACACACATCACAAAGCAGTTTCTGAGAATGCTTCTGTCCAGTTTTTATTGGAAGATATTCCCGCTTCTAACAAAGGCCTGAAAGAGCTCCAAATATCCACTTGCAGATGCTGCAAAAAGACTCTTTCCAAACTGCTCCATGAAAAGGAAGGTTCAACTCTGTGAGATGAATGCACACATAATAAAGAAGTTTCAAAGAATGCTTCTGTCTAGGTTTTATGTGAAGATATTTCCTTTTCCACCATAGGCCTCAAAGCGCTCCAAATGAACACTTGCAGATTCTACAAAAAGAGTGTTTCAAAACTGCTCTTTCAAAAGAAGTGTTCAACTCTGTGAGTTGGATTCATACTTCACAAAGCAGTTTCACAGAACGCTTCTGTTTAGTATTTATGGGAAGATATTCCCGTTTCCAACGAAGGCCTGAAAGGACTCCAAATATCCACTTGCAGATTCTGCAAAAACACAGTTTCAAAACTGCTCTATCAAAAGGAAGGCTTATCTCTCCGAGTTGAATGCACACATCATAAAGAGGTTTCTGAGAATGCTTCTGCCTGGTTTATAAGTGAAGATATTTCCTTTTCCACCATAGGCCTCAAAGCGCTCCAAATGAACACTTGCAGATTCTACAAAAAGAGTGTTTCAAAACAGCTCTTTCAAAGGAAGTGTTCAACTCTGTGAGTTGGATTCATACTACACAAAGCAGTTTCACAGAACGCTTCTGTTTAGTTTTTATGGGAAGATATTCCCGTTTCCAACGAAGGCCTGAAAGGGCTCCAAATATCCACTTGCAAATTCTGCAAAAATAGAGTTTCAAAACTGCTCTGTCAAAAGGAAGGCTTATCTCTCTGAGTTGAATGCAGACATCATAAAGAGGTTTCTGAGAATGCTTCTGCCTGGTTTATATGTGAAGATATTTCCTTTTCCACCATAGGCCTCAAGGCGCTCCAAATGAACACTTGCAGATTCTACAAAAAGAGTGTTTCATAACTGCTCTAGCAAAGGAAAGGTTCAACTCTGTGAGTTGAACACACACATCACAAAGCAGTTTCTGAGAATGCTTCTGTCCAGTTTTTATTGGAAGATATTCCCGCTTCTAACAAAGGCCTGAAAGAGCTCTAAATATCCACTTGTAGATGCTGCAAAAAGACTCTTTCCAAACTGCTCCATGAAAAGGAAGGTTCAACTCTGTGAGTTGAATGCACACATCATAAAGAAGTTTCAAAGAATGCTTCTGTCTAGGTTTTATGTGAAGATATTTCCTTTTCCACCATAGGCCTCAAAGCGCTCCAAATGAACACTTGCAGATTCTACAAAAAGAGTGTTTCAAAACTGCTCTTTCAAAAGAAGTGTTCAACTCTGTGAGTTGGATTCATACGTCACAAAGCAGTTTCACAGAACGCTTCTGTTTAGTTTTTATGGGAAGATATTCCCGTTTCCAACGAAGGCCTGAAAGGGCTCCAAATAACCACTTGCAGATTCTGCAGAAACACAGTTTCAAAACTGCTCTATCAAAAGGAAGGCTTATCTCTCCGAGCTGAATGCACACATCATAAAGAGGTTTCTGAGAATGCTTCTCCCTGGTTTATAAGTGAAGATATTTCCTTTTCCACTATAGGCCTCAAAGCGCTCCAAATGAACACTTGCAGATTCTACAAAAAGAGTGTTTCAAAACAGCTCTTTCAAAGGAAGTGTTCAACTCTGTGAGTTGGATTCATACTACACAAAGCAGTTTCACAGAACGCTTCTCTTTAGTTTTTATGGGAAGATATTCCCGTTTCCAACGAAGGCCTGAAAGGGCTCCAAATATCCACTTGCAGATTCTGCAAAAATAGAGTTTCAAAACTGCTCTGTTAAAAGGAAGGCTTATCTCTCTGAGTTGAATGCAGACATCATAAAGAGGTTTCTGAGAATGCTTCTGCCTGGTTTATATGTGAAGATATTTCCTTTTCCACCATAGGCCTCAAAGCGCTCCAAATGAACACTTGCAGATTCTACAAAAGGAGTGTTTCATAACTGCTCTAGCAAAGGAAAGGTTCAACTCTGTGAGTTGAACACACACATCACAAAGCAGTTTCTGAGATTGCTTCTGTCCAGTTTTTATTGGAAGATATTCCCGCTTCTAACAAAGGCCTGAAAGAGCTCCAAATATCCACTTGCAGATGCTGCAAAAAGACTCTTTCCAAACTGCTCCATGAAAAGGAAGGTTCAACTCTGTGAGTTGAATGCACACATCATAAAGAAGTTTCAAAGAATGCTTCTGTCTAGGTTTTATGTGAAGATATTTCCTTTTCCACCATAGGCCTCAAAGCGCTCCAAATGAACACTTGCAGATTCTACAAAAAGAGTGTTTCAAAACTGCTCTTTCAAAAGAAGTGTTCAACTCTGTGAGTTGGATTCATACTTCACAAAGCAGTTTCACAGAACGCTTCTGTTTAGTATTTATGGGAAGATATTTCCATTTCCAACGAAGGCCTGAAAGGACTCCAAATATCCACTTGCAGATTCTGCAAAAAACACAGTTTCAAAACTGCTGTATCAAAAGGAAGGCTTATCTCTCCGAGTTGAATGCACACATCATAAAGAGGTTTCTGAGAATGCTTCTGCCTGGTTTATAAGTGAAGATATTTCCTTTTCCACCATAGGCCTCAAAGCGCTCCAAATGAACACTTGCAGATTCTACAAAAAGAGTGTTTCAAAACAGCTCTTTCAAAGGAAGTGTTCAACTCTGTGAGTTGGATTCATACTACACAAAGCAGTTTCACAGAACGCTTCTGTTTAGTTTTTATGGGAAGATATTCCCGTTTCCAACGAAGGCCTGAAAGGGCTCCAAATATCCACTTGCAAATTCTGCAAAAATAGAGTTTCAAAACTGCTCTGTCAAAAGGAAGGCTTATCTCTCTGAGTTGAATGCAGACATCATAAAGAGGTTTCTGAGAATGCTTCTGCCTGGTTTATATGTGAAGATATTTCCTTTTCCACCATAGGCCTCAAAGCGCTCCAAATGAACACTTGCAGATTCTACAAAAAGAGTGTTTCATATCTGCTCTAGCAAAGGAAAGGTTCAACTCTGTGAGTTGAACACACACATCACAAAGCAGTTTCTGAGAATGCTTCTGTCCAGTTTTTATTGGAAGATATTCCCGCTTCTAACAAAGGCCTGAAAGAGCTCTAAATATCCACTTGTAGATGCTGCAAAAAGACTCTTTCCAAACTGCTCCATGAAAAGGAAGGTTCAACTCTGTGAGTTGAATGCACACATCATAAAGAAGTTTCAAAGAATGCTTCTGTCTAGGTTTTATGTGAAGATATTTCCTTTTCCACCATAGGCCTCAAAGCGCTCCAAATGAACACTTGCAGATTCTACAAAAAGAGTGTTTCATAACTGCTCTAGCAAAGGAAAGGTTCAACTCTGTGAGTTGAACACACACATCACAAAGCAGTTTCTGAGAATGCTTCTGTCCAGTTTTTATTGGAAGATATTCCCGCTTCTAACAAAGGCCTGAAAGAGCTCCAAATATCCACTTGTCGATGCTGCAAAAAGACTCTTTCCAAACTGCTCCATGAAAAGGAAGGTTCAACTCTGTGAGTTGAATGCACACATCATAAAGAAGTTTCAAAGAATGCTTCTGTCTAGGTTTTATGTGAAGATATTTCCTTTTCCACCATAGGCCTCAAAGCGCTCCAAATGAACACTTGCAGATTCTACAAAAAGAGTGTTTCAAAACTGCTCTTTCAAAAGAAGTGTTCAACTCTGTGAGTTGGATTCATACTTCACAAAGCAGTTTCACAGAACGCTTCTGTTTAGTTTTTATGGGAAGATATTCCCGTTTCCAACGAAGGCCTGAAAGGGCTCCAAATATCCACTTGCAAATTCTGCAAAAATAGAGTTTCAAAACTGCTCTGTCAAAAGGAAGGCTTATCTCTCTGAGTTGAATGCAGACATCATAAAGAGGTTTCTGAGAATGCTTCTGCCTGGTTTATATGTGAAGATATTTCCTTTTCCACCATAGGCCTCAAAGCGCTCCAAATGAACACTTGCAGATTCTACAAAAGGAGTGTTTCATAACTGCTCTAGCAAAGGAAAGGTTCAACTCTGTGAGTTGAACACACACATCACAAAGCAGTTTCTGAGAATGCTTCTGTCCAGTTTTTATTGGAAGATATTCCCGCTTCTAACAAAGGCCTGAAAGAGCTCCAAATATCCACTTGTAGATGCTGCAAAAAGACTCTTTCCAAACTGCTCCATGAAAAGGAAGGTTCAACTCTGTGAGTTGAATGCACACATCATAAAGAAGTTTCAAAGAATGCTTCTGTCTAGGTTTTATGTGAAGATATTTCCTTTTCCACCATAGGCCTCAAAGCGCTCCAAATGAACACTTGCAGATTCTACAAAAAGAGTGTTTCAAAACTGCTCTTTCAAAAGAAGTGTGCAACTCTGTGAGTTGGATTCATACTTCACAAAGCAGTTTCACAGAACGCTTCTGTTTAGTTTTTATGGGAAGATATTCCCGTTTCCAACGAAGGCCTGAAAGGGCTCCAAATAACCACTTGCAGATTCTGCAGAAACACAGTTTCAAAACTGCTCTATCAAAAGGAAGGCTTATCTCTCCGAGCTGAATGCACACATCATAGAGAGGTTTCTGAGAATGCTTCTCCCTGGTTTATAAGTGAAGATATTTCCTTTTCCACTATAGGCCTCAAAGCGCTCCAAATGAACACTTGCAGATTCTACAAAAAGAGTGTTTCAAAACAGCTCTTTCAAAGGAAGTGTTCAACTCTGTGAGTTGGATTCATACTACACAAAGCAGTTTCACAGAACGCTTCTCTTTAGTTTTTATGGGAAGATATTCCCGTTTCCAACGAAGGCCTGAAAGGGCTCCAAATATCCACTTGCAGATTCTGCAAAAATAGAGTTTCAAAACTGCTCTGTTAAAAGGAAGGCTTATCTCTCTGAGTTGAATGCAGACATCATAAAGAGGTTTCTGAGAATGCTTCTGCCTGGTTTATATGTGAAGATATTTCCTTTTCCACCATAGGCCTCAAAGCGCTCCAAATGAACACTTGCAGATTCTACAAAAGGAGTGTTTCATAACTGCTCTAGCAAAGGAAAGGTTCAACTCTGTGAGTTGAACACACACATCACAAAGCAGTTTCTGAGATTGCTTCTGTCCAGTTTTTATTGGAAGATATTCCCGCTTCTAACAAAGGCCTGAAAGAGCTCCAAATATCCACTTGCAGATGCTGCAAAAAGACTCTTTCCAAACTGCTCCATGAAAAGGAAGGTTCAACTCTGTGAGTTGAATGCACACATCATAAAGAAGTTTCAAAGAATGCTTCTGTCTAGGTTTTATGTGAAGATATTTCCTTTTCCACCATAGGCCTCAAAGCGCTCCAAATGAACACTTGCAGATTCTACAAAAAGAGTGTTTCAAAACTGCTCTTTCAAAAGAAGTGTTCAACTCTGTGAGTTGGATTCATACTTCACAAAGCAGTTTCAGAGAACGCTTCTGTTTAGTATTTATGGGAAGATATTTCCGTTTCCAACGAAGGCCTGAAAGGACTCCAAATATCCACTTGCAGATTCTGCAAAAAACACAGTTTCAAAACTGCTCTATCAAAAGGAAGGCTTATCTCTCCGAGTTGAATGCACACATCATAAAGAGGTTTCTGAGAATGCTTCTGCCTGGTTTATAAGTGAAGATATTTCCTTTTCCACCATAGGCCTCAAAGCGCTCCAAATGAACACTTGCAGATTCTACAAAAAGAGTGTTTCAAAACAGCTCTTTCAAAGGAAGTGTTCAACTCTGTGAGTTGGATTCATACTACACAAAGCAGTTTCACAGAACGCTTCTGTTTAGTTTTTATGGGAAGATATTCCCGTTTCCAACGAAGGCCTGAAAGGGCTCCAAATATCCACTTGCAAATTCTGCAAAAATAGAGTTTCAAAACTGCTCTGTCAAAAGGAAGGCTTATCTCTCTGAGTTGAATGCAGACATCATAAAGAGGTTTCTGAGAATGCTTCTGCCTGGTTTATATGTGAAGATATTTCCTTTTCCACAATAGGCCTCAAAGCGCTCCAAATGAACACTTGCAGATTCTACAAAAAGAGTGTTTCAAAACAGCTCTTTCAAAGGAAGTGTTCAACTCTGTGAGTTGGATTCATACTACACAAAGCAGTTTCACAGAACGCTTCTCTTTAGTTTTTATGGGAAGATATTCCCGTTTCCAACGAAGGACTGAAAGGGCTCCAAATATCCACTTGCAGATTCTGCAAAAATAGAGTTTCAAAACTGCTCTGTTAAAAGGAAGGCTTATCTCTCTGAGTTGAATGCAGACATCATAAAGAGGTTTCTGAGAATGCTTCTGCCTTGTTTATATGTGAAGATATTTCCTTTTCCACCATAGGCCTCAAAGCACTCCAAATGAACACTTGCAGATTCTACAAAAGGAGTGTTTCATAACTGCTCTAGCAAAGGAAAGGTTCAACTCTGTGAGTTGAACACACACATCACAAAGCAGTTTCTGAGAATGCTTCTGTCCAGTTTTTATTGGAAGATATTCCCGCTTCTAACAAAGGCCTGAAAGAGCTCCAAATATCCACTTGCAGATGCTGCAAAAAGACTCTTTCCAAACTGCTCCATGAAAAGGAAGGTTCAACTCTGTGAGATGAATGCACACATCATAAAGAAGTTTCAAAGAATGCTTCTGTCTAGGTTTTATGTGAAGATATTTCCTTTTCCACCATAGGCCTCAAAGCGCTCCAAATGAACACTTGCAGATTCTACAAAAAGAGTGTTTCAAAACTGCTCTTTCAAAAGAAGTGTTCAACTCTGTGAGTTGGATTCATACTTCACAAAGCAGTTTCACAGAACGCTTCTGTTTAGTTTTTATGGGAAGATATTCCCGTTTCCAACGAAGGCCTGAAAGGGCTCCAAATATCCACTTGCAAATTCTGCAAAAATAGAGTTTCAAAACTGCTCTGTCAAAAGGAAGGCTTATCTCTCTGAGTTGAATGCAGACATCATAAAGAGGTTTCAGAGAATGCTTCTGCCTGGTTTATATGTGAAGATATTTCCTTTTCCACCATAGGCCTCAAAGCGCTCCAAATGAACACTTGCAGATTCTACAAAAGGAGTGTTTCCTAACTGCTCTAGCAAAGGAAAGGTTCAACTCTGTGAGTTGAACACACACATCACAAAGCAGTTTCTGAGAATGCTTCTATCCAGTTTTTATTGGAAGATATTCCCGCTTCTAACAAAGGCCTGAAAGAGCTCCAAATATCCACTTGCAGATGCTGCAAAAAGACTCTTTCCAAACTGCTCCATGAAAAGGAAGGTTCAACTCTGTGAGTTGAATGCACACATCATAAAGAAGTTTCAAAGAATGCTTCTGTCTAGGTTTTATGTGAAGATATTTCCTTTTCCACCATAGGCCTCAAAGCGCTCCAAATGAACACTTGCAGATTCTACAAAAAGAGTGTTTCAAAACTGCTCTTTCAAAAGAAGTGTTCAACTCTGTGAGTTGGATTCATACTTCACAAAGCAGTTTCACACAACGCTTCTGTTTAGTATTTATGGGAAGATATTCCCGTTTCCAACGAAGGCCTGAAAGGACTCCAAATATCCACTTGCAGATTCTGCAAAAACACAGTTTCAAAACTGCTCTATCAAAAGGAAGGCTTATCTCTCCGAGTTGAATGCACACATCATAAAGAGGTTTCTGAGAATGCTTCTGCCTGGTTTATAAGTGAAGATATTTCCTTTTCCACCATAGGCCTCAAAGCGCTCCAAATGAACACTTGCAGATTCTACAAAAAGAGTGTTTCAAAACAGCTCTTTCAAAGGAAGTGTTCAACTCTGTGAGTTGGATTCATACTACACAAAGCAGTTTCACAGAACGCTTCTGTTTAGTTTTTATGGGAAGATATTCCCGTTTCCAACGAAGGCCTGAAAGGGCTCCAAATATCCACTTGCAAATTCTGCAAAAATAGAGTTTCAAAACTGCTCTGTCAAAAGGAAGGCTTATCTCTCTGAGTTGAATGCAGACATCATAAAGAGGTTTCTGAGAATGCTTCTGCCTGGTTTATATGTGAAGATATTTCCTTTTCCACCATAGGCCTCAAGGCGCTCCAAATGAACACTTGCAGATTCTACAAAAAGAGTGTTTCATAACTGCTCTAGCAAAGGAAAGGTTCAACTCTGTGAGTTGAACACACACATCACAAAGCAGTTTCTGAGAATGCTTCTGTCCAGTTTTTATTGGAAGATATTCCCGCTTCTAACAAAGGCCTGAAAGAGCTCCAAATATCCACTTGCAGATGCTGCAAAAAGACTCTTTCCAAACTGCTCCATGAAAAGGAAGGTTCAACTCTGTGAGTTGAATGCACACATCATAAAGAAGTTTCAAAGAATGCTTCTGTCTAGGTTTTATGTGAAGATATTTCCTTTTCCACCATAGGCCTCAAAGCGCTCCAAATGAACACTTGCAGATTCTACAAAAAGAGTGTTTCAAAGCTGCTCTTTCAAAAGAAGTGTTCAACTCTGTGAGTTGGATTCATACTTCACAAAGCAGTTTCACAGAACGCTTCTGTTTAGTTTTTATGGGAAGATATTCCCGTTTCCAACGAAGGCCTGAAAGGGCTCCAAATATCCACTTGCAAATTCTGCAAAAATAGAGTTTCAAAACTGCTCTGTCAAAAGGAAGGCTTATCTCTCTGAGTTGAATGCAGACATCATAAAGAGGTTTCTGAGAATGCTTCTGCCTGGTTTATATGTGAAGATATTTCCTTTTCCACCATAGGCCTCAAAGCGCTCCAAATGAACACTTGCAGATTCTACAAAAGGAGTGTTTCATAACTGCTCTAGCAAAGGAAAGGTTCAACTCTGTGAGTTGAACACACACATCACAAAGCAGTTTCTGAGAATGCTTCTATCCAGTTTTTATTGGAAGATATTCCCGCTTCTAACAAAGGCCTGAAAGAGCTCCAAATATCCACTTGCAGATGCTGCAAAAAGACTCTTTCCAAACTGCTCCATGAAAAGGAAGGTTCAACTCTGTGAGTTGAATGCACACATCATAAAGAAGTTTCAAAGAATGCTTCTGTCTAGGTTTTATGTGAAGATATTTCCTTTTCCACCATAGGCCTCAAAGCGCTCCAAATGAACACTTGCAGATTCTACAAAAAGAGTGTTTCAAAACTGCTCTTTCAAAAGAAGTGTTCAACTCTGTGAGTTGGATTCATACTTCACAAAGCAGTTTCACAGAACGCTTCTGTTTAGTATTTATGGGAAGATATTCCCGTTTCCAACGAAGGCCTGAAAGGACTCCAAATATCCACTTGCAGATTCTGCAGAAACACAGTTTCAAAACTGCTCTATCAAAAGGAAGGCTTATCTCTCCGAGCTGAATGCACACATCATAAAGAGGTTTCTGAGAATGCTTCTCCCTGGTTTATAAGTGAAGATATTTCCTTTTCAACTATAGGCCTCAAAGCGCTCCAAATAAACACTTGCAGATTCTACAAAAAGAGTGTTTCAAAACAGCTCTTTCAAAGGAAGTGTTCAACTCTGTGAGTTGGATTCATACTACACAAAGCAGTTTCACAGAACGCTTCTGTTTAGTTTTTATGGGAAGATATTCCCGTTTCCAACGAAGGCCTGAAAGGGCTCCAAATATCCACTTGCAAATTCTGCAAAAATAGAGTTTCAAAACTGCTCTGTCAAAAGGAAGGCTTATCTCTCTGAGTTGAATGCAGACATCATAAAGAGGTTTCTGAGAATGCTTCTGCCTGGTTTATATGTGAAGATATTTCCTTTTCCACCATAGGCCTCAAGGCGCTCCAAATGAACACTTGCAGATTCTACAAAAAGAGTGTTTCATAACTGCTCTAGCAAAGGAAAGGTTCAACTCTGTGAGTTGAACACACACATCACAAAGCAGTTTCTGAGAATGCTTCTGTCCAGTTTTTATTGGAAGATATTCCCGCTTCTAACAAAGGCCTGAAAGAGCTCCAAATATCCACTTGCAGATGCTGCAAAAAGACTCTTTCCAAACTGCTCCATGAAAAGGAAGGTTCAACTCTGTGAGTTGAATGCACACATCATAAAGAAGTTTCAAAGAATGCTTCTGTCTAGGTTTTATGTGAAGATATTTCCTTTTCCACCATAGGCCTCAAAGCGCTCCAAATGAACACTTGCAGATTCTACAAAAAGAGTGTTTCAAAGCTGCTCTTTCAAAAGAAGTGTTCAACTCTGTGAGTTGGATTCATACTTCACAAAGCAGTTTCACAGAACGCTTCTGTTTAGTTTTTATGGGAAGATATTCCCGTTTCCAACGAAGGCCTGAAAGGGCTCCAAATATCCACTTGCAAATTCTGCAAAAATAGAGTTTCAAAACTGCTCTGTCAAAAGGAAGGCTTATCTCTCTGAGTTGAATGCAGACATCATAAAGAGGTTTCTGAGAATGCTTCTGCCTGGTTTATATGTGAAGATATTTCCTTTTCCACCATAGGCCTCAAAGCGCTCCAAATGAACACTTGCAGATTCTACAAAAGGAGTGTTTCATAACTGCTCTAGCAAAGGAAAGGTTCAACTCTGTGAGTTGAACACACACATCACAAAGCAGTTTCTGAGAATGCTTCTATCCAGTTTTTATTGGAAGATATTCCCGCTTCTAACAAAGGCCTGAAAGAGCTCCAAATATCCACTTGCAGATGCTGCAAAAAGACTCTTTCCAAACTGCTCCATGAAAAGGAAGGTTCAACTCTGTGAGTTGAATGCACACATCATAAAGAAGTTTCAAAGAATGCTTCTGTCTAGGTTTTATGTGAAGATATTTCCTTTTCCACCATAGGCCTCAAAGCGCTCCAAATGAACACTTGCAGATTCTACAAAAAGAGTGTTTCAAAACTGCTCTTTCAAAAGAAGTGTTCAACTCTGTGAGTTGGATTCATACTTCACAAAGCAGTTTCACAGAACGCTTCTGTTTAGTATTTATGGGAAGATATTCCCGTTTCCAACGAAGGCCTGAAAGGACTCCAAATATCCACTTGCA
Organism: Pongo pygmaeus; assembly: GCF_028885625.2. Lineage (NCBI taxonomy): Eukaryota > Metazoa > Chordata > Mammalia > Primates > Hominidae > Pongo > Pongo pygmaeus. Next base: position 28,680,880 of record NC_085930.1, read on the forward strand.
GATTCTGCAAAAACACAGTTTCAAAACTGCTCTATCAAAAGGAAGGCTTATCTCTCCGAGTTGAATGCACACATCATAAAGAGGTTTCTGAGAATGCTTCTGCCTGGTTTATAAGTGAAGATATTTCCTTTTCCACCATAGGCCTCAAAGCGCTCCAAATGAACACTTGCAGATTCTACAAAAAGAGTGTTTCAAAACAGCTCTTTCAAAGGAAGTGTTCAACTCTGTGAGTTGGATTCATACTACACAAAGCAGTTTCACAGAACGCTTCTGTTTAGTTTTTATGGGAAGATATTCCCGTTTCCAACGAAGGCCTGAAAGGGCTCCAAATATCCACTTGCAAATTCTGCAAAAATAGAGTTTCAAAACTGCTCTGTCAAAAGGAAGGCTTATCTCTCTGAGTTGAATGCAGACATCATAAAGAGGTTTCTGAGAATGCTTCTGCCTGGTTTATATGTGAAGATATTTCCTTTTCCACCATAGGCCTCAAGGCGCTCCAAATGAACACTTTCAGATTCTACAAAAAGAGTGTTTCATAACTGCTCTAGCAAAGGAAAGGTTCAACTCTGTGAGTTGAACACACACATCACAAAGCAGTTTCTGAGAATGCTTCTGTCCAGTTTTTATGGGAAGATATTCCCGCTTCTAACAAAGGCCTGAAAGAGCTCCAAATATCCACTTGTAGATGCTGCAAAAAGACTCTTTCCAAACTGCTCCATGAAAAGGAAGGTTCAACTCTGTGAGTTGAATGCACACATCATAAACAAGTTTCAAAGAATGCTTCTGTCTAGGTTTTATGTGAAGATATTTCCTTTTCCACCATAGGCCTCAAAGCGCTCCAAATGAACACTTGCAGATTCTACAAAAAGAGTGTTTCAAAACTGCTCTTTCAAAAGAAGTCTTCAACTCTGTGAGTTGGATTCATACTTCACAAAGCAGTTTCACAGAACGCTTCTGTTCAGTTTTTATGGGAAGATATTCCCGTTTCCAACGAAGGCCTGAAAGGGCTCCAAATATCCACTTGCAAATTCTGCAAAAATAGAGTTTCAAAACTGCTCTGTCAAAAGGAAGGCTTATCTCTTTGAGTTGAATGCAGACATCATAAAGAGGTTTCTGAGAATGCTTCTGCCTGGTTTATATGTGAAGATATTTCCTTTTCCACCATAGGCCTCAAAGCGCTCCAAATGAACACTTGCAGATTCTACAAAAGGAGTGTTTCATAACTGCTCTAGCAAAGGAAAGGTTCAACTCTGTGAGTTGAACACACACATCACAAAGCAGTTTCTGAGAATGCTTCTGTCCAGTTTTTATTGGAAGATATTCCCGCTTCTAACAAAGGCCTGAAAGAGCTCCAAATATCCACTTGCAGATGCTGCAAAAAGACTCTTTCCAAACTGCTCCATGAAAAGGAAGGTTCAACTCTGTGAGTTGAATGCACACATCATAAAGAAGTTTCAAAGAATGCTTCTGTCTAGGTTTTATGTGAAGATATTTCCTTTTCCACCATAGGCCTCAAAGCGCTCCAAATGAACACTTGCAGATTCTACAAAAAGAGTGTTTCAAAACTGCTCTTTCAAAAGAAGTGTTCAACTCTGTGAGTTGGATTCATACTTCACAAAGCAGTTTCACAGAACGCTTCTGTTTAGTATTTATGGGAAGATATTCCCGTTTCCAACGAAGGCCTGAAAGGACTCCAAATATCCACTTGCAGATTCTGCAGAAACACAGTTTCAAAACTGCTCTATCAAAAGGAAGGCTTATCTCTCCGAGCTGAATGCACACATCATAAAGAGGTTTCTGAGAATGCTTCTCCCTGGTTTATAAGTGAAGATATTTCCTTTTCAACTATAGGCCTCAAAGCGCTCCAAATAAACACTTGCAGATTCTACAAAAAGAGTGTTTCAAAACAGCTCTTTCAAAGGAAGTGTTCAACTCTGTGAGTTGGATTCATACTACACAAAGCAGTTTCACAGAACGCTTCTGTTTAGTTTTTATGGGAAGATATTCCCGTTTCCAACGAAGGCCTGAAAGGGCTCCAAATATCCACTTGCAAATTCTGCAAAAATAGAGTTTCAAAACTGCTCTGTCAAAAGGAAGGCTTATCTCTCTGAGTTGAATGCAGACATCATAAAGAGGTTTCTGAGAATGCTTCTGCCTGGTTTATATGTGAAGATATTTCCTTTTCCACCATAGGCCTCAAGGCGCTCCAAATGAACACTTGCAGATTCTACAAAAAGAGTGTTTCATAACTGCTCTAGCAAAGGAAAGGTTCAACTCTGTGAGTTGAACACACACATCACAAAGCAGTTTCTGAGAATGCTTCTGTCCAGTTTTTATTGGAAGATATTCCCGCTTCTAACAAAGGCCTGAAAGAGCTCCAAATATCCACTTGCAGATGCTGCAAAAAGACTCTTTCCAAACTGCTCCATGAAAAGGAAGGTTCAACTCTGTGAGTTGAATGCACACATCATAAAGAAGTTTCAAAGAATGCTTCTGTCTAGGTTTTATGTGAAGATATTTCCTTTTCCACCATAGGCCTCAAAGCGCTCCAAATGAACACTTGCAGATTCTACAAAAAGAGTGTTTCAAAGCTGCTCTTTCAAAAGAAGTGTTCAACTCTGTGAGTTGGATTCATACTTCACAAAGCAGTTTCACAGAACGCTTCTGTTTAGTTTTTATGGGAAGATATTCCCGTTTCCAACGAAGGCCTGAAAGGGCTCCAAATATCCACTTGCAAATTCTGCAAAAATAGAGTTTCAAAACTGCTCTGTCAAAAGGAAGGCTTATCTCTCTGAGTTGAATGCAGACATCATAAAGAGGTTTCTGAGAATGCTTCTGCCTGGTTTATATGTGAAGATATTTCCTTTTCCACCATAGGCCTCAAAGCGCTCCAAATGAACACTTGCAGATTCTACAAAAAGAGTGTTTCATAACTGCTCTAGCAAAGGAAAGGTTCAACTCTGTGAGTTGAACACACACATCACAAAGCAGTTTCTGAGAATGCTTCTGTCCAGTTTTTATTGGAAGATATTCCCGCTTCTAACAAAGGCCTGAAAGAGCTCCAAATATCCACTTGCAGATGCTGCAAAAAGACTCTTTCCAAACTGCTCCATGAAAAGGAAGGTTCAACTCTGTGAGATGAATGCACACATCATAAAGAAGTTTCAAAGAATGCTTCTGTCTAGGTTTTATGTGAAGATATTTCCTTTTCCACCATAGGCCTCAAAGCGCTCCAAATGAACACTTGCAGATTCTACAAAAAGAGTGTTTCAAAACTGCTCTTTCAAAAGAAGTGTTCAACTCTGTGAGTTGGATTCATACTTCACAAAGCAGTTTCACAGAACGCTTCTGTTTAGTATTTATGGGAAGATATTCCCGTTTCCAACGAAGGCCTGAAAGGACTCCAAATATCCACTTGCAGATTCTGCAAAAACACAGTTTCAAAACTGCTCTATCAAAAGGAAGGCTTATCTCTCCGAGTTGAATGCACACATCATAAAGAGGTTTCTGAGAATGCTTCTGCCTGGTTTATAAGTGAAGATATTTCCTTTTCCACCATAGGCCTCAAAGCGCTCCAAATGAACACTTGCAGATTCTACAAAAAGAGTGTTTCAAAACAGCTCTTTCAAAGGAAGTGTTCAACTCTGTGAGTTGGATTCATACTACACAAAGCAGTTTCACAGAACGCTTCTGTTTAGTTTTTATGGGAAGATATTCCCGTTTCCAACGAAGGCCTGAAAGGGCTCCAAATATCCACTTGCAAATTCTGCAAAAATAGAGTTTCAAAACTGCTCTATCAAAAGGAAGGCTTATCTCTCTGAGTTGAATGCAGACATCATAAAGAGGTTTCTGAGAATGCTTCTGCCTGGTTTATATGTGAAGATATTTCCTTTTCCACCATAGGCCTCAAGGCGCTCCAAATGAACACTAGCAGATTCTACAAAAAGAGTGTTTCATAACTGCTCTAGCAAAGGAAAGGTTCAACTCTGTGAGTTGAACACACACATCACAAAGCAGTTTCTGAGAATGCTTCTGTCCAGTTTTTATTGGAAGATATTCCCGCTTCTAACAAAGGCCTGAAAGAGCTCCAAATATCCACTTGTAGATGCTGCAAAAAGACTCTTTCCAAACTGCTCCATGAAAAGGAAGGTTCAACTCTGTGAGTTGAATGCACACATCATAAAGAAGTTTGAAAGAATGCTTCTGTCTAGGTTTTATGTGAAGATATTTCCTTTTCCACCATAGGCCTCAAAGAGCTCCAAATGAACACTTGCAGATTCTACAAAAAGAGTGTTTCAAAACTGCTCTTTCAAAAGAAGTGTTCAACTCTGTGAGTTGGATTCATACTCCACAAAGCAGTTTCACAGAACGCTTCTGTTTAGTTTTTATGGGAAGATATTCCCGTTTCCAACGAAGGCCTGAAAGGCCTCCAAATAACCACTTGCAGATTCTGCAGAAACACAGTTTCAAAACTGCTCTATCAAAAGGAAGGCTTATCTCTCCGAGCTGAATGCACACATCATAAAGAGGTATCTGAGAATGCTTCTCCCTGGTTTATAAGTGAAGATATTTCCTTTTCCACTATAGGTCTCAAAGCGCTCCAAATGAACACTTGCAGATTCTACAAAAAGAGTGTTTCAAAACAGCTCTTTCAAAGGAAGTGTTCAACTCTGTGAGTTGGATTCATACTACACAAAGCAGTTTGACAGAACGCTTCTCTTTAGTTTTTATGGGAAGATATTCCCGTTTCCAACGAAGGCCTGAAAGGGCTCCAAATAACCACTTGCAGATTCTGCAGAAACACAGTTTCAAAACTGCTCTATCAAAAGGAAGGCTTATCTCTCCGAGCTGAATGCACACATCATAAAGTGGTTTCTGAGAATGCTTCTCCCTGGTTTATAAGTGAAGATATTTCCTTTTCCACTATAGGCCTCAAAGCGCTCCAAATGAACACTTGCAGATTCTACAAAAAGAGTGTTTCAAAACAGCTCTTTCAAAGGAAGTGTTCAACTCTGTGAGTTGGATTCATACTACACAAAGCAGTTTCACAGAACGCTTCTCTTTAGTTTTTATGGGAAGATATTCCCGTTTCCAACGAAGGCCTGAAAGGGCTCCAAATATCCACTTGCAGATTCTGCAAAAATAGAGTTTCAAAACTGCTCTGTTAAAAGGAAGGCTTATCTCTCTGAGTTGAATGCAGACATCATAAAGAGGTTTCTGAGAATGCTTCGGCCTGGTTTATATGTGAAGATATTTCCTTTTCCACCATAGGCCTCAAAGCGCTCCAAATGAACACTTGCAGATTCTACAAAAGGAGTGTTTCATAACTACTCTAGCAAAGGAAAGGTTCAACTCTGTGAGTTGAACACACACATCACAAAGCAGTTTCTGAGAATGCTTCTGTCCAGTTTTTATTGGAAGATATTCCCGCTTCTAACAAAGGCCTGAAAGAGCTCCAAATATCCACTTGCAGATGCTGCAAAAAGACTCTTTCCAAACTGCTCCATGAAAAGGAAGGTTCAACTCTGTGAGTTGAATGCACACATCATAAAGAAGTTTCAAAGAATGCTTCTGTCTAGGTTTCATGTGAAGATATTTCCTTTTCCACCATAGGCCTCAAAGCGCTCCAAATGAACACTTGCAGATTCTACAAAAAGAGTGTTTCAAAACTGCTCTTTCAAAAGAAGTGTTCAACTCTGTGAGTTGGATTCATACTTCACAAAGCAGTTTCACAGAACGCTTCTGTTTAGTATTTATGGGAAGATATTCCCGTTTCCAACGAAGGCCTGAAAGGACTCCAAATATCCACTTGCAGATTCTGCAGAAACACAGTTTCAAAACTGCTCTATCAAAAGGAAGGCTTATCTCTCCGAGCTGAATGCACACATCATAAAGAGGTTTCTGAGAATGCTTCTCCCTGGTTTATAAGTGAAGATATTTCCTTTTCAACTATAGGCCTCAAAGCGCTCCAAATGAACACTTGCAGATTCTACAAAAAGAGTGTTTCAAAACAGCTCTTTCAAAGGAAGTGTTCAACTCTGTGAGTTGGATTCATACTACACAAAGCAGTTTCACAGAACGCTTCTGTTTAGTTTTTATGGGAAGATATTCCCGTTTCCAACGAAGGCCTGAAAGGGCTCCAAATATCCACTTGCAGATTCTGCAAAAATAGAGTTTCAAAACTGCTCTGTTAAAAGGAAGGCTTATCTCTCTGAGTTGAATGCAGACATCATAAAGAGGTTTCTGAGAATGCTTCTGCCTGGTTTATATGTGAAGATATTTCCTTTTCCACCATAGGCCTCAAAGCGCTCCAAATGAACACTTGCAGATTCTACAAAAGGAGTGTTTCGTAACTGCTCTAGCAAAGGAAAGGTTCAACTCTGTGAGTTGAACACACACATCACAAAGCAGTTTCTGAGAATGCTTCTGTCCAGTTTTTATTGGAAGATATTCCCGCTTCTAACAAAGGCCTGAAAGAGCTCCAAATATCCACTTGCAGATGCTGCAAAAAGACTCTTTCCAAACTGCTCCATGAAAAGGAAGGTTCAACTCTGTGAGATGAATGCACACATCATAAAGAAGTTTCAAAGAATGCTTCTGTCTAGGTTTTATGTGAAGATATTTCCTTTTCCACCATAGGCCTCAAAGCGCTCCAAATGAACACTTGCAGATTCTACAAAAAGAGTGTTTCAAAACTGCTCTTTCAAAAGAAGTGTTCAACTCTGTAAGTTGGATTCATACTTCACAAAGCAGTTTCACAGAACGCTTCTGTTTAGTATTTATGGGAAGATATTCCCGTTTCCAACGAAGGCCTGAAAGGACTCCAAATATCCACTTGCAGATTCTGCAGAAACACAGTTTCAAAACTGCTCTATCAAAAGGAAGGCTTATCTCTCCGAGTTGAATGCACACATCATAAAGAGGTTTCTGAGAATGCTTCTGCCTGGTTTATAAGTGAAGATATTTCCTTTTCCACCATAGGCCTCAAAGCGCTCCAAATGAACACTTGCAGATTCTACAAAAAGAGTGTTTCAAAACAGCTCTTTCAAAGGAAGTGTTCAACTCTGTGAGTTGGATTCATACTACACAAAGCAGTTTCACAGAACGCTTCTGTTTAGTTTTTATGGGAAGATATTCCCGTTTCCAACGAAGGCCTGAAAGGGCTCCAAATATCCACTTGCAAATTCTGCAAAAATAGAGTTTCAAAACTGCTCTGTCAAAAGGAAGGCTTATCTCTCTGAGTTGAATGCAGACATCATAAAGAGGTTTCTGAGAATGCTTCTGCCTGGTTTATATGTGAAGATATTTCCTTTTCCACCATAGGCCTCAAGGCGCTCCAAATGAACACTTGCAGATTCTACAAAAAGAGTGTTTCATAACTGCTCTAGCAAAGGAAAGGTTCAACTCTGTGAGTTGAACACACACATCACAAAGCAGTTTCTGAGAATGCTTCTGTCCAGTTTTTATTGGAAGATATTCCCGCTTCTAACAAAGGCCTGAAAGAGCTCCAAATATCCACTTGTAGATGCTGCAAAAAGACTCTTTCCAAACTGCTCCATGAAAAGGAAGGTTCAACTCTGTGAGTTGAATGCACACATCATAAAGAAGTTTCAAAGAATGCTTCTGTCTAGGTTTTATGTGAAGATATTTCCTTTTCCACCATAGGCCTCAAAGCGCTCCAAATGAACACTTGCAGATTCTACAAAAAGAGTGTTTCAAAACTGCTCTTTCAAAAGAAGTGTTCAACTCTGTGAGTTGGATTCACACTTCACAAAGCAGTTTCACAGAACGCTTCTGTTTAGTTTTTATGGGAAGATATTCCCGTTTCCAACGAAGGCCTGAAAGGACTCCAAATAACCACTTGCAGATTCTGCAGAAACACAGTTTCAAAACTGCTCTATCAAAAGGAAGGCTTATCTCTCCGAGCTGAATGCACACATCATAAAGTGGTTTCTGAGAATGCTTCTCGCTGGTTTATAAGTGAAGATATTTCCTTTTCCACTATAGGCCTCAAAGCGCTCCAAATGAACACTTGCAGATTCTACAAAAAGAGTGTTTCAAAACAGCTCTTTCAAAGGAAGTGTTCAACTCTGTGAGTTGGATTCATACTACACAAAGCAGTTTCAGAGAACGCTTCTCTTTAGTTTTTATTGGAAGATATTCCCGTTTCCAACGAAGGCCTGAAAGGGCTCCAAATATCCACTTGCAGATTCTGCAAAAATAGAGTTTCAAAACTGCTCTGTTAAAAGGAAGGCTTATCTCTCTGAGTTGAATGCAGACATCATAAAGAGGTTTCTGAGAATGCTTCTGCCTGGTTTATATGTGAAGATATTTCCTTTTCCACCATAGGCCTCAAAGCGCTCCAAATGAACACTTGCAGATTCTACAAAAGGAGTGTTTCATAACTGCTCTAGCAAAGGAAAGGTTCAACTCTGTGAGTTGAACACACACATCACAAAGCAGTTTCTGAGAATGCTTCTGTCCAGTTTTTATTGGAAGATATTCCCGCTTCTAACAAAGGCCTGAAAGAGCTCCAAATATCCACTTGCAGATGCTGCAAAAAGACTCTTTCCAAACTGCTCCATGAAAAGGAAGGTTCAACTCTGTGAGATGAATGCACACATCATAAAGAAGTTTCAAAGAATGCTTCTGTCTAGGTTTTATGTGAAGATATTTCCTTTTCCACCATAGGCCTCAAAGCGCTCCAAATGAACACTTGCAGATTCTACAAAAAGAGTGTTTCAAAACTGCTCTTTCAAAAGAAGTGTTCAACTCTGTGAGTTGGATTCATACTTCACAAAGCAGTTTCACAGAACGCTTCTGTTTAGTATTTATGGGAAGATATTCCCGTTTCCAACGAAGGCCTGAAAGGACTCCAAATATCCACTTGCAGATTCTGCAAAAACACAGTTTCAAAACTGCTCTATCAAAAGGAAGGCTTATCTCTCCGAGTTGAATGCACACATCATAAAGAGGTTTCTGAGAATGCTTCTGCCTGGTTTATAAGTGAAGATATTTCCTTTTCCACCATAGGCCTCAAAGCGCTCCAAATGAACACTTGCAGATTCTACAAAAAGAGTGTTTGAAAACAGCTCTTTCAAAGGAAGTGTTCAACTCTGTGAGTTGGATTCATACTACACAAAGCAGTTTCACAGAACGCTTCTGTTTAGTTTTTATGGGAAGATATTCCCGTTTCCAACGAAGGCCTGAAAGGGCTCCAAATATCCACTTGCAAATTCTGCAAAAATAGAGTTTCAAAACTGCTCTATCAAAAGGAAGGCTTATCTCTCTGAGTTGAATGCAGACATCATAAAGAGGTTTCTGAGAATGCTTCTGCCTGGTTTATATGTGAAGATATTTCCTTTTCCACCATAGGCCTCAAGGCGCTCCAAATGAACACTAGCAGATTCTACAAAAAGAGTGTTTCATAACTGCTCTAGCAAAGGAAAGGTTCAACTCTGTGAGTTGAACACACACATCACAAAGCAGTTTCTGAGAATGCTTCTGTCCAGTTTTTATTGGAAGATATTCCCGCTTCTAACAAAGGCCTGAAACAGCTCCAAATATCCACTTGTAGATGCTGCAAAAAGACTCTTTCCAAACTGCTCCATGAAAAGGAAGGTTCAACTCTGTGAGTTGAATGCGCACATCATAAAGAAGTTTCAAAGAATGCTTCTGTCTAGGTTTTATGTGAAGATATTTCCTTTTCCACCATAGGCCTCAAAGCGCTCCAAATGAACACTTGCAGATTCTACAAAAAGAGTGTTTCAAAACTGCTCTTTCAAAAGAAGTGTTCAACTCTGTGAGTTGGATTCATACTTCACAAAGCAGTTTCACAGAACGCTTCTGTTTAGTTTTTATGGGAAGATATTCCCGTTTCAAACGAAGGCCTGAAAGGGCTCCAAATAACCACTTGCAGATTCTGCAGAAACACAGTTTCAAAACTGCTCTATCAAAAGGAAGGCTTATCTCTCCGAGCTGAATGCACACATCATAAAGAGGTTTCTGAGAATGCTTCTCCCTGGTTTATAAGTGAAGATATTTCCTTTTCCACTATAGGCCTCAAAGCGCTCCAAATGAACACTTGCAGATTCTACAAAAAGAGTGTTTCAAAACAGCTCTTTCAAAGGAAGTGTTCAACTCTGTGAGTTGGATTCATACTACACAAAGCAGTTTCACAGAACGCTTCTCTTTAGTTTTTATGGGAAGATATTCCCGTTTCCAACGAAGGCCTGAAAGGGCTCCAAATATCCACTTGCAGATTCTGCAAAAATAGAGTTTCAAAACTGCTCTGTTAAAAGGAAGGCTTATCTCTCTGAGTTGAATGCAGACATCATAAAGAGGTTTCTGAGAATGCTTCTGCCTGGTTTATATGTGAAGATATTTCCTTTTCCACCATAGGCCTCAAAGCGCTCCAAATGAACACTTGCAGATTCTACAAAAGGAGTGTTTCATAACTACTCTAGCAAAGGAAAGGTTCAACTCTGTGAGTTGAACACACACATCACAAAGCAGTTTCTGAGAATGCTTCTGTCCAGTTTTTATTGGAAGATATTCCCGCTTCTAACAAAGGCCTGAAAGAGCTCCAAATATCCACTTGCAGATGCTGCAAAAAGACTCTTTCCAAACTGCTCCATGAAAAGGAAGGTTCAACTCTGTGAGTTGAATGCACACATCATAAAGAAGTTTCAAACAATGCTTCTGTCTAGGTTTTATGTGAAGATATTTCCTTTTCCACCATAGGCCTCAAAGCGCTCCAAATGAACACTTGCAGATTCTACAAAAAGAGTGTTTCAAAACTGCTCTTTCAAAAGAAGTGTTCAACTCTGTGAGTTGGATTCATACTTCACAAAGCAGTTTCACAGAACGCTTCTGTTTAGTATTTATGGGAAGATATTCCCGTTTCCAACGAAGGCCTGAAAGGACTCCAAATATCCACTTGCAGATTCTGCAAAAACACAGTTTCAAAACTGCTCTATCAAAAGGAAGGCTTATCTCTCCGAGTTGAATGCACACATCATAAAGAGGTTTCTGAGAATGCTTCTGCCTGGTTTATAAGTGAAGATATTTCCTTTTCCACCATAGGCCTCAAAGCGCTCCAAATGAACACTTGCAGATTCTACAAAAAGAGTGTTTCAAAACAGCTCTTTCAAAGGAAGTGTTCAACTCTGTGAGTTGGATTCATACTACACAAAGCAGTTTCACAGAACGCTTCTGTTTAGTTTTTATGGGAAGATATTCCCGTTTCCAACGAAGGCCTGAAAGGGCTCCAAATATCCACTTGCAAATTCTGCAAAAATAGAGTTTCAAAACTGCTCTGTCAAAAGGAAGGCTTATCTCTCTGAGTTGAATGCAGACATCATAAAGAGGTTTCTGAGAATGCTTCTGCCTGGTTTATATGTGAAGATATTTCCTTTTCCACCATAGGCCTCAAAGCGCTCCAAATGAACACTTGCAGATTCTACAAAAAGAGTGTTTCATAACTGCTCTAGCAAAGGAAAGGTTCAACTCTGTGAGTTGAACACACACATCACAAAGCAGTTTCTGAGAATGCTTCTGTCCAGTTTTTATTGGAAGATATTCCCGCTTCTAACAAAGGCCTGAAAGAGCTCCAAATATCCACTTGCAGATGCTGCAAAAAGACTCTTTCCAAACTGCTCCATGAAAAGGAAGGTTCAACTCTGTGAGTTGAATGCACACATCATAAAGAAGTTTCAAAGAATGCTTCTGTCTAGGTTTTATGTGAAGATATTTCCTTTTCCACCATAGGCCTCAAAGCGCTCCAAATGAACACTTGCAGATTCTACAAAAAGAGTGTTTCATAACTGCTCTAGCAAAGGAAAGGTTCAACTCTGTGAGTTGAACACACACATCACAAAGCAGTTTCTGAGAATGCTTCTGTCCAGTTTTTAGTGGAAGATATTCCCGCTTCTAACAAAGGCCTGAAAGAGCTCCAAATATCCACTTGTCGATGCTGCAAAAAGACTCTTTCCAAACTGCTCCATGAAAAGGAAGGTTCAACTCTGTGAGTTGAATGCACACATCATAAAGAAGTTTCAAAGAATGCTTCTGTCTAGGTTTTATGTGAAGATATTTCCTTTTCCACCATAGGCCTCAAAGCGCTCCAAATGAACACTTGCAGATTCTACAAAAAGAGTGTTTCAAAACTGCTCTTTCAAAAGAAGTGTTCAACTCTGTGAGTTGGATTCATACTTCACAAAGCAGTTTCACAGAACGCTTCTGTTTAGTTTTTATGGGAAGATATTCCCGTTTCCAACGAAGGCCTGAAAGGGCTCCAAATATCCACTTGCAAATTCTGCAAAAATAGAGTTTCAAAACTGCTCTGTCAAAAGGAAGGCTTATCTCTCTGAGTTGAATGCAGACATCATAAAGAGGTTTCTGAGAATGCTTCTGCCTGGTTTATATGTGAAGATATTTCCTTTTCCACCATAGGCCTCAAAGCGCTCCAAATGAACACTTGCAGATTCTACAAAAGGAGTGTTTCATAACTGCTCTAGCAAAGGAAAGGTTCAACTCTGTGAGTTGAACACACACATCACAAAGCAGTTTCTGAGAATGCTTCTGTCCAGTTTTTATTGGAAGATATTCCCGCTTCTAACAAAGGCCTGAAAGAGCTCCAAATATCCACTTGCAGATGCTGCAAAAAGACTCTTTCCAAACTGCTCCATGAAAAGGAAGGTTCAACTCTGTGAGATGAATGCACACATCATAAAGAAGTTTCAAAGAATGCTTCTGTCTAGGTTTTATGTGAAGATATTTCCTTTTCCACCATAGGCCTCAAAGCGCTCCAAATGAACACTTGCAGATTCTACAAAAAGAGTGTTTCAAAACTGCTCTTTCAAAAGAAGTGTTCAACTCTGTGAGTTGGATTCATACTTCACAAAGCAGTTTCACAGAACGCTTCTGTTTAGTATTTATGGGAAGATATTTCCGTTTCCAACGAAGGCCTGAAAGGACTCCAAATATCCACTTGCAGATTCTGCAAAAAACACAGTTTCAAAACTGCTCTATCAAAAGGAAGGCTTATCTCTCCGAGTTGAATGCACACATCATAAAGAGGTTTCTGAGAATGCTTCTGCCTGGTTTATAAGTGAAGATATTTCCTTTTCCACCATAGGCCTCAAAGCGCTCCAAATGAACACTTGCAGATTCTACAAAAAGAGTGTTTCAAAACAGCTCTTTCAAAGGAAGTGTTCAACTCTGTGAGTTGGATTCATACTACACAAAGCAGTTTCACAGAACGCTTCTGTTTAGTTTTTATGGGAAGATATTCCCGTTTCCAACGAAGGCCTGAAAGGGCTCCAAATATCCACTTGCAAATACTGCAAAAATAGAGTTTCAAAACTGCTCTGTCAAAAGGAAGGCTTATCTCTCTGAGTTGAATGCAGACATCATAAAGAGGTTTCTGAGAATGCTTCTGCCTGGTTTATATGTGAAGATATTTCCTTTTCCACCATAGGCCTCAAGGCGCTCCAAATGAACACTTGCAGATTCTACAAAAAGAGTGTTTCATAACTGCTCTAGCAAAGGAAAGGTTCAACTCTGTGAGTTGAACACACACATCACAAAGCAGTTTCTGAGAATGCTTCTGTCCAGTTTTTATTGGAAGATATTCCCGCTTCTAACAAAGGCCTGAAAGAGCTCCAAATATCCACTTGTAGATGCTGCAAAAAGACTCTTTCCAAACTGCTCCATGAAAAGGAAGGTTCAACTCTGTGAGTTGAATGCACACATCATAAAGAAGTTTCAAAGAATGCTTCTGTCTAGGTTTTATGTGAAGATATTTCCTTTTCCACCATAGGCCTCAAAGCGCTCCAAATGAACACTTGCAGATTCTACAAAAAGAGTGTTTCAAAACTGCTCTTTCAAAAGAAGTGTTCAACTCTGTGAGTTGGATTCATACTTCACAAAGCAGTTTCACAGAACGCTTCTGTTTAGTTTTTATGGGAAGATATTCCCGTTTCCAACGAAGGCCTGAAAGGGCTCCAAATAACCACTTGCAGATTCTGCAGAAACACAGTTTCAAAACTGCTCTATCAAAAGGAAGGCTTATCTCTCCGAGCTGAATGCACACATCATAAAGAGGTTTCTGAGAATGCTTCTCCCTGGTTTATAAGTGAAGATATTTCCTTTTCCACTATAGGCCTCAAAGCGCTCCAAATGAACACTTGCAGATTCTACAAAAAGAGTGTTTCAAAACAGCTCTTTCAAAGGAAGTGTTCAACTCTGTGAGTTGGATTCATACTACACAAAGCAGTTTCACAGAACGCTTCTCTTTAGTTTTTATGGGAAGATATTCCCGTTTCCAACGAAGGCCTGAAAGGTCTCCAAATATCCACTTGCAGATTCTGCAAAAATAGAGTTTCAAAACTGCTCTGTTAAAAGGAAGGCTTATCTCTCTGAGTTGAATGCAGACATCATAAAGAGGTTTCTGAGAATGCTTCTGCCTGGTTTATATGTGAAGATATTTCCTTTTCCACCATAGGCCTCAAAGCGCTCCAAATGAACACTTGCAGATTCTACAAAAGGAGTGTTTCATAACTGCTCTAGCAAAGGAAAGGTTCAACTCTGTGAGTTGAACACACACATCACAAAGCAGTTTCTGAGAATGCTTCTGTCCAGTTTTTATTGGAAGATATTCCCGCTTCTAACAAAGGCCTGAAAGAGCTCCAAATATCCACTTGCAGATGCTGCAAAAAGACTCTTTCCAAACTGCTCCATGAAAAGGAAGGTTCAACTCTGTGAGTTGAATGCACACATCATAAAGAAGTTTCAAAGAATGCTTCTGTCTAGGTTTTATGTGAAGATATTTCCTTTTCCACCATAGGCCTCAAAGCGCTCCAAATGAACACTTGCAGATTCTACAAAAAGAGTGTTTCAAAACTGCTCTTTCAAAAGAAGTGTTCAACTCTGTGAGTTGGATTCATACTTCACAAAGCAGTTTCACAGAACGCTTCTGTTTAGTATTTATGGGAAGATATTCCCGTTTCCAACGAAGGCCTGAAAGGACTCCAAATATCCACTTGCAGATTCTGCAAAAACACAGTTTCAAAACTGCTCTATCAAAAGGAAGGCTTATCTCTCCGAGTTGAATGCACACATCATAAAGAGGTTTCTGAGAATGCTTCTGCCTGGTTTATAAGTGAAGATATTTCCTTTTCCACCATAGGCCTCAAAGCGCTCCAAATGAACACTTGCAGATTCTACAAAAAGAGTGTTTCATATCTGCTCTAGCAAAGGAAAGGTTCAACTCTGTGTGTTGAACACACACATCACAAAGCAGTTTCACAGAACGCTTCTGTTTAGTTTTTATGGGAAGATATTCCCGTTTCCAACGAAGGCCTGAAAGGGCTCCAAATATCCACTTGCAAATTCTGCAAAAATAGAGTTTCAAAACTGCTCTGTCAAAAGGAAGGCTTATCTCTCTGAGTTGAATGCAGACATCATAAAGAGGTTTCTGAGAATGCTTCTGCCTGGTTTATATGTGAAGATATTTCCTTTTCCACCATAGGCCTCAAAGCGCTCCAAATGAACACTTGCAGATTCTACAAAAAGAGTGTTTCATAACTGCTCTAGCAAAGGAAAGGTTCAACTCTGTGAGTTGAACACACACATCACAAAGCAGTTTCTGAGAATGCTTCTGTCCAGTTTTTATTGGAAGATATTCCCGCTTCTAACAAAGGCCTGAAAGAGCTCCAAATATCCACTTGTAGATGCTGCAAAAAGACTCTTTCCAAACTGCTCCATGAAAAGGAAGGTTCAACTCTGTGAGTTGAATGCACACATCATAAAGAAGTTTCAAAGAATGCTTCTGTCTAGGTTTTATGTGAAGATATTTCCTTTTCCACCATAGGCCTCAAAGCGCTCCAAATGAACACTTGCAGATTCTACAAAAAGAGTGTTTCAAAACTGCCCTTTCGAAAGAAGTGTTCAACTCTGTGAGGTGGATTCATACTTCACAAAGCAGTTTCACAGAACGCTTCTGTTTAGTTTTTATGGGAAGATATTCCCGTTTCCAACGAAGGCCTGAAAGGACTCCAAATATCCACTTGCAGATTCTGCAAAAACACAGTTTCAAAACTGCTCTATCAAAAGGAAGGCTTATCTCTCCGAGTTGAATGCACACATCATAAAGAGGTTTCTGAGAATGCTTCTGCCTGGTTTATAAGTGAAGATATTTCCTTTTCCACCATAGGCCTCAAAGCGCTCCAAATGAACACTTGCAGATTCTACAAAAAGAGTGTTTCAAAACAGCTCTTTCAAAGGAAGTGTTCAGCTCTGTGAGTTGGATTCATACTACACAAAGCAGTTTCACAGAACGCTTCTGTTTAGTTTTTATGGGAAGATATTCCCGTTTCCAACGAAGGCCTGAAAGGGCTCCAAATATCCACTTGCAAATTCTGCAAAAATAGAGTTTCAAAACTGCTCTGTCAAAAGGAAGGCTTATCTCTCTGAGTTGAATGCAGACATCATAAAGAGGTTTCTGAGAATGCTTCTGCCTGGTTTATATGTGAAGATATTTCCTTTTCCACCATAGGCCTCAAGGCGCTCCAAATGAACACTTGCAGATTCTACAAAAAGAGTGTTTCATAACTGCTCTAGCAAAGGAAAGGTTCAACTCTGTGAGTTGAACACACACATCACAAAGCAGTTTCTGAGAATGCTTCTGTCCAGTTTTTATTGGAAGATATTCCCGCTTCTAACAAAGGCCTGAAAGAGCTCCAAATATCCACTTGTAGATGCTGCAAAAAGACTCTTTCCAAACTGCTCCATGAAAAGGAAGGTTCAACTCTGTGAGTTGAATGCACACATCATAAAGAAGTTTCAAAGAATGCTTCTGTCTAGGTTTTATGTGAAGATATTTCCTTTTCCACCATAGGCCTCAAAGCGCTCCAAATGAACACTTGCAGATTCTACAAAAAGAGTGTTTCAAAACTGCTCTTTCAAAAGAAGTGTGCAACTCTGTGAGTTGGATTCATACTTCACAAAGCAGTTTCACAGAACGCTTCTGTTTAGTTTTTATGGGAAGATATTCCCGTTTCCAACGAAGGCCTGAAAGGGCTCCAAATAACCACTTGCAGATTCTGCAGAAACACAGTTTCAAAACTGCTCTATCAAAAGGAAGGCTTATCTCTCCGAGCTGAATGCACACATCATAAAGAGGTTTCTGAGAATGCTTCTCCCTGGTTTATAAGTGAAGATATTTCCTTTTCCACTATAGGCCTCAAAGCGCTCCAAATGAACACTTGCAGATTCTACAAAAAGAGTGTTTCAAAACAGCTCTTTCAAAGGAAGTGTTCAACTCTGTGAGTTGGATTCATACTACACAAAGCAGTTTCACAGAACGCTTCTCTTTAGTTTTTATGGGAAGATATTCCCGTTTCCAACGAAGGCCTGAAAGGGCTCCAAATATCCACTTGCAGATTCTGCAAAAATAGAGTTTCAAAACTGCTCTGTTAAAAGGAAGGCTTATCTCTCTGAGTTGAATGCAGACATCATAAAGAGGTTTCTGAGAATGCTTCTGCCTGGTTTATATGTGAAGATATTTCCTTTTCCACCATAGGCCTCAAAGCGCTCCAAATGAACACTTGCAGATTCTACAAAAGGAGTGTTTCATAACTGCTCTAGCAAAGGAAAGGTTCAACTCTGTGAGTTGAACACACACATCACAAAGCAGTTTCTGAGATTGCTTCTGTCCAGTTTTTATTGGAAGATATTCCCGCTTCTAACAAAGGCCTGAAAGAGCTCCAAATATCCACTTGTAGATGCTGCAAAAAGACTCTTTCCAAACTGCTCCATGAAAAGGAAGGTTCAACTCTGTGAGTTGAATGCACACATCATAAAGAAGTTTCAAAGAATGCTTCTGTCTAGGTTTTATGTGAAGATATTTCCTTTTCCACCATAGGCCTCAAAGCGCTCCAAATGAACACTTGCAGATTCTACAAAAAGAGTGTTTCATAACTGCTCTAGCAAAGGAAAGGTTCAACTCTGTGAGTTGAACACACACATCACAAAGCAGTTTCTGAGAATGCTTCTGTCCAGTTTTTATTGGAAGATATTCCCGCTTCTAACAAAGGCCTGAAAGAGCTCCAAATATCCACTTGTAGATGCTGCAAAAAGACTCTTTCCAAACTGCTCCATGAAAAGGAAGGTTCAACTCTGTGAGTTGAATGCACACATCATAAAGAAGTTTCAAAGAATGCTTCTGTCTAGGTTTTATGTGAAGATATTTCCTTTTCCACCATAGGCCTCAAAGCGCTCCAAATGAACACTTGCAGATTCTACAAAAAGAGTGTTTCAAAACTGCTCTTTCAAAAGAAGTGTTCAACTCTGTGAGTTGGATTCATACTTCACAAAGCAGTTTCACAGAACGCTTCTGTTTAGTTTTTATGGGAAGATATTCCCGTTTCCAACGAAGGCCTGAAAGGGCTCCAAATATCCACTTGCAAATTCTGCAAAAATAGAGTTTCAAAACTGCTCTGTCAAAAGGAAGGCTTATCTCTCTGAGTTGAATGCAGACATCATAAAGAGGTTTCTGAGAATGCTTCTGCCTGGTTTATATGTGAAGATATTTCCTTTTCCACCATAGGCCTCAAAGCGCTCCAAATGAACACTTGCAGATTCTACAAAAGGAGTGTTTCATAACTGCTCTAGCAAAGGAAAGGTTCAACTCTGTGAGTTGAACACACACATCACAAAGCAGTTTCTGAGAATGCTTCTGTCCAGTTTTTATTGGAAGATATTCCCGCTTCTAACAAAGGCCTGAAAGAGCTCCAAATATCCACTTGCAGATGCTGCAAAAAGACTCTTTCCAAACTGCTCCATGAAAAGGAAGGTTCAACTCTGTGAGATGAATGCACACATCATAAAGAAGTTTCAAAGAATGCTTCTGTCTAGGTTTTATGTGAAGATATTTCCTTTTCCACCATAGGCCTCAAAGCGCTCCAAATGAACACTTGCAGATTCTACAAAAAGAGTGTTTCAAAACTGCTCTTTCAAAAGAAGTGTTCAACTCTGTGAGTTGGATTCATACTTCACAAAGCAGTTTCACAGAACGCTTCTGTTTAGTATTTATGGGAAGATATTTCCGTTTCCAACGAAGGCCTGAAAGGACTCCAAATATCCACTTGCAGATTCTGCAAAAAACACAGTTTCAAAACTGCTCTATCAAAAGGAAGGCTTATCTCTCCGAGTTGAATGCACACATCATAAAGAGGTTTCTGAGAATGCTTCTGCCTGGTTTATAAGTGAAGATATTTCCTTTTCCACCATAGGCCTCAAAGCGCTCCAAATGAACACTTGCAGATTCTACAAAAAGAGTGTTTCAAAACAGCACTTTCAAAGGAAGTGTTCAACTCTGTGAGTTGGATTCATACTACACAAAGCAGTTTCACAGAACGCTTCTGTTTAGTTTTTATGGGAAGATATTCCCGTTTCCAACGAAGGCCTGAAAGGGCTCCAAATATCCACTTGCAAATTCTGCAAAAATAGAGTTTCAAAACTGCTCTGTCAAAAGGAAGGCTTATCTCTCTGAGTTGAATGCAGACATCATAAAGAGGTTTCTGAGAATGCTTCTGCCTGGTTTATATGTGAAGATATTTCCTTTTCCACCATAGGCCTCAAAGCGCTCCAAATGAACACTTGCAGATTCTACAAAAGGAGTGTTTCATAACTGCTCTAGCAAAGGAAAGGTTCAACTCTGTGAGTTGAACACACACATCACAAAGCAGTTTCTGAGAATGCTTCTGTCCAGTTTTTATTGGAAGATATTCCCGCTTCTAACAAAGGCCTGAAAGAGCTCCAAATATCCACTTGTAGATGCTGCAAAAAGACTCTTTCCAAACTGCTCCATGAAAAGGAAGGTTCAACTCTGTGAGTTGAATGCACACATCATAAAGAAGTTTCAAAGAATGCTTCTGTCTAGGTTTTATGTGAAGATATTTCCTTTTCCACCATAGGCCTCAAAGCGCTCCAAATGAACACTTGCAGATTCTACAAAAAGAGTGTTTCAAAACTGCTCTTTCAAAAGAAGTGTGCAACTCTGTGAGTTGGATTCATACTTCACAAAGCAGTTTCACAGAACGCTTCTGTTTAGTTTTTATGGGAAGATATTCCCGTTTCCAACGAAGGCCTGAAAGGGCTCCAAATAACCACTTGCAGATTCTGCAGAAACACAGTTTCAAAACTGCTCTATCAAAAGGAAGGCTTATCTCTCCGAGCTGAATGCACACATCATAAAGAGGTTTCTGAGAATGCTTCTCCCTGGTTTATAAGTGAAGATATTTCCTTTTCCACTATAGGCCTCAAAGCGCTCCAAATGAACACTTGCAGATTCTACAAAAAGAGTGTTTCAAAACAGCTCTTTCAAAGGAAGTGTTCAACTCTGTGAGTTGGATTCATACTACACAAAGCAGTTTCACAGAACGCTTCTCTTTAGTTTTTATGGGAAGATATTCCCGTTTCCAACGAAGGCCTGAAAGGGCTCCAAATATCCACATGCAGATTCTGCAAAAATAGAGTTTCAAAACTGCTCTGTTAAAAGGAAGGCTTATCTCTCTGAGTTGAATGCAGACATCATAAAGAGGTTTCTGAGAATGCTTCTGCCTGGTTTATATGTGAAGATATTTCCTTTTCCACCATAGGCCTCAAAGCGCTCCAAATGAACACTTGCAGATTCTACAAAAAGAGTGTTTCATAACTGCTCTAGCAAAGGAAAGGTTCAACTCTGTGAGTTGAACACACACATCACAAAGCAGTTTCTGAGAATGCTTCTGTCCAGTTTTTATTGGAAGATATTCCCGCTTCTAACAAAGGCCTGAAAGAGCTCCAAATATCCACTTGCAGATGCTGCAAAAAGACTCTTTCCAAACTGCTCCATGAAAAGGAAGGTTCAACTCTGTGAGTTGAATGCACACATCATAAAGAAGTTTCAAAGAATGCTTCTGTCTAGGTTTTATGTGAAGATATTTCCTTTTCCACCATAGGCCTCAAAGCGCTCCAAATGAACACTTGCAGATTCTACAAAAAGAGTGTTTCAAAACTGCTCTTTCAAAAGAAGTGTTCAACTCTGTGAGTTGGATTCATACTTCACAAAGCAGTTTCACAGAACGCTTCTGTTTAGTATTTATGGGAAGATATTCCCGTTTCCAACGAAGGCCTGAAAGGACTCCAAATATCCACTTGCAGATTCTGCAAAAACACAGTTTCAAAACTGCTCTATCAAAAGGAAGGCTTATCTCTCCGAGTTGAATGCACACATCATAAAGAGGTTTCTGAGAATGCTTCTGCCTGGTTTATAAGTGAAGATATTTCCTTTTCCACCATAGGCCTCAAAGCGCTCCAAATGAACACTTGCAGATTCTACAAAAAGAGTGTTTCATATCTGCTCTAGCAAAGGAAAGGTTCAACTCTGTGTGTTGAACACACACATCACAAAGCAGTTTCACAGAACGCTTCTGTTTAGTTTTTATGGGAAGATATTCCCGTTTCCAACGAAGGCCTGAAAGGGCTCCAAATATCCACTTGCAAATTCTGCAAAAATAGAGTTTCAAAACTGCTCTGTCAAAAGGAAGGCTTATCTCTCTGAGTTGAATGCAGACATCATAAAGAGGTTTCTGAGAATGCTTCTGCCTGGTTTATATGTGAAGATATTTCCTTTTCCACCATAGGCCTCAAAGCGCTCCAAATGAACACTTGCAGATTCTACAAAAAGAGTGTTTCATAACTGCTCTAGCAAAGGAAAGGTTCAACTCTGTGAGTTGAACACACACATCACAAAGCAGTTTCTGAGAATGCTTCTGTCCAGTTTTTATTGGAAGATATTCCCGCTTCTAACAAAGGCCTGAAAGAGCTCCAAATATCCACTTGTAGATGCTGCAAAAAGACTCTTTCCAAACTGCTCCATGAAAAGGAAGGTTCAACTCTGTGAGTTGAATGCACACATCATAAAGAAGTTTCAAAGAATGCTTCTGTCTAGGTTTTATGTGAAGATATTTCCTTTTCCACCATAGGCCTCAAAGCGCTCCAAATGAACACTTGCAGATTCTACAAAAAGAGTGTTTCAAAACTGCCCTTTCGAAAGAAGTGTTCAACTCTGTGAGGTGGATTCATACTTCACAAAGCAGTTTCACAGAACGCTTCTGTTTAGTTTTTATGGGAAGATATTCCCGTTTCCAACGAAGGCCTGAAAGGACTCCAAATATCCACTTGCAGATTCTGCAAAAACACAGTTTCAAAACTGCTCTATCAAAAGGAAGGCTTATCTCTCCGAGTTGAATGCACACATCATAAAGAGGTTTCTGAGAATGCTTCTGCCTGGTTTATAAGTGAAGATATTTCCTTTTCCACCATAGGCCTCAAAGCGCTCCAAATGAACACTTGCAGATTCTACAAAAAGAGTGTTTCAAAACAGCTCTTTCAAAGGAAGTGTTCAGCTCTGTGAGTTGGATTCATACTACACAAAGCAGTTTCACAGAACGCTTCTGTTTAGTTTTTATGGGAAGATATTCCCGTTTCCAACGAAGGCCTGAAAGGGCTCCAAATATCCACTTGCAAATTCTGCAAAAATAGAGTTTCAAAACTGCTCTGTCAAAAGGAAGGCTTATCTCTCTGAGTTGAATGCAGACATCATAAAGAGGTTTCTGAGAATGCTTCTGCCTGGTTTATATGTGAAGATATTTCCTTTTCCACCATAGGCCTCAAGGCGCTCCAAATGAACACTTGCAGATTCTACAAAAAGAGTGTTTCATAACTGCTCTAGCAAAGGAAAGGTTCAACTCTGTGAGTTGAACACACACATCACAAAGCAGTTTCTGAGAATGCTTCTGTCCAGTTTTTATTGGAAGATATTCCCGCTTCTAACAAAGGCCTGAAAGAGCTCCAAATATCCACTTGTAGATGCTGCAAAAAGACTCTTTCCAAACTGCTCCATGAAAAGGAAGGTTCAACTCTGTGAGTTGAATGCACACATCATAAAGAAGTTTCAAAGAATGCTTCTGTCTAGGTTTTATGTGAAGATATTTCCTTTTCCACCATAGGCCTCAAAGCGCTCCAAATGAACACTTGCAGATTCTACAAAAAGAGTGTTTCAAAACTGCTCTTTCAAAAGAAGTGTGCAACTCTGTGAGTTGGATTCATACTTCACAAAGCAGTTTCACAGAACGCTTCTGTTTAGTTTTTATGGGAAGATATTCCCGTTTCCAACGAAGGCCTGAAAGGGCTCCAAATAACCACTTGCAGATTCTGCAGAAACACAGTTTCAAAACTGCTCTATCAAAAGGAAGGCTTATCTCTCCGAGCTGAATGCACACATCATAAAGAGGTTTCTGAGAATGCTTCTCCCTGGTTTATAAGTGAAGATATTTCCTTTTCCACTATAGGCCTCAAAGCGCTCCAAATGAACACTTGCAGATTCTACAAAAAGAGTGTTTCAAAACAGCTCTTTCAAAGGAAGTGTTCAACTCTGTGAGTTGGATTCATACTACACAAAGCAGTTTCACAGAACGCTTCTCTTTAGTTTTTATGGGAAGATATTCCCGTTTCCAACGAAGGCCTGAAAGGGCTCCAAATATCCACATGCAGATTCTGCAAAAATAGAGTTTCAAAACTGCTCTGTTAAAAGGAAGGCTTATCTCTCTGAGTTGAATGCAGACATCATAAAGAGGTTTCTGAGAATGCTTCTGCCTGGTTTATATGTGAAGATATTTCCTTTTCCACCATAGGCCTCAAAGCGCTCCAAATGAACACTTGCAGATTCTACAAAAAGAGTGTTTCATATCTGCTCTAGCAAAGGAAAGGTTCAACTCTGTGAGTTGAACACACACATCACAAAGCAGTTTCTGAGAATGCTTCTGTCCAGTTTTTATTGGAAGATATTCCCGCTTCTAACAAAGGCCTGAAAGAGCTCCAAATATTCACTTGTAGATGCTGCAAAAAGACTCTTTCCAAACTGCTCCATGAAAAGGAAGGTTCAACTCTGTGAGTTGAATGCACACATCATAAAGAAGTTTCAAAGAATGCTTCTGTCTAGGTTTTATGTGAAGATATTTCCTTTTCCACCATAGGCCTCAAAGCGCTCCAAATGAACACTTGCAGATTCTACAAAAAGAGTGTTTCATAACTGCTCTAGCAAAGGAAAGGTTCAACTCTGTGAGTTGAACACACACATCACAAAGCAGTTTCTGAGAATGCTTCTGTCCAGTTTTTATTGGAAGATATTCCCGCTTCTAACAAAGGCCTGAAAGAGCTCCAAATATCCACTTGTAGATGCTGCAAAAAGACTCTTTCCAAACTGCTCCATGAAAAGGAAGGTTCAACTCTGTGAGTTGAATGCACACATCATAAAGAAGTTTCAAAGAATGCTTCTGTCTAGGTTTTATGTGAAGATATTTCCTTTTCCACCATAGGCCTCAAAGCGCTCCAAATGAACACTTGCAGATTCTACAAAAAGAGTGTTTCAAAACTGCTCTTTCAAAAGAAGTGTTCAACTCTGTGAGTTGGATTCATACTTCACAAAGCAGTTTCACAGAACGCTTCTGTTTAGTTTTTATGGGAAGATATTCCCGTTTCCAACGAAGGCCTGAAAGGGCTCCAAATATCCACTTGCAAATTCTGCAAAAATAGAGTTTCAAAACTGCTCTGTCAAAAGGAAGGCTTATCTCTCTGAGTTGAATGCAGACATCATAAAGAGGTTTCTGAGAATGCTTCTGCCTGGTTTATATGTGAAGATATTTCCTTTTCCACCATAGGCCTCAAAGCGCTCCAAATGAACACTTGCAGATTCTACAAAAGGAGTGTTTCATAACTGCTCTAGCAAAGGAAAGGTTCAACTCTGTGAGTTGAACACACACATCACAAAGCAGTTTCTGAGAATGCTTCTGTCCAGTTTTTATTGGAAGATATTCCCGCTTCTAACAAAGGCCTGAAAGAGCTCCAAATATCCACTTGCAGATGCTGCAAAAAGACTCTTTCCAAACTGCTCCATGAAAAGGAAGGTTCAACTCTGTGAGATGAATGCACACATCATAAAGAAGTTTCAAAGAATGCTTCTGTCTAGGTTTTATGTGAAGATATTTCCTTTTCCACCATAGGCCTCAAAGCGCTCCAAATGAACACTTGCAGATTCTACAAAAAGAGTGTTTCAAAACTGCTCTTTCAAAAGAAGTGTTCAACTCTGTGAGTTGGATTCATACTTCACAAAGCAGTTTCACAGAACGCTTCTGTTTAGTATTTATGGGAAGATAATTCCGTTTCCAACGAAGGCCTGAAAGGACTCCAAATATCCACTTGCAGATTCTGCAAAAAACACAGTTTCAAAACTGCTCTATCAAAAGGAAGGCTTATCTCTCCGAGTTGAATGCACACATCATAAAGAGGTTTCTGAGAATGCTTCTGCCTGGTTTATAAGTGAAGATATTTCCTTTTCCACCATAGGCCTCAAAGCGCTCCAAATGAACACTTGCAGATTCTACAAAAAGAGTGTTTCAAAACAGCTCTTTCAAAGGAAGTGTTCAACTCTGTGAGTTGGATTCATACTACACAAAGCAGTTTCACAGAACGCTTCTGTTTAGTTTTTATGGGAAGATATTCCCGTTTCCAACGAAGGCCTGAAAGGGCTCCAAATATCCACTTGCAAATTCTGCAAAAATAGAGTTTCAAAACTGCTCTGTCAAAAGGAAGGCTTATCTCTCTGAGTTGAATGCAGACATCATAAAGAGGTTTCTGAGAATGCTTCTGCCTGGTTTATATGTGAAGATATTTCCTTTTCCACCATAGGCCTCAAGGCGCTCCAAATGAACACTTGCAGATTCTACAAAAAGAGTGTTTCATAACTGCTCTAGCAAAGGAAAGGTTCAACTCTGTGAGTTGAACACACACATCACAAAGCAGTTTCTGAGAATGCTTCTGTCCAGTTTTTATTGGAAGATATTCCCGCTTCTAACAAAGGCCTGAAAGAGCTCCAAATATCCACTTGTAGATGCTGCAAAAAGACTCTTTCCAAACTGCTCCATGAAAAGGAAGGTTCAACTCTGTGAGTTGAATGCACACATCATAAAGAAGTTTCAAAGAATGCTTCTGTCTAGGTTTTATGTGAAGATATTTCCTTTTCCACCATAGGCCTCAAAGCGCTCCAAATGAACACTTGCAGATTCTACAAAAAGAGTGTTTCAAAACTGCTCTTTCAAAAGAAGTGTTCAACTCTGTGAGTTGGATTCATACTTCACAAAGCAGTTTCACAGAACGCTTCTGTTTAGTTTTTATGGGAAGATATTCCCGTTTCCAACGAAGGCCTGAAAGGGCTCCAAATATCCACTTGCAAATTCTGCAAAAATAGAGTTTCAAAACTGCTCTGTCAAAAGGAAGGCTTATCTCTCTGAGTTGAATGCAGACATCATAAAGAGGTTTCTGAGAATGCTTCTGCCTGGTTTATATGTGAAGATATTTCCTTTTCCACCATAGGCCTCAAAGCGCTCCAAATGAACACTTGCAGATTCTACAAAAGGAGTGTTTCATAACTGCTCTAGCAAAGGAAAGGTTCAACTCTGTGAGTTGAACACACACATCACAAAGCAGTTTCTGAGAATGCTTCTGTCCAGTTTTTATTGGAAGATATTCCCGCTTCTAACAAAGGCCTGAAAGAGCTCCAAATATCCACTTGTAGATGCTGCAAAAAGACTCTTTCCAAACTGCTCCATGAAAAGGAAGGTTCAACTCTGTGAGTTGAATGCACACATCATAAAGAAGTTTCAAAGAATGCTTCTGTCTAGGTTTTATGTGAAGATATTTCCTTTTCCACCATAGGCCTCAAAGCGCTCCAAATGAACACTTGCAGATTCTACAAAAAGAGTGTTTCAAAACTGCTCTTTCAAAAGAAGTGTGCAACTCTGTGAGTTGGATTCATACTTCACAAAGCAGTTTCACAGAACGCTTCTGTTTAGTTTTTATGGGAAGATATTCCCGTTTCCAACGAAGGCCTGAAAGGGCTCCAAATAACCACTTGCAGATTCTGCAGAAACACAGTTTCAAAACTGCTCTATCAAAAGGAAGGCTTATCTCTCCGAGCTGAATGCACACATCATAAAGAGGTTTCTGAGAATGCTTCTCCCTGGTTTATAAGTGAAGATATTTCCTTTTCCACTATAGGCCTCAAAGCGCTCCAAATGAACACTTGCAGATTCTACAAAAAGAGTGTTTCAAAACAGCTCTTTCAAAGGAAGTGTTCAACTCTGTGAGTTGGATTCATACTACACAAAGCAGTTTCACAGAACGCTTCTCTTTAGTTTTTATGGGAAGATATTCCCGTTTCCAACGAAGGCCTGAAAGGGCTCCAAATATCCACTTGCAGATTCTGCAAAAATAGAGTTTCAAAACTGCTCTGTTAAAAGGAAGGCTTATCTCTCTGAGTTGAATGCAGACATCATAAAGAGGTTTCTGAGAATGCTTCTGCCTGGTTTATATGTGAAGATATTTCCTTTTCCACCATAGGCCTCAAAGCGCTCCAAATGAACACTTGCAGATTCTACAAAAGGAGTGTTTCATAACTGCTCTAGCAAAGGAAAGGTTCAACTCTGTGAGTTGAACACACACATCACAAAGCAGTTTCTGAGATTGCTTCTGTCCAGTTTTTATTGGAAGATATTCCCGCTTCTAACAAAGGCCTGAAAGAGCTCCAAATATCCACTTGCAGATGCTGCAAAAAGACTCTTTCCAAACTGCTCCATGAAAAGGAAGGTTCAACTCTGTGAGTTGAATGCACACATCATAAAGAAGTTTCAAAGAATGCTTCTGTCTAGGTTTTATGTGAAGATATTTCCTTTTCCACCATAGGCCTCAAAGCGCTCCAAATGAACACTTGCAGATTCTACAAAAAGAGTGTTTCAAAACTGCTCTTTCAAAAGAAGTGTTCAACTCTGTGAGTTGGATTCATACTTCACAAAGCAGTTTCACAGAACGCTTCTGTTTAGTATTTATGGGAAGATATTTCCGTTTCCAACGAAGGCCTGAAAGGACTCCAAATATCCACTTGCAGATTCTGCAAAAAACACAGTTTCAAAACTGCTCTATCAAAAGGAAGGCTTATCTCTCCGAGTTGAATGCACACATCATAAAGAGGTTTCTGAGAATGCTTCTGCCTGGTTTATAAGTGAAGATATTTCCTTTTCCACCATAGGCCTCAAAGCGCTCCAAATGAACACTTGCAGATTCTACAAAAAGAGTGTTTCAAAACAGCTCTTTCAAAGGAAGTGTTCAACTCTGTGAGTTGGATTCATACTACACAAAGCAGTTTCACAGAACGCTTCTGTTTAGTTTTTATGGGAAGATATTCCCGTTTCCAACGAAGGCCTGAAAGGGCTCCAAATATCCACTTGCAAATTCTGCAAAAATAGAGTTTCAAAACTGCTCTGTCAAAAGGAAGGCTTATCTCTCTGAGTTGAATGCAGACATCATAAAGAGGTTTCTGAGAATGCTTCTGCCTGGTTTATATGTGAAGATATTTCCTTTTCCACCATAGGCCTCAAAGCGCTCCAAATGAACACTTGCAGATTCTACAAAAAGAGTGTTTCATATCTGCTCTAGCAAAGGAAAGGTTCAACTCTGTGAGTTGAACACACACATCACAAAGCAGTTTCTGAGAATGCTTCTGTCCAGTTTTTATTGGAAGATATTCCCGCTTCTAACAAAGGCCTGAAAGAGCTCCAAATATCCACTTGTAGATGCTGCAAAAAGACTCTTTCCAAACTGCTCCATGAAAAGGAAGGTTCAACTCTGTGAGTTGAATGCACACATCATAAAGAAGTTTCAAAGAATGCTTCTGTCTAGGTTTTATGTGAAGATATTTCCTTTTCCACCATAGGCCTCAAAGCGCTCCAAATGAACACTTGCAGATTCTACAAAAAGAGTGTTTCATATCTGCTCTAGCAAAGGAAAGGTTCAACTCTGTGTGTTGAACACACACATCACAAAGCAGTTTCTGAGAATGCTTCTGTCCAGTTTTTATTGGAAGATATTCCCGCTTCTAACAAAGGCCTGAAAGAGCTCCAAATATCCACTTGTAGATGCTGCAAAAAGACTCTTTCCAAACTGCTCCATGAAAAGGAAGGTTCAACTCTGTGAGTTGAATGCACACATCATAAAGAAGTTTCAAAGAATGCTTCTGTCTAGGTTTTATGTGAAGATATTTCCTTTTCCACCATAGGCCTCAAAGCGCTCCAAATGAACACTTGCAGATTCTACAAAAAGAGTGTTTCATAACTGCTCTAGCAAAGGAAAGGTTCAACTCTGTGAGTTGAACACACACATCACAAAGCAGTTTCTGAGAATGCTTCTGTCCAGTTTTTATTGGAAGATATTCCCGCTTCTAACAAAGGCCTGAAAGAGCTCCAAATATCCACTTGTAGATGCTGCAAAAAGACTCTTTCCAAACTGCTCCATGAAAAGGAAGGTTCAACTCTGTGAGTTGAATGCACACATCATAAAGAAGTTTCAAAGAATGCTTCTGTCTAGGTTTTATGTGAAGATATTTCCTTTTCCACCATAGGCCTCAAAGCGCTCCAAATGAACACTTGCAGATTCTACAAAAAGAGTGTTTCAAAACTGCTCTTTCAAAAGAAGTGTTCAACTCTGTGAGTTGGATTCATACTTCACAAAGCAGTTTCACAGAACGCTTCTGTTTAGTTTTTATGGGAAGATATTCCCGTTTACAACGAAGGCCTGAAAGGGCTCCAAATATCCACTTGCAAATTCTGCAAAAATAGAGTTTCAAAACTGCTCTGTCAAAAGGTAGGCTTATCTCTCTGAGTTGAATGCAGACATCATAAAGAGGTTTCTGAGAATGCTTCTGCCTGGTTTATATGTGAAGATATTTCCTTTTCCACCATAGGCCTCAAAGCGCTCCAAATGAACACTTGCAGATTCTACAAAAGGAGTGTTTCATAACTGCTCTAGCAAAGGAAAGGTTCAACTCTGTGAGTTGAACACACACATCACAAAGCAGTTTCTGAGAATGCTTCTGTCCAGTTTTTATTGGAAGATATTCCCGCTTCTAACAAAGGCCTGAAAGAGCTCCAAATATCCACTTGCAGATGCTGCAAAAAGACTCTTTCCAAACTGCTCCATGAAAAGGAAGGTTCAACTCTGTGAGATGAATGCACACATCATAAAGAAGTTTCAAAGAATGCTTCTGTCTAGGTTTTATGTGAAGATATTTCCTTTTCCACCATAGGCCTCAAAGCGCTCCAAATGAACACTTGCAGATTCTACAAAAAGAGTGTTTCAAAACTGCTCTTTCAAAAGAAGTGTTCAACTCTGTGAGTTGGATTCATACTTCACAAAGCAGTTTCACAGAACGCTTCTGTTTAGTATTTATGGGAAGATATTTCCGTTTCCAACGAAGGCCTGAAAGGACTCCAAATATCCACTTGCAGATTCTGCAAAAAACACAGTTTCAAAACTGCTCTATCAAAAGGAAGGCTTATCTCTCCGAGTTGAATGCACACATCATAAAGAGGTTTCTGAGAATGCTTCTGCCTGGTTTATAAGTGAAGATATTTCCTTTTCCACCATAGGCCTCAAAGCGC
This sequence comes from Pongo pygmaeus, assembly GCF_028885625.2. Classification (NCBI taxonomy): domain Eukaryota; kingdom Metazoa; phylum Chordata; class Mammalia; order Primates; family Hominidae; genus Pongo; species Pongo pygmaeus. The sequence continues at coordinate 28,711,476 of NC_085930.1, forward strand.
TCCAAATGAACACTTGCAGATTCTACAAAAAGAGTGTTTCAAAACAGCTCTTTCAAAGGAAGTGTTCAACTCTGTGAGTTGGATTCATACTTCACAAAGCAGTTTCACAGAACGCTTCTGTTTAGTTTTTATGGGAAGATATTCCCGTTTCCAACGAAGGCCTGAAAGGGCTCCAAATATCCACTTGCAAATTCTGCAAAAATAGAGTTTCAAAACTGCTCTGTCAAAAGGAAGGCTTATCTCTCTGAGTTGAATGCAGACATCATAAAGAGGTTTCTGAGAATGCTTCTGCCTGGTTTATATGTGAAGATATTTCCTTTTCCACCATAGGCCTCAAGGCGCTCCAAATGAACACTTGCAGATTCTACAAAAAGAGTGTTTCATAACTGCTCTAGCAAAGGAAAGGTTCAACTCTGTGAGTTGAACACACACATCACAAAGCAGTTTCTGAGAATGCTTCTGTCCAGTTTTTATTGGAAGATATTCCCGCTTCTAACAAAGGCCTGAAAGAGCTCCAAATATCCACTTGTAGATGCTGCAAAAAGACTCTTTCCAAACTGCTCCATGAAAAGGAAGGTTCAACTCTGTGAGTTGAATGCACACATCATAAAGAAGTTTCAAAGAATGCTTCTGTCTAGGTTTTATGTGAAGATATTTCCTTTTCCACCATAGGCCTCAAAGCGCTCCAAATGAACACTTGCAGATTCTACAAAAAGAGTGTTTCAAAACTGCTCTTTCAAAAGAAGTGTTCAACTCTGTGAGTTGGATTCATACTTCACAAAGCAGTTTCACAGAACGCTTCTGTTTAGTTTTTATGGGAAGATATTCCCGTTTCCAACGAAGGCCTGAAAGGGCTCCAAATATCCACTTGCAAATTCTGCAAAAATAGAGTTTCAAAACTGCTCTGTCAAAAGGAAGGCTTATCTCTCTGAGTTGAATGCAGACATCATAAAGAGGTTTCTGAGAATGCTTCTGCCTGGTTTATATGTGAAGATATTTCCTTTTCCACCATAGGCCTCAAAGCGCTCCAAATGAACACTTGCAGATTCTACAAAAGGAGTGTTTCATAACTGCTCTAGCAAAGGAAAGGTTCAACTCTGTGAGTTGAACACACACATCACAAAGCAGTTTCTGAGAATGCTTCTGTCCAGTTTTTATTGGAAGATATTCCCGCTTCTAACAAAGGCCTGAAAGAGCTCCAAATATCCACTTGTAGATGCTGCAAAAAGACTCTTTCCAAACTGCTCCATGAAAAGGAAGGTTCAACTCTGTGAGTTGAATGCACACATCATAAAGAAGTTTCAAAGAATGCTTCTGTCTAGGTTTTATGTGAAGATATTTCCTTTTCCACCATAGGCCTCAAAGCGCTCCAAATGAACACTTGCAGATTCTACAAAAAGAGTGTTTCAAAACTGCTCTTTCAAAAGAAGTGTGCAACTCTGTGAGTTGGATTCATACTTCACAAAGCAGTTTCACAGAACGCTTCTGTTTAGTTTTTATGGGAAGATATTCCCGTTTCCAACGAAGGCCTGAAAGGGCTCCAAATAACCACTTGCAGATTCTGCAGAAACACAGTTTCAAAACTGCTCTATCAAAAGGAAGGCTTATCTCTCCGAGCTGAATGCACACATCATAGAGAGGTTTCTGAGAATGCTTCTCCCTGGTTTATAAGTGAAGATATTTCCTTTTCCACTATAGGCCTCAAAGCGCTCCAAATGAACACTTGCAGATTCTACAAAAAGAGTGTTTCAAAACAGCTCTTTCAAAGGAAGTGTTCAACTCTGTGAGTTGGATTCATACTACACAAAGCAGTTTCACAGAACGCTTCTCTTTAGTTTTTATGGGAAGATATTCCCGTTTCCAACGAAGGCCTGAAAGGGCTCCAAATATCCACTTGCAGATTCTGCAAAAATAGAGTTTCAAAACTGCTCTGTTAAAAGGAAGGCTTATCTCTCTGAGTTGAATGCAGACATCATAAAGAGGTTTCTGAGAATGCTTCTGCCTGGTTTATATGTGAAGATATTTCCTTTTCCACCATAGGCCTCAAAGCGCTCCAAATGAACACTTGCAGATTCTACAAAAGGAGTGTTTCATAACTGCTCTAGCAAAGGAAAGGTTCAACTCTGTGAGTTGAACACACACATCACAAAGCAGTTTCTGAGATTGCTTCTGTCCAGTTTTTATTGGAAGATATTCCCGCTTCTAACAAAGGCCTGAAAGAGCTCCAAATATCCACTTGCAGATGCTGCAAAAAGACTCTTTCCAAACTGCTCCATGAAAAGGAAGGTTCAACTCTGTGAGTTGAATGCACACATCATAAAGAAGTTTCAAAGAATGCTTCTGTCTAGGTTTTATGTGAAGATATTTCCTTTTCCACCATAGGCCTCAAAGCGCTCCAAATGAACACTTGCAGATTCTACAAAAAGAGTGTTTCAAAACTGCTCTTTCAAAAGAAGTGTTCAACTCTGTGAGTTGGATTCATACTTCACAAAGCAGTTTCACAGAACGCTTCTGTTTAGTATTTATGGGAAGATATTTCCGTTTCCAACGAAGGCCTGAAAGGACTCCAAATATCCACTTGCAGATTCTGCAAAAAACACAGTTTCAAAACTGCTCTATCAAAAGGAAGGCTTATCTCTCCGAGTTGAATGCACACATCATAAAGAGGTTTCTGAGAATGCTTCTGCCTGGTTTATAAGTGAAGATATTTCCTTTTCCACCATAGGCCTCAAAGCGCTCCAAATGAACACTTGCAGATTCTACAAAAAGAGTGTTTCAAAACAGCTCTTTCAAAGGAAGTGTTCAACTCTGTGAGTTGGATTCATACTACACAAAGCAGTTTCACAGAACGCTTCTGTTTAGTTTTTATGGGAAGATATTCCCGTTTCCAACGAAGGCCTGAAAGGGCTCCAAATATCCACTTGCAAATTCTGCAAAAATAGAGTTTCAAAACTGCTCTGTCAAAAGGAAGGCTTATCTCTCTGAGTTGAATGCAGACATCATAAAGAGGTTTCCGAGAATGCTTCTGCCTGGTTTATATGTGAAGATATTTCCTTTTCCACAATAGGCCTCAAAGCGCTCCAAATGAACACTTGCAGATTCTACAAAAAGAGTGTTTCAAAACAGCTCTTTCAAAGGAAGTGTTCAACTCTGTGAGTTGGATTCATACTACACAAAGCAGTTTCACAGAACGCTTCTCTTTAGTTTTTATGGGAAGATATTCCCGTTTCCAACGAAGGACTGAAAGGGCTCCAAATATCCACTTGCAGATTCTGCAAAAATAGAGTTTCAAAACTGCTCTGTTAAAAGGAAGGCTTATCTCTCTGAGTTGAATGCAGACATCATAAAGAGGTTTCTGAGAATGCTTCTGCCTTGTTTATATGTGAAGATATTTCCTTTTCCACCATAGGCCTCAAAGCACTCCAAATGAACACTTGCAGATTCTACAAAAGGAGTGTTTCATAACTGCTCTAGCAAAGGAAAGGTTCAACTCTGTGAGTTGAACACACACATCACAAAGCAGTTTCTGAGAATGCTTCTGTCCAGTTTTTATTGGAAGATATTCCCGCTTCTAACAAAGGCCTGAAAGAGCTCCAAATATCCACTTGCAGATGCTGCAAAAAGACTCTTTCCAAACTGCTCCATGAAAAGGAAGGTTCAACTCTGTGAGATGAATGCACACATCATAAAGAAGTTTCAAAGAATGCTTCTGTCTAGGTTTTATGTGAAGATATTTCCTTTTCCACCATAGGCCTCAAAGCGCTCCAAATGAACACTTGCAGATTCTACAAAAAGAGTGTTTCAAAACTGCTCTTTCAAAAGAAGTGTTCAACTCTGTGAGTTGGATTCATACTTCACAAAGCAGTTTCACAGAACGCTTCTGTTTAGTTTTTATGGGAAGATATTCCCGTTTCCAACGAAGGCCTGAAAGGGCTCCAAATATCCACTTGCAAATTCTGCAAAAATAGAGTTTCAAAACTGCTCTGTCAAAAGGAAGGCTTATCTCTCTGAGTTGAATGCAGACATCATAAAGAGGTTTCAGAGAATGCTTCTGCCTGGTTTATATGTGAAGATATTTCCTTTTCCACCATAGGCCTCAAAGCGCTCCAAATGAACACTTGCAGATTCTACAAAAGGAGTGTTTCCTAACTGCTCTAGCAAAGGAAAGGTTCAACTCTGTGAGTTGAACACACACATCACAAAGCAGTTTATGAGAATGCTTCTATCCAGTTTTTATTGGAAGATATTCCCGCTTCTAACAAAGGCCTGAAAGAGCTCCAAATATCCACTTGCAGATGCTGCAAAAAGACTCTTTCCAAACTGCTCCATGAAAAGGAAGGTTCAACTCTGTGAGTTGAATGCACACATCATAAAGAAGTTTCAAAGAATGCTTCTGTCTAGGTTTTATGTGAAGATATTTCCTTTTCCACCATAGGCCTCAAAGCGCTCCAAATGAACACTTGCAGATTCTACAAAAAGAGTGTTTCAAAACTGCTCTTTCAAAAGAAGTGTTCAACTCTGTGAGTTGGATTCATACTTCACAAAGCAGTTTCACACAACGCTTCTGTTTAGTATTTATGGGAAGATATTCCCGTTTCCAACGAAGGCCTGAAAGGACTCCAATTATCCACTTGCAGATTCTGCAAAAACACAGTTTCAAAACTGCTCTATCAAAAGGAAGGCTTATCTCTCCGAGTTGAATGCACACATCATAAAGAGGTTTCTGAGAATGCTTCTGCCTGGTTTATAAGTGAAGATATTTCCTTTTCCACCATAGGCCTCAAAGCGCTCCAAATGAACACTTGCAGATTCTACAAAAAGAGTGTTTCAAAACAGCTCTTTCAAAGGAAGTGTTCAACTCTGTGAGTTGGATTCATACTACACAAAGCAGTTTCACAGAACGCTTCTGTTTAGTTTTTATGGGAAGATATTCCCGTTTCCAACGAAGGCCTGAAAGGGCTCCAAATATCCACTTGCAAATTCTGCAAAAATAGAGTTTCAAAACTGCTCTGTCAAAAGGAAGGCTTATCTCTCTGAGTTGAATGCAGACATCATAAAGAGGTTTCTGAGAATGCTTCTGCCTGGTTTATATGTGAAGATATTTCCTTTTCCACCATAGGCCTCAAGGCGCTCCAAATGAACACTTGCAGATTCTACAAAAAGAGTGTTTCATAACTGCTCTAGCAAAGGAAAGGTTCAACTCTGTGAGTTGAACACACACATCACAAAGCAGTTTCTGAGAATGCTTCTGTCCAGTTTTTATTGGAAGATATTCCCGCTTCTAACAAAGGCCTGAAAGAGCTCCAAATATCCACTTGCAGATGCTGCAAAAAGACTCTTTCCAAACTGCTCCATGAAAAGGAAGGTTCAACTCTGTGAGTTGAATGCACACATCATAAAGAAGTTTCAAAGAATGCTTCTGTCTAGGTTTTATGTGAAGATATTTCCTTTTCCACCATAGGCCTCAAAGCGCTCCAAATGAACACTTGCAGATTCTACAAAAAGAGTGTTTCAAAGCTGCTCTTTCAAAAGAAGTGTTCAACTCTGTGAGTTGGATTCATACTTCACAAAGCAGTTTCACAGAACGCTTCTGTTTAGTTTTTATGGGAAGATATTCCCGTTTCCAACGAAGGCCTGAAAGGGCTCCAAATATCCACTTGCAAATTCTGCAAAAATAGAGTTTCAAAACTGCTCTGTCAAAAGGAAGGCTTATCTCTCTGAGTTGAATGCAGACATCATAAAGAGGTTTCTGAGAATGCTTCTGCCTGGTTTATATGTGAAGATATTTCCTTTTCCACCATAGGCCTCAAAGCGCTCCAAATGAACACTTGCAGATTCTACAAAAGGAGTGTTTCATAACTGCTCTAGCAAAGGAAAGGTTCAACTCTGTGAGTTGAACACACACATCACAAAGCAGTTTCTGAGAATGCTTCTATCCAGTTTTTATTGGAAGATATTCCCGCTTCTAACAAAGGCCTGAAAGAGCTCCAAATATCCACTTGCAGATGCTGCAAAAAGACTCTTTCCAAACTGCTCCATGAAAAGGAAGGTTCAACTCTGTGAGTTGAATGCACACATCATAAAGAAGTTTCAAAGAATGCTTCTGTCTAGGTTTTATGTGAAGATATTTCCTTTTCCACCATAGGCCTCAAAGCGCTCCAAATGAACACTTGCAGATTCTACAAAAAGAGTGTTTCATAACTGCTCTAGCAAAGGAAAGGTTCAACTCTGTGAGTTGAACACACACATCACAAAGCAGTTTCTGAGAATGCTTCTGTCCAGTTTTTATTGGAAGATATTCCCGCTTCTAACAAAGGCCTGAAAGAGCTCCAAATATCCACTTGTAGATGCTGCAAAAAGACTCTTTCCAAACTGCTCCATGAAAAGGAAGGTTCAACTCTGTGAGTTGAATGCACACATCATAAAGAAGTTTCAAAGAATGCTTCTGTCTAGGTTTTATGTGAAGATATTTCCTTTTCCACCATAGGCCTCAAAGCGCTCCAAATGAACACTTGCAGATTCTACAAAAAGAGTGTTTCAAAACTGCTCTTTCAAAAGAAGTGTTCAACTCTGTGAGTTGGATTCATACTTCACAAAGCAGTTTCACAGAACGCTTCTGTTTAGTTTTTATGGGAAGATATTCCCGTTTCCAACGAAGGCCTGAAAGGGCTCCAAATATCCACTTGCAAATTCTGCAAAAATAGAGTTTCAAAACTGCTCTGTCAAAAGGAAGGCTTATCTCTCTGAGTTGAATGCAGACATCATAAAGAGGTTTCTGAGAATGCTTCTGCCTGGTTTATATGTGAAGATATTTCCTTTTCCACCATAGGCCTCAAAGCGCTCCAAATGAACACTTGCAGATTCTACAAAAGGAGTGTTTCATAACTGCTCTAGCAAAGGAAAGGTTCAACTCTGTGAGTTGAACACACACATCACAAAGCAGTTTCTGAGAATGCTTCTGTCCAGTTTTTATTGGAAGATATTCCCGCTTCTAACAAAGGCCTGAAAGAGCTCCAAATATCCACTTGCAGATGCTGCAAAAAGACTCTTTCCAAACTGCTCCATGAAAAGGAAGGTTCAACTCTGTGAGATGAATGCACACATCATAAAGAAGTTTCAAAGAATGCTTCTGTCTAGGTTTTATGTGAAGATATTTCCTTTTCCACCATAGGCCTCAAAGCGCTCCAAATGAACACTTGCAGATTCTACAAAAAGAGTGTTTCAAAACTGCTCTTTCAAAAGAAGTGTTCAACTCTGTGAGTTGGATTCATACTTCACAAAGCAGTTTCACAGAACGCTTCTGTTTAGTATTTATGGGAAGATAATTCCGTTTCCAACGAAGGCCTGAAAGGACTCCAAATATCCACTTGCAGATTCTGCAAAAAACACAGTTTCAAAACTGCTCTATCAAAAGGAAGGCTTATCTCTCCGAGTTGAATGCACACATCATAAAGAGGTTTCTGAGAATGCTTCTGCCTGGTTTATAAGTGAAGATATTTCCTTTTCCACCATAGGCCTCAAAGCGCTCCAAATGAACACTTGCAGATTCTACAAAAAGAGTGTTTCAAAACAGCTCTTTCAAAGGAAGTGTTCAACTCTGTGAGTTGGATTCATACTACACAAAGCAGTTTCACAGAACGCTTCTGTTTAGTTTTTATGGGAAGATATTCCCGTTTCCAACGAAGGCCTGAAAGGGCTCCAAATATCCACTTGCAAATTCTGCAAAAATAGAGTTTCAAAACTGCTCTGTCAAAAGGAAGGCTTATCTCTCTGAGTTGAATGCAGACATCATAAAGAGGTTTCTGAGAATGCTTCTGCCTGGTTTATATGTGAAGATATTTCCTTTTCCACCATAGGCCTCAAGGCGCTCCAAATGAACACTTGCAGATTCTACAAAAAGAGTGTTTCATAACTGCTCTAGCAAAGGAAAGGTTCAACTCTGTGAGTTGAACACACACATCACAAAGCAGTTTCTGAGAATGCTTCTGTCCAGTTTTTATTGGAAGATATTCCCGCTTCTAACAAAGGCCTGAAAGAGCTCCAAATATCCACTTGTAGATGCTGCAAAAAGACTCTTTCCAAACTGCTCCATGAAAAGGAAGGTTCAACTCTGTGAGTTGAATGCACACATCATAAAGAAGTTTCAAAGAATGCTTCTGTCTAGGTTTTATGTGAAGATATTTCCTTTTCCACCATAGGCCTCAAAGCGCTCCAAATGAACACTTGCAGATTCTACAAAAAGAGTGTTTCAAAACTGCTCTTTCAAAAGAAGTGTTCAACTCTGTGAGTTGGATTCATACTTCACAAAGCAGTTTCACAGAACGCTTCTGTTTAGTTTTTATGGGAAGATATTCCCGTTTCCAACGAAGGCCTGAAAGGGCTCCAAATATCCACTTGCAAATTCTGCAAAAATAGAGTTTCAAAACTGCTCTGTCAAAAGGAAGGCTTATCTCTCTGAGTTGAATGCAGACATCATAAAGAGGTTTCTGAGAATGCTTCTGCCTGGTTTATATGTGAAGATATTTCCTTTTCCACCATAGGCCTCAAAGCGCTCCAAATGAACACTTGCAGATTCTACAAAAGGAGTGTTTCATAACTGCTCTAGCAAAGGAAAGGTTCAACTCTGTGAGTTGAACACACACATCACAAAGCAGTTTCTGAGAATGCTTCTGTCCAGTTTTTATTGGAAGATATTCCCGCTTCTAACAAAGGCCTGAAAGAGCTCCAAATATCCACTTGTAGATGCTGCAAAAAGACTCTTTCCAAACTGCTCCATGAAAAGGAAGGTTCAACTCTGTGAGTTGAATGCACACATCATAAAGAAGTTTCAAAGAATGCTTCTGTCTAGGTTTTATGTGAAGATATTTCCTTTTCCACCATAGGCCTCAAAGCGCTCCAAATGAACACTTGCAGATTCTACAAAAAGAGTGTTTCAAAACTGCTCTTTCAAAAGAAGTGTGCAACTCTGTGAGTTGGATTCATACTTCACAAAGCAGTTTCACAGAACGCTTCTGTTTAGTTTTTATGGGAAGATATTCCCGTTTCCAACGAAGGCCTGAAAGGGCTCCAAATAACCACTTGCAGATTCTGCAGAAACACAGTTTCAAAACTGCTCTATCAAAAGGAAGGCTTATCTCTCCGAGCTGAATGCACACATCATAAAGAGGTTTCTGAGAATGCTTCTCCCTGGTTTATAAGTGAAGATATTTCCTTTTCCACTATAGGCCTCAAAGCGCTCCAAATGAACACTTGCAGATTCTACAAAAAGAGTGTTTCAAAACAGCTCTTTCAAAGGAAGTGTTCAACTCTGTGAGTTGGATTCATACTACACAAAGCAGTTTCACAGAACGCTTCTCTTTAGTTTTTATGGGAAGATATTCCCGTTTCCAACGAAGGCCTGAAAGGGCTCCAAATATCCACTTGCAGATTCTGCAAAAATAGAGTTTCAAAACTGCTCTGTTAAAAGGAAGGCTTATCTCTCTGAGTTGAATGCAGACATCATAAAGAGGTTTCTGAGAATGCTTCTGCCTGGTTTATATGTGAAGATATTTCCTTTTCCACCATAGGCCTCAAAGCGCTCCAAATGAACACTTGCAGATTCTACAAAAGGAGTGTTTCATAACTGCTCTAGCAAAGGAAAGGTTCAACTCTGTGAGTTGAACACACACATCACAAAGCAGTTTCTGAGATTGCTTCTGTCCAGTTTTTATTGGAAGATATTCCCGCTTCTAACAAAGGCCTGAAAGAGCTCCAAATATCCACTTGCAGATGCTGCAAAAAGACTCTTTCCAAACTGCTCCATGAAAAGGAAGGTTCAACTCTGTGAGTTGAATGCACACATCATAAAGAAGTTTCAAAGAATGCTTCTGTCTAGGTTTTATGTGAAGATATTTCCTTTTCCACCATAGGCCTCAAAGCGCTCCAAATGAACACTTGCAGATTCTACAAAAAGAGTGTTTCAAAACTGCTCTTTCAAAAGAAGTGTTCAACTCTGTGAGTTGGATTCATACTTCACAAAGCAGTTTCACAGAACGCTTCTGTTTAGTATTTATGGGAAGATATTTCCGTTTCCAACGAAGGCCTGAAAGGACTCCAAATATCCACTTGCAGATTCTGCAAAAAACACAGTTTCAAAACTGCTCTATCAAAAGGAAGGCTTATCTCTCCGAGTTGAATGCACACATCATAAAGAGGTTTCTGAGAATGCTTCTGCCTGGTTTATAAGTGAAGATATTTCCTTTTCCACCATAGGCCTCAAAGCGCTCCAAATGAACACTTGCAGATTCTACAAAAAGAGTGTTTCAAAACAGCTCTTTCAAAGGAAGTGTTCAACTCTGTGAGTTGGATTCATACTACACAAAGCAGTTTCACAGAACGCTTCTGTTTAGTTTTTATGGGAAGATATTCCCGTTTCCAACGAAGGCCTGAAAGGGCTCCAAATATCCACTTGCAAATTCTGCAAAAATAGAGTTTCAAAACTGCTCTGTCAAAAGGAAGGCTTATCTCTCTGAGTTGAATGCAGACATCATAAAGAGGTTTCTGAGAATGCTTCTGCCTGGTTTATATGTGAAGATATTTCCTTTTCCACCATAGGCCTCAAAGCGCTCCAAATGAACACTTGCAGATTCTACAAAAAGAGTGTTTCATATCTGCTCTAGCAAAGGAAAGGTTCAACTCTGTGAGTTGAACACACACATCACAAAGCAGTTTCTGAGAATGCTTCTGTCCAGTTTTTATTGGAAGATATTCCCGCTTCTAACAAAGGCCTGAAAGAGCTCCAAATATCCACTTGTAGATGCTGCAAAAAGACTCTTTCCAAACTGCTCCATGAAAAGGAAGGTTCAACTCTGTGAGTTGAATGCACACATCATAAAGAAGTTTCAAAGAATGCTTCTGTCTAGGTTTTATGTGAAGATATTTCCTTTTCCACCATAGGCCTCAAAGCGCTCCAAATGAACACTTGCAGATTCTACAAAAAGAGTGTTTCATATCTGCTCTAGCAAAGGAAAGGTTCAACTCTGTGTGTTGAACACACACATCACAAAGCAGTTTCTGAGAATGCTTCTGTCCAGTTTTTATTGGAAGATATTCCCGCTTCTAACAAAGGCCTGAAAGAGCTCCAAATATCCACTTGTAGATGCTGCAAAAAGACTCTTTCCAAACTGCTCCATGAAAAGGAAGGTTCAACTCTGTGAGTTGAATGCACACATCATAAAGAAGTTTCAAAGAATGCTTCTGTCTAGGTTTTATGTGAAGATATTTCCTTTTCCACCATAGGCCTCAAAGCGCTCCAAATGAACACTTGCAGATTCTACAAAAAGAGTGTTTCATAACTGCTCTAGCAAAGGAAAGGTTCAACTCTGTGAGTTGAACACACACATCACAAAGCAGTTTCTGAGAATGCTTCTGTCCAGTTTTTATTGGAAGATATTCCCGCTTCTAACAAAGGCCTGAAAGAGCTCCAAATATCCACTTGTAGATGCTGCAAAAAGACTCTTTCCAAACTGCTCCATGAAAAGGAAGGTTCAACTCTGTGAGTTGAATGCACACATCATAAAGAAGTTTCAAAGAATGCTTCTGTCTAGGTTTTATGTGAAGATATTTCCTTTTCCACCATAGGCCTCAAAGCGCTCCAAATGAACACTTGCAGATTCTACAAAAAGAGTGTTTCAAAACTGCTCTTTCAAAAGAAGTGTTCAACTCTGTGAGTTGGATTCATACTTCACAAAGCAGTTTCACAGAACGCTTCTGTTTAGTTTTTATGGGAAGATATTCCCGTTTACAACGAAGGCCTGAAAGGGCTCCAAATATCCACTTGCAAATTCTGCAAAAATAGAGTTTCAAAACTGCTCTGTCAAAAGGTAGGCTTATCTCTCTGAGTTGAATGCAGACATCATAAAGAGGTTTCTGAGAATGCTTCTGCCTGGTTTATATGTGAAGATATTTCCTTTTCCACCATAGGCCTCAAAGCGCTCCAAATGAACACTTGCAGATTCTACAAAAGGAGTGTTTCATAACTGCTCTAGCAAAGGAAAGGTTCAACTCTGTGAGTTGAACACACACATCACAAAGCAGTTTCTGAGAATGCTTCTGTCCAGTTTTTATTGGAAGATATTCCCGCTTCTAACAAAGGCCTGAAAGAGCTCCAAATATCCACTTGCAGATGCTGCAAAAAGACTCTTTCCAAACTGCTCCATGAAAAGGAAGGTTCAACTCTGTGAGATGAATGCACACATCATAAAGAAGTTTCAAAGAATGCTTCTGTCTAGGTTTTATGTGAAGATATTTCCTTTTCCACCATAGGCCTCAAAGCGCTCCAAATGAACACTTGCAGATTCTACAAAAAGAGTGTTTCAAAACTGCTCTTTCAAAAGAAGTGTTCAACTCTGTGAGTTGGATTCATACTTCACAAAGCAGTTTCACAGAACGCTTCTGTTTAGTATTTATGGGAAGATATTTCCGTTTCCAACGAAGGCCTGAAAGGACTCCAAATATCCACTTGCAGATTCTGCAAAAAACACAGTTTCAAAACTGCTCTATCAAAAGGAAGGCTTATCTCTCCGAGTTGAATGCACACATCATAAAGAGGTTTCTGAGAATGCTTCTGCCTGGTTTATAAGTGAAGATATTTCCTTTTCCACCATAGGCCTCAAAGCGCTCCAAATGAACACTTGCAGATTCTACAAAAAGAGTGTTTCAAAACAGCTCTTTCAAAGGAAGTGTTCAACTCTGTGAGTTGGATTCATACTTCACAAAGCAGTTTCACAGAACGCTTCTGTTTAGTTTTTATGGGAAGATATTCCCGTTTCCAACGAAGGCCTGAAAGGGCTCCAAATATCCACTTGCAAATTCTGCAAAAATAGAGTTTCAAAACTGCTCTGTCAAAAGGAAGGCTTATCTCTCTGAGTTGAATGCAGACATCATAAAGAGGTTTCTGAGAATGCTTCTGCCTGGTTTATATGTGAAGATATTTCCTTTTCCACCATAGGCCTCAAGGCGCTCCAAATGAACACTTGCAGATTCTACAAAAAGAGTGTTTCATAACTGCTCTAGCAAAGGAAAGGTTCAACTCTGTGAGTTGAACACACACATCACAAAGCAGTTTCTGAGAATGCTTCTGTCCAGTTTTTATTGGAAGATATTCCCGCTTCTAACAAAGGCCTGAAAGAGCTCCAAATATCCACTTGTAGATGCTGCAAAAAGACTCTTTCCAAACTGCTCCATGAAAAGGAAGGTTCAACTCTGTGAGTTGAATGCACACATCATAAAGAAGTTTCAAAGAATGCTTCTGTCTAGGTTTTATGTGAAGATATTTCCTTTTCCACCATAGGCCTCAAAGCGCTCCAAATGAACACTTGCAGATTCTACAAAAAGAGTGTTTCAAAACTGCTCTTTCAAAAGAAGTGTTCAACTCTGTGAGTTGGATTCATACTTCACAAAGCAGTTTCACAGAACGCTTCTGTTTAGTTTTTATGGGAAGATATTCCCGTTTCCAACGAAGGCCTGAAAGGGCTCCAAATATCCACTTGCAAATTCTGCAAAAATAGAGTTTCAAAACTGCTCTGTCAAAAGGAAGGCTTATCTCTCTGAGTTGAATGCAGACATCATAAAGAGGTTTCTGAGAATGCTTCTGCCTGGTTTATATGTGAAGATATTTCCTTTTCCACCATAGGCCTCAAAGCGCTCCAAATGAACACTTGCAGATTCTACAAAAGGAGTGTTTCATAACTGCTCTAGCAAAGGAAAGGTTCAACTCTGTGAGTTGAACACACACATCACAAAGCAGTTTCTGAGAATGCTTCTGTCCAGTTTTTATTGGAAGATATTCCCGCTTCTAACAAAGGCCTGAAAGAGCTCCAAATATCCACTTGTAGATGCTGCAAAAAGACTCTTTCCAAACTGCTCCATGAAAAGGAAGGTTCAACTCTGTGAGTTGAATGCACACATCATAAAGAAGTTTCAAAGAATGCTTCTGTCTAGGTTTTATGTGAAGATATTTCCTTTTCCACCATAGGCCTCAAAGCGCTCCAAATGAACACTTGCAGATTCTACAAAAAGAGTGTTTCAAAACTGCTCTTTCAAAAGAAGTGTGCAACTCTGTGAGTTGGATTCATACTTCACAAAGCAGTTTCACAGAACGCTTCTGTTTAGTTTTTATGGGAAGATATTCCCGTTTCCAACGAAGGCCTGAAAGGGCTCCAAATAACCACTTGCAGATTCTGCAGAAACACAGTTTCAAAACTGCTCTATCAAAAGGAAGGCTTATCTCTCCGAGCTGAATGCACACATCATAGAGAGGTTTCTGAGAATGCTTCTCCCTGGTTTATAAGTGAAGATATTTCCTTTTCCACTATAGGCCTCAAAGCGCTCCAAATGAACACTTGCAGATTCTACAAAAAGAGTGTTTCAAAACAGCTCTTTCAAAGGAAGTGTTCAACTCTGTGAGTTGGATTCATACTACACAAAGCAGTTTCACAGAACGCTTCTCTTTAGTTTTTATGGGAAGATATTCCCGTTTCCAACGAAGGCCTGAAAGGGCTCCAAATATCCACTTGCAGATTCTGCAAAAATAGAGTTTCAAAACTGCTCTGTTAAAAGGAAGGCTTATCTCTCTGAGTTGAATGCAGACATCATAAAGAGGTTTCTGAGAATGCTTCTGCCTGGTTTATATGTGAAGATATTTCCTTTTCCACCATAGGCCTCAAAGCGCTCCAAATGAACACTTGCAGATTCTACAAAAGGAGTGTTTCATAACTGCTCTAGCAAAGGAAAGGTTCAACTCTGTGAGTTGAACACACACATCACAAAGCAGTTTCTGAGATTGCTTCTGTCCAGTTTTTATTGGAAGATATTCCCGCTTCTAACAAAGGCCTGAAAGAGCTCCAAATATCCACTTGCAGATGCTGCAAAAAGACTCTTTCCAAACTGCTCCATGAAAAGGAAGGTTCAACTCTGTGAGTTGAATGCACACATCATAAAGAAGTTTCAAAGAATGCTTCTGTCTAGGTTTTATGTGAAGATATTTCCTTTTCCACCATAGGCCTCAAAGCGCTCCAAATGAACACTTGCAGATTCTACAAAAAGAGTGTTTCAAAACTGCTCTTTCAAAAGAAGTGTTCAACTCTGTGAGTTGGATTCATACTTCACAAAGCAGTTTCACAGAACGCTTCTGTTTAGTATTTATGGGAAGATATTTCCGTTTCCAACGAAGGCCTGAAAGGACTCCAAATATCCACTTGCAGATTCTGCAAAAAACACAGTTTCAAAACTGCTCTATCAAAAGGAAGGCTTATCTCTCCGAGTTGAATGCACACATCATAAAGAGGTTTCTGAGAATGCTTCTGCCTGGTTTATAAGTGAAGATATTTCCTTTTCCACCATAGGCCTCAAAGCGCTCCAAATGAACACTTGCAGATTCTACAAAAAGAGTGTTTCAAAACAGCTCTTTCAAAGGAAGTGTTCAACTCTGTGAGTTGGATTCATACTACACAAAGCAGTTTCACAGAACGCTTCTGTTTAGTTTTTATGGGAAGATATTCCCGTTTCCAACGAAGGCCTGAAAGGGCTCCAAATATCCACTTGCAAATTCTGCAAAAATAGAGTTTCAAAACTGCTCTGTCAAAAGGAAGGCTTATCTCTCTGAGTTGAATGCAGACATCATAAAGAGGTTTCCGAGAATGCTTCTGCCTGGTTTATATGTGAAGATATTTCCTTTTCCACAATAGGCCTCAAAGCGCTCCAAATGAACACTTGCAGATTCTACAAAAAGAGTGTTTCAAAACAGCTCTTTCAAAGGAAGTGTTCAACTCTGTGAGTTGGATTCATACTACACAAAGCAGTTTCACAGAACGCTTCTCTTTAGTTTTTATGGGAAGATATTCCCGTTTCCAACGAAGGACTGAAAGGGCTCCAAATATCCACTTGCAGATTCTGCAAAAATAGAGTTTCAAAACTGCTCTGTTAAAAGGAAGGCTTATCTCTCTGAGTTGAATGCAGACATCATAAAGAGGTTTCTGAGAATGCTTCTGCCTTGTTTATATGTGAAGATATTTCCTTTTCCACCATAGGCCTCAAAGCACTCCAAATGAACACTTGCAGATTCTACAAAAGGAGTGTTTCATAACTGCTCTAGCAAAGGAAAGGTTCAACTCTGTGAGTTGAACACACACATCACAAAGCAGTTTCTGAGAATGCTTCTGTCCAGTTTTTATTGGAAGATATTCCCGCTTCTAACAAAGGCCTGAAAGAGCTCCAAATATCCACTTGCAGATGCTGCAAAAAGACTCTTTCCAAACTGCTCCATGAAAAGGAAGGTTCAACTCTGTGAGATGAATGCACACATCATAAAGAAGTTTCAAAGAATGCTTCTGTCTAGGTTTTATGTGAAGATATTTCCTTTTCCACCATAGGCCTCAAAGCGCTCCAAATGAACACTTGCAGATTCTACAAAAAGAGTGTTTCAAAACTGCTCTTTCAAAAGAAGTGTTCAACTCTGTGAGTTGGATTCATACTTCACAAAGCAGTTTCACAGAACGCTTCTGTTTAGTTTTTATGGGAAGATATTCCCGTTTCCAACGAAGGCCTGAAAGGGCTCCAAATATCCACTTGCAAATTCTGCAAAAATAGAGTTTCAAAACTGCTCTGTCAAAAGGAAGGCTTATCTCTCTGAGTTGAATGCAGACATCATAAAGAGGTTTCAGAGAATGCTTCTGCCTGGTTTATATGTGAAGATATTTCCTTTTCCACCATAGGCCTCAAAGCGCTCCAAATGAACACTTGCAGATTCTACAAAAGGAGTGTTTCCTAACTGCTCTAGCAAAGGAAAGGTTCAACTCTGTGAGTTGAACACACACATCACAAAGCAGTTTATGAGAATGCTTCTATCCAGTTTTTATTGGAAGATATTCCCGCTTCTAACAAAGGCCTGAAAGAGCTCCAAATATCCACTTGCAGATGCTGCAAAAAGACTCTTTCCAAACTGCTCCATGAAAAGGAAGGTTCAACTCTGTGAGTTGAATGCACACATCATAAAGAAGTTTCAAAGAATGCTTCTGTCTAGGTTTTATGTGAAGATATTTCCTTTTCCACCATAGGCCTCAAAGCGCTCCAAATGAACACTTGCAGATTCTACAAAAAGAGTGTTTCAAAACTGCTCTTTCAAAAGAAGTGTTCAACTCTGTGAGTTGGATTCATACTTCACAAAGCAGTTTCACACAACGCTTCTGTTTAGTATTTATGGGAAGATATTCCCGTTTCCAACGAAGGCCTGAAAGGACTCCAATTATCCACTTGCAGATTCTGCAAAAACACAGTTTCAAAACTGCTCTATCAAAAGGAAGGCTTATCTCTCCGAGTTGAATGCACACATCATAAAGAGGTTTCTGAGAATGCTTCTGCCTGGTTTATAAGTGAAGATATTTCCTTTTCCACCATAGGCCTCAAAGCGCTCCAAATGAACACTTGCAGATTCTACAAAAAGAGTGTTTCAAAACAGCTCTTTCAAAGGAAGTGTTCAACTCTGTGAGTTGGATTCATACTACACAAAGCAGTTTCACAGAACGCTTCTGTTTAGTTTTTATGGGAAGATATTCCCGTTTCCAACGAAGGCCTGAAAGGGCTCCAAATATCCACTTGCAAATTCTGCAAAAATAGAGTTTCAAAACTGCTCTGTCAAAAGGAAGGCTTATCTCTCTGAGTTGAATGCAGACATCATAAAGAGGTTTCTGAGAATGCTTCTGCCTGGTTTATATGTGAAGATATTTCCTTTTCCACCATAGGCCTCAAGGCGCTCCAAATGAACACTTGCAGATTCTACAAAAAGAGTGTTTCATAACTGCTCTAGCAAAGGAAAGGTTCAACTCTGTGAGTTGAACACACACATCACAAAGCAGTTTCTGAGAATGCTTCTGTCCAGTTTTTATTGGAAGATATTCCCGCTTCTAACAAAGGCCTGAAAGAGCTCCAAATATCCACTTGCAGATGCTGCAAAAAGACTCTTTCCAAACTGCTCCATGAAAAGGAAGGTTCAACTCTGTGAGTTGAATGCACACATCATAAAGAAGTTTCAAAGAATGCTTCTGTCTAGGTTTTATGTGAAGATATTTCCTTTTCCACCATAGGCCTCAAAGCGCTCCAAATGAACACTTGCAGATTCTACAAAAAGAGTGTTTCAAAGCTGCTCTTTCAAAAGAAGTGTTCAACTCTGTGAGTTGGATTCATACTTCACAAAGCAGTTTCACAGAACGCTTCTGTTTAGTTTTTATGGGAAGATATTCCCGTTTCCAACGAAGGCCTGAAAGGGCTCCAAATATCCACTTGCAAATTCTGCAAAAATAGAGTTTCAAAACTGCTCTGTCAAAAGGAAGGCTTATCTCTCTGAGTTGAATGCAGACATCATAAAGAGGTTTCTGAGAATGCTTCTGCCTGGTTTATATGTGAAGATATTTCCTTTTCCACCATAGGCCTCAAAGCGCTCCAAATGAACACTTGCAGATTCTACAAAAGGAGTGTTTCATAACTGCTCTAGCAAAGGAAAGGTTCAACTCTGTGAGTTGAACACACACATCACAAAGCAGTTTCTGAGAATGCTTCTATCCAGTTTTTATTGGAAGATATTCCCGCTTCTAACAAAGGCCTGAAAGAGCTCCAAATATCCACTTGCAGATGCTGCAAAAAGACTCTTTCCAAACTGCTCCATGAAAAGGAAGGTTCAACTCTGTGAGTTGAATGCACACATCATAAAGAAGTTTCAAAGAATGCTTCTGTCTAGGTTTTATGTGAAGATATTTCCTTTTCCACCATAGGCCTCAAAGCGCTCCAAATGAACACTTGCAGATTCTACAAAAAGAGTGTTTCAAAACTGCTCTTTCAAAAGAAGTGTTCAACTCTGTGAGTTGGATTCATACTTCACAAAGCAGTTTCACAGAACGCTTCTGTTTAGTATTTATGGGAAGATATTCCCGTTTCCAACGAAGGCCTGAAAGGACTCCAAATATCCACTTGCAGATTCTGCAAAAACACAGTTTCAAAACTGCTCTATCAAAAGGAAGGCTTATCTCTCCGAGTTGAATGCACACATCATAAAGAGGTTTCTGAGAATGCTTCTGCCTGGTTTATAAGTGAAGATATTTCCTTTTCCACCATAGGCCTCAAAGCGCTCCAAATGAACACTTGCAGATTCTACAAAAAGAGTGTTTCAAAACAGCTCTTTCAAAGGAAGTGTTCAACTCTGTGAGTTGGATTCATACTACACAAAGCAGTTTCACAGAACGCTTCTGTTTAGTTTTTATGGGAAGATATTCCCGTTTCCAACGAAGGCCTGAAAGGGCTCCAAATATCCACTTGCAAATTCTGCAAAAATAGAGTTTCAAAACTGCTCTGTCAAAAGGAAGGCTTATCTCTCTGAGTTGAATGCAGACATCATAAAGAGGTTTCTGAGAATGCTTCTGCCTGGTTTATATGTGAAGATATTTCCTTTTCCACCATAGGCCTCAAGGCGCTCCAAATGAACACTTTCAGATTCTACAAAAAGAGTGTTTCATAACTGCTCTAGCAAAGGAAAGGTTCAACTCTGTGAGTTGAACACACACATCACAAAGCAGTTTCTGAGAATGCTTCTGTCCAGTTTTTATGGGAAGATATTCCCGCTTCTAACAAAGGCCTGAAAGAGCTCCAAATATCCACTTGTAGATGCTGCAAAAAGACTCTTTCCAAACTGCTCCATGAAAAGGAAGGTTCAACTCTGTGAGTTGAATGCACACATCATAAACAAGTTTCAAAGAATGCTTCTGTCTAGGTTTTATGTGAAGATATTTCCTTTTCCACCATAGGCCTCAAAGCGCTCCAAATGAACACTTGCAGATTCTACAAAAAGAGTGTTTCAAAACTGCTCTTTCAAAAGAAGTCTTCAACTCTGTGAGTTGGATTCATACTTCACAAAGCAGTTTCACAGAACGCTTCTGTTTAGTTTTTATGGGAAGATATTCCCGTTTCCAACGAAGGCCTGAAAGGGCTCCAAATATCCACTTGCAAATTCTGCAAAAATAGAGTTTCAAAACTGCTCTGTCAAAAGGAAGGCTTATCTCTCTGAGTTGAATGCAGACATCATAAAGAGGTTTCTGAGAATGCTTCTGCCTGGTTTATATGTGAAGATATTTCCTTTTCCACCATAGGCCTCAAAGCGCTCCAAATGAACACTTGCAGATTCTACAAAAGGAGTGTTTCATAACTGCTCTAGCAAAGGAAAGGTTCAACTCTGTGAGTTGAACACACACATCACAAAGCAGTTTCTGAGAATGCTTCTGTCCAGTTTTTATTGGAAGATATTCCCGCTTCTAACAAAGGCCTGAAAGAGCTCCAAATATCCACTTGCAGATGCTGCAAAAAGACTCTTTCCAAACTGCTCCATGAAAAGGAAGGTTCAACTCTGTGAGTTGAATGCACACATCATAAAGAAGTTTCAAAGAATGCTTCTGTCTAGGTTTTATGTGAAGATATTTCCTTTTCCACCATAGGCCTCAAAGCGCTCCAAATGAACACTTGCAGATTCTACAAAAAGAGTGTTTCAAAACTGCTCTTTCAAAAGAAGTGTTCAACTCTGTGAGTTGGATTCATACTTCACAAAGCAGTTTCACAGAACGCTTCTGTTTAGTATTTATGGGAAGATATTCCCGTTTCCAACGAAGGCCTGAAAGGACTCCAAATATCCACTTGCAGATTCTGCAGAAACACAGTTTCAAAACTGCTCTATCAAAAGGAAGGCTTATCTCTCCGAGCTGAATGCACACATCATAAAGAGGTTTCTGAGAATGCTTCTCCCTGGTTTATAAGTGAAGATATTTCCTTTTCAACTATAGGCCTCAAAGCGCTCCAAATAAACACTTGCAGATTCTACAAAAAGAGTGTTTCAAAACAGCTCTTTCAAAGGAAGTGTTCAACTCTGTGAGTTGGATTCATACTACACAAAGCAGTTTCACAGAACGCTTCTGTTTAGTTTTTATGGGAAGATATTCCCGTTTCCAACGAAGGCCTGAAAGGGCTCCAAATATCCACTTGCAAATTCTGCAAAAATAGAGTTTCAAAACTGCTCTGTCAAAAGGAAGGCTTATCTCTCTGAGTTGAATGCAGACATCATAAAGAGGTTTCTGAGAATGCTTCTGCCTGGTTTATATGTGAAGATATTTCCTTTTCCACCATAGGCCTCAAGGCGCTCCAAATGAACACTTGCAGATTCTACAAAAAGAGTGTTTCATAACTGCTCTAGCAAAGGAAAGGTTCAACTCTGTGAGTTGAACACACACATCACAAAGCAGTTTCTGAGAA
Organism: Pongo pygmaeus; assembly: GCF_028885625.2. NCBI lineage: Eukaryota > Metazoa > Chordata > Mammalia > Primates > Hominidae > Pongo > Pongo pygmaeus. The sequence continues at coordinate 28,732,797 of NC_085930.1, forward strand.
TGCTTCTGTCCAGTTTTTATTGGAAGATATTCCCGCTTCTAACAAAGGCCTGAAAGAGCTCCAAATATCCACCTGTAGATGCTGCAAAAAGACTCTTTCCAAACTGCTCCATGAAAAGGAAGGTTCAACTCTGTGAGTTGAATGCACACATCATAAAGAAGTTTCAAAGAATGCTTCTGTCTAGGTTTTATGTGAAGATATTTCCTTTTCCACCATAGGCCTCAAAGCGCTCCAAATGAACACTTGCAGATTCTACAAAAAGAGTGTTTCAAAACTGCTCTTTCAAAAGAAGTGTTCAACTCTGTGAGTTGGATTCACACTTCACAAAGCAGTTTCACAGAACGCTTCTGTTTAGTTTTTATGGGAAGATATTCCCGTTTCCAACGAAGGCCTGAAAGGGCTCCAAATAACCACTTGCAGATTCTGCAGAAACACAGTTTCAAAACTGCTCTATCAAAAGGAAGGCTTATCTCTCCGAGCTGAATGCACACATCATAAAGTGGTTTCTGAGAATGCTTCTCGCTGGTTTATAAGTGAAGATATTTCCTTTTCCACTATAGGCCTCAAAGCGCTCCAAATGAACACTTGCAGATTCTACAAAAAGAGTGTTTCAAAACAGCTCTTTCAAAGGAAGTGTTCAACTCTGTGAGTTGGATTCATACTACACAAAGCAGTTTCACAGAACGCTTCTCTTTAGTTTTTATTGGAAGATATTCCCGTTTCCAACGAAGGCCTGAAAGGGCTCCAAATATCCACTTGCAGATTTTGCAAAAATAGAGTTTCAAAACTGCTCTGTTAAAAGGAAGGCTTATCTCTCTGAGTTGAATGCAGACATCATAAAGAGGTTTCTGAGAATGCTTCTGCCTGGTTTATATGTGAAGATATTTCCTTTTCCACCATAGGCCTCAAAGCGCTCCAAATGAACACTTGCAGATTCTACAAAAGGAGTGTTTCATAACTGCTCTAGCAAAGGAAAGGTTCAACTCTGTGAGTTGAACACACACATCACAAAGCAGTTTCTGAGAATGCTTCTGTCCAGTTTTTATTGGAAGATATTCCCGCTTCTAACAAAGGCCTGAAAGAGCTCCAAATATCCACTTGCAGATGCTGCAAAAAGACTCTTTCCAAACTGCCCCATGAAAAGGAAGGTTCAACTCTGTGAGATGAATGCACACATCATAAAGAAGTTTCAAAGAATGCTTCTGTCTAGGTTTTATGTGAAGATATTTCCTTTTCCACCATAGGCCTCAAAGCGCTCCAAATGAACACTTGCAGATTCTACAAAAAGAGTGTTTCAAAACTGCTCTTTCAAAAGAAGTGTTCAACTCTGTGAGTTGGATTCATACTTCACAAAGCAGTTTCACAGAACGCTTCTGTTTAGTATTTATGGGAAGATATTCCCGTTTCCAACGAAGGCCTGAAAGGACTCCAAATATCCACTTGCAGATTCTGCAAAAACACAGTTTCAAAACTGCTCTATCAAAAGGAAGGCTTATCTCTCCGAGTTGAATGCACACATCATAAAGAGGTTTCTGAGAATGCTTCTGCCTGGTTTATAAGTGAAGATATTTCCTTTTCCACCATAGGCCTCAAAGCGCTCCAAATGAACACTTGCAGATTCTACAAAAAGAGTGTTTCAAAACAGCTCTTTCAAAGGAAGTGTTCAACTCTGTGAGTTGGATTCATACTACACAAAGCAGTTTCACAGAACGCTTCTGTTTAGTTTTTATGGGAAGATATTCCCGTTTCCAACGAAGGCCTGAAAGGGCTCCAAATATCCACTTGCAAATTCTGCAAAAATAGAGTTTCAAAACTGCTCTATCAAAAGGAAGGCTTATCTCTCTGAGTTGAATGCAGACATCATAAAGAGGTTTCTGAGAATGCTTCTGCCTGGTTTATATGTGAAGATATTTCCTTTTCCACCATAGGCCTCAAGGCGCTCCAAATGAACACTAGCAGATTCTACAAAAAGAGTGTTTCATAACTGCTCTAGCAAAGGAAAGGTTCAACTCTGTGAGTTGAACACACACATCACAAAGCAGTTTCTGAGAATGCTTCTGTCCAGTTTTTATTGGAAGATATTCCCGCTTCTAACAAAGGCCTGAAAGAGCTCCAAATATCCACTTGTAGATGCTGCAAAAAGACTCTTTCCAAACTGCTCCATGAAAAGGAAGGTTCAACTCTGTGAGTTGAATGCACACATCATAAAGAAGTTTGAAAGAATGCTTCTGTCTAGGTTTTATGTGAAGATATTTCCTTTTCCACCATAGGCCTCAAAGAGCTCCAAATGAACACTTGCAGATTCTACAAAAAGAGTGTTTCAAAACTGCTCTTTCAAAAGAAGTGTTCAACTCTGTGAGTTGGATTCATACTCCACAAAGCAGTTTCACAGAACGCTTCTGTTTAGTTTTTATGGGAAGATATTCCCGTTTCCAACGAAGGCCTGAAAGGGCTCCAAATAACCACTTGCAGATTCTGCAGAAACACAGTTTCAAAACTGCTCTATCAAAAGGAAGGCTTATCTCTCCGAGCTGAATGCACACATCATAAAGAGGTATCTGAGAATGCTTCTCCCTGGTTTATAAGTGAAGATATTTCCTTTTCCACTATAGGTCTCAAAGCGCTCCAAATGAACACTTGCAGATTCTACAAAAAGAGTGTTTCAAAACAGCTCTTTCAAAGGAAGTGTTCAACTCTGTGAGTTGGATTCATACTACACAAAGCAGTTTCACAGAACGCTTCTCTTTAGTTTTTATGGGAAGATATTCCCGTTTCCAACGATGGCCTGAAAGGGCTCCAAATAACCACTTGCAGATTCTGCAGAAACACAGTTTCAAAACTGCTCTATCAAAAGGAAGGCTTATCTCTCCGAGCTGAATGCACTCATCATAAAGTGGTTTCTGAGAATGCTTCTCCCTGGTTTATAAGTGAAGATATTTCCTTTTCCACTATAGGCCTCAAAGCGCTCCAAATGAACACTTGCAGATTCTACAAAAAGAGTGTTTCAAAACAGCTCTTTCAAAGGAAGTGTTCAACTCTGTGAGTTGGATTCATACTACACAAAGCAGTTTCACAGAACGCTTCTCTTTAGTTTTTATGGGAAGATATTCCCGTTTCCAACGAAGGCCTGAAAGGGCTCCAAATATCCACTTGCAGATTCTGCAAAAATAGAGTTTCAAAACTGCTCTGTTAAAAGGAAGGCTTATCTCTCTGAGTTGAATGCAGACATCATAAAGAGGTTTCTGAGAATGCTTCTGCCTGGTTTATATGTGAAGATATTTCCTTTTCCACCATAGGCCTCAAAGCGCTCCAAATGAACACTTGCAGATTCTACAAAAGGAGTGTTTCTTAACTACTCTAGCAAAGGAAAGGTATAACTCTGTGAGTTGAACACACACATCACAAAGCAGTTTCTGAGAATGCTTCTGTCCAGTTTTTATTGGAAGATATTCCCGCTTCTAACAAAGGCCTGAAAGAGCTCCAAATATCCACTTGCAGATGCTGCAAAAAGACTCTTTCCAAACTGCTCCATGAAAAGGAAGGTTCAACTCTGTGAGTTGAATGCACACATCATAAAGAAGTTTCAAAGAATGCTTCTGTCTAGGTTTCATGTGAAGATATTTCCTTTTCCACCATAGGCCTCAAAGCGCTCCAAATGAACACTTGCAGATTCTACAAAAAGAGTGTTTCAAAACTGCTCTTTCAAAAGAAGTGTTCAACTCTGTGAGTTGGATTCATACTTCACAAAGCAGTTTCACAGAACGCTTCTGTTTAGTATTTATGGGAAGATATTCCCGTTTCCAACGAAGGCCTGAAAGGACTCCAAATATCCACTTGCAGATTCTGCAGAAACACAGTTTCAAAACTGCTCTATCAAAAGGAAGGCTTATCTCTCCGAGCTGAATGCACACATCATAAAGAGGTTTCTGAGAATGCTTCTCCCTGGTTTATAAGTGAAGATATTTCCTTTTCAACTATAGGCCTCAAAGCGCTCCAAATGAACACTTGCAGATTCTACAAAAAGAGTGTTTCAAAACAGCTCTTTCAAAGGAAGTGTTCAACTCTGTGAGTTGGATTCATACTACACAAAGCAGTTTCACAGAACGCTTCTCTTTAGTTTTTATGGGAAGATATTCCCGTTTCCAACGAAGGACTGAAAGGGCTCCAAATATCCACTTGCAGATTCTGCAAAAATAGAGTTTCAAAACTGCTCTGTTAAAAGGAAGGCTTATCTCTCTGAGTTGAATGCAGACATCATAAAGAGGTTTCTGAGAATGCTTCTGCCTGGTTTATATGTGAAGATATTTCCTTTTCCACCATAGGCCTCAAAGCGCTCCAAATGAACACTTGCAGATTCTACAAAAGGAGTGTTTCGTAACTGCTCTAGCAAAGGAAAGGTTCAACTCTGTGAGTTGAACACACACATCACAAAGCAGTTTCTGAGAATGCTTCTGTCCAGTTTTTATTGGAAGATATTCCCGCTTCTAACAAAGGCCTGAAAGAGCTCCAAATATCCACTTGCAGATGCTGCAAAAAGACTCTTTCCAAACTGCTCCATGAAAAGGAAGGTTCAACTCTGTGAGATGAATGCACACATCATAAAGAAGTTTCAAAGAATGCTTCTGTCTAGGTTTTATGTGAAGATATTTCCTTTTCCACCATAGGCCTCAAAGCGCTCCAAATGAACACTTGCAGATTCTACAAAAAGAGTGTTTCAAAACTGCTCTTTCAAAAGAAGTGTTCAACTCTGTGAGTTGGATTCATACTTCACAAAGCAGTTTCACAGAACGCTTCTGTTTAGTATTTATGGGAAGATATTCCCGTTTCCAACGAAGGCCTGAAAGGACTCCAAATATCCACTTGCAGATTCTGCAGAAACACAGTTTCAAAACTGCTCTATCAAAAGGAAGGCTTATCTCTCCGAGTTGAATGCACACATCATAAAGAGGTTTCTGAGAATGCTTCTGCCTGGTTTATAAGTGAAGATATTTCCTTTTCCACCATAGGCCTCAAAGCGCTCCAAATGAACACTTGCAGATTCTACAAAAAGAGTGTTTCAAAACAGCTCTTTCAAAGGAAGTGTTCAACTCTGTGAGTTGGATTCATACTACACAAAGCAGTTTCACAGAACGCTTCTGTTTAGTTTTTATGGGAAGATATTCCCGTTTCCAACGAAGGCCTGAAAGGGCTCCAAATATCCACTTGCAAATTCTGCAAAAATAGAGTTTCAAAACTGCTCTGTCAAAAGGAAGGCTTATCTCTCTGAGTTGAATGCAGACATCATAAAGAGGTTTCTGAGAATGCTTCTGCCTGGTTTATATGTGAAGATATTTCCTTTTCCACCATAGGCCTCAAGGCGCTCCAAATGAACACTTGCAGATTCTACAAAAAGAGTGTTTCATAACTGCTCTAGCAAAGGAAAGGTTCAACTCTGTGAGTTGAACACACACATCACAAAGCAGTTTCTGAGAATGCTTCTGTCCAGTTTTTATTGGAAGATATTCCCGCTTCTAACAAAGGCCTGAAAGAGCTCCAAATATCCACTTGTAGATGCTGCAAAAAGACTCTTTCCAAACTGCTCCATGAAAAGGAAGGTTCAACTCTGTGAGTTGAATGCACACATCATAAAGAAGTTTCAAAGAATGCTTCTGTCTAGGTTTTATGTGAAGATATTTCCTTTTCCACCATAGGCCTCAAAGCGCTCCAAATGAACACTTGCAGATTCTACAAAAAGAGTGTTTCAAAACTGCTCTTTCAAAAGAAGTGTTCAACTCTGTGAGTTGGATTCACACTTCACAAAGCAGTTTCACAGAACGCTTCTGTTTAGTTTTTATGGGAAGATATTCCCGTTTCCAACGAAGGCCTGAAAGGACTCCAAATAACCACTTGCAGATTCTGCAGAAACACAGTTTCAAAACTGCTCTATCAAAAGGAAGGCTTATCTCTCCGAGCTGAATGCACACATCATAAAGTGGTTTCTGAGAATGCTTCTCGCTGGTTTATAAGTGAAGATATTTCCTTTTCCACTATAGGCCTCAAAGCGCTCCAAATGAACACTTGCAGATTCTACAAAAAGAGTGTTTCAAAACAGCTCTTTCAAAGGAAGTGTTCAACTCTGTGAGTTGGATTCATACTACACAAAGCAGTTTCAGAGAACGCTTCTCTTTAGTTTTTATTGGAAGATATTCCCGTTTCCAACGAAGGCCTGAAAGGGCTCCAAATATCCACTTGCAGATTCTGCAAAAATAGAGTTTCAAAACTGCTCTGTTAAAAGGAAGGCTTATCTCTCTGAGTTGAATGCAGACATCATAAAGAGGTTTCTGAGAATGCTTCTGCCTGGTTTATATGTGAAGATATTTCCTTTTCCACCATAGGCCTCAAAGCGCTCCAAATGAACACTTGCAGATTCTACAAAAGGAGTGTTTCATAACTGCTCTAGCAAAGGAAAGGTTCAACTCTGTGAGTTGAACACACACATCACAAAGCAGTTTCTGAGAATGCTTCTGTCCAGTTTTTATTGGAAGATATTCCCGCTTCTAACAAAGGCCTGAAAGAGCTCCAAATATCCACTTGCAGATGCTGCAAAAAGACTCTTTCCAAACTGCTCCATGAAAAGGAAGGTTCAACTCTGTGAGATGAATGCACACATCATAAAGAAGTTTCAAAGAATGCTTCTGTCTAGGTTTTATGTGAAGATATTTCCTTTTCCACCATAGGCCTCAAAGCGCTCCAAATGAACACTTGCAGATTCTACAAAAAGAGTGTTTCAAAACTGCTCTTTCAAAAGAAGTGTTCAACTCTGTGAGTTGGATTCATACTTCACAAAGCAGTTTCACAGAACGCTTCTGTTTAGTATTTATGGGAAGATATTCCCGTTTCCAACGAAGGCCTGAAAGGACTCCAAATATCCACTTGCAGATTCTGCAAAAACACAGTTTCAAAACTGCTCTATCAAAAGGAAGGCTTATCTCTCCGAGTTGAATGCACACATCATAAAGAGGTTTCTGAGAATGCTTCTGCCTGGTTTATAAGTGAAGATATTTCCTTTTCCACCATAGGCCTCAAAGCGCTCCAAATGAACACTTGCAGATTCTACAAAAAGAGTGTTTGAAAACAGCTCTTTCAAAGGAAGTGTTCAACTCTGTGAGTTGGATTCATACTACACAAAGCAGTTTCACAGAACGCTTCTGTTTAGTTTTTATGGGAAGATATTCCCGTTTCCAACGAAGGCCTGAAAGGGCTCCAAATATCCACTTGCAAATTCTGCAAAAATAGAGTTTCAAAACTGCTCTATCAAAAGGAAGGCTTATCTCTCTGAGTTGAATGCAGACATCATAAAGAGGTTTCTGAGAATGCTTCTGCCTGGTTTATATGTGAAGATATTTCCTTTTCCACCATAGGCCTCAAGGCGCTCCAAATGAACACTAGCAGATTCTACAAAAAGAGTGTTTCATAACTGCTCTAGCAAAGGAAAGGTTCAACTCTGTGAGTTGAACACACACATCACAAAGCAGTTTCTGAGAATGCTTCTGTCCAGTTTTTATTGGAAGATATTCCCGCTTCTAACAAAGGCCTGAAACAGCTCCAAATATCCACTTGTAGATGCTGCAAAAAGACTCTTTCCAAACTGCTCCATGAAAAGGAAGGTTCAACTCTGTGAGTTGAATGCGCACATCATAAAGAAGTTTCAAAGAATGCTTCTGTCTAGGTTTTATGTGAAGATATTTCCTTTTCCACCATAGGCCTCAAAGCGCTCCAAATGAACACTTGCAGATTCTACAAAAAGAGTGTTTCAAAACTGCTCTTTCAAAAGAAGTGTTCAACTCTGTGAGTTGGATTCATACTTCACAAAGCAGTTTCACAGAACGCTTCTGTTTAGTTTTTATGGGAAGATATTCCCGTTTCAAACGAAGGCCTGAAAGGGCTCCAAATAACCACTTGCAGATTCTGCAGAAACACAGTTTCAAAACTGCTCTATCAAAAGGAAGGCTTATCTCTCCGAGCTGAATGCACACATCATAAAGAGGTTTCTGAGAATGCTTCTCCCTGGTTTATAAGTGAAGATATTTCCTTTTCCACTATAGGCCTCAAAGCGCTCCAAATGAACACTTGCAGATTCTACAAAAAGAGTGTTTCAAAACAGCTCTTTCAAAGGAAGTGTTCAACTCTGTGAGTTGGATTCATACTACACAAAGCAGTTTCACAGAACGCTTCTCTTTAGTTTTTATGGGAAGATATTCCCGTTTCCAACGAAGGCCTGAAAGGGCTCCAAATATCCACTTGCAGATTCTGCAAAAATAGAGTTTCAAAACTGCTCTGTTAAAAGGAAGGCTTATCTCTCTGAGTTGAATGCAGACATCATAAAGAGGTTTCTGAGAATGCTTCTGCCTGGTTTATATGTGAAGATATTTCCTTTTCCACCATAGGCCTCAAAGCGCTCCAAATGAACACTTGCAGATTCTACAAAAGGAGTGTTTCATAACTACTCTAGCAAAGGAAAGGTTCAACTCTGTGAGTTGAACACACACATCACAAAGCAGTTTCTGAGAATGCTTCTGTCCAGTTTTTATTGGAAGATATTCCCGCTTCTAACAAAGGCCTGAAAGAGCTCCAAATATCCACTTGCAGATGCTGCAAAAAGACTCTTTCCAAACTGCTCCATGAAAAGGAAGGTTCAACTCTGTGAGTTGAATGCACACATCATAAAGAAGTTTCAAAGAATGCTTCTGTCTAGGTTTTATGTGAAGATATTTCCTTTTCCACCATAGGCCTCAAAGCGCTCCAAATGAACACTTGCAGATTCTACAAAAAGAGTGTTTCAAAACTGCTCTTTCAAAAGAAGTGTTCAACTCTGTGAGTTGGATTCATACTTCACAAAGCAGTTTCACAGAACGCTTCTGTTTAGTATTTATGGAAAGATATTCCCGTTTCCAACGAAGGCCTGAAAGGACTCCAAATATCCACTTGCAGATTCTGCAAAAACACAGTTTCAAAACTGCTCTATCAAAAGGAAGGCTTATCTCTCCGAGTTGAATGCACACATCATAAAGAGGTTTCTGAGAATGCTTCTGCCTGGTTTATAAGTGAAGATATTTCCTTTTCCACCATAGGCCTCAAAGCGCTCCAAATGAACACTTGCAGATTCTACAAAAAGAGTGTTTCAAAACAGCTCTTTCAAAGGAAGTGTTCAACTCTGTGAGTTGGATTCATACTACACAAAGCAGTTTCACAGAACGCTTCTGTTTAGTTTTTATGGGAAGATATTCCCGTTTCCAACGAAGGCCTGAAAGGGCTCCAAATATCCACTTGCAAATTCTGCAAAAATAGAGTTTCAAAACTGCTCTGTCAAAAGGAAGGCTTATCTCTCTGAGTTGAATGCAGACATCATAAAGAGGTTTCTGAGAATGCTTCTGCCTGGTTTATATGTGAAGATATTTCCTTTTCCACCATAGGCCTCAAAGCGCTCCAAATGAACACTTGCAGATTCTACAAAAAGAGTGTTTCATAACTGCTCTAGCAAAGGAAAGGTTCAACTCTGTGAGTTGAACACACACATCACAAAGCAGTTTCTGAGAATGCTTCTGTCCAGTTTTTATTGGAAGATATTCCCGCTTCTAACAAAGGCCTGAAAGAGCTCCAAATATCCACTTGCAGATGCTGCAAAAAGACTCTTTCCAAACTGCTCCATGAAAAGGAAGGTTCAACTCTGTGAGTTGAATGCACACATCATAAAGAAGTTTCAAAGAATGCTTCTGTCTAGGTTTTATGTGAAGATATTTCCTTTTCCACCATAGGCCTCAAAGCGCTCCAAATGAACACTTGCAGATTCTACAAAAAGAGTGTTTCAAAACTGCTCTTTCAAAAGAAGTGTTCAACTCTGTGAGTTGGATTCATACTTCACAAAGCAGTTTCACAGAACGCTTCTGTTTAGTTTTTATGGGAAGATATTCCCGTTTCCAACGAAGGCCTGAAAGGGCTCCAAATAACCACTTGCAGATTCTGCAGAAACACAGTTTCAAAACTGCTCTATCAAAAGGAAGGCTTATCTCTCCGAGCTGAATGCACACATCATAAAGAGGTTTCTGAGAATGCTTCTGCCTGGTTTATAAGTGAAGATATTTCCTTTTCCACCATAGGCCTCAAAGCGCTCCAAATGAACACTTGCAGATTCTACAAAAAGAGTGTTTCAAAACAGCTCTTTCAAAGGAAGTGTTCAACTCTGTGAGTTGGATTCATACTACACAAAGCAGTTTCACAGAACGCTTCTGTTTAGTTTTTATGGGAAGATATTCCCGTTTCCAACGAAGGCCTGAAAGGGCTCCAAATATCCACTTGCAAATTCTGCAAAAATAGAGTTTCAAAACTGCTCTATCAAAAGGAAGGCTTATCTCTCTGAGTTGAATGCAGACATCATAAAGAGGTTTCTGAGAATGCTTCTGCCTGGTTTATATGTGAAGATATTTCCTTTTCCACCATAGGCCTCAAAGCGCTCCAAATGAACACTTGCAGATTCTACAAAAGGAGTGTTTCATAACTGCTCTAGCAAAGGAAAGGTTCAACTCTGTGAGTTGAACACACACATCACAAAGCAGTTTCTGAGAATGCTTCTGTCCAATTTTTATTGGAAGATATTCCCGCTTCTAACAAAGGCCTGAAAGAGCTCCAAATATCCACTTGCAGATGCTGCAAAAAGACTCTTTCCAAACTGCTCCATGAAAAGGAAGGTTCAACTCTGTGAGTTGAATGCACACATCATAAAGAAGTTTCAAAGAATGCTTCTGTCTAGGTTTTATGTGAAGATATTTCCTTTTCCACCATAGGCCTCAAAGCGCTCCAAATGAACACTTGCAGATTCTACAAAAAGAGTGTTTCAAAACTGCTCTTTCAAAAGAAGTGTTCAACTCTGTGAGTTGGATTCATACTTCACAAAGCAGTTTCACAGAACGCTTCTGTTTAGTATTTATGGGAAGATATTCCCGTTTCCAACGAAGGCCTGAAAGGACTCCAAATATCCACTTGCAGATTCTGCAAAAACACAGTTTCAAAACTGCTCTATCAAAAGGAAGGCTTATCTCTCCGAGTTGAATGCACACATCATAAAGAGGTTTCTGAGAATGCTTCTGCCTGGTTTATAAGTGAAGATATTTCCTTTTCCACCATAGGCCTCAAAGCGCTCCAAATGAACACTTGCAGATTCTACAAAAAGAGTGTTTCAAAACAGCTCTTTCAAAGGAAGTGTTCAACTCTGTGAGTTGGATTCATACTACACAAAGCAGTTTCACAGAACGCTTCTGTTTAGTTTTTATGGGAAGATATTCCCGTTTCCAACGAAGGCCTGAAAGGGCTCCAAATACCACTTGCAAATTCTGCAAAAATAGAGTTTCAAAACTGCTCTGTCAAAAGGAAGGCTTATCTCTCTGAGTTGAATGCAGACATCATAAAGAGGTTTCTGAGAATGCTTCTGCCTGGTTTATATGTGAAGATATTTCCTTTTCCTCCATAGGCCTCAAAGCGCTCCAAATGAACACTTGCAGATTCTACAAAAAGAGTGTTTCATAACTGCTCTAGCAAAGGAAAGGTTCAACTCTGTGAGTTGAACACACACATCACAAAGCAGTTTCTGAGAATGCTTCTGTCCAGTTTTTATTGGAAGATATTCCCGCTTCTAACAAAGGCCTGAAAGAGCTCCAAATATCCACTTGTAGATGCTGCAAAAAGACTCTTTCCAAACTGCTCCATGAAAAGGAAGGTTCAACTCTGTGAGTTGAATGCACACATCATAAAAAGTTTCAAAGAATGCTTCTGTCTAGGTTTTATGTGAAGATATTTCCTTTTCCACCATAGGCCTCAAAGCGCTCCAAATGAACACTTGCAGATTCTACAAAAAGAGTGTTTCAAAACTGCTCTTTCAAAAGAAGTGTTCAACTCTGTGAGTTGGATTCATACTTCACAAAGCAGTTTCACAGAACGCTTCTGTTTAGTTTTTATGGGAAGATATTCCCGTTTCCAACGAAGGCCTGAAAGGGCTCCAAATAACCACTTGCAGATTCTGCAGAAACACAGTTTCAAAACTGCTCTATCAAAAGGAAGGCTTATCTCTCCGAGCTGAATGCACACATCATAAAGAGGTTTCTGAGAATGCTTCTCCCTGGTTTATAAGTGAAGATATTTCCTTTTCCACTATAGGCCTCAAAGCGCTCCAAATGAACACTTGCAGATTCTACAAAAAGAGTGTTTCAAAACTGCTCTTTCAAAAGAAGTGTTCAACTCTGTGAGTTGGATTCATACTACACAAAGCAGTTTCACAGAACGCTTCTCTTTAGTATTTATGGGAAGATATTCCCGTTTCCAACGAAGGCCTGAAAGGACTCCAAATATCCACTTGCAGATTCTGCAGAAACACAGTTTCAAAACTGCTCTATCAAAAGGAAGGCTTATCTCTCCGAGTTGAATGCACACATCATAAAGAGGTTTCTGAGAATGCTTCTGCCTGGTTTATAAGTGAAGATATTTCCTTTTCCACCATAGGCCTCAAAGCGCTCCAAATGAACACTTGCAGATTCTACAAAAAGAGTGTTTCAAAACAGCTCTTTCAAAGGAAGTGTTCAACTCTGTGAGTTGGATTCATACTACACAAAGCAGTTTCACAGAACGCTTCTGTTTAGTTTTTATGGGAAGATATTCCCGTTTCCAACGAAGGCCTGAAAGGGCTCCAAATATCCACTTGCAAATTCTGCAAAAATAGAGTTTCAAAACTGCTCTGTCAAAAGGAAGGCTTACCTCTCTGAGTTGAATGCAGACATCATAAAGAGGTTTCTGAGAATGCTTCTGCCTGGTTTATATGTGAAGATATTTCCTTTTCCACCATAGGCCTCAAGGCGCTCCAAATGAACACTTGCAGATTCTACAAAAAGAGTGTTTCATAACTGCTCTAGCAAAGGAAAGGTTCAACTCTGTGAGTTGAACACACACATCACAAAGCAGTTTCTGAGAATGCTTCTGTTCAGTTTTTATTGGAAGATATTCCCGCTTCTAACAAAGGCCTGAAAGAGCTCCAAATATCCACTTGTAGATGCTGCAAAAAGACTCTTTCCAAACTGCTCCATGAAAAGGAAGGTTCAACTCTGTGAGTTGAATGCACACATCATAAAGAAGTTTCAAAGAATGCTTCTGTCTAGGTTTTATGTGAAGATATTTCCTTTTCCACCATAGGCCTCAAAGCGCTCCAAATGAACACTTGCAGATTCTACAAAAAGAGTGTTTCAAAACTGCTCTTTCAAAGGAAGTGTTCAACTCTGTGAGTTGGATTCATACTACACAAAGCAGTTTCACAGAACGCTTCTCTTTAGTTTTTATGGGAAGATATTCCCGTTTCCAACGAAGGCCTGAAAGGGCTCCAAATATCCACTTGCAGATTCTGCAAAAATAGAGTTTCAAAACTGCTCTGTTAAAAGGAAGGCTTATCTCTCTGAGTTGAATGCAGACATCATAAAGAGGTTTCTGAGAATGCTTCTGCCTGGTTTATATGTGAAGATATTTCCTTTTCCACCATAGGCCTCAAGGCGCTCCAAATGAACACTAGCAGATTCTACAAAAAGAGTGTTTCATAACTGCTCTAGCAAAGGCAATGTTCAACTCTGTGAGTTGAACACACACATCACAAAGCAGTTTCTGAGAATGCTTCTGTCCAGTTTTTATTGGAAGATATTCCCGCTTCTAACAAAGGCCTGAAAGAGCTCCAAGTATCCACTTGTAGATGCTGCAAAAAGACTCTTTCCAAACTGCTCCATGAAAAGGAAGGTTCAACTCTGTGAGTTGAATGCACACATCATAAAGAAGTTTCAAAGAATGCTTCTGTCTAGGTTTTATGTGAAGATATTTCCTTTTCCACCATAGGCCTCAAAGCGCTCCAAATGAACACTTGCAGATTCTACAAAAAGAGTGTTTCAAAACTGCTCTTTCAAAAGAAGTGTTCAACTCTGTGAGTTGGATTCATACTTCACAAAGCAGTTTCACAGAACGCTTCTGTTTAGTTTTTATGGGAAGATATTCCCGTTTCCAACGAAGGCCTGAAAGGGCTCCAAATAACCACTTGCAGATTCTGCAGAAACACAGTTTCAAAACTGCTCTATCAAAAGGAAGGCTTATCTCTCCGAGCTGAATGCACACATCATAAAGAGGTTTCTGAGAATGCTTCTGCCTGGTTTATAAGTGAAGATATTTCCTTTTCCACCATAGGCCTCAAAGCGCTCCAAATGAACACTTGCAGATTCTACAAAAAGAGTGTTTCAAAACAGCTCTTTCAAAGGAAGTGTTCAACTCTGTGAGTTGGATTCATACTACACAAAGCAGTTTCACAGAACGCTTCTGTTTAGTTTTTATGGGAAGATATTCCCGTTTCCAACGAAGGCCTGAAAGGGCTCCAAATATCCACTTGCAAATTCTGCAAAAATAGAGTTTCAAAACTGCTCTATCAAAAGGAAGGCTTATCTCTCTGAGTTGAATGCAGACATCATAAAGAGGTTTCTGAGAATGCTTCTGCCTGGTTTATATGTGAAGATATTTCCTTTTCCACCATAGGCCTCAAGGCGCTCCAAATGAACACTAGCAGATTCTACAAAAAGAGTGTTTCATAACTGCTCTAGCAAAGGAAAGGTTCAACTCTGTGAGTTGAACACACACATCACAAAGCAGTTTCTGAGAATGCTTCTGTCCAGTTTTTATTGGAAGATATTCCCGCTTCTAACAAAGGCCTGAAAGAGCTCCAAATATCCACTTGCAGATGCTGCAAAAAGACTCTTTCCAAACTGCTCCATGAAAAGGAAGGTTCAACTCTGTGAGTTGAATGCACACATCATAAAGAAGTTTCAAAGAATGCTTCTGTCTAGGTTTTATGTGAAGATATTTCCTTTTCCACCATAGGCCTCAAAGCGCTCCAAATGAACACTTGCAGATTCTACAAAAAGAGTGTTTCAAAACTGCTCTTTCAAAAGAAGTGTTCAACTCTGTGAGTTGGATTCATACTTCACAAAGCAGTTTCACAGAACGCTTCTGTTTAGTTTTTATTGGAAGATATTCCCGTTTCAAACGAAGGCCTGAAAGGGCTCCAAATAACCACTTGCAGATTCTGCAGAAACACAGTTTCAAAACTGCTCTATCAAAAGGAAGGCTTATCTCTCCGAGCTGAATGCACACATCATAAAGAGGTTTCTGAGAATGCTTCTCCCTGGTTTATAAGTGAAGATATTTCCTTTTCCACTATAGGCCTCAAAGCGCTCCAAATGAACACTTGCAGATTCTACAAAAAGAGTGTTTCAAAACAGCTCTTTCAAAGGAAGTGTTCAACTCTGTGAGTTGGATTCATACTACACAAAGCAGTTTCACAGAACGCTTCTCTTTAGTTTTTATGGGAAGATATTCCCGTTTCCAACGAAGGCCTGAAAGGGCTCCAAATATCCACTTGCAGATTCTGCAAAAATAGAGTTTCAAAACTGCTCTGTTAAAAGGAAGGCTTATCTCTCTGAGTTGAATGCAGACATCATAAAGAGGTTTCTGAGAATGCTTCTGCCTGGTTTATATGTGAAGATATTTCCTTTTCCACCATAGGCCTCAAAGCGCTCCAAATGAACACTTGCAGATTCTACAAAAGGAGTGTTTCATAACTACCCTAGCAAAGGAAAGGTTCAACTCTGTGAGTTGAACACACACATCACAAAGCAGTTTCTGAGAATGCTTCTGTCCAGTTTTTATTGGAAGATATTCCCGCTTCTAACAAAGGCCTGAAAGAGCTCCAAATATCCACTTGCAGATGCTGCAAAAAGACTCTTTCCAAACTGCTCCATGAAAAGGAAGGTTCAACTCTGTGAGTTGAATGCACACATCATAAAGAAGTTTCAAAGAATGCTTCTGTCTAGGTTTTATGTGAAGATATTTCCTTTTCCACCATAGGCCTCAAAGCGCTCCAAATGAACACTTGCAGATTCTACAAAAAGAGTGTTTCAAAACTGCTCTTTCAAAAGAAGTGTTCAACTCTGTGAGTTGGATTCATACTTCACAAAGCAGTTTCACAGAACGCTTCTGTTTAGTATTTATGGAAAGATATTCCCGTTTCCAACGAAGGCCTGAAAGGACTCCAAATATCCACTTGCAGATTCTGCAAAAACACAGTTTCAAAACTGCTCTATCAAAAGGAAGGCTTATCTCTCCGAGTTGAATGCACACATCATAAAGAGGTTTCTGAGAATGCTTCTGCCTGGTTTATAAGTGAAGATATTTCCTTTTCCACCATAGGCCTCAAAGCGCTCCAAATGAACACTTGCAGATTCTACAAAAAGAGTGTTTCAAAACAGCTCTTTCAAAGGAAGTGTTCAACTCTGTGAGTTGGATTCATACTACACAAAGCAGTTTCACAGAACGCTTCTGTTTAGTTTTTATGGGAAGATATTCCCGTTTCCAACGAAGGCCTGAAAGGGCTCCAAATATCCACTTGCAAATTCTGCAAAAATAGAGTTTCAAAACTGCTCTGTCAAAAGGAAGGCTTATCTCTCTGAGTTGAATGCAGACATCATAAAGAGGTTTCTGAGAATGCTTCTGCCTGGTTTATATGTGAAGATATTTCCTTTTCCACCATAGGCCTCAAAGCGCTCCAAATGAACACTTGCAGATTCTACAAAAAGAGTGTTTCATAACTGCTCTAGCAAAGGAAAGGTTCAACTCTGTGAGTTGAACACACACATCACAAAGCAGTTTCTCAGAATGCTTCTGTCCAGTTTTTATTGGAAGATATTCCCGCTTCTAACAAAGGCCTGAAAGAGCTCCAAATATCCACTTGCAGATGCTGCAAAAAGACTCTTTCCAAACTGCTCCATGAAAAGGAAGGTTCAACTCTGTGAGTTGAATGCACACATCATAAAGAAGTTTCAAAGAATGCTTCTGTCTAGGTTTTATGTGAAGATATTTCCTTTTCCACCATAGGCCTCAAAGCGCTCCAAATGAACACTTGCAGATTCTACAAAAAGAGTGTTTCAAAACTGCTCTTTCAAAAGAAGTGTTCAACTCTGTGAGTTGGATTCATACTTCACAAAGCAGTTTCACAGAACGCTTCTGTTTAGTTTTTATGGGAAGATATTCCCGTTTCCAACGAAGGCCTGAAAGGGCTCCAAATAACCACTTGCAGATTCTGCAGAAACACAGTTTCAAAACTGCTCTATCAAAAGGAAGGCTTATCTCTCCGAGCTGAATGCACACATCATAAAGAGGTTTCTGAGAATGCTTCTGCCTGGTTTATAAGTGAAGATATTTCCTTTTCCACCATAGGCCTCAAAGCGCTCCAAATGAACACTTGCAGATTCTACAAAAAGAGTGTTTCAAAACAGCTCTTTCAAAGGAAGTGTTCAACTCTGTGAGTTGGATTCATACTACACAAAGCAGTTTCACAGAACGCTTCTGTTTAGTTTTTATGGGAAGATATTCCCGTTTCCAACGAAGGCCTGAAAGGGCTCCAAATATCCACTTGCAAATTCTGCAAAAATAGAGTTTCAAAACTGCTCTATCAAAAGGAAGGCTTATCTCTCTGAGTTGAATGCAGACATCATAAAGAGGTTTCTGAGAATGCTTCTGCCTGGTTTATATGTGAAGATATTTCCTTTTCCACCATAGGCCTCAAAGCGCTCCAAATGAACACTTGCAGATTCTACAAAAGGAGTGTTTCATAACTGCTCTAGCAAAGGAAAGGTTCAACTCTGTGAGTTGAACACACACATCACAAAGCAGTTTCTGAGAATGCTTCTGTCCAATTTTTATTGGAAGATATTCCCGCTTCTAACAAAGGCCTGAAAGAGCTCCAAATATCCACTTGCAGATGCTGCAAAAAGACTCTTTCCAAACTGCTCCATGAAAAGGAAGGTTCAACTCTGTGAGTTGAATGCACACATCATAAAGAAGTTTCAAAGAATGCTTCTGTCTAGGTTTTATGTGAAGATATTTCCTTTTCCACCATAGGCCTCAAAGCGCTCCAAATGAACACTTGCAGATTCTACAAAAAGAGTGTTTCAAAACTGCTCTTTCAAAAGAAGTGTTCAACTCTGTGAGTTGGATTCATACTTCACAAAGCAGTTTCACAGAACGCTTCTGTTTAGTATTTATGGGAAGATATTCCCGTTTCCAACGAAGGCCTGAAAGGACTCCAAATATCCACTTGCAGATTCTGCAAAAACACAGTTTCAAAACTGCTCTATCAAAAGGAAGGCTTATCTCTCCGAGTTGAATGCACACATCATAAAGAGGTTTCTGAGAATGCTTCTGCCTGGTTTATAAGTGAAGATATTTCCTTTTCCACCATAGGCCTCAAAGCGCTCCAAATGAACACTTGCAGATTCTACAAAAAGAGTGTTTCAAAACAGCTCTTTCAAAGGAAGTGTTCAACTCTGTGAGTTGGATTCATACTACACAAAGCAGTTTCACAGAACGCTTCTGTTTAGTTTTTATGGGAAGATATTCCCGTTTCCAACGAAGGCCTGAAAGGGCTCCAAATATCCACTTGCAAATTCTGCAAAAATAGAGTTTCAAAACTGCTCTGTCAAAAGGAAGGCTTATCTCTCTGAGTTGAATGCAGACATCATAAAGAGGTTTCTGAGAATGCTTCTGCCTGGTTTATATGTGAAGATATTTCCTTTTCCTCCATAGGCCTCAAAGCGCTCCAAATGAACACTTGCAGATTCTACAAAAAGAGTGTTTCATAACTGCTCTAGCAAAGGAAAGGTTCAACTCTGTGAGTTGAACACACACATCACAAAGCAGTTTCTGAGAATGCTTCTGTCCAGTTTTTATTGGAAGATATTCCCGCTTCTAACAAAGGCCTGAAAGAGCTCCAAATATCCACTTGTAGATGCTGCAAAAAGACTCTTTCCAAACTGCTCCATGAAAAGGAAGGTTCAACTCTGTGAGTTGAATGCACACATCATAAAAAGTTTCAAAGAATGCTTCTGTCTAGGTTTTATGTGAAGATATTTCCTTTTCCACCATAGGCCTCAAAGCGCTCCAAATGAACACTTGCAGATTCTACAAAAAGAGTGTTTCAAAACTGCTCTTTCAAAAGAAGTGTTCAACTCTGTGAGTTGGATTCATACTTCACAAAGCAGTTTCACAGAACGCTTCTGTTTAGTTTTTATGGGAAGATATTCCCGTTTCCAACGAAGGCCTGAAAGGGCTCCAAATAACCACTTGCAGATTCTGCAGAAACACAGTTTCAAAACTGCTCTATCAAAAGGAAGGCTTATCTCTCCGAGCTGAATGCACACATCATAAAGAGGTTTCTGAGAATGCTTCTCCCTGGTTTATAAGTGAAGATATTTCCTTTTCCACTATAGGCCTCAAAGCGCTCCAAATGAACACTTGCAGATTCTACAAAAAGAGTGTTTCAAAACTGCTCTTTCAAAAGAAGTGTTCAACTCTGTGAGTTGGATTCATACTACACAAAGCAGTTTCACAGAACGCTTCTCTTTAGTATTTATGGGAAGATATTCCCGTTTCCAACGAAGGCCTGAAAGGACTCCAAATATCCACTTGCAGATTCTGCAGAAACACAGTTTCAAAACTGCTCTATCAAAAGGAAGGCTTATCTCTCCGAGTTGAATGCACACATCATAAAGAGGTTTCTGAGAATGCTTCTGCCTGGTTTATAAGTGAAGATATTTCCTTTTCCACCATAGGCCTCAAAGCGCTCCAAATGAACACTTGCAGATTTTACAAAAAGAGTGTTTCAAAACAGCTCTTTCAAAGGAAGTGTTCAACTCTGTGAGTTGGATTCATACTACACAAAGCAGTTTCACAGAACGCTTCTGTTTAGTTTTTATGGGAAGATATTCCCGTTTCCAACGAAGGCCTGAAAGGGCTCCAAATATCCACTTGCAAATTCTGCAAAAATAGAGTTTCAAAACTGCTCTGTCAAAAGGAAGGCTTACCTCTCTGAGTTGAATGCAGACATCATAAAGAGGTTTCTGAGAATGCTTCTGCCTGGTTTATATGTGAAGATATTTCCTTTTCCACCATAGGCCTCAAGGCGCTCCAAATGAACACTTGCAGATTCTACAAAAAGAGTGTTTCATAACTGCTCTAGCAAAGGAAAGGTTCAACTCTGTGAGTTGAACACACACATCACAAAGCAGTTTCTGAGAATGCTTCTGTCCAGTTTTTATTGGAAGATATTCCCGCTTCTAACAAAGGCCTGAAAGAGCTCCAAATATCCACTTGTAGATGCTGCAAAAAGACTCTTTCCAAACTGCTCCATGAAAAGGAAGGTTCAACTCTGTGAGTTGAATGCACACATCATAAAGAAGTTTCAAAGAATGCTTCTGTCTAGGTTTTATGTGAAGATATTTCCTTTTCCACCATAGGCCTCAAAGCGCTCCAAATGAACACTTGCAGATTCTACAAAAAGAGTGTTTCAAAACTGCTCTTTCAAAGGAAGTGTTCAACTCTGTGAGTTGGATTCATACTACACAAAGCAGTTTCACAGAACGCTTCTCTTTAGTTTTTATGGGAAGATATTCCCGTTTCCAACGAAGGCCTGAAAGGGCTCCAAATATCCACTTGCAGATTCTGCAAAAATAGAGTTTCAAAACTGCTCTGTTAAAAGGAAGGCTTATCTCTCTGAGTTGAATGCAGACATCATAAAGAGGTTTCTGAGAATGCTTCTGCCTGGTTTATATGTGAAGATATTTCCTTTTCCACCATAGGCCTCAAGGCGCTCCAAATGAACACTAGCAGATTCTACAAAAAGAGTGTTTCATAACTGCTCTAGCAAAGGAAATGTTCAACTCTGTGAGTTGAACACACACATCACAAAGCAGTTTCTGAGAATGCTTCTGTCCAGTTTTTATTGGAAGATATTCCCGCTTCTAACAAAGGCCTGAAAGAGCTCCAAGTATCCACTTGTAGATGCTGCAAAAAGACTCTTTCCAAACTGCTCCATGAAAAGGAAGGTTCAACTCTGTGAGTTGAATGCACACATCATAAAGAAGTTTCAAAGAATGCTTCTGTCTAGGTTTTATGTGAAGATATTTCCTTTTCCACCATAGGCCTCAAAGCGCTCCAAATGAACACTTGCAGATTCTACAAAAAGAGTGTTTCAAAACTGCTCTTTCAAAAGAAGTGTTCAACTCTGTGAGTTGGATTCATACTTCACAAAGCAGTTTCACAGAACGCTTCTGTTTAGTTTTTATGGGAAGATATTCCCGTTTCCAACGAAGGCCTGAAAGGGCTCCAAATAACCACTTGCAGATTCTGCAGAAACACAGTTTCAAAACTGCTCTATCAAAAGGAAGGCTTATCTCTCCGAGCTGAATGCACACATCATAAAGAGGTTTCTGAGAATGCTTCTGCCTGGTTTATAAGTGAAGATATTTCCTTTTCCACCATAGGCCTCAAAGCGCTCCAAATGAACACTTGCAGATTCTACAAAAAGAGTGTTTCAAAACAGCTCTTTCAAAGGAAGTGTTCAACTCTGTGAGTTGGATTCATACTACACAAAGCAGTTTCACAGAACGCTTCTGTTTAGTTTTTATGGGAAGATATTCCCGTTTCCAACGAAGGCCTGAAAGGGCTCCAAATATCCACTTGCAAATTCTGCAAAAATAGAGTTTCAAAACTGCTCTATCAAAAGGAAGGCTTATCTCTCTGAGTTGAATGCAGACATCATAAAGAGGTTTCTGAGAATGCTTCTGCCTGGTTTATATGTGAAGATATTTCCTTTTCCACCATAGGCCTCAAGGCGCTCCAAATGAACACTAGCAGATTCTACAAAAAGAGTGTTTCATAACTGCTCTAGCAAAGGAAAGGTTCAACTCTGTGAGTTGAACACACACATCACAAAGCAGTTTCTGAGAATGCTTCTGTCCAGTTTTTATTGGAAGATATTCCCGCTTCTAACAAAGGCCTGAAAGAGCTCCAAATATCCACTTGCAGATGCTGCAAAAAGACTCTTTCCAAACTGCTCCATGAAAAGGAAGGTTCAACTCTGTGAGTTGAATGCACACATCATAAAGAAGTTTCAAAGAATGCTTCTGTCTAGGTTTTATGTGAAGATATTTCCTTTTCCACCATAGGCCTCAAAGCGCTCCAAATGAACACTTGCAGATTCTACAAAAAGAGTGTTTCAAAACTGCTCTTTCAAAAGAAGTGTTCAACTCTGTGAGTTGGATTCATACTTCACAAAGCAGTTTCACAGAACGCTTCTGTTTAGTTTTTATGGGAAGATATTCCCGTTTCCAACGAAGGCCTGAAAGGGCTCCAAATAACCACTTGCAGATTCTGCAGAAACACAGTTTCAAAACTGCTCTATCAAAAGGAAGGCTTATCTCTCCGAGCTGAATGCACACATCATAAAGAGGTTTCTGAGAATGCTTCTGCCTGGTTTATAAGTGAAGATATTTCCTTTTCCACCATAGGCCTCAAAGCGCTCCAAATGAACACTTGCAGATTCTACAAAAAGAGTGTTTCAAAACAGCTCTTTCAAAGGAAGTGTTCAACTCTGTGAGTTGGATTCATACTACACAAAGCAGTTTCACAGAACGCTTCTGTTTAGTTTTTATGGGAAGATATTCCCGTTTCCAACGAAGGCCTGAAAGGGCTCCAAATATCCACTTGCAAATTCTGCAAAAATAGAGTTTCAAAACTGCTCTATCAAAAGGAAGGCTTATCTCTCTGAGTTGAATGCAGACATCATAAAGAGGTTTCTGAGAATGCTTCTGCCTGGTTTATATGTGAAGATATTTCCTTTTCCACCATAGGCCTCAAAGCGCTCCAAATGAACACTTGCAGATTCTACAAAAGGAGTGTTTCATAACTGCTCTAGCAAAGGAAAGGTTCAACTCTGTGAGTTGAACACACACATCACAAAGCAGTTTCTGAGAATGCTTCTGTCCAATTTTTATTGGAAGATATTCCCGCTTCTAACAAAGGCCTGAAAGAGCTCCAAATATCCACTTGCAGATGCTGCAAAAAGACTCTTTCCAAACTGCTCCATGAAAAGGAAGGTTCAACTCTGTGAGTTGAATGCACACATCATAAAGAAGTTTCAAAGAATGCTTCTGTCTAGGTTTTATGTGAAGATATTTCCTTTTCCACCATAGGCCTCAAAGCGCTCCAAATGAACACTTGCAGATTCTACAAAAAGAGTGTTTCAAAACTGCTCTTTCAAAAGAAGTGTTCAACTCTGTGAGTTGGATTCATACTTCACAAAGCAGTTTCACAGAACGCTTCTGTTTAGTATTTATGGGAAGATATTCCCGTTTCCAACGAAGGCCTGAAAGGACTCCAAATATCCACTTGCAGATTCTGCAAAAACACAGTTTCAAAACTGCTCTATCAAAAGGAAGGCTTATCTCTCCGAGTTGAATGCACACATCATAAAGAGGTTTCTGAGAATGCTTCTGCCTGGTTTATAAGTGAAGATATTTCCTTTTCCACCATAGGCCTCAAAGCGCTCCAAATGAACACTTGCAGATTCTACAAAAAGAGTGTTTCAAAACAGCTCTTTCAAAGGAAGTGTTCAACTCTGTGAGTTGGATTCATACTACACAAAGCAGTTTCACAGAACGCTTCTGTTTAGTTTTTATGGGAAGATATTCCCGTTTCCAACGAAGGCCTGAAAGGGCTCCAAATATCCACTTGCAAATTCTGCAAAAATAGAGTTTCAAAACTGCTCTGTCAAAAGGAAGGCTTATCTCTCTGAGTTGAATGCAGACATCATAAAGAGGTTTCTGAGAATGCTTCTGCCTGGTTTATATGTGAAGATATTTCCTTTTCCTCCATAGGCCTCAAAGCGCTCCAAATGAACACTTGCAGATTCTACAAAAAGAGTGTTTCATAACTGCTCTAGCAAAGGAAAGGTTCAACTCTGTGAGTTGAACACACACATCACAAAGCAGTTTCTGAGAATGCTTCTGTCCAGTTTTTATTGGAAGATATTCCCGCTTCTAACAAAGGCCTGAAAGAGCTCCAAATATCCACTTGTAGATGCTGCAAAAAGACTCTTTCCAAACTGCTCCATGAAAAGGAAGGTTCAACTCTGTGAGTTGAATGCACACATCATAAAAAGTTTCAAAGAATGCTTCTGTCTAGGTTTTATGTGAAGATATTTCCTTTTCCACCATAGGCCTCAAAGCGCTCCAAATGAACACTTGCAGATTCTACAAAAAGAGTGTTTCAAAACTGCTCTTTCAAAAGAAGTGTTCAACTCTGTGAGTTGGATTCATACTTCACAAAGCAGTTTCATAGAACGCTTCTGTTTAGTTTTTATGGGAAGATATTCCCGTTTCCAACGAAGGCCTGAAAGGGCTCCAAATAACCACTTGCAGATTCTGCAGAAACACAGTTTCAAAACTGCTCTATCAAAAGGAAGGCTTATCTCTCCGAGCTGAATGCACACATCATAAAGAGGTTTCTGAGAATGCTTCTCCCTGGTTTATAAGTGAAGATATTTCCTTTTCCACTATAGGCCTCAAAGCGCTCCAAATGAACACTTGCAGATTCTACAAAAAGAGTGTTTCAAAACTGCTCTTTCAAAAGAAGTGTTCAACTCTGTGAGTTGGATTCATACTACACAAAGCAGTTTCAGAGAACGCTTCTCTTTAGTATTTATGGGAAGATATTCCCGTTTCCAACGAAGGCCTGAAAGGACTCCAAATATCCACTTGCAGATTCTGCAGAAACACAGTTTCAAAACTGCTCTATCAAAAGGAAGGCTTATCTCTCCGAGTTGAATGCACACATCATAAAGAGGTTTCTGAGAATGCTTCTGCCTGGTTTATAAGTGAAGATATTTCCTTTTCCACCATAGGCCTCAAAGCGCTCCAAATGAACACTTGCAGATTCTACAAAAAGAGTGTTTCAAAACAGCTCTTTCAAAGGAAGTGTTCAACTCTGTGAGTTGGATTCATACTACACAAAGCAGTTTCACAGAACGCTTCTGTTTAGTTTTTATGGGAAGATATTCCCGTTTCCAACGAAGGCCTGAAAGGGCTCCAAATATCCACTTGCAAATTCTGCAAAAATAGAGTTTCAAAACTGCTCTGTCAAAAGGAAGGCTTACCTCTCTGAGTTGAATGCAGACATCATAAAGAGGTTTCTGAGAATGCTTCTGCCTGGTTTATATGTGAAGATATTTCCTTTTCCACCATAGGCCTCAAGGCGCTCCAAATGAACACTTGCAGATTCTACAAAAAGAGTGTTTCATAACTGCTCTAGCAAAGGAAAGGTTCAACTCTGTGAGTTGAACACACACATCACAAAGCAGTTTCTGAGAATGCTTCTGTCCAGTTTTTATTGGAAGATATTCCCGCTTCTAACAAAGGCCTGAAAGAGCTCCAAATATCCACTTGTAGATGCTGCAAAAAGACTCTTTCCAAACTGCTCCATGAAAAGGAAGGTTCAACTCTGTGAGTTGAATGCACACATCATAAAGAAGTTTCAAAGAATGCTTCTGTCTAGGTTTTATGTGAAGATATTTCCTTTTCCACCATAGGCCTCAAAGCGCTCCAAATGAACACTTGCAGATTCTACAAAAAGAGTGTTTCAAAACTGCTCTTTCAAAGGAAGTGTTCAACTCTGTGAGTTGGATTCATACTACACAAAGCAGTTGCACAGAACGCTTCTCTTTAGTTTTTATGGGAAGATATTCCCGTTTCCAACGAAGGCCTGAAAGGGCTCCAAATATCCACTTGCAGATTCTGCAAAAATAGAGTTTCAAAACTGCTCTGTTAAAAGGAAGGCTTATCTCTCTGAGTTGAATGCAGACATCATAAAGAGGTTTCTGAGAATGCTTCTGCCTGGTTTATATGTGAAGATATTTCCTTTTCCACCATAGGCCTCAAGGCGCTCCAAATGAACACTAGCAGATTCTACAAAAAGAGTGTTTCATAACTGCTCTAGCAAAGGAAATGTTCAACTCTGTGAGTTGAACACACACATCACAAAGCAGTTTCTGAGAATGCTTCTGTCCAGTTTTTATTGGAAGATATTCCCGCTTCTAACAAAGGCCTGAAAGAGCTCCAAGTATCCACTTGTAGATGCTGCAAAAAGACTCTTTCCAAACTGCTCCATGAAAAGGAAGGTTCAACTCTGTGAGTTGAATGCACACATCATAAAGAAGTTTCAAAGAATGCTTCTGTCTAGGTTTTATGTGAAGATATTTCCTTTTCCACCATAGGCCTCAAAGCGCTCCAAATGAACACTTGCAGATTCTACAAAAAGAGTGTTTCAAAACTGCTCTTTCAAAAGAAGTGTTCAACTCTGTGAGTTGGATTCATACTTCACAAAGCAGTTTCACAGAACGCTTCTGTTTAGTTTTTATGGGAAGATATTCCCGTTTCCAACGAAGGCCTGAAAGGGCTCCAAATAACCACTTGCAGATTCTGCAGAAACACAGTTTCAAAACTGCTCTATCAAAAGGAAGGCTTATCTCTCCGAGCTGAATGCACACATCATAAAGAGGTTTCTGAGAATGCTTCTGCCTGGTTTATAAGTGAAGATATTTCCTTTTCCACCATAGGCCTCAAAGCGCTCCAAATGAACACTTGCAGATTCTACAAAAAGAGTGTTTCAAAACAGCTCTTTCAAAGGAAGTGTTCAACTCTGTGAGTTGGATTCATACTACACAAAGCAGTTTCACAGAACGCTTCTGTTTAGTTTTTATGGGAAGATATTCCCGTTTCCAACGAAGGCCTGAAAGGGCTCCAAATATCCACTTGCAAATTCTGCAAAAATAGAGTTTCAAAACTGCTCTATCAAAAGGAAGGCTTATCTCTCTGAGTTGAATGCAGACATCATAAAGAGGTTTCTGAGAATGCTTCTGCCTGGTTTATATGTGAAGATATTTCCTTTTCCACCATAGGCCTCAAAGCGCTCCAAATGAACACTTGCAGATTCTACAAAAGGAGTGTTTCATAACTGCTCTAGCAAAGGAAAGGTTCAACTCTGTGAGTTGAACACACACATCACAAAGCAGTTTCTGAGAATGCTTCTGTCCAATTTTTATTGGAAGATATTCCCGCTTCTAACAAAGGCCTGAAAGAGCTCCAAATATCCACTTGCAGATGCTGCAAAAAGACTCTTTCCAAACTGCTCCATGAAAAGGAAGGTTCAACTCTGTGAGTTGAATGCACACATCATAAAGAAGTTTCAAAGAATGCTTCTGTCTAGGTTTTATGTGAAGATATTTCCTTTTCCACCATAGGCCTCAAAGCGCTCCAAATGAACACTTGCAGATTCTACAAAAAGAGTGTTTCAAAACTGCTCTTTCAAAAGAAGTGTTCAACTCTGTGAGTTGGATTCATACTTCACAAAGCAGTTTCACAGAACGCTTCTGTTTAGTATTTATGGGAAGATATTCCCGTTTCCAACGAAGGCCTGAAAGGACTCCAAATATCCACTTGCAGATTCTGCAGAAACACAGTTTCAAAACTGCTCTATCAAAAGGAAGGCTTATCTCTCCGAGTTGAATGCACACATCATAAAGAGGTTTCTGAGAATGCTTCTGCCTGGTTTATAAGTGAAGATATTTCCTTTTCCACCATAGGCCTCAAAGCGCTCCAAATGAACACTTGCAGATTCTACAAAAAGAGTGTTTCAAAACAGCTCTTTCAAAGGAAGTGTTCAACTCTGTGAGTTGGATTCATACTACACAAAGCAGTTTCACAGAACGCTTCTGTTTAGTTTTTATGGGAAGATATTCCCGTTTCCAACGAAGGCCTGAAAGGGCTCCAAATATCCACTTGCAAATTCTGCAAAAATAGAGTTTCAAAACTGCTCTGTCAAAAGGAAGGCTTATCTCTCTGAGTTGAATGCAGACATCATAAAGAGGTTTCTGAGAATGCTTCTGCCTGGTTTATATGTGAAGATATTTCCTTTTCCACCATAGGCCTCAAGGCGCTCCAAATGAACACTTGCAGATTCTACAAAAAGAGTGTTTCATAACTGCTCTAGCAAAGGAAAGGTTCAACTCTGTGAGTTGAACACACACATCACAAAGCAGTTTCTGAGAATGCTTCTGTCCAGTTTTTATTGGAAGATATTCCCGCTTCTAACAAAGGCCTGAAAGAGCTCCAAATATCCACTTGTAGATGCTGCAAAAAGACTCTTTCCAAACTGCTCCATGAAAAGGAAGGTTCAACTCTGTGAGTTGAATGCACACATCATAAAGAAGTTTCAAAGAATGCTTCTGTCTAGGTTTTATGTGAAGATATTTCCTTTTCCACCATAGGCCTCAAAGCGCTCCAAATGAACACTTGCAGATTCTACAAAAAGAGTGTTTCAAAACTGCTCTTTCAAAAGAAGTGTTCAACTCTGTGAGTTGGATTCACACTTCACAAAGCAGTTTCACAGAACGCTTCTGTTTAGTTTTTATGGGAAGATATTCCCGTTTCCAACGAAGGCCTGAAAGGGCTCCAAATAACCACTTGCAGATTCTGCAGAAACACAGTTTCAAAACTGCTCTATCAAAAGGAAGGCTTATCTCTCCGAGCTGAATGCACACATCATAAAGTGGTTTCTGAGAATGCTTCTCGCTGGTTTATAAGTGAAGATATTTCCTTTTCCACTATAGGCCTCAAAGCGCTCCAAATGAACACTTGCAGATTCTACAAAAAGAGTGTTTCAAAACAGCTCTTTCAAAGGAAGTGTTCAACTCTGTGAGTTGGATTCATACTACACAAAGCAGTTTCACAGAACGCTTCTCTTTAGTTTTTATTGGAAGATATTCCCGTTTCCAACGAAGGCCTGAAAGGGCTCCAAATATCCACTTGTAGATTCTGCAAAAATAGAGTTTCAAAACTGCTCTGTTAAAAGGAAGGCTTATCTCTCTGAGTTGAATGCAGACATCATAAAGAGGTTTCTGAGAATGCTTCTGCCTGGTTTATATGTGAAGATATTTCCTTTTCCACCATAGGCCTCAAAGCGCTCCAAATGAACACTTGCAGATTCTACAAAAGGAGTGTTTCATAACTGCTCTAGCAAAGGAAAGGTTCAACTCTGTGAGTTGAACACACACATCACAAAGCAGTTTCTGAGAATGCTTCTGTCCAGTTTTTATTGGAAGATATTCCCGCTTCTAACAAAGGCCTGAAAGAGCTCCAAATATCCACTTGCAGATGCTGCAAAAAGACTCTTTCCAAACTGCTCCATGAAAAGGAAGGTTCAACTCTGTGAGATGAATGCACACATCATAAAGAAGTTTCAAAGAATGCTTCTGTCTAGGTTTTATGTGAAGATATTTCCTTTTCCACCATAGGCCTCAAAGCGCTCCAAATGAACACTTGCAGATTCTACAAAAAGAGTGTTTCAAAACTGCTCTTTCAAAAGAAGTGTTCAACTCTGTGAGTTGGATTCGTACTTCACAAAGCAGTTTCACAGAACGCTTCTGTTTAGTATTTATGGGAAGATATTCCCGTTTCCAACGAAGGCCTGAAAGGACTCCAAATATCCACTTGCAGATTCTGCAAAAACACAGTTTCAAAACTGCTCTATCAAAAGGAAGGCTTATCTCTCCGAGTTGAATGCACACATCATAAAGAGGTTTCTGAGAATGCTTCTGCCTGGTTTATAAGTGAAGATATTTCCTTTTCCACCATAGGCCTCAAAGCGCTCCAAATGAACACTTGCAGATTCTACAAAAAGAGTGTTTGAAAACAGCTCTTTCAAAGGAAGTGTTCAACTCTGTGAGTTGGATTCATACTACACAAAGCAGTTTCACAGAACGCTTCTGTTTAGTTTTTATGGGAAGATATTCCCGTTTCCAACGAAGGCCTGAAAGGGCTCCAAATATCCACTTGCAAATTCTGCAAAAATAGAGTTTCAAAACTGCTCTATCAAAAGGAAGGCTTATCTCTCTGAGTTGAATGCAGACATCATAAAGAGGTTTCTGAGAATGCTTCTGCCTGGTTTATATGTGAAGATATTTCCTTTTCCACCATAGGCCTCAAGGCGCTCCAAATGAACACTAGCAGATTCAACAAAAAGGGTGTTTCATAACTGCTCTAGCAAAGGAAAGGTTCAACTCTGTGAGTTGAACAAACACATCACAAAGCAGTTTCTGAGAATGCTTCTGTCCAGTTTTTATTGGAAGATATTCCCGCTTCTAACAAAGGCCTGAAACAGCTCCAAATATCCACTTGTAGATGCTGCAAAAAGACTCTTTCCAAACTGCTCCATGAAAAGGAAGGTTCAACTCTGTGAGTTGAATGCGCACATCATAAAGAAGTTTCAAAGAATGCTTCTGTCTAGGTTTTATGTGAAGATATTTCCTTTTCCACCATAGGCCTCAAAGCGCTCCAAATGAACACTTGCAGATTCTACAAAAAGAGTGTTTCAAAACTGCTCTTTCAAAAGAAGTGTTCAACTCTGTGAGTTGGATTCATACTTCACAAAGCAGTTTCACAGAACGCTTCTGTTTAGTATTTATGGGAAGATATTCCCGTTTCCAACGAAGGCCTGAAAGGACTCCAAATATCCACTTGCAGATTCTGCAAAAACACAGTTTCAAAACTGCTCTATCAAAAGGAAGGCTTATCTCTCCGAGATGAATGCACACATCATAAAGAGGTTTCTGAGAATGCTTCTGCCTGGTTTATAAGTGAAGATATTTCCTTTTCCACCATAGGCCTCAAAGCGCTCCAAATGAACACTTGCAGATTCTACAAAAAGAGTGTTTCAAAACAGCTCTTTCAAAGGAAGTGTTCAACTCTGTGAGTTGGATTCATACTACACAAAGCAGTTTCACAGAACGCTTCTGTTTAGTTTTTATGGGAAGATATTCCCGTTTCCAACGAAGGCCTGAAAGGGCTCCAAATATCCACTTGCAAATTCTGCAAAAATAGAGTTTCAAAACTGCTCTGTCAAAAGGAAGGCTTATCTCTCTGAGTTGAATGCAGACATCATAAAGAGGTTTCTGAGAATGCTTCTGCCTGGTTTATATGTGAAGATATTTCCTTTTCCACCATAGGCCTCAAAGCGCTCCAAATGAACACTTGCAGATTCTACAAAAAGAGTGTTTCATAACTGCTCTAGCAAAGGAAAGGTTCAACTCTGTGAGTTGAACACACACATCACAAAGCAGTTTCTGAGAATGCTTCTGTCCAGTTTTTATTGGAAGATATTCCCGCTTCTAACAAAGGCCTGAAAGAGCTCCAAATATCCACTTGCAGATGCTGCAAAAAGACTCTTTCCAAACTGCTCCATGAAAAGGAAGGTTCAACTCTGTGAGATGAATGCACACATCATAAAGAAGTTTCAAAGAATGCTTCTGTCTAGGTTTTATGTGAAGATATTTCCTTTTCCACCATAGGCCTCAAAGCGCTCCAAATGAACACTTGCAGATTCTACAAAAAGAGTGTTTCAAAACTGCTCTTTCAAAAGAAGTGTTCAACTCTGTGAGTTGGATTCATACTTCACAAAGCAGTTTCACAGAACGCTTCTGTTTAGTATTTATGGGAAGATATTTCCGTTTCCAACGAAGGCCTGAAAGGACTCCAAATATCCACTTGCAGATTCTGCAAAAAACACAGTTTCAAAACTGCTCTATCAAAAGGAAGGCTTATCTCTCCGAGTTGAATGCACACATCATAAAGAGGTTTCTGAGAATGCTTCTGCCTGGTTTATAAGTGAAGATATTTCCTTTTCCACCATAGGCCTCAAAGCGCTCCAAATGAACACTTGCAGATTCTACAAAAAGAGTGTTTCAAAACAGCTCTTTCAAAGGAAGTGTTCAACTCTGTGAGTTGGATTCATACTACACAAAGCAGTTTCACAGAACGCTTCTGTTTAGTTTTTATGGGAAGATATTCCCGTTTCCAACGAAGGCCTGAAAGGGCTCCAAATATCCACTTGCAAATTCTGCAAAAATAGAGTTTCAAAACTGCTCTGTCAAAAGGAAGGCTTATCTCTCTGAGTTGAATGCAGACACCATAAAGAGGTTTCTGAGAATGCTT
The DNA here is from genome assembly GCF_028885625.2 of Pongo pygmaeus. Lineage (NCBI taxonomy): Eukaryota > Metazoa > Chordata > Mammalia > Primates > Hominidae > Pongo > Pongo pygmaeus. The sequence goes on from NC_085930.1 coordinate 28,764,776, forward strand.
CTGCCTGGTTTATATGTGAAGATATTTCCTTTTCCACCATAGGCCTCAAGGCGCTCCAAATGAACACTTGCAGATTCTACAAAAAGAGTGTTTCATAACTGCTCTAGCAAAGGAAAGGTTCAACTCTGTGAGTTGAACACACACATCACAAAGCAGTTTCTGAGAATGCTTCTGTCCAGTTTTTATTGGAAGATATTCCCGCTTCTAACAAAGGCCTGAAAGAGCTCCAAATATCCACTTGTAGATGCTGCAAAAAGACTCTTTCCAAACTGCTCCATGAAAAGGAAGGTTCAACTCTGTGAGATGAATGCACACATCATAAAGAAGTTTCAAAGAATGCTTCTGTCTAGGTTTTATGTGAAGATATTTCCTTTTCCACCATAGGCCTCAAAGCGCTCCAAATGAACACTTGCAGATTCTACAAAAAGAGTGTTTCAAAACTGCTCTTTCAAAAGAAGTGTTCAACTCTGTGAGTTGGATTCATACTTCACAAAGCAGTTTCACAGAACGCTTCTGTTTAGATTTTATGGGAAGATATTCCCGTTTCCAACGAAGGCCTGAAAGGGCTCCAAATATCCACTTGCAAATTCTGCAAAAATAGAGTTTCAAAACTGCTCTGTCAAAAGGAAGGCTTATCTCTCTGAGTTGAATGCAGACATCATAAAGAGGTTTCAGAGAATGCTTCTGCCTGGTTTATATGTGAAGATATTTCCTTTTCCACCATAGGCCTCAAAGCGCTCCAAATGAACACTTGCAGATTCTACAAAAGGAGTGTTTCCTAACTGCTCTAGCAAAGGAAAGGTTCAACTCTGTGAGTTGAACACACACATCACAAAGCAGTTTCTGAGAATGCTTCTATCCAGTTTTTATTGGAAGATATTCCCGCTTCTAACAAAGGCCTGAAAGAGCTCCAAATATCCACTTGCAGATGCTGCAAAAAGACTCTTTCCAAACTGCTCCATGAAAAGGAAGGTTCAACTCTGTGAGTTGAATGCACACATCATAAAGAAGTTTCAAAGAATGCTTCTGTCTAGGTTTTATGTGAAGATATTTCCTTTTCCACCATAGGCCTCAAAGCGCTCCAAATGAACACTTGCAGATTCTACAAAAAGAGTGTTTCAAAACTGCTCTTTCAAAAGAAGTGTTCAACTCTGTGAGTTGGATTCATACTTCACAAAGCAGTTTCACAGAACGCTTCTGTTTAGTATTTATGGGAAGATATTCCCGTTTCCAACGAAGGCCTGAAAGGACTCCAAATATCCACTTGCAGATTCTTCAAAAACACAGTTTCAAAACTGCTCTATCAAAAGGAAGGCTTATCTCTCCGAGTTGAATGCACACATCATAAAGAGGTTTCTGAGAATGCTTCTGCCTGGTTTATAAGTGAAGATATTTCCTTTTCCACCATAGGCCTCAATGCGCTCCAAATGAACACTTGCAGATTCTACAAAAAGAGTGTTTCAAAACAGCTCTTTCAAAGGAAGTGTTCAACTCTGTGAGTTGGATTCATACTACACAAAGCAGTTTCACAGAACGCTTCTGTTTAGTTTTTATGGGAAGATATTCCCGTTTCCAACGAAGGCCTGAAAGGGCTCCAAATATCCACTTGCAAATTCTGCAAAAATAGAGTTTCAAAACTGCTCTGTCAAAAGGAAGGCTTATCTCTCTGAGTTGAATGCAGACATCATAAAGAGGTTTCTGAGAATGCTTCTGCCTGGTTTATATGTGAAGATATTTCCTTTTCCACCATAGGCCTCAAAGCGCTCCAAATGAACACTTGCAGATTCTACAAAAAGAGTGTTTCATAACTGCTCTAGCAAAGGAAAGGTTCAACTCTGTGAGTTGAACACACACATCACAAATCCGTTTCTGAGAATGCTTCTGTCCAGTTTTTATTGGAAGATATTCCCGCTTCTAACAAAGGCCTGAAAGAGCTCCAATTATCCACTTGCAGATGCTGCAAAAAGACTCTTTCCAAACTGCTCCATGAAAAGGAAGGTTCAACTCTGTGAGTTGAATGCACACATCATAAAGAAGTTTCAAAGAATGCTTCTGTCTAGGTTTTATGTGAAGATATTTCCTTTTCCACCATAGGCCTCAAAGCGCTCCAAATGAACACTTGCAGATTCTACAAAAAGAGTGTTTCAAAGCTGCTCTTTCAAAAGAAGTGTTCAACTCTGTGAGTTGGATTCATACTTCACAAAGCAGTTTCACAGAACGCTTCTGTTTAGTTTTTATGGGAAGATATTCCCGTTTCCAACGAAGGCCTGAAAGGGCTCCAAATATCCACTTGCAAATTCTGCAAAAATAGAGTTTCAAAACTGCTCTGTCAAAAGTAAGGCTTATCTCTCTGAGTTGAATGCAGACATCATAAAGAGGTTTCTGAGAATGCTTCTGCCTGGTTTATATGTGAAGATATTTCCTTTTCCACCATAGGCCTCAAAGCGCTCCAAATGAACACTTGCAGATTCTACAAAAGGAGTGTTTCCTAACTGCTCTAGCAAAGGAAAGGTTCAACTCTGTGAGTTGAACACACACATCACAAAGCAGTTTCTGAGAATGCTTCTATACAGTTTTTATTGGAAGATATTCCCGCTTCTAACAAAGGCCTGAAAGAGCTCCAAATATCCACTTGCAGATGCTGCAAAAAGACTCTTTCCAAACTGCTCCATGAAAAGGAAGGTTCAACTCTGTGAGTTGAATGCACACATCATAAAGAAGTTTCAAAGAATGCTTCTGTCTAGGTTTTATGTGAAGATATTTCCTTTTCCACCATAGGCCTCAAAGCGCTCCAAATGAACACTTGCAGATTCTACAAAAAGAGTGTTTCAAAACTGCTCTTTCAAAAGAAGTGTTCAACTCTGTGAGTTGGATTCATACTTCACAAAGCAGTTTCACAGAACGCTTCTGTTTAGTATTTATGGGAAGATATTCCCGTTTCCAACGAAGGCCTGAAAGGACTCCAAATATCCACTTGCAGATTCTGCAAAAACACAGTTTCAAAACTGCTCTATCAAAAGGAAGGCTTATCTCTCCGAGCTGAATGCACACATCATAAAGAGGTTTCTGAGAATGCTTCTGCCTGGTTTATAAGTGAAGATATTTCCTTTTCCACCATAGGCCTCAAAGCGCTCCAAATGAACACTTGCAGATTCTACAAAAAGAGTGTTTCAAAACAGCTCTTTCAAAGGAAGTGTTCAACTCTGTGAGTTGGATTCATACTACACAAAGCAGTTTCACAGAACGCTTCTGTTTAGTTTTTATGGGAAGATATTCCCGTTTCCAACGAAGGCCTGAAAGGGCTCCAAATATCCACTTGCAAATTCTGCAAAAATAGAGTTTCAAAACTGCTCTGTCAAAAGGAAGGCTTATCTCTCTGAGTTGAATGCAGACATCATAAAGAGGTTTCTGAGAATGCTTCTGCCTGGTTTATATGTGAAGATATTTCCTTTTCCACCATAGGCCTCAAGGCGCTCCAAATGAACACTTTCAGATTCTACAAAAAGAGTGTTTCATAACTGCTCTAGCAAAGGAAAGGTTCAACTCTGTGAGTTGAACACACACATCACAAAGCAGTTTCTGAGAATGCTTCTGTCCAGTTTTTATGGGAAGATATTCCCGCTTCTAACAAAGGCCTGAAAGAGCTCCAAATATCCACTTGTAGATGCTGCAAAAAGACTCTTTCCAAACTGCTCCATGAAAAGGAAGGTTCAACTCTGTGAGTTGAATGCACACATCATAAAGAAGTTTCAAAGAATGCTTCTGTCTAGGTTTTATGTGAAGATATTTCCTTTTCCACCATAGGCCTCAAAGCGCTCCAAATGAACACTTGCAGATTCTACAAAAAGAGTGTTTCAAAACTGCTCTTTCAAAAGAAGTCTTCAACTCTGTGAGTTGGATTCATACTTCACAAAGCAGTTTCACAGAACGCTTCTGTTTAGTTTTTATGGGAAGATATTCCCGTTTCCAACGAAGGCCTGAAAGGGCTCCAAATATCCACTTGCAAATTCTGCAAAAATAGAGTTTCAAAACTGCTCTGTCAAAAGGAAGGCTTATCTCTCTGAGTTGAATGCAGACATCATAAAGAGGTTTCTGAGAATGCTTCTGCCTGGTTTATATGTGAAGATATTTCCTTTTCCACCATAGGCCTCAAAGCGCTCCAAATGAACACTTGCAGATTCTACAAAAGGAGTGTTTCATAACTGCTCTAGCAAAGGAAAGGTTCAACTCTGTGAGTTGAACACACACATCACAAAGCAGTTTCTGAGAATGCTTCTGTCCAGTTTTTATTGGAAGATATTCCCGCTTCTAACAAAGGCCTGAAAGAGCTCCAAATATCCACTTGCAGATGCTGCAAAAAGACTCTTTCCAAACTGCTCCATGAAAAGGAAGGTTCAACTCTGTGAGTTGAATGCACACATCATAAGGAAGTTTCAAAGAATGCTTCTGTCTAGGTTTTATGTGAAGATATTTCCTTTTCCACCATAGGCCTCAAAGCGCTCCAAATGAACACTTGCAGATTCTACAAAAAGAGTGTTTCAAAACTGCTCTTTCAAAAGAAGTGTTCAACTCTGTGAGTTGGATTCATACTTCACAAAGCAGTTTCACAGAACGCTTCTGTTTAGTATTTATGGGAATATATTCCCGTTTCCAACGAAGGCCTGAAAGGACTCCAAATATCCACTTGCAGATTCTGCAGAAACACAGTTTCAAAACTGCTCTATCAAAAGGAAGGCTTATCTCTCCGAGCTGAATGCACACATCATAAAGAGGTTTCTGAGAATGCTTCTGCCTGGTTTATAAGTGAAGATATTTCCTTTTCCACCATAGGCCTCAAAGCGCTCCAAATGAACACTTGCAGATTCTACAAAAAGAGTGTTTCAAAACAGCTCTTTCAAAGGAAGTGTTCAACTCTGTGAGTTGGATTCATACTACACAAAGCAGTTTCACAGAACGCTTCTGTTTAGTTTTTATGGGAAGATATTCCCGTTTCCAACGAAGGCCTGAAAGGGCTCCAAATATCCACTTGCAAATTCTGCAAAAATAGAGTTTCAAAACTGCTCTGTCAAAAGGAAGGCTTATCTCTCTGAGTTGAATGCAGACATCATAAAGAGGTTTCTGAGAATGCTTCTGCCTGGTTTATATGTGAAGATATTTCCTTTTCCACCATAGGCCTCAAGGCGCTCCAAATGAACACTAGCAGATTCAACAAAAAGAGTGTTTCATAACTGCTCTAGCAAAGGAAAGGTTCAACTCTGTGAGTTGAACAAACACATCACAAAGCAGTTTCTGAGAATGCTTCTGTCCAGTTTTTATTGGAAGATATTCCCGCTTCTAACAAAGGCCTGAAACAGCTCCAAATATCCACTTGTAGATGCTGCAAAAAGACTCTTTCCAAACTGCTCCATGAAAAGGAAGGTTCAACTCTGTGAGTTGAATGCGCACATCATAAAGAAGTTTCAAAGAATGCTTCTGTCTAGGTTTTATGTGAAGATATTTCCTTTTCCACCATAGGCCTCAAAGCGCTCCAAATGAACACTTGCAGATTCTACAAAAAGAGTGTTTCAAAACTGCTCTTTCAAAAGAAGTGTTCAACTCTGTGAGTTGGATTCATACTTCACAAAGCAGTTTCACAGAACGCTTCTGTTTAGTTTTTATGGGAAGATATTCCCGTTTCCAACGAAGGCCTGAAAGGGCTCCAAATAACCACTTGCAGATTCTGCAGAAACACAGTTTCAAAACTGCTCTATCAAAAGGAAGGCTTATCTCTCCGAGCTGAATGCACACATCATAAAGAGGTTTCTGAGAATGCTTCTCCCTGGTTTATAAGTGAAGATATTTCCTTTTCCACTATAGGCCTCAAAGCGCTCCAAATGAACACTTGCAGATTCTACAAAAAGAGTGTTTCAAAACAGCTCTTTCAAAGGAAGTGTTCAACTCTGTGAGTTGGATTCATACTACACAAAGCAGTTTCACAGAACGCTTCTCTTTAGTTTTTATGGGAAGATATTCCCGTTTCCAACGAAGGCCTGAAAGGGCTCCAAATATCCACTTGCAGATTCTGCAAAAATAGAGTTTCAAAACTGCTCTGTTAAAAGGAAGGCTTATCTCTCTGAGTTGAATGCAGACATCATAAAGAGGTTTCTGAGAATGCTTCTGCCTGGTTTATATGTGAAGATATTTCCTTTTCCACCATAGGCCTCAAAGCGCTCCAAATGAACACTTGCAGATTCTACAAAAGGAGTGTTTCATAACTACTCTAGCAAAGGAAAGGTTCAACTCTGTGAGTTGAACACACACATCACAAAGCAGTTTCTGAGAATGCTTCTGTCCAGTTTTTATTGGAAGATATTCCCGCTTCTAACAAAGGCCTGAAAGAGCTCCAAATATCCACTTGCAGATGCTGCAAAAAGACTCTTTCCAAACTGCTCCATGAAAAGGAAGGTTCAACTCTGTGAGTTGAATGGACACATCATAAAGAAGTTTCAAAGAATGCTTCTGTCTAGGTTTTATGTGAAGATATTTCCTTTTCCACCATAGGCCTCAAAGCGCTCCAAATGAACACTTGCAGATTCTACAAAAAGAGTGTTTCAAAACTGCTCTTTCAAAAGAAGTGTTCAACTCTGTGAGTTGGATTCATACTTCACAAAGCAGTTTCACAGAACGCTTCTGTTTAGTATTTATGGGAAGATATTCCCGTTTCCAACGAAGGCCTGAAAGGACTCCAAATATCCACTTGCAGATTCTGCAAAAACACAGTTTCAAAACTGCTCTATCAAAAGGAAGGCTTATCTCTCCGAGTTGAATGCACACATCATAAAGAGGTTTCTGAGAATGCTTCTGCCTGGTTTATAAGTGAAGATATTTCCTTTTCCACCATAGGCCTCAATGCGCTCCAAATGAACACTTGCAGATTCTACAAAAAGAGTGTTTCAAAACAGCTCTTTCAAAGGAAGTGTTCAACTCTGTGAGTTGGATTCATACTACACAAAGCAGTTTCACAGAACGCTTCTGTTTAGTTTTTATGGGAAGATATTCCCGTTTCCAACGAAGGCCTGAAAGGGCTCCAAATATCCACTTGCAAATTCTGCAAAAATAGAGTTTCAAAACTGCTCTGTCAAAAGGAAGGCTTATCTCTCTGAGTTGAATGCAGACATCATAAAGAGGTTTCTGAGAATGCTTCTGCCTGGTTTATATGTGAAGATATTTCCTTTTCCACCATAGGCCTCAAGGCGCTCCAAATGAACACTTGCAGATTCTACAAAAAGAGTGTTTCATAACTGCTCTAGCAAAGGAAAGGTTCAACTCTGTGAGTTGAACACACACATCACAAATCCGTTTCTGAGAATGCTTCTGTCCAGTTTTTATTGGAAGATATTCCCGCTTCTAACAAAGGCCTGAAAGAGCTCCAATTATCCACTTGCAGATGCTGCAAAAAGACTCTTTCCAAACTGCTCCATGAAAAGGAAGGTTCAACTCTGTGAGTTGAATGCACACATCATAAAGAAGTTTCAAAGAATGCTTCTGTCTAGGTTTTATGTGAAGATATTTCCTTTTCCACCATAGGCCTCAAAGCGCTCCAAATGAACACTTGCAGATTCTACAAAAAGAGTGTTTCAAAGCTGCTCTTTCAAAAGAAGTGTTCAACTCTGTGAGTTGGATTCATACTTCACAAAGCAGTTTCACAGAACGCTTCTGTTTAGTTTTTATGGGAAGATATTCCCGTTTCCAACGAAGGCCTGAAAGGGCTCCAAATATCCACTTGCAAATTCTGCAAAAATAGAGTTTCAAAACTGCTCTGTCAAAAGTAAGGCTTATCTCTCTGAGTTGAATGCAGACATCATAAAGAGGTTTCTGAGAATGCTTCTGCCTGGTTTATATGTGAAGATATTTCCTTTTCCACCATAGGCCTCAAAGCGCTCCAAATGAACACTTGCAGATTCTACAAAAGGAGTGTTTCCTAACTGCTCTAGCAAAGGAAAGGTTCAACTCTGTGAGTTGAACACACACATCACAAAGCAGTTTCTGAGAATGCTTCTATACAGTTTTTATTGGAAGATATTCCCGCTTCTAACAAAGGCCTGAAACAGCTCCAAATATCCACTTGCAGATGCTGCAAAAAGACTCTTTCCAAACTGCTCCATGAAAAGGAAGGTTCAACTCTGTGAGTTGAATGCACACATCATAAAGAAGTTTCAAAGAATGCTTCTGTCTAGGTTTTATGTGAAGATATTTCCTTTTCCACCATAGGCCTCAAAGCGCTCCAAATGAACACTTGCAGATTCTACAAAAAGAGTGTTTCAAAACTGCTCTTTCAAAAGAAGTGTTCAACTCTGTGAGTTGGATTCATACTTCACAAAGCAGTTTCACAGAACGCTTCTGTTTAGTATTTATGGGAAGATATTCCCGTTTCCAACGAAGGCCTGAAAGGACTCCAAATATCCACTTGCAGATTCTGCAAAAACACAGTTTCAAAACTGCTCTATCAAAAGGAAGGCTTATCTCTCCGAGCTGAATGCACACATCATAAAGAGGTTTCTGAGAATGCTTCTGCCTGGTTTATAAGTGAAGATATTTCCTTTTCCACCATAGGCCTCAAAGCGCTCCAAATGAACACTTGCAGATTCTACAAAAAGAGTGTTTCAAAACAGCTCTTTCAAAGGAAGTGTTCAACTCTGTGAGTTGGATTCATACTACACAAAGCAGTTTCACAGAACGCTTCTGTTTAGTTTTTATGGGAAGATATTCCCGTTTCCAACGAAGGCCTGAAAGGGCTCCAAATATCCACTTGCAAATTCTGCAAAAATAGAGTTTCAAAACTGCTCTGTCAAAAGGAAGGCTTATCTCTCTGAGTTGAATGCAGACATCATAAAGAGGTTTCTGAGAATGCTTCTGCCTGGTTTATATGTGAAGATATTTCCTTTTCCACCATAGGCCTCAAGGCGCTCCAAATGAACACTTTCAGATTCTACAAAAAGAGTGTTTCATAACTGCTCTAGCAAAGGAAAGTTTCAACTCTGTGAGTTGAACACACACATCACAAAGCAGTTTCTGAGAATGCTTCTGTCCAGTTTTTATGGGAAGATATTCCCGCTTCTAACAAAGGCCTGAAAGAGCTCCAAATATCCACTTGTAGATGCTGCAAAAAGACTCTTTCCAAACTGCTCCATGAAAAGGAAGGTTCAACTCTGTGAGTTGAATGCACACATCATAAAGAAGTTTCAAAGAATGCTTCTGTCTAGGTTTTATGTGAAGATATTTCCTTTTCCACCATAGGCCTCAAAGCGCTCCAAATGAACACTTGCAGATTCTACAAAAAGAGTGTTTCAAAACTGCTCTTTCAAAAGAAGTCTTCAACTCTGTGAGTTGGATTCATACTTCACAAAGCAGTTTCACAGAACGCTTCTGTTTAGTTTTTATGGGAAGATATTCCCGTTTCCAACGAAGGCCTGAAAGGGCTCCAAATATCCACTTGCAAATTCTGCAAAAATAGAGTTTCAAAACTGCTCTGTCAAAAGGAAGGCTTATCTCTCTGAGTTGAATGCAGACATCATAAAGAGGTTTCTGAGAATGCTTCTGCCTGGTTTATAAGTGAAGATATTTCCTTTTCCACCATAGGCCTCAATGCGCTCCAAATGAACACTTGCAGATTCTACAAAAAGAGTGTTTCAAAACAGCTCTTTCAAAGGAAGTGTTCAACTCTGTGAGTTGGATTCATACTACACAAAGCAGTTTCACAGAACGCTTCTGTTTAGTTTTTATGGGAAGATATTCCCGTTTCCAACGAAGGCCTGAAAGGGCTCCAAATATCCACTTGCAAATTCTGCAAAAATAGAGTTTCAAAACTGCTCTGTCAAAAGGAAGGCTTATCTCTCTGAGTTGAATGCAGACATCATAAAGAGGTTTCTGAGAATGCTTCTGCCTGGTTTATATGTGAAGATATTTCCTTTTCCACCATAGGCCTCAAGGCGCTCCAAATGAACACTTGCAGATTCTACAAAAAGAGTGTTTCATAACTGCTCTAGCAAAGGAAAGGTTCAACTCTGTGAGTTGAACACACACATCACAAATCCGTTTCTGAGAATGCTTCTGTCCAGTTTTTATTGGAAGATATTCCCGCTTCTAACAAAGGCCTGAAAGAGCTCCAATTATCCACTTGCAGATGCTGCAAAAAGACTCTTTCCAAACTGCTCCATGAAAAGGAAGGTTCAACTCTGTGAGTTGAATGCACACATCATAAAGAAGTTTCAAAGAATGCTTCTGTCTAGGTTTTATGTGAAGATATTTCCTTTTCCACCATAGGCCTCAAAGCGCTCCAAATGAACACTTGCAGATTCTACAAAAAGAGTGTTTCAAAGCTGCTCTTTCAAAAGAAGTGTTCAACTCTGTGAGTTGGATTCATACTTCACAAAGCAGTTTCACAGAACGCTTCTGTTTAGTTTTTATGGGAAGATATTCCCGTTTCCAACGAAGGCCTGAAAGGGCTCCAAATATCCACTTGCAAATTCTGCAAAAATAGAGTTTCAAAACTGCTCTGTCAAAAGTAAGGCTTATCTCTCTGAGTTGAATGCAGACATCATAAAGAGGTTTCTGAGAATGCTTCTGCCTGGTTTATATGTGAAGATATTTCCTTTTCCACCATAGGCCTCAAAGCGCTCCAAATGAACACTTGCAGATTCTACAAAAGGAGTGTTTCCTAACTGCTCTAGCAAAGGAAAGGTTCAACTCTGTGAGTTGAACACACACATCACAAAGCAGTTTCTGAGAATGCTTCTATACAGTTTTTATTGGAAGATATTCCCGCTTCTAACAAAGGCCTGAAACAGCTCCAAATATCCACTTGCAGATGCTGCAAAAAGACTCTTTCCAAACTGCTCCATGAAAAGGAAGGTTCAACTCTGTGAGTTGAATGCACACATCATAAAGAAGTTTCAAAGAATGCTTCTGTCTAGGTTTTATGTGAAGATATTTCCTTTTCCACCATAGGCCTCAAAGCGCTCCAAATGAACACTTGCAGATTCTACAAAAAGAGTGTTTCAAAACTGCTCTTTCAAAAGAAGTGTTCAACTCTGTGAGTTGGATTCATACTTCACAAAGCAGTTTCACAGAACGCTTCTGTTTAGTATTTATGGGAAGATATTCCCGTTTCCAACGAAGGCCTGAAAGGACTCCAAATATCCACTTGCAGATTCTGCAAAAACACAGTTTCAAAACTGCTCTATCAAAAGGAAGGCTTATCTCTCCGAGCTGAATGCACACATCATAAAGAGGTTTCTGAGAATGCTTCTGCCTGGTTTATAAGTGAAGATATTTCCTTTTCCACCATAGGCCTCAAAGCGCTCCAAATGAACACTTGCAGATTCTACAAAAAGAGTGTTTCAAAACAGCTCTTTCAAAGGAAGTGTTCAACTCTGTGAGTTGGATTCATACTACACAAAGCAGTTTCACAGAACGCTTCTGTTTAGTTTTTATGGGAAGATATTCCCGTTTCCAACGAAGGCCTGAAAGGGCTCCAAATATCCACTTGCAAATTCTGCAAAAATAGAGTTTCAAAACTGCTCTGTCAAAAGGAAGGCTTATCTCTCTGAGTTGAATGCAGACATCATAAAGAGGTTTCTGAGAATGCTTCTGCCTGGTTTATATGTGAAGATATTTCCTTTTCCACCATAGGCCTCAAGGCGCTCCAATGAACACTTTCAGATTCTACAAAAAGAGTGTTTCATAACTGCTCTAGCAAAGGAAAGGTTCAACTCTGTGAGTTGAACACACACATCACAAAGCAGTTTCTGAGAATGCTTCTGTCCAGTTTTTATGGGAAGATATTCCCGCTTCTAACAAAGGCCTGAAAGAGCTCCAAATATCCACTTGTAGATGCTGCAAAAAGACTCTTTCCAAACTGCTCCATGAAAAGGAAGGTTCAACTCTGTGAGTTGAATGCACACATCATAAAGAAGTTTCAAAGAATGCTTCTGTCTAGGTTTTATGTGAAGATATTTCCTTTTCCACCATAGGCCTCAAAGCGCTCCAAATGAACACTTGCAGATTCTACAAAAAGAGTGTTTCAAAACTGCTCTTTCAAAAGAAGTCTTCAACTCTGTGAGTTGGATTCATACTTCACAAAGCAGTTTCACAGAACGCTTCTGTTTAGTTTTTATGGGAAGATATTCCCGTTTCCAACGAAGGCCTGAAAGGGCTCCAAATATCCACTTGCAAATTCTGCAAAAATAGAGTTTCAAAACTGCTCTGTCAAAAGGAAGGCTTATCTCTCTGAGTTGAATGCAGACATCATAAAGAGGTTTCTGAGAATGCTTCTGCCTGGTTTATATGTGAAGATATTTCCTTTTCCACCATAGGCCTCAAAGCGCTCCAAATGAACACTTGCAGATTCTACAAAAGGAGTGTTTCATAACTGCTCTAGCAAAGGAAAGGTTCAACTCTGTGAGTTGAACACACACATCACAAAGCAGTTTCTGAGAATGCTTCTGTCCAGTTTTTATTGGAAGATATTCCCGCTTCTAACAAAGGCCTGAAAGAGCTCCAAATATCCACTTGCAGATGCTGCAAAAAGACTCTTTCCAAACTGCTCCATGAAAAGGAAGGTTCAACTCTGTGAGTTGAATGCACACATCATAAGGAAGTTTCAAAGAATGCTTCTGTCTAGGTTTTATGTGAAGATATTTCCTTTTCCACCATAGGCCTCAAAGCGCTCCAAATGAACACTTGCAGATTCTACAAAAAGAGTGTTTCAAAACTGCTCTTTCAAAAGAAGTGTTCAACTCTGTGAGTTGGATTCATACTTCACAAAGCAGTTTCACAGAACGCTTCTGTTTAGTATTTATGGGAAGATATTCCCGTTTCCAACGAAGGCCTGAAAGGACTCCAAATATCCACTTGCAGATTCTGCAGAAACACAGTTTCAAAACTGCTCTATCAAAAGGAAGGCTTATCTCTCCGAGCTGAATGCACACATCATAAAGAGGTTTCTGAGAATGCTTCTGCCTGGTTTATAAGTGAAGATATTTCCTTTTCCACCATAGGCCTCAAAGCGCTCCAAATGAACACTTGCAGATTCTACAAAAAGAGTGTTTCAAAACAGCTCTTTCAAAGGAAGTGTTCAACTCTGTGAGTTGGATTCATACTACACAAAGCAGTTTCACAGAACGCTTCTGTTTAGTTTTTATGGGAAGATATTCCCGTTTCCAACGAAGGCCTGAAAGGGCTCCAAATATCCACTTGCAAATTCTGCAAAAATAGAGTTTCAAAACTGCTCTGTCAAAAGGAAGGCTTATCTCTCTGAGTTGAATGCAGACATCATAAAGAGGTTTCTGAGAATGCTTCTGCCTGGTTTATATGTGAAGATATTTCCTTTTCCACCATAGGCCTCAAGGCGCTCCAAATGAACACTAGCAGATTCAACAAAAAGAGTGTTTCATAACTGCTCTAGCAAAGGAAAGGTTCAACTCTGTGAGTTGAACAAACACATCACAAAGCAGTTTCTGAGAATGCTTCTGTCCAGTTTTTATTGGAAGATATTCCCGCTTCTAACAAAGGCCTGAAACAGCTCCAAATATCCACTTGTAGATGCTGCAAAAAGACTCTTTCCAAACTGCTCCATGAAAAGGAAGGTTCAACTCTGTGAGTTGAATGCGCACATCATAAAGAAGTTTCAAAGAATGCTTCTGTCTAGGTTTTATGTGAAGATATTTCCTTTTCCACCATAGGCCTCAAAGCGCTCCAAATGAACACTTGCAGATTCTACAAAAAGAGTGTTTCAAAACTGCTCTTTCAAAAGAAGTGTTCAACTCTGTGAGTTGGATTCATACTTCACAAAGCAGTTTCACAGAACGCTTCTGTTTAGTTTTTATGGGAAGATATTCCCGTTTCCAACGAAGGCCTGAAAGGGCTCCAAATAACCACTTGCAGATTCTGCAGAAACACAGTTTCAAAACTGCTCTATCAAAAGGAAGGCTTATCTCTCCGAGCTGAATGCACACATCATAAAGAGGTTTCTGAGAATGCTTCTCCCTGGTTTATAAGTGAAGATATTTCCTTTTCCACTATAGGCCTCAAAGCGCTCCAAATGAACACTTGCAGATTCTACAAAAAGAGTGTTTCAAAACAGCTCTTTCAAAGGAAGTGTTCAACTCTGTGAGTTGGATTCATACTACACAAAGCAGTTTCACAGAACGCTTCTCTTTAGTTTTTATGGGAAGATATTCCCGTTTCCAACGAAGGCCTGAAAGGGCTCCAAATATCCACTTGCAGATTCTGCAAAAATAGAGTTTCAAAACTGCTCTGTTAAAAGGAAGGCTTATCTCTCTGAGTTGAATGCAGACATCATAAAGAGGTTTCTGATAATGCTTCTGCCTGGTTTATATGTGAAGATATTTCCTTTTCCACCATAGGCCTCAAAGCGCTCCAAATGAACACTTGCAGATTCTACAAAAGGAGTGTTTCATAACTACTCTAGCAAAGGAAAGGTTCAACTCTGTGAGTTGAACACACACATCACAAAGCAGTTTCTGAGAATGCTTCTGTCCAGTTTTTATTGGAAGATATTCCCGCTTCTAACAAAGGCCTGAAAGAGCTCCAAATATCCACTTGCAGATGCTGCAAAAAGACTCTTTCCAAACTGCTCCATGAAAAGGAAGGTTCAACTCTGTGAGTTGAATGCACACATCATAAGGAAGTTTCAAAGAATGCTTCTGTCTAGGTTTTATGTGAAGATATTTCCTTTTCCACCATAGGCCTCAAAGCGCTCCAAATGAACACTTGCAGATTCTACAAAAAGAGTGTTTCAAAACTGCTCTTTCAAAAGAAGTGTTCAACTCTGTGAGTTGGATTCATACTTCACAAAGCAGTTTCACAGAACGCTTCTGTTTAGTATTTATGGGAAGATATTCCCGTTTCCAACGAAGGCCTGAAAGGACTCCAAATATCCACTTGCAGATTCTGCAGAAACACAGTTTCAAAACTGCTCTATCAAAAGGAAGGCTTATCTCTCCGAGCTGAATGCACACATCATAAAGAGGTTTCTGAGAATGCTTCTGCCTGGTTTATAAGTGAAGATATTTCCTTTTCCACCATAGGCCTCAAAGCGCTCCAAATGAACACTTGCAGATTCTACAAAAAGAGTGTTTCAAAACAGCTCTTTCAAAGGAAGTGTTCAACTCTGTGAGTTGGATTCATACTACACAAAGCAGTTTCACAGAACGCTTCTGTTTAGTTTTTATGGGAAGATATTCCCGTTTCCAACGAAGGCCTGAAAGGGCTCCAAATATCCACTTGCAAATTCTGCAAAAATAGAGTTTCAAAACTGCTCTGTCAAAAGGAAGGCTTATCTCTCTGAGTTGAATGCAGACATCATAAAGAGGTTTCTGAGAATGCTTCTGCCTGGTTTATATGTGAAGATATTTCCTTTTCCACCATAGGCCTCAAAGCGCTCCAAATGAACACTTGCAGATTCTACAAAAAGAGTGTTTCATAACTGCTCTAGCAAAGGAAAGGTTCAACTCTGTGAGTTGAACACACACATCACAAAGCAGTTTCTGAGAATGCTTCTGTCCAGTTTTTATTGGAAGATATTCCCGCTTCTAACAAAGGCCTGAAAGAGCTCCAAATATCCACTTGCAGATGCTGCAAAAAGACTCTTTCCAAACTGCTCCATGAAAAGGAAGGTTCAACTCTGTGAGATGAATGCACACATCATAAAGAAGTTTCAAAGAATGCTTCTGTCTAGGTTTTATGTGAAGATATTTCCTTTTCCACCATAGGCCTCAAAGCGCTCCAAATGAACACTTGCAGATTCTACAAAAAGAGTGTTTCAAAACTGCTCTTTCAAAAGAAGTGTTCAACTCTGTGAGTTGGATTCATACTTCACAAAGCAGTTTCACAGAACGCTTCTGTTTAGTATTTATGGGAAGATATTTCCGTTTCCAACGAAGGCCTGAAAGGACTCCAAATATCCACTTGCAGATTCTGCAAAAAACACAGTTTCAAAACTGCTCTATCAAAAGGAAGGCTTATCTCTCCGAGTTGAATGCACACATCATAAAGAGGTTTCTGAGAATGCTTCTGCCTGGTTTATAAGTGAAGATATTTCCTTTTCCACCATAGGCCTCAAAGCGCTCCAAATGAACACTTGCAGATTCTACAAAAAGAGTGTTTCAAAACAGCTGTTTCAAAGGAAGTGTTCAACTCTGTGAGTTGGATTCATACTACACAAAGCAGTTTCACAGAACGCTTCTGTTTAGTTTTTATGGGAAGATATTCCCGTTTCCAACGAAGGCCTGAAAGGGCTCCAAATATCCACTTGCAAATTCTGCAAAAATAGAGTTTCAAAACTGCTCTGTCAAAAGGAAGGCTTATCTCTCTGAGTTGAATGCAGACACCATAAAGAGGTTTCTGAGAATGCTTCTGCCTGGTTTATATGTGAAGATATTTCCTTTTCCACCATAGGCCTCAAGGCGCTCCAAATGAACACTTGCAGATTCTACAAAAAGAGTGTTTCATAACTGCTCTAGCAAAGGAAAGGTTCAACTCTGTGAGTTGAACACACACATCACAAAGCAGTTTCTGAGAATGCTTCTGTCCAGTTTTTATTGGAAGATATTCCCGCTTCTAACAAAGGCCTGAAAGAGCTCCAAATATCCACTTGTAGATGCTGCAAAAAGACTCTTTCCAAACTGCTCCATGAAAAGGAAGGTTCAACTCTGTGAGATGAATGCACACATCATAAAGAAGTTTCAAAGAATGCTTCTGTCTAGGTTTTATGTGAAGATATTTCCTTTTCCACCATAGGCCTCAAAGCGCTCCAAATGAACACTTGCAGATTCTACAAAAAGAGTGTTTCAAAACTGCTCTTTCAAAAGAAGTGTTCAACTCTGTGAGTTGGATTCATACTTCACAAAGCAGTTTCACAGAACGCTTCTGTTTAGTTTTTATGGGAAGATATTCCCGTTTCCAACGAAGGCCTGAAAGGGCTCCAAATATCCACTTGCAAATTCTGCAAAAATAGAGTTTCAAAACTGCTCTGTCAAAAGGAAGGCTTATCTCTCTGAGTTGAATGCAGACATCATAAAGAGGTTTCAGAGAATGCTTCTGCCTGGTTTATATGTGAAGATATTTCCTTTTCCACCATAGGCCTCAAAGCGCTCCAAATGAACACTTGCAGATTCTACAAAAGGAGTGTTTCCTAACTGCTCTAGCAAAGGAAAGGTTCAACTCTGTGAGTTGAACACACACATCACAAAGCAGTTTCTGAGAATGCTTCTATCCAGTTTTTATTGGAAGATATTCCCGCTTCTAACAAAGGCCTGAAAGAGCTCCAAATATCCACTTGCAGATGCTGCAAAAAGACTCTTTCCAAACTGCTCCATGAAAAGGAAAGTTCAACTCTGTGAGTTGAATGCACACATCATAAAGAAGTTTCAAAGAATGCTTCTGTCTAGGTTTTATGTGAAGATATTTCCTTTTCCACCATAGGCCTCAAAGCGCTCCAAATGAACACTTGCAGATTCTACAAAAAGAGTGTTTCAAAACTGCTCTTTCAAAAGAAGTGTTCAACTCTGTGAGTTGGATTCATACTTCACAAAGCAGTTTCACAGAACGCTTCTGTTTAGTATTTATGGGAAGATATTCCCGTTTCCAACGAAGGCCTGAAAGGACTCCAAATATCCACTTGCAGATTCTGCAAAAACACAGTTTCAAAACTGCTCTATCAAAAGGAAGGCTTATCTCTCCGAGTTGAATGCACACATCATAAAGAGGTTTCTGAGAATGCTTCTGCCTGGTTTATAAGTGAAGATATTTCCTTTTCCACCATAGGCCTCAATGCGCTCCAAATGAACACTTGCAGATTCTACAAAAAGAGTGTTTCAAAACAGCTCTTTCAAAGGAAGTGTTCAACTCTGTGAGTTGGATTCATACTACACAAAGCAGTTTCACAGAACGCTTCTGTTTAGTTTTTATGGGAAGATATTCCCGTTTCCAACGAAGGCCTGAAAGGGCTCCAAATATCCACTTGCAAATTCTGCAAAAATAGAGTTTCAAAACTGCTCTGTCAAAAGGAAGGCTTATCTCTCTGAGTTGAATGCAGACATCATAAAGAGGTTTCTGAGAATGCTTCTGCCTGGTTTATATGTGAAGATATTTCCTTTTCCACCATAGGCCTCAAGGCGCTCCAAATGAACACTTGCAGATTCTACAAAAAGAGTGTTTCATAACTGCTCTAGCAAAGGAAAGGTTCAACTCTGTGAGTTGAACACACACATCACAAATCCGTTTCTGAGAATGCTTCTGTCCAGTTTTTATTGGAAGATATTCCCGCTTCTAACAAAGGCCTGAAAGAGCTCCAATTATCCACTTGCAGATGCTGCAAAAAGACTCTTTCCAAACTGCTCCATGAAAAGGAAGGTTCAACTCTGTGAGTTGAATGCACACATCATAAAGAAGTTTCAAAGAATGCTTCTGTCTAGGTTTTATGTGAAGATATTTCCTTTTCCACCATAGGCCTCAAAGCGCTCCAAATGAACACTTGCAGATTCTACAAAAAGAGTGTTTCAAAGCTGCTCTTTCAAAAGAAGTGTTCAACTCTGTGAGTTGGATTCATACTTCACAAAGCAGTTTCACAGAACGCTTCTGTTTAGTTTTTATGGGAAGATATTCCCGTTTCCAACGAAGGCCTGAAAGGGCTCCAAATATCCACTTGCAAATTCTGCAAAAATAGAGTTTCAAAACTGCTCTGTCAAAAGGAAGGCTTATCTCTCTGAGTTGAATGCAGACATCATAAAGAGGTTTCTGAGAATGCTTCTGCCTGGTTTATATGTGAAGATATTTCCTTTTCCACCATAGGCCTCAAAGCGCTCCAAATGAACACTTGCAGATTCTACAAAAGGAGTGTTTCCTAACTGCTCTAGCAAAGGAAAGGTTCAACTCTGTGAGTTGAACACACACATCACAAAGCAGTTTCTGAGAATGCTTCTATACAGTTTTTATTGGAAGATATTCCCGCTTCTAACAAAGGCCTGAAAGAGCTCCAAATATCCACTTGCAGATGCTGCAAAAAGACTCTTTCCAAACTGCTCCATGAAAAGGAAGGTTCAACTCTGTGAGTTGAATGCACACATCATAAAGAAGTTTCAAAGAATGCTTCTGTCTAGGTTTTATGTGAAGATATTTCCTTTTCCACCATAGGCCTCAAAGCGCTCCAAATGAACACTTGCAGATTCTACAAAAAGAGTGTTTCAAAACTGCTCTTTCAAAAGAAGTGTTCAACTCTGTGAGTTGGATTCATACTTCACAAAGCAGTTTCACAGAACGCTTCTGTTTAGTATTTATGGGAAGATATTCCCGTTTCCAACGAAGGCCTGAAAGGACTCCAAATATCCACTTGCAGATTCTGCAAAAACACAGTTTCAAAACTGCTCTATCAAAAGGAAGGCTTATCTCTCCGAGCTGAATGCACACATCATAAAGAGGTTTCTGAGAATGCTTCTGCCTGGTTTATAAGTGAAGATATTTCCTTTTCCACCATAGGCCTCAAAGCGCTCCAAATGAACACTTGCAGATTCTACAAAAAGAGTGTTTCAAAACAGCTCTTTCAAAGGAAGTGTTCAACTCTGTGAGTTGGATTCATACTACACAAAGCAGTTTCACAGAACGCTTCTGTTTAGTTTTTATGGGAAGATATTCCCGTTTCCAACGAAGGCCTGAAAGGGCTCCAAATATCCACTTGCAAATTCTGCAAAAATAGAGTTTCAAAACTGCTCTGTCAAAAGGAAGGCTTATCTCTCTGAGTTGAATGCAGACATCATAAAGAGGTTTCTGAGAATGCTTCTGCCTGGTTTATATGTGAAGATATTTCCTTTTCCACCATAGGCCTCAAGGCGCTCCAAATGAACACTTTCAGATTCTACAAAAAGAGTGTTTCATAACTGCTCTAGCAAAGGAAAGGTTCAACTCTGTGAGTTGAACACACACATCACAAAGCAGTTTCTGAGAATGCTTCTGTCCAGTTTTTATGGGAAGATATTCCCGCTTCTAACAAAGGCCTGAAAGAGCTCCAAATATCCACTTGTAGATGCTGCAAAAAGACTCTTTCCAAACTGCTCCATGAAAAGGAAGGTTCAACTCTGTGAGTTGAATGCACACATCATAAAGAAGTTTCAAAGAATGCTTCTGTCTAGGTTTTATGTGAAGATATTTCCTTTTCCACCATAGGCCTCAAAGCGCTCCAAATGAACACTTGCAGATTCTACAAAAAGAGTGTTTCAAAACTGCTCTTTCAAAAGAAGTCTTCAACTCTGTGAGTTGGATTCATACTTCACAAAGCAGTTTCACAGAACGCTTCTGTTTAGTTTTTATGGGAAGATATTCCCGTTTCCAACGAAGGCCTGAAAGGGCTCCAAATATCCACTTGCAAATTCTGCAAAAATAGAGTTTCAAAACTGCTCTGTCAAAAGGAAGGCTTATCTCTCTGAGTTGAATGCAGACATCATAAAGAGGTTTCTGAGAATGCTTCTGCCTGGTTTATATGTGAAGATATTTCCTTTTCCACCATAGGCCTCAAGGCGCTCCAAATGAACACTTGCAGATTCTACAAAAAGAGTGTTTCATAACTGCTCTAGCAAAGGAAAGGTTCAACTCTGTGAGTTGAACACACACATCACAAAGCAGTTTCTGAGAATGCTTCTGTCCAGTTTTTATTGGAAGATATTCCCGCTTCTAACAAAGGCCTGAAAGAGCTCCAAATATCCACTTGTAGATGCTGCAAAAAGACTCTTTCCAAACTGCTCCATGAAAAGGAAGGTTCAACTCTGTGAGTTGAATGCACACATCATAAAGAAGTTTCAAAGAATGCTTCTGTCTAGGTTTTATGTGAAGATATTTCCTTTTCCACCATAGGCCTCAAAGCGCTCCAAATGAACACTTGCAGATTCTACAAAAAGAGTGTTTCAAAACTGCTCTTTCAAAAGAAGTGTTCAACTCTGTGAGTTGGATTCACACTTCACAAAGCAGTTTCACAGAACGCTTCTGTTTAGTTTTTATGGGAAGATATTCCCGTTTCCAACGAAGGCCTGAAAGGGCTCCAAATAACCACTTGCAGATTCTGCAGAAACACAGTTTCAAAACTGCTCTATCAAAAGGAAGGCTTATCTCTCCGAGCTGAATGCACACATCATAAAGTGGTTTCTGAGAATGCTTCTCGCTGGTTTATAAGTGAAGATATTTCCTTTTCCACTATAGGCCTCAAAGCGCTCCAAATGAACACTTGCAGATTCTACAAAAAGAGTGTTTCAAAACAGCTCTTTCAAAGGAAGTGTTCAACTCTGTGTGTTGGATTCATACTACACAAAGCAGTTTCACAGAACGCTTCTCTTTAGTTTTTATTGGAAGATATTCCCGTTTCCAACGAAGGCCTGAAAGGGCTCCAAATATCCACTTGCAGATTCTGCAAAAATAGAGTTTCAAATCTGCTCTGTTAAAAGGAAGGCTTATCTCTCTGAGTTGAATGCAGACATCATAAAGAGGTTTCTGAGAATGCTTCTGCCTGGTTTATATGTGAAGATATTTCCTTTTCCACCATAGGCCTCAAAGCGCTCCAAATGAACACTTGCAGATTCTACAAAAGGAGTGTTTCATAACTGCTCTAGCAAAGGAAAGGTTCAACTCTGTGAGTTGAACACACACATCACAAAGCAGTTTCTGAGAATGCTTCTGTCCAGTTTTTATTGGAAGATATTCCCGCTTCTAACAAAGGCCTGAAAGAGCTCCAAATATCCACTTGCAGATGCTGCAAAAAGACTCTTTCCAAACTGCTCCATGAAAAGGAAGGTTCAACTCTGTGAGATGAATGCACACATCATAAAGAAGTTTCAAAGAATGCTTCTGTCTAGGTTTTATGTGAAGATATTTCCTTTTCCACCATAGGCCTCAAAGCGCTCCAAATGAACACTTGCAGATTCTACAAAAAGAGTGTTTCAAAACTGCTCTTTCAAAAGAAGTGTTCAACTCTGTGAGTTGGATTCATACTTCACAAAGCAGTTTCACAGAACGCTTCTGTTTAGTATTTATGGGAAGATATTCCCGTTTCCAACGAAGGCCTGAAAGGACTCCAAATATCCACTTGCAGATTCTGCAAAAACACAGTTTCAAAACTGCTCTATCAAAAGGAAGGCTTATCTCTCCGAGTTGAATGCACACATCATAAAGAGGTTTCTGAGAATGCTTCTGCCTGGTTTATAAGTGAAGATATTTCCTTTTCCACCATAGGCCTCAAAGCGCTCCAAATGAACACTTGCAGATTCTACAAAAAGAGTGTTTCAAAACAGCTCTTTCAAAGGAAGTGTTCAACTCTGTGAGTTGGATTCATACTACACAAAGCAGTTTCACAGAACGCTTCTGTTTAGTTTTTATGGGAAGATATTCCCGTTTCCAACGAAGGCCTGAAAGGGCTCCAAATATCCACTTGCAAATTCTGCAAAAATAGAGTTTCAAAACTGCTCTATCAAAAGGAAGGCTTATCTCTCTGAGTTGAATGCAGACATCATAAAGAGGTTTCTGAGAATGCTTCTGCCTGGTTTATATGTGAAGATATTTCCTTTTCCACCATAGGCCTCAAGGCGCTCCAAATGAACACTAGCAGATTCTACAAAAAGAGTGTTTCATAACTGCTCTAGCAAAGGAAAGGTTCAACTCTGTGAGTTGAACACACACATCACAAAGCAGTTTCTGAGAATGCTTCTGTCTAGTTTTTATTGGAAGATATTCCCGCTTCTAACAAAGGCCTGAAAGAGCTCCAAATATCCACTTGTAGATGCTGCAAAAAGACTCTTTCCAAACTGCTCCATGAAAAGGAAGGTTCAACTCTGTGAGTTGAATGCACACATCATAAAGAAGTTTGAAAGAATGCTTCTGTCTAGGTTTTATGTGAAGATATTTCCTTTTCCACCATAGGCCTCAAAGAGCTCCAAATGAACACTTGCAGATTCTACAAAAAGAGTGTTTCAAAACTGCTCTTTCAAAAGAAGTGTTCAACTCTGTGAGTTGGATTCATACTCCACAAAGCAGTTTCACAGAACGCTTCTGTTTAGTTTTTATGGGAAGATATTCCCGTTTCCAACGAAGGCCTGAAAGGGCTCCAAATAACCACTTGCAGATTCTGCAGAAACACAGTTTCAAAACTGCTCTATCAAAAGGAAGGCTTATCTCTCCGAGCTGAATGCACACATCATAAAGAGGTTTCTGAGAATGCTTCTCCCTGGTTTATAAGTGAAGATATTTCCTTTTCCACTATAGGTCTCAAAGCGCTCCAAATGAACACTTGCAGATTCTACAAAAAGAGTGTTTCAAAACAGCTCTTTCAAAGGAAGTGTTCAACTCTGTGAGTTGGATTCATACTACACAAAGCAGTTTCACAGAACGCTTCTCTTTAGTTTTTATGGGAAGATATTCCCGTTTCCAACGAAGGCCTGAAAGGGCTCCAAATAACCACTTGCAGATTCTGCAGAAACACAGTTTCAAAACTGCTCTATCAAAAGGAAGGCTTATCTCTCCGAGCTGAATGCACACATCATAAAGTGGTTTCTGAGAATGCTTCTCCCTGGTTTATAAGTGAAGATATTTCCTTTTCCACTATAGGCCTCAAAGCGCTCCAAATGAACACTTGCAGATTCTACAAAAAGAGTGTTTCAAAACAGCTCTTTCAAAGGAAGTGTTCAACTCTGTGAGTTGGATTCATACTACACAAAGCAGTTTCACAGAACGCTTCTCTTTAGTTTTTATGGGAAGATATTCCCGTTTCCAACGAAGGCCTGAAAGGGCTCCAAATATCCACTTGCAGATTCTGCAAAAATAGAGTTTCAAAACTGCTCTGTTAAAAGGAAGGCTTATCTCTCTGAGTTGAATGCAGACATCATAAAGAGGTTTCTGAGAATGCTTCTGCCTGGTTTATATGTGAAGATATTTCCTTTTCCACCATAGGCCTCAAAGCGCTCCAAATGAACACTTGCAGATTCTACAAAAGGAGTGTTTCATAACTACTCTAGCAAAGGAAAGGTTCAACTCTGTGAGTTGAACACACACATCACAAAGCAGTTTCTGAGAATGCTTCTGTCCAGTTTTTATTGGAAGATATTCCCGCTTCTAACAAAGGCCTGAAAGAGCTCCAAATATCCACTTGCAGATGCTGCAAAAAGACTCTTTCCAAACTGCTCCATGAAAAGGAAGGTTCAACTCTGTGAGTTGAATGCACACATCATAAAGAAGTTTCAAAGAATGCTTCTGTCTAGGTTTTATGTGAAGATATTTCCTTTTCCACCATAGGCCTCAAAGCGCTCCAAATGAACACTTGCAGATTCTACAAAAAGAGTGTTTCAAAACTGCTCTTTCAAAAGAAGTGTTCAACTCTGTGAGTTGGATTCATACTTCACAAAGCAGTTTCACAGAACGCTTCTGTTTAGTATTTATGGGAAGATATTCCCGTTTCCAACGAAGGCCTGAAAGGACTCCAAATATCCACTTGCAGATTCTGCAGAAACACAGTTTCAAAACTGCTCTATCAAAAGGAAGGCTTATCTCTCCGAGTTGAATGCACACATCATAAAGAGGTTTCTGAGAATGCTTCTGCCTGGTTTATAAGTGAAGATATTTCCTTTTCCACCATAGGCCTCAAAGCGCTCCAAATGAACACTTGCAGATTCTACAAAAAGAGTGTTTCAAAACAGCTCTTTCAAAGGAAGTGTTCAACTCTGTGAGTTGGATTCATACTACACAAAGCAGTTTCACAGAACGCTTCTGTTTAGTTTTTATGGGAAGATATTCCCGTTTCCAACGAAGGCCTGAAAGGGCTCCAAATATCCACTTGCAAATTCTGCAAAAATAGAGTTTCAAAACTGCTCTGTCAAAAGGAAGGCTTATCTCTCTGAGTTGAATGCAGACATCATAAAGAGGTTTCTGAGAATGCTTCTGCCTGGTTTATATGTGAAGATATTTCCTTTTCCACCATAGGCCTCAAGGCGCTCCAAATGAACACTTGCAGATTCTACAAAAAGAGTGTTTCATAACTGCTCTAGCAAAGGAAAGGTTCAACTCTGTGAGTTGAACACACACATCACAAAGCAGTTTCTGAGAATGCTTCTGTCCAGTTTTTATTGGAAGATATTCCCGCTTCTAACAAAGGCCTGAAAGAGCTCCAAATATCCACTTGTAGATGCTGCAAAAAGACTCTTTCCAAACTGCTCCATGAAAAGGAAGGTTCAACTCTGTGAGTTGAATGCACACATCATAAAGAAGTTTCAAAGAATGCTTCTGTCTAGGTTTTATGTGAAGATATTTCCTTTTCCACCATAGGCCTCAAAGCGCTCCAAATGAACACTTGCAGATTCTACAAAAAGAGTGTTTCAAAACTGCTCTTTCAAAAGAAGTGTTCAACTCTGTGAGTTGGATTCACACTTCACAAAGCAGTTTCACAGAACGCTTCTGTTTAGTTTTTATGGGAAGATATTCCCGTTTCCAACGAAGGCCTGAAAGGGCTCCAAATAACCACTTGCAGATTCTGCAGAAACACAGTTTCAAAACTGCTCTATCAAAAGGAAGGCTTATCTCTCCGAGCTGAATGCACACATCATAAAGTGGTTTCTGAGAATGCTTCTCGCTGGTTTATAAGTGAAGATATTTCCTTTTCCACTATAGGCCTCAAAGCGCTCCAAATGAACACTTGCAGATTCTACAAAAAGAGTGTTTCAAAACAGCTCTTTCAAAGGAAGTGTTCAACTCTGTGAGTTGGATTCATACTACACAAAGCAGTTTCACAGAACGCTTCTCTTTAGTTTTTATTGGAAGATATTCCCGTTTCCAACGAAGGCCTGAAAGGGCTCCAAATATCCACTTGCAGATTCTGCAAAAATAGAGTTTCAAAACTGCTCTGTTAAAAGGAAGGCTTATCTCTCTGAGTTGAATGCAGACATCATAAAGAGGTTTCTGAGAATGCTTCTGCCTGGTTTATATGTGAAGATATTTCCTTTTCCACCATAGGCCTCAAAGCGCTCCAAATGAACACTTGCAGATTCTACAAAAGGAGTGTTTCATAACTGCTCTAGCAAAGGAAAGGTTCAACTCTGTGAGTTGAACACACACATCACAAAGCAGTTTCTGAGAATGCTTCTGTCCAGTTTTTATTGGAAGATATTCCCGCTTCTAACAAAGGCCTGAAAGAGCTCCAAATATCCACTTGCAGATGCTGCAAAAAGACTCTTTCCAAACTGCTCCATGAAAAGGAAGGTTCAACTCTGTGAGATGAATGCACACATCATAAAGAAGTTTCAAAGAATGCTTCTGTCTAGGTTTTATGTGAAGATATTTCCTTTTCCACCATAGGCCTCAAAGCGCTCCAAATGAACACTTGCAGATTCTACAAAAAGAGTGTTTCAAAACTGCTCTTTCAAAAGAAGTGTTCAACTCTGTGAGTTGGATTCATACTTCACAAAGCAGTTTCACAGAACGCTTCTGTTTAGTATTTATGGGAAGATATTCCCGTTTCCAACGAAGGCCTGAAAGGACTCCAAATATCCACTTGCAGATTCTGCAAAAACACAGTTTCAAAACTGCTCTATCAAAAGGAAGGCTTATCTCTCCGAGTTGAATGCACACATCATAAAGAGGTTTCTGAGAATGCTTCTGCCTGGTTTATAAGTGAAGATATTTCCTTTTCGACCATAGGCCTCAAAGCGCTCCAAATGAACACTTGCAGATTCTACAAAAGGAGTGTTTGAAAACAGCTCTTTCAAAGGAAGTGTTCAACTCTGTGAGTTGGATTCATACTACACAAAGCAGTTTCACAGAACGCTTCTGTTTAGTTTTTATGGGAAGATATTCCCGTTTCCAACGAAGGCCTGAAAGGGCTCCAAATATCCACTTGCAAATTCTGCAAAAATAGAGTTTCAAAACTGCTCTATCAAAAGGAAGGCTTATCTCTCTGAGTTGAATGCAGACATCATAAAGAGGTTTCTGAGAATGCTTCTGCCTGGTTTATATGTGAAGATATTTCCTTTTCCACCATAGGCCTCAAGGCGCTCCAAATGAACACTAGCAGATTCTACAAGAAGAGTGTTTCATAACTGCTCTAGCAAAGGAAAGGTTCAACTCTGTGAGTTGAACACACACATCACAAAGCAGTTTCTGAGAATGCTTCTGTCCAGTTTTTATTGGAAGATATTCCCGCTTCTAACAAAGGCCTGAAACAGCTCCAAATATCCACTTGTAGATGCTGCAAAAAGACTCTTTCCAAACTGCTCCATGAAAAGGAAGGTTCAACTCTGTGAGTTGAATGCGCACATCATAAAGAAGTTTCAAAGAATGCTCCTGTCTAGGTTTTATGTGAAGATATTTCCTTTTCCACCATAGGCCTCAAAGCGCTCCAAATGAACACTTGCAGATTCTACAAAAAGAGTGTTTCAAAACTGCTCTTTCAAAAGAAGTGTTCAACTCTGTGAGTTGGATTCATACTTCACAAAGCAGTTTCACAGAACGCTTCTGTTTAGTTTTTATGGGAAGATATTCCCGTTTCAAACGAAGGCCTGAAAGGGCTCCAAATAACCACTTGCAGATTCTGCAGAAACACAGTTTCAAAACTGCTCTATCAAAAGGAAGGCTTATCTCTCCGAGCTGAATGCACACATCATAAAGAGGTTTCTGAGAATGCTTCTCCCTGGTTTATAAGTGAAGATATTTCCTTTTCCACTATAGGCCTCAAAGCGCTCCAAATGAACACTTGCAGATTCTACAAAAAGAGTGTTTCAAAACAGCTCTTTCAAAGGAAGTGTTCAACTCTGTGAGTTGGATTCATACTACACAAAGCAGTTTCACAGAACGCTTCTCTTTAGTTTTTATGGGAAGATATTCCCGTTTCCAACGAAGGCCTGAAAGGGCTCCAAATATCCACTTGCAGATTCTGCAAAAATAGAGTTTCAAAACTGCTCTGTTAAAAGGAAGGCTTATCTCTCTGAGTTGAATGCAGACATCATAAAGAGGTTTCTGAGAATGCTTCTGCCTGGTTTATATGTGAAGATATTTCCTTTTCCACCATAGGCCTCAAAGCGCTCCAAATGAACACTTGCAGATTCTACAAAAGGAGTGTTTCATAACTACTCTAGCAAAGGAAAGGTTCAACTCTGTGAGTTGAACACACACATCACAAAGCAGTTTCTGAGAATGCTTCTGTCCAGTTTTTATTGGAAGATATTCCCGCTTCTAACAAAGGCCTGAAAGAGCTCCAAATATCCACTTGCAGATGCTGCAAAAAGACTCTTTCCAAACTGCTCCATGAAAAGGAAGGTTCAACTCTGTGAGTTGAATGCACACATCATAAAGAAGTTTCAAAGAATGCTTCTGTCTAGGTTTTATGTGAAGATATTTCCTTTTCCACCATAGGCCTCAAAGCGCTCCAAATGAACACTTGCAGATTCTACAAAAAGAGTGTTTCAAAACTGCTCTTTCAAAAGAAGTGTTCAACTCTGTGAGTTGGATTCATACTTCACAAAGCAGTTTCACAGAACGCTTCTGTTTAGTATTTATGGGAAGATATTCCCGTTTCCAACGAAGGCCTGAAAGGACTCCAAATATCCACTTGCAGATTCTGCAAAAACACAGTTTCAAAACTGCTCTATCAAAAGGAAGGCTTATCTCTCCGAGTTGAATGCACACATCATAAAGAGGTTTCTGAGAATGCTTCTGCCTGGTTTATAAGTGAAGATATTTCCTTTTCCACCATAGGCCTCAAAGCGCTCCAAATGAACACTTGCAGATTCTACAAAAAGAGTGTTTCAAAACAGCTCTTTCAAAGGAAGTGTTCAACTCTGTGAGTTGGATTCATACTACACAAAGCAGTTTCACAGAACGCTTCTGTTTAGTTTTTATGGGAAGATATTCCCGTTTCCAACGAAGGCCTGAAAGGGCTCCAAATATCCACTTGCAAATTCTGCAAAAATAGAGTTTCAAAACTGCTCTGTCAAAAGGAAGGCTTATCTCTCTGAGTTGAATGCAGACATCATAAAGAGGTTTCTGAGAATGCTTCTGCCTGGTTTATATGTGAAGATAATTCCTTTTCCACCATAGGCCTCAAAGCGCTCCAAATGAACACTTGCAGATTCTACAAAAGGAGTGTTTCATAACTGCTCTAGCAAAGGAAAGGTTCAACTCTGTGAGTTGAACACACACATCACAAAGCAGTTTCTGAGAATGCTTCTGTCCAATTTTTATTGGAAGATATTCCCGCTTCTAACAAAGGCCTGAAAGAGCTCCAAATATCCACTTGCAGATGCTGCAAAAAGACTCTTTCCAAACTGCTCCATGAAAAGGAAGGTTCAACTCTGTGAGTTGAATGCACACATCATAAAGAAGTTTCAAAGAATGCTTCTGTCTAGGTTTTATGTGAAGATATTTCCTTTTCCACCATAGGCCTCAAAGCGCTCCAAATGAACACTTGCAGATTCTACAAAAAGAGTGTTTCAAAACTGCTCTTTCAAAAGAAGTGTTCAACTCTGTGAGTTGGATTCATACTTCACAAAGCAGTTTCACAGAACGCTTCTGTTTAGTATTTATGGGAAGATATTCCCGTTTCCAACGAAGGCCTGAAAGGACTCCAAATATCCACTTGCAGATTCTGCAAAAACACAGTTTCAAAACTGCTCTATCAAAAGGAAGGCTTATCTCTCCGAGTTGAATGCACACATCATAAAGAGGTTTCTGAGAATGCTTCTGCCTGGTTTATAAGTGAAGATATTTCCTTTTCCACCATAGGCCTCAAAGCGCTCCAAATGAACACTTGCAGATTCTACAAAAAGAGTGTTTCAAAACAGCTCTTTCAAAGGAAGTGTTCAACTCTGTGAGTTGGATTCATACTACACAAAGCAGTTTCACAGAACGCTTCTGTTTAGTTTTTATGGGAAGATATTCCCGTTTCCAACGAAGGCCTGAAAGGGCTCCAAATATCCACTTGCAAATTCTGCAAAAATAGAGTTTCAAAACTGCTCTGTCAAAAGGAAGGCTTATCTCTCTGAGTTGAATGCAGACATCATAAAGAGGTTTCTGAGAATGCTTCTGCCTGGTTTATATGTGAAGATATTTCCTTTTCCTCCATAGGCCTCAAAGCGCTCCAAATGAACACTTGCAGATTCTACAAAAAGAGTGTTTCATAACTGCTCTAGCAAAGGAAAGGTTCAACTCTGTGAGTTGAACACACACATCACAAAGCAGTTTCTGAGAATGCTTCTGTCCAGTTTTTATTGGAAGATATTCCCGCTTCTAACAAAGGCCTGAAAGAGCTCCAAATATCCACTTGTAGATGCTGCAAAAAGACTCTTTCCAAACTGCTCCATGAAAAGGAAGGTTCAACTCTGTGAGTTGAATGCACACATCATAAAAAGTTTCAAAGAATGCTTCTGTCTAGGTTTTATGTGAAGATATTTCCTTTTCCACCATAGGCCTCAAAGCGCTCCAAATGAACACTTGCAGATTCTACAAAAAGAGTGTTTCAAAACTGCTCTTTCAAAAGAAGTGTTCAACTCTGTGAGTTGGATTCATACTTCACAAAGCAGTTTCACAGAACGCTTCTGTTTAGTTTTTATGGGAAGATATTCCCGTTTCCAACGAAGGCCTGAAAGGGCTCCAAATAACCACTTGCAGATTCTGCAGAAACACAGTTTCAAAACTGCTCTATCAAAAGGAAGGCTTATCTCTCCGAGCTGAATGCACACATCATAAAGAGGTTTCTGAGAATGCTTCTCCCTGGTTTATAAGTGAAGATATTTCCTTTTCCACTATAGGCCTCAAAGCGCTCCAAATGAACACTTGCAGATTCTACAAAAAGAGTGTTTCAAAACTGCTCTTTCAAAAGAAGTGTTCAACTCTGTGAGTTGGATTCATACTACACAAAGCAGTTTCACAGAACGCTTCTCTTTAGTATTTATGGGAAGATATTCCCGTTTCCAACGAAGGCCTGAAAGGACTCCAAATATCCACTTGCAGATTCTGCAGAAACACAGTTTCAAAACTGCTCTATCAAAAGGAAGGCTTATCTCTCCGAGTTGAATGCACACATCATAAAGAGGTTTCTGAGAATGCTTCTGCCTGGTTTATAAGTGAAGATATTTCCTTTTCCACCATAGGCCTCAAAGCGCTCCAAATGAACACTTGCAGATTCTACAAAAAGAGTGTTTCAAAACAGCTCTTTCAAAGGAAGTGTTCAACTCTGTGAGTTGGATTCATACTACACAAAGCAGTTTCACAGAACGCTTCTGTTTAGTTTTTATGGGAAGATATTCCCGTTTCCAACGAAGGCCTGAAAGGGCTCCAAATATCCACTTGCAAATTCTGCAAAAATAGAGTTTCAAAACTGCTCTGTCAAAAGGAAGGCTTATCTCTCTGAGTTGAATGCAGACATCATAAAGAGGTTTCTGAGAATGCTTCTGCCTGGTTTATATGTGAAGATATTTCCTTTTCCACCATAGGCCTCAAAGCGCTCCAAATGAACACTTGCAGATTCTACAAAAGGAGTGTTTCATAACTGCTCTAGCAAAGGAAAGGTTCAACTCTGTGAGTTGAACACACACATCACAAAGCAGTTTCTGAGAATGCTTCTGTCCAGTTTTTATTGGAAGATATTCCCGCTTCTAACAAAGGCCTGAAAGAGCTCCAAATATCCACTTGCAGATGCTGCAAAAAGACTCTTTCCAAACTGCTCCATGAAAAGGAAGGTTCAACTCTGTGAGTTGAATGCACACATCATAAAGAAGTTTCAAAGAATGCTTCTGTCTAGGTTTTATGTGAAGATATTTCCTTTTCCACCAGAGGCCTCAAAGCGCTCCAAATGAACACTTGCAGATTCTACAAAAAGAGTGTTTCAAAACTGCTCTTTCAAAAGAAGTGTTCAACTCTGTGAGTTGGATTCATACTTCACAAAGCAGTTTCACAGAACGCTTCTGTTTAGTATTTATGGGAAGATATTCCCGTTTCCAACGAAGGCCTGAAAGGACTCCAAATATCCACTTGCAGATTCTGCAAAAAACACAGTTTCAAAACTGCTCTATCAAAAGGAAGGCTTATCTCTCCGAGTTGAATGCACACATCATAAAGAGGTTTCTGAGAATGCTTCTGCCTGGTTTATAAGTGAAGATATTTCCTTTTCCACCATAGGCCTCAAAGCGCTCCAAATGAACACTTGCAGATTCTACAAAAAGAGTGTTTCAAAACAGCTCTTTCAAAGGAAGTGTTCAACTCTGTGAGTTGGATTCATACTACACAAAGCAGTTTCACAGAACGCTTCTGTTTAGTTTTTATGGGAAGATATTCCCGTTTCCAACGAAGGCCTGAAAGGGCTCCAAATATCCACTTGCAAATTCTGCAAAAATAGAGTTTCAAAACTGCTCTGTCAAAAGGAAGGCTTATCTCTCTGAGTTGAATGCAGACATCATAAAGAGGTTTCTGAGAATGCTTCTGCCTGGTTTATAAGTGAAGATATTTCCTTTTCCACCATAGGCCTCGAAGCGCTCCAAATGAACACTTGCAGATTCTACAAAAAGAGTGTTTCAAAACAGCTCTTTCAAAGGAAGTGTTCAACTCTGTGAGTTGGATTCATACTACACAAAGCAGTTTCACAGAACGCTTCTCTTTAGTTTTTATGGGAAGATATTCCCGTTTCCAACGAAGGCCTGAAAGGGCTCCAAATATCCACTTGCAGATTCTGCAAAAATAGAGTTTCAAAACTGCTCTGTTAAAAGGAAGGCTTATCTCTCTGAGTTGAATGCAGACATCATAAAGAGGTTTCTGAGAATGCTTCTGCCTGGTTTATATGTGAAGATATTTCCTTTTCCACCATAGGCCTCAAAGCGCTCCAAATGAACACTTGCAGATTCTACAAAAGGAGTGTTTCATAACTGCTCTAGCAAAGGAAAGGTTCAACTCTGTGAGTTGAACACACACATCACAAAGCAGTTTCTGAGAATGCTTCTGTCCAGTTTTTATTGGAAGATATTCCTGCTTCTAACAAAGGCCTGAAAGAGCTCCAAATATCCACTTGCAGATGCTGCAAAAAGACTCTTTCCAAACTCCTCCATGAAAAGGAAGGTTCAACTCTGTGAGTTGAATGCACACATCATAAAGAAGTTTCAAAGAATGCTTCTGTCTAGGTTTTATGTGAAGATATTTCCTTTTCCACGATAGGCCTCAAAGCGCTCCAAATGAACACTTGCAGATTCTACAAAAAGAGGGTTTCAAAACTGCTCTTTCAAAAGAAGTGTTCAACTCTGTGAGTTGGATTCATACTTCACAAAGCAGTTTCACAGAACGCTTCTGTTTAGTTTTTATGGGAAGATATTCCCGTTTCCAACGAAGGCCTGAAAGGGCTCCAAATAACCACTTGCAGATTCTGCAGAAACACAGTTTCAAAACTGCTCTATGAAAAGGAAGGCTTATCTCTCCGAGTTGAATGCACACATCATAAAGAGGTTTCTGAGAATGCTTCTGCCTGGTTTATAAGTGAAGATATTTCCTTTTCCACCATAGGCCTCAAAGCGCTCCAAATGAACACTTGCAGATTCTACAAAAAGAGTGTTTCAAAACAGCTCTTTCAAAGGAAGTGTTCAACTCTGTGAGTTGGATTCATACTACACAAAGCAGTTTCACAGAACGCTTCTGTTTAGTTTTTATGGGAAGATATTCCCGTTTCCAACGAAGGTCTGAAAGGGCTCCAAATATCCACTTGCAAATTCTGCAAAAATAGAGTTTCAAAACTGCTCTGTCAAAAGGAAGGCTTATCTCTCTGAGTTGAATGCAGACATCATAAAGAGGTTTCTGAGAATGCTTCTGCCTGGTTTATAAGTGAAGATATTTCCTTTTCCACCATAGGCCTCGAAGCGCTCCAAATGAACACTTGCAGATTCTACAAAAAGAGTGTTTCAAAACAGCTCTTTCAAAGGAAGTGTTCAACTCTGTGAGTTGGATTCATACTACACAAAGCAGTTTCACAGAACGCTTCTGTTTAGTTTTTATGGGAAGATATTCCCGTTTCCAACGAAGGCCTGAAAGGGCTCCAAATATCCACTTGCAAATTCTGCAAAAATAGAGTTTCAAAACTGCTCTGTCAAAAGGAAGGCTTATCTCTCTGAGTTGAATGCAGACATCATAAAGAGGTTTCTGAGAATGCTTCTGCCTGGTTTATATGTGAAGATATTTCCTTTTCCACCATAGGCCTCAAAGCGCTCCAAATGAACACTTGCAGATTCTACAAAAAGAGTGTTTCATAACTGCTCTAGCAAAGGAAAGGTTCAACCCTGTGAGTTGAACACACACATCACAAAGCAGTTTCTGAGAATGCTTCTGTCCAGTTTTTATTGGAAGATATTCCCGCTTCTAACAAAGGCCTGAAAGAGCTCCAAATATCCACTTGCAGATGCTGCAAAAAGACTCTTTCCAAACTGCTCCATGAAAAGGAAGGTTCAACTCTGTGAGTTGAATGCACACATCATAAAGAAGTTTCAAAGAATGCTTCTGTCTAGGTTTTATGTGAAGATATTTCCTTTTCCACCATAGGCCTCAAAGCGCTCCAAATGAACACTTGCAGATTCTACAAAAAGAGTGTTTCAAAACTGCTCTTTCAAAAGAAGTGTTCAACTCTGTGAGGTGGATTCATACTTCACAAAGCAGTTTCACAGAACGCTTCTGTTTAGTTTTTATGGGAAGATATTCCCGTTTCCAACGAAGGCCTGAAAGGGCTCCAAATAACCACTTGCAGATTCTGCAGAAACACAGTTTCAAAACTGCTCTATCAAAAGGAAGGCTTATCTCTCCGAGTTGAATGCACACATCATAAAGAGGTTTCTGAGAATGCTTCTCCCTGGTTTATAAGTGAAGATATTTACTTTTCCACTATAGGCCTCAAAGCGCTCCAAATGAACACTTGCAGATTCTACAAAAAGAGTGTTTCAAAACAGCTCTTTCAAAGGAAGTGTTCAACTCTGTGAGTTGGATTCATACTACACAAAGCAGTTTCACAGAACGCTTCTCTTTAGTTTTTATGGGAAGATATTCCCGTTTCCAACGAAGGCCTGAAAGGGCTGCAAATATCCACTTGCAGATTCTGCAAAAATAGAGTTTCAAAACTGCTCTGTTAAAAGGAAGGCTTATCTCTCTGAGTTGAATGCAGACATCATAAAGAGGTTTCTGAGAATGCTTCTGCCTGGTTTATATGTGAAGATATTTCCTTTTCCACCATAGGCCTCAAAGCGCTCCAAATGAACACTTGCAGATTCTACAAAAGGAGTGTTTCATAACTGCTCTAGCAAAGGAAAGGTTCAACTCTGTGAGTTGAACACACACATCACAAAGCAGTTTCTGAGAATGCTTCTGTCCAGTTTTTATTGGAAGATATTCCCGCTTCTAACAAAGGCCTGAAAGAGCTCCAAATATCCACTTGCAGATGCTGCAAAAAGACTCTTTCCAAACTGCTCCATGAAAAGGAAGGTTCAACTCTGTGAGTTGAATGCACACATCATAAAGAAGTTTCAAAGAATGCTTCTGTCTAGGTTTTATGTGAAGATATTTCCTTTTCCACCATAGGCCTCAAAGCGCTCCAAATGAACACTTGCAGATTCTACAAAAAGAGTGTTTCAAAACTGCTCTTTCAAAAGAAGTGTTCAACTGTGTGAGGTGGATTCATACTTCACAAAGCAGTTTCACAGAACGCTTCTGTTTAGTTTTTATGGGAAGATATTCCCGTTTCCAACGAAGGCCTGAAAGGGCTCCAAATAACCACTTGCAGATTCTGCAGAAACACAGTTTCAAAACTGCTCTATCAAAAGGAAGGCTTATCTCTCCGAGTTGAATGCACACATCATAAAGAGGTTTCTGAGAATGCTTCTCCCTGGTTTATAAGTGAAGATATTTACTTTTCCACTATAGGCCTCAAAGCGCTCCAAATGAACACTTGCAGATTCTACAAAAAGAGTGTTTCAAAACAGCTCTTTCAAAGGAAGTGTTCAACTCTGTGAGTTGGATTCATACTACACAAAGCAGTTTCACAGAACGCTTCTCTTTAGTTTTTATGGGAAGATATTCCCGTTTCCAACGAAGTCCTGAAAGGGCTCCAAATATCCACTTGCAGATTCTGCAAAAATAGAGTTTCAAAACTGCTCTGTTAAAAGGAAGGCTTATCTCTCTGAGTTGAATGCAGACATCATAAAGAGGTTTCTGAGAATGCTTCTGCCTGGTTTATATGTGAATATATTTCCTTTTCCACCATAGGCCTCAAAGCGCTCCAAATGAACACTTGCAGATTCTACAAAAGGAGTGTTTCATAACTGCTCTAGCAAAGGAAAGGTTCAACTCTGTGAGTTGAACACACACATCACAAAGCAGTTTCTGAGAATGCTTCTGTCCAGTTTTTATTGGAAGATATTCCCGCTTCTAACAAAGGCCTGAAAGAGCTCCAAATATCCACTTGCAGATGCTGCAAAAAGACTCTTTCCAAATTGCTCCATGAAAAGGAAGGTTCAACTCTGTGAGATGAATGCACACATCATAAAGAAGTTTCAAAGAATGCTTCTGTCTAGGTTTTATGTGAAGATATTTCCTTTTCCACCATAGGCCTCAAAGCGCTCCAAATGAACACTTGCAGATTCTACAAAAAGAGTGTTTCAAAACTGCTCTTTCAAAAGAAGTGTTCAACTCTGTGAGTTGGATTCATACTTCACAAAGCAGTTTCACAGAACGCTTCTGTTTAGTATTTATGGGAAGATATTCCCGTTTCCAACGAAGGCCTGAAAGGACTCCAAATATCCACTTGCAGATTCTGCAAAAACACAGTTTCAAAACTGCTCTATCAAAAGGAAGGCTTATCTCTCCGAGTTGAATGCACACATCATAAAGAGGTTTCTGAGAATGCTTCTGCCTGGTTTATAAGTGAAGATATTTCCTTTTCCACTATAGGCCTCAAAGCGCTCCAAATGAACACTTGCAGATTCTACAAAAAGAGTGTTTCAAAACAGCTCTTTCAAAGGAAGTGTTCAACTCTGTGAGTTGGATTCATACTACACAAAGCAGTTTCACAGAACGCTTCTCTTTAGTTTTTATTGGAAGATATTCCCGTTTCAAACGAAGGCCTGAAAGGGCTCCAAATATCCACTTGCAGATTCTGCAAAAATAGAGTTTCAAAACTGCTCTGTTAAAAGGAAGGCTTATCTCTCTGAGTTGAATGCAGACATCATAAAGAGGTTTCTGAGAATGCTTCTGCCTGGTTTATATGTGAAGATATTTCCTTTTCCACCATAGGCCTCAAAGCGCTCCAAATGAACACTTGCAGATTCTACAAAAGGAGTGTTTCATAACTGCTCTAGCAAAGGAAAGGTTCAACTCTGTGAGTTGAACACACACATCACAAAGCAGTTTCTGAGAATGCTTCTGTCCAGTTTTTATTGGAAGATATTCCCGCTTCTAACAAAGGCCTGAAAGAGCTCCAAATATCCACTTGCAGATGCTGCAAAAAGACTCTTTCCAAACTGCTCCATGAAAAGGAAGGTTCAACTCTGTGAGTTGAATGCACACATCATAAAGAAGTTTCAAAGAATGCTTCTGTCTAGGTTTTATGTGAAGATATTTCCTTTTCCACCATAGGCCTCAAAGCGCTCCAAATGAACACTTGCAGATTCTACAAAAAGAGTGTTTCAAAACTGCTCTTTCAAAAGAAGTGTTCAACTCTGTGAGTTGGATTCATACTTCACAAAGCAGTTTCACAGAACGCTTCTGTTTAGTTTTTATGGGAAGATATTCCCGTTTCCAACGAAGGCCTGAAAGGGCTCCAAATAACCACTTGCAGATTCTGCAGAAACACAGTTTCAAAACTGCTCTATCAAAAGGAAGGCTTATCTCTCCGAGTTGAATGCACACATCATAAAGAGGTTTCTGAGAATGCTTCTCCCTGGTTTATAAGTGAAGATATTTACTTTTCCACTATAGGCCTCAAAGCGCTCCAAATGAACACTTGCAGATTCTACAAAAAGAGTGTTTCAAAACAGCTCTTTCAAAGGAAGTGTTCAACTCTGTGAGTTGGATTCATACTACACAAAGCAGTTTCACAGAACGCTTCTCTTTAGTTTTTATGGGAAGATATTCCCGTTTCCAACGAAGTCCTGAAAGGGCTCCAAATATCCACTTGCAGATTCTGCAAAAATAGAGTTTCAAAACTGCTCTGTTAAAAGGAAGGCTTATCTCTCTGAGTTGAATGCAGACATCATAAAGAGGTTTCTGAGAATGCTTCTGCCTGGTTTATATGTGAATATATTTCCTTTTCCACCATAGGCCTCAAAGCGCTCCAAATGAACACTTGCAGATTCTACAAAAGGAGTGTTTCATAACTGCTCTAGCAAAGGAAAGGTTCAACTCTGTGAGTTGAACACACACATCACAAAGCAGTTTCTGAGAATGCTTCTGTCCAGTTTTTATTGGAAGATATTCCCGCTTCAAACAAAGGCCTGAAAGAGCTCCAAATATCCACTTGCAGATGCTGCAAAAAGACTCTTTCCAAATTGCTCCATGAAAAGGAAGGTTCAACTCTGTGAGATGAATGCACACATCATAAAGAAGTTTCAAAGAATGCTTCTGTCTAGGTTTTATGTGAAGATATTTCCTTTTCCACCATAGGCCTCAAAGCGCTCCAAATGAACACTTGCAGATTCTACAAAAAGAGTGTTTCAAAACTGCTCTTTCAAAAGAAGTGTTCAACTCTGTGAGTTGGATTCATACTTCACAAAGCAGTTTCACAGAACGCTTCTGTTTAGTATTTATGGGAAGATATTCCCGTTTCCAACGAAGGCCTGAAAGGACTCCAAATATCCACTTGCAGATTCTGCAAAAACACAGTTTCAAAACTGCTCTATCAAAAGGAAGGCTTATCTCTCCGAGTTGAATGCACACATCATAAAGAGGTTTCTGAGAATGCTTCTGCCTGGTTTATAAGTGAAGATATTTCCTTTTCCACTATAGGCCTCAAAGCGCTCCAAATGAACACTTGCAGATTCTACAAAAAGAGTGTTTCAAAACAGCTCTTTCAAAGGAAGTGTTCAACTCTGTGAGTTGGATTCATACTACACAAAGCAGTTTCACAGAACGCTTCTCTTTAGTTTTTATTGGAAGATATTCCCGTTTCAAACGAAGGCCTGAAAGGGCTCCAAATATCCACTTGCAGATTCTGCAAAAATAGAGTTTCAAAACTGCTCTGTTAAAAGGAAGGCTTATCTCTCTGAGTTGAATGCAGACATCATAAAGAGGTTTCTGAGAATGCTTCTGCCTGGTTTATATGTGAAGATATTTCCTTTTCCACCATAGGCCTCAAAGCGCTCCAAATGAACACTTGCAGATTCTACAAAAGGAGTGTTTCATAACTGCTCTAGCAAAGGAAAGGTTCAACTCTGTGAGTTGAACACACACATCACAAAGCAGTTTCTGAGAATGCTTCTGTCCAGTTTTTATTGGAAGATATTCCCGCTTCTAACAAAGGCCTGAAAGAGCTCCAAATATCCACTTGCAGATGCTGCAAAAAGACTCTTTCCAAACTGCTCCATGAAAAGGAAGGTTCAACTCTGTGAGTTGAATGCACACATCATAAAGAAGTTTCAAAGAATGCTTCTGTCTAGGTTTTATGTGAAGATATTTCCTTTTCCACCATAGGCCTCAAAGCGCTCCAAATGAACACTTGCAGATTCTACAAAAAGAGTGTTTCAAAACTGCTCTTTCAAAAGAAGTGTTCAACTCTGTGAGTTGGATTCATACTTCACAAAGCAGTTTCACAGAACGCTTCTGTTTAGTATTTATGGGAAGATATTCCCGTTTCCAACGAAGGCCTGAAAGGA
The DNA here is from genome assembly GCF_028885625.2 of Pongo pygmaeus. NCBI lineage: Eukaryota > Metazoa > Chordata > Mammalia > Primates > Hominidae > Pongo > Pongo pygmaeus. The sequence continues at coordinate 28,804,672 of NC_085930.1, forward strand.
CTCCAAATATCCACTTGCAGATTCTGCAAAAAACACAGTTTCAAAACTGCTCTATCAAAAGGAAGGCTTATCTCTCCGAGTTGAATGCACACATCATAAAGAGGTTTCTGAGAATGCTTCTGCCTGGTTTATAAGTGAAGATATTTCCTTTTCCACCATAGGCCTCAAAGCGCTCCAAATGAACACTTGCAGATTCTACAAAAAGAGTGTTTCAAAACAGCTCTTTCAAAGGAAGTGTTCAACTCTGTGAGTTGGATTCATACTACACAAAGCAGTTTCACAGAACGCTTCTGTTTAGTTTTTATGGGAAGATATTCCCGTTTCCAACGAAGGCCTGAAAGGGCTCCAAATATCCACTTGCAAATTCTGCAAAAATAGAGTTTCAAAACTGCTCTGTCAAAAGGAAGGCTTATCTCTCTGAGTTGAATGCAGACATCATAAAGAGGTTTCTGAGAATGCTTCTGCCTGGTTTATAAGTGAAGATATTTCCTTTTCCACCATAGGCCTCGAAGCGCTCCAAATGAACACTTGCAGATTCTACAAAAAGAGTGTTTCAAAACAGCTCTTTCAAAGGAAGTGTTCAACTCTGTGAGTTGGATTCATACTACACAAAGCAGTTTCACAGAACGCTTCTGTTTAGTTTTTATGGGAAGATATTCCCGTTTCCAACGAAGGCCTGAAAGGACTCCAAATATCCACTTGCAGATTCTGCAAAAACACAGTTTCAAAACTGCTCTATCAAAAGGAAGGCTTATCTCTCCGAGTTGAATGCACACATCATAAAGAGGTTTCTGAGAATGCTTCTGCCTGGTTTATAAGTGAAGATATTTCCTTTTCCACCATAGGCCTCAAAGCGCTCCAAATGAACACTTGCAGATTCTACAAAAAGAGTGTTTCAAAACAGCTCTTTGAAAGGAAGTGTTCAACTCTGTGAGTTGGATTCATACTACACAAAGCAGTTTCACAGAACGCTTCTGTTTAGTTTTTATGGGAAGATATTCCCGTTTCCAACGAAGGCCTGAAAGGGCTCCAAATATCCACTTGCAAATTCTGCAAAAATAGAGTTTCAAAACTGCTCTGTCAAAAGGAAGGCTTATCTCTCTGAGTTGAATGCAGACATCATAAAGAGGTTTCTGAGAATGCTTCTGCCTGGTTTATATGTGAAGATATTTCCTTTTCCACCATAGGCCTCAAAGCGCTCCAAATGAACACTTGCAGATTCTACAAAAAGAGTGTTTCATAACTGCTCTAGCAAAGGAAAGGTTCAACTCTGTGAGTTGAACACACACATCACAAAGCAGTTTCTGAGAATGCTTCTGTCCAGTTTTTATTGGAAGATATTCCCGCTTCTAACAAAGGCCTGAAAGAGCTCCAAATATCCACTTGTAGATGCTGCAAAAAGACTCTTTCCAAACTGCTCCATGAAAAGGAAGGTTCAACTCTGTGAGTTGAATGCACACATCATAAAGAAGTTTCAAAGAATGCTTCTGTCTAGGTTTTATGTGAAGATATTTCCTTTTCCACCATAGGCCTCAAAGCGCTCCAAATGAACACTTGCAGATTCTACAAAAAGAGTGTTTCAAAACTGCTCTTTCAAAAGAAGTGTTCAACTCTGTGAGGTGGATTCATACTTCACAAAGCAGTTTCACAGAACGCTTCTGTTTAGTTTTTATGGGAAGATATTCCCGTTTCCAACGAAGGCCTGAAAGGGCTCCAAATAACCACTTGCAGATTCTGCAGAAACACAGTTTCAAAACTGCTCTATCAAAAGGAAGGCTTATCTCTCCGAGTTGAATGCACACATCATAAAGAGGTTTCTGAGAATGCTTCTGCCTGGTTTATAAGTGAAGATATTTCCTTTTCCACCATAGGCCTCAAAGCGCTCCAAATGAACACTTGCAGATTCTACAAAAAGAGTGTTTCAAAACAGCTCTTTCAAAGGAAGTGTTCAACTCTGTGAGTTGGATTCATACTACACAAAGCAGTTTCACAGAACGCTTCTGTTTAGTTTTTATGGGAAGATATTCCCGTTTCCAACGAAGGCCTGAAAGGGCTCCAAATATCCACTTGCAAATTCTGCAAAAATAGAGTTTCAAAACTGCTCTGTCAAAAGGAAGGCTTATCTCTCTGAGTTGAATGCAGACATCATAAAGAGGTTTCTGAGAATGCTTCTGCCTGGTTTATAAGTGAAGATATTTCCTTTTCCACCATAGGCCTCAAAGCGCTCCAAATGAACACTTGCAGATTCTACAAAAAGAGTGTTTCAAAACAGCTCTTTCAAAGGAAGTGTTCAACTCTGTGAGTTGGATTCATACTACACAAAGCAGTTTCACAGAACGCTTCTCTTTAGTTTTTATGGGAAGATATTCCCGTTTCCAACGAAGGCCTGAAAGGGCTCCAAATATCCACCTGCAGATTCTGCAAAAATAGAGTTTCAAAACTGCTCTGTTAAAAGGAAGGCTTATCTCTCTGAGTTGAATGCAGACATCATAAAGAGGTTTCTGAGAATGCTTCTGCCTGGTTTATATGTGAAGATATTTCCTTTTCCACCATAGGCCTCAAAGCGCTCCAAATGAACACTTGCAGATTCTACAAAAGGAGTGTTTCATAACTGCTCTAGCAAAGGAAAGGTTCAACTCTGTGAGTTGAACACACACATCACAAAGCAGTTTCTGAGAATGCTTCTGTCCAGTTTTTATTGGAAGATATTCCTGCTTCTAACAAAGGCCTGAAAGAGCTCCAAATATCCACTTGCAGATGCTGCAAAAAGACTCTTTCCAAACTCCTCCATGAAAAGGAAGGTTCAACTCTGTGAGTTGAATGCACACATCATAAAGAAGTTTCAAAGAATGCTTCTGTCTAGGTTTTATGTGAAGATATTTCCTTTTCCACCATAGGCCTCAAAGCGCTCCAAATGAACACTTGCAGATTCTACAAAAAGAGTGTTTCAAAACTGCTCTTTCAAAAGAAGTGTTCAACTCTGTGAGTTGGATTCATACTTCACAAAGCAGTTTCACAGAACGCTTCTGTTTAGTTTTTATGGGAAGATATTCCCGTTTCCAACGAAGGCCTGAAAGGGCTCCAAATAACCACTTGCAGATTCTGCAGAAACACAGTTTCAAAACTGCTCTATCAAAAGGAAGGCTTATCTCTCCGAGCTGAATGCACACATCATAAAGAGGTTTCTGAGAATGCTTCTCCCTGGTTTATAAGTGAAGATATTTCCTTTTCCACTATAGGCCTCAAAGCGTTCCAAATGAACACTTGCAGATTCTACAAAAAGAGTGTTTCAAAACAGCTCTTTCAAAGGAAGTGTTCAACTCTGTGAGTTGGATTCATACTACACAAAGCAGTTTCACAGAACGCTTCTCTTTAGTTTTTATGGGAAGATATTCCCGTTTCCAACGAAGGCCTGAAAGGGCTCCAAATATCCACTTGCAGATTCTGCAAAAATAGAGTTTCAAAACTGCTCTGTTAAAAGGAAGGCTTATCTCTCTGAGTTGAATGCAGACATCATAAAGAGGTTTCTGAGAATGCTTCTGCCTGGTTTATATGTGAAGATATTTCCTTTTCCACCATAGGCCTCAAAGCGCTCCAAATGAACACTTGCAGATTCTACAAAAGGAGTGTTTCATAACTGCTCTAGCAAAGGAAAGGTTCAACTCTGTGAGTTGAACACACACATCACAAAGCAGTTTCTGAGAATGCTTCTGTCCAGTTTTTATTGGAAGATATTCCTGCTTCTAACAAAGGCCTGAAAGAGCTCCAAATATCCACTTGCAGATGCTGCAAAAAGACTCTTTCCAAACTCCTCCATGAAAAGGAAGGTTCAACTCTGTGAGTTGAATGCACACATCATAAAGAAGTTTCAAAGAATGCTTCTGTCTAGGTTTTATGTGAAGATATTTCCTTTTCCACCATAGGCCTCAAAGCGCTCCAAATGAACACTTGCAAATTCTACAAAAAGAGGGTTTCAAAACTGCTCTTTCAAAAGAAGTGTTCAACTCTGTGAGTTGGATTCATACTTCACAAAGCAGTTTCACAGAACGCTTCTGTTTAGTTTTTATGGGAAGATATTCCCGTTTCCAACGAAGGCCTGAAAGGGCTCCAAATAACCACTTGCAGATTCTGCAGAAACACAGTTTCAAAACTGCTCTATCAAAAGGAAGGCTTATCTCTCTGAGCTGAATGCACACATCATAAAGAGGTTTCTGAGAATGCTTCTCCCTGGTTTATAAGTGAAGATATTTCCTTTTCCACTATAGGCCTCAAAGCGCTCCAAATGAACACTTGCAGATTCTACAAAAAGAGTGTTTCAAAACAGCTCTTTCAAAGGAAGTGTTCAACTCTGTGAGTTGGATTCATACTACACAAAGCAGTTTCACAGAACGCTTCTCTTTAGTTTTTATGGGAAGATATTCCCGTTTCCAACGAAGGCCTGAAAGGGCTCCAAATATCCACTTGCAGATTCTGCAAAAATAGAGTTTCAAAACTGCTCTGTTAAAAGGAAGGCTTATCTCTCTGAGTTGAATGCAGACATCATAAAGAGGTTTCTGAGAATGCTTCTGCCTGGTTTATATGTGAAGATATTTCCTTTTCCACCATAGGCCTCAAAGCGCTCCAAATGAACACTTGCAGATTCTACAAAAGGAGTGTTTCATAACTGCTCTAGCAAAGGAAAGGTTCAACTCTGTGAGTTGAACACACACATCACAAAGCAGTTTCTGAGAATGCTTCTGTCCAGTTTTTATTGGAAGATATTCCCGCTTCTAACAAAGGCCTGAAAGAGCTCCAAATATCCACTTGCAGATGCTGCAAAAAGACTCTTTCCAAACTGCTCCATGAAAAGGAAGGTTCAACTCTGTGAGTTGAATGCACACATCATAAAGAAGTTTCAAAGAATGCTTCTGTCTAGGTTTTATGTGAAGATATTTCCTTTTCCACCATAGGCCTCAAAGCGCTCCAAATGAACACTTGCAGATTCTACAAAAAGAGTGTTTCAAAACTGCTCTTTCAATAGAAGTGTTCAACTCTGTGAGTTGGATTCATACTTCACAAAGCAGTTTCACAGAACGCTTCTGTTTAGTATTTATGGGAAGATATTCCCGTTTCCAACGAAGGCCTGAAAGGACTCCAAATATCCACTTGCAGATTCTGCAAAAACACAGTTTCAAAACTGCTCTATCAAAAGGAAGGCTTATCTCTCCGAGTTGAATGCACACATCATAAAGAGGTTTCTGAGAATGCTTCTGCCTGGTTTATAAGTGAAGATATTTCCTTTTCCACCATAGGCCTCAAAGCGCTCCAAATGAACACTTGCAGATTCTACAAAAAGAGTGTTTCAAAACAGCTCTTTCAAAGGAAGTGTTCAACTCTGTGAGTTGGATTCATACTACACAAAGCAGTTTCACAGAACGCTTCTGTTTAGTTTTTATGGGAAGATATTCCCGTTTCCAACGAAGGCCTGAAAGGGCTCCAAATATCCACTTGCAAATTCTGCAAAAATAGAGTTTCAAAACTGCTCTGTCAAAAGGAAGGCTTATCTCTCTGAGTTGAATGCAGACATCATAAAGAGGTTTCTGAGAATGCTTCTGCCTGGTTTATAAGTGAAGATATTTCCTTTTCCACCATAGGCCTCGAAGCGCTCCAAATGAACACTTGCAGATTCTACAAAAAGAGTGTTTCAAAACAGCTCTTTCAAAGGAAGTGTTCAACTCTGTGAGTTGGATTCATACTACACAAAGCAGTTTCACAGAACGCTTCTGTTTAGTTTTTATGGGAAGATATTCCCGTTTCCAACGAAGGCCTGAAAGGACTCCAAATATCCACTTGCAGATTCTGCAAAAACACAGTTTCAAAACTGCTCTATCAAAAGGAAGGCTTATCTCTCCGAGTTGAATGCACACATCATAAAGAGGTTTCTGAGAATGCTTCTGCCTGGTTTATAAGTGAAGATATTTCCTTTTCCACCATAGGCCTCAAAGCGCTCCAAATGAACACTTGCAGATTCTACAAAAAGAGTGTTTCAAAACAGCTCTTTGAAAGGAAGTGTTCAACTCTGTGAGTTGGATTCATACTACACAAAGCAGTTTCACAGAACGCTTCTGTTTAGTTTTTATGGGAAGATATTCCCGTTTCCAACGAAGGCCTGAAAGGGCTCCAAATATCCACTTGCAAATTCTGCAAAAATAGAGTTTCAAAACTGCTCTGTCAAAAGGAAGGCTTATCTCTCTGAGTTGAATGCAGACATCATAAAGAGGTTTCTGAGAATGCTTCTGCCTGGTTTATATGTGAAGATATTTCCTTTTCCACCATAGGCCTCAAAGCGCTCCAAATGAACACTTGCAGATTCTACAAAAAGAGTGTTTCATAACTGCTCTAGCAAAGGAAAGGTTCAACTCTGTGAGTTGAACACACACATCACAAAGCAGTTTCTGAGAATGCTTCTGTCCAGTTTTTATTGGAAGATATTCCCGCTTCTAACAAAGGCCTGAAAGAGCTCCAAATATCCACTTGTAGATGCTGCAAAAAGACTCTTTCCAAACTGCTCCATGAAAAGGAAGGTTCAACTCTGTGAGTTGAATGCACACATCATAAAGAAGTTTCAAAGAATGCTTCTGTCTAGGTTTTATGTGAAGATATTTCCTTTTCCACCATAGGCCTCAAAGCGCTCCAAATGAACACTTGCAGATTCTACAAAAAGAGTGTTTCAAAACTGCTCTTTCAAAAGAAGTGTTCAACTCTGTGAGGTGGATTCATACTTCACAAAGCAGTTTCACAGAACGCTTCTGTTTAGTTTTTATGGGAAGATATTCCCGTTTCCAACGAAGGCCTGAAAGGGCTCCAAATAACCACTTGCAGATTCTGCAGAAACACAGTTTCAAAACTGCTCTATCAAAAGGAAGGCTTATCTCTCCGAGTTGAATGCACACATCATAAAGAGGTTTCTGAGAATGCTTCTGCCTGGTTTATAAGTGAAGATATTTCCTTTTCCACCATAGGCCTCAAAGCGCTCCAAATGAACACTTGCAGATTCTACAAAAAGAGTGTTTCAAAACAGCTCTTTCAAAGGAAGTGTTCAACTCTGTGAGTTGGATTCATACTACACAAAGCAGTTTCACAGAACGCTTCTGTTTAGTTTTTATGGGAAGATATTCCCGTTTCCAACGAAGGCCTGAAAGGGCTCCAAATATCCACTTGCAAATTCTGCAAAAATAGAGTTTCAAAACTGCTCTGTCAAAAGGAAGGCTTATCTCTCTGAGTTGAATGCAGACATCATAAAGAGGTTTCTGAGAATGCTTCTGCCTGGTTTATAAGTGAAGATATTTCCTTTTCCACCATAGGCCTCAAAGCGCTCCAAATGAACACTTGCAGATTCTACAAAAAGAGTGTTTCAAAACAGCTCTTTCAAAGGAAGTGTTCAACTCTGTGAGTTGGATTCATACTACACAAAGCAGTTTCACAGAACGCTTCTCTTTAGTTTTTATGGGAAGATATTCCCGTTTCCAACGAAGGCCTGAAAGGGCTCCAAATATCCACCTGCAGATTCTGCAAAAATAGAGTTTCAAAACTGCTCTGTTAAAAGGAAGGCTTATCTCTCTGAGTTGAATGCAGACATCATAAAGAGGTTTCTGAGAATGCTTCTGCCTGGTTTATATGTGAAGATATTTCCTTTTCCACCATAGGCCTCAAAGCGCTCCAAATGAACACTTGCAGATTCTACAAAAGGAGTGTTTCATAACTGCTCTAGCAAAGGAAAGGTTCAACTCTGTGAGTTGAACACACACATCACAAAGCAGTTTCTGAGAATGCTTCTGTCCAGTTTTTATTGGAAGATATTCCTGCTTCTAACAAAGGCCTGAAAGAGCTCCAAATATCCACTTGCAGATGCTGCAAAAAGACTCTTTCCAAACTCCTCCATGAAAAGGAAGGTTCAACTCTGTGAGTTGAATGCACACATCATAAAGAAGTTTCAAAGAATGCTTCTGTCTAGGTTTTATGTGAAGATATTTCCTTTTCCACCATAGGCCTCAAAGCGCTCCAAATGAACACTTGCAGATTCTACAAAAAGAGTGTTTCAAAACTGCTCTTTCAAAAGAAGTGTTCAACTCTGTGAGTTGGATTCATACTTCACAAAGCAGTTTCACAGAACGCTTCTGTTTAGTTTTTATGGGAAGATATTCCCGTTTCCAACGAAGGCCTGAAAGGGCTCCAAATAACCACTTGCAGATTCTGCAGAAACACAGTTTCAAAACTGCTCTATCAAAAGGAAGGCTTATCTCTCCGAGCTGAATGCACACATCATAAAGAGGTTTCTGAGAATGCTTCTCCCTGGTTTATAAGTGAAGATATTTCCTTTTCCACTATAGGCCTCAAAGCGTTCCAAATGAACACTTGCAGATTCTACAAAAAGAGTGTTTCAAAACAGCTCTTTCAAAGGAAGTGTTCAACTCTGTGAGTTGGATTCATACTACACAAAGCAGTTTCACAGAACGCTTCTCTTTAGTTTTTATGGGAAGATATTCCCGTTTCCAACGAAGGCCTGAAAGGGCTCCAAATATCCACTTGCAGATTCTGCAAAAATAGAGTTTCAAAACTGCTCTGTTAAAAGGAAGGCTTATCTCTCTGAGTTGAATGCAGACATCATAAAGAGGTTTCTGAGAATGCTTCTGCCTGGTTTATATGTGAAGATATTTCCTTTTCCACCATAGGCCTCAAAGCGCTCCAAATGAACACTTGCAGATTCTACAAAAGGAGTGTTTCATAACTGCTCTAGCAAAGGAAAGGTTCAACTCTGTGAGTTGAACACACACATCACAAAGCAGTTTCTGAGAATGCTTCTGTCCAGTTTTTATTGGAAGATATTCCTGCTTCTAACAAAGGCCTGAAAGAGCTCCAAATATCCACTTGCAGATGCTGCAAAAAGACTCTTTCCAAACTCCTCCATGAAAAGGAAGGTTCAACTCTGTGAGTTGAATGCACACATCATAAAGAAGTTTCAAAGAATGCTTCTGTCTAGGTTTTATGTGAAGATATTTCCTTTTCCACCATAGGCCTCAAAGCGCTCCAAATGAACACTTGCAAATTCTACAAAAAGAGGGTTTCAAAACTGCTCTTTCAAAAGAAGTGTTCAACTCTGTGAGTTGGATTCATACTTCACAAAGCAGTTTCACAGAACGCTTCTGTTTAGTTTTTATGGGAAGATATTCCCGTTTCCAACGAAGGCCTGAAAGGGCTCCAAATAACCACTTGCAGATTCTGCAGAAACACAGTTTCAAAACTGCTCTATCAAAAGGAAGGCTTATCTCTCTGAGCTGAATGCACACATCATAAAGAGGTTTCTGAGAATGCTTCTCCCTGGTTTATAAGTGAAGATATTTCCTTTTCCACTATAGGCCTCAAAGCGCTCCAAATGAACACTTGCAGATTCTACAAAAAGAGTGTTTCAAAACAGCTCTTTCAAAGGAAGTGTTCAACTCTGTGAGTTGGATTCATACTACACAAAGCAGTTTCACAGAACGCTTCTCTTTAGTTTTTATGGGAAGATATTCCCGTTTCCAACGAAGGCCTGAAAGGGCTCCAAATATCCACTTGCAGATTCTGCAAAAATAGAGTTTCAAAACTGCTCTGTTAAAAGGAAGGCTTATCTCTCTGAGTTGAATGCAGACATCATAAAGAGGTTTCTGAGAATGCTTCTGCCTGGTTTATATGTGAAGATATTTCCTTTTCCACCATAGGCCTCAAAGCGCTCCAAATGAACACTTGCAGATTCTACAAAAGGAGTGTTTCATAACTGCTCTAGCAAAGGAAAGGTTCAACTCTGTGAGTTGAACACACACATCACAAAGCAGTTTCTGAGAATGCTTCTGTCCAGTTTTTATTGGAAGATATTCCCGCTTCTAACAAAGGCCTGAAAGAGCTCCAAATATCCACTTGCAGATGCTGCAAAAAGACTCTTTCCAAACTCCTCCATGAAAAGGAAGGTTCAACTCTGTGAGTTGAATGCACACATCATAAAGAAGTTTCAAAGAATGCTTCTGTCTAGGTTTTATGTGAAGATATTTCCTTTTCCACCATAGGCCTCAAAGCGCTCCAAATGAACACTTGCAAATTCTACAAAAAGAGGGTTTCAAAACTGCTCTTTCAAAAGAAGTGTTCAACTCTGTGAGTTGGATTCATACTTCACAAAGCAGTTTCACAGAACGCTTCTGTTTAGTTTTTATGGGAAGATATTCCCGTTTCCAACAAAGGCCTGAAAGGGCTCCAAATAACCACTTGCAGATTCTGCAGAAACACAGTTTCAAAACTGCTCTATCAAAAGGAAGGCTTATCTCTCTGAGCTGAATGCACACATCATAAAGAGGTTTCTGAGAATGCTTCTCCCTGGTTTATAAGTGAAGATATTTCCTTTTCCACTATAGGCCTCAAAGCGCTCCAAATGAACACTTGCAGATTCTACAAAAAGAGTGTTTCAAAACAGCTCTTTCAAAGGAAGTGTTCAACTCTGTGAGTTGGATTCATACTACACAAAGCAGTTTCACAGAACGCTTCTCTTTAGTTTTTATGGGAAGATATTCCCGTTTCCAACGAAGGCCTGAAAGGGCTCCAAATATCCACTTGCAGATTCTGCAAAAATAGAGTTTCAAAACTGCTCTGTTAAAAGGAAGGCTTATCTCTCTGAGTTGAATGCAGACATCATAAAGAGGTTTCTGAGAATGCTTCTGCCTGGTTTATATGTGAAGATATTTCCTTTTCCACCATAGGCCTCAAAGCGCTCCAAATGAACACTTGCAGATTCTACAAAAGGAGTGTTTCATAACTGCTCTAGCAAAGGAAAGGTTCAACTCTGTGAGTTGAACACACACATCACAAAGCAGTTTCTGAGAATGCTTCTGTCCAGTTTTTATTGGAAGATATTCCCGCTTCTAACAAAGGCCTGAAAGAGCTCCAAATATCCACTTGCAGATGCTGCAAAAAGACTCTTTCCAAACTGCTCCATGAAAAGGAAGGTTCAACTCTGTGAGTTGAATGCACACATCATAAAGAAGTTTCAAAGAATGCTTCTGTCTAGGTTTTATGTGAAGATATTTCCTTTTCCACCATAGGCCTCAAAGCGCTCCAAATGAACACTTGCAGATTCTACAAAAAGAGTGTTTCAAAACTGCTCTTTCAATAGAAGTGTTCAACTCTGTGAGTTGGATTCATACTTCACAAAGCAGTTTCACAGAACGCTTCTGTTTAGTATTTATGGGAAGATATTCCCGTTTCCAACGAAGGCCTGAAAGGACTCCAAATATCCACTTGCAGATTCTGCAAAAACACAGTTTCAAAACTGCTCTATCAAAAGGAAGGCTTATCTCTCCGAGTTGAATGCACACATCATAAAGAGGTTTCTGAGAATGCTTCTGCCTGGTTTATAAGTGAAGATATTTCCTTTTCCACCATAGGCCTCAAAGCGCTCCAAATGAACACTTGCAGATTCTACAAAAAGAGTGTTTCAAAACAGCTCTTTCAAAGGAAGTGTTCAACTCTGTGAGTTGGATTCATACTACACAAAGCAGTTTCACAGAACGCTTCTGTTTAGTTTTTATGGGAAGATATTCCCGTTTCCAACGAAGGCCTGAAAGGTCTCCAAATATCCACTTGCAAATTCTGCAAAAATAGAGTTTCAAAACTGCTCTGTCAAAAGGAAGGCTTATCTCTCTGAGTTGAATGCAGACATCATAAAGAGGTTTCTGAGAATGCTTCTGCCTGGTTTATATGTGAAGATATTTCCTTTTCCACCATAGGCCTCAAAGCGCTCCAAATGAACACTTGCAGATTCTACAAAAGGAGTGTTTCATAACTGCTCTAGCAAAGGAAAGGTTCAGCTCTGTGAGTTGAACACACACATCACAAAGCAGTTTCTGAGAATGCTTCTGTCCAGTTTTTATTGGAAGATATTCCCGCTTCTAACAAAGGCCTGAAAGAGCTCCAAATATCCACTTGCAGATGCTGCAAAAAGACTCTTTCCAAACTGCTCCATGAAAAGGAAGGTTCAACTCTGTGAGTTGAATTCACACATCATAAAGAAGTTTCAAAGAATGCTTCTGTCTAGGTTTTATGTGAAGATATTTCCTTTTCCACCACAGGCCTCAAAGCGCTCCAAATGAACACTTGCAGATTCTACAAAAAGAGTGTTTCAAAACTGCTCTTTCAAAAGAAGTGTTCAACTCTGTGAGGTGGATTCATACTTCACAAAGCAGTTTCACAGAACGCTTCTGTTTAGTATTTCTGGGAAGATATTCCCGTTTCCAACGAAGGCCTGAAAGGACTCCAAATATCCACTTGCAGATTCTGCAAAAACACAGTTTCAAAACTGCTCTATCAAAAGGAAGGCTTATCTCTCCGAGTTGAATGCACACATCATAAAGAGGTTTCTGAGAATGCTTCTGCCTGGTTTATAAGTGAAGATATTTCCTTTTCCACCATAGGCCTCAAAGCGCTCCAAATGAACACTTGCAGATTCTACAAAAAGAGTGTTTCAAAACAGCTCTTTCAAAGGAAGTGTTCAACTCTGTGAGTTGGATTCATACTACACAAAGCAGTTTCACAGAACGCTTCTGTTTAGTTTTTATGGGAAGATATTCCCGTTTCCAACGAAGGCCTGAAAGGGCTCCAAATATCCACTTGCAAATTCTGCAAAAATAGAGTTTCAAAACTGCTCTGTCAAAAGGAAGGCTTATCTCTCTGAGTTGAATGCAGACATCATAAAGAGGTTTCTGAGAATGCTTCTGCCTGGTTTATATGTGAAGATATTTCCTTTTCCACCATAGGCCTCAAAGCGCTCCAAATGAACACTTGCAGATTCTACAAAAAGAGTGTTTCATAACTGCTCTAGCAAAGGAAAGGTTCAACTCTGTGAGTTGAACACACACATCACAAAGCAGTTTCTGAGAATGCTTCTGTCCAGTTTTTATTGGAAGATATTCCCGCTTCTAACAAAGGCCTGAAAGAGCTCCAAATATCCACTTGTAGATGCTGCAAAAAGACTCTTTCCCAACTGCTCCATGAAAAGGAAGGTTCAACTCTGTGAGTTGAATGCACACATCATAAAGAAGTTTCAAAGAATGCTTCTGTCTAGGTTTTATGTGAAGATATTTCCTTTTCCACCATAGGCCTCAAAGCGCTCCAAATGAACACTTGCAGATTCTACAAAAAGAGTGTTTCAAAACTGCTCTTTCAAAAGAAGTGTTCAACTCTGTGAGGTGGATTCATACTTCACAAAGCAGTTTCACAGAACGCTTCTGTTTAGTTTTTATGGGAAGATATTCCCGTTTCCAATGAAGGCCTGAAAGGGCTCCAAATAACCACTTGCAGATTCTGCAGAAACACAGTTTCAAAACTGCTCTATCAAAAGGAAGGCTTATCTCTCCGAGTTGAATGCACACATCATAAAGAGGTTTCTGAGAATGCTTCTCCCTGGTTTATAAGTGAAGATATTTCCTTTTCCACTATAGGCCTCAAAGCGCTCCAAATGAACACTTGCAGATTCTACAAAAAGAGTGTTTCAAAACAGCTCTTTCAAAGGAAGTGTTCAACTCTGTGAGTTGGATTCATACTACACAAAGCAGTTTCACAGAACGCTTCTCTTTAGTTTTTATGGGAAGATATTCCCGTTTCCAACGAAGTCCTGAAAGGGCTCCAAATATCCACTTGCAGATTCTGCAAAAATAGAGTTTCAAAACTGCTCTGTTAAAAGGAAGGCTTATCTCTCTGAGTTGAATGCAGACATCATAAAGAGGTTTCTGAGAATGCTTCTGCCTGGTTTATATGTGAAGATATTTCCTTTTCCACCATAGGCCTCAAAGCGCTCCAAATGAACACTTGCAGATTCTACAAAAGGAGTGTTTCATAACTGCTCTAGCAAAGGAAAGGTTCAACTCTGTGAGTTGAACACACACATCACAAAGCAGTTTCTGAGAATGCTTCTGTCCAGTTTTTATTGGAAGATATTCCCGCTTCTAACAAAGGCCTGAAAGAGCTCCAAATATCCACTTGCAGATGCTGCAAAAAGACTCTTTCCAAACTGCTCCATGAAAAGGAAGGTTCAACTCTGTGAGATGAATGCACACATCATAAAGAAGTTTCAAAGAATGCTTCTGTCTAGGTTTTATGTGAAGATATTTGCTTTTCCACCATAGGCCTCAAAGCGCTCCAAATGAACACTTGCAGATTCTACAAAAAGAGTGTTTCAAAACTGCTCTTTCAAAAGAAGTGTTCAACTCTGTGAGTTGGATTCATACTTCACAAAGCAGTTTCACAGAACGCTTCTGTTTAGTATTTATGGGAAGATATTCCCGTTTCCAACGAAGGCCTGAAAGGACTCCAAATATCCACTTGCAGATTCTGAAAAAACACAGTTTCAAAACTGCTCTATCAAAAGGAAGGCTTATCTCTCCGAGTTGAATGCACACATCATAAAGAGGTTTCTGAGAATGCTTCTGCCTGGTTTATAAGTGAAGATATTTCCTTTTCCACCATAGGCCTCAAAGCGCTCCAAATGAACACTTGCAGATTCTACAAAAAGAGTGTTTCAAAACAGCTCTTTCAAAGGAAGTGTTCAACTCTGTGAGTTGGATTCATACTACACAAAGCAGTTTCACAGAACGCTTCTGTTTAGTTTTTATGGGAAGATATTCCCGTTTCCAACGAAGGCCTGAAAGGTCTCCAAATATCCACTTGCAAATTCTGCAAAAATAGAGTTTCAAAACTGCTCTGTCAAAAGGAAGGCTTATCTCTCTGAGTTGAATGCAGACATCATAAAGAGGTTTCTGAGAATGCTTCTGCCTGGTTTATATGTGAAGATATTTCCTTTTCCACCATAGGCCTCAAAGCGCTCCAAATGAACACTTGCAGATTCTACAAAAAGAGTGTTTCATAACTGCTCTAGCAAAGGAAAGGTTCAACTCTGTGAGTTGAACACACACATCACAAAGCAGTTTCTGAGAATGCTTCTGTCCAGTTTTTATTGGAAGATATTCCCGCTTCTAACAAAGGCCTGAAAGAGCTCCAAATATCCACTTGTAGATGCTGCAAAAAGACTCTTTCCAAACTGCTCCATGAAAAGGAAGGTTCAACTCTGTGAGTTGAATGCACACATCATAAAGAAGTTTCAAAGAATGCTTCTGTCTAGGTTTTATGTGAAGATATTTCCTTTTCCACCATAGGCCTCAAAGCGCTCCAAATGAACACTTGCAGATTCTACAAAAAGAGTGTTTCAAAACTGCTCTTTCAAAAGAAGTGTTCAACTCTGTGAGTTGGATTCATACTTCACAAAGCAGTTTCACAGAACGCTTCTGTTTAGTTTTTATGGGAAGATATTCCCGTTTCCAACGAAGGCCTGAAAGGGCTCCAAATAACCACTTGCAGATTCTGCAGAAACACAGTTTCAAAACTGCTCTATCAAAAGGAAGGCTTATCTCTCTGAGCTGAATGCACACATCATAAAGAGGTTTCTGAGAATGCTTCTCCCTGGTTTATAAGTGAAGATATTTCCTTTTCCACTATAGGCCTCAAAGCGCTCCAAATGAACACTTGCAGATTCTACAAAAAGAGTGTTTCAAAACAGCTCTTTCAAAGGAAGTGTTCAACTCTGTGAGTTGGATTCATACTACACAAAGCAGTTTCACAGAACGCTTCTCTTTAGTTTTTATGGGAAGATATTACCGTTTCCAACGAAGGCCTGAAAGGTCTCCAAATATCCACTTGCAGATTCTGCAAAAATAGAGTTTCAAAACTGCTCTGTTAAAAGGAAGGCTTATCTCTCTGAGTTGAATGCAGACATCATAAAGAGGTTTCTGAGAATGATTCTGCCTGGTTTATATGTGAAGATATTTCCTTTTCCACCATAGGCCTCAAAGCGCTCCAAATGAACACTTGCAGATTCTACAAAAGGAGTGTTTCATAACTGCTCTAGCAAAGGAAAGGTTCAGCTCTGTGAGTTGAACACACACATCACAAAGCAGTTTCTGAGAATGCTTCTGTCCAGTTTTTATTGGAAGATATTCCCGCTTCTAAGAAAGGCCTGAAAGAGCTCCAAATATCCACTTGCAGATGCTGCAAAAAGACTCTTTCCAAACTGCTCCATGAAAAGGAAGGTTCAACTCTGTGAGTTGAATTCACACATCATAAAGAAGTTTCAAAGAATGCTTCTGTCTAGGTTTTATGTGAAGATATTTCCTTTTCCACCACAGGCCTCAAAGCGCTCCAAATGAACACTTGCAGATTCTACAAAAAGAGTGTTTCAAAACTGCTCTTTCAAAAGAAGTGTTCAACTCTGTGAGGTGGATTCATACTTCACAAAGCAGTTTCACAGAACGCTTCTGTTTAGTATTTCTGGGAAGATATTCCCGTTTCCAACGAAGGCCTGAAAGGACTCCAAATATCCACTTGCAGATTCTGCAAAAACACAGTTTCAAAACTGCTCTATCAAAAGGAAGGCTTATCTCTCCGAGTTGAATGCACACATCATAAAGAGGTTTCTGAGAATGCTTCTGCCTGGTTTATAAGTGAAGATATTTCCTTTTCCACCATAGGCCTCAAAGCGCTCCAAATGAACACTTGCAGATTCTACAAAAAGAGTGTTTCAAAACAGCTCTTTCAAAGGAAGTGTTCAACTCTGTGAGTTGGATTCATACTACACAAAGCAGTTTCACAGAACGCTTCTGTTTAGTTTTTATGGGAAGATATTCCCGTTTCCAACGAAGGCCTGAAAGGTCTCCAAATATCCACTTGCAAATTCTGCAAAAATAGAGTTTCAAAACTGCTCTGTCAAAAGGAAGGCTTATCTCTCTGAGTTGAATGCAGACATCATAAAGAGGTTTCTGAGAATGCTTCTGCCTGGTTTATATGTGAAGATATTTCCTTTTCCACCATAGGCCTCAAAGCGCTCCAAATGAACACTTGCAGATTCTACAAAAAGAGTGTTTCATAACTGCTCTAGCAAAGGAAAGGTTCAACTCTGTGAGTTGAACACACACATCACAAAGCAGTTTCTGAGAATGCTTCTGTCCAGTTTTTATTGGAAGATATTCCCGCTTCTAACAAAGGCCTGAAAGAGCTCCAAATATCCACTTGTAGATGCTGCAAAAAGACTCTTTCCCAACTGCTCCATGAAAAGGAAGGTTCAACTCTGTGAGTTGAATGCACACATCATAAAGAAGTTTCAAAGAATGCTTCTGTCTAGGTTTTATGTGAAGATATTTCCTTTTCCACCATAGGCCTCAAAGCGCTCCAAATGAACACTTGCAGATTCTACAAAAAGAGTGTTTCAAAACTGCTCTTTCAAAAGAAGTGTTCAACTCTGTGAGGTGGATTCATACTTCACAAAGCAGTTTCACAGAACGCTTCTGTTTAGTTTTTATGGGAAGATATTCCCGTTTCCAATGAAGGCCTGAAAGGGCTCCAAATAACCACTTGCAGATTCTGCAGAAACACAGTTTCAAAACTGCTCTATCAAAAGGAAGGCTTATCTCTCCGAGTTGAATGCACACATCATAAAGAGGTTTCTGAGAATGCTTCTCCCTGGTTTATAAGTGAAGATATTTCCTTTTCCACTATAGGCCTCAAAGCGCTCCAAATGAACACTTGCAGATTCTACAAAAAGAGTGTTTCAAAACAGCTCTTTCAAAGGAAGTGTTCAACTCTGTGAGTTGGATTCATACTACACAAAGCAGTTTCACAGAACGCTTCTCTTTAGTTTTTATGGGAAGATATTCCCGTTTCCAACGAAGTCCTGAAAGGGCTCCAAATATCCACTTGCAGATTCTGCAAAAATAGAGTTTCAAAACTGCTCTGTTAAAAGGAAGGCTTATCTCTCTGAGTTGAATGCAGACATCATAAAGAGGTTTCTGAGAATGCTTCTGCCTGGTTTATATGTGAAGATATTTCCTTTTCCACCATAGGCCTCAAAGCGCTCCAAATGAACACTTGCAGATTCTACAAAAGGAGTGTTTCATAACTGCTCTAGCAAAGGAAAGGTTCAACTCTGTGAGTTGAACACACACATCACAAAGCAGTTTCTGAGAATGCTTCTGTCCAGTTTTTATTGGAAGATATTCCCGCTTCTAACAAAGGCCTGAAAGAGCTCCAAATATCCACTTGCAGATGCTGCAAAAAGACTCTTTCCAAACTGCTCCATGAAAAGGAAGGTTCAACTCTGTGAGATGAATGCACACATCATAAAGAAGTTTCAAAGAATGCTTCTGTCTAGGTTTTATGTGAAGATATTTGCTTTTCCACCATAGGCCTCAAAGCGCTCCAAATGAACACTTGCAGATTCTACAAAAAGAGTGTTTCAAAACTGCTCTTTCAAAAGAAGTGTTCAACTCTGTGAGTTGGATTCATACTTCACAAAGCAGTTTCACAGAACGCTTCTGTTTAGTATTTATGGGAAGATATTCCCGTTTCCAACGAAGGCCTGAAAGGACTCCAAATATCCACTTGCAGATTCTGAAAAAACACAGTTTCAAAACTGCTCTATCAAAAGGAAGGCTTATCTCTCCGAGTTGAATGCACACATCATAAAGAGGTTTCTGAGAATGCTTCTGCCTGGTTTATAAGTGAAGATATTTCCTTTTCCACCATAGGCCTCAAAGCGCTCCAAATGAACACTTGCAGATTCTACAAAAAGAGTGTTTCAAAACAGCTCTTTCAAAGGAAGTGTTCAACTCTGTGAGTTGGATTCATACTACACAAAGCAGTTTCACAGAACGCTTCTGTTTAGTTTTTATGGGAAGATATTCCCGTTTCCAACGAAGGCCTGAAAGGGCTCCAAATATCCACTTGCAGATTCTGCAAAAATAGAGTTTCAAAACTGCTCTGTTAAAAGGAAGGCTTATCTCTCTGAGTTGAATGCAGACATCATAAAGAGGTTTCTGAGAATGATTCTGCCTGGTTTATATGTGAAGATATTTCCTTTTCCACCATAGGCCTCAAAGCGCTCCAAATGAACACTTGCAGATTCTACAAAAGGAGTGTTTCATAACTGCTCTAGCAAAGGAAAGGTTCAGCTCTGTGAGTTGAACACACACATCACAAAGCAGTTTCTGAGAATGCTTCTGTCCAGTTTTTATTGGAAGATATTCCCGCTTCTAACAAAGGCCTGAAAGAGCTCCAAATATCCACTTGCAGATGCTGCAAAAAGACTCTTTCCAAACTGCTCCATGAAAAGGAAGGTTCAACTCTGTGAGTTGAATTCACACATCATAAAGAAGTTTCAAAGAATGCTTCTGTCTAGGTTTTATGTGAAGATATTTCCTTTTCCACCACAGGCCTCAAAGCGCTCCAAATGAACACTTGCAGATTCTACAAAAAGAGTGTTTCAAAACTGCTCTTTCAAAAGAAGTGTTCAACTCTGTGAGGTGGATTCATACTTCACAAAGCAGTTTCACAGAACGCTTCTGTTTAGTATTTCTGGGAAGATATTCCCGTTTCCAACGAAGGCCTGAAAGGACTCCAAATATCCACTTGCAGATTCTGCAAAAACACAGTTTCAAAACTGCTCTATCAAAAGGAAGGCTTATCTCTCCGAGTTGAATGCACACATCATAAAGAGGTTTCTGAGAATGCTTCTGCCTGGTTTATAAGTGAAGATATTTCCTTTTCCACCATAGGCCTCAAAGCGCTCCAAATGAACACTTGCAGATTCTACAAAAAGAGTGTTTCAAAACAGCTCTTTCAAAGGAAGTGTTCAACTCTGTGAGTTGGATTCATACTACACAAAGCAGTTTCACAGAACGCTTCTGTTTAGTTTTTATGGGAAGATATTCCCGTTTCCAACGAAGGCCTGAAAGGGCTCCAAATATCCACTTGCAAATTCTGCAAAAATAGAGTTTCAAAACTGCTCTGTCAAAAGGAAGGCTTATCTCTCTGAGTTGAATGCAGACATCATAAAGAGGTTTCTGAGAATGCTTCTGCCTGGTTTATATGTGAAGATATTTCCTTTTCCACCATAGGCCTCAAAGCGCTCCAAATGAACACTTGCAGATTCTACAAAAAGAGTGTTTCATAACTGCTCTAGCAAAGGAAAGGTTCAACTCTGTGAGTTGAACACACACATCACAAAGCAGTTTCTGAGAATGCTTCTGTCCAGTTTTTATTGGAAGATATTCCCGCTTCTAACAAAGGCCTGAAAGAGCTCCAAATATCCACTTGTAGATGCTGCAAAAAGACTCTTTCCCAACTGCTCCATGAAAAGGAAGGTTCAACTCTGTGAGTTGAATGCACACATCATAAAGAAGTTTCAAAGAATGCTTCTGTCTAGGTTTTATGTGAAGATATTTCCTTTTCCACCATAGGCCTCAAAGCGCTCCAAATGAACACTTGCAGATTCTACAAAAAGAGTGTTTCAAAACTGCTCTTTCAAAAGAAGTGTTCAACTCTGTGAGGTGGATTCATACTTCACAAAGCAGTTTCACAGAACGCTTCTGTTTAGTTTTTATGGGAAGATATTCCCGTTTCCAATGAAGGCCTGAAAGGGCTCCAAATAACCACTTGCAGATTCTGCAGAAACACAGTTTCAAAACTGCTCTATCAAAAGGAAGGCTTATCTCTCCGAGTTGAATGCACACATCATAAAGAGGTTTCTGAGAATGCTTCTCCCTGGTTTATAAGTGAAGATATTTCCTTTTCCACTATAGGCCTCAAAGCGCTCCAAATGAACACTTGCAGATTCTACAAAAAGAGTGTTTCAAAACAGCTCTTTCAAAGGAAGTGTTCAACTCTGTGAGTTGGATTCATACTACACAAAGCAGTTTCACAGAACGCTTCTCTTTAGTTTTTATGGGAAGATATTCCCGTTTCCAACGAAGTCCTGAAAGGGCTCCAAATATCCACTTGCAGATTCTGCAAAAATAGAGTTTCAAAACTGCTCTGTTAAAAGGAAGGCTTATCTCTCTGAGTTGAATGCAGACATCATAAAGAGGTTTCTGAGAATGCTTCTGCCTGGTTTATATGTGAAGATATTTCCTTTTCCACCATAGGCCTCAAAGCGCTCCAAATGAACACTTGCAGATTCTACAAAAGGAGTGTTTCATAACTGCTCTAGCAAAGGAAAGGTTCAACTCTGTGAGTTGAACACACACATCACAAAGCAGTTTCTGAGAATGCTTCTGTCCAGTTTTTATTGGAAGATATTCCCGCTTCTAACAAAGGCCTGAAAGAGCTCCAAATATCCACTTGCAGATGCTGCAAAAAGACTCTTTCCAAACTGCTCCATGAAAAGGAAGGTTCAACTCTGTGAGATGAATGCACACATCATAAAGAAGTTTCAAAGAATGCTTCTGTCTAGGTTTTATGTGAAGATATTTGCTTTTCCACCATAGGCCTCAAAGCGCTCCAAATGAACACTTGCAGATTCTACAAAAAGAGTGTTTCAAAACTGCTCTTTCAAAAGAAGTGTTCAACTCTGTGAGTTGGATTCATACTTCACAAAGCAGTTTCACAGAACGCTTCTGTTTAGTATTTATGGGAAGATATTCCCGTTTCCAACGAAGGCCTGAAAGGACTCCAAATATCCACTTGCAGATTCTGTAAAAACACAGTTTCAAAACTGCTCTATCAAAAGGAAGGCTTATCTCTCCGAGTTGCATGCACACATCATAAAGAGGTTTCTGAGAATGCTTCTGCCTGGTTTATAAGTGAAGATATTTCCTTTTCCACCATAGGCCTCAAAGCGCTCCAAATGAACACTTGCAGATTCTACAAAAAGAGTGTTTCAAAACAGCTCTTTCAAAGGAAGTGTTCAACTCTGTGAGTTGGATTCATACTACACAAAGCAGTTTCACAGAACGCTTCTGTTTAGTTTTTATGGGAAGATATTCCCGTTTCCAACGAAGGCCTGAAATGTCTCCAAATATCCACTTGCAAATTCTGCAAAAATAGAGTTTCAAAACTGCTCTGTCAAAAGGAAGGCTTATCTCTCTGAGTTGAATGCAGACATCATAAAGAGGTTTCTGAGAATGCTTCTGCCTGGTTTATATGTGAAGATATTTCCTTTTCCACCATAGGCCTCAAAGCGCTCCAAATGAACACTTGCAGATTCTACAAAAAGAGTGTTTCATAACTGCTCTAGCAAAGGAAAGGTTCAACTCTGTGAGTTGAACACACACATCACAAAGCAGTTTCTGAGAATGCTTCTGTCCAGTTTTTATTGGAAGATATTCCCGCTTCTAACAAAGGCCTGAAAGAGCTCCAAATATCCACTTGTAGATGCTGCAAAAAGACTCTTTCCAAACTGCTCCATGAAAAGGAAGGTTCAACTCTGTGAGTTGAATGCACACATCATAAAGAAGTTTCAAAGAATGCTTCTGTCTAGGTTTTATGTGAAGATATTTCCTTTTCCACCATAGGCCTCAAAGCGCTCCAAATGAACACTTGCAGATTCTACAAAAAGAGTGTTTCAAAACTGCTCTTTCAAAAGAAGTGTTCAACTCTGTGAGTTGGATTCATACTTCACAAAGCAGTATCACAGAACGCTTCTGTTTAGTTTTTATGGGAAGATATTCCCGTTTCCAACGAAGGCCTGAAAGGGCTCCAAATAACCACTTGCAAATTCTGCAGAAACACAGTTTCAAAACTGCTCTATCAAAAGGAAGGCTTATCTCTCTGAGCTGAATGCACACATCATAAAGAGGTTTCTGAGAATGCTTCTCCCTGGTTTATAAGTGAAGATATTTCCTTTTCCACTATAGGCCTCAAAGCGCTCCAAATGAACACTTGCAGATTCTACAAAAAGAGTGTTTCAAAACAGCTCTTTCAAAGGAAGTGTTCAACTCTGTGAGTTGGATTCATACTACACAAAGCAGTTTCACAGAACGCTTCTCTTTAGTTTTTATGGGAAGATATTACCGTTTCCAACGAAGGCCTGAAAGGTCTCCAAATATCCACTTGCAGATTCTGCAAAAATAGAGTTTCAAAACTGCTCTGTTAAAAGGAGGGCTTATCTCTCTGAGTTGAATGCAGACATCATAAAGAGGTTTCTGAGAATGATTCTGCCTGGTTTATATGTGAAGATATTTCCTTTTCCACCATAGGCCTCAAAGCGCTCCAAATGAACACTTGCAGATTCTACAAAAGGAGTGTTTCATAACTGCTCTAGCAAAGGAAAGGTTCAGCTCTGTGAGTTGAACACACACATCACAAAGCAGTTTCTGAGAATGCTTCTGTCCAGTTTTTATTGGAAGATATTCCCGCTTCTAACAAAGGCCTGAAAGAGCTCCAAATATCCACTTGCAGATGCTGCAAAAAGACTCTTTCCAAACTGCTCCATGAAAAGGAAGGTTCAACTCTGTGAGTTGAATTCACACATCATAAAGAAGTTTCAAAGAATGCTTCTGTCTAGGTTTTATGTGAAGATATTTCCTTTTCCACCACAGGCCTCAAAGCGCTCCAAATGAACACTTGCAGATTCTACAAAAAGAGTGTTTCAAAACTGCTCTTTCAAAAGAAGTGTTCAACTCTGTGAGGTGGATTCATACTTCACAAAGCAGTTTCACAGAACGCTTCTGTTTAGTATTTCTGGGAAGATATTCCCGTTTCCAACGAAGGCCTGAAAGGACTCCAAATATCCACTTGCAGATTCTGCAAAAACACAGTTTCAAAACTGCTCTATCAAAAGGAAGGCTTATCTCTCCGAGTTGAATGCACACATCATAAAGAGGTTTCTGAGAATGCTTCTGCCTGGTTTATAAGTGAAGATATTTCCTTTTCCACCATAGGCCTCAAAGCGCTCCAAATGAACACTTGCAGATTCTACAAAAAGAGTGTTTCAAAACAGCTCTTTCAAAGGAAGTGTTCAACTCTGTGAGTTGGATTCATACTACACAAAGCAGTTTCACAGAACGCTTCTGTTTAGTTTTTATGGGAAGATATTCCCGTTTCCAACGAAGGCCTGAAAGGGCTCCAAATATCCACTTGCAAATTCTGCAAAAATAGAGTTTCAAAACTGCTCTGTCAAAAGGAAGGCTTATCTCTCTGAGTTGAATGCAGACATCATAAAGAGGTTTCTGAGAATGCTTCTGCCTGGTTTATATGTGAAGATATTTCCTTTTCCACCATAGGCCTCAAAGCGCTCCAAATGAACACTTGCAGATTCTACAAAAAGAGTGTTTCATAACTGCTCTAGCAAAGGAAAGGTTCAACTCTGTGAGTTGAACACACACATCACAAAGCAGTTTCTGAGAATGCTTCTGTCCAGTTTTTATTGGAAGATATTCCCGCTTCTAACAAAGGCCTGAAAGAGCTCCAAATATCCACTTGTAGATGCTGCAAAAAGACTCTTTCCCAACTGCTCCATGAAAAGGAAGGTTCAACTCTGTGAGTTGAATGCACACATCATAAAGAAGTTTCAAAGAATGCTTCTGTCTAGGTTTTATGTGAAGATATTTCCTTTTCCACCATAGGCCTCAAAGCGCTCCAAATGAACACTTGCAGATTCTACAAAAAGAGTGTTTCAAAACTGCTCTTTCAAAAGAAGTGTTCAACTCTGTGAGGTGGATTCATACTTCACAAAGCAGTTTCACAGAACGCTTCTGTTTAGTTTTTATGGGAAGATATTCCCGTTTCCAATGAAGGCCTGAAAGGGCTCCAAATAACCACTTGCAGATTCTGCAGAAACACAGTTTCAAAACTGCTCTATCAAAAGGAAGGCTTATCTCTCCGAGTTGAATGCACACATCATAAAGAGGTTTCTGAGAATGCTTCTCCCTGGTTTATAAGTGAAGATATTTCCTTTTCCACTATAGGCCTCAAAGCGCTCCAAATGAACACTTGCAGATTCTACAAAAAGAGTGTTTCAAAACAGCTCTTTCAAAGGAAGTGTTCAACTCTGTGAGTTGGATTCATACTACACAAAGCAGTTTCACAGAACGCTTCTCTTTAGTTTTTATGGGAAGATATTCCCGTTTCCAACGAAGTCCTGAAAGGGCTCCAAATATCCACTTGCAGATTCTGCAAAAATAGAGTTTCAAAACTGCTCTGTTAAAAGGAAGGCTTATCTCTCTGAGTTGAATGCAGACATCATAAAGAGGTTTCTGAGAATGCTTCTGCCTGGTTTATATGTGAAGATATTTCCTTTTCCACCATAGGCCTCAAAGCGCTCCAAATGAACACTTGCAGATTCTACAAAAGGAGTGTTTCATAACTGCTCTAGCAAAGGAAAGGTTCAACTCTGTGAGTTGAACACACACATCACAAAGCAGTTTCTGAGAATGCTTCTGTCCAGTTTTTATTGGAAGATATTCCCGCTTCTAACAAAGGCCTGAAAGAGCTCCAAATATCCACTTGCAGATGCTGCAAAAAGACTCTTTCCAAACTGCTCCATGAAAAGGAAGGTTCAACTCTGTGAGATGAATGCACACATCATAAAGAAGTTTCAAAGAATGCTTCTGTCTAGGTTTTATGTGAAGATATTTGCTTTTCCACCATAGGCCTCAAAGCGCTCCAAATGAACACTTGCAGATTCTACAAAAAGAGTGTTTCAAAACTGCTCTTTCAAAAGAAGTGTTCAACTCTGTGAGTTGGATTCATACTTCACAAAGCAGTTTCACAGAACGCTTCTGTTTAGTATTTATGGGAAGATATTCCCGTTTCCAACGAAGGCCTGAAAGGACTCCAAATATCCACTTGCAGATTCTGAAAAAACACAGTTTCAAAACTGCTCTATCAAAAGGAAGGCTTATCTCTCCGAGTTGAATGCACACATCATAAAGAGGTTTCTGAGAATGCTTCTGCCTGGTTTATAAGTGAAGATATTTCCTTTTCCACCATAGGCCTCAAAGCGCTCCAAATGAACACTTGCAGATTCTACAAAAAGAGTGTTTCAAAACAGCTCTTTCAAAGGAAGTGTTCAACTCTGTGAGTTGGATTCATACTACACAAAGCAGTTTCACAGAACGCTTCTGTTTAGTTTTTATGGGAAGATATTCCCGTTTCCAACGAAGGCCTGAAAGGGCTCCAAATATCCACTTGCAGATTCTGCAAAAATAGAGTTTCAAAACTGCTCTGTTAAAAGGAAGGCTTATCTCTCTGAGTTGAATGCAGACATCATAAAGAGGTTTCTGAGAATGATTCTGCCTGGTTTATATGTGAAGATATTTCCTTTTCCACCATAGGCCTCAAAGCGCTCCAAATGAACACTTGCAGATTCTACAAAAGGAGTGTTTCATAACTGCTCTAGCAAAGGAAAGGTTCAGCTCTGTGAGTTGAACACACACATCACAAAGCAGTTTCTGAGAATGCTTCTGTCCAGTTTTTATTGGAAGATATTCCCGCTTCTAACAAAGGCCTGAAAGAGCTCCAAATATCCACTTGCAGATGCTGCAAAAAGACTCTTTCCAAACTGCTCCATGAAAAGGAAGGTTCAACTCTGTGAGTTGAATTCACACATCATAAAGAAGTTTCAAAGAATGCTTCTGTCTAGGTTTTATGTGAAGATATTTCCTTTTCCACCACAGGCCTCAAAGCGCTCCAAATGAACACTTGCAGATTCTACAAAAAGAGTGTTTCAAAACTGCTCTTTCAAAAGAAGTGTTCAACTCTGTGAGGTGGATTCATACTTCACAAAGCAGTTTCACAGAACGCTTCTGTTTAGTTTTTATGGGAAGATATTCCCGTTTCCAACGAAGGCCTGAAAGGACTCCAAATATCCACTTGCAGATTCTGCAAAAACACAGTTTCAAAACTGCTCTATCAAAAGGAAGGCTTATCTCTCCGAGTTGAATGCACACATCATAAAGAGGTTTCTGAGAATGCTTCTGCCTGGTTTATAAGTGAAGATATTTCCTTTTCCGCCATAGGCCTCAAAGCGCTCCAAATGAACACTTGCAGATTCTACAAAAAGAGTGTTTCAAAACAGCTCTTTCAAAGGAAGTGTTCAACTCTGTGAGTTGGATTCATACTACACAAAGCAGTTTCACAGAACGCTTCTGTTTAGTTTTTATGGGAAGATATTCCCGTTTCCAACGAAGGCCTGAAAGGGCTCCAAATATCCACTTGCAAATTCTGCAAAAATAGAGTTTCAAAACTGCTCTGTCAAAAGGAAGGCTTATCTCTCTGAGTTGAATGCAGACATCATAAAGAGGTTTCTGAGAATGCTTCTGCCTGGTTTATATGTGAAGATATTTCCTTTTCCACCATAGGCCTCAAAGCGCTCCAAATGAACACTTGCAGATTCTACAAAAAGAGTGTTTCATAACTGCTCTAGCAAAGGAAAGGTTCAACTCTGTGAGTTGAACACACACATCACAAAGCAGTTTCTGAGAATGCTTCTGTCCAGTTTTTATTGGAAGATATTCCCGCTTCTAACAAAGGCCTGAAAGAGCTCCAAATATCCACTTGTAGATGCTGCAAAAAGACTCTTTCCCAACTGCTCCATGAAAAGGAAGGTTCAACCCTGTGAGTTGAATGCACACATCATAAAGAAGTTTCAAAGAATGCTTCTGTCTAGGTTTTATGTGAAGATATTTCCTTTTCCACCATAGGCCTCAAAGCGCTCCAAATGAACACTTGCAGATTCTACAAAAAGAGTGTTTCAAAACTGCTCTTTCAAAAGAAGTGTTCAACTCTGTGAGGTGGATTCATACTTCACAAAGCAGTTTCACAGAACGCTTCTGTTTAGTTTTTATGGGAAGATATTCCCGTTTCCAATGAAGGCCTGAAAGGGCTCCAAATAACCACTTGCAGATTCTGCAGAAACACAGTTTCAAAACTGCTCTATCAAAAGGAAGGCTTATCTCTCCGAGTTGAATGCACACATCATAAAGAGGTTTCTGAGAATGCTTCTCCCTGGTTTATAAGTGAAGATATTTCCTTTTCCACTATAGGCCTCAAAGCGCTCCAAATGAACACTTGCAGATTCTACAAAAAGAGTGCTTCAAAACAGCTCTTTCAAAGGAAGTGTTCAACTCTGTGAGTTGGATTCATACTACACAAAGCAGTTTCACAGAACGCTTCTCTTTAGTTTTTATGGGAAGATATTCCCGTTTCCAACGAAGTCCTGAAAGGGCTCCAAATATCCACTTGCAGATTCTGCAAAAATAGAGTTTCAAAACTGCTCTGTTAAAAGGAAGGCTTATCTCTCTGAGTTGAATGCAGACATCATAAAGAGGTTTCTGAGAATGCTTCTGCCTGGTTTATATGTGAAGATATTTCCTTTTCCACCATAGGCCTCAAAGCGCTCCAAATGAACACTTGCAGATTCTACAAAAGGAGTGTTTCATAACTGCTCTAGCAAAGGAAAGGTTCAACTCTGTGAGTTGAACACACACGTCACAAAGCAGTTTCTGAGAATGCTTCTGTCCAGTTTTTATTGGAAGATATTCCCGCTTCTAACAAAGGCCTGAAAGAGCTCCAAATATCCACTTGCAGATGCTGCAAAAAGACTCTTTCCAAACTGCTCCATGAAAAGGAAGGTTCAACTCTGTGAGATGAATGCACACATCATAAAGAAGTTTCAAAGAATGCTTCTGTCTAGGTTTTATGTGAAGATATTTGCTTTTCCACCATAGGCCTCAAAGCGCTCCAAATGAACACTTGCAGATTCTACAAAAAGAGTGTTTCAAAACTGCTCTTTCAAAAGAAGTGTTCAACTCTGTGAGTTGGATTCATACTTCACAAAGCAGTTTCACAGAACGCTTCTGTTTAGTATTTATGGGAAGATATTCCCGTTTCCAACGAAGGCCTGAAAGGACTCCAAATATCCACTTGCAGATTCTGAAAAAACACAGTTTCAAAACTGCTCTATCAAAAGGAAGGCTTATCTCTCCGAGTTGAATGCACACATCATAAAGAGGTTTCTGAGAATGCTTCTGCCTGGTTTATAAGTGAAGATATTTCCTTTTCCACCATAGGCCTCAAAGCGCTCCAAATGAACACTTGCAGATTCTACAAAAAGAGTGTTTCAAAACAGCTCTTTCAAAGGAAGTGTTCAACTCTGTGAGTTGGATTCATACTACACAAAGCAGTTTCACAGAACGCTTCTGTTTAGTTTTTATGGGAAGATATTCCCGTTTCCAACGAAGGCCTGAAAGGTCTCCAAATATCCACTTGCAAATTCTGCAAAAATAGAGTTTCAAAACTGCTCTGTCAAAAGGAAGGCTTATCTCTCTGAGTTGAATGCAGACATCATAAAGAGGTTTCTGAGAATGCTTCTGCCTGGTTTATATGTGAAGATATTTCCTTTTCCACCATAGGCCTCAAAGCGCTCCAAATGAACACTTGCAGATTCTACAAAAAGAGTGTTTCATAACTGCTCTAGCAAAGGAAAGGTTCAACTCTGTGAGTTGAACACACACATCACAAAGCAGTTTCTGAGAATGCTTCTGTCCAGTTTTTATTGGAAGATATTCCCGCTTCTAACAAAGGCCTGAAAGAGCTCCAAATATCCACTTGTAGATGCTGCAAAAAGACTCTTTCCAAACTGCTCCATGAAAAGGAAGGTTCAACTCTGTGAGTTGAATGCACACATCATAAAGAAGTTTCAAAGAATGCTTCTGTCTAGGTTTTATGTGAAGATATTTCCTTTTCCACCATAGGCCTCAAAGCGCTCCAAATGAACACTTGCAGATTCTACAAAAAGAGTGTTTCAAAACTGCTCTTTCAAAAGAAGTGTTCAACTCTGTGAGTTGGATTCATACTTCACAAAGCAGTTTCACAGAACGCTTCTGTTTAGTTTTTATGGGAAGATATTCCCGTTTCCAACGAAGGCCTGAAAGGGCTCCAAATAACCACTTGCAGATTCTGCAGAAACACAGTTTCAAAACTGCTCTATCAAAAGGAAGGCTTATCTCTCTGAGCTGAATGCACACATCATAAAGAGGTTTCTGAGAATGCTTCTCCCTGGTTTATAAGTGAAGATATTTCCTTTTCCACTATAGGCCTCAAAGCGCTCCAAATGAACACTTGCAGATTCTACAAAAAGAGTGTTTCAAAACAGCTCTTTCAAAGGAAGTGTTCAACTCTGTGAGTTGGATTCATACTACACAAAGCAGTTTCACAGAACGCTTCTCTTTAGTTTTTATGGGAAGATATTCCCGTTTCCAACGAAGTCCTGAAAGGGCTCCAAATATCCACTTGCAGATTCTGCAAAAATAGAGTTTCAAAACTGCTCTGTTAAAAGGAAGGCTTATCTCTCTGAGTTGAATGCAGACATCATAAAGAGGTGTCTGAGAATGCTTCTGCCTGGTTTATATGTGAAGATATTTCCTTTTCCACCATAGGCCTCAAAGCGCTCCAAATGAACACTTGCAGATTCTACAAAAGGAGTGTTTCATAACTGCTCTAGCAAAGGAAAGGTTCAACTCTGTGAGTTGAACACACACGTCACAAAGCAGTTTCTGAGAATGCTTCTGTCCAGTTTTTATTGGAAGATATTCCCGCTTCTAACAAAGGCCTGAAAGAGCTCCAAATATCCACTTGCAGATGCTGCAAAAAGACTCTTTCCAAACTGCTCCATGAAAAGGAAGGTTCAACTCTGTGAGATGAATGCACACATCATAAAGAAGTTTCAAAGAATGCTTCTGTCTAGGTTTTATGTGAAGATATTTGCTTTTCCACCATAGGCCTCAAAGCGCTCCAAATGAACACTTGCAGATTCTACAAAAAGAGTGTTTCAAAACTGCTCTTTCAAAAGAAGTGTTCAACTCTGTGAGTTGGATTCATACTTCACAAAGCAGTTTCACAGAACGCTTCTGTTTAGTATTTATGGGAAGATATTCCCGTTTCCAACGAAGGCCTGAAAGGACTCCAAATATCCACTTGCAGATTCTGAAAAAACACAGTTTCAAAACTGCTCTATCAAAAGGAAGGCTTATCTCTCCGAGTTGAATGCACACATCATAAAGAGGTTTCTGAGAATGCTTCTGCCTGGTTTATAAGTGAAGATATTTCCTTTTCCACCATAGGCCTCAAAGCGCTCCAAATGAACACTTGCAGATTCTACAAAAAGAGTGTTTCAAAACAGCTCTTTCAAAGGAAGTGTTCAACTCTGTGAGTTGGATTCATACTACACAAAGCAGTTTCACAGAACGCTTCTGTTTAGTTTTTATGGGAAGATATTCCCGTTTCCAACGAAGGCCTGAAAGGTCTCCAAATATCCACTTGCAAATTCTGCAAAAATAGAGTTTCAAAACTGCTCTGTCAAAAGGAAGGCTTATCTCTCTGAGTTGAATGCAGACATCATAAAGAGGTTTCTGAGAATGCTTCTGCCTGGTTTATATGTGAAGATATTTCCTTTTCCACCATAGGCCTCAAAGCGCTCCAAATGAACACTTGCAGATTCTACAAAAAGAGTGTTTCATAACTGCTCTAGCAAAGGAAAGGTTCAACTCTGTGAGTTGAACACACACATCACAAAGCAGTTTCTGAGAATGCTTCTGTCCAGTTTTTATTGGAAGATATTCCCGCTTCTAACAAAGGCCTGAAAGAGCTCCAAATATCCACTTGTAGATGCTGCAAAAAGACTCTTTCCAAACTGCTCCATGAAAAGGAAGGTTCAACTCTGTGAGTTGAATGCACACATCATAAAGAAGTTTCAAAGAATGCTTCTGTCTAGGTTTTATGTGAAGATATTTCCTTTTCCACCATAGGCCTCAAAGCGCTCCAAATGAACACTTGCAGATTCTACAAAAAGAGTGTTTCAAAACTGCTCTTTCAAAAGAAGTGTTCAACTCTGTGAGTTGGATTCATACTTCACAAAGCAGTTTCACAGAACGCTTCTGTTTAGTTTTTATGGGAAGATATTCCCGTTTCCAACGAAGGCCTGAAAGGGCTCCAAATAACCACTTGCAGATTCTGCAGAAACACAGTTTCAAAACTGCTCTATCAAAAGGAAGGCTTATCTCTCTGAGCTGAATGCACACATCATAAAGAGGTTTCTGAGAATGCTTCTCCCTGGTTTATAAGTGAAGATATTTCCTTTTCCACTATAGGCCTCAAAGCGCTCCAAATGAACACTTGCAGATTCTACAAAAAGAGTGTTTCAAAACAGCTCTTTCAAAGGAAGTGTTCAACTCTGTGAGTTGGATTCATACTACACAAAGCAGTTTCACAGAACGCTTCTCTTTAGTTTTTATGGGAAGATATTCCCGTTTCCAACGAAGTCCTGAAAGGGCTCCAAATATCCACTTGCAGATTCTGCAAAAATAGAGTTTCAAAACTGCTCTGTTAAAAGGAAGGCTTATCTCTCTGAGTTGAATGCAGACATCATAAAGAGGTGTCTGAGAATGCTTCTGCCTGGTTTATATGTGAAGATATTTCCTTTTCCACCATAGGCCTCAAAGCGCTCCAAATGAACACTTGCAGATTCTACAAAAGGAGTGTTTCATAACTGCTCTAGCAAAGGAAAGGTTCAACTCTGTGAGTTGAACACACACGTCACAAAGCAGTTTCTGAGAATGCTTCTGTCCAGTTTTTATTGGAAGATATTCCCGCTTCTAACAAAGGCCTGAAAGAGCTCCAAATATCCACTTGCAGATGCTGCAAAAAGACTCTTTCCAAACTGCTCCATGAAAAGGAAGGTTCAACTCTGTGAGATGAATGCACACATCATAAAGAAGTTTCAAAGAATGCTTCTGTCTAGGTTTTATGTGAAGATATTTGCTTTTCCACCATAGGCCTCAAAGCGCTCCAAATGAACACTTGCAGATTCTACAAAAAGAGTGTTTCAAAACTGCTCTTTCAAAAGAAGTGTTCAACTCTGTGAGTTGGATTCATACTTCACAAAGCAGTTTCACAGAACGCTTCTGTTTAGTATTTATGGGAAGATATTCCCGTTTCCAACGAAGGCCTGAAAGGACTCCAAATATCCACTTGCAGATTCTGAAAAAACACAGTTTCAAAACTGCTCTATCAAAAGGAAGGCTTATCTCTCCGAGTTGAATGCACACATCATAAAGAGGTTTCTGAGAATGCTTCTGCCTGGTTTATAAGTGAAGATATTTCCTTTTCCACCATAGGCCTCAAAGCGCTCCAAATGAACACTTGCAGATTCTACAAAAAGAGTGTTTCAAAACAGCTCTTTCAAAGGAAGTGTTCAACTCTGTGAGTTGGATTCATACTACACAAAGCAGTTTCACAGAACGCTTCTGTTTAGTTTTTATGGGAAGATATTCCCGTTTCCAACGAAGGCCTGAAAGGTCTCCAAATATCCACTTGCAAATTCTGCAAAAATAGAGTTTCAAAACTGCTCTGTCAAAAGGAAGGCTTATCTCTCTGAGTTGAATGCAGACATCATAAAGAGGTTTCTGAGAATGCTTCTGCCTGGTTTATATGTGAAGATATTTCCTTTTCCACCATAGGCCTCAAAGCGCTCCAAATGAACACTTGCAGATTCTACAAAAAGAGTGTTTCATAACTGCTCTAGCAAAGGAAAGGTTCAACTCTGTGAGTTGAACACACACATCACAAAGCAGTTTCTGAGAATGCTTCTGTCCAGTTTTTATTGGAAGATATTCCCGCTTCTAACAAAGGCCTGAAAGAGCTCCAAATATCCACTTGTAGATGCTGCAAAAAGGCTCTTTCCAAACTGCTCCATGAAAAGGAAGGTTCAACTCTGTGAGTTGAATGCACACATCATAAAGAAGTTTCAAAGAATGCTTCTGTCTAGGTTTTATGTGAAGATATTTCCTTTTCCACCATAGGCCTCAAAGCGCTCCAAATGAACACTTGCAGATTCTACAAAAAGAGTGTTTCAAAACTGCTCTTTCAAAAGAAGTGTTCAACTCTGTGAGTTGGATTCATACTTCACAAAGCAGTTTCACAGAACGCTTCTGTTTAGTTTTTATGGGAAGATATTCCCGTTTCCAACGAAGGCCTGAAAGGGCTCCAAATAACCACTTGCAGATTCTGCAGAAACACAGTTTCAAAACTGCTCTATCAAAAGGAAGGCTTATCTCTCTGAGCTGAATGCACACATCATAAAGAGGTTTCTGAGAATGCTTCTCCCTGGTTTATAAGTGAAGATATTTCCTTTTCCACTATAGGCCTCAAAGCGCTCCAAATGAACACTTGCAGATTCTACAAAAAGAGTGTTTCAAAACAGCTCTTTCAAAGGAAGTGTTCAACTCTGTGAGTTGGATTCATACTACACAAAGCAGTTTCACAGAACGCTTCTCTTTAGTTTTTATGGGAAGATATTACCGTTTCCAACGAAGGCCTGAAAGGTCTCCAAATATCCACTTGCAGATTCTGCAAAAATAGAGTTTCAAAACTGCTCTGTTAAAAGGAAGGCTTATCTCTCGGAGTTGAATGCAGACATCATAAAGAGGTTTCTGAGAATGATTCTGCCTGGTTTATATGTGAAGATATTTCCTTTTCCACCATAGGCCTCAAAGCGCTCCAAATGAACACTTGCAGATTCTACAAAAGGAGTGTTTCATAACTGCTCTAGCAAAGGAAAGGTTCAGCTCTGTGAGTTGAACACACACATCACAAAGCAGTTTCTGAGAATGCTTCTGTCCAGTTTTTATTGGAAGATATTCCCGCTTCTAACAAAGGCCTGAAAGAGCTCCAAATATCCACTTGCAGATGCTGCAAAAAGACTCTTTCCAAACTGCTCCATGAAAAGGAAGGTTCAACTCTGTGAGTTGAATTCACACATCATAAAGAAGTTTCAAAGAATGCTTCTGTCTAGGTTTTATGTGAAGATATTTCCTTTTCCACCACAGGCCTCAAAGCGCTCCAAATGAACACTTGCAGATTCTACAAAAAGAGTGTTTCAAAACTGCTCTTTCAAAAGAAGTGTTCAACTCTGTGAGGTGGATTCATACTTCACAAAGCAGTTTCACAGAACGCTTCTGTTTAGTATTTCTGGGAAGATATTCCCGTTTCCAACGAAGGCCTGAAAGGACTCCAAATATCCACTTGCAGATTCTGCAAAAACACAGTTTCAAAACTGCTCTATCAAAAGGAAGGCTTATCTCTCCGAGTTGAATGCACACATCATAAAGAGGTTTCTGAGAATGCTTCTGCCTGGTTTATAAGTGAAGATATTTCCTTTTCCACCATAGGCCTCAAAGCGCTCCAAATGAACACTTGCAGATTCTACAAAAAGAGTGTTTCAAAACAGCTCTTTCAAAGGAAGTGTTCAACTCTGTGAGTTGGATTCATACTACACAAAGCAGTTTCACAGAACGCTTCTGTTTAGTTTTTATGGGAAGATATTCCCGTTTCCAACGAAGGCCTGAAAGGGCTCCAAATATCCACTTGCAAATTCTGCAAAAATAGAGTTTCAAAACTGCTCTGTCAAAAGGAAGGCTTATCTCTCTGAGTTGAATGCAGACATCATAAAGAGGTTTCTGAGAATGCTTCTGCCTGGTTTATATGTGAAGATATTTCCTTTTCCACCATAGGCCTCAAGGCGCTCCAAATGAACACTTGCAGATTCTACAAAAAGAGTGTTTCATAACTGCTCTAGCAAAGGAAAGGTTCAACTCTGTGAGTTGAACACACACATCACAAAGCAGTTTCTGAGAATGCTTCTGTCCAGTTTTTATTGGAAGATATTCCCGCTTCTAACAAAGGCCTGAAAGAGCTCCAAATATCCACTTGTAGATGCTGCAAAAAGACTCTTTCCAAACTGCTCCATGAAAAGGAAGGTTCAACTCTGTGAGTTGAATGCACACATCATAAAGAAGTTTCAAAGAATGCTTCTGTCTAGGTTTTATGTGAAGATATTTCCTTTTCCACCATAGGCCTCAAAGCGCTCCAAATGAACACTTGCAGATTCTACAAAAAGAGTGTTTCAAAACTGCTCTTTCAAAAGAAGTGTTCAACTCTGTGAGTTGGATTCATACTTCACAAAGCAGTTTCACAGAACGCTTCTGTTTAGTATTTATGGGAAGATATTCCCGTTTCCAACGAAGGCCTGAAAGGACTCCAAATATCCACTTGCAGATTCTGCAAAAACACAGTTTCAAAACTGCTCTATCAAAAGGAAGGCTTATCTCTCCGAGTTGAATGCACACATCATAAAGAGGTTTCTGAGAATGCTTCTGCCTGGTTTATAAGTGAAGATATTTCCTTTTCCACCATAGGCCTCAAAGCGCTCCAAATGAACACTTGCAGATTCTACAAAAAGAGTGTTTCAAAACAGCTCTTTCAAAGGAAGTGTTCAACTCTGTGAGTTGGATTCATACTACACAAAGCAGTTTCACAGAACGCTTCTCTTTAGTTTTTATGGGAAGATATTCCCGTTTCCAACGAAGGCCTGAAAGGGCTCCAAATATCCACTTGCAAATTCTGCAAAAATAGAGTTTCAAAACTGCTCTGTCAAAAGGAAGGCTTATCTCTCTGAGTTGAATGCAGACATCATAAAGAGGTTTCTGAGAATGCTTCTGCCTGGTTTATATGTGAAGATATTTCCTTTTCCACCATAGGCCTCAAGGCGCTCCAAATGAACACTTGCAGATTCTACAAAAAGAGTGTTTCATAACTGCTCTAGCAAAGGAAAGGTTCAACTCTGTGAGTTGAACACACACATCACAAAGCAGTTTCTGAGAATGCTTCTGTCCAGTTTTTATTGGAAGATATTCCCGCTTCTAACAAAGGCCTGAAAGAGCTCCAAATATCCACTTGCAGATGCTGCAAAAAGACTCTTTCCAAACTGCTCCATGAAAAGGAAGGTTCAACTCTGTGAGTTGAATGCACACATCATAAAGAAGTTTCAAAGAATGCTTCTGTCTAGGTTTTATGTGAAGATATTTCCTTTTCCACCATAGGCCTCAAAGCGCTCCAAATGAACACTTGCAGATTCTACAAAAAGAGTGTTTCAAAACTGCTCTTTCAAAAGAAGTGTGCAACTCTGTGAGTTGGATTCATACTTCACAAAGCAGTTTCACAGAACGCTTCTGTTTAGTATTTATGGGAAGATATTCCCGTTTCCAACGAAGGCCTGAAAGGGCTCCAAATAACCACTTGCAGATTCTGCAAAAACACAGTTTCAAAACTGCTCTATCAAAAGGAAGGCTTATCTCTCCGAGTTGAATGCACACATCATAAAGAGGTTTCTGAGAATGCTTCTCCCTGGTTTATAAGTGAAGATATTTCCTTTTCCACCATAGGCCTCAAAGCGCTCCAAATGAACACTTGCAGATTCTACAAAAAGAGTGTTTCAAAACAGCTCTTTCAAAGGAAGTGTTCAACTCTGTGAGTTGGATTCATACTACACAAAGCAGTTTCACAGAACGCTTCTGTTTAGTTTTTATGGGAAGATATTCCCGTTTCCAACGAAGGCCTGAAAGGGCTCCAAATATCCACTTGCAAATTCTGCAAAAATAGAGTTTCAAAACTGCTCTGTCAAAAGGAAGGCTTATCTCTCTGAGTTGAATGCAGACATCATAAAGAGGTTTCTGAGAATGCTTCTGCCTGGTTTATATGTGAAGATATTTCCTTTTCCACCATAGGCCTCAAGGCGCTCCAAATGAACACTTGCAGATTCTACAAAAAGAGTGTTTCATAACTGCTCTAGCAAAGGAAAGGTTCAACTCTGTGAGTTGAACACACACAGCACAAAGCAGTTTCTGAGAATGCTTCTGTCCAGTTTTTATTGGAAGATATTCCCGCTTCTAACAAAGGCCTGAAAGAGCTCCAAATATCCACTTGTAGATGCTGCAAAAAGACTCTTTCCAAACTGCTCCATGAAAAGGAAGGTTCAACTCTGTGAGTTGAATGCACACATCATAAAGAAGTTTCAAAGAATGCTTCTGTCTAGGTTTTATGTGAAGATATTTCCTTTTCCACCATAGGCCTCAAAGCGCTCCAAATGAACACTTGCAGATTCTACAAAAAGAGTGTTTCAAAACTGCTCTTTCAAAAGAAGTGTTCAACTCTGTGAGTTGGATTCATACTTCACAAAGCAGTTTCACAGAACGCTTCTGTTTAGTTTTTATGGGAAGATATTCCCGTTTCCAACGAAGGCCTGAAAGGGCTCCAAATAACCACTTGCAGATTCTGCAGAAACACAGTTTCAAAACTGCTCTATCAAAAGGAAGGCTTATCTCTCCGAGCTGAATGCACACATCATAAAGAGGTTTCTGAGAATGCTTCTCCCTGGTTTATAAGTGAAGATATTTCCTTTTCCACTATAGGCCTCAAAGCGCTCCAAATGAACACTTGCAGATTCTACAAAAAGAGTGTTTCAAAACAGCTCTTTCAAAGGAAGTGTTCAACTCTGTGAGTTGGATTCATACTACACAAAGCAGTTTCACAGAACGCTTCTGTTTAGTTTTTATGGGAAGATATTCCCGTTTCCAACGAAGGCCTGAAAGGGCTCCAAATATCCACTTGCAAATTCTGCAAAAATAGAGTTTCAAAACTGCTCTGTCAAAAGGAAGGCTTATCTCTCTGAGTTGAATGCAGACATCATAAAGAGGTTTCTGAGAATGCTTCTGCCTGGTTTATATGTGAAGATATTTCCTTTTCCACCATAGGCCTCAAAGCGCTCCAAATGAACACTTGCAGATTCTACAAAAAGAGTGTTTCATAACTGCTCTAGCAAAGGAAAGGTTCAACTCTGTGAGTTGAACACACACATCACAAAGCAGTTTCTGAGAATGCTTCTGTCCAGTTTTTATTGGAAGATATTCCCGCTTCTAACAAAGGCCTGAAAGAGCTCCAAATATCCACTTGCAGATGCTGCAAAAAGACTCTTTCCAAACTGCTCCATGAAAAGGAAGGTTCAACTCTGTGAGTTGAATGCACACATCATAAAGAAGTTTCAAAGAATGCTTCTGTCTAGGTTTTATGTGAAGATATTTCCTTTTCCACCATAGGCCTCAAAGCGCTCCAAATGAACACTTGCAGATTCTACAAAAAGAGTGTTTCAAAACTGCTCTTTCAAAAGAAGTGTTCAACTCTGTGAGTTGGATTCATACTTCACAAAGCAGTTTCACAGAACGCTTCTGTTTAGTTTTTATGGGAAGATATTCCCGTTTCCAACGAAGGCCTGAAAGGGCTCCAAATAACCACTTGCAGATTCTGCAGAAACACAGTTTCAAAACTGCTCTATCAAAAGGAAGGCTTATCTCTCTGAGCTGAATGCACACATCATAAAGAGGTTTCTGAGAATGCTTCTCCCTGGTTTATAAGTGAAGATATTTCCTTTTCCACTATAGGCCTCAAAGCGCTCCAAATGAACACTTGCAGATTCTACAAAAAGAGTGTTTCAAAACAGCTCTTTCAAAGGAAGTGTTCAACTCTGTGAGTTGGATTCATACTACACAAAGCAGTTTCACAGAACGCTTCTCTTTAGTTTTTATGGGAAGATATTCCCGTTTCCAACGAAGGCCTGAAAGGTCTCCAAATATCCACTTGCAGATTCTGCAAAAATAGAGTTTCAAAACTGCTCTGTTAAAAGGAAGGCTTATCTCTCTGAGTTGAATGCAGACATCATAAAGAGGTTTCTGAGAATGCTTCTGCCTGGTTTATATGTGAAGATATTTCCTTTTCCACCATAGGCCTCAAAGCGCTCCAAATGAACACTTGCAGATTCTACAAAAGGAGTGTTTCATAACTGCTCTAGCAAAGGAAAGGTTCAACTCTGTGAGTTGAACACACACATCACAAAGCAGTTTCTGAGAATGCTTCTGTCCAGTTTTTATTGGAAGATATTCCCGCTTCTAACAAAGGCCTGAAAGAGCTCCAAATATCCACTTGCAGATGCTGCAAAAAGACTCTTTCCAAACTGCTCCATGAAAAGGAAGGTTCAACTCTGTGAGTTGAATGCACACATCATAAAGAAGTTTCAAAGAATGCTTCTGTCTAGGTTTTATGTGAAGATATTTCCTTTTCCACCATAGGCCTCAAAGCGCTCCAAATGAACACTTGCAGATTCTACAAAAAGAGTGTTTCAAAACTGCTCTTTCAAAAGAAGTGTTCAACTCTGTGAGGTGGATTCATACTTCACAAAGCAGTTTCACAGAACGCTTCTGTTTAGTATTTCTGGGAAGATATTCCCGTTTCCAACGAAGGCCTGAAAGGACTCCAAATATCCACTTGCAGATTCTGCAAAAACACAGTTTCAAAACTGCTCTATCAAAAGGAAGGCTTATCTCTCCGAGTTGAATGCACACATCATAAAGAGGTTTCTGAGAATGCTTCTGCCTGGTTTATAAGTGAAGATATTTCCTTTTCCACCATAGGCCTCAAAGCGCTCCAAATGAACACTTGCAGATTATACAAAAAGAGTGTTTCAAAACAGCTCTTTCAAAGGAAGTGTTCAACTCTGTGAGTTGGATTCATACTACACAAAGCAGTTTCACAGAACGCTTCTGTTTAGTTTTTAAGGGAAGATATTCCCGTTTCCAACGAAGGCCTGAAAGGGCTCCAAATATCCACTTGCAAATTCTGCAAAAATAGAGTTTCAAAACTGCTCTGTCAAAAGGAAGGCTTATCTCTCTGAGTTGAATGCAGACATCATAAAGAGGTTTCTGAGAATGCTTCTGCCTGGTTTATATGTGAAGATATTTCCTTTTCCACCATAGGCCTCAAAGCGCTCCAAATGAACACTTGCAGATTCTACAAAAAGAGTGTTTCATAACTGCTCTAGCAAAGGAAAGGTTCAACTCTGTGAGTTGAACACACACATCACAAAGCAGTTTCTGAGAATGCTTCTGTCCAGTTTTTATTGGAAGATATTCCCGCTTCTAACAAAGGCCTGAAAGAGCTCCAAATATCCACTTGTAGATGCTGCAAAAAGACTCTTTCCAAACTGCTCCATGAAAAGGAAGGTTCAACTCTGTGAGTTGAATGCACACATCATAAAGAAGTTTCAAAGA
This sequence comes from Pongo pygmaeus, assembly GCF_028885625.2. NCBI lineage: Eukaryota > Metazoa > Chordata > Mammalia > Primates > Hominidae > Pongo > Pongo pygmaeus. Next base: position 28,845,483 of record NC_085930.1, read on the forward strand.
ATGCTTCTGTCTAGGTTTTATGTGAAGATATTTCCTTTTCCACCATAGGCCTCAAAGCGCTCCAAATGAACACTTGCAGATTCTACAAAAAGAGTGTTTCAAAACTGCTCTTTCAAAAGAAGTGTTCAACTCTGTGAGGTGGATTCATACTTCACAAAGCAGTTTCACAGAACGCTTCTGTTTAGTTTTTATGGGAAGATATTCCCGTTTCCTATGAAGGCCTGAAAGGGCTCCAAATAACCACTTGCAGATTCTGCAGAAACACAGTTTCAAAACTGCTCTATCAAAAGGAAGGCTTATCTCTCCGAGTTGAATGCACACATCATAAAGAGGTTTCTGAGAATGCTTCTCCCTGGTTTATAAGTGAAGATATTTCCTTTTCCACTATAGGCCTCAAAGCGCTCCAAATGAACACTTGCAGATTCTACAAAAAGAGTGTTTCAAAACAGCTCTTTCAAAGGAAGTGTTCAACTCTGTGAGTTGGATTCATACTACACAAAGCAGTTTCACAGAACGCTTCTCTTTAGTTTTTATGGGAAGATATTCCCGTTTCCAACGAAGTCCTGAAAGGGCTCCAAATATCCACTTGCAGATTCTGCAAAAATAGAGTTTCAAAACTGCTCTGTTAAAAGGAAGGCTTATCTCTCTGAGTTGAATGCAGACATCATAAAGAGGTTTCTGAGAATGCTTCTGCCTGGTTTATATGTGAAGATATTTCCTTTTCCACCATAGGCCTCAAAGCGCTCCAAATGAACACTTGCAGATTCTACAAAAGGAGTGTTTCATAACTGCTCTAGCAAAGGAAAGGTTCAACTCTGTGAGTTGAACACACACATCACAAAGCAGTTTCTGAGAATGCTTCTGTCCAGTTTTTATTGGAAGATATTCCCGCTTCTAACAAAGGCCTGAAAGAGCTCCAAATATCCACTTGCAGATGCTGCAAAAAGACTCTTTCCAAACTGCTCCATGAAAAGGAAGGTTCAACTCTGTGAGATGAATGCACACATCATAAAGAAGTTTCAAAGAATGCTTCTGTCTAGGTTTTATGTGAAGATATTTCCTTTTCCACCATAGGCCTCAAAGCGCTCGAAATGAACACTTGCAGATTCTACAAAAAGAGTGTTTCAAAACTGCTCTTTCAAAAGAAGTGTTCAACTCTGTGAGTTGGATTCATACTTCACAAAGCAGTTTCACAGAACGCTTCTGTTTAGTATTTCTGGGAAGATATTCCCGTTTCCAACGAAGGCCTGAAAGGACTCCAAATATCCACTTGCAGATTCTGCAAAAACACAGTTTCAAAACTGCTCTATTAAAAGGAAGGCTTATCTCTCCGAGTTGAATGCACACATCATAAAGAGGTTTCTGAGAATGCTTCTGCCTGGTTTATAAGTGAAGATATTTCCTTTTCCACCATAGGCCTCAAAGCGCTCCAAATGAACACTTGCAGATTCTACAAAAAGAGTGTTTCAAAACAGCTCTTTCAAAGGAAGTGTTCAACTCTGTGAGTTGGATTCATACTACACAAAGCAGTTTCACAGAACGCTTCTGTTTAGTTTTTATGGGAAGATATTCCCGTTTCCAACGAAGGCCTGAAAGGGCTCCAAATATCCACTTGCAAATTCTGCAAAAATAGAGTTTCAAAACTGCTCTGTCAAAAGGAAGGCTTATCTCTCTGAGTTGAATGCAGACATCATAAAGAGGTTTCTGAGAATGCTTCTGCCTGGTTTATATGTGAAGATATTTCCTTTTCCACCATAGGCCTCAAGGCGCTCCAAATGAACACTTGCAGATTCTACAAAAAGAGTGTTTCATAACTGCTCTAGCAAAGGAAAGGTTCAACTCTGTGAGTTGAACACACACATCACAAAGCAGTTTCTGAGAATGCTTCTGTCCAGTTTTTATTGGAAGATATTCCCGCTTCTAACAAAGGCCTGAAAGAGCTCCAAATATCCACTTGTAGATGCTGCAAAAAGACTCTTTCCAAACTGCTCCATGAAAAGGAAGGTTCAACTCTGTGAGTTGAATGCACACATCATAAAGAAGTTTCAAAGAATGCTTCTGTCTAGGTTTTATGTGAAGATATTTCCTTTTCCACCATAGGCCTCAAAGCGCTCCAAATGAACACTTGCAGATTCTACAAAAAGAGTGTTTCAAAACTGCTCTTTCAAAAGAAGTGTTCAACTCTGTGAGTTGGATTCATACTTCACAAAGCAGTTTCACAGAACGCTTCTGTTTAGTTTTTATGGGAAGATATTCCCGTTTCCAACGAAGGCCTGAAAGGGCTCCAAATAACCACTTGCAGATTCTGCAGAAACACAGTTTCAAAACTGCTCTATCAAAAGGAAGGCTTATCTCTCTGAGATGAATGCACACATCATAAAGAGGTTTCTGAGAATGCTTCTCCCTTGTTTATAAGTGAAGATATTTCCTTTTCCACTATAGGCCTCAAAGCGCTCCAAATGAACACTTGCAGATTCTACAAAAAGAGTGTTTCAAAACAGCTCTTTCAAAGGAAGTGTTCAACTCTGTGAGTTGGATTCATACTACACAAAGCAGTTTCACAGAACGCTTCTCTTTAGTTTTTATGGGAAGATATTCCCGTTTCCAACGAAGGCCTGAAAGGTCTCCAAATATCCACTTGCAGATTCTGCAAAAATAGAGTTTCAAAACTGCTCTGTCAAAAGGAAGGCTTATCTCTCTCAGTTGAATGCAGACATCATAAAGAGGTTTCTGAGAATGCTTCTGCCTGGTTTATATGTGAAGATATTTCCTTTTCCACCATAGGCCTCAAGGCGCTCCAAATGAACACTTGCAGATTCTACAAAAAGAGTGTTTCATAACTGCTCTAGCAAAGGAAAGGTTCAACTCTGTGAGTTGAACACACACATCACAAAGCAGTTTCTGAGAATGCTTCTGTCCAGTTTTTATTGGAAGATATTCCCGCTTCTAACAAAGGCCTGAAAGAGCTCCAAATATCCACTTGTAGATGCTGCAAAAAGACTCTTTCCAAACTGCTCCATGAAAAGGAAGGTTCAACTCTGTGAGTTGAATGCACACATCATAAAGAAGTTTCAAAGAATGCTTCTGTCTAGGTTTTATGTGAAGATATTTCCTTTTCCACCATAGGCCTCAAAGCGCTCCAAATGAACACTTGCAGATTCTACAAAAAGAGTGTTTCAAAACTGCTCTTTCAAAAGAAGTGTTCAACTCTGTGAGTTGGATTCATACTTCACAAAGCAGTTTCACAGAACGCTTCTGTTTAGTTTTTATGGGAAGATATTCCCGTTTCCAACGAAGGCCTGAAAGGGCTCCAAATAACCACTTAAAGATTCTGCAGAAACACAGTTTCAAAACTGCTCTATCAAAAGGAAGGCTTATCTCTCCGAGCTGAATGCACACATCATAAAGAGGTTTCTGAGAATGCTTCTCCCTGGTTTATAAGTGAAGATATTTCCTTTTCCACTATAGGCCTCAAAGCGCTCCAAATGAACACTTGCAGATTCTACAAAAAGAGTGTTTCAAAACAGCTCTTTCAAAGGAAGTGTTCAACTCTGTGAGTTGGATTCATACTACACAAAGCAGTTTCACAGAACGCTTCTGTTTAGTTTTTATGGGAAGATATTCCCGTTTCCAACGAAGGCCTGAAAGGGCTCCAAATATCCACTTGCAAATTCTGCAAAAATAGAGTTTCAAAACTGCCCTGTCAAAAGGAAGGCTTATCTCTCTGAGTTGAATGCAGACATCATAAAGAGGTTTCTGAGAATGCTTCTGCCTGGTTTATATGTGAAGATATTTCCTTTTCCACCATAGGCCTCAAAGCGCTCCAAATGAACACTTGCAGATTCTACAAAAAGAGTGTTTCATAACTGCTCTAGCAAAGGAAAGGTTCAACTCTGTGAGTTGAACACACACATCACAAAGCAGTTTCTGAGAATGCTTCTGTCCAGTTTTTATTGGAAGATATTCCCGCTTCTAACAAAGGCCTGAAAGAGCTCCAAATATCCACTTGCAGATGCTGCAAAAAGACTCTTTCCAAACTGCTCCATGAAAAGGAAGGTTCAACTCTGTGAGTTGAATGCACACATCATAAAGAAGTTTCAAAGAATGCTTCTGTCTAGGTTTTATGTGAAGATATTTCCTTTTCCACCATAGGCCTCAAAGCGCTCCAAATGAACACTTGCAGATTCTACAAAAAGAGTGTTTCAAAACTGCTCTTTCAAAAGAAGTGTTCAACTCTGTGAGTTGGATTCATACTTCACAAAGCAGTTTCACAGAACGCTTCTGTTTAGTTTTTATGGGAAGATATTACCGTTTCCAACGAAGGCCTGAAAGGGCTCCAAATAACCACTTGCAGATTCTGCAGAAACACAGTTTCAAAACTGCTCTATCAAAAGGAAGGCTTATCTCTCTGAGCTGAATGCACACATCATAAAGAGGTTTCTGAGAATGCTTCTCCCTGGTTTATAAGTGAAGATATTTCCTTTTCCACTATAGGCCTCAAAGCGCTCCAAATGAACACTTGCAGATTCTACAAAAAGAGTGTTTCAAAACAGCTCTTTCAAAGGAAGTGTTCAACTCTGTGAGTTGGATTCATACTACACAAAGCAGTTTCACAGAACGCTTCTGTTTAGTTTTTATGGGAAGATATTCCCGTTTCCAACGAAGGCCTGAAAGGTCTCCAAATATCCACTTGCAGATTCTGCAAAAATAGAGTTTCAAAACTGCTCTGTTAAAAGGAAGGCTTATCTCTCTGAGTTGAATGCAGACATCATAAAGAGGTTTCTGAGAATGCTTCTGCCTGGTTTATATGTGAAGATATTTCCTTTTCCACCATAGGCCTCAAAGCGCTCCAAATGAACACTTGCAGATTCTACAAAAGGAGTGTTTCATAACTGCTCTAGCAAAGGAAAGGTTCAACTCTGTGAGTTGAACACACACATCACAAAGCAGTTTCTGAGAATGCTTCTGTCCAGTTTTTATTGGAAGATATTCCCGCTTCTAACAAAGGCCTGAAAGAGCTCCAAATATCCACTTGCAGATGCTGCAAAAAGACTCTTTCCAAACTGCTCCATGAAAAGGAAGGTTCAACTCTGTGAGTTGAATGCACACATCATAAAGAAGTTTCAAAGAATGCTTCTGTCTAGGTTTTATGTGAAGATATTTCCTTTTCCACCATAGGCCTCAAAGCGCTCCAAATGAACACTTGCAGATTCTACAAAAAGAGTGTTTCAAAACTGCTCTTTCAAAAGAAGTGTTCAACTCTGTGAGTTGGATTCATACTTCACAAAGCAGTTTCACAGAACGCTTCTGTTTAGTATTTATGGGAAGATATTCCCGTTTCCAACGAAGGCCTGAAAGGACTCCAAATATCCACTTGCAGATTCTGCAAAAACACAGTTTCAAAACTGCTCTATCAAAAGGAAGGCTTATCTCTCCGAGTTGAATGCACACATCATAAAGAGGTTTCTGAGAATGCTTCTGCCTGGTTTATAAGTGAAGATATTTCCTTTTCCACCATAGGCCTCAAAGCGCTCCAAATGAACACTTGCAGATTCTACAAAAAGAGTGTTTCAAAACAGCTCTTTCAAAGGAAGTGTTCAACTCTGTGAGTTGGATTCATACTACACAAAGCAGTTTCACAGAACGCTTCTGTTTAGTTTTTATGGGAAGATATTCCCGTTTCCAACGAAGGCCTGAAAGGGCTCCAAATATCCACTTGCAAATTCTGCAAAAATAGAGTTTCAAAACTGCTCTGTCAAAAGGAAGGCTTATCTCTCTGAGTTGAATGCAGACATCATAAAGAGGTTTCTGAGAATGCTTCTGCCTGGTTTATATGTGAAGATATTTCCTTTTCCACCATAGGCCTCAAAGCGCTCCAAATGAACACTTGCAGATTCTACAAAAAGAGTGTTTCATAACTGCTCTAGCAAAGGAAAGGTTCAACTCTGTGAGTTGAACACACACATCACAAAGCAGTTTCTGAGAATGCTTCTGTCCAGTTTTTATTGGAAGATATTCCCGCTTCTAACAAAGGCCTGAAAGAGCTCCAAATATCCACTTGCAGATGCTGCAAAAAGACTCTTTCCAAACTGCTCCATGAAAAGGAAGGTTCAACTCTGTGAGTTGAATGCACACATCATAAAGAAGTTTCAAAGAATGCTTCTGTCTAGGTTTTATGTGAAGATATTTCCTTTTCCACCATAGGCCTCAAAGCGCTCCAAATGAACACTTGCAGATTCTACAAAAAGAGTGTTTCAAAACTGCTCTTTCAAAAGAAGTGTTCAACTCTGTGAGTTGGATTCATACTTCACAAAGCAGTTTCACAGAACGCTTCTGTTTAGTTTTTATGGGAAGATATTACCGTTTCCAACGAAGGCCTGAAAGGGCTCCAAATAACCACTTGCAGATTCTGCAGAAACACAGTTTCAAAACTGCTCTATCAAAAGGAAGGCTTATCTCTCTGAGCTGAATGCACACATCATAAAGAGGTTTCTGAGAATGCTTCTCCCTGGTTTATAAGTGAAGATATTTCCTTTTCCACTATAGGCCTCAAAGCGCTCCAAATGAACACTTGCAGATTCTACAAAAAGAGTGTTTCAAAACAGCTCTTTCAAAGGAAGTGTTCAACTCTGTGAGTTGGATTCATACTACACAAAGCAGTTTCACAGAACGCTTCTCTTTAGTTTTTATGGGAAGATATTCCCGTTTCCAACGAAGGCCTGAAAGGTCTCCAAATATCCACTTGCAGATTCTGCAAAAATAGAGTTTCAAAACTGCTCTGTTAAAAGGAAGGCTTATCTCTCTGAGTTGAATGCAGACATCATAAAGAGGTTTCTGAGAATGCTTCTGCCTGGTTTATATGTGAAGATATTTCCTTTTCCACCATAGGCCTCAAAGCGCTCCAAATGAACACTTGCAGATACTACAAAAGGAGTGTTTCATAACTGCTCTAGCAAAGGAAAGGTTCAACTCTGTGAGTTGAACACACACATCACAAAGCAGTTTCTGAGAATGCTTCTGTCCAGTTTTTATTGGAAGATATTCCCGCTTCTAACAAAGGCCTGAAAGAGCTCCAAATATCCACTTGCAGATGCTGCAAAAAGACTCTTTCCAAACTGCTCCATGAAAAGGAAGGTTCAACTCTGTGAGTTGAATGCACACATCATAAAGAAGTTTCAAAGAATGCTTCTGTCTAGGTTTTATGTGAAGATATTTCCTTTTCCACCATAGGCCTCAAAGCGCTCCAAATGAACACTTGCAGATTCTACAAAAAGAGTGTTTCAAAACTGCTCTTTCAAAAGAAGTGTTCAACTCTGTGAGTTGGATTCATACTTCACAAAGCAGTTTCACAGAACGCTTCTGTTTAGTTTTTATGGGAAGATATTCCCGTTTCCAACGAAGGCCTGAAAGGGCTCCAAATAACCACTTGCAGATTCTGCAGAAACACAGTTTCAAAACTGCTCTATCAAAAGGAAGGCTTATCTCTCCGAGCTGAATGCACACATCATAAAGAGGTTTCTGAGAATGCTTCTGCCTGGTTTATAAGTGAAGATATTTCCTTTTCCACCATAGGCCTCAAAGCGCTCCAAATGAACACTTGCAGATTCTACAAAAAGAGTGTTTCAAAACAGCTCTTTCAAAGGAAGTGTTCAACTCTGTGAGTTGGATTCATACTACACAAAGCAGTTTCACAGAACGCTTCTGTTTAGTTTTTATGGGAAGATATTCCCGTTTCCAACGAAGGCCTGAAAGGGCTCCAAATATCCACTTGCAAATTCTGCAAAAATAGAGTTTCAAAACTGCTCTGTCAAAAGGAAGGCTTATCTCTCTGAGTTGAATGCAGACATCATAAAGAGGTTTCTGAGAATGCTTCTGCCTGGTTTATATGTGAAGATATTTCCTTTTCCACCATAGGCCTCAAAGCGCTCCAAATGAACACTTGCAGATTCTACAAAAAGAGTGTTTCATATCTGCTCTAGCAAAGGAAAGGTTCAACTCTGTGAGTTGAACACACACATCACAAAGCAGTTTCTGAGAATGCTTCTGTCCAGTTTTTATTGGAAGATATTCCCGCTTCTAACAAAGGCCTGAAAGAGCTCAAACTATCCACTTGTAGATGCTGCAAAAAGACTCTTTCCAAACTGCTCCATGAAAAGGAAGGTTCAACTCTGTGAGTTGAATGCACACATCATAAAGAAGTTTCAAAGAATGCTTCTGTCTAGGTTTTATGTGAAGATATTTCCTTTTCCACCATAGGCCTCAAAGCGCTCCAAATGAACACTTGCAGATTCTACAAAAAGAGTGTTTCATAACTGCTCTAGCAAAGGAAAGGTTCAACTCTGTGAGTTGAACACACACATCACAAAGCAGTTTCTGAGAATGCTTCTGTCCAGTTTTTATTGGAAGATATTCCCGCTTCTAACAAAGGCCTGAAAGAGCTCCAAATATCCACTTGTAGATGCTGCAAAAAGACTCTTTCCAAACTGCTCCATGAAAAGGAAGGTTCAACTCTGTGAGTTGAATGCACACATCATAAAGAAGTTTCAAAGAATGCTTCTGTCTAGGTTTTATGTGAAGATATTTCCTTTTCCACCATAGGCCTCAAAGCGCTCCAAATGAACACTTGCAGATTCTACAAAAAGAGTGTTTCAAAACTGCTCTTTCAAAAGAAGTGTTCAACTCTGTGAGTTGGATTCATACTTCACAAAGCAGTTTCACAGAACGCTTCTGTTTAGTTTTTATGGGAAGATATTCCCGTTTCCAACGAAGGCCTGAAAGGGCTCCAAATATCCACTTTCAAATTCTGCAAAAATAGAGTTTCAAAACTGCTCTTTCAAAAGGAAGGCTTATCTCTCTGAGTTGAATGCAGACATCATAAAGAGGTTTCTGAGAATGCTTCTGCCTGGTTTATATGTGAAGATATTTCCTTTTCCACCATAGGCCTCAAGGCGCTCCAAATGAACACTTGCAGATTCTACAAAAGGAGTGTTTCATAACTGCTCTAGCAAAGGAAAGGTTCAACTCTGTGAGTTGAACACACACATCACAAAGCAGTTTCTGAGAATGCTTCTGTCCAGTTTTTATTGGAAGATATTCCCGCTTCTAACAAAGGCCTGAAAGAGCTCCAAATATCCACTTGCAGATGCTGCAAAAAGACTCTTTCCAAACTGCTCCATGAAAAGGAAGGTTCAACTCTGTGAGATGAATGCACACATCATAAAGAAGTTTCAAAGAATGCTTCTGTCTAGGTTTTATGTGAAGATATTTCCTTTTCCACCATAGGCCTCAAAGCGCTCCAAATGAACACTTGCAGATTCTACAAAAAGAGTGTTTCAAAACTGCTCTTTCAAAAGAAGTGTTCAACTCTGTGAGTTGGATTTATACTTCACAAAGCAGTTTCACAGAACGCTTCTGTTTAGTATTTATGGGAAGATATTTCCGTTTCCAACGAAGGCCTGAAAGGACTCCAAATATCCACTTGCAGATTCTGCAAAAAACACAGTTTCAAAACTGCTCTATCAAAAGGAAGGCTTATCTCTCCGAGTTGAATGCACACATCATACAGAGGTTTCTGAGAATGCTTCTGCCTGGTTTATAAGAGAAGATATTTCCTTTTCCACCATAGGCCTCAAAGCGGTCCAAATGAACACTTGCAGATTCTACAAAAAGAGTGTTTCAAAACAGCTCTTTCAAAGGAAGTGTTTAACTCTGTGAGTTGGATTCATACTACACAAAGCAGTTTCACAGAACGCTTCTGTTTAGTTTTTATGGGAAGATATTCCCGTTTCCAACGAAGGCCTGAAAGGGCTCCAAATATCCACTTGCAAATTCTGCAAAAATAGAGTTTCAAAACTGCCCTGTCAAAAGGAAGGCTTATCTCTCTGAGTTGAATGCAGACATCATAAAGAGGTTTCTGAGAATGCTTCTGCCTGGTTTATATGTGAAGATATTTCCTTTTCCACCATAGGCCTCAAAGCGCTCCAAATGAACACTTGCAGATTCTACAAAAAGAGTGTTTCATAACTGCTCTAGCAAAGGAAAGGTTCAACTCTGTGAGTTGAACACACACATCACAAAGCAGTTTCTGAGAATGCTTCTGTCCAGTTTTTATTGGAAGATATTCCCGCTTCTAACAAAGGCCTGAAAGAGCTCCAAATATCCACTTGCAGATGCTGCAAAAAGACTCTTTCCAAACTGCTCCATGAAAAGGAAGGTTCAACTCTGTGAGTTGAATGCACACATCATAAAGAAGTTTCAAAGAATGCTTCTGTCTAGGTTTTATGTGAAGATATTTCCTTTTCCACCATAGGCCTCAAAGCGCTCCAAATGAACACTTGCAGATTCTACAAAAAGAGTGTTTCAAAACTGCTCTTTCAAAAGAAGTGTTCAACTCTGTGAGTTGGATTCATACTTCACAAAGCAGTTTCACAGAACGCTTCTGTTTAGTTTTTATGGGAAGATATTACCGTTTCCAACGAAGGCCTGAAAGGGCTCCAAATAACCACTTGCAGATTCTGCAGAAACACAGTTTCAAAACTGCTCTATCAAAAGGAAGGCCTATCTCTCTGAGCTGAATGCACACATCATAAAGAGGTTTCTGAGAATGCTTCTCCCTGGTTTATAAGTGAAGATATTTCCTTTTCCACTATAGGCCTCAAAGCGCTCCAAATGAACACTTGCAGATTCTACAAAAAGAGTGTTTCAAAACAGCTCTTTCAAAGGAAGTGTTCATCTCTGTGAGTTGGATTCATACTACACAAAGCAGTTTCACAGAACGCTTCTCTTTAGTTTTTATGGGAAGATATTCCCGTTTCCAACGAAGGCCTGAAAGGTCTCCAAATATCCACTTGCAGATTCTGCAAAAATAGAGTTTCAAAACTGCTCTGTTAAAAGGAAGGCTTATCTCTCTGAGTTGAATGCAGACATCATAAAGAGGTTTCTGAGAATGCTTCTGCCTGGTTTATATGTGAAGATATTTCCTTTTCCACCATAGGCCTCAAAGCGCTCCAAATGAACACTTGCAGATTCTACAAAAGGAGTGTTTCATAACTGCTCTAGCAAAGGAAAGGTTCAACTCTGTGAGTTGAACACACACATCACAAAGCAGTTTCTGAGAATGCTTCTGTCCAGTTTTTATTGGAAGATATTCCCGCTTCTAACAAAGGCCTGAAAGAGCTCCAAATATCCACTTGCAGATGCTGCAAAAAGACTCTTTCCAAACTGCTCCATGAAAAGGAAGGTTCAACTCTGTGAGTTGAATGCACACATCATAAAGAAGTTTCAAAGAATGCTTCTGTCTAGGTTTTATGTGAAGATATTTCCTTTTCCACCATAGGCCTCAAAGCGCTCCAAATGAACACTTGCAGATTCTACAAAAAGAGTGTTTCAAAACTGCTCTTTCAATAGAAGTGTTCAACTCTGTGAGTTGGATTCATACTTCACAAAGCAGTTTCACAGAACGCTTCTGTTTAGTATTTATGGGAAGATATTCCCGTTTCCAACGAAGGCCTGAAAGGACTCCAAATATCCACTTGCAGATTCTGCAAAAACACAGTTTCAAAACTGCTCTATCAAAAGGAAGGCTTATCTCTCCGAGTTGAATGCACACATCATAAAGAGGTTTCTGAGAATGCTTCTGCCTGGTTTATAAGTGAAGATATTTCCTTTTCCACCATAGGCCTCAAAGCGCTCCAAATGAACACTTGCAGATTCTACAAAAAGAGTGTTTCAAAACAGCTCTTTCAAAGGAAGTGTTCAACTCTGTGAGTTGGATTCATACTACACAAAGCAGTTTCACAGAACGCTTCTGTTTAGTTTTTATGGGAAGATATTCCCGTTTCCAACGAAGGCCTGAAAGGGCTCCAAATATCCACTTGCAAATTCTGCAAAAATAGAGTTTCAAAACTGCTCTGTCAAAAGGAAGGCTTATCTCTCTGAGTTGAATGCAGACATCATAAAGAGGTTTCTGAGAATGCTTCTGCCTGGTTTATATGTGAAGATATTTCCTTTTCCACCATAGGCCTCAAAGCGCTCCAAATGAACACTTGCAGATTCTACAAAAAGAGTGTTTCATAACTGCTCTAGCAAAGGAAAGGTTCAACTCTGTGAGTTGAACACACACATCACAAAGCAGTTTCTGAGAATGCTTCTGTCCAGTTTTTATTGGAAGATATTCCCGCTTCTAACAAAGGCCTGAAAGAGCTCCAAATATCCACTTGTAGATGCTGCAAAAAGACTCTTTCCAAACTGCTCCATGAAAAGGAAGGTTCAACTCTGTGAGTTGAATGCACACATCATAAAGAAGTTTCAAAGAATGCTTCTGTCTAGGTTTTATGTGAAGATATTTCCTTTTCCACCATAGGCCTCAAAGCGCTCCAAATGAACACTTGCAGATTCTACAAAAAGAGTGTTTCAAAACTGCTCTTTCAAAAGAAGTGTTCAACTCTGTGAGTTGGATTCATACTTCACAAAGCAGTTTCACAGAACGCTTCTGTTTAGTTTTTATGGGAAGATATTCCCGTTTCCAACGAAGGCCTGAAAGGGCTCCAAATAACCACTTGCAGATTCTGCAGAAACACAGTTTCAAAACTGCTCTATCAAAAGGAAGGCTTATCTCTCCGAGCTGAATGCACACATCATAAAGAGGTTTCTGAGAATGCTTCTGCCTGGTTTATAAGTGAAGATATTTCCTTTTCCACCATAGGCCTCAAAGCGCTCCAAATGAACACTTGCAGATTCTACAAAAAGAGTGTTTCAAAACAGCTCTTTCAAAGGAAGTGTTCAACTCTGTGAGTTGGATTCATACTACACAAAGCAGTTTCACAGAACGCTTCTGTTTAGTTTTTATGGGAAGATATTCCCGTTTCCAACGAAGGCCTGAAAGGGCTCCAAATATCCACTTGCAAATTCTGCAAAAATAGAGTTTCAAAACTGCTCTGTCAAAAGGAAGGCTTATCTCTCTGAGTTGAATGCAGACATCATAAAGAGGTTTCTGAGAATGCTTCTGCCTGGTTTATATGTGAAGATATTTCCTTTTCCACCATAGGCCTCAAAGCGCTCCAAATGAACACTTGCAGATTCTACAAAAAGAGTGTTTCATATCTGCTCTAGCAAAGGAAAGGTTCAACTCTGTGAGTTGAACACACACATCACAAAGCAGTTTCTGAGAATGCTTCTGTCCAGTTTTTATTGGAAGATATTCCCGCTTCTAACAAAGGCCTGAAAGAGCTCCAAATATCCACTTGTAGATGCTGCAAAAAGACTCTTTCCAAACTGCTCCATGAAAAGGAAGGTTCAACTCTGTGAGTTGAATGCACACATCATAAAGAAGTTTCAAAGAATGCTTCTGTCTAGGTTTTATGTGAAGATATTTCCTTTTCCACCATAGGCCTCAAAGCGCTCCAAATGAACACTTGCAGATTCTACAAAAAGAGTGTTTCATAACTGCTCTAGCAAAGGAAAGGTTCAACTCTGTGAGTTGAACACACACATCACAAAGCAGTTTCTGAGAATGCTTCTGTCCAGTTTTTATTGGAAGATATTCCCGCTTCTAACAAAGGCCTGAAAGAGCTCCAAATATCCACTTGTAGATGCTGCAAAAAGACTCTTTCCAAACTGCTCCATGAAAAGGAAGGTTCAACTCTGTGAGTTGAATGCACACATCATAAAGAAGTTTCAAAGAATGCTTCTGTCTAGGTTTTATGTGAAGATATTTCCTTTTCCACCATAGGCCTCAAAGCGCTCCAAATGAACACTTGCAGATTCTACAAAAAGAGTGTTTCAAAACTGCTCTTTCAAAAGAAGTGTTCAACTCTGTGAGTTGGATTCATACTTCACAAAGCAGTTTCACAGAACGCTTCTGTTTAGTTTTTATGGGAAGATATTCCCGTTTCCAACGAAGGCCTGAAAGGGCTCCAAATATCCACTTGCAAATTCTGCAAAAATAGAGTTTCAAAACTGCTCTTTCAAAAGGAAGGCTTATCTCTCTGAGTTGAATGCAGACATCATAAAGAGGTTTCTGAGAATGCTTCTGCCTGGTTTATATGTGAAGATATTTCCTTTTCCACCATAGGCCTCAAGGCGCTCCAAATGAACACTTGCAGATTCTACAAAAGGAGTGTTTCATAACTGCTCTAGCAAAGGAAAGGTTCAACTCTGTGAGTTGAACACACACATCACAAAGCAGTTTCTGAGAATGCTTCTGTCCAGTTTTTATTGGAAGATATTCCCGCTTCTAACAAAGGCCTGAAAGAGCTCCAAATATCCACTTGCAGATGCTGCAAAAAGACTCTTTCCAAACTGCTCCATGAAAAGGAAGGTTCAACTCTGTGAGATGAATGCACACATCATAAAGAAGTTTCAAAGAATGCTTCTGTCTAGGTTTTATGTGAAGATATTTCCTTTTCCACCATAGGCCTCAAAGCGCTCCAAATGAACACTTGCAGATTCTACAAAAAGAGTGTTTCAAAACTGCTCTTTCAAAAGAAGTGTTCAACTCTGTGAGTTGGATTCATACTTCACAAAGCAGTTTCACAGAACGCTTCTGTTTAGTATTTATGGGAAGATATTTCCGTTTCCAACGAAGGCCTGAAAGGACTCCAAATATCCACTTGCAGATTCTGCAAAAAACACAGTTTCAAAACTGCTCTATCAAAAGGAAGGCTTATCTCTCCGAGTTGAATGCACACATCATACAGAGGTTTCTGAGAATGCTTCTGCCTGGTTTATAAGAGAAGATATTTCCTTTTCCACCATAGGCCTCAAAGCGGTCCAAATGAACACTTGCAGATTCTACAAAAAGAGTGTTTCAAAACAGCTCTTTCAAAGGAAGTGTTCAACTCTGTGAGTTGGATTCATACTACACAAAGCAGTTTCACAGAACGCTTCTGTTTAGTTTTTATGGGAAGATATTCCCGTTTCCAACGAAGGCCTGAAAGGGCTCCAAATATCCACTTGCAAATTCTGCAAAAATAGAGTTTCAAAACTGCTCTGTCAAAAGGAAGGCTTATCTCTCTGAGTTGAATGCAGACATCATAAAGAGGTTTCTGAGAATGCTTCTGCCTGGTTTATATGTGAAGATATTTCCTTTTCCACCATAGGCCTCAAGGCGCTCCAAATGAACACTTGCAGATTCTACAAAAAGAGTGTTTCATAACTGCTCTAGCAAAGGAAAGGTTCAACTCTGTGAGTTGAACACACACATCACAAAGCAGTTTCTGAGAATGCTTCTGTCCAGTTTTTATTGGAAGATATTCCCGCTTCTAACAAAGGCCTGAAAGAGCTCCAAATATCCACTTGTAGATGCTGCAAAAAGACTCTTTCCAAACTGCTCCATGAAAAGGAAGGTTCAACTCTGTGAGTTGAATGCACACA
The DNA here is from genome assembly GCF_028885625.2 of Pongo pygmaeus. Lineage (NCBI taxonomy): Eukaryota > Metazoa > Chordata > Mammalia > Primates > Hominidae > Pongo > Pongo pygmaeus. The sequence goes on from NC_085930.1 coordinate 28,860,855, forward strand.
TCATAAAGAAGTTTCAAAGAATGCTTCTGTCTAGGTTTTATGTGAAGATATTTCCTTTTCCACCATAGGCCTCAAAGCGCTCCAAATGAACACTTGCAGATTCTACAAAAAGAGTGTTTCAAAACTGCTCTTTCAAAAGAAGTGTTCAACTCTGTGAGTTGGATTCATACTTCACAAAGCAGTTTCACAGAACGCTTCTGTTTAGTTTTTATGGGAAGATATTCCCGTTTCCAACGAAGGCCTGAAAGGGCTCCAAATAACCACTTGCAGATTCTGCAGAAACACAGTTTCAAAACTGCTCTATCAAAAGGAAGGCTTATCTCTCCGAGCTGAATGCACACATCATAAAGAGGTTTCTGAGAATGCTTCTCCCTGGTTTATAAGTGAAGATATTTCCTTTTCCACTATAGGCCTCAAAGCGCTCCAAATGAACACTTGCAGATTCTACAAAAAGAGTGTTTCAAAACAGCTCTTTCAAAGGAAGTGTTCAACTCTGTGAGTTGGATTCATACTACACAAAGCAGTTTCACAGAACGCTTCTCTTTAGTTTTTATGGGAAGATATTCCCGTTTCCAACGAAGGCCTGAAAGGTCTCCAAATATCCACTTGTAGATTCTGCAAAAATAGAGTTTCAAAACTGCTCTGTTAAAAGGAAGGCTTATCTCTCTGAGTTGAATGCAGACATCATAAAGAGGTTTCTGAGAATGCTTCTGCCTGGTTTATATGTGAAGATATTTCCTTTTCCACCATAGGCCTCAAAGCGCTCCAAATGAACACTTGCAGATTCTACAAAAGGAGAGTTTCATAACTGCTCTAGCAAAGGAAAGGTTCAACTCTGTGAGTTGAACACACACATCACAAAGCAGTTTCTGAGAATGCTTCTGTCCAGTTTTTATTGGAAGATATTCCCGCTTCTAACAAAGGCCTGAAAGAGCTCCAAATATCCACTTGCAGATGCTGCAAAAAGACTCTTTCCAAACTGCTCCATGAAAAGGAAGGTTCAACTCTGTGAGTTGAATGCACACATCATAAAGAAGTTTCAAAGAATGCTTCTGTCTAGGTTTTATGTGAAGATATTTCCTTTTCCACCATAGGCCTCAAAGCGCTCCAAATGAACACTTGCAGATTCTACAAAAAGAGTGTTTCAAAACTGCTCTTTCAAAAGAAGTGTTCAACTCTGTGAGTTGGATTTATACTTCACAAAGCAGTTTCACAGAACGCTTCTGTTTAGTATTTATGGGAAGATATTCCCGTTTCCAACGAAGGCCTGAAAGGACTCCAAATATCCACTTGCAGATTCTGCAAAAACACAGTTTCAAAACTGCTCTATCAAAAGGAAGGCTTATCTCTCCGAGTTGAATGCACACATCATAAAGAGGTTTCTGAGAATGCTTCTGCCTGGTTTATAAGTGAAGATATTTCCTTTTCCACCATAGGCCTCAAAGCGCTCCAAATGAACACTTGCAGATTCTACAAAAAGAGTGTTTCAAAACAGCTCTTTCAAAGGAAGTGTTCAACTCTGTGAGTTGGATTCATACTACACAAAGCAGTTTCACAGAACGCTTCTGTTTAGTTTTTATGGGAAGATATTCCCGTTTCCAACGAAGGCCTGAATGGGCTCCAAATATCCACTTGCAAATTCTGCAAAAATAGAGTTTCAAAACTGCTCTGTCAAAAGGAAGGCTTATCTCTCTGAGTTGAATGCAGACATCATAAAGAGGTTTCTGAGAATGCTTCTGCCTGGTTTATATGTGAAGATATTTCCTTTTCCACCATAGGCCTCAAAGCGCTCCAAATGAACACTTGCAGATTCTACAAAAAGAGTGTTTCATAACTGCTCTAGCAAAGGAAAGGTTCAACTCTGTGAGTTGAACACACACATCACAAAGCAGTTTCTGAGAATGCTTCTGTCCAGTTTTTATTGGAAGATATTCCCGCTTCTAACAAAGGCCTGAAAGAGCTCCAAATATCAACTTGTAGATGCTGCAAAAAGACTCTTTCCAAACTGCTCCATGAAAAGGAAGGTTCAACTCTGTGAGTTGAATGCACACATCATAAAGAAGTTTCAAAGAATGCTTCTGTCTAGGTTTTATGTGAAGATATTTCCTTTTCCACCATAGGCCTCAAAGCGCTCCAAATGAACACTTGCAGATTCTACAAAAAGAGTGTTTCAAAACTGCCCTTTCAAAAGAAGTGTTCAACTCTGTGAGGTGGATTCATACTTCACAAAGCAGTTTCACAGAACGCTTCTGTTTAGTTTTTATGGGAAGATATTCCCGTTTCCAACGAAGGCCTGAAAGGACTCCAAATATCCACTTGCAGATTCTGCAAAAACACAGTTTCAAAACTGCTCTATCAAAAGGAAGGCTTATCTCTCCGAGTTGAATGCACACATCATAAAGAGGTTTCTGAGAATGCTTCTGCCTGGTTTATAAGTGAAGATATTTCCTTTTCCACCATAGGCCTCAAAGCGCTCCAAATGAACACTTGCAGATTCTACAAAAAGAGTGTTTCAAAACAGCTCTTTCAAAGGAAGTGTTCAACTCTGTGAGTTGGATTCATACTACACAAAGCAGTTTCACAGAACGCTTCTGTTTAGTTTTTATGGGAAGATATTCCCGTTTCCAACGAAGGCCTGAAAGGGCTCCAAATATCCACTTGCAAATTCTGCAAAAATAGAGTTTCAAAACTGCTCTGTCAAAAGGAAGGCTTATCTCTCTGAGTTGAATGCAGACATCATAAAGAGGTTTCTGAGAATGCTTCTGCCTGGTTTATATGTGAAGATATTTCCTTTTCCACCATAGGCCTCAAGGCGCTCCAAATGAACACTTGCAGATTCTACAAAAAGAGTGTTTCATAACTGCTCTAGCAAAGGAAAGGTTCAACTCTGTGAGTTGAACAAACACATCACAAAGCAGTTTCTGAGAATGCTTCTGTCCAGTTTTTATTGGAAGATATTCCCGCTTCTAACAAAGGCCTGAAAGAGCTCCAAATATCCACTTGTAGATGCTGCAAAAAGACTCTTTCCAAACTGCTCCATGAAAAGGAAGGTTCAACTCTGTGAGTTGAATGCACACATCATAAAGAAGTTTCAAAGAATGCTTCTGTCTAGGTTTTATGTGAAGATATTTCCTTTTCCACCATAGGCCTCAAAGCGCTCCAAATGAACACTTGCAGATTCTACAAAAAGAGTGTTTCAAAACTGCTCTTTCAAAAGAAGTGTGCAACTCTGTGAGTTGGATTCATACTTCACAAAGCAGTTTCACAGAACGCTTCTGTTTAGTTTTTATGGGAAGATATTCCCGTTTCCAACGAAGGCCTGAAAGGGCTCCAAATAACCACTTGCAGATTCTGCAGAAACACAGTTTCAAAACTGCTCTATCAAAAGGAAGGCTTATCTCTCCGAGCTGAATGCACACATCATAAAGAGGTTTCTGAGAATGCTTCTCCCTGGTTTATAAGTGAAGATATTTCCTTTTCCACTATAGGCCTCAAAGCGCTCCAAATGAACACTTGCAGATTCTACAAAAAGAGTGTTTCAAAACAGCTCTTTCAAAGGAAGTGTTCAACTCTGTGAGTTGGATTCATACTACACAAAGCAGTTTCACAGAACGCTTCTCTTTAGTTTTTATGGGAAGATATTGCCGTTTCCAACGAAGGCCTGAAAGGGCTCCAAATATCCACTTGCAGATTCTGCAAAAATAGAGTTTCAAAACTGCTCTGTTAAAAGGAAGGCTTATCTCTCTGAGTTGAATGCAGACATCATAAAGAGGTTTCTGAGAATGCTTCTGCCTGGTTTATATGTGAAGATATTTCCTTTTCCACCATAGGCCTCAAAGCGCTCCAAATGAACACTTGCAGATTCTACAAAAGGAGTGTTTCATAACTGCTCTAGCAAAGGAAAGGTTCAACTCTGTGAGTTGAACACACACATCACAAAGCAGTTTCTGAGATTGCTTCTGTCCAGTTTTTATTGGAAGATATTCCCGCTTCTAACAAAGGCCTGAAAGAGCTCCAAATATCCACTTGCAGATGCTGCAAAAAGACTCTTTCCAAACTGCTCCATGAAAAGGAAGATTCAACTCTGTGAGTTGAATGCACACATCATAAAGAAGTTTCAAAGAATGCTTCTGTCTAGGTTTTATGTGAAGATATTTCCTTTTCCACCATAGGCCTCAGAGCGCTCCAAATGAACACTTGCAGATTCTACAAAAAGAGTGTTTCAAAACTGCTCTTTCAAAAGAAGTGTTCAACTCTGTGAGTTGGATTCATACTACACAAAGCAGTTTCACAGAACGCTTCTGTTTAGTTTTTATGGGAAGATATTACCGTTTCCAACGAAGGCCTGAAAGGGCTCCAAATAACCACTTGCAGATTCTGCAGAAACACAGTTTCAAAACTGCTCTATCAAAAGGAAGGCTTATCTCCCTGAGCTGAATGCACACATCATAAAGAGGTTTCTGAGAATGCTTCTCCCTGGTTTATAAGTGAAGATATTTCCTTTTCCACTATAGGCCTCAAAGCGCTCCAAATGAACACTTGCAGATTCTACAAAAAGAGTGTTTCAAAACAGCTCTTTCAAAGGAAGTGTTCAACTCTGTGAGTTGGATTCATACTACACAAAGCAGTTTCACAGAACGCTTCTCTTTAGTTTTTATGGGAAGATATTCCCGTTTCCAACGAAGGCCTGAAAGGTCTCCAAATATCCACTTGCAGATTCTGCAAAAATAGAGTTTCAAAACTGCTCTGTTAAAAGGAAGGCTTATCTCTCTGAGTTGAATGCAGACATCATAAAGAGGTTTCTGACAATGCTTCTGCCTGGTTTATATGTGAAGATATTTCCTTTTCCTCCATAGGCCTCAAAGCGCTCCAAATGAACACTTGCAGATTCTACAAAAGGAGTGTTTCATAACTGCTCTAGCAAAGGAAAGGTTCAACTCTGTGAGTTGAACACACACATCACAAAGCAGTTTCTGAGAATGCTTCTGTCCAGTTTTTATTGGAAGATATTCCCGCTTCTAACAAAGGCCTGAAAGAGCTCCAAATATCCACTTGCAGATGCTGCAAAAAGACTCTTTCCAAACTGCTCCATGAAAAGGAAGGTTCAACTCTGTGAGTTGAATGCACACATCATAAAGAAGTTTCAAAGAATGCTTCTGTCTAGGTTTTATGTGAAGATATTTCCTTTTCCACCATAGGCCTCAAAGCGCTCCAAATGAACACTTGCAGATTCTACAAAAAGAGTGTTTCAAAACTGCTCTTTCAAAAGAAGTGTTCAACTCTGTGAGTTGGATTCATACTTCACAAAGCAGTTTCACAGAACGCTTCTGTTTAGTTTTTATGGGAAGATATTACCGTTTCCAACGAAGGCCTGAAAGGGCTCCAAATAACCACTTGCAGATTCTGCAGAAACACAGTTTCAAAACTGCTCTATCAAAAGGAAGGCTTATCTCTCTGAGCTGAATGCACACATCATAAAGAGGTTTCTGAGAATGCTTCTCCCTGGTTTATAAGTGAAGATATTTCCTTTTCCACTATAGGCCTCAAAGCGCTCCAAATGAACACTTGCAGATTCTACAAAAAGAGTGTTTCAAAACAGCTCTTTCAAAGGAAGTGTTCAACTCTGTGAGTTGGATTCATACTACACAAAGCAGTTTCACAGAACGCTTCTCTTTAGTTTTTATGGGAAGATATTCCCGTTTCCAACGAAGGCCTGAAAGGTCTCCAAATATCCACTTGCAGATTCTGCAAAAATAGAGTTTCAAAACTGCTCTGTTAAAAGGAAGGCTTATCTCTCTGAGTTGAATGCAGACATCATAAAGAGGTTTCTGAGAATGCTTCTGCCTGGTTTATATGTGAAGATATTTCCTTTTCCACCATAGGCCTCAAAGCGCTCCAAATGAACACTTGCAGATTCTACAAAAGGAGTGTTTCATAACTGCTCTAGCAAAGGAAAGGTTCAACTCCGTGAGTTGAACACACACATCACAAAGCAGTTTCTGAGAATGCTTCTGTCCAGTTTTTATTGGAAGATATTCCCGCTTCTAACAAAGGCCTGAAAGAGCTCCAAATATCCACTTGCAGATGCTGCAAAAAGACTCTTTCCAAACTGCTCCATGAAAAGGAAGGTTCAACTCTGTGAGTTGAATGCACACATCATAAAGAAGTTTCAAAGAATGCTTCTGTCTAGGTTTTATGTGAAGATATTTCCTTTTCCACCATAGGCCTCAAAGCGCTCCAAATGAACACTTGCAGATTCTACAAAAAGAGTGTTTCAAAACTGCTCTTTCAAAAGAAGTGTTCAACTCTGTGAGTTGGATTCATACTTCACAAAGCAGTTTCACAGAACGCTTCTGTTTAGTATTTATGGGAAGATATTCCCGTTTCCAACGAAGGCCTGAAAGGACTCCAAATATCCACTTGCAGATTCTGCAAAAACACAGTTTCAAAACTGCTCTATCAAAAGGAAGGCTTATCTCTCCGAGTTGAATGCACACATCATAAAGAGGTTTCTGAGAATGCTTCTGCCTGGTTTATAAGTGAAGATATTTCCTTTTCCACCATAGGCCTCAAAGCGCTCCAAATGAACACTTGCAGATTCTACAAAAAGAGTGTTTCAAAACAGCTCTTTCAAAGGAAGTGTTCAACTCTGTGAGTTGGATTCATACTACACAAAGCAGTTTCACAGAACGCTTCTGTTTAGTTTTTATGGGAAGATATTCCCGTTTCCAACGAAGGCCTGAAAGGGCTCCAAATATCCACTTGCAAATTCTGCAAAAATAGAGTTTCAAAACTGCTCTGTCAAAAGGAAGGCTTATCTCTCTGAGTTGAATGCAGACATCATAAAGAGGTTTCTGAGAATGCTTCTGCCTGGTTTATATGTGAAGATATTTCCTTTTCCACCATAGGCCTCAAAGCGCTCCAAATGAACACTTGCAGATTCTACAAAAAGAGTGTTTCATAACTGCTCTAGCAAAGGAAAGGTTCAACTCTGTGAGTTGAACACACACATCACAAAGCAGTTTCTGAGAATGCTTCTGTCCAGTTTTTATTGGAAGATATTCCCGCTTCTAACAAAGGCCTGAAAGAGCTCCAAATATCCACTTGCAGATGCTGCAAAAAGACTCTTTCCAAACTGCTCCATGAAAAGGAAGGTTCAACTCTGTGAGATGAATGCACACATCATAAAGAAGTTTCAAAGAATGCTTCTGTCTAGGTTTTATGTGAAGATATTTCCTTTTCCACCATAGGCCTCAAAGCGCTCCAAATGAACACTTGCAGATTCTACAAAAAGAGTGTTTCAAAACTGCTCTTTCAAAAGAAGTGTTCAACTCTGTGAGTTGGATTCATACTTCACAAAGCAGTTTCACAGAACGCTTCTGTTTAGTATTTATGGGAAGATATTCCCGTTTCCAACGAAGGCCTGAAAGGACTCCAAATATCCACTTGCAGATTCTGCAAAAACACAGTTTCAAAACTGCTCTATCAAAAGGAAGGCTTATCTCTCCGAGTTGAATGCACACATCATAAAGAGGTTTCTGAGAATGCTTCTGCCTGGTTTATAAGTGAAGATATTTCCTTTTCCACCATAGGCCTCAAAGCGCTCCAAATGAACACTTGCAGATTCTACAAAAAGAGTGTTTCAAAACAGCTCTTTCAAAGGAAGTGTTCAACTCTGTGAGTTGGATTCATACTACACAAAGCAGTTTCACAGAACGCTTCTGTTTAGTTTTTATGGGAAGATATTCCCGTTTCCAACGAAGGCCTGAAAGGGCTCCAAATATCCACTTGCAAATTCTGCAAAAATAGAGTTTCAAAACTGCTCTGTCAAAAGGAAGGCTTATCTCTCTGAGTTGAATGCAGACATCATAAAGAGGTTTCTGAGAATGCTTCTGCCTGGTTTATATGTGAAGATATTTCCTTTTCCACCATAGGCCTCAAAGCGCTCCAAATGAACACTTGCAGATTCTACAAAAAGAGTGTTTCATAACTGCTCTAGCAAAGGAAAGGTTCAACTCTGTGAGTTGAACACACACATCACAAAGCAGTTTCTGAGAATGCTTCTGTCCAGTTTTTATTGGAAGATATTCCCGCTTCTAACAAAGGCCTGAAAGAGCTCCAAATATCCACTTGTAGATGCTGCAAAAAGACTCTTTCCAAACTGCTCCATGAAAAGGAAGGTTCAACTCTGTGAGTTGAATGCACACATCATAAAGAAGTTTCAAAGAATGCTTCTGTCTAGGTTTTATGTGAAGATATTTCCTTTTCCACCATAGGCCTCAAAGCGCTCCAAATGAACACTTGCAGATTCTACAAAAAGAGTGTTTCATAACTGCTCTAGCAAAGGAAAGGTTCAACTCTGTGAGTTGAACACACACATCACAAAGCAGTTTCTGAGAATGCTTCTGTCCAGTTTTTATTGGAAGATATTCCCGCTTCTAACAAAGGCCTGAAAGAGCTCCAAATATCCACTTGTAGATGCTGCAAAAAGACTCTTTCCAAACTGCTCCATGAAAAGGAAGGTTCAACTCTGTGAGTTGAATGCACACATCATAAAGAAGTTTCAAAGAATGCTTCTGTCTAGGTTTTATGTGAAGATATTTCCTTTTCCACCATAGGCCTCAAAGCGCTCCAAATGAACACTTGCAGATTCTACAAAAAGAGTGTTTCAAAACTGCTCTTTCAAAAGAAGTGTTCAACTCTGTGAGTTGGATTCATACTTCACAAAGCAGTTTCACAGAACGCTTCTGTTTAGTTTTTATGGGAAGATATTCCCGTTTCCAACGAAGGCCTGAAAGGGCTCCAAATATCCACTTGCAAATTCTGCAAAAATAGAGTTTCAAAACTGCTCTGTCAAAAGGAAGGCTTATCTCTCTGAGTTGAATGCAGACATCATAAAGAGGTTTCTGAGAATGCTTCTGCCTGGTTTATATGTGAAGATATTTCCTTTTCCACCATAGGCCTCAAGGCGCTCCAAATGAACACTTGCAGATTCTACAAAAGGAGTGTTTCATAACTGCTCTAGCAAAGGAAAGGTTCAACTCTGTGAGTTGAACACACACATCACAAAGCAGTTTCTGAGAATGCTTCTGTCGAGTTTTTATTGGAAGATATTCCCGCTTCTAACAAAGGCCTGAAAGAGCTCCAAATATCCACTTGTAGATGCTGCAAAAAGACTCTTTCCAAACTGCTCCATGAAAAGGAAGGTTCAACTCTGTGAGTTGAATGCACACATCATAAAGAAGTTTCAAAGAATGCTTCTGTCTAGGTTTTATGTGAAGATATTTCCTTTTCCACCATAGGCCTCAAAGCGCTCCAAATGAACACTTGCAGATTCTACAAAAAGAGTGTTTCAAAACTGCTCTTTCAAAAGAAGTGTTCAACTCTGTGAGTTGGATTCATACTTCACAAAGCAGTTTCACAGAACGCTTCTGTTTAGTTTTTATGGGAAGATATTCCCGTTTCCAACGAAGGCCTGAAAGGGCTCCAAATAACCACTTGCAGATTCTGCAGAAACACAGTTTCAAAACTGCTCTATCAAAAGGAAGGCTTATCTCTCCGAGCTGAATGCACACATCATAAAGAGGTTTCTGAGAATGCTTCTCCCTGGTTTATAAGTGAAGATATTTCCTTTTCCACTATAGGCCTCAAAGCGCTCCAAATGAACACTTGCAGATTCTACAAAAAGAGTGTTTCAAAACAGCTCTTTCAAAGGAAGTGTTCAACTCTGTGAGTTGGATTCATACTACACAAAGCAGTTTCACAGAACGCTTCTCTTTAGTTTTTATAGGAAGATATTCCCGTTTCCAACGAAGGCCTGAAAGGGCTCCAAATATCCACTTGCAGATTCTGCAAAAATAGAGTTTCAAAACTGCTCTGTTAAAAGGAAGGCTTATCTCTCTGAGTTGAATGCAGACATCATAAAGAGGTTTCTGAGAATGCTTCTGCCTGGTTTATATGTGAAGATATTTCCTTTTCCACCATAGGCCTCAAAGCGCTCCAAATGAACACTTGCAGATTCTACAAAAGGAGTGTTTCATAACTGCTCTAGCAAAGGAAAGGTTCAACTCTGTGAGTTGAACACACACATCACAAAGCAGTTTCTGAGATTGCTTCTGTCCAGTTTTTATTGGAAGATATTCCCGCTTCTAACAAAGGCCTGAAAGAGCTCCAAATATCCACTTGCAGATGCTGCAAAAAGACTCTTTCCAAACTGCTCCATGAAAAGGAAGGTTCAACTCTGTGAGTTGAATGCACACATCATAAAGAAGTTTCAAAGAATGCTTCTGTCTAGGTTTTATGTGAAGATATTTCCTTTTCCACCATAGGCCTCAAAGCGCTCCAAATGAACACTTGCAGATTCTACAAAAAGAGTGTTTCAAAACTGCTCTTTCAAAAGAAGTGTTCAACTCTGTGAGTTGGATTCATACTTCACAAAGCAGTTTCACAGAACGCTTCTGTTTAGTATTTATGGGAAGATATTTCCGTTTCCAACGAAGGCCTGAAAGGACTCCAAATATCCACTTGCAGATTCTGCAAAAAACACAGTTTCAAAACTGCTCTATCAAAAGGAAGGCTTATCTCTCCGAGTTGAATGCACACATCATAAAGAGGTTTCTGAGAATGCTTCTGCCTGGTTTATAAGTGAAGATATTTCCTTTTCCACCATAGGCCTCAAAGCGCTCCAAATGAACACTTGCAGATTCTACAAAAAGAGTGTTTCAAAACAGCTCTTTCAAAGGAAGTGTTCAACTCTGTGAGTTGGATTCATACTACACAAAGCAGTTTCACAGAACGCTTCTGTTTAGTTTTTATGGGAAGATATTCCCGTTTCCAACGAAGGCCTGAAAGGGCTCCAAATATCCACTTGCAAATTCTGCAAAAATAGAGTTTCAAAACTGCTCTGTCAAAAGGAAGGCTTATCTCTCTGAGTTGAATGCAGACATCATAAAGAGGTTTCTGAGAATGCTTCTGCATGGTTTATATGTGAAGATATTTCCTTTTCCACCATAGGCCTCAAAGCGCTCCAAATGAACACTTGCAGATTCTACAAAAAGAGTGTTTCATATCTGCTCTAGCAAAGGAAAGGTTCAACTCTGTGAGTTGAACACACACATCACAAAGCAGTTTCTGAGAATGCTTCTGTCCAGTTTTTATTGGAAGATATTCCCGCTTCTAACAAAGGCCTGAAAGAGCTCCAAATATCCACTTGTAGATGCTGCAAAAAGACTCTTTCCAAACTGCTCCATGAAAAGGAAGGTTCAACTCTGTGAGTTGAATGCACACATCATAAAGAAGTTTCAAAGAATGCTTCTGTCTAGGTTTTATGTGAAGATATTTCCTTTTCCACCATAGGCCTCAAAGCGCTCCAAATGAACACTTGCAGATTCTACAAAAAGAGTGTTTCATAACTGCTCTAGCAAAGGAAAGGTTCAAATCTGTGAGTTGAACACACACATCACAAAGCAGTTTCTGAGAATGCTTCTGTCCAGTTTTTATTGGAAGATATTCCCGCTTCTAACAAAGGCCTGAAAGAGCTCCAAATATCCACTTGTAGATGCTGCAAAAAGACTCTTTCCAAACTGCTCCATGAAAAGGAAGGTTCAACTCTGTGAGTTGAATGCACACATCATAAAGAAGTTTCAAAGAATGCTTCTGTCTAGGTTTTATGTGAAGATATTTCCTTTTCCACCATAGGCCTCAAAGCGCTCCAAATGAACACTTGCAGATTCTACAAAAAGAGTGTTTCAAAACTGCTCTTTCAAAAGAAGTGTTCAACTCTGTGAGTTGGATTCATACTTCACAAAGCAGTTTCACAGAACGCTTCTGTTTAGTTTTTATGGGAAGATATTCCCGTTTCCAACGAAGGCCTGAAAGGGCTCCAAATATCCACTTGCAGATTCTGCAAAAATAGAGTTTCAAAACTGCTCTGTCAAAAGGAAGGCTTATCTCTCTGAGTTGAATGCAGACATCATAAAGAGGTTTCTGAGAATGCTTCTGCCTGGTTTATATGTGAAGATATTTCCTTTTCCACCATAGGCCTCAAGGCGCTCCAAATGAACACTTGCAGATTCTACAAAAGGAGTGTTTCATAACTGCTCTAGCAAAGGAAAGGTTCAACTCTGTGAGTTGAACACACACATCACAAAGCAGTTTCTGAGAATGCTTCTGTCCAGTTTTTATTGGAATATATTCCCGCTTCTAACAAAGGCCTGAAAGAGCTCCAAATATCCACTTGCAGATGCTGCAAAAAGACTCTTTCCAAACTGCTCCATGAAAAGGAAGGTTCAACTCTGTGAGATGAATGCACACATCATAAAGAAGTTTCAAAGAATGCTTCTGTCTAGGTTTTATGTGAAGATATTTCCTTTTCCACCATAGGCCTCAAAGCGCTCCAAATGAACACTTGCAGATTCTACAAAAAGAGTGTTTCAAAACTGCTCTTTCAAAAGAAGTGTTCAACTCTGTGAGTTGGATTCATACTTCACAAAGCAGTTTCACAGAACGCTTCTGTTTAGTATTTATGGGAAGATATTTCCGTTTCCAACGAAGGCCTGAAAGGACTCCAAATATCCACTTGCAGATTCTGCAAAAAACACAGTTTCAAAACTGCTCTATCAAAAGGAAGGCTTATCTCTCCGAGTTGAATGCACACATCATAAAGAGGTTTCTGAGAATGCTTCTGCCTGGTTTATAAGAGAAGATATTTCCTTTTCCACCATAGGCCTCAAAGCGGTCCAAATGAACACTTGCAGATTCTACAAAAAGAGTGTTTCAAAACAGCTCTTTCAAAGGAAGTGTTCAACTCTGTGAGTTGGATTCATACTACACAAAGCAGTTTCACAGAACGCTTCTGTTTAGTTTTTATGGGAAGATATTCCCGTTTCCAACGAAGGCCTGAAAGGGCTCCAAATATCCACTTGCAAATTCTGCAAAAATAGAGTTTCAAAACTGCTCTGTCAAAAGGAAGGCTTATCTCTCTGAGTTGAATGCAGACATCATAAAGAGGTTTCTGAGAATGCTTCTGCCTGGTTTATATGTGAAGATATTTCCTTTTCCACCATAGGCCTCAAGGCGCTCCAAATGAACACTTGCAGATTCTACAAAAAGAGTGTTTCATAACTGCTCTAGCAAAGGAAAGGTTCAACTCTGTGAGTTGAACACACACATCACAAAGCAGTTTCTGAGAATGCTTCTGTCCAGTTTTTATTGGAAGATATTCCCGCTTCTAACAAAGGCCTGAAAGAGCTCCAAATATCCACTTGTAGATGCTGCAAAAAGACTCTTTCCAAACTGCTCCATGAAAAGGAAGGTTCAACTCTGTGAGTTGAATGCACACATCATAAAGAAGTTTCAAAGAATGCTTCTGTCTAGGTTTTATGTGAAGATATTTCCTTTTCCACCATAGGCCTCACAGCGCTCCAAATGAACACTTGCAGATTCTACAAAAAGAGTGTTTCAAAACTGCTCTTTCAAAAGAAGTGTTCAACTCTGTGAGTTGGATTCATACTTCACAAAGCAGTTTCACAGAACGCTTCTGTTTAGTTTTTATGGGAAGATATTCCCGTTTCCAACGAAGGCCTGAAAGGGCTCCAAATAACCACTTGCAGATTCTGCAGAAACACAGTTTCAAAACTGCTCTATCAAAAGGAAGGCTTATCTCTCCGAGCTGAATGCACACATCATAAAGAGGTTTCTGAGAATGCTTCTCCCTGGTTTATAAGTGAAGATATTTCCTTTTCCACTATAGGCCTCAAAGCGCTCCAAATGAACACTTGCAGATTCTACAAAAAGAGTGTTTCAAAACAGCTCTTTCAAAGGAAGTGTTCAACTCTGTGAGTTGGATTCATACTACACAAAGCAGTTTCACAGAACGCTTCTCTTTAGTTTTTATGGGAAGATATTCCCGTTTCCAACGAAGGCCTGAAAGGTCTCCAAATATCCACTTGCAGATTCTGCAAAAATAGAGTTTCAAAACTGCTCTGTTAAAAGGAAGGCTTATCTCTCTGAGTTGAATGCAGACATCATAAAGAGGTTTCTGAGAATGCTTCTGCCTGGTTTATATGTGAAGATATTTCCTTTTCCACCATAGGCCTCAAAGCGCTCCAAATGAACACTTGCAGATTCTACAAAAGGAGTGTTTCATAACTGCTCTAGCAAAGGAAAGGTTCAACTCTGTGAGTTGAACACACACATCACAAAGCAGTTTCTGAGAATGCTTCTGTCCAGTTTTTATTGGAAGATATTCCCGCTTCTAACAAAGGCCTGAAAGAGCTCCAAATATCCACTTGCAGATGCTGCAAAAAGACTCTTTCCAAACTGCTCCATGAAAAGGAAGGTTCAACTCTGTGAGTTGAATGCACACATCATAAAGAAGTTTCAAAGAATGCTTCTGTCTAGGTTTTATGTGAAGATATTTCCTTTTCCACCATAGGCCTCAAAGCGCTCCAAATGAACACTTGCAGATTCTACAAAAAGAGTGTTTCAAAACTGCTCTTTCAAAAGAAGTGTTCAACTCTGTGAGTTGGATTCATACTTCACAAAGCAGTTTCACAGAACGCTTCTGTTTAGTATTTATGGGAAGATATTCCCGTTTCCAACGAAGGCCTGAAAGGACTCCAAATATCCACTTGCAGATTCTGCAAAAACACAGTTTCAAAACTGCTCTATCAAAAGGAAGGCTTATCTCTCCGAGTTGAATGCACACATCATAAAGAGGTTTCTGAGAATGCTTCTGCCTGGTTTATAAGTGAAGATATTTCCTTTTCCACCATAGGCCTCAAAGCGCTCCAAATGAACACTTGCAGATTCTACAAAAAGAGTGTTTCAAAACAGCTCTTTCAAAGGAAGTGTTCAACTCTGTGAGTTGGATTCATACTACACAAAGCAGTTTCACAGAACGCTTCTGTTTAGTTTTTATGGGAAGATATTCCCGTTTCCAACGAAGGCCTGAAAGGGCTCCAAATATCCACTTGCAAATTCTGCAAAAATAGAGTTTCAAAACTGCTCTGTCAAAAGGAAGGCTTATCTCTCTGAGTTGAATGCAGACATCATAAAGAGGTTTCTGAGAATGCTTCTGCCTGGTTTATATGTGAAGATATTTCCTTTTCCACCATAGGCCTCAAAGCGCTCCAAATGAACACTTGCAGATTCTACAAAAAGAGTGTTTCATAACTGCTCTAGCAAAGGAAAGGTTCAACTCTGTGAGTTGAACACACACATCACAAAGCAGTTTCTGAGAATGCTTCTGTCCAGTTTTTATTGGAAGATATTCCCGCTTCTAACAAAGGCCTGAAAGAGCTCCAAATATCCACTTGCAGATGCTGCAAAAAGACTCTTTCCAAACTGCTCCATGAAAAGGAAGGTTCAACTCTGTGAGTTGAATGCACACATCATAAAGAAGTTTCAAAGAATGCTTCTGTCTAGGTTTTATGTGAAGATATTTCCTTTTCCACCATAGGCCTCAAAGAGCACCAAATGAACACTTGCAGATTCTACAAAAAGAGTGTTTCAAAACTGCTCTTTCAAAAGAAGTGTTCAACTCTGTGAGTTGGATTCATACTTCACAAAGCAGTTTCACAGAACGCTTCTGTTTAGTTTTTATGGGAAGATATTACCGTTTCCAACGAAGGCCTGAAAGGGCTCCAAATAACCACTTGCAGATTCTGCAGAAACACAGTTTCAAAACTGCTCTATCAAAAGGAAGGCTTATCTCTCTGAGCTGAATGCACACATCATAAACAGGTTTCTGAGAATGCTTCTCCCTGGTTTATAAGTGAAGATATTTCCTTTTCCACTATAGGCCTCAAAGCGCTCCAAATGAACACTTGCAGATTCTACAAAAAGAGTGTTTCAAAACAGCTCTTTCAAAGGAAGTGTTCAACTCTGTGAGTTGGATTCATACTACACAAAGCAGTTTCACAGAACGCTTCTCTTTAGTTTTTATGGGAAGATATTCCCGTTTCCAACGAAGGCCTGAAAGGTCTCCAAATATCCACTTGCAGATTCTGCAAAAATAGAGTTTCAAAACTGCTCTGTTAAAAGGAAGGCTTATCTCTCTGAGTTGAATGCAGACATCATAAAGAGGTTTCTGAGAATGCTTCTGCCTGGTTTATATGTGAAGATATTTCCTTTTCCACCATAGGCCTCAAGGCGCTCCAAATGAACACTTGCAGATTCTACAAAAGGAGTGTTTCATAACTGCTCTAGCAAAGGAAAGGTTCAACTCTGTGAGTTGAACACACACATCACAAAGCAGTTTCTGAGAATGCTTCTGTCCAGTTTTTATTGGAAGATATTCCCGCTTCTAACAAAGGCCTGAAAGAGCTCCAAATATCCACTTGCAGATGCTGCAAAAAGACTCTTTCCAAACTGCTCCATGAAAAGGAAGGTTCAACTCTGTGAGATGAATGCACACATCATAAAGAAGTTTCAAAGAATGCTTCTGTCTAGGTTTTATGTGAAGATATTTCCTTTTCCACCATAGGCCTCAAAGCGCTCCAAATGAACACTTGCAGATTCTACAAAAAGAGTGTTTCAAAACTGCTCTTTCAAAAGAAGTGTTCAACTCTGTGAGTTGGATTCATACTTCACAAAGCAGTTTCACAGAACGCTTCTGTTTAGTATTTATGGGAAGATATTTCCGTTTCCAACGAAGGCCTGAAAGGACTCCAAATATCCACTTGCAGATTCTGCAAAAAACACAGTTTCAAAACTGCTCTATCAAAAGGAAGGCTTATCTCTCCGAGTTGAATGCACACATCATACAGAGGTTTCTGAGAATGCTTCTGCCTGGTTTATAAGAGAAGATATTTCCTTTTCCACCATAGGCCTCAAAGCGGTCCAAATGAACACTTGCAGATTCTACAAAAAGAGTGTTTCAAAACAGCTCTTTCAAAGGAAGTGTTCAACTCTGTGAGTTGGATTCATACTACACAAAGCAGTTTCACAGAACGCTTCTGTTTAGTTTTTATGGGAAGATATTCCCGTTTCCAACGAAGGCCTGAAAGGGCTCCAAATATCCACTTGCAAATTCTGCAAAAATAGAGTTTCAAAACTGCCCTGTCAAAAGGAAGGCTTATCTCTCTGAGTTGAATGCAGACATCATAAAGAGGTTTCTGAGAATGCTTCTGCCTGGTTTATATGTGAAGATATTTCCTTTTCCACCATAGGCCTCAAAGCGCTCCAAATGAACACTTGCAGATTCTACAAAAAGAGTGTTTCATAACTGCTCTAGCAAAGGAAAGGTTCAACTCTGTGAGTTGAACACACACATCACAAAGCAGTTTCTGAGAATGCTTCTGTCCAGTTTTTATTGGAAGATATTCCCGCTTCTAACAAAGGCCTGAAAGAGCTCCAAATATCCACTTGCAGATGCTGCAAAAAGACTCTTTCCAAACTGCTCCATGAAAAGGAAGGTTCAACTCTGTGAGTTGAATGCACACATCATAAAGAAGTTTCAAAGAATGCTTCTGTCTAGGTTTTATGTGAAGATATTTCCTTTTCCACCATAGGCCTCAAAGCGCTCCAAATGAACACTTGCAGATTCTACAAAAAGAGTGTTTCAAAACTGCTCTTTCAAAAGAAGTGTTCAACTCTGTGAGTTGGATTCATACTTCACAAAGCAGTTTCACAGAACGCTTCTGTTTAGTTTTTATGGGAAGATATTACCGTTTCCAACGAAGGCCTGAAAGGGCTCCAAATAACCACTTGCAGATTCTGCAGAAACACAGTTTCAAAACTGCTCTATCAAAAGGAAGGCTTATCTCTCTGAGCTGAATGCACACATCATAAAGAGGTTTCTGAGAATGCTTCTCCCTGGTTTATAAGTGAAGATATTTCCTTTTCCACTATAGGCCTCAAAGCGCTCCAAATGAACACTTGCAGATTCTACAAAAAGAGTGTTTCAAAACAGCTCTTTCAAAGGAAGTGTTCAACTCTGTGAGTTGGATTCATACTACACAAAGCAGTTTCACAGAACGCTTCTCTTTAGTTTTTATGGGAAGATATTCCCGTTTCCAACGAAGGCCTGAAAGGTCTCCAAATATCCACTTGCAGATTCTGCAAAAATAGAGTTTCAAAACTGCTCTGTTAAAAGGAAGGCTTATCTCTCTGAGTTGAATGCAGATATCATAAAGAGGTTTCTGAGAATGCTTCTGCCTGGTTTATATGTGAAGATATTTCCTTTTCCACCATAGGCCTCAAAGCGCTCCAAATGAACACTTGCAGATTCTACAAAAGGAGTGTTTCATAACTGCTCTAGCAAAGGAAAGGTTCAACTCTGTGAGTTGAACACACACATCACAAAGCAGTTTCTGAGAATGCTTCTGTCCAGTTTTTATTGGAAGATATTCCCGCTTCTAACAAAGGCCTGAAAGAGCTCCAAATATCCACTTGCAGATGCTGCAAAAAGACTCTTTCCAAACTGCTCCATGAAAAGGAAGGTTCAACTCTGTGAGTTGAATGCACACATCATAAAGAAGTTTCAAAGAATGCTTCTGTCTAGGTTTTATGTGAAGATATTTCCTTTTCCACCATAGGCCTCAAAGCGCTCCAAATGAACACTTGCAGATTCTACAAAAAGAGTGTTTCAAAACTGCTCTTTCAAAAGAAGTGTTCAACTCTGTGAGGTGGATTCATACTTCACAAAGCAGTTTCACAGAACGCTTCTGTTTAGTATTTATGGGAAGATATTCCCGTTTCCAACGAAGGCCTGAAAGGACTCCAAATATCCACTTGCAGATTCTGCAAAAACACAGTTTCAAAACTGCTCTATCAAAAGGAAGGCTTATCTCTCCGAGTTGAATGCACACATCATAAAGAGGTTTCTGAGAATGCTTCTGCCTGGTTTATAAGTGAAGATATTTCCTTTTCCACCATAGGCCTCAAAGCGCTCCAAATGAACACTTGCAGATTCTACAAAAAGAGTGTTTCAAAACAGCTCTTTCAAAGGAAGTGTTCAACTCTGTGAGTTGGATTCATACTACACAAAGCAGTTTCACAGAACGCTTCTGTTTAGTTTTTATGGGAAGATATTCCCGTTTCCAACGAAGGCCTGAAAGGGCTCCAAATATCCACTTGCAAATTCTGCAAAAATAGAGTTTCAAAACTGCTCTGTCAAAAGGAAGGCTTATCTCTCTGAGTTGAATGCAGACATCATAAAGAGGTTTCTGAGAATGCTTCTGCCTGGTTTATATGTGAAGATATTTCCTTTTCCACCATAGGCCTCAAAGCGCTCCAAATGAACACTTGCAGATTCTACAAAAAGAGTGTTTCATAACTGCTCTAGCAAAGGAAAGGTTCAACTCTGTGAGTTGAACACACACATCACAAAGCAGTTTCTGAGAATGCTTCTGTCCAGTTTTTATTGGAAGATATTCCCGCTTCTAACAAAGGCCTGAAAGAGCTCCAAATATCCACTTGTAGATGCTGCAAAAAGACTCTTTCCAAACTGCTCCATGAAAAGGAAGGTTCAACTCTGTGAGTTGAATGCACACATCATAAAGAAGTTTCAAAGAATGCTTCTGTCTAGGTTTTATGTGAAGATATTTCCTTTTCCACCATAGGCCTCAAAGCGCTCCAAATGAACACTTGCAGATTCTACAAAAAGAGTGTTTCAAAACTGCTCTTTCAAAAGAAGTGTTCAACTCTGTGAGTTGGATTCATACTTCACAAAGCAGTTTCACAGAACGCTTCTGTTTAGTTTTTATGGGAAGATATTCCCGTTTCCAACGAAGGCCTGAAAGGGCTCCAAATAACCACTTGCAGATTCTGCAGAAACACAGTTTCAAAACTGCTCTATCAAAAGGAAGGCTTATCTCTCCGAGCTGAATGCACACATCATAAAGAGGTTTCTGAGAATGCTTCTGCCTGGTTTATAAGTGAAGATATTTCCTTTTCCACCATAGGCCTCAAAGCGCTCCAAATGAACACTTGCAGATTCTACAAAAAGAGTGTTTCAAAACAGCTCTTTCAAAGGAAGTGTTCAACTCTGTGAGTTGGATTCATACTACACAAAGCAGTTTCACAGAACGCTTCTGTTTAGTTTTTATGGGAAGATATTCCCGTTTCCAACGAAGGCCTGAAAGGGCTCCAAATATCCACTTGCAAATTCTGCAAAAATAGAGTTTCAAAACTGCTCTGTCAAAAGGAAGGCTTATCTCTCTGAGTTGAATGCAGACATCATAAAGAGGTTTCTGAGAATGCTTCTGCCTGGTTTATATGTGAAGATATTTCCTTTTCCACCATAGGCCTCAAAGCGCTCCAAATGAACACTTGCAGATTCTACAAAAAGAGTGTTTCATATCTGCTCTAGCAAAGGAAAGGTTCAACTCTGTGAGTTGAACACACACATCACAAAGCAGTTTCTGAGAATGCTTCTGTCCAGTTTTTATTGGAAGATATTCCCGCTTCTAACAAAGGCCTGAAAGAGCTCCAAATATCCACTTGTAGATGCTGCAAAAAGACTCTTTCCAAACTGCTCCATGAAAAGGAAGGTTCAACTCTGTGAGTTGAATGCACACATCATAAAGAAGTTTCAAAGAATGCTTCTGT
This sequence comes from Pongo pygmaeus, assembly GCF_028885625.2. Lineage (NCBI taxonomy): Eukaryota > Metazoa > Chordata > Mammalia > Primates > Hominidae > Pongo > Pongo pygmaeus. The sequence continues at coordinate 28,881,408 of NC_085930.1, forward strand.
CTAGGTTTTATGTGAAGATATTTCCTTTTCCACCATAGGCCTCAAAGCGCTCCAAATGAACACTTGCAGATTCTACAAAAAGAGTGTTTCATAACTGCTCTAGCAAAGGAAAGGTTCAACTCTGTGAGTTGAACACACACATCACAAAGCAGTTTCTGAGAATGCTTCTGTCCAGTTTTTATTGGAAGATATTCCCGCTTCTAACAAAGGCCTGAAAGAGCTCCAAATATCCACTTGTAGATGCTGCAAAAAGACTCTTTCCAAACTGCTCCATGAAAAGGAAGGTTCAACTCTGTGAGTTGAATGCACACATCATAAAGAAGTTTCAAAGAATGCTTCTGTCTAGGTTTTATGTGAAGATATTTCCTTTTCCACCATAGGCCTCAAAGCGCTCCAAATGAACACTTGCAGATTCTACAAAAAGAGTGTTTCAAAACTGCTCTTTCAAAAGAAGTGTTCAACTCTGTGAGTTGGATTCATACTTCACAAAGCAGTTTCACAGAACGCTTCTGTTTAATTTTTATGGGAAGATATTCCCGTTTCCAACGAAGGCCTGAAAGGGCTCCAAATATCCACTTGCAAATTCTGCAAAAATAGAGTTTCAAAACTGCTCTTTCAAAAGGAAGGCTTATCTCTCTGAGTTGAATGCAGACATCATAAAGAGGTTTCTGAGAATGCTTCTGCCTGGTTTATATGTGAAGATATTTCCTTTTCCACCATAGGCCTCAAGGCGCTCCAAATGAACACTTGCAGATTCTACAAAAGGAGTGTTTCATAACTGCTCTAGCAAAGGAAAGGTTCAACTCTGTGAGTTGAACACACACATCACAAAGCAGTTTCTGAGAATGCTTCTGTCCAGTTTTTATTGGAAGATATTCCCGCTTCTAACAAAGGCCTGAAAGAGCTCCAAATATCCACTTGCAGATGCTGCAAAAAGACTCTTTCCAAACTGCTCCATGAAAAGGAAGGTTCAACTCGGTGAGATGAATGCACACATCATAAAGAAGTTTCAAAGAATGCTTCTGTCTAGGTTTTATGTGAAGATATTTCCTTTTCCACCATAGGCCTCAAAGCGCTCCAAATGAACACTTGCAGATTCTACAAAAAGAGTGTTTCAAAACTGCTCTTTCAAAAGAAGTGTTCAACTCTGTGAGTTGGATTCATACTTCACAAAGCAGTTTCACAGAACGCTTCTGTTTAGTATTTATGGGAAGATATTTCCGTTTCCAACGAAGGCCTGAAAGGACTCCAAATATCCACTTGCAGATTCTGCAAAAAACACAGTTTCAAAACTGCTCTATCAAAAGGAAGGCTTATCTCTCCGAGTTGAATGCACACATCATACAGAGGTTTCTGAGAATGCTTCTGCCTGGTTTATAAGAGAAGATATTTCCTTTTCCACCATAGGCCTCAAAGCGGTCCAAATGAACACTTGCAGATTCTACAAAAAGAGTGTTTCAAAACAGCTCTTTCAAAGGAAGTGTTCAACTCTGTGAGTTGGATTCATACTACACAAAGCAGTTTCACAGAACGCTTCTGTTTAGTTTTTATGGGAAGATATTCCCGTTTCCAACGAAGGCCTGAAAGGGCTCCAAATATCCACTTGCAAATTCTGCAAAAATAGAGTTTCAAAACTGCTCTGTCAAAAGGAAGGCTTATCTCTCTGAGTTGAATGCAGACATCATAAAGAGGTTTCTGAGAATGCTTCTGCCTGGTTTATATGTGAAGATATTTCCTTTTCCACCATAGGCCTCAAGGCGCTCCAAAGGAACACTTGCAGATTCTACAAAAAGAGTGTTTCATAACTGCTCTAGCAAAGGAAAGGTTCAACTCTGTGAGTTGAACACACACATCACAAAGCAGTTTCTGAGAATGCTTCTGTCCAGTTTTTATTGGAAGATATTCCCGCTTCTAACAAAGGCCTGAAAGAGCTCCAAATATCCACTTGTAGATGCTGCAAAAAGACTCTTTCCAAACTGCTCCATGAAAAGGAAGGTTCAACTCTGTGAGTTGAATGCACACATCATAAAGAAGTTTCAAAGAATGCTTCTGTCTAGGTTTTATGTGAAGATATTTCCTTTTCCACCATAGGCCTCAAAGCGCTCCAAATGAACACTTGCAGATTCTACAAAAAGAGTGTTTCAAAACTGCTCTTTCAAAAGAAGTGTTCAACTCTGTGAGTTGGATTCATACTTCACAAAGCAGTTTCACAGAACGCTTCTGTTTAGTTTTTATGGGAAGATATTCCCGTTTCCAACGAAGGCCTGAAAGGGCTCCAAATAACCACTTGCAGATTCTGCAGAAACACAGTTTCAAAACTGCTCTATCAAAAGGAAGGCTTATCTCTCCGAGCTGAATGCACACATCATAAAGAGGTTTCTGAGAATGCTTCTCCCTGGTTTATAAGTGAAGATATTTCCTTTTCCACTATAGGCCTCAAAGCGCTCCAAATGAACACTTGCAGATTCTACAAAAAGAGTGTTTCAAAACAGCTCTTTCAAAGGAAGTGTTCAACTCTGTGAGTTGGATTCATACTACACAAAGCAGTTTCACAGAACGCTTCTCTTTAGTTTTTATGGGAAGATATTCCCGTTTCCAACGAAGGCCTGAAAGGTCTCCAAATATCCACTTGCAGATTCTGCAAAAATAGAGTTTCAAAACTGCTCTGTTAAAAGGAAGGCTTATCTCTCTGAGTTGAATGCAGACATCATAAAGAGGTTTCTGAGAATGCTTCTGCCTGGTTTATATGTGAAGATATTTCCTTTTCCACCATAGGCCTCAAAGCGCTCCAAATGAACACTTGCAGATTCTACAAAAGGAGAGTTTCATAACTGCTCTAGCAAAGGAAAGGTTCAACTCTGTGAGTTGAACACACACATCACAAAGCAGTTTCTGAGAATGCTTCTGTCCAGTTTTTATTGGAAGATATTCCCACTTCTAACAAAGGCCTGAAAGAGCTCCAAATATCCACTTGCAGATGCTGCAAAAAGACTCTTTCCAAACTGCTCCATGAAAAGGAAGGTTCAACTCTGTGAGTTGAATGCACACATCATAAAGAAGTTTCAAAGAATGCTTCTGTCTAGGTTTTATGTGAAGATATTTCCTTTTCCACCATAGGCCTCAAAGCGCTCCAAATGAACACTTGCAGATTCTACAAAAAGAGTGTTTCAAAACTGCTCTTTCAAAAGAAGTGTTCAACTCTGTGAGTTGGATTTATACTTCACAAAGCAGTTTCACAGAACGCTTCTGTTTAGTATTTATGGGAAGATATTCCCGTTTCCAACGAAGGCCTGAAAGGACTCCAAATATCCACTTGCAGATTCTGCAAAAACACAGTTTCAAAACTGCTCTATCAAAAGGAAGGCTTATCTCTCCGAGTTGAATGCACACATCATAAAGAGGTTTCTGAGAATGCTTCTGCCTGGTTTATAAGTGAAGATATTTCCTTTTCCACCATAGGCCTCAAAGCGCTCCAAATGAACACTTGCAGATTCTACAAAAAGAGTGTTTCAAAACAGCTCTTTCAAAGGAAGTGTTCAACTCTGTGAGTTGGATTCATACTACACAAAGCAGTTTCACAGAACGCTTCTGTTTAGTTTTTATGGGAAGATATTCCCGTTTCCAACGAAGGCCTGAAAGGGCTCCAAATATCCACTTGCAAATTCTGCAAAAATAGAGTTTCAAAACTGCTCTGTCAAAAGGAAGGCTTATCTCTCTGAGTTGAATGCAGACATCATAAAGAGGTTTCTGAGAATGCTTCTGCCTGGTTTATATGTGAAGATATTTCCTTTTCCACCATAGGCCTCAAAGCGCTCCAAATGAACACTTGCAGATTCTACAAAAAGAGTGTTTCATAACTGCTCTAGCAAAGGAAAGGTTCAACTCTGTGAGTTGAACACACACATCACAAAGCAGTTTCTGAGAATGCTTCTGTCCAGTTTTTATTGGAAGATATTCCCGCTTCTAACAAAGGCCTGAAAGAGCTCCAAATATCCACTTGTAGATGCTGCAAAAAGACTCTTTCCAAACTGCTCCATGAAAAGGAAGGTTCAACTCTGTGAGTTGAATGCACACATCATAAAGAAGTTTCAAAGAATGCTTCTGTCTAGGTTTTATGTGAAGATATTTCCTTTTCCACCATAGGCCTCAAAGCGCTCCAAATGAACACTTGCAGATTCTACAAAAAGAGTGTTTCAAAACTGCCCTTTCAAAAGAAGTGTTCAACTCTGTGAGGTGGATTCATACTTCACAAAGCAGTTTCACAGAACGCTTCTGTTTAGTTTTTATGGGAAGATATTCCCGTTTCCAACGAAGGCCTGAAAGGACTCCAAATATCCACTTGCAGATTCTGCAAAAACACAGTTTCAAAACTGCTCTATCAAAAGGAAGGCTTATCTCTCCGAGTTGAATGCACACATCATAAAGAGGTTTCTGAGAATGCTTCTGCCTGGTTTATAAGTGAAGATATTTCCTTTTCCACCATAGGCCTCAAAGCGCTCCAAATGAACACTTGCAGATTCTACAAAAAGAGTGTTTCAAAACAGCTCTTTCAAAGGAAGTGTTCAACTCTGTGAGTTGGATTCATACTACACAAAGCAGTTTCACAGAACGCTTCTGTTTAGTTTTTATGGGAAGATATTCCCGTTTCCAACGAAGGCCTGAAAGGGCTCCAAATATCCACTTGCAAATTCTGCAAAAATAGAGTTTCAAAACTGCTCTGTCAAAAGGAAGGCTTATCTCTCTGAGTTGAATGCAGACATCATAAAGAGGTTTCTGAGAATGCTTCTGCCTGGTTTATATGTGAAGATATTTCCTTTTCCACCATAGGCCTCAAGGCGCTCCAAATGAACACTTGCAGATTCTACAAAAAGAGTGTTTCATAACTGCTCTAGCAAAGGAAAGGTTCAACTCTGTGAGTTGAACAAAGACATCACAAAGCAGTTTCTGAGAATGCTTCTGTCCAGTTTTTATTGGAAGATATTCCCGCTTCTAACAAAGGCCTGAAAGAGCTCCAAATATCCACTTGTAGATGCTGCAAAAAGACTCTTTCCAAACTGCTCCATGAAAAGGAAGGTTCAACTCTGTGAGTTGAATGCACACATCATAAAGAAGTTTCAAAGAATGCTTCTGTCTAGGTTTTATGTGAAGATATTTCCTTTTCCACCATAGGCCTCAAAGCGCTCCAAATGAACACTTGCAGATTCTACAAAAAGAGTGTTTCAAAACTGCTCTTTCAAAAGAAGTGTGCAACTCTGTGAGTTGGATTCATACTTCACAAAGCAGTTTCACAGAACGCTTCTGTTTAGTTTTTATGGGAAGATATTCCCGTTTCCAACGAAGGCCTGAAAGGGCTCCAAATAACCACTTGCAGATTCTGCAGAAACACAGTTTCAAAACTGCTCTATCAAAAGGAAGGCTTATCTCTCCGAGCTGAATGCACACATCATAAAGAGGTTTCTGAGAATGCTTCTCCCTGGTTTATAAGTGAAGATATTTCCTTTTCCACTATAGGCCTCAAAGCGCTCCAAATGAACACTTGCAGATTCTACAAAAAGAGTGTTTCAAAACAGCTCTTTCAAAGGAAGTGTTCAACTCTGTGAGTTGGATTCATACTACACAAAGCAGTTTCACAGAACGCTTCTCTTTAGTTTTTATGGGAAGATATTCCCGTTTCCAACGAAGGCCTGAAAGGGCTCCAAATATCCACTTGCAGATTCTGCAAAAATAGAGTTTCAAAACTGCTCTGTTAAAAGGAAGGCTTATCTCTCTGAGTTGAATGCAGACATCATAAAGAGGTTTCTGAGAATGCTTCTGCCTGGTTTATATGTGAAGATATTTCCTTTTCCACCATAGGCCTCAAAGCGCTCCAAATGAACACTTGCAGATTCTACAAAAGGAGTGTTTCATAACTGCTCTAGCAAAGGAAAGGTTCAACTCTGTGAGTTGAACACACACATCACAAAGCAGTTTCTGAGATTGCTTCTGTCCAGTTTTTATTGGAAGATATTCCCGCTTCTAACAAAGGCCTGAAAGAGCTCCAAATATCCACTTGCAGATGCTGCAAAAAGACTCTTTCCAAACTGCTCCATGAAAAGGAAGGTTCAACTCTGTGAGTTGAATGCACACATCATAAAGAAGTTTCAAAGAATGCTTCTGTCTAGGTTTTATGTGAAGATATTTCCTTTTCCACCATAGGCCTCAGAGCGCTCCAAATGAACACTTGCAGATTCTACAAAAAGAGTGTTTCAAAACTGCTCTTTCAAAAGAAGTGTTCAACTCTGTGAGTTGGATTCATACTTCACAAAGCAGTTTCACAGAACGCTTCTGTTTAGTTTTTATGGGAAGATATTACCGTTTCCAACGAAGGCCTGAAAGGGCTCCAAATAACCACTTGCAGATTCTGCAGAAACACAGTTTCAAAACTGCTCTATCAAAAGGAAGGCTTATCTCCCTGAGCTGAATGCACACATCATAAAGAGGTTTCTGAGAATGCTTCTCCCTGGTTTATAAGTGAAGATATTTCCTTTTCCACTATAGGCCTCAAAGCGCTCCAAATGAACACTTGCAGATTCTACAAAAAGAGTGTTTCAAAACAGCTCTTTCAAAGGAAGTGTTCAACTCTGTGAGTTGGATTCATACTACACAAAGCAGTTTCACAGAACGCTTCTCTTTAGTTTTTATGGGAAGATATTCCCGTTTCCAACGAAGGCCTGAAAGGTCTCCAAATATCCACTTGCAGATTCTGCAAAAATAGAGTTTCAAAACTGCTCTGTTAAAAGGAAGGCTTATCTCTCTGAGTTGAATGCAGACATCATAAAGAGGTTTCTGAGAATGCTTCTGCCTGGTTTATATGTGAAGATATTTCCTTTTCCACCATAGGCCTCAAAGCGCTCCAAATGAACACTTGCAGATTCTACAAAAGGAGTGTTTCATAACTGCTCTAGCAAAGGAAAGGTTCAACTCTGTGAGTTGAACACACACATCACAAAGCAGTTTCTGAGAATGCTTCTGTCCAGTTTTTATTGGAAGATATTCCCGCTTCTAACAAAGGCCTGAAAGAGCTCCAAATATCCACTTGCAGATGCTGCAAAAAGACTCTTTCCAAACTGCTCCATGAAAAGGAAGGTTCAACTCTGTGAGTTGAATGCACACATCATAAAGAAGTTTCAAAGAATGCTTCTGTCTAGGTTTTATGTGAAGATATTTCCTTTTCCACCATAGGCCTCAAAGCGCTCCAAATGAACACTTGCAGATTCTACAAAAAGAGTGTTTCAAAACTGCTCTTTCAAAAGAAGTGTTCAACTCTGTGAGTTGGATTCATACTTCACAAAGCAGTTTCACAGAACGCTTCTGTTTAGTATTTATGGGAAGATATTCCCGTTTCCAACGAAGGCCTGAAAGGACTCCAAATATCCACTTGCAGATTCTGCAAAAACACAGTTTCAAAACTGCTCTATCAAAAGGAAGGCTTATCTCTCCGAGTTGAATGCACACATCATAAAGAGGTTTCTGAGAATGCTTCTGCCTGGTTTATAAGTGAAGATATTTCCTTTTCCACCATAGGCCTCAAAGCGCTCCAAATGAACACTTGCAGATTCTACAAAAAGAGTGTTTCAAAACAGCTCTTTCAAAGGAAGTGTTCAACTCTGTGAGTTGGATTCATACTACACAAAGCAGTTTCACAGAACGCTTCTGTTTAGTTTTTATGGGAAGATATTCCCGTTTCCAACGAAGGCCTGAAAGGGCTCCAAATATCCACTTGCAAATTCTGCAAAAATAGAGTTTCAAAACTGCTCTGTCAAAAGGAAGGCTTATCTCTCTGAGTTGAATGCAGACATCATAAAGAGGTTTCTGAGAATGCTTCTGCCTGGTTTATATGTGAAGATATTTCCTTTTCCACCATAGGCCTCAAAGCGCTCCAAATGAACACTTGCAGATTCTACAAAAAGAGTGTTTCATAACTGCTCTAGCAAAGGAAAGGTTCAACTCTGTGAGTTGAACACACACATCACAAAGCAGTTTCTGAGAATGCTTCTGTCCAGTTTTTATTGGAAGATATTCCCGCTTCTAACAAAGGCCTGAAAGAGCTCCAAATATCCACTTGCAGATGCTGCAAAAAGACTCTTTCCAAACTGCTCCATGAAAAGGAAGGTTCAACTCTGTGAGATGAATGCACACATCATAAAGAAGTTTCAAAGAATGCTTCTGTCTAGGTTTTATGTGAAGATATTTCCTTTTCCACCATAGGCCTCAAAGCGCTCCAAATGAACACTTGCAGATTCTACAAAAAGAGTGTTTCAAAACTGCTCTTTCAAAAGAAGTGTTCAACTCTGTGAGTTGGATTCATACTTCACAAAGCAGTTTCACAGAACGCTTCTGTTTAGTATTTATGGGAAGATATTCCCGTTTCCAACGAAGGCCTGAAAGGACTCCAAATATCCACTTGCAGATTCTGCAAAAACACAGTTTCAAAACTGCTCTATCAAAAGGAAGGCTTATCTCTCCGAGTTGAATGCACACATCATAAAGAGGTTTCTGAGAATGCTTCTGCCTGGTTTATAAGTGAAGATATTTCCTTTTCCACCATAGGCCTCAAAGCGCTCCAAATGAACACTTGCAGATTCTACAAAAAGAGTGTTTCAAAACAGCTCTTTCAAAGGAAGTGTTCAACTCTGTGAGTTGGATTCATACTACACAAAGCAGTTTCACAGAACGCTTCTGTTTAGTTTTTATGGGAAGATATTCCCGTTTCCAACGAAGGCCTGAAAGGGCTCCAAATATCCACTTGCAAATTCTGCAAAAATAGAGTTTCAAAACTGCTCTGTCAAAAGGAAGGCTTATCTCTCTGAGTTGAATGCAGACATCATAAAGAGGTTTCTGAGAATGCTTCTGCCTGGTTTATATGTGAAGATATTTCCTTTTCCACCATAGGCCTCAAGGCGCTCCAAATGAACACTTGCAGATTCTACAAAAAGAGTGTTTCATAACTGCTCTAGCAAAGGAAAGGTTCAACTCTGTGAGTTGAACACACACATCACAAAGCAGTTTCTGAGAATGCTTCTGTCCAGTTTTTATTGGAAGATATTCCCGCTTCTAACAAAGGCCTGAAAGAGCTCCAAATATCCACTTGTAGATGCTGCAAAAAGACTCTTTCCAAACTGCTCCATGAAAAGGAAGGTTCAACTCTGTGAGTTGAATGCACACATCATAAAGAAGTTTCAAAGAATGCTTCTGTCTAGGTTTTATGTGAAGATATTTCCTTTTCCACCATAGGCCTCAAAGCGCTCCAAATGAACACTTGCAGATTCTACAAAAAGAGTGTTTCAAAACTGCTCTTTCAAAAGAAGTGTTCAACTCTGTGAGTTGGATTCATACTTCACAAAGCAGTTTCACAGAACGCTTCTGTTTAGTTTTTATGGGAAGATATTCCCGTTTCCAACGAAGGCCTGAAAGGGCTCCAAATAACCACTTGCAGATTCTGCAGAAACACAGTTTCAAAACTGCTCTATCAAAAGGAAGGCTTATCTCTCCGAGCTGAATGCACACATCATAAAGAGGTTTCTGAGAATGCTTCTCCCTGGTTTATAAGTGAAGATATTTCCTTTTCCACTATAGGCCTCAAAGCGCTCCAAATGAACACTTGCAGATTCTACAAAAAGAGTGTTTCAAAACAGCTCTTTCAAAGGAAGTGTTCAACTCTGTGAGTTGGATTCATACTACACAAAGCAGTTTCACAGAACGCTTCTCTTTAGTTTTTATATGAAGATATTCCCGTTTCCAACGAAGGCCTGAAAGGGCTCCAAATATCCACTTGCAGATTCTGCAAAAATAGAGTTTCAAAACTGCTCTGTTAAAAGGAAGGCTTATCTCTCTGAGTTGAATGCAGACATCATAAAGAGGTTTCTGAGAATGCTTCTGCCTGGTTTATATGTGAAGATATTTCCTTTTCCACCATAGGCCTCAAAGCGCTCCAAATGAACACTTGCAGATTCTACAAAAGGAGTGTTTCATAACTGCTCTAGCAAAGGAAAGGTTCAACTCTGTGAGTTGAACACACACATCACAAAGCAGTTTCTGAGATTGCTTCTGTCCAGTTTTTATTGGAACATATTCCCGCTTCTAACAAAGGCCTGAAAGAGCTCCAAATATCCACTTGCAGATGCTGCAAAAAGACTCTTTCCAAACTGCTCCATGAAAAGGAAGGTTCAACTCTGTGAGTTGAATGCACACATCATAAAGAAGTTTCAAAGAATGCTTCTGTCTAGGTTTTATGTGAAGATATTTCCTTTTCCACCATAGGCCTCAAAGCGCTCCAAATGAACACTTGCAGATTCTACAAAAAGAGTGTTTCAAAACTGCTCTTTCAAAAGAAGTGTTCAACTCTGTGAGTTGGATTCATACTTCACAAAGCAGTTTCACAGAACGCTTCTGTTTAGTATTTATGGGAAGATATTTCCGTTTCCAACGAAGGCCTGAAAGGACTCCAAATATCCACTTGCAGATTCTGCAAAAAACACAGTTTCAAAACTGCTCTATCAAAAGGAAGGCTTATCTCTCCGAGTTGAATGCACACATCATAAAGAGGTTTCTGAGAATGCTTCTGCCTGGTTTATAAGTGAAGATATTTCCTTTTCCACCATAGGCCTCAAAGCGCTCCAAATGAACACTTGCAGATTCTACAAAAAGAGTGTTTCAAAACAGCTCTTTCAAAGGAAGTGTTCAACTCTGTGAGTTGGATTCATACTACACAAAGCAGTTTCACAGAACGCTTCTGTTTAGTTTTTATGGGAAGATATTCCCGTTTCCAACGAAGGCCTGAAAGGGCTCCAAATATCCACTTGCAAATTCTGCAAAAATAGAGTTTCAAAACTGCTCTGTCAAAAGGAAGGCTTATCTCTCTGAGTTGAATGCAGACATCATAAAGAGGTTTCTGAGAATGCTTCTGCCTGGTTTATATGTGAAGATATTTCCTTTTCCACCATAGGCCTCAAAGCGCTCCAAATGAACACTTGCAGATTCTACAAAAAGAGTGTTTCATATCTGCTCTAGCAAAGGAAAGGTTCAACTCTGTGAGTTGAACACACACATCACAAAGCAGTTTCTGAGAATGCTTCTGTCCAGTTTTTATTGGAAGATATTCCCGCTTCTAACAAAGGCCTGAAAGAGCTCCAAATATCCACTTGTAGATGCTGCAAAAAGACTCTTTCCAAACTGCTCCATGAAAAGGAAGGTTCAACTCTGTGAGTTGAATGCACACATCATAAAGAAGTTTCAAAGAATGCTTCTGTCTAGGTTTTATGTGAAGATATTTCCTTTTCCACCATAGGCCTCAAAGCGCTCCAAATGAACACTTGCAGATTCTACAAAAAGAGTGTTTCATAACTGCTCTAGCAAAGGAAAGGTTCAACTCTGTGAGTTGAACACACACATCACAAAGCAGTTTCTGAGAATGCTTCTGTCCAGTTTTTATTGGAAGATATTCCCGCTTCTAACAAAGGCCTGAAAGAGCTCCAAATATCCACTTGTAGATGCTGCAAAAAGACTCTTTCCAAACTGCTCCATGAAAAGGAAGGTTCAACTCTGTGAGTTGAATGCACACATCATAAAGAAGTTTCAAAGAATGCTTCTGTCTAGGTTTTATGTGAAGATATTTCCTTTTCCACCATAGGCCTCAAAGCGCTCCAAATGAACACTTGCAGATTCTACAAAAAGAGTGTTTCAAAACTGCTCTTTCAAAAGAAGTGTTCAACTCTGTGAGTTGGATTCATACTTCACAAAGCAGTTTCACAGAACGCTTCTGTTTAGTTTTTATGGGAAGATATTCCCGTTTCCAACGAAGGCCTGAAAGGGCTCCAAATATCCACTTGCAAATTCTGCAAAAATAGAGTTTCAAAACTGCTCTGTCAAAAGGAAGGCTTATCTCTCTGAGTTGAATGCAGACATCATAAAGAGGTTTCTGAGAATGCTTCTGCCTGGTTTATATGTGAAGATATTTCCTTTTCCACCATAGGCCTCACGGCGCTCCAAATGAACACTTGCAGATTCTACAAAAGGAGTGTTTCATAACTGCTCTAGCAAAGGAAAGGTTCAACTCTGTGAGTTGAACACACACATCACAAAGCAGTTTCTGAGAATGCTTCTGTCCAGTTTTTATTGGAATATATTCCCGCTTCTAACAAAGGCCTGAAAGAGCTCCAAATATCCACTTGCAGATGCTGCAAAAAGACTCTTTCCAAACTGCTCCATGAAAAGGAAGGTTCAACTCTGTGAGATGAATGCACACATCATAAAGAAGTTTCAAAGAATGCTTCTGTCTAGGTTTTATGTGAAGATATTTCCTTTTCCACCATAGGCCTCAAAGCGCTCCAAATGAACACTTGCAGATTCTACAAAAAGAGTGTTTCAAAACTGCTCTTTCAAAAGAAGTGTTCAACTCTGTGAGTTGGATTCATACTTCACAAAGCAGTTTCACAGAACGCTTCTGTTTAGTATTTATGGGAAGATATTTCCGTTTCCAACGAAGGCCTGAAAGGACTCCAAATATCCACTTGCAGATTCTGCAAAAAACACAGTTTCAAAACTGCTCTATCAAAAGGAAGGCTTATCTCTCCGAGTTGAATGCACACATCATAAAGAGGTTTCTGAGAATGCTTCTGCCTGGTTTATAAGAGAAGATATTTCCTTTTCCACCATAGGCCTCAAAGCGGTCCAAATGAACACTTGCAGATTCTACAAAAAGAGTGTTTCAAAACAGCTCTTTCAAAGGAAGTGTTCAACTCTGTGAGTTGGATTCATACTACACAAAGCAGTTTCACAGAACGCTTCTGTTTAGTTTTTATGGGAAGATATTCCCGTTTCCAACGAAGGCCTGAAAGGGCTCCAAATATCCACTTGCAAATTCTGCAAAAATAGAGTTTCAAAACTGCTCTGTCAAAAGGAAGGCTTATCTCTCTGAGTTGAATGCAGACATCATAAAGAGGTTTCTGAGAATGCTTCTGCCTGGTTTATATGTGAAGATATTTCCTTTTCCACCATAGGCCTCAAGGCGCTCCAAATGAACACTTGCAGATTCTACAAAAAGAGTGTTTCATAACTGCTCTAGCAAAGGAAAGGTTCAACTCTGTGAGTTGAACACACACATCACAAAGCAGTTTCTGAGAATGCTTCTGTCCAGTTTTTATTGGAAGATATTCCCGCTTCTAACAAAGGCCTGAAAGAGCTCCAAATATCCACTTGTAGATGCTGCAAAAAGACTCTTTCCAAACTGCTCCATGAAAAGGAAGGTTCAACTCTGTGAGTTGAATGCACACATCTTAAAGAAGTTTCAAAGAATGCTTCTGTCTAGGTTTTATGTGAAGATATTTCCTTTTCCACCATAGGCCTCAAAGCGCTCCAAATGAACACTTGTAGATTCTACAAAAACAGTGTTTCAAAACTGCTCTTTCAAAAGAAGTGTGCAACTCTGTGAGTTGGATTCATACTTCACAAAGCAGTTTCACAGAACGCTTCTGTTTAGTTTTTATGGGAAGATATTCCCGTTTCCAACGAAGGCCTGAAAGGGCTCCAAATAACCACTTGCAGATTCTGCAGAAACACAGTTTCAAAACTGCTCTATCAAAAGGAAGGCTTATCTCTCCGAGCTGAATGCACACATCATAAAGAGGTTTCTGAGAATGCTTCTCCCTGGTTTATAAGTGAAGATATTTCCTTTTCCACTATAGGCCTCAAAGCGCTCCAAATGAACACTTGCAGATTCTACAAAAAGAGTGTTTCAAAACAGCTCTTTCAAAGGAAGTGTTCAAATCTGTGAGTTGGATTCATACTACACAAAGCAGTTTCACAGAACGCTTCTCTTTAGTTTTTATGGGAAGATATTCCCGTTTCCAACGAAGGCCTGAAAGGGCTCCAAATATCCACTTGCAGATTCTGCAAAAATAGAGTTTCAAAACTGCTCTGTTAAAAGGAAGGCTTATCTCTCTGAGTTGAATGCAGACATCATAAAAAGGTTTCTGAGAATGCTTCTGCCTGGTTTATATGTGAAGATATTTCCTTTTCCACCATAGGCCTCAAAGTGCTCCAAATGAACACTTGCAGATTCTACAAAAGGAGTGTTTCATAACTGCTCTAGCAAAGGAAAGGTTCAACTCTGTGAGTTGAACACACACATCACAAAGCAGTTTCTGAGATTGCTTCTGTCCAGTTTTTATTGGAAGATATTCCCGCTTCTAACAAAGGCCTGAAAGAGCTCCAAATATCCACTTGCAGATGCTGCAAAAAGACTCTTTCCAAACTGCTCCATGAAAAGGAAGGTTCAACTCTGTGAGTTGAATGCACACATCATAAAGAAGTTTCAAAGAATGCTTCTGTCTAGGTTTTATGTGAAGATATTTCCTTTTCCACCATAGGCCTCAAAGCGCTCCAAATGAACACTTGCAGATTCTACAAAAAGAGTGTTTCAAAACTGCTCTTTCAAAAGAAGTGTTCAACTCTGTGAGTTGGATTCATACTTCACAAAGCAGTTTCACAGAACGCTTCTGTTTAGTATTTATGGGAAGATATTTCCGTTTCCAACGAAGGCCTGAAAGGACTCCAAATATCCACTTGCAGATTCTGCAAAAAACACAGTTTCAAAACTGCTCTATCAAAAGGAAGGCTTATCTCTCCGAGTTGAATGCACACATCATAAAGAGGTTTCTGAGAATGCTTCTGCCTGGTTTATAAGTGAAGATATTTCCTTTTCCACCATAGGCCTCAAAGCGGTCCAAATGAACACTTGCAGATTCTACAAAAAGAGTGTTTCAAAACAGCTCTTTCAAAGGAAGTGTTCAACAGTGTGAGTTGGATTCATACTACACAAAGCAGTTTCACAGAACGCTTCTGTTTAGTTTTTATGGGAAGATATTCCCGTTTAAAACGAAGGCCTGAAAGGGCTCCAAATATCCACTTGCAAATTCTGCAAAAATAGAGTTTCAAAACTGCTCTGTCAAAAGGAAGGCTTATCTCCCTGAGTTGAATGCAGACATCATAAAGAGGTTTCTGAGAATGCTTCTGCCTGGTTTATATGTGAAGATATTTCCTTTTCCACCATAGGCCTCAAAGCGCTCCAAATGAACACTTGCAGATTCTACAAAAAGAGTGTTTCATATCTGCTCTAGCAAAGGAAAGGTTCAACTCTGTGAGTTGAACACACACATCACAAAGCAGTTTCTGAGAATGCTTCTGTCCAGTTTTTATTGGAAGATATTCCCGCTTCTAACAAAGGCCTGAAAGAGCTCCAAATATCCACTTGTAGATGCTGCAAAAAGACTCTTTCCAAACTGCTCCATGAAAAGGAAGTTTCAACTCTGTGAGTTGAATGCACACATCACAAAGAAGTTTCAAAGAATGCTTCTGTCTAGGTTTTATGTGAAGATATTTCCTTTTCCACCATAGGCCTCAAAGCGCTCCAAATGAACACTTGCAGATTCTACAAAAAGAGTGTTTCATAACTGCTCTTGCAAAGGAAAGGTTCAACTCTGTGAGTTGAACACACACGTCACAAAGCAGTTTCTGAGAATGCTTCTGTCCAGTTTTTATTGGAAGATATTCCCGCTTCTAACAAAGGCCTGAAAGAGCTCCAAATATCCACTTGTAGATGCTGCAAAAAGACTCTTTCCAAACTGCTCCATGAAAAGGAAGGTTCAACTCTGTGAGTTGAATGCACACATCATAAAGAAGTTTCAAAGAATGCTTCTGTCTAGGTTTTATGTGAAGATATTTCCTTTTCCACCATAGGCCTCAAAGCGCTCCAAATGAACACTTGCAGATTCTACAAAAACAGTGTTTCAAAACTGCTCTTTCAAAAGAAGTGTGCAACTCTGTGAGTTGGATTCATACTTCACAAAGCAGTTTCACAGAACGCTTCTGTTTAGTTTTTATGGGAAGATATTCCCGTTTCCAACGAAGGCCTGAAAGGGCTCCAAATAACCACTTGCAGATTCTGCAGAAACACAGTTTCAAAACTGCTCTATCAAAAGGAAGGCTTATCTCTCCGAGCTGAATGCACACATCATAAAGAGGTTTCTGAGAATGCTTCTCCCTGGTTTATAAGTGAAGATATTTCCTTTTCCACTATAGGCCTCAAAGCGCTCCAAATGAACACTTGCAGATTCTACAAAAAGAGTGTTTCAAAACAGCTCTTTCAAAGGAAGTGTTCAAATCTGTGAGTTGGATTCATACTACACAAAGCAGTTTCACAGAACGCTTCTCTTTAGTTTTTATGGGAAGATATTCCCGTTTCCAACGAAGGCCTGAAAGGGCTCCAAATATCCACTTGCAGATTCTGCAAAAATAGAGTTTCAAAACTGCTCTGTTAAAAGGAAGGCTTATCTCTCTGAGTTGAATGCAGACATCATAAAAAGGTTTCTGAGAATGCTTCTGCCTGGTTTATATGTGAAGATATTTCCTTTTCCACCATAGGCCTCAAAGTGCTCCAAATGAACACTTGCAGATTCTACAAAAGGAGTGTTTCATAACTGCTCTAGCAAAGGAAAGGTTCAACTCTGTGAGTTGAACACACACATCACAAAGCACTTTCTGAGATTGCTTCTGTCCAGTTTTTATTGGAAGATATTCCCGCTTCTAACAAAGGCCTGAAAGAGCTCCAAATATCCACTTGCAGATGCTGCAAAAAGACTCTTTCCAAACTGCTCCATGAAAAGGAAGGTTCAACTCTGTGAGTTGAATGCACACATCATAAAGAAGTTTCAAAGAATGCTTCTGTCTAGGTTTTATGTGAAGATATTTCCTTTTCCACCATAGGCCTCAAAGCGCTCCAAATGAACACTTGCAGATTCTACAAAAAGAGTGTTTCAAAACTGCTCTTTCAAAAGAAGTGTTCAACTCTGTGAGTTGGATTCATACTTCACAAATCAGTTTCACAGAACGCTTCTGTTTAGTATTTATGGGAAGATATTTCCGTTTCCAACGAAGGCCTGAAAGGACTCCAAATATCCACTTGCAGATTCTGCAAAAAACACAGTTTCAAAACTGCTCTATCAAAAGGAAGGCTTATCTCTCCGAGTTGAATGCACACATCATAAAGAGGTTTCTGAGAATGCTTCTGCCTGGTTTATAAGTGAAGATATTTCCTTTTCCACCATAGGCCTCAAAGCGCTCCAAATGAACACTTGCAGATTCTACAAAAAGAGTGTTTCAAAACAGCTCTTTCAAAGGAAGTGTTCAACTCTGTGAGTTGGATTCATACTACACAAAGCAGTTTCACAGAACGCTTCTGTTTAGTTTTTATGGGAAGATATTCCCGTTTCCAACGAAGGCCTGAAAGGGCTCCAAATATCCACTTGCAAATTCTGCAAAAATAGAGTTTCAAAACTGCTCTGTCAAAAGGAAGGCTTATCTCTCTGAGTTGAATGCAGACATCATAAAGAGGTTTCTGAGAATGCTTCTGCCTGGTTTATATGTGAAGATATTTCCTTTTCCACCATAGGCCTCAAAGCGCTCCAAATGAACACTTGCAGATTCTACAAAAAGAGTGTTTCATATCTGCTCTAGCAAAGGAAAGGTTCAACTCTGTGAGTTGAACACACACATCACAAAGCAGTTTCTGAGAATGCTTCTGTCCAGTTTTTATTGGAAGATATTCCCGCTTCTAACAAAGGCCTGAAAGAGCTCCAAATATCCACTTGTAGATGCTGCAAAAAGACTCTTTCCAAACTGCTCCATGAAAAGGAAGGTTCAACTCTGTGAGTTGAATGCACACATCATAAAGAAGTTTCAAAGAATGCTTCTGTCTAGGTTTTATGTGAAGATATTTCCTTTTCCACCATAGGCCTCAAAGCGCTCCAAATGAACACTTGCAGATTCTACAAAAAGAGTGTTTCATAACTGCTCTAGCAAAGGAAAGGTTCAACTCTGTGAGTTGAACACACACATCACAAAGCAGTTTCTGAGAATGCTTCTGTCCAGTTTTTATTGGAAGATATTCCCGCTTCTAACAAAGGCCTGAAAGAGCTCCAAATATCCACTTGTAGATGCTGCAAAAAGACTCTTTCCAAACTGCTCCATGAAAAGGAAGGTTCAACTCTGTGAGTTGAATGCACACATCATAAAGAAGTTTCAAAGAATGCTTCTGTCTAGGTTTTATGTGAAGATATTTCCTTTTCCACCATAGGCCTCAAAGCGCTCCAAATGAACACTTGCAGATTCTGCAAAAAGAGTGTTTCAAAACTGCTCTTTCAAAAGAAGTGTTCAACTCTGTGAGTTGGATTCATACTTCACAAAGCAGTTTCACAGAAGGCTTCTGTTTAGTTTTTATGGGAAGATATTCCCGTTTCCAACGAAGGCCTGAAAGGGCTCCAAATATCCACTTGCAAATTCTGCAAAAATAGAGTTTCAAAACTGCTCTGTCAAAAGGAAGGCTTATCTCTCTGAGTTGAATGCAGACATCATAAAGAGGTTTCTGAGAATGCTTCTGCCTGGTTTATATGTGAAGATATTTCCTTTTCCACCATAGGCCTCAAAGCGCTCCAAATGAACACTTGCAGATTCTACAAAAGGAGTGTTTCATAACTGCTCTAGCAAAGGAAAGGTTCAACTCTGTGAGTTGAACACACACATCACAAAGCAGTTTCTGAGAATGCTTCTGTCCAGTTTTTATTGGAAGATATTCCCGCTTCTAACAAAGGCCTGAAAGAGCTCCAAATATCCACTTGCAGATGGTGCAAAAAGACTCTTTCCAAACTGCTCCATGAAAAGGAAGGTTCAACTCTGTGAGATGAATGCACACATCATAAAGAAGATTCAAAGAATGCTTCTGTCTAGGTTTTATGTGAAGATATTTCCTTTTCCACCATAGGCCTCAAAGCGCTCCAAATGAACACTTGCAGATTCTACAAAAAGAGTGTTTCAAAACTGCTCTTTCAAAAGAAGTGTTCAACTCTGTGAGTTGGATTCATACTTCACAAAGCAGTTTCACAGAACGCTTCTGTTTAGTATTTATGTGAAGATATTTCCGTTTCCAACGAAGGCCTGAAAGGACTCCAAATATCCACTTGCAGATTCTGCAAAAAACACAGTTTCAAAACTGCTCTATCAAAAGGAAGGCTTATCTCTCCGAGTTGAATGCACACATCATAAAGAGGTTTCTGAGAATGCTTCTGCCTGGTTTATAAGTGAAGATATTTCCTTTTCCACCATAGGCCTCAAAGCGCTCCAAATGAACACTTGCAGATTCTACAAAAAGAGTGTTTCAAAACAGCTCTTTCAAAGGAAGTGTTCAACTCTGTGAGTTGGATTCATACTACACAAAGCAGTTTCACAGAACGCTTCTGTTTAGTTTTTATGGGAAGATATTCCCGTTTCCAACGAAGGCCTGAAAGGGCTCCAAATATCCACTTGCAAATTCTGCAAAAATAGAGTTTCAAAACTGCTCTGTCAAAAGGAAGGCTTATCTCTCTGAGTTGAATGCAGACATCATAAAGAGGTTTCTGAGAATGCTTCTGCCTGGTTTATATGTGAAGATATTTCCTTTTCCACCATAGGCCTCAAGGCGCTCCAAATGAACACTTGCAGATTCTACAAAAAGAGTGTTTCATAACTGCTCTAGCAAAGGAAAGGTTCAACTCTGTGAGTTGAACACACACATCACAAAGCAGTTTCTGAGAATGCTTCTGTCCAGTTTTTATTGGAAGATATTCCCGCTTCTAACAAAGGCCTGAAAGAGCTCCAAATATCCACTTGTAGATGCTGCAAAAAGAATCTTTCCAAACTGCTCCATGAAAAGGAAGGTTCAACTCTGTGAGTTGAATGCACACATCATAAAGAAGTTTCAAAGAATGCTTCTGTCTAGGTTTTATGTGAAGATATTTCCTTTTCCACCATAGGCCTCAAAGCGCTCCAAATGAACACTTGCAGATTCTACAAAAAGAGTGTTTCAAAACTGCTCTTTCAAAAGAAGTGTTCAACTCTGTGAGTTGGATTCATACTTCACAAAGCAGTTTCACAGAACGCTTCTGTTTAGTTTTTATGGGAAGATATTCCCGTTTCCAACGAAGGCCTGAAAGGGCTCCAAATATCCACTTGCAAATTCTGCAAAAATAGAGTTTCAAAACTGCTCTGTCAAAAGGAAGGCTTATCTCTCTGAGTTGAATGCAGACATCATAAAGAGGTTTCTGAGAATGCTTCTGCCTGGTTTATATGTGAAGATATTTCCTTTTCCACCATAGGCCTCAAAGCGCTCCAAATGAACACTTGCAGATTCTACAAAAGGAGTGTTTCATAACTGCTCTAGCAAAGGAAAGGTTCAACTCTGTGAGTTGAACACACACATCACAAAGCAGTTTCTGAGAATGCTTCTGTCCAGTTTTTATTGGAAGATATTCCCGCTTCTAACAAAGGCCTGAAAGAGCTCCAAATATCCACTTGCAGATGCTGCAAAAAGACTCTTTCCAAACTGCTCCATGAAAAGGAAGGTTCAACTCTGTGAGTTGAATGCACACATCATAAAGAAGTTTCAAAGAATGCTTCTGTCTAGGTTTTATGTGAAGATATTTCCTTTTCCACCATAGGCCTCAAAGCGCTCCAAATGAACACTTGCAGATTCTACAAAAAGAGTGTTTCAAAACTGCTCTTTCAAAAGAAGTGTGCAACTCTGTGAGTTGGATTCATACTTCACAAAGCAGTTTCACAGAACGCTTCTGTTTAGTTTTTATGGGAAGATATTCCCGTTTCCAACGAAGGCCTGAAAGGGCTCCAAATAACCACTTGCAGATTCTGCAGAAACACAGTTTCAAAACTGCTCTATCAAAAGGAAGGCTTATCTCTCCGAGCTGAATGCACACATCATAAAGAGGTTTCTGAGAATGCTTCTCCCTGGTTTATAAGTGAAGATATTTCCTTTTCCACTATAGGCCTCAAAGCGCTCCAAATGAACACTTGCAGATTCTACAAAAAGAGTGTTTCAAAACAGCTCTTTCAAAGGAAGTGTTCAACTCTGTGAATTGGATTCATACTACACAAAGCAGTTTCACAGAACGCTTCTCTTTAGTTTTTATGGGAAGATATTCCCGTTTCCAACGAAGGCCTGAAAGGGCTCCAAATATCCACTTGCAGATTCTGCAAAAATAGAGTTTCAAAACTGCTCTGTTAAAAGGAAGGCTTATCTCTCTGAGTTGAATGCAGACATCATAAAGAGGTTTCTGAGAATGCTTCTGCCTGGTTTATATGTGAAGATATTTCCTTTTCCACCATAGGCCTCAAAGCGCTCCAAATGAACACTTGCAGATTCTACAAAAGGAGTGTTTCATAACTGCTCTAGCAAAGGAAAGGTTCAACTCTGTGAGTTGAACACACACATCACAAAGCAGTTTCTGAGAATGCTTCTGTCCAGTTTTTATTGGAAGATATTCCCGCTTCTAACAAAGGCCTGAAAGAGCTCCAAATATCCACTTGCAGATGCTGCAAAAAGACTCTTTCCAAACTGCTCCATGAAAAGGAAGGTTCAACTCTGTGAGTTGAATGCACACATCATAAAGGAGTTTCAAAGAATGCTTCTGTCTAGGTTTTATGTGAAGATATTTCCTTTTCCACCATAGGCCTCAAAGCGCTCCAAATGAACACTTGCAGATTCTACAAAAAGAGTGTTTCAAAACTGCTCTTTCAAAAGAAGTGTTCAACTCTGTGAGTTGGATTCATACTTCACAAAGCAGTTTCACAGAACGCTTCTGTTTAGTATTTATGGGAAGATATTTCCGTTTCCAACGAAGGCCTGAAAGGACTCCAAATATCCACTTGCAGATTCTGCAAAAAACACAGTTTCAAAACTGCTCTATCAAAAGGAAGGCTTATCTCTCCGAGTTGAATGCACACATCATAAAGAGGTTTCTGAGAATGCTTCTGCCTGGTTTATAAGTGAAGATATTTCCTTTTCCACCATAGGCCTCAAAGCGCTCCAAATGAACACTTGCAGATTCTACAAAAAGAGTGTTTCAAAACAGCTCTTTCAAAGGAAGTGTTCAACTCTGTGAGTTGGATTCATACTACACAAAGCAGTTTCACAGAACGCTTCTGTTTAGTTTTTATGGGAAGATATTCCCGTTTCCAACGAAGGCCTGAAAGGGCTCCAAATATCCACTTGCAAATTCTGCAAAAATAGAGTTTCAAAACTGCTCTGTCAAAAGGAAGGCTTATCTCTCTGAGTTGAATGCAGACATCATAAAGAGGTTTCTGAGAATGCTTCTGCCTGGTTTATATGTGAAGATATTTCCTTTTCCACCATAGGCCTCAAAGCGCTCCAAATGAACACTTGCAGATTCTACAAAAAGAGTGTTTCATATCTGCTCTAGCAAAGGAAAGGTTCAACTCTGTGAGTTGAACACACACATCACAAAGCAGTTTCTGAGAATGCTTCTGTCCAGTTTTTATTGGAAGATATTCCCGCTTCTAACAAAGGCCTGAAAGAGCTCCAAATATCCACTTGTAGATGCTGCAAAAAGACTCTTTCCAAACTGCTCCATGAAAAGGAAGGTTCAACTCTGTGAGTTGAATGCACACATCATAAAGAAGTTTCAAAGAATGCTTCTGTCTAGGTTTTATGTGAAGATATTTCCTTTTCCACCATAGGCCTCAAAGCGCTCCAAATGAACACTTGCAGATTCTACAAAAAGAGTGTTTCAAAACTGCTCTTTCAAAAGAAGTGTGCAACTCTGTGAGTTGGATTCATACTTCACAAAGCAGTTTCACAGAACGCTTCTGTTTAGTTTTTATGGGAAGATATTCCCGTTTCCAACGAAGGCCTGAAAGGGCTCCAAATAACCACTTGCAGATTCTGCAGAAACACAGTTTCAAAACTGCTCTATCAAAAGGAAGGCTTATCTCTCCGAGCTGAATGCACACATCATAAAGAGGTTTCTGAGAATGCTTCTCCCTGGTTTATAAGTGAAGATATTTCCTTTTCCACTATAGGCCTCAAAGCGCTCCAAATGAACACTTGCAGATTCTACAAAAAGAGTGTTTCAAAACAGCTCTTTCAAAGGAAGTGTTCAACTCTGTGAGTTGGATTCATACTACACAAAGCAGTTTCACAGAACGCTTCTCTTTAGTTTTTATGGGAAGATATTCCCGTTTCCAACGAAGGCCTGAAAGGGCTCCAAATATCCACTTGCAGATTCTGCAAAAATAGAGTTTCAAAACTGCTCTGTTAAAAGGAAGGCTTATCTCTCTGAGTTGAATGCAGACATCATAAAGAGGTTTCTGAGAATGCTTCTGCCTGGTTTATATGTGAAGATATTTCCTTTTCCACCATAGGCCTCAAAGCGCTCCAAATGAACACTTGCAGATTCTACAAAAGGAGTGTTTCATAACTGCTCTAGCAAAGGAAAGGTTCAACTCTGTGAGTTGAACACACACATCACAAAGCAGTTTCTGAGATTGCTTCTGTCCAGTTTTTATTGGAAGATATTCCCGCTTCTAACAAAGGCCTGAAAGAGCTCCAAATATCCACTTGCAGATGCTGCAAAAAGACTCTTTCCAAACTGCTCCATGAAAAGGAAGGTTCAACTCTGTGAGTTGAATGCACACATCATAAAGAAGTTTCAAAGAATGCTTCTGTCTAGGTTTTATGTGAAGATATTTCCTTTTCCACCATAGGCCTCAAAGCGCTCCAAATGAACACTTGCAGATTCTACAAAAAGAGTGTTTCAAAACTGCTCTTTCAAAAGAAGTGTTCAACTCTGTGAGTTGGATTCATACTTCACAAAGCAGTTTCACAGAACGCTTCTGTTTAGTATTTATGGGAAGATATTTCCGTTTCCAACGAAGGCCTGAAAGGACTCCAAATATCCACTTGCAGATTCTGCAAAAAACACAGTTTCAAAACTGCTCTATCAAAAGGAAGGCTTATCTCTCCGAGTTGAATGCACACATCATAAAGAGGTTTCTGAGAATGCTTCTGCCTGGTTTATAAGTGAAGATATTTCCTTTTCCACCATAGGCCTCAAAGCGCTCCAAATGAACACTTGCAGATTCTACAAAAAGAGTGTTTCAAAACAGCTCTTTCAAAGGAAGTGTTCAACTCTGTGAGTTGGATTCATACTACACAAAGCAGTTTCACAGAACGCTTCTGTTTAGTTTTTATGGGAAGATATTCCCGTTTCCAACGAAGGCCTGAAAGGGCTCCAAATATCCACTTGCAAATTCTGCAAAAATAGAGTTTCAAAACTGCTCTGTCAAAAGGAAGGCTTATCTCTCTGAGTTGAATGCAGACATCATAAAGAGGTTTCTGAGAATGCTTCTGCCTGGTTTATATGTGAAGATATTTCCTTTTCCACCATAGGCCTCAAAGCGCTCCAAATGAACACTTGCAGATTCTACAAAAGGAGTGTTTCATAACTGCTCTAGCAAAGGAAAGGTTCAACTCTGTGAGTTGAACACACACATCACAAAGCAGTTTCTGAGATTGCTTCTGTCCAGTTTTTATTGGAAGATATTCCCGCTTCTAACAAAGGCCTGAAAGAGCTCCAAATATCCACTTGCAGATGCTGCAAAAAGACTCTTTCCAAACTGCTCCATGAAAAGGAAGGTTCAATTCTGTGAGTTGAATGCACACATCATAAAGAAGTTTCAAAGAATGCTTCTGTCTAGGTTTTATGTGAAGATATTTCCTTTTCCACCATAGGCCTCAAAGCGCTCCAAATGAACACTTGCAGATTCTACAAAAAGAGTGTTTCAAAACTGCTCTTTCAAAAGAAGTGTTCAACTCTGTGAGTTGGATTCATACTTCACAAAGCAGTTTCACAGAACGCTTCTGTTTAGTATTTATGGGAAGATATTTCCGTTTCCAACGAAGGCCTGAAAGGACTCCAAATATCCACTTGCAGATTCTGCAAAAAACACAGTTTCAAAACTGCTCTATCAAAAGGAAGGCTTATCTCTCCGAGTTGAATGCACACATCATAAAGAGGTTTCTGAGAATGCTTCTGCCTGGTTTATAAGTGAAGATATTTCCTTTTCCACCATAGGCCTCAAAGCGCTCCAAATGAACACTTGCAGATTCTACAAAAAGAGTGTTTCAAAACAGCTCTTTCAAAGGAAGTGTTCAACTCTGTGAGTTGGATTCATACTACACAAAGCAGTTTCACAGAACGCTTCTGTTTAGTTTTTATGGGAAGATATTCCCGTTTCCAACGAAGGCCTGAAAGGGCTCCAAATATCCACTTGCAAATTCTGCAAAAATAGAGTTTCAAAACTGCTCTGTCAAAAGGAAGGCTTATCTCTCTGAGTTGAATGCAGACATCATAAAGAGGTTTCTGAGAATGCTTCTGCCTGGTTTATATGTGAAGATATTTCCTTTTCCACCATAGGCCTCAAAGCGCTCCAAATGAACACTTGCAGATTCTACAAAAAGAGTGTTTCATATCTGCTCTAGCAAAGGAAAGGTTCAACTCTGTGAGTTGAACACACACATCACAAAGCAGTTTCTGAGAATGCTTCTGTCCAGTTTTTATTGGAAGATATTCCCGCTTCTAACAAAGGCCTGAAAGAGCTCCAAATATCCACTTGTAGATGCTGCAAAAAGACTCTTTCCAAACTGCTCCATGAAAAGGAAGGTTCAACTCTGTGAGTTGAATGCACACATCATAAAGAAGTTTCAAAGAATGCTTCTGTCTAGGTTTTATGTGAAGATATTTCCTTTTCCACCATAGGCCTCAAAGCGCTCCAAATGAACACTTGCAGATTCTACAAAAAGAGTGTTTCAAAACTGCTCTTTCAAAAGAAGTGTGCAACTCTGTGAGTTGGATTCATACTTCACAAAGCAGTTTCACAGAACGCTTCTGTTTAGTTTTTATGGGAAGATATTCCCGTTTCCAACGAAGGCCTGAAAGGGCTCCAAATAACCACTTGCAGATTCTGCAGAAACACAGTTTCAAAACTGCTCTATCAAAAGGAAGGCTTATCTCTCCGAGCTGAATGCACACATCATAAAGAGGTTTCTGAGAATGCTTCTCCCTGGTTTATAAGTGAAGATATTTCCTTTTCCACTATAGGCCTCAAAGCGCTCCAAATGAACACTTGCAGATTCTACAAAAAGAGTGTTTCAAAACAGCTCTTTCAAAGGAAGTGTTCAACTCTGTGAGTTGGATTCATACTACACAAAGCAGTTTCACAGAACGCTTCTCTTTAGTTTTTATGGGAAGATATTCCCGTTTCCAACGAAGGCCTGAAAGGGCTCCAAATATCCACTTGCAGATTCTGCAAAAATAGAGTTTCAAAACTGCTCTGTTAAAAGGAAGGCTTATCTCTCTGAGTTGAATGCAGACATCATAAAGAGGTTTCTGAGAATGCTTCTGCCTGGTTTATATGTGAAGATATTTCCTTTTCCACCATAGGCCTCAAAGCGCTCCAAATGAACACTTGCAGATTCTACAAAAGGAGTGTTTCATAACTGCTCTAGCAAAGGAAAGGTTCAACTCTGTGAGTTGAACACACACATCACAAAGCAGTTTCTGAGATTGCTTCTGTCCAGTTTTTATTGGAAGATATTCCCGCTTCTAACAAAGGCCTGAAAGAGCTCCAAATATCCACTTGCAGATGCTGCAAAAAGACTCTTTCCAAACTGCTCCATGAAAAGGAAGGTTCAACTCTGTGAGTTGAATGCACACATCATAAAGAAGTTTCAAAGAATGCTTCTGTCTAGGTTTTATGTGAAGATATTTCCTTTTCCACCATAGGCCTCAAAGCGCTCCAAATGAACACTTGCAGATTCTACAAAAAGAGTGTTTCAAAACTGCTCTTTCAAAAGAAGTGTTCAACTCTGTGAGTTGGATTCATACTTCACAAAGCAGTTTCACAGAACGCTTCTGTTTAGTATTTATGGGAAGATATTTCCGTTTCCAACGAAGGCCTGAAAGGACTCCAAATATCCACTTGCAGATTCTGCAAAAAACACAGTTTCAAAACTGCTCTATCAAAAGGAAGGCTTATCTCTCCGAGTTGAATGCACACATCATAAAGAGGTTTCTGAGAATGCTTCTGCCTGGTTTATAAGTGAAGATATTTCCTTTTCCACCATAGGCCTCAAAGCGCTCCAAATGAACACTTGCAGATTCTACAAAAAGAGTGTTTCAAAACAGCTCTTTCAAAGGAAGTGTTCAACTCTGTGAGTTGGATTCATACTACACAAAGCAGTTTCACAGAACGCTTCTGTTTAGTTTTTATGGGAAGATATTCCCGTTTCCAACGAAGGCCTGAAAGGGCTCCAAATATCCACTTGCAAATTCTGCAAAAATAGAGTTTCAAAACTGCTCTGTCAAAAGGAAGGCTTATCTCTCTGAGTTGAATGCAGACATCATAAAGAGGTTTCTGAGAATGCTTCTGCCTGGTTTATATGTGAAGATATTTCCTTTTCCACCATAGGCCTCAAAGCGCTCCAAATGAACACTTGCAGATTCTACAAAAAGAGTGTTTCATATCTGCTCTAGCAAAGGAAAGGTTCAACTCTGTGAGTTGAACACACACATCACAAAGCAGTTTCTGAGAATGCTTCTGTCCAGTTTTTATTGGAAGATATTCCCGCTTCTAACAAAGGCCTGAAAGAGCTCCAAATATCCACTTGTAGATGCTGCAAAAAGACTCTTTCCAAACTGCTCCATGAAAAGGAAGGTTCAACTCTGTGAGTTGAATGCACACATCATAAAGAAGTTTCAAAGAATGCTTCTGTCTAGGTTTTATGTGAAGATATTTCCTTTTCCACCATAGGCCTCAAAGCGCTCCAAATGAACACTTGCAGATTCTACAAAAAGAGTGTTTCAAAACTGCTCTTTCAAAAGAAGTGTGCAACTCTGTGAGTTGGATTCATACTTCACAAAGCAGTTTCACAGAACGCTTCTGTTTAGTTTTTATGGGAAGATATTCCCGTTTCCAACGAAGGCCTGAAAGGGCTCCAAATAACCACTTGCAGATTCTGCAGAAACACAGTTTCAAAACTGCTCTATCAAAAGGAAGGCTTATCTCTCCGAGCTGAATGCACACATCATAAAGAGGTTTCTGAGAATGCTTCTCCCTGGTTTATAAGTGAAGATATTTCCTTTTCCACTATAGGCCTCAAAGCGCTCCAAATGAACACTTGCAGATTCTACAAAAAGAGTGTTTCAAAACAGCTCTTTCAAAGGAAGTGTTCAACTCTGTGAGTTGGATTCATACTACACAAAGCAGTTTCACAGAACGCTTCTCTTTAGTTTTTATGGGAAGATATTCCCGTTTCCAACGAAGGCCTGAAAGGGCTCCAAATATCCACTTGCAGATTCTGCAAAAATAGAGTTTCAAAACTGCTCTGTTAAAAGGAAGGCTTATCTCTCTGAGTTGAATGCAGACATCATAAAGAGGTTTCTGAGAATGCTTCTGCCTGGTTTATATGTGAAGATATTTCCTTTTCCACCATAGGCCTCAAAGCGCTCCAAATGAACACTTGCAGATTCTACAAAAGGAGTGTTTCATAACTGCTCTAGCAAAGGAAAGGTTCAACTCTGTGAGTTGAACACACACATCACAAAGCAGTTTCTGAGATTGCTTCTGTCCAGTTTTTATTGGAAGATATTCCCGCTTCTAACAAAGGCCTGAAAGAGCTCCAAATATCCACTTGCAGATGCTGCAAAAAGACTCTTTCCAAACTGCTCCATGAAAAGGAAGGTTCAACTCTGTGAGTTGAATGCACACATCATAAAGAAGTTTCAAAGAATGCTTCTGTCTAGGTTTTATGTGAAGATATTTCCTTTTCCACCATAGGCCTCAAAGCGCTCCAAATGAACACTTGCAGATTCTACAAAAAGAGTGTTTCAAAACTGCTCTTTCAAAAGAAGTGTTCAACTCTGTGAGTTGGATTCATACTTCACAAAGCAGTTTCACAGAACGCTTCTGTTTAGTATTTATGGGAAGATATTTCCGTTTCCAACGAAGGCCTGAAAGGACTCCAAATATCCACTTGCAGATTCTGCAAAAAACACAGTTTCAAAACTGCTCTATCAAAAGGAAGGCTTATCTCTCCGAGTTGAATGCACACATCATAAAGAGGTTTCTGAGAATGCTTCTGCCTGGTTTATAAGTGAAGATATTTCCTTTTCCACCATAGGCCTCAAAGCGCTCCAAATGAACACTTGCAGATTCTACAAAAAGAGTGTTTCAAAACAGCTCTTTCAAAGGAAGTGTTCAACTCTGTGAGTTGGATTCATACTACACAAAGCAGTTTCACAGAACGCTTCTGTTTAGTTTTTATGGGAAGATATTCCCGTTTCCAACGAAGGCCTGAAAGGGCTCCAAATATCCACTTGCAAATTCTGCAAAAATAGAGTTTCAAAACTGCTCTGTCAAAAGGAAGGCTTATCTCTCTGAGTTGAATGCAGACATCATAAAGAGGTTTCTGAGAATGCTTCTGCCTGGTTTATATGTGAAGATATTTCCTTTTCCACCATAGGCCTCAAAGCGCTCCAAATGAACACTTGCAGATTCTACAAAAAGAGTGTTTCATATCTGCTCTAGCAAAGGAAAGGTTCAACTCTGTGAGTTGAACACACACATCACAAAGCAGTTTCTGAGAATGCTTCTGTCCAGTTTTTATTGGAAGATATTCCCGCTTCTAACAAAGGCCTGAAAGAGCTCCAAATATCCACTTGTAGATGCTGCAAAAAGACTCTTTCCAAACTGCTCCATGAAAAGGAAGGTTCAACTCTGTGAGTTGAATGCACACATCATAAAGAAGTTTCAAAGAATGCTTCTGTCTAGGTTTTATGTGAAGATATTTCCTTTTCCACCATAGGCCTCAAAGCGCTCCAAATGAACACTTGCAGATTCTACAAAAAGAGTGTTTCATAACTGCTCTAGCAAAGGAAAGGTTCAACTCTGTGAGTTGAACACACACATCACAAAGCAGTTTCTGAGAATGCTTCTGTCCAGTTTTTATTGGAAGATATTCCCGCTTCTAACAAAGGCCTGAAAGAGCTCCAAATATCCACTTGTAGATGCTGCAAAAAGACTCTTTCCAAACTGCTCCATGAAAAGGAAGGTTCAACTCTGTGAGTTGAATGCACACATCATAAAGAAGTTTCAAAGAATGCTTCTGTCTAGGTTTTATGTGAAGATATTTCCTTTTCCACCATAGGCCTCAAAGCGCTCCAAATGAACACTTGCAGATTCTACAAAAAGAGTGTTTCAAAACTGCTCTTTCAAAAGAAGTGTTCAACTCTGTGAGTTGGATTCATACTTCACAAAGCAGTTTCACAGAAGGCTTCTGTTTAGTTTTTATGGGAAGATATTCCCGTTTCCAACGAAGGCCTGAAAGGGCTCCAAATATCCACTTGCAAATTCTGCAAAAATAGAGTTTCAAAACTGCTCTGTCAAAAGGAAGGCTTATCTCTCTGAGTTGAATGCAGACATCATAAAGAGGTTTCTGAGAATGCTTCTGCCTGGTTTATATGTGAAGATATTTCCTTTTCCACCATAGGCCTCAAAGCGCTCCAAATGAACACTTGCAGATTCTACAAAAGGAGTGTTTCATAACTGCTCTAGCAAAGGAAAGGTTCAACTCTGTGAGTTGAACACACACATCACAAAGCAGTTTCTGAGAATGCTTCTGTCCAGTTTTTATTGGAAGATATTCCCGCTTCTAACAAAGGCCTGAAAGAGCTCCAAATATCCACTTGCAGATGGTGCAAAAAGACTCTTTCCAAACTGCTCCATGAAAAGGAAGGTTCAACTCTGTGAGATGAATGCACACATCATAAAGAAGTTTCAAAGAATGCTTCTGTCTAGGTTTTATGTGAAGATATTTCCTTTTCCACCATAGGCCTCAAAGCGCTCCAAATGAACACTTGCAGATTCTACAAAAAGAGTGTTTCAAAACTGCTCTTTCAAAAGAAGTGTTCAACTCTGTGAGTTGGATTCATACTTCACAAAGCAGTTTCACAGAACGCTTCTGTTTAGTATTTATGTGAAGATATTTCCGTTTCCAACGAAGGCCTGAAAGGACTCCAAATATCCACTTGCAGATTCTGCAAAAAACACAGTTTCAAAACTGCTCTATCAAAAGGAAGGCTTATCTCTCCGAGTTGAATGCACACATCATAAAGAGGTTTCTGAGAATGCTTCTGCCTGGTTTATAAGTGAAGATATTTCCTTTTCCACCATAGGCCTCAAAGCGCTCCAAATGAACACTTGCAGATTCTACAAAAAGAGTGTTTCAAAACAGCTCTTTCAAAGGAAGTGTTCAACTCTGTGAGTTGGATTCATACTACACAAAGCAGTTTCACAGAACGCTTCTGTTTAGTTTTTATGGGAAGATATTCCCGTTTCCAACGAAGGCCTGAAAGGGCTCCAAATATCCACTTGCAAATTCTGCAAAAATAGAGTTTCAAAACTGCTCTGTCAAAAGGAAGGCTTATCTCTCTGAGTTGAATGCAGACATCATAAAGAGGTTTCTGAGAATGCTTCTGCCTGGTTTATATGTGAAGATATTTCCTTTTCCACCATAGGCCTCAAGGCGCTCCAAATGAACACTTGCAGATTCTACAAAAAGAGTGTTTCATAACTGCTCTAGC
The DNA here is from genome assembly GCF_028885625.2 of Pongo pygmaeus. Classification (NCBI taxonomy): domain Eukaryota; kingdom Metazoa; phylum Chordata; class Mammalia; order Primates; family Hominidae; genus Pongo; species Pongo pygmaeus. The sequence goes on from NC_085930.1 coordinate 28,912,988, forward strand.
AAAGGAAAGGTTCAACTCTGTGAGTTGAACACACACATCACAAAGCAGTTTCTGAGAATGCTTCTGTCCAGTTTTTATTGGAAGATATTCCCGCTTCTAACAAAGGCCTGAAAGAGCTCCAAATATCCACTTGTAGATGCTGCAAAAAGACTCTTTCCAAACTGCTCCATGAAAAGGAAGGTTCAACTCTGTGAGTTGAATGCACACATCATAAAGAAGTTTCAAAGAATGCTTCTGTCTAGGTTTTATGTGAAGATATTTCCTTTTCCACCATAGGCCTCAAAGCGCTCCAAATGAACACTTGCAGATTCTACAAAAAGAGTGTTTCAAAACTGTTCTTTCAAAGAAGTGTTCAACTCTGTGAGTTGGATTCATACTTCACAAAGCAGTTTCACAGAACGCTTCTGTTTAGTTTTTATGGGAAGATATTCCCGTTTCCAACGAAGGCCTGAAAGGGCTCCAAATATCCACTTGCAAATTCTGCAAAAATAGAGTTTCAAAACTGCTCTGTCAAAAGGAAGGCTTATCTCTCTGAGTTGAATGCAGACATCATAAAGAGGTTTCTGAGAATGCTTCTGCCTGGTTTATATGTGAAGATATTTCCTTTTCCACCATAGGCCTCAAAGCGCTCCAAATGAACACTTGCAGATTCTACAAAAGGAGTGTTTCATAACTGCTCTAGCAAAGGAAAGGTTCAACTCTGTGAGTTGAACACACACATCACAAAGCAGTTTCTGAGAATGCTTCTGTCCAGTTTTTATTGGAAGATATTCCCGCTTCTAACAAAGGCCTGAAAGAGCTCCAAATATCCACTTGTAGATGCTGCAAAAAGACTCTTTCCAAACTGCTCCATGAAAAGGAAGGTTCAACTCTGTGAGTTGAATGCACACATCATAAAGAAGTTTCAAAGAATGCTTCTGTCTAGGTTTTATGTGAAGATATTTCCTTTTCCACCATAGGCCTCAAAGCGCTCCAAATGAACACTTGCAGATTCTACAAAAAGAGTGCTTCAAAACTGCTCTTTCAAAAGAAGTGTGCAACTCTGTGAGTTGGATTCATACTTCACAAAGCAGTTTCACAGAACGCTTCTGTTTAGTTTTTATGGGAAGATATTCCCGTTTCCAACGAAGGCCTGAAAGGGCTCCAAATAACCACTTGCAGATTCGGCAGAAACACAGTTTCAAAACTGCTCTATCAAAAGGAAGGCTTATCTCTCCGAGCTGAATGCACACATCATAAAGAGGTTTCTGAGAATGCTTCTCCCTGGTTTATAAGTGAAGATATTTACTTTTCCACTATAGGCCTCAAAGCGCTCCAAATGAACACTTGCAGATTCTACAAAAAGAGTGTTTCAAAACAGCTCTTTCAAAGGAAGTGTTCAACTCTGTGAGTTGGATTCATACTACACAAAGCAGTTTCACAGAACGCTTCTCTTTAGTTTTTATGGGAAGATATTCCCGTTTCCAACGAAGGCCTGAAAGGGCTCCAAATATCCACTTGCAGATTCTGCAAAAATAGAGTTTCAAAACTGCTCTGTTAAAAGGAAGGCTTATCTCTCTGAGTTGAATGCAGACATCATAAAGAGGTTTCTGAGAATGCTTCTGCCTGGTTTATATGTGAAGATATTTCCTTTTCCACCATAGGCCTCAAAGCGCTCCAAATGAACACTTGCAGATTCTACAAAAGGAGTGTTTCATAACTGCTCTAGCAAAGGAAAGGTTCAACTCTGTGAGTTGAACACACACATCACAAAGCAGTTTCTGAGATTCCTTCTGTCCAGTTTTTATTGGAAGATATTCCCGCTTCTAACAAAGGCCTGAAAGAGCTCCAAATATCCACTTGCAGATGCTGCAAAAAGACTCTTTCCAAACTGCTCCATGAAAAGGAAGGTTCAACTCTGTGAGTTGAATGCACACATCATAAAGAAGTTTCAAAGAATGCTTCTGTCTAGGTTTTATGTGAAGATATTTCCTTTTCCACCATAGGCCTCAAAGCGCTCCAAATGAACACTTGCAGATTCTACAAAAAGAGTGTTTCAAAACTGCTCTTTCAAAAGAAGTGTTCAACTCTGTGAGTTGGATTCATACTTCACAAAGCAGTTTCACAGAACGCTTCTGTTTAGTATTTATGGGAAGATATTTCCGTTTCCAACGAAGGCCTGAAAGGACTCCAAATATCCACTTGCAGATTCTGCAAAAAACACAGTTTCAAAACTGCTCTATCAAAAGGAAGGCTTATCTCTCCGAGTTGAATGCACACATCATAAAGAGGTTTCTGAGAATGCTTCTGCCTGGTTTATAAGTGAAGATATTTCCTTTTCCACCATAGGCCTCAAAGCGCTCCAAATGAACACTTGCAGATTCTACAAAAAGAGTGTTTCAAAACAGCTCTTTCAAAGGAAGTGTTCAACTCTGTGAGTTGGATTCATACTACACAAAGCAGTTTCACAGAACGCTTCTGTTTAGTTTTTATGGGAAGATATTCCCGTTTCCAACGAAGGCCTGAAAGGGCTCCAAATATCCACTTGCAAATTCTGCAAAAATAGAGTTTCAAAACTGCTCTGTCAAAAGGAAGGCTTATCTCTCTGAGTTGAATGCAGACATCATAAAGAGGTTTCTGAGAATGCTTCTGCCTGGTTTATATGTGAAGATATTTCCTTTTCCACCATAGGCCTCAAAGCGCTCCAAATGAACACTTGCAGATTCTACAAAAAGAGTGTTTCATATCTGCTCTAGCAAAGGAAAGGTTCAACTCTGTGAGTTGAACACACACATCACAAAGCAGTTTCTGAGAATGCTTCTGTCCAGTTTTTATTGGAAGATATTCCCGCTTCTAACAAAGGCCTGAAAGAGCTCCAAATATCCACTTGTAGATGCTGCAAAAAGACTCTTTCCAAACTGCTCCATGAAAAGGAAGGTTCAACTCTGTGAGTTGAATGCACACATCATAAAGAAGTTTCAAAGAATGCTTCTGTCTAGGTTTTATGTGAAGATATTTCCTTTTCCACCATAGGCCTCAAAGCGCTCCAAATGAACACTTGCAGATTCTACAAAAAGAGTGTTTCAAAACTGCTCTTTCAAAAGAAGTGTTCAACTCTGTGAGTTGGATTCATACTTCACAAAGCAGTTTCACAGAACGCTTCTGTTTAGTTTTTATGGGAAGATATTCCCGTTTCCAACGAAGGCCTGAAAGGGCTCCAAATAACCACCTGCAGATTCTGCAGAAACACAGTTTCAAAACTGCTCTATCAAAAGGAAGGCTTATCTCTCCGAGCTGAATGCACACATCATAAAGAGGTTTCTGAGAATGCTTCTCCCTGGTTTATAAGTGAAGATATTTCCTTTTCCACTATAGGCCTCAAAGCGCTCCAAATGAACACTTGCAGATTCTACAAAAAGAGTGTTTCAAAACAGCTCTTTCAAAGGAAGTGTTCAACTCTGTGAGTTGGATTCATACTACACAAAGCAGTTTCACAGAACGCTTCTCTTTAGTTTTTATGGGAAGATATTCCCGTTTCCAACGAAGGACTGAAAGGGCTCCAAATATCCACTTGCAGATTCTGCAAAAATAGAGTTTCAAAACTGCTCTGTTAAAAGGAAGGCTTATCTCTCTGAGTTGAATGCAGACATCATAAAGAGGTTTCTGAGAATGCTTCTGCCTTGTTTATATGTGAAGATATTTCCTTTTCCACCATAGGCCTCAAAGCACTCCAAATGAACACTTGCAGATTCTACAAAAGGAGTGTTTCATAACTGCTCTAGCAAAGGAAAGGTTCAACTCTGTGAGTTGAACACACACATCACAAAGCAGTTTCTGAGAATGCTTCTGTCCAGTTTTTATTGGAAGATATTCCCGCTTCTAACAAAGGCCTGAAAGAGCTCCAAATATCCACTTGCAGATGCTGCAAAAAGACTCTTTCCAAACTGCTCCATGAAAAGGAAGGTTCAACTCTGTGAGATGAATGCACACATCATAAAGAAGTTTCAAAGAATGCTTCTGTCTAGGTTTTATGTGAAGATATTTCCTTTTCCACCATAGGCCTCAAAGCGCTCCAAATGAACACTTGCAGATTCTACAAAAAGAGTGTTTCAAAACTGCTCTTTCAAAAGAAGTGTTCAACTCTGTGAGTTGGATTCATACTTCACAAAGCAGTTTCACAGAACGCTTCTGTTTAGTATTTATGGGAAGATATTCCCGTTTCCAACGAAGGCCTGAAAGGGCTCCAAATATCCACTTGCAAATTCTGCAAAAATAGAGTTTCAAAACTGCTCTGTCAAAAGGAAGGCTTATCTCTCTGAGTTGAATGCAGACATCATAAAGAGGTTTCTGAGAATGCTTCTGCCTGGTTTATATGTGAAGATATTTCCTTTTCCACCATAGGCCTCAAAGCGCTCCAAATGAACACTTGCAGATTCTACAAAAGGAGTGTTTCATAACTGCTCTAGCAAAGGAAAGGTTCAACTCTGTGAGTTGAACACACACATCACAAAGCAGTTTCTGAGAATGCTTCTATCCAGTTTTTATTGGAAGATATTCCCGCTTCTAACAAAGGCCTGAAAGAGCTCCAAATATCCACTTGCAGATGCTGCAAAAAGACTCTTTCCATACTGCTCCATGAAAAGGAAGGTTCAACTCTGTGAGTTGAATGCACACATCATAAAGAAGTTTCAAAGAATGCTTCTGTCTAGGTTTTATGTGAAGATATTTCCTTTTCCACCATAGGCCTCAAAGCGCTCCAAATGAACACTTGCAGATTCTACAAAAAGAGTGTTTCAAAACTGCTCTTTCAAAAGAAGTGTTCAACTCTGTGAGTTATATTCATACTTCACAAAGCAGTTTCACAGAACGCTTCTGTTTAGTATTTATGGGAAGATATTCCCGTTTCCAACGAAGGCCTGAAAGGACTCCAAATATCCACTTGCAGATTCTGCAAAAACACAGTTTCAAAAGTGCTCTATCAAAAGGAAGGCTTATCTCTCCGAGTTGAATGCACACATCATAAAGAGGTTTCTGAGAATGCTTCTGCCTGGTTTATAAGTGAAGATATTTCCTTTTCCACCATAGGCCTCAAAGCGCTCCAAATGAACACTTGCAGATTCTACAAAAAGAGTGTTTCAAAACAGCTCTTTCAAAGGAAGTGTTCAACTCTGTGAGTTGGATTCATACTACACAAAGCAGTTTCACAGAACGCTTCTGTTTAGTTTTTATGGGAAGATATTCCCGTTTCCAACGAAGGCCTGAAAGGCCTCCAAATATCCACTTGCAAATTCTGCAAAAATAGAGTTTCAAAGCTGCTCTGTCAAAAGGAAGGCTTATCTCTCTGAGTTGAATGCAGACATCATAAAGAGGTTTCTGAGAATGCTTCTGCCTGGTTTATATGTGAAGATATTTCCTTTTCCACCATAGGCCTCAAGGCGCTCCAAATGAACACTTTCAGATTCTACAAAAAGAGTGTTTCATAACTGCTCTAGCAAAGGAAAGGTTCAACTCTGTGAGTTGAACACACACATCACAAAGCAGTTTCTGAGAATGCTTCTGTCCAGTTTTTATGGGAAGATATTCCCGCTTCTAACAAAGGCCTGAAAGAGCTCCAAATATCCACTTGTAGATGCTGCAAAAAGACTCTTTCCAAACTGCTCCATGAAAAGGAAGGTTCAACTCTGTGAGTTGAATGCACACATCATAAAGAAGTTTCAAAGAATGCTTCTGTCTAGGTTTTATGTGAAGATATTTCCTTTTCCACCATAGGCCTCAAAGCGCTCCAAATGAACACTTGCAGATTCTACAAAAAGAGTGTTTCAAAACTGCTCTTTCAAAAGAAGTGTTCAACTCTGTGAGTTGGATTCATACTTCACAAAGCAGTTTCACAGAACGCTTCTGTTTAGTATTTATGGGAAGATATTTCCGTTTCCAACGAAGGCCTGAAAGGACTCCAAATATCCACTTGCAGATTCTGCAAAAAACACAGTTTCAAAACTGCTCTATCAAAAGGAAGGCTTATCTCTCCGAGTTGAATGCACACATCATAAAGAGGTTTCTGAGAATGCTTCTGCCTGGTTTATAAGTGAAGATATTTCCTTTTCCACCATAGGCCTCAAAGCGCTCCAAATGAACACTTGCAGATTCTACAAAAAGAGTGTTTCAAAACAGCTCTTTCAAAGGAAGTGTTCAACTCTGTGAGTTGGATTCATACTACACAAAGCAGTTTCACAGAACGCTTCTGTTTAGTTTTTATGGGAAGATATTCCCGTTTCCAACGAAGGCCTGAAAGGGCTCCAAATATCCACTTGCAAATTCTGCAAAAATAGAGTTTCAAAACTGCTCTGTCAAAAGGAAGGCTTATCTCTCTGAGTTGAATGCAGACATCATAAAGAGGTTTCTGAGAATGCTTCTGCCTGGTTTATATGTGAAGATATTTCCTTTTCCACCATAGGCCTCAAAGCGCTCCAAATGAACACTTGCAGATTCTACAAAAGGAGTGTTTCATAACTGCTCTAGCAAAGGAAAGGTTCAACTCTGTGAGTTGAACACACACATCACAAAGCAGTTTCTGAGATTGCTTCTGTCCAGTTTTTATTGGAAGATATTCCCGCTTCTAACAAAGGCCTGAAAGAGCTCCAAATATCCACTTGCAGATGCTGCAAAAAGACTCTTTCCAAACTGCTCCATGAAAAGGAAGGTTCAACTCTGTGAGTTGAATGCACACATCATAAAGAAGTTTCAAAGAATGCTTCTGTCTAGGTTTTATGTGAAGATATTTCCTTTTCCACCATAGGCCTCAAAGCGCTCCAAATGAACACTTGCAGATTCTACAAAAAGAGTGTTTCAAAACTGCTCTTTCAAAAGAAGTGTTCAACTCTGTGAGTTGGATTCATACTTCACAAAGCAGTTTCACAGAACGCTTCTGTTTAGTATTTATGGGAAGATATTTCCGTTTCCAACGAAGGCCTGAAAGGACTCCAAATATCCACTTGCAGATTCTGCAAAAAACACAGTTTCAAAACTGCTCTATCAAAAGGAAGGCTTATCTCTCCGAGTTGAATGCACACATCATAAAGAGGTTTCTGAGAATGCTTCTGCCTGGTTTATAAGTGAAGATATTTCCTTTTCCACCATAGGCCTCAAAGCGCTCCAAATGAACACTTGCAGATTCTACAAAAAGAGTGTTTCAAAACAGCTCTTTCAAAGGAAGTGTTCAACTCTGTGAGTTGGATTCATACTACACAAAGCAGTTTCACAGAACGCTTCTGTTTAGTTTTTATGGGAAGATATTCCCGTTTCCAACGAAGGCCTGAAAGGGCTCCAAATATCCACTTGCAAATTCTGCAAAAATAGAGTTTCAAAACTGCTCTGTCAAAAGGAAGGCTTATCTCTCTGAGTTGAATGCAGACATCATAAAGAGGTTTCTGAGAATGCTTCTGCCTGGTTTATATGTGAAGATATTTCCTTTTCCACCATAGGCCTCAAAGCGCTCCAAATGAACACTTGCAGATTCTACAAAAAGAGTGTTTCATATCTGCTCTAGCAAAGGAAAGGTTCAACTCTGTGAGTTGAACACACACATCACAAAGCAGTTTCTGAGAATGCTTCTGTCCAGTTTTTATTGGAAGATATTCCCGCTTCTAACAAAGGCCTGAAAGAGCTCCAAATATCCACTTGTAGATGCTGCAAAAAGACTCTTTCCAAACTGCTCCATGAAAAGGAAGGTTCAACTCTGTGAGTTGAATGCACACATCATAAAGAAGTTTCAAAGAATGCTTCTGTCTAGGTTTTATGTGAAGATATTTCCTTTTCCACCATAGGCCTCAAAGCGCTCCAAATGAACACTTGCAGATTCTACAAAAAGAGTGTTTCATAACTGCTCTAGCAAAGGAAAGGTTCAACTCTGTGAGTTGAACACACACATCACAAAGCAGTTTCTGAGAATGCTTCTGTCCAGTTTTTATTGGAAGATATTCCCGCTTCTAACAAAGGCCTGAAAGAGCTCCAAATATCCACTTGTAGATGCTGCAAAAAGACTCTTTCCAAACTGCTCCATGAAAAGGAAGGTTCAACTCTGTGAGTTGAATGCACACATCATAAAGAAGTTTCAAAGAATGCTTCTGTCTAGGTTTTATGTGAAGATATTTCCTTTTCCACCATAGGCCTCAAAGCGCTCCAAATGAACACTTGCAGATTCTACAAAAAGAGTGTTTCAAAACTGCTCTTTCAAAAGAAGTGTTCAACTCTGTGAGTTGGATTCATACTTCACAAAGCAGTTTCACAGAAGGCTTCTGTTTAGTTTTTATGGGAAGATATTCCCGTTTCCAACGAAGGCCTGAAAGGGCTCCAAATATCCACTTGCAAATTCTGCAAAAATAGAGTTTCAAAACTGCTCTGTCAAAAGGAAGGCTTATCTCTCTGAGTTGAATGCAGACATCATAAAGAGGTTTCTGAGAATGCTTCTGCCTGGTTTATATGTGAAGATATTTCCTTTTCCACCATAGGCCTCAAAGCGCTCCAAATGAACACTTGCAGATTCTACAAAAGGAGTGTTTCATAACTGCTCTAGCAAAGGAAAGGTTCAACTCTGTGAGTTGAACACACACATCACAAAGCAGTTTCTGAGAATGCTTCTGTCCAGTTTTTATTGGAAGATATTCCCGCTTCTAACAAAGGCCTGAAAGAGCTCCAAATATCCACTTGCAGATGGTGCAAAAAGACTCTTTCCAAACTGCTCCATGAAAAGGAAGGTTCAACTCTGTGAGATGAATGCACACATCATAAAGAAGTTTCAAAGAATGCTTCTGTCTAGGTTTTATGTGAAGATATTTCCTTTTCCACCATAGGCCTCAAAGCGCTCCAAATGAACACTTGCAGATTCTACAAAAAGAGTGTTTCAAAACTGCTCTTTCAAAAGAAGTGTTCAACTCTGTGAGTTGGATTCATACTTCACAAAGCAGTTTCACAGAACGCTTCTGTTTAGTATTTATGTGAAGATATTTCCGTTTCCAACGAAGGCCTGAAAGGACTCCAAATATCCACTTGCAGATTCTGCAAAAAACACAGTTTCAAAACTGCTCTATCAAAAGGAAGGCTTATCTCTCCGAGTTGAATGCACACATCATAAAGAGGTTTCTGAGAATGCTTCTGCCTGGTTTATAAGTGAAGATATTTCCTTTTCCACCATAGGCCTCAAAGCGCTCCAAATGAACACTTGCAGATTCTACAAAAAGAGTGTTTCAAAACAGCTCTTTCAAAGGAAGTGTTCAACTCTGTGAGTTGGATTCATACTACACAAAGCAGTTTCACAGAACGCTTCTGTTTAGTTTTTATGGGAAGATATTCCCGTTTCCAACGAAGGCCTGAAAGGGCTCCAAATATCCACTTGCAAATTCTGCAAAAATAGAGTTTCAAAACTGCTCTGTCAAAAGGAAGGCTTATCTCTCTGAGTTGAATGCAGACATCATAAAGAGGTTTCTGAGAATGCTTCTGCCTGGTTTATATGTGAAGATATTTCCTTTTCCACCATAGGCCTCAAGGCGCTCCAAATGAACACTTGCAGATTCTACAAAAAGAGTGTTTCATAACTGCTCTAGCAAAGGAAAGGTTCAACTCTGTGAGTTGAACACACACATCACAAAGCAGTTTCTGAGAATGCTTCTGTCCAGTTTTTATTGGAAGATATTCCCGCTTCTAACAAAGGCCTGAAAGAGCTCCAAATATCCACTTGTAGATGCTGCAAAAAGACTCTTTCCAAACTGCTCCATGAAAAGGAAGGTTCAACTCTGTGAGTTGAATGCACACATCATAAAGAAGTTTCAAAGAATGCTTCTGTCTAGGTTTTATGTGAAGATATTTCCTTTTCCACCATAGGCCTCAAAGCGCTCCAAATGAACACTTGCAGATTCTACAAAAAGAGTGTTTCAAAACTGTTCTTTCAAAGAAGTGTTCAACTCTGTGAGTTGGATTCATACTTCACAAAGCAGTTTCACAGAACGCTTCTGTTTAGTTTTTATGGGAAGATATTCCCGTTTCCAACGAAGGCCTGAAAGGGCTCCAAATATCCACTTGCAAATTCTGCAAAAATAGAGTTTCAAAACTGCTCTGTCAAAAGGAAGGCTTATCTCTCTGAGTTGAATGCAGACATCATAAAGAGGTTTCTGAGAATGCTTCTGCCTGGTTTATATGTGAAGATATTTCCTTTTCCACCATAGGCCTCAAAGCGCTCCAAATGAACACTTGCAGATTCTACAAAAGGAGTGTTTCATAACTGCTCTAGCAAAGGAAAGGTTCAACTCTGTGAGTTGAACACACACATCACAAAGCAGTTTCTGAGAATGCTTCTGTCCAGTTTTTATTGGAAGATATTCCCGCTTCTAACAAAGGCCTGAAAGAGCTCCAAATATCCACTTGTAGATGCTGCAAAAAGACTCTTTCCAAACTGCTCCATGAAAAGGAAGGTTCAACTCTGTGAGTTGAATGCACACATCATAAAGAAGTTTCAAAGAATGCTTCTGTCTAGGTTTTATGTGAAGATATTTCCTTTTCCACCATAGGCCTCAAAGCGCTCCAAATGAACACTTGCAGATTCTACAAAAAGAGTGTTTCAAAACTGCTCTTTCAAAAGAAGTGTGCAACTCTGTGAGTTGGATTCATACTTCACAAAGCAGTTTCACAGAACGCTTCTGTTTAGTTTTTATGGGAAGATATTCCCGTTTCCAACGAAGGCCTGAAAGGGCTCCAAATAACCACTTGCAGATTCGGCAGAAACACAGTTTCAAAACTGCTCTATCAAAAGGAAGGCTTATCTCTCCGAGCTGAATGCACACATCATAAAGAGGTTTCTGAGAATGCTTCTCCCTGGTTTATAAGTGAAGATATTTACTTTTCCACTATAGGCCTCAAAGCGCTCCAAATGAACACTTGCAGATTCTACAAAAAGAGTGTTTCAAAACAGCTCTTTCAAAGGAAGTGTTCAACTCTGTGAGTTGGATTCATACTACACAAAGCAGTTTCACAGAACGCTTCTCTTTAGTTTTTATGGGAAGATATTCCCGTTTCCAACGAAGGCCTGAAAGGGCTCCAAATATCCACTTGCAGATTCTGCAAAAATAGAGTTTCAAAACTGCTCTGTTAAAAGGAAGGCTTATCTCTCTGAGTTGAATGCAGACATCATAAAGAGGTTTCTGAGAATGCTTCTGCCTGGTTTATATGTGAAGATATTTCCTTTTCCACCATAGGCCTCAAAGCGCTCCAAATGAACACTTGCAGATTCTACAAAAGGAGTGTTTCATAACTGCTCTAGCAAAGGAAAGGTTCAACTCTGTGAGTTGAACACACACATCACAAAGCAGTTTCTGAGATTCCTTCTGTCCAGTTTTTATTGGAAGATATTCCCGCTTCTAACAAAGGCCTGAAAGAGCTCCAAATATCCACTTGCAGATGCTGCAAAAAGACTCTTTCCAAACTGCTCCATGAAAAGGAAGGTTCAACTCTGTGAGTTGAATGCACACATCATAAAGAAGTTTCAAAGAATGCTTCTGTCTAGGTTTTATGTGAAGATATTTCCTTTTCCACCATAGGCCTCAAAGCGCTCCAAATGAACACTTGCAGATTCTACAAAAAGAGTGTTTCAAAACTGCTCTTTCAAAAGAAGTGTTCAACTCTGTGAGTTGGATTCATACTTCACAAAGCAGTTTCACAGAACGCTTCTGTTTAGTATTTATGGGAAGATATTTCCGTTTCCAACGAAGGCCTGAAAGGACTCCAAATATCCACTTGCAGATTCTGCAAAAAACACAGTTTCAAAACTGCTCTATCAAAAGGAAGGCTTATCTCTCCGAGTTGAATGCACACATCATAAAGAGGTTTCTGAGAATGCTTCTGCCTGGTTTATAAGTGAAGATATTTCCTTTTCCACCATAGGCCTCAAAGCGCTCCAAATGAACACTTGCAGATTCTACAAAAAGAGTGTTTCAAAACAGCTCTTTCAAAGGAAGTGTTCAACTCTGTGAGTTGGATTCATACTACACAAAGCAGTTTCACAGAACGCTTCTGTTTAGTTTTTATGGGAAGATATTCCCGTTTCCAACGAAGGCCTGAAAGGGCTCCAAATATCCACTTGCAAATTCTGCAAAAATAGAGTTTCAAAACTGCTCTGTCAAAAGGAAGGCTTATCTCTCTGAGTTGAATGCAGACATCATAAAGAGGTTTCTGAGAATGCTTCTGCCTGGTTTATATGTGAAGATATTTCCTTTTCCACCATAGGCCTCAAAGCGCTCCAAATGAACACTTGCAGATTCTACAAAAAGAGTGTTTCATATCTGCTCTAGCAAAGGAAAGGTTCAACTCTGTGAGTTGAACACACACATCACAAAGCAGTTTCTGAGAATGCTTCTGTCCAGTTTTTATTGGAAGATATTCCCGCTTCTAACAAAGGCCTGAAAGAGCTCCAAATATCCACTTGTAGATGCTGCAAAAAGACTCTTTCCAAACTGCTCCATGAAAAGGAAGGTTCAACTCTGTGAGTTGAATGCACACATCATAAAGAAGTTTCAAAGAATGCTTCTGTCTAGGTTTTATGTGAAGATATTTCCTTTTCCACCATAGGCCTCAAAGCGCTCCAAATGAACACTTGCAGATTCTACAAAAAGAGTGTTTCAAAACTGCTCTTTCAAAAGAAGTGTTCAACTCTGTGAGTTGGATTCATACTTCACAAAGCAGTTTCACAGAACGCTTCTGTTTAGTTTTTATGGGAAGATATTCCCGTTTCCAACGAAGGCCTGAAAGGGCTCCAAATAACCACCTGCAGATTCTGCAGAAACACAGTTTCAAAACTGCTCTATCAAAAGGAAGGCTTATCTCTCCGAGCTGAATGCACACATCATAAAGAGGTTTCTGAGAATGCTTCTCCCTGGTTTATAAGTGAAGATATTTCCTTTTCCACTATAGGCCTCAAAGCGCTCCAAATGAACACTTGCAGATTCTACAAAAAGAGTGTTTCAAAACAGCTCTTTCAAAGGAAGTGTTCAACTCTGTGAGTTGGATTCATACTACACAAAGCAGTTTCACAGAACGCTTCTCTTTAGTTTTTATGGGAAGATATTCCCGTTTCCAACGAAGGACTGAAAGGGCTCCAAATATCCACTTGCAGATTCTGCAAAAATAGAGTTTCAAAACTGCTCTGTTAAAAGGAAGGCTTATCTCTCTGAGTTGAATGCAGACATCATAAAGAGGTTTCTGAGAATGCTTCTGCCTTGTTTATATGTGAAGATATTTCCTTTTCCACCATAGGCCTCAAAGCACTCCAAATGAACACTTGCAGATTCTACAAAAGGAGTGTTTCATAACTGCTCTAGCAAAGGAAAGGTTCAACTCTGTGAGTTGAACACACACATCACAAAGCAGTTTCTGAGAATGCTTCTGTCCAGTTTTTATTGGAAGATATTCCCGCTTCTAACAAAGGCCTGAAAGAGCTCCAAATATCCACTTGCAGATGCTGCAAAAAGACTCTTTCCAAACTGCTCCATGAAAAGGAAGGTTCAACTCTGTGAGATGAATGCACACATCATAAAGAAGTTTCAAAGAATGCTTCTGTCTAGGTTTTATGTGAAGATATTTCCTTTTCCACCATAGGCCTCAAAGCGCTCCAAATGAACACTTGCAGATTCTACAAAAAGAGTGTTTCAAAACTGCTCTTTCAAAAGAAGTGTTCAACTCTGTGAGTTGGATTCATACTTCACAAAGCAGTTTCACAGAACGCTTCTGTTTAGTATTTATGGGAAGATATTCCCGTTTCCAACGAAGGCCTGAAAGGGCTCCAAATATCCACTTGCAAATTCTGCAAAAATAGAGTTTCAAAACTGCTCTGTCAAAAGGAAGGCTTATCTCTCTGAGTTGAATGCAGACATCATAAAGAGGTTTCTGAGAATGCTTCTGCCTGGTTTATATGTGAAGATATTTCCTTTTCCACCATAGGCCTCAAAGCGCTCCAAATGAACACTTGCAGATTCTACAAAAGGAGTGTTTCATAACTGCTCTAGCAAAGGAAAGGTTCAACTCTGTGAGTTGAACACACACATCACAAAGCAGTTTCTGAGAATGCTTCTATCCAGTTTTTATTGGAAGATATTCCCGCTTCTAACAAAGGCCTGAAAGAGCTCCAAATATCCACTTGCAGATGCTGCAAAAAGACTCTTTCCATACTGCTCCATGAAAAGGAAGGTTCAACTCTGTGAGTTGAATGCACACATCATAAAGAAGTTTCAAAGAATGCTTCTGTCTAGGTTTTATGTGAAGATATTTCCTTTTCCACCATAGGCCTCAAAGCGCTCCAAATGAACACTTGCAGATTCTACAAAAAGAGTGTTTCAAAACTGCTCTTTCAAAAGAAGTGTTCAACTCTGTGAGTTATATTCATACTTCACAAAGCAGTTTCACAGAACGCTTCTGTTTAGTATTTATGGGAAGATATTCCCGTTTCCAACGAAGGCCTGAAAGGACTCCAAATATCCACTTGCAGATTCTGCAAAAACACAGTTTCAAAAGTGCTCTATCAAAAGGAAGGCTTATCTCTCCGAGTTGAATGCACACATCATAAAGAGGTTTCTGAGAATGCTTCTGCCTGGTTTATAAGTGAAGATATTTCCTTTTCCACCATAGGCCTCAAAGCGCTCCAAATGAACACTTGCAGATTCTACAAAAAGAGTGTTTCAAAACAGCTCTTTCAAAGGAAGTGTTCAACTCTGTGAGTTGGATTCATACTACACAAAGCAGTTTCACAGAACGCTTCTGTTTAGTTTTTATGGGAAGATATTCCCGTTTCCAACGAAGGCCTGAAAGGCCTCCAAATATCCACTTGCAAATTCTGCAAAAATAGAGTTTCAAAGCTGCTCTGTCAAAAGGAAGGCTTATCTCTCTGAGTTGAATGCAGACATCATAAAGAGGTTTCTGAGAATGCTTCTGCCTGGTTTATATGTGAAGATATTTCCTTTTCCACCATAGGCCTCAAGGCGCTCCAAATGAACACTTTCAGATTCTACAAAAAGAGTGTTTCATAACTGCTCTAGCAAAGGAAAGGTTCAACTCTGTGAGTTGAACACACACATCACAAAGCAGTTTCTGAGAATGCTTCTGTCCAGTTTTTATGGGAAGATATTCCCGCTTCTAACAAAGGCCTGAAAGAGCTCCAAATATCCACTTGTAGATGCTGCAAAAAGACTCTTTCCAAACTGCTCCATGAAAAGGAAGGTTCAACTCTGTGAGTTGAATGCACACATCATAAAGAAGTTTCAAAGAATGCTTCTGTCTAGGTTTTATGTGAAGATATTTCCTTTTCCACCATAGGCCTCAAAGCGCTCCAAATGAACACTTGCAGATTCTACAAAAAGAGTGTTTCAAAACTGCTCTTTCAAAAGAAGTGTTCAACTCTGTGAGTTGGATTCATACTTCACAAAGCAGTTTCACAGAACGCTTCTGTTTAGTATTTATGGGAAGATATTTCCGTTTCCAACGAAGGCCTGAAAGGACTCCAAATATCCACTTGCAGATTCTGCAAAAAACACAGTTTCAAAACTGCTCTATCAAAAGGAAGGCTTATCTCTCCGAGTTGAATGCACACATCATAAAGAGGTTTCTGAGAATGCTTCTGCCTGGTTTATAAGTGAAGATATTTCCTTTTCCACCATAGGCCTCAAAGCGCTCCAAATGAACACTTGCAGATTCTACAAAAAGAGTGTTTCAAAACAGCTCTTTCAAAGGAAGTGTTCAACTCTGTGAGTTGGATTCATACTACACAAAGCAGTTTCACAGAACGCTTCTGTTTAGTTTTTATGGGAAGATATTCCCGTTTCCAACGAAGGCCTGAAAGGGCTCCAAATATCCACTTGCAAATTCTGCAAAAATAGAGTTTCAAAACTGCTCTGTCAAAAGGAAGGCTTATCTCTCTGAGTTGAATGCAGACATCATAAAGAGGTTTCTGAGAATGCTTCTGCCTGGTTTATATGTGAAGATATTTCCTTTTCCACCATAGGCCTCAAAGCGCTCCAAATGAACACTTGCAGATTCTACAAAAAGAGTGTTTCATATCTGCTCTAGCAAAGGAAAGGTTCAACTCTGTGAGTTGAACACACACATCACAAAGCAGTTTCTGAGAATGCTTCTGTCCAGTTTTTATTGGAAGATATTCCCGCTTCTAACAAAGGCCTGAAAGAGCTCCAAATATCCACTTGTAGATGCTGCAAAAAGACTCTTTCCAAACTGCTCCATGAAAAGGAAGGTTCAACTCTGTGAGTTGAATGCACACATCATAAAGAAGTTTCAAAGAATGCTTCTGTCTAGGTTTTATGTGAAGATATTTCCTTTTCCACCATAGGCCTCAAAGCGCTCCAAATGAACACTTGCAGATTCTACAAAAAGAGTGTTTCAAAACTGCTCTTTCAAAAGAAGTGTTCAACTCTGTGAGTTGGATTCATACTTCACAAAGCAGTTTCACAGAACGCTTCTGTTTAGTTTTTATGGGAAGATATTCCCGTTTCCAACGAAGGCCTGAAAGGGCTCCAAATAACCACCTGCAGATTCTGCAGAAACACAGTTTCAAAACTGCTCTATCAAAAGGAAGGCTTATCTCTCCGAGCTGAATGCACACATCATAAAGAGGTTTCTGAGAATGCTTCTCCCTGGTTTATAAGTGAAGATATTTCCTTTTCCACTATAGGCCTCAAAGCGCTCCAAATGAACACTTGCAGATTCTACAAAAAGAGTGTTTCAAAACAGCTCTTTCAAAGGAAGTGTTCAACTCTGTGAGTTGGATTCATACTACACAAAGCAGTTTCACAGAACGCTTCTCTTTAGTTTTTATGGGAAGATATTCCCGTTTCCAACGAAGGACTGAAAGGGCTCCAAATATCCACTTGCAGATTCTGCAAAAATAGAGTTTCAAAACTGCTCTGTTAAAAGGAAGGCTTATCTCTCTGAGTTGAATGCAGACATCATAAAGAGGTTTCTGAGAATGCTTCTGCCTTGTTTATATGTGAAGATATTTCCTTTTCCACCATAGGCCTCAAAGCACTCCAAATGAACACTTGCAGATTCTACAAAAGGAGTGTTTCATAACTGCTCTAGCAAAGGAAAGGTTCAACTCTGTGAGTTGAACACACACATCACAAAGCAGTTTCTGAGAATGCTTCTGTCCAGTTTTTATTGGAAGATATTCCCGCTTCTAACAAAGGCCTGAAAGAGCTCCAAATATCCACTTGCAGATGCTGCAAAAAGACTCTTTCCAAACTGCTCCATGAAAAGGAAGGTTCAACTCTGTGAGATGAATGCACACATCATAAAGAAGTTTCAAAGAATGCTTCTGTCTAGGTTTTATGTGAAGATATTTCCTTTTCCACCATAGGCCTCAAAGCGCTCCAAATGAACACTTGCAGATTCTACAAAAAGAGTGTTTCAAAACTGCTCTTTCAAAAGAAGTGTTCAACTCTGTGAGTTGGATTCATACTTCACAAAGCAGTTTCACAGAACGCTTCTGTTTAGTATTTATGGGAAGATATTTCCGTTTCCAACGAAGGCCTGAAAGGACTCCAAATATCCACTTGCATATTCTGCAAAAAACACAGTTTCAAAACTGCTCTATCAAAAGGAAGGCTTATCTCTCCGAGTTGAATGCACACATCATAAAGAGGTTTCTGAGAATGCTTCTGCCTGGTTTATAAGTGAAGATATTTCCTTTTCCACCATAGGCCTCAAAGCGCTCCAAATGAACACTTGCAGATTCTACAAAAAGAGTGTTTCAAAACAGCTCTTTCAAAGGAAGTGTTCAACTCTGTGAGTTGGATTCATACTACACAAAGCAGTTTCACAGAACGCTTCTGTTTAGTTTTTATGGGAAGATATTCCCGTTTCCAACGAAGGCCTGAAAGGGCTCCAAATATCCACTTGCAAATTCTGCAAAAATAGAGTTTCAAAACTGCTCTGTCAAAAGGAAGGCTTATCTCTCTGAGTTGAATGCAGACATCATAAAGAGGTTTCTGAGAATGCTTCTGCCTGGTTTATATGTGAAGATATTTCCTTTTCCACCATAGGCCTCAAAGCGCTCCAAATGAACACTTGCAGATTCTACAAAAAGAGTGTTTCATATCTGCTCTAGCAAAGGAAAGGTTCAACTCTGTGAGTTGAACACACACATCACAAAGCAGTTTCTGAGAATGCTTCTGTCCAGTTTTTATTGGAAGATATTCCCGCTTCTAACAAAGGCCTGAAAGAGCTCCAAATATCCACTTGTAGATGCTGCAAAAAGACTCTTTCCAAACTGCTCCATGAAAAGGAAGGTTCAACTCTGTGAGTTGAATGCACACATCATAAAGAAGTTTCAAAGAATGCTTCTGTCTAGGTTTTATGTGAAGATATTTCCTTTTCCACCATAGGCCTCAAAGCGCTCCAAATGAACACTTGCAGATTCTACAAAAAGAGTGTTTCAAAACTGCTCTTTCAAAAGAAGTGTTCAACTCTGTGAGTTGGATTCATACTTCACAAAGCAGTTTCACAGAACGCTTCTGTTTAGTTTTTATGGGAAGATATTCCCGTTTCCAACGAAGGCCTGAAAGGGCTCCAAATAACCACCTGCAGATTCTGCAGAAACACAGTTTCAAAACTGCTCTATCAAAAGGAAGGCTTATCTCTCCGAGCTGAATGCACACATCATAAAGAGGTTTCTGAGAATGCTTCTCCCTGGTTTATAAGTGAAGATATTTCCTTTTCCACTATAGGCCTCAAAGCGCTCCAAATGAACACTTGCAGATTCTACAAAAAGAGTGTTTCAAAACAGCTCTTTCAAAGGAAGTGTTCAACTCTGTGAGTTGGATTCATACTACACAAAGCAGTTTCACAGAACGCTTCTCTTTAGTTTTTATGGGAAGATATTCCCGTTTCCAACGAAGGACTGAAAGGGCTCCAAATATCCACTTGCAGATTCTGCAAAAATAGAGTTTCAAAACTGCTCTGTTAAAAGGAAGGCTTATCTCTCTGAGTTGAATGCAGACATCATAAAGAGGTTTCTGAGAATGCTTCTGCCTTGTTTATATGTGAAGATATTTCCTTTTCCACCATAGGCCTCAAAGCACTCCAAATGAACACTTGCAGATTCTACAAAAGGAGTGTTTCATAACTGCTCTAGCAAAGGAAAGGTTCAACTCTGTGAGTTGAACACACACATCACAAAGCAGTTTCTGAGAATGCTTCTGTCCAGTTTTTATTGGAAGATATTCCCGCTTCTAACAAAGGCCTGAAAGAGCTCCAAATATCCACTTGCAGATGCTGCAAAAAGACTCTTTCCAAACTGCTCCATGAAAAGGAAGGTTCAACTCTGTGAGATGAATGCACACATCATAAAGAAGTTTCAAAGAATGCTTCTGTCTAGGTTTTATGTGAAGATATTTCCTTTTCCACCATAGGCCTCAAAGCGCTCCAAATGAACACTTGCAGATTCTACAAAAAGAGTGTTTCAAAACTGCTCTTTCAAAAGAAGTGTTCAACTCTGTGAGTTGGATTCATACTTCACAAAGCAGTTTCACAGAACGCTTCTGTTTAGTATTTATGGGAAGATATTTCCGTTTCCAACGAAGGCCTGAAAGGACTCCAAATATCCACTTGCATATTCTGCAAAAAACACAGTTTCAAAACTGCTCTATCAAAAGGAAGGCTTATCTCTCCGAGTTGAATGCACACATCATAAAGAGGTTTCTGAGAATGCTTCTGCCTGGTTTATAAGTGAAGATATTTCCTTTTCCACCATAGGCCTCAAAGCGCTCCAAATGAACACTTGCAGATTCTACAAAAAGAGTGTTTCAAAACAGCTCTTTCAAAGGAAGTGTTCAACTCTGTGAGTTGGATTCATACTACACAAAGCAGTTTCACAGAACGCTTCTGTTTAGTTTTTATGGGAAGATATTCCCGTTTCCAACGAAGGCCTGAAAGGGCTCCAAATATCCACTTGCAAATTCTGCAAAAATAGAGTTTCAAAACTGCTCTGTCAAAAGGAAGGCTTATCTCTCTGAGTTGAATGCAGACACCATAAAGAGGTTTCTGAGAATGCTTCTGCCTGGTTTATATGTGAAGATATTTCCTTTTCCACCATAGGCCTCAAGGCGCTCCAAATGAACACTTGCAGATTCTACAAAAAGAGTGTTTCATAACTGCTCTAGCAAAGGAAAGGTTCAACTCTGTGAGTTGAACACACACATCACAAAGCAGTTTCTGAGAATGCTTCTGTCCAGTTTTTATTGGAAGATATTCCCGCTTCTAACAAAGGCCTGAAAGAGCTCCAAATATCCACTTGTAGATGCTGCAAAAAGACTCTTTCCAAACTGCTCCATGAAAAGGAAGGTTCAACTCTGTGAGATGAATGCACACATCATAAAGAAGTTTCAAAGAATGCTTCTGTCTAGGTTTTATGTGAAGATATTTCCTTTTCCACCATAGGCCTCAAAGCGCTCCAAATGAACACTTGCAGATTCTACAAAAAGAGTGTTTCAAAACTGCTCTTTCAAAAGAAGTGTTCAACTCTGTGAGTTGGATTCATACTTCACAAAGCAGTTTCACAGAACGCTTCTGTTTAGTTTTTATGGGAAGATATTCCCGTTTCCAACGAAGGCCTGAAAGGGCTCCAAATATCCACTTGCAAATTCTGCAAAAATAGAGTTTCAAAACTGCTCTGTCAAAAGGAAGGCTTATCTCTCTGAGTTGAATGCAGACATCATAAAGAGGTTTCTGAGAATGCTTCTGCCTGGTTTATATGTGAAGATATTTCCTTTTCCACCATAGGCCTCAATGCGCTCCAAATGAACACTTGCAGATTCTACAAAAGGAGTGTTTCATAACTGCTCTAGCAAAGGAAAGGTTCAACTCTGTGAGTTGAACACACACATCACAAAGCAGTTTCTGAGAATGCTTCTATCCAGTTTTTATTGGAAGATATTCCCGCTTCTAACAAAGGCCTGAAAGAGCTCCAAATATCCACTTGCAGATGCTGCAAAAAGACTCTTTCCATACTGCTCCATGAAAAGGAAGGTTCAACTCTGTGAGTTGAATGCACACATCATAAAGAAGTTTCAAAGAATGCTTCTGTCTAGGTTTTATGTGAAGATATTTCCTTTTCCACCATAGGCCTCAAAGCGCTCCAAATGAACACTTGCAGATTCTACAAAAAGAGTGTTTCAAAACTGCTCTTTCAAAAGAAGTGTTCAACTCTGTGAGTTGGATTCATACTTCACAAAGCAGTTTCACAGAACGCTTCTGTTTAGTATTTATGGGAAGATATTCCCGTTTCCAACGAAGGCCTGAAAGGACTCCAAATATCCACTTGCAGATTCTGCAAAAACACAGTTTCAAAACTGCTCTATCAAAAGGAAGGCTTATCTCTCCGAGTTGAATGCACACATCATAAAGAGGTTTCTGAGAATGCTTCTGCCTGGTTTATAAGTGAAGATATTTCCTTTTCCACCATAGGCCTCAAAGCGCTCCAAATGAACACTTGCAGATTCTACAAAAAGAGTGTTTCAAAACAGCTCTTTCAAAGGAAGTGTTCAACTCTGTGAGTTGGATTCATACTACACAAAGCAGTTTCACAGAACGCTTCTGTTTAGTTTTTATGGGAAGATATTCCCGTTTCCAACGAAGGCCTGAAAGGCCTCCAAATATCCACTTGCAAATTCTGCAAAAATAGAGTTTCAAAGCTGCTCTGTCAAAAGGAAGGCTTATCTCTCTGAGTTGAATGCAGACATCATAAAGAGGTTTCTGAGAATGCTTCTGCCTGGTTTATATGTGAAGATATTTCCTTTTCCACCATAGGCCTCAAGGCGCTCCAAATGAACACTTTCAGATTCTACAAAAAGAGTGTTTCATAACTGCTCTAGCAAAGGAAAGGTTCAACTCTGTGAGTTGAACACACACATCACAAAGCAGTTTCTGAGAATGCTTCTGTCCAGTTTTTATGGGAAGATATTCCCGCTTCTAACAAAGGCCTGAAAGAGCTCCAAATATCCACTTGTAGATGCTGCAAAAAGACTCTTTCCAAACTGCTCCATGAAAAGGAAGGTTCAACTCTGTGAGTTGAATGCACACATCATAAAGAAGTTTCAAAGAATGCTTCTGTCTAGGTTTTATGTGAAGATATTTCCTTTTCCACCATAGGCCTCAAAGCGCTCCAAATGAACACTTGCAGATTCTACAAAAAGAGTGTTTCAAAACTGCTCTTTCAAAAGAAGTCTTCAACTCTGTGAGTTGGATTCATACTTCACAAAGCAGTTTCACAGAACGCTTCTGTTTAGTTTTTATGGGAAGATATTCCCGTTTCCAACGAAGGCCTGAAAGGGCTCCAAATATCCACTTGCAAATTCTGCAAAAATAGAGTTTCAAAACTGCCCTGTCAAAAGGAAGGCTTATCTCTCTGAGTTGAATGCAGACATCATAAAGAGGTTTCTGAGAATGCTTCTGCCTGGTTTATATGTGAAGATATTTCCTTTTCCACCATAGGCCTCAAAGCGCTCCAAATGAACACTTGCAGATTCTACAAAAGGAGTGTTTCATAACTGCTCTAGCAAAGGAAAGGTTCAACTCTGTGAGTTGAACACACACATCACAAAGCAGTTTCTGAGAATGCTTCTGTCCAGTTTTTATTGGAAGATATTCCCGCTTCTAACAAAGGCCTGAAAGAGCTCCAAATATCCACTTGCAGATGCTGCAAAAAGACTCTTTCCAAACTGCTCCATGAAAAGGAAGGTTCAACTCTGTGAGTTGAATGCACACATCATAAAGAAGTTTCAAAGAATGCTTCTGTCTAGGTTTTATGTGAAGATATTTCCTTTTCCACCATAGGCCTCAAAGCGCTCCAAATGAACACTTGCAGATTCTACAAAAAGAGTGTTTCAAAACTGCTCTTTCAAAAGAAGTGTTCAACTCTGTGAGTTGGATTCATACTTCACAAAGCAGTTTCACAGAACGCTTCTGTTTAGTATTTATGGGAAGATATTCCCGTTTCCAACGAAGGCCTGAAAGGACTCCAAATATCCACTTGCAGATTCTGCAAAAACACAGTTTCAAAACTGCTCTATCAAAAGGAAGGCTTATCTCTCCGAGTTGAATGCACACATCATAAAGAGGTTTCTGAGAATGCTTCTGCCTGGTTTATAAGTGAAGATATTTCCTTTTCCACCATAGGCCTCAAAGCGCTCCAAATGAACACTTGCAGATTCTACAAAAAGAGTGTTTCAAAACAGCTCTTTCAAAGGAAGTGTTCAACTCTGTGAGTTGGATTCATACTACACAAAGCAGTTTCACAGAACGCTTCTCTTTAGTTTTTATGGGAAGATATTCCCGTTTCCAACGAAGGCCTGAAAGGGCTCCAAATATCCACTTGCAGATTCTGCAAAAATAGAGTTTCAAAACTGCTCTGATAAAAGGAAGGCTTATCTCTCTGAGTTGAATGCAGACATCATAAAGAGGTTTCTGCGAATGCTTCTGCCTGGTTTATATGTGAAGATATTTCCTTTTCCACCATAGGCCTCAAAGCGCTCCAAATGAACACTTGCAGATTCTACAAAAGGAGTGTTTCATAACTGCTCTAGCAAAGGAAAGGTTCAACTCTGTGAGTTGAACACACACATCACAAAGCAGTTTGTGAGAATGCTTCTGTCCAGTTTTTAAGAGAAGATATTCCCGCTTCTAACAAAGGCCTGAAAGAGCTCCAAATATCCACTTGCAGATGCTGCAAAAAGACTCTTTCCAAACTGCTCCATGAAAAGGAAGGTTCAACTCTGTGAGATGAATGCACACATCATAAAGAAGTTTCAAAGAATGCTTCTGTCTAGGTTTTATGTGAAGATATTTCCTTTTCCACCATAGGCCTCAAAGCGCTCCAAATGAACACTTGCAGATTCTACAAAAAGAGTGTTTCAAAACTGCTCTTTCAAAAGAAGTGTTCAACTCTGTGAGTTGGATTCATACTTCACAAAGCAGTTTCACAGAACGCTTCTGTTTAGTTTTTATGGGAAGATATTCCCGTTTCCAACGAAGGCCTGAAAGGGCTCCAAATAACCACCTGCAGATTCTGCAGAAACACAGTTTCAAAACTGCTCTATCAAAAGGAAGGCTTATCTCTCCGAGCTGAATGCACACATCATAAAGAGGTTTCTGAGAATGCTTCTCCCTGGTTTATAAGTGAAGATATTTCCTTTTCCACTATAGGCCTCAAAGCGCTCCAAATGAACACTTGCAGTTTCTACAAAAAGAGTGTTTCAAAACAGCTCTTTCAAAGGAAGTGTTCAACTCTGTGAGTTGGATTCATACTACACAAAGCAGTTTCACAGAACGCTTCTCTTTAGTTTTTATGGGAAGATATTCCCGTTTCCAACGAAGGACGGAAAGGGCTCCAAATATCCACTTGCAGATTCTGCAAAAATAGAGTTTCAAAACTGCTCTGTTAAAAGGAAGGCTTATCTCTCTGAGTTGAATGCAGACATCATAAAGAGGTTTCTGAGAATGCTTCTGCCTTGTTTATATGTGAAGATATTTCCTTTTCCACCATAGGCCTCAAAGCACTCCAAATGAACACTTGCAGATTCTACAAAAGGAGTGTTTCATAACTGCTCTAGCAAAGGAAAGGTTCAACTCTGTGAGTTGAACACACACATCACAAAGCAGTTTCTGAGAATGCTTCTGTCCAGTTTTTATTGGAAGATATTCCCGCTTCTAACAAAGGCCTGAAAGAGCTCCAAATATCCACTTGCAGATGCTGCAAAAAGACTCTTTCCAAACTGCTCCATGAAAAGGAAGGTTCAACTCTGTGAGATGAATGCACACATCATAAAGAAGTTTCAAAGAATGCTTCTGTCTAGGTTTTATGTGAAGATATTTCCTTTTCCACCATAGGCCTCAAAGCGCTCCAAATGAACACTTGCAGATTCTACAAAAAGAGTGTTTCAAAACTGCTCTTTCAAAAGAAGTGTTCAACTCTGTGAGTTGGATTCATACTTCACAAAGCAGTTTCACAGAACGCTTCTGTTTAGTATTTATGGGAAGATATTTCCGTTTCCAACGAAGGCCTGAAAGGACTCCAAATATCCACTTGCATATTCTGCAAAAAACACAGTTTCAAAACTGCTCTATCAAAAGGAAGGCTTATCTCTCCGAGTTGAATGCACACATCATAAAGAGGTTTCTGAGAATGCTTCTGCCTGGTTTATAAGTGAAGATATTTCCTTTTCCACCATAGGCCTCAAAGCGCTCCAAATGAACACTTGCAGATTCTACAAAAAGAGTGTTTCAAAACAGCTCTTTCAAAGGAAGTGTTCAACTCTGTGAGTTGGATTCATACTACACAAAGCAGTTTCACAGAACGCTTCTGTTTAGTTTTTATGGGAAGATATTCCCGTTTCCAACGAAGGCCTGAAAGGGCTCCAAATATCCACTTGCAAATTCTGCAAAAATAGAGTTTCAAAACTGCTCTGTCAAAAGGAAGGCTTATCTCTCTGAGTTGAATGCAGACACCATAAAGAGGTTTCTGAGAATGCTTCTGCCTGGTTTATATGTGAAGATATTTCCTTTTCCACCATAGGCCTCAAGGCGCTCCAAATGAACACTTGCAGATTCTACAAAAAGAGTGTTTCATAACTGCTCTAGCAAAGGAAAGGTTCAACTCTGTGAGTTGAACACACACATCACAAAGCAGTTTCTGAGAATGCTTCTGTCCAGTTTTTATTGGAAGATATTCCCGCTTCTAACAAAGGCCTGAAAGAGCTCCAAATATCCACTTGTAGATGCTGCAAAAAGACTCTTTCCAAACTGCTCCATGAAAAGGAAGGTTCAACTCTGTGAGATGAATGCACACATCATAAAGAAGTTTCAAAGAATGCTTCTGTCTAGGTTTTATGTGAAGATATTTCCTTTTCCACCATAGGCCTCAAAGCGCTCCAAATGAACACTTGCAGATTCTACAAAAAGAGTGTTTCAAAACTGCTCTTTCAAAAGAAGTGTTCAACTCTGTGAGTTGGATTCATACTTCACAAAGCAGTTTCACAGAACGCTTCTGTTTAGTTTTTATGGGAAGATATTCCCGTTTCCAACGAAGGCCTGAAAGGGCTCCAAATATCCACTTGCAAATTCTGCAAAAATAGAGTTTCAAAACTGCTCTGTCAAAAGGAAGGCTTATCTCTCTGAGTTGAATGCAGACATCATAAAGAGGTTTCTGAGAATGCTTCTGCCTGGTTTATATGTGAAGATATTTCCTTTTCCACCATAGGCCTCAAAGCGCTCCAAATGAACACTTGCAGATTCTACAAAAGGAGTGTTTCATAACTGCTCTAGCAAAGGAAAGGTTCAACTCTGTGAGTTGAACACACACATCACAAAGCAGTTTCTGAGAATGCTTCTCTCCAGTTTTTATTGAAAGATATTCCCGCTTCTAACAAAGGCCTGAAAGAGCTCCAAATATCCACTTGCAGATGCTGCAAAAAGACTCTTTCCATACTGCTCCATGAAAAGGAAGGTTCAACTCTGTGAGTTGAATGCACACATCATAAAGAAGTTTCAAAGAATGCTTCTGTCTAGGTTTTATGTGAAGATATTTCCTTTTCCACCATAGGCCTCAAAGCGCTCCAAATGAACACTTGCAGATTCTACAAAAAGAGTGTTTCAAAACTGCTCTTTCAAAAGAAGTGTTCAACTCTGTGAGTTGGATTCATACTTCACAAAGCAGTTTCACAGAACGCTTCTGTTTAGTATTTATGGGAAGATATTCCCGTTTCCAACGAAGGCCTGAAAGGACTCCAAATATCCACTTGCAGATTCTGCAAAAACACAGTTTCAAAACTGCTCTATCAAAAGGAAGGCTTATCTCTCCGAGTTGAATGCACACATCATAAAGAGGTTTCTGAGAATGCTTCTGCCTGGTTTATAAGTGAAGATATTTCCTTTTCCACCATAGGCCTCAAAGCGCTCCAAATGAACACTTGCAGATTCTACAAAAAGAGTGTTTCAAAACAGCTCTTTCAAAGGAAGTGTTCAACTCTGTGAGTTGGATTCATACTACACAAAGCAGTTTCACAGAACGCTTCTGTTTAGTTTTTATGGGAAGATATTCCCGTTTCCAACGAAGGCCTGAAAGGCCTCCAAGTATCCACTTGCAAATTCTGCAAAAATAGAGTTTCAAAGCTGCTCTGTCAAAAGGAAGGCTTATCTCTCTGAGTTGAATGCAGACATCATAAAGAGGTTTCTGAGAATGCTTCTGCCTGGTTTATATGTGAAGATATTTCCTTTTCCACCATAGGCCTCAAGGCGCTCCAAATGAACACTTTCAGATTCTACAAAAAGAGTGTTTCATAACTGCTCTAGCAAAGGAAAGGTTCAACTCTGTGAGTTGAACACACACATCACAAAGCAGTTTCTGAGAATGCTTCTGTCCAGTTTTTATGGGAAGATATTCCCGCTTCTAACAAAGGCCTGAAAGAGCTCCAAATATCCACTTGTAGATGCTGCAAAAAGACTCTTTCCAAACTGCTCCATGAAAAGGAAGGTTCAACTCTGTGAGTTGAATGCACACATCATAAAGAAGTTTCAAAGAATGCTTCTGTCTAGGTTTTATGTGAAGATATTTCCTTTTCCACCATAGGCCTCAAAGCGCTCCAAATGAACACTTGCAGATTCTACAAAAAGAGTGTTTCAAAACTGCTCTTTCAAAAGAAGTCTTCAACTCTGTGAGTTGGATTCATACTTCACAAAGCAGTTTCACAGAACGCTTCTGTTTAGTTTTTATGGGAAGATATTCCCGTTTCCAACGAAGGCCTGAAAGGGCTCCAAATATCCACTTGCAAATTCTGCAAAAATAGAGTTTCAAAACTGCCCTGTCAAAAGGAAGGCTTATCTCTCTGAGTTGAATGCAGACATCATAAAGAGGTTTCTGAGAATGCTTCTGCCTGGTTTATATGTGAAGATATTTCCTTTTCCACCATAGGCCTCAAAGCGCTCCAAATGAACACTTGCAGATTCTACAAAAGGAGTGTTTCATAACTGCTCTAGCAAAGGAAAGGTTCAACTCTGTGAGTTGAACACACACATCACAAAGCAGTTTCTGAGAATGCTTCTGTCCAGTTTTTATTGGAAGATATTCCCGCTTCTAACAAAGGCCTGAAAGAGCTCCAAATATCCACTTGCAGATGCTGCAAAAAGACTCTTTCCAAACTGCTCCATGAAAAGGAAGGTTCAACTCTGTGAGTTGAATGCACACATCATAAAGAAGTTTCAAAGAATGCTTCTGTCTAGGTTTTATGTGAAGATATTTCCTTTTCCACCATAGGCCTCAAAGCGCTCCAAATGAACAATTGCAGATTCTACAAAAAGAGTGTTTCAAAACTGCTCTTTCAAAAGAAGTGTTCAACTCTGTGAGTTGGATTCATACTTCACAAAGCAGTTTCACAGAACGCTTCTGTTTAGTATTTATGGGAAGATATTCCCGTTTCCAACGAAGGCCTGAAAGGACTCCAAATATCCACTTGCAGATTCTGCAAAAACACAGTTTCAAAACTGCTCTATCAAAAGGAAGGCTTATCTCTCCGAGTTGAATGCACACATCATAAAGAGGTTTCTGAGAATGCTTCTGCCTGGTTTATAAGTGAAGATATTTCCTTTTCCACCATAGGCCTCAAAGCGCTCCAATTGAACACTTGCAGATTCTACAAAAAGAGTGTTTCAAAACAGCTCTTTCAAAGGAAGTGTTCAACTCTGTGAGTTGGATTCATACTACACAAAGCAGTTTCACAGAACGCTTCTCTTTAGTTTTTATGGGAAGATATTCCCGTTTCCAACGAAGGCCTGAAAGGGCTCCAAATATCCACTTGCAGATTCTGCAAAAATAGAGTTTCAAAACTGCTCTGATAAAAGGAAGGCTTATCTCTCTGAGTTGAATGCAGACATCATAAAGAGGTTTCTGAGAATGCTTCTGCCTGGTTTATATGTGAAGATATTTCCTTTTCCACCATAGGCCTCAAAGCGCTCCAAATGAACACTTGCAGATTCTACAAAAGGAGTGTTTCATAACTGCTCTAGCAAAGGAAAGGTTCAACTCTGTGAGTTGAACACACACATCACAAAGCAGTTTGTGAGAATGCTTCTGTCCAGTTTTTAAGAGAAGATATTCCCGCTTCTAACAAAGGCCTGAAAGAGCTCCAAATATCCACTTGCAGATGCTGCAAAAAGACTCTTTCCAAACTGCTCCATGAAAAGGAAGGTTCAACTCTGTGAGATGAATGCACACATCATAAAGAAGTTTCAAAGAATGCTTCTGTCTAGGTTTTATGTGAAGATATTTCCTTTTCCACCATAGGCCTCAAAGCGCTCCAAATGAACACTTGCAGATTCTACAAAAAGAGTGTTTCAAAACTGCTCTTTCAAAAGAAGTGTTCAACTCTGTGAGTTGGATTCATACTTCACAAAGCAGTTTCACAGAACGCTTCTGTTTAGTTTTTATGGGAAGATATTCCCGTTTCCAACGAAGGCCTGAAAGGGCTCCAAATATCCACTTGCAAATTCTGCAAAAATAGAGTTTCAAAACTGCTCTGTCAAAAGGAAGGCTTATGTCTCTGAGTTGAATGCAGACATCATAAAGAGGTTTCAGAGAATGCTTCTGCCTGGTTTATATGTGAAGATATTTCCTTTTCCACCATAGGCCTCAAAGCGCTCCAAATGAACACTTGCAGATTCTACAAAAGGAGTGTTTCATAACTGCTCTAGCAAAGGAAAGGTTCAACTCTGTGAGTTGAACACACACATCACAAAGCAGTTTCTGAGAATGCTTCTATCCAGTTTTTATTGGAAGATATTCCCGCTTCTAACAAAGGCCTGAAAGAGCTCCAAATATCCACTTGCAGATGCTGCAAAAAGACTCTTTCCAAACTGCTCCATGAAAAGGAAGGTTCAACTCTGTGAGTTGAATGCACACATCATAAAGAAGTTTCAAAGAATGCTTCTGTCTAGGTTTTATGTGAAGATATTTCCTTTTCCACCATAGGCCTCAAAGCGCTCCAAATGAACACTTGCAGATTCTACAAAAAGAGTGTTTCAAAATTGCTCTTTCAAAAGAAGTGTTCAACTCTGTGAGTTGGATTCATACTTCACAAAGCAGTTTCACAGAACGCTTCTGTTTAGTATTTATGGGAAGATATTCCCGTTTCCAACGAAGGCCTGAAAGGACTCCAAATATCCACTTGCAGATTCTGCAAAAACACAGATTCAAAACTGCTCTATCAAAAGGAAGGCTTATCTCTCCGAGTTGAATGCACACATCATAAAGAGGTTTCTGAGAATGCTTCTGCCTGGTTTATAAGTGAAGATATTTCCTTTTCCACCATAGGCCTCAAAGCGCTCCAAATGAACACTTGCAGATTCTACAAAAAGAGTGTTTCAAAACAGCTCTTTCAAAGGAAGTGTTCAACTCTGTGAGTTGGATTCATACTACACAAAGCAGTTTCACAGAACGCTTCTGTTTAGTTTTTATGGGAAGATATTCCCGTTTCCAACGAAGGCCTGAAAGGGCTCCAAATATCCACTTGCAAATTCTGCAAAAATAGAGTTTCAAAACTGCTCTGTCAAAAGGAAGGCTTATCTCTCTGAGTTGAATGCAGACATCATAAAGAGGTTTCTGAGAATGCTTCTGCCTGGTTTATATGTGAAGATATTTCCTTTTCCACCATAGGCCTCAAGGCGCTCCAAATGAACACTTTCAGATTCTACAAAAAGAGTGTTTCATAACTGCTCTAGCAAAGGAAAGGTTCAACTCTGTGAGTTGAACACACACATCACAAAGCAGTTTCTGAGAATGCTTCTGTCCAGTTTTTATGGGAAGATATTCCCGCTTCTAACAAAGGCCTGAAAGAGCTCCAAATATCCACTTGTAGATGCTGCAAAAAGACTCTTTCCAAACTGCTCCATGAAAAGGAAGGTTCAACTCTGTGAGTTGAATGCACACATCATAAAGAAGTTTCAAAGAATGCTTCTGTCTAGGTTTTATGTGAAGATATTTCCTTTTCCACCATAGGCCTCAAAGCGCTCCAAATGAGCACTTGCAGATTCTACAAAAAGAGTGTTTCAAAACTGCTCTTTCAAAAGAAGTGTTCAACTCTGTGAGTTGGATTCATACTTCACAAAGCAGTTTCACAGAACGCTTCTGTTTAGTATTTATGGGAAGATATTCCCGTTTCCAACGAAGGCCTGAAAGGACTCCAAATATCCACTTGCAGATTCTGCAAAAACACAGTTTCAAAACTGCTCTATCAAAAGGAAGGCTTATCTCTCCGAGTTGAATGCACACATCATAAAGAGGTTTCTGAGAATGCTTCTGCCTGGTTTATAAGTGAAGATATTTCCTTTTCCACCATAGGCCTCAAAGCGCTCCAAATGAACACTTGCAGATTCTACAAAAAGAGTGTTTCAAAACAGCTCTTTCAAAGGAAGTGTTCAACTCTGTGAGTTGGATTCATACTACACAAAGCAGTTTCACAGAACGCTTCTCTTTAGTTTTTATGGGAAGATATTCCCGTTTCCAACGAAGGCCTGAAAGGGCTCCAAATATCCACTTGCAGATTCTGCAAAAATAGAGTTTCAAAACTGCTCTGATAAAAGGAAGGCTTATCTCTCTGAGTTGAATGCAGACATCATAAAGAGGTTTCTGAGAATGCTTCTGCCTGGTTTATATGTGAAGATATTTCCTTTTCCACCATAGGCCTCAAAGCGCTCCAAATGAACACTTGCAGATTCTACAAAAGGAGTGTTTCATAACTGCTCTAGCAAAGGAAAGGTTCAACTCTGTGAGTTGAACACACACATCACAAAGCAGTTTGTGAGAATGCTTCTGTCCAGTTTTTAAGAGAAGATATTCCCGCTTCTAACAAAGGCCTGAAAGAGCTCCAAATATCCACTTGCAGATGCTGCAAAAAGACTCTTTCCAAACTGCTCCATGAAAAGGAAGGTTCAACTCTGTGAGATGAATGCACACATCATAAAGAAGTTTCAAAGAATGCTTCTGTCAAGGTTTTATGTGAAGATATTTCCTTTTCCACCATAGGCCTCAAAGCGCTCCAAATGAACACTTGCAGATTCTACAAAAAGAGTGTTTCAAAACTGCTATTTCAAAAGAAGTGTTCAACTCTGTGAGTTGGATTCATACTTCACAAAGCAGTTTCACAGAACGCTTCTGTTTAGTATTTTTGGGAAGATATTCCCGTTTCCAACGAAGGCCTGAAAGGACTCCAAATATCCACTTGCAGATTCTGCAAAAACACAGTTTCAAAACTGCTCTATCAAAAGAAAGTCTTATCTCTCCGAGTTGAATGCACACATCATAAAGAGGTTTCTGAGAATGCTTCTGCCTGGTTTATAAGTGAAGATATTTCCTTTTCCACCATAGGCCTCAAAGCGCTCCAAATGAACACTTGCAGATTCTACAAAAAGAGTGTTTCAAAACAGCTCTTTCAAAGGAAGTGTTCAACTCTGTGAGTTGGATTCATACTACACAAAGCAGTTTCACAGAACGCTTCTGTTTAGTTTTCATGGGAAGATATTCCCGTTTCCAACGAAGGCCTGAAAGGGCTCCAAATATCCACTTGCAAATTCTGCAAAAATAGAGTCTCAAAACTGCTCTGTCAAAAGGAAGGCTTATCTCTCTGAGTTGAATGCAGACATCATAAAGAGGTTTCTGAGAATGCTTCTGCCTGGTTTATATGTGAAGATATTTCCTTTTCCACCATAGGCCTCCAAGCGCTCCAAATGAACACTTGCAGATTCTACAAAAAGAGTGTTTCATAACTGCTCTAGCAAAGGAAAGGTTCAACTCTGTGAGTTGAACACACACATCACAAAGCAGTTTCTGAGAATGCTTCTGTCCAGTTTTTATTGGAAGATATTCCCGCTTCTAACAAAGGCCTGAAAGAGCTCCAAATATCCACTTGTAGATGCTGCAAAAAGACTCTTTCCAAACTGCTCCATGAAAAGGAAGGTTCAACTCTGTGAGTTGAATGCACACATCATAAAGAAGTTTCAAAGAATGCTTCTGTCTAGGTTTTATGTGAAGATATTTCCTTTTCCACCATAGGCCTCAAAGCGCTCCAAATGAACACTTGCAGATTCTACAAAAAGAGTGTTTCAAAACTGCTCTTTCAAAAGAAGTGTTCAACTCTGTGAGTTGGATTCATACTTCACAAAGCAGTTTCACAGAACGCTTCTCTTTAGTTTTTATGGGAAGATATTCCCGTTTCCAACGAAGGCCTGAAAGGACTCCAAATATCCACTTGCAGATTCTGCAAAAACACAGTTTCAAAACTGCTCTATCAAAAGGAAGGCTTATCTCTCCGAGCTGAATGCACACATCATAAAGAGGTTTCTGAGAATGCTTCTGCCTGGTTTATAAGTGAAGATATTTCCTTTTCCACCATAGGCCTCAAAGCGCTCCAAATGAACACTTGCAGATTCTACAAAAAGAGTGTTTCAAAACAGCTCTTTCAAAGGAAGTGTTCAACTCGGTGAGTTGGATTCATACTACACAAAGCAGTTTCACAGAACGCTTCTCTTTAGTTTTTATGGGAAGATATTCCCGTTTCCAACGAAGGCCTGAAAGGGCTCCAAATATCCACTTGCAAATTCTGCAAAAATAGAGTTTCAAAACTGCTCTGTCAAAAGGAAGGCTTATCTCTCTGAGTTGAATGCAGACATCATAAAGAGGTTTCTGAGAATGCTTCTGCCTGATTCATATGTGAAGATATTTCCTTTTCCACCATAGGCCTCAAAGCGCTCCAAATGAACACTTGCAGATTCTACAAAAAGAGTGTTTCATAACTGCTCTAGCAAAGGAAAGGTTCAACTCTGTGAGTTGAACACACACATCACAAAGCAGTTTCTGAGAATGCTTCTGTCCAGTTTTTATTGGAAGATATTCCCGCTTCTAACAAAGGCCTGAAAGAGCTCCAAATATCCACTTGTAGATGCTGCAAAAACACTCTTTCCAAACTGCTCCATGAAAAGGAAGGTTCAAATCTATGAGTTGAATGCACACATCATAAAGAAGTTTCAAAGAATGCTTCTGTCTAGGTTTTATGTGAAGATATTTCCTTTTCCACCATATTCCTCAAAGCGCTCCAAATGAACACTTGCAGATTCTACAAAAAGAGTGTTTCAAAACTGCTCTTTCAAAAGAAGTGTTCAACTCTGTGAGTTGGATTCATACTTCACAAAGCAGTTTCACAGAACGCTTCTGTTTAGTTTTTATGGGAAGATATTCCCGTTTCCAACGAAGGCCTGAAAGGGCTCCAAATAACCACTTGCAGATTCTGCAGAAACACAGTTTCAAAACTGCTCTATCAAAAGGAACTCTTATCTCTCCGAGCTGAATGCACACATCATAAAGAGGTTTCTGAGAATGCTTCTCCCTGGTTTATAAGTGAAGATATTTCCTTTTCCACTATAGGCCTCAAAGCGCTCCAAATGAACACTTGCAGATTCTACAAAAAGAGTGTTTCAAAACAGCTCTTTCAAAGGAAGTGTTCAACTCTGTGAGTTGGATTCATACTACACAAAGCAGTTTCACAGAACGCTTCTGTTTAGTTTTCATGGGAAGATATTCCCGTTTCCAACGAAGGCCTGAAAGGGCTCCAAATATCCACTTGCAAATTCTGCAAAAATAGAGTTTCAAAACTGCTCTGTCAAAAGGAAGGCTTATCTCTCTGAGTTGAATGCAGACATCATAAAGAGGTTTCTGAGAATGCTTCTGCCTGGTTTATATGTGAAGATATTTCCTTTTCCACCATAGGCCTCAAAGCGCTCAAAATGAACACTTGCAGATTCTACAAAAAGAGTGTTTCATAACTGCTCTAGCAAAGGAAAGGTTCAACTCTGTGAGTTGAACACACACATCACAAAGCAGTTTCTGAGAATGCTTCTATCCAGTTTTTATTGGAAGATATTCCCGCTTCTAACAAAGGCCTGAAAGAGCTCCAAATATCCACTTGCAGATGCTGCAAAAAGACTCTTTCCAAACTGCTCCATGAAAAGGAAGGTTCAACTCTGTGAGTTGAATGCACACATCATAAAGAAGTTTCAAAGAATGCTTCTGTCTAGGTTTTATGTGAAGATATTTCCTTTTCCACCATAGGCCTCAAAGCGCTCCAAATGAACACTTGCAGATTCTACAAAAAGAGTGTTTCAAAACTGCTCTTTCAAAAGAAGTGTTCAACTCTGTGAGTTGGATTCATACTTCACAAAGCAGTTTCACAGAACGCTTCTGTTTAGTATTTATGGGAAGATATTCCCGTTTCCAACGAAGGCCTGAAAGGACTCCAAATATCCACTTGCAGATTCTGCAAAAACACAGTTTCAAAACTGCTCTATCAAAAGGAAGGCTTATCTCTCCGAGTTGAATGCACACATCATAAAGAGGTTTCTGAGAATGCTTCTGCCTGGTTTATAAGTGAAGATATTTCCTTTTCCACCATAGGCCTCAAAGCGCTCCAAATGAACACTTGCAGATTCTACAAAAAGAGTGTTTCAAAACAGCTCTTTCAAAGGAAGTGTTCAACTCTGTGAGTTGGATTCATACTACACAAAGCAGTTTCACAGAACGCTTCTGTTTAGTTTTTATGGGAAGATATTCCCGTTTCCAACGAAGGCCTGAAAGGGCTCCAAATATCCACTTGCAAATTCGGCAAAAATAGAGTTTCGAAACTGCTCTGTCAAAAGGAAGGCTTATCTCTCTGAGTTGAATGCAGACATCATAAAGAGGTTTCTGAGAATGCTTCTGCCTGGTTTATATGTGAAGATATTTCCTTTTCCACCATAGGCCTCAAAGCGCTCCTACTGAACACCTGCAGATTCCACAAAAAGAGTGTTTCATAACTGCTCTAGCAAAGGAAAGGTTCAACTCTGTGAGTTGAACACACACATCACAAAGCAGTTTGTGAGAATGCTTCTGTCCAGTTTTTATTGGAAGATATTCCCGCTTCTAACAAAGGCCAGAAAGAGCTCCAAATATCCACTTGCAGATGCTGCAAAAAGACTCTTTCCAAACTGCTCCATGAAAAGAAAGGTTCAACTCTGTGAGTTGAATGCACACATCATAAAGAAGTTTCAAAGAATGCTTCTGTCTAGGTTTTATGTGAAGATATTTCCTTTTCCACCATAGGCCTCAAAGCGCTCCTAATGAACACTTGCAGATTCTACAAAAAGAGTGTTTCAAAACTGCTCTTTCAAAAGAAGTGTTCAACTCTGTGAGTTGGATTCATACTTCACAAAGCAGTTTCACAGAACGCTTCTGTTTAGTATTTATGGGAAGATATTCCCGTTTCCAACGAATGCCTGAAAGGACTCCAAATATCCACTTGCAGATTCTGCAAAAACACAGTTTCAAAACTGCTCTATCAAAAGGAAGGCTTATCTCTCCGAGTTAAATGCACACATCATAAAGAGGTTTCTGAGAATGCTTCTGCCTGGTTTATAAGTGAAGATATTTCCTTTTCCACCATAGGCCTCAAAGCGCTCCAAATGAACACTTGCAGATTCTACAAAAAGAGTGTTTCAAAACAGCTCTTTCAAAAGAAGTGTTCAACTCTGTGAGTTGGATTCATACTTCACAAAGCAGTTTCACAGAACGCTTCTGTTTAGTTTTTATGGGAAGATATTCCCGTTTCCAACGAAGGCCTGAAAGGGCTCCAAATATCCACTTGCAAATTCGGCAAAAATAGAGTTTCAAAACTGCTCTGTCAAAAGGCAGGCTTATCTCTCGGAGTTGAATGCAGACATCATAAAAAAGTTTCTGAGAATGCTTCTGCCTGGTTTATATGTGAAGATATTTCCTTTTCCACCATAGGCCTCAAAGCGCTCCAAATGAACACTTGCAGATTCTACAAAAAGAGTGTTTCATAACTGCTGTAGCAAAGGAAAGGTTCAACTCTGTGAGTTGAACACACACATCACAAAGCTGTTTGTGAGAATGCTTCTGTCCAGTTTTTACGAGAAGATATTCCCGCTTCTAACAAAGGCCTGAAAGAGCTCCAAATATCCACTTGCAGATGCTGCAAAAAGACCGTTTCCAAACTGCTCCATGAAAAGGAAGGTTCAACTCTGTGAGTTGAATGCACACATCATAAAGAAGTTTCAAAGAATGCTTCTGTCTAGGTTTTATGTGAAGATATTTCCTTTTCCACCATAGGCCTCAAAGCGCTCCAAATGAACACTTGCAGATTCTACAAAAAGAGTGTTTCAAAACTGCCCTTTCAAAAGAAGTGTTCAACTCTGTGAGTTGGATTCATACTTCACAAAGCAGTTTCACCGAACGCTTCTGTTTAGTATTTATGGGAAGATATTCCCGTTTCCAACGAAGGCCTGAAAGGAATCCAAATATGCACTTGCAGATTCTGCAAAAACACAGTTACAAAACTGCTCTATCAAAAGGAAGGCTTGTCTCTCCGGGTTGAATGCACACATCATAAAGAGGTTTCTGAGAATGCTTCTGCCTGGTTTATAAGTGAAGATATTTCCTTTTCCACCATAGGCCACAAAGCGCTCCAAATGAACACTTGCAGATTCTACAAAAAGAGTGTTTCAAAACTGCTCTTTCAAAAGAAGTGTTCAACTCTGTGAGTTGGATTCATACTTCACAAAGTAGTTTCACAGAACGCTTCCGTTTAGTTTTTATGGGAAGGTATTCCCGTTTCCAAGGAAGGACTGAAAGGGCTCCAAATATCCACTTGCAGATTCTGCCAAAACAGAGGTTCAAAACTGCTCTATCAAAAGGAAGGCTTATCGCTCCGAGTTGAATGCACACATCATAAAGAGGTTTCTGAGAATGCTTCTGCCTGGTTTATATGTGAAGATATTTCCTTTTCCACCATAGGCCTCAAAGCGCTCCAAATGAACACTTGCAGATTCTACAAAAAGAGTGTTTCATAACTGCTCTAGCAAAGGAAAGGTTCTACTCTGTGAGTTGAACACACACATCACAAAGCTGTTTGTGAGAATGCTTCTGTCCAGTTTTTATTGGAAGATATTCCCGCTTCTAACAAAGGCCTGAAAGCTCCAAATATCCACTTGCAGATGCTGCAAAAAGACTCTTTCCAAACTGCTCCATGAAAAGGAAGGTTCAACTCTGTGAGTTGAATGCACACATCATAAAGAAGTTTCAAAAAATGCTTCTGTCTAGGTTTTATGTGAAGATATTTCCTTTTCCACCATAGGCCTCAAAGCACTCCAAATGAACACTTGCAGATTCTACGAAAAGAGTGTTTCAAAACTGCTCTTTCAAAAGAAGTGTTCAACTCTGTGAGTTGGATTCATACTTCACAAAGCAGTTTCACAGAACGCTTCTGTTTAGTTTTTATGGGAAGATATTCCCGTTTCCAACGGAGGCCTGAAATGGCTCCAAATAACCACTTGCAGATTCTGCAGAAACACAGTTTCAAAACTGCTCTATCAAAAGGAAGGCTTATCTCTCCGAGCTGAATGCACATATCATAAAGAGGTTTCTGAGAATGCTTCTGCCTGGTTTATAAGTGAAGATATTTCCTTTTCCACCATAGGCCTCAAAGCGCTCCAAATGAACACATGCAGATTCTTCAAAAAGAGTTTTTCAAAACTGCTCTTTCAAAAGAAGTGTTCAACTCTGTGAGTTGGATTCATACTTCACAAAGCAGTTTCACAGAACGCTTCTGTTTAGTATTTATGGGAAGATATTCCCGTTTCCAACGAAGGCCTGAAAGGACTCCAAATATCCACTTGCAGATTCTGCAAAAACACAGTTTCAAACCTGCTCTATCAAAAGGAAGGCTTATCTCTCCGAGTTGAATGCAGACATCATAAAGAGGTTTCTGAGAATGCTTCTGCCTGGTTTATATGTGAAGATATTTCCTTTTCCACCATAGGCCCCAAAGAGCTCCAAATGAACACTTGCAGATTCTACAACAGGAGTGTTTCATAACTGCTCTAGCAAAGGAAAGGTTCAACTCTGTGAGTTGAACACACACATCACAAAGCAGTTTGTGAGAATGCTTCTGTCCAGTTTTTAAGAGAAGATATTCCCGCTTCTAACAACGGCCTGAAGGAGCTCCAAATATCCACTTGCAGATGCTGCAAAAAGACTCTTTCCAAACTGCTCCATGAAAAGGAAGGTTCAACTCTGTGAGTTGAATGCACACATCATAAAGAAGTTTCAAAAAATGCTTCTGTCTAGGTTTTATGTGAAGATATTTCCTTTTCCACCATAGGCCTCAAAGCACTCCAAATGAACACTTGCAGATTCTACGAAAAGAGTGTTTCAAAACTGCTCTTTCAAAAGAAGTGTTCAACTCTGTGAGTTGGATTCATGCTTCACAAAGCAGTTTCACAGAACGCTTCTGTTTAGTTTTTATGGGAAGATATTCCCGTTTCCAACGGAGGCCTGAAATGGCTCCAAACAACCACTTGCAGATTCTGCAGAAACACAGTTTCAAAACTGCTCTATCAAAAGGAAGGCTTATCTCTCCGAGCTGAATGCACACATCATAAAGAGGTTTCTGAGAATGCTTCTCCTTGGTTTATAAGTGAAGATATTTCCTTTTCCACTATAGGCCTCAAAGCGCTCCAAATGAACACTTGCAGATTCCACAAAAAGAGTGTTTCAAAACAGCTCTTTCAAAGGAAGTGTTCAACTCTGTGAGTTGGATTCATACTACACAAAGCAGTTTCACAGAACGCCTCTCTTTAGTTTTTATGGGAAGATATTCCCGTTTCCAACGAAGGCCTGAAAGGGCTCCAAATATCCACTTGCAGATTCTGCAAAAATAGAGTTTCAAAACTGCTCTGTTAAAAGGAAGGCTTATCTCTCTGAGTTGAATGCAGACATCATAAAGAGGTTTCTGAGAATGCTTCTGCCTGGTTTATATGTGAAGATATTTCCTTTTCCACCATAGGCCCCAAAGAGCTCCAAATGAACACTTGCAGATTCTACAAAAGGAGTGTTTCATAACTGCTCTAGCAAAGGAAAGGTTCAACTCTGTGAGTTGAACACACACATCACAAAGCAGTTTGTGAGAATGGTTCTGTCCAGTTTTTAAGAGAAGATATTCCCGCTTCTAACAAAGCCTGAAGGCGCTCCAAATATCCAGTTGCAGATGCTGCAAAAAGACTCTTTCCAAACTGCTCCATGAAAAGGAAGGTTCAACTCTGTGAGTTGAATGCACACATCATAAAGAAGTTTCAAAGAATGCTTCTGTCTAGGTTTTATGTGAAGATATTTCCTTTTCCACCATAGGCCTCAAAGCGCTCCAAATGAACACTTGCAGATTCTACAAAAAGAGTGTTTCAAAACTGCTCTTTCAAAAGAAGTGTTCAACTCTGTGGGTTGGATTCATACTTCACAAAGCAGTTTCACAGAACGCTTCTGTTTAGTTTTTATGGGAAGATATTCCCGTTTCCAACGAAGGCCTGAAAGGGCTCCAAATAACCACTTGCAGATTCAGCAAAAACACAGTTTCAAAACTGCTCTATCAAAAGGAAGGCTTATCTCTCCGAGCTGAATGCACACATCATAAAGAGGTTTCTGAGAATGCTTCTGCCTGGTTTATAAGTGAAGATATTTCCTTTTCCACCATAGGCCTCAAAGCGCTCCAAATGAACACTTGCAGATTCTACAAAAAGAGTGTTTCAAAACAGCTCTTTCAAAGGAAGTGTTCAACTCTGTGAGTTGGATTCATACTACACAAAGCAGTTTCACAGAACGCTTCTCTTTAGTTTTTAAGGGAAGATATTCCCGTTTCCAACGAAGGCCTGAAAGGGCTCCAAATATCCACTTGCAGATTCTGCAAAAATAGAGTTTCAAAACTGCTCTGTTAAAAGGAAGGCTTATCTCTCTGAGTTGAATGCAGACATCATAAAGAGGTTTCTGAGAATGCTTCTGCCTGGTTTATATGTGAAGATATTTCCTTTTCCACCATAGGCCTCAAAGCGTTCCAAATGAACACTTGCAGATTCTACAAAAGGAGTGTTTCATAACTGCTCTAGCAAAGGAAAGGTTCAACTCTGTGAGTTGAACACACACATCACAAAGCAGTTTGTGAGAATGGTTCTGTCCAGTTTTTAAGAGAAGATATTCCCGCTTCTAACAAAGGCCTGAAAGAGCTCCAAATATCCACTTGCAGATGCTGCAAAAAGACTCTTTCCAAACTGCTCCATGAAAAGGAAAGTTCAACTCTGTGAGTTGAATGCACACATCATAAAGAAGTTTCAAAGAATGCTTCTGTCTAGGTTTTATGTGAAGATATTTCCTTTTCCACCATAGGCCTCAAAGCGCTCCAAATGAACACATGCAGATTCTTCAAAAAGAGTGTTTCAAAACTGCTCTTTCAAAAGAAGTGTTCAACTCTGTGAGTAGGATTCATACTTCACAAAGCAGTTTCACAGAACGATTCTGTTTAGTATTTATGGGAAGATATTCCCGTTTCCAACGAAGGCCTGAAAGGACTCCAAATATCCACTTGCAGATTCTGCAAAAACACAGTTTCAAACCTGCTCTATCAAAAGGAAGGCTTATCTCTCCGAGTTGAATGCACACATCATAAAGAGGTTTCTGAGAATGCTTCTGCCTGGTTTATAAGTGAAGATATTTCCTTTTCCACCATAGGCCTCAAAGCGCTCCAAATGAACACTTGCAGATTCTACAAAAAGAGTGTTTCAAAACTGCTCTTTCAAAAGAAGTGTTCAACTCTGTGATTTGGATTCATACTTCACAAAGCAGTTTCACAGAACGCTTCTGTTTAGTATTTATGGGAAGATATTCCCGTTTCCAACGAAGGCCTGAAAGGACTCCAAATATCCACTTGCAGATTCTGCAAAAATAGAGTTTCAAAACTGCTCTGTTAAAAGGAAGGCTTATCTCTCTGAGTTGAATGCAGACATCATAAAGGGGTTTCTGAGAATGCTTCTGCCTGGTTTATATGTGAAGATATTTCCTTTTCCACCATAGGCCTCAAAGCGTTCCAAATGAACACTTGCAGATTCTACAAAAAGAGTGTTTCAAAACAGCTCTTTCAAAGGAAGTGTTCAACTCTGTGAGTTGGATACATACTACACAAAGCAGTTTCACAGAACGCTTCTGTTTAGTTTTTATGGGAAGGCATTCCCGTTTCCAACGAAGGCCTGAAAGGGCTCCAAATATCCACTTGCAAATTCTGCAAAAATAGAGTTTCAAAACTGCTCTGTCAAAAGGAAGGCTTATCTCTCTGAGTTGAATGCAGACATCATAAAGAGGTTTCTGAGAATGCTTCTGCCTGGT
Organism: Pongo pygmaeus; assembly: GCF_028885625.2. Classification (NCBI taxonomy): domain Eukaryota; kingdom Metazoa; phylum Chordata; class Mammalia; order Primates; family Hominidae; genus Pongo; species Pongo pygmaeus. The sequence continues at coordinate 28,955,301 of NC_085930.1, forward strand.
TTATATGTGAAGATATTTCCTTTTCCACCATAGGCCTCAAAGCGCTCCAAATGAACACTTGCAGATTCTACAAAAAGAGTGTTTCATAACTGCTCTAGCAAAGGAAAGGTTCTACTCTGTGAGTTGAACACACACATCACAAAGCTGTTTGTGAGTATGCTTCTGTCCAGTTTTTATTGGAAGATATTCCCGCTTCTAACAAAGGCCTGAAAGCTCCAAATATCCACTTGCAGATGCTGCAAAAAGACTCTTTCCAAACTGCTCCATGAAAGGGAAGGTTCAACTCTGTGAGTTAAATGCACACATCATAAAGAAGTTTCAAAAAATGCTTCTGTCTAGGTTTTATGTGAAGATATTTCCTTTTCCACCATAGGCCTCAAAGCACTCCAAATGAACACTTGCAGATTCTACGAAAAGAGTGTTTCAAAACTGCTCTTTCAAAAGAAGTGTTCAACTCTGTGAGTTAGATTCATACTTCACAAAGCAGTTTCACAGAACGGTTCTGTTTAGTTTTTATGGGAAGATATTCCCGTTTCCAACGGAGGCCTGAAATGGCTCCAAATAACCACTTGCAGATTCTGCAGAAACACAGTTTCAAAACTGCTCTATCAAAAGGAAGGCTTATCTCTCCGAGCTGAATGCACACATCATAAAGAGGTTTCTGAGAATGCTTCTCCTTGGTTTATAAGTGAAGATATTTCCTTTTCCACTATAGGCCTCAAAGCGCTCCAAATGAACACTTGCAGATTCCACAAAAAGAGTGTTTCAAAACAGCTCTTTCAAAGGAAGTGTTCAACTCTGTGAGTTGGATTCATACTACACAAAGCAGTTTCACAGAACGCCTCTCTTTAGTTTTTATGGGAAGATATTCCCGTTTCCAACGAAGGCCTGAAAGGGCTCCAAATATCCACTTGCAGATTCTGCAAAAATTGAGTTTCAAAACTGCTCTGTTAAAAGGAAGGCTTATCTCTCTGAGTTGAATGCAGACATCATAAAGAGGTTTCTGAGAATGCTTCTGCCTGGTTTATATGTGAAGATATTTCCTTTTCCACCATAGGCCCCAAAGAGCTCCAAATGAACACTTGCAGATTCTACAAAAGGAGTGTTTCATAACTGCTCTAGCAAAGGAAAGGTTCAACTCTGTGAGTTGAACACACACATCACAAAGCAGTTTGTGAGAATGCTTCTGTCCAGTTTTTAAGAGAAGATATTCCCGCTTCTAACAACGGCCTGAAGGAGCTCCAAATATCCACTTGCAGATGCTGCAAAAAGACTCTTTCCAAACTGCTCCATGAAAAGGAAGGTTCAACTCTGTGAGTTGAATGCACACATCATAAAGAAGTTTCAAAGAATGCTTCTGTCTAGGTTTTATGTGAAGATATTTCCTTTTCCACCATAGGCCTCAAAGCGCTCCAAATGAACACTTGCAGATTCTACAAAAAGAGTGTTTCCAAACTGCTCTTTCAAAAGAAGTGTTCAACTCTGTGGGTTGGATTCATACTTCACAAAGCAGTTTCACAGAACGCTTCTGTTTAGTTTTTATGGGAAGATATTCCCGTTTCCAACGAAGGCCTGAAAGGGCTCCAAATAACCACTTGCAGATTCTGCAAAAACACAGTTTCAAAACTGCTCTATCAAAAGGAAGGCTTATCTCTCCGAGCTGAATGCACACATCATAAAGAGGTTTCTGAGAATGCTTCTGCCTGGTTTATAAGTGAAGATATTTCCTTTTCCACCATAGGCCTCAAAGCGCTCCAAATGAACACTTGCAGATTCTACAAAAAGAGTGTTTCAAAACAGCTCTTTCAAAGGAAGTGTTCAACTCTGTGAGTTGGATTCATACTACACAAAGCAGTTTCACAGAACGCTTCTCTTTAGTTTTTATGGGAAGATATTCCCGTTTCCAACGAAGGCCTGAAAGGGCTCCAAATATCCACTTGCAGATTCTGCCAAAATAGAGTTTCAAAACTGCTCTGTTAAAAGGAAGGCTTATCTCTCTGAGTTGAATGCAGACATCATAAAGGGGTTTCTGAGAATGCTTCTGCCTGGTTTATATGTGAAGATATTTCCTTTTCCACCATAGGCCTCAAAGCGTTCCAAATGAACACTTGCATATTCTACAAAAGGAGTGTTTCATAACTGCTCTAGCAAAGGAAAGGTTCTACGCTGTGAGTTGAACACACACATCACAAAGCAGTTTGTGAGAATGCTTCTGTCCAGTTTTTATTGGAAGATATTCCAGCTTCTAACAAAGGCCTGAAAGAGCTCCAAATATCCACTTGCAGATGCTGCAAAAAGACTCTTTCCAAACTGCTCCATGAAAAGGAAGGTTCAACTCTGTGAGTTGAATGCACACATCATAAAGAAGTTTCAAAAAATGCTTCTGTCTAGATTTTATGTGAAGATATTTCCTTTTCCACCATAGGCCTCAAAGCGCTCCAAATGAACACTTGCACATTCTACGAAAAGAGTGTTTCAAAACTGCTCTTTCAAAAGAAGTGTTCAACTCTGTGAGTTGGATTCATACTTCACAAAGCAGTTTCACAGAACGCTTCTGTTTAGTTTTTATGGGAAGATATTCCCGTTTCCAACGAAGGCCTGAAATGGCTCCAAATAACCACTTGCAGATTCTGCAGAAACACAGTTTCCAATCTGCTCTATCAAAAGGAAGGCTTATCTCTCCGAGCTGAATGCACACATCATAAAGTGTTTTCTGAGAATGCTTCTCCTTGGTTTATAAGTGAAGATATTTCCTTTTCCACTATAGGCCTCAAAGCGCTCCAAATGAACACTTGCAGATTCTACAAAAAGAGTGTTTCAAAACAGCTCTTTCAAAGGAAGTGTTCAACTCTGTGAGTTGGATTCATACTACACAAAGCAGTTTCACAGAACGCCTCTCTTTAGTTTTTATGGGAAGATATTCCCGTTTCCAACGAAGGCCTGAAAGGGCTCCAAATATGCACTTGCAGATTCTGCAAAAATAGAGTTTCAAAACTGCTCTGTTAAAAGGAAGGCTTATCTCTCTGAGTTGAATGCAGACATCATAAAGAGGTTTCTGAGAATGCTTCTGCCTGGTTTATATGTGAAGATATTACCTTTTCCACCATAGGCCCCAAAGAGCTCCAAATGAACACTTGCAGATTCTACAAAAGGAGTGTTTCATAACTGCACTAGCAAAGGAAAGGTTCAACTCTGTGAGTTGAACACACACATCACAAAGCAGTTTGTGAGAATGCTTCTGTCCAGTTTTTAAGAGAAGATATTCCCGCTTCTAACAAAGGCCTGAAGGAGCTCCAAATATCCACTTGCAGATGCTGCAAAAAGACTCTTTCCAAACTGCTCCATGAAAAGGAAGGTTCAACTCTGTGAGTTGAATGCACACATCATAAAGAAGTTTCAAAGAATGCTTCTGTCTAGGTTTTGTGTGAAGATATTTCCTTTTCCACCATAGGCCTCAAAGCGCTCCAAATGAACACTTGCAGATTCTACAAAAAGAGTGTTTCAAAACTGCTCTTTCAAAAGAAGTGTTCAACTCTGTGGGTTGGATTCATACTTCACAAAGCAGTTTCACAGAACGCTTCTGTTTAGTTTTTATGGGAAGATATTCCCGTTTCCAACGAAGGCCTGAAAGGGCTCCAAATAACCACTTGCAGATTCTGCAAAAACACAGTTTCAAAACTGCTCTATCAAAAGGAAGGCTTATCTCTCCGAGCTGAATGCACACATCATAAAGAGGTTTCTGAGAATGCTTCTGCCTGGTTTATAAGTGAAGATATTTCCTTTTCCACCATAGGCCTCAAAGCGCTCCAAATGAACACTTGCAGATTCTACAAAAAGAGTGTTTCAAAATAGCTCTTTCAAAGGAAGTGTTCAACTCTGTGAGTTGGATTCATACTACACAAAGCAGTTTCACAGAACGCTTCTCTTTAGTTTTTATGGGAAGATATTCCCGTTTCCAACGAAGGCCTGAAAGGGCTCCAAATATCCACTTGCAGATTCTGCAAAAATAGAGTTTCAAAACTGCTCTGTTAAAAGGAAGGCTTATCTCTCTGAGTTGAATGCAGACATCATAAAGTGGTTTCTGAGAATTCTTCTGCCTGGTTTATATGTGAAGATATTTCCTTTTCCACCATAGGCCTCAAAGCGTTCCAAATGAACACTTGCAGATTCTACAAAAGGAGTGTTTCATAACTGCTCTAGCAAAGGAAAGGTTCAACTCTGTGAGTTGAACACACACATCACAAAGCAGTTTGTGAGAATGCTTCTGTCCAGTTTTTAAGAGAAGATATTCCCGCTTCTAACAAAGGCCTGAAAGAGCTCCAAATATCCACTTGCAGATGCTGCAAAAAGACTCTTTCCAAACTGCTCCATGAAAAGGAAGGTTCAATTCTGTGAATTGAATGCACACATCATAAAGAAGTTTCAAAGAATGCTTCTGTCTAGGTTTTATGTGAAGATATTTCCTTTTCCACCGTAGGCCTCAAAGCGCTCCTAATGAACACATGCAGATTCTTCAAAAAGAGTGTTTCAAAACTGCTCTTTCAAAAGAAGTGTTCAACTCTGTGAGATGGATTCATACTTCACAAAGCAGTTTCACAGAACGCTTCTGTTTAGTATTTATGGGAAGATATTCCCGTTTCCAACGAAGGCCTGAAAGGACTCCAAATATCCACTTGCAGATTCTCCAAAAACACAGTTTCAAAACTGCTCTATCAAAAGGAAGGCTTATCTCTCCGAGTTGAATGCACACATCATAAAGAGGTTTCTGAGAATGCTTCTGCCTGGTTTATAAGTGAAGATATTTCCTTTTCCACCGTAGGCCTCAAAGCGCTCCAAATGAACACTTGCAGTTTCTACAAAAAGAGTGTTTCAAAACTGCTCTTTCAAAAGCAGTGTTCAACTCTGTGAGTTGGATACATACTTCACAAAGCAGTTTCACAGAACGCTTCTGTTTAGTATTTATGGGAAGATATTTCCGTTTCCAACGAAGGCCTGAAAGGACTCCAAGTATCCACTTGCAGATTCTGCAAAAACACAGTATCAAAACTGCTCTATCAAAAGGAAGCCTTATCTCTCCGAGTTGAATGCACACATCATAAAGAGGTTTCTGAGAATGCTTCTGCCTGGTTTATAAGTGAAGATATTTCCTTTTCCCCTATAGGCCTCAAAGCGCTCCAAATGAACACTTGCAGATTCTACAAAAAGAGTGTTTCAAAACAGCTCTTTCAAAGGAAGTGTTCAACTCTGTGAGTTGGATACATACTACACAAAGCAGTTTCACAGAAGGCTTCTGTTTAGTTTTTATGGGAAGGCATTCCCGTTTCCAACGAAGGCCTGAAAGGGCTCCAAATATCCACTTGCAAATTCTGCAAAAATAGAGTTTCAAAACTGCTCTGTCAAAAGGAAGGCTTATCTCTCTGAGTTGAATGCAGACATCATAAAGAGGTTTCTGAGAATGCTTCTGCCTGGTTTATATGTGAAGATATTTCCTTTTCCAACATAGGCCTCAAAGCGCTCCAAATGAACACTTGCAGATTCTACAAAAAGAGTGTTTCATAACTGCTCTAGCAAAGGAAAGGTTCTACTCTGTGAGTTGAACACACACATCACAAAGCTGTTTGTGAGAATGCTTCTGTCCAGTTTTTATAGGAAGATATTCCCACTTCTAACAAAGGCCTGAAAGCTCCAAATATCCACTTGCAGATGCTGCAAAAAGACTCTTTCCAAACTGCTCCATGAAAAGGAAGGTTCAACTCTGTGAGTTGAATGCACACATCATAAAGAAGTTTCAAAAAATGCTTCTGTCTAGGTTTTATGTGAAGATATTTCCTTTTCCACCATAGGCCTCAAAGCACTCCAAATGAACACTTGCAGATTCTACGAAAAGAGTGTTTCAAAACTGCTCTTTCAAAAGAAGTGTTCAACTCTGTGAGTTGGATTCATACTTCACAAAGCAGTTTCACAGAACGCTTCTGTTTAGTTTTTATGGGAAGATATTCCCGTTTCCAAAGGAGGCCTGAAATGGCTCCAAATAACCACTTGCAGATTCTGCAGAAACACAGTTTCAAAACTGCTCTATCAAAAGGAAGGCTTATCTCTCCGAGCTGAATGCACACATCATAAAGAGGTTTCTGAGAATGCTTCTCCTTGGTTTATAAGTGAAGATATTTCCTTTTCCACTATAGGCCTCAAAGCGCTCCAAATGAACACTTGCAGATTCCACAAAAAGAGTGTTTCAAAACAGCTCTTTCAAAGGAAGTGTTCAACTCTGTGAGTTGGATACATACTACACAAAGCAGTTTCACAGAAGGCTTCTGTTTAGTTTTTATGGGAAGGCATTCCCGTTTCCAACGAAGGCCTGAAAGGGCTCCAAATATCCACTTGCAAATTCTGCAAAAATAGAGTTTCAAAACTGCTCTGTCAAAAGGAAGGCTTATCTCTCTGAGTTGAATGCAGACATCATAAAGAGGTTTCTGAGAATGCTTCTGCCTGGTTTATATGTGAAGATATTTCCTTTTCCAACATAGGCCTCAAAGCGCTCCAAATGAACACTTGCAGATTCTACAAAAAGAGTGTTTCATAACTGCTCTAGCAAAGGAAAGGTTCTACTCTGTGAGTTGAACACACACATCACAAAGCTGTTTGTGAGAATGCTTCTGTCCAGTTTTTATAGGAAGATATTCCCACTTCTAACAAAGGCCTGAAAGCTCCAAATATCCACTTGCAGATGCTGCAAAAAGACTCTTTCCAAACTGCTCCATGAAAAGGAATGTTCAACTCTGTGAGTTGAATGCACACATCATAAAGAAGTTTCAAAAAATGCTTCTGTCTAGGTTTTATGTGAAGATATTTCCTTTTCCACCATAGGCCTCAAAGCACTCCAAATGAACACTTGCAGATTCTACGAAAAGAGTGTTTCAAAACTGCTCTTTCAAAAGAAGTGTTCAACTCTGTGAGTTGGATTCATACTTCACAAAGCAGTTTCACAGAACGCTTCTGTTTAGTTTTTATGGGAAGATATTCCCGTTTCCAACGGAGGCCTGAAATGGCTCCAAATAACCACTTGCAGATTCTGCAGAAACACAGTTTCAAAACTGCTCTATCAAAAGGAAGGCTTATCTCTCCGAGCTGAATGCACACATCATAAAGAGGTTTCTGAGAATGCTTCTCCTTGGTTTATAAGTGAAGATATTTCCTTTTCCACTATAGGCCTCAAAGCGCTCCAAATGAACACTTGCAGATTCCACAAAAAGAGTGTTTCAAAACAGCTCTTTCAAAGGAAGTGTTCAACTCTGTGAGTTGGATTCATACTACACAAAGCAGTTTCACAGAACGCCTCTCTTTAGTTTTTATGGGAAGATATTCCCGTTTCCAACGAAGGCCTGAAAGGGCTCCAAATATCCACTTGCAGATTCTGCAAAAATAGAGTTTCAAAACTGCTCTGTTAAAAGGAAGGCTTATCTCTCTGAGTTGAATGCAGACATCATAAAGAGGTTTCTGAGAATGCTTCTGCCTGGTTTATATGTGAAGATATTTCCTTTTCCACCATAGGCCTCAAAGCGTTCCAAATGAACACTTGCAGATTCTACAAAAGGAGTGTTTCATAACTGCTCTAGCAAAGGAAAGGTTCAACTCTGTGAGTTGAACACACACATCACAAAGCAGTTTGTGAGAATGCTTCTGTCCAGTTTTTAAGAGAAGATATTCCGGCTTCTAACAAAGGCCTGAAAGAGCTCCAAATATCCACTTGCAGATGCTGCAAAAAGACTCTTTCCAAACTGCTCCATGAAAAGGAAGGTTCAACTCTGTGAGTTGAATGCACACATCATAAAGAAGTTTCAAAGAATGCTTCTGTCTAGGTTTTATGTGAAGATATTTCCTTTTCCACCATAGGCCTCAAAGCGCTCCAAATGAACACATGCAGATTCTTCAAAAAGAGTGTTTCAAAACTGCTCTTTCAAAAGAAGTGTTCAACTCTGTGAGTTGGATTCATACTTCACCAAGCAGTATCACAGAACGCTTCTGTTTAGTATTTATGGGAAGATATTCCCGTTTCCAACGAAGGCCTGAAAGGACTCCAAATAGCCACTTGCAGATTCTGCAAAAACACAGTTTCAAAACTGCTCTATCAAAAGGAAGGCTTATCTCTCCGAGTTGAATGCACACATCATAAAGAGGTTTCTGAGAATGCTTCTGCCTGGTTTATAAGTGAAGATATTACCTTTTCCACCATAGGCCTCAAAGCGCTCCAAATGAACACTTGCAGATTCTACAAAAAGAGTGTTTCAAAACTGCTCTTTCAAAAGAAGTGTTCAACTCTGTGATTTGGATTCATACTTCACAAAGCAGTTTCACAGAACGCTTCTGTTTAGTATTTATGGGAAGATATTCCCGTTTCCAACGAAGGCCTGAAAGGACTCCAAATATCCACTTGCAGATTCTGCAAAAATAGAGTTTCAAAACTGCTCTGTTAAAAGGACGGCTTATCTCTTTGAGTTGAATGCAGACATCATAAAGGGGTTTCTGAGAATGCTTCTGCCTGGTTTATATGTGGAGATATCTCCTTTTCCACCATAGGCCTCAAAGCGTTCCAAATGAACACTTGCAGATTCTACAAAAGGAGTGTTTCATAACTGCTCTAGCAAAGGAAAGGTTCAACTCTGTGAGTTGAACACACACTTCACAAAGCTGTTTGTGAGAATGCTTCTGTCCTGTTTTTACGAGAAGATATTCCCGCTTCTAACAAAGGCCTGAAAGAGCTCCAAATATCCACTTGCAGATGCTGCAAAAAGACTCTTTCCAAACTGCTCCATGAAAAGGAAGGTTCAACTCTGTGAGTTGAATGCACACATCATAAAGAAGTTTCAAAAAATGCTTCTGTCTAGGTTTTATGTGAAGATATTTCCTTTTCCACCATAGGCCTCAAAGCGCTCCAAATGAACACTTGCAGATTCTACGAAAAGAGTGTTTCAAAACTGCTCTTTCAAAAGAAGTGTTCAACTCTGTGAGTTGGATTCATACTTCACAAAGCAGTTTCACAGAACGCTTCTGTTTAGTTTTTATGGGAAGATACTCCCGTTTCCAACGAAGGCCTGAAATGGCTCCAAACAACCACTTGCAGATTCTGCAGAAACACAGTTTACAATCTGCTCTATCAAAACGAAGGCTTATCTCTCCGAGCTGAATGCACACATCATAAAGAGGTTTCTGAGAATGCTTCTCCTTGGTTTATAAGTGAAGATATTTCCTTTTCCACTATACGCCTCAAAGCGCTCCAAATGAACACTTGCAGATTCTACAAAAAGAGTGTTTCAAAACAGCTCTTTCAAAGGAAGTGTTCAACTCTGTGAGTTGGATTCATACTACACAAAGCAGTTTCACAGAACGACTCTCTTTAGTTTTTATGGGAAGATATTCCCGTTTCCAACGAAGGCCTGAAAGGACTCCAAATATGCACTTGCAGATTCTGCAAAAACACAGTTTCAAAACTGCTCTATCAAAAGGAAGGCTTGTCTCTCCGAGTTGAATGCACACATCAAAAGAGGTTTCTGAGAATGCTTCTTCCTGGTTTATAAGTGAAGATATTTCCTTTTCCACCATAGGCCTCAAAGCGCTCCAAATGAACACTTGCAGATTCTACAAAAAGAGTGTTTCAAAACTACTCTTTCAAAAGAAGTGTTCAACTCTGTGAGTTGGATTCATACTTCACAAAGCAGTTTCACAGAACGCTTCTGTTTAGTTTTTATGGGAAGGTATTCCCGTTTCCAACGAAGGACTGAAAGGGCTCCAAATATCCACTTGCAGATTCTGCCAAAACAGAGTTTCAAAACTGCTCTATCAAAAGAAAGGCTTATCTCTCCGAGTTGAATGCACACATCATAAAGAGGTTTCTGAGAATGCTTCTGCCTGGTTTATAAGTGAAGATATTTCCTTTTCCACTATAGGCCTCAAAGCGCTCCAAATGAACACTTGCAGATTCTACAAAAAGAGTGTTTCAAAACAGCTCTTTCAAAGGAAGTGTTCAACTCTGTGAGTTGGATACATACTACACAAAGCAGTTTCACAGAAGGCTTCTGTTTAGTTTTTATGGGAAGGCATTCCCGTTTCCAACGAAGGCCTGAAAGGGCTCCAAATATCCACTTGCAAATTCTGCAAAAATAGAGTTTCAAAACTGCTCTGTCAAAAGGAAGGCTTATCTCTCTGAGTTGAATGCAGACATCATAAAGAGGTTTCTGAGAATGCTTCTGCCTGGTTTATATGTGAAGATATTTCCTTTTCCACCATAGGCCTCAAAGCGCTCCAAATGAACACTTGCAGATTCTACAAAAAGAGTGTTTCATAACTGCTCTAGCAAAGGAAAGGTTCTACTCTGTGAGTTGAACACACACATCACAAAGCTGTTTGTGAGAATGCTTCTGTCCAGTTTTTATTGGAAGATATTCCCGCTTCTAACAAAGGCCTGAAAGCTCCAAATATCCACTTGCAGATGCTGCAAAAAGACTCTTTCCAAACTGCTCCATGAAAAGGAAGGTTCAACTCTGTGAGTTGAATGCACACATCATAAAGAAGTTTCAAAAAATGCTTCTGTCTAGGTTTTATGTGAAGATATTTCCTTTTCCACCATAGGCCTCAAAGCACTCGAAATGAACAGTTGCAGATTCTACGAAAAGCATGTTTCAAAACTGATCTTTCAAAAGAAGTGTTCAACTCTGTGAGTTGGATTCATACTTCACAAAGCAGTTTCACAGAACGCTTCTGTTTAGTTTTTATGGGAAGATATTCCCGTTTCCAACGGAGGCCTGAAATGGCTCCAAATAACCACTTGCAGATTCTGCAGAAACACAGTTTCAAAACTGCTCTATCAAAAGGAAGGCTTATCTCTCCGAGCTGAATGCACACATCATAAAGAGGTTTCTGAGAATGCTTCTCCTTGGTTTATAAGTGAAGATATTTCCTTTTCCACTATAGGCCTCAAAGCGCTCCAAATGAACACTTGCAGATTCCACAAAAAGAGTGTTTCAAAACAGCTCTTTCAAAGGAAGTGTTCAACTCTGTGAGTTGGATTCATACTACACAAAGCAGTTTCACAGAACGCCTCTCTTTAGTTTTTATGGGAAGATATTCCCGTTTCCAACGAAGGCCTGAAAGGGCTCCAAATATCCACTTGCAGATTCTGCAAAAATAGAGTTTCAAAACTGCTCTGTTAAAAGGAAGGCTTATCTCTCTGAGTTGAATGCAGACATCATAAAGAGGTTTCTGAGAATGCTTCTGCCTGGTTTATATGTGAAGATATTTCCTTTTCCACCATAGGCCCCAAAGAGCTCCAAATGAACACTTGCAGATTCTACAAAAGGAGTGTTTCATAACTGCTCTAGCAAAGGAAAGGTTCAACTCTGTGAGTTGAACACACACATCACAAAGCAGTTTGTGAGAATGCTTCTGTCCAGTTTTTAAGAGAAGATATTCCCGCTTCTAACAACGGCCTGAAGGAGCTCCAAATATCCACTTGCAGATGCTGCAAAAAGACTCTTTCCAAACTGCTCCATGAAAAGGAAGGTTCAACTCTGTGAGTTGAATGCACACATCATAAAGAAGTTTCAAAGAATGCTTCTGTCTAGGTTTTATGTGAAGATATTTCCTTTTCCACCATAGGCCTCAAAGCGCTCCAAATGAACACTTGCAGATTCTACAAAAAGAGTGTTTCCAAACTGCTCTTTCAAAAGAAGTGTTCAACTCTGTGGGTTGGATTCATACTTCACAAAGCAGTTTCACAGAACGCTTCTGTTTAGTTTTTATGGGAAGATATTCCCGTTTCCAACGAAGGCCTGAAAGGGCTCCAAATAACCACTTGCAGATTCTGCAAAAACACAGTTTCAAAACTGCTCTATCAAAAGGAAGGCTTATCTCTCCGAGCTGAATGCACACATCATAAAGAGGTTTCTGAGAATGCTTCTGCCTGGTTTATAAGTGAAGATATTTCCTTTTCCACCATAGGCCTTAAAGCGCTCCAAATGAACACTTGCAGATTCTACAAAAAGAGTGTTTCAAAACAGCTCTTTCAAAGGAAGTGTTCAACTCTGTGAGTTGGATTCATACTACACAAAGCAGTTTCACAGAACGCTTCTCTTTAGTTTTTATGGGAAGATATTCCCGTTTCCAACGAAGGCCTGAAAGGGCTCCAAATATCCACTTGCAGATTCTGCAAAAATAGAGTTTCAAAACTGCTCTGTTAAAAGGAAGGCTTATCTCTCTGAGTTGAATGCAGACATCATAAAGAGGTTTCTGAGAATGCTTCTGCCTGGTTTATATGTGAAGATATTTCCTTTTCCACCATAGGCCTCAAAGCGTTCCAAATGAACACTTGCAGATTCTACAAAAGGAGTGTTTCATAACTGCTCTAGCAAAGGAAAGGTTCAACTCTGTGAGTTGAACACACACATCACAAAGCAGTTTGTGAGAATGGTTCTGTCCAGTTTTTAAGAGAAGATATTCCCGCTTCTAACAAAGGCCTGAAAGAGCTCCAAATATCCACTTGCAGATGCTGCAAAAAGACTCTTTCCAAACTGCTCCATGAAAAGGAAGGTTCAACTCTGTGAGTTGAATGCACACATCATAAAGAAGTTTCAAAGAATGCTTCTGTCTAGGTTTTATGTGAAGATATTTCCTTTTCCACCATAGGCCTCAAAGCGCTCCAAATGAACACATGCAGATTTTTCAAAAAGAGTGTTTCAAAACTGCTCTTTCAAAAGAAGTGTTCAACTCTGTGAGTTTTATTCATACTTCACAAAGCAGTTTCACAGAACGCTTCTGTTTAGTATTTATGGGAAGATATTCCCGTTTCCAACGAAGGCCTGAAAGGACTCCAAATATCCACTTGCAGATTCTGCAAAAACACAGTTTCAAAACTGCTCTATCAAAAGGAAGGCTTATCTCTCCGAGTTGAATGCACACATCATAAAGAGGTTTCTGAGAATGCTTCTGCCTGGTTTATAAGTGAAGATATTTCCTTTTCCACCATAGGCCTCAAAGCGCTCCAAATGAACACTTGCAGATTCTACAAAAAGAGTGTTTCAAAACTGCTCTTTCAAAAGAAGTGTTCAACTCTGTGATTTGGATTCATACTTCACAAAGCAGTTTCACAGGACGCTTCTGTTTAGTATTTATGAGAAGATATTCCCGTTTCCAACGAAGGCCTGAAATGACTCCAAATATCCACTTGCAGATTCTGCAAAAATAGAGTTTCAAAACTGCTCTGTTAAAAGGAAGGCTTATCTCTCTGAGTTGAATGCAGACATCATAAAGGGGTTTCTGAGAATGCTTCTGCCTGGTTTATATGTGAAGATATTTCCTTTTCCACCATAGGCCTCAAAGCGTTCCAAATGAACACTTGCATATTCTACAAAAGGAGTGTTTCATAACTGCTCTAGCAAAGGAAAGGTTCTACGCTGTGAGTTGAACACACACATCACAAAGCAGTTTGTGAGAATGCTTCTGTCCAGTTTTTATTGGAAGATATTCCAGCTTCTAACAAAGGCCTGAAAGAGCTCCAAATATCCACTTGCAGATGCTGCAAAAAGACTCTTTCCAAACTGCTCCATGAAAAGGAAGGTTCAACTCTGTGAGTTGAATGCACACATCATAAAGAAGTTTCAAAAAATGCTTCTGTCTAGATTTTATGTGAAGATATTTCCTTTTCCACCATAGGCCTCAAAGCGCTCCAAATGAACACTTGCACATTCTACGAAAAGAGTGTTTCAAAACTGCTCTTTCAAAAGAAGTGTTCAACTCTGTGAGTTGGATTCATACTTCACAAAGCAATTTCACAGAACGCTTCTGTTTAGTTTTTATGGGAAGATATTCCCGTTTCCAACGAAGGCCTGAAATGGCTCCAAATAACCACTTGCAGATTCTGCAGAAACACAGTTTCCAATCTGCTCTATCAAAAGGAAGGCTTATCTCTCCGAGCTGAATGCACACATCATAAAGTGTTTTCTGAGAATGCTTCTCCTTGGTTTATAAGTGAAGATATTTCCTTTTCCACTATAGGCCTCAAAGCGCTCCAAATGAACACTTGCAGATTCTACAAAAAGAGTGTTTCAAAACAGCTCTTTCAAAGGAAGTGTTCAACTCTGTGAGTTGGATTCATACTACACAAAGCAGTTTCACAGAACGCCTCTCTTTAGTTTTTATGGGAAGATATTCCCGTTTCCAACGAAGGCCTGAAAGGGCTCCAAATATGCACTTGCAGATTCTGCAAAAATAGAGTTTCAAAACTGCTCTGTTAAAAGGAAGGCTTATCTCTCTGAGTTGAATGCAGACATCATAAAGAGGTTTCTGAGAATGCTTCTGCCTGGTTTATATGTGAAGATATTACCTTTTCCACCATAGGCCCCAAAGAGCTCCAAATGAACACTTGCAGATTCTACAAAAGGAGTGTTTCATAACTGCACTAGCAAAGGAAAGGTTCAACTCTGTGAGTTGAACACACACATCACAAAGCAGTTTGTGAGAATGCTTCTGTCCAGTTTTTAAGAGAAGATATTCCCGCTTCTAACAAAGGCCTGAAGGAGCTCCAAATATCCACTTGCAGATGCTGCAAAAAGACTCTTTCCAAACTGCTCCATGAAAAGGAAGGTTCAACTCTGTGAGTTGAATGCACACATCATAAAGAAGTTTCAAAGAATGCTTCTGTCTAGGTTTTGTGTGAAGATATTTCCTTTTCCACCATAGGCCTCAAAGCGCTCCAAATGAACACTTGCAGATTCTACAAAAAGAGTGTTTCAAAACTGCTCTTTCAAAAGAAGTGTTCAACTCTGTGGGTTGGATTCATACTTCACAAAGCAGTTTCACAGAACGTTTCTGTTTAGTTTTTATGGGAAGATATTCCCGTTTCCAACGAAGGCCTGAAAGGGCTCCAAATAACCACTTGCAGATTCTGCAAAAACACAGTTTCAAAACTGCTCTATCAAAAGGAAGGCTTATCTCTCCGAGCTGAATGCACACATCATAAAGAGGTTTCTGAGAATGCTTCTGCCTGGTTTATAAGTGAAGATATTTCCTTTTCCACCATAGGCCTCAAAGCGCTCCAAATGAACACTTGCAGATTCTACAAAAAGAGTGTTTCAAAATAGCTCTTTCAAAGGAAGTGTTCAACTCTGTGAGTTGGATTCATACTACACAAAGCAGTTTCACAGAACGCTTCTCTTTAGTTTTTATGGGAAGATATTCCCGTTTCCAACGAAGGCCTGAAAGGGCTCCAAATATCCACTTGCAGATTCTGCAAAAATAGAGTTTCAAAACTGCTCTGTTAAAAGGAAGGCTTATCTCTCTGAGTGGAATGCAGACATCATAAAGAGGATTCTGAGAATTCTTCTGCCTGGTTTATATGTGAAGATATTTCCTTTTCCACCATAGGCCTCAAAGCGTTCCAAATGAACACTTGCAGATTCTACAAAAGGAGTGTTTCATAACTGCTCTAGCAAAGGAAAGGTTCAACTCTGTGAGTTGAACACACACATCACAAAGCAGTTTGTGAGAATGCTTCTGTCCAGTTTTTAAGAGAAGATATTCCCGCTTCTAACAAAGGCCTGAAAGAGCTCCAAATATCCACTTGCAGATGCTGCAAAAAGACTCTTTCCAAACTGCTCCATGAAAAGGAAGGTTCAATTCTGTGTGTTGAATGCACACATCATAAAGAAGTTTCAAAGAATGCTTCTGTCTAGGTTTTATGTGAAGATATTTCCTTTTCCACCGTAGGCCTCAAAGCGCTCCAAATGAACACATGCAGATTCTTCAAAAAGAGTGTTTCAAAACTGCTCTTTCAAAAGAAGTGTTCAACTCTGTG
Source organism: Pongo pygmaeus (assembly GCF_028885625.2). Taxonomy (NCBI): domain Eukaryota; kingdom Metazoa; phylum Chordata; class Mammalia; order Primates; family Hominidae; genus Pongo; species Pongo pygmaeus. The sequence continues at coordinate 28,971,145 of NC_085930.1, forward strand.
AGATGGATTCATACTTCACAAAGCAGTTTCACAGAACGCTTCTGTTTAGTATTTATGGGAAGATATTCCCGTTTCCAACGAAGGCCTGAAAGGACTCCAAATATCCACTTGCAGATTCTCCAAAAACACAGTTTCAAAACTGCTCTATCAAAAGGAAGGCTTATCTCTCCGAGTTGAATGCACACATCATAAAGAGGTTTCTGAGAATGCTTCTGCCTGGTTTATAAGTGAAGATATTTCCTTTTCCACCATAGGCCTCAAAGCGCTCCAAATGAACACTTGCAGTTTCTACAAAAAGAGTGTTTCAAAACTGCTATTTCAAAAGCAGTGTTCAACTCTGTGAGTTGGATTCATACTACACAAAGCAGTTTCACAGAACGCCTCTCTTTAGTTTTTATGGGAAGATATTCCCGTTTCCAACGAAGGCCTGAAAGGGCTCCAAATATCCACTTGCAGATTCTGCAAAAATAGAGTTTCAAAACTGCTCTGTTAAAAGGAAGGCTTATCTCTCTGAGTTGAATGCAGACATCATAAAGTAGTTTCTGAGAATTCTTCTGCCTGGTTTATATGTGAAGATATTTCCTTTTCCACCATAGGCCTCAAAGCGTTCCAAATGAACACTTGCAGATTCTACAAAAGGAGTGTTTCATAACTGCTCTAGCAAAGGAAAGGTTCAACTCTGTGAGTTGAACACACACATCACAAAGCAGTTTGTGAGAATGCTTCTGTCCAGTTTTTAAGAGAAGATATTCCCGCTTCTAACAAAGGCCTGAAAGAGCTCCAAATATCCACTTGCAGATGCTGCAAAAAGACTCTTTCCAAACTGCTCCATGAAAAGGAAGATCCAATTCTGTGAATTGAATGCACACATCATAAAGAAGTTTCAAAGAATGCTTCTGTCTAGGTTTTATGTGAAGATATTTCCTTTTCCACCGTAGGCCTCAAAGCGCTCCTAATGAACACATGCAGATTCTTCAAAAAGAGTGTTTCAAAACTGCTCTTTCAAAAGAAGTGTTCAACTCTGTGAGATGGATTCATACTTCACAAAGCAGTTTCACAGAACGCTTCTGTTTAGTATTTATGGGAAGATATTCCCGTTTCCAACGAAGGCCTGAAAGGACTCCAAATATCCACTTGCAGATTCTCCAAAAACACAGTTTCAAAACTGCTCTATCAAAAGGAAGGCTTATCTCTCCGAGTTGAATGCACACATCATAAAGAGGTTTCTGAGAATGCTTCTGCCTGGTTTATAAGTGAAGATATTTCCTTTTCCACCATAGGCCTCAAAGCGCTCCAAATGAACACTTGCAGTTTCTACAAAAAGAGTGTTTCAAAACTGCTCTTTCAAAAGCAGTGTTCAACTCTGTGAGTTGGATACATACTTCACAAAGCAGTTTCACAGAACGCTTCTGTTTAGTATTTATGGGAAGATATTCCCGTTTCCAACGAAGGCCTGAAAGGACTCCAAGTATCCACTTGCAGATTCTGCAAAAACACAGTATCAAAACTGCTCTATCAAAAGGAAGGCTTATCTCTCCGAGTTGAATGCACACATCATAAAGAGGTTTCTGAGAATGCTTCTGCCTGGTTTATATGTGAATATATTTCCTTTTCCACCATACGCCTCAATGCGCTCCAAATGAACACTTGCAGATTCTACAAAAGGAGTGTTTCATAACTGCTCTAGCAAAGGAAAGGTTCAACTCTGTGAGTTGAACACACGCATCACAAAGCAGTTTGTGAGAATGGTTCTGTCCAGTTTTTAAGAGAAGATATTCCCGCTTCTAACAAAGGCCTGAAAGAGCTCCAAATATCCACTTGCAGATGCTGCAAAAAGACTCTTTCCAAACTGCTCCATGAAAAGGAAGGTTCAACTCTGTGAGTTGAATGCACACATCATAAAGAAGTTTCAAAGAATGCTTCTGTCTAGGTTTTATGTGAAGATATTTCCTTTTCCACCATAGGCCTCAAAGCGCTCCAAATGAACACATGCAGATTCTTCAAAAAGAGTGTTTCAAAACTGCTCTTTCAAAAGAAGTGTTCAACTCTGTGAGTTGGATTCATACTTCACAAAGCAGTTTCACAGAACGCTTCTGTTTAGTATTTATGGGAAGATATTCCCGTTTCCAACGAAGGCCTGAAAGGACTCCAAATATCCACTTGCAGATTCTGCAAAAACACAGTTTCAAACCTGCTCTATCAAAAGGAAGGCTTATCTCTCCGAGTTGAATGCACACATCATAAAGAGGTTTCTGAGAATGCTTCTGCCTGGTTTATAAGTGAAGATATTACCTTTTCCACCACAGGCCTCAAAGCGCTCCAAATGAACACTTGCAGATTCTACAAAAAGAGTGTTTCAAAACTGCTCTTTCAAAAGAAGTGTTCAACTCTGTGATTTGGATTCATACTTCACAAAGCAGTTTCACAGAACGCTTCTGTTTAGTATTTATGGGAAGATATTCCCGTTTCCAACGAAGGCCTGAAAGGACTCCAAATATCCACTTGCAGATTCTGCAAAAATAGAGTTTCAAAACTGCGCTGTTAAAAGGAAGGCTTATCTCTCTGAGTTGAATGCAGACATCATAAAGGGGTTTCTGAGAATGCTTCTGCCTGGTTTATATGTGAAGATATTTCCTTTTCCACCATAGGCCTCAAAGCGTTCCAAATGAACACTTGCAGATTCTACAAAAGGAGTGTTTCATAACTGCTCTAGCAAAGGAAAGGTTCAACTCTGTGAGTTGAACACACACTTCACAAAGCTGTTTGTGAGAATGCTTCTGTCCTGTTTTTACGAGAAGATATTCCCGCTTCTAACAAAGGCCTGAAAGAGCTCCAAATATCCACTTGCAGATGCTGCAAAAAGACTCTTTCCAAACTGCTCCATGAAAAGGAAGGTTCAACTCTGTGAGGTGAATGCACACATCATAAAGAAGTTTCCAAGAATGCTTCTGTCTAGGTTTTATGTGAAGATATTTCCTTTTCCACCATAGGCCTCAAAGCGCTCCAAATGAACACTTGCAGATTCTACAAAAAGAGTGTTTCAAAACTGCCCTTTCAAAAGAAGTGTTCAAATCTGTGAGTTGGATTCATACTTCACAAAGCAGTTTCACAGAACGCTTCTGTTTAGTATTTATGGGAAGATATTCCCGTTTCCAACGAAGGCCTGAAAGGGCTCCAAATATCCACTTGCAGATTCTGCAAAAATAGAGTTTCAAAACTGCTCTGTTAAAAGGAAGGTTTATCTCTCTGAGTTGAATGCAGACATCATAAAGAGGTTTCTTAGAATGCTTCTGCCTGGTTTATATGTGAAGATATTTCCTTTTCCACCATAGGCCTCAAAGCGCTCCAAATGAACACTTGCAGATTCTACAAAAGGAGTGTTTCATAACTGCTCTAGCAAAGGAAAAGTTCAACTCTGTGAGTTGAACACACACATCACAAAGCAGTTTGTGAGAATGCTTCTGTCCAGTTTTTAAGAGAAGATATTCCCGCTTCTAACAAAGGCCTGAAAGAGCTCCAAATATCCACTTGCAGATGCTGCAAAAAGACTCTTTCCAAACTGCTCCATGAAAAGGAAGGTTCAACTCTGTGAGTTGAATGCACACATCATAAAGAAGTTTCAAAGAATTCTTCTGTCTAGGTTTTATGTGAAGATATTTCCTTTTCCACCATAGGCCTCAAAGCGCTCCAAATGAACACTTGCAGATTCTACAAAAAGAGTGTTTCAAAACTGCTCTTACAAAAGAAGTGTTCAACTCTGTGAGTTGGATTCATACTTCACAAAGCAGTTTCACAGAACGCTTCTGTTTAGTATTTATGGGAAGATATTCCCGTTTCCAACGAAGGCCTGAAAGGACTCCAAATATCCACTTGCAGATTCTGCAAAAACACAGTTTCAAAACTGCTCTATCAAAAGGAAGGCTTATCTCTCCGAGTTGAATGCACACATCATAAAGAGGTTTCTGAGAATGCTTCTGCCTGGTTTATAAGTGAAGATATTTCCTTTTCCACCATAGGCCTCAAAGCGCTCCAAATGAACACTTGCAGATTCTACAAAAAGAGTGTTTCAAAACTTCTCTTTCAAAAGAAGTGTTCAACTCTGTGATTTGGATTCATACTTCACAAAGCAGTTTCACAGGACGCTTCTGTTTAGTATTTATGAGAAGATATTCCCGTTTCCAACGAAGGCCTGAAATGACTCCAAATATCCACTTGCAGATTCTGCAAAAATAGAGTTTCAAAACTGCTCTGTTAAAAGGAAGGCTTATCTCTCTGAGTTGAATGCAGACATCATAAAGGGGTTTCTGAGAATGCTTCTGCCTGGTTTATATGTGAAGATATTTCCTTTTCCACCATAGGCCTCAAAGCGTTCCAAATGAACACTTGCATATTCTACAAAAGGAGTGTTTCATAACTGCTCTAGCAAAGGAAAGGTTCTACTCTGTGAGTTGAACACACACATCACAAAGCAGTTTGTGAGAATGCTTCTGTCCAGTTTTTATTGGAAGATATTCCAGCTTCTAACAAAGGCCTGAAAGAGCTCCAAATATCCACTTGCAGATGCTGCAAAAAGACTCTTTCCAAACTGCTCCATGAAAAGGAAGGTTCAACTCTGTGAGTTGAATGCACACATCATAAAGAAGTTTCAAAAAATGCTTCTGTCTAGATTTTATGTGAAGATATTTCCTTTTCCACCATAGGCCTCAAAGCGCTCCAAATGAACACTTGCAGATTCTACAAAAAGAGTGTTTGAAAACAGCTCTTTCAAAGGAAGTGTTCAACTCTGTGAGTTGGATTCATACTACACAAAGCAGTTTCACAGAACGCTTCTGTTTAGTTTTTATGGGAAGACATTCCCGTTTCCAACGAAGGCCTGAAAGGGCTACAAAGATCCACTTGCAGATTCTGCAAAAATAGAGTTTCAAAACTGCTCTGTCAAAAGGAAGGCTTATCTCTCTGAGTTGAATGCAGACATCATAAAGAGGTTTCTGAGAATGCTTCTGCCTGGTTTATATGTGAAGATATTTCCTTTTCCACCATAGGCCTCAAAGCGCTCCAAATGAACACTTGCAGATTCTACAAAAAGAGTGTTTCATAACTGCTCTAGCAAAGGAAAGGTTCAACTCTGTGAGTTGAACACACACATCACAAAGCAGTTTGTGAGAATGCTTCTGTCCAGTTTTTATGAGAAGATATTCCCGCTTCTAACAAAGGCCTGAAAGAGCTCCAAATATCCACTTGCAAATGCTGCAAAAAGACTCTTTCCAAACTGCTCCATGAAAAGGAAGGTTCAACTCTGTGAGTTGAATGCACACATCATAAAGAAGTTTCCAGGAATGCTTCTGTCTAGGTTTTATGTGAAGATATTTCCTTTTCCACCATAGGCCTCAAAGCGCTCCAAATGAACACTTGCAGATTCTACAAAAAGAGTGTTTCAAAACTGCCCTTTCAAAAGAAGTGTTCAAATCTGTAAGTTGGATTCATACTTCACAAAGCAGTTACACAGAACTCTTCTGTTTAGTATTTATGGGAACATATTCCCGTTTCCAACGAAGGCCTGAAAGGACTCCAAATATGCACTTGCAGATTCTGCAAAAACACAGTTTCAAAACTGCTCTATCAAAAGGAAGGCTTGTCTCTCCGAGTTGAATGCACACATCATAAAGAGGTTTCTGAGAATGCTTCTGCCTGGTTTATAAGTGAAGATATTTCCTTTTCCACCATAGGCCTCAAAGCGCTCCAAATGAACACTTGCAGATTCTACAAAAAGAGTGTTTCAAAACTACTCTTTCAAAAGAAGTGTTCAACTCTGTGAGTTGGATTCATACTTCACAAAGCAGTTTCACAGAACGCTTCTGTTTAGTTTTTATGGGAAGGTATTCCCGTTTCCAACGAAGGACTGAAAGGGCTCCAAATATCCACTTGCAGATTCTGCCAAAACAGAGTTTCAAAACTGCTCTATCAAAAGAAAGGCTTATCTCTCCGAGTTGAATGCACACATCATAAAGAGGTTTCTGAGAATGCTTCTGCCTGGTTTATAAGTGAAGATATTTCCTTTTCCCCTATAGGCCTCAAAGCGCTCCAAATGAACACTTGCAGATTCTACAAAAAGAGTGTTTCAAAACAGCTCTTTCAAAGGAAGTGTTCAACTCTGTGAGTTGGATACATACTACACAAAGCAGTTTCACAGAACGCTTCTCTTTAGTTTTTATGGGAAGGCATTCCCGTTTCCAACGAAGGCCTGAAAGGGCTCCAAATATCCACTTGCAAATTCTGCAAAAATAGAGTTTCAAAACGGCTCTGTCAAAAGGAAGGCTTATCTCTCTGAGTTGAATGCAGACATCATAAAGAGGTTTCTGAGAATGCTTCTGCCTGGTTTATATGTGAAGATATTTCCTTTTCCACCATAGGCCTCAAAGCGCTCCAAATGAACACTTGCAGATTCTACAAAAAGAGTGTTTCATAACTGCTCTAGCAAAGGAAAGGTTCTACTCTGTGAGTTGAACACACACATCACAAAGCAGTTTGTGAGAATGCTTCTGTCCAGTTTTTATTGGAAGATATTCCCGCTTCTAACAAAGGCCTGAAAGCTCCAAATATCCACTTGCAGATGCTGCAAAAAGACTCTTTCCAAACTGCTCCATGAAAAGGAAGGTTCAACTCTGTGAGTTGAATGCACACATCATAAAGAAGTTTCAAAAAATGCTTCTGTCTAGGTTTTATGTGAAGATATTTCCTTTTCCACCATAGGCCTCAAAGCACTCCAAATGAACACTTGCAGATTCTACGAAAAGAGTGTTTCAAAACTGCTCTTTCAAAAGAAGTGTTCAACTCTGTGAGTTAGATTCATACTTCACAAAGCAGTTTCACAGAACGCTTCTGTTTAGTTTTTATGGGAAGATATTCCCGTTTCCAACGGAGGCCTGAAATGGCTCCAAATAACCACTTGCAGATTCTGCAGAAACACAGTTTCAAAACTGCTCTATCAAAAGGAAGGCTTATCTCTCCGAGCTGAATGCACACATCATAAAGAGGTTTCTGATAATGCTTCTCCTTGGTTTATAAGTGAAGATATTTCCTTTTCCACTATAGGCCTCAAAGCGCTCCAAATGAACACTTGCAGATTCCACAAAAAGAGTGTTTCAAAACAGCTCTTTCAAAGGAAGTGTTCAACTCTGTGAGTTGGATTCATACTACACAAAGCAGTTTCACAGAACGCCTCTCTTTAGTTTTTATGGGAAGATATTCCCGTTTCCAACGAAGGCCTGAAAGGGCTCCAAATCTCCACTTGCAGATTCTGCAAAAATAGAGTTTCAAAACTGCTCTGTTATAAGGAAGGCTTATCTCTCTGAGTTGAATGCAGACATCATAAAGAGGTTTCTGAGAATGCTTCTGCCTGGTTTATATGTGAAGATATTTCCTTTTCCACCATAGGCCCCAAAGAGCTCCAAATGAACACTTGCAGATTCTACAAAAGGAGTGTTTCATAACTGCTCTAGCAAAGGAAAGGTTCAACTCTGTGAGTTGAACACACACATCACAAAGCAGTTTGTGAGAATGCTTCTGTCCAGTTTTTAAGAGAAGATATTCCCGCTTCTAACAACGGCCTGAAGGAGCTCCAAATATCCACTTGCAGATGCTGCAAAAAGACTCTTTCCAAACTGCTCCATGAAAAGGAAGGTTCAACTCTGTGAGTTGAATGCACACATCATAAAGAAGTTTCAAAGAATGCTTCTGTCTAGGTTTTATGTGAAGATATTTCCTTTTCCACCATAGGCCTCAAAGCGCTCCAAATGAACACTTGCAGATTCTACAAAAAGAGTGTTTCAAAACTACTCTTTCAAAAGAAGTGTTCAACTCTGTGAGTTGGATTCATACTTCACAAAGCAGTTTCACAGAACGCTTCTGTTTAGTTTTTATGGGAAGGTATTCCCGTTTCCAACGAAGGCCTGAAAGGGCTCCAAATATCCACTTGCAGATTCTGCCAAAACAGAGTTTCAAAACTGCTCTATCAAAAGAAAGGCTTATCTCTCCGAGTTGAATGCACACATCATAAAGAGGTTTCTGAGAATGCTTCTGCCTGGTTTATAAGTGAAGATATTTCCTTTTCCCCTATAGGCCTCAAAGCGCTCCAAATGAACACTTGCAGATTCTACAAAAAGAGTGTTTCAAAACAGCTCTTTCAAAGGAAGTGTTCAACTCTGTGAGTTGGATACATACTACACAAAGCAGTTTCACAGAACGCTTCTCTTTAGTTTTTATGGGAAGGCATTCCCGTTTCCAACGAAGGCCTGAAAGGGCTCCAAATATCCACTTGCAAATTCTGCAAAAATAGAGTTTCAAAACGGCTCTGTCAAAAGGAAGGCTTATCTCTCTGAGTTGAATGCAGACATCATAAAGAGGTTTCTGAGAATGCTTCTGCCTGGTTTATATGTGAAGATATTTCCTTTTCCACCATAGGCCTCAAAGCGCTCCAAATGAACACTTGCAGATTCTACAAAAAGAGTGTTTCATAACTGCTCTAGCAAAGGAAAGGTTCTACTCTGTGAGTTGAACACACACATCACAAAGCAGTTTGTGAGAATGCTTCTGTCCAGTTTTTATTGGAAGATATTCCCGCTTCTAACAAAGGCCTGAAAGCTCCAAATATCCACTTGCAGATGCTGCAAAAAGACTCTTTCCAAACTGCTCCATGAAAAGGAAGGTTCAACTCTGTGAGTTGAATGCACACATCATAAAGAAGTTTCAAAAAATGCTTCTGTCTAGGTTTTATGTGAAGATATTTCCTTTTCCACCATAGGCCTCAAAGCACTCCAAATGAACACTTGCAGATTCTACGAAAAGAGTGTTTCAAAACTGCTCTTTCAAAAGAAGTGTTCAACTCTGTGAGTTAGATTCATACTTCACAAAGCAGTTTCACAGAACGCTTCTGTTTAGTTTTTATGGGAAGATATTCCCGTTTCCAACGGAGGCCTGAAATGGCTCCAAATAACCACTTGCAGATTCTGCAGAAACACAGTTTCAAAACTGCTCTATCAAAAGGAAGGCTTATCTCTCCGAGCTGAATGCACACATCATAAAGAGGTTTCTGAGAATGCTTCTCCTTGGTTTATAAGTGAAGATATTTCCTTTTCCACTATAGGCCTCAAAGCGCTCCAAATGAACACTTGCAGATTCCACAAAAAGAGTGTTTCAAAACAGCTCTTTCAAAGGAAGTGTTCAACTCTGTGAGTTGGATTCATACTACACAAAGCAGTTTCACAGAACGCCTCTCTTTAGTTTTTATGGGAAGATATTCCCGTTTCCAACGAAGGCCTGAAAGGGCTCCAAATCTCCACTTGCAGATTCTGCAAAAATAGAGTTTCAAAACTGCTCTGTTATAAGGAAGGGTTATCTCTCTGAGTTGAATGCAGACATCATAAAGAGGTTTCTGAGAATGCTTCTGCCTGGTTTATATGTGAAGATATTTCCTTTTCCACCATAGGCCCCAAAGAGCTCCAAATGAACACTTGCAGATTCTACAAAAGGAGTGTTTCATAACTGCTCTAGCAAAGGAAAGGTTCAACTCTGTGAGTTGAACACACACATCACAAAGCAGTTTGTGAGAATGCTTCTGTCCAGTTTTTAAGAGAAGATATTCCCGCTTCTAACAACGGCCTGAAGGAGCTCCAAATATCCACTTGCAGATGCTGCAAAAAGACTCTTTCCAAACTGCTCCATGAAAAGGAAGGTTCAACTCTGTGAGTTGAATGCACACATCATAAAGAAGTTTCAAAGAATGCTTCTGTCTAGGTTTTATGTGAAGATATTTCCTTTTCCACCGTAGGCCTCAAAGCGCTCCAAATGAACACTTGCAGATTCTACAAAAAGAGTGTTTCAAAACTGCTCTTTCAAAAGAAGTGTTCAACTCTGTGGGTTGGATTCATACTTCACAAAGCAGTTTCACAGAACGCTTCTGTTTAGTTTTTATGGGAAGATATTCCCGTTTCCAACGAAGGCCTGAAAGGGCTCCAAATAACCACTTGCAGATTCTGCAAAAACACAGTTTCAAAACTGCTCTATCAAAAGGAAGGCTTATCTCTCCGAGCTGAATGCACACATCATAAAGAGGTTTCTGAGAATGCTTCTGCCTGGTTTATAAGTGAAGATATTTCCTTTTCCACCATAGGCCTCAAAGCGCTCCAAATGAACACTTGCAGATTCTACAAAAAGAGTGTTTCAAAACAGCTCTTTCAAAGGAAGTGTTCAACTCTGTGAGTTGGATTCATACTACACAAAGCAGTTTCACAGAACGCTTCTCTTTAGTTTTTATGGGAAGATATTCCCGTTTCCAACGAAGGCCTGAAAGGGCTCCAAATATCCACTTGCAGATTCTGCAAAAATAGAGTTTCAAAACTGCTCCGTTAAAAGGAAGGCTTATCTCTCTGAGTTGAATGCAGACATCATAAAGAGGTTTCTGAGAATGCTTCTGCCTGGTTTATATGTGAAGATATTTCCTTTTCCACCATAGGCCTCAAAGCGTTCCAAATGAACACTTGCAGATTCTACAAAAGGAGTGTTTCATAACTGCTCTAGCAAAGGAAAGGTTCAACTCTGTGAGTTGAACACACACATCACAAAGCAGTTTGTGAGAATGGTTCTGTCCAGTTTTTAAGAGAAGATATTCCCGCTTCTAACAAAGGCCTGAAAGAGCTCCAAATATCCACTTGCAGATGCTGCAAAAAGACTCTTTCCAAACTGCTCCATGAAAAGGAAGGTTCAACTCTGTGAGTTGAATGCACACATCATAAAGAAGTTTCAAAGAATGCTTCTGTCTAGGTTTTATGTGAAGATATTTCCTTTTCCACCATAGGCCTCAAAGCGCTCCAAATGAACACATGCAGATTCTTCAAAAAGAGTGTTTCAAAACTGCTCTTTCAAAAGAAGTGTTCAACTCTGTGAGTTGGATTCATACTTCACAAAGCAGTTTCACAGAACGCTTCTGTTTAGTATTTATGGGAAGATATTCCCGTTTCCAACGAAGGCCTGAAAGGACTCCAAATATCCACTTGCAGATTCTGCAAAAACACAGTTTCAAAACTGCTCTATCAAAAGGAAGGCTTATCTCTCTGAGTTGAATGCACACATCATAAAGAGGTTTCTGAGAATGCTTCTGCCTGGTTTATAAGTGAAGATATTACCTTTTCCACCATAGGCCTCAAAGCGCTCCAAATGAACACTTGCAGATTCTACAAAAAGAGTGTTTCAAAACTGCTCTTTCAAAAGAAGTGTTCAACTCTGTGATTTGGATTCATACTTCACAAAGCAGTTTCACAGAACGCTTCTGTTTAGTATTTATGGGAAGATATTCCCGTTTCCAACGAAGGCCTGAAAGGACTCCAAATATCCACTTGCAGATTCTGCAAAAATAGAGTTTCAAAACTGCTCTGTTAAAAGGAAGGCTTATCTCTCTGAGTTGAATGCAGACATCATAAAGGGGTTTCGGAGAATGCTTCTGCCTGGTTTATATGTGGAGATATTTCCTTTTCCACCATAGGCCTCAAAGCGTTCCAAATGAACACTTGCAGATTCTACAAAAGGAGTGTTTCATAACTGCTCTAGCAAAGGAAAGGTTCAACTCTGTGAGTTGAACACACACTTCACAAAGCTGTTTGTGAGAATGCTTCTGTCCTGTTTTTACGAGAAGATATTCCCGCTTCTAACAAAGGCCTGAAAGAGCTCCAAATATCCACTTGCAGATGCTGCAAAAAGACTCTTTCCAAACTGCTCCATGAAAAGGAAGGTTCAACTCTGTGAGTTGAATGCACACATCATAAAGAAGTTTCAAAAAATGCTTCTGTCTAGGTTTTATGTGAAGATATTTCCTTTTCCACCATAGGCCTCAAAGCGCTCCAAATGAACACTTGCAGATTCTACGAAAAGAGTGTTTCAAAACTGCTCTTTCAAAAGAAGTGTTCAACTCTGTGAGTTGGATTCATACTTCACAAAGCAGTTTCACAGAACGCTTCTGTTTAGTTTTTATGGGAAGATATTCCCGTTTCCAACGAAGGCCTGAAATGGCTCCAAACAACCACTTGCAGATTCTGCAGAAACACAGTTTCCAATCTGCTCTATCAAAAGGAAGGCTTATCTCTCCGAGCTGAATGCACACATCATAAAGAGGTTTCTGAGAATGCTTCTCCTTGGTTTATAAGTGAAGATATTTCCTTTTCCACTATAGGCCTCAAAGCGCTCCAAATGAACATTTGCAGATTCTACAAAAAGAGTGTTTCAAAACAGCTCTTTCAAAGGAAGTGTTCAACTCTGTGAGTTGGATTCATACTACACAAAGCAGTTTCACAGAACGCCTCTCTTTAGTTTTTATGGGAAGATATTCCCGTTTCCAACGAAGGCCTGAAAGGGCTCCAAATATCCACTTGCAGATTCTGCAAAAATAGAGTTTCAAAACTGCTCTGTTAAAAGGAAGGCTTATCTCTCTGAGTTGAATGCAGACATCATAAAGAGGTTTCTGAGAATGCTTCTGCCTGGTTTATATGTGAAGATATTTCCTTTTCCACCATAGGCCCCAAAAAGCTCCAAATGAACACTTGCAGATTCTACAAAAGGAGTGTTTCATAACTTCTCTAGCAAAGGAAAGTTTCAACTCTGTGAGTTGAACACACACATCACAAAACAGTTTGTGAGAATGCTTCTGTCCAATTTTTAAGAAAAGATATTCCCGCTTCTAACAAAGGCCTGAAGGAGCTCCAAATATCCACTTGCAGATGCTGCAAAAAGACTCTTTCCAAACTGCTCCATGAAAAGGAAGGTTCAATTCTGTGTGTTGAATGCACACATCATAAAGAAGTTTCAAAGAATGCTTCTGTCTAGGTTTTATGTGAAGATATTTCCTTTTCCACCGTAGGCCTCAAAGCGCTCCAAATGAACACATGCAGATTCTTCAAAAAGAGTGTTTCAAAACTGCTCTTTCAAAAGAAGTGTTCAACTCTGTGAGATGGATTCATACTTCACAAAGCAGTTTCACAGAACGCTTCTGTTTAGTATTTATGGGAAGATATTCCCGTTTCCAACGAAGGCCTGAAAGGACTCCAAATATCCACTTGCAGATTCTCCAAAAACACAGTTTCAAAACTGCTCTATCAAAAGGAAGGCTTATCTCTCCGAGTTGAATGCACACATCATAAAGAGGTTTCTGAGAATGCTTCTGCCTGGTTTATAAGTGAAGATATTTCCTTTTCCACCATAGGCCTCAAAGCGCTCCAAATGAACACTTGCAGTTTCTACAAAAAGAGTGTTTCAAAACTGCTCTTTCAAAAGCAGTGTTCAACTCTGTGAGTTGGATTCATCCTACACAAAGCAGTTTCACAGAACGCTTCTCTTTAGTTTTTATGGGAAGATATTCCCGTTTCCAACGAAGGCCTGAAAGGGCTCCAAATATCCACTTGCAGATTCTGCAAAAATAGAGTTTCAAAACTGCTCTGTTAAAAGGAAGGCTTATCTCTCTGAGTTGAATGCAGACATCATAAAGTGGTTTCTGAGAATTCTTCTGCCTGGTTTATATGTGAAGATATTTCCTTTTCCACCATAGGCCTCAAAGCGTTCCAAATGAACACTTGCAGATTCTACAAAAGGAGTGTTTCATAACTGCTCTAGCAAAGGAAAGGTTCAAATCTGTGAGTTGAACACACACATCACAAAGCAGTTTGTGAGAATGCTTCTGTCCAGTTTTTAAGAGAAGATATTCCCGCTTCTAACAAAGGCCTGAAAGAGCTCCAAATATCCACTTGCAGATGCTGCAAAAAGACTCTTTCCAAACTGCTCCATGAAAAGGAAGGTTCAATTCTGTGAGTTGAATGCACACATCATAAAGAAGTTTCAAAGAATGCTTCTGTCTAGGTTTTATGTGAAGATATTTCCTTTTCCACCGTAGGCCTCAAAGCGCTCCTAATGAACACATGCAGATTCTTCAAAAAGAGTGTTTCAAAACTGCTCTTTCAAAAGAAGTGTTCAACTCTGTGAGATGGATTCATACTTCACAAAGCAGTTTCACAGAACGCTTCTGTTTAGTATTTATGGGAAGATATTCCCGTTTCCAACGAAGGCCTGAAAGGACTCCAAATATCCACTTGCAGATTCTCCAAAAACACAGTTTCAAAACTGCTCTATCAAAAGGAAGGCTTATCTCTCCGAGTTGAATGCACACATCATAAAGAGGTTTCTGAGAATGCTTCTGCCTGGTTTATAAGTGAAGATATTTCCTTTTCCACCATAGGCCTCAAAGCGCTCCAAATGAACACTTGCAGTTTCTACAAAAAGAGTGTTTCAAAACTGCTCTTTCAAAAGCAGTGTTCAACTCTGCGAGTTGGATACATACTTCACAAAGCAGTTTCACAGAACGCTTCTGTTTAGTATTTATGGGAAGATATTCCCGTTTCCAACGAAGGCCTGAAAGGACTCCAAGTATCCACTTGCAGATTCTGCAAAAACACAGTATCAAAACTGCTCTATCAAAAGGAAGGCTTATCTCTCCGAGTTGAATGCACACATCATAAAGAGGTTTCTGAGAATGCTTCTGCCTGGTTTATATGTGAAGATATTTCCTTTTCCACCATACGCCTCAAAGCGCTCCAAATGAACACTTGCAGATTCTACAAAAGGAGTGTTTCATAACTGCTCTAGCAAAGGAAAGGTTCAACTCTGTGAGTTGAACACACACATCACAAAGCAGTTTGTGAGAATGCTTCCGTCCAGTTTTTAAGAGAAAATATTCCGGCTTCTAACAAAGGCCTGAAAGAGCTCCAAATATCCACTTGCAGATGCTGCAAAAAGACTCTTTCCAAACTGCTCCATGAAAAGGAAGGTTCAACTCTGTGAGTTGAATGCACACACCGTAAAGAAGTTTCAAAGAATGCTTCTGTCTATGTTTTATGTGAAGGTATTTCCTTTTCCACCATAGGCCTCAAAGCGCTCCAAATGAACACTTGCAGTTTCTACAAAAAGAGTGTTTCAAAACTGCTCTTTCAAAAGCAGTGTTCAACTCTGTGAGTTGGATTCATCCTACACAAAGCAGTTTCACAGAACGCTTCTCTTTAGTTTTTATGGGAAGATATTCCCGTTTCCAACGAAGGCCTGAAAGGGCTCCAAATATCCACTTGCAGATTCTGCAAAAATAGAGTTTCAAAACTGCTCTGTTAAAAGGAAGGCTTATCTCTCTGAGTTGAATGCAGACATCATAAAGTGGTTTCTGAGAATTCTTCTGCCTGGTTTATATGTGAAGATATTTCCTTTTCCACCATAGGCCTCAAAGCGTTCCAAATGAACACTTGCAGATTCTACAAAAGGAGTGTTTCATAACTGCTCTAGCAAAGGAAAGGTTCAACTCTGTGAGTTGAACACACACATCACAAAGCAGTTTGTGAGAATGCTTCTGTCCAGTTTTTAAGAGAAGATATTCCCGCTTCTAACAAAGGCCTGAAAGAGCTCCAAATATCCACTTGCAGATGCTGCAAAAAGACTCTTTCCAAACTGCTCCATGAAAAGGAAGGTTCAATTCTGTGAGTTGAATGCACACATCATAAAGAAGTTTCAAAGAATGCTTCTGTCTAGGTTTTATGTGAAGATATTTCCTTTTCCACCGTAGGCCTCAAAGCGCTCCCAATGAACACATGCAGATTCTTCAAAAAGAGTGTTTCAAAACTGCTCTTTCAAAAGAAGTGTTCAACTCTGTGAGATGGATTCATACTTCACAAAGCAGTTTCACAGAACGCTTCTGTTTAGTATTTATGGGAAGATATTCCCGTTTCCAACGAAGGCCTGAAAGGACTCCAAATATCCACTTGCAGATTCTCCAAAAACACAGTTTCAAAACTGCTCTATCAAAAGGAAGGCTTATCTCTCCGAGTTGAATGCACACATCATAAAGAGGTTTCTGAGAATGCTTCTGCCTGGTTTATAAGTGAAGATATTTCCTTTTCCACCATAGGCCTCAAAGCGCTCCAAATGAACACTTGCAGTTTCTACAAAAAGAGTGTTTCAAAACTGCTCTTTCAAAAGCAGTGTTCAACTCTGCGAGTTGGATACATACTTCACAAAGCAGTTTCACAGAACGCTTCTGTTTAGTATTTATGGGAAGATATTCCCGTTTCCAACGAAGGCCTGAAAGGACTCCAAGTATCCACTTGCAGATTCTGCAAAAACACAGTATCAAAACTGCTCTATCAAAAGGAAGGCTTATCTCTCCGAGTTGAATGCACACATCATAAAGAGGTTTCTGAGAATGCTTCTGCCTGGTTTATATGTGAAGATATTTCCTTTTCCACCATACGCCTCAATGCGCTCCAAATGAACACTTGCAGATTCTACAAAAGGAGTGTTTCATAACTGCTCTAGCAAAGGAAAGGTTCAACTCTGTGAGTTGAACACACACATCACAAAGCAGTTTGTGAGAATGCTTCCGTCCAGTTTTTAAGAGAAAATATTCCGGCTTCTAACAAAGGCCTGAAAGAGCTCCAAATATCCACTTGCAGATGCTGCAAAAAGACTCTTTCCAAACTGCTCCATGAAAAGGAAGGTTCAACTCTGTGAGTTGAATGCACACACCGTAAAGAAGTTTCAAAGAATGCTTCTGTCTATGTTTTATGTGAAGGTATTTCCTTTTCCACCATAGGCCTCAAAGCGCTCCAAATGAACACTTGCAGATTCTACAAAAAGAGTGTTTCAAAACTGCTCTTTCAAAAGAAGTGTTCAACTCTGTGAGTTGGATTCATACTTCACAAAGTAGTTTCACAGAACGCTTCTGTTTAGTTTTTATGGGAAGGTATTCCCTTTTCCAACGAAGGACTGAAAGGGCTCCAAATATCCACTTGCAGATTCTGCCAAAACAGAGTTTCAAAACTGCTCTATCAAAAGGAAGGCTTATCGCTCCGAGTTGAATGCACACATCATAAAGAGGTTTCTGAGAATGCTTCTGCCTGGTTTATATGTGAAGATATTTCCTTTTCCACCATAGGCCTCAAAGCGTTCCAAATGAACACTTGCAGATTCTACAAAAGGAGTGTTTCATAACTGCTCTAGCAAAGGAAAGGTTCAACTCTGTGAGTTGAACACACACTTCACAAAGCTGTTTGTGAGAATGCTTCTGTCCTGTTTTTACGAGAATATATTCCCGCTTCTAACAAAGGCCTGAAAGAGCTCCAAATATCCACTTGCAGATGCTGCAAAAAGACTCTTTCCAAACTGCTCCATGAAAAGGAAGGTTCAACTCTGTGAGTTGAATGCACACATCATAAAGAAGTTTCCATGAATGCTTCTGTCTAGGTTTTATGTGAAGATATTTCCTTTTCCACCATAGGCCTCAAAGCGCTTCAAATGAACACTTGCAGATTCTACAAAAAGAGTGTTTCAAAACTGCCCTTTCAAAAGAAGTGTTCAAATCTGTGAGTTGGATTCATACTTCACAAAGCAGTTTCACAGAACGCTTCTGTTTAGTACTTATTGGAAGATATTCCCGTTTCCAACGAAGGCCTGAAAGGACTCCAAATATGCACTTGCAGATTCTGCAAAAACACAGTTTCAAAACTGCTCTATCAAAAGGAAGGCTTGTCTCTCCGAGTTGAATGCACACATCATAAAGAGGTTTCTGAGAATGCTTCTTCCTGGTTTATAAGTGAAGATATTTCCTTTTCCACCATAGGCCTCAAAGCGCTCCAAATGAACACTTGCAGATTCTACAAAAAGAGTGTTTCAAAACTACTCTTTCAAAAGAAGTGTTCAACTCTGTGAGTTGGATTCATACTTCACAAAGCAGTTTCACAGAACGCTTCTGTTTAGTTTTTATGGGAAGGTATTCCCGTTTCCAACGAAGGACTGAAAGGGCTCCAAATATCCACTTGCAGATTCTGCCAAAACAGAGTTTCAATACTGCTCTATCAAAAGAAAGGCTTATCTCTCCGAGTTGAATGCACACATCATAAAGAGGTTTCTGAGAATGCTTCTGCCTGGTTTATAAGTGAAGATATTTCCTTTTCCCCTATAGGCCTCAAAGCGCTCCAAATGAACACTTGCAGATTCTACAAAAAGAGTGTTTCAAAACAGCTCTTTCAAAGGAAGTGTTCAACTCTGTGAGTTGGATACATACTACACAAAGCAGTTTCACAGAAGGCTTCTGTTTAGTTTTTATGGGAAGGCATTCCCGTTTCCAACGAAGGCCTGAAAGGGCTCCAAATATCCACTTGCAAATTCTGCAAAAATAGAGTTTCAAAACTGCTCTGTCAAAAGGAAGGCTTATCTCTCTGAGTTGAATGCAGACATCATAAAGAGGTTTCTGAGAATGCTTCTGCCTGGTTTATATGTGAAGATATTTCCTTTTCCACCATAGGCCTCAAAGCGCTCCAAATGAACACTTGCAGATTCTACAAAAAGAGTGTTTCATAACTGCTCTAGCAAAGGAAAGGTTCTACTCTGTGAGTTGAACACACACATCACAAAGCTGTTTGTGAGAATGCTTCTGTCCAGTTTTTATTGGAAGATATTCCCGCTTCTAACAAAGGCCTGAAAGCTCCAAATATCCACTTGCAGATGCTGCAAAAAGACTCTTTCCAAACTGCTCCATGAAAAGGAAGGTTCAACTCTGTGAGTTGAATGCACACATCATAAAGAAGTTTCAAAAAATGCTTCTGTCTAGGTTTTATGTGAAGATATTTCCTTTTCCACCATAGGCCTCAAAGCACTCCAAATGAACACTTGCAGATTCTACGAAAAGAGTGTTTCAAAACTGCTCTTTCAAAAGAAGTGTTCAACTCCGTGAGTTGGATTCATACTTCACAAAGCAGTTTCACAGAACGCTTCTGTTTAGTTTTTATGGGAAGATATTCCCGTTTCCAACGGAGGCCTGAAATGGCTCCAAATAACCACTTGCAGATTCTGCAGAAACACAGTTTCAAAACTGCTCTATCAAAAGGAAGGCTTATCTCTCCGAACTGAATGCACACATCATAAAGAGGTTTCTGAGAATGCTTCTCCTTGGTTTATAAGTGAAGATATTTCCTTTTCCACTATAGGCCTCAAAGCGCTCCAAATGAACACTTGCAGATTCCACAAAAAGAGAGTTTCAAAACAGCTCTTTCAAAGGAAGTGTTCAACTCTGTGAGTTGGATTCATACTACACAAAGCAGTTTCACAGAACGCCTCTCTTTAGTTTTTATGGGAAGATATTCCCGTTTCCAACGAAGGCCTGAAAGGGCTCCAAATATCCACTTGCAGATTCTGCAAAAATAGAGTTTCAAAACTGCTCTGTTAAAAGGAAGGCTTATCTCTCTGAGTTGAATGCAGACATCATAAAGAGGTTTCTGAGAATGCTTCTGCCTGGTTTATATGTGAAGATATTTCCTTTTCCACCATAGGCCCCAAAGAGCTCCAAATGAACACTTGCAGATTCTACAAAAGGAGTGTTTCATAACTGCTCTAGCAAAGGAAAGGTTCAACTCTGTGAGTTGAACACACACATCACAAATCAGTTTGTGAGAATGCTTCTGTCCAGTTTTTAAGAGAAGATATTCCCGCTTCTAACAACGGCCTGAAGGAGCTCCAAATATCCACTTGCAGATGCTGCAAAAAGACTCTTTCCAAACTGCTCCATGAAAAGGAAGGTTCAACTCTGTGAGTTGAATGCACACATCATAAAGAAGTTTCAAAGAATGCTTCCGTCTAGGTTTTATGTGAAGATATTTCCTTTTCCACCATAGGCCTCAAAGCGCACCAAATGAACACTTGCAGATTCTACAAAAAGAGTGTTTCAAAACTGCTCTTTCAAAAGAAGTGTTCAACTCTGTGGGTTGGATTCATACTTCACAAAGCAGTTTCACAGAACGCTTCTGTTTAGTTTTTACGGGAAGATATTCCCGTTTCCAACGAAGGCCTGAAAGGGCTCCAAATAACCACTTGCAGATTCTGCAAAAACACAGTTTCAAAACTGCTCTATCAAAAGGAAGGCTTATCTCTCCGAGCTGAATGCACACATCATAAAGAGGTTTCTGAGAATGCTTCTGCCTGGTTTATAAGTGAAGATATTTCCTTTTCCACCATAGGCCTCAAAGCGCGCCAAATGAACACTTGCAGATTCTACAAAAAGAGTGTTTCAAAACAGCTCTTTCAAAGGAAGTGTTCAACTCTGTGAGTTGGATTCATACTACACAAAGCAGTTTCACAGAACGCTTCTCTTTAGTTTTTATGGGAAGATATTCCCGTTTCCAACGAAGGCCTGAAAGGGCTCCAAATATCCACTTGCAGATTCTGCAAAAATAGAGTTTCAAAACTGCTCTGTTAAAAGGAAGGCTTATCTCTCTGAGTTGAATGCAGACATCATAAAGAGGTTTCTGAGAATGCTTCTGCCTGGTTTATATGTGAAGATATTTCCTTTTCCACCATAGGCCTCAAAGCGTTCCAAATGAACACTTGCAGATTCTACAAAAGGAGTGTTTCATAACTGCTCTAGCAAAGGAAAGGTTCAACTCTGTGAGTTGAACACACACATCACAAAGCAGTTTGTGAGAATGGTTCTGTCCAGTTTTTAAGAGAAGATATTCCCGCTTCTAACAAAGGCCTGAAAGAGCTCCAAATATCCAATTGCAGATGCTGCAAAAAGACTCTTTCCAAACTGCTCCATGAAAAGGAAGGTTCAACTCTGTGAGTTGAATGCACACATCATAAAGAAGTTTCAAAGAATGCTTCTGTCTAGGTTTTATGTGAAGATATTTCCTTTTCCACCATAGGCCTCAAAGCGCTCCAAATGAACACATGCAGATTCTTCAAAAAGAGTGTTTCAAAACTGCTCTTTCAAAAGAAGTGTTCAACTCTGTGAGTTGGATTCATACTTCACAAAGCAGTTTCACAGAACGCTTCTGTTTAGTATTTATGGGAAGATATTCCCGTTTCCAACGAAGGCCTGAAAGGACTCCAAATATCCACTTGCAGATTCTGCAAAAACACAGTTTCAAACCTGCTCTATCAAAAGGAAGGCTTATCTCTCCGAGTTGAATGCACACATCATAAAGAGGTTTCTGAGAATGCTTCTGCCTGGTTTATAAGTGAAGATATTACCTTTTCCACCATAGGCCTCAAAGCGCTCCAAATGAACACTTGCAGATTCTACAAAAAGAGTGTTTCAAAACTGCTCTTTCAAAAGAAGTGTTCAACTCTGTGATTTGGATTCATACTTCACAAAGCAGTTTCACAGAACGCTTCTGTTTAGTATTTATGGGAAGATATTCCCGTTTCCAACGAAGGCCTGAAAGGACTCCAAATATCCACTTGCAGATTCTGCAAAAATAGAGTTTCAAAACTGCTCTGTTAAAAGGAAGGCTTATCTCTCTGAGTTGAATGCAGACATCATAAAGGGGTTTCGTAGAATGCTTCTGCCTGGTTTATATGTGAAGGTATTTCCTTTTCCACCATAGGCCTCAAAGCGTTCCAAATGAACACTTGCAGATTCTACAAAAGGAGTGTTTCATAACTGCTCTAGCAAAGGAAAGGTTCAACTCTGTGAGTTGAACACACACTTCACAAAGCTGTTTGTGAGAATGCTTCTGTCCTGTTTTTACGAGAAGATATTCCCGCTTCTAACAAAGGCCTGAAAGAGCTCCAAATATCCACTTGCAGATGCTGCAAAAAGACTCTTTCCAAACTGCTCCATGAAAAGGAAGGTTCAACTCTGTGAGTTGAATGCACACATCATAAAGAAGTTTCCAAGAATGCTTCTGTCTAGGTTTTATGTGAAGATATTTCCTTTTCCACCATAGGCCTCAAAGCGCTCCAAATGAACACTTGCAGATTCTACAAAAAGAGTGTTTCAAAACTGCCCTTTCAAAAGAAGTGTTCAAATCTGTGAGTTGGATTCATACTTCACAAAGCAGTTTCACAGAACGCTTCCGTTTAGTATTTATGGGAAGATATTCCCGTTTCCAACGAAGGCCTGAAATGGCTCCAAATAACCACTTGCAGATTCTGCAGAAACACAGTTTCCAATCTGCTCTATCAAAAGGAAGGCTTATCTCTCCGAGCTGAATGCACACATCATAAAGTGTTTTCTGAGAATGCTTCTCCTTGGTTTATAAGTGAAGATATTTCCTTTTCCACTATAGGCCTCAAAGCGCTCCAAATGAACACTTGCAGATTCTACAAAAAGAGTGTTTCAAAACAGCTCTTTCAAAGGAAGTGTTCAACTCTGTGAGTTGGATTCATACTACACAAAGCAGTTTCACAGAACGCCTCTCTTTAGTTTTTATGGGAAGATATTCCCGTTTCCAACGAAGGCCTGAAAGGGCTCCAAATATGCACTTGCAGATTCTGCAAAAATAGAGTTTCAAAACTGCTCTGTTAAAAGGAAGTCTTATCTCTCTGAGTTGAATGCAGACATCATAAAGAGGTTTCTGAGAATGCTTCTGCCTGGTTTATATGTGAAGATATTTCCTTTTCCACCATAGGCCCCAAAGAGCTCCAAATGAACACTTGCATATTCTACAAAAGCAGTGTTTCATAACTGCACTAGCAAAGGAAAGGTTCAACTCTGTGAGTTGAACACACACATCACAAAGCAGTTTGTGAGAATGCTTCTGTCCAGTTTTTAAGAGAAGATATTCCCGCATCTAACAAAGGCCTGAAGGAGCTCCAAATATCCACTTGCAGATGCTGCAAAAAGACTCTTTCCAAACTGCTCCATGAAAAGGAAGGTTCAACTCTGTGAGTTGAATGCACACATCATAAAGAAGTTTCAAAGAATGCTTCTGTCTAGGTTTTGTGTGAAGATATTTCCTTTTCCACCATAGGCCTCAAAGCGCTCCAAATGAACACTTGCAGATTCTACAAAAAGAGTGTTTCAAAACTGCTCTTTCAAAAGAAGTGTTCAACTCTGTGGGTTGGATTCATACTTCACAAAGCAGTTTCACAGAACGCTTCTGTTTAGTTTTTATGGGAAGATATTCCCGTTTCCAACGAAGGCCTGAAAGGGCTCCAAATAACCACTTGCAGATTCTGCAAAAACACAGTTTCAAAACTGCTCTATCAAAAGGAAGGCTTATCTCTCCGAGCTGAATGCACACATCATAAAGAGGTTTCTGAGAATGCTTCTGCCTGGTTTATCAGTGAAGATATTTCCTTTTCCACCATAGGCCTCAAAGCGCTCCAAATGAACACTTGCAGATTCTACAAAAAGAGTGTTTCAAAACAGCTCTTTCAAAGGAAGTGTTCAACTCTGTGAGTTGGATTCATACTACACAAAGCAGTTTCACAGAACGCTTCTCTTTAGTTTTTATGGGAAGATATTCCCGTTTCCAACGAAGGCCTGAAAGGGCTCCAAATATCCACTTGCAGATTCTGCAAAAATAGAGTTTCAAAACTGCTCTGTTAAAAGGAAGGCTTATCTCTCTGAGTTGAATGCAGACATCATAAAGAGGTTTCTGAGAATGCTTCTGCCTGGTTTATATGTGAAGATATTTCCTTTTCCACCATAGGCCTCAAAGCGTTCCAAATGAACACTTGCAGATTCTACAAAAGGAGTGTTTCATAACTGCTCTAGCAAAGGAAAGGTTCAACTCTGTGAGTTGAACACACACATCACAAAGCAGTTTGTGAGAATGCTTCTGTCCAGTTTTTAAGAGAAGATATTCCCGCTTCTAACAAAGGCCTGAAAGAGCTCCAAATATCCACTTGCAGATGCTGCAAAAAGACTCTTTCCAAACTGCTCCATGAAAAGGAAGGTTCAATTCTGTGAGTTGAATGCACACATCATAAAGAAGTTTCAAAGAATGCTTCTGTCTAGGTTTTATGTGAAGATATTTCCTTTTCCACCGTAGGCCTCAAAGCGCACCAAATGAACACTTGCAGATTCTTCAAAAAGAGTGTTTCAAAACTGCTCTTTCAAAAGAAGTGTTCAACTCTGTGAGATGGATTCATACTTCACAAAGCAGTTTCACAGAACGCTTCTGTTTAGTATTTATGGGAAGATATTCCCGTTTCCAACGAAGGCCTGAAAGGACTCCAAATATCCACTTGCAGATTCTCCAAAAACACAGTTTCAAAACTGCTCTATCAAAAGGAAGGCTTATCTCTCCGAGTTGAATGCACACATCATAAAGAGGTTTCTGAGAATGCTTCTGCCTGGTTTATAAGTGAAGATATTTCCTTTTCCACCATAGGCCTCAAAGCGCTCCAAATGAACACTTGCAGTTTCTACAAAAAGAGTGTTTCAAAACTGCTCTTTCAAAAGCAGTGTTCAACTCTGTGAGTTGGATTCATACTTCACAAAGCAGTTTCACAGAACGCTTCTGTTTAGTATTTATGGGAAGATATTCCCGTTTCCAACGAAGGCCTGAAAGGACTCCAAGTATCCACTTGCAGATTCTGCAAAAACACAGTATCAAAACTGCTCTATCAAAAGGAAGGCTTATCTCTCCGAGTTGAATGCACACATCATAAAGAGGTTTCTGAGAATGCTTCTGCCTGGTTTATATGTGAAGATATTTCCTTTTCCACCATACGCCTCAATGCGCTCCAAATGAACACTTGCAGATTCTACAAAAGGAGTGTTTCATAACTGCTCTAGCAAAGGAAAGGTTCAACTCTGTGAGTTGAACACACACATCACAAAGCAGTTTGTGAGAATGCTTCTGTCCAGTTTTTAAGAGAAGATATTCCGGCTTCTAACAAAGGCCTGAAAGAGCTCCAAATATCCACTTGCAGATGCTGCAAAAAGACTCTTTCCAAACTGCTCCATGAAAAGGAAGGTTCAACTCTGTGAGTTGAATGCACACACCGTAAAGAAGTTTCAAAGAATGCTTCTGTCTATGTTTTATGTGAAGGTATTTCCTTTTCCACCATAGGCCTCAAAGCGCTCCAAATGAACACTTGCAGATTCTACAAAAAGAGTGTTTCAAAACTGCTCTTTCAAAAGAAGTGTTCAACTCTGTGAGTTGGATTCATACTTCACAAAGTAGTTTCACAGAACGCTTCTGTTTAGTTTTTATGGGAAGGTATTCCCTTTTCCAACGAAGGACTGAAAGGGCTCCAAATATCCACTTGCAGATTCTGCCAAAACAGAGTTTCAAAACTGCTCTATCAAAAGGAAGGCTTATCGCTCCGAGTTGAATGCACACATCATAGAGAGGTTTCTGAGAATGCTTCTGCCTGGTTTATAAGTGAAGATATTTCCTTTTCCACCATAGGCCTCAAAGCGCTCCAAATGAACACTTGCAGATTCTACAAAAAGAGTGTTTGAAAACAGCTCTTTCAAAGGAAGTGTTCAACTCTGTGAGTTGGATTCATACTACACAAAGCAGTTTCACAGAACGCTTCTGTTTAGTTTTTATGGGAAGACATTCCAGTTTCCAACGAAGGCCTGAAAGGGCTACAAATATCCACTTGCAGATTCTGCAAAAATAGAGTTTCAAAACTGCTCTGTCAAAAGGAAGGCTTATCTCTCTGAGTTGAATGCAGACATCATAAAGAGGTTTCTGAGAATGCTTCTGCCTGGTTTATATGTGAAGATATTTCCTTTTCCACCATAGGCCTCAAAGCGCTCCAAATGAACACTTGCAGATTCTACAAAAAGAGTGTTTCATAACTGCTCTAGCAAAGGAAAGGTTCAACTCTGTGAGTTGAACACACACATCACAAAGCAGTTTGTGAGAATGCTTCTGTCCAGTTTTTATGAGAAGATATTCCCGCTTCTAACAAAGGCCTGAAAGAGCTCCAAATATCCACTTGCAGATGCTGCAAAAAGACTCTTTCCAAACTGCTCCATGAAAAGGAAGGTTCAACTCTGTGAGTTGAATGCACACATCATAAAGAAGTTTCCAAGAATGCTTCTGTCTAGGTTTTATGTGAAGATATTTCCTTTTCCACCATAGGCCTCAAAGCGCTCCAAATGAACACTTGCAGATTCTACAAAAAGAGTGTTTCAAAACTGCCCTTTCAAAAGAAGTGTTCAAATCTGTGAGTTGGATTCATACTTCACAAAGCAGTTACACAGAACGCTTCTGTTTAGTATTTATGGGAAGATATTCCCGTTTCCAACGAAGGCCTGAAAGGACTCCAAATATGCACTTGCAGATTCTGCAAAAACACAGTTTCAAAACTGCTCTATCAAAAGAAAGGCTTATCTCTCCGAGTTGAATGCACACATCATAAAGAGGTTTCTGAGAATGCTTCTGCCTGGTTTATAAGTGAAGATATTTCCTTTTCCCCTATAGGCCTCAAAGCGCTCCAAATGAACACTTGCAGATTCTACAAAAAGAGTGTTTCAAAACAGCTCTTTCAAAGGAAGTGTTCAACTCTGTGAGTTGGATACATACTACAAAAAGCAGTTTCACAGAACGCTTCTGTTTAGTTTTTATGGGAAGGCATTCCCGTTTCCAACGAAGGCCTGAAAGGGCTCCAAATATCCACTTGCAAATTCTGCAAAAATAGAGTTTCAAAACTGCTCTGTCAAAAGGAAGGCTTATCTCTCTGAGTTGAATGCAGACATCATAAAGAGGTTTCTGAGAATGCTTCTGCCTGGTTTATATGTGAAGATATTTCCTTTTCCACCATAGGCCTCAAAGCGCTCCAAATGAACACTTGCAGATTCTACAAAAAGAGTGTTTCATAACTGCTCTAGCAAAGGAAAGGTTCTACTCTGTGAGTTGAACACACACATCACAAAGCTGTTTGTGAGAATGCTTCTGTCCAGTTTTTATTGGAAGATATTCCCGCTTCTAACAAAGGCCTGAAAGCTCCAAATATCCACTTGCAGATGCTGCAAAAAGACTCTTTCCAAACTGCTCCATGAAAAGGAAGGTTCAACTCTGTGAGTTGAATGCACACATCATAAAGAAGTTTCAAAAAATGCTTCTGTCTAGGTTTTATGTGAAGATATTTCCTTTTCCACCATAGGCCTCAAAGCACTCCAAATGAACACTTGCAGATTCTACGAAAAGAGTGTTTCAAAACTGCTCTTTCAAAAGAAGTGTTCAACTCTGTGAGTTAGATTCATACTTCACAAAGCAGTTTCACAGAACGCTTCTGTTTAGTTTTTATGGGAAGATATTCCCGTTTCCAACGGAGGCCTGAAATGGCTCCAAATAACCACTTGCAGATTCTGCAGAAACACAGTTTCAAAACTGCTCTATCAAAAGGAAGGCTTATCGCTCCGAGTTGAATGCACACATCATAAAGAGGTTTCTGAGAATGCTTCTGCCTGGTTTATAAGTGAAGATATTTCCTTTTCCACCATAGGCCTCAAAGCGCTCCAAATGAACACTTGCAGATTCTACAAAAAGAGTGTTTGAAAACAGCTCTTTCAAAGGAAGTGTTCAACTCTGTGAGTTGGATTCATACTACACAAAGCAGTTTCACAGAACGCTTCGGTTTAGTTTTTATGGGAAGACATTCCCGTTTCCAACGAAGGCCTGAAAGGGCTACAAAGATCCACTTGCAGATTCTGCAAAAATAGAGTTTCAAAACTGCTCTGTCAAAAGGAAGGCTTATCTCTCTGAGTTGAATGCAGACATCATAAAGAGGTTTCTGAGAATGCTTCTGTCTGGTTTATATGTGAAGATATTTCCTTTTCCACCATAGGCCTCAAAGCGCTCCAAATGAACACTTGCAGATTCTACAAAACGAGTGTTTCATAACTGCTCTAGCAAAGGAAAGGTTCAACTCTGTGAGTTGAACACACACATCACAAAGCAATTTGTGAGAATGCTTCTGTCCAGTTTTTATGAGAAGATATTCCCGCTTCTAACAAAGGCCTGAAAGAGCTCCAAATATCCACTTGCAGATGCTGCAAAAAGACTCTTTCCAAACTGCTCCATGAAAAGGAAGGTTCAACTCTGTGAGTTGAATGCACACATCATAAAGAAGTTTCCAAGAATGCTTCTGTCTAGGTTTTATGTGAAGATATTTCCTTTTCCACCATAGGCCTCAAAGCGCTCCAAATGAACACTTGCAGATTCTACAAAAAGAGTGTTTCAAAACTGCCCTTTCAAAAGAAGTGTTCAAATCTGTGAGTTGGATTCATACTTCACAAAGCAGTTACACAGAACGCTTCTGTTTAGTATTTATGGGAAGATATTCCCGTTTCCAACGAAGGCCTGAAAGGACTCCAAATATGCACTTGCAGATTCTGCAAAAACACAGTTTCAAAACTGCTCTATCAAAAGGAAGGCTTGTCTCTCCGAGTTGAATGCACACATCATAAAGAGGTTTCTGAGAATGCTTCTGCCTGGTTTATAAGTGAAGATATTTCCTTTTCCACCATAGGCCTCAAAGCGCTCCAAATGAACACTTGCAGATTCTACAAAAAGAGTGTTTCAAAACTACTCTTTCAAAAGAAGTGTTCAACTCTGTGAGTTTGATTCATACTTCACAAAGCAGTTTCACAGAACGCTTCTGTTTAGTTTTTATGGGAAGGTATTCCCGTTTCCAACGAAGGACTGAAAGGGCTCCAAATATCCACTTGCAGATTCTGCCAAAACAGAGTTTCAAAACTGCTCTATCAAAAGAAAGGCTTATCTCTCCGAGTTGAATGCACACATCATAAAGAGGTTTCTGAGAATGCTTCTGCCTGGTTTATAAGTGAAGATATTTCCTTTTCCCCTATAGGCCTCAAAGCGCTCCAAATGAACACTTGCAGATTCTACAAAAAGAGTGTTTCAAAACAGCTCTTTCAAAGGAAGTGTTCAACTCTGTGAGTTGGATACATACTACACAAAGCAGTTTCACAGAACGCTTCTGTTTAGTTTTTGTGGGAAGGCATTCCCGTTTCCAACGAAGGCCTGAAAGGGCTCCAAATATCCACTTGCAAATTCTGCAAAAATAGAGTTTCAAAACTGCTCTGTCAAAAGGAAGGCTTATCTCTCTGAGTTGAATGCAGACATCATAAAGAGGTTTCTGAGAATGCTTCTGCCTGGTTTATATGTGAAGATATTTCCTTTTCCACCATAGGCCTCAAAGCGCTCCAAATGAACACTTGCAGATTCTACAAAAAGAGTGTTTCATAACTGCTCTAGCAAAGGAAAGGTTCTACTCTGTGAGTTGAACACACACATCACAAAGCTGTTTGTGAGAATGCTTCTGTCCAGTTTTTATTGGAAGATATTCCCGCTTCTAACAAAGGCCTGAAAGCTCCAAATATCCACTTGCAGATGCTGCAAAAAGACTCTTTCCAAACTGCTCCATGAAAAGGAAGGTTCAACTCTGTGAGTTGAATGCACACATCATAAAGAAGTTTCAAAAAATGCTTCTGTCTAGGTTTTATGTGAAGATATTTCCTTTTCCACCATAGGCCTCAAAGCACTCCAAATGAACACTTGCAGATTCTACGAAAAGAGTGTTTCAAAACTGCTCTTTCAAAAGAAGTGTTCAACTCTGTGAGTTAGATTCATACTTCACAAAGCAGTTTCACAGAACGCTTCTGTTTAGTTTTTATGGGAAGATATTCCCGTTTCCAACGGAGGCCTGAAATGGCTCCAAATAACCACTTGCAGATTCTGCAGAAACACAGTTTCAAAACTGCTCTATCAAAAGGAAGGCTTATCTCTCCGAGCTGAATGCACACATCATAAAGAGGTTTCTGAGAATGCTTCTCCTTGGTTTATAAGTGAAGATATTTCCTTTTCCACTATAGGCCTCAAAGCGCTCCAAATGAACACTTGCAGATTCCACAAAAAGAGTGTTTCAAAACAGCTCTTTCAAAGGAAGTGTTCAACTCTGTGAGTTGGATTCATACTACACAAAGCAGTTTCACAGAACGCCTCTCTTTAGTTTTTATGGGAAGATATTCCCGTTTCCAACGAAGGCCTGAAAGGGCTCCAAATCTCCACTTGCAGATTCTGCAAAAATAGAGTTTCAAAACTGCTCTGTTAAAAGGAAGGCTTATCTCTCTGAGTTGAATGCAGACATCATAAAGCGGTTTCTGAGAATGCTTCTGCCTGGTTTATATGTGAAGATATTTCCTTTTCCACCATAGGCCCCAAAGAGCTCCAAATGAACACTTGCAGATTCTACAAAAGGAGTGTATCATAACTGCTCTAGCAAAGGAAAGGTTCAACTCTGTGAGTTGAACACACACATCACAAAGCAGTTTGTGAGAATGCTTCTGTCCAGTTTTTAAGAGAAGATATTCCCGCTTCTAACAACGGCCTGAAGGAGCTCCAAATATCCACTTGCAGATGCTGCAAAAAGACTCTTTCCAAACTGCTCCATGAAAAGGAAGGTTCAACTCTGTGAGTTGAATGCACACATCATAAAGAAGTTTCAAAGAATGCTTCTGTCTAGGTTTTATGTGAAGATATTTCCTTTTCCACCATAGGCCTCAAAGCGCTCCAAATGAACACTTGCAGATTCTACAAAAAGAGTGTTTCAAAACTGCTCTTTCAAAAGAAGTGTTCAACTCTGTGGGTTGGATTCATACTTCACAAAGCAGTTTCACAGAACGCTTCTGTTTAGTTTTTATGGGAAGATATTCCCGTTTCCAACGAAGGCCTGAAAGGGCTCCAAATAACCACTTGCAGATTCTGCAAAAACACAGTTTCAAAACTGCTCTATCAAAAGGAAGGCTTATCTCTCCGAGCTGAATGCACACATCATAAAGAGGTTTCTGAGAATGCTTCTGCCTGGTTTATAAGTGAAGATATTTCCTTTTCCACCATAGGCCTCAAAGCGCTCCAAATGAACACTTGCAGATTCTACAAAAAGAGTGTTTCAAAACAGCTCTTTCAAAGGAAGTGTTCAACTCTGTGAGTTGGATTCATACTACACAAAGCAGTTTCACAGAACGCTTCTCTTTAGTTTTTATGGGAAGATATTCCCGTTTCCAACGAAGGCCTGAAAGGACTCCAAATATCCACTTGCAGATTCTCCAAAAACACAGTTTCAAAACTGCTCTATCAAAAGGAAGGCTTATCTCTCCGAGTTGAATGCACACATCATAAAGAGGTTTCTGAGAATGCTTCTGCCTGGTTTATAAGTGAAGATATTTCCTTTTCCACCATAGGCCTCAAAGCGCTCCAAATGAACACTTGCAGTTTCTACAAAAAGAGTGTTTCAAAACTGCTCTTTCAAAAGCAGTGTTCAACTCTGTGAGTTGGATTCATACTACACAAAGCAGTTTCACAGAACGCTTCTCTTTAGTTTTTATGGGAAGATATTCCCGTTTCCAACGAAGGCCTGAAAGGGCTCCAAATATCCACTTGCAGATTCTGCAAAAATAGAGTTTCAAAACTGCTCTGTTAAAAGGAAGGCTTATCTCTCTGAGTTGAATGCAGACATCATAAAGTGGTTTCTGAGAATTCTTCTGCCTGGTTTATATGTGAAGATATTTCCTTTTCCACCATAGGCCTCAAAGCGTTCCAAATGAACACTTGCAGATTCTACAAAAGGAGTGTTTCATAACTGCTCTAGCAAAGGAAAGGTTCAACTCTGTGAGTTGAACACACACATCACAAAGCAGTTTGTGAGAATGCTTCTGTCCAGTTTTTAAGAGAAGATATTCCCGCTTCTAACAAAGGCCTGAAAGAGCTCCAAATATCCACTTGCAGATGCTGCAAAAAGACTCTTTCCAAACTGCTCCATGAAAAGGAAGGTTCAATTCTGTGAGTTGAATGCACACATCATAAAGAAGTTTCAAGGAATGCTTCTGTCTAGGTTTTATGTGAAGATATTTCCTTTTCCACCGTAGGCCTCAAAGCGCTCCTAATGAACACATGCAGATTCTTCAAAAAGAGTGTTTCAAAACTGCTCTTTCAAAAGAAGTGTTCAACTCTGTGAGATGGATTCATACTTCACAAAGCAGTTTCACAGAACGCTTCTGTTTAGTATTTATGGGAAGATATTCCCGTTTCCAACAAAGGCCTGAAAGGACTCCAAATATCCACTTGCAGATTCTCCGAAAACACAGTTTCAAAACTGCTCTATCAAAAGGAAGGCTTATCTCTCCGAGTTGAATGCACACATCATAAAGAGGTTTCTGAGAATGCTTCTGCCTGGTTTATAAGTGAAGATATTTCCTTTTCCACCATAGGCCTCAAAGCGCTCCAAATGAACACTTGCAGTTTCTACAAAAAGAGTGTTTCAAAACTGCTCTTTCAAAAGCAGTGTTCAACTCTGTGAGTTGGATTCATACTTCACAAAGCAGTTTCACAGAACGCTTCTGTTTAGTATTTATGGGAAGATATTCCCGTTTCCAACGAAGGCCTGAAAGGACTCCAAGTATCCACTTGCAGATTCTGCAAAAACACAGTATCAAAACTGCTCTATCAAAAGGAAGGTTTATCTCTCCGAGTTGAATGCACACATCATAAAGAGGTTTCTGAGAATGCTTCTGCCTGGTTTATATGTGAAGATATTTCCTTTTCCACCATACGCCTCAATGCGCTCCAAATGAACACTTGCAGATTCTACAAAAGGAGTGTTTCATAACTGCTCTAGCAAAGGAAAGGTTCAACTCTGTGAGTTGAACACACACATCACAAAGCAGTTTGTGAGAATGCTTCTGTCCAGTTTTTAAGAGAAGATATTCCGGCTTCTAACAAAGGCCTGAAAGAGCTCCAAATATCCACTTGCAGATGCTGCAAAAAGACTCTTTCCAAACTGCTCCATGAAAAGGAAGGTTCAACTCTGTGAGTTGAATGCACACACCGTAAAGAAGTTTCAAAGAATGCTTCTGTCTATGTTTTATGTGAAGGTATTTCCTTTTCCACCATAGGCCTCAAAGCGCTCCAAATGAACACTTGCAGATTCTACAAAAAGAGTGTTTCAAAACTGCTCTTTCAAAAGAAGTGTTCAACTCTGTGAGTTGGATTCATACTTCACAAAGCAGTTTCTCAGAACGCTTCTGTTTAGTTTTTATGGGAAGATATTCCCGTTTCCAACGAAGGCCTGAAAGGGCTCCAAATAACCACTTGCAGATTCTGCAGAAACACAGTTTCAAAACTGCTCTATCAAAAGGAAGGCTTATCGCTCCGAGTTGAATGCACACATCATAAAGAGGTTTCTGAGAATGCTTCTGCCTGGTTTATAAGTGAAGATATTTCCTTTTCCACCATAGGCCTCAAAGCGCTCCAAATGAACACTTGCAGATTCTACAAAAAGAGTGTTTGAAAACAGCTCTTTCAAAGGAAGTGTTCAACTCTGTGAGTTGGATTCATACTACACAAAGCAGTTTCACAGAACGCTTCTGTTTAGTTTTTATGGGAAGACATTCCCGTTTCCAACGAAGGCCTGAAAGGGCTACAAATATCCACTTGCAGATTCTGCAAAAATAGAGTTTCAAAACTGCTCTGTCAAAAGGAAGGCTTATCTCTCTGAGTTGAATGCAGACATCATAAAGAGGTTTCTGAGAATGCTTCTGCCTGGTTTATATGTGAAGATATTTCCTTTTCCACCATAGGCCTCAAAGCGCTCCAAATGAACACTTGCAGATTCTACAAAAAGAGTGTTTCATAACTGCTCTAGCAAAGGAAAGGTTCAACTCTGTGAGTTGAACACACACATCACAAAGCAGTTTGTGAGAATGCTTCTGTCCAGTTTTAATGAGAAGATATTCCCGCTTCTAACAAAGGCCTGAAAGAGCTCCAAATATCCACTTGCAGATGCTGCAAAAAGACTCTTTCCAAACTGCTCCATGAAAAGGAAGGTTCAACTCTGTGAGTTGAATGCACACATCATAAAGAAGTTTCCAAGAATGCTTCTGTCTAGGTTTTATGTGAAGATATTTCCTTTTCCACCATAGGCCTCAAAGCGCTCCAAATGAACACTTGCAGATTCTACAAAAAGAGTGTTTCAAAACTGCCCTTTCAAAAGAAGTGTTCAAATCTGTGAGTTGGATTCATACTTCACAAAGCAGTTACACAGAACGCTTCTGTTTAGTATTTATGGGAAGATATTCCCGTTTCCAACGAAGGCCTGAAAGGACTCCAAATATGCACTTGCAGATTCTGCAAAAACACAGTTTCAAAACTGCTCTATCAAAAGGAAGGCTTGTCTCTCCGAGTTGAATGCACACATCATAAAGAGGTTTCTGAGAATGCTTCTGCCTGGTTTATAAGTGAAGATATTTCCTTTTCCACCATAGGCCTCAAAGCGCTCCAAATGAACACTTGCAGATTCTACAAAAAGAGTGTTTCAAAACTACTCTTTCAAAAGAAGTGTTCAACTCTGTGAGTTTGATTCATACTTCACAAAGCAGTTTCACAGAACGCTTCTGTTTAGTTTTTATGGGAAGGTATTCCCGTTTCCAACGAAGGACTGAAAGGGCTCCAAATATCCACTTGCAGATTCTGCCAAAACAGAGTTTCAAAACTGCTCTATCAAAAGAAAGGCTTATCTCTCCGAGTTGAATGCACACATCATAAAGAGGTTTCTGAGAATGCTTCTGCCTGGTTTATAAGTGAAGATATTTCCTTTTCCACTATAGGCCTCAAAGCGCTCCAAATGAACACTTGCAGATTCTACAAAAAGAGTGTTTCAAAACAGCTCTTTCAAAGGAAGTGTTCAACTCTGTGAGTTGGATTCATACTACACAAAGCAGTTTCACAGAACGCCTCTCTTTAGTTTTTATGGGAAGATATTCCCGTTTCCAACGAAGGCCTGAAAGGGCTCCAAATATGCACTTGCAGATTCTGCAAAAATAGAGTTTCAAAACTGCTCTGTTAAAAGGAAGGCTTATCTCTCTGAGTTGAATGCAGACATCATAAAGAGGTTTCTGAGAATGCTTCTGCCTGGTTTATATGTGAAGATATTTCCTTTTCCACCATAGGCCCCAAAGAGCTCCAAATGAACACTTGCAGATTCTTCAAAAGCAGTGTTTCATAACTGCTCTAGCAAAGGAAAGTTCAACTCTGTGAGTTGAACACACACATCACAAAGCAGTTTGTGAGAATGCTTCTGTCCAGTTTTTAAGAGAAGATATTCCCGCTTCTAACAAAGGCCTGAAGGAGCTCCAAATATCCACTTGCAGATGCTGCAAAAAGACTCTTTCCAAACTGCTCCATGAAAAGGAAGGTTCAACTCTGTGAGTTGAATGCACACATCATAAAGAAGTTTCAAAGAATGCTTCTGTCTAGGTTTTGTGTGAAGATATTTCCTTTTCCACCATAGGCCTCAAAGCGCTCCAAATGAACACTTGCAGATTCTACAAAAAGAGTGTTTCAAAACTGCTCTTTCAAAAGAAGTGTTCAACTCTGTGGGTTGGATTCATACTTCACAAAGCAGTTTCACAGAACGCTTCTGTTTAGTTTTTATGGGAAGAAATTCCCGTTTCCAACGAAGGCCTGAAAGGGCTCCAAATAACCACTTGCAGATTCTGCAAAAACACAGTTTCAAAACTGCTCTATCAAAAGGAAGGCTTATCTCTCCGAGCTGAATGCACACATCATAAAGAGGTTTCTGAGAATGCTTCTGCCTGGTTTATCAGTGAAGATATTTCCTTTTCCACCATAGGCCTCAAAGCGCTCCAAATGAACACTTGCAGATTCTACAAAAAGAGTGTTTCAAAACAGCTCTTTCAAAGGAAGTGTTCAACTCTGTGAGTTGGATTCATACTACACAAAGCAGTTTCACAGAACGCTTCTCTTTAGTTTTTATGGGAAGATATTCCCGTTTCCAACGAAGGCCTGAAAGGGCTCCAAATATCCACTTGCAGATTCTGCAAAAATAGAGTTTCAAAACTGCTCTGTTAAAAGGAAGGCTTATCTCTCTGAGTTGAATGCAGACATCATAAAGAGGTTTCTGAGAATGCTTCTGCCTGGTTTATATGTGAAGATATTTCCTTTTCCACCATAGGCCTCAAAGCGTTCCAAATGAACACTTGCAGATTCTACAAAAGGAGTGTTTCATAACTGCTCTAGCAAAGGAAAGGTTCAACTCTGTGAGTTGAACACACACATCACAAAGCAGTTTGTGAGAATGCTTCTGTCCAGTTTTTAAGAGAAGATATTCCGGCTTCTAACAAAGGCCTGAAAGAGCTCCAAATATCCACTTGCAGATGCTGCAAAAAGACTCTTTCCAAACTGCTCCATGAAAAGGAAGGTTCAACTCTGTGAGTTGAATGCACACATCATAAAGAAGTTTCAAAGAATGCTTCTGTCTAGGTTTTATGTGAAGATATTTCCTTTTCCACCATAGGCCTCAAAGCGCTCCAAATGAACACATGCAGATTCTTCAAAAAGAGTGTTTCAAAACTGCTCTTTCAAAAGAAGTGTTCAACTCTGTGAGTTGGATTCATACTTCACAAAGCAGTTTCACAGAACGCTTCTGTTTAGTATTTATGGGAAGATATTCCCGTTTCCAACGAAGGCCTGAAAGGACTCCAAATATCCACTTGCAGATTCTGCAAAAACACAGTTTCAAAACTGCTCTATCAAAAGGAAGGCTTATCTCTCCGAGTTGAATGCACACATCATAAAGAGGTTTCTGAGAATGCTTCTGCCTGGTTTATAAGTGAAGATATTACCTTTTCCACCATAGGCCTCAAAGCGCTCCAAATGAACACTTGCAGATTCTACAAAAAGAGTGTTTCAAAACTGCTCTTTCAAAAGAAGTGTTCAACTCTGTGATTTGGATTCATACTTCACAAAGCAGTTTCACAGAACGCTTCTGTTTAGTATTTATGGGAAGATATTCCCGTTTCCAACGAAGGCCTGAAAGGACTCCAAATATCCACTTGCAGATTCTGCAAAAATAGAGTTTCAAAACTGCTCTGTTAAAAGGAAGGCTTATCTCTCTGAGTTGAATGCAGACATCATAAAGGGGTTTCGGAGAATGCTTCTGCCTGGTTTATATGTGGAGATATTTCCTTTTCCACCATAGGCCTCAAAGCGTTCCAAATGAACACTTGCAGATTCTACAAAAGGAGTGTTTCATAACTGCTCTAGCAAAGGAAAGGTTCAACTCTGTGAGTTGAACACACACTTCACAAAGCTGTTTGTGAGAATGCTTCTGTCCTGTTTTTACGAGAAGATATTCCCGCTTCTAACAAAGGCCTGAAAGAGCTCCAAATATCCACTTGCAGATGCTGCAAAAAGACTCTTTCCAAACTGCTCCATGAAAAGGAAGGTTCAACTCTGTGAGTTGAATGCACACATCATAAAGAAGTTTCAAAAAATGCTTCTGTCTAGGTTTTATGTGAAGATATTTCCTTTTCCACCATAGGCCTCAAAGCGCTCCAAATGAACACTTGCAGATTCTACGAAAAGAGTGTTTCAAAACTGCTCTTTCAAAAGAAGTGTTCAACTCTGTGAGTTGGATTCATACTTCACAAAGCAGTTTCACAGAACGCTTCTGTTTAGTTTTTATGGGAAGATATTCCCGTTTCCAACGAAGGCCTGAAATGGCTCCAAACAACCACTTGCAGATTCTGCAGAAACACAGTTTCAAAATCTGCTCTATCAAAAGGAAGGCTTATCTCTCCGAGCTGAATGCACACATCATAAAGAGGTTTCTGAGAATGCTTCTCCTTGGTTTATAAGTGAAGATATTTCCTTTTCCACTATAGGCCTCAAAGCACTCCAAATGAACACTTGCAGATTCTACAAAAAGAGTGTTTCAAAACAGCTCTTTCAAAGGAAGTGTTCAACTCTGTGAGTTGGATTCATACTACACAAAGCAGTTTCACAGAACGCCTCTCTTTAGTTTTTATGGGAAGATATTCCCGTTTCCAACGAAGGCCTGAAAGGGCTCCAAATATCCACTTGCAGATTCTGCAAAAATGGAGTTTCAAAACTGCTCTGTTAAAAGGAAGGCTTATCTCTCTGAGTTGAATGCAGACATCATAAAGAGGTTTCTGAGAATGCTTCTGCCTGGTTTATATGTGAAGATATTTCCTTTTCCACCATAGGCCCCAAAAAGCTCCAAATGAACACTTGCAGATTCTACAAAAGGTGTGTTTCATAACTGCTCTAGCAAAGGAAAGTTTCAACTCTGTGAGTTGAACACACACATCACAAAACAGTTTGTGAGAATGCTTCTGTCCAGTTTTTAAGAAAAGATATTCCCGCTTCTAACAAAGGCCTGAAGGAGCTCCAAATATCCACTTGCAGATGCTGCAAAAAGACTCTTTCCAAACTGCCCCATGAAAAGGAAGGTTCAACTCTGTGAGTTGAATGCACACATCATAAAGAAGTTTCAAAGAATGCTTCTGTCTAGGTTTTATGTGAAGATATTTCCTTTTCCACCATAGGCCTCAAAGCGCTCCAAATGAACACTTGCAGATTCTACAAAAAGAGTGTTTCAAAACTGCTCTTTCAAAAGAAGTGTTCAACTCTGTGGGTTGGATTCATACTTCACAAAGCAGTTTCACAGAACGCTTCTGTTTAGTTTTTATGGGAAGATATTCCCGTTTCCAACGAAGGCCTGAAAGGGCTCCAAATAACCACTTGCAGATTCTGCAAAAACACAGTTTCAAAACTGCTCTATCAAAAGGAAGGCTTATCTCTCCGAGCTGAATGCACACATCATAAAGAGGTTTCTGAGAATGCTTCTGCCTGGTTTATAAGTGAAGATATTTCCTTTTCCACCATAGGCCTCAAAGCGTTCCAAATGAACACTTGCAGATTCTACAAAAGGAGTGTTTCATAACTGCTCTAGCAAAGGAAAGGTTCAACTCTGTGAGTTGAACACACACATCACAAAGCAGTTTGTGAGAATGCTTCTGTCCAGTTTTTAAGAGAAGATATTCCCGCTTCTAACAAAGGCCTGAAAGAGCTCCAAATATCCACTTGCAGATGCTGCAAAAAGACTCTTTCCAAACTGCTCCATGAAAAGGAAGGTTCAATTCTGTGAGTTGAATGCACACATCATAAAGAAGTTTCAAAGAATGCTTCTGTCTAGGTTTTATGTGAAGATATTTCCTTTTCCACCGTAGTCCTCAAAGCGCTCCAAATGAACACATGCAGATTCTTCAAAAAGAGTGTTTCAAAACTGCTCTTTCAAAAGAAGTGTTCAACTCTGTGAGATGGATTCATACTTCACAAAGCAGTTTCACAGAACGCTTCTGTTTAGTATTTATGGGAAGATATTCCCGTTTCCAACGAAGGCCTGAAAGGACTCCAAATATCCACTTGCAGATTCTCCAAAAACACAGTTTCAAAACTGCTCTATCAAAAGGAAGGCTTATCTCTCCGAGTTGAATGCACACATCATAAAGGGGTTTCTGAGAATGCTTCTGCCTGGTTTATAAGTGAAGATATTTCCTTTTCCACCATAGGCCTCAAAGCGCTCCAAATGAACACTTGCAGTTTCTACAAAAAGAGTGTTTCAAAACTGCTCTTTCAAAAGCAGTGTTCAACTCTGTGAGTTGGATTCATACTACACAAAGCAGTTTCACAGAACGCTTCTCTTTAGTTTTTATGGGAAGATATTCCCGTTTCCAACGAAGGCCTGAAAGGGCTCCAAATATCCACTTGCAGATTCTGCAAAAATAGAGTTTCAAAAGTGCTCTGTTAAAAGGAAGGCTTATCTCTCTGAGTTGAATGCAGACATCATAAAATGGTTTCTGAGAATTCTTCTGCCTGGTTTATATGTGAAGATATTTCCTTTTCCACCATAGGCCTCAAAGCGTTCCAAATGAACACTTGCAGATTCTACAAAAAGAGTGTTTCATAACTGCTCTAGCAAAGGAAAGGTTCAACTCTGTGAGTTGAACACACACATCACAAAGCTGTTTGTGATAATGCTTCTGTCCAGTTTTTATTGGAAGATATTCCCGCTTCTAACAAAGGCCTGAAAGCTCCAAATATCCACTTGCAGATGCTGCAAAAAGACTCTTTCCAAACTGCTCCATGAAAAGGAAGGTTCAACTCTGTGAGTTGAATGCACACATCATAAAGAAGTTTCAAAAAATGCTTCTGTCTAGGTTTTATGTGAAGATATTTCCTTTTCCACCATAGGCCTCAAAGCACTCCAAATGAACACTTGCAGATTCTACGAAAAGAGTGTTTCAAAACTGCTCTTTCAAAGAAGTGTTCAACTCTGTGAGTTGGATTCATACTTCACAAAGCAGTTTCACAGAACGCTTCTGTTTAGTTTTTATGGGAAGATATTCCCGTTTCCAACGGAGGCCTGAAATGGCTCCAAATAACCACTTGCAGATTCTGCAGAAAAACAGTTTCAAAACTGCTCTATCAAAAGGAAGGCTTATCTCTCCGAGCTGAATGCACACATCATAAAGAGGTTTCTGAGAATGCTTCTCCTTGGTTTATAAGTGAAGATATTTCCTTTTCCACTATAGGCCTCAAAGCGCTCCAAATGAACACTTGCAGATTCTACAAAAAGAGTGTTTCAAAACAGCTCTTTCAAAGGAAGTGTTCAACTCTGTGAGTTGGATTCATACTACACAAAGCAGTTTCACAGAACGCCTCTCTTTAGTTTTTATGGGAAGATATTCCCGTTTCCAACGAAGGCCTGAAAGGGCTCCTAATATCCACTTGCAGATTCTGCAAAAATAGAGTTTCAAAACTGCTCTGTTAAAAGGAAGGCTTATCTCTCTGAGTTGAATGCAGACATCATAAAGAGGTTTCTGAGAATGCTTCTGCCTGGTTTATATGTGAAGATACTTCCTTTTCCACCATAGGCCCCAAAGAGCTCCAAATGAACACTTGCAGATTCTACAAAAGGAGTGTTTCATAACTGCTCTAGCAAAGGAAAGGTTCAACTCTGTGAGTTGAACACACACATCACAAAGCAGTTTGTGAGAATGCTTCTGTCCAGTTTTTAAGAGAAGATATTCCCGCTTCTAACAAAGGCCTGAAGGAGCTCCAAATATCCACTTGCAGATGCTGCAAAAAGACTCTTTCCAAACTGATCCATGAAAAGGAAGGTTCAACTCTGTGAGTTGAATGCACACATCATAAAGAAGTTTCAAAGAATGCTTCTGTCTAGGTTTTATGTGAAGATATTTCCTTTTCCACCATAGGCCTCAAAGCGCTCCAAATGAACACTTGCAGATTCTACAAAAAGAGTGTTTCAAAACTGCTCTTTCAAAAGAAGTGTTCAACTCTGTGATTTGGATTCATACTTCACAAAGC
Organism: Pongo pygmaeus; assembly: GCF_028885625.2. Classification (NCBI taxonomy): domain Eukaryota; kingdom Metazoa; phylum Chordata; class Mammalia; order Primates; family Hominidae; genus Pongo; species Pongo pygmaeus. The sequence continues at coordinate 29,012,196 of NC_085930.1, forward strand.
AGTTTCACAGAACGCTTCTGTTTAGTATTTATGGGAAGATATTCCCGTTTCCAACGAAGGCCTGAAAGGACTCCAAATATCCACTTGCAGATTCTGCAAAAATAGAGTTTCAAAACTGCTCTGTTAAAAGGAAGGCTTATCTCTCTGAGTTGAATGCAGACATCATAAAGGGGTTTCTGAGAATGCTTCTGCCTGGTTTATATGTGAAGATATTTCCTTTTCCACCATAGGCCTCAAAGCGTTCCAAATGAACACTTGCAGATTCTACAAAAGGAGTGTTTCATAACTGCTCTAGCAAAGGAAAGGTTCAACTCTGTGAGTTGAACACACACTTCACAAAGCTGTTTGTGAGAATGCTTCTGTCCTGTTTTTACGAGAAGATATTCCCGCTTCTAACAAAGGCCTGAAAGAGCTCCAAATATCCACTTGCAGATGCTGCAAAAAGACTCTTTCCAAAATGCTCCATGAAAAGGAAGGTTCAACTCTGTGAGTTGAATGCACACATCATAAAGAAGTTTCCAAGAATGCTTCTGTCTAGGTTTTATGTGAAGATATTTCCTTTTCCACCATAGGCCTCAAAGCGCTCCAAATGAACACTTGCAGATTCTACAAAAAGAGTGTTTCAAAACAGCTCTTTCAAAGGAAGTGTTCAACTCTGTGAGTTGGATTCATACTACACAAAGCAGTTTCACAGAACGCCTCTCTTTAGTTTTTATGGGAAGATATTCCCGTTTCCAACGAAGGCCTGAAAGGGCTCCAAATATCCACTTGCAGATTCTGCAAAAATGGAGTTTCAAAACTGCTCTGTTAAAAGGAAGGCTTATCTCTCTGAGTTGAATGCAGACATCATAAAGAGGTTTCTGAGAATGCTTCTGCCTGGTTTATATGTGAAGATATTTCCTTTTCCACCATAGGCCCCAAAAAGCTCCAAATGAACACTTGCAGATTCTACAAAAGGAGTGTTTCATAACTGCTCTAGCAAAGGAAAGTTTCAACTCTGTGAGTTGAACACACACATCACAAAACAGTTTGTGAGAATGCTTCTGTCCAGTTTTTAAGAAAAGATATTCCCGCTTCTAACAAAGGCCTGAAGGAGCTCCAAATATCCACTTGCAGATGCTGCAAAAAGACTCTTTCCAAACTGCCCCATGAAAAGGAAGGTTCAACTCTGTGAGTTGAATGCACACATCATAAAGAAGTTTCAAAGAATGCTTCTGTCTAGGTTTTATGTGAAGATATTTCCTTTTCCACCATAGGCCTCAAAGCGCTCCAAATGAACACTTGCAGATTATACAAAAAGAGTGTTTCAAAACTGCTCTTTCAAAAGAAGTGTTCAACTCTGTGGGTTGGATTCATACTTCACAAAGCAGTTTCACAGAACGCTTCTGTTTAGTTTTTATGGGAAGATATTCCCGTTTCCAACGAAGGCCTGAAAGGGCTCCAAATAACCACTTGCAGATTCTGCAAAAACACAGTTTCAAAACTGCTCTATCAAAAGGAAGGCTTATCTCTCCGAGCTGAATGCACACATCATAAAGAGGTTTCTGAGAATGCTTCTGCCTGGTTTATAAGTGAAGATATTTCCTTTTCCACCATAGGCCTCAAAGCGTTCCAAATGAACACTTGCAGATTCTACAAAAGGAGTGTTTCATAACTGCTCTAGCAAAGGAAAGGTTCAACTCTGTGAGTTGAACACACACATCACAAAGCAGTTTGTGAGAATGCTTCTGTCCAGTTTTTCAGAGAAGATATTCCCGCTTCTAACAAAGGCCTGAAAGAGCTCCAAATATCCACTTGCAGATGCTGCAAAAAGACTCTTTCCAAACTGCTCCATGAAAAGGAAGGTTCAATTCTGTGAGTTGAATGCACACATCATAAAGAAGTTTCAAAGAATGCTTCTGTCTAGGTTTTATGTGAAGATATTTCCTTTTCCACCGTAGTCCTCAAAGCGCTCCAAATGAACACATGCAGATTCTTCAAAAAGAGTGTTTCAAAACTGCTCTTTCAAAAGAAGTGTTCAACTCTGTGAGATGGATTCATACTTCACAAAGCAGTTTCACAGAACGCTTCTGTTTAGTATTTATGGGAAGATATTCCCGTTTCCAACGAAGGCCTGAAAGGACTCCAAATATCCACTTGCAGATTCTCCAAAAACACAGTTTCAAAACTGCTCTATCAAAAGGAAGGCTTATCTCTCCGAGTTGAATGCACACATCATAAAGAGGTTTCTGAGAATGCTTCTGCCTGGTTTATAAGTGAAGATATTTCCTTTTCCACCATAGGCCTCAAAGCGCTCCAAATGAACACTTGCAGTTTCTACAAAAAGAGTGTTTCAAAACTGCTCTTTCAAAAGCAGTGTTCAACTCTGTGAGTTGGATTCATACTACACAAAGCAGTTTCACAGAACGCTTCTCTTTAGTTTTTATGGGAAGATATTCCCGTTTCCAACAAAGGCCTGAAAGGGCTCCAAATATCCACTTGCAGATTCTGCAAAAATAGAGTTTCAAAACTGCTCTGTTAAAAGGAAGGCTTATCTCTCTGAGTTGAATGCAGACATCATAAAGAGGTTTCTGAGAATGCTTCTGCCTGGTTTATATGTGAAGATACTTCCTTTTCCACCATAGGCCCCAAAGAGCTCCAAATGAACACTTGCAGATTCTACAAAAGGAGTGTTTCATAACTGCTCTAGCAAAGGAAAGGTTCAACTCTGTGAGTTGAACACACACATCACAAAGCAGTTTGTGAGAATGCTTCTGTCCAGTTTTTAAGAGAAGATATTCCCGCTTCTAACAAAGGCCTGAAGGAGCTCCAAATATCCACTGGCAGATGCTGCAAAAAGACTCTTTCCAAACTGCTCCATGAAAAGGAAGGTTCAACTCTGTGAGTTGAATGCACACATCATAAAGAAGTTTCAAAGAATGCTTCTGTCTAGGTTTTATGTGAAGATATTTCCTTTTCCACCATAGGCCTCAAAGCGCTCCAAATGAACACTTGCAGATTCTACAAAAAGAGTGTTTCAAAACTGCTCTTTCAAAAGAAGTGTTCAACTCTGTGGGTTGGATTCATACTTCACAAAGCAGTTTCACAGAACGCTTCTGTTTAGTTTTTATGGGAAGATATTCCCGTTTCCAACGAAGGCCTGAAAGGGCTCCAAATAACCACTTGCAGATTCTGCAAAAACACAGTTTCAAAACTGCTCTATCAAAAGGAAGGCTTATCTCTCCGAGCTGAATGCACACATCATAAAGAGGTTTCTGAGAATGCTTCTGCCTGGTTTATATGTGAAGATATTTCCTTTTCCACCATAGGCCTCAAAGCGCTCCAAATGAACACTTGCAGATTCTACAAAAAGAGTGTTTCATAACTGCTCTAGCAAAGGAAAGGTTCTACTCTGTGAGTTGAACACACACATCACAAAGCTGTTTGTGAGAATGCTTCTGTCCAGTTTTTATTGGAAGATATTCCCGCTTCTAACAAAGGCCTGAAAGCTCCAAATATCCACTTGCAGATGCTGCAAAAAGACTCTTTCCAAACTGCTCCATGAAAAGGAAGGTTCAACTCTGTGAGTTGAATGCACACATCATAAAGAAGTTTCAAAAAATGCTTCTGTCTAGGTTTTATGTGAAGATATTTCCTTTTCCACCATAGGCCTCAAAGCACTCCAAATGAACACTTGCAGATTCTACGAAAAGAGTGTTTCAAAACTGCTCTTTCAAAAGAAGTGTTCAACTCTGTGAGTTGGATTCATACTTCACAAAGCAGTTTCACAGAACGCTTCTGTTTAGTTTTTATGGGAAGATATTCCCGTTTCCAACGGAGGCCTGAAATGGCTCCAAATAACCACTTGCAGATTCTGCAGAAACACAGTTTCAAAACTGCTCTATCAAAAGGAAGGCTTATCTCTCCGAGCTGAATGCACACATCATAAAGAGGTTTCTGAGAATGCTTCTCCTTGGTTTATAAGTGAAGATATTTCCTTTTCCACTATAGGCCTCAAAGCGCTCCAAATGAACACTTGCAGATTCCACAAAAAGAGTGTTTGAAAACAGCTCTTTCAAAGGAAGTGTTCAACTCTGTGAGTTGGATTCATACTACACAAAGCAGTTTCACAGAACGCTTCTCTTTAGTTTTTATGGGAAGATATTCCCGTTTCCAACGAAGGCCTGAAAGGGCTCCAAATATCCACTTGCAGATTCTGCAAAAATAGAGTTTCAAAACTGCTCTGTTAAAAGGAAGGCTTATCTCTCTGAGTTGAATGCAGACATCATAAAGAGGTTTCTGAGAATGCTTCTGCCTGGTTTATATGTGAAGATATTTCCTTTTCCACCATAGGCCTCAAAGCGTTCCAAATGAACACTTGCAGATTCTATAAAAGGAGTGTTTCATAACTGCTCTAGCAAAGGAAAGGTTCAACTCTGTGAGTTGAACACACACATCACAAAGCAGTTTGTGAGAATGGTTCTGTCCAGCTTTTAAGAGAAGATATTCCCGCTTCTAACAAAGGCCTGAAAGAGCTCCAAATATCCACTTGCAGATGCTGCAAAAAGACTCTTTCCAAACTGCTCCATGAAAAGGAAGGTTCAACTCTGTGAGTTGAATGCACACATCATAAAGAAGTTTCAAAGAATGCTTCTGTCTAGGTTTTATGTGAAGATATTTCCTTTTCCACCATAGGCCTCAAAGCGCTCCAAATGAACACATGCAGATTCTTCAAAAAGAGTGTTTCAAAACTGCTCTTTCAAAAGAAGTGTTCAACTCTGTGAGTTGGATTCATACTTCACAAAGCAGTTTCACAGAACGCTTCTGTTTAGTATTTATGGGAAGATATTCCCGTTTCCAACGAAGGCCTGAAAGGACTCCAAATATCCACTTGCAGATTCTGCAAAAACACAGTTTCAAACCTGCTCTATCAAAAGGAAGGCTTATCTCTCCGAGTTGAATGCACACATCATAAAGAGGTTTCTGAGAATGCTTCTGCCTGGTTTATAAGTGAAGATATTACCTTTTCCACCACAGGCCTCAAAGCGCTCCAAATGAACACTTGCAGATTCTACAAAAAGAGTGTTTCAAAACTGCTCTTTCAAAAGAAGTGTTCAACTCTGTGATTTGGATTCATACTTCACAAAGCAGTTTCACAGAACGCTTCTGTTTAGTATTTATGGGAAGATATTCCCTTTTCCAACGAAGGCCTGAAAGGACTCCAAATATCCACTTGCAGATTCTGCAAAAATAGAGTTTCAAAACTGCTCTGTTAAAAGGAAGGCTTATCTCTCTGAGTTGAATGCAGACATCATAAAGGGGTTTCTGAGAATGCTTCTGCCTGGTTTATATGTGAAGATATTTCCTTTTCCACCATAGGCCTCAAAGCGTTCCAAATGAACACTTGCAGATTCTACAAAAGGAGTGTTTCATAACTGCTCTAGCAAAGGAAAGGTTCAACTCTGTGAGTTGAACACACACTTCACAAAGCTGTTTGTGAGAATGCTTCTGTCCTGTTTTTACGAGAAGATATTCCAGCTTCTAACAAAGGTCTGAAAGAGCTCCAAATATCCACTTGCAGATGCTGCAAAAAGACTCTTTCCAAACTGCTCCATGAAAAGGAAGGTTCAACTCTGTGAGTTGAATGCACACATCATAAAGAAGTTTCCAAGAATGCTTCTGTCTAGGTTTTATGTGAAGATATTTCCTTTTCCACCATAGGCCTCAAAGCGCTCCAAATGAACACTTGCAGATTCTACAAAAAGAGTGTTTCAAAACTGCCCTTTCAAAAGAAGTGTTCAAATCTGTGAGTTGGATTCATACTTCACAAAGCAGTTTCACAGAACGCTTCTGTTTAGTATTTATGGGAAGATATTCCCGTTTCCAACGAAGGCCTGAAAGGACTCCAAATATGCACTTGCAGATTCTGCAAAAACACAGTTTCAAAACTGCTCTATCAAAAGGAAGGCTTGTCTCTCCGAGTTGAATGCACACATCATAAAGAGGTTTCTGAGAATGCTTCTGCCTGGTTTATAAGTGAAGATATTTCCTTTTCCACCATAGGCCTCAAAGCGCTCCAAATGAACACTTGCAGATTCTACAAAAAGAGTGTTTCAAAACTGCTCTTTCAAAAGAAGTGTTCAACTCTGTGAGTTGGATTCATACTTCACAAAGCAGTTTCACAGAACGCTTCTGTTTAGTTTTTATGGGAAGGTATTCCCGTTTCCAACGAAGGACTGAAAGGCTCCAAATATCCCCTTGCAGATTCTGCCAAAACAGAGTTTCAAAACTGCTCTATCAAAAGAAAGGCTTATCTCTCCGAGTTGAATGCACACATCATAAAGAGGTTTCTGAGAATGCTTCTGCCTGGTTTATAAGTGAAGATATTTCCTTTTCCCCTATAGGCCTCAAAGCGCTCCAAATGAACACTTGCAGATTCTACAAAAAGAGTGTTTCAAAACAGCTCTTTCAAAGGAAGTGTTCAACTCTGTGAGTTGGATACATACTACACAAAGCAGTTTCACAGAACGCTTCTGTTTAGTTTTTATGGGAAGGCATTCCCGTTTCCAACGAAGGCCTGAAAGGGCTCCAAATATCCACTTGCAAATTATGCAAAAATAGAGTTTCAAAACTGCTCTGTCAAAAGGAAGGCTTATCTCTCTGAGTTGAATGCAGACATCATAAAGAGGTTTCTGAGAATGCTTCTGCCTGGTTTATATGTGAAGATATTTCCTTTTCCACCATAGGCCGCAAAGCGCTCCAAATGAACACTTGCAGATTCTACAAAAAGAGTGTTTCATAACTGCTCTAGCAAAGGAAAGGTTCTACTCTGTGAGTTGAACACACACATCACAAAGCTGTTTGTGAGAATGCTTCTGTCCAGTTTTTATTGGAAGATATTCCCGCTTCTAACAAAGGCCTGAAAGCTCCAAATATCCACTTGCAGATGCTGCAAAAAGACTCTTTCCAAACTGCTCCATGAAAAGGAAGGTTCAACTCTGTGAGTTGAATGCACACATCATAAACAAGTTTCAAAAAATGCTTCTGTCTAGGTTTTATGTGAAGATATTTCCTTTTCCACCATAGGCCTCAAAGCACTCCAAATGAACACTTGCAGATTCTACGAAAAGAGTGTTTCAAAACTGCTCTTTCAAAAGAAGTGTTCAACTCTGTGAGTTGGATTCATACTTCACAAAGCAGTTTCACAGAACGCTTCTGTTTAGTTTTTATGGGAAGATATTCCCGTTTCCAACGGAGGCCTGAAATGGCTCCAAATAACCACTTGCAGATTCTGCAGAAACACAGTTTCAAAACTGCTCTATCAAAAGGAAGGCTTATCCCTCCGAGCTGAATGCACACATCATAAAGAGGCTTCTGAGAATGCTTCTCCTTGGTTTATAAGTGAAGATATTTCCTTTTCCACTATAGGCCTCAAAGCGCTCCAAATGAACACTTGCACATTCTACAAAAAGAGTGTTTCAAAACAGCTCTTTCAAAGGAATTGTTCAACTCTGTGAGTTGGATTCATACTACACAAAGCAGTTTCACAGAACGCCTCTCTTTAGTTTTTATGGGAAGATATTCCCGTTTCCTACGAAGGCCTGAAAGGGCTCCAAATATCCACCTGCAGATTCTGCAAAAATAGAGTTTCAAAACTGCTCTGTTAAAAGGAAGGCTTATCTCTCTGAGTTGAATGCAGACATCATAAAGAGGTTTCTGAGAATGCTTCTGCCTGGTTTATATGTGAAGATATTTCCTTTTCCACCATAGGCCCCAAAGAGCTCCAAATGAACACTTGCAGATTCTACAAAAGGAGTGTTTCATAACTGCTCTAGCAAAGGAAAGGTTCAACTCTGTGAGTTGAACACACACATCACAAAGCAGTTTGTGAGAATGCTTCTGTCCAGTTTTTAAGAAAAGATATTCCCGCTTCTAACAAAGGCCTGAAGGAGCTCCAAATATCCACTTGCAGATGCTGCAAAAAGACTCTTTCAAAACTGCTCCATGAAAAGGAAGGTTCAACTCTGTGAGTTGAATGCACACATCATAAAGAAGTTTCAAAGAATGCTTCTGTCTAGGTTTTATGTGAAGATATTTCCTTTTCCACCATAGGCCTCAAAGCGCTCCAAATGAACACTTGCAGATTCTACAAAAAGAGTGTTTCAAAACTGCTCTTTCAAAAGAAGTGTTCAACTCTGTGGGTTGGATTCATACTTCACAAAGCAGTTTCACAGAACGCTTCTGTTTAGTTTTTATGGGAAGATATTCCCGTTTCCAACGAAGGACTGAAAGGGCTCCAAATAACCACTTGCAGATTCTGCAAAAACACAGTTTCAAAACTGCTCTATCAAAAGGAAGGCTTATCTCTCCGAGCTGAATGCACACATCATAAAGAGGTTTCTGAGAATGCTTCTGCCTGGTTTATAAGTGAAGATATTTCCTTTTCCACCATAGGCCTCAAAGCGCTCCAAATGAACACTTGCAGATTCTACAAAAAGAGTGTTTCAAAACAGCTCTTTCAAAGGAAGTGTTCAACTCTGTGAGTTGGATTCATACTACACAAAGCAGTTTCACAGAACGCTTCCCTTTAGTTTTTATGGGATGATATTCCCGTTTCCAACGAAGGCCTGAAAGGGCTCCAAATATCCACTTGCAGATTCTGCAAAAATAGAGTTTCAAAACTGCTCTGTTAAAAGGAAGGCTTATCTCTCTGAGTTGAATGCAGACATCATAAAGAGGTTTCTGAGAATGCTTCTGCCTGGTTTATATGTGAAGATATTTCCTTTTCCACCATAGGCCTCAAAGCGTTCCAAATGAACACTTGCAGATTCTACAAAAGGAGTGTTTCATAACTGCTCTAGCAAAGGAAAGGTTCAACTCTGTGAGTTGAACACACACATCACAAAGCAGTTTGTGAGAATGCTTCTGTCCAGTTTTTAAGAGAAGATATTCCCGCTTCTAACAAAGGCCTGAAAGAGCTCCAAATATCCACCTGCAGATGCTGCAAAAAGACTCTTTCCAAACTGCTCCATGAAAAGGAAGGTTCAACTCTGTGAGTTGAATGCACACATCATAAAGAAGTTTCAAAGAATGCTTCTGTCTAGGTTTTATGTGAAGGTATTTCCTTTTCCATCATAGGCCTCAAAGCGCTCCAAATGAACACATGCAGATTCTCCAAAAAGAGTGTTTCAAAACTGCTCTTTCAAAAGAAGTGTTCAACTCTGTGAGTTGGATTCATACTTCACAAAGCAGTTTCACAGAACGCTTCTGTTTAGCATTTATGGGAAGATATTCCCGTTTCCAACGAAGGCCTGAAAGGACTCCAAATATCCACTTGCAGATTCTGCAAAAACACAGTTTCAAAACTGCTCTATCAAAAGGAAGGCTTATCTCTCCGAGTTGAATGCACACATCATAAAGAGGTTTCTGCGAATGCTTCTGCCTGGTTTATAAGTGAAGATATTACCTTTTCCACCATAGGCCTCAAAGCGCTCCAAATGAACACTTGCAGATTCTACAAAAAGAGTGTTTCAAAACTGCTCTTTCAAAAGAAGTGTTCAACTCTGTGATTTGGATTCATACTTCACAAAGCAGTTTCACAGAACGCTTCTGTTTAGTATTTATGGGAAGATATTCCCGTTTCCAACGAAGGCCTGAAAGGACTCCAAATATCCACTTGCAGATTCTGCAAAAATAGAGTTTCAAAACTGCTCTGTTAAAAGGAAGGCTTATCTCTCTGAGTTGAATGCAGACATCATAAAGTGGTTTCTGAGAATGCTTCTGCCTGGTTTATATGTGAAGATATTTCCTTTTCCACCATAGGCCTCAAATCGTTCCAAATGAACACTTGCAGATTCTACAAAAAGAGTGTTTCATAACTGCTCTAGCAAAGGAAAGGTTCAACTCTGTGAGTTGAACACACACTTCACAAAGCTGTTTGTGAGAATGCTTCTGTCCTGTTTTTAAGAGAAGATATTCCCGCTTCTAACAAAGGCCTGAAAGAGCTCCAAATATCCACTTGCAGATGTTGCAAAAAGACTCTTTCCAAACTGCTCCATGAAAAGGAAGGTTCAACTCTGTGAGTTGAATGCACACATCATAAAGAAGTTTCCAAGAATGCTTCTGTCTAGGTTTTATGTGAAGATATTTCCTTTTCCACCATAGGCCTCAAAGCGCTCCAAATGAACACTTGCAGATTCTACAAAAAGAGTGTTTCAAAACTGCCCTTTCAAAAGAAGTGTTCAAATCTGTGAGTTGGATTCATACTTCACAAAGCAGTTTCACAGAACGCTTCTGTTTAGTATTTATGGGAAGATATTCCCGTTTCCAACGAAGGCCTGAAAGGACTCCAAATATGCACTTGCAGATTCTGCAAAAACACAGTTTCAAAACTGCTCTATCAAAAGGAAGGCTTGTCTCTCCGAGTTGAATGCACACATCATAAAGAGGTTTCTGAGAATGCTTCTGCCTGGTTTATAAGTGAAGATATTTCCTTTTCCACCATAGGCCTCAAAGCGCTCCAAATGAACACTTGCAGATTCTACAAAAAGAGTGTTTCAAAACTGCTCTTTCAAAAGAAGTGTTCAACTCTGTGAGTTGGATTCATACTTCACAAAGCAGTTTCACAGAACGCTTCTGTTTAGTTTTTATGGGAAGGTATTCCCGTTTCCAACGAAGGACTGAAAGGGCTCCAAATATCCACTTGCAGATTCTGCCAAAACAGAGTTTCAAAACTGCTCTATCAAAAGAAAGGCTTATCTCTCCGAGTTGAATGCACACATCATAAAGAGGTTTCTGAGAATGCTTCTGCCTGGTTTATAAGTGAAGATATTTCCTTTTCCCCTATAGGCCTCAAAGCGCTCCAAATGAACACTTGCAGATTCTGCAAAAAGAGTGTTTGAAAACACCTCTTTCAAAGGAAGTGTTCAACTCTGTGAGTTGGATTCATACTACACAAAGCAGTTTCACAGAACGCTTCTGTTTAGTTTTTATGGGAAGACATTCCCGTTTCCAACGAAGGCCTGAAAGGGCTCCAAATATCCACTTGCAGATTCTGCAAAAATAGAGTTTCAAAACTGCTCTGTTAAAAGGAAGGCTTATCTCTCTGAGTTGAATGCAGACATCATAAAGGGGTTTCTGAGAATGCTTCTGCCTGGTTTATATGTGAAGATATTTCCTTTTCCACCATAGGCCTCAAAGCGTTCCAAATGAACACTTGCAGATTCTACAAAAGGAGTGTTTCATAACTGCTCTAGCAAAGGAAAGGTTCTACTCTGTGAGTTGAACACACACATCACAAAGCAGTTTGTGAGAATGCTTCTGTCCAGTTTTTATTGGAAGATATTCCCGCTTCTAACAAAGGCCTGAAAGAGCTCCAAATATCCACTTGCAGATGCTGCAAAAAGACTCTTTCCAAACTGCTCCATGAAAAGGAAGGTTCAACTCTGTGAGTTGAATGCACACATCATAAACAAGTTTCAAAAAATGCTTCTGTCTAGGTTTTATGTGAAGATATTTCCTTTTCCACCATAGGCCTCAAAGCACTCCAAATGAACACTTGCAGATTCTACGAAAAGAGTGTTTCAAAACTGCTCTTTCAAAAGAAGTGTTCAACTCTGTGAGTTGGATTCATACTTCACAAAGCAGTTTCACAGAACGCTTCTGTTTAGTTTTTATGGGAAGATATTCCCGTTTCCAACGGAGGCCTGAAATGGCTCCAAATAACCACTTGCAGATTCTGCAGAAACACAGTTTCAAAACTGCTCTATCAAAAGGAAGGCTTATCTCTCCGAGCTGAATGCACACATCATAAAGAGGTTTCTGAGAATGCTTCTCCTTGGTTTATAAGTGAAGATATTTCCTTTTCCACTATAGGCCTCAAAGCGCTCCAAATGAACACTTGCAGATTCTACAAAAAGAGTGTTTCAAAACAGCTCTTTCAAAGGAAGTGTTCAACTCTGTGAGTTGGATTCATACTACACAAAGCAGTTTCACAGAACGCCTCTCTTTAGTTTTTATGGGAAGATATTCCCGTTTCCAACAAAGGCCTGAAAGGGCTCCAAATATCCACTTGCAGATTCTGCAAAAATAGAGTTTCAAAACTGCTCTGTTAAAAGGAAGGCTTATCTCTCTGAGTTGAATGCAGACATCATAAAGAGGTTTCTGAGAATGCTTCTGCCTGGTTTATATGTGAAGATACTTCCTTTTCCACCATAGGCCCCAAAGAGCTCCAAATGAACACTTGCAGATTCTACAAAAGGAGTGTTTCATAACTGCTCTAGCAAAGGAAAGGTTCAACTCTGTGAGTTGAACACACACATCACAAAGCAGTTTGTGAGAATGCTTCTGTCCAGTTTTTAAGAGAAGATATTCCCGCTTCTAACAAAGGCCTGAAGGAGCTCCAAATATCCACTGGCAGATGCTGCAAAAAGACTCTTTCCAAACTGCTCCATGAAAAGGAAGGTTCAACTCTGTGAGTTGAATGCACACATCATAAAGAAGTTTCAAAGAATGCTTCTGTCTAGGTTTTATGTGAAGATATTTCCTTTTCCACCATAGGCCTCAAAGCGCTCCAAATGAACACTCGCAGATTCTACAAAAAGAGTGTTTCAAAACTGCTCTTTCAAAAGAAGTGTTCAACTCTGTGGGTTGGATTCATACTTCACAAAGCAGTTTCACAGAACGCTTCTGTTTAGTTTTTATGGGAAGATATTCCCGTTTCCAACGAAGGCCTGAAAGGGCTCCAAATAACCACTTGCAGATTCTGCAAAAACACAGTTTCAAAACTGCTCTATCAAAAGGAAGGCTTATCTCTCCGAGCTGAATGCACACATCATAAAGAGGTTTCTGAGAATGCTTCTGCCTGGTTTATATGTGAAGATATTTCCTTTTCCACCATAGGCCTCAAAGCGCTCCAAATGAACACTTGCAGATTCTACAAAAAGAGTGTTTCATAACTGCTCTAGCAAAGGAAAGGTTCTACTCTGTGAGTTGAACACACACATCACAAAGCTGTTTGTGAGAATGCTTCTGTCCAGTTTTTATTGGAAGATATTCCCGCTTCTAACAAAGGCCTGAAAGCTCCAAATATCCACTTGCAGATGCTGCAAAAAGACTCTTTCCAAACTGCTCCATGAAAAGGAAGGTTCAACTCTGTGAGTTGAATGCACACATCATAAAGAAGTTTCAAAAAATGCTTCTGTCTAGGTTTTATGTGAAGATATTTCCTTTTCCACCATAGGCCTCAAAGCACTCCAAATGAACACTTGCAGATTCTACGAAAAGAGTGTTTCAAAACTGCTCTTTCAAAAGAAGTGTTCAACTCTGTGAGTTGGATTCATACTTCACAAAGCAGTTTCACAGAACGCTTCTGTTTAGTTTTTATGGGAAGATATTCCCGTTTCCAACGGAGGCCTGAAATGGCTCCAAATAACCACTTGCAGATTCTGCAGAAACACAGTTTCAAAACTGCTCTATCAAAAGGAAGGCTTATCTCTCCGAGCTGAATGCACACATCATAAAGAGGTTTCTGAGAATGCTTCTCCTTGGTTTATAAGTGAAGATATTTCCTTTTCCACTATAGGCCTCAAAGCGCTCCAAATGAACACTTGCAGATTCCACAAAAAGAGTGTTTCAAAACAGCTCTTTCAAAGGAAGTGTTCAACTCTGTGAGTTGGATTCATACTACACAAAGCAGTTTCACAGAACGCCTCTCTTTAGTTTTTATGGGAAGATATTCCCGTTTCCAACGAAGGCCTGAAAGGGCTCCAAATATCCACTTGCAGATTCTGCAAAAATAGAGTTTCAAAACTGCTCTGTTAAAAGGAAGGCTTATCTCTCTGAGTTGAATGCAGACATCATAAAGAGGTTTCTGAGAATGCTTCTGCCTGGTGTATATGTGAAGATAGTTCCTTTTCCACCATAGGCCCCAAAGAGCTCCAAATGAACACTTGCAGATTCTACAAAAGAAGTGTTTCATAACTGCTCTAGCAAAGGAAAGGTTCAACTCTGTGAGTTGAACACACACATCACAAAGCAGTTTGTGAGAATGCTTCTGTCCAGTTTTTAAGAGAAGATATTCCCGCTTCTAACAAAGGCCTGAAGGAGCTCCAAATATCCACTTGCAGATGCTGCAAAAAGACTCTTTCCAAACTGCTCCATGAAAAGGAAGGTTCAACTCTGTGAGTTGAATGCACACATCATAAAGAAGTTTCAAAGAATGCTTCTGTCTAGGTTTTATGTGAAGATATTTCCTTTTCCACCATAGGCCTCAAAGCGCTCCAAATGAACACTTGCAGATTCTACAAAAAGAGTGTTTCAAAACTGCTCTTTCAAAAGAAGTGTTCAACTCTGTGGGTTGGATTCATACTTCACAAAGCAGTTTCACAGAACGCTTCTGTTTAGTTTTTATGGGAAGATATTCCCGTTTCCAACGAAGGCCTGAAAGGGCTCCAAATAACCACTTGCAGATTCTGCAAAAACACAGTTTCAAAACTGCTCTATCAAAAGGAAGGCTTATCTCTCCGAGCTGAATGCACACATCATAAAGAGCTTTCTGAGAATGCTTCTGCCTGGTTTATGAGTGAAGATATTTCCTTTTCCACCATAGGCCTCAAAGCGCTCCAAATGAACACTTGCAGATTCTACAAAAAGAGTGTTTCAAAACAGCTCTTTCAAAGGAAGTGTTCAACTCTGTGAGTTGGATTCATACTACACAAAGCAGTTTCACAGAACGCTTCTCTTTAGTTTTTATGGGAAGATATTCCCGTTTCCAACGAAGGCCTGAAAGGGCTCCAAATATCCACTTGCAGATTCTGCAAAAATAGAGTTTCAAAACTGCTCTGTTAAAAGGAAGGCTTATCTCTCTGAGTTGAATGCAGACATCATAAAGTGGTTTCTGAGAATGCTTCTGCCTGGTTTATATGTGAAGATATTTCCTTTTCCACCATAGGCCTCAAAGCGTTCCAAATGAACACTTGCAGATTCTACAAAAGGAGTGTTTCATAACTGCTCTAGCAAAGGAAAGGTTCAACTCTGTGAGTTGAACACACACATCATAAAGCAGTTTGTGAGAATGGTTCTGTCCAGTTTTTAAGAGAAGATATTCCCGCTTCTAACAAAGGCCTGAAAGAGCTCCAAATATCCACTTGCAGATGCTGCAAAAAGACTCTTTCCAAACTGCCCCATGAAGAGGAAGGTTCAACTCTGTGAGTTGAATGCACACATCATAAAGAAGTTTCAAAGAATGCTTCTGTCTAGGTTTTATGTGAAGATATTTCCTTTTCCACCATAGGCCTCAAAGCGCTCCAAATGAACACATGCAGATTCTTCAAAAAGAGTGTTTCAAAACTGCTCTTTCAAAAGAAGTGTTCAACTCTGTGAGTTGGATTCATACTTCACAAAGCAGTTTCACAGAACGATTCTGTTTATTATTTATGGGAAGATATTCCCGTTTCCAACGAAGGCCTGAAAAGACTCCAAATATCCACTTGCAGATTCTGCAAAAACACAGTTTCAAACCTGCTTTATCAAAAGGAAGGCTTATCTCTCCGAGTTGAATGCACACATCATAAAGAGGTTTCTGAGAATGCTTCTGCCTGGTTTATAAGTGAAGATATTACCTTTTCCACCATAGGACTCAAAGCGCTCCAAATGAACACTTGCAGATTCTACAAAAAGAGTGTTTCAAAACTGCTCTTTCAAAAGAAGTGTTCAACTGTGATTTGGATTCATACTTCACAAAGCAGTTTCACAGAACGCTTCTGTTTAGTATTTATGGGAAGATATTCCCGTTTCCAACGAAGGCCTGAAAGGACTCCAAATATCCACTTGCAGATTCTGCAAAAATAGAGTTTCAAAACTGCTCTGTTAAAAGGAAGGCTTATCTCTCTGTGTTGAATGCAGACATCATAAAGGGGTTTCTGAGAATGCTTCTGCCTGGTTTATATGTGAAGATATTTCCTTTTCCACCATAGGCCTCAAAGCGTTCCAAATGAACACTTGCAGATTCTACAAAAGGAGTGTTTCATAACTGCTCTAGCAAAGGAAAGGTTCAACTCTGTGAGTTGAACACACAATTCACAAAGCTGTTTGTGAGAATGCTTCTGTCCTGTTTTTACGAGAAGATATTCCCGCTTCTAACAAAGGCCTGAAAGAGCTCCAAATATCCACTTGCAGATGCTGCAAAAAGACTCTTTCCAAACTGCTCCATGAAAAGGAAGGTTCAACTCTGTGAGTTGAATGCACACATCATAAAGAAGTTTCCAAGAATGCTTCTGTCTAGGTTTTATGTGAAGATATTTCCTTTTCCACCATAGGCCTCAAAGCGCTCCAAATGAACACTTGCAGATTCTACAAAAAGAGTGTTTCAAAACTGCCCTTTCAAAAGAAGTGTTCAAATCTGTGAGTTGGATTCATACTTCACAAAGCAGTTTCACAGAACGCTTCTGTTTAGTATTTATGGGAAGATATTCCCGTTCCCAACGAAGGCCTGAAAGGACTCCAAATATGCACTTGCAGATTCTGCAAAAACACAGTTTCAAAACTGCTCTATCAAAAGGAAGGCTTGTCTCTCCGAGTTGAATGCACACATCATAAAGAGGTTTCTGAGAATGCTTCTGCCTGGTTTATAAGTGAAGATATTTCCTTTTCCACCATAGGCCTCAAAGCGCTCCAAATGAACACTTGCAGATTCTACAAAAAGAGTGTTTCAAAACTGCTCTTTCAAAAGAAGTGTTCAACTCTGTGAGTTGGATTCATACTTCACAAAGCAGTTTCACAGAACGCTTCTGTTTAGTTTTTATGGGAAGGTATTCCCGTTTCCAACGAAGGACTGAAAGGGCTCCAAATATCCACTTGCAGATTCTGCCAAAACAGAGTTTCAAAACTGCTCTATCAAAAGAAAGGCTTATCTCTCCGAGTTGAATGCACACATCATAAAGAGGTTTCTGAGAATGCTTCTGCCTGGTTTATAAGTGAAGATATTTCCTTTTCCCCTATAGGCCTCAAAGCGCTCCAAATGAACACTTGCAGATTCTACAAAAGGAGTGTTTCAAAACAGCTCTATCAAAAGGAACGTTCAAGTCTGTGAGTTAAAGGCATTCATCACACAGAAGTTTCTGAGAATGCTTCTCTCTAGTTTTTATGTGAAGATATTTCCTTTTCTAGCATAGGCCTCAAAGCGCTGCAAATAGCCACTTGCAGATTCTACAAAAAGAGGGTTTCAAATCTCTTCTATCAAAAGAAATGTTCAACTCTGTGAGTTGAATGCACTCATCAGAAAGAAGTTTCTGAGAATGATTCTATCTAGTTTTCATCTGCATGTATTTCCTTTTCCACTAGATGCCGAAATCGCACCAAATATCCACTTGCAGTTTCCACAAAAAGAGTGCTGCAGAACTGCTCCATGAAAAGGAATGTTCAACTCTGTGAGTTCAATACCCTCATGACATAGAAGTTTCTGAAAATGCTTCTGTCTAGTTGGTATAGGAAGATATTTCCTTTTCCAGCATAAGCCTCAAAGAGCTCCAAATATCCACTTGCGGATTCTGCAAAAACAGTGTTTCAAAACTGGTCGATCAAAAGGAACGTTCAACTCTGTGAGTTGAATGCACTCATGACACAGAAGTTTCTGAGAATGCTTCTGTCTAGTTCTTACGTGAAGATATTTCCTTTTCCAGCTTAGGCCTCAAAGCGCTCCAAATAAACACTTGCAGATTCCAAAAAAGGAGTGTTTCAAAACTGCTCTAGCAAAAGGAAGGTTCAAGTCTGTGAGTTGAATGCACTCATCACAAAGAGGTTTCTGAGAATGCTGCTGTCTAGTTTTTATGTGAAGATATTTCCTTTTCCTCGCATAGACCTCAAATCGCTCCAGATATCCACTTGCAGATTTTACAGAAAGAGTGTTTCCAAACTGCTCTATCTAAAGGCACGTTCAACTCTGTGAGTTGAATGCACGCATTGCGAAGAACTTTCTGAGAATGCTTCTCTCTAGCTTTTAGGTGAAGATATTCCATTTCACAGCATAGGCCTCAAAGTGCTCCAAATCACCACTTGCAGATTTTACAAAAAGAATGTTTCAAAACTGCTCTTTCTAAAGGAAGGTTCAAGGCTGTGAGTGGAATGCACTCAACACAAAGAAGTTTCTGAGAATGCTTCTGTCCAGGTTTCATGTGAAGATATTTCCTTTTCCAGCATAGGCCTCAAACCGCTCCAAATATACAGTTGCAGAGTCTACAAAAAGAGTGTTTCCAAACTTCTCTATCAACTGGTAGGTACAACTCCGTGAGCTGAATGCCCTCATCACCAAGAAGTTTCTGAGAATGCTTCTCTCTAGTTTTGATGGGAAGATATTTCCTTTTCCAACATAGGCCTCATGGTGCTCCGAATAAACACTTGCAGATTCTACAAACTTAGTGTTTCAAAACTGTTCTATGAAAAGGAACGTTCAAGTCTGGGAGTTGAATGAACTCATCACAAAGAAGTTTCTCAGAATGCTTCTGTCTAGTTTTTAGGTGAAGATATTTCATTTCCCAGCATAGGCCTCAAAGCGCTCCAAATATCCACTTGCAGATTCTACAAAAAGAGTGTTTCCAAACTGCTCTTTCCAAAGGAAGTTTCAAGTCTGTGAGTTGAGAGCATTCATCACAAAGAAGTTTCTGAGAATGCGTCTGTCTAGTTTTTATATGAAGATCTTTCCTTTTCCAATATGGGCCTCAAAGCGCTCCAAATAAACACTTGCAGATTCTACAAAAGGAGTGTTTCAAAACAGCTCTATCAAAAGGAACGTTCAATTCTGTGAGTTGAAGGCATTCATCACACAGAAGTTTCTGAGAATGCTTCTCTCTAGTTTTTATGTGAAGATATTTCCTTTTCTAGCATAGGCCTCAAAGCGCTGCAAATAGCCACTTGCAGATTCTACAAAAAGGGGGTTTCAAATCTCTTCTATCAAAAGAAATGTTCAACTCTGTGAGTTGAATGCACTCATCAGAAAGAAGTTTCTGAGAATGATTCTATCTAGTTTTCATCTGCATGTATTTCCTTTTCCACTAGATGCCGAAATCGCACCAAATATCCACTTGCAGTTTCCACAAAAAGAGTGCTGCAGAACTGCTCCATGAAAAGGAATGTTCAACTCTGTGAGTTCAATACCCTCATGACATAGAAGTTTCTGAAAATGCTTCTGTCTAGTTGGTATAGGAAGATATTTCCTTTTCCAGCATAAGCCTCAAAGAGCTCCAAATATCCACTTGCGGATTCTGCAAAAACAGTGTTTCAAAACTGGTCGATCAAAAGGAACGTTCAACTCTGTGAGTTGAATGCACTCATGACACAGAAGTTTCTGAGAATGCTTCTGTCTAGTTCTTACGTGAAGATATTTCCTTTTCCAGCTTAGGCCTCAAAGCGCTCCAAATAAACACTTGCAGATTCCAAAAAAGGAGTGTTTCAAAACTGCTCTAGCAAAAGGAAGGTTCAAGTCTGTGAGTTGAATGCACTCATCACAAAGAGGTTTCTGAGAATGCTGCTGTCTAGTTTTTATGTGAAGATATTTCCTTTTCCTCGCATAGACCTCAAATCGCTCCAGATATCCACTTGCAGATTTTACAGAAAGAGTGTTTCCAAACTGCTCTATCTAAAGGCACGTTCAACTCTGTGAGTTGAATGCACGCATTGCGAAGAACTTTCTGAGAATGCTTCTCTCTAGCTTTTAGGTGAAGATATTCCATTTCACAGCATAGGCCACAAAGTGCTCCAAATCACCACTTGCAGATTTTACAAAAAGAATGTTTCAAAACTGCTCTTTCTAAAGGAAGGTTCAAGGCTGTGAGTGGAATGCACTCAACACAAAGAAGTTTCTGAGAATGCTTCTGTCCAGGTTTCATGTGAAGATATTTCCTTTTCCAGCATAGGCCTCAAACCGCTCCAAATATACAGTTGCAGAGTCTACAAAAAGAGTGTTTCCAAACTTCTCTATCAACTGGTAGGTACAACTCCGTGAGCTGAATGCCCTCATCACCAAGAAGTTTCTGAGAATGCTTCTCTCTAGTTTTGATGGGAAGATATTTCCTTTTCCAACATAGGCCTCATGGTGCTCCGAATAAACACTTGCAGATTCTACAAACTTAGTGTTTCAAAACTGTTCTATGAAAAGGAACGTTCAAGTCTGGGAGTTGAATGAACTCATCACAAAGAAGTTTCTCAGAATGCTTCTGTCTAGTTTTTAGGTGAAGATATTTCATTTCCCAGCATAGGCCTCAAAGCGCTCCAAATATCCACTTGCAGATTCTACAAAAAGAGTGTTTCCAAACTGCTCTTACAAAAGGAAGGTTCAAGTGTGTGAGCCGAACGCACTCATCACAAACAAGTTTCTGAGAATGCGTCTGTCTAGTTTTTATGTGAAGATATTTCGTTTGCCAGCATAGGCCTCAAATCGCTCCAAACATCCACTAGCAAATTCTACAAAAGGAGTGTTTCAAAAGTGCGCTATCAAAAGGAAGAGTCCACTATATGAGTTGAATGCATAAAGCCCACGGAAGTTTCTGAGAATGCTTCTGTCTAGTTTTTAGGTGAAGATATTTCATTTCCCAGCATAGGCCTCAAAGCGCTCCAAATATCCACTTGCAGATTCTACAAAAAGAGTGTTTCCAAACTGCTCTTTCCAAAGGAAGGTTCAAGTCTGTGAGTTGAGAGCATTCATCACAAAGAAGTTTCTGAGAATGCTTCTGTCTAGTTTTTATATGAAGATCTTTCCTTTTCCAATATGGGCCTCAAAGCGCTCCAAATAAACACTTGCAGATACTACAAAAGGAGTGTTTCAAAACAGCTCTATCAAAAGGAACGTTCAAGTCTGTGAGTTGAAGGCATTCATCACACAGAAGTTTCTGAGAATGCTTCTCTCTAGTTTTTATGTGAAGATATTTCCTTTTCTAGCATAGGCCTCAAAGCGCTGCAAATAGCCACTTGCAGATTCTACAAAAAGAGGGTTTCAAATCTCTTCTATCAAAAGAAATGTTCAACTCTGTGAGTTGAATGCACTCATCAGAAAGAAGTTTCTGAGAATGATTCTATCTAGTTTTCATCTGCATGTATTTCCTTTTCCACAAGATGCCGCAATCGCACCAAATATCCACTTGCAGTTTCCACAAAAAGAGTGCTGCAGAACTGCTCCATGAAAAGGAATGTTCAACTCTGTGAGTTCAATACCCTCATGACATAGAAGTTTCTGAAAATGCTTCTGTCTAGTTGGTATAGGAAGATATTTCCTTTTCCAGCATAAGCCTCAAAGAGCTCCAAATATCCACTTGCGGATTCTGCAAAAACAGTGTTTCAAAACTGGTCGATCAAAAGGAACGTTCAACTCTGTGAGTTGAATGCACTCATGACACAGAAGTTTCTGAGAATGCTTCTGTCTAGTTCCTACGTGAAGATATTTCCTTTTCCAGCTTAGGCCTCAAAGCGCTCCAAATAAACACTTGCAGATTCTACAAAAGGAGTGTTTCAAAACTGCTCTAGCAAAAGGAAGGTTCAAGTCTGTGAGTTGAATGCACTCATCACAAAGAGGTTTCTGAGAATGCTGCTGTCTAGTTTTTATGTGAAGATATTTCCTTTTCCTCGCATAGACCTCAAATCGCTCCAGATATCCACTTGCAGATTTTACAGAAAGAGTGTTTCCAAACTGCTCTATCTAAAGGCACGTTCAACTCTGTGAGTTGAATGCACGCATTGCGAAGAACTTTCTGAGAATGCTTCTCTCTAGCTTTTAGGTGAAGATATTCCATTTCACAGCATAGGCCTCAAAGTGCTCCAAATCACCACTTGCAGATTTTACAAAAAGAATGTTTCAAAACTGCTCTTTCTAAAGGAAGGTTCAAGTCTGTGAGTTGAATGCACTCAACACAAAGAAGTTTCTGAGAATGCTTCTGTCCAGGTTTCATGTGAAGATATTTCCTTTTCCAGCATAGGCCTCAAACCGCTCCAAATATTCACTTGCAGAGTCTACAAAAAGAGTGTTTCCAAACTTCTCTATCAACTGGTAGGTACAACTCCGTGAGTTGAATGCCCTCATCACCAAGAAGTTTCTGAGAATGCTTCTCTCTAGTTTTGATGGGAAGATATTTCCTTTTCCAACATAGGCCTCATGGTGCTCCGAATAAACACTTGCAGATTCTACAAACTTAGTGTTTCAAAACTGTTCTATGAAAAGGAACGTTCAAGTCTGGGAGTTGAATGAACTCATCTCAAAGAAGTTTCTCAGAATGCTTCTGTCTAGTTTTTAGGTGAAGATATTTCATTTCCCAGCATAGGCCTCAAAGCGCTCCAAATATCCACTTGCAGATTCTACAGAAAGAGTGTTTCCAAACTGCTCTTACAAAAGGAAGGTTCAAATATGTGAGCCGAATGCACTCATCACAAACAAGTTTCTGAGAATGCGTCTGTCTAGTTCTTATATGAAGATCTTTCCTTTTCCAATATGGGCCTCAAAGCGCTCCAAATAAACACTTGCAGATTCTACAAAAGGAGTGTTTCAAAACAGCTCTATCAAAAGGAACGTTCAATTCTGTGAGTTGAAGGCATTCATCACACAGAAGTTTCTGAGAATGCTTCTCTCTAGTTTTTATGTGAAGATATTTCCTTTTCTAGCATAGGCCTCAAAGCGCTGCAAATAGCCACTTGCAGATTTTACAAAAAGAGGGTTTCAAATCTCTTCTATCAAAAGAAATGTTCAACTCTGTGAGTTGAATGCACTCATCAGAAAGAAGTTTCTGAGAATGATTCTATCTAGTTTTCATCTGCATGTATTTCCTTTTCCACTAGATGCCGCAATCGCACCAAATATCCACTTGCAGTTTCCACAAAAAGAGTGCTGCAGAACTGCTCCATGAAAAGGAATGTTCAACTCTGTGAGTTCAATACCCTCATGACATAGAAGTTTCTGAAAATGCTTCTGTCTAGTTGGTATAGGAAGATATTTCCTTTTCCAGCATAAGCCTCAAAGAGCTCCAAATATCCACTTGCGGATTCTGCAAAAACAGTGTTTCAAAACTGGTCGATCAAAAGGAACGTTCAACTCTGTGAGTTGAATGCACTCATGACACAGAAGTTTCTGAGAATGCTTCTGTCTAGTTCTTACGTGAAGATATTTCCTTTTCCAGCTTAGGCCTCAAAGCGCTCCAAATAAACACTTGCAGATTCCAAAAAAGGAGTGTTTCAAAACTGCTCTAGCAAAAGGAAGGTTCAAGTCTGTGAGTTGAATGCACTCATCACAAAGAGGTTTCTGAGAATGCTGCTGTCTAGTTTTTATGTGAAGATATTTCCTTTTCCTCGCATAGACCTCAAATCGCTCCAGATATCCACTTGCAGATTTTACAGAAAGAGTGTTTCCAAACTGCTCTATCTAAAGGCACGTTCAACTCTGTGAGTTGAATGCACGCATTGCGAAGAACTTTCTGAGAATGCTTCTCTCTAGCTTTTAGGTGAAGATATTCCATTTCACAGCATAGGCCACAAAGTGCTCCAAATCACCACTTGCAGATTTTACAAAAAGAATGTTTCAAAACTGCTCTTTCTAAAGGAAGGTTCAAGTCTGCGAGTTGAATGCACTCAACACAAAGAAGTTTCTGAGAATGCTTCTGTCCAGGTTTCATGTGAAGATATTTCCTTTTCCAGCATAGGCCTCAAACCGCTCCAAATATACAGTTGCAGAGTCTACAAAAAGAGTGTTTCCAAACTTCTCTATCAACTGGTAGGTACAACTCCGTGAGCTGAATGCCCTCATCACCAAGAAGTTTCTGAGAATGCTTCTCTCTAGTTTTGATGGGAAGATATTTCCTTTTCCAACATAGGCCTCATGGTGCTCCGAATAAACACTTGCAGATTCTACAAACTTAGTGTTTCAAAACTGTTCTATGAAAAGGAACGTTCAAGTCTGGGAGTTGAATGAACTCATCACAAAGAAGTTTCTCAGAATGCTTCTGTCTAGTTTTTAGGTGAAGATATTTCATTTCCCAGCATAGGCCTCAAAGCGCTCCAAATATCCTCTTGCAGATTCTACAAAAAGAGTGTTTCCAAACTGCTCTTACAAAAGGAAGGTTCAAGTGCGTGAGCCGAACGCACTCATCACAAACAAGTTTCTGAGAATGCGTCTGTCTAGTTTTTATGTGAAGATATTTCGTTTGCCAGCATAGGCCTCAAATCGCTCCAAACATCCACTAGCAAATTCTACAAAAGGAGTGTTTCAAAAGTGCGCTATCAAAAGGAAGAGTCCACTATGTGAGTTGAATGCATAAAGCCCACGGAAGTTTCTGAGAATGCTTCTGTCTAGTTTTTAGGTGAAGATATTTCATTTCCCAGCATAGGCCTCAAAGCGCTCCAAATATCCACTTGCAGATTCTACAAAAAGAGTGTTTCCAAACTGCTCTTTCCAAAGGAAGGTTCAAGTCTGTGAGTTGAGGGCATTCATCACAAAGAAGTTTCTGAGAATGCTTCTGTCTAGTTTTTATATGAAGATCTTTCCTTTTCCAATATGGGCCTCAAAGCGCTCCAAATAAACACTTGCAGATTCTACAAAAGGAGTGTTTCAAAACAGCTCTATCAAAAGGAACGTTCAAGTCTGTGAGTTGAAGGCATTCATCACACAGAAGTTTCTGAGAATGCTTCTCTCTAGTTTTTATGTGAAGATATTTCCTTTTATAGCATAGGCCTCAAAGCGCTGCAAATAGCCACCTGCAGATTCTACAAAAAGAGGGTTTCAAATCTCTTCTATCAAAAGAAATGTTCAACTCTGTGAGTTGAATGCACTCATCAGAAAGAAGTTTCTGAGAATGATTCTATCTAGTTTTCATCTGCATGTATTTCCTTTTCCACTAGATGCCGCAATCGCACCAAATATCCACTTGCAGTTTCCACAAAAAGAGTGCTGCAGAACTGCTCCATGAAAAGGAATGTTCAACTCTGTGAGTTCAATACCCTCATGACATAGAAGTTTCTGAAAATGCTTCTGTCTAGTTGGTATAGGAAGATATTTCCTTTTCCAGCATAAGCCTCAAAGAGCTCCAAATATCCACTTGCGGATTCTGCAAAAACAGTGTTTCAAAACTGGTCGATCAAAAGGAACGTTCAACTCTGTGAGTTGAATGCACTCATCACACAGAAGTTTCTGAGAATGCTTCTGTCTAGTTCTTACGTGAAGATATTTCCTTTTCCAGCTTAGGCCTCAAAGCGCTCCAAATAAACACTTGCAGATTCCACAAAAGGAGTGTTTCAAAACTGCTCTAGCAAAAGGAAGGTTCAAGTCTGTGAGTTGAATGCACTCATCACAAAGAGGTTTCTGAGAATGCTGCTGTCTAGTTTTTATGTGAAGATATTTCCTTTTCCTCGCATAGACCTCAAATCGCTCCAGATATCCACTTGCAGATTTTACAGAAAGAGTGTTTCCAAACTGCTCTATCTAAAGGCACGTTCAACTCTGTGAGTTGAATGCACGCATTGCGAAGAACTTTCTGAGAATGCTTCTCTCTAGCTTTTAGGTGAAGATATTCCATTTCACAGCATAGGCCTCAAAGTGCTCCAAATCACCACTTGCAGATTTTACAAAAAGAATGTTTCAAAACTGCTCTTTCTAAAGGAAGGTTCAAGTCTGTGAGTTGAATGCACACAACACAAAGAAGTTTCTGAGAACGCTTCTGTCCAGGTTTCATGTGAAGATATTTCCTTTTCCAGCAGAGGCCTCAAACCGCTCCAAATATTCACTTGCAGAGTCTACAAAAAGAGTGTTTCCAAACTTCTCTATCAACTGGTAGGTACAACTCCGTGAGTTGAAAGCCCTCATCACGAAGAAGTTTCTGAGAATGCTTCTCTCTAGTTTTGATGGGAAGATATTTCCTTTTCCAACATAGGCCTCATGGTGCTCCGAATAAACACTTGCAGATTCTACAAACTTAGTGTTTCAAAACTGTTCTATGAAAAGGAACGTTCAAGTCTGGGAGTTGAATGAACTCATCACAAAGAAGTTTCTCAGAATGCTTCTGTCTAGTTTTTAGGTGAAGATATTTCATTTCCCAGCATAGGCCTCAAAGCGCTCCAAAAATATCTACTTGCAGATTCTACAAAAAGAGTGTTCCCAAACTGCTCTTACAAAAGGAAGGTTCAAGTCTGTGAGCCGAACGCACTCATCACAAACAAGTTTCTGAGAATGCGTCTGTCTAGTTTTTATGTGAAGATATTTCGTTTGCCAGCATAGGCCTCAAATCGCTCCAAACATCCACTAGCAAATTCTACAAAAGGAGTGTTTCAAAAGTGCGCTATCAAAAGGAAGAGTCCACTATGTGAGTTGAATGCATAAAGCCCACGGAAGTTTCTGAGAATGCTTCTGTCTAGTTTTTAGGTGAAGATATTTCATTTCCCAGCATAGGCCTCAAAGCGCTCCAAATATCCACTTGCAGATTCTACAAAAAGAGTGTTTCCAAACTGCTCTTTCCAAAGGAAGGTTCAAGTCTGTGAGTTGAGAGCACTCATCACAAAGAAGTTTCTGAGAATGCTTCTGTCTAGTTTTTATATGAAGATCTTTCCTTTTCCAATATAGGCCTCAAAGCGCTCCAAATAAACACTTGCAGATTCTACAAAAGGAGTGTTTCAAAACAGTTCTATCAAAAGGAACGTTCAAGTCTGTGAGTTGAAGGCATTCATCACACGGAAGTTTCTGAGAATGCTTCTCTCTAGTTTTTATGTGAAGATATTTCCTTTTCTAGCATAGGCCTCAAAGCGCTCAAAATAGCCACTTGCAGATTCTACAAAAAGAGGGTTTCAAATCTCTTCTATCAAAAGAAATGTTCAACTCTGTGAGTTGAATGCACTCATCAAAAAGAAGTTTCAGAGAATGATTCTATCTAGTTTTCATCTGCATGTATTTCCTTTTCCACTAGATGCCGCAATCGCACCAAATATCCACTTGCAGTTTCCACAAAAAGAGTCCTGCAGAACTGCTCCATAAAAAGGAATGTTCAACTCTGTGAGTTCAATCCCCTCATGACATAGGAGTTTCTGAAAATGCTTCTGTCTAGTTGGTATAGGAAGATATTTCCTTTTCCAGCATAAGCCTCAAAGAGCTCCAAATATCCACTCGCGGATTCTGCAAAAACAGTGTTTCAAAACTGGTCGATCAAAAGGAACGTTCAACTCTGTGAGTTGAATGCACTCATCACACAGAAGTTTCTGAGAATGCTTCTGTCTAGTTCTGACGTGAAGATATTTCCTTTTCCAGCTTAGACCTCAAAGCGTTCCAAATAAACACTTGCAGATTCTACAAAAGGAGTGTTTCAAAACTGCTCTATCAAAAGGAAGGTTCAAGTCTGTGAGTTGAATGCACTCATCACAAAGAGGTTTCTGAGGATGCTGCTGTCTAGTTTTTATGTGAAGATATTTCCTCTTCCTCGCATAGACCTGAAATCGCTCCAGATATCCACTTGCAGATTTTACAGAAAGAGTGTTTCCAAACTGCTCTATCTAAAGGCACGTTCAACTCTGTGAGTTGAATGCACGCATTGCGAAGAACTTTCTGAGAATGCTTCTCTCTAGCTTTTAGGTGAAGATATTCCATTTCACAGCATAGGCCTCAAAGTGCTCCAAATCACCACTTGCAGATTTTACAAAAAGAATGTTTCAAAACTGCTCTTTCTAAAGGAAGGTTCAAGTCTGTGAGTTCAATGCACTCAACACAAAGAAGTTTCTGAGAACGCTTCTGTCCAGGTTTCATGTGAAGATATTTCCGTTTCCAGCATAGGCCTCAAACCGCTCCAAATATTCACTTGCAGAGTCTACAAAAAGAGTGTTTCCAAAGTTCCCTATCAACTGGTAGGTACAACTCCGTGAGTTGAACGCCCTCATCACCAAGAAGTTTCTGAGAATGCTTCTCTCTAGTTTTGATGGGAAGATATTTCCTTTTCCAACATAGGCCTCATGGTGCTCCGAATAAACACTTGCAGATTCTACAAACTTAGTGTTTCAAAACTGTTCTATGAAAAGGAACGTTCAAGTCTGGGAGTTGAATGAACTCATCACAAAGAAGTTTCTCAGAATGCTTCTGTCTAGTTTTTAGGTGAAGATATTTCATTTCCCAGCATAGGCCTCAAAGCGCTCCAAATATCCACTTGCAGATTCTACAGAAAGAGTGTTTCCAAACTGCTCTTACAAAAGGAAGGTTCAAATCTGTGAGCCGAACGCACTCATCACAAACAAGTTTCTGAGAATGCGTCTGTCTAGTTTTTATGTGAAGATATTTCGTTTGCCAGCATAGGCCTCAAATCGCTCCAAACATCCACTAGCAAATTCTACAAAAGGAGTGTTTCAAAAGTGCGCTATCAAAAGGAAGAGTCCACTGTGTGAGCTGAATGCATAAAGCCCACGGAAGTTTCTGAGAATGCTTCTGTCTAGTTTTTAGGTGAAGATATTTCATTTCCCAGCATAGGCCTCAAAGCGCTCCAAATATCCACTTGCAGATTCTACAAAAAGAGTGTTTCCAAACTGCTCTTTCCAAAGGAAAGTTCAAGTCTGTGAGTTGAGAGCATTCATCACAAAGAAGTTTCTGAGAATGCTTCTGTCAAGTTTTTATATGAAGATCTTTCCTTTTCCAATATGGGCCTCAAAGCGCTCCAAATAAACACTTGCAGATTCTACAAAAGGAGTGTTTCAAAACAGCTCTATCAAAAGGAACGTTCAAGTCTGTGAGTTGAAGGCATTCATCACACAGAAGTTTCTGAGAATGCTTCTCTCTAGTTTTTATGTGAAGATATTTCCTTTTCTACCATAGGCCTCAAAGCGCTGCAAATAGCCACTTGCAGATTCTACAAAAAGAGGGTTTCAAATCTCTTCTATCAAAAGAAATGTTCAACTCTGTGAGTTGAATGCACTCATCAGAAAGAAGTTTCTGAGAATGATTCTATCTAGTTTTCATCTGCATGTATTTCCTTTTCCACTAGATGCCGCAATCGCACCAAATATCCACTTGCAGTTTCCACAAAAAGAGTGCTGCAGAACTGCTCCATGAAAAGGAATGTTCAACTCTGTGAGTTCAATACCCTCATGACATAGAAGTTTCTGAAAATGCTTCTGTCTAGTTGGTATAGGAAGATATTTCCTTTTCCAGCATAAGCCTCAAAGAGCTCCAAATATCCACTTGCGGATTCTGCAAAAACAGTGTTTCAAAACTGGTGGATCAAAAGGAACGTTCAACTCTGTGAGTTGAATGCACTCATGACACAGAAGTTTCTGAGAATGCTTCTGTCTAGTTCTTACGTGAAGATATTTCCTTTTCCAGCTTAGGCCTCAAAGCGCTCCAAATAAACACTTGCAGATTCTACAAAAGGAGTGTTTCAAAACTGCTCTAGCAAAAGGAAGGTTCAAGTCTGTGTGTTGAATACACTCATCACAAAGAGGTTTCTGAGGATGCTGCTGTCTAGTTTTTATGTGAAGATATTTCCTTTTCCTCGCATAGACCTCAAATCGCTCCAGATATCCACTTGCAGATTTTACAGAAAGAGTGTTTCCAAACTGCTCTATCTAAAGGCACGTTCAACTCTGTGAGTTGAATGCACGCATTGCGAAGAACTTTCTGAGAATGCTTCTCTCTAGCTTTTAGGTGAAGATATTCCATTTCACAGCATAGGCCTCAAAGTGCTCCAAATCACCACTTGCAGATTTTACAAAAAGAATGTTTCAAAACTGCTCTTTCTAAAGGAAGGTTCAAGTCTGTGAGTTGAATGCACACAACACAAAGAAGTTTCTGAGAACGCTTCTGTCCAGGTTTCATGTGAAGATATTTCCTTTTCCAGCAGAGGCCTCAAACCGCTCCAAATATTCACTTGCAGAGTCTACAAAAAGAGTGTTTCCAAACTTCTCTATCAACTGGTAGGTACAACTCCGTGAGTTGAAAGCCCTCATCACGAAGAAGTTTCTGAGAATGCTTCTCTCTAGTTTTGATGGGAAGATATTTCCTTTTCCAACATAGGCCTCATGGTGCTCCGAATAAACACTTGCAGATTCTACAAACTTAGTGTTTCAAAACTGTTCTATGAAAAGGAACGTTCAAGTCTGGGAGTTGAATGAACTCATCACAAAGAAGTTTCTCAGAATGCTTCTGTCTAGTTTTTAGGTGAAGATATTTCATTTCCCAGCATAGGCCTCAAAGCGCTCCAAAAATATCTACTTGCAGATTCTACAAAAAGAGTGTTTCCAAACTGCTCTTACAAAAGGAAGGTTCAAGTCTGTGAGCCGAACGCACTCATCACAAACAAGTTTCTGAGAATGCGTCTGTCTAGTTTTTATGTGAAGATATTTCGTTTGCCAGCATAGGCCTCAAATCGCTCCAAACATCCACTAGCAAATTCTACAAAAGGAGTGTTTCAAAAGTGCGCTATCAAAAGGAAGAGTCCACTATGTGAGTTGAATGCATAAACCCACGGAAGTTTCTGAGAATGCTTCTGTCTAGTTTTTAGGTGAAGATATTTCATTTCCCAGCATAGGCCTCAAAGCGCTCCAAATATCCACTTGCAGATTCTACAAAAAGAGTGTTTCCAAACTGCTCTTTCAAAAGGAAGGTTCAAGTCTGTGAGTTGAGAGCACTCATCACAAAGAAGTTTCTGAGAATGCTTCTGTCTAGTTTTTATATGAAGATCTTTCCTTTTCCAATATAGGCCTCAAAGCGCTCCAAATAAACACTTGCAGATTCTACAAAAGGAGTGTTTCAAAACAGTTCTATCAAAAGGAACGTTCAAGTCTGTGAGTTGAAGGCATTCATCACACGGAAGTTTCTGAGAATGCTTCTCTCTAGTTTTTATGTGAAGATATTTCCTTTTCTAGCATAGGCCTCAAAGCGCTCAAAATAGCCACTTGCAGATTCTACAAAAAGAGGGTTTCAAATCTCTTCTATCAAAAGAAATGTTCAACTCTGTGAGTTGAATGCACTCATCAAAAAGAAGTTTCAGAGAATGATTCTATCTAGTTTTCATCTGCATGTATTTCCTTTTCCACTAGATGCCGCAATCGCACCAAATATCCACTTGCAGTTTCCACAAAAAGAGTCCTGCAGAACTGCTCCATAAAAAGGAATGTTCAACTCTGTGAGTTCAATCCCCTCATGACATAGGAGTTTCTGAAAATGCTTCTGTCTAGTTGGTATAGGAAGATATTTCCTTTTCCAGCATAAGCCTCAAAGAGCTCCAAATATCCACTCGCGGATTCTGCAAAAACAGTGTTTCAAAACTGGTCGATCAAAAGGAACGTTCAACTCTGTGAGTTGAATGCACTCATCACACAGAAGTTTCTGAGAATGCTTCTGTCTAGTTCTGACGTGAAGATATTTCCTTTTCCAGCTTAGACCTCAAAGCGTTCCAAATAAACACTTGCAGATTCTACAAAAGGAGTGTTTCAAAACTGCTCTATCAAAAGGAAGGTTCAAGTCTGTGAGTTGAATGCACTCATCACAAAGAGGTTTCTGAGGATGCTGCTGTCTAGTTTTTATGTGAAGATATTTCCTCTTCCTCGCATAGACCTGAAATCGCTCCAGATATCCACTTGCAGATTTTACAGAAAGAGTGTTTCCAAACTGCTCTATCTAAAGGCACGTTCAACTCTGTGAGTTGAATGCACGCATTGCGAAGAACTTTCTGAGAATGCTTCTCTCTAGCTTTTAGGTGAAGATATTCCATTTCACAGCATAGGCCTCAAAGTGCTCCAAATCACCACTTGCAGATTTTACAAAAAGAATGTTTCAAAACTGCTCTTTCTAAAGGAAGGTTCAAGTCTGTGAGTTCAATGCACTCAACACAAAGAAGTTTCTGAGAATGCTTCTGTCCAGGTTTCATGTGAAGATATTTCCGTTTCCAGCATAGGCCTCAAACCGCTCCAAATATTCACTTGCAGAGTCTACAAAAAGAGTGTTTCCAAAGTTCCCTATCAACTGGTAGGTACAACTCCGTGAGTTGAACGCCCTCATCACCAAGAAGTTTCTGA
The DNA here is from genome assembly GCF_028885625.2 of Pongo pygmaeus. Lineage (NCBI taxonomy): Eukaryota > Metazoa > Chordata > Mammalia > Primates > Hominidae > Pongo > Pongo pygmaeus. Next base: position 29,044,176 of record NC_085930.1, read on the forward strand.
GAATGCTTCTCTCTAGTTTTGATGGGAAGATATTTCCTTTTCCAACATAGGCCTCATGGTGCTCCGAATAAACACTTGCAGATTCTACAAACTTAGTGTTTCAAAACTGTTCTATGAAAAGGAACGTTCAAGTCTGGGAGTTGAATGAACTCATCACAAAGAAGTTTCTCAGAATGCTTCTGTCTAGTTTTTAGGTGAAGATATTTCATTTCCCAGCATAGGCCTCAAAGCGCTCCAAATATCCACTTGCAGATTCTACAGAAAGAGTGTTTCCAAACTGCTCTTACAAAAGGAAGGTTCAAATCTGTGAGCCGAACGCACTCATCACAAACAAGTTTCTGAGAATGCGTCTGTCTAGTTTTTATGTGAAGATATTTCGTTTGCCAGCATAGGCCTCAAATCGCTCCAAACATCCACTAGCAAATTCTACAAAAGGAGTGTTTCAAAAGTGCGCTATCAAAAGGAAGAGTCCACTGTGTGAGCTGAATGCATAAAGCCCACGGAAGTTTCTGAGAATGCTTCTGTCTAGTTTTTAGGTGAAGATATTTCATTTCCCAGCATAGGCCTCAAAGCGCTCCAAATATCCACTTGCAGATTCTACAAAAAGAGTGTTTCCAAACTGCTCTTTCCAAAGGAAAGTTCAAGTCTGTGAGTTGAGAGCATTCATCACAAAGAAGTTTCTGAGAATGCTTCTGTCAAGTTTTTATATGAAGATCTTTCCTTTTCCAATATGGGCCTCAAAGCGCTCCAAATAAACACTTGCAGATTCTACAAAAGGAGTGTTTCAAAACAGCTCTATCAAAAGGAACGTTCAAGTCTGTGAGTTGAAGGCATTCATCACACAGAAGTTTCTGAGAATGCTTCTCTCTAGTTTTTATGTGAAGATATTTCCTTTTCTACCATAGGCCTCAAAGCGCTGCAAATAGCCACTTGCAGATTCTACAAAAAGAGGGTTTCAAATCTCTTCTATCAAAAGAAATGTTCAACTCTGTGAGTTGAATGCACTCATCAGAAAGAAGTTTCTGAGAATGATTCTATCTAGTTTTCATCTGCATGTATTTCCTTTTCCACTAGATGCCGCAATCGCACCAAATATCCACTTGCAGTTTCCACAAAAAGAGTGCTGCAGAACTGCTCCATGAAAAGGAATGTTCAACTCTGTGAGTTCAATACCCTCATGACATAGAAGTTTCTGAAAATGCTTCTGTCTAGTTGGTATAGGAAGATATTTCCTTTTCCAGCATAAGCCTCAAAGAGCTCCAAATATCCACTTGCGGATTCTGCAAAAACAGTGTTTCAAAACTGGTGGATCAAAAGGAACGTTCAACTCTGTGAGTTGAATGCACTCATGACACAGAAGTTTCTGAGAATGCTTCTGTCTAGTTCTTACGTGAAGATATTTCCTTTTCCAGCTTAGGCCTCAAAGCGCTCCAAATAAACACTTGCAGATTCTACAAAAGGAGTGTTTCAAAACTGCTCTAGCAAAAGGAAGGTTCAAGTCTGTGTGTTGAATACACTCATCACAAAGAGGTTTCTGAGGATGCTGCTGTCTAGTTTTTATGTGAAGATATTTCCTTTTCCTCGCATAGACCTCAAATCGCTCCAGATATCCACTTGCAGATTTTACAGAAAGAGTGTTTCCAAACTGCTCTATCTAAAGGCACGTTCAACTCTGTGAGTTGAATGCACGCATTGCGAAGAACTTTCTGAGAATGCTTCTCTCTAGCTTTTAGGTGAAGATATTCCATTTCACAGCATAGGCCTCAAAGTGCTCCAAATCACCACTTGCAGATTTTACAAAAAGAATGTTTCAAAACTGCTCTTTCTAAAGGAAGGTTCAAGTCTGTGAGTTGAATGCACTCAACACAAAGAAGTTTCTGAGAATGCTTCTGTCCAGGTTTCATGTGAAGATATTTCCTTTTCCAGCATAGGCCTCAAACCGCTCCAAATATACACTTGCAGAGTCTACAAAAAGAGTGTTTCCAAACTTCTCTATCAACTGGTAGGTACAACTCCGTGAGTTGAATGCCCTCATCACCAAGAAGTTTCTGAGAATGCTTCTCTCTAGTTTTGATGGGAAGATATTTCCTTTTCCAACATAGGCCTCATGGTGCTCCGAATAAACACTTGCAGATTCTACAAACTTAGTGTTTCAAAACTGTTCTATGAAAAGGAACGTTCAAGTCTGGGAGCTGAATGAACTCATCAAAAGAAGTTTCTCAGAATGCTTCTGTCTAGTTTTTAGGTGAAGATATTTCATTTCCCAGCATAGGCCTCAAAGCGCTCCAAATATCCACTTGCAGATTCTACAAAAAGAGTGTTTCCAAACTGCTCTTACAAAAGGAAGGTTCAAGTGTGTGAGCCGAACGCACTCATCACAAACAAGTTTCTGAGAATGCGTCTGTCTAGTTTTTATGTGAAGATATTTCGTTTGCCAGCATAGGCCTCAAATCGCTCCAAACATCCACTAGCAAATTCTACAAAAGGAGTGTTTCAAAAGTGCGCTATCAAAAGGAAGAGTCCACTATGTGAGTTGAATGCATAAAGCCCACGGAAGTTTCTGAGAATGCTTCTGTCTAGTTTTTAGGTGAAGATATTTCATTTCCCAGCATAGGCCTCAAAGCGCTCCAAATATCCACTTGCAGATTCTACAAAAAGAGTGTTTCCAAACTGCTCTTTCCAAAGGAAGGTTCAAGTCTGTGAGTTGAGAGCATTCATCACAAAGAAGTTTCTGAGAATGCTTCTGTCTAGTTTTTATATGAAGATCTTTCCTTTTCCAATATGGGCCTCAAAGCGCTCCAAATAAACACTTGCAGATTCTACAAAAGGAGTGTTTCAAAACAGCTCTATCAAAAGGAACGTTCAAGTCTGTGAGTTGAAGGCATTCATCACAAAGAAGTTTCTGAGAATGCTTCTCTCTAGTTTTTATGTGAAGATATTTCCTTTTCTAGCATAGGCCTCAAAGCGCTGCAAATAGCCACTTGCAGATTCTACAAAAAGAGGGTTTCAAATCTCTTCTATCAAAAGAAATGTTCAACTCTGTGAGTTGAATGCACTCATCAGAAGGAAGTTTCTGAGAATGATTCTATCTAGTTTTCATCTGCATGTATTTCCTTTTCCACTAGATGCCGCAATCGCACCAAATATCCACTTGCAGTTTCCACAAAAAGAGTGCTGCAGAACTGCTCCATGAAAAGGAATGTTCAAATCTGTGAGTTCAATACCCTCATGACATAGAAGTTTCTGAAAATGCTTCTGTCTAGTTGGTATAGGAAGATATTTCCTTTTCCAGCATAAGCCTCAAAGAGCTCCAAATATCCACTTGCGGATTCTGCAAAAACAGTGTTTCAAAACTGGTCGATCAAAAGGAACGTTCAACTCTGTGAGTTGAATGCACTCATCACACAGAAGTTTCTGAGAATGCTTCTGTCTAGTTCTTACGTGAAGATATTTCCTTTTCCAGCTTAGGCCTCAAAGCGCTCCAAATAAACACTTGCAGATTCTACAAAAGGAGTGTTTCAAAACTGCTCTATCAAAAGGAAGGTTCAAGTCTGTGAGTTGAATGCACTCATCACAAAGAGGTTTCTGAGAATGCTGCTGTCTAGTTTTTATGTGAAGATATTTCCTTTTCCTAGCATAGACCTCAAATCGCTCCAGATATCCACTTGCAGATTTTACACAAAGACTGTTTCCAAACTGCTCTATCTAAGGGCACGTTCAAATCTGTGAGTTGAATGCACGCATTGCGAAGAACTTTCTGAGAATGCTTCTCTCTAGCTTTTAGGTGAAGATATTCCATTTGACAGCATAGGCCTCAAAGTGCTCCAAATCACCACTTGCAGATTTTACAAAAAGAATGTTTCAAAACTGCTCTTTCTAAAGTAAGGTTCAAGTCTGTGAGTTGAATGCACTCAACACAAAGAAGTTTCTGAGAATGCTTCTGTCTAGTTTTTATATGAAGATCTTTCCTTTTCCAATATGGCCCTCAAAGCGCTCCAAATAAACACTTGCAGATTCTACAAAAGGAGTGTTTCAAAACAGCTCTTTCAAAGGAAGTGTTCAACTCTGTGAGTTGGATACATACTACACAAAGCAGTTTCACAGAACGCTTCTGTTTAGTTTTTATGGGAAGGCATTCCCGTTTCCAACGAAGGCCTGAAAGGGCTCCAAATATCCACTTGCAAATTCTGCAAAAATAGAGTTTCAAAACTGCTCTGTCAAAAGGAAGGCTTATCTCTCTGAGTTGAATGCAGACATCATAAAGAGGTTTCTGAGAATGCTTCTGCCTGGTTTATATGTGAAGATATTTCCTTTTCCACCATAGGCCTCAAAGCGCTCCAAATGAACACTTGCAGATTCTACAAAAAGAGTGTTTCTTAACTGCTCTAGCAAAGGAAAGGTTCTACTCTGTGAGTTGAACACACACATCACAAAGCTGTTTGTGAGAATGCTTCTGTCCAGTTTTTATTGGAAGATATTCCCGCTTCTAACAAAGTCCTGAAAGCTCCAAATATCCACTTGCAGATGCTGCAAAAAGACTCTTTCCAAACTGCTCCATGAAAAGGAAGGTTCAACTCTGTGAGTTGAATGCACACATCATAAAGAAGTTTCAAAAAATGCTTCTGTCTAGGTTTTATGTGAAGATATTTCCTTTTCCACCATAGGCCTCAAAGCACTCCAAATGAACACTTGCAGATTCTACGAAAAGAGTGTTTCAAAACTGCTCTTTCAAAAGAAGTGTTCAACTCTGTGAGTTGGATTCATACTTCACAAAGCAGTTTCACAGAACGCTTCTGTTTAGTTTTTATGGGAAGATATTCCCGTTTCCAACGGAGGCCTGAAATGGCTCCAAATAACCACTTGCAGATTCTGCAGAAACACAGTTTCAAAACTGCTCTATCAAAAGGAAGGCTTATCTCTCCGAGCTGAATGCACACATCATAAAGAGGTTTCTGAGAATGCTTCTCCTTGGTTTATAAGTGAAGATATTTCCTTTTCCACTATAGGCCTCAAAGCGCTCCAAATGAACACTTGCAGATTCCACAAAAAGAGTGTTTCAAAACAGCTCTTTCAAAGGAAGTGTTCAACTCTGTGAGTTGGATTCATACTACACAAAGCAGTTTCACAGAACGCCTCTCTTTAGTTTTTATGGGAAGATATTCCCGTTTCCAACGAAGGCCTGAAAGGGCTCCAAATATCCACTTGCAGATTCTGCAAAAATAGAGTTTCAAAACTGCTCTGTTAAAAGGAAGGCTTATCTCTCTGAGTTGAATGCAGACATCATAAAGAGGTTTCTGAGAATGCTTCTGCCTGGTTTATATGTGAAGATATTTCCTTTTCCACCATAGGCCTCAAAGCGTTCCAAATGAACACTTGCAGATTCTACAAAAGGAGTGTTTCATAACTGCTCTAGCAAAGGAAAGGTTCAACTCTGTGAGTTGAACACACACATCACAAAGCAGTTTGTGAGAATGGTTCTGTCCAGTTTTTAAGAGAAGATATTCCCGCTTCTAACAAAGGCCTGAAAGAGCTCCAAATATCCACTTGCAGATGCTGCAAAAAGACTCTTTCCAAACTGCTCCATGAAAAGGAAGGTTCAACTCTGTGAGTTGAATGCACACATCATAAAGAAGTTTCAAAGAATGCTTCTGTCTAGGTTTTATGTGAAGATATTTCCTTTTCCACCATAGGCCTCAAAGCGCTCCAAATGAACACATGCAGATTCTTCAAAAAGAGTGTTTCAAAACTGCTCTTTCAAAAGAAGTGTTCAACTCTGTGAGTTGGATTCATACTTCACAAAGCAGTTTCACAGAACGATTCTGTTTATTATTTATGGGAAGATATTCCCGTTTCCAACGAAGGCCTGAAAAGACTCCAAATATCCACTTGCAGATTCTGCAAAAACACAGTTTCAAACCTGCTCTATCAAAAGGAAGGCTTATCTCTCCGAGTTGAATGCACACATCATAAAGAGGTTTCTGAGAATGCTTCCGCCTGGTTTATAAGTGAAGATATTACCTTTTCCACCATAGGCCTCAAAGCGCTCCAAATGAACACTTGCAGATTCTACAAAAAGAGTGTTTCAAAACTGCTCTTTCAAAAGAAGTGTTCAACTCTGTGATTTGGATTCATACTTCACAAAGCAGTTTCACAGAACGCTTCTGTTTAGTATTTATGGGAAGATATTCCCGTTTCCAACGAAGGCCTGAAAGGACTCCAAATATCCACTTGCAGATTCTGCAAAAATAGAGTTTCAAAACTGCTCTGTTAAAAGGAAGGCTTATCTCTCTGTGTTGAATGCAGACATCATAAAGGGGTTTCTGAGAATGCTTCTGCCTGGTTTATATGTGAAGATATTTCCTTTTCCACCATAGGCCTCAAAGCGTTCCAAATGAACACTTGCAGATTCTACAAAAGGAGTGTTTCATAACTGCTCTAGCAAAGGAAAGGTTCAACTCTGTGAGTTGAACACACACTTCACAAAGCTGTTTGTGAGAATGCTTCTGTCCTGTTTTTACGAGAAGATATTCCCGCTTCTAACAAAGGCCTGAAAGAGCTCCAAATATCCACTTGCAGATGCTGCAAAAAGACTCTTTCCAAACTGCTCCATGAAAAGGAAGGTTCAACTCTGTGAGTTGAATGCACACATCATAAAGAAGTTTCCAAGAATGCTTCTGTCTAGGTTTTATGTGAAGATATTTCCTTTTCCACCATAGGCCTCAAAGCGCTCCAAATGAACACTTGCAGATTCTACAAAAAGAGTGTTTCAAAACTGCCCTTTCAAAAGAAGTGTTCAAATCTGTGAGTTGGATTCATACTTCCCAAAGCAGTTTCACAGAACGCTTCTGTTTAGTATTTATGGGAAGATATTCCCGTTTCCAACGAAGGCCTGAAAGGACTCCAAATATGCACTTGCAGATTCTGCAAAAACACAGTTTCAAAACTGCTCTATCAAAAGGAAGGCTTGTCTCTCCGAGTTGAATGCACACATCATAAAGAGGTTTCTGAGAATGCTTCTGCCTGGTTTATAAGTGAAGATATTTCCCTTTCCACCATAGGCCTCAAAGCGCTCCAAATGAACACTTGCAGATTCTACAAAAAGAGTGTTTCAAAACTGCTCTTTCAAAAGAAGTGTTCAACTCTGTGAGTTGGATTCATACTTCACAAAGCAGTTTCACAGAACGCTTCTGTTTAGTTTTTATGGGAAGGTATTCCCGTTTCCAACGAAGGACTGAAAGGGCTCCAAATATCCACTTGCAGATTCTGCCAAAACAGAGTTTCAAAACTGCTCTATCAAAAGAAAGGCTTATCTCTCCGAGTTGAATGCACACATCATAAAGAGGTTTCTGAGAATGCTTCTGCCTGGTTTATAAGTGAAGATATTTCCTTTTCCCCTATAGGCCTCAAAGCGCTCCAAATGAACACTTGCAGATTCTACAAAAAGAGTGTTTCAAAACAGCTCTTTCAAAGGAAGTGTTCAACTCTGTGAGTTGGATACATACTACACAAAGCAGTTTCACAGAACGCTTCTGTTTAGTTTTTATGGGAAGGCATTCCCGTTTCCAACGAAGGCCTGAAAGGGCTCCAAATATCCACTTGCAAATTCTGCAAAAATAGAGTTTCAAAACTGCTCTGTCAAAAGGAAGGCTTATCTCTCTGAGTTGAATGCAGACATCATAAAGAGGTTTCTGAGAATGCTTCTGCCTGGTTTATATGTGAAGATATTTCCTTTTCCACCATAGGCCTCAAAGCGCTCCAAATGAACACTTGCAGATTCTACAAAAAGAGTGTTTCATAACTGCTCTAGCAAAGGAAAGGTTCTACTCTGTGAGTTGAACACACACATCACAAAGCTGTTTGTGAGAATGCTTCTGTCCAGTTTTTATTGGAAGATATTCCCGCTTCTAACAAAGGCCTGAAAGCTCCAAATATCCACTTGCAGATGCTGCAAAAAGACTCTTTCCAAACTGCTCCATGAAAAGGAAGGTTCAACTCTGTGAGTTGAATGCACACATCATAAAGAAGTTTCAAAAAATGCTTCTGTCTAGGTTTTATGTGAAGATATTTCCTTTTCCACCATAGGCCTCAAAGCACTCCAAATGAACACTTGCAGATTCTACGAAAAGAGTGTTTCAAAACTGCTCTTTCAAAAGAAGTGTTCAATTCTGTGAGTTGGATTCATACTTCACAAAGCAGTTTCACAGAACGCTTCTGTTTAGTTTTTATGGGAAGATATTCCCGTTTCCAACGGAGGCCTGAAATGGCTCCAAATAACCACTTGCAGATTCTGCAGAAACACAGTTTCAAAACTGCTCTATCAAAAGGAAGGCTTATCTCTCCGAGCTGAATGCACACATCATAAAGAGGTTTCTGAGAATGCTTCTCCTTGGTTTATAAGTGAAGATATTTCCTTTTCCACTATAGGCCTCAAAGCGCTCCAAATGAACACTTGCAGATTCCACAAAAAGAGTGTTTCAAAACAGCTCTTTCAAAGGAAGTGTTCAACTCTGTGAGTTGGATTCATACTACACAAAGCAGTTTCACAGAACGCCTCTCTTAATTTTTATGGGAAGATATTCCCGTTTCCAACGAAGGCCTGAAAGGGCTCCAAATATCCACTTGCAGATTCTGCAAAAATAGAGTTTCAAAACTGCTCTGTTAAAAGGAAGGCTTATCTCTCTGAGTTGAATGCAGACATCATAAAGAGGTTTCTGAGAATGCTTCTGCCTGGTTTATATGTGAAGATATTTCCTTTTCCACCATAGGCCTCAAAGCGTTCCAAATGAACACTTGCAGATTCTACAAAAGGAGTGTTTCATAACTGCTCTAGCAAAGGAAAGGTTCAACTCTGTGAGTTGAACACACACTTCACAAAGCTGTTTGTGAGAATGCTTCTGTCCTGTTTTTACGAGAAGATATTCCCGCTTCTAACAAAGGCCTGAAAGAGCTCCAAATATCCACTTGCAGATGCTGCAAAAAGACTCTTTCCAAACTGCTCCATGAAAAGGAAGGTTCAACTCTGTGAGTTGAATGCACACATCATAAAGAAGTTTCCAAGAATGCTTCTGTCTAGGTTTTATGTGAAGATATTTCCTTTTCCACCATAGGCCTCAAAGCGCTCCAAATGAACACTTGCAGATTCTACAAAAAGAGTGTTTCAAAACTGCCCTTTCAAAAGAAGTGTTCAAATCTGTGAGTTGGATTCATACTTCACAAAGCAGTTTCACAGAACGCTTCTGTTTAGTATTTATGGGAAGATATTCCCGTTTCCAACGAAGGCCTGAAAGTACTCCAAATATGCACTTGCAGATTCTGCAAAAACACAGTTTCAAAACTGCTCTATCAAAAGGAAGGCTTGTCTCTCCGAGTTGAATGCACACATCATAAAGAGGTTTCTGAGAATGCTTCTGCCTGGTTTATAAGTGAAGATATTTCCTTTTCCACCATAGGCCTCAAAGCGTTCCAAATGAACACTTGCAGATTCTACAAAAGGAGTGTTTCATAACTGCTCTAGCAAAGGAAAGGTTCAACTCTGTGAGTTGAACACACACATCACAAAGCAGTTTGTGAGAATGCTTCTGTCCAGTTTTTAAGAGAAGATATTCCCGCTTCTAACAACGGCCTGAAGGAGCTCCAAATATCCACTTGCAGATGCTGCAAAAAGACTCTTTCCAAACTGCTCCATGAAAAGGAAGGTTCAACTCTGTGAGTTGAATGCACACATCATAAAGAAGTTTCAAAGAATGCTTCTTTCTAGGTTTTATGTGAAGATATTTCCTTTTCCACCATAGGCCTCAAAGCGCTCCAAATGAACACTTGCAGATTCTACAAAAAGAGTGTTTCAAAACAGCTCTTTCAAAGGAAGTGTTCAACTCTGTGAGTTGGATTCATACTACACAAAGCAGTTTCACAGAACGCTTCTCTTTAGTTTTTATGGGAAGATATTCCCGTTTCCAACGAAGGCCTGAAAGGGCTCCAAATATCCACTTGCAGATTCTGCAAAAATAGAGTTTCAAAACTGCTCTGTTAAAAGGAAGGCTTATCTCTCTGAGTTGAATGCAGACATCGTAAAGAGGTTTCTGAGAATGCTTCTGCCTGGTTTATATGTGAAGATATTTCCTTTTCCACCATAGGCCTCAAAGCGTTCCAAATGAACACTTGCAGATTCTACAAAAGGAGTGTTTCATAACTGCTCTAGCAAAGGAAAGGTTCAGCTCTGTGAGTTGAACACACACATCACAAAGCAGTTTGTGAGAATGGTTCTGTCCAGTTTTTAAGAGAAGATATTCCCACTTCTAACAAAGGCCTGAAAGAGCTCCAAATATCCACTTGCAGATGCTGCAAAAAGACTCTTTCCAAACTGCTCCATGAAAAGGAAGGTTCAACTCTGTGAGTTGAATGCACACATCATAAAGAAGTTTCAAAGAATGCTTCTGTCTAGGTTTTATGTGAAGATATTTCCTTTTCCACCATAGGCCTCAAAGCGCTCCAAATGAACACATGCAGATTCTTCAAAAAGAGTGTTTCAAAACTGCTCTTTCAAAAGAAGTGTTCAACTCTGTGAGTTGGATTCATACTTCACAAAGCAGTTTCACAGAACGCTTCTGTTTAGTATTTATGGGAAGATATTCCCGTTTCCAACGAAGGCCTGAAAGGACTCCAAATATCCACTTGCAGATTCTGCAAAAACACAGTTTCAAACCTGCTCTATCAAAAGGAAGGCTTATCTCTCCGAGTTGAATGCACACATCATAAAGAGGTTTCTGAGAATGCTTCTGCCTGGTTTATAAGTGAAGATATTACCTTTTCCACCACAGGCCTCAAAGCGCTCCAAATGAACACTTGCAGATTCTACAAAAAGAGTGTTTCAAAACTGCTCTTTCAAAAGAAGTGTTCAACTCTGTGATTTGGATTCATACTTCACAAAGCAGTTTCACAGAACGCTTCTGTTTAGTATTTATGGGAAGATATTCCCGTTTCCAACGAAGGCCTGAAAGGACTCCAAATATCCACTTGCAGATTCTGCAAAAATAGAGTTTCAAAACTGCTCTGTTAAAAGGAAGGCTTATCTCTCTGAGTTGAATGCAGACATCATAAAGGGGTTTCTGAGAATGCTTCTGCCTGGTTTATATGTGAAAATATTTCCTTTTCCACCATAGGCCTCAAAGCGTTCCAAATGAACACTTGCAGATTCTACAAAAGGAGTGTTTCATAACTGCTCTAGCAAAGGAAAGGTTCAACCCTGTGAGTTGAACACACACTTCACAAAGCTGTTTGTGAGAATGCTTCTGTCCTGTTTTTACGAGAAGATATTCCCGCTTCTAACAAAGGCCTGAAAGAGCTCCAAATATCCACTTGCAGATGCTGCAAAAAGACTCTTTCCAAACTGCTCCATGAAAAGGAAGGTTCAACTCTGTGAGTTGAATGCACGCATCATAAAGAAGTTTCCAAGAATGCTTCTGTCTAGGTTTTATGTGAAGATATTTCCTTTTCCACCATAGGCCTCAAAGCGCTCCAAATGAACACTTGCAGATTCTACAAAAAGAGTGTTTCAAAACTGCCCTTTCAAAAGAAGTGTTCAAATCTGTGAGTTGGATTCATACTTCCCAAAGCAGTTTCACAGAACGCTTCTGTTTAGTATTTATGGGAAGATATTCCCGTTTCCAACGAAGGCCTGAAAGGACTCCAAATATGCACTTGCAGATTCTGCAAAAACACAGTTTCAAAACTGCTCTATCAAAAGGAAGGCTTGTCTCTCCGAGTTGAATGCACACATCATAAAGAGGTTTCTGAGAATGCTTCTGCCTGGTTTATAAGTGAAGATATTTCCTTTTCCACCATAGGCCTCAAAGCGCTCCAAATGAACACTTGCAGATTCTACAAAAAGAGTGTTTCAAAACTGCTCTTTCAAAAGAAGTGTTCAACTCTGTGAGTTGGATTCATACTTCACAAAGCAGTTTCACAGAACGCTTCTGTTTAGTTTTTATGGGAAGGTATTCCCGTTTCCAACGAAGGACTGAAAGGGCTCCAAATATCCACTTGCAGATTCTGCCAAAACAGAGTTTCAAAACTGCTCTATCAAAAGAAAGGCTTATCTCTCCGAGTTGAATGCACACATCATAAAGAGGTTTCTGAGAATGCTTCTGCCTGGTTTATAAGTGAAGATATTTCCTTTTCCCCTATAGGCCTCAAAGCGCTCCAAATGAACACTTGCAGATTCTACAAAAAGAGTGTTTCAAAACAGCTCTTTCAAAGGAAGTGTTCAACTCTGTGAGTTGGATACATACTACACAAAGCAGTTTCACAGAACGCTTCTGTTTAGTTTTTATGGGAAGGCATTCCCGTTTCCAACGAAGGCCTGAAAGGGCTCCAAATATCCACTTGCAAATTATGCAAAAATAGAGTTTCAAAACTGCTCTGTCAAAAGGAAGGCTTATCTCTCTGAGTTGAATGCAGACATCATAAAGAGGTTTCTGAGAATGCTTCTGCCTGGTTTATATGTGAAGATATTTCCTTTTCCACCATAGGCCTCAAAGCGCTCCAAATGAACACTTGCAGATTCTACAAAAAGAGTGTTTCATAACTGCTCTAGGAAAGGAAAGGTTCTACTCTGTGAGTTGAACACACACATCACAAAGCTGTTTGTGAGAATGCTTCTGTCCAGTTTTTATTGGAAGATATTCCCGCTTCTAACAAAGGCCTGAAAGAGCTCCAAATATCCACTTGCAGATGCTGCAAAAAGACTCTTTCCAAACTGCTCCATGAAAAGGAAGGTTCAACTCTGTGAGTTGAATGCACACATCATAAAGAAGTTTCAAAGAATGCTTCTGTCTAGGTTTTATGTGAAGATATTTCCTTTTCCACCATAGGCCTCAAAGCGCTCCAAATGAACACTTGCAGATTCTACAAAAAGAGTGTTTCAAAACTGCTCTTTCAAAAGAAGTGTTCAACTCTGTGAGGTGGATTCATACTTCACAAAGCAGTTTCACAGAACGCTTCTGTTTAGTTTTTATGGGAAGATATTCCCGTTTCCAACGAAGGCCTGAAAGGGCTCCAAATAACCACTTGCAGATTCTGCAAAAACACAGTTTCAAAACTGCTCTATCAAAAGGAAGGCTTATCTCTCCGAGCTGAATGCACACATCATAAAGAGGTTTCTGAGAATGCTTCTGCCTGGTTTATAAGTGAAGATATTTCCTTTTCCACCATAGGCCTCAAAGCGCTCCAAATGAACACTTGCAGATTCTACAAAAAGAGTGTTTCAAAACAGCTCTTTCAAAGGAAGTGTTCAACTCTGTGAGTTGGATTCATACTACACAAAGCAGTTTCACAGAACGCTTCTCTTTAGTTTTTATGGGAAGATATTCCCGTTTCCAACGAAGGCCTGAAAGGGCTCCAAATATCCACTTGCAGATTCTGCAAAAATAGAGTTTCAAAACTGCTCTGTTAAAAGGAAGGCTTATCTCTCTGAGTTGAATGCAGACATCATAAAGAGGTTTCTGAGAATGCTTCTGCCTGGTTTATATGTGAAGATATTTCCTTTTCCACCATAGGCCTCAAAGCGTTCCAAATGAACACTTGCAGATTCTACAAAAGGAGTGTTTCATAACTGCTCTAGCAAAGGAAAGGTTCAACTCTGTGAGTTGAACACACACATCACAAAGCAGTTTGTGAGAATGCTTCTGTCCAGTTTTTAAGAGAAGATATTCCCGCTTCTAACAAAGGCCTGAAAGAGCTCCAAATATCCACCTGCAGATGCTGCAAAAAGACTCTTTCCAAACTGCTCCATGAAAAGGAAGGTTCAACTCTTTGAGTTGAATGCACACATCATAAAGAAGTTTCAAAGAATGCTTCTGTCTAGGTTTTATGTGAAGATATTTCCTTTTCCACCATAGGCCTCAAAGCGCTCCAAATGAACACTTGCAGATTCTACAAAAAGAGTGTTTCAAAACTGCTCTTTCAAAAGAAGTGTTCAACTCTATGAGTTGGATTCATACTTCACAAAGCAGTTTCACAGAACGCTTCTGTTTAGTTTTTATGGGAAGATATTCCCGTTTCCAACGAAGGCCTGAAATGGCTCCAAATAACAATTTGCAGATTCTGCAGAAACACAGTTTCAAAACTGCTCTACCAAAAGGAAGGCTTATCGCTCCGAGTTGAATGCACACATCATAAAGGGTTTTCTGAGAATGCTTCTGCATGGTTTATAAGTGAAGATATTTCCTTTTCCACCATAGGCCTCAAAGCGCTCCAAATGAACACTTGCAGATTCTGGAAAAAGAGTGTTTCATAACTGCTCTAGCAAAGGAAAGGTTCAACTCTGGGAGTTGGATTCATACTACACAAAGCAGTTTCACAGAACGCTTCTGTTTAGTTTTTATGGGAAGACATTCCCGTTTCCAACGAAGGCCTGAAAGGGCTCCAAATATCCACTTGCAGATTCTGCCAAAATAGAGTTTCAAAACTGCTCTGTTAAAAGGAAGGCTTATCTCTCTGAGTTGAATGCAGACATCATAAAGGGGTTTCTGAGAATGCTTCTGCCTGGTTTATATGTGAAGATATTTCCTTTTCCACCATAGGCCTCAAAGCGTTCCAAATGAACACTTGCAGATTCTACAAAAGGAGTGTTTCATAACTGCATTAGCAAAGGAAAGGTTCTACTCTGTGAGTTGAACACACACAACACAAAGCAGTTTTTGAAAATGCTTCTGTCCAGTTTTTATTGGAAGATATTCCCGCTTCTAACAAAGGCCTGAAAGAGCTCCAAATATCCACTTGCAGATGCTGCAAAAAGACTCTTTCCAAACTGCTCCATGAAAAGGAAGGTTCAACTCTGTGAGTTGAATGCACACATCATAAAGAAGTTTCAAAAAATGCTTCTGTCTAGGTTTTATGTGAAGATATTTCCTTTTCCACCATAGGCCTCAAAGCGCTCCAAATGAACACATGCAGATTCTACGAAAAGAGTGTTTCAAAACTGCTCTTTCAAAAGAAGTGTTCAACTCTGTGAGTTGGATTCATACTTCACAAAGCAGTTTCACAGAACGCTTCTGTTTAGTTTTTATGGGAAGATATTCCCGTTTCCAACGAAGGCCTGAAATGGCTCCAAATAACCACTTGCAGATTCTGCAGAAACACAGTTTCCAATCTGCTCTATCAAAAGGAAGGCTTATCTCTCCGAGCTGAATGCACACATCATAAAGAGGTTTCTGAGAATGCTTCTCCTTGGTTTATAAGTGAAGATATTTCCTTTTCCACTATAGGCCTCAAAGCGCTCCAAATGAACACTTGCAGATTCTACAAAAAGAGTGTTTCAAAACAGCTCTTTCAAAGGAAGTGTTCAACTCTGTGAGTTGGATTCATACTACACAAAGCAGTTTCACAGAACGCCTCTCTTTAGTTTTTATGGGAAGATATTCCCGTTTCCAACGAAGGCCTGAAAGGGCTCCAAATATCCACTTGCAGATTCTGCAAAAATAGAGTTTCAAAACTGCTCTGTTAAAAGGAAGGCTTATTTCTCTGAGTTGAATGCAGACATCATAAAGAGGTTTCTGAGAATGCTTCTGCCTGGTTTATAAGTGAAGATATTTCCTTTTCCACCATAGGCCTCAAAGCGCTCCAAATGAACAGTTGCAGATTCTACAAAAAGAGTGTTTCAAAACAGCTCTTTCAAAGGAAGTGTTCAACTCTGTGAGTTGGATTCATACTACACAAAGCAGTTTCACAGAACGCTTCTCTTTAGTTTTTATGGGAAGATATTCCCGTTTCCAACGAAGGCCTGAAAGGGCTCCAAATATCCACTTGCAGATTCTGCAAAAATAGAGTTTCAAAACTGCTCTGTTAAAAGGAAGGCTTATCTCTCTGAGTTGAATGCAGACATCATAAAGAGGTTTCTGAGAATGCTTCTGCCTGGTTTATAAGTGAAGATATTTCCTTTTCCACCGTAGGCCTCAAAGCGCTCCAAATGAACACTTGCAGATTCTACAAAAAGAGTGTTTCAAAACAGCTCTTTCAAAGGAAGTGTTCAACTCTGTGAGTTGGATTCATACTACACAAAGCAGTTTCACAGAACGCTTCTCTTTAGTTTTTATGGGAAGATATTCCCGTTTCCAACGAAGGCCTGAAAGGGCTCCAAATATCCACTTGCAGATTCTGCAAAAATAGAGTTTCAAAACTGCTCTGTTAAAAGGAAGTTTTATCTCTCTGAGTTGAATGCAGACATCATAAAGAGGTTTCTTAGAATGCTTCTGCCTGGTTTATATGTGAAGATATTTCCTTTTCCACCATAGGCCTCAAAGTGCTCCAAATGAACACTTGCAGATTCTACAAAAGGAGTGTTTCATAACTGCTCTAGCAAAGGAAAAGTTCAACTCTGTGAGTTGAACACACACATCACAAAGCAGTTTGTGAGAATGCTTCTGTCCAGTTTTTATTGGAAGATATTCCCGCTTCTAACAAAGGCCTGAAAGAGCTCCAAATATCCACTTGCAGATGCTGCAAAAAGACTCTTTCCAAACTGCTCCATGAAAAGGAAGGTTCAACTCTGTGAGTTGAATGCACACATCATAAAGAAGTTTCAAAGAATGCTTCTGTCTAGGTTTTATGTGAAGATATTTCCTTTTCCACCATAGGCCTCAAAGCGCTCCAAATGAACACATGCAGATTCTTCAAAAAGAGTGTTTCAAAACTGCTCTTTCAAAAGAAGTGTTCAACTCTGTGAGTTGGATTCATACTTCACAAAGCAGTTTCACAGAACGCTTCTGTTTAGTATTTATGGGAAGATATTCCCGTTTCCAACGAAGGCCTGAAAGGACTCCAAATATCCACTTGCAGATTCTGCAAAAACACAGTTTCAAAACTGCTCTATCAAAAGGAAGGCTTATCTCTCCGAGTTGAATGCACACATCATAAAGAGGTTTCTGAGAATGCTTCTGTCTAGGTTTTATGTGAAGGTATTTCCTTTTCCACCATAGGCCTCAAAGCGCTCCAAATGAACACATGCAGATTCTCCAAAAAGAGTGTTTCAAAACTGCTCTTTCAAAAGAAGTGTTCAACTCTGTGAGTTGGATTCATACTTCACAAAGCAGTTTCACAGAACGCTTCTGTTTAGTATTTATGGGAAGATATTCCCGTTTCCAACGAAGGCCTGAAAGGACTCCAAATATCCACTTGCAGATTCTGCAAAAACACAGTTTCAAAACTGCTCTATCAAAAGGAAGGCTTATCTCTCCGAGTTGAATGCACACATCATAAAGAGGTTTCTGAGAATGCTTCTGCCTGGTTTATAAGTGAAGATATTACCTTTTCCACCATAGGCCTCAAAGCGCTCCAAATGAACACTTGCAGATTCTACAAAAAGAGTGTTTCAAAACTGCTCTTTCAAAAGAAGTGTTCAGCTCTGTGATTTGGATTCATACTTCACAAAGCAGTTTCACAGAACGCTTCTGTTTAGTATTTATGGGAAGATATTCCCGTTTCCAACGAAGGCCTGAAAGGACTCCAAATATCCACTTGCAGATTCTGCAAAAATAGAGTTTCAAAACTGCTCTGTTAAAAGGAAGGCTTATCTCTCTGAGTTGAATGCAGACATCATAAAGGGGTTTCTGAGGATGCTTCTGCCTGGTTTATATGTGAAGATATTTCCTTTTCCACCATAGGCCTCAAATCGTTCCAAATGAACACTTGCAGATTCTACAAAAAGAGTGTTTCATAACTGCTCTAGCAAAGGAAAGGTTCAACTCTTTGAGTTGAACACACACATCACAAAGCAGTTTCTGAGAATGCTTCTGTCCAGTTTTTATTGGAAGATATTTCCGCTTCTAACAAAGGCCTGAAAGAGCTCCAAATATCCACTTGCAGATGCTGCAAAAAGACTCTTTCCAAGCTGCTCCATGAAACGGAAGGTTCAACTCTGTGAGTTGAATGCACACATCATAAAGAAGTTTCAAAGAATGCTTCTGTCTAGGTTTTATGTGAAGATATTTCCTTTTCCACCATAGGCCTCAAAGCGCTCCAAATGAACACTTGCAGATTCTACAAAAAGAGTGTTTCAAAACTGCTCTTTCAAAAGAAGTGTTCAACTCTATGAGTTGGATTCATACTTCACAAAGCAGTTTCACAGAACGCTTCTGTTTAGTTTTTATGGGAAGATATTCCCGTTTCCAACGAAGGCCTGAAATGGCTCCAAATAACAATTTGCAGATTCTGCAGAAACACAGTTTCAAAACTGCTCTACCAAAAGGAAGGCTTATCGCTCCGAGTTGAATGCACACATCATAAAGGGTTTTCTGAGAATGCTTCTGCATGGTTTATAAGTGAAGATATTTCCTTTTCCACCATAGGCCTCAAAGCGCTCCAAATGAACACTTGCAGATTCTAGAAAAAGAGTGTTTCATAACTGCTCTAGCAAAGGAAAGGTTCAACTCTGGGAGTTGGATTCATACTACACAAAGCAGTTTCACAGAACGCTTCTGTTTAGTTTTTATGGGAAGACATTCCCGTTTCCAACGAAGGCCTGAAAGGGCTCCAAATATCCACTTGCAGATTCTGCAAAAATAGAGTTTCAAAACTGCTCTGTTAAAAGGAAGGCTTATCTCTCTGAGTTGAATGCAGACATCATAAAGGGGTTTCTGAGAATGCTTCTGCCTGGTTTATATGTGAAGATATTTCCTTTTCCACCATAGGCCTCAAAGCGTTCCAAATGAACACTTGCAGATTCTACAAAAGGAGTGTTTCATAACTGCATTAGCAAAGGAAAGGTTCTACTCTGTGAGTTGAACACACACATCACAAAGCAGTTTGTGAGAATGCTTCTGTCCAGTTTTTATTGGAAGATATTCCCGCTTCTAACAAAGGCCTGAAAGAGCTCCAAATATCCACTTGCAGATGCTGCAAAAAGACTCTTTCCAAACTGCTCCATGAAAAGGAAGGTTCAACTCTGTGAGTTGAATGCACACATCATAAAGAAGTTTCAAAAAATGCTTCTGTCTAGGTTTTATGTGAAGATATTTCCTTTTCCACCATAGGCCTCAAAGCGCTCCAAATGAACACTTGCAGATTCTACGAAAAGAGTGTTTCAAAACTGCTCTTTCAAAAGAAGTGTTCAACTCTGTGAGTTGGATTCATACTTCACAAAGCAGTTTCACAGAACGCTTCTGTTTAGTTTTTATGGGAAGATATTCCCGTTTCCAACGAAGGCCTGAAATGGCTCCAAATAACCACTTGCAGATTCTGCAGAAACACAGTTTCCAATCTGCTCTATCAAAAGGAAGGCTTATCTCTCCGAGCTGAATGCACACATCATAAAGAGGTTTCTGAGAATGCTTCTCCTTGGTTTATAAGTGAAGATATTTCCTTTTCCACTATAGGCCTCAAAGCGCTCCAAATGAACACTTGCAGATTCTACAAAAAGAGTGTTTCAAAACAGCTCTTTCAAAGGAAGTGTTCAACTCTGTGAGTTGGATTCATACTACACAAAGCAGTTTCACAGAACGCCTCTCTTTAGTTTTTATGGGAAGATATTCCCGTTTCCAACGAAGGCCTGAAAGGGCTCCAAATATCCACTTGCAGATTCTGCAAAAACACAGTTTCAAAACTGCTCTATCAAAAGGAAGGCTTATCTCTCCGAGCTGAATGCACACATCATAAAGAGGTTTCTGAGAATGCTTCTGCCTGGTTTATAAGTGAAGATATTTCCTTTTCCACCATAGGCCTCAAAGCGCTCCAAATGAACACTTGCAGATTCTACAAAAAGAGTGTTTCAAAACAGCTCTTTCAAAGGAAGTGTTCAACTCTGTGAGTTGGATTCATACTACACAAAGCAGTTTCACAGAACGCTTCTCTTTAGTTTTTATGGGAAGATATTCCCGTTTCCAACGAAGGCCTGAAAGGGCTCCAAATATCCACTTGCAGATTCTGCAAAAATAGAGTTTCAAAACTGCTCTGTTAAAAGGAAGGTTTATCTCTCTGAGTTGAATGCAGACATCATAAAGAGGTTTCTGAGAATGCTTCTGCCTGGTTTATATGTGAAGATATTTCCTTTTCCACCATAGGCCTCAAAGCGCTCCAAATGAACACTTGCAGATTCTACAAAAGGAGTGTTTCATAACTGCTCTAGCAAAGGAAAAGTTCAACTCTGTGAGTTGAACACACACATCACAAAGCAGTTTGTGAGAATGCTTCTGTCCAGTTTTTAAGAGAAGATATTGCCGCTTCTAACAAAGGCCTGAAAGAGCTTCAAATATCCACTTGCAGATGCTGCAAAAAGACTCTTTCCAAACTGCTCCATGAAAAGGAAGGTTCAACTCTGTGAGTTGAATGCACACATCATAAAGAAGTTTCAAAAAATGCTTCTGTCTAGGTTTTATGTGAAGATATTTCCTTTTCCACCATAGGCCTCAAAGCGCTCCAAATGAACACTTGCAGATTCTACAAAAAGAGTGTTTCAAAACTGCTCTTACCAAAGAAGTGTTCAACTCTGTGAGTTGGATTCATACTTCACAAAGCAGTTTCACAGAACGCTTCTGTTTAGTATTTATGGGAAGATATTCCCGTTTCCAACGAAGGCCTGAAAGGACTCCAAATATCCATTGGCAGATTCTGCAAAAACACAGTTTCAAAACTGCTCTATCAAAAGGAAGGCTTATCTCTCCGAGTTGAATGCACACATCATAAAGAGGTTTCTGAGAATGCTTCTGCCTGGTTTATAAGTGAAGATATTTCCTTTTCCACCATAGGCCTCAAAGCGCTCCAAATGAACACTTGCAGATTCTACAAAAAGAGTGTTTCAAAACTGCTCTTTCAAAAGAAGTGTTCAACTCTGTGATTTGGATTCATACTTCACAAAGCAGTTTCACAGGACGCTTCTGTTTAGTATTTATGGGAAGATATTCCCGTTTCCAACGAAGGCCTGAAAGGACTCCAAATATCCACTTGCAGATTCTGCAAAAATAGAGTTTCAAAACTGCTCTGTTAAAAGGAAGGCTTATCTCTCTGAGTTGAATGCAGACATCATAAAGGGGTTTCTGAGAATGCTTCTGCCTGGTTTATATGTGAAGATATTTCCTTTTCCACCATAGGCCTCAAAGCGTTCCAAATGAACACTTGCATATTCTACAAAAGGAGTGTTTCATAACTGCTCTAGCAAAGGAAAGGTTCTACTCTGTGAGTTGAACACACACATCACAAAGCAGTTTGTGAGAATGCTTCTGTCCAGTTTTTATTGGAAGATATTCCCGCTTCTAACAAAGGCCTGAAAGAGCTCCAAATATCCACTTGCAGATGCTGCAAAAAGACTCTTTCCATACTGCTCCATGAAAAGGAAGGTTCAACTCTGTGAGTTGAATGCACACATCATAAAGAAGTTTCAAAGAATGCTTCTGTCTAGGTTTTATGTGAAGATATTTCCTTTTCCACCATAGGCCTCAAAGCGCTCCAAATGAACACATGCAGATTCTTCAAAAAGAGTGTTTCAAAACTGCTCTTTCAAAAGAAGTGTTCAACTCTGTGAGTTGGATTCATACTTCACAAAGCAGTTTCACAGAACGCTTCTGTTTTGTATTTATGGGAAGATATTCCCGTTTCCAACGAAGGCCTGAAAGGACTCCAAATATCCACTTGCAGATTCTGCAAAAACACAGTTTCAAAACTGCTCTATCAAAAGGAAGGCTTATCTCTCCGAGTTGAATGCACACATCATAAAGAGGTTTCTGAGAATGCTTCTGCCTGGTTTATAAGTGAAGATATTACCTTTTCCACCATAGGCCTCAAAGCGCTCCAAATGAACACTTGCAGATTCTACAAAAAGAGTGTTTCAAAACTGCTCTTTCAAAAGAAGTGTTCAACTCTGTGAGTTGGATTCATACTTCACAAAGCAGTTTCACAGAACGCTTCTGTTTAGTTTTTATGGGAAGGTATTCCCGTTTCCAACGAAGGACTGTAAGGGGTCCAAATATCCACTTGCAGATTCTGTCAAAACAGAGTTTCAAAACTGCTCTATCAAAAGAAATGCTTATCTCTCCGAGTTGAATGCACACATCATAAAGAGGTTTCTGAGAATGCTTCTGCCTGGTTTATAAGTGAAGATATTTCCTTTTCCCCTATAGGCCTCAAAGCGCTCCAAATGAACACTTGCAGATTCTACAAAAAGAGTGTTTCAAAACAGCTCTTTCAAAGGAAGTGTTCAACTCTGTGAGTTGGATACATACTACACAAAGCAGTTTCACAGAACGCTTCTGTTTAGTTTTTATGGGAAGGCATTCCCGTTTCCAACGAAGGCCTGAAAGGGCTCCAAATATCCACTTGCAAATTATGCAAAAATAGAGATTCAAAACTGCTCTGTCAAAAGGAAGGCTTATCTCTCTGAGTTGAATGCAGACATCATAAACAGGTTTCTGAGAATGCTTCTGCCTGGTTTATATGTGAAGATATTTCCTTTTCCACCATAGGCCTCAAAGCGCTCCAAATGAACACTTGCAGATTCTACAAAAAGAGTGTTTCATAACTGCTCTAGCAAAGGAAAGGTTCTACTCTGTGAGTTGAACACACACATCACAAAGCTGTTTGTGAGAATGCTTCTGTCCAGTTTTTATTGGAAGATATTCCCGCTTCTAACAAAGGCCTGAAAGCTCCAAATATCCACTTGCAGATGCTGCAAAAAGACTCTTTCCAAACTGCTCCATGAAAAGGAAGGTTCAACTCTGTGAGTTGAATGCACACATCATAAACAAGTTTCAAAAAATGCTTCTGTCTAGGTTTTATGTGAAGATATTTCCTTTTCCACCATAGGCCTCAAAGCACTCCAAATGAACACTTGCAGATTCTACGAAAAGAGTGTTTCAAAACTGCTCTTTCAAAAGAAGTGTTCAACTCGGTGAGTTGGATTCATACTTCACAAAGCAGTTTCACAGAACGCTTCTGTTTAGTTTTTATGGGAAGATATTCCCGTTTCCAACGGAGGCCAGAAATGGCTCCAAATAACCACTTGCAGATTCTGCAGAAACACAGTTTCAAAACTGCTCTATCAAAAGGAAGGCTTATCTCTCCGAGCTGAATGCACACATCATAAAGAGGTTTCTGAGAATGCTTCTCCTTGGTTTATAAGTGAAGATATTTCCTTTTCCACTATAGGCCTCAAAGCGCTCCAAATGAACACTTGCAGATTCTACAAAAAGAGTGTTTCAAAACAGCTCTTTCAAAGGAAGTGTTCAACTCTGTGAGTTGGATTCATACTACACAAAGCAGTTTCACAGAACGCCTCTCTTTAGTTTTTATGGGAAGATATTCCCGTTTCCTACGAAGGCCTGAAAGGGCTCCAAATATCCACTTGCAGATTCTGCAAAAATAGAGTTTCAAAACTGCTCTGTTAAAAGGAAGGCTTATCTCTCTGAGTTGAATGCAGACATCATAAAGAGGTTTCTGAGAATGCTTCTGCCTGGTTTATATGTGAAGATATTTCCTTTTCCACCATAGGCCCCAAAGAGCTCCAAATGAACACTTGCAGATTCTACAAAAGGAGTGTTTCATAACTGCTCTAGCAAAGGAAAGGTTCAACTCTGTGAGTTGAACACACACATCACAAAGCAGTTTGTGAGAATGCTTCTGTCCAGTTTTTAAGAGAAGATATTCCCGCTTCTAACAAAGGCCTGAAGGAGCTCCAAATATCCACTTGCAGATGCTGCAAAAAGACTCTTTCCAAACTGCTCCATGAAAAGGAAGGTTCAACTCTGTGAGTTGAATGCACACATCATAAAGAAGTTTCAAGGAATGCTTCTGTCTAGGTTTTATGTGGAGATATTTCCTTTTCCACCATAGGCCTCAAAGCGCTCCAAATGAACACTTGCAGATTCTACAAAAAGAGTGTTTCAAAACTGCTCTTTCAAAAGAAGTGTTCAACTCTGTGGGTTGGATTCATACTTCACAAAGCAGTTTCACAGAACGCTTCTGTTTAGTTTTTATGGGAAGATATTCCCGTTTCCAACGAAGGCCTGAAAGGACTCCAAATATCCACTTGCAGTTTCTGCAAAAATAGAGTTTCAAAACTGCTCTGTTAAAAGGAAGGCTTATCTCTCTGAGTTGAATGCAGACATCATAAAGGGGTTTCTGAGAATGCTTCTGCCTGGTTATATGTGAAGATATTTCCTTTTCCACCATAGGCCTCAAATCGTTCCAAATGAACACTTGCAGATTCTACAAAAAGAGTGTTTCATAACTGCTCTAACAAAGGAAAGGTTCAACCCTTTGAGTTGAACACACACATCACAAAGCAGTTTCTGAGAATGCTTCTGTCCAGTTTTTATTGGAAGATATTTCCGCTTCTAACAAAGGCCTGAAAGAGCTCCAAATATCCACTTGCAGATGCTGCAAAAAGACTCTTTCCAAACTGCTCCATGAAACGGAAGGTTCAACTCTGTGAGTTGAATGCACACATCATAAAGAAGTTTCAAAGAATGCTTCTGTCTAGGTTTTATGTGGAGATATTTCCTTTTCCACCATAGGCCTCAAAGCGCTCCAAATGAACACTTGCAGATTCTACAAAAAGAGTGTTTCAAAACTGCTCTTTCAAAAGAAGTGTTCAACTCTATGAGTTGGATTCATACTTCACAAAGCAGTTTCACAGAACGCTTCTGTTTAGTTTTTATGGGAAGATATTCCCGTTTCCAACGAAGGCCTGAAATGGCTCCAAATAACCATTTGCAGATTCTGCAGAAACACAGTTTCAAAACTACTCTACCAAAAGGAAGGCTTATCGCTCCGAGTTGAATGCACACATCATAAAGGGTTTTCTGAGAATGCTTCTGCATGGTTTATAAGTGAAGATATTTCCTTTTACACCATAGGCCTCAAAGCGCTCCAAATGAACACTTGCAGATTCTAGAAAAAGAGTGTTTCATAACTGCTCTAGCAAAGGAAAGGTTCAACTCTGGGAGTTGAACACACACATCACAAAGCAGTTTGTGAGAATGCTTCTGTCCAGTTTTTATTGGAAGATATTCCCGCTTCTAACAAAGGCCTGAAAGAGCTCCAAATATCCACTTGCAGATGCTGCAAAAAGACTCTTTCCAAACTGCTCCATGAAAAGGAAGGTTCAACTCTGTGAGTTGAATGCACACATCATAAAGAAGTTTCAAAAAATGCTTCTGTCTAGGTTTTATGTGAAGATATTTCCTTTTCCACCATAGGCCTCAAAGCGCTCCAAATGTACACTTGCAGATTCTACGAAAAGAGTGTTTCAAAACTGCTCTTTCAAAAGAAGTGTTCAACTCTGTGAGTTGGATTCATACTTCACAAAGCAGTTTCACAGAACGCTTCTGTTTAGTTTTTATGGGAAGATATTCCCGTTTCCAACGAAGGCCTGAAATGGCTCCAAATAACCACTTGCAGATTCTGCAGAAACACAGTTTCCAATCTGCTCTATCAAAAGGAAGGCTTATCTCTCTGAGCTGAATGCACACATCATAAAGAGGTTTCTGAGAATGCTTCTCCTTGGTTTATAAGTGAAGATATTTCCTTTTCCACTATAGGCCTCAAAGCGCTCCAAATGAACACTTGCAGATTCTACAAAAAGAGTGTTTCAAAACAGCTCTTTCAAAGGAAGTGTTCAACTCTGTGAGTTGGATTCATACTACACAAAGCAGTTTCACAGAACGCCTCTCTTTAGTTTTTATGGGAAGATATTCCCGTTTCCAACGAAGGCCTGAAAGGGCTCCAAATATCCACTTGCAGATTCTGCAAAAATAGAGTTTCAAAACTGCTCTGTTAAAAGGAAGGCTTATCTCTCTGAGTTGAATGCAGACATCATAAAGAGGTTTCTGAGAATGCTTCTGCCTGGTTTATATGTGAAGATATTTCCTTTTCCACCTTAGGCCCCAAAAAGCTCCAAATGAACACTTGCAGATTCTACAAAAGGAGTGTTTCATAACTGCTCAAGCAAAGGAAAGGTTCAACTCTGTGAGTTGAACACACACATCACAAAGCAGTTTGTGAGAATGCTTCTGTCCAGTTTTTAAGAGAAGATATTCCCGCTTCTAACAAAGGCCTGAAGGAGCTCCAAATATCCACTTGCAGATGCTGCAAAAAGACTCTTTCCAAACTGCTCCATGAAAAGGAACGTTCAACTCTGTGAGTTGAATGCACACATCATAAAGAAGTTTCAAAGAATGCTTCTGTCTAGGTTTTATGTGAAGATATTTCCTTTTCCACCATAGGCCTCAAAGCGCTCCAAATGAACACTTGCAGATTCTACAAAAAGAGTGTTTCAAAACTGCTCTTACAAAAGAAGTGTTCAACTCTGTGAGTTGGATTCATACTTCACAAAGCAGTTTCACAGAATGCTTCTTTTTAGTATTTATGGGAAGATATTCCCGTTTCCAACGAAGGCCTGAAAGGACTCCAAATATCCACTTGCAGATTCTGCAAAAACACAGTTTCAAAACTGCTCTATCAAAAGGAAGGCTTATCTCTCCGAGTTGAATGCACACATCATAAAGAGGTTTCTGAGAATGCTTCTGCCTGGTTTATAAGTGAAGATATTTCCTTTTCCACCATAGGCCTCAAAGCGCTCCAAATGAACACTTGCAGATTCTACAAAAAGAGTGTTTCAAAACTGCTCTTTCAAAAGAAGTGTTCAACTCTGTGATTTGGATTCATACTTCACAAAGCAGTTTCACAGGACGCTTCTGTTTAGTATTTATGGGAAGATATTCCCGTTTCCAACGAAGGCCTGAAAGGACTCCAAATATCCACTTGCAGATTCTGCAAAAATAGAGTTTCAAAACTGCTCTGTTAAAAGGAAGGCTTATCTCTCTGAGTTGAATGCAGACATCATAACGGGGTTTCTGAGAATGCTTCTGCCTGGTTTATATGTGAAGATATTTCCTTTTCCACCATAGGCCTCAAAGCGTTCCAAATGAACACTTGCATATTCTACAAAAGGAGTGTTTCATAACTGCTCTAGCAAAGGAAAGGTTCTACTCTGTGAGTTGAACACACACATCACAAAGCAGTTTGTGAGAATGCTTCTGTCCAGTTTTTATTGGAAGATATTCCCGCTTCTAACAAAGGCCTGAAAGAGCTCCAAATATCCACTTGCAGATGCTGCAAAAAGACTCTTTCCAAACTGCTCCATGAAAAGGAAGGTTCAACTCTGTGAGTTGAATGCACACATCATAAAGAAGTTTCAAAGAATGCTTCTGTCTAGGTTTTATGTGAAGATATTTCCTTTTCCACCATAGGCCTCAAAGCGCTCCAAATGAACACATTCAGATTCTTCAAAAAGAGTGTTTCAAAACTGCTCTTTCAAAAGAAGTGTTCAACTCTGTGAGTTGGATTCATACTTCACAAAGCAGTTTCACAGAACGCTTCTGTTTAGTATTTATGGGAAGATATTCCCGTTTCCAACGAAGGCCTGAAAGGACTCCAAATATCCACTTGCAGATTCTGCAAAAACACAGTTTCAAAACTGCTCTATCAAAAGGAAGGCTTATCTCTCCGAGTTGAATGCACACATCATAAAGAGGTTTCTGAGAATGCTTCTGCCTGGTTTATAAGTGAAGATATTACCTTTTCCACCATAGGCCTCAAAGCGCTCCAAATGAACACTTGCAGATTCTACAAAAAGAGTGTTTCAAAACTGCTCTTTCAAAAGAAGTGTTCAACTCTGTGAGTTGGATTCATACTTCACAAAGCAGTTTCACAGAAAGCTTCTGTTTAGTTTTTATGGGAAGGTATTCCCGTTTCCAACGAAGGACTGAAAGGGCTCCAAATATCCACTTGCAGATTCTGCCAAAGCAGAGTTTCAAAACTGCTCTACCAAAAGAAAGGCTTATCTCTCCGAGTTGAATGCACACATCATAAAGAGGTTTCTGAGAATGCTTCTGCCTGGTTTATAAGTGAAGATATTTCCTTTTCCCCTATAGGCCTCAAAGCGCTCCAAATGAACACTTGCAGATTCTACAAAAAGAGTGATTCAAAACAGCTCTTTCAAAGGAAGTGTTCAACTCTGTGAGTTGGATACATACTACACAAAGCAGTTTCACAGAACGCTTCTGTTTAGTTTTTATGGGAAGGCATTCCCGTTTCCAACGAAGGCCTGAAAGGGCTCCAAATATCCACTTGCAAATTATGCAAAAATAGAGTTTCAAAACTGCTCTGTCAAAAGGAAGGCTTATCTCTCTGAGTTGAATGCAGACATCATAAAGAGGTTTCTGAGAATGCTTCTGCCTGGTTTATATGTGAAGATATTTCCTTTTCCACCATAGGCCTCAAAGCGCTCCAAATGAACACTTGCAGATTCTACAAAAAGAGTGTTTCATAACTGCTCTAGCAAAGGAAAGGTTCTACTCTGTGAGTTGAACACACACATCACAAAGCTGTTTGTGAGAATGCTTCTGTCCAGTTTTTATTGGAAGATATTCCCGCTTCTAACAAAGGCCTGAAAGCTCAAAATATCCACTTGCAGATGCTGCAAAAAGACTCTTTCCAAACTGCTCCATGAAAAGGAAGGTTCAACTCTGTGAGTTGAATGCACACATCATAAAGAAGTTTCAAAAAATGCTTCTGTCTAGGTTTTATGTGAAGATATTTCCTTTTCCACCATAGGCCTCAAAGCACTCCAAATGAACACTTGCAGATTCTACGAAAAGAGTGTTTCAAAACTGCTCTTTCAAAAGAAGTGTTCAACTCTGTGAGTTGGATTCATACTTCACAAAGCAGTTTCACAGAACGCTTCTGTTTAGTTTTTATGGGAAGATATTCCCGTTTCCAACGGAGGCCTGAAATGCCTCCAAATAACCACTTGCAGATTCTGCAGAAACACAGTTTCAAAACTGCTCTATCAAAAGGAAGGCTTATCTCTCCGAGCTGAATGCACACATCATAAAGAGGTTTCTGAGAATGCTTCTCCTTGGTTTATAAGTGAAGATATTTCCTTTTCCACTATAGGCCTCAAAGCGCTCCAAATGAACACTTGCAGATTCTACAAAAAGAGTGTTTCAAAACAGCTCTTTCAAAGGAAGTGTTCAACTCTGTGAGTTGGATTCATACTACACAAAGCAGTTTCACAGAACGCCTCTCTTTAGTTTTTATGGGAAGATATTCCCGTTTCCTACGAAGGCCTGAAAGGGCTCCAAATATCCACTTGCAGATTCTGCAAAAATAGAGTTTCAAAACTGCTCTGTTAAAAGGAAGGCTTATCTCTGTGAGTTGAATGCAGACATCATAAAGAGGTTTCTGAGAATGCTTCTGCCTGGTTTATATGTGAAGATATTTCCTTTTCCACCATAGGCCTCAAAGCGCTCCAAATGAACACTTGCAGATTCTAGAAAAAGAGTGTTTCATAACTGCTCTAGCAAAGGAAAGGTTCAACTCTGGGAGTTGAACACACACATCACAAAGCAGTTTGTGAGAATGCTTCTGTCCAGTTTTTATGAGAAGATATTCCCGCTTCTAACAAAGGCCTGAAAGAGCTCCAAATATCCACTTGCAGATGCTGCAAAAAGACTCTTTCCAAACTGCTCCATGAAAAGGAAGGTTCAACTCTGTGAGTTGAATGCACACATCATAAAGAAGTTTCAAAGAATGCTTCTGTCTAGGTTTTATGTGAAGATATTTCCTTTTCCACCATAAGCCTCAAAGCGCTCCAAATGAACACTTGCAGATTCTACAAAAAGAGTGTTTCAAAACTGCTCTTTCAAAAGAAGTGTTCAACTCTGTGTGGTGGATTCATACTTCACAAAGCAGTTTCTCAGAACGCTTCTGTTTAGTTTTTATGGGAAGATATTCCCGTTTCCAACGAAGGC
Organism: Pongo pygmaeus; assembly: GCF_028885625.2. Classification (NCBI taxonomy): domain Eukaryota; kingdom Metazoa; phylum Chordata; class Mammalia; order Primates; family Hominidae; genus Pongo; species Pongo pygmaeus. The sequence goes on from NC_085930.1 coordinate 29,073,971, forward strand.
CTGAAAGGGCTCCAAATAACCACTTGCAGATTCTGCAGAAACACAGTTTCAAAACTGCTCTATCAAAAGGAAGGCTTATCTCTCCGAGCTGAATGCACACATCATAAAGAGGTTTCTGAGAATGCTTCTCCCTGGTTTATAAGTGAAGATATTTCCTTTTCCACCATAGGCCTCAAAGCACTCCAAATGAACACTTGCAGATTCTACAAAAAGAGTGTTTCAAAACAGCTCTTTCAAAGGAAGCGTTCAACTCTGTGAGTTGGATTCATACTACACAAAGCAGTTTCACAGAACGCTTCTCTTTAGTTTTTATGGGAAGATATTCCCGTTTAGAACGAAGGCCTGAAAGGGCTCCAAATATCCACTTGCAGATTCTGCAAAAATAGAGTTTCAAAACTGCTCTGTTAAAAGGAAGGTTTATCTCTCTGAGTTGAATGCAGACATCATAAAGAGGTTTCTTAGAATGCTTCTGCCTGGTTTATATGTGAAGATATTTCCTTTTCCACCATAGGCCTCAAAGCGCTCCAAATGAACACTTGCAGATTCTACAAAAGGAGTGTTTCATAACTGCTCTAGCAAAAGAAAGGTTCAACTCTGTGAGTTGAACACACACATCACAAAGCAGTTTGTGAGAATGCTTCTGTCCAGTTTTTAAGAGAAGATATTCCCGCTTCTAACAAAGGCCTGAAAGAGCTCCAAATATCCACTTGCAGATGCTGCAAAAAGACTCTTTCCAAACTGCTCCATGAAAAGGAAGGTTCAACTCTGTGAGTTGAATGCACACATCATAAAGAAGTTTCAAAGAATGCTTCTGTCTAGGTTTTATGTGAAGATATTTCCTTTTCCACCATAGGCCTCAAAGCGCTCCAAATGAACACTTGCAGATTCTACAAAAAGAGTGTTTCAAAACTGCTCTTACAAAACAAGTGTTCAACTCTGTGAGTTGGATTCATACTTCACAAAGCAGTTTCACAGAACGCTTCTGTTTAGTTTTTATGGGAAGGTATTCCCGTTTCCAACGAAGGACTGAAAGGGCTCCAAATATCCACTTGCAGATTCTGCCAATAGAGAGTTTCAAAACTGCTCTATCAAAAGGAAGGCTTATCGCTCCGAGTTGAATGCACACATCATAAAGAGGTTTCTGAGAATGCTTCTGCCTGGTTTATAAGTGAAGATATTTCCTTTTCCACCATAGGCCTCAAAGCGCTCCAAATGAACACTTGCAGATTCTACAAAAAGAGTGTTTCAAAACAGCTCTTTCAAAGGAAGTGTTCAACTCTGTGAGTTGGATTCATACTACACAAAGCAGTTTCACAGAACGCCTCTCTTTAGTTTTTATGGGAAGATATTCCCGTTTCCAACGAAGGCCTGAAAGGGCTCCAAATATCCACTTGCAGATTCTGCAAAAATAGAGTTTCAAAACTGCTCTGTTAAAAGGAAGGCTTATCTCTCTGAGTTGAATGCAGACATCATAAAGAGGTTTCTGAGAATGCTTCTGCCTGGTTTATATGTGAAGATATTTCCTTTTCCACCATAGGCCCCAAAAAGCTCCAAATGAACACTTGCAGATTCTACAAAAGGAGTGTTTCATAACTGCTCTAGCAAAGGAAAGGTTCAACTCTGTGAGTTGAACACACACATCACAAAGCAGTTTGTGAGAATGCTTCTGTCCAGTTTTTAAGAGAAGATATTCCCGCTTCTAACAAAGGCCTGAAGGAGCTCCAAATATCCACTTGCAGATGCTGCAAAAAGACTCTTTCCAAACTGCTCCATGAAAAGGAAGGTTCAACACTGTGAGTTGAATGCACACATCATAAAGAAGTTTCAAAGAATGCTTCTGTCTAGGTTTTATGTGAAGATATTTCCTTTTCCACCATAGGCCTCAAAGCGCTCCAAATGAACACTTGCAGATTCTACAAAAAGAGTGTTTCAAAACTGCTCTTTCAAAAGAAGTGTTCAACTCTGTGGGTTGGATTCATACTTCACAAAGCAGTTTCACAGAACGCTTCTGTTTAGTTTTTATGGGAAGATATTCCCGTTTACAACGAAGGCCTGAAAGGGCTCCAAATAACCACTTGCAGATTCTGCAAAAACACAGTTTCAAAACTGCTCTATCAAAAGGAAGGCTTATCTCTCCGAGCTGAATGCACACATCATAAAGAGGTTTCTGAGAATGCTTCTGCCTGGTTTATAAGTGAAGATATTTCCTTTTCCACCGTAGGCCTCAAAGCGCTCCAAATGAACACTTGCAGATTCTACAAAAAGAGTGTTTCAAAACAGCTCTTTCAAAGGAAGTGTTCAACTCTGTGAGTTGGATTCATACTACACAAAGCAGTTTCACAGAACGCTTCTGTTTAGTTTTTATGGGAAGATATTCCCGTTTCCAACGAAGGCCTGAAAGGGCTCCAAATATCCACTTGCAGATTCTGCAAAAATAGAGTTTCAAAACTGCTCTGTTAAAAGGAAGGTTTATCTCTCTGAGTTGAATGCAGACATCATAAAGAGGTTTCTTAGAATGCTTCTGCCTGGTTTATATGTGAAGATATTTCCTTTTCCACCATAGGCCTCAAAGCGCTCCAAATGAACACTTGCAGATTCTACAAAAGGAGTGTTTCATAACTGCTCTAGCAAAGGAAAGGTTCAACTCTGTGAGTTGAACACACACATCACAAAGCAGTTTGTGAGAATGCTTCTGTCCAGTTTTTAAGAGAAGATATTCCCGCTTCTAACAAAGGCCTGAAAGAGCTCCAAGTATCCACTTGCAGATGCTGCAAAAAGACTCTTTCCAAACTGCTCCATGAAAAGGAAGGTTCAACTCTGTGAGTTGAATGCACACATCATAAAGAAGTTTCAAAGAATGCTTCTGTCTAGGTTTTATGTGAAGATATTTCCTTTTCCACCATAGGCCTCAAAGCGCTCCAAATGAACACTTGCAGATTCTACAAAAAGAGTGTTTCAAAACTGCTCTTACAAAAGAAGTGTTCAACTCTGTGAGTTGGATTCATACTTCACAAAGCAGTTTCACAGAACGCTTCTGTTTAGTATTTATGGGAAGATATTCCCGTTTCCAACGAAGGCCTGAAAGGGCTCCAAATATCCACTTGCAGATTCTGCAAAAATAGAGTTTCAAAACTGCTCTGTTAAAAGGAAGGCTTATCTCTCTGAGTTGAATGCACACATCATAAAGAGGTTTCTGAGAATGCTTCTGCCTGGTTTATATGTGAAGATATTTCCTTTTCCACCATACGCCTCAATGCGCTCCAAATGAACACTTGCAGATACTACAAAAGGAGTGTTTCATAACTGCTCTAGCAAAGGAAAGGTTCAACTCTGTGAGTTGAACACACACATCACAAAGCAGTTTGTGAGAATGCTTCTGTCCAGTTTTTAAGAGAAGATATTCCCGCTTCTAACAAAGGCCTGAAAGAGCTCCAAATATCCACTTGCAGATGCTGCAAAAAGACTCTTTCCAAACTGCTCCATGAAAAGGAAGGTTCAACTCTGTGAGTTGAATGCACACACCGTAAAGAAGTTTCAAAGAATGCTTCTGTCTATGTTTTATGTGAAGATATTTCCTTTTCCACCATAGGCCTCAAAGCGCTCCAAATGAACACTTGCAGATTCTACAAAAAGAGTGTTTCATAACTGCTCTAGCAAAGGAAAGGTTCTACTCTGTGAGTTGAACACACACATCACAAAGCTGTTTGTGAGAATGCTTCTGTCCAGTTTTTATTGGAAGATATTCCCGCTTCTAACAAAGGCCTGAAAGCTCCAAATATCCACTTGCAGATGCTGCAAAAAGACTCTTTCCAAACTGCTCCATGAAAAGGAAGGTTCAACTCTGTGAGTTGAATGCACACATCATAAACAAGTTTCAAAAAATGCTTCTGTCTAGGTTTTATGTGAAGATATTTCCTTTTCCACCATAGGCCTCAAAGCGCTCCAAATGAACACTTGCAGATTCTGCAAAAAGAGTGTTTCAAAACTGCTCTTTCAAAAGAAGTGTTCAACTCTGTGGGTTGGATTCATACTTCACAAAGCAGTTTCACAGAACGCTTCTGTTTAGTTTTTATGGGAAGATATTCCCGTTTCCAACGAAGGCCTGAAAGGGCTCCAAATAACCACTTGCAGATTCTGCAAAAACACAGTTTCAAAACTGCTCTATCAAAAGGAAGGCTTATCTCTCCGAGCTGAATGCACACATCATAAAGAGGTTTCTGAGAATGCTTCTGCCTGGTTTATAAGTGAAGATATTTCCTTTTCCACCATAGGCCTCAAAGCGCTCCAAATGAACACTTGCAGATTCTACAAAAAGAGTGTTTCAAAACAGCTCTTTCAAAGGAAGTGTTCAACTCTGTGAGTTGGATTCATACTACACAAAGCAGTTTCACTGAACGCTTCTCTTTAGTTTTTATGGGAAGATATTCCCGTTTCCAACGAAGGCCTGAAAAGGCTCCAAATATCCACTTGCAGATTCTGCAAAAATAGAGTTTCAAAACTGCTCTGTTAAAAGGAAGGCTTATCTCTCTGAGTTGAATGCAGACATCATAAAGAGGTTTCTGAGAATGCTTCTGCCTGGTTTATATGTGAAGATATTTCCTTTTCCACCATAGGCCTCAAAGCTGTCCAAATGAACACTTGCAGATTCTACAAAAGGAGTGTTTCATAACTGCTCTAGCAAAGGAAAGGTTCAACTCTGTGAGTTGAACACACACATCACAAAGCAGTTTGTGAGAATGCTTCTGTCCAGTTTTTAAGAGAAGATATTCCCGCTTCTAACAAAGGCCTGAAAGAGCTCCAAATATCCACTTGCAGATGCTGCAAAAAGACTCTTTCCAAACTGCTCCATGAAAAGGAAGGTTCAACTCTGTGAGTTGAATGCACACATCATAAAGAAGTTTCAAAGAATGCTTCTGTCTAGGTTTTATGTGAAGATATTTCCTTTTCCACCATAGGCCTCAAAGCGCTCCAAATGAACACTTGCAGATTCTACAAAAAGAGTGTTTCAAAACTGCTCTTACAAAAGAAGTGTTCAACTCTGTGAGTTGGATTCATACTTCACAAAGCAGTTTCACAGAACGCTTCTGTTTAGTATTTATGGGAAGATATTCCCGTTTCCAACGAAGGCCTGAAAGGGCTCCAAATATCCACTTGCAGATTCTGCAAAAATAGAGTTTCAAAACTGCTCTGTTAAAAGGAAGGCTTATCTCTCTGAGTTGAATGCAGACATCATAAAGAGGTTTCTGAGAATGCTTCTGCCTGGTTTATATGTGAAGATATTTCCTTTTCCACCGTAGGCCTCAATGCGCTCCAAATGAACACTTGCAGATTCTACAAAAGGAGTGTTTCTTAACTGCTCTAGCAAAGGAAAGGTTCAACTCTGTGAGTTGAACACACACATCACAAAGCAGTTTGTGAGAATGCTTCTGTCCAGTTTTTAAGAGAAGATATTCCCGCTTCTAACAAAGGCCTGAAAGAGCTCCAAATATCCACTTGCAGATGCTGCAAAAAGACTCTTTCCAAACTCCTCAATGAAAAGGAAGGTTCAACTCTGTGAGTTGAATGCACACACCGTAAAGAAGTTTCAAAGAATGCTTCTGTCTATGTTTTATGTGAAGGTATTTCCTTTTCCACCATAGGCCTCAAAGCGCTCCAAATGAACACTTGCAGATTCTACAAAAAGAGTGTTTCAAAACTGCTCTTTCAAAAGAAGTGTTCAACTCTGTGAGTTGGATTCATACTTCACAAAGTAGTTTCACAGAACGCTTCTGTTTAGTTTTTATGGGAAGGTATTCCCGTTTCCAACGAAGGACTGAAAGGGCTCCAAATATCCACTTGCAGATTCTGCCAAAACAGAGTTTCAAAACTGCTCTATCAAAAGGAAGGCTTATCTCTCCGAGTTGAATGCACACATCATAAAGAGGTTTCTGAGAATGCTTCTGCCTGGTTTATAAGTGAAGATATTTCCTTTTCCACCATAGGCCTCAAAGCGCTCCAAATGAACACTTGCAGATTCTACAAAAAGAGTGTTTCAAAACTGCTCTTTCAAAAGAAGTGTTCAACTCTGTGATTTGGATTCATACTTCACAAAGCAGTTTCACAGGACGCTTCTGTTTAGTATTTATGGGAAGATATTCCCGTTTCCAACGAAGGCCTGAAAGGACTCCAAATATCCACTTGCAGATTCTGCAAAAATAGAGATTCAAAACTGCTCTGTTAAAAGGAAGGCTTATCTCTCTGAGTTGAATGCAGACATCATAAAGGGGTTTCTGAGAATGCTTCTGCCTGGTTTATATGTGAAGATATTTCCTTTTCCACCATAGGCCCCAAAGAGCTCCAAATGAACACTTGCAGATTCTACAAAAGGAGTGTTTCATAACTGCTCTAGCAAAGGAAAGGTTCAACTCTGTGAGTTGAACACACACATCACAAAGCAGTTTGTGAGAATGCTTCTGTCCAGTTTTTAAGAGAAGATATTCCCGCTTCTAACAAAGGCCTGAAGGAGCTCCAAATATCCACTTGCAGATGCTGCAAAAAGACTCTTTCCAAACTGCTCCATGAAAAGGAAGGTTCAACTCTGTGAGTTGAATGCACACATCATAAAGAAGTTTCAAAGAATGCTTCTGTCTAGGTTTTATGTGAAGATATTTCCTTTTCCACCATAGGCCTCAAAGCGCTCCAAATGAACACTTGCAGATTCTACAAAAAGAGTGTTTCAAAACTGCTCTTTCAAAAGAAGTGTTCAACTCTGTGGGTTGGATTCATACTTCACAAAGCAGTTTCACAGAACGCTTCTGTTTAGTTTTTATGGGAAGATATTCCCGTTTCCAACGAAGGCCTGAAAGGGCTCCAAATAACCACTTGCAGATTCTGCAAAAACACAGTTTCAAAACTGCTCTATCAAAAGGAAGGCTTATCTCTCCGAGCTGAATGCACACATCATAAAGAGGTTTCTGAGAATGCTTCTGCCTGGTTTATGAGTGAAGATATTTCCTTTTCCACCATAGGCCTCAAAGCGCTCCAAATGAACACTTGCAGATTCTACAAAAAGAGTGTTTCAAAACAGCTCTTTCAAAGGAAGTGTTCAACTCTGTGAGTTGGATTCATACTACACAAAGCAGTTTCACAGAACGCTTCTCTTTAGCTTTTATGGGAAGATATTCCCGTTTCCAACGAAGGCCTGAAAGGGCTCCAAATATCCACTTGCATATTCTGCAAAAATAGAGTTTCAAAACTGCTCTGTTAAAAGGAAGGCTTATCTCTCTGAGTTGAATGCAGACATCATAAAGAGGTTTCTGAGAATGCTTCTGCCTGGTTTATATGTGAAGATATTTCCTTTTCCACCATAGGCCTCAAAGCGTTCCAAATGAACACTTGCAGATTCTACAAAAGGAGTGTTTCATAACTGCTCTAGCAAAGGAAAGGTTCAACTCTGTGAGTTGAACACACACATCACAAAGCAGTTTGTGAGAATGCTTCTGTCCAGTTTTTAAGAGAAGATATTCCCGCTTCTAACAAAGGCCTGAAAGAGCTCCAAATATCCACCTGCAGATGCTGCAAAAAGACTCTTTCCAAACTGCTCCATGAAAAGGAAGGTTCAACTCTGTGAGTTGAATGCACACATCATAAAGAAGTTTCAAAGAATGCTTCTGTCTAGGTTTTATGTGAAGGTATTTCCTTTTCCACCATAGGCCTCAAAGCGCTCCAAATGAACACATGCAGATTCTCCAAAAAGAGTGTTTCAAAACTGCTCTTTCAAAAGAAGTGTTCAACTCTGTGAGTTGGATTCATACTTCACAAAGCAGTTTCACAGAACGCTTCTGTTTAGTATTTATGGGAAGATATTCCCGTTTCCAACGAAGGCCTGAAAGGACTCCAAATATCCACTTGCAGATTCTGCAAAAACACAGTTTCAAAACTGCTCTATCAAAAGGAAGGCTTATCTCTCCGAGTTGAATGCACACATCATAAAGAGGTTTCTGAGAATGCTTCTGCCTGGTTTATAAGTGAAGATATTACCTTTTCCACCATAGGCCTCAAAGCGCTCCAAATGAACACTTGCAGATTCTACAAAAAGAGTGTTTCAAAACTGCTCTTTCAAAAGAAGTGTTCAACTCTGTGATTTGGATTCATACTTCACAAAGCAGTTTCACAGAACGCTTCTGTTTAGTATTTATGGGAAGATATTCCCGTTTCCAACGAAGGCCTGAAAGGACTCCAAATATCCACTTGCAGATTCTGCAAAAATAGAGTTTCAAAACTGCTCTGTTAAAAGGAAGGCTTATCTCTCTGAGTTGAAAGCAGACATCATAAAGGGGTTTCTGAGAATGCTTCTGCCTGGTTTATATGTGAAGATATTTCCTTTTCCACCATAGGCCTCAAATCGTTCCAAATGAACACTTGCAGATTCTACAAAAAGAGTGTTTCATAACTGCTCTAGCAAAGGAAAGGTTCAACTCTTTGAGTTGAACACACACATCACAAAGCAGTTTCTGAGAATGCTTCTGTCCAGTTTTTATTGGAAGATATTTCCGCTTCTAACAAAGGCCTGAAAGAGCTCCAAATATCCAATTGCAGATGCTGCAAAAAGACTCTTTCCAAGCTGCTCCATGAAACGGAATGTTCAACTCTGTGAGTTGAATGCACACATCATAAAGAAGTTTCAAAGAATGCTTCTGTCTAGGTTTTATGTGAAGATATTTCCTTTTCCACCATAGGCCTCAAAGCGCTCCAAATGAACACTTGCAGATTCTACAAAAAGAGTGTTTCAAAACTGCTCTTTCAAAAGAAGTGTTCAACTCTATGAGTTGGATTCATACTTCACAAAGCAGTTTCACAGAACGCTTCTGTTTAGTTTTTATGGGAAGATATTCCCGTTTCCAACGAAGGCCTGAAGTGGCTCCAAATAACCATTTGCAGATTCTGCAGAAACACAGTTTCAAAACTGCTCTACCAAAAGGAAGGCTTATCGCTCCGAGTTGAATGCACACATCATAAAGTGTTTTCTGAGAATGCTTCTGCATGGTTTATAAGTGAAGATATTTCCTTTTCCACCATAGGCCTCAAAGCGCTCCAAATGAACACTTGCAGATTCTAGAAAAAGACTGTTTCATAACTGCTCTAGCAAAGGAAAGGTTCAACTCTGGGAGTTGAACACACACATCACAAAGCAGTTTGTGAGAATGCTTCTGTCCAGTTTTTATGAGAAGATATTCCCGCTTCTAACAAAGGCCTGAAAGAGCTCCAAATATCCACTTGCAGATGCTGCAAAAAGACTCTTTCCAAACTGCTCCATGAAAAGGAAGGTTCAACTCTGTGAGTTGAATGCACACATCATAAAGAAGTTTCAAAGAATGCTTCTGTCTAGGTTTTATGTGAAGATTTTTCCTTTTCCACCATAGGCCTCAAAGCGCTCCAAATGAACACTTGCAGATTCTACAAAAATAGTGTTTCAAAGCTGCTCTTTCAAAAGAAGTGTTCAACTCTGTGAGGTGGATTCATACTTCACAAAGCAGTTTCACAGAACGCTTCTGTTTAGTTTTTATGGGAAGATATTCCCGTTTCCAACGAAGGCCTGAAAGGGCTCCAAATAACCACTTGCAGATTCTGCAAAAACACAGTTTCAAAACTGCTCTATCAAAAGGAAGGCTTATCTCTCCGAGCTGAATGCACACATCATAAAGAGGTTTCTGAGAATGCTTCTGCCTGGTTTATAAGTGAAGATATTTCCTTTTCCACCATAGGCCTCAAAGCGCTCCAAATGAACACTTGCAGATTCTACAAAAAGAGTGTTTCAAAACAGCTCTTTCAAAGGAAGTGCTCAACTCTGTGAGTTGGATTCATACTACACAAAGCAGTTTCACAGAACGCTTCTCTTTAGTTTTTATGGGAAGATATTCCCGTTTCCAACGAAGGCCTGAAAGGGCTCCAAATATCCACTTGCAGATTCTGCAAAAATAGAGTTTCAAAACTGCTCTGTTAAAAGGAAGGCTTATCTCTCTGAGTTGAATGCAGACATCATAAAGAGGTTTCTGAGAATGCTTCTGCCTGGTTTATATGTGAAGATATTTCCTTTTCCACCATAGGCCTCAAAGCGTTCCAAATGAACACTTGCAGATTCTACAAAAGGAGTGTTTCATAACTGCTCTAGCAAAGGAAAGGTTCAACTCTGTGAGTTGAACACACACATCACAAAGCAGTTTGTGAGAATGCTTCTGTCCAGTTTTTAAGAGAAGATATTCCCGCTTCTAACAAAGGCCTGAAAGAGCTCCAAATATCCACCTGCAGATGCTGCAAAAAGACTCTTTCCAAACTGCTCCATGAAAAGGAAGGTTCAACTCTTTGAGTTGAATGCACACATCATAAAGAAGTTTCAAAGAATGCTTCTGTCTAGGTTTTATGTGAAGGTATTTCCTTTTCCACCATAGGCCTCAAAGCGCTCCAAATGAACACATGCAGATTCTCCAAAAAGAGTGTTTCAAAACTGCTCTTTCAAAAGAAGTGTTCAACTCTGTGAGTTGGATTCATACTTCACAAAGCAGTTTCACAGAACGCTTCTTTTTAGTATTTATGGGAAGATATTCCCATTTCCAACGAAGGCCTGAAAGGACTCCAAATATCCACTTGCAGATTCTGCAAAAACACAGTTTCAAAACTGCTCTATCAAAAGGAAGGCTTATCTCTCCGAGTTGAATGCACACATCATAAAGAGGTTTCTGAGAATGCTTCTGCCTGGTTTATAAGTGAAGATATTACCTTTTCCACCATAGGCCTCAAAGCGCTCCAAATGAACACTTGCAGATTCTACAAAAAGAGTGTTTCAAAGCTGCTCTTTCAAAAGAAGTGTTCAACTCTGTGATTTGGATTCATACTTCACAAAGCAGTTTCACAGAACGCTTCTGTTTAGTATTTATGGGAAGATATTCCCGTTTCCAACGAAGGCCTGAAAGGACTCCAAATATCCACTTGCAGATTCTGCAAAAATAGAGTTTCAAAACTGCTCTGTTAAAAGGAAGGCTTATCTCTCTGAGTTGAATGCAGACATCATAAAGGGGTTTCTGAGAATGCTTCTGCCTGGTTTATATGTGAAGATATTTCCTTTTCCACCATAGGCCTCAAATCGTTCCAAATGAACACTTGCAGATTCTACAAAAAGAGTGTTTCATAACTGCTCTAGCAAAGGAAAGGTTCAACTCTTTGAGTTGAACACACACATCACAAAGCAGTTTCTGAGAATGCTTCTGTCCAGTTTTTATTGGAAGATATTTCCGCTTCTAACAAAGGCCTGAAAGAGCTCCAAATATCCACTTGCAGATGCTGCAAAAAGCCTCTTTCCAAGCTGCTCCATGAAACGGAAGGTTCAACTCTGTGAGTTGAATGCACACATCATAAAGAAGTTTCAAAGAATGCTTCTGTCTAGGTTTTATGTGAAGATATTTCCTTTTCCACCATAGGCCTCAAAGCGCTCCAAATGAACACTTGCAGATTCTACAAAAAGAGTGTTTCAAAACTGCTCTTTCAAAAGAAGTGTTCAACTCTGTGAGTTGGATTCATACTTCACAAAGCAGTTTCACAGAAAGCTTCTGTTTAGTTTTTATGGGAAGGTGTTCCCGTTTCCAACGAAGGACTGAAAGGGCTCCAAATATCCACTTGCAGATTCTGCCAAAACAGAGTTTCAAAACTGCTCTACCAAAAGAAAGGCTTATCTCTCCGAGTTGAATGCACACATCATAAAGAGGTTTCTGAGAATGCTTCTGCCTGGTTTATAAGTGAAGATATTTCCTTTTCCACTATAGGCCTCAAAGCGCTCCAAATGAACACTTGCAGATTCTACAAAAAGAGTGATTCAAAACAGCTCTTTCAAAGGAAGTGTTCAACTCTGTGAGTTGGATACATACTACACAAAGCAGTTTCACAGAACGCTTCTGTTTAGTTTTTATGGGAAGGCATTCCCGTTTCCAACGAAGGCCTGAAAGGGCTCCAAATATCCACTTGCAAATTATGCAAAAATAGAGTTTCAAAACTGCTCTGTCAAAAGGAAGGCTTATCTCTCTGAGTTGAATGCAGACATCATAAAGAGGTTTCTGAGAATGCTTCTGCCTGGTTTATATGTGAAGATATTTCCTTTTCCACCATAGGCCTCAAAGCGCTCCAAATGAACACTTGCAGATTCTACAAAAAGAGTGTTTCATAACTGCTCTAGCAAAGGAAAGGTTCTACTCTGTGAGTTGAACACACACATCACAAAGCTGTTTGTGAGAATGCTTCTGTCCAGTTTTTATTGGAAGATATTCCCGCTTCTAACAAAGGCCTGAAAGCTCAAAATATCCACTTGCAGATGCTGCAAAAAGACTCTTTCCAAACTGCTCCATGAAAAGGAAGGTTCAACTCTGTGAGTTGAATGCACACATCATAAAGAAGTTTCAAAAAATGCTTCTGTCTAGGTTTTATGTGAAGATATTTCCTTTTCCACCATAGGCCTCAAAGCACTCCAAATGAACACTTGCAGATTCTACGAAAAGAGTGTTTCAAAACTGCTCTTTCAAAAGAAGTGTTCAACTCTGTGAGTTGGATTCATACTTCACAAAGCAGTTTCACAGAACGCTTCTGTTTAGTTTTTATGGGAAGATATTCCCGTTTCCAACGGAGGCCTGAAATGCCTCCAAATAACCACTTGCAGATTCTGCAGAAACACAGTTTCAAAACTGCTCTATCAAAAGGAAGGCTTATCTCTCCGAGCTGAATGCACACATCATAAAGAGGTTTCTGAGAATGCTTCTCCTTGGTTTATAAGTGAAGATATTTCCTTTTCCACTATAGGCCTCAAAGCGCTCCAAATGAACACTTGCAGATTCTACAAAAAGAGTGTTTCAAAACAGCTCTTTCAAAGGAAGTGTTCAACTCTGTGAGTTGGATTCATACTACACAAAGCAGTTTCACAGAACGCCTCTCTTTAGTTTTTATGGGAAGATATTCCCGTTTCCTACGAAGGCCTGAAAGGGCTCCAAATATCCACTTGCAGATTCTGCAAAAATAGAGTTTCAAAACTGCTCTGTTAAAAGGAAGGCTTATCTTTGTGAGTTGAATGCAGACATCATAAAGAGGTTTCTGAGAATGCTTCTGCCTGGTTTATATGTGAAGATATTTCCTTTTCCACCATAGGCCCCAAAGAGCTCCAAATGAACACTTGCAGATTCTACAAAAGGAGTGTTTCATAACTGCTCTAGCAAAGGAAAGGTTCAACTCTGTGAGTTGAACACACACATCACAAAGCAGTTTGTGAGAATCCTTCTGTCCAGTTTTTAAGAGAAGATATTCCCGCTTCTAACAAAGGCCTGAAGGAGCTCCAAATATCCACTTGCAGATGCTGCAAAAAGACTCTTTCCAAACTGCTCCATGAAAAGGAAGGTTCAACTCTGTGAGTTGAATGCACACATCATAAAGAAGTTTCAAAGAATGCTTCTGTCTAGGTTTTATGTGAAGATATTTCCTTTTCCACCATAGGCCTCAAAGCGCTCCAAATGAACACTTGCAGATTCTACAAAAAGAGTGTTTCAAAACTGCTCTTTCAAAAGAAGTGTTCAACTCTGTGGGTTGGATTCATACTTCACAAAGCAGTTTCACAGAACGCTTCTGTTTAGTTTTTATGGGAAGATATTCCCGTTTCCAACGAAGGCCTGAAAGGGCTCCAAATAACCACTTGCAGATTCTGCAAAAACACAGTTTCAAAACTACTCTATCAAAAGGAAGGCTTATCTCTCCGAGCTGAATGCACACATCATAAAGAGGTTTCTGAGAATGCTTCTGCCTGGTTTATAAGTGAAGATATTTCCTTTTCCACCATAGGCCTCAAAGCGCTCCAAATGAACACTTGCAGATTCTACAAAAAGAGTGTTTCAAAACAGCTCTTTCAAAGGAAGTGTTCAACTCTGTGAGTTGGATTCATACTACACAAAGCAGTTTCACAGAACGCTTCTCTTTAGTTTTTATGGGAAGATATTCCCGTTTCCAACGAAGGCCTGAAAGGGCTCCAAATATCCACTTGCAGATTCTGCAAAAATAGAGTTTCAAAACTGCTCTGTTAAAAGGAAGGCTTATCTCTCTGAGTTGAATGCAGACATCATAAAGAGGTTTCTGAGAATGCTTCTGCCTGGTTTATATGTGAAGATATTTCCTTTTCCACCATAGGCCTCAAAGCGTTCCAAATGAACACTTGCAGATTCTACAAAAGGAGTGTTTCATAACTGCTCTAGCAAAGGAAAGGTTCAACTCTGTGAGTTGAACACACACATCACAAAGCAGTTTGTGAGAATGCTTCTGTCCAGTTTTTAAGAGAAGATATTCCCGCTTCTAACAAAGGCCTGAAAGAGCTCCAAATATCCACCTGCAGATGCTGCAAAAAGACTCTTTCCAAACTGCTCCATGAAAAGGAAGGTTCAACTCTGTGAGTTGAATGCACACATCATAAAGAAGTTTCAAAGAATGCTTCTGTCTAGGTTTTATGTGAAGGTATTTCCTTTTCCACCATAGGCCTCAAAGCGCTCCAAATGAACACATGCAGATTCTCCAAAAAGAGTGTTTCAAAACTGCTCTTTCAAAAGAAGTGTTCAACTCTGTGAGTTGGATTCATACTTCACAAAGCAGTTTCACAGAACGCTTCTGTTTAGTATTTATGGGAAGATATTCCCGTTTCCAACGAAGGCCTGAAAGGACTCCAAATATCCACTTGCAGATTCTGCAAAAACACAGTTTCAAAACTGCTCTATCAAAAGGAAGGCTTATCTCTCCGAGTTGAATGCACACATCATAAAGAGGTTTCTGAGAATGCTTCTGCCTGGTTTATAAGTGAAGATATTACCTTTTCCACCATAGGCCTCAAAGCGCTCCAAATGAACACTTGCAGATTCTACAAAAAGAGTGTTTCAAAACTGCTCTTTCAAAAGAAGTGTTCAACTCTGTGATTTGGATTCATACTTCACAAAGCAGTTTCACAGAAGGCTTCTGTTTAGTATTTATGGGAAGATATTCCCGTTTCCAACGAAGGCCTGAAAGGACTCCAAATATCCACTTGCAGATTCTGCAAAAATAGAGTTTCAAAACTGCTCTGTTAAAAGGAAGGCTTATCTCTCTGAGTTGAATGCAGACATCATAAAGGGGTTTCTGAGAATGCTTCTGCCTGGTTTATATGTGAAGATATTTCCTTTTCCACCATAGGCCTCAAATCGTTCCAAATGAACACTTGCAGATTCTACAAAAAGAGTGTTTCATAACTGCTCTAGCAAAGGAAAGGTTCAACTCTTTGAGTTGAACACACACATCACAAAGCAGTTTCTGAGAATGCTTCTGTCCAGTTTTTATTGGAAGATATTTCCGCTTCTAACAAAGGCCTGAAAGAGCTCCAAATATCCACTTGCAGATGCTGCAAAAAGCCTCTTTCCAAGCTGCTCCATGAAACGGAAGGTTCAACTCTGTGAGTTGAATGCACACATCATAAAGAAGTTTCAAAGAATGCTTCTGTCTAGGTTTTATGTGAAGATATTTCCTTTTCCACCATAGGCCTCAAAGCGCTCCAAATGAACACTTGCAGATTCTACAAAAAGAGTGTTTCAAAACTGCTCTTTCAAAAGAAGTGTTCAACTCTATGAGTTGGATTCATACTTCACAAAGCAGTTTCACAGAACGCTTCTGTTTAGTTTTTATGGGAAGATATTCCCGTTTCCAACGAAGGCCTGAAATGGCTCCAAATAACAATTTGCAGATTCTGCAGAAACACAGTTTCAAAACTGCTCTACCAAAAGGAAGGCTTATCGCTCCGAGTTGAATGCACACATCATAAAGGGTTTTCTGAGAATGCTTCTGCATTGTTTATAAGTGAAGATATTTCCTTTTCCACCATAGGCCTCAAAGCGCTCCAAATGAACACTTGCAGATTCTAGAAAAAGAGTGTTTCATAACTGCTCTAGCAAAGGAAAGGTTCAACTCTGGGAGTTGAACACACACATCACAAAGCAGTTTGTGAGAATGCTTCTGTCCAGTTTTTATGAGAAGATATTCCCGCTTCTAACAAAGGCCTGAAAGAGCTCCAAATATCCACTTGCAGATGCTGCAAAAAGACTCTTTCCAAACTGCTCCATGAAAAGGAAGGTTCAACTCTGTGAGTTGAATGCACACATCATAAAGAAGTTTCAAAGAATGCTTCTGTCTAGGTTTTATGTGAAGATATTTCCTTTTCCACCATAAGCCTCAAAGCGCTCCAAATGAACACTTGCAGATTCTACAAAAAGAGTGTTTCAAAACTGCTCTTTCAAAAGAAGTGTTCAACTCTGTGTGGTGGATTCATACTTCACAAAGCAGTTTCACAGAACGCTTCTGTTTAGTTTTTATGGGAAGATATTCCCGTTTCCAACGAAGGCCTGAAAGGGCTCCAAATAACCACTTGCAGATTCTGCAGAAACACAGTTTCAAAACTGCTCTATCAAAAGGAAGGCTTATCTCTCCGAGCTGAATGCACACATCATAAAGAGGTTTCTGAGAATGCTTCTCCCTGGTTTATAAGTGAAGATATTTCCTTTTCCACCATAGGCCTCAAAGCACTCCAAATGAACACTTGCAGATTCTACAAAAAGAGTGTTTCAAAACAGCTCTTTCAAAGGAAGTGTTCAACTCTGTGAGTTGGATTCATACTACACAAAGCAGTTTCACAGAACGCTTCTCTTTAGTTTTTATGGGAAGATATTCCCGTTTAGAACGAAGGCCTGAAAGGGCTCCAAATATCCACTTGCAGATTCTGCAAAAATAGAGTTTCAAAACTGCTCTGTTAAAAGGAAGGTTTATCTCTCTGAGTTGAATGCAGACATCATAAAGAGGTTTCTTAGAATGCTTCTGCCTGGTTTATATGTGAAGATATTTCCTTTTCCACCATAGGCCTCAAAGCGCTCCAAATGAACACTTGCAGATTCTACAAAAGGAGTGTTTCATAACTGCTCTAGCAAAAGAAAGGTTCAACTCTGTGAGTTGAACACACACATCACAAAGCAGTTTGTGAGAATGCTTCTGTCCAGTTTTTAAGAGAAGATATTCCCGCTTCTAACAAAGGCCTGAAAGAGCTCCAAATATCCACTTGCAGATGCTGCAAAAAGACTCTTTCCAAACTGCTCCATGAAAAGGAAGGTTCAACTCTGTGAGTTGAATGCACACATCATAAAGAAGTTTCAAAGAATGCTTCTGTCTAGGTTTTATGTGAAGATATTTCCTTTTCCACCATAGGCCTCAAAGCGCTCCAAATGAACACTTGCAGATTCTACAAAAAGAGTGTTTCAAAACTGCTCTTACAAAACAAGTGTTCAACTCTGTGAGTTGGATTCATACTTCACAAAGCAGTTTCACAGAACGCTTCTGTTTAGTTTTTATGGGAAGGTATTCCCGTTTCCAACGAAGGACTGAAAGGGCTCCAAATATCCACTTGCAGATTCTGCCAATAGAGAGTTTCAAAACTGCTCTATCAAAAGGAAGGCTTATCGCTCCGAGTTGAATGCACACATCATAAAGAGGTTTCTGAGAATGCTTCTGCCTGGTTTATAAGTGAAGATATTTCCTTTTCCACCATAGGCCTCAAAGCGCTCCAAATGAACACTTGCAGATTCTACAAAAAGAGTGTTTCAAAACAGCTCTTTCAAAGGAAGTGTTCAACTCTGTGAGTTGGATTCATACTACACAAAGCAGTTTCACAGAACGCCTCTCTTTAGTTTTTATGGGAAGATATTCCCGTTTCCAACGAAGGCCTGAAAGGGCTCCAAATATCCACTTGCAGATTCTGCAAAAATAGAGTTTCAAAACTGCTCTGTTAAAAGGAAGGCTTATCTCTCTGAGTTGAATGCAGACATCATAAAGAGGTTTCTGAGAATGCTTCTGCCTGGTTTATATGTGAAGATATTTCCTTTTCCACCATAGGCCCCAAAAAGCTCCAAATGAACACTTGCAGATTCTACAAAAGGAGTGTTTCATAACTGCTCTAGCAAAGGAAAGGTTCAACTCTGTGAGTTGAACACACACATCACAAAGCAGTTTGTGAGAATGCTTCTGTCCAGTTTTTAAGAGAAGATATTCCCGCTTCTAACAAAGGCCTGAAGGAGCTCCAAATATCCACTTGCAGATGCTGCAAAAAGACTCTTTCCAAACTGCTCCATGAAAAGGAAGGTTCAACACTGTGAATTGAATGCACACATCATAAAGAAGTTTCAAAGAATGCTTCTGTCTATGTTTTATGTGAAGATATTTCCTTTTCCACCATAGGCCTCAAAGCGCTCCAAATGAACACTTGCAGATTCTACAAAAAGAGTGTTTCAAAACTGCTCTTTCAAAAGAAGTGTTCAACTCTGTGGGTTGGATTCATACTTCACAAAGCAGTTTCACAGAACGCTTCTGTTTAGTTTTTATGGGAAGATATTCCCGTTTACAACGAAGGCCTGAAAGGGCTCCAAATAACCACTTGCAGATTCTGCAAAAACACAGTTTCAAAACTGCTCTATCAAAAGGAAGGCTTATCTCTCCGAGCTGAATGCACACATCATAAAGAGGTTTCTGAGAATGCTTCTGCCTGGTTTATAAGTGAAGATATTTCCTTTTCCACCATAGGCCTCAAAGCGCTCCAAATGAACACTTGCAGATTCTACAAAAAGAGTGTTTCAAAACAGCTCTTTCAAAGGAAGTGTTCAACTCTGTGAGTTGGATTCATACTACACAAAGCAGTTTCACAGAACGCTTCTGTTTAGTTTTTATGGGAAGATATTCCCGTTTCCAACGAAGGCCTGAAAGGGCTCCAAATATCCACTTGCAGATTCTGCAAAAATAGAGTTTCAAAACTGCTCTGTTAAAAGGAAGGTTTATCTCTCTGAGTTGAATGCAGACATCATAAAGAGGTTTCTTAGAATGCTTCTGCCTGGTTTATATGTGAAGATATTTCCTTTTCCACCATAGGCCTCAAAGCGCTCCAAATGAACACTTGCAGATTCTACAAAAGGAGTGTTTCATAACTGCTCTAGCAAAGGAAAGGTTCAACTCTGTGAGTTGAACACACACATCACAAAGCAGTTTGTGAGAATGCTTCTGTCCAGTTTTTAAGAGAAGATATTCCCGCTTCTAACAAAGGCCTGAAAGAGCTCCAAGTATCCACTTGCAGATGCTGCAAAAAGACTCTTTCCAAACTGCTCCATGAAAAGGAAGGTTCAACTCTGTGAGTTGAATGCACACATCATAAAGAAGTTTCAAAGAATGCTTCTGTCTAGGTTTTATGTGAAGATATTTCCTTTTCCACCATAGGCCTCAAAGCGCTCCAAATGAACACTTGCAGATTCTACAAAAAGAGTGTTTCAAAACTGCTCTTACAAAAGAAGTGTTCAACTCTGTGAGTTGGATTCATACTTCACAAAGCAGTTTCACAGAACGCTTCTGTTTAGTATTTATGGGAAGATATTCCCGTTTCCAACGAAGGCCTGAAAGGGCTCCAAATATCCACTTGCAGATTCTGCAAAAATAGAGTTTCAAAACTGCTCTGTTAAAAGGAAGGCTTATCTCTCTGAGTTGAATGCACACATCATAAAGAGGTTTCTGAGAATGCTTCTGCCTGGTTTATATGTGAAGATATTTCCTTTTCCACCATACGCCTCAATGCGCTCCAAATGAACACTTGCAGATACTACAAAAGGAGTGTTTCATAACTGCTCTAGCAAAGGAAAGGTTCAACTCTGTGAGTTGAACACACACATCACAAAGCAGTTTGTGAGAATGCTTCTGTCCAGTTTTTAAGAGAAGATATTCCCGCTTCTAACAAAGGCCTGAAAGAGCTCCAAATATCCACTTGCAGATGCTGCAAAAAGACTCTTTCCAAACTGCTCCATGAAAAGGAAGGTTCAACTCTGTGAGTTGAATGCACACACCGTAAAGAAGTTTCAAAGAATGCTTCTGTCTATGTTTTATGTGAAGATATTTCCTTTTCCACCATAGGCCTCAAAGCGCTCCAAATGAACACTTGCAGATTCTACAAAAAGAGTGTTTCATAACTGCTCTAGCAAAGGAAAGGTTCTACTCTGTGAGTTGAACACACACATCACAAAGCTGTTTGTGAGAATGCTTCTGTCCAGTTTTTATTGGAAGATATTCCCGCTTCTAACAAAGGCCTGAAAGCTCCAAATATCCACTTGCAGATGCTGCAAAAAGACTCTTTCCAAACTGCTCCATGAAAAGGAAGGTTCAACTCTGTGAGTTGAATGCACACATCATAAACAAGTTTCAAAAAATGCTTCTGTCTAGGTTTTATGTGAAGATATTTCCTTTTCCACCATAGGCCTCAAAGCGCTCCAAATGAACACTTGCAGATTCTGCAAAAAGAGTGTTTCAAAACTGCTCTTTCAAAAGAAGTGTTCAACTCTGTGGGTTGGATTCATACTTCACAAAGCAGTTTCACAGAACGCTTCTGTTTAGTTTTTATGGGAAGATATTCCCGTTTCCAACGAAGGCCTGAAAGGGCTCCAAATAACCACTTGCAGATTCTGCAAAAACACAGTTTCAAAACTGCTCTATCAAAAGGAAGGCTTATCTCTCCGAGCTGAATGCACACATCATAAAGAGGTTTCTGAGAATGCTTCTGCCTGGTTTATAAGTGAAGATATTTCCTTTTCCACCATAGGCCTCAAAGCGCTCCAAATGAACACTTGCAGATTCTACAAAAAGAGTGTTTCAAAACAGCTCTTTCAAAGGAAGTGTTCAACTCTGTGAGTTGGATTCATACTACACAAAGCAGTTTCACTGAACGCTTCTCTTTAGTTTTTATGGGAAGATATTCCCGTTTCCAACGAAGGCCTGAAAAGGCTCCAAATATCCACTTGCAGATTCTGCAAAAATAGAGTTTCAAAACTGCTCTGTTAAAAGGAAGGCTTATCTCTCTGAGTTGAATGCAGACATCATAAAGAGGTTTCTGAGAATGCTTCTGCCTGGTTTATATGTGAAGATATTTCCTTTTCCACCATAGGCCTCAAAGCTGTCCAAATGAACACTTGCAGATTCTACAAAAGGAGTGTTTCATAACTGCTCTAGCAAAGGAAAGGTTCAACTCTGTGAGTTGAACACACACATCACAAAGCAGTTTGTGAGAATGCTTCTGTCCAGTTTTTAAGAGAAGATATTCCCGCTTCTAACAAAGGCCTGAAAGAGCTCCAAATATCCACTTGCAGATGCTGCAAAAAGACTCTTTCCAAACTGCTCCATGAAAAGGAAGGTTCAACTCTGTGAGTTGAATGCACACATCATAAAGAAGTTTCAAAGAATGCTTCTGTCTAGGTTTTATGTGAAGATATTTCCTTTTCCACCATAGGCCTCAAAGCGCTCCAAATGAACACTTGCAGATTCTACAAAAAGAGTGTTTCAAAACTGCTCTTACAAAAGAAGTGTTCAACTCTGTGAGTTGGATTCATACTTCACAAAGCAGTTTCACAGAACGCTTCTGTTTAGTATTTATGGGAAGATATTCCCGTTTCCAACGAAGGCCTGAAAGGGCTCCAAATATCCACTTGCAGATTCTGCAAAAATAGAGTTTCAAAACTGCTCTGTTAAAAGGAAGGCTTATCTCTCTGAGTTGAATGCAGACATCATAAAGAGGTTTCTGAGAATGCTTCTGCCTGGTTTATATGTGAAGATATTTCCTTTTCCACCGTAGGCCTCAATGCGCTCCAAATGAACACTTGCAGATTCTACAAAAGGAGTGTTTCTTAACTGCTCTAGCAAAGGAAAGGTTCAACTCTGTGAGTTGAACACACACATCACAAAGCAGTTTGTGAGAATGCTTCTGTCCAGTTTTTAAGAGAAGATATTCCCGCTTCTAACAAAGGCCTGAAAGAGCTCCAAATATCCACTTGCAGATGCTGCAAAAAGACTCTTTCCAAACTCCTCAATGAAAAGGAAGGTTCAACTCTGTGAGTTGAATGCACACACCGTAAAGAAGTTTCAAAGAATGCTTCTGTCTATGTTTTATGTGAAGGTATTTCCTTTTCCACCATAGGCCTCAAAGCGCTCCAAATGAACACTTGCAGATTCTACAAAAAGAGTGTTTCAAAACTGCTCTTTCAAAAGAAGTGTTCAACTCTGTGAGTTGGATTCATACTTCACAAAGTAGTTTCACAGAACGCTTCTGTTTAGTTTTTATGGGAAGGTATTCCCGTTTCCAACGAAGGACTGAAAGGGCTCCAAATATCCACTTGCAGATTCTGCCAAAACAGAGTTTCAAAACTGCTCTATCAAAAGGAAGGCTTATCTCTCCGAGTTGAATGCACACATCATAAAGAGGTTTCTGAGAATGCTTCTGCCTGGTTTATAAGTGAAGATATTTCCTTTTCCACCATAGGCCTCAAAGCGCTCCAAATGAACACTTGCAGATTCTACAAAAAGAGTGTTTCAAAACTGCTCTTTCAAAAGAAGTGTTCAACTCTGTGATTTGGATTCATACTTCACAAAGCAGTTTCACAGGACGCTTCTGTTTAGTATTTATGGGAAGATATTCCCGTTTCCAACGAAGGCCTGAAAGGACTCCAAATATCCACTTGCAGATTCTGCAAAAATAGAGATTCAAAACTGCTCTGTTAAAAGGAAGGCTTATCTCTCTGAGTTGAATGCAGACATCATAAAGGGGTTTCTGAGAATGCTTCTGCCTGGTTTATATGTGAAGATATTTCCTTTTCCACCATAGGCCCCAAAGAGCTCCAAATGAACACTTGCAGATTCTACAAAAGGAGTGTTTCATAACTGCTCTAGCAAAGGAAAGGTTCAACTCTGTGAGTTGAACACACACATCACAAAGCAGTTTGTGAGAATGCTTCTGTCCAGTTTTTAAGAGAAGATATTCCCGCTTCTAACAAAGGCCTGAAGGAGCTCCAAATATCCACTTGCAGATGCTGCAAAAAGACTCTTTCCAAACTGCTCCATGAAAAGGAAGGTTCAACTCTGTGAGTTGAATGCACACATCATAAAGAAGTTTCAAAGAATGCTTCTGTCTAGGTTTTATGTGAAGATATTTCCTTTTCCACCATAGGCCTCAAAGCGCTCCAAATGAACACTTGCAGATTCTACAAAAAGAGTGTTTCAAAACTGCTCTTTCAAAAGAAGTGTTCAACTCTGTGGGTTGGATTCATACTTCACAAAGCAGTTTCACAGAACGCTTCTGTTTAGTTTTTATGGGAAGATATTCCCGTTTCCAACGAAGGCCTGAAAGGGCTCCAAATAACCACTTGCAGATTCTGCAAAAACACAGTTTCAAAACTGCTCTATCAAAGGAAGTGTTCAACTCTGTGAGTTGGATTCATACTACACAAAGCAGTTTCACAGAACGCTTCTCTTTAGCTTTTATGGGAAGATATTCCCGTTTCCAACGAAGGCCTGAAAGGGCTCCAAATATCCACTTGCATATTCTGCAAAAATAGAGTTTCAAAACTGCTCTGTTAAAAGGAAGGCTTATCTCTCTGAGTTGAATGCAGACATCATAAAGAGGTTTCTGAGAATGCTTCTGCCTGGTTTATATGTGAAGATATTTCCTTTTCCACCATAGGCCTCAAAGCGTTCCAAATGAACACTTGCAGATTCTACAAAAGGAGTGTTTCATAACTGCTCTAGCAAAGGAAAGGTTCAACTCTGTGAGTTGAACACACACATCACAAAGCAGTTTGTGAGAATGCTTCTGTCCAGTTTTTAAGAGAAGATATTCCCGCTTCTAACAAAGGCCTGAAAGAGCTCCAAATATCCACCTGCAGATGCTGCAAAAAGACTCTTTCCAAACTGCTCCATGAAAAGGAAGGTTCAACTCTGTGAGTTGAATGCACACATCATAAAGAAGTTTCAAAGAATGCTTCTGTCTAGGTTTTATGTGAAGGTATTTCCTTTTCCACCATAGGCCTCAAAGCGCTCCAAATGAACACATGCAGATTCTCCAAAAAGAGTGTTTCAAAACTGCTCTTTCAAAAGAAGTGTTCAACTCTGTGAGTTGGATTCATACTTCACAAAGCAGTTTCACAGAACGCTTCTGTTTAGTATTTATGGGAAGATATTCCCGTTTCCAACGAAGGCCTGAAAGGACTCCAAATATCCACTTGCAGATTCTGCAAAAACACAGTTTCAAAACTGCTCTATCAAAAGGAAGGCTTATCTCTCCGAGTTGAATGCACACATCATAAAGAGGTTTCTGAGAATGCTTCTGCCTGGTTTATAAGTGAAGATATTACCTTTTCCACCATAGGCCTCAAAGCGCTCCAAATGAACACTTGCAGATTCTACAAAAAGAGTGTTTCAAAACTGCTCTTTCAAAAGAAGTGTTCAACTCTGTGATTTGGATTCATACTTCACAAAGCAGTTTCACAGAACGCTTCTGTTTAGTATTTATGGGAAGATATTCCCGTTTCCAACGAAGGCCTGAAAGGACTCCAAATATCCACTTGCAGATTCTGCAAAAATAGAGTTTCAAAACTGCTCTGTTAAAAGGAAGGCTTATCTCTCTGAGTTGAAAGCAGACATCATAAAGGGGTTTCTGAGAATGCTTCTGCCTGGTTTATATGTGAAGATATTTCCTTTTCCACCATAGGCCTCAAATCGTTCCAAATGAACACTTGCAGATTCTACAAAAAGAGTGTTTCATAACTGCTCTAGCAAAGGAAAGGTTCAACTCTTTGAGTTGAACACACACATCACAAAGCAGTTTCTGAGAATGCTTCTGTCCAGTTTTTATTGGAAGATATTTCCGCTTCTAACAAAGGCCTGAAAGAGCTCCAAATATCCAATTGCAGATGCTGCAAAAAGACTCTTTCCAAGCTGCTCCATGAAACGGAATGTTCAACTCTGTGAGTTGAATGCACACATCATAAAGAAGTTTCAAAGAATGCTTCTGTCTAGGTTTTATGTGAAGATATTTCCTTTTCCACCATAGGCCTCAAAGCGCTCCAAATGAACACTTGCAGATTCTACAAAAAGAGTGTTTCAAAACTGCTCTTTCAAAAGAAGTGTTCAACTCTATGAGTTGGATTCATACTTCACAAAGCAGTTTCACAGAACGCTTCTGTTTAGTTTTTATGGGAAGATATTCCCGTTTCCAACGAAGGCCTGAAGTGGCTCCAAATAACCATTTGCAGATTCTGCAGAAACACAGTTTCAAAACTGCTCTACCAAAAGGAAGGCTTATCGCTCCGAGTTGAATGCACACATCATAAAGTGTTTTCTGAGAATGCTTCTGCATGGTTTATAAGTGAAGATATTTCCTTTTCCACCATAGGCCTCAAAGCGCTCCAAATGAACACTTGCAGATTCTAGAAAAAGACTGTTTCATAACTGCTCTAGCAAAGGAAAGGTTCAACTCTGGGAGTTGAACACACACATCACAAAGCAGTTTGTGAGAATGCTTCTGTCCAGTTTTTATGAGAAGATATTCCCGCTTCTAACAAAGGCCTGAAAGAGCTCCAAATATCCACTTGCAGATGCTGCAAAAAGACTCTTTCCAAACTGCTCCATGAAAAGGAAGGTTCAACTCTGTGAGTTGAATGCACACATCATAAAGAAGTTTCAAAGAATGCTTCTGTCTAGGTTTTATGTGAAGATTTTTCCTTTTCCACCATAGGCCTCAAAGCGATCCAAATGAACACTTGCAGATTCTACAAAAATAGTGTTTCAAAGCTGCTCTTTCAAAAGAAGTGTTCAACTCTGTGAGGTGGATTCATACTTCACAAAGCAGTTTCACAGAACGCTTCTGTTTAGTTTTTATGGGAAGATATTCCCGTTTCCAACGAAGGCCTGAAAGGGCTCCAAATAACCACTTGCAGATTCTGCAAAAACACAGTTCCAAAACTGCTCTATCAAAAGGAAGGCTTATCTCTCCGAGCTGAATGCACACATCATAAAGAGGTTTCTGAGAATGCTTCTGCCTGGTTTATAAGTGAAGATATTTCCTTTTCCACCATAGGCCTCAAAGCGCTCCAAATGAACACTTGCAGATTCTACAAAAAGAGTGTTTCAAAACAGCTCTTTCAAAGGAAGTGCTCAACTCTGTGAGTTGGATTCATACTACACAAAGCAGTTTCACAGAACGCTTCTCTTTAGTTTTTATGGGAAGATATTCCCGTTTCCAACGAAGGCCTGAAAGGGCTCCAAATATCCACTTGCAGATTCTGCAAAAATAGAGTTTCAAAACTGCTCTGTTAAAAGGAAGGCTTATCTCTCTGAGTTGAATGCAGACATCATAAAGAGGTTTCTGAGAATGCTTCTGCCTGGTTTATATGTGAAGATATTTCCTTTTCCACCATAGGCCTCAAAGCGTTCCAAATGAACACTTGCAGATTCTACAAAAGGAGTGTTTCATAACTGCTCTAGCAAAGGAAAGGTTCAACTCTGTGAGTTGAACACACACATCACAAAGCAGTTTGTGAGAATGCTTCTGTCCAGTTTTTAAGAGAAGATATTCCCGCTTCTAACAAAGGCCTGAAAGAGCTCCAAATATCCACCTGCAGATGCTGCAAAAAGACTCTTTCCAAACTGCTCCATGAAAAGGAAGGTTCAACTCTTTGAGTTGAATGCACACATCATAAAGAAGTTTCAAAGAATGCTTCTGTCTAGGTTTTATGTGAAGGTATTTCCTTTTCCACCATAGGCCTCAAAGCGCTCCAAATGAACACATGCAGATTCTCCAAAAAGAGTGTTTCAAAACTGCTCTTTCAAAAGAAGTGTTCAACTCTGTGAGTTGGATTCATACTTCACAAAGCAGTTTCACAGAACGCTTCTTTTTAGTATTTATGGGAAGATATTCCCATTTCCAACGAAGGCCTGAAAGGACTCCAAATATCCACTTGCAGATTCTGCAAAAACACAGTTTCAAAACTGCTCTATCAAAAGGAAGGCTTATCTCTCCGAGTTGAATGCACACATCATAAAGAGGTTTCTGAGAATGCTTCTGCCTGGTTTATAAGTGAAGATATTACCTTTTCCACCATAGGCCTCAAAGCGCTCCAAATGAACACTTGCAGATTCTACAAAAAGAGTGTTTCAAAACTGCTCTTTCAAAAGAAGTGTTCAACTCTGTGATTTGGATTCATACTTCACAAAGCAGTTTCACAGAACGCTTCTGTTTAGTATTTATGGGAAGATATTCCCGTTTCCAACGAAGGCCTGAAAGGACTCCAAATATCCACTTGCAGATTCTGCAAAAATAGAGTTTCAAAACTGCTCTGTTAAAAGGAAGGCTTATCTCTCTGAGTTGAATGCAGACATCATAAAGGGGTTTCTGAGAATGCTTCTGCCTGGTTTATATGTGAAGATATTTCCTTTTCCACCATAGGCCTCAAAGCGTTCCAAATGAACACTTGCAGATTCTACAAAAAGAGTGTTTCATAACTGCTCTAGCAAAGGAAAGGTTCAACTCTTTGAGTTGAACACACACATCACAAAGCAGTTTCTGAGAATGCTTCTGTCCAGTTTTTATTGGAAGATATTTCCGCTTCTAACAAAGGCCTGAAAGAGCTCCAAATATCCACTTGCAGATGCTGCAAAAAGCCTCTTTCCAAGCTGCTCCATGAAACGGAAGGTTCAACTCTGTGAGTTGAATGCACACATCATAAAGAAGTTTCAAAGAATGCTTCTGTCTAGGTTTTATGTGAAGATATTTCCTTTTCCACCATAGGCCTCAAAGCGCTCCAAATGAACACTTGCAGATTCTACAAAAAGAGTGTTTCAAAACTGCTCTTTCAAAAGAAGTGTTCAACTCTATGAGTTGGATTCATACTTCACAAAGCAGTTTCACAGAACGCTTCTGTTTAGTTTTTATGGGAAGATATTCCCGTTTCCAACGAAGGCCTGAAATGGCTCCAAATAACAATTTGCAGATTCTGCAGAAACACAGTTTCAAAACTGCTCTACCAAAAGGAAGGCTTATCGCGCCCAGTTGAATGCACACATCATAAAGGGTTTTCTGAGAATGCTTCTGCATGGTTTATAAGTGAAGATATTTCCTTTTCCACCATAGGCCTCAAAGCGCTCCAAATGAACACTTGCAGATTCTAGAAAAAGAGTGTTTCATAACTGCTCTAGCAAAGGAAAGGTTCAACTCTGGGAGTTGGATTCATACTACACAAAGCAGTTTCACAGAACGCTTCTGTTTAGTTTTTATGGGAAGACATTCCTGTTTCCAACGAAGGCCTGAAAGGGCTCCAAATATCCACTTGCAGATTCTGCAAAAATAGAGTTTCAAAACTGCTCTGTTAAAAGGAAGGCTTATCTCTCTGAGTTGAATGCAGACATCATAAAGGGGTTTCTGAGAATGCTTCTGCCTGGTTTATATGTGAAGATATTTCCTTTTCCACCATAGGCCTCAAAGCGTTCCAAATGAACACTTGCAGATTCTACAAAAGGAGTGTTTCATAACTGCTCTAGCAAAGGAAAGGTTCTACTCTGTGAGTTGAACACACACATCACAAAGCAGTTTGTGAGAATGCTTCTGTCCAGTTTTTATTGGAAGATATTCCCGCTTCTAACAAAGGCCTGAAAGAGCTCCAAATATCCACTTGCAGATGCTGCAAAAAGACTCTTTCCAAACTGCTCCATGAAAAGGAAGGTTCAACTCTGTGAGTTGAATGCACACATCATAAAGAAGTTTCAAAAAATGCTTCTGTCTAGGTTTTATGTGAAGATATTTCCTTTTCCACCATAGGCCTCAAAGCGCTCCAAATGAACACTTGCAGATTCTACGAAAAGAGTGTTTCAAAACTGCTCTTTCAAAAGAAGTGTTCAACTCTGTGAGTTGGATTCATACTTCACAAAGCAGTTTCACAGAACGCTTCTGTTTAGTTTTTATGGGAAGATATTCCCGTTTCCAACGAAGGCCTGAAATGGCTCCAAATAACCACTTGCAGATTCTGCAGAAACACAGTTTCCAATCTGCTCTATCAAAAGGAAGGCTTATCTCTCCGAGCTGAATGCACACATCATAAAGAGGTTTCTGAGAATGCTTCTCCTTGGTTTATAAGTGAAGATATTTCCTTTTCCACTATAGGCCTCAAAGCGCTCCAAATGAACACTTGCAGATTCTACAAAAAGAGTGTTTCAAAACAGCTCTTTCAAAGGAAGTGTTCAACTCTGTGAGTTGGATTCATACTACACAAAGCAGTTTCACAGAACGCCTCTCTTTAGTTTTTATGGGAAGATATTCCCGTTTCCAACGAAGGCCTGAAAGGGCTCCAAATATCCACTTGCAGATTCTGCAAAAATAGAGTTTTAAAACTGCTCTGTTAAAAGGAAGGCTTATCTGTCTGAGTTGAATGCAGACATCATAAAGAGGTTTCTGAGAATGCTTCTGCCTGGTTTATATGTGAAGATATTTCCTTTTCCACCATAGGCCCCAAAAAGCTCCAAATGAACACTTGCAGATTCTACAAAAGGAGTGTTTCATAACTGCTCTAGCAAAGGAAAGGTTCAACTCTGTGAGTTGAACACACACATCACAAAGCAGTTTGTGAGAATGCTTCTGTCCAGTTTTTAAGAGAAGATATTCCCGCTTCTAACAAAGGCCTGAAGGAGCTCCAAATATCCACTTGCAGATGCTGCAAAAAGACTCTTTCCAAACTGCTCCATGAAAAGGAAGGTTCAACTCTGTGAGTTGAATGCACACATCATAAAGAAGTTTCAAAGAATGCTTCTGTCTAGGTTTTATGTGAAGATATTTCCTTTTCCACCATAGGCCTCAAAGCGCTCCAAATGAACACTTGCAGATTCTACAAAAAGAGTGTTTCAAGACTGCTCTTTCAAAAGAAGTGTTCAACTCTGTGGGTTGGATTCATACTTCAAAAAGCAGTTTCACAGAACGCTTCTGTTTAGTTTTTATGGGAAGATATTCCCGTTTCCAACGAAGGCCTGAAAGGGCTCCAAATAACCACTTGCAGATTCTGCAAAAACACAGTTTCAAAACTGCTCTATCAAAAGGAAGGCTTATCTCTCCGAGCTGAATGCACACATCATAAAGAGGTTTCTGAGAATGCTTCTGCCTGGTTTATAAGTGAAGATATTTCCTTTTCCACCATAGGCCTCAAAGCGCTCCAAATGAACACTTGCAGATTCTACAAAAAGAGTGTTTCAAAACAGCTCTTTCAAAGGAAGTGTTCAACTCTGTGAGTTGGATTCATACTACACAAAGCAGTTTCACAGAACGCTTCTCTTTAGTTTTTATGGGAAGATATTCCCGTTTCCAACGAAGGCCTGAAAGGGCTCCAAATATCCACTTGCAGATTCTGCAAAAATAGAGTTTCAAAACTGCTCTGTTAAAAGGAAGGTTTATCTCTCTGAGTTTAATGCAGACATCATAAAGAGGTTTCTTAGAATGCTTCTGCCTGGTTTATATGTGAAGATATTTCCTTTTCCACCATAGGCCTCAAAGCGCTCCAAATGAACACTTGCAGATTCTACAAAAGGAGTGTTTCATAACTGCTCTAGCAAAGGAAAAGTTCAACTCTGTGAATTGAACACAGACATCACAAAGCAGTTTGTGAGAATGCTTCTGTCCAGTTTTTAAGAGAAGATATTCCCGCTTCTAACAAAGGCCTGAAAGAGCTCCAAATATCCACTTGCAGATGCTGCAAAAAGACTCTTTCCAAACTGCTCCATGAAAAGGAAGGTTCAACTCTGTGAGTTGAATGCACACATCATAAAGAAGTTTCAAAGAATGCTTCTGTCTAGGTTTTATGTGAAGATATTTCCTTTTCCACCATAGGCCTCAAAGCGCTCCAAATGAACACTTGCAGATTCTACAAAAAGAGTGTTTCAAAACTGCTCTTACAAAAGAAGTGTTCAACTCTGTGAGTTGGATTCATACTTCACAAAGCAGTTTCACAGAATGCTTCTGTTTAGTATTTATGGGAAGATATTCCCGTTTCCAACGAAGGCCTGAAAGGACTCCAAATATCCATTGGCAGATTCTGCAAAAACACAGTTTCAAAACTGCTCTATCAAAAGGAAGGCTTATCTCTCCGAGTTGAATGCACACATCATAAAGAGGTTTCTGAGAATGCTTCTGCCTGGTTTATAAGTGAAGATATTTCCTTTTCCACCATAGGCCTCAAAGCGCTCCAAATGAACACTTGCAGATTCTACAAAAAGAGTGTTTCAAAACTGCTCTTTCAAAAGAAGTGTTCAACTCTGTGATTTGGATTCATACTTCACAAAGCAGTTTCACAGGACGCTTCTGTTTAGTATTTATGGGAAGATATTCCCGTTTCCAACGAAGGCCTGAAAGGACTCCAAATATCCACTTGCAGATTCTGCAAAAATAGAGTTTCAAAACTGCTCTGTTAAAAGGAAGGCTTATCTCTCTGAGTTGAATGCAGACATCATAAAGGGGTTTCTGAGAATGCTTCTGCCTGGTTTATATGTGAAGATATTTCCTTTTCCACCATAGGCCTCAAAGCGTTCCAAATGAACACTTGCATATTCTACAAAAGGAGTGTTTCATAACTGCTCTAGCAAAGGAAAAGTTCTACTCTGTGAGTTGAACACACACATCACAAAGCAGTTTGTGAGAATGCTTCTGTCCAGTTTTTATTGGAAGATATTCCCGCTTCTAACAAAGGCCTGAAAGAGCTCCAAATATCCACTTGCAGATGCTGCAAAAAGACTCTTTCCAAACTGCTCCATGAAAAGGAAGGTTCAACTCTGTGAGTTGAATGCACACATCATAAAGAAGTTTCAAAGAATGCTTCTGTCTAGGTTTTATGTGAAGATATTTCCTTTTCCACCATAGGCCTCAAAGCGCTCCAAATGAACACATGCAGATTCTTCAAAAAGAGTGTTTCAAAACTGCTCTTTCAAAAGAAGTGTTCAACTCTGTGAGTTGGATTCATACTTCACAAAGCAGTTTCACAGAACGCTTCTGTTTAGTATTTATGGGAAGATATTCCCGTTTCCAACGAAGGCCTGAAAGGACTCCAAATATCCACTTGCAGATTCTGCAAAAACACAGTTTCAAAACTGCTCTATCAAAAGGAAGGCTTATCTCTCCGAGTTGAATGCACACATCATAAAGAGGTTTCTGAGAATGCTTCTGCCTGGTTTATAAGTGAAGATATTACCTTTTCCACCATAGGCCTCAAAGCGCTCCAAATGAACACTTGCAGATTCTACAAAAAGAGTGTTTCAAAACTGCTCTTTCAAAAGAAGTGTTCAACTCTGTGAGTTGGATTCATACTTCACAAAGCAGTTTCACAGAACGCTTCTGTTTAGTTTTTATGGGAAGGTATTCCCGTTTCCAACGAAGGACTGAAAGGGCTCCAAATATCCACTTGCAGATTCTGCCAAAACAGAGTTTCAAAACTGCTCTATCAAAAGAAAGGCTTTTCTCTCCGAGTTGAATGCACACATCATAAAGAGGTTTCTGAGAATGCTTCTGCCTGGTTTATAAGTGAAGATATTTCCTTTTCCCCTATAGGCCTCAAAGCGCTCCAAATGAACACTTGCAGATTCTACAAAAAGAGTGTTTCAAAACAGCTCTTTCAAAGGAAGTGTTCAACTCTGTGAATTGGATACATACTACACAAAGCAGTTTCACAGAACGCTTCTGTTTAGTTTTTATGGGAAGGCATTCCCGTTTCCAACGAAGGCCTGAAAGGGCTCCAAATATCCACTTGCAAATTATGCAAAAATAGAGTTTCAAAACTGCTCTGTCAAAAGGAAGGCTTATCTCTCTGAGTTGAATGCAGACATCATAAACAGGTTTCTGAGAATGCTTCTGCCTGGTTTATATGTGAAGATATTTCCTTTTCCACCATAGGCCTCAAAGCGCTCCAAATGAACACTTGCAGATTCTACAAAAAGAGTGTTTCATAACTGCTCTAGCAAAGGAAAGGTTCTACTCTGTGAGTTGAACACACACATCACAAAGCTGTTTGTGAGAATGCTTCTGTCCAGTTTTTATTGGAAGATATTCCCGCTTCTAACAAAGGCCTGAAAGCTCCAAATATCCACTTGCAGATGCTGCAAAAAGACTCTTTCCAAACTGCTCCATGAAAAGGAAGGTTCAACTCTGTGAGTTGAATGCACACATCATAAACAAGTTTCAAAAAATGCTTCTGTCTAGGTTTTATGTGAAGATATTTCCTTTTCCACCATAGGCCTCAAAGCACTCCAAATGAACACTTGCAGATTCTACGAAAAGAGTGTTTCAAAACTGCTCTTTCAAAAGAAGTGTTCAACTCGGTGAGTTGGATTCATACTTCACAAAGCAGTTTCACAGAACGCTTCTGTTTAGTTTTTATGGGAAGATATTCCCGTTTCCAACGGAGGCCAGAAATGGCTCCAAATAACCACTTGCAGATTCTGCAGAAACACAGTTTCAAAACTGCTCTATCAAAAGGAAGGCTTATCTTTCCGAGCTGAATGCACACATCATAAAGAGGTTTCTGAGAAAGCTTCTCCTTGGTTTATAAGTGAAGATATTTCCTTTTCCACTATAGGCCTCAAAGCGCTCCAAATGAACACTTGCAGATTCTACAAAAAGAGTGTTTCAAAACAGCTCTTTCAAAGGAAGTGTTCAACTCTGTGAGTTGGATTCATACTACACAAAGCAGTTTCACAGAACGCCTCTCTTTAGTTTTTATGGGAAGATATTCCCGTTTCCTATGAAGGCCTGAAAGGGCTCCAAATATCCACTTGCAGATTCTGCAAAAATAGAGTTTCAAAACTGCTCTGTTAAAAGGAAGGCTTATCTCTCTGAGTTGAATGCAGACATCATAAAGAGGTTTCTGAGAATGCTTCTGCCTGGTTTATATGTGAAGATATTTCCTTTTCCACCATAGGCCCCAAAGAGCTCCAAATGAACACTTGCAGATTCTACAAAAGGAGTGTTTCATAACTGCTCTAGCAAAGGAAAGGTTCAACTCTGTGAGTTGAACACACACATCACAAAGCAGTTTGTGAGAATGCTTCTGTCCAGTTTTTAAGAGAAGATATTCCCGCTTCTAACAAAGGCCTGAAGGAGCTCCAAATATCCACTTGCAGATGCTGCAAAAAGACTCTTTCCAAACTGCTCCATGAAAAGGAAGGTTCAACTCTGTGAGTTGAATGCACACATCATAAAGAAGTTTCAAAGAATGCTTCTGTCTAGGTTTTATGTGAAGATATTTCCTTTTCCACCATAGGCCTCAATGCGCTCCAAATGAACACTTGCAGATTCTACAAAAAGAGTGTTTCAAAACTGCTCTTTCAAAAGAAGTGTTCAACTCTGTGGGTTGGATTCATACTTCACAAAGCAGTTTCACAGAACGCTTCTGTTTAGTTTTTATGGGAAGATATTCCCGTTTCCAACGAAGGCCTGAAAGGACTCCAAATATCCACTTGCAGATTCTGCAAAAATAGAGTTTCAAAACTGCTCTGTTAAAAGGAAGGCTTATCTCTCTGAGTTGAATGCAGACATCATAAAGGGGTTTCTGAGAATGCTTCTGCCTGGTTTATATGTGAAGATATTTCCTTTTCCACCATAGGCCTCAAATCGTTCCAAATGAACACTTGCAGATTCTACAAAAAGAGTGTTTCATAACTGCTCTAACAAAGGAAAGGTTCAACCCTTTGAGTTGAACACACACATCACAAAGCAGTTTCTGAGAATGCTTCTGTCCAGTTTTTATTGGAAGATATTTCCGCTTCTAACAAAGGCCTGAAAGAGCTCCAAATATCCACTTGCAGATGCTGCAAAAAGACTCTTTCCAAACTGCTCCATGAAACGGAAGGTTCAACTCTGTGAGTTGAATGCACACATCATAAAGAAGTTTCAAAGAATGCTTCTGTCTAGGTTTTATGTGGAGATATTTCCTTTTCCACCATAGGCCTCAAAGCGCTCCAAATGAACACTTGCAGATTCTACAAAAAGAGTGTTTCAAAACTGCTCTTTCAAAAGAAGTGTTCAACTCTATGAGTTGGATTCATACTTCACAAAGCAGTTTCACAGAACGCTTCTGTTTAGTTTTTATGGGAAGATATTCCCGTTTCCAACGAAGGCCTGAAATGGCTCCAAATAACCATTTGCAGATTCTGCAGAAACACAGTTTCAAAACTACTCTACCAAAAGGAAGGCTTATCGCTCCGAGTTGAATGCACACATCATAAAGGGTTTTCTGAGAATGCTTCTGCATGGTTTATAAGTGAAGATATTTCCTTTTCCACCATAGGCCTCAAAGCGCTCCAAATGAACACTTGCAGATTCTAGAAAAAGAGTGTTTCATAACTGCTCTAGCAAAGGAAAGGTTCAACTCTGGGAGTTGAACACACACATCACAAAGCAGTTTGTGAGAATGCTTCTATCCAGTTTTTATGAGAAGATATTCCCGCTTCTAACAAAGGCCTGAAAGAGCTCCAAATATCCACTTGCAGATGCTGCAAAAAGACTCTTTCCAAACTGCTCCATGAAAAGGAAGGTTCAACTCTGTGAGTTGAATGCACATATCATAAAGAAGTTTCAAAGAATGCTTCTGTCTAGGTTTTATGTGAAGATATTTCCTTTTCCACCATAGGCCTCAAAGCGCTCCAAATGAACACTTGCAGATTCTACAAAAAGAGTGTTTCAAAACTGCTCTTTCAAAAGAAGTGTTCAACTCTGTGAGGTGGATTCATACTTCACAAAGCAGTTTCTCAGAACGCTTCTGTTTAGTTTTTATGGGAATATATTCCCGTTTCCAACGAAGGCCTGAAAGGGCTCCAAATAACCACTTGCAGATTCTGCAGAAACACAGTTTCAAAACTGCTCTATCAAAAGGAAGGCTTATCTCTCCGAGCTGAATGCACACATCATAAAGAGGTTTCTGAGAATGCTTCTCCCTGGTTTATAAGTGAAGATATTTCCTTTTCCACCATAGGCCTCAAAGCACTCCAAATGAACACTTGCAGATTCTACAAAAAGAGTGTTTCAAAACAGCTCATTCAAAGGAAGTGTTCAACTCTGTGAGTTGGATTCATACTACACAAAGCAGTTTCACAGAACGCTTCTGTTTAGTTTTTATGGGAAGACATTCCCGTTTCCAACGAAGGCCTGAAATGGCTCCAAATATCCACTTGCAGATTCTGCAAAAATAGAGTTTCAAAACTGCTCTGTTAAAAGGAAGGCTTATCTCCCTGAGTTGAATGCAGACATCATAAAGGGGTTTCTGAGAATGCTTCTGCCTTTTTTATATGTGAAGATATTTCCTTTTCCACCATAGGCCACAAAGCGTTCCAAATGAACACTTGCAGATTCTACAAAAGGAGTGTTTCATAACTGCATTAGCAAAGGAAAGGTTCTACTCTGTGAGTTGAACACACACATCACAAAGCCGTTTGTGAGAATGCTTCTGTCCAGTTTTTATTGGAAGATATTCCCGCTTCTAACTAAGGCCTGAAAGAGCTCCAAATATCCACCTGCAGATGCTGCAAAAGGACTCTTTCCAAACTGCTCCATGAAAAGGAAGGTTCAACTCTGTGAGTTGAATGCACACATCATAAAGAAGTTCCAAAGAATGCTTCTGTCTAGGTTTTATGTGAAGGTATTTCCTTTTCCACCATAGGCCTCAAAGCGCTCCAAATGAACACATGCAGATTCTCCAAAAAGAGTGTTTCAAAACTGCTCTTTCAAAAGAAGTGTTCAACTCTGTGAGTTGGATTCATACTTCACAAAGCAGTTTCACAGAACGCTTCTGTTTAGTATTTATGGGAAGATATTCCCGTTTCCAACGAAGGCCTGAAAGGACTCCAAATATCCACTTGCAGATTCTGCAAAAACACAGTTTCAAAACTGCTCTATCAAAAGGAAAGCTTATCGCTCCGAGTTGAATGCACACATCATAAAGAGGTTTCTGAGAATGCTTCTGCCTGGTTTATAAGTGAAGATATTTCCTTTTCCACCATAGGCCTCAAAGTGCTCCAAATGAACACTTGCAGATTCTACAAAAAGAGTGTTTCAAAACAGCTCTTTCAAAGGAAGTGTTCAACTCTGTGAGTTGGATTCATACTACACAAAGCAGTTTCACAGAACGCTTCTGTTTAGTTTTTATGGGAAGACATTCCCGTTTCCAACGAAGGCCTGAAAGGGCTCCAAATATCCACTTGCAGATTCTGCAAAAATAGAGTTTCAAAACTGCTCTGTTAAAAGGAAGGCTTATCTCTCTGAGTTGAATGCAGACATCATAAAGGGGTTTCTGAGAATGCTTCTGCCTTGTTTATATGTGAAGATATTTCCTTTTCCACCATAGGCCTCAAAGCGTTCCAAATGAACACTTGCAGATTCTACAAAAGGAGTGTTTCATAACTGCTCTAGCAAAGGAAAGGTTCTACTCTGTGAGATGAACACACACATCACAAAGCAGTTTGTGAGAATGCTTCTGTCCAGTTTTTATTGGAAGATATTCCCGCTTCTAACAAAGGCCTGAAAGAGCTCCAAATATCCACTTGCAGATGCTGCAAAAAGACTCTTTCCAAACTGCTCCATGAAAAGGAAGGTTCAACTCTGTGAGTTGAATGCACACATCATAAAGAAGTTTCAAAAAATGCTTCTGTCTAGGTTTTATGTGAAGATATTTCCTTTTCCACCATAGGCCACAAAGCGCTCCAAATGAACACTTGCAGATTCTACGAAAAGAGTGTTTCAAAACTGCTCTTTCAAAAGAAGTGTTCAACTCTGTGAGTTGGATTCATACTTCACAAAGCAGTTTCACAGAACGCTTCTGTTGAGTTTTTATGGGAAGATATTCCCGTTTCCAACGAAGGCCTGAAATGGCTCCAAATAACAATTTGCAGATTCTGCAGAAACACAGTTTCAAAACTGCTCTACCAAAAGGAAGGCTTATCGCTCCCAGTTGAATGCACACATCATAAAGGGTTTTCTGAGAATGCTTCTGCATGGTTTATAAGTGAAGATATTTCCTTTTCCACCATAGGCCTCAAAGCGCTCCAAATGAACACTTGCAGATTCTAGAAAAAGAGTGTTTCATAACTGCTCTAGCAAAGGAAAGGTTCAACTCTGGGAGTTGGATTCATACTACACAAAGCAGTTTCACAGAACGCTTCTGTTTAGTTTTTATGGGAAGACATTCCCGTTTCCAACGAAGGCCTGAAAGGGCTCCAAATATCCACTTGCAGATTCTGCAAAAATAGAGTTTCAAAACTGCTCTGTTAAAAGGAAGGCTTATCTCTCTGAGTTGAATGCAGACATCATAAAGGGGTTTCTGAGAATGCTTCTGCCTGGTTTATATGTGAAGATATTTCCTTTTCCACCATAGGCCTCAAAGCGTTCCAAATGAACACTTGCAGATTCTACAAAAGGAGTGTTTCATAACTGCTCTAGCAAAGGAAAGGTTCTACTCTGTGAGTTGAACACACACATCACAAAGCAGTTTGTGAGAATGCTTCTGTCCAGTTTTTATTGGAAGATATTCCCGCTTCTAACAAAGGCCTGAAAGAGCTCCAAATATCCACTTGCAGATGCTGCAAAAAGACTCTTTCCAAACTGCTCCATGAAAAGGAAGGTTCAACTCTGTGAGTTGAATGCACACATCATAAAGAAGTTTCAAAAAATGCTTCTGTCTAGGTTTTATGTGAAGATATTTCCTTTTCCACCATAGGCCTCAAAGCGCTCCAAATGAACACTTGCAGATTCTACGAAAAGAGTGTTTCAAAACTGCTCTTTCAAAAGAAGTGTTCAACTCTGTGAGTTGGATTCATACTTCACAAAGCAGTTTCACAGAACGCTTCTGTTTAGTTTTTATGGGAAGATATTCCCGTTTCCAACGAAGGCCTGAAATGGCTCCAAATAACCACTTGCAGATTCTGCAGAAACACAGTTTCCAATCTGCTCTATCAAAAGGAAGGCTTATCTCTCCGAGCTGAATGCACACATCATAAAGAGGTTTCTGAGAATGCTTCTCCTTGGTTTATAAGTGAAGATATTTCCTTTTCCACTATAGGCCTCAAAGCGCTCCAAATGAACACTTGCAGATTCTACAAAAAGAGTGTTTCAAAACAGCTCTTTCAAAGGAAGTGTTCAACTCTGTGAGTTGGATTCATACTACACAAAGCAGTTTCACAGAACGCCTCTCTTTAGTTTTTATGGGAAGATATTCCCGTTTCCAACGAAGGCCTGAAAGGGCTCCAAATATCCACTTGCAGATTCTGCAAAAATAGAGTTTTAAAACTGCTCTGTTAAAAGGAAGGCTTATCTCTCTGAGTTGAATGCAGACATCATAAAGAGGTTTCTGAGAATGCTTCTGCCTGGTTTATATGTGAAGATATTTCCTTTTCCACCATAGGCCCCAAAAAGCTCCAAATGAACACTTGCAGATTCTACAAAAGGAGTGTTTCATAACTGCTCTAGCAAAGGAAAGGTTCAACTCTGTGAGTTGAACACACACATCACAAAGCAGTTTGTGAGAATGCTTCTGTCCAGTTTTTATGAGAAGATATTCCCGCTTCTAACAAAGGCCTGAAGGAGCTCCAAATATCCACTTGCAGATGCTGCAAAAAGACTCTTTCCAAACTGCTCCATGAAAAGGAAGGTTCAACTCTGTGAGTTGAATGCACACATCATAAAGAAGTTTCAAAGAATGCTTCTGTCTAGGTTTTATGTGAAGATATTTCCTTTTCCACCATAGGCCTCAAAGCGCTCCAAATGAACACTTGCAGATTCTACAAAAAGAGTGTTTCAAAACTGCTCTTTCAAAAGAAGTGTTCAACTCTGTGGGTTGGATTCATACTTCAAAAAGCAGTTTCACAGAACGCTTCTGTTTAGTTTTTATGGGAAGATATTCCCGTTTCCAACGAAGGCCTGAAAGGGCTCCAAATAACCACTTGCAGATTCTGCAAAAACACAGTTTCAAAACTGCTCTATCAAAAGGAAGGCTTATCTCTCCGAGCTGAATGCACACATCATAAAGAGGTTTCTGAGAATGCTTCTGCCTGGTTTATAAGTGAAGATATTTCCTTTTCCACCATAGGCCTCAAAGCGCTCCAAATGAACACTTGCAGATTCTACAAAAAGAGTGTTTCAAAACTGCTCTTTCAAAAGAAGTGTTCAACTCTGTGATTTGGATTCATACTTCACAAAGCAGTTTCACAGGACGCTTCTGTTTAGTATTTATGGGAAGATATTCCCGTTTCCAACGAAGGCCTGAAAGGACTCCAAATATCCACTTGCAGATTCTGCAAAAATAGAGATTCAAAACTGCTCTGTTAAAAGGAAGGCTTATCTCTCTGAGTTGAATGCAGACATCATAAAGGGGTTTCTGAGAATGCTTCTGCCTGGTTTATATGTGAAGATATTTCCTTTTCCACCATAGGCCCCAAAGAGCTCCAAATGAACACTTGCAGATTCTACAAAAGGAGTGTTTCATAACTGCTCTAGCAAAGGAAAGGTTCAACTCTGTGAGTTGAACACACACATCACAAAGCAGTTTGTGAGAATGCTTCTGTCCAGTTTTTAAGAGAAGATATTCCCGCTTCTAACAAAGGCCTGAAGGAGCTCCAAATATCCACTTGCAGATGCTGCAAAAAGACTCTTTCCAAACTGCTCCATGAAAAGGAAGGTTCAACTCTGTGAGTTGAAAGCACACATCATAAAGAAGTTTCAAAGAATGCTTCTGTCTAGGTTTTATGTGAAGATATTTCCTTTTCCACCATAGGCCTCAAAGCGCTCCAAATGAACACTTGCAGATTCTGCAAAAAGAGTGTTTCAAAACTGCTCTTTCAAAAGAAGTGTTCAACTCTGTGGGTTGGATTCATACTTCACAAAGCAGTTTAACAGAACGCTTCTGTTTAGTTTTTATGGGAAGATATTCCCGTTTCCAACGAAGGCCTGAAAGGGCTCCAAATAACCACTTGCAGATTCTGCAAAAACACAGTTTCAAAACTGCTCTATCAAAAGGAAGGCTTATCTCTCCGAGCTGAATGCACACATCATAAAGAGATTTCTGAGAATGCTTCTGCCTGGTTTATAAGTGAAGATATTTCCTTTTCCACCATAGGCCTCAAAGCGCTCCAAATGAACACTTGCAGATTCTACAAAAAGAGTGTTTCAAAACAGCTCTTTCAAAGGAAGTGTTCAACTCTGTGAGTTGGATTCATACTACACAAAGCAGTTTCACTGAACGCTTCTCTTTAGTTTTTATGGGAAGATATTCCCGTTTCCAACGAAGGCCTGAAAAGGCTCCAAATATCCACTTGCAGATTCTGCAAAAATAGAGTTTCAAAACTGCTCTGTTAAAAGGAAGGCTTATCTCTCTGAGTTGAATGCAGACATCATAAAGAGGTTTCTGAGAATGCTTCTGCCTGGTTTATATGTGAAGATATTTCCTTTTCCACCATAGGCCTCAAAGCTTTCCAAATGAACACTTGCAGATTCTACAAAAGGAGTGTTTCATAACTGCTCTAGCAAAGGAAAGGTTCAACTCTGTGAGTTGAACACACACATCACAAAGCAGTTTGTGAGAATGCTTCTGTCCAGTTTTTAAGAGAAGATATTCCCGCTTCTAACAAAGGCCTGAAAGAGCTCCAAATATCCACCTGCAGATGCTGCAAAAAGACTCTTTCCAAACTGCTCCATGAAAAGGAAGGTTCAACTCTTTGAGTTGAATGCACACATCATAAAGAAGTTTCAAAGAATGCTTCTGTCTAGGTTTTATGTGAAGGTATTTCCTTTTCCACCATAGGCCTCAAAGCGCTCCAAATGAACACATGCAGATTCTCCAAAAAGAGTGTTTCAAAACTGCTCTTTCAAAAGAAGTGTTCAACTCTGTGAGTTGGATTCATACTTCACAAAGCAGTTTCACAGAACGCTTCTTTTTAGTATTTATGGGAAGATATTCCCATTTCCAACGAAGGCCTGAAAGGACTCCAAATATCCACTTGCAGATTCTGCAAAAACACAGTTTCAAAACTGCTCTATCAAAAGGAAGGCTTATCTCTCCGAGTTGAATGCACACATCATAAAGAGGTTTCTGAGAATGCTTCTGCCTGGTTTATAAGTGAAGATATTACCTTTTCCACCATAGGCCTCAAAGCGCTCCAAATGAACACTTGCAGATTCTACAAAAAGAGTGTTTCAAAACTGCTCTTTCAAAAGAAGTGTTCAACTCTGTGATTTGGATTCATACTTCACAAAGCAGTTTCACAGAACGCTTCTGTTTAGTATTTATGGGAAGATATTCCCGTTTCCAACGAAGGCCTGAAAGGACTCCAAATATCCACTTGCAGATTCTGCAAAAATAGAGTTTCAAAACTGCTCTGTTAAAAGGAAGGCTTATCTCTCTGAGTTGAATGCAGACATCATAAAGGGGTTTCTGAGAATGCTTCTGCCTGGTTTATATGTGAAGATATTTCCTTTTCCACCATAGGCCTCAAAGCGTTCCAAATGAACACTTGCAGATTCTACAAAAAGAGTGTTTCATAACTGCTCTAGCAAAGGAAAGGTTCAACTCTTTGAGTTGAACACACACATCACAAAGCAGTTTCTGAGAATGCTTCTGTCCAGTTTTTATTGGAAGATATTTCCGCTTCTAACAAAGGCCTGAAAGAGCTCCAAATATCCACTTGCAGATGCTGCAAAAAGCCTCTTTCCAAGCTGCTCCATGAAACGGAAGGTTCAACTCTGTGAGTTGAATGCACACATCATAAAGAAGTTTCAAAGAATGCTTCTGTCTAGGTTTTATGTGAAGATATTTCCTTTTCCACCATAGGCCTCAAAGCGCTCCAAATGAACACTTGCAGATTCTACAAAAAGAGTGTTTCAAAACTGCTCTTTCAAAAGAAGTGTTCAACTCTATGAGTTGGATTCATACTTCACAAAGCAGTTTCACAGAACGCTTCTGTTTAGTTTTTATGGGAAGATATTCCCGTTTCCAACGAAGGCCTGAAATGGCTCCAAATAACAATTTGCAGATTCTGCAGAAACACAGTTTCAAAACTGCTCTACCA
Source organism: Pongo pygmaeus (assembly GCF_028885625.2). NCBI lineage: Eukaryota > Metazoa > Chordata > Mammalia > Primates > Hominidae > Pongo > Pongo pygmaeus. The sequence continues at coordinate 29,116,949 of NC_085930.1, forward strand.
AAAGGAAGGCTTATCGCGCCCAGTTGAATGCACACATCATAAAGGGTTTTCTGAGAATGCTTCTGCATGGTTTATAAGTGAAGATATTTCCTTTTCCACCATAGGCCTCAAAGCGCTCCAAATGAACACTTGCAGATTCTAGAAAAAGAGTGTTTCATAACTGCTCTAGCAAAGGAAAGGTTCAACTCTGGGAGTTGGATTCATACTACACAAAGCAGTTTCACAGAACGCTTCTGTTTAGTTTTTATGGGAAGACATTCCTGTTTCCAACGAAGGCCTGAAAGGGCTCCAAATATCCACTTGCAGATTCTGCAAAAATAGAGTTTCAAAACTGCTCTGTTAAAAGGAAGGCTTATCTCTCTGAGTTGAATGCAGACATCATAAAGGGGTTTCTGAGAATGCTTCTGCCTGGTTTATATGTGAAGATATTTCCTTTTCCACCATAGGCCTCAAAGCGTTCCAAATGAACACTTGCAGATTCTACAAAAGGAGTGTTTCATAACTGCTCTAGCAAAGGAAAGGTTCTACTCTGTGAGTTGAACACACACATCACAAAGCAGTTTGTGAGAATGCTTCTGTCCAGTATTTATTGGAAGATATTCCCGCTTCTAACAAAGGCCTGAAAGAGCTCCAAATATCCACTTGCAGATGCTGCAAAAAGACTCTTTCCAAACTGCTCCATGAAAAGGAAGGTTCAACTCTGTGAGTTGAATGCACACATCATAAAGAAGTTTCAAAAAATGCTTCTGTCTAGGTTTTATGTGAAGATATTTCCTTTTCCACCATAGGCCTCAAAGCGCTCCAAATGAACACTTGCAGATTCTACGAAAAGAGTGTTTCAAAACTGCTCTTTCAAAAGAAGTGTTCAACTCTGTGAGTTGGATTCATACTTCACAAAGCAGTTTCACAGAACGCTTCTGTTTAGTTTTTATGGGAAGATATTCCCGTTTCCAACGAAGGCCTGAAATGGCTCCAAATAACCACTTGCAGATTCTGCAGAAACACAGTTTCCAATCTGCTCTATCAAAAGGAAGGCTTATCTCTCCGAGCTGAATGCACACATCATAAAGAGGTTTCTGAGAATGCTTCTCCTTGGTTTATAAGTGAAGATATTTCCTTTTCCACTATAGGCCTCAAAGCGCTCCAAATGAACACTTGCAGATTCTACAAAAAGAGTGTTTCAAAACAGCTCTTTCAAAGGAAGTGTTCAACTCTGTGAGTTGGATTCATACTACACAAAGCAGTTTCACAGAACGCCTCTCTTTAGTTTTTATGGGAAGATATTCCCGTTTCCAACGAAGGCCTGAAAGGGCTCCAAATATCCACTTGCAGATTCTGCAAAAATAGAGTTTTAAAACTGCTCTGTTAAAAGGAAGGCTTATCTGTCTGAGTTGAATGCAGACATCATAAAGAGGTTTCTGAGAATGCTTCTGCCTGGTTTATATGTGAAGATATTTCCTTTTCCACCATAGGCCCCAAAAAGCTCCAAATGAACACTTGCAGATTCTACAAAAGGAGTGTTTCATAACTGCTCTAGCAAAGGAAAGGTTCAACTCTGTGAGTTGAACACACACATCACAAAGCAGTTTGTGAGAATGCTTCTGTCCAGTTTTTAAGAGAAGATATTCCCGCTTCTAACAAAGGCCTGAAGGAGCTCCAAATATCCACTTGCAGATGCTGCAAAAAGACTCTTTCCAAACTGCTCCATGAAAAGGAAGGTTCAACTCTGTGAGTTGAATGCACACATCATAAAGAAGTTTCAAAGAATGCTTCTGTCTAGGTTTTATGTGAAGATATTTCCTTTTCCACCATAGGCCTCAAAGCGCTCCAAATGAACACTTGCAGATTCTACAAAAAGAGTGTTTCAAGACTGCTCTTTCAAAAGAAGTGTTCAACTCTGTGGGTTGGATTCATACTTCAAAAAGCAGTTTCACAGAACGCTTCTGTTTAGTTTTTATGGGAAGATATTCCCGTTTCCAACGAAGGCCTGAAAGGGCTCCAAATAACCACTTGCAGATTCTGCAAAAACACAGTTTCAAAACTGCTCTATCAAAAGGAAGGCTTATCTCTCCGAGCTGAATGCACACATCATAAAGAGGTTTCTGAGAATGCTTCTGCCTGGTTTATAAGTGAAGATATTTCCTTTTCCACCATAGGCCTCAAAGCGCTCCAAATGAACACTTGCAGATTCTACAAAAAGAGTGTTTCAAAACAGCTCTTTCAAAGGAAGTGTTCAACTCTGTGAGTTGGATTCATACTACACAAAGCAGTTTCACAGAACGCTTCTCTTTAGTTTTTATGGGAAGATATTCCCGTTTCCAACGAAGGCCTGAAAGGGCTCCAAATATCCACTTGCAGATTCTGCAAAAATAGAGTTTCAAAACTGCTCTGTTAAAAGGAAGGTTTATCTCTCTGAGTTTAATGCAGACATCATAAAGAGGTTTCTTAGAATGCTTCTGCCTGGTTTATATGTGAAGATATTTCCTTTTCCACCATAGGCCTCAAAGCGCTCCAAATGAACACTTGCAGATTCTACAAAAGGAGTGTTTCATAACTGCTCTAGCAAAGGAAAAGTTCAACTCTGTGAATTGAACACAGACATCACAAAGCAGTTTGTGAGAATGCTTCTGTCCAGTTTTTAAGAGAAGATATTCCCGCTTCTAACAAAGGCCTGAAAGAGCTCCAAATATCCACTTGCAGATGCTGCAAAAAGACTCTTTCCAAACTGCTCCATGAAAAGGAAGGTTCAACTCTGTGAGTTGAATGCACACATCATAAAGAAGTTTCAAAGAATGCTTCTGTCTAGGTTTTATGTGAAGATATTTCCTTTTCCACCATAGGCCTCAAAGCGCTCCAAATGAACACTTGCAGATTCTACAAAAAGAGTGTTTCAAAACTGCTCTTACAAAAGAAGTGTTCAACTCTGTGAGTTGGATTCATACTTCACAAAGCAGTTTCACAGAATGCTTCTGTTTAGTATTTATGGGAAGATATTCCCGTTTCCAACGAAGGCCTGAAAGGACTCCAAATATCCATTGGCAGATTCTGCAAAAACACAGTTTCAAAACTGCTCTATCAAAAGGAAGGCTTATCTCTCCGAGTTGAATGCACACATCATAAAGAGGTTTCTGAGAATGCTTCTGCCTGGTTTATAAGTGAAGATATTTCCTTTTCCACCATAGGCCTCAAAGCGCTCCAAATGAACACTTGCAGATTCTACAAAAAGAGTGTTTCAAAACTGCTCTTTCAAAAGAAGTGTTCAACTCTGTGATTTGGATTCATACTTCACAAAGCAGTTTCACAGGACGCTTCTGTTTAGTATTTATGGGAAGATATTCCCGTTTCCAACGAAGGCCTGAAAGGACTCCAAATATCCACTTGCAGATTCTGCAAAAATAGAGTTTCAAAACTGCTCTGTTAAAAGGAAGGCTTATCTCTCTGAGTTGAATGCAGACATCATAAAGGGGTTTCTGAGAATGCTTCTGCCTGGTTTATATGTGAAGATATTTCCTTTTCCACCATAGGCCTCAAAGCGTTCCAAATGAACACTTGCATATTCTACAAAAGGAGTGTTTCATAACTGCTCTAGCAAAGGAAAAGTTCTACTCTGTGAGTTGAACACACACATCACAAAGCAGTTTGTGAGAATGCTTCTGTCCAGTTTTTATTGGAAGATATTCCCGCTTCTAACAAAGGCCTGAAAGAGCTCCAAATATCCACTTGCAGATGCTGCAAAAAGACTCTTTCCAAACTGCTCCATGAAAAGGAAGGTTCAACTCTGTGAGTTGAATGCACACATCATAAAGAAGTTTCAAAGAATGCTTCTGTCTAGGTTTTATGTGAAGATATTTCCTTTTCCACCATAGGCCTCAAAGCGCTCCAAATGAACACATGCAGATTCTTCAAAAAGAGTGTTTCAAAACTGCTCTTTCAAAAGAAGTGTTCAACTCTGTGAGTTGGATTCATACTTCACAAAGCAGTTTCACAGAACGCTTCTGTTTAGTATTTATGGGAAGATATTCCCGTTTCCAACGAAGGCCTGAAAGGACTCCAAATATCCACTTGCAGATTCTGCAAAAACACAGTTTCAAAACTGCTCTATCAAAAGGAAGGCTTATCTCTCCGAGTTGAATGCACACATCATAAAGAGGTTTCTGAGAATGCTTCTGCCTGGTTTATAAGTGAAGATATTACCTTTTCCACCATAGGCCTCAAAGCGCTCCAAATGAACACTTGCAGATTCTACAAAAAGAGTGTTTCAAAACTGCTCTTTCAAAAGAAGTGTTCAACTCTGTGAGTTGGATTCATACTTCACAAAGCAGTTTCACAGAACGCTTCTGTTTAGTTTTTATGGGAAGGTATTCCCGTTTCCAACGAAGGACTGAAAGGGCTCCAAATATCCACTTGCAGATTCTGCCAAAACAGAGTTTCAAAACTGCTCTATCAAAAGAAAGGCTTTTCTCTCCGAGTTGAATGCACACATCATAAAGAGGTTTCTGAGAATGCTTCTGCCTGGTTTATAAGTGAAGATATTTCCTTTTCCCCTATAGGCCTCAAAGCGCTCCAAATGAACACTTGCAGATTCTACAAAAAGAGTGTTTCAAAACAGCTCTTTCAAAGGAAGTGTTCAACTCTGTGAATTGGATACATACTACACAAAGCAGTTTCACAGAACGCTTCTGTTTAGTTTTTATGGGAAGGCATTCCCGTTTCCAACGAAGGCCTGAAAGGGCTCCAAATATCCACTTGCAAATTATGCAAAAATAGAGTTTCAAAACTGCTCTGTCAAAAGGAAGGCTTATCTCTCTGAGTTGAATGCAGACATCATAAACAGGTTTCTGAGAATGCTTCTGCCTGGTTTATATGTGAAGATATTTCCTTTTCCACCATAGGCCTCAAAGCGCTCCAAATGAACACTTGCAGATTCTACAAAAAGAGTGTTTCATAACTGCTCTAGCAAAGGAAAGGTTCTACTCTGTGAGTTGAACACACACATCACAAAGCTGTTTGTGAGAATGCTTCTGTCCAGTTTTTATTGGAAGATATTCCCGCTTCTAACAAAGGCCTGAAAGCTCCAAATATCCACTTGCAGATGCTGCAAAAAGACTCTTTCCAAACTGCTCCATGAAAAGGAAGGTTCAACTCTGTGAGTTGAATGCACACATCATAAACAAGTTTCAAAAAATGCTTCTGTCTAGGTTTTATGTGAAGATATTTCCTTTTCCACCATAGGCCTCAAAGCACTCCAAATGAACACTTGCAGATTCTACGAAAAGAGTGTTTCAAAACTGCTCTTTCAAAAGAAGTGTTCAACTCGGTGAGTTGGATTCATACTTCACAAAGCAGTTTCACAGAACGCTTCTGTTTAGTTTTTATGGGAAGATATTCCCGTTTCCAACGGAGGCCAGAAATGGCTCCAAATAACCACTTGCAGATTCTGCAGAAACACAGTTTCAAAACTGCTCTATCAAAAGGAAGGCTTATCTTTCCGAGCTGAATGCACACATCATAAAGAGGTTTCTGAGAAAGCTTCTCCTTGGTTTATAAGTGAAGATATTTCCTTTTCCACTATAGGCCTCAAAGCGCTCCAAATGAACACTTGCAGATTCTACAAAAAGAGTGTTTCAAAACAGCTCTTTCAAAGGAAGTGTTCAACTCTGTGAGTTGGATTCATACTACACAAAGCAGTTTCACAGAACGCCTCTCTTTAGTTTTTATGGGAAGATATTCCCGTTTCCTATGAAGGCCTGAAAGGGCTCCAAATATCCACTTGCAGATTCTGCAAAAATAGAGTTTCAAAACTGCTCTGTTAAAAGGAAGGCTTATCTCTCTGAGTTGAATGCAGACATCATAAAGAGGTTTCTGAGAATGCTTCTGCCTGGTTTATATGTGAAGATATTTCCTTTTCCACCATAGGCCCCAAAGAGCTCCAAATGAACACTTGCAGATTCTACAAAAGGAGTGTTTCATAACTGCTCTAGCAAAGGAAAGGTTCAACTCTGTGAGTTGAACACACACATCACAAAGCAGTTTGTGAGAATGCTTCTGTCCAGTTTTTAAGAGAAGATATTCCCGCTTCTAACAAAGGCCTGAAGGAGCTCCAAATATCCACTTGCAGATGCTGCAAAAAGACTCTTTCCAAACTGCTCCATGAAAAGGAAGGTTCAACTCTGTGAGTTGAATGCACACATCATAAAGAAGTTTCAAAGAATGCTTCTGTCTAGGTTTTATGTGAAGATATTTCCTTTTCCACCATAGGCCTCAATGCGCTCCAAATGAACACTTGCAGATTCTACAAAAAGAGTGTTTCAAAACTGCTCTTTCAAAAGAAGTGTTCAACTCTGTGGGTTGGATTCATACTTCACAAAGCAGTTTCACAGAACGCTTCTGTTTAGTTTTTATGGGAAGATATTCCCGTTTCCAACGAAGGCCTGAAAGGACTCCAAATATCCACTTGCAGATTCTGCAAAAATAGAGTTTCAAAACTGCTCTGTTAAAAGGAAGGCTTATCTCTCTGAGTTGAATGCAGACATCATAAAGGGGTTTCTGAGAATGCTTCTGCCTGGTTTATATGTGAAGATATTTCCTTTTCCACCATAGGCCTCAAATCGTTCCAAATGAACACTTGCAGATTCTACAAAAAGAGTGTTTCATAACTGCTCTAACAAAGGAAAGGTTCAACCCTTTGAGTTGAACACACACATCACAAAGCAGTTTCTGAGAATGCTTCTGTCCAGTTTTTATTGGAAGATATTTCCGCTTCTAACAAAGGCCTGAAAGAGCTCCAAATATCCACTTGCAGATGCTGCAAAAAGACTCTTTCCAAACTGCTCCATGAAACGGAAGGTTCAACTCTGTGAGTTGAATGCACACATCATAAAGAAGTTTCAAAGAATGCTTCTGTCTAGGTTTTATGTGGAGATATTTCCTTTTCCACCATAGGCCTCAAAGCGCTCCAAATGAACACTTGCAGATTCTACAAAAAGAGTGTTTCAAAACTGCTCTTTCAAAAGAAGTGTTCAACTCTATGAGTTGGATTCATACTTCACAAAGCAGTTTCACAGAACGCTTCTGTTTAGTTTTTATGGGAAGATATTCCCGTTTCCAACGAAGGCCTGAAATGGCTCCAAATAACCATTTGCAGATTCTGCAGAAACACAGTTTCAAAACTACTCTACCAAAAGGAAGGCTTATCGCTCCGAGTTGAATGCACACATCATAAAGGGTTTTCTGAGAATGCTTCTGCATGGTTTATAAGTGAAGATATTTCCTTTTCCACCATAGGCCTCAAAGCGCTCCAAATGAACACTTGCAGATTCTAGAAAAAGAGTGTTTCATAACTGCTCTAGCAAAGGAAAGGTTCAACTCTGGGAGTTGAACACACACATCACAAAGCAGTTTGTGAGAATGCTTCTATCCAGTTTTTATGAGAAGATATTCCCGCTTCTAACAAAGGCCTGAAAGAGCTCCAAATATCCACTTGCAGATGCTGCAAAAAGACTCTTTCCAAACTGCTCCATGAAAAGGAAGGTTCAACTCTGTGAGTTGAATGCACATATCATAAAGAAGTTTCAAAGAATGCTTCTGTCTAGGTTTTATGTGAAGATATTTCCTTTTCCACCATAGGCCTCAAAGCGCTCCAAATGAACACTTGCAGATTCTACAAAAAGAGTGTTTCAAAACTGCTCTTTCAAAAGAAGTGTTCAACTCTGTGAGGTGGATTCATACTTCACAAAGCAGTTTCTCAGAACGCTTCTGTTTAGTTTTTATGGGAATATATTCCCGTTTCCAACGAAGGCCTGAAAGGGCTCCAAATAACCACTTGCAGATTCTGCAGAAACACAGTTTCAAAACTGCTCTATCAAAAGGAAGGCTTATCTCTCCGAGCTGAATGCACACATCATAAAGAGGTTTCTGAGAATGCTTCTCCCTGGTTTATAAGTGAAGATATTTCCTTTTCCACCATAGGCCTCAAAGCACTCCAAATGAACACTTGCAGATTCTACAAAAAGAGTGTTTCAAAACAGCTCATTCAAAGGAAGTGTTCAACTCTGTGAGTTGGATTCATACTACACAAAGCAGTTTCACAGAACGCTTCTGTTTAGTTTTTATGGGAAGACATTCCCGTTTCCAACGAAGGCCTGAAATGGCTCCAAATATCCACTTGCAGATTCTGCAAAAATAGAGTTTCAAAACTGCTCTGTTAAAAGGAAGGCTTATCTCCCTGAGTTGAATGCAGACATCATAAAGGGGTTTCTGAGAATGCTTCTGCCTGGTTTATATGTGAAGATATTTCCTTTTCCACCATAGGCCACAAAGCGTTCCAAATGAACACTTGCAGATTCTACAAAAGGAGTGTTTCATAACTGCATTAGCAAAGGAAAGGTTCTACTCTGTGAGTTGAACACACACATCACAAAGCCGTTTGTGAGAATGCTTCTGTCCAGTTTTTATTGGAAGATATTCCCGCTTCTAACTAAGGCCTGAAAGAGCTCCAAATATCCACCTGCAGATGCTGCAAAAGGACTCTTTCCAAACTGCTCCATGAAAAGGAAGGTTCAACTCTGTGAGTTGAATGCACACATCATAAAGAAGTTCCAAAGAATGCTTCTGTCTAGGTTTTATGTGAAGGTATTTCCTTTTCCACCATAGGCCTCAAAGCGCTCCAAATGAACACATGCAGATTCTCCAAAAAGAGTGTTTCAAAACTGCTCTTTCAAAAGAAGTGTTCAACTCTGTGAGTTGGATTCATACTTCACAAAGCAGTTTCACAGAACGCTTCTGTTTAGTATTTATGGGAAGATATTCCCGTTTCCAACGAAGGCCTGAAAGGACTCCAAATATCCACTTGCAGATTCTGCAAAAACACAGTTTCAAAACTGCTCTATCAAAAGGAAAGCTTATCGCTCCGAGTTGAATGCACACATCATAAAGAGGTTTCTGAGAATGCTTCTGCCTGGTTTATAAGTGAAGATATTTCCTTTTCCACCATAGGCCTCAAAGTGCTCCAAATGAACACTTGCAGATTCTACAAAAAGAGTGTTTCAAAACAGCTCTTTCAAAGGAAGTGTTCAACTCTGTGAGTTGGATTCATACTACACAAAGCAGTTTCACAGAACGCTTCTGTTTAGTTTTTATGGGAAGACATTCCCGTTTCCAACGAAGGCCTGAAAGGGCTCCAAATATCCACTTGCAGATTCTGCAAAAATAGAGTTTCAAAACTGCTCTGTTAAAAGGAAGGCTTATCTCTCTGAGTTGAATGCAGACATCATAAAGGGGTTTCTGAGAATGCTTCTGCCTTGTTTATATGTGAAGATATTTCCTTTTCCACCATAGGCCTCAAAGCGTTCCAAATGAACACTTGCAGATTCTACAAAAGGAGTGTTTCATAACTGCTCTAGCAAAGGAAAGGTTCTACTCTGTGAGATGAACACACACATCACAAAGCAGTTTGTGAGAATGCTTCTGTCCAGTTTTTATTGGAAGATATTCCCGCTTCTAACAAAGGCCTGAAAGAGCTCCAAATATCCACTTGCAGATGCTGCAAAAAGACTCTTTCCAAACTGCTCCATGAAAAGGAAGGTTCAACTCTGTGAGTTGAATGCACACATCATAAAGAAGTTTCAAAAAATGCTTCTGTCTAGGTTTTATGTGAAGATATTTCCTTTTCCACCATAGGCCACAAAGCGCTCCAAATGAACACTTGCAGATTCTACGAAAAGAGTGTTTCAAAACTGCTCTTTCAAAAGAAGTGTTCAACTCTGTGAGTTGGATTCATACTTCACAAAGCAGTTTCACAGAACGCTTCTGTTGAGTTTTTATGGGAAGATATTCCCGTTTCCAACGAAGGCCTGAAATGGCTCCAAATAACAATTTGCAGATTCTGCAGAAACACAGTTTCAAAACTGCTCTACCAAAAGGAAGGCTTATCGCTCCCAGTTGAATGCACACATCATAAAGGGTTTTCTGAGAATGCTTCTGCCTGGTTTATAAGTGAAGATATTTCCTTTTCCACCATAGGCCTCAAAGCGCTCCAAATGAACACTTGCAGATTCTAGAAAAAGAGTGTTTCATAACTGCTCTAGCAAAGGAAAGGTTCAACTCTGGGAGTTGGATTCATACTACACAAAGCAGTTTCACAGAACGCTTCTGTTTAGTTTTTATGGGAAGACATTCCCGTTTCCAACGAAGGCCTGAAAGGGCTCCAAATATCCACTTGCAGATTCTGCAAAAATAGAGTTTCAAAACTGCTCTGTTAAAAGGAAGGCTTATCTCTCTGAGTTGAATGCAGACATCATAAAGGGGTTTCTGAGAATGCTTCTGCCTGGTTTATATGTGAAGATATTTCCTTTTCCACCATAGGCCTCAAAGCGTTCCAAATGAACACTTGCAGATTCTACAAAAGGAGTGTTTCATAACTGCTCTAGCAAAGGAAAGGTTCTACTCTGTGAGTTGAACACACACATCACAAAGCAGTTTGTGAGAATGCTTCTGTCCAGTTTTTATTGGAAGATATTCCCGCTTCTAACAAAGGCCTGAAAGAGCTCCAAATATCCACTTGCAGATGCTGCAAAAAGACTCTTTCCAAACTGCTCCATGAAAAGGAAGGTTCAACTCTGTGAGTTGAATGCACACATCATAAAGAAGTTTCAAAAAATGCTTCTGTCTAGGTTTTATGTGAAGATATTTCCTTTTCCACCATAGGCCTCAAAGCGCTCCAAATGAACACTTGCAGATTCTACGAAAAGAGTGTTTCAAAACTGCTCTTTCAAAAGAAGTGTTCAACTCTGTGAGTTGGATTCATACTTCACAAAGCAGTTTCACAGAACGCTTCTGTTTAGTTTTTATGGGAAGATATTCCCGTTTCCAACGAAGGCCTGAAATGGCTCCAAATAACCACTTGCAGATTCTGCAGAAACACAGTTTCCAATCTGCTCTATCAAAAGGAAGGCTTATCTCTCCGAGCTGAATGCACACATCATAAAGAGGTTTCTGAGAATGCTTCTCCTTGGTTTATAAGTGAAGATATTTCCTTTTCCACTATAGGCCTCAAAGCGCTCCAAATGAACACTTGCAGATTCTACAAAAAGAGTGTTTCAAAACAGCTCTTTCAAAGGAAGTGTTCAACTCTGTGAGTTGGATTCATACTACACAAAGCAGTTTCACAGAACGCCTCTCTTTAGTTTTTATGGGAAGATATTCCCGTTTCCAACGAAGGCCTGAAAGGGCTCCAAATATCCACTTGCAGATTCTGCAAAAATAGAGTTTTAAAACTGCTCTGTTAAAAGGAAGGCTTATCTCTCTGAGTTGAATGCAGACATCATAAAGAGGTTTCTGAGAATGCTTCTGCCTGGTTTATATGTGAAGATATTTCCTTTTCCACCATAGGCCCCAAAAAGCTCCAAATGAACACTTGCAGATTCTACAAAAGGAGTGTTTCATAACTGCTCTAGCAAAGGAAAGGTTCAACTCTGTGAGTTGAACACACACATCACAAAGCAGTTTGTGAGAATGCTTCTGTCCAGTTTTTATGAGAAGATATTCCCGCTTCTAACAAAGGCCTGAAGGAGCTCCAAATATCCACTTGCAGATGCTGCAAAAAGACTCTTTCCAAACTGCTCCATGAAAAGGAAGGTTCAACTCTGTGAGTTGAATGCACACATCATAAAGAAGTTTCAAAGAATGCTTCTGTCTAGGTTTTATGTGAAGATATTTCCTTTTCCACCATAGGCCTCAAAGCGCTCCAAATGAACACTTGCAGATTCTACAAAAAGAGTGTTTCAAAACTGCTCTTTCAAAAGAAGTGTTCAACTCTGTGGGTTGGATTCATACTTCAAAAAGCAGTTTCACAGAACGCTTCTGTTTAGTTTTTATGGGAAGATATTCCCGTTTCCAACGAAGGCCTGAAAGGGCTCCAAATAACCACTTGCAGATTCTGCAAAAACACAGTTTCAAAACTGCTCTATCAAAAGGAAGGCTTATCTCTCCGAGCTGAATGCACACATCATAAAGAGGTTTCTGAGAATGCTTCTGCCTGGTTTATAAGTGAAGATATTTCCTTTTCCACCATAGGCCTCAAAGCGCTCCAAATGAACACTTGCAGATTCTACAAAAAGAGTGTTTCAAAACTGCTCTTTCAAAAGAAGTGTTCAACTCTGTGATTTGGATTCATACTTCACAAAGCAGTTTCACAGGACGCTTCTGTTTAGTATTTATGGGAAGATATTCCCGTTTCCAACGAAGGCCTGAAAGGACTCCAAATATCCACTTGCAGATTCTGCAAAAATAGAGATTCAAAACTGCTCTGTTAAAAGGAAGGCTTATCTCTCTGAGTTGAATGCAGACATCATAAAGGGGTTTCTGAGAATGCTTCTGCCTGGTTTATATGTGAAGATATTTCCTTTTCCACCATAGGCCCCAAAGAGCTCCAAATGAACACTTGCAGATTCTACAAAAGGAGTGTTTCATAACTGCTCTAGCAAAGGAAAGGTTCAACTCTGTGAGTTGAACACACACATCACAAAGCAGTTTGTGAGAATGCTTCTGTCCAGTTTTTAAGAGAAGATATTCCCGCTTCTAACAAAGGCCTGAAGGAGCTCCAAATATCCACTTGCAGATGCTGCAAAAAGACTCTTTCCAAACTGCTCCATGAAAAGGAAGGTTCAACTCTGTGAGTTGAAAGCACACATCATAAAGAAGTTTCAAAGAATGCTTCTGTCTAGGTTTTATGTGAAGATATTTCCTTTTCCACCATAGGCCTCAAAGCGCTCCAAATGAACACTTGCAGATTCTGCAAAAAGAGTGTTTCAAAACTGCTCTTTCAAAAGAAGTGTTCAACTCTGTGGGTTGGATTCATACTTCACAAAGCAGTTTAACAGAACGCTTCTGTTTAGTTTTTATGGGAAGATATTCCCGTTTCCAACGAAGGCCTGAAAGGGCTCCAAATAACCACTTGCAGATTCTGCAAAAACACAGTTTCAAAACTGCTCTATCAAAAGGAAGGCTTATCTCTCCGAGCTGAATGCACACATCATAAAGAGATTTCTGAGAATGCTTCTGCCTGGTTTATAAGTGAAGATATTTCCTTTTCCACCATAGGCCTCAAAGCGCTCCAAATGAACACTTGCAGATTCTACAAAAAGAGTGTTTCAAAACAGCTCTTTCAAAGGAAGTGTTCAACTCTGTGAGTTGGATTCATACTACACAAAGCAGTTTCACTGAACGCTTCTCTTTAGTTTTTATGGGAAGATATTCCCGTTTCCAACGAAGGCCTGAAAAGGCTCCAAATATCCACTTGCAGATTCTGCAAAAATAGAGTTTCAAAACTGCTCTGTTAAAAGGAAGGCTTATCTCTCTGAGTTGAATGCAGACATCATAAAGAGGTTTCTGAGAATGCTTCTGCCTGGTTTATATGTGAAGATATTTCCTTTTCCACCATAGGCCTCAAAGCTTTCCAAATGAACACTTGCAGATTCTACAAAAGGAGTGTTTCATAACTGCTCTAGCAAAGGAAAGGTTCAACTCTGTGAGTTGAACACACACATCACAAAGCAGTTTGTGAGAATGCTTCTGTCCAGTTTTTAAGAGAAGATATTCCCGCTTCTAACAAAGGCCTGAAAGAGCTCCAAATATCCACTTGCAGATGCTGCAAAAAGACTCTTTCCAAACTGCTCCATGAAAAGGAAGGTTCAACTCTGTGAGTTGAATGCACACATCATAAAGAAGTTTCAAAGAATGCTTCTGTCTAGGTTTTATGTGAAGATATTTCCTTTTCCACCATAGGCCTCAAAGCGCTCCAAATGAACACATGCAGATTCTCCAAAAAGAGTGTTTCAAAACTGCTCTTTCAAAAGAAGTGTTCAACTCTGTGAGTTGGATTCATACTTCACAAAGCAGTTTCACAGAACGCTTCTGTTTAGTATTTATGGGAAGATATTCCCGTTTCCAACGAAGGCCTGAAAGGACTCCAAATATCCACTTGCAGATTCTCCAAAAACACAGTTTCAAAACTGCTCTATCAAAAGGAAGGCTTATGTCTCCGAGTTGAATGCACACATCATAAAGAGGTTTCTGAGAATGCTTCTGCCTGGTTTATAAGTGAAGATATTTCCTTTTCCACCATAGGCCTCAAAGCGCTCCAAATGAACACTTGCAGTTTCTACAAAAACAGTGTTTCAAAACTGCTCTTTCAAAAGCAGTGTTCAACTCTGTGAGTTGGATTCATACTACACAAAGCAGTTTCACAGAACGCTTCTCTTTAGTTTTTATGGGAAGATATTCCCGTTTCCTACGAAGGCCTGAAAGGGCTCCAAATATCCACTTGCAGATTCTGCAAAAATAGAGTTTCAAAACTGCTCTGTTAAAAGGAAGGCTTATCTCTCTGAGTTGAATGCAGACATCATAAATAGGTTTCTGAGAATTCTTCTGCCTGGTTTATATGTGAAGATATTTCCTTTTCCACCATAGGCCTCAAAGCGTTCCAAATGAACACTTGCAGATTCTACAAAAGGAGTGTTTCATAACTGCTCTAGCAAAGGAAAGGTTCAGCTCTGTGAGTTGAACACACACATCACAAAGCAGTTTCTGAGAATGCTTGTGTCCAGTTTTTATTGGAAGATATTTCCGCTTCTAACAAAGGCCTGAAAGAGCTCCAAATATCCACTTGCAGATGCTGCAAAAAGACTCTTTCCAAACTGCTCCATGAAACGGAAGGTTCAACTCTGTGAGTTGAATGCACACATCATAAAGAAGTTTCAAAGAATGCTTCTGTCTAGGTTTTATGTGAAGATATTTCCTTTTCCACCATAGGCCTCAAAGCGCTCCAAATGAACACTTGCAGATTCTACAAAAAGAGTGTTTCAAAACTGCTCTTTCAAAAGAAGTGTTCAACTCTATGAGTTGGTTTCATACTTCACAAAGCAGTTTCACAGAACGTTTCTGTTTAGTTTTTATGGGAAGATATTCCCGTTTCCAACGAAGGCCTGAAATGGCTCCAAATAACCATTTGCAGATTCTGCAGAAACACAGTTTCAAAACTGCTCTACCAAAAGGAAGGCTTATCGTTCCGAGTTGAATGCACACATCATAAAGGGTTTTCTGAGAATGCTTCTGCATGGTTTATAAGTGAAGATATTTCCTTTTCCACCATAGGCCTCAAAGCGCTCCAAATGAACACTTGCAGATTCTAGAAAAAGAGTGTTTCATAACTGCTCTAGCAAAGGAAAGGTTCAACTCTGGGAGTTGAACACACACATCACAAAGCAGTTTGTGAGAATGCTTCTGTCCAGTTTTTATGAGAAGATATTCCCGCTTCTAACAAAGGCCTGAAAGAGCTCCAAATATCCACTTGCAGATGCTGCAAAAAGACTCTTTCCAAACTGCTCCATGAAAAGGAAGGTTCAACTCTGTGAGTTGAATGCACACATCATAAAGAAGTTTCAAAGAATGCTTCTGTCTATGTTTTATGTGAAGATATTTCCTTTTCCACCATAGGCCTCAAAGCGCTCCAAATGAACACTTGCAGATTCTACAAAAAGAGTGTTTCAAAACTGCTCTTTCAAAAGAAGTGTTCAACTCTGTGAGGTGGATTCATACTTCACAAAGCAGTTTCTCAGAACGCTTCTGTTTAGTTTTTATGGGAATATATTCCCGTTTCCAACGAAGGCCTGAAAGGGCTCCAAATAACCACTTGCAGATTCTGCAGAAACACAGTTTCAAAACTGCTCTATCAAAAGGAAGGCTTATCTCGCCGAGCTGAATGCACACATCATAAAGAGGTTTCTGAGAATGCTTCTCCCTGGTTTATAAGTGAAGATATTTCCTTTTCCCCCATAGGCCTCAAAGCACTCCAAATGAACACTTGCAGATTCTACAAAAAGAGTGTTTCAAAACAGCTCTTTCAAAGGAAGTGTTCAACTCTGTGAGTTGGATTCATACTACACAAAGCAGTTTCACAGAACGCTTCTCTTTAGTTTTTATGGGAAGATATTCCCGTTTCCAACGAAGGCCTGAAAGGGCTCCAAATATCCACTTGCAGATTCTGCAAAAATAGAGTTTCAAAACTGCTCTGTTAAAAGGAAGGTTTATCTCTCTGAGTTGAATGCAGACATCATAAAGAGGTTTCTTAGAATGCTTCTGCCTGGTTTATATGTGAAGATATTTCCTTTTCCACCATAGGCCTCAAAGCGCTCCAAATGAACACTTGCAGATTCTACAAAAGCAGTGTTTCATAACTGCTCTAGCAAAGGAAAGGTTCAACTCTGTGAGTTGAACACACACATCACAAAGCAGTTTGTGAGAATGCTTCTGTCCAGTTTTTAAGAGAAGATATTCCCGCTTCTAACAAAGGCCTGAAAGAGCTCCAAATATCCACTTGCAGATGCTGCAAAAAGACTCTTTCCAAACTGCTCCGTGAAAAGGAAGGTTCAACTCTGTGAGTTGAATGCACACATCATAAAGAAGTTTCAAAGAATGCTTCTGTCTAGGTTTTATGTGAAGATATTTCCTTTTCCACCATAGGCCTCAAAGCGCTCCAAATGAACACTTGCAGATTCTACAAAAAGAGTGTTTCAAAACTGCTCTTACAAAAGAAGTGTTCAACTCTGTGAGTTAGATTCATACTTCACAAAGCAGTTTCACAGAACGCTTCTGTTTGGTATTTATGGGAAGATATTCCCGTTTCCAACGAAGGCCTGAAAGGGCTCCAAATATCCACTTGCAGATTCTGCAAAAATAGAGTTTCAAAACTGCTCTGTTAAAAGGAAGGCTTATCTCTCTGAGTTGAATGCAGACATCATAAAGAGGTTTCTGAGAATGCTTCTGCCTGGTATATATATGAAGATATTTCCTTTTCCACCATAGGCCTCAATGCGCTCCAAATGAACACTTGCAGATTCTACAAAAGGAGTGTTTCATAACTGCTCTAGCAAAGGAAAGGTTCAACTCTGTGAGTTGAACACACACATCACAAAGCAGTTTGTGAGAATGCTTCTGTCCAGTTTTTAAGAGAAGATATTCCCGCTTCTAACAAAGGCCTGAAAGAGCTCCAAATATCCACTTGCAGATGCTGCAAAAAGACTCTTTCCAAACTGCTCCATGAAAAGGAAGGTTCAACTCTGTGAGTTGAATGCAGACACCGTAAAGAAGTTTCAAAGAATGCTTCTGTCTATGTTTTCTGTGAAGGTATTTCCTTTTCCACCATAGGCCTCAAAGCGCTCCAAATGAACACTTGCAGATTCTACAAAAAGAGTGTTTGAAAACAGCTCTTTCAAAGGAAGTGTTCAACTCTGTGAGTTGGATTCATACTACACAAAGCAGTTTCACAGAACGCTTCTGTTTAGTTTTTATGGGAAGACATTCCCGTTTCCAACGAAGGCCTGAAAGGGCTCCAAATATCCACTTGCAGATTCTGCAAAAACACAGTTTCAAAACTGCTCTATCAAAAGGAAGGCTTATCTCTCCGAGTTGAATGCACACATCATAAAGAGGTTTCTGAGAATGCTTCTGCCTGGTTTATAAGTGAAGATATTACCTTTTCCACCATAGGCCTCAAAGCGCTCCAAATGAACACTTGCAGATTCTACAAAAAGAGTGTTTCAAAACTGCTCTTTCAAAAGAAGTGTTCAACTCTGTGATTTGGATTCATACTTCATAAAGCAGTTTCACAGAACGCTTCTGTTTAGTATTTATGGGAAGATATTCCCGTTTATAACGAAGGCCTGAAAGGACTCCAAATATCCACTTGCAGATTCTGCAAAAATAGAGTTTCAAAACTGCTCTGTTAAAAGGAAGGCTTATCTCTCTGAGTTGAATGCAGACATCATAAAGGGGTTTCTGAGAATGCTTCTGCCTGGTTTATATGTGAAGATATTTCCTTTTCCACCATAGGCCTCAAAGCGTTCCAAATGAACACTTGCAGATTCTACAAAAGGAGTGTTTCATAACTGCTCTAGCAAAGGAAAGGTTCAACTCTGTGAGTTGAACACACACTTCACAAAGCTGTTTGTGAGAATGCTTCTGTCCTGTTTTTACGAGAAGATATTCCCGCTTCTAACAAAGGCCTGAAAGAGCTCCAAATATCCACTTGCAGATGCTGCAAAAAGACTCTTTCCAAACTGCTCCATGAAAAGGAAGGTTCAACTCTGTGAGTTGATTGCACACATCATAAAGAAGTTTCAAAGAATGCTTCTGTCTAGGTTTTATGTGAAGATATTTCCTTTTCCACCATAGGCCTCAAAGCGCTCCAAATGAACACTTGCAGATTCTACAAAAAGAGTGTTTCAAAACTGCCCTTTCAAAAGAAGTGTTCAACTCTGTGAGTTGGATTCATACTTCACAAAGCAGTTTCACAGAACGCTTCTGTTTAGTATTTATGGGAAGATATTCCCGTTTCCAACGAAGGCCTGAAAGGACTCCAAATATGCACTTGCAGATTCTGCAAAAACACAGTTTCAAAACTGCTCTATCAAAAGGAAGGCTTGTCTCTCCGAGTTGAATGCACACATCATAAAGAGGTTTCTGAGAATGCTTCTGCCTGGTTTATAAGTGAAGATATTTCCTTTTCCACCATAGGCCTCAAAGCGCTCCAAATGAACACTTGCAGATTCTACAAAAAGAGTGTTTCAAAACTGCTCTTTCAAAAGAAGTGTTCAACTCTGTGAGTTGGATTCATACTTCAGAAAGCAGTTTCACAGAACGCTTCTGTTTAGTTTTTATGGGAAGGTATTCCCGTTTCCAACGAAGGACTGAAAGGGCTCCAAATATCCACTTGCAGATTCTGCCAAAACAGAGTTTCAAAACTGCTCTATCAAAAGGAAGGCTTATCGCTCCGAGTTGAATGCACACATCATAAAGAGGTTTCTGAGAATGCTTCTGCCTGGTTTATAAGTGAAGATATTTCCTTTTCCACCATAGGCCTCAAAGCGCTCCAAATGAACACTTGCAGATTCTACAAAAAGAGTGTTTGAAAACAGCTCTTTCAAAGGAAGTGTTCAACTCTGTGAGTTGGATTCATACTACACAAAGCAGTTTCACAGAACGCTTCTGTTTAGTTTTTATGGGAAGACATTCCCGTTTCCAACGAAGGCCTGAAAGGGCTCCAAATATCCACTTGCAGATTCTGCAAAAACACAGTTTCAAAACTGCTCTATCAAAAGGAAGGCTTATCTCTCCGAGTTGAATGCACACATCATAAAGAGGTTTCTGAGAATGCTTCTGCCTGGTTTATAAGTGAAGATATTACCTTTTCCACCATAGGCCTCAAAGCGCTCCAAATGAACACTTGCAGATTCTACAAAAAGAGTGTTTCAAAACTGCTCTTTCAAAAGAAGTGTTCAACTCTGTGATTTGGATTCATACTTCATAAAGCAGTTTCACAGAACGCTTCTGTTTAGTATTTATGGGAAGATATTCCCGTTTATAACGAAGGCCTGAAAGGACTCCAAATATCCACTTGCAGATTCTGCAAAAATAGAGTTTCAAAACTGCTCTGTTAAAAGGAAGGCTTATCTCTCTGAGTTGAATGCAGACATCATAAAGGGGTTTCTGAGAATGCTTCTGCCTGGTTTATATGTGAAGATATTTCCTTTTCCACCATAGGCCTCAAAGCGTTCCAAATGAACACTTGCAGATTCTACAAAAGGAGTGTTTCATAACTGCTCTAGCAAAGGAAAGGTTCAACTCTGTGAGTTGAACACACACTTCACAAAGCTGTTTGTGAGAATGCTTCTGTCCTGTTTTTACGAGAAGATATTCCCGCTTCTAACAAAGGCCTGAAAGAGCTCCAAATATCCACTTGCAGATGCTGCAAAAAGACTCTTTCCAAACTGCTCCATGAAAAGGAAGGTTCAACTCTGTGAGTTGATTGCACACATCATAAAGAAGTTTCAAAGAATGCTTCTGTCTAGGTTTTATGTGAAGATATTTCCTTTTCCACCATAGGCCTCAAAGCGCTCCAAATGAACACTTGCAGATTCTACAAAAAGAGTGTTTCAAAACTGCCCTTTCAAAAGAAGTGTTCAACTCTGTGAGTTGGATTCATACTTCACAAAGCAGTTTCACAGAACGCTTCTGTTTAGTATTTATGGGAAGATATTCCCGTTTCCAACGAAGGCCTGAAAGGACTCCAAATATGCACTTGCAGATTCTGCAAAAACACAGTTTCAAAACGGCTCTATCAAAAGGAAGGCTTGTCTCTCCGAGTTGAATGCACACATCATAAAGAGGTTTCTGAGAATGCTTCTGCCTGGTTTATAAGTGAAGATATTTCCTTTTCCACCATAGGCCTCAAAGCGCTCCAAATGAACACTTGCAGATTCTACAAAAAGAGTGTTTGAAAACAGCTCTTTCAAAGGAAGTGTTCAACTCTGTGAGTTGGATTCATACTACACAAAGCAGTTTCACAGAACGCTTCTGTTTAGTTTTTATGGGAAGACATTCCCGTTTCCAACGAAGGCCTGAAAGGGCTCCAAATATCCACTTGCAGATTCTGCAAAAACACAGTTTCAAAACTGCTCTATCAAAAGGAAGGCTTATCTCTCCGAGTTGAATGCACACATCATAAAGAGGTTTCTGAGAATGATTCTGCCTGGTTTATAAGTGAAGATATTACCTTTTCCACCATAGGCCTCAAAGCGCTCCAAATGAACACTTGCAGATTCTACAAAAAGAGTGTTTCAAAACTGCTCTTTCAAAAGAAGTGTTCAACTCTGTGATTTGGATTCATACTTCATAAAGCAGTTTCACAGAACGCTTCTGTTTAGTATTTATGGGAAGATATTCCCGTTTCCAACGAAGGCCTGAAAGGACTCCAAATATCCACTTGCAGATTCTGCAAAAATAGAGTTTCAAAACTGCTCTGTTAAAAGGAAGGCTTATCTCTCTGAGTTGAATGCAGACATCATAAAGGGGTTTCTGAGAATGCTTCTGCCTGGTTTATATGTGAAGATATTTCCTTTTCCACCATAGGCCTCAAAGCGTTCCAAATGAACACTTGCAGATTCTACAAAAGGAGTGTTTCATAACTGCTCTAGCAAAGGAAAGGTTCAACTCTGTGAGTTGAACACACACTTCACAAAGCTGTTTGTGAGAATGCTTCAGTCCTGTTTTTACGAGAAGATATTCCCGCTTCTAACAAAGGCCTGAAAGAGCTCCAAATATCCACTTGCAGATGCTGCAAAAAGACTCTTTCCAAACTGCTCCATGAAAAGGAAGGTTCAACTCTGTGAGTTGATTGCACACATCATAAAGAAGTTTCAAAGAATGCTTCTGTCTAGGTTTTATGTGAAGATATTTCCTTTTCCACCATAGGCCTCAAAGCGCTCCAAATGAACACTTGCAGATTCTACAAAAAGAGTGTTTCAAAACTGCTCTTTCAAAAGAAGTGTTCAACTCTGTGAGTTGGATTCATACTTCAGAAAGCAGTTTCACAGAACGCTTCTGTTTAGTTTTTATGGGAAGGTATTCCCGTTTCCAACGAAGGACTGAAAGGGCTCCAAATATCCACTTGCAGATTCTGCCAAAACAGAGTTTCAAAACTGCTCTATCAAAAGAAAGGCTTATCTCTCCGAGTTGAATGCACACATCATAAAGAGGTTTCTGAGAATGCTTCTACCTGGTTTATAAGTGAAGATATTTCCTTTTCCACCATAGGCCTCAAAGCGCTCCAAATGAACACTTGCAGATTCTACAAAAGCAGTGTTTCATAACTGCTCTAGCAAAGGAAAGGTTCAACTCTGTGAGTTGAACACACACATCACAAAGCAGTTTGTGAGAATGCTTCTGTCCAGTTTTTAAGAGAAGATATTCCCGCTTCTAACAAAGGCCTGAAAGAGCTCCAAATATCCACTTGCAGATGCTGCAAAAAGACTCTTTCCAAACTGCTCCGTGAAAAGGAAGGTTCAACTCTGTGAGTTGAATGCACACATCATAAAGAAGTTTCAAAGAATGCTTCTGTCTAGGTTTTATGTGAAGATATTTCCTTTTCCACCATAGGCCTCAAAGCGCTCCAAATGAACACTTGCAGATTCTACAAAAAGAGTGTTTCAAAACTGCTCTTACAAAAGAAGTGTTCAACTCTGTGAGTTGGATTCATACTTCACAAAGCAGTTTCACAGAACGCTTCTGTTTGGTATTTATGGGAAGATATTCCCGTTTCCAACGAAGGCCTGAAAGGGCTCCAAATATCCACTTGCAGATTCTGCAAAAATAGAGTTTCAAAACTGCTCTGTTAAAAGGAAGGCTTATCTCTCTGAGTTGAATGCAGACATCATAAAGAGGTTTCTGAGAATGCTTCTGCCTGGTATATATATGAAGATATTTCCTTTTCCACCATAGGCCTCAATGCGCTCCAAATGAACACTTGCAGATTCTACAAAAGGAGTGTTTCATAACTGCTCTAGCAAAGGAAAGGTTCAACTCTGTGAGTTGAACACACACATCACAAAGCAGTTTGTGAGAATGCTTCTGTCCAGTTTTTAAGAGAAGATATTCCCGCTTCTAACAAAGGCCTGAAAGAGCTCCAAATATCCACTTGCAGATGCTGCAAAAAGACTCTTTCCAAACTGCTCCATGAAAAGGAAGGTTCAACTCTGTGAGTTGAATGCAGACACCGTAAAGAAGTTTCAAAGAATGCTTCTGTCTATGTTTTCTGTGAAGGTATTTCCTTTTCCACCATAGGCCTCAAAGCGCTCCAAATGAACACTTGCAGATTCTACAAAAAGAGTGTTTCAAAACTGCTCTTTCAAAAGAAGTGTTCAACTCTGTGAGTTGGATTCATACTTCACAAAGTAGTTTCACAGAACGCTTCTGTTTAGTTTTTATGGGAAGGTATTCCCGTTTCCAACGAAGGACTGAAAGGGCTCCAAATATCCACTTGCAGATTCTGCCAAAACAGAGTTTCAAAACTGCTCTATCAAAAGGAAGGCTTATCGCTCCGAGTTGAATGCACACATCATAAAGAGGTTTCTGAGAATGCTTCTGCCTGGTTTATAAGTGAAGATATTTCCTTTTCCACCATAGGCCTCAAAGCGCTCCAAATGAACACTTGCAGATTCTACAAAAAGAGTGTTTGAAAACAGCTCTTTCAAAGGAAGTGTTCAACTCTGTGAGTTGGATTCATACTACACAAAGCAGTTTCACAGAACGCTTCTGTTTAGTTTTTATGGGAAGACATTCCCGTTTCCAACGAAGGCCTGAAAGGGCTCCAAATATCCACTTGCAGATTCTGCAAAAACACAGTTTCAAAACTGCTCTATCAAAAGGAAGGCTTATCTCTCCGAGTTGAATGCACACATCATAAAGAGGTTTCTGAGAATGCTTCTGCCTGGTTTATAAGTGAAGATATTACCTTTTCCACCATAGGCCTCAAAGCGCTCCAAATGAACACTTGCAGATTCTACAAAAAGAGTGTTTCAAAACTGCTCTTTCAAAAGAAGTGTTCAACTCTGTGATTTGGATTCATACTTCATAAAGCAGTTTCACAGAACGCTTCTGTTTAGTATTTATGGGAAGATATTCCCGTTTATAACGAAGGCCTGAAAGGACTCCAAATATCCACTTGCAGATTCTGCAAAAATAGAGTTTCAAAACTGCTCTGTTAAAAGGAAGGCTTATCTCTCTGAGTTGAATGCAGACATCATAAAGGGGTTTCTGAGAATGCTTCTGCCTGGTTTATATGTGAAGATATTTCCTTTTCCACCATAGGCCTCAAAGCGCTCCAAATGAACACTTGCAGATTCTACAAAAAGAGTGTTTCATAACTGCTCTAGCAAAGGAAAGGTTCAACTCTTTGAGTTGAACACACACATCACAAAGCAGTTTCTGAGAATGCTTCTGTCCAGTTTTTATTGGAAGATATTTCCGCTTCTAACAAAGGCCTGAAAGAGCTCCAAATATCCACTTGCAGATGCTGCAAAAAGACTCTTTCCAAACTGCTCCATGAAACGGAAGGTTCAACTCTGTGAGTTGAATGCACACATCATAAAGAAGTTTCAAAGAATGCTTCTGTCTAGGTTTTATGTGAAGATATTTCCTTTTCCACCATAGGCCTCAAAGCGCTCCAAATGAACACTTGCAGATTCTACAAAAAGAGTGTTTCAAAACTGCTCTTTCAAAAGAAGTGTTCAACTCTATGAGTTGGTTTCATACTTCACAAAGCAGTTTCACAGAACGTTTCTGTTTAGTTTTTATGGGAAGATATTCCCGTTTCCAACGAAGGCCTGAAATGGCTCCAAATAACCATTTGCAGATTCTGCAGAAACACAGTTTCAAAACTGCTCTACCAAAAGGAAGGCTTATCGTTCCGAGTTGAATGCACACATCATAAAGGGTTTTCTGAGAATGCTTCTGCATGGTTTATAAGTGAAGATATTTCCTTTTCCACCATAGGCCTCAAAGCGCTCCAAATGAACACTTGCAGATTCTAGAAAAAGAGTGTTTCATAACTGCTCTAGCAAAGGAAAGGTTCAACTCTGGGAGTTGAACACACACATCACAAAGCAGTTTGTGAGAATGCTTCTGTCCAGTTTTTATGAGAAGATATTCCCGCTTCTAACAAAGGCCTGAAAGAGCTCCAAATATCCACTTGCAGATGCTGCAAAAAGACTCTTTCCAAACTGCTCCATGAAAAGGAAGGTTCAACTCTGTGAGTTGAATGCACACATCATAAAGAAGTTTCAAAGAATGCTTCTGTCTATGTTTTATGTGAAGATATTTCCTTTTCCACCATAGGCCTCAAAGCGCTCCAAATGAACACTTGCAGATTCTACAAAAAGAGTGTTTCAAAACTGCTCTTTCAAAAGAAGTGTTCAACTCTGTGAGGTGGATTCATACTTCACAAAGCAGTTTCTCAGAACGCTTCTGTTTAGTTTTTATGGGAATATATTCCCGTTTCCAACGAAGGCCTGAAAGGGCTCCAAATAACCACTTGCAGATTCTGCAGAAACACAGTTTCAAAACTGCTCTATCAAAAGGAAGGCTTATCTCGCCGAGCTGAATGCACACATCATAAAGAGGTTTCTGAGAATGCTTCTCCCTGGTTTATAAGTGAAGATATTTCCTTTTCCACCATAGGCCTCAAAGCACTCCAAATGAACACTTGCAGATTCTACAAAAAGAGTGTTTCAAAACAGCTCTTTCAAAGGAAGTGTTCAACTCTGTGAGTTGGATTCATACTACACAAAGCAGTTTCACAGAACGCTTCTCTTTAGTTTTTATGGGAAGATATTCCCGTTTCCAACGAAGGCCTGAAAGGGCTCCAAATATCCACTTGCAGATTCTGCAAAAATAGAGTTTCAAAACTGCTCTGTTAAAAGGAAGGTTTATCTCTCTGAGTTGAATGCAGACATCATAAAGAGGTTTCTTAGAATGCTTCTGCCTGGTTTATATGTGAAGATATTTCCTTTTCCACCATAGGCCTCAAAGCGCTCCAAATGAACACTTGCAGATTCTACAAAAGCAGTGTTTCATAACTGCTCTAGCAAAGGAAAGGTTCAACTCTGTGAGTTGAACACACACATCACAAAGCAGTTTGTGAGAATGCTTCTGTCCAGTTTTTAAGAGAAGATATTCCCGCTTCTAACAAAGGCCTGAAAGAGCTCCAAATATCCACTTGCAGATGCTGCAAAAAGACTCTTTCCAAACTGCTCCGTGAAAAGGAAGGTTCAACTCTGTGAGTTGAATGCACACATCATAAAGAAGTTTCAAAGAATGCTTCTGTCTAGGTTTTATGTGAAGATATTTCCTTTTCCACCATAGGCCTCAAAGCGCTCCAAATGAACACTTGCAGATTCTACAAAAAGAGTGTTTCAAAACTGCTCTTACAAAAGAAGTGTTCAACTCTGTGAGTTGGATTCATACTTCACAAAGCAGTTTCACAGAACGCTTCTGTTTGGTATTTATGGGAAGATATTCCCGTTTCCAACGAAGGCCTGAAAGGGCTCCAAATATCCACTTGCAGATTCTGCAAAAATAGAGTTTCAAAACTGCTCTGTTAAAAGGAAGGCTTATCTCTCTGAGTTGAATGCAGACATCATAAAGAGGTTTCTGAGAATGCTTCTGCCTGGTATATATATGAAGATATTTCCTTTTCCACCATAGGCCTCAATGCGCTCCAAATGAACACTTGCAGATTCTACAAAAGGAGTGTTTCATAACTGCTCTAGCAAAGGAAAGGTTCAACTCTGTGAGTTGAACACACACATCACAAAGCAGTTTGTGAGAATGCTTCTGTCCAGTTTTTAAGAGAAGATATTCCCGCTTCTAACAAAGGCCTGAAAGAGCTCCAAATATCCACTTGCAGATGCTGCAAAAAGACTCTTTCCAAACTGCTCCATGAAAAGGAAGGTTCAACTCTGTGAGTTGAATGCAGACACCGTAAAGAAGTTTCAAAGAATGCTTCTGTCTATGTTTTCTGTGAAGGTATTTCCTTTTCCACCATAGGCCTCAAAGCGCTCCAAATGAACACTTGCAGATTCTACAAAAAGAGTGTTTCAAAACTGCTCTTTCAAAAGAAGTGTTCAACTCTGTGAGTTGGATTCATACTTCACAAAGTAGTTTCACAGAACGCTTCTGTTTAGTTTTTATGGGAAGGTATTCCCGTTTCCAACGAAGGACTGAAAGGGCTCCAAATATCCACTTGCAGATTCTGCCAAAACAGAGTTTCAAAACTGCTCTATCAAAAGGAAGGCTTATCGCTCCGAGTTGAATGCACACATCATAAAGAGGTTTCTGAGAATGCTTCTGCCTGGTTTATAAGTGAAGATATTTCCTTTTCCACCATAGGCCTCAAAGCGCTCCAAATGAACACTTGCAGATTCTACAAAAAGAGTGTTTGAAAACAGCTCTTTCAAAGGAAGTGTTCAACTCTGTGAGTTGGATTCATACTACACAAAGCAGTTTCACAGAACGCTTCTGTTTAGTTTTTATGGGAAGACATTCCCGTTTCCAACGAAGGCCTGAAAGGGCTCCAAATATCCACTTGCAGATTCTGCAAAAACACAGTTTCAAAACTGCTCTATCAAAAGGAAGGCTTATCTCTCCGAGTTGAATGCACACATCATAAAGAGGTTTCTGAGAATGCTTCTGCCTGGTTTATAAGTGAAGATATTACCTTTTCCACCATAGGCCTCAAAGCGCTCCAAATGAACACTTGCAGATTCTACAAAAAGAGTGTTTCAAAACTGCTCTTTCAAAAGAAGTGTTCAACTCTGTGATTTGGATTCATACTTCATAAAGCAGTTTCACAGAACGCTTCTGTTTAGTATTTATGGGAAGATATTCCCGTTTATAACGAAGGCCTGAAAGGACTCCAAATATCCACTTGCAGATTCTGCAAAAATAGAGTTTCAAAACTGCTCTGTTAAAAGGAAGGCTTATCTCTCTGAGTTGAATGCAGACATCATAAAGGGGTTTCTGAGAATGCTTCTGCCTGGTTTATATGTGAAGATATTTCCTTTTCCACCATAGGCCTCAAAGCGTTCCAAATGAACACTTGCAGATTCTACAAAAGGAGTGTTTCATAACTGCTCTAGCAAAGGAAAGGTTCAACTCTGTGAGTTGAACACACACTTCACAAAGCTGTTTGTGAGAATGCTTCTGTCCTGTTTTTACGAGAAGATATTCCCGCTTCTAACAAAGGCCTGAAAGAGCTCCAAATATCCACTTGCAGATGCTGCAAAAAGACTCTTTCCAAACTGCTCCATGAAAAGGAAGGTTCAACTCTGTGAGTTGATTGCACACATCATAAAGAAGTTTCAAAGAATGCTTCTGTCTAGGTTTTATGTGAAGATATTTCCTTTTCCACCATAGGCCTCAAAGCGCTCCAAATGAACACTTGCAGATTCTACAAAAAGAGTGTTTCAAAACTGCCCTTTCAAAAGAAGTGTTCAACTCTGTGAGTTGGATTCATACTTCACAAAGCAGTTTCACAGAACGCTTCTGTTTAGTATTTATGGGAAGATATTCCCGTTTCCAACGAAGGCCTGAAAGGACTCCAAATATGCACTTGCAGATTCTGCAAAAACACAGTTTCAAAACTGCTCTATCAAAAGGAAGGCTTGTCTCTCCGAGTTGAATGCACACATCATAAAGAGGTTTCTGAGAATGCTTCTGCCTGGTTTATAAGTGAAGATATTTCCTTTTCCACCATAGGCCTCAAAGCGCTCCAAATGAACACTTGCAGATTCTACAAAAAGAGTGTTTCAAAACTGCTCTTTCAAAAGAAGTGTTCAACTCTGTGAGTTGGATTCATACTTCAGAAAGCAGTTTCACAGAACGCTTCTGTTTAGTTTTTATGGGAAGGTATTCCCGTTTCCAACGAAGGACTGAAAGGGCTCCAAATATCCACTTGCAGATTCTGCCAAAACAGAGTTTCAAAACTGCTCTATCAAAAGGAAGGCTTATCGCTCCGAGTTGAATGCACACATCATAAAGAGGTTTCTGAGAATGCTTCTGCCTGGTTTATAAGTGAAGATATTTCCTTTTCCACCATAGGCCTCAAAGCGCTCCAAATGAACACTTGCAGATTCTACAAAAAGAGTGTTTGAAAACAGCTCTTTCAAAGGAAGTGTTCAACTCTGTGAGTTGGATTCATACTACACAAAGCAGTTTCACAGAACGCTTCTGTTTAGTTTTTATGGGAAGACATTCCCGTTTCCAACGAAGGCCTGAAAGGGCTCCAAATATCCACTTGCAGATTCTGCAAAAACACAGTTTCAAAACTGCTCTATCAAAAGGAAGGCTTATCTCTCCGAGTTGAATGCACACATCATAAAGAGGTTTCTGAGAATGCTTCTGCCTGGTTTATAAGTGAAGATATTACCTTTTCCACCATAGGCCTCAAAGCGCTCCAAATGAACACTTGCAGATTCTACAAAAAGAGTGTTTCAAAACTGCTCTTTCAAAAGAAGTGTTCAACTCTGTGATTTGGATTCATACTTCATAAAGCAGTTTCACAGAACGCTTCTGTTTAGTATTTATGGGAAGATATTCCCGTTTCCAACGAAGGCCTGAAAGGACTCCAAATATCCACTTGCAGATTCTGCAAAAATAGAGTTTCAAAACTGCTCTGTTAAAAGGAAGGCTTATCTCTCTGAGTTGAATGCAGACATCATAAAGGGGTTTCTGAGAATGCTTCTGCCTGGTTTATATGTGAAGATATTTCCTTTTCCACCATAGGCCTCAAAGCGTTCCAAATGAACACTTGCAGATTCTACAAAAGGAGTGTTTCATAACTGCTCTAGCAAAGGAAAGGTTCAACTCTGTGAGTTGAACACACACTTCACAAAGCTGTTTGTGAGAATGCTTCAGTCCTGTTTTTACGAGAAGATATTCCCGCTTCTAACAAAGGCCTGAAAGAGCTCCAAATATCCACTTGCAGATGCTGCAAAAAGACTCTTTCCAAACTGCTCCATGAAAAGGAAGGTTCAACTCTGTGAGTTGATTGCACACATCATAAAGAAGTTTCAAAGAATGCTTCTGTCTAGGTTTTATGTGAAGATATTTCCTTTTCCACCATAGGCCTCAAAGCGCTCCAAATGAACACTTGCAGATTCTACAAAAAGAGTGTTTCAAAACTGCCCTTTCAAAAGAAGTGTTCAACTCTGTGAGTTGGATTCATACTTCACAAAGCAGTTTCACAGAACGCTTCTGTTTAGTATTTATGGGAAGATATTCCCGTTTCCAACGAAGGCCTGAAAGGACTCCAAATATGCACTTGCAGATTCTGCAAAAACACAGTTTCAAAACTGCTCTATCAAAAGGAAGGCTTGTCTCTCCGAGTTGAATGCACACATCATAAAGAGGTTTCTGAGAATGCTTCTGCCTGGTTTATAAGTGAAGATATTTCCTTTTCCACCATAGGCCTCAAAGCGCTCCAAATGAACACTTGCAGATTCTACAAAAAGAGTGTTTCAAAACTGCTCTTTCAAAAGAAGTGTTCAACTCTGTGAGTTGGATTCATACTTCAGAAAGCAGTTTCACAGAACGCTTCTGTTTAGTTTTTATGGGAAGGTATTCCCGTTTCCAACGAAGGACTGAAAGGGCTCCAAATATCCACTTGCAGATTCTGCCAAAACAGAGTTTCAAAACTGCTCTATCAAAAGAAAGGCTTATCTCTCC
The DNA here is from genome assembly GCF_028885625.2 of Pongo pygmaeus. Classification (NCBI taxonomy): domain Eukaryota; kingdom Metazoa; phylum Chordata; class Mammalia; order Primates; family Hominidae; genus Pongo; species Pongo pygmaeus. The sequence continues at coordinate 29,147,063 of NC_085930.1, forward strand.
GAGTTGAATGCACACATCATAAAGAGGTTTCTGAGAATGCTTCTACCTGGTTTATAAGTGAAGATATTTCCTTTTCCACCATAGGCCTCAAAGCGCTCCAAATGAACACTTGCAGATTCTACAAAAGCAGTGTTTCATAACTGCTCTAGCAAAGGAAAGGTTCAACTCTGTGAGTTGAACACACACATCACAAAGCAGTTTGTGAGAATGCTTCTGTCCAGTTTTTAAGAGAAGATATTCCCGCTTCTAACAAAGGCCTGAAAGAGCTCCAAATATCCACTTGCAGATGCTGCAAAAAGACTCTTTCCAAACTGCTCCGTGAAAAGGAAGGTTCAACTCTGTGAGTTGAATGCACACATCATAAAGAAGTTTCAAAGAATGCTTCTGTCTAGGTTTTATGTGAAGATATTTCCTTTTCCACCATAGGCCTCAAAGCGCTCCAAATGAACACTTGCAGATTCTACAAAAAGAGTGTTTCAAAACTGCTCTTACAAAAGAAGTGTTCAACTCTGTGAGTTGGATTCATACTTCACAAAGCAGTTTCACAGAACGCTTCTGTTTGGTATTTATGGGAAGATATTCCCGTTTCCAACGAAGGCCTGAAAGGGCTCCAAATATCCACTTGCAGATTCTGCAAAAATAGAGTTTCAAAACTGCTCTGTTAAAAGGAAGGCTTATCTCTCTGAGTTGAATGCAGACATCATAAAGAGGTTTCTGAGAATGCTTCTGCCTGGTATATATATGAAGATATTTCCTTTTCCACCATAGGCCTCAATGCGCTCCAAATGAACACTTGCAGATTCTACAAAAGGAGTGTTTCATAACTGCTCTAGCAAAGGAAAGGTTCAACTCTGTGAGTTGAACACACACATCACAAAGCAGTTTGTGAGAATGCTTCTGTCCAGTTTTTAAGAGAAGATATTCCCGCTTCTAACAAAGGCCTGAAAGAGCTCCAAATATCCACTTGCAGATGCTGCAAAAAGACTCTTTCCAAACTGCTCCATGAAAAGGAAGGTTCAACTCTGTGAGTTGAATGCAGACACCGTAAAGAAGTTTCAAAGAATGCTTCTGTCTATGTTTTCTGTGAAGGTATTTCCTTTTCCACCATAGGCCTCAAAGCGCTCCAAATGAACACTTGCAGATTCTACAAAAAGAGTGTTTCAAAACTGCTCTTTCAAAAGAAGTGTTCAACTCTGTGAGTTGGATTCATACTTCACAAAGTAGTTTCACAGAACGCTTCTGTTTAGTTTTTATGGGAAGGTATTCCCGTTTCCAACGAAGGACTGAAAGGGCTCCAAATATCCACTTGCAGATTCTGCCAAAACAGAGTTTCAAAACTGCTCTATCAAAAGGAAGGCTTATCGCTCCGAGTTGAATGCACACATCATAAAGAGGTTTCTGAGAATGCTTCTGCCTGGTTTATAAGTGAAGATATTTCCTTTTCCACCATAGGCCTCAAAGCGCTCCAAATGAACACTTGCAGATTCTACAAAAAGAGTGTTTGAAAACAGCTCTTTCAAAGGAAGTGTTCAACTCTGTGAGTTGGATTCATACTACACAAAGCAGTTTCACAGAACGCTTCTGTTTAGTTTTTATGGGAAGACATTCCCGTTTCCAACGAAGGCCTGAAAGGGCTCCAAATATCCACTTGCAGATTCTGCAAAAACACAGTTTCAAAACTGCTCTATCAAAAGGAAGGCTTATCTCTCCGAGTTGAATGCACACATCATAAAGAGGTTTCTGAGAATGCTTCTGCCTGGTTTATAAGTGAAGATATTACCTTTTCCACCATAGGCCTCAAAGCGCTCCAAATGAACACTTGCAGATTCTACAAAAAGAGTGTTTCAAAACTGCTCTTTCAAAAGAAGTGTTCAACTCTGTGATTTGGATTCATACTTCATAAAGCAGTTTCACAGAACGCTTCTGTTTAGTATTTATGGGAAGATATTCCCGTTTATAACGAAGGCCTGAAAGGACTCCAAATATCCACTTGCAGATTCTGCAAAAATAGAGTTTCAAAACTGCTCTGTTAAAAGGAAGGCTTATCTCTCTGAGTTGAATGCAGACATCATAAAGGGGTTTCTGAGAATGCTTCTGCCTGGTTTATATGTGAAGATATTTCCTTTTCCACCATAGGCCTCAAAGCGTTCCAAATGAACACTTGCAGATTCTACAAAAGGAGTGTTTCATAACTGCTATAGCAAAGGAAAGGTTCAACTCTGTGAGTTGAACACACACTTCACAAAGCTGTTTGTGAGAATGCTTCTGTCCTGTTTTTACGAGAAGATATTCCCGCTTCTAACAAAGGCCTGAAAGAGCTCCAAATATCCACTTGCAGATGCTGCAAAAAGACTCTTTCCAAACTGCTCCATGAAAAGGAAGGTTCAACTCTGTGAGTTGATTGCACACATCATAAAGAAGTTTCAAAGAATGCTTCTGTCTAGGTTTTATGTGAAGATATTTCCTTTTCCACCATAGGCCTCAAAGCGCTCCAAATGAACACTTGCAGATTCTACAAAAAGAGTGTTTCAAAACTGCCCTTTCAAAAGAAGTGTTCAACTCTGTGAGTTGGATTCATACTTCACAAAGCAGTTTCACAGAACGCTTCTGTTTAGTATTTATGGGAAGATATTCCCGTTTCCAACGAAGGCCTGAAAGGACTCCAAATATGCACTTGCAGATTCTGCAAAAACACAGTTTCAAAACTGCTCTATCAAAAGGAAGGCTTGTCTCTCCGAGTTGAATGCACACATCATAAAGAGGTTTCTGAGAATGCTTCTGCCTGGTTTATAAGTGAAGATATTTCCTTTTCCACCATAGGCCTCAAAGCGCTCCAAATGAACACTTGCAGATTCTACAAAAAGAGTGTTTCAAAACTGCTCTTTCAAAAGAAGTGTTCAACTCTGTGAGTTGGATTCATACTTCAGAAAGCAGTTTCACAGAACGCTTCTGTTTAGTTTTTATGGGAAGGTATTCCCGTTTCCAACGAAGGACTGAAAGGGCTCCAAATATCCACTTGCAGATTCTGCCAAAACAGAGTTTCAAAACTGCTCTATCAAAAGGAAGGCTTATCGCTCCGAGTTGAATGCACACATCATAAGGAGGTTTCTGAGAATGCTTCTGCCTGGTTTATAAGTGAAGATATTTCCTTTTCCACCATAGGCCTCAAAGCGCTCCAAATGAACACTTGCAGATTCTACAAAAAGAGTGTTTGAAAACAGCTCTTTCAAAGGAAGTGTTCAACTCTGTGAGTTGGATTCATACTACACAAAGCAGTTTCACAGAACGCTTCTGTTTAGTTTTTATGGGAAGACATTCCCGTTTCCAACGAAGGCCTGAAAGGGCTCCAAATATCCACTTGCAGATTCTGCAAAAACACAGTTTCAAAACTGCTCTATCAAAAGGAAGGCTTATCTCTCCGAGTTGAATGCACACATCATAAAGAGGTTTCTGAGAATGCTTCTGCCTGGTTTATAAGTGAAGATATTACCTTTTCCACCATAGGCCTCAAAGCGCTCCAAATGAACACTTGCAGATTCTACAAAAAGAGTGTTTCAAAACTGCTCTTTCAAAAGAAGTGTTCAACTCTGTGATTTGGATTCATACTTCATAAAGCAGTTTCACAGAACGCTTCTGTTTAGTATTTATGGGAAGATATTCCCGTTTCCAACGAAGGCCTGAAAGGACTCCAAATATCCACTTGCAGATTCTGCAAAAATAGAGTTTCAAACCTGCTCTGTTAAAAGGAAGGCTTATCTCTCTGAGTTGAATGCAGACATCATAAAGGGGTTTCTGAGAATGCTTCTGCCTGGTTTATATGTGAAGATATTTCCTTTTCCACCATAGGCCTCAAAGCGTTCCAAATGAACACTTGCAGATTCTACAAAAGGAGTGTTTCATAACTGCTCTAGCAAAGGAAAGGTTCAACTCTGTGAGTTGAACACACACTTCACAAAGCTGTTTGTGAGAATGCTTCAGTCCTGTTTTTACGAGAAGATATTCCCGCTTCTAACAAAGGCCTGAAAGAGCTCCAAATATCCACTTGCAGATGCTGCAAAAAGACTCTTTCCAAACTGCTCCATGAAAAGGAAGGTTCAACTCTGTGAGTTGATTGCACACATCATAAAGAAGTTTCAAAGAATGCTTCTGTCTAGGTTTTATGTGAAGATATTTCCTTTTCCACCATAGGCCTCAAAGCGCTCCAAATGAACACTTGCAGATTCTACAAAAAGAGTGTTTCAAAACTGCCCTTTCAAAAGAAGTGTTCAACTCTGTGAGTTGGATTCATACTTCACAAAGCAGTTTCACAGAACGCTTCTGTTTAGTATTTATGGGAAGATATTCCCGTTTCCAACGAAGGCCTGAAAGGACTCCAAATATGCACTTGCAGATTCTGCAAAAACACAGTTTCAAAACTGCTCTATCAAAAGGAAGGCTTGTCTCTCCGAGTTGAATGCACACATCATAAAGAGGTTTCTGAGAATGCTTCTGCCTGGTTTATAAGTGAAGATATTTCCTTTTCCACCATAGGCCTCAAAGCGCTCCAAATGAACACTTGCAGATTCTACAAAAAGAGTGTTTCAAAACTGCTCTTTCAAAAGAAGTGTTCAACTCTGTGAGTTGGATTCATACTTCAGAAAGCAGTTTCACAGAACGCTTCTGTTTAGTTTTTATGGGAAGGTATTCCCGTTTCCAACGAAGGACTGAAAGGGCTCCAAATATCCACTTGCAGATTCTGCCAAAACAGAGTTTCAAAACTGCTCTATCAAAAGAAAGGCTTATCTCTCCGAGTTGAATGCACACATCATAAAGAGGTTTCTGAGAATGCTTCTACCTGGTTTATAAGTGAAGATATTTCCTTTTCCACCATAGGCCTCAAAGCGCTCCAAATGAACACTTGCAGATTCTACAAAAAGAGTGTTTCAAAACAGCTCTTTCAAAGGAAGTGTTCAACTCTGTGAGTTGGATTCATACTACACAAAGCAGTTTCACAGAACGCTTCTCTTTAGTTTTTATTGGAAGATATTCCCGTTTCCAACGAAGGCCTGAAAGGGCTCCAAATATGCACTTGCAGATTCTGCAAAAATAGAGTTTCAAAACTGCTCTGTTAAAAGGAAGGCTTATCTCTCTGAGTTGAATGCAGACATCATAAAGAGGTTGCTGAGAATGCTTCTGCCTGGTTTATATGTGAAGATATTTCCTTTTCCACCATAGGCCTCAAAGCGTTCCAAATGAACACTTGCAGATTCTACAAAAGGAGTGTTTCATAACTGCTCTAGCAAAGGAAAGGTTCAAATCTGTGAGTTGAACACACACATCACAAAGCAGTTTGTGAGAATGCTTCTGTCCAGTTTTTAAGAGAAGATATTCCCGCTTCTAACAAAGGCCTGAAAGAGCTCCAAATATCCACCTGCAGATGCTGCAAAAAGACTCTTTCCAAACTGCTCCATGAAAAGGAAGGTTCAACTCTGTGAGTTGAATGCACACATCATAAAGAAGTTTCAAAGAATGCTTCTGTCTAGGTTTTATGTGAAGGTATTTCCTTTTCCACCATAGGCCTCAAAGCGCTCCAAATGAACACATGCAGATTCTCCAAAAAGAGTGTTTCAAAACTGCTCTTTCAAAAGAAGTGTTCAACTCTGTGAGTTGGATTCATACTTCACAAAGCAGTTTCACAGAACGCTTCTGTTTAGTATTTATGGGAAGATATTCCCGTTTCCAACGAAGGCCTGAAACGACTCCAAATATCCACTTGCAGATTCTGCAAAAACACAGTTTCAAAACTGCTCTATCAAAAGGAAGGCTTATCTCTCCGAGTTGAATGCACACATCATAAAGAGGTTTCTGAGAATGCTTCTGCCTGGTTTATAAGTGAAGATATTTCCTTTTCCACCATAGGCCTCAAAGCGCTCCAAATGAACACTTGCAGATTCTACAAAAAGAGTGTTTCAAAACTGCTCTTTCAAAAGAAGTGTTCAACTCTGTGATTTGGATTCATACTTCACAAAGCAGTTTCACAGAACGCTTCTGTTTAGTATTTATGGGAAGATATTCCCGTTTCCAACGAAGGCCTGAAAGGACTCCAAATATCCACTTGCAGATTCTGCAAAAATAGAGTTTCAAAACTGCTCTGTTAAAAGGAAGGCTTATCTCTCTGAGTTGAATGCAGACATCATAAAGGGGTTTCTGAGAATGCTTCTGCCTGGTTTATATGTGAAGATATTTCCTTTTCCACCATAGGCCTCAAATCGTTCCAAATGAACACTTGCAGATTCTACAAAAAGAGTGTTTCATAACTGCTCTAGCAAAGGAAAGGTTCAACTCTTTGAGTTGAACACACACATCACAAAGCAGTTTCTGAGAATGCTTCTGTCCAGTTTTTATTGGAAGATATTTCCGCTTCTAACAAAGGCCTGAAAGAGCTCCAAATATCCACTTGTAGATGCTGCAAAAAGACTCTTTCCAAGCTGCTCCATGAAACGGAAGGTTCAACTCTGTGAGTTGAATGCACACATCATAAAGAAGTTTCAAAGAATGCTTCTGTCTAGGTTTTATGTGAAGATATTTCCTTTTCCACCATAGGCCTCAAAGCGCTCCAAATGAACACTTGCAGATTCTACAAAAAGAGTGTTTCAAAACTGCTCTTTCAAAAGAAGTGTTCAACTCTATGAGTTGGATTCATACTTCACAAAGCAGTTTCACAGAACGCTTCTGTTTAGTTTTTATGTGAAGATATTCCCGTTTCCAACGAAGGCCTGAAATGGCTCCAAATAACCATTTGCAGATTCTGCAGAAACACAGTTTCAAAACTGCTCTACCAAAAGGAAGGCTTATCGCTCCGAGTTGAATGCACACATCATAAAGGGTTTTCTGAGAATGCTTCTGCATGGTTTATAAGTGAAGATATTTCCCTTTCCACCATAGGCTTCAAAGCGCTCCAAATGAACACTTGCAGATTCTAGAAAAAGAGTGTTTCATAACTGCTCTAGCAAAGGAAAGGTTCAACTCTGGGAGTTGAACACACACATCACAAAGCAGTTTCTGAGAATGCTTCTGTCCAGTTTTTATGAGAAGATATTCCCGCTTCTAACAAAGGCCTGAAAGAGCTCCAAATATCCACTTGCAGATGCTGCAAAAAGACTCTTTCCAAACTGCTCCATGAAAAGGAAGGTTCAACTCTGTGAGTTGAATGCACACATCATAAAGAAGTTTCAAAGAATGCTTCTGTCTAGGTTTTATGTGAAGATATTTCCTTTTCCACCATAGGCCTCAAAGCGCTCCAAATGAACACTTGCAGATTCTACAAAAAGAGTGTTTCAAAACTGCTCTTTCAAAAGAAGTGTTCAACTCTGTGAGGTGGATTCATACTTCACAAAGCAGTTTCTCAGAACGCTTCTGTTTAGTTTTTATGGGAATATATTCCCGTTTCCAACGAAGGCCTGAAAGGGCTCCAAATAACCACTTGCAGATTCTGCAGAAACACAGTTTCAAAACTGCTCTATCAAAAGGAAGGCTTATCTCTCCGAGCTGAATGCACACATCATAAAGAGGTTTCTGAGAATGCTTCTCCCTGGTTTATAAGTGAAGATATTTCCTTTTCCACCATAGGCCTCAAAGCACTCCAAATGAACACTTGCAGATTCTACAAAAAGAGTGTTTCAAAACAGCTCTTTCAAAGGAAGTGTTCAACTCTGTGAGTTGGATTCATACTACACAAAGCAGTTTCACAGAACGCTTCTCTTTAGTTTTTATGGGAAGATATTCCCGTTTCCAACGAAGGCCTGAAAGGGCTCCAAATATCCACTTGCAGATTCTGCAAAAATAGAGTTTCAAAACTGCTCTGTTAATAGGAAGGTTTATCTCTCTGAGTTGAATGCAGACATCATAAAGAGGTTTCTTAAAATGCTTCTGCCTGGTTTATATGTGAAGATATTTCCTTTTCCACCATAGGCCTCAAAGCGCTCCAAATGAACACTTGCAGATTCTACAAAAGGAGTGTTTCATAACTGCTCTAGCAAAAGAAAGGTTCAACTCTGTGAGTTGAACACACACATCACAAAGCAGTTTGTGAGAATGCTTCTGTCCAGTTTTTAAGAGAAGATATTCCCGCTTCTAACAAAGGCCTGAAAGAGCTCCAAATATCCACTTGCAGATGCTGCAAAAAGACTCTTTCCAAACTGCTCCATGAAAAGGAAGGTTCAACTCTGTGAGTTGAATGCACACATCATAAAGAAGTTTCAAAGAATGCTTCTGTCTAGGTTTTATGTGAAGATATTTCCTTTTCCACCATAGGCCTCAAAGCGCTCCAAATGAACACTTGCAGATTCTACAAAAAGAGTGTTTCAAAACTGCTCTTACAAAAGAAGTGTTCAACTTTGTGAGTTGGATTCATACTTCACAAAGCAGTTTCACAGAACGCTTCTGTTTAGTATTTATGGGAAGATATTCCCGTTTCCAACGAAGGCCTGAAAGGGCTCCAAATATCCACTTGCAGATTCTGCAAAAATAGAGTTTCAAAACTGCTCTGTTAAAAGGAAGGCTTATCTCTCTGAGTTGAATGCACACATCATAAAGAGGTTTCTGAGAATGCTTCTGCCTGCTTTATATGTGAAGATATTTCTTTTTCCACCATAGGCCTCAATGCGCTCCAAATGAACACTTGCAGATTCTACAAAAGGAGTGTTTCATAACTGCTCTAGCAAAGGAAAGGTTCAACTCTGTGAGTTGAACACACACATCACAAAGCAGTTTGTGAGAATGCTTCTGTCCAGTTTTTAAGAGAAGATATTCCCGCTTCTAACAAAGGCCTGAAAGAGCTCCAAATATCCACTTGCAGATGCTGCAAAAAGACTCTTTCCAAACTGCTCCATGAAAAGGAATGTTCAACTCTGTGAGTTGAATGCACACACCGTAAAGAAGTTTCAAAGAATGCTTCTGTCTATGTTTTCTGTGAAGGTATTTCCTTTTCCACCATAGGCCTCAAAGCGCTCCAAAGGAACACTTGCAGATTCTACAAAAAGAGTGTTTCAAAACTGCTCTTTCAAAAGAAGTGTTCAACTCTGTGAGTTGGATTCATACTTCACAAAGTAGTTTCACAGAACGCTTCTGTTTAGTTTTTATGGGAAGGTATTCCCGTTTCCAACGAAGGACTGAAAGGGCTCCAAATATCCACTTGCAGATTCTGCCAAAACAGAGTTTCAAAACTGCTCTATCAAAAGGAAGGCTTATCGCTCCGAGTTGAATGCACACATCATAAAGAGGTTTCTGAGAATGCTTCTGCCTGGTTTATAAGTGAAGATATTTCCTTTTCCACCATAGGCCTCAAAGCGCTCCAAATGAACACTTGCAGATTCTACAAAAAGAGTGTTTGAAAACAGCTCTTTCAAAGGAAGTGTTCAACTCTGTGAGTTGGATTCATACTACACAAAGCAGTTTCACAGAACGCTTCTGTTTAGTTTTTATGGGAAGACATTCCCGTTTCCAACGAAGGCCTGAAAGGGCTCCAAATATCCACTTGCAGATTCTGCAAAAACACAGTTTCAAAACTGCTCTATCAAAAGGAAGGCTTATCTCTCCGAGTTGAATGCACACATCATAAAGAGGTTTCTGAGAATGCTTCTGCCTGGTTTATAAGTGAAGATATTACCTTTTCCACCATAGGCCTCAAAGCGCTCCAAATGAACACTTGCAGATTCTACAAAAAGAGTGTTTCAAAACTGCTCTTTCAAAAGAAGTGTTCAACTCTGTGATTTGGATTCATACTTCACAAAGCAGTTTCACAAAACGCTTCTGTTTAGTATTTATGGGAAGATATTCCCGTTTCCAACGAAGGCCTGAAAGGACTCCAAATATCCACTTGCAGATTCTGCAAAAATAGAGTTTCAAAACTGCTCTGTTAAAAGGAAGGCTTATCTCTCTGAGTTGAATGCAGACATCATAAAGGGGTTTCTGAGAATGCTTCTGCCTGGTTTATATGTGAAGATATTTCCTTTTCCACCATAGGCCTCAAAGCGTTCCAAATGAACACTTGCAGATTCTACAAAAGGAGTGTTTCATAACTGCTCTAGCAAAGGAAAGGTTCAACTCTGTGAGTTGAACACACACTTCACAAAGCTGTTTGTGAGAATGCTTCTGTCCTGTTTTTACGAGAAGATATTCCCGCTTCTAAAAAAGGCCTGAAAGAGCTCCAAATATCCACTTGCAGATGCTGCAAAAAGACTCTTTCCAAACTGCTCCATGAAAAGGAAGGTTCAACTCTGTGAGTTGAATGCACACATCATAAAGAAGTTTCAAAGAATGCTTCTGTCTAGGTTTTATGTGAAGATATTTCCTTTTCCACCATAGGCCTCAAAGCGCTCCAAATGAACACTTGCAGATTCTACAAAAAGAGTGTTTCAAAACTGCCCTTTCAAAAGAAGTGTTCAACTCTGTGAGTTGGATTCATACTTCACAAAGCAGTTTCACAGAACGCTTCTGTTTAGTATTTATGGGAAGATATTCCCGTTTCCAACGAAGGCCTGAAAGGACTCCAAATATGCACTTGCAGATTCTGCAAAAACACAGTTTCAAAACTGCTCTATCAAAAGGAAGGCTTGTCTCTCCGAGTTGAATGCACACATCATAAAGAGGTTTCTGAGAATGCTTCTGCCTGGTTTATAAGTGAAGATATTTCCTTTTCCACCATAGGCCTCAAAGCGCTCCAAATGAACACTTGCAGATTCTACAAAAAGAGTGTTTCAAAACTGCTCTTTCAAAAGAAGTGTTCAACTCTGTGAGTTGGATTCATACTTCAGAAAGCAGTTTCACAGAACGCTTCTGTTTAGTTTTTATGGGAAGGTATTCCCGTTTCCAACGAAGGACTGAAAGGGCTCCAAATATCCACTTGCAGATTCTGCCAAAACAGAGTTTCAAAACTGCTCTATCAAAAGAAAGGCTTATCTCTCCGAGTTGAATGCACACATCATAAAGAGGTTTCTGAGAATGCTTCTGCCTGGTTTATAAGTGAAGATATTCCCTTTTCCCCTATAGGCCTCAAAGCGCTCCAAATGAACACTTGCAGATTCTACAAAAAGAGTGTTTCAAAACAGCTCTTTCAAAGGAAGTGTTCAACTCTGTGAATTGGATACATACTACACAAAGCAGTTTCACAGAACGCTTCTGTTTAGTTTTTATGGGAAGACATTCCCGTTTCCAACGAAAGCCTGAAAGGGCTCCAAATATCCACTTGCAAATTCTGCAAAAATAGAGTTTCAAAACTGCTCTGTCAAAAGGAAGGCTTATCTGTCTGAGTTGAATGCAGACATCATAAAGAGGTTTCTGAGAATGCTTCTGCCTGGTTTATATGTGAAGATATTTCCTTTTCCACCATAGGCCTCAAAGCGCTCCAAATGAACACTTGCAGATTCTACAAAAAGAGTGTTTCATAACTGCTCTAGCAAAGGAAAGGTTCTACTCTGTGAGTTGAACACACACATCACAAAGCTGTTTGTGAGAATGCTTCTGTCCAGTTTTTATTGGAAGATATTCCCGCTTCTAACAAAGGCCTGAAAGCTCCAAATATCCACTTGCAGATGCTGCAAAAAGACTCTTTCCAAACTGCTCCATGAAAAGGAAGGTTCAACTCTGTGAGTTGAATGCACACATCATAAAGAAGTTTCAAAGAATGCTTCTGTCTAGGTTTTATGTGAAGATATTTCCTTTTCCACCATAGGCCTCAAAGCGCTCCAAATGAACACTTGCAGATTCTACAAAAAGAGTGTTTCAAAACTGCTCTTTCAAAAGAAGTGTTCAACTCTGTGGGTTGGACTCATACTTCACAAAGCAGTTTCACAGAACGCTTCTGTTTAGTTTTTATGGGAAGATATTCCCGTTTCCAACGAAGGCCTGAAAGGGCTCCAAATAACCACTTGCAGATTCTGCAAAAACACAGTTTCAAAACTGCTCTATCAAAAGGAAGGCTTATCTCTCCGAGCTGAATGCACACATCATAAAGAGGTTTCTGAGAATGCTTCTGCCTGGTTTATAAGTGAAGATATTTCCTTTTCCACCATAGGCCTCAAAGCGCTCCAAATGAACACTTGCAGATTCTACAAAAAGAGTGTTTCAAAACAGCTCTTTCAAAGGAAGTGTTCAACTCTGCGAGTTGGATTCATACTACACAAAGCAGTTTCACAGAACGCTTCTCTTTAGTTTTTATGGGAAGATATTCCCGTTTCCAACGAAGGCCTGAAAGGGCTCCAAATATCCACTTGCAGATTCTGCAAAAATAGAGTTTCAAAACTGCTCTGTTAAAAGGAAGGCTTATCTCTCTGAGTTGAATGCAGACATCATAAAGAGGTTGCTGAGAATGCTTCTGCCTGGTTTATATGTGAAGATATTTCCTTTTCCACCATAGGCCTCAAAGCGTTCCAAATGAACACTTGCAGATTCTACAAAAGGAGTGTTTCATAACTGCTCTAGCAAAGGAAAGGTTCAAATCTGTGAGTTGAACACACACATCACAAAGCAGTTTGTGAGAATGCTTCTGTCCAGTTTTTAAGAGAAGATATTCCCGCTTCTAACAAAGGCCTGAAAGAGCTCCAAATATCCACCTGCAGATGCTGCAAAAAGACTCTTTCCAAACTGCTCCATGAAAAGGAAGGTTCAACTCTGTGAGTTGAATGCACACATCATAAAGAAGTTTCAAAGAATGCTTCTGTCTAGGTTTTATGTGAAGGTATTTCCTTTTCCACCATAGGCCTCAAAGCGCTCCAAATGAACACATGCAGATTCTCCAAAAAGAGTGTTTCAAAACTGCTCTTTCAAAAGAAGTGTTCAACTCTGTGAGTTGGATTCATACTTCACAAAGCAGTTTCACAGAACGCTTCTGTTTAGTATTTATGGGAAGATATTCCCGTTTCCAACGAAGGCCTGAAACGACTCCAAATATCCACTTGCAGATTCTGCAAAAACACAGTTTCAAAACTGCTCTATCAAAAGGAAGGCTTATCTCTCCGAGTTGAATGCACACATCATAAAGAGGTTTCTGAGAATGCTTCTGCCTGGTTTATAAGTGAAGATATTACCTTTTCCACCATAGGCCTCAAAGCGCTCCAAATGAACACTTGCAGATTCTACAAAAAGAGTGTTTCAAAACTGCTCTTTCAAAAGAAGTGTTCAACTCTGTGATTTGGATTCATACTTCACAAAGCAGTTTCACAGAACGCTTCTGTTTAGTATTTATGGGAAGATATTCCCGTTTCCAACGAAGGCCTGAAAGGACTCCAAATATCCACTTGCAGATTCTGCAAAAATAGAGTTTCAAAACTGCTCTGTTAAAAGGAAGGCTTATCTCTCTGAGTTGAATGCAGACATCATAAAGGGGTTTCTGAGAATGCTTCTGCCTGGTTTATATGTGAAGATATTTCCTTTTGCACCATAGGCCTCAAATCGTTCCAAATGAACACTTGCAGATTCTACAAAAAGAGTGTTTCATAACTGCTCTAGCAAAGGAAAGGTTCAACTCTTTGAGTTGAACACACACATCACAAAGCAGTTTCTGAGAATGCTTCTGTCCAGTTTTTATTGGAAGATATTTCCGCTTCTAACAAAGGCCTGAAAGAGCTCCAAATATCCACTTGCAGATGCTGCAAAAAGACTCTTTCCAAGCTGCTCCATGAAACGGAAGGTTCAACTCTGTGAGTTGAATGCACACATCATAAAGAAGTTTCAAAGAATGCTTCTGTCTAGGTTTTATGTGAAGATATTTCCTTTTCCACCATAGGCCTCAAAGCGCTCCAAATGAACACTTGCAGATTCTACAAAAAGAGTGTTTCAAAACTGCTCTTTCAAAAGAAGTGTTCAACTCTATGAGTTGGATTCATACTTCACAAAGCAGTTTCACAGAACGCTTCTGTTTAGTTTTTATGTGAAGATATTCCCGTTTCCAACGAAGGCCTGAAATGGCTCCAAATAACCATTTGCAGATTCTGCAGAAACACAGTTTCAAAACTGCTCTACCAAAAGGAAGGCTTATCGCTCCAAGTTGAATGCACACATCATAAAGGGTTTTCTGAGAATGCTTCTGCATGGTTTATAAGTGAAGATATTTCCCTTTCCACCATAGGCCTCAAAGCGCTCCAAATGAACACTTGCAGATTCTAGAAAAAGAGTGTTTCATAACTGCTCTAGCAAAGGAAAGGTTCAACTCTGGGAGTTGAACACACACATCACAAAGCAGTTTGTGAGAATGCTTCTGTCCAGTTTTTATGAGAAGATATTCCCGCTTCTAACAAAGGCCTGAAAGAGCTCCAAATATCCACTTGCAGATGCTGCAAAAAGACTCTTTCCAAACTGCTCCATGAAAAGGAAGGTTCAACTCTGTGAGTTGAATGCACACATCATAAAGAAGTTTCAAAGAATGCTTCTGTCTAGGTTTTATGTGAAGATATTTCCTTTTCCACCATAGGCCTCAAAGCGCTCCAAATGAACACTTGCAGATTCTACAAAAAGAGTGTTTCAAAACTGCTCTTTCAAAAGAAGTGTTCAACTCTGTGAGGTGGATTCATACTTCACAAAGCAGTTTCTCAGAACGCTTCTGTTTAGTTTTTATGGGAATATATTCCCGTTTCCAACGAAGGCCTGAAAGGGCTCCAAATAACCACTTGCAGATTCTGCAGAAACACAGTTTCAAAACTGCTCTATCAAAAGGAAGGCTTATCTCTCCGAGCTGAATGCACACATCATAAAGAGGTTTCTGAGAATGCTTCTCCCTGGTTTATAAGTGAAGATATTTCCTTTTCCACCATAGGCCTCAAAGCACTCCAAATGAACACTTGCAGATTCTACAAAAAGAGTGTTTCAAAACAGCTCTTTCAAAGGAAGTGTTCAACTCTGTGAGTTGGATTCATACTACACAAAGCAGTTTCACAGAACGCTTCTCTTTAGTTTTTATGGGAAGATATTCCCGTTTCCAACGAAGGCCTGAAAGGGCTCCAAATATCCACTTGCAGATTCTGCAAAAATAGAGTTTCAAAACTGCTCTGTTAAAAGGAAGGTTTATCTCTCTGAGTTGAATGCAGACATCATAAAGAGGTTTCTTAGAATGCTTCTGCCTGGTTTATATGTGAAGATATTTCCTTTTCCACCATAGGCCTCAAAGCGCTCCAAATGAACACTTGCAGATTCTACAAAAGGAGTGTTTCATAACTGCTCTAGCAAAAGAAAGGTTCAACTCTGTGACTTGAACACACACATCACAAAGCAGTTTGTGAGAATGCTTCTGTCCAGTTTTTAAGAGAAGATATTCCCGCTTCTAACAAAGGCCTGAAAGAGCTCCAAATATCCACTTGCAGATGCTGCAAAAAGACTCTTTCCAAACTGCTCCATGAAAAGGAAGGTTCAACTCTGTGAGTTGAATGCACACATCATAAAGAAGTTTCAAAGAATGCTTCTGTCTAGGTTTTATGTGAAGATATTTCCTTTTCCACCATAGGCCTCAAAGCGCTCCAAATGAACACTTGCAGATTCTACAAAAAGAGTGTTTCAAAACTGCTCTTTCAAAAGAAGTGTTCAACTCTGTGAGTTGGATTCATACTTCACAAAGCAGTTTCACAGAACGCTTCTGTTTAGTATTTATGGGAAGATATTCCCGTTTCCAACGAAGGCCTGAAAGGGCTCCAAATATCCACTTGCAGATTCTGCAAAAATAGAGTTTCAAAACTGCTCTGTTAAAAGGAAGGCTTATCTCTCTGAGTTGAATGCACACATCATAAAGAGGTTTCTGAGAATGCTTCTGCCTGGTTTATATGTGAAGATATTTCTTTTTCCACAATAGGCCTCAATGCGCTCCAAATGAACACTTGCAGATTCTACAAAAGGAGTGTTTCATAACTGCTCTAGCAAAGGAAAGGTTCAACTCTGTGAGTTGAACACACACATCACAAAGCAGTTTGTGAGAATGCTTCTGTCCAGTTTTTAAGAGAAGATATTCCCGCTTCTAACAAAGGCCTGAAAGAGCTCCAAATATCCACTTGCAGATGCTGCAAAAAGACTCTTTCCAAACTGCTCCATGAAAAGGAATGTTCAACTCTGTGATTTGAATGCACACACCGTAAAGAAGTTTCAAAGAATGCTTCTGTCTATGTTTTATGTGAAGGTATTTCCTTTTCCACCATAGGCCTCAAAGCGCTCCAAAGGAACACTTGCAGATTCTACAAAAAGAGTGTTTCAAAACTGCTCTTTCAAAAGAAGTGTTCAACTCTGTGAGTTGGATTCATACTTCACAAAGTAGTTTCACAGAACGCTTCTGTTTAGTTTTTATGGGAAGGTATTCCCGTTTCCAACGAAGGACTGAAAGGGCTCCAAATATCCACTTGCAGATTCTGCCAAAACAGAGTTTCAAAACTGCTCTATCAAAAGGAAGGCTTATCGCTCCGAGTTGAATGCACACATCATAAAGAGGTTTCTGAGAATGCTTCTGCCTGGTTTATAAGTGAAGATATTTCCTTTTCCACCATAGGCCTCAAAGCGCTCCAAATGAACACTTGCAGATTCTACAAAAAGAGTGTTTGAAAACAGCTCTTTCAAAGGAAGTGTTCAACTCTGTGAGTTGGATTCATACTACACAAAGCAGTTTCACAGAACGCTTCTGTATAGTTTTTATGGGAAGACATTCCAGTTTCCAACGAAGGCCTGAAAGGGCTCCAAATATCCACTTGCAGATTCTGCAAAAACACAGTTTCAAAACTGCTCTATCAAAAGGAAGGCTTATCTCTCCGAGTTGAATGCACACATCATAAAGAGGTTTCTGAGAATGCTTCTGCCTGGTTTATAAGTGAAGATATTACCTTTTCTACCATAGGCCTCAAAGCGCTCCAAATGAACACTTGCAGATTCTACAAAAAGAGTGTTTCAAAACTGCTCTTTCAAAAGAAGTGTTCAACTCTGTGATTTGGATTCATACTTCACAAAGCAGTTTCACAGAACGCTTCTGTTTAGTATTTATGGGAAGATATTCCCGTTTCCAACGAAGGCCTGAAAGGACTCCAAATATCCACTTGCAGATTCTGCAAAAATAGAGTTTCAAAACTGCTCTGTTAAAAGGAAGGCTTATCTCTCTGAGTTGAATGCAGACATCATAAAGGGGTTTCTGAGAATGCTTCTGCCTGGTTTATATGTGAAGATATTTCCTTTTCCACCATAGGCCTCAAATCGTTCCAAATGAACACTTGCAGATTCTACAAAAAGAGTGTTTCATAACTGCTCTAGCAAAGGAAAGGTTCAACTCTTTGAGTTGAACACACACATCACAAAGCAGTTTCTGAGAATGCTTCTGTCCAGTTTTTATTGGAAGATATTTCCGCTTCTAACAAAGGCCTGAAAGAGCTCCAAATATCCACTTGCAGATGCTGCAAAAAGACTCTTTCCAAACTGCTCCATGAAACGGAAGGTTCAACTCTGTGAGTTGAATGCACACATCATAAAGAAGTTTCAAAGAATTCTTCTGTCTTGGTTTTATATAAGATATTTCCTTTTCCACCATAGGCCTCAAAGCGCTCCAAATGAACACTTGCAGATTCTACAAAAAGAGTGTTTCAAAACTGCTCTTTCAAAAGAAGTGTTCAACTCTATGAGTTGGATTCGTACTTCACAAAGCAGTTTCACAGAACGCTTCTGTTTAGTTTTTATGGGAAGATATTCCCGTTTCCAACGAAGGCCTGAAATGGCTCCAAATAACCATTTGCAGATTCTGCAGAAACACAGTTTCAAAACTACTCTACCAAAAGGAAGGCTTATGGCTCCGAGTTGAATGCACACATCATAAAGGGTTTTCTGAGAATGCTTCTGCATGGTTTATAAGTGAAGATATTTCCTTTTCCACCATAGGCCTCAAAGCGCTCCAAATGAACACTTGCAGATTCTAGAAAAAGAGTGTTTCATAACTGCTCTAGCAAAGGAAAGGTTCAACTCTGGGAGTTGAACACACACATCACAAAGCAGTTTGTGAGAATGCTTCTGTCCAGTTTTTATGAGAAGATATTCCCGCTTCTAACAAAGGCCTGAAAGAGCTCCAAATATCCACTTGCAGATGCTGCAAAAAGACTCTTTCCAAACTGCTCCATGAAAAGGAAGGTTCAACTCTGTGAGTTGAATGCACACATCATAAAGAAGTTTCAAAGAATGCTTCTGTCTAGGTTTTATGTGAAGATATTTCCTTTTCCACCATAGGCCTCAAAGCGCTCCAAATGAACACTTGCAGATTCTACAAAAAGAGTGTTTCAAAACTGCTCTTTCAAAAGAAGTGTTCAACTCTGTGAGGTGGATTCATACTTCACAAAGCAGTTTCTCAGAACGCTTCTGTTTAGTTTTTATGGGAATATATTCCCGTTTCCAACGAAGGCCTGAAAGGGCTCCAAATAACCACTTGCAGATTCTGCAGAAACACAGTTTCAAAACTGCTCTATCAAAAGGAAGGCTTATCTCTCCGAGCTGAATGCACACATCATAAAGAGGTTTCTGAGAATGCTTCTCCCTGGTTTATAAGTGAAGATATTTCCTTTTCCACCATAGGCCTCAAAGCACTCCAAATGAACACTTGCAGATTCTACAAAAAGAGTGTTTAAAACAGCTCTTTCAAAGGAAGTGTTCAACTCTGTGAGTTGGATTCATACTACACAAAGCAGTTTCACAGAACGCTTCTCTTTAGTTTTTATGGGAAGATATTCCCGTTTCCAACGAAGGCCTGAAAGGGCTCCAAATATCCACTTGCAGATTCTGCAAAAATAGAGTTTCAAAACTGCTCTGTTAAAAGGAAGGTTTATCTCTCTGAGTTGAATGCAGACATCATAAAGAGGTTTCTTAGAATGCTTCTGCCTGGTTTATATGTGAAGATATTTCCTTTTCCACCATAGGCCTCAAAGCGCTCCAAATGAACACTTGCAGATTCTACAGAAGGAGTGTTTCATAACTGCTCTAGCAAAAGAAAGGTTCAACTCTGTGAGTTGAACACACACATCACAAAGCAGTTTGTGAGAATGCTTCTGTCCAGTTTTTAAGAGAAGATATTCCCGCTTCTAACAAAGGCCTGAAAGAGCTCCAAATATCCACTTGCAGATGCTGCAAAAAGACTCTTTCCAAACTGCTCCATGAAAAGGAAGGTTCAACTCTGTGAGTTGAATGCACACATCATAAAGAAGTTTCAAAGAATGCTTCTGTCTAGGTTTTATGTGAAGGTATTTCCTTTTCCACCATAGGCCTCAAAGCGCTCCAAATGAACACTTGCAGATTCTACAAAAAGAGTGTTTCAAAACTGCTCTTTCAAAAGAAGTGTTCAACTCTGTGAGTTGGATTCATACTTCACAAAGTAGTTTCACAGAACGCTTCTGTTTAGTTTTTATGGGAAGGTATTCCCGTTTCCAACGAAGGACTGAAAGGGCTCCAAATATCCACTTGCAGATTCTGCCAAAACAGAGTTTCAAAACTGCTCTATCAAAAGGAAGTCTTATCGCTCCAAGTTGAATGCACACATCATAAAGAGGTTTCTGAGAATGCTTCTGCCTGGTTTATAAGTGAAGATATTTCCTTTTCCACCATAGGCCTCAAAGCGCTCCAAATGAACACTTGCAGATTCTACAAAAAGAGTGTTTGAAAACAGCTCATTCAAAGGAAGTGTTCAACTCTGTGAGTTGGATTCATACTACACAAAGCAGTTTCACTGAGCGCTTCTGTTTAGTTTTTATGGGAAGACATTCCCGTTTCCAACGAAGGCCTGAAAGGGCTCCAAATATCCACTTGCAGATTCTGCAAAAATAGAGTTTCAAAACTGCTCTGTTAAAAGGAAGGCTTATCTCTCTGAGTTGAATGCAGACATCATAAAGGGGTTTCTGAGAATGCTTCTGCCTGGTTTATATGTGAAGATATTTCCTTTTCCACCATAGGCCTCAAAGCGTTCCAAATGAACACTTGCAGATTCTACAAAAGGAGTGTTTAATAACTGCTCTAGCAAAGGAAAGGTTCTACTCTGTGAGTTGAACACACACATCACAAAGCAGTTTGTGAGAATGCTTCTGTCCAGTTTTTATTGGAAGATATTCCCGCTTCTAACAAAGGCCTGAAAGAGCTCCAAATATCCACTTGCAGATGCTGCAAAAAGACTCTTTCCAAACTGCTCCATGAAAAGGAAGGTTCAACTCTGTGAGTTGAATGCACACATCATAAAGAAGTTTCAAAAAATGCTTCTGTCTAGGTTTTATGTGAAGATATTCCCTTTTCCACCATAGGCCTCAAAGCGCTCCAAATGAACACTTGCAGATTCTACGAAAAGAGTGTTTCAAAACTGCTCTTTCAAAAGAAGTGTTCAACTCTGTGAGTTGGATTCATACTTCACAAAGCAGTTTCACAGAACGCTTCTGTTTAGTTTTTATGGGAAGATATTCCCGTTTCCAACGAAGGCCTGGAATGGCTCCAAATAACCACTTGCAGATTCTGCAGAAACACAGTTTCCAATCTGCTCTATCAAAAGGAAGGCTTATCTCTCCGAGCTGAATGCACACATCATAAAGAGGTTTCTGAGAATGCTTCTCCTTGGTTTATAAGTGAACATATTTCCTTTTCCACTATAGGCCTCAAAGCGCTCCAAATGAACACTTGCAGATTCTACAAAAAGAGTGTTTCAAAACAGCTCTTTCAAAGGAAGTGTTCAACTCTGTGAGTTGGATTCATACTACACAAAGCAGTTTCACAGAACGCCTCTCTTTAGTTTTTATGGGAAGATATTCCCGTTTCCAACGAAGGAATGAAAGGGCTCCAAATATCCACTTGCAGATTCTGCAAAAATAGAGTTTCAAAACTGCTCTGTTAAAAGGAAGGCTTATCTCTCTGAGTTGAATGAAGACATCATAAAGAGGTTTCTGAGAATGCTTCTGCCTGGTTTATATGTGAAGATATTTCCTTTTCCACCATAGGCCCCAAAAAGCTCCAAATGAACACTTGCAGATTCTACAAAAGGAGTGTTTCATAACTGCTCTAGCAAAGGAAAGGTTCAACTCTGTGAGTTGAACACACACATCACAAAGCAGTTTGTGAGAATGCTTCTGTCCAGTTTTTAAGAAAAGATATTCCCGCTTCTAACAAAGGCCTGAAGGAGCTCCAAATATCCACTTGCAGATGCTGCAAAAAGACTCTTTCCAAACTGCTCCATGAAAAGGAAGGTTCAACTCTGTGAGTTGAATGCACACATCATAAAGAAGTTTCAAAGAATGCTTCTGTCTAGGTTTTATGTGAAGATATTTCCTTTTCCACCATAGGCCTCAAAGCGCTCCAAATGAACACTTGCAGATTCTACAAAAAGAGTGTTTCAAAACTGCTCTTTCAAAAGAAGTGTTCAACTCTGTGGGTTGGATTCATACTTCACAAAGCAGTTTCACAGAACGCTTCTGTTTAGTTTTTATGGGAAGATATTCCCGTTTCCAACGAAGGCCTGAAAGGGCTCCAAATAACCACTTGCAGATTCTGCAAAAACACAGTTTCAAAACTGCTCTATCAAAAGGAAGGCTTATCTCTCCGAGCTGAATGCACACATCATAAAGAGGTTTCTGAGAATGCTTCTGCCTGGTTTATAAGTGAAGATATTTCCTTTTCCACCATAGGCCTCAAAGCGCTCCAAATGAACACTTGCAGATTCTACAAAAAGAGTGTTTCAAAACAGCTCTTTCAAAGGAAGTGTTCAACTCTGTGAGTTGGATTCATACTACACAAAGCAGTTTCACAGAACGCTTCTCTTTAGTTTTTATGGGAAGATATTCCCGTTTCCAACGAAGGCCTGAAAGGGCTCCAAATATCCACTTGCAGATTCTGCAAAAATAGAGTTTCAAAACTGCTCTGTTAAAAGGAAGGCTTATCTCTCTGAGTTGAATGCAGACATCATAAAGAGGTTTCTGAGAATTCTTCTGCCTGGTTTATATGTGAAGATATTTCCTTTTCCACCATAGGCCTCAAAGCGTTCCAAATGAACACTTGCAGATTCTACAAAAGGAGTGTTTCATAACTGCTCTAGCAAAGGAAAGGTTCAACTCTGTGAGTTGAACACACACATCACAAAGCAGTTTGTGAGAATGCTTCTGTCCAGTTTTTAAGAGAAGATATTCCCGCTTCTAACAAAGGCCTGAAAGAGTTCCAAATATCCACTTGCAGATGCTGCAAAAAGACTCTTTCCAAACTGCTCCATGAAAAGGAAGGTTCAACTCTGTGAGTTGAATGCACACATCATAAAGAAGTTTCAAAGAATGCTTCTGTCTAGGTTTTATGTGAAGATATTTCCTTTTCCACCGTAGGCCTCAAAGCGCTCCAAATGAACACTTGCAGATTCTTCAAAAAGAGTGTTTCAAAACTGCTCTTTCAAAAGAAGTGTTCAACTCTGTGAGATGGATTCATACTTCACAAAGCAGTTTCACAGAACGCTTCTGTTTAGTATTTATGGGAAGATATTCCCGTTTCCAACGAAGGCCTGAAAGGACTCCAAATATCCACTTGCAGATTCTGCAAAAACACAGTTTCAAAACTGCTCTATCAAAAGGAAGGCTTATCTCTCCGAGTTGAATGCACACATCATAAAGAGGTTTCTGAGAATGCTTCTGCCTGGTTTATAAGTGAAGATATTTCCTTTTCCACCATAGGCCTCAAAGCGCTCCAAATGAACACTTGCAGTTTCTACAAAAAGAGTGTTTCAAAACTGCTCTTTGAAAAGAAGTGTTCAACTCTGTGAGTTGGATTCATACTTCACAAAGCAGATTCACAGAACGCTTCTGTTTAGTATTTATGGGAAGATATTCCCGTTTCCTACGAAGGCCTGAAAGGACTCCAAATATCCACTTGCAGATTCTGCAAAAACACAGTATCAAAACTGCTCTATCAAAAGGAAGGCTTATCTCTCCGAGTTGAATCCACACATCATAAAGAGGTTTCTGAGAATGCTTCTGCCTGGTTTATAAGTGAAGATATTTCCTTTTCCACCATAGGCCTCAAAGCGCTCCAAATGAACCCTTGCAGATTCTACAAAAAGAGTGTTTCAAAACTGCTCTTTCAAAAGAAGTGTTCAACTCTGTGAGTTGGATTCATACTTCACAAAGCAGTTTCACAGAACGCTTCTGTTTAGTTTTTATGGGAAGACATTCCCGTTTCCAACGAAGGCCTGAAAGGGCTCCAAATATCCACTTGCAGATTCTGCCAAAACAGAGTTTCAAAACTGCTCTATCAAAAGGAAGGCTTGTCGCTCCGAGTTGAATGCACACATCATAAAGAGTTTTCTGAGAATGCTTCTGCCTGGTTTATAAGTGAAGATATTTCCTTTTCCACCATAGGCCTCAAAGCGCTCCAAATGAACAATTGCAGATTCTACAAAAAGAGTGTTTCAAAACAGCCCTTTCAAAGGAAGTGTTCAACTCTGTGAGTTGGATTCATACTACACAAAGCAGTTTCACAGAACGCTTCTGTTTAGTTTTTATGGGAAGATATTCCCGTTTCCAACGAAGGCTTGAAAGGGCTCCAAATATTCACTTGCAAATTCTGCAAAAATAGAGTTTCAAAACTGCTCTGTCAAAAGGAAGGCTTATCTCTCTGAGTTGAATGCAGACATCATAAAGAGGTTTCTGAGAATGCTTCTGCCTGGTTTATATGTGAAGATATTTCCTTTTCCACCATAGGCCACAAAGCGCTCCAAATGAACACTTGCAGATTCTACAAAAAGAGTGTTTCATAACTGCTCTAGCAAAGGAAAGGTTCAACTCTTTGAGTTGAACACACACATCACAAAGCAGTTTGTGAGAATGCTTCTGTCCAGTTTTTATTGGAAGATATTTCCGCTTCTAACAAAGGCCTGAAAGAGCTCCAAATATCCACTTGCAGATGCTGCAAAAAGACTCTTTCCAAACTGCTCCATGAAACGGAAGGTTCAACTCTGTGAGTTGAATGCACACATCATAAAGAAGTTTCAAAGAATGCTTCTGTCTAGGTTTTATGTGAAGATATTTCCTTTTCCACCATAGGCCTCAAAGCGCTCCAAATGAACACTTGCAGATTCTACAAAAAGAGTGTTTCAAAACTGCTCTTTCAAAAGAAGTGTTCAACTCTATGAGTTGGATTCATACCTCACAAAGCAGTTTCACAGAACGCTTCTGTTTAGTTTTTATGGGAAGATATTCCCGTTTCCAACGAAGGCCTGAAATGGCTCCAAATAACAATTTGCAGATTCTGCAGAAACACAGTTTCAAAACTGCTCTACCAAAAGGAAGGCTTATTGCTACGAGTTGAATGCACACATCATAAAGGGTTTTCTGAGAATGCTTCTGCATGGTTTATAAGTGAAGATATTTCCTTTTCCACCATAGGCCTCAAAGCGCTCCAAATGAACACTTGCAGATTCTAGAAAAAGAGTGTTTCATAACTGCTCTAGCAAAGGAAAGGTTCAACTCTGGGAGTTGAACACACACATCACAAAGCAGTTTGTGAGAATGCTTCTGTCCAGTTTTTATGAGAAGATATTCCCGCTTCTAACAAAGGCCTGAAAGAGCTCCAAATATCCACTTGCAGATGCTGCAAAAAGACTCTTTCCAAACTGCTCCATGAAAAGGAAGGTTCAACTCTGTGAGTTGAATGCACACATCATAAAGAAGTTTCAAAGAATGCTTCTGTCTAGGTTTTATGTGAAGATATTTCCTTTTCCACCATAGGCCTCAAAGCGCTCCAAATGAACACTTGCAGATTCTACAAAAAGAGTGTTTCAAAACTGCTCTTTCAAAAGAAGTGTTCAACTCTGTGAGGTGGATTCATACTTCACAAAGCAGTTTCTCAGAACGCTTCTGTTTAGTTTTTATGGGAATATATTCCCGTTTCCAACGAAGGCCTGAAAGGGCTCCAAATAACCACTTGCAGATTCTGCAGAAACACAGTTTCAAAACTGCTCTATCAAAAGGAAGGCTTATCTCTCCGAGCTGAATGCACACATCATAAAGAGGTTTCTGAGAATGCTTCTCCCTGGTTTATAAGTGAAGATATTTCCTTTTCCACCATAGGCCTCAAAGCACTCCAAATGAACACTTGCAGATTCTACAAAAAGAGTGTTTCAAAACAGCTCTTTCAAAGGAAGTGTTCAACTCTGTGAGTTGGATTCATACTACACAAAGCAGTTTCACAGAACGCTTCTCTTTAGTTTTTATGGGAAGATATTCCCGTTTCCAACGAAGGCCTGAAAGGGCTCCAAATATCCACTTGCAGATTCTGCAAAAATAGAGTTTCAAAACTGCTCTGTTAAAAGGAAGGTTTATCTCTCTGAGTTGAATGCAGACATCATAAAGAGGTTTCTTAGAATGCTTCTGCCTGGTTTATATGTGAAGATATTTCCTTTTCCACCATAGGCCTCAAAGTGCTCCAAATGAACACTTGCAGATTCTACAAAAGGAGTGTTTCATAACTGCTCTAGCAAAGGAAAGGTTCAACTCTGTGAGTTGAACACACACATCACAAAGCAGTTTGTGAGAATGCTTCTGTCCAGTTTTTAAGAGAAGATATTCCCGCTTCTAACAAAGGCCTGAAAGAGCTCCAAATATCCACTTGCAGATGCTGCAAAAAGACTCTTTCCAAACTGCTCCATGAAAAGGGAGGTTCAACTCTGTGAGTTGAATGCACACATCATAAAGAAGTTTCAAAGAATGCTTCTGTCTAGGTTTTATGTGAAGATATTTCCTTTTCCACCATAGGCCTCAAAGCGCTCCAAATGAACACTTGCAGATTCTACAAAAAGAGTGTTTCAAAACTGCTCTTACAAAAGAAGTGTTCAACTCTGTGAGTTGGATTCATACTTCACAAAGCAGTTTCACAGAACGCTTCTGTTTAGTATTTATGGGAAGATATTCCCGTTTCCAACGAAGGCCTGAAAGGGCTCCAAATATCCACTTGCAGATTCTGCAAAAATAGAGTTTCAAAACTGCTCTGTTAAAAGGAAGGCTTATCTCTCTGAGTTGAATGCAGACATCATAAAGAGGTTTCTGAGAATGCTTCTGCCTGGTTTATATGTGAAGATATTTCCTTTTCCACCATAGTCCTCAATGCGCTCCAAATGAACACTTGCAGATTCTACAAAAGGAGTGTTTCATAACTGCTCTAGCAAAGGAAAGGTACAACTCTGTGAGTTGAACACACACATCACAAAGCAGTTTGTGAGAATGCTTCTGTCCAGTTTTTAAGAGAAGATATTCCCGCTTCTAACAAAGGCCTGAAAGAGCTCCAAATATCCACTTGCAGATGCTGCAAAAAGACTCTTTCCAAACTGCTCCATGAAAAGGAAGGTTCAACTCTGTGAGTTGAATGCACACACCGTAAAGAAGTTTCAAAGAATGCTTCTGTCTATGTTTTATGTGAAGGTATTTCCTTTTCCACCATAGGCCTCAAAGCGCTCCAAATGAACACTTGCAGATTCTACAAAAAGAGTGTTTCAAAACTGCTCTTTCAAAAGAAGTGTTCAACTCTGTGAGTTGGATTCATACTTCACAAAGTAGTTTCACAGAACGCTTCTGTTTAGTTTTTATGGGAAGGTATTCCCGTTTCCAACGAAGGACGGAAAGGGCTCCAAATATCCACTTGCAGATTCTGCCAAAACAGAGTTTCAAAACTGCTCTATCAAAAGGAAGGCTTATCGCTCCGAGTTGAATGCACACATCATAAAGAGGTTTCTGAGAATGCTTCTGCCTGGTTTATAAGTGAAGATATTTCCTTTTCCACCATAGGCCTCAAAGCGCTCCAAATGAACACTTGCAGATTCTACAAAAAGAGTGTTTGAAAACAGCTCTTTCAAAGGAAGTGTTCAACTCTGTGAGTTGGATTCATACTACACAAAGCAGTTTCACAGAACGCTTCTGTTTAGTTTTTATGGGAAGACATTCCCGTTTCCAACGAAGGCCTGAAAGGGCTCCAAATATCCACTTGCAAATTCTGCAAAAATAGAGTTTCAAAACTGCTCTGTCAAAAGGAAGGCTTATCTCTCTGAGTTGAATGCAGACATCATAAAGAGGTTTCTGAGAATGCTTCTGCCTGGTTTATAAGTGAAGATATTTCCTTTTCCACAATAGGCCCCAAAGCGCTCCAAATGAACACTTGCAGATTCTACAAAAAGAGTGTTTCATAACTGCTCTAGCAAAGGAAAGTTCAACTCTGTGAGTTGAACACACACATCACAAAGCAGTTTGTGAGAATGCTTCTGTCCAGTTTTTGTGAGAAGATATTCCCGCTTCTAACAAAGGCCTAAAAGAGCTCCAAATATCCACTTGCAGATGCTGCAAAAAGACTCTTTCCAAACTGCTCCATGAAAAGGAAGGTTCAACTCTGTGAGTTGAATGCACACATCATAAAGAAGTTTCAAAAAATGCTTCTGTCTAGGTTTTATGTGAAGATATTTCCTTTTCCACCATAGGCCTCAAAGCGCTCCAAATGAACACTTGCAGATTCTACCAAAAGAGTGTTTCAAAACTGCCCTTTCAAAAGAAGTGTTCAAATCTGTGAGTTGGATTCATACTTCACAAAGCAGTTTCACAGAACGCTTCTGTTTAGTATTTATGGGAAGATATTCCCGTTTCCAACGAAGGCCTGAAAGGACTCCAAATATGCACTTGCAGATTCTGCAAAAGCACAGTTTCAAAACTGCTCTATCAAAAGGAAGGCTTGTCTCTCCGAGTTGAATGCACACATCATAAAGAGGTTTCTGAGAATGCTTCTGCCTGGTTTATAAGTGAAGATATTTCCTTTTCCACCATAGGCCTCAAAGCGCTCCAAATGAACACTTGCAGATTCTACAAAAAGAGTGTTTCAAAACTGCTCTTTCAAAAGAAGTGTTCAACTCTGTGAGTTGGATTCCTACTTCACAAAGCAGTTTCACAGAACGCTTCTGTTTAGTTTTTATGGGAAGGTATTCCCGTTTCCAATGAAGGACTGAAAGGGCTCCAAATATCCACTTGCAGATTCTGCCAAAACAGAGTTTCAAAACTGCTCTATCAAAAGAAAGGCTTATCGCTCCGAGTTGAATGCACACATCATAAAGTGGTTTCTGAGAATGCTTCTGCCTGGTTTATAAGTGAAGATATTTCCTTTTCCCCTATAGGCCTTAAAGCGCTCCAAATGAACACTTGCAGATTCTACAAAAAGAGTGTTTCAAAACTGCTCTTTCAAAAGAAGTGTTCAACTCTGTGAGTTGGATTCATACTTCACAAAGCAGTTTCACAGAACGCTTCTGTTTAGTTTTTATGGGAATATATTCCCGTTTCCAACGAAGGTCTGAAAGGGCTCCAAATAACCACTTGCAGATTCCGCAGAAACACAGTTTCAAAACTGCTCTATTAAAAGGAAGGCTTATCTCTCCGAGCTGAATGCACACATCATAAAGAGGTTTCTGAGAATGCTTCTCCCTGGTTTATAAGTGAAGATATTTCCTTTTACACCATAGGCCTCAAAGCGCTCCAAATGAACACTTGTAGATTCTACAAAAAGAGTGTTTCAAAACAGCTCTTTCAAAGGAAGTGTTCAACTCGGTGAGTTGGATTCATACTACAAAAAGCAGTTTCACAGAACGCTTCTCTTTATTTTTTATGGGAAGATATTCCCGTTTCCAACGAAGGCCTGAAAGGGCTCCAAATATCCACTTGCAGATTCTGCAAAAATAGAGTTTCAAAACTGCTCTGTTAAAAGGAAGGCTTATCTCTCTGAGTTGAATGCAGACATCATAAAGAGGATTCTGAGAATGCTTCTGCCTGGTTTATATGTGAAGATATTTCTTTTTCCACCATAGGCCTGAAAGCGCTCCAAATGAACACTTGCAGATTCTACAAAAGGAGTGTTTCATAACTGCTCTAGCAAAGTAAAGGTTCAACTCTGTGAGTTGAACACACACATCACAAAGCAGTTTGTGAGAATGCTTCTGTCCAGTTTTTAAGAGAAGATATTCCCGCTTCTAACAAAGGCCTGAAAGAGCTCCAAATATCCACTTGCAGATGCTGCAAAAGGACTCTATCCAAACTGCTCCATGAAAAGGAAGGTTCAACTCTGTCAGTTGAATGCACACATCATAAAGAAGTTTCAAAGAATGCTTCTGTCTAGGTTTTATATGAAGATATTTCCTTTTCCACCATAGGCCACAAAGCGCTCCAAATGAACACTTGCAGATTCTACAAAAAGAGTGTTTCAAAACTGCTCTTTCAAAAGAAGTGTTCAACTCTGTGAGGTGGATTCATACTTCACAAAGCAGTTTCTCAGAACGCTTCTGTTTAGTTTTTATGGGAAGATATTCCCGTTTCCAACGAAGGCCTGAAAGGGCTCCAAATAACCACTTGCAGATTCTGCAGAAACACAGTTTCAAAACTGCTCTATCAAAAGGAAGGCTTATCTCTCCGAGCTGAATGCACACATCATAAAGAGGTTTCGGAGAATGCTTCTCCCTGGTTTATAAGTGAAGATATTTCCTTTTCCACCATACGCCTCAAAGCGCTCCTAATGAACACTTGCAGATTCTACAAAAAGAGTGTTTCAAAACAGCTCTTTCAAAGGAAGCGTTCAACTCTGTGAGTTGGATTCATACTACACAAAGCAGTTTCACAGAACGCTTCTCTTTAGTTTTTATGGGAAGATATTCCCGTTTCCAACGAAGGCCTGAAAGGGCTCCAAATATCCACTTGCAGATTCTGCAAAAATAGAGTTTCAAAACTGCCCTGTTAAAAGGAAGGCTTATCTCTCTGAGTTGAATGCAGACATCATAAAGAGGTTTCTGAGAATGCTTCTGCCTGGTTTATATGTGAAGATATTTCCTTTTCCACAATAGGCCTCAAAGCGCTCCAAATGAACACTTGCAGATTCTACAAAAGGAGTGTTTCATAACTGCTCTAGCAAAGGAAAGGTTCAACTCTGTGAGTGGAACACACACATCACAAAGCAGTTTGTGAGAATGCTTCTGTCCAGTTTTTAAGAGAAGATATTCCCGCTTCTAACAAAGGCCAGAAAGAGCTCCAAATATCCACTTGCAGATGCTGCAAAAAGACGCTTTCCAAACTGCTCCATGAAAAGGAAAGTTCAACTCTGTGAGTTGAATGCACACATCATAAAGAAGTTTCAAAGAATGCTTCTGTCTAGGTTTTATGTGAAGATATTTCCTTTTCCACCATAGGCCTCAAAGCGCTCAAAATGAACACTTGCAGATTCTACAAAAAGAGTGTTTCAAAACTGCTCTTTCAAAAGAAGTGTTCAACTCTGTGTGTTGGATTCATACTTCACAAAGCAGTTTCCCAGAACGCTTCTGTTTAGTTTTTATGGGAATATATTCCCGTTTCCAACGAAGGTCTGAAAGGGCTCCAAATAACCACTTGCAGATTCCGCAGAAACACAGTTTCAAAACTGCTCTATTAAAAGGAAGGCTTATCTCTCCGAGTTGAATGCACACATCATAAAGAGGTTTCTGAGAATGCTTCTGCCTGGTTTATAAGTGAAGATATTTCCTTTTCCACCATAGGCCTCAAAGCGCTCCAAATGAACACTTGCAGATTCTACAAAAAGAGTGTTTCAAAACTGCTCTTTCAATAGAAGTGTTCAACTCTGTGAGTTGGATTCATACTTCACAAAGCAGTTTCACAGAACGCTTCTGTTTAGTTTTTATGGGAAGATATTCCCGTTTCCAACGAAGGCCTGAAAGGGCTCCAAATATCCACTTGCAGATTCTGCCAAAACAGAGTTTCAAAACTGCTCTATCAAAAGGAAGGCTTATCGCTCCTAGTTGAATGCACACATCATAAAGAGTTTTCTGAGAATGCTTCTGCCTGGTTTATAAGTGAAGATATTTCCTTTTCCACCATAGGCCTCAAAGCGCTCCAAATGAACACTTGCAGATTCTACAAAAAGAGTGTCTCAAAACTGCTCTTTCAAAAGAAGTGTTCAACTCTGTGAGTTGGATTCATTCTTCACAAAGCAGTTTCACAGAACGCTTCTGTTTAGTATTTATGGGAAGATATTCCCGTTTCCAACGAAGGCCTGAAAGGACTCCAAATATCCACTTGCAGATTCTGCAAAAACACAGTTTCAAAACTGCTCTATCAAAAGGAAGGCTTATCTCTCCGAGTTGAATGCACACATCATAAAGAGGTTTCTGAGAATGCTTCTGCCTGGTTTATAAGTGAAGATATTTCCTTTTCCACCATAGGCCTCAAAGCGCTCCAAATGAACACTTGCAGATTCTACAAAAGGAGTGTTTCAAAACTGCTCTTTCAAAAGAAGTGTTCAACTCTGTGAGTTGGATTCATACTTCACAAAGCAGTTTCACAGAACGCTTCTGTTTAGTTTTTATGGGAAGATATTACCGTTTCCAACGAAGGTCTGAAAGGGCTCCAAATATCCACTTGCAAATTCGGCAAAAATAGAGTTTCAAAACTGCTCTGTCAAAAGGAAGGCTTATCTCTCTGAGTTGAATGCAGACATCATAAAGAGGTTTCTGAGAAAGCTTCTGCCTGGTTTATATGTGAAGATATTTCCTCTTCCACCATAGGCCTCAAAGCGCTCCAAATGAACACTTGCAGATTCTACAAAAAGAGTGTGTCATAACTGCGCTAGCAAAGGAAAGGTTCAACTCCGTGAGTTGAACACACACATCACAAAGCAGTTTGTGAGAATGCTTCTGTCCAGTTTTTTTTGGAAGATATTCCCGCTTCTAACAAAGGCCTGAAACAGCTCCAAATATCCACTTGCAGATGCTGCAAAAAGACTCTTTCCAAACTGCTCCATGAAAAGGAAGGTTCAACTCTGTGAGTTGAATGCACACATCATAAAGAAGTTTCAAAGAATGCTTCTGTCTAGGTTTTATGTGAAGATATTTCCTTTTCCACCATAGGCCTCAAAGCGCTCCAAATGAACACTTGCAGATTCTACAAAAAGAGTGTTTCAAAACTGCTCTTTCAAAAGAAGTGTTCAACTCTGTGAGTTGGATTCATACTTCACAAAGCAGTTTCTCAGAACGCTTCTGTTTAGTTTTTATGGGAAGATATTCCCGTTTCCAACGAAGGTCTGAAAGGGCTCCAAATAACCACTTGCAGATTCTGCAGAAACACAGTTTCAAAACTGCTCTATCAAAAGGAAGGCTTATCTCTCCGAGCTGAATGCACACATCATAAAGAGGTTTCTGAGAATGCTTCTCCCTGGTTTATAAGTGAAGATATTTCCTTTTCCACCATAGGTATCAAAGCGCTCCAAATGAACACTTGCAGATTCTACAAAAAGAGTGTTTCAAAACAGCTCTTTCAAAGGAAGTGTTCAACTCTGTGAGTTGGATTCATACTACACAAAGCAGTTTCACAGAACCCTTCTCTTTAGTTTTTATGGGAAGATATTCCCGTTTCCAACGAAGGCCTGAAAGGGCTCCAAATATCCACTTGCAGATTCTGCAAAAATAGAGTTTCAAAACTGCTCTGTTAAAAGGAAGGCTTATCTCTCTGAGTTGAATGCAGACATCATAAAGAGGTTTCTGAGAATGCTTCTGCCTGGTTTATATGTGAAGATATTTCCTTTTCCACCATAGGCCTCAAAGCGCTCCAAATGAACACTTGCAGATTCTACAAAAGGAGTGTTTCATAACTGCTCTAGCAAAGGAAAGGTTCAACTCTGTGAGTTGAACACACACATCACAAAGCAGTTTGTGAGAATGCTTCTGTCCAGTTTTTAAGAGAAGATATTCCCGCTTCTAACAAAGGCCTGAAAGAGCTCCAAATATCCACTTGCAGATGCTGCAAAAAGACTCTTTCCAAACTGCTCCATGAAAAGGAAGGTTCAACTCTGTGAGTTGAATGCACACATCATAAAGAAGTTTCAAAGAATGCTTCTGTCTAGGTTTTATGTGAAGGTATTTCCTTTTCCACCATAGGCCTCAAAGCGCTCCAAATGAACACTTGCAGATTCTACAAAAAGAGTGTTTCAAAACTGCTCTTTCAAAAGAAGTGTTCAACTCTGTGAGTTGGATTCATACTTCACAAAGCAGTTTCACAGAACTCTTCTGTTTAGTATTTATGGGAAGATATTCCCGTTTCCAACGAAGGCCTGAAAGGACTCCAAATATCCACTTGCAGATTCTGCAAAAACACAGTTTCAAAACTGCACTATCAAAAGGAAGGCTTATCTCTCCGAGTTGAATGCACACATCATAAAGAGGTTTCTGAGAATGCTTCTGCCTGGTTTATAAGTGAAGATATTTCCTTTTCCACCATAGGCCTCAAAGCGCTCCAAATGAACACTTGCAGATTCTACAAAAAGAGTGTTTCAAAACTGCTCTTTCAAAAGAAGTATTCAACTCTGTGAGTTGGATTCATACTTCACAAAGCAGTTTCACAGAACTCTTCTGTTTAGTATTTATGGGAAGATATTCCCGTTTCCAACGAAGGCCTGAAAGGACTCCAAATATCCACTTGCAGATTCTGCAAAAACACAGTTTCAAAACTGCTCTATCAAAAGGAAGGCTTATCTCTCCGAGTTGAATGCACACATCATAAAGAGGTTTCTGAGAATGCTTCTGCCTGGTTTATAAGTGAAGATATTTCCTTTTCCACCATAGGCCTCAAAGCGCTCCAAATGAACACTTGCAGATTCTACAAAAAGAGTGTTTCAAAACTGCTCTTTCAAAAGAAGTGTTCAACTCTGTGAGTTGGATTCATACTTCACAAAGCAGTTTCACAGAACGCTTCTGTTTAGTTTTTATGGGAAGATATTCCCGTTTCCAACGAAGGCCTGAAATGGCTCCAAATATCCACTTGCAGATTCTGCCAAAGCAGAGTTTCAAAACTGCTCTATCAAAAGGAAGGCTTATCGCTCCGAGTTGAATGCACACATCATAAAGAGTTTTCTGAGAATGCTTCTCCTTGGTTTATAAGTGAAGATATTTCCTTTTCCACCATAGGCCACAAAGCGCTCCAAATGAACACTTGCAGATTCTACAAAAAGAGTGTTTCAAAACTGCTCTTTCAAAAGAAGTGTTCAACTCTGTGAGTTGGATTCATACTTCACAAAGCAGTTTCTCAGAACGCTTCTGTTTAGTTTTTATGGGAAGATATTCCCGTTTCCAACGAAGGTCTGAAAGGGCTCCAAATAACCACTTGCAGATTCTGCAGAAACACAGTTTCAAAACTGCTCTATCAAAAGGAAGGCTTATCTCTCCGAGCTGAATGCACACATCATAAAGTGTTTTCTGAGAATGCTTCTCCTTGGTTTATAAGTGAAGATATTTCCTTTTCCACCATAGGCCTCAAAGCTCTCCAAATGAACACTTGCAGATTCTACAAAAAGAGTGTTTCAAAACAGCTCTTTCAAAGGAAGTGTTCAACTCTGTGAGTTGGATTCATACTACACAAAGCAGTTTCACAGAACCCTTCTCTTTAGTTTTTATGGGAAGATATTCCCGTTTCCAACGAAGGCCTGAAAGGGCTCCAAATATCCACTTGCAGATTCTGCAAAAATAGAGTTTCAAAACTGCTCTGTTAAAAGGAAGGCTTATCTCTCTGAGTTGAATGCAGACATCATAAAGAGGTTTCTGAGAATGCTTCTGCCTGGTTTATATGTGAAGATATTTCCTTTTCCACAATAGGCCACAAAGCGCTCCAAATGAACACTTGCAGATTCTACAAAAGGAGTGTTTCATAACTGCTCTAGCAAAGGAAAGGTTCAACTCTGTGAGTTGAACACACACATCACAAAGCAGTTTGTGAGAATGCTTCTGTCCAGTTTTTATTGGAAGATATTCCCGCTTCTAACAAAGGCCTGAAAGAGCTCCAAATATCCACCTGCAGATGCTGCAAAAAGACTCTTTCCAAACTGCTCCATGAAAAGGAAGGTTCAACTCTGTGAGTTGAATGCACACATCATAAAGAAGTTTCAAAGAATGCTTCTGTCTAGGTTTTATGTGAAGATATTTCCTTTTCCACCATAGGCCTCAAAGCGCTCCAAATGAACACTTGCAGATTCTACAAAAAGAGTGTTTCAAAACTGCTCTTTCAAAAGAAGTGTTCAACTCTGGGAGTTGGATTCATACTTCACAAAGCAGTTTCACAGAACGCTTCTGTTTAGTATTTATGGGAAGATATTCCCGTTTCCAACGAAGGCCTGAAAGGACTCCAAATATCCACTTGCAGATTCTGCAAAAACACAGTTTCAAAACTGCTCTATCAAAAGGAAGGCTTATCTCTCCGAGTTGAATGCACCCATCATAAAGAGGTTTCTGAGAATGCTTCTGCCTGGTTTATAAGTGAAGATATTTCCTTTTCCACCATAGGCCTCAAAGCGCTCCAAATGAACACTTGCAGATTCTACAAAAAGAGTGTTTCAAAACTGCTCTTTCAATAGAAGTGTTCAACTCTGTGAGTTGGATTCATTCTTCACAAAGCAGTTTCACAGAACGCTTCTGTTTAGTATTTATGGGAAGATATTCCCGTTTCCAACGAAGGCCTGAAAGGGCTCCAAATATCCACTTGCAGATTCTGCAAAAATAGAGTTTCAAAACTGCTCTGTTAAAAGGAAGGCTTATCACTCTGAGTTGAATGCAGACATCATAAAGAGGTTTCTGAGAATGCTTCTGCCTGGTTTATATGTGAAGATATTTCCTTTTCCACCATAGGCCTCAAAGCGCTCCAAATGAACACTTGCAGATTCTACAAAAGGAGTGTTTCATAACTGCTCTAGCAAAGGAAAGGTTCAACTCTGTGAGTTGAACACACACATCACAAAGCAGTTTGTGAGAATGCTTCTGTCCAGTTTTTATTGGAAGATATTCCCGCTTCTAACAAAGGCCTGAAAGAGCTCCAAATATCCACTTGCAGATGCTGCAAAAAGACTCTTTCCAAACTGCTCCATGAAAAGGAAGGTTCAACTCTGTGAGTTGAATGCACACATCATAAAGAAGTTTCAAAGAATGCTTCTGTCTAGGTTTTATGTGAAGATATTTCCTTTTCCACCACAGGCCTCAAAGCGCTCCAAATGAACACTTGCAGATTCTACAAAAAGAGTGTTTCAAAACTGCTCTTTCAAAAGAAGTGTTCAACTCTGGGAGTTGGATTCATACTTCACAAAGCAGTTTCACAGAACGCTTCTGTTTAGTATTTATGGGAAGATATTCCCGTTTCCAACGAAGGCCTGAAAGGACTCCAAATATCCACTTGCAGATTCTGCAAAAACACAGTTTCAAAACTGCTCTATCAAAAGGAAGGCTTATCTCTCCGAGTTGAATGCACACATCATAAAGAGGTTTCTGAGAATGCTTCTGCCTGGTTTATAAGTGAAGATATTTCCTTTTCCACCATAGGCCTCAAAGCGCTCCAAATGAACACTTGCAGATTCTACAAAAAGAGTGTTTCAAAACTGCTCTTTCAATAGAAGTGTTCAACTCTGTGAGTTGGATTCATACTTCACAAAGCAGTTTCACAGAACGCTTCTGTTTAGTTTTTATGGGAAGATATTCCCGTTTCCAACGAAGGCCTGAAAGGGCTCCAAATATCCACTTGCAGATTCTGCCAAAACAGAGTTTCAAAACTGCTCTATCAAAAGGAAGGCTTATCGCTCCTAGTTGAATGCACACATCATAAAGAGTTTTCTGAGAATGCTTCTGCCTGGTTTATAAGTGAAGATATTTCCTTTTCCACCATAGGCCTCAAAGCGCTCCAAATGAACACTTGCAGATTCTACAAAAAGAGTGTTTCAAAACTGCTCTTTCAAAAGAAGTGTTCAACTCTGTGAGTTGGATTCATTCTTCACAAAGCAGTTTCACAGAACGCTTCTGTTTAGTATTTATGGGAAGATATTCCCGTTTCCAACGAAGGCCTGAAAGGACTCCAAATATCCACTTGCAGATTCTGCAAAAACACAGTTTCAAAACTGCTCTATCAAAAGGAAGGCTTATCTCTCCGACTTGAATGCACACATCATAAAGAGGTTTCTGAGAATGCTTCTGCCTGGTTTATAAGTGAAGATATTTCCTTTTCCACCATAGGCCTCAAAGCGCTCCAAATAAACACTTGCAGATTCTACAAAGAAGTGTTTCAAAACTGCTCTTTCTAAAGAAGTGTTCAACTCTGTGAGTTGGATTCATACTTCACAAAGCAGTTTCACAGAACGCTTCTGTTTAGTTTTTATGGGAAGATATTCCCGTTTCCAACGAAGGTCTGAAAGGGCTCCAAATATCCACTTGCAAATTCGGCAAAAATAGAGTTTCAAAACTGCTCTGTCAAAAGGAAGGCTTATCTCTCTGAGTTGAATGCAGACATCATAA
This sequence comes from Pongo pygmaeus, assembly GCF_028885625.2. Taxonomy (NCBI): domain Eukaryota; kingdom Metazoa; phylum Chordata; class Mammalia; order Primates; family Hominidae; genus Pongo; species Pongo pygmaeus. Next base: position 29,184,357 of record NC_085930.1, read on the forward strand.
AGAGGTTTCTGAGAAAGCTTCTGCCTGGTTTATATGTGAAGATATTTCCTCTTCCACCATAGGCCTCAAAGCGCTCCAAATGAACACTTGCAGATTCTACAAAAAGAGTGTGTCATAACTGCGCTAGCAAAGGAAAGGTTCAACTCCGTGAGTTGAACACACACATCACAAAGCAGTTTGTGAGAATGCTTCTGTCCAGTTTTTATTGGAAGATATTCCCGCTTCCAACAAAGGCCTGAAAGAGCTCCAAATATCCACTTGCAGATGCTGCAAAAAGACTCTTTCCAAACTGCTCCATGAAAAGGAAGGTTCAACTCTGTGAGTTCAATGCACACATCATAAAGAAGTTTCAAAGAATGCTTCTGTCTAGGTTTTATGTGAAGATATTTCCTTTTCCACCATAGGCCTCAAAGCGCTCCAAATGAACACTTGCAGATTCTACAAAAAGAGTGTTTCAAAACTGCTCTTTCAAAAGAAGTGTTCAACTCTGTGAGTTGGATTCATACTTCACAAAGCACTTTCACAGAAAGCTTCTGTTTAGTATTTATGGGAAGATATTCCCGTTTCCAACGAAGGCCTGAAAGAACTCCAAATATCCACTTGCAGATTCTGCAAAAACACAGTTTCAAAACTGCTCTATCAAAAGGAAGGCTTATCTCTCCGAGTTGAATGCACACATCATAAAGAGGTTTCCGAGAATGCTTCTGCCTGGTTTATAAGTGAAGATATTTCCTTTTCCACCATAGGCCTCAAATCGCTCCAAATGAACACTTGCAGATTCTACAAAAAGAGTGTTTCAAAACTGCTCTTTCAAAAGAAGTGTTCAACTCTGTGAGTTGGATTCATACTTCACAAAGCAGTTTCACAGAATGCTTCTGTTTAGTTTTTATGGGAAGATATTCCCGTTTCCAACGAAGGCCTGAAAGGGCTCCAAATATCCACTTGCAAATTCGGCAAAAATAGAGTTTCAAAACTGCTCTGTCAAAAGGAAGGTTCAACTCTGTGAGTTCAATGCACACATCATAAAGAAGTTTCAAAGAATGCTTCTGTCTAGGTTTTATGTGAAGGTATTTCCTTTTCCACCATAGGCCTCAAAGCGCTCCAAATGAACACTTGCAGATTCTACAAAAAGAGTGTTTCAAAACAGCTCTTTCAAAGGAAGTGTTCAACTGTGTGTGTTGGATTCATACTACACAAAGCAGTTTCACAGAACGCTTCTGTTTAGTTTTTATGGGAAGATATTCCCGTTTCCAACGAAGGCCTGAAATGGCTCCAAATATCCACTTGCAGATTCTGCAAAAATAGAGTTTCAAAACTGCTCTGTCAAAAGGAAGGCTTATCTCTCTGAGTTGAATGCAGACATCATAAAGAGGTTTCTGAGAATGCTTCTGCCTGTTTTATATGTGAAGATATTTCCTTTTCCACCATAGGCCTCAAAGCGCTCCAAATGAACACTTGCAGATTCTACAAAAAGAGTGTTTCATAACTGCTCTAGCAAAGAAAAGGTTCAACTCTGTGAGTTGAACACACACATCACAAAGCAGTTTGTGAGAATGCTTCTGTCCAGTTTTTATGAGAAGATATTCCCGCTTCTAACAAAGGCCTGAAAGAGCTCCAAATATCCACTTGCAGATGCTGCAAAAAGACTCTTTCCAAACTGCTCCATGAAAAGGAAGGTTCAACACTGTGAGTTGAATGCACACATCATAAAGAGGTTTCTGAGAATGCTTCTGCCTGGTTTATAAGTGAAGATATTTCCTTTTCCACCATAGGCCTCAAAGCGCTCCAAATGAACACTTGCAGATTCTACAAAAAGAGTGTTTCAAAACTGCTCTTTCAAAAGAAGTGTTCAACTCTGTGAGTTGGATTCATACTTCACAAGGCAGTTTCTCAGAACGCTTCTGTTTAGTTTTTATGGGAAGATATTCCCGTTTCCAACGAAGGCATGAAAGGGCTCCAAATAACCACTTGCAGATTCTGCAGAAACACAGTTACAAAACTGCTCTATCAAAAGGAAGGCTTATCTCTCCGAGCTGAATGCACACATCATAAAGAGGTTTCTGAGAATGCTTCTCCCTGGTTTATAAGTGAAGATATTTCCTTTTCCACCATAGGCCTCAAAGCGCTCCAAATGAACACTTGCAGATTCTACAAAAAGAGTGTTTCAAAACAGCTCTTTCAAAGGAAGTGTTCAACTCTGTGAGTTGGATTCATACTACACAAAGCAGTTTCACAGAACGCTTCTCTTTAGTTTTTAAGGGAAGATATTCCCGTTTCCGACGAATGCCTGAAAGGGCTCCAAATATCCACTTGCAGATTCTGCAAAAATAGAGTTTCAAAACTGCTCTGTTAAAAGGAAGGCTTATCACTCTGAGTTGAATGCAGACATCATAAAAAGGTTTCTGAGAATGCTTCTGCCTGGTTTATATGTGAAGATATTTCCTTTTCCACCATAGGCCTCAAAGCGCTCCAAATGAACACTTGCAGATTCTACAAAAGGAGTGTTTCATAACTGCTCTAGCAAAGGAAAGTTTGAACTCTGTGAGTGGAACACACACATCACAAAGCAGTTTGTGAGAATGCTTCTGTCCAGTTTTTAAGAGAAGATATTCCCGCTTCTAACAAAGGCCTGAAAGAGCTCCAAATATCCACTTGCAGATGCTGCAAAAAGACTCTTTCCAAACTGCTCCATGAAAAGGAAGGTTCAACTCTGTGAGTTGAATGCACACATCATAAAGAAGTTTCAAAGAATGCTTCTGTCTAGGTTTTATCTGAAGGTATTTCCTTTTCCAACAAAGGCCTCAAAGCGCTCCAAATGAACACTTGCAGATTCTACAAAAAGAGTGTTTCAAAACTGCTCTTTCAAAAGAAGTGTTCAACTCTGTGAGTTGGATTCATACTTCACAAAGCAGATTCACAGAACGCTTCTGTTTAGTATTTATGGGAAGATATTCCCGTTTCCAACGACGGCCTGAATGGACTCCAAATATCCACTTGCAGATTCTGCAAAAACACAGTTTCAAAACTGCTCTATCAAAAGGAAGGCTTATCTCTCCGACTTGAATGCACACATCATAAAGAGGTTTCTGAGAATGCTTCTGCCTGGTTTATAAGTGAAGATATTTCCTTTTCCACCATAGGCCTCAAAGCGCTCCAAATGAACACTTGCAGATTCTACAAAAAGTCTGTTTCAAAACTGCTCTTTCTTTTTTTTTTTTTTTTTTTTTTTTTTCTTTTTTTTTTTTTTTTTCTTTTTTTTTCTTTTATTGTAATTATTATTATTATTATTATTATTATACTTTAGGTTTTATGGTACATGTGCCCAATGTGCAGGTAAGTTACATATGTATACATGTGCCATGCTGGTGCACTGCACCCACCAACTCGTCATCTAGCATTAGGTATATCTCCCAATGTTATCCCTCCCCCCTCCCCCCAACCCACAACAGTCCCTGAATTGTGATGTTCCCCTTCCTGTGTCCATGTGTTCTCATTGTTCAATTCCCACCTATGAGTGAGAATATGCGGTGTTTGGTTTTTTGTTCTTGCGATAGTTTACTGAGAATGATGATTTCCAATTTCATCCATGTCCCTACAAAGGACATGAACTCATCATTTCTTATGGCTGCATAGTATTCCATGGTGTAGATGTGCCACATTTTCTTAATCCAGTCTATCATTGTTGGACATTTGGGTTGGTTCCAAGTCTTTGCTATTGTGAATAATGCGGCAATAAACATACGTGTGCATGTGTCTTTATAGCAGCATGATTTATAGTCCTTTGGGTATATACCCAGTAATGGGATGGCTGGGTCGAATGGAATTTCTAGTTCTAGATTCCCTCCAACAAATTTACAAGAAAAAAACAAACAACCCCATCAAAAATTGGGCAAAGGACATGAACAGACACTTCTCAAAAGAAGACATTTATGCAGCCAAAAGACACATGAAAAAATGCTCACCATCACTGGCCATCAGAGAAATGCAAATCAAAACCACAATGAGATACCATCTCACACCAGTTAGAATGGCGATCATTAAAAAGTCAGGAAACAACAGGTGCTGGAGAGGATGTGGAGAAATAGGAACACTTTTACACTGTTGGTGGGACTGTAAACTAGTTCAACCCTTGTGGAAGTCAGTGTGGCGATTCCTCAGGGATCTAGAACAAAACTGCTCTTTCAAAAGAAGTGTTCAACTCTGTGAGTTGGATTCATACTTCACAAAGCAGTTTCACAGAACGCTTCTGTTTAATTTTTATGGGAAGATATTCCCGTTTCCAACGAAGGCCTGAAATGGCTCCAAATATCCACTTGCAGATTCTGCCAAAACAGAGTTTCAAAACTGCTCTATCAAAAGGAAGGCTTATCGCTCCCAGTTGAATGCACACATCATAAAGAGTTTTCTGAAAATGCTTCGGCCTGGTTTATAAGTGAAGATATTTCCTTTTCCACCATAGGCCTCAAAGCGCTCCAAATGAACACTTGCAGATTCTACAAAAAGAGTGTTTCATAACTGCTCTAGCAAAGGAAAGGTTGAACTCTGTGAGTTGAACACACACATCACAAAGCAGTTTGTGAGAATGCTTCCGTCCAGTTTTTATGAGAAGATATTCCCGCTTCTAACAAAGGCCTGAAAGAGCTCCAAATATCCACTTGCAGATGCTGCAAAAAGACTCTTTCCAAACTGCTCCATGAAAAGGAAGGTTCAACTCTGTGAGTTGAATGCACACATCAAAAAGAAGTTTCAAAGAATGCTTCTGTCTAGGTTTTATGTGAAGGTATTTCCTTTTCCACCATAGGCCTCAAAGCGCTCCAAATGAACACTTGCAGATTCTACAAAAAGAGTGTTTCAAAACTGCTCTTTCAAAAGAAGTGTTCAACTCTGTGAGGTGGATTCATACTTCACAAAGCAGTTTCTCAGAACGCTTCTGTTTAGTTTTTATGGGAAGATATTCCCGTTTCCAACGAAGGCCTGAAAGGGCTCCAAATAACCACTTGCAGATTCTGCAGAAACACAGTTTCAAAACTGCTCTATCAAAAGGAAGGCTTATCTCTCCGAGCTGAATGCACACATCATAAAGAGGTTTCTGAGAATGCTTCTCCCTGGTTTATAAGTGAAGATATTTCCTTTTCCACCATAGGTATCAAAGCGCTCCAAATGAACACTTGCAGATTCTACAAAAAGAGTGTTTCAAAACAGCTCTTTCAAAGGAAGTGTTCAACTCTGTGAGTTGGATTCATACTACACAAAGCAGTTTCACAGAACGCTTCTCTTTAGTTTTTATGGGAAGATATTCCCGTTTCCAACGAAGGCCTGAAAGGGCTCCAAATATCCACTTGCAGATTCTGCAAAAATAGAGTTTCAAAACTGCTCTGTTAAAAGGAAGGCTTATCTCTCTGAGTTGAATGCAGACATCATAAAGAGGTTTCTGAGAATGCTTCTGCCTGGTTTATATGTGAAGATATTTCCTTTTCCACCATAGGCCTCAAAGCGCTCCAAATGAACACTTGCAGATTCTACAAAAGGAGTGTTTCATAACTGCTCTAGCAAAGGAAAGGTTCAACTCTGTGAGTTGAACACACACATCACAAAGCAGTTTGTGAGAATGCTTCTGTCCAGTTTTTAAGAGAAGATATTCCCGCTTCTAACAAAGGCCTGAAAGAGCTCCAAATATCCACTTGCAGATGCTGCAAAAAGACTCTTTCCAAACTGCTCCATGAAAAGGAAGGTTCAACTCTGTGAGTTGAATGCACACATCATAAAGAAGTTTCAAAGAATGCTTCTGTCTAGGTTTTATGTGAAGGTATTTCCTTTTCCACCATAGGCCTCAAAGCGCTCCAAATGAACACTTGCAGATTCTACAAAAAGAGTGTTTCAAAACTGCTCTTTCAAAAGAAGTGTTCAACTCTGTGAGTTGGATTCATACTTCACAAAGCAGTTTCACAGAACTCTTCTGTTTAGTATTTATGGGAAGATATTCCCGTTTCCAACGAAGGCCTGAAAGGACTCCAAATATCCACTTGCAGATTCTGCAAAAACACAGTTTCAAAACTGCTCTATCAAAAGGAAGGCTTATCTCTCCGAGTTGAATGCACACATCATAAAGAGGTTTCTGAGAATGCTTCTGCCTGGTTTATAAGTGAAGATATTTCCTTTTCCACCATAGGCCTCAAAGCGCTCCAAATGAACACTTGCAGATTCTACAAAAAGAGTGTTTCAAAACTGCTCTTTCAAAAGAAGTGTTCAACTCTGTGAGTTGGATTCATACTTCACAAAGCAGTTTCACAGAACTCTTCTGTTTAGTATTTATGGGAAGATATTCCCGTTTCCAACGAAGGCCTGAAAGGACTCCAAATATCCACTTGCAGATTCTGCAAAAACACAGTTTCAAAACTGCTCTATCAAAAGGAAGGCTTATCTCTCCGAGTTGAATGCACACATCATAAAGAGGTTTCTGAGAATGCTTCTGCCTGGTTTATAAGTGAAGATATTTCCTTTTCCACCATAGGCCTCAAAGTGCTCCAAATGAACACTTGCAGATTCTACAAAAAGAGTGTTTCAAAACTGCTCTTTCAAAAGAAGTGTTCGACTCTGTGAGTTGGATTCATACTTCACAAAGCAGTTTCACAGAACGCTTCTGTTTAGTTTTTATGGGAAGATATTCCCGTTTCCAACGAAGGCCTGAAATGGCTCCAAATATCCACTTGCAGATTCTGCCAAAGCAGAGTTTCAAAACTGCTCTATCAAAAGGAAGGCTTATCGCTCTGAGTTGAATGCACACATCATAAAGAGTTTTCTGAGAATGCTTCTCCTTGGTTTATAAGTGAAGATATTTCCTTTTCCACCATAGGCCTCAAAGCGCTCCAAATGAACACTTGCAGATTCTACAAAAAGAGTGTTTCAAAACAGCTCTTTCAAAGGAAGTGTTCAACTCTGTGAGTTGGATTCATACTACACAAAGCAGTTTCACAGAACCCTTCCCTTTAGTTTTTATGGGAAGATATTCCCGTTTCCAACGAAGGCCTGAAAGGGCTCCAATTATCCACTTGCAGATTCTGCAAAAATAGAGTTTCAAAACTGCTCTGTTAAAAGGAAGGCTTATCTCTCTGAGTTGAATGCAGACATCATAAAGAGGTTTCTGAGAATGCTTCTGCCTGGTTTATATGTGAAGATATTTCCTTTTCCACCATAGGCCTCAAAGCGCTCCAAATGAACACTTGCAGATTCTACAAAAGGAGTGTTTCATAACTGCTCTAGCAAAGGAAGGGTTCAACTCTGTGAGTTGAAAACCCACATCACAAAGCAGTTTGTGAGAATGCTTCTGTCCAGTTTTTAAGAGAAGATATTCCCGCTTCTAACAAAGGCCTGAAAGAGCTCCAAATATCCACTTGCAGATGCTGCAAAAAGTCTCTTTCCAAACTGCTCCATGAAAAGGAAGGTTCAACTCTGTGAGTTGAATGCACACATCATAAAGAAGTTTCAAAGAATGCTTCTGTCTAGGTTTTATGTGAAGATATTTCCTTTTCCACCATAGGCCACAAAGCGCTCCAAATGAACACTTGCAGATTCTACAAAAAGAGTGTTTCAAAACTGCTCTTTCAAAAGAAGTGTTCAACTCTGTGAGTTGGATTCATACTTCACAAAGCAGTTTCTCAGAACGCTTCTGTTTAGTTTTTATGGGAAGATATTCCCGTTTCCAACGAAGGTCTGAAAGGGCTCCAAATAACCACTTGCAGATTCTGCAGAAACACAGTTTCAAAACTGCTCTATCAAAAGGAAGGCTTATCTCTCTGAGCTGAATGCACACATCATAAAGAGTTTTCTGAGAATGCTTCTCCTTGGTTTATAAGTGAAGATATTTCCTTTTCCACCATAGGCCTCAAAGCGCTCCAAATGAACACTTGCAGATTCTACAAAAAGAGTGTTTCAAAACAGCTCTTTCAAAGGAAGTGTTCAACTCTGTGAGTTGGATTCATACTACACAAAGCAGTTTCACAGAACCCTTCTCTTTAGTTTTTATGGGAAGATATTCCCGTTTCCAACGAAGGCCTGAAAGGGCTCCAAATATCCACTTGCAGATTCTGCAAAAATAGAGTTTCAAAACTGCTCTGTTAAAAGGAAGGCTTATCTCTCTGAGTTGAATGCAGACATCATAAAGAGGTTTCTGAGAATGCTTCTGCCTGGTTTATATGTGAAGATATTTCCTTTTCCACAATAGGCCTCAAAGCGCTCCAAATGAACACTTGCAGATTCTACAAAAGGAGTGTTTCATAACTGCTCTAGCAAAGGAAAGGTTCAACTCTGTGAGTTGAACACACACATCACAAAGCAGTTTGTGAGAATGCTTCTGTCCAGTTTTTATTGGAAGATATTCCCGCTTCTAACAAAGGCCTGAAAGAGCTCCAAATATCCACTTGCAGATGCTGCAAAAAGACTCTTTCCAAACTGCTCCATGAAAAGGAAGGTTCAACCCTGTGAGTTGAATGCACACATCATAAAGAAGTTTCAAAGAATGCTTCTGTCTAGGTTTTATGTGAAGATATTTCCTTTTCCACCATAGGCCTCAAAGCGCTCCAAATGAACACTTGCAGATTCTACAAAAAGAGTGTTTCAAAACTGCTCTTTCAAAAGAAGTGTTCAACTCTGGGAGTTGGATTCATACTTCACAAAGCAGTTTCACAGAACGCTTCTGTTTAGTATTTATGGGAAGATATTCCCGTTTCCAACGAAGGCCTGAAAGGACTCCAAATATCCACTTGCAGATTCTGCAAAAACACAGTTTCAAAACTGCTCTATCAAAAGGAAGGCTTATCTCTCCGAGTTGAATGCACACATCATAAAGAGGTTTCTGAGAATGCTTCTGCCTGGTTTATAAGTGAAGATATTTCCTTTTCCACCATAGGCCTCAAAGCGCTCCAAATGAACACTTGCAGATTCTACAAAAAGAGTGTTTCAAAACTGCTCTTTCAATAGAAGTGTTCAACTCTGTGAGTTGGATTCATACTTCACAAAGCAGTTTCACAGAACGCTTCTGTTTAGTTTTTATGGGAAGATATTCCCGTTTCCAACGAAGGCCTGAAAGGGCTCCAAATATCCACTTGCAGATTCTGCCAAAACAGAGTTTCAAAACTGCTCTATCAAAAGGAAGGCTTATCGCTCCTAGTTGAATGCACACATCATAAAGAGTTTTCTGAGAATGCTTCTGCCTGGTTTATAAGTGAAGATATTTCCTTTTCCACCATAGGCCTCAAAGCGCTCCAAATGAACACTTGCAGATTCTACAAAAAGAGTGTTTCAAAACTGCTCTTTCAAAAGAAGTGTTCAACTCTGTGAGTTGGATTCATTCTTCACAAAGCAGTTTCACAGAACGCTTCTGTTTAGTATTTATGGGAAGATATTCCCGTTTCCAACGAAGGCCTGAAAGGACTCCAAATATCCACTTGCAGATTCTGCAAAAACACAGTTTCAAAACTGCTCTATCAAAAGGAAGGCTTATCTCTCCGACTTGAATGCACACATCATAAAGAGGTTTCTGAGAATGCTTCTGCCTGGTTTATAAGTGAGGATATTTCCTTTTCCACCATAGGCCTCAAAGCGCTCCAAATAAACACTTGCAGATTCTACAAAAAAGTGATTCAAAACTGCTCTTTCTAAAGAAGTGTTCAACTCTGTGAGTTGGATTCATACTTCACAAAGCAGTTTCACAGAACGCTTCTGTTTAGTTTTTATGGGAAGATATTCCCGTTTCCAACGAAGGTCTGAAAGGGCTCCTAATATCCACTTGCAAATTCGACAAAAATAGAGTTTCAAAACTGCTCTGTTAAAAGGAAGGCTTATCTCTCTGAGTTGAATGCAGACATCATAAAGGGGTTTCTGAGAATGCTTCTGCCTGGTTTATATGTGAAGATATTTCCTTTTCCACCATAGGCCTCAAAGCGCTCCAAATGAACACTTACAGATTCTACAAAAGGAGTGTTTCATAACTGCTCTAGCAAAGAAAAGGTTCAACTCTGTGAGTTGAACACACACATCACAAAGCAGTTTGTGGGAATGCTTCTGTCCAGTTTTTATTGGAAGATATTCCCGCTTCCAACAAAGGCCTGAAAGAGCTCCAAATATCCACTTGCAGATGCTGCAAAAAGACTCTTTCCAAACTGCTCCATGAAAAGGAAGGTTCAACTCTGTGAGTTCAATGCACACATCATAAAGAAGTTTCAAAGAATGCTTCTGTCTAGGTTTTATGTGAAGATATTTCCTTTTCCACCATAGGCCTCAAAGCGCTCCAAATGAACACTTGCAGATTCTACAAAAAGAGTGTTTCAAAACTGCTCTTTCAAAAGAAGTGTTCAACTCTGTGAGTTGGATTCATTCTTCACAAAGCAGTTTCTCAGAACGCTTCTGTTTAGTTTTTATGGGAAGATATTCCCGTTTCCAACGAAGGTCTGAAAGGGCTCCAAATAACCACTTGCAGATTCTGCAGAAACACAGTTACAAAACTGCTCTATCAACAGGAAGGCTTATCTCTCCGAGCTGAATGCACACATCATAAAGAGGTTTCTGAGAATGCTTCTCCCTGGTTTATAAGTGAAGATATTTCCTTTTCCACCATAGGCCTCAAAGCGCTCCAAATGAACACTTGCAGATTCTACAAAAAGAGTGTTTCAAAACAGCTCTTTCAAAGGAAGTGTTCAACTCTGTGAGTTGGATTCATACTACACAAAGCAGTTTCACAGAACCCTTCTATTTAGTTTTTATGGGAAGATATTCCCGTTTCCAACGAAGGCCTGAAAGGGCTCCAAATATCCACTTGCAAATTCTGCAAAAATACAGTTTCAAAACTGCTCTGTTAAAAGGAAGGCTTATCTCTCTGAGTTGAATGCAGACGTCATAAAGAGGTTTCTGAGAATGCTTCTGCTGGTTTATATGTGAAGATATTTCCTTTTCCACCATAGGCCTCAAAGCACTCCAAATGAACACTTGCAGATTCTACAAAAGGAGTGTATCATAACTGCTCTAGCAAAGGAAAGGTTCAACTCTGTGAGTTGAACACACACATCACAAAGCAGTTTGTGAGAATGCTTCTGTCCAGTTTTTAAGAGAAGATATTCCCGCTTCTAACAAAGGCCTGAAAGAGCTCCAAATATCCACTTGCAGATGCTGCAAAAAGACTCTTTCCAAACTGCTCCATGAAAAGGAAGGTTCAACTCTGTGAGTTGAATGCACACATCATAAAGAAGTTTCAAAGAATGCTTCTGTCTAGGTTTTATGTGAAGGTATTTCCTTTTCCTCCATAGGCCTCAAAGCGCTCCAAATGAACACTTGCAGATTCTACAAAAAGAGTGTTTCAAAACTGCTCTTTCAAAAGAAGTGTTCAACTCTGTGAGTTGGATTCATACTTCACAAAGCAGTTTCACAGAACTGTTCTGTTTAGTATTTATGGGAAGATATTCCCGTTTCCAACGAAGGCCTGAAAGGACTCCAAATATCCACTTGCAGATTCTGCAAAAACACAGTTTCAAAACTGCTCTATCAAAAGGAAGGCTTATCTCTCCGATTTGAATGCACACATCATAAATAGGTTTCTGAGAATGCTTCTGCCTGGTTTATAAGTGAAGATATTTCCTTTTCCACCATAGGCCTCAAAGTGCTCCAAATGAACACTTGCAGATTCTACAAAAAGAGTGTTTCAAAACTGCTCTTTCAAAAGAAGTGTTCAACTGTGTGAGTTGGATTCATACTTCACAAAGCAGTTTCTCAGAACGCTTCTGTTTAGTTTTTATTGGAAGATATTAACGTTTCCAACGAAGGTCTGAAAGGGCTCCAAATAACCACTTGCAGATTCTGCAGAAACACAGTTTCAAAACTGCTCTATCAAAAGGAAGGCTTATCTCTCCGAGCTGAATGCACACATCATAAAGAGGTTTCTGAGAATGCTTCTCCCTGGTTTATAAGTGAAGATATTTCCTTTTCCACCATAGGCCTCAAAGCGCTCCAAATGAACACTTGCAGATTCTACAAAAAGAGTGTTTGAAAACAGCTCTTTCAAAGGAAGTGTTCAACTCTGTGAGTTGGATTCATACTACACAAAGCAGTTTCACAGAACCCTTCTCTTTAGTTTTTATGGGAAGATATTCCCGTTTCCAACGAAGGCCTGAAAGGGCTCCAAATATCCACTTGCAGATTCTGCAATAATAGAGTTTCAATACTGCTCTGTTAAAAGGAAGGCTTATCTCTCTGAGTTGAATGCAGACATCATAAAGAGGTTTCTGAGAATGCTTCTGCCTGGTTTATATGTGAAGATATTTCCTTTTCCACCATAGGCCTCAAAGCGCTCCAAATGAACACTTGCAGATTCTACAAAAGGAGTGTTTCATAACTGCTCTAGCAAAGGAAAGGTTCAACTCTGTGAGTTGAACACACACATCACAAAGCAGTTTGTGAGAATGCTTCTGTCCAGTTTTTAAGAGAAGATATTCCCGCTTCTAACAAAGGCCTGAAAGAGCTCCAAATATCCACTTGCAGATGCTGCAAAAAGACTCTTTCCAAACTGCTCCATGAAAAGGAAGGTTCAACTCTGTGAGTTGAATGCACACATCATAAAGAAGTTTCAAAGAATGCTTCTGTCTAGGTTTTATGTGAAGGTATTTCCTTTTCCACCATAGGCCTCAAAGCGCTCCAAATGAACACTTGCAGATTCTACAAAAAGAGTGTTTCAAAACTGCTCTTTCAAAAGAAGTGTTCAACTCTGTGAGTTGGATTCATACTTCACAAAGCAGTTTCACAGAACGCTTCTGTTTAGTATTTTTGGGAAGATATTCCCGTTTCCAACGAAGGCCTGAAAGGACTCCAAATATCCACTTGTAGATTCTGCAAAAACACAGTTTCAAAACTGCTCTATCAAAAGAAAGGCTTATCTCTCCGAGTTGAATGCACACATCATAAAGAGGTTTCTGAGAATGCTTCTGCCTGGTTTATAAGTGAAGATATTTCCTTTTCCACCATAGGCCTCAAAGCGCTCCAAATGAACACTTGCAGATTCTACAAAAAGAGCGTTTCAAAACTGCTTTTTCAAAAGATGTGTTCAACTCTGTGAGTTGGATTCATACTTCACAAAGCAGTTTCACAGAACGCTTCTGTTTAGTTTTTATGGGAAGATATTCCCGTTTCCAACGAAGGCCTGAAAGGGCTCCAAATATCCACTTGCAGATTCTGCCAAAACAGAGTTTTAAAACTGCTCTATCAAAAGGAAGGCTTATCGCTCCGAGTTGAATGCACACATCATAAAGAGTTTTCTGAGAATGCTTCTGCCTGGTTTATAAGTGAAGATATTTCCTTTTCCACCATAGGCCTCAAAGCGCTCCAAACGAGCACTTGCAGATTCTACAAAAAGAGTGATTCAAAACAGCTCTTTCAAAGGAAGTGTTCAACTCTGTGAGTTGGATTCATACTACTCAAAGCAGTTTCACAGAACGCTTCTGTTTAGTTTTTATGGGAAGATATTCCCGTTTCCAACGAAGGCCTGAAAGGGCTCCAAATATCCACTTGCAAATTCTGCAAAAATAGAGTTTCAAAACTGCTCTGTCAAAAGGAAGGCTTATCTCTCTGAGTTGAATGCAGACATCATAAAGAGGTTTCTGAGAATGCTTCTGCCTGGTTTATATGTGAAGATATTTCCTTTTCCACCATAGGCCTCAAAGCGCTCCAAATGAACACTTGCAGATTCTACAAAAACAGTGTTTCATAACTGCTCTAGCAAAGGAAAGGTTCAACTCTGTGAGTTGAACACACACATCACAAAGCAGTTTCTGAGAATGCTTCTGTCCAGTTTTTATTGGAAGATATTCCCGCTTCAAACAAAGGCCTGAAAGAGCTCCAAATATCCACTTGTAGATGCTGCAAAAAGACTCTTTCCAAACTGCTCCATGAAAAGGAAGGTTCAACTCTGTGAGTTGAATGCACACATCATAAAGAAGTTTCAAAGAATGCTTCTGTCTAGGTTTTATGTGAAGATATTTCCTTTTCCACCATAGGCCTCAAAGCGCTCCAAATGAACACTTGCAGATTCTACAAAAAGAGTGTTTCAAAACTGCTATTTCAAAAGAAGTGTTCAACTCTGTGAGTTGGATTCATACTTCACAAAGCAGTTTCACAGAACGCTTCTGTTTAGTTTTTATGGGAAGATATTCCCGTTTCCAACGAAGGCCTGAAAGGGCTCCAAATATCCACTTGCAGATTCTGCCAAAACAGAGTTTCAAAACTGCCCTATCAAAAGGAAGGCTTATCGCTCCGAGTAGAATGCACACATCATAAAGAGTTTTCTGAGAATGCTTCTGCCTGGTTTATAAGTGAAGATATTTCCTTTTCCACCATAGGCCTCAAAGCGCTCCAAATGAACACTTGCAGATTCTACAAAAAGAGTGTTTCAAAACTGCTCTTTCAATAGAAGTGTTCAACTCTGTGAGTTGGATTCATACTTCACAAAGCAGTTTCACAGAACGCTTCTGTTTAGTTTTTATGGGAAGATATTCCCGTTTCCAACGAAGGCCTGAAAGGGCTCCAAATATCCACTTGCAGATTCTGCCAAAACAGAGTTTCAAAACTGCTCTATCAAAAGGAAGGCTTATCGCTCCTAGTTGAATGCACACATCATAAAGAGTTTTCTGAGAATGCTTCTGCCTGGTTTATAAGTGAAGATATTTCCTTTTCCACCATAGGCCTCAAAGCGCTCCAAATGAACACTTGCAGATTCTACAAAAAGAGTGTCTCAAAACTGCTCTTTCAAAAGAAGTGTTCAACTCTGTGAGTTGGATTCATTCTTCACAAAGCAGTTTCACAGAACGCTTCTGTTTAGTATTTATGGGAAGATATTCCCGTTTCCAACGAAGGCCTGAAAGGACTCCAAATATCCACTTGCAGATTCTGCAAAAACACAGTTTCAAAACTGCTCTATCAAAAGGAAGGCTTATCTCTCCGATTTGAATGCACACATCATAAAGAGGTTTCTGAGAATGCTTCTGCCTGGTTTATAAGTGAAGATATTTCCTTTTCCACCATAGGCCTCAAAGCGCTCCAAATGAACACTTGCAGATTCTACAAAAAGAGTGTTTCAAAACTGCTCTTTCAAAAGAAGTGTTCAACTCTGTGAGTTGGATTCATACTTCACAAAGCAGTTTCACAGAACGCTTCTGTTTAGTTTTTATGGGAAGATATTCCCGTTTCCAACGAAGGTCTGAAAGGGCTCCAAATATCCACTTGCAAATTCGGCAAAAATAGAGTTTCAAAACTGCTCTGTCAAAAGGAAGGCTTATCTCTCTGAGTTGAATGCAGACATCATAAAGAGGTTTCTGAGAAAGCTTCTGCCTGGTTTATATGTGAAGATATTTCCTCTTCCACCATAGGCCTCAAAGCGCTCCAAATGAACACTTGCAGATTCTACAAAAAGAGTGTGTCATAACTGCGCTAGCAAAGGAAAGGTTCAACTCCGTGAGTTGAACACACACATCACAAAGCAGTTTGTGAGAATGCTTCTGTCCAGTTTTTTTTGGAAGATATTCCCGCTTCTAACAAAGGCCTGAAACAGCTCCAAATATCCACTTGCAGATGCTGCAAAAAGACTCTTTCCAAACTGCTCCATGAAAAGGAAGGTTCAACTCTGTGAGTTGAATGCACACATCATAAAGAAGTTTCAAAGAATGCTTCTGTCTAGGTTTTATGTGAAGATATTTCCTTTTCCACCATAGGCCTCAAAGCGCTCCAAATGAACACTTGCAGATTCTACAAAAAGAGTGTTTCAAAACTGCTCTTTCAAAAGAAGTGTTCAACTCTGTGAGTTGGATTCATACTTCACAAAGCAGTTTCTCAGAACGCTTCTGTTTAGTTTTTATGGGAAGATATTCCCGTTTCCAACGAAGGTCTGAAAGGGCTCCAAATAACCACTTGCAGATTCTGCAGAAACACAGTTTCAAAACTGCTCTATCAAAAGGAAGGCTTATCTCTCCGAGCTGAATGCACACATCATAAAGAGGTTTCTGAGAATGCTTCTCCCTGGTTTATAAGTGAAGATATTTCCTTTTCCACCATAGGTATCAAAGCGCTCCAAATGAACACTTGCAGATTCTACAAAAAGAGTGTTTCAAAACAGCTCTTTCAAAGGAAGTGTTCAACTCTGTGAGTTGGATTCATACTACACAAAGCAGTTTCACAGAACCCTTCTCTTTAGTTTTTATGGGAAGATATTCCCGTTTCCAACGAAGGCCTGAAAGGGCTCCAAATATCCACTTGCAGATTCTGCAAAAATAGAGTTTCAAAACTGCTCTGTTAAAAGGAAGGCTTATCTCTCTGAGTTGAATGCAGACATCATAAAGAGGTTTCTGAGAATGCTTCTGCCTGGTTTATATGTGAAGATATTTCCTTTTCCACCATAGGCCTCAAAGCGCTCCAAATGAACACTTGCAGATTCTACAAAAGGAGTGTTTCATAACTGCTCTAGCAAAGGAAAGGTTCAACTCTGTGAGTTGAACACACACATCACAAAGCAGTTTGTGAGAATGCTTCTGTCCAGTTTTTAAGAGAAGATATTCCCGCTTCTAACAAAGGCCTGAAAGAGCTCCAAATATCCACTTGCAGATGCTGCAAAAAGACTCTTTCCAAACTGCTCCATGAAAAGGAAGGTTCAACTCTGTGAGTTGAATGCACACATCATAAAGAAGTTTCAAAGAATGCTTCTGTCTAGGTTTTATGTGAAGGTATTTCCTTTTCCACCATAGGCCTCAAAGCGCTCCAAATGAACACTTGCAGATTCTACAAAAAGAGTGTTTCAAAACTGCTCTTTCAAAAGAAGTGTTCAACTCTGTGAGTTGGATTCATACTTCACAAAGCAGTTTCACAGAACTCTTCTGTTTAGTATTTATGGGAAGATATTCCCGTTTCCAACGAAGGTCTGAAAGGACTCCAAATATCCACTTGCAGATTCTGCAAAAACACAGTTTCAAAACTGCTCTATCAAAAGGAAGGCTTATCTCTCCGAGTTGAATGCACACATCATAAAGAGGTTTCTGAGAATGCTTCTGCCTGGTTTATAAGTGAAGATATTTCCTTTTCCACCATAGGCCTCAAAGCGCTCCAAATGAACACTTGCAGATTCTACAAAAAGAGTGTTTCAAAACTGCTCTTTCAAAAGAAGTATTCAACTCTGTGAGTTGGATTCATACTTCACAAAGCAGTTTCACAGAACGCTTCTGTTTAGTATTTATGGGAAGATATTCCCGTTTCCAACGAAGGCCTGAAAGGACTCCAAATATCCACTTGCAGATTCTGCAAAAACACAGTTTCAAAACTGCTCTATCAAAAGGAAGGCTTATCTCTCCGACTTGAATGCACACATCATAAAGAGGTTTCTGAGAATGCTTCTGCCTGGTTTATAAGTGAAGATATTTCCTTTTCCACCATAGGCCTCAAAGCGCTCCAAATAAACACTTGCAGATTCTACAAAGAAGTGTTTCAAAACTGCTCTTTCTAAAGAAGTGTTCAACTCTGTGAGTTGGATTCATACTTCACAAAGCAGTTTCACAGAACGCTTCTGTTTAGTTTTTATGGGAAGATATTCCCGTTTCCAACGAAGGTCTGAAAGGGCTCCAAATATCCACTTGCAAATTCGGCAAAAATAGAGTTTCAAAACTGCTCTGTCAAAAGGAAGGCTTATCTCTCTGAGTTGAATGCAGACATCATAAAGAGGTTTCTGAGAAAGCTTCTGCCTGGTTTATATGTGAAGATATTTCCTCTTCCACCATAGGCCTCAAAGCGCTCCAAATGAACACTTGCAGATTCTACAAAAAGAGTGTGTCATAACTGCGCTAGCAAAGGAAAGGTTCAACTCCGTGAGTTGAACACACACATCACAAAGCAGTTTGTGAGAATGCTTCTGTCCAGTTTTTATTGGAAGATATTCCCGCTTCCAACAAAGGCCTGAAAGAGCTCCAAATATCCACTTGCAGATGCTGCAAAAAGACTCTTTCCAAACTGCTCCATGAAAAGGAAGGTTCAACTCTGTGAGTTCAATGCACACATCATAAAGAAGTTTCAAAGAATGCTTCTGTCTAGGTTTTATGTGAAGATATTTCCTTTTCCACCATAGGCCTCAAAGCGCTCCAAATGAACACTTGCAGATTCTACAAAAAGAGTGTTTCAAAACTGCTCTTTCAAAAGAAGTGTTCAACTCTGTGAGTTGGATTCATACTTCACAAAGCACTTTCACAGAAAGCTTCTGTTTAGTATTTATGGGAAGATATTCCCGTTTCCAACGAAGGCCTGAAAGAACTCCAAATATCCACTTGCAGATTCTGCAAAAACACAGTTTCAAAACTGCTCTATCAAAAGGAAGGCTTATCTCTCCGAGTTGAATGCACACATCATAAAGAGGTTTCCGAGAATGCTTCTGCCTGGTTTATAAGTGAAGATATTACCTTTTCCACCATAGGCCTCAAATCGCTCCAAATGAACACTTGCAGATTCTACAAAAAGAGTGTTTCAAAACTGCTCTTTCAAAAGAAGTGTTCAACTCTGTGAGTTGGATTCATACTTCACAAAGCAGTTTCACAGAATGCTTCTGTTTAGTTTTTATGGGAAGATATTCCCGTTTCCAACGAAGGCCTGAAAGGGCTCCAAATATCCACTTGCAAATTCGGCAAAAATAGAGTTTCAAAACTGCTCTGTCAAAAGGAAGGTTCAACTCTGTGAGTTCAATGCACACATCATAAAGAAGTTTCAAAGAATGCTTCTGTCTAGGTTTTATGTGAAGGTATTTCCTTTTCCACCATAGGCCTCAAAGCGCTCCAAATGAACACTTGCAGATTCTACAAAAAGAGTGTTTCAAAACAGCTCTTTCAAAGGAAGTGTTCAACTGTGTGAGTTGGATTCATACTACACAAAGCAGTTTCACAGAACGCTTCTGTTTAGTTTTTATGGGAAGATATTCCCGTTTCCAACGAAGGCCTGAAATGGCTCCAAATATCCACTTGCAGATTCTGCAAAAATAGAGTTTCAAAACTGCTCTGTCAAAAGGAAGGCTTATCTCTCTGAGTTGAATGCAGACATCATAAAGAGGTTTCTGAGAACGCTTCTGCCTGTTTTATATGTGAAGATATTTCCTTTTCCACCATAGGCCTCAAAGCGCTCCAAATGAACACTTGCAGATTCTACAAAAAGAGTGTTTCATAACTGCTCTAGCAAAGAAAAGGTTCAACTCTGTGAGTTGAACACACACATCACAAAGCAGTTTGTGAGAATGCTTCTGTCCAGTTTTTATGAGAAGATATTCCCGCTTCTAACAAAGGCCTGAAAGAGCTCCAAATATCCACTTGCAGATGCTGCAAAAAGACTCTTTCCAAACTGCTCCATGAAAAGGAAGGTTCAACACTGTGAGTTGAATGCACACATCATAAAGAGGTTTCTGAGAATGCTTCTGCCTGGTTTATAAGTGAAGATATTTCCTTTTCCACCATAGGCCTCAAAGCGCTCCAAATGAACACTTGCAGATTCTACAAAAAGAGTGTTTCAAAACTGCTCTTTCAAAAGAAGTGTTCAACTCTGTGAGTTGGATTCATACTTCACAAGGCAGTTTCTCAGAACGCTTCTGTTTAGTTTTTATGGGAAGATATTCCCGTTTCCAACGAAGGCATGAAAGGGCTCCAAATAACCACTTGCAGATTCTGCAGAAACACAGTTACAAAACTGCTCTATCAAAAGGAAGGCTTATCTCTCCGAGCTGAATGCACACATCATAAAGAGGTTTCTGAGAATGCTTCTCCCTGGTTTATAAGTGAAGATATTTCCTTTTCCACCATAGGCCTCAAAGCGCTCCAAATGAACACTTGCAGATTCTACAAAAAGAGTGTTTCAAAACTGCTCTTTCAAAAGAAGTGTTCAACTCTGTGAGTTGGATTCATACTTCACAAAGCAGTTTCACAGAACGCTTCTGTTTAGTTTTTATGGGAAGATATTCCCGTTTCCAACGAAGGTCTGAAAGGGCTCCAAATATCCACTTGCAAATTCGGCAAAAATAGAGTTTCAAAACTGCTCTGTCAAAAGGAAGGCTTATCTCTCTGAGTTGAATGCAGACATCATAAAGAGGTTTCTGAGAAAGCTTCTGCCTGGTTTATATGTGAAGATATTTCCTCTTCCACCATAGGCCTCAAAGCGCTCCAAATGAACACTTGCAGATTCTACAAAAAGAGTGTGTCATAACTGCGCTAGCAAAGGAAAGGTTCAACTCCGTGAGTTGAACACACACATCACAAAGCAGTTTGTGAGAATGCTTCTGTCCAGTTTTTTTTGGAAGATATTCCCGCTTCTAACAAAGGCCTGAAACAGCTCCAAATATCCACTTGCAGATGCTGCAAAAAGACTCTTTCCAAACTGCTCCATGAAAAGGAAGGTTCAACTCTGTGAGTTGAATGCACACATCATAAAGAAGTTTCAAAGAATGCTTCTGTCTAGGTTTTATGTGAAGATATTTCCTTTTCCACCATAGGCCTCAAAGCGCTCCAAATGAACACTTGCAGATTCTACAAAAAGAGTGTTTCAAAACTGCTCTTTCAAAAGAAGTGTTCAACTCTGTGAGTTGGATTCATACTTCACAAAGCAGTTTCTCAGAACGCTTCTGTTTAGTTTTTATGGGAAGATATTCCCGTTTCCAACGAAGGTCTGAAAGGGCTCCAAATAACCACTTGCAGATTCTGCAGAAACACAGTTTCAAAACTGCTCTATCAAAAGGAAGGCTTATCTCTCCGAGCTGAATGCACACATCATAAAGAGGTTTCTGAGAATGCTTCTCCCTGGTTTATAAGTGAAGATATTTCCTTTTCCACCATAGGTATCAAAGCGCTCCAAATGAACACTTGCAGATTCTACAAAAAGAGTGTTTCAAAACAGCTCTTTCAAAGGAAGTGTTCAACTCTGTGAGTTGGATTCATACTACACAAAGCAGTTTCACAGAACCCTTCTCTTTAGTTTTTATGGGAAGATATTCCCGTTTCCAACGAAGGCCTGAAAGGGCTCCAAATATCCACTTGCAGATTCTGCAAAAATAGAGTTTCAAAACTGCTCTGTTAAAAGGAAGGCTTATCTCTCTGAGTTGAATGCAGACATCATAAAGAGGTTTCTGAGAATGCTTCTGCCTGGTTTATATGTGAAGATATTTCCTTTTCCACCATAGGCCTCAAAGCGCTCCAAATGAACACTTGCAGATTCTACAAAAGGAGTGTTTCATAACTGCTCTAGCAAAGGAAAGGTTCAACTCTGTGAGTTGAACACACACATCACAAAGCAGTTTGTGAGAATGCTTCTGTCCAGTTTTTAAGAGAAGATATTCCCGCTTCTAACAAAGGCCTGAAAGAGCTCCAAATATCCACTTGCAGATGCTGCAAAAAGACTCTTTCCAAACTGCTCCATGAAAAGGAAGGTTCAACTCTGTGAGTTGAATGCACACATCATAAAGAAGTTTCAAAGAATGCTTCTGTCTAGGTTTTATGTGAAGGTATTTCCTTTTCCACCATAGGCCTCAAAGCGCTCCAAATGAACACTTGCAGATTCTACAAAAAGAGTGTTTCAAAACTGCTCTTTCAAAAGAAGTGTTCAACTCTGTGAGTTGGATTCATACTTCACAAAGCAGTTTCACAGAACTCTTCTGTTTAGTATTTATGGGAAGATATTCCCGTTTCCAACGAAGGTCTGAAAGGACTCCAAATATCCACTTGCAGATTCTGCAAAAACACAGTTTCAAAACTGCTCTATCAAAAGGAAGGCTTATCTCTCCGAGTTGAATGCACACATCATAAAGAGGTTTCTGAGAATGCTTCTGCCTGGTTTATAAGTGAAGATATTTCCTTTTCCACCATAGGCCTCAAAGCGCTCCAAATGAACACTTGCAGATTCTACAAAAAGAGTGTTTCAAAACTGCTCTTTCAAAAGAAGTATTCAACTCTGTGAGTTGGATTCATACTTCACAAAGCAGTTTCACAGAACGCTTCTGTTTAGTATTTATGGGAAGATATTCCCGTTTCCAACGAAGGCCTGAAAGGACTCCAAATATCCACTTGCAGATTCTGCAAAAACACAGTTTCAAAACTGCTCTATCAAAAGGAAGGCTTATCTCTCCGACTTGAATGCACACATCATAAAGAGGTTTCTGAGAATGCTTCTGCCTGGTTTATAAGTGAAGATATTTCCTTTTCCACCATAGGCCTCAAAGCGCTCCAAATAAACACTTGCAGATTCTACAAAGAAGTGTTTCAAAACTGCTCTTTCTAAAGAAGTGTTCAACTCTGTGAGTTGGATTCATACTTCACAAAGCAGTTTCACAGAACGCTTCTGTTTAGTTTTTATGGGAAGATATTCCCGTTTCCAACGAAGGTCTGAAAGGGCTCCAAATATCCACTTGCAAATTCGGCAAAAATAGAGTTTCAAAACTGCTCTGTCAAAAGGAAGGCTTATCTCTCTGAGTTGAATGCAGACATCATAAAGAGGTTTCTGAGAAAGCTTCTGCCTGGTTTATATGTGAAGATATTTCCTCTTCCACCATAGGCCTCAAAGCGCTCCAAATGAACACTTGCAGATTCTACAAAAAGAGTGTGTCATAACTGCGCTAGCAAAGGAAAGGTTCAACTCCGTGAGTTGAACACACACATCACAAAGCAGTTTGTGAGAATGCTTCTGTCCAGTTTTTATTGGAAGATATTCCCGCTTCCAACAAAGGCCTGAAAGAGCTCCAAATATCCACTTGCAGATGCTGCAAAAAGACTCTTTCCAAACTGCTCCATGAAAAGGAAGGTTCAACTCTGTGAGTTCAATGCACACATCATAAAGAAGTTTCAAAGAATGCTTCTGTCTAGGTTTTATGTGAAGATATTTCCTTTTCCACCATAGGCCTCAAAGCGCTCCAAATGAACACTTGCAGATTCTACAAAAAGAGTGTTTCAAAACTGCTCTTTCAAAAGAAGTGTTCAACTCTGTGAGTTGGATTCATACTTCACAAAGCACTTTCACAGAAAGCTTCTGTTTAGTATTTATGGGAAGATATTCCCGTTTCCAACGAAGGCCTGAAAGAACTCCAAATATCCACTTGCAGATTCTGCAAAAACACAGTTTCAAAACTGCTCTATCAAAAGGAAGGCTTATCTCTCCGAGTTGAATGCACACATCATAAAGAGGTTTCCGAGAATGCTTCTGCCTGGTTTATAAGTGAAGATATTACCTTTTCCACCATAGGCCTCAAATCGCTCCAAATGAACACTTGCAGATTCTACAAAAAGAGTGTTTCAAAACTGCTCTTTCAAAAGAAGTGTTCAACTCTGTGAGTTGGATTCATACTTCACAAAGCAGTTTCACAGAATGCTTCTGTTTAGTTTTTATGGGAAGATATTCCCGTTTCCAACGAAGGCCTGAAAGGGCTCCAAATATCCACTTGCAAATTCGGCAAAAATAGAGTTTCAAAACTGCTCTGTCAAAAGGAAGGTTCAACTCTGTGAGTTCAATGCACACATCATAAAGAAGTTTCAAAGAATGCTTCTGTCTAGGTTTTATGTGAAGGTATTTCCTTTTCCACCATAGGCCTCAAAGCGCTCCAAATGAACACTTGCAGATTCTACAAAAAGAGTGTTTCAAAACAGCTCTTTCAAAGGAAGTGTTCAACTGTGTGAGTTGGATTCATACTACACAAAGCAGTTTCACAGAACGCTTCTGTTTAGTTTTTATGGGAAGATATTCCCGTTTCCAACGAAGGCCTGAAATGGCTCCAAATATCCACTTGCAGATTCTGCAAAAATAGAGTTTCAAAACTGCTCTGTCAAAAGGAAGGCTTATCTCTCTGAGTTGAATGCAGACATCATAAAGAGGTTTCTGAGAACGCTTCTGCCTGTTTTATATGTGAAGATATTTCCTTTTCCACCATAGGCCTCAAAGCGCTCCAAATGAACACTTGCAGATTCTACAAAAAGAGTGTTTCATAACTGCTCTAGCAAAGAAAAGGTTCAACTCTGTGAGTTGAACACACACATCACAAAGCAGTTTGTGAGAATGCTTCTGTCCAGTTTTTATGAGAAGATATTCCCGCTTCTAACAAAGGCCTGAAAGAGCTCCAAATATCCACTTGCAGATGCTGCAAAAAGACTCTTTCCAAACTGCTCCATGAAAAGGAAGGTTCAACACTGTGAGTTGAATGCACACATCATAAAGAGGTTTCTGAGAATGCTTCTGCCTGGTTTATAAGTGAAGATATTTCCTTTTCCACCATAGGCCTCAAAGCGCTCCAAATGAACACTTGCAGATTCTACAAAAAGAGTGTTTCAAAACTGCTCTTTCAAAAGAAGTGTTCAACTCTGTGAGTTGGATTCATACTTCACAAGGCAGTTTCTCAGAACGCTTCTGTTTAGTTTTTATGGGAAGATATTCCCGTTTCCAACGAAGGCATGAAAGGGCTCCAAATAACCACTTGCAGATTCTGCAGAAACACAGTTACAAAACTGCTCTATCAAAAGGAAGGCTTATCTCTCCGAGCTGAATGCACACATCATAAAGAGGTTTCTGAGAATGCTTCTCCCTGGTTTATAAGTGAAGATATTTCCTTTTCCACCATAGGCCTCAAAGCGCTCCAAATGAACACTTGCAGATTCTACAAAAAGAGTGTTTCAAAACTGCTCTTTCAAAAGAAGTGTTCAACTCTGTGAGTTGGATTCATACTTCACAAAGCAGTTTCACAGAACGCTTCTGTTTAGTTTTTATGGGAAGATATTCCCGTTTCCAACGAAGGTCTGAAAGGGCTCCAAATATCCACTTGCAAATTCGGCAAAAATAGAGTTTCAAAACTGCTCTGTCAAAAGGAAGGCTTATCTCTCTGAGTTGAATGCAGACATCATAAAGAGGTTTCTGAGAAAGCTTCTGCCTGGTTTATATGTGAAGATATTTCCTCTTCCACCATAGGCCTCAAAGCGCTCCAAATGAACACTTGCAGATTCTACAAAAAGAGTGTGTCATAACTGCGCTAGCAAAGGAAAGGTTCAACTCCGTGAGTTGAACACACACATCACAAAGCAGTTTGTGAGAATGCTTCTGTCCAGTTTTTTTTGGAAGATATTCCCGCTTCTAACAAAGGCCTGAAACAGCTCCAAATATCCACTTGCAGATGCTGCAAAAAGACTCTTTCCAAACTGCTCCATGAAAAGGAAGGTTCAACTCTGTGAGTTGAATGCACACATCATAAAGAAGTTTCAAAGAATGCTTCTGTCTAGGTTTTATGTGAAGATATTTCCTTTTCCACCATAGGCCTCAAAGCGCTCCAAATGAACACTTGCAGATTCTACAAAAAGAGTGTTTCAAAACTGCTCTTTCAAAAGAAGTGTTCAACTCTGTGAGTTGGATTCATACTTCACAAAGCAGTTTCTCAGAACGCTTCTGTTTAGTTTTTATGGGAAGATATTCCCGTTTCCAACGAAGGTCTGAAAGGGCTCCAAATAACCACTTGCAGATTCTGCAGAAACACAGTTTCAAAACTGCTCTATCAAAAGGAAGGCTTATCTCTCCGAGCTGAATGCACACATCATAAAGAGGTTTCTGAGAATGCTTCTCCCTGGTTTATAAGTGAAGATATTTCCTTTTCCACCATAGGTATCAAAGCGCTCCAAATGAACACTTGCAGATTCTACAAAAAGAGTGTTTCAAAACAGCTCTTTCAAAGGAAGTGTTCAACTCTGTGAGTTGGATTCATACTACACAAAGCAGTTTCACAGAACCCTTCTCTTTAGTTTTTATGGGAAGATATTCCCGTTTCCAACGAAGGCCTGAAAGGGCTCCAAATATCCACTTGCAGATTCTGCAAAAATAGAGTTTCAAAACTGCTCTGTTAAAAGGAAGGCTTATCTCTCTGAGTTGAATGCAGACATCATAAAGAGGTTTCTGAGAATGCTTCTGCCTGGTTTATATGTGAAGATATTTCCTTTTCCACCATAGGCCTCAAAGCGCTCCAAATGAACACTTGCAGATTCTACAAAAGGAGTGTTTCATAACTGCTCTAGCAAAGGAAAGGTTCAACTCTGTGAGTTGAACACACACATCACAAAGCAGTTTGTGAGAATGCTTCTGTCCAGTTTTTAAGAGAAGATATTCCCGCTTCTAACAAAGGCCTGAAAGAGCTCCAAATATCCACTTGCAGATGCTGCAAAAAGACTCTTTCCAAACTGCTCCATGAAAAGGAAGGTTCAACTCTGTGAGTTGAATGCACACATCATAAAGAAGTTTCAAAGAATGCTTCTGTCTAGGTTTTATGTGAAGGTATTTCCTTTTCCACCATAGGCCTCAAAGCGCTCCAAATGAACACTTGCAGATTCTACAAAAAGAGTGTTTCAAAACTGCTCTTTCAAAAGAAGTGTTCAACTCTGTGAGTTGGATTCATACTTCACAAAGCAGTTTCACAGAACTCTTCTGTTTAGTATTTATGGGAAGATATTCCCGTTTCCAACGAAGGTCTGAAAGGACTCCAAATATCCACTTGCAGATTCTGCAAAAACACAGTTTCAAAACTGCTCTATCAAAAGGAAGGCTTATCTCTCCGAGTTGAATGCACACATCATAAAGAGGTTTCTGAGAATGCTTCTGCCTGGTTTATAAGTGAAGATATTTCCTTTTCCACCATAGGCCTCAAAGCGCTCCAAATGAACACTTGCAGATTCTACAAAAAGAGTGTTTCAAAACTGCTCTTTCAAAAGAAGTATTCAACTCTGTGAGTTGGATTCATACTTCACAAAGCAGTTTCACAGAACGCTTCTGTTTAGTATTTATGGGAAGATATTCCCGTTTCCAACGAAGGCCTGAAAGGACTCCAAATATCCACTTGCAGATTCTGCAAAAACACAGTTTCAAAACTGCTCTATCAAAAGGAAGGCTTATCTCTCCGACTTGAATGCACACATCATAAAGAGGTTTCTGAGAATGCTTCTGCCTGGTTTATAAGTGAAGATATTTCCTTTTCCACCATAGGCCTCAAAGCGCTCCAAATAAACACTTGCAGATTCTACAAAGAAGTGTTTCAAAACTGCTCTTTCTAAAGAAGTGTTCAACTCTGTGAGTTGGATTCATACTTCACAAAGCAGTTTCACAGAACGCTTCTGTTTAGTTTTTATGGGAAGATATTCCCGTTTCCAACGAAGGTCTGAAAGGGCTCCAAATATCCACTTGCAAATTCGGCAAAAATAGAGTTTCAAAACTGCTCTGTCAAAAGGAAGGCTTATCTCTCTGAGTTGAATGCAGACATCATAAAGAGGTTTCTGAGAAAGCTTCTGCCTGGTTTATATGTGAAGATATTTCCTCTTCCACCATAGGCCTCAAAGCGCTCCAAATGAACACTTGCAGATTCTACAAAAAGAGTGTGTCATAACTGCGCTAGCAAAGGAAAGGTTCAACTCCGTGAGTTGAACACACACATCACAAAGCAGTTTGTGAGAATGCTTCTGTCCAGTTTTTATTGGAAGATATTCCCGCTTCCAACAAAGGCCTGAAAGAGCTCCAAATATCCACTTGCAGATGCTGCAAAAAGACTCTTTCCAAACTGCTCCATGAAAAGGAAGGTTCAACTCTGTGAGTTCAATGCACACATCATAAAGAAGTTTCAAAGAATGCTTCTGTCTAGGTTTTATGTGAAGATATTTCCTTTTCCACCATAGGCCTCAAAGCGCTCCAAATGAACACTTGCAGATTCTACAAAAAGAGTGTTTCAAAACTGCTCTTTCAAAAGAAGTGTTCAACTCTGTGAGTTGGATTCATACTTCACAAAGCACTTTCACAGAAAGCTTCTGTTTAGTATTTATGGGAAGATATTCCCGTTTCCAACGAAGGCCTGAAAGAACTCCAAATATCCACTTGCAGATTCTGCAAAAACACAGTTTCAAAACTGCTCTATCAAAAGGAAGGCTTATCTCTCCGAGTTGAATGCACACATCATAAAGAGGTTTCCGAGAATGCTTCTGCCTGGTTTATAAGTGAAGATATTACCTTTTCCACCATAGGCCTCAAATCGCTCCAAATGAACACTTGCAGATTCTACAAAAAGAGTGTTTCAAAACTGCTCTTTCAAAAGAAGTGTTCAACTCTGTGAGTTGGATTCATACTTCACAAAGCAGTTTCACAGAATGCTTCTGTTTAGTTTTTATGGGAAGATATTCCCGTTTCCAACGAAGGCCTGAAAGGGCTCCAAATATCCACTTGCAAATTCGGCAAAAATAGAGTTTCAAAACTGCTCTGTCAAAAGGAAGGTTCAACTCTGTGAGTTCAATGCACACATCATAAAGAAGTTTCAAAGAATGCTTCTGTCTAGGTTTTATGTGAAGGTATTTCCTTTTCCACCATAGGCCTCAAAGCGCTCCAAATGAACACTTGCAGATTCTACAAAAAGAGTGTTTCAAAACAGCTCTTTCAAAGGAAGTGTTCAACTGTGTGAGTTGGATTCATACTACACAAAGCAGTTTCACAGAACGCTTCTGTTTAGTTTTTATGGGAAGATATTCCCGTTTCCAACGAAGGCCTGAAATGGCTCCAAATATCCACTTGCAGATTCTGCAAAAATAGAGTTTCAAAACTGCTCTGTCAAAAGGAAGGCTTATCTCTCTGAGTTGAATGCAGACATCATAAAGAGGTTTCTGAGAACGCTTCTGCCTGTTTTATATGTGAAGATATTTCCTTTTCCACCATAGGCCTCAAAGCGCTCCAAATGAACACTTGCAGATTCTACAAAAAGAGTGTTTCATAACTGCTCTAGCAAAGAAAAGGTTCAACTCTGTGAGTTGAACACACACATCACAAAGCAGTTTGTGAGAATGCTTCTGTCCAGTTTTTATGAGAAGATATTCCCGCTTCTAACAAAGGCCTGAAAGAGCTCCAAATATCCACTTGCAGATGCTGCAAAAAGACTCTTTCCAAACTGCTCCATGAAAAGGAAGGTTCAACACTGTGAGTTGAATGCACACATCATAAAGAGGTTTCTGAGAATGCTTCTGCCTGGTTTATAAGTGAAGATATTTCCTTTTCCACCATAGGCCTCAAAGCGCTCCAAATGAACACTTGCAGATTCTACAAAAAGAGTGTTTCAAAACTGCTCTTTCAAAAGAAGTGTTCAACTCTGTGAGTTGGATTCATACTTCACAAGGCAGTTTCTCAGAACGCTTCTGTTTAGTTTTTATGGGAAGATATTCCCGTTTCCAACGAAGGCATGAAAGGGCTCCAAATAACCACTTGCAGATTCTGCAGAAACACAGTTACAAAACTGCTCTATCAAAAGGAAGGCTTATGTCTCCGAGCTGAATGCACACATCATAAAGAGGTTTCTGAGAATGCTTCTCCCTGGTTTATAAGTGAAGATATTTCCTTTTCCACCATAGGCCTCAAAGCGCTCCAAATGAACACTTGCAGATTCTACAAAAAGAGTGTTTGAAAACAGCTCTTTCAAAGGAAGTGTTCAACTCTGTGAGTTGGATTCATACTACACAAAGCAGTTTCACAGAACCCTTCTCTTTAGTTTTTATGGGAAGATATTCCCGTTTCCAACGAAGGCCTGAAAGGGCTCCAAATATCCACTTGCAGATTCTGCAATAATAGAGTTTCAATACTGCTCTGTTAAAAGGAAGGCTTATCTCTCTGAGTTGAATGCAGACATCATAAAGAGGTTTCTGAGAATGCTTCTGCCTGGTTTATATGTGAAGATATTTCCTTTTCCACCATAGGCCTCAAAGCGCTCCAAATGAACACTTGCAGATTCTACAAAAGGAGTGTTTCATAACTGCTCTAGCAAAGGAAAGGTTCAACTCTGTGAGTTGAACACACACATCACAAAGCAGTTTGTGAGAATGCTTCTGTCCAGTTTTTAAGAGAAGATATTCCCGCTTCTAACAAAGGCCTGAAAGAGCTCCAAATATCCACTTGCAGATGCTGCAAAAAGACTCTTTCCAAACTGCTCCATGAAAAGGAAGGTTCAACTCTGTGAGTTGAATGCACACATCATAAAGAAGTTTCAAAGAATGCTTCTGTCTAGGTTTTATGTGAAGGTATTTCCTTTTCCACCATAGGCCTCAAAGCGCTCCAAATGAACACTTGCAGATTCTACAAAAAGAGTGTTTCAAAACTGCTCTTTCAAAAGAAGTGTTCAACTCTGTGAGTTGGATTCATACTTCACAAAGCAGTTTCACAGAACGCTTCTGTTTAGTATTTTTGGGAAGATATTCCCGTTTCCAACGAAGGCCTGAAAGGAC
Source organism: Pongo pygmaeus (assembly GCF_028885625.2). Lineage (NCBI taxonomy): Eukaryota > Metazoa > Chordata > Mammalia > Primates > Hominidae > Pongo > Pongo pygmaeus. The sequence goes on from NC_085930.1 coordinate 29,214,644, forward strand.
TCCAAATATCCACTTGTAGATTCTGCAAAAACACAGTTTCAAAACTGCTCTATCAAAAGAAAGGCTTATCTCTCCGAGTTGAATGCACACATCATAAAGAGGTTTCTGAGAATGCTTCTGCCTGGTTTATAAGTGAAGATATTTCCTTTTCCACCATAGGCCTCAAAGCGCTCCAAATGAACACTTGCAGATTCTACAAAAAGAGCGTTTCAAAACTGCTTTTTCAAAAGATGTGTTCAACTCTGTGAGTTGGATTCATACTTCACAAAGCAGTTTCACAGAACGCTTCTGTTTAGTTTTTATGGGAAGATATTCCCGTTTCCAACGAAGGCCTGAAAGGGCTCCAAATATCCACTTGCAGATTCTGCCAAAACAGAGTTTTAAAACTGCTCTATCAAAAGGAAGGCTTATCGCTCCGAGTTGAATGCACACATCATAAAGAGTTTTCTGAGAATGCTTCTGCCTGGTTTATAAGTGAAGATATTTCCTTTTCCACCATAGGCCTCAAAGCGCTCCAAACGAACACTTGCAGATTCTACAAAAAGAGTGATTCAAAACAGCTCTTTCAAAGGAAGTGTTCAACTCTGTGAGTTGGATTCATACTACTCAAAGCAGTTTCACAGAACGCTTCTGTTTAGTTTTTATGGGAAGATATTCCCGTTTCCAACGAAGGCCTGAAAGGGCTCCAAATATCCACTTGCAAATTCTGCAAAAATAGAGTTTCAAAACTGCTCTGTCAAAAGGAAGGCTTATCTCTCTGAGTTGAATGCAGACATCATAAAGAGGTTTCTGAGAATGCTTCTGCCTGGTTTATATGTGAAGATATTTCCTTTTCCACCATAGGCCTCAAAGCGCTCCAAATGAACACTTGCAGATTCTACAAAAACAGTGTTTCATAACTGCTCTAGCAAAGGAAAGGTTCAACTCTGTGAGTTGAACACACACATCACAAAGCAGTTTCTGAGAATGCTTCTGTCCAGTTTTTATTGGAAGATATTCCCGCTTCAAACAAAGGCCTGAAAGAGCTCCAAATATCCACTTGTAGATGCTGCAAAAAGACTCTTTCCAAACTGCTCCATGAAAAGGAAGGTTCAACTCTGTGAGTTGAATGCACACATCATAAAGAAGTTTCAAAGAATGCTTCTGTCTAGGTTTTATGTGAAGATATTTCCTTTTCCACCATAGGCCTCAAAGCGCTCCAAATGAACACTTGCAGATTCTACAAAAAGAGTGTTTCAAAACTGCTATTTCAAAAGAAGTGTTCAACTCTGTGAGTTGGATTCATACTTCACAAAGCAGTTTCACAGAACGCTTCTGTTTAGTTTTTATGGGAAGATATTCCCGTTTCCAACGAAGGCCTGAAAGGGCTCCAAATATCCACTTGCAGATTCTGCCAAAACAGAGTTTCAAAACTGCCCTATCAAAAGGAAGGCTTATCGCTCCGAGTAGAATGCACACATCATAAAGAGTTTTCTGAGAATGCTTCTGCCTGGTTTATAAGTGAAGATATTTCCTTTTCCACCATAGGCCTCAAAGCGCTCCAAATGAACACTTGCAGATTCTACAAAAAGAGTGTTTCAAAACTGCTCTTTCAATAGAAGTGTTCAACTCTGTGAGTTGGATTCATACTTCACAAAGCAGTTTCACAGAACGCTTCTGTTTAGTTTTTATGGGAAGATATTCCCGTTTCCAACGAAGGCCTGAAAGGGCTCCAAATATCCACTTGCAGATTCTGCCAAAACAGAGTTTCAAAACTGCTCTATCAAAAGGAAGGCTTATCGCTCCGAGTTGAATGCACACATCATAAAGAGTTTTCTGAGAATGCTTCTGCCTGGTTTATAAGTGAAGATATTTCCTTTTCCACCATAGGCCTCAAAGCGCTCCAAACGAACACTTGCAGATTCTACAAAAAGAGTGATTCAAAACAGCTCTTTCAAAGGAAGTGTTCAACTCTGTGAGTTGGATTCATACTACTCAAAGCAGTTTCACAGAACGCTTCTGTTTAGTTTTTATGGGAAGATATTCCCGTTTCCAACGAAGGCCTGAAAGGGCTCCAAATATCCACTTGCAAATTCTGCAAAAATAGAGTTTCAAAACTGCTCTGTCAAAAGGAAGGCTTATCTCTCTGAGTTGAATGCAGACATCATAAAGAGGTTTCTGAGAATGCTTCTGCCTGGTTTATATGTGAAGATATTTCCTTTTCCACCATAGGCCTCAAAGCGCTCCAAATGAACACTTGCAGATTCTACAAAAACAGTGTTTCATAACTGCTCTAGCAAAGGAAAGGTTCAACTCTGTGAGTTGAACACACACATCACAAAGCAGTTTCTGAGAATGCTTCTGTCCAGTTTTTATTGGAAGATATTCCCGCTTCAAACAAAGGCCTGAAAGAGCTCCAAATATCCACTTGTAGATGCTGCAAAAAGACTCTTTCCAAACTGCTCCATGAAAAGGAAGGTTCAACTCTGTGAGTTGAATGCACACATCATAAAGAAGTTTCAAAGAATGCTTCTGTCTAGGTTTTATGTGAAGATATTTCCTTTTCCACCATAGGCCTCAAAGCGCTCCAAATGAACACTTGCAGATTCTACAAAAAGAGTGTTTCAAAACTGCTATTTCAAAAGAAGTGTTCAACTCTGTGAGTTGGATTCATACTTCACAAAGCAGTTTCACAGAACGCTTCTGTTTAGTTTTTATGGGAAGATATTCCCGTTTCCAACGAAGGCCTGAAAGGGCTCCAAATATCCACTTGCAGATTCTGCCAAAACAGAGTTTCAAAACTGCCCTATCAAAAGGAAGGCTTATCGCTCCGAGTAGAATGCACACATCATAAAGAGTTTTCTGAGAATGCTTCTGCCTGGTTTATAAGTGAAGATATTTCCTTTTCCACCATAGGCCTCAAAGCGCTCCAAATGAACACTTGCAGATTCTACAAAAAGAGTGTTTCAAAACTGCTCTTTCAATAGAAGTGTTCAACTCTGTGAGTTGGATTCATACTTCACAAAGCAGTTTCACAGAACGCTTCTGTTTAGTTTTTATGGGAAGATATTCCCGTTTCCAACGAAGGCCTGAAAGGGCTCCAAATATCCACTTGCAGATTCTGCCAAAACAGAGTTTCAAAACTGCTCTATCAAAAGGAAGGCTTATCGCTCCTAGTTGAATGCACACATCATAAAGAGTTTTCTGAGAATGCTTCTGCCTGGTTTATAAGTGAAGATATTTCCTTTTCCACCATAGGCCTCAAAGCGCTCCAAATGAACACTTGCAGATTCTACAAAAAGAGTGTCTCAAAACTGCTCTTTCAAAAGAAGTGTTCAACTCTGTGAGTTGGATTCATTCTTCACAAAGCAGTTTCACAGAACGCTTCTGTTTAGTATTTATGGGAAGATATTCCCGTTTCCAACGAAGGCCTGAAAGGACTCCAAATATCCACTTGCAGATTCTGCAAAAACACAGTTTCAAAACTGCTCTATCAAAAGGAAGGCTTATCTCTCCGATTTGAATGCACACATCATAAAGAGGTTTCTGAGAATGCTTCTGCCTGGTTTATAAGTGAAGATATTTCCTTTTCCACCATAGGCCTCAAAGCGCTCCAAATGAACACTTGCAGATTCTACAAAAAGAGTGTTTCAAAACTGCTCTTTCAAAAGAAGTGTTCAACTCTGTGAGTTGGATTCATACTTCACAAAGCAGTTTCACAGAACGCTTCTGTTTAGTTTTTATGGGAAGATATTCCCGTTTCCAACGAAGGTCTGAAAGGGCTCCAAATATCCACCTGCAAATTCGGCAAAAATAGAGTTTCAAAACTGCTCTGTCAAAAGGAAGGCTTATCTCTCTGAGTTGAATGCAGACATCATAAAGAGGTTTCTGAGAAAGCTTCTGCCTGGTTTATATGTGAAGATATTTCCTCTTCCACCATAGGCCTCAAAGCGCTCCAAATGAACACTTGCAGATTCTACAAAAAGAGTGTGTCATAACTGCGCTAGCAAAGGAAAGGTTCAACTCCGTGAGTTGAACACACACATCACAAAGCAGTTTGTGAGAATGCTTCTGTCCAGTTTTTTTTGGAAGATATTCCCGCTTCTAACAAAGGCCTGAAACAGCTCCAAATATCCACTTGCAGATGCTGCAAAAAGACTCTTTCCAAACTGCTCCATGAAAAGGAAGGTTCAACTCTGTGAGTTGAATGCACACATCATAAAGAAGTTTCAAAGAATGCTTCTGTCTAGGTTTTATGTGAAGATATTTCCTTTTCCACCATAGGACTCAAAGCGCTCCAAATGAACACTTGCAGATTCTACAAAAAGAGTGTTTCAAAACTGCTCTTTCAAAAGAAGTGTTCAACTCTGTGAGTTGGATTCATACTTCACAAAGCAGTTTCTCAGAACGCTTCTGTTTAGTTTTTATGGGAAGATATTCCCGTTTCCAACGAAGGTCTGAAAGGGCTCCAAATAACCACTTGCAGATTCTGCAGAAACACAGTTTCAAAACTGCTCTATCAAAAGGAAGGCTTATCTCTCCGAGCTGAATGCACACATCATAAAGAGGTTTCTGAGAATGCTTCTCCCTGGTTTATAAGTGAAGATATTTCCTTTTCCACCATAGGTATCAAAGCGCTCCAAATGAACACTTGCAGATTCTACAAAAAGAGTGTTTCAAAACAGCTCTTTCAAAGGAAGTGTTCAACTCTGTGAGTTGGATTCATACTACACAAAGCAGTTTCACAGAACCCTTCTCTTTAGTTTTTATGGGAAGATATTCCCGTTTCCAACGAAGGCCTGAAAGGGCTCCAAATATCCACTTGCAGATTCTGCAAAAATAGAGTTTCAAAACTGCTCTGTTAAAAGGAAGGCTTATCTCTCTGAGTTGAATGCAGACATCATAAAGAGGTTTCTGAGAATGCTTCTGCCTGGTTTATATGTGAAGATATTTCCTTTTCCACCATAGGCCTCAAAGCGCTCCAAATGAACACTTGCAGATTCTACAAAAGGAGTGTTTCATAACTGCTCTAGCAAAGGAAAGGTTCAACTCTGTGAGTTGAACACACACATCACAAAGCAGTTTGTGAGAATGCTTCTGTCCAGTTTTTAAGAGAAGATATTCCCGCTTCTAACAAAGGCCTGAAAGAGCTCCAAATATCCACTTGCAGATGCTGCAAAAAGACTCTTTCCAAACTGCTCCATGAAAAGGAAGGTTCAACTCTGTGAGTTGAATGCACACATCATAAAGAAGTTTCAAAGAATGCTTCTGTCTAGGTTTTATGTGAAGGTATTTCCTTTTCCACCATAGGCCTCAAAGCGCTCCAAATGAACACTTGCAGATTATACAAAAAGAGTGTTTCAAAACTGCTCTTTCAAAAGAAGTGTTCAACTCTGTGAGTTGGATTCATACTTCACAAAGCAGTTTCACAGAACTCTTCTGTTTAGTATTTATGGGAAGATATTCCCGTTTCCAACGAAGGCCTGAAAGGACTCCAAATATCCACTTGCAGATTCTGCAAAAACACAGTTTCAAAACTGCTCTATCAAAAGGAAGGCTTATCTCTCCGAGTTGAATGCACACATCATAAAGAGGTTTCTGAGAATGCTTCTGCCTGGTTTATAAGTGAAGATATTTCCTTTTCCACCATAGGCCTCAAAGCGCTCCAAATGAACACTTGCAGATTCTACAAAAAGAGTGTTTCAAAACTGCTCTTTCAAAAGAAGTATTCAACTCTGTGAGTTGGATTCATACTTCACAAAGCAGTTTCACAGAACGCTTCTGTTTAGTATTTATGGGAAGATATTCCCGTTTCCAACGAAGGCCTGAAAGGACTCCAAATATCCACTTGCAGATTCTGCAAAAACACAGTTTCAAAACTGCTCTATCAAAAGGAAGGCTTATCTCTCCGACTTGAATGCACACATCATAAAGAGGTTTCTGAGAATGCTTCTGCCTGGTTTATAAGTGAAGATATTTCCTTTTCCACCATAGGCCTCAAAGCGCTCCAAATAAACACTTGCAGATTCTACAAAGAAGTGTTTCAAAACTGCTCTTTCTAAAGAAGTGTTCAACTCTGTGAGTTGGATTCATACTTCACAAAGCAGTTTCACAGAACGCTTCTGTTTAGTTTTTATGGGAAGATATTCCCGTTTCCAACGAAGGTCTGAAAGGGCTCCAAATATCCACTTGCAAATTCGGCAAAAATAGAGTTTCAAAACTGCTCTGTCAAAAGGAAGGCTTATCTCTCTGAGTTGAATGCAGACATCATAAAGAGGTTTCTGAGAAAGCTTCTGCCTGGTTTATATGTGAAGATATTTCCTCTTCCACCATAGGCCTCAAAGCGCTCCAAATGAACACTTGCAGATTCTACAAAAAGAGTGTGTCATAACTGCGCTAGCAAAGGAAAGGTTCAACTCCGTGAGTTGAACACACACATCACAAAGCAGTTTGTGAGAATGCTTCTGTCCAGTTTTTATTGGAAGATATTCCCGCTTCCAACAAAGGCCTGAAAGAGCTCCAAATATCCACTTGCAGATGCTGCAAAAAGACTCTTTCCAAACTGCTCCATGAAAAGGAAGGTTCAACTCTGTGAGTTCAATGCACACATCATAAAGAAGTTTCAAAGAATGCTTCTGTCTAGGTTTTATGTGAAGATATTTCCTTTTCCACCATAGGCCTCAAAGCGCTCCAAATGAACACTTGCAGATTCTACAAAAAGAGTGTTTCAAAACTGCTCTTTCAAAAGAAGTGTTCAACTCTGTGAGTTGGATTCATACTTCACAAAGCACTTTCACAGAAAGCTTCTGTTTAGTATTTATGGGAAGATATTCCCGTTTCCAACGAAGGCCTGAAAGAACTCCAAATATCCACTTGCAGATTCTGCAAAAACACAGTTTCAAAACTGCTCTATCAAAAGGAAGGCTTATCTCTCCGAGTTGAATGCACACATCATAAAGAGGTTTCCGAGAATGCTTCTGCCTGGTTTATAAGTGAAGATATTACCTTTTCCACCATAGGCCTCAAATCGCTCCAAATGAACACTTGCAGATTCTACAAAAAGAGTGTTTCAAAACTGCTCTTTCAAAAGAAGTGTTCAACTCTGTGAGTTGGATTCATACTTCACAAAGCAGTTTCACAGAATGCTTCTGTTTAGTTTTTATGGGAAGATATTCCCGTTTCCAACGAAGGCCTGAAATGGCTCCAAATATCCACCTGCAAATTCGGCAAAAATAGAGTTTCAAAACTGCTCTGTCAAAAGGAAGGTTCAACTCTGTGAGTTCAATGCACACATCATAAAGAAGTTTCAAAGAATGCTTCTGTCTAGGTTTTATGTGAAGGTATTTCCTTTTCCACCATAGGCCTCAAAGCGCTCCAAATGAACACTTGCAGATTCTACAAAAAGAGTGTTTCAAAACAGCTCTTTCAAAGGAAGTGTTCAACTGTGTGAGTTGGATTCATACTACACAAAGCAGTTTCACAGAACGCTTCTGTTTAGTTTTTATGGGAAGATATTCCCGTTTCCAACGAAGGCCTGAAATGGCTCCAAATATCCACTTCCAGATTCTGCAAAAATAGAGTTTCAAAACTGCTCTGTCAAAAGGAAGGCTTATCTCTCTGAGTTGAATGCAGACATCATAAAGAGGTTTCTGAGAATGCTTCTGCCTGTTTTATATGTGAAGATATTTCCTTTTCCACCATAGGCCTCAAAGCGCTCCAAATGAACACTTGCAGATTCTACAAAAAGAGTGTTTCATAACTGCTCTAGCAAAGAAAAGGTTCAACTCTGTGAGTTGAACACACACATCACAAAGCAGTTTGTGAGAATGCTTCTGTCCAGTTTTTATGAGAAGATATTCCCGCTTCTAACAAAGGCCTGAAAGAGCTCCAAATATCCACTTGCAGATGCTGCAAAAAGACTCTTTCCAAACTGCTCCATGAAAAGGAAGGTTCAACACTGTGAGTTGAATGCACACATCATAAAGAGGTTTCTGAGAATGCTTCTGCCTGGTTTATAAGTGAAGATATTTCCTTTTCCACCATAGGCCTCAAAGCGCTCCAAATGAACACTTGCAGATTCTACAAAAAGAGTGTTTCAAAACTGCTCTTTCAAAAGAAGTGTTCAACTCTGTGAGTTGGATTCATACTTCACAAGGCAGTTTCTCAGAACGCTTCTGTTTAGTTTTTATGGGAAGATATTCCCGTTTCCAACGAAGGCATGAAAGGGCTCCAAATAACCACTTGCAGATTCTGCAGAAACACAGTTACAAAACTGCTCTATCAAAAGGAAGGCTTATCTCTCCGAGCTGAATGCACACATCATAAAGAGGTTTCTGAGAATGCTTCTCCCTGGTTTATAAGTGAAGATATTTCCTTTTCCACCATAGGCCTCAAAGCGCTCCAAATGAACACTTGCAGATTCTACAAAAAGAGTGTTTCAAAACAGCTCTTTCAAAGGAAGTGTTCAACTCTGTGAGTTGGATTCATACTACACAAAGCAGTTTCACAGAACGCTTCTCTTTAGTTTTTAAGGGAAGATATTCCCGTTTCCGACGAAGGCCTGAAAGGGCTCCAAATATCCACTTGCAGATTCTGCAAAAATAGAGTTTCAAAACTGCTCTGTTAAAAGGAAGGCTTATCACTCTGAGTTGAATGCAGACATCATAAAAAGGTTTCTGAGAATGCTTCTGCCTGGTTTATATGTGAAGATATTTCCTTTTCCACCATAGGCCTCAAAGCGCTCCAAATGAACACTTGCAGATTCTACAAAAGGAGTGTTTCATAACTGCTCTAGCAAAGGAAAGTTTGAACTCTGTGAGTGGAACACACACATCACAAAGCAGTTTGTGAGAATGCTTCTGTCCAGTTTTTAAGAGAAGATATTCCCGCTTCTAACAAAGGCCTGAAAGAGCTCCAAATATCCACTTGCAGATGCTGCAAAAAGACTCTTTCCAAACTGCTCCATGAAAAGGAAGGTTCAACTCTGTGAGTTGAATGCACACATCATAAAGAAGTTTCAAAGAATGCTTCTGTCTAGGTTTTATGTGAAGTTATTTCCTTTTCCAACAAAGGCCTCAAAGCGCTCCAAATGAACACTTGCAGATTCTACAAAAAGAGTGTTTCAAAACTGCTCTTTCAAAAGAAGTGTTCAACTCTGTGAGTTGGATTCATACTTCACAAAGCAGATTCACAGAACGCTTCTGTTTAGTATTTATGGGAAGATATTCCCGTTTCCAACGACGGCCTGAATGGACTCCAAATATCCACTTGCAGATTCTGCAAAAACACAGTTTCAAAACTGCTCTATCAAAAGGAAGGCTTATCTCTCCGAGTTGAATGCACACATCATAAAGAGGTTTCTGAGAATGCTTCTGCCTGGTTTATAAGTGAAGATATTTCCTTTTCCACCATAGGCCTCAAAGCGCTCCAAATGAACACTTGCAGATTCTACAAAAAGTCTGTTTCAAAACTGCTCTTTCTTTTTTTTTTTTTTTTTTTTTTTTTCTTTTTTTTTTTTTTTTTCTTTTTTTTTCTTTTATTGTAATTATTATTATTATTATTATTATTATACTTTAGGTTTTATGGTACATGTGCCCAATGTGCAGGTAAGTTACATATGTATACATGTGCCATGCTGGTGCACTGCACCCACCAACTCGTCATCTAGCATTAGGTATATCTCCCAATGTTATCCCTCCCCCCTCCCCCCAACCCACAACAGTCCCTGAATTGTGATGTTCCCCTTCCTGTGTCCATGTGTTCTCATTGTTCAATTCCCACCTATGAGTGAGAATATGCGGTGTTTGGTTTTTTGTTCTTGCGATAGTTTACTGAGAATGATGATTTCCAATTTCATCCATGTCCCTACAAAGGACATGAACTCATCATTTCTTATGGCTGCATAGTATTCCATGGTGTAGATGTGCCACATTTTCTTAATCCAGTCTATCATTGTTGGACATTTGGGTTGGTTCCAAGTCTTTGCTATTGTGAATAATGCGGCAATAAACATACGTGTGCATGTGTCTTTATAGCAGCATGATTTATAGTCCTTTGGGTATATACCCAGTAATGGGATGGCTGGGTCGAATGGAATTTCTAGTTCTAGATTCCCTCCAACAAATTTACAAGAAAAAAACAAACAACCCCATCAAAAAGTGGGCGAAGGACATGAACAGACACTTCTCAAAAGAAGACATTTATGCATCCAAAAGACACATGAAAAAATGCTCACCATCACTGGCCATCAGAGAAATGCAAATCAAAACCACAATGAGATACCATCTCACACCAGTTAGAATGGCGATCATTAAAAAGTCAGGAAACAACAGGTGCTGGAGAGGATGTGGAGAAATAGGAACACTTTTACACTGTTGGTGGGACTGTAAACGAGTTCAACCCTTGTGGAAGTCAGTGTGGCGATTCCTCAGGGATCTAGAACAAAACTGCTCTTTCAAAAGAAGTGTTCAACTCTGTGAGTTGGATTCATACTTCACAAAGCAGTTTCACAGAACGCTTCTGTTTAATTTTTATGGGAAGATATTCCCGTTTCCAACGAAGGCCTGAAATGGCTCCAAATATCCACTTGCAGATTCTGCCAAAACAGAGTTTCAAAACTGCTCTATCAAAAGGAAGGCTTATCGCTCCCAGTTGAATGCACACATCATAAAGAGTTTTCTGAAAATGCTTCGGCCTGGTTTATAAGTGAAGATATTTCCTTTTCCACCATAGGCCTCAAAGCGCTCCAAATGAACACTTGCAGATTCTACAAAAAGAGTGTTTCATAACTGCTCTAGCAAAGGAAAGGTTGAACTCTGTGAGTTGAACACACACATCACAAAGCAGTTTGTGAGAATGCTTCCGTCCAGTTTTTATGAGAAGATATTCCCGCTTCTAACAAAGGCCTGAAAGAGCTCCAAATATCCACTTGCAGATGCTGCAAAAAGACTCTTTCCAAACTGCTGCATGAAAAGGAAGGTTCAACTCTGTGAGTTGAATGCAGACATCATAAAGAAGTTTCAAAGAATGCTTCTGTCTAGGTTTTATGTGAAGATATTTCCTTTTCCACCATAGGCCTCAAAGCGCTCCAAATGAACACTTGCAGATTCTACAAAAAGAGGGTTTCAAAACTGCTCTTTCAAAAGAAGTGTTCAACTCTGTGAGTTGGATTCATACTTCACAAAGCAGTTTCTCAGAACGCTTCTGTTTAGTTTTTATGGGAAGATATTCCCGTTTCCAACGAAGGTCTGAAAGGGGTCCAAATAACCACTTGCAGATTCTGCAGAAACACAGTTTCAAAACTGCTCTATCAAAAGGAAGGCTTATCTCTCTGAGCTGAATGCACACATCATAAAGAGGTTTCTGAGAATGCTTCTCCCTGGTTTATAAGTGAAGATATTTCCTTTTCCACCATAGGCCTCAAAGCGCTCCAAATGAACACTTGCAGATTCTACAAAAAGAGTGTTTCAAAACAGCTCTTTCAAAGGAAGTGTTCAACTCTGTGAGTTGGATTCATACTACACAAGGCAGTTTCACAGAACGCTTCTCTTTAGTTTTTATGGGAAGATATTCCCGTTTCCAACGAAGGCCTGAAAGGGCTCCAAATATCCACTTGCAGATTCTGCAAAAATAGAGTTTCAAAACTGCTCTGTAAAAAGGAAGTCTTATCTCTCTCAGTTGAATGCAGACATCATAAAGAGGTTTCTGAGAATGCTTCTGCCTGGTTTATATGTGAAGATATTTCCTTTTCCACCATAGGCCTCAAAGCGCTCCAAATGAACACTTGCAGATTCTACAAAAGGAGTGTTTCATAACTGCTCTAGCAAAGGAAGGGTTCAACTCTGTGAGTTGAAAACCCACATCACAAAGCAGTTTGTGAGAATGCTTCTGTCCAGTTTTTAAGAGAAGATATTCCCGCTTCTAACAAAGGTCTGAAAGAGCTCCAAATATCCACTTGCAGATGCTGCAAAAAGACTCTTTCCAAACTGCTCCATGAAAAGGAAGGTTCAACTCTGTGAGTTGAATGCACACATCATAAAGAAGTTTCAAAGAATGCTTCTGTCTAGGTTTTATGTGAAGATATTTCCTTTTCCACCATAGGCCTCAAAGCGCTCCAAATGAACACTTGCAGATTCTACAAAAAGAGTGTTTCAAAACTGCTCTTTCAAAAGAAGTGTTCAACTCTGTTAGTTGGATTCATACTTCACAAAGCAGTTTCTCAGAACGCTTCTGTTTAGTTTTTATGGGAAGATATTCCCGTTTCCAACGAAGGTCTGAAAGGGCTCCAAATAACCACTTGCAGATTCTGCAGAAACACAGTTTCAAAACTGCTCTATCAAAAGGAAGGCTTATCTCTCCGAGCTGAATGCACACATCATAAAGAGTTTTCTGAGAATGCTTCTCCTTGGTTTGTAAGTGAAGATATTTCCTTTTCCACCATAGGCCTCAAAGCGCTCCAAATGAACACTTGCAGATTCTACAAAAAGAGTGTTTCAAAACAGCTCTTTCAAAGGAAGTGTTCAACTCTGTGAGTTGGATTCATACTACACAAAGCAGTTTCACAGAACCCTTCTCTTTAGTTTTTATGGGAAGATATTCCCGTTTCCAACGAAGGCCTGAAAGGGCTCCAAATATCCACTTGCAGATTCTGCAAAAATAGAGTTTCAAAACTGCTCTGTTAAAAGGAAGGCTTATCTCTCTGAGTTGAATGCAGACATCATAAAGAGGTTTCTGAGAATGCTTCTGCCTGGTTTATATGTGAAGATATTTCCTTTTCCACCATAGGGCTCAAAGCGCTCCAAATGAACACTTGCAGATTCTACAAAAGGACTGTTTCATAACTGCTCTAGCAAAGGAAAGGTTCAACTCTGTGAGTTGAACACACACATCACAAAGCAGTTTGTGAGAATGCTTCTGTCCAGTTTTAAAGAGAAGATATTCCCGCTTCTAACAAAGGCCTGAAAGAGCTCCAAATATCCACTTGCAGATGCTGCAAAAAGACTCTTTCCAAACTGCTCCATGAAAAGGAAGGTTCAACTCTGTGAGTTGAATGCACACATCATAAAGAAGTTTCAAAGAATGCTTCTGTCTAGGTTTTATGTGAAGGTATTTCCTTTTCCACCATAGGACTCAAAGCGCTCCAAATGAACACTTGCAGATTCTACAAAAAGAGTGTTTCAAAACTGCTCTTTCAAAAGAAGTGTTCAACTCTGTGAGTTGGATTCATACTTCACAAAGCAGTTTCACAGAACTCTTCTGTTTAGTATTTATGGGAAGATATTCCCGTTTCCAACGAAGGCTTGAAAGGACTCCAAATATCCACTTGCAGATTCTGCAAAAACACAGTTTCAAAACTGCTCTATCAAAAGGAAGGCTTATCTCTCCGAGTTGAATGCACACAACATAAAGAGGTTTCTGAGAATGCTTCTGCCTGGTTTATAAGTGAAGATATTTCCTTTTCCACCATAGGCCTCAAAGCGCTCCAAATGAACACTTGCAGATTCTACAAAAAGAGTGTTTCAAAACTGCTCTTTCAAAAGAAGTGTTCAACTCTGTGAGTTGGATTCATACTTCACAAAGCAGTTTCACAGAACGCTTCTGTTTAGTTTTTATGGGAAGATATTCCCGTTTCCAACGAAGGCCTGAAATGGCTCCAATTATCCACTTGCAGATTCTGCCAAAGCAGAGTTTCAAAACTGCTCTATCAAAAGGAAGGCTTATCGCTCCGAGTTGAATGCACACATCATAAAGTGTTTTCTGAGAATGCTTCTGCCTGGTTTATAAGTGAAGATATTTCCTTTTCCACCATAGGCTTCAAAGCGCTCCAAATGAACACTTGCAGATTCTACAAAAAGAGTGTTTCATAACTGCTCTAGCAAAGGAAAGGTTCAACTCTGTGAGTTGAACACACACATCACAAAGCAGTTTGTGAGAATGCTTCTGTCCAGTTTTTATGAGAAGATATTCCTGCTTCTAACAAAGGCCTGAAAGAGCTCCAAATATCCACTTGCAGATGCTGCAAAAGGACTCTTTCCAAACTGCTCCATGAAAAGGAAGGTTCAACTCTGTCAGTTGAATGCACACATCATAAAGAAGTTTCAAAGAATGCTTCTGTCTAGGTTTTATGTGAAGATATTTCCTTTTCCACCATAGGCCACAAAGCGCTCCAAATGAACACTTGCAGATTCTACAAAAAGAGTGTTTCAAAACTGCTCTTTCAAAAGAAGTGTTCAACTCTGTGAGGTGGATTCATACTTCACAAAGCAGTTTCTCAGAACGCTTCTGTTTAGTTTTTATGGGAAGATATTCCCGTTTCCAACGAAGGCATGAAAGGGCTCCAAATAACCACTTGCAGATTCTGCAGAAACACAGTTTCAAAACTGCTCTATCAAAAGGAAGGCTTATCTCTCCGAGCTGAATGCACACATCATAAAGAGGTTTCGGAGAATGCTTCTCCCTGGTTTATAAGTGAAGATATTTCCTTTTCCACCATAGGCCTCAAAGCGCTCCAAATGAACACTTGCAGATTCTACAAAAAGAGTGTTCCAAAACAGCTCTTTCAAAGGAAGCGTTCAACTCTGTGAGTTGGATTCATACTACACAAAGCAGTTTCACAGAACGCTTCTCTTTAGTTTTTATGGGAAGATATTCCCGTTTCCAACGAAGGCCTGAAAGGGCTCCAAATATCCACTTGCAGATTCTGCAAAAATAGAGTTTCAAAACTGCCCTGTTAAAAGGAAGGCTTATCTCTCTGAGTTGAATGCAGACATCATAAAGAGGTTTCTGAGAATGCTTCTGCCTGGTTTATATGTGAAGATATTTCCTTTTCCACCATAGGCCTCAAAGCGCTCCAAATGAACACTTGCAGATTCTACAAAAGGAGTGTTTCATAACTGCTCTAGCAAAGGAAAGGTTCAACTCTGTGAGTGGAACACACACATCACAAAGCAGTTTGTGAGAATGCTTCTGTCCAGTTTTTAAGAGAAGATATTCCCGCTTCTAACAAAGGCCAGAAAGAGCTCCAAATATCCACTTGTAGATGCTGCAAAAAGACGCTTTCCAAACTGCTCCATGAAAAGGAAAGTTCAACTCTGTGAGTTGAATGCACACATCATAAAGAAGTTTCAAAGAATGCTTCTGTCTAGGTTTTATGTGAAGATATTTCCTTTTCCACCATAGGCCTCAAAGCACTCCAAATGAACACTTGCAGATTCTACAAAAAGAGTGTTTCAAAACTGCTCTTTCAAAAGAAGTGTTCAACTCTGTGAGTTGGATTCATACTTCACAAAGCAGTTTCACAGAACGCTTCTGTTTAGTTTTTATGGGAAGATATTCCCGTTTCCAACGAAGGTCTGAAAGGGCTCCAAATATCCACTTGCAAATTCGGCAAAAATAGAGTTTCAAAACTGCTCTGTCAAAAGGAAGGCTTATTTCTCTGAGTTGAATGCAGACATCATAAAGGGGTTTCTGAGAAAGCTTCTGCCTGGTTTATATGTGAAGATATTTCCTCTTCCACCATAGGCCTCAAAGCGCTCCAAATGAACACTTGCAGATTCTACAAAAAGAGTGTGTCATAACTGCGCTAGCAAAGGAAAGGTTCAACTCCGTGAGTTGAACACACACATCACAAAGCAGTTTGTGAGAATGCTTCTGTCCAGTTTTTTTTGGAAGATATTCCCGCTTCTAACAAAGGCCTGAAACAGCTCCAAATATCCACTTGCAGATGCTGCAAAAAGACTCTTTCCAAACTGCTCCATGAAAAGGAAGGTTCAACTCTGTGAGTTGAATGCACACATCATAAAGAAGTTTCAAAGAATGCTTCTGTCTAGGTTTTATGTGTAGATATTTCCTTTTCCACCATAGGACTCAAAGCGCTCCAAATGAACACTTGCAGATTCTACAAAAAGAGTGTTTCAAAACTGCTCTTTCAAAAGAAGTGTTCAACTCTGTGAGTTGGATTCATACTTCACAAAGCAGTTTCTCAGAACGCTTCTGTTTAGTTTTTATGGGAAGATATTCCCGTTTCCAACGAAGGTCTGAAAGGGCTCCAAATAACCACTTGCAGATTCTGCAGAAACACAGTTTCAAAACTGCTCTATCAAAAGGAAGGCTTATCTCTCCGAGCTGAATGCACACATCATAAAGAGGTTTCTGAGAATGCTTCTCCCTGGTTTATAAGTGAAGATATTTCCTTTTCCACCATAGGTATCAAAGCGCTCCAAATGAACACTTGCAGATTCTACAAAAAGAGTGTTTCAAAACAGCTCTTTCAAAGGAAGTGTTCAACTCTGTGAGTTGGATTCATACTACACAAAGCAGTTTCACAGAACGCTTCTCTTTAGTTTTTATGGGAAGATATTCCCGTTTCCAACGAAGGCCTGAAAGGGCTCCAAATATCCACTTGCAGATTCTGCAAAAATAGAGTTTCAAAACTGCTCTGTTAAAAGGAAGGCTTATCTCTCTGAGTTGAATGCAGACATCATAAAGAGGTTTCTGAGAATGCTTCTGCCTGGTTTATATGTGAAGATATTTCCTTTTCCACCATAGGCCTCAAAGCGCTCCAAATGAACACTTGCAGATTCTACAAAAGGAGTGTTTCATAACTGCTCTAGCAAAGGAAAGGTTCAACTCTGTGAGTTGAACACACACATCACAAAGCAGTTTGTGAGAATGCTTCTGTCCAGTTTTTAAGAGAAGATATTCCCGCTTCTAACAAAGGCCTGAAAGAGCTCCAAATATCCACTTGCAGATGCTGCAAAAAGACTCTTTCCAAACTGCTCCATGAAAAGGAAGGTTCAACTCTGTGAGTTGAATGCACACATCATAAAGAAGTTTCAAAGAATGCTTCTGTCTAGGTTTTATGTGAAGGTATTTCCTTTTCCACCATAGGCCTCAAAGCGCTCCAAATGAACACTTGCAGATTCTACAAAAAGAGTGTTTCAAAACTGCTCTTTCAAAAGAAGTGTTCAACTCTGTGAGTTGGATTCATACTTCACAAAGCAGTTTCACAGAACTCTTCTGTTTAGTATTTATGGGAAGATATTCCCGTTTCCAACGAAGGCCTGAAAGGACTCCAAATATCCACTTGCAGATTCTGCAAAAACACAGTTTCAAAACTGCTCTATCAAAAGGAAGGCTTATCTCTCCGAGTTGAATGCACACATCATAAAGAGGTTTCTGAGAATGCTTCTGCCTGGTTTATAAGTGAAGATATTTCCTTTTCCACCATAGGCCTCAAAGCGCTCCAAATGAACACTTGCAGATTCTACAAAAAGAGTGTTTCAAAACTGCTCTTTCAAAAGAAGTGTTCAACTCTGTGAGTTGGATTCATACTTCACAAAGCAGTTTCACAGAACTCTTCTGTTTAGTATTTATGGGAAGATATTCCCGTTTCCAACGAAGGCCTGAAAGGACTCCAAATATCCACTTGCAGATTCTGCAAAAACACAGTTTCAAAACTGCTCTATCAAAAGGAAGGCTTATCTCTCCGAGTTGAATGCACACATCATAAAGAGGTTTCTGAGAATGCTTCTGCCTGGTTTATAAGTGAAGATATTTCCTTTTCCACCATAGGCCTCAAAGTGCTCCAAATGAACACTTGCAGATTCTACAAAAAGAGTGTTTCAAAACTGCTCTTTCAAAAGAAGTGTTCAACTCTGTGAGTTGGATTCATACTTCACAAAGCAGTTTCACAGAACGCTTCTGTTTAGTTTTTATGGGAAGATATTCCCGTTTCCAACGAAGGCCTGAAATGGCTCCAAATATCCACTTGCAGATTCTGCCAAAGCAGAGTTTCAAAACTGCTCTATCAAAAGGAAGGCTTATCGCTCCGAGTTGAATGCACACATCATAAAGAGTTTTCTGAGAATGCTTCTCCTTGGTTTATAAGTGAAGATATTTCCTTTTCCACCATAGGCCTCAAAGCGCTCCAAATGAACACTTGCAGATTCTACAAAAAGAGTGTTTCAAAACAGCTCTTTCAAAGGAAGTGTTCAACTCTGTGAGTTGGATTCATACTACACAAAGCAGTTTCACAGAACCCTTCCCTTTAGTTTTTATGGGAAGATATTCCCGTTTCCAACGAAGGCCTGAAAGGGCTCCAAGTATCCACTTGCAGATTCTGCAAAAATAGAGTTTCAAAACTGCTCTGTTAAAAGGAAGGCTTATCTCTCTGAGTTGAATGCAGACATCATAAAGAGGTTTCTGAGAATGCTTCTGCCTGGTTTATATGTGAAGATATTTCCTTTTCCACCATAGGCCTCAAAGCGCTCCAAATGAACACTTGCAGATTCTACAAAAGGAGTGTTTCATAACTGCTCTAGCAAAGGAAGGGTTCAACTCTGTGAGTTGAAAACCCACATCACAAAGCAGTTTGTGAGAATGCTTCTGTCCAGTTTTTAAGAGAAGATATTCCCGCTTCTAACAAAGGCCTGAAAGAGCTCCAAATATCCACTTGCAGATGCTGCAAAAAGTCTCTTTCCAAACTGCTCCATGAAAAGGAAGGTTCAACTCTGTGAGTTGAATGCACACATCATAAAGAAGTTTCAAAGAATGCTTCTGTCTAGGTTTTACGTGAAGATATTTCCTTTTCCACCATAGGCCACAAAGCGCTCCAAATGAACACTTGCAGATTCTACAAAAAGAGTGTTTCAAAACTGCTCTTTCAAAAGAAGTGTTCAACTCTGTGAGTTGGATTCATACTTCACAAAGCAGTTTCTCAGAACGCTTCTGTTTAGTTTTTATGGGAAGATATTCCCGTTTCCAACGAAGGTCTGAAAGGGCTCCAAATAACCACTTGCAGATTCTGCAGAAACACAGTTTCAAAACTGCTCTATCAAAAGGAAGGCTTATCTCTCTGAGCTGAATGCACACATCATAAAGAGTTTTCTGAGAATGCTTCTCCTTGGTTTATAAGTGAAGATATTTCCTTTTCCAACATAGGCCTCAAAGCGCTCCAAATGAACACTTGCAGATTCTACAAAAAGAGTGTTTCAAAACAGCTCTTTCAAAGGAAGTGTTCAACTCTGTGAGTTGGATTCATACTACACAAAGCAGTTTCACAGAACCCTTCTCTTTAGTTTTTATGGGAAGATATTCCCGTTTCCAACGAAGGCCTGAAAGGGCTCCAAATATCCACTTGCAGATTCTGCAAAAATAGAGTTTCAAAACTGCTCTGTTAAAAGGAAGGCTTATCTCTCTGAGTTGAATGCAGACATCATAAAGAGGTTTCTGAGAATGCTTCTGCCTAGTTTATATGTGAAGATATTTCCTTTTCCACAATAGGCCTCAAAGCGCTCCAAATGAACACTTGCAGATTCTACAAAAGGAGTGTTTCATAACTGCTCTAGCAAAGGAAAGGTTCAACTCTGTGAGTTGAACACAGACATCACAAAGCAGTTTGTGAGAATGCTTCTGTCCAGTTTTTATTGGAAGATATTCCCGCTTCTAACAAAGGCCTGAAAGAGCTCCAAATATCCACTTGCAGATGCTGCAAAAAGACTCTTTCCAAACTGCTCCATGAAATGGAAGGTTCAACCCTGTGAGTTGAATGCACACATCATAAAGAAGTTTCAAAGAATGCTTCTGTCTAGGTTTTATGTGAAGATATTTCCTTTTCCACCATAGGCCTCAAAGCGCTCCAAATGAACACTTGCAGATTCTACAAAAAGAGTGTTTCAAAACTGCTCTTTCAAAAGAAGTGTTCAACTCTGGGAGTTGGATTCATACTTCACAAAGCAGTTTCACAGAACGCTTCTGTTTAGTATTTATGGGAAGATATTCATGTTTCCAACGAAGGCCTGAAAGGACTCCAAATATCCAATTGCAGATTCTGCAAAAACACAGTTTCAAAACTGCTCTATCAAAAGGAAGGCTTATCTCTCCGAGTTGAATGCACACATCATAAAGAGGTTTCTGAGAATGCTTCTGCCTGGTTTATAAGTGAAGATATTTCCTTTTCCACCATAGGCCTCAAAGCGCTCCAAATGAACACTTGCAGATTCTACAAAAAGAGTGTTTCAAAACTGCTCTTTCAATAGAAGTGTTCAACTCTGTGAGTTGGATTCATACTTCACAAAGCAGTTTCACAGAACGCTTCTGTTTAGTTTTTATGGGAAGATATTCCCGTTTCCAACGAAGGCCTGAAAGGGCTCCAAATATCCACTTGCAGATTCTGCCAAAACAGAGTTTCAAAACTGCTCTATCAAAAGGAAGGCTTATCGCTCCTAGTTGAATGCACACATCATAAAGAGTTTTCTGAGAATGCTTCTGCCTGGTTTATAAGTGAAGATATTTCCTTTTCCACCGTAGGCCTCAAAGCGCTCCAAATGAACACTTGCAGATTCTACAAAAAGAGTGTTTCAAAACTGCTCTTTCAAAAGAAGTGTTCAACTCTGTGAGTTGGATTCATTCTTCACAAAGCAGTTTCACAGAACGCTTCTGTTTAGTATTTATGGGAAGATATTCCCGTTTCCAACGAAGGCCTGAAAGGGCTCCAAATATCCACTTGCAGATTCTGCAAAAATAGAGTTTCAAAACTGCTCTGTTAAAAGGAAGGCTTATCACTCTGAGTTGAATGCAGACATCATAAAGAGGTTTCTGAGAATGCTTCTGCCTGGTTTATATGTGAAGATATTTCCTTTTCCACCATAGGCCACAAAGCGCTCCAAATGAACACTTGCAGATTCTACAAAAGGAGTGTTTCATAACTGCTCTAGCAAAGGAAAGGTTCAACTCTGTGAGTTGAACACACACATCACAAAGCAGTTTGTGAGAATGCTTCTGTCCAGTTTTTATTGGAAGATATTCCCGCTTCTAACAAAGGCCTGAAAGAGCTCCAAATATCCACTTGCAGATGCTGCAAAAAGACTCTTTCCAAACTGCTCCATGAAAAGGAAGGTTCAACTCTGTGAGTTGAACGCACACATCATAAAGAAGTTTCAAAGAATGCTTCTGTCTAGGTTTTATGTGAAGATATTTCCTTTTCCACCACAGGCCTCAAAGCGCTCCAAATGAACACTTGCAGATTCTACAAAAAGAGTGTTTCAAAACTGCTCTTTCAAAAGAAGTGTTCAACTCTGGGAGTTGGATTCATACTTCACAAAGCAGTTTCACAGAACTCTTCTGTTTAGTATTTATGGGAAGATATTCCCGTTTCCAACGAAGGCCTGAAAGGACTCCAAATATCCACTTGCAGATTCTGCAAAAACACAGTTTCAAAACTGCTCTATCAAAAGGAAGGCTTATCTCTCCGAGTTGAATGCACACATCATAAAGAGGTTTCTGAGAATGCTTCTGCCTGGTTTATAAGTGAAGATATTTCCTTTTCCACCATAGGCCTCAAAGCGCTCCAAATGAACACTTGCAGATTCTACAAAAAGAGTGTTTCAAAACTGCTCTTTCAATAGAAGTGTTCAACTCTGTGAGTTGGATTCATACTTCACAAAGCAGTTTCACAGAACGCTTCTGTTTAGTTTTTATGGGAAGATATTCCCGTTTCCAACGAAGGCCTGAAAGGGCTCCAAATATCCACTTGCAGATTCTGCCAAAACAGAGTTTCAAAACTGCTCTATCAAAAGGAAGGCTTATCGCTCCTAGTTGAATGCACAGATCATAAAGAGTTTTCTGAGAATGCTTCTGCCTGGTTTATAAGTGAAGATATTTCCTTTTCCACCATAGGCCTCAAAGCGCTCCAAATGAACACTTGCAGATTCTACAAAAAGACTGTTTCAAAACTGCTCTTTCAAAAGAAGTGTTCAACTCTGTGAGTTGGATTCATTCTTCACAAAGCAGTTTCACAGAACGCTTCTGTTTAGTATTTATGGGAAGATATTCCCGTTTCCAACGAAGGCCTGAAAGGACTCCAAATATCCACTTGCAGATTCTGCAAAAACACAGTTTCAAAACTGCTCTATCAAAAGGAAGGCTTATCTCTCCGACTTGAATGCACACATCATAAAGAGGTTTCTGAGAATGCTTCTGCCTGGTTTATAAGTGAAGATATTTCCTTTTCCACCATAGGCCTCAAAGCGCTCCAAATAAACACTTGCAGATTCTACAAAAAAGTGTTTCAAAACTGCTCTTTCTAAAGAAGTGTTCAACTCTGTGAGTTGGATTCATACTTCACAAAGCAGTTTCACAGAACGCTTCTGTTTAGTTTTTATGGGAAGATATTCCCGTTTCCAACGAAGGTCTGAAAGGGCTCCTAATATCCACTAGCAAATTCGGCAAAAATAGAGTTTCAAATCTGCTCTGTCAAAAGGAAGGCTTATCTCTCTGAGTTGAATGCAGACATCATGAAGAGGTTTCTGAGAAAGCTTCTGCCTGGTTTATATGTGAAGATATTTCCTCTTCCACCATAGGCCTCAAAGCGCTCCAAATGAACACTTGCAGATTCTAAAAAAAGAGTGTGTCATAACTGCGCTAGCAAAGGAAAGGTTCAACTCCGTGAGTTGAACACACACATCACAAAGCAGTTTGTGAGAATGCTTCTGTCCAGTTTTTATTGGAAGATATTCCCGCTTCCAACAAAGGCCTGAAAGAGCTCCAAATATCCACTTGCAGATGCTGCAAAAAGACTCTTTCCAAACTGCTCCATGAAAAGGAAGGTTCAACTCTGTGAGTTCAATGCACACATCATAAAGAAGTTTCAAAGAATGCTTCTGTCTAGGTTTTATGTGAAGATATTTCCTTTTCCACCATAGGCCTCAAAGCGCTCCAAATGAACACTTGCAGATTCTACAAAAAGAGTGTTTCAAAACTGCTCTTTCAAAAGAAGTGTTCAACTCTGTGAGTTGGATTCAAACTTCACAAAGCACTTTCACAGAAAGCTTCTGTTTAGTATTTATGGGAAGATATTCCCGTTTCCAACGAAGGCCTGAAAGAACTCCAAATATCCACTTGCAGATTCTGCAAAAACACAGTTTCAAAACTGGTCTATCAAAAGGAAGGCTTATCTCTCCGAGTTGAATGCACACATCATAAAGAGGTTTCCGAGAATGCTTCTGCCTGGTTTATAAGTGAAGATATTTCCTTTTCCACCATAGGCCTCAAATCGCTCCAAATGAACACTTGCAGATTCTACAAAAAGAGTGTTTCAAAACTGCTCTTTCAAAAGAAGTGTTCAACTCTGTGAGTTGGATTCATACTTCACAAAGCAGTTTCACAGAATGCTTCTGTTTAGTTTTTATGGGAAGATATTCCCGTTTCCAACGAAGGCCTGAAAGGGCTACAAATATCCACTTGCAAATTCGACAAAAATAGAGTTTCAAAACTGCTCTGTCAAAAGGAAGGTTCAACTCTGTGAGTTCAATGCACACATCATAAAGAAGTTTCAAAGAATGCTTCTGTCTAGGTTTTATGTGAAGGTATTTCCTTTTCCACCATAGGCCTCAAAGCGCTCCAAATGAACACTTGCAGATTCTACAAAAAGAGTGTTTCAAAACAGCTCTTTCAAAGGAAGTGTTCAACTCTGTGAGTTGGATTCATACTACACAAAGCAGTTTCACAGAACGCTTCTGTTTAGTTTTTATGGGAAGATATTCCCGTTTCCAACGAAGGCCTGAAATGGCTCCAAATATCCACTTGCAGATTCTGCAAAAATAGAGTTTCAAAACTGCTCTGTCAAAAGGAAGGCTTATCTCTCTGAGTTGAATGCAGACATCATAAAGAGGTTTCTGAGAATGCTTCTGCCTGTTTTATATGTGAAGATATTTCCTTTTCCACCATAGGCCTCAAAGCGCTCCAAATGAACACTTGCAGATTCTACAAAAAGAGTGTTTCATAACTGCTCTAGCAAAGGAAAGTTCAACTCTGTGTGTTGAATACACACACCACAAAGCAGTTTGTGAGAATGCTTCTGTCCAGTTTTTATGAGAAGGTATTCCCGCTTCTAACAAAGGCCTGAAAGAGCTCCAAATATCCACTTGCAGATGCTGCAAAAAGACTCTTTCCAAACTGCTCCATGAAAAGGAAGGTTCAACTCCGTGAGTTGAATGCACACATCATAAAGAAGTTTCAAAGAATGCTTCTGTCTAGGTTTTATGTGAAGATATTTCCTTTTCCACCATAGGCCTCAAAGCGCTCCAAATGAACACTTGCAGATTTTACAAAAAGAGTGTTTCAAAACTGCTCTTTCAAAAGAAGTGTTCAACTCTGTGAGTTGGATTCATACTTCACCAAGCAGTTTCACAGAACGCTTCTGTTTAGTTTTTATGGGAAGATATTCCCGTTTCCAACGAACGCTTGAAAGGGCTCCAAATAACCACTTGCGGATTCTGCGAAAACACAGTTTCAAAACTGCTCTATCAAAAGGAAGGCTTATCTCTCCGAGCTGAATGCACACATCCTAAAGAGGTTTCTGAGAATGCTTCTCCCTGGTTTATAAGTGAAGATATTTCCTTTTCCACCATAGGCCTCAAAGCGCTCCAAATGAACACTTGCAGATTCTACAAAAAGAGTGTTTCTAAACAGCTCTTTCAAAGGAAGTGTTCAACTCTGTGAGTTGGATTCATACTACACAAAGCAGTTTCACAGAACCCTTCTCTTTAGTTTTTATGGGAAGATATTCCCGTTTCCAACGAAGGCCTGAAAGGGCTCCAAATATCCACTTGCAGATTCTGCAAAAATAGAGTTTCAATACTGCTCTGTTAAAAGGAAGGCTTATCTCTCTGAGTTGAATGCAGACATCATAAAGAGGTTTCTGAGAATGCTTCTGCCTGGTTTATATGAAGATATTTCCTTTTCCACCATAGGCCTCAAAGCGCTCCAAATGAACACTTGCAGATTCTACAAAAGGAGTGTTTCATAACTGCTCTAGCAAAGGAAAGGTTCAACTCTGTGAGTTGAACACACACATCACAAAGCAGTTTCTGAGAATGCTTCTGTCCAGTTTTTATTGGAAGATATTCCCGCTTCTAACAAAGGCCTGAAAGAGCTCCAAATATCCACTTGCAGATGCTGCAAAAAGACTCTTTCCAAACTGCTCCATGAAAAGGAAGGTACAACTCTGTGAGTTGAATGCACACATCATAAAGAAGTTTCAAAGAATGCTTCGGTCTAGGTTTTATGTGAAGGTTTTTCCTTTTCCACCATAGGCCTCAAAGCGCTCCAAATGAACACTTGCAGATTCTACAAAAAGAGTGTTTCAAAACTGCTCTTTCAAAAGAAGTGTTCAACTCTGTGAGTTGGATTCATACTTCACAAAGCAGTTTCACAGAACGCTTCTGTTAAGTATTTATGGGAAGATATTCCCGTTTCCAACGAAGGCCTGAAAGGACTCCAAATATCCACTTGCAGATTCTGCAAAAACACAGTTTCAAAACTGCTCTATCAAAAGGAAGGCTTATCTCTCCGAATTGAATGCACACATCATAAAGAGGTTTCTGAGAATGCTTCTGCCTGGTTTATAAGTGAAGATATTTCCTTTTCCACCATAGGCCTCAAAGCGCTCCAAATGAACACTTGCAGATTCTACAAAAATAGTGTTTCAAAACTGCTCTTTCAAAAGAAGTGTTCAACTCTGTGAGCTGGATTCATACTTCACAAAGCAGTTTCACAGAAAGCTTCTGTTTAGTTTTTATGGGAAGATATTCCCGTTTCCAACGAAGGCCTGAAATGGCTCCAAATATCCACTTGCAGATTCTGCAAAAATAGAGTTTCAAAACTGCTCTGTTAAAAGGAAGGCTTATCTCTCTGAGTTGAATGCAGACATCATAAAGAGGTTTCTGAGAATGCTTCTGCCTGGTTTATATGTGAAGATATTTCCTTTTCCACCATAGGCCTCAAAGCGCTCCAAATGAACACTTGCAGATTCTACAAAAGGAGTGTTTCATAACTGCTCTAGCAAAGGAAAGGTTCAACTCTGTGAGTTGAACACACACATCACGAAGCAGTTTGTGAGAATGCTTCTGTCCAGTTTTTAAGAGAAGATATTCCCGCTTCTAACAAAGGCCTGAAAGAGCTCCAAATATCCACTTGCAGATGCTGCAAAAAGACTCTTTCCAAACTGCTCCATGAAAAGGAAGTTTCAACTCTGTGAGTTGAATGCACACATCATAAAGAAGTTTCAAAGAATGCTTCTGTCTAGGTTTTATGTGAAGGTATTTCCTTTTCCACCATAGGCCTCAAAGCGCTCCAAATGAACACTTGCAGATTCTACAAAAAGAGTGTTTCAAAACTGCTCTTTCAAAAGAAGTGTTCAACTCTGTGAGTTGGATTCATACTTCACAAAGCAGTTTCACAGAACGCTTCTGTTTAGTATTTTTGGGAAGATATTCCCGTTTCCAACGAAGGCCTGAAAGGACTCCAAATATCCACTTGTAGATTCTGCAAAAACACAGATTCAAAACTGCTCTATCAAAAGAAAGGCTTATCTCTCCGAGTTGAATGCACACATCATAAAGAGGTTTCTGAGAATGCTTCTGCCTGGTTTATAAGTGAAGATATTTCCTTTTCCACCATAGGCCTCAAAGCGCTCCAAATGAACACTTGCAGATTCTACAAAAAGAGCGTTTCAAAACTGCTTTTTCAAAAGATGTGTTCAACTCTGTGAGTTGGATTCATACTTCACAAAGCAGTTTCACAGAACGCTTCTGTTTAGTTTTTATGGGAAGATATTCCCGTTTCCAACGAAGGCCTGAAAGGGCTCCAAATATCCACTTGCAGATTCTGCCAAAACAGAGTTTTAAAACTGCTCTATCAAAAGGAAGGCTTATCGCTCCGAGTTGAATGCACACATCATAAAGAGTTTTCTGAGAATGCTTCTGCCTGGTTTATAAGTGAAGATATTTCCTTTTCCACCATAGGCCTCAAAGCGCTCCAAACGAACACTTGCAGATTCTACAAAAAGAGTGATTCAAAAGAGCTCTTTCAAAGGAAGTGTTCAACTCTGTGAGTTGGATTCATACTACTCAAAGCAGTTTCACAGAACGCTTCTGTTTAGTTTTTATGGGAAGATATTCCCGTTTCCAACGAAGGCCTGAAAGGGCTCCAAATATCCACTTGCAAATTCTGCAAAAATAGAGTTTCAAAACTGCTCTGTCAAAAGGAAGGCTTATCTCTCTGAGTTGAATGCAGACATCATAAAGAGGTTTCTGAGAATGCTTCTGTCTGGTTTATATGTGAAGATATTTCCTTTTCCACCATAGGCCTCAAAGCGCTCCAAATGAACACTTGCAGATTCTACAAAAACAGTGTTTCATAACTGCTCTAGCAAAGGAAAGGTTCAACTCTGTGAGTTGAACACACACATCACAAAGCAGTTTCTGAGAATGCTTCTGTCCAGTTTTTATTGGAAGATATTCCCGCTTCTAACAAAGGCCTGAAAGAGCTCCAAATATCCACTTGTAGATGCTGCAAAAAGACTCTTTCCAAACTGCTCCATGAAAAGGAAGGTTCAACTCTGTGAGTTGAATGCACACATCATAAAGAAGTTTCAAAGAATGCTTCTGTCTAGGTTTTATGTGAAGATATTTCCTTTTCCACCATAGGCCTCAAAGCGCTCCAAATGAACACTTGCAGATTCTACAAAAAGAGTGTTTCAAAACTGCTATTTCAAAAGAAGTGTTCAACTCTGTGAGTTGGATTCATACTTCACAAAGCAGTTTCACAGAACGCTTCTGTTTAGTTTTTATGGGAAGATATTCCCGTTTCCAACGAAGGCCTGAAAGGGCTCCAAATATCCACTTGCAGATTCTGCCAAAACAGAGTTTCAAAACTGCCCTATCAAAAGGAAGGCTTATCGCTCCGAGTAGAATGCACACATCATAAAGAGTTTTCTGAGAATGCTTCTGCCTGGTTTATAAGTGAAGATATTTCCTTTTCCACCATAGGCCTCAAAGCGCTCCAAATGAACACTTGCAGATTCTACAAAAAGAGTGTTTCAAAACAGCTCTTTCAAAGGAAGTGTTCAACTCTGTGAGTTGGATTCATACTACTCAAAGCAGTTTCACAGAACGCTTCTGTTTAGTTTTTATGGGAAGATATTCCCGTTTCCAACGAAGGCCTGAAAGGGCTCCAAATATCCACTTGCAAATTCTGCAAAAATAGAGTTTCAAAACTGCTCTGTCAAAAGGAAGGCTTATCTCTCTGAGTTGAATGCAGACATCATAACGAGGTTTCTGAGAATGCTTCTGCCTGGTTTATATGTGAAGATATTTCCTTTTCCACCATAGGCCTCAAAGCGCTCCAAATGAACACTTGCAGATTCTACAAAAAGAGTGTTTCATAACTGCTCTAGCAAAGGAAAGGTTCAACTCTGTGAGTTGAACACACACATCACAAAGCAGTTTCTGAGAATGCTTCTGTCCAGTTTTTATTGGAAGATATTCCCGCTTCTAACAAAGGCCTGAAAGAGCTCCAAATATCCACTTGCAGATGCTGCAAAAAGACTCTTTCCAAACTGCTCCATGAAAAGGAAGGTTCAACTCTGTGAGTTGAATGCACACATCATAAAGAAGTTTCAAAGAATGCTTCTGTCTAGGTTTTATGTGAAGATATTTCCTTTTCCACCATAGGCCTCAAAGCGCTCCAAATGAACACTTGCAGATTCTACAAAAAGAGTGTTTCAAAACTGCTCTTTCAAAAGAAGTGTTCAACTCTGTGAGTTGGATTCATACTTCACAAAGCAGTTTCACAGAACGCTTCTGTTTAGTTTTTATGGGCAGATATTCCCGTTACCAACGAAGGCCTTAAATGGCTCCAAATAACCACTTGCAGATTCTGCAGAAACACAGTTTCAAAACTGCTCTATCAAAAGGAAGGCTTATCTCTCCGAGCTGAATGCACACATCATAAAGAGGTTTCTGAGAATGCTTCTCCCTGGTTTATAAGTGAAGATATTTCCTTTTCCACTATAGGCCTCAAAGCGCTCCAAATGAACACTTGCAGATTCTACAAAAAGAGTGTTTCAAAACAGCTCTTTCAAAGGAAGTGTTCAACTCTGTGAGTTGGATTCATACTACACAAAGCAGTTTCACAGAACGCTTCTCTTTAGTTTTTATGGGAAGATATTCCCGTTTCCAACGAAGGCCTCAAAGGGCTCCAAATATCCACTTGCAGATTCTGCAAAAATAGAGTTTCAAAACTGCTCTGTTAAAAGGAAGGCTTATCTCTCTGAGTTGAATGCAGACATCATAAAGAGGTTTCTGAGAATGCTTCTGCCTGGTTTATATGTGAAGATATTTCCTTTTCCACCATAGGCCTCAAAGTGCTCCAAATGAACACTTGCATATTTTACAAAAGGAGTGTTTCATAACTGCTCTAGCAAAGGAAAGGTTCAACTCTGTGAGTTGAACACACACATCACAAAGCAGTTTGTGAGAATGCTTCTGTCCAGTTTTTAAGAGAAGATATTCCCGCTTCTAACAAAGGCCTGAAAGAGCTCCAAATATCCACTTGCAGATGCTTCAAAAAGACTCTTTCCAAACTGCTCCACGAAAAGGAAGGTTCAACTGTGTGAGATGAATGCACACATCATAAAGAAGTTTCAACGAATGCTTCTGTCTAGGTTTTATGTGAAGATATTTCCTTTTCCACCATAGGCCTCAAAGCGCTCCAAATGAACACTTGCAGATTCTACAAAAAGAGTGTTTCAAAACTGCTCTTTCAAAAGAAGTGTTCAACTCTGTGAGTTGGATTCATACTTCACAAAGCAGTTTCACAGAACGCTTCTGTTTAGTATTTATGGGAAGATATTCCCGTTTCCAACGAAGGCCTGAAAGGACTCCAAATATCCACTTGCAGATTCTGCAAAAACACAGTTTCAAAACTACTCTATCAAAAGGAAGGCTTATCTCTCCGAGTTGAATGCACACATCATAAAGAGGTTTCTGAGAATGCTTCTGCCTGGTTTATAAGTGAAGATATTTCCTTTTCCACCATAGGCCTCAAAGCGCTCCAAATGAACACTTGCAGATTCTACAAAAAGAGTGTTTCAAAACTGCTCTTTCAAAAGAAGTGTTCAACTCTGTGAGTTGGATTCATACTTCACAAAGCAGTTTCACAGAACGCTTCTGTTTAGTTTTTATGGGAAGATACTCCCGTTTCCAACGAAGGCCTGAAAGGGCTCCAAATATCCACTTGCAAATTCGGCAAAAATAGAGTTTCAAAACTGCTCTGTCAAAAGGAAGGTTCAACTCTGTGAGTTGAATGCACACATCATAAAGAAGTTTCAAAGAATGCTTCTGTCTAGGTTTTATGTGAAGATATTTCCTTTTCCACCATAGGCCTCAAAGCGCTCCAAATGAACACTTGCAGATTCTACAAAAAGAGTGTTTCAAAACTGCTCTTTCAAAAGAAGTGTTCAACTCTGTGAGTTGGATTCATACTTCACAAAGCAGTTTCACAGAACGCTTCTGTTTAGTATTTATGGGAAGATATTCCCGTTTCCAACGAAGGCCTGAAAGGGCTCCAAATATCCACTTGCAGATTCTGCCAAAACAGAGTTTCAAAACTTCTCTATCAAATGGAAGGCTTATCGCTCCGAGTTGAATGCACACATCATAAAGAGTTTTCTGAGAATGCTTCTGCCTGGTTTATAAGTGAAGATATTTCCTTTTCCACCATAGGCCTCAAAGCGCTCCAAATGAACACTTGCAGATTCTACAAAAAGAGTGTTTCATAACTGCTCTAGCAAAGGAAAGGTTCAACTCTGTGAGTTGAACACACACATCACAAAGCAGTTTGTGAGAATGCTTCTGTCCAGTTTTTATTGGAAGATATTCCCGCTTCTAACAAAGGCCTGAAAGAGCTCCAAATATCCACTTGCAGATGCTGCAAAAAGACTCTTTCCAAACTGCTGCATGAAAAGGAAGGTTCAACTCTGTGAGTTGAATGCACACATCATAAAGAAGTTTCAAAGAATGCTTCTGTCTAGGTTTTATGTGAAGATATTTCCTTTTCCACCATAGGCCTCAAAGCGCTCCAAATGAACCCTTGCAGATTCTACAAAAAGAGTGTTTCAAAACTGCTCTTTCAAAAGAAGTGTTCAACTCTGTGAGTTGGATTCATACTTCACAAAGCAGTTTCACAGAACGCTTCTGTTTAGTATTTATGGGAAGATATTCCCGTTTCCAACGAAGGCCTGAAAGGACTCCAAATATCCACTTGCAGATTCTGCAAAAACACAGTTTCAAAACTGCTCTATCAAAAGGAAGGCATATCTCTCCGAGTTGAATGCACACATCATAAAGAGGTTTCTGAGAATGCTTCTGCCTGGTTTATAAGTGAAGATATTTCCTTTTCCACCATAGGCCTCAAAGCGCTCCAAATGAACACTTGCAGATTCTACAAAAAGAGTGTTTCAAAACTGCTCTTTCAAAAGAAGTGTTCAACTCTGTGAGTTGGATTCATACTTCACAAAGCAGTTTCACAGAACGCTTCTGTTTAGTTTTTATGGGAAGATATTCCCGTTTCCAACGAAGGCCTGAAAGGGCTCCAAATATCCACTTGCAAATTCGGCAAAAATAGAGTTTCAAAACTGCTCTGTCAAAAGGAAGGTTCAACTCTGTGAGTTCAATGCACACATCATAAAGAAGTTTCAAAGAATGCTTCTGTCTAGGTTTTATGTGAAGGTATTTCCTTTTCCACCATAGGCCTCAAAGCGCTCCAAATGAACACTTGCAGATTCTACAAAAAGAGTGTTTCAAAACAGCTCTTTCAAAAGAAGTGTTCAACTCTGTGAGTTGGATTCATACTTCACAAAGCAGTTTCACAGAACGCTTCTGTTTAGTATTTATGGGAAGATATTCCCGTTTCCAACGAAGGCCTGAAAGGGCTCCAAATATCCACTTGCAGATTCTGCCAAAACAGAGTTTCAAAACTTCTCTATCAAATGGAAGGCTTATCGCTCCGAGTTGAATGCACACATCATAAAGAGTTTTCTGAGAATGCTTCTGCCTGGTTTATAAGTGAAGATATTTCCTTTTCCACCATAGGCCTCAAAGCGCTCCAAATGAACACTTGCAGATTCTACAAAAAGAGTGTTTCATAACTGCTCTAGCAAAGGAAAGGTTCAACTCTGTGAGTTGAACACACACATCACAAAGCAGTTTGTGAGAATGCTTCTGTCCAGTTTTTATTGGAAGATATTCCCGCTTCTAACAAAGGCCTGAAAGAGCTCCAAATATCCACTTGCAGATGCTGCAAAAAGACTCTTTCCAAACTGCTGCATGAAAAGGAAGGTTCAACTCTGTGAGTTGAATGCACACATCATAAAGAAGTTTCAAAGAATGCTTCTGTCTAGGTTTTATGTGAAGATATTTCCTTTTCCACCATAGGCCTCAAAGCGCTCCAAATGAACACTTGCAGATTCTACAAAAAGAGTGTTTCAAAACTGCTCTTTCAAAAGAAGTGTTCAACTCTGTGAGTTGGATTCATACTTCACAAAGCAGTTTCACAGAACGCTTCTGTTTAGTATTTATGGGAAGATATTCCCGTTTCCAACGAAGGCCTGAAAGGACTCCAAATATCCACTTGCAGATTCTGCAAAAACACAGTTTCAAAACTGCTCTATCAAAAGGAAGGCATATCTCTCCGAGTTGAATGCACACATCATAAAGAGGTTTCTGAGAATGCTTCTGCCTGGTTTATAAGTGAAGATATTTCCTTTTCCACCATAGGCCTCAAAGCGCTCCAAATGAACACTTGCAGATTCTACAAAAAGAGTGTTTCAAAACTGCTCTTTCAAAAGAAGTGTTCAACTCTGTGAGTTGGATTCATACTTCACAAAGCAGTTTCACAGAACGCTTCTGTTTAGTTTTTATGGGAAGATATTCCCGTTTCCAACGAAGGCCTGAAAGGGCTCCAAATATCCACTTGCAAATTCGGCAAAAATAGAGTTTCAAAACTGCTCTGTCAAAAGGAAGGCTTATCTCTCTGAGTTGAATGCACACATCATAAAGAGGTTTCTGAGAATGCTTCTGCCTGGTTTATATGTGAAGATATTTCCTTTTCCACCATAGGCCTCAAAGCGCTCAAAATGAACACTAGCAGATTCTACAAAAAGAGTGTTTCATAACTGCTCTAGCAAAGGAAAGGTTCAACTCTGTGAGTTGAACACACACATCACAAAGCAGTTTGTGAGAATGCTTCTGCCCAGTTTTTATTGGAAGATATTCCCGCTTCTAACAAAGGCCTGAAAGAGCTCCAAATATCCACTTGCAGATGCTGCAAAAAGACTCTTTCCAAACTGCTCCATGAAAAGGAAGTTTCAACTCTGTGAGTTGAATGCACACATCATAAAGAAGTTTCAATGAATGCTTCTATCTAGGTTTTATGTGAAGATATTTCCTTTTCCACCATAGGCCTCAAAGCGCTCCAAATGAACACTTGCAGATTCTACAAAAAGAGTGTTTCAAAACTGCTCTTTCAAAAGAAGTGTTCAACTCTGTGAGTTGGATTCATACTTCACAAAGCAGTTTCACAGAACGCTTCTGTTTAGTTTTTATGGGAAGATATTCCCGTTTCCAACGAAGGCCAGAAAGGGCTCCAAATATCCACTTGCAAATTCGGCAAAAATAGAGTTTCAAAACTCCTCTGTCAAAAGGAAGTTTCAACTCTGTGAGTTGAATGCACACATCATAAAGAAGTTTCAAAGAATGCTTCTGTCTATGTTTTATGTGAAGATATTTCCTTTTCCACCATAGGCCTCAAAGCGCTCCAAATGAACACTTGCAGATTCTACAAAAAGTGTGTTTCAAAACTGCTCTTTCTTTTTTTTTTTTTTTTTTTTTTTTTTTTCTTTTTTTTTTTTTTTTCTTTTATTGTAATTATTATTATTATTATTATTATTATACTTTAGGTTTTATGGTACATGTGCCCAATGTGCAGGTAAGTTACATATGTATACATGTGCCATGCTGGTGCACTGCACCCACCAACTCGTCATCTAGCATTAGGTATATCTCCCAATGTTATCCCTCCCCCCTCCCCCCAACCCACAACAGTCCCTGAATTGTGATGTTCCCCTTCCTGTGTCCATGTGTTCTCATTGTTCAATTCCCACCTATGAGTGAGAATATGCGGTGTTTGGTTTTTTGTTCTTGCGATAGTTTACTGAGAATGATGATTTCCAATTTCATCCATGTCCCTACAAAGGACATGAACTCATCATTTCTTATGGCTGCATAGTATTCCATGGTGTAGATGTGCCACATTTTCTTAATCCAGTCTATCATTGTTGGACATTTGGGTTGGTTCCAAGTCTTTGCTATTGTGAATAATGCGGCAATAAACATACGTGTGCATGTGTCTTTATAGCAGCATGATTTATAGTCCTTTGGGTATATACCCAGTAATGGGATGGCTGGGTCGAATGGAATTTCTAGTTCTAGATTCCCTCCAACAAATTTACAAGAAAAAAACAAACAACCCCATCAAAAAGTGGGCGAAGGACATGAACAGACACTTCTCAAAAGAAGACATTTATGCAGCCAAAAGACACATGAAAAAATGCTCACCATCACTGGCCATCAGAGAAATGCAAATCAAAACCACAATGAGATACCATCTCACACCAGTTAGAATGGCGATCATTAAAAAGTCAGGAAACAACAGGTGCTGGAGAGGATGTGGAGAAATAGGAACACTTTTACACTGTTGGTGGGACTGTAAACTAGTTCAACCCTTGTGGAAGTCAGTGTGGCGATTCCTCAGGGATCTAGAACAAAACTGCTCTTTCAAAAGAAGTGTTCAACTCTGTGAGTTGGATTCATACTTCACAAAGCAGTTTCACAGAACGCTTCTGTTTAATTTTTATGGGAAGATATTCCCGTTTCCAACGAAGGCCTGAAATGGCTCCAAATATCCACTTGCAGATTCTGCCAAAACAGAGTTTCAAAACTGCTCTATCAAAAGGAAGGCTTATCGCTCCCAGTTGAATGCACACATCATAAAGAGTTTTCTGAAAATGCTTCGGCCTGGTTTATAAGTGAAGATATTTCCTTTTCCACCATAGGCCTCAAAGCGCTCCAAATGAACACTTGCAGATTCTACAAAAAGAGTGTTTCATAACTGCTCTAGCAAAGGAAAGGTTGAACTCTGTGAGTTGAACACACACATCACAAAGCAGTTTGTGAGAATGCTTCCGTCCAGTTTTTATGAGAAGATATTCCCGCTTCTAACAAAGGCCTGAAAGAGCTCCAAATATCCACTTGCAGATGCTGCAAAAAGACTCTTTCCAAACTGCTCCATGAAAAGGAAGGTTCAACTCTGTGAGTTGAAGGCACACATCAAAAAGAAGTTTCAAAGAATGCTTCTGTCTAGGTTTTATGTGAAGGTATTTCCTTTTCCACCATAGGCCTCAAAGCGCTCCAAATGAACACTTGCAGATTCTACAAAAAGAGTGTTTCAAAACTGCTCTTTCAAAAGAAGTGTTCAACTCTGTGAGGTGGATTCATACTTCACAAAGCAGTTTCTCAGAACGCTTCTGTTTAGTTTTTATGGGAAGATATTCCCGTTTCCAACGAAGGCCTGAAAGGGCTCCAAATAACCACTTGCAGATTCTGCAGAAACACAGTTTCAAAACTGCTCTATCAAAAGGAAGGCTTATCTCTCCGAGCTGAATGCACACATCATAAAGAGGTTTCTGAGAATGCTTCTCCCTGGTTTATAAGTGAAGATATTTCCTTTTCCACCATAGGCCTCAAAGCGCTCCAAATGAACACTTGCAGATTCTACAAAAAGAGTGTTTCAAAACAGCTCTTTCAAAGGAAGTGTTCAACTCTGTGAGTTGGATTCATACTACACAAAGCAGTTTCACAGAACGCTTCTCTTTAGTTTTTATGGGAAGATATTCCCGTTTCCAACGAAGGCCTGAAAGGGCTCCAAATATCCACTTGCAGATTCTGCAAAAATAGAGTTTCAAAACTGCTCTGTTAAAAGGAAGGCTTATCTCTCTGAGTTGAATGCAGACATCATAAAGGGGTTTCTGAAAATGCTTCTGCCTGGTTTATATGTGAAGATATTTCCTTTTCCACCATAGGCCTCAAAGCGCTCCAAATGAACACTTGCAGATTCTACAAAAGGAGTGTTTCATAACTGCTCTAGCAAAGGAAAGTTTCAACTCTGTGAGTTGAACACACACATCACAAAGCAGTTTGTGAGAATGCTTCTGTCCAGTTTTTAAGAGAAGATATTCCCGCTTCTAACAAAGGCCTGAAAGAGCTCCAAATATCCACTTGCAGATGCTGCAAAAAGACTCTTTCCAAACTGCTGCATGAAAAGGAAGGTTCAACTCTGTGAGTTGAATGCAGACCTCATAAAGAAGTTTCAAAGAATGCTTCTGTCTAGGTTTTATGTGAAGATATTTCCTTTTCCACCATAGGCCTCAAAGCG
This sequence comes from Pongo pygmaeus, assembly GCF_028885625.2. Lineage (NCBI taxonomy): Eukaryota > Metazoa > Chordata > Mammalia > Primates > Hominidae > Pongo > Pongo pygmaeus. The sequence continues at coordinate 29,250,953 of NC_085930.1, forward strand.
CTCCAAATGAACACTTGCAGATTCTACAAAAAGAGGGTTTCAAAACTGCTCTTTCAAAAGAAGTGTTCAACTCTGTGAGTTGGATTCATACTTCACAAAGCAGTTTCTCAGAACGCTTCTGTTTAGTTTTTATGGGAAGATATTCCCGTTTCCAACGAAGGTCTGAAAGGGGTCCAAATAACCACTTGCAGATTCTGCAGAAACACAGTTTCAAAACTGCTCTATCAAAAGGAAGGCTTATCTCTCCGAGCTGAATGCACACATCATAAAGAGGTTTCTGAGAATGCTTCTCCCTGGTTTATAAGTGAAGATATTTCCTTTTCCACCATAGGCCTCAAAGCGCTCCAAATGAACACTTGCAGATTCTACAAAAAGAGTGTTTCAAAACAGCTCTTTCAAAGGAAGTGTTCAACTCTGTGAGTTGGATTCATACTACACAAAGCAGTTTCACAGAACCCTTCTCTTTAGTTTTTATGGGAAGATATTCCCGTTTCCAACGAAGGCCTGAAAGGGCTCCAAATATCCACTTGCAGATTCTGCAAAAATAGAGTTTCAAAACTGCTCTGTTAAAAGGAAGGCTTATCTCTCTGAGTTGAATGCAGACATCATAAAGAGGTTTCTGAGAATGCTTCTGCCTGGTTTATATGTGAAGATATTTCCTTTTCCACCATAGGGCTCAAAGCGCTCCAAATGAACACTTGCAGATTCTACAAAAGGAGTGTTTCATAACTGCTCTAGCAAAGGAAAGGTTCAACTCTGTGAGTTGAACACACACATCACAAAGCAGTTTGTGAGAATGCTTCTGTCCAGTTTTTAAGAGAAGATATTCCCGCTTCTAACAAAGGCCTGAAAGAGCTCCAAATATCCACTTGCAGATGCTGCAAAAAGACTCTTTCCAAACTGCTCCATGAAAAGGAAGGTTCAACTCTGTGAGTTGAATGCACACATCATAAAGAAGTTTCAAAGAATGCTTCTGTCTAGGTTTTATGTGAAGGTATTTCCTTTTCCACCATAGGCCTCAAAGCGCTCCAAATGAACACTTGCAGATTCTACAAAAAGAGTGTTTCAAAACTGCTCTTTCAAAAGAAGTGTTCAACTCTGTGAGTTGGATTCATACTTCACAAAGCAGTTTCACAGAACTCTTCTGTTTAGTATTTATGGGAAGATATTCCCGTTTCCAACGAAGGCTTGAAAGGACTCCAAATATCCACTTGCAGATTCTGCAAAAACACAGTTTCAAAACTGCTCTATCAAAAGGAAGGCTTATCTCTCTGAGTTGAATGCACACAACATAAAGAGGTTTCTGAGAATGCTTCTGCCTGGTTTATAAGTGAAGATATTTCCTTTTCCACCATAGGCCTCAAAGCGCTCCAAATGAACACTTGCAGATTCTACAAAAAGAGTGTTTCAAAACTGCTCTTTCAAAAGAAGTGTTCAACTCTGTGAGTTGGATTCATACTTCACAAAGCAGTTTCACAGAACGCTTCTGTTTAGTTTTTATGGGAAGATATTCCCGTTTCCAACGAAGGCCTGAAATGGCTCCAATTATCCGCTTGCAGATTCTGCCAAAGCAGAGTTTCAAAACTGCTCTATCAAAAGGAAGGCTTATCGCTCCGAGTTGAATGCACACATCATAAAGTGTTTTCCGAGAATGCTTCTGCCTGGTTTATAAGTGAAGATATTTCCTTTTCCACCATAGGCCTCAAAGCGCTCCAAATGAACACTTGCAGATTCTACAAAAAGAGTGTTTCATAACTGCTCTAGCAAAGGAAAGGTTCAACTCTGTGAGTTGAACACACACATCACAAAGCAGTTTGTGAGAATGCTTCTGTCCAGTTTTTATGAGAAGATATTCCTGCTTCTAACAAAGGCCTGAAAGAGCTCCAAATATCCACTTGCAGATGCTGCAAAAGGACTCTTTCCAAACTGCTCCATGAAAAGGAAGGTTCAACTCTGTCAGTTGAATGCACACATCATAAAGAAGTTTCAAAGAATGCTTCTGTCTAGGTTTTATGTGAAGATATTTCCTTTTCCACCATAGGCCACAAAGCGCTCCAAATGAACACTTGCAGATTCTACAAAAAGAGTGTTTCAAAACTGCTCTTTCAAAAGAAGTGTTCAACTCTGTGAGGTGGATTCATACTTCACAAAGCAGTTTCTCAGAACGCTTCTGTTTAGTTTTTATGGGAAGATATTCCCGTTTCCAACGAAGGCATGAAAGGGCTCCAAATAACCACTTGCAGATTCTGCAGAAACACAGTTTCAAAACTTCTCTATCAAAAGGAAGGCTTATCTCTCCGAGCTGAATGCACACATCATAAAGAGGTTTCTGAGAATGCTTCTCCCTGGTTTATAAGTGAAGATATTTCCTTTTCCACCATAGGCCTCAAAGCGCTCCAAATGAACACTTGCAGATTCTACAAAAAGAGTGTTCCAAAACAGCTCTTTCAAAGGAAGCGTTCAACTCTGTGAGTTGGATTCATACTACACAAAGCAGTTTCACAGAACGCTTCTCTTTAGTTTTTATGGGAAGATATTCCCGTTTCCAACGAAGGCCTGAAAGGGCTCCAAATATCCACTTGCAGATTCTGCCAAAACAGAGTTTCAAAACTGCTCTATCAAAAGGAAGGCTTATCGCTCCTAGTTGAATGCACACATCATAAAGAGTTTTCTGAGAATGCTTCTGCCTGGTTTATAAGTGAAGATATTTCCTTTTCCACCGTAGGCCTCAAAGCGCTCCAAATGAACACTTGCAGATTCTACAAAAAGAGTGTTTCAAAACTGCTCTTTCAAAAGAAGTGTTCAACTCTGTGAGTTGGATTCATTCTTCACAAAGCAGTTTCACAGAACGCTTCTGTTTAGTATTTATGGGAAGATATTCCCGTTTCCAACGAAGGCCTGAAAGGGCTCCAAATATCCACTTGCAGATTCTGCAAAAATAGAGTTTCAAAACTGCTCTGTTAAAAGGAAGGCTTATCACTCTGAGTTGAATGCAGACATCATAAAGAGGTTTCTGAGAATGCTTCTGCCTGGTTTATATGTGAAGATATTTCCTTTTCCACCATAGGCCTCAAAGCGCTCCAAATGAACACTTGCAGATTCTACAAAAGGAGTGTTTCATAACTGCTCTAGCAAAGGAAAGGTTCAACTCTGTGAGTTGAACACACACATCACAAAGCAGTTTGTGAGAATGCTTCTGTCCAGTTTTTATTGGAAGATATTCCCGCTTCTAACAAAGGCCTGAAAGAGCTCCAAATATCCACTTGCAGATGCTGCAAAAAGACTCTTTCCAAACTGCTCCATGAAAAGGAAGGTTCAACTCTGTGAGTTGAATGCACACATCATAAAGAAGTTTCAAAGAATGCTTCTGTCTAGGTTTTATGTGAAGATATTTCCTTTTCCACCACAGGCCTCAAAGCGCTCCAAATGAACACTTGCAGATTCTACAAAAAGAGTGTTTCAAAACTGCTCTTTCAAAAGAAGTGTTCAACTCTGGGAGTTGGATTCATACTTCACAAAGCAGTTTCAGAGAACGCTTCTGTTTAGTATTTATGGGAAGATATTCCCGTTTCCAACGAAGGCCTGAAAGGACTCCAAATATCCACTTGCAGATTCTGCAAAAACACAGTTTCAAAACTGCTCTATCAAAAGGAAGGCTTATCTCTCCGAGTTGAATGCACACATCATAAAGAGGTTTCTGAGAATGCTTCTGCCTGGTTTATAAGTGAAGATATTTCCTTTTCCACCATAGGCCTCAAAGCGCTCCAAATGAACACTTGCAGATTCTACAAAAAGAGTGTTTCAAAACTGCTCTTTCAATAGAAGTGTTCAACTCTGTGAGTTGGATTCATACTTCACAAAGCAGTTTCACAGAACGCTTCTGTTTAGTTTTTATGGGAAGATATTCCCGTTTCCAACGAAGGCCTGAAAGGGCTCCAAATATCCACTTGCAGATTCTGCCAAAACAGAGTTTCAAAACTGCTCTATCAAAAGGAAGGCTTATCGCTCCTAGTTGAATGCACACATCATAAAGAGTTTTCTGAGAATGCTTCTGCCTGGTTTATAAGTGAAGATATTTCCTTTTCCACCATAGGCCTCAAAGCGCTCCAAATGAACACTTGCAGATTCTACAAAAAGAGTGTTTCAAAACTGCTCTTTCAAAAGAAGTGTTCAACTCTGTGAGTTGGATTCATTCTTCACAAAGCAGTTTCACAGAACGCTTCTGTTTAGTATTTATGGGAAGATATTCCCGTTTCCAACGAAGGCCTGAAAGGACTCCAAATATCCACTTGCAGATTCTGCAAAAACACAGTTTCAAAACTGCTCTATCAAAAGGAAGGCTTATCTCTCCGACTTGAATGCACACATCATAAAGAGGTTTCTGAGAATGCTTCTGCCTGGTTTATAAGTGAAGATATTTCCTTTTCCACCATAGGCCTCAAAGCGCTCCAAATAAACACTTGCAGATTCTACAAAAAAGTGTTTCAAAACTGCTCTTTCTAAAGAAGTGTTCAACTCTGTGAGTTGGATTCATACTTCACAAAGCAGTTTCACAGAACGCTTCTGTTTAGTTTTTATGGGAAGATATTCCCGTTTCCAACGAAGGCCTGAAAGGGCTCCAAATATCCACTTGCAAATTCGGCAAAAATAGAGTTTCAAAACTGCTCTGTCAAAAGGAAGGTTCAACTCTGTGAGTTCAATGCACACATCATAAAGAAGTTTCAAAGAATGCTTCTGTCTAGGTTTTATGTGAAGGTATTTCCTTTTCCACCATAGGCCTCAAAGCGCTCCAAATGAACACTTGCAGATTCTACAAAAAGAGTGTTTCATAACTGCTCTAGCAAAGGAAAGTTCAACTCTGTGTGTTGAATACACACACCACAAAGCAGTTTGTGAGAATGCTTCTGTCCAGTTTTTAAGAGAAGATATTCCCGCTTCTAACAAAGGCCTGAAAGAGCTCCAAATATCCACTTGCAGATGCTGCAAAAAGACTCTTTCCAAACTGCTCCATGAAAAGGAAGGTTCAACTCTGTGAGTTGAATGCACACATCATAAAGAAGTTTCAAAGAATGCTTCTGTCTAGGTTTTATGTGAAGGTATTTCCTTTTCCTCCATAGGCCTCAAAGCGCTCCAAATGAACACTTGCAGATTCTACAAAAAGAGTGTTTCAAAACTGCTCTTTCAAAAGAAGTGTTCAACTCTGTGAGTTGGATTCATACTTCACAAAGCAGTTTCACAGAACTGTTCTGTTTAGTATTTATGGGAAGATATTCCCGTTTCCAACGAAGGCCTGAAAGGACTCCAAATATCCACTTGCAGATTCTGCAAAAACACAGTTTCAAAACTGCTCTATCAAAAGGAAGGCTTATCTCTCCGATTTGAATGCACACATCATAAATAGGTTTCTGAGAATGCTTCTGCCTGGTTTATAAGTGAAGATATTTCCTTTTCCACCATAGGCCTCAAAGTGCTCCAAATGAACACTTGCAGATTCTACAAAAAGAGTGTTTCAAAACTGCTCTTTCAAAAGAAGTGTTCAACTCTGTGAGTTGGATTCATACTTCACAAAGCAGTTTCTCAGAACGCTTCTGTTTAGTTTTTATTGGAAGATATTAACGTTTCCAACGAAGGTCTGAAAGGGCTCCAAATAACCACTTGCAGATTCTGCAGAAACACAGTTTCAAAACTGCTCTATCAAAAGGAAGGCTTATCTCTCCGAGCTGAATGCACACATCATAAAGAGGTTTCTGAGAATGCTTCTCCCTGGTTTATAAGTGAAGATATTTCCTTTTCCACCATAGGCCTCAAAGCGCTCCAAATGAACACTTGCAGATTCTACAAAAAGAGTGTTTGAAAACAGCTCTTTCAAAGGAAGTGTTCAACTCTGTGAGTTGGATTCATACTACACAAAGCAGTTTCACAGAACCCTTCTCTTTAGTTTTTATGGGAAGATATTCCCGTTTCCAACGAAGGCCTGAAAGGGCTCCAAATATCCACTTGCAGATTCTGCAAAAATAGAGTTTCAATACTGCTCTGTTAAAAGGAAGGCTTATCTCTCTGAGTTGAATGCAGACATCATAAAGAGGTTTCTGAGAATGCTTCTGCCTGGTTTATATGTGAAGATATTTCCTTTTCCACCATAGGCCTCAAAGCGCTCCAAATGAACACTTGCAGATTCTACAAAAGGAGTGTTTCATAACTGCTCTAGCAAAGGAAAGGTTCAACTCTGTGAGTTGAACACACACATCACAAAGCAGTTTCTGAGAATGCTTCTGTCCAGTTTTTATTGGAAGATATTCCCGCTTCTAACAAAGGCCTGAAAGAGCTCCAAATATCCACTTGCAGATGCTGCAAAAAGACTCTTTCCAAACTGCTCCATGAAAAGGAAGGTACAACTCTGTGAGTTGAATGCACACATCATAAAGAAGTTTCAAAGAATGCTTCGGTCTAGGTTTTATGTGAAGGTTTTTCCTTTTCCACCATAGGCCTCAAAGCGCTCCAAATGAACACTTGCAGATTCTACAAAAAGAGTGTTTCAAAACTGCTCTTTCAAAAGAAGTGTTCAACTCTGTGAGTTGGATTCATACTTCACAAAGCAGTTTCACAGAACGCTTCTGTTAAGTATTTATGGGAAGATATTCCCGTTTCCAACGAAGGCCTGAAAGGACTCCAAATATCCACTTGCAGATTCTGCAAAAAGACAGTTTCAAAACTGCTCTATCAAAAGGAAGGCTTACCTCTCCGAGTTGAATGCACTCATCATAAAGAGGTTTCTGAGAATGCTTCTGCCTGGTTTATAAGTGAAGATATTTCCTTTTCCACCATAGGCCTCAGAGCGCTCCAAATGAACACTTGCAGATTCTACAAAAAGAGTGTTTCAAAACTGCTCTTTCAAAAGAAGTGTTCAACTCTGTGAGTTGGATTCATACTTCACAAAGCAGTTTCACAGAACGCTTCTGTTTAGTATTTATGGGAAGATATTCCCGTTTCCAACGAAGGCCTGAAAGGGCTCCAAATATCCACTTGCAGATTCTGCCAAAACAGAGTTTCAAAACTTCTCTATCAAATGGAAGGCTTATCGCTCCGAGTTGAATGCACACATCATAAAGAGTTTTCTGAGAATGCTTCTGCCTGGTTTATAAGTGAAGATATTTCCTTTTCCACCATAGGCCTCAAAGCGCTCCAAATGAACAATTGCAGATTCTACAAAAAGAGTGTTTCATAACTGCTCTAGCAAAGGAAAGGTTCAACTCTGTGAGTTGAACACACACATCACAAAGCAGTTTGTGAGAATGCTTCTGTCCAGGTTTAAGAGAAGATATTCCCGCTTCTAACAAAGGCCTGAAAGAGCTCCAAATATCCACTTGCAGATGCTGCAAAAAGACTCTTTCCAAACTGCTCCATGAAAACGAAGGTTCAACTCTGTGAGTTGAATGCACACATCATAAAGAAGTTTCAAAGAATGCTTCTGTCTAGGTTTTATGTGAAGATATTTCCTTTTCCACCATAGGCCTCAAAGCGCTCCAAATGAACACTTGCAGATTCTACAAAAAGAGTGTTTCAAAACTGCTCTTTCAAAAGAAGTGTTCAACTCTGTGAGTTGGATTCATACTTCACAAAGCAGTTTCACAGAACGCTTCTGTTTAGTATTTATGGGAAGATATTCCCGTTTCCAACGAAGGCCTGAAAGGACTCCAAATATCCACTTGCAGATTCTGCAAAAACACAGTTTCAAAACTGCTCTATCAAAAGGAAGGCATATCTCTCCGAGTTGAATGCACACATCATAAAGAGGTTTCTGAGAATGCTTCTGCCTGGTTTATAAGTGAAGATATTTCCTTTTCCACCATAGGCCTCAAAGCGCTCCAAATGAACACTTGCAGATTCTACAAAAAGAGTGTTTCAAAACTGCTCTTTCAAAAGAAGTGTTCAACTCTGTGAGTTGGATTCATACTTCACAAAGCAGTTTCACAGAACGCTTCTGTTTAGTTTTTATGGGAAGATATTCCCGTTTCCAACGAAGGCCTGAAAGGGCTCCAAATATCCACTTGCAAATTCGGCAAAAATAGAGTTTCAAAACTGCTCTGTCAAAAGGAAGGCTTATCTCTCTGAGTTGAATGCACACATCATAAAGAGGTTTCTGAGAATGCTTCTGCCTGGTTTATATGTGAAGATATTTCCTTTTCCACCATAGGCCTCAAAGCGCTCAAAATGAACACTTGCAGATTCTACAAAAAGAGTGTTTCATAACTGCTCTAGCAAAGGAAAGGTTCAACTCTGTGAGTTGAACACACACATCACAAAGCAGTTTGTGAGAATGCTTCTGCCCAGTTTTTATTGGAAGATATTCCCGCTTCTAACAAAGGCCTGAAAGAGCTCCAAATATCCACTTGCAGATGCTGCAAAAAGACTCTTTCCAAACTGCTCCATGAAAAGGAAGTTTCAACTCTGTGAGTTGAATGCACACATCATAAAGAAGTTTCAATGAATGCTTCTATCTAGGTTTTATGTGAAGATATTTCCTTTTCCACCATAGGCCTCAAAGCGCTCCAAATGAACACTTGCAGATTCTACAAAAAGAGTGTTTCAAAACTGCTCTTTCAAAAGAAGTGTTCAACTCTGTGAGTTGGATTCATACTTCACAAAGCAGTTTCACAGAACGCTTCTGTTTAGTTTTTATGGGAAGATATTCCCGTTTCCAACGAAGGCCAGAAAGGGCTCCAAATATCCACTTGCAAATTCGGCAAAAATAGAGTTTCAAAACTCCTCTGTCAAAAGGAAGTTTCAACTCTGTGAGTTGAATGCACACATCATAAAGAAGTTTCAAAGAATGCTTCTGTCTATGTTTTATGTGAAGATATTTCCTTTTCCACCATAGGCCTCAAAGCGCTCCAAATGAACACTTGCAGATTCTACAAAAAGAGTGTTTCAAAACTGCTCTTTCAAAAGAAGTGTTCAACTCTGTGAGTTGGATTCATACTTCACAAAGCAGTTTCACAGAACGCTTCTGTTTAGTATTTATGGGAAGATATTCCCGTTTCCAACGAAGGCCTGAAAGGACTCCAAATATCCCCTTGCAGATTCTGCAAAAACACAGTTTCAAAACTGCTCTATCAAAAGGAAGGCTTATCTCTCCGAGTTGAATGCACACATCATAAAGAGGTTTCTGAGAATGCTTCTGCCTGGTTTATAAGTGAAGATATTTCCTTTTCCACCATAGGCCTCAAAGCGCTCCAAATGAACACTTGCAGATTCTACAAAAAGAGTGTTTCAAAACTGCTCTTTCAAAAGAAGTGTTCAACTCTGTGAGTTGGATTCATACTTCACAAAGCAGTTTCACAGAACGCTTCTGTTTAGTTTTTATGGGAAGATATTCCCGTTTCCAACGAAGGCCTGAAAGGGCTCCAAATATCCACTTGCAGATTCTGCCAAAACAGAGTTTCAAAACCTCTCTATCAAATGGAAGGCTTATCGCTCCGAGTTGAATGCACACATCATAAAGAGTTTTCTGAGAATGCTTCTGCCTGGTTTATAAGTGAAGATATTTCCTTTTCCACCATAGGCCTCAAAGCGCTCCAAATGAACACTTGCAGATTCTACAAAAAGAGTGTTCCAAAACAGCTCTTTCAAAGGAAGTGTTCAACTCTGTGAGTTGGATTCATACTACACAAAGCAGTTTCACAGAACGCTTCTGTTTAGTTTTTATGGGAAGATATTCCCGTTTCCAACGAAGGCCTGAAAGGGCTCCAAATATCCACTTGCAAATTCTGCAAAAATAGAGTTTCAAAACTGCTCTGTCAAAAGGAAGGCTTATCTCTCTGAGTTGAATGCAGACATCATAAAAAAGTTTCTGAGAATGCTTCTGCCTGGTTTATATGTGAAGATATTTCCTTTTCCACCATAGGCCCCAAAGCGCTCCAAATGAACACTTGCAGATTCTACAAAAAGAGTGTTTCATAACTGCTTTAGCAAAGGAAAGGTTCACCTCCGTGAGTTGAACACACACATCACAAAGCAGTTTCTGAGAATGCTTCTGTCCAGTTTTTATTGGAAGATATTCCCGCTTCTAACAAAGGTCTGAAAGAGCTCCAAATATCCACTTGCAGATGCTGCAAAAAGACTCTTTCCAAACTGCTCCATGAAAAGGAAGGTTCAACTCTGTGAGTTGAATGCACACATCATAAAGAAGTTTCAAAGAATGCTTCTGTCTAGGTTTTATGTGAAGATATTTCCTTTTCCACCATAGGCCTCAAAGCGCTCCAAATGAACACTTGCAGATTCTACAAAAAGAGTGTTTCAAAACTGCTCTTTCAAAAGAAGTGTTCAACTCTGTGAGTTGGATTCATACTTCACAAAGCAGTTTCACAGAACGCTTCTGTTTAGTATTTTTGGGAAGATATTCCCGTTTCCAACGAAGGCCTGAAAGAACTCCAAATATCCACTTGTAGATTCTGCAAAAACACAGTTTCAAAACTGCTCTATCAAAAGAAAGGCTTATCTCTCCGAGTTGAATGCACACATCATAAAGAGGTTTCTGAGAATGCTTCTGCCTGGTTTATAAGTGAAGATATTTCCTTTTCCACCATAGGCCTCAAAGCGCTCCAAATGAACACTTGCAGATTCTACAAAAAGAGTGTTTCAAAACTGCTTTTTCAAAAGATGTGTTCAACTCTGTGAGTTGGATTCATACTTCACAAAGCAGTTTCACAGAACGCTTCTGTTTAGTTTTTATGGGAAGATATTGCCGTTTCCAACGAAGGCCTGAAAGGGCTCCAAATATCCACTTGCAGATTCTGCCAAAACAGAGTTTCAAAACTGCTCTATCAAAAGGAAGGCTTATCGCTCCTAGTTGAATGCACACATCATAAAGAGTTTTCTGAGAATGCTTCTGCCTGGTTTATAAGTGAAGATATTTCCTTTTCCACCATAGGCCTCAAAGCGCTCCAAACGAACACTTGCAGATTCTACCAAAAGAGTGATTCAAAACAGCTCTTTCAAAAGAAGTGTTCAACTCTGTGAGTTGGATTCGTACTTCACAAAGCAGTTTCACAGAACGCTTCTGTTTAGTTTTTATGGGAAGATATTCCCGTTTCCAACGAAGGCCTGAAAGGGCTCCAAATATCCACTTGCAGATTCTGCCAAAACAGAGTTTCAAAACTGCTCTATCAAAAGGAAGGCTTATCGCTCCTAGTTGAATGCACACATCATAAAGAGTTTTCTGAGAATGCTTCTGCCTGGTTTATAAGTGAAGATATTTCCTTTTCCACCATAGGCCTCAAAGCGCTCCAAACGAACACTTGCAGATTCTACCAAAAGAGTGATTCAAAACAGCTCTTTCAAAGGAAGTGTTCAACTCTGTGAGTTGGATTCATACTACTCAAAGCAGTTTCACAGAACGCTTCTGTTTAGTTTTTATGGGAAGATATTCCCGTTTCCAACGAAGGCCTGAAAGGGCTCCAAATATCCACTTGCAAATTCTGCAAAAATAGAGTTTCAAAACTGCTCTGTCAAAAGGAAGGCTTATCTCTCTGAGTTGAATGCAGACATCATAAAGAGGTTTCTGAGAATGCTTCTGCCTGGTTTATATGTGAAGATATTTCCTTTTCCACCATAGGCCTCAAAGCGCTCCAAATGAACACTTGCAGATTCTACAAAAACAGTGTTTCATAACTGCTCTAGCAAAGGAAAGGTTCAACTCTGTGAGTTGAACACACAAATCACAAAGCAGTTTCTGAGAATGCTTCTGTCCAGTTTTTATTGGAAGATATTCCCGCTTCTAACAAAGGCCTGAAAGAGCTCCAAATATCCACTTGTAGATGCTGCAAAAAGACTCTTTCCAAACTGCTCCATGAAAAGGAAGGTTCAACTCTGTGAGTTGAATGCACACATCATAAAGAAGTTTCAAAGAATGCTTCTGTCTAGGTTTTATGTGAAGATATTTCCTTTTCCACCATAGGCCTCAAAGCGCTCCAAATGAACACTTGCAGATTCTACAAAAAGAGTGTTTCAAAACTGCTCTTTCAAAAGGAAGGTTCAAGTCTGTGAGTTGAGAGCATTCATCACAAAGAAGTTTCTGAGAATGCTTCTGTCTAGTTTTTATATGAAGATCTTTCCTTTTCCAATATGGGCCTCAAAGCGCTCCAAATAAACACTTGCAGATTCTACAAAAGGAGTGTTTCAAAACAGCTCTATCAAAAGGAACGTTCAAGTCCGTGAGTTGAAGGCATTCATCACACAGAAGTTTCTGAGAATGCTTCTCTCTAGTTTTAATGTGAAGATATTTCCTTTTCTAGCATAGGCCTCAAAGCGCTGCAAATAGCCTCTTGCAGATTCTACAAAAAGAGAGTTTCAAATCTCTTCTATCAAAAGAAATGTTCAACTCTGTGAGTTGAATGCACTCATCAGAAAGAAGTTTCTGAGAATGATTCTATCTAGTTTTCATCTGCATGTATTTCCTTTTCCACTAGATGCCGCAATCGCACCAAATATCCACTTGCAGTTTCCACAAAAAGAGTGCTGCAGAACTGCTCCATGAAAAGGAATGTTCAACTCTGTGGGTTCAATACCCTCATGACATAGAAGTTTCTGAAAATGCTTCTGTCTAGTTGGTATAGGAAGATATTTCCTTTTCCAGCATAAGCCTCAAAGAGCTCCAAATATCCACATGCGGATTCTGCAAAAACAGTGTTTCAAAACTGGTCGATCAAAAGGAACGTTCAACTCTGTGAGTTGAATGCACTTATGACACAGAAGTTTCTGAGAATGCTTCTGTCTAGCTCTTACGTGAAGATATTTCCTTTTCCAACTTAGGCCTCAAAGCGCTCCAAATAAACACTTGCAGATTCTACAAAAGGAGTGTTTCAAAACTGCTCTAGCAAAAGGAAGGTTCAAGTCTGTGAGTTGAATGCACTCATCACAAAGAGGTTTCTGAGAATGCTGCTGTCTAGTTTTTATGTGAAGATATTTCCTTTTCCTCGCATAGACCTCAAATCGCTCCAGATATCCACTTGCAGATTTTACAGAAAGAGTGTTTCCAAACTGCTCTATCTAAAGGCACGTTCAACTCTGTGAGTTGAATGCACACATTGCGAAGAACTTTCTGAGAATGCTTCTCTCTAGCTTTTAGGTGAAGATATTCCATTTCACAGCATAGGCCTCAAAGTGCTCCAAATCACCACTTGCAGATTTTACAAAAAGAATGTTTCAAAACTGCTCTTTCTAAAGGAAGGTTCAAGTCTGTGAGTTGAATGCACTCAACACAAAGAAGTTTCTGAGAATGCTTCTGTCCAGGTTTCATGTGAAGATATTTCCTTTTCCAGCATAGGCCTCAAACCGCTCCAAATATACACTTGCAGAGTCTACAAAAAGAGTGTTTCCAAACTTCTCTATCAACTGGTAGGTACAACTCCGTGAGTTGAATGACCTCATCACCAAGAAGTTTCTGAGAATGCTTCTCTCTAGTTTTGATGGGAAGATATTTCCTTTTCCAACATAGGCCTCATGGTACTCCGAATAAACACTTGCAGATTCTACAAACTTAGTGTTTCAAAACTCTTCTATGAAAAGGAACGTTCAAGTCCGGGAGTTGAATGAACTCATCACAAAGAAGTTACTCAGAATGCTTCTGTCTAGTTTTTAGGTGAAGATATTTCATTTCCCAGCATAAGCCTCAAAGCGCTCCAAATATCCACTTGCAGATTCTACAGAAAGAGTGTTTCCAAACTGCTCTTACAAAAGGAAGGTTCAAGTCTGTGAGCCGAACGCACTCATCACAAACAAGTTTCTGAGAATGCGTCTGTCTAGTTTTTATGTGAAGATATTTCGTTTGCCAGCATAGGCCTCAAATCGCTCCAAACATCCACTAGCAAATTCTACAAAAGGAGTGTTTCGAAAGTGCGCCATCAAAAGGAAGAGTCCACTATGTGAGTTGAATGCATAAAGCACACGGAAGTTTCTGAGAATGCTTCTGTCTAGTTTTTAGGTGAAGATATTTCATTTCCCAGCATAGGCCTCAAAGCGCTCCAAATATCCACTTGCAGATTCTACAAAAAGAGTGTTTCCAAACTGCTCTTTCAAAAGGAAGGTTCAAGTCTGTGAGTTGAGAGCATTCATCACAAAGAAGTTTCTGAGAATGCTTCTGTCTAGTTTTTATATGAAGATCTTTCCTTTTCCAATACGGGCCTCAAAGCGCTCCAAATAAACACTTGCAGATTCTACAAAAGGAGTGTTTCAAAACAGCTCTATCAAAAGGAACGTTCAAGTCTGTGAGTTGAAGGCATTCATCACACAGAAGTTTCTGAGAATGCTTCTCTCTAGTTTTTATGTGAAGATATTTCCTTTTCTAGCATAGGCCTCAAAGCGCTGCAAATAGCCACATGCAGATTCTACAAAAAGAGGGTTTCAAATCTCTTCTATCAAAAGAAATGTTCAACTCTGTGAGTTGAATGCACTCATCAGAAAGAAGTTTCTGAGAATGATTCTATCTAGTTTTCATCTGCATGTATTTCCTTTTCCACTAGATGCCGCAATCGCACCAAATATCCACTTGCAGTTTCCACAAAAAGAGTGCTGCAGAACTGCTCCATGAAAAGGAATGTTCAACTCTGTGGGTTCAATACCCTCATGACATAGAAGTTTCTGAAAATGCTTCTGTCTAGTTGGTATAGGAAGATATTTCCTTTTCCAGCATAAGCCTCAAAGAGCTCCAAATATCCACTTGCGGATTCTGCAAAAACAGTGTTTCAAAACTGGTCGATCAAAAGGAACGTTCAACTCTGTGAGTTGAATGCACTCATGACACAGAAGTTTCTGAGAATGCTTCTGTCTAGTTTTTATGTGAAGATATTTCGTTTGCCAGCATAGGCCTCAAATCGTTCCAAACATCCACTAGCAAATTCTACAAAAGGAGTGTTTCAAAAGTGCGCTATCAAAAGGAAGAGTCCACTATGTGAGTTGAATGCATAAAGCACACGGAAGTTTCTGAGAATGCTTCTGTCTAGTTTTTAGGTGAAGATATTTCATTTCCCAGCATAGGCCTCAAAGCGCTCCAAATATCCACTTGCAGATTCTACAAAAAGAGTGTTTCCAAACTGCTCTTTCAAAAGGAAGGTTCAAGTCTGTGAGTTGAGAGCACTCATCACAAAGAAGTTTCTGAGAATGCTTCTGTCTAGTTTTTATATGAAGATCTTTCCTTTTCCAATATAGGCCTCAAAGCGCTCCAAATAAACACTTGCAGATTCTACAAAAGGAGTGTTTCAAAACAGCTCTATCAAAAGGAACGTTCAAGTCTGTGAGTTGAAGGCATTCATCACACAGAAGTTTCTGAGAATGCTTCTCTCTAGTTTTTATGTGAAGATATTTCCTTTTCTAGCATAGGCCTCAAAGCGCTGCAAATAGCCACTTGCAGATTCTACGAAAAGAGGGTTTCAAATCTCTTCTATCAAAAGAAATGTTCAACTCTGTGAGTTGAATGCACTCATCAGAAAGAAGTTTCTGAGAATGATTCTATCTAGTTTTCATCTGCATGTATTTCCTTTTCCACTAGATGCCGCAATCGCACCAAATATCCACTTGCAGTTTCCACAAAAAGAGTGCTGCAGAACTGCTCCATGAAAAGGAATGTTCAACTCTGTGAGTTCAGTACCCTCATGACATAGAAGTTTCTGAAAATGCTTCTGTCTAGTTGGTATAGGAAGATATTTCCTTTTCCAGCATAAGCCTCAAAGAGCTCCAAATATCCACTTGCGGATTCTGCAAAAACAGTGTTTCAAAACTGGTCGATCAAAAGGAACGTTCAACTCTGTGAGTTGAATGCACTCAAGACACAGAAGTTTCTGAGAATGCTTCTGTCTAGTTCTTACGTGAAGATATTTCCTTTTCCAGCTTAGGCCTCAAAGCGCTCCAAATAAACACTTGCAGATTCTACAAAAGGAGTGTTTCAAAACTGCTCTAGCAAAAGGAAGGTTCAAGTCTGTGAGTTGAATGCACTCATCACAAAGAGGTTTCTGAGAATGCTGCTGTCTAGTTTTTATGTGAAGATATTTCCTTTTCCTCGCATAGACCTCAAATCGCTCCAGATATCCACTTACAGATATTACAGAAAGAGTGTTTCCAAACTGCTCTATCTAAAGGCACGTTCAACTCTGTGAGTTGAATGCACGCATTGCGAAGAACTTTCTGAGAATGCTTCTCTCTAGCTTTTAGGTGAAGATATTCCATTTCACAGCATAGGCCTCAAAGTGCTCCAAATCACCACTTGCAGATTTTACAAAAAGAATGTTTCAAAACTGCTCTTTCTAAAGGAAGGTTCAAGTCTGTGAGTTGAATGCACTCAACACAAAGAAGTTTCTGAGAATGCTTCTGTCCAGGTTTCATGTGAAGATATTTCCTTTTCCAGCATAGGCCTCAAACCGCTCCAAATATACACTTGCAGAGTCTACAAAAAGAGTGTTTCCAAACTTCTCTATCAACTGGTAGGTACAACTCCGTGAGTTGAATGACCTCATCACCAAGAAGTTTCTGAGAATGCTTCTCTCTAGTTTTGATGGGAAGATATTTCCTTTTCCAACATAGGCCTCATGGTACTCCGAATAAACACTTGCAGATTCTACAAACTTAGTGTTTCAAAACTCTTCTATGAAAAGGAACGTTCAAGTCCGGGAGTTGAATGAACTCATCACAAAGAAGTTACTCAGAATGCTTCTGTCTAGTTTTTAGGTGAAGATATTTCATTTCCCAGCATAAGCCTCAAAGCGCTCCAAATATCCACTTGCAGATTCTACAGAAAGAGTGTTTCCAAACTGCTCTTACAAAAGGAAGGTTCAAGTCTGTGAGCCGAACGCACTCATCACAAACAAGTTTCTGAGAATGCGTCTGTCTAGTTTTTATGTGAAGATATTTCGTTTGCCAGCATAGGCCTCAAATCGCTCCAAACATCCACTAGCAAATTCTACAAAAGGAGTGTTTCGAAAGTGCGCCATCAAAAGGAAGAGTCCACTATGTGAGTTGAATGCATAAAGCACACGGAAGTTTCTGAGAATGCTTCTGTCTAGTTTTTAGGTGAAGATATTTCATTTCCCAGCATAGGCCTCAAAGCGCTCCAAATATCCACTTGCAGATTCTACAAAAAGAGTGTTTCCAAACTGCTCTTTCAAAAGGAAGGTTCAAGTCTGTGAGTTGAGAGCATTCATCACAAAGAAGTTTCTGAGAATGCTTCTGTCTAGTTTTTATATGAAGATCTTTCCTTTTCCAATACGGGCCTCAAAGCGCTCCAAATAAACACTTGCAGATTCTACAAAAGGAGTGTTTCAAAACAGCTCTATCAAAAGGAACGTTCAAGTCTGTGAGTTGAAGGCATTCATCACACAGAAGTTTCTGAGAATGCTTCTCTCTAGTTTTTATGTGAAGATATTTCCTTTTCTAGCATAGGCCTCAAAGCGCTGCAAATAGCCACATGCAGATTCTACAAAAAGAGGGTTTCAAATCTCTTCTATCAAAAGAAATGTTCAACTCTGTGAGTTGAATGCACTCATCAGAAAGAAGTTTCTGAGAATGATTCTATCTAGTTTTCATCTGCATGTATTTCCTTTTCCACTAGATGCCGCAATCGCACCAAATATCCACTTGCAGTTTCCACAAAAAGAGTGCTGCAGAACTGCTCCATGAAAAGGAATGTTCAACTCTGTGGGTTCAATACCCTCATGACATAGAAGTTTCTGAAAATGCTTCTGTCTAGTTGGTATAGGAAGATATTTCCTTTTCCAGCATAAGCCTCAAAGAGCTCCAAATATCCACTTGCGGATTCTGCAAAAACAGTGTTTCAAAACTGGTCGATCAAAAGGAACGTTCAACTCTGTGAGTTGAATGCACTCATGACACAGAAGTTTCTGAGAATGCTTCTGTCTAGTTTTTATGTGAAGATATTTCGTTTGCCAGCATAGGCCTCAAATCGTTCCAAACATCCACTAGCAAATTCTACAAAAGGAGTGTTTCAAAAGTGCGCTATCAAAAGGAAGAGTCCACTATGTGAGTTGAATGCATAAAGCACACGGAAGTTTCTGAGAATGCTTCTGTCTAGTTTTTAGGTGAAGATATTTCATTTCCCAGCATAGGCCTCAAAGCGCTCCAAATATCCACTTGCAGATTCTACAAAAAGAGTGTTTCCAAACTGCTCTTTCAAAAGGAAGGTTCAAGTCTGTGAGTTGAGAGCACTCATCACAAAGAAGTTTCTGAGAATGCTTCTGTCTAGTTTTTATATGAAGATCTTTCCTTTTCCAATATAGGCCTCAAAGCGCTCCAAATAAACACTTGCAGATTCTACAAAAGGAGTGTTTCAAAACAGCTCTATCAAAAGGAACGTTCAAGTCTGTGAGTTGAAGGCATTCATCACACAGAAGTTTCTGAGAATGCTTCTCTCTAGTTTTTATGTGAAGATATTTCCTTTTCTAGCATAGGCCTCAAAGCGCTGCAAATAGCCACTTGCAGATTCTACGAAAAGAGGGTTTCAAATCTCTTCTATCAAAAGAAATGTTCAACTCTGTGAGTTGAATGCACTCATCAGAAAGAAGTTTCTGAGAATGATTCTATCTAGTTTTCATCTGCATGTATTTCCTTTTCCACTAGATGCCGCAATCGCACCAAATATCCACTTGCAGTTTCCACAAAAAGAGTGCTGCAGAACTGCTCCATGAAAAGGAATGTTCAACTCTGTGAGTTCAGTACCCTCATGACATAGAAGTTTCTGAAAATGCTTCTGTCTAGTTGGTATAGGAAGATATTTCCTTTTCCAGCATAAGCCTCAAAGAGCTCCAAATATCCACTTGCGGATTCTGCAAAAACAGTGTTTCAAAACTGGTCGATCAAAAGGAACGTTCAACTCTGTGAGTTGAATGCACTCATGACACAGAAGTTTCTGAGAATGCTTCTGTCTAGTTCTTACGTGAAGATATTTCCTTTTCCAGCTTAGGCCTCAAAGCGCTCCAAATAAACACTTGCAGATTCTACAAAAGGAGTGTTTCAAAACTGCTCTAGCAAAAGGAAGGTTCAAGTCTGTGAGTTGAATGCACTCATCACAAAGAGGTTTCTGAGAATGCTGCTGTCTAGTTTTTATGTGAAGATATTTCCTTTTCCTCGCATAGACCTCAAATCGCTCCAGATATCCACTTACAGATATTACAGAAAGAGTGTTTCCAAACTGCTCTATCTAAAGGCACGTTCAACTCTGTGAGTTGAATGCACGCATTGCGAAGAACTTTCTGAGAATGCTTCTCTCTAGCTTTTAGGTGAAGATATTCCATTTCACAGCATAGGCCTCAAAGTGCTCCAAATCACCACTTGCAGATTTTACAAAAAGAATGTTTCAAAACTGCTCTTTCTAAAGGAAGGTTCAAGTCTGTGAGTTGAATGCACTCAACACAAAGAAGTTTCTGAGAATGCTTCTGTCCAGGTTTCATGTGAAGATATTTCCTTTTCCAGCATAGGCCTCAAACCGCTCCAAATATACACTTGCAGAGTCTACAAAAAGAGTGTTTCCAAACTTCTCTATCAACTGGTAGGTACAACTCCGTGAGTTGAATGACCTCATCACCAAGAAGTTTCTGAGAATGCTTCTCTCTAGTTTTGATGGGAAGATATTTCCTTTTCCAACATAGGCCTCATGGTACTCCGAATAAACACTTGCAGATTCTACAAACTTAGTGTTTCAAAACTCTTCTATGAAAAGGAACGTTCAAGTCCGGGAGTTGAATGAACTCATCACAAAGAAGTTACTCAGAATGCTTCTGTCTAGTTTTTAGGTGAAGATATTTCATTTCCCAGCATAAGCCTCAAAGCGCTCCAAATATCCACTTGCAGATTCTACAGAAAGAGTGTTTCCAAACTGCTCTTACAAAAGGAAGGTTCAAGTCTGTGAGCCGAACGCACTCATCACAAACAAGTTTCTGAGAATGCGTCTGTCTAGTTTTTATGTGAAGATATTTCGTTTGCCAGCATAGGCCTCAAATCGCTCCAAACATCCACTAGCAAATTCTACAAAAGGAGTGTTTCGAAAGTGCGCTATCAAAAGGAAGAGTCCACTATGTGAGTTGAATGCATAAAGCACACGGAAGTTTCTGAGAATGCTTCTGTCTAGTTTTTAGGTGAAGATATTTCATTTCCCAGCATAGGCCTCAAAGCGCTCCAAATATCCACTTGCAGATTCTACAAAAAGAGTGTTTCCAAACTGCTGTTTCAAAAGGAAGGTTCAAGTCTGTGAGTTGAGAGCACTCATCACAAAGAAGTTTCTGAGAATGCTTCTGTCTAGTTTTTATATGAAGATCTTTCCTTTTCCAATATAGGCCTCAAAGCGCTCCAAATAAACACTTGCAGATTCTACAAAAGGAGTGTTTCAAAACAGCTCTATCAAAAGGAACGTTCAAGTCTGTGAGTTGAAGGCATTCATCACACAGAAGTTTCTGAGAATGCTTCTCTCTAGTTTTTATGTGAAGATATTTCCTTTTCTAGCATAGGCCTCAAAGCGCTGCAAATAGCCACTTGCAGATTCTACGAAAAGAGGGTTTCAAATCTCTTCTATCAAAAGAAATGTTCAACTCTGTGAGTTGAATGCACTCATCAGAAAGAAGTTTCTGAGAATGATTCTATCTAGTTTTCATCTGCATGTATTTCCTTTTCCACTAGATGCCGCAATCGCACCAAATATCCACTTGCAGTTTCCACAAAAAGAGTGCTGCAGAACTGCTCCATGAAAAGGAATGTTCAACTCTGTGAGTTCAGTACCCTCATGACATAGAAGTTTCTGAAAATGCTTCTGTCTAGTTGGTATAGGAAGATATTTCCTTTTCCAGCATAAGCCTCAAAGAGCTCCAAATATCTACTTGCGGATTCTGCAAAAACAGTGTTTCAAAACTGGTCGATCAAAAGGAACGTTCAACTCTGTGAGTTGAATGCACTCATGACACAGAAGTTTCTGAGAATGCTTCTGTCTAGTTCTTACGTGAAGATATTTCCTTTTCCAGCTTAGGCCTCAAAGCGCTCCAAATAAACACTTGCAGATTCTACAAAAGGAGTGTTTCAAAACTGCTCTAGCAAAAGGAAGGTTCAAGTCTGTGAGTTGAATGCACTCATCACAAAGAGGTTTCTGAGAATGCTGCTGTCTAGTTTTTATGTGAAGATATTTGCTTTTCCTCGCATAGACCTCAAATCGCTCCAGATATCCACTTGCAGATATTACAGAAAGAGTGTTTCCAAACTGCTCTATCTAAAGGCACGTTCAACTCTGTGAGTTGAATGCACGCATTGCGAAGAACTTTCTGAGAATGCTTCTCTCTAGCTTTTAGGTGAAGATATTCCATTTCACAGCATAGGCCTCAAAGTGCTCCAAATCACCACTTGCAGATTTTACAAAAAGAATGTTTCAAAACTGCTCTTTCTAAAGGAAGGTTCAAGTCTGTGAGTTGAATGCACTCAACACAAAGAAGTTTCTGAGAATGCTTCTGTCCAGGTTTCATGTGAAGATACTTCCTTTTCCAGCATAGGCCTCAAACCGCTCCAAATATTCACTTGCAGAGTCTACAAAAAGAGTGTTTCCAAACTTCTCTATCAACTGGTAGGTACAACTCCGTGAGTTGAATGCCCTCATCACCAAGAAGTTTCTGAGAATGCTTCTCTCTAGTTTTGATGGGAAGATATTTCCTTTTCCAACATAGGCCTCATGGTGCTCCGAATAAACACTTGCAGATTCTACAAACTTAGTGTTTCAAAACTGTTCTATGAAAAGGAACGTTCAAGTCTGGGAGTTGAATGAACTCATCACAGAGAAGTTTCTCAGAATGCTTCTGTCTAGTTTTTAGGTGAAGATATTTCATTTCCCAGCATAGGCCTCAAAGCGCTCCAAATATCCACTTGCAGATTCTACAAAAAGAGTGTTTCCAAACTGCTGTTTCAAAAGGAAGGTTCAAGTCTGTGAGTTGAGAGCACTCATCACAAAGAAGTTTCTGAGAATGCTTCTGTCTAGTTTTTATATGAAGATCTTTCCTTTTCCAATATAGGCCTCAAAGCGCTCCAAATAAACACTTGCAGATTCTACAAAAGGAGTGTTTCAAAACAGCTCTATCAAAAGGAACGTTCAAGTCTGTGAGTTGAAGGCATTCATCACACAGAAGTTTCTGAGAATGCTTCTCTCTAGTTTTTATGTGAAGATATTTCCTTTTCTAGCATAGGCCTCAAAGCGCTGCAAATAGCCACTTGCAGATTCTACGAAAAGAGGGTTTCAAATCTCTTCTATCAAAAGAAATGTTCAACTCTGTGAGTTGAATGCACTCATCAGAAAGAAGTTTCTGAGAATGATTCTATCTAGTTTTCATCTGCATGTATTTCCTTTTCCACTAGATGCCGCAATCGCACCAAATATCCACTTGCAGTTTCCACAAAAAGAGTGCTGCAGAACTGCTCCATGAAAAGGAATGTTCAACTCTGTGAGTTCAGTACCCTCATGACATAGAAGTTTCTGAAAATGCTTCTGTCTAGTTGGTATAGGAAGATATTTCCTTTTCCAGCATAAGCCTCAAAGAGCTCCAAATATCCACTTGCGGATTCTGCAAAAACAGTGTTTCAAAACTGGTCGATCAAAAGGAACGTTCAACTCTGTGAGTTGAATGCACTCATGACACAGAAGTTTCTGAGAATGCTTCTGTCTAGTTCTTACGTGAAGATATTTCCTTTTCCAGCTTAGGCCTCAAAGCGCTCCAAATAAACACTTGCAGATTCTACAAAAGGAGTGTTTCAAAACTGCTCTAGCAAAAGGAAGGTTCAAGTCTGTGAGTTGAATGCACTCATCACAAAGAGGTTTCTGAGAATGCTGCTGTCTAGTTTTTATGTGAAGATATTTCCTTTTCCTCGCATAGACCTCAAATCGCTCCAGATATCCACTTGCAGATATTACAGAAAGAGTGTTTCCAAACTGCTCTATCTAAAGGCACGTTCAACTCTGTGAGTTGAATGCACGCATTGCGAAGAACTTTCTGAGAATGCTTCTCTCTAGCTTTTAGGTGAAGATATTCCATTTCACAGCATAGGCCTCAAAGTGCTCCAAATCACCACTTGCAGATTTTACAAAAAGAATGTTTCAATACTGCTCTTTCTAAAGGAAGGTTCAAGTCTGTGAGTTGAATGCACTCAACACAAAGAAGTTTCTGAGAATGCTTCTGTCCAGGTTTCATGTGAAGATACTTCCTTTTCCAGCATAGGCCTCAAACCGCTCCAAATATTCACTTGCAGAGTCTACAAAAAGAGTGTTTCCAAACTTCTCTATCAACTGGTAGGTTCAACTCCGTGAGTTGAATGCCCTCATCAACAAGAAGTTTCTGAGAATGCTTCTCTCTAGTTTTGATGGGAAGATATTTCCTTTTCCAACATAGGCCTCATGGTGCTCCGAATAAACACTTGCAGATTCTACAAACTTAGTGTTTCAAAACTGTTCTATGAAAAGGAACGTTCAAGTCTGGGAGTTGAATGAACTCATCACAAAGAAGTTACTCAGAATGCTTCTGTCTAGTTTTTAGGTGAAGATATTTCATTTCCCAGCATAGGCCTCAAAGCGCTCCAAATATCCACTTGCAGATTCTACAAAAAGAGTGTTTCCAAACTGCTCTTACAAAAGGAAGGTTCAAGTCTGTGAGCCGAACGCACTCATCACAAACAAGTTTCTGAGAATGCGTCTGTCTAGTTTTTATGTGAAGATATTTCGTTTGCCAGCATAGGCCTCAAATCGCTCCAAACATCCACTAGCAAATTCTACAAAAGGAGTGTTTCAAAAGTGCGCTATCAAAAGGAAGAGTCCACTATGTGAGTTGAATGCATAAAGCACACGGAAGTTTCTGAGAATGCTTCTGTCTAGTTTTTAGGTGAAGATATTTCATTTCCCAGCATAGGCCTCAAAGCGCTCCAAATATCCACTTGCAGATTCTACAAAAAGAGTGTTTCCAAACTGCTGTTTCAAAAGGAAGGTTCAAGTCTGTGAGTTGAGAGCACTCATCACAAAGAAGTTTCTGAGAATGCTTCTGTCTAGTTTTTATATGAAGATCTTTCCTTTTCCAATATAGGCCTCAAAGCGCTCCAAATAAACACTTGCAGATTCTACAAAAGGAGTGTTTCAAAACAGCTCTATCAAAAGGAACGTTCAAGTCTGTGAGTTGAAGGCATTCATCACACAGAAGTTTCTGAGAATGCTTCTCTCTAGTTTTTATGTGAAGATATTTCCTTTTCTAGCATAGGCCTCAAAGCGCTGCAAATAGCCACTTGCAGATTCTACAAAAAGAGGGTTTCAAATCTCTTCTATCAAAAGAAATGTTCAACTCTGTGAGTTGAATGCACTCATCAGAAAGAAGTTTCTGAGAATGATTCTATCTAGTTTTCATCTGCATGTATTTCCTTTTCCACTAGATGCCGCAATCGCACCAAATATCCACTTGCAGTTTCCACAAAAAGAGTGCTGCAGAACTGCTCCATGAAAAGGAATGTTCAACTCTGTGAGTTCAATACCCTCATGACATAGAAGTTTCTGAAAATGCTTCTGTCTAGTTGGTATAGGAAGATATTTCCTTTTCCAGCATAAGCCTCAAAGAGCTCCAAATATCCACTTGCGGATTCTGCAAAAACAGTGTTTCAAAACTGGTCGATCAAAAGGAACGTTCAACACTGTGAATTGAATGCACTCATGACACAGAAGTTTCTGAGAATGCTTCTGTCTAGTCCTTACGTGAAGATATTTCCTTTTCCAGCTTAGGCCTCAAAGCGCTCCAAATAAACACTTGCAGATTCTACAAAAGGAGTGTTTCAAAACTGCGCTATCAAAAGGAAGGTTCAAGTCTGTGAGTTGAATGCACTCATCACAAAGAGGTTTCTGAGAATGCTGCTGTCTAGTTTTTATGTGAAGATATTTCCTTTTCCTCGCATAGACCTCAAATCGCTCCAGATATCCACTTGCAGATTTTACAGAAAGACTGTTTCCAAACTGCTCTATCTAAAGGCACGTTCAACTCAGTGAGTTGAAAGCACGCATTGCGAAGAACTTTCTGAGAATGCTTCTCTCTAGCTTTTAGGTGAAGATATTGCATTTCACAGCATAGGCCTCAAAGTGCTCCAAATCACCACTTGCAGATTTTACAAAAAGAATGTTTCAAAACTGCTCTTTCTAAAGGAAGGTTCAAGTCTGTGAGTTGAATGCACTCAACACAAAGAAGTTTCTGAGAATGCTTCTGTCCAGGTTTCATGTGAAGATACTTCCTTTTCCAGCATAGGACTAAAACTGCTCCAAATATTCACTTGCAGAGTCTACAAAAAGAGTGTTTCCAAACTTCTCTATCAACTGGTAGGTAAAACTCCTTGAGTTGAATGCCCTCATCACCAAGAAGTTTCTGAGAATGCTTCTCTCTAGTTTTGATGGGAAGATATTTCCTTTTCCAACATAGGCCTCATGGTGCTCCGAATAAACACTTGCAGATTCTACAAACTTAGTGTTTCAAAACTGTTCTATGAAAAGGAACGTTCAAGTCTGGGAGTTGAATGAACTCATCACAAAGAAGTTACTCAGAATGCTTCTGTCTAGTTTTTAGGTGAAGATATTTCATTTCCCAGCATAGGCCTCAAAGCGCTCCAAATATCCACTTGCAGATTCTACAAAAAGAGTGTTTCCAAACTGCTCTTACAAAAGGAAGGTTCAAGTCTGTGAGCCGAACGCACTCATCACAAACAAGTTTCTGAGAATGAGTCTGTCTAGTTTTTATGTGAAGATATTTCGTTTGCCAGCATAAGCCTCAAATCGCTCCAAACATCCACTAGCAAATTCTACAAAAGGAGTGTTTCAAAAGTGCGCTATCAAAAAGAAGAGTCCACTATGTGAGTTGAATGCATAAAGCACACGGAAGTTTCTGAGAATGCTTCTGTCTAGTTTTTAGGTGAAGATATTTCATTTCCCAGCATAGGCCTCAAAGCGCTCCAAATATCCTCTTGCAGATTCTACAAAAAGAGTGTTTCCAAACTGCTCTTTCAAAAGGAAGGTTCAAGTCTGTGAGTTGAGAGCACTCATCACAAAGAAGTTTCTGAGAATGCTTCTGTCTAGTTTTTATATGAAGATCTTTCCTTTTCCAATATAGGCCTCAAAGCGCTCCAAATAAACACTTGCAGATTCTACAAAAGGAGTGTTTCAAAACAGCTCTATCAAAAGGAACGTTCAAGTCTGTGAGTTGAAGGCATTCATCACACAGAAGTTTCTGAGAATGCTTCTCTCTAGTTTTTATGTGAAGATATTTCCTTTTCTAGCATAGGCCTCAAAGCGCTGCAAATAGCCACTTGCAGATTCTACGAAAAGAGGGTTTCAAATCTCTTCTATCAAAAGAAATGTTCAACTCTGTGAGTTGAATGCACTCATCAGAAAGAAGTTTCTGAGAATGATTCTATCTAGTTTTCATCTGCATGTATTTCCTTTTCCACTAGATGCCGCAATCGCACCAAATATCCACTTGCAGTTTCCACAAAAAGAGTGCTGCAGAACTGCTCCATGAAAAGGAATGTTCAACTCTGTGAGTTCAGTACCCTCATGACATAGAAGTTTCTGAAAATGCTTCTGTCTAGTTGGTATAGGAAGATATTTCCTTTTCCAGCATAAGCCTCAAAGAGCTCCAAATATCCACTTGCGGATTCTGCAAAAACAGTGTTTCAAAACTGGTCGATCAAAAGGAACGTTCAACTCTGTGAGTTGAATGCACTCATGACACAGAAGTTTCTGAGAATGCTTCTGTCTAGTTCTTACGTGAAGATATTTCCTTTTCCAGCTTAGGCCTCAAAGCTCTCCAAATAAACACTTGCAGATTCTACAAAAGGAGTGTTTCAAAACTGCTCTAGCAAAAGGAAGGTTCAAGTCTGTGAGTTGAATGCACTCATCACAAAGAGGTTTCTGAGAATGCTGCTGTCTAGTTTTTATGTGAAGATATTTCCTTTTCCTCGCATAGACCTCAAATCGCTTTAGATATCCACTTGCAGATATTACAGAAAGAGTGTTTCCAAACTGCTCTATCTAAAGGCACGTTCAACTCTGTGAGTTGAATGCACGCATTGCGAAGAACTTTCTGAGAATGCTTCTCTC
Organism: Pongo pygmaeus; assembly: GCF_028885625.2. Taxonomy (NCBI): domain Eukaryota; kingdom Metazoa; phylum Chordata; class Mammalia; order Primates; family Hominidae; genus Pongo; species Pongo pygmaeus. Next base: position 29,278,089 of record NC_085930.1, read on the forward strand.
TAGCTTTTAGGTGAAGATATTCCATTTCACAGCATAGGCCTCAAAGTGCTCCAAATCACCACTTGCAGATTTTACAAAAAGAATGTTTCAAAACTGCTCTTTCTAAAGGAAGGTTCAAGTCTGTGAGTTGAATGCACTCAACACAAAGAAGTTTCTGAGAATGCTTCTGTCCAGGTTTCATGTGAAGATACTTCCTTTTCCAGCATAGGCCTCAAACCGCTCCAAATATTCACTTGCAGAGTCTACAAAAAGAGTGTTTCCAAACTTCTCTATCAACTGGTAGGTACAACTCCGTGAGTTGAATGCCCTCATCAACAAGAAGTTTCTGAGAATGCTTCTCTCTAGTTTTGATGGGAAGATATTTCCTTTTCCAACATAGGCCTCATGGTGCTCCGAATAAACACTTGCAGATTCTACAAACTTAGTGTTTCAAAACTGTTCTATGAAAAGGAACGTTCAAGTCTGGGAGTTGAATGAACTCATCACAAAGAAGTTACTCAGAATGCTTCTGTCTAGTTTTTAGGTGAAGATATTTCATTTCCCAGCATAGGCCTCAAAGCGCTCCAAATATCCACTTGCAGATTCTACAAAAAGAGTGTTTCCAAACTGCTCTTACAAAAGGAAGGTTCAAGTCTGTGAGCCGAACGCACTCATCACAAAGAAGTTTCTGAGAATGCTTCTGTCTAGTTTTTATGTGAAGATATTTCGTTTGCCAGCATAGGCCTCAAATCGCTCCAAACATCCACTAGCAAATTCTACAAAAGGAGTGTTTCAAAAGTGCGCTATCAAGAGGAAGAGTCCACTATGTGAGTTGAATGCATAAAGCACACGGAAGTTTCTGAGAATGCTTCTGTCTAGTTTTTAGGTGAAGATATTTCATTTCCCAGCATAGGCCTCAAAGCGCTCCAAATATCCACTTGCAGATTCTACAAAAAGAGTCTTTTCAAACTGCTCTTTCAAAAGGAAGGTTCAAGTCTGTGAGTTGAGAGCATTCATCACAAAGAAGTTTCTGAGAATGCTTCTGTCTAGTTTTTATATGAAGATCTTTCTTTTTCCAATATGGGCCTCAAAGCGCTCCAAATAAACACTTGCAGATTCTACAAAAGGAGTGTTTCAAAACAGCTCTATCAAAAGGAACGTTCAAGTCCGTGAGTTGAAGGCATTCATCACACAGAAGTTTCTGAGAATGCTTCTCTCTAGTTTTTATGTGAAGATATTTCCTTTTCTAGCATAGGCCTCAAAGCGCTGCAAATAGCCACTTGCAGATTCTACAAAAAGAGGGTTTCAAATCTCTTCTATCAAAAGAAATGTTCAACTCTGTGAGTTGAATGCACTCATCAGAAAGAAGTTTCTGAGAATGATTCTATCTAGTTTTCATCTGCATGTATTTCCTTTTCCACTAGATGCCGCAATCGCACCAAATATCCACTTGCAGTTTCCACAAAAAGAGTGCTGCAGAACTGCTCCATGAAAAGGAATGTTCAACTCTGTGAGTTCAATACCCTCATGACATAGAAGTTTCTGAAAATGCTTCTGTCTAGTTGGTATAGGAAGATATTTCCTTTTCCAGCATAAGCCTCAAAGAGCTCCAAATATCCACTTGCGGATTCTGCAAAAACAGTGTTTCAAAACTGGTCGATCAAAAGGAACGTTCAACACTGTGAGTTGAATGCACTCATGACACAGAAGTTTCTGAGAATGCTTCTGTCTAGTTCTTACGTGAAGATATTTCCTTTTCCAGCTTAGGCCTCAAAGCGCTCCAAATAAACACTTGCAGATTCTACAAAAGGAGTGTTTCAAAACTGCTCTAGCAAAAGGAAGGTTCAAGTCTGTGAGTTGAATGCACTCATCACAAAGAGGTTTCTGAGAATGCTGCTGTCTAGTTTTTATGTGAAGATATTTCCTTTTCCTCGCATAGACCTCAAATCGCTCCAGATATCCACTTGCAGATATTACAGAAAGAGTGTTTCCAAACTGCTCTATCTAAAGGCACGTTCAACTCTGTGAGTAGAATGCACGCATTGCGAAGAACTTTCTGAGAATGCTTCTCTCTAGCTTTTAGGTGAAGATATTCCATTTCACAGCATAGGCCTCAAAGTGCTCCAAATCACCACTTGCAGATTTTACAAAAAGAATGTTTCAAAACTGCTCTTTCTAAAGGAAGGTTCAAGTCTGTGAGTTGAATGCACTCAACACAAAGAAGTTTCTGAGAATGCTTCTGTCCAGGTTTCATGTGAAGATACTTCCTTTTCCAGCATAGGCCTCAAACCGCTCCAAATATTCACTTGCAGAGTCTACAAAAAGAGTGTTTCCAAACTTCTCTATCAACTGGTAGGTACAACTCCGTGAGTTGAATGCCCTCATCAACAAGAAGTTTCTGAGAATGCTTCTCTCTAGTTTTGATGGGAAGATATTTCCTTTTCCAACATAGGCCTCATGGTGCTCCGAATAAACACTTGCAGATTCTACAAACTTAGTGTTTCAAAACTGTTCTATGAAAAGGAACGTTCAAGTCTGGGAGTTGAATGAACTCATCACAAAGAAGTTTCTCAGAATGCTTCTGTCTAGTTTTTAGGTGAAGATATTTCATTTCCCAGCATAGGCCTCAAAGCGCTCCAAATATCCACTTGCAGATTCTACAAAAAGAGTGTTTCCAAACTGCTCTTACAAAAGGAAGGTTCAAGTCTGTGAGCCGAACGCACTCATCACAAACAAGTTTCTGAGAATGCGTCTGTCTAGTTTTTATGTGAAGATATTTCGTTTGCCAGCATAGGCCTCAAATCGCTCCAAACATCCACTAGCAAATTCTACAAAAGGAGTGTTTCAAAAGTGTGCTATCAAGAGGAAGAGTCCACTATGTGAGTTGAATGCATAAAGCAAACGGAAGTTTCTGAGAATGCTTCTGTCTAGTTTTTAGGTGAAGATATTTCATTTCCCAGCATAGGCCTCAAAGCGCTCCAAATATCCACTTGCAGATTCTACAAAAAGAGTGTTTCCAAACTGCTCTTTCAAAAGGAAGGTTCAAGTCTGTGAGTTGAGAGCATTCATCACAAAGAAGTTTCTGAGAATGCTTCTGTCTAGTTTTTATATGAAGATCTTTCCTTTTCCAGCATGGGCCTCAAAGCGCTCCAAATAAACACTTGCAGATTCTACAAAAGGAGTGTTTCAAAACAGCTCTATCAAAAGGAACGTTCAAGTCCGTGAGTTGAAGGCATTCATCACACAGAAGTTTCTGAGAATGCTTCTCTCTAGTTTTTATGTGAAGATATTTCCTTTTCTAGCATAGGCCTCAAAGCGCTGCAAATAGCCACTTGCAGATTCTACAAAAAGAGGGTTTCAAATCTCTTCTATCAAAAGAAATGTTCAACTCCGTGAGTTGAATGCACTCATCAGAAAGAAGTTTCTGAGAATGATTCTATCTAGTTTTCATCTGCTTGTATTTCCTTTTCCACTAGATGCCGCAATCGCACCAAATATCCACTTGCCGTTTCCACAAAAAGAGTGCTGCAGAACTGCTCCATGAAAAGGAATGTTCAACTCTGTGAGTTCAATCCCCTCATGACATAGAAGTTTCTGAAAATGCTTCTGTCTAGTTGGTATAGGAAGATATTTCCTTTTCCAGCATAAGCCTCAAAGAGCTCCAAATATCCACTTGCGGATTCTGCAAAAACAGTGTTTCAAAACTGGTCGATCAAAAGGAACGTTCAACTCTGTGAGTTGAATGCACTCATGACACAGCAGTTTCTGAGAATGCTTCTGTCTAGTTCTTACATGAAGATATTTCCTTTTCCAGCTTAGGCCTCAAAGCGCTCCAAATAAACACTTGCAGATTCTACAAAAGGAGTGTTTCAAAACTGCTCTAGCAAAAGGAAGGTTCAAGTCTGTGAGTTGAATGCACTCATCACAAAGAGGTTTCTGAGAATGCTGCTGTCTAGTTTTTATGTGAAGATATTTCCTTTTCCTCGCATAGACCTCAAATCGCTCCAGATATCCACTTGCAGATATTACAGAAAGAGTGTTTCCAAACTGCTCTATCTAAAGGCACGTTCAACTCTGTGAGTTGAATGCACGCATTGCGAAGAACTTTCTGAGAATGCTTCTCTCTAGCTTTTAGGTGAAGATATTCCATTTCACAGCATAGGCCTCAAAGTGCTCCAAATCACCACTTGCAGATTTTACAAAAAGAATGTTTCAAAACTGCTCTTTCTAAAGGAAGGTTCAAGTCTGTGAGTTGAATGCACTCAACACAAAGAAGTTTCTGAGAATGCTTCTGTCCAGGTTTCATGTGAAGATACTTCCTTTTCCAGCATAGGCCTCAAACCGCTCCAAATATTCACTTGCAGAGTCTACAAAAAGAGTGTTTCCAAACTTCTCTATCAACTGGTAGGTACAACTCCGTGAGTTGAATGCCCTCATCACCAAGAAGTTTCTGAGAATGCTTCTCTCTAGTTTTGATGGGAAGATATTTCCTTTTCCAACATAGGCCTCATGGTGCTCCGAATAAACACTTGCAGATTCTACAAACTTAGTGTTTCAAAACTGTTCTATGAAAAGGAACGTTCAAGTCTGGGAGTTGAATGAACTCATCACAATGAAGTTTCTCAGAATGCTTCTGTCTAGTTTTTAGGTGAAGATATTTCATTTCCCAGCATAGGCCTCAAAGCGCTCCAAATATCCACTTGCAGATTCTACAAAAAGAGTGTTTCCAAACTGCTCTTACAAAAGGAAGGTTCAAGTCTGTGAGCCGAACGCACTCATCACAAACAAGTTTCTGAGAATGCGTCTGTCTAGTTTTTATGTGAAGATATTTCGTTTGCCAGCATAGGCCTCAAATCGCTCCAAACATCCACTAGCAAATTCTACAAAAGGAGTGTTTCAAAAGTGCGCTATCAAGAGGAAGAGTCCACTATGTGAGTTGAATGCATAAAGCACACGGAAGTTTCTGAGAATGCTTCTGTCTAGTTTTTAGGTGGAGATATTTCATTTCCCAGCATAGGCCTCAAAGCGCTCCAAATATCCACTTGCAGATTCTACAAAAAGAGTGTTTCCAAACTGCTCTTTCAAAAGGAAGGTTCAAGTCTGTGAGTTGAGAGCATTCATCACAAAGAAGTTTCTGAGAATGCTTCTGTCTAGTTTTTATATGAAGATCTTTCCTTTTCCAATATGGGCCTCAAAGCGCTCCAAATAAACACTTGCAGATTCTACAAAAGGAGTGTTTCAAAACAGCTCTATCAAAAGGAACGTTCAAGTCCGTGAGTTGAAGGCATTCATCACACAGAAGTTTCTGAGAATGCTTCTCTCTAGTTTTTATGTGAAGATATTTCCTTTTCTAGCATAGGCCTCAAAGCGCTGCAAATAGCCACTTGCAGATTCTACAAAAAGAGGGTTTCAAATCTCTTCTATCAAAAGAAATGTTCAACTCTGTGAGTTGAATGCACTCATCAGAAAGAAGTTTCTGAGAATGATTCTATCTAGTTTTCATCTGCATGTATTTCCTTTTCCACTAGATGCCGCAATCGCACCAAATATCCACTTGCAGTTTCCACAAAAAGAGTGCTGCAGAACTGCTCCATGAAAAGGAATGTTCAACTCTGTGAGTTCAGTACCCTCATGACATAGAAGTTTCTGAAAATGCTTCTGTCTAGTTGGTATAGGAAGATATTTCCTTTTCCAGCATAAGCCTCAAAGAGCTCCAAATATCCACTTGCGGATTCTGCAAAAACAGTGTTTCAAAACTGGTCGATCAAAAGGAACGTTCAACTCTGTGAGTTGAATGCACTCATGACACAGAAGTTTCTGAGAATGCTTCTGTCTAGTTCTTACGTGAAGATATTTCCTTTTCCAGCTTAGGCCTCAAAGCTCTCCAAATAAACACTTGCAGATTCTACAAAAGGAGTGTTTCAAAACTGCTCTAGCAAAAGGAAGGTTCAAGTCTGTGAGTTGAATGCACTCATCACAAAGAGGTTTCTGAGAATGCTGCTGTCTAGTTTTTATGTGAAGATATTTCCTTTTCCTCGCATAGACCTCAAATCGCTCCAGATATCCACTTGCAGATATTACAGAAAGAGTGTTTCCAAACTGCTCTATCTAAAGGCACGTTCAACTCTGTGAGTTGAATGCACGCATTGCGAAGAACTTTCTGAGAATGCTTCTCTCTAGCTTTTAGGTGAAGATATTCCATTTCACAGCATAGGCCTCAAAGTGCTCCAAATCACCACTTGCAGATTTTACAAAAAGAATGTTTCAAAACTGCTCTTTCTAAAGGAAGGTTCAAGTCTGTGAGTTGAATGCACTCAACACAAAGAAGTTTCTGAGAATGCTTCTGTCCAGGTTTCATGTGAAGATACTTCCTTTTCCAGCATAGGCCTCAAACCGCTCCAAATATTCACTTGCAGAGTCTACAAAAAGAGTGTTTCCAAACTTCTCTATCAACTGGTAGGTACAACTCCGTGAGTTGAATGCCCTCATCACCAAGAAGTTTCTGAGAATGCTTCTCTCTAGTTTTGATGGGAAGATATTTCCTTTTCCAACATAGGCCTCATGGTGCTCCGAATAAACACTTGCAGATTCTACAAACTTAGTGTTTCAAAACTGTTCTATGAAAAGGAACGTTCAAGTCTGGGAGTTGAATGAACTCATCACAAAGAAGTTACTCAGAATGCTTCTGTCTAGTTTTTAGGTGAAGATATTTCATTTCCCAGCATAGGCCTCAAAGCGCTCCAAATATCCACTTGCAGATTCTACAAAAAGAGTGTTTCCAAACTGCTCTTACAAAAGGAAGGTTCAAGTCTGTGAGCCGAACGCACTCATCACAAACAAGTTTCTGAGAATGCGTCTGTCTAGTTTTTATGTGAAGATATTTCGTTTGCCAGCATAGGCCTCAAATCGCTCCAAACATCCACTAGCAAATTCTACAAAAGGAGTGTTTCAAAAGTGCGCTATCAAGAGGAAGAGTCCACTATGTGAGTTGAATGCATAAAGCACACGGAAGTTTCTGAGAATGCTTCTGTCTAGTTTTTAGGTGAAGATATTTCATTTCCCAGCATAGGCCTCAAAGCGCTCCAAATATCCACTTGCAGATTCTACAAAAAGAGTCTTTTCAAACTGCTCTTTCAAAAGGAAGGTTCAAGTCTGTGAGTTGAGAGCATTCATCACAAAGAAGTTTCTGAGAATGCTTCTGTCTAGTTTTTATATGAAGATCTTTCTTTTTCCAATATGGGCCTCAAAGCGCTCCAAATAAACACTTGCAGATTCTACAAAAGGAGTGTTTCAAAACAGCTCTATCAAAAGGAACGTTCAAGTCCGTGAGTTGAAGGCATTCATCACACAGAAGTTTCTGAGAATGCTTCTCTCTAGTTTTTATGTGAAGATATTTCCTTTTCTAGCATAGGCCTCAAAGCGCTGCAAATAGCCACTTGCAAATTCTACAAAAAGAGGGTTTCAAATCTCTTCTATCAAAAGAAATGTTCAACTCTGTGAGTTGAATGCACTCATCAGAAAGAAGTTTCTGAGAATGATTCTATCTAGTTTTCATCTGCATGTATTTCCTTTTCCACTAGATGCCGCAATCGCACCAAATATCCACTTGCAGTTTCCACAAAAAGAGTGCTGCAGAACTGCTCCATGAAAAGGAATGTTCAACTCTGTGAGTTCAATACCCTCATGACATAGAAGTTTCTGAAAATGCTTCTGTCTAGTTGGTATAGGAAGATATTTCCTTTTCCAGCATAAGCCTCAAAGAGCTCCAAATATCCACTTGCGGATTCTGCAAAAACAGTGTTTCAAAACTGGTCGATCAAAAGGAACGTTCAACACTGTGAGTTGAATGCACTCATGACACAGAAGTTTCTGAGAATGCTTCTGTCTAGTTCTTACGTGAAGATATTTCCTTTTCCAGCTTAGGCCTCAAAGCGCTCCAAATAAACACTTGCAGATTCTACAAAAGGAGTGTTTCAAAACTGCTCTAGCAAAAGGAAGGTTCAAGTCTGTGAGTTGAATGCACTCATCACAAAGAGGTTTCTGAGAATGCTGCTGTCTAGTTTTTATGTGAAGATATTTCCTTTTCCTCGCATAGACCTCAAATCGCTCCAGATATCCACTTGCAGATATTACAGAAAGAGTGTTTCCAAACTGCTCTATCTAAAGGCACGTTCAACTCTGTGAGTTGAATGCACGCATTGCGAAGAACTTTCTGAGAATGCTTCTCTCTAGCTTTTAGGTGAAGATATTCCATTTCACAGCATAGGCCTCAAAGTGCTCCAAATCACCACTTGCAGATTTTACAAAAAGAATGTTTCAAAACTGCTCTTTCTAAAGGAAGGTTCAAGTCTGTGAGTTGAATGCACTCAACACAAAGAAGTTTCTGAGAATGCTTCTGTCCAGGTTTCATGTGAAGATACTTCCTTTTCCAGCATAGGCCTCAAACCGCTCCAAATATTCACTTGCAGAGTCTACAAAAAGAGTGTTTCCAAACTTCTCTATCAACTGGTAGGTACAACTCCGTGAGTTGAATGCCCTCATCAACAAGAAGTTTCTGAGAATGCTTCTCTCTAGTTTTGATGGGAAGATATTTCCTTTTCCAACATAGGCCTCATGGTGCTCCGAATAAACACTTGCAGATTCTACAAACTTAGTGTTTCAAAACTGTTCTATGAAAAGGAACGTTCAAGTCTGGGAGTTGAATGAACTCATCACAAAGAAGTTTCTCAGAATGCTTCTGTCTAGTTTTTAGGTGAAGATATTTCATTTCCCAGCATAGGCCTCAAAGCGCTCCAAATATCCACTTGCAGATTCTACAAAAAGAGTGTTTCCAAACTGCTCTTACAAAAGGAAGGTTCAAGTCTGTGAGCCGAACGCACTCATCACAAACAAGTTTCTGAGAATGCGTCTGTCTAGTTTTTATGTGAAGATATTTCGTTTGCCAGCATAGGCCTCAAATCGCTCCAAACATCCACTAGCAAATTCTACAAAAGGAGTGTTTCAAAAGTGTGCTATCAAGAGGAAGAGTCCACTATGTGAGTTGAATGCATAAAGCAAACGGAAGTTTCTGAGAATGCTTCTGTCTAGTTTTTAGGTGAAGATATTTCATTTCCCAGCATAGGCCTCAAAGCGCTCCAAATATCCACTTGCAGATTCTACAAAAAGAGTGTTTCCAAACTGCTCTTTCAAAAGGAAGGTTCAAGTCTGTGAGTTGAGAGCATTCATCACAAAGAAGTTTCTGAGAATGCTTCTGTCTAGTTTTTATATGAAGATCTTTCCTTTTCCAATATGGGCCTCAAAGCGCTCCAAATAAACACTTGCAGATTCTACAAAAGGAGTGTTTCAAAACAGCTCTATCAAAAGGAACGTTCAAGTCCGTGAGTTGAAGGCATTCATCACACAGAAGTTTCTGAGAATGCTTCTCTCTAGTTTTTATGTGAAGATATTTCCTTTTCTAGCATAGGCCTCAAAGCGCTGCAAATAGCCACTTGCAGATTCTACAAAAAGAGGGTTTCAAATCTCTTCTATCAAAAGAAATGTTCAACTCTGTGAGTTGAATGCACTCATCAGAAAGAAGTTTCTGAGAATGATTCTATCTAGTTTTCATCTGCATGTATTTCCTTTTCCACTAGATGCCGCAATCGCACCAAATATCCACTTGCAGTTTCCACAAAAAGAGTGCTGCAGAACTGCTCCATGAAAAGGAATGTTCAACTCTGTGAGTTCAGTACCCTCATGACATAGAAGTTTCTGAAAATGCTTCTGTCTAGTTGGTATAGGAAGATATTTCCTTTTCCAGCATAAGCCTCAAAGAGCTCCAAATATCCACTTGCGGATTCTGCAAAAACAGTGTTTCAAAACTGGTCGATCAAAAGGAACGTTCAACTCTGTGAGTTGAATGCACTCATGACACAGAAGTTTCTGAGAATGCTTCTGTCTAGTTCTTACGTGAAGATATTTCCTTTTCCAGCTTAGGCCTCAAAGCGCTCCAAATAAACACTTGCAGATTCTACAAAAGGAGTGTTTCAAAACTGCTCTAGCAAAAGGAAGGTTCAAGTCTGTGAGTTGAATGCACTCATCACAAAGAGGTTTCTGAGAATGTTGCTGTCTAGTTTTTATGTGAAGATATTTCCTTTTCCTCGCATAGACCTCAAATCGCTCCAGATATCCACTTGCAGATTTTACAGAAAGACTGTTTCCAAACTGCTCTATCTAAAGGCACGTTGAACTCTGTGAGTTGAATGCACGCATTGCGAAGAACTTTCTGAGAATGCTTCTCTCTAGCTTTTAGGTGAAGATATTCCATTTCACAGCATAGGCCTCAAAGTGCTCCAAATCACCACTTGCAGATTTTACAAAAAGAATGTTTCAATACTGCTCTTTCTAAAGGAAGGTTCAAGTCTGTGAGTTGAATGCACTCAACACAAAGAAGTTTCTGAGAATGCTTCTGTCCAGGTTTCATGTGAAGATACTTCCTTTTCCAGCATAGGCCTCAAACCGCTCCAAATATTCACTTGCAGAGTCTACAAAAAGAGTGTTTCCAAACTTCTCTATCAACTGGTAGGTACAACTCCGTGAGTTGAATGCCCTCATCACCAAGAAGTTTCTGAGAATGCTTCTCTCTAGTTTTGATGGGAAGATATTTCCTTTTCCAACATAGGCCTCATGGTGCTCCGAATAAACACTTGCAGATTCTACAAACTTAGTGTTTCAAAACTGTTCTATGAAAAGGAACGTTCAAGTCTGGGAGTTGAATGAACTCATCACAAAGAAGTTTCTCAGAATGCTTCTGTCTAGTTTTTAGGTGAAGATATTTCATTTCCCAGCATAGGCCTCAAAGCGCTCCAAATATCCACTTGCAGATTCTACAAAAAGAGTGTTTCCAAACTGCTCTTACAAAAGGAAGGTTCAAGTCTGTGAGCCGAACGCACTCATCACAAACAAGTTTCTGAGAATGCGTCTGTCTAGTTTTTATGTGAAGATATTTCGTTTGCCAGCATAGGCCTCAAATCGCTCCAAACATCCACTAGCAAATTCTACAAAAGGAGTGTTTCAAAAGTGCGCTATCAAGAGGAAGAGTCCACTATGTGAGTTGAATGCATAAAGCACACGGAAGTTTCTGAGAATGCTTCTGTCTAGTTTTTAGGTGAAGATATTTCATTTCCCAGCATAGGCCTCAAAGCGCTCCAAATATCCACTTGCAGATTCTACAAAAAGAGTGTTTCCAAACTGCTCTTTCAAAAGGAAGGTTCAAGTCTGTGAGTTGAGAGCACTCATCACAAAGAAGTTTCTGAGAATGCTTCTGTCTAGTTTTTATATGAAGGTCTTTCCTTTTCCAATATAGGCCTCAAAGCGCTCCAAATAAACACTTGCAGATTCTACAAAAGGAGTGTTTCAAAACAGGTCTATCAAAAGGAACGTTCAAGTCTGTGAGTTGAAGGCATTCATCACACAGAAGTTTCTGAGAATGCTTCTCTCTAGTTTTTATGTGAAGATATTTCCTTTTCTAGCATAGGCCTCAAAGCGCTGCAAATAGCCACTTGCAGATTCTACGAAAAGAGGGTTTCAAATCTCTTCTATCAAAAGAAATGTTCAACTCTGTGAGTTGAATGCACTCATCAGAAAGAAGTTTCTGAGAATGATTCTATCTAGTTTTCATCTGCATGTATTTCCTTTTCCACTAGATGCCGCAATCGCACCAAATATCCACTTGCAGTTTCCACAAAAAGAGTGCTGCAGAACTGCTCCATGAAAAGGAATGTTCAACTCTGTGAGTTCAGTACCCTCATGACATAGAAGTTTCTGAAAATGCTTCTGTCTAGTTGGTATAGGAAGATATTTCCTTTTCCAGCATAAGCCTCAAAGAGCTCCAAATATCCACTTGCGGATTCTGCAAAAACAGTGTTTCAAAACTGGTCGATCAAAAGGAACGTTCAACTCTGTGAGTTGAATGCACTCATGACACAGAAGTTTCTGAGAATGCTTCTGTCTAGTTCTTACATGAAGATATTTCCTTTTCCAGGTTAGGCCTCAAAGCGCTCCAAATAAACACTTGCAGATTCTACAAAAGGAGTGTTTCAAAACTGCTCTAGCAAAAGGAAGGTTCAAGTCTGTGAGTTGAATGCACTCATCACAAAGAGGTTTCTGAGAATGCTGCTGTCTAGTTTTTATGTGAAGATATTTCCTTTTCCTCGCATAGACCTCAAATCGCTCCAGATATCCACTTGCAGATATTACAGAAAGAGTGTTTCCAAACTGCTCTATCTAAAGGCACGTTCAACTCTGTGAGTTGAATGCACGCATTGCGAAGAACTTTCTGAGAATGCTTCTCTCTAGCTTTTAGGTGAAGATATTCCATTTCACAGCATAGGCCTCAAAGTGCTCCAAATCACCACTTGCAGATTTTACAAAAAGAATGTTTCAAAACTGCTCTTTCTAAAGGAAGGTTCAAGTCTGTGAGTTGAATGCACTCAACACAAAGAAGTTTCTGAGAATGCTTCTGTCCAGGTTTCATGTGAAGATACTTCCTTTTCCAGCATAGGCCTCAAACCGCTCCAAATATTCACTTGCAGAGTCTACAAAAAGAGTGTTTCCAAACTTCTCTATCAACTGGTAGGTACAACTCCGTGAGTTGAATGCCCTCATCACCAAGAAGTTTCTGAGAATGCTTCTCTCTAGTTTTGATGGGAAGATATTTCCTTTTCCAACATAGGCCTCATGGTGCTCCGAATAAACACTTGCAGATTCTACAAACTTAGTGTTTCAAAACTGTTCTATGAAAAGGAACGTTCAAGTCTGGGAGTTGAATGAACTCATCACAAAGAAGTTTCTCAGAATGCTTCTGTCTAGTTTTTAGGTGAAGATATTTCATTTCCCAGCATAGGCCTCAAAGCGCTCCAAATATCCACTTGCAGATTCTACAAAAAGAGTGTTTCCAAACTGCTCTTACAAAAGGAAGGTTCAAGTCTGTGAGCCGAACGCACTCATCACAAACAAGTTTCTGAGAATGCGTCTGTCTAGTTTTTATGTGAAGATATTTCGTTTGCCAGCATAGGCCTCAAATCGCTCCAAACATCCACTAGCAAATTCTACAAAAGGAGTGTTTCAAAAGTGCGCTATCAAGAGGAAGAGTCCACTATGTGAGTTGAATGCATAAAGCACACGGAAGTTTCTGAGAGTGCTTCTGTCTAGTTTTTAGGTGGAGATATTTCATTTCCCAGCATAGGCCTCAAAGCGCTCCAAATATCCACTTGCAGATTCTACAAAAAGAGTGTTTCCAAACTGCTCTTTCAAAAGGAAGGTTCAAGTCTGTGAGTTGAGAGCATTCATCTCAAAGAAGTTTCTGAGAATGCTTCTGTCTAGTTTTTATATGAAGATCTTTCCTTTTCCAATATGGGCCTCAAAGCGCTCCAAATAAACACTTGCAGATTCTACAAAAGGAGTGTTTCAAAACAGCTCTATCAAAAGGAACGTTCAAGTCCGTGAGTTGAAGGCATTCATCACACAGAAGTTTCTGAGAATGCTTCTCTCTAGTTTTTATGTGAAGATATTTCCTTTTCTAGCATAGGCCTCAAAGCGCTGCAAATAGCCACTTGCAGATTCTACAAAAAGAGGGTTTCAAATCTCTTCTATCAAAAGAAATGTTCAACTCTGTGAGTTGAATGCACTCATCAGAAAGAAGTTTCTGAGAATGATTCTATCTAGTTTTCATCTGCATGTATTTCCTTTTCCACTAGATGCCGCAATCGCACCAAATATCCACTTGCAGTTTCCACAAAAAGAGTGCTGCAGAACTGCTCCATGAAAAGGAATGTTCAACTCTGTGAGTTCAGTACCCTCATGACATAGAAGTTTCTGAAAATGCTTCTGTCTAGTTGGTATAGGAAGATATTTCCTTTTCCAGCATAAGCCTCAAAGAGCTCCAAATATCCACTTGCGGATTCTGCAAAAACAGTGTTTCAAAACTGGTGGATCAAAAGGAACGTTCAACTCTGTGAGTTGAATGCACTCATGACACAGAAGTTTCTGAGAATGCTTCTGTCTAGTTCTTACGTGAAGATATTTCCTTTTCCAGCTTAGGCCTCAAAGCGCTCCAAATAAACACTTGCAGATTCTACAAAAGGAGTGTTTCAAAACTGCTCTAGCAAAAGGAAGGTTCAAGTCTGTGAGTTGAATGCACTCATCACAAAGAGGTTTCTGAGAATGTTGCTGTCTAGTTTTTATGTGAAGATATTTCCTTTTCCTCGCATAGACCTCAAATCGCTCCAGATATCCACTTGCAGATTTTACAGAAAGACTGTTTCCAAACTGCTCTATCTAAAGGCACGTTGAACTCTGTGAGTTGAATGCACGCATTGCGAAGAACTTTCTGAGAATGCTTCTCTCTAGCTTTTAGGTGAAGATATTCCATTTCACAGCATAGGCCTCAAAGTGCTCCAAATCACCACTTGCAGATTTTACAAAAAGAATGTTTCAATACTGCTCTTTCTAAAGGAAGGTTCAAGTCTGTGAGTTGAATGCACTCAACACAAAGAAGTTTCTGAGAATGCTTCTGTCCAGGTTTCATGTGAAGATACTTCCTTTTCCAGCATAGGCCTCAAACCGCTCCAAATATTCACTTGCAGAGTCTACAAAAAGAGTGTTTCCAAACTTCTCTATCAACTGGTAGGTAAAACTCCGTGAGTTGAATGCCCTCATCACCAAGAAGTTTCTGAGAATGCTTCTCTCTAGTTTTGATGGGAAGATATTTCCTTTTCCAACATAGGCCTCGTGGTGCTCCGAATAAACACTTGCAGATTCTACAAACTTAGTGTTTCAAAACTGTTCTATGAAAAGGAACGTTCAAGTCTGGGAGTTGAATGAACTCATCACAAAGAAGTTTCTCAGAATGCTTCTGTCTAGTTTTTAGGTGAAGATATTTCATTTCCCAGCATAGGCCTCAAAGCGCTCCAAATATCCACTTGCAGATTCTACAAAAAGAGTGTTTCCAAACTGCTCTTACAAAAGGAAGGTTCAAGTCTGTGAGCCGAACGCACTCATCACAAACAAGTTTCTGAGAATGCGTCTGTCTA
Source organism: Pongo pygmaeus (assembly GCF_028885625.2). Taxonomy (NCBI): domain Eukaryota; kingdom Metazoa; phylum Chordata; class Mammalia; order Primates; family Hominidae; genus Pongo; species Pongo pygmaeus. Next base: position 29,293,139 of record NC_085930.1, read on the forward strand.
GTTTTTATGTGAAGATATTTCGTTTGCCAGCATAGGCCTCAAATCGCTCCAAACATCCACTAGCAAATTCTACAAAAGGAGTGTTTCAAAAGTGCGCTATCAAGAGGAAGAGTCCACTATGTGAGTTGAATGCATAAAGCACACGGAAGTTTCTGAGAATGCTTCTGTCTAGTTTTTAGGTGAAGATATTTCATTTCCCAGCATAGGCCTCAAAGCGCTCCAAATATCCACTTGCAGATTCTACAAAAAGAGTGTTTCCAAACTGCTCTTTCAAAAGGAAGGTTCAAGTCTGTGAGTTGAGAGCACTCATCACAAAGAAGTTTCTGAGAATGCTTCTGTCTAGTTTTTATATGAAGGTCTTTCCTTTTCCAATATAGGCCTCAAAGCGCTCCAAATAAACACTTGCAGATTCTACAAAAGGAGTGTTTCAAAACAGGTCTATCAAAAGGAACGTTCAAGTCTGTGAGTTGAAGGCATTCATCACACAGAAGTTTCTGAGAATGCTTCTCTCTAGTTTTTATGTGAAGATATTTCCTTTTCTAGCATAGGCCTCAAAGCGCTGCAAATAGCCACTTGCAGATTCTACGAAAAGAGGGTTTCAAATCTCTTCTATCAAAAGAAATGTTCAACTCTGTGAGTTGAATGCACTCATCAGAAAGAAGTTTCTGAGAATGATTCTATCTAGTTTTCATCTGCATGTATTTCCTTTTCCACTAGATGCCGCAATCGCACCAAATATCCACTTGCAGTTTCCACAAAAAGAGTGCTGCAGAACTGCTCCATGAAAAGGAATGTTCAACTCTGTGAGTTCAGTACCCTCATGACATAGAAGTTTCTGAAAATGCTTCTGTCTAGTTGGTATAGGAAGATATTTCCTTTTCCAGCATAAGCCTCAAAGAGCTCCAAATATCCACTTGCGGATTCTGCAAAAACAGTGTTTCAAAACTGGTCGATCAAAAGGAACGTTCAACTCTGTGAGTTGAATGCACTCATGACACAGAAGTTTCTGAGAATGCTTCTGTCTAGTTCTTACATGAAGATATTTCCTTTTCCAGGTTAGGCCTCAAAGCGCTCCAAATAAACACTTGCAGATTCTACAAAAGGAGTGTTTCAAAACTGCTCTAGCAAAAGGAAGGTTCAAGTCTGTGAGTTGAATGCACTCATCACAAAGAGGTTTCTGAGAATGCTGCTGTCTAGTTTTTATGTGAAGATATTTCCTTTTCCTCGCATAGACCTCAAATCGCTCCAGATATCCACTTGCAGATATTACAGAAAGAGTGTTTCCAAACTGCTCTATCTAAAGGCACGTTCAACTCTGTGAGTTGAATGCACGCATTGCGAAGAACTTTCTGAGAATGCTTCTCTCTAGCTTTTAGGTGAAGATATTCCATTTCACAGCATAGGCCTCAAAGTGCTCCAAATCACCACTTGCAGATTTTACAAAAAGAATGTTTCAAAACTGCTCTTTCTAAAGGAAGGTTCAAGTCTGTGAGTTGAATGCACTCAACACAAAGAAGTTTCTGAGAATGCTTCTGTCCAGGTTTCATGTGAAGATACTTCCTTTTCCAGCATAGGCCTCAAACCGCTCCAAATATTCACTTGCAGAGTCTACAAAAAGAGTGTTTCCAAACTTCTCTATCAACTGGTAGGTACAACTCCGTGAGTTGAATGCCCTCATCACCAAGAAGTTTCTGAGAATGCTTCTCTCTAGTTTTGATGGGAAGATATTTCCTTTTCCAACATAGGCCTCATGGTGCTCCGAATAAACACTTGCAGATTCTACAAACTTAGTGTTTCAAAACTGTTCTATGAAAAGGAACGTTCAAGTCTGGGAGTTGAATGAACTCATCACAAAGAAGTTTCTCAGAATGCTTCTGTCTAGTTTTTAGGTGAAGATATTTCATTTCCCAGCATAGGCCTCAAAGCGCTCCAAATATCCACTTGCAGATTCTACAAAAAGAGTGTTTCCAAACTGCTCTTACAAAAGGAAGGTTCAAGTCTGTGAGCCGAACGCACTCATCACAAACAAGTTTCTGAGAATGCATCTGTCTAGTTTTTATGTGAAGATATTTCGTTTGCCAGCATAGGCCTCAAATCGCTCCAAACATCCACTAGCAAATTCTACAAAAGGAGTGTTTCAAAAGTGCGCTATCAAGAGGAAGAGTCCACTATGTGAGTTGAATGCATAAAGCACACGGAAGTTTCTGAGAGTGCTTCTGTCTAGTTTTTAGGTGGAGATATTTCATTTCCCAGCATAGGCCTCAAAGCGCTCCAAATATCCACTTGCAGATTCTACAAAAAGAGTGTTTCCAAACTGCTCTTTCAAAAGGAAGGTTCAAGTCTGTGAGTTGAGAGCATTCATCTCAAAGAAGTTTCTGAGAATGCTTCTGTCTAGTTTTTATATGAAGATCTTTCCTTTTCCAATATGGGCCTCAAAGCGCTCCAAATAAACACTTGCAGATTCTACAAAAGGAGTGTTTCAAAACAGCTCTATCAAAAGGAACGTTCAAGTCCGTGAGTTGAAGGCATTCATCACACAGAAGTTTCTGAGAATGCTTCTCTCTAGTTTTTATGTGAAGATATTTCCTTTTCTAGCATAGGCCTCAAAGCGCTGCAAATAGCCACTTGCAGATTCTACAAAAAGAGGGTTTCAAATCTCTTCTATCAAAAGAAATGTTCAACTCTGTGAGTTGAATGCACTCATCAGAAAGAAGTTTCTGAGAATGATTCTATCTAGTTTTCATCTGCATGTATTTCCTTTTCCACTAGATGCCGCAATCGCACCAAATATCCACTTGCAGTTTCCACAAAAAGAGTGCTGCAGAACTGCTCCATGAAAAGGAATGTTCAACTCTGTGAGTTCAGTACCCTCATGACATAGAAGTTTCTGAAAATGCTTCTGTCTAGTTGGTATAGGAAGATATTTCCTTTTCCAGCATAAGCCTCAAAGAGCTCCAAATATCCACTTGCGGATTCTGCAAAAACAGTGTTTCAAAACTGGTGGATCAAAAGGAACGTTCAACTCTGTGAGTTGAATGCACTCATGACACAGAAGTTTCTGAGAATGCTTCTGTCTAGTTCTTACGTGAAGATATTTCCTTTTCCAGCTTAGGCCTCAAAGCGCTCCAAATAAACACTTGCAGATTCTACAAAAGGAGTGTTTCAAAACTGCTCTAGCAAAAGGAAGGTTCAAGTCTGTGAGTTGAATGCACTCATCACAAAGAGGTTTCTGAGAATGTTGCTGTCTAGTTTTTATGTGAAGATATTTCCTTTTCCTCGCATAGACCTCAAATCGCTCCAGATATCCACTTGCAGATTTTACAGAAAGACTGTTTCCAAACTGCTCTATCTAAAGGCACGTTGAACTCTGTGAGTTGAATGCACGCATTGCGAAGAACTTTCTGAGAATGCTTCTCTCTAGCTTTTAGGTGAAGATATTCCATTTCACAGCATAGGCCTCAAAGTGCTCCAAATCACCACTTGCAGATTTTACAAAAAGAATGTTTCAATACTGCTCTTTCTAAAGGAAGGTTCAAGTCTGTGAGTTGAATGCACTCAACACAAAGAAGTTTCTGAGAATGCTTCTGTCCAGGTTTCATGTGAAGATACTTCCTTTTCCAGCATAGGCCTCAAACCGCTCCAAATATTCACTTGCAGAGTCTACAAAAAGAGTGTTTCCAAACTTCTCTATCAACTGGTAGGTAAAACTCCGTGAGTTGAATGCCCTCATCACCAAGAAGTTTCTGAGAATGCTTCTCTCTAGTTTTGATGGGAAGATATTTCCTTTTCCAACATAGGCCTCATGGTGCTCCGAATAAACACTTGCAGATTCTACAAACTTAGTGTTTCAAAACTGTTCTATGAAAAGGAACGTTCAAGTCTGGGAGTTGAATGAACTCATCACAAAGAAGTTTCTCAGAATGCTTCTGTCTAGTTTTTAGGTGAAGATATTTCATTTCCCAGCATAGGCCTCAAAGCGCTCCAAATATCCACTTGCAGATTCTACAAAAAGAGTGTTTCCAAACTGCTCTTACAAAAGGAAGGTTCAAATCTGTGAGCCGAACGCACTCATCACAAACAAGTTTCTGAGAATGCGTCTGTCTAGTTTTTATGTGAAGATATTTCGTTTGCCAGCATAGGCCTCAAATCGCTCCAAACATCCACTAGCAAATTCTACAAAAGGAGTGTTTCAAAAGTGCGCTATCAAGAGGAAGAGTCCACTATGTGAGTTGAATGCATAAAGCACACGGAAGTTTCTGAGAATGCTTCTGTCTAGTTTTTAGGTGAAGATATTTCATTTCCCAGCATAGGCCTCAAAGCGCTCCAAATATCCACTTGCAGATTCTACAAAAAGAGTGTTTCCAAACTGCTCTTTCAAAAGGAAGGTTCAAGTCTGTGAGTTGAGAGCACTCATCACAAAGAAGTTTCTGAGAATGCTTCTGTCTAGTTTTTATATGAAGATCTTTCCTTTTCCAATATGGGCCTCAAAGCGCTCCAAATAAACACTTGCAGATTCTACAAAAGGAGTGTTTCAAAACAGCTCTATCAAAAGGAACGTTCAAGTCCGTGAGTTGAAGGCATTCATCACACAGAAGTTTCTGAGAATGCTTCTCTCTAGTTTTTATGTGAAGATATTTCCTTTTCTAGCATAGGCCTCAAAGCGCTGCAAATAGCCACTTGCAGATTCTACAAAAAGAGGGTTTCAAATCTCTTCTATCAAAAGAAATGTTCAACTCCGTGAGTTGAATGCACTCATCAGAAAGAAGTTTCTGAGAATGATTCTATCTAGTTTTCATCTGCTTGTATTTCCTTTTCCACTAGATGCCGCAATCGCACCAAATATCCACTTGCCGTTTCCACAAAAAGAGTGCTGCAGAACTGCTCCATGAAAAGGAATGTTCAACTCTGTGAGTTCAATCCCCTCATGACATAGAAGTTTCTGAAAATGCTTCTGTCTAGTTGGTATAGGAAGATATTTCCTTTTCCAGCATAAGCCTCAAAGAGCTCCAAATATCCACTTGCGGATTCTGCAAAAACAGTGTTTCAAAACTGGTCGATCAAAAGGAACGTTCAACTCTGTGAGTTGAATGCACTCATGACACAGAAGTTTCTGAGAATGCTTCTGTCTAGTTCTTACATGAAGATATTTCCTTTTCCAGCTTAGGCCTCAAAGCGCTCCAAATAAACACTTGCAGATTCTACAAAAGGAGTGTTTCAAAACTGCTCTAGCAAAAGGAAGGTTCAAGTCTGTGAGTTGAATGCACTCATCACAAAGAGGTTTCTGAGAATGCTGCTGTCTAGTTTTTATGTGAAGATATTTCCTTTTCCTCGCATAGACCTCAAATCGCTCCAGATATCCACTTGCAGATTTTACAGAAAGAGTGTTTCCAAACTGCTCTATCTAAAGGCACGTTCAACTCTGTGAGTTGAATGCACGCATTGCGAAGAACTTTCTGAGAATGCTTCTCTCTAGCTTTTAGGTGAAGATATTCCATTTCACAGCATAGGCCTCAAAGTGCTCCAAATCACCACTTGCAGATTTTACAAAAAGAATGTTTCAAAACTGCTCTTTCTAAAGGAAGGTTCAAGTCTGTGAGTTGAATGCACTCAACACAAAGAAGTTTCTGAGAATGCTTCTGTCCAGGTTTCATGTGAAGATACTTCCTTTTCCAGCATAGGCCTCAAACCGCTCCAAATATTCACTTGCAGAGTCTACAAAAAGAGTGTTTCCAAACTTCTCTATCAACTGGTAGGTACAACTCCGTGAGTTGAATGCCCTCATCACCAAGAAGTTTCTGAGAATGCTTCTCTCTAGTTTTGATGGGAAGATATTTCCTTTTCCAACATAGGCCTCATGGTGCTCCGAATAAACACTTGCAGATTCTACAAACTTAGTGTTTCAAAACTGTTCTATGAAAAGGAACGTTCAAGTCTGGGAGTTGAATGAACTCATCACAAAGAAGTTTCTCAGAATGCTTCTGTCTAGTTTTTAGGTGAAGATATTTCATTTCCCAGCATAGGCCTCAAAGCGCTCCAAATATCCACTTGCAGATTCTACAAAAAGAGTGTTTCCAAACTGCTCTTACAAAAGGAAGGTTCAAGTCTGTGAGCCGAACGCACTCATCACAAACAAGTTTCTGAGAATGCGTCTGTCTAGTTTTTATGTGAAGATATTTCGTTTGCCAGCATAGGCCTCAAATCGCTCCAAACATCCACTAGCAAATTCTACAAAAGGAGTGTTTCAAAAGTGCGCTATCAAGAGGAAGAGTCCACTATGTGAGTTGAATGCATAAAGCACACGGAAGTTTCTGAGAGTGCTTCTGTCTAGTTTTTAGGTGGAGATATTTCATTTCCCAGCATAGGCCTCAAAGCGCTCCAAATATCCACTTGCAGATTCTACAAAAAGAGTGTTTCCAAACTGCTCTTTCAAAAGGAAGGTTCAAGTCTGTGAGTTGAGAGCATTCATCTCAAAGAAGTTTCTGAGAATGCTTCTGTCTAGTTTTTATATGAAGATCTTTCCTTTTCCAATATGGGCCTCAAAGCGCTCCAAATAAACACTTGCAGATTCTACAAAAGGAGTGTTTCAAAACAGCTCTATCAAAAGGAACGTTCAAGTCCGTGAGTTGAAGGCATTCATCACACAGAAGTTTCTGAGAATGCTTCTCTCTAGTTTTTATGTGAAGATATTTCCTTTTCTAGCATAGGCCTCAAAGCGCTGCAAATAGCCACTTGCAGATTCTACAAAAAGAGGGTTTCAAATCTCTTCTATCAAAAGAAATGTTCAACTCTGTGAGTTGAATGCACTCATCAGAAAGAAGTTTCTGAGAATGATTCTATCTAGTTTTCATCTGCATGTATTTCCTTTTCCACTAGATGCCGCAATCGCACCAAATATCCACTTGCAGTTTCCACAAAAAGAGTGCTGCAGAACTGCTCCATGAAAAGGAATGTTCAACTCTGTGAGTTCAGTACCCTCATGACATAGAAGTTTCTGAAAATGCTTCTGTCTAGTTGGTATAGGAAGATATTTCCTTTTCCAGCATAAGCCTCAAAGAGCTCCAAATATCCACTTGCGGATTCTGCAAAAACAGTGTTTCAAAACTGGTGGATCAAAAGGAACGTTCAACTCTGTGAGTTGAATGCACTCATGACACAGAAGTTTCTGAGAATGCTTCTGTCTAGTTCTTACGTGAAGATATTTCCTTTTCCAGCTTAGGCCTCAAAGCGCTCCAAATAAACACTTGCAGATTCTACAAAAGGAGTGTTTCAAAACTGCTCTAGCAAAAGGAAGGTTCAAGTCTGTGAGTTGAATGCACTCATCACAAAGAGGTTTCTGAGAATGTTGCTGTCTAGTTTTTATGTGAAGATATTTCCTTTTCCTCGCATAGACCTCAAATCGCTCCAGATATCCACTTGCAGATTTTACAGAAAGACTGTTTCCAAACTGCTCTATCTAAAGGCACGTTGAACTCTGTGAGTTGAATGCACGCATTGCGAAGAACTTTCTGAGAATGCTTCTCTCTAGCTTTTAGGTGAAGATATTCCATTTCACAGCATAGGCCTCAAAGTGCTCCAAATCACCACTTGCAGATTTTACAAAAAGAATGTTTCAATACTGCTCTTTCTAAAGGAAGGTTCAAGTCTGTGAGTTGAATGCACTCAACACAAAGAAGTTTCTGAGAATGCTTCTGTCCAGGTTTCATGTGAAGATACTTCCTTTTCCAGCATAGGCCTCAAACCGCTCCAAATATTCACTTGCAGAGTCTACAAAAAGAGTGTTTCCAAACTTCTCTATCAACTGGTAGGTAAAACTCCGTGAGTTGAATGCCCTCATCACCAAGAAGTTTCTGAGAATGCTTCTCTCTAGTTTTGATGGGAAGATATTTCCTTTTCCAACATAGGCCTCGTGGTGCTCCGAATAAACACTTGCAGATTCTACAAACTTAGTGTTTCAAAACTGTTCTATGAAAAGGAACGTTCAAGTCTGGGAGTTGAATGAACTCATCACAAAGAAGTTTCTCAGAATGCTTCTGTCTAGTTTTTAGGTGAAGATATTTCATTTCCCAGCATAGGCCTCAAAGCGCTCCAAATATCCACTTGCAGATTCTACAAAAAGAGTGTTTCCAAACTGCTCTTACAAAAGGAAGGTTCAAGTCTGTGAGCCGAACGCACTCATCACAAACAAGTTTCTGAGAATGCGTCTGTCTAGTTTTTATGTGAAGATATTTCGTTTGCCAGCATAGGCCTCAAATCGCTCCAAACATCCACTAGCAAATTCTACAAAAGGAGTGTTTCAAAAGTGCGCTATCAAGAGGAAGAGTCCACTATGTGAGTTGAATGCATAAAGCACACGGAAGTTTCTGAGAATGCTTCTGTCTAGTTTTTAGGTGAAGATATTTCATTTCCCAGCATAGGCCTCAAAGCGCTCCAAATATCCACTTGCAGATTCTACAAAAAGAGTGTTTCCAAACTGCTCTTTCAAAAGGAAGGTTCAAGTCTGTGAGTTGAGAGCACTCATCACAAAGAAGTTTCTGAGAATGCTTCTGTCTAGTTTTTATATGAAGGTCTTTCCTTTTCCAATATAGGCCTCAAAGCGCTCCAAATAAACACTTGCAGATTCTACAAAAGGAGTGTTTCAAAACAGGTCTATCAAAAGGAACGTTCAAGTCTGTGAGTTGAAGGCATTCATCACACAGAAGTTTCTGAGAATGCTTCTCTCTAGTTTTTATGTGAAGATATTTCCTTTTCTAGCATAGGCCTCAAAGCGCTGCAAATAGCCACTTGCAGATTCTACGAAAAGAGGGTTTCAAATCTCTTCTATCAAAAGAAATGTTCAACTCTGTGAGTTGAATGCACTCATCAGAAAGAAGTTTCTGAGAATGATTCTATCTAGTTTTCATCTGCATGTATTTCCTTTTCCACTAGATGCCGCAATCGCACCAAATATCCACTTGCAGTTTCCACAAAAAGAGTGCTGCAGAACTGCTCCATGAAAAGGAATGTTCAACTCTGTGAGTTCAGTACCCTCATGACATAGAAGTTTCTGAAAATGCTTCTGTCTAGTTGGTATAGGAAGATATTTCCTTTTCCAGCATAAGCCTCAAAGAGCTCCAAATATCCACTTGCGGATTCTGCAAAAACAGTGTTTCAAAACTGGTCGATCAAAAGGAACGTTCAACTCTGTGAGTTGAATGCACTCATGACACAGAAGTTTCTGAGAATGCTTCTGTCTAGTTCTTACGTGAAGATATTTCCTTTTCCAGGTTAGGCCTCAAAGCGCTCCAAATAAACACTTGCAGATTCTACAAAAGGAGTGTTTCAAAACTGCTCTAGCAAAAGGAAGGTTCAAGTCTGTGAGTTGAATGCACTCATCACAAAGAGGTTTCTGAGAATGCTGCTGTCTAGTTTTTATGTGAAGATATTTCCTTTTCCTCGCATAGACCTCAAATCGCTCCAGATATCCACTTGCAGATATTACAGAAAGAGTGTTTCCAAACTGCTCTATCTAAAGGCACGTTCAACTCTGTGAGTTGAATGCACGCATTGCGAAGAACTTTCTGAGAATGCTTCTCTCTAGCTTTTAGGTGAAGATATTCCATTTCACAGCATAGGCCTCAAAGTGCTCCAAATCACCACTTGCAGATTTTACAAAAAGAATGTTTCAAAACTGCTCTTTCTAAAGGAAGGTTCAAGTCTGTGAGTTGAATGCACTCAACACAAAGAAGTTTCTGAGAATGCTTCTGTCCAGGTTTCATGTGAAGATACTTCCTTTTCCAGCATAGGCCTCAAACCGCTCCAAATATTCACTTGCAGAGTCTACAAAAAGAGTGTTTCCAAACTTCTCTATCAACTGGTAGGTACAACTCCGTGAGTTGAATGCCCTCATCACCAAGAAGTTTCTGAGAATGCTTCTCTCTAGTTTTGATGGGAAGATATTTCCTTTTCCAACATAGGCCTCATGGTGCTCCGAATAAACACTTGCAGATTCTACAAACTTAGTGTTTCAAAACTGTTCTATGAAAAGGAACGTTCAAGTCTGGGAGTTGAATGAACTCATCACAAAGAAGTTTCTCAGAATGCTTCTGTCTAGTTTTTAGGTGAAGATATTTCATTTCCCAGCATAGGCCTCAAAGCGCTCCAAATATCCACTTGCAGATTCTACAAAAAGAGTGTTTCCAAACTGCTCTTACAAAAGGAAGGTTCAAGTCTGTGAGCCGAACGCACTCATCACAAACAAGTTTCTGAGAATGCGTCTGTCTAGTTTTTATGTGAAGATATTTCGTTTGCCAGCATAGGCCTCAAATCGCTCCAAACATCCACTAGCAAATTCTACAAAAGGAGTGTTTCAAAAGTGCGCTATCAAGAGGAAGAGTCCACTATGTGAGTTGAATGCATAAAGCACACGGAAGTTTCTGAGAGTGCTTCTGTCTAGTTTTTAGGTGGAGATATTTCATTTCCCAGCATAGGCCTCAAAGCGCTCCAAATATCCACTTGCAGATTCTACAAAAAGAGTGTTTCCAAACTGCTCTTTCAAAAGGAAGGTTCAAGTCTGTGAGTTGAGAGCATTCATCTCAAAGAAGTTTCTGAGAATGCTTCTGTCTAGTTTTTATATGAAGATCTTTCCTTTTCCAATATGGGCCTCAAAGCGCTCCAAATAAACACTTGCAGATTCTACAAAAGGAGTGTTTCAAAACAGCTCTATCAAAAGGAACGTTCAAGTCCGTGAGTTGAAGGCATTCATCACACAGAAGTTTCTGAGAATGCTTCTCTCTAGTTTTTATGTGAAGATATTTCCTTTTCTAGCATAGGCCTCAAAGCGCTGCAAATAGCCACTTGCAGATTCTACAAAAAGAGGGTTTCAAATCTCTTCTATCAAAAGAAATGTTCAACTCTGTGAGTTGAATGCACTCATCAGAAAGAAGTTTCTGAGAATGATTCTATCTAGTTTTCATCTGCATGTATTTCCTTTTCCACTAGATGCCGCAATCGCACCAAATATCCACTTGCAGTTTCCACAAAAAGAGTGCTGCAGAACTGCTCCATGAAAAGGAATGTTCAACTCTGTGAGTTCAGTACCCTCATGACATAGAAGTTTCTGAAAATGCTTCTGTCTAGTTGGTATAGGAAGATATTTCCTTTTCCAGCATAAGCCTCAAAGAGCTCCAAATATCCACTTGCGGATTCTGCAAAAACAGTGTTTCAAAACTGGTGGATCAAAAGGAACGTTCAACTCTGTGAGTTGAATGCACTCATGACACAGAAGTTTCTGAGAATGCTTCTGTCTAGTTCTTACGTGAAGATATTTCCTTTTCCAGCTTAGGCCTCAAAGCGCTCCAAATAAACACTTGCAGATTCTACAAAAGGAGTGTTTCAAAACTGCTCTAGCAAAAGGAAGGTTCAAGTCTGTGAGTTGAATGCACTCATCACAAAGAGGTTTCTGAGAATGTTGCTGTCTAGTTTTTATGTGAAGATATTTCCTTTTCCTCGCATAGACCTCAAATCGCTCCAGATATCCACTTGCAGATTTTACAGAAAGACTGTTTCCAAACTGCTCTATCTAAAGGCACGTTGAACTCTGTGAGTTGAATGCACGCATTGCGAAGAACTTTCTGAGAATGCTTCTCTCTAGCTTTTAGGTGAAGATATTCCATTTCACAGCATAGGCCTCAAAGTGCTCCAAATCACCACTTGCAGATTTTACAAAAAGAATGTTTCAATACTGCTCTTTCTAAAGGAAGGTTCAAGTCTGTGAGTTGAATGCACTCAACACAAAGAAGTTTCTGAGAATGCTTCTGTCCAGGTTTCATGTGAAGATACTTCCTTTTCCAGCATAGGCCTCAAACCGCTCCAAATATTCACTTGCAGAGTCTACAAAAAGAGTGTTTCCAAACTTCTCTATCAACTGGTAGGTAAAACTCCGTGAGTTGAATGCCCTCATCACCAAGAAGTTTCTGAGAATGCTTCTCTCTAGTTTTGATGGGAAGATATTTCCTTTTCCAACATAGGCCTCATGGTGCTCCGAATAAACACTTGCAGATTCTACAAACTTAGTGTTTCAAAACTGTTCTATGAAAAGGAACGTTCAAGTCTGGGAGTTGAATGAACTCATCACAAAGAAGTTTCTCAGAATGCTTCTGTCTAGTTTTTAGGTGAAGATATTTCATTTCCCAGCATAGGCCTCAAAGCGCTCCAAATATCCACTTGCAGATTCTACAAAAACAGTGTTTCCAAACTGCTCTTACAAAAGGAAGGTTCAAATCTGTGAGCCGAACGCACTCATCACAAACAAGTTTCTGAGAATGCGTCTGTCTAGTTTTTATGTGAAGATATTTCGTTTGCCAGCATAGGCCTCAAATCGCTCCAAACATCCACTAGCAAATTCTACAAAAGGAGTGTTTCAAAAGTGCGCTATCAAGAGGAAGAGTCCACTATGTGAGTTGAATGCATAAAGCACACGGAAGTTTCTGAGAATGCTTCTGTCTAGTTTTTAGGTGAAGATATTTCATTTCCCAGCATAGGCCTCAAAGCGCTCCAAATATCCACTTGCAGATTCTACAAAAAGAGTGTTTCCAAACTGCTCTTTCAAAAGGAAGGTTCAAGTCTGTGAGTTGAGAGCATTCATCACAAAGAAGTTTCTGAGAATGCTTCTGTCTAGTTTTTATATGAAGATCTTTCCTTTTCCAATATGGGCCTCAAAGCGCTCCAAATAAACACTTGCAGATTCTACAAAAGGAGTGTTTCAAAACAGCTCTATCAAAAGGAACGTTCAAGTCCGTGAGTTGAAGGCATTCATCACACAGAAGTTTCTGAGAATGCTTCTCTCTAGTTTTTATGTGAAGATATTTCCTTTTCTAGCATAGGCCTCAAAGCGCTGCAAATAGCCACTTGCAGATTCTACAAAAAGAGGGTTTCAAATCTCTTCTATCAAAAGAAATGTTCAACTCTGTGAGTTGAATGCACTCATCAGAAAGAAGTTTCTGAGAATGATTCTATCTAGTTTTCATCTGCATGTATTTCCTTTTCCACTAGATGCCGCAATCGCACCAAATATCCACTTGCAGTTTCCACAAAAAGAGTGCTGCAGAACTGCTCCATGAAAAGGAATGTTCAACTCTGTGAGTTCAGTACCCTCATGACATAGAAGTTTCTTAAAATGCTTCTGTCTAGTTGGTATAGGAAGATATTTCCTTTTCCAGCATAAGCCTCAAAGAGCTCCAAATATCCACTTGCGGATTCTGCAAAAACAGTGTTTCAAAACTGGTGGATCAAAAGGAACGTTCAACTCTGTGAGTTGAATGCACTCATGACACAGAAGTTTCTGAGAATGCTTCTGTCTAGTTCTTACGTGAAGATATTTCCTTTTCCAGCTTAGGCCTCAAAGCGCTCCAAATAAACACTTGCAGATTCTACAAAAGGAGTGTTTCAAAACTGCTCTAGCAAAAGGAAGGTTCAAGTCTGTGAGTTGAATGCACTCATCACAAAGAGGTTTCTGAGAATGTTGCTGTCTAGTTTTTATGTGAAGATATTTCCTTTTCCTCGCATAGACCTCAAATCGCTCCAGATATCCACTTGCAGATTTTACAGAAAGAGTGTTTCCAAACTGCTCTATCTAAAGGCACGTTGAACTCTGTGAGTTGAATGCACGCATTGCGAAGAACTTTCTGAGAATGCTTCTCTCTAGCTTTTAGGTGAAGATATTCCATTTCACAGCATAGGCCTCAAAGTGCTCCAAATCACCACTTGCAGATTTTACAAAAAGAATGTTTCAATACTGCTCTTTCTAAAGGAAGGTTCAAGTCTGTGAGTTGAATGCACTCAACACAAAGAAGTTTCTGAGAATGCTTCTGTCCAGGTTTCATGTGAAGATACTTCCTTTTCCAGCATAGGCCTCAAACCGCTCCAAATATTCACTTGCAGAGTCTACAAAAAGAGTGTTTCCAAACTTCTCTATCAACTGGTAGGTACAACTCCGTGAGTTGAATGCCCTCATCACCAAGAAGTTTCTGAGAATGCTTCTCTCTAGTTTTGATGGGAAGATATTTCCTTTTCCAACATAGGCCTCATGGTGCTCCGAATAAACACTTGCAGATTCTACAAACTTAGTGTTTCAAAACTGTTCTATGAAAAGGAACGTTCAAGTCTGGGAGTTGAATGAACTCATCACAAAGAAGTTTCTCAGAATGCTTCTGTCTAGTTTTTAGGTGAAGATATTTCATTTCCCAGCATAGGCCTCAAAGCGCTCCAAATATCCACTTGCAGATTCTACAAAAAGAGTGTTTCCAAACTGCTCTTACAAAAGGAAGGTTCAAGTCTGTGAGCCGAACGCACTCATCACAAACAAGTTTCTGAGAATGCGTCTGTCTAGTTTTTATGTGAAGATATTTCGTTTGCCAGCATAGGCCTCAAATCGCTCCAAACATCCACTAGCAAATTCTACAAAAGGAGTGTTTCAAAAGTGCGCTATCAAGAGGAAGAGTCCACTATGTGAGTTGAATGCATAAAGCACACGGAAGTTTCTGAGAGTGCTTCTGTCTAGTTTTTAGGTGGAGATATTTCATTTCCCAGCATAGGCCTCAAAGCGCTCCAAATATCCACTTGCAGATTCTACAAAAAGAGTGTTTCCAAACTGCTCTTTCAAAAGGAAGGTTCAAGTCTGTGAGTTGAGAGCATTCATCTCAAAGAAGTTTCTGAGAATGCTTCTGTCTAGTTTTTATATGAAGATCTTTCCTTTTCCAATATGGGCCTCAAAGCGCTCCAAATAAACACTTGCAGATTCTACAAAAGGAGTGTTTCAAAACAGCTCTATCAAAAGGAACGTTCAAGTCCGTGAGTTGAAGGCATTCATCACACAGAAGTTTCTGAGAATGCTTCTCTCTAGTTTTTATGTGAAGATATTTCCTTTTCTAGCATAGGCCTCAAAGCGCTGCAAATAGCCACTTGCAGATTCTACAAAAAGAGGGTTTCAAATCTCTTCTATCAAAAGAAATGTTCAACTCTGTGAGTTGAATGCACTCATCAGAAAGAAGTTTCTGAGAATGATTCTATCTAGTTTTCATCTGCATGTATTTCCTTTTCCACTAGATGCCGCAATCGCACCAAATATCCACTTGCAGTTTCCACAAAAAGAGTGCTGCAGAACTGCTCCATGAAAAGGAATGTTCAACTCTGTGAGTTCAGTACCCTCATGACATAGAAGTTTCTGAAAATGCTTCTGTCTAGTTGGTATAGGAAGATATTTCCTTTTCCAGCATAAGCCTCAAAGAGCTCCAAATATCCACTTGCGGATTCTGCAAAAACAGTGTTTCAAAACTGGTGGATCAAAAGGAACGTTCAACTCTGTGAGTTGAATGCACTCATGACACAGAAGTTTCTGAGAATGCTTCTGTCTAGTTCTTACGTGAAGATATTTCCTTTTCCAGCTTAGGCCTCAAAGCGCTCCAAATAAACACTTGCAGATTCTACAAAAGGAGTGTTTCAAAACTGCTCTAGCAAAAGGAAGGTTCAAGTCTGTGAGTTGAATGCACTCATCACAAAGAGGTTTCTGAGAATGTTGCTGTCTAGTTTTTATGTGAAGATATTTCCTTTTCCTCGCATAGACCTCAAATCGCTCCAGATATCCACTTGCAGATTTTACAGAAAGACTGTTTCCAAACTGCTCTATCTAAAGGCACGTTGAACTCTGTGAGTTGAATGCACGCATTGCGAAGAACTTTCTGAGAATGCTTCTCTCTAGCTTTTAGGTGAAGATATTCCATTTCACAGCATAGGCCTCAAAGTGCTCCAAATCACCACTTGCAGATTTTACAAAAAGAATGTTTCAATACTGCTCTTTCTAAAGGAAGGTTCAAGTCTGTGAGTTGAATGCACTCAACACAAAGAAGTTTCTGAGAATGCTTCTGTCCAGGTTTCATGTGAAGATACTTCCTTTTCCAGCATAGGCCTCAAACCGCTCCAAATATTCACTTGCAGAGTCTACAAAAAGAGTGTTTCCAAACTTCTCTATCAACTGGTAGGTAAAACTCCGTGAGTTGAATGCCCTCATCACCAAGAAGTTTCTGAGAATGCTTCTCTCTAGTTTTGATGGGAAGATATTTCCTTTTCCAACATAGGCCTCATGGTGCTCCGAATAAACACTTGCAGATTCTACAAACTTAGTGTTTCAAAACTGTTCTATGAAAAGGAACGTTCAAGTCTGGGAGTTGAATGAACTCATCACAAAGAAGTTTCTCAGAATGCTTCTGTCTAGTTTTTAGGTGAAGATATTTCATTTCCCAGCATAGGCCTCAAAGCGCTCCAAATATCCACTTGCAGATTCTACAAAAACAGTGTTTCCAAACTGCTCTTACAAAAGGAAGGTTCAAATCTGTGAGCCGAACGCACTCATCACAAACAAGTTTCTGAGAATGCGTCTGTCTAGTTTTTATGTGAAGATATTTCGTTTGCCAGCATAGGCCTCAAATCGCTCCAAACATCCACTAGCAAATTCTACAAAAGGAGTGTTTCAAAAGTGCGCTATCAAGAGGAAGAGTCCACTATGTGAGTTGAATGCATAAAGCACACGGAAGTTTCTGAGAATGCTTCTGTCTAGTTTTTAGGTGAAGATATTTCATTTCCCAGCATAGGCCTCAAAGCGCTCCAAATATCCACTTGCAGATTCTACAAAAAGAGTGTTTCCAAACTGCTCTTTCAAAAGGAAGGTTCAAGTCTGTGAGTTGAGAGCATTCATCACAAAGAAGTTTCTGAGAATGCTTCTGTCTAGTTTTTATATGAAGATCTTTCCTTTTCCAATATGGGCCTCAAAGCGCTCCAAATAAACACTTGCAGATTCTACAAAAGGAGTGTTTCAAAACAGCTCTATCAAAAGGAACGTTCAAGTCCGTGAGTTGAAGGCATTCATCACACAGAAGTTTCTGAGAATGCTTCTCTCTAGTTTTTATGTGAAGATATTTCCTTTTCTAGCATAGGCCTCAAAGCGCTGCAAATAGCCACTTGCAGATTCTACAAAAAGAGGGTTTCAAATCTCTTCTATCAAAAGAAATGTTCAACTCCGTGAGTTGAATGCACTCATCAGAAAGAAGTTTCTGAGAATGATTCTATCTAGTTTTCATCTGCTTGTATTTCCTTTTCCACTAGATGCCGCAATCGCACCAAATATCCACTTGCCGTTTCCACGAAAAGAGTGCTGCAGAACTGCTCCATGAAAAGGAATGTTCAACTCTGTGAGTTCAATCCCCTCATGACATAGAAGTTTCTGAAAATGCTTCTGTCTAGTTGGTATAGGAAGATATTTCCTTTTCCAGCATAAGCCTCAAAGAGCTCCAAATATCCACTTGCGGATTCTGCAAAAACAGTGTTTCAAAACTGGTCGATCAAAAGGAACGTTCAACTCTGTGAGTTGAATGCACTCATGACACAGAAGTTTCTGAGAATGCTTCTGTCTAGTTCTTACATGAAGATATTTCCTTTTCCAGCTTAGGCCTCAAAGCGCTCCAAATAAACACTTGCAGATTCTACAAAAGGAGTGTTTCAAAACTGCTCTAGCAAAAGGAAGGTTCAAGTCTGTGAGTTGAATGCACTCATCACAAAGAGGTTTCTGAGAATGCTGCTGTCTAGTTTTTATGTGAAGATATTTCCTTTTCCTCGCATAGACCTCAAATCGCTCCAGATATCCACTTGCAGATTTTACAGAAAGAGTGTTTCCAAACTGCTCTATCTAAAGGCACGTTCAACTCTGTGAGTTGAATGCACGCATTGCGAAGAACTTTCTGAGAATGCTTCTCTCTAGCTTTTAGGTGAAGATATTCCATTTCACAGCATAGGCCTCAAAGTGCTCCAAATCACCACTTGCAGATTTTACAAAAAGAATGTTTCAAAACTGCTCTTTCTAAAGGAAGGTTCAAGTCTGTGAGTTGAATGCACTCAACACAAAGAAGTTTCTGAGAATGCTTCTGTCCAGGTTTCATGTGAAGATACTTCCTTTTCCAGCATAGGCCTCAAACCGCTCCAAATATTCACTTGCAGAGTCTACAAAAAGAGTGTTTCCAAACTTCTCTATCAACTGGTAGGTACAACTCCGTGAGTTGAATGCCCTCATCACCAAGAAGTTTCTGAGAATGCTTCTCTCTAGTTTTGATGGGAAGATATTTCCTTTTCCAACATAGGCCTCATGGTGCTCCGAATAAACACTTGCAGATTCTACAAACTTAGTGTTTCAAAACTGTTCTATGAAAAGGAACGTTCAAGTCTGGGAGTTGAATGAACTCATCACAAAGAAGTTTCTCAGAATGCTTCTGTCTAGTTTTTAGGTGAAGATATTTCATTTCCCAGCATAGGCCTCAAAGCGCTCCAAATATCCACTTGCAGATTCTACAAAAAGAGTGTTTCCAAACTGCTCTTACAAAAGGAAGGTTCAAGTCTGTGAGCCGAACGCACTCATCACAAACAAGTTTCTGAGAATGCGTCTGTCTAGTTTTTATGTGAAGATATTTCGTTTGCCAGCATAGGCCTCAAATCGCTCCAAACATCCACTAGCAAATTCTACAAAAGGAGTGTTTCAAAAGTGCGCTATCAAGAGGAAGAGTCCACTATGTGAGTTGAATGCATAAAGCACACGGAAGTTTCTGAGAGTGCTTCTGTCTAGTTTTTAGGTGGAGATATTTCATTTCCCAGCATAGGCCTCAAAGCGCTCCAAATATCCACTTGCAGATTCTACAAAAAGAGTGTTTCCAAACTGCTCTTTCAAAAGGAAGGTTCAAGTCTGTGAGTTGAGAGCATTCATCTCAAAGAAGTTTCTGAGAATGCTTCTGTCTAGTTTTTATATGAAGATCTTTCCTTTTCCAATATGGGCCTCAAAGCGCTCCAAATAAACACTTGCAGATTCTACAAAAGGAGTGTTTCAAAACAGCTCTATCAAAAGGAACGTTCAAGTCCGTGAGTTGAAGGCATTCATCACACAGAAGTTTCTGAGAATGCTTCTCTCTAGTTTTTATGTGAAGATATTTCCTTTTCTAGCATAGGCCTCAAAGCGCTGCAAATAGCCACTTGCAGATTCTACAAAAAGAGGGTTTCAAATCTCTTCTATCAAAAGAAATGTTCAACTCTGTGAGTTGAATGCACTCATCAGAAAGAAGTTTCTGAGAATGATTCTATCTAGTTTTCATCTGCATGTATTTCCTTTTCCACTAGATGCCGCAATCGCACCAAATATCCACTTGCAGTTTCCACAAAAAGAGTGCTGCAGAACTGCTCCATGAAAAGGAATGTTCAACTCTGTGAGTTCAGTACCCTCATGACATAGAAGTTTCTTAAAATGCTTCTGTCTAGTTGGTATAGGAAGATATTTCCTTTTCCAGCATAAGCCTCAAAGAGCTCCAAATATCCACTTGCGGATTCTGCAAAAACAGTGTTTCAAAACTGGTGGATCAAAAGGAACGTTCAACTCTGTGAGTTGAATGCACTCATGACACAGAAGTTTCTGAGAATGCTTCTGTCTAGTTCTTACGTGAAGATATTTCCTTTTCCAGCTTAGGCCTCAAAGCGCTCCAAATAAACACTTGCAGATTCTACAAAAGGAGTGTTTCAAAACTGCTCTAGCAAAAGGAAGGTTCAAGTCTGTGAGTTGAATGCACTCATCACAAAGAGGTTTCTGAGAATGTTGCTGTCTAGTTTTTATGTGAAGATATTTCCTTTTCCTCGCATAGACCTCAAATCGCTCCAGATATCCACTTGCAGATTTTACAGAAAGAGTGTTTCCAAACTGCTCTATCTAAAGGCACGTTGAACTCCGTGAGTTGAATGCACGCATTGCGAAGAACTTTCTGAGAATGCTTCTCTCTAGCTTTTAGGTGAAGATATTCCATTTCACAGCATAGGCCTCAAAGTGCTCCAAATCACCACTTGCAGATTTTACAAAAAGAATGTTTCAATACTGCTCTTTCTAAAGGAAGGTTCAAGTCTGTGAGTTGAATGCACTCAACACAAAGAAGTTTCTGAGAATGCTTCTGTCCAGGTTTCATGTGAAGATACTTCCTTTTCCAGCATAGGCCTCAAACCGCTCCAAATATTCACTTGCAGAGTCTACAAAAAGAGTGTTTCCAAACTTCTCTATCAACTGGTAGGTAAAACTCCGTGAGTTGAATGCCCTCATCACCAAGAAGTTTCTGAGAATGCTTCTCTCTAGTTTTGATGGGAAGATATTTCCTTTTCCAACATAGGCCTCATGGTGCTCCGAATAAACACTTGCAGATTCTACAAACTTAGTGTTTCAAAACTGTTCTATGAAAAGGAACGTTCAAGTCTGGGAGTTGAATGAACTCATCACAAAGAAGTTTCTCAGAATGCTTCTGTCTAGTTTTTAGGTGAAGATATTTCATTTCCCAGCATAGGCCTCAAAGCGCTCCAAATATCCACTTGCAGATTCTACAAAAAGAGTGTTTCCAAACTGCTCTTACAAAAGGAAGGTTCAAATCTGTGAGCCGAACGCACTCATCACAAACAAGTTTCTGAGAATGCGTCTGTCTAGTTTTTATGTGAAGATATTTCGTTTGCCAGCATAGGCCTCAAATCGCTCCAAACATCCACTAGCAAATTCTACAAAAGGAGTGTTTCAAAAGTGCGCTATCAAGAGGAAGAGTCCACTATGTGAGTTGAATGCATAAAGCACACGGAAGTTTCTGAGAATGCTTCTGTCTAGTTTTTAGGTGAAGATATTTCATTTCCCAGCATAGGCCTCAAAGCGCTCCAAATATCCACTTGCAGATTCTACAAAAAGAGTGTTTCCAAACTGCTCTTTCAAAAGGAAGGTTCAAGTCTGTGAGTTGAGAGCATTCATCACAAAGAAGTTTCTGAGAATGCTTCTGTCTAGTTTTTATATGAAGATCTTTCCTTTTCCAATATGGGCCTCAAAGCGCTCCAAATAAACACTTGCAGATTCTACAAAAGGAGTGTTTCAAAACAGCTCTATCAAAAGGAACGTTCAAGTCCGTGAGTTGAAGGCATTCATCACACAGAAGTTTCTGAGAATGCTTCTCTCTAGTTTTTATGTGAAGATATTTCCTTTTCTAGCATAGGCCTCAAAGCGCTGCAAATAGCCACTTGCAGATTCTACAAAAAGAGGGTTTCAAATCTCTTCTATCAAAAGAAATGTTCAACTCTGTGAGTTGAATGCACTCATCAGAAAGAAGTTTCTGAGAATGATTCTATCTAGTTTTCATCTGCATGTATTTTCTTTTCCACTAGATGCCGAAATCGCACCAAATATCCACTTGCAGTTTCCACAAAAAGAGTGCTGCAGAACTGCTCCATGAAAAGGAATGTTCAACTCTGTGAGTTCAATACCCTCATGACATAGAAGTTTCTGAAAATGCTTCTGTCTAGTTGGTATAGGAAGATATTTCCTTTTCCAGCATAAGTCTCAAAGAGCTCCCAATATCCACTTGCGGATTCTGCAAAAACAGTGTTTCAAAACTGGTCGATCAAAAGGAACGTTCAACTCTGTGAGTTGAATGCACTCATGACACAGAAGTTTCTGAGAATGCTTCTGTCTAGTTCTTACGTGAAGATATTTCCTTTTCCAGCTTAGGCCTCAAAGCGCTCCAAATAAACACTTGCAGATTCTACAAAAGGAGTGTTTCAAAACTGCGCTATCAAAAGGAAGGTTCAAGTCTGTGAGTTGAATGCACTCATCACAAAGAGGTTTCTGAGAATGCTGCTGTCTAGTTTTTATGTGAAGATATTTCCTTTTCCTCGCATAGACCTCAAATCGCTCCAGATATCCACTTGCAGATTTTACAGAAAGAGTGTTTCCAAACTGCTCTATCTAAAGGCACGTTCAACTCTGTGAGTTGAATGCACGCATTGCGAAGAACTTTCTGAGAATGCTTCTCTCTAGCTTTTAGGTGAAGATATTCCATTTCACAGCATAGGCCTCAAAGTGCTCCAAATCACCACTTGCAGATTTTACAAAAAGAATGTTTCAAAACTGCTCTTTCTAAAGGAAGGTTCAAGTCTGTGAGTTGAATGCACTCAACACAAAGAAGTTTCTGAGAATGCTTCTGTCCAGGTTTCATGTGAAGATATTTCCTTTTCCAGCATAGGCCTCAAACCGCTCCAAATATTCACTTGCAGAGTCTACAAAAAGAGTGTTTCCAAACTTCTCTATCAACTGGTAGGTACAACACCGTGAGTTGAATGCCCTCATCACCAAGAAGTTTCTGAGAATGCTTCTCTCTAGTTTTGATGGGAAGATATTTCCTTTTCCAACATAGGCCTCATGGTGCTCCGAGTAAACACTTGCAGATTCTACAAACTTAGTGTTTCAAAACTGTTCTATGAAAAGGAACGTTCAAGTCTGGGAGTTGAATGAACTCATCACAAAGAAGTTTCTCAGAATGCTTCTGTCTAGTTTTTAGGCGAAGATATTTCATTTCCCAACATAGGCCTCAAAGCGCTCCAAATATCAACTTGCAGATTCTACAAAAAGAGTGTTTCCAAACTGCTCTTACAAAAGGAAGGTTCAAGTCTGTGAGCCGAACGCACTCATCACAAACAAGTTTCTGAGAATGCGTCTGTCTAGTTTTTATGTGAAGATATTTCGTTTGCCAGCATAGGCCTCAAATCGCTCCAAACATCCACTAGCAAATTCTACAAAAGCAGTGTTTCAAAAGTGCGCTATGAAGAGGAAGAGTCCACTATGTGAGTTGAATGCATAAAGCACACGGAAGTTTCTGAGAATGCTTCTGTCTAGTTTTTAGGTGAAGATATTTCATTTCCCAGCATAGGCCTCAAAGCGCTCCAAATATCCACTTGCAGATTCTACAAAAAGAGTGTTTCCAAACTGCTCTTTCAAAAGGAAGGTTCAAGTCTGTGAGTTGAGAGCATTCATCACAAAGAAGTTTCTGAGAATGCTTCTGTCTAGTTTTTATATGAAGATCTTTCCTTTTCCAATATGGGCCTCAAAGCGCTCCAAATAAACACTTGCAGATTCTACAAAAGGAGTGTTTCAAAACAGCTCTATCAAAAGGAACGTTCAAGTCCGTGAGTTGAAGGCATTCATCACACAGAAGTTTCTGAGAATGCTTCTCTCTAGTTTTTATGTGAAGATATTTCCTTTTCTAGCATAGGCCTCAAAGCGCTGCAAATAGCCACTTGCAGATTCTACAAAAAGAGGGTTTCAAATCTCTTCTATCAAAAGAAATGTTCAACTCTGTGAGTTGAATGCACTCATCAGAAAGAAGTTTCTGAGAATGATTCTATCTAGTTTTCATCTGCATGTATTTCCTTTTCCACTAGATGCCGCAATCGCACCAAATATCCACTTGCAGTTTCCACAAAAAGAGTGCTGCAGAACTGCTCCATGAAAAGGAATGTTCAACTCTGTGAGTTCAATACCCTCATGACATAGAAGTTTCTGAAAATGCTTCTGTCTAGTTGGTATAGGAAGATATTTCCTTTTCCAGCATAAGCCTCAAAGAGTTCCAAATATCCACTTGCGGATTCTGCAAAAACAGTGTTTCAAAACTGGTCGATCAAAAGGAACGTTCAACACTGTGAGTTGAATGCACTCATGACACAGAAGTTTCTGAGAATGCTTCTGTCTAGTTCTTACGTGAAGATATTTCCTTTTCCAGCTTAGGCCTCAAAGCGCTCCAAATAAACACTTGCAGATTCTACAAAAGGAGTGTTTCAAAACTGCGCTATCAAAAGGAAGGTTCAAGTCTGTGAGTTGAATGCACTCATCACAAAGAGGTTTCTGAGAATGCTGCTGTCTAGTTTTTATGTGAAGATATTTCCTTTTCCTCGCATAGACCTCAAATCGCTCCAGATATCCACTTGCAGATTTTACAGAAAGACTGTTTCCAAACTGCTCTATCTAAAGGCACGTTCAACTCCGTGAGTTGAATGCACGCATTGCGAAGAACTTTCTGAGAATGCTTCTCTCTAGCTTTTAGGTGAAGATATTCCATTTCACAGCATAGGCCTCAAAGTGCTCCAAATCACCACTTGCAGATTTTACAAAAAGAATGTTTCAAAACTGCTCTTTCTAAAGGAAGGTTCAAGTCTGTGAGTTGAATGCACTCAACACAAAGAAGTTTCTGAGAATGCTTCTGTCCAGGTTTCATGTGAAGATATTTCCTTTTCCAGCATAGGCCTCAAACCGCTCCAAATATTCACTTGCAGAGTCTACAAAAAGAGTGTTTCCAAACTTCTCTATCAACTGGTAGGTACAACACCGTGAGTTGAATGCCCTCATCACCAAGAAGTTTCTGAGAATGCTTCTCTCTAGTTTTGATGGGAAGATATTTCCTTTTCCAACATAGGCCTCATGGTGCTCCGAGTAAACACTTGCAGATTCTACAAACTTAGTGTTTCAAAACTGTTCTATGAAAAGGAACGTTCAAGTCTGGGAGTTGAATGAACTCATCACAAAGAAGTTTCTCAGAATGCTTCTGTCTAGTTTTTAGGTGAAGATATTTCATTTCCCAACATAGGCCTCAAAGCGCTCCAAATATCAACTTGCAGATTCTACAAAAAGAGTGTTTCCAAACTGCTCTTACAAAAGGAAGGTTCAAGTCTGTGAGCCGAACGCACTCATCACAAACAAGTTTCTGAGAATGCGTCTGTCTAGTTTTTATGTGAAGATATTTCGTTTGCCAGCATAGGCCTCAAATCGCTCCAAACATCCACTAGCAAATTCTACAAAAGCAGTGTTTCAAAAGTGCGCTATGAAGAGGAAGAGTCCACTATGTGAGTTGAATGCATAAAGCACACGGAAGTTTCTGAGAATGCTTCTGTCTAGTTTTTAGGTGAAGATATTTCATTTCCCATCATAGGCCTCAAAGCGCTCCAAATATCCACTTGCAGATTCTACAAAAAGAGTGTTTCCAAACTGCTCTTTCAAAAGGAAGGTTCAAGTCTGTGAGTTGAGAGCATTCATCACAAAGAAGTTTCTGAGAATGCTTCTGTCTAGTTTTTATATGAAGATCTTTCCTTTTCCAATATGGGCCTCAAAGCGCTCCAA
Source organism: Pongo pygmaeus (assembly GCF_028885625.2). NCBI lineage: Eukaryota > Metazoa > Chordata > Mammalia > Primates > Hominidae > Pongo > Pongo pygmaeus. The sequence goes on from NC_085930.1 coordinate 29,318,157, forward strand.
ATAAACACTTGCAGATTCTACAAAAGGAGTGTTTCAAAACAGCTCTATCAAAAGGAACGTTCAAGTCCGTGAGTTGAAGGCATTCATCACACAGAAGTTTCTGAGAATGCTTCTCTCTAGTTTTTATGTGAAGATATTTCCTTTTCTAGCATAGGCCTCAAAGCGCTGCAAATAGCCACTTGCAGATTCTACAAAAAGAGGGTTTCAAATCTCTTCTATCAAAAGAAATGTTCAACTCTGTGAGTTGAATGCACTCATCAGAAAGAAGTTTCTGAGAATGATTCTATCTAGTTTTCATCTGCATGTATTTCCTTTTCCACTAGATGCCGCAATCGCACCAAATATCCACTTGCAGTTTCCACAAAAAGAGTGCTGCAGAACTGCTCCATGAAAAGGAATGTTCAACTCTGTGAGTTCAATACCCTCATGACATAGAAGTTTCTGAAAATGCTTCTGTCTAGTTGGTATAGGAAGATATTTCCTTTTCCAGCATAAGCCTCAAAGAGTTCCAAATATCCACTTGCGGATTCTGCAAAAACAGTGTTTCAAAACTGGTCGATCAAAAGGAACGTTCAACACTGTGAGTTGAATGCACTCATGACACAGAAGTTTCTGAGAAGGCTTCTGTCTAGTTCTTACGTGAAGATATTTCCTTTTCCAGATTAGGCCTCAAAGCGCTCCAAATAAACACTTGCAGATTCTACAAAAGGAGTGTTTCAAAACTGCGCTATCAAAAGGAAGGTTCAAGTCTGTGAGTTGAATGCACTCATCACAAAGAGGTTTCTGAGAATGCTGCTGTCTAGTTTTTATGTGAAGATATTTCCTTTTCCTCGCATAGACCTCAAATCGCTCCAGATATCCACTTGCAGATTTTACAGAAAGACTGTTTCCAAACTGCTCTATCTAAAGGCACGTTCAACTCCGTGAGTTGAATGCACGCATTGCGAAGAACTTTCTGAGAATGCTTCTCTCTAGCTTTTAGGTGAAGATATTCCATTTCACAGCATAGGCCTCAAAGTGCTCCAAATCACCACTTGCAGATTTTACAAAAAGAATGTTTCAAAACTGCTCTTTCTAAAGGAAGGTTCAAGTCTGTGAGTTGAATGCACTCAACACAAAGAAGTTTCTGAGAATGCTTCTGTCCAGGTTTCATGTGAAGATATTTCCTTTTCCAGCATAGGACTAAAACCGCTCCAAATATTCACTTGCAGAGTCTACAAAAAGAGTGTTTCCAAACTTCTCTATCAACTGGTAGGTACAACTCCTTGAGTTGAATGCCCTCATCACCAAGAAGTTTCTGAGAATGCTTCTCTCTAGTTTTGATGGGAAGATATTTCCTTTTCCAACATAGGCCTCATGGTGCTCCGAATAAACACTTGCAGATTCTACAAACTTAGTGTTTCAAAACTGTTCTATGAAAAGGAACGTTCAAGTCTGGGAGTTGAATGAACTCATCACAAAGAAGTTTCTCAGAATGCTTCTGTCTAGTTTTTAGGTGAAGATATTTCATTTCCCAGCATAGGCCGCAAAGCGCTCCAAATATCCACTAGCAGATTCTACAAAAAGAGTGCTTCCAAACTGCTCTTACAAAAGGAAGGTTCAAGTCTGTGAGCCGAACGCACTCATCACAAACAAGTTTCTGAGAATGCGTCTGTCTAGTTTTTATGTGAAGATATTTCGTTTGCCAGCATAGGCCTCAAATCGCTCCAAACATCCACTAGCAAATTCTACAAAAGGAGTGTTTCAAAAGTGCGCTATCAAGAGGAAGAGTCCACTATGTGAGTTGAATGCATAAAGCACACGGAAGTTTCTGAGAATGCTTCTGTCTAGTTTTTAGGTGAAGATATTTCATTTCCCAGCATAGGCCTCAAAGCGCTCCAAATATCCACTTGCAGATTCTACAAAAAGAGTGTTTCCAAACTGCTCTTTCAAAAGGAAGGTTCAAGTCTGTGAGTTGAGAGCATTCATCACAAAGAAGTTTCTGAGAATGCTTCTGTCTAGTTTTTATATGAAGATCTTTCCTTTTCCAATATGGGCCTCAAAGCGCTCCAAATAAACACTTGCAGATTCTACAAAAGGAGTGTTTCAAAACAGCTCTATCAAAAGGAACGTTCAAGTCCGTGAGTTGAAGGCATTCATCACACAGAAGTTTCTGAGAATGCTTCTCTCTAGTTTTTATGTGAAGATATTTCCTTTTCTAGCATAGGCCTCAAAGCGCTGCAAATAGCCACTTGCAGATTCTACAAAAAGAGGGTTTCAAATCTCTTCTATCAAAAGAAATGTTCAACTCTGTGAGTTGAATGCACTCATCAGAAAGAAGTTTCTGAGAATGATTCTATCTAGTTTTCATCTGCATGTATTTTCTTTTCCACTAGATGCCGAAATCGCACCAAATATCCACTTGCAGTTTCCACAAAAAGAGTGCTGCAGAACTGCTCCATGAAAAGGAATGTTCAACTCTGTGAGTTCAATACCCTCATGACATAGAAGTTTCTGAAAATGCTTCTGTCTAGTTGGTATAGGAAGATATTTCCTTTTCCAGCATAAGTCTCAAAGAGCTCCCAATATCCACTTGCGGATTCTGCAAAAACAGTGTTTCAAAACTGGTGGATCAAAAGGAACGTTCAACTCTGTGAGTTGAATGCACTCATGACACAGAAGTTTCTGAGAATGCTTCTGTCTAGTTCTTACGTGAAGATATTTCCTTTTCCAGCTTAGGCCTCAAAGCGCTCCAAATAAACACTTGCAGATTCTACAAAAGGAGTGTTTCAAAACTGCGCTATCAAAAGGAAGGTTCAAGTCTGTGAGTTGAATGCACTCATCACAAAGAGGTTTCTGAGAATGCTGCTGTCTAGTTTTTATGTGAAGATATTTCCTTTTCCTCGCATAGACCTCAAATCGCTCCAGATATCCACTTGCAGATTTTACAGAAAGAGTGTTTCCAAACTGCTCTATCTAAAGGCACGTTCAACTCTGTGAGTTGAATGCACGCATTGCGAAGAACTTTCGGAGAATGCTTCTCTCTAGCTTTTAGGTGAAGATATTCCATTTCACAGCATAGGCCTCAAAGTGCTCCAAATCACCACTTGCAGATTTTACAAAAAGAATGTTTCAAAACTGCTCTTTCTAAAGGAAGGTTCAAGTCTGTGAGTTGAATGCACTCAACACAAAGAAGTTTCTGAGAATGCTTCTGTCCAGGTTTCATGTGAAGATATTTCCTTTTCCAGCATAGGCCTCAAACCGCTCCAAATATTCACTTGCAGAGTCTACAAAAAGAGTGTTTCCAAACTTCTCTATCAACTGGTAGGTACAACACCGTGAGTTGAATGCCCTCATCACCAAGAAGTTTCTGAGAATGCTTCTCTCTAGTTTTGATGGGAAGATATTTCCTTTTCCAACATAGGCCTCATGGTGCTCCGAGTAAACACTTGCAGATTCTACAAACTTAGTGTTTCAAAACTGTTCTATGAAAAGGAACGTTCAAGTCTGGGAGTTGAATGAACTCATCACAAAGAAGTTTCTCAGAATGCTTCTGTCTAGTTTTTAGGTGAAGATATTTCATTTCCCAACATAGGCCTCAAAGCGCTCCAAATATCAACTTGCAGATTCTACAAAAAGAGTGTTTCCAAACTGCTCTTACAAAAGGAAGGTTCAAGTCTGTGAGCCGAACGCACTCATCACAAACAAGTTTCTGAGAATGCGTCTGTCTAGTTTTTATGTGAAGATATTTCGTTTGCCAGCATAGGCCTCAAATCGCTCCAAACATCCACTAGCAAATTCTACAAAAGCAGTGTTTCAAAAGTGCGCTATGAAGAGGAAGAGTCCACTATGTGAGTTGAATGCATAAAGCACACGGAAGTTTCTGAGAATGCTTCTGTCTAGTTTTTAGGTGAAGATATTTCATTTCCCAGCATAGGCCTCAAAGCGCTCCAAATATCCACTTGCAGATTCTACAAAAAGAGTGTTTCCAAACTGCTCTTTCAAAAGGAAGGTTCAAGTCTGTGAGTTGAGAGCATTCATCACAAAGAAGTTTCTGAGAATGCTTCTGTCTAGTTTTTATATGAAGATCTTTCCTTTTCCAATATGGGCCTCAAAGCGCTCCAAATAAACACTTGCAGATTCTACAAAAGGAGTGTTTCAAAACAGCTCTATCAAAAGGAACGTTCAAGTCCGTGAGTTGAAGGCATTCATCACACAGAAGTTTCTGAGAATGCTTCTCTCTAGTTTTTATGTGAAGATATTTCCTTTTCTAGCATAGGCCTCAAAGCGCTGCAAATAGCCACTTGCAGATTCTACAAAAAGAGGGTTTCAAATCTCTTCTATCAAAAGAAATGTTCAACTCTGTGAGTTGAATGCACTCATCAGAAAGAAGTTTCTGAGAATGATTCTATCTAGTTTTCATCTGCATGTATTTTCTTTTCCACTAGATGCCGAAATCGCACCAAATATCCACTTGCAGTTTCCACAAAAAGAGTGCTGCAGAACTGCTCCATGAAAAGGAATGTTCAACTCTGTGAGTTCAATACCCTCATGACATAGAAGTTTCTGAAAATGCTTCTGTCTAGTTGGTATAGGAAGATATTTCCTTTTCCAGCATAAGTCTCAAAGAGCTCCCAATATCCACTTGCGGATTCTGCAAAAACAGTGTTTCAAAACTGGTGGATCAAAAGGAACGTTCAACTCTGTGAGTTGAATGCACTCATGACACAGAAGTTTCTGAGAATGCTTCTGTCTAGTTCTTACGTGAAGATATTTCCTTTTCCAGCTTAGGCCTCAAAGCGCTCCAAATAAACACTTGCAGATTCTACAAAAGGAGTGTTTCAAAACTGCGCTATCAAAAGGAAGGTTCAAGTCTGTGAGTTGAATGCACTCATCACAAAGAGGTTTCTGAGAATGCTGCTGTCTAGTTTTTATGTGAAGATATTTCCTTTTCCTCGCATAGACCTCAAATCGCTCCAGATATCCACTTGCAGATTTTACAGAAAGAGTGTTTCCAAACTGCTCTATCTAAAGGCACGTTCAACTCTGTGAGTTGAATGCACGCATTGCGAAGAACTTTCGGAGAATGCTTCTCTCTAGCTTTTAGGTGAAGATATTCCATTTCACAGCATAGGCCTCAAAGTGCTCCAAATCACCACTTGCAGATTTTACAAAAAGAATGTTTCAAAACTGCTCTTTCTAAAGGAAGGTTCAAGTCTGTGAGTTGAATGCACTCAACACAAAGAAGTTTCTGAGAATGCTTCTGTCCAGGTTTCATGTGAAGATATTTCCTTTTCCAGCATAGGCCTCAAACCGCTCCAAATATTCACTTGCAGAGTCTACAAAAAGAGTGTTTCCAAACTTCTCTATCAACTGGTAGGTACAACACCGTGAGTTGAATGCCCTCATCACCAAGAAGTTTCTGAGAATGCTTCTCTCTAGTTTTGATGGGAAGATATTTCCTTTTCCAACATAGGCCTCATGGTGCTCCGAGTAAACACTTGCAGATTCTACAAACTTAGTGTTTCAAAACTGTTCTATGAAAAGGAACGTTCAAGTCTGGGAGTTGAATGAACTCATCACAAAGAAGTTTCTCAGAATGCTTCTGTCTAGTTTTTAGGTGAAGATATTTCATTTCCCAACATAGGCCTCAAAGCGCTCCAAATATCAACTTGCAGATTCTACAAAAAGAGTGTTTCCAAACTGCTCTTACAAAAGGAAGGTTCAAGTCTGTGAGCCGAACGCACTCATCACAAACAAGTTTCTGAGAATGCGTCTGTCTAGTTTTTATGTGAAGATATTTCGTTTGCCAGCATAGGCCTCAAATCGCTCCAAACATCCACTAGCAAATTCTACAAAAGCAGTGTTTCAAAAGTGCGCTATGAAGAGGAAGAGTCCACTATGTGAGTTGAATGCATAAAGCACACGGAAGTTTCTGAGAATGCTTCTGTCTAGTTTTTAGGTGAAGATATTTCATTTCCCATCATAGGCCTCAAAGCGCTCCAAATATCCACTTGCAGATTCTACAAAAAGAGTGTTTCCAAACTGCTCTTTCAAAAGGAAGGTTCAAGTCTGTGAGTTGAGAGCATTCATCACAAAGAAGTTTCTGAGAATGCTTCTGTCTAGTTTTTATATGAAGATCTTTCCTTTTCCAATATGGGCCTCAAAGCGCTCCAAATAAACACTTGCAGATTCTACAAAAGGAGTGTTTCAAAACAGCTCTATCAAAAGGAACGTTCAAGTCCGTGAGTTGAAGGCATTCATCACACAGAAGTTTCTGAGAATGCTTCTCTCTAGTTTTTATGTGAAGATATTTCCTTTTCTAGCATAGGCCTCAAAGCGCTGCAAATAGCCACTTGCAGATTCTACAAAAAGAGGGTTTCAAATCTCTTCTATCAAAAGAAATGTTCAACTCTGTGAGTTGAATGCACTCATCAGAAAGAAGTTTCTGAGAATGATTCTATCTAGTTTTCATCTGCATGTATTTCCTTTTCCACTAGATGCCGCAATCGCACCAAATATCCACTTGCAGTTTCCACAAAAAGAGTGCTGCAGAACTGCTCCATGAAAAGGAATGTTCAACTCTGTGAGTTCAATACCCTCATGACATAGAAGTTTCTGAAAATGCTTCTGTCTAGTTGGTATAGGAAGATATTTCCTTTTCCAGCATAAGCCTCAAAGAGTTCCAAATATCCACTTGCGGATTCTGCAAAAACAGTGTTTCAAAACTGGTCGATCAAAAGGAACGTTCAACACTGTGAGTTGAATGCACTCATGACACAGAAGTTTCTGAGAATGCTTCTGTCTAGTTCTTACGTGAAGATATTTCCTTTTCCAGATTAGGCCTCAAAGCGCTCCAAATAAACACTTGCAGATTCTACAAAAGGAGTGTTTCAAAACTGCGCTATCAAAAGGAAGGTTCAAGTCTGTGAGTTGAATGCACTCATCACAAAGAGGTTTCTGAGAATGCTGCTGTCTAGTTTTTATGTGAAGATATTTCCTTTTCCTCGCATAGACCTCAAATCGCTCCAGATATCCACTTGCAGATTTTACAGAAAGAGTGTTTCCAAACTGCTCTATCTAAAGGCACGTTCAACTCTGTGAGTTGAATGCACGCATTGCGAAGAACTTTCTGAGAATGCTTCTCTCTAGCTTTTAGGTGAAGATATTCCATTTCACAGCATAGGCCTCAAAGTGCTCCAAATCACCACTTGCAGATTTTACAAAAAGAATGTTTCAAAACTGCTCTTTCTAAAGGAAGGTTCAAGTCTGTGAGTTGAATGCACTCAACACAAAGAAGTTTCTGAGAATGCTTCTGTCCAGGTTTCATGTGAAGATATTTCCTTTTCCAGCATAGGACTAAAACCGCTCCAAATATTCACTTGCAGAGTCTACAAAAAGAGTGTTTCCAAACTTCTCTATCAACTGGTAGGTAAAACTCCTTGAGTTGAATGCCCTCATCACCAAGAAGTTTCTGAGAATGCTTCTCTCTAGTTTTGATGGGAAGATATTTCCTTTTCCAACATAGGCCTCATGGTGCTCCGAATAAACACTTGCAGATTCTACAAACTTAGTGTTTCAAAACTGTTCTATGAAAAGGAACGTTCAAGTCTGGGAGTTGAATGAACTCATCACAAAGAAGTTTCTCAGAATGCTTCTGTCTAGTTTTTAGGTGAAGATATTTCATTTCCCAGCATAGGCCTCAAAGCGCTCCAAATATCCACTTGCAGATTCTACAAAAAGAGTGTTTCCAAACTGCTCTTACAAAAGGAAGGTTCAAGTCTGTGAGCCGAACGCACTCATCACAAACAAGTTTCTGAGAATGCGTCTGTCTAGTTTTTATGTGAAGATATTTCGTTTGCCAGCATAGGCCTCAAATCGCTCCAAACATCCACTAGCAAATTCTACAAAAGGAGTGTTTCAAAAGTGCGCTATCAAGAGGAAGAGTCCACTATGTGAGTTGAATGCATAAAGCACACGGAAGTTTCTGAGAATGCTTCTGTCTAGTTTTTAGGTGAAGATATTTCATTTCCCAGCATAGGCCTCAAAGCGCTCCAAATATCCACTTGCAGATTCTACAAAAAGAGTGTTTCCAAACTGCTCTTTCAAAAGGAAGGTTCAAGTCTGTGAGTTGAGAGCATTCATCACAAAGAAGTTTCTGAGAATGCTTCTGTCTAGTTTTTATATGAAGATCTTTCCTTTTCCAATATGGGCCTCAAAGCGCTCCAAATAAACACTTGCAGATTCTACAAAAGGAGTGTTTCAAAACAGCTCTATCAAAAGGAACGTTCAAGTCTGTGAGTTGAAGGCATTCATCACACAGAAGTTTCTGAGAATGCTTCTCTCTAGTTTTTATGTGAAGATATTTCCTTTTGTAGCATAGGCCGCAAATCGCTGCAAATAGCCACTTGCAGATTCTACGAAAAGAGGGTTTCAAATCTCTTCTATCAAAAGAAATGTTCAACTCTGTGAGTTGAATGCACTCATCAGAAAGAAGTTTCTGAGAATGATTCTATCTAGTTTTCATCTGCATGTATTTCCTTTTCCACTAGATGCCGCAATCGCACCAAATATCCACTTGCAGTTTCCACAAAAAGAGTGCTGCAGAACTGCTCCATGAAAAGGAATGTTCAACTCTGTGAGTTCAGTACCCTCATGACATAGAAGTTTCTGAAAATGCTTCTGTCTAGTTGGTATAGGAAGATATTTCCTTTTCCAGCATAAGCCTCAAAGAGCTCCAAATATCCACTTGCGGATTCTGCAAAAACAGTGTTTCAAAACTGGTGGATCAAAAGGAACGTTCAACTCTGTGAGTTGAATGCACTCATGACACAGCAGTTTCTGAGAATGCTTCTGTCTAGTTCTTACGTGAAGATATTTCCTTTTCCAGCTTAGGCCTCAAAGCGCTCCAAATAAACACTTGCAGATTCTACAAAAGGAGTGTTTCAAAACTGCTCTAGCAAAAGGAAGGTTCAAGTCTGTGAGTTGAATGCACTCATCACAAAGAGGTTTCTGAGAATGCTGCTGTCTAGTTTTTATGTGAAGATATTTCCTTTTCCTCGCATAGACCTCAAATCGCTCCAGATATCCACTTGCAGATATTACAGAAAGAGTGTTTCCAAACTGCTCTATCTAAAGGCACGTTCAACTCTGTGAGTTGAATGCACGCATTGCGAAGAACTTTCTGAGAATGCTTCTCTCTAGCTTTTAGGTGAAGATATTCCATTTCACAGCATAGGCCTCAAAGTGCTCCAAATCACCACTTGCAGATTTTACAAAAAGAATGTTTCAAAACTGCTCTTTCTAAAGGAAGGTTCAAGTCTGTGAGTTGAATGCACTCAACACAAAGAAGTTTCTGAGAATGCTTCTGTCCAGGTTTCATGTGAAGATATTTCCTTTTCCAGCATAGGCCTCAAACCGCTCCAAATATTCACTTGCAGAGTCTACAAAAAGAGTGTTTCCAAACTTCTCTATCAACTGGTAGGCAAAACTCCTTGAGTTGAATGCCCTCATCACCAAGAAGTTTCTGAGAATGCTTCTCTTTAGTTTTGATGGGAAGATATTTCCTTTTCCAACATAGGCCTCATGGTGCTCCGAATAAACACTTGCAGATTCTACAAACTTAGTGTTTCAAAACTGTTCTATGAAAAGGAACGTTCAAGTCTGGGAGTTGAATGAACTCATCACAAAGAAGTTTCTCAGAATGCTTCTGTCTAGTTTTTAGGTGAAGATATTTCATTTCCCAGCATAGGCCTCAAAGCGCTCCAAATATCCACTTGCAGATTCTACAAAAAGAGTGTTTCCAAACTGCTCTTACAAAAGGAAGGTTCAAGTCTGTGAGCCGAACGCACTCATCACAAACAAGTTTCTGAGAATGCGTCTGTCTAGTTTTTATGTGAAGATATTTCGTTTGCCAGCATAGGCCTCAAATCGCTCCAAACATCCACTAGCAAATTCTACAAAAGGAGTGTTTCAAAAGTGCGCTATCAAGAGGAAGAGTCCACTATGTGAGTTGAATGCATAAAGCACACGGAAGTTTCTGAGAATGCTTCTGTCTAGTTTTTAGGTGAAGATATTTCATTTCCCAGCATAGGCCTCAAAGCGCTCCAAATATCCACTTGCAGATTCTACAAAAAGAGTGTTTCCAAACTGCTCTTTCAAAAGGAAGGTTCAAGTCTGTGAGTTGAGAGCATTCATCACAAAGAAGTTTCTGAGAATGCTTCTGTCTAGTTTTTATATGAAGATCTTTCCTTTTCCAATATGGGCCTCAAAGCGCTCCAAATAAACACTTGCAGATTCTACAAAAGGAGTGTTTCAAAACAGCTCTATCAAAAGGAACGTTCAAGTCCGTGAGTTGAAGGCATTCATCACACAGAAGTTTCTGAGAATGCTTCTCTCTAGTTTTTATGTGAAGATATTTCCTTTTCTAGCATAGGCCTCAAAGCGCTGCAAATAGCCACTTGCAGATTCTACAAAAAGAGGGTTTCAAATCTCTTCTATCAAAAGAAATGTTCAACTCTGTGAGTTGAATGCACTCATCAGAAAGAAGTTTCTGAGAATGATTCTATCTAGTTTTCATCTGCATGTATTTTCTTTTCCACTAGATGCCGAAATCGCACCAAATATCCACTTGCAGTTTCCACAAAAAGAGTGCTGCAGAACTGCTCCATGAAAAGGAATGTTCAACTCTGTGAGTTCAATACCCTCATGACATAGAAGTTTCTGAAAATGCTTCTGTCTAGTTGGTATAGGAAGATATTTCCTTTTCCAGCATAAGTCTCAAAGAGCTCCCAATATCCACTTGCGGATTCTGCAAAAACAGTGTTTCAAAACTGGTGGATCAAAAGGAACGTTCAACTCTGTGAGTTGAATGCACTCATGACACAGAAGTTTCTGAGAATGCTTCTGTCTAGTTCTTACGTGAAGATATTTCCTTTTCCAGCTTAGGCCTCAAAGCGCTCCAAATAAACACTTGCAGATTCTACAAAAGGAGTGTTTCAAAACTGCGCTATCAAAAGGAAGGTTCAAGTCTGTGAGTTGAATGCACTCATCACAAAGAGGTTTCTGAGAATGCTGCTGTCTAGTTTTTATGTGAAGATATTTCCTTTTCCTCGCATAGACCTCAAATCGCTCCAGATATCCACTTGCAGATTTTACAGAAAGACTGTTTCCAAACTGCTCTATCTAAAGGCACGTTCAACTCTGTGAGTTGAATGCACGCATTGCGAAGAACTTTCTGAGAATGCTTCTCTCTAGCTTTTAGGTGAAGATATTCCATTTCACAGCATAGGCCTCAAAGTGCTCCAAATCACCACTTGCAGATTTTACAAAAAGAATGTTTCAAAACTGCTCTTTCTAAAGGAAGGTTCAAGTCTGTGAGTTGAATGCACTCAACACAAAGAAGTTTCTGAGAATGCTTCTGTCCAGGTTTCATGTGAAGATATTTCCTTTTCCAGCATAGGCCTCAAACCGCTCCAAATATTCACTTGCAGAGTCTACAAAAAGAGTGTTTCCAAACTTCTCTATCAACTGGTAGGTACAACACCGTGAGTTGAATGCCCTCATCACCAAGAAGTTTCTGAGAATGCTTCTCTCTAGTTTTGATGGGAAGATATTTCCTTTTCCAACATAGGCCTCATGGTGCTCCGAGTAAACACTTGCAGATTCTACAAACTTAGTGTTTCAAAACTGTTCTATGAAAAGGAACGTTCAAGTCTGGGAGTTGAATGAACTCATCACAAAGAAGTTTCTCAGAATGCTTCTGTCTAGTTTTTAGGTGAAGATATTTCATTTCCCAACATAGGCCTCAAAGCGCTCCAAATATCAACTTGCAGATTCTACAAAAAGAGTGTTTCCAAACTGCTCTTACAAAAGGAAGGTTCAAGTCTGTGAGCCGAACGCACTCATCACAAACAAGTTTCTGAGAATGCGTCTGTCTAGTTTTTATGTGAAGATATTTCGTTTGCCAGCATAGGCCTCAAATCGCTCCAAACATCCACTAGCAAATTCTACAAAAGCAGTGTTTCAAAAGTGCGCTATGAAGAGGAAGAGTCCACTATGTGAGTTGAATGCATAAAGCACACGGAAGTTTCTGAGAATGCTTCTGTCTAGTTTTTAGGTGAAGATATTTCATTTCCCATCATAGGCCTCAAAGCGCTCCAAATATCCACTTGCAGATTCTACAAAAAGAGTGTTTCCAAACTGCTCTTTCAAAAGGAAGGTTCAAGTCTGTGAGTTGAGAGCATTCATCACAAAGAAGTTTCTGAGAATGCTTCTGTCTAGTTTTTATATGAAGATCTTTCCTTTTCCAATATGGGCCTCAAAGCGCTCCAAATAAACACTTGCAGATTCTACAAAAGGAGTGTTTCAAAACAGCTCTATCAAAAGGAACGTTCAAGTCCGTGAGTTGAAGGCATTCATCACACAGAAGTTTCTGAGAATGCTTCTCTCTAGTTTTTATGTGAAGATATTTCCTTTTCTAGCATAGGCCTCAAAGCGCTGCAAATAGCCACTTGCAGATTCTACAAAAAGAGGGTTTCAAATCTCTTCTATCAAAAGAAATGTTCAACTCTGTGAGTTGAATGCACTCATCAGAAAGAAGTTTCTGAGAATGATTCTATCTAGTTTTCATCTGCATGTATTTCCTTTTCCACTAGATGCCGCAATCGCACCAAATATCCACTTGCAGTTTCCACAAAAAGAGTGCTGCAGAACTGCTCCATGAAAAGGAATGTTCAACTCTGTGAGTTCAATACCCTCATGACATAGAAGTTTCTGAAAATGCTTCTGTCTAGTTGGTATAGGAAGATATTTCCTTTTCCAGCATAAGCCTCAAAGAGTTCCAAATATCCACTTGCGGATTCTGCAAAAACAGTGTTTCAAAACTGGTCGATCAAAAGGAACGTTCAACACTGTGAGTTGAATGCACTCATGACACAGAAGTTTCTGAGAATGCTTCTGTCTAGTTCTTACGTGAAGATATTTCCTTTTCCAGATTAGGCCTCAAAGCGCTCCAAATAAACACTTGCAGATTCTACAAAAGGAGTGTTTCAAAACTGCGCTATCAAAAGGAAGGTTCAAGTCTGTGAGTTGAATGCACTCATCACAAAGAGGTTTCTGAGAATGCTGCTGTCTAGTTTTTATGTGAAGATATTTCCTTTTCCTCGCATAGACCTCAAATCGCTCCAGATATCCACTTGCAGATTTTACAGAAAGACTGTTTCCAAACTGCTCTATCTAAAGGCACGTTCAACTCCGTGAGTTGAATGCACGCATTGCGAAGAACTTTCTGAGAATGCTTCTCTCTAGCTTTTAGGTGAAGATATTCCATTTCACAGCATAGGCCTCAAAGTGCTCCAAATCACCACTTGCAGATTTTACAAAAAGAATGTTTCAAAACTGCTCTTTCTAAAGGAAGGTTCAAGTCTGTGAGTTGAATGCACTCAACACAAAGAAGTTTCTGAGAATGCTTCTGTCCAGGTTTCATGTGAAGATATTTCCTTTTCCAGCATAGGACTAAAACCGCTCCAAATATTCACTTGCAGAGTCTACAAAAAGAGTGTTTCCAAACTTCTCTATCAACTGGTAGGTAAAACTCCTTGAGTTGAATGCCCTCATCACCAAGAAGTTTCTGACAATGCTTCTCTCTAGTTTTGATGGGAAGATATTTCCTTTTCCAACATAGGCCTCATGGTGCTCCGAATAAACACTTGCAGATTCTACAAACTTAGTGTTTCAAAACTGTTCTATGAAAAGGAACGTTCAAGTCTGGGAGTTGAATGAACTCATCACAAAGAAGTTTCTCAGAATGCTTCTGTCTAGTTTTTAGGTGAAGATATTTCATTTCCCAGCATAGGCCTCAAAGCGCTCCAAATATCCACTTGCAGATTCTACAAAAAGAGTGTTTCCAAACTGCTCTTACAAAAGGAAGGTTCAAGTCTGTGAGCCGAACGCACTCATCACAAACAAGTTTCTGAGAATGCGTCTGTCTAGTTTTTATGTGAAGATATTTCGTTTGCCAGCATAGGCCTCAAATCGCTCCAAACATCCACTAGCAAATTCTACAAAAGGAGTGTTTCAAAAGTGCGCTATCAAGAGGAAGAGTCCACTATGTGAGTTGAATGCATAAAGCACACGGAAGTTTCTGAGAATGCTTCTGTCTAGTTTTTAGGTGAAGATATTTCATTTCCCAGCATAGGCCTCAAAGCGCTCCAAATATCCACTTGCAGATTCTACAAAAAGAGTGTTTCCAAACTGCTCTTTCAAAAGGAAGGTTCAAGTCTGTGAGTTGAGAGCATTCATCACAAAGAAGTTTCTGAGAATGCTTCTGTCTAGTTTTTATATGAAGATCTTTCCTTTTCCAATATGGGCCTCAAAGCGCTCCAAATAAACACTTGCAGATTCTACAAAAGGAGTGTTTCAAAACAGCTCTATCAAAAGGAACGTTCAAGTCCGTGAGTTGAAGGCATTCATCACACAGAAGTTTCTGAGAATGCTTCTCCCTAGTTTTTATGTGAAGATATTTCCTTTTCTAGCATAGGCCTCAAAGCGCTGCAAATAGCCACTTGCAGATTCTACAAAAAGAGGGTTTCAAATCTCTTCTATCAAAAGAAATGTTCAACTCTGTGAGTTGAATGCACTCATCAGAAAGAAGTTTCTGAGAATGATTCTATCTAGTTTTCATCTGCATGTATTTCCTTTTCCACTAGATGCCGCAATCGCACCAAATATCCACTTGCAGTTTCCACAAAAAGAGTGCTGCAGAACTGCTCCATGAAAAGGAATGTTCAACTCTGTGAGTTCAATACCCTCATGACATAGAAGTTTCTGAAAATGCTTCTGTCTAGTTGGTATAGGAAGATATTTCCTTTTCCAGCATAAGCCTCAAAGAGTTCCAAATATCCACTTGCGGATTCTGCAAAAACAGTGTTTCAAAACTGGTCGATCAAAAGGAACGTTCAACACTGTGAGTTGAATGCACTCATGACACAGAAGTTTCTGAGAATGCTTCTGTCTAGTTCTTACGTGAAGATATTTCCTTTTCCAGATTAGGCCTCAAAGCGCTCCAAATAAACACTTGCAGATTCTACAAAAGGAGTGTTTCAAAACTGCGCTATCAAAAGGAAGGTTCAAGTCTGTGAGTTGAATGCACTCATCACAAAGAGGTTTCTGAGAATGCTGCTGTCTAGTTTTTATGTGAAGATATTTCCTTTTCCTCGCATAGACCTCAAATCGCTCCAGATATCCACTTGCAGATTTTACAGAAAGACTGTTTCCAAACTGCTCTATCTAAAGGCACGTTCAACTCCGTGAGTTGAATGCACGCATTGCGAAGAACTTTCTGAGAATGCTTCTCTCTAGCTTTTAGGTGAAGATATTCCATTTCACAGCATAGGCCTCAAAGTGCTCCAAATCACCACTTGCAGATTTTACAAAAAGAATGTTTCAAAACTGCTCTTTCTAAAGGAAGGTTCAAGTCTGTGAGTTGAATGCACTCAACACAAAGAAGTTTCTGAGAATGCTTCTGTCCAGGTTTCATGTGAAGATATTTCCTTTTCCAGCATAGGACTAAAACCGCTCCAAATATTCACTTGCAGAGTCTACAAAAAGAGTGTTTCCAAACTTCTCTATCAACTGGTAGGTACAACTCCTTGAGTTGAATGCCCTCATCACCAAGAAGTTTCTGAGAATGCTTCTCTCTAGTTTTGATGGGAAGATATTTCCTTTTCCAACATAGGCCTCATGGTGCTCCGAATAAACACTTGCAGATTCTACAAACTTAGTGTTTCAAAACTGTTCTATGAAAAGGAACGTTCAAGTCTGGGAGTTGAATGAACTCATCACAAAGAAGTTTCTCAGAATGCTTCTGTCTAGTTTTTAGGTGAAGATATTTCATTTCCCAGCATAGGCCTCAAAGCGCTCCAAATATCCACTTGCAGATTCTACAAAAACAGTGTTTCCAAACTGCTCTTACAAAAGGAAGGTTCAAGTCTGTGAGCCGAACGCACTCATCACAAACAAGTTTCTGAGAATGCGTCTGTCTAGTTTTTATGTGAAGATATTTCGTTTGCCAGCATAGGCCTCAAATCGCTCCAAGCATCCACTAGCAAATTCTACAAAAGGAGTGTTTCAAAAGTGCGCTATCAAGAGGAAGAGTCCACTATGTGAGTTGAATGCATAAAGCACACGGAAGTTTCTGAGAATGCTTCTGTCTAGTTTTTAGGTGAAGATATTTCATTTCCCAGCATAGGCCTCAAAGCGCTCCAAATATCCACTTGCAGATTCTACAAAAAGAGTGTTTCCAAACTGCTCTTTCAAAAGGAAGGTTCAAGTCTGTGAGTTGAGAGCATTCATCACAAAGAAGTTTCTGAGAATGCTTCTGTCTAGTTTTTATATGAAGATCTTTCCTTTTCCAATATGGGCCTCAAAGCGCTCCAAATAAACACTTGCAGATTCTACAAAAGGAGTGTTTCAAAACAGCTCTATCAAAAGGAACGTTCAAGTCCGTGAGTTGAAGGCATTCATCACACAGAAGTTTCTGAGAATGCTTCTCTCTAGTTTTTATGTGAAGATATTTCCTTTTCTAGCATAGGCCTCAAAGCGCTGCAAATAGCCACTTGCAGATTCTACAAAAAGAGGGTTTCAAATCTCTTCTATCAAAAGAAATGTTCAACTCTGTGAGTTGAATGCACTCATCAGAAAGAAGTTTCTGAGAATGATTCTATCTAGTTTTCATCTGCATGTATTTTCTTTTCCACTAGATGCCGCAATCGCACCAAATATCCACTTGCAGTTTCCACAAAAAGAGTGCTGCAGAACTGCTCCATGAAAAGGAATGTTCAACTCTGTGAGTTCAATACCCTCATGACATAGAAGTTTCTGAAAATGCTTCTGTCTAGTTGGTATAGGAAGATATTTCCTTTTCCAGCATAAGTCTCAAAGAGCTCCCAATATCCACTTGCGGATTCTGCAAAAACAGTGTTTCAAAACTGGTGGATCAAAAGGAACGTTCAACTCTGTGAGTTGAATGCACTCATGACACAGAAGTTTCTGAGAATGCTTCTGTCTAGTTCTTACGTGAAGATATTTCCTTTTCCAGCTTAGGCCTCAAAGCGCTCCAAATAAACACTTGCAGATTCTACAAAAGGAGTGTTTCAAAACTGCGCTATCAAAAGGAAGGTTCAAGTCTGTGAGTTGAATGCACTCATCACAAAGAGGTTTCTGAGAATGCTGCTGTCTAGTTTTTATGTGAAGATATTTCCTTTTCCTCGCATAGACCTCAAATCGCTCCAGATATCCACTTGCAGATTTTACAGAAAGACTGTTTCCAAACTGCTCTATCTAAAGGCACGTTCAACTCCGTGAGTTGAATGCACGCATTGCGAAGAACTTTCTGAGAATGCTTCTCTCTAGCTTTTAGGTGAAGATATTCCATTTCACAGCATAGGCCTCAAAGTGCTCCAAATCACCACTTGCAGATTTTACAAAAAGAATGTTTCAAAACTGCTCTTTCTAAAGGAAGGTTCAAGTCTGTGAGTTGAATGCACTCAACACAAAGAAGTTTCTGAGAATGCTTCTGTCCAGGTTTCATGTGAAGATATTTCCTTTTCCAGCATAGGACTAAAACCGCTCCAAATATTCACTTGCAGAGTCTACAAAAAGAGTGTTTCCAAACTTCTCTATCAACTGGTAGGTACAACACCGTGAGTTGAATGCCCTCATCACCAAGAAGTTTCTGACAATGCTTCTCTCTAGTTTTGATGGGAAGATATTTCCTTTTCCAACATAGGCCTCATGGTGCTCCGAGTAAACACTTGCAGATTCTACAAACTTAGTGTTTCAAAACTGTTCTATGAAAAGGAACGTTCAAGTCTGGGAGTTGAATGAACTCATCACAAAGAAGTTTCTCAGAATGCTTCTGTCTAGTTTTTAGGTGAAGATATTTCATTTCCCAACATAGGCCTCAAAGCGCTCCAAATATCAACTTGCAGATTCTACAAAAAGAGTGTTTCGAAACTGCTCTTACAAAAGGAAGGTTCAAGTCTGTGAGCCGAACGCACTCATCACAAACAAGTTTCTGAGAATGCGTCTGTCTAGTTTTTATGTGAAGATATTTCGTTTGCCAGCATAGGCCTCAAATCGCTCCAAACATCCACTAGCAAATTCTACAAAAGCAGTGTTTCAAAAGTGCGCTATGAAGAGGAAGAGTCCACTATGTGAGTTGAATGCATAAAGCACACGGAAGTTTCTGAGAATGCTTCTGTCTAGTTTTTAGGTGAAGATATTTCATTTCCCAGCATAGGCCTCAAAGCGCTCCAAATATCCACTTGCAGATTCTACAAAAAGAGTGTTTCCAAACTGCTCTTTCAAAAGGAAGGTTCAAGTCTGTGAGTTGAGAGCATTCATCACAAAGAAGTTTCTGAGAATGCTTCTGTCTAGTTTTTATATGAAGATCTTTCCTTTTCCAATATGGGCCTCAAAGCGCTCCAAATAAACACTTGCAGATTCTACAAAAGGAGTGTTTCAAAACAGCTCTATCAAAAGGAACGTTCAAGTCCGTGAGTTGAAGGCATTCATCACACAGAAGTTTCTGAGAATGCTTCTCTCTAGTTTTTATGTGAAGATATTTCCTTTTCTAGCATAGGCCTCAAAGCGCTGCAAATAGCCACTTGCAGATTCTACAAAAAGAGGGTTTCAAATCTCTTCTATCAAAAGAAATGTTCAACTCTGTGAGTTGAATGCACTCATCAGAAAGAAGTTTCTGAGAATGATTCTATCTAGTTTTCATCTGCATGTATTTCCTTTTCCACTAGATGCCGCAATCGCACCAAATATCCACTTGCAGTTTCCACAAAAAGAGTGCTGCAGAACTGCTCCATGAAAAGGAATGTTCAACTCTGTGAGTTCAATACCCTCATGACATAGAAGTTTCTGAAAATGCTTCTGTCTAGTTGGTATAGGAAGATATTTCCTTTTCCAGCATAAGCCTCAAAGAGTTCCAAATATCCACTTGCGGATTCTGCAAAAACAGTGTTTCAAAACTGGTCGATCAAAAGGAACGTTCAACACTGTGAGTTGAATGCACTCATGACACAGAAGTTTCTGAGAATGCTTCTGTCTAGTTCTTACGTGAAGATATTTCCTTTTCCAGATTAGGCCTCAAAGCGCTCCAAATAAACACTTGCAGATTCTACAAAAGGAGTGTTTCAAAACTGCGCTATCAAAAGGAAGGTTCAAGTCTGTGAGTTGAATGCACTCATCACAAAGAGGTTTCTGAGAATGCTGCTGTCTAGTTTTTATGTGAAGATATTTCCTTTTCCTCGCATAGACCTCAAATCGCTCCAGATATCCACTTGCAGATTTTACAGAAAGACTGTTTCCAAACTGCTCTATCTAAAGGCACGTTCAACTCCGTGAGTTGAATGCACGCATTGCGAAGAACTTTCTGAGAATGCTTCTCTCTAGCTTTTAGGTGAAGATATTCCATTTCACAGCATAGGCCTCAAAGTGCTCCAAATCACCACTTGCAGATTTTACAAAAAGAATGTTTCAAAACTGCTCTTTCTAAAGGAAGGTTCAAGTCTGTGAGTTGAATGCACTCAACACAAAGAAGTTTCTGAGAATGCTTCTGTCCAGGTTTCATGTGAAGATATTTCCTTTTCCAGCATAGGACTAAAACCGCTCCAAATATTCACTTGCAGAGTCTACAAAAAGAGTGTTTCCAAACTTCTCTATCAACTGGTAGGTACAACTCCTTGAGTTGAATGCCCTCATCACCAAGAAGTTTCTGAGAATGCTTCTCTCTAGTTTTGATGGGAAGATATTTCCTTTTCCAACATAGGCCTCATGGTGCTCCGAATAAACACTTGCAGATTCTACAAACTTAGTGTTTCAAAACTGTTCTATGAAAAGGAACGTTCAAGTCTGGGAGTTGAATGAACTCATCACAAAGAAGTTTCTCAGAATGCTTCTGTCTAGTTTTTAGGTGAAGATATTTCATTTCCCAGCATAGGCCTCAAAGCGCTCCAAATATCCACTTGCAGATTCTACAAAAAGAGTGTTTCCAAACTGCTCTTACAAAAGGAAGGTTCAAGTCTGTGAGCCGAACGCACTCATCACAAACAAGTTTCTGAGAATGCGTCTGTCTAGTTTTTATGTGAAGATATTTCGTTTGCCAGCATAGGCCTCAAATCGCTCCAAACATCCACTGGCAAATTCTACAAAAGGAGTGTTTCAAAAGTGCGCTATCAAGAGGAAGAGTCCACTATGTGAGTTGAATGCATAAAGCACACGGAAGTTTCTGAGAATGCTTCTGTCTAGTTTTTAGGTGAAGATATTTCATTTCCCAGCATAGGCCTCAAAGCGCTCCAAATATCCACTTGCAGATTCTACAAAAAGAGTGTTTCCAAACTGCTCTTTCAAAAGGAAGGTTCAAGTCTGTGAGTTGAGAGCATTCATCACAAAGAAGTTTCTGAGAATGCTTCTGTCTAGTTTTTATATGAAGATCTTTCCTTTTCCAATATGGGCCTCAAAGCGCTCCAAATAAACACTTGCAGATTCTACAAAAGGAGTGTTTCAAAACAGCTCTATCAAAAGGAACGTTCAAGTCCGTGAGTTGAAGGCATTCATCACACAGAAGTTTCTGAGAATGCTTCTCTCTAGTTTTTATGTGAAGATATTTCCTTTTCTAGCATAGGCCTCAAAGCGCTGCAAATAGCCACTTGCAGATTCTACAAAAAGAGGGTTTCAAATCTCTTCTATCAAAAGAAATGTTCAACTCTGTGAGTTGAATGCACTCATCAGAAAGAAGTTTCTGAGAATGATTCTATCTAGTTTTCATCTGCATGTATTTTCTTTTCCACTAGATGCCGAAATCGCACCAAATATCCACTTGCAGTTTCCACAAAAAGAGTGCTGCAGAACTGCTCCATGAAAAGGAATGTTCAACTCTGTGAGTTCAATACCCTCATGACATAGAAGTTTCTGAAAATGCTTCTGTCTAGTTGGTATAGGAAGATATTTCCTTTTCCAGCATAAGTCTCAAAGAGCTCCCAATATCCACTTGCGGATTCTGCAAAAACAGTGTTTCAAAACTGGTGGATCAAAAGGAACGTTCAACTCTGTGAGTTGAATGCACTCATGACACAGAAGTTTCTGAGAATGCTTCTGTCTAGTTCTTACGTGAAGATATTTCCTTTTCCAGCTTAGGCCTCAAAGCGCTCCAAATAAACACTTGCAGATTCTACAAAAGGAGTGTTTCAAAACTGCGCTATCAAAAGGAAGGTTCAAGTCTGTGAGTTGAATGCACTCATCACAAAGAGGTTTCTGAGAATGCTGCTGTCTAGTTTTTATGTGAAGATATTTCCTTTTCCTCGCATAGACCTCAAATCGCTCCAGATATCCACTTGCAGATTTTACAGAAAGAGTGTTTCCAAACTGCTCTATC
The DNA here is from genome assembly GCF_028885625.2 of Pongo pygmaeus. Taxonomy (NCBI): domain Eukaryota; kingdom Metazoa; phylum Chordata; class Mammalia; order Primates; family Hominidae; genus Pongo; species Pongo pygmaeus. The sequence goes on from NC_085930.1 coordinate 29,339,581, forward strand.
TAAAGGCACGTTCAACTCTGTGAGTTGAATGCACGCATTGCGAAGAACTTTCTGAGAATGCTTCTCTCTAGCTTTTAGGTGAAGATATTCCATTTCACAGCATAGGCCTCAAAGTGCTCCAAATCACCACTTGCAGATTTTACAAAAAGAATGTTTCAAAACTGCTCTTTCTAAAGGAAGGTTCAAGTCTGTGAGTTGAATGCACTCAACACAAAGAAGTTTCTGAGAATGCTTCTGTCCAGGTTTCATGTGAAGATATTTCCTTTTCCAGCATAGGCCTCAAACCGCTCCAAATATTCACTTGCAGAGTCTACAAAAAGAGTGTTTCCAAACTTCTCTATCAACTGGTAGGTACAACACCGTGAGTTGAATGCCCTCATCACCAAGAAGTTTCTGAGAATGCTTCTCTCTAGTTTTGATGGGAAGATATTTCCTTTTCCAACATAGGCCTCATGGTGCTCCGAGTAAACACTTGCAGATTCTACAAACTTAGTGTTTCAAAACTGTTCTATGAAAAGGAACGTTCAAGTCTGGGAGTTGAATGAACTCATCACAAAGAAGTTTCTCAGAATGCTTCTGTCTAGTTTTTAGGTGAAGATATTTCATTTCCCAACATAGGCCTCAAAGCGCTCCAAATATCAACTTGCAGATTCTACAAAAAGAGTGTTTCCAAACTGCTCTTACAAAAGGAAGGTTCAAGTCTGTGAGCCGAACGCACTCATCACAAACAAGTTTCTGAGAATGCGTCTGTCTAGTTTTTATGTGAAGATATTTCGTTTGCCAGCATAGGCCTCAAATCGCTCCAAACATCCACTAGCAAATTCTACAAAAGCAGTGTTTCAAAAGTGCGCTATGAAGAGGAAGAGTCCACTATGTGAGTTGAATGCATAAAGCACACGGAAGTTTCTGAGAATGCTTCTGTCTAGTTTTTAGGTGAAGATATTTCATTTCCCAGCATAGGCCTCAAAGCGCTCCAAATATCCACTTGCAGATTCTACAAAAAGAGTGTTTCCAAACTGCTCTTTCAAAAGGAAGGTTCAAGTCTGTGAGTTGAGAGCATTCATCACAAAGAAGTTTCTGAGAATGCTTCTGTCTAGTTTTTATATGAAGATCTTTCCTTTTCCAATATGGGCCTCAAAGCGCTCCAAATAAACACTTGCAGATTCTACAAAAGGAGTGTTTCAAAACAGCTCTATCAAAAGGAACGTTCAAGTCCGTGAGTTGAAGGCATTCATCACACAGAAGTTTCTGAGAATGCTTCTCTCTAGTTTTTATGTGAAGATATTTCCTTTTCTAGCATAGGCCTCAAAGCGCTGCAAATAGCCACTTGCAGATTCTACAAAAAGAGGGTTTCAAATCTCTTCTATCAAAAGAAATGTTCAACTCTGTGAGTTGAATGCACTCATCAGAAAGAAGTTTCTGAGAATGATTCTATCTAGTTTTCATCTGCATGTATTTCCTTTTCCACTAGATGCCGCAATCGCACCAAATATCCACTTGCAGTTTCCACAAAAAGAGTGCTGCAGAACTGCTCCATGAAAAGGAATGTTCAACTCTGTGAGTTCAATACCCTCATGACATAGAAGTTTCTGAAAATGCTTCTGTCTAGTTGGTATAGGAAGATATTTCCTTTTCCAGCATAAGCCTCAAAGAGTTCCAAATATCCACTTGCGGATTCTGCAAAAACAGTGTTTCAAAACTGGTCGATCAAAAGGAACGTTCAACACTGTGAGTTGAATGCACTCATGACACAGAAGTTTCTGAGAATGCTTCTGTCTAGTTCTTACGTGAAGATATTTCCTTTTCCAGATTAGGCCTCAAAGCGCTCCAAATAAACACTTGCAGATTCTACAAAAGGAGTGTTTCAAAACTGCGCTATCAAAAGGAAGGTTCAAGTCTGTGAGTTGAATGCACTCATCACAAAGAGGTTTCTGAGAATGCTGCTGTCTAGTTTTTATGTGAAGATATTTCCTTTTCCTCGCATAGACCTCAAATCGCTCCAGATATCCACTTGCAGATTTTACAGAAAGACTGTTTCCAAACTGCTCTATCTAAAGGCACGTTCAACTCCGTGAGTTGAATGCACGCATTGCGAAGAACTTTCTGAGAATGCTTCTCTCTAGCTTTTAGGTGAAGATATTCCATTTCACAGCATAGGCCTCAAAGTGCTCCAAATCACCACTTGCAGATTTTACAAAAAGAATGTTTCAAAACTGCTCTTTCTAAAGGAAGGTTCAAGTCTGTGAGTTGAATGCACTCAACACAAAGAAGTTTCTGAGAATGCTTCTGTCCAGGTTTCATGTGAAGATATTTCCTTTTCCAGCATAGGACTAAAACCGCTCCAAATATTCACTTGCAGAGTCTACAAAAAGAGTGTTTCCAAACTTCTCTATCAACTGGTAGGTAAAACTCCTTGAGTTGAATGCCCTCATCACCAAGAAGTTTCTGAGAATGCTTCTCTCTAGTTTTGATGGGAAGATATTTCCTTTTCCAACATAGGCCTCATGGTGCTCCGAATAAACACTTGCAGATTCTACAAACTTAGTGTTTCAAAACTGTTCTATGAAAAGGAACGTTCAAGTCTGGGAGTTGAATGAACTCATCACAAAGAAGTTTCTCAGAATGCTTCTGTCTAGTTTTTAGGTGAAGATATTTCATTTCCCAGCATAGGCCTCAAAGCGCTCCAAATATCCACTTGCAGATTCTACAAAAAGAGTGTTTCCAAACTGCTCTTACAAAAGGAAGGTTCAAGTCTGTGAGCCGAACGCACTCATCACAAACAAGTTTCTGAGAATGCGTCTGTCTAGTTTTTATGTGAAGATATTTCGTTTGCCAGCATAGGCCTCAAATCGCTCCAAACATCCACTAGCAAATTCTACAAAAGGAGTGTTTCAAAAGTGCGCTATCAAGAGGAAGAGTCCACTATGTGAGTTGAATGCATAAAGCACACGGAAGTTTCTGAGAATGCTTCTGTCTAGTTTTTAGGTGAAGATATTTCATTTCCCAGCATAGGCCTCAAAGCGCTCCAAATATCCACTTGCAGATTCTACAAAAAGAGTGTTTCCAAACTGCTCTTTCAAAAGGAAGGTTCAAGTCTGTGAGTTGAGAGCATTCATCACAAAGAAGTTTCTGAGAATGCTTCTGTCTAGTTTTTATATGAAGATCTTTCCTTTTCCAATATGGGCCTCAAAGCGCTCCAAATAAACACTTGCAGATTCTACAAAAGGAGTGTTTCAAAACAGCTCTATCAAAAGGAACGTTCAAGTCCGTGAGTTGAAGGCATTCATCACACAGAAGTTTCTGAGAATGCTTCTCCCTAGTTTTTATGTGAAGATATTTCCTTTTCTAGCATAGGCCTCAAAGCGCTGCAAATAGCCACTTGCAGATTCTACAAAAAGAGGGTTTCAAATCTCTTCTATCAAAAGAAATGTTCAACTCTGTGAGTTGAATGCACTCATCAGAAAGAAGTTTCTGAGAATGATTCTATCTAGTTTTCATCTGCATGTATTTTCTTTTCCACTAGATGCCGCAATCGCACCAAATATCCACTTGCAGTTTCCACAAAAAGAGTGCTGCAGAACTGCTCCATGAAAAGGAATGTTCAACTCTGTGAGTTCAATACCCTCATGACATAGAAGTTTCTGAAAATGCTTCTGTCTAGTTGGTATAGGAAGATATTTCCTTTTCCAGCATAAGCCTCAAAGAGTTCCAAATATCCACTTGCGGATTCTGCAAAAACAGTGTTTCAAAACTGGTCGATCAAAAGGAACGTTCAACACTGTGAGTTGAATGCACTCATGACACAGAAGTTTCTGAGAATGCTTCTGTCTAGTTCTTACGTGAAGATATTTCCTTTTCCAGATTAGGCCTCAAAGCGCTCCAAATAAACACTTGCAGATTCTACAAAAGGAGTGTTTCAAAACTGCGCTATCAAAAGGAAGGTTCAAGTCTGTGAGTTGAATGCACTCATCACAAAGAGGTTTCTGAGAATGCTGCTGTCTAGTTTTTATGTGAAGATATTTCCTTTTCCTCGCATAGACCTCAAATCGCTCCAGATATCCACTTGCAGATTTTACAGAAAGACTGTTTCCAAACTGCTCTATCTAAAGGCACGTTCAACTCCGTGAGTTGAATGCACGCATTGCGAAGAACTTTCTGAGAATGCTTCTCTCTAGCTTTTAGGTGAAGATATTCCATTTCACAGCATAGGCCTCAAAGTGCTCCAAATCACCACTTGCAGATTTTACAAAAAGAATGTTTCAAAACTGCTCTTTCTAAAGGAAGGTTCAAGTCTGTGAGTTGAATGCACTCAACACAAAGAAGTTTCTGAGAATGCTTCTGTCCAGGTTTCATGTGAAGATATTTCCTTTTCCAACATAGGACTAAAACCGCTCCAAATATTCACTTGCAGAGTCTACAAAAAGAGTGTTTCCAAACTTCTCTATCAACTGGTAGGTACAACTCCTTGAGTTGAATGCCCTCATCACCAAGAAGTTTCTGAGAATGCTTCTCTCTAGTTTTGATGGGAAGATATTTCCTTTTCCAACATAGGCCTCATGGTGCTCCGAATAAACACTTGCAGATTCTACAAACTTAGTGTTTCAAAACTGTTCTATGAAAAGGAACGTTCAAGTCTGGGAGTTGAATGAACTCATCACAAAGAAGTTTCTCAGAATGCTTCTGTCTAGTTTTTAGGTGAAGATATTTCATTTCCCAGCATAGGCCTCAAAGCGCTCCAAATATCCACTTGCAGATTCTACAAAAAGAGTGTTTCCAAACTGCTCTTACAAAAGGAAGGTTCAAGTCTGTGAGCCGAACGCACTCATCACAAACAAGTTTCTGAGAATGCGTCTGTCTAGTTTTTATGTGAAGATATTTCGTTTGCCAGCATAGGCCTCAAATCGCTCCAAACATCCACTAGCAAATTCTACAAAAGGAGTGTTTCAAAAGTGCGCTATCAAGAGGAAGAGTCCACTATGTGAGTTGAATGCATAAAGCACACGGAAGTTTCTGAGAATGCTTCTGTCTAGTTTTTAGGTGAAGATATTTCATTTCCCAGCATAGGCCTCAAAGCGCTCCAAATATCCACTTGCAGATTCTACAAAAAGAGTGTTTCCAAACTGCTCTTTCAAAAGGAAGGTTCAAGTCTGTGAGTTGAGAGCATTCATCACAAAGAAGTTTCTGAGAATGCTTCTGTCTAGTTTTTATATGAAGATCATTCCTTTTCCAATATGGGCCTCAAAGCGCTCCAAATAAACACTTGCAGATTCTACAAAAGGAGTGTTTCAAAACAGCTCTATCAAAAGGAACGTTCAAGTCCGTGAGTTGAAGGCATTCATCACACAGAAGTTTCTGAGAATGCTTCTCTCTAGTTTTTATGTGAAGATATTTCCTTTTCTAGCATAGGCCTCAAAGCGCTGCAAATAGCCACTTGCAGATTCTACAAAAAGAGGGTTTCAAATCTCTTCTATCAAAAGAAATGTTCAACTCTGTGAGTTGAATGCACTCATCAGAAAGAAGTTTCTGAGAATGATTCTATCTAGTTTTCATCTGCATGTATTTTCTTTTCCACTAGATGCCGAAATCGCACCAAATATCCACTTGCAGTTTCCACAAAAAGAGTGCTGCAGAACTGCTCCATGAAAAGGAATGTTCAACTCTGTGAGTTCAATACCCTCATGACATAGAAGTTTCTGAAAATGCTTCTGTCTAGTTGGTATAGGAAGATATTTCCTTTTCCAGCATAAGTCTCAAAGAGCTCCCAATATCCACTTGCGGATTCTGCAAAAACAGTGTTTCAAAACTGGTGGATCAAAAGGAACGTTCAACTCTGTGAGTTGAATGCACTCATGACACAGAAGTTTCTGAGAATGCTTCTGTCTAGTTCTTACGTGAAGATATTTCCTTTTCCAGCTTAGGCCTCAAAGCGCTCCAAATAAACACTTGCAGATTCTACAAAAGGAGTGTTTCAAAACTGCGCTATCAAAAGGAAGGTTCAAGTCTGTGAGTTGAATGCACTCATCACAAAGAGGTTTCTGAGAATGCTGCTGTCTAGTTTTTATGTGAAGATATTTCCTTTTCCTCGCATAGACCTCAAATCGCTCCAGATATCCACTTGCAGATTTTACAGAAAGAGTGTTTCCAAACTGCTCTATCTAAAGGCACGTTCAACTCTGTGAGTTGAATGCACGCATTGCGAAGAACTTTCTGAGAATGCTTCTCTCTAGCTTTTAGGTGAAGATATTCCATTTCACAGCATAGGCCTCAAAGTGCTCCAAATCACCACTTGCAGATTTTACAAAAAGAATGTTTCAAAACTGCTCTTTCTAAAGGAAGGTTCAAGTCTGTGAGTTGAATGCACTCAACACAAAGAAGTTTCTGAGAATGCTTCTGTCCAGGTTTCATGTGAAGATATTTCCTTTTCCAGCATAGGACTAAAACCGCTCCAAATATTCACTTGCAGAGTCTACAAAAAGAGTGTTTCCAAACTTCTCTATCAACTGGTAGGTAAAACTCCTTGAGTTGAATGCCCTCATCACCAAGAAGTTTCTGAGAATGCTTCTCTCTAGTTTTGATGGGAAGATATTTCCTTTTCCAACATAGGCCTCATGGTGCTCCGAATAAACACTTGCAGATTCTACAAACTTAGTGTTTCAAAACTGTTCTATGAAAAGGAACGTTCAAGTCTGGGAGTTGAATGAACTCATCTCAAAGAAGTTTCTCAGAATGCTTCTGTCTAGTTTTTAGGTGAAGATATTTCATTTCCCAGCATAGGCCTCAAAGCGCTCCAAATATCCACTTGCAGATTCTACAAAAAGAGTGTTTCCAAACTGCTCTTACAAAAGGAAGGTTCAAGTCTGTGAGCCGAACGCACTCATCACAAACAAGTTTCTGAGAATGCGTCTGTCTAGTTTTTATGTGAAGATATTTCGTTTGCCAGCATAGGCCTCAAATCGCTCCAAACATCCACTAGCAAATTCTACAAAAGGAGTGTTTCAAAAGTGCGCTATCAAGAGGAAGAGTCCACTATGTGAGTTGAATGCATAAAGCACACGGAAGTTTCTGAGAATGCTTCTGTCTAGTTTTTAGGTGAAGATATTTCATTTCCCAGCATAGGCCTCAAAGCGCTCCAAATATCCACTTGCAGATTCTACAAAAAGAGTGTTTCCAAACTGCTCTTTCAAAAGGAAGGTTCAAGTCTGTGAGTTGAGAGCATTCATCACAAAGAAGTTTCTGAGAATGCTTCTGTCTAGTTTTTATATGAAGATCTTTCCTTTTCCAATATGGGCCTCAAAGCGCTCCAAATAAACACTTGCAGATTCTACAAAAGGAGTGTTTCAAAACAGCTCTATCAAAAGGAACGTTCAAGTCCGTGAGTTGAAGGCATTCATCACACAGAAGTTTCTGAGAATGCTTCTCTCTAGTTTTTATGTGAAGATATTTCCTTTTCTAGCATAGGCCTCAAAGCGCTGCAAATAGCCACTTGCAGATTCTACAAAAAGAGGGTTTCAAATCTCTTCTATCAAAAGAAATGTTCAACTCTGTGAGTTGAATGCACTCATCAGAAAGAAGTTTCTGAGAATGATTCTATCTAGTTTTCATCTGCATGTATTTTCTTTTCCACTAGATGCCGCAATCGCACCAAATATCCACTTGCAGTTTCCACAAAAAGAGTGCTGCAGAACTGCTCCATGAAAAGGAATGTTCAACTCTGTGAGTTCAATACCCTCATGACATAGAAGTTTCTGAAAATGCTTCTGTCTAGTTGGTATAGGAAGATATTTCCTTTTCCAGCATAAGTCTCAAAGAGCTCCCAATATCCACTTGCGGATTCTGCAAAAACAGTGTTTCAAAACTGGTGGATCAAAAGGAACGTTCAACTCTGTGAGTTGAATGCACTCATGACACAGAAGTTTCTGAGAATGCTTCTGTCTAGTTCTTACGTGAAGATATTTCCTTTTCCAGCTTAGGCCTCAAAGCGCTCCAAATAAACACTTGCAGATTCTACGAAAGGAGTGTTTCAAAACTGCGCTATCAAAAGGAAGGTTCAAGTCTGTGAGTTGAATGCACTCATCACAAAGAGGTTTCTGAGAATGCTGCTGTCTAGTTTTTATGTGAAGATATTTCCTTTTCCTCGCATAGACCTCAAATCGCTCCAGATATCCACTTGCAGATTTTACAGAAAGAGTGTTTCCAAACTGCTCTATCTAAAGGCACGTTCAACTCTGTGAGTTGAATGCACGCATTGCGAAGAACTTTCTGAGAATGCTTCTCTCTAGCTTTTAGGTGAAGATATTCCATTTCACAGCATAGGCCTCAAAGTGCTCCAAATCACCACTTGCAGATTTTACAAAAAGAATGTTTCAAAACTGCTCTTTCTAAAGGAAGGTTCAAGTCTGTGAGTTGAATGCACTCAACACAAAGAAGTTTCTGAGAATGCTTCTGTCCAGGTTTCATGTGAAGATATTTCCTTTTCCAGCATAGGACTAAAACCGCTCCAAATATTCACTTGCAGAGTCTACAAAAAGAGTGTTTCCAAACTTCTCTATCAACTGGTAGGTAAAACTCCTTGAGTTGAATGCCCTCATCACCAAGAAGTTTCTGAGAATGCTTCTCTCTAGTTTTGATGGGAAGATATTTCCTTTTCCAACATAGGCCTCATGGTGCTCCGAATAAACACTTGCAGATTCTACAAACTTAGTGTTTCAAAACTGTTCTATGAAAAGGAACGTTCAAGTCTGGGAGTTGAATGAACTCATCACAAAGAAGTTTCTCAGAATGCTTCTGTCTAGTTTTTAGGTGAAGATATTTCATTTCCCAGCATAGGCCTCAAAGCGCTCCAAATATCCACTTGCAGATTCTACAAAAAGAGTGTTTCCAAACTGCTCTTACAAAAGGAAGGTTCAAGTCTGTGAGCCGAACGCACTCATCACAAACAAGTTTCTGAGAATGCGTCTGTCTAGTTTTTATGTGAAGATATTTCGTTTGCCAGCATAGGCCTCAAATCGCTCCAAACATCCACTAGCAAATTCTACAAAAGCAGTGTTTCAAAAGTGCGCTATCAAGAGGAAGAGTCCACTATGTGAGTTGAATGCATAAAGCACACGGAAGTTTCTGAGAATGCTTCTGTCTAGTTTTTAGGTGAAGATATTTCATTTCCCAGCATAGGCCTCAAAGCGCTCCAAATATCCACTTGCAGATTCTACAAAAAGAGTGTTTCCAAACTGCTCTTTCAAAAGGAAGGTTCAAGTCTGTGAGTTGAGAGCATTCATCACAAAGAAGTTTCTGAGAATGCTTCTGTCTAGTTTTTATATGAAGATCTTTCCTTTTCCAATATGGGCCTCAAAGCGCTCCAAATAAACACTTGCAGATTCTACAAAAGGAGTGTTTCAAAACAGCTCTATCAAAAGGAACGTTCAAGTCCGTGAGTTGAAGGCATTCATCACACAGAAGTTTCTGAGAATGCTTCTCTCTAGTTTTTATGTGAAGATATTTCCTTTTCTAGCATAGGCCTCAAAGCGCTGCAAATAGCCACTTGCAGATTCTACAAAAAGAGGGTTTCAAATCTCTTCTATCAAAAGAAATGTTCAACTCTGTGAGTTGAATGCACTCATCAGAAAGAAGTTTCTGAGAATGATTCTATCTAGTTTTCATCTGCATGTATTTCCTTTTCAACTAGATGCCGCAATCGCACCAAATATCCACTTGCAGTTTCCACAAAAAGAGTGCTGCAGAACTGCTCCATGAAAAGGAATGTTCAACTCTGTGAGTTCAGTACCCTCATGACATAGAAGTTTCTGAAAATGCTTCTGTCTAGTTGGTATAGGAAGATATTTCCTTTTCCAGCATAAGCCTCAAAGAGCTCCAAATATCCACTTGCGAATTCTGCAAAAACAGTGTTTCAAACTGGTGGATCAAAAGGAACGTTCAACTCTGTGAGTTGAATGCACTCATGACACAGAAGTTTCTGAGAATGCTTCTGTCTAGTTCTTACGTGAAGATATTTCCTTTTCCAGCTTAGGCCTCAAAGCGCTCCAAATAAACACTTGCAGATTCTACAAAAGGAGTGTTTCAAAACTGCTCTAGCAAAAGGAAGGTTCAAGTCTGTGAGTTGAATGCACTCATCACAAAGAGGTTTCTGAGAATGTTGCTGTCTAGTTTTTATGTGAAGATATTTCCTTTTCCTCGCATAGACCTCAAATCGCTCCAGATATCCACTTGCAGATTTTACAGAAAGACTGTATCCAAACTGCTCTATCTAAAGGCACGTTCAACTCTGTGAGTTGAATGCACTCATTGCGAAGAACTTTCGGAGAATGCTTCTCTCTAGCTTTTAGGTGAAGATATTCCATTTCACAGCATAGGCCTCAAAGTGCTCCAAATCACCACTTGCAGATTTTACAAAAAGAATGTTTCAATACTGCTCTTTCTAAAGGAAGGTTCAAGTCTGTGAGTTGAATGCACTCAACACAAAAAAGTTTCTGAGAATGCTTCTGTCCAGGTTTCATGTGAAGATACTTCCTTTTCCAGCATAGGCCTCAAACCGCTCCAAATATTCACTTGCAGAGTCTACAAAAAGAGTGTTTCCAAACTTCTCTATCAACTGGTAGGTAAAACTCCGTGAGTTGAATGCCCTCATCAACAAGAAGTTTCTGAGAATGCTTCTGTCTAGTTTTGATGGGAAGATATTTCCTTTTCCAACATAGGCCTCATGGTGCTCCGAATAAACACTTGCAGATTCTACAAACTTAGTGTTTCAAAACTGTTCTATGAAAAGGAACGTTCAAGTCTGGGAGTTGAATGAACTCATCACAAAGAAGTTTCTCAGAATGCTTCTGTCTAGTTTTTAGGTGAAGATATTTCATTTCCCAGCATAGGCCTCAAAGCGCTCCAAATATCCACTTGCAGATTCTACAAAAAGAGTGTTTCCAAACTGCTCTTACAAAAGGAAGGTTCAAGTCTGTGAGCCGAACGCACTCATCACAAACAAGTTTCTGAGAATGCGTCTGTCTAGTTTTTATGTGAAGATATTTCGTTTGCCAGCATAGGCCTCAAATCGCTCCAAACATCCACTAGCAAATTCTACAAAAGGAGTGTTTCAAAAGTGCGCTATCAAGAGGAAGAGTCCACTATGTGAGTTGAATGCATAAAGCACACGGAAGTTTCTGAGAATGATTCTATCTAGTTTTCATCTGCATGTATTTCCTTTTCCACTAGATGCCGCAATCGCACCAAATATCCACTTGCAGTTTCCACAAAAAGAGTGCTGCAGAACTGCTCCATGAAAAGGAATGTTCAACTCTGTGAGTTCAGTACCCTCATGACATAGAAGTTTCTGAAAATGCTTCTGTCTAGTTGGTATAGGAAGATATTTCCTTTTCCAGCATAAGCCTCAAAGAGCTCCAAATATCCACTTGCGGATTCTGCAAAAACAGTGTTTCAAAACTGGTCGATCAAAAGGAACGTTCAACTCTGTGAGTTGAATGCACTCATGACACAGAAGTTTCTGAGAATGCTTCTGTCTAGTTCTTACGTGAAGATATTTCCTTTTCCAGCTTAGGCCTCAAAGCTCTCCAAATAAACACTTGCAGATTCTACAAAAGGAGTGTTTCAAAACTGCTCTAGCAAAAGGAAGGTTCAAGTCTGTGAGTTGAATGCACTCATCACAAAGAGGTTTCTGAGAATGCTGCTGTCTAGTTTTTATGTGAAGATATTTCCTTTTCCTCGCATAGACCTCAAATCGCTCCAGATATCCACTTGCAGATTTTACAGAAAGAGTGTTTCCAAACTGCTCTATCTAAAGGCACGTTCAACTCTGTGAGTTGAATGCACGCATTGCGAAGAACTTTCTGAGAATGCTTCTCTCTAGCTTTTAGGTGAAGATATTCCATTTCACAGCATAGGCCTCAAAGTGCTCCAAATCACCACTTGCAGATTTTACAAAAAGAATGTTTCAAAACTGCTCTTTCTAAAGGAAGGTTCAAGTCTGTGAGTTGAATGCACTCAACACAAAGAAGTTTCTGAGAATGCTTCTGTCCAGGTTTCATGTGAAGATACTTCCTTTTCCAGCATAGGCCTCAAACCGCTCCAAATATTCACTTGCAGAGTCTACAAAAAGAGTGTTTCCAAACTTCTCTATCAACTGGTAGGTACAACTCCGTGAGTTGAATGCCCTCATCACCAAGAAGTTTCTGAGAATGCTTCTCTCTAGTTTTGATGGGAAGATATTTCCTTTTCCAACATAGGCCTCATGGTGCTCCGAATAAACACTTGCAGATTCTACAAACTTAGTGTTTCAAAACTGTTCTATGAAAAGGAACGTTCAAGTCTGGGAGTTGAATGAACTCATCACAAAGAAGTTTCTCAGAATGCTTCTGTCTAGTTTTTAGGTGAAGATATTTCATTTCCCAGCATAGGCCTCAAAGCGCTCCAAATATCCACTTGCAGATTCTACAAAAAGAGTGTTTCTAAACTGCTCTTACAAAAGGAAGGTTCAAGTCTGTGAGCCGAACGCACTCATCACAAACAAGTTTCTGAGAATGCGTCTGTCTAGTTTTTATGTGAAGATATTTCGTTTGCCAGCATAGGCCTCAAATCGCTCCAAACATCCACTAGCAAATTCTACAAAAGCAGTGTTTCAAAAGTGCGCTATCAAGAGGAAGAGTCCACTATGTGAGTTGAATGCATAAAGCACACGGAAGTTTCTGAGAATGCTTCTGTCTAGTTTTTAGGTGAAGATATTTCATTTCCCAGCATAGGCCTCAAAGCGCTGCAAATATCCACTTGCAGATTCTACAAAAAGAGTGTTTCCAAACTGCTCTTTCAAAAGGAAGGTTCAAGTCTGTGAGTTGAGAACATTCATCACAAAGAAGTTTCTGAGAATGCTTCTGTCTAGTTTTTATATGAAGATCTTTCCTTTTCCAATATGGGCCTCAAAGCGCTCCAAATAAACACTTGCAGATTCTACAAAAGGAGTGTTTCAAAACAGCTCTATCAAAAGGAACGTTCAAGTCCGTGAGTTGAAGGCATTCATCACACAGAAGTTTCTGAGAATGCTTCTCTCTAGTTTTTATGTGAAGATATTTCCTTTTCTAGCATAGGCCTCAAAGCGCTGCAAATAGCCACTTGCAGATTCTACAAAAAGAGGGTTTCAAATCTCTTCTATCAAAAGAAATGTTCAACTCTGTGAGTTGAATGCACTCATCAGAAAGAAGTTTCTGAGAATGATTCTATCTAGTTTTCATCTGCATGTATTTCCTTTTCCACTAGATGCCGCAATCGCACCAAATATCCACTTGCAGTTTCCACAAAAAGAGTGCTGCAGAACTGCTCCATGAAAAGGAATGTTCAACTCTGTGAGTTCAGTACCCTCATGACATAGAAGTTTCTGAAAATGCTTCTGTCTAGTTGGTATAGGAAGATATTTCCTTTACCAGCATAAGCCTCAAAGAGCTCCAAATATCCACTTGCGGATTCTGCAAAAACAGTGTTTCAAAACTGGTGGATCAAAAGGAACGTTCAACTCTGTGAGTTGAATGCACTCATGACACAGAAGTTTCTGAGAATGCTTCTGTCTAGTTCTTACGTGAAGATATTTCCTTTTCCAGCTTAGGCCTCAAAGCGCTCCAAATAAACACTTGCAGATTCTACAAAAGGAGTGTTTCAAAACTGCTCTAGCAAAAGGAAGGTTCAAGTCTGTGAGTTGAATGCACTCATCACAAAGAGGTTTCTGAGAATGTTGCTGTCTAGTTTTTATGTGAAGATATTTCCTTTTCCTCGCATAGACCTCAAATCGCTCCAGATATCCACTTGCAGATTTTACAGAAAGACTGTTTCCAAACTGCTCTATCTAAAGGCACGTTCAACTCTGTGAGTTGAATGCACTCATTGCGAAGAACTTTCGGAGAATGCTTCTCTCTAGCTTTTAGGTGAAGATATTCCATTTCACAGCATAGGCCTCAAAGTGCTCCAAATCACCACTTGCAGATTTTACAAAAAGAATGTTTCAATACTGCTCTTTCTAAAGGAAGGTTCAAGTCTGTGAGTTGAATGCACTCAACACAAAAAAGTTTCTGAGAATGCTTCTGTCCAGGTTTCATGTGAAGATACTTCCTTTTCCAGCATAGGCCTCAAACCGCTCCAAATATTCACTTGCAGAGTCTACAAAAAGAGTGTTTCCAAACTTCTCTATCAACTGGTAGGTAAAACTCCGTGAGTTGAATGCCCTCATCACCAAGAAGTTTCTGAGAATGCTTCTGTCTAGTTTTGATGGGAAGATATTTCCTTTTCCAACATAGGCCTCATGGTGCTCCGAATAAACACTTGCAGATTCTACAAACTTAGTGTTTCAAAACTGTTCTATGAAAAGGAACGTTCAAATCTGGTAGTTGAATGAACTCATCACAAAGAAGTTTCTCAGAATGCTTCTGTCTAGTTTTTAGGTGAAGATATTTCATTTCCCAGCATAGGCCTCAAAGCGCTCCAAATATCCACTTGCAGATTCTACAAAAAGTGTGTTTCCAAACTGCTCTTACAAAAGGAAGGTTCAAGTCTGTGAGCCGAACGCACTCATCACAAACAAGTTTCTGAGAATGCGTCTGTCTAGTTTTTATGTGAAGATATTTCGTTTGCCAGCATAGGCCTCAAATCGCTCCAAACATCCACTAGCAAATTCTACAAAAGGAGTGTTTCAAAAGTGCGCTATCAAGAGGAAGAGTCCACTATGTGAGTTGAATGCATAAAGCACACGGAAGTTTCTGAGAATGATTCTATCTAGTTTTCATCTGCATGTATTTCCTTTTCCACTAGATGCCGCAATCGCACCAAATATCCACTTGCAGTTTCCACAAAAAGAGTGCTGCAGAACTGCTCCATGAAAAGGAATGTTCAACTCTGTGAGTTCAGTACCCTCATGACATAGAAGTTTCTGAAAATGCTTCTGTCTAGTTGGTATAGGAAGATATTTCCTTTTCCAGCATAAGCCTCAAAGAGCTCCAAATATCCACTTGCGGATTCTGCAAAAACAGTGTTTCAAAACTGGTCGATCAAAAGGAACGTTCAACTCTGTGAGTTGAATGCACTCATGACACAGAAGTTTCTGAGAATGCTTCTGTCTAGTTCTTACGTGAAGATATTTCCTTTTCCAGCTTAGGCCTCAAAGCTCTCCAAATAAACACTTGCAGATTCTACAAAAGGAGTGTTTCAAAACTGCTCTAGCAAAAGGAAGGTTCAAGTCTGTGAGTTGAATGCACTCATCACAAAGAGGTTTCTGAGAATGCTGCTGTCTAGTTTTTATGTGAAGATATTTCCTTTTCCTCGCATAGACCTCAAATCGCTCCAGATATCCACTTGCAGATTTTACAGAAAGAGTGTTTCCAAACTGCTCTATCTAAAGGCACGTTCAACTCTGTGAGTTGAATGCACGCATTGCGAAGAACTTTCTGAGAATGCTTCTCTCTAGCTTTTAGGTGAAGATATTCCATTTCACAGCATAGGCCTCAAAGTGCTCCAAATCACCACTTGCAGATTTTACAAAAAGAATGTTTCAAAACTGCTCTTTCTAAAGGAAGGTTCAAGTCTGTGAGTTGAATGCACTCAACACAAAGAAGTTTCTGAGAATGCTTCTGTCCAGGTTTCATGTGAAGATACTTCCTTTTCCAGCATAGGCCTCAAACCGCTCCAAATATTCACTTGCAGAGTCTACAAAAAGAGTGTTTCCAAACTTCTCTATCAACTGGTAGGTACAACTCCGTGAGTTGAATGCCCTCATCACCAAGAAGTTTCTGAGAATGCTTCTCTCTAGTTTTGATGGGAAGATATTTCCTTTTCCAACATAGGCCTCATGGTGCTCCGAATAAACACTTGCAGATTCTACAAACTTAGTGTTTCAAAACTGTTCTATGAAAAGGAACGTTCAAGTCTGGGAGTTGAATGAACTCATCACAAAGAAGTTTCTCAGAATGCTTCTGTCTAGTTTTTAGGTGAAGATATTTCATTTCCCAGCATAGGCCTCAAAGCGCTCCAAATATCCACTTGCAGATTCTACAAAAAGAGTGTTTCCAAACTGCTCTTACAAAAGGAAGGTTCAAGTCTGTGAGCCGAACGCACTCATCACAAACAAGTTTCTGAGAATGCGTCTGTCTAGTTTTTATGTGAAGATATTTCGTTTGCCAGCATAGGCCTCAAATCGCTCCAAACATCCACTAGCAAATTCTACAAAAGCAGTGTTTCAAAAGTGCGCTATCAAGAGGAAGAGTCCACTATGTGAGTTGAATGCATAAAGCACACGGAAGTTTCTGAGAATGCTTCTGTCTAGTTTTTAGGTGAAGATATTTCATTTCCCAGCATAGGCCTCAAAGCGCTCCAAATATCCACTTGCAGATTCTACAAAAAGAGTGTTTCCAAACTGCTCTTTCAAAAGGAAGGTTCAAGTCTGTGAGTTGAGAGCATTCATCACAAAGAAGTTTCTGAGAATGCTTCTGTCTAGTTTTTATATGAAGATCTTTCCTTTTCCAATATGGGCCTCAAAGCGCTCCAAATAAACACTTGCAGATTCTACAAAAGGAGTGTTTCAAAACAGCTCTATCAAAAGGAACGTTCAAGTCCGTGAGTTGAAGGCATTCATCACACAGAAGTTTCTGAGAATGCTTCTCTCTAGTTTTTATGTGAAGATATTTCCTTTTCTAGCATAGGCCTCAAAGCGCTGCAAATAGCCACTTGCAGATTCTACAAAAAGAGGGTTTCAAATCTCTTCTATCAAAAGAAATGTTCAACTCTGTGAGTTGAATGCACTCATCAGAAAGAAGTTTCTGAGAATGATACTATCTAGTTTTCATCTGCTTGTATTTCCTTTTCCACTAGATGCCGCAATCGCACCAAATATCCACTTGCAGTTTCCACAAAAAGAGTGCTGCAGAACTGCTCCATGAGAAGGAATGTTCAACTCTGTGAGTTCAATCCCCTCATGACATAGAAGTTTCTGAAAATGCTTCTGTCTAGTTGGTATAGGAAGATATTTCCTTTTCCAGCATAAGCCTCAAAGAGCTCCAAATATCCACTTGCGGATTCTGCAAAAACAGTGTTTCAAAACTGGTCGATCAAAAGGAACGTTCAAGTCTGGGAGTTGAATGAACTCATCACAAAGAAGTTTCTCAGAATGCTTCTGTCTAGTTTTTAGGTGAAGATATTTCATTTCCCAGCATAGGCCTCAAAGCGCTCCAAATATCCACTTGCAGATTCTACAAAAAGAGTGTTTCCAAACTGCTCTTACAAAAGGAAGGTTCAAGTCTGTGAGCCGAACGCACTCATCACAAACAAGTTTCTGAGAATGCGTCTGTCTAGTTTTTATGTGAAGATATTTCGTTTGCCAGCATAGGCCTCAAATCGCTCCAAACATCCACTAGCAAATTCTACAAAAGCAGTGTTTCAAAAGTGCGCTATCAAGAGGAAGAGTCCACTATGTGAGTTGAATGCATAAAGCACACGGAAGTTTCTGAGAATGCTTCTGTCTAGTTTTTAGGTGAAGATATTTCATTTCCCAGCATAGGCCTCAAAGCGCTGCAAATATCCACTTGCAGATTCTACAAAAAGAGTGTTTCCAAACTGCTCTTTCAAAAGGAAGGTTCAAGTCTGTGAGCCGAACGCACTCATCACAAACAAGTTTCTGAGAATGCGTCTGTCTAGTTTTTATGTGAAGATATTTCGTTTGCCAGCATAGGCCTCAAATCGCTCCAAACATCCACTAGCAAATTCTACAAAAGGAGTGTTTCAAAAGTGCGCTATCAAGAGGAAGAGTCCACTATGTGAGTTGAATGCATAAAGCACACGGAAGTTTCTGAGAATGCTTCTGTCTAGTTTTTAGGTGAAGATATTTCATTTCCCAGCATAGGCCTCAAAGCGCTCCAAATATCCACTTGCAGATTCTACAAAAAGAGTGTTTCCAAACTGCTCTTTCAAAAGGAAGGTTCAAGTCTGTGAGTTGAGAGCATTCATCACAAAGAAGTTTCTGAGAATGCTTCTGTCTAGTTTTTATATGAAGATCTTTCCTTTTCCAATATGGGCCTCAAAGCGCTCCAAATAAACACTTGCAGATTCTACAAAAGGAGTGTTTCAAAACAGCTCTATCAAAAGGAACGTTCAAGTCCGTGAGTTGAAGGCATTCATCACACAGAAGTTTCTGAGAATGCTTCTCTCTAGTTTTTATGTGAAGATATTTCCTTTTCTAGCATAGGCCTCAAAGCGCTGCAAATAGCCACTTGCAGATTCTACAAAAAGAGGGTTTCAAATCTCTTCTATCAAAAGAAATGTTCAACTCTGTGAGTTGAATGCACTCATCAGAAAGAAGTTTCTGAGAATGATTCTATCTAGTTTTCATCTGCATGTATTTTCTTTCCCACTAGATGCCGAAATCGCACCAAATATCCACTTGCAGTTTCCACAAAAAGAGTGCTGCAGAACTGCTCCATGAAAAGGAATGTTCAACTCTGTGAGTTCAATACCCTCATGACATAGAAGTTTCTGAAAATGCTTCTGTCTAGTTGGTATAGGAAGATATTTCCTTTTCCAGCATAAGTCTCAAAGAGCTCCCAATATCCACTTGCGGATTCTGCAAAAACAGTGTTTCAAAACTGGTGGATCAAAAGGAACGTTCAACTCTGTGAGTTGAATGCACTCATGACACAGAAGTTTCTGAGAATGCTTCTGTCTAGTTCTTACGTGAAGATATTTCCTTTTCCAGCTTAGGCCTCAAAGCGCTCCAAATAAACACTTGCAGATTCTACAAAAGGAGTGTTTCAAAACTGCGCTATCAAAAGGAAGGTTCAAGTCTGTGAGTTGAATGCACTCATCACAAAGAGGTTTCTGAGAATGCTGCTGTCTAGTTTTTATGTGAAGATATTTCCTTTTCCTCGCATAGACCTCAAATCGCTCCAGATATCCACTTGCAGATTTTACAGAAAGAGTGTTTCCAAACTGCTCTATCTAAAGGCACGTTCAACTCTGTGAGTTGAATGCACGCATTGCGAAGAACTTTCTGAGAATGCTTCTCTCTAGCTTTTAGGTGAAGATATTCCATTTCACAGCATAGGCCTCAAAGTGCTCCAAATCACCACTTGCAGATTTTACAAAAAGAATGTTTCAAAACTGCTCTTTCTAAAGGAAGGTTCAAGTCTGTGAGTTGAATGCACTCAACACAAAGAAGTTTCTGAGAATGCTTCTGTCCAGGTTTCATGTGAAGATATTTCCTTTTCCAGCATAGGACTAAAACCGCTCCAAATATTCACTTGCAGAGTCTACAAAAAGAGTGTTTCCAAACTTCTCTATCAACTGGTAGGTAAAACTCCTTGAGTTGAATGCCCTCATCACCAAGAAGTTTCTGACAATGCTTCTCTCTAGTTTTGATGGGAAGATATTTCCTTTTCCAACATAGGCCTCATGGTGCTCCGAATAAACACTTGCAGATTCTACAAACTTAGTGTTTCAAAACTGTTCTATGAAAAGGAACGTTCAAGTCTGGGAGTTGAATGAACTCATCACAAAGAAGTTACTCAGAATGCTTCTGTCTAGTTTTTAGGTGAAGATATTTCATTTCCCAGCATAGGCCTCAAAGCGCTCCAAATATCCACTTGCAGATTCTACAAAAAGAGTGTTTCCAAACTGCTCTTACAAAAGGAAGGTTCAAGTCTGTGAGCCGAACGCACTCATCACAAACAAGTTTCTGAGAATGCGTCTGTCTAGTTTTTATGTGAAGATATTTCGTTTGCCAGCATAGGCCTCAAATCGCTCCAAACATCCACTAGCAAATTCTACAAAAGCAGTGTTTCAAAAGTGCGCTATCAAGAGGAAGAGTCCACTATGTGAGTTGAATGCATAAAGCACACGGAAGTTTCTGAGAATGCTTCTGTCTAGTTTTTAGGTGAAGATATTTCATTTCCCAGCATAGGCCTCAAAGCGCTCCAAATATCCACTTGCAGATTCTACAAAAAGAGTGTTTCCAAACTGCTCTTTCAAAAGGAAGGTTCAAGTCTGTGAGTTGAGAGCATTCATCACAAAGAAGTTTCTGAGAATGCTTCTGTCTAGTTTTTATATGAAGATCTTTCCTTTTCCAATATGGGCCTCAAAGCGCTCCAAATAAACACTTGCAGATTCTACAAAAGGAGTGTTTCAAAACAGCTCTATCAAAAGGAACGTTCAAGTCCGTGAGTTGAAGGCATTCATCACACAGAAGTTTCTGAGAATGCTTCTCTCTAGTTTTTATGTGAAGATATTTCCTTTTCTAGCATAGGCCTCAAAGCGCTGCAAATAGCCACTTGCAGATTCTACAAAAAGAGGGTTTCAAATCTCTTCTATCAAAAGAAATGTTCAACTCTGTGAGTTGAATGCACTCATCAGAAAGAAGTTTCTGAGAATGATTCTATCTAGTTTTCATCTGCATGTATTTCCTTTTCAACTAGATGCCGCAATCGCACCAAATATCCACTTGCAGTTTCCACAAAAAGAGTGCTGCAGAACTGCTCCATGAAAAGGAATGTTCAACTCTGTGAGTTCAGTACCCTCATGACATAGAAGTTTCTGAAAATGCTTCTGTCTAGTTGGTATAGGAAGATATTTCCTTTTCCAGCATAAGCCTCAAAGAGCTCCAAATATCCACTTGCGAATTCTGCAAAAACAGTGTTTCAAACTGGTGGATCAAAAGGAACGTTCAACTCTGTGAGTTGAATGCACTCATGACACAGAAGTTTCTGAGAATGCTTCTGTCTAGTTCTTACGTGAAGATATTTCCTTTTCCAGCTTAGGCCTCAAAGCGCTCCAAATAAACACTTGCAGATTCTACAAAAGGAGTGTTTCAAAACTGCTCTAGCAAAAGGAAGGTTCAAGTCTGTGAGTTGAATGCACTCATCACAAAGAGGTTTCTGAGAATGTTGCTGTCTAGTTTTTATGTGAAGATATTTCCTTTTCCTCGCATAGACCTCAAATCGCTCCAGATATCCACTTGCAGATTTTACAGAAAGACTGTATCCAAACTGCTCTATCTAAAGGCACGTTCAACTCTGTGAGTTGAATGCACTCATTGCGAAGAACTTTCGGAGAATGCTTCTCTCTAGCTTTTAGGTGAAGATATTCCATTTCACAGCATAGGCCTCAAAGTGCTCCAAATCACCACTTGCAGATTTTACAAAAAGAATGTTTCAATACTGCTCTTTCTAAAGGAAGGTTCAAGTCTGTGAGTTGAATGCACTCAACACAAAAAAGTTTCTGAGAATGCTTCTGTCCAGGTTTCATGTGAAGATACTTCCTTTTCCAGCATAGGCCTCAAACCGCTCCAAATATTCACTTGCAGAGTCTACAAAAAGAGTGTTTCCAAACTTCTCTATCAACTGGTAGGTAAAACTCCGTGAGTTGAATGCCCTCATCAACAAGAAGTTTCTGAGAATGCTTCTGTCTAGTTTTGATGGGAAGATATTTCCTTTTCCAACATAGGCCTCATGGTGCTCCGAATAAACACTTGCAGATTCTACAAACTTAGTGTTTCAAAACTGTTCTATGAAAAGGAACGTTCAAGTCTGGGAGTTGAATGAACTCATCACAAAGAAGTTTCTCAGAATGCTTCTGTCTAGTTTTTAGGTGAAGATATTTCATTTCCCAGCATAGGCCTCAAAGCGCTCCAAATATCCACTTGCAGATTCTACAAAAAGAGTGTTTCCAAACTGCTCTTACAAAAGGAAGGTTCAAGTCTGTGAGCCGAACGCACTCATCACAAACAAGTTTCTGAGAATGCGTCTGTCTAGTTTTTATGTGAAGATATTTCGTTTGCCAGCATAGGCCTCAAATCGCTCCAAACATCCACTAGCAAATTCTACAAAAGGAGTGTTTCAAAAGTGCGCTATCAAGAGGAAGAGTCCACTATGTGAGTTGAATGCATAAAGCACACGGAAGTTTCTGAGAATGATTCTATCTAGTTTTCATCTGCATGTATTTCCTTTTCCACTAGATGCCGCAATCGCACCAAATATCCACTTGCAGTTTCCACAAAAAGAGTGCTGCAGAACTGCTCCATGAAAAGGAATGTTCAACTCTGTGAGTTCAGTACCCTCATGACATAGAAGTTTCTGAAAATGCTTCTGTCTAGTTGGTATAGGAAGATATTTCCTTTTCCAGCATAAGCCTCAAAGAGCTCCAAATATCCACTTGCGGATTCTGCAAAAACAGTGTTTCAAAACTGGTCGATCAAAAGGAACGTTCAACTCTGTGAGTTGAATGCACTCATGACACAGAAGTTTCTGAGAATGCTTCTGTCTAGTTCTTACGTGAAGATATTTCCTTTTCCAGCTTAGGCCTCAAAGCTCTCCAAATAAACACTTGCAGATTCTACAAAAGGAGTGTTTCAAAACTGCTCTAGCAAAAGGAAGGTTCAAGTCTGTGAGTTGAATGCACTCATCACAAAGAGGTTTCTGAGAATGCTGCTGTCTAGTTTTTATGTGAAGATATTTCCTTTTCCTCGCATAGACCTCAAATCGCTCCAGATATCCACTTGCAGATTTTACAGAAAGAGTGTTTCCAAACTGCTCTATCTAAAGGCACGTTCAACTCTGTGAGTTGAATGCACGCATTGCGAAGAACTTTCTGAGAATGCTTCTCTCTAGCTTTTAGGTGAAGATATTCCATTTCACAGCATAGGCCTCAAAGTGCTCCAAATCACCACTTGCAGATTTTACAAAAAGAATGTTTCAAAACTGCTCTTTCTAAAGGAAGGTTCAAGTCTGTGAGTTGAATGCACTCAACACAAAGAAGTTTCTGAGAATGCTTCTGTCCAGGTTTCATGTGAAGATACTTCCTTTTCCAGCATAGGCCTCAAACCGCTCCAAATATTCACTTGCAGAGTCTACAAAAAGAGTGTTTCCAAACTTCTCTATCAACTGGTAGGTACAACTCTGTGAGTTGAATGCCCTCATCACCAAGAAGTTTCTGAGAATGCTTCTCTCTAGTTTTGATGGGAAGATATTTCCTTTTCCAACATAGGCCTCATGGTGCTCCGAATAAACACTTGCAGATTCTACAAACTTAGTGTTTCAAAACTGTTCTATGAAAAGGAACGTTCAAGTCTGGGAGTTGAATGAACTCATCACAAAGAAGTTTCTCAGAATGCTTCTGTCTAGTTTTTAGGTGAAGATATTTCATTTCCCAGCATAGGCCTCAAAGCGCTCCAAATATCCACTTGCAGATTCTACAAAAAGAGTGTTTCCAAACTGCTCTTACAAAAGGAAGGTTCAAGTCTGTGAGCCGAACGCACTCATCACAAACAAGTTTCTGAGAATGCGTCTGTCTAGTTTTTATGTGAAGATATTTCGTTTGCCAGCATAGGCCTCAAATCGCTCCAAACATCCACTAGCAAATTCTACAAAAGCAGTGTTTCAAAAGTGCGCTATCAAGAGGAAGAGTCCACTATGTGAGTTGAATGCATAAAGCACACGGAAGTTTCTGAGAATGCTTCTGTCTAGTTTTTAGGTGAAGATATTTCATTTCCCAGCATAGGCCTCAAAGCGCTCCAAATATCCACTTGCAGATTCTACAAAAAGAGTGTTTCCAAACTGCTCTTTCAAAAGGAAGGTTCAAGTCTGTGAGTTGAGAACATTCATCACAAAGAAGTTTCTGAGAATGCTTCTGTCTAGTTTTTATATGAAGATCTTTCCTTTTCCAATATGGGCCTCAAAGCGCTCCAAATAAACACTTGCAGATTCTACAAAAGGAGTGTTTCAAAACAGCTCTATCAAAAGGAACGTTCAAGTCCGTGAGTTGAAGGCATTCATCACACAGAAGTTTCTGAGAATGCTTCTCTCTAGTTTTTATGTGAAGATATTTCCTTTTCTAGCATAGGCCTCAAAGCGCTGCAAATAGCCACTTGCAGATTCTACAAAAAGAGGGTTTCAAATCTCTTCTATCAAAAGAAATGTTCAACTCTGTGAGTTGAATGCACTCATCAGAAAGAAGTTTCTGAGAATGATTCTATCTAGTTTTCATCTGCATGTATTTCCTTTTCCACTAGATGCCGCAATCGCACCAAATATCCACTTGCAGTTTCCACAAAAAGAGTGCTGCAGAACTGCTCCATGAAAAGGAATGTTCAACTCTGTGAGTTCAGTACCCTCATGACATAGAAGTTTCTGAAAATGCTTCTGTCTAGTTGGTATAGGAAGATATTTCCTTTACCAGCATAAGCCTCAAAGAGCTCCAAATATCCACTTGCGGATTCTGCAAAAACAGTGTTTCAAAACTGGTGGATCAAAAGGAACGTTCAACTCTGTGAGTTGAATGCACTCATGACACAGAAGTTTCTGAGAATGCTTCTGTCTAGTTCTTACGTGAAGATATTTCCTTTTCCAGCTTAGGCCTCAAAGCGCTCCAAATAAACACTTGCAGATTCTACAAAAGGAGTGTTTCAAAACTGCTCTAGCAAAAGGAAGGTTCAAGTCTGTGAGTTGAATGCACTCATCACAAAGAGGTTTCTGAGAATGTTGCTGTCTAGTTTTTATGTGAAGATATTTCCTTTTCCTCGCATAGACCTCAAATCGCTCCAGATATCCACTTGCAGATTTTACAGAAAGACTGTTTCCAAACTGCTCTATCTAAAGGCACGTTCAACTCTGTGAGTTGAATGCACTCATTGCGAAGAACTTTCGGAGAATGCTTCTCTCTAGCTTTTAGGTGAAGATATTCCATTTCACAGCATAGGCCTCAAAGTGCTCCAAATCACCACTTGCAGATTTTACAAAAAGAATGTTTCAATACTGCTCTTTCTAAAGGAAGGTTCAAGTCTGTGAGTTGAATGCACTCAACACAAAGAAGTTTCTGAGAATGCTTCTGTCCAGGTTTCATGTGAAGATACTTCCTTTTCCAGCATAGGCCTCAAACCGCTCCAAATATTCACTTGCAGAGTCTACAAAAAGAGTGTTTCCAAACTTCTCTATCAACTGGTAGGTAAAACTCCGTGAGTTGAATGCCCTCATCACCAAGAAGTTTCTGAGAATGCTTCTGTCTAGTTTTGATGGGAAGATATTTCCTTTTCCAACATAGGCCTCATGGTGCTCCGAATAAACACTTGCAGATTCTACAAACTTAGTGTTTCAAAACTGTTCTATGAAAAGGAACGTTCAAGTCTGGGAGTTGAATGAACTCATCACAAAGAAGTTTCTCAGAATGCTTCTGTCTAGTTTTTAGGTGAAGATATTTCATTTCCCAGCATAGGCCTCAAAGCGCTCCAAATATCCACTTGCAGATTCTACAAAAAGTGTGTTTCCAAACTGCTCTTACAAAAGGAAGGTTCAAGTCTGTGAGCCGAACGCACTCATCACAAACAAGTTTCTGAGAATGCGTCTGTCTAGTTTTTATGTGAAGATATTTCGTTTGCCAGCATAGGCCTCAAATCGCTCCAAACATCCACTAGCAAATTCTACAAAAGGAGTGTTTCAAAAGTGCGCTATCAAGAGGAAGAGTCCACTATGTGAGTTGAATGCATAAAGCACACGGAAGTTTCTGAGAATGATTCTATCTAGTTTTCATCTGCATGTATTTCCTTTTCCACTAGATGCCGCAATCGCACCAAATATCCACTTGCAGTTTCCACAAAAAGAGTGCTGCAGAACTGCTCCATGAAAAGGAATGTTCAACTCTGTGAGTTCAGTACCCTCATGACATAGAAGTTTCTGAAAATGCTTCTGTCTAGTTGGTATAGGAAGATATTTCCTTTTCCAGCATAAGCCTCAAAGAGCTCCAAATATCCACTTGCGGATTCTGCAAAAACAGTGTTTCAAAACTGGTCGATCAAAAGGAACGTTCAACTCTGTGAGTTGAATGCACTCATGACACAGAAGTTTCTGAGAATGCTTCTGTCTAGTTCTTACGTGAAGATATTTCCTTTTCCAGCTTAGGCCTCAAAGCTCTCCAAATAAACACTTGCAGATTCTACAAAAGGAGTGTTTCAAAACTGCTCTAGCAAAAGGAAGGTTCAAGTCTGTGAGTTGAATGCACTCATCACAAAGAGGTTTCTGAGAATGCTGCTGTCTAGTTTTTATGTGAAGATATTTCCTTTTCCTCGCATAGACCTCAAATCGCTCCAGATATCCACTTGCAGATTTTACAGAAAGAGTGTTTCCAAACTGCTCTATCTAAAGGCACGTTCAACTCTGTGAGTTGAATGCACGCATTGCGAAGAACTTTCTGAGAATGCTTCTCTCTAGCTTTTAGGTGAAGATATTCCATTTCACAGCATAGGCCTCAAAGTGCTCCAAATCACCACTTGCAGATTTTACAAAAAGAATGTTTCAAAACTGCTCTTTCTAAAGGAAGGTTCAAGTCTGTGAGTTGAATGCACTCAACACAAAGAAGTTTCTGAGAATGCTTCTGTCCAGGTTTCATGTGAAGATACTTCCTTTTCCAGCATAGGCCTCAAACCGCTCCAAATATTCACTTGCAGAGTCTACAAAAAGAGTGTTTCCAAACTTCTCTATCAACTGGTAGGTACAACTCCGTGAGTTGAATGCCCTCATCACCAAGAAGTTTCTGAGAATGCTTCTCTCTAGTTTTGATGGGAAGATATTTCCTTTTCCAACATAGGCCTCATGGTGCTCCGAATAAACACTTGCAGATTCTACAAACTTAGTGTTTCAAAACTGTTCTATGAAAAGGAACGTTCAAGTCTGGGAGTTGAATGAACTCATCACAAAGAAGTTTCTCAGAATGCTTCTGTCTAGTTTTTAGGTGAAGATATTTCATTTCCCAGCATAGGCCTCAAAGCGCTCCAAATATCCACTTGCAGATTCTACAAAAAGAGTGTTTCCAAACTGCTCTTACAAAAGGAAGGTTCAAGTCTGTGAGCCGAACGCACTCATCACAAACAAGTTTCTGAGAATGCGTCTGTCTAGTTTTTATGTGAAGATATTTCGTTTGCCAGCATAGGCCTCAAATCGCTCCAAACATCCACTAGCAAATTCTACAAAAGCAGTGTTTCAAAAGTGCGCTATCAAGAGGAAGAGTCCACTATGTGAGTTGAATGCATAAAGCACACGGAAGTTTCTGAGAATGCTTCTGTCTAGTTTTTAGGTGAAGATATTTCATTTCCCAGCATAGGCCTCAAAGCGCTCCAAATATCCACTTGCAGATTCTACAAAAAGAGTGTTTCCAAACTGCTCTTTCAAAAGGAAGGTTCAAGTCTGTGAGTTGAGAACATTCATCACAAAGAAGTTTCTGAGAATGCTTCTGTCTAGTTTTTATATGAAGATCTTTCCTTTTCCAATATGGGCCTCAAAGCGCTCCAAATAAACACTTGCAGATTCTACAAAAGGAGTGTTTCAAAACAGCTCTATCAAAAGGAACGTTCAAGTCCGTGAGTTGAAGGCATTCATCACACAGAAGTTTCTGAGAATGCTTCTCTCTAGTTTTTATGTGAAGATATTTCCTTTTCTAGCATAGGCCTCAAAGCGCTGCAAATAGCCACTTGCAGATTCTACAAAAAGAGGGTTTCAAATCTCTTCTATCAAAAGAAATGTTCAACTCTGTGAGTTGAATGCACTCATCAGAAAGAAGTTTCTGAGAATGATTCTATCTAGTTTTCATCTGCATGTATTTCCTTTTCCACTAGATGCCGCAATCGCACCAAATATCCACTTGCAGTTTCCACAAAAAGAGTGCTGCAGAACTGCTCCATGAAAAGGAATGTTCAACTCTGTGAGTTCAGTACCCTCATGACATAGAAGTTTCTGAAAATGCTTCTGTCTAGTTGGTATAGGAAGATATTTCCTTTACCAGCATAAGCCTCAAAGAGCTCCAAATATCCACTTGCGGATTCTGCAAAAACAGTGTTTCAAAACTGGTCGATCAAAAGGAACGTTCAACTCTGTGAGTTGAATGCACTCATGACACAGAAGTTTCTGAGAATGCTTCTGTCTAGTTCTTACGTGAAGATATTTCCTTTTCCAGCTTAGGCCTCAAAGCGCTCCAAATAAACACTTGCAGATTCTACAAAAGGAGTGTTTCAAAACTGCTCTAGCAAAAGGAAGGTTCAAGTCTGTGAGTTGAATGCACTCATCACAAAGAGGTTTCTGAGAATGTTGCTGTCTAGTTTTTATGTGAAGATATTTCCTTTTCCTCGCATAGACCTCAAATCGCTCCAGATATCCACTTGCAGATTTTACAGAAAGACTGTTTCCAAACTGCTCTATCTAAAGGCACGTTCAACTCTGTGAGTTGAATGCACTCATTGCGAAGAACTTTCGGAGAATGCTTCTCTCTAGCTTTTAGGTGAAGATATTCCATTTCACAGCATAGGCCTCAAAGTGCTCCAAATCACCACTTGCAGATTTTACAAAAAGAATGTTTCAATACTGCTCTTTCTAAAGGAAGGTTCAAGTCTGTGAGTTGAATGCACTCAACACAAAAAAGTTTCTGAGAATGCTTCTGTCCAGGTTTCATGTGAAGATACTTCCTTTTCCAGCATAGGCCTCAAACCGCTCCAAATATTCACTTGCAGAGTCTACAAAAAGAGTGTTTCCAAACTTCTCTATCAACTGGTAGGTAAAACTCCGTGAGTTGAATGCCCTCATCACCAAGAAGTTTCTGAGAATGCTTCTGTCTAGTTTTGATGGGAAGATATTTCCTTTTCCAACATAGGCCTCATGGTGCTCCGAATAAACACTTGCAGATTCTACAAACTTAGTGTTTCAAAACTGTTCTATGAAAAGGAACGTTCAAGTCTGGGAGTTGAATGAACTCATCACAAAGAAGTTTCTCAGAATGCTTCTGTCTAGTTTTTAGGTGAAGATATTTCATTTCCCAGCATAGGCCTCAAAGCGCTCCAAATATCCACTTGCAGATTCTACAAAAAGTGTGTTTCCAAACTGCTCTTACAAAAGGAAGGTTCAAGTCTGTGAGCCGAACGCACTCATCACAAACAAGTTTCTGAGAATGCGTCTGTCTAGTTTTTATGTGAAGATATTTCGTTTGCCAGCATAGGCCTCAAATCGCTCCAAACATCCACTAGCAAATTCTACAAAAGGAGTGTTTCAAAAGTGCGCTATCAAGAGGAAGAGTCCACTATGTGAGTTGAATGCATAAAGCACACGGAAGTTTCTGAGAATGATTCTATCTAGTTTTCATCTGCATGTATTTCCTTTTCCACTAGATGCCGCAATCGCACCAAATATCCACTTGCAGTTTCCACAAAAAGAGTGCTGCAGAACTGCTCCATGAAAAGGAATGTTCAACTCTGTGAGTTCAGTACCCTCATGACATAGAAGTTTCTGAAAATGCTTCTGTCTAGTTGGTATAGGAAGATATTTCCTTTTCCAGCATAAGCCTCAAAGAGCTCCAAATATCCACTTGCGGATTCTGCAAAAACAGTGTTTCAAAACTGGTCGATCAAAAGGAACGTTCAACTCTGTGAGTTGAATGCACTCATGACACAGAAGTTTCTGAGAATGCTTCTGTCTAGTTCTTACGTGAAGATATTTCCTTTTCCAGCTTAGGCCTCAAAGCTCTCCAAATAAACACTTGCAGATTCTACAAAAGGAGTGTTTCAAAACTGCTCTAGCAAAAGGAAGGTTCAAGTCTGTGAGTTGAATGCACTCATCACAAAGAGGTTTCTGAGAATGCTGCTGTCTAGTTTTTATGTGAAGATATTTCCTTTTCCTCGCATAGACCTCAAATCGCTCCAGATATCCACTTGCAGATTTTACAGAAAGAGTGTTTCCAAACTGCTCTATCTAAAGGCACGTTCAACTCTGTGAGTTGAATGCACGCATTGCGAAGAACTTTCTGAGAATGCTTCTCTCTAGCTTTTAGGTGAAGATATTCCATTTCACAGCATAGGCCTCAAAGTGCTCCAAATCACCACTTGCAGATTTTACAAAAAGAATGTTTCAAAACTGCTCTTTCTAAAGGAAGGTTCAAGTCTGTGAGTTGAATGCACTCAACACAAAGAAGTTTCTGAGAATGCTTCTGTCCAGGTTTCATGTGAAGATACTTCCTTCTCCAGCATAGGCCTCAAACCGCTCCAAATATTCACTTGCAGAGTCTACAAAAAGAGTGTTTCCAAACTTCTCTATCAACTGGTAGGTACAACTCCGTGAGTTGAATGCCCTCATCACCAAGAAGTTTCTGAGAATGCTTCTCTCTAGTTTTGATGGGAAGATATTTCCTTTTCCAACATAGGCCTCATGGTGCTCCGAATAAACACTTGCAGATTCTACAAACTTAGTGTTTCAAAACTGTTCTATGAAAAGGAACGTTCAAGTCTGGGAGTTGAATGAACTCATCACAAAGAAGTTTCTCAGAATGCTTCTGTCTAGTTTTTAGGTGAAGATATTTCATTTCCCAGCATAGGCCTCAAAGCGCTCCAAATATCCACTTGCAGATTCTACAAAAAGAGTGTTTCCAAACTGCTCTTACAAAAGGAAGGTTCAAGTCTGTGAGCCGAACGCACTCATCACAAACAAGTTTCTGAGAATGCGTCTGTCTAGTTTTTATGTGAAGATATTTCGTTTGCCAGCATAGGCCTCAAATCGCTCCAAACATCCACTAGCAAATTCTACAAAAGCAGTGTTTCAAAAGTGCGCTATCAAGAGGAAGAGTCCACTATGTGAGTTGAATGCATAAAGCACACGGAAGTTTCTGAGAATGCTTCTGTCTAGTTTTTAGGTGAAGATATTTCATTTCCCAGCATAGGCCTCAAAGCGCTCCAAATATCCACTTGCAGATTCTACAAAAAGAGTGTTTCCAAACTGCTCTTTCAAAAGGAAGGTTCAAGTCTGTGAGTTGAGAGCATTCATCACAAAGAAGTTTCTGAGAATGCTTCTGTCTAGTTTTTATATGAAGATCTTTCCTTTTCCAATATGGGCCTCAAAGCGCTCCAAATAAACACTTGCAGATTCTACAAAAGGAGTGTTTCAAAACAGCTCTATCAAAAGGAACGTTCAAGTCCGTGAGTTGAAGGCATTCATCACACAGAAGTTTCTGAGAATGCTTCTCTCTAGTTTTTATGTGAAGATATTTCCTTTTCTAGCATAGGCCTCAAAGCGCTGCAAATAGCCACTTGCAGATTCTACAAAAAGAGGGTTTCAAATCTCTTCTATCAAAAGAAATGTTCAACTCTGTGAGTTGAATGCACTCATCAGAAAGAAGTTTCTGAGAATGATACTATCTAGTTTTCATCTGCTTGTATTTCCTTTTCCACTAGATGCCGCAATCGCACCAAATATCCACTTGCAGTTTCCACAAAAAGAGTGCTGCAGAACTGCTCCATGAGAAGGAATGTTCAACTCTGTGAGTTCAATCCCCTCATGACATAGAAGTTTCTGAAAATGCTTCTGTCTAGTTGGTATAGGAAGATATTTCCTTTTCCAGCATAAGCCTCAAAGAGCTCCAAATATCCACTTGCGGATTCTGCAAAAACAGTGTTTCAAAACTGGTCGATCAAAAGGAACGTTCAAGTCTGGGAGTTGAATGAACTCATCACAAAGAAGTTTCTCAGAATGCTTCTGTCTAGTTTTTAGGTGAAGATATTTCATTTCCCAGCATAGGCCTCAAAGCGCTCCAAATATCCACTTGCAGATTCTACAAAAAGAGTGTTTCCAAACTGCTCTTACAAAAGGAAGGTTCAAGTCTGTGAGCCGAACGCACTCATCACAAACAAGTTTCTGAGAATGCGTCTGTCTAGTTTTTATGTGAAGATATTTCGTTTGCCAGCATAGGCCTCAAATCGCTCCAAACATCCACTAGCAAATTCTACAAAAGCAGTGTTTCAAAAGTGCGCTATCAAGAGGAAGAGTCCACTATGTGAGTTGAATGCATAAAGCACACGGAAGTTTCTGAGAATGCTTCTGTCTAGTTTTTAGGTGAAGATATTTCATTTCCCAGCATAGGCCTCAAAGCGCTGCAAATATCCACTTGCAGATTCTACAAAAAGAGTGTTTCCAAACTGCTCTTTCAAAAGGAAGGTTCAAGTCTGTGAGTTGAGAACATTCATCACAAAGAAGTTTCTGAGAATGCTTCTGTCTAGTTTTTATATGAAGATCTTTCCTTTTCCAATATGGGCCTCAAAGCGCTCCAAATAAACACTTGCAGATTCTACAAAAGGAGTGTTTCAAAACAGCTCTATCAAAAGGAACGTTCAAGTCCGTGAGTTGAAGGCATTCATCACACAGAAGTTTCTGAGAATGCTTCTCTCTAGTTTTTATGTGAAGATATTTCCTTTTCTAGCATAGGCCTCAAAGCGCTGCAAATAGCCACTTGCAGATTCTACAAAAAGAGGGTTTCAAATCTCTTCTATCAAAAGAAATGTTCAACTCTGTGAGTTGAATGCACTCATCAGAAAGAAGTTTCTGAGAATGATTCTATCTAGTTTTCATCTGCATGTATTTCCTTTTCCACTAGATGCCGCAATCGCACCAAATATCCACTTGCAGTTTCCACAAAAAGAGTGCTGCAGAACTGCTCCATGAAAAGGAATGTTCAACTCTGTGAGTTCAGTACCCTCATGACATAGAAGTTTCTGAAAATGCTTCTGTCTAGTTGGTATAGGAAGATATTTCCTTTACCAGCATAAGCCTCAAAGAGCTCCAAATATCCACTTGCGGATTCTGCAAAAACAGTGTTTCAAAACTGGTCGATCAAAAGGAACGTTCAACTCTGTGAGTTGAATGCACTCATGACACAGAAGTTTCTGAGAATGCTTCTGTCTAGTTCTTACGTGAAGATATTTCCTTTTCCAGCTTAGGCCTCAAAGCGCTCCAAATAAACACTTGCAGATTCTACAAAAGGAGTGTTTCAAAACTGCTCTAGCAAAAGGAAGGTTCAAGTCTGTGAGTTGAATGCACTCATCACAAAGAGGTTTCTGAGAATGTTGCTGTCTAGTTTTTATGTGAAGATATTTCCTTTTCCTCGCATAGACCTCAAATCGCTCCAGATATCCACTTGCAGATTTTACAGAAAGACTGTTTCCAAACTGCTCTATCTAAAGGCACGTTCAACTCTGTGAGTTGAATGCACTCATTGCGAAGAACTTTCGGAGAATGCTTCTCTCTAGCTTTTAGGTGAAGATATTCCATTTCACAGCATAGGCCTCAAAGTGCTCCAAATCACCACTTGCAGATTTTACAAAAAGAATGTTTCAATACTGCTCTTTCTAAAGGAAGGTTCAAGTCTGTGAGTTGAATGCACTCAACACAAAAAAGTTTCTGAGAATGCTTCTGTCCAGGTTTCATGTGAAGATACTTCCTTTTCCAGCATAGGCCTCAAACCGCTCCAAATATTCACTTGCAGAGTCTACAAAAAGAGTGTTTCCAAACTTCTCTATCAACTGGTAGGTAAAACTCCGTGAGTTGAATGCCCTCATCACCAAGAAGTTTCTGAGAATGCTTCTGTCTAGTTTTGATGGGAAGATATTTCCTTTTCCAACATAGGCCTCATGGTGCTCCGAATAAACACTTGCAGATTCTACAAACTTAGTGTTTCAAAACTGTTCTATGAAAAGGAACGTTCAAGTCTGGGAGTTGAATGAACTCATCACAAAGAAGTTTCTCAGAATGCTTCTGTCTAGTTTTTAGGTGAAGATATTTCATTTCCCAGCATAGGCCTCAAAGCGCTCCAAATATCCACTTGCAGATTCTACAAAAAGTGTGTTTCCAAACTGCTCTTACAAAAGGAAGGTTCAAGTCTGTGAGCCGAACGCACTCATCACAAACAAGTTTCTGAGAATGCGTCTGTCTAGTTTTTATGTGAAGATATTTCGTTTGCCAGCATAGGCCTCAAATCGCTCCAAACATCCACTAGCAAATTCTACAAAAGGAGTGTTTCAAAAGTGCGCTATCAAGAGGAAGAGTCCACTATGTGAGTTGAATGCATAAAGCACACGGAAGTTTCTGAGAATGATTCTATCTAGTTTTCATCTGCATGTATTTCCTTTTCCACTAGATGCCGCAATCGCACCAAATATCCACTTGCAGTTTCCACAAAAAGAGTGCTGCAGAACTGCTCCATGAAAAGGAATGTTCAACTCTGTGAGTTCAGTACCCTCATGACATAGAAGTTTCTGAAAATGCTTCTGTCTAGTTGGTATAGGAAGATATTTCCTTTTCCAGCATAAGCCTCAAAGAGCTCCAAATATCCACTTGCGGATTCTGCAAAAACAGTGTTTCAAAACTGGTCGATCAAAAGGAACGTTCAACTCTGTGAGTTGAATGCACTCATGACACAGAAGTTTCTGAGAATGCTTCTGTCTAGTTCTTACGTGAAGATATTTCCTTTTCCAGCTTAGGCCTCAAAGCTCTCCAAATAAACACTTGCAGATTCTACAAAAGGAGTGTTTCAAAACTGCTCTAGCAAAAGGAAGGTTCAAGTCTGTGAGTTGAATGCACTCATCACAAAGAGGTTTCTGAGAATGCTGCTGTCTAGTTTTTATGTGAAGATATTTCCTTTTCCTCGCATAGACCTCAAATCGCTCCAGATATCCACTTGCAGATTTTACAGAAAGAGTGTTTCCAAACTGCTCTATCTAAAGGCACGTTCAACTCTGTGAGTTGAATGCACGCATTGCGAAGAACTTTCTGAGAATGCTTCTCTCTAGCTTTTAGGTGAAGATATTCCATTTCACAGCATAGGCCTCAAAGTGCTCCAAATCACCACTTGCAGATTTTACAAAAAGAATGTTTCAAAACTGCTCTTTCTAAAGGAAGGTTCAAGTCTGTGAGTTGAATGCACTCAACACAAAGAAGTTTCTGAGAATGCTTCTGTCCAGGTTTCATGTGAAGATACTTCCTTTTCCAGCATAGGCCTCAAACCGCTCCAAATATTCACTTGCAGAGTCTACAAAAAGAGTGTTTCCAAACTTCTCTATCAACTGGTAGGTACAACTCCGTGAGTTGAATGCCCTCATCACCAAGAAGTTTCTGAGAATGCTTCTCTCTAGTTTTGATGGGAAGATATTTCCTTTTCCAACATAGGCCTCATGGTGCTCCGAATAAACACTTGCAGATTCTACAAACTTAGTGTTTCAAAACTGTTCTATGAAAAGGAACGTTCAAGTCTGGGAGTTGAATGAACTCATCACAAAGAAGTTTCTCAGAATGCTTCTGTCTAGTTTTTAGGTGAAGATATTTCATTTCCCAGCATAGGCCTCAAAGCGCTCCAAATATCCACTTGCAGATTCTACAAAAAGAGTGTTTCCAAACTGCTCTTACAAAAGGAAGGTTCAAGTCTGTGAGCCGAACGCACTCATCACAAACAAGTTTCTGAGAATGCGTCTGTCTAGTTTTTATGTGAAGATATTTCGTTTGCCAGCATAGGCCTCAAATCGCTCCAAACATCCACTAGCAAATTCTACAAAAGCAGTGTTTCAAAAGTGCGCTATCAAGAGGAAGAGTCCACTATGTGAGTTGAATGCATAAAGCACACGGAAGTTTCTGAGAATGCTTCTGTCTAGTTTTTAGGTGAAGATATTTCATTTCCCAGCATAGGCCTCAAAGCGCTCCAAATATCCACTTGCAGATTCTACAAAAAGAGTGTTTCCAAACTGCTCTTTCAAAAGGAAGGTTCAAGTCTGTGAGTTGAGAGCATTCATCACAAAGAAGTTTCTGAGAATGCTTCTGTCTAGTTTTTATATGAAGATCTTTCCTTTTCCAATATGGGCCTCAAAGCGCTCCAAATAAACACTTGCAGATTCTACAAAAGGAGTGTTTCAAAACAGCTCTATCAAAAGGAACGTTCAAGTCCGTGAGTTGAAGGCATTCATCACACAGAAGTTTCTGAGAATGCTTCTCTCTAGTTTTTATGTGAAGATATTTCCTTTTCTAGCATAGGCCTCAAAGCGCTGCAAATAGCCACTTGCAGATTCTACAAAAAGAGGGTTTCAAATCTCTTCTATCAAAAGAAATGTTCAACTCTGTGAGTTGAATGCACTCATCAGAAAGAAGTTTCTGAGAATGATTCTATCTAGTTTTCATCTGCATGTATTTCCTTTTCCACTAGATGCCGCAATCGCACCAAATATCCACTTGCAGTTTCCACAAAAAGAGTGCTGCAGAACTGCTCCATGAAAAGGAATGTTCAACTCTGTGAGTTCAGTACCCTCATGACATAGAAGTTTCTGAAAATGCTTCTGTCTAGTTGGTATAGGAAGATATTTCCTTTACCAGCATAAGCCTCAAAGAGCTCCAAATATCCACTTGCGGATTCTGCAAAAACAGTGTTTCAAAACTGGTCGATCAAAAGGAACGTTCAACTCTGTGAGTTGAATGCACTCATGACACAGAAGTTTCTGAGAATGCTTCTGTCTAGTTCTTACGTGAAGATATTTCCTTTTCCAGCTTAGGCCTCAAAGCGCTCCAAATAAACACTTGCAGATTCTACAAAAGGAGTGTTTCAAAACTGCTCTAGCAAAAGGAAGGTTCAAGTCTGTGAGTTGAATGCACTCATCACAAAGAGGTTTCTGAGAATGTTGCTGTCTAGTTTTTATGTGAAGATATTTCCTTTTCCTCGCATAGACCTCAAATCGCTCCAGATATCCACTTGCAGATTTTACAGAAAGACTGTTTCCAAACTGCTCTATCTAAAGGCACGTTCAACTCTGTGAGTTGAATGCACTCATTGCGAAGAACTTTCGGAGAATGCTTCTCTCTAGCTTTTAGGTGAAGATATTCCATTTCACAGCATAGGCCTCAAAGTGCTCCAAATCACCACTTGCAGATTTTACAAAAAGAATGTTTCAATACTGCTCTTTCTAAAGGAAGGTTCAAGTCTGTGAGTTGAATGCACTCAACACAAAAAAGTTTCTGAGAATGCTTCTGTCCAGGTTTCATGTGAAGATACTTCCTTTTCCAGCATAGGCCTCAAACCGCTCCAAATATTCACTTGCAGAGTCTACAAAAAGAGTGTTTCCAAACTTCTCTATCAACTGGTAGGTAAAACTCCGTGAGTTGAATGCCCTCATCACCAAGAAGTTTCTGAGAATGCTTCTGTCTAGTTTTGATGGGAAGATATTTCCTTTTCCAACATAGGCCTCATGGTGCTCCGAATAAACACTTGCAGATTCTACAAACTTAGTGTTTCAAAACTGTTCTATGAAAAGGAACGTTCAAGTCTGGGAGTTGAATGAACTCATCACAAAGAAGTTTCTCAGAATGCTTCTGTCTAGTTTTTAGGTGAAGATATTTCATTTCCCAGCATAGGCCTCAAAGCGCTCCAAATATCCACTTGCAGATTCTACAAAAAGAGTGTTTCCAAACTGCTCTTACAAAAGGAAGGTTCAAGTCTGTGAGCCGAACGCACTCATCACAAACAAGTTTCTGAGAATGCGTCTGTCTAGTTTTTATGTGAAGATATTTCGTTTGCCAGCATAGGCCTCAAATCGCTCCAAACATCCACTAGCAAATTCTACAAAAGCAGTGTTTCAAAAGTGCGCTATCAAGAGGAAGAGTCCACTATGTGAGTTGAATGCATAAAGCACACGGAAGTTTCTGAGAATGCTTCTGTCTAGTTTTTAGGTGAAGATATTTCATTTCCCAGCATAGGCCTCAAAGCGCTCCAAATATCCACTTGCAGATTCTACAAAAAGAGTGTTTCCAAACTGCTCTTTCAAAAGGAAGGTTCAAGTCTGTGAGTTGAGAGCATTCATCACAAAGAAGTTTCTGAGAATGCTTCTGTCTAGTTTTTATATGAAGATCTTTCCTTTTCCAATATGGGCCTCAAAGCGCTCCAAATAAACACTTGCAGATTCTACAAAAGGAGTGTTTCAAAACAGCTCTATCAAAAGGAACGTTCAAGTCCGTGAGTTGAAGGCATTCATCACACAGAAGTTTCTGAGAATGCTTCTCTCTAGTTTTTATGTGAAGATATTTCCTTTTCTAGCATAGGCCTCAAAGCGCTGCAAATAGCCACTTGCAGATTCTACAAAAAGAGGGTTTCAAATCTCTTCTATCAAAAGAAATGTTCAACTCTGTGAGTTGAATGCACTCATCAGAAAGAAGTTTCTGAGAATGATACTATCTAGTTTTCATCTGCTTGTATTTCCTTTTCCACTAGATGCCGCAATCGCACCAAATATCCACTTGCAGTTTCCACAAAAAGAGTGCTGCAGAACTGCTCCATGAGAAGGAATGTTCAACTCTGTGAGTTCAATCCCCTCATGACATAGAAGTTTCTGAAAATGCTTCTGTCTAGTTGGTATAGGAAGATATTTCCTTTTCCAGCATAAGCCTCAAAGAGCTCCAAATATCCACTTGCGGATTCTGCAAAAACAGTGTTTCAAAACTGGTCGATCAAAAGGAACGTTCAAGTCTGGGAGTTGAATGAACTCATCACAAAGAAGTTTCTCAGAATGCTTCTGTCTAGTTTTTAGGTGAAGATATTTCATTTCCCAGCATAGGCCTCAAAGCGCTCCAAATATCCACTTGCAGATTCTACAAAAAGAGTGTTTCCAAACTGCTCTTACAAAAGGAAGGTTCAAGTCTGTGAGCCGAACGCACTCATCACAAACAAGTTTCTGAGAATGCGTCTGTCTAGTTTTTATGTGAAGATATTTCGTTTGCCAGCATAGGCCTCAAATCGCTCCAAACATCCACTAGCAAATTCTACAAAAGCAGTGTTTCAAAAGTGCGCTATCAAGAGGAAGAGTCCACTATGTGAGTTGAATGCATAAAGCACACGGAAGTTTCTGAGAATGCTTCTGTCTAGTTTTTAGGTGAAGATATTTCATTTCCCAGCATAGGCCTCAAAGCGCTGCAAATA
Source organism: Pongo pygmaeus (assembly GCF_028885625.2). Lineage (NCBI taxonomy): Eukaryota > Metazoa > Chordata > Mammalia > Primates > Hominidae > Pongo > Pongo pygmaeus. The sequence continues at coordinate 29,378,347 of NC_085930.1, forward strand.
TCCACTTGCAGATTCTACAAAAAGAGTGTTTCCAAACTGCTCTTTCAAAAGGAAGGTTCAAGTCTGTGAGTTGAGAACATTCATCACAAAGAAGTTTCTGAGAATGCTTCTGTCTAGTTTTTATATGAAGATCTTTCCTTTTCCAATATGGGCCTCAAAGCGCTCCAAATAAACACTTGCAGATTCTACAAAAGGAGTGTTTCAAAACAGCTCTATCAAAAGGAACGTTCAAGTCCGTGAGTTGAAGGCATTCATCACACAGAAGTTTCTGAGAATGCTTCTCTCTAGTTTTTATGTGAAGATATTTCCTTTTCTAGCATAGGCCTCAAAGCGCTGCAAATAGCCACTTGCAGATTCTACAAAAAGAGGGTTTCAAATCTCTTCTATCAAAAGAAATGTTCAACTCTGTGAGTTGAATGCACTCATCAGAAAGAAGTTTCTGAGAATGATTCTATCTAGTTTTCATCTGCATGTATTTCCTTTTCCACTAGATGCCGCAATCGCACCAAATATCCACTTGCAGTTTCCACAAAAAGAGTGCTGCAGAACTGCTCCATGAAAAGGAATGTTCAACTCTGTGAGTTCAGTACCCTCATGACATAGAAGTTTCTGAAAATGCTTCTGTCTAGTTGGTATAGGAAGATATTTCCTTTACCAGCATAAGCCTCAAAGAGCTCCAAATATCCACTTGCGGATTCTGCAAAAACAGTGTTTCAAAACTGGTCGATCAAAAGGAACGTTCAACTCTGTGAGTTGAATGCACTCATGACACAGAAGTTTCTGAGAATGCTTCTGTCTAGTTCTTACGTGAAGATATTTCCTTTTCCAGCTTAGGCCTCAAAGCGCTCCAAATAAACACTTGCAGATTCTACAAAAGGAGTGTTTCAAAACTGCTCTAGCAAAAGGAAGGTTCAAGTCTGTGAGTTGAATGCACTCATCACAAAGAGGTTTCTGAGAATGTTGCTGTCTAGTTTTTATGTGAAGATATTTCCTTTTCCTCGCATAGACCTCAAATCGCTCCAGATATCCACTTGCAGATTTTACAGAAAGACTGTTTCCAAACTGCTCTATCTAAAGGCACGTTCAACTCTGTGAGTTGAATGCACTCATTGCGAAGAACTTTCGGAGAATGCTTCTCTCTAGCTTTTAGGTGAAGATATTCCATTTCACAGCATAGGCCTCAAAGTGCTCCAAATCACCACTTGCAGATTTTACAAAAAGAATGTTTCAATACTGCTCTTTCTAAAGGAAGGTTCAAGTCTGTGAGTTGAATGCACTCAACACAAAAAAGTTTCTGAGAATGCTTCTGTCCAGGTTTCATGTGAAGATACTTCCTTTTCCAGCATAGGCCTCAAACCGCTCCAAATATTCACTTGCAGAGTCTACAAAAAGAGTGTTTCCAAACTTCTCTATCAACTGGTAGGTAAAACTCCGTGAGTTGAATGCCCTCATCACCAAGAAGTTTCTGAGAATGCTTCTGTCTAGTTTTGATGGGAAGATATTTCCTTTTCCAACATAGGCCTCATGGTGCTCCGAATAAACACTTGCAGATTCTACAAACTTAGTGTTTCAAAACTGTTCTATGAAAAGGAACGTTCAAGTCTGGGAGTTGAATGAACTCATCACAAAGAAGTTTCTCAGAATGCTTCTGTCTAGTTTTTAGGTGAAGATATTTCATTTCCCAGCATAGGCCTCAAAGCGCTCCAAATATCCACTTGCAGATTCTACAAAAAGTGTGTTTCCAAACTGCTCTTACAAAAGGAAGGTTCAAGTCTGTGAGCCGAACGCACTCATCACAAACAAGTTTCTGAGAATGCGTCTGTCTAGTTTTTATGTGAAGATATTTCGTTTGCCAGCATAGGCCTCAAATCGCTCCAAACATCCACTAGCAAATTATACAAAAGGAGTGTTTCAAAAGTGCGCTATCAAGAGGAAGAGTCCACTATGTGAGTTGAATGCATAAAGCACACGGAAGTTTCTGAGAATGATTCTATCTAGTTTTCATCTGCATGTATTTCCTTTTCCACTAGATGCCGCAATCGCACCAAATATCCACTTGCAGTTTCCACAAAAAGAGTGCTGCAGAACTGCTCCATGAAAAGGAATGTTCAACTCTGTGAGTTCAGTACCCTCATGACATAGAAGTTTCTGAAAATGCTTCTGTCTAGTTGGTATAGGAAGATATTTCCTTTTCCAGCATAAGCCTCAAAGAGCTCCAAATATCCACTTGCGGATTCTGCAAAAACAGTGTTTCAAAACTGGTCGATCAAAAGGAACGTTCAACTCTGTGAGTTGAATGCACTCATGACACAGAAGTTTCTGAGAATGCTTCTGTCTAGTTCTTACGTGAAGATATTTCCTTTTCCAGCTTAGGCCTCAAAGCTCTCCAAATAAACACTTGCAGATTCTACAAAAGGAGTGTTTCAAAACTGCTCTAGCAAAAGGAAGGTTCAAGTCTGTGAGTTGAATGCACTCATCACAAAGAGGTTTCTGAGAATGCTGCTGTCTAGTTTTTATGTGAAGATATTTCCTTTTCCTCGCATAGACCTCAAATCGCTCCAGATATCCACTTGCAGATATTACAGAAAGAGTGTTTCCAAACTGCTCTATCTAAAGGCACGTTCAACTCTGTGAGTTGAATGCACGCATTGCGAAGAACTTTCTGAGAATGCTTCTCTCTAGCTTTTAGGTGAAGATATTCCATTTCACAGCATAGGCCTCAAAGTGCTCCAAATCACCACTTGCAGATTTTACAAAAAGAATGTTTCAAAACTGCTCTTTCTAAAGGAAGGTTCAAGTCTGTGAGTTGAATGCACTCAACACAAAGAAGTTTCTGAGAATGCTTCTGTCCAGGTTTCATGTGAAGATACTTCCTTTTCCAGCATAGGCCTCAAACCGCTCCAAATATTCACTTGCAGAGTCTACAAAAAGAGTGTTTCCAAACTTCTCTATCAACTGGTAGGTACAACTCCGTGAGTTGAATGCCCTCATCACCAAGAAGTTTCTGACAATGCTTCTCTCTAGTTTTGATGGGAAGATATTTCCTTTTCCAACATAGGCCTCATAGTGCTCCGAATAAACACTTGCAGATTCTACAAACTTAGTGTTTCAAAACTGTTCTATGAAAAGGAACGTTCAAGTCTGGGAGTTGAATGAACTCATCACAAAGAAGTTTCTCAGAATGCTTCTGTCTAGTTTTTAGGTGAAGATATTTCATTTCCCAGCATAGGCCTCAAAGCGCTCCAAATATCCACTTGCAGATTCTACAAAAAGAGTGTTTCCAAACTGCTCTTACAAAAGGAAGGTTCAAGCCTGTGAGCCGAACGCACTCATCACAAACAAGTTTCTGAGAATGCGTCTGTCTAGTTTTTATGTGAAGATATTTCGTTTGCCAGCATAGGCCTCAAATCGCTCCAAACATCCACTAGCAAATTCTACAAAAGCAGTGTTTCAAAAGTGCGCTATCAAGAGGAAGAGTCCACTATGTGAGTTGAATGCATAAAGCACACGGAAGTTTCTGAGAATGCTTCTGTCTAGTTTTTAGGTGAAGATATTTCATTTCCCAGCATAGGCCTCAAAGCGCTCCAAATATCCACTTGCAGATTCTACAAAAAGAGTGTTTCCAAACTGCTCTTTCAAAAGGAAGGTTCAAGTCTGTGAGTTGAGAGCATTCATCACAAAGAAGTTTCTGAGAATGCTTCTGTCTAGTTTTTATATGAAGATCTTTCCTTTTCCAATATGGGCCTCAAAGCGCTCCAAATAAACACTTGCAGATTCTACAAAAGGAGTGTTTCAAAACAGCTCTATCAAAAGGAACGTTCAAGTCCGTGAGTTGAAGGCATTCATCACACAGAAGTTTCTGAGAATGCTTCTCTCTAGTTTTTATGTGAAGATATTTCCTTTTCTAGCATAGGCCTCAAAGCGCTGCAAATAGCCACTTGCAGATTCTACAAAAAGAGGGTTTCAAATCTCTTCTATCAAAAGAAATGTTCAACTCTGTGAGTTGAATGCACTCATCAGAAAGAAGTTTCTGAGAATGATTCTATCTAGTTTTCATCTGCATGTATTTTCTTTTCCACTAGATGCCGAAATCGCACCAAATATCCACTTGCAGTTTCCACAAAAAGAGTGCTGCAGAACTGCTCCATGAAAAGGAATGTTCAACTTTGTGAGTTCAATACCCTCATGACATAGAAGTTTCTGAAAATGCTTCTGTCTAGTTGGTATAGGAAGATATTTCCTTTTCCAGCATAAGTCTCAAAGAGCTCCCAATATCCACTTGCGGATTCTGCAAAAACAGTGTTTCAAAACTGGTGGATCAAAAGGAACGTTCAACTCTGTGAGTTGAATGCACTCATGACACAGAAGTTTCTGAGAATGCTTCTGTCTAGTTCTTACGTGAAGATATTTCCTTTTCCAGCTTAGGCCTCAAAGCGCTCCAAATAAACACTTGCAGATTCTACAAAAGGAGTGTTTCAAAACTGCGCTATCAAAAGGAAGGTTCAAGTCTGTGAGTTGAATGCACTCATCACAAAGAGGTTTCTGAGAATGCTGCTGTCTAGTTTTTATGTGAAGATATTTCCTTTTCCTCGCATAGACCTCAAATCGCTCCAGATATCCACTTGCAGATTTTACAGAAAGAGTGTTTCCAAACTGCTCTATCTAAAGGCACGTTCAACTCTGTGAGTTGAATGCACGCATTGCGAAGAACTTTCGGAGAATGCTTCTCTCTAGCTTTTAGGTGAAGATATTCCATTTCACAGCATAGGCCTCAAAGTGCTCCAAATCACCACTTGCAGATTTTACAAAAAGAATGTTTCAAAACTGCTCTTTCTAAAGGAAGGTTCAAGTCTGTGAGTTGAATGCACTCAACACAAAGAAGTTTCTGAGAATGCTTCTGTCCAGGTTTCATGTGAAGATACTTCCTTTTCCAGCATAGGCCTCAAACCGCTCCAAATATTCACTTGCAGAGTCTACAAAAAGAGTGTTTCCAAACTTCTCTATCAACTGGTAGGTACAACTCCGTGAGTTGAATGCCCTCATCACCAAGAAGTTTCTGAGAATGCTTCTCTCTAGTTTTGATGGGAAGATATTTCCTTTTCCAACATAGGCCTCATGGTGCTCCGAATAAACACTTGCAGATTCTACAAACTTAGTGTTTCAAAACTGTTCTATGAAAAGGAACGTTCAAGTCTGGGAGTTGAATGAACTCATCACAAAGAAGTTTCTCAGAATGCTTCTGTCTAGTTTTTAGGTGAAGATATTTCATTTCCCAGCATAGGCCTCAAAGCGCTCCAAATATCCACTTGCAGATTCTACAAAAAGAGTGTTTCCAAACTGCTCTTACAAAAGGAAGGTTCAAGCCTGTGAGCCGAACGCACTCATCACAAACAAGTTTCTGAGAATGCGTCTGTCTAGTTTTTATGTGAAGATATTTCGTTTGCCAGCATAGGCCTCAAATCGCTCCAAACATCCACTAGCAAATTCTACAAAAGCAGTGTTTCAAAAGTGCGCTATCAAGAGGAAGAGTCCACTATGTGAGTTGAATGCATAAAGCACACGGAAGTTTCTGAGAATGCTTCTGTCTAGTTTTTAGGTGAAGATATTTCATTTCCCAGCATAGGCCTCAAAGCGCTCCAAATATCCACTTGCAGATTCTACAAAAAGAGTGTTTCCAAACTGCTCTTTCAAAAGGAAGGTTCAAGTCTGTGAGTTGAGAGCATTCATCACAAAGAAGTTTCTGAGAATGCTTCTGTCTAGTTTTTATATGAAGATCTTTCCTTTTCCAATATGGGCCTCAAAGCGCTCCAAATAAACACTTGCAGATTCTACAAAAGGAGTGTTTCAAAACAGCTCTATCAAAAGGAACGTTCAAGTCCGTGAGTTGAAGGCATTCATCACACAGAAGTTTCTGAGAATGCTTCTCTCTAGTTTTTATGTGAAGATATTTCCTTTTCTAGCATAGGCCTCAAAGCGCTGCAAATAGCCACTTGCAGATTCTACAAAAAGAGGGTTTCAAATCTCTTCTATCAAAAGAAATGTTCAACTCTGTGAGTTGAATGCACTCATTAGAAAGAAGTTTCTGAGAATGATACTATCTAGTTTTCATCTGCTTGTATTTCCTTTTCCACTAGATGCCGCAATCGCACCAAATATCCACTTGCAGTTTCCACAAAAAGAGTGCTGCAGAACTGCTCCATGAGAAGGAATGTTCAACTCTGTGAGTTCAATCCCCTCATGACATAGAAGTTTCTGAAAATGCTTCTGTCTAGTTGGTATAGGAAGATATTTCCTTTTCCAGCATAAGCCTCAAAGAGCTCCAAATATCCACTTGCGGATTCTGCAAAAACAGTGTTTCAAAACTGGTCGATCAAAAGGAACGTTCAACTCTGTGAGTTGAATGCACTCATGACACAGAAGTTTCTGAGAATGCTTCTGTCTAGTTCTTACATGAAGATATTTCCTTTTCCAGCTTAGGCCTCAAAGCGCTCCAAATAAACACTTGCAGATTCTACAAAAGGAGTGTTTCAAAACTGCTCTAGCAAAAGGAAGGTTCAGGTCCGTGAGTTGAATGCACTCATCACAAAGAGGTTTCTGAGAATGCTGCTGTCTAGTTTTTATGTGAAGATATTTCCTTTTCCTCGCATAGACCTCAAATCGCTCCAGATATCCACTTGCAGATATTACAGAAAGAGTGTTTCCAATCTGCTCTATCTAAAGGCACGTTCAACTCTGTGAGTTGAATGCACGCATTGCGAAGAACTTTCTGAGAATGCTTCTCTCTAGCTTTTAGGTGAAGATATTCCATTTCACAGCATAGGCCTCAAAGTGCTCCAAATCACCACTTGCAGATTTTACAAAAAGAATGTTTCAAAACTGCTCTTTCTAAAGGAAGGTTCAAGTCTGTGAGTTGAATGCACTCAACACAAAGAAGTTTCTGAGAATGCTTCTGTCCAGGTTTCATGTGAAGATACTTCCTTTTCCAGCATAGGCCTCAAACCGCTCCAAATATTCACTTGCAGAGTCTACAAAAAGAGTGTTTCCAAACTTCTCTATCAACTGGTAGGTACAACTCCGTGAGTTGAATGCCCTCATCACCAAGAAGTTTCTGAGAATGCTTCTCTCTAGTTTTGATGGGAAGATATTTCCTTTTCCAACATAGGCCTCATGGTGCTCCGAATAAACACTTGCAGATTCTACAAACTTAGTGTTTCAAAACTGTTCTATGAAAAGGAACGTTCAAGTCTGGGAGTTGAATGAACTCATCACAAAGAAGTTTCTCAGAATGCTTCTGTCTAGTTTTTAGGTGAAGATATTTCATTTCCCAGCATAGGCCTCAAAGCGCTCCAAATATCCACTTGCAGATTCTACAAAAAGAGTGTTTCCAAACTGCTCTTACAAAAGGAAGGTTCAAGCCTGTGAGCCGAACGCACTCATCACAAACAAGTTTCTGAGAATGCGTCTGTCTAGTTTTTATGTGAAGATATTTCGTTTGCCAGCATAGGCCTCAAATCGCTCCAAACATCCACTAGCAAATTCTACAAAAGCAGTGTTTCAAAAGTGCGCTATCAAGAGGAAGAGTCCACTATGTGAGTTGAATGCATAAAGCACACGGAAGTTTCTGAGAATGCTTCTGTCTAGTTTTTAGGTGAAGATATTTCATTTCCCAGCATAGGCCTCAAAGCGCTCCAAATATCCACTTGCAGATTCTACAAAAAGAGTGTTTCCAAACTGCTCTTTCAAAAGGAAGGTTCAAGTCTGTGAGTTGAGAGCATTCATCACAAAGAAGTTTCTGAGAATGCTTCTGTCTAGTTTTTATATGAAGATCTTTCCTTTTCCAATATGGGCCTCAAAGCGCTCCAAATAAACACTTGCAGATTCTACAAAAGGAGTGTTTCAAAACAGCTCTATCAAAAGGAACGTTCAAGTCCGTGAGTTGAAGGCATTCATCACACAGAAGTTTCTGAGAATGCTTCTCTCTAGTTTTTATGTGAAGATATTTCCTTTTCTAGCATAGGCCTCAAAGCGCTGCAAATAGCCACTTGCAGATTCTACAAAAAGAGGGTTTCAAATCTCTTCTATCAAAAGAAATGTTCAACTCTGTGAGTTGAATGCACTCATCAGAAAGAAGTTTCTGAGAATGATTCTATCTAGTTTTCATCTGCTTGTATTTCCTTTTACACTAGATGCCGCAATCGCACCAAATATCCACTTGCAGTTTCCACAAAAAGAGTGCTGCAGAACTGCTCCATGAGAAGGAATGTTCAACTCTGTGAGTTCAATCCCCTCATGACATAGAAGTTTCTGAAAATGCTTCTGTCTAGTTGGTATAGGAAGATATTTCCTTTTCCAGCATAAGCCTCAAAGAGCTCCAAATATCCACTTGCGGATTCTGCAAAAACAGTGTTTCAAAACTGGTCGATCAAAAGGAACGTTCAACTCTGTGAGTTGAATGCACTCATGACACAGAAGTTTCTGAGAATGCTTCTGTCTAGTTCTTACATGAAGATATTTCCTTTTCCAGCTTAGGCCTCAAAGCGCTCCAAATGAACACTTGCAGATTCTACAAAAGGAGTGTTTCAAAACTGCTCTAGCAAAAGGAAGGTTCAAGTCTGTGAGTTGAATGCACTCATCACAAAGAGGTTTCTGAGAATGCTGCTGTCTAGTTTTTATGTGAAGATATTTCCTTTTCCTCGCATAGACCTCAAATCGCTCCAGATATCCACTTGCAGATATTACAGAAAGAGTGTTTCCAATCTGCTCTATCTAAAGGCACGTTCAACTCTGTGAGTTGAATGCACGCATTGCGAAGAACTTTCTGAGAATGCTTCTCTCTAGCTTTTAGGTGAAGATATTCCATTTCACAGCATAGGCCTCAAAGTGCTCCAAATCACCACTTGCAGATTTTACAAAAAGAATGTTTCAAAACTGCTCTTTCTAAAGGAAGGTTCAAGTCTGTGAGTTGAATGCACTCAACACAAAGAAGTTTCTGAGAATGCTTCTGTCCAGGTTTCATGTGAAGATACTTCCTTTTCCAGCATAGGCCTCAAACCGCTCCAAATATTCACTTGCAGAGTCTACAAAAAGAGTGTTTCCAAACTTCTCTATCAACTGGTAGGTACAACTCCGTGAGTTGAATGCCCTCATCACCAAGAAGTTTCTGAGAATGCTTCTCTCTAGTTTTGATGGGAAGATATTTCCTTTTCCAACATAGGCCTCATGGTGCTCCGAATAAACACTTGCAGATTCTACAAACTTAGTGTTTCAAAACTGTTCTATGAAAAGGAACGTTCAAGTCTGGGAGTTGAATGAACTCATCACAAAGAAGTTTCTCAGAATGCTTCTGTCTAGTTTTTAGGTGAAGATATTTCATTTCCCAGCATAGGCCTCAAAGCGCTCCAAATATCCACTTGCAGATTCTACAAAAAGAGTGTTTCCAAACTGCTCTTACAAAAGGAAGGTTCAAGCCTGTGAGCCGAACGCACTCATCACAAACAAGTTTCTGAGAATGCGTCTGTCTAGTTTTTATGTGAAGATATTTCGTTTGCCAGCATAGGCCTCAAATCGCTCCAAACATCCACTAGCAAATTCTACAAAAGCAGTGTTTCAAAAGTGCGCTATCAAGAGGAAGAGTCCACTATGTGAGTTGAATGCATAAAGCACACGGAAGTTTCTGAGAATGCTTCTGTCTAGTTTTTAGGTGAAGATATTTCATTTCCCAGCATAGGCCTCAAAGCGCTCCAAATATCCACTTGCAGATTCTACAAAAAGAGTGTTTCCAAACTGCTCTTTCAAAAGGAAGGTTCAAGTCTGTGAGTTGAGAGCATTCATCACAAAGAAGTTTCTGAGAATGCTTCTGTCTAGTTTTTATATGAAGATCTTTCCTTTTCCAATATGGGCCTCAAAGCGCTCCAAATAAACACTTGCAGATTCTACAAAAGGAGTGTTTCAAAACAGCTCTATCAAAAGGAACGTTCAAGTCCGTGAGTTGAAGGCATTCATCACACAGAAGTTTCTGAGAATGCTTCTCTCTAGTTTTATGTGAAGATATTTCCTTTTCTAGCATAGGCCTCAAAGCGCTGCAAATAGCCACTTGCAGATTCTACAAAAAGAGGGTTTCAAATCTCTTCTATCAAAAGAAATGTTCAACTCTGTGAGTTGAATGCACTCATCAGAAAGAAGTTTCTGAGAATGATTCTATCTAGTTTTCATCTGCATGTATTTTCTTTTCCACTAGATGCCGAAATCGCACCAAATATCCACTTGCAGTTTCCACAAAAAGAGTGCTGCAGAACTGCTCCATGAAAAGGAATGTTCAACTTTGGGAGTTCAATACCCTCATGACATAGAAGTTTCTGAAAATGCTTCTGTCTAGTTGGTATAGGAAGATATTTCCTTTTCCAGCATAAGTCTCAAAGAGCTCCCAATATCCACTTGCGGATTCTGCAAAAACAGTGTTTCAAAACTGGTGGATCAAAAGGAACGTTCAACTCTGTGAGTTGAATGCACTCATGACACAGAAGTTTCTGAGAATGCTTCTGTCTAGTTCTTACGTGAAGATATTTCCTTTTCCAGCTTAGGCCTCAAAGCGCTCCAAATAAACACTTGCAGATTCTACAAAAGGAGTGTTTCAAAACTGCGCTATCAAAAGGAAGGTTCAAGTCTGTGAGTTGAATGCACTCATCACAAAGAGGTTTCTGAGAATGCTGCTGTCTAGTTTTTATGTGAAGATATTTCCTTTTCCTCGCATAGACCTCAAATCGCTCCAGATATCCACTTGCAGATTTTACAGAAAGAGTGTTTCCAAACTGCTCTATCTAAAGGCACGTTCAACTCTGTGAGTTGAATGCACGCATTGCGAAGAACTTTCTGAGAATGCTTCTCTCTAGCTTTTAGGTGAAGATATTCCATTTCACAGCATAGGCCTCAAAGTGCTCCAAATCACCACTTGCAGATTTTACAAAAAGAATGTTTCAAAACTGCTCTTTCTAAAGGAAGGTTCAAGTCTGTGAGTTGAATGCACTCAACACAAAGAAGTTTCTGAGAATGCTTCTGTCCAGGTTTCATGTGAAGATATTTCCTTTTCCAGCATAGGCCTCAAACCGCTCCAAATATTCACTTGCAGAGTCTACAAAAAGAGTGTTTCCAAACTTCTCTATCAACTGGTAGGTACAACACCGTGAGTTGAATGCCCTCATCACCAAGAAGTTTCTGAGAATGCTTCTCTCTAGTTTTGATGGGAAGATATTTCCTTTTCCAACATAGGCCTCATGGTGCTCCGAGTAAACACTTGCAGATTCTACAAACTTAGTGTTTCAAAACTGTTCTATGAAAAGGAACGTTCAAGTCTGGGAGTTGAATGAACTCATCACAAAGAAGTTTCTCAGAATGCTTCTGTCTAGTTTTTAGGTGAAGATATTTCATTTCCCAGCATAGGCCTCAAAGCGCTCCAAATATCAACTTGCAGATTCTACAAAAAGAGTGTTTCCAAACTGCTCTTACAAAAGGAAGGTTCAAGTCTGTGAGCCGAACGCACTCATCACAAACAAGTTTCTGAGAATGCGTCTGTCTAGTTTTTATGTGAAGATATTTCGTTTGCCAGCATAGGCCTCAAATCGCTCCAAACATCCACTAGCAAATTCTACAAAAGGAGTGTTTCAAAAGTGCGCTATGAAGAGGAAGAGTCCACTATGTGAGTTGAATGCATAAAGCACACGGAAGTTTCTGAGAATGCTTCTGTCTAGTTTTTAGGTGAAGATATTTCATTTCCCAGCATAGGCCTCAAAGCGCTCCAAATATCCACTTGCAGATTCTACAAAAAGAGTGTTTCCAAACTGCTCTTTCAAAAGGAAGGTTCAAGTCTGTGAGTTGAGAGCATTCATCACAAAGAAGTTTCTGAGAATGCTTCTGTCTAGTTTTTATATGAAGATCTTTCCTTTTCCAATATGGGCCTCAAAGCGCTCCAAATAAACACTTGCAGATTCTACAAAAGGAGTGTTTCAAAACAGCTCTATCAAAAGGAACGTTCAAGTCCGTGAGTTGAAGGCATTCATCACACAGAAGTTTCTGAGAATGCTTCTCTCTAGTTTTTATGTGAAGATATTTCCTTTTCTAGCATAGGCCTCAAAGCGCTGCAAATAGCCACTTGCAGATTCTACAAAAAGAGGGTTTCAAATCTCTTCTATCAAAAGAAATGTTCAACTCTGTGAGTTGAATGCACTCATCAGAAAGAAGTTTCTGAGAATGATTCTATCTAGTTTTCATCTGCTTGTATTTCCTTTTACACTAGATGCCGCAATCGCACCAAATATCCACTTGCAGTTTCCACAAAAAGAGTGCTGCAGAACTGCTCCATGAGAAGGAATGTTCAACTCTGTGAGTTCAATCCCCTCATGACATAGAAGTTTCTGAAAATGCTTCTGTCTAGTTGGTATAGGAAGATATTTCCTTTTCCAGCATAAGCCTCAAAGAGCTCCAAATATCCACTTGCGGATTCTGCAAAAACAGTGTTTCAAAACTGGTCGATCAAAAGGAACGTTCAACTCTGTGAGTTGAATGCACTCATGACACAGAAGTTTCTGAGAATGCTTCTGTCTAGTTCTTACATGAAGATATTTCCTTTTCCAGCTTAGGCCTCAAAGCACTCCAAATGAACACTTGCAGATTCTACAAAAGGAGTGTTTCAAAACTGCTCTAGCAAAAGGAAGGTTCAAGTCTGTGAGTTGAATGCACTCATCACAAAGAGGTTTCTGAGAATGCTGCTGTCTAGTTTTTATGTGAAGATATTTCCTTTTCCTCGCATAGACCTCAAATCGCTCCAGATATCCACTTGCAGATATTACAGAAAGAGTGTTTCCAATCTGCTCTATCTAAAGGCACGTTCAACTCTGTGAGTTGAATGCACGCATTGCGAAGAACTTTCTGAGAATGCTTCTCTCTAGCTTTTAGGTGAAGATATTCCATTTCACAGCATAGGCCTCAAAGTGCTCCAAATCACCACTTGCAGATTTTACAAAAAGAATGTTTCAAAACTGCTCTTTCTAAAGGAAGGTTCAAGTCTGTGAGTTGAATGCACTCAACACAAAGAAGTTTCTGAGAATGCTTCTGTCCAGGTTTCATGTGAAGATACTTCCTTTTCCAGCATAGGCCTCAAACCGCTCCAAATATTCACTTGCAGAGTCTACAAAAAGAGTGTTTCCAAACTTCTCTATCAACTGGTAGGTACAACTCCGTGAGTTGAATGCCCTCATCACCAAGAAGTTTCTGAGAATGCTTCTCTCTAGTTTTGATGGGAAGATATTTCCTTTTCCAACATAGGCCTCATGGTGCTCCGAATAAACACTTGCAGATTCTACAAACTTAGTGTTTCAAAACTGTTCTATGAAAAGGAACGTTCAAGTCTGGGAGTTGAATGAACTCATCACAAAGAAGTTTCTCAGAATGCTTCTGTCTAGTTTTTAGGTGAAGATATTTCATTTCCCAGCATAGGCCTCAAAGCGCTCCAAATATCCACTTGCAGATTCTACAAAAAGAGTGTTTCCAAACTGCTCTTACAAAAGGAAGGTTCAAGCCTGTGAGCCGAACGCACTCATCACAAACAAGTTTCTGAGAATGCGTCTGTCTAGTTTTTATGTGAAGATATTTCGTTTGCCAGCATAGGCCTCAAATCGCTCCAAACATCCACTAGCAAATTCTACAAAAGCAGTGTTTCAAAAGTGCGCTATCAAGAGGAAGAGTCCACTATGTGAGTTGAATGCATAAAGCACACGGAAGTTTCTGAGAATGCTTCTGTCTAGTTTTTAGGTGAAGATATTTCATTTCCCAGCATAGGCCTCAAAGCGCTCCAAATATCCACTTGCAGATTCTACAAAAAGAGTGTTTCCAAACTGCTCTTTCAAAAGGAAGGTTCAAGTCTGTGAGTTGAGAGCATTCATCACAAAGAAGTTTCTGAGAATGCTTCTGTCTAGTTTTTATATGAAGATCTTTCCTTTTCCAATATGGGCCTCAAAGCGCTCCAAATAAACACTTGCAGATTCTACAAAAGGAGTGTTTCAAAACAGCTCTATCAAAAGGAACGTTCAAGTCCGTGAGTTGAAGGCATTCATCACACAGAAGTTTCTGAGAATGCTTCTCTCTAGTTTTATGTGAAGATATTTCCTTTTCTAGCATAGGCCTCAAAGCGCTGCAAATAGCCACTTGCAGATTCTACAAAAAGAGGGTTTCAAATCTCTTCTATCAAAAGAAATGTTCAACTCTGTGAGTTGAATGCACTCATCAGAAAGAAGTTTCTGAGAATGATTCTATCTAGTTTTCATCTGCATGTATTTTCTTTTCCACTAGATGCCGAAATCGCACCAAATATCCACTTGCAGTTTCCACAAAAAGAGTGCTGCAGAACTGCTCCATGAAAAGGAATGTTCAACTTTGGGAGTTCAATACCCTCATGACATAGAAGTTTCTGAAAATGCTTCTGTCTAGTTGGTATAGGAAGATATTTCCTTTTCCAGCATAAGTCTCAAAGAGCTCCCAATATCCACTTGCGGATTCTGCAAAAACAGTGTTTCAAAACTGGTGGATCAAAAGGAACGTTCAACTCTGTGAGTTGAATGCACTCATGACACAGAAGTTTCTGAGAATGCTTCTGTCTAGTTCTTACGTGAAGATATTTCCTTTTCCAGCTTAGGCCTCAAAGCGCTCCAAATAAACACTTGCAGATTCTACAAAAGGAGTGTTTCAAAACTGCGCTATCAAAAGGAAGGTTCAAGTCTGTGAGTTGAATGCACTCATCACAAAGAGGTTTCTGAGAATGCTGCTGTCTAGTTTTTATGTGAAGATATTTCCTTTTCCTCGCATAGACCTCAAATCGCTCCAGATATCCACTTGCAGATTTTACAGAAAGACTGTTTCCAAACTGCTCTATCTAAAGGCACGTTCAACTCTGTGAGTTGAATGCACGCATTGCGAAGAACTTTCTGAGAATGCTTCTCTCTAGCTTTTAGGTGAAGATATTCCATTTCACAGCATAGGCCTCAAAGTGCTCCAAATCACCACTTGCAGATTTTACAAAAAGAATGTTTCAAAACTGCTCTTTCTAAAGGAAGGTTCAAGTCTGTGAGTTGAATGCACTCAACACAAAGAAGTTTCTGAGAATGCTTCTGTCCAGGTTTCATGTGAAGATATTTCCTTTTCCAGCATAGGCCTCAAACCGCTCCAAATATTCACTTGCAGAGTCTACAAAAAGAGTGTTTCCAAACTTCTCTATCAACTGGTAGGTACAACACCGTGAGTTGAATGCCCTCATCACCAAGAAGTTTCTGAGAATGCTTCTCTCTAGTTTTGATGGGAAGATATTTCCTTTTCCAACATAGGCCTCATGGTGCTCCGAGTAAACACTTGCAGATTCTACAAACTTAGTGTTTCAAAACTGTTCTATGAAAAGGAACGTTCAAGTCTGGGAGTTGAATGAACTCATCACAAAGAAGTTTCTCAGAATGCTTCTGTCTAGTTTTTAGGTGAAGATATTTCATTTCCCAGCATAGGCCTCAAAGCGCTCCAAATATCAACTTGCAGATTCTACAAAAAGAGTGTTTCCAAACTGCTCTTACAAAAGGAAGGTTCAAGTCTGTGAGCCGAACGCACTCATCACAAACAAGTTTCTGAGAATGCGTCTGTCTAGTTTTTATGTGAAGATATTTCGTTTGCCAGCATAGGCCTCAAATCGCTCCAAACATCCACTAGCAAATTCTACAAAAGGAGTGTTTCAAAAGTGCGCTATGAAGAGGAAGAGTCCACTATGTGAGTTGAATGCATAAAGCACACGGAAGTTTCTGAGAATGCTTCTGTCTAGTTTTTAGGTGAAGATATTTCATTTCCCAGCATAGGCCTCAAAGCGCTCCAAATATCCACTTGCAGATTCTACAAAAAGAGTGTTTCCAAACTGCTCTTTCAAAAGGAAGGTTCAAGTCTGTGAGTTGAGAGCATTCATCACAAAGAAGTTTCTGAGAATGCTTCTGTCTAGTTTTTATATGAAGATCTTTCCTTTTCCAATATGGGCCTCAAAGCGCTCCAAATAAACACTTGCAGATTCTACAAAAGGAGTGTTTCAAAACAGCTCTATCAAAAGGAACGTTCAAGTCCGTGAGTTGAAGGCATTCATCACACAGAAGTTTCTGAGAATGCTTCTCTCTAGTTTTTATGTGAAGATATTTCCTTTTCTAGCATAGGCCTCAAAGCGCTGCAAATAGCCACTTGCAGATTCTACAAAAAGAGGGTTTCAAATCTCTTCTATCAAAAGAAATGTTCAACTCTGTGAGTTGAATGCACTCATCAGAAAGAAGTTTCTGAGAATGATTCTATCTAGTTTTCATCTGCTTGTATTTCCTTTTACACTAGATGCCGCAATCGCACCAAATATCCACTTGCAGTTTCCACAAAAAGAGTGCTGCAGAACTGCTCCATGAGAAGGAATGTTCAACTCTGTGAGTTCAATCCCCTCATGACATAGAAGTTTCTGAAAATGCTTCTGTCTAGTTGGTATAGGAAGATATTTCCTTTTCCAGCATAAGCCTCAAAGAGCTCCAAATATCCACTTGCGGATTCTGCAAAAACAGTGTTTCAAAACTGGTCGATCAAAAGGAACGTTCAACTCTGTGAGTTGAATGCACTCATGACACAGAAGTTTCTGAGAATGCTTCTGTCTAGTTCTTACATGAAGATATTTCCTTTTCCAGCTTAGGCCTCAAAGCGCTCCAAATAAACACTTGCAGATTCTACAAAAGGAGTGTTTCAAAACTGCTCTAGCAAAAGGAAGGTTCAAGTCTGTGAGTTGAATGCACTCATCACAAAGAGGTTTCTGAGAATGCTGCTGTCTAGTTTTTATGTGAAGATATTTCCTTTTCCTCGCATAGACCTCAAATCGCTCCAGATATCCACTTGCAGATATTACAGAAAGAGTGTTTCCAAACTGCTCTATCTAAAGGCACGTTCAACTCTGTGAGTTGAATGCACGCATTGCGAAGAACTTTCTGAGAATGCTTCTCTCTAGCTTTTAGGTGAAGATATTCCATTTCACAGCATAGGCCTCAAAGTGCTCCAAATCACCACTTGCAGATTTTACAAAAAGAATGTTTCAAAACTGCTCTTTCTAAAGGAAGGTTCAAGTCTGTGAGTTGAATGCACTCAACACAAAGAAGTTTCTGAGAATGCTTCTGTCCAGGTTTCATGTGAAGATATTTCCTTTTCCAGCATAGGCCTCAAACCGCTCCAAATATTCACTTGCAGAGTCTACAAAAAGAGTGTTTCCAAACTTCTCTATCAACTGGTAGGCAAAACTCCTTGAGTTGAATGCCCTCATCACCAAGAAGTTTCTGAGAATGCTTCTCTCTAGTTTTGATGGGAAGATATTTCCTTTTCCAACATAGGCCTCATGGTGCTCCGAATAAACACTTGCAGATTCTACAAACTTAGTGTTTCAAAACTGTTCTATGAAAAGGAACGTTCAAGTCTGGGAGTTGAATGAACTCATCACAAAGAAGTTTCTCAGAATGCTTCTGTCTAGTTTTTAGGTGAAGATATTTCATTTCCCAGCATAGGCCTCAAAGCGCTCCAAATATCCACTTGCAGATTCTACAAAAAGAGTGTTTCCAAACTGCTCTTACAAAAGGAAGGTTCAAGTCTGTGAGCCGAACGCACTCATCACAAACAAGTTTCTGAGAATGCGTCTGTCTAGTTTTTATGTGAAGATATTTCGTTTGCCAGCATAGGCCTCAAATCGCTCCAAACATCCACTAGCAAATTCTACAAAAGGAGTGTTTCAAAAGTGCGCTATCAAGAGGAAGAGTCCACTATGTGAGTTGAATGCATAAAGCACACGGAAGTTTCTGAGAATGCTTCTGTCTAGTTTTTAGGTGAAGATATTTCATTTCCCAGCATAGGCCTCAAAGCGCTCCAAATATCCACTTGCAGATTCTACAAAAAGAGTGTTTCCAAACTGCTCTTTCAAAAGGAAGGTTCAAGTCTGTGAGTTGAGAGCATTCATCACAAAGAAGTTTCTGAGAATGCTTCTGTCTAGTTTTTATATGAAGATCTTTCCTTTTCCAATATGGGCCTCAAAGCGCTCCAAATAAACACTTGCAGATTCTACAAAAGGAGTGTTTCAAAACAGCTCTATCAAAAGGAACGTTCAAGTCCGTGAGTTGAAGGCATTCATCACACAGAAGTTTCTGAGAATGCTTCTCTCTAGTTTTTATGTGAAGATATTTCCTTTTCTAGCATAGGCCTCAAAGCGCTGCAAATAGCCACTTGCAGATTCTACAAAAAGAGGGTTTCAAATCTCTTCTATCAAAAGAAATGTTCAACTCTGTGAGTTGAATGCACTCATCAGAAAGAAGTTTCTGAGAATGATTCTATCTAGTTTTCATCTGCATGTATTTTCTTTTCCACTAGATGCCGAAATCGCACCAAATATCCACTTGCAGTTTCCACAAAAAGAGTGCTGCAGAACTGCTCCATGAAAAGGAATGTTCAACTCTGTGAGTTCAATACCCTCATGACATAGAAGTTTCTGAAAATGCTTCTGTCTAGTTGGTATAGGAAGATATTTCCTTTTCCAGCATAAGTCTCAAAGAGCTCCCAATATCCACTTGCGGATTCTGCAAAAACAGTGTTTCAAAACTGGTGGATCAAAAGGAACGTTCAACTCTGTGAGTTGAATGCACTCATGACACAGAAGTTTCTGAGAATGCTTCTGTCTAGTTCTTACGTGAAGATATTTCCTTTTCCAGCTTAGGCCTCAAAGCGCTCCAAATAAACACTTGCAGATTCTACAAAAGGAGTGTTTCAAAACTGCGCTATCAAAAGGAAGGTTCAAGTCTGTGAGTTGAATGCACTCATCACAAAGAGGTTTCTGAGAATGCTGCTGTCTAGTTTTTATGTGAAGATATTTCCTTTTCCTCGCATAGACCTCAAATCGCTCCAGATATCCACTTGCAGATTTTACAGAAAGACTGTTTCCAAACTGCTCTATCTAAAGGCACGTTCAACTCTGTGAGTTGAATGCACGCATTGCGAAGAACTTTCTGAGAATGCTTCTCTCTAGCTTTTAGGTGAAGATATTCCATTTCACAGCATAGGCCTCAAAGTGCTCCAAATCACCACTTGCAGATTTTACAAAAAGAATGTTTCAAAACTGCTCTTTCTAAAGGAAGGTTCAAGTCTGTGAGTTGAATGCACTCAACACAAAGAAGTTTCTGAGAATGCTTCTGTCCAGGTTTCATGTGAAGATATTTCCTTTTCCAGCATAGGCCTCAAACCGCTCCAAATATTCACTTGCAGAGTCTACAAAAAGAGTGTTTCCAAACTTCTCTATCAACTGGTAGGTACAACACCGTGAGTTGAATGCCCTCATCACCAAGAAGTTTCTGAGAATGCTTCTCTCTAGTTTTGATGGGAAGATATTTCCTTTTCCAACATAGGCCTCATGGTGCTCCGAGTAAACACTTGCAGATTCTACAAACTTAGTGTTTCAAAACTGTTCTATGAAAAGGAACGTTCAAGTCTGGGAGTTGAATGAACTCATCACAAAGAAGTTTCTCAGAATGCTTCTGTCTAGTTTTTAGGTGAAGATATTTCATTTCCCAACATAGGCCTCAAAGCGCTCCAAATATCAACTTGCAGATTCTACAAAAAGAGTGTTTCCAAACTGCTCTTACAAAAGGAAGGTTCAAGTCTGTGAGCCGAACGCACTCATCACAAACAAGTTTCTGAGAATGCGTCTGTCTAGTTTTTATGTGAAGATATTTCGTTTGCCAGCATAGGCCTCAAATCGCTCCAAACATCCACTAGCAAATTCTACAAAAGCAGTGTTTCAAAAGTGCGCTATGAAGAGGAAGAGTCCACTATGTGAGTTGAATGCATAAAGCACACGGAAGTTTCTGAGAATGCTTCTGTCTAGTTTTTAGGTGAAGATATTTCATTTCCCATCATAGGCCTCAAAGCGCTCCAAATATCCACTTGCAGATTCTACAAAAAGAGTGTTTCCAAACTGCTCTTTCAAAAGGAAGGTTCAAGTCTGTGAGTTGAGAGCATTCATCACAAAGAAGTTTCTGAGAATGCTTCTGTCTAGTTTTTATATGAAGATCTTTCCTTTTCCAATATGGGCCTCAAAGCGCTCCAAATAAACACTTGCAGATTCTACAAAAGGAGTGTTTCAAAACAGCTCTATCAAAAGGAACGTTCAAGTCCGTGAGTTGAAGGCATTCATCACACAGAAGTTTCTGAGAATGCTTCTCTCTAGTTTTTATGTGAAGATATTTCCTTTTCTAGCATAGGCCTCAAAGCGCTGCAAATAGCCACTTGCAGATTCTACAAAAAGAGGGTTTCAAATCTCTTCTATCAAAAGAAATGTTCAACTCTGTGAGTTGAATGCACTCATCAGAAAGAAGTTTCTGAGAATGATTCTATCTAGTTTTCATCTGCATGTATTTCCTTTTCCACTAGATGCCGCAATCGCACCAAATATCCACTTGCAGTTTCCACAAAAAGAGTGCTGCAGAACTGCTCCATGAAAAGGAATGTTCAACTCTGTGAGTTCAATACCCTCATGACATAGAAGTTTCTGAAAATGCTTCTGTCTAGTTGGTATAGGAAGATATTTCCTTTTCCAGCATAAGCCTCAAAGAGTTCCAAATATCCACTTGCGGATTCTGCAAAAACAGTGTTTCAAAACTGGTCGATCAAAAGGAACGTTCAACACTGTGAGTTGAATGCACTCATGACACAGAAGTTTCTGAGAATGCTTCTGTCTAGTTCTTACGTGAAGATATTTCCTTTTCCAGATTAGGCCTCAAAGCGCTCCAAATAAACACTTGCAGATTCTACAAAAGGAGTGTTTCAAAACTGCGCTATCAAAAGGAAGGTTCAAGTCTGTGAGTTGAATGCACTCATCACAAAGAGGTTTCTGAGAATGCTGCTGTCTAGTTTTTATGTGAAGATATTTCCTTTTCCTCGCATAGACCTCAAATCGCTCCAGATATCCACTTGCAGATTTTACAGAAAGACTGTTTCCAAACTGCTCTATCTAAAGGCACGTTCAACTCCGTGAGTTGAATGCACGCATTGCGAAGAACTTTCTGAGAATGCTTCTCTCTAGCTTTTAGGTGAAGATATTCCATTTCACAGCATAGGCCTCAAAGTGCTCCAAATCACCACTTGCAGATTTTACAAAAAGAATGTTTCAAAACTGCTCTTTCTAAAGGAAGGTTCAAGTCTGTGAGTTGAATGCACTCAACACAAAGAAGTTTCTGAGAATGCTTCTGTCCAGGTTTCATGTGAAGATATTTCCTTTTCCAGCATAGGACTAAAACCGCTCCAAATATTCACTTGCAGAGTCTACAAAAAGAGTGTTTCCAAACTTCTCTATCAACTGGTAGGTAAAACTCCTTGAGTTGAATGCCCTCATCACCAAGAAGTTTCTGACAATGCTTCTCTCTAGTTTTGATGGGAAGATATTTCCTTTTCCAACATAGGCCTCATGGTGCTCCGAATAAACACTTGCAGATTCTACAAACTTAGTGTTTCAAAACTGTTCTATGAAAAGGAACGTTCAAGTCTGGGAGTTGAATGAACTCATCACAAAGAAGTTTCTCAGAATGCTTCTGTCTAGTTTTTAGGTGAAGATATTTCATTTCCCAGCATAGGCCTCAAAGCGCTCCAAATATCCACTTGCAGATTCTACAAAAAGAGTGTTTCCAAACTGCTCTTACAAAAGGAAGGTTCAAGTCTGTGAGCCGAACGCACTCATCACAAACAAGTTTCTGAGAATGCGTCTGTCTAGTTTTTATGTGAAGATATTTCGTTTGCCAGCATAGGCCTCAAATCGCTCCAAACATCCACTAGCAAATTCTACAAAAGGAGTGTTTCAAAAGTGCGCTATCAAGAGGAAGAGTCCACTATGTGAGTTGAATGCATAAAGCACACGGAAGTTTCTGAGAATGCTTCTGTCTAGTTTTTAGGTGAAGATATTTCATTTCCCAGCATAGGCCTCAAAGCGCTCCAAATATCCACTTGCAGATTCTACAAAAAGAGTGTTTCCAAACTGCTCTTTCAAAAGGAAGGTTCAAGTCTGTGAGTTGAGAGCATTCATCACAAAGAAGTTTCTGAGAATGCTTCTGTCTAGTTTTTATATGAAGATCTTTCCTTTTCCAATATGGGCCTCAAAGCGCTCCAAATAAACACTTGCAGATTCTACAAAAGGAGTGTTTCAAAACAGCTCTATCAAAAGGAACGTTCAAGTCCGTGAGTTGAAGGCATTCATCACACAGAAGTTTCTGAGAATGCTTCTCCCTAGTTTTTATGTGAAGATATTTCCTTTTCTAGCATAGGCCTCAAAGCGCTGCAAATAGCCACTTGCAGATTCTACAAAAAGAGGGTTTCAAATCTCTTCTATCAAAAGAAATGTTCAACTCTGTGAGTTGAATGCACTCATCAGAAAGAAGTTTCTGAGAATGATTCTATCTAGTTTTCATCTGCATGTATTTCCTTTTCCACTAGATGCCGCAATCGCACCAAATATCCACTTGCAGTTTCCACAAAAAGAGTGCTGCAGAACTGCTCCATGAAAAGGAATGTTCAACTCTGTGAGTTCAATACCCTCATGACATAGAAGTTTCTGAAAATGCTTCTGTCTAGTTGGTATAGGAAGATATTTCCTTTTCCAGCATAAGCCTCAAAGAGTTCCAAATATCCACTTGCGGATTCTGCAAAAACAGTGTTTCAAAACTGGTCGATCAAAAGGAACGTTCAACACTGTGAGTTGAATGCACTCATGACACAGAAGTTTCTGAGAATGCTTCTGTCTAGTTCTTACGTGAAGATATTTCCTTTTCCAGATTAGGCCTCAAAGCGCTCCAAATAAACACTTGCAGATTCTACAAAAGGAGTGTTTCAAAACTGCGCTATCAAAAGGAAGGTTCAAGTCTGTGAGTTGAATGCACTCATCACAAAGAGGTTTCTGAGAATGCTGCTGTCTAGTTTTTATGTGAAGATATTTCCTTTTCCTCGCATAGACCTCAAATCGCTCCAGATATCCACTTGCAGATTTTACAGAAAGACTGTTTCCAAACTGCTCTATCTAAAGGCACGTTCAACTCCGTGAGTTGAATGCACGCATTGCGAAGAACTTTCTGAGAATGCTTCTCTCTAGCTTTTAGGTGAAGATATTCCATTTCACAGCATAGGCCTCAAAGTGCTCCAAATCACCACTTGCAGATTTTACAAAAAGAATGTTTCAAAACTGCTCTTTCTAAAGGAAGGTTCAAGTCTGTGAGTTGAATGCACTCAACACAAAGAAGTTTCTGAGAATGCTTCTGTCCAGGTTTCATGTGAAGATATTTCCTTTTCCAGCATAGGACTAAAACCGCTCCAAATATTCACTTGCAGAGTCTACAAAAAGAGTGTTTCCAAACTTCTCTATCAACTGGTAGGTACAACTCCTTGAGTTGAATGCCCTCATCACCAAGAAGTTTCTGAGAATGCTTCTCTCTAGTTTTGATGGGAAGATATTTCCTTTTCCAACATAGGCCTCATGGTGCTCCGAATAAACACTTGCAGATTCTACAAACTTAGTGTTTCAAAACTGTTCTATGAAAAGGAACGTTCAAGTCTGGGAGTTGAATGAACTCATCACAAAGAAGTTTCTCAGAATGCTTCTGTCTAGTTTTTAGGTGAAGATATTTCATTTCCCAGCATAGGCCTCAAAGCGCTCCAAATATCCACTTGCAGATTCTACAAAAACAGTGTTTCCAAACTGCTCTTACAAAAGGAAGGTTCAAGTCTGTGAGCCGAACGCACTCATCACAAACAAGTTTCTGAGAATGCGTCTGTCTAGTTTTTATGTGAAGATATTTCGTTTGCCAGCATAGGCCTCAAATCGCTCCAAACATCCACTAGCAAATTCTACAAAAGGAGTGTTTCAAAAGTGCGCTATCAAGAGGAAGAGTCCACTATGTGAGTTGAATGCATAAAGCACACGGAAGTTTCTGAGAATGCTTCTGTCTAGTTTTTAGGTGAAGATATTTCATTTCCCAGCATAGGCCTCAAAGCGCTCCAAATATCCACTTGCAGATTCTACAAAAAGAGTGTTTCCAAACTGCTCTTTCAAAAGGAAGGTTCAAGTCTGTGAGTTGAGAGCATTCATCACAAAGAAGTTTCTGAGAATGCTTCTGTCTAGTTTTTATATGAAGATCTTTCCTTTTCCAATATGGGCCTCAAAGCGCTCCAAATAAACACTTGCAGATTCTACAAAAGGAGTGTTTCAAAACAGCTCTATCAAAAGGAACGTTCAAGTCCGTGAGTTGAAGGCATTCATCACACAGAAGTTTCTGAGAATGCTTCTCTCTAGTTTTTATGTGAAGATATTTCCTTTTCTAGCATAGGCCTCAAAGCGCTGCAAATAGCCACTTGCAGATTCTACAAAAAGAGGGTTTCAAATCTCTTCTATCAAAAGAAATGTTCAACTCTGTGAGTTGAATGCACTCATCAGAAAGAAGTTTCTGAGAATGATTCTATCTAGTTTTCATCTGCATGTATTTTCTTTTCCACTAGATGCCGAAATCGCACCAAATATCCACTTGCAGTTTCCACAAAAAGAGTGCTGCAGAACTGCTCCATGAAAAGGAATGTTCAACTCTGTGAGTTCAATACCCTCATGACATAGAAGTTTCTGAAAATGCTTCTGTCTAGTTGGTATAGGAAGATATTTCCTTTTCCAGCATAAGTCTCAAAGAGCTCCCAATATCCACTTGCGGATTCTGCAAAAACAGTGTTTCAAAACTGGTGGATCAAAAGGAACGTTCAACTCTGTGAGTTGAATGCACTCATGACACAGAAGTTTCTGAGAATGCTTCTGTCTAGTTCTTACGTGAAGATATTTCCTTTTCCAGCTTAGGCCTCAAAGCGCTCCAAATAAACACTTGCAGATTCTACAAAAGGAGTGTTTCAAAACTGCGCTATCAAAAGGAAGGTTCAAGTCTGTGAGTTGAATGCACTCATCACAAAGAGGTTTCTGAGAATGCTGCTGTCTAGTTTTTATGTGAAGATATTTCCTTTTCCTCGCATAGACCTCAAATCGCTCCAGATATCCACTTGCAGATTTTACAGAAAGAGTGTTTCCAAACTGCTCTATCTAAAGGCACGTTCAACTCTGTGAGTTGAATGCACGCATTGCGAAGAACTTTCTGAGAATGCTTCTCTCTAGCTTTTAGGTGAAGATATTCCATTTCACAGCATAGGCCTCAAAGTGCTCCAAATCACCACTTGCAGATTTTACAAAAAGAATGTTTCAAAACTGCTCTTTCTAAAGGAAGGTTCAAGTCTGTGAGTTGAATGCACTCAACACAAAGAAGTTTCTGAGAATGCTTCTGTCCAGGTTTCATGTGAAGATATTTCCTTTTCCAGCATAGGCCTCAAACCGCTCCAAATATTCACTTGCAGAGTCTACAAAAAGAGTGTTTCCAAACTTCTCTATCAACTGGTAGGTACAACACCGTGAGTTGAATGCCCTCATCACCAAGAAGTTTCTGAGAATGCTTCTCTCTAGTTTTGATGGGAAGATATTTCCTTTTCCAACATAGGCCTCATGGTGCTCCGAGTAAACACTTGCAGATTCTACAAACTTAGTGTTTCAAAACTGTTCTATGAAAAGGAACGTTCAAGTCTGGGAGTTGAATGAACTCATCACAAAGAAGTTTCTCAGAATGCTTCTGTCTAGTTTTTAGGTGAAGATATTTCATTTCCCAACATAGGCCTCAAAGCGCTCCAAATATCAACTTGCAGATTCTACAAAAAGAGTGTTTCCAAACTGCTCTTACAAAAGGAAGGTTCAAGTCTGTGAGCCGAACGCACTCATCACAAACAAGTTTCTGAGAATGCGTCTGTCTAGTTTTTATGTGAAGATATTTCGTTTGCCAGCATAGGCCTCAAATCGCTCCAAACATCCACTAGCAAATTCTACAAAAGCAGTGTTTCAAAAGTGCGCTATGAAGAGGAAGAGTCCACTATGTGAGTTGAATGCATAAAGCACACGGAAGTTTCTGAGAATGCTTCTGTCTAGTTTTTAGGTGAAGATATTTCATTTCCCAGCATAGGCCTCAAAGCGCTCCAAATATCCACTTGCAGATTCTACAAAAAGAGTGTTTCCAAACTGCTCTTTCAAAAGGAAGGTTCAAGTCTGTGAGTTGAGAGCATTCATCACAAAGAAGTTTCTGAGAATGCTTCTGTCTAGTTTTTATATGAAGATCTTTCCTTTTCCAATATGGGCCTCAAAGCGCTCCAAATAAACACTTGCAGATTCTACAAAAGGAGTGTTTCAAAACAGCTCTATCAAAAGGAACGTTCAAGTCCGTGAGTTGAAGGCATTCATCACACAGAAGTTTCTGAGAATGCTTCTCTCTAGTTTTTATGTGAAGATATTTCCTTTTCTAGCATAGGCCTCAAAGCGCTGCAAATAGCCACTTGCAGATTCTACAAAAAGAGGGTTTCAAATCTCTTCTATCAAAAGAAATGTTCAACTCTGTGAGTTGAATGCACTCATCAGAAAGAAGTTTCTGAGAATGATTCTATCTAGTTTTCATCTGCATGTATTTCCTTTTCCACTAGATGCCGCAATCGCACCAAATATCCACTTGCAGTTTCCACAAAAAGAGTGCTGCAGAACTGCTCCATGAAAAGGAATGTTCAACTCTGTGAGTTCAATACCCTCATGACATAGAAGTTTCTGAAAATGCTTCTGTCTAGTTGGTATAGGAAGATATTTCCTTTTCCAGCATAAGCCTCAAAGAGTTCCAAATATCCACTTGCGGATTCTGCAAAAACAGTGTTTCAAAACTGGTCGATCAAAAGGAACGTTCAACACTGTGAGTTGAATGCACTCATGACACAGAAGTTTCTGAGAATGCTTCTGTCTAGTTCTTACGTGAAGATATTTCCTTTTCCAGATTAGGCCTCAAAGCGCTCCAAATAAACACTTGCAGATTCTACAAAAGGAGTGTTTCAAAACTGCGCTATCAAAAGGAAGGTTCAAGTCTGTGAGTTGAATGCACTCATCACAAAGAGGTTTCTGAGAATGCTGCTGTCTAGTTTTTATGTGAAGATATTTCCTTTTCCTCGCATAGACCTCAAATCGCTCCAGATATCCACTTGCAGATTTTACAGAAAGACTGTTTCCAAACTGCTCTATCTAAAGGCACGTTCAACTCCGTGAGTTGAATGCACGCATTGCGAAGAACTTTCTGAGAATGCTTCTCTCTAGCTTTTAGGTGAAGATATTCCATTTCACAGCATAGGCCTCAAAGTGCTCCAAATCACCACTTGCAGATTTTACAAAAAGAATGTTTCAAAACTGCTCTTTCTAAAGGAAGGTTCAAGTCTGTGAGTTGAATGCACTCAACACAAAGAAGTTTCTGAGAATGCTTCTGTCCAGGTTTCATGTGAAGATATTTCCTTTTCCAGCATAGGACTAAAACCGCTCCAAATATTCACTTGCAGAGTCTACAAAAAGAGTGTTTCCAAACTTCTCTATCAACTGGTAGGTAAAACTCCTTGAGTTGAATGCCCTCATCACCAAGAAGTTTCTGAGAATGCTTCTCTCTAGTTTTGATGGGAAGATATTTCCTTTTCCAACATAGGCCTCATGGTGCTCCGAATAAACACTTGCAGATTCTACAAACTTAGTGTTTCAAAACTGTTCTATGAAAAGGAACGTTCAAGTCTGGGAGTTGAATGAACTCATCACAAAGAAGTTTCTCAGAATGCTTCTGTCTAGTTTTTAGGTGAAGATATTTCATTTCCCAGCATAGGCCTCAAAGCGCTCCAAATATCCACTTGCAGATTCTACAAAAAGAGTGTTTCCAAACTGCTCTTACAAAAGGAAGGTTCAAGTCTGTGAGCCGAACGCACTCATCACAAACAAGTTTCTGAGAATGCGTCTGTCTACTTTTTATGTGAAGATATTTCGTTTGCCAGCATAGGCCTCAAATCGCTCCAAACATCCACTGGCAAATTCTACAAAAGGAGTGTTTCAAAAGTGCGCTATCAAGAGGAAGAGTCCACTATGTGAGTTGAATGCATAAAGCACACGGAAGTTTCTGAGAATGCTTCTGTCTAGTTTTTAGGTGAAGATATTTCATTTCCCAGCATAGGCCTCAAAGCGCTCCAAATATCCACTTGCAGATTCTACAAAAAGAGTGTTTCCAAACTGCTCTTTCAAAAGGAAGGTTCAAGTCTGTGAGTTGAGAGCATTCATCACAAAGAAGTTTCTGAGAATGCTTCTGTCTAGTTTTTATATGAAGATCTTTCCTTTTCCAATATGGGCCTCAAAGCGCTCCAAATAAACACTTGCAGATTCTACAAAAGGAGTGTTTCAAAACAGCTCTATCAAAAGGAACGTTCAAGTCCGTGAGTTGAAGGCATTCATCACACAGAAGTTTCTGAGAATGCTTCTCTCTAGTTTTTATGTGAAGATATTTCCTTTTCTAGCATAGGCCTCAAAGCGCTGCAAATAGCCACTTGCAGATTCTACAAAAAGAGGGTTTCAAATCTCTTCTATCAAAAGAAATGTTCAACTCTGTGAGTTGAATGCACTCATCAGAAAGAAGTTTCTGAGAATGATTCTATCTAGTTTTCATCTGCATGTATTTTCTTTTCCACTAGATGCCGAAATCGCACCAAATATCCACTTGCAGTTTCCACAAAAAGAGTGCTGCAGAACTGCTCCATGAAAAGGAATGTTCAACTCTGTGAGTTCAATACCCTCATGACATAGAAGTTTCTGAAAATGCTTCTGTCTAGTTGGTATAGGAAGATATTTCCTTTTCCAGCATAAGTCTCAAAGAGCTCCCAATATCCACTTGCGGATTCTGCAAAAACAGTGTTTCAAAACTGGTGGATCAAAAGGAACGTTCAACTCTGTGAGTTGAATGCACTCATGACACAGAAGTTTCTGAGAATGCTTCTGTCTAGTTCTTACGTGAAGATATTTCCTTTTCCAGCTTAGGCCTCAAAGCGCTCCAAATAAACACTTGCAGATTCTACAAAAGGAGTGTTTCAAAACTGCGCTATCAAAAGGAAGGTTCAAGTCTGTGAGTTGAATGCACTCATCACAAAGAGGTTTCTGAGAATGCTGCTGTCTAGTTTTTATGTGAAGATATTTCCTTTTCCTCGCATAGACCTCAAATCGCTCCAGATATCCACTTGCAGATTTTACAGAAAGAGTGTTTCCAAACTGCTCTATCTAAAGGCACGTTCAACTCTGTGAGTTGAATGCACGCATTGCGAAGAACTTTCTGAGAATGCTTCTCTCTAGCTTTTAGGTGAAGATATTCCATTTCACAGCATAGGCCTCAAAGTGCTCCAAATCACCACTTGCAGATTTTACAAAAAGAATGTTTCAAAACTGCTCTTTCTAAAGGAAGGTTCAAGTCTGTGAGTTGAATGCACTCAACACAAAGAAGTTTCTGAGAATGCTTCTGTCCAGGTTTCATGTGAAGATATTTCCTTTTCCAGCATAGGCCTCAAACCGCTCCAAATATTCACTTGCAGAGTCTACAAAAAGAGTGTTTCCAAACTTCTCTATCAACTGGTAGGTACAACACCGTGAGTTGAATGCCCTCATCACCAAGAAGTTTCTGAGAATGCTTCTCTCTAGTTTTGATGGGAAGATATTTCCTTTTCCAACATAGGCCTCATGGTGCTCCGAGTAAACACTTGCAGATTCTACAAACTTAGTGTTTCAAAACTGTTCTATGAAAAGGAACGTTCAAGTCTGGGAGTTGAATGAACTCATCACAAAGAAGTTTCTCAGAATGCTTCTGTCTAGTTTTTAGGTGAAGATATTTCATTTCCCAACATAGGCCTCAAAGCGCTCCAAATATCAACTTGCAGATTCTACAAAAAGAGTGTTTCCAAACTGCTCTTACAAAAGGAAGGTTCAAGTCTGTGAGCCGAACGCACTCATCACAAACAAGTTTCTGAGAATGCGTCTGTCTAGTTTTTATGTGAAGATATTTCGTTTGCCAGCATAGGCCTCAAATCGCTCCAAACATCCACTAGCAAATTCTACAAAAGCAGTGTTTCAAAAGTGCGCTATGAAGAGGAAGAGTCCACTATGTGAGTTGAATGCATAAAGCACACGGAAGTTTCTGAGAATGCTTCTGTCTAGTTTTTAGGTGAAGATATTTCATTTCCCAGCATAGGCCTCAAAGCGCTCCAAATATCCACTTGCAGATTCTACAAAAAGAGTGTTTCCAAACTGCTCTTTCAAAAGGAAGGTTCAAGTCTGTGAGTTGAGAGCATTCATCACAAAGAAGTTTCTGAGAATGCTTCTGTCTAGTTTTTATATGAAGATCTTTCCTTTTCCAATATGGGCCTCAAAGCGCTCCAAATAAACACTTGCAGATTCTACAAAAGGAGTGTTTCAAAACAGCTCTATCAAAAGGAACGTTCAAGTCCGTGAGTTGAAGGCATTCATCACACAGAAGTTTCTGAGAATGCTTCTCTCTAGTTTTTATGTGAAGATATTTCCTTTTCTAGCATAGGCCTCAAAGCGCTGCAAATAGCCACTTGCAGATTCTACAAAAAGAGGGTTTCAAATCTCTTCTATCAAAAGAAATGTTCAACTCTGTGAGTTGAATGCACTCATCAGAAAGAAGTTTCTGAGAATGATTCTATCTAGTTTTCATCTGCATGTATTTCCTTTTCCACTAGATGCCGCAATCGCACCAAATATCCACTTGCAGTTTCCACAAAAAGAGTGCTGCAGAACTGCTCCATGAAAAGGAATGTTCAACTCTGTGAGTTCAATACCCTCATGACATAGAAGTTTCTGAAAATGCTTCTGTCTAGTTGGTATAGGAAGATATTTCCTTTTCCAGCATAAGCCTCAAAGAGTTCCAAATATCCACTTGCGGATTCTGCAAAAACAGTGTTTCAAAACTGGTCGATCAAAAGGAACGTTCAACACTGTGAGTTGAATGCACTCATGACACAGAAGTTTCTGAGAATGCTTCTGTCTAGTTCTTACGTGAAGATATTTCCTTTTCCAGATTAGGCCTCAAAGCGCTCCAAATAAACACTTGCAGATTCTACAAAAGGAGTGTTTCAAAACTGCGCTATCAAAAGGAAGGTTCAAGTCTGTGAGTTGAATGCACTCATCACAAAGAGGTTTCTGAGAATGCTGCTGTCTAGTTTTTATGTGAAGATATTTCCTTTTCCTCGCATAGACCTCAAATCGCTCCAGATATCCACTTGCAGATTTTACAGAAAGACTGTTTCCAAACTGCTCTATCTAAAGGCACGTTCAACTCCGTGAGTTGAATGCACGCATTGCGAAGAACTTTCTGAGAATGCTTCTCTCTAGCTTTTAGGTGAAGATATTCCATTTCACAGCATAGGCCTCAAAGTGCTCCAAATCACCACTTGCAGATTTTACAAAAAGAATGTTTCAAAACTGCTCTTTCTAAAGGAAGGTTCAAGTCTGTGAGTTGAATGCACTCAACACAAAGAAGTTTCTGAGAATGCTTCTGTCCAGGTTTCATGTGAAGATATTTCCTTTTCCAGCATAGGACTAAAACCGCTCCAAATATTCACTTGCAGAGTCTACAAAAAGAGTGTTTCCAAACTTCTCTATCAACTGGTAGGTAAAACTCCTTGAGTTGAATGCCCTCATCACCAAGAAGTTTCTGAGAATGCTTCTCTCTAGTTTTGATGGGAAGATATTTCCTTTTCCAACATAGGCCTCATGGTGCTCCGAATAAACACTTGCAGATTCTACAAACTTAGTGTTTCAAAACTGTTCTATGAAAAGGAACGTTCAAGTCTGGGAGTTGAATGAACTCATCACAAAGAAGTTTCTCAGAATGCTTCTGTCTAGTTTTTAGGTGAAGATATTTCATTTCCCAGCATAGGCCTCAAAGCGCTCCAAATATCCACTTGCAGATTCTACAAAAAGAGTGTTTCCAAACTGCTCTTACAAAAGGAAGGTTCAAGTCTGTGAGCCGAACGCACTCATCACAAACAAGTTTCTGAGAATGCGTCTGTCTAGTTTTTATGTGAAGATATTTCGTTTGCCAGCATAGGCCTCAAATCGCTCCAAACATCCACTAGCAAATTCTACAAAAGGAGTGTTTCAAAAGTGCGCTATCAAGAGGAAGAGTCCACTATGTGAGTTGAATGCATAAAGCACACGGAAGTTTCTGAGAATGCTTCTGTCTAGTTTTTAGGTGAAGATATTTCATTTCCCAGCATAGGCCTCAAAGCGCTCCAAATATCCACTTGCAGATTCTACAAAAAGAGTGTTTCCAAACTGCTCTTTCAAAAGGAAGGTTCAAGTCTGTGAGTTGAGAGCATTCATCACAAAGAAGTTTCTGAGAATGCTTCTGTCTAGTTTTTATATGAAGATCTTTCCTTTTCCAATATGGGCCTCAAAGCGCTCCAAATAAACACTTGCAGATTCTACAAAAGGAGTGTTTCAAAACAGCTCTATCAAAAGGAACGTTCAAGTCCGTGAGTTGAAGGCATTCATCACACAGAAGTTTCTGAGAATGCTTCTCCCTAGTTTTTATGTGAAGATATTTCCTTTTCTAGCATAGGCCTCAAAGCGCTGCAAATAGCCACTTGCAGATTCTACAAAAAGAGGGTTTCAAATCTCTTCTATCAAAAGAAATGTTCAACTCTGTGAGTTGAATGCACTCATCAGAAAGAAGTTTCTGAGAATGATTCTATCTAGTTTTCATCTGCATGTATTTTCTTTTCCACTAGATGCCGCAATCGCACCAAATATCCACTTGCAGTTTCCACAAAAAGAGTGCTGCAGAACTGCTCCATGAAAAGGAATGTTCAACTCTGTGAGTTCAATACCCTCATGACATAGAAGTTTCTGAAAATGCTTCTGTCTAGTTGGTATAGGAAGATATTTCCTTTTCCAGCATAAGCCTCAAAGAGTTCCAAATATCCACTTGCGGATTCTGCAAAAACAGTGTTTCAAAACTGGTCGATCAAAAGGAACGTTCAACACTGTGAGTTGAATGCACTCATGACACAGAAGTTTCTGAGAATGCTTCTGTCTAGTTCTTACGTGAAGATATTTCCTTTTCCAGATTAGGCCTCAAAGCGCTCCAAATAAACACTTGCAGATTCTACAAAAGGAGTGTTTCAAAACTGCGCTATCAAAAGGAAGGTTCAAGTCTGTGAGTTGAATGCACTCATCACAAAGAGGTTTCTGAGAATGCTGCTGTCTAGTTTTTATGTGAAGATATTTCCTTTTCCTCGCATAGACCTCAAATCGCTCCAGATATCCACTTGCAGATTTTACAGAAAGACTGTTTCCAAACTGCTCTATCTAAAGGCACGTTCAACTCCGTGAGTTGAATGCACGCATTGCGAAGAACTTTCTGAGAATGCTTCTCTCTAGCTTTTAGGTGAAGATATTCCATTTCACAGCATAGGCCTCAAAGTGCTCCAAATCACCACTTGCAGATTTTACAAAAAGAATGTTTCAAAACTGCTCTTTCTAAAGGAAGGTTCAAGTCTGTGAGTTGAATGCACTCAACACAAAGAAGTTTCTGAGAATGCTTCTGTCCAGGTTTCATGTGAAGATATTTCCTTTTCCAACATAGGACTAAAACCGCTCCAAATATTCACTTGCAGAGTCTACAAAAAGAGTGTTTCCAAACTTCTCTATCAACTGGTAGGTACAACTCCTTGAGTTGAATGCCCTCATCACCAAGAAGTTTCTGAGAATGCTTCTCTCTAGTTTTGATGGGAAGATATTTCCTTTTCCAACATAGGCCTCATGGTGCTCCGAATAAACACTTGCAGATTCTACAAACTTAGTGTTTCAAAACTGTTCTATGAAAAGGAACGTTCAAGTCTGGGAGTTGAATGAACTCATCACAAAGAAGTTTCTCAGAATGCTTCTGTCTAGTTTTTAGGTGAAGATATTTCATTTCCCAGCATAGGCCTCAAAGCGCTCCAAATATCCACTTGCAGATTCTACAAAAAGAGTGTTTCCAAACTGCTCTTACAAAAGGAAGGTTCAAGTCTGTGAGCCGAACGCACTCATCACAAACAAGTTTCTGAGAATGCGTCTGTCTAGTTTTTATGTGAAGATATTTCGTTTGCCAGCATAGGCCTCAAATCGCTCCAAACATCCACTAGCAAATTCTACAAAAGGAGTGTTTCAAAAGTGCGCTATCAAGAGGAAGAGTCCACTATGTGAGTTGAATGCATAAAGCACACGGAAGTTTCTGAGAATGCTTCTGTCTAGTTTTTAGGTGAAGATATTTCATTTCCCAGCATAGGCCTCAAAGCGCTCCAAATATCCACTTGCAGATTCTACAAAAAGAGTGTTTCCAAACTGCTCTTTCAAAAGGAAGGTTCAAGTCTGTGAGTTGAGAGCATTCATCACAAAGAAGTTTCTGAGAATGCTTCTGTCTAGTTTTTATATGAAGATCTTTCCTTTTCCAATATGGGCCTCAAAGCGCTCCAAATAAACACTTGCAGATTCTACAAAAGGAGTGTTTCAAAACAGCTCTATCAAAAGGAACGTTCAAGTCCGTGAGTTGAAGGCATTCATCACACAGAAGTTTCTGAGAATGCTTCTCTCTAGTTTTTATGTGAAGATATTTCCTTTTCTAGCATAGGCCTCAAAGCGCTGCAAATAGCCACTTGCAGATTCTACAAAAAGAGGGTTTCAAATCTCTTCTATCAAAAGAAATGTTCAACTCTGTGAGTTGAATGCACTCATCAGAAAGAAGTTTCTGAGAATGATTCTATCTAGTTTTCATCTGCATGTATTTTCTTTTCCACTAGATGCCGAAATCGCACCAAATATCCACTTGCAGTTTCCACAAAAAGAGTGCTGCAGAACTGCTCCATGAAAAGGAATGTTCAACTCTGTGAGTTCAATACCCTCATGACATAGAAGTTTCTGAAAATGCTTCTGTCTAGTTGGTATAGGAAGATATTTCCTTTTCCAGCATAAGTCTCAAAGAGCTCCCAATATCCACTTGCGGATTCTGCAAAAACAGTGTTTCAAAACTGGTGGATCAAAAGGAACGTTCAACTCTGTGAGTTGAATGCACTCATGACACAGAAGTTTCTGAGAATGCTTCTGTCTAGTTCTTACGTGAAGATATTTCCTTTTCCAGCTTAGGCCTCAAAGCGCTCCAAATAAACACTTGCAGATTCTACAAAAGGAGTGTTTCAAAACTGCGCTATCAAAAGGAAGGTTCAAGTCTGTGAGTTGAATGCACTCATCACAAAGAGGTTTCTGAGAATGCTGCTGTCTAGTTTTTATGTGAAGATATTTCCTTTTCCTCGCATAGACCTCAAATCGCTCCAGATATCCACTTGCAGATTTTACAGAAAGAGTGTTTCCAAACTGCTCTATCTAAAGGCACGTTCAACTCTGTGAGTTGAATGCACGCATTGCGAAGAACTTTCTGAGAATGCTTCTCTCTAGCTTTTAGGTGAAGATATTCCATTTCACAGCATAGGCCTCAAAGTGCTCCAAATCACCACTTGCAGATTTTACAAAAAGAATGTTTCAAAACTGCTCTTTCTAAAGGAAGGTTCAAGTCTGTGAGTTGAATGCACTCAACACAAAGAAGTTTCTGAGAATGCTTCTGTCCAGGTTTCATGTGAAGATATTTCCTTTTCCAGCATAGGACTAAAACCGCTCCAAATATTCACTTGCAGAGTCTACAAAAAGAGTGTTTCCAAACTTCTCTATCAACTGGTAGGTAAAACTCCTTGAGTTGAATGCCCTCATCACCAAGAAGTTTCTGAGAATGCTTCTCTCTAGTTTTGATGGGAAGATATTTCCTTTTCCAACATAGGCCTCATGGTGCTCCGAATAAACACTTGCAGATTCTACAAACTTAGTGTTTCAAAACTGTTCTATGAAAAGGAACGTTCAAGTCTGGGAGTTGAATGAACTCATCTCAAAGAAGTTTCTCAGAATGCTTCTGTCTAGTTTTTAGGTGAAGATATTTCATTTCCCAGCATAGGCCTCAAAGCGCTCCAAATATCCACTTGCAGATTCTACAAAAAGAGTGTTTCCAAACTGCTCTTACAAAAGGAAGGTTCAAGTCTGTGAGCCGAACGCACTCATCACAAACAAGTTTCTGAGAATGCGTCTGTCTAGTTTTTATGTGAAGATATTTCGTTTGCCAGCATAGGCCTCAAATCGCTCCAAACATCCACTAGCAAATTCTACAAAAGGAGTGTTTCAAAAGTGCGCTATCAAGAGGAAGAGTCCACTATGTGAGTTGAATGCATAAAGCACACGGAAGTTTCTGAGAATGCTTCTGTCTAGTTTTTAGGTGAAGATATTTCATTTCCCAGCATAGGCCTCAAAGCGCTCCAAATATCCACTTGCAGATTCTACAAAAAGAGTGTTTCCAAACTGCTCTTTCAAAAGGAAGGTTCAAGTCTGTGAGTTGAGAGCATTCATCACAAAGAAGTTTCTGAGAATGCTTCTGTCTAGTTTTTATATGAAGATCTTTCCTTTTCCAATATGGGCCTCAAAGCGCTCCAAATAAACACTTGCAGATTCTACAAAAGGAGTGTTTCAAAACAGCTCTATCAAAAGGAACGTTCAAGTCCGTGAGTTGAAGGCATTCATCACACAGAAGTTTCTGAGAATGCTTCTCTCTAGTTTTTATGTGAAGATATTTCCTTTTCTAGCATAGGCCTCAAAGCGCTGCAAATAGCCACTTGCAGATTCTACAAAAAGAGGGTTTCAAATCTCTTCTATCAAAAGAAATGTTCAACTCTGTGAGTTGAATGCACTCATCAGAAAGAAGTTTCTGAGAATGATTCTATCTAGTTTTCATCTGCATGTATTTTCTTTTCCACTAGATGCCGCAATCGCACCAAATATCCACTTGCAGTTTCCACAAAAAGAGTGCTGCAGAACTGCTCCATGAAAAGGAATGTTCAACTCTGTGAGTTCAATACCCTCATGACATAGAAGTTTCTGAAAATGCTTCTGTCTAGTTGGTATAGGAAGATATTTCCTTTTCCAGCATAAGTCTCAAAGAGCTCCCAATATCCACTTGCGGATTCTGCAAAAACAGTGTTTCAAAACTGGTGGATCAAAAGGAACGTTCAACTCTGTGAGTTGAATGCACTCATGACACAGAAGTTTCTGAGAATGCTTCTGTCTAGTTCTTACGTGAAGATATTTCCTTTTCCAGCTTAGGCCTCAAAGCGCTCCAAATAAACACTTGCAGATTCTACGAAAGGAGTGTTTCAAAACTGCGCTATCAAAAGGAAGGTTCAAGTCTGTGAGTTGAATGCACTCATCACAAAGAGGTTTCTGAGAATGCTGCTGTCTAGTTTTTATGTGAAGATA
The DNA here is from genome assembly GCF_028885625.2 of Pongo pygmaeus. Lineage (NCBI taxonomy): Eukaryota > Metazoa > Chordata > Mammalia > Primates > Hominidae > Pongo > Pongo pygmaeus. Next base: position 29,415,755 of record NC_085930.1, read on the forward strand.
TTTCCTTTTCCTCGCATAGACCTCAAATCGCTCCAGATATCCACTTGCAGATTTTACAGAAAGAGTGTTTCCAAACTGCTCTATCTAAAGGCACGTTCAACTCTGTGAGTTGAATGCACGCATTGCGAAGAACTTTCTGAGAATGCTTCTCTCTAGCTTTTAGGTGAAGATATTCCATTTCACAGCATAGGCCTCAAAGTGCTCCAAATCACCACTTGCAGATTTTACAAAAAGAATGTTTCAAAACTGCTCTTTCTAAAGGAAGGTTCAAGTCTGTGAGTTGAATGCACTCAACACAAAGAAGTTTCTGAGAATGCTTCTGTCCAGGTTTCATGTGAAGATATTTCCTTTTCCAGCATAGGACTAAAACCGCTCCAAATATTCACTTGCAGAGTCTACAAAAAGAGTGTTTCCAAACTTCTCTATCAACTGGTAGGTAAAACTCCTTGAGTTGAATGCCCTCATCACCAAGAAGTTTCTGAGAATGCTTCTCTCTAGTTTTGATGGGAAGATATTTCCTTTTCCAACATAGGCCTCATGGTGCTCCGAATAAACACTTGCAGATTCTACAAACTTAGTGTTTCAAAACTGTTCTATGAAAAGGAACGTTCAAGTCTGGGAGTTGAATGAACTCATCACAAAGAAGTTTCTCAGAATGCTTCTGTCTAGTTTTTAGGTGAAGATATTTCATTTCCCAGCATAGGCCTCAAAGCGCTCCAAATATCCACTTGCAGATTCTACAAAAAGAGTGTTTCCAAACTGCTCTTACAAAAGGAAGGTTCAAGTCTGTGAGCCGAACGCACTCATCACAAACAAGTTTCTGAGAATGCGTCTGTCTAGTTTTTATGTGAAGATATTTCGTTTGCCAGCATAGGCCTCAAATCGCTCCAAACATCCACTAGCAAATTCTACAAAAGCAGTGTTTCAAAAGTGCGCTATCAAGAGGAAGAGTCCACTATGTGAGTTGAATGCATAAAGCACACGGAAGTTTCTGAGAATGCTTCTGTCTAGTTTTTAGGTGAAGATATTTCATTTCCCAGCATAGGCCTCAAAGCGCTCCAAATATCCACTTGCAGATTCTACAAAAAGAGTGTTTCCAAACTGCTCTTTCAAAAGGAAGGTTCAAGTCTGTGAGTTGAGAGCATTCATCACAAAGAAGTTTCTGAGAATGCTTCTGTCTAGTTTTTATATGAAGATCTTTCCTTTTCCAATATGGGCCTCAAAGCGCTCCAAATAAACACTTGCAGATTCTACAAAAGGAGTGTTTCAAAACAGCTCTATCAAAAGGAACGTTCAAGTCCGTGAGTTGAAGGCATTCATCACACAGAAGTTTCTGAGAATGCTTCTCTCTAGTTTTTATGTGAAGATATTTCCTTTTCTAGCATAGGCCTCAAAGCGCTGCAAATAGCCACTTGCAGATTCTACAAAAAGAGGGTTTCAAATCTCTTCTATCAAAAGAAATGTTCAACTCTGTGAGTTGAATGCACTCATCAGAAAGAAGTTTCTGAGAATGATTCTATCTAGTTTTCATCTGCATGTATTTCCTTTTCAACTAGATGCCGCAATCGCACCAAATATCCACTTGCAGTTTCCACAAAAAGAGTGCTGCAGAACTGCTCCATGAAAAGGAATGTTCAACTCTGTGAGTTCAGTACCCTCATGACATAGAAGTTTCTGAAAATGCTTCTGTCTAGTTGGTATAGGAAGATATTTCCTTTTCCAGCATAAGCCTCAAAGAGCTCCAAATATCCACTTGCGAATTCTGCAAAAACAGTGTTTCAAACTGGTGGATCAAAAGGAACGTTCAACTCTGTGAGTTGAATGCACTCATGACACAGAAGTTTCTGAGAATGCTTCTGTCTAGTTCTTACGTGAAGATATTTCCTTTTCCAGCTTAGGCCTCAAAGCGCTCCAAATAAACACTTGCAGATTCTACAAAAGGAGTGTTTCAAAACTGCTCTAGCAAAAGGAAGGTTCAAGTCTGTGAGTTGAATGCACTCATCACAAAGAGGTTTCTGAGAATGTTGCTGTCTAGTTTTTATGTGAAGATATTTCCTTTTCCTCGCATAGACCTCAAATCGCTCCAGATATCCACTTGCAGATTTTACAGAAAGACTGTATCCAAACTGCTCTATCTAAAGGCACGTTCAACTCTGTGAGTTGAATGCACTCATTGCGAAGAACTTTCGGAGAATGCTTCTCTCTAGCTTTTAGGTGAAGATATTCCATTTCACAGCATAGGCCTCAAAGTGCTCCAAATCACCACTTGCAGATTTTACAAAAAGAATGTTTCAATACTGCTCTTTCTAAAGGAAGGTTCAAGTCTGTGAGTTGAATGCACTCAACACAAAAAAGTTTCTGAGAATGCTTCTGTCCAGGTTTCATGTGAAGATACTTCCTTTTCCAGCATAGGCCTCAAACCGCTCCAAATATTCACTTGCAGAGTCTACAAAAAGAGTGTTTCCAAACTTCTCTATCAACTGGTAGGTAAAACTCCGTGAGTTGAATGCCCTCATCAACAAGAAGTTTCTGAGAATGCTTCTGTCTAGTTTTGATGGGAAGATATTTCCTTTTCCAACATAGGCCTCATGGTGCTCCGAATAAACACTTGCAGATTCTACAAACTTAGTGTTTCAAAACTGTTCTATGAAAAGGAACGTTCAAGTCTGGGAGTTGAATGAACTCATCACAAAGAAGTTTCTCAGAATGCTTCTGTCTAGTTTTTAGGTGAAGATATTTCATTTCCCAGCATAGGCCTCAAAGCGCTCCAAATATCCACTTGCAGATTCTACAAAAAGAGTGTTTCCAAACTGCTCTTACAAAAGGAAGGTTCAAGTCTGTGAGCCGAACGCACTCATCACAAACAAGTTTCTGAGAATGCGTCTGTCTAGTTTTTATGTGAAGATATTTCGTTTGCCAGCATAGGCCTCAAATCGCTCCAAACATCCACTAGCAAATTCTACAAAAGGAGTGTTTCAAAAGTGCGCTATCAAGAGGAAGAGTCCACTATGTGAGTTGAATGCATAAAGCACACGGAAGTTTCTGAGAATGATTCTATCTAGTTTTCATCTGCATGTATTTCCTTTTCCACTAGATGCCGCAATCGCACCAAATATCCACTTGCAGTTTCCACAAAAAGAGTGCTGCAGAACTGCTCCATGAAAAGGAATGTTCAACTCTGTGAGTTCAGTACCCTCATGACATAGAAGTTTCTGAAAATGCTTCTGTCTAGTTGGTATAGGAAGATATTTCCTTTTCCAGCATAAGCCTCAAAGAGCTCCAAATATCCACTTGCGGATTCTGCAAAAACAGTGTTTCAAAACTGGTCGATCAAAAGGAACGTTCAACTCTGTGAGTTGAATGCACTCATGACACAGAAGTTTCTGAGAATGCTTCTGTCTAGTTCTTACGTGAAGATATTTCCTTTTCCAGCTTAGGCCTCAAAGCTCTCCAAATAAACACTTGCAGATTCTACAAAAGGAGTGTTTCAAAACTGCTCTAGCAAAAGGAAGGTTCAAGTCTGTGAGTTGAATGCACTCATCACAAAGAGGTTTCTGAGAATGCTGCTGTCTAGTTTTTATGTGAAGATATTTCCTTTTCCTCGCATAGACCTCAAATCGCTCCAGATATCCACTTGCAGATTTTACAGAAAGAGTGTTTCCAAACTGCTCTATCTAAAGGCACGTTCAACTCTGTGAGTTGAATGCACGCATTGCGAAGAACTTTCTGAGAATGCTTCTCTCTAGCTTTTAGGTGAAGATATTCCATTTCACAGCATAGGCCTCAAAGTGCTCCAAATCACCACTTGCAGATTTTACAAAAAGAATGTTTCAAAACTGCTCTTTCTAAAGGAAGGTTCAAGTCTGTGAGTTGAATGCACTCAACACAAAGAAGTTTCTGAGAATGCTTCTGTCCAGGTTTCATGTGAAGATACTTCCTTTTCCAGCATAGGCCTCAAACCGCTCCAAATATTCACTTGCAGAGTCTACAAAAAGAGTGTTTCCAAACTTCTCTATCAACTGGTAGGTACAACTCCGTGAGTTGAATGCCCTCATCACCAAGAAGTTTCTGAGAATGCTTCTCTCTAGTTTTGATGGGAAGATATTTCCTTTTCCAACATAGGCCTCATGGTGCTCCGAATAAACACTTGCAGATTCTACAAACTTAGTGTTTCAAAACTGTTCTATGAAAAGGAACGTTCAAGTCTGGGAGTTGAATGAACTCATCACAAAGAAGTTTCTCAGAATGCTTCTGTCTAGTTTTTAGGTGAAGATATTTCATTTCCCAGCATAGGCCTCAAAGCGCTCCAAATATCCACTTGCAGATTCTACAAAAAGAGTGTTTCTAAACTGCTCTTACAAAAGGAAGGTTCAAGTCTGTGAGCCGAACGCACTCATCACAAACAAGTTTCTGAGAATGCGTCTGTCTAGTTTTTATGTGAAGATATTTCGTTTGCCAGCATAGGCCTCAAATCGCTCCAAACATCCACTAGCAAATTCTACAAAAGCAGTGTTTCAAAAGTGCGCTATCAAGAGGAAGAGTCCACTATGTGAGTTGAATGCATAAAGCACACGGAAGTTTCTGAGAATGCTTCTGTCTAGTTTTTAGGTGAAGATATTTCATTTCCCAGCATAGGCCTCAAAGCGCTGCAAATATCCACTTGCAGATTCTACAAAAAGAGTGTTTCCAAACTGCTCTTTCAAAAGGAAGGTTCAAGTCTGTGAGTTGAGAACATTCATCACAAAGAAGTTTCTGAGAATGCTTCTGTCTAGTTTTTATATGAAGATCTTTCCTTTTCCAATATGGGCCTCAAAGCGCTCCAAATAAACACTTGCAGATTCTACAAAAGGAGTGTTTCAAAACAGCTCTATCAAAAGGAACGTTCAAGTCCGTGAGTTGAAGGCATTCATCACACAGAAGTTTCTGAGAATGCTTCTCTCTAGTTTTTATGTGAAGATATTTCCTTTTCTAGCATAGGCCTCAAAGCGCTGCAAATAGCCACTTGCAGATTCTACAAAAAGAGGGTTTCAAATCTCTTCTATCAAAAGAAATGTTCAACTCTGTGAGTTGAATGCACTCATCAGAAAGAAGTTTCTGAGAATGATTCTATCTAGTTTTCATCTGCATGTATTTCCTTTTCCACTAGATGCCGCAATCGCACCAAATATCCACTTGCAGTTTCCACAAAAAGAGTGCTGCAGAACTGCTCCATGAAAAGGAATGTTCAACTCTGTGAGTTCAGTACCCTCATGACATAGAAGTTTCTGAAAATGCTTCTGTCTAGTTGGTATAGGAAGATATTTCCTTTACCAGCATAAGCCTCAAAGAGCTCCAAATATCCACTTGCGGATTCTGCAAAAACAGTGTTTCAAAACTGGTGGATCAAAAGGAACGTTCAACTCTGTGAGTTGAATGCACTCATGACACAGAAGTTTCTGAGAATGCTTCTGTCTAGTTCTTACGTGAAGATATTTCCTTTTCCAGCTTAGGCCTCAAAGCGCTCCAAATAAACACTTGCAGATTCTACAAAAGGAGTGTTTCAAAACTGCTCTAGCAAAAGGAAGGTTCAAGTCTGTGAGTTGAATGCACTCATCACAAAGAGGTTTCTGAGAATGTTGCTGTCTAGTTTTTATGTGAAGATATTTCCTTTTCCTCGCATAGACCTCAAATCGCTCCAGATATCCACTTGCAGATTTTACAGAAAGACTGTTTCCAAACTGCTCTATCTAAAGGCACGTTCAACTCTGTGAGTTGAATGCACTCATTGCGAAGAACTTTCGGAGAATGCTTCTCTCTAGCTTTTAGGTGAAGATATTCCATTTCACAGCATAGGCCTCAAAGTGCTCCAAATCACCACTTGCAGATTTTACAAAAAGAATGTTTCAATACTGCTCTTTCTAAAGGAAGGTTCAAGTCTGTGAGTTGAATGCACTCAACACAAAAAAGTTTCTGAGAATGCTTCTGTCCAGGTTTCATGTGAAGATACTTCCTTTTCCAGCATAGGCCTCAAACCGCTCCAAATATTCACTTGCAGAGTCTACAAAAAGAGTGTTTCCAAACTTCTCTATCAACTGGTAGGTAAAACTCCGTGAGTTGAATGCCCTCATCACCAAGAAGTTTCTGAGAATGCTTCTGTCTAGTTTTGATGGGAAGATATTTCCTTTTCCAACATAGGCCTCATGGTGCTCCGAATAAACACTTGCAGATTCTACAAACTTAGTGTTTCAAAACTGTTCTATGAAAAGGAACGTTCAAATCTGGTAGTTGAATGAACTCATCACAAAGAAGTTTCTCAGAATGCTTCTGTCTAGTTTTTAGGTGAAGATATTTCATTTCCCAGCATAGGCCTCAAAGCGCTCCAAATATCCACTTGCAGATTCTACAAAAAGTGTGTTTCCAAACTGCTCTTACAAAAGGAAGGTTCAAGTCTGTGAGCCGAACGCACTCATCACAAACAAGTTTCTGAGAATGCGTCTGTCTAGTTTTTATGTGAAGATATTTCGTTTGCCAGCATAGGCCTCAAATCGCTCCAAACATCCACTAGCAAATTCTACAAAAGGAGTGTTTCAAAAGTGCGCTATCAAGAGGAAGAGTCCACTATGTGAGTTGAATGCATAAAGCACACGGAAGTTTCTGAGAATGATTCTATCTAGTTTTCATCTGCATGTATTTCCTTTTCCACTAGATGCCGCAATCGCACCAAATATCCACTTGCAGTTTCCACAAAAAGAGTGCTGCAGAACTGCTCCATGAAAAGGAATGTTCAACTCTGTGAGTTCAGTACCCTCATGACATAGAAGTTTCTGAAAATGCTTCTGTCTAGTTGGTATAGGAAGATATTTCCTTTTCCAGCATAAGCCTCAAAGAGCTCCAAATATCCACTTGCGGATTCTGCAAAAACAGTGTTTCAAAACTGGTCGATCAAAAGGAACGTTCAACTCTGTGAGTTGAATGCACTCATGACACAGAAGTTTCTGAGAATGCTTCTGTCTAGTTCTTACGTGAAGATATTTCCTTTTCCAGCTTAGGCCTCAAAGCTCTCCAAATAAACACTTGCAGATTCTACAAAAGGAGTGTTTCAAAACTGCTCTAGCAAAAGGAAGGTTCAAGTCTGTGAGTTGAATGCACTCATCACAAAGAGGTTTCTGAGAATGCTGCTGTCTAGTTTTTATGTGAAGATATTTCCTTTTCCTCGCATAGACCTCAAATCGCTCCAGATATCCACTTGCAGATTTTACAGAAAGAGTGTTTCCAAACTGCTCTATCTAAAGGCACGTTCAACTCTGTGAGTTGAATGCACGCATTGCGAAGAACTTTCTGAGAATGCTTCTCTCTAGCTTTTAGGTGAAGATATTCCATTTCACAGCATAGGCCTCAAAGTGCTCCAAATCACCACTTGCAGATTTTACAAAAAGAATGTTTCAAAACTGCTCTTTCTAAAGGAAGGTTCAAGTCTGTGAGTTGAATGCACTCAACACAAAGAAGTTTCTGAGAATGCTTCTGTCCAGGTTTCATGTGAAGATACTTCCTTTTCCAGCATAGGCCTCAAACCGCTCCAAATATTCACTTGCAGAGTCTACAAAAAGAGTGTTTCCAAACTTCTCTATCAACTGGTAGGTACAACTCCGTGAGTTGAATGCCCTCATCACCAAGAAGTTTCTGAGAATGCTTCTCTCTAGTTTTGATGGGAAGATATTTCCTTTTCCAACATAGGCCTCATGGTGCTCCGAATAAACACTTGCAGATTCTACAAACTTAGTGTTTCAAAACTGTTCTATGAAAAGGAACGTTCAAGTCTGGGAGTTGAATGAACTCATCACAAAGAAGTTTCTCAGAATGCTTCTGTCTAGTTTTTAGGTGAAGATATTTCATTTCCCAGCATAGGCCTCAAAGCGCTCCAAATATCCACTTGCAGATTCTACAAAAAGAGTGTTTCCAAACTGCTCTTACAAAAGGAAGGTTCAAGTCTGTGAGCCGAACGCACTCATCACAAACAAGTTTCTGAGAATGCGTCTGTCTAGTTTTTATGTGAAGATATTTCGTTTGCCAGCATAGGCCTCAAATCGCTCCAAACATCCACTAGCAAATTCTACAAAAGCAGTGTTTCAAAAGTGCGCTATCAAGAGGAAGAGTCCACTATGTGAGTTGAATGCATAAAGCACACGGAAGTTTCTGAGAATGCTTCTGTCTAGTTTTTAGGTGAAGATATTTCATTTCCCAGCATAGGCCTCAAAGCGCTCCAAATATCCACTTGCAGATTCTACAAAAAGAGTGTTTCCAAACTGCTCTTTCAAAAGGAAGGTTCAAGTCTGTGAGTTGAGAGCATTCATCACAAAGAAGTTTCTGAGAATGCTTCTGTCTAGTTTTTATATGAAGATCTTTCCTTTTCCAATATGGGCCTCAAAGCGCTCCAAATAAACACTTGCAGATTCTACAAAAGGAGTGTTTCAAAACAGCTCTATCAAAAGGAACGTTCAAGTCCGTGAGTTGAAGGCATTCATCACACAGAAGTTTCTGAGAATGCTTCTCTCTAGTTTTTATGTGAAGATATTTCCTTTTCTAGCATAGGCCTCAAAGCGCTGCAAATAGCCACTTGCAGATTCTACAAAAAGAGGGTTTCAAATCTCTTCTATCAAAAGAAATGTTCAACTCTGTGAGTTGAATGCACTCATCAGAAAGAAGTTTCTGAGAATGATACTATCTAGTTTTCATCTGCTTGTATTTCCTTTTCCACTAGATGCCGCAATCGCACCAAATATCCACTTGCAGTTTCCACAAAAAGAGTGCTGCAGAACTGCTCCATGAGAAGGAATGTTCAACTCTGTGAGTTCAATCCCCTCATGACATAGAAGTTTCTGAAAATGCTTCTGTCTAGTTGGTATAGGAAGATATTTCCTTTTCCAGCATAAGCCTCAAAGAGCTCCAAATATCCACTTGCGGATTCTGCAAAAACAGTGTTTCAAAACTGGTCGATCAAAAGGAACGTTCAAGTCTGGGAGTTGAATGAACTCATCACAAAGAAGTTTCTCAGAATGCTTCTGTCTAGTTTTTAGGTGAAGATATTTCATTTCCCAGCATAGGCCTCAAAGCGCTCCAAATATCCACTTGCAGATTCTACAAAAAGAGTGTTTCCAAACTGCTCTTACAAAAGGAAGGTTCAAGTCTGTGAGCCGAACGCACTCATCACAAACAAGTTTCTGAGAATGCGTCTGTCTAGTTTTTATGTGAAGATATTTCGTTTGCCAGCATAGGCCTCAAATCGCTCCAAACATCCACTAGCAAATTCTACAAAAGCAGTGTTTCAAAAGTGCGCTATCAAGAGGAAGAGTCCACTATGTGAGTTGAATGCATAAAGCACACGGAAGTTTCTGAGAATGCTTCTGTCTAGTTTTTAGGTGAAGATATTTCATTTCCCAGCATAGGCCTCAAAGCGCTGCAAATATCCACTTGCAGATTCTACAAAAAGAGTGTTTCCAAACTGCTCTTTCAAAAGGAAGGTTCAAGTCTGTGAGCCGAACGCACTCATCACAAACAAGTTTCTGAGAATGCGTCTGTCTAGTTTTTATGTGAAGATATTTCGTTTGCCAGCATAGGCCTCAAATCGCTCCAAACATCCACTAGCAAATTCTACAAAAGGAGTGTTTCAAAAGTGCGCTATCAAGAGGAAGAGTCCACTATGTGAGTTGAATGCATAAAGCACACGGAAGTTTCTGAGAATGCTTCTGTCTAGTTTTTAGGTGAAGATATTTCATTTCCCAGCATAGGCCTCAAAGCGCTCCAAATATCCACTTGCAGATTCTACAAAAAGAGTGTTTCCAAACTGCTCTTTCAAAAGGAAGGTTCAAGTCTGTGAGTTGAGAGCATTCATCACAAAGAAGTTTCTGAGAATGCTTCTGTCTAGTTTTTATATGAAGATCTTTCCTTTTCCAATATGGGCCTCAAAGCGCTCCAAATAAACACTTGCAGATTCTACAAAAGGAGTGTTTCAAAACAGCTCTATCAAAAGGAACGTTCAAGTCCGTGAGTTGAAGGCATTCATCACACAGAAGTTTCTGAGAATGCTTCTCTCTAGTTTTTATGTGAAGATATTTCCTTTTCTAGCATAGGCCTCAAAGCGCTGCAAATAGCCACTTGCAGATTCTACAAAAAGAGGGTTTCAAATCTCTTCTATCAAAAGAAATGTTCAACTCTGTGAGTTGAATGCACTCATCAGAAAGAAGTTTCTGAGAATGATTCTATCTAGTTTTCATCTGCATGTATTTTCTTTCCCACTAGATGCCGAAATCGCACCAAATATCCACTTGCAGTTTCCACAAAAAGAGTGCTGCAGAACTGCTCCATGAAAAGGAATGTTCAACTCTGTGAGTTCAATACCCTCATGACATAGAAGTTTCTGAAAATGCTTCTGTCTAGTTGGTATAGGAAGATATTTCCTTTTCCAGCATAAGTCTCAAAGAGCTCCCAATATCCACTTGCGGATTCTGCAAAAACAGTGTTTCAAAACTGGTGGATCAAAAGGAACGTTCAACTCTGTGAGTTGAATGCACTCATGACACAGAAGTTTCTGAGAATGCTTCTGTCTAGTTCTTACGTGAAGATATTTCCTTTTCCAGCTTAGGCCTCAAAGCGCTCCAAATAAACACTTGCAGATTCTACAAAAGGAGTGTTTCAAAACTGCGCTATCAAAAGGAAGGTTCAAGTCTGTGAGTTGAATGCACTCATCACAAAGAGGTTTCTGAGAATGCTGCTGTCTAGTTTTTATGTGAAGATATTTCCTTTTCCTCGCATAGACCTCAAATCGCTCCAGATATCCACTTGCAGATTTTACAGAAAGAGTGTTTCCAAACTGCTCTATCTAAAGGCACGTTCAACTCTGTGAGTTGAATGCACGCATTGCGAAGAACTTTCTGAGAATGCTTCTCTCTAGCTTTTAGGTGAAGATATTCCATTTCACAGCATAGGCCTCAAAGTGCTCCAAATCACCACTTGCAGATTTTACAAAAAGAATGTTTCAAAACTGCTCTTTCTAAAGGAAGGTTCAAGTCTGTGAGTTGAATGCACTCAACACAAAGAAGTTTCTGAGAATGCTTCTGTCCAGGTTTCATGTGAAGATATTTCCTTTTCCAGCATAGGACTAAAACCGCTCCAAATATTCACTTGCAGAGTCTACAAAAAGAGTGTTTCCAAACTTCTCTATCAACTGGTAGGTAAAACTCCTTGAGTTGAATGCCCTCATCACCAAGAAGTTTCTGACAATGCTTCTCTCTAGTTTTGATGGGAAGATATTTCCTTTTCCAACATAGGCCTCATGGTGCTCCGAATAAACACTTGCAGATTCTACAAACTTAGTGTTTCAAAACTGTTCTATGAAAAGGAACGTTCAAGTCTGGGAGTTGAATGAACTCATCACAAAGAAGTTACTCAGAATGCTTCTGTCTAGTTTTTAGGTGAAGATATTTCATTTCCCAGCATAGGCCTCAAAGCGCTCCAAATATCCACTTGCAGATTCTACAAAAAGAGTGTTTCCAAACTGCTCTTACAAAAGGAAGGTTCAAGTCTGTGAGCCGAACGCACTCATCACAAACAAGTTTCTGAGAATGCGTCTGTCTAGTTTTTATGTGAAGATATTTCGTTTGCCAGCATAGGCCTCAAATCGCTCCAAACATCCACTAGCAAATTCTACAAAAGCAGTGTTTCAAAAGTGCGCTATCAAGAGGAAGAGTCCACTATGTGAGTTGAATGCATAAAGCACACGGAAGTTTCTGAGAATGCTTCTGTCTAGTTTTTAGGTGAAGATATTTCATTTCCCAGCATAGGCCTCAAAGCGCTCCAAATATCCACTTGCAGATTCTACAAAAAGAGTGTTTCCAAACTGCTCTTTCAAAAGGAAGGTTCAAGTCTGTGAGTTGAGAGCATTCATCACAAAGAAGTTTCTGAGAATGCTTCTGTCTAGTTTTTATATGAAGATCTTTCCTTTTCCAATATGGGCCTCAAAGCGCTCCAAATAAACACTTGCAGATTCTACAAAAGGAGTGTTTCAAAACAGCTCTATCAAAAGGAACGTTCAAGTCCGTGAGTTGAAGGCATTCATCACACAGAAGTTTCTGAGAATGCTTCTCTCTAGTTTTTATGTGAAGATATTTCCTTTTCTAGCATAGGCCTCAAAGCGCTGCAAATAGCCACTTGCAGATTCTACAAAAAGAGGGTTTCAAATCTCTTCTATCAAAAGAAATGTTCAACTCTGTGAGTTGAATGCACTCATCAGAAAGAAGTTTCTGAGAATGATTCTATCTAGTTTTCATCTGCATGTATTTCCTTTTCAACTAGATGCCGCAATCGCACCAAATATCCACTTGCAGTTTCCACAAAAAGAGTGCTGCAGAACTGCTCCATGAAAAGGAATGTTCAACTCTGTGAGTTCAGTACCCTCATGACATAGAAGTTTCTGAAAATGCTTCTGTCTAGTTGGTATAGGAAGATATTTCCTTTTCCAGCATAAGCCTCAAAGAGCTCCAAATATCCACTTGCGAATTCTGCAAAAACAGTGTTTCAAACTGGTGGATCAAAAGGAACGTTCAACTCTGTGAGTTGAATGCACTCATGACACAGAAGTTTCTGAGAATGCTTCTGTCTAGTTCTTACGTGAAGATATTTCCTTTTCCAGCTTAGGCCTCAAAGCGCTCCAAATAAACACTTGCAGATTCTACAAAAGGAGTGTTTCAAAACTGCTCTAGCAAAAGGAAGGTTCAAGTCTGTGAGTTGAATGCACTCATCACAAAGAGGTTTCTGAGAATGTTGCTGTCTAGTTTTTATGTGAAGATATTTCCTTTTCCTCGCATAGACCTCAAATCGCTCCAGATATCCACTTGCAGATTTTACAGAAAGACTGTATCCAAACTGCTCTATCTAAAGGCACGTTCAACTCTGTGAGTTGAATGCACTCATTGCGAAGAACTTTCGGAGAATGCTTCTCTCTAGCTTTTAGGTGAAGATATTCCATTTCACAGCATAGGCCTCAAAGTGCTCCAAATCACCACTTGCAGATTTTACAAAAAGAATGTTTCAATACTGCTCTTTCTAAAGGAAGGTTCAAGTCTGTGAGTTGAATGCACTCAACACAAAAAAGTTTCTGAGAATGCTTCTGTCCAGGTTTCATGTGAAGATACTTCCTTTTCCAGCATAGGCCTCAAACCGCTCCAAATATTCACTTGCAGAGTCTACAAAAAGAGTGTTTCCAAACTTCTCTATCAACTGGTAGGTAAAACTCCGTGAGTTGAATGCCCTCATCAACAAGAAGTTTCTGAGAATGCTTCTGTCTAGTTTTGATGGGAAGATATTTCCTTTTCCAACATAGGCCTCATGGTGCTCCGAATAAACACTTGCAGATTCTACAAACTTAGTGTTTCAAAACTGTTCTATGAAAAGGAACGTTCAAGTCTGGGAGTTGAATGAACTCATCACAAAGAAGTTTCTCAGAATGCTTCTGTCTAGTTTTTAGGTGAAGATATTTCATTTCCCAGCATAGGCCTCAAAGCGCTCCAAATATCCACTTGCAGATTCTACAAAAAGAGTGTTTCCAAACTGCTCTTACAAAAGGAAGGTTCAAGTCTGTGAGCCGAACGCACTCATCACAAACAAGTTTCTGAGAATGCGTCTGTCTAGTTTTTATGTGAAGATATTTCGTTTGCCAGCATAGGCCTCAAATCGCTCCAAACATCCACTAGCAAATTCTACAAAAGGAGTGTTTCAAAAGTGCGCTATCAAGAGGAAGAGTCCACTATGTGAGTTGAATGCATAAAGCACACGGAAGTTTCTGAGAATGATTCTATCTAGTTTTCATCTGCATGTATTTCCTTTTCCACTAGATGCCGCAATCGCACCAAATATCCACTTGCAGTTTCCACAAAAAGAGTGCTGCAGAACTGCTCCATGAAAAGGAATGTTCAACTCTGTGAGTTCAGTACCCTCATGACATAGAAGTTTCTGAAAATGCTTCTGTCTAGTTGGTATAGGAAGATATTTCCTTTTCCAGCATAAGCCTCAAAGAGCTCCAAATATCCACTTGCGGATTCTGCAAAAACAGTGTTTCAAAACTGGTCGATCAAAAGGAACGTTCAACTCTGTGAGTTGAATGCACTCATGACACAGAAGTTTCTGAGAATGCTTCTGTCTAGTTCTTACGTGAAGATATTTCCTTTTCCAGCTTAGGCCTCAAAGCTCTCCAAATAAACACTTGCAGATTCTACAAAAGGAGTGTTTCAAAACTGCTCTAGCAAAAGGAAGGTTCAAGTCTGTGAGTTGAATGCACTCATCACAAAGAGGTTTCTGAGAATGCTGCTGTCTAGTTTTTATGTGAAGATATTTCCTTTTCCTCGCATAGACCTCAAATCGCTCCAGATATCCACTTGCAGATTTTACAGAAAGAGTGTTTCCAAACTGCTCTATCTAAAGGCACGTTCAACTCTGTGAGTTGAATGCACGCATTGCGAAGAACTTTCTGAGAATGCTTCTCTCTAGCTTTTAGGTGAAGATATTCCATTTCACAGCATAGGCCTCAAAGTGCTCCAAATCACCACTTGCAGATTTTACAAAAAGAATGTTTCAAAACTGCTCTTTCTAAAGGAAGGTTCAAGTCTGTGAGTTGAATGCACTCAACACAAAGAAGTTTCTGAGAATGCTTCTGTCCAGGTTTCATGTGAAGATACTTCCTTATCCAGCATAGGCCTCAAACCGCTCCAAATATTCACTTGCAGAGTCTACAAAAAGAGTGTTTCCAAACTTCTCTATCAACTGGTAGGTACAACTCTGTGAGTTGAATGCCCTCATCACCAAGAAGTTTCTGAGAATGCTTCTCTCTAGTTTTGATGGGAAGATATTTCCTTTTCCAACATAGGCCTCATGGTGCTCCGAATAAACACTTGCAGATTCTACAAACTTAGTGTTTCAAAACTGTTCTATGAAAAGGAACGTTCAAGTCTGGGAGTTGAATGAACTCATCACAAAGAAGTTTCTCAGAATGCTTCTGTCTAGTTTTTAGGTGAAGATATTTCATTTCCCAGCATAGGCCTCAAAGCGCTCCAAATATCCACTTGCAGATTCTACAAAAAGAGTGTTTCCAAACTGCTCTTACAAAAGGAAGGTTCAAGTCTGTGAGCCGAACGCACTCATCACAAACAAGTTTCTGAGAATGCGTCTGTCTAGTTTTTATGTGAAGATATTTCGTTTGCCAGCATAGGCCTCAAATCGCTCCAAACATCCACTAGCAAATTCTACAAAAGCAGTGTTTCAAAAGTGCGCTATCAAGAGGAAGAGTCCACTATGTGAGTTGAATGCATAAAGCACACGGAAGTTTCTGAGAATGCTTCTGTCTAGTTTTTAGGTGAAGATATTTCATTTCCCAGCATAGGCCTCAAAGCGCTCCAAATATCCACTTGCAGATTCTACAAAAAGAGTGTTTCCAAACTGCTCTTTCAAAAGGAAGGTTCAAGTCTGTGAGTTGAGAACATTCATCACAAAGAAGTTTCTGAGAATGCTTCTGTCTAGTTTTTATATGAAGATCTTTCCTTTTCCAATATGGGCCTCAAAGCGCTCCAAATAAACACTTGCAGATTCTACAAAAGGAGTGTTTCAAAACAGCTCTATCAAAAGGAACGTTCAAGTCCGTGAGTTGAAGGCATTCATCACACAGAAGTTTCTGAGAATGCTTCTCTCTAGTTTTTATGTGAAGATATTTCCTTTTCTAGCATAGGCCTCAAAGCGCTGCAAATAGCCACTTGCAGATTCTACAAAAAGAGGGTTTCAAATCTCTTCTATCAAAAGAAATGTTCAACTCTGTGAGTTGAATGCACTCATCAGAAAGAAGTTTCTGAGAATGATTCTATCTAGTTTTCATCTGCATGTATTTCCTTTTCCACTAGATGCCGCAATCGCACCAAATATCCACTTGCAGTTTCCACAAAAAGAGTGCTGCAGAACTGCTCCATGAAAAGGAATGTTCAACTCTGTGAGTTCAGTACCCTCATGACATAGAAGTTTCTGAAAATGCTTCTGTCTAGTTGGTATAGGAAGATATTTCCTTTACCAGCATAAGCCTCAAAGAGCTCCAAATATCCACTTGCGGATTCTGCAAAAACAGTGTTTCAAAACTGGTGGATCAAAAGGAACGTTCAACTCTGTGAGTTGAATGCACTCATGACACAGAAGTTTCTGAGAATGCTTCTGTCTAGTTCTTACGTGAAGATATTTCCTTTTCCAGCTTAGGCCTCAAAGCGCTCCAAATAAACACTTGCAGATTCTACAAAAGGAGTGTTTCAAAACTGCTCTAGCAAAAGGAAGGTTCAAGTCTGTGAGTTGAATGCACTCATCACAAAGAGGTTTCTGAGAATGTTGCTGTCTAGTTTTTATGTGAAGATATTTCCTTTTCCTCGCATAGACCTCAAATCGCTCCAGATATCCACTTGCAGATTTTACAGAAAGACTGTTTCCAAACTGCTCTATCTAAAGGCACGTTCAACTCTGTGA
Organism: Pongo pygmaeus; assembly: GCF_028885625.2. Taxonomy (NCBI): domain Eukaryota; kingdom Metazoa; phylum Chordata; class Mammalia; order Primates; family Hominidae; genus Pongo; species Pongo pygmaeus. The sequence goes on from NC_085930.1 coordinate 29,432,276, forward strand.
GTTGAATGCACTCATTGCGAAGAACTTTCGGAGAATGCTTCTCTCTAGCTTTTAGGTGAAGATATTCCATTTCACAGCATAGGCCTCAAAGTGCTCCAAATCACCACTTGCAGATTTTACAAAAAGAATGTTTCAATACTGCTCTTTCTAAAGGAAGGTTCAAGTCTGTGAGTTGAATGCACTCAACACAAAGAAGTTTCTGAGAATGCTTCTGTCCAGGTTTCATGTGAAGATACTTCCTTTTCCAGCATAGGCCTCAAACCGCTCCAAATATTCACTTGCAGAGTCTACAAAAAGAGTGTTTCCAAACTTCTCTATCAACTGGTAGGTAAAACTCCGTGAGTTGAATGCCCTCATCACCAAGAAGTTTCTGAGAATGCTTCTGTCTAGTTTTGATGGGAAGATATTTCCTTTTCCAACATAGGCCTCATGGTGCTCCGAATAAACACTTGCAGATTCTACAAACTTAGTGTTTCAAAACTGTTCTATGAAAAGGAACGTTCAAGTCTGGGAGTTGAATGAACTCATCACAAAGAAGTTTCTCAGAATGCTTCTGTCTAGTTTTTAGGTGAAGATATTTCATTTCCCAGCATAGGCCTCAAAGCGCTCCAAATATCCACTTGCAGATTCTACAAAAAGTGTGTTTCCAAACTGCTCTTACAAAAGGAAGGTTCAAGTCTGTGAGCCGAACGCACTCATCACAAACAAGTTTCTGAGAATGCGTCTGTCTAGTTTTTATGTGAAGATATTTCGTTTGCCAGCATAGGCCTCAAATCGCTCCAAACATCCACTAGCAAATTCTACAAAAGGAGTGTTTCAAAAGTGCGCTATCAAGAGGAAGAGTCCACTATGTGAGTTGAATGCATAAAGCACACGGAAGTTTCTGAGAATGATTCTATCTAGTTTTCATCTGCATGTATTTCCTTTTCCACTAGATGCCGCAATCGCACCAAATATCCACTTGCAGTTTCCACAAAAAGAGTGCTGCAGAACTGCTCCATGAAAAGGAATGTTCAACTCTGTGAGTTCAGTACCCTCATGACATAGAAGTTTCTGAAAATGCTTCTGTCTAGTTGGTATAGGAAGATATTTCCTTTTCCAGCATAAGCCTCAAAGAGCTCCAAATATCCACTTGCGGATTCTGCAAAAACAGTGTTTCAAAACTGGTCGATCAAAAGGAACGTTCAACTCTGTGAGTTGAATGCACTCATGACACAGAAGTTTCTGAGAATGCTTCTGTCTAGTTCTTACGTGAAGATATTTCCTTTTCCAGCTTAGGCCTCAAAGCTCTCCAAATAAACACTTGCAGATTCTACAAAAGGAGTGTTTCAAAACTGCTCTAGCAAAAGGAAGGTTCAAGTCTGTGAGTTGAATGCACTCATCACAAAGAGGTTTCTGAGAATGCTGCTGTCTAGTTTTTATGTGAAGATATTTCCTTTTCCTCGCATAGACCTCAAATCGCTCCAGATATCCACTTGCAGATTTTACAGAAAGAGTGTTTCCAAACTGCTCTATCTAAAGGCACGTTCAACTCTGTGAGTTGAATGCACGCATTGCGAAGAACTTTCTGAGAATGCTTCTCTCTAGCTTTTAGGTGAAGATATTCCATTTCACAGCATAGGCCTCAAAGTGCTCCAAATCACCACTTGCAGATTTTACAAAAAGAATGTTTCAAAACTGCTCTTTCTAAAGGAAGGTTCAAGTCTGTGAGTTGAATGCACTCAACACAAAGAAGTTTCTGAGAATGCTTCTGTCCAGGTTTCATGTGAAGATACTTCCTTTTCCAGCATAGGCCTCAAACCGCTCCAAATATTCACTTGCAGAGTCTACAAAAAGAGTGTTTCCAAACTTCTCTATCAACTGGTAGGTACAACTCCGTGAGTTGAATGCCCTCATCACCAAGAAGTTTCTGAGAATGCTTCTCTCTAGTTTTGATGGGAAGATATTTCCTTTTCCAACATAGGCCTCATGGTGCTCCGAATAAACACTTGCAGATTCTACAAACTTAGTGTTTCAAAACTGTTCTATGAAAAGGAACGTTCAAGTCTGGGAGTTGAATGAACTCATCACAAAGAAGTTTCTCAGAATGCTTCTGTCTAGTTTTTAGGTGAAGATATTTCATTTCCCAGCATAGGCCTCAAAGCGCTCCAAATATCCACTTGCAGATTCTACAAAAAGAGTGTTTCCAAACTGCTCTTACAAAAGGAAGGTTCAAGTCTGTGAGCCGAACGCACTCATCACAAACAAGTTTCTGAGAATGCGTCTGTCTAGTTTTTATGTGAAGATATTTCGTTTGCCAGCATAGGCCTCAAATCGCTCCAAACATCCACTAGCAAATTCTACAAAAGCAGTGTTTCAAAAGTGCGCTATCAAGAGGAAGAGTCCACTATGTGAGTTGAATGCATAAAGCACACGGAAGTTTCTGAGAATGCTTCTGTCTAGTTTTTAGGTGAAGATATTTCATTTCCCAGCATAGGCCTCAAAGCGCTCCAAATATCCACTTGCAGATTCTACAAAAAGAGTGTTTCCAAACTGCTCTTTCAAAAGGAAGGTTCAAGTCTGTGAGTTGAGAACATTCATCACAAAGAAGTTTCTGAGAATGCTTCTGTCTAGTTTTTATATGAAGATCTTTCCTTTTCCAATATGGGCCTCAAAGCGCTCCAAATAAACACTTGCAGATTCTACAAAAGGAGTGTTTCAAAACAGCTCTATCAAAAGGAACGTTCAAGTCCGTGAGTTGAAGGCATTCATCACACAGAAGTTTCTGAGAATGCTTCTCTCTAGTTTTTATGTGAAGATATTTCCTTTTCTAGCATAGGCCTCAAAGCGCTGCAAATAGCCACTTGCAGATTCTACAAAAAGAGGGTTTCAAATCTCTTCTATCAAAAGAAATGTTCAACTCTGTGAGTTGAATGCACTCATCAGAAAGAAGTTTCTGAGAATGATTCTATCTAGTTTTCATCTGCATGTATTTCCTTTTCCACTAGATGCCGCAATCGCACCAAATATCCACTTGCAGTTTCCACAAAAAGAGTGCTGCAGAACTGCTCCATGAAAAGGAATGTTCAACTCTGTGAGTTCAGTACCCTCATGACATAGAAGTTTCTGAAAATGCTTCTGTCTAGTTGGTATAGGAAGATATTTCCTTTACCAGCATAAGCCTCAAAGAGCTCCAAATATCCACTTGCGGATTCTGCAAAAACAGTGTTTCAAAACTGGTCGATCAAAAGGAACGTTCAACTCTGTGAGTTGAATGCACTCATGACACAGAAGTTTCTGAGAATGCTTCTGTCTAGTTCTTACGTGAAGATATTTCCTTTTCCAGCTTAGGCCTCAAAGCGCTCCAAATAAACACTTGCAGATTCTACAAAAGGAGTGTTTCAAAACTGCTCTAGCAAAAGGAAGGTTCAAGTCTGTGAGTTGAATGCACTCATCACAAAGAGGTTTCTGAGAATGTTGCTGTCTAGTTTTTATGTGAAGATATTTCCTTTTCCTCGCATAGACCTCAAATCGCTCCAGATATCCACTTGCAGATTTTACAGAAAGACTGTTTCCAAACTGCTCTATCTAAAGGCACGTTCAACTCTGTGAGTTGAATGCACTCATTGCGAAGAACTTTCGGAGAATGCTTCTCTCTAGCTTTTAGGTGAAGATATTCCATTTCACAGCATAGGCCTCAAAGTGCTCCAAATCACCACTTGCAGATTTTACAAAAAGAATGTTTCAATACTGCTCTTTCTAAAGGAAGGTTCAAGTCTGTGAGTTGAATGCACTCAACACAAAAAAGTTTCTGAGAATGCTTCTGTCCAGGTTTCATGTGAAGATACTTCCTTTTCCAGCATAGGCCTCAAACCGCTCCAAATATTCACTTGCAGAGTCTACAAAAAGAGTGTTTCCAAACTTCTCTATCAACTGGTAGGTAAAACTCCGTGAGTTGAATGCCCTCATCACCAAGAAGTTTCTGAGAATGCTTCTGTCTAGTTTTGATGGGAAGATATTTCCTTTTCCAACATAGGCCTCATGGTGCTCCGAATAAACACTTGCAGATTCTACAAACTTAGTGTTTCAAAACTGTTCTATGAAAAGGAACGTTCAAGTCTGGGAGTTGAATGAACTCATCACAAAGAAGTTTCTCAGAATGCTTCTGTCTAGTTTTTAGGTGAAGATATTTCATTTCCCAGCATAGGCCTCAAAGCGCTCCAAATATCCACTTGCAGATTCTACAAAAAGTGTGTTTCCAAACTGCTCTTACAAAAGGAAGGTTCAAGTCTGTGAGCCGAACGCACTCATCACAAACAAGTTTCTGAGAATGCGTCTGTCTAGTTTTTATGTGAAGATATTTCGTTTGCCAGCATAGGCCTCAAATCGCTCCAAACATCCACTAGCAAATTCTACAAAAGGAGTGTTTCAAAAGTGCGCTATCAAGAGGAAGAGTCCACTATGTGAGTTGAATGCATAAAGCACACGGAAGTTTCTGAGAATGATTCTATCTAGTTTTCATCTGCATGTATTTCCTTTTCCACTAGATGCCGCAATCGCACCAAATATCCACTTGCAGTTTCCACAAAAAGAGTGCTGCAGAACTGCTCCATGAAAAGGAATGTTCAACTCTGTGAGTTCAGTACCCTCATGACATAGAAGTTTCTGAAAATGCTTCTGTCTAGTTGGTATAGGAAGATATTTCCTTTTCCAGCATAAGCCTCAAAGAGCTCCAAATATCCACTTGCGGATTCTGCAAAAACAGTGTTTCAAAACTGGTCGATCAAAAGGAACGTTCAACTCTGTGAGTTGAATGCACTCATGACACAGAAGTTTCTGAGAATGCTTCTGTCTAGTTCTTACGTGAAGATATTTCCTTTTCCAGCTTAGGCCTCAAAGCTCTCCAAATAAACACTTGCAGATTCTACAAAAGGAGTGTTTCAAAACTGCTCTAGCAAAAGGAAGGTTCAAGTCTGTGAGTTGAATGCACTCATCACAAAGAGGTTTCTGAGAATGCTGCTGTCTAGTTTTTATGTGAAGATATTTCCTTTTCCTCGCATAGACCTCAAATCGCTCCAGATATCCACTTGCAGATTTTACAGAAAGAGTGTTTCCAAACTGCTCTATCTAAAGGCACGTTCAACTCTGTGAGTTGAATGCACGCATTGCGAAGAACTTTCTGAGAATGCTTCTCTCTAGCTTTTAGGTGAAGATATTCCATTTCACAGCATAGGCCTCAAAGTGCTCCAAATCACCACTTGCAGATTTTACAAAAAGAATGTTTCAAAACTGCTCTTTCTAAAGGAAGGTTCAAGTCTGTGAGTTGAATGCACTCAACACAAAGAAGTTTCTGAGAATGCTTCTGTCCAGGTTTCATGTGAAGATACTTCCTTCTCCAGCATAGGCCTCAAACCGCTCCAAATATTCACTTGCAGAGTCTACAAAAAGAGTGTTTCCAAACTTCTCTATCAACTGGTAGGTACAACTCCGTGAGTTGAATGCCCTCATCACCAAGAAGTTTCTGAGAATGCTTCTCTCTAGTTTTGATGGGAAGATATTTCCTTTTCCAACATAGGCCTCATGGTGCTCCGAATAAACACTTGCAGATTCTACAAACTTAGTGTTTCAAAACTGTTCTATGAAAAGGAACGTTCAAGTCTGGGAGTTGAATGAACTCATCACAAAGAAGTTTCTCAGAATGCTTCTGTCTAGTTTTTAGGTGAAGATATTTCATTTCCCAGCATAGGCCTCAAAGCGCTCCAAATATCCACTTGCAGATTCTACAAAAAGAGTGTTTCCAAACTGCTCTTACAAAAGGAAGGTTCAAGTCTGTGAGCCGAACGCACTCATCACAAACAAGTTTCTGAGAATGCGTCTGTCTAGTTTTTATGTGAAGATATTTCGTTTGCCAGCATAGGCCTCAAATCGCTCCAAACATCCACTAGCAAATTCTACAAAAGCAGTGTTTCAAAAGTGCGCTATCAAGAGGAAGAGTCCACTATGTGAGTTGAATGCATAAAGCACACGGAAGTTTCTGAGAATGCTTCTGTCTAGTTTTTAGGTGAAGATATTTCATTTCCCAGCATAGGCCTCAAAGCGCTCCAAATATCCACTTGCAGATTCTACAAAAAGAGTGTTTCCAAACTGCTCTTTCAAAAGGAAGGTTCAAGTCTGTGAGTTGAGAGCATTCATCACAAAGAAGTTTCTGAGAATGCTTCTGTCTAGTTTTTATATGAAGATCTTTCCTTTTCCAATATGGGCCTCAAAGCGCTCCAAATAAACACTTGCAGATTCTACAAAAGGAGTGTTTCAAAACAGCTCTATCAAAAGGAACGTTCAAGTCCGTGAGTTGAAGGCATTCATCACACAGAAGTTTCTGAGAATGCTTCTCTCTAGTTTTTATGTGAAGATATTTCCTTTTCTAGCATAGGCCTCAAAGCGCTGCAAATAGCCACTTGCAGATTCTACAAAAAGAGGGTTTCAAATCTCTTCTATCAAAAGAAATGTTCAACTCTGTGAGTTGAATGCACTCATCAGAAAGAAGTTTCTGAGAATGATACTATCTAGTTTTCATCTGCTTGTATTTCCTTTTCCACTAGATGCCGCAATCGCACCAAATATCCACTTGCAGTTTCCACAAAAAGAGTGCTGCAGAACTGCTCCATGAGAAGGAATGTTCAACTCTGTGAGTTCAATCCCCTCATGACATAGAAGTTTCTGAAAATGCTTCTGTCTAGTTGGTATAGGAAGATATTTCCTTTTCCAGCATAAGCCTCAAAGAGCTCCAAATATCCACTTGCGGATTCTGCAAAAACAGTGTTTCAAAACTGGTCGATCAAAAGGAACGTTCAAGTCTGGGAGTTGAATGAACTCATCACAAAGAAGTTTCTCAGAATGCTTCTGTCTAGTTTTTAGGTGAAGATATTTCATTTCCCAGCATAGGCCTCAAAGCGCTCCAAATATCCACTTGCAGATTCTACAAAAAGAGTGTTTCCAAACTGCTCTTACAAAAGGAAGGTTCAAGTCTGTGAGCCGAACGCACTCATCACAAACAAGTTTCTGAGAATGCGTCTGTCTAGTTTTTATGTGAAGATATTTCGTTTGCCAGCATAGGCCTCAAATCGCTCCAAACATCCACTAGCAAATTCTACAAAAGCAGTGTTTCAAAAGTGCGCTATCAAGAGGAAGAGTCCACTATGTGAGTTGAATGCATAAAGCACACGGAAGTTTCTGAGAATGCTTCTGTCTAGTTTTTAGGTGAAGATATTTCATTTCCCAGCATAGGCCTCAAAGCGCTGCAAATATCCACTTGCAGATTCTACAAAAAGAGTGTTTCCAAACTGCTCTTTCAAAAGGAAGGTTCAAGTCTGTGAGTTGAGAACATTCATCACAAAGAAGTTTCTGAGAATGCTTCTGTCTAGTTTTTATATGAAGATCTTTCCTTTTCCAATATGGGCCTCAAAGCGCTCCAAATAAACACTTGCAGATTCTACAAAAGGAGTGTTTCAAAACAGCTCTATCAAAAGGAACGTTCAAGTCCGTGAGTTGAAGGCATTCATCACACAGAAGTTTCTGAGAATGCTTCTCTCTAGTTTTTATGTGAAGATATTTCCTTTTCTAGCATAGGCCTCAAAGCGCTGCAAATAGCCACTTGCAGATTCTACAAAAAGAGGGTTTCAAATCTCTTCTATCAAAAGAAATGTTCAACTCTGTGAGTTGAATGCACTCATCAGAAAGAAGTTTCTGAGAATGATTCTATCTAGTTTTCATCTGCATGTATTTCCTTTTCCACTAGATGCCGCAATCGCACCAAATATCCACTTGCAGTTTCCACAAAAAGAGTGCTGCAGAACTGCTCCATGAAAAGGAATGTTCAACTCTGTGAGTTCAGTACCCTCATGACATAGAAGTTTCTGAAAATGCTTCTGTCTAGTTGGTATAGGAAGATATTTCCTTTACCAGCATAAGCCTCAAAGAGCTCCAAATATCCACTTGCGGATTCTGCAAAAACAGTGTTTCAAAACTGGTGGATCAAAAGGAACGTTCAACTCTGTGAGTTGAATGCACTCATGACACAGAAGTTTCTGAGAATGCTTCTGTCTAGTTCTTACGTGAAGATATTTCCTTTTCCAGCTTAGGCCTCAAAGCGCTCCAAATAAACACTTGCAGATTCTACAAAAGGAGTGTTTCAAAACTGCTCTAGCAAAAGGAAGGTTCAAGTCTGTGAGTTGAATGCACTCATCACAAAGAGGTTTCTGAGAATGTTGCTGTCTAGTTTTTATGTGAAGATATTTCCTTTTCCTCGCATAGACCTCAAATCGCTCCAGATATCCACTTGCAGATTTTACAGAAAGACTGTTTCCAAACTGCTCTATCTAAAGGCACGTTCAACTCTGTGAGTTGAATGCACTCATTGCGAAGAACTTTCGGAGAATGCTTCTCTCTAGCTTTTAGGTGAAGATATTCCATTTCACAGCATAGGCCTCAAAGTGCTCCAAATCACCACTTGCAGATTTTACAAAAAGAATGTTTCAATACTGCTCTTTCTAAAGGAAGGTTCAAGTCTGTGAGTTGAATGCACTCAACACAAAAAAGTTTCTGAGAATGCTTCTGTCCAGGTTTCATGTGAAGATACTTCCTTTTCCAGCATAGGCCTCAAACCGCTCCAAATATTCACTTGCAGAGTCTACAAAAAGAGTGTTTCCAAACTTCTCTATCAACTGGTAGGTAAAACTCCGTGAGTTGAATGCCCTCATCACCAAGAAGTTTCTGAGAATGCTTCTGTCTAGTTTTGATGGGAAGATATTTCCTTTTCCAACATAGGCCTCATGGTGCTCCGAATAAACACTTGCAGATTCTACAAACTTAGTGTTTCAAAACTGTTCTATGAAAAGGAACGTTCAAGTCTGGGAGTTGAATGAACTCATCACAAAGAAGTTTCTCAGAATGCTTCTGTCTAGTTTTTAGGTGAAGATATTTCATTTCCCAGCATAGGCCTCAAAGCGCTCCAAATATCCACTTGCAGATTCTACAAAAAGTGTGTTTCCAAACTGCTCTTACAAAAGGAAGGTTCAAGTCTGTGAGCCGAACGCACTCATCACAAACAAGTTTCTGAGAATGCGTCTGTCTAGTTTTTATGTGAAGATATTTCGTTTGCCAGCATAGGCCTCAAATCGCTCCAAACATCCACTAGCAAATTCTACAAAAGGAGTGTTTCAAAAGTGCGCTATCAAGAGGAAGAGTCCACTATGTGAGTTGAATGCATAAAGCACACGGAAGTTTCTGAGAATGATTCTATCTAGTTTTCATCTGCATGTATTTCCTTTTCCACTAGATGCCGCAATCGCACCAAATATCCACTTGCAGTTTCCACAAAAAGAGTGCTGCAGAACTGCTCCATGAAAAGGAATGTTCAACTCTGTGAGTTCAGTACCCTCATGACATAGAAGTTTCTGAAAATGCTTCTGTCTAGTTGGTATAGGAAGATATTTCCTTTTCCAGCATAAGCCTCAAAGAGCTCCAAATATCCACTTGCGGATTCTGCAAAAACAGTGTTTCAAAACTGGTCGATCAAAAGGAACGTTCAACTCTGTGAGTTGAATGCACTCATGACACAGAAGTTTCTGAGAATGCTTCTGTCTAGTTCTTACGTGAAGATATTTCCTTTTCCAGCTTAGGCCTCAAAGCTCTCCAAATAAACACTTGCAGATTCTACAAAAGGAGTGTTTCAAAACTGCTCTAGCAAAAGGAAGGTTCAAGTCTGTGAGTTGAATGCACTCATCACAAAGAGGTTTCTGAGAATGCTGCTGTCTAGTTTTTATGTGAAGATATTTCCTTTTCCTCGCATAGACCTCAAATCGCTCCAGATATCCACTTGCAGATTTTACAGAAAGAGTGTTTCCAAACTGCTCTATCTAAAGGCACGTTCAACTCTGTGAGTTGAATGCACGCATTGCGAAGAACTTTCTGAGAATGCTTCTCTCTAGCTTTTAGGTGAAGATATTCCATTTCACAGCATAGGCCTCAAAGTGCTCCAAATCACCACTTGCAGATTTTACAAAAAGAATGTTTCAAAACTGCTCTTTCTAAAGGAAGGTTCAAGTCTGTGAGTTGAATGCACTCAACACAAAGAAGTTTCTGAGAATGCTTCTGTCCAGGTTTCATGTGAAGATACTTCCTTTTCCAGCATAGGCCTCAAACCGCTCCAAATATTCACTTGCAGAGTCTACAAAAAGAGTGTTTCCAAACTTCTCTATCAACTGGTAGGTACAACTCCGTGAGTTGAATGCCCTCATCACCAAGAAGTTTCTGAGAATGCTTCTCTCTAGTTTTGATGGGAAGATATTTCCTTTTCCAACATAGGCCTCATGGTGCTCCGAATAAACACTTGCAGATTCTACAAACTTAGTGTTTCAAAACTGTTCTATGAAAAGGAACGTTCAAGTCTGGGAGTTGAATGAACTCATCACAAAGAAGTTTCTCAGAATGCTTCTGTCTAGTTTTTAGGTGAAGATATTTCATTTCCCAGCATAGGCCTCAAAGCGCTCCAAATATCCACTTGCAGATTCTACAAAAAGAGTGTTTCCAAACTGCTCTTACAAAAGGAAGGTTCAAGTCTGTGAGCCGAACGCACTCATCACAAACAAGTTTCTGAGAATGCGTCTGTCTAGTTTTTATGTGAAGATATTTCGTTTGCCAGCATAGGCCTCAAATCGCTCCAAACATCCACTAGCAAATTCTACAAAAGCAGTGTTTCAAAAGTGCGCTATCAAGAGGAAGAGTCCACTATGTGAGTTGAATGCATAAAGCACACGGAAGTTTCTGAGAATGCTTCTGTCTAGTTTTTAGGTGAAGATATTTCATTTCCCAGCATAGGCCTCAAAGCGCTCCAAATATCCACTTGCAGATTCTACAAAAAGAGTGTTTCCAAACTGCTCTTTCAAAAGGAAGGTTCAAGTCTGTGAGTTGAGAGCATTCATCACAAAGAAGTTTCTGAGAATGCTTCTGTCTAGTTTTTATATGAAGATCTTTCCTTTTCCAATATGGGCCTCAAATCGCTCCAAATAAACACTTGCAGATTCTACAAAAGGAGTGTTTCAAAACAGCTCTATCAAAAGGAACGTTCAAGTCCGTGAGTTGAAGGCATTCATCACACAGAAGTTTCTGAGAATGCTTCTCTCTAGTTTTTATGTGAAGATATTTCCTTTTCTAGCATAGGCCTCAAAGCGCTGCAAATAGCCACTTGCAGATTCTACAAAAAGAGGGTTTCAAATCTCTTCTATCAAAAGAAATGTTCAACTCTGTGAGTTGAATGCACTCATCAGAAAGAAGTTTCTGAGAATGATTCTATCTAGTTTTCATCTGCATGTATTTCCTTTTCCACTAGATGCCGCAATCGCACCAAATATCCACTTGCAGTTTCCACAAAAAGAGTGCTGCAGAACTGCTCCATGAAAAGGAATGTTCAACTCTGTGAGTTCAGTACCCTCATGACATAGAAGTTTCTGAAAATGCTTCTGTCTAGTTGGTATAGGAAGATATTTCCTTTACCAGCATAAGCCTCAAAGAGCTCCAAATATCCACTTGCGGATTCTGCAAAAACAGTGTTTCAAAACTGGTCGATCAAAAGGAACGTTCAACTCTGTGAGTTGAATGCACTCATGACACAGAAGTTTCTGAGAATGCTTCTGTCTAGTTCTTACGTGAAGATATTTCCTTTTCCAGCTTAGGCCTCAAAGCGCTCCAAATAAACACTTGCAGATTCTACAAAAGGAGTGTTTCAAAACTGCTCTAGCAAAAGGAAGGTTCAAGTCTGTGAGTTGAATGCACTCATCACAAAGAGGTTTCTGAGAATGTTGCTGTCTAGTTTTTATGTGAAGATATTTCCTTTTCCTCGCATAGACCTCAAATCGCTCCAGATATCCACTTGCAGATTTTACAGAAAGACTGTTTCCAAACTGCTCTATCTAAAGGCACGTTCAACTCTGTGAGTTGAATGCACTCATTGCGAAGAACTTTCGGAGAATGCTTCTCTCTAGCTTTTAGGTGAAGATATTCCATTTCACAGCATAGGCCTCAAAGTGCTCCAAATCACCACTTGCAGATTTTACAAAAAGAATGTTTCAATACTGCTCTTTCTAAAGGAAGGTTCAAGTCTGTGAGTTGAATGCACTCAACACAAAAAAGTTTCTGAGAATGCTTCTGTCCAGGTTTCATGTGAAGATACTTCCTTTTCCAGCATAGGCCTCAAACCGCTCCAAATATTCACTTGCAGAGTCTACAAAAAGAGTGTTTCCAAACTTCTCTATCAACTGGTAGGTAAAACTCCGTGAGTTGAATGCCCTCATCACCAAGAAGTTTCTGAGAATGCTTCTGTCTAGTTTTGATGGGAAGATATTTCCTTTTCCAACATAGGCCTCATGGTGCTCCGAATAAACACTTGCAGATTCTACAAACTTAGTGTTTCAAAACTGTTCTATGAAAAGGAACGTTCAAGTCTGGGAGTTGAATGAACTCATCACAAAGAAGTTTCTCAGAATGCTTCTGTCTAGTTTTTAGGTGAAGATATTTCATTTCCCAGCATAGGCCTCAAAGCGCTCCAAATATCCACTTGCAGATTCTACAAAAAGAGTGTTTCCAAACTGCTCTTACAAAAGGAAGGTTCAAGTCTGTGAGCCGAACGCACTCATCACAAACAAGTTTCTGAGAATGCGTCTGTCTAGTTTTTATGTGAAGATATTTCGTTTGCCAGCATAGGCCTCAAATCGCTCCAAACATCCACTAGCAAATTCTACAAAAGCAGTGTTTCAAAAGTGCGCTATCAAGAGGAAGAGTCCACTATGTGAGTTGAATGCATAAAGCACACGGAAGTTTCTGAGAATGCTTCTGTCTAGTTTTTAGGTGAAGATATTTCATTTCCCAGCATAGGCCTCAAAGCGCTCCAAATATCCACTTGCAGATTCTACAAAAAGAGTGTTTCCAAACTGCTCTTTCAAAAGGAAGGTTCAAGTCTGTGAGTTGAGAGCATTCATCACAAAGAAGTTTCTGAGAATGCTTCTGTCTAGTTTTTATATGAAGATCTTTCCTTTTCCAATATGGGCCTCAAAGCGCTCCAAATAAACACTTGCAGATTCTACAAAAGGAGTGTTTCAAAACAGCTCTATCAAAAGGAACGTTCAAGTCCGTGAGTTGAAGGCATTCATCACACAGAAGTTTCTGAGAATGCTTCTCTCTAGTTTTTATGCGAAGATATTTCCTTTTCTAGCATAGGCCTCAAAGCGCTGCAAATAGCCACTTGCAGATTCTACAAAAAGAGGGTTTCAAATCTCTTCTATCAAAAGAAATGTTCAACTCTGTGAGTTGAATGCACTCATCAGAAAGAAGTTTCTGAGAATGATACTATCTAGTTTTCATCTGCTTGTATTTCCTTTTCCACTAGATGCCGCAATCGCACCAAATATCCACTTGCAGTTTCCACAAAAAGAGTGCTGCAGAACTGCTCCATGAGAAGGAATGTTCAACTCTGTGAGTTCAATCCCCTCATGACATAGAAGTTTCTGAAAATGCTTCTGTCTAGTTGGTATAGGAAGATATTTCCTTTTCCAGCATAAGCCTCAAAGAGCTCCAAATATCCACTTGCGGATTCTGCAAAAACAGTGTTTCAAAACTGGTCGATCAAAAGGAACGTTCAAGTCTGGGAGTTGAATGAACTCATCACAAAGAAGTTTCTCAGAATGCTTCTGTCTAGTTTTTAGGTGAAGATATTTCATTTCCCAGCATAGGCCTCAAAGCGCTCCAAATATCCACTTGCAGATTCTACAAAAAGAGTGTTTCCAAACTGCTCTTACAAAAGGAAGGTTCAAGTCTGTGAGCCGAACGCACTCATCACAAACAAGTTTCTGAGAATGCGTCTGTCTAGTTTTTATGTGAAGATATTTCGTTTGCCAGCATAGGCCTCAAATCGCTCCAAACATCCACTAGCAAATTCTACAAAAGCAGTGTTTCAAAAGTGCGCTATCAAGAGGAAGAGTCCACTATGTGAGTTGAATGCATAAAGCACACGGAAGTTTCTGAGAATGCTTCTGTCTAGTTTTTAGGTGAAGATATTTCATTTCCCAGCATAGGCCTCAAAGCGCTGCAAATATCCACTTGCAGATTCTACAAAAAGAGTGTTTCCAAACTGCTCTTTCAAAAGGAAGGTTCAAGTCTGTGAGTTGAGAACATTCATCACAAAGAAGTTTCTGAGAATGCTTCTGTCTAGTTTTTATATGAAGATCTTTCCTTTTCCAATATGGGCCTCAAAGCGCTCCAAATAAACACTTGCAGATTCTACAAAAGGAGTGTTTCAAAACAGCTCTATCAAAAGGAACGTTCAAGTCCGTGAGTTGAAGGCATTCATCACACAGAAGTTTCTGAGAATGCTTCTCTCTAGTTTTTATGTGAAGATATTTCCTTTTCTAGCATAGGCCTCAAAGCGCTGCAAATAGCCACTTGCAGATTCTACAAAAAGAGGGTTTCAAATCTCTTCTATCAAAAGAAATGTTCAACTCTGTGAGTTGAATGCACTCATCAGAAAGAAGTTTCTGAGAATGATTCTATCTAGTTTTCATCTGCATGTATTTCCTTTTCCACTAGATGCCGCAATCGCACCAAATATCCACTTGCAGTTTCCACAAAAAGAGTGCTGCAGAACTGCTCCATGAAAAGGAATGTTCAACTCTGTGAGTTCAGTACCCTCATGACATAGAAGTTTCTGAAAATGCTTCTGTCTAGTTGGTATAGGAAGATATTTCCTTTACCAGCATAAGCCTCAAAGAGCTCCAAATATCCACTTGCGGATTCTGCAAAAACAGTGTTTCAAAACTGGTCGATCAAAAGGAACGTTCAACTCTGTGAGTTGAATGCACTCATGACACAGAAGTTTCTGAGAATGCTTCTGTCTAGTTCTTACGTGAAGATATTTCCTTTTCCAGCTTAGGCCTCAAAGCGCTCCAAATAAACACTTGCAGATTCTACAAAAGGAGTGTTTCAAAACTGCTCTAGCAAAAGGAAGGTTCAAGTCTGTGAGTTGAATGCACTCATCACAAAGAGGTTTCTGAGAATGTTGCTGTCTAGTTTTTATGTGAAGATATTTCCTTTTCCTCGCATAGACCTCAAATCGCTCCAGATATCCACTTGCAGATTTTACAGAAAGACTGTTTCCAAACTGCTCTATCTAAAGGCACGTTCAACTCTGTGAGTTGAATGCACTCATTGCGAAGAACTTTCGGAGAATGCTTCTCTCTAGCTTTTAGGTGAAGATATTCCATTTCACAGCATAGGCCTCAAAGTGCTCCAAATCACCACTTGCAGATTTTACAAAAAGAATGTTTCAATACTGCTCTTTCTAAAGGAAGGTTCAAGTCTGTGAGTTGAATGCACTCAACACAAAAAAGTTTCTGAGAATGCTTCTGTCCAGGTTTCATGTGAAGATACTTCCTTTTCCAGCATAGGCCTCAAACCGCTCCAAATATTCACTTGCAGAGTCTACAAAAAGAGTGTTTCCAAACTTCTCTATCAACTGGTAGGTAAAACTCCGTGAGTTGAATGCCCTCATCACCAAGAAGTTTCTGAGAATGCTTCTGTCTAGTTTTGATGGGAAGATATTTCCTTTTCCAACATAGGCCTCATGGTGCTCCGAATAAACACTTGCAGATTCTACAAACTTAGTGTTTCAAAACTGTTCTATGAAAAGGAACGTTCAAGTCTGGGAGTTGAATGAACTCATCACAAAGAAGTTTCTCAGAATGCTTCTGTCTAGTTTTTAGGTGAAGATATTTCATTTCCCAGCATAGGCCTCAAAGCGCTCCAAATATCCACTTGCAGATTCTACAAAAAGTGTGTTTCCAAACTGCTCTTACAAAAGGAAGGTTCAAGTCTGTGAGCCGAACGCACTCATCACAAACAAGTTTCTGAGAATGCGTCTGTCTAGTTTTTATGTGAAGATATTTCGTTTGCCAGCATAGGCCTCAAATCGCTCCAAACATCCACTAGCAAATTCTACAAAAGGAGTGTTTCAAAAGTGCGCTATCAAGAGGAAGAGTCCACTATGTGAGTTGAATGCATAAAGCACACGGAAGTTTCTGAGAATGATTCTATCTAGTTTTCATCTGCATGTATTTCCTTTTCCACTAGATGCCGCAATCGCACCAAATATCCACTTGCAGTTTCCACAAAAAGAGTGCTGCAGAACTGCTCCATGAAAAGGAATGTTCAACTCTGTGAGTTCAGTACCCTCATGACATAGAAGTTTCTGAAAATGCTTCTGTCTAGTTGGTATAGGAAGATATTTCCTTTTCCAGCATAAGCCTCAAAGAGCTCCAAATATCCACTTGCGGATTCTGCAAAAACAGTGTTTCAAAACTGGTCGATCAAAAGGAACGTTCAACTCTGTGAGTTGAATGCACTCATGACACAGAAGTTTCTGAGAATGCTTCTGTCTAGTTCTTACGTGAAGATATTTCCTTTTCCAGCTTAGGCCTCAAAGCTCTCCAAATAAACACTTGCAGATTCTACAAAAGGAGTGTTTCAAAACTGCTCTAGCAAAAGGAAGGTTCAAGTCTGTGAGTTGAATGCACTCATCACAAAGAGGTTTCTGAGAATGCTGCTGTCTAGTTTTTATGTGAAGATATTTCCTTTTCCTCGCATAGACCTCAAATCGCTCCAGATATCCACTTGCAGATTTTACAGAAAGACTGTTTCCAAACTGCTCTATCTAAAGGCACGTTCAACTCTGTGAGTTGAATGCACGCATTGCGAAGAACTTTCTGAGAATGCTTCTCTCTAGCTTTTAGGTGAAGATATTCCATTTCACAGCATAGGCCTCAAAGTGCTCCAAATCACCACTTGCAGATTTTACAAAAAGAATGTTTCAAAACTGCTCTTTCTAAAGGAAGGTTCAAGTCTGTGAGTTGAATGCACTCAACACAAAGAAGTTTCTGAGAATGCTTCTGTCCAGGTTTCATGTGAAGATACTTCCTTTTCCAGCATAGGCCTCAAACCGCTCCAAATATTCACTTGCAGAGTCTACAAAAAGAGTGTTTCCAAACTTCTCTATCAACTGGTAGGTACAACTCCGTGAGTTGAATGCCCTCATCACCAAGAAGTTTCTGAGAATGCTTCTCTCTAGTTTTGATGGGAAGATATTTCCTTTTCCAACATAGGCCTCATGGTGCTCCGAATAAACACTTGCAGATTCTACAAACTTAGTGTTTCAAAACTGTTCTATGAAAAGGAACGTTCAAGTCTGGGAGTTGAATGAACTCATCACAAAGAAGTTTCTCAGAATGCTTCTGTCTAGTTTTTAGGTGAAGATATTTCATTTCCCAGCATAGGCCTCAAAGCGCTCCAAATATCCACTTGCAGATTCTACAAAAAGAGTGTTTCCAAACTGCTCTTACAAAAGGAAGGTTCAAGTCTGTGAGCCGAACGCACTCATCACAAACAAGTTTCTGAGAATGCGTCTGTCTAGTTTTTATGTGAAGATATTTCGTTTGCCAGCATAGGCCTCAAATCGCTCCAAACATCCACTAGCAAATTCTACAAAAGCAGTGTTTCAAAAGTGCGCTATCAAGAGGAAGAGTCCACTATGTGAGTTGAATGCATAAAGCACACGGAAGTTTCTGAGAATGCTTCTGTCTAGTTTTTAGGTGAAGATATTTCATTTCCCAGCATAGGCCTCAAAGCGCTCCAAATATCCACTTGCAGATTCTACAAAAAGAGTGTTTCCAAACTGCTCTTTCAAAAGGAAGGTTCAAGTCTGTGAGTTGAGAGCATTCATCACAAAGAAGTTTCTGAGAATGCTTCTGTCTAGTTTTTATATGAAGATCTTTCCTTTTCCAATATGGGCCTCAAAGCGCTCCAAATAAACACTTGCAGATTCTACAAAAGGAGTGTTTCAAAACAGCTCTATCAAAAGGAACGTTCAAGTCCGTGAGTTGAAGGCATTCATCACACAGAAGTTTCTGAGAATGCTTCTCTCTAGTTTTTATGTGAAGATATTTCCTTTTCTAGCATAGGCCTCAAAGCGCTGCAAATAGCCACTTGCAGATTCTACAAAAAGAGGGTTTCAAATCTCTTCTATCAAAAGAAATGTTCAACTCTGTGAGTTGAATGCACTCATCAGAAAGAAGTTTCTGAGAATGATACTATCTAGTTTTCATCTGCTTGTATTTCCTTTTCCACTAGATGCCGCAATCGCACCAAATATCCACTTGCAGTTTCCACAAAAAGAGTGCTGCAGAACTGCTCCATGAGAAGGAATGTTCAACTCTGTGAGTTCAATCCCCTCATGACATAGAAGTTTCTGAAAATGCTTCTGTCTAGTTGGTATAGGAAGATATTTCCTTTTCCAGCATAAGCCTCAAAGAGCTCCAAATATCCACTTGCGGATTCTGCAAAAACAGTGTTTCAAAACTGGTCGATCAAAAGGAACGTTCAACTCTGTGAGTTGAATGCACTCATGACACAGAAGTTTCTGAGAATGCTTCTGTCTAGTTCTTACGTGAAGATATTTCCTTTTCCAGCTTAGGCCTCAAAGCGCTCCAAATAAACACTTGCAGATTCTACAAAAGGAGTGTTTCAAAACTGCTCTAGCAAAAGGAAGGTTCAGGTCCGTGAGTTGAATGCACTCATCACAAAGAGGTTTCTGAGAATGCTGCTGTCTAGTTTTTATGTGAAGATATTTCCTTTTCCTCGCATAGACCTCAAATCGCTCCAGATATCCACTTGCAGATATTACAGAAAGAGTGTTTCCAATCTGCTCTATCTAAAGGCACGTTCAACTCTGTGAGTTGAATGCACGCATTGCGAAGAACTTTCTGAGAATGCTTCTCTCTAGCTTTTAGGTGAAGATATTCCATTTCACAGCATAGGCCTCAAAGTGCTCCAAATCACCACTTGCAGATTTTACAAAAAGAATGTTTCAAAACTGCTCTTTCTAAAGGAAGGTTCAAGTCTGTGAGTTGAATGCACTCAACACAAAGAAGTTTCTGAGAATGCTTCTGTCCAGGTTTCATGTGAAGATACTTCCTTTTCCAGCATAGGCCTCAAACCGCTCCAAATATTCACTTGCAGAGTCTACAAAAAGAGTGTTTCCAAACTTCTCTATCAACTGGTAGGTACAACTCCGTGAGTTGAATGCCCTCATCACCAAGAAGTTTCTGAGAATGCTTCTCTCTAGTTTTGATGGGAAGATATTTCCTTTTCCAACATAGGCCTCATGGTGCTCCGAATAAACACTTGCAGATTCTACAAACTTAGTGTTTCAAAACTGTTCTATGAAAAGGAACGTTCAAGTCTGGGAGTTGAATGAACTCATCACAAAGAAGTTTCTCAGAATGCTTCTGTCTAGTTTTTAGGTGAAGATATTTCATTTCCCAGCATAGGCCTCAAAGCGCTCCAAATATCCACTTGCAGATTCTACAAAAAGAGTGTTTCCAAACTGCTCTTACAAAAGGAAGGTTCAAGTCTGTGAGCCGAACGCACTCATCACAAACAAGTTTCTGAGAATGCGTCTGTCTAGTTTTTATGTGAAGATATTTCGTTTGCCAGCATAGGCCTCAAATCGCTCCAAACATCCACTAGCAAATTCTACAAAAGCAGTGTTTCAAAAGTGCGCTATCAAGAGGAAGAGTCCACTATGTGAGTTGAATGCATAAAGCACACGGAAGTTTCTGAGAATGCTTCTGTCTAGTTTTTAGGTGAAGATATTTCATTTCCCAGCATAGGCCTCAAAGCGCTCCAAATATCCACTTGCAGATTCTACAAAAAGAGTGTTTCCAAACTGCTCTTTCAAAAGGAAGGTTCAAGTCTGTGAGTTGAGAGCATTCATCACAAAGAAGTTTCTGAGAATGCTTCTGTCTAGTTTTTATATGAAGATCTTTCCTTTTCCAATATGGGCCTCAAAGCGCTCCAAATAAACACTTGCAGATTCTACAAAAGGAGTGTTTCAAAACAGCTCTATCAAAAGGAACGTTCAAGTCCGTGAGTTGAAGGCATTCATCACACAGAAGTTTCTGAGAATGCTTCTCTCTAGTTTTTATGTGAAGATATTTCCTTTTCTAGCATAGGCCTCAAAGCGCTGCAAATAGCCACTTGCAGATTCTACAAAAAGAGGGTTTCAAATCTCTTCTATCAAAAGAAATGTTCAACTCTGTGAGTTGAATGCACTCATCAGAAAGAAGTTTCTGAGAATGATTCTATCTAGTTTTCATCTGCATGTATTTTCTTTTCCACTAGATGCCGAAATCGCACCAAATATCCACTTGCAGTTTCCACAAAAAGAGTGCTGCAGAACTGCTCCATGAAAAGGAATGTTCAACTTTGTGAGTTCAATACCCTCATGACATAGAAGTTTCTGAAAATGCTTCTGTCTAGTTGGTATAGGAAGATATTTCCTTTTCCAGCATAAGTCTCAAAGAGCTCCCAATATCCACTTGCGGATTCTGCAAAAACAGTGTTTCAAAACTGGTGGATCAAAAGGAACGTTCAACTCTGTGAGTTGAATGCACTCATGACACAGAAGTTTCTGAGAATGCTTCTGTCTAGTTCTTACGTGAAGATATTTCCTTTTCCAGCTTAGGCCTCATAGCGCTCCAAATAAACACTTGCAGATTCTACAAAAGGAGTGTTTCAAAACTGCGCTATCAAAAGGAAGGTTCAAGTCTGTGAGTTGAATGCACTCATCACAAAGAGGTTTCTGAGAATGCTGCTGTCTAGTTTTTATGTGAAGATATTTCCTTTTCCTCGCATAGACCTCAAATCGCTCCAGATATCCACTTGCAGATTTTACAGAAAGAGTGTTTCCAAACTGCTCTATCTAAAGGCACGTTCAACTCTGTGAGTTGAATGCACGCATTGCGAAGAACTTTCTGAGAATGCTTCTCTCTAGCTTTTAGGTGAAGATATTCCATTTCACAGCATAGGCCTCAAAGTGCTCCAAATCACCACTTGCAGATTTTACAAAAAGAATGTTTCAAAACTGCTCTTTCTAAAGGAAGGTTCAAGTCTGTGAGTTGAATGCACTCAACACAAAGAAGTTTCTGAGAATGCTTCTGTCCAGGTTTCATGTGAAGATATTTCCTTTTCCAGCATAGGCCTCAAACCGCTCCAAATATTCACTTGCAGAGTCTACAAAAAGAGTGTTTCCAAACTTCTCTATCAACTGGTAGGTACAACACCGTGAGTTGAATGCCCTCATCACCAAGAAGTTTCTGAGAATGCTTCTCTCTAGTTTTGATGGGAAGATATTTCCTTTTCCAACATAGGCCTCATGGTGCTCCGAGTAAACACTTGCAGATTCTACAAACTTAGTGTTTCAAAACTGTTCTATGAAAAGGAACGTTCAAGTCTGGGAGTTGAATGAACTCATCACAAAGAAGTTTCTCAGAATGCTTCTGTCTAGTTTTTAGGTGAAGATATTTCATTTCCCAGCATAGGCCTCAAAGCGCTCCAAATATCAACTTGCAGATTCTACAAAAAGAGTGTTTCCAAACTGCTCTTACAAAAGGAAGGTTCAAGTCTGTGAGCCGAACGCACTCATCACAAACAAGTTTCTGAGAATGCGTCTGTCTAGTTTTTATGTGAAGATATTTCGTTTGCCAGCATAGGCCTCAAATCGCTCCAAACATCCACTAGCAAATTCTACAAAAGGAGTGTTTCAAAAGTGCGCTATGAAGAGGAAGAGTCCACTATGTGAGTTGAATGCATAAAGCACACGGAAGTTTCTGAGAATGCTTCTGTCTAGTTTTTAGGTGAAGATATTTCATTTCCCAGCATAGGCCTCAAAGCGCTCCAAATATCCACTTGCAGATACTACAAAAAGAGTGTTTCCAAACTGCTCTTTCAAAAGGAAGGTTCAAGTCTGTGAGTTGAGAGCATTCATCACAAAGAAGTTTCTGAGAATGCTTCTGTCTAGTTTTTATATGAAGATCTTTCCTTTTCCAATATGGGCCTCAAAGCGCTCCAAATAAACACTTGCAGATTCTACAAAAGGAGTGTTTCAAAACAGCTCTATCAAAAGGAACGTTCAAGTCCGTGAGTTGAAGGCATTCATCACACAGAAGTTTCTGAGAATGCTTCTCTCTAGTTTTTATGTGAAGATATTTCCTTTTCTAGCATAGGCCTCAAAGCGCTGCAAATAGCCACTTGTAGATTCTACAAAAAGAGGGTTTCAAATCTCTTCTATCAAAAGAAATGTTCAACTCTGTGAGTTGAATGCACTCATCAGAAAGAAGTTTCTGAGAATGATTCTATCTAGTTTTCATCTGCATGTATTTCCTTTTCCACTAGATGCCGCAATCGCACCAAATATCCACTTGCAGTTTCCACAAAAAGAGTGCTGCAGAACTGCTCCATGAAAAGGAATGTTCAACTCTGTGAGTTCAGTACCCTCATGACATAGAAGTTTCTGAAAATTCTTCTGTCTAGTTGGTATAGGAAGATATTTCCTTTTCCAGCATAAGCCTCAAAGAGCTCCAAATATCCACTTGCGGATTCTGCAAAAACAGTGTTTCAAAACTGGTCGATCAAAAGGAACGTTCAACTCTGTGAGTTGAATGCACTCATGACACAGAAGTTTCTGAGAATGCTTCTGTCTAGTTCTTACGTGAAGATATTTCCTTTTCCAGCTTAGGCCTCAAAGCTCTCCAAATAAACACTTGCAGATTCTACAAAAGGAGTGTTTCAAAACTGCTCTAGCAAAAGGAAGGTTCAAGTCTGTGAGTTGAATGCACTCATCACAAAGAGGTTTCTGAGAATGCTGCTGTCTAGTTTTTATGTGAAGATATTTCCTTTTCCTCGCATAGACCTCAAATCGCTCCAGATATCCACTTGCAGATATTACAGAAAGAGTGTTTCCAAACTGCTCTATCTAAAGGCACGTTCAACTCTGTGAGTTGAATGCACGCATTGCGAAGAACTTTCTGAGAATGCTTCTCTCTAGCTTTTAGGTGAAGATATTCCATTTCACAGCATAGGCCTCAAAGTGCTCCAAATCACCTCTTGCAGATTTTACAAAAAGAATGTTTCAAAACTGCTCTTTCTAAAGGAAGGTTCAAGTCTGTGAGTTGAATGCACTCAACACAAAGAAGTTTCTGAGAATGCTTCTGTCCAGGTTTCATGTGAAGATACTTCCTTTTCCAGCATAGGCCTCAAACCGCTCCAAATATTCACTTGCAGAGTCTACAAAAAGAGTGTTTCCAAACTTCTCTATCAACTGGTAGGTACAACTCCGTGAGTTGAATGCCCTCATCACCAAGAAGTTTCTGACAATGCTTCTCTCTAGTTTTGATGGGAAGATATTTCCTTTTCCAACATAGGCCTCATAGTGCTCCGAATAAACACTTGCAGATTCTACAAACTTAGTGTTTCAAAACTGTTCTATGAAAAGGAACGTTCAAGTCTGGGAGTTGAATGAACTCATCACAAAGAAGTTTCTCAGAATGCTTCTGTCTAGTTTTTAGGTGAAGATATTTCATTTCCCAGCATAGGCCTCAAAGCACTCCAAATATCCACTTGCAGATTCTACAAAAAGAGTGTTTCCAAACTGCTCTTACAAAAGGAAGGTTCAAGCCTGTGAGCCGAACGCACTCATCACAAACAAGTTTCTGAGAATGCGTCTGTCTAGTTTTTATGTGAAGATATTTCGTTTGCCAGCATAGGCCTCAAATCGCTCCAAACATCCACTAGCAAATTCTACAAAAGCAGTGTTTCAAAAGTGCGCTATCAAGAGGAAGAGTCCACTATGTGAGTTGAATGCATAAAGCACACGGAAGTTTCTGAGAATGCTTCTGTCTAGTTTTTAGGTGAAGATATTTCATTTCCCAGCATAGGCCTCAAAGCGCTCCAAATATCCACTTGCAGATTCTACAAAAAGAGTGTTTCCAAACTGCTCTTTCAAAAGGAAGGTTCAAGTCTGTGAGTTGAGAGCATTCATCACAAAGAAGTTTCTGAGAATGCTTCTGTCTAGTTTTTATATGAAGATCTTTCCTTTTCCAATATGGGCCTCAAAGCGCTCCAAATAAACACTTGCAGATTCTACAAAAGGAGTGTTTCAAAACAGCTCTATCAAAAGGAACGTTCAAGTCCGTGAGTTGAAGGCATTCATCACACAGAAGTTTCTGAGAATGCTTCTCTCTAGTTTTTATGTGAAGATATTTCCTTTTCTAGCATAGGCCTCAAAGCGCTGCAAATAGCCACTTGCAGATTCTACAAAAAGAGGGTTTCAAATCTCTTCTATCAAAAGAAATGTTCAACTCTGTGAGTTGAATGCACTCATCAGAAAGAAGTTTCTGAGAATGATTCTATCTAGTTTTCATCTGCATGTATTTTCTTTTCCACTAGATGCCGAAATCGCACCAAATATCCACTTGCAGTTTCCACAAAAAGAGTGCTGCAGAACTGCTCCATGAAAAGGAATGTTCAACTTTGTGAGTTCAATACCCTCATGACATAGAAGTTTCTGAAAATGCTTCTGTCTAGTTGGTATAGGAAGATATTTCCTTTTCCAGCATAAGTCTCAAAGAGCTCCCAATATCCACTTGCGGATTCTGCAAAAACAGTGTTTCAAAACTGGTGGATCAAAAGGAACGTTCAACTCTGTGAGTTGAATGCACTCATGACACAGAAGTTTCTGAGAATGCTTCTGTCTAGTTCTTACGTGAAGATATTTCCTTTTCCAGCTTAGGCCTCAAAGCGCTCCAAATAAACACTTGCAGATTCTACAAAAGGAGTGTTTCAAAACTGCGCTATCAAAAGGAAGGTTCAAGTCTGTGAGTTGAATGCACTCATCACAAAGAGGTTTCTGAGAATGCTGCTGTCTAGTTTTTATGTGAAGATATTTCCTTTTCCTCGCATAGACCTCAAATCGCTCCAGATATCCACTTGCAGATTTTACAGAAAGAGTGTTTCCAAACTGCTCTATCTAAAGGCACGTTCAACTCTGTGAGTTGAATGCACGCATTGCGAAGAACTTTCGGAGAATGCTTCTCTCTAGCTTTTAGGTGAAGATATTCCATTTCACAGCATAGGCCTCAAAGTGCTCCAAATCACCACTTGCAGATTTTACAAAAAGAATGTTTCCAAACTGCTCTTTCAAAAGGAAGGTTCAAGTCTGTGAGTTGAGAGCATTCATCACAAAGAAGTTTCTGAGAATGCTTCTGTCTAGTTTTTATATGAAGATCTTTCCTTTTCCAATATGGGCCTCAAAGCGCTCCAAATAAACACTTGCAGATTCTACAAAAGGAGTGTTTCAAAACAGCTCTATCAAAAGGAACGTTCAAGTCCGTGAGTTGAAGGCATTCATCACACAGAAGTTTCTGAGAATGCTTCTCTCTAGTTTTTATGTGAAGATATTTCCTTTTCTAGCATAGGCCTCAAAGCGCTGCAAATAGCCACTTGCAGATTCTACAAAAAGAGGGTTTCAAATCTCTTCTATCAAAAGAAATGTTCAACTCTGTGAGTTGAATGCACTCATCAGAAAGAAGTTTCTGAGAATGATTCTATCTAGTTTTCATCTGCATGTATTTCCTTTTCCACTAGATGCCGCAATCGCACCAAATATCCACTTGCAGTTTCCACAAAAAGAGTGCTGCAGAACTGCTCCATGAAAAGGAATGTTCAACTCTGTGAGTTCAGTACCCTCATGACATAGAAGTTTCTGAAAATGCTTCTGTCTAGTTGGTATAGGAAGATATTTCCTTTTCCAGCATAAGCCTCAAAGAGCTCCAAATATCCACTTGCGGATTCTGCAAAAACAGTGTTTCAAAACTGGTCGATCAAAAGGAACGTTCAACTCTGTGAGTTGAATGCACTCATGACACAGAAGTTTCTGAGAATGCTTCTGTCTAGTTCTTACGTGAAGATATTTCCTTTTCCAGCTTAGGCCTCAAAGCTCTCCAAATAAACACTTGCAGATTCTACAAAAGGAGTGTTTCAAAACTGCTCTAGCAAAAGGAAGGTTCAAGTCTGTGAGTTGAATGCACTCATCACAAAGAGGTTTCTGAGAATGCTGCTGTCTAGTTTTTATGTGAAGATATTTCCTTTTCCTCGCATAGACCTCAAATCGCTCCAGATATCCACTTGCAGATATTACAGAAAGAGTGTTTCCAAACTGCTCTATCTAAAGGCACGTTCAACTCTGTGAGTTGAATGCACGCATTGCGAAGAACTTTCTGAGAATGCTTCTCTCTAGCTTTTAGGTGAAGATATTCCATTTCACAGCATAGGCCTCAAAGTGCTCCAAATCACCACTTGCAGATTTTACAAAAAGAATGTTTCAAAACTGCTCTTTCTAAAGGAAGGTTCAAGTCTGTGAGTTGAATGCACTCAACACAAAGAAGTTTCTGAGAATGCTTCTGTCCAGGTTTCATGTGAAGATACTTCCTTTTCCAGCATAGGCCTCAAACCGCTCCAAATATTCACTTGCAGAGTCTACAAAAAGAGTGTTTCCAAACTTCTCTATCAACTGGTAGGTACAACTCCGTGAGTTGAATGCCCTCATCACCAAGAAGTTTCTGAGAATGCTTCTCTCTAGTTTTGATGGGAAGATATTTCCTTTTCCAACATAGGCCTCATGGTGCTCCGAATAAACACTTGCAGATTCTACAAACTTAGTGTTTCAAAACTGTTCTATGAAAAGGAACGTTCAAGTCTGGGAGTTGAATGAACTCATCACAAAGAAGTTTCTCAGAATGCTTCTGTCTAGTTTTTAGGTGAAGATATTTCATTTCCCAGCATAGGCCTCAAAGCGCTCCAAATATCCACTTGCAGATTCTACAAAAAGAGTGTTTCCAAACTGCTCTTACAAAAGGAAGGTTCAAGCCTGTGAGCCGAACGCACTCATCACAAACAAGTTTCTGAGAATGCGTCTGTCTAGTTTTTATGTGAAGATATTTCGTTTGCCAGCATAGGCCTCAAATCGCTCCAAACATCCACTAGCAAATTCTACAAAAGCAGTGTTTCAAAAGTGCGCTATCAAGAGGAAGAGTCCACTATGTGAGTTGAATGCATAAAGCACACGGAAGTTTCTGAGAATGCTTCTGTCTAGTTTTTAGGTGAAGATATTTCATTTCCCAGCATAGGCCTCAAAGCGCTCCAAATATCCACTTGCAGATTCTACAAAAAGAGTGTTTCCAAACTGCTCTTTCAAAAGGAAGGTTCAAGTCTGTGAGTTGAGAGCATTCATCACAAAGAAGTTTCTGAGAATGCTTCTGTCTAGTTTTTATATGAAGATCTTTCCTTTTCCAATATGGGCCTCAAAGCGCTCCAAATAAACACTTGCAGATTCTACAAAAGGAGTGTTTCAAAACAGCTCTATCAAAAGGAACGTTCAAGTCCGTGAGTTGAAGGCATTCATCACACAGAAGTTTCTGAGAATGCTTCTCTCTAGTTTTTATGTGAAGATATTTCCTTTTCTAGCATAGGCCTCAAAGCGCTGCAAATAGCCACTTGCAGATTCTACAAAAAGAGGGTTTCAAATCTCTTCTATCAAAAGAAATGTTCAACTCTGTGAGTTGAATGCACTCATTAGAAAGAAGTTTCTGAGAATGATACTATCTAGTTTTCATCTGCTTGTATTTCCTTTTCCACTAGATGCCGCAATCGCACCAAATATCCACTTGCAGTTTCCACAAAAAGAGTGCTGCAGAA
Source organism: Pongo pygmaeus (assembly GCF_028885625.2). Classification (NCBI taxonomy): domain Eukaryota; kingdom Metazoa; phylum Chordata; class Mammalia; order Primates; family Hominidae; genus Pongo; species Pongo pygmaeus. The sequence goes on from NC_085930.1 coordinate 29,459,942, forward strand.
CTGCTCCATGAGAAGGAATGTTCAACTCTGTGAGTTCAATCCCCTCATGACATAGAAGTTTCTGAAAATGCTTCTGTCTAGTTGGTATAGGAAGATATTTCCTTTTCCAGCATAAGCCTCAAAGAGCTCCAAATATCCACTTGCGGATTCTGCAAAAACAGTGTTTCAAAACTGGTCGATCAAAAGGAACGTTCAACTCTGTGAGTTGAATGCACTGATGACACAGAAGTTTCTGAGAATGCTTCTGTCTAGTTCTTACATGAAGATATTTCCTTTTCCAGCTTAGGCCTCAAAGCGCTCCAAATAAACACTTGCAGATTCTACAAAAGGAGTGTTTCAAAACTGCTCTAGCAAAAGGAAGGTTCAGGTCCGTGAGTTGAATGCACTCATCACAAAGAGGTTTCTGAGAATGCTGCTGTCTAGTTTTTATGTGAAGATATTTCCTTTTCCTCGCATAGACCTCAAATCGCTCCAGATATCCACTTGCAGATATTACAGAAAGAGTGTTTCCAATCTGCTCTATCTAAAGGCACGTTCAACTCTGTGAGTTGAATGCACGCATTGCGAAGAACTTTCTGAGAATGCTTCTCTCTAGCTTTTAGGTGAAGATATTCCATTTCACAGCATAGGCCTCAAAGTGCTCCAAATCACCACTTGCAGATTTTACAAAAAGAATGTTTCAAAACTGCTCTTTCTAAAGGAAGGTTCAAGTCTGTGAGTTGAATGCACTCAACACAAAGAAGTTTCTGAGAATGCTTCTGTCCAGGTTTCATGTGAAGATACTTCCTTTTCCAGCATAGGCCTCAAACCGCTCCAAATATTCACTTGCAGAGTCTACAAAAAGAGTGTTTCCAAACTTCTCTATCAACTGGTAGGTACAACTCCGTGAGTTGAATGCCCTCATCACCAAGAAGTTTCTGAGAATGCTTCTCTCTAGTTTTGATGGGAAGATATTTCCTTTTCCAACATAGGCCTCATGGTGCTCCGAATAAACACTTGCAGATTCTACAAACTTAGTGTTTCAAAACTGTTCTATGAAAAGGAACGTTCAAGTCTGGGAGTTGAATGAACTCATCACAAAGAAGTTTCTCAGAATGCTTCTGTCTAGTTTTTAGGTGAAGATATTTCATTTCCCAGCATAGGCCTCAAAGCGCTCCAAATATCCACTTGCAGATTCTACAAAAAGAGTGTTTCCAAACTGCTCTTACAAAAGGAAGGTTCAAGCCTGTGAGCCGAACGCACTCATCACAAACAAGTTTCTGAGAATGCGTCTGTCTAGTTTTTATGTGAAGATATTTCGTTTGCCAGCATAGGCCTCAAATCGCTCCAAACATCCACTAGCAAATTCTACAAAAGCAGTGTTTCAAAAGTGCGCTATCAAGAGGAAGAGTCCACTATGTGAGTTGAATGCATAAAGCACACGGAAGTTTCTGAGAATGCTTCTGTCTAGTTTTTAGGTGAAGATATTTCATTTCCCAGCATAGGCCTCAAAGCGCTCCAAATATCCACTTGCAGATTCTACAAAAAGAGTGTTTCCAAACTGCTCTTTCAAAAGGAAGGTTCAAGTCTGTGAGTTGAGAGCATTCATCACAAAGAAGTTTCTGAGAATGCTTCTGTCTAGTTTTTATATGAAGATCTTTCCTTTTCCAATATGGGCCTCAAAGCGCTCCAAATAAACACTTGCAGATTCTACAAAAGGAGTGTTTCAAAACAGCTCTATCAAAAGGAACGTTCAAGTCCGTGAGTTGAAGGCATTCATCACACAGAAGTTTCTGAGAATGCTTCTCTCTAGTTTTTATGTGAAGATATTTCCTTTTCTAGCATAGGCCTCAAAGCGCTGCAAATAGCCACTTGCAGATTCTACAAAAAGAGGGTTTCAAATCTCTTCTATCAAAAGAAATGTTCAACTCTGTGAGTTGAATGCACTCATCAGAAAGAAGTTTCTGAGAATGATTCTATCTAGTTTTCATCTGCTTGTATTTCCTTTTACACTAGATGCCGCAATCGCACCAAATATCCACTTGCAGTTTCCACAAAAAGAGTGCTGCAGAACTGCTCCATGAGAAGGAATGTTCAACTCTGTGAGTTCAATCCCCTCATGACATAGAAGTTTCTGAAAATGCTTCTGTCTAGTTGGTATAGGAAGATATTTCCTTTTCCAGCATAAGCCTCAAAGAGCTCCAAATATCCACTTGCGGATTCTGCAAAAACAGTGTTTCAAAACTGGTCGATCAAAAGGAACGTTCAACTCTGTGAGTTGAATGCACTCATGACACAGAAGTTTCTGAGAATGCTTCTGTCTAGTTCTTACATGAAGATATTTCCTTTTCCAGCTTAGGCCTCAAAGCGCTCCAAATGAACACTTGCAGATTCTACAAAAGGAGTGTTTCAAAACTGCTCTAGCAAAAGGAAGGTTCAAGTCTGTGAGTTGAATGCACTCATCACAAAGAGGTTTCTGAGAATGCTGCTGTCTAGTTTTTATGTGAAGATATTTCCTTTTCCTCGCATAGACCTCAAATCGCTCCAGATATCCACTTGCAGATATTACAGAAAGAGTGTTTCCAATCTGCTCTATCTAAAGGCACGTTCAACTCTGTGAGTTGAATGCACGCATTGCGAAGAACTTTCTGAGAATGCTTCTCTCTAGCTTTTAGGTGAAGATATTCCATTTCACAGCATAGGCCTCAAAGTGCTCCAAATCACCACTTGCAGATTTTACAAAAAGAATGTTTCAAAACTGCTCTTTCTAAAGGAAGGTTCAAGTCTGTGAGTTGAATGCACTCAACACAAAGAAGTTTCTGAGAATGCTTCTGTCCAGGTTTCATGTGAAGATACTTCCTTTTCCAGCATAGGCCTCAAACCGCTCCAAATATTCACTTGCAGAGTCTACAAAAAGAGTGTTTCCAAACTTCTCTATCAACTGGTAGGTACAACTCCGTGAGTTGAATGCCCTCATCACCAAGAAGTTTCTGAGAATGCTTCTCTCTAGTTTTGATGGGAAGATATTTCCTTTTCCAACATAGGCCTCATGGTGCTCCGAATAAACACTTGCAGATTCTACAAACTTAGTGTTTCAAAACTGTTCTATGAAAAGGAACGTTCAAGTCTGGGAGTTGAATGAACTCATCACAAAGAAGTTTCTCAGAATGCTTCTGTCTAGTTTTTAGGTGAAGATATTTCATTTCCCAGCATAGGCCTCAAAGCGCTCCAAATATCCACTTGCAGATTCTACAAAAAGAGTGTTTCCAAACTGCTCTTACAAAAGGAAGGTTCAAGCCTGTGAGCCGAACGCACTCATCACAAACAAGTTTCTGAGAATGCGTCTGTCTAGTTTTTATGTGAAGATATTTCGTTTGCCAGCATAGGCCTCAAATCGCTCCAAACATCCACTAGCAAATTCTACAAAAGCAGTGTTTCAAAAGTGCGCTATCAAGAGGAAGAGTCCACTATGTGAGTTGAATGCATAAAGCACACGGAAGTTTCTGAGAATGCTTCTGTCTAGTTTTTAGGTGAAGATATTTCATTTCCCAGCATAGGCCTCAAAGCGCTCCAAATATCCACTTGCAGATTCTACAAAAAGAGTGTTTCCAAACTGCTCTTTCAAAAGGAAGGTTCAAGTCTGTGAGTTGAGAGCATTCATCACAAAGAAGTTTCTGAGAATGCTTCTGTCTAGTTTTTATATGAAGATCTTTCCTTTTCCAATATGGGCCTCAAAGCGCTCCAAATAAACACTTGCAGATTCTACAAAAGGAGTGTTTCAAAACAGCTCTATCAAAAGGAACGTTCAAGTCCGTGAGTTGAAGGCATTCATCACACAGAAGTTTCTGAGAATGCTTCTCTCTAGTTTTATGTGAAGATATTTCCTTTTCTAGCATAGGCCTCAAAGCGCTGCAAATAGCCACTTGCAGATTCTACAAAAAGAGGGTTTCAAATCTCTTCTATCAAAAGAAATGTTCAACTCTGTGAGTTGAATGCACTCATCAGAAAGAAGTTTCTGAGAATGATTCTATCTAGTTTTCATCTGCATGTATTTTCTTTTCCACTAGATGCCGAAATCGCACCAAATATCCACTTGCAGTTTCCACAAAAAGAGTGCTGCAGAACTGCTCCATGAAAAGGAATGTTCAACTTTGGGAGTTCAATACCCTCATGACATAGAAGTTTCTGAAAATGCTTCTGTCTAGTTGGTATAGGAAGATATTTCCTTTTCCAGCATAAGTCTCAAAGAGCTCCCAATATCCACTTGCGGATTCTGCAAAAACAGTGTTTCAAAACTGGTGGATCAAAAGGAACGTTCAACTCTGTGAGTTGAATGCACTCATGACACAGAAGTTTCTGAGAATGCTTCTGTCTAGTTCTTACGTGAAGATATTTCCTTTTCCAGCTTAGGCCTCAAAGCGCTCCAAATAAACACTTGCAGATTCTACAAAAGGAGTGTTTCAAAACTGCGCTATCAAAAGGAAGGTTCAAGTCTGTGAGTTGAATGCACTCATCACAAAGAGGTTTCTGAGAATGCTGCTGTCTAGTTTTTATGTGAAGATATTTCCTTTTCCTCGCATAGACCTCAAATCGCTCCAGATATCCACTTGCAGATTTTACAGAAAGAGTGTTTCCAAACTGCTCTATCTAAAGGCACGTTCAACTCTGTGAGTTGAATGCACGCATTGCGAAGAACTTTCTGAGAATGCTTCTCTCTAGCTTTTAGGTGAAGATATTCCATTTCACAGCATAGGCCTCAAAGTGCTCCAAATCACCACTTGCAGATTTTACAAAAAGAATGTTTCAAAACTGCTCTTTCTAAAGGAAGGTTCAAGTCTGTGAGTTGAATGCACTCAACACAAAGAAGTTTCTGAGAATGCTTCTGTCCAGGTTTCATGTGAAGATATTTCCTTTTCCAGCATAGGCCTCAAACCGCTCCAAATATTCACTTGCAGAGTCTACAAAAAGAGTGTTTCCAAACTTCTCTATCAACTGGTAGGTACAACACCGTGAGTTGAATGCCCTCATCACCAAGAAGTTTCTGAGAATGCTTCTCTCTAGTTTTGATGGGAAGATATTTCCTTTTCCAACATAGGCCTCATGGTGCTCCGAGTAAACACTTGCAGATTCTACAAACTTAGTGTTTCAAAACTGTTCTATGAAAAGGAACGTTCAAGTCTGGGAGTTGAATGAACTCATCACAAAGAAGTTTCTCAGAATGCTTCTGTCTAGTTTTTAGGTGAAGATATTTCATTTCCCAGCATAGGCCTCAAAGCGCTCCAAATATCAACTTGCAGATTCTACAAAAAGAGTGTTTCCAAACTGCTCTTACAAAAGGAAGGTTCAAGTCTGTGAGCCGAACGCACTCATCACAAACAAGTTTCTGAGAATGCGTCTGTCTAGTTTTTATGTGAAGATATTTCGTTTGCCAGCATAGGCCTCAAATCGCTCCAAACATCCACTAGCAAATTCTACAAAAGGAGTGTTTCAAAAGTGCGCTATGAAGAGGAAGAGTCCACTATGTGAGTTGAATGCATAAAGCACACGGAAGTTTCTGAGAATGCTTCTGTCTAGTTTTTAGGTGAAGATATTTCATTTCCCAGCATAGGCCTCAAAGCGCTCCAAATATCCACTTGCAGATTCTACAAAAAGAGTGTTTCCAAACTGCTCTTTCAAAAGGAAGGTTCAAGTCTGTGAGTTGAGAGCATTCATCACAAAGAAGTTTCTGAGAATGCTTCTGTCTAGTTTTTATATGAAGATCTTTCCTTTTCCAATATGGGCCTCAAAGCGCTCCAAATAAACACTTGCAGATTCTACAAAAGGAGTGTTTCAAAACAGCTCTATCAAAAGGAACGTTCAAGTCCGTGAGTTGAAGGCATTCATCACACAGAAGTTTCTGAGAATGCTTCTCTCTAGTTTTTATGTGAAGATATTTCCTTTTCTAGCATAGGCCTCAAAGCGCTGCAAATAGCCACTTGCAGATTCTACAAAAAGAGGGTTTCAAATCTCTTCTATCAAAAGAAATGTTCAACTCTGTGAGTTGAATGCACTCATCAGAAAGAAGTTTCTGAGAATGATTCTATCTAGTTTTCATCTGCTTGTATTTCCTTTTACACTAGATGCCGCAATCGCACCAAATATCCACTTGCAGTTTCCACAAAAAGAGTGCTGCAGAACTGCTCCATGAGAAGGAATGTTCAACTCTGTGAGTTCAATCCCCTCATGACATAGAAGTTTCTGAAAATGCTTCTGTCTAGTTGGTATAGGAAGATATTTCCTTTTCCAGCATAAGCCTCAAAGAGCTCCAAATATCCACTTGCGGATTCTGCAAAAACAGTGTTTCAAAACTGGTCGATCAAAAGGAACGTTCAACTCTGTGAGTTGAATGCACTCATGACACAGAAGTTTCTGAGAATGCTTCTGTCTAGTTCTTACATGAAGATATTTCCTTTTCCAGCTTAGGCCTCAAAGCGCTCCAAATGAACACTTGCAGATTCTACAAAAGGAGTGTTTCAAAACTGCTCTAGCAAAAGGAAGGTTCAAGTCTGTGAGTTGAATGCACTCATCACAAAGAGGTTTCTGAGAATGCTGCTGTCTAGTTTTTATGTGAAGATATTTCCTTTTCCTCGCATAGACCTCAAATCGCTCCAGATATCCACTTGCAGATATTACAGAAAGAGTGTTTCCAATCTGCTCTATCTAAAGGCACGTTCAACTCTGTGAGTTGAATGCACGCATTGCGAAGAACTTTCTGAGAATGCTTCTCTCTAGCTTTTAGGTGAAGATATTCCATTTCACAGCATAGGCCTCAAAGTGCTCCAAATCACCACTTGCAGATTTTACAAAAAGAATGTTTCAAAACTGCTCTTTCTAAAGGAAGGTTCAAGTCTGTGAGTTGAATGCACTCAACACAAAGAAGTTTCTGAGAATGCTTCTGTCCAGGTTTCATGTGAAGATACTTCCTTTTCCAGCATAGGCCTCAAACCGCTCCAAATATTCACTTGCAGAGTCTACAAAAAGAGTGTTTCCAAACTTCTCTATCAACTGGTAGGTACAACTCCGTGAGTTGAATGCCCTCATCACCAAGAAGTTTCTGAGAATGCTTCTCTCTAGTTTTGATGGGAAGATATTTCCTTTTCCAACATAGGCCTCATGGTGCTCCGAATAAACACTTGCAGATTCTACAAACTTAGTGTTTCAAAACTGTTCTATGAAAAGGAACGTTCAAGTCTGGGAGTTGAATGAACTCATCACAAAGAAGTTTCTCAGAATGCTTCTGTCTAGTTTTTAGGTGAAGATATTTCATTTCCCAGCATAGGCCTCAAAGCGCTCCAAATATCCACTTGCAGATTCTACAAAAAGAGTGTTTCCAAACTGCTCTTACAAAAGGAAGGTTCAAGCCTGTGAGCCGAACGCACTCATCACAAACAAGTTTCTGAGAATGCGTCTGTCTAGTTTTTATGTGAAGATATTTCGTTTGCCAGCATAGGCCTCAAATCGCTCCAAACATCCACTAGCAAATTCTACAAAAGCAGTGTTTCAAAAGTGCGCTATCAAGAGGAAGAGTCCACTATGTGAGTTGAATGCATAAAGCACACGGAAGTTTCTGAGAATGCTTCTGTCTAGTTTTTAGGTGAAGATATTTCATTTCCCAGCATAGGCCTCAAAGCGCTCCAAATATCCACTTGCAGATTCTACAAAAAGAGTGTTTCCAAACTGCTCTTTCAAAAGGAAGGTTCAAGTCTGTGAGTTGAGAGCATTCATCACAAAGAAGTTTCTGAGAATGCTTCTGTCTAGTTTTTATATGAAGATCTTTCCTTTTCCAATATGGGCCTCAAAGCGCTCCAAATAAACACTTGCAGATTCTACAAAAGGAGTGTTTCAAAACAGCTCTATCAAAAGGAACGTTCAAGTCCGTGAGTTGAAGGCATTCATCACACAGAAGTTTCTGAGAATGCTTCTCTCTAGTTTTTATGTGAAGATATTTCCTTTTCTAGCATAGGCCTCAAAGCGCTGCAAATAGCCACTTGCAGATTCTACAAAAAGAGGGTTTCAAATCTCTTCTATCAAAAGAAATGTTCAACTCTGTGAGTTGAATGCACTCATCAGAAAGAAGTTTCTGAGAATGAATCTATCTAGTTTTCATCTGCATGTATTTCCTATTCCACTAGATGCCGCAATCGCACCAAATATCCACTTGCAGTTTCCACAAAAAGAGTGCTGCAGAACTGCTCCATGAAAAGGATTGTTCAACTCTGTGGGTTCAACACCCTCACGACATAGAAGTTTCTGAAAATGCTTCTGTCTAGTTGGTATAGGAAGATATTTCCTTTTCCTGCATAAGCCTCAAAGAGCTCCAAATATCCACTTGCGGATTCTGCAAAAACAGTGTTTCAAAACTGGTGGATCAAAAGGAACGTTCAACTCTGTGAGTTGAATGCACTCATGACACAGAAGTTTCTGAGAATGCTTCTGTCTAGTTCTTACGTGAAGATATTTCCTTTTCCAGCTTAGGCCTCAAAGCGCTCCAAATAAACACTTGCAGATTCTACAAAAGGAGTGTTTCAAAACTGCTCTAGCAAAAGGAAGGTTCAAGTCTGTGAGTTGAATGCACTCATCACAAAGAGGTTTCTGAGAATGCTGCTGTCTAGTTTTTATGTGAAGATATTTCCTTTTCCTCGCATAGACCTCAAATCGCTCCAGATATCCACTTGCAGATTTTACAGAAAGAGTGTTTCCGAACTGCTCTATCTAAAGGCACGTTCAACTCTGTGAGTTGAATGCACGCATTGCGAAGAGCTTTCTGAGAATGCTTCTCTCTAGCTTTTAGGTGAAGATATTCCATTTCACAGCATAGGCCTCAAAGTGCTCCAAATCACCACTTGCAGATTTTACAAAAAGAATGTTTCAAAACTGCTCTTTCTAAAGGAAGGTTCAAGTCTGTGAGTTGAATGCACTCAACACAAAGAAGTTTCTGAGAATGCTTCTGTCCAGGTTTCATGTGAAGATATTTCCTTTTCCAGCATAGGCCTCAAACCGCTCCAAATATTCACTTGCAGAGTCTACAAAAAGAGTGTTTCCAAACTTCTCTATCAACTGGTAGGTACAACTCCGTGAGTTGAATGCCCTCATCACCAAGAAGTTTCTGAGAATGCTTCTCTCTAGTTTTGATGGGAAGATATTTCCTTTTCCAACATAGGCCTCATGGTGCTCCGAATAAACACTTGCAGATTCTACAAACTTAGTGTTTCAAAACTGTTCTATGAAAAGGAACGTTCAAGTCTGGGAGTTGAATGAACTCATCACAAAGAAGTTTCTCAGAATGCTTCTGTCTAGTTTTTAGGTGAAGATATTTCATTTCCCAGCATAGGCCTCAAAGCGCTCCAAATATCCACTTGCAGATTCTACAAAAAGAGTGTTTCCAAACTGCTGTTTCAAAACGAAGGTTCAAGTCTGTGAGTTGAGAGCACTCATCACAAAGAAGTTTCTGAGATTGCTTCTGTCTAGTTTTTATATGAAGATCTTTCCTTTTCCAATATAGGCCTCAAAGCGCTCCAAATAAACACTTGCAGATTCTACAAAAGGAGTGTTTCAAAACAGCTCTATCAAAAGGAACGTTCAAGTCTGTGAGTTGAAGGCATTCATCACACAGAAGTTTCTGAGAATGCTTCTCTCTAGTTTTTATGTGAAGATATTTCCTTTTCTAGCATAGGCCTCAAAGCGCTGCAAATAGCCACTTGCAGATTCTACGAAAAGAGGGTTTCAAATCTCTTCTATCAAAAGAAATATTCAACTCTGTGAGTTGAATGCACTCATCAGAAAGAAGTTTCTGAGAATGATTCTATCTAGTTTTCATCTGCATGTATTTCCTTTTCCACTAGATGCCGCAATCGCACCAAATATCCACTTGCAGTTTCCACAAAAAGAGTGCTGCAGAACTGCTCCATGAAAAGGAATGTTCAACTCTGTGAGTTCAGTACCCTCATGACATAGAAGTTTCTGAAAATGCTTCTGTCTAGTTGGTATAGGAAGATATTTCCTTTTCCAGCATAAGCCTCAAAGAGCTCCAAATATCCACTTGCGGATTCTGCAAAAACAGTGTTTCAAAACTGGTCGATCAAAAGGAACGTTCAACTCTGTGAGTTGAATGCACTCATGACACAGAAGTTTCTGAGAATGCTTCTGTCTAGTTCTTACGTGAAGATATTTCCTTTTCCAGCTTAGGCCTCAAAGCGCTCCAAATAAACACTTGCAGATTCTACAAAAGTAGTGTTTCAAAACTGCTCTAGCAAAAGGAAGGTTCAAGTCTGTGAGTTGAATGCACTCATCACAAAGAGGTTTCTGAGAATGCTGCTGTCTAGTTTTTATGTGAAGATATTTCCTTTTCCTCGCATAGACCTCAAATCGCTCCAGATATCCACTTGCAGATATTACAGAAAGAGTGTTTCCAAACTGCTCTATCTAAAGGCACGTTCAACTCTGTGAGTTGAATGCACGCATTGCGAAGAACTTTCTGAGAATGCTTCTCTCTAGCTTTTAGGTGAAGATATTCCATTTCACAGCATAGGCCTCAAAGTGCTCCAAATCACCACTTGCAGATTTTACAAAAAGAATGTTTCAAAACTGCTCTTTCTAAAGGAAGGTTCAAGTCTGTGAGTTGAATGCACTCAACACAAAGAAGTTTCTGAGAATGCTTCTGTCCAGGTTTCATGTGAAGATACTTCCTTTTCCAGCATAGGCCTCAAACCGCTCCAAATATTCACTTGCAGAGTCTACAAAAAGAGTGTTTCCAAACTTCTCTATCAACTGGTAGGTACAACTCCGTGAGTTGAATGCCCTCATCAACAAGAAGTTTCTGAGAATGCTTCTCTCTAGTTTTGATGGGAAGATATTTCCTTTTCCAACATAGGCCCCATGGTGCTCCGAATAAACACTTGCAGATTCTACAAACTTAGTGTTTCAAAACTGTTCTATGAAAAGGAACGTTCAAGTCTGGGAGTTGAATGAACTCATCAAAAAGAAGTTACTCAGAATGCTTCTGTCTAGTTTTTAGGTGAAGATATTTCATTTCCCAGCATAGGCCTCAAAGCGCTCCAAATATCCACTTGCAGATTCTACAAAAAGAGTGTTTCCAAACTGCTCTTACAAAAGGAAGGTTCAAGTCTGTGAGCCGAACGCACTCATCACAAACAAGTTTCTGAGAATGCGTCTGTCTAGTTTTTATGTGAAGATATTTCGTTTGCCAGCATAGGCCTCAAATCGCTCCAAACATCCACTAGCAAATTCAACAAAAGGAGTGTTTCAAAAGTGTGCCATCAAAAGGAAGAGTCCACTATGTGAGTTGAATGCATAAAGCACACGGAAGTTTCTGAGAATGCTTCTGTCTAGTTTTTAGGTGAAGATATTCCATTTCACAGCATAGGCCTCAAAGTGCTCCAAATCACCACTTGCAGATTTTACAAAAAGAATGTTTCAAAACTGCTCTTTCTAAAGGAATGTTCAAGTCTGTGAGTTGAATGCACTCAACACAAAGAAGTTTCTGAGAATGCTTCTGTCCAGGTTTCATGTGAAGATATTTCCTTTTCCAGCATAGGCCTCAAACCGCTCCAAATATTCACTTGCAGAGTCTACAAAAAGAGTGTTTCCAAACTTCTCTATCAACTGGTAGGTACAACACCGTGAGTTGAATGCCCTCATCACCAAGAAGTTTCTGAGAATGCTTCTCTCTAGTTTTGATGGGAAGATATTTCCTTTTCCAACATAGGCCTCATGGTGCTCCGAGTAAACACTTGCAGATTCTACAAACTTAGTGTTTCAAAACTGTTCTATGAAAAGGAACGTTCAAGTCTGGGAGTTGAATGAACTCATCACAAAGAAGTTTCTCAGAATGCTTCTGTCTAGTTTTTAGGTGAAGATATTTCATTTCCCAGCATAGGCCTCAAAGCGCTCCAAATATCCACTTGCAGATTCTACAAAAAGAGTGTTTCCAAACTGCTCTTACAAAAGGAAGGTTCAAGTCTGTGAGCCGAATGCACTCATCACAAACAAGTTTCTGAGAATGCGTCTGTCTAGTTTTTATGTGAAGATATTTCGTTTGCCAGCATAGGCCTCAAATCGCTCCAAACATCCACTAGCAAATTCTACAAAAGGAGTGTTTCAAAAGTGCGCTATCAAGAGGAAGAGTCCACTATGTGAGTTGAATGCATAAAGCACACGGAAGTTTCTGAGAATGCTTCTGTCTAGTTTTTAGGTGAAGATATTTCATTTCCCAGCATAGGCCTCAAAGCGCTCCAAATATCCACTTGCAGATTCTACAAAAAGAGTGTTTCCAAACTGCTCTTTCAAAAGGAAGGTTCAAGTCTGTGAGTTGAGAGCATTCATCACAAAGAAGTTTCTGAGAATGCTTCTGTCTAGTTTTTATATGAAGATCTTTCCTTTTCCAATATGGGCCTCAAAGCGCTCCAAATAAACACTTGCAGATTCTACAAAAGGAGTGTTTCAAAACAGCTCTATCAAAAGGAACGTTCAAGTCCGTGAGTTGAAGGCATTCATCACACAGAAGTTTCTGAGAATGCTTCTCTCTAGTTTTTATGTGAAGATATTTCCTTTTCTAGCATAGGCCTCAAAGCGCTGCAAATAGCCACTTGCAGATTCTACAAAAAGAGGGTTTCAAATCTCTTCTATCAAAAGAAATGTTCAACTCTGTGAGTTGAATGCACTCATCAGAAAGAAGTTTCTGAGAATGATTCTATCTAGTTTTCATCTGCATGTATTTCCTTTTCCACTAGATGCCGCAATCGCACCAAATATCCACTTGCAGTTTCCACAAAAAGAGTGCTGCAGAACTGCTCCATGAAAAGGAATGTTCAACTCTGTGAGTTCAGTACCCTCATGACATAGAAGTTTCTGAAAATGCTTCTGTCTAGTTGGTATAGGAAGATATTTCCTTTTCCAGCATAAGCCTCAAAGAGCTCCAAATATCCACTTGCGGATTCTGCAACAACAGTGTTTCAAAACTGGTCGATCAAAAGGAACGTTCAACTCTGTGAGTTGAATGCACTCATGACACAGAAGTTTCTGAGAATGCTTCTGTCTAGTTCTTACGTGAAGATATTTCCTTTTCCAGCTTAGGCCTCAAAGCGCTCCAAATAAACACTTGCAGATTCTACAAAAGGAGTGTTTCAAAACTGCTCTAGCAAAAGGAAGGTTCAAGTCTGTGAGTTGAATGCACTCATCACAAAGAGGTTTCTGAGAATGCTGCTGTCTAGTTTTTATGTGAAGATATTTCCTTTTCCTCGCATAGACCTCAAATCGCTCCAGATATCCACTTGCAGATATTACAGAAAGAGTGTTTCCAAACTGCTCTATCTAAAGGCACGTTCAACTCTGTGAGTTGAATGCACGCATTGCGAAGAACTTTCTGAGAATGCTTCTCTCTAGCTTTTAGGTGAAGATATTCCATTTCACAGCATAGGCCTCAAAGTGCTCCAAATCACCACTTGCAGATTTTACAAAAAGAATGTTTCAAAACTGCTCTTTCTAAAGGAAGGTTCAAGTCTGTGAGTTGAATGCACTCAACACAAAGAAGATTCTGAGAATGCTTCTGTCCAGGTTTCATGTGAAGATATTTCCTTTTCCAGCATAGGCCTCAAACCGCTCCAAATATTCACTTGCAGAGTCTACAAAAAGAGTGTTTCCAAACTTCTCTATCAACTGGTAGGTACAACTCCGTGAGTTGAATGCCCTCATCACCAAGAAGTTTCTGAGAATGCTTCTCTCTAGTTTTGATGGGAAGATATTTCCTTTTCCAACATAGGCCTCATGGTGCTCCGAATAAACACTTGCAGATTCTACAAACATAGTGTTTCAAAACTGTTCTATGAAAAGGAACGTTCAAGTCTGGGAGTTGAATGAACTCATCACAAAGAAGTTTCTCAGAATGCTTCTGTCTAGTTTTTATGTGAAGATATTTCTTTTGCCAGCATAGGCCTCAAATCGCTCCAAACATCCACTAGCAAATTCTACAAAAGGAGTGTTTCAAAAGTGCGCCATCAAAAGGAAGAGTCCACTATGTGAGTTGAATGCATAAAGCCCACGGAAGTTTCTGAGAATGCTTCTGTCTAGTTTTTAGGTGAAGATATTTCATTTCCCAGCATAGGCCTCAAAGCGCTCCAAATATCCACTTGCAGATTCTACAAAAAGAGTGTTTCCAAACTGCTCTTTCAAAAGGAAGGTTCAAGTCTGTGAGTTGAGAGCACTCATCACAAAGAAGTTTCTGAGAATGCTTCTGTCTAGTTTTTATATGACGATCTTTCCTTTTCCAATATAGGCCTCAAAGCGCTCCAAATAAACACATGCAGATTCTACAAAAGGAGTGTTTCAAAACAGCTCTATCAAAAGGAACGTTCATGTCTGTGAGTTGAAGGCATTCATCACACAGAAGTTTCTGAGAATGCTTCTCTCTAGTTTTTATGTGAAGATATTTCCTTTTCTAGCATAGGCCTCAAAGCGCTGCAAATAGCCACTTGCAGATTCTACAAAAAGAGGGTTTCAAATCTCTTCTATCAAAAGAAAAGTTCATCTCTGTGAGTTGAATGCACTCATCAGAAAGAAGTTTCTGAGAATGATTCTATCTAGTTTTCATCTGCATGTATTTCCTTTTCCACTAGATGCCGCAATCGCACCAAATATCCACTGGCAGTTTCCACAAAAAGAGTGCTGCAGAACTGCTCCATGAAAAGGAATGTTCAACTCTGTGAGTTCAATACCCTCATGACATAGAAGTTTCTGAAAATGCTTCTGTCTAGTTGGTATAGGAAGATATTTCCTTTTCCAGCCTAAGCCTCAAAGAGCTCCAAATATCCACTTGCGGATTCTGCAAAAACAGTGTTTCAAAACTGGTCGATCAAAAGGAACGTTCAACTCTGTGAGTTGAATGCACTCATGACACAGAAGTTTCTGAGAATGCTTCTGTCTAGTTCTTACGTGAAGATATTTCCTTTTCCAGCTTAGGCCTCAAAGCGCTCCAAATAAACACTTGCAGATTCTACAAAAGGAGTGTTTCAAAACTGCTCTAGCAAAAGGAAGGTTCAAGTCTGTGAGTTGAATGCACTCATCACAAAGAGGTTTCTGAGAATGCTGCTGTCTAGTTTTTATGTGAAGATATTTCCTTTTCCTCGCATAGACCTCAAATCGCTCCAGATATCCACTTGCAGATTTTACAGAAAGAGTGTTTCCAAACTGCTCTATCTAAAGGCACGTTCAACTCTGTGAGTTGAATGCACGCATTGCGAAGAACTTTCTGAGAACGCTTCTCTCTAGCTTTTAGGTGAAGATATTCCATTTCACAGCATAGGCCTCAAAGTGCTCCAAATCACCACTTGCAGATTTTACAAAAAGAATGTTTCAAAACTGCTCTTTCTAAAGGAAGGTTCAAGTCTGTGAGTTGAATGCACTCAACACAAAGAAGTTTCTGAGAATGCTTCTGTCCAGGTTTCATGTGAAGATATTTCCTTTTCCAGCATAGGCCTCAAACCGCTCCAAATATACACTTGCAGAGTCTACAAAAAGAGTGTTTCCAAACTTCTCTATCAACTGGTAGGTACAACTCCGTGAGTTGAATGCCCTCATCACCAAGAAGTTTCTGAGAATGCTCCTCTCTAGTTTTGATGGGAAGATATTTCCTTTTCCAACATAGGCCTCATGGTGCTCCGAATAAACACTTGCAGATTCTACAAACTTAGTGTCTCAAAACTGTTCTATGAAAAGGAACGTTCAAGTCTGGGAGTTGAATGAACTCATCACAAAGAAGTTTCTCAGAATGCTTCTGTCTAGTTTTTAGGTGAAGATATTTCATTTCCCAGCATAGGCCTCAAAGCGCTCCAAATATCCACTTGCAGATTCTACAAAAAGAGTGTTTCCAAACTGCTCTTACAAAAGGAAGGTTCAAGTCTGTGAGCCGAACGCACTCATCACAAAGAAGTTTCTGAGAATGCGTCTGTCTAGTTTTTATGTGAAGATATTTCGTTTGCCAGCATAGGCCTCAAATCGCTCCAAACATCCACTAGCAAATTCTGCAAAAGGAGTGTTTCAAAAGTGCGCCATCAAAAGGAAGAGTCCACTATGTGAGTTGAAGGCATAAAGCACACGGAAGTTTCTGAGAATGCTTCTGTCTAGTTTTTAGGTGAAGATATTTCATTTCCCAGCATAGGCCTCAAAGCGCTCCAAATATCCACTTGCAGATTCTACAAAAAGAGTGTTTCCAAACTGCTCTTTCAAAAGGAAGGTTCAAGTCTGTGAGTTGAGAGCATTCATCACAAAGAAGTTTCTGAGAATGCTTCTGTCTAGTTTTTATATGAAGATCTTTCCTTTTCCAATATGGGCCTCAAAGCGCTCCAAATAAACACTTGCAGATTCTACAAAAGGAGTGCTTCAAAACAGCTCTATCAAAAGGAACGTTCAAGTCCGTGAGTTGAAGGCATTCATCACACAGAAGTTTCTGAGAATGCTTCTCTCTAGTTTTTATGTGAAGATATTTCCTTTTCTAGCATAGGCCTCAAAGCGCTGCAAATAGCCACTTGCAGATTCTACAAAAAGAGGGTTTCAAATCTCTTCTATCAAAAGAAATGTTCAACTCTGTGAGTTGAATGCACTCATCAGAAAGAAGTTTCTGAGAATGATTCTATCTAGTTTTCATCTGCATGTATTTCCGTTTCCACTAGATGCCGCAATCGCACCAAATATCCACTTGCAGTTTCCACAAAAAGAGTGCTGCAGAACTGCTCCATGAAAAGGATTGTTCAACTCTGTGGGTTCAACACCCTCACGACATAGAAGTTTCTGAAAATGCTTCTGTCTAGTTGGTATAGGAAGATATTTCCTTTTCCTGCATAAGCCTCAAAGAGCTCCAAATATCCACTTGCGGATTCTGCAAAAACAGTGTTTCAAAACTGGTGGATCAAAAGGAACGTTCAACTCTGTGAGTTGAATGCACTCATGACACAGAAGTTTCTGAGAATGCTTCTGTCTAGTTCTTACGTGAAGATATTTCCTTTTCCAGCTTAGGCCTCAAAGCGCTCCAAATAAACACTTGCAGATTCTACAAAAGGAGTGTTTCAAAACTGCTCTAGCAAAAGGAAGGTTCAAGTCTGTGAGTTGAATGCACTCATCACAAAGAGGTTTCTGAGAATGCTGCTGTCTAGTTTTTATGTGAAGATATTTCCTTTTCCTCGCATAGACCTCAAATCGCTCCAGATATCCACTTGCAGATTTTACAGAAAGAGTGTTTCCGAACTGCTCTATCTAAAGGCACGTTCAACTCTGTGAGTTGAATGCACGCATTGCGAAGAGCTTTCTGAGAATGCTTCTCTCTAGCTTTTAGGTGAAGATATTCCATTTCACAGCATAGGCCTCAAAGTGCTCCAAATCACCACTTGCAGATTTTACAAAAAGAATGTTTCAAAACTGCTCTTTCTAAAGGAAGGTTCAAGTCTGTGAGTTGAATGCACTCAACACAAAGAAGTTTCTGAGAATGCTTCTGTCCAGGTTTCATGTGAAGATATTTCCTTTTCCAGCATAGGCCTCAAACCGCTCCAAATATTCACTTGCAGAGTCTACAAAAAGAGTGTTTCCAAACTTCTCTATCAACTGGTAGGTACAACTCCGTGAGTTGAATGCCCTCATCACCAAGAAGTTTCTGAGAATGCTTCTCTCTAGTTTTGATGGGAAGATATTTCCTTTTCCAACATAGGCCTCATGGTGCTCCGAATAAACACTTGCAGATTCTACAAACTTAGTGTTTCAAAACTGTTCTATGAAAAGGAACGTTCAAGTCTGGGAGTTGAATGAACTCATCACAAAGAAGTTTCTCAGAATGCTTCTGTCTAGTTTTTAGGTGAAGATATTTCATTTCCCAGCATAGGCCTCAAAGCGCTCCAAATATCCACTTGCAGATTCTACAAAAAGAGTGTTTCCAAACTGCTGTTTCAAAACGAAGGTTCAAGTCTGTGAGTTGAGAGCACTCATCACAAAGAAGTTTCTGAGATTGCTTCTGTCTAGTTTTTATATGAAGATCTTTCCTTTTCCAATATAGGCCTCAAAGCGCTCCAAATAAACACTTGCAGATTCTACAAAAGGAGTGTTTCAAAACAGCTCTATCAAAAGGAACGTTCAAGTCTGTGAGTTGAAGGCATTCATCACACAGAAGTTTCTGAGAATGCTTCTCTCTAGTTTTTATGTGAAGATATTTCCTTTTCTAGCATAGGCCTCAAAGCGCTGCAAATAGCCACTTGCAGATTCTACGAAAAGAGGGTTTCAAATCTCTTCTATCAAAAGAAATATTCAACTCTGTGAGTTGAATGCACTCATCAGAAAGAAGTTTCTGAGAATGATTCTATCTAGTTTTCATCTGCATGTATTTCCTTTTCCACTAGATGCCGCAATCGCACCAAATATCCACTTGCAGTTTCCACAAAAAGAGTGCTGCAGAACTGCTCCATGAAAAGGAATGTTCAACTCTGTGAGTTCAGTACCCTCATGACATAGAAGTTTCTGAAAATGCTTCTGTCTAGTTGGTATAGGAAGATATTTCCTTTTCCAGCATAAGCCTCAAAGAGCTCCAAATATCCACTTGCGGATTCTGCAAAAACAGTGTTTCAAAACTGGTCGATCAAAAGGAACGTTCAACTCTGTGAGTTGAATGCACTCATGACACAGAAGTTTCTGAGAATGCTTCTGTCTAGTTCTTACGTGAAGATATTTCCTTTTCCAGCTTAGGCCTCAAAGCGCTCCAAATAAACACTTGCAGATTCTACAAAAGTAGTGTTTCAAAACTGCTCTAGCAAAAGGAAGGTTCAAGTCTGTGAGTTGAATGCACTCATCACAAAGAGGTTTCTGAGAATGCTGCTGTCTAGTTTTTATGTGAAGATATTTCCTTTTCCTCGCATAGACCTCAAATCGCTCCAGATATCCACTTGCAGATATTACAGAAAGAGTGTTTCCAAACTGCTCTATCTAAAGGCACGTTCAACTCTGTGAGTTGAATGCACGCATTGCGAAGAACTTTCTGAGAATGCTTCTCTCTAGCTTTTAGGTGAAGATATTCCATTTCACAGCATAGGCCTCAAAGTGCTCCAAATCACCACTTGCAGATTTTACAAAAAGAATGTTTCAAAACTGCTCTTTCTAAAGGAAGGTTCAAGTCTGTGAGTTGAATGCACTCAACACAAAGAAGTTTCTGAGAATGCTTCTGTCCAGGTTTCATGTGAAGATACTTCCTTTTCCAGCATAGGCCTCAAACCGCTCCAAATATTCACTTGCAGAGTCTACAAAAAGAGTGTTTCCAAACTTCTCTATCAACTGGTAGGTACAACTCCGTGAGTTGAATGCCCTCATCAACAAGAAGTTTCTGAGAATGCTTCTCTCTAGTTTTGATGGGAAGATATTTCCTTTTCCAACATAGGCCCCATGGTGCTCCGAATAAACACTTGCAGATTCTACAAACTTAGTGTTTCAAAACTGTTCTATGAAAAGGAACGTTCAAGTCTGGGAGTTGAATGAACTCATCAAAAAGAAGTTACTCAGAATGCTTCTGTCTAGTTTTTAGGTGAAGATATTTCATTTCCCAGCATAGGCCTCAAAGCGCTCCAAATATCCACTTGCAGATTCTACAAAAAGAGTGTTTCCAAACTGCTCTTACAAAAGGAAGGTTCAAGTCTGTGAGCCGAACGCACTCATCACAAACAAGTTTCTGAGAATGCGTCTGTCTAGTTTTTATGTGAAGATATTTCGTTTGCCAGCATAGGCCTCAAATCGCTCCAAACATCCACTAGCAAATTCAACAAAAGGAGTGTTTCAAAAGTGTGCCATCAAAAGGAAGAGTCCACTATGTGAGTTGAATGCATAAAGCACACGGAAGTTTCTGAGAATGCTTCTGTCTAGTTTTTAGGTGAAGATATTCCATTTCACAGCATAGGCCTCAAAGTGCTCCAAATCACCACTTGCAGATTTTACAAAAAGAATGTTTCAAAACTGCTCTTTCTAAAGGAATGTTCAAGTCTGTGAGTTGAATGCACTCAACACAAAGAAGTTTCTGAGAATGCTTCTGTCCAGGTTTCATGTGAAGATATTTCCTTTTCCAGCATAGGCCTCAAACCGCTCCAAATATTCACTTGCAGAGTCTACAAAAAGAGTGTTTCCAAACTTCTCTATCAACTGGTAGGTACAACACCGTGAGTTGAATGCCCTCATCACCAAGAAGTTTCTGAGAATGCTTCTCTCTAGTTTTGATGGGAAGATATTTCCTTTTCCAACATAGGCCTCATGGTGCTCCGAGTAAACACTTGCAGATTCTACAAACTTAGTGTTTCAAAACTGTTCTATGAAAAGGAACGTTCAAGTCTGGGAGTTGAATGAACTCATCACAAAGAAGTTTCTCAGAATGCTTCTGTCTAGTTTTTAGGTGAAGATATTTCATTTCCCAGCATAGGCCTCAAAGCGCTCCAAATATCCACTTGCAGATTCTACAAAAAGAGTGTTTCCAAACTGCTCTTACAAAAGGAAGGTTCAAGTCTGTGAGCCGAATGCACTCATCACAAACAAGTTTCTGAGAATGCGTCTGTCTAGTTTTTATGTGAAGATATTTCGTTTGCCAGCATAGGCCTCAAATCGCTCCAAACATCCACTAGCAAATTCTACAAAAGGAGTGTTTCAAAAGTGCGCTATCAAGAGGAAGAGTCCACTATGTGAGTTGAATGCATAAAGCACACGGAAGTTTCTGAGAATGCTTCTGTCTAGTTTTTAGGTGAAGATATTTCATTTCCCAGCATAGGCCTCAAAGCGCTCCAAATATCCACTTGCAGATTCTACAAAAAGAGTGTTTCCAAACTGCTCTTTCAAAAGGAAGGTTCAAGTCTGTGAGTTGAGAGCATTCATCACAAAGAAGTTTCTGAGAATGCTTCTGTCTAGTTTTTATATGAAGATCTTTCCTTTTCCAATATGGGCCTCAAAGCGCTCCAAATAAACACTTGCAGATTCTACAAAAGGAGTGTTTCAAAACAGCTCTATCAAAAGGAACGTTCAAGTCCGTGAGTTGAAGGCATTCATCACACAGAAGTTTCTGAGAATGCTTCTCTCTAGTTTTTATGTGAAGATATTTCCTTTTCTAGCATAGGCCTCAAAGCGCTGCAAATAGCCACTTGCAGATTCTACAAAAAGAGGGTTTCAAATCTCTTCTATCAAAAGAAATGTTCAACTCTGTGAGTTGAATGCACTCATCAGAAAGAAGTTTCTGAGAATGATTCTATCTAGTTTTCATCTGCATGTATTTCCTTTTCCACTAGATGCCGCAATCGCACCAAATATCCACTTGCAGTTTCCACAAAAAGAGTGCTGCAGAACTGCTCCATGAAAAGGAATGTTCAACTCTGTGAGTTCAGTACCCTCATGACATAGAAGTTTCTGAAAATGCTTCTGTCTAGTTGGTATAGGAAGATATTTCCTTTTCCAGCATAAGCCTCAAAGAGCTCCAAATATCCACTTGCGGATTCTGCAACAACAGTGTTTCAAAACTGGTCGATCAAAAGGAACGTTCAACTCTGTGAGTTGAATGCACTCATGACACAGAAGTTTCTGAGAATGCTTCTGTCTAGTTCTTACGTGAAGATATTTCCTTTTCCAGCTTAGGCCTCAAAGCGCTCCAAATAAACACTTGCAGATTCTACAAAAGGAGTGTTTCAAAACTGCTCTAGCAAAAGGAAGGTTCAAGTCTGTGAGTTGAATGCACTCATCACAAAGAGGTTTCTGAGAATGCTGCTGTCTAGTTTTTATGTGAAGATATTTCCTTTTCCTCGCATAGACCTCAAATCGCTCCAGATATCCACTTGCAGATATTACAGAAAGAGTGTTTCCAAACTGCTCTATCTAAAGGCACGTTCAACTCTGTGAGTTGAATGCACGCATTGCGAAGAACTTTCTGAGAATGCTTCTCTCTAGCTTTTAGGTGAAGATATTCCATTTCACAGCATAGGCCTCAAAGTGCTCCAAATCACCACTTGCAGATTTTACAAAAAGAATGTTTCAAAACTGCTCTTTCTAAAGGAAGGTTCAAGTCTGTGAGTTGAATGCACTCAACACAAAGAAGATTCTGAGAATGCTTCTGTCCAGGTTTCATGTGAAGATATTTCCTTTTTCAGCATAGGCCTCAAACCGCTCCAAATATTCACTTGCAGAGTCTACAAAAAGAGTGTTTCCAAACTTCTCTATCAACTGGTAGGTACAACTCCGTGAGTTGAATGCCCTCATCACCAAGAAGTTTCTGAGAATGCTTCTCTCTAGTTTTGATGGGAAGATATTTCCTTTTCCAACATAGGCCTCATGGTGCTCCGAATAAACACTTGCAGATTCTACAAACATAGTGTTTCAAAACTGTTCTATGAAAAGGAACGTTCAAGTCTGGGAGTTGAATGAACTCATCACAAAGAAGTTTCTCAGAATGCTTCTGTCTAGTTTTTATGTGAAGATATTTCTTTTGCCAGCATAGGCCTCAAATCGCTCCAAACATCCACTAGCAAATTCTACAAAAGGAGTGTTTCAAAAGTGCGCCATCAAAAGGAAGAGTCCACTATGTGAGTTGAATGCATAAAGCCCACGGAAGTTTCTGAGAATGCTTCTGTCTAGTTTTTAGGTGAAGATATTTCATTTCCCAGCATAGGCCTCAAAGCGCTCCAAATATCCACTTGCAGATTCTACAAAAAGAGTGTTTCCAAACTGCTCTTTCAAAAGGAAGGTTCAAGTCTGTGAGTTGAGAGCACTCATCACAAAGAAGTTTCTGAGAATGCTTCTGTCTAGTTTTTATATGACGATCTTTCCTTTTCCAATATAGGCCTCAAAGCGCTCCAAATAAACACATGCAGATTCTACAAAAGGAGTGTTTCAAAACAGCTCTATCAAAAGGAACGTTCATGTCTGTGAGTTGAAGGCATTCATCACACAGAAGTTTCTGAGAATGCTTCTCTCTAGTTTTTATGTGAAGATATTTCCTTTTCTAGCATAGGCCTCAAAGCGCTGCAAATAGCCACTTGCAGATTCTACAAAAAGAGGGTTTCAAATCTCTTCTATCAAAAGAAAAGTTCATCTCTGTGAGTTGAATGCACTCATCAGAAAGAAGTTTCTGAGAATGATTCTATCTAGTTTTCATCTGCATGTATTTCCTTTTCCACTAGATGCCGCAATCGCACCAAATATCCACTGGCAGTTTCCACAAAAAGAGTGCTGCAGAACTGCTCCATGAAAAGGAATGTTCAACTCTGTGAGTTCAATACCCTCATGACATAGAAGTTTCTGAAAATGCTTCTGTCTAGTTGGTATAGGAAGATATTTCCTTTTCCAGCCTAAGCCTCAAAGAGCTCCAAATATCCACTTGCGGATTCTGCAAAAACAGTGTTTCAAAACTGGTCGATCAAAAGGAACGTTCAACTCTGTGAGTTGAATGCACTCATGACACAGAAGTTTCTGAGAATGCTTCTGTCTAGTTCTTACGTGAAGATATTTCCTTTTCCAGCTTAGGCCTCAAAGCGCTCCAAATAAACACTTGCAGATTCTACAAAAGGAGTGTTTCAAAACTGCTCTAGCAAAAGGAAGGTTCAAGTCTGTGAGTTGAATGCACTCATCACAAAGAGGTTTCTGAGAATGCTGCTGTCTAGTTTTTATGTGAAGATATTTCCTTTTCCTCGCATAGACCTCAAATCGCTCCAGATATCCACTTGCAGATTTTACAGAAAGAGTGTTTCCAAACTGCTCTATCTAAAGGCACGTTCAACTCTGTGAGTTGAATGCACGCATTGCGAAGAACTTTCTGAGAACGCTTCTCTCTAGCTTTTAGGTGAAGATATTCCATTTCACAGCATAGGCCTCAAAGTGCTCCAAATCACCACTTGCAGATTTTACAAAAAGAATGTTTCAAAACTGCTCTTTCTAAAGGAAGGTTCAAGTCTGTGAGTTGAATGCACTCAACACAAAGAAGTTTCTGAGAATGCTTCTGTCCAGGTTTCATGTGAAGATATTTCCTTTTCCAGCATAGGCCTCAAACCGCTCCAAATATACACTTGCAGAGTCTACAAAAAGAGTGTTTCCAAACTTCTCTATCAACTGGTAGGTACAACTCCGTGAGTTGAATGCCCTCATCACCAAGAAGTTTCTGAGAATGCTCCTCTCTAGTTTTGATGGGAAGATATTTCCTTTTCCAACATAGGCCTCATGGTGCTCCGAATAAACACTTGCAGATTCTACAAACTTAGTGTCTCAAAACTGTTCTATGAAAAGGAACGTTCAAGTCTGGGAGTTGAATGAACTCATCACAAAGAAGTTTCTCAGAATGCTTCTGTCTAGTTTTTAGGTGAAGATATTTCATTTCCCAGCATAGGCCTCAAAGCGCTCCAAATATCCACTTGCAGATTCTACAAAAAGAGTGTTTCCAAACTGCTCTTACAAAAGGAAGGTTCAAGTCTGTGAGCCGAACGCACTCATCACAAAGAAGTTTCTGAGAATGCGTCTGTCTAGTTTTTATGTGAAGATATTTCGTTTGCCAGCATAGGCCTCAAATCGCTCCAAACATCCACTAGCAAATTCTGCAAAAGGAGTGTTTCAAAAGTGCGCCATCAAAAGGAAGAGTCCACTATGTGAGTTGAAGGCATAAAGCACACGGAAGTTTCTGAGAATGCTTCTGTCTAGTTTTTAGGTGAAGATATTTCATTTCCCAGCATAGGCCTCAAAGCGCTCCAAATATCCACTTGCAGATTCTACAAAAAGAGTGTTTCCAAACTGCTCTTTCAAAAGGAAGGTTCAAGTCTGTGAGTTGAGAGCATTCATCACAAAGAAGTTTCTGAGAATGCTTCTGTCTAGTTTTTATATGAAGATCTTTCCTTTTCCAATATGGGCCTCAAAGCGCTCCAAATAAACACTTGCAGATTCTACAAAAGGAGTGCTTCAAAACAGCTCTATCAAAAGGAACGTTCAAGTCCGTGAGTTGAAGGCATTCATCACACAGAAGTTTCTGAGAATGCTTCTCTCTAGTTTTTATGTGAAGATATTTCCTTTTCTAGCATAGGCCTCAAAGCGCTGCAAATAGCCACTTGCAGATTCTACAAAAAGAGGGTTTCAAATCTCTTCTATCAAAAGAAATGTTCAACTCTGTGAGTTGAATGCACTCATCAGAAAGAAGTTTCTGAGAATGATTCTATCTAGTTTTCATCTGCATGTATTTCCGTTTCCACTAGATGCCGCAATCGCACCAAATATCCACTTGCAGTTTCCACAAAAAGAGTGCTGCAGAACTGCTCCATGAAAAGGAATGTTCAACTCTGTGGGTTCAATACCCTCATGACATAGAAGTTTCTGAAAATGCTTCTGTCTAGTTGGTATAGGAAGATATTTCCTTTTCCAGCATAAGCCTCAAAGAGCTCCAAATATCCACATGCGGATTCTGCAAAAACAGTGTTTCAAAACTGGTCGATCAAAAGGAACGTTCAACTCTGTGAGTTGAATGCACTCATGACACAGAAGTTTCTGAGAATGCTTCTGTCTAGCTCTTACGTGAAGATATTTCCTTTTCCAGCTTAGGCCTCAAAGCGCTCCAAATAAACACTTGCAGATTCTACAAAAGGAGTGTTTCAAAACTGCTCTAGCAAAAGGAAGGTTCAAGTCTGTGAGTTGAATGCACTCATCACAAAGAGGTTTCTGAGAATGCTGCTGTCTAGTTTTTAAGTGAAGATATTTCCTTTTCCTCGCATAGACCTCAAATCGCTCCAGATATCCACTTGCAGATTTTACAGAAAGACTGTTTCCAAACTGCTCTATCTAAAGGCACGTTCAACTCTGTGAGTTGAATGCACGCATTGCGAAGAACTTTCTGAGAATGCTTCTCTCTAGCTTTTAGGTGAAGATATTCCATTTCACAGCATAGGCCTCAAAGTGCACCAAATCACCACTTGCAGATTTTACAAAAAGAATGTTTCAAAACTGCTCTTTCTAAAGGAAGGTTCAAGTCTGTGAGTTGAATGCACTCAACACAAAGAAGTTTCTGAGAATGCTTCTGTCCAGGTTTCATGTGAAGATACTTCCTATTCCAGCATTGGCCTCAAACCGCTCCAAATATTCACTTGCAGAGTCTACAAAAAGAGTGTTTCCAAACTTCTCTATCAACTGGTAGGTACAACTCCGTGAGTTGAATGCCCTCATCAACAAGGAGTTTCTGAGAATGCTTCTCTCTAGTTTTGATGGGAAGATATTTCCTTTTCCAACATAGGCCTCATGGTGCTCCGAATAAACACTTGCAGATTCTACAAACTTAGTGTTTCAAAACTGTTCTATGAAAAGGAACGTTCAAGTCTGGGAGTTGAATGAACTCATCACAAAGAAGTTACTCAGAATGCTTCTGTCTAGTTTTTAGGTGAAGATATTTCATTTCCCAGCATAGGCCTCAAAGCGCTCCAAATATCCACTTGCAGATTCTACAAAAAGAGTGTTTCCAAACTGCTGTTTCAAAAGGAAGGTTCAAATCTGTGAGTTGAGAGCACTCATCACAAAGAAGTTTCTGAGAATGCTTCTGTCTAGTTTTTATATGAAGATCTTTCCTTTTCCAGTATAGGCCTCAAAGCGCTCCAAATAAACACTTGCAGATTCTACAAAAGGAGTGTTTCAAAACAGCTCTATCAAAAGGAACGTTCAAGTCTGTGAGTTGAAGGCATTCATCACACAGAAGTTTCTGAGAATGCTTCTCTCTAGTTTTTATGTGAAGATATTTCCTTTTCTAGCATAGGCCGCAAAGCGCTGCAAATAGCCACTTGCAGATTCTACGAAAAGAGGGTTTCAAATCTCTTCTATCAAAAGAAATGTTCAACTCTGTGAGTTGAATGCACTCATCAGAAAGAAGTTTCTGAGAATGATTCTATCTAGTTTTCATCTGCATGTATTTCCTTTTCCACTAGATGCCGCAATCGCACCAAATATCCACTTGCAGTTTCCACAAAAAGAGTGCTGCAGAACTGCTCCATGAAAAGGAATGTTCAACTCTGTGAGTTCAGTACCCTCATGACATAGAAGTTTCTGAAAATGCTTCTGTCTAGTTGGTATAGGAAGATATTTCCTTTTCCAGCATAAGCCTCAAAGAGCTCCAAATATCCACTTGCGGATTCTGCAACAACAGTGTTTCAAAACTGGTCGATCAAAAGGAACTTTCAACTCTGTGAGTTGAATGCACTCATGACACAGAAGTTTCTGAGAATGCTTCTGTCTAGTTCTTACGTGAAGATATTTCCTTTTCCAGCTTAGGCCTCAAAGCGCTCCAAATAAACACTTGCAGATTCTACAAAAGGAGTGTTTCAAAACTGCTCTAGCAAAAGGAAGGTTCAAGTCTGTGAGTTGAATGCACTCATCACAAAGAAGTTTCTGAGAATGCTTCTGTCTAGTTTTTATATGAAGATCTTTCCTTTTCCAATATGGGCCTCAAAGCGCTCCAAATAAACACTTGCAGATTCTACAAAAGGAGTGTTTCAAAACAGCTCTATCAAAAGGAACGTTCAAGTCCGTGAGTTGAAGGCATTCATCACACAGAAGTTTCTGAGAATGCTTCTCTCTAGTTTTTATGTGAAGATATTTCCTTTTCTAGCATAGGCCTCAAAGCGCTGCAAATAGCCACTTGCAGATTCTACAAAAAGAGGGTTTCAAATCTCTTCTATCAAAAGAAATGTTCAACTCTGTGAGTTGAATGCACTCATCAGAAAGAAGTTTCTGAGAATGATTCTATCTAGTTTTCATCTGCATGTATTTCCTTTTCCACTAGATGCCGCAATCGCACCAAATATCCACTTGCAGTTTCCACAAAAAGAGTGCTGCAGAACTGCTCCATGAAAAGGAATGTTCAACTCTGTGGGTTCAATACCCTCATGACATAGAAGTTTCTGAAAATGCTTCTGTCTAGTTGGTGTAGGAAGATATTTCCTTTTCCAGCATAAGCCTCAAAGAGCTCCAAATATCCACTTGCGGATTCTGCAAAAACAGTGTTTCAAAACTGGTCGATCAAAAGGAACGTTCAACTCTGTGAGTTGAATGCACTCATGACACAGAAGTTTCTGAGAATGCTTCTGTCTAGTTCTTACATGAAGATATTTCCTTTTCCAGCTTAGGCCTCAAAGCGCTCCAAATAAACACTTGCAGATTCTACAAAAGGAGTGTTTCAAAACTGCTCTAGCAAAAGGAAGGTTCAAGTCTGTGAGTTGAATGCACTCATCACAAAGAGGTTTCTGAGAATGCTGCTGTCTAGTTTTTATGTGAAGATATTTCCTTTTCCTCGCATAGACCTCAAATCGCTCCAGATATCCACTTGCAGATTTTACAGAAAGACTGTTTCCAAACTGCTCTATCTAAAGGCACGTTCAACTCTGTGAGTTGAATGCACGCATTGCGAAGAACTTTCTGAGAATGCTTCTCTCTAGCTTTTAGGTGAAGATATTCCATTTCACAGCATAGGCCTCAAAGTGCTCCAAATCACCACTTGCAGATTTTACAAAAAGAATGTTTCAAAACTGCTCTTTCTAAAGGAAGGTTCAAGTCTGTGAGTTGAATGCACTCAACACAAAGAAGTTTCTGAGAATGCTTCTGTCCAGGATTCATGTGAAGATACTTCCTATTCCAGCATTGGCCTCAAACCGCTCCAAATATTCACTTGCAGAGTCTACAAAAAGAGTGTTTCCAAACTTCTCTATCAACTGGTAGGTACAACTCCGTGAGTTGAATGCCCTCATCAACAAGGAGTTTCTGAGAATGCTTCTCTCTAGTTTTGATGGGAAGATATTTCCTTTTCCAACATAGGCCTCATGGTGCTCCGAATAAACACTTGCAGATTCTACAAACTTAGTGTTTCAAAACTGTTCTATGAAAAGGAACGTTCAAGTCTGGGAGTTGAATGAACTCATCACAAAGAAGTTACTCAGAATGCTTCTGTCTAGTTTTTAGGTGAAGATATTTCATTTCCCAGCATAGGCCCCAAAGCGCTCCAAATATCCACTTGCAGATTCTACAAAAAGAGTGTTTCCAAAATGCTCTTACAAAAGGAAGGTTCAAGTCTGTGAGCCGAACGCACTCATCACAAACAAGTTTCTGAGAATGCGTCTGTCTAGTTTTTATGTGAAGATATTTCGTTTGCCAGCATAGGCCTCAAATCGCTCCAAACATCCACTAGCAAATTCTACAAAAGGAGTGTTTCAAAAGTGCGCTATCAAAAGGAAGAGTCCACTATGTGAGTTGAATGCATAAAGCACACGGAAGTTTCTGAGAATGCTTCTGTCTAGTTTTTAGGTGAAGATATTTCATTTCCCAGCATAGGCCTCAAAGCGCTCCAAATATCCACTTGCAGTTTCTACAAAAAGAGTGTTTCCAAACTGCTGTTTCAAAAGGAAGGTTCAAATCTGTGAGTTCAGAGCACTCATCACAAAGAAGTTTCTGAGAATGCTTCTGTCTAGTTTTTATATGAAGATCTTTCCTTTTCCAGTATAGGCCTCAAAGCGCTCCAAATAAACACTTGCAGATTCTACAAAAGGAGTGTTTCAAAACAGCTCTATCAAAAGGAACGTTCAAGTCTGTGAGTTGAAGGCATTCATCACACAGAAGTTTCTGAGAATGCTTCTCTCTAGTTTTTATGTGAAGATATTTCCTTTTCTAGCATAGGCCGCAAGGCGCTGCAAATAGCCACTTGCAGATTCTACGAAAAGAGGGTTTCAAATCTCTTCTATCAAAAGAAATGTTCAACTCTGTGAGTTGAATGCACTCATCAGAAAGAAGTTTCTGAGAATGATTCTATCTAGTTTTCATCTGCATGTATTTCCTTTTCCACTAGATGCCGCAATCGCACCAAATATCCACTTGCAGTTTCCACAAAAAGAGTGCTGCAGAACTGCTCCATGAAAAGGAATGTTCAACTCTGTGAGTTAAGTACCCTCATGACATAGAAGTTTCTGAAAATGCTTCTGTCTAGTTGGTATAGGAAGATATTTCCTTTTCCAGCATAAGCCTCAAAGAGCTCCAAATATCCACTTGCGGATTCTGCAACAACAGTGTTTCAAAACTGGTCGATCAAAAGGAACGTTCAACTCTGTGAGTTGAATGCACTCATGACACAGAAGTTTCTGAGAATGCTTCTGTCTAGTTCTTACGTGAAGATATTTCCTTTTCCAGCTTAGGCCTCAAAGCGCTCCAAATAAACACTTGCAGATTCTACAAAAGGAGTGTTTCAAAACTGCTCTAGCAAAAGGAAGGTTCAAGTCTGTGAGTTGAATGCACTCATCACAAAGAGGTTTCTGAGAATGCTGCTGTCTAGTTTTTATGTGAAGATATTTCCTTTTCCTCGCATAGACCTCAAATCGCTCCAGATATCCACTTGCAGATTTTACAGAAAGAGTGTTTCCAAACTGCTCTATCTAAAGGCACGTTCAACTCTGTGAGTTGAATGCACGCATTGCGAAGAACTTTCTGAGAATGCTTCTCTCTAGCTTTTAGGTGAAGATATTCCATTTCACAGCATAGGCCTCAAAGTGCTCCAAATCACCACTTGCAGATTTTACAAAAAGAATGTTTCAAAACTGCTCTTTCTAAAGGAAGGTTCAAGTCTGTGAGTTGAATGCACTCAACACAAAGAAGTTTCTGAGAATGCTTCTGTCCAGGTTTCATGTGAAGATATTTCCTTTTCCAGCATAGGCCTCAAACCGCTCCAAATATTCACTTGCAGAGTCTACAAAAAGAGTGTTTCCAAACTTCTCTATCAACTGGTAGGTACAACTCCGTGAGTTGAATGCCCTCATCACCAAGAAGTTTCTGAGAATGCTTCTCTCTAGTTTTGATGGGAAGATATTTCCTTTTCCAACATAGGCCTCATGGTGCTCCGAATAAACACTTGCAGATTCTACAAACATAGTGTTTCAAAACTGTTCTATGAAAAGGAACGTTCAAGTCTGGGAGTTGAATGAACTCATCACAAAGAAGTTTCTCAGAATGCTTCTGTCTAGTTTTTAGGTGAAGATATTTCATTTCCCAGCATAGGCCTCAAAGCGCTCCAAATATCCACTTGCAGATTCTACAAAAAGAGTGTTTCCAAACTGCTGTTTCAAAAGGAAGGTTCAAGTCTGTGAGTTGAGAGCACTCATCACAAAGAAGTTTCTGAGAATGCTTCTGTCTAGTTTTTATATGAAGATCTTTCCTTTTCCAATATAGGCCTCAAAGCGCTCCAAATAAACACTTGCAGATTCTACAAAAGGAGTGTTTCAAAACAGCTCTATCAAAAGGAACGTTCAAGTCTGTGAGTTAAAGGCATTCATCACACAGAAGTTTCTGAGAATGCTTCTCTCTAGTTTTTATGTGAAGATATTTCCTTTTCTAGCATAGGCCTCAAAGCGCTGCAAATAGCCACTTGCAGATTCTACAAAAAGAGGGTTTCAAATCTCTTCTATCAAAAGAAATGTTCAACTCTGTGAGTTGAATGCACTCATCAGAAAGAAGTTTCTGAGAATGATTCTATCTAGTTTTCATCTGCATGTATTTCCTTTTCCACTAGATGCCGCAATCGCACCAAATATCCACTTGCAGTTTCCACAAAAAGAGTGCTGCAGAACTGCTCCATGAAAAGGAATGTTCAACTCTGTGAGTTCAATACCCTCATGACATAGAAGTTTCTGAAAATGCTTCTGTCTAGTTGGTGTAGGAAGATATTCCCTTTTCCAGCATAAGCCTCAAAGAGCTCCAAATATCCACTTGCGGATTCTGCAAAAACAGTGTTTCAAAACTGGTCGATCAAAAGGAACGTTCAACTCTGTGAGTTGAATGCACTCATGACACAGAAGTTTCTGAGAATGCTTCTGTCTAGTTCTTATGTGAAGATATTTCCTTTTCCAGCTTAGGCCTCAAAGCGCTCCAAATAAACACTTGCAGATTCTACAAAAGGAGTGTTTCAAAACTGCTCTAGCAAAAGGAAGGTTCAAGTCTGTGAGTTGAATGCACTCATCACAAAGAGGTTTCTGAGAATGCTGCTGTCTAGTTTTTATGTGAAGATATTTCCTTTTCCTCGCATAGACCTCAAATCGCTCCAGATATCCACTTGCAGATATTACAGAAAGAGTGTTTCCAAACTGCTCTATCTAAAGGCACGTTCAACTCTGTGAGTTGAATGCACGCATTGCGAAGAACTTTCTGAGAATGCTTCTCTCTAGCTTTTAGGTGAAGATATTCCATTTCACAGCATAGGCCTCAAAGTGCTCCAAATCACCACTTGCAGATTTTACAAAAAGAATGTTTCAAAACTGCTCTTTCTAAAGGAAGGTTCAAGTCTGTGAGTTGAATGCACTCACCACAAAGAAGTTTCTGAGAATGCTTCTGTCCAGGTTTCATGTGAAGATATTTCCTTTTCCAGCATAGGCCTCAAACCGCTCCAAATATTCACTTGCAGAGTCTACAAAAAGAGTGTTTCCAAACTTCTCTATCAACTGGTAGGTACAACTCCGTGAGTTGAATGCCCTCATCAACAAGAAGTTTCTGAGAATGCTTCTCTCTAGTTTTGATGGGAAGATATTTCCTTTTCCAACATAGGCCTCATGGTGCTCCGAATAAACACTTGCAGATTCTACAAACATAGTGTTTCAAAACTGTTCCATGAAAAGGAACGTTCAAGTCTGGGAGTTGAATGAACTCATCACAAAGAAGTTTCTCAGAATGCTTCTGTCTAGTTTTTAGGTGAAGATATTTCATTTCCCAGCATAGGCCTCAAAGCACTCCAAATATCCACTTGCAGATTCTACAAAAAGAGTGTTTCCAAACTGCTGTTTCAAAAGGAAGGTTCAAGTCTGTGAGTTGAGAGCACTCATCACAAAGAAGTTTCTGAGAATGCTTCTGTCTAGTTTTTATATGAAGATCTTTCCTTTTCCAATATAGGCCTCAAAGCGCTCCAAACAAACACTTGCAGATTCTACAAAAGGAGTGTTTCAAAACAGCTCTATCAAAAGGAACGTTCAAGTCTGTGAGTTGAAGGCATTCATCACACAGAAGTTTCTGAGAATGCTTCTCTCTAGTTTTTATGTGAAGATATTTCCTTTTCTAGCATAGGCCTCAAAGCGCTGCAAATACCCACTTGCAGATTCTACAAAAAGAGGGTTTCAAATCTCTTCTATCAAAAGAAATGTTCAACTCTGTGAGTTGAATGCACTCATCAGAAAGAAGTTTCTGAGAATGATTCTATCTAGTTTTCATCTGCATGTATTTCCTTTTCCACTTGATGCCGCAATCGCACCAAATATCCACTTGCAGTTTCCACAAAAAGAGTGCTGCAGAACTGCTCCATGAAAAGGAATGTTCAACTCTGTGGGTTCAATACCCTCATGACATAGAAGTTTCTGAAAATGCTTCTGTCTAGTTGGTGTAGGAAGATATTTCCTTTTCCAGCATAAGCCTCAAAGAGCTCCAAATATCCACTTGCGGATTCTGCAAAAACAGTGTTTCAAAACTGGTCGATCAAAAGGAACGTTCAACTCTGTGAGTTGAATGCACTCATGACACAGAAGTTTCTGAGAATGCTTCTGTCTAGTTCTTACGTGAAGATATTTCCTTTTCCAGCTTAGGCCTCAAAGCGCTCCAAATAAACACTTGCAGATTCTACAAAAGGAGTGTTTCAAAACTGCTCTAGCAAAAGGAAGGTTCAAGTCTGTGAGTTGAATGCACTCATCACAAAGAGGTTTCTGAGAATGCTGCTGTCTAGTTTTTATGTGAAGATATTTCCTTTTCCTCGCATAGACCTCAAATCGCTCCAGATATCCACTTGCAGATTTTACAGAAAGACTGTTTCCAAACTCCTCTATCTAAAGGCACGTTCAACTCTGTGAGTTGAATGCACGCATTGCGAAGAACTTTCTGAGAATGCTTCTCTCTAGCTTTTAGGTGAAGATATTCCATTTCACAGCATAGGCCTCAAAGTGCTCCAAATCACCACTTGCAGATTTTACAAAAAGAATGTTTCAAAACTGCTCTTTCTAAAGGAAGGTTCAAGTCTGTGAGTTGAATGCACTCAACACAAAGAAGTTTCTGAGAATGCTTCTGTCCAGGTTTCATGTGAAGATACTTCCTATTCCAGCATTGGCCTCAAACCGCTCCAAATATTCACTTGCAGAGTCTACAAAAAGAGTGTTTCCAAACTTCTCTATCAACTGGTAGGTACAACTCCGTGAGTTGAATTCCCTCATCAACAAGGAGTTTCTGAGAATGCTTCTCTCTAGTTTTGATGGGAAGATATTTCCTTTTCCAACATAGGCCTCATGGTGCTCCGAATAAACACTTGCAGATTCTACAAACTTAGTGTTTCAAAACTGTTCTATGAAAAGGAACGTTCAAGTCTGGGAGTTGAATGAACTCATCACAAAGAAGTTACTCAGAATGCTTATTTCTAGTTTTTAGGTGAAGATATTTCGTTTCCGAGCATAGGCCTCAAAGCGCTCCAAATATCCACTTGCAGATTCTACAAAAAGAGTGTTTCCAAACTGCTCTTACAAAAGGAAGGTTCAAGTCTGTGAGCCGAACGCACTCATCACAAACAAGTTTCTGAGATTGCGTCTGTCTAGTTTTTATGTGAAGATATTTCGTTTGCCAGCATAGGCCTCAAATCGCTCCAAACATCCACTAGCAAATTCTACAAAAGGAGTGTTTCAAAAGTGCGCCATCAAAAGGAAGAGTCCACTATGTGAGTTGAATGCATAAAGCCCACGGAAGTTTCTGAGAATGCTTCTGTCTAGTTTTTAGGTGAAGATATTTCATTTCCCAGCATAGGCCTCAAAGCGCTCCAAATATCCACTTGCAGATTCTACAAAAAGAGTGTTTCCAAACTGCTCTTTCAAAAGGAAGGTTCAAGTCTGTGAGTTGAGAGCACTCATCACAAAGAAGTTTCTGAGAATGCTTCTGTCTAGTTTTTATATGATGATCTTTCCTTTTCCAATATAGGCCTCAAAGCGCTCCAAATAAACACTTGCAGATTCTACAAAAGGAGTGTTTCAAAACAGCTCTATCAAAAGGAACGTTCATGTGTGTGAGTTGAAGGCATTCATCACACAGAAGTTTCTGAGAATGCTTCTCTCTAGTTTTTATGTGAAGATATTTCCTTTTCTAGCATAGGCCTCAAAGCGCTGCAAATAGCCACTTGCAGATTCTACAAAAAGAGGGTTTCAAATCTCTTCTATCAAAAGAAAAGTTCATCTCTGTGAGTTGAATGCACTCATCAGAAAGAAGTTTCTGAGAATGATTCTATCTAGTTTTCATCTGCCTGTATTTCCTTTTCCACTAGATGCCGCAATCGCACCAAATATCCACTGGCAGTTTCCACAAAAAGAGTGCTGCAGAACTGCTCCATGAAAAGGAATGTTCAACTCTGTGAGTTCAATACCCTCATGACATAGAAGTTTCTGAAAATGCTTCTGTCTAGTTGGTATAGGAAGATATTTCCTTTTCCAGCCTAAGCCTCAAAGAGCTCCAAATATCCACTTGCGGATTCTGCAAAAACAGTGTTTCAAAACTGGTCGATCAAAAGGAACGTTCAACTCTGTGAGTTGAATGCACTCATGACACAGAAGTTTCTGAGAATGCTTCTGTCTAGTTCTTACGTGAAGATATTTCCTTTTCCAGCTTAGGCCTCAAAGCGCTCCAAATAAACACTTGCAGATTCTACAAAAGGAGTGTTTCAAAACTGCTCTAGCAAAAGGAAGGTTCAAGTCTGTGAGTTGAATGCACTCATCACAAAGAGGTTTCTGAGAATGCTGCTGTCTAGTTTTTATGTGAAGATATTTCCTTTTCCTCGCATAGACCTCAAATCGCTCCAGATATCCACTTGCAGATTTTACAGAAAGAGTGTTTCCAAACTGCTCTATCTAAAGGCACGTTCAACTCTGTGAGTTGAATGCACGCATTGCGAAGAACTTTCTGAGAACGCTTCTCTCTAGCTTTTAGGTGAAGATATTCCATTTCACAGCATAGGCCTCAAAGTGCTCCAAATCACCACTTGCAGATTTTACAAAAAGAATGTTTCAAAACTGCTCTTTCTAAAGGAAGGTTCAAGTCTGTGAGTTGAATGCACTCAACACAAAGAAGTTTCTGAGAATGCTTCTGTCCAGGTTTCATGTGAAGATATTTCCTTTTCCAGCATAGGCCTCAAACCGCTCCAAATATACACTTGCAGAGTCTACAAAAAGAGTGTTTCCAAACTTCTCTATCAACTGGTAGGTACAACTCCGTGATTTGAATGCCCTCATCACCAAGAAGTTTCTGAGAATGCTCCTCTCTAGTTTTGATGGGAAGATATTTCCTTTTCCAACATAGGCCTCATGGTGCTCCGAATAAACACTTGCAGATTCTACAAACTTAGTGTCTCAAAACTGTTCTATGAAAAGGAACGTTCAAGTCTGGGAGTTGAATGAACTCATCACAAAGAAGTTTCTCAGAATGCTTCTGTCTAGTTTTTAGGTGAAGATATTTCATTTCCCAGCATAGGCCTCAAAGCGCTCCAAATATCCACTTGCAGATTCTACAAAAAGAGTGTTTCCAAACTGCTCTTACAAAAGGAAGGTTCAAGCCTGTGAGCCGAACGCACTCATCACAAAGAAGTTTCTGAGAATGCGTCTGTCTAGTTTTTATGTGAAGATATTTCGTTTGCCAGCATAGGCCTCAAATCGCTCCAAACATCCACTAGCAAATTCTGCAAAAGGAGTGTTTCAAAAGTGCGCCATCAAAAGGAAGAGTCCACTATGTGAGTTGAAGGCATAAAGCACACGGAAGTTTCTGAGAATGCTTCTGTCTAGTTTTTAGGTGAAGATATTTCATTTCCCAGCATAGGCCTCAAAGCGCTCCAAATATCCACTTGCAGATTCTACAAAAAGAGTGTTTCCAAACTGCTCTTTCAAAAGGAAGGTTCAAGTCTGTGAGTTCAGAGCATTCATCACAAAGAAGTTTCTGAGAATGCTTCTGTCTAGTTTTTATATGAAGATCTTTCCTTTTCCAATATGGGCCTCAAAGCGCTCCAAATAAACACTTGCAGATTCTACAAAAGGAGTGCTTCAAAACAGCTCTATCAAAAGGAACGTTCAAGTCCGTGAGTTGAAGGCATTCATCACACAGAAGTTTCTGAGAATGCTTCTCTCTAGTTTTTATGTGAAGATATTTCCTTTTCTAGCATAGGCCTCAAAGCGCTGCAAATAGCCACTTGCAGATTCTACAAAAAGAGGGTTTCAAATCTCTTCTATCAAAAGAAATGTTCAACTCTGTGAGTTGAATGCACTCATCAGAAAGAAGTTTCTGAGAATGATTCTATCTAGTTTTCATCTGCATGTATTTCCGTTTCCACTAGATGCCGCAATCGCACCAAATATCCACTTGCAGTTTCCACAAAAAGAGTGCTGCAGAACTGCTCCATGAAAAGGAATGTTCAACTCTGTGGGTTCAATACCCTCATGACATAGAAGTTTCTGAAAATGCTTCTGTCTAGTTGGTATAGGAAGATATTTCCTTTTCCAGCATAAGCCTCAAAGAGCTCCAAATATCCACATGCGGATTCTGCAAAAACAGTGTTTCAAAACTGGTCGATCAAAAGGAACGTTCAACTCTGTGAGTTGAATGCACTCATGACACAGAAGTTTCTGAGAATGCTTCTGTCTAGCTCTTACGTGAAGATATTTCCTTTTCCAGCTTAGGCCTCAAAGCGCTCCAAATAAACACTTGCAGATTCTACAAAAGGAGTGTTTCAAAACTGCTCTAGCAAAAGGAAGGTTCAAGTCTGTGAGTTGAATGCACTCATCACAAAGAGGTTTCTGAGAATGCTGCTGTCTAGTTTTTAAGTGAAGATATTTCCTTTTCCTCGCATAGACCTCAAATCGCTCCAGATATCCACTTGCAGATTTTACAGAAAGACTGTTTCCAAACTGCTCTATCTAAAGGCACGTTCAACTCTGTGAGTTGAATGCACGCATTGCGAAGAACTTTCTGAGAATGCTTCTCTCTAGCTTTTAGGTGAAGATATTCCATTTCACAGCATAGGCCTCAAAGTGCACCAAATCACCACTTGCAGATTTTACAAAAAGAATGTTTCAAAACTGCTCTTTCTAAAGGAAGGTTCAAGTCTGTGAGTTGAATGCACTCAACACAAAGAAGTTTCTGAGAATGCTTCTGTCCAGGTTTCATGTGAAGATACTTCCTATTCCAGCATTGGCCTCAAACCGCTCCAAATATTCACTTGCAGAGTCTACAAAAAGAGTGTTTCCAAACTTCTCTATCAACTGGTAGGTACAACTCCGTGAGTTGAATGCCCTCATCAACAAGGAGTTTCTGAGAATGCTTCTCTCTAGTTTTGATGGGAAGATATTTCCTTTTCCAACATAGGCCTCATGGTGCTCCGAATAAACACTTGCAGATTCTACAAACTTAGTGTTTCAAAACTGTTCTATGAAAAGGAACGTTCAAGTCTGGGAGTTGAATGAACTCATCACAAAGAAGTTACTCAGAATGCTTCTGTCTAGTTTTTAGGTGAAGATATTTCATTTCCCAGCATAGGCCTCAAAGCGCTCCAAATATCCACTTGCAGATTCTACAAAAAGAGTGTTTCCAAACTGCTGTTTCAAAAGGAAGGTTCAAATCTGTGAGTTGAGAGCACTCATCACAAAGAAGTTTCTGAGAATGCTTCTGTCTAGTTTTTATATGAAGATCTTTCCTTTTCCAGTATAGGCCTCAAAGCGCTCCAAATAAACACTTGCAGATTCTACAAAAGGAGTGTTTCAAAACAGCTCTATCAAAAGGAACGTTCAAGTCTGTGAGTTGAAGGCATTCATCACACAGAAGTTTCTGAGAATGCTTCTCTCTAGTTTTTATGTGAAGATATTTCCTTTTCTAGCATAGGCCGCAAAGCGCTGCAAATAGCCACTTGCAGATTCTACGAAAAGAGGGTTTCAAATCTCTTCTATCAAAAGAAATGTTCAACTCTGTGAGTTGAATGCACTCATCAGAAAGAAGTTTCTGAGAATGATTCTATCTAGTTTTCATCTGCATGTATTTCCTTTTCCACTAGATGCCGCAATCGCACCAAATATCCACTTGCAGTTTCCACAAAAAGAGTGCTGCAGAACTGCTCCATGAAAAGGAATGTTCAACTCTGTGAGTTCAGTACCCTCATGACATAGAAGTTTCTGAAAATGCTTCTGTCTAGTTGGTATAGGAAGATATTTCCTTTTCCAGCATAAGCCTCAAAGAGCTCCAAATATCCACTTGCGGATTCTGCAACAACAGTGTTTCAAAACTGGTCGATCAAAAGGAACGTTCAACTCTGTGAGTTGAATGCACTCATGACACAGAAGTTTCTGAGAATGCTTCTGTCTAGTTCTTACGTGAAGATATTTCCTTTTCCAGCTTAGGCCTCAAAGCGCTCCAAATAAACACTTGCAGATTCTACAAAAGGAGTGTTTCAAAACTGCTCTAGCAAAAGGAAGGTTCAAGTCTGTGAGTTGAATGCACTCATCACAAAGAAGTTTCTGAGAATGCTTCTGTCTAGTTTTTATATGAAGATCTTTCCT
This sequence comes from Pongo pygmaeus, assembly GCF_028885625.2. NCBI lineage: Eukaryota > Metazoa > Chordata > Mammalia > Primates > Hominidae > Pongo > Pongo pygmaeus. Next base: position 29,499,544 of record NC_085930.1, read on the forward strand.
TTTCCAATATGGGCCTCAAAGCGCTCCAAATAAACACTTGCAGATTCTACAAAAGGAGTGTTTCAAAACAGCTCTATCAAAAGGAACGTTCAAGTCCGTGAGTTGAAGGCATTCATCACACAGAAGTTTCTGAGAATGCTTCTCTCTAGTTTTTATGTGAAGATATTTCCTTTTCTAGCATAGGCCTCAAAGCGCTGCAAATAGCCACTTGCAGATTCTACAAAAAGAGGGTTTCAAATCTCTTCTATCAAAAGAAATGTTCAACTCTGTGAGTTGAATGCACTCATCAGAAAGAAGTTTCTGAGAATGATTCTATCTAGTTTTCATCTGCATGTATTTCCTTTTCCACTAGATGCCGCAATCGCACCAAATATCCACTTGCAGTTTCCACAAAAAGAGTGCTGCAGAACTGCTCCATGAAAAGGAATGTTCAACTCTGTGGGTTCAATACCCTCATGACATAGAAGTTTCTGAAAATGCTTCTGTCTAGTTGGTGTAGGAAGATATTTCCTTTTCCAGCATAAGCCTCAAAGAGCTCCAAATATCCACTTGCGGATTCTGCAAAAACAGTGTTTCAAAACTGGTCGATCAAAAGGAACGTTCAACTCTGTGAGTTGAATGCACTCATGACACAGAAGTTTCTGAGAATGCTTCTGTCTAGTTCTTACATGAAGATATTTCCTTTTCCAGCTTAGGCCTCAAAGCGCTCCAAATAAACACTTGCAGATTCTACAAAAGGAGTGTTTCAAAACTGCTCTAGCAAAAGGAAGGTTCAAGTCTGTGAGTTGAATGCACTCATCACAAAGAGGTTTCTGAGAATGCTGCTGTCTAGTTTTTATGTGAAGATATTTCCTTTTCCTCGCATAGACCTCAAATCGCTCCAGATATCCACTTGCAGATTTTACAGAAAGACTGTTTCCAAACTGCTCTATCTAAAGGCACGTTCAACTCTGTGAGTTGAATGCACGCATTGCGAAGAACTTTCTGAGAATGCTTCTCTCTAGCTTTTAGGTGAAGATATTCCATTTCACAGCATAGGCCTCAAAGTGCTCCAAATCACCACTTGCAGATTTTACAAAAAGAATGTTTCAAAACTGCTCTTTCTAAAGGAAGGTTCAAGTCTGTGAGTTGAATGCACTCAACACAAAGAAGTTTCTGAGAATGCTTCTGTCCAGGATTCATGTGAAGATACTTCCTATTCCAGCATTGGCCTCAAACCGCTCCAAATATTCACTTGCAGAGTCTACAAAAAGAGTGTTTCCAAACTTCTCTATCAACTGGTAGGTACAACTCCGTGAGTTGAATGCCCTCATCAACAAGGAGTTTCTGAGAATGCTTCTCTCTAGTTTTGATGGGAAGATATTTCCTTTTCCAACATAGGCCTCATGGTGCTCCGAATAAACACTTGCAGATTCTACAAACTTAGTGTTTCAAAACTGTTCTATGAAAAGGAACGTTCAAGTCTGGGAGTTGAATGAACTCATCACAAAGAAGTTACTCAGAATGCTTCTGTCTAGTTTTTAGGTGAAGATATTTCATTTCCCAGCATAGGCCCCAAAGCGCTCCAAATATCCACTTGCAGATTCTACAAAAAGAGTGTTTCCAAAATGCTCTTACAAAAGGAAGGTTCAAGTCTGTGAGCCGAACGCACTCATCACAAACAAGTTTCTGAGAATGCGTCTGTCTAGTTTTTATGTGAAGATATTTCGTTTGCCAGCATAGGCCTCAAATCGCTCCAAACATCCACTAGCAAATTCTACAAAAGGAGTGTTTCAAAAGTGCGCTATCAAAAGGAAGAGTCCACTATGTGAGTTGAATGCATAAAGCACACGGAAGTTTCTGAGAATGCTTCTGTCTAGTTTTTAGGTGAAGATATTTCATTTCCCAGCATAGGCCTCAAAGCGCTCCAAATATCCACTTGCAGTTTCTACAAAAAGAGTGTTTCCAAACTGCTGTTTCAAAAGGAAGGTTCAAATCTGTGAGTTCAGAGCACTCATCACAAAGAAGTTTCTGAGAATGCTTCTGTCTAGTTTTTATATGAAGATCTTTCCTTTTCCAGTATAGGCCTCAAAGCGCTCCAAATAAACACTTGCAGATTCTACAAAAGGAGTGTTTCAAAACAGCTCTATCAAAAGGAACGTTCAAGTCTGTGAGTTGAAGGCATTCATCACACAGAAGTTTCTGAGAATGCTTCTCTCTAGTTTTTATGTGAAGATATTTCCTTTTCTAGCATAGGCCGCAAGGCGCTGCAAATAGCCACTTGCAGATTCTACGAAAAGAGGGTTTCAAATCTCTTCTATCAAAAGAAATGTTCAACTCTGTGAGTTGAATGCACTCATCAGAAAGAAGTTTCTGAGAATGATTCTATCTAGTTTTCATCTGCATGTATTTCCTTTTCCACTAGATGCCGCAATCGCACCAAATATCCACTTGCAGTTTCCACAAAAAGAGTGCTGCAGAACTGCTCCATGAAAAGGAATGTTCAACTCTGTGAGTTAAGTACCCTCATGACATAGAAGTTTCTGAAAATGCTTCTGTCTAGTTGGTATAGGAAGATATTTCCTTTTCCAGCATAAGCCTCAAAGAGCTCCAAATATCCACTTGCGGATTCTGCAACAACAGTGTTTCAAAACTGGTCGATCAAAAGGAACGTTCAACTCTGTGAGTTGAATGCACTCATGACACAGAAGTTTCTGAGAATGCTTCTGTCTAGTTCTTACGTGAAGATATTTCCTTTTCCAGCTTAGGCCTCAAAGCGCTCCAAATAAACACTTGCAGATTCTACAAAAGGAGTGTTTCAAAACTGCTCTAGCAAAAGGAAGGTTCAAGTCTGTGAGTTGAATGCACTCATCACAAAGAGGTTTCTGAGAATGCTGCTGTCTAGTTTTTATGTGAAGATATTTCCTTTTCCTCGCATAGACCTCAAATCGCTCCAGATATCCACTTGCAGATTTTACAGAAAGAGTGTTTCCAAACTGCTCTATCTAAAGGCACGTTCAACTCTGTGAGTTGAATGCACGCATTGCGAAGAACTTTCTGAGAATGCTTCTCTCTAGCTTTTAGGTGAAGATATTCCATTTCACAGCATAGGCCTCAAAGTGCTCCAAATCACCACTTGCAGATTTTACAAAAAGAATGTTTCAAAACTGCTCTTTCTAAAGGAAGGTTCAAGTCTGTGAGTTGAATGCACTCAACACAAAGAAGTTTCTGAGAATGCTTCTGTCCAGGTTTCATGTGAAGATATTTCCTTTTCCAGCATAGGCCTCAAACCGCTCCAAATATTCACTTGCAGAGTCTACAAAAAGAGTGTTTCCAAACTTCTCTATCAACTGGTAGGTACAACTCCGTGAGTTGAATGCCCTCATCACCAAGAAGTTTCTGAGAATGCTTCTCTCTAGTTTTGATGGGAAGATATTTCCTTTTCCAACATAGGCCTCATGGTGCTCCGAATAAACACTTGCAGATTCTACAAACATAGTGTTTCAAAACTGTTCCATGAAAAGGAACGTTCAAGTCTGGGAGTTGAATGAACTCATCACAAAGAAGTTTCTCAGAATGCTTCTGTCTAGTTTTTAGGTGAAGATATTTCATTTCCCAGCATAGGCCTCAAAGCACTCCAAATATCCACTTGCAGATTCTACAAAAAGAGTGTTTCCAAACTGCTGTTTCAAAAGGAAGGTTCAAGTCTGTGAGTTGAGAGCACTCATCACAAAGAAGTTTCTGAGAATGCTTCTGTCTAGTTTTTATATGAAGATCTTTCCTTTTCCAATATAGGCCTCAAAGCGCTCCAAACAAACACTTGCAGATTCTACAAAAGGAGTGTTTCAAAACAGCTCTATCAAAAGGAACGTTCAAGTCTGTGAGTTGAAGGCATTCATCACACAGAAGTTTCTGAGAATGCTTCTCTCTAGTTTTTATGTGAAGATATTTCCTTTTCTAGCATAGGCCTCAAAGCGCTGCAAATACCCACTTGCAGATTCTACAAAAAGAGGGTTTCAAATCTCTTCTATCAAAAGAAATGTTCAACTCTGTGAGTTGAATGCACTCATCAGAAAGAAGTTTCTGAGAATGATTCTATCTAGTTTTCATCTGCATGTATTTCCTTTTCCACTTGATGCCGCAATCGCACCAAATATCCACTTGCAGTTTCCACAAAAAGAGTGCTGCAGAACTGCTCCATGAAAAGGAATGTTCAACTCTGTGGGTTCAATACCCTCATGACATAGAAGTTTCTGAAAATGCTTCTGTCTAGTTGGTGTAGGAAGATATTTCCTTTTCCAGCATAAGCCTCAAAGAGCTCCAAATATCCACTTGCGGATTCTGCAAAAACAGTGTTTCAAAACTGGTCGATCAAAAGGAACGTTCAACTCTGTGAGTTGAATGCACTCATGACACAGAAGTTTCTGAGAATGCTTCTGTCTAGTTCTTACGTGAAGATATTTCCTTTTCCAGCTTAGGCCTCAAAGCGCTCCAAATAAACACTTGCAGATTCTACAAAAGGAGTGTTTCAAAACTGCTCTAGCAAAAGGAAGGTTCAAGTCTGTGAGTTGAATGCACTCATCACAAAGAGGTTTCTGAGAATGCTGCTGTCTAGTTTTTATGTGAAGATATTTCCTTTTCCTCGCATAGACCTCAAATCGCTCCAGATATCCACTTGCAGATTTTACAGAAAGACTGTTTCCAAACTCCTCTATCTAAAGGCACGTTCAACTCTGTGAGTTGAATGCACGCATTGCGAAGAACTTTCTGAGAATGCTTCTCTCTAGCTTTTAGGTGAAGATATTCCATTTCACAGCATAGGCCTCAAAGTGCTCCAAATCACCACTTGCAGATTTTACAAAAAGAATGTTTCAAAACTGCTCTTTCTAAAGGAAGGTTCAAGTCTGTGAGTTGAATGCACTCAACACAAAGAAGTTTCTGAGAATGCTTCTGTCCAGGTTTCATGTGAAGATACTTCCTATTCCAGCATTGGCCTCAAACCGCTCCAAATATTCACTTGCAGAGTCTACAAAAAGAGTGTTTCCAAACTTCTCTATCAACTGGTAGGTACAACTCCGTGAGTTGAATTCCCTCATCAACAAGGAGTTTCTGAGAATGCTTCTCTCTAGTTTTGATGGGAAGATATTTCCTTTTCCAACATAGGCCTCATGGTGCTCCGAATAAACACTTGCAGATTCTACAAACTTAGTGTTTCAAAACTGTTCTATGAAAAGGAACGTTCAAGTCTGGGAGTTGAATGAACTCATCACAAAGAAGTTACTCAGAATGCTTATTTCTAGTTTTTAGGTGAAGATATTTCGTTTCCGAGCATAGGCCTCAAAGCGCTCCAAATATCCACTTGCAGATTCTACAAAAAGAGTGTTTCCAAACTGCTCTTACAAAAGGAAGGTTCAAGTCTGTGAGCCGAACGCACTCATCACAAACAAGTTTCTGAGATTGCGTCTGTCTAGTTTTTATGTGAAGATATTTCGTTTGCCAGCATAGGCCTCAAATCGCTCCAAACATCCACTAGCAAATTCTACAAAAGGAGTGTTTCAAAAGTGCGCCATCAAAAGGAAGAGTCCACTATGTGAGTTGAATGCATAAAGCCCACGGAAGTTTCTGAGAATGCTTCTGTCTAGTTTTTAGGTGAAGATATTTCATTTCCCAGCATAGGCCTCAAAGCGCTCCAAATATCCACTTGCAGATTCTACAAAAAGAGTGTTTCCAAACTGCTCTTTCAAAAGGAAGGTTCAAGTCTGTGAGTTGAGAGCACTCATCACAAAGAAGTTTCTGAGAATGCTTCTGTCTAGTTTTTATATGATGATCTTTCCTTTTCCAATATAGGCCTCAAAGCGCTCCAAATAAACACTTGCAGATTCTACAAAAGGAGTGTTTCAAAACAGCTCTATCAAAAGGAACGTTCATGTGTGTGAGTTGAAGGCATTCATCACACAGAAGTTTCTGAGAATGCTTCTCTCTAGTTTTTATGTGAAGATATTTCCTTTTCTAGCATAGGCCTCAAAGCGCTGCAAATAGCCACTTGCAGATTCTACAAAAAGAGGGTTTCAAATCTCTTCTATCAAAAGAAAAGTTCATCTCTGTGAGTTGAATGCACTCATCAGAAAGAAGTTTCTGAGAATGATTCTATCTAGTTTTCATCTGCCTGTATTTCCTTTTCCACTAGATGCCGCAATCGCACCAAATATCCACTGGCAGTTTCCACAAAAAGAGTGCTGCAGAACTGCTCCATGAAAAGGAATGTTCAACTCTGTGAGTTCAATACCCTCATGACATAGAAGTTTCTGAAAATGCTTCTGTCTAGTTGGTATAGGAAGATATTTCCTTTTCCAGCCTAAGCCTCAAAGAGCTCCAAATATCCACTTGCGGATTCTGCAAAAACAGTGTTTCAAAACTGGTCGATCAAAAGGAACGTTCAACTCTGTGAGTTGAATGCACTCATGACACAGAAGTTTCTGAGAATGCTTCTGTCTAGTTCTTACGTGAAGATATTTCCTTTTCCAGCTTAGGCCTCAAAGCGCTCCAAATAAACACTTGCAGATTCTACAAAAGGAGTGTTTCAAAACTGCTCTAGCAAAAGGAAGGTTCAAGTCTGTGAGTTGAATGCACTCATCACAAAGAGGTTTCTGAGAATGCTGCTGTCTAGTTTTTATGTGAAGATATTTCCTTTTCCTCGCATAGACCTCAAATCGCTCCAGATATCCACTTGCAGATTTTACAGAAAGAGTGTTTCCAAACTGCTCTATCTAAAGGCACGTTCAACTCTGTGAGTTGAATGCACGCATTGCGAAGAACTTTCTGAGAACGCTTCTCTCTAGCTTTTAGGTGAAGATATTCCATTTCACAGCATAGGCCTCAAAGTGCTCCAAATCACCACTTGCAGATTTTACAAAAAGAATGTTTCAAAACTGCTCTTTCTAAAGGAAGGTTCAAGTCTGTGAGTTGAATGCACTCAACACAAAGAAGTTTCTGAGAATGCTTCTGTCCAGGTTTCATGTGAAGATATTTCCTTTTCCAGCATAGGCCTCAAACCGCTCCAAATATACACTTGCAGAGTCTACAAAAAGAGTGTTTCCAAACTTCTCTATCAACTGGTAGGTACAACTCCGTGATTTGAATGCCCTCATCACCAAGAAGTTTCTGAGAATGCTCCTCTCTAGTTTTGATGGGAAGATATTTCCTTTTCCAACATAGGCCTCATGGTGCTCCGAATAAACACTTGCAGATTCTACAAACTTAGTGTCTCAAAACTGTTCTATGAAAAGGAACGTTCAAGTCTGGGAGTTGAATGAACTCATCACAAAGAAGTTTCTCAGAATGCTTCTGTCTAGTTTTTAGGTGAAGATATTTCATTTCCCAGCATAGGCCTCAAAGCGCTCCAAATATCCACTTGCAGATTCTACAAAAAGAGTGTTTCCAAACTGCTCTTACAAAAGGAAGGTTCAAGCCTGTGAGCCGAACGCACTCATCACAAAGAAGTTTCTGAGAATGCGTCTGTCTAGTTTTTATGTGAAGATATTTCGTTTGCCAGCATAGGCCTCAAATCGCTCCAAACATCCACTAGCAAATTCTGCAAAAGGAGTGTTTCAAAAGTGCGCCATCAAAAGGAAGAGTCCACTATGTGAGTTGAAGGCATAAAGCACACGGAAGTTTCTGAGAATGCTTCTGTCTAGTTTTTAGGTGAAGATATTTCATTTCCCAGCATAGGCCTCAAAGCGCTCCAAATATCCACTTGCAGATTCTACAAAAAGAGTGTTTCCAAACTGCTCTTTCAAAAGGAAGGTTCAAGTCTGTGAGTTCAGAGCATTCATCACAAAGAAGTTTCTGAGAATGCTTCTGTCTAGTTTTTATATGAAGATCTTTCCTTTTCCAATATGGGCCTCAAAGCGCTCCAAATAAACACTTGCAGATTCTACAAAAGGAGTGCTTCAAAACAGCTCTATCAAAAGGAACGTTCAAGTCCGTGAGTTGAAGGCATTCATCACACAGAAGTTTCTGAGAATGCTTCTCTCTAGTTTTTATGTGAAGATATTTCCTTTTCTAGCATAGGCCTCAAAGCGCTGCAAATAGCCACTTGCAGATTCTACAAAAAGAGGGTTTCAAATCTCTTCTATCAAAAGAAATGTTCAACTCTGTGAGTTGAATGCACTCATCAGAAAGAAGTTTCTGAGAATGATTCTATCTAGTTTTCATCTGCATGTATTTCCGTTTCCACTAGATGCCGCAATCGCACCAAATATCCACTTGCAGTTTCCACAAAAAGAGTGCTGCAGAACTGCTCCATGAAAAGGAATGTTCAACTCTGTGGGTTCAATACCCTCATGACATAGAAGTTTCTGAAAATGCTTCTGTCTAGTTGGTATAGGAAGATATTTCCTTTTCCAGCATAAGCCTCAAAGAGCTCCAAATATCCACATGCGGATTCTGCAAAAACAGTGTTTCAAAACTGGTCGATCAAAAGGAACGTTCAACTCTGTGAGTTGAATGCACTCATGACACAGAAGTTTCTGAGAATGCTTCTGTCTAGCTCTTACGTGAAGATATTTCCTTTTCCAGCTTAGGCCTCAAAGCGCTCCAAATAAACACTTGCAGATTCTACAAAAGGAGTGTTTCAAAACTGCTCTAGCAAAAGGAAGGTTCAAGTCTGTGAGTTGAATGCACTCATCACAAAGAGGTTTCTGAGAATGCTGCTGTCTAGTTTTTAAGTGAAGATATTTCCTTTTCCTCGCATAGACCTCAAATCGCTCCAGATATCCACTTGCAGATTTTACAGAAAGACTGTTTCCAAACTGCTCTATCTAAAGGCACGTTCAACTCTGTGAGTTGAATGCACGCATTGCGAAGAACTTTCTGAGAATGCTTCTCTCTAGCTTTTAGGTGAAGATATTCCATTTCACAGCATAGGCCTCAAAGTGCACCAAATCACCACTTGCAGATTTTACAAAAAGAATGTTTCAAAACTGCTCTTTCTAAAGGAAGGTTCAAGTCTGTGAGTTGAATGCACTCAACACAAAGAAGTTTCTGAGAATGCTTCTGTCCAGGTTTCATGTGAAGATACTTCCTATTCCAGCATTGGCCTCAAACCGCTCCAAATATTCACTTGCAGAGTCTACAAAAAGAGTGTTTCCAAACTTCTCTATCAACTGGTAGGTACAACTCCGTGAGTTGAATGCCCTCATCAACAAGGAGTTTCTGAGAATGCTTCTCTCTAGTTTTGATGGGAAGATATTTCCTTTTCCAACATAGGCCTCATGGTGCTCCGAATAAACACTTGCAGATTCTACAAACTTAGTGTTTCAAAACTGTTCTATGAAAAGGAACGTTCAAGTCTGGGAGTTGAATGAACTCATCACAAAGAAGTTACTCAGAATGCTTCTGTCTAGTTTTTAGGTGAAGATATTTCATTTCCCAGCATAGGCCTCAAAGCGCTCCAAATATCCACTTGCAGATTCTACAAAAAGAGTGTTTCCAAACTGCTGTTTCAAAAGGAAGGTTCAAATCTGTGAGTTGAGAGCACTCATCACAAAGAAGTTTCTGAGAATGCTTCTGTCTAGTTTTTATATGAAGATCTTTCCTTTTCCAGTATAGGCCTCAAAGCGCTCCAAATAAACACTTGCAGATTCTACAAAAGGAGTGTTTCAAAACAGCTCTATCAAAAGGAACGTTCAAGTCTGTGAGTTGAAGGCATTCATCACACAGAAGTTTCTGAGAATGCTTCTCTCTAGTTTTTATGTGAAGATATTTCCTTTTCTAGCATAGGCCGCAAAGCGCTGCAAATAGCCACTTGCAGATTCTACGAAAAGAGGGTTTCAAATCTCTTCTATCAAAAGAAATGTTCAACTCTGTGAGTTGAATGCACTCATCAGAAAGAAGTTTCTGAGAATGATTCTATCTAGTTTTCATCTGCATGTATTTCCTTTTCCACTAGATGCCGCAATCGCACCAAATATCCACTTGCAGTTTCCACAAAAAGAGTGCTGCAGAACTGCTCCATGAAAAGGAATGTTCAACTCTGTGAGTTCAGTACCCTCATGACATAGAAGTTTCTGAAAATGCTTCTGTCTAGTTGGTATAGGAAGATATTTCCTTTTCCAGCATAAGCCTCAAAGAGCTCCAAATATCCACTTGCGGATTCTGCAACAACAGTGTTTCAAAACTGGTCGATCAAAAGGAACGTTCAACTCTGTGAGTTGAATGCACTCATGACACAGAAGTTTCTGAGAATGCTTCTGTCTAGTTCTTACGTGAAGATATTTCCTTTTCCAGCTTAGGCCTCAAAGCGCTCCAAATAAACACTTGCAGATTCTACAAAAGGAGTGTTTCAAAACTGCTCTAGCAAAAGGAAGGTTCAAGTCTGTGAGTTGAATGCACTCATCACAAAGAAGTTTCTGAGAATGCTTCTGTCTAGTTTTTATATGAAGATCTTTCCTTTTCCAATATGGGCCTCAAAGCGCTCCAAATAAACACTTGCAGATTCTACAAAAGGAGTGTTTCAAAACAGCTCTATCAAAAGGAACGTTCAAGTCCGTGAGTTGAAGGCATTCATCACACAGAAGTTTCTGAGAATGCTTCTCTCTAGTTTTTATGTGAAGATATTTCCTTTTCTAGCATAGGCCTCAAAGCGCTGCAAATAGCCACTTGCAGATTCTACAAAAAGAGGGTTTCAAATCTCTTCTATCAAAAGAAATGTTCAACTCTGTGAGTTGAATGCACTCATCAGAAAGAAGTTTCTGAGAATGATTCTATCTAGTTTTCATCTGCATGTATTTCCTTTTCCACTAGATGCCGCAATCGCACCAAATATCCACTTGCAGTTTCCACAAAAAGAGTGCTGCAGAACTGCTCCATGAAAAGGAATGTTCAACTCTGTGGGTTCAATACCCTCATGACATAGAAGTTTCTGAAAATGCTTCTGTCTAGTTGGTGTAGGAAGATATTTCCTTTTCCAGCATAAGCCTCAAAGAGCTCCAAATATCCACTTGCGGATTCTGCAAAAACAGTGTTTCAAAACTGGTCGATCAAAAGGAACGTTCAACTCTGTGAGTTGAATGCACTCATGACACAGAAGTTTCTGAGAATGCTTCTGTCTAGTTCTTACATGAAGATATTTCCTTTTCCAGCTTAGGCCTCAAAGCGCTCCAAATAAACACTTGCAGATTCTACAAAAGGAGTGTTTCAAAACTGCTCTAGCAAAAGGAAGGTTCAAGTCTGTGAGTTGAATGCACTCATCACAAAGAGGTTTCTGAGAATGCTGCTGTCTAGTTTTTATGTGAAGATATTTCCTTTTCCTCGCATAGACCTCAAATCGCTCCAGATATCCACTTGCAGATTTTACAGAAAGACTGTTTCCAAACTGCTCTATCTAAAGGCACGTTCAACTCTGTGAGTTGAATGCACGCATTGCGAAGAACTTTCTGAGAATGCTTCTCTCTAGCTTTTAGGTGAAGATATTCCATTTCACAGCATAGGCCTCAAAGTGCTCCAAATCACCACTTGCAGATTTTACAAAAAGAATGTTTCAAAACTGCTCTTTCTAAAGGAAGGTTCAAGTCTGTGAGTTGAATGCACTCAACACAAAGAAGTTTCTGAGAATGCTTCTGTCCAGGATTCATGTGAAGATACTTCCTATTCCAGCATTGGCCTCAAACCGCTCCAAATATTCACTTGCAGAGTCTACAAAAAGAGTGTTTCCAAACTTCTCTATCAACTGGTAGGTACAACTCCGTGAGTTGAATGCCCTCATCAACAAGGAGTTTCTGAGAATGCTTCTCTCTAGTTTTGATGGGAAGATATTTCCTTTTCCAACATAGGCCTCATGGTGCTCCGAATAAACACTTGCAGATTCTACAAACTTAGTGTTTCAAAACTGTTCTATGAAAAGGAACGTTCAAGTCTGGGAGTTGAATGAACTCATCACAAAGAAGTTACTCAGAATGCTTCTGTCTAGTTTTTAGGTGAAGATATTTCATTTCCCAGCATAGGCCCCAAAGCGCTCCAAATATCCACTTGCAGATTCTACAAAAAGAGTGTTTCCAAAATGCTCTTACAAAAGGAAGGTTCAAGTCTGTGAGCCGAACGCACTCATCACAAACAAGTTTCTGAGAATGCGTCTGTCTAGTTTTTATGTGAAGATATTTCGTTTGCCAGCATAGGCCTCAAATCGCTCCAAACATCCACTAGCAAATTCTACAAAAGGAGTGTTTCAAAAGTGCGCTATCAAAAGGAAGAGTCCACTATGTGAGTTGAATGCATAAAGCACACGGAAGTTTCTGAGAATGCTTCTGTCTAGTTTTTAGGTGAAGATATTTCATTTCCCAGCATAGGCCTCAAAGCGCTCCAAATATCCACTTGCAGATTCTACAAAAAGAGTGTTTCCAAACTGCTGTTTCAAAAGGAAGGTTCAAATCTGTGAGTTCAGAGCACTCATCACAAAGAAGTTTCTGAGAATGCTTCTGTCTAGTTTTTATATGAAGATCTTTCCATTTCCAGTATAGGCCTCAAAGCGCTCCAAATAAACACTTGCAGATTCTACAAAAGGAGTGTTTCAAAACAGCTCTATCAAAAGGAACGTTCAAGTCTGTGAGTTGAAGGCATTCATCACACAGAAGTTTCTGAGAATGCTTCTCTCTAGTTTTTATGTGAAGATATTTCCTTTTCTAGCATAGGCCGCAAGGCGCTGCAAATAGCCACTTGCAGATTCTACGAAAAGAGGGTTTCAAATCTCTTCTATCAAAAGAAATGTTCAACTCTGTGAGTTGAATGCACTCATCAGAAAGAAGTTTCTGAGAATGATTCTATCTAGTTTTCATCTGCATGTATTTCCTTTTCCACTAGATGCCGCAATCGCACCCAATATCCACTTGCAGTTTCCACAGAAAGAGTGCTGCAGAACTGCTCCATGAAAAGGAATGTTCAACTCTGTGAGTTCAGTACCCTCATGACATAGAAGTTTCTGAAAATGCTTCTGTCTAGTTGGTATAGGAAGATATTTCCTTTTCCAGCATAAGCCTCAAAGAGCTCCAAATATCCACTTGCGGATTCTGCAAAAACAGTGTTTCAAAACTGGTCGATCAAAAGGAACGTTCAACTCTGTGAGTTGAATGCACTCATGACACAGAAGTTTCTGAGAATGCTTCTGTCTAGTTCTTACGTGAAGATATTTCCTTTTCCAGCTTAGGCCTCAAAGCGCTCCAAATAAACACTTGCAGATTCTACAAAAGGAGTGTTTCAAAACTGCTCTAGCAAAAGGAAGGTTCAAGTCTGTGAGTTGAATGCACTCATCACAAAGAGGTTTCTGAGAATGCTGCTGTCTAGTTTTTATGTGAAGATATTTCCTTTTCCTCGCATAGACCTCAAATCGCTCCAGATATCCACTTGCAGATATTACAGAAAGAGTGTTTCCAAACTGCTCTATCTAAAGGCACGTTCAACTCTGTGAGTTGAATGCACGCATTGCGAAGAACTTTCTGAGAATGCTTCTCTCTAGCTTTTAGGTGAAGATATTCCATTTCACAGCATAGGCCTCAAAGTGCTCCAAATCACCACTTGCAGATTTTACAAAAAGAATGTTTCAAAACTGCTCTTTCTAAAGGAAGGTTCAAGTCTGTGAGTTGAATGCACTCAACACAAAGAAGTTTCTGAGAATGCTTCTGTCCAGGTTTCATGTGAAGATACTTCCTTTTCCAGCATAGGCCTCAAACCGCTCCAAATATTCACTTGCAGAGTCTACAAAAAGAGTGTTTCCAAACTTCTCTATCAACTGGTAGGTACAACTCCGTGAGTTGAATGCCCTCATCACCAAGAAGTTTCTGAGAATGCTTCTCTCTAGTTTTGATGGGAAGATATTTCCTTTTCCAACATAGGCCTCATGGTGCTCCGAATAAACACTTGCAGATTCTACAAATTTAGTGTTTCAAAACTGTTCTATGAAAAGGAACGTTCAAGACTGGGAGTTGAATGAACTCATCACAAAGAAGTTTCTCAGAATGCTTCTGTCTAGTTTTTAGGTGAAGATATTTCATTTCCCAGCATAGGCCTCAAAGCGCTCCAAATATCCACTTGCAGATTCTACAAAAAGAGTGTTTCCAAACTGCTCTTACAAAAGGAAGGTTCAAGTCTGTGAGCCGAACGCACTCATCACAAACAAGTTTCTGAGAATGCGTCTGTCTAGTTTTTATGTGAAGATATTTCGTTTGCCAGCATAGGCTTCAAATCGCTCCAAACATCCACTAGCAAATTCTACAAAAGCAGTGTTTCAAAAGTGCGCTATCAAGAGGAAGAGTCCACTATGTGAGTTGAATGCATAAAGCACACGGAAGTTTCTGAGAATGCTTCTGTCTAGTTTTTAGGTGAAGATATTTCATTTCCCAGCATAGGCCTCAAAGCGCTCCAAATATCCACTTGCAGATTCTACAAAAAGAGTGTTTCCAAACTGCTCTTTCAAAAGGAAGGTTCAAGTCTGTGAGTTGAGAGCATTCATCACAAAGAAGTTTCTGAGAATGCTTCTGTCTAGTTTTTATATGAAGATCTTTCCTTTTCCAATATGGGCCTCAAAGCGCTCCAAATAAACACTTGCAGATTCTACAAAAGGAGTGTTTCAAAACAGCTCTATCAAAAGGAACGTTCAAGTCCGTGAGTTGAAGGCATTCATCACACAGAAGTTTCTGAGAATGCTTCTCTCTAGTTTTTATGTGAAGATATTTCCTTTTCTAGCATAGGCCTCAAAGCGCTGCAAATAGCCACTTGCAGATTCTACAAAAAGAGGGTTTCAAATCTCTTCTATCAAAAGAAATGTTCAACTCTGTGAGTTGAATGCACTCATCAGAAAGAAGTTTCTGAGAATGATTCTATCTAGTTTTCATCTGCATGTATTTCCTTTTCCACTAGATGCCGCAATCGCACCAAATATCCACTTGCAGTTTCCACAAAAAGAGTGCTGCAGAACTGCTCCATGAAAAGGAATGTTCAACTCTGTGAGTTCAGTACCCTCATGACATAGAAGTTTCTGAAAATGCTTCTGTCTAGTTGGTATAGGAAGATATTTCCTTTTCCAGCATAAGCCTCAAAGAGCTCCAAATATCCACTTGCGGATTCTGCAAAAACAGTGTTTCAAAACTGGTCGATCAAAAGGAACGTTCAACTCTGTGAGTTGAATGCACTCATGACACAGAAGTTTCTGAGAATGCTTCTGTCTAGTTCTTACGTGAAGATATTTCCTTTTCCAGCTTAGGCCTCAAAGCTCTCCAAATAAACACTTGCAGATTCTACAAAAGGAGTGTTTCAAAACTGCTCTAGCAAAAGGAAGGTTCAAGTCTGTGAGTTGAATGCACTCATCACAAAGAGGTTTCTGAGAATGCTGCTGTCTAGTTTTTATGTGAAGATATTTCCTTTTCCTCGCATAGACCTCAAATCGCTCCAGATATCCACTTGCAGATATTACAGAAAGAGTGTTTCCAAACTGCTCTATCTAAAGGCACGTTCAACTCTGTGAGTTGAATGCACGCATTGCGAAGAACTTTCTGAGAATGCTTCTCTCTAGCTTTTAGGTGAAGATATTCCATTTCACAGCATAGGCCTCAAAGTGCTCCAAATCACCACTTGCAGATTTTACAAAAAGAATGTTTCAAAACTGCTCTTTCTAAAGGAAGGTTCAAGTCTGTGAGTTGAATGCACTCACCACAAAGAAGTTTCTGAGAATGCTTCTGTCCAGGTTTCATGTGAAGATATTTCCTTTTCCAGCATAGGCCTCAAACCGCTCCAAATATTCACTTGCAGAGTCTACAAAAAGAGTGTTTCCAAACTTCTCTATCAACTGGTAGGTACAACTCCGTGAGTTGAATGCCCTCATCAACAAGAAGTTTCTGAGAATGCTTCTCTCTAGTTTTGATGGGAAGATATTTCCTTTTCCAACATAGGCCTCATGGTGCTCCGAATAAACACTTGCAGATTCTACAAACATAGTGTTTCAAAACTGTTCCATGAAAAGGAACGTTCAAGTCTGGGAGTTGAATGAACTCATCACAAAGAAGTTTCTCAGAATGCTTCTGTCTAGTTTTTAGGTGAAGATATTTCATTTCCCAGCATAGGCCTCAAAGCACTCCAAATATCCACTTGCAGATTCTACAAAAAGAGTGTTTCCAAACTGCTGTTTCAAAAGGAAGGTTCAAGTCTGTGAGTTGAGAGCACTCATCACAAAGAAGTTTCTGAGAATGCTTCTGTCTAGTTTTTATATGAAGATCTTTCCTTTTCCAATATAGGCCTCAAAGCGCTCCAAACAAACACTTGCAGATTCTACAAAAGGAGTGTTTCAAAACAGCTCTATCAAAAGGAACGTTCAAGTCTGTGAGTTGAAGGCATTCATCACACAGAAGTTTCTGAGAATGCTTCTCTCTAGTTTTTATGTGAAGATATTTCCTTTTCTAGCATAGGCCTCAAAGCGCTGCAAATAGCCACTTGCAGATTCTACAAAAAGAGGGTTTCAAATCTCTTCTATCAAAAGAAATGTTCAACTCTGTGAGTTGAATGCACTCATCAGAAAGAAGTTTCTGAGAATGATTCTATCTAGTTTTCATCTGCATGTATTTCCTTTTCCACTAGATGCCGCAATCGCACCAAATATCCACTTGCAGTTTCCACAAAAAGAGTGCTGCAGAACTGCTCCATGAAAAGGAATGTTCAACTCTGTGGGTTCAATACCCTCATGACATAGAAGTTTCTGAAAATGCTTCTGTCTAGTTGGTGTAGGAAGATATTTCCTTTTCCAGCATAAGCCTCAAAGAGCTCCAAATATCCACTTGCGGATTCTGCAAAAACAGTGTTTCAAAACTGGTCGATCAAAAGGAACGTTCAACTCTGTGAGTTGAATGCACTCATGACACAGAAGTTTCTGAGAATGCTTCTGTCTAGTTCTTACGTGAAGATATTTCCTTTTCCAGCTTAGGCCTCAAAGCGCTCCAAATAAACACTTGCAGATTCTACAAAAGGAGTGTTTCAAAACTGCTCTAGCAAAAGGAAGGTTCAAGTCTGTGAGTTGAATGCACTCATCACAAAGAGGTTTCTGAGAATGCTGCTGTCTAGTTTTTATGTGAAGATATTTCCTTTTCCTCGCATAGACCTCAAATCGCTCCAGATATCCACTTGCAGATTTTACAGAAAGACTGTTTCCAAACTCCTCTATCTAAAGGCACGTTCAACTCTGTGAGTTGAATGCACGCATTGCGAAGAACTTTCTGAGAATGCTTCTCTCTAGCTTTTAGGTGAAGATATTCCATTTCACAGCATAGGCCTCAAAGTGCTCCAAATCACCACTTGCAGATTTTACAAAAAGAATGTTTCAAAACTGCTCTTTCTAAAGGAAGGTTCAAGTCTGTGAGTTGAATGCACTCAACACAAAGAAGTTTCTGAGAATGCTTCTGTCCAGGTTTCATGTGAAGATACTTCCTATTCCAGCATTGGCCTCAAACCGCTCCAAATATTCACTTGCAGAGTCTACAAAAAGAGTGTTTCCAAACTTCTCTATCAACTGGTAGGTACAACTCCGTGAGTTGAATTCCCTCATCAACAAGGAGTTTCTGAGAATGCTTCTCTCTAGTTTTGATGGGAAGATATTTCCTTTTCCAACATAGGCCTCATGGTGCTCCGAATAAACACTTGCAGATTCTACAAACTTAGTGTTTCAAAACTGTTCTATGAAAAGGAACGTTCAAGTCTGGGAGTTGAATGAACTCATCACAAAGAAGTTACTCAGAATGCTTATTTCTAGTTTTTAGGTGAAGATATTTCATTTCCGAGCATAGGCCTCAAAGCGCTCCAAATATCCACTTGCAGATTCTACAAAAAGAGTGTTTCCAAACTGCTCTTACAAAAGGAAGGTTCAAGTCTGTGAGCCGAACGCACTCATCACAAACAAGTTTCTGAGATTGCGTCTGTCTAGTTTTTATGTGAAGATATTTCGTTTGCCAGCATAGGCCTCAAATCGCTCCAAACATCCACTAGCAAATTCTACAAAAGGAGTGTTTCAAAAGTGCGCCATCAAAAGGAAGAGTCCACTATGTGAGTTGAATGCATAAAGCCCACGGAAGTTTCTGAGAATGCTTCTGTCTAGTTTTTAGGTGAAGATATTTCATTTCCCAGCATAGGCCTCAAAGCGCTCCAAATATCCACTTGCAGATTCTACAAAAAGAGTGTTTCCAAACTGCTCTTTCAAAAGGAAGGTTCAAGTCTGTGAGTTGAGAGCACTCATCACAAAGAAGTTTCTGAGAATGCTTCTGTCTAGTTTTTATATGATGATCTTTCCTTTTCCAATATAGGCCTCAAAGCGCTCCAAATAAACACTTGCAGATTCTACAAAAGGAGTGTTTCAAAACAGCTCTATCAAAAGGAACGTTCATGTGTGTGAGTTGAAGGCATTCATCACACAGAAGTTTCTGAGAATGCTTCTCTCTAGTTTTTATGTGAAGATATTTCCTTTTCTAGCATAGGCCTCAAAGCGCTGCAAATAGCCACTTGCAGATTCTACAAAAAGAGGGTTTCAAATCTCTTCTATCAAAAGAAAAGTTCATCTCTGTGAGTTGAATGCACTCATCAGAAAGAAGTTTCTGAGAATGATTCTATCTAGTTTTCATCTGCATGTATTTCCTTTTCCACTAGATGCCGCAATCGCACCAAATATCCACTGGCAGTTTCCACAAAAAGAGTGCTGCAGAACTGCTCCATGAAAAGGAATGTTCAACTCTGTGGGTTCAATACCCTCATGACATAGAAGTTTCTGAAAATGCTTCTGTCTAGTTGGTATAGGAAGATATTTCCTTTTCCAGCCTAAGCCTCAAAGAGCTCCAAATATCCACTTGCGGATTCTGCAAAAACAGTTTTTCAAAACTGGTCGATCAAAAGGAACGTTCAACTCTGTGAGTTGAATGCACTCATGACACAGAAGTTTCTGAGAATGCTTCTGTCTAGTTCTTACGTGAAGATATTTCCTTTTCCAGCTTAGGCCTCAAAGCGCTCCAAATAAACACTTGCAGATTCTACAAAAGGAGTGTTTCAAAACTGCTCTAGCAAAAGGAAGGTTCAAGTCTGTGAGTTGAATGCACTCATCACAAAGAGGTTTC
Source organism: Pongo pygmaeus (assembly GCF_028885625.2). Classification (NCBI taxonomy): domain Eukaryota; kingdom Metazoa; phylum Chordata; class Mammalia; order Primates; family Hominidae; genus Pongo; species Pongo pygmaeus. The sequence continues at coordinate 29,518,653 of NC_085930.1, forward strand.
TGAGAATGCTGCTGTCTAGTTTTTATGTGAAGATATTTCCTTTTCCTCGCATAGACCTCAAATCGCTCCAGATATCCACTTGCAGATTTTACAGAAAGACTGTTTCCAAACTGCTCTATCTAAAGGCACGTTCAACTCTGTGAGTTGAATGCACGCATTGCGAAGAACTTTCTGAGAACGCTTCTCTCTAGCTTTTAGGTGAAGATATTCCATTTCACAGCATAGGCCTCAAAGTGCTCCAAATCACCACTTGCAGATTTTACAAAAAGAATGTTTCAAAACTGCTCTTTCTAAAGGAAGGTTCAAGTCTGTGAGTTGAATGCACTCAACACAAAGAAGTTTCTGAGAATGCTTCTGTCCAGGTTTCATGTGAAGATATTTCCTTTTCCAGCATAGGCCTCAAACCGCTCCAAATATACACTTGCAGAGTCTACAAAAAGAGTGTTTCCAAACTTCTCTATCAACTGGTAGGTACAACTCCGTGAGTTGAATGCCCTCATCACCAAGAAGTTTCTGAGAATGCTCCTCTCTAGTTTTGATGGGAAGATATTTCCTTTTCCAACATAGGCCTCATGGTGCTCCGAATAAACACTTGCAGATTCTACAAACTTAGTGTCTCAAAACTGTTCTATGAAAAGGAACGTTCAAGTCTGGGAGTTGAATGAACTCATCACAAAGAAGTTTCTCAGAATGCTTCTGTCTAGTTTTTAGGTGAAGATATTTCATTTCCCAGCATAGGCCTCAAAGCGCTCCAAATATCCACTTGCAGATTCTACAAAAAGAGTGTTTCCAAACTGCTCTTACAAAAGGAAGGTTCAAGTCTGTGAGCCGAACGCACTCATCACAAAGAAGTTTCTGAGAATGCGTCTGTCTAGTTTTTATGTGAAGATATTTCGTTTGCCAGCATAGGCCTCAAATCGCTCCAAACATCCACTAGCAAATTCTGCAAAAGGAGTGTTTCAAAAGTGCGCCATCAAAAGGAAGAGTCCACTATGTGAGTTGAAGGCATAAAGCACACGGAAGTTTCTGAGAATGCTTCTGTCTAGTTTTTAGGTGAAGATATTTCATTTCCCAGCATAGGCCTCAAAGCGCTCCAAATATCCACTTGCAGATTCTACAAAAAGAGTGTTTCCAAACTGCTCTTTCAAAAGGAAGGTTCAAGTCTGTGAGTTGAGAGCATTCATCACAAAGAAGTTTCTGAGAATGCTTCTGTCTAGTTTTTATATGAAGATCTTTCCTTTTCCAATATGGGCCTCAAAGCGCTCCAAATAAACACTTGCAGATTCTACAAAAGGAGTGCTTCAAAACAGCTCTATCAAAAGGAACGTTCAAGTCCGTGAGTTGAAGGCATTCATCACACAGAAGTTTCTGAGAATGCTTCTCTCTAGTTTTTATGTGAAGATATTTCCTTTTCTAGCATAGGCCTCAAAGCGCTGCAAATAGCCACTTGCAGATTCTACAAAAAGAGGGTTTCAAATCTCTTCTATCAAAAGAAATGTTCAACTCTGTGAGTTGAATGCACTCATCAGAAAGAAGTTTCTGAGAATGATTCTATCTAGTTTTCATCTGCATGTATTTCCGTTTCCACTAGATGCCGCAATCGCACCAAATATCCACTTGCAGTTTCCACAAAAAGAGTGCTGCAGAACTGCTCCATGAAAAGGAATGTTCAACTCTGTGGGTTCAATACCCTCATGACATAGAAGTTTCTGAAAATGCTTCTGTCTAGTTGGTATAGGAAGATATTTCCTTTTCCAGCATAAGCCTCAAAGAGCTCCAAATATCCACATGCGGATTCTGCAAAAACAGTGTTTCAAAACTGGTCGATCAAAAGGAACGTTCAACTCTGTGAGTTGAATGCACTCATGACACAGAAGTTTCTGAGAATGCTTCTGTCTAGCTCTTACGTGAAGATATTTCCTTTTCCAGCTTAGGCCTCAAAGCGCTCCAAATAAACACTTGCAGATTCTACAAAAGGAGTGTTTCAAAACTGCTCTAGCAAAAGGAAGGTTCAAGTCTGTGAGTTGAATGCACTCATCACAAAGAGGTTTCTGAGAATGCTGCTGTCTAGTTTTTAAGTGAAGATATTTCCTTTTCCTCGCATAGACCTCAAATCGCTCCAGATATCCACTTGCAGATTTTACAGAAAGACTGTTTCCAAACTGCTCTATCTAAAGGCACGTTCAACTCTGTGAGTTGAATGCACGCATTGCGAAGAACTTTCTGAGAATGCTTCTCTCTAGCTTTTAGGTGAAGATATTCCATTTCACAGCATAGGCCTCAAAGTGCACCAAATCACCACTTGCAGATTTTACAAAAAGAATGTTTCAAAACTGCTCTTTCTAAAGGAAGGTTCAAGTCTGTGAGTTGAATGCACTCAACACAAAGAAGTTTCTGAGAATGCTTCTGTCCAGGTTTCATGTGAAGATACTTCCTATTCCAGCATTGGCCTCAAACCGCTCCAAATATTCACTTGCAGAGTCTACAAAAAGAGTGTTTCCAAACTTCTCTATCAACTGGTAGGTACAACTCCGTGAGTTGAATGCCCTCATCAACAAGGAGTTTCTGAGAATGCTTCTCTCTAGTTTTGATGGGAAGATATTTCCTTTTCCAACATAGGCCTCATGGTGCTCCGAATAAACACTTGCAGATTCTACAAACTTAGTGTTTCAAAACTGTTCTATGAAAAGGAACGTTCAAGTCTGGGAGTTGAATGAACTCATCACAAAGAAGTTACTCAGAATGCTTCTGTCTAGTTTTTAGGTGAAGATATTTCATTTCCCAGCATAGGCCTCAAAGCGCTCCAAATATCCACTTGCAGATTCTACAAAAAGAGTGTTTCCAAACTGCTGTTTCAAAAGGAAGGTTCAAATCTGTGAGTTGAGAGCACTCATCACAAAGAAGTTTCTGAGAATGCTTCTGTCTAGTTTTTATATGAAGATCTTTCCTTTTCCAGTATAGGCCTCAAAGCGCTCCAAATAAACACTTGCAGATTCTACAAAAGGAGTGTTTCAAAACAGCTCTATCAAAAGGAACGTTCAAGTCTGTGAGTTGAAGGCATTCATCACACAGAAGTTTCTGAGAATGCTTCTCTCTAGTTTTTATGTGAAGATATTTCCTTTTCTAGCATAGGCCGCAAAGCGCTGCAAATAGCCACTTGCAGATTCTACGAAAAGAGGGTTTCAAATCTCTTCTATCAAAAGAAATGTTCAACTCTGTGAGTTGAATGCACTCATCAGAAAGAAGTTTCTGAGAATGATTCTATCTAGTTTTCATCTGCATGTATTTCCTTTTCCACTAGATGCCGCAATCGCACCAAATATCCACTTGCAGTTTCCACAAAAAGAGTGCTGCAGAACTGCTCCATGAAAAGGAATGTTCAACTCTGTGAGTTCAGTACCCTCATGACATAGAAGTTTCTGAAAATGCTTCTGTCTAGTTGGTATAGGAAGATATTTCCTTTTCCAGCATAAGCCTCAAAGAGCTCCAAATATCCACTTGCGGATTCTGCAACAACAGTGTTTCAAAACTGGTCGATCAAAAGGAACGTTCAACTCTGTGAGTTGAATGCACTCATGACACAGAAGTTTCTGAGAATGCTTCTGTCTAGTTCTTACGTGAAGATATTTCCTTTTCCAGCTTAGGCCTCAAAGCGCTCCAAATAAACACTTGCAGATTCTACAAAAGGAGTGTTTCAAAACTGCTCTAGCAAAAGGAAGGTTCAAGTCTGTGAGTTGAATGCACTCATCACAAAGAAGTTTCTGAGAATGCTTCTGTCTAGTTTTTATATGAAGATCTTTCCTTTTCCAATATGGGCCTCAAAGCGCTCCAAATAAACACTTGCAGATTCTACAAAAGGAGTGTTTCAAAACAGCTCTATCAAAAGGAACGTTCAAGTCCGTGAGTTGAAGGCATTCATCACACAGAAGTTTCTGAGAATGCTTCTCTCTAGTTTTTATGTGAAGATATTTCCTTTTCTAGCATAGGCCTCAAAGCGCTGCAAATAGCCACTTGCAGATTCTACAAAAAGAGGGTTTCAAATCTCTTCTATCAAAAGAAATGTTCAACTCTGTGAGTTGAATGCACTCATCAGAAAGAAGTTTCTGAGAATGATTCTATCTAGTTTTCATCTGCATGTATTTCCTTTTCCACTAGATGCCGCAATCGCACCAAATATCCACTTGCAGTTTCCACAAAAAGAGTGCTGCAGAACTGCTCCATGAAAAGGAATGTTCAACTCTGTGGGTTCAATACCCTCATGACATAGAAGTTTCTGAAAATGCTTCTGTCTAGTTGGTGTAGGAAGATATTTCCTTTTCCAGCATAAGCCTCAAAGAGCTCCAAATATCCACTTGCGGATTCTGCAAAAACAGTGTTTCAAAACTGGTCGATCAAAAGGAACGTTCAACTCTGTGAGTTGAATGCACTCATGACACAGAAGTTTCTGAGAATGCTTCTGTCTAGTTCTTACATGAAGATATTTCCTTTTCCAGCTTAGGCCTCAAAGCGCTCCAAATAAACACTTGCAGATTCTACAAAAGGAGTGTTTCAAAACTGCTCTAGCAAAAGGAAGGTTCAAGTCTGTGAGTTGAATGCACTCATCACAAAGAGGTTTCTGAGAATGCTGCTGTCTAGTTTTTATGTGAAGATATTTCCTTTTCCTCGCATAGACCTCAAATCGCTCCAGATATCCACTTGCAGATTTTACAGAAAGACTGTTTCCAAACTGCTCTATCTAAAGGCACGTTCAACTCTGTGAGTTGAATGCACGCATTGCGAAGAACTTTCTGAGAATGCTTCTCTCTAGCTTTTAGGTGAAGATATTCCATTTCACAGCATAGGCCTCAAAGTGCTCCAAATCACCACTTGCAGATTTTACAAAAAGAATGTTTCAAAACTGCTCTTTCTAAAGGAAGGTTCAAGTCTGTGAGTTGAATGCACTCAACACAAAGAAGTTTCTGAGAATGCTTCTGTCCAGGATTCATGTGAAGATACTTCCTATTCCAGAATTGGCCTCAAACCGCTCCAAATATTCACTTGCAGAGTCTACAAAAAGAGTGTTTCCAAACTTCTCTATCAACTGGTAGGTACAACTCCGTGAGTTGAATGCCCTCATCAACAAGGAGTTTCTGAGAATGCTTCTCTCTAGTTTTGATGGGAAGATATTTCCTTTTCCAACATAGGCCTCATGGTGCTCCGAATAAACACTTGCAGATTCTACAAACTTAGTGTTTCAAAACTGTTCTATGAAAAGGAACGTTCAAGTCTGGGAGTTGAATGAACTCATCACAAAGAAGTTTCTCAGAATGCTTCTGTCTAGTTTTTAGGTGAAGATATTTCATTTCCCAGCATAGGCCTCAAAGCGCTCCAAATATCCACTTGCAGATTCTACAAAAAGAGTGTTTCCAAACTGCTGTTTCAAAAGGAAGGTTCAAGTCTGTGAGATGAGAGCACTCATCACAAAGAAGTTTCTGAGAATGCTTCTGTCTAGTTTTTATATGAAGATCTTTCCTTTTCCAATATAGGCCTCAAAGCGCTCCAAATAAACACTTGCAGATTCTACAAAAGGAGTGTTTCAAAACAGCTCTATCAAAAGGAACGTTCAAGTCTGTGAGTTAAAGGCATTCATCACACAGAAGTTTCTGAGAATGCTTCTCTCTAGTTTTTATGTGAAGATATTTCCTTTTCTAGCATAGGCCTCAAAGCGCTGCAAATAGCCACTTGCAGATTCTACAAAAAGAGGGTTTCAAATCTCTTCTATCAAAAGAAATGTTCAACTCTGTGAGTTGAATGCACTCATCAGAAAGAAGTTTCTGAGAATGATTCTATCTAGTTTTCATCTGCATGTATTTCCTTTTCCACTAGATGCCGCAATCGCACCAAATATAAACTTGCAGTTTCCACAAAAAGAGTGCTGCAGAACTGCTCCATGAAAAGGAATGTTCAACTCTGTGAGTTCAATACCCTCATGACATAGAAGTTTCTGAAAATGCTTCTGTCTAGTTGGTGTAGGAAGATATTCCCTTTTCCAGCATAAGCCTCAAAGAGCTCCAAATATCCACTTGCGGATTCTGCAAAAACAGTGTTTCAAAACTGGTCGATCAAAAGGAACGTTCAACTCTGTGAGTTGAATGCACTCATGACACAGAAGTTTCTGAGAATGCTTCTGTCTAGTTCTTACGTGAAGATATTTCCTTTTCCAGCTTAGGCCTCAAAGCGCTCCAAATAAACACTTGCAGATTCTACAAAAGGAGTGTTTCAAAACTGCTCTAGCAAAAGGAAGGTTCAAGTCTGTGAGTTGAATGCACTCATCACAAAGAGGTTTCTGAGAATGCTGCTGTCTAGTTTTTATGTGAAGATATTTCCTTTTCCTCGCATAGACCTCAAATCGCTCCAGATATCCACTTGCAGATATTACAGAAAGAGTGTTTCCAAACTGCTCTATCTAAAGGCACGTTCAACTCTGTGAGTTGAATGCACGCATTGCGAAGAACTTTCTGAGAATGCTTCTCTCTAGCTTTTAGGTGAAGATATTCCATTTCACAGCATAGGCCTCAAAGTGCTCCAAATCACCACTTGCAGATTTTACAAAAAGAATGTTTCAAAACTGCTCTTTCTAAAGGAAGGTTCAAGTCTGTGAGTTGAATGCACTCAACACAAAGAAGTTTCTGAGAATGCTTCTGTCCAGGTTTCATGTGAAGATACTTCCTATTCCAGCATTGGCCTCAAACCGCTCCAAATATTCACTTGCAGAGTCTACAAAAAGAGTGTTTCCAAACTTCTCTATCAACTGGTAGGTACAACTCCGTGAGTTGAATGCCCTCATCAACAAGGAGTTTCTGAGAATGCTTCTCTCTAGTTTTGATGGGAAGATATTTCCTTTTCCAACATAGGCCTCATGGTGCTCCGAATAAACACTTGCAGATTCTACAAACTTAGTGTTTCAAAACTGTTCTATGAAAAGGAACGTTCAAGTCTGGGAGTTGAATGAACTCATCACAAAGAAGTTACTCAGAATGCTTATTTCTAGTTTTTAGGTGAAGATATTTCATTTCCGAGCATAGGCCTCAAAGCGCTCCAAATATCCACTTGCAGATTCTACAAAAAGAGTGTTTCCAAACTGCTCTTACAAAAGGAAGGTTCAAGTCTGTGAGCCGAACGCACTCATCACAAACAAGTTTCTGAGATTGCGTCTGTCTAGTTTTTATGTGAAGATATTTCGTTTGCCAGCATAGGCCTCAAATCGCTCCAAACATCCACTAGCAAATTCTACAAAAGGAGTGTTTCAAAAGTGCGCCATCAAAAGGAAGAGTCCACTATGTGAGTTGAATGCATAAAGCCCACGGAAGTTTCTGAGAATGCTTCTGTCTAGTTTTTAGGTGAAGATATTTCATTTCCCAGCATAGGCCTCAAAGCGCTCCAAATATCCACTTGCAGATTCTACAAAAAGAGTGTTTCCAAACTGCTCTTTCAAAAGGAAGGTTCAAGTCTGTGAGTTGAGAGCACTCATCACAAAGAAGTTTCTGAGAATGCTTCTGTCTAGTTTTTATATGATGATCTTTCCTTTTCCAATATAGGCCTCAAAGCGCTCCAAATAAACACTTGCAGATTCTACAAAAGGAGTGTTTCAAAACAGCTCTATCAAAAGGAACGTTCATGTGTGTGAGTTGAAGGCATTCATCACACAGAAGTTTCTGAGAATGCTTCTCTCTAGTTTTTATGTGAAGATATTTCCTTTTCTAGCATAGGCCTCAAAGCGCTGCAAATAGCCACTTGCAGATTCTACAAAAAGAGGGTTTCAAATCTCTTCTATCAAAAGAAAAGTACATCTCTGTGAGTTGAATGCACTCATCAGAAAGAAGTTTCTGAGAATGATTCTGTCTAGTTTTCATCTGCATGTATTTCCTTTTCCACTAGATGCCGCAATCGCACCAAATATCCACTGGCAGTTTCCACAAAAAGAGTGCTGCAGAACTGCTCCATGAAAAGGAATGTTCAACTCTGTGAGTTCAATACCCTCATGACATAGAAGTTTCTGAAAATGCTTCTGTCTAGTTGGTATAGGAAGATATTTCCTTTTCCAGCCTAAGCCTCAAAGAGCTCCAAATATCCACTTGCGGATTCTGCAAAAACAGTGTTTCAAAACTGGTCGATCAAAAGGAACGTTCAACTCTGTGAGTTGAATGCACTCATGACACAGAAGTTTCTGAGAATGCTTCTGTCTAGTTCTTACGTGAAGATATTTCCTTTTCCAGCTTAGGCCTCAAAGCGCTCCAAATAAACACTTGCAGATTCTACAAAAGGAGTGTTTCAAAACTGCTCTAGCAAAAGGAAGGTTCAAGTCTGTGAGTTGAATGCACTCATCACAAAGAGGTTTCTGAGAATGCTGCTGTCTAGTTTTTATGTGAAGATATTTCCTTTTCCTCGCATAGACCTCAAATCGCTCCAGATATCCACTTGCAGATTTTACAGAAAGAGTGTTTCCAAACTGCTCTATCTAAAGGCACGTTCAACTCTGTGAGTTGAATGCACGCATTGCGAAGAACTTTCTGAGAACGCTTCTCTCTAGCTTTTAGGTGAAGATATTCCATTTCACAGCATAGGCCTCAAAGTGCTCCAAATCACCACTTGCAGATTTTACAAAAAGAATGTTTCAAAACTGCTCTTTCTAAAGGAAGGTTCAAGTCTGTGAGTTGAATGCACTCAACACAAAGAAGTTTCTGAGAATGCTTCTGTCCAGGTTTCATGTGAAGATATTTCCTTTTCCAGCATAGGCCTCAAACCGCTCCAAATATACACTTGCAGAGTCTACAAAAAGAGTGTTTCCAAACTTCTCTATCAACTGGTAGGTACAACTCCGTGAGTTGAATGCCCTCATCACCAAGAAGTTTCTGAGAATGCTCCTCTCTAGTTTTGATGGGAAGATATTTCCTTTTCCAACATAGGCCTCATGGTGCTCCGAATAAACACTTGCAGATTCTACAAACTTAGTGTCTCAAAACTGTTCTATGAAAAGGAACGTTCAAGTCTGGGAGTTGAATGAACTCATCACAAAGAAGTTTCTCAGAATGCTTCTGTCTAGTTTTTAGGTGAAGATATTTCATTTCCCAGCATAGGCCTCAAAGCGCTCCAAATATCCACTTGCAGATTCTACAAAAAGAGTGTTTCCAAACTGCTCTTACAAAAGGAAGGTTTAAGTCTGTGAGCCGAACGCACTCATCACAAAGAAGTTTCTGAGAATGCGTCTGTCTAGTTTTTATGTGAAGATATTTCGTTTGCCAGCATAGGCCTCAAATCGCTCCAAACATCCACTAGCAAATTCTGCAAAAGGAGTGTTTCAAAACTGCGCCATCAAAAGGAAGAGTCCACTATGTGAGTTGAAGGCATAAAGCACACGGAAGTTTCTGAGAATGCTTCTGTCTAGTTTTTAGGTGAAGATATTTCATTTCCCAGCATAGGCCTCAAAGCGCTCCAAATATCCACTTGCAGATTCTACAAAAAGAGTGTTTCCAAACTGCTCTTTCAAAAGGAAGGTTCAAGTCTGTGAGTTCAGAGCATTCATCACAAAGAAGTTTCTGAGAATGCTTCTGTCTAGTTTTTATATGAAGATCTTTCCTTTTCCAGTATAGGCCTCAAAGCGCTCCAAATAAACACTTGCAGATTCTACAAAAGGAGTGTTTCAAAACAGCTCTATCAAAAGGAACGTTCAAGTCTGTGAGTTGAAGGCATTCATCACACAGAAGTTTCTGAGAATGCTTCTCTCTAGTTTTTATGTGAAGATATTTCCTTTTCTAGCATAGGCCGCAAGGCGCTGCAAATAGCCACTTGCAGATTCTACGAAAAGAGGGTTTCAAATCTCTTCTATCAAAAGAAATGTTCAACTCTGTGAGTTGAATGCACTCATCAGAAAGAAGTTTCTGAGAATGATTCTATCTAGTTTTCATCTGCATGTATTTCCTTTTCCACTAGATGCCGCAATCGCACCAAATATCCACTTGCAGTTTCCACAAAAAGAGTGCTGCAGAACTGCTCCATGAAAAGGAATGTTCAACTCTGTGAGTTCAGTACCCTCATGACATAGAAGTTTCTGAAAATGCTTCTGTCTAGTTGGTATAGGAAGATATTTCCTTTTCCAGCATAAGCCTCAAAGAGCTCCAAATATCCACTTGCGGATTCTGCAACAACAGTGTTTCAAAACTGGTCGATCAAAAGGAACGTTCAACTCTGTGAGTTGAATGCACTCATGACACAGAAGTTTCTGAGAATGCTTCTGTCTAGTTCTTACGTGAAGATATTTCCTTTTCCAGCTTAGGCCTCAAAGCGCTCCAAATAAACACTTGCAGATTCTACAAAAGGAGTGTTTCAAAACTGCTCTAGCAAAAGGAAGGTTCAAGTCTGTGAGTTGAATGCACTCATCACAAAGAGGTTTCTGAGAATGCTGCTGTCTAGTTTTTATGTGAAGATATTTCCTTTTCCTCGCATAGACCTCAAATCGCTCCAGATATCCACTTGCAGATATTACAGAAAGAGTGTTTCCAAACTGCTCTATCTAAAGGCACGTTCAACTCTGTGAGTTGAATGCACGCATTGCGAAGAACTTTCTGAGAATGCTTCTCTCTAGCTTTTAGGTGAAGATATTCCATTTCACAGCATAGGCCTCAAAGTGCTCCAAATCACCACTTGCAGATTTTACAAAAAGAATGTTTCAAAACTGCTCTTTCTAAAGGAAGGTTCAAGTCTGTGAGTTGAATGCACTCAACACAAAGAAGTTTCTGAGAATGCTTCTGTCCAGGTTTCATGTGAAGATATTTCCTTTTCCAGCATAGGCCTCAAACCGCTCCAAATATTCACTTGCAGAGTCTACAAAAAGAGTGTTTCCAAACTTCTCTATCAACTGGTAGGTACAACTCCGTGAGTTGAATGCCCTCATCACCAAGAAGTTTCTGAGAATGCTTCTCTCTAGTTTTGATGGGAAGATATTTCCTTTTCCAACATAGGCCTCATGGTGCTCCGAATAAACACTTGCAGATTCTACAAACATAGTGTTTCAAAACTGTTCTATGAAAACGAACGTTCAAGTCTGGGAGTTGAATGAACTCATCACAAAGAAGTTTCTCAGAATGCTTCTGTCTAGTTTTTAGGTGAAGATATTTCATTTCCCAGCATAGGCCTCAAAGCGCTCCAAATATCCACTTGCAGATTCTACAAAAAGAGTGTTTCCAAACTGCTGTTTCAAAAGGAAGGTTCAAGTCTGTGAGTTGAGAGCACTCATCACAAAGAAGTTTCTGAGAATGCTTCTGTCTAGTTTTTATAAGAAGATCTTTCCTTTTCCAATATAGGCCTCAAAGCGCTCCAAATAAACACTTGCAGATTCTACAAAAGGAGTGTTTCAAAACAGCTCTATCAAAAGGAACGTTCAAGTCTGTGAGTTAAAGGCATTCATCACACAGAAGTTTCTGAGAATGCTTCTCTCTAGTTTTTATGTGAAGATATTTCCTTTTCTAGCATAGGCCTCAAAGCGCTGCAAATAGCCACTTGCAGATTCTACAAAAAGAGGGTTTCAAATCTCTTCTATCAAAAGAAATGTTCAACTCTGTGAGTTGAATGCACTCATCAGAAAGAAGTTTCTGAGAATGATTCTATCTAGTTTTCATCTGCATGTATTTCCTTTTCCACTAGATGCCGCAATCGCACCAAATATCCACTTGCAGTTTCCACAAAAAGAGTGCTGCAGAACTGCTCCATGAAAAGGAATGTTCAACTCTGTGGGTTCAATACCCTCATGACATAGAAGTTTCTGAAAATGCTTCTGTCTAGTTAGTGTAGGAAGATATTCCCTTTTCCAGCATAAGCCTCAAAGAGCTCCAAATATCCACTTGCGGATTCTGCAAAAACAGTGTTTCAAAACTGGTCGATCAAAAGGAACGTTCAACTCTGTGAGTTGAATGCACTCATGACACAGAAGTTTCTGAGAATGCTTCTGTCTAGTTCTTACGTGAAGATATTTGCTTTTCCAGCTTAGGCCTCAAAGCGCTCCAAATAAACACTTGCAGATTCTACAAAAGGAGTGTTTCAAAACTGCTCTAGCAAAAGGAAGGTTCAAGTCTGTGAGTTGAATGCACTCATCACAAAGAGGTTTCTGAGAATGCTGCTGTCTAGTTTTTATGTGAAGATATTTCCTTTTCCTCGCATAGACCTCAAATCGCTCCAGATATCCACTTGCAGATATTACAGAAAGAGTGTTTCCAAACTGCTCTATCTAAAGGCACATTCAACTCTGTGAGTTGAATGCACGCATTGCGAAGAACTTTCTGAGAATGCTTCTCTCTAGCTTTTAGGTGAAGATATTCCATTTCACAGCATAGGCCTCAAAGTGCTCCAAATCACCACTTGCAGATTTTACAAAAAGAATGTTTCAAAACTGCTCTTTCTAAAGGAAGGTTCAAGTCTGTGAGTTGAATGCACTCAACACAAAGAAGTTTCTGAGAATGCTTCTGTCCAGGTTTCATGTGAAGATACTTCCTTTTCCAGCATAGGCCTCAAACCGATCCAAATATTCACTTGCAGAGTCTACAAAAAGAGTGTTTCCAAACTTCTCTATCAACTGGTAGGTTCAACTCCGTGAGTTGAATGCCCTCATCACCAAGAAGTTTCTGAGAATGCTTCTCTCTAGTTTTGATGGGAAGATATTTCCTTTTCCAACATAGGCCTCATGGTGCTCCGAATAAACACTTGCAGATTCTACAAACTTAGTGTTTCAAAACTGTTCTTTGAAAAGGAACGTTCAAGTCTGGGAGTTGAATGAACTCATCACAAAGAAGTTACTCAGAATGCTTCTGTCTAGTTTTTAGGTGAAGATATTTCATTTCCCAGCATAGGCCTCAAAGCGCTCCAAATATCCACTTGCAGATTCTACAAAAAGAGTGTTTCCAAACTGCTCTTACAAAAGGAAGGTTCAAGTCTGTGAGCCGAACGCACTCATCACAAACAAGTTTCTGAGAATGCGTCTGTCTAGTTTTTATGTGAAGATATTTCGTTTGCCAGCATAGGCCTCAAATCGCTCCAAACATCCACTAGCAAATTCTACAAAAGGAGTGTTTCAAAAGTGCGCTATCAAAAGGAAGAGTCCACTATGTGAGTTGAATGCATAAAGCACACGGAAGTTTCTGAGAATGCTTCTGTCTAGTTTTTAGGTGAAGATATTTCATTTCCCAGCATAGGCCTCAAAGCGCTGCAAATATCCACTTGCAGATTCTACAAAAAGAGTGTTTCCAAACTGCTCTTTCAAAAGGAAGGTTCAAGTCTGTGAGTTGAGAGCATTCATCACAAAGAAGTTTCTGAGAATGCTTCTGTCTAGTTTTTATATGAAGATCTTTCCTTTTCCAATATGGGCCTCAAAGCGCTCCAAATAAACACTTGCAGATTCTACAAAAGGAGTGTTTCAAAACAGCTCTATCAAAAGGAACGTTCAAGTCCGTGAGTTGAAGGCATTCATCACACAGAAGTTTCTGAGAATGCTTCTCTCTAGTTTTTATGTGAAGATATTTCCTTTTCTAGCATAGGCCTCAAAGCGCTGCAAATAGCCACTTGCAGATTCTACAAAAAGAGGGTTTCAAATCTCTTCTATCAAAAGAAATGTTCAACTCTGTGAGTTGAATGCACTCATCAGAAAGAAGTTTCTGAGAATGATTCTATCTAGTTTTCATCTGCTTGTATTTCCTTTTCCACTAGATGCCGCAATCGCACCAAATATCCACTTGCAGTTTCCACAAAAAGAGTGCTGCAGAACTGCTCCATGAAAAGGAATGTTCAACTCTGTGAGTTCAATCCCCTCATGACATAGAAGTTTCTGAAAATGCTTCTGTCTAGTTGGTATAGGAAGATATTTCCTTTTCCAGCATAAGCCTCAAAGAGCTCCAAATATCCACTTGCGGATTCTGCAAAAACAGTGTTTCAAAACTGGTCGATCAAAAGGAACGTTCAACTCTGTGAGTTGAATGCACTCATGACACAGAAGTTTCTGAGAATGCTTCTGTCTAGTTCTTACATGAAGATATTTCCTTTTCCAGCTTAGGCCTCAAAGCGCTCCAAATAAACACTTGCAGATTCTACAAAAGGAGTGTTTCAAAACTGCTCTAGCAAAAGGAAGGTTCAAGTCTGTGAGTTGAATGCACTCATCACAAAGAGGTTTCTGAGAATGCTGCTGTCTAGTTTTTATGTGAAGATATTTCCTTTTCCTCGCATAGACCTCAAATCGCTCCAGATATCCACTTGCAGATATTACAGAAAGAGTGTTTCCAAACTGCTCTATCTAAAGGCACGTTCAACTCTGTGAGTTGAATGCACGCATTGCGAAGAACTTTGTGAGAATGCTTCTCTCTAGCTTTTAGGTGAAGATATTCCATTTCACAGCATAGGCCTCAAAGTGCTCCAAATCACCACTTGCAGATTTTACAAAAAGAATGTTTCAAAACTGCTCTTTCTAAAGGAAGGTTCAAGTCTGTGAGTTGAATGCACTCAACACAAAGAAGTTTCTGAGAATGCTTCTGTCCAGGTTTCATGTGAAGATACTTCCTTTTCCAGCATAGGCCTCAAACCGCTCCAAATATTCACTTGCAGAGTCTACAAAAAGAGTGTTTCCAAACTTCTCTATCAACTGGTAGGTACAACTCCGTGAGTTGAATGCCCTCATCACCAAGAAGTTTCTGAGAATGCTTCTCTCTAGTTTTGATGGGAAGATATTTCCTTTTCCAACATAGGCCTCATGGTGCTCCGAATAAACACTTGCAGATTCTACAAACTTAGTGTTTCAAAACTGTTCTATGAAAAGGAACGTTCAAGACTGGGAGTTGAATGAACTCATCACAAAGAAGTTTCTCAGAATGCTTCTGTCTAGTTTTTAGGTGAAGATATTTCATTTCCCAGCATAGGCCTCAAAGCGCTCCAAATATCCACTTGCAGATTCTACAAAAAGAGTGTTTCCAAACTGCTCTTACAAAAGGAAGGTTCAAGTCTGTGAGCCGAACGCACTCATCACAAACAAGTTTCTGAGAATGCGTCTGTCTAGTTTTTATGTGAAGATATTTCGTTTGCCAGCATAGGCTTCAAATCGCTCCAAACATCCACTAGCAAATTCTACAAAAGCAGTGTTTCAAAAGTGCGCTATCAAGAGGAAGAGTCCACTATGTGAGTTGAATGCATAAAGCACACGGAAGTTTCTGAGAATGCTTCTGTCTAGTTTTTAGGTGAAGATATTTCATTTCCCAGCATAGGCCTCAAAGCGCTCCAAATATCCACTTGCAGATTCTACAAAAAGAGTGTTTCCAAACTGCTCTTTTAAAAGGAAGGTTCAAGTCTGTGAGTTGAGAGCATTCATCACAAAGAAGTTTCTGAGAATGCTTCTGTCTAGTTTTTATATGAAGATCTTTCCTTTTCCAATATGGCCCTCAAAGCGCTCCAAATAAACACTTGCAGATTCTACAAAAGGAGTGTTTCAAAACAGCTCTATCAAAAGGAACGTTCAAGTCCGTGAGTTGAAGGCATTCATCACACAGAAGTTTCTGAGAATGCTTCTCTCTAGTTTTTATGTGAAGATATTTCCTTTTCTAGCATAGGCCTCAAAGCGCTGCAAATAGCCACTTGCAGATTCTACAAAAAGAGGGTTTCAAATCTCTTCTATCAAAAGAAATGTTCAACTCTGTGAGTTGAATGCACTCATCAGAAAGAAGTTTCTGAGAATGATTCTATCTAGTTTTCATCTGCATGTATTTTCTTTTCCACTAGATGCCGAAATCGCACCAAATATCCACTTGCAGTTTCCACAAAAAGAGTGCTGCAGAACTGCTCCATGAAAAGGAATGTTCAACTTTGGGAGTTCAATACCCTCATGACATAGAAGTTTCTGAAAATGCTTCTGTCTAGTTGGTATAGGAAGATATTTCCTTTTCCAGCATAAGTCTCAAAGAGCTCCCAATATCCACTTGCGGATTCTGCAAAAACAGTGTTTCAAAACTGGTGGATCAAAAGGAACGTTCAACTCTGTGAGTTGAATGCACTCATGACACAGAAGTTTCTGAGAATGCTTCTGTCTAGTTCTTACGTGAAGATATTTCCTTTTCCAGCTTAGGCCTCAAAGCGCTCCAAATAAACACTTGCAGATTCTACAAAAGGAGTGTTTCAAAACTGCGCTATCAAAAGGAAGGTTCAAGTCTGTGAGTTGAATGCACTCATCACAAAGAGGTTTCTGAGAATGCTGCTGTCTAGTTTTTATGTGAAGATATTTCCTTTTCCTCGCATAGACCTCAAATCGCTCCAGATATCCACTTGCAGATTTTACAGAAAGAGTGTTTCCAAACTGCTCTATCTAAAGGCACGTTCAACTCTGTGAGTTGAATGCACGCATTGCGAAGAACTTTCTGAGAATGCTTCTCTCTAGCTTTTAGGTGAAGATATTCCATTTCACAGCATAGGCCTCAAAGTGCTCCAAATCACCACTTGCAGATTTTACAAAAAGAATGTTTCAAAACTGCTCTTTCTAAAGGAAGGTTCAAGTCTGTGAGTTGAATGCACTCAACACAAAGAAGTTTCTGAGAATGCTTCTGTCCAGGTTTCATGTGAAGATATTTCCTTTTCCAGCATAGGCCTCAAACCGCTCCAAATATTCACTTGCAGAGTCTACAAAAAGAGTGTTTCCAAACTTCTCTATCAACTGGTAGGTACAACACCGTGAGTTGAATGCCCTCATCACCAAGAAGTTTCTGAGAATGCTTCTCTCTAGTTTTGATGGGAAGATATTTCCTTTTCCAACATAGGCCTCATGGTGCTCCGAGTAAACACTTGCAGATTCTACAAACTTAGTGTTTCAAAACTGTTCTATGAAAAGGAACGTTCAAGTCTGGGAGTTGAATGAACTCATCACAAAGAAGTTTCTCAGAATGCTTCTGTCTAGTTTTTAGGTGAAGATATTTCATTTCCCAGCATAGGCCTCAAAGCGCTCCAAATATCAACTTGCAGATTCTACAAAAAGAGTGTTTCCAAACTGCTCTTACAAAAGGAAGGTTCAAGTCTGTGAGCCGAACGCACTCATCACAAACAACTTTCTGAGAATGCGTCTGTCTAGTTTTTATGTGAAGATATTTCGTTTGCCAGCATAGGCCTCAAATCGCTCCAAACATCCACTAGCAAATTCTACAAAAGGAGTGTTTCAAAAGTGCGCTATGAAGAGGAAGAGTCCACTATGTGAGTTGAATGCATAAAGCACACGGAAGTTTCTGAGAATGCTTCTGTCTAGTTTTTAGGTGAAGATATTTCATTTCCCAGCATAGGCCTCAAAGCGCTCCAAATATCCACTTGCAGATTCTACAAAAAGAGTGTTTCCAAACTGCTCTTTCAAAAGGAAGGTTCAAGTCTGTGAGTTGAGAGCATTCATCACAAAGAAGTTTCTGAGAATGCTTCTGTCTAGTTTTTATATGAAGATCTTTCCTTTTCCAATATGGGCCTCAAAGCGCTCCAAATAAACACTTGCAGATTCTACAAAAGGAGTGTTTCAAAACAGCTCTATCAAAAGGAACGTTCAAGTCCGTGAGTTGAAGGCATTCATCACACAGAAGTTTCTGAGAATGCTTCTCTCTAGTTTTTATGTGAAGATATTTCCTTTTCTAGCATAGGCCTCAAAGCGCTGCAAATAGCCACTTGCAGATTCTACAAAAAGAGGGTTTCAAATCTCTTCTATCAAAAGAAATGTTCAACTCTGTGAGTTGAATGCACTCATCAGAAAGAAGTTTCTGAGAATGATTCTATCTAGTTTTCATCTGCATGTATTTCCTTTTCCACTAGATGCCGCAATCGCACCAAATATCCACTTGCAGTTTCCACAAAAAGAGTGCTGCAGAACTGCTCCATGAAAAGGAATGTTCAACTCTGTGAGTTCAGTACCCTCATGACATAGAAGTTTCTGAAAATGCTTCTGTCTAGTTGGTATAGGAAGATATTTCCTTTTCCAGCATAAGCCTCAAAGAGCTCCAAATATCCACTTGCGGATTCTGCAAAAACAGTGTTTCAAAACTGGTCGATCAAAAGGAACGTTCAACTCTGTGAGTTGAATGCACTCATGACACAGAAGTTTCTGAGAATGCTTCTGTCTAGTTCTTACGTGAAGATATTTCCTTTTCCAGCTTAGGCCTCAAAGCGCTCCAAATAAACACTTGCAGATTCTACAAAAGGAGTGTTTCAAAACTGCTCTAGCAAAAGGAAGGTTCAAGTCTGTGAGTTGAATGCACTCATCACAAAGAGGTTTCTGAGAATGTTGCTGTCTAGTTTTTATGTGAAGATATTTCCTTTTCCTCGCATAGACCTCAAATCGCTCCAGATATCCACTTGCAGATTTTACAGAAAGACTGTTTCCAAACTGCTCTATCTAAAGGCACGTTCAACTCTGTGAGTTGAATGCACTCATTGCGAAGAACTTTCTGAGAATGCTTCTCTCTAGCTTTTAGGTGAAGATATTCCATTTCACAGCATAGGCCTCAAAGTGCTCCAAATCACCACTTGCAGATTTTACAAAAAGAATGTTTCAATACTGCTCTTTCTAAAGGAAGGTTCAAGTCTGTGAGTTGAATGCACTCAACACAAAAAAGTTTCTGAGAATGCTTCTGTCCAGGTTTCGTGTGAAGATACTTCCTTTTCCAGCATAGGCCTCAAACCGCTCCAAATATTCACTTGCAGAGTCTACAAAAAGAGTGTTTCCAAACTTCTCTATCAACTGGTAGGTAAAACTCCGTGAGTTGAATGCCCTCATCACCAAGAAGTTTCTGAGAATGCTTCTCTCTAGTTTTGATGGGAAGATATTTCCTTTTCCAACATAGGCCTCATGGTGCTCCGAATAAACACTTGCAGATTCTACAAACTTAGTGTTTCAAAACTGTTCTATGAAAAGGAACGTTCAAGTCTGGGAGTTGAATGAACTCATCACAAAGAAGTTTCTCAGAATGCTTCTGTCTAGTTTTTAGGTGAAGATATTTCATTTCCCAGCATAGGCCTCAAAGCGCTCCAAATATCCACTTGCAGATTCTACAAAAAGAGTGTTTCCAAACTGCTCTTACAAAAGGAAGGTTCAAGTCTGTGAGTCGAACGCACTCATCACAAACAAGTTTCTGAGAATGCGTCTGTCTAGTTTTTATGTGAAGATATTTCGTTTGCCAGCATAGGCCTCAAATCGCTCCAAACATCCACTAGCAAATTCTACAGAAGGAGTGTTTCAAAAGTGCGCTATCAAGAGGAAGAGTCCACTATGTGAGTTGAATGCATAAAGCACACGGAAGTTTCTGAGAATGATTCTATCTAGTTTTCATCTGCATGTATTTCCTTTTCCACTAGGTGCCGCAATCGCACCAAATATCCACTTGCAGTTTCCACAAAAAGAGTGCTGCAGAACTGCTCCATGAAAAGGAATGTTCAACTCTGTGAGTTCAGTACCCTCATGACATAGAAGTTTCTGAAAATTCTTCTGTCTAGTTGGTATAGGAAGATATTTCCTTTTCCAGCATAAGCCTCAAAGAGCTCCAAATATCCACTTGCGGATTCTGCAAAAACAGTGTTTCAAAACTGGTCGATCAAAAGGAACGTTCAACTCTGTGAGTTGAATGCACTCATGACACAGAAGTTTCTGAGAATGCTTCTGTCTAGTTCTTACGTGAAGATATTTCCTTTTCCAGCTTAGGCCTCAAAGCTCTCCAAATAAACACTTGCAGATTCTACAAAAGGAGTGTTTCAAAACTGCTCTAGCAAAAGGAAGGTTCAAGTCTGTGAGTTGAATGCACTCATCACAAAGAGGTTTCTGAGAATGCTGCTGTCTAGTTTTTATGTGAAGATATTTCCTTTTCCTCGCATAGACCTCAAATCGCTCCAGATATCCACTTGCAGATATTACAGAAAGAGTGTTTCCAAACTGCTCTATCTAAAGGCACGTTCAACTCTGTGAGTTGAATGCACGCATTGCGAAGAACTTTCTGAGAATGCTTCTCTCTAGCTTTTAGGTGAAGATATTCCATTTCACAGCATAGGCCTCAAAGTGCTCCAAATCACCACTTGCAGATTTTACAAAAAGAATGTTTCAAAACTGCTCTTTCTAAAGGAAGGTTCAAGTCTGTGAGTTGAATGCACTCAACACAAAGAAGTTTCTGAGAATGCTTCTGTCCAGGTTTCATGTGAAGATACTTCCTTTTCCAGCATAGGCCTCAAACCGCTCCAAATATTCACTTGCAGAGTCTACAAAAAGAGTGTTTCCAAACTTCTCTATCAACTGGTAGGTACAACTCCGTGAGTTGAATGCCCTCATCACCAAGAAGTTTCTGAGAATGCTTCTCTCTAGTTTTGATGGGAAGATATTTCCTTTTCCAACATAGGCCTCATAGTGCTCCGAATAAACACTTGCAGATTCTACAAACTTAGTGTTTCAAAACTGTTCTATGAAAAGGAACGTTCAAGTCTGGGAGTTGAATGAACTCATCACAAAGAAGTTTCTCAGAATGCTTCTGTCTAGTTTTAAGTGAAGATATTTCATTTCCCAGCATAGGCCTCAAAGCGCTCCAAATATCCACTTGCAGATTCTACAAAAAGAGTGTTTCCAAACTGCTCTTACAAAAGGAAGGTTCAAGCCTGTGAGCCGAACGCACTCATCACAAACAAGTTTCTGAGAATGCGTCTGTCTAGTTTTTATGTGAAGATATTTCGTTTGCCAGCATAGGCCTCAAATCGCTCCAAACATCCACTAGCAAATTCTACAAAAGCAGTGTTTCAAAAGTGCGCTATCAAGAGGAAGAGTCCACTATGTGAGTTGAATGCATAAAGCACACGGAAGTTTCTGAGAATGCTTCTGTCTAGTTTTTAGGTGAAGATATTTCATTTCCCAGCATAGGCCTCAAAGCGCTCCAAATATCCACTTGCAGATTCTACAAAAAGAGTGTTTCCAAACTGCTCTTTCAAAAGGAAGGTTCAAGTCTGTGAGTTGAGAGCATTCATCACAAAGAAGTTTCTGAGAATGCTTCTGTCTAGTTTTTATATGAAGATCTTTCCTTTTCCAATATGGGCCTCAAAGCGCTCCAAATAAACACTTGCAGATTCTACAAAAGGAGTGTTTCAAAACAGCTCTATCAAAAGGAACGTTCAAGTCCGTGAGTTGAAGGCATTCATCACACAGAAGTTTCTGAGAATGCTTCTCTCTAGTTTTATGTGAAGATATTTCCTTTTCTAGCATAGGCCTCAAAGCGCTGCAAATAGCCACTTGCAGATTCTACAAAAAGAGGGTTTCAAATCTCTTCTATCAAAAGAAATGTTCAACTCTGTGAGTTGAATGCACTCATCAGAAAGAAGTTTCTGAGAATGATTCTATCTAGTTTTCATCTGCATGTATTTTCTTTTCCACTAGATGCCGAAATCGCACCAAATATCCACTTGCAGTTTCCACAAAAAGAGTGCTGCAGAACTGCTCCATGAAAAGGAATGTTCAACTTTGGGAGTTCAATACCCTCATGACATAGAAGTTTCTGAAAATGCTTCTGTCTAGTTGGTATAGGAAGATATTTCCTTTTCCAGCATAAGTCTCAAAGAGCTCCCAATATCCACTTGCGGATTCTGCAAAAACAGTGTTTCAAAACTGGTGGATCAAAAGGAACGTTCAACTCTGTGAGTTGAATGCACTCATGACACAGAAGTTTCTGAGAATGCTTCTGTCTAGTTCTTACGTGAAGATATTTCCTTTTCCAGCTTAGGCCTCAAAGCGCTCCAAATAAACACTTGCAGATTCTACAAAAGGAGTGTTTCAAAACTGCGCTATCAAAAGGAAGGTTCAAGTCTGTGAGTTGAATGCACTCATCACAAAGAGGTTTCTGAGAATGCTGCTGTCTAGTTTTTATGTGAAGATATTTCCTTTTCCTCGCATAGACCTCAAATCGCTCCAGATATCCACTTGCAGATTTTACAGAAAGAGTGTTTCCAAACTGCTCTATCTAAAGGCACGTTCAACTCTGTGAGTTGAATGCACGCATTGCGAAGAACTTTCTGAGAATGCTTCTCTCTAGCTTTTAGGTGAAGATATTCCATTTCACAGCATAGGCCTCAAAGTGCTCCAAATCACCACTTGCAGATTTTACAAAAAGAATGTTTCAAAACTGCTCTTTCTAAAGGAAGGTTCAAGTCTGTGAGTTGAATGCACTCAACACAAAGAAGTTTCTGAGAATGCTTCTGTCCAGGTTTCATGTGAAGATATTTCCTTTTCCAGCATAGGCCTCAAACCGCTCCAAATATTCACTTGCAGAGTCTACAAAAAGAGTGTTTCCAAACTTCTCTATCAACTGGTAGGTACAACACCGTGAGTTGAATGCCCTCATCACCAAGAAGTTTCTGAGAATGCTTCTCTCTAGTTTTGATGGGAAGATATTTCCTTTTCCAACATAGGCCTCATGGTGCTCCGAGTAAACACTTGCAGATTCTACAAACTTAGTGTTTCAAAACTGTTCTATGAAAAGGAACGTTCAAGTCTGGGAGTTGAATGAACTCATCACAAAGAAGTTTCTCAGAATGCTTCTGTCTAGTTTTTAGGTGAAGATATTTCATTTCCCAGCATAGGCCTCAAAGCGCTCCAAATATCCACTTGCAGATTCTACAAAAAGAGTGTTTCCAAACTGCTCTTACAAAAGGAAGGTTCAAGTCTGTGAGCCGAATGCACTCATCACAAACAAGTTTCTGAGAATGCGTCTGTCTAGTTTTTATGTGAAGATATTTCGTTTGCCAGCATAGGCCTCAAATCGCTCCAAACATCCACTAGCAAATTCTACAAAAGGAGTGTTTCAAAAGTGCGCTATCAAGAGGAAGAGTCCACTATGTGAGTTGAATGCATAAAGCACACGGAAGTTTCTGAGAATGCTTCTGTCTAGTTTTTAGGTGAAGATATTTCATTTCCCAGCATAGGCCTCAAAGCGCTCCAAATATCCACTTGCAGATTCTACAAAAAGAGTGTTTCCAAACTGCTCTTTCAAAAGGAAGGTTCAAGTCTGTGAGTTGAGAGCATTCATCACAAAGAAGTTTCTGAGAATGCTTCTGTCTAGTTTTTATATGAAGATCTTTCCTTTTCCAATATGGGCCTCAAAGCGCTCCAAATAAACACTTGCAGATTCTACAAAAGGAGTGTTTCAAAACAGCTCTATCAAAAGGAACGTTCAAGTCCGTGAGTTGAAGGCATTCATCACACAGAAGTTTCTGAGAATGCTTCTCTCTAGTTTTTATGTGAAGATATTTCCTTTTCTAGCATAGGCCTCAAAGCGCTGCAAATAGCCACTTGCAGATTCTACAAAAAGAGGGTTTCAAATCTCTTCTATCAAAAGAAATGTTCAACTCTGTGAGTTGAATGCACTCATCAGAAAGAAGTTTCTGAGAATGATTCTATCTAGTTTTCATCTGCATGTATTTCCTTTTCCACTAGATGCCGCAATCGCACCAAATATCCACTTGCAGTTTCCACAAAAAGAGTGCTGCAGAACTGCTCCATGAAAAGGAATGTTCAACTCTGTGAGTTCAGTACCCTCATGACATAGAAGTTTCTGAAAATGCTTCTGTCTAGTTGGTATAGGAAGATATTTCCTTTTCCAGCATAAGCCTCAAAGAGCTCCAAATATCCACTTGCGGATTCTGCAACAACAGTGTTTCAAAACTGGTCGATCAAAAGGAACGTTCAACTCTGTGAGTTGAATGCACTCATGACACAGAAGTTTCTGAGAATGCTTCTGTCTAGTTCTTACGTGAAGATATTTCCTTTTCCAGCTTAGGCCTCAAAGCGCTCCAAATAAACACTTGCAGATTCTACAAAAGGAGTGTTTCAAAACTGCTCTAGCAAAAGGAAGGTTCAAGTCTGTGAGTTGAATGCACTCATCACAAAGAGGTTTCTGAGAATGCTGCTGTCTAGTTTTTATGTGAAGATATTTCCTTTTCCTCGCATAGACCTCAAATCGCTCCAGATATCCACTTGCAGATATTACAGAAAGAGTGTTTCCAAACTGCTCTATCTAAAGGCACGTTCAACTCTGTGAGTTGAATGCACGCATTGCGAAGAACTTTCTGAGAATGCTTCTCTCTAGCTTTTAGGTGAAGATATTCCATTTCACAGCATAGGCCTCAAAGTGCTCCAAATCACCACTTGCAGATTTTACAAAAAGAATGTTTCAAAACTGCTCTTTCTAAAGGAAGGTTCAAGTCTGTGAGTTGAATGCACTCAACACAAAGAAGATTCTGAGAATGCTTCTGTCCAGGTTTCATGTGAAGATATTTCCTTTTCCAGCCTAGGCCTCAAACCGCTCCAAATATTCACTTGCAGAGTCTACAAAAAGAGTGTTTCCAAACTTCTCTATCAACTGGTAGGTACAACTCCGTGAGTTGAATGCCCTCATCACCAAGAAGTTTCTGAGAATGCTTCTCTCTAGTTTTGATGGGAAGATATTTCCTTTTCCAACATAGGCCTCATGGTGCTCCGAATAAACACTTGCAGATTCTACAAACATAGTGTTTCAAAACTGTTCTATGAAAAGGAACGTTCAAGTCTGGGAGTTGAATGAACTCATCACAAAGAAGTTTCTCAGAATGCTTCTGTCTAGTTTTTATGTGAAGATATTTCTTTTGCCAGCATAGGCCTCAAATCGCTCCAAACATCCACTAGCAAATTCTACAAAAGGAGTGTTTCAAAAGTGCGCCATCAAAAGGAAGAGTCCACTATGTGAGTTGAATGCATAAAGCCCACGGAAGTTTCTGAGAATGCTTCTGTCTAGTTTTTAGGTGAAGATATTTCATTTCCCAGCATAGGCCTCAAAGCGCTCCAAATATCCACTTGCAGATTCTACAAAAAGAGTGTTTCCAAACTGCTCTTTCAAAAGGAAGGTTCAAGTCTGTGAGTTGAGAGCACTCATCACAAAGAAGTTTCTGAGAATGCTTCTGTCTAGTTTTTATATGACGATCTTTCCTTTTCCAATATAGGCCTCAAAGCGCTCCAAATAAACACTTGCAGATTCTACAAAAGGAGTGTTTCAAAACAGCTCTATCAAAAGGAACGTTCATGTCTGTGAGTTGAAGGCATTCATCACACAGAAGTTTCTGAGAATGCTTCTCTCTAGTTTTTATGTGAAGATATTTCCTTTTCTAGCATAGGCCTCAAAGCGCTGCAAATAGCCACTTGCAGATTCTACAAAAAGAGGGTTTCAAATCTCTTCTATCAAAAGAAAAGTTCATCTCTGTGAGTTGAATGCACTCATCAGAAAGAAGTTTCTGAGAATGATTCTATCTAGTTTTCATCTGCATGTATTTCCTTTTCCACTAGATGCCGCAATCGCACCAAATATCCACTGGCAGTTTCCACAAAAAGAGTGCTGCAGAACTGCTCCATGAAAAGGAATGTTCAACTCTGTGAGTTCAATACCCTCATGACATAGAAGTTTCTGAAAATGCTTCTGTCTAGTTGGTATAGGAAGATATTTCCTTTTCCAGCCTAAGCCTCAAAGAGCTCCAAATATCCACTTGCGGATTCTGCAAAAACAGTGTTTCAAAACTGGTCGATCAAAAGGAACGTTCAACTCTGTGAGTTGAATGCACTCATGACACAGAAGTTTCTGAGAATGCTTCTGTCTAGTTCTTACGTGAAGATATTTCCTTTTCCAGCTTAGGCCTCAAAGCGCTCCAAATAAACACTTGCAGATTCTACAAAAGGAGTGTTTCAAAACTGCTCTAGCAAAAGGAAGGTTCAAGTCTGTGAGTTGAATGCACTCATCACAAAGAGGTTTCTGAGAATGCTGCTGTCTAGTTTTTATGTGAAGATATTTCCTTTTCCTCGCATAGACCTCAAATCGCTCCAGATATCCACTTGCAGATTTTACAGAAAGAGTGTTTCCAAACTGCTCTATCTAAAGGCACGTTCAACTCTGTGAGTTGAATGCACGCATTGCGAAGAACTTTCTGAGAACGCTTCTCTCTAGCTTTTAGGTGAAGATATTCCGTTTCACAGCATAGGCCTCAAAGTGCTCCAAATCACCACTTGCAGATTTTACAAAAAGAATGTTTCAAAACTGCTCTTTCTAAAGGAAGGTTCAAGTCTGTGAGTTGAATGCACTCAACACAAAGAAGTTTCTGAGAATGCTTCTGTCCAGGTTTCATGTGAAGATATTTCCTTTTCCAGCATAGGCCTCAAACCGCTCCAAATATACACTTGCAGAGTCTACAAAAAGAGTGTTTCCAAACTTCTCTATCAACTGGTAGGTACAACTCCGTGAGTTGAATGCCCTCATCACCAAGAAGTTTCTGAGAATGCTCCTCTCTAGTTTTGATGGGAAGATATTTCCTTTTCCAACATAGGCCTCATGGTGCTCCGAATAAACACTTGCAGATTCTACAAACTTAGTGTCTCAAAACTGTTCTATGAAAAGGAACGTTCAAGTCTGGGAGTTGAATGAACTCATCACAAAGAAGTTTCTCAGAATGCTTCTGTCTAGTTTTTAGGTGAAGATATTTCATTTCCCAGCATAGGCCTCAAAGCGCTCCAAATATCCACTTGCAGATTCTACAAAAAGAGTGTTTCCAAACTGCTCTTACAAAAGGAAGGTTCAAGTCTGTGAGCCGAACGCACTCATCACAAAGAAGTTTCTGAGAATGCGTCTGTCTAGTTTTTATGTGAAGATATTTCGTTTGCCAGCATAGGCCTCAAATCGCTCCAAACATCCACTAGCAAATTCTGCAAAAGGAGTGTTTCAAAAGTGCGCCATCAAAAGGAAGAGTCCACTATGTGAGTTGAAGGCATAAAGCACACGGAAGTTTCTGAGAATGCTTCTGTCTAGTTTTTAGGTGAAGATATTTCATTTCCCAGCATAGGCCTCAAAGCGCTCCAAATATCCACTTGCAGATTCTACAAAAAGAGTGTTTCCAAACTGCTCTTTCAAAAGGAAGGTTCAAGTCTGTGAGTTGAGAGCATTCATCACAAAGAAGTTTCTGAGAATGCTTCTGTCTAGTTTTTATATGAAGATCTTTCCTTTTCCAATATGGGCCTCAAAGCGCTCCAAATAAACACTTGCAGATTCTACAAAAGGAGTGCTTCAAAACAGCTCTATCAAAAGGAACGTTCAAGTCCGTGAGTTGAAGGCATTCATCACACAGAAGTTTCTGAGAATGCTTCTCTCTAGTTTTTATGTGAAGATATTTCCTTTTCTAGCATAGGCCTCAAAGCGCTGCAAATAGCCACTTGCAGATTCTACAAAAAGAGGGTTTCAAATCTCTTCTATCAAAAGAAATGTTCAACTCTGTGAGTTGAATGCACTCATCAGAAAGAAGTTTCTGAGAATGATTCTATCTAGTTTTCATCTGCATGTATTTCCGTTTCCACTAGATGCCGCAATCGCACCAAATATCCACTTGCAGTTTCCACAAAAAGAGTGCTGCAGAACTGCTCCATGAAAAGGAATGTTCAACTCTGTGGGTTCAATACCCTCATGACATAGAAGTTTCTGAAAATGCTTCTGTCTAGTTGGTATAGGAAGATATTTCCTTTTCCAGCATAAGCCTCAAAGAGCTCCAAATATCCACATGCGGATTCTGCAAAAACAGTGTTTCAAAACTGGTCGATCAAAAGGAACGTTCAACTCTGTGAGTTGAATGCACTCATGACACAGAAGTTTCTGAGAATGCTTCTGTCTAGCTCTTACGTGAAGATATTTCCTTTTCCAGCTTAGGCCTCAAAGCGCTCCAAATAAACACTTGCAGATTCTACAAAAGGAGTGTTTCAAAACTGCTCTAGCAAAAGGAAGGTTCAAGTCTGTGAGTTGAATGCACTCATCACAAAGAGGTTTCTGAGAATGCTGCTGTCTAGTTTTTAAGTGAAGATATTTCCTTTTCCTCGCATAGACCTCAAATCGCTCCAGATATCCACTTGCAGATTTTACAGAAAGACTGTTTCCAAACTGCTCTATCTAAAGGCACGTTCAACTCTGTGAGTTGAATGCACGCATTGCGAAGAACTTTCTGAGAATGCTTCTCTCTAGCTTTTAGGTGAAGATATTCCATTTCACAGCATAGGCCTCAAAGTGCACCAAATCACCACTTGCAGATTTTACAAAAAGAATGTTTCAAAACTGCTCTTTCTAAAGGAAGGTTCAAGTCTGTGAGTTGAATGCACTCAACACAAAGAAGTTTCTGAGAATGCTTCTGTCCAGGTTTCATGTGAAGATACTTCCTATTCCAGCATTGGCCTCAAACCGCTCCAAATATTCACTTGCAGAGTCTACAAAAAGAGTGTTTCCAAACTTCTCTATCAACTGGTAGGTACAACTCCGTGAGTTGAATGCCCTCATCAACAAGGAGTTTCTGAGAATGCTTCTCTCTAGTTTTGATGGGAAGATATTTCCTTTTCCAACATAGGCCTCATGGTGCTCCGAATAAACACTTGCAGATTCTACAAACTTAGTGTTTCAAAACTGTTCTATGAAAAGGAACGTTCAAGTCTGGGAGTTGAATGAACTCATCACAAAGAAGTTACTCAGAATGCTTCTGTCTAGTTTTTAGGTGAAGATATTTCATTTCCCAGCATAGGCCTCAAAGCGCTCCAAATATCCACTTGCAGATTCTACAAAAAGAGTGTTTCCAAACTGCTGTTTCAAAAGGAAGGTTCAAATCTGTGAGTTGAGAGCACTCATCACAAAGAAGTTTCTGAGAATGCTTCTGTCTAGTTTTTATATGAAGATCTTTCCTTTTCCAGTATAGGCCTCAAAGCGCTCCAAATAAACACTTGCAGATTCTACAAAAGGAGTGTTTCAAAACAGCTCTATCAAAAGGAACGTTCAAGTCTGTGAGTTGAAGGCATTCATCACACAGAAGTTTCTGAGAATGCTTCTCTCTAGTTTTTATGTGAAGATATTTCCTTTTCTAGCATAGGCCGCAAAGCGCTGCAAATAGCCACTTGCAGATTCTACGAAAAGAGGGTTTCAAATCTCTTCTATCAAAAGAAATGTTCAACTCTGTGAGTTGAATGCACTCATCAGAAAGAAGTTTCTGAGAATGATTCTATCTAGTTTTCATCTGCATGTATTTCCTTTTCCACTAGATGCCGCAATCGCACCAAATATCCACTTGCAGTTTCCACAAAAAGAGTGCTGCAGAACTGCTCCATGAAAAGGAATGTTCAACTCTGTGAGTTCAGTACCCTCATGACATAGAAGTTTCTGAAAATGCTTCTGTCTAGTTGGTATAGGAAGATATTTCCTTTTCCAGCATAAGCCTCAAAGAGCTCCAAATATCCACTTGCGGATTCTGCAACAACAGTGTTTCAAAACTGGTCGATCAAAAGGAACGTTCAACTCTGTGAGTTGAATGCACTCATGACACAGAAGTTTCTGAGAATGCTTCTGTCTAGTTCTTACGTGAAGATATTTCCTTTTCCAGCTTAGGCCTCAAAGCGCTCCAAATAAACACTTGCAGATTCTACAAAAGGAGTGTTTCAAAACTGCTCTAGCAAAAGGAAGGTTCAAGTCTGTGAGTTGAATG
This sequence comes from Pongo pygmaeus, assembly GCF_028885625.2. Taxonomy (NCBI): domain Eukaryota; kingdom Metazoa; phylum Chordata; class Mammalia; order Primates; family Hominidae; genus Pongo; species Pongo pygmaeus. The sequence goes on from NC_085930.1 coordinate 29,548,212, forward strand.
CACTCATCACAAAGAAGTTTCTGAGAATGCTTCTGTCTAGTTTTTATATGAAGATCTTTCCTTTTCCAATATGGGCCTCAAAGCGCTCCAAATAAACACTTGCAGATTCTACAAAAGGAGTGTTTCAAAACAGCTCTATCAAAAGGAACGTTCAAGTCCGTGAGTTGAAGGCATTCATCACACAGAAGTTTCTGAGAATGCTTCTCTCTAGTTTTTATGTGAAGATATTTCCTTTTCTAGCATAGGCCTCAAAGCGCTGCAAATAGCCACTTGCAGATTCTACAAAAAGAGGGTTTCAAATCTCTTCTATCAAAAGAAATGTTCAACTCTGTGAGTTGAATGCACTCATCAGAAAGAAGTTTCTGAGAATGATTCTATCTAGTTTTCATCTGCATGTATTTCCTTTTCCACTAGATGCCGCAATCGCACCAAATATCCACTTGCAGTTTCCACAAAAAGAGTGCTGCAGAACTGCTCCATGAAAAGGAATGTTCAACTCTGTGGGTTCAATACCCTCATGACATAGAAGTTTCTGAAAATGCTTCTGTCTAGTTGGTGTAGGAAGATATTTCCTTTTCCAGCATAAGCCTCAAAGAGCTCCAAATATCCACTTGCGGATTCTGCAAAAACAGTGTTTCAAAACTGGTCGATCAAAAGGAACGTTCAACTCTGTGAGTTGAATGCACTCATGACACAGAAGTTTCTGAGAATGCTTCTGTCTAGTTCTTACATGAAGATATTTCCTTTTCCAGCTTAGGCCTCAAAGCGCTCCAAATAAACACTTGCAGATTCTACAAAAGGAGTGTTTCAAAACTGCTCTAGCAAAAGGAAGGTTCAAGTCTGTGAGTTGAATGCACTCATCACAAAGAGGTTTCTGAGAATGCTGCTGTCTAGTTTTTATGTGAAGATATTTCCTTTTCCTCGCATAGACCTCAAATCGCTCCAGATATCCACTTGCAGATTTTACAGAAAGACTGTTTCCAAACTGCTCTATCTAAAGGCACGTTCAACTCTGTGAGTTGAATGCACGCATTGCGAAGAACTTTCTGAGAATGCTTCTCTCTAGCTTTTAGGTGAAGATATTCCATTTCACAGCATAGGCCTCAAAGTGCTCCAAATCACCACTTGCAGATTTTACAAAAAGAATGTTTCAAAACTGCTCTTTCTAAAGGAAGGTTCAAGTCTGTGAGTTGAATGCACTCAACACAAAGAAGTTTCTGAGAATGCTTCTGTCCAGGATTCATGTGAAGATACTTCCTATTCCAGCATTGGCCTCAAACCGCTCCAAATATTCACTTGCAGAGTCTACAAAAAGAGTGTTTCCAAACTTCTCTATCAACTGGTAGGTACAACTCCGTGAGTTGAATGCCCTCATCAACAAGGAGTTTCTGAGAATGCTTCTCTCTAGTTTTGATGGGAAGATATTTCCTTTTCCAACATAGGCCTCATGGTGCTCCGAATAAACACTTGCAGATTCTACAAACTTAGTGTTTCAAAACTGTTCTATGAAAAGGAACGTTCAAGTCTGGGAGTTGAATGAACTCATCACAAAGAAGTTACTCAGAATGCTTCTGTCTAGTTTTTAGGTGAAGATATTTCATTTCCCAGCATAGGCCCCAAAGCGCTCCAAATATCCACTTGCAGATTCTACAAAAAGAGTGTTTCCAAAATGCTCTTACAAAAGGAAGGTTCAAGTCTGTGAGCCGAACGCACTCATCACAAACAAGTTTCTGAGAATGCGTCTGTCTAGTTTTTATGTGAAGATATTTCGTTTGCCAGCATAGGCCTCAAATCGCTCCAAACATCCTCTAGCAAATTCTACAAAAGGAGTGTTTCAAAAGTGCGCTATCAAAAGGAAGAGTCCACTATGTGAGTTGAATGCATAAAGCACACGGAAGTTTCTGAGAATGCTTCTGTCTAGTTTTTAGGTGAAGATATTTCATTTCCCAGCATAGGCCTCAAAGCGCTCCAAATATCCACTTGCAGATTCTACAAAAAGAGTGTTTCCAAACTGCTGTTTCAAAAGGAAGGTTCAAATCTGTGAGTTCAGAGCACTCATCACAAAGAAGTTTCTGAGAATGCTTCTGTCTAGTTTTTATATGAAGATCTTTCCTTTTCCAGTATAGGCCTCAAAGCGCTCCAAATAAACACTTGCAGATTCTACAAAAGGAGTGTTTCAAAACAGCTCTATCAAAAGGAACGTTCAAGTCTGTGAGTTGAAGGCATTCATCACACAGAAGTTTCTGAGAATGCTTCTCTCTAGTTTTTATGTGAAGATATTTCCTTTTCTAGCATAGGCCGCAAGGCGCTGCAAATAGCCACTTGCAGATTCTACGAAAAGAGGGTTTCAAATCTCTTCTATCAAAAGAAATGTTCAACTCTGTGAGTTGAATGCACTCATCAGAAAGAAGTTTCTGAGAATGATTCTATCTAGTTTTCATCTGCATGTATTTCCTTTTCCACTAGATGCCGCAATCGCACCAAATATCCACTTGCAGTTTCCACAAAAAGAGTGCTGCAGAACTGCTCCATGAAAAGGAATGTTCAACTCTGTGAGTTAAGTACCCTCATGACATAGAAGTTTCTGAAAATGCTTCTGTCTAGTTGGTATAGGAAGATATTTCCTTTTCCAGCATAAGCCTCAAAGAGCTCCAAATATCCACTTGCGGATTCTGCAACAACAGTGTTTCAAAACTGGTCGATCAAAAGGAACGTTCAACTCTGTGAGTTGAATGCACTCATGACACAGAAGTTTCTGAGAATGCTTCTGTCTAGTTCTTACGTGAAGATATTTCCTTTTCCAGCTTAGGCCTCAAAGCGCTCCAAATAAACACTTGCAGATTCTACAAAAGGAGTGTTTCAAAACTGCTCTAGCAAAAGGAAGGTTCAAGTCTGTGAGTTGAATGCACTCATCACAAAGAGGTTTCTGAGAATGCTGCTGTCTAGTTTTTATGTGAATATATTTCCTTTTCCTCGCATAGACCTCAAATCGCTCCAGATATCCACTTGCAGATATTACAGAAAGAGTGTTTCCAAACTGCTCTATCTAAAGGCACGTTCAACTCTGTGAGTTGAATGCACGCATTGCGAAGAACTTTCTGAGAATGCTTCTCTCTAGCTTTTAGGTGAAGATATTCCATTTCACAGCATAGGCCTCAAAGTGCTCCAAATCACCACTTGCAGATTTTACAAAAAGAATGTTTCAAAACTGCTCTTTCTAAAGGAAGGTTCAAGTCTGTGAGTTGAATGCACTCAACACAAAGAAGTTTCTGAGAATGCTTCTGTCCAGGTTTCATGTGAAGATATTTCCTTTTCCAGCATAGGCCTCAAACCGCTCCAAATATTCACTTGCAGAGTCTACAAAAAGAGTGTTTCCAAACTTCTCTATCAACTGGTAGGTACAACTCCGTGAGTTGAATGCCCTCATCACCAAGAAGTTTCTGAGAATGCTTCTCTCTAGTTTTGATGGGAAGATATTTCCTTTTCCAACATAGGCCTCATGGTGCTCCGAATAAACACTTGCAGATTCTACAAACATAGTGTTTCAAAACTGTTCTATGAAAAGGAACGTTCAAGTCTGGGAGTTGAATGAACTCATCACAAAGAAGTTTCTCAGAATGCTTCTGTCTAGTTTTTAGGTGAAGATATTTCATTTCCCAGCATAGGCCTCAAAGCGCTCCAAATATCCACTTGCAGATTCTACAAAAAGAGTGTTTCCAAACTGCTGTTTCAAAAGGAAGGTTCAAGTCTGTGAGTTGAGAGCACTCATCACAAAGAAGTTTCTGAGAATGCTTCTGTCTAGTTTTTATATGAAGATCTTTCCTTTTCCAATATAGGCCTCAAAGCGCTCCAAATAAACACTTGCAGATTCTACAAAAGGAGTGTTTCAAAACAGCTCTATCAAAAGGAACGTTCAAGTCTGTGAGTTAAAGGCATTCATCACACAGAAGTTTCTGAGAATGCTTCTCTCTAGTTTTTATGTGAAGATATTTCCTTTTCTAGCATAGGCCTCAAAGCGCTGCAAATAGCCACTTGCAGATTCTACAAAAAGAGGGTTTCAAATCTCTTCTATCAAAAGAAATGTTCAACTCTGTGAGTTGAATGCACTCATCAGAAAGAAGTTTCTGAGAATGATTCTATCTAGTTTTCATCTGCATGTATTTCCTTTTCCACTAGATGCCGCAATCGCACCAAATATCCACTTGCAGTTTCCACAAAAAGAGTGCTGCAGAACTGCTCCATGAAAAGGAATGTTCAACTCTGTGAGTTCAATACCCTCATGACATAGAAGTTTCTGAAAATGCTTCTGTCTAGTTGGTGTAGGAAGATATTCCCTTTTCCAGCATAAGCCTCAAAGAGCTCCAAATATCCACTTGCGGATTCTGCAAAAACAGTGTTTCAAAACTGGTCGATCAAAAGGAACGTTCAACTCTGTGAGTTGAATGCACTCATGACACAGAAGTTTCTGAGAATGCTTCTGTCTAGTTCTTACGTGAAGATATTTCCTTTTCCAGCTTAGGCCTCAAAGCGCTCCAAATAAACACTTGCAGATTCTACAAAAGGAGTGTTTCAAAACTGCTCTAGCAAAAGGAAGGTTCAAGTCTGTGAGTTGAATGCACTCATCACAAAGAGGTTTCTGAGAATGCTGCTGTCTAGTTTTTATGTGAAGATATTTCCTTTTCCTCGCATAGACCTCAAATCGCTCCAGATATCCACTTGCAGATATTACAGAAAGAGTGTTTCCAAACTGCTCTATCTAAAGGCACGTTCAACTCTGTGAGTTGAATGCACGCATTGCGAAGAACTTTCTGAGAATGCTTCTCTCTAGCTTTTAGGTGAAGATATTCCATTTCACAGCATAGGCCTCAAAGTGCTCCAAATCACCACTTGCAGATTTTACAAAAAGAATGTTTCAAAACTGCTCTTTCTAAAGGAAGGTTCAAGTCTGTGAGTTGAATGCACTCACCACAAAGAAGTTTCTGAGAATGCTTCTGTCCAGGTTTCATGTGAAGATATTTCCTTTTCCAGCATAGGCCTCAAACCGCTCCAAATATTCACTTGCAGAGTCTACAAAAAGAGTGTTTCCAAACTTCTCTATCAACTGGTAGGTACAACTCCGTGAGTTGAATGCCCTCATCAACAAGAAGTTTCTGAGAATGCTTCTCTCTAGTTTTGATGGGAAGATATTTCCTTTTCCAACATAGGCCTCATGGTGCTCCGAATAAACACTTGCAGATTCTACAAACATAGTGTTTCAAAACTGTTCCATGAAAAGGAACGTTCAAGTCTGGGAGTTGAATGAACTCATCACAAAGAAGTTTCTCAGAATGCTTCTGTCTAGTTTTTAGGTGAAGATATTTCATTTCCCAGCATAGGCCTCAAAGCACTCCAAATATCCACTTGCAGATTCTACAAAAAGAGTGTTTCCAAACTGCTGTTTCAAAAGGAAGGTTCAAGTCTGTGAGTTGAGAGCACTCATCACAAAGAAGTTTCTGAGAATGCTTCTGTCTAGTTTTTATATGAAGATCTTTCCTTTTCCAATATAGGCCTCAAAGCGCTCCAAACAAACACTTGCAGATTCTACAAAAGGAGTGTTTCAAAACAGCTCTATCAAAAGGAACGTTCAAGTCTGTGAGTTGAAGGCATTCATCACACAGAAGTTTCTGAGAATGCTTCTCTCTAGTTTTTATGTGAAGATATTTCCTTTTCTAGCATAGGCCTCAAAGCGCTGCAAATACCCACTTGCAGATTCTACAAAAAGAGGGTTTCAAATCTCTTCTATCAAAAGAAATGTTCAACTCTGTGAGTTGAATGCACTCATCAGAAAGAAGTTTCTGAGAATGATTCTATCTAGTTTTCATCTGCATGTATTTCCTTTTCCACTAGATGCCGCAATCGCACCAAATATCCACTTGCAGTTTCCACAAAAAGAGTGCTGCAGAACTGCTCCATGAAAAGGAATGTTCAACTCTGTGGGTTCAATACCCTCATGACATAGAAGTTTCTGAAAATGCTTCTGTCTAGTTGGTGTAGGAAGATATTTCCTTTTCCAGCATAAGCCTCAAAGAGCTCCAAATATCCACTTGCGGATTCTGCAAAAACAGTGTTTCAAAACTGGTCGATCAAAAGGAACGTTCAACTCTGTGAGTTGAATGCACTCATGACACAGAAGTTTCTGAGAATGCTTCTGTCTAGTTCTTACGTGAAGATATTTCCTTTTCCAGCTTAGGCCTCAAAGCGCTCCAAATAAACACTTGCAGATTCTACAAAAGGAGTGTTTCAAAACTGCTCTAGCAAAAGGAAGGTTCAAGTCTGTGAGTTGAATGCACTCATCACAAAGAGGTTTCTGAGAATGCTGCTGTCTAGTTTTTATGTGAAGATATTTCCTTTTCCTCGCATAGACCTCAAATCGCTCCAGATATCCACTTGCAGATTTTACAGAAAGACTGTTTCCAAACTCCTCTATCTAAAGGCACGTTCAACTCTGTGAGTTGAATGCACGCATTGCGAAGAACTTTCTGAGAATGCTTCTCTCTAGCTTTTAGGTGAAGATATTCCATTTCACAGCATAGGCCTCAAAGTGCTCCAAATCACCACTTGCAGATTTTACAAAAAGAATGTTTCAAAACTGCTCTTTCTAAAGGAAGGTTCAAGTCTGTGAGTTGAATGCACTCAACACAAAGAAGTTTCTGAGAATGCTTCTGTCCAGGTTTCATGTGAAGATACTTCCTATTCCAGCATTGGCCTCAAACCGCTCCAAATATTCACTTGCAGAGTCTACAAAAAGAGTGTTTCCAAACTTCTCTATCAACTGGTAGGTACAACTCCGTGAGTTGAATTCCCTCATCAACAAGGAGTTTCTGAGAATGCTTCTCTCTAGTTTTGATGGGAAGATATTTCCTTTTCCAACATAGGCCTCATGGTGCTCCGAATAAACACTTGCAGATTCTACAAACTTAGTGTTTCAAAACTGTTCTATGAAAAGGAACGTTCAAGTCTGGGAGTTGAATGAACTCATCACAAAGAAGTTACTCAGAATGCTTATTTCTAGTTTTTAGGTGAAGATATTTCATTTCCGAGCATAGGCCTCAAAGCGCTCCAAATATCCACTTGCAGATTCTACAAAAAGAGTGTTTCCAAACCGCTCTTACAAAAGGAAGGTTCAAGTCTGTGAGCCGAACGCACTCATCACAAACAAGTTTCTGAGATTGCGTCTGTCTAGTTTTTATGTGAAGATATTTCGTTTGCCAGCATAGGCCTCAAATCGCTCCAAACATCCACTAGCAAATTCTACAAAAGGAGTGTTTCAAAAGTGCGCCATCAAAAGGAAGAGTCCACTATGTGAGTTGAATGCATAAAGCCCACGGAAGTTTCTGAGAATGCTTCTGTCTAGTTTTTAGGTGAAGATATTTCATTTCCCAGCATAGGCCTCAAAGCGCTGCAAATATCCACTTGCAGATTCTACAAAAAGAGTGTTTCCAAACTGCTCTTTCAAAAGGAAGGTTCAAGTCTGTGAGTTGAGAGCACTCATCACAAAGAAGTTTCTGAGAATGCTTCTGTCTAGTTTTTATATGATGATCTTTCCTTTTCCAATATAGGCCTCAAAGCGCTCCAAATAAACACTTGCAGATTCTACAAAAGGAGTGTTTCAAAACAGCTCTATCAAAAGGAACGTTCATGTGTGTGAGTTGAAGGCATTCATCACACAGAAGTTTCTGAGAATGCTTCTCTCTAGTTTTTATGTGAAGATATTTCCTTTTCTAGCATAGGCCTCAAAGCGCTGCAAATAGCCACTTGCAGATTCTACAAAAAGAGGGTTTCAAATCTCTTCTATCAAAAGAAAAGTTCATCTCTGTGAGTTGAATGCACTCATCAGAAAGAAGTTTCTGAGAATGATTCTATCTAGTTTTCATCTGCATGTATTTCCTTTTCCACTAGATGCCGCAATCGCACCAAATATCCACTGGCAGTTTCCACAAAAAGAGTGCTGCAGAACTGCTCCATGAAAAGGAATGTTCAACTCTGTGAGTTCAATACCCTCATGACATAGAAGTTTCTGAAAATGCTTCTGTCTAGTTGGTATAGGAAGATATTTCCTTTTCCAGCCTAAGCCTCAAAGAGCTCCAAATATCCACTTGCGGATTCTGCAAAAACAGTGTTTCAAAACTGGTCGATCAAAAGGAACGTTCAACTCTGTGAGTTGAATGCACTCATGACACAGAAGTTTCTGAGAATGCTTCTGTCTAGTTCTTACGTGAAGATATTTCCTTTTCCAGCTTAGGCCTCAAAGCGCTCCAAATAAACACTTGCAGATTCTACAAAAGGAGTGTTTCAAAACTGCTCTAGCAAAAGGAAGGTTCAAGTCTGTGAGTTGAATGCACTCATCACAAAGAGGTTTCTGAGAATGCTGCTGTCTAGTTTTTATGTGAAGATATTTCCTTTTCCTCGCATAGACCTCAAATCGCTCCAGATATCCACTTGCAGATTTTACAGAAAGAGTGTTTCCAAACTGCTCTATCTAAAGGCACGTTCAACTCTGTGAGTTGAATGCACGCATTGCGAAGAACTTTCTGAGAACGCTTCTCTCTAGCTTTTAGGTGAAGATATTCCGTTTCACAGCATAGGCCTCAAAGTGCTCCAAATCACCACTTGCAGATTTTACAAAAAGAATGTTTCAAAACTGCTCTTTCTAAAGGAAGGTTCAAGTCTGTGAGTTGAATGCACTCAACACAAAGAAGTTTCTGAGAATGCTTCTGTCCAGGTTTCATGTGAAGATATTTCCTTTTCCAGCATAGGCCTCAAACCGCTCCAAATATACACTTGCAGAGTCTACAAAAAGAGTGTTTCCAAACTTCTCTATCAACTGGTAGGTACAACTCCGTGAGTTGAATGCCCTCATCACCAAGAAGTTTCTGAGAATGCTCCTCTCTAGTTTTGATGGGAAGATATTTCCTTTTCCAACATAGGCCTCATGGTGCTCCGAATAAACACTTGCAGATTCTACAAACTTAGTGTCTCAAAACTGTTCTATGAAAAGGAACGTTCAAGTCTGGGAGTTGAATGAACTCATCACAAAGAAGTTTCTCAGAATGCTTCTGTCTAGTTTTTAGGTGAAGATATTTCATTTCCCAGCATAGGCCTCAAAGCGCTCCAAATATCCACTTGCAGATTCTACAAAAAGAGTGTTTCCAAACTGCTCTTACAAAAGGAAGGTTCAAGTCTGTGAGCCGAACGCACTCATCACAAAGAAGTTTCTGAGAATGCGTCTGTCTAGTTTTTATGTGAAGATATTTCGTTTGCCAGCATAGGCCTCAAATCGCTCCAAACATCCACTAGCAAATTCTGCAAAAGGAGTGTTTCAAAAGTGCGCCATCAAAAGGAAGAGTCCACTATGTGAGTTGAAGGCATAAAGCACACGGAAGTTTCTGAGAATGCTTCTGTCTAGTTTTTAGGTGAAGATATTTCATTTCCCAGCATAGGCCTCAAAGCGCTCCAAATATCCACTTGCAGATTCTACAAAAAGAGTGTTTCCAAACTGCTCTTTCAAAAGGAAGGTTCAAGTCTGTGAGTTGAGAGCATTCATCACAAAGAAGTTTCTGAGAATGCTTCTGTCTAGTTTTTATATGAAGATCTTTCCTTTTCCAATATGGGCCTCAAAGCGCTCCAAATAAACACTTGCAGATTCTACAAAAGGAGTGCTTCAAAACAGCTCTATCAAAAGGAACGTTCAAGTCCGTGAGTTGAAGGCATTCATCACACAGAAGTTTCTGAGAATGCTTCTCTCTAGTTTTTATGTGAAGATATTTCCTTTTCTAGCATAGGCCTCAAAGCGCTGCAAATAGCCACTTGCAGATTCTACAAAAAGAGGGTTTCAAATCTCTTCTATCAAAAGAAATGTTCAACTCTGTGAGTTGAATGCACTCATCAGAAAGAAGTTTCTGAGAATGATTCTATCTAGTTTTCATCTGCATGTATTTCCGTTTCCACTAGATGCCGCAATCGCACCAAATATCCACTTGCAGTTTCCACAAAAAGAGTGCTGCAGAACTGCTCCATGAAAAGGAATGTTCAACTCTGTGGGTTCAATACCCTCATGACATAGAAGTTTCTGAAAATGCTTCTGTCTAGTTGGTATAGGAAGATATTTCCTTTTCCAGCATAAGCCTCAAAGAGCTCCAAATATCCACATGCGGATTCTGCAAAAACAGTGTTTCAAAACTGGTCGATCAAAAGGAACGTTCAACTCTGTGAGTTGAATGCACTCATGACACAGAAGTTTCTGAGAATGCTTCTGTCTAGCTCTTACGTGAAGATATTTCCTTTTCCAGCTTAGGCCTCAAAGCGCTCCAAATAAACACTTGCAGATTCTACAAAAGGAGTGTTTCAAAACTGCTCTAGCAAAAGGAAGGTTCAAGTCTGTGAGTTGAATGCACTCATCACAAAGAGGTTTCTGAGAATGCTGCTGTCTAGTTTTTAAGTGAAGATATTTCCTTTTCCTCGCATAGACCTCAAATCGCTCCAGATATCCACTTGCAGATTTTACAGAAAGACTGTTTCCAAACTGCTCTATCTAAAGGCACGTTCAACTCTGTGAGTTGAATGCACGCATTGCGAAGAACTTTCTGAGAATGCTTCTCTCTAGCTTTTAGGTGAAGATATTCCATTTCACAGCATAGGCCTCAAAGTGCACCAAATCACCACTTGCAGATTTTACAAAAAGAATGTTTCAAAACTGCTCTTTCTAAAGGAAGGTTCAAGTCTGTGAGTTGAATGCACTCAACACAAAGAAGTTTCTGAGAATGCTTCTGTCCAGGTTTCATGTGAAGATACTTCCTATTCCAGCATTGGCCTCAAACCGCTCCAAATATTCACTTGCAGAGTCTACAAAAAGAGTGTTTCCAAACTTCTCTATCAACTGGTAGGTACAACTCCGTGAGTTGAATGCCCTCATCAACAAGGAGTTTCTGAGAATGCTTCTCTCTGGTTTTGATGGGAAGATATTTCCTTTTCCAACATAGGCCTCATGGTGCTCCGAATAAACACTTGCAGATTCTACAAACTTAGTGTTTCAAAACTGTTCTATGAAAAGGAACGTTCAAGTCTGGGAGTTGAATGAACTCATCACAAAGAAGTTACTCAGAATGCTTCTGTCTAGTTTTTAGGTGAAGATATTTCATTTCCCAGCATAGGCCTCAAAGCGCTCCAAATATCCACTTGCAGATTCTACAAAAAGAGTGTTTCCAAACTGCTGTTTCAAAAGGAAGGTTCAAATCTGTGAGTTGAGAGCACTCATCACAAAGAAGTTTCTGAGAATGCTTCTGTCTAGTTTTTATATGAAGATCTTTCCTTTTCCAGTATAGGCCTCAAAGCGCTCCAAATAAACACTTGCAGATTCTACAAAAGGAGTGTTTCAAAACAGCTCTATCAAAAGGAACGTTCAAGTCTGTGAGTTGAAGGCATTCATCACACAGAAGTTTCTGAGAATGCTTCTCTCTAGTTTTTATGTGAAGATATTTCCTTTTCTAGCATAGGCCGCAAAGCGCTGCAAATAGCCACTTGCAGATTCTACGAAAAGAGGGTTTCAAATCTCTTCTATCAAAAGAAATGTTCAACTCTGTGAGTTGAATGCACTCATCAGAAAGAAGTTTCTGAGAATGATTCTATCTAGTTTTCATCTGCATGTATTTCCTTTTCCACTAGATGCCGCAATCGCACCAAATATCCACTTGCAGTTTCCACAAAAAGAGTGCTGCAGAACTGCTCCATGAAAAGGAATGTTCAACTCTGTGAGTTCAGTACCCTCATGACATAGAAGTTTCTGAAAATGCTTCTGTCTAGTTGGTATAGGAAGATATTTCCTTTTCCAGCATAAGCCTCAAAGAGCTCCAAATATCCACTTGCGGATTCTGCAACAACAGTGTTTCAAAACTGGTCGATCAAAAGGAACGTTCAACTCTGTGAGTTGAATGCACTCATGACACAGAAGTTTCTGAGAATGCTTCTGTCTAGTTCTTACGTGAAGATATTTCCTTTTCCAGCTTAGGCCTCAAAGCGCTCCAAATAAACACTTGCAGATTCTACAAAAGGAGTGTTTCAAAACTGCTCTAGCAAAAGGAAGGTTCAAGTCTGTGAGTTGAATGCACTCATCACAAAGAAGTTTCTGAGAATGCTTCTGTCTAGTTTTTATATGAAGATCTTTCCTTTTCCAATATGGGCCTCAAAGCGCTCCAAATAAACACTTGCAGATTCTACAAAAGGAGTGTTTCAAAACAGCTCTATCAAAAGGAACGTTCAAGTCCGTGAGTTGAAGGCATTCATCACACAGAAGTTTCTGAGAATGCTTCTCTCTAGTTTTTATGTGAAGATATTTCCTTTTCTAGCATAGGCCTCAAAGCGCTGCAAATAGCCACTTGCAGATTCTACAAAAAGAGGGTTTCAAATCTCTTCTATCAAAAGAAATGTTCAACTCTGTGAGTTGAATGCACTCATCAGAAAGAAGTTTCTGAGAATGATTCTATCTAGTTTTCATCTGCATGTATTTCCTTTTCCACTAGATGCCGCAATCGCACCAAATATCCACTTGCAGTTTCCACAAAAAGAGTGCTGCAGAACTGCTCCATGAAAAGGAATGTTCAACTCTGTGGGTTCAATACCCTCATGACATAGAAGTTTCTGAAAATGCTTCTGTCTAGTTGGTGTAGGAAGATATTTCCTTTTCCAGCATAAGCCTCAAAGAGCTCCAAATATCCACTTGCGGATTCTGCAAAAACAGTGTTTCAAAACTGGTCGATCAAAAGGAACGTTCAACTCTGTGAGTTGAATGCACTCATGACACAGAAGTTTCTGAGAATGCTTCTGTCTAGTTCTTACATGAAGATATTTCCTTTTCCAGCTTAGGCCTCAAAGCGCTCCAAATAAACACTTGCAGATTCTACAAAAGGAGTGTTTCAAAACTGCTCTAGCAAAAGGAAGGTTCAAGTCTGTGAGTTGAATGCACTCATCACAAAGAGGTTTCTGAGAATGCTGCTGTCTAGTTTTTATGTGAAGATATTTCCTTTTCCTCGCATAGACCTCAAATCGCTCCAGATATCCACTTGCAGATTTTACAGAAAGACTGTTTCCAAACTGCTCTATCTAAAGGCACGTTCAACTCTGTGAGTTGAATGCACGCATTGCGAAGAACTTTCTGAGAATGCTTCTCTCTAGCTTTTAGGTGAAGATATTCCATTTCACAGCATAGGCCTCAAAGTGCTCCAAATCACCACTTGCAGATTTTACAAAAAGAATGTTTCAAAACTGCTCTTTCTAAAGGAAGGTTCAAGTCTGTGAGTTGAATGCACTCAACACAAAGAAGTTTCTGAGAATGCTTCTGTCCAGGATTCATGTGAAGATACTTCCTATTCCAGCATTGGCCTCAAACCGCTCCAAATATTCACTTGCAGAGTCTACAAAAAGAGTGTTTCCAAACTTCTCTATCAACTGGTAGGTACAACTCCGTGAGTTGAATGCCCTCATCAACAAGGAGTTTCTGAGAATGCTTCTCTCTAGTTTTGATGGGAAGATATTTCCTTTTCCAACATAGGCCTCATGGTGCTCCGAATAAACACTTGCAGATTCTACAAACTTAGTGTTTCAAAACTGTTCTATGAAAAGGAACGTTCAAGTCTGGGAGTTGAATGAACTCATCACAAAGAAGTTACTCAGAATGCTTCTGTCTAGTTTTTAGGTGAAGATATTTCATTTCCCAGCATAGGCCCCAAAGCGCTCCAAATATCCACTTGCAGATTCTACAAAAAGAGTGTTTCCAAAATGCTCTTACAAAAGGAAGGTTCAAGTCTGTGAGCCGAACGCACTCATCACAAACAAGTTTCTGAGAATGCGTCTGTCTAGTTTTTATGTGAAGATATTTCGTTTGCCAGCATAGGCCTCAAATCGCTCCAAACATCCACTAGCAAATTCTACAAAAGGAGTGTTTCAAAAGTGCGCTATCAAAAGGAAGAGTCCACTATGTGAGTTGAATGCATAAAGCACACGGAAGTTTCTGAGAATGCTTCTGTCTAGTTTTTAGGTGAAGATATTTCATTTCCCAGCATAGGCCTCAAAGCGCTCCAAATATCCACTTGCAGATTCTACAAAAAGAGTGTTTCCAAACTGCTGTTTCAAAAGGAAGGTTCAAATCTGTGAGTTCAGAGCACTCATCACAAAGAAGTTTCTGAGAATGCTTCTGTCTAGTTTTTATATGAAGATCTTTCCTTTTCCAGTATAGGCCTCAAAGCGCTCCAAATAAACACTTGCAGATTCTACAAAAGGAGTGTTTCAAAACAGCTCTATCAAAAGGAACGTTCAAGTCTGTGAGTTGAAGGCATTCATCACACAGAAGTTTCTGAGAATGCTTCTCTCTAGTTTTTATGTGAAGATATTTCCTTTTCTAGCATAGGCCGCAAGGCGCTGCAAATAGCCACTTGCAGATTCTACGAAAAGAGGGTTTCAAATCTCTTCTATCAAAAGAAATGTTCAACTCTGTGAGTTGAATGCACTCATCAGAAAGAAGTTTCTGAGAACGATTCTATCTAGTTTTCATCTGCATGTATTTCCTTTTCCACTAGATGCCGCAATCGCACCCAATATCCACTTGCAGTTTCCACAGAAAGAGTGCTGCAGAACTGCTCCATGAAAAGGAATGTTCAACTCTGTGAGTTCAGTACCCTCATGACATAGAAGTTTCTGAAAATGCTTCTGTCTAGTTGGTATAGGAAGATATTTCCTTTTCCAGCATAAGCCTCAAAGAGCTCCAAATATCCACTTGCGGATTCTGCAAAAACAGTGTTTCAAAACTGGTCGATCAAAAGGAACGTTCAACTCTGTGAGTTGAATGCACTCATGACACAGAAGTTTCTGAGAATGCTTCTGTCTAGTTCTTACGTGAAGATATTTCCTTTTCCAGCTTAGGCCTCAAAGCGCTCCAAATAAACACTTGCAGATTCTACAAAAGGAGTGTTTCAAAACTGCTCTAGCAAAAGGAAGGTTCAAGTCTGTGAGTTGAATGCACTCATCACAAAGAGGTTTCTGAGAATGCTGCTGTCTAGTTTTTATGTGAAGATATTTCCTTTTCCTCGCATAGACCTCAAATCGCTCCAGATATCCACTTGCAGATATTACAGAAAGAGTGTTTCCAAACTGCTCTATCTAAAGGCACGTTCAACTCTGTGAGTTGAATGCACGCATTGCGAAGAACTTTCTGAGAATGCTTCTCTCTAGCTTTTAGGTGAAGATATTCCATTTCACAGCATAGGCCTCAAAGTGCTCCAAATCACCACTTGCAGATTTTACAAAAAGAATGTTTCAAAACTGCTCTTTCTAAAGGAAGGTTCAAGTCTGTGAGTTGAATGCACTCAACACAAAGAAGTTTCTGAGAATGCTTCTGTCCAGGTTTCATGTGAAGATATTTCCTTTTCCAGCATAGGCCTCAAACCGCTCCAAATATTCACTTGCAGAGTCTACAAAAAGAGTGTTTCCAAACTTCTCTATCAACTGGTAGGTACAACTCCGTGAGTTGAATGCCCTCATCACCAAGAAGTTTCTGAGAATGCTTCTCTCTAGTTTTGATGGGAAGATATTTCCTTTTCCAACATAGGCCTCATGGTGCTCCGAATAAACACTTGCAGATTCTACAAACATAGTGTTTCAAAACTGTTCTATGAAAAGGAACGTTCAAGTCTGGGAGTTGAATGAACTCATCACAAAGAAGTTTCTCAGAATGCTTCTGTCTAGTTTTTAGGTGAAGATATTTCATTTCCCAGCATAGGCCTCAAAGCGCTCCAAATATCCACTTGCAGATTCTACAAAAAGAGTGTTTCCAAACTGCTGTTTCAAAAGGAAGGTTCAAGTCTGTGAGATGAGAGCACTCATCACAAAGAAGTTTCTGAGAATGCTTCTGTCTAGTTTTTATATGAAGATCTTTCCTTTTCCAATATAGGCCTCAAAGCGCTCCAAATAAACACTTGCAGATTCTACAAAAGGAGTGTTTCAAAACAGCTCTATCAAAAGGAACGTTCAAGTCTGTGAGTTAAAGGCATTCATCACACAGAAGTTTCTGAGAATGCTTCTCTCTAGTTTTTATGTGAAGATATTTCCTTTTCTAGCATAGGCCTCAAAGCGCTGCAAATAGCCACTTGCAGATTCTACAAAAAGAGGGTTTCAAATCTCTTCTATCAAAAGAAATGTTCAACTCTGTGAGTTGAATGCACTCATCAGAAAGAAGTTTCTGAGAATGATTCTATCTAGTTTTCATCTGCATGTATTTCCTTTTCCACTAGATGCCGCAATCGCACCAAATATCCACTTGCAGTTTCCACAAAAAGAGTGCTGCAGAACTGCTCCATGAAAAGGAATGTTCAACTCTGTGAGTTCAATACCCTCATGACATAGAAGTTTCTGAAAATGCTTCTGTCTAGTTGGTGTAGGAAGATATTCCCTTTTCCAGCATAAGCCTCAAAGAGCTCCAAATATCCACTTGCGGATTCTGCAAAAACAGTGTTTCAAAACTGGTCGATCAAAAGGAACGTTCAACTCTGTGAGTTGAATGCACTCATGACACAGAAGTTTCTGAGAATGCTTCTGTCTAGTTCTTACGTGAAGATATTTCCTTTTCCAGCTTAGGCCTCAAAGCGCTCCAAATAAACACTTGCAGATTCTACAAAAGGAGTGTTTCAAAACTGCTCTAGCAAAAGGAAGGTTCAAGTCTGTGAGTTGAATGCACTCATCACAAAGAGGTTTCTGAGAATGCTGCTGTCTAGTTTTTATGTGAAGATATTTCCTTTTCCTCGCATAGACCTCAAATCGCTCCAGATATCCACTTGCAGATATTACAGAAAGAGTGTTTCCAAACTGCTCTATCTAAAGGCACGTTCAACTCTGTGAGTTGAATGCACGCATTGCGAAGAACTTTCTGAGAATGCTTCTCTCTAGCTTTTAGGTGAAGATATTCCATTTCACAGCATAGGCCTCAAAGTGCTCCAAATCACCACTTGCAGATTTTACAAAAAGAATGTTTCAAAACTGCTCTTTCTAAAGGAAGGTTCAAGTCTGTGAGTTGAATGCACTCAACACAAAGAAGTTTCTGAGAATGCTTCTGTCCAGGTTTCATGTGAAGATACTTCCTATTCCAGCATTGGCCTCAAACCGCTCCAAATATTCACTTGCAGAGTCTACAAAAAGAGTGTTTCCAAACTTCTCTATCAACTGGTAGGTACAACTCCGTGAGTTGAATTCCCTCATCAACAAGGAGTTTCTGAGAATGCTTCTCTCTAGTTTTGATGGGAAGATATTTCCTTTTCCAACATAGGCCTCATGGTGCTCCGAATAAACACTTGCAGATTCTACAAACTTAGTGTTTCAAAACTGTTCTATGAAAAGGAACGTTCAAGTCTGGGAGTTGAATGAACTCATCACAAAGAAGTTACTCAGAATGCTTATTTCTAGTTTTTAGGTGAAGATATTTCATTTCCGAGCATAGGCCTCAAAGCGCTCCAAATATCCACTTGCAGATTCTACAAAAAGAGTGTTTCCAAACTGCTCTTACAAAAGGAAGGTTCAAGTCTGTGAGCCGAACGCACTCATCACAAACAAGTTTCTGAGATTGCGTCTGTCTAGTTTTTATGTGAAGATATTTCGTTTGCCAGCATAGGCCTCAAATCGCTCCAAACATCCACTAGCAAATTCTACAAAAGGAGTGTTTCAAAAGTGCGCCATCAAAAGGAAGAGTCCACTATGTGAGTTGAATGCATAAAGCCCACGGAAGTTTCTGAGAATGCTTCTGTCTAGTTTTTAGGTGAAGATATTTCATTTCCCAGCATAGGCCTCAAAGCGCTCCAAATATCCACTTGCAGATTCTACAAAAAGAGTGTTTCCAAACTGCTCTTTCAAAAGGAAGGTTCAAGTCTGTGAGTTGAGAGCACTCATCACAAAGAAGTTTCTGAGAATGCTTCTGTCTAGTTTTTATATGATGATCTTTCCTTTTCCAATATAGGCCTCAAAGCGCTCCAAATAAACACTTGCAGATTCTACAAAAGGAGTGTTTCAAAACAGCTCTATCAAAAGGAACGTTCATGTGTGTGAGTTGAAGGCATTCATCACACAGAAGTTTCTGAGAATGCTTCTCTCTAGTTTTTATGTGAAGATATTTCCTTTTCTAGCATAGGCCTCAAAGCGCTGCAAATAGCCACTTGCAGATTCTACAAAAAGAGGGTTTCAAATCTCTTCTATCAAAAGAAAAGTACATCTCTGTGAGTTGAATGCACTCATCAGAAAGAAGTTTCTGAGAATGATTCTGTCTAGTTTTCATCTGCATGTATTTCCTTTTCCACTAGATGCCGCAATCGCACCAAATATCCAC
The DNA here is from genome assembly GCF_028885625.2 of Pongo pygmaeus. NCBI lineage: Eukaryota > Metazoa > Chordata > Mammalia > Primates > Hominidae > Pongo > Pongo pygmaeus. The sequence continues at coordinate 29,566,606 of NC_085930.1, forward strand.
TGGCAGTTTCCACAAAAAGAGTGCTGCAGAACTGCTCCATGAAAAGGAATGTTCAACTCTGTGAGTTCAATACCCTCATGACATAGAAGTTTCTGAAAATGCTTCTGTCTAGTTGGTATAGGAAGATATTTCCTTTTCCAGCCTAAGCCTCAAAGAGCTCCAAATATCCACTTGCGGATTCTGCAAAAACAGTGTTTCAAAACTGGTCGATCAAAAGGAACGTTCAACTCTGTGAGTTGAATGCACTCATGACACAGAAGTTTCTGAGAATGCTTCTGTCTAGTTCTTACGTGAAGATATTTCCTTTTCCAGCTTAGGCCTCAAAGCGCTCCAAATAAACACTTGCAGATTCTACAAAAGGAGTGTTTCAAAACTGCTCTAGCAAAAGGAAGGTTCAAGTCTGTGAGTTGAATGCACTCATCACAAAGAGGTTTCTGAGAATGCTGCTGTCTAGTTTTTATGTGAAGATATTTCCTTTTCCTCGCATAGACCTCAAATCGCTCCAGATATCCACTTGCAGATTTTACAGAAAGAGTGTTTCCAAACTGCTCTATCTAAAGGCACGTTCAACTCTGTGAGTTGAATGCACGCATTGCGAAGAACTTTCTGAGAACGCTTCTCTCTAGCTTTTAGGTGAAGATATTCCATTTCACAGCATAGGCCTCAAAGTGCTCCAAATCACCACTTGCAGATTTTACAAAAAGAATGTTTCAAAACTGCTCTTTCTAAAGGAAGGTTCAAGTCTGTGAGTTGAATGCACTCAACACAAAGAAGTTTCTGAGAATGCTTCTGTCCAGGTTTCATGTGAAGATATTTCCTTTTCCAGCATAGGCCTCAAACCGCTCCAAATATACACTTGCAGAGTCTACAAAAAGAGTGTTTCCAAACTTCTCTATCAACTGGTAGGTACAACTCCGTGAGTTGAATGCCCTCATCACCAAGAAGTTTCTGAGAATGCTCCTCTCTAGTTTTGATGGGAAGATATTTCCTTTTCCAACATAGGCCTCATGGTGCTCCGAATAAACACTTGCAGATTCTACAAACTTAGTGTCTCAAAACTGTTCTATGAAAAGGAACGTTCAAGTCTGGGAGTTGAATGAACTCATCACAAAGAAGTTTCTCAGAATGCTTCTGTCTAGTTTTTAGGTGAAGATATTTCATTTCCCAGCATAGGCCTCAAAGCGCTCCAAATATCCACTTGCAGATTCTACAAAAAGAGTGTTTCCAAACTGCTCTTACAAAAGGAAGGTTTAAGTCTGTGAGCCGAACGCACTCATCACAAAGAAGTTTCTGAGAATGCGTCTGTCTAGTTTTTATGTGAAGATATTTCGTTTGCCAGCATAGGCCTCAAATCGCTCCAAACATCCACTAGCAAATTCTGCAAAAGGAGTGTTTCAAAACTGCAACATCAAAAGGAAGAGTCCACTATGTGAGTTGAAGGCATAAAGCACACGGAAGTTTCTGAGAATGCTTCTGTCTAGTTTTTAGGTGAAGATATTTCATTTCCCAGCATAGGCCTCAAAGCGCTCCAAATATCCACTTGCAGATTCTACAAAAAGAGTGTTTCCAAACTGCTCTTTCAAAAGGAAGGTTCAAGTCTGTGAGTTCAGAGCATTCATCACAAAGAAGTTTCTGAGAATGCTTCTGTCTAGTTTTTATATGAAGATCTTTCCTTTTCCAGTATAGGCCTCAAAGCGCTCCAAATAAACACTTGCAGATTCTACAAAAGGAGTGTTTCAAAACAGCTCTATCAAAAGGAACGTTCAAGTCTGTGAGTTGAAGGCATTCATCACACAGAAGTTTCTGAGAATGCTTCTCTCTAGTTTTTATGTGAAGATATTTCCTTTTCTAGCATAGGCCGCAAGGCGCTGCAAATAGCCACTTGCAGATTCTACGAAAAGAGGGTTTCAAATCTCTTCTATCAAAAGAAATGTTCAACTCTGTGAGTTGAATGCACTCATCAGAAAGAAGTTTCTGAGAATGATTCTATCTAGTTTTCATCTGCATGTATTTCCTTTTCCACTAGATGCCGCAATCGCACCAAATATCCACTTGCAGTTTCCACAAAAAGAGTGCTGCAGAACTGCTCCATGAAAAGGAATGTTCAACTCTGTGAGTTCAGTACCCTCATGACATAGAAGTTTCTGAAAATGCTTCTGTCTAGTTGGTATAGGAAGATATTTCCTTTTCCAGCATAAGCCTCAAAGAGCTCCAAATATCCACTTGCGGATTCTGCAACAACAGTGTTTCAAAACTGGTCGATCAAAAGGAACGTTCAACTCTGTGAGTTGAATGCACTCATGACACAGAAGTTTCTGAGAATGCTTCTGTCTAGTTCTTACGTGAAGATATTTCCTTTTCCAGCTTAGGCCTCAAAGCGCTCCAAATAAACACTTGCAGATTCTACAAAAGGAGTGTTTCAAAACTGCTCTAGCAAAAGGAAGGTTCAAGTCTGTGAGTTGAATGCACTCATCACAAAGAGGTTTCCGAGAATGCTGCTGTCTAGTTTTTATGTGCAGATATTTCCTTTTCCTCGCATAGACCTCAAATCGCTCCAGATATCCACTTGCAGATATTACAGAAAGAGTGTTTCCAAACTGCTCTATCTAAAGGCACGTTCAACTCTGTGAGTTGAATGCACGCATTGCGAAGAACTTTCTGAGAATGCTTCTCTCTAGCTTTTAGGTGAAGATATTCCATTTCACAGCATAGGCCTCAAAGTGCTCCAAATCACCACTTGCAGATTTTACAAAAAGAATGTTTCAAAACTGCTCTTTCTAAAGGAAGGTTCAAGTCTGTGAGTTGAATGCACTCAACACAAAGAAGTTTCTGAGAATGCTTCTGTCCAGGTTTCATGTGAAGATATTTCCTTTTCCAGCATAGGCCTCAAACCGCTCCAAATATTCACTTGCAGAGTCTACAAAAAGAGTGTTTCCAAACTTCTCTATCAACTGGTAGGTACAACTCCGTGAGTTGAATGCCCTCATCACCAAGAAGTTTCTGAGAATGCTTCTCTCTAGTTTTGATGGGAAGATATTTCCTTTTCCAACATAGGCCTCATGGTGCTCCGAATAAACACTTGCAGATTCTACAAACATAGTGTTTCAAAACTGTTCTATGAAAACGAACGTTCAAGTCTGGGAGTTGAATGAACTCATCACAAAGAAGTTTCTCAGAATGCTTCTGTCTAGTTTTTAGGTGAAGATATTTCATTTCCCAGCATAGGCCTCAAAGCGCTCCAAATATCCACTTGCAGATTCTACAAAAAGAGTGTTTCCAAACTGCTGTTTCAAAAGGAAGGTTCAAGTCTGTGAGTTGAGAGCACTCATCACAAAGAAGTTTCTGAGAATGCTTCTGTCTAGTTTTTATATGAAGATCTTTCCTTTTCCAATATAGGCCTCAAAGCGCTCCAAATAAACACTTGCAGATTCTACAAAAGGAGTGTTTCAAAACAGCTCTATCAAAAGGAACGTTCAAGTCTGTGAGTTAAAGGCATTCATCACACAGAAGTTTCTGAGAATGCTTCTCTCTAGTTTTTATGTGAAGATATTTCCTTTTCTAGCATAGGCCTCAAAGCGCTGCAAATAGCCACTTGCAGATTCTACAAAAAGAGGGTTTCAAATCTCTTCTATCAAAAGAAATGTTCAACTCTGTGAGTTGAATGCACTCATCAGAAAGAAGTTTCTGAGAATGATTCTATCTAGTTTTCATCTGCATGTATTTCCTTTTCCACTAGATGCCGCAATCGCACCAAATATCCACTTGCAGTTTCCACAAAAAGAGTGCTGCAGAACTGCTCCATGAAAAGGAATGTTCAACTCTGTGGGTTCAATACCCTCATGACATAGAAGTTTCTGAAAATGCTTCTGTCTAGTTGGTGTAGGAAGATATTCCCTTTTCCAGCATAAGCCTCAAAGAGCTCCAAATATCCACTTGCGGATTCTGCAAAAACAGTGTTTCAAAACTGGTCGATCAAAAGGAACGTTCAACTCTGTGAGTTGAATGCACTCATGACACAGAAGTTTCTGAGAATGCTTCTGTCTAGTTCTTACGTGAAGATATTTGCTTTTCCAGCTTAGGCCTCAAAGCGCTCCAAATAAACACTTGCAGATTCTACAAAAGGAGTGTTTCAAAACTGCTCTAGCAAAAGGAAGGTTCAAGTCTGTGAGTTGAATGCACTCATCACAAAGAGGTTTCTGAGAATGCTGCTGTCTAGTTTTTATGTGAAGATATTTCCTTTTCCTCGCATAGACCTCAAATCGCTCCAGATATCCACTTGCAGATATTACAGAAAGAGTGTTTCCAAACTGCTCTATCTAAAGGCACATTCAACTCTGTGAGTTGAATGCACGCATTGCGAAGAACTTTCTGAGAATGCTTCTCTCTAGCTTTTAGGTGAAGATATTCCATTTCACAGCATAGGCCTCAAAGTGCTCCAAATCACCACTTGCAGATTTTACAAAAAGAATGTTTCAAAACTGCTCTTTCTAAAGGAAGGTTCAAGTCTGTGAGTTGAATGCACTCAACACAAAGAAGTTTCTGAGAATGCTTCTGTCCAGGTTTCATGTGAAGATACTTCCTTTTCCAGCATAGGCCTCAAACCGATCCAAATATTCACTTGCAGAGTCTACAAAAAGAGTGTTTCCAAACTTCTCTATCAACTGGTAGGTTCAACTCCGTGAGTTGAATGCCCTCATCACCAAGAAGTTTCTGAGAATGCTTCTCTCTAGTTTTGATGGGAAGATATTTCCTTTTCCAACATAGGCCTCATGGTGCTCCGAATAAACACTTGCAGATTCTACAAACTTAGTGTTTCAAAACTGTTCTTTGAAAAGGAACGTTCAAGTCTGGGAGTTGAATGAACTCATCACAAAGAAGTTACTCAGAATGCTTCTGTCTAGTTTTTAGGTGAAGATATTTCATTTCCCAGCATAGGCCTCAAAGCGCTCCAAATATCCACTTGCATATTCTACAAAAAGAGTGTTTCCAAACTGCTCTTACAAAAGGAAGGTTCAAGTCTGTGAGCCGAACGCACTCATCACAAACAAGTTTCTGAGAATGCGTCTGTCTAGTTTTTATGTGAAGATATTTCGTTTGCCAGCATAGGCCTCAAATCGCTCCAAACATCCACTAGCAAATTCTACAAAAGGAGTGTTTCAAAAGTGCGCTATCAAAAGGAAGAGTCCACTATGTGAGTTGAATGCATAAAGCACACGGAAGTTTCTGAGAATGCTTCTGTCTAGTTTTTAGGTGAAGATATTTCATTTCCCAGCATAGGCCTCAAAGCGCTGCAAATATCCACTTGCAGATTCTACAAAAAGAGTGTTTCCAAACTGCTCTTTCAAAAGGAAGGTTCAAGTCTGTGAGTTGAGAGCATTCATCACAAAGAAGTTTCTGAGAATGCTTCTGTCTAGTTTTTATATGAAGATCTTTCCTTTTCCAATATGGGCCTCAAAGCGCTCCAAATAAACACTTGCAGATTCTACAAAAGGAGTGTTTCAAAACAGCTCTATCAAAAGGAACGTTCAAGTCCGTGAGTTGAAGGCATTCATCACACAGAAGTTTCTGAGAATGCTTCTCTCTAGTTTTTATGTGAAGATATTTCCTTTTCTAGCATAGGCCTCAAAGCGCTGCAAATAGCCACTTGCAGATTCTACAAAAAGAGGGTTTCAAATCTCTTCTATCAAAAGAAATGTTCAACTCTGTGAGTTGAATGCACTCATCAGAAAGAAGTTTCTGAGAATGATTCTATCTAGTTTTCATCTGCTTGTATTTCCTTTTCCACTAGATGCCGCAATCGCACCAAATATCCACTGGCAGTTTCCACAAAAAGAGTGCTGCAGAACTGCTCCATGAAAAGGAATGTTCAACTCTGTGAGTTCAATCCCCTCATGACATAGAAGTTTCTGAAAATGCTTCTGTCTAGTTGGTATAGGAAGATATTTCCTTTTCCAGCATAAGCCTCAAAGAGCTCCAAATATCCACTTGCGGATTCTGCAAAAACAGTGTTTCAAAACTGGTCGATCAAAAGGAACGTTCAACTCTGTGATTTGAATGCACTCATGACACAGAAGTTTCTGAGAATGCTTCTGTCTAGTTCTTACATGAAGATATTTCCTTTTCCAGCTTAGGCCTCAAAGCGCTCCAAATAAACACTTGCAGATTCTACAAAAGGAGTGTTTCAAAACTGCTCTAGCAAAAGGAAGGTTCAAGTCTGTGAGTTGAATGCACTCATCACAAAGAGGTTTCTGAGAATGCTGCTGTCTAGTTTTTATGTGAAGATATTTCCTTTTCCTCGCATAGACCTCAAATCGCTCCAGATATCCACTTGCAGATATTACAGAAAGAGTGTTTCCAAACTGCTCTATCTAAAGGCACGTTCAACTCTGTGAGTTGAATGCACGCATTGCGAAGAACTTTCTGAGAATGCTTCTCTCTAGCTTTTAGGTGAAGATATTCCATTTCACAGCATAGGCCTCAAAGTGCTCCAAATCACCACTTGCAGATTTTACAAAAAGAATGTTTCAAAACTGCTCTTTCTAAAGGAAGGTTCAAGTCTGTGAGTTGAATGCACTCAACACAAAGAAGTTTCTGAGAATGCTTCTGTCCAGGTTTCATGTGAAGATACTTCCTTTTCCAGCATAGGCCTCAAACCGCTCCAAATATTCACTTGCAGAGTCTACAAAAAGAGTGTTTCCAAACTTCTCTATCAACTGGTAGGTACAACTCCGTGAGTTGAATGCCCTCATCACCAAGAAGTTTCTGAGAATGCTTCTCTCTAGTTTTGATGGGAAGATATTTCCTTTTCCAACATAGGCCTCATGGTGCTCCGAATAAACACTTGCAGATTCTACAAACTTAGTGTTTCAAAACTGTTCTATGAAAAGGAACGTTCAAGACTGGGAGTTGAATGAACTCATCACAAAGAAGTTTCTCAGAATGCTTCTGTCTAGTTTTTAGGTGAAGATATTTCATTTCCCAGCATAGGCCTCAAAGCGCTCCAAATATCCACTTGCAGATTCTACAAAAAGAGTGTTTCCAAACTGCTCTTACAAAAGGAAGGTTCAAGTCTGTGAGCCGAACGCACTCATCACAAACAAGTTTCTGAGAATGCGTCTGTCTAGTTTTTATGTGAAGATATTTCGTTTGCCAGCATAGGCTTCAAATCGCTCCAAACATCCACTAGCAAATTCTACAAAAGCAGTGTTTCAAAAGTGCGCTATCAAGAGGAAGAGTCCACTATGTGAGTTGAATGCATAAAGCACACGGAAGTTTCTGAGAATGCTTCTGTCTAGTTTTTAGGTGAAGATATTTCATTTCCCAGCATAGGCCTCAAAGCGCTCCAAATATCCACTTGCAGATTCTACAAAAAGAGTGTTTCCAAACTGCTCTTTCAAAAGGAAGGTTCAAGTCTGTGAGTTGAGAGCATTCATCACAAAGAAGTTTCTGAGAATGCTTCTGTCTAGTTTTTATATGAAGATCTTTCCTTTTCCAATATGGGCCTCAAAGCGCTCCAAATAAACACTTGCAGATTCTACAAAAGGAGTGTTTCAAAACAGCTCTATCAAAAGGAACGTTCAAGTCCGTGAGTTGAAGGCATTCATCACACAGAAGTTTCTGAGAATGCTTCTCTCTAGTTTTTATGTGAAGATATTTCCTTTTCTAGCATAGGCCTCAAAGCGCTGCAAATAGCCACTTGCAGATTCTACAAAAAGAGGGTTTCAAATCTCTTCTATCAAAAGAAATGTTCAACTCTGTGAGTTGAATGCACTCATCAGAAAGAAGTTTCTGAGAATGATTCTATCTAGTTTTCATCTGCATGTATTTCCTTTTCCACTAGATGCCGCAATCGCACCAAATATCCACTTGCAGTTTCCACAAAAAGAGTGCTGCAGAACTGCTCCATGAAAAGGAATGTTCAACTCTGTGAGTTCAGTACCCTCATGACATAGAAGTTTCTGAAAATGCTTCTGTCTAGTTGGTATAGGAAGATATTTCCTTTTCCAGCATAAGCCTCAAAGAGCTCCAAATATCCACTTGCGGATTCTGCAAAAACAGTGTTTCAAAACTGGTCGATCAAAAGGAACGTTCAACTCTGTGAGTTGAATGCACTCATGACACAGAAGTTTCTGAGAATGCTTCTGTCTAGTTCTTACGTGAAGATATTTCCTTTTCCAGCTTAGGCCTCAAAGCTCTCCAAATAAACACTTGCAGATTCTACAAAAGGAGTGTTTCAAAACTGCTCTAGCAAAAGGAAGGTTCAAGTCTGTGAGTTGAATGCACTCATCACAAAGAGGTTTCTGAGAATGCTGCTGTCTAGTTTTTATGTGAAGATATTTCCTTTTCCTCGCATAGACCTCAAATCGCTCCAGATATCCACTTGCAGATATTACAGAAAGAGTGTTTCCAAACTGCTCTATCTAAAGGCACGTTCAACTCTGTGAGTTGAATGCACGCATTGCGAAGAACTTTCTGAGAATGCTTCTCTCTAGCTTTTAGGTGAAGATATTCCATTTCACAGCATAGGCCTCAAAGTGCTCCAAATCACCACTTGCAGATTTTACAAAAAGAATGTTTCAAAACTGCTCTTTCTAAAGGAAGGTTCAAGTCTGTGAGTTGAATGCACTCACCACAAAGAAGTTTCTGAGAATGCTTCTGTCCAGGTTTCATGTGAAGATATTTCCTTTTCCAGCATAGGCCTCAAACCGCTCCAAATATTCACTTGCAGAGTCTACAAAAAGAGTGTTTCCAAACTTCTCTATCAACTGGTAGGTACAACTCCGTGAGTTGAATGCCCTCATCAACAAGAAGTTTCTGAGAATGCTTCTCTCTAGTTTTGATGGGAAGATATTTCCTTTTCCAACATAGGCCTCATGGTGCTCCGAATAAACACTTGCAGATTCTACAAACATAGTGTTTCAAAACTGTTCCATGAAAAGGAACGTTCAAGTCTGGGAGTTGAATGAACTCATCACAAAGAAGTTTCTCAGAATGCTTCTGTCTAGTTTTTAGGTGAAGATATTTCATTTCCCAGCATAGGCCTCAAAGCACTCCAAATATCCACTTGCAGATTCTACAAAAAGAGTGTTTCCAAACTGCTGTTTCAAAAGGAAGGTTCAAGTCTGTGAGTTGAGAGCACTCATCACAAAGAAGTTTCTGAGAATGCTTCTGTCTAGTTTTTATATGAAGATCTTTCCTTTTCCAATATAGGCCTCAAAGCGCTCCAAACAAACACTTGCAGATTCTACAAAAGGAGTGTTTCAAAACAGCTCTATCAAAAGGAACGTTCAAGTCTGTGAGTTGAAGGCATTCATCACACAGAAGTTTCTGAGAATGCTTCTCTCTAGTTTTTATGTGAAGATATTTCCTTTTCTAGCATAGGCCTCAAAGCGCTGCAAATACCCACTTGCAGATTCTACAAAAAGAGGGTTTCAAATCTCTTCTATCAAAAGAAATGTTCAACTCTGTGAGTTGAATGCACTCATCAGAAAGAAGTTTCTGAGAATGATTCTATCTAGTTTTCATCTGCATGTATTTCCTTTTCCACTAGATGCCGCAATCGCACCAAATATCCACTTGCAGTTTCCACAAAAAGAGTGCTGCAGAACTGCTCCATGAAAAGGAATGTTCAACTCTGTGGGTTCAATACCCTCATGACATAGAAGTTTCTGAAAATGCTTCTGTCTAGTTGGTGTAGGAAGATATTTCCTTTTCCAGCATAAGCCTCAAAGAGCTCCAAATATCCACTTGCGGATTCTGCAAAAACAGTGTTTCAAAACTGGTCGATCAAAAGGAACGTTCAACTCTGTGAGTTGAATGCACTCATGACACAGAAGTTTCTGAGAATGCTTCTGTCTAGTTCTTACGTGAAGATATTTCCTTTTCCAGCTTAGGCCTCAAAGCGCTCCAAATAAACACTTGCAGATTCTACAAAAGGAGTGTTTCAAAACTGCTCTAGCAAAAGGAAGGTTCAAGTCTGTGAGTTGAATGCACTCATCACAAAGAGGTTTCTGAGAATGCTGCTGTCTAGTTTTTATGTGAAGATATTTCCTTTTCCTCGCATAGACCTCAAATCGCTCCAGATATCCTCTTGCAGATTTTACAGAAAGACTGTTTCCAAACTCCTCTATCTAAAGGCACGTTCAACTCTGTGAGTTGAATGCACGCATTGCGAAGAACTTTCTGAGAATGCTTCTCTCTAGCTTTTAGGTGAAGATATTCCATTTCACAGCATAGGCCTCAAAGTGCTCCAAATCACCACTTGCAGATTTTACAAAAAGAATGTTTCAAAACTGCTCTTTCTAAAGGAAGGTTCAAGTCTGTGAGTTGAATGCACTCAACACAAAGAAGTTTCTGAGAATGCTTCTGTCCAGGTTTCATGTGAAGATACTTCCTATTCCAGCATTGGCCTCAAACCGCTCCAAATATTCACTTGCAGAGTCTACAAAAAGAGTGTTTCCAAACTTCTCTATCAACTGGTAGGTACAACTCCGTGAGTTGAATTCCCTCATCAACAAGGAGTTTCTGAGAATGCTTCTCTCTAGTTTTGATGGGAAGATATTTCCTTTTCCAACATAGGCCTCATGGTGCTCCGAATAAACACTTGCAGATTCTACAAACTTAGTGTTTCAAAACTGTTCTATGAAAAGGAACGTTCAAGTCTGGGAGTTGAATGAACTCATCACAAAGAAGTTACTCAGAATGCTTATTTCTAGTTTTTAGGTGAAGATATTTCATTTCCGAGCATAGGCCTCAAAGCGCTCCAAATATCCACTTGCAGATTCTACAAAAAGAGTGTTTCCAAACTGCTCTTACAAAAGGAAGGTTCAAGTCTGTGAGCCGAACGCACTCATCACAAACAAGTTTCTGAGATTGCGTCTGTCTAGTTTTTATGTGAAGATATTTCGTTTGCCAGCATAGGCCTCAAATCGCTCCAAACATCCACTAGCAAATTCTACAAAAGGAGTGTTTCAAAAGTGCGCCATCAAAAGGAAGAGTCCACTATGTGAGTTGAATGCATAAAGCCCACGGAAGTTTCTGAGAATGCTTCTGTCTAGTTTTTAGGTGAAGATATTTCATTTCCCAGCATAGGCCTCAAAGCGCTCCAAATATCCACTTGCAGATTCTACAAAAAGAGTGTTTCCAAACTGCTCTTTCAAAAGGAAGGTTCAAGTCTGTGAGTTGAGAGCACTCATCACAAAGAAGTTTCTGAGAATGCTTCTGTCTAGTTTTTATATGATGATCTTTCCTTTTCCAATATAGGCCTCAAAGCGCTCCAAATAAACACTTGCAGATTCTACAAAAGGAGTGTTTCAAAACAGCTCTATCAAAAGGAACGTTCATGTGTGTGAGTTGAAGGCATTCATCACACAGAAGTTTCTGAGAATGCTTCTCTCTAGTTTTTATGTGAAGATATTTCCTTTTCTAGCATAGGCCTCAAAGCGCTGCAAATAGCCACTTGCAGATTCTACAAAAAGAGGGTTTCAAATCTCTTCTATCAAAAGAAAAGTTCATCTCTGTGAGTTGAATGCACTCATCAGAAAGAAGTTTCTGAGAATGATTCTATCTAGTTTTCATCTGCATGTATTTCCTTTTCCACTAGATGCCGCAATCGCACCAAATATCCACTGGCAGTTTCCACAAAAAGAGTGCTGCAGAACTGCTCCATGAAAAGGAATGTTCAACTCTGTGAGTTCAATACCCTCATGACATAGAAGTTTCTGAAAATGCTTCTGTCTAGTTGGTATAGGAAGATATTTCCTTTTCCAGCCTAAGCCTCAAAGAGCTCCAAATATCCACTTGCGGATTCTGCAAAAACAGTGTTTCAAAACTGGTCGATCAAAAGGAACGTTCAACTCTGTGAGTTGAATGCACTCATGACACAGAAGTTTCTGAGAATGCTTCTGTCTAGTTCTTACGTGAAGATATTTCCTTTTCCAGCTTAGGCCTCAAAGCGCTCCAAATAAACACTTGCAGATTCTACAAAAGGAGTGTTTCAAAACTGCTCTAGCAAAAGGAAGGTTCAAGTCTGTGAGTTGAATGCACTCATCACAAAGAGGTTTCTGAGAATGCTGCTGTCTAGTTTTTATGTGAAGATATTTCCTTTTCCTCGCATAGACCTCAAATCGCTCCAGATATCCACTTGCAGATTTTACAGAAAGAGTGTTTCCAAACTGCTCTATCTAAAGGCACGTTCAACTCTGTGAGTTGAATGCACGCATTGCGAAGAACTTTCTGAGAACGCTTCTCTCTAGCTTTTAGGTGAAGATATTCCATTTCACAGCATAGGCCTCAAAGTGCTCCAAATCACCACTTGCAGATTTTACAAAAAGAATGTTTCAAAACTGCTCTTTCTAAAGGAAGGTTCAAGTCTGTGAGTTGAATGCACTCAACACAAAGAAGTTTCTGAGAATGCTTCTGTCCAGGTTTCATGTGAAGATATTTCCTTTTCCAGCATAGGCCTCAAACCGCTCCAAATATACACTTGCAGAGTCTACAAAAAGAGTGTTTCCAAACTTCTCTATCAACTGGTAGGTACAACTCCGTGAGTTGAATGCCCTCATCACCAAGAAGTTTCTGAGAATGCTCCTCTCTAGTTTTGATGGGAAGATATTTCCTTTTCCAACATAGGCCTCATGGTGCTCCGAATAAACACTTGCAGATTCTACAAACTTAGTGTCTCAAAACTGTTCTATGAAAAGGAACGTTCAAGTCTGGGAGTTGAATGAACTCATCACAAAGAAGTTTCTCAGAATGCTTCTGTCTAGTTTTTAGGTGAAGATATTTCATTTCCCAGCATAGGCCTCAAAGCGCTCCAAATATCCACTTGCAGATTCTACAAAAAGAGTGTTTCCAAACTGCTCTTACAAAAGGAAGGTTCAAGTCTGTGAGCCGAACGCACTCATCACAAAGAAGTTTCTGAGAATGCGTCTGTCTAGTTTTTATGTGAAGATATTTCGTTTGCCAGCATAGGCCTCAAATCGCTCCAAACATCCACTAGCAAATTCTGCAAAAGGAGTGTTTCAAAAGTGCGCCATCAAAAGGAAGAGTCCACTATGTGAGTTGAAGGCATAAAGCACACGGAAGTTTCTGAGAATGCTTCTGTCTAGTTTTTAGGTGAAGATATTTCATTTCCCAGCATAGGCCTCAAAGCGCTCCAAATATCCACTTGCAGATTCTACAAAAAGAGTGTTTCCAAACTGCTCTTTCAAAAGGAAGGTTCAAGTCTGTGAGTTGAGAGCATTCATCACAAAGAAGTTTCTGAGAATGCTTCTGTCTAGTTTTTATATGAAGATCTTTCCTTTTCCAATATGGGCCTCAAAGCGCTCCAAATAAACACTTGCAGATTCTACAAAAGGAGTGCTTCAAAACAGCTCTATCAAAAGGAACGTTCAAGTCCGTGAGTTGAAGGCATTCATCACACAGAAGTTTCTGAGAATGCTTCTCTCTAGTTTTTATGTGAAGATATTTCCTTTTCTAGCATAGGCCTCAAAGCGCTGCAAATAGCCACTTGCAGATTCTACAAAAAGAGGGTTTCAAATCTCTTCTATCAAAAGAAATGTTCAACTCTGTGAGTTGAATGCACTCATCAGAAAGAAGTTTCTGAGAATGATTCTATCTAGTTTTCATCTGCATGTATTTCCGTTTCCACTAGATGCCGCAATCGCACCAAATATCCACTTGCAGTTTCCACAAAAAGAGTGCTGCAGAACTGCTCCATGAAAAGGAATGTTCAACTCTGTGGGTTCAATACCCTCATGACATAGAAGTTTCTGAAAATGCTTCTGTCTAGTTGGTATAGGAAGATATTTCCTTTTCCAGCATAAGCCTCAAAGAGCTCCAAATATCCACATGCGGATTCTGCAAAAACAGTGTTTCAAAACTGGTCGATCAAAAGGAACGTTCAACTCTGTGAGTTGAATGCACTCATGACACAGAAGTTTCTGAGAATGCTTCTGTCTAGCTCTTACGTGAAGATATTTCCTTTTCCAGCTTAGGCCTCAAAGCGCTCCAAATAAACACTTGCAGATTCTACAAAAGGAGTGTTTCAAAACTGCTCTAGCAAAAGGAAGGTTCAAGTCTGTGAGTTGAATGCACTCATCACAAAGAGGTTTCTGAGAATGCTGCTGTCTAGTTTTTAAGTGAAGATATTTCCTTTTCCTCGCATAGACCTCAAATCGCTCCAGATATCCACTTGCAGATTTTACAGAAAGACTGTTTCCAAACTGCTCTATCTAAAGGCACGTTCAACTCTGTGAGTTGAATGCACGCATTGCGAAGAACTTTCTGAGAATGCTTCTCTCTAGCTTTTAGGTGAAGATATTCCATTTCACAGCATAGGCCTCAAAGTGCACCAAATCACCACTTGCAGATTTTACAAAAAGAATGTTTCAAAACTGCTCTTTCTAAAGGAAGGTTCAAGTCTGTGAGTTGAATGCACTCAACACAAAGAAGTTTCTGAGAATGCTTCTGTCCAGGTTTCATGTGAAGATACTTCCTATTCCAGCATTGGCCTCAAACCGCTCCAAATATTCACTTGCAAAGTCTACAAAAAGAGTGTTTCCAAACTTCTCTATCAACTGGTAGGTACAACTCCGTGAGTTGAATGCCCTCATCAACAAGGAGTTTCTGAGAATGCTTCTCTCTAGTTTTGATGGGAAGATATATCCTTTTCCAACATAGGCCTCATGGTGCTCCGAATAAACACTTGCAGATTCTACAAACTTAGTGTTTCAAAACTGTTCTATGAAAAGGAACGTTCAAGTCTGGGAGTTGAATGAACTCATCACAAAGAAGTTTCTCAGAATGCTTCTGTCTAGTTTTTAGGTGAAGATATTTCATTTCCCAGCATAGGCCTCAAAGCGCTCCAAATATCCACTTGCAGATTCTACAAAAAGAGTGTTTCCAAACTGCTGTTTCAAAAGGAAGGTTCAAATCTGTGAGTTGAGAGCACTCATCACAAAGAAGTTTCTGAGAATGCTTCTGTCTAGTTTTTATATGAAGATCTTTCCTTTTCCAGTATAGGCCTCAAAGCGCTCCAAATAAACACTTGCAGATTCTACAAAAGGAGTGTTTCAAAACAGCTCTATCAAAAGGAACGTTCAAGTCTGTGAGTTGAAGGCATTCATCACACAGAAGTTTCTGAGAATGCTTCTCTCTAGTTTTTATGTGAAGATATTTCCTTTTCTAGCATAGGCCGCAAAGCGCTGCAAATAGCCACTTGCAGATTCTACGAAAAGAGGGTTTCAAATCTCTTCTATCAAAAGAAATGTTCAACTCTGTGAGTTGAATGCACTCATCAGAAAGAAGTTTCTGAGAATGATTCTATCTAGTTTTCATCTGCATGTATTTCCTTTTCCACTAGATGCCGCAATCGCACCAAATATCCACTTGCAGTTTCCACAAGAAGAGTGCTGCAGAACTGCTCCATGAAAAGGAATGTTCAACTCTGTGAGTTCAGTACCCTCATGACATAGAAGTTTCTGAAAATGCTTCTGTCTAGTTGGTATAGGAAGATATTTCCTTTTCCAGCATAAGCCTCAAAGAGCTCCAAATATCCACTTGCGGATTCTGCAACAACAGTGTTTCAAACTGGTCGATCAAAAGGAACGTTCAACTCTGTGAGTTGAATGCACTCATGACACAGAAGTTTCTGAGAATGCTTCTGTCTAGTTCTTACGTGAAGATATTTCCTTTTCCAGCTTAGGCCTCAAAGCGCTCCAAATAAACACTTGCAGATTCTACAAAAGGAGTGTTTCAAAACTGCTCTAGCAAAAGGAAGGTTCAAGTCTGTGAGTTGAATGCACTCATCACAAAGAAGTTTCTGAGAATGCTTCTGTCTAGTTTTTATATGAAGATCTTTCCTTTTCCAATATGGGCCTCAAAGCGCTCCAAATAAACACTTGCAGATTCTACAAAAGGAGTGTTTCAAAACAGCTCTATCAAAAGGAACGTTCAAGTCCGTGAGTTGAAGGCATTCATCACACAGAAGTTTCTGAGAATGCTTCTCTCTAGTTTTTATGTGAAGATATTTCCTTTTCTAGCATAGGCCTCAAAGCGCTGCAAATAGCCACTTGCAGATTCTACAAAAAGAGGGTTTCAAATCTCTTCTATCAAAAGAAATGTTCAACTCTGTGAGTTGAATGCACTCATCAGAAAGAAGTTTCTGAGAATGATTCTATCTAGTTTTCATCTGCATGTATTTCCTTTTCCACTAGATGCCGCAATCGCACCAAATATCCACTTGCAGTTTCCACAAAAAGAGTGCTGCAGAACTGCTCCATGAAAAGGAATGTTCAACTCTGTGGGTTCAATACCCTCATGACATAGAAGTTTCTGAAAATGCTTCTGTCTAGTTGGTGTAGGAAGATATTTCCTTTTCCAGCATAAGCCTCAAAGAGCTCCAAATATCCACTTGCGGATTCTGCAAAAACAGTGTTTCAAAACTGGTCGATCAAAAGGAACGTTCAACTCTGTGAGTTGAATGCACTCATGACACAGAAGTTTCTGAGAATGCTTCTGTCTAGTTCTTACATGAAGATATTTCCTTTTCCAGCTTAGGCCTCAAAGCGCTCCAAATAAACACTTGCAGATTCTACAAAAGGAGTGTTTCAAAACTGCTCTAGCAAAAGGAAGGTTCAAGTCTGTGAGTTGAATGCACTCATCACAAAGAGGTTTCTGAGAATGCTGCTGTCTAGTTTTTATGTGAAGATATTTCCTTTTCCTCGCATAGACCTCAAATCGCTCCAGATATCCACTTGCAGATTTTACAGAAAGACTGTTTCCAAACTGCTCTATCTAAAGGCACGTTCAACTCTGTGAGTTGAATGCACGCATTGCGAAGAACTTTCTGAGAATGCTTCTCTCTAGCTTTTAGGTGAAGATATTCCATTTCACAGCATAGGCCTCAAAGTGTTCCAAATCACCACTTGCAGATTTTACAAAAAGAATGTTTCAAAACTGCTCTTTCTAAAGGAAGGTTCAAGTCTGTGAGTTGAATGCACTCAACACAAAGAAGTTTCTGAGAATGCTTCTGTCCAGGATTCATGTGAAGATACTTCCTATTCCAGCATTGGCCTCAAACCGCTCCAAATATTCACTTGCAGAGTCTACAAAAAGAGTGTTTCCAAACTTCTCTATCAACTGGTAGGTACAACTCCGTGAGTTGAATGCCCTCATCAACAAGGAGTTTCTGAGAATGCTTCTCTCTAGTTTTGATGGGAAGATATTTCCTTTTCCAACATAGGCCTCATGGTGCTCCGAATAAACACTTGCAGATTCTACAAACTTAGTGTTTCAAAACTGTTCTATGAAAAGGAACGTTCAAGTCTGGGAGTTGAATGAACTCATCACAAAGAAGTTTCTCAGAATGCTTCTGTCTAGTTTTTAGGTGAAGATATTTCATTTCCCAGCATAGGCCTCAAAGCGCTCCAAATATCCACTTGCAGATTCTACAAAAAGAGTGTTTCCAAACTGCTGTTTCAAAAGGAAGGTTCAAGTCTGTGAGATGAGAGCACTCATCACAAAGAAGTTTCTGAGAATGCTTCTGTCTAGTTTTTATATGAAGATCTTTCCTTTTCCAATATAGGCCTCAAAGCGCTCCAAATAAACACTTGCAGATTCTACAAAAGGAGTGTTTCAAAACAGCTCTATCAAAAGGAACGTTCAAGTCTGTGAGTTAAAGGCATTCATCACACAGAAGTTTCTGAGAATGCTTCTCTCTAGTTTTTATGTGAAGATATTTCCTTTTCTAGCATAGGCCTCAAAGCGCTGCAAATAGCCACTTGCAGATTCTACAAAAAGAGGGTTTCAAATCTCTTCTATCAAAAGAAATGTTCAACTCTGTGAGTTGAATGCACTCATCAGAAAGAAGTTTCTGAGAATGATTCTATCTAGTTTTCATCTGCATGTATTTCCTTTTCCACTAGATGCCGCAATCGCACCAAATATCCACTTGCAGTTTCCACAAAAAGAGTGCTGCAGAACTGCTCCATGAAAAGGAATGTTCAACTCTGTGAGTTCAATACCCTCATGACATAGAAGTTTCTGAAAATGCTTCTGTCTAGTTGGTGTAGGAAGATATTCCCTTTTCCAGCATAAGCCTCAAAGAGCTCCAAATATCCACTTGCGGATTCTGCAAAAACAGTGTTTCAAAACTGGTCGATCAAAAGGAACGTTCAACTCTGTGAGTTGAATGCACTCATGACACAGAAGTTTCTGAGAATGCTTCTGTCTAGTTCTTACGTGAAGATATTTCCTTTTCCAGCTTAGGCCTCAAAGCGCTCCAAATAAACACTTGCAGATTCTACAAAAGGAGTGTTTCAAAACTGCTCTAGCAAAAGGAAGGTTCAAGTCTGTGAGTTGAATGCACTCATCACAAAGAGGTTTCTGAGAATGCTGCTGTCTAGTTTTTATGTGAAGATATTTCCTTTTCCTCGCATAGACCTCAAATCGCTCCAGATATCCACTTGCAGATATTACAGAAAGAGTGTTTCCAAACTGCTCTATCTAAAGGCACGTTCAACTCTGTGAGTTGAATGCACGCATTGCGAAGAACTTTCTGAGAATGCTTCTCTCTAGCTTTTAGGTGAAGATATTCCATTTCACAGCATAGGCCTCAAAGTGCTCCAAATCACCACTTGCAGATTTTACAAAAAGAATGTTTCAAAACTGCTCTTTCTAAAGGAAGGTTCAAGTCTGTGAGTTGAATGCACTCAACACAAAGAAGTTTCTGAGAATGCTTCTGTCCAGGTTTCATGTGAAGATACTTCCTATTCCAGCATTGGCCTCAAACCGCTCCAAATATTCACTTGCAGAGTCTACAAAAAGAGTGTTTCCAAACTTCTCTATCAACTGGTAGGTACAACTCCGTGAGTTGAATGCCCTCATCAACAAGGAGTTTCTGAGAATGCTTCTCTCTAGTTTTGATGGGAAGATATTTCCTTTTCCAACATAGGCCTCATGGTGCTCCGAATAAACACTTGCAGATTCTACAAACTTAGTGTTTCAAAACTGTTCTATGAAAAGGAACGTTCAAGTCTGGGAGTTGAATGAACTCATCACAAAGAAGTTACTCAGAATGCTTATTTCTAGTTTTTAGGTGAAGATATTTCATTTCCGAGCATAGGCCTCAAAGCGCTCCAAATATCCACTTGCAGATTCTACAAAAAGAGTGTTTCCAAACTGCTCTTACAAAAGGAAGGTTCAAGTCTGTGAGCCGAACGCACTCATCACAAACAAGTTTCTGAGATTGCGTCTGTCTAGTTTTTATGTGAAGATATTTCGTTTGCCAGCATAGGCCTCAAATCGCTCCAAACATCCACTAGCAAATTCTACAAAAGGAGTGTTTCAAAAGTGCGCCATCAAAAGGAAGAGTCCACTATGTGAGTTGAATGCATAAAGCCCACGGAAGTTTCTGAGAATGCTTCTGTCTAGTTTTTAGGTGAAGATATTTCATTTCCCAGCATAGGCCTCAAAGCGCTCCAAATATCCACTTGCAGATTCTACAAAAAGAGTGTTTCCAAACTGCTCTTTCAAAAGGAAGGTTCAAGTCTGTGAGTTGAGAGCACTCATCACAAAGAAGTTTCTGAGAATGCTTCTGTCTAGTTTTTATATGATGATCTTTCCTTTTCCAATATAGGCCTCAAAGCGCTCCAAATAAACACTTGCAGATTCTACAAAAGGAGTGTTTCAAAACAGCTCTATCAAAAGGAACGTTCATGTGTGTGAGTTGAAGGCATTCATCACACAGAAGTTTCTGAGAATGCTTCTCTCTAGTTTTTATGTGAAGATATTTCCTTTTCTAGCATAGGCCTCAAAGCGCTGCAAATAGCCACTTGCAGATTCTACAAAAAGAGGGTTTCAAATCTCTTCTATCAAAAGAAAAGTACATCTCTGTGAGTTGAATGCACTCATCAGAAAGAAGTTTCTGAGAATGATTCTGTCTAGTTTTCATCTGCATGTATTTCCTTTTCCACTAGATGCCGCAATCGCACCAAATATCCACTGGCAGTTTCCACAAAAAGAGTGCTGCAGAACTGCTCCATGAAAAGGAATGTTCAACTCTGTGAGTTCAATACCCTCATGACATAGAAGTTTCTGAAAATGCTTCTGTCTAGTTGGTATAGGAAGATATTTCCTTTTCCAGCCTAAGCCTCAAAGAGCTCCAAATATCCACTTGCGGATTCTGCAAAAACAGTGTTTCAAAACTGGTCGATCAAAAGGAACGTTCAACTCTGTGAGTTGAATGCACTCATGACACAGAAGTTTCTGAGAATGCTTCTGTCTAGTTCTTACGTGAAGATATTTCCTTTTCCAGCTTAGGCCTCAAAGCGCTCCAAATAAACACTTGCAGATTCTACAAAAGGAGTGTTTCAAAACTGCTCTAGCAAAAGGAAGGTTCAAGTCTGTGAGTTGAATGCACTCATCACAAAGAGGTTTCTGAGAATGCTGCTGTCTAGTTTTTATGTGAAGATATTTCCTTTTCCTCGCATAGACCTCAAATCGCTCCAGATATCCACTTGCAGATTTTACAGAAAGAGTGTTTCCAAACTGCTCTATCTAAAGGCACGTTCAACTCTGTGAGTTGAATGCACGCATTGCGAAGAACTTTCTGAGAACGCTTCTCTCTAGCTTTTAGGTGAAGATATTCCATTTCACAGCATAGGCCTCAAAGTGCTCCAAATCACCACTTGCAGATTTTACAAAAAGAATGTTTCAAAACTGCTCTTTCTAAAGGAAGGTTCAAGTCTGTGAGTTGAATGCACTCAACACAAAGAAGTTTCTGAGAATGCTTCTGTCCAGGTTTCATGTGAAGATATTTCCTTTTCCAGCATAGGCCTCAAACCGCTCCAAATATACACTTGCAGAGTCTACAAAAAGAGTGTTTCCAAACTTCTCTATCAACTGGTAGGTACAACTCCGTGAGTTGAATGCCCTCATCACCAAGAAGTTTCTGAGAATGCTCCTCTCTAGTTTTGATGGGAAGATATTTCCTTTTCCAACATAGGCCTCATGGTGCTCCGAATAAACACTTGCAGATTCTACAAACTTAGTGTCTCAAAACTGTTCTATGAAAAGGAACGTTCAAGTCTGGGAGTTGAATGAACTCATCACAAAGAAGTTTCTCAGAATGCTTCTGTCTAGTTTTTAGGTGAAGATATTTCATTTCCCAGCATAGGCCTCAAAGCGCTCCAAATATCCACTTGCAGATTCTACAAAAAGAGTGTTTCCAAACTGCTCTTACAAAAGGAAGGTTCAAGTCTGTGAGCCGAACGCACTCATCACAAAGAAGTTTCTGAGAATGCGTCTGTCTAGTTTTTATGTGAAGATATTTCGTTTGCCAGCATAGGCCTCAAATCGCTCCAAACATCCACTAGCAAATTCTGCAAAAGGAGTGTTTCAAAAGTGCGCCATCAAAAGGAAGAGTCCACTATGTGAGTTGAAGGCATAAAGCACACGGAAGTTTCTGAGAATGCTTCTGTCTAGTTTTTAGGTGAAGATATTTCATTTCCCAGCATAGGCCTCAAAGCGCTCCAAATATCCACTTGCAGATTCTACAAAAAGAGTGTTTCCAAACTGCTCTTTCAAAAGGAAGGTTCAAGTCTGTGAGTTGAGAGCATTCATCACAAAGAAGTTTCTGAGAATGCTTCTGTCTAGTTTTTATATGAAGATCTTTCCTTTTCCAATATGGGCCTCAAAGCGCTCCAAATAAACACTTGCAGATTCTACAAAAGGAGTGCTTCAAAACAGCTCTATCAAAAGGAACGTTCAAGTCCGTGAGTTGAAGGCATTCATCACACAGAAGTTTCTGAGAATGCTTCTCTCTAGTTTTTATGTGAAGATATTTCCTTTTCTAGCATAGGCCTCAAAGCGCTGCAAATAGCCACTTGCAGATTCTACAAAAAGAGGGTTTCAAATCTCTTCTATCAAAAGAAATGTTCAACTCTGTGAGTTGAATGCACTCATCAGAAAGAAGTTTCTGAGAATGATTCTATCTAGTTTTCATCTGCATGTATTTCCGTTTCCACTAGATGCCGCAATCGCACCAAATATCCACTTGCAGTTTCCACAAAAAGAGTGCTGCAGAACTGCTCCATGAAAAGGAATGTTCAACTCTGTGGGTTCAATACCCTCATGACATAGAAGTTTCTGAAAATGCTTCTGTCTAGTTGGTATAGGAAGATATTTCCTTTTCCAGCATAAGCCTCAAAGAGCTCCAAATATCCACATGCGGATTCTGCAAAAACAGTGTTTCAAAACTGGTCGATCAAAAGGAACGTTCAACTCTGTGAGTTGAATGCACTCATGACACAGAAGTTTCTGAGAATGCTTCTGTCTAGCTCTTACGTGAAGATATTTCCTTTTCCAGCTTAGGCCTCAAAGCGCTCCAAATAAACACTTGCAGATTCTACAAAAGGAGTGTTTCAAAACTGCTCTAGCAAAAGGAAGGTTCAAGTCTGTGAGTTGAATGCACTCATCACAAAGAGGTTTCTGAGAATGCTGCTGTCTAGTTTTTAAGTGAAGATATTTCCTTTTCCTCGCATAGACCTCAAATCGCTCCAGATATCCACTTGCAGATTTTACAGAAAGACTGTTTCCAAACTGCTCTATCTAAAGGCACGTTCAACTCTGTGAGTTGAATGCACGCATTGCGAAGAACTTTCTGAGAATGCTTCTCTCTAGCTTTTAGGTGAAGATATTCCATTTCACAGCATAGGCCTCAAAGTGCACCAAATCACCACTTGCAGATTTTACAAAAAGAATGTTTCAAAACTGCTCTTTCTAAAGGAAGGTTCAAGTCTGTGAGTTGAATGCACTCAACACAAAGAAGTTTCTGAGAATGCTTCTGTCCAGGTTTCATGTGAAGATACTTCCTATTCCAGCATTGGCCTCAAACCGCTCCAAATATTCACTTGCAAAGTCTACAAAAAGAGTGTTTCCAAACTTCTCTATCAACTGGTAGGTACAACTCCGTGAGTTGAATGCCCTCATCAACAAGGAGTTTCTGAGAATGCTTCTCTCTAGTTTTGATGGGAAGATATATCCTTTTCCAACATAGGCCTCATGGTGCTCCGAATAAACACTTGCAGATTCTACAAACTTAGTGTTTCAAAACTGTTCTATGAAAAGGAACGTTCAAGTCTGGGAGTTGAATGAACTCATCACAAAGAAGTTACTCAGAATGCTTCTGTCTAGTTTTTAGGTGAAGATATTTCATTTCCCAGCATAGGCCTCAAAGCGCTCCAAATATCCACTTGCAGATTCTACAAAAAGAGTGTTTCCAAACTGCTGTTTCAAAAGGAAGGTTCAAATCTGTGAGTTGAGAGCACTCATCACAAAGAAGTTTCTGAGAATGCTTCTGTCTAGTTTTTATATGAAGATCTTTCCTTTTCCAGTATAGGCCTCAAAGCGCTCCAAATAAACACTTGCAGATTCTACAAAAGGAGTGTTTCAAAACAGCTCTATCAAAAGGAACGTTCAAGTCTGTGAGTTGAAGGCATTCATCACACAGAAGTTTCTGAGAATGCTTCTCTCTAGTTTTTATGTGAAGATATTTCCTTTTCTAGCATAGGCCGCAAAGCGCTGCAAATAGCCACTTGCAGATTCTACGAAAAGAGGGTTTCAAATCTCTTCTATCAAAAGAAATGTTCAACTCTGTGAGTTGAATGCACTCATCAGAAAGAAGTTTCTGAGAATGATTCTATCTAGTTTTCATCTGCATGTATTTCCTTTTCCACTAGATGCCGCAATCGCACCAAATATCCACTTGCAGTTTCCACAAAAAGAGTGCTGCAGAACTGCTCCATGAAAAGGAATGTTCAACTCTGTGAGTTCAGTACCCTCATGACATAGAAGTTTCTGAAAATGCTTCTGTCTAGTTGGTATAGGAAGATATTTCCTTTTCCAGCATAAGCCTCAAAGAGCTCCAAATATCCACTTGCGGATTCTGCAACAACAGTGTTTCAAACTGGTCGATCAAAAGGAACGTTCAACTCTGTGAGTTGAATGCACTCATGACACAGAAGTTTCTGAGAATGCTTCTGTCTAGTTCTTACGTGAAGATATTTCCTTTTCCAGCTTAGGCCTCAAAGCGCTCCAAATAAACACTTGCAGATTCTACAAAAGGAGTGTTTCAAAACTGCTCTAGCAAAAGGAAGGTTCAAGTCTGTGAGTTGAATGCACTCATCACAAAGAAGTTTCTGAGAATGCTTCTGTCTAGTTTTTATATGAAGATCTTTCCTTTTCCAATATGGGCCTCAAAGCGCTCCAAATAAACACTTGCAGATTCTACAAAAGGAGTGTTTCAAAACAGCTCTATCAAAAGGAACGTTCAAGTCCGTGAGTTGAAGGCATTCATCACACAGAAGTTTCTGAGAATGCTTCTCTCTAGTTTTTATGTGAAGATATTTCCTTTTCTAGCATAGGCCTCAAAGCGCTGCAAATAGCCACTTGCAGATTCTACAAAAAGAGGGTTTCAAATCTCTTCTATCAAAAGAAATGTTCAACTCTGTGAGTTGAATGCACTCATCAGAAAGAAGTTTCTGAGAATGATTCTATCTAGTTTTCATCTGCATGTATTTCCTTTTCCACTAGATGCCGCAATCGCACCAAATATCCACTTGCAGTTTCCACAAAAAGAGTGCTGCAGAACTGCTCCATGAAAAGGAATGTTCAACTCTGTGGGTTCAATACCCTCATGACATAGAAGTTTCTGAAAATGCTTCTGTCTAGTTGGTGTAGGAAGATATTTCCTTTTCCAGCATAAGCCTCAAAGAGCTCCAAATATCCACTTGCGGATTCTGCAAAAACAGTGTTTCAAAACTGGTCGATCAAAAGGAACGTTCAACTCTGTGAGTTGAATGCACTCATGACACAGAAGTTTCTGAGAATGCTTCTGTCTAGTTCTTACATGAAGATATTTCCTTTTCCAGCTTAGGCCTCAAAGCGCTCCAAATAAACACTTGCAGATTCTACAAAAGGAGTGTTTCAAAACTGCTCTAGCAAAAGGAAGGTTCAAGTCTGTGAGTTGAATGCACTCATCACAAAGAGGTTTCTGAGAATGCTGCTGTCTAGTTTTTATGTGAAGATATTTCCTTTTCCTCGCATAGACCTCAAATCGCTCCAGATATCCACTTGCAGATTTTACAGAAAGACTGTTTCCAAACTGCTCTATCTAAAGGCACGTTCAACTCTGTGAGTTGAATGCACGCATTGCGAAGAACTTTCTGAGAATGCTTCTCTCTAGCTTTTAGGTGAAGATATTCCATTTCACAGCATAGGCCTCAAAGTGTTCCAAATCACCACTTGCAGATTTTACAAAAAGAATGTTTCAAAACTGCTCTTTCTAAAGGAAGGTTCAAGTCTGTGAGTTGAATGCACTCAACACAAAGAAGTTTCTGAGAATGCTTCTGTCCAGGATTCATGTGAAGATACTTCCTATTCCAGCATTGGCCTCAAACCGCTCCAAATATTCACTTGCAGAGTCTACAAAAAGAGTGTTTCCAAACTTCTCTATCAACTGGTAGGTACAACTCCGTGAGTTGAATGCCCTCATCAACAAGGAGTTTCTGAGAATGCTTCTCTCTAGTTTTGATGGGAAGATATTTCCTTTTCCAACATAGGCCTCATGGTGCTCCGAATAAACACTTGCAGATTCTACAAACTTAGTGTTTCAAAACTGTTCTATGAAAAGGAACGTTCAAGTCTGGGAGTTGAATGAACTCATCACAAAGAAGTTTCTCAGAATGCTTCTGTCTAGTTTTTAGGTGAAGATATTTCATTTCCCAGCATAGGCCTCAAAGCGCTCCAAATATCCACTTGCAGATTCTACAAAAAGAGTGTTTCCAAACTGCTGTTTCAAAAGGAAGGTTCAAGTCTGTGAGATGAGAGCACTCATCACAAAGAAGTTTCTGAGAATGCTTCTGTCTAGTTTTTATATGAAGATCTTTCCTTTTCCAATATAGGCCTCAAAGCGCTCCAAATAAACACTTGCAGATTCTACAAAAGGAGTGTTTCAAAACAGCTCTATCAAAAGGAACGTTCAAGTCTGTGAGTTAAAGGCATTCATCACACAGAAGTTTCTGAGAATGCTTCTCTCTAGTTTTTATGTGAAGATATTTCCTTTTCTAGCATAGGCCTCAAAGCGCTGCAAATAGCCACTTGCAGATTCTACAAAAAGAGGGTTTCAAATCTCTTCTATCAAAAGAAATGTTCAACTCTGTGAGTTGAATGCACTCATCAGAAAGAAGTTTCTGAGAATGATTCTATCTAGTTTTCATCTGCATGTATTTCCTTTTCCACTAGATGCCGCAATCGCACCAAATATCCACTTGCAGTTTCCACAAAAAGAGTGCTGCAGAACTGCTCCATGAAAAGGAATGTTCAACTCTGTGAGTTCAATACCCTCATGACATAGAAGTTTCTGAAAATGCTTCTGTCTAGTTGGTGTAGGAAGATATTCCCTTTTCCAGCATAAGCCTCAAAGAGCTCCAAATATCCACTTGCGGATTCTGCAAAAACAGTGTTTCAAAACTGGTCGATCAAAAGGAACGTTCAACTCTGTGAGTTGAATGCACTCATGACACAGAAGTTTCTGAGAATGCTTCTGTCTAGTTCTTACGTGAAGATATTTCCTTTTCCAGCTTAGGCCTCAAAGCGCTCCAAATAAACACTTGCAGATTCTACAAAAGGAGTGTTTCAAAACTGCTCTAGCAAAAGGAAGGTTCAAGTCTGTGAGTTGAATGCACTCATCACAAAGAGGTTTCTGAGAATGCTGCTGTCTAGTTTTTATGTGAAGATATTTCCTTTTCCTCGCATAGACCTCAAATCGCTCCAGATATCCACTTGCAGATATTACAGAAAGAGTGTTTCCAAACTGCTCTATCTAAAGGCACGTTCAACTCTGTGAGTTGAATGCACGCATTGCGAAGAACTTTCTGAGAATGCTTCTCTCTAGCTTTTAGGTGAAGATATTCCATTTCACAGCATAGGCCTCAAAGTGCTCCAAATCACCACTTGCAGATTTTACAAAAAGAATGTTTCAAAACTGCTCTTTCTAAAGGAAGGTTCAAGTCTGTGAGTTGAATGCACTCAACACAAAGAAGTTTCTGAGAATGCTTCTGTCCAGGTTTCATGTGAAGATACTTCCTATTCCAGCATTGGCCTCAAACCGCTCCAAATATTCACTTGCAGAGTCTACAAAAAGAGTGTTTCCAAACTTCTCTATCAACTGGTAGGTACAACTCCGTGAGTTGAATGCCCTCATCAACAAGGAGTTTCTGAGAATGCTTCTCTCTAGTTTTGATGGGAAGATATTTCCTTTTCCAACATAGGCCTCATGGTGCTCCGAATAAACACTTGCAGATTCTACAAACTTAGTGTTTCAAAACTGTTCTATGAAAAGGAACGTTCAAGTCTGGGAGTTGAATGAACTCATCACAAAGAAGTTACTCAGAATGCTTATTTCTAGTTTTTAGGTGAAGATATTTCATTTCCGAGCATAGGCCTCAAAGCGCTCCAAATATCCACTTGCAGATTCTACAAAAAGAGTGTTTCCAAACTGCTCTTACAAAAGGAAGGTTCAAGTCTGTGAGCCGAACGCACTCATCACAAACAAGTTTCTGAGATTGCGTCTGTCTAGTTTTTATGTGAAGATATTTCGTTTGCCAGCATAGGCCTCAAATCGCTCCAAACATCCACTAGCAAATTCTACAAAAGGAGTGTTTCAAAAGTGCGCCATCAAAAGGAAGAGTCCACTATGTGAGTTGAATGCATAAAGCCCACGGAAGTTTCTGAGAATGCTTCTGTCTAGTTTTTAGGTGAAGATATTTCATTTCCCAGCATAGGCCTCAAAGCGCTCCAAATATCCACTTGCAGATTCTACAAAAAGAGTGTTTCCAAACTGCTCTTTCAAAAGGAAGGTTCAAGTCTGTGAGTTGAGAGCACTCATCACAAAGAAGTTTCTGAGAATGCTTCTGTCTAGTTTTTATATGATGATCTTTCCTTTTCCAATATAGGCCTCAAAGCGCTCCAAATAAACACTTGCAGATTCTACAAAAGGAGTGTTTCAAAACAGCTCTATCAAAAGGAACGTTCATGTGTGTGAGTTGAAGGCATTCATCACACAGAAGTTTCTGAGAATGCTTCTCTCTAGTTTTTATGTGAAGATATTTCCTTTTCTAGCATAGGCCTCAAAGCGCTGCAAATAGCCACTTGCAGATTCTACAAAAAGAGGGTTTCAAATCTCTTCTATCAAAAGAAAAGTACATCTCTGTGAGTTGAATGCACTCATCAGAAAGAAGTTTCTGAGAATGATTCTGTCTAGTTTTCATCTGCATGTATTTCCTTTTCCACTAGATGCCGCAATCGCACCAAATATCCACTGGCAGTTTCCACAAAAAGAGTGCTGCAGAACTGCTCCATGAAAAGGAATGTTCAACTCTGTGAGTTCAATACCCTCATGACATAGAAGTTTCTGAAAATGCTTCTGTCTAGTTGGTATAGGAAGATATTTCCTTTTCCAGCCTAAGCCTCAAAGAGCTCCAAATATCCACTTGCGGATTCTGCAAAAACAGTGTTTCAAAACTGGTCGATCAAAAGGAACGTTCAACTCTGTGAGTTGAATGCACTCATGACACAGAAGTTTCTGAGAATGCTTCTGTCTAGTTCTTACGTGAAGATATTTCCTTTTCCAGCTTAGGCCTCAAAGCGCTCCAAATAAACACTTGCAGATTCTACAAAAGGAGTGTTTCAAAACTGCTCTAGCAAAAGGAAGGTTCAAGTCTGTGAGTTGAATGCACTCATCACAAAGAGGTTTCTGAGAATGCTGCTGTCTAGTTTTTATGTGAAGATATTTCCTTTTCCTCGCATAGACCTCAAATCGCTCCAGATATCCACTTGCAGATTTTACAGAAAGAGTGTTTCCAAACTGCTCTATCTAAAGGCACGTTCAACTCTGTGAGTTGAATGCACGCATTGCGAAGAACTTTCTGAGAACGCTTCTCTCTAGCTTTTAGGTGAAGATATTCCATTTCACAGCATAGGCCTCAAAGTGCTCCAAATCACCACTTGCAGATTTTACAAAAAGAATGTTTCAAAACTGCTCTTTCTAAAGGAAGGTTCAAGTCTGTGAGTTGAATGCACTCAACACAAAGAAGTTTCTGAGAATGCTTCTGTCCAGGTTTCATGTGAAGATATTTCCTTTTCCAGCATAGGCCTCAAACCGCTCCAAATATACACTTGCAGAGTCTACAAAAAGAGTGTTTCCAAACTTCTCTATCAACTGGTAGGTACAACTCCGTGAGTTGAATGCCCTCATCACCAAGAAGTTTCTGAGAATGCTCCTCTCTAGTTTTGATGGGAAGATATTTCCTTTTCCAACATAGGCCTCATGGTGCTCCGAATAAACACTTGCAGATTCTACAAACTTAGTGTCTCAAAACTGTTCTATGAAAAGGAACGTTCAAGTCTGGGAGTTGAATGAACTCATCACAAAGAAGTTTCTCAGAATGCTTCTGTCTAGTTTTTAGGTGAAGATATTTCATTTCCCAGCATAGGCCTCAAAGCGCTCCAAATATCCACTTGCAGATTCTACAAAAAGAGTGTTTCCAAACTGCTCTTACAAAAGGAAGGTTTAAGTCTGTGAGCCGAACGCACTCATCACAAAGAAGTTTCTGAGAATGCGTCTGTCTAGTTTTTATGTGAAGATATTTCGTTTGCCAGCATAGGCCTCAAATCGCTCCAAACATCCACTAGCAAATTCTGCAAAAGGAGTGTTTCAAAACTGCGCCATCAAAAGGAAGAGTCCACTATGTGAGTTGAAGGCATAAAGCACACGGAAGTTTCTGAGAATGCTTCTGTCTAGTTTTTAGGTGAAGATATTTCATTTCCCAGCATAGGCCTCAAAGCGCTCCAAATATCCACTTGCAGATTCTACAAAAAGAGTGTTTCCAAACTGCTCTTTCAAAAGGAAGGTTCAAGTCTGTGAGTTCAGAGCATTCATCACAAAGAAGTTTCTGAGAATGCTTCTGTCTAGTTTTTATATGAAGATCTTTCCTTTTCCAGTATAGGCCTCAAAGCGCTCCAAATAAACACTTGCAGATTCTACAAAAGGAGTGTTTCAAAACAGCTCTATCAAAAGGAACGTTCAAGTCTGTGAGTTGAAGGCATTCATCACACAGAAGTTTCTGAGAATGCTTCTCTCTAGTTTTTATGTGAAGATATTTCCTTTTCTAGCATAGGCCGCAAGGCGCTGCAAATAGCCACTTGCAGATTCTACGAAAAGAGGGTTTCAAATCTCTTCTATCAAAAGAAATGTTCAACTCTGTGAGTTGAATGCACTCATCAGAAAGAAGTTTCTGAGAATGATTCTATCTAGTTTTCATCTGCATGTATTTCCTTTTCCACTAGATGCCGCAATCGCACCAAATATCCACTTGCAGTTTCCACAAAAAGAGTGCTGCAGAACTGCTCCATGAAAAGGAATGTTCAACTCTGTGAGTTCAGTACCCTCATGACATAGAAGTTTCTGAAAATGCTTCTGTCTAGTTGGTATAGGAAGATATTTCCTTTTCCAGCATAAGCCTCAAAGAGCTCCAAATATCCACTTGCGGATTCTGCAACAACAGTGTTTCAAAACTGGTCGATCAAAAGGAACGTTCAACTCTGTGAGTTGAATGCACTCATGACACAGAAGTTTCTGAGAATGCTTCTGTCTAGTTCTTACGTGAAGATATTTCCTTTTCCAGCTTAGGCCTCAAAGCGCTCCAAATAAACACTTGCAGATTCTACAAAAGGAGTGTTTCAAAACTGCTCTAGCAAAAGGAAGGTTCAAGTCTGTGAGTTGAATGCACTCATCACAAAGAGGTTTCTGAGAATGCTGCTGTCTAGCTTTTATGTGAAGATATTTCCTTTTCCTCGCATAGACCTCAAATCGCTCCAGATATCCACTTGCAGATATTACAGAAAGAGTGTTTCCAAACTGCTCTATCTAAAGGCACGTTCAACTCTGTGAGTTGAATGCACGCATTGCGAAGAACTTTCTGAGAATGCTTCTCTCTAGCTTTTAGGTGAAGATATTCCATTTCACAGCATAGGCCTCAAAGTGCTCCAAATCACCACTTGCAGATTTTACAAAAAGAATGTTTCAAAACTGCTCTTTCTAAAGGAAGGTTCAAGTCTGTGAGTTGAATGCACTCAACACAAAGAAGTTTCTGAGAATGCTTCTGTCCAGGTTTCATGTGAAGATATTTCCTTTTCCAGCATAGGCCTCAAACCGCTCCAAATATTCACTTGCAGAGTCTACAAAAAGAGTGTTTCCAAACTTCTCTATCAACTGGTAGGTACAACTCCGTGAGTTGAATGCCCTCATCAACAAGAAGTTTCTGAGAATGCTTCTCTCTAGTTTTGATGGGAAGATATTTCCTTTTCCAACATAGGCCTCATGGTGCTCCGAATAAACACTTGCAGATTCTACAAACATAGTGTTTCAAAACTGTTCTATGAAAACGAACGTTCAAGTCTGGGAGTTGAATGAACTCATCACAAAGAAGTTTCTCAGAATGCTTCTGTCTAGTTTTTAGGTGAAGATATTTCATTTCCCAGCATAGGCCTCAAAGCGCTCCAAATATCCACTTGCAGATTCTACAAAAAGAGTGTTTCCAAACTGCTGTTTCAAAAGGAAGGTTCAAGTCTGTGAGTTGAGAGCACTCATCACAAAGAAGTTTCTGAGAATGCTTCTGTCTAGTTTTTATATGAAGATCTTTCCTTTTCCAATATAGGCCTCAAAGCGCTCCAAATAAACACTTGCAGATTCTACAAAAGGAGTGTTTCAAAACAGCTCTATCAAAAGGAACGTTCAAGTCTGTGAGTTAAAGGCATTCATCACACAGAAGTTTCTGAGAATGCTTCTCTCTAGTTTTTATGTGAAGATATTTCCTTTTCTAGCATAGGCCTCAAAGCGCTGCAAATAGCCACTTGCAGATTCTACAAAAAGAGGGTTTCAAATCTCTTCTATCAAAAGAAATGTTCAACTCTGTGAGTTGAATGCACTCATCAGAAAGAAGTTTCTGAGAATGATTCTATCTAGTTTTCATCTGCATGTATTTCCTTTTCCACTAGATGCCGCAATCGCACCAAATATCCACTTGCAGTTTCCACAAAAAGAGGGCTGCAGAACTGCTCCATGAAAAGGAATGTTCAACTCTGTGGGTTCAATACCCTCATGACATAGAAGTTTCTGAAAATGCTTCTGTCTAGTTGGTGTAGGAAGATATTCCCTTTTCCAGCATAAGCCTCAAAGAGCTCCAAATATCCACTTGCGGATTCTGCAAAAACAGTGTTTCAAAACTGGTCGATCAAAAGGAACGTTCAACTCTGTGAGTTGAATGCACTCATGACACAGAAGTTTCTGAGAATGCTTCTGTCTAGTTCTTACGTGAAGATATTTGCTTTTCCAGCTTAGGCCTCAAAGCGCTCCAAATAAACACTTGCAGATTCTACAAAAGGAGTGTTTCAAAACTGCTCTAGCAAAAGGAAGGTTCAAGTCTGTGAGTTGAATGCACTCATCACAAAGAGGTTTCTGAGAATGCTGCTGTCTAGTTTTTATGTGAAGATATTTCCTTTTCCTCGCATAGACCTCAAATCGCTCCAGATATCCACTTGCAGATATTACAGAAAGAGTGTTTCCAAACTGCTCTATCTAAAGGCACATTCAACTCTGTGAGTTGAATGCACGCATTGCGAAGAACTTTCTGAGAATGCTTCTCTCTAGCTTTTAGGTGAAGATATTCCATTTCACAGCATAGGCCTCAAAGTGCTCCAAATCACCACTTGCAGATTTTACAAAAAGAATGTTTCAAAACTGCTCTTTCTAAAGGAAGGTTCAAGTCTGTGAGTTGAATGCACTCAACACAAAGAAGTTTCTGAGAATGCTTCTGTCCAGGTTTCATGTGAAGATACTTCCTTTTCCAGCATAGGCCTCAAACCGATCCAAATATTCACTTGCAGAGTCTACAAAAAGAGTGTTTCCAAACTTCTCTATCAACTGGTAGGTTCAACTCCGTGAGTTGAATGCCCTCATCACCAAGAAGTTTCTGAGAATGCTTCTCTCTAGTTTTGATGGGAAGATATTTCCTTTTCCAACATAGGCCTCATGGTGCTCCGAATAAACACTTGCAGATTCTACAAACTTAGTGTTTCAAAACTGTTCTTTGAAAAGGAACGTTCAAGTCTGGGAGTTGAATGAACTCATCACAAAGAAGTTACTCAGAATGCTTCTGTCTAGTTTTTAGGTGAAGATATTTCATTTCCCAGCATAGGCCTCAAAGCGCTCCAAATATCCACTTGCATATTCTACAAAAAGAGTGTTTCCAAACTGCTCTTACAAAAGGAAGGTTCAAGTCTGTGAGCCGAACGCACTCATCACAAACAAGTTTCTGAGAATGCGTCTGTCTAGCTTTTATGTGAAGATATTTCGTTTGCCAGCATAGGCCTCAAATCGCTCCAAACATCCACTAGCAAATTCTACAAAAGGAGTGTTTCAAAAGTGCGCTATCAAAAGGAAGAGTCCACTATGTGAGTTGAATGCATAAAGCACACGGAAGTTTCTGAGAATGCTTCTGTCTAGTTTTTAGGTGAAGATATTTCATTTCCCAGCATAGGCCTCAAAGCGCTGCAAATATCCACTTGCAGATTCTACAAAAAGAGTGTTTCCAAACTGCTCTTTCAAAAGGAAGGTTCAAGTCTGTGAGTTGAGAGCATTCATCACAAAGAAGTTTCTGAGAATGCTTCTGTCTAGTTTTTATATGAAGATCTTTCCTTTTCCAATATGGGCCTCAAAGCGCTCCAAATAAACACTTGCAGATTCTACAAAAGGAGTGTTTCAAAACAGCTCTATCAAAAGGAACGTTCAAGTCCGTGAGTTGAAGGCATTCATCACACAGAAGTTTCTGAGAATGCTTCTCTCTAGTTTTTATGTGAAGATATTTCCTTTTCTAGCATAGGCCTCAAAGCGCTGCAAATAGCCACTTGCAGATTCTACAAAAAGAGGGTTTCAAATCTCTTCTATCAAAAGAAATGTTCAACTCTGTGAGTTGAATGCACTCATCAGAAAGAAGTTTCTGAGAATGATTCTATCTAGTTTTCATCTGCTTGTATTTCCTTTTCCACTAGATGCCGCAATCGCACCAAATATCCACTTGCAGTTTCCACAAAAAGAGTGCTGCAGAACTGCTCCATGAAAAGGAATGTTCAACTCTGTGAGTTCAATCCCCTCATGACATAGAAGTTTCTGAAAATGCTTCTGTCTAGTTGGTATAGGAAGATATTTCCTTTTCCAGCATAAGCCTCAAAGAGCTCCAAATATCCACTTGCGGATTCTGCAAAAACAGTGTTTCAAAACTGGTCGATCAAAAGGAACGTTCAACTCTGTGAGTTGAATGCACTCATGACACAGAAGTTTCTGAGAATGCTTCTGTCTAGTTCTTACATGAAGATATTTCCTTTTCCAGCTTAGGCCTCAAAGCGCTCCAAATAAACACTTGCAGATTCTACAAAAGGAGTGTTTCAAAACTGCTCTAGCAAAAGGAAGGTTCAAGTCTGTGAGTTGAATGCACTCATCACAAAGAGGTTTCTGAGAATGCTGCTGTCTAGTTTTTATGTGAAGATATTTCCTTTTCCTCGCATAGACCTCAAATCGCTCCAGATATCCACTTGCAGATATTACAGAAAGAGTGTTTCCAAACTGCTCTATCTAAAGGCACGTTCAACTCTGTGAGTTGAATGCACGCATTGCGAAGAACTTTGTGAGAATGCTTCTCTCTAGCTTTTAGGTGAAGATATTCCATTTCACAGCATAGGCCTCAAAGTGCTCCAAATCACCACTTGCAGATTTTACAAAAAGAATGTTTCAAAACTGCTCTTTCTAAAGGAAGGTTCAAGTCTGTGAGTTGAATGCACTCAACACAAAGAAGTTTCTGAGAATGCTTCTGTCCAGGTTTCATGTGAAGATACTTCCTTTTCCAGCATAGGCCTCAAACCGCTCCAAATATTCACTTGCAGAGTCTACAAAAAGAGTGTTTCCAAACTTCTCTATCAACTGGTAGGTACAACTCCGTGAGTTGAATGCCCTCATCACCAAGAAGTTTCTGAGAATGCTTCTCTCTAGTTTTGATGGGAAGATATTTCCTTTTCCAACATAGGCCTCATGGTGCTCCGAATAAACACTTGCAGATTCTACAAACTTAGTGTTTCAAAACTGTTCTATGAAAAGGAACGTTCAAGACTGGGAGTTGAATGAACTCATCACAAAGAAGTTTCTCAGAATGCTTCTGTCTAGTTTTTAGGTGAAGATATTTCATTTCCCAGCATAGGCCTCAAAGCGCTCCAAATATCCACTTGCAGATTCTACAAAAAGAGTGTTTCCAAACTGCTCTTACAAAAGGAAGGTTCAAGTCTGTGAGCCGAACGCACTCATCACAAACAAGTTTCTGAGAATGCGTCTGTCTAGTTTTTATGTGAAGATATTTCGTTTGCCAGCATAGGCTTCAAATCGCTCCAAACATCCACTAGCAAATTCTACAAAAGCAGTGTTTCAAAAGTGCGCTATCAAGAGGAAGAGTCCACTATGTGAGTTGAATGCATAAAGCACACGGAAGTTTCTGAGAATGCTTCTGTCTAGTTTTTAGGTGAAGATATTTCATTTCCCAGCATAGGCCTCAAAGCGCTCCAAATATCCACTTGCAGATTCTACAAAAAGAGTGTTTCCAAACTGCTCTTTCAAAAGGAAGGTTCAAGTCTGTGAGTTGAGAGCATTCATCACAAAGAAGTTTCTGAGAATGCTTCTGTCTAGTTTTTATATGAAGATCTTTCCTTTTCCAATATGGGCCTCAAAGCGCTCCAAATAAACACTTGCAGATTCTACAAAAGGAGTGTTTCAAAACAGCTCTATCAAAAGGAACGTTCAAGTCCGTGAGTTGAAGGCATTCATCACACAGAAGTTTCTGAGAATGCTTCTCTCTAGTTTTTATGTGAAGATATTTCCTTTTCTAGCATAGGCCTCAAAGCGCTGCAAATAGCCACTTGCAGATTCTACAAAAAGAGGGTTTCAAATCTCTTCTATCAAAAGAAATGTTCAACTCTGTGAGTTGAATGCACTCATCAGAAAGAAGTTTCTGAGAATGATTCTATCTAGTTTTCATCTGCATGTATTTCCTTTTCCACTAGATGCCGCAATCGCACCAAATATCCACTTGCAGTTTCCACAAAAAGAGTGCTGCAGAACTGCTCCATGAAAAGGAATGTTCAACTCTGTGAGTTCAGTACCCTCATGACATAGAAGTTTCTGAAAATGCTTCTGTCTAGTTGGTATAGGAAGATATTTCCTTTTCCAGCATAAGCCTCAAAGAGCTCCAAATATCCACTTGCGGATTCTGCAAAAACAGTGTTTCAAAACTGGTCGATCAAAAGGAACGTTCAACTCTGTGAGTTGAATGCACTCATGACACAGAAGTTTCTGAGAATGCTTCTGTCTAGTTCTTACGTGAAGATATTTCCTTTTCCAGCTTAGGCCTCAAAGCTCTCCAAATAAACACTTGCAGATTCTACAAAAGGAGTGTTTCAAAACTGCTCTAGCAAAAGGAAGGTTCAAGTCTGTGAGTTGAATGCACTCATCACAAAGAGGTTTCTGAGAATGCTGCTGTCTAGTTTTTATGTGAAGATATTTCCTTTTCCTCGCATAGACCTCAAATCGCTCCAGATATCCACTTGCAGATATTACAGAAAGAGTGTTTCCAAACTGCTCTATCTAAAGGCACGTTCAACTCTGTGAGTTGAATGCACGCATTGCGAAGAACTTTCTGAGAATGCTTCTCTCTAGCTTTTAGGTGAAGATATTCCATTTCACAGCATAGGCCTCAAAGTGCTCCAAATCACCACTTGCAGATTTTACAAAAAGAATGTTTCAAAACTGCTCTTTCTAAAGGAAGGTTCAAGTCTGTGAGTTGAATGCACTCAACACAAAGAAGTTTCTGAGAATGCTTCTGTCCAGGTTTCATGTGAAGATACTTCCTTTTCCAGCATAGGCCTCAAACCGCTCCAAATATTCACTTGCAGAGTCTACAAAAAGAGTGTTTCCAAACTTCTCTATCAACTGGTAGGTACAACTCCGTGAGTTGAATGCCCTCATCACCAAGAAGTTTCTGAGAATGCTTCTCTCTAGTTTTGATGGGAAGATATTTCCTTTTCCAACATAGGCCTCATGGTGCTCCGAATAAACACTTGCAGATTCTACAAACATAGTGTTTCAAAACTGTTCTATGAAAAGGAACGTTCAAGTCTGGGAGTTGAATGAACTCATCACAAAGAAGTTTCTCAGAATGCTTCTGTCTAGTTTTTAGGTGAAGATATTTCATTTCCCAGCATAGGCCTCAAAGCGCTCCAAATATCCACTTGCAGATTCTACAAAAAGAGTGTTTCCAAACTGCTCTTACAAAAGGAAGGTTCAAGTCTGTGAGCCGAACGCACTCATCACAAACAAGTTTTTGAGAATGCGTCTGTCTAGTTTTTATGTGAAGATATTTCGTTTGCCAGCATAGGCCTCAAATCGCTCCAAACATCCACTAGCAAATTCTACAAAAGCAGTGTTTCAAAAGTGCGCTATCAAGAGGAAGAGTCCACTATGTGAGTTGAATGCATAAAGCACACGGAAGTTTCTGAGAATGCTTCTGTCTAGTTTTTAGGTGGAGATATTTCATTTCCCAGCATAGGCCTCAAAGCGCTCCAAATATCGACTTGCAGATTCTACAAAAAGAGTGTTTCCAATCTGCTCTTTCAAAAGGAAGGTTCAAGTCTGTGAGTTGAGAGCATTCATCACAAAGAAGTTTCTGAGAATGCTTCTGTGTAGTTTTTATATGAAGATCTTTCCTTTTCCAATATGGGCCTCAAAGCGCTCCAAATAAACACTTGCAGATTCTACAAAAGGAGTGTTTCAAAACAGCTCTATCAAAAGGAACGTTCAAGTCCGTGAGTTGAAGGCATTCATCACACAGAAGTTTCTGAGAATGCTTCTCTCTAGTTTTTATGTGAAGATATTTCCTTTTCTAGCATAGGCCTCAAAGCGCTGCAAATAGCCACTTGCAGATTCTACAAAAAGAGGGTTTCAAATCTCTTCTATCAAAAGAAATGTTCAACTCTGTGAGTTGAATGCACTCATCAGAAAGAAGTTTCTGAGAATGATTCTATCTAGTTTTCATCTGCATGTATTTCCTTTTCCACTAGATGCCGCAATCGCACCAAATATCCACTTGCAGTTTCCACAAAAAGAGTGCTGCAGAACTGCTCCATGAAAAGGAATGTTCAACTCTGTGAGTTCAGTACCCTCATGACATAGAAGTTTCTGAAAATGCTTCTGTCTAGTTGGTATAGGAAGATATTTCCTTTTCCAGCATAAGCCTCAAAGAGCTCCAAATATCCACTTGCGGATTCTGCAAAAACAGTGTTTCAAAACTGGTCGATCAAAAGGAACGTTCAACTCTGTGAGTTGAATGCACTCATGACACAGAAGTTTCTGAGAATGCTTCTGTCTAGTTCTTACGTGAAGATATTTCCTTTTCCAGCTTAGGCCTCAAAGCGCTCCAAATAAACACTTGCAGATTCTACAAAAGGAGTGTTTCAAAACTGCTCTAGCAAAAGGAAGGTTCAAGTCTGTGAGTTGAATGCACTCATCACAAAGAGGTTTCTGAGAATGTTGCTGTCTAGTTTTTATGTGAAGATATTTCCTTTTCCTCGCATAGACCTCAAATCGCTCCAGATATCCACTTGCAGATTTTACAGAAAGACTGTTTCCAAACTGCTCTATCTGAAGGCACGTTGAACTCTGTGAGTTGAATGCACGCATTGCGAAGAACTTTCTGAGAATGCTTCTCTCTAGCTTTTAGGTGAAGATATTCCATTTCACAGCATAGGCCTCAAAGTGCTCCAAATCACCACTTGCAGATTTTACAAAAAGAATGTTTCAATACTGCTCTTTCTAAAGGAAGGTTCAAGTCTGTGAGTTGAATGCACTCAACACAAAGAAGTTTCTGAGAATGCTTCTGTCCAGGTTTCATGTGAAGATACTTCCTTTTCCAGCATAGGCCTCAAACCGCTCCAAATATTCACTTGCAGAGTCTACAAAAAGAGTGTTTCCAAACTTCTCTATCAACTGGT
Organism: Pongo pygmaeus; assembly: GCF_028885625.2. NCBI lineage: Eukaryota > Metazoa > Chordata > Mammalia > Primates > Hominidae > Pongo > Pongo pygmaeus. The sequence goes on from NC_085930.1 coordinate 29,605,810, forward strand.
AGGTAAAACTCCGTGAGTTGAATGCCCTCATCACCAAGAAGTTTCTGAGAATGCTTCTCTCTAGTTTTGATGGGAAGATATTTCCTTTTCCAACATAGGCCTCATGGTGCTCCGAATAAACACTTGCAGATTCTACAAACTTAGTGTTTCAAAACTGTTCTATGAAAAGGAACGTTCAAGTCTGGGAGTTGAATGAACTCATCACAAAGAAGTTTCTCAGAATGCTTCTGTCTAGTTTTTAGGTGAAGATATTTCATTTCCCAGCATAGGCCTCAAAGCGCTCCAAATATCCACTTGCATATTCTACAAAAAGAGTGTTTCCAAACTGCTCTTACAAAAGGAAGGTTCAAGTCTGTGAGCCGAACGCACTCATCACAAAGAAGTTTCTGAGAATGCGTCTGTCTAGTTTTTATGTGAAGATATTTCGTTTGCCAGCATAGGCCTCAAATCGCTCCAAACATCCACTAGCAAATTCTACAAAAGGAGTGTTTCAAAAGTGCGCTATCAAAAGGAAGAGTCCACTATGTGAGTTGAATGCATAAAGCACACGGAAGTTTCTGAGAATGCTTCTGTCTAGTTTTTAGGTGAAGATATTTCATTTCCCAGCATAGGCCTCAAAGCGCTGCAAATATCCACTTGCAGATTCTACAAAAAGAGTGTTTCCAAACTGCTCTTTCAAAAGGAAGGTTCAAGTCTGTGAGTTGAGAGCATTCATCACAAAGAAGTTTCTGAGAATGCTTCTGTCTAGTTTTTATATGAAGATCTTTCCTTTTCCAATATGGGCCTCAAAGCGCTCCAAATAAACACTTGCAGATTCTACAAAAGGAGTGTTTCAAAACAGCTCTATCAAAAGGAACGTTCAAGTCCGTGAGTTGAAGGCATTCATCACACAGAAGTTTCTGAGAATGCTTCTCTCTAGTTTTTATGTGAAGATATTTCCTTTTCTAGCATAGGCCTCAAAGCGCTGCAAATAGCCACTTGCAGATTCTACAAAAAGAGGGTTTCAAATCTCTTCTATCAAAAGAAATGTTCAACTCTGTGAGTTGAATGCACTCATCAGAAAGAAGTTTCTGAGAATGATTCTATCTAGTTTTCATCTGCTTGTATTTCCTTTTCCACTAGATGCCGCAATCGCACCAAATATCCACTTGCAGTTTCCACAAAAAGAGTGCTGCAGAACTGCTCCATGAAAAGGAATGTTCAACTCTGTGAGTTCAATCCCCTCATGACATAGAAGTTTCTGAAAATGCTTCTGTCTAGTTGGTATAGGAAGATATTTCCTTTTCCAGCATAAGCCTCAAAGAGCTCCAAATATCCACTTGCGGATTCTGCAAAAACAGTGTTTCAAAACTGGTCGATCAAAAGGAACGTTCAACTCTGTGAGTTGAATGCACTCATGACACAGAAGTTTCTGAGAATGCTTCTGTCTAGTTCTTACATGAAGATATTTCCTTTTCCAGCTTAGGCCTCAAAGCGCTCCAAATAAACACTTGCAGATTCTACAAAAGGAGTGTTTCAAAACTGCTCTAGCAAAAGGAAGGTTCAAGTCTGTGAGTTGAATGCACTCATCACAAAGAGGTTTCTGAGAATGCTGCTGTCTAGTTTTTATGTGAAGATATTTCCTTTTCCTCGCATAGACCTCAAATCGCTCCAGATATCCACTTGCAGATATTACAGAAAGAGTGTTTCCAAACTGCTCTATCTAAAGGCACGTTCAACTCTGTGAGTTGAATGCACACATTGCGAAGAACTTTCTGAGAATGCTTCTCTCTAGCTTTTAGGTGAAGATATTCCATTTCACAGCATAGGCCTCAAAGTGCTCCAAATCACCACTTGCAGATTTTACAAAAAGAATGTTTCAAAACTGCTCTTTCTAAAGGAAGGTTCAAGTCTGTGAGTTGAATGCACTCAACACAAAGAAGTTTCTGAGAATGCTTCTGTCCAGGTTTCATGTGAAGATACTTCCTTTTCCAGCATAGGCCTCAAACCGCTCCAAATATTCACTTGCAGAGTCTACAAAAAGAGTGTTTCCAAACTTCTCTATCAACTGGTAGGTACAACTCCGTGAGTTGAATGCCCTCATCACCAAGAAGTTTCTGAGAATGCTTCTCTCTAGTTTTGATGGGAAGATATTTCCTTTTCCAACATAGGCCTCATGGTGCTCCGAATAAACACTTGCAGATTCTACAAACTTAGTGTTTCAAAACTGTTCTATGAAAAGGAACGTTCAAGTCTGGGAGTTGAATGAACTCATCACAAAGAAGTTTCTCAGAATGCTTCTGTCTAGTTTTTAGGTGAAGATATTTCATTTCCCAGCATAGGCCTCAAAGCGCTCCAAATATCCACTTGCAGATTCTACAAAAAGAGTGTTTCCAAACTGCTCTTACAAAAGGAAGGTTCAAGTCTGTGAGCCGAACGCACTCATCACAAACAAGTTTCTGAGAATGCGTCTGTCTAGTTTTTATGTGAAGATATTTCGTTTGCCAGCATAGGCTTCAAATCGCTCCAAACATCCACTAGCAAATTCTACAAAAGCAGTGTTTCAAAAGTGCGCTATCAAGAGGAAGAGTCCACTATGTGAGTTGAATGCATAAAGCACACGGAAGTTTCTGAGAATGCTTCTGTCTAGTTTTTAGGTGAAGATATTTCATTTCCCAGCATAGGCCTCAAAGCGCTCCAAATATCCACTTGCAGATTCTACAAAAAGAGTGTTTCCAAACTGCTCTTTCAAAAGGAAGGTTCAAGTCTGTGAGTTGAGAGCATTCATCACAAAGAAGTTTCTGAGAATGCTTCTGTCTAGTTTTTATATGAAGATCTTTCCTTTTCCAATATGGGCCTCAAAGCGCTCCAAATAAACACTTGCAGATTCTACAAAAGGAGTGTTTCAAAACAGCTCTATCAAAAGGAACGTTCAAGTCCGTGAGTTGAAGGCATTCATCACACAGAAGTTTCTGAGAATGCTTCTCTCTAGTTTTTATGTGAAGATATTTCCTTTTCTAGCATAGGCCTCAAAGCGCTGCAAATAGCCACTTGCAGATTCTACAAAAAGAGGGTTTCAAATCTCTTCTATCAAAAGAAATGTTCAACTCTGTGAGTTGAATGCACTCATCAGAAAGAAGTTTCTGAGAATGATTCTATCTAGTTTTCATCTGCATGTATTTCCTTTTCCACTAGATGCCGCAATCGCACCAAATATCCACTTGCAGTTTCCACAAAAAGAGTGCTGCAGAACTGCTCCATGAAAAGGAATGTTCAACTCTGTGAGTTCAGTACCCTCATGACATAGAAGTTTCTGAAAATGCTTCTGTCTAGTTGGTATAGGAAGATATTTCCTTTTCCAGCATAAGCCTCAAAGAGCTCCAAATATCCACTTGCGGATTCTGCAAAAACAGTGTTTCAAAACTGGTCGATCAAAAGGAACGTTCAACTCTGTGAGTTGAATGCACTCATGACACAGAAGTTTCTGAGAATGCTTCTGTCTAGTTCTTACGTGAAGATATTTCCTTTTCCAGCTTAGGCCTCAAAGCTCTCCAAATAAACACTTGCAGATTCTACAAAAGGAGTGTTTCAAAACTGCTCTAGCAAAAGGAAGGTTCAAGTCTGTGAGTTGAATGCACTCATCACAAAGAGGTTTCTGAGAATGCTGCTGTCTAGTTTTTATGTGAAGATATTTCCTTTTCCTCGCATAGACCTCAAATCGCTCCAGATATCCAATTGCAGATATTACAGAAAGAGTGTTTCCAAACTGCTCTATCTAAAGGCACGTTCAACTCTGTGAGTTGAATGCACGCATTGCGAAGAACTTTCTGAGAATGCTTCTCTCTAGCTTTTAGGTGAAGATATTCCATTTCACAGCATAGGCCTCAAAGTGCTCCAAATCACCACTTGCAGATTTTACAAAAAGAATGTTTCAAAACTGCTCTTTCTAAAGGAAGGTTCAAGTCTGTGAGTTGAATGCACTCAACACAAAGAAGTTTCTGAGAATGCTTCTGTCCAGGTTTCATGTGAAGATACTTCCTTTTCCAGTATAGGCCTCAAACCGCTCCAAATATTCACTTGCAGAGTCTACAAAAAGAGTGTTTCCAAACTTCTCTATCAACTGGTAGGTACAACTCCGTGAGTTGAATGCCCTCATCAACAAGAAGTTTCTGAGAATGCTTCTCTCTAGTTTTGATGGGAAGATATTTCCTTTTCCAACATAGGCCTCATGGTGCTCCGAATAAACACTTGCAGATTCTACAAACATAGTGTTTCAAAACTGTTCTATGAAAAGGAACGTTCAAGTCTGGGAGTTGAATGAACTCATCACAAAGAAGTTACTCAGAATGCTTCTGTCTAGTTTTTAGGTGAAGATATTTCATTTCCCAGCATAGGCCTCAAAGCGCTCCAAATATCCACTTGCAGATTCTACAAAAAGAGTGTTTCCAAACTGCTCTTACAAAAGGAAGGTTCAAGTCTGTGAGCCGAACGCACTCATCACAAACAAGTTTTTGAGAATGCGTCTGTCTAGTTTTTATGTGAAGATATTTCGTTTGCCAGCATAGGCCTCAAATCGCTCCAAACATCCACTAGCAAATTCTACAAAAGCAGTGTTTCAAAAGTGCGCTATCAAGAGGAAGAGTCCACTATGTGAGTTGAATGCATAAAGCACACGGAAGTTTCTGAGAATGCTTCTGTCTAGTTTTTAGGTGGAGATATTTCATTTCCCAGCATAGGCCTCAAAGCGCTCCAAATATCGACTTGCAGATTCTACAAAAAGAGTGTTTCCAAACTGCTCTTTCAAAAGGAAGGTTCAAGTCTGTGAGTTGAGAGCATTCATCACAAAGAAGTTTCTGAGAATGCTTCTGTGTAGTTTTTATATGAAGATCTTTCCTTTTCCAATATGGGCCTCAAAGCGCTCCAAATAAACACTTGCAGATTCTACAAAAGGAGTGTTTCAAAACAGCTCTATCAAAAGGAACGTTCAAGTCCGTGAGTTGAAGGCATTCATCACACAGAAGTTTCTGAGAATGCTTCTCTCTAGTTTTTATGTGAAGATATTTCCTTTTCTAGCATAGGCCTCAAAGCGCTGCAAATAGCCACTTGCAGATTCTACAAAAAGAGGGTTTCAAATCTCTTCTATCAAAAGAAATGTTCAACTCTGTGAGTTGAATGCACTCATCAGAAAGAAGTTTCTGAGAATGATTCTATCTAGTTTTCATCTGCATGTATTTCCTTTTCCACTAGATGCCGCAATCGCACCAAATATCCACTTGCAGTTTCCACAAAAAGAGTGCTGCAGAACTGCTCCATGAAAAGGAATGTTCAACTCTGTGAGTTCAGTACCCTCATGACATAGAAGTTTCTGAAAATGCTTCTGTCTAGTTGGTATAGGAAGATATTTCCTTTTCCAGCATAAGCCTCAAAGAGCTCCAAATATCCACTTGCGGATTCTGCAAAAACAGTGTTTCAAAACTGGTCGATCAAAAGGAACGTTCAACTCTGTGAGTTGAATGCACTCATGACACAGAAGTTTCTGAGAATGCTTCTGTCTAGTTCTTACGTGAAGATATTTCCTTTTCCAGCTTAGGCCTCAAAGCGCTCCAAATAAACACTTGCAGATTCTACAAAAGGAGTGTTTCAAAACTGCTCTAGCAAAAGGAAGGTTCAAGTCTGTGAGTTGAATGCACTCATCACAAAGAGGTTTCTGAGAATGTTGCTGTCTAGTTTTTATGTGAAGATATTTCCTTTTCCTCGCATAGACCTCAAATCGCTCCAGATATCCACTTGCAGATTTTACAGAAAGACTGTTTCCAAACTGCTCTATCTAAAGGCACGTTGAACTCTGTGAGTTGAATGCACGCATTGCGAAGAACTTTCTGAGAATGCTTCTCTCTAGCTTTTAGGTGAAGATATTCCATTTCACAGCATAGGCCTCAAAGTGCTCCAAATCACCACTTGCAGATTTTACAAAAAGAATGTTTCAATACTGCTCTTTCTAAAGGAAGGTTCAAGTCTGTGAGTTGAATGCACTCAACACAAAGAAGTTTCTGAGAATGCTTCTGTCCAGGTTTCATGTGAAGATACTTCCTTTTCCAGCATAGGCCTCAAACCGCTCCAAATATTCACTTGCAGAGTCTACAAAAAGAGTGTTTCCAAACTTCTCTATCAACTGGTAGGTAAAACTCCGTGAGTTGAATGCCCTCATCACCAAGAAGTTTCTGAGAATGCTTCTCTCTAGTTTTGATGGGAAGATATTTCCTTTTCCAACATAGGCCTCATGGTGCTCCGAATAAACACTTGCAGATTCTACAAACTTAGTGTTTCAAAACTGTTCTATGAAAAGGAACGTTCAAGTCTGGGAGTTGAATGAACTCATCACAAAGAAGTTTCTCAGAATGCTTCTGTCTAGTTTTTAGGTGAAGATATTTCATTTCCCAGCATAGGCCTCAAAGCGCTCCAAATATCCACTTGCAGATTCTACAAAAAGAGTGTTTCCAAACTGCTCTTACAAAAGGAAGGTTCAAATCTGTGAGCCGAACGCACTCATCACAAAGAAGTTTCTGAGAATGCGTCTGTCTAGTTTTTATGTGAAGATATTTCGTTTGCCAGCATAGGCCTCAAATCGCTCCAAACATCCACTAGCAAATTCTACAAAAGGAGTGTTTCAAAAGTGCGCTATCAAGAGGAAGAGTCCACTATGTGAGTTGAATGCATAAAGCACACGGAAGTTTCTGAGAATGATTCTATCTAGTTTTCATCTGCATGTATTTCCTTTTCCACTAGATGCCGCAATCGCACCAAATATCCACTTGCAGTTTCCACAAAAAGAGTGCTGCAGAACTGCTCCATGAAAAGGAATGTTCAACTCTGTGAGTTCAGTACCCTCATGACATAGAAGTTTCTGAAAATGCTTCTGTCTAGTTGGTATAGGAAGATATTTCCTTTTCCAGCATAAGCCTCAAAGAGCTCCAAATATCCACTTGCGGATTCTGCAAAAACAGTGTTTCAAAACTGGTCGATCAAAAGGAACGTTCAACTCTGTGAGTTGAATGCATAAAGCACACGGAAGTTTCTGAGAATGCTTCTGTCTAGTTTTTAGGTGGAGATATTTCATTTCCCAGCATAGGCCTCAAAGCGCTCCAAATATCGACTTGCAGATTCTACAAAAAGAGTGTTTCCAAACTGCTCTTTCAAAAGGAAGGTTCAAGTCTGTGAGTTGAGAGCATTCATCACAAAGAAGTTTCTGAGAATGCTTCTGTGTAGTTTTTATATGAAGATCTTTCCTTTTCCAATATGGGCCTCAAAGCGCTCCAAATAAACACTTGCAGATTCTACAAAAGGAGTGTTTCAAAACAGCTCTATCAAAAGGAACGTTCAAGTCCGTGAGTTGAAGGCATTCATCACACAGAAGTTTCTGAGAATGCTTCTCTCTAGTTTTTATGTGAAGATATTTCCTTTTCTAGCATAGGCCTCAAAGCGCTGCAAATAGCCACTTGCAGATTCTACAAAAAGAGGGTTTCAAATCTCTTCTATCAAAAGAAATGTTCAACTCTGTGAGTTGAATGCACTCATCAGAAAGAAGTTTCTGAGAATGATTCTATCTAGTTTTCATCTGCATGTATTTCCTTTTCCACTAGATGCCGCAATCGCACCAAATATCCACTTGCAGTTTCCACAAAAAGAGTGCTGCAGAACTGCTCCATGAAAAGGAATGTTCAACTCTGTGAGTTCAGTACCCTCATGACATAGAAGTTTCTGAAAATGCTTCTGTCTAGTTGGTATAGGAAGATATTTCCTTTTCCAGCATAAGCCTCAAAGAGCTCCAAATATCCACTTGCGGATTCTGCAAAAACAGTGTTTCAAAACTGGTCGATCAAAAGGAACGTTCAACTCTGTGAGTTGAATGCACTCATGACACAGAAGTTTCTGAGAATGCTTCTGTCTAGTTCTTACGTGAAGATATTTCCTTTTCCAGCTTAGGCCTCAAAGCGCTCCAAATAAACACTTGCAGATTCTACAAAAGGAGTGTTTCAAAACTGCTCTAGCAAAAGGAAGGTTCAAGTCTGTGAGTTGAATGCACTCATCACAAAGAGGTTTCTGAGAATGTTGCTGTCTAGTTTTTATGTGAAGATATTTCCTTTTCCTCGCATAGACCTCAAATCGCTCCAGATATCCACTTGCAGATTTTACAGAAAGACTGTTTCCAAACTGCTCTATCTGAAGGCACGTTGAACTCTGTGAGTTGAATGCACGCATTGCGAAGAACTTTCTGAGAATGCTTCTCTCTAGCTTTTAGGTGAAGATATTCCATTTCACAGCATAGGCCTCAAAGTGCTCCAAATCACCACTTGCAGATTTTACAAAAAGAATGTTTCAATACTGCTCTTTCTAAAGGAAGGTTCAAGTCTGTGAGTTGAATGCACTCAACACAAAGAAGTTTCTGAGAATGCTTCTGTCCAGGTTTCATGTGAAGATACTTCCTTTTCCAGCATAGGCCTCAAACCGCTCCAAATATTCACTTGCAGAGTCTACAAAAAGAGTGTTTCCAAACTTCTCTATCAACTGGTAGGTAAAACTCCGTGAGTTGAATGCCCTCATCACCAAGAAGTTTCTGAGAATGCTTCTCTCTAGTTTTGATGGGAAGATATTTCCTTTTCCAACATAGGCCTCATGGTGCTCCGAATAAACACTTGCAGATTCTACAAACTTAGTGTTTCAAAACTGTTCTATGAAAAGGAACGTTCAAGTCTGGGAGTTGAATGAACTCATCACAAAGAAGTTTCTCAGAATGCTTCTGTCTAGTTTTTAGGTGAAGATATTTCATTTCCCAGCATAGGCCTCAAAGCGCTCCAAATATCCACTTGCATATTCTACAAAAAGAGTGTTTCCAAACTGCTCTTACAAAAGGAAGGTTCAAGTCTGTGAGCCGAACGCACTCATCACAAACAAGTTTCTGAGAATGCGTCTGTCTAGTTTTTATGTGAAGATATTTCGTTTGCCAGCATAGGCCTCAAATCGCTCCAAACATCCACTAGCAAATTCTACAAAAGGAGTGTTTCAAAAGTGCGCTATCAAAAGGAAGAGTCCACTATGTGAGTTGAATGCATAAAGCACACGGAAGTTTCTGAGAATGCTTCTGTCTAGTTTTTAGGTGAAGATATTTCATTTCCCAGCATAGGCCTCAAAGCGCTGCAAATATCCACTTGCAGATTCTACAAAAAGAGTGTTTCCAAACTGCTCTTTCAAAAGGAAGGTTGAAGTCTGTGAGTTGAGAGCATTCATCACAAAGAAGTTTCTGAGAATGCTTCTGTCTAGTTTTTATATGAAGATCTTTCCTTTTCCAATATGGGCCTCAAAGCGCTCCAAATAAACACTTGCAGATTCTACAAAAGGAGTGTTTCAAAACAGCTCTATCAAAAGGAACGTTCAAGTCCGTGAGTTGAAGGCATTCATCACACAGAAGTTTCTGAGAATGCTTCTCTCTAGTTTTTATGTGAAGATATTTCCTTTTCTAGCATAGGCCTCAAAGCGCTGCAAATAGCCACTTGCAGATTCTACAAAAAGAGGGTTTCAAATCTCTTCTATCAAAAGAAATGTTCAACTCTGTGAGTTGAATGCACTCATCAGAAAGAAGTTTCTGAGAATGATTCTATCTAGTTTTCATCTGCTTGTATTTCCTTTTCCACTAGATGCCGCAATCGCACCAAATATCCACTTGCAGTTTCCACAAAAAGAGTGCTGCAGAACTGCTCCATGAAAAGGAATGTTCAACTCTGTGAGTTCAATCCCCTCATGACATAGAAGTTTCTGAAAATGCTTCTGTCTAGTTGGTATAGGAAGATATTTCCTTTTCCAGCATAAGCCTCAAAGAGCTCCAAATATCCACTTGCGGATTCTGCAAAAACAGTGTTTCAAAACTGGTCGATCAAAAGGAACGTTCAACTCTGTGAGTTGAATGCACTCATGACACAGAAGTTTCTGAGAATGCTTCTGTCTAGTTCTTACATGAAGATATTTCCTTTTCCAGCTTAGGCCTCAAAGCGCTCCAAATAAACACTTGCAGATTCTACAAAAGGAGTGTTTCAAAACTGCTCTAGCAAAAGGAAGGTTCAAGTCTGTGAGTTGAATGCACTCATCACAAAGAGGTTTCTGAGAATGCTGCTGTCTAGTTTTTATGTGAAGATATTTCCTTTTCCTCGCATAGACCTCAAATCGCTCCAGATATCCACTTGCAGATATTACAGAAAGAGTGTTTCCAAACTGCTCTATCTAAAGGCACGTTCAACTCTGTGAGTTGAATGCACGCATTGCGAAGAACTTTCTGAGAATGCTTCTCTCTAGCTTTTAGGTGAAGATATTCCATTTCACAGCATAGGCCTCAAAGTGCTCCAAATCACCACTTGCAGATTTTACAAAAAGAATGTTTCAAAACTGCTCTTTCTAAAGGAAGGTTCAAGTCTGTGAGTTGAATGCACTCAACACAAAGAAGTTTCTGAGAATGCTTCTGTCCAGGTTTCATGTGAAGATACTTCCTTTTCCAGCATAGGCCTCAAACCGCTCCAAATATTCACTTGCAGAGTCTACAAAAAGAGTGTTTCCAAACTTCTCTATCAACTGGTAGGTACAACTCCGTGAGTTGAATGCCCTCATCACCAAGAAGTTTCTGAGAATGCTTCTCTCTAGTTTTGATGGGAAGATATTTCCTTTTCCAACATAGGCCTCATGGTGCTCCGAATAAACACTTGCAGATTCTACAAACTTAGTGTTTCAAAACTGTTCTATGAAAAGGAACGTTCAAGTCTGGGAGTTGAATGAACTCATCACAAAGAAGTTTCTCAGAATGCTTCTGTCTAGTTTTTAGGTGAAGATATTTCATTTCCCAGCATAGGCCTCAAAGCGCTCCAAATATCCACTTGCAGATTCTACAAAAAGAGTGTTTCCAAACTGCTCTTACAAAAGGAAGGTTCAAGTCTGTGAGCCGAACGCACTCATCACAAACAAGTTTCTGAGAATGCGTCTGTCTAGTTTTTATGTGAAGATATTTCGTTTGCCAGCATAGGCTTCAAATCGCTCCAAACATCCACTAGCAAATTCTACAAAAGCAGTGTTTCAAAAGTGCGCTATCAAGAGGAAGAGTCCACTATGTGAGTTGAATGCATAAAGCACACGGAAGTTTCTGAGAATGCTTCTGTCTAGTTTTTAGGTGAAGATATTTCATTTCCCAGCATAGGCCTCAAAGCGCTCCAAATATCCACTTGCAGATTCTACAAAAAGAGTGTTTCCAAACTGCTCTTTCAAAAGGAAGGTTCAAGTCTGTGAGTTGAGAGCATTCATCACAAAGAAGTTTCTGAGAATGCTTCTGTCTAGTTTTTATATGAAGATCTTTCCTTTTCCAATATGGGCCTCAAAGCGCTCCAAATAAACACTTGCAGATTCTACAAAAGGAGTGTTTCAAAACAGCTCTATCAAAAGGAACGTTCAAGTCCGTGAGTTGAAGGCATTCATCACACAGAAGTTTCTGAGAATGCTTCTCTCTAGTTTTTATGTGAAGATATTTCCTTTTCTAGCATAGGCCTCAAAGCGCTGCAAATAGCCACTTGCAGATTCTACAAAAAGAGGGTTTCAAATCTCTTCTATCAAAAGAAATGTTCAACTCTGTGAGTTGAATGCACTCATCAGAAAGAAGTTTCTGAGAATGATTCTATCTAGTTTTCATCTGCATGTATTTCCTTTTCCACTAGATGCCGCAATCGCACCAAATATCCACTTGCAGTTTCCACAAAAAGAGTGCTGCAGAACTGCTCCATGAAAAGGAATGTTCAACTCTGTGAGTTCAGTACCCTCATGACATAGAAGTTTCTGAAAATGCTTCTGTCTAGTTGGTATAGGAAGATATTTCCTTTTCCAGCATAAGCCTCAAAGAGCTCCAAATATCCACTTGCGGATTCTGCAAAAACAGTGTTTCAAAACTGGTCGATCAAAAGGAACGTTCAACTCTGTGAGTTGAATGCACTCATGACACAGAAGTTTCTGAGAATGCTTCTGTCTAGTTCTTACGTGAAGATATTTCCTTTTCCAGCTTAGGCCTCAAAGCTCTCCAAATAAACACTTGCAGATTCTACAAAAGGAGTGTTTCAAAACTGCTCTAGCAAAAGGAAGGTTCAAGTCTGTGAGTTGAATGCACTCATCACAAAGAGGTTTCTGAGAATGCTGCTGTCTAGTTTTTATGTGAAGATATTTCCTTTTCCTCGCATAGACCTCAAATCGCTCCAGATATCCACTTGCAGATATTACAGAAAGAGTGTTTCCAAACTGCTCTATCTAAAGGCACGTTCAACTCTGTGAGTTGAATGCACGCATTGCGAAGAACTTTCTGAGAATGCTTCTCTCTAGCTTTTAGGTGAAGATATTCCATTTCACAGCATAGGCCTCAAAGTGCTCCAAATCACCACTTGCAGATTTTACAAAAAGAATGTTTCAAAACTGCTCTTTCTAAAGGAAGGTTCAAGTCTGTGAGTTGAATGCACTCAACACAAAGAAGTTTCTGAGAATGCTTCTGTCCAGGTTTCATGTGAAGATACTTCCTTTTCCAGCATAGGCCTCAAACCGCTCCAAATATTCACTTGCAGAGTCTACAAAAAGAGTGTTTCCAAACTTCTCTATCAACTGGTAGGTACAACTCCGTGAGTTGAATGCCCTCATCAACAAGAAGTTTCTGAGAATGCTTCTCTCTAGTTTTGATGGGAAGATATTTCCTTTTCCAACATAGGCCTCATGGTGCTCCGAATAAACACTTGCAGATTCTACAAACATAGTGTTTCAAAACTGTTCTATGAAAAGGAACGTTCAAGTCTGGGAGTTGAATGAACTCATCACAAAGAAGTTACTCAGAATGCTTCTGTCTAGTTTTTAGGTGAAGATATTTCATTTCCCAGCATAGGCCTCAAAGCGCTCCAAATATCCACTTGCAGATTCTACAAAAAGAGTGTTTCCAAACTGCTCTTACAAAAGGAAGGTTCAAGTCTGTGAGCCGAACGCACTCATCACAAACAAGTTTTTGAGAATGCGTCTGTCTAGTTTTTATGTGAAGATATTTCGTTTGCCAGCATAGGCCTCAAATCGCTCCAAACATCCACTAGCAAATTCTACAAAAGCAGTGTTTCAAAAGTGCGCTATCAAGAGGAAGAGTCCACTATGTGAGTTGAATGCATAAAGCACACGGAAGTTTCTGAGAATGCTTCTGTCTAGTTTTTAGGTGGAGATATTTCATTTCCCAGCATAGGCCTCAAAGCGCTCCAAATATCGACTTGCAGATTCTACAAAAAGAGTGTTTCCAAACTGCTCTTTCAAAAGGAAGGTTCAAGTCTGTGAGTTGAGAGCATTCATCACAAAGAAGTTTCTGAGAATGCTTCTGTCTAGTTTTTATATGAAGATCTTTCCTTTTCCAATATGGGCCTCAAAGCGCTCCAAATAAACACTTGCAGATTCTACAAAAGGAGTGTTTCAAAACAGCTCTATCAAAAGGAACGTTCAAGTCCGTGAGTTGAAGGCATTCATCACACAGAAGTTTCTGAGAATGCTTCTCTCTAGTTTTTATGTGAAGATATTTCCTTTTCTAGCATAGGCCTCAAAGCGCTGCAAATAGCCACTTGCAGATTCTACAAAAAGAGGGTTTCAAATCTCTTCTATCAAAAGAAATGTTCAACTCTGTGAGTTGAATGCACTCATCAGAAAGAAGTTTCTGAGAATGATTCTATCTAGTTTTCATCTGCATGTATTTCCTTTTCCACTAGATGCCGCAATCGCACCAAATATCCACTTGCAGTTTCCACAAAAAGAGTGCTGCAGAACTGCTCCATGAAAAGGAATGTTCAACTCTGTGAGTTCAGTACCCTCATGACATAGAAGTTTCTGAAAATGCTTCTGTCTAGTTGGTATAGGAAGATATTTCCTTTTCCAGCATAAGCCTCAAAGAGCTCCAAATATCCACTTGCGGATTCTGCAAAAACAGTGTTTCAAAACTGGTCGATCAAAAGGAACGTTCAACTCTGTGAGTTGAATGCACTCATGACACAGAAGTTTCTGAGAATGCTTCTGTCTAGTTCTTACGTGAAGATATTTCCTTTTCCAGCTTAGGCCTCAAAGCGCTCCAAATAAACACTTGCAGATTCTACAAAAGGAGTGTTTCAAAACTGCTCTAGCAAAAGGAAGGTTCAAGTCTGTGAGTTGAATGCACTCATCACAAAGAGGTTTCTGAGAATGTTGCTGTCTAGTTTTTATGTGAAGATATTTCCTTTTCCTCGCATAGACCTCAAATCGCTCCAGATATCCACTTGCAGATTTTACAGAAAGACTGTTTCCAAACTGCTCTATCTAAAGGCACGTTGAACTCTGTGAGTTGAATGCACGCATTGCGAAGAACTTTCTGAGAATGCTTCTCTCTAGCTTTTAGGTGAAGATATTCCATTTCACAGCATAGGCCTCAAAGTGCTCCAAATCACCACTTGCAGATTTTACAAAAAGAATGTTTCAATACTGCTCTTTCTAAAGGAAGGTTCAAGTCTGTGAGTTGAATGCACTCAACACAAAGAAGTTTCTGAGAATGCTTCTGTCCAGGTTTCATGTGAAGATACTTCCTTTTCCAGCATAGGCCTCAAACCGCTCCAAATATTCACTTGCAGAGTCTACAAAAAGAGTGTTTCCAAACTTCTCTATCAACTGGTAGGTAAAACTCCGTGAGTTGAATGCCCTCATCACCAAGAAGTTTCTGAGAATGCTTCTCTCTAGTTTTGATGGGAAGATATTTCCTTTTCCAACATAGGCCTCATGGTGCTCCGAATAAACACTTGCAGATTCTACAAACTTAGTGTTTCAAAACTGTTCTATGAAAAGGAACGTTCAAGTCTGGGAGTTGAATGAACTCATCACAAAGAAGTTTCTCAGAATGCTTCTGTCTAGTTTTTAGGTGAAGATATTTCATTTCCCAGCATAGGCCTCAAAGCGCTCCAAATATCCACTTGCAGATTCTACAAAAAGAGTGTTTCCAAACTGCTCTTACAAAAGGAAGGTTCAAATCTGTGAGCCGAACGCACTCATCACAAACAAGTTTCTGAGAATGCGTCTGTCTAGTTTTTATGTGAAGATATTTCGTTTGCCAGCATAGGCCTCAAATCGCTCCAAACATCCACTAGCAAATTCTACAAAAGGAGTGTTTCAAAAGTGCGCTATCAAGAGGAAGAGTCCACTATGTGAGTTGAATGCATAAAGCACACGGAAGTTTCTGAGAATGATTCTATCTAGTTTTCATCTGCATGTATTTCCTTTTCCACTAGATGCCGCAATCGCACCAAATATCCACTTGCAGTTTCCACAAAAAGAGTGCTGCAGAACTGCTCCATGAAAAGGAATGTTCAACTCTGTGAGTTCAGTACCCTCATGACATAGAAGTTTCTGAAAATGCTTCTGTCTAGTTGGTATAGGAAGATATTTCCTTTTCCAGCATAAGCCTCAAAGAGCTCCAAATATCCACTTGCGGATTCTGCAAAAACAGTGTTTCAAAACTGGTCGATCAAAAGGAACGTTCAACTCTGTGAGTTGAATGCACTCATGACACAGAAGTTTCTGAGAATGCTTCTGTCTAGTTCTTACGTGAAGATATTTCCTTTTCCAGCTTAGGCCTCAAAGCTCTCCAAATAAACACTTGCAGATTCTACAAAAGGAGTGTTTCAAAACTGCTCTAGCAAAAGGAAGGTTCAAGTCTGTGAGTTGAATGCACTCATCACAAAGAGGTTTCTGAGAATGCTGCTGTCTAGTTTTTATGTGAAGATATTTCCTTTTCCTCGCATAGACCTCAAATCGCTCCAGATATCCACTTGCAGATATTACAGAAAGAGTGTTTCCAAACTGCTCTATCTAAAGGCACGTTCAACTCTGTGAGTTGAATGCACGCATTGCGAAGAACTTTCTGAGAATGCTTCTCTCTAGCTTTTAGGTGAAGATATTCCATTTCACAGCATAGGCCTCAAAGTGCTCCAAATCACCACTTGCAGATTTTACAAAAAGAATGTTTCAAAACTGCTCTTTCTAAAGGAAGGTTCAAGTCTGTGAGTTGAATGCACTCAACACAAAGAAGTTTCTGAGAATGCTTCTGTCCAGGTTTCATGTGAAGATACTTCCTTTTCCAGCATAGGCCTCAAACCGCTCCAAATATTCACTTGCAGAGTCTACAAAAAGAGTGTTTCCAAACTTCTCTATCAACTGGTAGGTACAACTCCGTGAGTTGAATGCCCTCATCAACAAGAAGTTTCTGAGAATGCTTCTCTCTAGTTTTGATGGGAAGATATTTCCTTTTCCAACATAGGCCTCATGGTGCTCCGAATAAACACTTGCAGATTCTACAAACATAGTGTTTCAAAACTGTTCTATGAAAAGGAACGTTCAAGTCTGGGAGTTGAATGAACTCATCACAAAGAAGTTACTCAGAATGCTTCTGTCTAGTTTTTAGGTGAAGATATTTCATTTCCCAGCATAGGCCTCAAAGCGCTCCAAATATCCACTTGCAGATTCTACAAAAAGAGTGTTTCCAAACTGCTCTTACAAAAGGAAGGTTCAAGTCTGTGAGCCGAACGCACTCATCACAAACAAGTTTTTGAGAATGCGTCTGTCTAGTTTTTATGTGAAGATATTTCGTTTGCCAGCATAGGCCTCAAATCGCTCCAAACATCCACTAGCAAATTCTACAAAAGCAGTGTTTCAAAAGTGCGCTATCAAGAGGAAGAGTCCACTATGTGAGTTGAATGCATAAAGCACACGGAAGTTTCTGAGAATGCTTCTGTCTAGTTTTTAGGTGGAGATATTTCATTTCCCAGCATAGGCCTCAAAGCGCTCCAAATATCGACTTGCAGATTCTACAAAAAGAGTGTTTCCAAACTGCTCTTTCAAAAGGAAGGTTCAAGTCTGTGAGTTGAGAGCATTCATCACAAAGAAGTTTCTGAGAATGCTTCTGTGTAGTTTTTATATGAAGATCTTTCCTTTTCCAATATGGGCCTCAAAGCGCTCCAAATAAACACTTGCAGATTCTACAAAAGGAGTGTTTCAAAACAGCTCTATCAAAAGGAACGTTCAAGTCCGTGAGTTGAAGGCATTCATCACACAGAAGTTTCTGAGAATGCTTCTCTCTAGTTTTTATGTGAAGATATTTCCTTTTCTAGCATAGGCCTCAAAGCGCTGCAAATAGCCACTTGCAGATTCTACAAAAAGAGGGTTTCAAATCTCTTCTATCAAAAGAAATGTTCAACTCTGTGAGTTGAATGCACTCATCAGAAAGAAGTTTCTGAGAATGATTCTATCTAGTTTTCATCTGCATGTATTTCCTTTTCCACTAGATGCCGCAATCGCACCAAATATCCACTTGCAGTTTCCACAAAAAGAGTGCTGCAGAACTGCTCCATGAAAAGGAATGTTCAACTCTGTGAGTTCAGTACCCTCATGACATAGAAGTTTCTGAAAATGCTTCTGTCTAGTTGGTATAGGAAGATATTTCCTTTTCCAGCATAAGCCTCAAAGAGCTCCAAATATCCACTTGCGGATTCTGCAAAAACAGTGTTTCAAAACTGGTCGATCAAAAGGAACGTTCAACTCTGTGAGTTGAATGCACTCATGACACAGAAGTTTCTGAGAATGCTTCTGTCTAGTTCTTACGTGAAGATATTTCCTTTTCCAGCTTAGGCCTCAAAGCGCTCCAAATAAACACTTGCAGATTCTACAAAAGGAGTGTTTCAAAACTGCTCTAGCAAAAGGAAGGTTCAAGTCTGTGAGTTGAATGCACTCATCACAAAGAGGTTTCTGAGAATGTTGCTGTCTAGTTTTTATGTGAAGATATTTCCTTTTCCTCGCATAGACCTCAAATCGCTCCAGATATCCACTTGCAGATTTTACAGAAAGACTGTTTCCAAACTGCTCTATCTAAAGGCACGTTGAACTCTGTGAGTTGAATGCACGCATTGCGAAGAACTTTCTGAGAATGCTTCTCTCTAGCTTTTAGGTGAAGATATTCCATTTCACAGCATAGGCCTCAAAGTGCTCCAAATCACCACTTGCAGATTTTACAAAAAGAATGTTTCAATACTGCTCTTTCTAAAGGAAGGTTCAAGTCTGTGAGTTGAATGCACTCAACACAAAGAAGTTTCTGAGAATGCTTCTGTCCAGGTTTCATGTGAAGATACTTCCTTTTCCAGCATAGGCCTCAAACCGCTCCAAATATTCACTTGCAGAGTCTACAAAAAGAGTGTTTCCAAACTTCTCTATCAACTGGTAGGTAAAACTCCGTGAGTTGAATGCCCTCATCACCAAGAAGTTTCTGAGAATGCTTCTCTCTAGTTTTGATGGGAAGATATTTCCTTTTCCAACATAGGCCTCATGGTGCTCCGAATAAACACTTGCAGATTCTACAAACTTAGTGTTTCAAAACTGTTCTATGAAAAGGAACGTTCAAGTCTGGGAGTTGAATGAACTCATCACAAAGAAGTTTCTCAGAATGCTTCTGTCTAGTTTTTAGGTGAAGATATTTCATTTCCCAGCATAGGCCTCAAAGCGCTCCAAATATCCACTTGCAGATTCTACAAAAAGAGTGTTTCCAAACTGCTCTTACAAAAGGAAGGTTCAAATCTGTGAGCCGAACGCACTCATCACAAACAAGTTTCTGAGAATGCGTCTGTCTAGTTTTTATGTGAAGATATTTCGTTTGCCAGCATAGGCCTCAAATCGCTCCAAACATCCACTAGCAAATTCTACAAAAGGAGTGTTTCAAAAGTGCGCTATCAAGAGGAAGAGTCCACTATGTGAGTTGAATGCATAAAGCACACGGAAGTTTCTGAGAATGATTCTATCTAGTTTTCATCTGCATGTATTTCCTTTTCCACTAGATGCCGCAATCGCACCAAATATCCACTTGCAGTTTCCACAAAAAGAGTGCTGCAGAACTGCTCCATGAAAAGGAATGTTCAACTCTGTGAGTTCAGTACCCTCATGACATAGAAGTTTCTGAAAATGCTTCTGTCTAGTTGGTATAGGAAGATATTTCCTTTTCCAGCATAAGCCTCAAAGAGCTCCAAATATCCACTTGCGGATTCTGCAAAAACAGTGTTTCAAAACTGGTCGATCAAAAGGAACGTTCAACTCTGTGAGTTGAATGCACTCATGACACAGAAGTTTCTGAGAATGCTTCTGTCTAGTTCTTACGTGAAGATATTTCCTTTTCCAGCTTAGGCCTCAAAGCTCTCCAAATAAACACTTGCAGATTCTACAAAAGGAGTGTTTCAAAACTGCTCTAGCAAAAGGAAGGTTCAAGTCTGTGAGTTGAATGCACTCATCACAAAGAGGTTTCTGAGAATGCTGCTGTCTAGTTTTTATGTGAAGATATTTCCTTTTCCTCGCATAGACCTCAAATCGCTCCAGATATCCACTTGCAGATATTACAGAAAGAGTGTTTCCAAACTGCTCTATCTAAAGGCACGTTCAACTCTGTGAGTTGAATGCACGCATTGCGAAGAACTTTCTGAGAATGCTTCTCTCTAGCTTTTAGGTGAAGATATTCCATTTCACAGCATAGGCCTCAAAGTGCTCCAAATCACCACTTGCAGATTTTACAAAAAGAATGTTTCAAAACTGCTCTTTCTAAAGGAAGGTTCAAGTCTGTGAGTTGAATGCACTCAACACAAAGAAGTTTCTGAGAATGCTTCTGTCCAGGTTTCATGTGAAGATACTTCCTTTTCCAGCATAGGCCTCAAACCGCTCCAAATATTCACTTGCAGAGTCTACAAAAAGAGTGTTTCCAAACTTCTCTATCAACTGGTAGGTACAACTCCGTGAGTTGAATGCCCTCATCAACAAGAAGTTTCTGAGAATGCTTCTCTCTAGTTTTGATGGGAAGATATTTCCTTTTCCAACATAGGCCTCATGGTGCTCCGAATAAACACTTGCAGATTCTACAAACATAGTGTTTCAAAACTGTTCTATGAAAAGGAACGTTCAAGTCTGGGAGTTGAATGAACTCATCACAAAGAAGTTACTCAGAATGCTTCTGTCTAGTTTTTAGGTGAAGATATTTCATTTCCCAGCATAGGCCTCAAAGCGCTCCAAATATCCACTTGCAGATTCTACAAAAAGAGTGTTTCCAAACTGCTCTTACAAAAGGAAGGTTCAAGTCTGTGAGCCGAACGCACTCATCACAAACAAGTTTTTGAGAATGCGTCTGTCTAGTTTTTATGTGAAGATATTTCGTTTGCCAGCATAGGCCTCAAATCGCTCCAAACATCCACTAGCAAATTCTACAAAAGCAGTGTTTCAAAAGTGCGCTATCAAGAGGAAGAGTCCACTATGTGAGTTGAATGCATAAAGCACACGGAAGTTTCTGAGAATGCTTCTGTCTAGTTTTTAGGTGGAGATATTTCATTTCCCAGCATAGGCCTCAAAGCGCTCCAAATATCGACTTGCAGATTCTACAAAAAGAGTGTTTCCAAACTGCTCTTTCAAAAGGAAGGTTCAAGTCTGTGAGTTGAGAGCATTCATCACAAAGAAGTTTCTGAGAATGCTTCTGTCTAGTTTTTATATGAAGATCTTTCCTTTTCCAATATGGGCCTCAAAGCGCTCCAAATAAACACTTGCAGATTCTACAAAAGGAGTGTTTCAAAACAGCTCTATCAAAAGGAACGTTCAAGTCCGTGAGTTGAAGGCATTCATCACACAGAAGTTTCTGAGAATGCTTCTCTCTAGTTTTTATGTGAAGATATTTCCTTTTCTAGCATAGGCCTCAAAGCGCTGCAAATAGCCACTTGCAGATTCTACAAAAAGAGGGTTTCAAATCTCTTCTATCAAAAGAAATGTTCAACTCTGTGAGTTGAATGCACTCATCAGAAAGAAGTTTCTGAGAATGATTCTATCTAGTTTTCATCTGCATGTATTTCCTTTTCCACTAGATGCCGCAATCGCACCAAATATCCACTTGCAGTTTCCACAAAAAGAGTGCTGCAGAACTGCTCCATGAAAAGGAATGTTCAACTCTGTGAGTTCAGTACCCTCATGACATAGAAGTTTCTGAAAATGCTTCTGTCTAGTTGGTATAGGAAGATATTTCCTTTTCCAGCATAAGCCTCAAAGAGCTCCAAATATCCACTTGCGGATTCTGCAAAAACAGTGTTTCAAAACTGGTGGATCAAAAGGAACGTTCAACTCTGTGAGTTGAATGCACTCATGACACAGAAGTTTCTGAGAATGCTTCTGTCTAGTTCTTACGTGAAGATATTTCCTTTTCCAGCTTAGGCCTCAAAGCGCTCCAAATAAACACTTGCAGATTCTACAAAAGGAGTGTTTCAAAACTGCTCTAGCAAAAGGAAGGTTCAAGTCTGTGAGTTGAATGCACTCATCACAAAGAGGTTTCTGAGAATGTTGCTGTCTAGTTTTTATGTGAAGATATTTCCTTTTCCTCGCATAGACCTCAAATCGCTCCAGATATCCACTTGCAGATTTTACAGAAAGACTGTTTCCAAACTGCTCTATCTAAAGGCACGTTGAACTCTGTGAGTTGAATGCACGCATTGCGAAGAACTTTCTGAGAATGCTTCTCTCTAGCTTTTAGGTGAAGATATTCCATTTCACAGCATAGGCCTCAAAGTGCTCCAAATCACCACTTGCAGATTTTACAAAAAGAATGTTTCAATACTGCTCTTTCTAAAGGAAGGTTCAAGTCTGTGAGTTGAATGCACTCAACACAAAGAAGTTTCTGAGAATGCTTCTGTCCAGGTTTCATGTGAAGATACTTCCTTTTCCAGCATAGGCCTCAAACCGCTCCAAATATTCACTTGCAGAGTCTACAAAAAGAGTGTTTCCAAACTTCTCTATCAACTGGTAGGTAAAACTCCGTGAGTTGAATGCCCTCATCACCAAGAAGTTTCTGAGAATGCTTCTCTCTAGTTTTGATGGGAAGATATTTCCTTTTCCAACATAGGCCTCATGGTGCTCCGAATAAACACTTGCAGATTCTACAAACTTAGTGTTTCAAAACTGTTCTATGAAAAGGAACGTTCAAGTCTGGGAGTTGAATGAACTCATCACAAAGAAGTTTCTCAGAATGATTCTGTCTAGTTTTTAGGTGAAGATATTTCATTTCCCAGCATAGGCCTCAAAGCGCTCCAAATATCCACTTGCAGATTCTACAAAAAGAGTGTTTCCAAACTGCTCTTACAAAAGGAAGGTTCAAATCTGTGAGCCGAACGCACTCATCACAAACAAGTTTCTGAGAATGCGTCTGTCTAGTTTTTATGTGAAGATATTTCGTTTGCCAGCATAGGCCTCAAATCGCTCCAAACATCCACTAGCAAATTCTACAAAAGGAGTGTTTCAAAAGTGCGCTATCAAGAGGAAGAGTCCACTATGTGAGTTGAATGCATAAAGCACACGGAAGTTTCTGAGAATGATTCTATCTAGTTTTCATCTGCATGTATTTCCTTTTCCACTAGATGCCGCAATCGCACCAAATATCCACTTGCAGTTTCCACAAAAAGAGTGCTGCAGAACTGCTCCATGAAAAGGAATGTTCAACTCTGTGAGTTCAGTACCCTCATGACATAGAAGTTTCTGAAAATCCTTCTGTCTAGTTGGTATAGGAAGATATTTCCTTTTCCAGCATAAGCCTCAAAGAGCTCCAAATATCCACTTGCGGATTCTGCAAAAACAGTGTTTCAAAACTGGTGGATCAAAAGGAACGTTCAACTCTGTGAGTTGAATGCACTCATGACACAGCAGTTTCTGAGAATGCTTCTGTCTAGTTCTTACGTGAAGATATTTCCTTTTCCAGCTTAGGCCTCAAAGCGCTCCAAATAAACACTTGCAGATTCTACAAAAGGAGTGTTTCAAAACTGCTCTAGCAAAAGGAAGGTTCAAGTCTGTGAGTTGAATGCACTCATCACAAAGAGGTTTCTGAGAATGCTGCTGTCTAGTTTTTATGTGAAGATATTTCCTTTTCCTCGCATAGACCTCAAATCGCTCCAGATATCCACTTGCAGATATTACAGAAAGAGTGTTTCCAAACTGCTCTATCTAAAGGCACGTTCAACTCTGTGAGTTGAATGCACGCATTGCGAAGAACTTTCTGAGAGTGCTTCTCTCTAGCTTTTAGGTGAAGATATTCCATTTCACAGCATAGGCCTCAAAGTGCTCCAAATCACCACTTGCAGATTTTACAAAAAGAATGTTTCAAAACTGCTCTTTCTAAAGGAAGGTTCAAGTCTGTGAGTTGAATGCACTCAACACAAAGAAGTTTCTGAGAATGCTTCTGTCCAGGTTTCATGTGAAGATACTTCCTTTTCCAGCATAGGCCTCAAACCGCTCCAAATATTCACTTGCAGAGTCTACAAAAAGAGTGTTTCCAAACTTCTCTATCAACTGGTAGGTACAACTCCGTGAGTTGAATGCCCTCATCAACAAGAAGTTTCTGAGAATGCTTCTCTCTAGTTTTGATGGGAAGATATTTCCTTTTCCAACATAGGCCTCATGGTGCTCCGAATAAACACTTGCAGATTCTACAAACTTAGTGTTTCAAAACTGTTCTATGAAAAGGAACGTTCAAGTCTGGGAGTTGAATGAACTCATCACAAAGAAGTTACTCAGAATG
Organism: Pongo pygmaeus; assembly: GCF_028885625.2. Taxonomy (NCBI): domain Eukaryota; kingdom Metazoa; phylum Chordata; class Mammalia; order Primates; family Hominidae; genus Pongo; species Pongo pygmaeus. The sequence continues at coordinate 29,629,460 of NC_085930.1, forward strand.
CTTCTGTCTAGTTTTTAGGTGAAGATATTTCATTTCCCAGCATAGGCCTCAAAGCGCTCCAAATATCCACTTGCAGATTCTACAAAAAGAGTGTTTCCAAACTGCTCTTACAAAAGGAAGGTTCAAGTCTGTGAGCCGAACGCACTCATCACAAACAAGTTTCTGAGAATGCGTCTGTCTAGTTTTTATGTGAAGATATTTCGTTTGCCAGCATAGGCCTCAAATCGCTCCAAACATCCACTAGCAAATTCTACAAAAGGAGTGTTTCAAAAGTGCGCTATCAAAAGGAAGAGTCCACTATGTGAGTTGAATGCATAAAGCACACGGAAGTTTCTGAGAATGCTTCTGTCTAGTTTTTAGGTGAAGATATTTCATTTCCCAGCATAGGCCTCAAAGCGCTCCAAATATCCACTTGCAGATTCTACAAAAAGAGTGTTTCCAAACTGCTGTTTCAAAAGGAAGGTTCAAGTCTGTGAGTTGAGAGCACTCATCACAAAGAAGTTTCTGAGAATGCTTCTGTCTAGTTTTTATATGAAGATCTTTCCTTTTCCAATATAGGCCTCAAAGCGCTCCAAATAAACACTTGCAGATTCTACAAAAAGACTCTTTCCAAACTGCTCCATGAAAAGGAAGGTTCAAGTCTGTGAGTTGAAGGCATTCATCACACAGAAGTTTCTGAGAATGCTTCTCTCTAGTTTTTATGTGAAGATATTTCCTTTTCTAGCATAGGCCTCAAAGCGCTGCAAATAGCCACTTGCCGATTCTACAAAAAGAGTGTTTCAAAACTGCTCTTTCAAAAGAAGTGTTCAACTCTGTGAGTTGGATTCATACTTCACAAAGCAGTTTCCCAGAACGCTTCTGTTTAGTATTTATGGGAAGATATTCCCGTTTCCAACGAAGGCCTGAAAGGACTCCAAATATCCACTTGCAGATTCTGCAAAAACACAGTTTCAAAACTGCTCTATCAAAAGGAAGGCTTATCTCTCCGAGTTGAATGCACACATCATAAAGAGGTTTCTGAGAATGCTTCTGCCTGGTTTATAAGTGAAGATATTTCCTTTTCCACCATAGGCCTCAAAGCGCTCCAAATGAACACTTGCAGATTCTACAAAAAGAGTGTTTCAAAACAGCTCTTTCAAAGGAAGTGTTCAACTCTGTGAGTTGGATTCATACTACACAAAGCAGTTTCACAGAACGCTTCTGTTTAGTTTTTATGGGAAGATATTCCCGTTTCCAACGAAGGCCTGAAAGGCTCCAAATATCCACTTGCAAATTCTGCAAAAATAGAGTTTCAAAACTGCTCTGTCAAAAGGAAGGCTTATCTCTCTGAGTTGAATGCAGACATCATAAAGAGGTTTCTGAGAATGCTTCTGCCTGGTTTATATGTGAAGATATTTCCTTTTCCACCATAGGCCTCAAGGCGCTCCAAATGAACACTTGCAGATTCTACAAAAAGAGTGTTTCATAACTGCTCTAGCAAAGGAAAGGTTCAACTCTGTGAGTTGAACACACACATCACAAAGCAGTTTCTGAGAATGCTTCTGTCCAGTTTTTATTGGAAGATATTCCCGCTTCTAACAAAGGCCTGAAAGAGCTCCAAATATCCACTTGTAGATGCTGCAAAAAGACACTTTCCAAACTGCTCCATGAAAAGGAAGGTTCAACTCTGTGAGTTGAATGCACACATCATAAAGAAGTTTCAAAGAATGCTTCTGTCTAGGTTTTATGTGAAGATATTTCCTTTTCCACCATAGGCCTCAAAGCGCTCCAAATGAACACTTGCAGATTCTACAAAAAGAGTGTTTCAAAACTGCTCTTTCAAAAGAAGTGTTCAACTCTGTGAGTTGGATTCATACTTCACAAAGCAGTTTCACAGAACGCTTCTGTTTAGTTTTTATGGGAAGATATTCCCGTTTCCAACGAAGGCCTGAAAGGGCTCCAAATAACCACTTGCAGATTCTGCAGAAACACAGTTTCAAAACTGCTCTATCAAAAGGAAGGCTTATCTCTCTGAGCTGAATGCACACATCATAAAGAGGTTTCTGAGAATGCTTCTCCCTGGTTTATAAGTGAAGATATTTCCTTTTCCACTATAGGCCTCAAAGCGCTCCAAATGAACACTTGCAGATTCTACAAAAAGAGTGTTTCAAAACAGCTCTTTCAAAGGAAGTGTTCAACTCTGTGAGTTGGATTCATACTACACAAAGCAGTTTCACAGAACGCTTCTCTTTAGTTTTTATGGGAAGATATTCCCGTTTCCAACGAAGGCCTGAAAGGGCTCCAAATATCCACTTGCAAATTCTGCAAAAATAGAGTTTCAAAACTGCTCTGTCAAAAGGAAGGCTTATCTCTCTGAGTTGAATGCAGACATCATAAAGAGGTTTCTGAGAATGCTTCTGCCTGGTTTATATGTGAAGATATTTCCTTTTCCACCATAGGCCTCAAAGCGCTCCAAATGAACACTTGCAGATTCTACAAAAAGAGTGTTTCATAACTGCTCTAGCAAAGGAAAGGTTCAACTCTGTGAGTTGAACACACACATCACAAAGCAGTTTCTGAGAATGCTTCTGTCCAGTTTTTATTGGAAGATACTGCCGCTTCTAACAAAGGCCTGAAAGAGCTCCAAATATCCACTTGCAGATGCTGCAAAAAGACTCTTTCCAAACTCCTCCATGAAAAGGAAGGTTCAACTCTGTGAGTTGAATGCACACATCATAAAGAAGTTTCAAAGAATGCTTCTGTCTAGGTTTTATGTGAAGATATTTCCTTTTCCACCATAGGCCTCAAAGCGCTCCAAATGAACACTTGCAGATTCTACAAAAAGAGTGTTTCAAAACTGCTCTTTCAAAAGAAGTGTTCAACTCTGTGAGTTGGATTCATACTTCACAAAGCAGTTTCACAGAACGCTTCTGTTTAGTTTTTATGGGAAGATATTCCCGTTTCCAACGAAGGCCTGAAAGGGCTCCAAATAACCACTTGCAGATTCTGCAGAAACACAGTTTCAAAACTGCTCTATCAAGAGGAAGGCTTATCTCTCTGAGCTGAATGCACACATCATAAAGAGGTTTCTGAGAATGCTTCTCCCTGGTTTATAAGTGAAGATATTTCCTTTTCCACTATAGGCCTCAAAGCGCTCCAAATGAACACTTGCAGATTCTACAAAAATAGTGTTTCAAAACAGCTCTTTCAAAGGAAGTGTTCAACTCTGTGAGTTGGATTCATACTACACAAAGCAGTTTCACAGAACGCTTCTCTTTAGTTTTTATGGGAAGATATTCCCGTTTCCAACGAAGGCCTGTAAGGGCTCCAAATATCCACTTGCAGATTCTGCAAAAATAGAGTTTCAAAACTGCTCTGTTAAAAGGAAGGCTTATCTCTCTGAGTTGAATGCAGACATCATAAAGAGGTTTCTGAGAATGCTTCTGCCTGGTTTATATGTGAAGATATTTCCTTTTCCACCATAGGCCTCAAAGCGCTCCAAATGAACACTTGCAGATTCTACAAAAGGAGTGTTTCATAACTGCTCTAGCAAAGGAAAGGTTCAACTCTGTGAGTTGAACACACACATCACAAAGCAGTTTCTGAGAATGCTTCTGTCCAGTTTTTATTGGAAGATATTCCCGCTTCTAACAAAGGCCTGAAAGAGCTCCAAATATCCACTTGCAGATGCTGCAAAAAGACTCTTTCCAAACTGCTCCATGAAAAGGAAGGTTCAACTCTGTGAGTTGAATGCACACATCATAAAGAAGTTTCAAAGAATGCTTCTGTCTAGGTTTTATGTGAAGATATTTCCTTTTCCACCATAGGCCTCAAAGCGCTCCAAATGAACACTTGCAGATTCTACAAAAAGAGTGTTTCAAAACTGCTCTTTCAAAAGAAGTGTTCAACTCTGTGAGGTGGATTCATACTTCACAAAGCAGTTTCACAGAACGCTTCTGTTTAGTATTTCTGGGAAGATATTCCCGTTTCCAACGAAGGCCTGAAAGGACTCCAAATATCCACTTGCAGATTCTGCAAAAACACAGTTTCAAAACTGCTCTATCAAAAGGAAGGCTTATCTCTCCGAGTTGAATGCACACATCATAAAGAGGTTTCTGAGAATGCTTCTGCCTGGTTTATAAGTGAAGATATTTCCTTTTCCACCATAGGCCTCAAAGCGCTCCAAATGAACACTTGCAGATTCTACAAAAAGAGTGTTTCAAAACAGCTCTTTCAAAGGAAGTGTTCAACTCTGTGAGTTGGATTCATACTACACAAAGCAGTTTCACAGAACGCTTCTGTTTAGTTTTTATGGGAAGATATTCCCGTTTCCAACGAAGGCCTGAAAGGGCTCCAAATATCCACTTGCAAATTCTGCAAAAATAGAGTTTCAAAACTGCTCTGTCAAAAGGAAGGCTTATCTCTCTGAGTTGAATGCAGACATCATAAAGAGGTTTCTGAGAATGCTTCTGCCTGGTTTATATGTGAAGATATTTCCTTTTCCACCATAGGCCTCAAAGCGCTCCAAATGAACACTTGCAGATTCTACAAAAAGAGTGTTTCATAACTGCTCTAGCAAAGGAAAGGTTCAACTCTGTGAGTTGAACACACACATCACAAAGCAGTTTCTGAGAATGCTTCTGTCCAGTTTTTATTGGAAGATATTCCCGCTTCTAACAAAGGCCTGAAAGAGCTCCAAATATCCACTTGTAGATGCTGCAAAAAGACTCTTTCCAAACTGCTCCATGAAAAGGAAGGTTCAACTCTGTGAGTTGAATGCACACATCATAAAGAAGTTTCAAAGAATGCTTCTGTCTAGGTTTTATGTGAAGATATTTCCTTTTCCACCATAGGCCTCAAAGCGCTCCAAATGAACACTTGCAGATTCTACAAAAAGAGTGTTTCAAAACTGCTCTTTCAAAAGAAGTGTTCAACTCTGTGAGGTGGATTCATACTTCACAAAGCAGTTTCACAGAACGCTTCTGTTTAGTTTTTATGGGAAGATATTCCCGTTTCCAATGAAGGCCTGAAAGGGCTCCAAATAACCACTTGCAGATTCTGCAGAAACACAGTTTCAAAACTGCTCTATCAAAAGGAAGGCTTATCTCTCCGAGTTGAATGCACACATCATAAAGAGGTTTCTGAGAATGCTTCTCCCTGGTTTATAAGTGAAGATATTTCCTTTTCCACTATAGGCCTCAAAGCGCTCCAAATGAACACTTGCAGATTCTACAAAAAGAGTGTTTCAAAACAGCTCTTTCAAAGGAAGTGTTCAACTCTGTGAGTTGGATTCATACTACACAAAGCAGTTTCACAGAACGCTTCTCTTTAGTTTTTATGGGAAGATATTCCCGTTTCCAACGAAGTCCTGAAAGGGCTCCAAATATCCACTTGCAGATTCTGCAAAAATAGAGTTTCAAAACTGCTCTGTTAAAAGGAAGGCTTATCTCTCTGAGTTGAATGCAGACATCATAAAGAGGTTTCTGAGAATGCTTCTGCCTGGTTTATATGTGAAGATATTTCCTTTTCCACCATAGGCCTCAAAGCGCTCCAAATGAACACTTGCAGATTCTACAAAAGGAGTGTTTCATAACTGCTCTAGCAAAGGAAAGGTTCAACTCTGTGAGTTGAACACACACATCACAAAGCAGTTTCTGAGAATGCTTCTGTCCAGTTTTTATTGGAAGATATTCCCGCTTCTAACAAAGGCCTGAAAGAGCTCCAAATATCCACTTGCAGATGCTGCAAAAAGACTCTTTCCAAACTGCTCCATGAAAAGGAAGGTTCAACTCTGTGAGATGAATGCACACATCATAAAGAAGTTTCAAAGAATGCTTCTGTCTAGGTTTTATGTGAAGATATTTCCTTTTCCACCATAGGCCTCAAAGCGCTCCAAATGAACACTTGCAGATTCTACAAAAAGAGTGTTTCAAAACTGCTCTTTCAAAAGAAGTGTTCAACTCTGTGAGTTGGATTCATACTTCACAAAGCAGTTTCACAGAACGCTTCTGTTTAGTATTTATGGGAAGATATTCCCGTTTCCAACGAAGGCCTGAAAGGACTCCAAATATCCACTTGCAGATTCTGCAAAAACACAGTTTCAAAACTGCTCTATCAAAAGGAAGGCTTATCTCTCCGAGTTGAATGCACACATCATAAAGAGGTTTCTGAGAATGCTTCTGCCTGGTTTATAAGTGAAGATATTTCCTTTTCCACCATAGGCCTCAAAGCGCTCCAAATGAACACTTGCAGATTCTACAAAAAGAGTGTTTCAAAACAGCTCTTTCAAAGGAAGTGTTCAACTCTGTGAGTTGGATTCATACTACACAAAGCAGTTTCACAGAACGCTTCTGTTTAGTTTTTATGGGAAGATATTCCCGTTTCCAACGAAGGCCTGAAAGGGCTCCAAATATCCACTTGCAAATTCTGCAAAAATAGAGTTTCAAAACTGCTCTGTCAAAAGGAAGGCTTATCTCTCTGAGTTGAATGCAGACATCATAAAGAGGTTTCTGAGAATGCTTCTGCCTGGTTTATATGTGAAGATATTTCCTTTTCCACCATAGGCCTCAAAGCGCTCCAAATGAACACTTGCAGATTCTACAAAAAGAGTGTTTCATAACTGCTCTAGCAAAGGAAAGGTTCAACTCTGTGAGTTGAACACACACATCACAAAGCAGTTTCTGAGAATGCTTCTGTCCAGTTTTTATTGGAAGATATTCCCGCTTCTAACAAAGGCCTGAAAGAGCTCCAAATATCCACTTGCAGATGCTGCAAAAAGACTCTTTCCAAACTGCTCCATGAAAAGGAAGGTTCAACTCTGTGAGTTGAATGCACACATCATAAAGAAGTTTCAAAGAATGCTTCTGTCTAGGTTTTATGTGAAGATATTTCCTTTTCCACCATAGGCCTCAAAGCTCTCCAAATGAACACTTGCAGATTCTACAAAAAGAGTGTTTCAAAACTGCTCTTTCAAAAGAAGTGTTCAACTCTGTGAGTTGGATTCATACTTCACAAAGCAGTTTCACAGAACGCTTCTGTTTAGTTTTTATGGGAAGATATTCCCGTTTCCAACGAAGGCCTGAAAGGGCTCCAAATAACCACTTGCAGATTCTGCAGAAACACAGTTTCAAAACTGCTCTATCAAAAGGAAGGCTTATCTCTCTGAGCTGAATGCACACATCATAAAGAGGTTTCTGAGAATGCTTCTCCCTGGTTTATAAGTGAAGATATTTCCTTTTCCACTATAGGCCTCAAAGCGCTCCAAATGAACACTTGCAGATTCTACAAAAAGAGTGTTTCAAAACAGCTCTTTCAAAGGAAGTGTTCAACTCTGTGAGTTGGATTCATACTACACAAAGCAGTTTCACAGAACGCTTCTCTTTAGTTTTTATGGGAAGATATTCCCGTTTCCAACGAAGGCCTGAAAGGTCTCCAAATATCCACTTGCAGATTCTGCAAAAATAGAGTTTCAAAACTGCTCTGTTAAAAGGAAGGCTTATCTCTCTGAGTTGAATGCAGACATCATAAAGACGTTTCTGAGAATGCTTCTGCCTGGTTTATATGTGAAGATATTTCCTTTTCCACCATAGGCCTCAAAGCGCTCCAAATGAACACTTGCAGATTCTACAAAAGGAGTGTTTCATAACTGCTCTAGCAAAGGAAAGGTTCAACTCTGTGAGTTGAACACACACATCACAAAGCAGTTTCTGAGAATGCTTCTGTCCAGTTTTTATTGGAAGATATTCCCGCTTCTAACAAAGGCCTGAAAGAGCTCCAAATACCCACTTGCAGATGCTGCAAAAAGACTCTTTCCAAACTGCTCCCTGAAAAGGAAGGTTCAACCCTGTGAGATGAATGCACACATCATAAAGAAGTTTCAAAGAATGCTTCTGTCTAGGTTTTATGTGAAGATATTTCCTTTTCCACCATAGGCCTCAAAGCGCTCCAAATGAACACTTGCAGATTCTACAAAAAGAGTGTTTCAAAACTGCTCTTTCAAAAGAAGTGTTCAACTCTGTGAGGTGGATTCATACTTCACAAAGCAGTTTCACAGAACGCTTCTGTTTAGTATTTATGGGAAGATATTCCCGTTTCCAACGAAGGCCTGAAAGGACTCCAAATATCCACTTGCAGATTCTGCAAAAACACAGTTTCAAAACTGCTCTATCAAAAGGAAGGCTTATCTCTCCGAGTTGAATGCACACATCATAAAGAGGTTTCTGAGAATGCTTCTGCCTGGTTTATAAGTGAAGATATTTCCTTTTCCACCATAGGCCTCAAAGCGCTCCAAATGAACACTTGCAGATTCTACAAAAAGAGTGTTTCAAAACAGCTCTTTCAAAGGAAGTGTTCAACTCTGTGAGTTGGATTCATACTACACAAAGCAGTTTCACAGAACGCTTCTGTTTAGTTTTTATGGGAAGATATTCCCGTTTCCAACGAAGGCCTGAAAGGTCTCCAAATATCCACTTGCAAATTCTGCAAAAATAGAGTTTCAAAACTGCTCTGTCAAAAGGAAGGCTTATCTCTCTGAGTTGAATGCAGACATCATAAAGAGGTTTCTGAGAATGCTTCTGCCTGGTTTATATGTGAAGATATTTCCTTTTCCACCATAGGCCTCAAAGCGCTCCAAATGAACACTTGCAGATTCTACAAAAAGAGTGTTTCATAACTGCTCTAGCAAAGGAAAGGTTCAACTCTGTGAGTTGAACACACACATCACAAAGCAGTTTCTGAGAATGCTTCTGTCCAGTTTTTATTGGAAGATATTCCCGCTTCTAACAAAGGCCTGAAAGAGCTCCAAATATCCACTTGCAGATGCTGCAAAAAGACTCTTTCCAAACTGCTCCATGAAAAGGAAGGTTCAACTCTGTGAGTTGAATGCACACATCATAAAGAAGTTTCAAAGAATGCTTCTGTCTAGGTTTTATGTGAAGATATTTCCTTTTCCACCATAGGCCTCAAAGCGCTCCAAATGAACACTTGCAGATTCTACAAAAAGAGTGTTTCAAAACTGCTCTTTCAAAAGAAGTGTTCAACTCTGTGAGTTGGATTCATACTTCACAAAGCAGTTTCACAGAACGCTTCTGTTTAGTTTTTATGGGAAGATATTCCCGTTTCCAACGAAGGCCTGAAAGGGCTCCAAATAACCACTTGCAGATTCTGCAGAAACACAGTTTCAAAACTGCTCTATCAAAAGGAAGGCTTATCTCTCTGAGCTGAATGCACACATCATAAAGAGGTTTCTGAGAATGCTTCTCCCTGGTTTATAAGTGAAGATATTTCCTTTTCCACTATAGGCCTCAAAGCGCTCCAAATGAACACTTGCAGATTCTACAAAAAGAGTGTTTCAAAACAGCTCTTTCAAAGGAAGTGTTCAACTCTGTGAGTTGGATTCATACTACACAAAGCAGTTTCACAGAACGCTTCTCTTTAGTTTTTATGGGAAGATATTCCCGTTTCCAACGAAGGCCTGAAAGGTCTCCAAATATCCACTTGCAGATTCTGCAAAAATAGAGTTTCAAAACTGCTCTGTTAAAAGGAAGGCTTATCTCTCTGAGTTGAATGCAGACATCATAAAGACGTTTCTGAGAATGCTTCTGCCTGGTTTATATGTGAAGATATTTCCTTTTCCACCATAGGCCTCAAAGCGCTCCAAATGAACACTTGCAGATTCTACAAAAGGAGTGTTTCATAACTGCTCTAGCAAAGGAAAGGTTCAACTCTGTGAGTTGAACACACACATCACAAAGCAGTTTCTGAGAATGCTTCTGTCCAGTTTTTATTGGAAGATATTCCCGCTTCTAACAAAGGCCTGAAAGAGCTCCAAATATCCACTTGCAGATGCTGCAAAAAGACTCTTTCCAAACTGCTCCATGAAAAGGAAGGTTCAACTCTGTGAGTTGAATGCACACATCATAAAGAAGTTTCAAAGAATGCTTCTGTCTAGGTTTTATGTGAAGATATTTCCTTTTCCACCATAGGCCTCAAAGCGCTCCAAATGAACACTTGCAGATTCTACAAAAAGAGTGTTTCAAAACTGCTCTTTCAAAAGAAGTGTTCAACTCTGTGAGGTGGATTCATACTTCAAAAAGCAGTTTCACAGGACGCTTCTGTTTAGTATTTCTGGGAAGATATTCCCGTTTCCAACGAAGGCCTGAAAGGACTCCAAATATCCACTTGCAGATTCTGCAAAAACACAGTTTCAAAACTGCTCTATCAAAAGGAAGGCTTATCTCTCCGAGTTGAATGCACACATCATAAAGAGGTTTCTGAGAATGCTTCTGCCTGGTTTATAAGTGAAGATATTTCCTTTTCCACCATAGGCCTCAAAGCGCTCCAAATGAACACTTGCAGATTCTACAAAAAGAGTGTTTCAAAACAGCTCTTTCAAAGGAAGTGTTCAACTCTGTGAGTTGGATTCATACTACACAAAGCAGTTTCACAGAACGCTTCTGTTTAGTTTTTATGGGAAGATATTCCCGTTTCCAACGAAGGCCTGAAAGGGCTCCAAATATCCACTTGCAAATTCTGCAAAAATAGAGTTTCAAAACTGCTCTGTCAAAAGGAAGGCTTATCTCTCTGAGTTGAATGCAGACATCATAAAGAGGTTTCTGAGAATGCTTCTGCCTGGTTTATATGTGAAGATATTTCCTTTTCCACCATAGGCCTCAAAGCGCTCCAAATGAACACTTGCAGATTCTACAAAAAGAGTGTTTCATAACTGCTCTAGCAAAGGAAAGGTTCAACTCTGTGAGTTGAACACACACATCACAAAGCAGTTTCTGAGAATGCTTCTGTCCAGTTTTTATTGGAAGATATTCCCGCTTCTAACAAAGGCCTGAAAGAGCTCCAAATATCCACTTGCAGATGCTGCAAAAAGACTCTTTCCAAACTGCTCCATGAAAAGGAAGGTTCAACTCTGTGAGTTGAATGCACACATCATAAAGAAGTTTCAAAGAATGCTTCTGTCTAGGTTTTATGTGAAGATATTTCCTTTTCCACCATAGGCCTCAAAGCTCTCCAAATGAACACTTGCAGATTCTACAAAAAGAGTGTTTCAAAACTGCTCTTTCAAAAGAAGTGTTCAACTCTGTGAGTTGGATTCATACTTCACAAAGCAGTTTCACAGAACGCTTCTGTTTAGTTTTTATGGGAAGATATTCCCGTTTCCAACGAAGGCCTGAAAGGGCTCCAAATAACCACTTGCAGATTCTGCAGAAACACAGTTTCAAAACTGCTCTATCAAAAGGAAGGCTTATCTCTCTGAGCTGAATGCACACATCATAAAGAGGTTTCTGAGAATGCTTCTCCCTGGTTTATAAGTGAAGATATTTCCTTTTCCACTATAGGCCTCAAAGCGCTCCAAATGAACACTTGCAGATTCTACAAAAAGAGTGTTTCAAAACAGCTCTTTCAAAGGAAGTGTTCAACTCTGTGAGTTGGATTCATACTACACAAAGCAGTTTCACAGAACGCTTCTGTTTAGTTTTTATGGGAAGATATTCCCGTTTCCAACGAAGGCCTGAAAGGTCTCCAAATATCCACTTGCAGATTCTGCAAAAATAGAGTTTCAAAACTGCTCTGTTAAAAGGAAGGCTTATCTCTCTGAGTTGAATGCAGACATCATAAAGACGTTTCTGAGAATGCTTCTGCCTGGTTTATATGTGAAGATATTTCCTTTTCCACCATAGGCCTCAAAGCGCTCCAAATGAACACTTGCAGATTCTACAAAAGGAGTGTTTCATAACTGCTCTAGCAAAGGAAAGGTTCAACTCTGTGAGTTGAACACACACATCACAAAGCAGTTTCTGAGAATGCTTCTGTCCAGTTTTTATTGGAAGATATTCCCGCTTCTAACAAAGGCCTGAAAGAGCTCCAAATATCCACTTGCAGATGCTGCAAAAAGACTCTTTCCAAACTGCTCCATGAAAAGGAAGGTTCAACTCTGTGAGATGAATGCACACATCATAAAGAAGTTTCAAAGAATGCTTCTGTCTAGGTTTTATGTGAAGATATTTCCTTTTCCACCATAGGCCTCAAAGCGCTCCAAATGAACACTTGCAGATTCTACAAAAAGAGTGTTTCAAAACTGCTCTTTCAAAAGAAGTGTTCAACTCTGTGAGGTGGATTCATACTTCACAAAGCAGTTTCACAGAACGCTTCTGTTTAGTATTTATGGGAAGATATTCCCGTTTCCAACGAAGGCCTGAAAGGACTCCAAATATCCACTTGCAGATTCTGCAAAAACACAGTTTCCAAACTGCTCTATCAAAAGGAAGGCTTATCTCTCCGAGTTGAATGCACACATCATAAAGAGGTTTCTGAGAATGCTTCTGCCTGGTTTATAAGTGAAGATATTTCCTTTTCCACCATAGGCCTCAAAGCGCTCCAAATGAACACTTGCAGATTCTACAAAAAGAGTGTTTCAAAACAGCTCTTTCAAAGGAAGTGTTCAACTCTGTGAGTTGGATTCATACTACACAAAGCAGTTTCACAGAACGCTTCTGTTTAGTTTTTATGGGAAGATATTCCCGTTTCCAACGAAGGCCTGAAAGGGCTCCAAATATCCACTTGCAAATTCTGCAAAAATAGAGTTTCAAAACTGCTCTGTCAAAAGGAAGGCTTATCTCTCTGAGTTGAATGCAGACATCATAAAGAGGTTTCTGAGAATGCTTCTGCCTGGTTTATATGTGAAGATATTTCCTTTTCCACCATAGGCCTCAAAGCGCTCCAAATGAACACTTGCAGATTCTACAAAAAGAGTGTTTCATAACTGCTCTAGCAAAGGAAAGGTTCAACTCTGTGAGTTGAACACACACATCACAAAGCAGTTTCTGAGAATGCTTCTGTCCAGTTTTTATTGGAAGATATTCCCGCTTCTAACAAAGGCCTGAAAGAGCTCCAAATATCCACTTGCAGATGCTGCAAAAAGACTCTTTCCAAACTGCTCCATGAAAAGGAAGGTTCAACTCTGTGAGTTGAATGCACACATCATAAAGAAGTTTCAAAGAATGCTTCTGTCTAGGTTTTATGTGAAGATATTTCCTTTTCCACCATAGGCCTCAAAGCGCTCCAAATGAACACTTGCAGATTCTACAAAAAGAGTGTTTCAAAACTGCTCTTTCAAAAGAAGTGTTCAACTCTGTGAGTTGGATTCATACTTCACAAAGCAGTTTCACAGAACGCTTCTGTTTAGTTTTTATGGGAAGATATTCCCGTTTCCAACGAAGGCCTGAAAGGGCTCCAAATAACCACTTGCAGATTCTGCAGAAACACAGTTTCAAAACTGCTCTATCAAAAGGAAGGCTTATCTCTCTGAGCTGAATGCACACATCATAAAGAGGTTTCTGAGAATGCTTCTCCCTGGTTTATAAGTGAAGATATTTCCTTTTCCACTATAGGCCTCAAAGCGCTCCAAATGAACACTTGCAGATTCTACAAAAAGAGTGTTTCAAAACAGCTCTTTCAAAGGAAGTGTTCAACTCTGTGAGTTGGATTCATACTACACAAAGCAGTTTCACAGAACGCTTCTCTTTAGTTTTTATGGGAAGATATTCCCGTTTCCAACGAAGGCCTGAAAGGTCTCCAAATATCCACTTGCAGATTCTGCAAAAATAGAGTTTCAAAACTGCTCTGTTAAAAGGAAGGCTTATCTCTCTGAGTTGAATGCAGACATCATAAAGACGTTTCTGAGAATGCTTCTGCCTGGTTTATATGTGAAGATATTTCCTTTTCCACCATAGGCCTCAAAGCGCTCCAAATGAACACTTGCAGATTCTACAAAAGGAGTGTTTCATAACTGCTCTAGCAAAGGAAAGGTTCAACTCTGTGAGTTGAACACACACATCACAAAGCAGTTTCTGAGAATGCTTCTGTCCAGTTTTTATTGGAAGATATTCCCGCTTCTAACAAAGGCCTGAAAGAGCTCCAAATATCCACTTGCAGATGCTGCAAAAAGACTCTTTCCAAACTGCTCCATGAAAAGGAAGGTTCAACTCTGTGAGTTGAATGCACACATCATAAAGAAGTTTCAAAGAATGCTTCTGTCTAGGTTTTATGTGAAGATATTTCCTTTTCCACCATAGGCCTCAAAGCGCTCCAAATGAACACTTGCAGATTCTACAAAAAGAGTGTTTCAAAACTGCTCTTTCAAAAGAAGTGTTCAACTCTGTGAGGTGGATTCATACTTCAAAAAGCAGTTTCACAGGACGCTTCTGTTTAGTATTTCTGGGAAGATATTCCCGTTTCCAACGAAGGCCTGAAAGGACTCCAAATATCCACTTGCAGATTCTGCAAAAACACAGTTTCAAAACTACTCTATCAAAAGGAAGGCTTATCTCTCCGAGTTGAATGCACACATCATAAAGAGGTTTCTGAGAATGCTTCTGCCTGGTTTATAAGTGAAGATATTTCCTTTTCCACCATAGGCCTCAAAGCGCTCCAAATGAACACTTGCAGATTCTACAAAAAGAGTGTTTCAAAACAGCTCTTTCAAAGGAAGTGTTCAACTCTGTGAGTTGGATTCATACTACACAAAGCAGTTTCACAGAACGCTTCTGTTTAGTTTTTATGGGAAGATATTCCCGTTTCCAACGAAGGCCTGAAAGGGCTCCAAATATCCACTTGCAAATTCTGCAAAAATAGAGTTTCAAAACTGCTCTGTCAAAAGGAAGGCTTATCTCTCTGAGTTGAATGCAGACATCATAAAGAGGTTTCTGAGAATGCTTCTGCCTGGTTTATATGTGAAGATATTTCCTTTTCCACCATAGGCCTCAAAGCGCTCCAAATGAACACTTGCAGATTCTACAAAAAGAGTGTTTCATAACTGCTCTAGCAAAGGAAAGGTTCAACTCTGTGAGTTGAACACACACATCACAAAGCAGTTTCTGAGAATGCTTCTGTCCAGTTTTTATTGGAAGATATTCCCGCTTCTAACAAAGGCCTGAAAGAGCTCCAAATATCCACTTGCAGATGCTGCAAAAAGACTCTTTCCAAACTGCTCCATGAAAAGGAAGGTTCAACTCTGTGAGATGAATGCACACATCATAAAGAAGTTTCAAAGAATGCTTCTGTCTAGGTTTTATGTGAAGATATTTCCTTTTCCACCATAGGCCTCAAAGCGCTCCAAATGAACACTTGCAGATTCTACAAAAAGAGTGTTTCAAAACTGCTCTTTCAAAAGAAGTGTTCAACTCTGTGAGGTGGATTCATACTTCACAAAGCAGTTTCACAGAACGCTTCTGTTTAGTTTTTATGGGAAGATAATCCCGTTTCCAATGAAGGCCTGAAAGGGCTCCAAATAACCACTTGCAGATTCTGCAGAAACACAGTTTCAAAACTGCTCTATCAAAAGGAAGGCTTATCTCTCCGAGTTGAATGCACACATCATAAAGAGGTTTCTGAGAATGCTTCTCCCTGGTTTATAAGTGAAGATATTTCCTTTTCCACTATAGGCCTCAAAGCGCTCCAAATGAACACTTGCAGATTCTACAAAAAGAGTGTTTCAAAACAGCTCTTTCAAAGGAAGTGTTCAACTCTGTGAGTTGGATTCATACTACACAAAGCAGTTTCACAGAACGCTTCTCTTTAGTTTTTATGGGAAGATATTCCCGTTTCCAACGAAGTCCTGAAAGGGCTCCAAATATCCACTTGCAGATTCTGCAAAAATAGAGTTTCAAAACTGCTCTGTTAAAAGGAAGGCTTATCTCTCTGAGTTGAATGCAGACATCATAAAGAGGTTTCTGAGAATGCTTCTGCCTGGTTTATATGTGAAGATATTTCCTTTTCCACCATAGGCCTCAAAGCGCTCCAAATGAACACTTGCAGATTCTACAAAAGGAGTGTTTCATAACTGCTCTAGCAAAGGAAAGGTTCAACTCTGTGAGTTGAACACACACATCACAAAGCAGTTTCTGAGAATGCTTCTGTCCAGTTTTTATTGGAAGATATTCCCGCTTCTAACAAAGGCCTGAAAGAGCTCCAAATATCCACTTGCAGATGCTGCAAAAAGACTCTTTCCAAACTGCTCCATGAAAAGGAAGGTTCAACTCTGTGAGATGAATGCACACATCATAAAGAAGTTTCAAAGAATGCTTCTGTCTAGGTTTTATGTGAAGATATTTCCTTTTCCACCATAGGCCTCAAAGCGCTCCAAATGAACACTTGCAGATTCTACAAAAAGAGTGTTTCAAAACTGCTCTTTCAAAAGAAGTGTTCAACTCTGTGAGGTGGATTCATACTTCACAAAGCAGTTTCACAGAACGCTTCTGTTTAGTATTTATGGGAAGATATTCCCGTTTCCAACGAAGGCCTGAAAGGACTCCAAATATCCACTTGCAGATTCTGCAAAAACACAGTTTCCAAACTGCTCTATCAAAAGGAAGGCTTATCTCTCCGAGTTGAATGCACACATCATAAAGAGGTTTCTGAGAATGCTTCTGCCTGGTTTATAAGTGAAGATATTTCCTTTTCCACCATAGGCCTCAAAGCGCTCCAAATGAACACTTGCAGATTCTACAAAAAGAGTGTTTCAAAACAGCTCTTTCAAAGGAAGTGTTCAACTCTGTGAGTTGGATTCATACTACACAAAGCAGTTTCACAGAACGCTTCTGTTTAGTTTTTATGGGAAGATATTCCCGTTTCCAACGAAGGCCTGAAAGGGCTCCAAATATCCACTTGCAAATTCTGCAAAAATAGAGTTTCAAAACTGCTCTGTCAAAAGGAAGGCTTATCTCTCTGAGTTGAATGCAGACATCATAAAGAGGTTTCTGAGAATGCTTCTGCCTGGTTTATATGTGAAGATATTTCCTTTTCCACCATAGGCCTCAAGGCGCTCCAAATGAACACTTGCAGATTCTACAAAAAGAGTGTTTCATAACTGCTCTAGCAAAGGAAAGGTTCAACTCTGTGAGTTGAACACACACATCACAAAGCAGTTTCTGAGAATGCTTCTGTCCAGTTTTTATTGGAAGATATTCCCGCTTCTAACAAAGGCCTGAAAGAGCTCCAAATATCCACTTGTAGATGCTGCAAAAAGACTCTTTCCAAACTGCTCCATGAAAAGGAAGGTTCAACTCTGTGAGTTGAATGCACACATCATAAAGAAGTTTCAAAGAATGCTTCTGTCTAGGTTTTATGTGAAGATATTTCCTTTTCCACCATAGGCCTCAAAGCTCTCCAAATGAACACTTGCAGATTCTACAAAAAGAGTGTTTCAAAACTGCTCTTTCAAAAGAAGTGTTCAACTCTGTGAGTTGGATTCATACTTCACAAAGCAGTTTCACAGAACGCTTCTGTTTAGTTTTTATGGGAAGATATTCCCGTTTCCAACGAAGGCCTGAAAGGACTCCAAATATCCACTTGCAGATTCTGCAAAAACACAGTTTCAAAACTGCTCTATCAAAAGGAAGGCTTATCTCTCCGAGTTGAATGCACACATCATAAAGAGGTTTCTGAGAATGCTTCTGCCTGGTTTATAAGTGAAGATATTTCCTTTTCCACCATAGGCCTCAAAGCGCTCCAAATGAACACTTGCAGATTCTACAAAAAGAGTGTTTCAAAACAGCTCTTTCAAAGGAAGTGTTCAACTCTGTGAGTTGGATTCATACTACACAAAGCAGTTTCACAGAACGCTTCTGTTTAGTTTTTATGGGAAGATATTCCCGTTTCCAACGAAGGCCTGAAAGGGCTCCAAATATCCACTTGCAAATTCTGCAAAAATAGAGTTTCAAAACTGCTCTGTCAAAAGGAAGGCTTATCTCTCTGAGTTGAATGCAGACATCATAAAGAGGTTTCTGAGAATGCTTCTGCCTGGTTTATATGTGAAGATATTTCCTTTTCCACCATAGGCCTCAAAGCGCTCCAAATGAACACTTGCAGATTCTATAAAAAGAGTGTTTCATAACTGCTCTAGCAAAGGAAAGGTTCAACTCTGTGAGTTGAACACACACATCACAAAGCAGTTTCTGAGAATGCTTCTGTCCAGTTTTTATTGGAAGATATTCCCGCTTCTAACAAAGGCCTGAAAGAGCTCCAAATATCCACTTGTAGATGCTGCAAAAAGACTCTTTCCAAACTGCTCCATGAAAAGGAAGGTTCAACTCTGTGAGTTGAATGCACACATCATAAAGAAGTTTCAAAGAATGCTTCTGTCTAGGTTTTATGTGAAGATATTTCCTTTTCCACCATAGGCCTCAAAGCGCTCCAAATGAACACTTGCAGATTCTACAAAAAGAGTGTTTCAAAACTGCTCTTTCAAAAGAAGTGTTCAACTCTGTGAGGTGGATTCATACTTCACAAAGCAGTTTCACAGAACGCTTCTGTTTAGTTTTTATGGGAAGATAATCCCGTTTCCAATGAAGGCCTGAAAGGGCTCCAAATAACCACTTGCAGATTCTGCAGAAACACAGTTTCAAAACTGCTCTATCAAAAGGAAGGCTTATCTCTCCGAGTTGAATGCACACATCATAAAGAGGTTTCTGAGAATGCTTCTCCCTGGTTTATAAGTGAAGATATTTCCTTTTCCACTATAGGCCTCAAAGCGCTCCAAATGAACACTTGCAGATTCTACAAAAAGAGTGTTTCAAAACAGCTCTTTCAAAGGAAGTGTTCAACTCTGTGAGTTGGATTCATACTACACAAAGCAGTTTCACAGAACGCTTCTCTTTAGTTTTTATGGGAAGATATTCCCGTTTCCAACGAAGTCCTGAAAGGGCTCCAAATATCCACTTGCAGATTCTGCAAAAATAGAGTTTCAAAACTGCTCTGTTAAAAGGAAGGCTTATCTCTCTGAGTTGAATGCAGACATCATAAAGAGGTTTCTGAGAATGCTTCTGCCTGGTTTATATGTGAAGATATTTCCTTTTCCACCATAGGCCTCAAAGCGCTCCAAATGAACACTTGCAGATTCTACAAAAGGAGTGTTTCATAACTGCTCTAGCAAAGGAAAGGTTCAACTCTGTGAGTTGAACACATACATCACAAAGCAGTTACTGAGAATGCTTCTGTCCAGTTTTTATTGGAAGATATTCCCGCTTCTAACAAAGGCCTGAAAGAGCTCCAAATATCCACTTGCAGATGCTGCAAAAAGACTCTTTCCAAACTGCTCCATGAAAAGGAAGGTTCAACTCTGTGAGATGAATGCACACATCATAAAGAAGTTTCAAAGAATGCTTCTGTCTAGGTTTTATGTGAAGATATTTCCTTTTCCACCATAGGCCTCAAAGCGCTCCAAATGAACACTTGCAGATTCTACAAAAAGAGTGTTTCAAAACTGCTCTTTCAAAAGAAGTGTTCAACTCTGTGAGGTGGATTCATACTTCACAAAGCAGTTTCACAGAACGCTTCTGTTTAGTATTTATGGGAAGATATTCCCGTTTCCAACGAAGGCCTGAAAGGACTCCAAATATCCACTTGCAGATTCTGCAAAAACACAGTTTCAAAACTGCTCTATCAAAAGGAAGGCTTATCTCTCCGAGTTGAATGCACACATCATAAAGAGGTTTCTGAGAATGCTTCTGCCTGGTTTATAAGTGAAGATATTTCCTTTTCCACCATAGGCCTCAAAGCGCTCCAAATGAACACTTGCAGATTCTACAAAAAGAGTGTTTCAAAACAGCTCTTTCAAAGGAAGTGTTCAACTCTGTGAGTTGGATTCATACTACACAAAGCAGTTTCACAGAACGCTTCTGTTTAGTTTTTATGGGAAGATATTCCCGTTTCCAACGAAGGCCTGAAAGGGCTCCAAATATCCACTTGCAAATTCTGCAAAAATAGAGTTTCAAAACTGCTCTGTCAAAAGGAAGGCTTATCTCTCTGAGTTGAATGCAGACATCATAAAGAGGTTTCTGAGAATGCTTCTGCCTGGTTTATATGTGAAGATATTTCCTTTTCCACCATAGGCCTCAAGGCGCTCCAAATGAACACTTGCAGATTCTACAAAAAGAGTGTTTCATAACTGCTCTAGCAAAGGAAAGGTTCAACTCTGTGAGTTGAACACACACATCACAAAGCAGTTTCTGAGAATGCTTCTGTCCAGTTTTTATTGGAAGATATTCCCGCTTCTAACAAAGGCCTGAAAGAGCTCCAAATATCCACTTGTAGATGCTGCAAAAAGACTCTTTCCAAACTGCTCCATGAAAAGGAAGGTTCAACTCTGTGAGTTGAATGCACACATCATAAAGAAGTTTCAAAGAATGCTTCTGTCTAGGTTTTATGTGAAGATATTTCCTTTTCCACCATAGGCCTCAAAGCGCTCCAAATGAACACTTGCAGATTCTACAAAAAGAGTGTTTCAAAACTGCTCTTTCAAAAGAAGTGTTCAACTCTGTGAGTTGGATTCATACTTCACAAAGCAGTTTCACAGAACGCTTCTGTTTAGTTTTTATGGGAAGATATTCCCGTTTCCAACGAAGGCCTGAAAGGACTCCAAATATCCACTTGCAGATTCTGCAAAAACACAGTTTCAAAACTGCTCTATCAAAAGGAAGGCTTATCTCTCCGAGTTGAATGCACACATCATAAAGAGGTTTCTGAGAATGCTTCTGCCTGGTTTATAAGTGAAGATATTTCCTTTTCCACCATAGGCCTCAAAGCGCTCCAAATGAACACTTGCAGATTCTACAAAAAGAGTGTTTCAAAACAGCTCTTTCAAAGGAAGTGTTCAACTCTGTGAGTTGGATTCATACTACACAAAGCAGTTTCACAGAACGCTTCTGTTTAGTTTTTATGGGAAGATATTCCCGTTTCCAACGAAGGCCTGAAAGGGCTCCAAATATCCACTTGCAAATTCTGCAAAAATAGAGTTTCAAAACTGCTCTGTCAAAAGGAAGGCTTATCTCTCTGAGTTGAATGCAGACATCATAAAGAGGTTTCTGAGAATGCTTCTGCCTGGTTTATATGTGAAGATATTTCCTTTTCCACCATAGGCCTCAAAGCGCTCCAAATGAACACTTGCAGATTCTATAAAAAGAGTGTTTCATAACTGCTCTAGCAAAGGAAAGGTTCAACTCTGTGAGTTGAACACACACATCACAAAGCAGTTTCTGAGAATGCTTCTGTCCAGTTTTTATTGGAAGATATTCCCGCTTCTAACAAAGGCCTGAAAGAGCTCCAAATATCCACTTGTAGATGCTGCAAAAAGACTCTTTCCAAACTGCTCCATGAAAAGGAAGGTTCAACTCTGTGAGTTGAATGCACACATCATAAAGAAGTTTCAAAGAATGCTTCTGTCTAGGTTTTATGTGAAGATATTTCCTTTTCCACCATAGGCCTCAAAGCGCTCCAAATGAACACTTGCAGATTCTACAAAAAGAGTGTTTCAAAACTGCTCTTTCAAAAGAAGTGTTCAACTCTGTGAGGTGGATTCATACTTCACAAAGCAGTTTCACAGAACGCTTCTGTTTAGTTTTTATGGGAAGATATTCCCGTTTCCAACGAAGGCCTGAAAGGGCTCCAAATAACCACTTGCAGATTCTGCAGAAACACAGTTTCAAAACTGCTCTATCAAGAGGAAGGCTTATCTCTCTGAGCTGAATGCACACATCATAAAGAGGTTTCTGAGAATGCTTCTCCCTGGTTTATAAGTGAAGATATTTCCTTTTCCACTATAGGCCTCAAAGCGCTCCAAATGAACACTTGCAGATTCTACAAAAATAGTGTTTCAAAACAGCTCTTTCAAAGGAAGTGTTCAACTCTGTGAGTTGGATTCATACTACACAAAGCAGTTTCACAGAACGCTTCTCTTTAGTTTTTATGGGAAGATATTCCCGTTTCCAACGAAGGCCTGTAAGGGCTCCAAATATCCACTTGCAGATTCTGCAAAAATAGAGTTTCAAAACTGCTCTGTTAAAAGGAAGGCTTATCTCTCTGAGTTGAATGCAGACATCATAAAGAGGTTTCTGAGAATGCTTCTGCCTGGTTTATATGTGAAGATATTTCCTTTTCCACCATAGGCCTCAAAGCGCTCCAAATGAACACTTGCAGATTCTACAAAAGGAGTGTTTCATAACTGCTCTAGCAAAGGAAAGGTTCAACTCTGTGAGTTGAACACACACATCACAAAGCAGTTTCTGAGAATGCTTCTGTCCAGTTTTTATTGGAAGATATTCCCGCTTCTAACAAAGGCCTGAAAGAGCTCCAAATATCCACTTGCAGATGCTGCAAAAAGACTCTTTCCAAACTGCTCCATGAAAAGGAAGGTTCAACTCTGTGAGTTGAATGCACACATCATAAAGAAGTTTCAAAGAATGCTTCTGTCTAGGTTTTATGTGAAGATATTTCCTTTTCCACCATAGGCCTCAAAGCGCTCCAAATGAACACTTGCAGATTCTACAAAAAGAGTGTTTCAAAACTGCTCTTTCAAAAGAAGTGTTCAACTCTGTGAGGTGGATTCATACTTCACAAAGCAGTTTCACAGAACGCTTCTGTTTAGTATTTCTGGGAAGATATTCCCGTTTCCAACGAAGGCCTGAAAGGACTCCAAATATCCACTTGCAGATTCTGCAAAAACACAGTTTCAAAACTGCTCTATCAAAAGGAAGGCTTATCTCTCCGAGTTGAATGCACACATCATAAAGAGGTTTCTGAGAATGCTTCTGCCTGGTTTATAAGTGAAGATATTTCCTTTTCCACCATAGGCCTCAAAGCGCTCCAAATGAACACTTGCAGATTCTACAAAAAGAGTGTTTCAAAACAGCTCTTTCAAAGGAAGTGTTCAACTCTGTGAGTTGGATTCATACTACACAAAGCAGTTTCACAGAACGCTTCTGTTTAGTTTTTATGGGAAGATATTCCCGTTTCCAACGAAGGCCTGAAAGGGCTCCAAATATCCACTTGCAAATTCTGCAAAAATAGAGTTTCAAAACTGCTCTGTCAAAAGGAAGGCTTATCTCTCTGAGTTGAATGCAGACATCATAAAGAGGTTTCTGAGAATGCTTCTGCCTGGTTTATATGTGAAGATATTTCCTTTTCCACCATAGGCCTCAAAGCGCTCCAAATGAACACTTGCAGATTCTACAAAAAGAGTGTTTCATAACTGCTCTAGCAAAGGAAAGGTTCAACTCTGTGAGTTGAACACACACATCACAAAGCAGTTTCTGAGAATGCTTCTGTCCAGTTTTTATTGGAAGATATTCCCGCTACTAACAAAGGCCTGAAAGAGCTCCAAATATCCACTTGTAGATGCTGCAAAAAGACTCTTTCCAAACTGCTCCATGAAAAGGAAGGTTCAACTCTGTGAGTTGAATGCACACATCATAAAGAAGTTTCAAAGAATGCTTCTGTCTAGGTTTTATGTGAAGATATTTCCTTTTCCACCATAGGCCTCAAAGCGCTCCAAATGAACACTTGCAGATTCTACAAAAAGAGTGTTTCAAAACTGCTCTTTCAAAAGAAGTGTTCAACTCTGTGAGGTGGATTCATACTTCACAAAGCAGTTTCACAGAACGCTTCTGTTTAGTTTTTATGGGAAGATATTCCCGTTTCCAATGAAGGCCTGAAAGGGCTCCAAATAACCACTTGCAGATTCTGCAGAAACACAGTTTCAAAACTGCTCTATCAAAAGGAAGGCTTATCTCTCCGAGTTGAATGCACACATCATAAAGAGGTTTCTGAGAATGCTTCTCCCTGGTTTATAAGTGAAGATATTTCCTTTTCCACTATAGGCCTCAAAGCGCTCCAAATGAACACTTGCAGATTCTACAAAAAGAGTGTTTCAAAACAGCTCTTTCAAAGGAAGTGTTCAACTCTGTGAGTTGGATTCATACTACACAAAGCAGTTTCACAGAACGCTTCTCTTTAGTTTTTATGGGAAGATATTCCCGTTTCCAACGAAGTCCTGAAAGGGCTCCAAATATCCACTTGCAGATTCTGCAAAAATAGAGTTTCAAAACTGCTCTGTTAAAAGGAAGGCTTATCTCTCTGAGTTGAATGCAGACATCATAAAGAGGTTTCTGAGAATGCTTCTGCCTGGTTTATATGTGAAGATATTTCCTTTTCCACCATAGGCCTCAAAGCGCTCCAAATGAACACTTGCAGATTCTACAAAAGGAGTGTTTCATAACTGCTCTAGCAAAGGAAAGGTTCAACTCTGTGAGTTGAACACACACATCACAAAGCAGTTTCTGAGAATGCTTCTGTCCAGTTTTTATTGGAAGATATTCCCGCTTCTAACAAAGGCCTGAAAGAGCTCCAAATATCCACTTGCAGATGCTGCAAAAAGACTCTTTCCAAACTGCTCCATGAAAAGGAAGGTTCAACTCTGTGAGATGAATGCACACATCATAAAGAAGTTTCAAAGAATGCTTCTGTCTAGGTTTTATGTGAAGATATTTCCTTTTCCACCATAGGCCTCAAAGCGCTCCAAATGAACACTTGCAGATTCTACAAAAAGAGTGTTTCAAAACTGCTCTTTCAAAAGAAGTGTTCAACTCTGTGAGTTGGATTCATACTTCACAAAGCAGTTTCACAGAACGCTTCTGTTTAGTATTTATGGGAAGATATTCCCGTTTCCAACGAAGGCCTGAAAGGACTCCAAATATCCACTTGCAGATTCTGCAAAAACACAGTTTCAAAACTGCTCTATCAAAAGGAAGGCTTATCTCTCCGAGTTGAATGCACACATCATAAAGAGGTTTCTGAGAATGCTTCTGCCTGGTTTATAAGTGAAGATATTTCCTTTTCCACCATAGGCCTCAAAGCGCTCCAAATGAACACTTGCAGATTCTACAAAAAGAGTGTTTCAAAACAGCTCTTTCAAAGGAAGTGTTCAACTCTGTGAGTTGGATTCATACTACACAAAGCAGTTTCACAGAACGCTTCTGTTTAGTTTTTATGGGAAGATATTCCCGTTTCCAACGAAGGCCTGAAAGGGCTCCAAATATCCACTTGCAAATTCTGCAAAAATAGAGTTTCAAAACTGCTCTGTCAAAAGGAAGGCTTATCTCTCTGAGTTGAATGCAGACATCATAAAGAGGTTTCTGAGAATGCTTCTGCCTGGTTTATATGTGAAGATATTTCCTTTTCCACCATAGGCCTCAAAGCGCTCCAAATGAACACTTGCAGATTCTACAAAAAGAGTGTTTCATAACTGCTCTAGCAAAGGAAAGGTTCAACTCTGTGAGTTGAACACACACATCACAAAGCAGTTTCTGAGAATGCTTCTGTCCAGTTTTTATTGGAAGATATTCCCGCTTCTAACAAAGGCCTGAAAGAGCTCCAAATATCCACTTGCAGATGCTGCAAAAAGACTCTTTCCAAACTGCTCCATGAAAAGGAAGGTTCAACTCTGTGAGTTGAATGCACACATCATAAAGAAGTTTCAAAGAATGCTTCTGTCTAGGTTTTATGTGAAGATATTTCCTTTTCCACCATAGGCCTCAAAGCTCTCCAAATGAACACTTGCAGATTCTACAAAAAGAGTGTTTCAAAACTGCTCTTTCAAAAGAAGTGTTCAACTCTGTGAGTTGGATTCATACTTCACAAAGCAGTTTCACAGAACGCTTCTGTTTAGTTTTTATGGGAAGATATTCCCGTTTCCAACGAAGGCCTGAAAGGGCTCCAAATAACCACTTGCAGATTCTGCAGAAACACAGTTTCAAAACTGCTCTATCAAAAGGAAGGCTTATCTCTCTGAGCTGAATGCACACATCATAAAGAGGTTTCTGAGAATGCTTCTCCCTGGTTTATAAGTGAAGATATTTCCTTTTCCACTATAGGCCTCAAAGCGCTCCAAATGAACACTTGCAGATTCTACAAAAAGAGTGTTTCAAAACAGCTCTTTCAAAGGAAGTGTTCAACTCTGTGAGTTGGATTCATACTACACAAAGCAGTTTCACAGAACGCTTCTCTTTAGTTTTTATGGGAAGATATTCCCGTTTCCAACGAAGGCCTGAAAGGTCTCCAAATATCCACTTGCAGATTCTGCAAAAATAGAGTTTCAAAACTGCTCTGTTAAAAGGAAGGCTTATCTCTCTGAGTTGAATGCAGACATCATAAAGACGTTTCTGAGAATGCTTCTGCCTGGTTTATATGTGAAGATATTTCCTTTTCCACCATAGGCCTCAAAGCGCTCCAAATGAACACTTGCAGATTCTACAAAAGGAGTGTTTCATAACTGCTCTAGCAAAGGAAAGGTTCAACTCTGTGAGTTGAACACACACATCACAAAGCAGTTTCTGAGAATGCTTCTGTCCAGTTTTTATTGGAAGATATTCCCGCTTCTAACAAAGGCCTGAAAGAGCTCCAAATATCCACTTGCAGATGCTGCAAAAAGACTCTTTCCAAACTGCTCCATGAAAAGGAAGGTTCAACCCTGTGAGATGAATGCACACATCATAAAGAAGTTTCAAAGAATGCTTCTGTCTAGGTTTTATGTGAAGATATTTCCTTTTCCACCATAGGCCTCAAAGCGCTCCAAATGAACACTTGCAGATTCTACAAAAAGAGTGTTTCAAAACTGCTCTTTCAAAAGAAGTGTTCAACTCTGTGAGGTGGATTCATACTTCACAAAGCAGTTTCACAGAACGCTTCTGTTTAGTATTTATGGGAAGATATTCCCGTTTCCAACGAAGGCCTGAAAGGACTCCAAATATCCACTTGCAGATTCTGCAAAAACACAGTTTCAAAACTGCTCTATCAAAAGGAAGGCTTATCTCTCCGAGTTGAATGCACACATCATAAAGAGGTTTCTGAGAATGCTTCTGCCTGGTTTATAAGTGAAGATATTTCCTTTTCCACCATAGGCCTCAAAGCGCTCCAAATGAACACTTGCAGATTCTACAAAAAGAGTGTTTCTAAACAGCTCTTTCAAAGGAAGTGTTCAACTCTGTGAGTTGGATTCATACTACACAAAGCAGTTTCACAGAACGCTTCTGTTTAGTTTTTATGGGAAGATATTCCCGTTTCCAACGAAGGCCTGAAAGGTCTCCAAATATCCACTTGCAAATTCTGCAAAAATAGAGTTTCAAAACTGCTCTGTCAAAAGGAAGGCTTATCTCTCTGAGTTGAATGCAGACATCATAAAGAGGTTTCTGAGAATGCTTCTGCCTGGTTTATATGTGAAGATATTTCCTTTTCCACCATAGGCCTCAAAGCGCTCCAAATGAACACTTGCAGATTCTACAAAAAGAGTGTTTCATAACTGCTCTAGCAAAGGAAAGGTTCAACTCTGTGAGTTGAACACACACATCACAAAGCAGTTTCTGAGAATGCTTCTGTCCAGTTTTTATTGGAAGATATTCCCGCTTCTAACAAAGGCCTGAAAGAGCTCCAAATATCCACTTGCAGATGCTGCAAAAAGACTCTTTCCAAACTGCTCCATGAAAAGGAAGGTTCAACTCTGTGAGTTGAATGCACACATCATAAAGAAGTTTCAAAGAATGCTTCTGTCTAGGTTTTATGTGAAGATATTTCCTTTTCCACCATAGGCCTCAAAGCGCTCCAAATGAACACTTGCAGATTCTACAAAAAGAGTGTTTCAAAACTGCTCTTTCAAAAGAAGTGTTCAACTCTGTGAGTTGGATTCATACTTCACAAAGCAGTTTCACAGAACGCTTCTGTTTAGTTTTTATGGGAAGATATTCCCGTTTCCAACGAAGGCCTGAAAGGGCTCCAAATAACCACTTGCAGATTCTGCAGAAACACAGTTTCAAAACTGCTCTATCAAAAGGAAGGCTTATCTCTCTGAGCTGAATGCACACATCATAAAGAGGTTTCTGAGAATGCTTCTCCCTGGTTTATAAGTGAAGATATTTCCTTTTCCACTATAGGCCTCAAAGCGCTCCAAATGAACACTTGCAGATTCTACAAAAAGAGTGTTTCAAAACAGCTCTTTCAAAGGAAGTGTTCAACTCTGTGAGTTGGATTCATACTACACAAAGCAGTTTCACAGAACGCTTCTCTTTAGTTTTTATGGGAAGATATTCCCGTTTCCAACGAAGGCCTGAAAGGTCTCCAAATATCCACTTGCAGATTCTGCAAAAATAGAGTTTCAAAACTGCTCTGTTAAAAGGAAGGCTTATCTCTCTGAGTTGAATGCAGACATCATAAAGACGTTTCTGAGAATGCTTCTGCCTGGTTTATATGTGAAGATATTTCCTTTTCCACCATAGGCCTCAAAGCGCTCCAAATGAACACTTGCAGATTCTACAAAAGGAGTGTTTCATAACTGCTCTAGCAAAGGAAAGGTTCAACTCTGTGAGTTGAACACACACATCACAAAGCAGTTTCTGAGAATGCTTCTGTCCAGTTTTTATTGGAAGATATTCCCGCTTCTAACAAAGGCCTGAAAGAGCTCCAAATATCCACTTGCAGATGCTGCAAAAAGACTCTTTCCAAACTGCTCCATGAAAAGGAAGGTTCAACTCTGTGAGATGAATGCACACATCATAAAGAAGTTTCAAAGAATGCTTCTGTCTAGGTTTTATGTGAAGATATTTCCTTTTCCACCATAGGCCTCAAAGCGCTCCAAATGAACACTTGCAGATTCTACAAAAAGAGTGTTTCAAAACTGCTCTTTCAAAAGAAGTGTTCAACTCTGTGAGGTGGATTCATACTTCACAAAGCAGTTTCACAGAACGCTTCTGTTTAGTATTTATGGGAAGATATTCCCGTTTCCAACGAAGGCCTGAAAGGACTCCAAATATCCACTTGCAGATTCTGCAAAAACACAGTTTCCAAACTGCTCTATCAAAAGGAAGGCTTATCTCTCCGAGTTGAATGCACACATCATAAAGAGGTTTCTGAGAATGCTTCTGCCTGGTTTATAAGTGAAGATATTTCCTTTTCCACCATAGGCCTCAAAGCGCTCCAAATGAACACTTGCAGATTCTACAAAAAGAGTGTTTCAAAACAGCTCTTTCAAAGGAAGTGTTCAACTCTGTGAGTTGGATTCATACTACACAAAGCAGTTTCACAGAACGCTTCTGTTTAGTTTTTATGGGAAGATATTCCCGTTTCCAACGAAGGCCTGAAAGGGCTCCAAATATCCACTTGCAAATTCTGCAAAAATAGAGTTTCAAAACTGCTCTGTCAAAAGGAAGGCTTATCTCTCTGAGTTGAATGCAGACATCATAAAGAGGTTTCTGAGAATGCTTCTGCCTGGTTTATATGTGAAGATATTTCCTTTTCCACCATAGGCCTCAAAGCGCTCCAAATGAACACTTGCAGATTCTACAAAAAGAGTGTTTCATAACTGCTCTAGCAAAGGAAAGGTTCAACTCTGTGAGTTGAACACACACATCACAAAGCAGTTTCTGAGAATGCTTCTGTCCAGTTTTTATTGGAAGATATTCCCGCTTCTAACAAAGGCCTGAAAGAGCTCCAAATATCCACTTGCAGATGCTGCAAAAAGACTCTTTCCAAACTGCTCCATGAAAAGGAAGGTTCAACTCTGTGAGTTGAATGCACACATCATAAAGAAGTTTCAAAGAATGCTTCTGTCTAGGTTTTATGTGAAGATATTTCCTTTTCCACCATAGGCCTCAAAGCGCTCCAAATGAACACTTGCAGATTCTACAAAAAGAGTGTTTCAAAACTGCTCTTTCAAAAGAAGTGTTCAACTCTGTGAGTTGGATTCATACTTCACAAAGCAGTTTCACAGAACGCTTCTGTTTAGTTTTTATGGGAAGATATTCCCGTTTCCAACGAAGGCCTGAAAGGGCTCCAAATAACCACTTGCAGATTCTGCAGAAACACAGTTTCAAAACTGCTCTATCAAAAGGAAGGCTTATCTCTCTGAGCTGAATGCACACATCATAAAGAGGTTTCTGAGAATGCTTCTCCCTGGTTTATAAGTGAAGATATTTCCTTTTCCACTATAGGCCTCAAAGCGCTCCAAATGAACACTTGCAGATTCTACAAAAAGAGTGTTTCAAAACAGCTCTTTCAAAGGAAGTGTTCAACTCTGTGAGTTGGATTCATACTACACAAAGCAGTTTCACAGAACGCTTCTCTTTAGTTTTTATGGGAAGATATTCCCGTTTCCAACGAAGGCCTGAAAGGTCCCAAATATCCACTTGCAGATTCTGCAAAAATAGAGTTTCAAAACTGCTCTGTTAAAAGGAAGGCTTATCTCTCTGAGTTGAATGCAGACATCATAAAGACGTTTCTGAGAATGCTTCTGCCTGGTTTATATGTGAAGATATTTCCTTTTCCACCATAGGCCTCAAAGCGCTCCAAATGAACACTTGCAGATTCTACAAAAGGAGTGTTTCATAACTGCTCTAGCAAAGGAAAGGTTCAACTCTGTGAGTTGAACACACACATCACAAAGCAGTTTCTGAGAATGCTTCTGTCCAGTTTTTATTGGAAGATATTCCCGCTTCTAACAAAGGCCTGAAAGAGCTCCAAATATCCACTTGCAGATGCTGCAAAAAGACTCTTTCCAAACTGCTCCATGAAAAGGAAGGTTCAACTCTGTGAGTTGAATGCACACATCATAAAGAAGTTTCAAAGAATGCTTCTGTCTAGGTTTTATGTGAAGATATTTCCTTTTCCACCATAGGCCTCAAAGCGCTCCAAATGAACACTTGCAGATTCTACAAAAAGAGTGTTTCAAAACTGCTCTTTCAAAAGAAGTGTTCAACTCTGTGACGTGGATTCATACTTCAAAAAGCAGTTTCACAGGACGCTTCTGTTTAGTATTTCTGGGAAGATATTCCCGTTTCCAACGAAGGCCTGAAAGGACTCCAAATATCCACTTGCAGATTCTGCAAAAACACAGTTTCAAAACTACTCTATCAAAAGGAAGGCTTATCTCTCCGAGTTGAATGCACACATCATAAAGAGGTTTCTGAGAATGCTTCTGCCTGGTTTATAAGTGAAGATATTTCCTTTTCCACCATAGGCCTCAAAGCGCTCCAAATGAACACTTGCAGATTCTACAAAAAGAGTGTTTCAAAACAGCTCTTTCAAAGGAAGTGTTCAACTCTGTGAGTTGGATTCATACTACACAAAGCAGTTTCACAGAACGCTTCTGTTTAGTTTTTATGGGAAGATATTCCCGTTTCCAACGAAGGCCTGAAAGGGCTCCAAATATCCACTTGCAAATTCTGCAAAAATAGAGTTTCAAAACTGCTCTGTCAAAAGGAAGGCTTATCTCTCTGAGTTGAATGCAGACATCATAAAGAGGTTTCTGAGAATGCTTCTGCCTGGTTTATATGTGAAGATATTTCCTTTTCCACCATAGGCCTCAAAGCGCTCCAAATGAACACTTGCAGATTCTACAAAAAGAGTGTTTCATAACTGCTCTAGCAAAGGAAAGGTTCAACTCTGTGAGTTGAACACACACATCACAAAGCAGTTTCTGAGAATGCTTCTGTCCAGTTTTTATTGGAAGATATTCCCGCTTCTAACAAAGGCCTGAAAGAGCTCCAAATATCCACTTGCAGATGCTGCAAAAAGACTCTTTCCAAACTGCTCCATGAAAAGGAAGGTTCAACTCTGTGAGATGAATGCACACATCATAAAGAAGTTTCAAAGAATGCTTCTGTCTAGGTTTTATGTGAAGATATTTCCTTTTCCACCATAGGCCTCAAAGCGCTCCAAATGAACACTTGCAGATTCTACAAAAAGAGTGTTTCAAAACTGCTCTTTCAAAAGAAGTGTTCAACTCTGTGAGGTGGATTCATACTTCACAAAGCAGTTTCACAGAACGCTTCTGTTTAGTTTTTATGGGAAGATAATCCCGTTTCCAATGAAGGCCTGAAAGGGCTCCAAATAACCACTTGCAGATTCTGCAGAAACACAGTTTCAAAACTGCTCTATCAAAAGGAAGGCTTATCTCTCCGAGTTGAATGCACACATCATAAAGAGGTTTCTGAGAATGCTTCTCCCTGGTTTATAAGTGAAGATATTTCCTTTTCCACTATAGGCCTCAAAGCGCTCCAAATGAACACTTGCAGATTCTACAAAAAGAGTGTTTCAAAACAGCTCTTTCAAAGGAAGTGTTCAACTCTGTGAGTTGGATTCATACTACACAAAGCAGTTTCACAGAACGCTTCTCTTTAGTTTTTATGGGAAGATATTCCCGTTTCCAACGAAGTCCTGAAAGGGCTCCAAATATCCACTTGCAGATTCTGCAAAAATAGAGTTTCAAAACTGCTCTGTTAAAAGGAAGGCTTATCTCTCTGAGTTGAATGCAGACATCATAAAGAGGTTTCTGAGAATGCTTCTGCCTGGTTTATATGTGAAGATATTTCCTTTTCCACCATAGGCCTCAAAGCGCTCCAAATGAACACTTGCAGATTCTACAAAAGGAGTGTTTCATAACTGCTCTAGCAAAGGAAAGGTTCAACTCTGTGAGTTGAACACACACATCACAAAGCAGTTTCTGAGAATGCTTCTGTCCAGTTTTTATTGGAAGATATTCCCGCTTCTAACAAAGGCCTGAAAGAGCTCCAAATATCCACTTGCAGATGCTGCAAAAAGACTCTTTCCAAACTGCTCCATGAAAAGGAAGGTTCAACTCTGTGAGATGAATGCACACATCATAAAGAAGTTTCAAAGAATGCTTCTGTCTAGGTTTTATGTGAAGATATTTCCTTTTCCACCATAGGCCTCAAAGCGCTCCAAATGAACACTTGCAGATTCTACAAAAAGAGTGTTTCAAAACTGCTCTTTCAAAAGAAGTGTTCAACTCTGTGAGGTGGATTCATACTTCACAAAGCAGTTTCACAGAACGCTTCTGTTTAGTATTTATGGGAAGATATTCCCGTTTCCAACGAAGGCCTGAAAGGACTCCAAATATCCACTTGCAGATTCTGCAAAAACACAGTTTCCAAACTGCTCTATCAAAAGGAAGGCTTATCTCTCCGAGTTGAATGCACACATCATAAAGAGGTTTCTGAGAATGCTTCTGCCTGGTTTATAAGTGAAGATATTTCCTTTTCCACCATAGGCCTCAAAGCGCTCCAAATGAACACTTGCAGATTCTACAAAAAGAGTGTTTCAAAACAGCTCTTTCAAAGGAAGTGTTCAACTCTGTGAGTTGGATTCATACTACACAAAGCAGTTTCACAGAACGCTTCTGTTTAGTTTTTATGGGAAGATATTCCCGTTTCCAACGAAGGCCTGAAAGGGCTCCAAATATCCACTTGCAAATTCTGCAAAAATAGAGTTTCAAAACTGCTCTGTCAAAAGGAAGGCTTATCTCTCTGAGTTGAATGCAGACATCATAAAGAGGTTTCTGAGAATGCTTCTGCCTGGTTTATATGTGAAGATATTTCCTTTTCCACCATAGGCCTCAAGGCGCTCCAAATGAACACTTGCAGATTCTACAAAAAGAGTGTTTCATAACTGCTCTAGCAAAGGAAAGGTTCAACTCTGTGAGTTGAACACACACATCACAAAGCAGTTTCTGAGAATGCTTCTGTCCAGTTTTTATTGGAAGATATTCCCGCTTCTAACAAAGGCCTGAAAGAGCTCCAAATATCCACTTGTAGATGCTGCAAAAAGACTCTTTCCAAACTGCTCCATGAAAAGGAAGGTTCAACTCTGTGAGTTGAATGCACACATCATAAAGAAGTTTCAAAGAATGCTTCTGTCTAGGTTTTATGTGAAGATATTTCCTTTTCCACCATAGGCCTCAAAGCGCTCCAAATGAACACTTGCAGATTCTACAAAAAGAGTGTTTCAAAACTGCTCTTTCAAAAGAAGTGTTCAACTCTGTGAGTTGGATTCATACTTCACAAAGCAGTTTCACAGAACGCTTCTGTTTAGTTTTTATGGGAAGATATTCCCGTTTCCAACGAAGGCCTGAAAGGACTCCAAATATCCACTTGCAGATTCTGCAAAAACACAGTTTCAAAACTGCTCTATCAAAAGGAAGGCTTATCTCTCCGAGTTGAATGCACACATCATAAAGAGGTTTCTGAGAATGCTTCTGCCTGGTTTATAAGTGAAGATATTTCCTTTTCCACCATAGGCCTCAAAGCGCTCCAAATGAACACTTGCAGATTCTACAAAAAGAGTGTTTCAAAACAGCTCTTTCAAAGGAAGTGTTCAACTCTGTGAGTTGGATTCATACTACACAAAGCAGTTTCACAGAACGCTTCTGTTTAGTTTTTATGGGAAGATATTCCCGTTTCCAACGAAGGCCTGAAAGGGCTCCAAATATCCACTTGCAAATTCTGCAAAAATAGAGTTTCAAAACTGCTCTGTCAAAAGGAAGGCTTATCTCTCTGAGTTGAATGCAGACATCATAAAGAGGTTTCTGAGAATGCTTCTGCCTGGTTTATATGTGAAGATATTTCCTTTTCCACCATAGGCCTCAAAGCGCTCCAAATGAACACTTGCAGATTCTATAAAAAGAGTGTTTCATAACTGCTCTA
This sequence comes from Pongo pygmaeus, assembly GCF_028885625.2. Lineage (NCBI taxonomy): Eukaryota > Metazoa > Chordata > Mammalia > Primates > Hominidae > Pongo > Pongo pygmaeus. Next base: position 29,663,767 of record NC_085930.1, read on the forward strand.
GCAAAGGAAAGGTTCAACTCTGTGAGTTGAACACACACATCACAAAGCAGTTTCTGAGAATGCTTCTGTCCAGTTTTTATTGGAAGATATTCCCGCTTCTAACAAAGGCCTGAAAGAGCTCCAAATATCCACTTGTAGATGCTGCAAAAAGACTCTTTCCAAACTGCTCCATGAAAAGGAAGGTTCAACTCTGTGAGTTGAATGCACACATCATAAAGAAGTTTCAAAGAATGCTTCTGTCTAGGTTTTATGTGAAGATATTTCCTTTTCCACCATAGGCCTCAAAGCGCTCCAAATGAACACTTGCAGATTCTACAAAAAGAGTGTTTCAAAACTGCTCTTTCAAAAGAAGTGTTCAACTCTGTGAGGTGGATTCATACTTCACAAAGCAGTTTCACAGAACGCTTCTGTTTAGTTTTTATGGGAAGATAATCCCGTTTCCAATGAAGGCCTGAAAGGGCTCCAAATAACCACTTGCAGATTCTGCAGAAACACAGTTTCAAAACTGCTCTATCAAAAGGAAGGCTTATCTCTCCGAGTTGAATGCACACATCATAAAGAGGTTTCTGAGAATGCTTCTCCCTGGTTTATAAGTGAAGATATTTCCTTTTCCACTATAGGCCTCAAAGCGCTCCAAATGAACACTTGCAGATTCTACAAAAAGAGTGTTTCAAAACAGCTCTTTCAAAGGAAGTGTTCAACTCTGTGAGTTGGATTCATACTACACAAAGCAGTTTCACAGAACGCTTCTCTTTAGTTTTTATGGGAAGATATTCCCGTTTCCAACGAAGTCCTGAAAGGGCTCCAAATATCCACTTGCAGATTCTGCAAAAATAGAGTTTCAAAACTGCTCTGTTAAAAGGAAGGCTTATCTCTCTGAGTTGAATGCAGACATCATAAAGAGGTTTCTGAGAATGCTTCTGCCTGGTTTATATGTGAAGATATTTCCTTTTCCACCATAGGCCTCAAAGCGCTCCAAATGAACACTTGCAGATTCTACAAAAGGAGTGTTTCATAACTGCTCTAGCAAAGGAAAGGTTCAACTCTGTGAGTTGAACACATACATCACAAAGCAGTTACTGAGAATGCTTCTGTCCAGTTTTTATTGGAAGATATTCCCGCTTCTAACAAAGGCCTGAAAGAGCTCCAAATATCCACTTGCAGATGCTGCAAAAAGACTCTTTCCAAACTGCTCCATGAAAAGGAAGGTTCAACTCTGTGAGATGAATGCACACATCATAAAGAAGTTTCAAAGAATGCTTCTGTCTAGGTTTTATGTGAAGATATTTCCTTTTCCACCATAGGCCTCAAAGCGCTCCAAATGAACACTTGCAGATTCTACAAAAAGAGTGTTTCAAAACTGCTCTTTCAAAAGAAGTGTTCAACTCTGTGAGGTGGATTCATACTTCACAAAGCAGTTTCACAGAACGCTTCTGTTTAGTATTTATGGGAAGATATTCCCGTTTCCAACGAAGGCCTGAAAGGACTCCAAATATCCACTTGCAGATTCTGCAAAAACACAGTTTCAAAACTGCTCTATCAAAAGGAAGGCTTATCTCTCCGAGTTGAATGCACACATCATAAAGAGGTTTCTGAGAATGCTTCTGCCTGGTTTATAAGTGAAGATATTTCCTTTTCCACCATAGGCCTCAAAGCGCTCCAAATGAACACTTGCAGATTCTACAAAAAGAGTGTTTCAAAACAGCTCTTTCAAAGGAAGTGTTCAACTCTGTGAGTTGGATTCATACTACACAAAGCAGTTTCACAGAACGCTTCTGTTTAGTTTTTATGGGAAGATATTCCCGTTTCCAACGAAGGCCTGAAAGGGCTCCAAATATCCACTTGCAAATTCTGCAAAAATAGAGTTTCAAAACTGCTCTGTCAAAAGGAAGGCTTATCTCTCTGAGTTGAATGCAGACATCATAAAGAGGTTTCTGAGAATGCTTCTGCCTGGTTTATATGTGAAGATATTTCCTTTTCCACCATAGGCCTCAAGGCGCTCCAAATGAACACTTGCAGATTCTACAAAAAGAGTGTTTCATAACTGCTCTAGCAAAGGAAAGGTTCAACTCTGTGAGTTGAACACACACATCACAAAGCAGTTTCTGAGAATGCTTCTGTCCAGTTTTTATTGGAAGATATTCCCGCTTCTAACAAAGGCCTGAAAGAGCTCCAAATATCCACTTGTAGATGCTGCAAAAAGACTCTTTCCAAACTGATCCATGAAAAGGAAGGTTCAACTCTGTGAGTTGAATGCACACATCATAAAGAAGTTTCAAAGAATGCTTCTGTCTAGGTTTTATGTGAAGATATTTCCTTTTCCACCATAGGCCTCAAAGCGCTCCAAATGAACACTTGCAGATTCTACAAAAAGAGTGTTTCAAAACTGCTCTTTCAAAAGAAGTGTTCAACTCTGTGAGTTGGATTCATACTTCAAAAAGCAGTTTCACAGAACGCTTCTGTTTAGTTTTTATGGGAAGATATTCCCGTTTCCAACGAAGGCCTGAAAGGACTCCAAATATCCACTTGCAGATTCTGCAAAAACACAGTTTCAAAACTGCTCTATCAAAAGGAAGGCTTATCTCTCCGAGTTGAATGCACACATCATAAAGAGGTTTCTGAGAATGCTTCTGCCTGGTTTATAAGTGAAGATATTTCCTTTTCCACCATAGGCCTCAAAGCGCTCCAAATGAACACTTGCAGATTCTACAAAAAGAGTGTTTCAAAACAGCTCTTTCAAAGGAAGTGTTCAACTCTGTGAGTTCGATTCATACTACACAAAGCAGTTTCACAGAACGCTTCTGTTTAGTTTTTATGGGAAGATATTCCCGTTTCCAACGAAGGCCTGAAAGGGCTCCAAATATCCACTTGCAAATTCTGCAAAAATAGAGTTTCAAAACTGCTCTGTCAAAAGGAAGGCTTATCTCTCTGAGTTGAATGCAGACATCATAAAGAGGTTTCTGAGAATGCTTCTGCCTGGTTTATATGTGAAGATATTTCCTTTTCCACCATAGGCCTCAAAGCGCTCCAAATGAACACTTGCAGATTCTATAAAAAGAGTGTTTCATAACTGCTCTAGCAAAGGAAAGGTTCAACTCTGTGAGTTGAACACACACATCACAAAGCAGTTTCTGAGAATGCTTCTGTCCAGTTTTTATTGGAAGATATTCCCGCTTCTAACAAAGGCCTGAAAGAGCTCCAAATATCCACTTGTAGATGCTGCAAAAAGACTCTTTCCAAACTGCTCCATGAAAAGGAAGGTTCAACTCTGTGAGTTGAATGCACACATCATAAAGAAGTTTCAAAGAATGCTTCTGTCTAGGTTTTATGTGAAGATATTTCCTTTTCCACCATAGGCCTCAAAGCGCTCCAAATGAACACTTGCAGATTCTACAAAAAGAGTGTTTCAAAACTGCTCTTTCAAAAGAAGTGTTCAACTCTGTGAGGTGGATTCATACTTCACAAAGCAGTTTCACAGAACGCTTCTGTTTAGTTTTTATGGGAAGATATTCCCGTTTCCAATGAAGGCCTGAAAGGGCTCCAAATAACCACTTGCAGATTCTGCAGAAACACAGTTTCAAAACTGCTCTATCAAAAGGAAGGCTTATCTCTCCGAGTTGAATGCACACATCATAAAGAGGTTTCTGAGAATGCTTCTCCCTGGTTTATAAGTGAAGATATTTCCTTTTCCACTATAGGCCTCAAAGCGCTCCAAATGAACACTTGCAGATTCTACAAAAAGAGTGTTTCAAAACAGCTCTTTCAAAGGAAGTGTTCAACTCTGTGAGTTGGATTCATACTACACAAAGCAGTTTCACAGAACGCTTCTCTTTAGTTTTTATGGGAAGATATTCCCGTTTCCAACGAAGTCCTGAAAGGGCTCCAAATATCCACTTGCAGATTCTGCAAAAATAGAGTTTCAAAACTGCTCTGTTAAAAGGAAGGCTTATCTCTCTGAGTTGAATGCAGACATCATAAAGAGGTTTCTGAGAATGCTTCTGCCTGGTTTATATGTGAAGATATTTCCTTTTCCACCATAGGCCTCAAAGCGCTCCAAATGAACACTTGCAGATTCTACAAAAGGAGTGTTTCATAACTGCTCTAGCAAAGGAAAGGTTCAACTCTGTGAGTTGAACACACACATCACAAAGCAGTTTCTGAGAATGCTTCTGTCCAGTTTTTATTGGAAGATATTCCCGCTTCTAACAAAGGCCTGAAAGAGCTCCAAATATCCACTTGCAGATGCTGCAAAAAGACTCTTTCCAAACTGCTCCATGAAAAGGAAGGTTCAACTCTGTGAGATGAATGCACACATCATAAAGAAGTTTCAAAGAATGCTTCTGTCTAGGTTTTATGTGAAGATATTTCCTTTTCCACCATAGGCCTCAAAGCGCTCCAAATGAACACTTGCAGATTCTACAAAAAGAGTGTTTCAAAACTGCTCTTTCAAAAGAAGTGTTCAACTCTGTGAGTTGGATTCATACTTCACAAAGCAGTTTCACAGAACGCTTCTGTTTAGTATTTATGGGAAGATATTCCCGTTTCCAACGAAGGCCTGAAAGGACTCCAAATATCCACTTGCAGATTCTGCAAAAACACAGTTTCAAAACTGCTCTATCAAAAGGAAGGCTTATCTCTCCGAGTTGAATGCACACATCATAAAGAGGTTTCTGAGAATGCTTCTGCCTGGTTTATAAGTGAAGATATTTCCTTTTCCACCATAGGCCTCAAAGCGCTCCAAATGAACACTTGCAGATTCTACAAAAAGAGTGTTTCAAAACAGCTCTTTCAAAGGAAGTGTTCAACTCTGTGAGTTGGATTCATACTACACAAAGCAGTTTCACAGAACGCTTCTGTTTAGTTTTTATGGGAAGATATTCCCGTTTCCAACGAAGGCCTGAAAGGGCTCCAAATATCCACTTGCAAATTCTGCAAAAATAGAGTTTCAAAACTGCTCTGTCAAAAGGAAGGCTTATCTCTCTGAGTTGAATGCAGACATCATAAAGAGGTTTCTGAGAATGCTTCTGCCTGGTTTATATGTGAAGATATTTCCTTTTCCACCATAGGCCTCAAAGCGCTCCAAATGAACACTTGCAGATTCTACAAAAAGAGTGTTTCATAACTGCTCTAGCAAAGGAAAGGTTCAACTCTGTGAGTTGAACACACACATCACAAAGCAGTTTCTGAGAATGCTTCTGTCCAGTTTTTATTGGAAGATATTCCCGCTTCTAACAAAGGCCTGAAAGAGCTCCAAATATCCACTTGCAGATGCTGCAAAAAGACTCTTTCCAAACTGCTCCATGAAAAGGAAGGTTCAACTCTGTGAGTTGAATGCACACATCATAAAGAAGTTTCAAAGAATGCTTCTGTCTAGGTTTTATGTGAAGATATTTCCTTTTCCACCATAGGCCTCAAAGCGCTCCAAATGAACACTTGCAGATTCTACAAAAAGAGTGTTTCAAAACTGCTCTTTCAAAAGAAGTGTTCAACTCTGTGAGTTGGATTCATACTTCACAAAGCAGTTTCACAGAACGCTTCTGTTTAGTTTTTATGGGAAGATATTCCCGTTTCCAACGAAGGCCTGAAAGGGCTCCAAATAACCACTTGCAGATTCTGCAGAAACACAGTTTCAAAACTGCTCTATCAAAAGGAAGGCTTATCTCTCTGAGCTGAATGCACACATCATAAAGAGGTTTCTGAGAATGCTTCTCCCTGGTTTATAAGTGAAGATATTTCCTTTTCCACTATAGGCCTCAAAGCGCTCCAAATGAACACTTGCAGATTCTACAAAAAGAGTGTTTCAAAACAGCTCTTTCAAAGGAAGTGTTCAACTCTGTGAGTTGGATTCATACTACACAAAGCAGTTTCACAGAACGCTTCTCTTTAGTTTTTATGGGAAGATATTCCCGTTTCCAACGAAGGCCTGAAAGGTCTCCAAATATCCACTTGCAGATTCTGCAAAAATAGAGTTTCAAAACTGCTCTGTTAAAAGGAAGGCTTATCTCTCTGAGTTGAATGCAGACATCATAAAGAGGTTTCTGAGAATGCTTCTGCCTGGTTTATATGTGAAGATATTTCCTTTTCCACCATAGGCCTCAAAGCGCTCCAAATGAACACTTGCAGATTCTACAAAAGGAGTGTTTCATAACTGCTCTAGCAAAGGAAAGGTTCAACTCTGTGAGTTGAACACACACATCACAAAGCAGTTTCTGAGAATGCTTCTGTCCAGTTTTTATTGGAAGATATTCCCGCTTCTAACAAAGGCCTGAAAGAGCTCCAAATATCCACTTGCAGATGCTGCAAAAAGACTCTTTCCAAACTGCTCCATGAAAAGGAAGGTTCAACTCTGTGAGTTGAATGCACACATCATAAAGAAGTTTCAAAGAATGCTTCTGTCTAGGTTTTATGTGAAGATATTTCCTTTTCCACCATAGGCCTCAAAGCGCTCCAAATGAACACTTGCAGATTCTACAAAAAGAGTGTTTCAAAACTGCTCTTTCAAAAGAAGTGTTCAACTCTGTGAGTTGGATTCATACTTCACAAAGCAGTTTCACAGAACGCTTCTGTTTAGTATTTATGGGAAGATATTCCCGTTTCCAACGAAGGCCTGAAAGGACTCCAAATATCCACTTGCAGATTCTGCAAAAACACAGTTTCAAAACTGCTCTATCAAAAGGAAGGCTTATCTCTCCGAGTTGAATGCACACATCATAAAGAGGTTTCTGAGAATGCTTCTGCCTGGTTTATAAGTGAAGATATTTCCTTTTCCACCATAGGCCTCAAAGCGCTCCAAATGAACACTTGCAGATTCTACAAAAAGAGTGTTTCAAAACAGCTCTTTCAAAGGAAGTGTTCAACTCTGTGAGTTGGATTCATACTACACAAAGCAGTTTCACAGAACGCTTCTGTTTAGTTTTTATGGGAAGATATTCCCGTTTCCAACGAAGGCCTGAAAGGTCTCCAAATATCCACTTGCAAATTCTGCAAAAATAGAGTTTCAAAACTGCTCTGTCAAAAGGAAGGCTTATCTCTCTGAGTTGAATGCAGACATCATAAAGAGGTTTCTGAGAATGCTTCTGCCTGGTTTATATGTGAAGATATTTCCTTTTCCACCATAGGCCTCAAAGCGCTCCAAATGAACACTTGCAGATTCTACAAAAAGAGTGTTTCATAACTGCTCTAGCAAAGGAAAGGTTCAACTCTGTGAGTTGAACACACACATCACAAAGCAGTTTCTGAGAATGCTTCTGTCCAGTTTTTATTGGAAGATATTCCCGCTTCTAACAAAGGCCTGAAAGAGCTCCAAATATCCACTTGCAGATGCTGCAAAAAGACTCTTTCCAAACTGCTCCATGAAAAGGAAGGTTCAACTCTGTGAGTTGAATGCACACATCATAAAGAAGTTTCAAAGAATGCTTCTGTCTAGGTTTTATGTGAAGATATTTCCTTTTCCACCATAGGCCTCAAAGCGCTCCAAATGAACACTTGCAGATTCTACAAAAAGAGTGTTTCAAAACTGCTCTTTCAAAAGAAGTGTTCAACTCTGTGAGTTGGATTCATACTTCACAAAGCAGTTTCACAGAACGCTTCTGTTTAGTTTTTATGGGAAGATATTCCCGTTTCCAACGAAGGCCTGAAAGGGCTCCAAATAACCACTTGCAGATTCTGCAGAAACACAGTTTCAAAACTGCTCTATCAAAAGGAAGGCTTATCTCTCTGAGCTGAATGCACACATCATAAAGAGGTTTCTGAGAATGCTTCTCCCTGGTTTATAAGTGAAGATATTTCCTTTTCCACTATAGGCCTCAAAGCGCTCCAAATGAACACTTGCAGATTCTACAAAAAGAGTGTTTCAAAACAGCTCTTTCAAAGGAAGTGTTCAACTCTGTGAGTTGGATTCATACTACACAAAGCAGTTTCACAGAACGCTTCTCTTTAGTTTTTATGGGAAGATATTCCCGTTTCCAACGAAGGCCTGAAAGGTCTCCAAATATCCACTTGCAGATTCTGCAAAAATAGAGTTTCAAAACTGCTCTGTTAAAAGGAAGGCTTATCTCTCTGAGTTGAATGCAGACATCATAAAGACGTTTCTGAGAATGCTTCTGCCTGGTTTATATGTGAAGATATTTCCTTTTCCACCATAGGCCTCAAAGCGCTCCAAATGAACACTTGCAGATTCTACAAAAGGAGTGTTTCATAACTGCTCTAGCAAAGAAAGGTTCAACTCTGTGAGTTGAACACACACATCACAAAGCAGTTTCTGAGAATGCTTCTGTCCAGTTTTTATTGGAAGATATTCCCGCTTCTAACAAAGGCCTGAAAGAGCTCCAAATATCCACTTGCAGATGCTGCAAAAAGACTCTTTCCAAACTGCTCCATGAAAAGGAAGGTTCAACTCTGTGAGATGAATGCACACATCATAAAGAAGTTTCAAAGAATGCTTCTGTCTAGGTTTTATGTGAAGATATTTCCTTTTCCACCATAGGCCTCAAAGCGCTCCAAATGAACACTTGCAGATTCTACAAAAAGAGTGTTTCAAAACTGCTCTTTCAAAAGAAGTGTTCAACTCTGTGAGTTGGATTCATACTTCACAAAGCAGTTTCACAGAACGCTTCTGTTTAGTATTTATGGGAAGATATTCCCGTTTCCAACGAAGGCCTGAAAGGACTCCAAATATCCACTTGCAGATTCTGCAAAAACACAGTTTCAAAACTGCTCTATCAAAAGGAAGGCTTATCTCTCCGAGTTGAATGCACACATCATAAAGAGGTTTCTGAGAATGCTTCTGCCTGGTTTATAAGTGAAGATATTTCCTTTTCCACCATAGGCCTCAAAGCGCTCCAAATGAACACTTGCAGATTCTACAAAAAGAGTGTTTCAAAACAGCTCTTTCAAAGGAAGTGTTCAACTCTGTGAGTTGGATTCATACTACACAAAGCAGTTTCACAGAACGCTTCTGTTTAGTTTTTATGGGAAGATATTCCCGTTTCCAACGAAGGCCTGAAAGGTCTCCAAATATCCACTTGCAAATTCTGCAAAAATAGAGTTTCAAAACTGCTCTGTCAAAAGGAAGGCTTATCTCTCTGAGTTGAATGCAGACATCATAAAGAGGTTTCTGAGAATGCTTCTGCCTGGTTTATATGTGAAGATATTTCCTTTTCCACCATAGGCCTCAAAGCGCTCCAAATGAACACTTGCAGATTCTACAAAAAGAGTGTTTCATAACTGCTCTAGCAAAGGAAAGGTTCAACTCTGTGAGTTGAACACACACATCACAAAGCAGTTTCTGAGAATGCTTCTGTCCAGTTTTTATTGGAAGATATTCCCGCTTCTAACAAAGGCCTGAAAGAGCTCCAAATATCCACTTGCAGATGCTGCAAAAAGACTCTTTCCAAACTGCTCCATGAAAAGGAAGGTTCAACTCTGTGAGTTGAATGCACACATCATAAAGAAGTTTCAAAGAATGCTTCTGTCTAGGTTTTATGTGAAGATATTTCCTTTTCCACCATAGGCCTCAAAGCGCTCCAAATGAACACTTGTAGATTCTACAAAAAGAGTGTTTCAAAACTGCTCTTTCAAAAGAAGTGTTCAACTCTGTGAGTTGGATTCATACTTCACAAAGCAGTTTCACAGAACGCTTCTGTTTAGTTTTTATGGGAAGATATTCCTGTTTCCAACGAAGGCCTGAAAGGGCTCCAAATAACCACTTGCAGATTCTGCAGAAACACAGTTTCAAAACTGCTCTATCAAAAGGAAGGCTTATCTCTCTGAGCTGAATGCACACATCATAAAGAGGTTTCTGAGAATGCTTCTCCCTGGTTTATAAGTGAAGATATTTCCTTTTCCACTATAGGCCTCAAAGCGCTCCAAATGAACACTTGCAGATTCTACAAAAAGAGTGTTTCAAAACAGCTCTTTCAAAGGAAGTGTTCAACTCTGTGAGTTGGATTCATACTACACAAAGCAGTTTCACAGAACGCTTCTGTTTAGTTTTTATGGGAAGATATTCCCGTTTCCAACGAAGGCCTGAAAGGGCTCCAAATATCCACTTGCAAATTCTGCAAAAATAGAGTTTCAAAACTGCTCTGTCAAAAGGAAGGCTTATCTCTCTGAGTTGAATGCAGACATCATAAAGAGGTTTCTGAGAATGCTTCTGCCTGGTTTATATGTGAAGATATTTCCTTTTCCACCATAGGCCTCAAAGCGCTCCAAATGAACACTTGCAGATTCTACAAAAAGAGTGTTTCATAACTGCTCTAGCAAAGGAAAGGTTCAACTCTGTGAGTTGAACACACACATCACAAAGCAGTTTCTGAGAATGCTTCTGTCCAGTTTTTATTGGAAGATATTCCCGCTTCTAACAAAGGCCTGAAAGAGCTCCAAATATCCACTTGCAGATGCTGCAAAAAGACTCTTTCCAAACTGCTCCATGAAAAGGAAGGTTCAACTCTGTGAGTTGAATGCACACATCATAAAGAAGTTTCAAAGAATGCTTCTGTCTAGGTTTTATGTGAAGATATTTCCTTTTCCACCATAGGCCTCAAAGCGCTCCAAATGAACACTTGCAGATTCTACAAAAAGAGTGTTTCAAAACTGCTCTTTCAAAAGAAGTGTTCAACTCTGTGAGTTGGATTCATACTTCACAAAGCAGTTTCACAGAACGCTTCTGTTTAGTTTTTATGGGAAGATATTCCCGTTTCCAACGAAGGCCTGAAAGGGCTCCAAATAACCACTTGCAGATTCTGCAGAAACACAGTTTCAAAACTGCTCTATCAAAAGGAAGGCTTATCTCTCTGAGCTGAATGCACACATCATAAAGAGGTTTCTGAGAATGCTTCTCCCTGGTTTATAAGTGAAGATATTTCCTTTTCCACTATAGGCCTCAAAGCGCTCCAAATGAACACTTGCAGATTCTACAAAAAGAGTGTTTCAAAACAGCTCTTTCAAAGGAAGTGTTCAACTCTGTGAGTTGGATTCATACTACACAAAGCAGTTTCACAGAACGCTTCTCTTTAGTTTTTATGGGAAGATATTCCCGTTTCCAACGAAGGCCTGAAAGGTCTCCAAATATCCACTTGCAGATTCTGCAAAAATAGAGTTTCAAAACTGCTCTGTTAAAAGGAAGGCTTATCTCTCTGAGTTGAATGCAGACATCATAAAGAGGTTTCTGAGAATGCTTCTGCCTGGTTTATATGTGAAGATATTTCCTTTTCCACCATAGGCCTCAAAGCGCTCCAAATGAACACTTGCAGATTCTACAAAAGGAGTGTTTCATAACTGCTCTAGCAAAGGAAAGGTTCAACTCTGTGAGTTGAACACACACATCACAAAGCAGTTTCTGAGAATGCTTCTGTCCAGTTTTTATTGGAAGATATTCCCGCTTCTAACAAAGGCCTGAAAGAGCTCCAAATATCCACTTGCAGATGCTGCAAAAAGACTCTTTCCAAACTGCTCCATGAAAAGGAAGGTTCAACTCTGTGAGATGAATGCACACATCATAAAGAAGTTTCAAAGAATGCTTCTGTCTAGGTTTTATGTGAAGATATTTCCTTTTCCACCATAGGCCTCAAAGCGCTCCAAATGAACACTTGCAGATTCTACAAAAAGAGTGTTTCAAAACTGCTCTTTCAAAAGAAGTGTTCAACTCTGTGAGTTGGATTCATACTTCACAAAGCAGTTTCACAGAACGCTTCTGTTTAGTATTTATGGGAAGATATTCCCGTTTCCAACGAAGGCCTGAAAGGACTCCAAATATCCACTTGCAGATTCTGCAAAAACACAGTTTCAAAACTGCTCTATCAAAAGGAAGGCTTATCTCTCCGAGTTGAATGCACACATCATAAAGAGGTTTCTGAGAATGCTTCTGCCTGGTTTATAAGTGAAGATATTTCCTTTTCCACCATAGGCCTCAAAGCGCTCCAAATGAACACTTGCAGATTCTACAAAAAGAGTGTTTCAAAACAGCTCTTTCAAAGGAAGTGTTCAACTCTGTGAGTTGGATTCATACTACACAAAGCAGTTTCACAGAACGCTTCTGTTTAGTTTTTATGGGAAGATATTCCCGTTTCCAACGAAGGCCTGAAAGGTCTCCAAATATCCACTTGCAAATTCTGCAAAAATAGAGTTTCAAAACTGCTCTGTCAAAAGGAAGGCTTATCTCTCTGAGTTGAATGCAGACATCATAAAGAGGTTTCTGAGAATGCTTCTGCCTGGTTTATATGTGAAGATATTTCCTTTTCCACCATAGGCCTCAAAGCGCTCCAAATGAACACTTGCAGATTCTACAAAAAGAGTGTTTCATAACTGCTCTAGCAAAGGAAAGGTTCAACTCTGTGAGTTGAACACACACATCACAAAGCAGTTTCTGAGAATGCTTCTGTCCAGTTTTTATTGGAAGATATTCCCGCTTCTAACAAAGGCCTGAAAGAGCTCCAAATATCCACTTGCAGATGCTGCAAAAAGACTCTTTCCAAACTGCTCCATGAAAAGGAAGGTTCAACTCTGTGAGTTGAATGCACACATCATAAAGAAGTTTCAAAGAATGCTTCTGTCTAGGTTTTATGTGAAGATATTTCCTTTTCCACCATAGGCCTCAAAGCGCTCCAAATGAACACTTGCAGATTCTACAAAAAGAGTGTTTCAAAACTGCTCTTTCAAAAGAAGTGTTCAACTCTGTGAGTTGGATTCATACTTCACAAAGCAGTTTCACAGAACGCTTCTGTTTAGTTTTTATGGGAAGATATTCCCGTTTCCAACGAAGGCCTGAAAGGGCTCCAAATAACCACTTGCAGATTCTGCAGAAACACAGTTTCAAAACTGCTCTATCAAAAGGAAGGCTTATCTCTCTGAGCTGAATGCACACATCATAAAGAGGTTTCTGAGAATGCTTCTCCCTGGTTTATAAGTGAAGATATTTCCTTTTCCACTATAGGCCTCAAAGCGCTCCAAATGAACACTTGCAGATTCTACAAAAAGAGTGTTTCAAAACAGCTCTTTCAAAGGAAGTGTTCAACTCTGTGAGTTGGATTCATACTACACAAAGCAGTTTCACAGAACGCTTCTCTTTAGTTTTTATGGGAAGATATTCCCGTTTCCAACGAAGGCCTGAAAGGTCTCCAAATATCCACTTGCAGATTCTGCAAAAATAGAGTTTCAAAACTGCTCTGTTAAAAGGAAGGCTTATCTCTCTGAGTTGAATGCAGACATCATAAAGAGGTTTCTGAGAATGCTTCTGCCTGGTTTATATGTGAAGATATTTCCTTTTCCACCATAGGCCTCAAAGCGCTCCAAATGAACACTTGCAGATTCTACAAAAGGAGTGTTTCATAACTGCTCTAGCAAAGGAAAGGTTCAACTCTGTGAGTTGAACACACACATCACAAAGCAGTTTCTGAGAATGCTTCTGTCCAGTTTTTATTGGAAGATATTCCCGCTTCTAACAAAGGCCTGAAAGAGCTCCAAATATCCACTTGCAGATGCTGCAAAAAGACTCTTTCCAAACTGCTCCATGAAAAGGAAGGTTCAACTCTGTGAGTTGAATGCACACATCATAAAGAAGTTTCAAAGAATGCTTCTGTCTAGGTTTTATGTGAAGATATTTCCTTTTCCACCATAGGCCTCAAAGCGCTCCAAATGAACACTTGCAGATTCTACAAAAAGAGTGTTTCAAAACTGCTCTTTCAAAAGAAGTGTTCAACTCTGTGAGGTGGATTCATACTTCAAAAAGCAGTTTCACAGAACGCTTCTGTTTAGTATTTCTGGGAACATATTCCCGTTTCCAACGAAGGCCTGAAAGGACTCCAAATATCCACTTGCAGATTCTGCAAAAACACAGTTTCAAAACTACTCTATCAAAAGGAAGGCTTATCTCTCCGAGTTGAATGCACACATCATAAAGAGGTTTCTGAGAATGCTTCTGCCTGGTTTATAAGTGAAGATATTTCCTTTTCCACCATAGGCCTCATAGCGCTCCAAATGAACACTTGCAGATTCTACAAAAAGAGTGTTTCAAAACAGCTCTTTCAAAGGAAGTGTTCAACTCTGTGAGTTGGATTCATACTACACAAAGCAGTTTCACAGAACGCTTCTGTTTAGTGTTTATGGGAAGATATTCCCGTTTCCAACGAAGGCCTGAAAGGGCTCCAAATATCCACTTGCAAATTCTGCAAAAATAGAGTTTCAAAACTGCTCTGTCAAAAGGAAGGCTTATCTCTCTGAGTTGAATGCAGACATCATAAAGAGGTTTCTGAGAATGCTTCTGCCTGGTTTATATGTGAAGATATTTCCTTTTCCACCATAGGCCTCAAAGCGCTCCAAATGAACACTTGCAGATTCTACAAAAAGAGTGTTTCATAACTGCTCTAGCAAAGGAAAGGTTCAACTCTGTGAGTTGAACACACACATCACAAAGCAGTTTCTGAGAATGCTTCTGTCCAGTTTTTATTGGAAGATATTCCCGCTTCTAACAAAGGCCTGAAAGAGCTCCAAATATCCACTTGTAGATGCTGCAAAAAGACTCTTTCCAAACTGCTCCATGAAAAGGAAGGTTCAACTCTGTGAGTTGAATGCACACATCATAAAGAAGTTTCAAAGAATGCTTCTGTCTAGGTTTTATGTGAAGATATTTCCTTTTCCACCATAGGCCTCAAAGCGCTCCAAATGAACACTTGCAGATTCTACAAAAAGAGTGTTTCAAAACTGCTCTTTCAAAAGAAGTGTTCAACTCTGTGAGGTGGATTCATACTTCACAAAGCAGTTTCACAGAACGCTTCTGTTTAGTATTTATGGGAAGATATTCCCGTTTCCAACGAAGGCCTGAAAGGACTCCAAATATCCACTTGCAGATTCTGCAAAAACACAGTTTCAAAACTGCTCTATCAAAAGGAAGGCTTATCTCTCCGAGTTGAATGCACACATCATAAAGAGGTTTCTGAGAATGCTTCTGCCTGGTTTATAAGTGAAGATATTTCCTTTTCCACCATAGGCCTCAAAGCGCTCCAAATGAACACTTGCAGATTCTACAAAAAGAGTGTTTCAAAACAGCTCTTTCAAAGGAAGTGTTCAACTCTGTGAGTTGGATTCATACTACACAAAGCAGTTTCACAGAACGCTTCTGTTTAGTTTTTATGGGAAGATATTCCCGTTTCCAACGAAGGCCTGAAAGGGCTCCAAATATCCACTTGCAAATTCTGCAAAAATAGAGTTTCAAAACTGCTCTGTCAAAAGGAAGGCTTATCTCTCTGAGTTGAATGCAGACATCATAAAGAGGTTTCTGAGAATGCTTCTGCCTGGTTTATATGTGAAGATATTTCCTTTTCCACCATAGGCCTCAAGGCGCTCCAAATGAACACTTGCAGATTCTACAAAAAGAGTGTTTCATAACTGCTCTAGCAAAGGAAAGGTTCAACTCTGTGAGTTGAACACACACATCACAAAGCAGTTTCTGAGAATGCTTCTGTCCAGTTTTTATTGGAAGATATTCCCGCTTCTAACAAAGGCCTGAAAGAGCTCCAAATATCCACTTGTAGATGCTGCAAAAAGACTCTTTCCAAACTGCTCCATGAAAAGGAAGGTTCAACTCTGTGAGTTGAATGCACACATCATAAAGAAGTTTCAAAGAATGCTTCTGTCTAGGTTTTATGTGAAGATATTTCCTTTTCCACCATAAGCCTCAAAGCGCTACAAATGAACACTTGCAGATTCTACAAAAAGAGTGTTTCAAAACTGCTCTTTCAAAAGAAGTGTTCAACTCTGTGAGTTGGATTCATACTTCACAAAGCAGTTTCACAGAACGCTTCTGTTTAGTTTTTATGGGAAGATATTCCCGTTTCCAACGAAGGCCTGAAAGGGCTCCAAATAACCACTTGCAGATTCTGCAAAAACACAGTTTCAAAACTGCTCTATCAAAAGGAAGGCTTATCTCTCCGAGCTGAATGCACACATCATAAAGAGGTTTCTGAGAATGCTTCTCCCTGGTTTATAAGTGAAGATATTTCCTTTTCCACTATAGGCCTCAAAGCGCTCCAAATGAACACTTGCAGATTCTACAAAAAGAGTGTTTCAAAACAGCTCTTTCAAAGGAAGTGTTCAACTCTGTGAGTTGGATTCATACTACACAAAGCAGTTTCACAGAACGCTTCTGTTTAGTTTTTATGGGAAGATATTCCCGTTTCCAACGAAGGCCTGAAAGGGCTCCAAATATCCACTTGCAGATTCTGCAAAAATAGAGTTTCAAAACTGCTCTGTCAAAAGGAAGGCTTATCTCTCTGAGTTGAATGCAGACATCATAAAGAGGTTTCTGAGAATGCTTCTGCCTGGTTTATATGTGAAGATATTTCCTTTTCCACCATAGGCCTCTAAGCGCTCCAAATGAACACTTGCAGATTCTACAAAAAGAGTGTTTCATAACTGCTCTAGCAAAGGAAAGGTTCAACTCTGTGAGTTGAACACACACATCACAAAGCAGTTTCTGAGAATGCTTCTGTCCAGTTTTTATTGGAAGATATTCCCGCTTGTAACAAAGGCCTGAAAGAGCTCCAAATATCCACTTGCAGATGCTGCAAAAAGACTCTTTCCAAACTGCTCCATGAAAAGGAAGGTTCAACTCTGTGAGTTGAATGCACACATCATAAAGAAGTTTCAAAGAATGCTTCTGTCTAGGTTTTATGTGAAGATATTTCCTTTTCCACCATAGGCCTCAAAGCGCTCCAAATGAACACTTGCAGATTCTACAAAAAGAGTGTTTCAAAACTGCTCTTTCAAAAGAAGTGTTCAACTCTGTGAGTTGGATTCATACTTCACAAAGCAGTTTCACAGAACGCTTCTGTTTAGTATTTATGGGAAGATATTCCCGTTTCCAACGAAGGCCTGAAAGGACTCCAAATATCCACTTGCAGATTCTGCAAAAACACAGTTTCAAAACTGCTCTATCAAAAGGAAGGCTTATCTCTCCGAGTTGAATGCACACATCATAAAGAGGTTTCTGAGAATGCTTCTGCCTGGTTTATAAGTGAAGATATTTCCTTTTCCACCATAGGCCTCAAAGCGCTCCAAATGAACACTTGCAGATTCTACAAAAAGAGTGTTTCAAAACAGCTCTTTCAAAGGAAGTGTTCAACTCTGTGAGTTGGATTCATACTACACAAAGCAGTTTCACAGAACGCTTCTGTTTAGTTTTTATGGGAAGATATTCCCGTTTCCAACGAAGGCCTGAAAGGGCTCCAAATAACCACTTGCAGATTCTGCAGAAACACAGTTTCAAAACTGCTCTATCAAAAGGAAGGCTTATCTCTCCGAGTTGAATGCACACATCATAAAGAGGTTTCTGAGAATGCTTCTCCCTGGTTTATAAGTGAAGATATTTCCTTTTCCACTATAGGCCTCAAAGCGCTCCAAATGAACACTTGCAGATTCTACAAAAAGAGTGTTTCAAAACAGCTCTTTCAAAGGAAGTGTTCAACTCTGTGAGTTGGATTCATACTACACAAAGCAGTTTCACAGAACGCTTCTCTTTAGTTTTTATGGGAAGATATTCCCGTTTCCAACGAAGTCCTGAAAGGGCTCCAAATATCCACTTGCAGATTCTGCAAAAATAGAGTTTCAAAACTGCTCTGTCAAAAGGAAGGCTTATCTCTCTGAGTTGAATGCAGACATCATAAAGAGGTTTCTGAGAATGCTTCTGCCTGGTTTATATGTGAAGATATTTCCTTTTCCACCATAGGCCTCAAGGCGCTCCAAATGAACACTTGCAGATTCTACAAAAAGAGTGTTTCATAACTGCTCTAGCAAAGGAAAGGTTCAACTCTGTGAGTTGAACACACACATCACAAAGCAGTTTCTGAGAATGCTTCTGTCCAGTTTTTATTGGAAGATATTCCCGCTTCTAACAAAGGCCTGAAAGAGCTCTAAATATCCACTTGTAGATGCTGCAAAAAGACTCTTTCCAAACTGCTCCATGAAAAGGAAGGTTCAACTCTGTGAGTTGAATGCACACATCATAAAGAAGTTTCAAAGAATGCTTCTGTCTAGGTTTTATGTGAAGATATTTCCTTTTCCACCATAGGCCTCAAAGCGCTCCAAATGAACACTTGCAGATTCTACAAAAAGAGTGTTTCAAAACTGCTCTTTCAAAAGAAGTGTTCAACTCTGTGAGTTGGATTCATACTTCACAAAGCAGTTTCACAGAACGCTTCTGTTTAGTTTTTATGGGAAGATATTCCCGTTTCCAACGAAGGCCTGAAAGGGCTCCAAATAACCACTTGCAGATTCTGCAGAAACACAGTTTCAAAACTGCTCTATCAAAAGGAAGGCTTATCTCTCCGAGCTGAATGCACACATCATAAAGAGGTTTCTGAGAATGCTTCTCCCTGGTTTATAAGTGAAGATATTTCCTTTTCCACTATAGGCCTCAAAGCGCTCCAAATGAACACTTGCAGATTCTACAAAAAGAGTGTTTCAAAACAGCTCTTTCAAAGGAAGTGTTCAACTCTGTGAGTTGGATTCATACTACACAAAGCAGTTTCACAGAACGCTTCTCTTTAGTTTTTATGGGAAGATATTCCCGTTTCCAACGAAGGCCTGAAAGGGCTCCAAATATCCACTTGCAGATTCTGCAAAAATAGAGTTTCAAAACTGCTCTGTTAAAAGGAAGGCTTATCTCTCTGAGTTGAATGCAGACATCATAAAGAGGTTTCTGAGAATGCTTCTGCCTGGTTTATATGTGAAGATATTTCCTTTTCCACCATAGGCCTCAAAGCGCTCCAAATGAACACTTGCAGATTCTACAAAAGGAGTGTTTCATAACTGCTCTAGCAAAGGAAAGGTTCAACTCTGTGAGTTGAACACACACATCACAAAGCAGTTTCTGAGATTGCTTCTGTCCAGTTTTTATTGGAAGATATTCCCGCTTCTAACAAAGGCCTGAAAGAGCTCCAAATATCCACTTGCAGATGCTGCAAAAAGACTCTTTCCAAACTGCTCCATGAAAAGGAAGGTTCAACTCTGTGAGTTGAATGCACACATCATAAAGAAGTTTCAAAGAATGCTTCTGTCTAGGTTTTATGTGAAGATATTTCCTTTTCCACCATAGGCCTCAAAGCGCTCCAAATGAACACTTGCAGATTCTACAAAAAGAGTGTTTCAAAACTGCTCTTTCAAAAGAAGTGTTCAACTCTGTGAGTTGGATTCATACTTCACAAAGCAGTTTCACAGAACGCTTCTGTTTAGTATTTATGGGAAGATATTTCCGTTTCCAACGAAGGCCTGAAAGGACTACAAATATCCACTTGCAGATTCTGCAAAAAACACAGTTTCAAAACTGCTGTATCAAAAGGAAGGCTTATCTCTCCGAGTTGAATGCACACATCATAAAGAGGTTTCTGAGAATGCTTCTGCCTGGTTTATAAGTGAAGATATTTCCTTTTCCACCATAGGCCTCAAAGCGCTCCAAATGAACACTTGCAGATTCTACAAAAAGAGTGTTTCAAAACAGCTCTTTCAAAGGAAGTGTTCAACTCTGTGAGTTGGATTCATACTACACAAAGCAGTTTCACAGAACGCTTTTGTTTAGTTTTTATGGGAAGATATTCCCGTTTCCAACGAAGGCCTGAAAGGGCTCCAAATATCCACTTGCAAATTCTGCAAAAATAGAGTTTCAAAACTGCTCTGTCAAAAGGAAGGCTTATCTCTCTGAGTTGAATGCAGACATCATAAAGAGGTTTCTGAGAATGCTTCTGCCTGGTTTATATGTGAAGATATTTCCTTTTCCACCATAGGCCTCAAAGCGCTCCAAATGAACACTTGCAGATTCTACAAAAAGAGTGTTTCATATCTGCTCTAGCAAAGGAAAGGTTCAACTCTGTGAGTTGAACACACACATCACAAAGCAGTTTCTGAGAATGCTTCTGTCCAGTTTTTATTGGAAGATATTCCCGCTTCTAACAAAGGCCTGAAAGAGCTCTAAATATCCACTTGTAGATGCTGCAAAAAGACTCTTTCCAAACTGCTCCATGAAAAGGAAGGTTCAACTCTGTGAGTTGAATGCACACATCATAAAGAAGTTTCAAAGAATGCTTCTGTCTAGGTTTTATGTGAAGATATTTCCTTTTCCACCATAGGCCTCAAAGCGCTCCAAATGAACACTTGCAGATTCTACAAAAAGAGTGTTTCAAAACTGCTCTTTCAAAAGAAGTGTTCAACTCTGTGAGTTGGATTCATACTTCACAAAGCAGTTTCACAGAACGCTTCTGTTTAGTTTTTATGGGAAGATATTCCCGTTTCCAACGAAGGCCTGAAAGGGCTCCAAATAACCACTTGCAGATTCTGCAGAAACACAGTTTCAAAACTGCTCTATCAAAAGGAAGGCTTATCTCTCCGAGCTGAATGCACACATCATAAAGAGGTTTCTGAGAATGCTTCTCCCTGGTTTATAAGTGAAGATATTTCCTTTTCCACTATAGGCCTCAAAGCGCTCCAAATGAACACTTGCAGATTCTACAAAAAGAGTGTTTCAAAACAGCTCTTTCAAAGGAAGTGTTCAACTCTGTGAGTTGGATTCATACTACACAAAGCAGTTTCACAGAACGCTTCTGTTTAGTTTTTATGGGAAGATATTCCCGTTTCCAACGAAGGCCTGAAAGGGCTCCAAATATCCACTTGCAGATTCTGCAAAAATAGAGTTTCAAAACTGCTCTGTCAAAAGGAAGGCTTATCTCTCTGAGTTGAATGCAGACATCATAAAGAGGTTTCTGAGAATGCTTCTGCCTGGTTTATATGTGAAGATATTTCCTTTTCCACCATAGGCCTCTAAGCGCTCCAAATGAACACTTGCAGATTCTACAAAAAGAGTGTTTCATAACTGCTCTAGCAAAGGAAAGGTTCAACTCTGTGAGTTGAACACACACATCACAAAGCAGTTTCTGAGAATGCTTCTGTCCAGTTTTTATTGGAAGATATTCCCGCTTGTAACAAAGGCCTGAAAGAGCTCCAAATATCCACTTGCAGATGCTGCAAAAAGACTCTTTCCAAACTGCTCCATGAAAAGGAAGGTTCAACTCTGTGAGTTGAATGCACACATCATAAAGAAGTTTCAAAGAATGCTTCTGTCTAGGTTTTATGTGAAGATATTTCCTTTTCCACCATAGGCCTCAAAGCGCTCCAAATGAACACTTGCAGATTCTACAAAAAGAGTGTTTCAAAACTGCTCTTTCAAAAGAAGTGTTCAACTCTGTGAGTTGGATTCATACTTCACAAAGCAGTTTCACAGAACGCTTCTGTTTAGTATTTATGGGAAGATATTCCCGTTTCCAACGAAGGCCTGAAAGGACTCCAAATATCCACTTGCAGATTCTGCAAAAACACAGTTTCAAAACTGCTCTATCAAAAGGAAGGCTTATCTCTCCGAGTTGAATGCACACATCATAAAGAGGTTTCTGAGAATGCTTCTGCCTGGTTTATAAGTGAAGATATTTCCTTTTCCACCATAGGCCTCAAAGCGCTCCAAATGAACACTTGCAGATTCTACAAAAAGAGTGTTTCAAAACAGCTCTTTCAAAGGAAGTGTTCAACTCTGTGAGTTGGATTCATACTACACAAAGCAGTTTCACAGAACGCTTCTGTTTAGTTTTTATGGGAAGATATTCCCGTTTCCAACGAAGGCCTGAAAGGGCTCCAAATAACCACTTGCAGATTCTGCAGAAACACAGTTTCAAAACTGCTCTATCAAAAGGAAGGCTTATCTCTCCGAGTTGAATGCACACATCATAAAGAGGTTTCTGAGAATGCTTCTCCCTGGTTTATAAGTGAAGATATTTCCTTTTCCACTATAGGCCTCAAAGCGCTCCA
Source organism: Pongo pygmaeus (assembly GCF_028885625.2). Classification (NCBI taxonomy): domain Eukaryota; kingdom Metazoa; phylum Chordata; class Mammalia; order Primates; family Hominidae; genus Pongo; species Pongo pygmaeus. Next base: position 29,685,607 of record NC_085930.1, read on the forward strand.
AATGAACACTTGCAGATTCTACAAAAAGAGTGTTTCAAAACAGCTCTTTCAAAGGAAGTGTTCAACTCTGTGAGTTGGATTCATACTACACAAAGCAGTTTCACAGAACGCTTCTCTTTAGTTTTTATGGGAAGATATTCCCGTTTCCAACGAAGTCCTGAAAGGGCTCCAAATATCCACTTGCAGATACTGCAAAAATAGAGTTTCAAAACTGCTCTGTTAAAAGGAAGGCTTATCTCTCTGAGTTGAATGCAGACATCATAAAGAGGTTTCTGAGAATGCTTCTGCCTGGTTTATATGTGAAGATATTTCCTTTTCCACCATAGGCCTCAAAGCGCTCCAAATGAACACTTGCAGATTCTACAAAAGGAGTGTTTCATAACTGCTCTAGCAAAGGAAAGGTTCAACTCTGTGAGTTGAACACACACATCACAAAGCAGTTTCTGAGAATGCTTCTGTCCAGTTTTTATTGGAAGATATTCCCGCTTCTAACAAAGGCCTGAAAGAGCTCCAAATATCCACTTGCAGATGCTGCAAAAAGACTCTTTCCAAACTGCTCCATGAAAAGGAAGGTTCAACTCTGTGAGATGAATGCACACATCATAAAGAAGTTTCAAAGAATGCTTCTGTCTAGGTTTTATGTGAAGATATTTCCTTTTAAACCATAGGCCTCAAAGCGCTCCAAATGAACACTTGCAGATTCTACAAAAAGAGTGTTTCAAAACTGCTCTTTCAAAAGAAGTGTTCAACTCTGTGAGTTGGATTCATACTTCACAAAGCAGTTTCACAGAACGCTTCTGTTTAGTATTTATGGGAAGATATTCCCGTTTCCAACGAAGGCCTGAAAGGACTCCAAATATCCACTTGCAGATTCTGCAAAAACACAGTTTCAAAACTGCTCTATCAAAAGGAAGGCTTATCTCTCCGAGTTGAATGCACACATCATAAAGAGGTTTCTGAGAATGCTTCTGCCTGGTTTATAAGTGAAGATATTTCCTTTTCCACCATAGGCCTCAAAGCCCTCCAAATGAACACTTGCAGATTCTACAAAAAGAGTATTTCAAAACAGCTCTTTCAAAGGAAGTGTTCAACTCTGTGAGTTGGATTCATACTACACAAAGCAGTTTCACAGAACGCTTCTGTTTAGTTTTTATGGGAAGATATTCCCGTTTCCAACGAAGGCCTGAAAGGGCTCCAAATATCCACTTGCAAATTCTGCAAAAATAGAGTTTCAAAACTGCTCTGTCAAAAGGAAGGCTTATCTCTCTGAGTTGAATGCAGACATCATAAAGAGGTTTCTGAGAATGCTTCTGCCTGGTTTATATGTGAAGATATTTCCTTTTCCACCATAGGCCTCAAGGCGCTCCAAATGAACACTTGCAGATTCTACAAAAAGAGTGTTTCATAACTGCTCTAGCAAAGGAAAGGTTCAACTCTGTGAGTTGAACACACACATCACAAAGCAGTTTCTGAGATTGCTTCTGTCCAGTTTTTATTGGAAGATATTCCCGCTTCTAACAAAGGCCTGAAAGAGCTCCAAATATCCACTTGCAGATGCTGCAAAAAGACTCTTTCCAAACTGCTCCATGAAAAGGAAGGTTCAACTCTGTGAGTTGAATGCACACATCATAAAGAAGTTTCAAAGAATGCTTCTGTCTAGGTTTTATGTGAAGATATTTCCTTTTCCACCATAGGCCTCAAAGCGCTCCAAATGAACACTTGCAGATTCTACAAAAAGAGTGTTTCAAAACTGCTCTTTCAAAAGAAGTGTTCAACTCTGTGAGTTGGATTCATACTTCACAAAGCAGTTTCACAGAACGCTTCTGTTTAGTATTTATGGGAAGATATTTCCGTTTCCAACGAAGGCCTGAAAGGACTACAAATATCCACTTGCAGATTCTGCAAAAAACACAGTTTCAAAACTGCTGTATCAAAAGGAAGGCTTATCTCTCCGAGTTGAATGCACACATCATAAAGAGGTTTCTGAGAATGCTTCTGCCTGGTTTATAAGTGAAGATATTTCCTTTTCCACCATAGGCCTCAAAGCGCTCCAAATGAACACTTGCAGATTCTACAAAAAGAGTGTTTCAAAACAGCTCTTTCAAAGGAAGTGTTCAACTCTGTGAGTTGGATTCATACTACACAAAGCAGTTTCACAGAACGCTTCTGTTTAGTTTTTATGGGAAGATATTCCCGTTTCCAACGAAGGCCTGAAAGGGCTCCAAATATCCACTTGCAAATTCTGCAAAAATAGAGTTTCAAAACTGCTCTGTCAAAAGGAAGGCTTATCTCTCTGAGTTGAATGCAGACATCATAAAGAGGTTTCTGAGAATGCTTCTGCCTGGTTTATATGTGAAGATATTTCCTTTTCCACCATAGGCCTCAAAGCGCTCCAAATGAACACTTGCAGATTCTACAAAAAGAGTGTTTCATATCTGCTCTAGCAAAGGAAAGGTTCAACTCTGTGAGTTGAACACACACATCACAAAGCAGTTTCTGAGAATGCTTCTGTCCAGTTTTTATTGGAAGATATTCCCGCTTCTAACAAAGGCCTGAAAGAGCTCTAAATATCCACTTGTAGATGCTGCAAAAAGACTCTTTCCAAACTGCTCCATGAAAAGGAAGGTTCAACTCTGTGAGTTGAATGCACACATCATAAAGAAGTTTCAAAGAATGCTTCTGTCTAGGTTTTATGTGAAGATATTTCCTTTTCCACCATAGGCCTCAAAGCGCTCCAAATGAACACTTGCAGATTCTACAAAAAGAGTGTTTCAAAACTGCTCTTTCAAAAGAAGTGTTCAACTCTGTGAGTTGGATTCATACTTCACAAAGCAGTTTCACAGAACGCTTCTGTTTAGTTTTTATGGGAAGATATTCCCGTTTCCAACGAAGGCCTGAAAGGGCTCCAAATAACCACTTGGAGATTCTGCAGAAACACAGTTTCAAAACTGCTCTATCAAAAGGAAGGCTTATCTCTCCGAGCTGAATGCACACATCATAAAGAGGTTTCTGAGAATGCTTCTCCCTGGTTTATAAGTGAAGATATTTCCTTTTCCACCATAGGCCTCAAAGCGCTCCAAATGAACACTTGCAGATTCTACAAAAAGAGTGTTTCAAAACAGCTCTTTCAAAGGAAGTGTTCAACTCTGTGAGTTGGATTCATACTACACAAAGCAGTTTCACAGAACGCTTCTCTTTAGTTTTTATGGGAAGATATTCCCGTTTCCAACGAAGGCCTGAAAGGGCTCCAAATATCCACTTGCAGATTCTGCAAAAATAGAGTTTCAAAACTGCTCTGTTAAAAGGAAGGCTTATCTCTCTGAGTTGAATGCAGACATCATAAAGAGGTTTCTGAGAATGCTTCTGCCTGGTTTATATGTGAAGATATTTCCTTTTCCACCATAGGCCTCAAAGCGCTCCAAATGAACACTTGCAGATTCTACAAAAGGAGTGTTTCATAACTGCTCTAGCAAAGGAAAGGTTCAACTCTGTGAGTTGAACACACACATCACAAAGCAGTTTCTGAGATTGCTTCTGTCCAGTTTTTATTGGAAGATATTCCCGCTTCTAACAAAGGCCTGAAAGAGCTCCAAATATCCACTTGCAGATGCTGCAAAAAGACTCTTTCCAAACTGCTCCATGAAAAGGAAGGTTCAACTCTGTGAGTTGAATGCACACATCATAAAGAAGTTTCAAAGAATGCTTCTGTCTAGGTTTTATGTGAAGATATTTCCTTTTCCACCATAGGCCTCAAAGCGCTCCAAATGAACACTTGCAGATTCTACAAAAAGAGTGTTTCAAAACTGCTCTTTCAAAAGAAGTGTTCAACTCTGTGAGTTGGATTCATACTTCACAAAGCAGTTTCACAGAACGCTTCTGTTTAGTATTTATGGGAAGATATTTCCGTTTCCAACGAAGGCCTGAAAGGACTCCAAATATCCACTTGCAGATTCTGCAAAAAACACAGTTTCAAAACTGCTGTATCAAAAGGAAGGCTTATCTCTCCGAGTTGAATGCACACATCATAAAGAGGTTTCTGAGAATGCTTCTGCCTGGTTTATAAGTGAAGATATTTCCTTTTCCACCATAGGCCTCAAAGCGCTCCAAATGAACACTTGCAGATTCTACAAAAAGAGTGTTTCAAAACAGCTCTTTCAAAGGAAGTGTTCAACTCTGTGAGTTGGATTCATACTACACAAAGCAGTTTCACAGAACGCTTCTGTTTAGTTTTTATGGGAAGATATTCCCGTTTCCAACGAAGGCCTGAAAGGGCTCCAAATATCCACTTGCAAATTCTGCAAAAATAGAGTTTCAAAACTGCTCTGTCAAAAGGAAGGCTTATCTCTCTGAGTTGAATGCAGACATCATAAAGAGGTTTCTGAGAATGCTTCTGCCTGGTTTATATGTGAAGATATTTCCTTTTCCACCATAGGCCTCAAAGCGCTCCAAATGAACACTTGCAGATTCTACAAAAGGAGTGTTTCATAACTGCTCTAGCAAAGGAAAGGTTCAACTCTGTGAGTTGAACACACACATCACAAAGCAGTTTCTGAGAATGCTTCTGTCCAGTTTTTATTGGAAGATATTCCCGCTTCTAACAAAGGCCTGAAAGAGCTCCAAATATCCACTTGCAGATGCTGCAAAAAGACTCTTTCCAAACTGCTCCATGAAAAGGAAGGTTCAACTCTGTGAGATGAATGCACACATCATAAAGAAGTTTCAAAGAATGCTTCTGTCTAGGTTTTATGTGAAGATATTTCCTTTTCCACCATAGGCCTCAAAGCGCTCCAAATGAACACTTGCAGATTCTACAAAAAGAGTGTTTCAAAACTGCTCTTTCAAAAGAAGTGTTCAACTCTGTGAGGTGGATTCATACTTCACAAAGCAGTTTCACAGAACGCTTCTGTTTAGTATTTATGGGAAGATATTCCCGTTTCCAACGAAGGCCTGAAAGGACTCCAAATATCCACTTGCAGATTCTGCAAAAACACAGTTTCCAAACCGCTCTATCAAAAGGAAGGCTTATCTCTCCGAGTTGAATGCACACATCATAAAGAGGTTTCTGAGAATGCTTCTGCCTGGTTTATAAGTGAAGATATTTCCTTTTCCACCATAGGCCTCAAAGCGCTCCAAATGAACACTTGCAGATTCTACAAAAAGAGTGTTTCAAAACAGCTCTTTCAAAGGAAGTGTTCAACTCTGTGAGTTGGATTCATACTACACAAAGCAGTTTCACAGAACGCTTCTGTTTAGTTTTTATGGGAAGATATTCCCGTTTCCAACGAAGGCCTGAAAGGGCTCCAAATATCCACTTGCAAATTCTGCAAAAATAGAGTTTCAAAACTGCTCTGTCAAAAGGAAGGCTTATCTCTCTGAGTTGAATGCAGACATCATAAAGAGGTTTCTGAGAATGCTTCTGCCTGGTTTATATGTGAAGATATTTCCTTTTCCACCATAGGCCTCAAAGCGCTCCAAATGAACACTTGCAGATTCTACAAAAGGAGTGTTTCATAACTGCTCTAGCAAAGGAAAGGTTCAACTCTGTGAGTTGAACACACACATCACAAAGCAGTTTCTGAGAATGCTTCTGTCCAGTTTTTATTGGAAGATATTCCCGCTTCTAACAAAGGCCTGAAAGAGCTCCAAATATCCACTTGCAGATGCTGCAAAAAGACTCTTTCCAAACTGCTCCATGAAAAGGAAGGTTCAACTCTGTGAGATGAATGCACACATCATAAAGAAGTTTCAAAGAATGCTTCTGTCTAGGTTTTATGTGAAGATATTTCCTTTTCCACCATAGGCCTCAAAGCGCTCCAAATGAACACTTGCAGATTCTACAAAAAGAGTGTTTCAAAACTGCTCTTTCAAAAGAAGTGTTCAACTCTGTGAGTTGGATTCATACTTCACAAAGCAGTTTCACAGAACGCTTCTGTTTAGTATTTATGGGAAGATATTTCCGTTTCCAACGAAGGCCTGAAAGGACTCCAAATATCCACTTGCAGATTCTGCAAAAAACACAGTTTCAAAACTGCTCTATCAAAAGGAAGGCTTATCTCTCCGAGTTGAATGCACACATCATAAAGAGGTTTCTGAGAATGCTTCTGCCTGGTTTATAAGTGAAGATATTTCCTTTTCCACCATAGGCCTCAAAGCGCTCCAAATGAACACTTGCAGATTCTACAAAAAGAGTGTTTCAAAACAGCTCTTTCAAAGGAAGTGTTCAACTCTGTGAGTTGGATTCATACTACACAAAGCAGTTTCACAGAACGCTTCTGTTTAGTTTTTATGGGAAGATATTCCCGTTTCCAACGAAGGCCTGAAAGGGCTCCAAATATCCACTTGCAAATTCTGCAAAAATAGAGTTTCAAAACTGCTCTGTCAAAAGGAAGGCTTATCTCTCTGAGTTGAATGCAGACATCATAAAGAGGTTTCTGAGAATGCTTCTGCCTGGTTTATATGTGAAGATATTTCCTTTTCCACCATAGGCCTCAAGGCGCTCCAAATGAACACTTGCAGATTCTACAAAAAGAGTGTTTCATAACTGCTCTAGCAAAGGAAAGGTTCAACTCTGTGAGTTGAACACACACATCACAAAGCAGTTTCTGAGAATGCTTCTGTCCAGTTTTTATTGGAAGATATTCCCGCTTCTAACAAAGGCCTGAAAGAGCTCCAAATATCCACTTGTAGATGCTGCAAAAAGACTCTTTCCAAACTGCTCCATGAAAAGGAAGGTTCAACTCTGTGAGTTGAATGCACACATCATAAAGAAGTTTCAAAGAATGCTTCTGTCTAGGTTTTATGTGAAGATATTTCCTTTTCCACCATAGGCCTCAAAGCGCTCCAAATGAACACTTGCAGATTCTACAAAAAGAGTGTTTCAAAACTGCTCTTTCAAAAGAAGTGTTCAACTCTGTGAGTTGGATTCATACTTCACAAAGCAGTTTCACAGAACGCTTCTGTTTAGTTTTTATGGGAAGATATTCCCGTTTCCAACGAAGGCCTGAAAGGGCTCCAAATAACCACTTGCAGATTCTGCAGAAACACAGTTTCAAAACTGCTCTATCAAAAGGAAGGCTTATCTCTCCGAGCTGAATGCACACATCATAAAGAGGTTTCTGAGAATGCTTCTCCCTGGTTTATAAGTGAAGATATTTCCTTTTCCACTATAGGCCTCAAAGCGCTCCAAATGAACACTTGCAGATTCTACAAAAAGAGTGTTTCAAAACAGCTCTTTCAAAGGAAGTGTTCAACTCTGTGAGTTGGATTCATACTACACAAAGCAGTTTCACAGAACGCTTCTCTTTAGTTTTTATGGGAAGATATTCCCGTTTCCAACGAAGGCCTGAAAGGTCTCCAAATATCCACTTGCAGATTCTGCAAAAATAGAGTTTCAAAACTGCTCTGTTAAAAGGAAGGCTTATCTCTCTGAGTTGAATGCAGACATCATAAAGAGGTTTCTGAGAATGCTTCTGCCTGGTTTATATGTGAAGATATTTCCTTTTCCACCATAGGCCTCAAAGCGCTCCAAATGAACACTTGCAGATTCTACAAAAGGAGTGTTTCATAACTGCTCTAGCAAAGGAAAGGTTCAACTCTGTGAGTTGAACACACACATCACAAAGCAGTTTCTGAGAATGCTTCTGTCCAGTTTTTATTGGAAGATATTCCCGCTTCTAACAAAGGCCTGAAAGAGCTCCAAATATCCACTTGCAGATGCTGCAAAAAGACTCTTTCCAAACTGCTCCATGAAAAGGAAGGTTCAACTCTGTGAGTTGAATGCACACATCATAAAGAAGTTTCAAAGAATGCTTCTGTCTAGGTTTTATGTGAAGATATTTCCTTTTCCACCATAGGCCTCAAAGCGCTCCAAATGAACACTTGCAGATTCTACAAAAAGAGTGTTTCAAAACTGCTCTTTCAAAAGAAGTGTTCAACTCTGTGAGTTGGATTCATACTTCACAAAGCAGTTTCACAGAACGCTTCTGTTTAGTATTTATGGGAAGATATTCCCGTTTCCAACGAAGGCCTGAAAGGACTCCAAATATCCACTTGCAGATTCTGCAAAAACACAGTTTCAAAACTGCTCTATCAAAAGGAAGGCTTATCTCTCCGAGTTGAATGCACACATCATAAAGAGGTTTCTGAGAATGCTTCTGCCTGGTTTATAAGTGAAGATATTTCCTTTTCCACCATAGGCCTCAAAGCGCTCCAAATGAACACTTGCAGATTCTACAAAAAGAGTGTTTCAAAACAGCTCTTTCAAAGGAAGTGTTCAACTCTGTGAGTTGGATTCATACTACACAAAGCAGTTTCACAGAACGCTTCTGTTTAGTTTTTATGGGAAGATATTCCCGTTTCCAACGAAGGCCTGAAAGGGCTCCAAATATCCACTTGCAAATTCTGCAAAAATAGAGTTTCAAAACTGCTCTGTCAAAAGGAAGGCTTATCTCTCTGAGTTGAATGCAGACATCATAAAGAGGTTTCTGAGAATGCTTCTGCCTGGTTTATATGTGAAGATATTTCCTTTTCCACCATAGGCCTCAAAGCGCTCCAAATGAACACTTGCAGATTCTACAAAAAGAGTGTTTCATAACTGCTCTAGCAAAGGAAAGGTTCAACTCTGTGAGTTGAACACACACATCACAAAGCAGTTTCTGAGAATGCTTCTGTCCAGTTTTTATTGGAAGATATTCCCGCTTCTAACAAAGGCCTGAAAGAGCTCCAAATATCCACTTGTAGATGCTGCAAAAAGACTCTTTCCAAACTGCTCCATGAAAAGGAAGGTTCAACTCTGTGAGTTGAATGCACACATCATAAAGAAGTTTCAAAGAATGCTTCTGTCTAGGTTTTATGTGAAGATATTTCCTTTTCCACCATAGGCCTCAAAGCGCTCCAAATGAACACTTGCAGATTCTACAAAAAGAGTGTTTCAAAACTGCCCTTTCAAAAGAAGTGTTCAACTCTGTGAGGTGGATTCATACTTCACAAAGCAGTTTCACAGAACGCTTCTGTTTAGTTTTTATGGGAAGATATTCCCGTTTCCAACGAAGGCCTGAAAGGACTCCAAATATCCACTTGCAGATTCTGCAAAAACACAGTTTCAAAACTGCTCTATCAAAAGGAAGGCTTATCTCTCCGAGTTGAATGCACACATCATAAAGAGGTTTCTGAGAATGCTTCTGCCTGGTTTATAAGTGAAGATATTTCCTTTTCCACCATAGGCCTCAAAGCGCTCCAAATGAACACTTGCAGATTCTACAAAAAGAGTGTTTCAAAACAGCTCTTTCAAAGGAAGTGTTCAGCTCTGTGAGTTGGATTCATACTACACAAAGCAGTTTCACAGAACGCTTCTGTTTAGTTTTTATGGGAAGATATTCCCGTTTCCAACGAAGGCCTGAAAGGGCTCCAAATATACACTTGCAAATTCTGCAAAAATAGAGTTTCAAAACTGCTCTGTCAAAAGGAAGGCTTATCTCTCTGAGTTGAATGCAGACATCATAAAGAGGTTTCTGAGAATGCTTCTGCCTGGTTTATATGTGAAGATATTTCCTTTTCCACCATAGGCCTCAAGGCGCTCCAAATGAACACTTGCAGATTCTACAAAAAGAGTGTTTCATAACTGCTCTAGCAAAGGAAAGGTTCAACTCTGTGAGTTGAACACACACATCACAAAGCAGTTTCTGAGAATGCTTCTGTCCAGTTTTTATTGGAAGATATTCCCGCTTCTAACAAAGGCCTGAAAGAGCTCCAAATATCCACTTGTAGATGCTGCAAAAAGACTCTTTCCAAACTGCTCCATGAAAAGGAAGGTTCAACTCTGTGAGTTGAATGCACACATCATAAAGAAGTTTCAAAGAATGCTTCTGTCTAGGTTTTATGTGAAGATATTTCCTTTTCCACCATAGGCCTCAAAGCGCGCCAAGTGAACACTTGCAGATTCTACAAAAAGAGTGTTTCAAAACTGCTCTTTCAAAAGAAGTGTGCAACTCTGTGAGTTGGATTCATACTTCACAAAGCAGTTTCACAGAACGCTTCTGTTTAGTTTTTATGGGAAGATATTCCCGTTTCCAACGAAGGCCTGAAAGGGCTCCAAATAACCACTTGCAGATTCTGCAGAAACACAGTTTCAAAACTGCTCTATCAAAAGGAAGGCTTATCTCTCCGAGCTGAATGCACACATCATAAAGAGGTTTCTGAGAATGCTTCTCCCTGGTTTATAAGTGAAGATATTTCCTTTTCCACTATAGGCCTCAAAGCGCTCCAAATGAACACTTGCAGATTCTACAAAAAGAGTGTTTCAAAACAGCTCTTTCAAAGGAAGTGTTCAACTCTGTGAGTTGGATTCATACTACACAAAGCAGTTTCACAGAACGCTTCTCTTTAGTTTTTATGGGAAGATATTCCCGTTTCCAACGAAGGCCTGAAAGGGCTCCAAATATCCACTTGCAGATTCTGCAAAAATAGAGTTTCAAAACTGCTCTGTTAAAAGGAAGGCTTATCTCTCTGAGTTGAATGCAGACATCATAAAGAGGTTTCTGAGAATGCTTCTGCCTGGTTTATATGTGAAGATATTTCCTTTTCCACCATAGGCCTCAAAGCGCTCCAAATGAACACTTGCAGATTCTACAAAAGGAGTGTTTCATAACTGCTCTAGCAAAGGAAAGGTTCAACTCTGTGAGTTGAACACACACATCACAAAGCAGTTTCTGAGATTGCTTCTGTCCAGTTTTTATTGGAAGATATTCCCGCTTCTAACAAAGGCCTGAAAGAGCTCCAAATATCCACTTGCAGATGCTGCAAAAAGACTCTTTCCAAACTGCTCCATGAAAAGGAAGGTTCAACTCTGTGAGTTGAATGCACACATCATAAAGAAGTTTCAAAGAATGCTTCTGTCTAGGTTTTATGTGAAGATATTTCCTTTTCCACCATAGGCCTCAAAGCGCTCCAAATGAACACTTGCAGATTCTACAAAAAGAGTGTTTCAAAACTGCTCTTTCAAAAGAAGTGTTCAACTCTGTGAGTTGGATTCATACTTCACAAAGCAGTTTCACAGAACGCTTCTGTTTAGTATTTATGGGAAGATATTTCCGTTTCCAACGAAGGCCTGAAAGGACTCCAAATATCCACTTGCAGATTCTGCAAAAAACACAGTTTCAAAACTGCTCTATCAAAAGGAAGGCTTATCTCTCCGAGTTGAATGCACACATCATAAAGAGGTTTCTGAGAATGCTTCTGCCTGGTTTATAAGTGAAGATATTTCCTTTTCCACCATAGGCCTCAAAGCGCTCCAAATGAACACTTACAGATTCTACAAAAAGAGCGTTTCAAAACAGCTCTTTCAAAGGAAGTGTTCAACTCTGTGAGTTGGATTCATACTACACAAAGCAGTTTCACAGAACGCTTCTGTTTAGTTTTTTTGGGAAGATATTCCCGTTTCCAACGAAGGCCTGAAAGGGCTCCAAATATCCACTTGCAAATTCTGCAAAAATAGAGTTTCAAAACTGCTCTGTCAAAAGGAAGGCTTATCTCTCTGAGTTGAATGCAGACATCATAAAGAGGTTTCTGAGAATGCTTCTGCCTGGTTTATATGTGAAGATATTTCCTTTTCCACCATAGGCCTCAAAGCGCTCCAAATGAACACTTGCAGATTCTACAAAAAGAGTTTTTCATATCTGCTCTAGCAAAGGAAAGGTTCAACTCTGTGAGTTGAACACACACATCACAAAGCAGTTTCTGAGAATGCTTCTGTCCAGTTTTTATTGGAAGATATTCCCGCTTCTAACAAAGGCCTGAAAGAGCTCCAAATATCCACTTGTAGATGCTGCAAAAAGACTCTTTCCAAACTGCTCCATGAAAAGGAAGGTTCAACTCTGTGAGTTGAATGCACACATCATAAAGAAGTTTCAAAGAATGCTTCTGTCTAGGTTTTATGTGAAGATATTTCCTTTTCCACCATAGGCCTCAAAGCGCTCCAAATGAACACTTGCAGATTCTACAAAAAGAGTGTTTCATAACTGCTCTAGCAAAGGAAAGGTTCAACTCTGTGAGTTGAACACACACATCACAAAGCAGTTTCTGAGAATGCTTCTGTCCAGTTTTTATTGGAAGATATTCCCGCTTCTAACAAAGGCCTGAAAGAGCTCCAAATATCCACTTGTAGATGCTGCAAAAAGACTCTTTCCAAACTGCTCCATGAAAAGGAAGGTTCAACTCTGTGAGTTGAATGCACACATCATAAAGAAGTTTCAAAGAATGCTTCTGTCTAGGTTTTATGTGAAGATATTTCCTTTTCCACCATAGGCCTCAAAGCGCTCCAAATGAACACTTGCAGATTCTACAAAAAGAGTGTTTCAAAACTGCTCTTTCAAAAGAAGTGTTCAACTCTGTGAGTTGGATTCATACTTCACAAAGCAGTTTCACAGAACGCTTCTGTTTAGTTTTTATGGGAAGATATTCCCGTTTCCAACGAAGGCCTGAAAGGGCTCCAAATATCCACTTGCAAATTCTGCAAAAATAGAGTTTCAAAACTGCTCTGTCAAAAGGAAGGCTTATCTCTCTGAGTTGAATGCAGACATCATAAAGAGGTTTCTGAGAATGCTTCTGCCTGGTTTATATGTGAAGATATTTCCTTTTCCACCATAGGCCTCAAAGCGCTCCAAATGAACACTTGCAGATTCTACAAAAGGAGTGTTTCATAACTGCTCTAGCAAAGGAAAGGTTCAACTCTGTGAGTTAAACACACACATCACAAAGCAGTTTCTGAGAATGCTTCTGTCCAGTTTTTATTGGAAGATATTCCCGCTTCTAACAAAGGCCTGAAAGAGCTCCAAATATCCACTTGCAGATGCTGCAAAAAGACTCTTTCCAAACTGCTCCATGAAAAGGAAGGTTCAACTCTGTGAGATGAATGCACACATCATAAAGAAGTTTCAAAGAATGCTTCTGTCTAGGTTTTATGTGAAGATATTTCCTTTTCCACCATAGGCCTCAAAGCGCTCCAAATGAACACTTGCAGATTCTACAAAAAGAGTGTTTCAAAACTGCTCTTTCAAAAGAAGTGTTCAACTCTGTGAGTTGGATTCATACTTCACAAAGCAGTTTCACAGAACGCTTCTGTTTAGTATTTATGGGAAGATATTTCCGTTTCCAACGAAGGCCTGAAAGGACTCCAAATATCCACTTGCAGATTCTGCAAAAAACACAGTTTCAAAACTGCTCTATCAAAAGGAAGGCTTATCTCTCCGAGTTGAATGCACACATCATAAAGAGGTTTCTGAGAATGCTTCTGCCTGGTTTATAAGTGAAGATATTTCCTTTTCCACCATAGGCCTCAAAGCGCTCCAAATGAACACTTGCAGATTCTACAAAAAGAGTGTTTCAAAACAGCTCTTTCAAAGGAAGTGTTCAACTCTGTGAGTTGGATTCATACTACACAAAGCAGTTTCACAGAACGCTTCTGTTTAGTTTTTATGGGAAGATATTCCCGTTTCCAACGAAGGCCTGAAAGGGCTCCAAATATCCACTTGCAAATTCTGCAAAAATAGAGTTTCAAAACTGCTCTGTCAAAAGGAAGGCTTATCTCTCTGAGTTGAATGCAGACATCATAAAGAGGTTTCTGAGAATGCTTCTGCCTGGTTTATATGTGAAGATATTTCCTTTTCCACCATAGGCCTCAAGGCGCTCCAAATGAACACTTGCAGATTCTACAAAAAGAGTGTTTCATAACTGCTCTAGCAAAGGAAAGGTTCAACTCTGTGAGTTGAACACACACATCACAAAGCAGTTTCTGAGAATGCTTCTGTCCAGTTTTTATTGGAAGATATTCCCGCTTCTAACAAAGGCCTGAAAGAGCTCCAAATATCCACTTGTAGATGCTGCAAAAAGACTCTTTCCAAACTGCTCCATGAAAAGGAAGGTTCAACTCTGTGAGTTGAATGCACACATCATAAAGAAGTTTCAAAGAATGCTTCTGTCTAGGTTTTATGTGAAGATATTTCCTTTTCCACCATAGGCCTCAAAGCGCTCCAAATGAACACTTGCAGATTCTACAAAAAGAGTGTTTCAAAACTGCTCTTTCAAAAGAAGTGTTCAACTCTGTGAGTTGGATTCATACTTCACAAAGCAGTTTCACAGAACGCTTCTGTTTAGTTTTTATGGGAAGATATTCCCGTTTCCAACGAAGGCCTGAAAGGGCTCCAAATATCCACTTGCAAATTCTGCAAAAATAGAGTTTCAAAACTGCTCTGTCAAAAGGAAGGCTTATCTCTCTGAGTTGAATGCAGACATCATAAAGAGGTTTCTGAGAATGCTTCTGCCTGGTTTATATGTGAAGATATTTCCTTTTCCACCATAGGCCTCAAAGCGCTCCAAATGAACACTTGCAGATTCTACAAAAGGAGTGTTTCATAACTGCTCTAGCAAAGGAAAGGTTCAACTCTGTGAGTTGAACACACACATCACAAAGCAGTTTCTGAGAATGCTTCTGTCCAGTTTTTATTGGAAGATATTCCCGCTTCTAACAAAGGCCTGAAAGAGCTCCAAATATCCACTTGCAGATGCTGCAAAAAGACTCTTTCCAAACTGCTCCATGAAAAGGAAGGTTCAACTCTGTGAGATGAATGCACACATCATAAAGAAGTTTCAAAGAATGCTTCTGTCTAGGTTTTATGTGAAGATATTTCCTTTTCCACCATAGGCCTGAAAGCGCTCCAAATGAACACTTGCAGATTCTACAAAAAGAGTGTTTCAAAACTGCTCTTTCAAAAGAAGTGTTCAACTCTGTGAGTTGGATTCATACTTCACAAAGCAGTTTCACAGAACGCTTCTGTTTAGTATTTATGGGAAGATATTTCCGTTTCCAACGAAGGCCTGAAAGGACTCCAAATATCCACTTGCAGATTCTGCAAAAAACACAGTTTCAAAACTGCTCTATCAAAAGGAAGGCTTATCTCTCCGAGTTGAATGCACACATCATAAAGAGGTTTCTGAGAATGCTTCTGCCTGGTTTATAAGTGAAGATATTTCCTTTTCCACCATAGGCCTCAAAGCGCTCCAAATGAACACTTGCAGATTCTACAAAAAGAGTGTTTCAAAACTGCTCTTTCAAAAGAAGTGTTCAACTCTGTGAGTTGGATTCATACTTCACAAAGCAGTTTCACAGAACGCTTCTGTTTAGTATTTATGGGAAGATATTTCCGTTTCCAACGAAGGCCTGAAAGGACTCCAAATATCCACTTGCAGATTCTGCAAAAAACACAGTTTCAAAACTGCTCTATCAAAAGGAAGGCTTATCTCTCCGAGTTGAATGCACACATCATAAAGAGGTTTCTGAGAATGCTTCTGCCTGGTTTATAAGTGAAGATATTTCCTTTTCCACCATAGGCCTCAAAGCGCTCCAAATGAACACTTGCAGATTCTACAAAAAGAGTGTTTCAAAACAGCTCTTTCAAAGGAAGTGTTCAACTCTGTGAGTTGGATTCATACTACACAAAGCAGTTTCACAGAACGCTTCTGTTTAGTTTTTATGGGAAGATATTCCCGTTTCCAACGAAGGCCTGAAAGGGCTCCAAATATCCACTTGCAAATTCTGCAAAAATAGAGTTTCAAAACTGCTCTGTCAAAAGGAAGGCTTATCTCTCTGAGTTGAATGCAGACACCATAAAGAGGTTTCTGAGAATGCTTCTGCCTGGTTTATATGTGAAGATATTTCCTTTTCCACCATAGGCCTCAAGGCGCTCCAAATGAACACTTGCAGATTCTACAAAAAGAGTGTTTCATAACTGCTCTAGCAAAGGAAAGGTTCAACTCTGTGAGTTGAACACACACATCACAAAGCAGTTTCTGAGAATGCTTCTGTCCAGTTTTTATTGGAAGATATTCCCGCTTCTAACAAAGGCCTGAAAGAGCTCCAAATATCCACTTGTAGATGCTGCAAAAAGACTCTTTCCAAACTGCTCCATGAAAAGGAAGGTTCAACTCTGTGAGATGAATGCACACATCATAAAGAAGTTTCAAAGAATGCTTCTGTCTAGGTTTTATGTGAAGATATTTCCTTTTCCACCATAGGCCTCAAAGCGCTCCAAATGAACACTTGCAGATTCTACAAAAAGAGTGTTTCAAAACTGCTCTTTCAAAAGAAGTGTTCAACTCTGTGAGTTGGATTCATACTTCACAAAGCAGTTTCACAGAACGCTTCTGTTTAGTTTTTATGGGAAGATATTCCCGTTTCCAACGAAGGCCTGAAAGGGCTCCAAATATCCACTTGCAAATTCTGCAAAAATAGAGTTTCAAAACTGCTCTGTCAAAAGGAAGGCTTATCTCTCTGAGTTGAATGCAGACATCATAAAGAGGTTTCAGAGAATGCTTCTGCCTGGTTTATATGTGAAGATATTTCCTTTTCCACCATAGGCCTCAAAGCGCTCCAAATGAACACTTGCAGATTCTACAAAGGAGTGTTTCCTAACTGCTCTAGCAAAGGAAAGGTTCAACTCTGTGAGTTGAACACACACATCACAAAGCAGTTTCTGAGAATGCTTCTATCCAGTTTTTATTGGAAGATATTCCCGCTTCTAACAAAGGCCTGAAAGAGCTCCAAATATCCACTTGCAGATGCTGCAAAAAGACTCTTTCCAAACTGCTCCATGAAAAGGAAGGTTCAACTCTGTGAGTTGAATGCACACATCATAAAGAAGTTTCAAAGAATGCTTCTGTCTAGGTTTTATGTGAAGATATTTCCTTTTCCACCATAGGCCTCAAAGCGCTCCAAATGAACACTTGCAGATTCTACAAAAAGAGTGTTTCAAAACTGCTCTTTCAAAAGAAGTGTTCAACTCTGTGAGTTGGATTCATACTTCACAAAGCAGTTTCACAGAACGCTTCTGTTTAGTATTTATGGGAAGATATTCCCGTTTCCAACGAAGGCCTGAAAGGACTCCAAATATCCACTTGCAGATTCTGCAAAAACACAGTTTCAAAACTGCTCTATCAAAAGGAAGGCTTATCTCTCCGAGTTGAATGCACACATCATAAAGAGGTTTCTGAGAATGCTTCTGCCTGGTTTATAAGTGAAGATATTTCCTTTTCCACCATAGGCCTCAAAGCGCTCCAAATGAACACTTGCAGATTCTACAAAAAGAGTGTTTCAAAACAGCTCTTTCAAAGGAAGTGTTCAACTCTGTGAGTTGGATTCATACTACACAAAGCAGTTTCACAGAACGCTTCTCTTTAGTTTTTATGGGAAGATATTCCCGTTTCCAACGAAGGCCTGAAAGGGCTCCAAATATCCACTTGCAGATTCTGCAAAAATAGAGTTTCAAAACTGCTCTGTTAAAAGGAAGGCTTATCTCTCTGAGTTGAATGCAGACATCATAAAGAGGTTTCTGAGAATGCTTCTGCCTGGTTTATATGTGAAGATATTTCCTTTTCCACCATAGGCCTCAAAGCGCTCCAAATGAACACTTGCAGATTCTACAAAAGGAGTGTTTCATAACTGCTCTAGCAAAGGAAAGGTTCAACTCTGTGAGTTGAACACACACATCACAAAGCAGTTTCTGAGAATGCTTCTGTCCAGTTTTTATTGGAAGATATTCCCGCTTCTAACAAAGGCCTGAAAGAGCTCCAAATATCCACTTGCAGATGCTGCAAAAAGACTCTTTCCAAACTGCTCCATGAAAAGGAAGGTTCAACTCTGTGAGATGAATGCACACATCATAAAGAAGTTTCAAAGAATGCTTCTGTCTAGGTTTTATGTGAAGATATTTCCTTTTCCACCATAGGCCTCAAAGCGCTCCAAATGAACACTTGCAGATTCTACAAAAAGAGTGTTTCAAAACTGCTCTTTCAAAAGAAGTGTTCAACTCTGTGAGTTGGATTCATACTTCACAAAGCAGTTTCACAGAACGCTTCTGTTTAGTATTTATGGGAAGATATTCCCGTTTCCAACGAAGGCCTGAAAGGACTCCAAATATCCACTTGCAGATTCTGCAGAAACACAGTTTCAAAACTGCGCTATCAAAAGGAAGGCTTATCTCTCCGAGTTGAATGCACACATCATAAAGAGGTTTCTGAGAATGCTTCTGCCTGGTTTATAAGTGAAGATATTTCCTTTTCCACCATAGGCCTCAAAGCGCTCCAAATGAACACTTGCAGATTCTACAAAAAGAGTGTTTCAAAACAGCTCTTTCAAAGGAAGTGTTCAACTCTGTGAGTTGGATTCATACTACACAAAGCAGTTTCACAGAACGCTTCTGTTTAGTTTTTATGGGAAGATATTCCCGTTTCCAACGAAGGCCTGAAAGGGCTCCAAATATCCACTTGCAAATTCTGCAAAAATAGAGTTTCAAAACTGCTCTGTCAAAAGGAAGGCTTATCTCTCTGAGTTGAATGCAGACATCATAAAGAGGTTTCTGAGAATGCTTCTGCCTGGTTTATATGTGAAGATATTTCCTTTTCCACCATAGGCCTCAAGGCGCTCCAAATGAACACTTGCAGATTCTACAAAAAGAGTGTTTCATAACTGCTCTAGCAAAGGAAAGGTTCAACTCTGTGAGTTGAACACACACATCACAAAGCAGTTTCTGAGAATGCTTCTGTCCAGTTTTTATTGGAAGATATTCCCGCTTCTAACAAAGGCCTGAAAGAGCTCCAAATATCCACTTGTAGATGCTGCAAAAAGACTCTTTCCAAACTGCTCCATGAAAAGGAAGGTTCAACTCTGTGAGTTGAATGCACACATCATAAAGAAGTTTCAAAGAATGCTTCTGTCTAGG
The DNA here is from genome assembly GCF_028885625.2 of Pongo pygmaeus. NCBI lineage: Eukaryota > Metazoa > Chordata > Mammalia > Primates > Hominidae > Pongo > Pongo pygmaeus. Next base: position 29,704,374 of record NC_085930.1, read on the forward strand.
TTTTATGTGAAGATATTTCCTTTTCCACCATAGGCCTCAAAGCGCTCCAAATGAACACTTGCAGATTCTACAAAAAGAGTGTTTCAAAACTGCTCTTTCAAAAGAAGTGTTCAACTCTGTGAGTTGGATTCACACTTCACAAAGCAGTTTCACAGAACGCTTCTGTTTAGTTTTTATGGGAAGATATTCCCGTTTCCAACGAAGGCCTGAAAGGGCTCCAAATAACCACTTGCAGATTCTGCAGAAACACAGTTTCAAAACTGCTCTATCAAAAGGAAGGCTTATCTCTCCGAGCTGAATGCACACATCATAAAGTGGTTTCTGAGAATGCTTCTCGCTGGTTTATAAGTGAAGATATTTCCTTTTCCACTATAGGCCTCAAAGCGCTCCAAATGAACACTTGCAGATTCTACAAAAAGAGTGTTTCAAAACAGCTCTTTCAAAGGAAGTGTTCAACTCTGTGAGTTGGATTCATACTACACAAAGCAGTTTCACAGAACGCTTCTCTTTAGTTTTTATTGGAAGATATTCCCGTTTCCAACGAAGGCCTGAAAGGGCTCCAAATATCCACTTGCAGATTCTGCAAAAATAGAGTTTCAAAACTGCTCTGTTAAAAGGAAGGCTTATCTCTCTGAGTTGAATGCAGACATCATAAAGAGGTTTCTGAGAATGCTTCTGCCTGGTTTATATGTGAAGATATTTCCTTTTCCACCATAGGCCTCAAAGCGCTCCAAATGAACACTTGCAGATTCTACAAAAGGAGTGTTTCATAACTGCTCTAGCAAAGGAAAGGTTCAACTCTGTGAGTTGAACACACACATCACAAAGCAGTTTCTGAGAATGCTTCTGTCCAGTTTTTATTGGAAGATATTCCCGCTTCTAACAAAGGCCTGAAAGAGCTCCAAATATCCACTTGCAGATGCTGCAAAAAGACTCTTTCCAAACTGCTCCATGAAAAGGAAGGTTCAACTCTGTGAGATGAATGCACACATCATAAAGAAGTTTCAAAGAATGCTTCTGTCTAGGTTTTATGTGAAGATATTTCCTTTTCCACCATAGGCCTCAAAGCGCTCCAAATGAACACTTGCAGATTCTACAAAAAGAGTGTTTCAAAACTGCTCTTTCAAAAGAAGTGTTCAACTCTGTGAGTTGGATTCATACTTCACAAAGCAGTTTCACAGAACGCTTCTGTTTAGTATTTATGGGAAGATATTCCCGTTTCCAACGAAGGCCTGAAAGGACTCCAAATATGCACTTGCAGATTCTGCAAAAACACAGTTTCAAAACTGCTCTATCAAAAGGAAGGCTTATCTCTCCGAGTTGAATGCACACATCATAAAGAGGTTTCTGAGAATGCTTCTGCCTGGTTTATAAGTGAAGATATTTCCTTTTCCACCATAGGCCTCAAAGCGCTCCAAATGAACACTTGCAGATTCTACAAAAAGAGTGTTTCAAAACAGCTCTTTCAAAGGAAGTGTTCAACTCTGTGAGTTGGATTCATACTACACAAAGCAGTTTCACAGAACGCTTCTGTTTTGTTTTTATGGGAAGATATTCCCGTTTCCAACGAAGGCCTGAAAGGGCTCCAAATATCCACTTGCAAATTCTGCAAAAATAGAGTTTCAAAACTGCTCTATCAAAAGGAAGGCTTATCTCTCTGAGTTGAATGCAGACATCATAAAGAGGTTTCTGAGAATGCTTCTGCCTGGTTTATATGTGAAGATATTTCCTTTTCCACCATAGGCCTCAAGGCGCTCCAAATGAACACTAGCAGATTCTACAAAAAGAGTGTTTCATAACTGCTCTAGCAAAGGAAAGGTTCAACTCTGTGAGTTGAACACACACATCACAAAGCAGTTTCTGAGAATGCTTCTGTCCAGTTTTTATTGGAAGATATTCCCGCTTCTAACAAAGGCCTGAAAGAGCTCCAAATATCCACTTGTAGATGCTGCAAAAAGACTCTTTCCAAACTGCTCCATGAAAAGGAAGGTTCAACTCTGTGAGTTGAATGCACACATCATAAAGAAGTTTGAAAGAATGCTTCTGTCTAGGTTTTATGTGAAGATATTTCCTTTTCCACCATAGGCCTCAAAGAGCTCCAAATGAACACTTGCAGATTCTACAAAAAGAGTGTTTCAAAACTGCTCTTTCAAAGGAAGTGTTCAACTCTGTGAGTTGGATTCATACTCCACAAAGCAGTTTCACAGAACGCTTCTGTTTAGTTTTTATGGGAAGATATTCCCGTTTCCAACGAAGGCCTGAAAGGGCTCCAAATAACCACTTGCAGATTCTGCAGAAACACAGTTTCAAAACTGCTCTATCAAAAGGAAGGCTTATCTCTCCGAGCTGAATGCACACATCATAAAGAGGTTTCTGAGAATGCTTCTCCCTGGTTTATAAGTGAAGATATTTCCTTTTCCACTATAGGTCTCAAAGCGCTCCAAATGAACACTTGCAGATTCTACAAAAAGAGTGTTTCAAAACAGCTCTTTCAAAGGAAGTGTTCAACTCTGTGAGTTGGATTCATACTACACAAAGCAGTTTCACAGAACGCTTCTCTTTAGTTTTTATGGGAAGATATTCCCGTTTCCAACGAAGGCCTGAAAGGGCTCCAAATATCCACTTGCAGATTCTGCAAAAATAGAGTTTCAAAACTGCTCTGTTAAAAGGAAGGCTTATCTCTCTGAGTTGAATGCAGACATCATAAAGAGGTTTCTGAGAATGCTTCTGCCTGGTTTATATGTGAAGATATTTCCTTTTCCACCATAGGCCTCAAAGCGCTCCAAATGAACACTTGCAGATTCTACAAAAGGAGTGTTTCATAACTACTCTAGCAAAGGAAAGATTCAACTCTGTGAGTTGAACACACACATCACAAAGCAGTTTCTGAGAATGCTTCTGTCCAGTTTTTATTGGAAGATATTCCCGCTTCTAACAAAGGCCTGAAAGAGCTCCAAATATCCACTTGCAGATGCTGCAAAAAGACTCTTTCCAAACTGCTCCATGAAAAGGAAGGTTCAACTCTGTGAGTTGAATGCACACATCATAAAGAAGTTTCAAAGAATGCTTCTGTCTAGGTTTTATGTGAAGATATTTCCTTTTCCACCATAGGCCTCAAAGCGCTCCAAATGAACACTTGCAGATTCTACAAAAAGAGTGTTTCAAAACTGCTCTTTCAAAAGAAGTGTTCAACTCTGTGAGTTGGATTCATACTTCACAAAGCAGTTTCACAGAACGCTTCTGTTTAGTATTTATGGGAAGATATTCCCGTTTCCAACGAAGGCCTGAAAGGACTCCAAATATCCACTTGCAGATTCTGCAGAAACACAGTTTCAAAACTGCTCTATCAAAAGGAAGGCTTATCTCTCCGAGCTGAATGCACACATCATAAAGAGGTTTCTGAGAATGCTTCTCCCTGGTTTATAAGTGAAGATATTTCCTTTTCAACTATAGGCCTCAAAGCGCTCCAAATGAACACTTGCAGATTCTACAAAAAGAGTGTTTCAAAACAGCTCTTTCAAAGGAAGTGTTCAACTCTGTGAGTTGGATTCATACTACACAAAGCAGTTTCACAGAACGCTTCTCTTTAGTTTTTATGGGAAGATATTCCCGTTTCCAACGAAGGCCTGAAAGGGCTCCAAATATCCACTTGCAGATTCTGCAAAAATAGAGTTTCAAAACTGCTCTGTTAAAAGGAAGGCTTATCTCTCTGAGTTGAATGCAGACATCATAAAGAGGTTTCTGAGAATGCTTCTGCCTGGTTTATATGTGAAGATATTTCCTTTTCCACCATAGGCCTCAAAGCGCTCCAAATGAACACTTGCAGATTCTACAAAAGGAGTGTTTCGTAACTGCTCTAGCAAAGGAAAGGTTCAACTCTGTGAGTTGAACACACACATCACAAAGCAGTTTCTGAGAATGCTTCTGTCCAGTTTTTATTGGAAGATATTCCCGCTTCTAACAAAGGCCTGAAAGAGCTCCAAATATCCACTTGCAGATGCTGCAAAAAGACTCTTTCCAAACTGCTCCATGAAAAGGAAGGTTCAACTCTGTGAGATGAATGCACACATCATAAAGAAGTTTCAAAGAATGCTTCTGTCTAGGTTTTATGTGAAGATATTTCCTTTTCCACCATAGGCCTCAAAGCGCTCCAAATGAACACTTGCAGATTCTACAAAAAGAGTGTTTCAAAACTGCTCTTTCAAAAGAAGTGTTCAACTCTGTGAGTTGGATTCATACTTCACAAAGCAGTTTCACAGAACGCTTCTGTTTAGTATTTATGGGAAGATATTCCCGTTTCCAACGAAGGCCTGAAAGGACTCCAAATATCCACTTGCAGATTCTGCAGAAACACAGTTTCAAAACTGCTCTATCAAAAGGAAGGCTTATCTCTCCGAGTTGAATGCACACATCATAAAGAGGTTTCTGAGAATGCTTCTGCCTGGTTTATAAGTGAAGATATTTCCTTTTCCACCATAGGCCTCAAAGCGCTCCAAATGAACACTTGCAGATTCTACAAAAAGAGTGTTTCAAAACAGCTCTTTCAAAGGAAGTGTTCAACTCTGTGAGTTGGATTCATACTACACAAAGCAGTTTCACAGAACGCTTCTGTTTAGTTTTTATGGGAAGATATTCCCGTTTCCAACGAAGGCCTGAAAGGGCTCCAAATATCCACTTGCAAATTCTGCAAAAATAGAGTTTCAAAACTGCTCTGTCAAAAGGAAGGCTTATCTCTCTGAGTTGAATGCAGACATCATAAAGAGGTTTCTGAGAATGCTTCTGCCTGGTTTATATGTGAAGATATTTCCTTTTCCACCATAGGCCTCAAGGCGCTCCAAATGAACACTTGCAGATTCTACAAAAAGAGTGTTTCATAACTGCTCTAGCAAAGGAAAGGTTCAACTCTGTGAGTTGAACACACACATCACAAAGCAGTTTCTGAGAATGCTTCTGTCCAGTTTTTATTGGAAGATATTCCCGCTTCTAACAAAGGCCTGAAAGAGCTCCAAATATCCACTTGTAGATGCTGCAAAAAGACTCTTTCCAAACTGCTCCATGAAAAGGAAGGTTCAACTCTGTGAGTTGAATGCACACATCATAAAGAAGTTTCAAAGAATGCTTCTGTCTAGGTTTTATGTGAAGATATTTCCTTTTCCACCATAGGCCTCAAAGCGCTCCAAATGAACACTTGCAGATTCTACAAAAAGAGTGTTTCAAAACTGCTCTTTCAAAAGAAGTGTTCAACTCTGTGAGTTGGATTCACACTTCACAAAGCAGTTTCACAGAACGCTTCTGTTTAGTTTTTATGGGAAGATATTCCCGTTTCCAACGAAGGCCTGAAAGGGCTCCAAATAACCACTTGCAGATTCTGCAGAAACACAGTTTCAAAACTGCTCTATCAAAAGGAAGGCTTATCTCTCCGAGCTGAATGCACACATCATAAAGTGGTTTCTGAGAATGCTTCTCGCTGGTTTATAAGTGAAGATATTTCCTTTTCCACTATAGGCCTCAAAGCGCTCCAAATGAACACTTGCAGATTCTACAAAAAGAGTGTTTCAAAACAGCTCTTTCAAAGGAAGTGTTCAACTCTGTGAGTTGGATTCATACTACACAAAGCAGTTTCACAGAACGCTTCTCTTTAGTTTTTATTGGAAGATATTCCCGTTTCCAACGAAGGCCTGAAAGGGCTCCAAATATCCACTTGCAGATTCTGCAAAAATAGAGTTTCAAAACTGCTCTGTTAAAAGGAAGGCTTATCTCTCTGAGTTGAATGCAGACATCATAAAGAGGTTTCTGAGAATGCTTCTGCCTGGTTTATATGTGAAGATATTTCCTTTTCCACCATAGGCCTCAAAGCGCTCCAAATGAACACTTGCAGATTCTACAAAAGGAGTGTTTCATAACTGCTCTAGCAAAGGAAAGGTTCAACTCTGTGAGTTGAACACACACATCACAAAGCAGTTTCTGAGAATGCTTCTGTCCAGTTTTTATTGGAAGATATTCCCGCTTCTAACAAAGGCCTGAAAGAGCTCCAAATATCCACTTGCAGATGCTGCAAAAAGACTCTTTCCAAACTGCTCCATGAAAAGGAAGGTTCAACTCTGTGAGATGAATGCACACATCATAAAGAAGTTTCAAAGAATGCTTCTGTCTAGGTTTTATGTGAAGATATTTCCTTTTCCACCATAGGCCTCAAAGCGCTCCAAATGAACACTTGCAGATTCTACAAAAAGAGTGTTTCAAAACTGCTCTTTCAAAAGAAGTGTTCAACTCTGTGAGTTGGATTCATACTTCACAAAGCAGTTTCACAGAACGCTTCTGTTTAGTATTTATGGGAAGATATTCCCGTTTCCAACGAAGGCCTGAAAGGACTCCAAATATCCACTTGCAGATTCTGCAAAAACACAGTTTCAAAACTGCTCTATCAAAAGGAAGGCTTATCTCTCCGAGTTGAATGCACACATCATAAAGAGGTTTCTGAGAATGCTTCTGCCTGGTTTATAAGTGAAGATATTTCCTTTTCCACCATAGGCCTCAAAGCGCTCCAAATGAACACTTGCAGATTCTACAAAAAGAGTGTTTGAAAACAGCTCTTTCAAAGGAAGTGTTCAACTCTGTGAGTTGGATTCATACTACACAAAGCAGTTTCACAGAACGCTTCTGTTTAGTTTTTATGGGAAGATATTCCCGTTTCCAACGAAGGCCTGAAAGGGCTCCAAATATCCACTTGCAAATTCTGCAAAAATAGAGTTTCAAAACTGCTCTATCAAAAGGAAGGCTTATCTCTCTGAGTTGAATGCAGACATCATAAAGAGGTTTCTGAGAATGCTTCTGCCTGGTTTATATGTGAAGATATTTCCTTTTCCACCATAGGCCTCAAGGCGCTCCAAATGAACACTAGCAGATTCTACAAAAAGAGTGTTTCATAACTGCTCTAGCAAAGGAAAGGTTCAACTCTGTGAGTTGAACACACACATCACAAAGCAGTTTCTGAGAATGCTTCTGTCCAGTTTTTATTGGAAGATATTCCCGCTTCTAACAAAGGCCTGAAACAGCTCCAAATATCCACTTGTAGATGCTGCAAAAAGACTCTTTCCAAACTGCTCCATGAAAAGGAAGGTTCAACTCTGTGAGTTGAATGCGCACATCATAAAGAAGTTTCAAAGAATGCTTCTGTCTAGGTTTTATGTGAAGATATTTCCTTTTCCACCATAGGCCTCAAAGCGCTCCAAATGAACACTTGCAGATTCTACAAAAAGAGTGTTTCAAAACTGCTCTTTCAAAAGAAGTGTTCAACTCTGTGAGTTGGATTCATACTTCACAAAGCAGTTTCACAGAACGCTTCTGTTTAGTTTTTATGGGAAGATATTCCCGTTTCAAACGAAGGCCTGAAAGGGCTCCAAATAACCACTTGCAGATTCTGCAGAAACACAGTTTCAAAACTGCTCTATCAAAAGGAAGGCTTATCTCTCCGAGCTGAATGCACACATCATAAAGAGGTTTCTGAGAATGCTTCTCCCTGGTTTATAAGTGAAGATATTTCCTTTTCCACTATAGGCCTCAAAGCGCTCCAAATGAACACTTGCAGATTCTACAAAAAGAGTGTTTCAAAACAGCTCTTTCAAAGGAAGTGTTCAACTCTGTGAGTTGGATTCATACTACACAAAGCAGTTTCACAGAACGCTTCTCTTTAGTTTTTATGGGAAGATATTCCCGTTTCCAACGAAGGCCTGAAAGGGCTCCAAATATCCACTTGCAGATTCTGCAAAAATAGAGTTTCAAAACTGCTCTGTTAAAAGGAAGGCTTATCTCTCTGAGTTGAATGCAGACATCATAAAGAGGTTTCTGAGAATGCTTCTGCCTGGTTTATATGTGAAGATATTTCCTTTTCCACCATAGGCCTCAAAGCGCTCCAAATGAACACTTGCAGATTCTACAAAAGGAGTGTTTCATAACTACTCTAGCAAAGGAAAGGTTCAACTCTGTGAGTTGAACACACACATCACAAAGCAGTTTCTGAGAATGCTTCTGTCCAGTTTTTATTGGAAGATATTCCCGCTTCTAACAAAGGCCTGAAAGAGCTCCAAATATCCACTTGCAGATGCTGCAAAAAGACTCTTTCCAAACTGCTCCATGAAAAGGAAGGTTCAACTCTGTGAGTTGAATGCACACATCATAAAGAAGTTTCAAAGAATGCTTCTGTCTAGGTTTTATGTGAAGATATTTCCTTTTCCACCATAGGCCTCAAAGCGCTCCAAATGAACACTTGCAGATTCTACAAAAAGAGTGTTTCAAAACTGCTCTTTCAAAAGAAGTGTTCAACTCTGTGAGTTGGATTCATACTTCACAAAGCAGTTTCACAGAACGCTTCTGTTTAGTATTTATGGGAAGATATTCCCGTTTCCAACGAAGGCCTGAAAGGACTCCAAATATCCACTTGCAGATTCTGCAAAAACACAGTTTCAAAACTGCTCTATCAAAAGGAAGGCTTATCTCTCCGAGTTGAATGCACACATCATAAAGAGGTTTCTGAGAATGCTTCTGCCTGGTTTATAAGTGAAGATATTTCCTTTTCCACCATAGGCCTCAAAGCGCTCCAAATGAACACTTGCAGATTCTACAAAAAGAGTGTTTCAAAACAGCTCTTTCAAAGGAAGTGTTCAACTCTGTGAGTTGGATTCATACTACACAAAGCAGTTTCACAGAACGCTTCTGTTTAGTTTTTATGGGAAGATATTCCCGTTTCCAACGAAGGCCTGAAAGGGCTCCAAATATCCACTTGCAAATTCTGCAAAAATAGAGTTTCAAAACTGCTCTGTCAAAAGGAAGGCTTATCTCTCTGAGTTGAATGCAGACATCATAAAGAGGTTTCTGAGAATGCTTCTGCCTGGTTTATATGTGAAGATATTTCCTTTTCCACCATAGGCCTCAAAGCGCTCCAAATGAACACTTGCAGATTCTACAAAAGGAGTGTTTCATAACTACTCTAGCAAAGGAAAGATTCAACTCTGTGAGTTGAACACACACATCACAAAGCAGTTTCTGAGAATGCTTCTGTCCAGTTTTTATTGGAAGATATTCCCGCTTCTAACAAAGGCCTGAAAGAGCTCCAAATATCCACTTGCAGATGCTGCAAAAAGACTCTTTCCAAACTGCTCCATGAAAAGGAAGGTTCAACTCTGTGAGTTGAATGCACACATCATAAAGAAGTTTCAAAGAATGCTTCTGTCTAGGTTTTATGTGAAGATATTTCCTTTTCCACCATAGGCCTCAAAGCGCTCCAAATGAACACTTGCAGATTCTACAAAAAGAGTGTTTCAAAACTGCTCTTTCAAAAGAAGTGTTCAACTCTGTGAGTTGGATTCATACTTCACAAAGCAGTTTCACAGAACGCTTCTGTTTAGTATTTATGGGAAGATATTCCCGTTTCCAACGAAGGCCTGAAAGGACTCCAAATATCCACTTGCAGATTCTGCAGAAACACAGTTTCAAAACTGCTCTATCAAAAGGAAGGCTTATCTCTCCGAGCTGAATGCACACATCATAAAGAGGTTTCTGAGAATGCTTCTCCCTGGTTTATAAGTGAAGATATTTCCTTTTCAACTATAGGCCTCAAAGCGCTCCAAATGAACACTTGCAGATTCTACAAAAAGAGTGTTTCAAAACAGCTCTTTCAAAGGAAGTGTTCAACTCTGTGAGTTGGATTCATACTACACAAAGCAGTTTCACAGAACGCTTCTCTTTAGTTTTTATGGGAAGATATTCCCGTTTCCAACGAAGGCCTGAAAGGGCTCCAAATATCCACTTGCAGATTCTGCAAAAATAGAGTTTCAAAACTGCTCTGTTAAAAGGAAGGCTTATCTCTCTGAGTTGAATGCAGACATCATAAAGAGGTTTCTGAGAATGCTTCTGCCTGGTTTATATGTGAAGATATTTCCTTTTCCACCATAGGCCTCAAAGCGCTCCAAATGAACACTTGCAGATTCTACAAAAGGAGTGTTTCGTAACTGCTCTAGCAAAGGAAAGGTTCAACTCTGTGAGTTGAACACACACATCACAAAGCAGTTTCTGAGAATGCTTCTGTCCAGTTTTTATTGGAAGATATTCCCGCTTCTAACAAAGGCCTGAAAGAGCTCCAAATATCCACTTGCAGATGCTGCAAAAAGACTCTTTCCAAACTGCTCCATGAAAAGGAAGGTTCAACTCTGTGAGATGAATGCACACATCATAAAGAAGTTTCAAAGAATGCTTCTGTCTAGGTTTTATGTGAAGATATTTCCTTTTCCACCATAGGCCTCAAAGCGCTCCAAATGAACACTTGCAGATTCTACAAAAAGAGTGTTTCAAAACTGCTCTTTCAAAAGAAGTGTTCAACTCTGTGAGTTGGATTCATACTTCACAAAGCAGTTTCACAGAACGCTTCTGTTTAGTATTTATGGGAAGATATTCCCGTTTCCAACGAAGGCCTGAAAGGACTCCAAATATCCACTTGCAGATTCTGCAGAAACACAGTTTCAAAACTGCTCTATCAAAAGGAAGGCTTATCTCTCCGAGTTGAATGCACACATCATAAAGAGGTTTCTGAGAATGCTTCTGCCTGGTTTATAAGTGAAGATATTTCCTTTTCCACCATAGGCCTCAAAGCGCTCCAAATGAACACTTGCAGATTCTACAAAAAGAGTGTTTCAAAACAGCTCTTTCAAAGGAAGTGTTCAACTCTGTGAGTTGGATTCATACTACACAAAGCAGTTTCACAGAACGCTTCTGTTTAGTTTTTATGGGAAGATATTCCCGTTTCCAACGAAGGCCTGAAAGGGCTCCAAATATCCACTTGCAAATTCTGCAAAAATAGAGTTTCAAAACTGCTCTGTCAAAAGGAAGGCTTATCTCTCTGAGTTGAATGCAGACATCATAAAGAGGTTTCTGAGAATGCTTCTGCCTGGTTTATATGTGAAGATATTTCCTTTTCCACCATAGGCCTCAAGGCGCTCCAAATGAACACTTGCAGATTCTACAAAAAGAGTGTTTCATAACTGCTCTAGCAAAGGAAAGGTTCAACTCTGTGAGTTGAACACACACATCACAAAGCAGTTTCTGAGAATGCTTCTGTCCAGTTTTTATTGGAAGATATTCCCGCTTCTAACAAAGGCCTGAAAGAGCTCCAAATATCCACTTGTAGATGCTGCAAAAAGACTCTTTCCAAACTGCTCCATGAAAAGGAAGGTTCAACTCTGTGAGTTGAATGCACACATCATAAAGAAGTTTCAAAGAATGCTTCTGTCTAGGTTTTATGTGAAGATATTTCCTTTTCCACCATAGGCCTCAAAGCGCTCCAAATGAACACTTGCAGATTCTACAAAAAGAGTGTTTCAAAACTGCTCTTTCAAAAGAAGTGTTCAACTCTGTGAGTTGGATTCACACTTCACAAAGCAGTTTCACAGAACGCTTCTGTTTAGTTTTTATGGGAAGATATTCCCGTTTCCAACGAAGGCCTGAAAGGGCTCCAAATAACCACTTGCAGATTCTGCAGAAACACAGTTTCAAAACTGCTCTATCAAAAGGAAGGCTTATCTCTCCGAGCTGAATGCACACATCATAAAGTGGTTTCTGAGAATGCTTCTCGCTGGTTTATAAGTGAAGATATTTCCTTTTCCACTATAGGCCTCAAAGCGCTCCAAATGAACACTTGCAGATTCTACAAAAAGAGTGTTTCAAAACAGCTCTTTCAAAGGAAGTGTTCAACTCTGTGAGTTGGATTCATACTACACAAAGCAGTTTCACAGAACGCTTCTCTTTAGTTTTTATTGGAAGATATTCCCGTTTCCAACGAAGGCCTGAAAGGGCTCCAAATATCCACTTGCAGATTCTGCAAAAATAGAGTTTCAAAACTGCTCTGTTAAAAGGAAGGCTTATCTCTCTGAGTTGAATGCAGACATCATAAAGAGGTTTCTGAGAATGCTTCTGCCTGGTTTATATGTGAAGATATTTCCTTTTCCACCATAGGCCTCAAAGCGCTCCAAATGAACACTTGCAGATTCTACAAAAGGAGTGTTTCATAACTGCTCTAGCAAAGGAAAGGTTCAACTCTGTGAGTTGAACACACACATCACAAAGCAGTTTCTGAGAATGCTTCTGTCCAGTTTTTATTGGAAGATATTCCCGCTTCTAACAAAGGCCTGAAAGAGCTCCAAATATCCACTTGCAGATGCTGCAAAAAGACTCTTTCCAAACTGCTCCATGAAAAGGAAGGTTCAACTCTGTGAGATGAATGCACACATCATAAAGAAGTTTCAAAGAATGCTTCTGTCTAGGTTTTATGTGAAGATATTTCCTTTTCCACCATAGGCCTCAAAGCGCTCCAAATGAACACTTGCAGATTCTACAAAAAGAGTGTTTCAAAACTGCTCTTTCAAAAGAAGTGTTCAACTCTGTGAGTTGGATTCATACTTCACAAAGCAGTTTCACAGAACGCTTCTGTTTAGTATTTATGGGAAGATATTCCCGTTTCCAACGAAGGCCTGAAAGGACTCCAAATATCCACTTGCAGATTCTGCAAAAACACAGTTTCAAAACTGCTCTATCAAAAGGAAGGCTTATCTCTCCGAGTTGAATGCACACATCATAAAGAGGTTTCTGAGAATGCTTCTGCCTGGTTTATAAGTGAAGATATTTCCTTTTCCACCATAGGCCTCAAAGCGCTCCAAATGAACACTTGCAGATTCTACAAAAAGAGTGTTTGAAAACAGCTCTTTCAAAGGAAGTGTTCAACTCTGTGAGTTGGATTCATACTACACAAAGCAGTTTCACAGAACGCTTCTGTTTAGTTTTTATGGGAAGATATTCCCGTTTCCAACGAAGGCCTGAAAGGGCTCCAAATATCCACTTGCAAATTCTGCAAAAATAGAGTTTCAAAACTGCTCTATCAAAAGGAAGGCTTATCTCTCTGAGTTGAATGCAGACATCATAAAGAGGTTTCTGAGAATGCTTCTGCCTGGTTTATATGTGAAGATATTTCCTTTTCCACCATAGGCCTCAAGGCGCTCCAAATGAACACTAGCAGATTCTACAAAAAGAGTGTTTCATAACTGCTCTAGCAAAGGAAAGGTTCAACTCTGTGAGTTGAACACACACATCACAAAGCAGTTTCTGAGAATGCTTCTGTCCAGTTTTTATTGGAAGATATTCCCGCTTCTAACAAAGGCCTGAAACAGCTCCAAATATCCACTTGTAGATGCTGCAAAAAGACTCTTTCCAAACTGCTCCATGAAAAGGAAGGTTCAACTCTGTGAGTTGAATGCGCACATCATAAAGAAGTTTCAAAGAATGCTTCTGTCTAGGTTTTATGTGAAGATATTTCCTTTTCCACCATAGGCCTCAAAGCGCTCCAAATGAACACTTGCAGATTCTACAAAAAGAGTGTTTCAAAACTGCTCTTTCAAAAGAAGTGTTCAACTCTGTGAGTTGGATTCATACTTCACAAAGCAGTTTCACAGAACGCTTCTGTTTAGTTTTTATGGGAAGATATTCCCGTTTCAAACGAAGGCCTGAAAGGGCTCCAAATAACCACTTGCAGATTCTGCAGAAACACAGTTTCAAAACTGCTCTATCAAAAGGAAGGCTTATCTCTCCGAGCTGAATGCACACATCATAAAGAGGTTTCTGAGAATGCTTCTCCCTGGTTTATAAGTGAAGATATTTCCTTTTCCACTATAGGCCTCAAAGCGCTCCAAATGAACACTTGCAGATTCTACAAAAAGAGTGTTTCAAAACAGCTCTTTCAAAGGAAGTGTTCAACTCTGTGAGTTGGATTCATACTACACAAAGCAGTTTCACAGAACGCTTCTCTTTAGTTTTTATGGGAAGATATTCCCGTTTCCAACGAAGGCCTGAAAGGGCTCCAAATATCCACTTGCAGATTCTGCAAAAATAGAGTTTCAAAACTGCTCTGTTAAAAGGAAGGCTTATCTCTCTGAGTTGAATGCAGACATCATAAAGAGGTTTCTGAGAATGCTTCTGCCTGGTTTATATGTGAAGATATTTCCTTTTCCACCATAGGCCTCAAAGCGCTCCAAATGAACACTTGCAGATTCTACAAAAGGAGTGTTTCATAACTACTCTAGCAAAGGAAAGGTTCAACTCTGTGAGTTGAACACACACATCACAAAGCAGTTTCTGAGAATGCTTCTGTCCAGTTTTTATTGGAAGATATTCCCGCTTCTAACAAAGGCCTGAAAGAGCTCCAAATATCCACTTGCAGATGCTGCAAAAAGACTCTTTCCAAACTGCTCCATGAAAAGGAAGGTTCAACTCTGTGAGTTGAATGCACACATCATAAAGAAGTTTCAAAGAATGCTTCTGTCTAGGTTTTATGTGAAGATATTTCCTTTTCCACCATAGGCCTCAAAGCGCTCCAAATGAACACTTGCAGATTCTACAAAAAGAGTGTTTCAAAACTGCTCTTTCAAAAGAAGTGTTCAACTCTGTGAGTTGGATTCATACTTCACAAAGCAGTTTCACAGAACGCTTCTGTTTAGTATTTATGGGAAGATATTCCCGTTTCCAACGAAGGCCTGAAAGGACTCCAAATATCCACTTGCAGATTCTGCAAAAACACAGTTTCAAAACTGCTCTATCAAAAGGAAGGCTTATCTCTCCGAGTTGAATGCACACATCATAAAGAGGTTTCTGAGAATGCTTCTGCCTGGTTTATAAGTGAAGATATTTCCTTTTCCACCATAGGCCTCAAAGCGCTCCAAATGAACACTTGCAGATTCTACAAAAAGAGTGTTTCAAAACAGCTCTTTCAAAGGAAGTGTTCAACTCTGTGAGTTGGATTCATACTACACAAAGCAGTTTCACAGAACGCTTCTGTTTAGTTTTTATGGGAAGATATTCCCGTTTCCAACGAAGGCCTGAAAGGGCTCCAAATATCCACTTGCAAATTCTGCAAAAATAGAGTTTCAAAACTGCTCTGTCAAAAGGAAGGCTTATCTCTCTGAGTTGAATGCAGACATCATAAAGAGGTTTCTGAGAATGCTTCTGCCTGGTTTATATGTGAAGATATTTCCTTTTCCACCATAGGCCTCAAAGCGCTCCAAATGAACACGTGCAGATTCTACAAAAAGAGTGTTTCATAACTGCTCTAGCAAAGGAAAGGTTCAACTCTGTGAGTTGAACACACACATCACAAAGCAGTTTCTGAGAATGCTTCTGTCCAGTTTTTATTGGAAGATATTCCCGCTTCTAACAAAGGCCTGAAAGAGCTCCAAATATCCACTTGCAGATGCTGCAAAAAGACTCTTTCCAAACTGCTCCATGAAAAGGAAGGTTCAACTCTGTGAGTTGAATGCACACATCATAAAGAAGTTTCAAAGAATGCTTCTGTCTAGGTTTTATGTGAAGATATTTCCTTTTCCACCATAGGCCTCAAAGCGCTCCAAATGAACACTTGCAGATTCTACAAAAAGAGTGTTTCAAAACTGCTCTTTCAAAAGAAGTGTTCAACTCTGTGAGTTGGATTCATACTTCACAAAGCAGTTTCACAGAACGCTTCTGTTTAGTTTTTATGGGAAGATATTCCCGTTTCCAACGAAGGCCTGAAAGGGCTCCAAATAACCACTTGCAGATTCTGCAGAAACACAGTTTCAAAACTGCTCTATCAAAAGGAAGGCTTATCTCTCCGAGCTGAATGCACACATCATAAAGAGGTTTCTGAGAATGCTTCTGCCTGGTTTATAAGTGAAGATATTTCATTTCCCAGCATAGGCCCCAAAGCGCTCCAAATATCCACTTGCAGATTCTACAAAAAGAGTGTTTCCAAAATGCTCTTACAAAAGGAAGGTTCAAGTCTGTGAGCCGAACGCACTCATCACAAACAAGTTTCTGAGAATGCGTCTGTCTAGTTTTTATGTGAAGATATTTCGTTTGCCAGCATAGGCCTCAAATCGCTCCAAACATCCACTAGCAAATTCTACAAAAGGAGTGTTTCAAAAGTGCGCTATCAAGAGGAAGAGTCCACTATGTGAGTTGAATGCATAAAGCACACGGAAGTTTCTGAGAATGCTTCTGTCTAGTTTTTAGGTGAAGATATTTCATTTCCCAGCATAGGCCTCAAAGCGCTCCAAATATCCACTTGCAGATTCTACAAAAAGAGTGTTTCCAAACTGCTGTTTCAAAAGGAAGGTTCAAATCTGTGAGTTCAGAGCACTCATCACAAAGAAGTTTCTGAGAATGCTTCTGTCTAGTTTTTATATGAAGATCTTTCCTTTTCCAGTATAGGCCTCAAAGCGCTCCAAATAAACACTTGCAGATTCTACAGAAGGAGTGTTTCAAAACAGCTCTATCAAAAGGAACGTTCAAGTCTGTGAGTTGAAGGCATTCATCACACAGAAGTTTCTGAGAATGCTTCTCTCTAGTTTTTATGTGAAGATATTTCCTTTTCTAGCATAGGCCGCAAAGCGCTGCAAATAGCCACTTGCAGATTCTACGAAAAGAGGGTTTCAAATCTCTTCTATCAAAAGAAATGTTCAACTCTGTGAGTTGAATGCACTCATCAGAAAGAAGTTTCTGAGAATGATTCTATCTAGTTTTCATCTGCATGTATTTCCTTTTCCACTAGATGCCGCAATCGCACCAAATATCCACTTGCAGTTTCCACAAAAAGAGTGCTGCAGAACTGCTCCATGAAAAGGAATGTTCAACTCTGTGAGTTCAGTACCCTCATGACATAGAAGTTTCTGAAAATGCTTCTGTCTAGTTGGTATAGGAAGATATTTCCTTTTCCAGCATAAGCCTCAAAGAGCTCCAAATATCCACTTGCGGATTCTGCAACAACAGTGTTTCAAAACTGGTCGATCAAAAGGAACGTTCAACTCTGTGAGTTGAATGCACTCATGACACAGAAGTTTCTGAGAATGCTTCTGTCTAGTTCTTACGTGAAGATATTTCCTTTTCCAGCTTAGGCCTCAAAGCGCTCCAAATAAACACTTGCAGATTCTACAAAAGGAGTGTTTCAAAACTGCTCTAGCAAAAGGAAGGTTCAAGTCTGTGAGTTGAATGCACTCATCACAAAGAGGTTTCTGAGAATGCTGCTGTCTAGTTTTTATGTGAAGATATTTCCTTTTCCTCGCATAGACCTCAAATCGCTCCAGATATCCACTTGCAGATATTACAGAAAGAGTGTTTCCAAACTGCTCTATCTAAAGGCACGTTCAACTCTGTGAGTTGAATGCACGCATTGCGAAGAACTTTCTGAGAATGCTTCTCTCTAGCTTTTAGGTGAAGATATTCCATTTCACAGCATAGGCCTCAAAGTGCTCCAAATCACCACTTGCAGATTTTACAAAAAGAATGTTTCAAAACTGCTCTTTCTAAAGGAAGGTTCAAGTCTGTGAGTTGAATGCACTCAACACAAAGAAGATTCTGAGAATGCTTCTGTCCAGGTTTCATGTGAAGATATTTCCTTTTCCAGCATAGGCCTCAAACCGCTCCAAATATTCACTTGCAGAGTCTACAAAAAGAGTGTTTCCAAACTTCTCTATCAACTGGTAGGTACAACTCCGTGAGTTGAATGCCCTCATCACCAAGAAGTTTCTGAGAATGCTTCTCTCTAGTTTTGATGGGAAGATATTTCCTTTTCCAACATAGGCCTCATGGTGCTCCGAATAAACACTTGCAGATTCTACAAACATAGTGTTTCAAAACTGTTCTATGAAAAGGGACGTTCAAGTCTGGGAGTTGAATGAACTCATCACAAAGAAGTTTCTCAGAATGCTTCTGTCTAGTTTTTATGTGAAGATATTTCGTTTGCCAGCATAGGCCTCAAATCGCTCCAAACATCCACTAGCAAATTCTACAAAAGGAGTGTTTCAAAAGTGCGCCATCAAAAGGAAGAGTCCACTATGTGAGTTGAATGCATAAAGCCCACGGAAGTTTCTGAGAATGCTTCTGTCTAGTTTTTAGGTGAAGATATTTCATTTCCCAGCATAGGCCTCAAAGCGCTCCAAATATCCACTTGCAGATTCTACAAAAAGAGTGTTTCCAAACTGCTCTTTCAAAAGGAAGGTTCAAGTCTGTGAGTTGAGAGCACTCATCACAAAGAAGTTTCTGAGAATGCTTCTGTCTAGTTTTTATATGACGATCTTTCCTTTTCCAATATAGGCCTCAAAGCGCTCCAAATAAACACTTGCAGATTCTACAAAAGGAGTGTTTCAAAACAGCTCTATCAAAAGGAACGTTCATGTCTGTGAGTTGAAGGCATTCATCACACAGAAGTTTCTGAGAATGCTTCTCTCTAGTTTTTATGTGAAGATATTTCCTTTTCTAGCATAGGCCTCAAAGCGCTGCAAATAGCCACTTGCAGATTCTACAAAAAGAGGGTTTCAAATCTCTTCTATCAAAAGAAAAGTTCATCTCTGTGAGTTGAATGCACTCATCAGAAAGAAGTTTCTGAGAATGATTCTATCTAGTTTTCATCTGCATGTATTTCCTTTTCCACTAGATGCCGCAATCGCACCAAATATCCACTGGCAGTTTCCACAAAAAGAGTGCTGCAGAACTGCTCCATGAAAAGGAATGTTCAACTCTGTGAGTTCAATACCCTCATGACATAGAAGTTTCTGAAAATGCTTCTGTCTAGTTGGTATAGGAAGATATTTCCTTTTCCAGCCTAAGCCTCAAAGAGCTCCAAATATCCACTTGCGGATTCTGCAACAACAGTGTTTCAAAACTGGTCGATCAAAAGGAACGTTCAACTCTGTGAGTTGAATGCACTCATGACACAGAAGTTTCTGAGAATGCTTCTGTCTAGTTCTTACGTGAAGATATTTCCTTTTCCAGCTTAGGCCTCAAAGCGCTCCAAATAAACACTTGCAGATTCTACAAAAGGAGTGTTTCAAAACTGCTCTAGCAAAAGGAAGGTTCAAGTCTGTGAGTTGAATGCACTCATCACAAAGAGGTTTCTGAGAATGCTGCTGTCTAGTTTTTATGTGAAGATATTTCCTTTTCCTCGCATAGACCTCAAATCGCTCCAGATATCCACTTGCAGATTTTACAGAAAGAGTGTTTCCAAACTGCTCTATCTAAAGGCACGTTCAACTCTGTGAGTTGAATGCACGCATTGCGAAGAACTTTCTGAGAACGCTTCTCTCTAGCTTTTAGGTGAAGATATTCCATTTCACAGCATAGGCCTCAAAGTGCTCCAAATCACCACTTGCAGATTTTACAAAAAGAATGTTTCAAAACTGCTCTTTCTAAAGGAAGGTTCAAGTCTGTGAGTTGAATGCACTCAACACAAAGAAGTTTCTGAGAATGCTTCTGTCCAGGTTTCATGTGAAGATATTTCCTTTTCCAGCATAGGCCTCAAACCGCTCCAAATATACACTTGCAGAGTCTACAAAAAGAGTGTTTCCAAACTTCTCTATCAACTGGTAGGTACAACTCCGTGAGTTGAATGCCCTCATCACCAAGAAGTTTCTGAGAATGCTCCTCTCTAGTTTTGATGGGAAGATATTTCCTTTTCCAACATAGGCCTCATGGTGCTCCGAATAAACACTTGCAGATTCTACAAACTTAGTGTCTCAAAACTGTTCTATGAAAAGGAACGTTCAAGTCTGGGAGTTGAATGAACTCATCACAAAGAAGTTTCTCAGAATGCTTCTGTCTAGTTTTTAGGTGAAGATATTTCATTTCCCAGCATAGGCCTCAAAGCGCTCCAAATATCCACTTGCAGATTCTACAAAAAGAGTGTTTCCAAACTGCTCTTACAAAAGGAAGGTTCAAGTCTGTGAGCCGAACGCACTCATCACAAAGAAGTTTCTGAGAATGCGTCTGTCTAGTTTTTATGTGAAGATATTTCGTTTGCCAGCATAGGCCTCAAATCGCTCCAAACATCCACTAGCAAATTCTGCAAAAGGAGTGTTTCAAAAGTGCGCCATCAAAAGGAAGAGTCCACTATGTGAGTTGAAGGCATAAAGCACACGGAAGTTTCTGAGAATGCTTCTGTCTAGTTTTTAGGTGAAGATATTTCATTTCCCAGCATAGGCCTCAAAGCGCTCCAAATATCCACTTGCAGATTCTACAAAAAGAGTGTTTCCAAACTGCTCTTTCAAAAGGAAGGTTCAAGTCTGTGAGTTGAGAGCATTCATCACAAAGAAGTTTCTGAGAATGCTTCTGTCTAGTTTTTATATGAAGATCTTTCCTTTTCCAATATGGGCCTCAAAGCGCTCCAAATAAACACTTGCAGATTCTACAAAAGGAGTGCTTCAAAACAGCTCTATCAAAAGGAACGTTCAAGTCCGTGAGTTGAAGGCATTCATCACACAGAAGTTTCTGAGAATGCTTCTCTCTAGTTTTTATGTGAAGATATTTCCTTTTCTAGCATAGGCCTCAAAGCGCTGCAAATAGCCACTTGGAGATTCTACAAAAAGAGGGTTTCAAATCTCTTCTATCAAAAGAAATGTTCAACTCTGTGAGTTGAATGCACTCATCAGAAAGAAGTTTCTGAGAATGATTCTATCTAGTTTTCATCTGCATGTATTTCCGTTTCCACTAGATGCCGCAATCGCACCAAATATCCACTTGCAGTTTCCACAAAAAGAGTGCTGCAGAACTGCTCCATGAAAAGGAATGTTCAACTCTGTGGGTTCAATACCCTCATGACATAGAAGTTTCTGAAAATGCTTCTGTCTAGTTGGTATAGGAAGATATTTCCTTTTCCAGCATAAGCCTCAAAGAGCTCCAAATATCCACATGCGGATTCTGCAAAAACAGTGTTTCAAAACTGGTCGATCAAAAGGAACGTTCAACTCTGTGAGTTGAATGCACTCATGACACAGAAGTTTCTGAGAATGCTTCTGTCTATCTCTTACGTGAAGATATTTCCTTTTCCAGCTTAGGCCTCAAAGCGCTCCAAATAAACACTTGCAGATTCTACAAAAGGAGTGTTTCAAAACTGCTCTAGCAAAAGGAAGGTTCAAGTCTGTGAGTTGAATGCACTCATCACAAAGAGGTTTCTGAGAATGCTGCTGTCTAGTTTTTAAGTGAAGATATTTCCTTTTCCTCGCATAGACCTCAAATCGCTCCAGATATCCACTTGCAGATTTTACAGAAAGACTGTTTCCAAACTGCTCTATCTAAAGGCACGTTCAACTCTGTGAGTTGAATGCACGCATTGCGAAGAACTTTCTGAGAATGCTTCTCTCTAGCTTTTAGGTAAAGATATTCCATTTCACAGCATAGGCCTCAAAGTGCACCAAATCACCACTTGCAGATTTTACAAAAAGAATGTTTCAAAACTGCTCTTTCTAAAGGAAGGTTCAAGTCTGTGAGTTGAATTCACTCAACACAAAGAAGTTTCTGAGAATGCTTCTGTCCAGGTTTCATGTGAAGATACTTCCTATTCCAGCATTGGCCTCAAACCGCTCCAAATATTCACTTGCAGAGTCTACAAAAAGAGTGTTTCCAAACTTCTCTATCAACTGGTAGGTACAACTCCGTGAGTTGAATGCCCTCATCAACAAGGAGTTTCTGAGAATGCTTCTCTCTAGTTTTGATGGGAAGATATTTCCTTTTCCAACATAGGCCTCATGGTGCTCCGAATAAACACTTGCAGATTCTACAAACTTAGTGTTTCAAAACTGTTCTATGAAAAGGAACGTTCAAGTCTGGGAGTTGAATGAACTCATCACAAAGAAGTTACTCAGAATGCTTCTGTCTAGTTTTTAGGTGAAGATATTTCATTTCCCAGCATAGGCCTCAAAGCGCTCCAAATATCCACTTGTAGATTCTACAAAAAGAGTGTTTCCAAACTGCTGTTTCAAAAGGAAGGTTCAAATCTGTGAGTTGAGAGCACTCATCACAAAGAAGTTTCTGAGAATGCTTCTGTCTAGTTTTTATATGAAGATCTTTCCTTTTCCAGTATAGGCCTCAAAGCGCTCCAAATAAACACTTGCAGATTCTACAAAAGGAGTGTTTCAAAACAGCTCTATCAAAAGGAACGTTCAAGTCTGTGAGTTGAAGGCATTCATCACACAGAAGTTTCTGAGAATGCTTCTCTCTAGTTTTTATGTGAAGATATTTCCTTTTCTAGCATAGGCCGCAAAGCGCTGCAAATAGCCACTTGCAGATTCTACGAAAAGAGGGTTTCAAATCTCTTCTATCAAAAGAAATGTTCAACTCTGTGAGTTGAATGCACTCATCAGAAAGAAGTTTCTGAGAATGATTCTATCTACTTTTCATCTGCATGTATTTCCTTTTCCACTAGATGCCGCAATCGCACCAAATATCCACTTGCAGTTTCCACAAAAAGAGTGCTGCAGAACTGCTCCATGAAAAGGAATGTTCAACTCTGTGAGTTCAGTACCCTCATGACATAGAAGTTTCTGAAAATGCTTCTGTCTAGTTGGTATAGGAAGATATTTCCTTTTCCAGCATAAGCCTCAAAGAGCTCCAAATATCCACTTGCGGATTCTGCAACAACAGTGTTTCAAAACTGGTCGATCAAAAGGAACGTTCAACTCTGTGAGTTGAATGCACTCATGACACAGAAGTTTCTGAGAATGCTTCTGTCTAGTTCTTACGTGAAGATATTTCCTTTTCCAGCTTAGGCCTCAAAGCGCTCCAAATAAACACTTGCAGATTCTACAAAAGGAGTGTTTCAAAACTGCTCTAGCAAAAGGAAGGTTCAAGTCTGTGAGTTGAATGCACTCATCACAAAGAAGTTTCTGAGAATGCTTCTGTCTAGTTTTTATATGAAGATCTTTCCTTTTCCAATATGGGCCTCAAAGCGCTCCAAATAAACACTTGCAGATTCTACAAAAGGAGTGTTTCAAAACAGCTCTATCAAAAGGAACGTTCAAGTCCGTGAGTTGAAGGCATTCATCACACAGAAGTTTCTGAGAATGCTTCTCTCTAGTTTTTATGTGAAGATATTTCCTTTTCTAGCATAGGCCTCAAAGCGCTGCAAATAGCCACTTGCAGATTCTACAAAAAGAGGGTTTCAAATCTCTTCTATCAAAAGAAATGTTCAACTCTGTGAGTTGAATGCACTCATCAGAAAGAAGTTTCTGAGAATGATTCCATCTAGTTTTCATCTACATGTATTTCCTTTTCCACTAGATGCCGCAATCGCACCAAATATCCACTTGCAGTTTCCACAAAAAGAGTGCTGCAGAACTGCTCCATGAAAAGGAATGTTCAACTCTGTGGGTTCAATACCCTCATGACATAGAAGTTTCTGAAAATGCTTCTGTCTAGTTGGTGTAGGAAGATATTTCCTTTTCCAGCATAAGCCTCAAAGAGCTCCAAATATCCACTTGCGGATTCTGCAAAAACAGTGTTTCAAAACTGGTCGATCAAAAGGAACGTTCAACTCTGTGAGTTGAATGCACTCATGACACAGAAGTTTCTGAGAATGCTTCTGTCTAGTTCTTACATGAAGATATTTCCTTTTCCAGCTTAGGCCTCAAAGCGCTCCAAATAAACACTTGCAGATTCTACAAAAGGAGTGTTTCAAAACTGCTCTAGCAAAAGGAAGGTTCAAGTCTGTGAGTTGAATGCACTCATCACAAAGAGGTTTCTGAGAATGCTGCTGTCTAGTTTTTATGTGAAGATATTTCCTTTTCCTCGCATAGACCTCAAATCGCTCCAGATATCCACTTGCAGATTTTACAGAAAGACTGTTTCCAAACTGCTCTATCTAAAGGCACGTTCAACTCTGTGAGTTGAATGCACGCATTGCGAAGAACTTTCTGAGAATGCTTCTCTCTAGCTTTTAGGTGAAGATATTCCATTTCACAGCATAGGCCTCAAAGTGCTCCAAATCACCACTTGCAGATTTTACAAAAAGAATGTTTCAAAACTGCTCTTTCTAAAGGAAGGTTCAAGTCTGTGAGTTGAATGCACTCAACACAAAGAAGTTTCTGAGAATGCTTCTGTCCAGGATTCATGTGAAGATACTTCCTATTCCAGCATTGGCCTCAAACCGCTCCAAATATTCACTTGCAGAGTCTACAAAAAGAGTGTTTCCAAACTTCTCTATCAACTGGTAGGTACAACTCCGTGAGTTGAATGCCCTCATCAACAAGGAGTTTCTGAGAATGCTTCTCTCTAGTTTTGATGGGAAGATATTTCCTTTTCCAACATAGGCCTCATGGTGCTCCGAATAAACACTTGCAGATTCTACAAACTTAGTGTTTCAAAACTGTTCTATGAAAAGGAACGTTCAAGTCTGGGAGTTGAATGAACTCATCACAAAGAAGTTACTCAGAATGCTTCTGTCTAGTTTTTAGGTGAAGATATTTCATTTCCCAGCATAGGCCCCAAAGCGCTCCAAATATCCACTTGCAGATTCTACAAAAAGAGTGTTTCCAAAATGCTCTTACAAAAGGAAGGTTCAAGTCTGTGAGCCGAACGCACTCATCACAAACAAGTTTCTGAGAATGCGTCTGTCTAGTTTTTATGTGAAGATATTTCGTTTGCCAGCATAGGCCTCAAATCGCTCCAAACATCCACTAGCAAATTCTACAAAAGGAGTGTTTCAAAAGTGCGCTATCAAAAGGAAGAGTCCACTATGTGAGTTGAATGCATAAAGCACACGGAAGTTTCTGAGAATGCTTCTGTCTAGTTTTTAGGTGAAGATATTTCATTTCCCAGCATAGGCCTCAAAGCGCTCCAAATATCCACTTGCAGATTCTACAAAAAGAGTGTTTCCAAACTGCTGTTTCAAAAGGAAGGTTCAAATCTGTGAGTTCAGAGCACTCATCACAAAGAAGTTTCTGAGAATGCTTCTGTCTAGTTTTTATATGAAGATCTTTCCTTTTCCAGTATAGGCCTCAAAGCGCTCCAAATAAACACTTGCAGATTCTACAAAAGGAGTGTTTCAAAACAGCTCTATCAAAAGGAACGTTCAAGTCTGTGAGTTGAAGGCATTCATCACACAGAAGTTTCTGAGAATGCTTCTCTCTAGTTTTTATGTGAAGATATTTCCTTTTCTAGCATAGGCCGCAAGGCGCTGCAAATAGCCACTTGCAGATTCTACGAAAAGAGGGTTTCAAATCTCTTCTATCAAAAGAAATGTTCAACTCTGTGAGTTGAATGCACTCATCAGAAAGAAGTTTCTGAGAATGATTCTATCTAGTTTTCATCTGCATGTATTTCCTTTTCCACTAGATGCCGCAATCGCACCAAATATCCACTTGCAGTTTCCACAAAAAGAGTGCTGCAGAACTGCTCCATGAAAAGGAATGTTCAACTCTGTGAGTTCAGTACCCTCATGACATAGAAGTTTCTGAAAATGCTTCTGTCTAGTTGGTATAGGAAGATATTTCCTTTTCCAGCATAAGCCTCAAAGAGCTCCAAATATCCACTTGCGGATTCTGCAACAACAGTGTTTCAAAACTGGTCGATCAAAAGGAACGTTCAACTCTGTGAGTTGAATGCACTCATGACACAGAAGTTTCTGAGAATGCTTCTGTCTAGTTCTTACGTGAAGATATTTCCTTTTCCAGCTTAGGCCTCAAAGCGCTCCAAATAAACACTTGCAGATTCTACAAAAGGAGTGTTTCAAAACTGCTCTAGCAAAAGGAAGGTTCAAGTCTGTGAGTTGAATGCACTCATCACAAAGAGGTTTCTGAGAATGCTGCTGTCTAGTTTTTATGTGAAGATATTTCCTTTTCCTCGCATAGACCTCAAATCGCTCCAGATATCCACTTGCAGATATTACAGAAAGAGTGTTTCCAAACTGCTCTATCTAAAGGCACGTTCAACTCTGTGAGTTGAATGCACGCATTGCGAAGAACTTTCTGAGAATGCTTCTCTCTAGCTTTTAGGTGAAGATATTCCATTTCACAGCATAGGCCTCAAAGTGCTCCAAATCACCACTTGCAGATTTTACAAAAAGAATGTTTCAAAACTGCTCTTTCTAAAGGAAGGTTCAAGTCTGTGAGTTGAATGCACTCAACACAAAGAAGTTTCTGAGAATGCTTCTGTCCAGGTTTCATGTGAAGATATTTCCTTTTCCAGCATAGGCCTCAAACCGCTCCAAATATTCACTTGCAGAGTCTACAAAAAGAGTGTTTCCAAACTTCTCTATCAACTGGTAGGTACAACTCCGTGAGTTGAATGCCCTCATCACCAAGAAGTTTCTGAGAATGCTTCTCTCTAGTTTTGATGGGAAGATATTTCCTTTTCCAACATAGGCCTCATGGTGCTCCGAATAAACACTTGCAGATTCTACAAACATAGTGTTTCAAAACTGTTCTATGAAAAGGAACGTTCAAGTCTGGGAGTTGAATGAACTCATCACAAAGAAGTTTCTCAGAATGCTTCTGTCTAGTTTTTAGGTGAAGATATTTCATTTCCCAGCATAGGCCTCAAAGCGCTCCAAATATCCACTTGCAGATTCTACAAAAAGAGTGTTTCCAAACTGCTGTTTCAAAAGGAAGGTTCAAGTCTGTGAGTTGAGAGCACTCATCACAAAGAAGTTTCTGAGAATGCTTCTGTCTAGTTTTTATATGAAGATCTTTCCTTTTCCAATATAGGCCTCAAAGCGCTCCAAATAAACACTTGCAGATTCTACAAAAGGAGTGTTTCAAAACAGCTCTA
Source organism: Pongo pygmaeus (assembly GCF_028885625.2). Classification (NCBI taxonomy): domain Eukaryota; kingdom Metazoa; phylum Chordata; class Mammalia; order Primates; family Hominidae; genus Pongo; species Pongo pygmaeus. The sequence goes on from NC_085930.1 coordinate 29,730,975, forward strand.
TCAAAAGGAACGTTCAAGTCTGTGAGTTAAAGGCATTCATCACACAGAAGTTTCTGAGAATGCTTCTCTCTAGTTTTTATGTGAAGATATTTCCTTTTCTAGCATAGGCCTCAAAGCGCTGCAAATAGCCACTTGCAGATTCTACAAAAAGAGGGTTTCAAATCTCTTCTATCAAAAGAAATGTTCAACTCTGTGAGTTGAATGCACTCATCAGAAAGAAGTTTCTGAGAATGATTCTATCTAGTTTTCATCTGCATGTATTTCCTTTTCCACTAGATGCCGCAATCGCACCAAATATCCACTTGCAGTTTCCACAAAAAGAGTGCTGCAGAACTGCTCCATGAAAAGGAATGTTCAACTCTGTGAGTTCAATACCCTCATGACATAGAAGTTTCTGAAAATGCTTCTGTCTAGTTGGTGTAGGAAGATATTCCCTTTTCCAGCATAAGCCTCAAAGAGCTCCAAATATCCACTTGCGGATTCTGCAAAAACAGTGTTTCAAAACTGGTCGATCAAAAGGAACGTTCAACTCTGTGAGTTGAATGCACTCATGACACAGAAGTTTCTGAGAATGCTTCTGTCTAGTTCTTACGTGAAGATATTTCCTTTTCCAGCTTAGGCCTCAAAGCGCTCCAAATAAACACTTGCAGATTCTACAAAAGGAGTGTTTCAAAACTGCTCTAGCAAAAGGAAGGTTCAAGTCTGTGAGTTGAATGCACTCATCACAAAGAGGTTTCTGAGAATGCTGCTGTCTAGTTTTTATGTGAAGATATTTCCTTTTCCTCGCATAGACCTCAAATCGCTCCAGATATCCACTTGCAGATATTACAGAAAGAGTGTTTCCAAACTGCTCTATCTAAAGGCACGTTCAACTCTGTGAGTTGAATGCACGCATTGCGAAGAACTTTCTGAGAATGCTTCTCTCTAGCTTTTAGGTGAAGATATTCCATTTCACAGCATAGGCCTCAAAGTGCTCCAAATCACCACTTGCAGATTTTACAAAAAGAATGTTTCAAAACTGCTCTTTCTAAAGGAAGGTTCAAGTCTGTGAGTTGAATGCACTCACCACAAAGAAGTTTCTGAGAATGCTTCTGTCCAGGTTTCATGTGAAGATATTTCCTTTTCCAGCATAGGCCTCAAACCGCTCCAAATATTCACTTGCAGAGTCTACAAAAAGAGTGTTTCCAAACTTCTCTATCAACTGGTAGGTACAACTCCGTGAGTTGAATGCCCTCATCACCAAGAAGTTTGTGAGAATGCTTCTCTCTAGTTTTGATGGGAAGATATTTCCTTTTCCAACATAGGCCTCATGGTGCTCCGAATAAACACTTGCAGATTCTACAAACATAGTGTTTCAAAACTGTTCCATGAAAAGGAACGTTCAAGTCTGGGAGTTGAATGAACTCATCACAAAGAAGTTTCTCAGAATGCTTCTGTCTAGTTTTTAGGTGAAGATATTTCATTTCCCAGCATAGGCCTCAAAGCACTCCAAATATCCACTTGCAGATTCTACAAAAAGAGTGTTTCCAAACTGCTGTTTCAAAAGGAAGGTTCAAGTCTGTGAGTTGAGAGCACTCATCACAAAGAAGTTTCTGAGAATGCTTCTGTCTAGTTTTTATATGAAGATCTTTCCTTTTCCAATATAGGCCTCAAAGCGCTCCAAACAAACACTTGCAGATTCTACAAAAGGAGTGTTTCAAAACAGCTCTATCAAAAGGAACGTTCAAGTCTGTGAGTTGAAGGCATTCATCACACAGAAGTTTCTGAGAATGCTTCTCTCTAGTTTTTATGTGAAGATATTTCCTTTTCTAGCATAGGCCTCAAAGCGCTGCAAATACCCACTTGCAGATTCTACAAAAAGAGGGTTTCAAATCTCTTCTATCAAAAGAAATGTTCAACTCTGTGAGTTGAATGCACTCATCAGAAAGAAGTTTCTGAGAATGATTCTATCTAGTTTTCATCTGCATGTATTTCCTTTTCCACTAGATGCCGCAATCGCACCAAATATCCACTTGCAGTTTCCACAAAAAGAGTGCTGCAGAACTGCTCCATGAAAAGGAATGTTCAACTCTGTGGGTTCAATACCCTCATGACATAGAAGTTTCTGAAAATGCTTCTGTCTAGTTGGTGTAGGAAGATATTTCCTTTTCCAGCATAAGCCTCAAAGAGCTCCAAATATCCACTTGCGGATTCTGCAAAAACAGTGTTTCAAAACTGGTCGATCAAAAGGAACGTTCAACTCTGTGAGTTGAATGCACTCATGACACAGAAGTTTCTGAGAATGCTTCTGTCTAGTTCTTACGTGAAGATATTTCCTTTTCCAGCTTAGGCCTCAAAGCGCTCCAAATAAACACTTGCAGATTCTACAAAAGGAGTGTTTCAAAACTGCTCTAGCAAAAGGAAGGTTCAAGTCTGTGAGTTGAATGCACTCATCACAAAGAGGTTTCTGAGAATGCTGCTGTCTAGTTTTTATGTGAAGATATTTCCTTTTCCTCGCATAGACCTCAAATCGCTCCAGATATCCACTTGCAGATTTTACAGAAAGACTGTTTCCAAACTCCTCTATCTAAAGGCACGTTCAACTCTGTGAGTTGAATGCACGCATTGCGAAGAACTTTCTGAGAATGCTTCTCTCTAGCTTTTAGGTGAAGATATTCCATTTCACAGCATAGGCCTCAAAGTGCTCCAAATCACCACTTGCAGATTTTACAAAAAGAATGTTTCAAAACTGCTCTTTCTAAAGGAAGGTTCAAGTCTGTGAGTTGAATGCACTCAACACAAAGAAGTTTCTGAGAATGCTTCTGTCCAGGTTTCATGTGAAGATACTTCCTATTCCAGCATTGGCCTCAAACCGCTCCAAATATTCACTTGCAGAGTCTACAAAAAGAGTGTTTCCAAACTTCTCTATCAACTGGTAGGTACAACTCCGTGAGTTGAATTCCCTCATCAACAAGGAGTTTCTGAGAATGCTTCTCTCTAGTTTTGATGGGAAGATATTTCCTTTTCCAACATAGGCCTCATGGTGCTCCGAATAAACACTTGCAGATTCTACAAACTTAGTGTCTCAAAACTGTTCTATGAAAAGGAACGTTCAAGTCTGGGAGTTGAATGAACTCATCACAAAGAAGTTTCTCAGAATGCTTCTGTCTAGTTTTTAGGTGAAGATATTTCATTTCCCAGCATAGGCCTCAAAGCGCTCCAAATATCCACTTGCAGATTCTACAAAAAGAGTGTTTCCAAACTGCTCTTACAAAAGGAAGGTTCAAGTCTGTGAGCCGAACGCACTCATCACAAAGAAGTTTCTGAGAATGCGTCTGTCTAGTTTTTATGTGAAGATATTTCGTTTGCCAGCATAGGCCTCAAATCGCTCCAAACATCCACTAGCAAATTCTGCAAAAGGAGTGTTTCAAAAGTGCGCCATCAAAAGGAAGAGTCCACTATGTGAGTTGAAGGCATAAAGCACACGGAAGTTTCTGAGAATGCTTCTGTCTAGTTTTTAGGTGAAGGTATTTCATTTCCCAGCATAGGCCTCAAAGCGCTCCAAATATCCACTTGCAGATTCTACAAAAAGAGTGTTTCCAAACTGCTCTTTCAAAAGGAAGGTTCAAGTCTGTGAGTTGAGAGCATTCATCACAAAGAAGTTTCTGAGAATGCTTCTGTCTAGTTTTTATATGAAGATCTTTCCTTTTCCAATATGGGCCTCAAAGCGCTCCAAATAAACACTTGCAGATTCTACAAAAGGAGTGCTTCAAAACAGCTCTATCAAAAGGAACGTTCAAGTCCGTGAGTTGAAGGCATTCATCACACAGAAGTTTCTGAGAATGCTTCTCTCTAGTTTTTATGTGAAGATATTTCCTTTTCTAGCATAGGCCTCAAAGCGCTGCAAATAGCCACTTGCAGATTCTACAAAAAGAGGGTTTCAAATCTCTTCTATCAAAAGAAATGTTCAACTCTGTGAGTTGAATGCACTCATCAGAAAGAAGTTTCTGAGAATGATTCTATCTAGTTTTCATCTGCATGTATTTCCGTTTCCACTAGATGCCGCAATCGCACCAAATATCCACTTGCAGTTTCCACAAAAAGAGTGCTGCAGAACTGCTCCATGAAAAGGAATGTTCAACTCTGTGGGTTCAATACCCTCATGACATAGAAGTTTCTGAAAATGCTTCTGTCTAGTTGGTATAGGAAGATATTTCCTTTTCCAGCATAAGCCTCAAAGAGCTCCAAATATCCACATGCGGATTCTGCAAAAACAGTGTTTCAAAACTGGTCGATCAAAAGGAACGTTCAACTCTGTGAGTTGAATGCACTCATGACACAGAAGTTTCTGAGAATGCTTCTGTCTAGCTCTTACGTGAAGATATTTCCTTTTCCAGCTTAGGCCTCAAAGCGCTCCAAATAAACACTTGCAGATTCTACAAAAGGAGTGTTTCAAAACTGCTCTAGCAAAAGGAAGGTTCAAGTCTGTGAGTTGAATGCACTCATCACAAAGAGGTTTCTGAGAATGCTGCTGTCTAGTTTTTATGTGAAGATATTTCCTTTTCCTCGCATAGACCTCAAATCGCTCCAGATATCCACTTGCAGATTTTACAGAAAGACTGTTTCCAAACTGCTCTATCTAAAGGCACGTTCAACTCTGTGAGTTGAATGCACGCATTGCGAAGAACTTTCTGAGAATGCTTCTCTCTAGCTTTTAGGTGAAGATATTCCATTTCACAGCATAGGCCTCAAAGTGCACCAAATCACCACTTGCAGATTTTACAAAAAGAATGTTTCAAAACTGCTCTTTCTAAAGGAAGGTTCAAGTCTGTGAGTTGAATGCACTCAACACAAAGAAGTTTCTGAGAATGCTTCTGTCCAGGTTTCATGTGAAGATACTTCCTATTCCAGCATTGGCCTCAAACCGCTCCAAATATTCACTTGCAGAGTCTACAAAAAGAGTGTTTCCAAACTTCTCTATCAACTGGTAGGTACAACTCCGTGAGTTGAATGCCCTCATCAACAAGGAGTTTCTGAGAATGCTTCTCTCTAGTTTTGATGGGAAGATATTTCCTTTTCCAACATAGGCCTCATGGTGCTCCGAATAAACACTTGCAGATTCTACAAACTTAGTGTTTCAAAACTGTTCTATGAAAAGGAACGTTCAAGTCTGGGAGTTGAATGAACTCATCACAAAGAAGTTACTCAGAATGCTTCTGTCTAGTTTTTAGGTGAAGATATTTCATTTCCCAGCATAGGCCTCAAAGCGCTCCAAATATCCACTTGCAGATTCTACAAAAAGAGTGTTTCCAAACTGCTGTTTCAAAAGGAAGGTTCAAATCTGTGAGTTGAGAGCACTCATCACAAAGAAGTTTCTGAGAATGCTTCTGTCTAGTTTTTATATGAAGATCTTTCCTTTTCCAGTATAGGCCTCAAAGCGCTCCAAATAAACACTTGCAGATTCTACAAAAGGAGTGTTTCAAAACAGCTCTATCAAAAGGAACGTTCAAGTCTGTGAGTTGAAGGCATTCATCACACAGAAGTTTCTGAGAATGCTTCTCTCTAGTTTTTATGTGAAGATATTTCCTTTTCTAGCATAGGCCGCAAAGCGCTGCAAATAGCCACTTGCAGATTCTACGAAAAGAGGGTTTCAAATCTCTTCTATCAAAAGAAATGTTCAACTCTGTGAGTTGAATGCACTCATCAGAAAGAAGTTTCTGAGAATGATTCTATCTAGTTTTCATCTGCATGTATTTCCTTTTCCACTAGATGCCGCAATCGCACCAAATGTCCACTTGCAGTTTCCACAAAAAGAGTGCTGCAGAACTGCTCCATGAAAAGGAATGTTCAACTCTGTGAGTTCAGTACCCTCATGACATAGAAGTTTCTGAAAATGCTTCTGTCTAGTTGGTATAGGAAGATATTTCCTTTTCCAGCATAAGCCTCAAAGAGCTCCAAATATCCACTTGCGGATTCTGCAACAACAGTGTTTCAAAACTGGTCGATCAAAAGGAACGTTCAACTCTGTGAGTTGAATGCACTCATGACACAGAAGTTTCTGAGAATGCTTCTGTCTAGTTCTTACGTGAAGATATTTCCTTTTCCAGCTTAGGCCTCAAAGCGCTCCAAATAAACACTTGCAGATTCTACAAAAGGAGTGTTTCAAAACTGCTCTAGCAAAAGGAAGGTTCAAGTCTGTGAGTTGAATGCACTCATCACAAAGAAGTTTCTGAGAATGCTTCTGTCTAGTTTTTATATGAAGATCTTTCCTTTTCCAATATGGGCCTCAAAGCGCTCCAAATAAACACTTGCAGATTCTACAAAAGGAGTGTTTCAAAACAGCTCTATCAAAAGGAATGTTCAAGTCCGTGAGTTGAAGGCATTCATCACACAGAAGTTTCTGAGAATGCTTCTCTCTAGTTTTTATGTGAAGATATTTCCTTTTCTAGCATAGGCCTCAAAGCGCTGCAAATAGCCACTTGCAGATTCTACAAAAAGAGGGTTTCAAATCTCTTCTATCAAAAGAAATGTTCAACTCTGTGAGTTGAATGCACTCATCAGAAAGAAGTTTCTGAGAATGATTCTATCTAGTTTTCATCTGCATGTATTTCCTTTTCCACTAGATGCCGCAATCGCACCAAATATCCACTTGCAGTTTCCACAAAAAGAGTGCTGCAGAACTGCTCCATGAAAAGGAATGTTCAACTCTGTGGGTTCAATACCCTCATGACATAGAAGTTTCTGAAATTGCTTCTGTCTAGTTGGTGTAGGAAGATATTTCCTTTTCCAGCATAAGCCTCAAAGAGCTCCAAATATCCACTTGCGGATTCTGCAACAACAGTGTTTCAAAACTGGTCGATCAAAAGGAACGTTCAACTCTGTGAGTTGAATGCACTCATGACACAGAAGTTTCTGAGAATGCTTCTGTCTAGTTCTTACATGAAGATATTTCCTTTTCCAGCTTAGGCCTCAAAGCGCTCCAAATAAACACTTGCAGATTCTACAAAAGGAGTGTTTCAAAACTGCTCTAGCAAAAGGAAGGTTCAAGTCTGTGAGTTGAATGCACTCATCACAAAGAGGTTTCTGAGAATGCTGCTGTCTAGTTTTTATGTGAAGATATTTCCTTTTCCTCGCATAGACCTCAAATCGCTCCAGATATCCACTTGCAGATTTTACAGAAAGACTGTTTCCAAACTGCTCTATCTAAAGGCACGTTCAACTCTGTGAGTTGAATGCACGCATTGCGAAGAACTTTCTGAGAATGCTTCTCTCTAGCTTTTAGGTGAAGATATTCCATTTCACAGCATAGGCCTCAAAGTGCTCCAAATCACCACTTGCAGATTTTACAAAAAGAATGTTTCAAAACTGCTCTTTCTAAAGGAAGGTTCAAGTCTGTGAGTTGAATGCACTCAACACAAAGAAGTTTCTGAGAATGCTTCTGTCCAGGATTCATGTGAAGATACTTCCTATTCCAGCATTGGCCTCAAACCGCTCCAAATATTCACTTGCAGAGTCTACAAAAAGAGTGTTTCCAAACTTCTCTATCAACTGGTAGGTACAACTCCGTGAGTTGAATGCCCTCATCAACAAGGAGTTTCTGAGAATGCTTCTCTCTAGTTTTGATGGGAAGATATTTCCTTTTCCAACATAGGCCTCATGGTGCTCCGAATAAACACTTGCAGATTCTACAAACTTAGTGTTTCAAAACTGTTCTATGAAAAGGAACGTTCAAGTCTGGGAGTTGAATGAACTCATCACAAAGAAGTTACTCAGAATGCTTCTGTCTAGTTTTTAGGTGAAGATATTTCATTTCCCAGCATAGGCCCCAAAGCGCTCCAAATATCCACTTGCAGATTCTACAAAAAGAGTGTTTCCAAAATGCTCTTACAAAAGGAAGGTTCAAGTCTGTGAGCCGAACGCACTCATCACAAACAAGTTTCTGAGAATGCGTCTGTCTAGTTTTTATGTGAAGATATTTCGTTTGCCAGCATAGGCCTCAAATCGCTCCAAACATCCACTAGCAAATTCTACAAAAGGAGTGTTTCAAAAGTGCGCTATCAAAAGGAAGAGTCCACTATGTGAGTTGAATGCATAAAGCACACGGAAGTTTCTGAGAATGCTTCTGTCTAGTTTTTAGGTGAAGATATTTCATTTCCCAGCATAGGCCTCAAAGCGCTCCAAATATCCACTTGCAGATTCTACAAAAAGAGTGTTTCCAAACTGCTGTTTCAAAAGGAAGGTTCAAATCTGTGAGTTCAGAGCACTCATCACAAAGAAGTTTCTGAGAATGCTTCTGTCTAGTTTTTATATGAAGATCTTTCCTTTTCCAGTATAGGCCTCAAAGCGCTCCAAATAAACACTTGCAGATTCTACAAAAGGAGTGTTTCAAAACAGCTCTATCAAAAGGAACGTTCAAGTCTGTGAGTTGAAGGCATTCATCACACAGAAGTTTCTGAGAATGCTTCTCTCTAGTTTTTATGTGAAGATATTTCCTTTTCTAGCATAGGCCGCAAGGCGCTGCAAATAGCCACTTGCAGATTCTACGAAAAGAGGGTTTCAAATCTCTTCTATCAAAAGAAATGTTCAACTCTGTGAGTTGAATGCACTCATCAGAAAGAAGTTTCTGAGAATGATTCTATCTAGTTTTCATCTGCATGTATTTCCTTTTCCACTAGATGCCGCAATCGCACCAAATATCCACTTGCAGTTTCCACAAAAAGAGTGCTGCAGAACTGCTCCATGAAAAGGAATGTTCAACTCTGTGAGTTCAGTACCCTCATGACATAGAAGTTTCTGAAAATGCTTCTGTCTAGTTGGTATAGGAAGATATTTCCTTTTCCAGCATAAGCCTCAAAGAGCTCCAAATATCCACTTGCGGATTCTGCAACAACAGTGTTTCAAAACTGGTCGATCAAAAGGAACGTTCAACTCTGTGAGTTGAATGCACTCATGACACAGAAGTTTCTGAGAATGCTTCTGTCTAGTTCTTATGTGAAGATATTTCCTTTTCCAGCTTAGGCCTCAAAGCGCTCCAAATAAACACTTGCAGATTCTACAAAAGGAGTGTTTCAAAACTGCTCTAGCAAAAGGAAGGTTCAAGTCTGTGAGTTGAATGCACTCATCACAAAGAGGTTTCTGAGAATGCTGCTGTCTAGTTTTTATGTGAAGATATTTCCTTTTCCTCGCATAGACCTCAAATCGCTCCAGATATCCACTTGCAGATATTACAGAAAGAGTGTTTCCAAACTGCTCTATCTAAAGGCACGTTCAACTCTGTGAGTTGAATGCACGCATTGCGAAGAACTTTCTGAGAATGCTTCTCTCTAGCTTTTAGGTGAAGATATTCCATTTCACAGCATAGGCCTCAAAGTGCTCCAAATCACCACTTGCAGATTTTACAAAAAGAATGTTTCAAAACTGCTCTTTCTAAAGGAAGGTTCAAGTCTGTGAGTTGAATGCACTCAACACAAAGAAGTTTCTGAGAATGCTTCTGTCCAGGTTTCATGTGAAGATATTTCCTTTTCCAGCATAGGCCTCAAACCGCTCCAAATATTCACTTGCAGAGTCTACAAAAAGAGTGTTTCCAAACTTCTCTATCAACTGGTAGGTACAACTCCGTGAGTTGAATGCCCTCATCACCAAGAAGTTTCTGAGAATGCTTCTCTCTAGTTTTGATGGGAAGATATTTCCTTTTCCAACATAGGCCTCATGGTGCTCCGAATAAACACTTGCAGATTCTACAAACATAGTGTTTCAAAACTGTTCTATGAAAAGGAACGTTCAAGTCTGGGAGTTGAATGAACTCATCACAAAGAAGTTTCTCAGAATGCTTCTGTCTAGTTTTTAGGTGAAGATATTTCATTTCCCAGCATAGGCCTCAAAGCGCTCCAAATATCCACTTGCAGATTCTACAAAAAGAGTGTTTCCAAACTGCTGTTTCAAAAGGAAGGTTCAAGTCTGTGAGTTGAGAGCACTCATCACAAAGAAGTTTCTGAGAATGCTTCTGTCTAGTTTTTATATGAAGATCTTTCCTTTTCCAATATAGGCCTCAAAGCGCTCCAAATAAACACTTGCAGATTCTACAAAAGGAGTGTTTCAAAACAGCTCTATCAAAAGGAACGTTCAAGTCTGTGAGTTAAAGGCATTCATCACACAGAAGTTTCTGAGAATGCTTCTCTCTAGTTTTTATGTGAAGATATTTCCTTTTCTAGCATAGGCCTCAAAGCGCTGCAAATAGCCACTTGCAGATTCTACAAAAAGAGGGTTTCAAATCTCTTCTATCAAAAGAAATGTTCAACTCTGTGAGTTGAATGCACTCATCAGAAAGAAGTTTCTGAGAATGATTCTATCTAGTTTTCATCTGCATGTATTTCCTTTTCCACTAGATGCCGCAATCGCACCAAATATCCACTTGCAGTTTCCACAAAAAGAGTGCTGCAGAACTGCTCCATGAAAAGGAATGTTCAACTCTGTGGGTTCAATACCCTCATGACATAGAAGTTTCTGAAAATGCTTCTGTCTAGTTGGTGTAGGAAGATATTCCCATTTCCAGCATAAGCCTCAAAGAGCTCCAAATATCCACTTGCGGATTCTGCAAAAACAGTGTTTCAAAACTGGTCGATCAAAAGGAACGTTCAACTCTGTGAGTTGAATGCACTCATGACACAGAAGTTTCTGAGAATGCTTCTGTCTAGTTCTTACGTGAAGATATTTGCTTTTCCAGCTAAGGCCTCAAAGCGCTCCAAATAAACACTTGCAGATTCTACAAAAGGAGTGTTTCAAAACTGCTCTAGCAAAAGGAAGGTTCAAGTCTGTGAGTTGAATGCACTCATCACAAAGAGGTTTCTGAGAATGCTGCTGTCTAGTTTTTATGTGAAGATATTTCCTTTTCCTCGCATAGACCTCAAATCGCTCCAGATATCCACTTGCAGATATTACAGAAAGAGTGTTTCCAAACTGCTCTATCTAAAGGCACGTTCAACTCTGTGAGTTGAATGCACGCATTGCGAAGAACTTTCTGAGAATGCTTCTCTCTAGCTTTTAGGTGAAGATATTCCATTTCACAGCATAGGCCTCAAAGTGCTCCAAATCACCACTTGCAGATTTTACAAAAAGAATGTTTCAAAACTGCTCTTTCTAAAGGAAGGTTCAAGTCTGTGTGTTGAATGCACTCACCACAAAGAAGTTTCTGAGAATGCTTCTGTCCAGGTTTCATGTGAAGATATTTCCTTTTCCAGCATAGGCCTCAAACCGCTCCAAATATTCACTTGCAGAGTCTACAAAAAGAGTGTTTCCAAACTTCTCTATCAACTGGTAGGTACAACTCCGTGAGTTGAATGCCCTCATCACCAAGAAGTTTGTGAGAATGCTTCTATCTAGTTTTGATGGGAAGATATTTCCTTTTCCAACATAGGCCTCATGGTGCTCCGAATAAACACTTGCAGATTCTACAAACATAGTGTTTCAAAACTGTTCCATGAAAAGGAACGTTCAAGTCTGGGAGTTGAATGAACTCATCACAAAGAAGTTTCTCAGAATGCTTCTGTCTAGTTTTTAGGTGAAGATATTTCATTTCCCAGCATAGGCCTCAAAGCACTCCAAATATCCACTTGCAGATTCTACAAAAAGAGTGTTTCCAAACTGCTGTTTCAAAAGGAAGGTTCAAGTCTGTGAGTTGAGAGCACTCATCACAAAGAAGTTTCTGAGAATGCTTCTGTCTAGTTTTTATATGAAGATCTTTCCTTTTCCAATATAGGCCTCAAAGCGCTCCAAACAAACACTTGCAGATTCTACAAAAGGAGTGTTTCAAAACAGCTCTATCAAAAGGAACGTTCAAGTCTGTGAGTTGAAGGCATTCATCACACAGAAGTTTCTGAGAATGCTTCTCTCTAGTTTTTATGTGAAGATATTTCCTTTTCTAGCATAGGCCTCAAAGCGCTGCAAATACCCACTTGCAGATTCTACAAAAAGAGGGTTTCAAATCTCTTCTATCAAAAGAAATGTTCAACTCTGTGAGTTGAATGCACTCATCAGAAAGAAGTTTCTGAGAATGATTCTATCTAGTTTTCATCTGCATGTATTTCCTTTTCCACTAGATGCCGCAATCGCACCAAATATCCACTTGCAGTTTCCACAAAAAGAGTGCTGCAGAACTGCTCCATGAAAAGGAATGTTCAACTCTGTGGGTTCAATACCCTCATGACATAGAAGTTTCTGAAAATGCTTCTGTCTAGTTGGTGTAGGAAGATATTTCCTTTTCCAGCATAAGCCTCAAAGAGCTCCAAATATCCACTTGCGGATTCTGCAAAAACAGTGTTTCAAAACTGGTCGATCAAAAGGAACGTTCAACTCTGTGAGTTGAATGCACTCATGACACAGAAGTTTCTGAGAATGCTTCTGTCTAGTTCTTACGTGAAGATATTTCCTTTTCCAGCTTAGGCCTCAAAGCGCTCCAAATAAACACTTGCAGATTCTACAAAAGGAGTGTTTCAAAACTGCTCTAGCAAAAGGAAGGTTCAAGTCTGTGAGTTGAATGCACTCATCACAAAGAGGTTTCTGAGAATGCTGCTGTCTAGTTTTTATGTGAAGATATTTCCTTTTCCTCGCATAGACCTCAAATCGCTCCAGATATCCACTTGCAGATTTTACAGAAAGACTGTTTCCAAACTGCTCTATCTAAAGGCACGTTCAACTCTGTGAGTTGAATGCACGCATTGCGAAGAACTTTCTGAGAATGCTTCTCTCTAGCTTTTAGGTGAAGATATTCCATTTCACAGCATAGGCCTCAAAGTGCTCCAAATCACCACTTGCAGATTTTACAAAAAGAATGTTTCAAAACTGCTCTTTCTAAAGGAAGGTTCAAGTCTGTGAGTTGAATGCACTCAACACAAAGAAGTTTCTGAGAATGCTTCTGTCCAGGTTTCATGTGAAGATACTTCCTATTCCAGCATTGGCCTCAAACCGCTCCAAATATTCACTTGCAGAGTCTACAAAAAGAGTGTTTCCAAACTTCTCTATCAACTGGTAGGTACAACTCCGTGAGTTGAATTCCCTCATCAACAAGGAGTTTATGAGAATGCTTCTCTCTAGTTTTGATGGGAAGATATTTCCTTTTCCAACATAGGCCTCATGGTGCTCCGAATAAACACTTGCAGATTCTACAAACTTAGTGTTTCAAAACTGTTCTATGAAAAGGAACGTTCAAGTCTGGGAGTTGAATGAACTCATCACAAAGAAGTTACTCAGAATGCTTATTTCTAGTTTTTAGGTGAAGATATTTCATTTCCGAGCATAGGCCTCAAAGCGCTCCAAATATCCACTTGCAGATTCTACAAAAAGAGTGTTTCCAAACTGCTCTTACAAAAGGAAGGTTCAAGTCTGTGAGCCGAACGCACTCATCACAAACAAGTTTCTGAGATTGCGTCTGTCTAGTTTCTATGTGAAGATATTTCGTTTGCCAGCATAGGCCTCAAATCGCTCCAAACATCCACTAGCAAATTCTACAAAAGGAGTGTTTCAAAAGTGCGCCATCAAAAGGAAGAGTCCACTATGTGAGTTGAATGCATAAAGCCCACGGAAGTTTCTGAGAATGCTTCTGTCTAGTTTTTAGGTGAAGATATTTCATTTCCCAGCATAGGCCTCAAAGCGCTCCAAATATCCACTTGCAGATTCTACAAAAAGAGTGTTTCCAAACTGCTCTTTCAAAAGGAAGGTTCAAGTCTGTGAGTTGAGAGCACTCATCACAAAGAAGTTTCTGAGAATGCTTCTATCTAGTTTTTATATGATGATCTTTCCTTTTCCAATATAGGCCTCAAAGCGCTCCAAATAAACACTTGCAGATTCTACAAAAGGAGTGTTTCAAAACAGCTCTATCAAAAGGAACGTTCATGTGTGTGAGTTGAAGGCATTCATCACACAGAAGTTTCTGAGAATGCTTCTCTCTAGTTTTTATGTGAAGATATTTCCTTTTCTAGCATAGGCCTCAAAGCGCTGCAAATAGCCACTTGCAGATTCTACAAAAAGAGGGTTTCAAATCTCTTCTATCAAAAGAAAAGTACATCTCTGTGAGTTGAATGCACTCATCAGAAAGAAGTTTCTGAGAATGATTCTATCTAGTTTTCATCTGCATGTATTTCCTTTTCCACTAGATGCCGCAATCGCACCAAATATCCACTGGCAGTTTCCACAAAAAGAGTGCTGCAGAACTGCTCCATGAAAAGGAATGTTCAACTCTGTGAGTTCAATACCCTCATGACATAGAAGTTTCTGAAAATGCTTCTGTCTAGTTGGTATAGGAAGATATTTCCTTTTCCAGCCTAAGCCTCAAAGAGCTCCAAATATCCACTTGCGGATTCTGCAAAAACAGTGTTTCAAAACTGGTCGATCAAAAGGAACGTTCAACTCTGTGAGTTGAATGCACTCATGACACAGAAGTTTCTGAGAATGCTTCTGTCTAGTTCTTACGTGAAGATATTTCCTTTTCCAGCTTAGGCCTCAAAGCGCTCCAAATAAACACTTGCAGATTCTACAAAAGGAGTGTTTCAAAACTGCTCTAGCAAAAGGAAGGTTCAAGTCTGTGAGTTGAATGCACTCATCACAAAGAGGTTTCTGAGAATGCTGCTGTCTAGTTTTTATGTGAAGATATTTCCTTTTCCTCGCATAGACCTCAAATCGCTCCAGATATCCACTTGCAGATTTTACAGAAAGAGTGTTTCCAAACTGCTCTATCTAAAGGCACGTTCAACTCTGTGAGTTGAATGCACGCATTGCGAAGAACTTTCTGAGAACGCTTCTCTCTAGCTTTTAGGTGAAGATATTCCATTTCACAGCATAGGCCTCAAAGTGCTCCAAATCACCACTTGCAGATTTTACAAAAAGAATGTTTCAAAACTGCTCTTTCTAAAGGAAGGTTCAAGTCTCTGAGTTGAATGCACTCAACACAAAGAAGTTTCTGAGAATGCTTCTGTCCAGGTTTCATGTGAAGATATTTCCTTTTCCAGCATAGGCCTCAAACCGCTCCAAATATACACTTGCAGAGTCTACAAAAAGAGTGTTTCCAAACTTCTCTATCAACTGGTAGGTACAACTCCGTGAGTTGAATGCCCTCATCACCAAGAAGTTTCTGAGAATGCTCCTCTCTAGTTTTGATGGGAAGATATTTCCTTTTCCAACATAGGCCTCATGGTGCTCCGAATAAACACTTGCAGATTCTACAAACTTAGTGTCTCAAAACTGTTCTATGAAAAGGAACGTTCAAGTCTGGGAGTTGAATGAACTCATCACAAAGAAGTTTCTCAGAATGCTTCTGTCTAGTTTTTAGGTGAAGATATTTCATTTCCCAGCATAGGCCTCAAAGCGCTCCAAATATCCACTTGCAGATTCTACAAAAAGAGTGTTTCCAAACTGCTCTTACAAAAGGAAGGTTCAAGTCTGTGAGCCGAACGCACTCATCACAAAGAAGTTTCTGAGAATGCGTCTGTCTAGTTTTTATGTGAAGATATTTCGTTTGCCAGCATAGGCCTCAAATCGCTCCAAACATCCACTAGCAAATTCTGCAAAAGGAGTGTTTCAAAAGTGCGCCATCAAAAGGAAGAGTCCACTATGTGAGTTGAAGGCATAAAGCACACGGAAGTTTCTGAGAATGCTTCTGTCTAGTTTTTAGGTGAAGATATTTCATTTCCCAGCATAGGCCTCAAAGCGCTCCAAATATCCACTTGCAGATTCTACAAAAAGAGTGTTTCCAAACTGCTCTTTCAAAAGGAAGGTTCAAGTCTGTGAGTTCAGAGCATTCATCACAAAGAAGTTTCTGAGAATGCTTCTGTCTAGTTTTTATATGAAGATCTTTCCTTTTCCAGTATAGGCCTCAAAGCGCTCCAAATAAACACTTGCAGATTCTACAAAAGGAGTGTTTCAAAACAGCTCTATCAAAAGGAACGTTCAAGTCTGTGAGTTGAAGGCATTCATCACACAGAAGTTTCTGAGAATGCTTCTCTCTAGTTTTTATGTGAAGATATTTCCTTTTCTAGCATAGGCCGCAAGGCGCTGCAAATAGCCACTTGCAGATTCTACGAAAAGAGGGTTTCAAATCTCTTCTATCAAAAGAAATGTTCAACTCTGTGAGTTGAATGCACTCATCAGAAAGAAGTTTCTGAGAATGATTCTATCTAGTTTTCATCTGCATGTATTTCCTTTTCCACTAGATGCCGCAATCGCACCAAATATCCACTGGCAGTTTCCACAAAAAGAGTGCTGCAGAACTGCTCCATGAAAAGGAATGTTCAACTCTGTGAGTTCAATACCCTCATGACATAGAAGTTTCTGAAAATGCTTCTGTCTAGTTGGTATAGGAAGATATTTCCTTTTCCAGCCTAAGCCTCAAAGAGCTCCAAATATCCACTTGCGGATTCTGCAAAAACAGTGTTTCAAAACTGGTCGATCAAAAGGAACGTTCAACTCTGTGAGTTGAATGCACTCATGACACAGAAGTTTCTGAGAATGCTTCTGTCTAGTTCTTACGTGAAGATATTTCCTTTTCCAGCTTAGGCCTCAAAGCGCTCCAAATAAACACTTGCAGATTCTACAAAAGGAGTGTTTCAAAACTGCTCTAGCAAAAGGAAGGTTCAAGTCTGTGAGTTGAATGCACTCATCACAAAGAGGTTTCTGAGAATGCTGCTGTCTAGTTTTTATGTGAAGATATTTCCTTTTCCTCGCATAGACCTCAAATCGCTCCAGATATCCACTTGCAGATTTTACAGAAAGAGTGTTTCCAAACTGCTCTATCTAAAGGCACGTTCAACTCTGTGAGTTGAATGCACGCATTGCGAAGAACTTTCTGAGAACGCTTCTCTCTAGCTTTTAGGTGAAGATATTCCATTTCACAGCATAGGCCTCAAAGTGCTCCAAATCACCACTTGCAGATTTTACAAAAAGAATGTTTCAAAACTGCTCTTTCTAAAGGAAGGTTCAAGTCTCTGAGTTGAATGCACTCAACACAAAGAAGTTTCTGAGAATGCTTCTGTCCAGGTTTCATGTGAAGATATTTCCTTTTCCAGCATAGGCCTCAAACCGCTCCAAATATACACTTGCAGAGTCTACAAAAAGAGTGTTTCCAAACTTCTCTATCAACTGGTAGGTACAACTCCGTGAGTTGAATGCCCTCATCACCAAGAAGTTTCTGAGAATGCTCCTCTCTAGTTTTGATGGGAAGATATTTCCTTTTCCAACATAGGCCTCATGGTGCTCCGAATAAACACTTGCAGATTCTACAAACTTAGTGTCTCAAAACTGTTCTATGAAAAGGAACGTTCAAGTCTGGGAGTTGAATGAACTCATCACAAAGAAGTTTCTCAGAATGCTTCTGTCTAGTTTTTAGGTGAAGATATTTCATTTCCCAGCATAGGCCTCAAAGCGCTCCAAATATCCACTTGCAGATTCTACAAAAAGAGTGTTTCCAAACTGCTCTTACAAAAGGAAGGTTCAAGTCTGTGAGCCGAACGCACTCATCACAAAGAAGTTTCTGAGAATGCGTCTGTCTAGTTTTTATGTGAAGATATTTCGTTTGCCAGCATAGGCCTCAAATCGCTCCAAACATCCACTAGCAAATTCTGCAAAAGGAGTGTTTCAAAAGTGCGCCATCAAAAGGAAGAGTCCACTATGTGAGTTGAAGGCATAAAGCACACGGAAGTTTCTGAGAATGCTTCTGTCTAGTTTTTAGGTGAAGATATTTCATTTCCCAGCATAGGCCTCAAAGCGCTCCAAATATCCACTTGCAGATTCTACAAAAAGAGTGTTTCCAAACTGCTCTTTCAAAAGGAAGGTTCAAGTCTGTGAGTTCAGAGCATTCATCACAAAGAAGTTTCTGAGAATGCTTCTGTCTAGTTTTTATATGAAGATCTTTCCTTTTCCAGTATAGGCCTCAAAGCGCTCCAAATAAACACTTGCAGATTCTACAAAAGGAGTGTTTCAAAACAGCTCTATCAAAAGGAACGTTCAAGTCTGTGAGTTGAAGGCATTCATCACACAGAAGTTTCTGAGAATGCTTCTCTCTAGTTTTTATGTGAAGATATTTCCTTTTCTAGCATAGGCCGCAAGGCGCTGCAAATAGCCACTTGCAGATTCTACGAAAAGAGGGTTTCAAATCTCTTCTATCAAAAGAAATGTTCAACTCTGTGAGTTGAATGCACTCATCAGAAAGAAGTTTCTGAGAATGATTCTATCTAGTTTTCATCTGCATGTATTTCCTTTTCCACTAGATGCCGCAATCGCACCAAATATCCACTTGCAGTTTCCACAAAAAGAGTGCTGCAGAACTGCTCCATGAAAAGGAATGTTCAACTCTGTGAGTTCAGTACCCTCATGACATAGAAGTTTCTGAAAATGCTTCTGTCTAGTTGGTATAGGAAGATATTTCCTTTTCCAGCATAAGCCTCAAAGAGCTCCAAATATCCACTTGCGGATTCTGCAACAACAGTGTTTCAAAACTGGTCGATCAAAAGGAACGTTCAACTCTGTGAGTTGAATGCACTCATGACACAGAAGTTTCTGAGAATGCTTCTGTCTAGTTCTTACGTGAAGATATTTCCTTTTCCAGCTTAGGCCTCAAAGCGCTCCAAATAAACACTTGCAGATTCTACAAAAGGAGTGTTTCAAAACTGCTCTAGCAAAAGGAAGGTTCAAGTCTGTGAGTTGAATGCACTCATCACAAAGAGGTTTCTGAGAATGCTGCTGTCTAGTTTTTATGTGAAGATATTTCCTTTTCCTCGCATAGACCTCAAATCGCTCCAGATATCCACTTGCAGATATTACAGAAAGAGTGTTTCCAAACTGCTCTATCTAAAGGCACGTTCAACTCTGTGAGTTGAATGCACGCATTGCGAAGAACTTTCTGAGAATGCTTCTCTCTAGCTTTTAGGTGAAGATATTCCATTTCACAGCATAGGCCTCAAAGTGCTCTAAATCACCACTTGCAGATTTTACAAAAAGAATGTTTCAAAACTGCTCTTTCTAAAGGAAGGTTCAAGTCTGTGAGTTGAATGCACTCAACACAAAGAAGTTTCTGAGAATGCTTCTGTCCAGGTTTCATGTGAAGATATTTCCTTTTCCAGCATAGGCCTCAAACCGCTCCAAATATTCACTTGCAGAGTCTACAAAAAGAGTGTTTCCAAACTTCTCTATCAACTGGTAGGTACAACTCCGTGAGTTGAATGCCCTCATCACCAAGAAGTTTCTGAGAATGCTTCTCTCTAGTTTTGATGGGAAGATATTTCCTTTTCCAACATAGGCCTCATGGTGCTCCGAATAAACACTTGCAGATTCTACAAACATAGTGTTTCAAAACTGTTCTATGAAAACGAACGTTCAAGTCTGGGAGTTGAATGAACTCATCACAAAGAAGTTTCTCAGAATGCTTCTGTCTAGTTTTTAGGTGAAGATATTTCATTTCCCAGCATAGGCCTCAAAGCGCTCCAAATATCCACTTGCAGATTCTACAAAAAGAGTGTTTCCAAACTGCTGTTTCAAAAGGAAGGTTCAAGTCTGTGAGTTGAGAGCACTCATCACAAAGAAGTTTCTGAGAATGCTTCTGTCTAGTTTTTATATGAAGATCTTTCCTTTTCCAATATAGGCCTCAAAGCGCTCCAAATATCCACTTGCAGATTCTACAAAAAGAGTGTTTCCAAACTGCTCTTACAAAAGGAAGGTTCAAGTCTGTGAGCCGAACGCACTCATCACAAACAAGTTTCTGAGAATGCGTCTGTCTAGTTTTTATGTGAAGATATTTCGTTTGCCAGCATAGGCCTCAAATCGCTCCAAACATCCACTAGCAAATTCTACAAAAGGAGTGTTTCAAAAGTGCGCTATCAAAAGGAAGAGTCCACTATGTGAGTTGAATGCATAAAGCACACGGAAGTTTCTGAGAATGCTTCTGTCTAGTTTTTAGGTGGAGATATTTCATTTCCCAGCATAGGCCTCAAAGCGCTCCAAATATCGACTTGCAGATTCTACAAAAAGAGTGTTTCCAAACTGCTCTTTCAAAAGGAAGGTTCAAGTCTGTGAGTTGAGAGCATTCATCACAAAGAAGTTTCTGAGAATTCTTCTGTCTAGTTTTTATATGAAGATCTTTCCTTTTCCAATATGGGCCTCAAAGCGCTCCAAATAAACACTTGCAGATTCTACAAAAGGAGTGTTTCAAAACAGCTCTATCAAAAGGAACGTTCAAGTCCGTGAGTTGAAGGCATTCATCACACAGAAGTTTCTGAGAATGCTTCTCTCTAGTTTTTATGTGAAGATATTTCCTTTTCTAGCATAGGCCTCAAAGCGCTGCAAATAGCCACTTGCAGATCCTACAAAAAGAGGGTTTCAAATCTCTTCTATCAAAAGAAATGTTCAACTCTGTGAGTTGAATGCACTCATCAGAAAGAAGTTTCTGAGAATGATTCTATCTAGTTTTCATCTGCATGTATTTCCTTTTCCACTAGATGCCGCAATCGCACCAAATATCCACTTTCAGTTTCCACAAAAAGAGTGCTGCAGAACTGCTCCATGAAAAGGAATGTTCAACTCTGTGAGTTCAGTACCCTCATGACATAGAAGTTTCTGAAAATGCTTCTGTCTAGTTGGTATAGGAAGATATTTCCTTTTCCAGCATAAGCCTCAAAGAGCTCCAAATATCCACTTGCGGATTCTGCAAAAACAGTGTTTCAAAACTGGTGGATCAAAAGGAACGTTCAACTCTGTGAGTTGAATGCACTCATGACACAGAAGTTTCTGAGAATGCTTCTGTCTAGTTCTTACGTGAAGATATTTCCTTTTCCAGCTTAGGCCTCAAAGCGCTCCAAATAAACACTTGCAGATTCTACAAAAGGAGTGTTTCAAAACTGCTCTAGCAAAAGGAAGGTTCAAGTCTGTGAGTTGAATGCACTCATCACAAAGAGGTTTCTGAGAATGTTGCTGTCTAGTTTTTATGTGAAGATATTTCCTTTTCCTCGCATAGACCTCAAATCGCTCCAGATATCCACTTGCAGATTTTACAGAAAGACTGTTTCCAAACTGCTCTATCTAAAGGCACGTTGAACTCTGTGAGTTGAATGCACGCATTGCGAAGAACTTTCTGAGAATGCTTCTCTCTAGCTTTTAGGTGAAGATATTCCATTTCACAGCATAGGCCTCAAAGTGCTCCAAATCACCACTTGCAGATTTTACAAAAAGAATGTTTCAATACTGCTCTTTCTAAAGGAAGGTTCAAGTCTGTGAGTTGAATGCACTCAACACAAAGAAGTTTCTGAGAATGCTTCTGTCCAGGTTTCATGTGAAGATACTTCCTTTTCCAGCATAGGCCTCAAACCGCTCCAAATATTCACTTGCAGAGTCTACAAAAAGAGTGTTTCCAAACTTCTCTATCAACTGGTAGGTAAAACTCCGTGAGTTGAATGCCCTCATCACCAAGAAGTTTCTGAGAATGCTTCTCTCTAGTTTTGATGGGAAGATATTTCCTTTTCCAACATAGGCCTCATGGTGCTCCGAATAAACACTTGCAGATTCTACAAACTTAGTGTTTCAAAACTGTTCTATGAAAAGGAACGTTCAAGTCTGGGAGTTGAATGAACTCATCACAAAGAAGTTTCTCAGAATGATTCTGTCTAGTTTTTAGGTGAAGATATTTCATTTCCCAGCATAGGCCTCAAAGCGCTCCAAATATCCACTTGCAGATTCTACAAAAAGAGTGTTTCCAAACTGCTCTTACAAAAGGAAGGTTCAAATCTGTGAGCCGAACGCACTCATCACAAACAAGTTTCTGAGAATGCGTCTGTCTAGTTTTTATGTGAAGATATTTCGTTTGCCAGCATAGGCCTCAAATCGCTCCAAACATCCACTAGCAAATTCTACAAAAGGAGTGTTTCAAAAGTGCGCTATCAAGAGGAAGAGTCCACTATGTGAGTTGAATGCATAAAGCACACGGAAGTTTCTGAGAATGATTCTATCTAGTTTTCATCTGCATGTATTTCCTTTTCCACTAGATGCCGCAATCGCACCAAATATCCACTTGCAGTTTCCACAAAAAGAGTGCTGCAGAACTGCTCCATGAAAAGGAATGTTCAACTCTGTGAGTTCAGTACCCTCATGACATAGAAGTTTCTGAAAATCCTTCTGTCTAGTTGGTATAGGAAGATATTTCCTTTTCCAGCATAAGCCTCAAAGAGCTCCAAATATCCACTTGCGGATTCTGCAAAAACAGTGTTTCAAAACTGGTCGATCAAAAGGAACGTTCAACTCTGTGAGTTGAATGCACTCATGACACAGAAGTTTCTGAGAATGCTTCTGTCTAGTTCTTACGTGAAGATATTTCCTTTTCCAGCTTAGGCCTCAAAGCTCTCCAAATAAACACTTGCAGATTCTACAAAAGGAGTGTTTCAAAACTGCTCTAGCAAAAGGAAGGTTCAAGTCTGTGAGTTGAATGCACTCATCACAAAGAGGTTTCTGAGAATGCTGCTGTCTAGTTTTTATGTGAAGATATTTCCTTTTCCTCGCATAGACCTCAAATCGCTCCAGATATCCACTTGCAGATATTACAGAAAGAGTGTTTCCAAACTGCTCTATCTAAAGGCACGTTCAACTCTGTGAGTTGAATGCACGCATTGCGAAGAACTTTCTGAGAATGCTTCTCTCTAGCTTTTAGGTGAAGATATTCCATTTCACAGCATAGGCCTCAAAGTGCTCCAAATCACCACTTGCAGATTTTACAAAAAGAATGTTTCAAAACTGCTCTTTCTAAAGGAAGGTTCAAGTCTGTGAGTTGAATGCACTCAACACAAAGAAGTTTCTGAGAATGCTTCTGTCCAGGTTTCATGTGAAGATACTTCCTTTTCCAGCATAGGCCTCAAACCGCTCCAAATATTCACTTGCAGAGTCTACAAAAAGAGTGTTTCCAAACTTCTCTATCAACTGGTAGGTACAACTCCGTGAGTTGAATGCCCTCATCAACAAGAAGTTTCTGAGAATGCTTCTCTCTAGTTTTGATGGGAAGATATTTCCTTTTCCAACATAGGCCTCATGGTGCTCCGAATAAACACTTGCAGATTCTACAAACTTTGTGTTTCAAAACTGTTCTATGAAAAGGAACGTTCAAGTCTGGGAGTTGAATGAACTCATCACAAAGAAGTTACTCAGAATGCTTCTGTCTAGTTTTTAGGTGAAGATATTTCATTTCCCAGCATAGGCCTCAAAGCGCTCCAAATATCCACTTGCAGATTCTACAAAAAGAGTGTTTCCAAACTGCTCTTACAAAAGGAAGGTTCAAGTCTGTGAGCCGAACGCACTCATCACAAACAAGTTTCTGAGAATGCGTCTGTCTAGTTTTTATGTGAAGATATTTCGTTTGCCAGCATAGGCCTCAAATCGCTCCAAACATCCACTAGCAAATTCTACAAAAGGAGTGTTTCAAAAGTTCGCTATCAAGAGGAAGAGTCCACTATGTGAGTTGAATGCATAAAGCACACGGAAGTTTCTGAGAATGCTTCTGTCTAGTTTTTAGGTGAAGATATTTCATTTCCCAGCATAGGCCTCAAAGCGCTCCAAATATCCACTTGCAGATTCTACAAAAAGAGTGTTTCCAAACTGCTCTTTCAAAAGGAAGGTTCAAGTCTGTGAGTTGAGAGCATTCATCACAAAGAAGTTTCTGAGAATGCTTCTGTCTAGTTTTTATATGAAGATCTTTCCTTTTCCAATATGGGCCTCAAAGCGCTCCAAATAAACACTTGCAGATTCTACAAAAGGAGTGTTTCAAAACAGCTCTATCAAAAGGAACGTTCAAGTCTGTGAGTTGAAGGCATTCATCACACAGAAGTTTCTGAGAATGCTTCTCTCTAGTTTTTATGTGAAGATATTTCCTTTTGTAGCATAGGCCGCAAAGCGCTTCAAATAGCCACTTGCAGATTCTACGAAAAGAGGGTTTCAAATCTCTTCTATCAAAAGAAATGTTCAACTCTGTGAGTTGAATGCACTCATCAGAAAGAAGTTTCTGAGAATGATTCTATCTAGTTTTCATCTGCATGTATTTCCTTTTCCACTAGATGCCGCAATCGCACCAAATATCCACTTGCAGTTTCCACAAAAAGAGTGCTGCAGAACTGCTCCATGAAAAGGAATGTTCAACTCTGTGAGTTCAGTACCCTCATGACATAGAAGTTTCTGAAAATGCTTCTGTCTAGTTGGTATAGGAAGATATTTCCTTTTCCAGCATAAGCCTCAAAGAGCTCCAAATATCCACTTGCGGATTCTGCAACAACAGTGTTTCAAAACTGGTCGATCAAAAGGAACGTTCAACTCTGTGAGTTGAATGCACTCATGACACAGCAGTTTCTGAGAATGCTTCTGTCTAGTTCTTACGTGATGATATTTCCTTTTCCAGCTTAGGCCTCAAAGCGCTCCAAATAAACACTTGCAGATTCTACAAAAGGAGTGTTTCAAAACTGCTCTAGCAAAAGGAAGGTTCAAGTCTGTGAGTTGAATGCACTCATCACAAAGAGGTTTCTGAGAATGCTGCTGTCTAGTTTTTATGTGAAGATATTTCCTTTTCCTCGCATAGACCTCAAATCGCTCCAGATATCCACTTGCAGATATTACAGAAAGAGTGTTTCCAAACTGCTCTATCTAAAGGCACGTTCAACTCTGTGAGTTGAATGCACGCATTGCGAAGAACTTTCTGAGAATGCTTCTCTCTAGCTTTTAGGTGAAGATATTCCATTTCACAGCATAGGCCTCAAAGTGCTCCAAATCACCACTTGCAGATTTTACAAAAAGAATGTTTCAAAACTGCTCTTTCTAAAGGAAGGTTCAAGTCTGTGAGTTGAATGCACTCAACACAAAGAAGTTTCTGAGAATGCTTCTGTCCAGGTTTCATGTGAAGATACTTCCTTTTCCAGCATAGGCCTCAAACCGCTCC
This sequence comes from Pongo pygmaeus, assembly GCF_028885625.2. Classification (NCBI taxonomy): domain Eukaryota; kingdom Metazoa; phylum Chordata; class Mammalia; order Primates; family Hominidae; genus Pongo; species Pongo pygmaeus. The sequence goes on from NC_085930.1 coordinate 29,755,891, forward strand.
AAATATTCACTTGCAGAGTCTACAAAAAGAGTGTTTCCAAACTTCTCTATCAACTGGTAGGTACAACTCCGTGAGTTGAATGCCCTCATCAACAAGAAGTTTCTGAGAATGCTTCTCTCTAGTTTTGATGGGAAGATATTTCCTTTTCCAACATAGGCCTCATGGTGCTCCGAATAAACACTTGCAGATTCTACAAACTTAGTGTTTCAAAACTGTTCTATGAAAAGGAACGTTCAAGTCTGGGAGTTGAATGAACTCATCACAAAGAAGTTACTCAGAATGCTTCTGTCTAGTTTTTAGGTGAAGATATTTCATTTCCCAGCATAGGCCTCAAAGCGCTCCAAATATCCACTTGCAGATTCTACAAAAAGAGTGTTTCCAAACTGCTCTTACAAAAGGAAGGTTCAAGTCTGTGAGCCGAACGCACTCATCACAAACAAGTTTCTGACAATGCGTCTGTCTAGTTTTTATGTGAAGATATTTCGTTTGCCAGCATAGGCCTCAAATCGCTCCAAACATCCACTAGCAAATTCTACAAAAGGAGTGTTTCAAAAGTGCGCTATCAAAAGGAAGAGTCCACTATGTGAGTTGAATGCATAAAGCACACGGAAGTTTCTGAGAATGCTTCTGTCTAGTTTTTAGGTGAAGATATTTCATTTCCCAGCATAGGCCTCAAAGCGCTCCAAATATCCACTTGCAGATTCTACAAAAAGAGTGTTTCCAAACTGCTGTTTCAAAAGGAAGGTTCAAGTCTGTGAGTTGAGTGCACTCTTCACAAAGAAGTTTCTGAGAATGCTTCTGTCTAGTTTTTATATGAAGATCTTTCCTTTTCCAATATAGGCCTCAAAGCGCTCCAAATAAACACTTGCAGATTCTACAAAAAGACTCTTTCCAAACTGCTCCATGAAAAGGAAGGTTCAAGTCTGTGAGTTGAAGGCATTCATCACACAGAAGTTTCTGAGAATGCTTCTCTCTAGTTTTTATGTGAAGATATTTCCTTTTCTAGCATAGGCCTCAAAGCGCTGCAAATAGCCACTTGCAGATTCTACAAAAAGAGTGTTTCAAAACTGCTCTTTCAAAAGAAGTGTTCAACTCTGTGAGTTGGATTCATACTTCACAAAGCAGTTTCACAGAACGCTTCTGTTTAGTATTTATGGGAAGATATTCCCGTTTCCAACGAAGGCCTGAAAGGACTCCAAATATCCACTTGCAGATTCTGCAAAAACACAGTTTCAAAACTGCTCTATCAAAAGGAAGGCTTATCTCTCCGAGTTGAATGCACACATCATAAAGAGGTTTCTGAGAATGCTTCTGCCTGGTTTATAAGTGAAGATATTTCCTTTTCCACCATAGGCCTCAAAGCGCTCCAAATGAACACTTGCAGATTCTACAAAAAGAGTGTTTCAAAACAGCTCTTTCAAAGGAAGTGTTCAACTCTGTGAGTTGGATTCATACTACACAAAGCAGTTTCACAGAACGCTTCTGTTTAGTTTTTATGGGAAGATATTCCCGTTTCCAACGAAGGCCTGAAAGGGCTCCAAATATCCACTTGCAAATTCTGCAAAAATAGAGTTTCAAAACTGCTCTGTCAAAAGGAAGGCTTATCTCTCTGAGTTGAATGCAGACATCATAAAGAGGTTTCTGAGAATGCTTCTGCCTGGTTTATATGTGAAGATATTTCCTTTTCCACCATAGGCCTCAAAGCGCTCCAAATGAACACTTGCAGATTCTACAAAAAGAGTGTTTCATAACTGCTCTAGCAAAGGAAAGGTTCAACTCTGTGAGTTGAACACACACATCACAAAGCAGTTTCTGAGAATGCTTCTGTCCAGTTTTTATTGGAAGATATTCCCGCTTCTAACAAAGGCCTGAAAGAGCTCCAAATATCCACTTGCAGATGCTGCAAAAAGACTCTTTCCAAACTGCTCCATGAAAAGGAAGGTTCAACTCTGTGAGTTGAATGCACACATCATAAAGAAGTTTCAAAGAATGCTTCTGTCTAGGTTTTATGTGAAGATATTTCCTTTTCCACCATAGGCCTCAAAGCGCTCCAAATGAACACTTGCAGATTCTACAAAAAGAGTGTTTCAAAACTGCTCTTTCAAAAGAAGTGTTCAACTCTGTGAGTTGGATTCATACTTCACAAAGCAGTTTCACAGAACGCTTCTGTTTAGTTTTTATGGGAAGATATTCCCGTTTCCAACGAAGGCCTGAAAGGGCTCCAAATAACCACTTGCAGATTCTGCAGAAACACAGTTTCAAAACTGCTCTATCAAAAGGAAGGCTTATCTCTCTGAGCTGAATGCACACATCATAAAGAGGTTTCTGAGAATGCTTCTCCCTGGTTTATAAGTGAAGATATTTCCTTTTCCACTATAGGCCTCAAAGCGCTCCAAATGAACACTTGCAGATTCTACAAAAAGAGTGTTTCAAAACAGCTCTTTCAAAGGAAGTGTTCAACTCTGTGAGTTGGATTCATACTACACAAAGCAGTTTCACAGAACGCTTCTCTTTAGTTTTTATGGGAAGATATTCCCGTTTCCAACGAAGGCCTGAAAGGTCTCCAAATATCCACTTGCAGATTCTGCAAAAATAGAGTTTCAAAACTGCTCTGTTAAAAGGAAGGCTTATCTCTCTGAGTTGAATGCAGACATCATAAAGACGTTTCTGAGAATGCTTCTGCCTGGTTTATATGTGAAGATATTTCCTTTTCCACCATAGGCCTCAAAGCGCTCCAAATGAACACTTGCAGATTCTACAAAAGGAGTGTTTCATAACTGCTCTAGCAAAGGAAAGGTTCAACTCTGTGAGTTGAACACACACATCACAAAGCAGTTTCTGAGAATGCTTCTGTCCAGTTTTTATTGGAAGATATTCCCGCTTCTAACAAAGGCCTGAAAGAGCTCCAAATATCCACTTGCAGATGCTGCAAAAAGACTCTTTCCAAACTGCTCCATGAAAAGGAGGGTTCAACTCTGTGAGATGAATGCACACATCATAAAGAAGTTTCAAAGAATGCTTCTGTCTAGGTTTTATGTGAAGATATTTCCTTTTCCACCATAGGCCTCAAAGCGCTCCAAATGAACACTTGCAGATTCTACAAAAAGAGTGTTTCAAAACTGCTCTTTCAAAAGAAGTGTTCAACTCTGTGAGTTGGATTCATACTTCACAAAGCAGTTTCACAGAACGCTTCTGTTTAGTATTTATGGGAAGATATTCCCGTTTCCAACGAAGGCCTGAAAGGACTCCAAATATCCACTTGCAGATTCTGCAAAAACACAGTTTCAAAACTGCTCTATCAAAAGGAAGGCTTATCTCTCCGAGTTGAATGCACACATCATAAAGAGGTTTCTGAGAATGCTTCTGCCTGGTTTATAAGTGAAGATATTTCCTTTTCCACCATAGGCCTCAAAGCGCTCCAAATGAACACTTGCAGATTCTACAAAAAGAGTGTTTCTAAACAGCTCTTTCAAAGGAAGTGTTCAACTCTGTGAGTTGGATTCATACTACACAAAGCAGTTTCACAGAACGCTTCTGTTTAGTTTTTATGGGAAGATATTCCCGTTTCCAACGAAGGCCTGAAAGGTCTCCAAATATCCACTTGCAAATTCTGCAAAAATAGAGTTTCAAAACTGCTCTGTCAAAAGGAAGGCTTATCTCTCTGAGTTGAATGCAGACATCATAAAGAGGTTTCTGAGAATGCTTCTGCCTGGTTTATATGTGAAGATATTTCCTTTTCCACCATAGGCCTCAAAGCGCTCCAAATGAACACTTGCAGATTCTACAAAAAGAGTGTTTCATAACTGCTCTAGCAAAGGAAAGGTTCAACTCTGTGAGTTGAACACACACATCACAAAGCAGTTTCTGAGAATGCTTCTGTCCAGTTTTTATTGGAAGATATTCCCGCTTCTAACAAAGGCCTGAAAGAGCTCCAAATATCCACTTGCAGATGCTGCAAAAAGACTCTTTCCAAACTGCTCCATGAAAAGGAAGGTTCAACTCTGTGAGTTGAATGCACACATCATAAAGAAGTTTCAAAGAATGCTTCTGTCTAGGTTTTATGTGAAGATATTTCCTTTTCCACCATAGGCCTCAAAGCGCTCCAAATGAACACTTGCAGATTCTACAAAAAGAGTGTTTCAAAACTGCTCTTTCAAAAGAAGTGTTCAACTCTGTGAGTTGGATTCATACTTCACAAAGCAGTTTCACAGAACGCTTCTGTTTAGTTTTTATGGGAAGATATTCCCGTTTCCAACGAAGGCCTGAAAGGGCTCCAAATAACCACTTGCAGATTCTGCAGAAACACAGTTTCAAAACTGCTCTATCAAAAGGAAGGCTTATCTCTCTGAGCTGAATGCACACATCATAAAGAGGTTTCTGAGAATGCTTCTCCCTGGTTTATAAGTGAAGATATTTCCTTTTCCACTATAGGCCTCAAAGCGCTCCAAATGAACACTTGCAGATTCTACAAAAAGAGTGTTTCAAAACAGCTCTTTCAAAGGAAGTGTTCAACTCTGTGAGTTGGATTCATACTACACAAAGCAGTTTCACAGAACGCTTCTCTTTAGTTTTTATGGGAAGATATTCCCGTTTCCAACGAAGGCCTGAAAGGTCTCCAAATATCCACTTGCAGATTCTGCAAAAATAGAGTTTCAAAACTGCTCTGTTAAAAGGAAGGCTTATCTCTCTGAGTTGAAAGCAGACATCATAAAGACGTTTCTGAGAATGCTTCTGCCTGGTTTATATGTGAAGATATTTCCTTTTCCACCATAGGCCTCAAAGCGCTCCAAATGAACACTTGCAGATTCTACAAAAGGAGTGTTTCATAACTGCTCTAGCAAAGGAAAGGTTCAACTCTGTGAGTTGAACACACACATCACAAAGCAGTTTCTGAGAATGCTTCTGTCCAGTTTTTATTGGAAGTTATTCCCGCTTCTAACAAAGGCCTGAAAGAGCTCCAAATATCCACTTGCAGATGCTGCAAAAAGACTCTTTCCAAACTGCTCCATGAAAAGGAAGGTTCAACTCTGTGAGATGAATGCACACATCATAAAGAAGTTTCAAAGAATGCTTCTGTCTAGGTTTTATGTGAAGATATTTCCTTTTCCACCATAGGCCTCAAAGCGCTCCAAATGAACACTTGCAGATTCTACAAAAAGAGTGTTTCAAAACTGCTCTTTCAAAAGAAGTGTTCAACTCTGTGAGTTGGATTCATACTTCACAAAGCAGTTTCACAGAACGCTTCTGTTTAGTATTTATGGGAAGATATTCCCGTTTCCAACGAAGGCCTGAAAGGACTCCAAATATCCACTTGCAGATTCTGCAAAAACACAGTTTCAAAACTGCTCTATCAAAAGGAAGGCTTATCTCTCCGAGTTGAATGCACACATCATAAAGAGGTTTCTGAGAATGCTTCTGCCTGGTTTATAAGTGAAGATATTTCCTTTTCCACCATAGGCCTCAAAGCGCTCCAAATGAACACTTGCAGATTCTACAAAAAGAGTGTTTCTAAACAGCTCTTTCAAAGGAAGTGTTCAACTCTGTGAGTTGGATTCATACTACACAAAGCAGTTTCACAGAACGCTTCTGTTTAGTTTTTATGGGAAGATATTCCCGTTTCCAACGAAGGCCTGAAAGGTCTCCAAATATCCACTTGCAAATTCTGCAAAAATAGAGTTTCAAAACTGCTCTGTCAAAAGGAAGGCTTATCTCTCTGAGTTGAATGCAGACATCATAAAGAGGTTTCTGAGAATGCTTCTGCCTGGTTTATATGTGAAGATATTTCCTTTTCCACCATAGGCCTCAAAGCGCTCCAAATGAACACTTGCAGATTCTACAAAAAGAGTGTTTCATAACTGCTCTAGCAAAGGAAAGGTTCAACTCTGTGAGTTGAACACACACATCACAAAGCAGTTTCTGAGAATGCTTCTGTCCAGTTTTTATTGGAAGATATTCCCGCTTCTAACAAAGGCCTGAAAGAGCTCCAAATATCCACTTGCAGATGCTGCAAAAAGACTCTTTCCAAACTGCTCCATGAAAAGGAAGGTTCAACTCTGTGAGTTGAATGCACACATCATAAAGAAGTTTCAAAGAATGCTTCTGTCTAGGTTTTATGTGAAGATATTTCCTTTTCCACCATAGGCCTCAAAGCGCTCCAAATGAACACTTGCAGATTCTACAAAAAGAGTGTTTCAAAACTGCTCTTTCAAAAGAAGTGTTCAACTCTGTGAGTTGGATTCATACTTCACAAAGCAGTTTCACAGAACGCTTCTGTTTAGTTTTTATGGGAAGATATTCCCGTTTCCAACGAAGGCCTGAAAGGGCTCCAAATAACCACTTGCAGATTCTGCAGAAACACAGTTTCAAAACTGCTCTATCAAAAGGAAGGCTTATCTCTCTGAGCTGAATGCACACATCATAAAGAGGTTTCTGAGAATGCTTCTCCCTGGTTTATAAGTGAAGATATTTCCTTTTCCACTATAGGCCTCAAAGCGCTCCAAATGAACACTTGCAGATTCTACAAAAAGAGTGTTTCAAAACAGCTCTTTCAAAGGAAGTGTTCAACTCTGTGAGTTGGATTCATACTACACAAAGCAGTTTCACAGAACGCTTCTCTTTAGTTTTTATGGGAAGATATTCCCGTTTCCAACGAAGGCCTGAAAGGTCTCCAAATATCCACTTGCAGATTCTGCAAAAATAGAGTTTCAAAACTGCTCTGTTAAAAGGAAGGCTTATCTCTCTGAGTTGAATGCAGACATCATAAAGACGTTTCTGAGAATGCTTCTGCCTGGTTTATATGTGAAGATATTTCCTTTTCCACCATAGGCCTCAAAGCGCTCCAAATGAACACTTGCAGATTCTACAAAAGGAGTGTTTCATAACTGCTCTAGCAAAGGAAAGGTTCAACTCTGTGAGTTGAACACACACATCACAAAGCAGTTTCTGAGAATGCTTCTGTCCAGTTTTTATTGGAAGATATTCCCGCTTCTAACAAAGGCCTGAAAGAGCTCCAAATATCCACTTGCAGATGCTGCAAAAAGACTCTTTCCAAACTGCTCCATGAAAAGGAAGGTTCAACTCTGTGAGTTGAATGCACACATCATAAAGAAGTTTCAAAGAATGCTTCTGTCTAGGTTTTATGTGAAGATATTTCCTTTTCCACCATAGGCCTCAAAGCGCTCCAAATGAACACTTGCAGATTCTACAAAAAGAGTGTTTCAAAACTGCTCTTTCAAAAGAAGTGTTCAACTCTGTGAGGTGGATTCAGACTTCACAAAGCAGTTTCACAGAACGCTTCTGTTTAGTTTTTATGGGAAGATAATCCCGTTTCCAATGAAGGCCTGAAAGGGCTCCAAATAACCACTTGCAGATTCTGCAGAAACACAGTTTCAAAACTGCTCTATCAAAAGGAAGGCTTATCTCTCCGAGTTGAATGCACACATCATAAAGAGGTTTCTGAGAATGCTTCTCCCTGGTTTATAAGTGAAGATATTTCCTTTTCCACTATAGGCCTCAAAGCGCTCCAAATGAACACTTGCAGATTCTACAAAAAGAGTGTTTCAAAACAGCTCTTTCAAAGGAAGTGTTCAACTCTGTGAGTTGGATTCATACTACACAAAGCAGTTTCACAGAACGCTTCTCTTTAGTTTTTATGGGAAGATATTCCCGTTTCCAACGAAGTCCTGAAAGGGCTCCAAATATCCACTTGCAGATTCTGCAAAAATAGAGTTTCAAAACTGCTCTGTTAAAAGGAAGGCTTATCTCTCTGAGTTGAATGCAGACATCATAAAGAGGTTTCTGAGAATGCTTCTGCCTGGTTTATATGTGAAGATATTTCCTTTTCCACCATAGGCCTCAAAGCGCTCCAAATGAACACTTGCAGATTCTACAAAAGGAGTGTTTCATAACTGCTCTAGCAAAGGAAAGGTTCAACTCTGTGAGTTGAACACACACATCACAAAGCAGTTTCTGAGAATGCTTCTGTCCAGTTTTTATTGGAAGATATTCCCGCTTCTAACAAAGGCCTGAAAGAGCTCCAAATATCCACTTGCAGATGCTGCAAAAAGACTCTTTCCAAACTGCTCCATGAAAAGGAAGGTTCAACTCTGTGAGATGAATGCACACATCATAAAGAAGTTTCAAAGAATGCTTCTGTCTAGGTTTTATGTGAAGATATTTCCTTTTCCACCATAGGCCTCAAAGCGCTCCAAATGAACACTTGCAGATTCTACAAAAAGAGTGTTTCAAAACTGCTCTTTCAAAAGAAGTGTTCAACTCTGTGAGTTGGATTCATACTTCACAAAGCAGTTTCACAGAACGCTTCTGTTTAGTATTTATGGGAAGATATTCCCGTTTCCAACGAAGGCCTGAAAGGACTCCAAATATCCACTTGCAGATTCTGCAAAAACACAGTTTCAAAACTGCTCTATCAAAAGGAAGGCTTATCTCTCCGAGTTGAATGCACACATCATAAAGAGGTTTCTGAGAATGCTTCTGCCTGGTTTATAAGTGAAGATATTTCCTTTTCCACCATAGGCCTCAAAGCGCTCCAAATGAACACTTGCAGATTCTACAAAAAGAGTGTTTGAAAACAGCTCTTTCAAAGGAAGTGTTCAACTCTGTGAGTTGGATTCATACTACACAAAGCAGTTTCACAGAACGCTTCTGTTTAGTTTTTATGGGAAGATATTCCCGTTTCCAACGAAGGCCTGAAAGGGCTCCAAATATCCACTTGCAAATTCTGCAAAAATAGAGTTTCAAAACTGCTCTGTCAAAAGGAAGGCTTATCTCTCTGAGTTGAATGCAGACATCATAAAGAGGTTTCTGAGAATGCTTCTGCCTGGTTTATATGTGAAGATATTTCCTTTTCCACCATAGGCCTCAAGGCGCTCCAAATGAACACTTGCAGATTCTACAAAAAGAGTGTTTCATAACTGCTCTAGCAAAGGAAAGGTTCAACTCTGTGAGTTGAACACACACATCACAAAGCAGTTTCTGAGAATGCTTCTGTCCAGTTTTTATTGGAAGATATTCCCGCTTCTAACAAAGGCCTGAAAGAGCTCCAAATATCCACTTGTAGATGCTGCAAAAAGACTCTTTCCAAACTGCTCCATGAAAAGGAAGGTTCAACTCTGTGAGTTGAATGCACACATCATAAAGAAGTTTCAAAGAATGCTTCTGTCTAGGTTTTATGTGAAGATATTTCCTTTTCCACCATAGGCCTCAAAGCGCTCCAAATGAACACTTGCAGATTCTACAAAAAGAGTGTTTCAAAACTGCTCTTTCAAAAGAAGTGTTCAACTCTGTGAGTTGGATTCATACTTCACAAAGCAGTTTCACAGAACGCTTCTGTTTAGTTTTTATGGGAAGATATTCCCGTTTCCAACGAAGGCCTGAAAGGACTCCAAATATCCACTTGCAGATTCTGCAAAAACACAGTTTCAAAACTGCTCTATCAAAAGGAAGGCTTATCTCTCCGAGTTGAATGCACACATCATAAAGAGGTTTCTGAGAATGCTTCTGCCTGGTTTATAAGTGAAGATATTTCCTTTTCCACCATAGGCCTCAAAGCGCTCCAAATGAACACTTGCAGATTCTACAAAAAGAGTGTTTCAAAACAGCTCTTTCAAAGGAAGTGTTCAACTCTGTGAGTTGGATTCATACTACACAAAGCAGTTTCACAGAACGCTTCTGTTTAGTTTTTATGGGAAGATATTCCCGTTTCCAACGAAGGCCTGAAAGGGCTCCAAATATCCACTTGCAAATTCTGCAAAAATAGAGTTTCAAAACTGCTCTGTCAAAAGGAAGGCTTATCTCTCTGAGTTGAATGCAGACATCATAAAGAGGTTTCTGAGAATGCTTCTGCCTGGTTTATATGTGAAGATATTTCCTTTTCCACCATAGGCCTCAAAGCGCTCCAAATGAACACTTGCAGATTCTACAAAAAGAGTGTTTCATAACTGCTCTAGCAAAGGAAAGGTTCAACTCTGTGAGTTGAACACACACATCACAAAGCAGTTTCTGAGAATGCTTCTGTCCAGTTTTTATTGGAAGATATTCCCGCTTCTAACAAAGGCCTGAAAGAGCTCCAAATATCCACTTGTAGATGCTGCAAAAAGACTCTTTCCAAACTGCTCCATGAAAAGGAAGGTTCAACTCTGTGAGTTGAATGCACACATCATAAGGAAGTTTCAAAGAATGCTTCTGTCTAGGTTTTATGTGAAGATATTTCCTTTTCCACCATAGGCCTCAAAGCGCTCCAAATGAACACTTGCAGATTCTACAAAAAGAGTGTTTCAAAACTGCTCTTTCAAAAGAAGTGTTCAACTCTGTGAGGTGGATTCATACTTCACAAAGCAGTTTCACAGAACGCTTCTGTTTAGTTTTTATGGGAAGATATTCCCGTTTCCAATGAAGGACTGAAAGGGCTCCAAATAACCACTTGCAGATTCTGCAGAAACACAGTTTCAAAACTGCTCTATCAAAAGGAAGGCTTATCTCTCCGAGTTGAATGCACACATCATAAAGAGGTTTCTGAGAATGCTTCTCCCTGGTTTATAAGTGAAGATATTTCCTTTTCCACTATAGGCCTCAAAGCGCTCCAAATGAACACTTGCAGATTCTACAAAAAGAGTGTTTCAAAACAGCTCTTTCAAAGGAAGTGTTCAACTCTGTGAGTTGGATTCATACTACACAAAGCAGTTTCACAGAACGCTTCTCTTTAGTTTTTATGGGAAGATATTCCCGTTTCCAACGAAGTCCTGAAAGGGCTCCAAATATCCACTTGCAGATTCTGCAAAAATAGAGTTTCAAAACTGCTCTGTTAAAAGGAAGGCTTATCTCTCTGAGTTGAATGCAGACATCATAAAGAGGTTTCTGAGAATGCTTCTGCCTGGTTTATATGTGAAGATATTTCCTTTTCCACCATAGGCCTCAAAGCGCTCCAAATGAACACTTGCAGATTCTACAAAAGGAGTGTTTCATAACTGCTCTAGCAAAGGAAAGGTTCAACTCTGTGAGTTGAACACACACATCACAAAGCAGTTTCTGAGAATGCTTCTGTCCAGTTTTTATTGGAAGATATTCCCGCTTCTAACAAAGGCCTGAAAGAGCTCCAAATATCCACTTGTAGATGCTGCAAAAAGACTCTTTCCAAACTGCTCCATGAAAAGGAAGGTTCAACTCTGTGAGTTGAATGCACACATCATAAAGAAGTTTCAAAGAATGCTTCTGTCTAGGTTTTATGTGAAGATATTTCCTTTTCCACCATAGGCCTCAAAGCGCTCCAAATGAACACTTGCAGATTCTACAAAAAGAGTGTTTCAAAACTGCTCTTTCAAAAGAAGTGTTCAACTCTGTGAGTTGGATTCATACTTCACAAAGCAGTTTCACAGAACGCTTCTGTTTAGTTTTTATGGGAAGATATTCCCGTTTCCAACGAAGGCCTGAAAGGACTCCAAATATCCACTTGCAGATTCTGCAAAAACACAGTTTCAAAACTGCTCTATCAAAAGGAAGGCTTATCTCTCCGAGTTGAATGCACACATCATAAAGAGGTTTCTGAGAATGCTTCTGCCTGGTTTATAAGTGAAGATATTTCCTTTTCCACCATAGGCCTCAAAGCGCTCCAAATGAACACTTGCAGATTCTACAAAAAGAGTGTTTCAAAACAGCTCTTTCAAAGGAAGTGTTCAACTCTGTGAGTTGGATTCATACTACACAAAGCAGTTTCACAGAACGCTTCTGTTTAGTTTTTATGGGAAGATATTCCCGTTTCCAACGAAGGCCTGAAAGGGCTCCAAATATCCACTTGCAAATTCTGCAAAAATAGAGTTTCAAAACTGCTCTGTCAAAAGGAAGGCTTATCTCTCTGAGTTGAATGCAGACATCATAAAGAGGTTTCTGAGAATGCTTCTGCCTGGTTTATATGTGAAGATATTTCCTTTTCCACCATAGGCCTCAAAGCGCTCCAAATGAACACTTGCAGATTCTACAAAAAGAGTGTTTCATAACTGCTCTAGCAAAGGAAAGGTTCAACTCTGTGAGTTGAACACACACATCACAAAGCAGTTTCTGAGAATGCTTCTGTCCAGTTTTTATTGGAAGATATTCCCGCTTCTAACAAAGGCCTGAAAGAGCTCCAAATATCCACTTGTAGATGCTGCAAAAAGACTCTTTCCAAACTGCTCCATGAAAAGGAAGGTTCAACTCTGTGAGTTGAATGCACACATCATAAAGAAGTTTCAAAGAATGCTTCTGTCTAGGTTTTATGTGAAGATATTTCCTTTTCCACCATAGGCCTCAAAGCGCTCCAAATGAACACTTGCAGATTCTACAAAAAGAGTGTTTCAAAACTGCTCTTTCAAAAGAAGTGTTCAACTCTGTGAGGTGGATTCATACTTCACAAAGCAGTTTCACAGAACGCTTCTGTTTAGTTTTTATGGGAAGATATTCCCGTTTCCAATGAAGGACTGAAAGGGCTCCAAATAACCACTTGCAGATTCTGCAGAAACACAGTTTCAAAACTGCTCTATCAAAAGGAAGGCTTATCTCTCCGAGTTGAATGCACACATCATAAAGAGGTTTCTGAGAATGCTTCTCCCTGGTTTATAAGTGAAGATATTTCCTTTTCCACTATAGGCCTCAAAGCGCTCCAAATGAACACTTGCAGATTCTACAAAAAGAGTGTTTCAAAACAGCTCTTTCAAAGGAAGTGTTCAACTCTGTGAGTTGGATTCATACTACACAAAGCAGTTTCACAGAACGCTTCTCTTTAGTTTTTATGGGAAGATATTCCCGTTTCCAACGAAGTCCTGAAAGGGCTCCAAATATCCACTTGCAGATTCTGCAAAAATAGAGTTTCAAAACTGCTCTGTTAAAAGGAAGGCTTATCTCTCTGAGTTGAATGCAGACATCATAAAGAGGTTTCTGAGAATGCTTCTGCCTGGTTTATATGTGAAGATATTTCCTTTTCCACCATAGGCCTCAAAGCGCTCCAAATGAACACTTGCAGATTCTACAAAAGGAGTGTTTCATAACTGCTCTAGCAAAGGAAAGGTTCAACTCTGTGAGTTGAACACACACATCACAAAGCAGTTTCTGAGAATGCTTCTGTCCAGTTTTTATTGGAAGATATTCCCGCTTCTAACAAAGGCCTGAAAGAGCTCCAAATATCCACTTGCAGATGCTGCAAAAAGACTCTTTCCAAACTGCTCCATGAAAAGGAAGGTTCAACTCTGTGAGATGAATGCACACATCATAAAGAAGTTTCAAAGAATGCTTCTGTCTAGGTTTTATGTGAAGATATTTCCTTTTCCACCATAGGCCTCAAAGCGCTCCAAATGAACACTTGCAGATTCTACAAAAAGAGTGTTTCAAAACTGCTCTTTCAAAAGAAGTGTTCAACTCTGTGAGTTGGATTCATACTTCACAAAGCAGTTTCACAGAACGCTTCTGTTTAGTATTTATGGGAAGATATTCCCGTTTCCAACGAAGGCCTGAAAGGACTCCAAATATCCACTTGCAGATTCTGCAAAAACACAGTTTCAAAACTGCTCTATCAAAAGGAAGGCTTATCTCTCCGAGTTGAATGCACACATCATAAAGAGGTTTCTGAGAATGCTTCTGCCTGGTTTATAAGTGAAGATATTTCCTTTTCCACCATAGGCCTCAAAGCGCTCCAAATGAACACTTGCAGATTCTACAAAAAGAGTGTTTCAAAACAGCTCTTTCAAAGGAAGTGTTCAACTCTGTGAGTTGGATTCATACTACACAAAGCAGTTTCACAGAACGCTTCTGTTTAGTTTTTATGGGAAGATATTCCCGTTTCCAACGAAGGCCTGAAAGGGCTCCAAATATCCACTTGCAAATTCTGCAAAAATAGAGTTTCAAAACTGCTCTGTCAAAAGGAAGGCTTATCTCTCTGAGTTGAATGCAGACATCATAAAGAGGTTTCTGAGAATGCTTCTGCCTGGTTTATATGTGAAGATATTTCCTTTTCCACCATAGGCCTCAAAGCGCTCCAAATGAACACTTGCAGATTCTACAAAAAGAGTGTTTCATAACTGCTCTAGCAAAGGAAAGGTTCAACTCTGTGAGTTGAACACACACATCACAAAGCAGTTTCTGAGAATGCTTCTGTCCAGTTTTTATTGGAAGATATTCCCGCTTCTAACAAAGGCCTGAAAGAGCTCCAAATATCCACTTGCAGATGCTGCAAAAAGACTCTTTCCAAACTGCTCCATGAAAAGGAAGGTTCAACACTGTGAGTTGAATGCACACATCATAAAGAAGTTTCAAAGAATGCTTCTGTCTAGGTTTTATGTGAAGATATTTCCTTTTCCACCATAGGCCTCAAAGCGCTCCAAATGAACACTTGCAGATTCTACAAAAAGAGTGTTTCAAAACTGCTCTTTCAAAAGAAGTGTTCAACTCTGTGAGTTGGATTCATACTTCACAAAGCAGTTTCACAGAACGCTTCTGTTTAGTTTTTATGGGAAGATATTCCCGTTTCCAACGAAGGCCTGAAAGGGCTCCAAATAACCACTTGCAGATTCTGCAGAAACACAGTTTCAAAACTGCTCTATCAAAAGGAAGGCTTATCTCTCTGAGCTGAATGCACACATCATAAAGAGGTTTCTGAGAATGCTTCTCCCTGGTTTATAAGTGAAGATATTTCCTTTTCCACTATAGGCCTCAAAGCGCTCCAAATGAACACTTGCAGATTCTACAAAAAGAGTGTTTCAAAACAGCTCTTTCAAAGGAAGTGTTCAACTCTGTGAGTTGGATTCATACTACACAAAGCAGTTTCACAGAACGCTTCTCTTTAGTTTTTATGGGAAGATATTCCCGTTTCCAACGAAGGCCTGAAAGGTCTCCAAATATCCACTTGCAGATTCTGCAAAAATAGAGTTTCAAAACTGCTCTGTTAAAAGGAAGGCTTATCTCTCTGAGTTGAATGCAGACATCATAAAGACGTTTCTGAGAATGCTTCTGCCTGGTTTATATGTGAAGATATTTCCTTTTCCACCATAGGCCTCAAAGCGCTCCAAATGAACACTTGCAGATTCTACAAAAGGAGTGTTTCATAACTGCTCTAGCAAAGGAAAGGTTCAACTCTGTGAGTTGAACACACACATCACAAAGCAGTTTCTGAGAATGCTTCTGTCCAGTTTTTATTGGAAGATATTCCCGCTTCTAACAAAGGCCTGAAAGAGCTCCAAATATCCACTTGCAGATGCTGCAAAAAGACTCTTTCCAAACTGCTCCATGAAAAGGAAGGTTCAACTCTGTGAGTTGAATGCACACATCATAAAGAAGTTTCAAAGAATGCTTCTGTCTAGGTTTTATGTGAAGATATTTCCTTTTCCACCATAGGCCTCAAAGCGCTCCAAATGAACACTTGCAGATTCTACAAAAAGAGTGTTTCAAAACTGCTCTTTCAAAAGAAGTGTTCAACTCTGTGAGGTGGATTCATACTTCAAAAAGCAGTTTCACAGAACGCTTCTGTTTAGTATTTCTGGGAAGATATTCCCGTTTCCAACGAAGGCCTGAAAGGACTCCAAATATCCACTTGCAGATTCTGCAAAAACACAGTTTCAAAACTACTCTATCAAAAGGAAGGCTTATCTCTCCGAGTTGAATGCACACATCATAAAGAGGTTTCTGAGAATGCTTCTGCCTGGTTTATAAGTGAAGATATTTCCTTTTCCACCATAGGCCTCAAAGCGCTCCAAATGAACACTTGCAGATTCTACAAAAAGAGTGTTTCAAAACAGCTCTTTCAAAGGAAGTGTTCAACTCTGTGAGTTGGATTCATACTACACAAAGCAGTTTCACAGAACGCTTCTGTTTAGTTTTTATGGGAAGATATTCCCGTTTCCAACGAAGGCCTGAAAGGGCTCCAAATATCCACTTGCAAATTCTGCAAAAATAGAGTTTCAAAACTGCTCTGTCAAAAGGAAGGCTTATCTCTCTGAGTTGAATGCAGGCATCATAAAGAGGTTTCTGAGAATGCTTCTGCCTGGTTTATATGTGAAGATATTTCCTTTTCCACCATAGGCCTCAAAGCGCTCCAAATGAACACTTGCAGATTCTACAAAAAGAGTGTTTCATAACTGCTCTAGCAAAGGAAAGGTTCAACTCTGTGAGTTGAACACACACATCACAAAGCAGTTTCTGAGAATGCTTCTGTCCAGTTTTTATTGGAAGATATTCCCGCTTCTAACAAAGGCCTGAAAGAGCTCCAAATATCCACTTGTAGATGCTGCAAAAAGACTCTTTCCAAACTGCTCCATGAAAAGGAAGGTTCAACTCTGTGAGTTGAATGCACACATCATAAAGAAGTTTCAAAGAATGCTTCTGTCTAGGTTTTATGTGAAGATATTTCCTTTTCCACCATAGGCCTTAAAGCGCTCCAAATGAACACTTGCAGATTCTACAAAAAGAGTGTTTCAAAACTGCTCTTTCAAAAGAAGTGTTCAACTCTGTGAGGTGGATTCATACTTCACAAAGCAGTTTCACAGAACGCTTCTGTTTAGTTTTTATGGGAAGATAATCCCGTTTCCAATGAAGGCCTGAAAGGGCTCCAAATAACCACTTGCAGATTCTGCAGAAACACAGTTTCAAAACTGCTCTATCAAAAGGAAGGCTTATCTCTCCGAGTTGAATGCACACATCATAAAGAGGTTTCTGAGAATGCTTCTCCCTGGTTTATAAGTGAAGATATTTCCTTTTCCACTATAGGCCTCAAAGCGCTCCAAATGAACACTTGCAGATTCTACAAAAAGAGTGTTTCAAAACAGCTCTTTCAAAGGAAGTGTTCAACTCTGTGAGTTGGATTCATACTACACAAAGCAGTTTCACAGAACGCTTCTCTTTAGTTTTTATGGGAAGATATTCCCGTTTCCAACGAAGTCCTGAAAGGGCTCCAAATATCCACTTGCAGATTCTGCAAAAATAGAGTTTCAAAACTGCTCTGTTAAAAGGAAGGCTTATCTCTCTGAGTTGAATGCAGACATCATAAAGAGGTTTCTGAGAATGCTTCTGCCTGGTTTATATGTGAAGATATTTCCTTTTCCACCATAGGCCTCAAAGCGCTCCAAATGAACACTTGCAGATTCTACAAAAGGAGTGTTTCATAACTGCTCTAGCAAAGGAAAGGTTCAACTCTGTGAGTTGAACACACACATCACAAAGCAGTTTCTGAGAATGCTTCTGTCCAGTTTTTATTGGAAGATATTCCCGCTTCTAACAAAGGCCTGAAAGAGCTCCAAATATCCACTTGCAGATGCTGCAAAAGGACTTTTTCCAAACTGCTCCATGAAAAGGAAGGTTCAACTCTGTGAGATGAATGCACACATCATAAAGAAGTTTCAAAGAATGCTTCTGTCTAGGTTTTATGTGAAGATATTTCCTTTTCCACCATAGGCCTCAAAGCGCTCCAAATGAACACTTGCAGATTCTACAAAAAGAGTGTTTCAAAACTGCTCTTTCAAAAGAAGTGTTCAACTCTGTGAGTTGGATTCATACTTCACAAAGCAGTTTCACAGAACGCTTCTGTTTAGTATTTATGGGAAGATATTCCCGTTTCCAACGAAGGCCTGAAAGGACTCCAAATATCCACTTGCAGATTCTGCAAAAACACAGTTTCAAAACTGCTCTATCAAAAGGAAGGCTTATCTCTCCGAGTTGAATGCACACATCATAAAGAGGTTTCTGAGAATGCTTCTGCCTGGTTTATAAGTGAAGATATTTCCTTTTCCACCATAGGCCTCAAAGCGCTCCAAATGAACACTTGCAGATTCTACAAAAAGAGTGTTTCAAAACAGCTCTTTCAAAGGAAGTGTTCAACTCTGTGAGTTGGATTCATACTACACAAAGCAGTTTCACAGAACGCTTCTGTTTAGTTTTTATGGGAAGATATTCCCGTTTCCAACGAAGGCCTGAAAGGGCTCCAAATATCCACTTGCAAATTCTGCAAAAATAGAGTTTCAAAACTGCTCTGTCAAAAGGAAGGCTTATCTCTCTGAGTTGAATGCAGACATCATAAAGAGGTTTCTGAGAATGCTTCTGCCTGGTTTATATGTGAAGATATTTCCTTTTCCACCATAGGCCTCAAGGCGCTCCAAATGAACACTTGCAGATTCTACAAAAAGAGTGTTTCATAACTGCTCTAGCAAAGGAAAGGTTCAACTCTGTGAGTTGAACACACACATCACAAAGCAGTTTCTGAGAATGCTTCTGTCCAGTTTTTATTGGAAGATATTCCCGCTTCTAACAAAGGCCTGAAAGAGCTCCAAATATCCACTTGCAGATGCTGCAAAAAGACTCTTTCCAAACTGCTCCATGAAAAGGAAGGTTCAACTCTGTGAGATGAATGCACACATAATAAAGAAGTTTCAAAGAATGCTTCTGTCTAGGTTTTATGTGAAGATATTTCCTTTTCCACCATAGGCCTCAAAGCGCTCCAAATGAACACTTGCAGATTCTTCAAAAAGAGTGTTTCAAAACTGCTCTTTCAAAAGAAGTGTTCAACTCTGTGAGTTGGATTCATACTTCACAAAGCAGTTTCACAGAACGCTTCTGTTTAGTATTTATGGGAAGATATTCCCGTTTCCAACGAAGGCCTGAAAGGACTCCAAATATCCACTTGCAGATTCTGCAAAAACACAGTTTCAAAACTGCTCTATCAAAAGGAAGGCTTATCTCTCCGAGTTGAATGCACACATCATAAAGAGGTTTCTGAGAATGCTTCTGCCTGGTTTATAAGTGAAGATATTTCCTTTTCCACCATAGGCCTCAAAGCGCTCCAAATGAACACTTGCAGATTCTACAAAAAGAGTGTTTCAAAACAGCTCTTTCAAAGGAAGTGTTCAACTCTGTGAGTTGGATTCATACTACACAAAGCAGTTTCACAGAACGCTTCTGTTTAGTTTTTATGGGAAGATATTCCCGTTTCCAACGAAGGCCTGAAAGGGCTCCAAATATCCACTTGCAAATTCTGCAAAAATAGAGTTTCAAAACTGCTCTGTCAAAAGGAAGGCTTATCTCTCTGAGTTGAATGCAGACATCATAAAGAGGTTTCTGAGAATGCTTCTGCCTGGTTTATATGTGAAGATATTTCCTTTTCCACCATAGGCCTCAAAGCGCTCCAAATGAACACTTGCAGATTCTACAAAAAGAGTGTTTCATAACTGCTCTAGCAAAGGAAAGGTTCAACTCTGTGAGTTGAACACACACATCACAAAGCAGTTTCTGAGAATGCTTCTGTCCAGTTTTTATTGGAAGATATTCCCGCTTCTAACAAAGGCCTGAAAGAGCTCCAAATATCCACTTGCAGATGCTGCAAAAAGACTCTTTCCAAACTGCTCCATGAAAAGGAAGGTTCAACTCTGTGAGTTGAATGCACACATCATAAAGAAGTTTCAAAGAATGCTTCTGTCTAGGTTTTATGTGAAGATATTTCCTTTTCCACCATAGGCCTCAAAGCGCTCCAAATGAACACTTGCAGATTCTACAAAAAGAGTGTTTCAAAACTGCTCTTTCAAAAGAAGTGTTCAACTCTGTGAGGTGGATTCATACTTCAAAAAGCAGTTTCACAGAACGCTTCTGTTTAGTATTTCTGGGAAGATATTCCCGTTTCCAACGAAGGCCTGAAAGGACTCCAAATATCCACTTGCAGATTCTGCAAAAACACAGTTTCAAAACTACTCTATCAAAAGGAAGGCTTATCTCTCCGAGTTGAATGCACACATCATAAAGAGGTTTCTGAGAATGCTTCTGCCTGGTTTATAAGTGAAGATATTTCCTTTTCCACCATAGGCCTCAAAGCGCTCCAAATGAACACTTGCAGATTCTACAAAAAGAGTGTTTCAAAACAGCTCTTTCAAAGGAAGTGTTCAACTCTGTGAGTTGGATTCATACTACACAAAGCAGTTTCACAGAACGCTTCTGTTTAGTTTTTATGGGAAGATATTCCCGTTTCCAACGAAGGCCTGAAAGGGCTCCAAATATCCACTTGCAAATTCTGCAAAAATAGAGTTTCAAAACTGCTCTGTCAAAAGGAAGGCTTATCTCTCTGAGTTGAATGCAGACATCATAAAGAGGTTTCTGAGAATGCTTCTGCCTGGTTTATATGTGAAGATATTTCCTTTTCCACCATAGGCCTCAAGGCGCTCCAAATGAACACTTGCAGATTCTACAAAAAGAGTGTTTCATAACTGCTCTAGCAAAGGAAAGGTTCAACTCTGTGAGTTGAACACACACATCACAAAGCAGTTTCTGAGAATGCTTCTGTCCAGTTTTTATTGGAAGATATTCCCGCTTCTAACAAAGGCCTGAAAGAGCTCCAAATATCCACTTGTAGATGCTGCAAAAAGACTCTTTCCAAACTGCTCCATGAAAAGGAAGGTTCAACTCTGTGAGTTGAATGCACACATCATAAAGAAGTTTCAAAGAATGCTTCTGTCTAGGTTTTATGTGAAGATATTTCCTTTTCCACCATAGGCCTCAAAGCGCTCCAAATGAACACTTGCAGATTCTACAAAAAGAGTGTTTCAAAACTGCTCTTTCAAAAGAAGTGTTCAACTCTGTGAGGTGGATTCATACTTCACAAAGCAGTTTCACAGAACGCTTCTGTTTAGTTTTTATGGGAAGATAATCCCGTTTCCAATGAAGGCCTGAAAGGGCTCCAAATAACCACTTGCAGATTCTGCAGAAACACAGTTTCAAAACTGCTCTATCAAAAGGAAGGCTTATCTCTCCGAGTTGAATGCACACATCATAAAGAGGTTTCTGAGAATGCTTCTCCCTGGTTTATAAGTGAAGATATTTCCTTTTCCACTATAGGCCTCAAAGCGCTCCAAATGAACACTTGCAGATTCTACAAAAAGAGTGTTTCAAAACAGCTCTTTCAAAGGAAGTGTTCAACTCTGTGAGTTGGATTCATACTACACAAAGCAGTTTCACAGAACGCTTCTCTTTAGTTTTTATGGGAAGATATTCCCGTTTCCAACGAAGTCCTGAAAGGGCTCCAAATATCCACTTGCAGATTCTGCAAAAATAGAGTTTCAAAACTGCTCTGTTAAAAGGAAGGCTTATCTCTCTGAGTTGAATGCAGACATCATAAAGAGGTTTCTGAGAATGCTTCTGCCTGGTTTATATGTGAAGATATTTCCTTTTCCACCATAGGCCTCAAAGCGCTCCAAATGAACACTTGCAGATTCTACAAAAGGAGTGTTTCATAACTGCTCTAGCAAAGGAAAGGTTCAACTCTGTGAGTTGAACACACACATCACAAAGCAGTTTCTGAGAATGCTTCTGTCCAGTTTTTATTGGAAGATATTCCCGCTTCTAACAAAGGCCTGAAAGAGCTCCAAATATCCACTTGCAGATGCTGCAAAAGGACTTTTTCCAAACTGCTCCATGAAAAGGAAGGTTCAACTCTGTGAGATGAATGCACACATCATAAAGAAGTTTCAAAGAATGCTTCTGTCTAGGTTTTATGTGAAGATATTTCCTTTTCCACCATAGGCCTCAAAGCGCTCCAAATGAACACTTGCAGATTCTACAAAAAGAGTGTTTCAAAACTGCTCTTTCAAAAGAAGTGTTCAACTCTGTGAGTTGGATTCATACTTCACAAAGCAGTTTCACAGAACGCTTCTGTTTAGTATTTATGGGAAGATATTCCCGTTTCCAACGAAGGCCTGAAAGGACTCCAAATATCCACTTGCAGATTCTGCAAAAACACAGTTTCAAAACTGCTCTATCAAAAGGAAGGCTTATCTCTCCGAGTTGAATGCACACATCATAAAGAGGTTTCTGAGAATGCTTCTGCCTGGTTTATAAGTGAAGATATTTCCTTTTCCACCATAGGCCTCAAAGCGCTCCAAATGAACACTTGCAGATTCTACAAAAAGAGTGTTTCAAAACAGCTCTTTCAAAGGAAGTGTTCAACTCTGTGAGTTGGATTCATACTACACAAAGCAGTTTCACAGAACGCTTCTGTTTAGTTTTTATGGGAAGATATTCCCGTTTCCAACGAAGGCCTGAAAGGGCTCCAAATATCCACTTGCAAATTCTGCAAAAATAGAGTTTCAAAACTGCTCTGTCAAAAGGAAGGCTTATCTCTCTGAGTTGAATGCAGACATCATAAAGAGGTTTCTGAGAATGCTTCTGCCTGGTTTATATGTGAAGATATTTCCTTTTCCACCATAGGCCTCAAGGCGCTCCAAATGAACACTTGCAGATTCTACAAAAAGAGTGTTTCATAACTGCTCTAGCAAAGGAAAGGTTCAACTCTGTGAGTTGAACACACACATCACAAAGCAGTTTCTGAGAATGCTTCTGTCCAGTTTTTATTGGAAGATATTCCCGCTTCTAACAAAGGCCTGAAAGAGCTCCAAATATCCACTTGCAGATGCTGCAAAAAGACTCTTTCCAAACTGCTCCATGAAAAGGAAGGTTCAACTCTGTGAGATGAATGCACACATAATAAAGAAGTTTCAAAGAATGCTTCTGTCTAGGTTTTATGTGAAGATATTTCCTTTTCCACCATAGGCCTCAAAGCGCTCCAAATGAACACTTGCAGATTCTTCAAAAAGAGTGTTTCAAAACTGCTCTTTCAAAAGAAGTGTTCAACTCTGTGAGTTGGATTCATACTTCACAAAGCAGTTTCACAGAACGCTTCTGTTTAGTATTTATGGGAAGATATTCCCGTTTCCAACGAAGGCCTGAAAGGACTCCAAATATCCACTTGCAGATTCTGCAAAAACACAGTTTCAAAACTGCTCTATCAAAAGGAAGGCTTATCTCTCCGAGTTGAATGCACACATCATAAAGAGGTTTCTGAGAATGCTTCTGCCTGGTTTATAAGTGAAGATATTTCCTTTTCCACCATAGGCCTCAAAGCGCTCCAAATGAACACTTGCAGATTCTACAAAAAGAGTGTTTCAAAACAGCTCTTTCAAAGGAAGTGTTCAACTCTGTGAGTTGGATTCATACTACACAAAGCAGTTTCACAGAACGCTTCTGTTTAGTTTTTATGGGAAGATATTCCCGTTTCCAACGAAGGCCTGAAAGGGCTCCAAATATCCACTTGCAAATTCTGCAAAAATAGAGTTTCAAAACTGCTCTGTCAAAAGGAAGGCTTATCTCTCTGAGTTGAATGCAGACATCATAAAGAGGTTTCTGAGAATGCTTCTGCCTGGTTTATATGTGAAGATATTTCCTTTTCCACCATAGGCCTCAAAGCGCTCCAAATGAACACTTGCAGATTCTACAAAAAGAGTGTTTCATAACTGCTCTAGCAAAGGAAAGGTTCAACTCTGTGAGTTGAACACACACATCACAAAGCAGTTTCTGAGAATGCTTCTGTCCAGTTTTTATTGGAAGATATTCCCGCTTCTAACAAAGGCCTGAAAGAGCTCCAAATATCCACTTGCAGATGCTGCAAAAAGACTCTTTCCAAACTGCTCCATGAAAAGGAAGGTTCAACTCTGTGAGTTGAATGCACACATCATAAAGAAGTTTCAAAGAATGCTTCTGTCTAGGTTTTATGTGAAGATATTTCCTTTTCCACCATAGGCCTCAAAGCGCTCCAAATGAACACTTGCAGATTCTACAAAAAGAGTGTTTCAAAACTGCTCTTTCAAAAGAAGTGTTCAACTCTGTGAGGTGGATTCATACTTCAAAAAGCAGTTTCACAGAACGCTTCTGTTTAGTATTTCTGGGAAGATATTCCCGTTTCCAACGAAGGCCTGAAAGGACTCCAAATATCCACTTGCAGATTCTGCAAAAACACAGTTTCAAAACTACTCTATCAAAAGGAAGGCTTATCTCTCCGAGTTGAATGCACACATCATAAAGAGGTTTCTGAGAATGCTTCTGCCTGGTTTATAAGTGAAGATATTTCCTTTTCCACCATAGGCCTCAAAGCGCTCCAAATGAACACTTGCAGATTCTACAAAAAGAGTGTTTCAAAACAGCTCTTTCAAAGGAAGTGTTCAACTCTGTGAGTTGGATTCATACTACACAAAGCAGTTTCACAGAACGCTTCTGTTTAGTTTTTATGGGAAGATATTCCCGTTTCCAACGAAGGCCTGAAAGGGCTCCAAATATCCACTTGCAAATTCTGCAAAAATAGAGTTTCAAAACTGCTCTGTCAAAAGGAAGGCTTATCTCTCTGAGTTGAATGCAGACATCATAAAGAGGTTTCTGAGAATGCTTCTGCCTGGTTTATATGTGAAGATATTTCCTTTTCCACCATAGGCCTCAAGGCGCTCCAAATGAACACTTGCAGATTCTACAAAAAGAGTGTTTCATAACTGCTCTAGCAAAGGAAAGGTTCAACTCTGTGAGTTGAACACACACATCACAAAGCAGTTTCTGAGAATGCTTCTGTCCAGTTTTTATTGGAAGATATTCCCGCTTCTAACAAAGGCCTGAAAGAGCTCCAAATATCCACTTGTAGATGCTGCAAAAAGACTCTTTCCAAACTGCTCCATGAAAAGGAAGGTTCAACTCTGTGAGTTGAATGCACACATCATAAAGAAGTTTCAAAGAATGCTTCTGTCTAGGTTTTATGTGAAGATATTTCCTTTTCCACCATAGGCCTCAAAGCGCTCCAAATGAACACTTGCAGATTCTACAAAAAGAGTGTTTCAAAACTGCTCTTTCAAAAGAAGTGTTCAACTCTGTGAGGTGGATTCATACTTCACAAAGCAGTTTCACAGAACGCTTCTGTTTAGTTTTTATGGGAAGATAATCCCGTTTCCAATGAAGGCCTGAAAGGGCTCCAAATAACCACTTGCAGATTCTGCAGAAACACAGTTTCAAAACTGCTCTATCAAAAGGAAGGCTTATCTCTCCGAGTTGAATGCACACATCATAAAGAGGTTTCTGAGAATGCTTCTCCCTGGTTTATAAGTGAAGATATTTCCTTTTCCACTATAGGCCTCAAAGCGCTCCAAATGAACACTTGCAGATTCTACAAAAAGAGTGTTTCAAAACAGCTCTTTCAAAGGAAGTGTTCAACTCTGTGAGTTGGATTCATACTACACAAAGCAGTTTCACAGAACGCTTCTCTTTAGTTTTTATGGGAAGATATTCCCGTTTCCAACGAAGTCCTGAAAGGGCTCCAAATATCCACTTGCAGATTCTGCAAAAATAGAGTTTCAAAACTGCTCTGTTAAAAGGAAGGCTTATCTCTCTGAGTTGAATGCAGACATCATAAAGAGGTTTCTGAGAATGCTTCTGCCTGGTTTATATGTGAAGATATTTCCTTTTCCACCATAGGCCTCAAAGCGCTCCAAATGAACACTTGCAGATTCTACAAAAGGAGTGTTTCATAACTGCTCTAGCAAAGGAAAGGTTCAACTCTGTGAGTTGAACACACACATCACAAAGCAGTTTCTGAGAATGCTTCTGTCCAGTTTTTATTGGAAGATATTCCCGCTTCTAACAAAGGCCTGAAAGAGCTCCAAATATCCACTTGCAGATGCTGCAAAAGGACTTTTTCCAAACTGCTCCATGAAAAGGAAGGTTCAACTCTGTGAGATGAATGCACACATCATAAAGAAGTTTCAAAGAATGCTTCTGTCTAGGTTTTATGTGAAGATATTTCCTTTTCCACCATAGGCCTCAAAGCGCTCCAAATGAACACTTGCAGATTCTACAAAAAGAGTGTTTCAAAACTGCTCTTTCAAAAGAAGTGTTCAACTCTGTGAGTTGGATTCATACTTCACAAAGCAGTTTCACAGAACGCTTCTGTTTAGTATTTATGGGAAGATATTCCCGTTTCCAACGAAGGCCTGAAAGGACTCCAAATATCCACTTGCAGATTCTGCAAAAACACAGTTTCAAAACTGCTCTATCAAAAGGAAGGCTTATCTCTCCGAGTTGAATGCACACATCATAAAGAGGTTTCTGAGAATGCTTCTGCCTGGTTTATAAGTGAAGATATTTCCTTTTCCACCATAGGCCTCAAAGCGCTCCAAATGAACACTTGCAGATTCTACAAAAAGAGTGTTTCAAAACAGCTCTTTCAAAGGAAGTGTTCAACTCTGTGAGTTGGATTCATACTACACAAAGCAGTTTCACAGAACGCTTCTGTTTAGTTTTTATGGGAAGATATTCCCGTTTCCAACGAAGGCCTGAAAGGGCTCCAAATATCCACTTGCAAATTCTGCAAAAATAGAGTTTCAAAACTGCTCTGTCAAAAGGAAGGCTTATCTCTCTGAGTTGAATGCAGACATCATAAAGAGGTTTCTGAGAATGCTTCTGCCTGGTTTATATGTGAAGATATTTCCTTTTCCACCATAGGCCTCAAGGCGCTCCAAATGAACACTTGCAGATTCTACAAAAAGAGTGTTTCATAACTGCTCTAGCAAAGGAAAGGTTCAACTCTGTGAGTTGAACACACACATCACAAAGCAGTTTCTGAGAATGCTTCTGTCCAGTTTTTATTGGAAGATATTCCCGCTTCTAACAAAGGCCTGAAAGAGCTCCAAATATCCACTTGCAGATGCTGCAAAAAGACTCTTTCCAAACTGCTCCATGAAAAGGAAGGTTCAACTCTGTGAGATGAATGCACACATAATAAAGAAGTTTCAAAGAATGCTTCTGTCTAGGTTTTATGTGAAGATATTTCCTTTTCCACCATAGGCCTCAAAGCGCTCCAAATGAACACTTGCAGATTCTTCAAAAAGAGTGTTTCAAAACTGCTCTTTCAAAAGAAGTGTTCAACTCTGTGAGTTGGATTCATACTTCACAAAGCAGTTTCACAGAACGCTTCTGTTTAGTATTTATGGGAAGATATTCCCGTTTCCAACGAAGGCCTGAAAGGACTCCAAATATCCACTTGCAGATTCTGCAAAAACACAGTTTCAAAACTGCTCTATCAAAAGGAAGGCTTATCTCTCCGAGTTGAATGCACACATCATAAAGAGGTTTCTGAGAATGCTTCTGCCTGGTTTATAAGTTAAGATATTTCCTTTTCCACCATAGGCCTCAAAGCGCTCCAAATGAACACTTGCAGATTCTACAAAAAGAGTGTTTCAAAACAGCTCTTTCAAAGGAAGTGTTCAACTCTGTGAGTTGGATTCATACTACACAAAGCAGTTTCACAGAACGCTTCTGTTTAGTTTTTATGGGAAGATATTCCCGTTTCCAACGAAGGCCTGAAAGGGCTCCAAATATCCACTTGCAAATTCTGCAAAAATAGAGTTTCAAAACTGCTCTGTCAAAAGGAAGGCTTATCTCTCTGAGTTGAATGCAGACATCATAAAGAGGTTTCTGAGAATGCTTCTGCCTGGTTTATATGTGAAGATATTTCCTTTTCCACCATAGGCCTCAAAGCGCTCCAAATGAACACTTGCAGATTCTACAAAAAGAGTGTTTCATAACTGCTCTAGCAAAGGAAAGGTTCAACTCTGTGAGTTGAACACACACATCACAAAGCAGTTTCTGAGAATGCTTCTGTCCAGTTTTTATTGGAAGATATTCCCGCTTCTAACAAAGGCCTGAAAGAGCTCCAAATATCCACTTGCAGATGCTGCAAAAAGACTCTTTCCAAACTGCTCCATGAAAAGGAAGGTTCAACTCTGTGAGTTGAATGCACACATCATAAAGAAGTTTCAAAGAATGCTTCTGTCTAGGTTTTATGTGAAGATATTTCCTTTTCCACCATAGGCCTCAAAGCGCTCCAAATGAACACTTGCAGATTCTACAAAAAGAGTGTTTCAAAACTGCTCTTTCAAAAGAAGTGTTCAACTCTGTGAGTTGGATTCATACTTCACAAAGCAGTTTCACAGAACGCTTCTGTTTAGTTTTTATGGGAAGATATTCCCGTTTCCAACGAAGGCCTGAAAGGGCTCCAAATAACCACTTGCAGATTCTGCAGAAACACAGTTTCAAAACTGCTCTATCAAAAGGAAGGCTTATCTCTCTGAGCTGAATGCACACATCATAAAGAGGTTTCTGAGAATGCTTCTCCCTGGTTTATAAGTGAAGATATTTCCTTTTCCACTATAGGCCTCAAAGCGCTCCAAATGAACACTTGCAGATTCTACAAAAAGAGTGTTTCAAAACAGCTCTTTCAAAGGAAGTGTTCAACTCTGTGAGTTGGATTCATACTACACAAAGCAGTTTCACAGAACGCTTCTCTTTAGTTTTTATGGGAAGATATTCCCGTTTCCAACGAAGGCCTGAAAGGTCTCCAAATATCCACTTGCAGATTCTGCAAAAATAGAGTTTCAAAACTGCTCTGTTAAAAGGAAGGCTTATCTCTCTGAGTTGAATGCAGACATCATAAAGACGTTTCTGAGAATGCTTCTGCCTGGTTTATATGTGAAGATATTTCCTTTTCCACCATAGGCCTCAAAGCGCTCCAAATGAACACTTGCAGATTCTACAAAAGGAGTGTTTCATAACTGCTCTAGCAAAGGAAAGGTTCAACTCTGTGAGTTGAACACACACATCACAAAGCAGTTTCTGAGAATGCTTCTGTCCAGTTTTTATTGGAAGATATTCCCGCTTCTAACAAAGGCCTGAAAGAGCTCCAAATATCCACTTGCAGATGCTGCAAAAAGACTCTTTCCAAACTGCTCCATGAAAAGGAAGGTTCAACTCTGTGAGTTGAATGCACACATCATAAAGAAGTTTCAAAGAATGCTTCTGTCTAGGTTTTATGTGAAGATATTTCCTTTTCCACCATAGGCCTCAAAGCGCTCCAAATGAACACTTGCAGATTCTACAAAAAGAGTGTTTCAAAACTGCTCTTTCAAAAGAAGTGTTCAACTCTGTGAGGTGGATTCATACTTCAAAAAGCAGTTTCACAGAACGCTTCTGTTTAGTATTTCTGGGAAGATATTCCCGTTTCCAACGAAGGCCTGAAAGGACTCCAAATATCCACTTGCAGATTCTGCAAAAACACAGTTTCAAAACTACTCTATCAAAAGGAAGGCTTATCTCTCCGAGTTGAATGCACACATCATAAAGAGGTTTCTGAGAATGCTTCTGCCTGGTTTATAAGTGAAGATATTTCCTTTTCCACCATAGGCCTCAAAGCGCTCCAAATGAACACTTGCAGATTCTACAAAAAGAGTGTTTCAAAACAGCTCTTTCAAAGGAAGTGTTCAACTCTGTGAGTTGGATTCATACTACACAAAGCAGTTTCACAGAACGCTTCTGTTTAGTTTTTATGGGAAGATATTCCCGTTTCCAACGAAGGCCTGAAAGGGCTCCAAATATCCACTTGCAAATTCTGCAAAAATAGAGTTTCAAAACTGCTCTGTCAAAAGGAAGGCTTATCTCTCTGAGTTGAATGCAGGCATCATAAAGAGGTTTCTGAGAATGCTTCTGCCTGGTTTATATGTGAAGATATTTCCTTTTCCACCATAGGCCTCAAAGCGCTCCAAATGAACACTTGCAGATTCTACAAAAAGAGTGTTTCATAACTGCTCTAGCAAAGGAAAGGTTCAACTCTGTGAGTTGAACACACACATCACAAAGCAGTTTCTGAGAATGCTTCTGTCCAGTTTTTATTGGAAGATATTCCCGCTTCTAACAAAGGCCTGAAAGAGCTCCAAATATCCACTTGTAGATGCTGCAAAAAGACTCTTTCCAAACTGCTCCATGAAAAGGAAGGTTCAACTCTGTGAGTTGAATGCACACATCATAAAGAAGTTTCAAAGAATGCTTCTGTCTAGGTTTTATGTGAAGATATTTCCTTTTCCACCATAGGCCTCAAAGCGCTCCAAATGAACACTTGCAGATTCTACAAAAAGAGTGTTTCAAAACTGCTCTTTCAAAAGAAGTGTTCAACTCTGTGAGGTGGATTCATACTTCACAAAGCAGTTTCACAGAACGCTTCTGTTTAGTTTTTATGGGAAGATAATCCCGTTTCCAATGAAGGCCTGAAAGGGCTCCAAATAACCACTTGCAGATTCTGCAGAAACACAGTTTCAAAACTGCTCTATCAAAAGGAAGGCTTATCTCTCCGAGTTGAATGCACACATCATAAAGAGGTTTCTGAGAATGCTTCTCCCTGGTTTATAAGTGAAGATATTTCCTTTTCCACTATAGGCCTCAAAGCGCTCCAAATGAACACTTGCAGATTCTACAAAAAGAGTGTTTCAAAACAGCTCTTTCAAAGGAAGTGTTCAACTCTGTGAGTTGGATTCATACTACACAAAGCAGTTTCACAGAACGCTTCTCTTTAGTTTTTATGGGAAGATATTCCCGTTTCCAACGAAGTCCTGAAAGGGCTCCAAATATCCACTTGCAGATTCTGCAAAAATAGAGTTTCAAAACTGCTCTGTTAAAAGGAAGGCTTATCTCTCTGAGTTGAATGCAGACATCATAAAGAGGTTTCTGAGAATGCTTCTGCCTGGTTTATATGTGAAGATATTTCCTTTTCCACCATAGGCCTCAAAGCGCTCCAAATGAACACTTGCAGATTCTACAAAAGGAGTGTTTCATAACTGCTCTAGCAAAGGAAAGGTTCAACTCTGTGAGTTGAACACACACATCACAAAGCAGTTTCTGAGAATGCTTCTGTCCAGTTTTTATTGGAAGATATTCCCGCTTCTAACAAAGGCCTGAAAGAGCTCCAAATATCCACTTGCAGATGCTGCAAAAGGACTCTTTCCAAACTGCTCCATGAAAAGGAAGGTTCAACTCTGTGAGATGAATGCACACATCATAAAGAAGTTTCAAAGAATGCTTCTGTCTAGGTTTTATGTGAAGATATTTCCTTTTCCACCATAGGCCTCAAAGCGCTCCAAATGAACACTTGCAGATTCTACAAAAAGAGTGTTTCAAAACTGCTCTTTCAAAAGAAGTGTTCAACTCTGTGAGTTGGATTCATACTTCACAAAGCAGTTTCACAGAACGCTTCTGTTTAGTATTTATGGGAAGATATTCCCGTTTCCAACGAAGGCCTGAAAGGACTCCAAATATCCACTTGCAGATTCTGCAAAAACACAGTTTCAAAACTGCTCTATCAAAAGGAAGGCTTATCTCTCCGAGTTGAATGCACACATCATAAAGAGGTTTCTGAGAATGCTTCTGCCTGGTTTATAAGTGAAGATATTTCCTTTTCCACCATAGGCCTCAAAGCGCTCCAAATGAACACTTGCAGATTCTACAAAAAGAGTGTTTCAAAACAGCTCTTTCAAAGGAAGTGTTCAACTCTGTGAGTTGGATTCATACTACACAAAGCAGTTTCACAGAACGCTTCTGTTTAGTTTTTATGGGAAGATATTCCCGTTTCCAACGAAGGCCTGAAAGGGCTCCAAATATCCACTTGCAAATTCTGCAAAAATAGAGTTTCAAAACTGCTCTGTCAAAAGGAAGGCTTATCTCTCTGAGTTGAATGCAGACATCATAAAGAGGTTTCTGAGAATGCTTCTGCCTGGTTTATATGTGAAGATATTTCCTTTTCCACCATAGGCCTCAAGGCGCTCCAAATGAACACTTGCAGATTCTACAAAAAGAGTGTTTCATAACTGCTCTAGCAAAGGAAAGGTTCAACTCTGTGAGTTGAACACACACATCACAAAGCAGTTTCTGAGAATGCTTCTGTCCAGTTTTTATTGGAAGATATTCCCGCTTCTAACAAAGGCCTGAAAGAGCTCCAAATATCCACTTGCAGATGCTGCAAAAAGACTCTTTCCAAACTGCTCCATGAAAAGGAAGGTTCAACTCTGTGAGATGAATGCACACATAATAAAGAAGTTTCAAAGAATGCTTCTGTCTAGGTTTTATGTGAAGATATTTCCTTTTCCACCATAGGCCTCAAAGCGCTCCAAATGAACACTTGCAGATTCTTCAAAAAGAGTGTTTCAAAACTGCTCTTTCAAAAGAAGTGTTCAACTCTGTGAGTTGGATTCATACTTCACAAAGCAGTTTCACAGAACGCTTCTGTTTAGTATTTATGGGAAGATATTCCCGTTTCCAACGAAGGCCTGAAAGGACTCCAAATATCCACTTGCAGATTCTGCAAAAACACAGTTTCAAAACTGCTCTATCAAAAGGAAGGCTTATCTCTCCGAGTTGAATGCACACATCATAAAGAGGTTTCTGAGAATGCTTCTGCCTGGTTTATAAGTGAAGATATTTCCTTTTCCACCATAGGCCTCAAAGCGCTCCAAATGAACACTTGCAGATTCTACAAAAAGAGTGTTTCAAAACAGCTCTTTCAAAGGAAGTGTTCAACTCTGTGAGTTGGATTCATACTACACAAAGCAGTTTCACAGAACGCTTCTGTTTAGTTTTTATGGGAAGATATTCCCGTTTCCAACGAAGGCCTGAAAGGGCTCCAAATATCCACTTGCAAATTCTGCAAAAATAGAGTTTCAAAACTGCTCTGTCAAAAGGAAGGCTTATCTCTCTGAGTTGAATGCAGACATCATAAAGAGGTTTCTGAGAATGCTTCTGCCTGGTTTATATGTGAAGATATTTCCTTTTCCACCATAGGCCTCAAGGCGCTCCAAATGAACACTTGCAGATTCTACAAAAAGAGTGTTTCATAACTGCTCTAGCAAAGGAAAGGTTCAACTCTGTGAGTTGAACACACACATCACAAAGCAGTTTCTGAGAATGCTTCTGTCCAGTTTTTATTGGAAGATATTCCCGCTTCTAACAAAGGCCTGAAAGAGCTCTAAATATCCACTTGTAGATGCTGCAAAAAGACTCTTTCCAAACTGCTCCATGAAAAGGAAGGTTCAACTCTGTGAGTTGAATGCACACATCATAAAGAAGTTTCAAAGAATGCTTCTGTCTAGGTTTTATGTGAAGATATTTCCTTTTCCACCATAGGCCTCAAAGCGCTCCAAATGAACACTTGCAGATTCTACAAAAAGAGTGTTTCAAAACTGCTCTTTCAAAAGAAGTGTTCAACTCTGTGAGTTGGATTCATACGTCACAAAGCAGTTTCACAGAACGCTTCTGTTTAGTTTTTATGGGAAGATATTCCCGTTTCCAACGAAGGCCTGAAAGGGCTCCAAATAACCACTTGCAGATTCTGCAGAAACACAGTTTCAAAACTGCTCTATCAAAAGGAAGGCTTATCTCTCCGAGATGAATGCACACATCATAAAGAGGTTTCTGAGAATGCTTCTCCCTGGTTTATAAGTGAAGATATTTCCTTTTCCACTATAGGCCTCAAAGCTCTCCAAATGAACACTTGCAGATTCTACAAAAAGAGTGTTTCAAAACAGCTCTTTCAAAGGAAGTGTTCAACTCTGTGAGTTGGATTCATACTACACAAAGCAGTTTCACAGAACGCTTCTCTTTAGTTTTTATGGGAAGATATTCCCGTTTCCAACGAAGGCCTGAAAGGGCTCCAAATATCCACTTGCAGATTCTGCAAAAATAGAGTTTCAAAACTGCTCTGTTAAAAGGAAGGCTTATCTCTCTGAGTTGAATGCAGACATCATAAAGAGGTTTCTGAGAATGCTTCTGCCTGGTTTATATGTGAAGATATTTCCTTTTCCACCATAGGCCTCAAAGCGCTCCAAATGAACACTTGCAGATTCTACAAAAGGAGTGTTTCATAACTGCTCTAGCAAAGGAAAGGTTCAACTCTGTCAGTTGAACACACACATCACAAAGCAGTTTCTGAGATTGCTTCTGTCCAGTTTTTATTGGAAGATATTCCCGCTTCTAACAAAGGCCTGAAAGAGCTCCAAATATCCACTTGCAGATGCTGCAAAAAGACTCTTTCCAAACTGCTCCATGAAAAGGAAGGTTCAACTCTGTGAGTTGAATGCACACATCATAAAGAAGTTTCAAAGAATGCTTCTGTCTAGGTTTTATGTGAAGATATTTCCTTTTCCACCATAGGCCTCAAAGCGCTCCAAATGAACACTTGCAGATTCTACAAAAAGAGTGTTTCAAAACTGCTCTTTCAAAAGAAGTGTTCAACTCTGTGAGTTGGATTCATACTTCACAAAGCAGTTTCACAGAACGCTTCTGTTTAGTATTTATGGGAAGATATTTCCGTTTCCAACGAAGGCCTGAAAGGACTCCAAATATCCACTTGCAGATTCTGCAAAAAACACAGTTTCAAAACTGCTCTATCAAAAGGAAGGCTTATCTCTCCGAGTTGAATGCACACATCATAAAGAGGTTTCTGAGAATGCTTCTGCCTGGTTTATAAGTGAAGATATTTCCTTTTCCACCATAGGCCTCAAAGCGCTCCAAATGAACACTTGCAGATTCTACAAAAAGAGTGTTTCAAAACAGCTCTTTCAAAGGAAGTGTTCAACTCTGTGAGTTGGATTCATACTACACAAAGCAGTTTCACAGAACGCTTCTGTTTAGTTTTTATGGGAAGATATTCCCGTTTCCAACGAAGGCCTGAAAGGGCTCCAAATATCCACTTGCAAATACTGCAAAAATAGAGTTTCAAAACTGCTCTGTCAAAAGGAAGGCTTATCTCTCTGAGTTGAATGCAGACATCATAAAGAGGTTTCTGAGAATGCTTCTGCCTGGTTTATATGTGAAGATATTTCCTTTTCCACCATAGGCCTCAAGGCGCTCCAAATGAACACTTGCAGATTCTACAAAAAGAGTGTTTCATAACTGCTCTAGCAAAGGAAAGGTTCAACTCTGTGAGTTGAACACACACATCACAAAGCAGTTTCTGAGAATGCTTCTGTCCAGTTTTTATTGGAAGATATTCCCGCTTCTAACAAAGGCCTGAAAGAGCTCCAAATATCCACTTGTAGATGCTGCAAAAAGACTCTTTCCAAACTGCTCCATGAAAAGGAAGGTTCAACTCTGTGAGTTGAATGCACACATCATAAAGAAGTTTCAAAGAATGCTTCTGTCTAGGTTTTATGTGAAGATATTTCCTTTTCCACCATAGGCCTCAAAGCGCTCCAAATGAACACTTGCAGATTCTACAAAAAGAGTGTTTCAAAACTGCTCTTTCAAAAGAAGTGTTCAACTCTGTGAGTTGGATTCATACTTCACAAAGCAGTTTCACAGAACGTTTCTGTTTAGTTTTTATGGGAAGATATTCCCGTTTCCAACGAAGGCCTGAAAGGGCTCCAAATAACCACTTGCAGATTCTGCAGAAACACAGTTTCAAAACTGCTCTATCAAAAGGAAGGCTTATCTCTCCGAGCTGAATGCACACATCATAAAGAGGTTTCTGAGAATGCTTCTCCCTGGTTTATAAGTGAAGATATTTCCTTTTCCACTATAGGCCTCAAAGCGCTCCAAATGAACACTTGCAGATTCTACAAAAAGAGTGTTTCAAAACAGCTCTTTCAAAGGAAGTGTTCAACTCTGTGAGTTGGATTCATACTACACAAAGCAGTTTCACAGAACGCTTCTCTTTAGTTTTTATGGGAAGATATTCCCGTTTCCAACGAAGTCCTGAAAGGGCTCCAAATATCCACTTGCAGATTCTGCAAAAATAGAGTTTCAAAACTGCTCTGTTAAAAGGAAGGCTTATCTCTCTGAGTTGAATGCAGACATCATAAAGAGGTTTCTGAGAATGCTTCTGCCTGGTTTATATGTGAAGATATTTCCTTTTCCACCATAGGCCTCAAAGCGCTCCAAATGAACACTTGCAGATTCTACAAAAGGAGTGTTTCATAACTGCTCTAGCAAAGGAAAGGTTCAACTCTGTGAGTTGAACACACACATCACAAAGCAGTTTCTGAGAATGCTTCTGTCCAGTTTTTATTGGAAGATATTCCCGCTTCTAACAAAGGCCTGAAAGAGCTCCAAATATCCACTTGCAGATGCTGCAAAAAGACTCTTTCCAAACTGCTCCATGAAAAGGAAGGTTCAACTCTGTGAGATGAATGCACACATAATAAAGAAGTTTCAAAGAATGCTTCTGTCTAGGTTTTATGTGAAGATATTTCCTTTTCCACCATAGGCCTCAAAGCGCTCCAAATGAACACTTGCAGATTCTACAAAAAGAGTGTTTCAAAACTGCTCTTTCAAAAGAAGTGTTCAACTCTGTGAGTTGGATTCATACTTCACAAAGCAGTTTCACAGAACGCTTCTGTTTAGTATTTATGGGAAGATATTCCCGTTTCCAACGAAGGCCTGAAAGGACTCCAAATATCCACTTGCAGATTCTGCAAAAACACAGTTTCAAAACTGCTCTATCAAAAGGAAGGCTTATCTCTCCGAGTTGAATGCACACATCATAAAGAGGTTTCTGAGAATGATTCTGCCTGGTTTATAAGTGAAGATATTTCCTTTTCCACCATAGGCCTCAAAGCGCTCCAAATGAACACTTGCAGATTCTACAAAAAGAGTGTTTCAAAACAGCTCTTTCAAAGGAAGTGTTCAACTCTGTGAGTTGGATTCATACTACACAAAGCAGTTTCACAGAACGCTTCTGTTTAGTTTTTATGGGAAGATATTCCCGTTTCCAACGAAGGCCTGAAAGGGCTCCAAATATCCACTTGCAAATTCTGCAAAAATAGAGTTTCAAAACTGCTCTGTCAAAAGGAAGGCTTATCTCTCTGAGTTGAATGCAGACATCATAAAGAGGTTTCTGAGAATGCTTCTGCCTGGTTTATATGTGAAGATATTTCCTTTTCCACCATAGGCCTCAAGGCGCTCCAAATGAACACTTGCAGATTCTACAAAAAGAGTGTTTCATAACTGCTCTAGCAAAGGAAAGGTTCAACTCTGTGAGTTGAACACACACATCACAAAGCAGTTTCTGAGAATGCTTCTGTCTAGTTTTTATTGGAAGATATTCCCGCTTCTAACAAAGGCCTGAAAGAGCTCTAAATATCCACTTGTAGATGCTGCAAAAAGACTCTTTCCAAACTGCTCCATGAAAAGGAAGGTTCAACTCTGTGAGTTGAATGCACACATCATAAAGAAGTTTCAAAGAATGCTTCTGTCTAGGTTTTATGTGAAGATATTTCCTTTTCCACCATAGGCCTCAAAGCGCTCCAAATGAACACTTGCAGATTCTACAAAAAGAGTGTTTCAAAACTACTCTTTCAAAAGAAGTGTTCAACTCTGTGAGTTGGATTCATACGTCACAAAGCAGTTTCACAGAACGCTTCTGTTTAGTTTTTATGGGAAGATATTCCCGTTTCCAACGAAGGCCTGAAAGGGCTCCAAATAACCACTTGCAGATTCTGCAGAAACACAGTTTCAAAACTGCTCTATCAAAAGGAAGGCTTATCTCTCCGAGCTGAATGCACACATCATAAAGAGGTTTCTGAGAATGCTTCTCCCTGGTTTATAAGTGAAGATATTTCCTTTTCCACTATAGGCCTCAAAGCGCTCCAAATGAACACTTGCAGATTCTACAAAAAGAGTGTTTCAAAACAGCTCTTTCAAAGGAAGTGTTCAACTCTGTGAGTTGGATTCATACTACACAAAGCAGTTTCACAGAACGCTTCTCTTTAGTTTTTATGGGAAGATATTCCCGTTTCCAACGAAGGCCTGAAAGGGCTCCAAATATCCACTTGCAGATTCTGCAAAAATAGAGTTTCAAAACTGCTCTGTTAAAAGGAAGGCTTATCTCTCTGAGTTGAATGCAGACATCATAAAGAGGTTTCTGAGAATGCTTCTGCCTGGTTTATATGTGAAGATATTTCCTTTTCCACCATAGGCCTCAAAGCGCTCCAAATGAACACTTGCAGATTCTACAAGAGGAGTGTTTCATAACTGCTCTAGCAAAGGAAAGGTTCAACTCTGTCAGTTGAACACACACATCACAAAGCAGTTTCTGAGATTGCTTCTGTCCAGTTTTTATTGGAAGATATTCCCGCTTCTAACAAAGGCCTGAAAGAGCTCCAAATATCCACTTGCAGATGCTGCAAAAAGACTCTTTCCAAACTGCTCCATGAAAAGGAAGGTTCAACTCTGTGAGTTGAATGCACACATCATAAAGAAGTTTCAAAGAATGCTTCTGTCTAGGTTTTATGTGAAGATATTTCCTTTTCCACCATAGGCCTCAAAGCGCTCCAAATGAACACTTGCAGATTCTACAAAAAGAGTGTTTCAAAACTGCTCTTTCAAAAGAAGTGTTCAACTCTGTGAGTTGGATTCATACTTCACAAAGCAGTTTCACAGAACGCTTCTGTTTAGTATTTATGGGAAGATATTTCCATTTCCAACGATAGCCTGAAAGGACTCCAAATATCCACTTGCAGATTCTGCAAAAAACACAGTTTCAAAACTGCTCTATCAAAAGGAAGGCTTATCTCTCCGAGTTGAATGCACACATCATAAAGAGGTTTCTGAGAATGCTTCTGCCTGGTTTATAAGTGAAGATATTTCCTTTTCCACCATAGGCCTCAAAGCGCTCCAAATGAACACTTGCAGATTCTACAAAAAGAGTGTTTCAAAACAGCTCTTTCAAAGGAAGTGTTCAACTCTGTGAGTTGGATTCATACTACACAAAGCAGTTTCACAGAACGCTTCTGTTTAGTTTTTATGGGAAGATATTCCCGTTTCCAACGAAGGCCTGAAAGGGCTCCAAATATCCACTTGCAAATTCTGCAAAAATAGAGTTTCAAAACTGCTCTGTCAAAAGGAAGGCTTATCTCTCTGAGTTGAATGCAGACATCATAAAGAGGTTTCTGAGAATGCTTCTGCCTGGTTTATATGTGAAGATATTTCCTTTTCCACCATAGGCCTCAAAGCGCTCCAAATGAACACTTGCAGATTCTACAAAAAGAGTGTTTCATATCTGCTCTAGCAAAGGAAAGGTTCAACTCTGTGAGTTGAACACACACATCACAAAGCAGTTTCTGAGAATGCTTCTGTCCAGTTTTTATTGGAAGATATTCCCGCTTCTAACAAAGGCCTGAAAGAGCTCTAAATATCCACTTGTAGATGCTGCAAAAAGACTCTTTCCAAACTGCTCCATGAAAAGGAAGGTTCAACTCTGTGAGTTGAATGCACACATCATAAAGAAGTTTCAAAGAATGCTTCTGTCTAGGTTTTATGTGAAGATATTTCCTTTTCCACCATAGGCCTCAAAGCGCTCCAAATGAACACTTGCAGATTCTACAAAAAGAGTGTTTCATAACTGCTCTAGGAAAGGAAAGGTTCAACTCTGTGAGTTGAACACACACATCACAAAGCAGTTTCTGAGAATGCTTCTGTCCAGTTTTTATTGGAAGATATTCCCGCTTCTAACAAAGGCCTGAAAGAGCTCCAAATATCCACTTGTCGATGCTGCAAAAAGACTCTTTCCAAACTGCTCCATGAAAAGGAAGGTTCAACTCTGTGAGTTGAATGCACACATCATAAAGAAGTTTCAAAGAATGCTTCTGTCTAGGTTTTATGTGAAGATATTTCCTTTTCCACCATAGGCCTCAAAGCGCTCCAAATGAACACTTGCAGATTCTACAAAAAGAGTGTTTCAAAACTGCTCTTTCAAAAGAAGTTTTCAACTCTGTGAGTTGGATTCATACTTCACAAAGCAGTTTCACAGAACGCTTCTGTTTAGTTTTTATGGGAAGATATTCCCGTTTCCAACGAAGGCCTGAAAGGGCTCCAAATATCCACTTGCAAATTCTGCAAAAATAGAGTTTCAAAACTGCTCTGTCAAAAGGAAGGCTTATCTCTCTGAGTTGAATGCAGACATCATAAAGAGTTTTCTGAGAATGCTTCTGCCTGGTTTATATGTGAAGATATTTCCTTTTCCACCATAGGCCTCAAAGCGCTCCAAATGAACACTTGCAGATTCTACAAAAGGAGTGTTTCATAACTGCTCTAGCAAAGGAAAGGTTCAACTCTGTGAGTTGAACACACACATCACAAAGCAGTTTCTGAGAATGCTTCTGTCCAGTTTTTATTGGAAGATATTCCCGCTTCTAACAAAGGCCTGAAAGAGCTCCAAATATCCACTTGCAGATGCTGCAAAAAGACTCTTTCCAAACTGCTCCATGAAAAGGAAGGTTCAACTCTGTGAGATGAATGCACACATCATAAAGAAGTTTCAAAGAATGCTTCTGTCTAGGTTTTATGTGAAGATATTTCCTTTTCCACCATAGGCCTCAAAGCGCTCCAAATGAACACTTGCAGATTCTACAAAAAGAGTGTTTCAAAACTGCTCTTTCAAAAGAAGTGTTCAACTCTGTGAGTTGGATTCATACTTCACAAAGCAGTTTCACAGAACGCTTCTGTTTAGTATTTATGGGAAGATATTTCCGTTTCCAACGAAGGCCTGAAAGGACTCCAAATATCCACTTGCAGATTCTGCAAAAAACACAGTTTCAAAACTGCTCTATCAAAAGGAAGGCTTATCTCTCCGAGTTGAATGCACACATCATAAAGAGGTTTCTGAGAATGCTTCTGCCTGGTTTATAAGTGAAGATATTTCCTTTTCCACCATAGGCCTCAAAGCGCTCCAAATGAACACTTGCAGATTCTACAAAAAGAGTGTTTCAAAACAGCTCTTTCAAAGGAAGTGTTCAACTCTGTGAGTTGGATTCATACTACACAAAGCAGTTTCACAGAACGCTTCTGTTTAGTTTTTATGGGAAGATATTCCCGTTTCCAACGAAGGCCTGAAAGGGCTCCAAATATCCACTTGCAAATACTGCAAAAATAGAGTTTCAAAACTGCTCTGTCAAAAGGAAGGCTTATCTCTCTGAGTTGAATGCAGACATCATAAAGAGGTTTCTGAGAATGCTTCTGCCTGGTTTATATGTGAAGATATTTCCTTTTCCACCATAGGCCTCAAGGCGCTCCAAATGAACACTTGCAGATTCTACAAAAAGAGTGTTTCATAACTGCTCTAGCAAAGGAAAGGTTCAACTCTGTGAGTTGAACACACACATCACAAAGCAGTTTCTGAGAATGCTTCTGTCCAGTTTTTATTGGAAGATATTCCCGCTTCTAACAAAGGCCTGAAAGAGCTCCAAATATCCACTTGTAGATGCTGCAAAAAGACTCTTTCCAAACTGCTCCATGAAAAGGAAGGTTCAACTCTGTGAGTTGAATGCACACATCATAAAGAAGTTTCAAAGAATGCTTCTGTCTAGGTTTTATGTGAAGATATTTCCTTTTCCACCATAGGCCTCAAAGCGCTCCAAATGAACACTTGCAGATTCTACAAAAAGAGTGTTTCAAAACTGCTCTTTCAAAAGAAGTGTTCAACTCTGTGAGTTGGATTCATACTTCACAAAGCAGTTTCACAGAACGTTTCTGTTTAGTTTTTATGGGAAGATATTCCCGTTTCCAACGAAGGCCTGAAAGGGCTCCAAATAACCACTTGCAGATTCTGCAGAAACACAGTTTCAAAACTGCTCTATCAAAAGGAAGGCTTATCTCTCCGAGCTGAATGCACACATCATAAAGAGGTTTCTGAGAATGCTTCTCCCTGGTTTATAAGTGAAGATATTTCCTTTTCCACTATAGGCCTCAAAGCGCTCCAAATGAACACTTGCAGATTCTACAAAAAGAGTGTTTCAAAACAGCTCTTTCAAAGGAAGTGTTCAACTCTGTGAGTTGGATTCATACTACACAAAGCAGTTTCACAGAACGCTTCTCTTTAGTTTTTATGGGAAGATATTCCCGTTTCCAACGAAGGCCTGAAAGGTCTCCAAATATCCACTTGCAGATTCTGCAAAAATAGAGTTTCAAAACTGCTCTGTTAAAAGGAAGGCTTATCTCTCTGAGTTGAATGCAGACATCATAAAGAGGTTTCTGAGAATGCTTCTGCCTGGTTTATATGTGAAGATATTTCCTTTTCCACCATAGGCCTCAAAGCGCTCCAAATGAACACTTGCAGATTCTACAAAAGGAGTGTTTCATAACTGCTCTAGCAAAGGAAAGGTTCAACTCTGTGAGTTGAACACACACATCACAAAGCAGTTTCTGAGAATGCTTCTGTCCAGTTTTTATTGGAAGATATTCCCGCTTCTAACAAAGGCCTGAAAGAGCTCCAAATATCCACTTGCAGATGCTGCAAAAAGACTCTTTCCAAACTGCTCCATGAAAAGGAAGGTTCAACTCTGTGAGTTGAATGCACACATCATAAAGAAGTTTCAAAGAATGCTTCTGTCTAGGTTTTATGTGAAGATATTTCCTTTTCCACCATAGGCCTCAAAGCGCTCCAAATGAACACTTGCAGATTCTACAAAAAGAGTGTTTCAAAACTGCTCTTTCAAAAGAAGTGTTCAACTCTGTGAGTTGGATTCATACTTCACAAAGCAGTTTCACAGAACGCTTCTGTTTAGTATTTATGGGAAGATATTCCCGTTTCCAACGAAGGCCTGAAAGGACTCCAAATATCCACTTGCAGATTCTGCAAAAACACAGTTTCAAAACTGCTCTATCAAAAGGAAGGCTTATCTCTCCGAGTTGAATGCACACATCATAAAGAGGTTTCTGAGAATGCTTCTGCCTGGTTTATAAGTGAAGATATTTCCTTTTCCACCATAGGCCTCAAAGCGCTCCAAATGAACACTTGCAGATTCTACAAAAAGAGTGTTTCAAAACAGCTCTTTCAAAGGAAGTGTTCAACTCTGTGAGTTGGATTCATACTACACAAAGCAGTTTCACAGAACGCTTCTGTTTAGTTTTTATGGGAAGATATTCCCGTTTCCAACGAAGGCCTGAAAGGGCTCCAAATATCCACTTGCAAATTCTGCAAAAATAGAGTTTCAAAACTGCTCTGTCAAAAGGAAGGCTTATCTCTCTGAGTTGAATGCAGACATCATAAAGAGGTTTCTGAGAATGCTTCTGCCTGGTTTATATGTGAAGATATTTCCTTTTCCACCATAGGCCTCAAAGCGCTCCAAATGAACACTTGCAGATTCTACAAAAAGAGTGTTTCATAACTGCTCTAGCAAAGGAAAGGTTCAACTCTGTGAGTTGAACACACACATCACAAAGCAGTTTCTGAGAATGCTTCTGTCCAGTTTTTATTGGAAGATATTCCCGCTTCTAACAAAGGCCTGAAAGAGCTCCAAATATCCACTTGTAGATGCTGCAAAAAGACTCTTTCCAAACTGCTCCATGAAAAGGAAGGTTCAACTCTGTGAGTTGAATGCACACATCATAAAGAAGTTTCAAAGAATGCTTCTGTCTAGGTTTTATGTGAAGATATTTCCTTTTCCACCATAGGCCTCAAAGCGCTCCAAATGAACACTTGCAGATTCTACAAAAAGAGTGTTTCAAAACTGCCCTTTCAAAAGAAGTGTTCAACTCTGTGAGGTGGATTCATACTTCACAAAGCAGTTTCACAGAACGCTTCTGTTTAGTTTTTATGGGAAGATATTCCCGTTTCCAACGAAGGCCTGAAAGGACTCCAAATATCCACTTGCAGATTCTGCAAAAACACAGTTTCAAATCTGCTCTATCAAAAGGAAGGCTTATCTCTCCGAGTTGAATGCACACATCATAAAGAGGTTTCTGAGAATGCTTCTGCCTGGTTTATAAGTGAAGATATTTCCTTTTCCACCATAGGCCTCAAAGCGCTCCAAATGAACACTTGCAGATTCTACAAAAAGAGTGTTTCAAAACAGCTCTTTCAAAGGAAGTGTTCAGCTCTGTGAGTTGGATTCATACTACACAAAGCAGTTTCACAGAACGCTTCTGTTTAGTTTTTATGGGAAGATATTCCCGTTTCCAACGAAGGCCTGAAAGGGCTCCAAATATCCACTTGCAAATTCTGCAAAAATAGAGTTTCAAAACTGCTCTGTCAAAAGGAAGGCTTATCTCTCTGAGTTGAATGCAGACATCATAAAGAGGTTTCTGAGAATGCTTCTGCCTGGTTTATATGTGAAGATATTTCCTTTTCCACCATAGGCCTCAAGGCGCTCCAAATGAACACTTGCAGATTCTACAAAAAGAGTGTTTCATAACTGCTCTAGCAAAGGAAAGGTTCAACTCTGTGAGTTGAACACACACATCACAAAGCAGTTTCTGAGAATGCTTCTGTCCAGTTTTTATTGGAAGATATTCCCGCTTCTAACAAAGGCCTGAAAGAGCTCCAAATATCCACTTGTAGATGCTGCAAAAAGACTCTTTCCAAACTGCTCCATGAAAAGGAAGGTTCAACTCTGTGAGTTGAATGCACACATCATAAAGAAGTTTCAAAGAATGCTTCTGTCTAGGTTTTATGTGAAGATATTTCCTTTTCCACCATAGGCCTCAAAGCGCTCCAAATGAACACTTGCAGATTCTACAAAAAGAGTGTTTCAAAACTGCTCTTTCAAAAGAAGTGTGCAACTCTGTGAGTTGGATTCATACTTCACAAAGCAGTTTCACAGAACGCTTCTGTTTAGTTTTTATGGGAAGATATTCCCGTTTCCAACGAAGGCCTGAAAGGGCTCCAAATAACCACTTGCAGATTCTGCAGAAACACAGTTTCAAAACTGCTCTATCAAAAGGAAGGCTTATCTCTCCGAGCTGAATGCACACATCATAAAGAGGTTTCTGAGAATGCTTCTCCCTGGTTTATAAGTGAAGATATTTCCTTTTCCACTATAGGCCTCAAAGCGCTCCAAATGAACACTTGCAGATTCTACAAAAAGAGTGTTTCAAAACAGCTCTTTCAAAGGAAGTGTTCAACTCTGTGAGTTGGATTCATACTACACAAAGCAGTTTCACAGAACGCTTCTCTTTAGTTTTTATGGGAAGATATTCCCGTTTCCAACGAAGGCCTGAAAGGGCTCCAAATATCCACTTGCAGATTCTGCAAAAATAGAGTTTCAAAACTGCTCTGTTAAAAGGAAGGCTTATCTCTCTGAGTTGAATGCAGACATCATAAAGAGGTTTCTGAGAATGCTTCTGCCTGGTTTATATGTGAAGATATTTCCTTTTCCACCATAGGCCTCAAAGCGCTCCAAATGAACACTTGCAGATTCTACAAAAGGAGTGTTTCATAACTGCTCTAGCAAAGGAAAGGTTCAACTCTGTGAGTTGAACACACACATCACAAAGCAGTTTCTGAGATTGCTTCTGTCCAGTTTTTATTGGA
Source organism: Pongo pygmaeus (assembly GCF_028885625.2). Lineage (NCBI taxonomy): Eukaryota > Metazoa > Chordata > Mammalia > Primates > Hominidae > Pongo > Pongo pygmaeus. The sequence continues at coordinate 29,800,829 of NC_085930.1, forward strand.
AGATATTCCCGCTTCTAACAAAGGCCTGAAAGAGCTCCAAATATCCACTTGTAGATGCTGCAAAAAGACTCTTTCCAAACTGCTCCATGAAAAGGAAGGTTCAACTCTGTGAGTTGAATGCACACATCATAAAGAAGTTTCAAAGAATGCTTCTGTCTAGGTTTTATGTGAAGATATTTCCTTTTCCACCATAGGCCTCAAAGCGCTCCAAATGAACACTTGCAGATTCTACAAAAAGAGTGTTTCATAACTGCTCTAGCAAAGGAAAGGTTCAACTCTGTGAGTTGAACACACACATCACAAAGCAGTTTCTGAGAATGCTTCTGTCCAGTTTTTATTGGAAGATATTCCCGCTTCTAACAAAGGCCTGAAAGAGCTTCAAATATCCACTTGTAGATGCTGCAAAAAGACTCTTTCCAAACTGCTCCATGAAAAGGAAGGTTCAACTCTGTGAGTTGAATGCACACATCATAAAGAAGTTTCAAAGAATGCTTCTGTCTAGGTTTTATGTGAAGATATTTCCTTTTCCACCATAGGCCTCAAAGCGCTCCAAATGAACACTTGCAGATTCTACAAAAAGAGTGTTTCAAAACTGCTCTTTCAAAAGAAGTGTTCAACTCTGTGAGTTGGATTCATACTTCACAAAGCAGTTTCACAGAACGCTTCTGTTTAGTTTTTATGGGAAGATATTCCCGTTTCCAATGAAGGCCTGAAAGGGCTCCAAATATCCACTTGCAAATTCTGCAAAAATAGAGTTTCAAAACTGCTCTGTCAAAAGGAAGGCTTATCTCTCTGAGTTGAATGCAGACATCATAAAGAGGTTTCTGAGAATGCTTCTGCCTGGTTTATATGTGAAGATATTTCCTTTTCCACCATAGGCCTCAAAGCGCTCCAAATGAACACTTGCAGATTCTACAAAAGGAGTGTTTCATAACTGCTCTAGCAAAGGAAAGGTTCAACTCTGTGAGTTGAACACACACATCACAAAGCAGTTTCTGAGAATGCTTCTGTCCAGTTTTTATTGGAAGATATTCCCGCTTCTAACAAAGGCCTGAAAGAGCTCCAAATATCCACTTGCAGATGCTGCAAAAAGACTCTTTCCAAACTGCTCCATGAAAAGGAAGGTTCAACTCTGTGAGATGAATGCACACATCATAAAGAAGTTTCAAAGAATGCTTCTGTCTAGGTTTTATGTGAAGATATTTCCTTTTCCACCATAGGCCTCAAAGCGCTCCAAATGAACACTTGCAGATTCTACAAAAAGAGTGTTTCAAAACTGCTCTTTCAAAAGAAGTGTTCAACTCTGTGAGTTGGATTCATACTTCACAAAGCAGTTTCACAGAACGCTTCTGTTTAGGATTTATGGGAAGATATTTCCGTTTCCAACGAAGGCCTGAAAGGACTCCAAATATCCACTTGCAGATTCTGCAAAAAACACAGTTTCAAAACTGCTCTATCAAAAGGAAGGCTTATCTCTCCGAGTTGAATGCACACATCATAAAGAGGTTTCTGAGAATGCTTCTGCCTGGTTTATAAGTGAAGATATTTCCTTTTCCACCATAGGCCTCAAAGCGCTCCAAATGAACACTTGCAGATTCTACAAAAAGAGTGTTTCAAAACAGCACTTTCAAAGGAAGTGTTCAACTCTGTGAGTTGGATTCATACTACACAAAGCAGTTTCACAGAACGCTTCTGTTTAGTTTTTATGGGAAGATATTCCCGTTTCCAACGAAGGCCTGAAAGGGCTCCAAATATCCACTTGCAAATTCTGCAAAAATAGAGTTTCAAAACTGCTCTGTCAAAAGGAAGGCTTATCTCTCTGAGTTGAATGCAGACATCATAAAGAGGTTTCTGAGAATGCTTCTGCCTGGTTTATATGTGAAGATATTTCCTTTTCCACCATAGGCCTCAAAGCGCTCCAAATGAACACTTGCAGATTCTACAAAAGGAGTGTTTCATAACTGCTCTAGCAAAGGAAAGGTTCAACTCTGTGAGTTGAACACACACATCACAAAGCAGTTTCTGAGAATGCTTCTGTCCAGTTTTTATTGGAAGATATTCCCGCTTCTAACAAAGGCCTGAAAGAGCTCCAAATATCCACTTGTAGATGCTGCAAAAAGACTCTTTCCAAACTGCTCCATGAAAAGGAAGGTTCAACTCTGTGAGTTGAATGCACACATCATAAAGAAGTTTCAAAGAATGCTTCTGTCTAGGTTTTATGTGAAGATATTTCCTTTTCCACCATAGGCCTCAAAGCGCTCCAAATGAACACTTGCAGATTCTACAAAAAGAGTGTTTCAAAACTGCTCTTTCAAAAGAAGTGTGCAACTCTGTGAGTTGGATTCATACTTCACAAAGCAGTTTCACAGAACGCTTCTGTTTAGTTTTTATGGGAAGATATTCCCGTTTCCAACGAAGGCCTGAAAGGGCTCCAAATAACCACTTGCAGATTCTGCAGAAACACAGTTTCAAAACTGCTCTATCAAAAGGAAGGCTTATCTCTCCGAGCTGAATGCACACATCATAAAGAGGTTTCTGAGAATGCTTCTCCCTGGTTTATAAGTGAAGATATTTCCTTTTCCACTATAGGCCTCAAAGCGCTCCAAATGAACACTTGCAGATTCTACAAAAAGAGTGTTTCAAAACAGCTCTTTCAAAGGAAGTGTTCAACTCTGTGAGTTGGATTCATACTACACAAAGCAGTTTCACAGAACGCTTCTCTTTAGTTTTTATGGGAAGATATTCCCGTTTCCAACGAAGGCCTGAAAGGGCTCCAAATATCCACATGCAGATTCTGCAAAAATAGAGTTTCAAAACTGCTCTGTTAAAAGGAAGGCTTATCTCTCTGAGTTGAATGCAGACATCATAAAGAGGTTTCTGAGAATGCTTCTGCCTGGTTTATATGTGAAGATATTTCCTTTTCCACCATAGGCCTCAAAGCGCTCCAAATGAACACTTGCAGATTCTACAAAAAGAGTGTTTCATATCTGCTCTAGCAAAGGAAAGGTTCAACTCTGTGAGTTGAACACACACATCACAAAGCAGTTTCTGAGAATGCTTCTGTCCAGTTTTTATTGGAAGATATTCCCGCTTCTAACAAAGGCCTGAAAGAGCTCCAAATATTCACTTGTAGATGCTGCAAAAAGACTCTTTCCAAACTGCTCCATGAAAAGGAAGGTTCAACTCTGTGAGTTGAATGCACACATCATAAAGAAGTTTCAAAGAATGCTTCTGTCTAGGTTTTATGTGAAGATATTTCCTTTTCCACCATAGGCCTCAAAGCGCTCCAAATGAACACTTGCAGATTCTACAAAAAGAGTGTTTCATAACTGCTCTAGCAAAGGAAAGGTTCAACTCTGTGAGTTGAACACACACATCACAAAGCAGTTTCTGAGAATGCTTCTGTCCAGTTTTTATTGGAAGATATTCCCGCTTCTAACAAAGGCCTGAAAGAGCTCCAAATATCCACTTGTAGATGCTGCAAAAAGACTCTTTCCAAACTGCTCCATGAAAAGGAAGGTTCAACTCTGTGAGTTGAATGCACACATCATAAAGAAGTTTCAAAGAATGCTTCTGTCTAGGTTTTATGTGAAGATATTTCCTTTTCCACCATAGGCCTCAAAGCGCTCCAAATGAACACTTGCAGATTCTACAAAAAGAGTGTTTCAAAACTGCTCTTTCAAAAGAAGTGTTCAACTCTGTGAGTTGGATTCATACTTCACAAAGCAGTTTCACAGAACGCTTCTGTTTAGTTTTTATGGGAAGATATTCCCGTTTCCAACGAAGGCCTGAAAGGGCTCCAAATATCCACTTGCAAATTCTGCAAAAATAGAGTTTCAAAACTGCTCTGTCAAAAGGAAGGCTTATCTCTCTGAGTTGAATGCAGACATCATAAAGAGGTTTCTGAGAATGCTTCTGCCTGGTTTATATGTGAAGATATTTCCTTTTCCACCATAGGCCTCAAAGCGCTCCAAATGAACACTTGCAGATTCTACAAAAGGAGTGTTTCATAACTGCTCTAGCAAAGGAAAGGTTCAACTCTGTGAGTTGAACACACACATCACAAAGCAGTTTCTGAGAATGCTTCTGTCCAGTTTTTATTGGAAGATATTCCCGCTTCTAACAAAGGCCTGAAAGAGCTCCAAATATCCACTTGCAGATGCTGCAAAAAGACTCTTTCCAAACTGCTCCATGAAAAGGAAGGTTCAACTCTGTGAGATGAATGCACACATCATAAAGAAGTTTCAAAGAATGCTTCTGTCTAGGTTTTATGTGAAGATATTTCCTTTTCCACCATAGGCCTCAAAGCGCTCCAAATGAACACTTGCAGATTCTACAAAAAGAGTGTTTCAAAACTGCTCTTTCAAAAGAAGTGTTCAACTCTGTGAGTTGGATTCATACTTCACAAAGCAGTTTCACAGAACGCTTCTGTTTAGTATTTATGGGAAGATAATTCCGTTTCCAACGAAGGCCTGAAAGGACTCCAAATATCCACTTGCAGATTCTGCAAAAAACACAGTTTCAAAACTGCTCTATCAAAAGGAAGGCTTATCTCTCCGAGTTGAATGCACACATCATAAAGAGGTTTCTGAGAATGCTTCTGCCTGGTTTATAAGTGAAGATATTTCCTTTTCCACCATAGGCCTCAAAGCGCTCCAAATGAACACTTGCAGATTCTACAAAAAGAGTGTTTCAAAACAGCTCTTTCAAAGGAAGTGTTCAACTCTGTGAGTTGGATTCATACTACACAAAGCAGTTTCACAGAACGCTTCTGTTTAGTTTTTATGGGAAGATATTCCCGTTTCCAACGAAGGCCTGAAAGGGCTCCAAATATCCACTTGCAAATTCTGCAAAAATAGAGTTTCAAAACTGCTCTGTCAAAAGGAAGGCTTATCTCTCTGAGTTGAATGCAGACATCATAAAGAGGTTTCTGAGAATGCTTCTGCCTGGTTTATATGTGAAGATATTTCCTTTTCCACCATAGGCCTCAAGGCGCTCCAAATGAACACTTGCAGATTCTACAAAAAGAGTGTTTCATAACTGCTCTAGCAAAGGAAAGGTTCAACTCTGTGAGTTGAACACACACATCACAAAGCAGTTTCTGAGAATGCTTCTGTCCAGTTTTTATTGGAAGATATTCCCGCTTCTAACAAAGGCCTGAAAGAGCTCCAAATATCCACTTGTAGATGCTGCAAAAAGACTCTTTCCAAACTGCTCCATGAAAAGGAAGGTTCAACTCTGTGAGTTGAATGCACACATCATAAAGAAGTTTCAAAGAATGCTTCTGTCTAGGTTTTATGTGAAGATATTTCCTTTTCCACCATAGGCCTCAAAGCGCTCCAAATGAACACTTGCAGATTCTACAAAAAGAGTGTTTCAAAACTGCTCTTTCAAAAGAAGTGTTCAACTCTGTGAGTTGGATTCATACTTCACAAAGCAGTTTCACAGAACGCTTCTGTTTAGTTTTTATGGGAAGATATTCCCGTTTCCAACGAAGGCCTGAAAGGGCTCCAAATATCCACTTGCAAATTCTGCAAAAATAGAGTTTCAAAACTGCTCTGTCAAAAGGAAGGCTTATCTCTCTGAGTTGAATGCAGACATCATAAAGAGGTTTCTGAGAATGCTTCTGCCTGGTTTATATGTGAAGATATTTCCTTTTCCACCATAGGCCTCAAAGCGCTCCAAATGAACACTTGCAGATTCTACAAAAGGAGTGTTTCATAACTGCTCTAGCAAAGGAAAGGTTCAACTCTGTGAGTTGAACACACACATCACAAAGCAGTTTCTGAGAATGCTTCTGTCCAGTTTTTATTGGAAGATATTCCCGCTTCTAACAAAGGCCTGAAAGAGCTCCAAATATCCACTTGTAGATGCTGCAAAAAGACTCTTTCCAAACTGCTCCATGAAAAGGAAGGTTCAACTCTGTGAGTTGAATGCACACATCATAAAGAAGTTTCAAAGAATGCTTCTGTCTAGGTTTTATGTGAAGATATTTCCTTTTCCACCATAGGCCTCAAAGCGCTCCAAATGAACACTTGCAGATTCTACAAAAAGAGTGTTTCAAAACTGCTCTTTCAAAAGAAGTGTGCAACTCTGTGAGTTGGATTCATACTTCACAAAGCAGTTTCACAGAACGCTTCTGTTTAGTATTTATGGGAAGATATTCCCGTTTCCAACGAAGGCCTGAAAGGGCTCCAAATAACCACTTGCAGATTCTGCAGAAACACAGTTTCAAAACTGCTCTATCAAAAGGAAGGCTTATCTCTCCGAGCTGAATGCACACATCATAAAGAGGTTTCTGAGAATGCTTCTCCCTAGTTTATAAGTGAAGATATTTCCTTTTCCACTATAGGCCTCAAAGCGCTCCAAATGAACACTTGCACATTCTACAAAAAGAGTGTTTCAAAACAGCTCTTTCAAAGGAAGTGTTCAACTCTGTGAGTTGGATTCATACTACACAAAGCAGTTTCACAGAATGCTTCTCTTTAGTTTTTATGGGAAGATATTCCCGTTTCCAACGAAGGCCTGAAAGGGCTCCAAATATCCACTTGCAGATTCTGCAAAAATAGAGTTTCAAAACTGCTCTGTTAAAAGGAAGGCTTATCTCTCTGAGTTGAATGCAGACATCATAAAGAGGTTTCTGAGAATGCTTCTGCCTGGTTTATATGTGAAGATATTTCCTTTTCCACCATAGGCCTCAAAGCGCTCCAAATGAACACTTGCAGATTCTACAAAAGGAGTGTTTCATAACTGCTCTAGCAAAGGAAAGGTTCAACTCTGTGAGTTGAACACACACATCACAAAGCAGTTTCTGAGATTGCTTCTGTCCAGTTTTTATTGGAAGATATTCCCGCTTCTAACAAAGGCCTGAAAGAGCTCCAAATATCCACTTGCAGATGCTGCAAAAAGACTCTTTCCAAACTGCTCCATGAAAAGGAAGGTTCAACTCTGTGAGTTGAATGCACACATCATAAAGAAGTTTCAAACAATGCTTCTGTCTAGGTTTTATGTGAAGATATTTCCTTTTCCACCATAGGCCTCAAAGCGCTCCAAATGAACACTTGCAGATTCTACAAAAAGAGTGTTTCATAACTGCTCTAGCAAAGGAAAGGTTCAACTCTGTGAGTTGGATTCATACTTCACAAAGCAGTTTCACAGAACGCTTCTGTTTAGTATTTATGGGAAGATATTTCCGTTTCCAACGAAGGCCTGAAAGGACTCCAAATATCCACTTGCAGATTCTGCAAAAAACACAGTTTCAAAACTGCTCTATCAAAAGGAAGGCTTATCTCTCCGAGTTGAATGCACACATCATAAAGAGGTTTCTGAGAATGCTTCTGCCTGGTTTATAAGTGAAGATATTTCCTTTTCCACCATAGGCCTCAAAGCGCTCCAAATGAACACTTGCAGATTCTACAAAAAGAGTGTTTCAAAACAGCTCTTTCAAAGGAAGTGTTCAACTCTGTGAGTTGGATTCATACTACACAAAGCAGTTTCACAGAACGCTTCTGTTTAGTTTTTATGGGAAGATATTCCCGTTTCCAACGAAGGCCTGAAAGGGCTCCAAATATCCACTTGCAAATTCTGCAAAAATAGAGTTTCAAAACTGCTCTGTCAAAAGGAAGGCTTATCTCTCTGAGTTGAATGCAGACATCATAAAGAGGTTTCTGAGAATGCTTCTGCCTGGTTTATATGTGAAGATATTTCCTTTTCCACCATAGGCCTCAAGGCGCTCCAAATGAACACTTGCAGATTCTACAAAAAGAGTGTTTCATAACTGCTCTAGCAAAGGAAAGGTTCAACTCTGTGAGTTGAACACACACATCACAAAGCAGTTTCTGAGAATGCTTCTGTCCAGTTTTTATTGGAAGATATTCCCGCTTCTAACAAAGGCCTGAAAGAGCTCCAAATATCCACTTGTAGATGCTGCAAAAAGACTCTTTCCAAACTGCTCCATGAAAAGGAAGGTTCAACTCTGTGAGTTGAATGCACACATCATAAAGAAGTTTCAAAGAATGCTTCTGTCTAGGTTTTATGTGAAGATATTTCCTTTTCCACCATAGGCCTCAAAGCGCTCCAAATGAACACTTGCAGATTCTACAAAAAGAGTGTTTCAAAACTGCTCTTTCAAAAGAAGTGTTCAACTCTGTGAGTTGGATTCATACTTCACAAAGCAGTTTCACAGAACGCTTCTGTTTAGTTTTTATGGGAAGATATTCCCGTTTCCAACGAAGGCCTGAAAGGGCTCCAAATATCCACTTGCAAATTCTGCAAAAATAGAGTTTCAAAACTGCTCTGTCAAAAGGAAGGCTTATCTCTCTGAGTTGAATGCAGACATCATAAAGAGGTTTCTGAGAATGCTTCTGCCTGGTTTATATGTGAAGATATTTCCTTTTCCACCATAGGCCTCAAAGCGCTCCAAATGAACACTTGCAGATTCTACAAAAGGAGTGTTTCATAACTGCTCTAGCAAAGGAAAGGTTCAACTCTGTGAGTTGAACACACACATCACAAAGCAGTTTCTGAGAATGCTTCTGTCCAGTTTTTATTGGAAGATATTCCCGCTTCTAACAAAGGCCTGAAAGAGCTCCAAATATCCACTTGTAGATGCTGCAAAAAGACTCTTTCCAAACTGCTCCATGAAAAGGAAGGTTCAACTCTGTGAGTTGAATGCACACATCATAAAGAAGTTTCAAAGAATGCTTCTGTCTAGGTTTTATGTGAAGATATTTCCTTTTCCACCATAGGCCTCAAAGCGCTCCAAATGAACACTTGCAGATTCTACAAAAAGAGTGTTTCAAAACTGCTCTTTCAAAAGAAGTGTGCAACTCTGTGAGTTGGATTCATACTTCACAAAGCAGTTTCACAGAACGCTTCTGTTTAGTTTTTATGGGAAGATATTCCCGTTTCCAACGAAGGCCTGAAAGGGCTCCAAATAACCACTTGCAGATTCTGCAGAAACACAGTTTCAAAACTGCTCTATCAAAAGGAAGGCTTATCTCTCCGAGCTGAATGCACACATCATAAAGAGGTTTCTGAGAATGCTTCTCCCTGGTTTATAAGTGAAGATATTTCCTTTCCCACTATAGGCCTCAAAGCGCTCCAAATGAACACTTGCAGATTCTACAAAAAGAGTGTTTCAAAACAGCTCTTTCAAAGGAAGTGTTCAACTCTGTGAGTTGGATTCATACTACACAAAGCAGTTTCACAGAACGCTTCTCTTTAGTTTTTATGGGAAGATATTCCCGTTTCCAACGAAGGCCTGAAAGGGCTCCAAATATCCACTTGCAGATTCTGCAAAAATAGAGTTTCAAAACTGCTCTGTTAAAAGGAAGGCTTATCTCTCTGAGTTGAATGCAGACATCATAAAGAGGTTTCTGAGAATGCTTCTGCCTGGTTTATATGTGAAGATATTTCCTTTTCCACCATAGGCCTCAAAGCGCTCCAAATGAACACTTGCAGATTCTACAAAAGGAGTGTTTCATAACTGCTCTAGCAAAGGAAAGGTTCAACTCTGTGAGTTGAACACACACATCACAAAGCAGTTTCTGAGATTGCTTCTGTCCAGTTTTTATTGGAAGATATTCCCGCTTCTAACAAAGGCCTGAAAGAGCTCCAAATATCCACTTGCAGATGCTGCAAAAAGACTCTTTCCAAACTGCTCCATGAAAAGGAAGGTTCAACTCTGTGAGTTGAATGCACACATCATAAAGAAGTTTCAAAGAATGCTTCTGTCTAGGTTTTATGTGAAGATATTTCCTTTTCCACCATAGGCCTCAAAGCGCTCCAAATGAACACTTGCAGATTCTACAAAAAGAGTGTTTCAAAACTGCTCTTTCAAAAGAAGTGTTCAACTCTGTGAGTTGGATTCATACTTCACAAAGCAGTTTCACAGAACGCTTCTGTTTAGTATTTATGGGAAGATATTTCCGTTTCCAACGAAGGCCTGAAAGGACTCCAAATATCCACTTGCAGATTCTGCAAAAAACACAGTTTCAAAACTGCTCTATCAAAAGGAAGGCTTATCTCTCCGAGTTGAATGCACACATCATAAAGAGGTTTCTGAGAATGCTTCTGCCTGGTTTATAAGTGAAGATATTTCCTTTTCCACCATAGGCCTCAAAGCGCTCCAAATGAACACTTGCAGATTCTACAAAAAGAGTGTTTCAAAACAGCTCTTTCAAAGGAAGTGTTCAACTCTGTGAGTTGGATTCATACTACACAAAGCAGTTTCACAGAACGCTTCTGTTTAGTTTTTATGGGAAGATATTCCCGTTTCCAACGAAGGCCTGAAAGGGCTCCAAATATCCACTTGCAAATTCTGCAAAAATAGAGTTTCAAAACTGCTCTGTCAAAAGGAAGGCTTATCTCTCTGAGTTGAATGCAGACATCATAAAGAGGTTTCTGAGAATGCTTCTGCCTGGTTTATATGTGAAGATATTTCCTTTTCCACCATAGGCCTCAAAGCGCTCCAAATGAACACTTGCAGATTCTACAAAAAGAGTGTTTCATATCTGCTCTAGCAAAGGAAAGGTTCAACTCTGTGAGTTGAACACACACATCACAAAGCAGTTTCTGAGAATGCTTCTGTCCAGTTTTTATTGGAAGATATTCCCGCTTCTAACAAAGGCCTGAAAGAGCTCCAAATATCCACTTGTAGATGCTGCAAAAAGACTCTTTCCAAACTGCTCCATGAAAAGGAAGGTTCAACTCTGTGAGTTGAATGCACACATCATAAAGAAGTTTCAAAGAATGCTTCTGTCTAGGTTTTATGTGAAGATATTTCCTTTTCCACCATAGGCCTCAAAGCGCTCCAAATGAACACTTGCAGATTCTACAAAAAGAGTGTTTCATATCTGCTCTAGCAAAGGAAAGGTTCAACTCTGTGTGTTGAACACACACATCACAAAGCAGTTTCTGAGAATGCTTCTGTCCAGTTTTTATTGGAAGATATTCCCGCTTCTAACAAAGGCCTGAAAGAGCTCCAAATATCCACTTGTAGATGCTGCAAAAAGACTATTTCCAAACTGCTCCATGAAAAGGAAGGTTCAACTCTGTGAGTTGAATGCACACATCATAAAGAAGTTTCAAAGAATGCTTCTGTCTAGGTTTTATGTGAAGATATTTCCTTTTCCACCATAGGCCTCAAAGCGCTCCAAATGAACACTTGCAGATTCTACAAAAAGAGTGTTTCATAACTGCTCTAGCAAAGGAAAGGTTCAACTCTGTGAGTTGAACACACACATCACAAAGCAGTTTCTGAGAATGCTTCTGTCCAGTTTTTATTGGAAGATATTCCCGCTTCTAACAAAGGCCTGAAAGAGCTCCAAATATCCACTTGTAGATGCTGCAAAAAGACTCTTTCCAAACTGCTCCATGAAAAGGAAGGTTCAACTCTGTGAGTTGAATGCACACATCATAAAGAAGTTTCAAAGAATGCTTCTGTCTAGGTTTTATGTGAAGATATTTCCTTTTCCACCATAGGCCTCAAAGCGCTCCAAATGAACACTTGCAGATTCTACAAAAAGAGTGTTTCAAAACTGCTCTTTCAAAAGAAGTGTTCAACTCTGTGAGTTGGATTCATACTTCACAAAGCAGTTTCACAGAACGCTTCTGTTTAGTTTTTATGGGAAGATATTCCCGTTTCCAACGAAGGCCTGAAAGGGCTCCAAATATCCACTTGCAAATTCTGCAAAAATAGAGTTTCAAAACTGCTCTGTCAAAAGGTAGGCTTATCTCTCTGAGTTGAATGCAGACATCATAAAGAGGTTTCTGAGAATGCTTCTGCCTGGTTTATATGTGAAGATATTTCCTTTTCCACCATAGGCCTCAAAGCGCTCCAAATGAACACTTGCAGATTCTACAAAAGGAGTGTTTCATAACTGCTCTAGCAAAGGAAAGGTTCAACTCTGTGAGTTGAACACACACATCACAAAGCAGTTTCTGAGAATGCTTCTGTCCAGTTTTTATTGGAAGATTTTCCCGCTTCTAACAAAGGCCTGAAAGAGCTCCAAATATCCACTTGCAGATGCTGCAAAAAGACTCTTTCCAAACTGCTCCATGAAAAGGAAGGTTCAACTCTGTGAGATGAATGCACACATCATAAAGAAGTTTCAAAGAATGCTTCTGTCTAGGTTTTATGTGAAGATATTTCCTTTTCCACCATAGGCCTCAAAGCGCTCCAAATGAACACTTGCAGATTCTACAAAAAGAGTGTTTCAAAACTGCTCTTTCAAAAGAAGTGTTCAACTCTGTGAGTTGGATTCATACTTCACAAAGCAGTTTCACAGAACGCTTCTGTTTAGTATTTATGGGAAGATATTTCCGTTTCCAACGAAGGCCTGAAAGGACTCCAAATATCCACTTGCAGATTCTGCAAAAAACACAGTTTCAAAACTGCTCTATCAAAAGGAAGGCTTATCTCTCCGAGTTGAATGCACACATCATAAAGAGGTTTCTGAGAATGCTTCTGCCTGGTTTATAAGTGAAGATATTTCCTTTTCCACCATAGGCCTCAAAGCGCTCCAAATGAACACTTGCAGATTCTACAAAAAGAGTGTTTCAAAACAGCTCTTTCAAAGGAAGTGTTCAACTCTGTGAGTTGGATTCATACTTCACAAAGCAGTTTCACAGAACGCTTCTGTTTAGTTTTTATGGGAAGATATTCCCGTTTCCAACGAAGGCCTGAAAGGGCTCCAAATATCCACTTGCAAATTCTGCAAAAATAGAGTTTCAAAACTGCTCTGTCAAAAGGAAGGCTTATCTCTCTGAGTTGAATGCAGACATCATAAAGAGGTTTCTGAGAATGCTTCTGCCTGGTTTATATGTGAAGATATTTCCTTTTCCACCATAGGCCTCAAGGCGCTCCAAATGAACACTTGCAGATTCTACAAAAAGAGTGTTTCATAACTGCTCTAGCAAAGGAAAGGTTCAACTCTGTGAGTTGAACACACACATCACAAAGCAGTTTCTGAGAATGCTTCTGTCCAGTTTTTATTGGAAGATATTCCCGCTTCTAACAAAGGCCTGAAAGAGCTCCAAATATCCACTTGTAGATGCTGCAAAAAGACTCTTTCCAAACTGCTCCATGAAAAGGAAGGTTCAACTCTGTGAGTTGAATGCACACATCATAAAGAAGTTTCAAAGAATGCTTCTGTCTAGGTTTTATGTGAAGATATTTCCTTTTCCACCATAGGCCTCAAAGCGCTCCAAATGAACACTTGCAGATTCTACAAAAAGAGTGTTTCAAAACTGCTCTTTCAAAAGAAGTGTTCAACTCTGTGAGTTGGATTCATACTTCACAAAGCAGTTTCACAGAACGCTTCTGTTTAGTTTTTATGGGAAGATATTCCCGTTTCCAACGAAGGCCTGAAAGGGCTCCAAATATCCACTTGCAAATTCTGCAAAAATAGAGTTTCAAAACTGCTCTGTCAAAAGGAAGGCTTATCTCTCTGAGTTGAATGCAGACATCATAAAGAGGTTTCTGAGAATGCTTCTGCCTGGTTTATATGTGAAGATATTTCCTTTTCCACCATAGGCCTCAAAGCGCTCCAAATGAACACTTGCAGATTCTACAAAAGGAGTGTTTCATAACTGCTCTAGCAAAGGAAAGGTTCAACTCTGTGAGTTGAACACACACATCACAAAGCAGTTTCTGAGAATGCTTCTGTCCAGTTTTTATTGGAAGATATTCCCGCTTCTAACAAAGGCCTGAAAGAGCTCCAAATATCCACTTGTAGATGCTGCAAAAAGACTCTTTCCAAACTGCTCCATGAAAAGGAAGGTTCAACTCTGTGAGTTGAATGCACACATCATAAAGAAGTTTCAAAGAATGCTTCTGTCTAGGTTTTATGTGAAGATATTTCCTTTTCCACCATAGGCCTCAAAGCGCTCCAAATGAACACTTGCAGATTCTACAAAAAGAGTGTTTCAAAACTGCTCTTTCAAAAGAAGTGTGCAACTCTGTGAGTTGGATTCATACTTCACAAAGCAGTTTCACAGAACGCTTCTGTTTAGTTTTTATGGGAAGATATTCCCGTTTCCAACGAAGGCCTGAAAGGGCTCCAAATAACCACTTGCAGATTCTGCAGAAACACAGTTTCAAAACTGCTCTATCAAAAGGAAGGCTTATCTCTCCGAGCTGAATGCACACATCATAGAGAGGTTTCTGAGAATGCTTCTCCCTGGTTTATAAGTGAAGATATTTCCTTTTCCACTATAGGCCTCAAAGCGCTCCAAATGAACACTTGCAGATTCTACAAAAAGAGTGTTTCAAAACAGCTCTTTCAAAGGAAGTGTTCAACTCTGTGAGTTGGATTCATACTACACAAAGCAGTTTCACAGAACGTTTCTCTTTAGTTTTTATGGGAAGATATTCCCGTTTCCAACGAAGGCCTGAAAGGGCTCCAAATATCCACTTGCAGATTCTGCAAAAATAGAGTTTCAAAACTGCTCTGTTAAAAGGAAGGCTTATCTCTCTGAGTTGAATGCAGACATCATAAAGAGGTTTCTGAGAATGCTTCTGCCTGGTTTATATGTGAAGATATTTCCTTTTCCACCATAGGCCTCAAAGCGCTCCAAATGAACACTTGCAGATTCTACAAAAGGAGTGTTTCATAACTGCTCTAGCAAAGGAAAGGTTCAACTCTGTGAGTTGAACACACACATCACAAAGCAGTTTCTGAGATTGCTTCTGTCCAGTTTTTATTGGAAGATATTCCCGCTTCTAACAAAGGCCTGAAAGAGCTCCAAATATCCACTTGCAGATGCTGCAAAAAGACTCTTTCCAAACTGCTCCATGAAAAGGAAGGTTCAACTCTGTGAGTTGAATGCACACATCATAAAGAAGTTTCAAAGAATGCTTCTGTCTAGGTTTTATGTGAAGATATTTCCTTTTCCACCATAGGCCTCAAAGCGCTCCAAATGAACACTTGCAGATTCTACAAAAAGAGTGTTTCAAAACTGCTCTTTCAAAAGAAGTGTTCAACTCTGTGAGTTGGATTCATACTTCACAAAGCAGTTTCACAGAACGCTTCTGTTTAGTATTTATGGGAAGATATTTCCGTTTCCAACGAAGGCCTGAAAGGACTCCAAATATCCACTTGCAGATTCTGCAAAAAACACAGTTTCAAAACTGCTCTATCAAAAGGAAGGCTTATCTCTCCGAGTTGAATGCACACATCATAAAGAGGTTTCTGAGAATGCTTCTGCCTGGTTTATAAGTGAAGATATTTCCTTTTCCACCATAGGCCTCAAAGCGCTCCAAATGAACACTTGCAGATTCTACAAAAAGAGTGTTTCAAAACAGCTCTTTCAAAGGAAGTGTTCAACTCTGTGAGTTGGATTCATACTACACAAAGCAGTTTCACAGAACGCTTCTGTTTAGTTTTTATGGGAAGATATTCCCGTTTCCAACGAAGGCCTGAAAGGGCTCCAAATATCCACTTGCAAATTCTGCAAAAATAGAGTTTCAAAACTGCTCTGTCAAAAGGAAGGCTTATCTCGCTGAGTTGAATGCAGACATCATAAAGAGGTTTCTGAGAATGCTTCTGCCTGGTTTATATGTGAAGATATTTCCTTTTCCACAATAGGCCTCAAAGCGCTCCAAATGAACACTTGCAGATTCTACAAAAAGAGTGTTTCAAAACAGCTCTTTCAAAGGAAGTGTTCAACTCTGTGAGTTGGATTCATACTACACAAAGCAGTTTCACAGAACGCTTCTCTTTAGTTTTTATGGGAAGATATTCCCGTTTCCAACGAAGGACTGAAAGGGCTCCAAATATCCACTTGCAGATTCTGCAAAAATAGAGTTTCAAAACTGCTCTGTTAAAAGGAAGGCTTATCTCTCTGAGTTGAATGCAGACATCATAAAGAGGTTTCTGAGAATGCTTCTGCCTTGTTTATATGTGAAGATATTTCCTTTTCCACCATAGGCCTCAAAGCACTCCAAATGAACACTTGCAGATTCTACAAAAGGAGTGTTTCATAACTGCTCTAGCAAAGGAAAGGTTCAACTCTGTGAGTTGAACACACACATCACAAAGCAGTTTCTGAGAATGCTTCTGTCCAGTTTTTATTGGAAGATATTCCCGCTTCTAACAAAGGCCTGAAAGAGCTCCAAATATCCACTTGCAGATGCTGCAAAAAGACTCTTTCCAAACTGCTCCATGAAAAGGAAGGTTCAACTCTGTGAGATGAATGCACACATCATAAAGAAGTTTCAAAGAATGCTTCTGTCTAGGTTTTATGTGAAGATATTTCCTTTTCCACCATAGGCCTCAAAGCGCTCCAAATGAACACTTGCAGATTCTACAAAAAGAGTGTTTCAAAACTGCTCTTTCAAAAGAAGTGTTCAACTCTGTGAGTTGGATTCATACTTCACAAAGCAGTTTCACAGAACGCTTCTGTTTAGTTTTTATGGGAAGATATTCCCGTTTCCAACGAAGGCCTGAAAGGGCTCCAAATATCCACTTGCAAATTCTGCAAAAATAGAGTTTCAAAACTGCTCTGTCAAAAGGAAGGCTTATCTCTCTGAGTTGAATGCAGACATCATAAAGAGGTTTCAGAGAATGCTTCTGCCTGGTTTATATGTGAAGATATTTCCTTTTCCACCATAGGCCTCAAAGCGCTCCAAATGAACACTTGCAGATTCTACAAAAGGAGTGTTTCCTAACTGCTCTAGCAAAGGAAAGGTTCAACTCTGTGAGTTGAACACACACATCACAAAGCAGTTTCTGAGAATGCTTCTATCCAGTTTTTATTGGAAGATATTCCCGCTTCTAACAAAGGCCTGAAAGAGCTCCAAATATCCACTTGCAGATGCTGCAAAAAGACTCTTTCCAAACTGCTCCATGAAAAGGAAGGTTCAACTCTGTGAGTTGAATGCACACATCATAAAGAAGTTTCAAAGAATGCTTCTGTCTAGGTTTTATGTGAAGATATTTCCTTTTCCACCATAGGCCTCAAAGCGCTCCAAATGAACACTTGCAGATTCTACAAAAAGAGTGTTTCAAAACTGCTCTTTCAAAAGAAGTGTTCAACTCTGTGAGTTGGATTCATACTTCACAAAGCAGTTTCACACAACGCTTCTGTTTAGTATTTATGGGAAGATATTCCCGTTTCCAACGAAGGCCTGAAAGGACTCCAAATATCCACTTGCAGATTCTGCAAAAACACAGTTTCAAAACTGCTCTATCAAAAGGAAGGCTTATCTCTCCGAGTTGAATGCACACATCATAAAGAGGTTTCTGAGAATGCTTCTGCCTGGTTTATAAGTGAAGATATTTCCTTTTCCACCATAGGCCTCAAAGCGCTCCAAATGAACACTTGCAGATTCTACAAAAAGAGTGTTTCAAAACAGCTCTTTCAAAGGAAGTGTTCAACTCTGTGAGTTGGATTCATACTACACAAAGCAGTTTCACAGAACGCTTCTGTTTAGTTTTTATGGGAAGATATTCCCGTTTCCAACGAAGGCCTGAAAGGGCTCCAAATATCCACTTGCAAATTCTGCAAAAATAGAGTTTCAAAACTGCTCTGTCAAAAGGAAGGCTTATCTCTCTGAGTTGAATGCAGACATCATAAAGAGGTTTCTGAGAATGCTTCTGCCTGGTTTATATGTGAAGATATTTCCTTTTCCACCTTAGGCCTCAAGGCGCTCCAAATGAACACTTGCAGATTCTACAAAAAGAGTGTTTCATAACTGCTCTAGCAAAGGAAAGGTTCAACTCTGTGAGTTGAACACACACATCACAAAGCAGTTTCTGAGAATGCTTCTGTCCAGTTTTTATTGGAAGATATTCCCGCTTCTAACAAAGGCCTGAAAGAGCTCCAAATATCCACTTGCAGATGCTGCAAAAAGACTCTTTCCAAACTGCTCCATGAAAAGGAAGGTTCAACTCTGTGAGTTGAATGCACACATCATAAAGAAGTTTCAAAGAATGCTTCTGTCTAGGTTTTATGTGAAGATATTTCCTTTTCCACCATAGGCCTCAAAGCGCTCCAAATGAACACTTGCAGATTCTACAAAAAGAGTGTTTCAAAGCTGCTCT
Source organism: Pongo pygmaeus (assembly GCF_028885625.2). Lineage (NCBI taxonomy): Eukaryota > Metazoa > Chordata > Mammalia > Primates > Hominidae > Pongo > Pongo pygmaeus. Next base: position 29,818,876 of record NC_085930.1, read on the forward strand.
TTCAAAAGAAGTGTTCAACTCTGTGAGTTGGATTCATACTTCACAAAGCAGTTTCACAGAACGCTTCTGTTTAGTTTTTATGGGAAGATATTCCCGTTTCCAACGAAGGCCTGAAAGGGCTCCAAATATCCACTTGCAAATTCTGCAAAAATAGAGTTTCAAAACTGCTCTGTCAAAAGGAAGGCTTATCTCTCTGAGTTGAATGCAGACATCATAAAGAGGTTTCTGAGAATGCTTCTGCCTGGTTTATATGTGAAGATATTTCCTTTTCCACCATAGGCCTCAAAGCGCTCCAAATGAACACTTGCAGATTCTACAAAAGGAGTGTTTCATAACTGCTCTAGCAAAGGAAAGGTTCAACTCTGTGAGTTGAACACACACATCACAAAGCAGTTTCTGAGAATGCTTCTATCCAGTTTTTATTGGAAGATATTCCCGCTTCTAACAAAGGCCTGAAAGAGCTCCAAATATCCACTTGCAGATGCTGCAAAAAGACTCTTTCCAAACTGCTCCATGAAAAGGAAGGTTCAACTCTGTGAGTTGAATGCACACATCATAAAGAAGTTTCAAAGAATGCTTCTGTCTAGGTTTTATGTGAAGATATTTCCTTTTCCACCATAGGCCTCAAAGCGCTCCAAATGAACACTTGCAGATTCTACAAAAAGAGTGTTTCAAAACTGCTCTTTCAAAAGAAGTGTTCAACTCTGTGAGTTGGATTCATACTTCACAAAGCAGTTTCACAGAACGCTTCTGTTTAGTATTTATGGGAAGATATTCCCGTTTCCAACGAAGGCCTGAAAGGACTCCAAATATCCACTTGCAGATTCTGCAAAAACACAGTTTCAAAACTGCTCTATCAAAAGGAAGGCTTATCTCTCCGAGTTGAATGCACACATCATAAAGAGGTTTCTGAGAATGCTTCTGCCTGGTTTATAAGTGAAGATATTTCCTTTTCCACCATAGGCCTCAAAGCGCTCCAAATGAACACTTGCAGATTCTACAAAAAGAGTGTTTCAAAACAGCTCTTTCAAAGGAAGTGTTCAACTCTGTGAGTTGGATTCATACTACACAAAGCAGTTTCACAGAACGCTTCTGTTTAGTTTTTATGGGAAGATATTCCCGTTTCCAACGAAGGCCTGAAAGGGCTCCAAATATCCACTTGCAAATTCTGCAAAAATAGAGTTTCAAAACTGCTCTGTCAAAAGGAAGGCTTATCTCTCTGAGTTGAATGCAGACATCATAAAGAGGTTTCTGAGAATGCTTCTGCCTGGTTTATATGTGAAGATATTTCCTTTTCCACCATAGGCCTCAAGGCGCTCCAAATGAACACTTTCAGATTCTACAAAAAGAGTGTTTCATAACTGCTCTAGCAAAGGAAAGGTTCAACTCTGTGAGTTGAACACACACATCACAAAGCAGTTTCTGAGAATGCTTCTGTCCAGTTTTTATGGGAAGATATTCCCGCTTCTAACAAAGGCCTGAAAGAGCTCCAAATATCCACTTGTAGATGCTGCAAAAAGACTCTTTCCAAACTGCTCCATGAAAAGGAAGGTTCAACTCTGTGAGTTGAATGCACACATCATAAACAAGTTTCAAAGAATGCTTCTGTCTAGGTTTTATGTGAAGATATTTCCTTTTCCACCATAGGCCTCAAAGCGCTCCAAATGAACACTTGCAGATTCTACAAAAAGAGTGTTTCAAAACTGCTCTTTCAAAAGAAGTCTTCAACTCTGTGAGTTGGATTCATACTTCACAAAGCAGTTTCACAGAACGCTTCTGTTTAGTTTTTATGGGAAGATATTCCCGTTTCCAACGAAGGCCTGAAAGGGCTCCAAATATCCACTTGCAAATTCTGCAAAAATAGAGTTTCAAAACTGCTCTGTCAAAAGGAAGGCTTATCTCTCTGAGTTGAATGCAGACATCATAAAGAGGTTTCTGAGAATGCTTCTGCCTGGTTTATATGTGAAGATATTTCCTTTTCCACCATAGGCCTCAAAGCGCTCCAAATGAACACTTGCAGATTCTACAAAAGGAGTGTTTCATAACTGCTCTAGCAAAGGAAAGGTTCAACTCTGTGAGTTGAACACACACATCACAAAGCAGTTTCTGAGAATGCTTCTGTCCAGTTTTTATTGGAAGATATTCCCGCTTCTAACAAAGGCCTGAAAGAGCTCCAAATATCCACTTGCAGATGCTGCAAAAAGACTCTTTCCAAACTGCTCCATGAAAAGGAAGGTTCAACTCTGTGAGTTGAATGCACACATCATAAAGAAGTTTCAAAGAATGCTTCTGTCTAGGTTTTATGTGAAGATATTTCCTTTTCCACCATAGGCCTCAAAGCGCTCCAAATGAACACTTGCAGATTCTACAAAAAGAGTGTTTCAAAACTGCTCTTTCAAAAGAAGTGTTCAACTCTGTGAGTTGGATTCATACTTCACAAAGCAGTTTCACAGAACGCTTCTGTTTAGTATTTATGGGAAGATATTCCCGTTTCCAACGAAGGCCTGAAAGGACTCCAAATATCCACTTGCAGATTCTGCAGAAACACAGTTTCAAAACTGCTCTATCAAAAGGAAGGCTTATCTCTCCGAGCTGAATGCACACATCATAAAGAGGTTTCTGAGAATGCTTCTCCCTGGTTTATAAGTGAAGATATTTCCTTTTCAACTATAGGCCTCAAAGCGCTCCAAATAAACACTTGCAGATTCTACAAAAAGAGTGTTTCAAAACAGCTCTTTCAAAGGAAGTGTTCAACTCTGTGAGTTGGATTCATACTACACAAAGCAGTTTCACAGAACGCTTCTGTTTAGTTTTTATGGGAAGATATTCCCGTTTCCAACGAAGGCCTGAAAGGGCTCCAAATATCCACTTGCAAATTCTGCAAAAATAGAGTTTCAAAACTGCTCTGTCAAAAGGAAGGCTTATCTCTCTGAGTTGAATGCAGACATCATAAAGAGGTTTCTGAGAATGCTTCTGCCTGGTTTATATGTGAAGATATTTCCTTTTCCACCATAGGCCTCAAGGCGCTCCAAATGAACACTTGCAGATTCTACAAAAAGAGTGTTTCATAACTGCTCTAGCAAAGGAAAGGTTCAACTCTGTGAGTTGAACACACACATCACAAAGCAGTTTCTGAGAATGCTTCTGTCCAGTTTTTATTGGAAGATATTCCCGCTTCTAACAAAGGCCTGAAAGAGCTCCAAATATCCACTTGTAGATGCTGCAAAAAGACTCTTTCCAAACTGCTCCATGAAAAGGAAGGTTCAACTCTGTGAGTTGAATGCACACATCATAAAGAAGTTTCAAAGAATGCTTCTGTCTAGGTTTTATGTGAAGATATTTCCTTTTCCACCATAGGCCTCAAAGCGCTCCAAATGAACACTTGCAGATTCTACAAAAAGAGTGTTTCAAAACTGCTCTTTCAAAAGAAGTGTTCAACTCTGTGAGTTGGATTCACACTTCACAAAGCAGTTTCACAGAACGCTTCTGTTTAGTTTTTATGGGAAGATATTCCCGTTTCCAACGAAGGCCTGAAAGGGCTCCAAATAACCACTTGCAGATTCTGCAGAAACACAGTTTCAAAACTGCTCTATCAAAAGGAAGGCTTATCTCTCCGAGCTGAATGCACACATCATAAAGTGGTTTCTGAGAATGCTTCTCGCTGGTTTATAAGTGAAGATATTTCCTTTTCCACTATAGGCCTCAAAGCGCTCCAAATGAACACTTGCAGATTCTACAAAAAGAGTGTTTCAAAACAGCTCTTTCAAAGGAAGTGTTCAACTCTGTGAGTTGGATTCATACTACACAAAGCAGTTTCACAGAACGCTTCTCTTTAGTTTTTATTGGAAGATATTCCCGTTTCCAACGAAGGCCTGAAAGGGCTCCAAATATCCACTTGCAGATTCTGCAAAAATAGAGTTTCAAAACTGCTCTGTTAAAAGGAAGGCTTATCTCTCTGAGTTGAATGCAGACATCATAAAGAGGTTTCTGAGAATGCTTCTGCCTGGTTTATATGTGAAGATATTTCCTTTTCCCCCATAGGCCTCAAAGCGCTCCAAATGAACACTTGCAGATTCTACAAAAGGAGTGTTTCATAACTGCTCTAGCAAAGGAAAGGTTCAACTCTGTGAGTTGAACACACACATCACAAAGCAGTTTCTGAGAATGCTTCTGTCCAGTTTTTATTGGAAGATATTCCCGCTTCTAACAAAGGCCTGAAAGAGCTCCAAATATCCACTTGCAGATGCTGCAAAAAGACTCTTTCCAAACTGCTCCATGAAAAGGAAGGTTCAACTCTGTGAGATGAATGCACACATCATAAAGAAGTTTCAAAGAATGCTTCTGTCTAGGTTTTATGTGAAGATATTTCCTTTTCCACCATAGGCCTCAAAGCGCTCCAAATGAACACTTGCAGATTCTACAAAAAGAGTGTTTCAAAACTGCTCTTTCAAAAGAAGTGTTCAACTCTGTGAGTTGGATTCATACTTCACAAAGCAGTTTCACAGAACGCTTCTGTTTAGTATTTATGGGAAGATATTCCCGTTTCCAACGAAGGCCTGAAAGGACTCCAAATATCCACTTGCAGATTCTGCAAAAACACAGTTTCAAAACTGCTCTATCAAAAGGAAGGCTTATCTCTCCGAGTTGAATGCACACATCATAAAGAGGTTTCTGAGAATGCTTCTGCCTGGTTTATAAGTGAAGATATTTCCTTTTCCACCATAGGCCTCAAAGCGCTCCAAATGAACACTTGCAGATTCTACAAAAAGAGTGTTTCAAAACAGCTCTTTCAAAGGAAGTGTTCAACTCTGTGAGTTGGATTCATACTACACAAAGCAGTTTCACAGAACGCTTCTGTTTAGTTTTTATGGGAAGATATTCCCGTTTCCAACGAAGGCCTGAAAGGGCTCCAAATATCCACTTGCAAATTCTGCAAAAATAGAGTTTCAAAACTGCTCTATCAAAAGGAAGGCTTATCTCTCTGAGTTGAATGCAGACATCATAAAGAGGTTTCTGAGAATGCTTCTGCCTGGTTTATATGTGAAGATATTTCCTTTTCCACCATAGGCCTCAAGGCGCTCCAAATGAACACTAGCAGATTCTACAAAAAGAGTGTTTCATAACTGCTCTAGCAAAGGAAAGGTTCAACTCTGTGAGTTGAACACACACATCACAAAGCAGTTTCTGAGAATGCTTCTGTCCAGTTTTTATTGGAAGATATTCCCGCTTCTAACAAAGGCCTGAAAGAGCTCCAAATATCCACTTGTAGATGCTGCAAAAAGACTCTTTCCAAACTGCTCCATGAAAAGGAAGGTTCAACTCTGTGAGTTGAATGCACACATCATAAAGAAGTTTGAAAGAATGCTTCTGTCTAGGTTTTATGTGAAGATATTTCCTTTTCCACCATAGGCCTCAAAGAGCTCCAAATGAACACTTGCAGATTCTACAAAAAGAGTGTTTCAAAACTGCTCTTTCAAAAGAAGTGTTCAACTCTGTGAGTTGGATTCATACTCCACAAAGCAGTTTCACAGAACGCTTCTGTTTAGTTTTTATGGGAAGATATTCCCGTTTCCAACGAAGGCCTGAAAGGGCTCCAAATAACCACTTGCAGATTCTGCAGAAACACAGTTTCAAAACTGCTCTATCAAAAGGAAGGCTTATCTCTCCGAGCTGAATGCACACATCATAAAGAGGTATCTGAGAATGCTTCTCCCTGGTTTATAAGTGAAGATATTTCCTTTTCCACTATAGGTCTCAAAGCGCTCCAAATGAACACTTGCAGATTCTACAAAAAGAGTGTTTCAAAACAGCTCTTTCAAAGGAAGTGTTCAACTCTGTGAGTTGGATTCATACTACACAAAGCAGTTTCACAGAACGCTTCTCTTTAGTTTTTATGGGAAGATATTCCCGTTTCCAACGAAGGCCTGAAAGGGCTCCAAATAACCACTTGCAGATTCTGCAGAAACACAGTTTCAAAACTGCTCTATCAAAAGGAAGGCTTATCTCTCCGAGCTGAATGCACACATCATAAAGTGGTTTCTGAGAATGCTTCTCCCTGGTTTATAAGTGAAGATATTTCCTTTTCCACTATAGGCCTCAAAGCGCTCCAAATGAACACTTGCAGATTCTACAAAAAGAGTGTTTCAAAACAGCTCTTTCAAAGGAAGTGTTCAACTCTGTGAGTTGGATTCATACTACACAAAGCAGTTTCACAGAACGCTTCTCTTTAGTTTTTATGGGAAGATATTCCCGTTTCCAACGAAGGCCTGAAAGGGCTCCAAATATCCACTTGCAGATTCTGCAAAAATAGAGTTTCAAAACTGCTCTGTTAAAAGGAAGGCTTATCTCTCTGAGTTGAATGCAGACATCATAAAGAGGTTTCTGAGAATGCTTCTGCCTGGTTTTATGTGAAGATATTTCCTTTTCCACCATAGGCCTCAAAGCGCTCCAAATGAACACTTGCAGATTCTACAAAAGGAGTGTTTCATAACTACTCTAGCAAAGGAAAGGTTCAACTCTGTGAGTTGAATACACACATCACAAAGCAGTTTCTGAGAATGCTTCTGTCCAGTTTTTATTGGAAGATATTCCCGCTTCTAACAAAGGCCTGAAAGAGCTCCAAATATCCACTTGCAGATGCTGCAAAAAGACTCTTTCCAAACTGCTCCATGAAAAGGAAGGTTCAACTCTGTGAGTTGAATGCACACATCATAAAGAAGTTTCAAAGAATGCTTCTGTCTAGGTTTCATGTGAAGATATTTCCTTTTCCACCATAGGCCTCAAAGCGCTCCAAATGAACACTTGCAGATTCTACAAAAAGAGTGTTTCAAAACTGCTCTTTCAAAAGAAGTGTTCAACTCTGTGAGTTGGATTCATACTTCACAAAGCAGTTTCACAGAACGCTTCTGTTTAGTATTTATGGGAAGATATTCCCGTTTCCAACGAAGGCCTGAAAGGACTCCAAATATCCACTTGCAGATTCTGCAGAAACACAGTTTCAAAACTGCTCTATCAAAAGGAAGGCTTATCTCTCCGAGCTGAATGCACACATCATAAAGAGGTTTCTGAGAATGCTTCTCCCTGGTTTATAAGTGAAGATATTTCCTTTTCAACTATAGGCCTCAAAGCGCTCCAAATGAACACTTGCAGATTCTACAAAAAGAGTGTTTCAAAACAGCTCTTTCAAAGGAAGTGTTCAACTCTGTGAGTTGGATTCATACTACACAAAGCAGTTTCACAGAACGCTTCTGTTTAGTTTTTATGGGAAGATATTCCCGTTTCCAACGAAGGCCTGAAAGGGCTCCAAATATCCACTTGCAGATTCTGCAAAAATAGAGTTTCAAAACTGCTCTGTTAAAAGGAAGGCTTATCTCTCTGAGTTGAATGCAGACATCATAAAGAGGTTTCTGAGAATGCTTCTGCCTGGTTTATATGTGAAGATATTTCCTTTTCCACCATAGGCCTCAAAGCGCTCCAAATGAACACTTGCAGATTCTACAAAAGGAGTGTTTCGTAACTGCTCTAGCAAAGGAAAGGTTCAACTCTGTGAGTTGAACACACACATCACAAAGCAGTTTCTGAGAATGCTTCTGTCCAGTTTTTATTGGAAGATATTCCCGCTTCTAACAAAGGCCTGAAAGAGCTCCAAATATCCACTTGCAGATGCTGCAAAAAGACTCTTTCCAAACTGCTCCATGAAAAGGAAGGTTCAACTCTGTGAGATGAATGCACACATCATAAAGAAGTTTCAAAGAATGCTTCTGTCTAGGTTTTATGTGAAGATATTTCCTTTTCCACCATAGGCCTCAAAGCGCTCCAAATGAACACTTGCAGATTCTACAAAAAGAGTGTTTCAAAACTGCTCTTTCAAAAGAAGTGTTCAACTCTGTGAGTTGGATTCATACTTCACAAAGCAGTTTCACAGAACGCTTCTGTTTAGTATTTATGGGAAGATATTCCCGTTTCCAACGAAGGCCTGAAAGGACTCCAAATATCCACTTGCAGATTCTGCAGAAACACAGTTTCAAAACTGCTCTATCAAAAGGAAGGCTTATCTCTCCGAGTTGAATGCACACATCATAAAGAGGTTTCTGAGAATGCTTCTGCCTGGTTTATAAGTGAAGATATTTCCTTTTCCACCATAGGCCTCAAAGCGCTCCAAATGAACACTTGCAGATTCTACAAAAAGAGTGTTTCAAAACAGCTCTTTCAAAGGAAGTGTTCAACTCTGTGAGTTGGATTCATACTACACAAAGCAGTTTCACAGAACGCTTCTGTTTAGTTTTTATGGGAAGATATTCCCGTTTCCAACGAAGGCCTGAAAGGGCTCCAAATATCCACTTGCAAATTCTGCAAAAATAGAGTTTCAAAACTGCTCTGTCAAAAGGAAGGCTTATCTCTCTGAGTTGAATGCAGACATCATAAAGAGGTTTCTGAGAATGCTTCTGCCTGGTTTATATGTGAAGATATTTCCTTTTCCACCATAGGCCTCAAGGCGCTCCAAATGAACACTTGCAGATTCTACAAAAAGAGTGTTTCATAACTGCTCTAGCAAAGGAAAGGTTCAACTCTGTGAGTTGAACACACACATCACAAAGCAGTTTCTGAGAATGCTTCTGTCCAGTTTTTATTGGAAGATATTCCCGCTTCTAACAAAGGCCTGAAAGAGCTCCAAATATCCACTTGTAGATGCTGCAAAAAGACTCTTTCCAAACTGCTCCATGAAAAGGAAGGTTCAACTCTGTGAGTTGAATGCACACATCATAAAGAAGTTTCAAAGAATGCTTCTGTCTAGGTTTTATGTGAAGATATTTCCTTTTCCACCATAGGCCTCAAAGCGCTCCAAATGAACACTTGCAGATTCTACAAAAAGAGTGTTTCAAAACTGCTCTTTCAAAAGAAGTGTTCAACTCTGTGAGTTGGATTCACACTTCACAAAGCAGTTTCACAGAACGCTTCTGTTTAGTTTTTATGGGAAGATATTCCCGTTTCCAACGAAGGCCTGAAAGGACTCCAAATAACCACTTGCAGATTCTGCAGAAACACAGTTTCAAAACTGCTCTATCAAAAGGAAGGCTTATCTCTCCGAGCTGAATGCACACATCATAAAGTGGTTTCTGAGAATGCTTCTCGCTGGTTTATAAGTGAAGATATTTCCTTTTCCACTATAGGCCTCAAAGCGCTCCAAATGAACACTTGCAGATTCTACAAAAAGAGTGTTTCAAAACAGCTCTTTCAAAGGAAGTGTTCAACTCTGTGAGTTGGATTCATACTACACAAAGCAGTTTCAGAGAACGCTTCTCTTTAGTTTTTATTGGAAGATATTCCCGTTTCCAACGAAGGCCTGAAAGGGCTCCAAATATCCACTTGCAGATTCTGCAAAAATAGAGTTTCAAAACTGCTCTGTTAAAAGGAAGGCTTATCTCTCTGAGTTGAATGCAGACATCATAAAGAGGTTTCTGAGAATGCTTCTGCCTGGTTTATATGTGAAGATATTTCCTTTTCCACCATAGGCCTCAAAGCGCTCCAAATGAACACTTGCAGATTCTACAAAAGGAGTGTTTCATAACTGCTCTAGCAAAGGAAAGGTTCAACTCTGTGAGTTGAACACACACATCACAAAGCAGTTTCTGAGAATGCTTCTGTCCAGTTTTTATTGGAAGATATTCCCGCTTCTAACAAAGGCCTGAAAGAGCTCCAAATATCCACTTGCAGATGCTGCAAAAAGACTCTTTCCAAACTGCTCCATGAAAAGGAAGGTTCAACTCTGTGAGATGAATGCACACATCATAAAGAAGTTTCAAAGAATGCTTCTGTCTAGGTTTTATGTGAAGATATTTCCTTTTCCACCATAGGCCTCAAAGCGCTCCAAATGAACACTTGCAGATTCTACAAAAAGAGTGTTTCAAAACTGCTCTTTCAAAAGAAGTGTTCAACTCTGTGAGTTGGATTCATACTTCACAAAGCAGTTTCACAGAACGCTTCTGTTTAGTATTTATGGGAAGATATTCCCGTTTCCAACGAAGGCCTGAAAGGACTCCAAATATCCACTTGCAGATTCTGCAAAAACACAGTTTCAAAACTGCTCTATCAAAAGGAAGGCTTATCTCTCCGAGTTGAATGCACACATCATAAAGAGGTTTCTGAGAATGCTTCTGCCTGGTTTATAAGTGAAGATATTTCCTTTTCCACCATAGGCCTCAAAGCGCTCCAAATGAACACTTGCAGATTCTACAAAAAGAGTGTTTGAAAACAGCTCTTTCAAAGGAAGTGTTCAACTCTGTGAGTTGGATTCATACTACACAAAGCAGTTTCACAGAACGCTTCTGTTTAGTTTTTATGGGAAGATATTCCCGTTTCCAACGAAGGCCTGAAAGGGCTCCAAATATCCACTTGCAAATTCTGCAAAAATAGAGTTTCAAAACTGCTCTATCAAAAGGAAGGCTTATCTCTCTGAGTTGAATGCAGACATCATAAAGAGGTTTCTGAGAATGCTTCTGCCTGGTTTATATGTGAAGATATTTCCTTTTCCACCATAGGCCTCAAGGCGCTCCAAATGAACACTAGCAGATTCTACAAAAAGAGTGTTTCATAACTGCTCTAGCAAAGGAAAGGTTCAACTCTGTGAGTTGAACACACACATCACAAAGCAGTTTCTGAGAATGCTTCTGTCCAGTTTTTATTGGAAGATATTCCCGCTTCTAACAAAGGCCTGAAACAGCTCCAAATATCCACTTGTAGATGCTGCAAAAAGACTCTTTCCAAACTGCTCCATGAAAAGGAAGGTTCAACTCTGTGAATTGAATGCGCACATCATAAAGAAGTTTCAAAGAATGCTTCTGTCTAGGTTTTATGTGAAGATATTTCCTTTTCCACCATAGGCCTCAAAGCGCTCCAAATGAACACTTGCAGATTCTACAAAAAGAGTGTTTCAAAACTGCTCTTTCAAAAGAAGTGTTCAACTCTGTGAGTTGGATTCATACTTCACAAAGCAGTTTCACAGAACGCTTCTGTTTAGTTTTTATGGGAAGATATTCCCGTTTCCAACGAAGGCCTGAAAGGGCTCCAAATAACCACTTGCAGATTCTGCAGAAACACAGTTTCAAAACTGCTCTATCAAAAGGAAGGCTTATCTCTCCGAGCTGAATGCACACATCATAAAGAGGTTTCTGAGAATGCTTCTCCCTGGTTTATAAGTGAAGATATTTCCTTTTCCACTATAGGCCTCAAAGCGCTCCAAATGAACACTTGCAGATTCTACAAAAAGAGTGTTTCAAAACAGCTCTTTCAAAGGAAGTGTTCAACTCTGTGAGTTGGATTCATACTACACAAAGCAGTTTCACAGAACGCTTCTCTTTAGTTTTTATGGGAAGATATTCCCGTTTCCAACGAAGGCCTGAAAGGGCTCCAAATATCCACTTGCAGATTCTGCAAAAATAGAGTTTCAAAACTGCTCTGTTAAAAGGAAGGCTTATCTCTCTGAGTTGAATGCAGACATCATAAAGAGGTTTCTGAGAATGCTTCTGCCTGGTTTATATGTGAAGATATTTCCTTTTCCACCATAGGCCTCAAAGCGCTCCAAATGAACACTTGCAGATTCTACAAAAGGAGTGTTTCATAACTACTCTAGCAAAGGAAAGGTTCAACTCTGTGAGTTGAACACACACATCACAAAGCAGTTTCTGAGAATGCTTCTGTCCAGTTTTTATTGGAAGATATTCCCGCTTCTAACAAAGGCCTGAAAGAGCTCCAAATATCCACTTGCAGATGCTGCAAAAAGACTCTTTCCAAACTGCTCCATGAAAAGGAAGGTTCAACTCTGTGAGTTGAATGCACACATCATAAAGAAGTTTCAAAGAATGCTTCTGTCTAGGTTTTATGTGAAGATATTTCCTTTTCCACCATAGGCCTCAAAGCGCTCCAAATGAACACTTGCAGATTCTACAAAAAGAGTGTTTCAAAACTGCTCTTTCAAAAGAAGTGTTCAACTCTGTGAGTTGGATTCATACTTCACAAAGCAGTTTCACAGAACGCTTCTGTTTAGTATTTATGGGAAGATATTCCCGTTTCCAACGAAGGCCTGAAAGGACTCCAAATATCCACTTGCAGATTCTGCAAAAACACAGTTTCAAAACTGCTCTATCAAAAGGAAGGCTTATCTCTCCGAGTTGAATGCACACATCATAAAGAGGTTTCTGAGAATGCTTCTGCCTGGTTTATAAGTGAAGATATTTCCTTTTCCACCATAGGCCTCAAAGCGCTCCAAATGAACACTTGCAGATTCTACAAAAAGAGTGTTTCAAAACAGCTCTTTCAAAGGAAGTGTTCAACTCTGTGAGTTGGATTCATACTACACAAAGCAGTTTCACAGAACGCTTCTGTTTAGTTTTTATGGGAAGATATTCCCGTTTCCAACGAAGGCCTGAAAGGGCTCCAAATATCCACTTGCAAATTCTGCAAAAATAGAGTTTCAAAACTGCTCTGTCAAAAGGAAGGCTTATCTCTCTGAGTTGAATGCAGACATCATAAAGAGGTTTCTGAGAATGCTTCTGCCTGGTTTATATGTGAAGATATTTCCTTTTCCACCATAGGCCTCAAAGCGCTCCAAATGAACACTTGCAGATTCTACAAAAAGAGTGTTTCATAACTGCTCTAGCAAAGGAAAGGTTCAACTCTGTGAGTTGAACACACACATCACAAAGCAGTTTCTGAGAATGCTTCTGTCCAGTTTTTATTGGAAGATATTCCCGCTTCTAACAAAGGCCTGAAAGAGCTCCAAATATCCACTTGCAGATGCTGCAAAAAGACTCTTTCCAAACTGCTCCATGAAAAGGAAGGTTCAACTCTGTGAGTTGAATGCACACATCATAAAGAAGTTTCAAGGAATGCTTCTGTCTAGGTTTTATGTGAAGATATTTCCTTTTCCACCATAGGCCTCAAAGCGCTCCAAATGAACACTTGCAGATTCTACAAAAAGAGTGTTTCAAAACTGCTCTTTCAAAAGAAGTGTTCAACTCTGTGAGTTGGATTCATACTTCACAAAGCAGTTTCACAGAACGCTTCTGTTTAGTTTTTATGGGAAGATATTCCCGTTTCCAACGAAGGCCTGGAAGGGCTCCAAATAACCACTTGCAGATTCTGCAGAAACACAGTTTCAAAACTGCTCTATCAAAAGGAAGGCTTATCTCTCCGAGCTGAATGCACACATCATAAAGAGGTTTCTGAGAATGCTTCTGCCTGGTTTATAAGTGAAGATATTTCCTTTTCCACCATAGGCCTCAAAGCGCTCCAAATGAACACTTGCAGATTCTACAAAAAGAGTGTTTCAAAACAGCTCTTTCAAAGGAAGTGTTCAACTCTGTGAGTTGGATTCATACTACACAAAGCAGTTTCACAGAACGCTTCTGTTTAGTTTTTATGGGAAGATATTCCCGTTTCCAACGAAGGCCTGAAAGGGCTCCAAATATCCACTTGCAAATTCTGCAAAAATAGAGTTTCAAAACTGCTCTATCAAAAGGAAGGCTTATCTCTCTGAGTTGAATGCAGACATCATAAAGAGGTTTCTGAGAATGCTTCTGCCTGGTTTATATGTGAAGATATTTCCTTTTCCACCATAGGCCTCAAAGCGCTCCAAATGAACACTTGCAGATTCTACAAAAGGAGTGTTTCATAACTGCTCTAGCAAAGGAAAGGTTCAACTCTGTGAGTTGAACACACACATCACAAAGCAGTTTCTGAGAATGCTTCTGTCCAATTTTTATTGGAAGATATTCCCGCTTCTAACAAAGGCCTGAAAGAGCTCCAAATATCCACTTGCAGATGCTGCAAAAAGACTCTTTCCAAACTGCTCCATGAAAAGGAAGGTTCAACTCTGTGAGTTGAATGCACACATCATAAAGAAGTTTCAAAGAATGCTTCTGTCTAGGTTTTATGTGAAGATATTTCCTTTTCCACCATAGGCCTCAAAGCGCTCCAAATGAACACTTGCAGATTCTACAAAAAGAGTGTTTCAAAACTGCTCTTTCAAAAGAAGTGTTCAACTCTGTGAGTTGGATTCATACTTCACAAAGCAGTTTCACAGAACGCTTCTGTTTAGTATTTATGGGAAGATATTCCCGTTTCCAACGAAGGCCTGAAAGGACTCCAAATATCCACTTGCAGATTCTGCAAAAACACAGTTTCAAAACTGCTCTATCAAAAGGAAGGCTTATCTCTCCGAGTTGAATGCACACATCATAAAGAGGTTTCTGAGAATGCTTCTGCCTGGTTTATAAGTGAAGATATTTCCTTTTCCACCATAGGCCTCAAAGCGCTCCAAATGAACACTTGCAGATTCTACAAAAAGAGTGTTTCAAAACAGCTCTTTCAAAGGAAGTGTTCAACTCTGTGAGTTGGATTCATACTACACAAAGCAGTTTCACAGAACGCTTCTGTTTAGTTTTTATGGGAAGATATTCCCGTTTCCAACGAAGGCCTGAAAGGGCTCCAAATATCCACTTGCAAATTCTGCAAAAATAGAGTTTCAAAACTGCTCTGTCAAAAGGAAGGCTTATCTCTCTGAGTTGAATGCAGACATCATAAAGAGGTTTCTGAGAATGCTTCTGCCTGGTTTATATGTGAAGATATTTCCTTTTCCTCCATAGGCCTCAAAGCGCTCCAAATGAACACTTGCAGATTCTACAAAAAGAGTGTTTCATAACTGCTCTAGCAAAGGAAAGGTTCAACTCTGTGAGTTGAACACACACATCACAAAGCAGTTTCTGAGAATGCTTCTGTCCAGTTTTTATTGGAAGATATTCCCGCTTCTAACAAAGGCCTGAAAGAGCTCCAAATATCCACTTGTAGATGCTGCAAAAAGACTCTTTCCAAACTGCTCCATGAAAAGGAAGGTTCAACTCTGTGAGTTGAATGCACACATCATAAAAAGTTTCAAAGAATGCTTCTGTCTAGGTTTTATGTGAAGATATTTCCTTTTCCACCATAGGCCTCAAAGCGCTCCAAATGAACACTTGCAGATTCTACAAAAAGAGTGTTTCAAAACTGCTCTTTCAAAAGAAGTGTTCAACTCTGTGAGTTGGATTCATACTTCACAAAGCAGTTTCACAGAACGCTTCTGTTTAGTTTTTATGGGAAGATATTCCCGTTTCCAACGAAGGCCTGAAAGGGCTCCAAATAACCACTTGCAGATTCTGCAGAAACACAGTTTCAAAACTGCTCTATCAAAAGGAAGGCTTATCTCTCCGAGCTGAATGCACACATCATAAAGAGGTTTCTGAGAATGCTTCTCCCTGGTTTATAAGTGAAGATATTTCCTTTTCCACTATAGGCCTCAAAGCGCTCCAAATGAACACTTGCAGATTCTACAAAAAGAGTGTTTCAAAACTGCTCTTTCAAAAGAAGTGTTCAACTCTGTGAGTTGGATTCATACTACACAAAGCAGTTTCACAGAACGCTTCTCTTTAGTATTTATGGGAAGATATTCCCGTTTCCAACGAAGGCCTGAAAGGACTCCAAATATCCACTTGCAGATTCTGCAGAAACACAGTTTCAAAACTGCTCTATCAAAAGGAAGGCTTATCTCTCCGAGTTGAATGCACACATCATAAAGAGGTTTCTGAGAATGCTTCTGCCTGGTTTATAAGTGAAGATATTTCCTTTTCCACCATAGGCCTCAAAGCGCTCCAAATGAACACTTGCAGATTCTACAAAAAGAGTGTTTCAAAACAGCTCTTTCAAAGGAAGTGTTCAACTCTGTGAGTTGGATTCATACTACACAAAGCAGTTTCACAGAACGCTTCTGTTTAGTTTTTATGGGAAGATATTCCCGTTTCCAACGAAGGCCTGAAAGGGCTCCAAATATCCACTTGCAAATTCTGCAAAAATAGAGTTTCAAAACTGCTCTGTCAAAAGGAAGGCTTACCTCTCTGAGTTGAATGCAGACATCATAAAGAGGTTTCTGAGAATGCTTCTGCCTGGTTTATATGTGAAGATATTTCCTTTTCCACCATAGGCCTCAAGGCGCTCCAAATGAACACTTGCAGATTCTACAAAAAGAGTGTTTCATAACTGCTCTAGCAAAGGAAAGGTTCAACTCTGTGAGTTGAACACACACATCACAAAGCAGTTTCTGAGAATGCTTCTGTCCAGTTTTTATTGGAAGATATTCCCGCTTCTAACAAAGGCCTGAAAGAGCTCCAAATATCCACTTGTAGATGCTGCAAAAAGACTCTTTCCAAACTGCTCCATGAAAAGGAAGGTTCAACTCTGTGAGTTGAATGCACACATCATAAAGAAGTTTCAAAGAATGCTTCTGTCTAGGTTTTATGTGAAGATATTTCCTTTTCCACCATAGGCCTCAAAGCGCTCCAAATGAACACTTGCAGATTCTACAAAAAGAGTGTTTCAAAACTGCTCTTTCAAAGGAAGTGTTCAACTCTGTGAGTTGGATTCATACTACACAAAGCAGTTTCACAGAACGCTTCTCTTTAGTTTTTATGGGAAGATATTCCCGTTTCCAACGAAGGCCTGAAAGGGCTCCAAATATCCACTTGCAGATTCTGCAAAAATAGAGTTTCAAAACTGCTCTGTTAAAAGGAAGGCTTATCTCTCTGAGTTGAATGCAGACATCATAAAGAGGTTTCTGAGAATGCTTCTGCCTGGTTTATATGTGAAGATATTTCCTTTTCCACCATAGGCCTCAAGGCGCTCCAAATGAACACTAGCAGATTCTACAAAAAGAGTGTTTCATAACTGCTCTAGCAAAGGAAATGTTCAACTCTGTGAGTTGAACACACACATCACAAATCAGTTTCTGAGAATGCTTCTGTCCAGTTTTTATTGGAAGATATTCCCGCTTCTAACAAAGGCCTGAAAGAGCTCCAAATATCCACTTGTAGATGCTGCAAAAAGACTCTTTCCAAACTGCTCCATGAAAAGGAAGGTTCAACTCTGTGAGTTGAATGCACACATCATAAAGAAGTTTCAAAGAATGCTTCTGTCTAGGTTTTATGTGAAGATATTTCCTTTTCCACCATAGGCCTCAAAGCGCTCCAAATGAACACTTGCAGATTCTACAAAAAGAGTGTTTCAAAACTGCTCTTTCAAAAGAAGTGTTCAACTCTGTGAGTTGGATTCATACTTCACAAAGCAGTTTCACAGAACGCTTCTGTTTAGTTTTTATGGGAAGATATTCCCGTTTCCAACGAAGGCCTGAAAGGGCTCCAAATAACCACTTGCAGATTCTGCAGAAACACAGTTTCAAAACTGCTCTATCAAAAGGAAGGCTTATCTCTCCGAGCTGAATGCACACATCATAAAGAGGTTTCTGAGAATGCTTCTGCCTGGTTTATAAGTGAAGATATTTCCTTTTCCACCATAGGCCTCAAAGCGCTCCAAATGAACACTTGCAGATTCTACAAAAAGAGTGTTTCAAAACAGCTCTTTCAAAGGAAGTGTTCAACTCTGTGAGTTGGATTCATACTACACAAAGCAGTTTCACAGAACGATTCTGTTTAGTTTTTATGGGAAGATATTCCCGTTTCCAACGAAGGCCTGAAAGGGCTCCAAATATCCACTTGCAAATTCTGCAAAAATAGAGTTTCAAAACTGCTCTATCAAAAGGAAGGCTTATCTCTCTGAGTTGAATGCAGACATCATAAAGAGGTTTCTGAGAATGCTTCTGCCTGGTTTATATGTGAAGATATTTCCTTTTCCACCATAGGCCTCAAAGCGCTCCAAATGAACACTTGCAGATTCTACAAAAGGAGTGTTTCATAACTGCTCTAGCAAAGGAAAGGTTCAACTCTGTGAGTTGAACACACACATCACAAAGCAGTTTCTGAGAATGCTTCTGTCCAATTTTTATTGGAAGATATACCCGCTTCTAACAAAGGCCTGAAAGAGCTCCAAATATCCACTTGCAGATGCTGCAAAAAGACTCTTTCCAAACTGCTCCATGAAAAGGAAGGTTCAACTCTGTGAGTTGAATGCACACATCATAAAGAAGTTTCAAAGAATGCTTCTGTCTAGGTTTTATGTGAAGATATTTCCTTTTCCACCATAGGCCTCAAAGCGCTCCAAATGAACACTTGCAGATTCTACAAAAAGAGTGTTTCAAAACTGCTCTTTCAAAAGAAGTGTTCAACTCTGTGAGTTGGATTCATACTTCACAAAGCAGTTTCACAGAACGCTTCTGTTTAGTATTTATGGGAAGATATTCCCGTTTCCAACGAAGGCCTGAAAGGACTCCAAATATCCACTTGCAGATTCTGCAAAAACACAGTTTCAAAACTGCTCTATCAAAAGGAAGGCTTATCTCTCCGAGTTGAATGCACACATCATAAAGAGGTTTCTGAGAATGCTTCTGCCTGGTTTATAAGTGAAGATATTTCCTTTTCCACCATAGGCCTCAAAGCGCTCCAAATGAACACTTGCAGATTCTACAAAAAGAGTGTTTCAAAACAGCTCTTTCAAAGGAAGTGTTCAACTCTGTGAGTTGGATTCATACTACACAAAGCAGTTTCACAGAACGCTTCTGTTTAGTTTTTATGGGAAGATATTCCCGTTTCCAACGAAGGCCTGAAAGGGCTCCAAATATCCACTTGCAAATTCTGCAAAAATAGAGTTTCAAAACTGCTCTGTCAAAAGGAAGGCTTATCTCTCTGAGTTGAATGCAGACATCATAAAGAGGTTTCTGAGAATGCTTCTGCCTGGTTTATATGTGAAGATATTTCCTTTTCCTCCATAGGCCTCAAAGCGCTCCAAATGAACACTTGCAGATTCTACAAAAAGAGTGTTTCATAACTGCTCTAGCAAAGGAAAGGTTCAACTCTGTGAGTTGAACACACACATCACAAAGCAGTTTCTGAGAATGCTTCTGTCCAGTTTTTATTGGAAGATATTCCCGCTTCTAACAAAGGCCTGAAAGAGCTCCAAATATCCACTTGTAGATGCTGCAAAAAGACTCTTTCCAAACTGCTCCATGAAAAGGAAGGTTCAACTCTGTGAGTTGAATGCACACATCATAAAAAGTTTCAAAGAATGCTTCTGTCTAGGTTTTATGTGAAGATATTTCCTTTTCCACCATAGGCCTCAAAGCGCTCCAAATGAACACTTGCAGATTCTACAAAAAGAGTGTTTCAAAACTGCTCTTTCAAAAGAAGTGTTCAACTCTGTGAGTTGGATTCATACTTCACAAAGCAGTTTCACAGAACGCTTCTGTTTAGTTTTTATGGGAAGATATTCCCGTTTCCAACGAAGGCCTGAAAGGGCTCCAAATAACCACTTGCAGATTCTGCAGAAACACAGTTTCAAAACTGCTCTATCAAAAGGAAGGCTTATCTCTCCGAGCTGAATGCACACATCATAAAGAGGTTTTTGAGAATGCTTCTCCCTGGTTTATAAGTGAAGATATTTCCTTTTCCACTATAGGCCTCAAAGCGCTCCAAATGAACACTTGCAGATTCTACAAAAAGAGTGTTTCAAAACTGCTCTTTCAAAAGAAGTGTTCAACTCTGTGAGTTGGATTCATACTACACAAAGCAGTTTCACAGAACGCTTCTCTTTAGTATTTATGGGAAGATATTCCCGTTTCCAACGAAGGCCTGAAAGGACTCCAAATATCCACTTGCAGATTCTGCAGAAACACAGTTTCAAAACTGCTCTATCAAAAGGAAGGCTTATCTCTCCGAGTTGAATGCACACATCATAAAGAGGTTTCTGAGAATGCTTCTGCCTGGTTTATAAGTGAAGATATTTCCTTTTCCACCATAGGCCTCAAAGCGCTCCAAATGAACACTTGCAGATTCTACAAAAAGAGTGTTTCAAAACAGCTCTTTCAAAGGAAGTGTTCAACTCTGTGAGTTGGATTCATACTACACAAAGCAGTTTCACAGAACGCTTCTGTTTAGTTTTTATGGGAAGATATTCCCGTTTCCAACGAAGGCCTGAAAGGGCTCCAAATATCCACTTGCAAATTCTGCAAAAATAGAGTTTCAAAACTGCTCTGTCAAAAGGAAGGCTTACCTCTCTGAGTTGAATGCAGACATCATAAAGAGGTTTCTGAGAATGCTTCTGCCTGGTTTATATGTGAAGATATTTCCTTTTCCACCATAGGCCTCAAGGCGCTCCAAATGAACACTTGCAGATTCTACAAAAAGAGTGTTTCATAACTGCTCTAGCAAAGGAAAGGTTCAACTCTGTGAGTTGAACACACACATCACAAAGCAGTTTCTGAGAATGCTTCTGTCCAGTTTTTATTGGAAGATATTCCCGCTTCTAACAAAGGCCTGAAAGAGCTCCAAATATCCACTTGTAGATGCTGCAAAAAGACTCTTTCCAAACTGCTCCATGAAAAGGAAGGTTCAACTCTGTGAGTTGAATGCACACATCATAAAGAAGTTTCAAAGAATGCTTCTGTCTAGGTTTTATGTGAAGATATTTCCTTTTCCACCATAGGCCTCAAAGCGCTCCAAATGAACACTTGCAGATTCTACAAAAAGAGTGTTTCAAAACTGCTCTTTCAAAGGAAGTGTTCAACTCTGTGAGTTGGATTCATACTACACAAAGCAGTTTCACAGAACGCTTCTCTTTAGTTTTTATGGGAAGATATTCCCGTTTCCAACGAAGGCCTGAAAGGGCTCCAAATATCCACTTGCAGATTCTGCAAAAATAGAGTTTCAAAACTGCTCTGTTAAAAGGAAGGCTTATCTCTCTGAGTTGAATGCAGACATCATAAAGAGGTTTCTGAGAATGCTTCTGCCTGGTTTATATGTGAAGATATTTCCTTTTCCACCATAGGCCTCAAGGCGCTCCAAATGAACACTAGCAGATTCTACAAAAAGAGTGTTTCATAACTGCTCTAGCAAAGGAAATGTTCAACTCTGTGAGTTGAACACACACATCACAAATCAGTTTCTGAGAATGCTTCTGTCCAGTTTTTATTGGAAGATATTCCCGCTTCTAACAAAGGCCTGAAAGAGCTCCAAATATCCACTTGTAGATGCTGCAAAAAGACTCTTTCCAAACTGCTCCATGAAAAGGAAGGTTCAACTCTGTGAGTTGAATGCACACATCATAAAGAAGTTTCAAAGAATGCTTCTGTCTAGGTTTTATGTGAAGATATTTCCTTTTCCACCATAGGCCTCAAAGCGCTCCAAATGAACACTTGCAGATTCTACAAAAAGAGTGTTTCAAAACTGCTCTTTCAAAAGAAGTGTTCAACTCTGTGAGTTGGATTCATACTTCACAAAGCAGTTTCACAGAACGCTTCTGTTTAGTTTTTATGGGAAGATATTCCCGTTTCCAACGAAGGCCTGAAAGGGCTCCAAATAACCACTTGCAGATTCTGCAGAAACACAGTTTCAAAACTGCTCTATCAAAAGGAAGGCTTATCTCTCCGAGCTGAATGCACACATCATAAAGAGGTTTCTGAGAATGCTTCTGCCTGGTTTATATGTGAAGATATTTCCTTTTCCACCATAGGCCTCAAAGCGCTCCAAATGAACACTTGCAGATTCTACAAAAGGAGTGTTTCATAACTGCTCTAGCAAAGGAAAGGTTCAACTCTGTGAGTTGAACACACACATCACAAAGCAGTTTCTGAGAATGCTTCTGTCCAATTTTTATTGGAAGATATTCCCGCTTCTAACAAAGGCCTGAAAGAGCTCCAAATATCCACTTGCAGATGCTGCAAAAAGACTCTTTCCAAACTGCTCCATGAAAAGGAAGGTTCAACTCTGTGAGTTGAATGCACACATCATAAAGAAGTTTCAAAGAATGCTTCTGTCTAGGTTTTATGTGAAGATATTTCCTTTTCCACCATAGGCCTCAAAGCGCTCCAAATGAACACTTGCAGATTCTACAAAAAGAGTGTTTCAAAACTGCTCTTTCAAAAGAAGTGTTCAACTCTGTGAGTTGGATTCATACTTCACAAAGCAGTTTCACAGAACGCTTCTGTTTAGTATTTATGGGAAGATATTCCCGTTTCCAACGAAGGCCTGAAAGGACTCCAAATATCCACTTGCAGATTCTGCAAAAACACAGTTTCAAAACTGCTCTATCAAAAGGAAGGCTTATCTCTCCGAGTTGAATGCACACATCATAAAGAGGTTTCTGAGAATGCTTCTGCCTGGTTTATAAGTGAAGATATTTCCTTTTCCACCATAGGCCTCAAAGCGCTCCAAATGAACACTTGCAGATTCTACAAAAAGAGTGTTTCAAAACAGCTCTTTCAAAGGAAGTGTTCAACTCTGTGAGTTGGATTCATACTACACAAAGCAGTTTCACAGAACGCTTCTGTTTAGTTTTTATGGGAAGATATTCCCGTTTCCAACGAAGGCCTGAAAGGGCTCCAAATATCCACTTGCAAATTCTGCAAAAATAGAGTTTCAAAACTGCTCTGTCAAAAGGAAGGCTTATCTCTCTGAGTTGAATGCAGACATCATAAAGAGGTTTCTGAGAATGCTTCTGCCTGGTTTATATGTGAAGATATTTCCTTTTCCTCCATAGGCCTCAAAGCGCTCCAAATGAACACTTGCAGATTCTACAAAAAGAGTGTTTCATAACTGCTCTAGCAAAGGAAAGGTTCAACTCTGTGAGTTGAACACACACATCACAAAGCAGTTTCTGAGAATGCTTCTGTCCAGTTTTTATTGGAAGATATTCCCGCTTCTAACAAAGGCCTGAAAGAGCTCCAAATATCCACTTGTAGATGCTGCAAAAAGACTCTTTCCAAACTGCTCCATGAAAAGGAAGGTTCAACTCTGTGAGTTGAATGCACACATCATAAAAAGTTTCAAAGAATGCTTCTGTCTAGGTTTTATGTGAAGATATTTCCTTTTCCACCATAGGCCTCAAAGCGCTCCAAATGAACACTTGCAGATTCTACAAAAAGAGTGTTTCAAAACTGCTCTTTCAAAAGAAGTGTTCAACTCTGTGAGTTGGATTCATACTTCACAAAGCAGTTTCACAGAACGCTTCTGTTTAGTTTTTATGGGAAGATATTCCCGTTTCCAACGAAGGCCTGAAAGGGCTCCAAATAACCACTTGCAGATTCTGCAGAAACACAGTTTCAAAACTACTCTATCAAAAGGAAGGCTTATCTCTCCGAGCTGAATGCACACATCATAAAGAGGTTTCTGAGAATGCTTCTCCCTGGTTTATAAGTGAAGATATTTCCTTTTCCACTATAGGTCTCAAAGCGCTCCAAATGAACACTTGCAGATTCTACAAAAAGAGTGTTTCAAAACAGCTCTTTCAAAGGAAGTGTTCAACTCTGTGAGTTGGATTCATACTACACAAAGCAGTTTCACAGAACGCTTCTCTTTAGTTTTTATGGGAAGATATTCCCGTTTCCAACGAAGGCCTGAAAGGGCTCCAAATATCCACTTGCAAATTCTGCAAAAACACAGTTTCAAAACTGCTCTATCAAAAGGAAGGCTTATCTCTCCGAGTTGAATGCACACATCATAAAGAGGTTTCTGAGAATGCTTCTGCCTGGTTTATAAGTGAAGATATTTCCTTTTCCACCATAGGCCTCAAAGCGCTCCAAATGAACACTTGCAGATTCTACAAAAAGAGTGTTTCAAAACAGCTCTTTCAAAGGAAGTGTTCAACTCTGTGAGTTGGATTCATACTACACAAAGCAGTTTCACAGAACGCTTCTCTTTAGTTTTTATTGGAAGATATTCCCGTTTCCAACGAAGGCCTGAAAGGGCTCCAAATATCCACTTGCAAATTCTGCAAAAATAGAGTTTCAAAACTGCTCTGTCAAAAGGAAGGCTTATCTCTCTGAGTTGAATGCAGACATCATAAAGAGGTTTCTGAGAATGCTTCTGCCTGGTTTATATGTGAAGATATTTCCTTTTCCACCATAGGCCTCAAGGCGCTCCAAATGAACACTTGCAGATTCTACAAAAAGAGTGTTTCATAACTGCTCTAGCAAAGGAAAGGTTCAACTCTGTGAGTTGAACACACACATCACAAAGCAGTTTCTGAGAATGCTTCTGTCCAGTTTTTATTGGAAGATATTCCCGCTTCTAACAAAGGCCTGAAAGAGCTCCAAATATCCACTTGTAGATGCTGCAAAAAGACTCTTTCCAAACTGCTCCATGAAAAGGAAGGTTCAACTCTGTGAGTTGAATGCACACATCATAAAGAAGTTTCAAAGAATGCTTCTGTCTAGGTTTTATGTGAAGATATTTCCTTTTCCACCATAGGCCTCAAAGCGCTCCAAATGAACACTTGCAGATTCTACAAAAAGAGTGTTTCAAAACTGCTCTTTCAAAGGAAGTGTTCAACTCTGTGAGTTGGATTCATACTACACAAAGCAGTTTCACAGAACGCTTCTCTTTAGTTTTTATGGGAAGATATTCCCGTTTCCAACGAAGGCCTGAAAGGGCTCCAAATATCCACTTGCAGATTCTGCAAAAATAGAGTTTCAAAACTGCTCTGTTAAAAGGAAGGCTTATCTCTCTGAGTTGAATGCAGACATCATAAAGAGGTTTCTGAGAATGCTTCTGCCTGGTTTATATGTGAAGATATTTCCTTTTCCACCATAGGCCTCAAGGCGCTCCAAATGAACACTAGCAGATTCTACAAAAAGAGTGTTTCATAACTGCTCTAGCAAAGGAAATGTTCAACTCTGTGAGTTGAACACACACATCACAAATCAGTTTCTGAGAATGCTTCTGTCCAGTTTTTATTGGAAGATATTCCCGCTTCTAACAAAGGCCTGAAAGAGCTCCAAATATCCACTTGTAGATGCTGCAAAAAGACTCTTTCCAAACTGCTCCATGAAAAGGAAGGTTCAACTCTGTGAGTTGAATGCACACATCATAAAGAAGTTTCAAAGAATGCTTCTGTCTAGGTTTTATGTGAAGATATTTCCTTTTCCACCATAGGCCTCAAAGCGCTCCAAATGAACACTTGCAGATTCTACAAAAAGAGTGTTTCAAAACTGCTCTTTCAAAAGAAGTGTTCAACTCTGTGAGTTGGATTCATACTTCACAAAGCAGTTTCACAGAACGCTTCTGTTTAGTTTTTATGGGAAGATATTCCCGTTTCCAACGAAGGCCTGAAAGGGCTCCAAATAACCACTTGCAGATTCTGCAGAAACACAGTTTCAAAACTGCTCTATCAAAAGGAAGGCTTATCTCTCCGAGCTGAATGCACACATCATAAAGAGGTTTCTGAGAATGCTTCTGCCTGGTTTATATGTGAAGATATTTCCTTTTCCACCATAGGCCTCAAAGCGCTCCAAATGAACACTTGCAGATTCTACAAAAGGAGTGTTTCATAACTGCTCTAGCAAAGGAAAGGTTCAACTCTGTGAGTTGAACACACACATCACAAAGCAGTTTCTGAGAATGCTTCTGTCCAATTTTTATTGGAAGATATTCCCGCTTCTAACAAAGGCCTGAAAGAGCTCCAAATATCCACTTGCAGATGCTGCAAAAAGACTCTTTCCAAACTGCTCCATGAAAAGGAAGGTTCAACTCTGTGAGTTGAATGCACACATCATAAAGAAGTTTCAAAGAATGCTTCTGTCTAGGTTTTATGTGAAGATATTTCCTTTTCCACCATAGGCCTCAAAGCGCTCCAAATGAACACTTGCAGATTCTACAAAAAGAGTGTTTCAAAACTGCTCTTTCAAAAGAAGTGTTCAACTCTGTGAGTTGGATTCATACTTCACAAAGCAGTTTCACAGAACGCTTCTGTTTAGTATTTATGGGAAGATATTCCCGTTTCCAACGAAGGCCTGAAAGGACTCCAAATATCCACTTGCAGATTCTGCAAAAACACAGTTTCAAAACTGCTCTATCAAAAGGAAGGCTTATCTCTCCGAGTTGAATGCACACATCATAAAGAGGTTTCTGAGAATGCTTCTGCCTGGTTTATAAGTGAAGATATTTCCTTTTCCACCATAGGCCTCAAAGCGCTCCAAATGAACACTTGCAGATTCTACAAAAAGAGTGTTTCAAAACAGCTCTTTCAAAGGAAGTGTTCAACTCTGTGAGTTGGATTCATACTACACAAAGCAGTTTCACAGAACGCTTCTGTTTAGTTTTTATGGGAAGATATTCCCGTTTCCAACGAAGGCCTGAAAGGGCTCCAAATATCCACTTGCAAATTCTGCAAAAATAGAGTTTCAAAACTGCTCTGTCAAAAGGAAGGCTTATCTCTCTGAGTTGAATGCAGACATCATAAAGAGGTTTCTGAGAATGCTTCTGCCTGGTTTATATGTGAAGATATTTCCTTTTCCTCCATAGGCCTCAAAGCGCTCCAAATGAACACTTGCAGATTCTACAAAAAGAGTGTTTCATAACTGCTCTAGCAAAGGAAAGGTTCAACTCTGTGAGTTGAACACACACATCACAAAGCAGTTTCTGAGAATGCTTCTGTCCAGTTTTTATTGGAAGATATTCCCGCTTCTAACAAAGGCCTGAAAGAGCTCCAAATATCCACTTGTAGATGCTGCAAAAAGACTCTTTCCAAACTGCTCCATGAAAAGGAAGGTTCAACTCTGTGAGTTGAATGCACACATCATAAAAAGTTTCAAAGAATGCTTCTGTCTAGGTTTTATGTGAAGATATTTCCTTTTCCACCATAGGCCTCAAAGCGCTCCAAATGAACACTTGCAGATTCTACAAAAAGAGTGTTTCAAAACTGCTCTTTCAAAAGAAGTGTTCAACTCTGTGAGTTGGATTCATACTTCACAAAGCAGTTTCACAGAACGCTTCTGTTTAGTTTTTATGGGAAGATATTCCCGTTTCCAACGAAGGCCTGAAAGGGCTCCAAATAACCACTTGCAGATTCTGCAGAAACACAGTTTCAAAACTACTCTATCAAAAGGAAGGCTTATCTCTCCGAGCTGAATGCACACATCATAAAGAGGTTTCTGAGAATGCTTCTCCCTGGTTTATAAGTGAAGATATTTCCTTTTCCACTATAGGTCTCAAAGCGCTCCAAATGAACACTTGCAGATTCTACAAAAAGAGTGTTTCAAAACAGCTCTTTCAAAGGAAGTGTTCAACTCTGTGAGTTGGATTCATACTACACAAAGCAGTTTCACAGAACGCTTCTCTTTAGTTTTTATGGGAAGATATTCCCGTTTCCAACGAAGGCCTGAAAGGGCTCCAAATATCCACTTGCAAATTCTGCAAAAACACAGTTTCAAAACTGCTCTATCAAAAGGAAGGCTTATCTCTCCGAGTTGAATGCACACATCATAAAGAGGTTTCTGAGAATGCTTCTGCCTGGTTTATAAGTGAAGATATTTCCTTTTCCACCATAGGCCTCAAAGCGCTCCAAATGAACACTTGCAGATTCTACAAAAAGAGTGTTTCAAAACAGCTCTTTCAAAGGAAGTGTTCAACTCTGTGAGTTGGATTCATACTACACAAAGCAGTTTCACAGAACGCTTCTGTTTAGTTTTTATGGGAAGATATTCCCGTTTCCAACGAATGCCTGAAAGGGCTCCAAATATCCACTTGCAAATTCTGCAAAAATAGAGTTTCAAAACTGCTCTGTCAAAAGGAAGGCTTATCTCTCTGAGTTGAATGCAGACATCATAAAGAGGTTTCTGAGAATGCTTCTGCCTGGTTTATATGTGAAGATATTTCCTTTTCCACCATAGGCCTCAAGGCGCTCCAAATGAACACTTGCAGATTCTACAAAAAGAGTGTTTCATAACTGCTCTAGCAAAGGAAAGGTTCAACTCTGTGAGTTGAACACACACATCACAAAGCAGTTTCTGAGAATGCTTCTGTCCAGTTTTTATTGGAAGATATTCCCGCTTCTAACAAAGGCCTGAAAGAGCTCCAAATATCCACTTGTAGATGCTGCAAAAAGACTCTTTCCAAACTGCTCCATGAAAAGGAAGGTTCAACTCTGTGAGTTGAATGCACACATCATAAAGAAGTTTCAAAGAATGCTTCTGTCTAGGTTTTATGTGAAGATATTTCCTTTTCCACCATAGGCCTCAAAGCGCTCCAAATGAACACTTGCAGATTCTACAAAAAGAGTGTTTCAAAACTGCTCTTTCAAAAGAAGTGTTCAACTCTGTGAGTTGGATTCATACTTCACGAAGCAGTTTCACAGAACGCTTCTGTTTAGTTGTTATGGGAAGATATTCCCGTTTCCAACGAAGGCCTGAAAGGGCTCCAAATAACCACTTGCAGATTCTGCAGAAACACAGTTTCAAAACTGCTCTATCAAAAGGAAGGCTTATCTCTCCGAGCTGAATGCACACATCATAAAGAGGTTTCTGAGAATGCTTCTCCCTGGTTTATAAGTGAAGATATTTCCTTTTCCACTATAGGCCTCAAAGCGCTCCAAATGAACACTTGCAGATTCTACAAAAAGAGTGTTTCAAAACAGCTCTTTCAAAGGAAGTGTTCAACTCTGTGAGTTGGATTCATACTACACAAAGCAGTTTCACAGAACGCTTCTCTTTAGTTTTTATGGGAAGATATTCCCGTTTCCAACGAAGGCCTGAAAGGGCTCCAAATATCCACTTGCAGATTCTGCAAAAATAGAGTTTCAAAACTGCTCTGTTAAAAGGAAGGCTTATCTCTCTGAGTTGAATGCAGACATCATAAAGAGGTTTCTGAGAATGCTTCTGCCTGGTTTATATGTGAAGATATTTCCTTTTCCACCATAGGCCTCAAAGCGCTCCAAATGAACACTTGCAGATTCTACAAAAGGAGTGTTTCATAACTACTCTAGCAAAGGAAAGGTTCAACTCTGTGAGTTGAACACACACATCACAAAGCAGTTTCTGAGAATGCTTCTGTCCAGTTTTTATTGGAAGATATTCCCGCTTCTAACAAAGGCCTGAAAGAGCTCCAAATATCCACTTGCAGATGCTGCAAAAAGACTCTTTCCAAACTGCTCCATGAAAAGGAAGGTTCAACTCTGTGAGTTGAATGCACACATCATAAAGAAGTTTCAAAGAATGCTTCTGTCTAGGTTTTATGTGAAGATATTTCCTTTTCCACCATAGGCCTCAAAGCGCTCCAAATGAACACTTGCAGATTCTACAAAAAGAGTGTTTCAAAACTGCTCTTTCAAAAGAAGTGTTCAACTCTGTGAGTTGGATTCATACTTCACAAAGCAGTTTCACAGAACGCTTCTGTTTAGTATTTATGGGAAGATATTCCCGTTTCCAACGAAGGCCTGAAAGGACTCCAAATATCCACTTGCAGATTCTGCAGAAACACAGTTTCAAAACTGCTCTATCAAAAGGAAGGCTTATCTCTCCGAGTTGAATGCACACATCATAAAGAGGTTTCTGAGAATGCTTCTGCCTGGTTTATAAGTGAAGATATTTCCTTTTCCACCATAGGCCTCAAAGCGCTCCAAATGAACACTTGCAGATTCTACAAAAAGAGTGTTTCAAAACAGCTCTTTCAAAGGAAGTGTTCAACTCTGTGAGTTGGATTCATACTACACAAAGCAGTTTCACAGAACGCTTCTGTTTAGTTTTTATGGGAAGATATTCCCGTTTCCAACGAAGGCCTGAAAGGGCTCCAAATATCCACTTGCAAATTCTGCAAAAATAGAGTTTCAAAACTGCTCTGTCAAAAGGAAGGCTTATCTCTCTGAGTTGAATGCAGACATCATAAAGAGGTTTCTGAGAATGCTTCTGCCTGGTTTATATGTGAAGATATTTCCTTTTCCACCATAGGCCTCAAGGCGCTCCAAATGAACACTTGCAGATTCTACAAAAAGAGTGTTTCATAACTGCTCTAGCAAAGGAAAGGTTCAACTCTGTGAGTTGAACACACACATCACAAAGCAGTTTCTGAGAATGCTTCTGTCCAGTTTTTATTGGAAGATATTCCCGCTTCTAACAAAGGCCTGAAAGAGCTCCAAATATCCACTTGTAGATGCTGCAAAAAGACTCTTTCCAAACTGCTCCATGAAAAGGAAGGTTCAACTCTGTGAGTTGAATGCACACATCATAAAGAAGTTTCAAAGAATGCTTCTGTCTAGGTTTTATGTGAAGATATTTCCTTTTCCACCATAGGCCTCAAAGCGCTCCAAATGAACACTTGCAGATTCTACAAAAAGAGTGTTTCAAAACTGCTCTTTCAAAAGAAGTGTTCAACTCTGTGAGTTGGATTCACACTTCACAAAGCAGTTTCACAGAACGCTTCTGTTTAGTTTTTATGGGAAGATATTCCCGTTTCCAACGAAGGCCTGAAAGGGCTCCAAATAACCACTTGCAGATTCTGCAGAAACACAGTTTCAAAACTGCTCTATCAAAAGGAAGGCTTATCTCTCCGAGCTGAATGCACACATCATAAAGTGGTTTCTGAGAATGCTTCTCGCTGGTTTATAAGTGAAGATATTTCCTTTTCCACTATAGGCCTCAAAGCGCTCCAAATGAACACTTGCAGATTCTACAAAAAGAGTGTTTCAAAACAGCTCTTTCAAAGGAAGTGTTCAACTCTGTGAGTTGGATTCATACTACACAAAGCAGTTTCACAGAACGCTTCTCTTTAGTTTTTATTGGAAGATATTCCCGTTTCCAACGAAGGCCTGAAAGGGCTCCAAATATCCACTTGTAGATTCTGCAAAAATAGAGTTTCAAAACTGCTCTGTTAAAAGGAAGGCTTATCTCTCTGAGTTGAATGCAGACATCATAAAGAGGTTTCTGAGAATGCTTCTGCCTGGTTTATATGTGAAGATATTTCCTTTTCCACCATAGGCCTCAAAGCGCTCCAAATGAACACTTGCAGATTCTACAAAAGGAGTGTTTCATAACTGCTCTAGCAAAGGAAAGGTTCAACTCTATGAGTTGAACACACACATCACAAAGCAGTTTCTGAGAATGCTTCTGTCCAGTTTTTATTGGAAGATATTCCCGCTTCTAACAAAGGCCTGAAAGAGCTCCAAATATCCACTTGCAGATGCTGCAAAAAGACTCTTTCCAAACTGCTCCATGAAAAGGAAGGTTCAACTCTGTGAGATGAATGCACACATCATAAAGAAGTTTCAAAGAATGCTTCTGTCTAGGTTTTATGTGAAGATATTTCCTTTTCCACCATAGGCCTCAAAGCGCTCCAAATGAACACTTGCAGATTCTACAAAAAGAGTGTTTCAAAACTGCTCTTTCAAAAGAAGTGTTCAACTCTGTGAGTTGGATTCGTACTTCACAAAGCAGTTTCACAGAACGCTTCTGTTTAGTATTTATGGGAAGATATTCCCGTTTCCAACGAAGGCCTGAAAGGACTCCAAATATCCACTTGCAGATTCTGCAAAAACACAGTTTCAAAACTGCTCTATCAAAAGGAAGGCTTATCTCTCCGAGTTGAATGCACACATCATAAAGAGGTTTCTGAGAATGCTTCTGCCTGGTTTATAAGTGAAGATATTTCCTTTTCCACCATAGGCCTCAAAGCGCTCCAAATGAACACTTGCAGATTCTACAAAAAGAGTGTTTGAAAACAGCTCTTTCAAAGGAAGTGTTCAACTCTGTGAGTTGGATTCATACTACACAAAGCAGTTTCACAGAACGCTTCTGTTTAGTTTTTATGGGAAGATATTCCCGTTTCCAACGAAGGCCTGAAAGGGCTCCAAATATCCACTTGCAAATTCTGCAAAAATAGAGTTTCAAAACTGCTCTATCAAAAGGAAGGCTTATCTCTCTGAGTTGAATGCAGACATCATAAAGAGGTTTCTGAGAATGCTTCTGCCTGGTTTATATGTGAAGATATTTCCTTTTCCACCATAGGCCTCAAGGCGCTCCAAATGAACACTAGCAGATTCAACAAAAAGAGTGTTTCATAACTGCTCTAGCAAAGGAAAGGTTCAACTCTGTGAGTTGAACAAACACATCACAAAGCAGTTTCTGAGAATGCTTCTGTCCAGTTTTTATTGGAAGATATTCCCGCTTCTAACAAAGGCCTGAAACAGCTCCAAATATCCACTTGTAGATGCTGCAAAAAGACTCTTTCCAAACTGCTCCATGAAAAGGAAGGTTCAACTCTGTGAGTTGAATGCGCACATCATAAAGAAGTTTCAAAGAATGCTTCTGTCTAGGTTTTATGTGAAGATATTTCCTTTTCCACCATAGGCCTCAAAGCGCTCCAAATGAACACTTGCAGATTCTACAAAAAGAGTGTTTCAAAACTGCTCTTTCAAAAGAAGTGTTCAACTCTGTGAGTTGGATTCATACTTCACAAAGCAGTTTCACAGAACGCTTCTGTTTAGTTTTTATGGGAAGATATTCCCGTTTCCAACGAAGGCCTGAAAGGGCTCCAAATAACCACTTGCAGATTCTGCAGAAACACAGTTTCAAAACTGCTCTATCAAAAGGAAGGCTTATCTCTCCGAGCTGAATGCACACATCATAAAGAGGTTTCTGAGAATGCTTCTCCCTGGTTTATAAGTGAAGATATTTCCTTTTCCACTATAGGCCTCAAAGCGCTCCAAATGAACACTTGCAGATTCTACAAAAAGAGTGTTTCAAAACAGCTCTTTCAAAGGAAGTGTTCAACTCTGTGAGTTGGATTCATACTACACAAAGCAGTTTCACAGAACGCTTCTCTTTAGTTTTTATGGGAAGATATTCCCGTTTCCAACGAAGGCCTGAAAGGGCTCCAAATATCCACTTGCAGATTCTGCAAAAATAGAGTTTCAAAACTGCTCTGTTAAAAGGAAGGCTTATCTCTCTGAGTTGAATGCAGACATCATAAAGAGGTTTCTGAGAATGCTTCTGCCTGGTTTATATGTGAAGATATTTCCTTTTCCACCATAGGCCTCAAAGCGCTCCAAATGAACACTTGCAGATTCTACAAAAGGAGTGTTTCATAACTACTCTAGCAAAGGAAAGGTTCAACTCTGTGAGTTGAACACACACATCACAAAGCAGTTTCTGAGAATGCTTCTGTCCAGTTTTTATTGGAAGATATTCCCGCTTCTAACAAAGGCCTGAAAGAGCTCCAAATATCCACTTGCAGATGCTGCAAAAAGACTCTTTCCAAACTGCTCCATGAAAAGGAAGGTTCAACTCTGTGAGTTGAATGCACACATCATAAAGAAGTTTCAAAGAATGCTTCTGTCTAGGTTTTATGTGAAGATATGTCCTTTTCCACCATAGGCCTCAAAGCGCTCCAAATGAACACTTGCAGATTCTACAAAAAGAGTGTTTCAAAACTGCTCTTTCAAAAGAAGTGTTCAACTCTGTGAGTTGGATTCATACTTCACAAAGCAGTTTCACAGAACGCTTCTGTTTAGTATTTATGGGAAGATATTCCCGTTTCCAACGAAGGCCTGAAAGGACTCCAAATATCCACTTGCAGATTCTGCAAAAACACAGTTTCAAAACTGCTCTATCAAAAGGAAGGCTTATCTCTCCGAGATGAATGCACACATCATAAAGAGGTTTCTGAGAATGCTTCTGCCTGGTTTATAAGTGAAGATATTTCCTTTTCCACCATAGGCCTCAAAGCGCTCCAAATGAACACTTGCAGATTCTACAAAAAGAGTGTTTCAAAACAGCTCTTTCAAAGGAAGTGTTCAACTCTGTGAGTTGGATTCATACTACACAAAGCAGTTTCACAGAACGCTTCTGTTTAGTTTTTATGGGAAGATATTCCCGTTTCCAACGAAGGCCTGAAAGGGCTCCAAATATCCACTTGCAAATTCTGCAAAAATAGAGTTTCAAAACTGCTCTGTCAAAAGGAAGGCTTATCTCTCTGAGTTGAATGCAGACATCATAAAGAGGTTTCTGAGAATGCTTCTGCCTGGTTTATATGTGAAGATATTTCCTTTTCCACCATAGGCCTCAAAGCGCTCCAAATGAACACTTGCAGATTCTACAAAAAGAGTGTTTCATAACTGCTCTAGCAAAGGAAAGGTTCAACTGTGTGAGTTGAACACACACATCACAAAGCAGTTTCTGAGAATGCTTCTGTCCAGTTTTTATTGGAAGATATTCCCGCTTCTAACAAAGGCCTGAAAGAGCTCCAAATATCCACTTGCAGATGCTGCAAAAAGACTCTTTCCAAACTGCTCCATGAAAAGGAAGGTTCAACTCTGTGAGATGAATGCACACATCATAAAGAAGTTTCAAAGAATGCTTCTGTCTAGGTTTTATGTGAAGATATTTCCTTTTCCACCATAGGCCTCAAAGCGCTCCAAATGAACACTTGCAGATTCTACAAAAAGAGTGTTTCAAAACTGCTCTTTCAAAAGAAGTGTTCAACTCTGTGAGTTGGATTCATACTTCACAAAGCAGTTTCACAGAACGCTTCTGTTTAGTATTTATGGGAAGATATTTCCGTTTCCAACGAAGGCCTGAAAGGACTCCAAATATCCACTTGCAGATTCTGCAAAAAACACAGTTTCAAAACTGCTCTATCAAAAGGAAGGCTTATCTCTCCGAGTTGAATGCACACATCATAAAGAGGTTTCTGAGAATGCTTCTGCCTGGTTTATAAGTGAAGATATTTCCTTTTCCACCATAGGCCTCAAAGCGCTCCAAATGAACACTTGCAGATTCTACAAAAAGAGTGTTTCAAAACAGCTCTTTCAAAGGAAGTGTTCAACTCTGTGAGTTGGATTCATACTACACAAAGCAGTTTCACAGAACGCTTCTGTTTAGTTTTTATGGGAAGATATTCCCGTTTCCAACGAAGGCCTGAAAGGGCTCCAAATATCCACTTGCAAATTCTGCAAAAATAGAGTTTCAAAACTGCTCTGTCAAAAGGAAGGCTTATCTCTCTGAGTTGAATGCAGACACCATAAAGAGGTTTCTGAGAATGCTTCTGCCTGGTTTATATGTGAAGATATTTCCTTTTCCACCATAGGCCTCAAGGCGCTCCAAATGAACACTTGCAGATTCTACAAAAAGAGTGTTTCATAACTGCTCTAGCAAAGGAAAGGTTCAACTCTGTGAGTTGAACACACACATCACAAAGCAGTTTCTGAGAATGCTTCTGTCCAGTTTTTATTGGAAGATATTCCCGCTTCTAACAAAGGCCTGAAAGAGCTCCAAATATCCACTTGTAGATGCTGCAAAAAGACTCTTTCCAAACTGCTCCATGAAAAGGAAGGTTCAACTCTGTGAGATGAATGCACATATCATAAAGAAGTTTCAAAGAATGCTTCTGTCTAGGTTTTATGTGAAGATATTTCCTTTTCCACCATAGGCCTCAAAGCGCTCCAAATGAACACTTGCAGATTCTACAAAAAGAGTGTTTCAAAACTGCTCTTTCAAAAGAAGTGTTCAACTCTGTGAGTTGGATTCATACTTCACAAAGCAGTTTCACAGAACGCTTCTGTTTAGTTTTTATGGGAAGATATTCCCGTTTCCAACGAAGGCCTGAAAGGGCTCCAAATATCCACTTGCAAATTCTGCAAAAATAGAGTTTCAAAACTGCTCTGTCAAAAGGAAGGCTTATCTCTCTGAGTTGAATGCAGACATCATAAAGAGGTTTCAGAGAATGCTTCTGCCTGGTTTATATGTGAAGATATTTCCTTTTCCACCATAGGCCTCAAAGCGCTCCAAATGAACACTTGCAGATTCTACAAAAGGAGTGTTTCCTAACTGCTCTAGCAAAGGAAAGGTTCAACTCTGTGAGTTGAACACACACATCACAAAGCAGTTTCTGAGAATGCTTCTATCCAGTTTTTATTGGAAGATATTCCCGCTTCTAACAAAGGCCTGAAAGAGCTCCAAATATCCACTTGCAGATGCTGCAAAAAGACTCTTTCCAAACTGCTCCATGAAAAGGAAGGTTCAACTCTGTGAGTTGAATGCACACATCATAAAGAAGTTTCAAAGAATGCTTCTGTCTAGGTTTTATGTGAAGATATTTCCTTTTCCACCATAGGCCTCAAAGCGCTCCAAATGAACACTTGCAGATTCTACAAAAAGAGTGTTTCAAAACTGCTCTTTCAAAAGAAGTGTTCAACTCTGTGAGTTGGATTCATACTTCACAAAGCAGTTTCACAGAACGCTTCTGTTTAGTATTTATGGGAAGATATTCCCGTTTCCAACGAAGGCCTGAAAGGACTCCAAATATCCACTTGCAGATTCTGCAAAAACACAGTTTCAAAACTGCTCTATCAAAAGGAAGGCTTATCTCTCCGAGTTGAATGCACACATCATAAAGAGGTTTCTGAGAATGCTTCTGCCTGGTTTATAAGTGAAGATATTTCCTTTTCCACCATAGGCCTCAATGCGCTCCAAATGAACACTTGCAGATTCTACAAAAAGAGTGTTTCAAAACAGCTCTTTCAAAGGAAGTGTTCAACTCTGTGAGTTGGATTCATACTACACAAAGCAGTTTCACAGAACGCTTCTGTTTAGTTTTTATGGGAAGATATTCCCGTTTCCAACGAAGGCCTGAAAGGGCTCCAAATATCCACTTGCAAATTCTGCAAAAATAGAGTTTCAAAACTGCTCTGTCAAAAGGAAGGCTTATCTCTCTGAGTTGAATGCAGACATCATAAAGAGGTTTCTGAGAATGCTTCTGCCTGGTTTATATGTGAAGATATTTCCTTTTCCACCATAGGCCTCAAGGCGCTCCAAATGAACACTTGCAGATTCTACAAAAAGAGTGTTTCATAACTGCTCTAGCAAAGGAAAGGTTCAACTCTGTGAGTTGAACACACACATCACAAATCAGTTTCTGAGAATGCTTCTGTCCAGTTTTTATTGGAAGATATTCCCGCTTCTAACAAAGGCCTGAAAGAGCTCCAATTATCCACTTGCAGATGCTGCAAAAAGACTCTTTCCAAACTGCTCCATGAAAAGGAAGGTTCAACTCTGTGAGTTGAATGCACACATCATAAAGAAGTTTCAAAGAATGCTTCTGTCTAGGTTTTATGTGAAGATATTTCCTTTTCCACCATAGGCCTCAAAGCGCTCCAAATGAACACTTGCAGATTCTACAAAAAGAGTGTTTCAAAGCTGCTCTTTCAAAAGAAGTGTTCAACTCTGTGAGTTGGATTCATACTTCACAAAGCAGTTTCACAGAACGCTTCTGTTTAGTTTTTATGGGAAGATATTCCCGTTTCCAACGAAGGCCTGAAAGGGCTCCAAATATCCACTTGCAAATTCTGCAAAAATAGAGTTTCAAAACTGCTCTGTCAAAAGTAAGGCTTATCTCTCTGAGTTGAATGCAGACATCATAAAGAGGTTTCTGAGAATGCTTCTGCCTGGTTTATATGTGAAGATATTTCCTTTTCCACCATAGGCCTCAAAGCGCTCCAAATGAACACTTGCAGATTCTACAAAAGGAGTGTTTCCTAACTGCTCTAGCAAAGGAAAGGTTCAACTCTGTGAGTTGAACACACACATCACAAAGCAGTTTCTGAGAATGCTTCTATACAGTTTTTATTGGAAGATATTCCCGCTTCTAACAAAGGCCTGAAAGAGCTCCAAATATCCAATTGCAGATGCTGCAAAAAGACTCTTTCCAAACTGCTCCATGAAAAGGAAGGTTCAACTCTGTGAGTTGAATGCACACATCATAAAGAAGTTTCAAAGAATGCTTCTGTCTAGGTTTTATGTGAAGATATTTCCTTTTCCACCATAGGCCTCAAAGCGCTCCAAATGAACACTTGCAGATTCTACAAAAAGAGTGTTTCAAAACTGCTCTTTCAAAAGAAGTGTTCAACTCTGTGAGTTGGATTCATACTTCACAAAGCAGTTTCACAGAACGCTTCTGTTTAGTATTTATGGGAAGATATTCCCGTTTCCAACGAAGGCCTGAAAGGACTCCAAATATCCACTTGCAGATTCTGCAAAAACACAGTTTCAAAACTGCTCTATCAAAAGGAAGGCTTATCTCTCCGAGCTGAATGCACACATCATAAAGAGGTTTCTGAGAATGCTTCTGCCTGGTTTATAAGTGAAGATATTTCCTTTTCCACCATAGGCCTCAAAGCGCTCCAAATGAACACTTGCAGATTCTACAAAAAGAGTGTTTCAAAACAGCTCTTTCAAAGGAAGTGTTCAACTCTGTGAGTTGGATTCATACTACACAAAGCAGTTTCACAGAACGCTTCTGTTTAGTTTTTATGGGAAGATATTCCCGTTTCCAACGAAGGCCTGAAAGGGCTCCAAATATCCACTTGCAAATTCTGCAAAAATAGAGTTTCAAAACTGCTCTGTCAAAAGGAAGGCTTATCTCTCTGAGTTGAATGCAGACATCATAAAGAGGTTTCTGAGAATGCTTCTGCCTGGTTTATATGTGAAGATATTTCCTTTTCCACCATAGGCCTCAAGGCGCTCCAAATGAACACTTTCAGATTCTACAAAAAGAGTGTTTCATAACTGCTCTAGCAAAGGAAAGGTTCAACTCTGTGAGTTGAACACACACATCACAAAGCAGTTTCTGAGAATGCTTCTGTCCAGTTTTTATGGGAAGATATTCCCGCTTCTAACAAAGGCCTGAAAGAGCTCCAAATATCCACTTGTAGATGCTGCAAAAAGACTCTTTCCAAACTGCTCCATGAAAAGGAAGGTTCAACTCTGTGAGTTGAATGCACACATCATAAAGAAGTTTCAAAGAATGCTTCTGTCTAGGTTTTATGTGAAGATATTTCCTTTTCCAACATAGGCCTCAAAGCGCTCCAAATGAACACTTGCAGATTCTACAAAAAGAGTGTTTCAAAACTGCTCTTTCAAAAGAAGTCTTCAACTCTGTGAGTTGGATTCATACTTCACAAAGCAGTTTCACAGAACGCTTCTGTTTAGTTTTTATGGGAAGATATTCCCGTTTCCAACGAAGGCCTGAAAGGGCTCCAAATATCCACTTGCAAATTCTGCAAAAATAGAGTTTCAAAACTGCTCTGTCAAAAGGAAGGCTTATCTCTCTGAGTTGAATGCAGACATCATAAAGAGGTTTCTGAGAATGCTTCTGCCTGGTTTATATGTGAAGATATTTCCTTTTCCACCATAGGCCTCAAAGCGCTCCAAATGAACACTTGCAGATTCTACAAAAGGAGTGTTTCATAACTGCTCTAGCAAAGGAAAGGTTCAACTCTGTGAGTTGAACACACACATCACAAAGCAGTTTCTGAGAATGCTTCTGTCCAGTTTTTATTGGAAGATATTCCCGCTTCTAACAAAGGCCTGAAAGAGCTCCAAATATCCACTTGCAGATGCTGCAAAAAGACTCTTTCCAAACTGCTCCATGAAAAGGAAGGTTCAACTCTGTGAGTTGAATGCACACATCATAAGGAAGTTTCAAAGAATGCTTCTGTCTAGGTTTTATGTGAAGATATTTCCTTTTCCACCATAGGCCTCAAAGCGCTCCAAATGAACACTTGCAGATTCTACAAAAAGAGTGTTTCAAAACTGCTCTTTCAAAAGAAGTGTTCAACTCTGTGAGTTGGATTCATACTTCACAAAGCAGTTTCACAGAACGCTTCTGTTTAGTATTTATGGGAAGATATTCCCGTTTCCAACGAAGGCCTGAAAGGACTCCAAATATCCACTTGCAGATTCTGCAGAAACACAGTTTCAAAACTGCTCTATCAAAAGGAAGGCTTATCTCTCCGAGCTGAATGCACACATCATAAAGAGGTTTCTGAGAATGCTTCTGCCTGGTTTATAAGTGAAGATATTTCCTTTTCCACCATAGGCCTCAAAGCGCTCCAAATGAACACTTGCAGATTCTACAAAAAGAGTGTTTCAAAACAGCTCTTTCAAAGGAAGTGTTCAACTCTGTGAGTTGGATTCATACTACACAAAGCAGTTTCACAGAACGCTTCTGTTTAGTTTTTATGGGAAGATATTCCCGTTTCCAACGAAGGCCTGAAAGGGCTCCAAATATCCACTTGCAAATTCTGCAAAAATAGAGTTTCAAAACTGCTCTGTCAAAAGGAAGGCTTATCTCTCTGAGTTGAATGCAGACATCATAAAGAGGTTTCTGAGAATGCTTCTGCCTGGTTTATATGTGAAGATATTTCCTTTTCCACCATAGGCCTCAAGGCGCTCCAAATGAACACTTGCAGATTCTACAAAAAGAGTGTTTCATAACTGCTCTAGCAAAGGAAAGGTTCAACTCTGTGAGTTGAACACACACATCACAAAGCAGTTTCTGAGAATGCTTCTGTCCAGTTTTTATTGGAAGATATTCCCGCTTCTAACAAAGGCCTGAAAGAGCTCCAAATATCCACTTGTAGATGCTGCAAAAAGACTCTTTCCAAACTGCTCCATGAAAAGGAAGGTTCAACTCTGTGAGTTGAATGCACACATCATAAAGAAGTTTCAAAGAATGCTTCTGTCTAGGTTTTATGTGAAGATATTTCCTTTTCCACCATAGGCCTCAAAGCGCTCCAAATGAACACTTGCAGATTCTACAAAAAGAGTGTTTCAAAACTGCTCTTTCAAAAGAAGTGTTCAACTCTGTGAGTTGGATTCACACTTCACAAAGCAGTTTCACAGAACGCTTCTGTTTAGTTTTTATGGGAAGATATTCCCGTTTCCAACGAAGGCCTGAAAGGGCTCCAAATAACCACTTGCAGATTCTGCAGAAACACAGTTTCAAAACTGCTCTATCAAAAGGAAGGCTTATCTCTCCGAGCTGAATGCACACATCATAAAGTGGTTTCTGAGAATGCTTCTCGCTGGTTTATAAGTGAAGATATTTCCTTTTCCACTATAGGCCTCAAAGCGCTCCAAATGAACACTTGCAGATTCTACAAAAAGAGTGTTTCAAAACAGCTCTTTCAAAGGAAGTGTTCAACTCTGTGTGTTGGATTCATACTACACAAAGCAGTTTCACAGAACGCTTCTCTTTAGTTTTTATTGGAAGATATTCCCGTTTCCAACGAAGGCCTGAAAGGGCTCCAAATATCCACTTGCAGATTCTGCAAAAATAGAGTTTCAAATCTGCTCTGTTAAAAGGAAGGCTTATCTCTCTGAGTTGAATGCAGACATCATAAAGAGGTTTCTGAGAATGCTTCTGCCTGGTTTATATGTGA
Organism: Pongo pygmaeus; assembly: GCF_028885625.2. Lineage (NCBI taxonomy): Eukaryota > Metazoa > Chordata > Mammalia > Primates > Hominidae > Pongo > Pongo pygmaeus. The sequence continues at coordinate 29,859,826 of NC_085930.1, forward strand.
AGATATTTCCTTTTCCACCATAGGCCTCAAAGCGCTCCAAATGAACACTTGCAGATTCTACAAAAGGAGTGTTTCATAACTGCTCTAGCAAAGGAAAGGTTCAACTCTGTGAGTTGAACACACACATCACAAAGCAGTTTCTGAGAATGCTTCTGTCCAGTTTTTATTGGAAGATATTCCCGCTTCTAACAAAGGCCTGAAAGAGCTCCAAATATCCACTTGCAGATGCTGCAAAAAGACTCTTTCCAAACTGCTCCATGAAAAGGAAGGTTCAACTCTGTGAGATGAATGCACACATCATAAAGAAGTTTCAAAGAATGCTTCTGTCTAGGTTTTATGTGAAGATATTTCCTTTTCCACCATAGGCCTCAAAGCGCTCCAAATGAACACTTGCAGATTCTACAAAAAGAGTGTTTCAAAACTGCTCTTTCAAAAGAAGTGTTCAACTCTGTGAGTTGGATTCATACTTCACAAAGCAGTTTCACAGAACGCTTCTGTTTAGTATTTATGGGAAGATATTCCCGTTTCCAACGAAGGCCTGAAAGGACTCCAAATATCCACTTGCAGATTCTGCAAAAACACAGTTTCAAAACTGCTCTATCAAAAGGAAGGCTTATCTCTCCGAGTTGAATGCACACATCATAAAGAGGTTTCTGAGAATGCTTCTGCCTGGTTTATAAGTGAAGATATTTCCTTTTCCACCATAGGCCTCAAAGCGCTCCAAATGAACACTTGCAGATTCTACAAAAAGAGTGTTTCAAAACAGCTCTTTCAAAGGAAGTGTTCAACTCTGTGAGTTGGATTCATACTACACAAAGCAGTTTCACAGAACGCTTCTGTTTAGTTTTTATGGGAAGATATTCCCGTTTCCAACGAAGGCCTGAAAGGGCTCCAAATATCCACTTGCAAATTCTGCAAAAATAGAGTTTCAAAACTGCTCTATCAAAAGGAAGGCTTATCTCTCTGAGTTGAATGCAGACATCATAAAGAGGTTTCTGAGAATGCTTCTGCCTGGTTTATATGTGAAGATATTTCCTTTTCCACCATAGGCCTCAAGGCGCTCCAAATGAACACTAGCAGATTCTACAAAAAGAGTGTTTCATAACTGCTCTAGCAAAGGAAAGGTTCAACTCTGTGAGTTGAACACACACATCACAAAGCAGTTTCTGAGAATGCTTCTGTCCAGTTTTTATTGGAAGATATTCCCGCTTCTAACAAAGGCCTGAAAGAGCTCCAAATATCCACTTGTAGATGCTGCAAAAAGACTCTTTCCAAACTGCTCCATGAAAAGGAAGGTTCAACTCTGTGAGTTGAATGCACACATCATAAAGAAGTTTGAAAGAATGCTTCTGTCTAGGTTTTATGTGAAGATATTTCCTTTTCCACCATAGGCCTCAAAGAGCTCCAAATGAACACTTGCAGATTCTACAAAAAGAGTGTTTCAAAACTGCTCTTTCAAAAGAAGTGTTCAACTCTGTGAGTTGGATTCATACTCCACAAAGCAGTTTCACAGAACGCTTCTGTTTAGTTTTTATGGGAAGATATTCCCGTTTCCAACGAAGGCCTGAAAGGGCTCCAAATAACCACTTGCAGATTCTGCAGAAACACAGTTTCAAAACTGCTCTATCAAAAGGAAGGCTTATCTCTCCGAGCTGAATGCACACATCATAAAGAGGTTTCTGAGAATGCTTCTCCCTGGTTTATAAGTGAAGATATTTCCTTTTCCACTATAGGTCTCAAAGCGCTCCAAATGAACACTTGCAGATTCTACAAAAAGAGTGTTTCAAAACAGCTCTTTCAAAGGAAGTGTTCAACTCTGTGAGTTGGATTCATACTACACAAAGCAGTTTCACAGAACGCTTCTCTTTAGTTTTTATGGGAAGATATTCCCGTTTCCAACGAAGGCCTGAAAGGGCTCCAAATAACCACTTGCAGATTCTGCAGAAACACAGTTTCAAAACTGCTCTATCAAAAGGAAGGCTTATCTCTCCGAGCTGAATGCACACATCATAAAGTGGTTTCTGAGAATGCTTCTCCCTGGTTTATAAGTGAAGATATTTCCTTTTCCACTATAGGCCTCAAAGCGCTCCAAATGAACACTTGCAGATTCTACAAAAAGAGTGTTTCAAAACAGCTCTTTCAAAGGAAGTGTTCAACTCTGTGAGTTGGATTCATACTACACAAAGCAGTTTCACAGAACGCTTCTCTTTAGTTTTTATGGGAAGATATTCCCGTTTCCAACGAAGGCCTGAAAGGGCTCCAAATATCCACTTGCAGATTCTGCAAAAATAGAGTTTCAAAACTGCTCTGTTAAAAGGAAGGCTTATCTCTCTGAGTTGAATGCAGACATCATAAAGAGGTTTCTGAGAATGCTTCTGCCTGGTTTATATGTGAAGATATTTCCTTTTCCACCATAGGCCTCAAAGCGCTCCAAATGAACACTTGCAGATTCTACAAAAGGAGTGTTTCATAACTACTCTAGCAAAGGAAAGGTTCAACTCTGTGAGTTGAACACACACATCACAAAGCAGTTTCTGAGAATGCTTCTGTCCAGTTTTTATTGGAAGATATTCCCGCTTCTAACAAAGGCCTGAAAGAGCTCCAAATATCCACTTGCAGATGCTGCAAAAAGACTCTTTCCAAACTGCTCCATGAAAAGGAAGGTTCAACTCTGTGAGTTGAATGCACACATCATAAAGAAGTTTCAAAGAATGCTTCTGTCTAGGTTTTATGTGAAGATATTTCCTTTTCCACCATAGGCCTCAAAGCGCTCCAAATGAACACTTGCAGATTCTACAAAAAGAGTGTTTCAAAACTGCTCTTTCAAAAGAAGTGTTCAACTCTGTGAGTTGGATTCATACTTCACAAAGCAGTTTCACAGAACGCTTCTGTTTAGTATTTATGGGAAGATATTCCCGTTTCCAACGAAGGCCTGAAAGGACTCCAAATATCCACTTGCAGATTCTGCAGAAACACAGTTTCAAAACTGCTCTATCAAAAGGAAGGCTTATCTCTCCGAGTTGAATGCACACATCATAAAGAGGTTTCTGAGAATGCTTCTGCCTGGTTTATAAGTGAAGATATTTCCTTTTCCACCATAGGCCTCAAAGCGCTCCAAATGAACACTTGCAGATTCTACAAAAAGAGTGTTTCAAAACAGCTCTTTCAAAGGAAGTGTTCAACTCTGTGAGTTGGATTCATACTACACAAAGCAGTTTCACAGAACGCTTCTGTTTAGTTTTTATGGGAAGATATTCCCGTTTCCAACGAAGGCCTGAAAGGGCTCCAAATATCCACTTGCAAATTCTGCAAAAATAGAGTTTCAAAACTGCTCTGTCAAAAGGAAGGCTTATCTCTCTGAGTTGAATGCAGACATCATAAAGAGGTTTCTGAGAATGCTTCTGCCTGGTTTATATGTGAAGATATTTCCTTTTCCACCATAGGCCTCAAGGCGCTCCAAATGAACACTTGCAGATTCTACAAAAAGAGTGTTTCATAACTGCTCTAGCAAAGGAAAGGTTCAACTCTGTGAGTTGAACACACACATCACAAAGCAGTTTCTGAGAATGCTTCTGTCCAGTTTTTATTGGAAGATATTCCCGCTTCTAACAAAGGCCTGAAAGAGCTCCAAATATCCACTTGTAGATGCTGCAAAAAGACTCTTTCCAAACTGCTCCATGAAAAGGAAGGTTCAACTCTGTGAGTTGAATGCACACATCATAAAGAAGTTTCAAAGAATGCTTCTGTCTAGGTTTTATGTGAAGATATTTCCTTTTCCACCATAGGCCTCAAAGCGCTCCAAATGAACACTTGCAGATTCTACAAAAAGAGTGTTTCAAAACTGCTCTTTCAAAAGAAGTGTTCAACTCTGTGAGTTGGATTCACACTTCACAAAGCAGTTTCACAGAACGCTTCTGTTTAGTTTTTATGGGAAGATATTCCCGTTTCCAACGAAGGCCTGAAAGGGCTCCAAATAACCACTTGCAGATTCTGCAGAAACACAGTTTCAAAACTGCTCTATCAAAAGGAAGGCTTATCTCTCCGAGCTGAATGCACACATCATAAAGTGGTTTCTGAGAATGCTTCTCGCTGGTTTATAAGTGAAGATATTTCCTTTTCCACTATAGGCCTCAAAGCGCTCCAAATGAACACTTGCAGATTCTACAAAAAGAGTGTTTCAAAACAGCTCTTTCAAAGGAAGTGTTCAACTCTGTGAGTTGGATTCATACTACACAAAGCAGTTTCACAGAACGCTTCTCTTTAGTTTTTATTGGAAGATATTCCCGTTTCCAACGAAGGCCTGAAAGGGCTCCAAATATCCACTTGCAGATTCTGCAAAAATAGAGTTTCAAAACTGCTCTGTTAAAAGGAAGGCTTATCTCTCTGAGTTGAATGCAGACATCATAAAGAGGTTTCTGAGAATGCTTCTGCCTGGTTTATATGTGAAGATATTTCCTTTTCCACCATAGGCCTCAAAGCGCTCCAAATGAACACTTGCAGATTCTACAAAAGGAGTGTTTCATAACTGCTCTAGCAAAGGAAAGGTTCAACTCTGTGAGTTGAACACACACATCACAAAGCAGTTTCTGAGAATGCTTCTGTCCAGTTTTTATTGGAAGATATTCCCGCTTCTAACAAAGGCCTGAAAGAGCTCCAAATATCCACTTGCAGATGCTGCAAAAAGACTCTTTCCAAACTGCTCCATGAAAAGGAAGGTTCAACTCTGTGAGTTGAATGCACACATCATAAAGAAGTTTCAAAGAATGCTTCTGTCTAGGTTTTATGTGAAGATATTTCCTTTTCCACCATAGGCCTCAAAGCGCTCCAAATGAACACTTGCAGATTCTACAAAAAGAGTGTTTCAAAACTGCTCTTTCAAAAGAAGTGTTCAACTCTGTGAGTTGGATTCATACTTCACAAAGCAGTTTCACAGAACGCTTCTGTTTAGTATTTATGGGAAGATATTCCCGTTTCCAACGAAGGCCTGAAAGGACTCCAAATATCCACTTGCAGATTCTGCAAAAACACAGTTTCAAAACTGCTCTATCAAAAGGAAGGCTTATCTCTCCGAGTTGAATGCACACATCATAAAGAGGTTTCTGAGAATGCTTCTGCCTGGTTTATAAGTGAAGATATTTCCTTTTCCACCATAGGCCTCAAAGCGCTCCAAATGAACACTTGCAGATTCTACAAAAAGAGTGTTTCAAAACAGCTCTTTCAAAGGAAGTGTTCAACTCTGTGAGTTGGATTCATACTACACAAAGCAGTTTCACAGAACGCTTCTGTTTAGTTTTTATGGGAAGATATTCCCGTTTCCAACGAAGGCCTGAAAGGGCTCCAAATATCCACTTGCAAATTCTGCAAAAATAGAGTTTCAAAACTGCTCTGTCAAAAGGAAGGCTTATCTCTCTGAGTTGAATGCAGACATCATAAAGAGGTTTCTGAGAATGCTTCTGCCTGGTTTATATGTGAAGATATTTCCTTTTCCACCATAGGCCTCAAAGCGCTCCAAATGAACACTTGCAGATTCTACAAAAGGAGTGTTTCATAACTGCTCTAGCAAAGGAAAGGTTCAACTCTGTGAGTTGAACACACACATCACAAAGCAGTTTCTGAGAATGCTTCTGTCCAATTTTTATTGGAAGATATTCCCGCTTCTAACAAAGGCCTGAAAGAGCTCCAAATATCCACTTGCAGATGCTGCAAAAAGACTCTTTCCAAACTGCTCCATGAAAAGGAAGGTTCAACTCTGTGAGTTGAATGCACACATCATAAAGAAGATTCAAAGAATGCTTCTGTCTAGGTTTTATGTGAAGATATTTCCTTTTCCACCATAGGCCTCAAAGCGCTCCAAATGAACACTTGCAGATTCTACAAAAAGAGTGTTTCAAAACTGCTCTTTCAAAAGAAGTGTTCAACTCTGTGAGTTGGATTCATACTTCACAAAGCAGTTTCACAGAACGCTTCTGTTTAGTATTTATGGGAAGATATTCCCGTTTCCAACGAAGGCCTGAAAGGACTCCAAATATCCACTTGCAGATTCTGCAAAAACACAGTTTCAAAACTGCTCTATCAAAAGGAAGGCTTATCTCTCCGAGTTGAATGCACACATCATAAAGAGGTTTCTGAGAATGCTTCTGCCTGGTTTATAAGTGAAGATATTTCCTTTTCCACCATAGGCCTCAAAGCGCTCCAAATGAACACTTGCAGATTCTACAAAAAGAGTGTTTCAAAACAGCTCTTTCAAAGGAAGTGTTCAACTCTGTGAGTTGGATTCATACTACACAAAGCAGTTTCACAGAACGCTTCTGTTTAGTTTTTATGGGAAGATATTCCCGTTTCCAACGAAGGCCTGAAAGGGCTCCAAATATCCACTTGCAAATTCTGCAAAAATAGAGTTTCAAAACTGCTCTGTCAAAAGGAAGGCTTATCTCTCTGAGTTGAATGCAGACATCATAAAGAGGTTTCTGAGAATGCTTCTGCCTGGTTTATATGTGAAGATATTTCCTTTTCCACCATAGGCCTCAAGGCGCTCCAAATGAACACTTGCAGATTCTACAAAAAGAGTGTTTCATAACTGCTCTAGCAAAGGAAAGGTTCAACTCTGTGAGTTGAACACACACATCACAAAGCAGTTTCTGAGAATGCTTCTGTCCAGTTTTTATTGGAAGATATTCCCGCTTCTAACAAAGGCCTGAAAGAGCTCCAAATATCCACTTGTAGATGCTGCAAAAAGACTCTTTCCAAACTGCTCCATGAAAAGGAAGGTTCAACTCTGTGAGTTGAATGCACACATCATAAAGAAGTTTCAAAGAATGCTTCTGTCTAGGTTTTATGTGAAGATATTTCCTTTTCCACCATAGGCCTCAAAGCGCTCCAAATGAACACTTGCAGATTCTACAAAAAGAGTGTTTCAAAACTGCTCTTTCAAAAGAAGTGTTCAACTCTGTGAGTTGGATTCACACTTCACAAAGCAGTTTCACAGAACGCTTCTGTTTAGTTTTTATGGGAAGATATTCCCGTTTCCAACGAAGGCCTGAAAGGGCTCCAAATAACCACTTGCAGATTCTGCAGAAACACAGTTTCAAAACTGCTCTATCAAAAGGAAGGCTTATCTCTCCGAGCTGAATGCACACATCATAAAGTGGTTTCTGAGAATGCTTCTCGCTGGTTTATAAGTGAAGATATTTCCTTTTCCACTATAGGCCTCAAAGCGCTCCAAATGAACACTTGCAGATTCTACAAAAAGAGTGTTTCAAAACAGCTCTTTCAAAGGAAGTGTTCAACTCTGTGAGTTGGATTCATACTACACAAAGCAGTTTCACAGAACGCTTCTCTTTAGTTTTTATTGGAAGATATTCCCGTTTCCAACGAAGGCCTGAAAGGGCTCCAAATATCCACTTGCAGATTCTGCAAAAATAGAGTTTCAAAACTGCTCTGTTAAAAGGAAGGCTTATCTCTCTGAGTTGAATGCAGACATCATAAAGAGGTTTCTGAGAATGCTTCTGCCTGGTTTATATGTGAAGATATTTCCTTTTCCACCATAGGCCTCAAAGCGCTCCAAATGAACACTTGCAGATTCTACAAAAGGAGTGTTTCATAACTGCTCTAGCAAAGGAAAGGTTCAACTCTGTGAGTTGAACACACACATCACAAAGCAGTTTCTGAGAATGCTTCTGTCCAGTTTTTATTGGAAGATATTCCCGCTTCTAACAAAGGCCTGAAAGAGCTCCAAATATCCACTTGCAGATGCTGCAAAAAGACTCTTTCCAAACTGCTCCATGAAAAGGAAGGTTCAACTCTGTGAGTTGAATGCACACATCATAAAGAAGTTTCAAAGAATGCTTCTGTCTAGGTTTTATGTGAAGATATTTCCTTTTCCACCATAGGCCTCAAAGCGCTCCAAATGAACACTTGCAGATTCTACAAAAAGAGTGTTTCAAAACTGCTCTTTCAAAAGAAGTGTTCAACTCTGTGAGTTGGATTCATACTTCACAAAGCAGTTTCACAGAACGCTTCTGTTTAGTATTTATGGGAAGATATTCCCGTTTCCAACGAAGGCCTGAAAGGACTCCAAATATCCACTTGCAGATTCTGCAAAAACACAGTTTCAAAACTGCTCTATCAAAAGGAAGGCTTATCTCTCCGAGTTGAATGCACACATCATAAAGAGGTTTCTGAGAATGCTTCTGCCTGGTTTATAAGTGAAGATATTTCCTTTTCCACCATAGGCCTCAAAGCGCTCCAAATGAACACTTGCAGATTCTACAAAAAGAGTGTTTCAAAACAGCTCTTTCAAAGGAAGTGTTCAACTCTGTGAGTTGGATTCATACTACACAAAGCAGTTTCACAGAACGCTTCTGTTTAGTTTTTATGGGAAGATATTCCCGTTTCCAACGAAGGCCTGAAAGGGCTCCAAATATCCACTTGCAAATTCTGCAAAAATAGAGTTTCAAAACTGCTCTGTCAAAAGGAAGGCTTATCTCTCTGAGTTGAATGCAGACATCATAAAGAGGTTTCTGAGAATGCTTCTGCCTGGTTTATATGTGAAGATATTTCCTTTTCCACCATAGGCCTCAAAGCGCTCCAAATGAACACTTGCAGATTCTACAAAAAGAGTGTTTCATAACTGCTCTAGCAAAGGAAAGGTTCAACTCTGTGAGTTGAACACACACATCACAAAGCAGTTTCTGAGAATGCTTCTGTCCAGTTTTTATTGGAAGATATTCCCGCTTCTAACAAAGGCCTGAAAGAGCTCCAAATATCCACTTGCAGATGCTGCAAAAAGACTCTTTCCAAACTGCTCCATGAAAAGGAAGGTTCAACTCTGTGAGTTGAATGCACACATCATAAAGAAGTTTCAAAGAATGCTTCTGTCTAGGTTTTATGTGAAGATATTTCCTGTTCCACCATAGGCCTCAAAGCGCTCCAAATGAACACTTGCAGATTCTACAAAAAGAGTGTTTCAAAACTGCTCTTTCAAAAGAAGTGTTCAACTCTGTGAGTTGGATTCATACTTCACAAAGCAGTTTCACAGAACGCTTCTGTTTAGTTTTTATGGGAAGATATTCTCGTTTCCAACGAAGGCCTGAAAGGGCTCCAAATAACCACTTGCAGATTCTGCAGAAACACAGTTTCAAAACTGCTTTATCAAAAGGAAGGCTTATCTCTCCGAGCTGAATGCACACATCATAAAGAGGTTTCTGAGAATGCTTCTGCCTGGTTTATAAGTGAAGATATTTCCTTTTCCACCATAGGCCTCAAAGCGCTCCAAATGAACACTTGCAGATTCTACAAAAAGAGTGTTTCAAAACAGCTCTTTCAAAGGAAGTGTTCAACTCTGTGAGTTGGATTCATACTACACAAAGCAGTTTCACAGAACGCTTCTGTTTAGTTTTTATGGGAAGATATTCCCGTTTCCAACGAAGGCCTGAAAGGGCTCCAAATATCCACTTGCAAATTCTGCAAAAATAGAGTTTCAAAACTGCTCTATCAAAAGGAAGGCTTATCTCTCTGAGTTGAATGCAGACATCATAAAGAGGTTTCTGAGAATGCTTCTGCCTGGTTTATATGTGAAGATATTTCCTTTTCCACCATAGGCCTCAAAGCGCTCCAAATGAACACTTGCAGATTCTACAAAAGGAGTGTTTCATAACTGCTCTAGCAAAGGAAAGGTTCAACTCTGTGAGTTGAACACACACATCACAAAGCAGTTTCTGAGAATGCTTCTGTCCAATTTTTATTGGAAGATATTCCCGCTTCTAACAAAGGCCTGAAAGAGCTCCAAATATCCACTTGCAGATGCTGCAAAAAGACTCTTTCCAAACTGCTCCATGAAAAGGAAGGTTCAACTCTGTGAGTTGAATGCACACATCATAAAGAAGATTCAAAGAATGCTTCTGTCTAGGTTTTATGTGAAGATATTTCCTTTTCCACCATAGGCCTCAAAGCGCTCCAAATGAACACTTGCAGATTCTACAAAAAGAGTGTTTCAAAACTGCTCTTTCAAAAGAAGTGTTCAACTCTGTGAGTTGGATTCATACTTCACAAAGCAGTTTCACAGAACGCTTCTGTTTAGTATTTATGGGAAGATATTCCCGTTTCCAACGAAGGCCTGAAAGGACTCCAAATATCCACTTGCAGATTCTGCAAAAACACAGTTTCAAAACTGCTCTATCAAAAGGAAGGCTTATCTCTCCGAGTTGAATGCACACATCATAAAGAGGTTTCTGAGAATGCTTCTGCCTGGTTTATAAGTGAAGATATTTCCTTTTCCACCATAGGCCTCAAAGCGCTCCAAATGAACACTTGCAGATTCTACAAAAAGAGTGTTTCAAAACAGCTCTTTCAAAGGAAGTGTTCAACTCTGTGAGTTGGATTCATACTACACAAAGCAGTTTCACAGAACGCTTCTGTTTAGTTTTTATGGGAAGATATTCCCGTTTCCAACGAAGGCCTGAAAGGGCTCCAAATATCCACTTGCAAATTCTGCAAAAATAGAGTTTCAAAACTGCTCTGTCAAAAGGAAGGCTTATCTCTCTGAGTTGAATGCAGACATCATAAAGAGGTTTCTGAGAATGCTTCTGCCTGGTTTATATGTGAAGATATTTCCTTTTCCTCCATAGGCCTCAAAGCGCTCCAAATGAACACTTGCAGATTCTACAAAAAGAGTGTTTCATAACTGCTCTAGCAAAGGAAAGGTTCAACTCTGTGAGTTGAACACACACATCACAAAGCAGTTTCTGAGAATGCTTCTGTCCAGTTTTTATTGGAAGATATTCCCGCTTCTAACAAAGGCCTGAAAGAGCTCCAAATATCCACTTGTAGATGCTGCAAAAAGACTCTTTCCAAACTGCTCCATGAAAAGGAAGGTTCAACTCTGTGAGTTGAATGCACACATCATAAAAAGTTTCAAAGAATGCTTCTGTCTAGGTTTTATGTGAAGATATTTCCTTTTCCACCATAGGCCTCAAAGCGCTCCAAATGAACACTTGCAGATTCTACAAAAAGAGTGTTTCAAAACTGCTCTTTCAAAAGAAGTGTTCAACTCTGTGAGTTGGATTCATACTTCACAAAGCAGTTTCACAGAACGCTTCTGTTTAGTTTTTATGGGAAGATATTCCCGTTTCCAACGAAGGCCTGAAAGGGCTCCAAATAACCACTTGCAGATTCTGCAGAAACACAGTTTCAAAACTGCTCTATCAAAAGGAAGGCTTATCTCTCCGAGCTGAATGCACACATCATAAAGAGGTTTCTGAGAATGCTTCTCCCTGGTTTATAAGTGAAGATATTTCCTTTTCCACTATAGGCCTCAAAGCGCTCCAAATGAACACTTGCAGATTCTACAAAAAGAGTGTTTCAAAACTGCTCTTTCAAAAGAAGTGTTCAACTCTGTGAGTTGGATTCATACTACACAAAGCAGTTTCACAGAACGCTTCTCTTTAGTATTTATGGGAAGATATTCCCGTTTCCAACGAAGGCCTGAAAGGACTCCAAATATCCACTTGCAGATTCTGCAGAAACACAGTTTCAAAACTGCTCTATCAAAAGGAAGGCTTATCTCTCCGAGTTGAATGCACACATCATAAAGAGGTTTCTGAGAATGCTTCTGCCTGGTTTATAAGTGAAGATATTTCCTTTTCCACCATAGGCCTCAAAGCGCTCCAAATGAACACTTGCAGATTCTACAAAAAGAGTGTTTCAAAACAGCTCTTTCAAAGGAAGTGTTCAACTCTGTGAGTTGGATTCATACTACACAAAGCAGTTTCACAGAACGCTTCTGTTTAGTTTTTATGGGAAGATATTCCCGTTTCCAACGAAGGCCTGAAAGGGCTCCAAATATCCACTTGCAAATTCTGCAAAAATAGAGTTTCAAAACTGCTCTGTCAAAAGGAAGGCTTACCTCTCTGAGTTGAATGCAGACATCATAAAGAGGTTTCTGAGAATGCTTCTGCCTGGTTTATATGTGAAGATATTTCCTTTTCCACCATAGGCCTCAAGGCTCTCCAAATGAACACTTGCAGATTCTACAAAAAGAGTGTTTCATAACTGCTCTAGCAAAGGAAAGGTTCAACTCTGTGAGTTGAACACACACATCACAAAGCAGTTTCTGAGAATGCTTCTGTCCAGTTTTTATTGGAAGATATTCCCGCTTCTAACAAAGGCCTGAAAGAGCTCCAAATATCCACTTGTAGATGCTGCAAAAAGACTCTTTCCAAACTGCTCCATGAAAAGGAAGGTTCAACTCTGTGAGTTGAATGCACACATCATAAAGAAGTTTCAAAGAATGCTTCTGTCTAGGTTTTATGTGAAGATATTTCCTTTTCCACCATAGGCCTCAAAGCGCTCCAAATGAACACTTGCAGATTCTACAAAAAGAGTGTTTCAAAACTGCTCTTTCAAAGGAAGTGTTCAACTCTGTGAGTTGGATTCATACTACACAAAGCAGTTTCACAGAACGCTTCTCTTTAGTTTTTATTGGAAGATATTCCCGTTTCCAACGAAGGCCTGAAAGGGCTCCAAATATCCACTTGCAGATTCTGCAAAAATAGAGTTTCAAAACTGCTCTGTTAAAAGGAAGGCTTATCTCTCTGAGTTGAATGCAGACATCATAAAGAGGTTTCTGAGAATGCTTCTGCCTGGTTTATATGTGAAGATATTTCCTTTTCCACCATAGGCCTCAAGGCGCTCCAAATGAACACTAGCAGATTCTACAAAAAGAGTGTTTCATAACTGCTCTAGCAAAGGAAATGTTCAACTCTGTGAGTTGAACACACACATCACAAAGCAGTTTCTGAGAATGCTTCTGTCCAGTTTTTATTGGAAGATATTCCCGCTTCTAACAAAGGCCTGAAAGAGCTCCAAATATCCACTTGTAGATGCTGCAAAAAGACTCTTTCCAAACTGCTCCATGAAAAGGAAGGTTCAACTCTGTGAGTTGAATGCACACATCATAAAGAAGTTTGAAAGAATGCTTCTGTCTAGGTTTTATGTGAAGATATTTCCTTTTCCACCATAGGCCTCAAAGAGCTCCAAATGAACACTTGCAGATTCTACAAAAAGAGTGTTTCAAAACTGCTCTTTCAAAAGAAGTGTTCAACTCTGTGAGTTGGATTCATACTCCACAAAGCAGTTTCACAGAACGCTTCTGTTTAGTTTTTATGGGAAGATATTCCCGTTTCCAACGAAGGCCTGAAAGGGCTCCAAATAACCACTTGCAGATTCTGCAGAAACACAGTTTCAAAACTGCTCTATCAAAAGGAAGGCTTATCTCTCCGAGCTGAATGCACACATCATAAAGAGGTTTCTGAGAATGCTTCTCCCTGGTTTATAAGTGAAGATATTTCCTTTTCCACTATAGGTCTCAAAGCGCTCCAAATGAACACTTGCAGATTCTACAAAAAGAGTGTTTCAAAACAGCTCTTTCAAAGGAAGTGTTCAACTCTGTGAGTTGGATTCATACTACACAAAGCAGTTTCACAGAACGCTTCTCTTTAGTTTTTATGGGAAGATATTCCCGTTTCCAACGAAGGCCTGAAAGGGCTCCAAATATCCACTTGCAGATTCTGCAAAAACACAGTTTCAAAACTGCTCTATCAAAAGGAAGGCTTATCTCTCCGAGTTGAATGCACACATCATAAAGAGGTTTCTGAGAATGCTTCTGCCTGGTTTATAAGTGAAGATATTTCCTTTTCCACCATAGGCCTCAAAGCGCTCCAAATGAACACTTGCAGATTCTACAAAAAGAGTGTTTCAAAACAGCTCTTTCAAAGGAAGTGTTCAACTCTGTGAGTTGGATTCATACTACACAAAGCAGTTTCACAGAACGCTTCTGTTTAGTTTTTATGGGAAGATATTCCCGTTTCCAACGAAGGCCTGAAAGGGCTCCAAATATCCACTTGCAAATTCTGCAAAAATAGAGTTTCAAAACTGCTCTGTCAAAAGGAAGGCTTATCTCTCTGAGTTGAATGCAGACATCATAAAGAGGTTTCTGAGAATGCTTCTGCCTGGTTTATATGTGAAGATATTTCCTTTTCCTCCATAGGCCTCAAAGCGCTCCAAATGAACACTTGCAGATTCTACAAAAAGAGTGTTTCATAACTGCTCTAGCAAAGGAAAGGTTCAACTCTGTGAGTTGAACACACACATCACAAAGCAGTTTCTGAGAATGCTTCTGTCCAGTTTTTATTGGAAGATATTCCCGCTTCTAACAAAGGCCTGAAAGAGCTCCAAATATCCACTTGTAGATGCTGCAAAAAGACTCTTTCCAAACTGCTCCATGAAAAGGAAGGTTCAACTCTGTGAGTTGAATGCACACATCATAAAAAGTTTCAAAGAATGCTTCTGTCTAGGTTTTATGTGAAGATATTTCCTTTTCCACCATAGGCCTCAAAGCGCTCCAAATGAACACTTGCAGATTCTACAAAAAGAGTGTTTCAAAACTGCTCTTTCAAAAGAAGTGTTCAACTCTGTGAGTTGGATTCATACTTCACAAAGCAGTTTCACAGAACGCTTCTGTTTAGTTTTTATGGGAAGATATTCCCGTTTCCAACGAAGGCCTGAAAGGGCTCCAAATAACCACTTGCAGATTCTGCAGAAACACAGTTTCAAAACTGCTCTATCAAAAGGAAGGCTTATCTCTCCGAGCTGAATGCACACATCATAAAGAGGTTTCTGAGAATGCTTCTCCCTGGTTTATAAGTGAAGATATTTCCTTTTCCACTATAGGCCTCAAAGCGCTCCAAATGAACACTTGCAGATTCTACAAAAAGAGTGTTTCAAAACTGCTCTTTCAAAAGAAGTGTTCAACTCTGTGAGTTGGATTCATACTACACAAAGCAGTTTCACAGAACGCTTCTCTTTAGTATTTATGGGAAGATATTCCCGTTTCCAACGAAGGCCTGAAAGGACTCCAAATATCCACTTGCAGATTCTGCAGAAACACAGTTTCAAAACTGCTCTATCAAAAGGAAGGCTTATCTCTCCGAGTTGAATGCACACATCATAAAGAGGTTTCTGAGAATGCTTCTGCCTGGTTTATAAGTGAAGATATTTCCTTTTCCACCATAGGCCTCAAAGCGCTCCAAATGAACACTTGCAGATTCTACAAAAAGAGTGTTTCAAAACAGCTCTTTCAAAGGAAGTGTTCAACTCTGTGAGTTGGATTCATACTACACAAAGCAGTTTCACAGAACGCTTCTGTTTAGTTTTTATGGGAAGATATTCCCGTTTCCAACGAAGGCCTGAAAGGGCTCCAAATATCCACTTGCAAATTCTGCAAAAATAGAGTTTCAAAACTGCTCTGTCAAAAGGAAGGCTTACCTCTCTGAGTTGAATGCAGACATCATAAAGAGGTTTCTGAGAATGCTTCTGCCTGGTTTATATGTGAAGATATTTCCTTTTCCACCATAGGCCTCAAGGCGCTCCAAATGAACACTTGCAGATTCTACAAAAAGAGTGTTTCATAACTGCTCTAGCAAAGGAAAGGTTCAACTCTGTGAGTTGAACACACACATCACAAAGCAGTTTCTGAGAATGCTTCTGTCCAGTTTTTATTGGAAGATATTCCCGCTTCTAACAAAGGCCTGAAAGAGCTCCAAATATCCACTTGTAGATGCTGCAAAAAGACTCTTTCCAAACTGCTCCATGAAAAGGAAGGTTCAACTCTGTGAGTTGAATGCACACATCATAAAGAAGTTTCAAAGAATGCTTCTGTCTAGGTTTTATGTGAAGATATTTCCTTTTCCACCATAGGCCTCAAAGCGCTCCAAATGAACACTTGCAGATTCTACAAAAAGAGTGTTTCAAAACTGCTCTTTCAAAGGAAGTGTTCAACTCTGTGAGTTGGATTCATACTACACAAAGCAGTTTCACAGAACGCTTCTCTTTAGTTTTTATGGGAAGATATTCCCGTTTCCAACGAAGGCCTGAAAGGGCTCCAAATATCCACTTGCAGATTCTGCAAAAATAGAGTTTCAAAACTGCTCTGTTAAAAGGAAGGCTTATCTCTCTGAGTTGAATGCAGACATCATAAAGAGGTTTCTGAGAATGCTTCTGCCTGGTTTATATGTGAAGATATTTCCTTTTCCACCATAGGCCTCAAGGCGCTCCAAATGAACACTAGCAGATTCTACAAAAAGAGTGTTTCATAACTGCTCTAGCAAAGGAAATGTTCAACTCTGTGAGTTGAACACACACATCACAAAGCAGTTTCTGAGAATGCTTCTGTCCAGTTTTTATTGGAAGATATTCCCGCTTCTAACAAAGGCCTGAAAGAGCTCCAAATATCCACTTGTAGATGCTGCAAAAAGACTCTTTCCAAACTGCTCCATGAAAAGGAAGGTTCAACTCTGTGAGTTGAATGCACACATCATAAAGAAGTTTGAAAGAATGCTTCTGTCTAGGTTTTATGTGAAGATATTTCCTTTTCCACCATAGGCCTCAAAGAGCTCCAAATGAACACTTGCAGATTCTACAAAAAGAGTGTTTCAAAACTGCTCTTTCAAAAGAAGTGTTCAACTCTGTGAGTTGGATTCATACTCCACAAAGCAGTTTCACAGAACGCTTCTGTTTAGTTTTTATGGGAAGATATTCCCGTTTCCAACGAAGGCCTGAAAGGGCTCCAAATAACCACTTGCAGATTCTGCAGAAACACAGTTTCAAAACTGCTCTATCAAAAGGAAGGCTTATCTCTCCGAGCTGAATGCACACATCATAAAGAGGTTTCTGAGAATGCTTCTCCCTGGTTTATAAGTGAAGATATTTCCTTTTCCACTATAGGTCTCAAAGCGCTCCAAATGAACACTTGCAGATTCTACAAAAAGAGTGTTTCAAAACAGCTCTTTCAAAGGAAGTGTTCAACTCTGTGAGTTGGATTCATACTACACAAAGCAGTTTCACAGAACGCTTCTGTTTAGTTTTTATGGGAAGATATTCCCGTTTCCAACGAAGGCCTGAAAGGGCTCCAAATATCCACTTGCAGATTCTGCAAAAACACAGTTTCAAAACTGCTCTATCAAAAGGAAGGCTTATCTCTCCGAGTTGAATGCACACATCATAAAGAGGTTTCTGAGAATGCTTCTGCCTGGTTTATATGTGAAGATATTTCCTTTTCCACCATAGGCCTCAAGGCGCTCCAAATGAACACTTGCAGATTCTACAAAAAGAGTGTTTCATAACTGCTCTAGCAAAGGAAAGGTTCAACTCTGTGAGTTGAACACACACATCACAAAGCAGTTTCTGAGAATGCTTCTGTCCAGTTTTTATTGGAAGATATTCCCGCTTCTAACAAAGGCCTGAAAGAGCTCCAAATATCCACTTGTAGATGCTGCAAAAAGACTCTTTCCAAACTGCTCCATGAAAAGGAAGGTTCAACTCTGTGAGTTGAATGCACACATCATAAAGAAGTTTCAAAGAATGCTTCTGTCTAGGTTTTATGTGAAGATATTTCCTTTTCCACCATAGGCCTCAAAGCGCTCCAAATGAACACTTGCAGATTCTACAAAAAGAGTGTTTCAAAACTGCTCTTTCAAAGGAAGTGTTCAACTCTGTGAGTTGGATTCATACTACACAAAGCAGTTTCACAGAACGCTTCTCTTTAGTTTTTATGGGAAGATATTCCCGTTTCCAACGAAGGCCTGAAAGGGCTCCAAATATCCACTTGCAGATTCTGCAAAAATAGAGTTTCAAAACTGCTCTGTTAAAAGGAAGGCTTATCTCTCTGAGTTGAATGCAGACATCATAAAGAGGTTTCTGAGAATGCTTCTGCCTGGTTTATATGTGAAGATATTTCCTTTTCCACCATAGGCCTCAAGGCGCTCCAAATGAACACTAGCAGATTCTACAAAAAGAGTGTTTCATAACTGCTCTAGCAAAGGAAATGTTCAACTCTGTGAGTTGAACACACACATCACAAAGCAGTTTCTGAGAATGCTTCTGTCCAGTTTTTATTGGAAGATATTCCCGCTTCTAACAAAGGCCTGAAAGAGCTCCAAATATCCACTTGTAGATGCTGCAAAAAGACTCTTTCCAAACTGCTCCATGAAAAGGAAGGTTCAACTCTGTGAGTTGAATGCACACATCATAAAGAAGTTTCAAAGAATGCTTCTGTCTAGGTTTTATGTGAAGATATTTCCTTTTCCACCATAGGCCTCAAAGCGCTCCAAATGAACACTTGCAGATTCTACAAAAAGAGTGTTTCAAAACTGCTCTTTCAAAAGAAGTGTTCAACTCTGTGAGTTGGATTCATACTCCACAAAGCAGTTTCACAGAACGCTTCTGTTTAGTTTTTATGGGAAGATATTCCCGTTTCCAACGAAGGCCTGAAAGGGCTCCAAATAACCACTTGCAGATTCTGCAGAAACACAGTTTCAAAACTGCTCTATCAAAAGGAAGGCTTATCTCTCCGAGCTGAATGCACACATCATAAAGAGGTTTCTGAGAATGCTTCTCCCTGGTTTATAAGTGAAGATATTTCCTTTTCCACTATAGGTCTCAAAGCGCTCCAAATGAACACTTGCAGATTCTACAAAAAGAGTGTTTCAAAACAGCTCTTTCAAAGGAAGTGTTCAACTCTGTGAGTTGGATTCATACTACACAAAGCAGTTTCACAGAACGCTTCTCTTTAGTTTTTATGGGAAGATATTCCCGTTTCCAACGAAGGCCTGAAAGGGCTCCAAATATCCACTTGCAGATTCTGCAGAAACACAGTTTCAAAACTGCTCTATCAAAAGGAAGGCTTATCTCTCCGAGTTGAATGCACACATCATAAAGAGGTTTCTGAGAATGCTTCTGCCTGGTTTATAAGTGAAGATATTTCCTTTTCCACCATAGGCCTCAAAGCGCTCCAAGTGAACACTTGCAGATTCTACAAAAAGAGTGTTTCATAACTGCTCTAGCAAAGGAAAGGTTCAACTCTGTGAGTTGAACACACACATCACAAAGCAGTTTCTGAGAATGCTTCTGTCCAGTTTTTATTGGAAGATATTCCCGCTTCTAACAAAGGCCTGAAAGAGCTCCAAATATCCACTTGTAGATGCTGCAAAAAGACTCTTTCCAAACTGCTCCATGAAAAGGAAGGTTCAACTCTGTGAGTTGAATGCACACATCATAAAGAAGTTTCAAAGAATGCTTCTGTCTAGGTTTTATGTGAAGATATTTCCTTTTCCACCATAGGCCTCAAAGCGCTCCAAATGAACACTTGCAGATTCTACAAAAAGAGTGTTTCAAAACTGCTCTTTCAAAGGAAGTGTTCAACTCTGTGAGTTGGATTCATACTACACAAAGCAGTTTCACAGAACGCTTCTCTTTAGTTTTTATGGGAAGATATTCCCGTTTCCAACGAAGGCCTGAAAGGGCTCCAAATATCCACTTGCAGATTCTGCAAAAATAGAGTTTCAAAACTGCTCTGTTAAAAGGAAGGCTTATCTCTCTGAGTTGAATGCAGACATCATAAAGAGGTTTCTGAGAATGCTTCTGCCTGGTTTATATGTGAAGATATTTCCTTTTCCACCATAGGCCTCAAGGCGCTCCAAATGAACACTAGCAGATTCTACAAAAAGAGTGTTTCATAACTGCTCTAGCAAAGGAAATGTTCAACTCTGTGAGTTGAACACACACATCACAAAGCAGTTTCTGAGAATGCTTCTGTCCAGTTTTTATTGGAAGATATTCCCGCTTCTAACAAAGGCCTGAAAGAGCTCCAAATATCCACTTGTAGATGCTGCAAAAAGACTCTTTCCAAACTGCTCCATGAAAAGGAAGGTTCAACTCTGTGAGTTGAATGCACACATCATAAAGAAGTTTGAAAGAATGCTTCTGTCTAGGTTTTATGTGAAGATATTTCCTTTTCCACCATAGGCCTCAAAGAGCTCCAAATGAACACTTGCAGATTCTACAAAAAGAGTGTTTCAAAACTGCTCTTTCAAAAGAAGTGTTCAACTCTGTGAGTTGGATTCATACTCCACAAAGCAGTTTCACAGAACGCTTCTGTTTAGTTTTTATGGGAAGATATTCCCGTTTCCAACGAAGGCCTGAAAGGGCTCCAAATAACCACTTGCAGATTCTGCAGAAACACAGTTTCAAAACTGCTCTATCAAAAGGAAGGCTTATCTCTCCGAGCTGAATGCACACATCATAAAGAGGTTTCTGAGAATGCTTCTCCCTGGTTTATAAGTGAAGATATTTCCTTTTCCACTATAGGTCTCAAAGCGCTCCAAATGAACACTTGCAGATTCTACAAAAAGAGTGTTTCAAAACAGCTCTTTCAAAGGAAGTGTTCAACTCTGTGAGTTGGATTCATACTACACAAAGCAGTTTCACAGAACGCTTCTCTTTAGTTTTTATGGGAAGATATTCCCGTTTCCAACGAAGGCCTGAAAGGGCTCCAAATATCCACTTGCAGATTCTGCAAAAACACAGTTTCAAAACTGCTCTATCAAAAGGAAGGCTTATCTCTCCGAGTTGAATGCACACATCATAAAGAGGTTTCTGAGAATGCTTCTGCCTGGTTTATAAGTGAAGATATTTCCTTTTCCACCATAGGCCTCAAAGCGCTCCAAATGAACACTTGCAGATTCTACAAAAAGAGTGTTTCAAAACAGCTCTTTCAAAGGAAGTGTTCAACTCTGTGAGTTGGATTCATACTACACAAAGCAGTTTCACAGAACGCTTCTGTTTAGTTTTTATGGGAAGATATTCCCGTTTCCAACGAAGGCCTGAAAGGGCTCCAAATATCCACTTGCAAATTCTGCAAAAATAGAGTTTCAAAACTGCTCTGTCAAAAGGAAGGCTTATCTCTCTGAGTTGAATGCAGACATCATAAAGAGGTTTCTGAGAATGCTTCTGCCTGGTTTATATGTGAAGATATTTCCTTTTCCACCATAGGCCTCAAGGCGCTCCAAATGAACACTTGCAGATTCTACAAAAAGAGTGTTTCATAACTGCTCTAGCAAAGGAAAGGTTCAACTCTGTGAGTTGAACACACACATCACAAAGCAGTTTCTGAGAATGCTTCTGTCCAGTTTTTATTGGAAGATATTCCCGCTTCTAACAAAGGCCTGAAAGAGCTCCAAATATCCACTTGTAGATGCTGCAAAAAGACTCTTTCCAAACTGCTCCATGAAAAGGAAGGTTCAACTCTGTGAATTGAATGCACACATCATAAAGAAGTTTCAAAGAATGCTTCTGTCTAGGTTTTATGTGAAGATATTTCCTTTTCCACCATAGGCCTCAAAGCGCTCCAAATGAACACTTGCAGATTCTACAAAAAGAGTGTTTCAAAACTGCTCTTTCAAAAGAAGTGTTCAACTCTGTGAGTTGGATTCATACTTCACGAAGCAGTTTCACAGAACGCTTCTGTTTAGTTGTTATGGGAAGATATTCCCGTTTCCAACGAAGGCCTGAAAGGGCTCCAAATAACCACTTGCAGATTCTGCAGAAACACAGTTTCAAAACTGCTCTATCAAAAGGAAGGCTTATCTCTCCGAGCTGAATGCACACATCATAAAGAGGTTTCTGAGAATGCTTCTCCCTGGTTTATAAGTGAAGATATTTCCTTTTCCACTATAGGCCTCAAAGCGCTCCAAATGAACACTTGCAGATTCTACAAAAGGAGTGTTTCATAACTACTCTAGCAAAGGAAAGGTTCAACTCTGTGAGTTGAACACACACATCACAAAGCAGTTTCTGAGAATGCTTCTGTCCAGTTTTTATTGGAAGATATTCCCGCTTCTAACAAAGGCCTGAAAGAGCTCCAAATATCCACTTGCAGATGCTGCAAAAAGACTCTTTCCAAACTGCTCCATGAAAAGGAAGGTTCAACTCTGTGAGTTGAATGCACACATCATAAAGAAGTTTCAAAGAATGCTTCTGTCTAGGTTTTATGTGAAGATATTTCCTTTTCCACCATAGGCCTCAAAGCGCTCCAAATGAACACTTGCAGATTCTACAAAAAGAGTGTTTCAAAACAGCTCTTTCAAAGGAAGTGTTCAACTCTGTGAGTTGGATTCATACTACACAAAGCAGTTTCACAGAACGCTTCTGTTTAGTTTTTATGGGAAGATATTCCCGTTTCCAACGAAGGCCTGAAAGGGCTCCAAATATCCACTTGCAAATTCTGCAAAAATAGAGTTTCAAAACTGCTCTGTCAAAAGGAAGGCTTATCTCTCTGAGTTGAATGCAGACATCATAAAGAGGTTTCTGAGAATGCTTCTGCCTGGTTTATATGTGAAGATATTTCCTTTTCCACCATAGGCCTCAAGGCGCTCCAAATGAACACTTGCAGATTCTACAAAAAGAGTGTTTCATAACTGCTCTAGCAAAGGAAAGGTTCAACTCTGTGAGTTGAACACACACATCACAAAGCAGTTTCTGAGAATGCTTCTGTCCAGTTTTTATTGGAAGATATTCCCGCTTCTAACAAAGGCCTGAAAGAGCTCCAAATATCCACTTGTAGATGCTGCAAAAAGACTCTTTCCAAACTGCTCCATGAAAAGGAAGGTTCAACTCTGTGAGTTGAATGCACACATCATAAAGAAGTTTCAAAGAATGCTTCTGTCTAGGTTTTATGTGAAGATATTTCCTTTTCCACCATAGGCCTCAAAGCGCTCCAAATGAACACTTGCAGATTCTACAAAAAGAGAGTTTCAAAACTGCTCTTTCAAAAGAAGTGTTCAACTCTGTGAGTTGGATTCACACTTCACAAAGCAGTTTCACAGAACGCTTCTGTTTAGTTTTTATGGGAAGATATTCCCGTTTCCAACGAAGGCCTGAAAGGGCTCCAAATAACCACTTGCAGATTCTGCAGAAACACAGTTTCAAAACTGCTCTATCAAAAGGAAGGCTTATCTCTCCGAGCTGAATGCACACATCATAAAGTTGTTTCTGAGAATGCTTCTCGCTGGTTTATAAGTGAAGATATTTCCTTTTCCACTATAGGCCTCAAAGCGCTCCAAATGAACACTTGCAGATTCTACAAAAAGAGTGTTTCAAAACAGCTCTTTCAAAGGAAGTGTTCAACTCTGTGAGTTGGATTCATACTACACAAAGCAGTTTCACAGAACGCTTCTCTTTAGTTTTTATTGGAAGATATTCCCGTTTCCAACGAAGGCCTGAAAGGGCTCCAAATATCCACTTGTAGATTCTGCAAAAATAGAGTTTCAAAACTGCTCTGTTAAAAGGAAGGCTTATCTCTCTGAGTTGAATGCAGACATCATAAAGAGGTTTCTGAGAATGCTTCTGCCTGGTTTATATGTGAAGATATTTCCTTTTCCACCATAGGCCTCAAAGCGCTCCAAATGAACACTTGCAGATTCTACAAAAGGAGTGTTTCATAACTGCTCTAGCAAAGGAAAGGTTCAACTCTGTGAGTTGAACACACACATCACAAAGCAGTTTCTGAGAATGCTTCTGTCCAGTTTTTATTGGAAGATATTCCCGCTTCTAACAAAGGCCTGAAAGAGCTCCAAATATCCACTTGCAGATGCTGCAAAAAGACTCTTTCCAAACTGCTCCATGAAAAGGAAGGTTCAACTCTGTGAGATGAATGCACACATCATAAAGAAGTTTCAAAGAATGCTTCTGTCTAGGTTTTATGTGAAGATATTTCCTTTTCCACCATAGGCCTCAAAGCGCTCCAAATGAACACTTGCAGATTCTACAAAAAGAGTGTTTCAAAACTGCTCTTTCAAAAGAAGTGTTCAACTCTGTGAGTTGGATTCGTACTTCACAAAGCAGTTTCACAGAACGCTTCTGTTTAGTTTTTATGGGAAGATATTCCCGTTTCCAACGAAGGCCTGAAAGGGCTCCAAATAACCACTTGCAGATTCTGCAGAAACACAGTTTCAAAACTGCTCTATCAAAAGGAAGGCTTATCTCTCCGAGCTGAATGCACACATCATAAAGAGGTTTCTGAGAATGCTTCTCCCTGGTTTATAAGTGAAGATATTTCCTTTTCCACTATAGGCCTCAAAGCGCTCCAAATGAACACTTGCAGATTCTACAAAAAGAGTGTTTCAAAACTGCTCTTTCAAAAGAAGTGTTCAACTCTGTGAGTTGGATTCATACTACACAAAGCAGTTTCACAGAACGCTTCTCTTTAGTATTTATGGGAAGATATTCCCGTTTCCAACGAAGGCCTGAAAGGACTCCAAATATCCACTTGCAGATTCTGCAGAAACACAGTTTCAAAACTGCTCTATCAAAAGGAAGGCTTATCTCTCCGAGTTGAATGCACACATCATAAAGAGGTTTCTGAGAATGCTTCTGCCTGGTTTATAAGTGAAGATATTTCCTTTTCCACCATAGGCCTCAAAGCGCTCCAAGTGAACACTTGCAGATTCTACAAAAAGAGTGTTTCAAAACAGCTCTTTCAAAGGAAGTGTTCAACTCTGTGAGTTGGATTCATACTACACAAAGCAGTTTCACAGAACGCTTCTGTTTAGTTTTTATGGGAAGATATTCCCGTTTCCAACGAAGGCCTGAAAGGGCTCCAAATATCCACTTGCAAATTCTGCAAAAATAGAGTTTCAAAACTGCTCTGTCAAAAGGAAGGCTTACCTCTCTGAGTTGAATGCAGACATCATAAAGAGGTTTCTGAGAATGCTTCTGCCTGGTTTATATGTGAAGATATTTCCTTTTCCACCATAGGCCTCAAGGCGCTCCAAATGAACACTTGCAGATTCTACAAAAAGAGTGTTTCATAACTGCTCTAGCAAAGGAAAGGTTCAACTCTGTGAGTTGAACACACACATCACAAAGCAGTTTCTGAGAATGCTTCTGTCCAGTTTTTATTGGAAGATATTCCCGCTTCTAACAAAGGCCTGAAAGAGCTCCAAATATCCACTTGTAGATGCTGCAAAAAGACTCTTTCCAAACTGCTCCATGAAAAGGAAGGTTCAACTCTGTGAGTTGAATGCACACATCATAAAGAAGTTTCAAAGAATGCTTCTGTCTAGGTTTTATGTGAAGATATTTCCTTTTCCACCATAGGCCTCAAAGCGCTCCAAATGAACACTTGCAGATTCTACAAAAAGAGTGTTTCAAAACTGCTCTTTCAAAGGAAGTGTTCAACTCTGTGAGTTGGATTCATACTACACAAAGCAGTTTCACAGAACGCTTCTCTTTAGTTTTTATGGGAAGATATTCCCGTTTCCAACGAAGGCCTGAAAGGGCTCCAAATATCCACTTGCAGATTCTGCAAAAATAGAGTTTCAAAACTGCTCTGTTAAAAGGAAGGCTTATCTCTCTGAGTTGAATGCAGACATCATAAAGAGGTTTCTGAGAATGCTTCTGCCTGGTTTATATGTGAAGATATTTCCTTTTCCACCATAGGCCTCAAGGCGCTCCAAATGAACACTAGCAGATTCTACAAAAAGAGTGTTTCATAACTGCTCTAGCAAAGGAAATGTTCAACTCTGTGAGTTGAACACACACATCACAAAGCAGTTTCTGAGAATGCTTCTGTCCAGTTTTTATTGGAAGATATTCCCGCTTCTAACAAAGGCCTGAAAGAGCTCCAAATATCCACTTGTAGATGCTGCAAAAAGACTCTTTCCAAACTGCTCCATGAAAAGGAAGGTTCAACTCTGTGAGTTGAATGCACACATCATAAAGAAGTTTGAAAGAATGCTTCTGTCTAGGTTTTATGTGAAGATATTTCCTTTTCCACCATAGGCCTCAAAGAGCTCCAAATGAACACTTGCAGATTCTACAAAAAGAGTGTTTCAAAACTGCTCTTTCAAAAGAAGTGTTCAACTCTGTGAGTTGGATTCATACTCCACAAAGCAGTTTCACAGAACGCTTCTGTTTAGTTTTTATGGGAAGATATTCCCGTTTCCAACGAAGGCCTGAAAGGGCTCCAAATAACCACTTGCAGATTCTGCAGAAACACAGTTTCAAAACTGCTCTATCAAAAGGAAGGCTTATCTCTCCGAGCTGAATGCACACATCATAAAGAGGTTTCTGAGAATGCTTCTCCCTGGTTTATAAGTGAAGATATTTCCTTTTCCACTATAGGTCTCAAAGCGCTCCAAATGAACACTTGCAGATTCTACAAAAAGAGTGTTTCAAAACAGCTCTTTCAAAGGAAGTGTTCAACTCTGTGAGTTGGATTCATACTACACAAAGCAGTTTCACAGAACGCTTCTCTTTAGTTTTTATGGGAAGATATTCCCGTTTCCAACGAAGGCCTGAAAGGGCTCCAAATATCCACTTGCAGATTCTGCAAAAACACAGTTTCAAAACTGCTCTATCAAAAGGAAGGCTTATCTCTCCGAGTTGAATGCACACATCATAAAGAGGTTTCTGAGAATGCTTCTGCCTGGTTTATAAGTGAAGATATTTCCTTTTCCACCATAGGCCTCAAAGCGCTCCAAATGAACACTTGCAGATTCTACAAAAAGAGTGTTTCAAAACAGCTCTTTCAAAGGAAGTGTTCAACTCTGTGAGTTGGATTCATACTACACAAAGCAGTTTCACAGAACGCTTCTGTTTAGTTTTTATGGGAAGATATTCCCGTTTCCAACGAAGGCCTGAAAGGGCTCCAAATATCCACTTGCAAATTCTGCAAAAATAGAGTTTCAAAACTGCTCTGTCAAAAGGAAGGCTTATCTCTCTGAGTTGAATGCAGACATCATAAAGAGGTTTCTGAGAATGCTTCTGCCTGGTTTATATGTGAAGATATTTCCTTTTCCACCATAGGCCTCAAGGCGCTCCAAATGAACACTTGCAGATTCTACAAAAAGAGTGTTTCATAACTGCTCTAGCAAAGGAAAGGTTCAACTCTGTGAGTTGAACACACACATCACAAAGCAGTTTCTGAGAATGCTTCTGTCCAGTTTTTATTGGAAGATATTCCCGCTTCTAACAAAGGCCTGAAAGAGCTCCAAATATCCACTTGTAGATGCTGCAAAAAGACTCTTTCCAAACTGCTCCATGAAAAGGAAGGTTCAACTCTGTGAATTGAATGCACACATCATAAAGAAGTTTCAAAGAATGCTTCTGTCTAGGTTTTATGTGAAGATATTTCCTTTTCCACCATAGGCCTCAAAGCGCTCCAAATGAACACTTGCAGATTCTACAAAAAGAGTGTTTCAAAACTGCTCTTTCAAAAGAAGTGTTCAACTCTGTGAGTTGGATTCATACTTCACGAAGCAGTTTCACAGAACGCTTCTGTTTAGTTGTTATGGGAAGATATTCCCGTTTCCAACGAAGGCCTGAAAGGGCTCCAAATAACCACTTGCAGATTCTGCAGAAACACAGTTTCAAAACTGCTCTATCAAAAGGAAGGCTTATCTCTCCGAGCTGAATGCACACATCATAAAGAGGTTTCTGAGAATGCTTCTCCCTGGTTTATAAGTGAAGATATTTCCTTTTCCACTATAGGCCTCAAAGCGCTCCAAATGAACACTTGCAGATTCTACAAAAGGAGTGTTTCATAACTACTCTAGCAAAGGAAAGGTTCAACTCTGTGAGTTGAACACACACATCACAAAGCAGTTTCTGAGAATGCTTCTGTCCAGTTTTTATTGGAAGATATTCCCGCTTCTAACAAAGGCCTGAAAGAGCTCCAAATATCCACTTGCAGATGCTGCAAAAAGACTCTTTCCAAACTGCTCCATGAAAAGGAAGGTTCAACTCTGTGAGTTGAATGCACACATCATAAAGAAGTTTCAAAGAATGCTTCTGTCTAGGTTTTATGTGAAGATATTTCCTTTTCCACCATAGGCCTCAAAGCGCTCCAAATGAACACTTGCAGATTCTACAAAAAGAGTGTTTCAAAACAGCTCTTTCAAAGGAAGTGTTCAACTCTGTGAGTTGGATTCATACTACACAAAGCAGTTTCACAGAACGCTTCTGTTTAGTTTTTATGGGAAGATATTCCCGTTTCCAACGAAGGCCTGAAAGGGCTCCAAATATCCACTTGCAAATTCTGCAAAAATAGAGTTTCAAAACTGCTCTGTCAAAAGGAAGGCTTATCTCTCTGAGTTGAATGCAGACATCATAAAGAGGTTTCTGAGAATGCTTCTGCCTGGTTTATATGTGAAGATATTTCCTTTTCCACCATAGGCCTCAAGGCGCTCCAAATGAACACTTGCAGATTCTACAAAAAGAGTGTTTCATAACTGCTCTAGCAAAGGAAAGGTTCAACTCTGTGAGTTGAACACACACATCACAAAGCAGTTTCTGAGAATGCTTCTGTCCAGTTTTTATTGGAAGATATTCCCGCTTCTAACAAAGGCCTGAAAGAGCTCCAAATATCCACTTGTAGATGCTGCAAAAAGACTCTTTCCAAACTGCTCCATGAAAAGGAAGGTTCAACTCTGTGAGTTGAATGCACACATCATAAAGAAGTTTCAAAGAATGCTTCTGTCTAGGTTTTATGTGAAGATATTTCCTTTTCCACCATAGGCCTCAAAGCGCTCCAAATGAACACTTGCAGATTCTACAAAAAGAGAGTTTCAAAACTGCTCTTTCAAAAGAAGTGTTCAACTCTGTGAGTTGGATTCACACTTCACAAAGCAGTTTCACAGAACGCTTCTGTTTAGTTTTTATGGGAAGATATTCCCGTTTCCAACGAAGGCCTGAAAGGGCTCCAAATAACCACTTGCAGATTCTGCAGAAACACAGTTTCAAAACTGCTCTATCAAAAGGAAGGCTTATCTCTCCGAGCTGAATGCACACATCATAAAGTTGTTTCTGAGAATGCTTCTCGCTGGTTTATAAGTGAAGATATTTCCTTTTCCACTATAGGCCTCAAAGCGCTCCAAATGAACACTTGCAGATTCTACAAAAAGAGTGTTTCAAAACAGCTCTTTCAAAGGAAGTGTTCAACTCTGTGAGTTGGATTCATACTACACAAAGCAGTTTCACAGAACGCTTCTCTTTAGTTTTTATTGGAAGATATTCCCGTTTCCAACGAAGGCCTGAAAGGGCTCCAAATATCCACTTGTAGATTCTGCAAAAATAGAGTTTCAAAACTGCTCTGTTAAAAGGAAGGCTTATCTCTCTGAGTTGAATGCAGACATCATAAAGAGGTTTCTGAGAATGCTTCTGCCTGGTTTATATGTGAAGATATTTCCTTTTCCACCATAGGCCTCAAAGCGCTCCAAATGAACACTTGCAGATTCTACAAAAGGAGTGTTTCATAACTGCTCTAGCAAAGGAAAGGTTCAACTCTGTGAGTTGAACACACACATCACAAAGCAGTTTCTGAGAATGCTTCTGTCCAGTTTTTATTGGAAGATATTCCCGCTTCTAACAAAGGCCTGAAAGAGCTCCAAATATCCACTTGCAGATGCTGCAAAAAGACTCTTTCCAAACTGCTCCATGAAAAGGAAGGTTCAACTCTGTGAGATGAATGCACACATCATAAAGAAGTTTCAAAGAATGCTTCTGTCTAGGTTTTATGTGAAGATATTTCCTTTTCCACCATAGGCCTCAAAGCGCTCCAAATGAACACTTGCAGATTCTACAAAAAGAGTGTTTCAAAACTGCTCTTTCAAAAGAAGTGTTCAACTCTGTGAGTTGGATTCGTACTTCACAAAGCAGTTTCACAGAACGCTTCTGTTTAGTATTTATGGGAAGATATTCCCGTTTCCAACGAAGGCCTGAAAGGACTCCAAATATCCACTTGCAGATTCTGCAAAAACACAGTTTCAAAACTGCTCTATCAAAAGGAAGGCTTATCTCTCCGAGTTGAATGCACACATCATAAAGAGGTTTCTGAGAATGCTTCTGCCTGGTTTATAAGTGAAGATATTTCCTTTTCCACCATAGGCCTCAAAGCGCTCCTAATGAACACTTGCAGATTCTACAAAAAGAGTGTTTGAAAACAGCTCTTTCAAAGGAAGTGTTCAACTCTGTGAGTTGGATTCATACTACACAAAGCAGTTTCACAGAACGCTTCTGTTTAGTTTTTATGGGAAGATATTCCCGTTTCCAACGAAGGCCTGAAAGGGCTCCAAATATCCACTTGCAAATTCTGCAAAAATAGAGTTTCAAAACTGCTCTATCAAAAGGAAGGCTTATCTCTCTGAGTTGAATGCAGACATCATAAAGAGGTTTCTGAGAATGCTTCTGCCTGGTTTATATGTGAAGATATTTCCTTTTCCACCATAGGCCTCAAGGCGCTCCAAATGAACACTAGCAGATTCTACAAAAAGAGTGTTTCATAACTGCTCTAGCAAAGGAAAGGTTCAACTCTGTGAGTTGAACAAACACATCACAAAGCAGTTTCTGAGAATGCTTCTGTCCAGTTTTTATTGGAAGATATTCCCGCTTCTAACAAAGGCCTGAAACAGCTCCAAATATCCACTTGTAGATGCTGCAAAAAGACTCTTTCCAAACTGCTCCATGAAAAGGAAGGTTCAACTCTGTGAATTGAATGCACACATCATAAAGAAGTTTCAAAGAATGCTTCTGTCTAGGTTTTATGTGAAGATATTTCCTTTTCCACCATAGGCCTCAAAGCGCTCCAAATGAACACTTGCAGATTCTACAAAAAGAGTGTTTCAAAACTGCTCTTTCAAAAGAAGTGTTCAACTCTGTGAGTTGGATTCATACTTCACGAAGCAGTTTCACAGAACGCTTCTGTTTAGTTGTTATGGGAAGATATTCCCGTTTCCAACGAAGGCCTGAAAGGGCTCCAAATAACCACTTGCAGATTCTGCAGAAACACAGTTTCAAAACTGCTCTATCAAAAGGAAGGCTTATCTCTCCGAGCTGAATGCACACATCATAAAGAGGTTTCTGAGAATGCTTCTTCCTGGTTTATAAGTGAAGATATTTCCTTTTCCACTATAGGCCTCAAAGCGCTCCAAATGAACACTTGCAGATTCTACAAAAGGAGTGTTTCATAACTACTCTAGCAAAGGAAAGGTTCAACTCTGTGAGTTGAACACACACATCACAAAGCAGTTTCTGAGAATGCTTCTGTCCAGTTTTTATTGGAAGATATTCCCGCTTCTAACAAAGGCCTGAAAGAGCTCCAAATATCCACTTGCAGATGCTGCAAAAAGACTCTTTCCAAACTGCTCCATGAAAAGGAAGGTTCAACTCTGTGAGTTGAATGCACACATCATAAAGAAGTTTCAAAGAATGCTTCTGTCTAGGTTTTATGTGAAGATATTTCCTTTTCCACCATAGGCCTCAAAGCGCTCCAAATGAACACTTGCAGATTCTACAAAAAGAGTGTTTCAAAACTGCTCTTTCAAAAGAAGTGTTCAACTCTGTGAGTTGGATTCATACTTCACAAAGCAGTTTCACAGAACGCTTCTGTTTAGTATTTATGGGAAGATATTCCCGTTTCCAACGAAGGCCTGAAAGGACTCCAAATATCCACTTGCAGATTCTGCAGAAACACAGTTTCAAAACTGCTCTATCAAAAGGAAGGCTTATCTCTCCGAGTTGAATGCACACATCATAAAGAGGTTTCTGAGAATGCTTCTGCCTGGTTTATAAGTGAAGATATTTCCTTTTCCACCATAGGCCTCAAAGCGCTCCAAATGAACACTTGCAGATTCTACAAAAAGAGTGTTTCAAAACAGCTCTTTCAAAGGAAGTGTTCAACTCTGTGAGTTGGATTCATACTACACAAAGCAGTTTCACAGAACGCTTCTGTTTAGTTTTTATGGGAAGATATTCCCGTTTCCAACGAAGGCCTGAAAGGGCTCCAAATATCCACTTGCAAATTCTGCAAAAATAGAGTTTCAAAACTGCTCTGTCAAAAGGAAGGCTTATCTCTCTGAGTTGAATGCAGACATCATAAAGAGGTTTCTGAGAATGCTTCTGCCTGGTTTATATGTGAAGATATTTCCTTTTCCACCATAGGCCTCAAGGCGCTCCAAATGAACACTTGCAGATTCTACAAAAAGAGTGTTTCATAACTGCTCTAGCAAAGGAAAGGTTCAACTCTGTGAGTTGAACACACACATCACAAAGCAGTTTCTGAGAATGCTTCTGTCCAGTTTTTATTGGAAGATATTCCCGCTTCTAAAAAAGGCCTGAAAGAGCTCCAAATATCCACTTGTAGATGCTGCAAAAAGACTCTTTCCAAACTGCTCCATGAAAAGGAAGGTTCAACTCTGTGAGTTGAATGCACACATCATAAAGAAGTTTCAAAGAATGCTTCTGTCTAGGTTTTATGTGAAGATATTTCCTTTTCCACCATAGGCCTCAAAGCGCTCCAAATGAACACTTGCAGATTCTACAAAAAGAGTGTTTCAAAACTGCTCTTTCAAAAGAAGTGTTCAACTCTGTGAGTTGGATTCATACTTCACAAAGCAGTTTCACAGAACGCTTCTGTTTAGTTTTTATGGGAAGATATTCCCGTTTCAAACGAAGGCCTGAAAGGGCTCCAAATAACCACTTGCAGATTCTGCAGAAACACAGTTTCAAAACTGCTCTATCAAAAGGAAGGCTTATCTCTCCGAGCTGAATGCACACATCATAAAGAGGTTTCTGAGAATGCTTCTCCCTGGTTTATAAGTGAAGATATTTCCTTTTCCACTATAGGCCTCAAAGCGCTCCAAATGAACACTTGCAGATTCTACAAAAAGAGTGTTTCAAAACAGCTCTTTCAAAGGAAGTGTTCAACTCTGTGAGTTGGATTCATACTACACAAAGCAGTTTCACAGAACGCTTCTCTTTAGTTTTTATGGGAAGATATTCCCGTTTCCAACGAAGGCCTGAAAGGGCTCCAAATATCCACTTGCAGATTCTGCAAAAATAGATTTTCAAAACTGCTCTGTTAAAAGGAAGGCTTATCTCTCTGAGTTGAATGCAGACATCATAAAGAGGTTTCTGAGAATGCTTCTGCCTGGTTTATATGTGAAGATATTTCCTTTTCCACCATAGGCCTCAAAGCGCTCCAAATGAACACTTGCAGATTCTTCAAAAGGAGTGTTTCATAACTACTCTAGCAAAGGAAAGGTTCAACTCTGTGAGTTGAACACACACATCACAAAGCAGTTTCTGAGAATGCTTCTGTCCAGTTTTTATTGGAAGATATTCCCGCTTCTAACAAAGGCCTGAAAGAGCTCCAAATATCCACTTGCAGATGCTGCAAAAAGACTCTTTCCAAACTGCTCCATGAAAAGGAAGGTTCAACTCTGTGAGTTGAATGCACACATCATAAAGAAGTTTCAAAGAATGCTTCTGTCTAGGTTTTATGTGAAGATATTTCCTTTTCCACCATAGGCCTCAAAGCGCTCCAAATGAACACTTGCAGATTCTACAAAAAGAGTGTTTCAAAACTGCTCTTTCAAAAGAAGTGTTCAACTCTGTGAGTTGGATTCATACTTCACAAAGCAGTTTCACAGAACGCTTCTGTTTAGTATTTATGGGAAGATATTCCCGTTTCCAACGAAGGCCTGAAAGGACTCCAAATATCCACTTGCAGATTCTGCAAAAACACAGTTTCAAAACTGCTCTATCAAAAGGAAGGCTTATCTCTCCGAGTTGAATGCACACATCATAAAGAGGTTTCTGAGAATGCTTCTGCCTGGTTTATAAGTGAAGATATTTCCTTTTCCACCATAGGCCTCAAAGCGCTCCAAATGAACACTTGCAGATTCTACAAAAAGAGTGTTTCAAAACAGCTCTTTCAAAGGAAGTGTTCAACTCTGTGAGTTGGATTCATACTACACAAAGCAGTTTCACAGAACGCTTCTGTTTAGTTTTTATGGGAAGATATTCCCGTTTCCAACGAAGGCCTGAAAGGGCTCCAAATATCCACTTCCAAATTCTGCAAAAATAGAGTTTCAAAACTGCTCTGTCAAAAGGAAGGCTTATCTCTCTGAGTTGAATGCAGACATCATAAAGAGGTTTCTGAGAATGCTTCTGCCTGGTTTATATGTGAAGATATTTCCTTTTCCACCATAGGCCTCAAAGCGCTCCAAATGAACACTTGCAGATTCTACAAAAAGAGTGTTTCATAACTGCTCTAGCAAAGGAAAGGTTCAACTCTGTGAGTTGAACACACACATCACAAAGCAGTTTCTGAGAATGCTTCTGTCCAGTTTTTATTGGAAGATATTCCCGCTTCTAACAAAGGCCTGAAAGAGCTCCAAATATCCACTTGCAGATGTTGCAAAAAGACTCTTTCCAAACTGCTCCATGAAAAGGAAGGTTCAACTCTGTGAGTTGAATGCACACATCATAAAGAAGTTTCAAAGAATGCTTCTGTCTAGGTTTTATGTGAAGATATTTCCTTTTCCACCATAGGCCTCAAAGCGCTCCAAATGAACACTTGCAGATTCTACAAAAAGAGTGTTTCAAAACTGCTCTTTCAAAAGAAGTGTTCAACTCTGTGAGTTGGATTCATACTTCACAAAGCAGTTTCACAGAACGCTTCTGTTTAGTTTTTATGGGAAGATATTCCCGTTTCCAACGAAGGCCTGAAAGGGCTCCAAATAACCACTTGCAGATTCTGCAGAAACACAGTTTCAAAACTGCTCTATCAAAAGGAAGGCTTATCTCTCCGAGCTGAATGCACACATCATAAAGAGGTTTCTGAGAATGCTTCTGCCTGGTTTATAAGTGAAGATATTTCCTTTTCCACCATAGGCCTCAAAGCGCTCCAAATGAACACTTGCAGATTCTACAAAAAGAGTGTTTCAAAACAGCTCTTTCAAAGGAAGTGTTCAACTCTGTGAGTTGGATTCATACTACACAAAGCAGTTTCACAGAACGCTTCTGTTTAGTTTTTATGGGAAGATATTCCCGTTTCCAACGAAGGCCTGAAAGGGCTCCAAATATCCACTTGCAAATTCTGCAAAAATAGAGTTTCAAAACTGCTCTATCAAAAGGAAGGCTTATCTCTCTGAGTTGAATGCAGACATCATAAAGAGGTTTCTGAGAATGCTTCTGCCTGGTTTATATGTGAAGATATTTCCTTTTCCACCATAGGCCTCAAAGCGCTCCAAATGAACACTTGCAGATTCTACAAAAGGAGTGTTTCATAACTGCTCTAGCAAAGGAAAGGTTCAACTCTGTGAGTTGAACACACACATCACAAAGCAGTTTCTGAGAATGCTTCTGTCCAATTTTTATTGGAAGATATTCCCGCTTCTAACAAAGGCCTGAAAGAGCTCCAAATATCCACTTGCAGATGCTGCAAAAAGACTCTTTCCAAACTGCTCCATGAAAAGGAAGGTTCAACTCTGTGAGTTGAATGCACACATCATAAAGAAGTTTCAAAGAATGCTTCTGTCTAGGTTTTATGTGAAGATATTTCCTTTTCCACCATAGGCCTCAAAGCGCTCCAAATGAACACTTGCAGATTCTACAAAAAGAGTGTTTCAAAACTGCTCTTTCAAAAGAAGTGTTCAACTCTGTGAGTTGGATTCATACTTCAAAAAGCAGTTTCACAGAACGCTTCTGTTTAGTATTTATGGGAAGATATTCCCGTTTCCAACGAAGGCCTGAAAGGACTCCAAATATCCACTTGCAGATTCTGCAAAAACACAGTTTCAAAACTGCTCTATCAAAAGGAAGGCTTATCTCTCCGAGTTGAATGCACACATCATAAAGAGGTTTCTGAGAATGCTTCTGCCTGGTTTATAAGTGAAGATATTTCCTTTTCCACCATAGGCCTCAAAGCGCTCCAAATGAACACTTGCAGATTCTACAAAAAGAGTGTTTCAAAACAGCTCTTTCAAAGGAAGTGTTCAACTCTGTGAGTTGGATTCATACTACACAAAGCAGTTTCACAGAACGCTTCTGTTTAGTTTTTATGGGAAGATATTCCCGTTTCCAACGAAGGCCTGAAAGGGCTCCAAATATCCACTTGCAAATTCTGCAAAAATAGAGTTTCAAAACTGCTCTGTCAAAAGGAAGGCTTATCTCTCTGAGTTGAATGCAGACATCATAAAGAGGTTTCTGAGAATGCTTCTGCCTGGTTTATATGTGAAGATATTTCCTTTTCCTCCATAGGCCTCAAAGCGCTCCAAATGAACACTTGCAGATTCTACAAAAAGAGTGTTTCATAACTGCTCTAGCAAAGGAAAGGTTCAACTCTGTGAGTTGAACACACACATCACAAAGCAGTTTCTGAGAATGCTTCTGTCCAGTTTTTATTGGAAGATATTCCCGCTTCTAACAAAGGCCTGAAAGAGCTCCAAATATCCACTTGTAGATGCTGCAAAAAGACTCTTTCCAAACTGCTCCATGAAAAGGAAGGTTCAACTCTGTGAGTTGAATGCACACATCATAAAAAGTTTCAAAGAATGCTTCTGTCTAGGTTTTATGTGAAGATATTTCCTTTTCCACCATAGGCCTCAAAGCGCTCCAAATGAACACTTGCAGATTCTACAAAAAGAGTGTTTCAAAACTGCTCTTTCAAAAGAAGTGTTCAACTCTGTGAGTTGGATTCATACTTCACAAAGCAGTTTCACAGAACGCTTCTGTTTAGTTTTTATGGGAAGATATTCCCGTTTCCAACGAAGGCCTGAAAGGGCTCCAAATAACCACTTGCAGATTCTGCAGAAACACAGTTTCAAAACTGCTCTATCAAAAGGAAGGCTTATCTCTCCGAGCTGAATGCACACATCATAAAGAGGTTTCTGAGAATGCTTCTCCCTGGTTTATAAGTGAAGATATTTCCTTTTCCACTATAGGCCTCAAAGCGCTCCAAATGAACACTTGCAGATTCTACAAAAAGAGTGTTTCAAAACTGCTCTTTCAAAAGAAGTGTTCAACTCTGTGAGTTGGATTCATACTACACAAAGCAGTTTCACAGAACGCTTCTCTTTAGTATTTATGGGAAGATATTCCCGTTTCCAACGAAGGCCTGAAAGGACTCCAAATATCCACTTGCAGATTCTGCAGAAACACAGTTTCAAAACTGCTCTATCAAAAGGAAGGCTTATCTCTCCGAGTTGAATGCACACATCATAAAGAGGTTTCTGAGAATGCTTCTGCCTGGTTTATAAGTGAAGATATTTCCTTTTCCACCATAGGCCTCAAAGCGCTCCAAATGAACACTTGCAGATTCTACAAAAAGAGTGTTTCAAAACAGCTCTTTCAAAGGAAGTGTTCAACTCTGTGAGTTGGATTCATACTACACAAAGCAGTTTCACAGAACGCTTCTGTTTAGTTTTTATGGGAAGATATTCCCGTTTCCAACGAAGGCCTGAAAGGGCTCCAAATATCCACTTGCAAATTCTGCAAAAATAGAGTTTCAAAACTGCTCTGTCAAAAGGAAGGCTTACCTCTCTGAGTTGAATGCAGACATCATAAAGAGGTTTCTGAGAATGCTTCTGCCTGGTTTATATGTGAAGATATTTCCTTTTCCACCATAGGCCTCAAGGCGCTCCAAATGAACACTTGCAGATTCTACAAAAAGAGTGTTTCATAACTGCTCTAGCAAAGGAAAGGTTCAACTCTGTGAGTTGAACACACACATCACAAAGCAGTTTCTGAGAATGCTTCTGTCCAGTTTTTATTGGAAGATATTCCCGCTTCTAACAAAGGCCTGAAAGAGCTCCAAATATCCACTTGTAGATGCTGCAAAAAGACTCTTTCCAAACTGCTCCATGAAAAGGAAGGTTCAACTCTGTGAGTTGAATGCACACATCATAAAGAAGTTTCAAAGAATGCTTCTGTCTAGGTTTTATGTGAAGATATTTCCTTTTCCACCATAGGCCTCAAAGCGCTCCAAATGAACACTTGCAGATTCTACAAAAAGAGTGTTTCAAAACTGCTCTTTCAAAAGAAGTGTTCAACTCTGTGAGTTGGATTCATACTTCACGAAGCAGTTTCACAGAACGCTTCTGTTTAGTTGTTATGGGAAGATATTCCCGTTTCCAACGAAGGCCTGAAAGGGCTCCAAATAACCACTTGCAGATTCTGCAGAAACACAGTTTCAAAACTGCTCTATCAAAAGGAAGGCTTATCTCTCCGAGCTGAATGCACACATCATAAAGAGGTTTCTGAGAATGCTTCTCCCTGGTTTATAAGTGAAGATATTTCCTTTTCCACTATAGGCCTCAAAGCGCTCCAAATGAACACTTGCAGATTCTACAAAAAGAGTGTTTCAAAACAGCTCTTTCAAAGGAAGTGTTCAACTCTGTGAGTTGGATTCATACTACACAAAGCAGTTTCACAGAACGCTTCTCTTTAGTTTTTATGGGAAGATATTCCCGTTTCCAACGAAGGCCTGAAAGGGCTCCAAATATCCACTTGCAGATTCTGCAAAAATAGAGTTTCAAAACTGCTCTGTTAAAAGGAAGGCTTATCTCTCTGAGTTGAATGCAGACATCATAAAGAGGTTTCTGAGAATGCTTCTGCCTGGTTTATATGTGAAGATATTTCCTTTTCCACCATAGGCCTCAAAGCGCTCCAAATGAACACTTGCAGATTCTACAAAAGGAGTGTTTCATAACTACTCTAGCAAAGGAAAGGTTCAACTCTGTGAGTTGAACACACACATCACAAAGCAGTTTCTGAGAATGCTTCTGTCCAGTTTTTATTGGAAGATATTCCCGCTTCTAACAAAGGCCTGAAAGAGCTCCAAATATCCACTTGCAGATGCTGCAAAAAGACTCTTTCCAAACTGCTCCATGAAAAGGAAGGTTCAACTCTGTGAGTTGAATGCACACATCATAAAGAAGTTTCAAAGAATGCTTCTGTCTAGGTTTTATGTGAAGATATTTCCTTTTCCACCATAGGCCTCAAAGCGCTCCAAATGAACACTTGCAGATTCTACAAAAAGAGTGTTTCAAAACTGCTCTTTCAAAAGAAGTGTTCAACTCTGTGAGTTGGATTCATACTTCACAAAGCAGTTTCACAGAACGCTTCTGTTTAGTATTTATGGGAAGATATTCCCGTTTCCAACGAAGGCCTGAAAGGACTCCAAATATCCACTTGCAGATTCTGCAGAAACACAGTTTCAAAACTGCTCTATCAAAAGGAAGGCTTATCTCTCCGAGTTGAATGCACACATCATAAAGAGGTTTCTGAGAATGCTTCTGCCTGGTTTATAAGTGAAGATATTTCCTTTTCCACCATAGGCCTCAAAGCGCTCCAAATGAACACTTGCAGATTCTACAAAAAGAGTGTTTCAAAACAGCTCTTTCAAAGGAAGTGTTCAACTCTGTGAGTTGGATTCATACTACACAAAGCAGTTTCACAGAACGCTTCTGTTTAGTTTTTATGGGAAGACATTCCCGTTTCCAACGAAGGCCTGAAAGGGCTCCAAATATCCACTTGCAAATTCTGCAAAAATAGAGTTTCAAAACTGCTCTGTCAAAAGGAAGGCTTATCTCTCTGAGTTGAATGCAGACATCATAAAGAGGTTTCTGAGAATGCTTCTGCCTGGTTTATATGTGAAGATATTTCCTTTTCCACCATAGGCCTCAAGGCGCTCCAAATGAACACTTGCAGATTCTACAAAAAGAGTGTTTCATAACTGCTCTAGCAAAGGAAAGGTTCAACTCTGTGAGTTGAACACACACATCACAAAGCAGTTTCTGAGAATGCTTCTGTCCAGTTTTTATTGGAAGATATTCCCGCTTCTAACAAAGGCCTGAAAGAGCTCCAAATATCCACTTGTAGATGCTGCAAAAAGACTCTTTCCAAACTGCTCCATGAAAAGGAAGGTTCAACTCTGTGAGTTGAATGCACACATCATAAAGAAGTTTCAAAGAATGCTTCTGTCTAGGTTTTATGTGAAGATATTTCCTTTTCCACCATAGGCCTCAAAGCGCTCCAAATGAACACTTGCAGATTCTACAAAAAGAGTGTTTCAAAACTGCTCTTTCAAAAGAAGTGTTCAACTCTGTGAGTTGGATTCACACTTCACAAAGCAGTTTCACAGAACGCTTCTGTTTAGTTTTTATGGGAAGATATTCCCGTTTCCAACGAAGGCCTGAAAGGGCTCCAAATAACCACTTGCAGATTCTGCAGAAACACAGTTTCAAAACTGCTCTATCAAAAGGAAGGCTTATCTCTCCGAGCTGAATGCACACATCATAAAGTGGTTTCTGAGAATGCTTCTCGCTGGTTTATAAGTGAAGATATTTCCTTTTCCACTATAGGCCTCAAAGCGCTCCAAATGAACACTTGCAGATTCTACAAAAAGAGTGTTTCAAAACAGCTCTTTCAAAGGAAGTGTTCAACTCTGTGAGTTGGATTCATACTACACAAAGCAGTTTCACAGAACGCTTCTCTTTAGTTTTTATTGGAAGATATTCCCGTTTCCAACGAAGGCCTGAAAGGGCTCCAAATATCCACTTGTAGATTCTGCAAAAATAGAGTTTCAAAACTGCTCTGTTAAAAGGAAGGCTTATCTCTCTGAGTTGAATGCAGACATCATAAAGAGGTTTCTGAGAATGCTTCTGCCTGGTTTATATGTGAAGATATTTCCTTTTCCACCATAGGCCTCAAAGCGCTCCAAATGAACACTTGCAGATTCTACAAAAGGAGTGTTTCATAACTGCTCTAGCAAAGGAAAGGTTCAACTCTGTGAGTTGAACACACACATCACAAAGCAGTTTCTGAGAATGCTTCTGTCCAGTTTTTATTGGAAGATATTCCCGCTTCTAACAAAGGCCTGAAAGAGCTCCAAATATCCACTTGCAGATGCTGCAAAAAGACTCTTTCCAAACTGCTCCATGAAAAGGAAGGTTCAACTCTGTGAGATGAATGCACACATCATAAAGAAGTTTCAAAGAATGCTTCTGTCTAGGTTTTATGTGAAGATATTTCCTTTTCCACCATAGGCCTCAAAGCGCTCCAAATGAACACTTGCAGATTCTACAAAAAGAGTGTTTCAAAACTGCTCTTTCAAAAGAAGTGTTCAACTCTGTGAGTTGGATTCGTACTTCACAAAGCAGTTTCACAGAACGCTTCTGTTTAGTATTTATGGGAAGATATTCCCGTTTCCAACGAAGGCCTGAAAGGACTCCAAATATCCACTTGCAGATTCTGCAAAAACACAGTTTCAAAACTGCTCTATCAAAAGGAAGGCTTATCTCTCCGAGTTGAATGCACACATCATAAAGAGGTTTCTGAGAATGCTTCTGCCTGGTTTATAAGTGAAGATATTTCCTTTTCCACCATAGGCCTCAAAGCGCTCCAAATGAACACTTGCAGATTCTACAAAAAGAGTGTTTGAAAACAGCTCTTTCAAAGGAAGTGTTCAACTCTGTGAGTTGGATTCATACTACACAAAGCAGTTTCACAGAACGCTTCTGTTTAGTTTTTATGGGAAGATATTCCCGTTTCCAACGAAGGCCTGAAAGGGCTCCAAATATCCACTTGCAAATTCTGCAAAAATAGAGTTTCAAAACTGCTCTATCAAAAGGAAGGCTTATCTCTCTGAGTTGAATGCAGACATCATAAAGAGGTTTCTGAGAATGCTTCTGCCTGGTTTATATGTGAAGATATTTCCTTTTCCACCATAGGCCTCAAGGCGCTCCAAATGAACACTAGCAGATTCAACAAAAAGAGTGTTTCATAACTGCTCTAGCAAAGGAAAGGTTCAACTCTGTGAGTTGAACAAACACATCACAAAGCAGTTTCTGAGAATGCTTCTGTCCAGTTTTTATTGGAAGATATTCCCGCTTCTAACAAAGGCCTGAAACAGCTCCAAATATCCACTTGTAGATGCTGCAAAAAGACTCTTTCCAAACTGCTCCATGAAAAGGAAGGTTCAACTCTGTGAGTTGAATGCGCACATCATAAAGAAGTTTCAAAGAATGCTTCTGTCTAGGTTTTATGTGAAGATATTTCCTTTTCCACCATAGGCCTCAAAGCGCTCCAAATGAACACTTGCAGATTCTACAAAAAGAGTGTTTCAAAACTGCTCTTTCAAAAGAAGTGTTCAACTCTGTGAGTTGGATTCATACTTCACAAAGCAGTTTCACAGAACGCTTCTGTTTAGTTTTTATGGGAAGATATTCCCGTTTCCAACGAAGGCCTGAAAGGGCTCCAAATAACCACTTGCAGATTCTGCAGAAACACAGTTTCAAAACTGCTCTATCAAAAGGAAGGCTTATCTCTCCGAGCTGAATGCACACATCATAAAGAGGTTTCTGAGAATGCTTCTCCCTGGTTTATAAGTGAAGATATTTCCTTTTCCACTATAGGCCTCAAAGCGCTCCAAATGAACACTTGCAGATTCTACAAAAAGAGTGTTTCAAAACAGCTCTTTCAAAGGAAGTGTTCAACTCTGTGAGTTGGATTCATACTACACAAAGCAGTTTCACAGAACGCTTCTCTTTAGTTTTTATGGGAAGATATTCCCGTTTCCAACGAAGGCCTGAAAGGGCTCCAAATATCCACTTGCAGATTCTGCAAAAATAGAGTTTCAAAACTGCTCTGTTAAAAGGAAGGCTTATCTCTCTGAGTTGAATGCAGACATCATAAAGAGGTTTCTGAGAATGCTTCTGCCTGGTTTATATGTGAAGATATTTCCTTTTCCACCATAGGCCTCAAAGCGCTCCAAATGAACACTTGCAGATTCTACAAAAGGAGTGTTTCATAACTACTCTAGCAAAGGAAAGGTTCAACTCTGTGAGTTGAACACACACATCACAAAGCAGTTTCTGAGAATGCTTCTGTCCAGTTTTTATTGGAAGATATTCCCGCTTCTAACAAAGGCCTGAAAGAACTCCAAATATCCACTTGCAGATGCTGCAAAAAGACTCTTTCCAAACTGCTCCATGAAAAGGAAGGTTCAACTCTGTGAGTTGAATGCACACATCATAAAGAAGTTTCAAAGAATGCTTCTGTCTAGGTTTTATGTGAAGATATTTCCTTTTCCACCATAGGCCTCAAAGCGCTCCAAATGAACACTTGCAGATTCTACAAAAAGAGTGTTTCAAAACTGCTCTTTCAAAAGAAGTGTTCAACTCTGTGAGTTGGATTCATACTTCACAAAGCAGTTTCACAGAACGCTTCTGTTTAGTATTTATGGAAGATATTCCCGTTTCCAACGAAGGCCTGAAAGGACTCCAAATATCCACTTGCAGATTCTGCAAAAACACAGTTTCAAAACTGCTCTATCAAAAGGAAGGCTTATCTCTCCGAGATGAATGCACACATCATAAAGAGGTTTCTGAGAATGCTTCTGCCTGGTTTATAAGTGAAGATATTTCCTTTTCCACCATAGGCCTCAAAGCGCTCCAAATGAACACTTGCAGATTCTACAAAAAGAGTGTTTCAAAACAGGTCTTTCAAAGGAAGTGTTCAACTCTGTGAGTTGGATTCATACTACACAAAGCAGTTTCACAGAACGCTTCTGTTTAGTTTTTATGGGAAGATATTCCCGTTTCCAACGAAGGCCTGAAAGGGCTCCAAATATCCACTTGCAAATTCTGCAAAAATAGAGTTTCAAAACTGCTCTGTCAAAAGGAAGGCTTATCTCTCTGAGTTGAATGCAGACATCATAAAGAGGTTTCTGAGAATGCTTCTGCCTGGTTTATATGTGAAGATATTTCCTTTTACACCATAGGCCTCAAAGCGCTCCAAATGAACACTTGCAGATTCTACAAAAAGAGTGTTTCATAACTGCTCTAGCAAAGGAAAGGTTCAACTCTGTGAGTTGAACACACACATCACAAAGCAGTTTCTGAGAATGCTTCTGTCCAGTTTTTATTGGAAGATATTCCCGCTTCTAACAAAGGCCTGAAAGAGCTCCAAATATCCACTTGCAGATGCTGCAAAAAGACTCTTTCCAAACTGCTCCATGAAAAGGAAGGTTCAACTCTGTGAGATGAATGCACACATCATAAAGAAGTTTCAAAGAATGCTTCTGTCTAGGTTTTATGTGAAGATATTTCCTTTTCCACCATAGGCCTCAAAGCGCTCCAAATGAACACTTGCAGATTCTACAAAAAGAGTGTTTCAAAACTGCTCTTTCAAAAGAAGTGTTCAACTCTGTGAGTTGGATTCATACTTCACAAAGCAGTTTCACAGAACGCTTCTGTTTAGTATTTATGGGAAGATATTTCCGTTTCCAACGAAGGCCTGAAAGGACTCCAAATATCCACTTGCAGATTCTGCAAAAAACACAGTTTCAAAACTGCTCTATCAAAAGGAAGGCTTATCTCTCCGAGTTGAATGCACACATCATAAAGAGGTTTCTGAGAATGCTTCTGCCTGGTTTATAAGTGAAGATATTTCCTTTTCCACCATAGGCCTCAAAGCGCTCCAAATGAACACTTGCAGATTCTACAAAAAGAGTGTTTCAAAACAGCTCTTTCAAAGGAAGTGTTCAACTCTGTGAGTTGGATTCATACTACACAAAGCAGTTTCACAGAACGCTTCTGTTTAGTTTTTATGGGAAGATATTCCCGTTTCCAACGAAGGCCTGAAAGGGCTCCAAATATCCACTTGCAAATTCTGCAAAAATAGAGTTTCAAAACTGCTCTGTCAAAAGGAAGGCTTATCTCTCTGAGTTGAATGCAGACATCATAAAGAGGTTTCTGAGAATGCTTCTGCCTGGTTTATATGTGAATATATTTCCTTTTCCACCATAGGCCTCAAGGCGCTCCAAATGAACACTTTCAGATTCTACAAAAAGAGTGTTTCATAACTGCTCTAGCAAAGGAAAGGTTCAACTCTGTGAGTTGAACACACACATCACAAAGCAGTTTCTGAGAATGCTTCTGTCCAGTTTTTATGGGAAGATATTCCCGCTTCTAACAAAGGCCTGAAAGAGCTAAAAATATCCACTTGTAGATGCTGCAAAAAGACTCTTTCCAAACTGCTCCATGAAAAGGAAGGTTCAACTCTGTGAGTTGAATGCACACATCATAAAGAAGTTTCAAAGAATGCTTCTGTCTAGGTTTTATGTGAAGATATTTCCTTTTCCACCATAGGCCTCAAAGCGCTCCAAATGAACACTTGCAGATTCTACAAAAAGAGTGTTTCAAAACTGCTCTTTCAAAAGAAGTCTTCAACTCTGTGAGTTGGATTCATACTTCACAAAGCAGTTTCACAGAACGCTTCTGTTTAGTTTTTATGGGAAGATATTCCCGTTTCCAACGAAG
The DNA here is from genome assembly GCF_028885625.2 of Pongo pygmaeus. NCBI lineage: Eukaryota > Metazoa > Chordata > Mammalia > Primates > Hominidae > Pongo > Pongo pygmaeus. The sequence goes on from NC_085930.1 coordinate 29,904,819, forward strand.
GCCTGAAAGGGCTCCAAATATCCACTTGCAAATTCTGCAAAAATAGAGTTTCAAAACTGCTCTGTCAAAAGGAAGGCTTATCTCTCTGAGTTGAATGCAGACATCATAAAGAGGTTTCTGAGAATGCTTCTGCCTGGTTTATATGTGAAGATATTTCCTTTTCCACCATAGGCCTCAAAGCGCTCCAAATGAACACTTGCAGATTCTACAAAAAGAGTGTTTCAAAACTGCTCTTTCAAAAGAAGTGTTCAACTCTGTGAGTTGGATTCATACTTCACAAAGCAGTTTCACAGAACGCTTCTGTTTAGTATTTATGGGAAGATATTCCCGTTTCCAACGAAGGCCTGAAAGGACTCCAAATATCCACTTGCAGATTCTGCAAAAACACAGTTTCAAAACTGCTCTATCAAAAGGAAGGCTTATCTCTCCGAGTTGAATGCACACATCATAAAGAGGTTTCTGAGAATGCTTCTGCCTGGTTTATAAGTGAAGATATTTCCTTTTCCACCATAGGCCTCAAAGCGCTCCAAATGAACACTTGCAGATTCTACAAAAAGAGTGTTTCAAAACAGCTCTTTCAAAGGAAGTGTTCAACTCTGTGAGTTGGATTCATACTACACAAAGTAGTTTCACAGAACGCTTCTGTTTAGTTTTTATGGGAAGATATTCCCGTTTCCAACGAAGGCCTGAAAGGGCTCCAAATATCCACTTGCAAATTCTGCAAAAATAGAGTTTCAAAACTGCTCTGTCAAAAGGAAGGCTTATCTCTCTGAGTTGAATGCAGACATCATAAAGAGGTTTCTGAGAATGCTTCTGCCTGGTTTATATGTGAAGATATTTCCTTTTCCACCATAGGCCTCAAGGCGCTCCAAATGAACACTTGCAGATTCTACAAAAAGAGTGTTTCATAACTGCTCTAGCAAAGGAAAGGTTCAACTCTGTGAGTTGAACACACACATCACAAATCAGTTTCTGAGAATGCTTCTGTCCAGTTTTTATTGGAAGATATTCCCGCTTCTAACAAAGGCCTGAAAGAGCTCCAATTATCCACTTGCAGATGCTGCAAAAAGACTCTTTCCAAACTGCTCCATGAAAAGGAAGGTTCAACTCTGTGAGTTGAATGCACACATCATAAAGAAGTTTCAAAGAATGCTTCTGTCTAGGTTTTATGTGAAGATATTTCCTTTTCCACCATAGGCCTCAAAGCGCTCCAAATGAACACTTGCAGATTCTACAAAAAGAGTGTTTCAAAGCTGCTCTTTCAAAAGAAGTGTTCAACTCTGTGAGTTGGATTCATACTTCACAAAGCAGTTTCACAGAACGCTTCTGTTTAGTTTTTATGGGAAGATATTCCCGTTTCCAACGAAGGCCTGAAAGGGCTCCAAATATCCACTTGCAAATTCTGCAAAAATAGAGTTTCAAAACTGCTCTGTCAAAAGTAAGGCTTATCTCTCTGAGTTGAATGCAGACATCATAAAGAGGTTTCTGAGAATGCTTCTGCCTGGTTTATATGTGAAGATATTTCCTTTTCCACCATAGGCCTCAAAGCGCTCCAAATGAACACTTGCAGATTCTACAAAAGGAGTGTTTCCTAACTGCTCTAGCAAAGGAAAGGTTCAACTCTGTGAGTTGAACACACACATCACAAAGCAGTTTCTGAGAATGCTTCTATACAGTTTTTATTGGAAGATATTCCCGCTTCTAACAAAGGCCTGAAAGAGCTCCAAATATCCGCTTGCAGATGCTGCAAAAAGACTCTTTCCAAACTGCTCCATGAAAAGGAAGGTTCAACTCTGTGAGTTGAATGCAGACATCATAAAGAAGTTTCAAAGAATGCTTCTGTCTAGGTTTTATGTGAAGATATTTCCTTTTCCACCATAGGCCTCAAAGCGCTCCAAATGAACACTTGCAGATTCTACAAAAAGAGTGTTTCAAAACTGCTCTTTCAAAAGAAGTGTTCAACTCTGTGAGTTGGATTCATACTTCACAAAGCAGTTTCACAGAACGCTTCTGTTTAGTATTTATGGGAAGATATTCCCGTTTCCAACGAAGGCCTGAAAGGACTCCAAATATCCACTTGCAGATTCTGCAAAAACACAGTTTCAAAACTGCTCTATCAAAAGGAAGGCTTATCTCTCCGAGTTGAATGCACATATCATAAAGAGGTTTCTGAGAATGCTTCTGCCTGGTTTATAAGTGAAGATATTTCCTTTTCCACCATAGGCCTCAAAGCGCTCCAAATGAACACTTGCAGATTCTACAAAAAGAGTGTTTCAAAACAGCTCTTTCAAAGGAAGTGTTCAACTCTGTGAGTTGGATTCATACTACACAAAGCAGTTTCACAGAACGCTTCTGTTTAGTTTTTATGGGAAGATATTCCCGTTTCCAACGAAGGCCTGAAAGGGCTCCAAATATCCACTTGCAAATTCTGCAAAAATAGAGTTTCAAAACTGCTCTGTCAAAAGCAAGGCTTATCTCTCTGAGTTGAATGCAGACATCATAAAGAGGTTTCTGAGAATGCTTCTGCCTGGTTTATATGTGAAGATATTTCCTTTTCCACCATAGGCCTCAAGGCGCTCCAAATGAACACTTTCAGATTCTACAAAAAGAGTGTTTCATAACTGCTCTAGCAAAGGAAAGGTTCAACTCTGTGAGTTGAACACACACATCACAAAGCAGTTTCTGAGAATGCTTCTGTCCAGTTTTTATGGGAAGATATTCCCGCTTCTAACAAAGGCCTGAAAGAGCTAAAAATATCCACTTGTAGATGCTGCAAAAAGACTCTTTCCAAACTGCTCCATGAAAAGGAAGGTTCAACTCTGTGAGTTGAATGCACACATCATAAAGAAGTTTCAAAGAATGCTTCTGTCTAGGTTTTATGTGAAGATATTTCCTTTTCCACCATAGGCCTCAAAGCGCTCCAAATGAACACTTGCAGATTCTACAAAAAGAGTGTTTCAAAACTGCTCTTTCAAAAGAAGTCTTCAACTCTGTGAGTTGGATTCATACTTCACAAAGCAGTTTCACAGAACGCTTCTGTTTAGTTTTTATGGGAAGATATTCCCGTTTCCAACGAAGGCCTGAAAGGGCTCCAAATATCCACTTGCAAATTCTGCAAAAATAGAGTTTCAAAACTGCTCTGTCAAAAGGAAGGCTTATCTCTCTGAGTTGAATGCAGACATCATAAAGAGGTTTCTGAGAATGCTTCTGCCTGGTTTATATGTGAAGATATTTCCTTTTCCACCATAGGCCTCAAAGCGCTCCAAATGAACACTTGCAGATTCTACAAAAGGAGTGTTTCATAACTGCTCTAGCAAAGGAAAGGTTCAACTCTGTGAGTTGAACACACACATCACAAAGCAGTTTCTGAGAATGCTTCTGTCCAGTTTTTATTGGAAGATATTCCCGCTTCTAACAAAGGCCTGAAAGAGCTCCAAATATCCACTTGCAGATGCTGCAAAAAGACTCTTTCCAAACTGCTCCATGAAAAGGAAGGTTCAACTCTGTGAGTTGAATGCACACATCATAAAGAAGTTTCAAAGAATGCTTCTGTCTAGGTTTTATGTGAAGATATTTCCTTTTCCACCATAGGCCTCAAAGCGCTCCAAATGAACACTTGCAGATTCTACAAAAAGAGTGTTTCAAAACTGCTCTTTCAAAAGAAGTGTTCAACTCTGTGAGTTGGATTCATACTTCACAAAGCAGTTTCACAGAACGCTTCTGTTTAGTATTTATGGGAAGATATTCCCGTTTCCAACGAAGGCCTGAAAGGACTCCAAATATCCACTTGCAGATTCTGCAGAAACACAGTTTCAAAACTGCTCTATCAAAAGGAAGGCTTATCTCTCCGAGCTGAATGCACACATCATAAAGAGGTTTCTGAGAATGCTTCTGCCTGGTTTATAAGTGAAGATATTTCCTTTTCCACCATAGGCCTCAAAGCGCTCCAAATGAACACTTGCAGATTCTACAAAAAGAGTGTTTCAAAACAGCTCTTTCAAAGGAAGTGTTCAACTCTGTGAGTTGGATTCATACTACACAAAGCAGTTTCACAGAACGCTTCTGTTTAGTTTTTATGGGAAGATATTCCCGTTTCCAACGAAGGCCTGAAAGGGCTCCAAATATCCACTTGCAAATTCTGCAAAAATAGAGTTTCAAAACTGCTCTGTCAAAAGGAAGGCTTATCTCTCTGAGTTGAATGCAGACATCATAAAGAGGTTTCTGAGAATGCTTCTGCCTGGTTTATATGTGAAGATATTTCCTTTTCCACCATAGGCCTCAAGGCGCTCCAAATGAACACTTGCAGATTCTACAAAAAGAGTGTTTCATAACTGCTCTAGCAAAGGAAAGGTTCAACTCTGTGAGTTGAACACACACATCACAAAGCAGTTTCTGAGAATGCTTCTGTCCAGTTTTTATTGGAAGATATTCCCGCTTCTAACAAAGGCCTGAAAGAGCTCCAAATATCCACTTGTAGATGCTGCAAAAAGACTCTTTCCAAACTGCTCCATGAAAAGGAAGGTTCAACTCTGTGAGTTGAATGCACACATCATAAAGAAGTTTCAAAGAATGCTTCTGTCTAGGTTTTATGTGAAGATATTTCCTTTTCCACCATAGGCCTCAAAGCGCTCCAAATGAACACTTGCAGATTCTACAAAAAGAGTGTTTCAAAACTGCTCTTTCAAAAGAAGTGTTCAACTCTGTGAGTTGGATTCACACTTCACAAAGCAGTTTCACAGAACGCTTCTGTTTAGTTTTTATGGGAAGATATTCCCGTTTCCAACGAAGGCCTGAAAGGGCTCCAAATAACCACTTGCAGATTCTGCAGAAACACAGTTTCAAAACTGCTCTATCAAAAGGAAGGCTTATCTCTCCGAGCTGAATGCACACATCATAAAGTGGTTTCTGAGAATGCTTCTCGCTGGTTTATAAGTGAAGATATTTCCTTTTCCACTGTAGGCCTCAAAGCGCTCCAAATGAACACTTGCAGATTCTACAAAAAGAGTGTTTCAAAACAGCTCTTTCAAAGGAAGTGTTCAACTCTGTGTGTTGGATTCATACTACACAAAGCAGTTTCACAGAACGCTTCTCTTTAGTTTTTATTGGAAGATATTCCCGTTTCCAACGAAGGCCTGAAAGGGCTCCAAATATCCACTTGCAGATTCTGCAAAAATAGAGTTTCAAATCTGCTCTGTTAAAAGGAAGGCTTATCTCTCTGAGTTGAATGCAGACATCATAAAGAGGTTTCTGAGAATGCTTCTGCCTGGTTTATATGTGAAGATATTTCCTTTTCCACCATAGGCCTCAAAGCGCTCCAAATGAACACTTGCAGATTCTACAAAAGGAGTGTTTCATAACTGCTCTAGCAAAGGAAAGGTTCAACTCTGTGAGTTGAACACACACATCACAAAGCAGTTTCTGAGAATGCTTCTGTCCAGTTTTTATTGGAAGATATTCCCGCTTCTAACAAAGGCCTGAAAGAGCTCCAAATATCCACTTGCAGATGCTGCAAAAAGACTCTTTCCAAACTGCTCCATGAAAAGGAAGGTTCAACTCTGTGAGATGAATGCACACATCATAAAGAAGTTTCAAAGAATGCTTCTGTCTAGGTTTTATGTGAAGATATTTCCTTTTCCACCATAGGCCTCAAAGCGCTCCAAATGAACACTTGCAGATTCTACAAAAAGAGTGTTTCAAAACTGCTCTTTCAAAAGAAGTGTTCAACTCTGTGAGTTGGATTCATACTTCACAAAGCAGTTTCACAGAACGCTTCTGTTTAGTATTTATGGGAAGGTATTCCCGTTTCCAACGAAGGCCTGAAAGGACTCCAAATATCCACTTGCAGATTCTGCAAAAACACAGTTTCAAAACTGCTCTATCAAAAGGAAGGCTTATCTCTCCGAGTTGAATGCACACATCATAAAGAGGTTTCTGAGAATGCTTCTGCCTGGTTTATAAGTGAAGATATTTCCTTTTCCACCATAGGCCTCAAAGCGCTCCAAATGAACACTTGCAGATTCTACAAAAAGAGTGTTTCAAAACAGCTCTTTCAAAGGAAGTGTTCAACTCTGTGAGTTGGATTCATACTACACAAAGCAGTTTCACAGAACGCTTCTGTTTAGTTTTTATGGGAAGATATTCCCGTTTCCAACGAAGGCCTGAAAGGGCTCCAAATATCCACTTGCAAATTCTGCAAAAATAGAGTTTCAAAACTGCTCTATCAAAAGGAAGGCTTATCTCTCTGAGTTGAATGCAGACATCATAAAGAGGTTTCTGAGAATGCTTCTGCCTGGTTTATATGTGAAGATATTTCCTTTTCCACCATAGGCCTCAAGGCGCTCCAAATGAACACTAGCAGATTCTACAAAAAGAGTGTTTCATAACTGCTCTAGCAAAGGAAAGGTTCAACTCTGTGAGTTGAACACACACATCACAAAGCAGTTTCTGAGAATGCTTCTGTCCAGTTTTTATTGGAAGATATTCCCGCTTCTAACAAAGGCCTGAAAGAGCTCCAAATATCCACTTGTAGATGCTGCAAAAAGACTCTTTCCAAACTGCTCCATGAAAAGGAAGGTTCAACTCTGTGAGTTGAATGCACACATCATAAAGAAGTTTGAAAGAATGCTTCTGTCTAGGTTTTATGTGAAGATATTTCCTTTTCCACCATAGGCCTCAAAGAGCTCCAAATGAACACTTGCAGATTCTACAAAAAGAGTGTTTCAAAACTGCTCTTTCAAAAGAAGTGTTCAACTCTGTGAGTTGGATTCATACTCCACAAAGCAGTTTCACAGAACGCTTCTGTTTAGTTTTTATGGGAAGATATTCCCGTTTCCAACGAAGGCCTGAAAGGGCTCCAAATAACCACTTGCAGATTCTGCAGAAACACAGTTTCAAAACTGCTCTATCAAAAGGAAGGCTTATCTCTCCGAGCTGAATGCACACATCATAAAGAGGTTTCTGAGAATGCTTCTCCCTGGTTTATAAGTGAAGATATTTCCTTTTCCACTATAGGTCTCAAAGCGCTCCAAATGAACACTTGCAGATTCTACAAAAAGAGTGTTTCAAAACAGCTCTTTCAAAGGAAGTGTTCAACTCTGTGAGTTGGATTCATACTACACAAAGCAGTTTCACAGAACGCTTCTGTTTAGTTTTTATGGGAAGATATTCCCGTTTCCAACGAAGGCCTGAAAGGGCTCCAAATATCCACTTGCAGATTCTGCAGAAACACAGTTTCAAAACTGCTCTATCAAAAGGAAGGCTTATCTCTCCGAGTTGAATGCACACATCATAAAGAGGTTTCTGAGAATGCTTCTGCCTGGTTTATAAGTGAAGATATTTCCTTTTCCACCATAGGCCTCAAAGCGCTCCAAATGAACACTTGCAGATTCTACAAAAAGAGTGTTTCAAAACAGCTCTTTCAAAGGAAGTGTTCAACTCTGTGAGTTGGATTCATACTACACAAAGCAGTTTCACAGAACGCTTCTGTTTAGTTTTTATGGGAAGATATTCCCGTTTCCAACGAAGGCCTGAAAGGGCTCCAAATATCCACTTGCAAATTCTGCAAAAATAGAGTTTCAAAACTGCTCTGTCAAAAGGAAGGCTTATCTCTCTGAGTTGAATGCAGACATCATAAAGAGGTTTCTGAGAATGCTTCTGCCTGGTTTATATGTGAAGATATTTCCTTTTCCACCATAGGCCTCAAGGCGCTCCAAATGAACACTTGCAGATTCTACAAAAAGAGTGTTTCATAACTGCTCTAGCAAAGGAAAGGTTCAACTCTGTGAGTTGAACACACACATCACAAAGCAGTTTCTGAGAATGCTTCTGTCCAGTTTTTATTGGAAGATATTCCCGCTTCTAACAAAGGCCTGAAAGAGCTCCAAATATCCACTTGTAGATGCTGCAAAAAGACTCTTTCCAAACTGCTCCATGAAAAGGAAGGTTCAACTCTGTGAATTGAATGCACACATCATAAAGAAGTTTCAAAGAATGCTTCTGTCTAGGTTTTATGTGAAGATATTTCCTTTTCCACCATAGGCCTCAAAGCGCTCCAAATGAACACTTGCAGATTCTACAAAAAGAGTGTTTCAAAACTGCTCTTTCAAAAGAAGTGTTCAACTCTGTGAGTTGGATTCATACTTCACGAAGCAGTTTCACAGAACGCTTCTGTTTAGTTGTTATGGGAAGATATTCCCGTTTCCAACGAAGGCCTGAAAGGGCTCCAAATAACCACTTGCAGATTCTGCAGAAACACAGTTTCAAAACTGCTCTATCAAAAGGAAGGCTTATCTCTCCGAGCTGAATGCACACATCATAAAGAGGTTTCTGAGAATGCTTCTCCCTGGTTTATAAGTGAAGATATTTCCTTTTCCACTATAGGCCTCAAAGCGCTCCAAATGAACACTTGCAGATTCTACAAAAGGAGTGTTTCATAACTACTCTAGCAAAGGAAAGGTTCAACTCTGTGAGTTGAACACACACATCACAAAGCAGTTTCTGAGAATGCTTCTGTCCAGTTTTTATTGGAAGATATTCCCGCTTCTAACAAAGGCCTGAAAGAGCTCCAAATATCCACTTGCAGATGCTGCAAAAAGACTCTTTCCAAACTGCTCCATGAAAAGGAAGGTTCAACTCTGTGAGTTGAATGCACACATCATAAAGAAGTTTCAAAGAATGCTTCTGTCTAGGTTTTATGTGAAGATATTTCCTTTTCCACCATAGGCCTCAAAGCGCTCCAAATGAACACTTGCAGATTCTACAAAAAGAGTGTTTCAAAACTGCTCTTTCAAAAGAAGTGTTCAACTCTGTGAGTTGGATTCATACTTCACAAAGCAGTTTCACAGAACGCTTCTGTTTAGTATTTATGGGAAGATATTCCCGTTTCCAACGAAGGCCTGAAAGGACTCCAAATATCCACTTGCAGATTCTGCAGAAACACAGTTTCAAAACTGCTCTATCAAAAGGAAGGCTTATCTCTCCGAGTTGAATGCACACATCATAAAGAGGTTTCTGAGAATGCTTCTGCCTGGTTTATATGTGAAGATATTTCCTTTTCCACCATAGGCCTCAAAGCGCTCCAAATGAACACTTGCAGATTCTACAAAAAGAGTGTTTCAAAACAGCTCTTTCAAAGGAAGTGTTCAACTCTGTGAGTTGGATTCATACTACACAAAGCAGTTTCACAGAACGCTTCTGTTTAGTTTTTATGGGAAGATATTCCCGTTTCCAACGAAGGCCTGAAAGGGCTCCAAATATCCACTTGCAAATTCTGCAAAAATAGAGTTTCAAAACTGCTCTGTCAAAAGGAAGGCTTATCTCTCTGAGTTGAATGCAGACATCATAAAGAGGTTTCTGAGAATGCTTCTGCCTGGTTTATATGTGAAGATATTTCCTTTTCCACCATAGGCCTCAAGGCGCTCCAAATGAACACTTGCAGATTCTACAAAAAGAGTGTTTCATAACTGCTCTAGCAAAGGAAAGGTTCAACTCTGTGAGTTGAACACACACATCACAAAGCAGTTTCTGAGAATGCTTCTGTCCAGTTTTTATTGGAAGATATTCCCGCTTCTAAAAAAGGCCTGAAAGAGCTCCAAATATCCACTTGTAGATGCTGCAAAAAGACTCTTTCCAAACTGCTCCATGAAAAGGAAGGTTCAACTCTGTGAGTTGAATGCACACATCATAAAGAAGTTTCAAAGAATGCTTCTGTCTAGGTTTTATGTGAAGATATTTCCTTTTCCACCATAGGCCTCAAAGCGCTCCAAATGAACACTTGCAGATTCTACAAAAAGAGTGTTTCAAAACTGCTCTTTCAAAAGAAGTGTTCAACTCTGTGAGTTGGATTCACACTTCACAAAGCAGTTTCACAGAACGCTTCTGTTTAGTTTTTATGGGAAGATATTCCCGTTTCCAACGAAGGCCTGAAAGGGCTCCAAATAACCACTTGCAGATTCTGCAGAAACACAGTTTCAAAACTGCTCTATCAAAAGGAAGGCTTATCTCTCCGAGCTGAATGCACACATCATAAAGTGGTTTCTGAGAATGCTTCTCGCTGGTTTATAAGTGAAGATATTTCCTTTTCCACTATAGGCCTCAAAGCGCTCCAAATGAACACTTGCAGATTCTACAAAAAGAGTGTTTCAAAACAGCTCTTTCAAAGGAAGTGTTCAACTCTGTGAGTTGGATTCATACTACACAAAGCAGTTTCACAGAACGCTTCTCTTTAGTTTTTATTGGAAGATATTCCCGTTTCCAACGAAGGCCTGAAAGGGCTCCAAATATCCACTTGTAGATTCTGCAAAAATAGAGTTTCAAAACTGCTCTGTTAAAAGGAAGGCTTATCTCTCTGAGTTGAATGCAGACATCATAAAGAGGTTTCTGAGAATGCTTCTGCCTGGTTTATATGTGAAGATATTTCCTTTTCCACCATAGGCCTCAAAGCGCTCCAAATGAACACTTGCAGATTCTACAAAAGGAGTGTTTCATAACTGCTCTAGCAAAGGAAAGGTTCAACTCTGTGAGTTGAACACACACATCACAAAGCAGTTTCTGAGAATGCTTCTGTCCAGTTTTTATTGGAAGATATTCCCGCTTCTAACAAAGGCCTGAAAGAGCTCCAAATATCCACTTGCAGATGCTGCAAAAAGACTCTTTCCAAACTGCTCCATGAAAAGGAAGGTTCAACTCTGTGAGATGAATGCACACATCATAAAGAAGTTTCAAAGAATGCTTCTGTCTAGGTTTTATGTGAAGATATTTCCTTTTCCACCATAGGCCTCAAAGCGCTCCAAATGAACACTTGCAGATTCTACAAAAAGAGTGTTTCAAAACTGCTCTTTCAAAAGAAGTGTTCAACTCTGTGAGTTGGATTCGTACTTCACAAAGCAGTTTCACAGAACGCTTCTGTTTAGTATTTATGGGAAGATATTCCCGTTTCCAACGAAGGCCTGAAAGGACTCCAAATATCCACTTGCAGATTCTGCAAAAACACAGTTTCAAAACTGCTCTATCAAAAGGAAGGCTTATCTCTCCGAGTTGAATGCACACATCATAAAGAGGTTTCTGAGAATGCTTCTGCCTGGTTTATAAGTGAAGATATTTCCTTTTCCACCATAGGCCTCAAAGCGCTCCTAATGAACACTTGCAGATTCTACAAAAAGAGTGTTTGAAAACAGCTCTTTCAAAGGAAGTGTTCAACTCTGTGAGTTGGATTCATACTACACAAAGCAGTTTCACAGAACGCTTCTGTTTAGTTTTTATGGGAAGATATTCCCGTTTCCAACGAAGGCCTGAAAGGGCTCCAAATATCCACTTGCAAATTCTGCAAAAATAGAGTTTCAAAACTGCTCTATCAAAAGGAAGGCTTATCTCTCTGAGTTGAATGCAGACATCATAAAGAGGTTTCTGAGAATGCTTCTGCCTGGTTTATATGTGAAGATATTTCCTTTTCCACCATAGGCCTCAAGGCGCTCCAAATGAACACTAGCAGATTCTACAAAAAGAGTGTTTCATAACTGCTCTAGCAAAGGAAAGGTTCAACTCTGTGAGTTGAACAAACACATCACAAAGCAGTTTCTGAGAATGCTTCTGTCCAGTTTTTATTGGAAGATATTCCCGCTTCTAACAAAGGCCTGAAACAGCTCCAAATATCCACTTGTAGATGCTGCAAAAAGACTCTTTCCAAACTGCTCCATGAAAAGGAAGGTTCAACTCTGTGAATTGAATGCACACATCATAAAGAAGTTTCAAAGAATGCTTCTGTCTAGGTTTTATGTGAAGATATTTCCTTTTCCACCATAGGCCTCAAAGCGCTCCAAATGAACACTTGCAGATTCTACAAAAAGAGTGTTTCAAAACTGCTCTTTCAAAAGAAGTGTTCAACTCTGTGAGTTGGATTCATACTTCACGAAGCAGTTTCACAGAACGCTTCTGTTTAGTTGTTATGGGAAGATATTCCCGTTTCCAACGAAGGCCTGAAAGGGCTCCAAATAACCACTTGCAGATTCTGCAGAAACACAGTTTCAAAACTGCTCTATCAAAAGGAAGGCTTATCTCTCCGAGCTGAATGCACACATCATAAAGAGGTTTCTGAGAATGCTTCTCCCTGGTTTATAAGTGAAGATATTTCCTTTTCCACTATAGGCCTCAAAGCGCTCCAAATGAACACTTGCAGATTCTACAAAAGGAGTGTTTCATAACTACTCTAGCAAAGGAAAGGTTCAACTCTGTGAGTTGAACACACACATCACAAAGCAGTTTCTGAGAATGCTTCTGTCCAGTTTTTATTGGAAGATATTCCCGCTTCTAACAAAGGCCTGAAAGAGCTCCAAATATCCACTTGCAGATGCTGCAAAAAGACTCTTTCCAAACTGCTCCATGAAAAGGAAGGTTCAACTCTGTGAGTTGAATGCACACATCATAAAGAAGTTTCAAAGAATGCTTCTGTCTAGGTTTTATGTGAAGATATTTCCTTTTCCACCATAGGCCTCAAAGCGCTCCAAATGAACACTTGCAGATTCTACAAAAAGAGTGTTTCAAAACTGCTCTTTCAAAAGAAGTGTTCAACTCTGTGAGTTGGATTCATACTTCACAAAGCAGTTTCACAGAACGCTTCTGTTTAGTATTTATGGGAAGATATTCCCGTTTCCAACGAAGGCCTGAAAGGACTCCAAATATCCACTTGCAGATTCTGCAGAAACACAGTTTCAAAACTGCTCTATCAAAAGGAAGGCTTATCTCTCCGAGTTGAATGCACACATCATAAAGAGGTTTCTGAGAATGCTTCTGCCTGGTTTATAAGTGAAGATATTTCCTTTTCCACCATAGGCCTCAAAGCGCTCCAAATGAACACTTGCAGATTCTACAAAAAGAGTGTTTCAAAACAGCTCTTTCAAAGGAAGTGTTCAACTCTGTGAGTTGGATTCATACTACACAAAGCAGTTTCACAGAACGCTTCTGTTTAGTTTTTATGGGAAGATATTCCCGTTTCCAACGAAGGCCTGAAAGGGCTCCAAATATCCACTTGCAAATTCTGCAAAAATAGAGTTTCAAAACTGCTCTGTCAAAAGGAAGGCTTATCTCTCTGAGTTGAATGCAGACATCATAAAGAGGTTTCTGAGAATGCTTCTGCCTGGTTTATATGTGAAGATATTTCCTTTTCCACCATAGGCCTCAAGTCGCTCCAAATGAACACTTGCAGATTCTACAAAAAGAGTGTTTCATAACTGCTCTAGCAAAGGAAAGGTTCAACTCTGTGAGTTGAACACACACATCACAAAGCAGTTTCTGAGAATGCTTCTGTCCAGTTTTTATTGGAAGATATTCCCGCTTCTAAAAAAGGCCTGAAAGAGCTCCAAATATCCACTTGTAGATGCTGCAAAAAGACTCTTTCCAAACTGCTCCATGAAAAGGAAGGTTCAACTCTGTGAGTTGAATGCACACATCATAAAGAAGTTTCAAAGAATGCTTCTGTCTAGGTTTTATGTGAAGATATTTCCTTTTCCACCATAGGCCTCAAAGCGCTCCAAATGAACACTTGCAGATTCTACAAAAAGAGTGTTTCAAAACTGCTCTTTCAAAAGAAGTGTTCAACTCTGTGAGTTGGATTCACACTTCACAAAGCAGTTTCACAGAACGCTTCTGTTTAGTTTTTATGGGAAGATATTCCCGTTTCCAACGAAGGCCTGAAAGGGCTCCAAATAACCACTTGCAGATTCTGCAGAAACACAGTTTCAAAACTGCTCTATCAAAAGGAAGGCTTATCTCTCCGAGCTGAATGCACACATCATAAAGTGGTTTCTGAGAATGCTTCTCGCTGGTTTATAAGTGAAGATATTTCCTTTTCCACTATAGGCCTCAAAGCGCTCCAAATGAACACTTGCAGATTCTACAAAAAGAGTGTTTCAAAACAGCTCTTTCAAAGGAAGTGTTCAACTCTGTGAGTTGGATTCATACTACACAAAGCAGTTTCACAGAACGCTTCTCTTTAGTTTTTATTGGAAGATATTCCCGTTTCCAACGAAGGCCTGAAAGGGCTCCAAATATCCACTTGTAGATTCTGCAAAAATAGAGTTTCAAAACTGCTCTGTTAAAAGGAAGGCTTATCTCTCTGAGTTGAATGCAGACATCATAAAGAGGTTTCTGAGAATGCTTCTGCCTGGTTTATATGTGAAGATATTTCCTTTTCCACCATAGGCTTCAAAGCGCTCCAAATGAACACTTGCAGATTCTACAAAAGGAGTGTTTCATAACTGCTCTAGCAAAGGAAAGGTTCAACTCTGTGAGTTGAACACACACATCACAAAGCAGTTTCTGAGAATGCTTCTGTCCAGTTTTTATTGGAAGATATTCCCGCTTCTAACAAAGGCCTGAAAGAGCTCCAAATATCCACTTGCAGATGCTGCAAAAAGACTCTTTCCAAACTGCTCCATGAAAAGGAAGGTTCAACTCTGTGAGATGAATGCACACATCATAAAGAAGTTTCAAAGAATGCTTCTGTCTAGGTTTTATGTGAAGATATTTCCTTTTCCACCATAGGCCTCAAAGCGCTCCAAATGAACACTTGCAGATTCTACAAAAAGAGTGTTTCAAAACTGCTCTTTCAAAAGAAGTGTTCAACTCTGTGAGTTGGATTCGTACTTCACAAAGCAGTTTCACAGAACGCTTCTGTTTAGTATTTATGGGAAGATATTCCCGTTTCCAACGAAGGCCTGAAAGGACTCCAAATATCCACTTGCAGATTCTGCAAAAACACAGTTTCAAAACTGCTCTATCAAAAGGAAGGCTTATCTCTCCGAGTTGAATGCACACATCATAAAGAGGTTTCTGAGAATGCTTCTGCCTGGTTTATAAGTGAAGATATTTCCTTTTCCACCATAGGCCTCAAAGCGCTCCTAATGAACACTTGCAGATTCTACAAAAAGAGTGTTTGAAAACAGCTCTTTCAAAGGAAGTGTTCAACTCTGTGAGTTGGATTCATACTACACAAAGCAGTTTCACAGAACGCTTCTGTTTAGTTTTTATGGGAAGATATTCCCGTTTCCAACGAAGGCCTGAAAGGGCTCCAAATATCCACTTGCAAATTCTGCAAAAATAGAGTTTCAAAACTGCTCTATCAAAAGGAAGGCTTATCTCTCTGAGTTGAATGCAGACATCATAAAGAGGTTTCTGAGAATGCTTCTGCCTGGTTTATATGTGAAGATATTTCCTTTTCCACCATAGGCCTCAAGGCGCTCCAAATGAACACTAGCAGATTCTACAAAAAGAGTGTTTCATAACTGCTCTAGCAAAGGAAAGGTTCAACTCTGTGAGTTGAACAAACACATCACAAAGCAGTTTCTGAGAATGCTTCTGTCCAGTTTTTATTGGAAGATATTCCCGCTTCTAACAAAGGCCTGAAACAGCTCCAAATATCCACTTGTAGATGCTGCAAAAAGACTCTTTCCAAACTGCTCCATGAAAAGGAAGGTTCAACTCTGTGAGTTGAATGCGCACATCATAAAGAAGTTTCAAAGAATGCTTCTGTCTAGGTTTTATGTGAAGATATTTCCTTTTCCACCATAGGCCTCAAAGCGCTCCAAATGAACACTTGCAGATTCTACAAAAAGAGTGTTTCAAAACTGCTCTTTCAAAAGAAGTGTTCAACTCTGTGAGTTGGATTCATACTTCACAAAGCAGTTTCACAGAACGCTTCTGTTTAGTATTTCTGGGAAGATATTCCCGTTTCCAACGAAGGCCTGAAAGGACTCCAAATATCCACTTGCAGATTCTGCAAAAACACAGTTTCAAAACTGCTCTATCAAAAGGAAGGCTTATCTCTCCGAGATGAATGCACACATCATAAAGAGGTTTCTGAGAATGCTTCTGCCTGGTTTATAAGTGAAGATATTTCCTTTTCCACCATAGGCCTCAAAGCGCTCCAAATGAACACTTGCAGATTCTACAAAAAGAGTGTTTCAAAACAGCTCTTTCAAAAGAAGTGTGCAACTCTGTGAGTTGGATTCATACTTCACAAAGCAGTTTCACAGAACGCTTCTGTTTAGTTTTTATGGGAAGATATTCCCGTTTCCAACGAAGGCCTGAAAGGGCTCCAAATAACCACTTGCAGATTCTGCAGAAACACAGTTTCAAAACTGCTCTATCAAAAGGAAGGCTTATCTCTCCGAGCTGAATGCACACATCATAAAGAGGTTTCTGAGAATGCTTCTGCCTGGTTTATAAGTGAAGATATTTCCTTTTAAACCATAGGCCTCAAAGCGCTCCAAATGAACACTTGCAGATTCTACAAAAAGAGTGTTTCAAAACAGCTCTTTCAAAGGAAGTGTTCAACTCTGTGAGTTGGATTCATACTACACAAAGCAGTTTCACAGAACGCTTCTGTTTAGTTTTTATGGGAAGATATTCCCGTTTCCAACGAAGGCCTGAAAGGGCTCCAAATATCCACTTGCAAATTCTGCAAAAATAGAGTTTCAAAACTGCTCTGTCAAAAGGAAGGCTTATCTCTCTGAGTTGAATGCAGACATCATAAAGAGGTTTCTGAGAATGCTTCTGCCTGGTTTATATGTGAAGATATTTCCTTTTCCACCATAGGCCTCAAAGCGCTCCAAATGAACACTTGCAGATTCTACAAAAGGAGTGTTTCATAACTGCTCTAGCAAAGGAAAGGTTCAACTCTGTGAGTTGAACACACACATCACAAAGCAGTTTCTGAGAATGCTTCTGTCCAATTTTTATTGGAAGATATTCCCGCTTCTAACAAAGGCCTGAAAGAGCTCCAAATATCCACTTGCAGATGCTGCAAAAAGACTCTTTCCAAACTGCTCCATGAAAAGGAAGGTTCAACTCTGTGAGATGAATGCACACATCATAAAGAAGTTTCAAAGAATGCTTCTGTCTAGGTTTTATGTGAAGATATTTCCTTTTCCACCATAGGCCTCAAAGCGCTCCAAATGAACACTTGCAGATTCTACAAAAAGAGTGTTTCAAAACTGCTCTTTCAAAAGAAGTGTTCAACTCTGTGAGTTGGATTCATACTTCACAAAGCAGTTTCACAGAACGCTTCTGTTTAGTATTTATGGGAAGATATTCCCGTTTCCAACGAAGGCCTGAAAGGACTCCAAATATCCACTTGCAGATTCTGCAAAAACACAGTTTCAAAACTGCTCTATCAAAAGGAAGGCTTATCTCTCCGAGCTGAATGCACACATCATAAAGAGGTTTCTGAGAATGCTTCTCCCTGGTTTATAAGTGAAGATATTTCCTTTTCCACTATAGGCCTCAAAGCGCTCCAAATGAACACTTGCAGATTCTACAAAAAGAGTGTTTCAAAACAGCTCTTTCAAAGGAAGTGTTCAACTCTGTGAGTTGGATTCATACTACACAAAGCAGTTTCACAGAACGCTTCTCTTTAGTTTTTATGGGAAGATATTCCCGTTTCCAACGAAGGCCTGAAAGGGCTCCAAATATCCACTTGCAGATTCTCCAAAAATAGAGTTTCAAAACTGCTCTGTTAAAAGGAAGGCTTATCTCTCTGAGTTGAATGCAGACATCATAAAGAGGTTTCTGAGAATGCTTCTGCCTGGTTTATATGTGAAGATATTTCCTTTTCCACCATAGGCCTCAAAGCGCTCCAAATGAACACTTGCAGATTCTACAAAAGGAGTGTTTCATAACTACTCTAGCAAAGGAAAGGTTCAACTCTGTGAGTTGAACACACACATCACAAAGCAGTTTCTGAGAATGCTTCTGTCCAGTTTTTATTGGAAGATATTCCCGCTTCTAACAAAGGCCTGAAAGAGCTCCAAATATCCACTTGTAGATGCTGCAAAAAGACTCTTTCCAAACTGCTCCATGAAAAGGAAGGTTCAACTCTGTGAGTTGAATGCACACATCATAAAGAAGTTTCAAAGAATGCTTCTGTCTAGGTTTTATGTGAAGATATTTCCTTTTCCACCATAGGCCTCAAAGCGCTCCAAATGAACACTTGCAGATTCTACAAAAAGAGTGTTTCAAAACTGCTCTTTCAAAAGAAGTGTTCAACTCTGTGAGTTGGATTCATACTTCACAAAGCAGTTTCACAGAACGCTTCTGTTTAGTTTTTATGGGAAGATATTCCCGTTTCCAACGAAGGCCTGAAAGGGCTCCAAATAACCACTTGCAGATTCTGCAGAAACACAGTTTCAAAACTGCTCTATCAAAAGGAAGGCTTATCTCTCCGAGCTGAATGCACACATCATAAAGAGGTTTCTGAGAATGCTTCTGCCTGGTTTATAAGTGAAGATATTTCCTTTTCCACCATAGGCCTCAAAGCGCTCCAAATGAACACTTGCAGATTCTACAAAAAGAGTGTTTCAAAACAGCTCTTTCAAAGGAAGTGTTCAACTCTGTGAGTTGGATTCATACTACACAAAGCAGTTTCACAGAACGCTTCTGTTTAGTTTTTATGGGAAGATATTCCCGTTTCCAACGAAGGCCTGAAAGGGCTCCAAATATCCACTTGCAAATTCTGCAAAAATAGAGTTTCAAAACTGCTCTATCAAAAGGAAGGCTTATCTCTCTGAGTTGAATGCAGACATCATAAAGAGGTTTCTGAGAATGCTTCTGCCTGGTTTATATGTGAAGATATTTCCTTTTCCACCATAGGCCTCAAAGCGCTCCAAATGAACACTTGCAGATTCTACAAAAGGAGTGTTTCATAACTGCTCTAGCAAAGGAAAGGTTCAACTCTGTGAGTTGAACACACACATCACAAAGCAGTTTCTGAGAATGCTTCT
The DNA here is from genome assembly GCF_028885625.2 of Pongo pygmaeus. NCBI lineage: Eukaryota > Metazoa > Chordata > Mammalia > Primates > Hominidae > Pongo > Pongo pygmaeus. The sequence continues at coordinate 29,923,589 of NC_085930.1, forward strand.
GTCCAATTTTTATTGGAAGATATTCCCGCTTCTAACAAAGGCCTGAAAGAGCTCCAAATATCCACTTGCAGATGCTGCAAAAAGACTCTTTCCAAACTGCTCCATGAAAAGGAAGGTTCAACTCTGTGAGATGAATGCACACATCATAAAGAAGTTTCAAAGAATGCTTCTGTCTAGGTTTTATGTGAAGATATTTCCTTTTCCACCATAGGCCTCAAAGCGCTCCAAATGAACACTTGCAGATTCTACAAAAAGAGTGTTTCAAAACTGCTCTTTCAAAAGAAGTGTTCAACTCTGTGAGTTGGATTCATACTTCACAAAGCAGTTTCACAGAACGCTTCTGTTTAGTATTTATGGGAAGATATTCCCGTTTCCAACGAAGGCCTGAAAGGACTCCAAATATCCACTTGCAGATTCTGCAAAAACACAGTTTCAAAACTGCTCTATCAAAAGGAAGGCTTATCTCTCCGAGCTGAATGCACACATCATAAAGAGGTTTCTGAGAATGCTTCTCCCTGGTTTATAAGTGAAGATATTTCCTTTTCCACTATAGGCCTCAAAGCGCTCCAAATGAACACTTGCAGATTCTACAAAAAGAGTGTTTCAAAACAGCTCTTTCAAAGGAAGTGTTCAACTCTGTGAGTTGGATTCATACTACACAAAGCAGTTTCACAGAACGCTTCTCTTTAGTTTTTATGGGAAGATATTCCCGTTTCCAACGAAGGCCTGAAAGGGCTCCAAATATCCACTTGCAGATTCTGCAAAAATAGAGTTTCAAAACTGCTCTGTTAAAAGGAAGGCTTATCTCTCTGAGTTGAATGCAGACATCATAAAGAGGTTTCTGAGAATGCTTCTGCCTGGTTTATATGTGAAGATATTTCCTTTTCCACCATAGGCCTCAAAGCGCTCCAAATGAACACTTGCAGATTCTACAAAAGGAGTGTTTCATAACTACTCTAGCAAAGGAAAGGTTCAACTCTGTGAGTTGAACACACACATCACAAAGCAGTTTCTGAGAATGCTTCTGTCCAGTTTTTATTGGAAGATATTCCCGCTTCTAACAAAGGCCTGAAAGAGCTCCAAATATCCACTTGCAGATGCTGCAAAAAGACTCTTTCCAAACTGCTCCATGAAAAGGAAGGTTCAACTCTGTGAGATGAATGCACACATCATAAAGAAGTTTCAAAGAATGCTTCTGTCTAGGTTTTATGTGAAGATATTTCCTTTTCCACCATAGGCCTCAAAGCGCTCCAAATGAACACTTGCAGATTCTACAAAAAGAGTGTTTCAAAACTGCTCTTTCAAAAGAAGTGTTCAACTCTGTGAGTTGGATTCACACTTCACAAAGCAGTTTCACAGAACGCTTCTGTTTAGTTTTTATGGGAAGATATTCCCGTTTCCAACGAAGGCCTGAAAGGGCTCCAAATAACCACTTGCAGATTCTGCAGAAACACAGTTTCAAAACTGCTCTATCAAAAGGAAGGCTTATCTCTCCGAGCTGAATGCACACATCATAAAGTGGTTTCTGAGAATGCTTCTCGCTGGTTTATAAGTGAAGATATTTCCTTTTCCACTATAGGCCTCAAAGCGCTCCAAATGAACACTTGCAGATTCTACAAAAAGAGTGTTTCAAAACAGCTCTTTCAAAGGAAGTGTTCAACTCTGTGAGTTGGATTCATACTACACAAAGCAGTTTCACAGAACGCTTCTCTTTAGTTTTTATTGGAAGATATTCCCGTTTCCAACGAAGGCCTGAAAGGGCTCCAAATATCCACTTGTAGATTCTGCAAAAATAGAGTTTCAAAACTGCTCTGTTAAAAGGAAGGCTTATCTCTCTGAGTTGAATGCAGACATCATAAAGAGGTTTCTGAGAATGCTTCTGCCTGGTTTATATGTGAAGATATTTCCTTTTCCACCATAGGCCTCAAAGCGCTCCAAATGAACACTTGCAGATTCTACAAAAGGAGTGTTTCATAACTGCTCTAGCAAAGGAAAGGTTCAACTCTGTGAGTTGAACACACACATCACAAAGCAGTTTCTGAGAATGCTTCTGTCCAGTTTTTATTGGAAGATATTCCCGCTTCTAACAAAGGCCTGAAAGAGCTCCAAATATCCACTTGCAGATGCTGCAAAAAGACTCTTTCCAAACTGCTCCATGAAAAGGAAGGTTCAACTCTGTGAGATGAATGCACACATCATAAAGAAGTTTCAAAGAATGCTTCTGTCTAGGTTTTATGTGAAGATATTTCCTTTTCCACCATAGGCCTCAAAGCGCTCCAAATGAACACTTGCAGATTCTACAAAAAGAGTGTTTCAAAACTGCTCTTTCAAAAGAAGTGTTCAACTCTGTGAGTTGGATTCGTACTTCACAAAGCAGTTTCACAGAACGCTTCTGTTTAGTATTTATGGGAAGATATTCCCGTTTCCAACGAAGGCCTGAAAGGACTCCAAATATCCACTTGCAGATTCTGCAAAAACACAGTTTCAAAACTGCTCTATCAAAAGGAAGGCTTATCTCTCCGAGTTGAATGCACACATCATAAAGAGGTTTCTGAGAATGCTTCTGCCTGGTTTATAAGTGAAGATATTTCCTTTTCCACCATAGGCCTCAAAGCGCTCCAAATGAACACTTGCAGATTCTACAAAAAGAGTGTTTGAAAACAGCTCTTTCAAAGGAAGTGTTCAACTCTGTGAGTTGGATTCATACTACACAAAGCAGTTTCACAGAACGCTTCTGTTTAGTTTTTATGGGAAGATATTCCCGTTTCCAACGAAGGCCTGAAAGGGCTCCAAATATCCACTTGCAAATTCTGCAAAAATAGAGTTTCAAAACTGCTCTATCAAAAGGAAGGCTTATCTCTCTGAGTTGAATGCAGACATCATAAAGAGGTTTCTGAGAATGCTTCTGCCTGGTTTATATGTGAAGATATTTCCTTTTCCACCATAGGCCTCAAGGCGCTCCAAATGAACACTAGCAGATTCAACAAAAAGAGTGTTTCATAACTGCTCTAGCAAAGGAAAGGTTCAACTCTGTGAGTTGAACAAACACATCACAAAGCAGTTTCTGAGAATGCTTCTGTCCAGTTTTTATTGGAAGATATTCCCGCTTCTAACAAAGGCCTGAAACAGCTCCAAATATCCACTTGTAGATGCTGCAAAAAGACTCTTTCCAAACTGCTCCATGAAAAGGAAGGTTCAACTCTGTGAGTTGAATGCGCACATCATAAAGAAGTTTCAAAGAATGCTTCTGTCTAGGTTTTATGTGAAGATATTTCCTTTTCCACCATAGGCCTCAAAGCGCTCCAAATGAACACTTGCAGATTCTACAAAAAGAGTGTTTCAAAACTGCTCTTTCAAAAGAAGTGTTCAACTCTGTGAGTTGGATTCATACTTCACAAAGCAGTTTCACAGAACGCTTCTGTTTAGTTTTTATGGGAAGATATTCCCGTTTCCAACGAAGGCCTGAAAGGGCTCCAAATAACCACTTGCAGATTCTGCAGAAACACAGTTTCAAAACTGCTCTATCAAAAGGAAGGCTTATCTCTCCGAGCTGAATGCACACATCATAAAGAGGTTTCTGAGAATGCTTCTCCCTGGTTTATAAGTGAAGATATTTCCTTTTCCACTATAGGCCTCAAAGCGCTCCAAATGAACACTTGCAGATTCTACAAAAAGAGTGTTTCAAAACAGCTCTTTCAAAGGAAGTGTTCAACTCTGTGAGTTGGATTCATACTACACAAAGCAGTTTCACAGAACGCTTCTCTTTAGTTTTTATGGGAAGATATTCCCGTTTCCAACGAAGGCCTGAAAGGGCTCCAAATATCCACTTGCAGATTCTGCAAAAATAGAGTTTCAAACCTGCTCTGTTAAAAGGAAGGCTTATCTCTCTGAGTTGAATGCAGACATCATAAAGAGGTTTCTGAGAATGCTTCTGCCTGGTTTATATGTGAAGATATTTCCTTTTCCACCATAGGCCTCAAAGCGCTCCAAATGAACACTTGCAGATTCTACAAAAGGAGTGTTTCATAACTACGCTAGCAAAGGAAAGGTTCAACTCTGTGAGTTGAACACACACATCACAAAGCAGTTTCTGAGAATGCTTCTGTCCAGTTTTTATTGGAAGATATTCCCGCTTCTAACAAAGGCCTGAAAGAACTCCAAATATCCACTTGCAGATGCTGCAAAAAGACTCTTTCCAAACTGCTCCATGAAAAGGAAGGTTCAACTCTGTGAGTTGAATGCACACATCATAAAGAAGTTTCAAAGAATGCTTCTGTCTAGGTTTTATGTGAAGATATTTCCTTTTCCACCATAGGCCTCAAAGCGCTCCAAATGAACACTTGCAGATTCTACAAAAAGAGTGTTTCAAAACTGCTCTTTCAAAAGAAGTGTTCAACTCTGTGAGTTGGATTCATACTTCACAAAGCAGTTTCACAGAACGCTTCTGTTTAGTATTTATGGGAAGATATTCCCGTTTCCAACGAAGGCCTGAAAGGACTCCAAATATCCACTTGCAGATTCTGCAAAAACACAGTTTCAAAACTGCTCTATCAAAAGGAAGGCTTATCTCTCCGAGATGAATGCACACATCATAAAGATGTTTCTGAGAATGCTTCTGCCTGGTTTATAAGTGAAGATATTTCCTTTTCCACCATAGGCCTCAAAGCGCTCCAAATGAACACTTGCAGATTCTACAAAAAGAGTGTTTCAAAACAGCTCTTTCAAAGGAAGTGTTCAACTCTGTGAGTTGGATTCATACTACACAAAGCAGTTTCACAGAACGCTTCTGTTTAGTTTTTATGGGAAGATATTCCCGTTTCCAACGAAGGCCTGAAAGGGCTCCAAATATCCACTTGCAAATTCTGCAAAAATAGAGTTTCAAAACTGCTCTGTCAAAAGGAAGGCTTATCTCTCTGAGTTGAATGCAGACATCATAAAGAGGTTTCTGAGAATGCTTCTGCCTGGTTTATATGTGAAGATATTTCCTTTTCCACCATAGGCCTCAAAGCGCTCCAAATGAACACTTGCAGATTCTACAAAAGGAGTGTTTCATAACTGCTCTAGCAAAGGAAAGGTTCAACTCTGTGAGTTGAACACACACATCACAAAGCAGTTTCTGAGAATGCTTCTGTCCAATTTTTATTGGAAGATATTCCCGCTTCTAACAAAGGCCTGAAAGAGCTCCAAATATCCACTTGCAGATGCTGCAAAAAGACTCTTTCCAAACTGCTCCATGAAAAGGAAGGTTCAACTCTGTGAGATGAATGCACACATCATAAAGAAGTTTCAAAGAATGCTTCTGTCTAGGTTTTATGTGAAGATATTTCCTTTTCCACCATAGGCCTCAAAGCGCTCCAAATGAACACTTGCAGATTCTACAAAAAGAGTGTTTCAAAACTGCTCTTTCAAAAGAAGTGTTCAACTCTGTGAGTTGGATTCATACTTCACAAAGCAGTTTCACAGAACGCTTCTGTTTAGTATTTATGGGAAGATATTCCCGTTTCCAACGAAGGCCTGAAAGGACTCCAAATATCCACTTGCAGATTCTGCAGAAACACAGTTTCAAAACTGCTCTATCAAAAGGAAGGCTTATCTCTCCGAGTTGAATGCACACATCATAAAGAGGTTTCTGAGAATGCTTCTGCCTGGTTTATAAGTGAAGATATTTCCTTTTCCACCATAGGCCTCAAAGCGCTCCAAATGAACACTTGCAGATTCTACAAAAAGAGTGTTTCAAAACAGCTCTTTCAAAGGAAGTGTTCAACTCTGTGAGTTGGATTCATACTACACAAAGCAGTTTCACAGAACGCTTCTGTTTAGTTTTTATGGGAAGATATTCCCGTTTCCAACGAAGGCCTGAAAGGGCTCCAAATATCCACTTGCAAATTCTGCAAAAATAGAGTTTCAAAACTGCTCTGTCAAAAGGAAGGCTTATCTCTCTGAGTTGAATGCAGACATCATAAAGAGGTTTCTGAGAATGCTTCTGCCTGGTTTATATGTGAAGATATTTCCTTTTCCACCATAGGCCTCAAGGCGCTCCAAATGAACACTTGCAGATTCTACAAAAAGAGTGTTTCATAACTGCTCTAGCAAAGGAAAGGTTCAACTCTGTGAGTTGAACACACACATCACAAAGCAGTTTCTGAGAATGCTTCTGTCCAGTTTTTATTGGAAGATATTCCCGCTTCTAAAAAAGGCCTGAAAGAGCTCCAAATATCCACTTGTAGATGCTGCAAAAAGACTCTTTCCAAACTGCTCCATGAAAAGGAAGGTTCAACTCTGTGAGTTGAATGCACACATCATAAAGAAGTTTCAAAGAATGCTTCTGTCTAGGTTTTATGTGAAGATATTTCCTTTTCCACCATAGGCCTCAAAGCGCTCCAAATGAACACTTGCAGATTCTACAAAAAGAGTGTTTCAAAACTGCTCTTTCAAAAGAAGTGTTCAACTCTGTGAGTTGGATTCACACTTCACAAAGCAGTTTCACAGAACGCTTCTGTTTAGTTTTTATGGGAAGATATTCCCGTTTCCAACGAAGGCCTGAAAGGGCTCCAAATAACCACTTGCAGATTCTGCAGAAACACAGTTTCAAAACTGCTCTATCAAAAGGAAGGCTTATCTCTCCGAGCTGAATGCACACATCATAAAGTGGTTTCTGAGAATGCTTCTCGCTGGTTTATAAGTGAAGATATTTCCTTTTCCACTATAGGCCTCAAAGCGCTCCAAATGAACACTTGCAGATTCTACAAAAAGAGTGTTTCAAAACAGCTCTTTCAAAGGAAGTGTTCAACTCTGTGAGTTGGATTCATACTACACAAAGCAGTTTCACAGAACGCTTCTGTTTAGTTTTTATGGGAAGATATTCCCGTTTCCAACGAAGGCCTGAAAGGGCTCCAAATATCCACTTGCAAATTCTGCAAAAATAGAGTTTCAAAACTGCTCTGTCAAAAGGAAGGCTTATCTCTCTGAGTTGAATGCAGACATCATAAAGAGGTTTCTGAGAATGCTTCTGCCTGGTTTATATGTGAAGATATTTCCTTTTCCACCATAGGCCTCAAAGCGCTCCAAATGAACACTTGCAGATTCTACAAAAGGAGTGTTTCATAACTGCTCTAGCAAAGGAAAGGTTCAACTCTGTGAGTTGAACACACACATCACAAAGCAGTTTCTGAGAATGCTTCTGTCCAATTTTTATTGGAAGATATTCCCGCTTCTAACAAAGGCCTGAAAGAGCTCCAAATATCCACTTGCAGATGCTGCAAAAAGACTCTTTCCAAACTGCTCCATGAAAAGGAAGGTTCAACTCTGTGAGATGAATGCACACATCATAAAGAAGTTTCAAAGAATGCTTCTGTCTAGGTTTTATGTGAAGATATTTCCTTTTCCACCATAGGCCTCAAAGCGCTCCAAATGAACACTTGCAGATTCTACAAAAAGAGTGTTTCAAAACTGCTCTTTCAAAAGAAGTGTTCAACTCTGTGAGTTGGATTCATACTTCACAAAGCAGTTTCACAGAACGCTTCTGTTTAGTATTTATGGGAAGATATTCCCGTTTCCAACGAAGGCCTGAAAGGACTCCAAATATCCACTTGCAGATTCTGCAGAAACACAGTTTCAAAACTGCTCTATCAAAAGGAAGGCTTATCTCTCCGAGTTGAATGCACACATCATAAAGAGGTTTCTGAGAATGCTTCTGCCTGGTTTATAAGTGAAGATATTTCCTTTTCCACCATAGGCCTCAAAGCGCTCCAAATGAACACTTGCAGATTCTACAAAAAGAGTGTTTCAAAACAGCTCTTTCAAAGGAAGTGTTCAACTCTGTGAGTTGGATTCATACTACACAAAGCAGTTTCACAGAACGCTTCTGTTTAGTTTTTATGGGAAGATATTCCCGTTTCCAACGAAGGCCTGAAAGGGCTCCAAATATCCACTTGCAAATTCTGCAAAAATAGAGTTTCAAAACTGCTCTGTCAAAAGGAAGGCTTATCTCTCTGAGTTGAATGCAGACATCATAAAGAGGTTTCTGAGAATGCTTCTGCCTGGTTTATATGTGAAGATATTTCCTTTTCCACCATAGGCCTCAAGGCGCTCCAAATGAACACTTGCAGATTCTACAAAAAGAGTGTTTCATAACTGCTCTAGCAAAGGAAAGGTTCAACTCTGTGAGTTGAACACACACATCACAAAGCAGTTTCTGAGAATGCTTCTGTCCAGTTTTTATTGGAAGATATTCCCGCTTCTAAAAAAGGCCTGAAAGAGCTCCAAATATCCACTTGTAGATGCTGCAAAAAGACTCTTTCCAAACTGCTCCATGAAAAGGAAGGTTCAACTCTGTGAGTTGAATGCACACATCATAAAGAAGTTTCAAAGAATGCTTTTGTCTAGGTTTTATGTGAAGATATTTCCTTTTCCACCATAGGCCTCAAAGCGCTCCAAATGAACACTTGCAGATTCTACAAAAAGAGTGTTTCAAAACTGCTCTTTCAAAAGAAGTGTTCAACTCTGTGAGTTGGATTCACACTTCACAAAGCAGTTTCACAGAACGCTTCTGTTTAGTTTTTATGGGAAGATATTCCCGTTTCCAACGAAGGCCTGAAAGGGCTCCAAATAACCACTTGCAGATTCTGCAGAAACACAGTTTCAAAACTGCTCTATCAAAAGGAAGGCTTATCTCTCCGAGCTGAATGCACACATCATAAAGTGGTTTCTGAGAATGCTTCTCGCTGGTTTATAAGTGAAGATATTTCCTTTTCCACTATAGGCCTCAAAGCGCTCCAAATGAACACTTGCAGATTCTACAAAAAGAGTGTTTCAAAACAGCTCTTTCAAAGGAAGTGTTCAACTCTGTGAGTTGGATTCATACTACACAAAGCAGTTTCACAGAACGCTTCTCTTTAGTTTTTATTGGAAGATATTCCCGTTTCCAACGAAGGCCTGAAAGGGCTCCAAATATCCACTTGTAGATTCTGCAAAAATAGAGTTTCAAAACTGCTCTGTTAAAAGGAAGGCTTATCTCTCTGAGTTGAATGCAGACATCATAAAGAGGTTTCTGAGAATGCTTCTGCCTGGTTTATATGTGAAGATATTTCCTTTTCCACCATAGGCTTCAAAGCGCTCCAAATGAACACTTGCAGATTCTACAAAAGGAGTGTTTCATAACTGCTCTAGCAAAGGAAAGGTTCAACTCTGTGAGTTGAACACACACATCACAAAGCAGTTTCTGAGAATGCTTCTGTCCAGTTTTTATTGGAAGATATTCCCGCTTCTAACAAAGGCCTGAAAGAGCTCCAAATATCCACTTGCAGATGCTGCAAAAAGACTCTTTCCAAACTGCTCCATGAAAAGGAAGGTTCAACTCTGTGAGATGAATGCACACATCATAAAGAAGTTTCAAAGAATGCTTCTGTCTAGGTTTTATGTGAAGATATTTCCTTTTCCACCATAGGCCTCAAAGCGCTCCAAATGAACACTTGCAGATTCTACAAAAAGAGTGTTTCAAAACTGCTCTTTCAAAAGAAGTGTTCAACTCTGTGAGTTGGATTCGTACTTCACAAAGCAGTTTCACAGAACGCTTCTGTTTAGTATTTATGGGAAGATATTCCCGTTTCCAACGAAGGCCTGAAAGGACTCCAAATATCCACTTGCAGATTCTGCAAAAACACAGTTTCAAAACTGCTCTATCAAAAGGAAGGCTTATCTCTCCGAGTTGAATGCACACATCATAAAGAGGTTTCTGAGAATGCTTCTGCCTGGTTTATAAGTGAAGATATTTCCTTTTCCACCATAGGCCTCAAAGCGCTCCTAATGAACACTTGCAGATTCTACAAAAAGAGTGTTTGAAAACAGCTCTTTCAAAGGAAGTGTTCAACTCTGTGAGTTGGATTCATACTACACAAAGCAGTTTCACAGAACGCTTCTGTTTAGTTTTTATGGGAAGATATTCCCGTTTCCAACGAAGGCCTGAAAGGGCTCCAAATATCCACTTGCAAATTCTGCAAAAATAGAGTTTCAAAACTGCTCTATCAAAAGGAAGGCTTATCTCTCTGAGTTGAATGCAGACATCATAAAGAGGTTTCTGAGAATGCTTCTGCCTGGTTTATATGTGAAGATATTTCCTTTTCCACCATAGGCCTCAAGGCGCTCCAAATGAACACTAGCAGATTCTACAAAAAGAGTGTTTCATAACTGCTCTAGCAAAGGAAAGGTTCAACTCTGTGAGTTGAACAAACACATCACAAAGCAGTTTCTGAGAATGCTTCTGTCCAGTTTTTATTGGAAGATATTCCCGCTTCTAACAAAGGCCTGAAACAGCTCCAAATATCCACTTGTAGATGCTGCAAAAAGACTCTTTCCAAACTGCTCCATGAAAAGGAAGGTTCAACTCTGTGAGTTGAATGCGCACATCATAAAGAAGTTTCAAAGAATGCTTCTGTCTAGGTTTTATGTGAAGATATTTCCTTTTCCACCATAGGCCTCAAAGCGCTCCAAATGAACACTTGCAGATTCTACAAAAAGAGTGTTTCAAAACTGCTCTTTCAAAAGAAGTGTTCAACTCTGTGAGTTGGATTCATACTTCACAAAGCAGTTTCACAGAACGCTTCTGTTTAGTTTTTATGGGAAGATATTCCCGTTTCCAACGAAGGCCTGAAAGGGCTCCAAATAACCACTTGCAGATTCTGCAGAAACACAGTTTCAAAACTGCTCTATCAAAAGGAAGGCTTATCTCTCCGAGCTGAATGCACACATCATAAAGAGGTTTCTGAGAATGCTTCTCCCTGGTTTATAAGTGAAGATATTTCCTTTTCCACTATAGGCCTCAAAGCGCTCCAAATGAACACTTGCAGATTCTACAAAAAGAGTGTTTCAAAACAGCTCTTTCAAAGGAAGTGTTCAACTCTGTGAGTTGGATTCATACTACACAAAGCAGTTTCACAGAACGCTTCTCTTTAGTTTTTATGGGAAGATATTCCCGTTTCCAACGAAGGCCTGAAAGGGCTCCAAATATCCACTTGCAGATTCTGCAAAAATAGAGTTTCAAAACTGCTCTGTTAAAAGGAAGGCTTATCTCTCTGAGTTGAATGCAGACATCATAAAGAGGTTTCTGAGAATGCTTCTGCCTGGTTTATATGTGAAGATATTTCCTTTTCCACCATAGGCCTCAAAGCGCTCCAAATGAACACTTGCAGATTCTACAAAAGGAGTGTTCCATAACTACTCTAGCAAAGGAAAGGTTCAACTCTGTGAGTTGAACACACACATCACAAAGCAGTTTCTGAGAATGCTTCTGTCCAGTTTTTATTGGAAGATATTCCCGCTTCTAACAAAGGCCTGAAAGAGCTCCAAATATCCACTTGCAGATGCTGCAAAAAGACTCTTTCCAAACTGCTCCATGAAAAGGAAGGTTCAACTCTGTGAGTTGAATGCACACATCATAAAGAAGTTTCAAAGAATGCTTCTGTCTAGGTTTTATGTGAAGATATTTCCTTTTCCACCATAGGCCTCAAAGCGCTCCAAATGAACACTTGCAGATTCTACAAAAAGAGTGTTTCAAAACTGCTCTTTCAAAAGAAGTGTTCAACTCTGTGAGTTGGATTCATACTTCACAAAGCAGTTTCACAGAACGCTTCTGTTTAGTATTTCTGGGAAGATATTCCCGTTTCCAACGAAGGCCTGAAAGGACTCCAAATATCCACTTGCAGATTCTGCAAAAACACAGTTTCAAAACTGCTCTATCAAAAGGAAGGCTTATCTCTCCGAGATGAATGCACACATCATAAAGAGGTTTCTGAGAATGCTTCTGCCTGGTTTATAAGTGAAGATATTTCCTTTTCCACCATAGGCCTCAAAGCGCTCCAAATGAACACTTGCAGATTCTACAAAAAGAGTGTTTCAAAACAGCTCTTTCAAAGGAAGTGTTCAACTCTGTGAGTTGGATTCATACTACACAAAGCAGTTTCACAGAACGCTTCTGTTTAGTTTTTATGGGAAGATATTCCCGTTTCCAACGAAGGCCTGAAAGGGCTCCAAATATCCACTTGCAAATTCTGCAAAAATAGAGTTTCAAAACTGCTCTGTCAAAAGGAAGGCTTATCTCTCTGAGTTGAATGCAGACATCATAAAGAGGTTTCTGAGAATGCTTCTGCCTGGTTTATATGTGAAGATATTTCCTTTTCCACCATAGGCCTCAAAGCGCTCCAAATGAACACTTGCAGATTCTACAAAAAGAGTGTTTCATAACTGCTCTAGCAAAGGAAAGGTTCAACTCTGTGAGTTGAACACACACATCACAAAGCAGTTTCTGAGAATGCTTCTGTCCAGTTTTTATTGGAAGATATTCCCGCTTCTAACAAAGGCCTGAAAGAGCTCCAAATATCCACTTGTAGATGCTGCAAAAAGACTCTTTCCAAACTGCTCCATGAAAAGGAAGGTTCAACTCTGTGAGTTGAATGCGCACATCATAAAGAAGTTTCAAAGAATGCTTCTGTCTAGGTTTTATGTGAAGATATTTCCTTTTCCACCATAGGCCTCAAAGCGCTCCAAATGAACACTTGCAGATTCTACAAAAAGAGTGTTTCAAAACTGCTCTTTCAAAAGAAGTGTTCAACTCTGTGAGTTGGATTCATACTTCACAAAGCAGTTTCACAGAACGCTTCTGTTTAGTTTTTATGGGAAGATATTCCCGTTTCCAACGAAGGCCTGAAAGGGCTCCAAATAACCACTTGCAGATTCTGCAGAAACACAGTTTCAAAACTGCTCTATCAAAAGGAAGGCTTATCTCTCCGAGCTGAATGCACACATCATAAAGAGGTTTCTGAGAATGCTTCTGCCTGGTTTATAAGTGAAGATATTTCCTTTTCCACCATAGGCCTCAAAGCGCTCCAAATGAACACTTGCAGATTCTACAAAAAGAGTGTTTCAAAACAGCTCTTTCAAAGGAAGTGTTCAACTCTGTGAGTTGGATTCATACTACACAAAGCAGTTTCACAGAACGCTTCTGTTTAGTTTTTATGGGAAGATATTCCCGTTTCCAACGAAGGCCTGAAAGGGCTCCAAATATCCACTTGCAAATTCTGCAAAAATAGAGTTTCAAAACTGCTCTATCAAAAGGAAGGCTTATCTCTCTGAGTTGAATGCAGACATCATAAAGAGGTTTCTGAGAATGCTTCTGCCTGGTTTATATGTGAAGATATTTCCTTTTCCACCATAGGCCTCAAAGCGCTCCAAATGAACACTTGCAGATTCTACAAAAGGAGTGTTTCATAACTGCTCTAGCAAAGGAAAGGTTCAACTCTGTGAGTTGAACACACACATCACAAAGCAGTTTCTGAGAATGCTTCTGTCCAATTTTTATTGGAAGATATTCCCGCTTCTAACAAAGGCCTGAAAGAGCTCCAAATATCCACTTGCAGATGCTGCAAAAAGACTCTTTCCAAACTGCTCCATGAAAAGGAAGGTTCAACTCTGTGAGATGAATGCACACATCATAAAGAAGTTTCAAAGAATGCTTCTGTCTAGGTTTTATGTGAAGATATTTCCTTTTCCACCATAGGCCTCAAAGCGCTCCAAATGAACACTTGCAGATTCTACAAAAAGAGTGTTTCAAAACTGCTCTTTCAAAAGAAGTGTTCAACTCTGTGAGTTGGATTCATACTTCACAAAGCAGTTTCACAGAACGCTTCTGTTTAATATTTATGGGAAGATATTCCCGTTTCCAACGAAGGCCTGAAAGGACTCCAAATATCCACTTGCAGATTCTGCAAAAACACAGTTTCAAAACTGCTCTATCAAAAGGAAGGCTTATCTCTCCGAGCTGAATGCACACATCATAAAGAGGTTTCTGAGAATGCTTCTCCCTGGTTTATAAGTGAAGATATTTCCTTTTCCACTATAGGCCTCAAAGCGCTCCAAATGAACACTTGCAAATTCTACAAAAAGAGTGTTTCAAAACAGCTCTTTCAAAGGAAGTGTTCAACTCTGTGAGTTGGATTCATACTACACAAAGCAGTTTCACAGAACGCTTCTCTTTAGTTTTTATGGGAAGATATTCCCGTTTCCAACGAAGGCCTGAAAGGGCTCCAAATATCCACTTGCAGATTCTCCAAAAATAGAGTTTCAAAACTGCTCTGTTAAAAGGAAGGCTTATCTCTCTGAGTTGAATGCAGACATCATAAAGAGGTTTCTGAGAATGCTTCTGCCTGGTTTATATGTGAAGATATTTCCTTTTCCACCATAGGCCTCAAAGCGCTCCAAATGAACACTTGCAGATTCTACAAAAGGAGTGTTTCATAACTACTCTAGCAAAGGAAAGGTTCAACTCTGTGAGTTGAACACACACATCACAAAGCAGTTTCTGAGAATGCTTCTGTCCAGTTTTTATTGGAAGATATTCCCGCTTCTAACAAAGGCCTGAAAGAGCTCCAAATATCCACTTGCAGATGCTGCAAAAAGACTCTTTCCAAACTGCTCCATGAAAAGGAAGGTTCAACTCTGTGAGTTGAATGCACACATCATAAAGAAGTTTCAAAGAATGCTTCTGTCTAGGTTTTATGTGAAGATATTTCCTTTTCCACCATAGGCCTCAAAGCGCTCCAAATGAACACTTGCAGATTCTACAAAAAGAGTGTTTCAAAACTGCTCTTTCAAAAGAAGTGTTCAACTCTGTGAGTTGGATTCATACTTCACAAAGCAGTTTCACAGAACGCTTCTGTTTAGTATTTATGGGAAGATATTCCCGTTTCCAACGAAGGCCTGAAAGGACTCCAAATATCCACTTGCAGATTCTGCAAAAACACAGTTTCAAAACTGCTCTATCAAAAGGAAGGCTTATCTCTCCGAGTTGAATGCACACATCATAAAGAGGTTTCTGAGAATGCTTCTGCCTGGTTTATAAGTGAAGATATTTCCTTTTCCACCATAGGCCTCAAAGCGCTCCAAATGAACACTTGCAGATTCTACAAAAAGAGTGTTTCAAAACAGCTCTTTCAAAGGAAGTGTTCAACTCTGTGAGTTGGATTCATACTACACAAAGCAGTTTCACAGAACGCTTCTGTTTAGTTTTTATGGGAAGATATTCCCGTTTCCAACGAAGGCCTGAAAGGGCTCCAAATATCCACTTGCAAATTCTGCAAAAATAGAGTTTCAAAACTGCTCTGTCAAAAGGAAGGCTTATCTCTCTGAGTTGAATGCAGACATCATAAAGAGGTTTCTGAGAATGCTTCTGCCTGGTTTATATGTGAAGATATTTCCTTTTCCACCATAGGCCTCAAAGCGCTCCAAATGAACACTTGCAGATTCTACAAAAAGAGTGTTTCATAACTGCTCTAGCAAAGGAAAGGTTCAACTCTGTGAGTTGAACACACACATCACAAAGCAGTTTCTGAGAATGCTTCTGTCCAGTTTTTATTGGAAGATATTCCCGCTTCTAACAAAGGCCTGAAAGAGCTCCAAATATCCACTTGTAGATGCTGCAAAAAGACTCTTTCCAAACTGCTCCATGAAAAGGAAGGTTCAACTCTGTGAGTTGAATGCACACATCATAAAAAGTTTCAAAGAATGCTTCTGTCTAGGTTTTATGTGAAGATATTTCCTTTTCCACCATAGGCCTCAAAGCGCTCCAAATGAACACTTGCAGATTCTACAAAAAGAGTGTTTCAAAACTGCTCTTTCAAAAGAAGTGTTCAACTCTGTGAGTTGGATTCATACTTCACAAAGCAGTTTCACAGAACGCTTCTGTTTAGTTTTTATGGGAAGATATTCCCGTTTCCAACGAAGGCCTGAAAGGGCTCCAAATAACCACTTGCAGATTCTGCAGAAACACAGTTTCAAAACTGCTCTATCAAAAGGAAGGCTTATCTCTCCGAGCTGAATGCACACATCATAAAGAGGTTTCTGAGAATGCTTCTCCCTGGTTTATAAGTGAAGATATTTCCTTTTCCACTATAGGCCTCAAAGCGCTCCAAATGAACACTTGCAGATTCTACAAAAAGAGTGTTTCAAAACTGCTCTTTCAAAAGAAGTGTTCAACTCTGTGAGTTGGATTCATACTACACAAAGCAGTTTCACAGAACGCTTCTCTTTAGTATTTATGGGAAGATATTCCCGTTTCCAACGAAGGCCTGAAAGGACTCCAAATATCCACTTGCAGATTCTGCAGAAACACAGTTTCAAAACTGCTCTATCAAAAGGAAGGCTTATCTCTCCGAGTTGAATGCACACATCATAAAGAGGTTTCTGAGAATGCTTCTGCCTGGTTTATAAGTGAAGATATTTCCTTTTCCACCATAGGCCTCAAAGCGCTCCAAATGAACACTTGCAGATTCTACAAAAAGAGTGTTTCAAAACAGCTCTTTCAAAGGAAGTGTTCAACTCTGTGAGTTGGATTCATACTACACAAAGCAGTTTCACAGAACGCTTGTGTTTAGTTTTTATGGGAAGATATTCCCGTTTCCAACGAAGGCCTGAAAGGGCTCCAAATATCCACTTGCAAATTCTGCAAAAATAGAGTTTCAAAACTGCTCTGTCAAAAGGAAGGCTTATCTCTCTGAGTTGAATGCAGACATCATAAAGAGGTTTCTGAGAATGCTTCTGCCTGGTTTATATGTGAAGATATTTCCTTTTCCACCATAGGCCTCAAGGCGCTCCAAATGAACACTTGCAGATTCTACAAAAAGAGTGTTTCATAACTGCTCTAGCAAAGGAAAGGTTCAACTCTGTGAGTTGAACACACACATCACAAAGCAGTTTCTGAGAATGCTTCTGTCCAGTTTTTATTGGAAGATATTCCCGCTTCTAACAAAGGCCTGAAAGAGCTCCAAATATCCACTTGTAGATGCTGCAAAAAGACTCTTTCCAAACTGCTCCATGAAAAGGAAGGTTCAACTCTGTGAGTTGAATGCACACATCATAAAGAAGTTTCAAAGAATGCTTCTGTCTAGGTTTTATGTGAAGATATTTCCTTTTCCACCATAGGCCTCAAAGCGCTCCAAATGAACACTTGCAGATTCTACAAAAAGAGTGTTTCAAAACTGCTCTTTCAAAAGAAGTGTTCAACTCTGTGAGTTGGATTCATACTTCACAAAGCAGTTTCACAGAACGCTTCTGTTTAGTTTTTATGGGAAGATATTCCCGTTTCCAACGAAGGCCTGAAAGGGCTCCAAATAACCACTTGCAGATTCTGCAGAAACACAGTTTCAAAACTGCTCTATCAAAAGGAAGGCTTATCTCTCCGAGCTGAATGCACACATCATAAAGAGGTTTCTGAGAATGCTTCTGCCTGGTTTATAAGTGAAGATATTTCCTTTTCCACCATAGGCCTCAAAGCGCTCCAAATGAACACTTGCAGATTCTACAAAAAGAGTGTTTCAAAACAGCTCTTTCAAAGGAAGTGTTCAACTCTGTGAGTTGGATTCATACTACACAAAGCAGTTTCACAGAACGCTTCTGTTTAGTTTTTATGGGAAGATATTCCCGTTTCCAACGAAGGCCTGAAAGGGCTCCAAATATCCACTTGCAAATTCTGCAAAAATAGAGTTTCAAAACTGCTCTATCAAAAGGAAGGCTTATCTCTCTGAGTTGAATGCAGACATCATAAAGAGGTTTCTGAGAATGCTTCTGCCTGGTTTATATGTGAAGATATTTCCTTTTCCACCATAGGCCTCAAAGCGCTCCAAATGAACACTTGCAGATTCTACAAAAGGAGTGTTTCATAACTGCTCTAGCAAAGGAAAGGTTCAACTCTGTGAGTTGAACACACACATCACAAAGCAGTTTCTGAGAATGCTTCTGTCCAATTTTTATTGGAAGATATTCCCGCTTCTAACAAAGGCCTGAAAGAGCTCCAAATATCCACTTGCAGATGCTGCAAAAAGACTCTTTCCAAACTGCTCCATGAAAAGGAAGGTTCAACTCTGTGAGATGAATGCACACATCATAAAGAAGTTTCAAAGAATGCTTCTGTCTAGGTTTTATGTGAAGATATTTCCTTTTCCACCATAGGCCTCAAAGCGCTCCAAATGAACACTTGCAGATTCTACAAAAAGAGTGTTTCAAAACTGCTCTTTCAAAAGAAGTGTTCAACTCTGTGAGTTGGATTCATACTTCACAAAGCAGTTTCACAGAACGCTTCTGTTTAGTATTTATGGGAAGATATTCCCGTTTCCAACGAAGGCCTGAAAGGACTCCAAATATCCACTTGCAGATTCTGCAAAAACACAGTTTCAAAACTGCTCTATCAAAAGGAAGGCTTATCTCTCCGAGCTGAATGCACACATCATAAAGAGGTTTCTGAGAATGCTTCTCCCTGGTTTATAAGTGAAGATATTTCCTTTTCCACTATAGGCCTCAAAGCGCTCCAAATGAACACTTGCAGATTCTACAAAAAGAGTGTTTCAAAACAGCTCTTTCAAAGGAAGTGTTCAACTCTGTGAGTTGGATTCATACTACACAAAGCAGTTTCACAGAACGCTTCTCTTTAGTTTTTATGGGAAGATATTCCCGTTTCCAACGAAGGCCTGAAAGGGCTCCAAATATCCACTTGCAGATTCTGCAAAAATAGAGTTTCAAAACTGCTCTGTTAAAAGGAAGGCTTATCTCTCTGAGTTGAATGCAGACATCATAAAGAGGTTTCTGAGAATGCTTCTGCCTGGTTTATATGTGAAGATATTTCCTTTTCCACCATAGGCCTCAAAGCGCTCCAAATGAACACTTGCAGATTCTACAAAAGGAGTGTTTCATAACTGCTCTAGCAAAGGAAAGGTTCAACTCTGTGAGTTGAACACACACATCACAAAGCAGTTTCTGAGAATGCTTCTGTCCAGTTTTTATTGGAAGATATTCCCGCTTCTAACAAAGGCCTGAAAGAGCTCCAAATATCCACTTGCAGATGCTGCAAAAAGACTCTTTCCAAACTGCTCCATGAAAAGGAAGGTTCAACTCTGTGAGATGAATGCACACATCATAAAGAAGTTTCAAAGAATGCTTCTGTCTAGGTTTTATGTGAAGATATTTCCTTTTCCACCATAGGCCTCAAAGCGCTCCAAATGAACACTTGCAGATTCTACAAAAAGAGTGTTTCAAAACTGCTCTTTCAAAAGAAGTGTTCAACTCTGTGAGTTGGATTCGTACTTCACAAAGCAGTTTCACAGAACGCTTCTGTTTAGTATTTATGGGAAGATATTCCCGTTTCCAACGAAGGCCTGAAAGGACTCCAAATATCCACTTGCAGATTCTGCAAAAACACAGTTTCAAAACTGCTCTATCAAAAGGAAGGCTTATCTCTCCGAGTTGAATGCACACATCATAAAGAGGTTTCTGAGAATGCTTCTGCCTGGTTTATAAGTGAAGATATTTCCTTTTCCACCATAGGCCTCAAAGCGCTCCAAATGAACACTTGCAGATTCTACAAAAAGAGTGTTTGAAAACAGCTCTTTCAAAGGAAGTGTTCAACTCTGTGAGTTGGATTCATACTACACAAAGCAGTTTCACAGAACGCTTCTGTTTAGTTTTTATGGGAAGATATTCCCGTTTCCAACGAAGGCCTGAAAGGGCTCCAAATATCCACTTGCAAATTCTGCAAAAATAGAGTTTCAAAACTGCTCTATCAAAAGGAAGGCTTATCTCTCTGAGTTGAATGCAGACATCATAAAGAGGTTTCTGAGAATGCTTCTGCCTGGTTTATATGTGAAGATATTTCCTTTTCCACCATAGGCCTCAAGGCGCTCCAAATGAACACTAGCAGATTCAACAAAAAGAGTGTTTCATAACTGCTCTAGCAAAGGAAAGGTTCAACTCTGTGAGTTGAACAAACACATCACAAAGCAGTTTCTGAGAATGCTTCTGTCCAGTTTTTATTGGAAGATATTCCCGCTTCTAACAAAGGCCTGAAACAGCTCCAAATATCCACTTGTAGATGCTGCAAAAAGACTCTTTCCAAACTGCTCCATGAAAAGGAAGGTTCAACTCTGTGAGTTGAATGCGCACATCATAAAGAAGTTTCAAAGAATGCTTCTGTCTAGGTTTTATGTGAAGATATTTCCTTTTCCACCATAGGCCTCAAAGCGCTCCAAATGAACACTTGCAGATTCTACAAAAAGAGTGTTTCAAAACTGCTCTTTCAAAAGAAGTGTTCAACTCTGTGAGTTGGATTCATACTTCACAAAGCAGTTTCACAGAACGCTTCTGTTTAGTTTTTATGGGAAGATATTCCCGTTTCCAACGAAGGCCTGAAAGGGCTCCAAATAACCACTTGCAGATTCTGCAGAAACACAGTTTCAAAACTGCTCTATCAAAAGGAAGGCTTATCTCTCCGAGCTGAATGCACACATCATAAAGAGGTTTCTGAGAATGCTTCTCCCTGGTTTATAAGTGAAGATATTTCCTTTTCCACTATAGGCCTCAAAGCGCTCCAAATGAACACTTGCAGATTCTACAAAAAGAGTGTTTCAAAACAGCTCTTTCAAAGGAAGTGTTCAACTCTGTGAGTTGGATTCATACTACACAAAGCAGTTTCACAGAACGCTTCTCTTTAGTTTTTATGGGAAGATATTCCCGTTTCCAACGAAGGCCTGAAAGGGCTCCAAATATCCACTTGCAGATTCTGCAAAAATAGAGTTTCAAAACTGCTCTGTTAAAAGGAAGGCTTATCTCTCTGAGTTGAATGCAGACATCATAAAGAGGTTTCTGAGAATGCTTCTCCCTGGTTTATATGTGAAGATATTTCCTTTTCCACCATAGGCCTCAAAGCGCTCCAAATGAACACTTGCAGATTCTACAAAAGGAGTGTTTCATAACTACTCTAGCAAAGGAAAGGTTCAACTCTGTGAGTTGAACACACACATCACAAAGCAGTTTCTGAGAATGCTTCTGTCCAGTTTTTATTGGAAGATATTCCCGCTTCTAACAAAGGCCTGAAAGAGCTCCAAATATCCACTTGCAGATGCTGCAAAAAGACTCTTTCCAAACTGCTCCATGAAAAGGAAGGTTCAACTCTGTGAGATGAATGCACACATCATAAAGAAGTTTCAAAGAATGCTTCTGTCTAGGTTTTATGTGAAGATATTTCCTTTTCCACCATAGGCCTCAAAGCGCTCCAAATGAACACTTGCAGATTCTACAAAAAGAGTGTTTCAAAACTGCTCTTTCAAAAGAAGTGTTCAACTCTGTGAGTTGGATTCACACTTCACAAAGCAGTTTCACAGAACGCTTCTGTTTAGTTTTTATGGGAAGATATTCCCGTTTCCAACGAAGGCCTGAAAGGGCTCCAAATAACCACTTGCAGATTCTGCAGAAACACAGTTTCAAAACTGCTCTATCAAAAGGAAGGCTTATCTCTCCGAGCTGAATGCACACATCATAAAGTGGTTTCTGAGAATGCTTCTCGCTGGTTTATAAGTGAAGATATTTCCTTTTCCACTATAGGCCTCAAAGCGCTCCAAATGAACACTTGCAGATTCTACAAAAAGAGTGTTTCAAAACAGCTCTTTCAAAGGAAGTGTTCAACTCTGTGAGTTGGATTCATACTACACAAAGCAGTTTCACAGAACGCTTCTCTTTAGTTTTTATTGGAAGATATTCCCGTTTCCAACGAAGGCCTGAAAGGGCTCCAAATATCCACTTGTAGATTCTGCAAAAATAGAGTTTCAAAACTGCTCTGTTAAAAGGAAGGCTTATCTCTCTGAGTTGAATGCAGACATCATAAAGAGGTTTCTGAGAATGCTTCTGCCTGGTTTATATGTGAAGATATTTCCTTTTCCACCATAGGCCTCAAAGCGCTCCAAATGAACACTTGCAGATTCTACAAAAGGAGTGTTTCATAACTGCTCTAGCAAAGGAAAGGTTCAACTCTGTGAGTTGAACACACACATCACAAAGCAGTTTCTGAGAATGCTTCTGTCCAGTTTTTATTGGAAGATATTCCCGCTTCTAACAAAGGCCTGAAAGAGCTCCAAATATCCACTTGCAGATGCTGCAAAAAGACTCTTTCCAAACTGCTCCATGAAAAGGAAGGTTCAACTCTGTGAGATGAATGCACACATCATAAAGAAGTTTCAAAGAATGCTTCTGTCTAGGTTTTATGTGAAGATATTTCCTTTTCCACCATAGGCCTCAAAGCGCTCCAAATGAACACTTGCAGATTCTACAAAAAGAGTGTTTCAAAACTGCTCTTTCAAAAGAAGTGTTCAACTCTGTGAGTTGGATTCGTACTTCACAAAGCAGTTTCACAGAACGCTTCTGTTTAGTATTTATGGGAAGATATTCCCGTTTCCAACGAAGGCCTGAAAGGACTCCAAATATCCACTTGCAGATTCTGCAAAAACACAGTTTCAAAACTGCTCTATCAAAAGGAAGGCTTATCTCTCCGAGTTGAATGCACACATCATAAAGAGGTTTCTGAGAATGCTTCTGCCTGGTTTATAAGTGAAGATATTTCCTTTTCCACCATAGGCCTCAAAGCGCTCCAAATGAACACTTGCAGATTCTACAAAAAGAGTGTTTGAAAACAGCTCTTTCAAAGGAAGTGTTCAACTCTGTGAGTTGGATTCATACTACACAAAGCAGTTTCACAGAACGCTTCTGTTTAGTTTTTATGGGAAGATATTCCCGTTTCCAACGAAGGCCTGAAAGGGCTCCAAATATCCACTTGCAAATTCTGCAAAAATAGAGTTTCAAAACTGCTCTGTCAAAAGGAAGGCTTATCTCTCTGAGTTGAATGCAGACATCATAAAGAGGTTTCTGAGAATGCTTCTGCCTGGTTTATATGTGAAGATATTTCCTTTTCCACCATAGGCCTCAAGGCGCTCCAAATGAACACTTGCAGATTCTACAAAAAGAGTGTTTCATAACTGCTCTAGCAAAGGAAAGGTTCAACTCTGTGAGTTGAACACACACATCACAAAGCAGTTTCTGAGAATGCTTCTGTCCAGTTTTTATTGGAAGATATTCCCGCTTCTAACAAAGGCCTGAAAGAGCTCCAAATATCCACTTGTAGATGCTGCAAAAAGACTCTTTCCAAACTGCTCCATGAAAAGGAAGGTTCAACTCTGTGAGTTGAATGCACACATCATAAAGAAGTTTCAAAGAATGCTTCTGTCTAGGTTTTATGTGAAGATATTTCCTTTTCCACCATAGGCCTCAAAGCGCTCCAAATGAACACTTGCAGATTCTACAAAAAGAGTGTTTCAAAACTGCTCTTTCAAAAGAAGTGTTCAACTCTGTGAGTTGGATTCACACTTCACAAAGCAGTTTCACAGAACGCTTCTGTTTAGTTTTTATGGGAAGATATTCCCGTTTCCAACGAAGGCCTGAAAGGGCTCCAAATAACCACTTGCAGATTCTGCAGAAACACAGTTTCAAAACTGCTCTATCAAAAGGAAGGCTTATCTCTCCGAGCTGAATGCACACATCATAAAGTGGTTTCTGAGAATGCTTCTCGCTGGTTTATAAGTGAAGATATTTCCTTTTCCACTATAGGCCTCAAAGCGCTCCAAATGAACACTTGCAGATTCTACAAAAAGAGTGTTTCAAAACAGCTCTTTCAAAGGAAGTGTTCAACTCTGTGTGTTGGATTCATACTACACAAAGCAGTTTCACAGAACGCTTCTCTTTAGTTTTTATTGGAAGATATTCCCGTTTCCAACGAAGGCCTGAAAGGGCTCCAAATATCCACTTGCAGATTCTGCAAAAATAGAGTTTCAAATCTGCTCTGTTAAAAGGAAGGCTTATCTCTCTGAGTTGAATGCAGACATCATAAAGAGGTTTCTGAGAATGCTTCTGCCTGGTTTATATGTGAAGATATTTCCTTTTCCACCATAGGCCTCAAAGCGCTCCAAATGAACACTTGCAGATTCTACAAAAGGAGTGTTTCATAACTGCTCTAGCAAAGGAAAGGTTCAACTCTGTGAGTTGAACACACACATCACAAAGCAGTTTCTGAGAATGCTTCTGTCCAGTTTTTATTGGAAGATATTCCCGCTTCTAACAAAGGCCTGAAAGAGCTCCAAATATCCACTTGCAGATGCTGCAAAAAGACTCTTTCCAAACTGCTCCATGAAAAGGAAGGTTCAACTCTGTGAGATGAATGCACACATCATAAAGAAGTTTCAAAGAATGCTTCTGTCTAGGTTTTATGTGAAGATATTTCCTTTTCCACCATAGGCCTCAAAGCGCTCCAAATGAACACTTGCAGATTCTACAAAAAGAGTGTTTCAAAACTGCTCTTTCAAAAGAAGTGTTCAACTCTGTGAGTTGGATTCATACTTCACAAAGCAGTTTCACAGAACGCTTCTGTTTAGTATTTATGGGAAGATATTCCCGTTTCCAACGAAGGCCTGAAAGGACTCCAAATATCCACTTGCAGATTCTGCAAAAACACAGTTTCAAAACTGCTCTATCAAAAGGAAGGCTTATCTCTCCGAGTTGAATGCACACATCATAAAGAGGTTTCTGAGAATGCTTCTGCCTGGTTTATAAGTGAAGATATTTCCTTTTCCACCATAGGCCTCAAAGCGCTCCAAATGAACACTTGCAGATTCTACAAAAAGAGTGTTTCAAAACAGCTCTTTCAAAGGAAGTGTTCAACTCTGTGAGTTGGATTCATACTACACAAAGCAGTTTCACAGAACGCTTCTGTTTAGTTTTTATGGGAAGATATTCCCGTTTCCAACGAAGGCCTGAAAGGGCTCCAAATATCCACTTGCAAATTCTGCAAAAATAGAGTTTCAAAACTGCTCTGTCAAAAGGAAGGCTTATCTCTCTGAGTTGAATGCAGACATCATAAAGAGGTTTCTGAGAATGCTTCTGCCTGGTTTATATGTGAAGATATTTCCTTTTCCACCATAGGCCTCAAAGCGCTCCAAATGAACACTTGCAGATTCTACAAAAAGAGTGTTTCATAACTGCTCTAGCAAAGGAAAGGTTCAACTCTGTGAGTTGAACACACACATCACAAAGCAGTTTCTGAGAATGCTTCTGTCCAGTTTTTATTGGAAGATATTCCCGCTTCTAACAAAGGCCTGAAAGAGCTCCAAATATCCACTTGTAGATGCTGCAAAAAGACTCTTTCCAAACTGCTCCATGAAAAGGAAGGTTCAACTCTGTGAGTTGAATGCACACATCATAAAAAGTTTCAAAGAATGCTTCTGTCTAGGTTTTATGTGAAGATATTTCCTTTTCCACCATAGGCCTCAAAGCGCTCCAAATGAACACTTGCAGATTCTACAAAAAGAGTGTTTCAAAACTGCTCTTTCAAAAGAAGTGTTCAACTCTGTGAGTTGGATTCATACTTCACAAAGCAGTTTCACAGAACGCTTCTGTTTAGTTTTTATGGGAATATATTCCCGTTTCCAACGAAGGCCTGAAAGGGCTCCAAATAACCACTTGCAGATTCTGCAGAAACACAGTTTCAAAACTGCTCTATCAAAAGGAAGGCTTATCTCTCCGAGCTGAATGCACACATCATAAAGAGGTTTCTGAGAATGCTTCTCCCTGGTTTATAAGTGAAGATATTTCCTTTTCCACTATAGGCCTCAAAGCGCTCCAAATGAACACTTGCAGATTCTACAAAAAGAGTGTTTCAAAACTGCTCTTTCAAAAGAAGTGTTCAACTCTGTGAGTTGGATTCATACTACACAAAGCAGTTTCACAGAACGCTTCTCTTTAGTATTTATGGGAAGATATTCCCGTTTCCAACGAAGGCCTGAAAGGACTCCAAATATCCACTTGCAGATTCTGCAGAAACACAGTTTCAAAACTGCTCTATCAAAAGGAAGGCTTATCTCTCCGAGTTGAATGCACACATCATAAAGAGGTTTCTGAGAATGCTTCTGCCTGGTTTATAAGTGAAGATATTTCCTTTTCCACCATAGGCCTCAAAGCGCTCCAAATGAACACTTGCAGATTCTACAAAAAGAGTGTTTCAAAACAGCTCTTTCAAAGGAAGTGTTCAACTCTGTGAGTTGGATTCATACTACACAAAGCAGTTTCACAGAACGCTTGTGTTTAGTTTTTATGGGAAGATATTCCCGTTTCCAACGAAGGCCTGAAAGGGCTCCAAATATCCACTTGCAAATTCTGCAAAAATAGAGTTTCAAAACTGCTCTGTCAAAAGGAAGGCTTATCTCTCTGAGTTGAATGCAGACATCATAAAGAGGTTTCTGAGAATGCTTCTGCCTGGTTTATATGTGAAGATATTTCCTTTTCCACCATAGGCCTCAAGGCGCTCCAAATGAACACTTGCAGATTCTACAAAAAGAGTGTTTCATAACTGCTCTAGCAAAGGAAAGGTTCAACTCTGTGAGTTGAACACACACATCACAAAGCAGTTTCTGAGAATGCTTCTGTCCAGTTTTTATTGGAAGATATTCCCGCTTCTAACAAAGGCCTGAAAGAGCTCCAAATATCCACTTGTAGATGCTGCAAAAAGACTCTTTCCAAACTGCTCCATGAAAAGGAAGGTTCAACTCTGTGAGTTGAATGCACACATCATAAAGAAGTTTCAAAGAATGCTTCTGTCTAGGTTTTATGTGAAGATATTTCCTTTTCCACCATAGGCCTCAAAGCGCTCCAAATGAACACTTGCAGATTCTACAAAAAGAGTGTTTCAAAACTGCTCTTTCAAAAGAAGTGTTCAACTCTGTGAGTTGGATTCATACTTCACAAAGCAGTTTCACAGAACGCTTCTGTTTAGTTTTTATGGGAAGATATTCCCGTTTCCAACGAAGGCCTGAAAGGGCTCCAAATAACCACTTGCAGATTCTGCAGAAACACAGTTTCAAAACTGCTCTATCAAAAGGAAGGCTTATCTCTCCGAGCTGAATGCACACATCATAAAGAGGTTTCTGAGAATGCTTCTGCCTGGTTTATAAGTGAAGATATTTCCTTTTCCACCATAGGCCTCAAAGCGCTCCAAATGAACACTTGCAGATTCTACAAAAAGAGTGTTTCAAAACAGCTCTTTCAAAGGAAGTGTTCAACTCTGTGAGTTGGATTCATACTACACAAAGCAGTTTCACAGAACGCTTCTGTTTAGTTTTTATGGGAAGATATTCCCGTTTCCAACGAAGGCCTGAAAGGGCTCCAAATATCCACTTGCAAATTCTGCAAAAATAGAGTTTCAAAACTGCTCTATCAAAAGGAAGGCTTATCTCTCTGAGTTGAATGCAGACATCATAAAGAGGTTTCTGAGAATGCTTCTGCCTGGTTTATATGTGAAGATATTTCCTTTTCCACCATAGGCCTCAAAGCGCTCCAAATGAACACTTGCAGATTCTACAAAAGGAGTGTTTCATAACTGCTCTAGCAAAGGAAAGGTTCAACTCTGTGAGTTGAACACACACATCACAAAGCAGTTTCTGAGAATGCTTCTGTCCAATTTTTATTGGAAGATATTCCCGCTTCTAACAAAGGCCTGAAAGAGCTCCAAATATCCACTTGCAGATGCTGCAAAAAGACTCTTTCCAAACTGCTCCATGAAAAGGAAGGTTCAACTCTGTGAGATGAATGCACACATCATAAAGAAGTTTCAAAGAATGCTTCTGTCTAGGTTTTATGTGAAGATATTTCCTTTTCCACCATAGGCCTCAAAGCGCTCCAAATGAACACTTGCAGATTCTACAAAAAGAGTGTTTCAAAACTGCTCTTTCAAAAGAAGTGTTCAACTCTGTGAGTTGGATTCATACTTCACAAAGCAGTTTCACAGAACGCTTCTGTTTAGTATTTATGGGAAGATATTCCCGTTTCCAACGAAGGCCTGAAAGGACTCCAAATATCCACTTGCAGATTCTGCAAAAACACAGTTTCAAAACTGCTCTATCAAAAGGAAGGCTTATCTCTCCGAGCTGAATGCACACATCATAAAGAGGTTTCTGAGAATGCTTCTCCCTGGTTTATAAGTGAAGATATTTCCTTTTCCACTATAGGCCTCAAAGCGCTCCAAATGAACACTTGCAGATTCTACAAAAAGAGTGTTTCAAAACAGCTCTTTCAAAGGAAGTGTTCAACTCTGTGAGTTGGATTCATACTACACAAAGCAGTTTCACAGAACGCTTCTCTTTAGTTTTTATGGGAAGATATTCCCGTTTCCAACGAAGGCCTGAAAGGGCTCCAAATATCCACTTGCAGATTCTGCAAAAATAGAGTTTCAAAACTGCTCTGTTAAAAGGAAGGCTTATCTCTCTGAGTTGAATGCAGACATCATAAAGAGGTTTCTGAGAATGCTTCTGCCTGGTTTATATGTGAAGATATTTCCTTTTCCACCATAGGCCTCAAAGCGCTCCAAATGAACACTTGCAGATTCTACAAAAGGAGTGTTTCATAACTGCTCTAGCAAAGGAAAGGTTCAACTCTGTGAGTTGAACACACACATCACAAAGCAGTTTCTGAGAATGCTTCTGTCCAGTTTTTATTGGAAGATATTCCCGCTTCTAACAAAGGCCTGAAAGAGCTCCAAATATCCACTTGCAGATGCTGCAAAAAGACTCTTTCCAAACTGCTCCATGAAAAGGAAGGTTCAACTCTGTGAGATGAATGCACACATCATAAAGAAGTTTCAAAGAATGCTTCTGTCTAGGTTTTATGTGAAGATATTTCCTTTTCCACCATAGGCCTCAAAGCGCTCCAAATGAACACTTGCAGATTCTACAAAAAGAGTGTTTCAAAACTGCTCTTTCAAAAGAAGTGTTCAACTCTGTGAGTTGGATTCGTACTTCACAAAGCAGTTTCACAGAACGCTTCTGTTTAGTATTTATGGGAAGATATTCCCGTTTCCAACGAAGGCCTGAAAGGACTCCAAATATCCACTTGCAGATTCTGCAAAAACACAGTTTCAAAACTGCTCTATCAAAAGGAAGGCTTATCTCTCCGAGTTGAATGCACACATCATAAAGAGGTTTCTGAGAATGCTTCTGCCTGGTTTATAAGTGAAGATATTTCCTTTTCCACCATAGGCCTCAAAGCGCTCCAAATGAACACTTGCAGATTCTACAAAAAGAGTGTTTGAAAACAGCTCTTTCAAAGGAAGTGTTCAACTCTGTGAGTTGGATTCATACTACACAAAGCAGTTTCACAGAACGCTTCTGTTTAGTTTTTATGGGAAGATATTCCCGTTTCCAACGAAGGCCTGAAAGGGCTCCAAATATCCACTTGCAAATTCTGCAAAAATAGAGTTTCAAAACTGCTCTATCAAAAGGAAGGCTTATCTCTCTGAGTTGAATGCAGACATCATAAAGAGGTTTCTGAGAATGCTTCTGCCTGGTTTATATGTGAAGATATTTCCTTTTCCACCATAGGCCTCAAGGCGCTCCAAATGAACACTAGCAGATTCAACAAAAAGAGTGTTTCATAACTGCTCTAGCAAAGGAAAGGTTCAACTCTGTGAGTTGAACAAACACATCACAAAGCAGTTTCTGAGAATGCTTCTGTCCAGTTTTTATTGGAAGATATTCCCGCTTCTAACAAAGGCCTGAAACAGCTCCAAATATCCACTTGTAGATGCTGCAAAAAGACTCTTTCCAAACTGCTCCATGAAAAGGAAGGTTCAACTCTGTGAGTTGAATGCGCACATCATAAAGAAGTTTCAAAGAATGCTTCTGTCTAGGTTTTATGTGAAGATATTTCCTTTTCCACCATAGGCCTCAAAGCGCTCCAAATGAACACTTGCAGATTCTACAAAAAGAGTGTTTCAAAACTGCTCTTTCAAAAGAAGTGTTCAACTCTGTGAGTTGGATTCATACTTCACAAAGCAGTTTCACAGAACGCTTCTGTTTAGTTTTTATGGGAAGATATTCCCGTTTCCAACGAAGGCCTGAAAGGGCTCCAAATAACCACTTGCAGATTCTGCAGAAACACAGTTTCAAAACTGCTCTATCAAAAGGAAGGCTTATCTCTCCGAGCTGAATGCACACATCATAAAGAGGTTTCTGAGAATGCTTCTCCCTGGTTTATAAGTGAAGATATTTCCTTTTCCACTATAGGCCTCAAAGCGCTCCAAATGAACACTTGCAGATTCTACAAAAAGAGTGTTTCAAAACAGCTCTTTCAAAGGAAGTGTTCAACTCTGTGAGTTGGATTCATACTACACAAAGCAGTTTCACAGAACGCTTCTCTTTAGTTTTTATGGGAAGATATTCCCGTTTCCAACGAAGGCCTGAAAGGGCTCCAAATATCCACTTGCAGATTCTGCAAAAATAGAGTTTCAAAACTGCTCTGTTAAAAGGAAGGCTTATCTCTCTGAGTTGAATGCAGACATCATAAAGAGGTTTCTGAGAATGCTTCTCCCTGGTTTATATGTGAAGATATTTCCTTTTCCACCATAGGCCTCAAAGCGCTCCAAATGAACACTTGCAGATTCTACAAAAGGAGTGTTTCATAACTACTCTAGCAAAGGAAAGGTTCAACTCTGTGAGTTGAACACACACATCACAAAGCAGTTTCTGAGAATGCTTCTGTCCAGTTTTTATTGGAAGATATTCCCGCTTCTAACAAAGGCCTGAAAGAGCTCCAAATATCCACTTGCAGATGCTGCAAAAAGACTCTTTCCAAACTGCTCCATGAAAAGGAAGGTTCAACTCTGTGAGATGAATGCACACATCATAAAGAAGTTTCAAAGAATGCTTCTGTCTAGGTTTTATGTGAAGATATTTCCTTTTCCACCATAGGCCTCAAAGCGCTCCAAATGAACACTTGCAGATTCTACAAAAAGAGTGTTTCAAAACTGCTCTTTCAAAAGAAGTGTTCAACTCTGTGAGTTGGATTCACACTTCACAAAGCAGTTTCACAGAACGCTTCTGTTTAGTTTTTATGGGAAGATATTCCCGTTTCCAACGAAGGCCTGAAAGGGCTCCAAATAACCACTTGCAGATTCTGCAGAAACACAGTTTCAAAACTGCTCTATCAAAAGGAAGGCTTATCTCTCCGAGCTGAATGCACACATCATAAAGTGGTTTCTGAGAATGCTTCTCGCTGGTTTATAAGTGAAGATATTTCCTTTTCCACTATAGGCCTCAAAGCGCTCCAAATGAACACTTGCAGATTCTACAAAAAGAGTGTTTCAAAACAGCTCTTTCAAAGGAAGTGTTCAACTCTGTGAGTTGGATTCATACTACACAAAGCAGTTTCACAGAACGCTTCTCTTTAGTTTTTATTGGAAGATATTCCCGTTTCCAACGAAGGCCTGAAAGGGCTCCAAATATCCACTTGTAGATTCTGCAAAAATAGAGTTTCAAAACTGCTCTGTTAAAAGGAAGGCTTATCTCTCTGAGTTGAATGCAGACATCATAAAG
The DNA here is from genome assembly GCF_028885625.2 of Pongo pygmaeus. Classification (NCBI taxonomy): domain Eukaryota; kingdom Metazoa; phylum Chordata; class Mammalia; order Primates; family Hominidae; genus Pongo; species Pongo pygmaeus. The sequence continues at coordinate 29,954,860 of NC_085930.1, forward strand.
AGGTTTCTGAGAATGCTTCTGCCTGGTTTATATGTGAAGATATTTCCTTTTCCACCATAGGCCTCAAAGCGCTCCAAATGAACACTTGCAGATTCTACAAAAGGAGTGTTTCATAACTGCTCTAGCAAAGGAAAGGTTCAACTCTGTGAGTTGAACACACACATCACAAAGCAGTTTCTGAGAATGCTTCTGTCCAGTTTTTATTGGAAGATATTCCCGCTTCTAACAAAGGCCTGAAAGAGCTCCAAATATCCACTTGCAGATGCTGCAAAAAGACTCTTTCCAAACTGCTCCATGAAAAGGAAGGTTCAACTCTGTGAGATGAATGCACACATCATAAAGAAGTTTCAAAGAATGCTTCTGTCTAGGTTTTATGTGAAGATATTTCCTTTTCCACCATAGGCCTCAAAGCGCTCCAAATGAACACTTGCAGATTCTACAAAAAGAGTGTTTCAAAACTGCTCTTTCAAAAGAAGTGTTCAACTCTGTGAGTTGGATTCGTACTTCACAAAGCAGTTTCACAGAACGCTTCTGTTTAGTATTTATGGGAAGATATTCCCGTTTCCAACGAAGGCCTGAAAGGACTCCAAATATCCACTTGCAGATTCTGCAAAAACACAGTTTCAAAACTGCTCTATCAAAAGGAAGGCTTATCTCTCCGAGTTGAATGCACACATCATAAAGAGGTTTCTGAGAATGCTTCTGCCTGGTTTATAAGTGAAGATATTTCCTTTTCCACCATAGGCCTCAAAGCGCTCCAAATGAACACTTGCAGATTCTACAAAAAGAGTGTTTGAAAACAGCTCTTTCAAAGGAAGTGTTCAACTCTGTGAGTTGGATTCATACTACACAAAGCAGTTTCACAGAACGCTTCTGTTTAGTTTTTATGGGAAGATATTCCCGTTTCCAACGAAGGCCTGAAAGGGCTCCAAATATCCACTTGCAAATTCTGCAAAAATAGAGTTTCAAAACTGCTCTGTCAAAAGGAAGGCTTATCTCTCTGAGTTGAATGCAGACATCATAAAGAGGTTTCTGAGAATGCTTCTGCCTGGTTTATATGTGAAGATATTTCCTTTTCCACCATAGGCCTCAAGGCGCTCCAAATGAACACTTGCAGATTCTACAAAAAGAGTGTTTCATAACTGCTCTAGCAAAGGAAAGGTTCAACTCTGTGAGTTGAACACACACATCACAAAGCAGTTTCTGAGAATGCTTCTGTCCAGTTTTTATTGGAAGATATTCCCGCTTCTAACAAAGGCCTGAAAGAGCTCCAAATATCCACTTGTAGATGCTGCAAAAAGACTCTTTCCAAACTGCTCCATGAAAAGGAAGGTTCAACTCTGTGAGTTGAATGCACACATCATAAAGAAGTTTCAAAGAATGCTTCTGTCTAGGTTTTATGTGAAGATATTTCCTTTTCCACCATAGGCCTCAAAGCGCTCCAAATGAACACTTGCAGATTCTACAAAAAGAGTGTTTCAAAACTGCTCTTTCAAAAGAAGTGTTCAACTCTGTGAGTTGGATTCACACTTCACAAAGCAGTTTCACAGAACGCTTCTGTTTAGTTTTTATGGGAAGATATTCCCGTTTCCAACGAAGGCCTGAAAGGGCTCCAAATAACCACTTGCAGATTCTGCAGAAACACAGTTTCAAAACTGCTCTATCAAAAGGAAGGCTTATCTCTCCGAGCTGAATGCACACATCATAAAGTGGTTTCTGAGAATGCTTCTCGCTGGTTTATAAGTGAAGATATTTCCTTTTCCACTATAGGCCTCAAAGCGCTCCAAATGAACACTTGCAGATTCTACAAAAAGAGTGTTTCAAAACAGCTCTTTCAAAGGAAGTGTTCAACTCTGTGTGTTGGATTCATACTACACAAAGCAGTTTCACAGAACGCTTCTCTTTAGTTTTTATTGGAAGATATTCCCGTTTCCAACGAAGGCCTGAAAGGGCTCCAAATATCCACTTGCAGATTCTGCAAAAATAGAGTTTCAAATCTGCTCTGTTAAAAGGAAGGCTTATCTCTCTGAGTTGAATGCAGACATCATAAAGAGGTTTCTGAGAATGCTTCTGCCTGGTTTATATGTGAAGATATTTCCTTTTCCACCATAGGCCTCAAAGCGCTCCAAATGAACACTTGCAGATTCTACAAAAGGAGTGTTTCATAACTGCTCTAGCAAAGGAAAGGTTCAACTCTGTGAGTTGAACACACACATCACAAAGCAGTTTCTGAGAATGCTTCTGTCCAGTTTTTATTGGAAGATATTCCCGCTTCTAACAAAGGCCTGAAAGAGCTCCAAATATCCACTTGCAGATGCTGCAAAAAGACTCTTTCCAAACTGCTCCATGAAAAGGAAGGTTCAACTCTGTGAGATGAATGCACACATCATAAAGAAGTTTCAAAGAATGCTTCTGTCTAGGTTTTATGTGAAGATATTTCCTTTTCCACCATAGGCCTCAAAGCGCTCCAAATGAACACTTGCAGATTCTACAAAAAGAGTGTTTCAAAACTGCTCTTTCAAAAGAAGTGTTCAACTCTGTGAGTTGGATTCATACTTCACAAAGCAGTTTCACAGAACGCTTCTGTTTAGTATTTATGGGAAGATATTCCCGTTTCCAACGAAGGCCTGAAAGGACTCCAAATATCCACTTGCAGATTCTGCAAAAACACAGTTTCAAAACTGCTCTATCAAAAGGAAGGCTTATCTCTCCGAGTTGAATGCACACATCATAAAGAGGTTTCTGAGAATGCTTCTGCCTGGTTTATAAGTGAAGATATTTCCTTTTCCACCATAGGCCTCAAAGCGCTCCAAATGAACACTTGCAGATTCTACAAAAAGAGTGTTTCAAAACAGCTCTTTCAAAGGAAGTGTTCAACTCTGTGAGTTGGATTCATACTACACAAAGCAGTTTCACAGAACGCTTCTGTTTAGTTTTTATGGGAAGATATTCCCGTTTCCAACGAAGGCCTGAAAGGGCTCCAAATATCCACTTGCAAATTCTGCAAAAATAGAGTTTCAAAACTGCTCTATCAAAAGGAAGGCTTATCTCTCTGAGTTGAATGCAGACATCATAAAGAGGTTTCTGAGAATGCTTCTGCCTGGTTTATATGTGAAGATATTTCCTTTTCCACCATAGGCCTCAAGGCGCTCCAAATGAACACTAGCAGATTCTACAAAAAGAGTGTTTCATAACTGCTCTAGCAAAGGAAAGGTTCAACTCTGTGAGTTGAACACACACATCACAAAGCAGTTTCTGAGAATGCTTCTGTCCAGTTTTTATTGGAAGATATTCCCGCTTCTAACAAAGGCCTGAAAGAGCTCCAAATATCCACTTGTAGATGCTGCAAAAAGACTCTTTCCAAACTGCTCCATGAAAAGGAAGGTTCAACTCTGTGAGTTGAATGCACACATCATAAAGAAGTTTGAAAGAATGCTTCTGTCTAGGTTTTATGTGAAGATATTTCCTTTTCCACCATAGGCCTCAAAGAGCTCCAAATGAACACTTGCAGATTCTACAAAAAGAGTGTTTCAAAACTGCTCTTTCAAAAGAAGTGTTCAACTCTGTGAGTTGGATTCATACTCCACAAAGCAGTTTCACAGAACGCTTCTGTTTAGTTTTTATGGGAAGATATTCCCGTTTCCAACGAAGGCCTGAAAGGGCTCCAAATAACCACTTGCAGATTCTGCAGAAACACAGTTTCAAAACTGCTCTATCAAAAGGAAGGCTTATCTCTCCGAGCTGAATGCACACATCATAAAGAGGTTTCTGAGAATGCTTCTCCCTGGTTTATAAGTGAAGATATTTCCTTTTCCACTATAGGTCTCAAAGCGCTCCAAATGAACACTTGCAGATTCTACAAAAAGAGTGTTTCAAAACAGCTCTTTCAAAGGAAGTGTTCAACTCTGTGAGTTGGATTCATACTACACAAAGCAGTTTCACAGAACGCTTCTCTTTAGTTTTTATGGGAAGATATTCCCGTTTCCAACGAAGGCCTGAAAGGGCTCCAAATAACCACTTGCAGATTCTGCAGAAACACAGTTTCAAAACTGCTCTATCAAAAGGAAGGCTTATCTCTCCGAGCTGAATGCACACATCATAAAGTGGTTTCTGAGAATGCTTCTCCCTGGTTTATAAGTGAAGATATTTCCTTTTCCACTATAGGCCTCAAAGCGCTCCAAATGAACACTTGCAGATTCTACAAAAAGAGTGTTTCAAAACAGCTCTTTCAAAGGAAGTGTTCAACTCTGTGAGTTGGATTCATACTACACAAAGCAGTTTCACAGAACGCTTCTCTTTAGTTTTTATGGGAAGATATTCCCGTTTCCAACGAAGGCCTGAAAGGGCTCCAAATATCCACTTGCAGATTCTGCAAAAATAGAGTTTCAAAACTGCTCTGTTAAAAGGAAGGCTTATCTCTCTGAGTTGAATGCAGACATCATAAAGAGGTTTCTGAGAATGCTTCTGCCTGGTTTATATGTGAAGATATTTCCTTTTCCACCATAGGCCTCAAAGCGCTCCAAATGAACACTTGCAGATTCTACAAAAGGAGTGTTTCATAACTACTCTAGCAAAGGAAAGGTTCAACTCTGTGAGTTGAACACACACATCACAAAGCAGTTTCTGAGAATGCTTCTGTCCAGTTTTTATTGGAAGATATTCCCGCTTCTAACAAAGGCCTGAAAGAGCTCCAAATATCCACTTGCAGATGCTGCAAAAAGACTCTTTCCAAACTGCTCCATGAAAAGGAAGGTTCAACTCTGTGAGTTGAATGCACACATCATAAAGAAGTTTCAAAGAATGCTTCTGTCTAGGTTTTATGTGAAGATATTTCCTTTTCCACCATAGGCCTCAAAGCGCTCCAAATGAACACTTGCAGATTCTACAAAAAGAGTGTTTCAAAACTGCTCTTTCAAAAGAAGTGTTCAACTCTGTGAGTTGGATTCATACTTCACAAAGCAGTTTCACAGAACGCTTCTGTTTAGTATTTATGGGAAGATATTCCCGTTTCCAACGAAGGCCTGAAAGGACTCCAAATATCCACTTGCAGATTCTGCAGAAACACAGTTTCAAAACTGCTCTATCAAAAGGAAGGCTTATCTCTCCGAGTTGAATGCACACATCATAAAGAGGTTTCTGAGAATGCTTCTGCCTGGTTTATAAGTGAAGATATTTCCTTTTCCACCATAGGCCTCAAAGCGCTCCAAATGAACACTTGCAGATTCTACAAAAAGAGTGTTTCAAAACAGCTCTTTCAAAGGAAGTGTTCAACTCTGTGAGTTGGATTCATACTACACAAAGCAGTTTCACAGAACGCTTCTGTTTAGTTTTTATGGGAAGATATTCCCGTTTCCAACGAAGGCCTGAAAGGGCTCCAAATATCCACTTGCAAATTCTGCAAAAATAGAGTTTCAAAACTGCTCTGTCAAAAGGAAGGCTTATCTCTCTGAGTTGAATGCAGACATCATAAAGAGGTTTCTGAGAATGCTTCTGCCTGGTTTATATGTGAAGATATTTCCTTTTCCACCATAGGCCTCAAGGCGCTCCAAATGAACACTTGCAGATTCTACAAAAAGAGTGTTTCATAACTGCTCTAGCAAAGGAAAGGTTCAACTCTGTGAGTTGAACACACACATCACAAAGCAGTTTCTGAGAATGCTTCTGTCCAGTTTTTATTGGAAGATATTCCCGCTTCTAACAAAGGCCTGAAAGAGCTCCAAATATCCACTTGTAGATGCTGCAAAAAGACTCTTTCCAAACTGCTCCATGAAAAGGAAGGTTCAACTCTGTGAGTTGAATGCACACATCATAAAGAAGTTTCAAAGAATGCTTCTGTCTAGGTTTTATGTGAAGATATTTCCTTTTCCACCATAGGCCTCAAAGCGCTCCAAATGAACACTTGCAGATTCTACAAAAAGAGTGTTTCAAAACTGCTCTTTCAAAAGAAGTGTTCAACTCTGTGAGTTGGATTCACACTTCACAAAGCAGTTTCACAGAACGCTTCTGTTTAGTTTTTATGGGAAGATATTCCCGTTTCCAACGAAGGCCTGAAAGGGCTCCAAATAACCACTTGCAGATTCTGCAGAAACACAGTTTCAAAACTGCTCTATCAAAAGGAAGGCTTATCTCTCCGAGCTGAATGCACACATCATAAAGTGGTTTCTGAGAATGCTTCTCGCTGGTTTATAAGTGAAGATATTTCCTTTTCCACTATAGGCCTCAAAGCGCTCCAAATGAACACTTGCAGATTCTACAAAAAGAGTGTTTCAAAACAGCTCTTTCAAAGGAAGTGTTCAACTCTGTGAGTTGGATTCATACTACACAAAGCAGTTTCACAGAACGCTTCTCTTTAGTTTTTATTGGAAGATATTCCCGTTTCCAACGAAGGCCTGAAAGGGCTCCAAATATCCACTTGCAGATTCTGCAAAAATAGAGTTTCAAAACTGCTCTGTTAAAAGGAAGGCTTATCTCTCTGAGTTGAATGCAGACATCATAAAGAGGTTTCTGAGAATGCTTCTGCCTGGTTTATATGTGAAGATATTTCCTTTTCCACCATAGGCCTCAAAGCGCTCCAAATGAACACTTGCAGATTCTACAAAAGGAGTGTTTCATAACTGCTCTAGCAAAGGAAAGGTTCAACTCTGTGAGTTGAACACACACATCACAAAGCAGTTTCTGAGAATGCTTCTGTCCAGTTTTTATTGGAAGATATTCCCGCTTCTAACAAAGGCCTGAAAGAGCTCCAAATATCCACTTGCAGATGCTGCAAAAAGACTCTTTCCAAACTGCTCCATGAAAAGGAAGGTTCAACTCTGTGAGTTGAATGCACACATCATAAAGAAGTTTCAAAGAATGCTTCTGTCTAGGTTTTATGTGAAGATATTTCCTTTTCCACCATAGGCCTCAAAGCGCTCCAAATGAACACTTGCAGATTCTACAAAAAGAGTGTTTCAAAACTGCTCTTTCAAAAGAAGTGTTCAACTCTGTGAGTTGGATTCATACTTCACAAAGCAGTTTCACAGAACGCTTCTGTTTAGTATTTATGGGAAGATATTCCCGTTTCCAACGAAGGCCTGAAAGGACTCCAAATATCCACTTGCAGATTCTGCAAAAACACAGTTTCAAAACTGCTCTATCAAAAGGAAGGCTTATCTCTCCGAGTTGAATGCACACATCATAAAGAGGTTTCTGAGAATGCTTCTGCCTGGTTTATAAGTGAAGATATTTCCTTTTCCACCATAGGCCTCAAAGCGCTCCAAATGAACACTTGCAGATTCTACAAAAAGAGTGTTTCAAAACAGCTCTTTCAAAGGAAGTGTTCAACTCTGTGAGTTGGATTCATACTACACAAAGCAGTTTCACAGAACGCTTCTGTTTAGTTTTTATGGGAAGATATTCCCGTTTCCAACGAAGGCCTGAAAGGGCTCCAAATATCCACTTGCAAATTCTGCAAAAATAGAGTTTCAAAACTGCTCTGTCAAAAGGAAGGCTTATCTCTCTGAGTTGAATGCAGACATCATAAAGAGGTTTCTGAGAATGCTTCTGCCTGGTTTATATGTGAAGATATTTCCTTTTCCACCATAGGCCTCAAAGCGCTCCAAATGAACACTTGCAGATTCTACAAAAAGAGTGTTTCATAACTGCTCTAGCAAAGGAAAGGTTCAACTCTGTGAGTTGAACACACACATCACAAAGCAGTTTCTGAGAATGCTTCTGTCCAGTTTTTATTGGAAGATATTCCCGCTTCTAACAAAGGCCTGAAAGAGCTCCAAATATCCACTTGCAGATGCTGCAAAAAGACTCTTTCCAAACTGCTCCATGAAAAGGAAGGTTCAACTCTGTGAGTTGAATGCACACATCATAAAGAAGTTTCAAAGAATGCTTCTGTCTAGGTTTTATGTGAAGATATTTCCTGTTCCACCATAGGCCTCAAAGCGCTCCAAATGAACACTTGCAGATTCTACAAAAAGAGTGTTTCAAAACTGCTCTTTCAAAAGAAGTGTTCAACTCTGTGAGTTGGATTCATACTTCACAAAGCAGTTTCACAGAACGCTTCTGTTTAGTTTTTATGGGAAGATATTCTCGTTTCCAACGAAGGCCTGAAAGGGCTCCAAATAACCACTTGCAGATTCTGCAGAAACACAGTTTCAAAACTGCTTTATCAAAAGGAAGGCTTATCTCTCCGAGCTGAATGCACACATCATAAAGAGGTTTCTGAGAATGCTTCTGCCTGGTTTATAAGTGAAGATATTTCCTTTTCCACCATAGGCCTCAAAGCGCTCCAAATGAACACTTGCAGATTCTACAAAAAGAGTGTTTCAAAACAGCTCTTTCAAAGGAAGTGTTCAACTCTGTGAGTTGGATTCATACTACACAAAGCAGTTTCACAGAACGCTTCTGTTTAGTTTTTATGGGAAGATATTCCCGTTTCCAACGAAGGCCTGAAAGGGCTCCAAATATCCACTTGCAAATTCTGCAAAAATAGAGTTTCAAAACTGCTCTATCAAAAGGAAGGCTTATCTCTCTGAGTTGAATGCAGACATCATAAAGAGGTTTCTGAGAATGCTTCTGCCTGGTTTATATGTGAAGATATTTCCTTTTCCACCATAGGCCTCAAAGCGCTCCAAATGAACACTTGCAGATTCTACAAAAGGAGTGTTTCATAACTGCTCTAGCAAAGGAAAGGTTCAACTCTGTGAGTTGAACACACACATCACAAAGCAGTTTCTGAGAATGCTTCTGTCCAATTTTTATTGGAAGATATTCCCGCTTCTAACAAAGGCCTGAAAGAGCTCCAAATATCCACTTGCAGATGCTGCAAAAAGACTCTTTCCAAACTGCTCCATGAAAAGGAAGGTTCAACTCTGTGAGTTGAATGCACACATCATAAAGAAGATTCAAAGAATGCTTCTGTCTAGGTTTTATGTGAAGATATTTCCTTTTCCACCATAGGCCTCAAAGCGCTCCAAATGAACACTTGCAGATTCTACAAAAAGAGTGTTTCAAAACTGCTCTTTCAAAAGAAGTGTTCAACTCTGTGAGTTGGATTCATACTTCACAAAGCAGTTTCACAGAACGCTTCTGTTTAGTATTTATGGGAAGATATTCCCGTTTCCAACGAAGGCCTGAAAGGACTCCAAATATCCACTTGCAGATTCTGCAAAAACACAGTTTCAAAACTGCTCTATCAAAAGGAAGGCTTATCTCTCCGAGTTGAATGCACACATCATAAAGAGGTTTCTGAGAATGCTTCTGCCTGGTTTATAAGTGAAGATATTTCCTTTTCCACCATAGGCCTCAAAGCGCTCCAAATGAACACTTGCAGATTCTACAAAAAGAGTGTTTCAAAACAGCTCTTTCAAAGGAAGTGTTCAACTCTGTGAGTTGGATTCATACTACACAAAGCAGTTTCACAGAACGCTTCTGTTTAGTTTTTATGGGAAGATATTCCCGTTTCCAACGAAGGCCTGAAAGGGCTCCAAATATCCACTTGCAAATTCTGCAAAAATAGAGTTTCAAAACTGCTCTGTCAAAAGGAAGGCTTATCTCTCTGAGTTGAATGCAGACATCATAAAGAGGTTTCTGAGAATGCTTCTGCCTGGTTTATATGTGAAGATATTTCCTTTTCCTCCATAGGCCTCAAAGCGCTCCAAATGAACACTTGCAGATTCTACAAAAAGAGTGTTTCATAACTGCTCTAGCAAAGGAAAGGTTCAACTCTGTGAGTTGAACACACACATCACAAAGCAGTTTCTGAGAATGCTTCTGTCCAGTTTTTATTGGAAGATATTCCCGCTTCTAACAAAGGCCTGAAAGAGCTCCAAATATCCACTTGTAGATGCTGCAAAAAGACTCTTTCCAAACTGCTCCATGAAAAGGAAGGTTCAACTCTGTGAGTTGAATGCACACATCATAAAAAGTTTCAAAGAATGCTTCTGTCTAGGTTTTATGTGAAGATATTTCCTTTTCCACCATAGGCCTCAAAGCGCTCCAAATGAACACTTGCAGATTCTACAAAAAGAGTGTTTCAAAACTGCTCTTTCAAAAGAAGTGTTCAACTCTGTGAGTTGGATTCATACTTCACAAAGCAGTTTCACAGAACGCTTCTGTTTAGTTTTTATGGGAAGATATTCCCGTTTCCAACGAAGGCCTGAAAGGGCTCCAAATAACCACTTGCAGATTCTGCAGAAACACAGTTTCAAAACTGCTCTATCAAAAGGAAGGCTTATCTCTCCGAGCTGAATGCACACATCATAAAGAGGTTTCTGAGAATGCTTCTCCCTGGTTTATAAGTGAAGATATTTCCTTTTCCACTATAGGCCTCAAAGCGCTCCAAATGAACACTTGCAGATTCTACAAAAAGAGTGTTTCAAAACTGCTCTTTCAAAAGAAGTGTTCAACTCTGTGAGTTGGATTCATACTACACAAAGCAGTTTCACAGAACGCTTCTCTTTAGTATTTATGGGAAGATATTCCCGTTTCCAACGAAGGCCTGAAAGGACTCCAAATATCCACTTGCAGATTCTGCAGAAACACAGTTTCAAAACTGCTCTATCAAAAGGAAGGCTTATCTCTCCGAGTTGAATGCACACATCATAAAGAGGTTTCTGAGAATGCTTCTGCCTGGTTTATAAGTGAAGATATTTCCTTTTCCACCATAGGCCTCAAAGCGCTCCAAATGAACACTTGCAGATTCTACAAAAAGAGTGTTTCAAAACAGCTCTTTCAAAGGAAGTGTTCAACTCTGTGAGTTGGATTCATACTACACAAAGCAGTTTCACAGAACGCTTCTGTTTAGTTTTTATGGGAAGATATTCCCGTTTCCAACGAAGGCCTGAAAGGGCTCCAAATATCCACTTGCAAATTCTGCAAAAATAGAGTTTCAAAACTGCTCTGTCAAAAGGAAGGCTTACCTCTCTGAGTTGAATGCAGACATCATAAAGAGGTTTCTGAGAATGCTTCTGCCTGGTTTATATGTGAAGATATTTCCTTTTCCACCATAGGCCTCAAGGCTCTCCAAATGAACACTTGCAGATTCTACAAAAAGAGTGTTTCATAACTGCTCTAGCAAAGGAAAGGTTCAACTCTGTGAGTTGAACACACACATCACAAAGCAGTTTCTGAGAATGCTTCTGTCCAGTTTTTATTGGAAGATATTCCCGCTTCTAACAAAGGCCTGAAAGAGCTCCAAATATCCACTTGTAGATGCTGCAAAAAGACTCTTTCCAAACTGCTCCATGAAAAGGAAGGTTCAACTCTGTGAGTTGAATGCACACATCATAAAGAAGTTTCAAAGAATGCTTCTGTCTAGGTTTTATGTGAAGATATTTCCTTTTCCACCATAGGCCTCAAAGCGCTCCAAATGAACACTTGCAGATTCTACAAAAAGAGTGTTTCAAAACTGCTCTTTCAAAGGAAGTGTTCAACTCTGTGAGTTGGATTCATACTACACAAAGCAGTTTCACAGAACGCTTCTCTTTAGTTTTTATTGGAAGATATTCCCGTTTCCAACGAAGGCCTGAAAGGGCTCCAAATATCCACTTGCAGATTCTGCAAAAATAGAGTTTCAAAACTGCTCTGTTAAAAGGAAGGCTTATCTCTCTGAGTTGAATGCAGACATCATAAAGAGGTTTCTGAGAATGCTTCTGCCTGGTTTATATGTGAAGATATTTCCTTTTCCACCATAGGCCTCAAGGCGCTCCAAATGAACACTAGCAGATTCTACAAAAAGAGTGTTTCATAACTGCTCTAGCAAAGGAAATGTTCAACTCTGTGAGTTGAACACACACATCACAAAGCAGTTTCTGAGAATGCTTCTGTCCAGTTTTTATTGGAAGATATTCCCGCTTCTAACAAAGGCCTGAAAGAGCTCCAAATATCCACTTGTAGATGCTGCAAAAAGACTCTTTCCAAACTGCTCCATGAAAAGGAAGGTTCAACTCTGTGAGTTGAATGCACACATCATAAAGAAGTTTGAAAGAATGCTTCTGTCTAGGTTTTATGTGAAGATATTTCCTTTTCCACCATAGGCCTCAAAGAGCTCCAAATGAACACTTGCAGATTCTACAAAAAGAGTGTTTCAAAACTGCTCTTTCAAAAGAAGTGTTCAACTCTGTGAGTTGGATTCATACTCCACAAAGCAGTTTCACAGAACGCTTCTGTTTAGTTTTTATGGGAAGATATTCCCGTTTCCAACGAAGGCCTGAAAGGGCTCCAAATAACCACTTGCAGATTCTGCAGAAACACAGTTTCAAAACTGCTCTATCAAAAGGAAGGCTTATCTCTCCGAGCTGAATGCACACATCATAAAGAGGTTTCTGAGAATGCTTCTCCCTGGTTTATAAGTGAAGATATTTCCTTTTCCACTATAGGTCTCAAAGCGCTCCAAATGAACACTTGCAGATTCTACAAAAAGAGTGTTTCAAAACAGCTCTTTCAAAGGAAGTGTTCAACTCTGTGAGTTGGATTCATACTACACAAAGCAGTTTCACAGAACGCTTCTCTTTAGTTTTTATGGGAAGATATTCCCGTTTCCAACGAAGGCCTGAAAGGGCTCCAAATATCCACTTGCAGATTCTGCAAAAACACAGTTTCAAAACTGCTCTATCAAAAGGAAGGCTTATCTCTCCGAGTTGAATGCACACATCATAAAGAGGTTTCTGAGAATGCTTCTGCCTGGTTTATAAGTGAAGATATTTCCTTTTCCACCATAGGCCTCAAAGCGCTCCAAATGAACACTTGCAGATTCTACAAAAAGAGTGTTTCAAAACAGCTCTTTCAAAGGAAGTGTTCAACTCTGTGAGTTGGATTCATACTACACAAAGCAGTTTCACAGAACGCTTCTGTTTAGTTTTTATGGGAAGATATTCCCGTTTCCAACGAAGGCCTGAAAGGGCTCCAAATATCCACTTGCAAATTCTGCAAAAATAGAGTTTCAAAACTGCTCTGTCAAAAGGAAGGCTTATCTCTCTGAGTTGAATGCAGACATCATAAAGAGGTTTCTGAGAATGCTTCTGCCTGGTTTATATGTGAAGATATTTCCTTTTCCTCCATAGGCCTCAAAGCGCTCCAAATGAACACTTGCAGATTCTACAAAAAGAGTGTTTCATAACTGCTCTAGCAAAGGAAAGGTTCAACTCTGTGAGTTGAACACACACATCACAAAGCAGTTTCTGAGAATGCTTCTGTCCAGTTTTTATTGGAAGATATTCCCGCTTCTAACAAAGGCCTGAAAGAGCTCCAAATATCCACTTGTAGATGCTGCAAAAAGACTCTTTCCAAACTGCTCCATGAAAAGGAAGGTTCAACTCTGTGAGTTGAATGCACACATCATAAAAAGTTTCAAAGAATGCTTCTGTCTAGGTTTTATGTGAAGATATTTCCTTTTCCACCATAGGCCTCAAAGCGCTCCAAATGAACACTTGCAGATTCTACAAAAAGAGTGTTTCAAAACTGCTCTTTCAAAAGAAGTGTTCAACTCTGTGAGTTGGATTCATACTTCACAAAGCAGTTTCACAGAACGCTTCTGTTTAGTTTTTATGGGAAGATATTCCCGTTTCCAACGAAGGCCTGAAAGGGCTCCAAATAACCACTTGCAGATTCTGCAGAAACACAGTTTCAAAACTGCTCTATCAAAAGGAAGGCTTATCTCTCCGAGCTGAATGCACACATCATAAAGAGGTTTCTGAGAATGCTTCTCCCTGGTTTATAAGTGAAGATATTTCCTTTTCCACTATAGGCCTCAAAGCGCTCCAAATGAACACTTGCAGATTCTACAAAAAGAGTGTTTCAAAACTGCTCTTTCAAAAGAAGTGTTCAACTCTGTGAGTTGGATTCATACTACACAAAGCAGTTTCACAGAACGCTTCTCTTTAGTATTTATGGGAAGATATTCCCGTTTCCAACGAAGGCCTGAAAGGACTCCAAATATCCACTTGCAGATTCTGCAGAAACACAGTTTCAAAACTGCTCTATCAAAAGGAAGGCTTATCTCTCCGAGTTGAATGCACACATCATAAAGAGGTTTCTGAGAATGCTTCTGCCTGGTTTATAAGTGAAGATATTTCCTTTTCCACCATAGGCCTCAAAGCGCTCCAAATGAACACTTGCAGATTCTACAAAAAGAGTGTTTCAAAACAGCTCTTTCAAAGGAAGTGTTCAACTCTGTGAGTTGGATTCATACTACACAAAGCAGTTTCACAGAACGCTTCTGTTTAGTTTTTATGGGAAGATATTCCCGTTTCCAACGAAGGCCTGAAAGGGCTCCAAATATCCACTTGCAAATTCTGCAAAAATAGAGTTTCAAAACTGCTCTGTCAAAAGGAAGGCTTACCTCTCTGAGTTGAATGCAGACATCATAAAGAGGTTTCTGAGAATGCTTCTGCCTGGTTTATATGTGAAGATATTTCCTTTTCCACCATAGGCCTCAAGGCGCTCCAAATGAACACTTGCAGATTCTACAAAAAGAGTGTTTCATAACTGCTCTAGCAAAGGAAAGGTTCAACTCTGTGAGTTGAACACACACATCACAAAGCAGTTTCTGAGAATGCTTCTGTCCAGTTTTTATTGGAAGATATTCCCGCTTCTAACAAAGGCCTGAAAGAGCTCCAAATATCCACTTGTAGATGCTGCAAAAAGACTCTTTCCAAACTGCTCCATGAAAAGGAAGGTTCAACTCTGTGAGTTGAATGCACACATCATAAAGAAGTTTCAAAGAATGCTTCTGTCTAGGTTTTATGTGAAGATATTTCCTTTTCCACCATAGGCCTCAAAGCGCTCCAAATGAACACTTGCAGATTCTACAAAAAGAGTGTTTCAAAACTGCTCTTTCAAAGGAAGTGTTCAACTCTGTGAGTTGGATTCATACTACACAAAGCAGTTTCACAGAACGCTTCTCTTTAGTTTTTATGGGAAGATATTCCCGTTTCCAACGAAGGCCTGAAAGGGCTCCAAATATCCACTTGCAGATTCTGCAAAAATAGAGTTTCAAAACTGCTCTGTTAAAAGGAAGGCTTATCTCTCTGAGTTGAATGCAGACATCATAAAGAGGTTTCTGAGAATGCTTCTGCCTGGTTTATATGTGAAGATATTTCCTTTTCCACCATAGGCCTCAAGGCGCTCCAAATGAACACTAGCAGATTCTACAAAAAGAGTGTTTCATAACTGCTCTAGCAAAGGAAATGTTCAACTCTGTGAGTTGAACACACACATCACAAAGCAGTTTCTGAGAATGCTTCTGTCCAGTTTTTATTGGAAGATATTCCCGCTTCTAACAAAGGCCTGAAAGAGCTCCAAATATCCACTTGTAGATGCTGCAAAAAGACTCTTTCCAAACTGCTCCATGAAAAGGAAGGTTCAACTCTGTGAGTTGAATGCACACATCATAAAGAAGTTTGAAAGAATGCTTCTGTCTAGGTTTTATGTGAAGATATTTCCTTTTCCACCATAGGCCTCAAAGAGCTCCAAATGAACACTTGCAGATTCTACAAAAAGAGTGTTTCAAAACTGCTCTTTCAAAAGAAGTGTTCAACTCTGTGAGTTGGATTCATACTCCACAAAGCAGTTTCACAGAACGCTTCTGTTTAGTTTTTATGGGAAGATATTCCCGTTTCCAACGAAGGCCTGAAAGGGCTCCAAATAACCACTTGCAGATTCTGCAGAAACACAGTTTCAAAACTGCTCTATCAAAAGGAAGGCTTATCTCTCCGAGCTGAATGCACACATCATAAAGAGGTTTCTGAGAATGCTTCTCCCTGGTTTATAAGTGAAGATATTTCCTTTTCCACTATAGGTCTCAAAGCGCTCCAAATGAACACTTGCAGATTCTACAAAAAGAGTGTTTCAAAACAGCTCTTTCAAAGGAAGTGTTCAACTCTGTGAGTTGGATTCATACTACACAAAGCAGTTTCACAGAACGCTTCTCTTTAGTTTTTATGGGAAGATATTCCCGTTTCCAACGAAGGCCTGAAAGGGCTCCAAATATCCACTTGCAGATTCTGCAAAAACACAGTTTCAAAACTGCTCTATCAAAAGGAAGGCTTATCTCTCCGAGTTGAATGCACACATCATAAAGAGGTTTCTGAGAATGCTTCTGCCTGGTTTATATGTGAAGATATTTCCTTTTCCACCATAGGCCTCAAGGCGCTCCAAATGAACACTTGCAGATTCTACAAAAAGAGTGTTTCATAACTGCTCTAGCAAAGGAAAGGTTCAACTCTGTGAGTTGAACACACACATCACAAAGCAGTTTCTGAGAATGCTTCTGTCCAGTTTTTATTGGAAGATATTCCCGCTTCTAACAAAGGCCTGAAAGAGCTCCAAATATCCACTTGTAGATGCTGCAAAAAGACTCTTTCCAAACTGCTCCATGAAAAGGAAGGTTCAACTCTGTGAGTTGAATGCACACATCATAAAAAGTTTCAAAGAATGCTTCTGTCTAGGTTTTATGTGAAGATATTTCCTTTTCCACCATAGGCCTCAAAGCGCTCCAAATGAACACTTGCAGATTCTACAAAAAGAGTGTTTCAAAACTGCTCTTTCAAAAGAAGTGTTCAACTCTGTGAGTTGGATTCATACTTCACAAAGCAGTTTCACAGAACGCTTCTGTTTAGTTTTTATGGGAAGATATTCCCGTTTCCAACGAAGGCCTGAAAGGGCTCCAAATAACCACTTGCAGATTCTGCAGAAACACAGTTTCAAAACTGCTCTATCAAAAGGAAGGCTTATCTCTCCGAGCTGAATGCACACATCATAAAGAGGTTTCTGAGAATGCTTCTCCCTGGTTTATAAGTGAAGATATTTCCTTTTCCACTATAGGCCTCAAAGCGCTCCAAATGAACACTTGCAGATTCTACAAAAAGAGTGTTTCAAAACTGCTCTTTCAAAAGAAGTGTTCAATTCTGTGAGTTGGATTCATACTACACAAAGCAGTTTCACAGAACGCTTCTCTTTAGTATTTATGGGAAGATATTCCCGTTTCCAACGAAGGCCTGAAAGGACTCCAAATATCCACTTGCAGATTCTGCAGAAACACAGTTTCAAAACTGCTCTATCAAAAGGAAGGCTTATCTCTCCGAGTTGAATGCACACATCATAAAGAGGTTTCTGAGAATGCTTCTGCCTGGTTTATAAGTGAAGATATTTCCTTTTCCACCATAGGCCTCAAAGCGCTCCAAGTGAACACTTGCAGATTCTACAAAAAGAGTGTTTCAAAACAGCTCTTTCAAAGGAAGTGTTCAACTCTGTGAGTTGGATTCATACTACACAAAGCAGTTTCACAGAACGCTTCTGTTTAGTTTTTATGGGAAGATATTCCCGTTTCCAACGAAGGCCTGAAAGGGCTCCAAATATCCACTTGCAAATTCTGCAAAAATAGAGTTTCAAAACTGCTCTGTCAAAAGGAAGGCTTACCTCTCTGAGTTGAATGCAGACATCATAAAGTGGTTTCTGAGAATGCTTCTGCCTGGTTTATATGTGAAGATATTTCCTTTTCCACCATAGGCCTCAAGGCGCTCCAAATGAACACTTGCAGATTCTACAAAAAGAGTGTTTCATAACTGCTCTAGCAAAGGAAAGGTTCAACTCTGTGAGTTGAACACACACATCACAAAGCAGTTTCTGAGAATGCTTCTGTCCAGTTTTTATTGGAAGATATTCCCGCTTCTAACAAAGGCCTGAAAGAGCTCCAAATATCCACTTGTAGATGCTGCAAAAAGACTCTTTCCAAACTGCTCCATGAAAAGGAAGGTTCAACTCTGTGAGTTGAATGCACACATCATAAAGAAGTTTCAAAGAATGCTTCTGTCTAGGTTTTATGTGAAGATATTTCCTTTTCCACCATAGGCCTCAAAGCGCTCCAAATGAACACTTGCAGATTCTACAAAAAGAGTGTTTCAAAACTGCTCTTTCAAAGGAAGTGTTCAACTCTGTGAGTTGGATTCATACTACACAAAGCAGTTTCACAGAACGCTTCTCTTTAGTTTTTATGGGAAGATATTCCCGTTTCCAACGAAGGCCTGAAAGGGCTCCAAATATCCACTTGCAGATTCTGCAAAAATAGAGTTTCAAAACTGCTCTGTTAAAAGGAAGGCTTATCTCTCTGAGTTGAATGCAGACATCATAAAGAGGTTTCTGAGAATGCTTCTGCCTGGTTTATATGTGAAGATATTTCCTTTTCCACCATAGGCCTCAAGGCGCTCCAAATGAACACTAGCAGATTCTACAAAAAGAGTGTTTCATAACTGCTCTAGCAAAGGAAATGTTCAACTCTGTGAGTTGAACACACACATCACAAAGCAGTTTCTGAGAATGCTTCTGTCCAGTTTTTATTGGAAGATATTCCCGCTTCTAACAAAGGCCTGAAAGAGCTCCAAATATCCACTTGTAGATGCTGCAAAAAGACTCTTTCCAAACTGCTCCATGAAAAGGAAGGTTCAACTCTGTGAGTTGAATGCACACATCATAAAGAAGTTTCAAAGAATGCTTCTGTCTAGGTTTTATGTGAAGATATTTCCTTTTCCACCATAGGCCTCAAAGCGCTCCAAATGAACACTTGCAGATTCTACAAAAAGAGTGTTTCAAAACTGCTCTTTCAAAAGAAGTGTTCAACTCTGTGAGTTGGATTCATACTCCACAAAGCAGTTTCACAGAACGCTTCTGTTTAGTTTTTATGGGAAGATATTCCCGTTTCCAACGAAGGCCTGAAAGGGCTCCAAATAACCACTTGCAGATTCTGCAGAAACACAGTTTCAAAACTGCTCTATCAAAAGGAAGGCTTATCTCTCCGAGCTGAATGCACACATCATAAAGAGGTTTCTGAGAATGCTTCTCCCTGGTTTATAAGTGAAGATATTTCCTTTTCCACTATAGGTCTCAAAGCGCTCCAAATGAACACTTGCAGATTCTACAAAAAGAGTGTTTCAAAACAGCTCTTTCAAAGGAAGTGTTCAACTCTGTGAGTTGGATTCATACTACACAAAGCAGTTTCACAGAACGCTTCTCTTTAGTTTTTATGGGAAGATATTCCCGTTTCCAACGAAGGCCTGAAAGGGCTCCAAATATCCACTTGCAGATTCTGCAAAAACACAGTTTCAAAACTGCTCTATCAAAAGGAAGGCTTATCTCTCCGAGTTGAATGCACACATCATAAAGAGGTTTCTGAGAATGCTTCTGCCTGGTTTATAAGTGAAGATATTTCCTTTTCCACCATAGGCCTCAAAGCGCTCCAAATGAACACTTGCAGATTCTACAAAAAGAGTGTTTCAAAACAGCTCTTTCAAAGGAAGTGTTCAACTCTGTGAGTTGGATTCATACTACACAAAGCAGTTTCACAGAACGCTTCTGTTTAGTTTTTATGGGAAGATATTCCCGTTTCCAACGAAGGCCTGAAAGGGCTCCAAATATCCACTTGCAAATTCTGCAAAAATAGAGTTTCAAAACTGCTCTGTCAAAAGGAAGGCTTATCTCTCTGAGTTGAATGCAGACATCATAAAGAGGTTTCTGAGAATGCTTCTGCCTGGTTTATATGTGAAGATATTTCCTTTTCCACCATAGGCCTCAAGGCGCTCCAAATGAACACTTGCAGATTCTACAAAAAGAGTGTTTCATAACTGCTCTAGCAAAGGAAAGGTTCAACTCTGTGAGTTGAACACACACATCACAAAGCAGTTTCTGAGAATGCTTCTGTCCAGTTTTTATTGGAAGATATTCCCGCTTCTAACAAAGGCCTGAAAGAGCTCCAAATATCCACTTGTAGATGCTGCAAAAAGACTCTTTCCAAACTGCTCCATGAAAAGGAAGGTTCAACTCTGTGAGTTGAATGCACACATCATAAAAAGTTTCAAAGAATGCTTCTGTCTAGGTTTTATGTGAAGATATTTCCTTTTCCACCATAGGCCTCAAAGCGCTCCAAATGAACACTTGCAGATTCTACAAAAAGAGTGTTTCAAAACTGCTCTTTCAAAAGAAGTGTTCAACTCTGTGAGTTGGATTCATACTTCACAAAGCAGTTTCACAGAACGCTTCTGTTTAGTTTTTATGGGAAGATATTCCCGTTTCCAACGAAGGCCTGAAAGGGCTCCAAATAACCACTTGCAGATTCTGCAGAAACACAGTTTCAAAACTGCTCTATCAAAAGGAAGGCTTATCTCTCCGAGCTGAATGCACACATCATAAAGAGGTTTCTGAGAATGCTTCTCCCTGGTTTATAAGTGAAGATATTTCCTTTTCCACTATAGGCCTCAAAGCGCTCCAAATGAACACTTGCAGATTCTACAAAAAGAGTGTTTCAAAACTGCTCTTTCAAAAGAAGTGTTCAACTCTGTGAGTTGGATTCATACTACACAAAGCAGTTTCACAGAACGCTTCTCTTTAGTATTTATGGGAAGATATTCCCGTTTCCAACGAAGGCCTGAAAGGACTCCAAATATCCACTTGCAGATTCTGCAGAAACACAGTTTCAAAACTGCTCTATCAAAAGGAAGGCTTATCTCTCCGAGTTGAATGCACACATCATAAAGAGGTTTCTGAGAATGCTTCTGCCTGGTTTATAAGTGAAGATATTTCCTTTTCCACCATAGGCCTCAAAGCGCTCCAAGTGAACACTTGCAGATTCTACAAAAAGAGTGTTTCAAAACAGCTCTTTCAAAGGAAGTGTTCAACTCTGTGAGTTGGATTCATACTACACAAAGCAGTTTCACAGAACGCTTCTGTTTAGTTTTTATGGGAAGATATTCCCGTTTCCAACGAAGGCCTGAAAGGGCTCCAAATATCCACTTGCAAATTCTGCAAAAATAGAGTTTCAAAACTGCTCTGTCAAAAGGAAGGCTTACCTCTCTGAGTTGAATGCAGACATCATAAAGAGGTTTCTGAGAATGCTTCTGCCTGGTTTATATGTGAAGATATTTCCTTTTCCACCATAGGCCTCAAGGCGCTCCAAATGAACACTTGCAGATTCTACAAAAAGAGTGTTTCATAACTGCTCTAGCAAAGGAAAGGTTCAACTCTGTGAGTTGAACACACACATCACAAAGCAGTTTCTGAGAATGCTTCTGTCCAGTTTTTATTGGAAGATATTCCCGCTTCTAACAAAGGCCTGAAAGAGCTCCAAATATCCACTTGTAGATGCTGCAAAAAGACTCTTTCCAAACTGCTCCATGAAAAGGAAGGTTCAACTCTGTGAGTTGAATGCACACATCATAAAGAAGTTTCAAAGAATGCTTCTGTCTAGGTTTTATGTGAAGATATTTCCTTTTCCACCATAGGCCTCAAAGCGCTCCAAATGAACACTTGCAGATTCTACAAAAAGAGTGTTTCAAAACTGCTCTTTCAAAGGAAGTGTTCAACTCTGTGAGTTGGATTCATACTACACAAAGCAGTTTCACAGAACGCTTCTCTTTAGTTTTTATGGGAAGATATTCCCGTTTCCAACGAAGGCCTGAAAGGGCTCCAAATATCCACTTGCAGATTCTGCAAAAATAGAGTTTCAAAACTGCTCTGTTAAAAGGAAGGCTTATCTCTCTGAGTTGAATGCAGACATCATAAAGAGGTTTCTGAGAATGCTTCTGCCTGGTTTATATGTGAAGATATTTCCTTTTCCACCATAGGCCTCAAGGCGCTCCAAATGAACACTAGCAGATTCTACAAAAAGAGTGTTTCATAACTGCTCTAGCAAAGGAAATGTTCAACTCTGTGAGTTGAACACACACATCACAAAGCAGTTTCTGAGAATGCTTCTGTCCAGTTTTTATTGGAAGATATTCCCGCTTCTAACAAAGGCCTGAAAGAGCTCCAAATATCCACTTGTAGATGCTGCAAAAAGACTCTTTCCAAACTGCTCCATGAAAAGGAAGGTTCAACTCTGTGAGTTGAATGCACACATCATAAAGAAGTTTGAAAGAATGCTTCTGTCTAGGTTTTATGTGAAGATATTTCCTTTTCCACCATAGGCCTCAAAGAGCTCCAAATGAACACTTGCAGATTCTACAAAAAGAGTGTTTCAAAACTGCTCTTTCAAAAGAAGTGTTCAACTCTGTGAGTTGGATTCATACTCCACAAAGCAGTTTCACAGAACGCTTCTGTTTAGTTTTTATGGGAAGATATTCCCGTTTCCAACGAAGGCCTGAAAGGGCTCCAAATAACCACTTGCAGATTCTGCAGAAACACAGTTTCAAAACTGCTCTATCAAAAGGAAGGCTTATCTCTCCGAGCTGAATGCACACATCATAAAGAGGTTTCTGAGAATGCTTCTCCCTGGTTTATAAGTGAAGATATTTCCTTTTCCACTATAGGTCTCAAAGCGCTCCAAATGAACACTTGCAGATTCTACAAAAAGAGTGTTTCAAAACAGCTCTTTCAAAGGAAGTGTTCAACTCTGTGAGTTGGATTCATACTACACAAAGCAGTTTCACAGAACGCTTCTCTTTAGTTTTTATGGGAAGATATTCCCGTTTCCAACGAAGGCCTGAAAGGGCTCCAAATATCCACTTGCAGATTCTGCAAAAACACAGTTTCAAAACTGCTCTATCAAAAGGAAGGCTTATCTCTCCGAGTTGAATGCACACATCATAAAGAGGTTTCTGAGAATGCTTCTGCCTGGTTTATAAGTGAAGATATTTCCTTTTCCACCATAGGCCTCAAAGCGCTCCAAATGAACACTTGCAGATTCTACAAAAAGAGTGTTTCAAAACAGCTCTTTCAAAGGAAGTGTTCAACTCTGTGAGTTGGATTCATACTACACAAAGCAGTTTCACAGAACGCTTCTGTTTAGTTTTTATGGGAAGATATTCCCGTTTCCAACGAAGGCCTGAAAGGACTCCAAATATCCACTTGCAGATTCTGCAAAAACACAGTTTCAAAACTGCTCTATCAAAAGGAAGGCTTATCTCTCCGAGTTGAATGCACACATCATAAAGAGGTTTCTGAGAATGCTTCTGCCTGGTTTATAAGTGAAGATATTTCCTTTTCCACCATAGGCCTCAAAGCGCTCCTAATGAACACTTGCAGATTCTACAAAAAGAGTGTTTGAAAACAGCTCTTTCAAAGGAAGTGTTCAACTCTGTGAGTTGGATTCATACTACACAAAGCAGTTTCACAGAACGCTTCTGTTTAGTTTTTATGGGAAGATATTCCCGTTTCCAACGAAGGCCTGAAAGGGCTCCAAATATCCACTTGCAAATTCTGCAAAAATAGAGTTTCAAAACTGCTCTATCAAAAGGAAGGCTTATCTCTCTGAGTTGAATGCAGACATCATAAAGAGGTTTCTGAGAATGCTTCTGCCTGGTTTATATGTGAAGATATTTCCTTTTCCACCATAGGCCTCAAGGCGCTCCAAATGAACACTAGCAGATTCTACAAAAAGAGTGTTTCATAACTGCTCTAGCAAAGGAAAGGTTCAACTCTGTGAGTTGAACAAACACATCACAAAGCAGTTTCTGAGAATGCTTCTGTCCAGTTTTTATTGGAAGATATTCCCGCTTCTAACAAAGGCCTGAAACAGCTCCAAATATCCACTTGTAGATGCTGCAAAAAGACTCTTTCCAAACTGCTCCATGAAAAGGAAGGTTCAACTCTGTGAGTTGAATGCGCACATCATAAAGAAGTTTCAAAGAATGCTTCTGTCTAGGTTTTATGTGAAGATATTTCCTTTTCCACCATAGGCCTCAAAGCGCTCCAAATGAACACTTGCAGATTCTACAAAAAGAGTGTTTCAAAACTGCTCTTTCAAAAGAAGTGTTCAACTCTGTGAGTTGGATTCATACTTCACAAAGCAGTTTCACAGAACGCTTCTGTTTAGTTTTTATGGGAAGATATTCCCGTTTCCAACGAAGGCCTGAAAGGGCTCCAAATAACCACTTGCAGATTCTGCAGAAACACAGTTTCAAAACTGCTCTATCAAAAGGAAGGCTTATCTCTCCGAGCTGAATGCACACATCATAAAGAGGTTTCTGAGAATGCTTCTCCCTGGTTTATAAGTGAAGATATTTCCTTTTCCACTATAGGCCTCAAAGCGCTCCAAATGAACACTTGCAGATTCTACAAAAAGAGTGTTTCAAAACAGCTCTTTCAAAGGAAGTGTTCAACTCTGTGAGTTGGATTCATACTACACAAAGCAGTTTCACAGAACGCTTCTCTTTAGTTTTTATGGGAAGATATTCCCGTTTCCAACGAAGGCCTGAAAGGGCTCCAAATATCCACTTGCAGATTCTGCAAAAATAGAGTTTCAAAACTGCTCTGTTAAAAGGAAGGCTTATCTCTCTGAGTTGAATGCAGACATCATAAAGAGGTTTCTGAGAATGCTTCTGCCTGGTTTATATGTGAAGATATTTCCTTTTCCACCATAGGCCTCAAAGCGCTCCAAATGAACACTTGCAGATTCTACAAAAGGAGTGTTCCATAACTACTCTAGCAAAGGAAAGGTTCAACTCTGTGAGTTGAACACACACATCACAAAGCAGTTTCTGAGAATGCTTCTGTCCAGTTTTTATTGGAAGATATTCCCGCTTCTAACAAAGGCCTGAAAGAGCTCCAAATATCCACTTGCAGATGCTGCAAAAAGACTCTTTCCAAACTGCTCCATGAAAAGGAAGGTTCAACTCTGTGAGTTGAATGCACACATCATAAAGAAGTTTCAAAGAATGCTTCTGTCTAGGTTTTATGTGAAGATATTTCCTTTTCCACCATAGGCCTCAAAGCGCTCCAAATGAACACTTGCAGATTCTACAAAAAGAGTGTTTCAAAACTGCTCTTTCAAAAGAAGTGTTCAACTCTGTGAGTTGGATTCATACTTCACAAAGCAGTTTCACAGAACGCTTCTGTTTAGTATTTCTGGGAAGATATTCCCGTTTCCAACGAAGGCCTGAAAGGACTCCAAATATCCACTTGCAGATTCTGCAAAAACACAGTTTCAAAACTGCTCTATCAAAAGGAAGGCTTATCTCTCCGAGATGAATGCACACATCATAAAGAGGTTTCTGAGAATGCTTCTGCCTGGTTTATAAGTGAAGATATTTCCTTTTCCACCATAGGCCTCAAAGCGCTCCAAATGAACACTTGCAGATTCTACAAAAAGAGTGTTTCAAAACAGCTCTTTCAAAGGAAGTGTTCAACTCTGTGAGTTGGATTCATACTACACAAAGCAGTTTCACAGAACGCTTCTGTTTAGTTTTTATGGGAAGATATTCCCGTTTCCAACGAAGGCCTGAAAGGGCTCCAAATATCCACTTGCAAATTCTGCAAAAATAGAGTTTCAAAACTGCTCTGTCAAAAGGAAGGCTTATCTCTCTGAGTTGAATGCAGACATCATAAAGAGGTTTCTGAGAATGCTTCTGCCTGGTTTATATGTGAAGATATTTCCTTTTCCACCATAGGCCTCAAAGCGCTCCAAATGAACACTTGCAGATTCTACAAAAAGAGTGTTTCATAACTGCTCTAGCAAAGGAAAGGTTCAACTCTGTGAGTTGAACACACACATCACAAAGCAGTTTCTGAGAATGCTTCTGTCCAGTTTTTATTGGAAGATATTCCCGCTTCTAACAAAGGCCTGAAAGAGCTCCAAATATCCACTTGTAGATGCTGCAAAAAGACTCTTTCCAAACTGCTCCATGAAAAGGAAGGTTCAACTCTGTGAGTTGAATGCGCACATCATAAAGAAGTTTCAAAGAATGCTTCTGTCTAGGTTTTATGTGAAGATATTTCCTTTTCCACCATAGGCCTCAAAGCGCTCCAAATGAACACTTGCAGATTCTACAAAAAGAGTGTTTCAAAACTGCTCTTTCAAAAGAAGTGTTCAACTCTGTGAGTTGGATTCATACTTCACAAAGCAGTTTCACAGAACGCTTCTGTTTAGTTTTTATGGGAAGATATTCCCGTTTCCAACGAAGGCCTGAAAGGGCTCCAAATAACCACTTGCAGATTCTGCAGAAACACAGTTTCAAAACTGCTCTATCAAAAGGAAGGCTTATCTCTCCGAGCTGAATGCACACATCATAAAGAGGTTTCTGAGAATGCTTCTGCCTGGTTTATAAGTGAAGATATTTCCTTTTCCACCATAGGCCTCAAAGCGCTCCAAATGAACACTTGCAGATTCTACAAAAAGAGTGTTTCAAAACAGCTCTTTCAAAGGAAGTGTTCAACTCTGTGAGTTGGATTCATACTACACAAAGCAGTTTCACAGAACGCTTCTGTTTAGTTTTTATGGGAAGATATTCCCGTTTCCAACGAAGGCCTGAAAGGGCTCCAAATATCCACTTGCAAATTCTGCAAAAATAGAGTTTCAAAACTGCTCTATCAAAAGGAAGGCTTATCTCTCTGAGTTGAATGCAGACATCATAAAGAGGTTTCTGAGAATGCTTCTGCCTGGTTTATATGTGAAGATATTTCCTTTTCCACCATAGGCCTCAAAGCGCTCCAAATGAACACTTGCAGATTCTACAAAAGGAGTGTTTCATAACTGCTCTAGCAAAGGAAAGGTTCAACTCTGTGAGTTGAACACACACATCACAAAGCAGTTTCTGAGAATGCTTCTGTCCAATTTTTATTGGAAGATATTCCCGCTTCTAACAAAGGCCTGAAAGAGCTCCAAATATCCACTTGCAGATGCTGCAAAAAGACTCTTTCCAAACTGCTCCATGAAAAGGAAGGTTCAACTCTGTGAGATGAATGCACACATCATAAAGAAGTTTCAAAGAATGCTTCTGTCTAGGTTTTATGTGAAGATATTTCCTTTTCCACCATAGGCCTCAAAGCGCTCCAAATGAACACTTGCAGATTCTACAAAAAGAGTGTTTCAAAACTGCTCTTTCAAAAGAAGTGTTCAACTCTGTGAGTTGGATTCATACTTCACAAAGCAGTTTCACAGAACGCTTCTGTTTAATATTTATGGGAAGATATTCCCGTTTCCAACGAAGGCCTGAAAGGACTCCAAATATCCACTTGCAGATTCTGCAAAAACACAGTTTCAAAACTGCTCTATCAAAAGGAAGGCTTATCTCTCCGAGCTGAATGCACACATCATAAAGAGGTTTCTGAGAATGCTTCTCCCTGGTTTATAAGTGAAGATATTTCCTTTTCCACTATAGGCCTCAAAGCGCTCCAAATGAACACTTGCAGATTCTACAAAAAGAGTGTTTCAAAACAGCTCTTTCAAAGGAAGTGTTCAACTCTGTGAGTTGGATTCATACTACACAAAGCAGTTTCACAGAACGCTTCTCTTTAGTTTTTATGGGAAGATATTCCCGTTTCCAACGAAGGCCTGAAAGGGCTCCAAATATCCACTTGCAGATTCTCCAAAAATAGAGTTTCAAAACTGCTCTGTTAAAAGGAAGGCTTATCTCTCTGAGTTGAATGCAGACATCATAAAGAGGTTTCTGAGAATGCTTCTGCCTGGTTTATATGTGAAGATATTTCCTTTTCCACCATAGGCCTCAAAGCGCTCCAAATGAACACTTGCAGATTCTACAAAAGGAGTGTTTCATAACTACTCTAGCAAAGGAAAGGTTCAACTCTGTGAGTTGAACACACACATCACAAAGCAGTTTCTGAGAATGCTTCTGTCCAGTTTTTATTGGAAGATATTCCCGCTTCTAACAAAGGCCTGAAAGAGCTCCAAATATCCACTTGCAGATGCTGCAAAAAGACTCTTTCCAAACTGCTCCATGAAAAGGAAGGTTCAACTCTGTGAGTTGAATGCACACATCATAAAGAAGTTTCAAAGAATGCTTCTGTCTAGGTTTTATGTGAAGATATTTCCTTTTCCACCATAGGCCTCAAAGCGCTCCAAATGAACACTTGCAGATTCTACAAAAAGAGTGTTTCAAAACTGCTCTTTCAAAAGAAGTGTTCAACTCTGTGAGTTGGATTCATACTTCACAAAGCAGTTTCACAGAACGCTTCTGTTTAGTATTTATGGGAAGATATTCCCGTTTCCAACGAAGGCCTGAAAGGACTCCAAATATCCACTTGCAGATTCTGCAAAAACACAGTTTCAAAACTGCTCTATCAAAAGGAAGGCTTATCTCTCCGAGTTGAATGCACACATCATAAAGAGGTTTCTGAGAATGCTTCTGCCTGGTTTATAAGTGAAGATATTTCCTTTTCCACCATAGGCCTCAAAGCGCTCCAAATGAACACTTGCAGATTCTACAAAAAGAGTGTTTCAAAACAGCTCTTTCAAAGGAAGTGTTCAACTCTGTGAGTTGGATTCATACTACACAAAGCAGTTTCACAGAACGCTTCTGTTTAGTTTTTATGGGAAGATATTCCCGTTTCCAACGAAGGCCTGAAAGGGCTCCAAATATCCACTTGCAAATTCTGCAAAAATAGAGTTTCAAAACTGCTCTGTCAAAAGGAAGGCTTATCTCTCTGAGTTGAATGCAGACATCATAAAGAGGTTTCTGAGAATGCTTCTGCCTGGTTTATATGTGAAGATATTTCCTTTTCCACCATAGGCCTCAAAGCGCTCCAAATGAACACTTGCAGATTCTACAAAAAGAGTGTTTCATAACTGCTCTAGCAAAGGAAAGGTTCAACTCTGTGAGTTGAACACACACATCACAAAGCAGTTTCTGAGAATGCTTCTGTCCAGTTTTTATTGGAAGATATTCCCGCTTCTAACAAAGGCCTGAAAGAGCTCCAAATATCCACTTGTAGATGCTGCAAAAAGACTCTTTCCAAACTGCTCCATGAAAAGGAAGGTTCAACTCTGTGAGTTGAATGCACACATCATAAAAAGTTTCAAAGAATGCTTCTGTCTAGGTTTTATGTGAAGATATTTCCTTTTCCACCATAGGCCTCAAAGCGCTCCAAATGAACACTTGCAGATTCTACAAAAAGAGTGTTTCAAAACTGCTCTTTCAAAAGAAGTGTTCAACTCTGTGAGTTGGATTCATACTTCACAAAGCAGTTTCACAGAACGCTTCTGTTTAGTTTTTATGGGAAGATATTCCCGTTTCCAACGAAGGCCTGAAAGGGCTCCAAATAACCACTTGCAGATTCTGCAGAAACACAGTTTCAAAACTGCTCTATCAAAAGGAAGGCTTATCTCTCCGAGCTGAATGCACACATCATAAAGAGGTTTCTGAGAATGCTTCTCCCTGGTTTATAAGTGAAGATATTTCCTTTTCCACTATAGGCCTCAAAGCGCTCCAAATGAACACTTGCAGATTCTACAAAAAGAGTGTTTCAAAACTGCTCTTTCAAAAGAAGTGTTCAACTCTGTGAGTTGGATTCATACTACACAAAGCAGTTTCACAGAACGCTTCTCTTTAGTATTTATGGGAAGATATTCCCGTTTCCAACGAAGGCCTGAAAGGACTCCAAATATCCACTTGCAGATTCTGCAGAAACACAGTTTCAAAACTGCTCTATCAAAAGGAAGGCTTATCTCTCCGAGTTGAATGCACACATCATAAAGAGGTTTCTGAGAATGCTTCTGCCTGGTTTATAAGTGAAGATATTTCCTTTTCCACCATAGGCCTCAAAGCGCTCCAAATGAACACTTGCAGATTCTACAAAAAGAGTGTTTCAAAACAGCTCTTTCAAAGGAAGTGTTCAACTCTGTGAGTTGGATTCATACTACACAAAGCAGTTTCACAGAACGCTTGTGTTTAGTTTTTATGGGAAGATATTCCCGTTTCCAACGAAGGCCTGAAAGGGCTCCAAATATCCACTTGCAAATTCTGCAAAAATAGAGTTTCAAAACTGCTCTGTCAAAAGGAAGGCTTATCTCTCTGAGTTGAATGCAGACATCATAAAGAGGTTTCTGAGAATGCTTCTGCCTGGTTTATATGTGAAGATATTTCCTTTTCCACCATAGGCCTCAAGGCGCTCCAAATGAACACTTGCAGATTCTACAAAAAGAGTGTTTCATAACTGCTCTAGCAAAGGAAAGGTTCAACTCTGTGAGTTGAACACACACATCACAAAGCAGTTTCTGAGAATGCTTCTGTCCAGTTTTTATTGGAAGATATTCCCGCTTCTAACAAAGGCCTGAAAGAGCTCCAAATATCCACTTGTAGATGCTGCAAAAAGACTCTTTCCAAACTGCTCCATGAAAAGGAAGGTTCAACTCTGTGAGTTGAATGCACACATCATAAAGAAGTTTCAAAGAATGCTTCTGTCTAGGTTTTATGTGAAGATATTTCCTTTTCCACCATAGGCCTCAAAGCGCTCCAAATGAACACTTGCAGATTCTACAAAAAGAGTGTTTCAAAACTGCTCTTTCAAAAGAAGTGTTCAACTCTGTGAGTTGGATTCATACTTCACAAAGCAGTTTCACAGAACGCTTCTGTTTAGTTTTTATGGGAAGATATTCCCGTTTCCAACGAAGGCCTGAAAGGGCTCCAAATAACCACTTGCAGATTCTGCAGAAACACAGTTTCAAAACTGCTCTATCAAAAGGAAGGCTTATCTCTCCGAGCTGAATGCACACATCATAAAGAGGTTTCTGAGAATGCTTCTGCCTGGTTTATAAGTGAAGATATTTCCTTTTCCACCATAGGCCTCAAAGCGCTCCAAATGAACACTTGCAGATTCTACAAAAAGAGTGTTTCAAAACAGCTCTTTCAAAGGAAGTGTTCAACTCTGTGAGTTGGATTCATACTACACAAAGCAGTTTCACAGAACGCTTCTGTTTAGTTTTTATGGGAAGATATTCCCGTTTCCAACGAAGGCCTGAAAGGGCTCCAAATATCCACTTGCAAATTCTGCAAAAATAGAGTTTCAAAACTGCTCTATCAAAAGGAAGGCTTATCTCTCTGAGTTGAATGCAGACATCATAAAGAGGTTTCTGAGAATGCTTCTGCCTGGTTTATATGTGAAGATATTTCCTTTTCCACCATAGGCCTCAAAGCGCTCCAAATGAACACTTGCAGATTCTACAAAAGGAGTGTTTCATAACTGCTCTAGCAAAGGAAAGGTTCAACTCTGTGAGTTGAACACACACATCACAAAGCAGTTTCTGAGAATGCTTCTGTCCAATTTTTATTGGAAGATATTCCCGCTTCTAACAAAGGCCTGAAAGAGCTCCAAATATCCACTTGCAGATGCTGCAAAAAGACTCTTTCCAAACTGCTCCATGAAAAGGAAGGTTCAACTCTGTGAGATGAATGCACACATCATAAAGAAGTTTCAAAGAATGCTTCTGTCTAGGTTTTATGTGAAGATATTTCCTTTTCCACCATAGGCCTCAAAGCGCTCCAAATGAACACTTGCAGATTCTACAAAAAGAGTGTTTCAAAACTGCTCTTTCAAAAGAAGTGTTCAACTCTGTGAGTTGGATTCATACTTCACAAAGCAGTTTCACAGAACGCTTCTGTTTAGTATTTATGGGAAGATATTCCCGTTTCCAACGAAGGCCTGAAAGGACTCCAAATATCCACTTGCAGATTCTGCAAAAACACAGTTTCAAAACTGCTCTATCAAAAGGAAGGCTTATCTCTCCGAGCTGAATGCACACATCATAAAGAGGTTTCTGAGAATGCTTCTCCCTGGTTTATAAGTGAAGATATTTCCTTTTCCACTATAGGCCTCAAAGCGCTCCAAATGAACACTTGCAGATTCTACAAAAAGAGTGTTTCAAAACAGCTCTTTCAAAGGAAGTGTTCAACTCTGTGAGTTGGATTCATACTACACAAAGCAGTTTCACAGAACGCTTCTCTTTAGTTTTTATGGGAAGATATTCCCGTTTCCAACGAAGGCCTGAAAGGGCTCCAAATATCCACTTGCAGATTCTGCAAAAATAGAGTTTCAAAACTGCTCTGTTAAAAGGAAGGCTTATCTCTCTGAGTTGAATGCAGACATCATAAAGAGGTTTCTGAGAATGCTTCTGCCTGGTTTATATGTGAAGATATTTCCTTTTCCACCATAGGCCTCAAAGCGCTCCAAATGAACACTTGCAGATTCTACAAAAGGAGTGTTTCATAACTGCTCTAGCAAAGGAAAGGTTCAACTCTGTGAGTTGAACACACACATCACAAAGCAGTTTCTGAGAATGCTTCTGTCCAGTTTTTATTGGAAGATATTCCCGCTTCTAACAAAGGCCTGAAAGAGCTCCAAATATCCACTTGCAGATGCTGCAAAAAGACTCTTTCCAAACTGCTCCATGAAAAGGAAGGTTCAACTCTGTGAGATGAATGCACACATCATAAAGAAGTTTCAAAGAATGCTTCTGTCTAGGTTTTATGTGAAGATATTTCCTTTTCCACCATAGGCCTCAAAGCGCTCCAAATGAACACTTGCAGATTCTACAAAAAGAGTGTTTCAAAACTGCTCTTTCAAAAGAAGTGTTCAACTCTGTGAGTTGGATTCGTACTTCACAAAGCAGTTTCACAGAACGCTTCTGTTTAGTATTTATGGGAAGATATTCCCGTTTCCAACGAAGGCCTGAAAGGACTCCAAATATCCACTTGCAGATTCTGCAAAAACACAGTTTCAAAACTGCTCTATCAAAAGGAAGGCTTATCTCTCCGAGTTGAATGCACACATCATAAAGAGGTTTCTGAGAATGCTTCTGCCTGGTTTATAAGTGAAGATATTTCCTTTTCCACCATAGGCCTCAAAGCGCTCCAAATGAACACTTGCAGATTCTACAAAAAGAGTGTTTGAAAACAGCTCTTTCAAAGGAAGTGTTCAACTCTGTGAGTTGGATTCATACTACACAAAGCAGTTTCACAGAACGCTTCTGTTTAGTTTTTATGGGAAGATATTCCCGTTTCCAACGAAGGCCTGAAAGGGCTCCAAATATCCACTTGCAAATTCTGCAAAAATAGAGTTTCAAAACTGCTCTATCAAAAGGAAGGCTTATCTCTCTGAGTTGAATGCAGACATCATAAAGAGGTTTCTGAGAATGCTTCTGCCTGGTTTATATGTGAAGATATTTCCTTTTCCACCATAGGCCTCAAGGCGCTCCAAATGAACACTAGCAGATTCAACAAAAAGAGTGTTTCATAACTGCTCTAGCAAAGGAAAGGTTCAACTCTGTGAGTTGAACAAACACATCACAAAGCAGTTTCTGAGAATGCTTCTGTCCAGTTTTTATTGGAAGATATTCCCGCTTCTAACAAAGGCCTGAAACAGCTCCAAATATCCACTTGTAGATGCTGCAAAAAGACTCTTTCCAAACTGCTCCATGAAAAGGAAGGTTCAACTCTGTGAGTTGAATGCGCACATCATAAAGAAGTTTCAAAGAATGCTTCTGTCTAGGTTTTATGTGAAGATATTTCCTTTTCCACCATAGGCCTCAAAGCGCTCCAAATGAACACTTGCAGATTCTACAAAAAGAGTGTTTCAAAACTGCTCTTTCAAAAGAAGTGTTCAACTCTGTGAGTTGGATTCATACTTCACAAAGCAGTTTCACAGAACGCTTCTGTTTAGTTTTTATGGGAAGATATTCCCGTTTCCAACGAAGGCCTGAAAGGGCTCCAAATAACCACTTGCAGATTCTGCAGAAACACAGTTTCAAAACTGCTCTATCAAAAGGAAGGCTTATCTCTCCGAGCTGAATGCACACATCATAAAGAGGTTTCTGAGAATGCTTCTCCCTGGTTTATAAGTGAAGATATTTCCTTTTCCACTATAGGCCTCAAAGCGCTCCAAATGAACACTTGCAGATTCTACAAAAAGAGTGTTTCAAAACAGCTCTTTCAAAGGAAGTGTTCAACTCTGTGAGTTGGATTCATACTACACAAAGCAGTTTCACAGAACGCTTCTCTTTAGTTTTTATGGGAAGATATTCCCGTTTCCAACGAAGGCCTGAAAGGGCTCCAAATATCCACTTGCAGATTCTGCAAAAATAGAGTTTCAAAACTGCTCTGTTAAAAGGAAGGCTTATCTCTCTGAGTTGAATGCAGACATCATAAAGAGGTTTCTGAGAATGCTTCTCCCTGGTTTATATGTGAAGATATTTCCTTTTCCACCATAGGCCTCAAAGCGCTCCAAATGAACACTTGCAGATTCTACAAAAGGAGTGTTTCATAACTACTCTAGCAAAGGAAAGGTTCAACTCTGTGAGTTGAACACACACATCACAAAGCAGTTTCTGAGAATGCTTCTGTCCAGTTTTTATTGGAAGATATTCCCGCTTCTAACAAAGGCCTGAAAGAGCTCCAAATATCCACTTGCAGATGCTGCAAAAAGACTCTTTCCAAACTGCTCCATGAAAAGGAAGGTTCAACTCTGTGAGATGAATGCACACATCATAAAGAAGTTTCAAAGAATGCTTCTGTCTAGGTTTTATGTGAAGATATTTCCTTTTCCACCATAGGCCTCAAAGCGCTCCAAATGAACACTTGCAGATTCTACAAAAAGAGTGTTTCAAAACTGCTCTTTCAAAAGAAGTGTTCAACTCTGTGAGTTGGATTCACACTTCACAAAGCAGTTTCACAGAACGCTTCTGTTTAGTTTTTATGGGAAGATATTCCCGTTTCCAACGAAGGCCTGAAAGGGCTCCAAATAACCACTTGCAGATTCTGCAGAAACACAGTTTCAAAACTGCTCTATCAAAAGGAAGGCTTATCTCTCCGAGCTGAATGCACACATCATAAAGTGGTTTCTGAGAATGCTTCTCGCTGGTTTATAAGTGAAGATATTTCCTTTTCCACTATAGGCCTCAAAGCGCTCCAAATGAACACTTGCAGATTCTACAAAAAGAGTGTTTCAAAACAGCTCTTTCAAAGGAAGTGTTCAACTCTGTGAGTTGGATTCATACTACACAAAGCAGTTTCACAGAACGCTTCTCTTTAGTTTTTATTGGAAGATATTCCCGTTTCCAACGAAGGCCTGAAAGGGCTCCAAATATCCACTTGTAGATTCTGCAAAAATAGAGTTTCAAAACTGCTCTGTTAAAAGGAAGGCTTATCTCTCTGAGTTGAATGCAGACATCATAAAGAGGTTTCTGAGAATGCTTCTGCCTGGTTTATATGTGAAGATATTTCCTTTTCCACCATAGGCCTCAAAGCGCTCCAAATGAACACTTGCAGATTCTACAAAAGGAGTGTTTCATAACTGCTCTAGCAAAGGAAAGGTTCAACTCTGTGAGTTGAACACACACATCACAAAGCAGTTTCTGAGAATGCTTCTGTCCAGTTTTTATTGGAAGATATTCCCGCTTCTAACAAAGGCCTGAAAGAGCTCCAAATATCCACTTGCAGATGCTGCAAAAAGACTCTTTCCAAACTGCTCCATGAAAAGGAAGGTTCAACTCTGTGAGATGAATGCACACATCATAAAGAAGTTTCAAAGAATGCTTCTGTCTAGGTTTTATGTGAAGATATTTCCTTTTCCACCATAGGCCTCAAAGCGCTCCAAATGAACACTTGCAGATTCTACAAAAAGAGTGTTTCAAAACTGCTCTTTCAAAAGAAGTGTTCAACTCTGTGAGTTGGATTCGTACTTCACAAAGCAGTTTCACAGAACGCTTCTGTTTAGTATTTATGGGAAGATATTCCCGTTTCCAACGAAGGCCTGAAAGGACTCCAAATATCCACTTGCAGATTCTGCAAAAACACAGTTTCAAAACTGCTCTATCAAAAGGAAGGCTTATCTCTCCGAGTTGAATGCACACATCATAAAGAGGTTTCTGAGAATGCTTCTGCCTGGTTTATAAGTGAAGATATTTCCTTTTCCACCATAGGCCTCAAAGCGCTCCAAATGAACACTTGCAGATTCTACAAAAAGAGTGTTTGAAAACAGCTCTTTCAAAGGAAGTGTTCAACTCTGTGAGTTGGATTCATACTACACAAAGCAGTTTCACAGAACGCTTCTGTTTAGTTTTTATGGGAAGATATTCCCGTTTCCAACGAAGGCCTGAAAGGGCTCCAAATATCCACTTGCAAATTCTGCAAAAATAGAGTTTCAAAACTGCTCTGTCAAAAGGAAGGCTTATCTCTCTGAGTTGAATGCAGACATCATAAAGAGGTTTCTGAGAATGCTTCTGCCTGGTTTATATGTGAAGATATTTCCTTTTCCACCATAGGCCTCAAGGCGCTCCAAATGAACACTTGCAGATTCTACAAAAAGAGTGTTTCATAACTGCTCTAGCAAAGGAAAGGTTCAACTCTGTGAGTTGAACACACACATCACAAAGCAGTTTCTGAGAATGCTTCTGTCCAGTTTTTATTGGAAGATATTCCCGCTTCTAACAAAGGCCTGAAAGAGCTCCAAATATCCACTTGTAGATGCTGCAAAAAGACTCTTTCCAAACTGCTCCATGAAAAGGAAGGTTCAACTCTGTGAGTTGAATGCACACATCATAAAGAAGTTTCAAAGAATGCTTCTGTCTAGGTTTTATGTGAAGATATTTCCTTTTCCACCATAGGCCTCAAAGCGCTCCAAATGAACACTTGCAGATTCTACAAAAAGAGTGTTTCAAAACTGCTCTTTCAAAAGAAGTGTTCAACTCTGTGAGTTGGATTCACACTTCACAAAGCAGTTTCACAGAACGCTTCTGTTTAGTTTTTATGGGAAGATATTCCCGTTTCCAACGAAGGCCTGAAAGGGCTCCAAATAACCACTTGCAGATTCTGCAGAAACACAGTTTCAAAACTGCTCTATCAAAAGGAAGGCTTATCTCTCCGAGCTGAATGCACACATCATAAAGTGGTTTCTGAGAATGCTTCTCGCTGGTTTATAAGTGAAGATATTTCCTTTTCCACTATAGGCCTCAAAGCGCTCCAAATGAACACTTGCAGATTCTACAAAAAGAGTGTTTCAAAACAGCTCTTTCAAAGGAAGTGTTCAACTCTGTGTGTTGGATTCATACTACACAAAGCAGTTTCACAGAACGCTTCTCTTTAGTTTTTATTGGAAGATATTCCCGTTTCCAACGAAGGCCTGAAAGGGCTCCAAATATCCACTTGCAGATTCTGCAAAAATAGAGTTTCAAATCTGCTCTGTTAAAAGGAAGGCTTATCTCTCTGAGTTGAATGCAGACATCATAAAGAGGTTTCTGAGAATGCTTCTGCCTGGTTTATATGTGAAGATATTTCCTTTTCCACCATAGGCCTCAAAGCGCTCCAAATGAACACTTGCAGATTCTACAAAAGGAGTGTTTCATAACTGCTCTAGCAAAGGAAAGGTTCAACTCTGTGAGTTGAACACACACATCACAAAGCAGTTTCTGAGAATGCTTCTGTCCAGTTTTTATTGGAAGATATTCCCGCTTCTAACAAAGGCCTGAAAGAGCTCCAAATATCCACTTGCAGATGCTGCAAAAAGACTCTTTCCAAACTGCTCCATGAAAAGGAAGGTTCAACTCTGTGAGATGAATGCACACATCATAAAGAAGTTTCAAAGAATGCTTCTGTCTAGGTTTTATGTGAAGATATTTCCTTTTCCACCATAGGCCTCAAAGCGCTCCAAATGAACACTTGCAGATTCTACAAAAAGAGTGTTTCAAAACTGCTCTTTCAAAAGAAGTGTTCAACTCTGTGAGTTGGATTCATACTTCACAAAGCAGTTTCACAGAACGCTTCTGTTTAGTATTTATGGGAAGATATTCCCGTTTCCAACGAAGGCCTGAAAGGACTCCAAATATCCACTTGCAGATTCTGCAAAAACACAGTTTCAAAACTGCTCTATCAAAAGGAAGGCTTATCTCTCCGAGTTGAATGCACACATCATAAAGAGGTTTCTGAGAATGCTTCTGCCTGGTTTATAAGTGAAGATATTTCCTTTTCCACCATAGGCCTCAAAGCGCTCCAAATGAACACTTGCAGATTCTACAAAAAGAGTGTTTCAAAACAGCTCTTTCAAAGGAAGTGTTCAACTCTGTGAGTTGGATTCATACTACACAAAGCAGTTTCACAGAACGCTTCTGTTTAGTTTTTATGGGAAGATATTCCCGTTTCCAACGAAGGCCTGAAAGGGCTCCAAATATCCACTTGCAAATTCTGCAAAAATAGAGTTTCAAAACTGCTCTATCAAAAGGAAGGCTTATCTCTCTGAGTTGAATGCAGACATCATAAAGAGGTTTCTGAGAATGCTTCTGCCTGGTTTATATGTGAAGATATTTCCTTTTCCACCATAGGCCTCAAGGCGCTCCAAATGAACACTAGCAGATTCTACAAAAAGAGTGTTTCATAACTGCTCTAGCAAAGGAAAGGTTCAACTCTGTGAGTTGAACACACACATCACAAAGCAGTTTCTGAGAATGCTTCTGTCCAGTTTTTATTGGAAGATATTCCCGCTTCTAACAAAGGCCTGAAAGAGCTCCAAATATCCACTTGTAGATGCTGCAAAAAGACTCTTTCCAAACTGCTCCATGAAAAGGAAGGTTCAACTCTGTGAGTTGAATGCACACATCATAAAGAAGTTTGAAAGAATGCTTCTGTCTAGGTTTTATGTGAAGATATTTCCTTTTCCACCATAGGCCTCAAAGAGCTCCAAATGAACACTTGCAGATTCTACAAAAAGAGTGTTTCAAAACTGCTCTTTCAAAAGAAGTGTTCAACTCTGTGAGTTGGATTCATACTCCACAAAGCAGTTTCACAGAACGCTTCTGTTTAGTTTTTATGGGAAGATATTCCCGTTTCCAACGAAGGCCTGAAAGGGCTCCAAATAACCACTTGCAGATTCTGCAGAAACACAGTTTCAAAACTGCTCTATCAAAAGGAAGGCTTATCTCTCCGAGCTGAATGCACACATCATAAAGAGGTTTCTGAGAATGCTTCTCCCTGGTTTATAAGTGAAGATATTTCCTTTTCCACTATAGGTCTCAAAGCGCTCCAAATGAACACTTGCAGATTCTACAAAAAGAGTGTTTCAAAACAGCTCTTTCAAAGGAAGTGTTCAACTCTGTGAGTTGGATTCATACTACACAAAGCAGTTTCACAGAACGCTTCTCTTTAGTTTTTATGGGAAGATATTCCCGTTTCCAACGAAGGCCTGAAAGGGCTCCAAATAACCACTTGCAGATTCTGCAGAAACACAGTTTCAAAACTGCTCTATCAAAAGGAAGGCTTATCTCTCCGAGCTGAATGCACACATCATAAAGTGGTTTCTGAGAATGCTTCTCCCTGGTTTATAAGTGAAGATATTTCCTTTTCCACTATAGGCCTCAAAGCGCTCCAAATGAACACTTGCAGATTCTACAAAAAGAGTGTTTCAAAACAGCTCTTTCAAAGGAAGTGTTCAACTCTGTGAGTTGGATTCATACTACACAAAGCAGTTTCACAGAACGCTTCTCTTTAGTTTTTATGGGAAGATATTCCCGTTTCCAACGAAGGCCTGAAAGGGCTCCAAATATCCACTTGCAGATTCTGCAAAAATAGAGTTTCAAAACTGCTCTGTTAAAAGGAAGGCTTATCTCTCTGAGTTGAATGCAGACATCATAAAGAGGTTTCTGAGAATGCTTCTGCCTGGTTTATATGTGAAGATATTTCCTTTTCCACCATAGGCCTCAAAGCGCTCCAAATGAACACTTGCAGATTCTACAAAAGGAGTGTTTCATAACTACTCTAGCAAAGGAAAGGTTCAACTCTGTGAGTTGAACACACACATCACAAAGCAGTTTCTGAGAATGCTTCTGTCCAGTTTTTATTGGAAGATATTCCCGCTTCTAACAAAGGCCTGAAAGAGCTCCAAATATCCACTTGCAGATGCTGCAAAAAGACTCTTTCCAAACTGCTCCATGAAAAGGAAGGTTCAACTCTGTGAGTTGAATGCACACATCATAAAGAAGTTTCAAAGAATGCTTCTGTCTAGGTTTTATGTGAAGATATTTCCTTTTCCACCATAGGCCTCAAAGCGCTCCAAATGAACACTTGCAGATTCTACAAAAAGAGTGTTTCAAAACTGCTCTTTCAAAAGAAGTGTTCAACTCTGTGAGTTGGATTCATACTTCACAAAGCAGTTTCACAGAACGCTTCTGTTTAGTATTTATGGGAAGATATTCCCGTTTCCAACGAAGGCCTGAAAGGACTCCAAATATCCACTTGCAGATTCTGCAGAAACACAGTTTCAAAACTGCTCTATCAAAAGGAAGGCTTATCTCTCCGAGTTGAATGCACACATCATAAAGAGGTTTCTGAGAATGCTTCTGCCTGGTTTATAAGTGAAGATATTTCCTTTTCCACCATAGGCCTCAAAGCGCTCCAAATGAACACTTGCAGATTCTACAAAAAGAGTGTTTCAAAACAGCTCTTTCAAAGGAAGTGTTCAACTCTGTGAGTTGGATTCATACTACACAAAGCAGTTTCACAGAACGCTTCTGTTTAGTTTTTATGGGAAGATATTCCCGTTTCCAACGAAGGCCTGAAAGGGCTCCAAATATCCACTTGCAAATTCTGCAAAAATAGAGTTTCAAAACTGCTCTGTCAAAAGGAAGGCTTATCTCTCTGAGTTGAATGCAGACATCATAAAGAGGTTTCTGAGAATGCTTCTGCCTGGTTTATATGTGAAGATATTTCCTTTTCCACCATAGGCCTCAAGGCGCTCCAAATGAACACTTGCAGATTCTACAAAAAGAGTGTTTCATAACTGCTCTAGCAAAGGAAAGGTTCAACTCTGTGAGTTGAACACACACATCACAAAGCAGTTTCTGAGAATGCTTCTGTCCAGTTTTTATTGGAAGATATTCCCGCTTCTAACAAAGGCCTGAAAGAGCTCCAAATATCCACTTGTAGATGCTGCAAAAAGACTCTTTCCAAACTGCTCCATGAAAAGGAAGGTTCAACTCTGTGAGTTGAATGCACACATCATAAAGAAGTTTCAAAGAATGCTTCTGTCTAGGTTTTATGTGAAGATATTTCCTTTTCCACCATAGGCCTCAAAGCGCTCCAAATGAACACTTGCAGATTCTACAAAAAGAGTGTTTCAAAACTGCTCTTTCAAAAGAAGTGTTCAACTCTGTGAGTTGGATTCACACTTCACAAAGCAGTTTCACAGAACGCTTCTGTTTAGTTTTTATGGGAAGATATTCCCGTTTCCAACGAAGGCCTGAAAGGGCTCCAAATAACCACTTGCAGATTCTGCAGAAACACAGTTTCAAAACTGCTCTATCAAAAGGAAGGCTTATCTCTCCGAGCTGAATGCACACATCATAAAGTGGTTTCTGAGAATGCTTCTCGCTGGTTTATAAGTGAAGATATTTCCTTTTCCACTATAGGCCTCAAAGCGCTCCAAATGAACACTTGCAGATTCTACAAAAAGAGTGTTTCAAAACAGCTCTTTCAAAGGAAGTGTTCAACTCTGTGAGTTGGATTCATACTACACAAAGCAGTTTCACAGAACGCTTCTCTTTAGTTTTTATTGGAAGATATTCCCGTTTCCAACGAAGGCCTGAAAGGGCTCCAAATATCCACTTGCAGATTCTGCAAAAATAGAGTTTCAAAACTGCTCTGTTAAAAGGAAGGCTTATCTCTCTGAGTTGAATGCAGACATCATAAAGAGGTTTCTGAGAATGCTTCTGCCTGGTTTATATGTGAAGATATTTCCTTTTCCACCATAGGCCTCAAAGCGCTCCAAATGAACACTTGCAGATTCTACAAAAGGAGTGTTTCATAACTGCTCTAGCAAAGGAAAGGTTCAACTCTGTGAGTTGAACACACACATCACAAAGCAGTTTCTGAGAATGCTTCTGTCCAGTTTTTATTGGAAGATATTCCCGCTTCTAACAAAGGCCTGAAAGAGCTCCAAATATCCACTTGCAGATGCTGCAAAAAGACTCTTTCCAAACTGCTCCATGAAAAGGAAGGTTCAACTCTGTGAGTTGAATGCACACATCATAAAGAAGTTTCAAAGAATGCTTCTGTCTAGGTTTTATGTGAAGATATTTCCTTTTCCACCATAGGCCTCAAAGCGCTCCAAATGAACACTTGCAGATTCTACAAAAAGAGTGTTTCAAAACTGCTCTTTCAAAAGAAGTGTTCAACTCTGTGAGTTGGATTCATACTTCACAAAGCAGTTTCACAGAACGCTTCTGTTTAGTATTTATGGGAAGATATTCCCGTTTCCAACGAAGGCCTGAAAGGACTCCAAATATCCACTTGCAGATTCTGCAAAAACACAGTTTCAAAACTGCTCTATCAAAAGGAAGGCTTATCTCTCCGAGTTGAATGCACACATCATAAAGAGGTTTCTGAGAATGCTTCTGCCTGGTTTATAAGTGAAGATATTTCCTTTTCCACCATAGGCCTCAAAGCGCTCCAAATGAACACTTGCAGATTCTACAAAAAGAGTGTTTCAAAACAGCTCTTTCAAAGGAAGTGTTCAACTCTGTGAGTTGGATTCATACTACACAAAGCAGTTTCACAGAACGCTTCTGTTTAGTTTTTATGGGAAGATATTCCCGTTTCCAACGAAGGCCTGAAAGGGCTCCAAATATCCACTTGCAAATTCTGCAAAAATAGAGTTTCAAAACTGCTCTGTCAAAAGGAAGGCTTATCTCTCTGAGTTGAATGCAGACATCATAAAGAGGTTTCTGAGAATGCTTCTGCCTGGTTTATATGTGAAGATATTTCCTTTTCCACCATAGGCCTCAAAGCGCTCCAAATGAACACTTGCAGATTCTACAAAAAGAGTGTTTCATAACTGCTCTAGCAAAGGAAAGGTTCAACTCTGTGAGTTGAACACACACATCACAAAGCAGTTTCTGAGAATGCTTCTGTCCAGTTTTTATTGGAAGATATTCCCGCTTCTAACAAAGGCCTGAAAGAGCTCCAAATATCCACTTGCAGATGCTGCAAAAAGACTCTTTCCAAACTGCTCCATGAAAAGGAAGGTTCAACTCTGTGAGTTGAATGCACACATCATAAAGAAGTTTCAAAGAATGCTTCTGTCTAGGTTTTATGTGAAGATATTTCCTGTTCCACCATAGGCCTCAAAGCGCTCCAAATGAACACTTGCAGATTCTACAAAAAGAGTGTTTCAAAACTGCTCTTTCAAAAGAAGTGTTCAACTCTGTGAGTTGGATTCATACTTCACAAAGCAGTTTCACAGAACGCTTCTGTTTAGTTTTTATGGGAAGATATTCTCGTTTCCAACGAAGGCCTGAAAGGGCTCCAAATAACCACTTGCAGATTCTGCAGAAACACAGTTTCAAAACTGCTTTATCAAAAGGAAGGCTTATCTCTC
The DNA here is from genome assembly GCF_028885625.2 of Pongo pygmaeus. NCBI lineage: Eukaryota > Metazoa > Chordata > Mammalia > Primates > Hominidae > Pongo > Pongo pygmaeus. The sequence goes on from NC_085930.1 coordinate 29,997,922, forward strand.
CGAGCTGAATGCACACATCATAAAGAGGTTTCTGAGAATGCTTCTGCCTGGTTTATAAGTGAAGATATTTCCTTTTCCACCATAGGCCTCAAAGCGCTCCAAATGAACACTTGCAGATTCTACAAAAAGAGTGTTTCAAAACAGCTCTTTCAAAGGAAGTGTTCAACTCTGTGAGTTGGATTCATACTACACAAAGCAGTTTCACAGAACGCTTCTGTTTAGTTTTTATGGGAAGATATTCCCGTTTCCAACGAAGGCCTGAAAGGGCTCCAAATATCCACTTGCAAATTCTGCAAAAATAGAGTTTCAAAACTGCTCTATCAAAAGGAAGGCTTATCTCTCTGAGTTGAATGCAGACATCATAAAGAGGTTTCTGAGAATGCTTCTGCCTGGTTTATATGTGAAGATATTTCCTTTTCCACCATAGGCCTCAAAGCGCTCCAAATGAACACTTGCAGATTCTACAAAAGGAGTGTTTCATAACTGCTCTAGCAAAGGAAAGGTTCAACTCTGTGAGTTGAACACACACATCACAAAGCAGTTTCTGAGAATGCTTCTGTCCAATTTTTATTGGAAGATATTCCCGCTTCTAACAAAGGCCTGAAAGAGCTCCAAATATCCACTTGCAGATGCTGCAAAAAGACTCTTTCCAAACTGCTCCATGAAAAGGAAGGTTCAACTCTGTGAGTTGAATGCACACATCATAAAGAAGATTCAAAGAATGCTTCTGTCTAGGTTTTATGTGAAGATATTTCCTTTTCCACCATAGGCCTCAAAGCGCTCCAAATGAACACTTGCAGATTCTACAAAAAGAGTGTTTCAAAACTGCTCTTTCAAAAGAAGTGTTCAACTCTGTGAGTTGGATTCATACTTCACAAAGCAGTTTCACAGAACGCTTCTGTTTAGTATTTATGGGAAGATATTCCCGTTTCCAACGAAGGCCTGAAAGGACTCCAAATATCCACTTGCAGATTCTGCAAAAACACAGTTTCAAAACTGCTCTATCAAAAGGAAGGCTTATCTCTCCGAGTTGAATGCACACATCATAAAGAGGTTTCTGAGAATGCTTCTGCCTGGTTTATAAGTGAAGATATTTCCTTTTCCACCATAGGCCTCAAAGCGCTCCAAATGAACACTTGCAGATTCTACAAAAAGAGTGTTTCAAAACAGCTCTTTCAAAGGAAGTGTTCAACTCTGTGAGTTGGATTCATACTACACAAAGCAGTTTCACAGAACGCTTCTGTTTAGTTTTTATGGGAAGATATTCCCGTTTCCAACGAAGGCCTGAAAGGGCTCCAAATATCCACTTGCAAATTCTGCAAAAATAGAGTTTCAAAACTGCTCTGTCAAAAGGAAGGCTTATCTCTCTGAGTTGAATGCAGACATCATAAAGAGGTTTCTGAGAATGCTTCTGCCTGGTTTATATGTGAAGATATTTCCTTTTCCTCCATAGGCCTCAAAGCGCTCCAAATGAACACTTGCAGATTCTACAAAAAGAGTGTTTCATAACTGCTCTAGCAAAGGAAAGGTTCAACTCTGTGAGTTGAACACACACATCACAAAGCAGTTTCTGAGAATGCTTCTGTCCAGTTTTTATTGGAAGATATTCCCGCTTCTAACAAAGGCCTGAAAGAGCTCCAAATATCCACTTGTAGATGCTGCAAAAAGACTCTTTCCAAACTGCTCCATGAAAAGGAAGGTTCAACTCTGTGAGTTGAATGCACACATCATAAAAAGTTTCAAAGAATGCTTCTGTCTAGGTTTTATGTGAAGATATTTCCTTTTCCACCATAGGCCTCAAAGCGCTCCAAATGAACACTTGCAGATTCTACAAAAAGAGTGTTTCAAAACTGCTCTTTCAAAAGAAGTGTTCAACTCTGTGAGTTGGATTCATACTTCACAAAGCAGTTTCACAGAACGCTTCTGTTTAGTTTTTATGGGAAGATATTCCCGTTTCCAACGAAGGCCTGAAAGGGCTCCAAATAACCACTTGCAGATTCTGCAGAAACACAGTTTCAAAACTGCTCTATCAAAAGGAAGGCTTATCTCTCCGAGCTGAATGCACACATCATAAAGAGGTTTCTGAGAATGCTTCTCCCTGGTTTATAAGTGAAGATATTTCCTTTTCCACTATAGGCCTCAAAGCGCTCCAAATGAACACTTGCAGATTCTACAAAAAGAGTGTTTCAAAACTGCTCTTTCAAAAGAAGTGTTCAACTCTGTGAGTTGGATTCATACTACACAAAGCAGTTTCACAGAACGCTTCTCTTTAGTATTTATGGGAAGATATTCCCGTTTCCAACGAAGGCCTGAAAGGACTCCAAATATCCACTTGCAGATTCTGCAGAAACACAGTTTCAAAACTGCTCTATCAAAAGGAAGGCTTATCTCTCCGAGTTGAATGCACACATCATAAAGAGGTTTCTGAGAATGCTTCTGCCTGGTTTATAAGTGAAGATATTTCCTTTTCCACCATAGGCCTCAAAGCGCTCCAAATGAACACTTGCAGATTCTACAAAAAGAGTGTTTCAAAACAGCTCTTTCAAAGGAAGTGTTCAACTCTGTGAGTTGGATTCATACTACACAAAGCAGTTTCACAGAACGCTTCTGTTTAGTTTTTATGGGAAGATATTCCCGTTTCCAACGAAGGCCTGAAAGGGCTCCAAATATCCACTTGCAAATTCTGCAAAAATAGAGTTTCAAAACTGCTCTGTCAAAAGGAAGGCTTACCTCTCTGAGTTGAATGCAGACATCATAAAGAGGTTTCTGAGAATGCTTCTGCCTGGTTTATATGTGAAGATATTTCCTTTTCCACCATAGGCCTCAAGGCTCTCCAAATGAACACTTGCAGATTCTACAAAAAGAGTGTTTCATAACTGCTCTAGCAAAGGAAAGGTTCAACTCTGTGAGTTGAACACACACATCACAAAGCAGTTTCTGAGAATGCTTCTGTCCAGTTTTTATTGGAAGATATTCCCGCTTCTAACAAAGGCCTGAAAGAGCTCCAAATATCCACTTGTAGATGCTGCAAAAAGACTCTTTCCAAACTGCTCCATGAAAAGGAAGGTTCAACTCTGTGAGTTGAATGCACACATCATAAAGAAGTTTCAAAGAATGCTTCTGTCTAGGTTTTATGTGAAGATATTTCCTTTTCCACCATAGGCCTCAAAGCGCTCCAAATGAACACTTGCAGATTCTACAAAAAGAGTGTTTCAAAACTGCTCTTTCAAAGGAAGTGTTCAACTCTGTGAGTTGGATTCATACTACACAAAGCAGTTTCACAGAACGCTTCTCTTTAGTTTTTATTGGAAGATATTCCCGTTTCCAACGAAGGCCTGAAAGGGCTCCAAATATCCACTTGCAGATTCTGCAAAAATAGAGTTTCAAAACTGCTCTGTTAAAAGGAAGGCTTATCTCTCTGAGTTGAATGCAGACATCATAAAGAGGTTTCTGAGAATGCTTCTGCCTGGTTTATATGTGAAGATATTTCCTTTTCCACCATAGGCCTCAAGGCGCTCCAAATGAACACTAGCAGATTCTACAAAAAGAGTGTTTCATAACTGCTCTAGCAAAGGAAATGTTCAACTCTGTGAGTTGAACACACACATCACAAAGCAGTTTCTGAGAATGCTTCTGTCCAGTTTTTATTGGAAGATATTCCCGCTTCTAACAAAGGCCTGAAAGAGCTCCAAATATCCACTTGTAGATGCTGCAAAAAGACTCTTTCCAAACTGCTCCATGAAAAGGAAGGTTCAACTCTGTGAGTTGAATGCACACATCATAAAGAAGTTTGAAAGAATGCTTCTGTCTAGGTTTTATGTGAAGATATTTCCTTTTCCACCATAGGCCTCAAAGAGCTCCAAATGAACACTTGCAGATTCTACAAAAAGAGTGTTTCAAAACTGCTCTTTCAAAAGAAGTGTTCAACTCTGTGAGTTGGATTCATACTCCACAAAGCAGTTTCACAGAACGCTTCTGTTTAGTTTTTATGGGAAGATATTCCCGTTTCCAACGAAGGCCTGAAAGGGCTCCAAATAACCACTTGCAGATTCTGCAGAAACACAGTTTCAAAACTGCTCTATCAAAAGGAAGGCTTATCTCTCCGAGCTGAATGCACACATCATAAAGAGGTTTCTGAGAATGCTTCTCCCTGGTTTATAAGTGAAGATATTTCCTTTTCCACTATAGGTCTCAAAGCGCTCCAAATGAACACTTGCAGATTCTACAAAAAGAGTGTTTCAAAACAGCTCTTTCAAAGGAAGTGTTCAACTCTGTGAGTTGGATTCATACTACACAAAGCAGTTTCACAGAACGCTTCTCTTTAGTTTTTATGGGAAGATATTCCCGTTTCCAACGAAGGCCTGAAAGGGCTCCAAATATCCACTTGCAGATTCTGCAAAAACACAGTTTCAAAACTGCTCTATCAAAAGGAAGGCTTATCTCTCCGAGTTGAATGCACACATCATAAAGAGGTTTCTGAGAATGCTTCTGCCTGGTTTATAAGTGAAGATATTTCCTTTTCCACCATAGGCCTCAAAGCGCTCCAAATGAACACTTGCAGATTCTACAAAAAGAGTGTTTCAAAACAGCTCTTTCAAAGGAAGTGTTCAACTCTGTGAGTTGGATTCATACTACACAAAGCAGTTTCACAGAACGCTTCTGTTTAGTTTTTATGGGAAGATATTCCCGTTTCCAACGAAGGCCTGAAAGGGCTCCAAATATCCACTTGCAAATTCTGCAAAAATAGAGTTTCAAAACTGCTCTGTCAAAAGGAAGGCTTATCTCTCTGAGTTGAATGCAGACATCATAAAGAGGTTTCTGAGAATGCTTCTGCCTGGTTTATATGTGAAGATATTTCCTTTTCCTCCATAGGCCTCAAAGCGCTCCAAATGAACACTTGCAGATTCTACAAAAAGAGTGTTTCATAACTGCTCTAGCAAAGGAAAGGTTCAACTCTGTGAGTTGAACACACACATCACAAAGCAGTTTCTGAGAATGCTTCTGTCCAGTTTTTATTGGAAGATATTCCCGCTTCTAACAAAGGCCTGAAAGAGCTCCAAATATCCACTTGTAGATGCTGCAAAAAGACTCTTTCCAAACTGCTCCATGAAAAGGAAGGTTCAACTCTGTGAGTTGAATGCACACATCATAAAAAGTTTCAAAGAATGCTTCTGTCTAGGTTTTATGTGAAGATATTTCCTTTTCCACCATAGGCCTCAAAGCGCTCCAAATGAACACTTGCAGATTCTACAAAAAGAGTGTTTCAAAACTGCTCTTTCAAAAGAAGTGTTCAACTCTGTGAGTTGGATTCATACTTCACAAAGCAGTTTCACAGAACGCTTCTGTTTAGTTTTTATGGGAAGATATTCCCGTTTCCAACGAAGGCCTGAAAGGGCTCCAAATAACCACTTGCAGATTCTGCAGAAACACAGTTTCAAAACTGCTCTATCAAAAGGAAGGCTTATCTCTCCGAGCTGAATGCACACATCATAAAGAGGTTTCTGAGAATGCTTCTCCCTGGTTTATAAGTGAAGATATTTCCTTTTCCACTATAGGCCTCAAAGCGCTCCAAATGAACACTTGCAGATTCTACAAAAAGAGTGTTTCAAAACTGCTCTTTCAAAAGAAGTGTTCAACTCTGTGAGTTGGATTCATACTACACAAAGCAGTTTCACAGAACGCTTCTCTTTAGTATTTATGGGAAGATATTCCCGTTTCCAACGAAGGCCTGAAAGGACTCCAAATATCCACTTGCAGATTCTGCAGAAACACAGTTTCAAAACTGCTCTATCAAAAGGAAGGCTTATCTCTCCGAGTTGAATGCACACATCATAAAGAGGTTTCTGAGAATGCTTCTGCCTGGTTTATAAGTGAAGATATTTCCTTTTCCACCATAGGCCTCAAAGCGCTCCAAATGAACACTTGCAGATTCTACAAAAAGAGTGTTTCAAAACAGCTCTTTCAAAGGAAGTGTTCAACTCTGTGAGTTGGATTCATACTACACAAAGCAGTTTCACAGAACGCTTCTGTTTAGTTTTTATGGGAAGATATTCCCGTTTCCAACGAAGGCCTGAAAGGGCTCCAAATATCCACTTGCAAATTCTGCAAAAATAGAGTTTCAAAACTGCTCTGTCAAAAGGAAGGCTTACCTCTCTGAGTTGAATGCAGACATCATAAAGAGGTTTCTGAGAATGCTTCTGCCTGGTTTATATGTGAAGATATTTCCTTTTCCACCATAGGCCTCAAGGCGCTCCAAATGAACACTTGCAGATTCTACAAAAAGAGTGTTTCATAACTGCTCTAGCAAAGGAAAGGTTCAACTCTGTGAGTTGAACACACACATCACAAAGCAGTTTCTGAGAATGCTTCTGTCCAGTTTTTATTGGAAGATATTCCCGCTTCTAACAAAGGCCTGAAAGAGCTCCAAATATCCACTTGTAGATGCTGCAAAAAGACTCTTTCCAAACTGCTCCATGAAAAGGAAGGTTCAACTCTGTGAGTTGAATGCACACATCATAAAGAAGTTTCAAAGAATGCTTCTGTCTAGGTTTTATGTGAAGATATTTCCTTTTCCACCATAGGCCTCAAAGCGCTCCAAATGAACACTTGCAGATTCTACAAAAAGAGTGTTTCAAAACTGCTCTTTCAAAGGAAGTGTTCAACTCTGTGAGTTGGATTCATACTACACAAAGCAGTTTCACAGAACGCTTCTCTTTAGTTTTTATGGGAAGATATTCCCGTTTCCAACGAAGGCCTGAAAGGGCTCCAAATATCCACTTGCAGATTCTGCAAAAATAGAGTTTCAAAACTGCTCTGTTAAAAGGAAGGCTTATCTCTCTGAGTTGAATGCAGACATCATAAAGAGGTTTCTGAGAATGCTTCTGCCTGGTTTATATGTGAAGATATTTCCTTTTCCACCATAGGCCTCAAGGCGCTCCAAATGAACACTAGCAGATTCTACAAAAAGAGTGTTTCATAACTGCTCTAGCAAAGGAAATGTTCAACTCTGTGAGTTGAACACACACATCACAAAGCAGTTTCTGAGAATGCTTCTGTCCAGTTTTTATTGGAAGATATTCCCGCTTCTAACAAAGGCCTGAAAGAGCTCCAAATATCCACTTGTAGATGCTGCAAAAAGACTCTTTCCAAACTGCTCCATGAAAAGGAAGGTTCAACTCTGTGAGTTGAATGCACACATCATAAAGAAGTTTGAAAGAATGCTTCTGTCTAGGTTTTATGTGAAGATATTTCCTTTTCCACCATAGGCCTCAAAGAGCTCCAAATGAACACTTGCAGATTCTACAAAAAGAGTGTTTCAAAACTGCTCTTTCAAAAGAAGTGTTCAACTCTGTGAGTTGGATTCATACTCCACAAAGCAGTTTCACAGAACGCTTCTGTTTAGTTTTTATGGGAAGATATTCCCGTTTCCAACGAAGGCCTGAAAGGGCTCCAAATAACCACTTGCAGATTCTGCAGAAACACAGTTTCAAAACTGCTCTATCAAAAGGAAGGCTTATCTCTCCGAGCTGAATGCACACATCATAAAGAGGTTTCTGAGAATGCTTCTCCCTGGTTTATAAGTGAAGATATTTCCTTTTCCACTATAGGTCTCAAAGCGCTCCAAATGAACACTTGCAGATTCTACAAAAAGAGTGTTTCAAAACAGCTCTTTCAAAGGAAGTGTTCAACTCTGTGAGTTGGATTCATACTACACAAAGCAGTTTCACAGAACGCTTCTCTTTAGTTTTTATGGGAAGATATTCCCGTTTCCAACGAAGGCCTGAAAGGGCTCCAAATATCCACTTGCAGATTCTGCAAAAACACAGTTTCAAAACTGCTCTATCAAAAGGAAGGCTTATCTCTCCGAGTTGAATGCACACATCATAAAGAGGTTTCTGAGAATGCTTCTGCCTGGTTTATATGTGAAGATATTTCCTTTTCCACCATAGGCCTCAAGGCGCTCCAAATGAACACTTGCAGATTCTACAAAAAGAGTGTTTCATAACTGCTCTAGCAAAGGAAAGGTTCAACTCTGTGAGTTGAACACACACATCACAAAGCAGTTTCTGAGAATGCTTCTGTCCAGTTTTTATTGGAAGATATTCCCGCTTCTAACAAAGGCCTGAAAGAGCTCCAAATATCCACTTGTAGATGCTGCAAAAAGACTCTTTCCAAACTGCTCCATGAAAAGGAAGGTTCAACTCTGTGAGTTGAATGCACACATCATAAAAAGTTTCAAAGAATGCTTCTGTCTAGGTTTTATGTGAAGATATTTCCTTTTCCACCATAGGCCTCAAAGCGCTCCAAATGAACACTTGCAGATTCTACAAAAAGAGTGTTTCAAAACTGCTCTTTCAAAAGAAGTGTTCAACTCTGTGAGTTGGATTCATACTTCACAAAGCAGTTTCACAGAACGCTTCTGTTTAGTTTTTATGGGAAGATATTCCCGTTTCCAACGAAGGCCTGAAAGGGCTCCAAATAACCACTTGCAGATTCTGCAGAAACACAGTTTCAAAACTGCTCTATCAAAAGGAAGGCTTATCTCTCCGAGCTGAATGCACACATCATAAAGAGGTTTCTGAGAATGCTTCTCCCTGGTTTATAAGTGAAGATATTTCCTTTTCCACTATAGGCCTCAAAGCGCTCCAAATGAACACTTGCAGATTCTACAAAAAGAGTGTTTCAAAACTGCTCTTTCAAAAGAAGTGTTCAATTCTGTGAGTTGGATTCATACTACACAAAGCAGTTTCACAGAACGCTTCTCTTTAGTATTTATGGGAAGATATTCCCGTTTCCAACGAAGGCCTGAAAGGACTCCAAATATCCACTTGCAGATTCTGCAGAAACACAGTTTCAAAACTGCTCTATCAAAAGGAAGGCTTATCTCTCCGAGTTGAATGCACACATCATAAAGAGGTTTCTGAGAATGCTTCTGCCTGGTTTATAAGTGAAGATATTTCCTTTTCCACCATAGGCCTCAAAGCGCTCCAAGTGAACACTTGCAGATTCTACAAAAAGAGTGTTTCAAAACAGCTCTTTCAAAGGAAGTGTTCAACTCTGTGAGTTGGATTCATACTACACAAAGCAGTTTCACAGAACGCTTCTGTTTAGTTTTTATGGGAAGATATTCCCGTTTCCAACGAAGGCCTGAAAGGGCTCCAAATATCCACTTGCAAATTCTGCAAAAATAGAGTTTCAAAACTGCTCTGTCAAAAGGAAGGCTTACCTCTCTGAGTTGAATGCAGACATCATAAAGTGGTTTCTGAGAATGCTTCTGCCTGGTTTATATGTGAAGATATTTCCTTTTCCACCATAGGCCTCAAGGCGCTCCAAATGAACACTTGCAGATTCTACAAAAAGAGTGTTTCATAACTGCTCTAGCAAAGGAAAGGTTCAACTCTGTGAGTTGAACACACACATCACAAAGCAGTTTCTGAGAATGCTTCTGTCCAGTTTTTATTGGAAGATATTCCCGCTTCTAACAAAGGCCTGAAAGAGCTCCAAATATCCACTTGTAGATGCTGCAAAAAGACTCTTTCCAAACTGCTCCATGAAAAGGAAGGTTCAACTCTGTGAGTTGAATGCACACATCATAAAGAAGTTTCAAAGAATGCTTCTGTCTAGGTTTTATGTGAAGATATTTCCTTTTCCACCATAGGCCTCAAAGCGCTCCAAATGAACACTTGCAGATTCTACAAAAAGAGTGTTTCAAAACTGCTCTTTCAAAGGAAGTGTTCAACTCTGTGAGTTGGATTCATACTACACAAAGCAGTTTCACAGAACGCTTCTCTTTAGTTTTTATGGGAAGATATTCCCGTTTCCAACGAAGGCCTGAAAGGGCTCCAAATATCCACTTGCAGATTCTGCAAAAATAGAGTTTCAAAACTGCTCTGTTAAAAGGAAGGCTTATCTCTCTGAGTTGAATGCAGACATCATAAAGAGGTTTCTGAGAATGCTTCTGCCTGGTTTATATGTGAAGATATTTCCTTTTCCACCATAGGCCTCAAGGCGCTCCAAATGAACACTAGCAGATTCTACAAAAAGAGTGTTTCATAACTGCTCTAGCAAAGGAAATGTTCAACTCTGTGAGTTGAACACACACATCACAAAGCAGTTTCTGAGAATGCTTCTGTCCAGTTTTTATTGGAAGATATTCCCGCTTCTAACAAAGGCCTGAAAGAGCTCCAAATATCCACTTGTAGATGCTGCAAAAAGACTCTTTCCAAACTGCTCCATGAAAAGGAAGGTTCAACTCTGTGAGTTGAATGCACACATCATAAAGAAGTTTCAAAGAATGCTTCTGTCTAGGTTTTATGTGAAGATATTTCCTTTTCCACCATAGGCCTCAAAGCGCTCCAAATGAACACTTGCAGATTCTACAAAAAGAGTGTTTCAAAACTGCTCTTTCAAAAGAAGTGTTCAACTCTGTGAGTTGGATTCATACTCCACAAAGCAGTTTCACAGAACGCTTCTGTTTAGTTTTTATGGGAAGATATTCCCGTTTCCAACGAAGGCCTGAAAGGGCTCCAAATAACCACTTGCAGATTCTGCAGAAACACAGTTTCAAAACTGCTCTATCAAAAGGAAGGCTTATCTCTCCGAGCTGAATGCACACATCATAAAGAGGTTTCTGAGAATGCTTCTCCCTGGTTTATAAGTGAAGATATTTCCTTTTCCACTATAGGTCTCAAAGCGCTCCAAATGAACACTTGCAGATTCTACAAAAAGAGTGTTTCAAAACAGCTCTTTCAAAGGAAGTGTTCAACTCTGTGAGTTGGATTCATACTACACAAAGCAGTTTCACAGAACGCTTCTCTTTAGTTTTTATGGGAAGATATTCCCGTTTCCAACGAAGGCCTGAAAGGGCTCCAAATATCCACTTGCAGATTCTGCAAAAACACAGTTTCAAAACTGCTCTATCAAAAGGAAGGCTTATCTCTCCGAGTTGAATGCACACATCATAAAGAGGTTTCTGAGAATGCTTCTGCCTGGTTTATAAGTGAAGATATTTCCTTTTCCACCATAGGCCTCAAAGCGCTCCAAATGAACACTTGCAGATTCTACAAAAAGAGTGTTTCAAAACAGCTCTTTCAAAGGAAGTGTTCAACTCTGTGAGTTGGATTCATACTACACAAAGCAGTTTCACAGAACGCTTCTGTTTAGTTTTTATGGGAAGATATTCCCGTTTCCAACGAAGGCCTGAAAGGGCTCCAAATATCCACTTGCAAATTCTGCAAAAATAGAGTTTCAAAACTGCTCTGTCAAAAGGAAGGCTTATCTCTCTGAGTTGAATGCAGACATCATAAAGAGGTTTCTGAGAATGCTTCTGCCTGGTTTATATGTGAAGATATTTCCTTTTCCACCATAGGCCTCAAGGCGCTCCAAATGAACACTTGCAGATTCTACAAAAAGAGTGTTTCATAACTGCTCTAGCAAAGGAAAGGTTCAACTCTGTGAGTTGAACACACACATCACAAAGCAGTTTCTGAGAATGCTTCTGTCCAGTTTTTATTGGAAGATATTCCCGCTTCTAACAAAGGCCTGAAAGAGCTCCAAATATCCACTTGTAGATGCTGCAAAAAGACTCTTTCCAAACTGCTCCATGAAAAGGAAGGTTCAACTCTGTGAGTTGAATGCACACATCATAAAAAGTTTCAAAGAATGCTTCTGTCTAGGTTTTATGTGAAGATATTTCCTTTTCCACCATAGGCCTCAAAGCGCTCCAAATGAACACTTGCAGATTCTACAAAAAGAGTGTTTCAAAACTGCTCTTTCAAAAGAAGTGTTCAACTCTGTGAGTTGGATTCATACTTCACAAAGCAGTTTCACAGAACGCTTCTGTTTAGTTTTTATGGGAAGATATTCCCGTTTCCAACGAAGGCCTGAAAGGGCTCCAAATAACCACTTGCAGATTCTGCAGAAACACAGTTTCAAAACTGCTCTATCAAAAGGAAGGCTTATCTCTCCGAGCTGAATGCACACATCATAAAGAGGTTTCTGAGAATGCTTCTCCCTGGTTTATAAGTGAAGATATTTCCTTTTCCACTATAGGCCTCAAAGCGCTCCAAATGAACACTTGCAGATTCTACAAAAAGAGTGTTTCAAAACTGCTCTTTCAAAAGAAGTGTTCAACTCTGTGAGTTGGATTCATACTACACAAAGCAGTTTCACAGAACGCTTCTCTTTAGTATTTATGGGAAGATATTCCCGTTTCCAACGAAGGCCTGAAAGGACTCCAAATATCCACTTGCAGATTCTGCAGAAACACAGTTTCAAAACTGCTCTATCAAAAGGAAGGCTTATCTCTCCGAGTTGAATGCACACATCATAAAGAGGTTTCTGAGAATGCTTCTGCCTGGTTTATAAGTGAAGATATTTCCTTTTCCACCATAGGCCTCAAAGCGCTCCAAGTGAACACTTGCAGATTCTACAAAAAGAGTGTTTCAAAACAGCTCTTTCAAAGGAAGTGTTCAACTCTGTGAGTTGGATTCATACTACACAAAGCAGTTTCACAGAACGCTTCTGTTTAGTTTTTATGGGAAGATATTCCCGTTTCCAACGAAGGCCTGAAAGGGCTCCAAATATCCACTTGCAAATTCTGCAAAAATAGAGTTTCAAAACTGCTCTGTCAAAAGGAAGGCTTACCTCTCTGAGTTGAATGCAGACATCATAAAGAGGTTTCTGAGAATGCTTCTGCCTGGTTTATATGTGAAGATATTTCCTTTTCCACCATAGGCCTCAAGGCGCTCCAAATGAACACTTGCAGATTCTACAAAAAGAGTGTTTCATAACTGCTCTAGCAAAGGAAAGGTTCAACTCTGTGAGTTGAACACACACATCACAAAGCAGTTTCTGAGAATGCTTCTGTCCAGTTTTTATTGGAAGATATTCCCGCTTCTAACAAAGGCCTGAAAGAGCTCCAAATATCCACTTGTAGATGCTGCAAAAAGACTCTTTCCAAACTGCTCCATGAAAAGGAAGGTTCAACTCTGTGAGTTGAATGCACACATCATAAAGAAGTTTCAAAGAATGCTTCTGTCTAGGTTTTATGTGAAGATATTTCCTTTTCCACCATAGGCCTCAAAGCGCTCCAAATGAACACTTGCAGATTCTACAAAAAGAGTGTTTCAAAACTGCTCTTTCAAAGGAAGTGTTCAACTCTGTGAGTTGGATTCATACTACACAAAGCAGTTTCACAGAACGCTTCTCTTTAGTTTTTATGGGAAGATATTCCCGTTTCCAACGAAGGCCTGAAAGGGCTCCAAATATCCACTTGCAGATTCTGCAAAAATAGAGTTTCAAAACTGCTCTGTTAAAAGGAAGGCTTATCTCTCTGAGTTGAATGCAGACATCATAAAGAGGTTTCTGAGAATGCTTCTGCCTGGTTTATATGTGAAGATATTTCCTTTTCCACCATAGGCCTCAAGGCGCTCCAAATGAACACTAGCAGATTCTACAAAAAGAGTGTTTCATAACTGCTCTAGCAAAGGAAATGTTCAACTCTGTGAGTTGAACACACACATCACAAAGCAGTTTCTGAGAATGCTTCTGTCCAGTTTTTATTGGAAGATATTCCCGCTTCTAACAAAGGCCTGAAAGAGCTCCAAATATCCACTTGTAGATGCTGCAAAAAGACTCTTTCCAAACTGCTCCATGAAAAGGAAGGTTCAACTCTGTGAGTTGAATGCACACATCATAAAGAAGTTTGAAAGAATGCTTCTGTCTAGGTTTTATGTGAAGATATTTCCTTTTCCACCATAGGCCTCAAAGAGCTCCAAATGAACACTTGCAGATTCTACAAAAAGAGTGTTTCAAAACTGCTCTTTCAAAAGAAGTGTTCAACTCTGTGAGTTGGATTCATACTCCACAAAGCAGTTTCACAGAACGCTTCTGTTTAGTTTTTATGGGAAGATATTCCCGTTTCCAACGAAGGCCTGAAAGGGCTCCAAATAACCACTTGCAGATTCTGCAGAAACACAGTTTCAAAACTGCTCTATCAAAAGGAAGGCTTATCTCTCCGAGCTGAATGCACACATCATAAAGAGGTTTCTGAGAATGCTTCTCCCTGGTTTATAAGTGAAGATATTTCCTTTTCCACTATAGGTCTCAAAGCGCTCCAAATGAACACTTGCAGATTCTACAAAAAGAGTGTTTCAAAACAGCTCTTTCAAAGGAAGTGTTCAACTCTGTGAGTTGGATTCATACTACACAAAGCAGTTTCACAGAACGCTTCTCTTTAGTTTTTATGGGAAGATATTCCCGTTTCCAACGAAGGCCTGAAAGGGCTCCAAATATCCACTTGCAGATTCTGCAAAAACACAGTTTCAAAACTGCTCTATCAAAAGGAAGGCTTATCTCTCCGAGTTGAATGCACACATCATAAAGAGGTTTCTGAGAATGCTTCTGCCTGGTTTATAAGTGAAGATATTTCCTTTTCCACCATAGGCCTCAAAGCGCTCCAAATGAACACTTGCAGATTCTACAAAAAGAGTGTTTCAAAACAGCTCTTTCAAAGGAAGTGTTCAACTCTGTGAGTTGGATTCATACTACACAAAGCAGTTTCACAGAACGCTTCTGTTTAGTTTTTATGGGAAGATATTCCCGTTTCCAACGAAGGCCTGAAAGGGCTCCAAATATCCACTTGCAAATTCTGCAAAAATAGAGTTTCAAAACTGCTCTGTCAAAAGGAAGGCTTATCTCTCTGAGTTGAATGCAGACATCATAAAGAGGTTTCTGAGAATGCTTCTGCCTGGTTTATATGTGAAGATATTTCCTTTTCCACCATAGGCCTCAAGGCGCTCCAAATGAACACTTGCAGATTCTACAAAAAGAGTGTTTCATAACTGCTCTAGCAAAGGAAAGGTTCAACTCTGTGAGTTGAACACACACATCACAAAGCAGTTTCTGAGAATGCTTCTGTCCAGTTTTTATTGGAAGATATTCCCGCTTCTAACAAAGGCCTGAAAGAGCTCCAAATATCCACTTGTAGATGCTGCAAAAAGACTCTTTCCAAACTGCTCCATGAAAAGGAAGGTTCAACTCTGTGAATTGAATGCACACATCATAAAGAAGTTTCAAAGAATGCTTCTGTCTAGGTTTTATGTGAAGATATTTCCTTTTCCACCATAGGCCTCAAAGCGCTCCAAATGAACACTTGCAGATTCTACAAAAAGAGTGTTTCAAAACTGCTCTTTCAAAAGAAGTGTTCAACTCTGTGAGTTGGATTCATACTTCACGAAGCAGTTTCCCAGAACGCTTCTGTTTAGTTGTTATGGGAAGATATTCCCGTTTCCAACGAAGGCCTGAAAGGGCTCCAAATAACCACTTGCAGATTCTGCAGAAACACAGTTTCAAAACTGCTCTATCAAAAGGAAGGCTTATCTCTCCGAGCTGAATGCACACATCATAAAGAGGTTTCTGAGAATGCTTCTCCCTGGTTTATAAGTGAAGATATTTCCTTTTCCACTATAGGCCTCAAAGCGCTCCAAATGAACACTTGCAGATTCTACAAAAGGAGTGTTTCATAACTACTCTAGCAAAGGAAAGGTTCAACTCTGTGAGTTGAACACACACATCACAAAGCAGTTTCTGAGAATGCTTCTGTCCAGTTTTTATTGGAAGATATTCCCGCTTCTAACAAAGGCCTGAAAGAGCTCCAAATATCCACTTGCAGATGCTGCAAAAAGACTCTTTCCAAACTGCTCCATGAAAAGGAAGGTTCAACTCTGTGAGTTGAATGCACACATCATAAAGAAGTTTCAAAGAATGCTTCTGTCTAGGTTTTATGTGAAGATATTTCCTTTTCCACCATAGGCCTCAAAGCGCTCCAAATGAACACTTGCAGATTCTACAAAAAGAGTGTTTCAAAACAGCTCTTTCAAAGGAAGTGTTCAACTCTGTGAGTTGGATTCATACTACACAAAGCAGTTTCACAGAACGCTTCTGTTTAGTTTTTATGGGAAGATATTCCCGTTTCCAACGAAGGCCTGAAAGGGCTCCAAATATCCACTTGCAAATTCTGCAAAAATAGAGTTTCAAAACTGCTCTGTCAAAAGGAAGGCTTATCTCTCTGAGTTGAATGCAGACATCATAAAGAGGTTTCTGAGAATGCTTCTGCCTGGTTTATATGTGAAGATATTTCCTTTTCCACCATAGGCCTCAAGGCGCTCCAAATGAACACTTGCAGATTCTACAAAAAGAGTGTTTCATAACTGCTCTAGCAAAGGAAAGGTTCAACTCTGTGAGTTGAACACACACATCACAAAGCAGTTTCTGAGAATGCTTCTGTCCAGTTTTTATTGGAAGATATTCCCGCTTCTAACAAAGGCCTGAAAGAGCTCCAAATATCCACTTGTAGATGCTGCAAAAAGACTCTTTCCAAACTGCTCCATGAAAAGGAAGGTTCAACTCTGTGAGTTGAATGCACACATCATAAAGAAGTTTCAAAGAATGCTTCTGTCTAGGTTTTATGTGAAGATATTTCCTTTTCCACCATAGGCCTCAAAGCGCTCCAAATGAACACTTGCAGATTCTACAAAAAGAGAGTTTCAAAACTGCTCTTTCAAAAGAAGTGTTCAACTCTGTGAGTTGGATTCACACTTCACAAAGCAGTTTCACAGAACGCTTCTGTTTAGTTTTTATGGGAAGATATTCCCGTTTCCAACGAAGGCCTGAAAGGGCTCCAAATAACCACTTGCAGATTCTGCAGAAACACAGTTTCAAAACTGCTCTATCAAAAGGAAGGCTTATCTCTCCGAGCTGAATGCACACATCATAAAGTTGTTTCTGAGAATGCTTCTCGCTGGTTTATAAGTGAAGATATTTCCTTTTCCACTATAGGCCTCAAAGCGCTCCAAATGAACACTTGCAGATTCTACAAAAAGAGTGTTTCAAAACAGCTCTTTCAAAGGAAGTGTTCAACTCTGTGAGTTGGATTCATACTACACAAAGCAGTTTCACAGAACGCTTCTCTTTAGTTTTTATTGGAAGATATTCCCGTTTCCAACGAAGGCCTGAAAGGGCTCCAAATATCCACTTGTAGATTCTGCAAAAATAGAGTTTCAAAACTGCTCTGTTAAAAGGAAGGCTTATCTCTCTGAGTTGAATGCAGACATCATAAAGAGGTTTCTGAGAATGCTTCTGCCTGGTTTATATGTGAAGATATTTCCTTTTCCACCATAGGCCTCAAAGCGCTCCAAATGAACACTTGCAGATTCTACAAAAGGAGTGTTTCATAACTGCTCTAGCAAAGGAAAGGTTCAACTCTGTGAGTTGAACACACACATCACAAAGCAGTTTCTGAGAATGCTTCTGTCCAGTTTTTATTGGAAGATATTCCCGCTTCTAACAAAGGCCTGAAAGAGCTCCAAATATCCACTTGCAGATGCTGCAAAAAGACTCTTTCCAAACTGCTCCATGAAAAGGAAGGTTCAACTCTGTGAGATGAATGCACACATCATAAAGAAGTTTCAAAGAATGCTTCTGTCTAGGTTTTATGTGAAGATATTTCCTTTTCCACCATAGGCCTCAAAGCGCTCCAAATGAACACTTGCAGATTCTACAAAAAGAGTGTTTCAAAACTGCTCTTTCAAAAGAAGTGTTCAACTCTGTGAGTTGGATTCGTACTTCACAAAGCAGTTTCACAGAACGCTTCTGTTTAGTATTTATGGGAAGATATTCCCGTTTCCAACGAAGGCCTGAAAGGACTCCAAATATCCACTTGCAGATTCTGCAAAAACACAGTTTCAAAACTGCTCTATCAAAAGGAAGGCTTATCTCTCCGAGTTGAATGCACACATCATAAAGAGGTTTCTGAGAATGCTTCTGCCTGGTTTATAAGTGAAGATATTTCCTTTTCCACCATAGGCCTCAAAGCGCTCCTAATGAACACTTGCAGATTCTACAAAAAGAGTGTTTGAAAACAGCTCTTTCAAAGGAAGTGTTCAACTCTGTGAGTTGGATTCATACTACACAAAGCAGTTTCACAGAACGCTTCTGTTTAGTTTTTATGGGAAGATATTCCCGTTTCCAACGAAGGCCTGAAAGGGCTCCAAATATCCACTTGCAAATTCTGCAAAAATAGAGTTTCAAAACTGCTCTATCAAAAGGAAGGCTTATCTCTCTGAGTTGAATGCAGACATCATAAAGAGGTTTCTGAGAATGCTTCTGCCTGGTTTATATGTGAAGATATTTCCTTTTCCACCATAGGCCTCAAGGCGCTCCAAATGAACACTAGCAGATTCTACAAAAAGAGTGTTTCATAACTGCTCTAGCAAAGGAAAGGTTCAACTCTGTGAGTTGAACAAACACATCACAAAGCAGTTTCTGAGAATGCTTCTGTCCAGTTTTTATTGGAAGATATTCCCGCTTCTAACAAAGGCCTGAAACAGCTCCAAATATCCACTTGTAGATGCTGCAAAAAGACTCTTTCCAAACTGCTCCATGAAAAGGAAGGTTCAACTCTGTGAATTGAATGCACACATCATAAAGAAGTTTCAAAGAATGCTTCTGTCTAGGTTTTATGTGAAGATATTTCCTTTTCCACCATAGGCCTCAAAGCGCTCCAAATGAACACTTGCAGATTCTACAAAAAGAGTGTTTCAAAACTGCTCTTTCAAAAGAAGTGTTCAACTCTGTGAGTTGGATTCATACTTCACGAAGCAGTTTCACAGAACGCTTCTGTTTAGTTGTTATGGGAAGATATTCCCGTTTCCAACGAAGGCCTGAAAGGGCTCCAAATAACCACTTGCAGATTCTGCAGAAACACAGTTTCAAAACTGCTCTATCAAAAGGAAGGCTTATCTCTCCGAGCTGAATGCACACATCATAAAGAGGTTTCTGAGAATGCTTCTTCCTGGTTTATAAGTGAAGATATTTCCTTTTCCACTATAGGCCTCAAAGCGCTCCAAATGAACACTTGCAGATTCTACAAAAGGAGTGTTTCATAACTACTCTAGCAAAGGAAAGGTTCAACTCTGTGAGTTGAACACACACATCACAAAGCAGTTTCTGAGAATGCTTCTGTCCAGTTTTTATTGGAAGATATTCCCGCTTCTAACAAAGGCCTGAAAGAGCTCCAAATATCCACTTGCAGATGCTGCAAAAAGACTCTTTCCAAACTGCTCCATGAAAAGGAAGGTTCAACTCTGTGAGTTGAATGCACACATCATAAAGAAGTTTCAAAGAATGCTTCTGTCTAGGTTTTATGTGAAGATATTTCCTTTTCCACCATAGGCCTCAAAGCGCTCCAAATGAACACTTGCAGATTCTACAAAAAGAGTGTTTCAAAACTGCTCTTTCAAAAGAAGTGTTCAACTCTGTGAGTTGGATTCATACTTCACAAAGCAGTTTCACAGAACGCTTCTGTTTAGTATTTATGGGAAGATATTCCCGTTTCCAACGAAGGCCTGAAAGGACTCCAAATATCCACTTGCAGATTCTGCAGAAACACAGTTTCAAAACTGCTCTATCAAAAGGAAGGCTTATCTCTCCGAGTTGAATGCACACATCATAAAGAGGTTTCTGAGAATGCTTCTGCCTGGTTTATAAGTGAAGATATTTCCTTTTCCACCATAGGCCTCAAAGCGCTCCAAATGAACACTTGCAGATTCTACAAAAAGAGTGTTTCAAAACAGCTCTTTCAAAGGAAGTGTTCAACTCTGTGAGTTGGATTCATACTACACAAAGCAGTTTCACAGAACGCTTCTGTTTAGTTTTTATGGGAAGATATTCCCGTTTCCAACGAAGGCCTGAAAGGGCTCCAAATATCCACTTGCAAATTCTGCAAAAATAGAGTTTCAAAACTGCTCTGTCAAAAGGAAGGCTTATCTCTCTGAGTTGAATGCAGACATCATAAAGAGGTTTCTGAGAATGCTTCTGCCTGGTTTATATGTGAAGATATTTCCTTTTCCACCATAGGCCTCAAGGCGCTCCAAATGAACACTTGCAGATTCTACAAAAAGAGTGTTTCATAACTGCTCTAGCAAAGGAAAGGTTCAACTCTGTGAGTTGAACACACACATCACAAAGCAGTTTCTGAGAATGCTTCTGTCCAGTTTTTATTGGAAGATATTCCCGCTTCTAAAAAAGGCCTGAAAGAGCTCCAAATATCCACTTGTAGATGCTGCAAAAAGACTCTTTCCAAACTGCTCCATGAAAAGGAAGGTTCAACTCTGTGAGTTGAATGCACACATCATAAAGAAGTTTCAAAGAATGCTTCTGTCTAGGTTTTATGTGAAGATATTTCCTTTTCCACCATAGGCCTCAAAGCGCTCCAAATGAACACTTGCAGATTCTACAAAAAGAGTGTTTCAAAACTGCTCTTTCAAAAGAAGTGTTCAACTCTGTGAGTTGGATTCATACTTCACAAAGCAGTTTCACAGAACGCTTCTGTTTAGTTTTTATGGGAAGATATTCCCGTTTCAAACGAAGGCCTGAAAGGGCTCCAAATAACCACTTGCAGATTCTGCAGAAACACAGTTTCAAAACTGCTCTATCAAAAGGAAGGCTTATCTCTCCGAGCTGAATGCACACATCATAAAGAGGTTTCTGAGAATGCTTCTCCCTGGTTTATAAGTGAAGATATTTCCTTTTCCACTATAGGCCTCAAAGCGCTCCAAATGAACACTTGCAGATTCTACAAAAAGAGTGTTTCAAAACAGCTCTTTCAAAGGAAGTGTTCAACTCTGTGAGTTGGATTCATACTACACAAAGCAGTTTCACAGAACGCTTCTCTTTAGTTTTTATGGGAAGATATTCCCGTTTCCAACGAAGGCCTGAAAGGGCTCCAAATATCCACTTGCAGATTCTGCAAAAATAGATTTTCAAAACTGCTCTGTTAAAAGGAAGGCTTATCTCTCTGAGTTGAATGCAGACATCATAAAGAGGTTTCTGAGAATGCTTCTGCCTGGTTTATATGTGAAGATATTTCCTTTTCCACCATAGGCCTCAAAGCGCTCCAAATGAACACTTGCAGATTCTTCAAAAGGAGTGTTTCATAACTACTCTAGCAAAGGAAAGGTTCAACTCTGTGAGTTGAACACACACATCACAAAGCAGTTTCTGAGAATGCTTCTGTCCAGTTTTTATTGGAAGATATTCCCGCTTCTAACAAAGGCCTGAAAGAGCTCCAAATATCCACTTGCAGATGCTGCAAAAAGACTCTTTCCAAACTGCTCCATGAAAAGGAAGGTTCAACTCTGTGAGTTGAATGCACACATCATAAAGAAGTTTCAAAGAATGCTTCTGTCTAGGTTTTATGTGAAGATATTTCCTTTTCCACCATAGGCCTCAAAGCGCTCCAAATGAACACTTGCAGATTCTACAAAAAGAGTGTTTCAAAACTGCTCTTTCAAAAGAAGTGTTCAACTCTGTGAGTTGGATTCATACTTCACAAAGCAGTTTCACAGAACGCTTCTGTTTAGTATTTATGGGAAGATATTCCCGTTTCCAACGAAGGCCTGAAAGGACTCCAAATATCCACTTGCAGATTCTGCAAAAACACAGTTTCAAAACTGCTCTATCAAAAGGAAGGCTTATCTCTCCGAGTTGAATGCACACATCATAAAGAGGTTTCTGAGAATGCTTCTGCCTGGTTTATAAGTGAAGATATTTCCTTTTCCACCATAGGCCTCAAAGCGCTCCAAATGAACACTTGCAGATTCTACAAAAAGAGTGTTTCAAAACAGCTCTTTCAAAGGAAGTGTTCAACTCTGTGAGTTGGATTCATACTACACAAAGCAGTTTCACAGAACGCTTCTGTTTAGTTTTTATGGGAAGATATTCCCGTTTCCAACGAAGGCCTGAAAGGGCTCCAAATATCCACTTGCAAATTCTGCAAAAATAGAGTTTCAAAACTGCTCTGTCAAAAGGAAGGCTTATCTCTCTGAGTTGAATGCAGACATCATAAAGTGGTTTCTGAGAATGCTTCTGCCTGGTTTATATGTGAAGATATTTCCTTTTCCACCATAGGCCTCAAAGCGCTCCAAATGAACACTTGCAGATTCTACAAAAAGAGTGTTTCATAACTGCTCTAGCAAAGGAAAGGTTCAACTCTGTGAGTTGAACACACACATCACAAAGCAGTTTCTGAGAATGCTTCTGTCCAGTTTTTATTGGAAGATATTCCCGCTTCTAACAAAGGCCTGAAAGAGCTCCAAATATCCACTTGCAGATGTTGCAAAAAGACTCTTTCCAAACTGCTCCATGAAAAGGAAGGTTCAACTCTGTGAGTTGAATGCACACATCATAAAGAAGTTTCAAAGAATGCTTCTGTCTAGGTTTTATGTGAAGATATTTCCTTTTCCACCATAGGCCTCAAAGCGCTCCAAATGAACACTTGCAGATTCTACAAAAAGAGTGTTTCAAAACTGCTCTTTCAAAAGAAGTGTTCAACTCTGTGAGTTGGATTCATACTTCACAAAGCAGTTTCACAGAACGCTTCTGTTTAGTTTTTATGGGAAGATATTCCCGTTTCCAACGAAGGCCTGAAAGGGCTCCAAATAACCACTTGCAGATTCTGCAGAAACACAGTTTCAAAACTGCTCTATCAAAAGGAAGGCTTATCTCTCCGAGCTGAATGCACACATCATAAAGAGGTTTCTGAGAATGCTTCTGCCTGGTTTATAAGTGAAGATATTTCCTTTTCCACCATAGGCCTCAAAGCGCTCCAAATGAACACTTGCAGATTCTACAAAAAGAGTGTTTCAAAACAGCTCTTTCAAAGGAAGTGTTCAACTCTGTGAGTTGGATTCATACTACACAAAGCAGTTTCACAGAACGCTTCTGTTTAGTTTTTATGGGAAGATATTCCCGTTTCCAACGAAGGCCTGAAAGGGCTCCAAATATCCACTTGCAAATTCTGCAAAAATAGAGTTTCAAAACTGCTCTATCAAAAGGAAGGCTTATCTCTCTGAGTTGAATGCAGACATCATAAAGAGGTTTCTGAGAATGCTTCTGCCTGGTTTATATGTGAAGATATTTCCTTTTCCACCATAGGCCTCAAAGCGCTCCAAATGAACACTTGCAGATTCTACAAAAGGAGTGTTTCATAACTGCTCTAGCAAAGGAAAGGTTCAACTCTGTGAGTTGAACACACACATCACAAAGCAGTTTCTGAGAATGCTTCTGTCCAATTTTTATTGGAAGATATTCCCGCTTCTAACAAAGGCCTGAAAGAGCTCCAAATATCCACTTGCAGATGCTGCAAAAAGACTCTTTCCAAACTGCTCCATGAAAAGGAAGGTTCAACTCTGTGAGTTGAATGCACACATCATAAAGAAGTTTCAAAGAATGCTTCTGTCTAGGTTTTATGTGAAGATATTTCCTTTTCCACCATAGGCCTCAAAGCGCTCCAAATGAACACTTGCAGATTCTACAAAAAGAGTGTTTCAAAACTGCTCTTTCAAAAGAAGTGTTCAACTCTGTGAGTTGGATTCATACTTCAAAAAGCAGTTTCACAGAACGCTTCTGTTTAGTATTTATGGGAAGATATTCCCGTTTCCAACGAAGGCCTGAAAGGACTCCAAATATCCACTTGCAGATTCTGCAAAAACACAGTTTCAAAACTGCTCTATCAAAAGGAAGGCTTATCTCTCCGAGTTGAATGCACACATCATAAAGAGGTTTCTGAGAATGCTTCTGCCTGGTTTATAAGTGAAGATATTTCCTTTTCCACCATAGGCCTCAAAGCGCTCCAAATGAACACTTGCAGATTCTACAAAAAGAGTGTTTCAAAACAGCTCTTTCAAAGGAAGTGTTCAACTCTGTGAGTTGGATTCATACTACACAAAGCAGTTTCACAGAACGCTTCTGTTTAGTTTTTATGGGAAGATATTCCCGTTTCCAACGAAGGCCTGAAAGGGCTCCAAATATCCACTTGCAAATTCTGCAAAAATAGAGTTTCAAAACTGCTCTGTCAAAAGGAAGGCTTATCTCTCTGAGTTGAATGCAGACATCATAAAGAGGTTTCTGAGAATGCTTCTGCCTGGTTTATATGTGAAGATATTTCCTTTTCCTCCATAGGCCTCAAAGCGCTCCAAATGAACACTTGCAGATTCTACAAAAAGAGTGTTTCATAACTGCTCTAGCAAAGGAAAGGTTCAACTCTGTGAGTTGAACACACACATCACAAAGCAGTTTCTGAGAATGCTTCTGTCCAGTTTTTATTGGAAGATATTCCCGCTTCTAACAAAGGCCTGAAAGAGCTCCAAATATCCACTTGTAGATGCTGCAAAAAGACTCTTTCCAAACTGCTCCATGAAAAGGAAGGTTCAACTCTGTGAGTTGAATGCACACATCATAAAAAGTTTCAAAGAATGCTTCTGTCTAGGTTTTATGTGAAGATATTTCCTTTTCCACCATAGGCCTCAAAGCGCTCCAAATGAACACTTGCAGATTCTACAAAAAGAGTGTTTCAAAACTGCTCTTTCAAAAGAAGTGTTCAACTCTGTGAGTTGGATTCATACTTCACAAAGCAGTTTCACAGAACGCTTCTGTTTAGTTTTTATGGGAAGATATTCCCGTTTCCAACGAAGGCCTGAAAGGGCTCCAAATAACCACTTGCAGATTCTGCAGAAACACAGTTTCAAAACTGCTCTATCAAAAGGAAGGCTTATCTCTCCGAGCTGAATGCACACATCATAAAGAGGTTTCTGAGAATGCTTCTCCCTGGTTTATAAGTGAAGATATTTCCTTTTCCACTATAGGCCTCAAAGCGCTCCAAATGAACACTTGCAGATTCTACAAAAAGAGTGTTTCAAAACTGCTCTTTCAAAAGAAGTGTTCAACTCTGTGAGTTGGATTCATACTACACAAAGCAGTTTCACAGAACGCTTCTCTTTAGTATTTATGGGAAGATATTCCCGTTTCCAACGAAGGCCTGAAAGGACTCCAAATATCCACTTGCAGATTCTGCAGAAACACAGTTTCAAAACTGCTCTATCAAAAGGAAGGCTTATCTCTCCGAGTTGAATGCACACATCATAAAGAGGTTTCTGAGAATGCTTCTGCCTGGTTTATAAGTGAAGATATTTCCTTTTCCACCATAGGCCTCAAAGCGCTCCAAATGAACACTTGCAGATTCTACAAAAAGAGTGTTTCAAAACAGCTCTTTCAAAGGAAGTGTTCAACTCTGTGAGTTGGATTCATACTACACAAAGCAGTTTCACAGAACGCTTCTGTTTAGTTTTTATGGGAAGATATTCCCGTTTCCAACGAAGGCCTGAAAGGGCTCCAAATATCCACTTGCAAATTCTGCAAAAATAGAGTTTCAAAACTGCTCTGTCAAAAGGAAGGCTTACCTCTCTGAGTTGAATGCAGACATCATAAAGAGGTTTCTGAGAATGCTTCTGCCTGGTTTATATGTGAAGATATTTCCTTTTCCACCATAGGCCTCAAGGCGCTCCAAATGAACACTTGCAGATTCTACAAAAAGAGTGTTTCATAACTGCTCTAGCAAAGGAAAGGTTCAACTCTGTGAGTTGAACACACACATCACAAAGCAGTTTCTGAGAATGCTTCTGTCCAGTTTTTATTGGAAGATATTCCCGCTTCTAACAAAGGCCTGAAAGAGCTCCAAATATCCACTTGTAGATGCTGCAAAAAGACTCTTTCCAAACTGCTCCATGAAAAGGAAGGTTCAACTCTGTGAGTTGAATGCACACATCATAAAGAAGTTTCAAAGAATGCTTCTGTCTAGGTTTTATGTGAAGATATTTCCTTTTCCACCATAGGCCTCAAAGCGCTCCAAATGAACACTTGCAGATTCTACAAAAAGAGTGTTTCAAAACTGCTCTTTCAAAAGAAGTGTTCAACTCTGTGAGTTGGATTCATACTTCACGAAGCAGTTTCACAGAACGCTTCTGTTTAGTTGTTATGGGAAGATATTCCCGTTTCCAACGAAGGCCTGAAAGGGCTCCAAATAACCACTTGCAGATTCTGCAGAAACACAGTTTCAAAACTGCTCTATCAAAAGGAAGGCTTATCTCTCCGAGCTGAATGCACACATCATAAAGAGGTTTCTGAGAATGCTTCTCCCTGGTTTATAAGTGAAGATATTTCCTTTTCCACTATAGGCCTCAAAGCGCTCCAAATGAACACTTGCAGATTCTACAAAAAGAGTGTTTCAAAACAGCTCTTTCAAAGGAAGTGTTCAACTCTGTGAGTTGGATTCATACTACACAAAGCAGTTTCACAGAACGCTTCTCTTTAGTTTTTATGGGAAGATATTCCCGTTTCCAACGAAGGCCTGAAAGGGCTCCAAATATCCACTTGCAGATTCTGCAAAAATAGAGTTTCAAAACTGCTCTGTTAAAAGGAAGGCTTATCTCTCTGAGTTGAATGCAGACATCATAAAGAGGTTTCTGAGAATGCTTCTGCCTGGTTTATATGTGAAGATATTTCCTTTTCCACCATAGGCCTCAAAGCGCTCCAAATGAACACTTGCAGATTCTACAAAAGGAGTGTTTCATAACTACTCTAGCAAAGGAAAGGTTCAACTCTGTGAGTTGAACACACACATCACAAAGCAGTTTCTGAGAATGCTTCTGTCCAGTTTTTATTGGAAGATATTCCCGCTTCTAACAAAGGCCTGAAAGAGCTCCAAATATCCACTTGCAGATGCTGCAAAAAGACTCTTTCCAAACTGCTCCATGAAAAGGAAGGTTCAACTCTGTGAGTTGAATGCACACATCATAAAGAAGTTTCAAAGAATGCTTCTGTCTAGGTTTTATGTGAAGATATTTCCTTTTCCACCATAGGCCTCAAAGCGCTCCAAATGAACACTTGCAGATTCTACAAAAAGAGTGTTTCAAAACTGCTCTTTCAAAAGAAGTGTTCAACTCTGTGAGTTGGATTCATACTTCACAAAGCAGTTTCACAGAACGCTTCTGTTTAGTATTTATGGGAAGATATTCCCGTTTCCAACGAAGGCCTGAAAGGACTCCAAATATCCACTTGCAGATTCTGCAGAAACACAGTTTCAAAACTGCTCTATCAAAAGGAAGGCTTATCTCTCCGAGTTGAATGCACACATCATAAAGAGGTTTCTGAGAATGCTTCTGCCTGGTTTATAAGTGAAGATATTTCCTTTTCCACCATAGGCCTCAAAGCGCTCCAAATGAACACTTGCAGATTCTACAAAAAGAGTGTTTCAAAACAGCTCTTTCAAAGGAAGTGTTCAACTCTGTGAGTTGGATTCATACTACACAAAGCAGTTTCACAGAACGCTTCTGTTTAGTTTTTATGGGAAGACATTCCCGTTTCCAACGAAGGCCTGAAAGGGCTCCAAATATCCACTTGCAAATTCTGCAAAAATAGAGTTTCAAAACTGCTCTGTCAAAAGGAAGGCTTATCTCTCTGAGTTGAATGCAGACATCATAAAGAGGTTTCTGAGAATGCTTCTGCCTGGTTTATATGTGAAGATATTTCCTTTTCCACCATAGGCCTCAAGGCGCTCCAAATGAACACTTGCAGATTCTACAAAAAGAGTGTTTCATAACTGCTCTAGCAAAGGAAAGGTTCAACTCTGTGAGTTGAACACACACATCACAAAGCAGTTTCTGAGAATGCTTCTGTCCAGTTTTTATTGGAAGATATTCCCGCTTCTAACAAAGGCCTGAAAGAGCTCCAAATATCCACTTGTAGATGCTGCAAAAAGACTCTTTCCAAACTGCTCCATGAAAAGGAAGGTTCAACTCTGTGAGTTGAATGCACACATCATAAAGAAGTTTCAAAGAATGCTTCTGTCTAGGTTTTATGTGAAGATATTTCCTTTTCCACCATAGGCCTCAAAGCGCTCCAAATGAACACTTGCAGATTCTACAAAAAGAGTGTTTCAAAACTGCTCTTTCAAAAGAAGTGTTCAACTCTGTGAGTTGGATTCACACTTCACAAAGCAGTTTCACAGAACGCTTCTGTTTAGTTTTTATGGGAAGATATTCCCGTTTCCAACGAAGGCCTGAAAGGGCTCCAAATAACCACTTGCAGATTCTGCAGAAACACAGTTTCAAAACTGCTCTATCAAAAGGAAGGCTTATCTCTCCGAGCTGAATGCACACATCATAAAGTGGTTTCTGAGAATGCTTCTCGCTGGTTTATAAGTGAAGATATTTCCTTTTCCACTATAGGCCTCAAAGCGCTCCAAATGAACACTTGCAGATTCTACAAAAAGAGTGTTTCAAAACAGCTCTTTCAAAGGAAGTGTTCAACTCTGTGAGTTGGATTCATACTACACAAAGCAGTTTCACAGAACGCTTCTCTTTAGTTTTTATTGGAAGATATTCCCGTTTCCAACGAAGGCCTGAAAGGGCTCCAAATATCCACTTGTAGATTCTGCAAAAATAGAGTTTCAAAACTGCTCTGTTAAAAGGAAGGCTTATCTCTCTGAGTTGAATGCAGACATCATAAAGAGGTTTCTGAGAATGCTTCTGCCTGGTTTATATGTGAAGATATTTCCTTTTCCACCATAGGCCTCAAAGCGCTCCAAATGAACACTTGCAGATTCTACAAAAGGAGTGTTTCATAACTGCTCTAGCAAAGGAAAGGTTCAACTCTGTGA
The DNA here is from genome assembly GCF_028885625.2 of Pongo pygmaeus. NCBI lineage: Eukaryota > Metazoa > Chordata > Mammalia > Primates > Hominidae > Pongo > Pongo pygmaeus. The sequence continues at coordinate 30,026,477 of NC_085930.1, forward strand.
GTTGAACACACACATCACAAAGCAGTTTCTGAGAATGCTTCTGTCCAGTTTTTATTGGAAGATATTCCCGCTTCTAACAAAGGCCTGAAAGAGCTCCAAATATCCACTTGCAGATGCTGCAAAAAGACTCTTTCCAAACTGCTCCATGAAAAGGAAGGTTCAACTCTGTGAGATGAATGCACACATCATAAAGAAGTTTCAAAGAATGCTTCTGTCTAGGTTTTATGTGAAGATATTTCCTTTTCCACCATAGGCCTCAAAGCGCTCCAAATGAACACTTGCAGATTCTACAAAAAGAGTGTTTCAAAACTGCTCTTTCAAAAGAAGTGTTCAACTCTGTGAGTTGGATTCGTACTTCACAAAGCAGTTTCACAGAACGCTTCTGTTTAGTATTTATGGGAAGATATTCCCGTTTCCAACGAAGGCCTGAAAGGACTCCAAATATCCACTTGCAGATTCTGCAAAAACACAGTTTCAAAACTGCTCTATCAAAAGGAAGGCTTATCTCTCCGAGTTGAATGCACACATCATAAAGAGGTTTCTGAGAATGCTTCTGCCTGGTTTATAAGTGAAGATATTTCCTTTTCCACCATAGGCCTCAAAGCGCTCCAAATGAACACTTGCAGATTCTACAAAAAGAGTGTTTGAAAACAGCTCTTTCAAAGGAAGTGTTCAACTCTGTGAGTTGGATTCATACTACACAAAGCAGTTTCACAGAACGCTTCTGTTTAGTTTTTATGGGAAGATATTCCCGTTTCCAACGAAGGCCTGAAAGGGCTCCAAATATCCACTTGCAAATTCTGCAAAAATAGAGTTTCAAAACTGCTCTATCAAAAGGAAGGCTTATCTCTCTGAGTTGAATGCAGACATCATAAAGAGGTTTCTGAGAATGCTTCTGCCTGGTTTATATGTGAAGATATTTCCTTTTCCACCATAGGCCTCAAGGCGCTCCAAATGAACACTAGCAGATTCAACAAAAAGAGTGTTTCATAACTGCTCTAGCAAAGGAAAGGTTCAACTCTGTGAGTTGAACAAACACATCACAAAGCAGTTTCTGAGAATGCTTCTGTCCAGTTTTTATTGGAAGATATTCCCGCTTCTAACAAAGGCCTGAAACAGCTCCAAATATCCACTTGTAGATGCTGCAAAAAGACTCTTTCCAAACTGCTCCATGAAAAGGAAGGTTCAACTCTGTGAGTTGAATGCGCACATCATAAAGAAGTTTCAAAGAATGCTTCTGTCTAGGTTTTATGTGAAGATATTTCCTTTTCCACCATAGGCCTCAAAGCGCTCCAAATGAACACTTGCAGATTCTACAAAAAGAGTGTTTCAAAACTGCTCTTTCAAAAGAAGTGTTCAACTCTGTGAGTTGGATTCATACTTCACAAAGCAGTTTCACAGAACGCTTCTGTTTAGTTTTTATGGGAAGATATTCCCGTTTCCAACGAAGGCCTGAAAGGGCTCCAAATAACCACTTGCAGATTCTGCAGAAACACAGTTTCAAAACTGCTCTATCAAAAGGAAGGCTTATCTCTCCGAGCTGAATGCACACATCATAAAGAGGTTTCTGAGAATGCTTCTCCCTGGTTTATAAGTGAAGATATTTCCTTTTCCACTATAGGCCTCAAAGCGCTCCAAATGAACACTTGCAGATTCTACAAAAAGAGTGTTTCAAAACAGCTCTTTCAAAGGAAGTGTTCAACTCTGTGAGTTGGATTCATACTACACAAAGCAGTTTCACAGAACGCTTCTCTTTAGTTTTTATGGGAAGATATTCCCGTTTCCAACGAAGGCCTGAAAGGGCTCCAAATATCCACTTGCAGATTCTGCAAAAATAGAGTTTCAAAACTGCTCTGTTAAAAGGAAGGCTTATCTCTCTGAGTTGAATGCAGACATCATAAAGAGGTTTCTGAGAATGCTTCTGCCTGGTTTATATGTGAAGATATTTCCTTTTCCACCATAGGCCTCAAAGCGCTCCAAATGAACACTTGCAGATTCTACAAAAGGAGTGTTTCATAACTACTCTAGCAAAGGAAAGGTTCAACTCTGTGAGTTGAACACACACATCACAAAGCAGTTTCTGAGAATGCTTCTGTCCAGTTTTTATTGGAAGATATTCCCGCTTCTAACAAAGGCCTGAAAGAACTCCAAATATCCACTTGCAGATGCTGCAAAAAGACTCTTTCCAAACTGCTCCATGAAAAGGAAGGTTCAACTCTGTGAGTTGAATGCACACATCATAAAGAAGTTTCAAAGAATGCTTCTGTCTAGGTTTTATGTGAAGATATTTCCTTTTCCACCATAGGCCTCAAAGCGCTCCAAATGAACACTTGCAGATTCTACAAAAAGAGTGTTTCAAAACTGCTCTTTCAAAAGAAGTGTTCAACTCTGTGAGTTGGATTCATACTTCACAAAGCAGTTTCACAGAACGCTTCTGTTTAGTATTTATGGAAGATATTCCCGTTTCCAACGAAGGCCTGAAAGGACTCCAAATATCCACTTGCAGATTCTGCAAAAACACAGTTTCAAAACTGCTCTATCAAAAGGAAGGCTTATCTCTCCGAGATGAATGCACACATCATAAAGAGGTTTCTGAGAATGCTTCTGCCTGGTTTATAAGTGAAGATATTTCCTTTTCCACCATAGGCCTCAAAGCGCTCCAAATGAACACTTGCAGATTCTACAAAAAGAGTGTTTCAAAACAGGTCTTTCAAAGGAAGTGTTCAACTCTGTGAGTTGGATTCATACTACACAAAGCAGTTTCACAGAACGCTTCTGTTTAGTTTTTATGGGAAGATATTCCCGTTTCCAACGAAGGCCTGAAAGGGCTCCAAATATCCACTTGCAAATTCTGCAAAAATAGAGTTTCAAAACTGCTCTGTCAAAAGGAAGGCTTATCTCTCTGAGTTGAATGCAGACATCATAAAGAGGTTTCTGAGAATGCTTCTGCCTGGTTTATATGTGAAGATATTTCCTTTTACACCATAGGCCTCAAAGCGCTCCAAATGAACACTTGCAGATTCTACAAAAAGAGTGTTTCATAACTGCTCTAGCAAAGGAAAGGTTCAACTCTGTGAGTTGAACACACACATCACAAAGCAGTTTCTGAGAATGCTTCTGTCCAGTTTTTATTGGAAGATATTCCCGCTTCTAACAAAGGCCTGAAAGAGCTCCAAATATCCACTTGCAGATGCTGCAAAAAGACTCTTTCCAAACTGCTCCATGAAAAGGAAGGTTCAACTCTGTGAGATGAATGCACACATCATAAAGAAGTTTCAAAGAATGCTTCTGTCTAGGTTTTATGTGAAGATATTTCCTTTTCCACCATAGGCCTCAAAGCGCTCCAAATGAACACTTGCAGATTCTACAAAAAGAGTGTTTCAAAACTGCTCTTTCAAAAGAAGTGTTCAACTCTGTGAGTTGGATTCATACTTCACAAAGCAGTTTCACAGAACGCTTCTGTTTAGTATTTATGGGAAGATATTTCCGTTTCCAACGAAGGCCTGAAAGGACTCCAAATATCCACTTGCAGATTCTGCAAAAAACACAGTTTCAAAACTGCTCTATCAAAAGGAAGGCTTATCTCTCCGAGTTGAATGCACACATCATAAAGAGGTTTCTGAGAATGCTTCTGCCTGGTTTATAAGTGAAGATATTTCCTTTTCCACCATAGGCCTCAAAGCGCTCCAAATGAACACTTGCAGATTCTACAAAAAGAGTGTTTCAAAACAGCTCTTTCAAAGGAAGTGTTCAACTCTGTGAGTTGGATTCATACTACACAAAGCAGTTTCACAGAACGCTTCTGTTTAGTTTTTATGGGAAGATATTCCCGTTTCCAACGAAGGCCTGAAAGGGCTCCAAATATCCACTTGCAAATTCTGCAAAAATAGAGTTTCAAAACTGCTCTGTCAAAAGGAAGGCTTATCTCTCTGAGTTGAATGCAGACATCATAAAGAGGTTTCTGAGAATGCTTCTGCCTGGTTTATATGTGAATATATTTCCTTTTCCACCATAGGCCTCAAGGCGCTCCAAATGAACACTTTCAGATTCTACAAAAAGAGTGTTTCATAACTGCTCTAGCAAAGGAAAGGTTCAACTCTGTGAGTTGAACACACACATCACAAAGCAGTTTCTGAGAATGCTTCTGTCCAGTTTTTATGGGAAGATATTCCCGCTTCTAACAAAGGCCTGAAAGAGCTAAAAATATCCACTTGTAGATGCTGCAAAAAGACTCTTTCCAAACTGCTCCATGAAAAGGAAGGTTCAACTCTGTGAGTTGAATGCACACATCATAAAGAAGTTTCAAAGAATGCTTCTGTCTAGGTTTTATGTGAAGATATTTCCTTTTCCACCATAGGCCTCAAAGCGCTCCAAATGAACACTTGCAGATTCTACAAAAAGAGTGTTTCAAAACTGCTCTTTCAAAAGAAGTCTTCAACTCTGTGAGTTGGATTCATACTTCACAAAGCAGTTTCACAGAACGCTTCTGTTTAGTTTTTATGGGAAGATATTCCCGTTTCCAACGAAGGCCTGAAAGGGCTCCAAATATCCACTTGCAAATTCTGCAAAAATAGAGTTTCAAAACTGCTCTGTCAAAAGGAAGGCTTATCTCTCTGAGTTGAATGCAGACATCATAAAGAGGTTTCTGAGAATGCTTCTGCCTGGTTTATATGTGAAGATATTTCCTTTTCCACCATAGGCCTCAAAGCGCTCCAAATGAACACTTGCAGATTCTACAAAAAGAGTGTTTCAAAACTGCTCTTTCAAAAGAAGTGTTCAACTCTGTGAGTTGGATTCATACTTCACAAAGCAGTTTCACAGAACGCTTCTGTTTAGTATTTATGGGAAGATATTCCCGTTTCCAACGAAGGCCTGAAAGGACTCCAAATATCCACTTGCAGATTCTGCAAAAACACAGTTTCAAAACTGCTCTATCAAAAGGAAGGCTTATCTCTCCGAGTTGAATGCACACATCATAAAGAGGTTTCTGAGAATGCTTCTGCCTGGTTTATAAGTGAAGATATTTCCTTTTCCACCATAGGCCTCAAAGCGCTCCAAATGAACACTTGCAGATTCTACAAAAAGAGTGTTTCAAAACAGCTCTTTCAAAGGAAGTGTTCAACTCTGTGAGTTGGATTCATACTACACAAAGTAGTTTCACAGAACGCTTCTGTTTAGTTTTTATGGGAAGATATTCCCGTTTCCAACGAAGGCCTGAAAGGGCTCCAAATATCCACTTGCAAATTCTGCAAAAATAGAGTTTCAAAACTGCTCTGTCAAAAGGAAGGCTTATCTCTCTGAGTTGAATGCAGACATCATAAAGAGGTTTCTGAGAATGCTTCTGCCTGGTTTATATGTGAAGATATTTCCTTTTCCACCATAGGCCTCAAGGCGCTCCAAATGAACACTTGCAGATTCTACAAAAAGAGTGTTTCATAACTGCTCTAGCAAAGGAAAGGTTCAACTCTGTGAGTTGAACACACACATCACAAATCAGTTTCTGAGAATGCTTCTGTCCAGTTTTTATTGGAAGATATTCCCGCTTCTAACAAAGGCCTGAAAGAGCTCCAATTATCCACTTGCAGATGCTGCAAAAAGACTCTTTCCAAACTGCTCCATGAAAAGGAAGGTTCAACTCTGTGAGTTGAATGCACACATCATAAAGAAGTTTCAAAGAATGCTTCTGTCTAGGTTTTATGTGAAGATATTTCCTTTTCCACCATAGGCCTCAAAGCGCTCCAAATGAACACTTGCAGATTCTACAAAAAGAGTGTTTCAAAGCTGCTCTTTCAAAAGAAGTGTTCAACTCTGTGAGTTGGATTCATACTTCACAAAGCAGTTTCACAGAACGCTTCTGTTTAGTTTTTATGGGAAGATATTCCCGTTTCCAACGAAGGCCTGAAAGGGCTCCAAATATCCACTTGCAAATTCTGCAAAAATAGAGTTTCAAAACTGCTCTGTCAAAAGTAAGGCTTATCTCTCTGAGTTGAATGCAGACATCATAAAGAGGTTTCTGAGAATGCTTCTGCCTGGTTTATATGTGAAGATATTTCCTTTTCCACCATAGGCCTCAAAGCGCTCCAAATGAACACTTGCAGATTCTACAAAAGGAGTGTTTCCTAACTGCTCTAGCAAAGGAAAGGTTCAACTCTGTGAGTTGAACACACACATCACAAAGCAGTTTCTGAGAATGCTTCTATACAGTTTTTATTGGAAGATATTCCCGCTTCTAACAAAGGCCTGAAAGAGCTCCAAATATCCGCTTGCAGATGCTGCAAAAAGACTCTTTCCAAACTGCTCCATGAAAAGGAAGGTTCAACTCTGTGAGTTGAATGCAGACATCATAAAGAAGTTTCAAAGAATGCTTCTGTCTAGGTTTTATGTGAAGATATTTCCTTTTCCACCATAGGCCTCAAAGCGCTCCAAATGAACACTTGCAGATTCTACAAAAAGAGTGTTTCAAAACTGCTCTTTCAAAAGAAGTGTTCAACTCTGTGAGTTGGATTCATACTTCACAAAGCAGTTTCACAGAACGCTTCTGTTTAGTATTTATGGGAAGATATTCCCGTTTCCAACGAAGGCCTGAAAGGACTCCAAATATCCACTTGCAGATTCTGCAAAAACACAGTTTCAAAACTGCTCTATCAAAAGGAAGGCTTATCTCTCCGAGTTGAATGCACACATCATAAAGAGGTTTCTGAGAATGCTTCTGCCTGGTTTATAAGTGAAGATATTTCCTTTTCCACCATAGGCCTCAAAGCGCTCCAAATGAACACTTGCAGATTCTACAAAAAGAGTGTTTCAAAACAGCTCTTTCAAAGGAAGTGTTCAACTCTGTGAGTTGGATTCATACTACACAAAGCAGTTTCACAGAACGCTTCTGTTTAGTTTTTATGGGAAGATATTCCCGTTTCCAACGAAGGCCTGAAAGGGCTCCAAATATCCACTTGCAAATTCTGCAAAAATAGAGTTTCAAAACTGCTCTGTCAAAAGCAAGGCTTATCTCTCTGAGTTGAATGCAGACATCATAAAGAGGTTTCTGAGAATGCTTCTGCCTGGTTTATATGTGAAGATATTTCCTTTTCCACCATAGGCCTCAAGGCGCTCCAAATGAACACTTTCAGATTCTACAAAAAGAGTGTTTCATAACTGCTCTAGCAAAGGAAAGGTTCAACTCTGTGAGTTGAACACACACATCACAAAGCAGTTTCTGAGAATGCTTCTGTCCAGTTTTTATGGGAAGATATTCCCGCTTCTAACAAAGGCCTGAAAGAGCTAAAAATATCCACTTGTAGATGCTGCAAAAAGACTCTTTCCAAACTGCTCCATGAAAAGGAAGGTTCAACTCTGTGAGTTGAATGCACACATCATAAAGAAGTTTCAAAGAATGCTTCTGTCTAGGTTTTATGTGAAGATATTTCCTTTTCCACCATAGGCCTCAAAGCGCTCCAAATGAACACTTGCAGATTCTACAAAAAGAGTGTTTCAAAACTGCTCTTTCAAAAGAAGTCTTCAACTCTGTGAGTTGGATTCATACTTCACAAAGCAGTTTCACAGAACGCTTCTGTTTAGTTTTTATGGGAAGATATTCCCGTTTCCAACGAAGGCCTGAAAGGGCTCCAAATATCCACTTGCAAATTCTGCAAAAATAGAGTTTCAAAACTGCTCTGTCAAAAGGAAGGCTTATCTCTCTGAGTTGAATGCAGACATCATAAAGAGGTTTCTGAGAATGCTTCTGCCTGGTTTATATGTGAAGATATTTCCTTTTCCACCATAGGCCTCAAAGCGCTCCAAATGAACACTTGCAGATTCTACAAAAGGAGTGTTTCATAACTGCTCTAGCAAAGGAAAGGTTCAACTCTGTGAGTTGAACACACACATCACAAAGCAGTTTCTGAGAATGCTTCTGTCCAGTTTTTATTGGAAGATATTCCCGCTTCTAACAAAGGCCTGAAAGAGCTCCAAATATCCACTTGCAGATGCTGCAAAAAGACTCTTTCCAAACTGCTCCATGAAAAGGAAGGTTCAACTCTGTGAGTTGAATGCACACATCATAAAGAAGTTTCAAAGAATGCTTCTGTCTAGGTTTTATGTGAAGATATTTCCTTTTCCACCATAGGCCTCAAAGCGCTCCAAATGAACACTTGCAGATTCTACAAAAAGAGTGTTTCAAAACTGCTCTTTCAAAAGAAGTGTTCAACTCTGTGAGTTGGATTCATACTTCACAAAGCAGTTTCACAGAACGCTTCTGTTTAGTATTTATGGGAAGATATTCCCGTTTCCAACGAAGGCCTGAAAGGACTCCAAATATCCACTTGCAGATTCTGCAGAAACACAGTTTCAAAACTGCTCTATCAAAAGGAAGGCTTATCTCTCCGAGCTGAATGCACACATCATAAAGAGGTTTCTGAGAATGCTTCTGCCTGGTTTATAAGTGAAGATATTTCCTTTTCCACCATAGGCCTCAAAGCGCTCCAAATGAACACTTGCAGATTCTACAAAAAGAGTGTTTCAAAACAGCTCTTTCAAAGGAAGTGTTCAACTCTGTGAGTTGGATTCATACTACACAAAGCAGTTTCACAGAACGCTTCTGTTTAGTTTTTATGGGAAGATATTCCCGTTTCCAACGAAGGCCTGAAAGGGCTCCAAATATCCACTTGCAAATTCTGCAAAAATAGAGTTTCAAAACTGCTCTGTCAAAAGGAAGGCTTATCTCTCTGAGTTGAATGCAGACATCATAAAGAGGTTTCTGAGAATGCTTCTGCCTGGTTTATATGTGAAGATATTTCCTTTTCCACCATAGGCCTCAAGGCGCTCCAAATGAACACTTGCAGATTCTACAAAAAGAGTGTTTCATAACTGCTCTAGCAAAGGAAAGGTTCAACTCTGTGAGTTGAACACACACATCACAAAGCAGTTTCTGAGAATGCTTCTGTCCAGTTTTTATTGGAAGATATTCCCGCTTCTAACAAAGGCCTGAAAGAGCTCCAAATATCCACTTGTAGATGCTGCAAAAAGACTCTTTCCAAACTGCTCCATGAAAAGGAAGGTTCAACTCTGTGAGTTGAATGCACACATCATAAAGAAGTTTCAAAGAATGCTTCTGTCTAGGTTTTATGTGAAGATATTTCCTTTTCCACCATAGGCCTCAAAGCGCTCCAAATGAACACTTGCAGATTCTACAAAAAGAGTGTTTCAAAACTGCTCTTTCAAAAGAAGTGTTCAACTCTGTGAGTTGGATTCACACTTCACAAAGCAGTTTCACAGAACGCTTCTGTTTAGTTTTTATGGGAAGATATTCCCGTTTCCAACGAAGGCCTGAAAGGGCTCCAAATAACCACTTGCAGATTCTGCAGAAACACAGTTTCAAAACTGCTCTATCAAAAGGAAGGCTTATCTCTCCGAGCTGAATGCACACATCATAAAGTGGTTTCTGAGAATGCTTCTCGCTGGTTTATAAGTGAAGATATTTCCTTTTCCACTGTAGGCCTCAAAGCGCTCCAAATGAACACTTGCAGATTCTACAAAAAGAGTGTTTCAAAACAGCTCTTTCAAAGGAAGTGTTCAACTCTGTGTGTTGGATTCATACTACACAAAGCAGTTTCACAGAACGCTTCTCTTTAGTTTTTATTGGAAGATATTCCCGTTTCCAACGAAGGCCTGAAAGGGCTCCAAATATCCACTTGCAGATTCTGCAAAAATAGAGTTTCAAATCTGCTCTGTTAAAAGGAAGGCTTATCTCTCTGAGTTGAATGCAGACATCATAAAGAGGTTTCTGAGAATGCTTCTGCCTGGTTTATATGTGAAGATATTTCCTTTTCCACCATAGGCCTCAAAGCGCTCCAAATGAACACTTGCAGATTCTACAAAAGGAGTGTTTCATAACTGCTCTAGCAAAGGAAAGGTTCAACTCTGTGAGTTGAACACACACATCACAAAGCAGTTTCTGAGAATGCTTCTGTCCAGTTTTTATTGGAAGATATTCCCGCTTCTAACAAAGGCCTGAAAGAGCTCCAAATATCCACTTGCAGATGCTGCAAAAAGACTCTTTCCAAACTGCTCCATGAAAAGGAAGGTTCAACTCTGTGAGATGAATGCACACATCATAAAGAAGTTTCAAAGAATGCTTCTGTCTAGGTTTTATGTGAAGATATTTCCTTTTCCACCATAGGCCTCAAAGCGCTCCAAATGAACACTTGCAGATTCTACAAAAAGAGTGTTTCAAAACTGCTCTTTCAAAAGAAGTGTTCAACTCTGTGAGTTGGATTCATACTTCACAAAGCAGTTTCACAGAACGCTTCTGTTTAGTATTTATGGGAAGGTATTCCCGTTTCCAACGAAGGCCTGAAAGGACTCCAAATATCCACTTGCAGATTCTGCAAAAACACAGTTTCAAAACTGCTCTATCAAAAGGAAGGCTTATCTCTCCGAGTTGAATGCACACATCATAAAGAGGTTTCTGAGAATGCTTCTGCCTGGTTTATAAGTGAAGATATTTCCTTTTCCACCATAGGCCTCAAAGCGCTCCAAATGAACACTTGCAGATTCTACAAAAAGAGTGTTTCAAAACAGCTCTTTCAAAGGAAGTGTTCAACTCTGTGAGTTGGATTCATACTACACAAAGCAGTTTCACAGAACGCTTCTGTTTAGTTTTTATGGGAAGATATTCCCGTTTCCAACGAAGGCCTGAAAGGGCTCCAAATATCCACTTGCAAATTCTGCAAAAATAGAGTTTCAAAACTGCTCTATCAAAAGGAAGGCTTATCTCTCTGAGTTGAATGCAGACATCATAAAGAGGTTTCTGAGAATGCTTCTGCCTGGTTTATATGTGAAGATATTTCCTTTTCCACCATAGGCCTCAAGGCGCTCCAAATGAACACTAGCAGATTCTACAAAAAGAGTGTTTCATAACTGCTCTAGCAAAGGAAAGGTTCAACTCTGTGAGTTGAACACACACATCACAAAGCAGTTTCTGAGAATGCTTCTGTCCAGTTTTTATTGGAAGATATTCCCGCTTCTAACAAAGGCCTGAAAGAGCTCCAAATATCCACTTGTAGATGCTGCAAAAAGACTCTTTCCAAACTGCTCCATGAAAAGGAAGGTTCAACTCTGTGAGTTGAATGCACACATCATAAAGAAATTTGAAAGAATGCTTCTGTCTAGGTTTTATGTGAAGATATTTCCTTTTCCACCATAGGCCTCAAAGAGCTCCAAATGAACACTTGCAGATTCTACAAAAAGAGTGTTTCAAAACTGCTCTTTCAAAAGAAGTGTTCAACTCTGTGAGTTGGATTCATACTCCACAAAGCAGTTTCACAGAACGCTTCTGTTTAGTTTTTATGGGAAGATATTCCCGTTTCCAACGAAGGCCTGAAAGGGCTCCAAATAACCACTTGCAGATTCTGCAGAAACACAGTTTCAAAACTGCTCTATCAAAAGGAAGGCTTATCTCTCCGAGCTGAATGCACACATCATAAAGAGGTTTCTGAGAATGCTTCTCCCTGGTTTATAAGTGAAGATATTTCCTTTTCCACTATAGGTCTCAAAGCGCTCCAAATGAACACTTGCAGATTCTACAAAAAGAGTGTTTCAAAACAGCTCTTTCAAAGGAAGTGTTCAACTCTGTGAGTTGGATTCATACTACACAAAGCAGTTTCACAGAACGCTTCTCTTTAGTTTTTATGGGAAGATATTCCCGTTTCCAACGAAGGCCTGAAAGGGCTCCAAATATCCACTTGCAGATTCTGCAGAAACACAGTTTCAAAACTGCTCTATCAAAAGGAAGGCTTATCTCTCCGAGTTGAATGCACACATCATAAAGAGGTTTCTGAGAATGCTTCTGCCTGGTTTATAAGTGAAGATATTTCCTTTTCCACCATAGGCCTCAAAGCGCTCCAAATGAACACTTGCAGATTCTACAAAAAGAGTGTTTCAAAACAGCTCTTTCAAAGGAAGTGTTCAACTCTGTGAGTTGGATTCATACTACACAAAGCAGTTTCACAGAACGCTTCTGTTTAGTTTTTATGGGAAGATATTCCCGTTTCCAACGAAGGCCTGAAAGGGCTCCAAATATCCACTTGCAAATTCTGCAAAAATAGAGTTTCAAAACTGCTCTGTCAAAAGGAAGGCTTATCTCTCTGAGTTGAATGCAGACATCATAAAGAGGTTTCTGAGAATGCTTCTGCCTGGTTTATATGTGAAGATATTTCCTTTTCCACCATAGGCCTCAAGGCGCTCCAAATGAACACTTGCAGATTCTACAAAAAGAGTGTTTCATAACTGCTCTAGCAAAGGAAAGGTTCAACTCTGTGAGTTGAACACACACATCACAAAGCAGTTTCTGAGAATGCTTCTGTCCAGTTTTTATTGGAAGATATTCCCGCTTCTAACAAAGGCCTGAAAGAGCTCCAAATATCCACTTGTAGATGCTGCAAAAAGACTCTTTCCAAACTGCTCCATGAAAAGGAAGGTTCAACTCTGTGAATTGAATGCACACATCATAAAGAAGTTTCAAAGAATGCTTCTGTCTAGGTTTTATGTGAAGATATTTCCTTTTCCACCATAGGCCTCAAAGCGCTCCAAATGAACACTTGCAGATTCTACAAAAAGAGTGTTTCAAAACTGCTCTTTCAAAAGAAGTGTTCAACTCTGTGAGTTGGATTCATACTTCACGAAGCAGTTTCACAGAACGCTTCTGTTTAGTTGTTATGGGAAGATATTCCCGTTTCCAACGAAGGCCTGAAAGGGCTCCAAATAACCACTTGCAGATTCTGCAGAAACACAGTTTCAAAACTGCTCTATCAAAAGGAAGGCTTATCTCTCCGAGCTGAATGCACACATCATAAAGAGGTTTCTGAGAATGCTTCTCCCTGGCTTATAAGTGAAGATATTTCCTTTTCCACTATAGGCCTCAAAGCGCTCCAAATGAACACTTGCAGATTCTACAAAAGGAGTGTTTCATAACTACTCTAGCAAAGGAAAGGTTCAACTCTGTGAGTTGAACACACACATCACAAAGCAGTTTCTGAGAATGCTTCTGTCCAGTTTTTATTGGAAGATATTCCCGCTTCTAACAAAGGCCTGAAAGAGCTCCAAATATCCACTTGCAGATGCTGCAAAAAGACTCTTTCCAAACTGCTCCATGAAAAGGAAGGTTCAACTCTGTGAGTTGAATGCACACATCATAAAGAAGTTTCAAAGAATGCTTCTGTCTAGGTTTTATGTGAAGATATTTCCTTTTCCACCATAGGCCTCAAAGCGCTCCAAATGAACACTTGCAGATTCTACAAAAAGAGTGTTTCAAAACTGCTCTTTCAAAAGAAGTGTTCAACTCTGTGAGTTGGATTCATACTTCACAAAGCAGTTTCACAGAACGCTTCTGTTTAGTATTTATGGGAAGATATTCCCGTTTCCAACGAAGGCCTGAAAGGACTCCAAATATCCACTTGCAGATTCTGCAGAAACACAGTTTCAAAACTGCTCTATCAAAAGGAAGGCTTATCTCTCCGAGTTGAATGCACACATCATAAAGAGGTTTCTGAGAATGCTTCTGCCTGGTTTATATGTGAAGATATTTCCTTTTCCACCATAGGCCTCAAAGCGCTCCAAATGAACACTTGCAGATTCTACAAAAAGAGTGTTTCAAAACAGCTCTTTCAAAGGAAGTGTTCAACTCTGTGAGTTGGATTCATACTACACAAAGCAGTTTCACAGAACGCTTCTGTTTAGTTTTTATGGGAAGATATTCCCGTTTCCAACGAAGGCCTGAAAGGGCTCCAAATATCCACTTGCAAATTCTGTAAAAATAGAGTTTCAAAACTGCTCTGTCAAAAGGAAGGCTTATCTCTCTGAGTTGAATGCAGACATCATAAAGAGGTTTCTGAGAATGCTTCTGCCTGGTTTATATGTGAAGATATTTCCTTTTCCACCATAGGCCTCAAGGCGCTCCAAATGAACACTTGCAGATTCTACAAAAAGAGTGTTTCATAACTGCTCTAGCAAAGGAAAGGTTCAACTCTGTGAGTTGAACACACACATCACAAAGCAGTTTCTGAGAATGCTTCTGTCCAGTTTTTATTGGAAGATATTCCCGCTTCTAAAAAAGGCCTGAAAGAGCTCCAAATATCCACTTGTAGATGCTGCAAAAAGACTCTTTCCAAACTGCTCCATGAAAAGGAAGGTTCAACTCTGTGAGTTGAATGCACACATCATAAAGAAGTTTCAAAGAATGCTTCTGTCTAGGTTTTATGTGAAGATATTTCCTTTTCCACCATAGGCCTCAAAGCGCTCCAAATGAACACTTGCAGATTCTACAAAAAGAGTGTTTCAAAACTGCTCTTTCAAAAGAAGTGTTCAACTCTGTGAGTTGGATTCACACTTCACAAAGCAGTTTCACAGAACGCTTCTGTTTAGTTTTTATGGGAAGATATTCCCGTTTCCAACGAAGGCCTGAAAGGGCTCCAAATAACCACTTGCAGATTCTGCAGAAACACAGTTTCAAAACTGCTCTATCAAAAGGAAGGCTTATCTCTCCGAGCTGAATGCACACATCATAAAGTGGTTTCTGAGAATGCTTCTCGCTGGTTTATAAGTGAAGATATTTCCTTTTCCACTATAGGCCTCAAAGCGCTCCAAATGAACACTTGCAGATTCTACAAAAAGAGTGTTTCAAAACAGCTCTTTCAAAGGAAGTGTTCAACTCTGTGAGTTGGATTCATACTACACAAAGCAGTTTCACAGAACGCTTCTCTTTAGTTTTTATTGGAAGATATTCCCGTTTCCAACGAAGGCCTGAAAGGGCTCCAAATATCCACTTGTAGATTCTGCAAAAATAGAGTTTCAAAACTGCTCTGTTAAAAGGAAGGCTTATCTCTCTGAGTTGAATGCAGACATCATAAAGAGGTTTCTGAGAATGCTTCTGCCTGGTTTATATGTGAAGATATTTCCTTTTCCACCATAGGCCTCAAAGCGCTCCAAATGAACACTTGCAGATTCTACAAAAGGAGTGTTTCATAACTGCTCTAGCAAAGGAAAGGTTCAACTCTGTGAGTTGAACACACACATCACAAAGCAGTTTCTGAGAATGCTTCTGTCCAGTTTTTATTGGAAGATATTCCCGCTTCTAACAAAGGCCTGAAAGAGCTCCAAATATCCACTTGCAGATGCTGCAAAAAGACTCTTTCCAAACTGCTCCATGAAAAGGAAGGTTCAACTCTGTGAGATGAATGCACACATCATAAAGAAGTTTCAAAGAATGCTTCTGTCTAGGTTTTATGTGAAGATATTTCCTTTTCCACCATAGGCCTCAAAGCGCTCCAAATGAACACTTGCAGATTCTACAAAAAGAGTGTTTCAAAACTGCTCTTTCAAAAGAAGTGTTCAACTCTGTGAGTTGGATTCGTACTTCACAAAGCAGTTTCACAGAACGCTTCTGTTTAGTATTTATGGGAAGATATTCCCGTTTCCAACGAAGGCCTGAAAGGACTCCAAATATCCACTTGCAGATTCTGCAAAAACACAGTTTCAAAACTGCTCTATCAAAAGGAAGGCTTATCTCTCCGAGTTGAATGCACACATCATAAAGAGGTTTCTGAGAATGCTTCTGCCTGGTTTATAAGTGAAGATATTTCCTTTTCCACCATAGGCCTCAAAGCGCTCCTAATGAACACTTGCAGATTCTACAAAAAGAGTGTTTGAAAACAGCTCTTTCAAAGGAAGTGTTCAACTCTGTGAGTTGGATTCATACTACACAAAGCAGTTTCACAGAACGCTTCTGTTTAGTTTTTATGGGAAGATATTCCCGTTTCCAACGAAGGCCTGAAAGGGCTCCAAATATCCACTTGCAAATTCTGCAAAAATAGAGTTTCAAAACTGCTCTATCAAAAGGAAGGCTTATCTCTCTGAGTTGAATGCAGACATCATAAAGAGGTTTCTGAGAATGCTTCTGCCTGGTTTATATGTGAAGATATTTCCTTTTCCACCATAGGCCTCAAGGCGCTCCAAATGAACACTAGCAGATTCTACAAAAAGAGTGTTTCATAACTGCTCTAGCAAAGGAAAGGTTCAACTCTGTGAGTTGAACAAACACATCACAAAGCAGTTTCTGAGAATGCTTCTGTCCAGTTTTTATTGGAAGATATTCCCGCTTCTAACAAAGGCCTGAAACAGCTCCAAATATCCACTTGTAGATGCTGCAAAAAGACTCTTTCCAAACTGCTCCATGAAAAGGAAGGTTCAACTCTGTGAATTGAATGCACACATCATAAAGAAGTTTCAAAGAATGCTTCTGTCTAGGTTTTATGTGAAGATATTTCCTTTTCCACCATAGGCCTCAAAGCGCTCCAAATGAACACTTGCAGATTCTACAAAAAGAGTGTTTCAAAACTGCTCTTTCAAAAGAAGTGTTCAACTCTGTGAGTTGGATTCATACTTCACGAAGCAGTTTCACAGAACGCTTCTGTTTAGTTGTTATGGGAAGATATTCCCGTTTCCAACGAAGGCCTGAAAGGGCTCCAAATAACCACTTGCAGATTCTGCAGAAACACAGTTTCAAAACTGCTCTATCAAAAGGAAGGCTTATCTCTCCGAGCTGAATGCACACATCATAAAGAGGTTTCTGAGAATGCTTCTCCCTGGTTTATAAGTGAAGATATTTCCTTTTCCACTATAGGCCTCAAAGCGCTCCAAATGAACACTTGCAGATTCTACAAAAGGAGTGTTTCATAACTACTCTAGCAAAGGAAAGGTTCAACTCTGTGAGTTGAACACACACATCACAAAGCAGTTTCTGAGAATGCTTCTGTCCAGTTTTTATTGGAAGATATTCCCGCTTCTAACAAAGGCCTGAAAGAGCTCCAAATATCCACTTGCAGATGCTGCAAAAAGACTCTTTCCAAACTGCTCCATGAAAAGGAAGGTTCAACTCTGTGAGTTGAATGCACACATCATAAAGAAGTTTCAAAGAATGCTTCTGTCTAGGTTTTATGTGAAGATATTTCCTTTTCCACCATAGGCCTCAAAGCGCTCCAAATGAACACTTGCAGATTCTACAAAAAGAGTGTTTCAAAACTGCTCTTTCAAAAGAAGTGTTCAACTCTGTGAGTTGGATTCATACTTCACAAAGCAGTTTCACAGAACGCTTCTGTTTAGTATTTATGGGAAGATATTCCCGTTTCCAACGAAGGCCTGAAAGGACTCCAAATATCCACTTGCAGATTCTGCAGAAACACAGTTTCAAAACTGCTCTATCAAAAGGAAGGCTTATCTCTCCGAGTTGAATGCACACATCATAAAGAGGTTTCTGAGAATGCTTCTGCCTGGTTTATAAGTGAAGATATTTCCTTTTCCACCATAGGCCTCAAAGCGCTCCAAATGAACACTTGCAGATTCTACAAAAAGAGTGTTTCAAAACAGCTCTTTCAAAGGAAGTGTTCAACTCTGTGAGTTGGATTCATACTACACAAAGCAGTTTCACAGAACGCTTCTGTTTAGTTTTTATGGGAAGATATTCCCGTTTCCAACGAAGGCCTGAAAGGGCTCCAAATATCCACTTGCAAATTCTGCAAAAATAGAGTTTCAAAACTGCTCTGTCAAAAGGAAGGCTTATCTCTCTGAGTTGAATGCAGACATCATAAAGAGGTTTCTGAGAATGCTTCTGCCTGGTTTATATGTGAAGATATTTCCTTTTCCACCATAGGCCTCAAGTCGCTCCAAATGAACACTTGCAGATTCTACAAAAAGAGTGTTTCATAACTGCTCTAGCAAAGGAAAGGTTCAACTCTGTGAGTTGAACACACACATCACAAAGCAGTTTCTGAGAATGCTTCTGTCCAGTTTTTATTGGAAGATATTCCCGCTTCTAAAAAAGGCCTGAAAGAGCTCCAAATATCCACTTGTAGATGCTGCAAAAAGACTCTTTCCAAACTGCTCCATGAAAAGGAAGGTTCAACTCTGTGAGTTGAATGCACACATCATAAAGAAGTTTCAAAGAATGCTTCTGTCTAGGTTTTATGTGAAGATATTTCCTTTTCCACCATAGGCCTCAAAGCGCTCCAAATGAACACTTGCAGATTCTACAAAAAGAGTGTTTCAAAACTGCTCTTTCAAAAGAAGTGTTCAACTCTGTGAGTTGGATTCACACTTCACAAAGCAGTTTCACAGAACGCTTCTGTTTAGTTTTTATGGGAAGATATTCCCGTTTCCAACGAAGGCCTGAAAGGGCTCCAAATAACCACTTGCAGATTCTGCAGAAACACAGTTTCAAAACTGCTCTATCAAAAGGAAGGCTTATCTCTCCGAGCTGAATGCACACATCATAAAGTGGTTTCTGAGAATGCTTCTCGCTGGTTTATAAGTGAAGATATTTCCTTTTCCACTATAGGCCTCAAAGCGCTCCAAATGAACACTTGCAGATTCTACAAAAAGAGTGTTTCAAAACAGCTCTTTCAAAGGAAGTGTTCAACTCTGTGAGTTGGATTCATACTACACAAAGCAGTTTCACAGAACGCTTCTCTTTAGTTTTTATTGGAAGATATTCCCGTTTCCAACGAAGGCCTGAAAGGGCTCCAAATATCCACTTGTAGATTCTGCAAAAATAGAGTTTCAAAACTGCTCTGTTAAAAGGAAGGCTTATCTCTCTGAGTTGAATGCAGACATCATAAAGAGGTTTCTGAGAATGCTTCTGCCTGGTTTATATGTGAAGATATTTCCTTTTCCACCATAGGCTTCAAAGCGCTCCAAATGAACACTTGCAGATTCTACAAAAGGAGTGTTTCATAACTGCTCTAGCAAAGGAAAGGTTCAACTCTGTGAGTTGAACACACACATCACAAAGCAGTTTCTGAGAATGCTTCTGTCCAGTTTTTATTGGAAGATATTCCCGCTTCTAACAAAGGCCTGAAAGAGCTCCAAATATCCACTTGCAGATGCTGCAAAAAGACTCTTTCCAAACTGCTCCATGAAAAGGAAGGTTCAACTCTGTGAGATGAATGCACACATCATAAAGAAGTTTCAAAGAATGCTTCTGTCTAGGTTTTATGTGAAGATATTTCCTTTTCCACCATAGGCCTCAAAGCGCTCCAAATGAACACTTGCAGATTCTACAAAAAGAGTGTTTCAAAACTGCTCTTTCAAAAGAAGTGTTCAACTCTGTGAGTTGGATTCGTACTTCACAAAGCAGTTTCACAGAACGCTTCTGTTTAGTATTTATGGGAAGATATTCCCGTTTCCAACGAAGGCCTGAAAGGACTCCAAATATCCACTTGCAGATTCTGCAAAAACACAGTTTCAAAACTGCTCTATCAAAAGGAAGGCTTATCTCTCCGAGTTGAATGCACACATCATAAAGAGGTTTCTGAGAATGCTTCTGCCTGGTTTATAAGTGAAGATATTTCCTTTTCCACCATAGGCCTCAAAGCGCTCCTAATGAACACTTGCAGATTCTACAAAAAGAGTGTTTGAAAACAGCTCTTTCAAAGGAAGTGTTCAACTCTGTGAGTTGGATTCATACTACACAAAGCAGTTTCACAGAACGCTTCTGTTTAGTTTTTATGGGAAGATATTCCCGTTTCCAACGAAGGCCTGAAAGGGCTCCAAATATCCACTTGCAAATTCTGCAAAAATAGAGTTTCAAAACTGCTCTATCAAAAGGAAGGCTTATCTCTCTGAGTTGAATGCAGACATCATAAAGAGGTTTCTGAGAATGCTTCTGCCTGGTTTATATGTGAAGATATTTCCTTTTCCACCATAGGCCTCAAGGCGCTCCAAATGAACACTAGCAGATTCTACAAAAAGAGTGTTTCATAACTGCTCTAGCAAAGGAAAGGTTCAACTCTGTGAGTTGAACAAACACATCACAAAGCAGTTTCTGAGAATGCTTCTGTCCAGTTTTTATTGGAAGATATTCCCGCTTCTAACAAAGGCCTGAAACAGCTCCAAATATCCACTTGTAGATGCTGCAAAAAGACTCTTTCCAAACTGCTCCATGAAAAGGAAGGTTCAACTCTGTGAGTTGAATGCGCACATCATAAAGAAGTTTCAAAGAATGCTTCTGTCTAGGTTTTATGTGAAGATATTTCCTTTTCCACCATAGGCCTCAAAGCGCTCCAAATGAACACTTGCAGATTCTACAAAAAGAGTGTTTCAAAACTGCTCTTTCAAAAGAAGTGTTCAACTCTGTGAGTTGGATTCATACTTCACAAAGCAGTTTCACAGAACGCTTCTGTTTAGTTTTTATGGGAAGATATTCCCGTTTCCAACGAAGGCCTGAAAGGGCTCCAAATAACCACTTGCAGATTCTGCAGAAACACAGTTTCAAAACTGCTCTATCAAAAGGAAGGCTTATCTCTCCGAGCTGAATGCACACATCATAAAGAGGTTTCTGAGAATGCTTCTCCCTGGTTTATAAGTGAAGATATTTCCTTTTCCACTATAGGCCTCAAAGCGCTCCAAATGAACACTTGCAGATTCTACAAAAAGAGTGTTTCAAAACAGCTCTTTCAAAGGAAGTGTTCAACTCTGTGAGTTGGATTCATACTACACAAAGCAGTTTCACAGAACGCTTCTCTTTAGTTTTTATGGGAAGATATTCCCGTTTCCAACGAAGGCCTGAAAGGGCTCCAAATATCCACTTGCAGATTCTGCAAAAATAGAGTTTCAAAACTGCTCTGTTAAAAGGAAGGCTTATCTCTCTGAGTTGAATGCAGACATCATAAAGAGGTTTCTGAGAATGCTTCTGCCTGGTTTATATGTGAAGATATTTCCTTTTCCACCATAGGCCTCAAAGCGCTCCAAATGAACACTTGCAGATTCTACAAAAGGAGTGTTTCATAACTACTCTAGCAAAGGAAAGGTTCAACTCTGTGAGTTGAACACACACATCACAAAGCAGTTTCTGAGAATGCTTCTGTCCAGTTTTTATTGGAAGATATTCCCGCTTCTAACAAAGGCCTGAAAGAGCTCCAAATATCCACTTGCAGATGCTGCAAAAAGACTCTTTCCAAACTGCTCCATGAAAAGGAAGGTTCAACTCTGTGAGTTGAATGCACACATCATAAAGAAGTTTCAAAGAATGCTTCTGTCTAGGTTTTATGTGAAGATATTTCCTTTTCCACCATAGGCCTCAAAGCGCTCCAAATGAACACTTGCAGATTCTACAAAAAGAGTGTTTCAAAACTGCTCTTTCAAAAGAAGTGTTCAACTCTGTGAGTTGGATTCATACTTCACAAAGCAGTTTCACAGAACGCTTCTGTTTAGTATTTCTGGGAAGATATTCCCGTTTCCAACGAAGGCCTGAAAGGACTCCAAATATCCACTTGCAGATTCTGCAAAAACACAGTTTCAAAACTGCTCTATCAAAAGGAAGGCTTATCTCTCCGAGATGAATGCACACATCATAAAGAGGTTTCTGAGAATGCTTCTGCCTGGTTTATAAGTGAAGATATTTCCTTTTCCACCATAGGCCTCAAAGCGCTCCAAATGAACACTTGCAGATTCTACAAAAAGAGTGTTTCAAAACAGCTCTTTCAAAAGAAGTGTTCAACTCTGTGAGTTGGATTCATACTTCACAAAGCAGTTTCACAGAACGCTTCTGTTTAGTTTTTATGGGAAGATATTCCCGTTTCCAACGAAGGCCTGAAAGGGCTCCAAATAACCACTTGCAGATTCTGCAGAAACACAGTTTCAAAACTGCTCTATCAAAAGGAAGGCTTATCTCTCCGAGCTGAATGCACACATCATAAAGAGGTTTCTGAGAATGCTTCTGCCTGGTTTATAAGTGAAGATATTTCCTTTTAAACCATAGGCCTCAAAGCGCTCCAAATGAACACTTGCAGATTCTACAAAAAGAGTGTTTCAAAACAGCTCTTTCAAAGGAAGTGTTCAACTCTGTGAGTTGGATTCATACTACACAAAGCAGTTTCACAGAACGCTTCTGTTTAGTTTTTATGGGAAGATATTCCCGTTTCCAACGAAGGCCTGAAAGGGCTCCAAATATCCACTTGCAAATTCTGCAAAAATAGAGTTTCAAAACTGCTCTGTCAAAAGGAAGGCTTATCTCTCTGAGTTGAATGCAGACATCATAAAGAGGTTTCTGAGAATGCTTCTGCCTGGTTTATATGTGAAGATATTTCCTTTTCCACCATAGGCCTCAAAGCGCTCCAAATGAACACTTGCAGATTCTACAAAAGGAGTGTTTCATAACTGCTCTAGCAAAGGAAAGGTTCAACTCTGTGAGTTGAACACACACATCACAAAGCAGTTTCTGAGAATGCTTCTGTCCAATTTTTATTGGAAGATATTCCCGCTTCTAACAAAGGCCTGAAAGAGCTCCAAATATCCACTTGCAGATGCTGCAAAAAGACTCTTTCCAAACTGCTCCATGAAAAGGAAGGTTCAACTCTGTGAGATGAATGCACACATCATAAAGAAGTTTCAAAGAATGCTTCTGTCTAGGTTTTATGTGAAGATATTTCCTTTTCCACCATAGGCCTCAAAGCGCTCCAAATGAACACTTGCAGATTCTACAAAAAGAGTGTTTCAAAACTGCTCTTTCAAAAGAAGTGTTCAACTCTGTGAGTTGGATTCATACTTCACAAAGCAGTTTCACAGAACGCTTCTGTTTAGTATTTATGGGAAGATATTCCCGTTTCCAACGAAGGCCTGAAAGGACTCCAAATATCCACTTGCAGATTCTGCAAAAACACAGTTTCAAAACTGCTCTATCAAAAGGAAGGCTTATCTCTCCGAGCTGAATGCACACATCATAAAGAGGTTTCTGAGAATGCTTCTCCCTGGTTTATAAGTGAAGATATTTCCTTTTCCACTATAGGCCTCAAAGCGCTCCAAATGAACACTTGCAGATTCTACAAAAAGAGTGTTTCAAAACAGCTCTTTCAAAGGAAGTGTTCAACTCTGTGAGTTGGATTCATACTACACAAAGCAGTTTCACAGAACGCTTCTCTTTAGTTTTTATGGGAAGATATTCCCGTTTCCAACGAAGGCCTGAAAGGGCTCCAAATATCCACTTGCAGATTCTCCAAAAATAGAGTTTCAAAACTGCTCTGTCAAAAGGAAGGCTTATCTCTCTGAGTTGAATGCAGACATCATAAAGAGGTTTCTGAGAATGCTTCTGCCTGGTTTATATGTGAAGATATTTCCTTTTCCACCATAGGCCTCAAAGCGCTCCAAATGAACACTTGCAGATTCTACAAAAGGAGTGTTTCATAACTACTCTAGCAAAGGAAAGGTTCAACTCTGTGAGTTGAACACACACATCACAAAGCAGTTTCTGAGAATGCTTCTGTCCAGTTTTTATTGGAAGATATTCCCGCTTCTAACAAAGGCCTGAAAGAGCTCCAAATATCCACTTGTAGATGCTGCAAAAAGACTCTTTCCAAACTGCTCCATGAAAAGGAAGGTTCAACTCTGTGAGTTGAATGCACACATCATAAAGAAGTTTCAAAGAATGCTTCTGTCTAGGTTTTATGTGAAGATATTTCCTTTTCCACCATAGGCCTCAAAGCGCTCCAAATGAACACTTGCAGATTCTACAAAAAGAGTGTTTCAAAACTGCTCTTTCAAAAGAAGTGTTCAACTCTGTGAGTTGGATTCATACTTCACAAAGCAGTTTCACAGAACGCTTCTGTTTAGTTTTTATGGGAAGATATTCCCGTTTCCAACGAAGGCCTGAAAGGGCTCCAAATAACCACTTGCAGATTCTGCAGAAACACAGTTTCAAAACTGCTCTATCAAAAGGAAGGCTTATCTCTCCGAGCTGAATGCACACATCATAAAGAGGTTTCTGAGAATGCTTCTGCCTGGTTTATAAGTGAAGATATTTCCTTTTCCACCATAGGCCTCAAAGCGCTCCAAATGAACACTTGCAGATTCTACAAAAAGAGTGTTTCAAAACAGCTCTTTCAAAGGAAGTGTTCAACTCTGTGAGTTGGATTCATACTACACAAAGCAGTTTCACAGAACGCTTCTGTTTAGTTTTTATGGGAAGATATTCCCGTTTCCAACGAAGGCCTGAAAGGGCTCCAAATATCCACTTGCAAATTCTGCAAAAATAGAGTTTCAAAACTGCTCTATCAAAAGGAAGGCTTATCTCTCTGAGTTGAATGCAGACATCATAAAGAGGTTTCTGAGAATGCTTCTGCCTGGTTTATATGTGAAGATATTTCCTTTTCCACCATAGGCCTCAAAGCGCTCCAAATGAACACTTGCAGATTCTACAAAAGGAGTGTTTCATAACTGCTCTAGCAAAGGAAAGGTTCAACTCTGTGAGTTGAACACACACATCACAAAGCAGTTTCTGAGAATGCTTCTGTCCAATTTTTATTGGAAGATATTCCCGCTTCTAACAAAGGCCTGAAAGAGCTCCAAATATCCACTTGCAGATGCTGCAAAAAGACTCTTTCCAAACTGCTCCATGAAAAGGAAGGTTCAACTCTGTGAGATGAATGCACACATCATAAAGAAGTTTCAAAGAATGCTTCTGTCTAGGTTTTATGTGAAGATATTTCCTTTTCCACCATAGGCCTCAAAGCGCTCCAAATGAACACTTGCAGATTCTACAAAAAGAGTGTTTCAAAACTGCTCTTTCAAAAGAAGTGTTCAACTCTGTGAGTTGGATTCATACTTCACAAAGCAGTTTCACAGAACGCTTCTGTTTAGTATTTATGGGAAGATATTCCCGTTTCCAACGAAGGCCTGAAAGGACTCCAAATATCCACTTGCAGATTCTGCAAAAACACAGTTTCAAAACTGCTCTATCAAAAGGAAGGCTTATCTCTCCGAGCTGAATGCACACATCATAAAGAGGTTTCTGAGAATGCTTCTCCCTGGTTTATAAGTGAAGATATTTCCTTTTCCACTATAGGCCTCAAAGCGCTCCAAATGAACACTTGCAGATTCTACAAAAAGAGTGTTTCAAAACAGCTCTTTCAAAGGAAGTGTTCAACTCTGTGAGTTGGATTCATACTACACAAAGCAGTTTCACAGAACGCTTCTCTTTAGTTTTTATGGGAAGATATTCCCGTTTCCAACGAAGGCCTGAAAGGGCTCCAAATATCCACTTGCAGATTCTGCAAAAATAGAGTTTCAAAACTGCTCTGTTAAAAGGAAGGCTTATCTCTCTGAGTTGAATGCAGACATCATAAAGAGGTTTCTGAGAATGCTTCTGCCTGGTTTATATGTGAAGATATTTCCTTTTCCACCATAGGCCTCAAAGCGCTCCAAATGAACACTTGCAGATTCTACAAAAGGAGTGTTTCATAACTACTCTAGCAAAGGAAAGGTTCAACTCTGTGAGTTGAACACACACATCACAAAGCAGTTTCTGAGAATGCTTCTGTCCAGTTTTTATTGGAAGATATTCCCGCTTCTAACAAAGGCCTGAAAGAGCTCCAAATATCCACTTGCAGATGCTGCAAAAAGACTCTTTCCAAACTGCTCCATGAAAAGGAAGGTTCAACTCTGTGAGATGAATGCACACATCATAAAGAAGTTTCAAAGAATGCTTCTGTCTAGGTTTTATGTGAAGATATTTCCTTTTCCACCATAGGCCTCAAAGCGCTCCAAATGAACACTTGCAGATTCTACAAAAAGAGTGTTTCAAAACTGCTCTTTCAAAAGAAGTGTTCAACTCTGTGAGTTGGATTCACACTTCACAAAGCAGTTTCACAGAACGCTTCTGTTTAGTTTTTATGGGAAGATATTCCCGTTTCCAACGAAGGCCTGAAAGGGCTCCAAATAACCACTTGCAGATTCTGCAGAAACACAGTTTCAAAACTGCTCTATCAAAAGGAAGGCTTATCTCTCCGAGCTGAATGCACACATCATAAAGTGGTTTCTGAGAATGCTTCTCGCTGGTTTATAAGTGAAGATATTTCCTTTTCCACTATAGGCCTCAAAGCGCTCCAAATGAACACTTGCAGATTCTACAAAAAGAGTGTTTCAAAACAGCTCTTTCAAAGGAAGTGTTCAACTCTGTGAGTTGGATTCATACTACACAAAGCAGTTTCACAGAACGCTTCTCTTTAGTTTTTATGGGAAGATATTCCCGTTTCCAACGAAGGCCTGAAAGGGCTCCAAATATCCACTTGTAGATTCTGCAAAAATAGAGTTTCAAAACTGCTCTGTTAAAAGGAAGGCTTATCTCTCTGAGTTGAATGCAGACATCATAAAGAGGTTTCTGAGAATGCTTCTGCCTGGTTTATATGTGAAGATATTTCCTTTTCCACCATAGGCCTCAAAGCGCTCCAAATGAACACTTGCAGATTCTACAAAAGGAGTGTTTCATAACTGCTCTAGCAAAGGAAAGGTTCAACTCTGTGAGTTGAACACACACATCACAAAGCAGTTTCTGAGAATGCTTCTGTCCAGTTTTTATTGGAAGATATTCCCGCTTCTAACAAAGGCCTGAAAGAGCTCCAAATATCCACTTGCAGATGCTGCAAAAAGACTCTTTCCAAACTGCTCCATGAAAAGGAAGGTTCAACTCTGTGAGATGAATGCACACATCATAAAGAAGTTTCAAAGAATGCTTCTGTCTAGGTTTTATGTGAAGATATTTCCTTTTCCACCATAGGCCTCAAAGCGCTCCAAATGAACACTTGCAGATTCTACAAAAAGAGTGTTTCAAAACTGCTCTTTCAAAAGAAGTGTTCAACTCTGTGAGTTGGATTCGTACTTCACAAAGCAGTTTCACAGAACGCTTCTGTTTAGTATTTATGGGAAGATATTCCCGTTTCCAACGAAGGCCTGAAAGGACTCCAAATATCCACTTGCAGATTCTGCAAAAACACAGTTTCAAAACTGCTCTATCAAAAGGAAGGCTTATCTCTCCGAGTTGAATGCACACATCATAAAGAGGTTTCTGAGAATGCTTCTGCCTGGTTTATAAGTGAAGATATTTCCTTTTCCACCATAGGCCTCAAAGCGCTCCAAATGAACACTTGCAGATTCTACAAAAAGAGTGTTTGAAAACAGCTCTTTCAAAGGAAGTGTTCAACTCTGTGAGTTGGATTCATACTACACAAAGCAGTTTCACAGAACGCTTCTGTTTAGTTTTTATGGGAAGATATTCCCGTTTCCAACGAAGGCCTGAAAGGGCTCCAAATATCCACTTGCAAATTCTGCAAAAATAGAGTTTCAAAACTGCTCTATCAAAAGGAAGGCTTATCTCTCTGAGTTGAATGCAGACATCATAAAGAGGTTTCTGAGAATGCTTCTGCCTGGTTTATATGTGAAGATATTTCCTTTTCCACCATAGGCCTCAAGGCGCTCCAAATGAACACTAGCAGATTCAACAAAAAGAGTGTTTCATAACTGCTCTAGCAAAGGAAAGGTTCAACTCTGTGAGTTGAACAAACACATCACAAAGCAGTTTCTGAGAATGCTTCTGTCCAGTTTTTATTGGAAGATATTCCCGCTTCTAACAAAGGCCTGAAACAGCTCCAAATATCCACTTGTAGATGCTGCAAAAAGACTCTTTCCAAACTGCTCCATGAAAAGGAAGGTTCAACTCTGTGAGTTGAATGCGCACATCATAAAGAAGTTTCAAAGAATGCTTCTGTCTAGGTTTTATGTGAAGATATTTCCTTTTCCACCATAGGCCTCAAAGCGCTCCAAATGAACACTTGCAGATTCTACAAAAAGAGTGTTTCAAAACTGCTCTTTCAAAAGAAGTGTTCAACTCTGTGAGTTGGATTCATACTTCACAAAGCAGTTTCACAGAACGCTTCTGTTTAGTTTTTATGGGAAGATATTCCCGTTTCCAACGAAGGCCTGAAAGGGCTCCAAATAACCACTTGCAGATTCTGCAGAAACACAGTTTCAAAACTGCTCTATCAAAAGGAAGGCTTATCTCTCCGAGCTGAATGCACACATCATAAAGAGGTTTCTGAGAATGCTTCTCCCTGGTTTATAAGTGAAGATATTTCCTTTTCCACTATAGGCCTCAAAGCGCTCCAAATGAACACTTGCAGATTCTACAAAAAGAGTGTTTCAAAACAGCTCTTTCAAAGGAAGTGTTCAACTCTGTGAGTTGGATTCATACTACACAAAGCAGTTTCACAGAACGCTTCTCTTTAGTTTTTATGGGAAGATATTCCCGTTTCCAACGAAGGCCTGAAAGGGCTCCAAATATCCACTTGCAGATTCTGCAAAAATAGAGTTTCAAACCTGCTCTGTTAAAAGGAAGGCTTATCTCTCTGAGTTGAATGCAGACATCATAAAGAGGTTTCTGAGAATGCTTCTGCCTGGTTTATATGTGAAGATATTTCCTTTTCCACCATAGGCCTCAAAGCGCTCCAAATGAACACTTGCAGATTCTACAAAAGGAGTGTTTCATAACTACGCTAGCAAAGGAAAGGTTCAACTCTGTGAGTTGAACACACACATCACAAAGCAGTTTCTGAGAATGCTTCTGTCCAGTTTTTATTGGAAGATATTCCCGCTTCTAACAAAGGCCTGAAAGAACTCCAAATATCCACTTGCAGATGCTGCAAAAAGACTCTTTCCAAACTGCTCCATGAAAAGGAAGGTTCAACTCTGTGAGTTGAATGCACACATCATAAAGAAGTTTCAAAGAATGCTTCTGTCTAGGTTTTATGTGAAGATATTTCCTTTTCCACCATAGGCCTCAAAGCGCTCCAAATGAACACTTGCAGATTCTACAAAAAGAGTGTTTCAAAACTGCTCTTTCAAAAGAAGTGTTCAACTCTGTGAGTTGGATTCATACTTCACAAAGCAGTTTCACAGAACGCTTCTGTTTAGTATTTATGGGAAGATATTCCCGTTTCCAACGAAGGCCTGAAAGGACTCCAAATATCCACTTGCAGATTCTGCAAAAACACAGTTTCAAAACTGCTCTATCAAAAGGAAGGCTTATCTCTCCGAGATGAATGCACACATCATAAAGATGTTTCTGAGAATGCTTCTGCCTGGTTTATAAGTG
Organism: Pongo pygmaeus; assembly: GCF_028885625.2. Lineage (NCBI taxonomy): Eukaryota > Metazoa > Chordata > Mammalia > Primates > Hominidae > Pongo > Pongo pygmaeus. The sequence goes on from NC_085930.1 coordinate 30,055,434, forward strand.
AAGATATTTCCTTTTCCACCATAGGCCTCAAAGCGCTCCAAATGAACACTTGCAGATTCTACAAAAAGAGTGTTTCAAAACAGCTCTTTCAAAGGAAGTGTTCAACTCTGTGAGTTGGATTCATACTACACAAAGCAGTTTCACAGAACGCTTCTGTTTAGTTTTTATGGGAAGATATTCCCGTTTCCAACGAAGGCCTGAAAGGGCTCCAAATATCCACTTGCAAATTCTGCAAAAATAGAGTTTCAAAACTGCTCTGTCAAAAGGAAGGCTTATCTCTCTGAGTTGAATGCAGACATCATAAAGAGGTTTCTGAGAATGCTTCTGCCTGGTTTATATGTGAAGATATTTCCTTTTCCACCATAGGCCTCAAAGCGCTCCAAATGAACACTTGCAGATTCTACAAAAGGAGTGTTTCATAACTGCTCTAGCAAAGGAAAGGTTCAACTCTGTGAGTTGAACACACACATCACAAAGCAGTTTCTGAGAATGCTTCTGTCCAATTTTTATTGGAAGATATTCCCGCTTCTAACAAAGGCCTGAAAGAGCTCCAAATATCCACTTGCAGATGCTGCAAAAAGACTCTTTCCAAACTGCTCCATGAAAAGGAAGGTTCAACTCTGTGAGATGAATGCACACATCATAAAGAAGTTTCAAAGAATGCTTCTGTCTAGGTTTTATGTGAAGATATTTCCTTTTCCACCATAGGCCTCAAAGCGCTCCAAATGAACACTTGCAGATTCTACAAAAAGAGTGTTTCAAAACTGCTCTTTCAAAAGAAGTGTTCAACTCTGTGAGTTGGATTCATACTTCACAAAGCAGTTTCACAGAACGCTTCTGTTTAGTATTTATGGGAAGATATTCCCGTTTCCAACGAAGGCCTGAAAGGACTCCAAATATCCACTTGCAGATTCTGCAGAAACACAGTTTCAAAACTGCTCTATCAAAAGGAAGGCTTATCTCTCCGAGTTGAATGCACACATCATAAAGAGGTTTCTGAGAATGCTTCTGCCTGGTTTATAAGTGAAGATATTTCCTTTTCCACCATAGGCCTCAAAGCGCTCCAAATGAACACTTGCAGATTCTACAAAAAGAGTGTTTCAAAACAGCTCTTTCAAAGGAAGTGTTCAACTCTGTGAGTTGGATTCATACTACACAAAGCAGTTTCACAGAACGCTTCTGTTTAGTTTTTATGGGAAGATATTCCCGTTTCCAACGAAGGCCTGAAAGGGCTCCAAATATCCACTTGCAAATTCTGCAAAAATAGAGTTTCAAAACTGCTCTGTCAAAAGGAAGGCTTATCTCTCTGAGTTGAATGCAGACATCATAAAGAGGTTTCTGAGAATGCTTCTGCCTGGTTTATATGTGAAGATATTTCCTTTTCCACCATAGGCCTCAAGGCGCTCCAAATGAACACTTGCAGATTCTACAAAAAGAGTGTTTCATAACTGCTCTAGCAAAGGAAAGGTTCAACTCTGTGAGTTGAACACACACATCACAAAGCAGTTTCTGAGAATGCTTCTGTCCAGTTTTTATTGGAAGATATTCCCGCTTCTAAAAAAGGCCTGAAAGAGCTCCAAATATCCACTTGTAGATGCTGCAAAAAGACTCTTTCCAAACTGCTCCATGAAAAGGAAGGTTCAACTCTGTGAGTTGAATGCACACATCATAAAGAAGTTTCAAAGAATGCTTCTGTCTAGGTTTTATGTGAAGATATTTCCTTTTCCACCATAGGCCTCAAAGCGCTCCAAATGAACACTTGCAGATTCTACAAAAAGAGTGTTTCAAAACTGCTCTTTCAAAAGAAGTGTTCAACTCTGTGAGTTGGATTCACACTTCACAAAGCAGTTTCACAGAACGCTTCTGTTTAGTTTTTATGGGAAGATATTCCCGTTTCCAACGAAGGCCTGAAAGGGCTCCAAATAACCACTTGCAGATTCTGCAGAAACACAGTTTCAAAACTGCTCTATCAAAAGGAAGGCTTATCTCTCCGAGCTGAATGCACACATCATAAAGTGGTTTCTGAGAATGCTTCTCGCTGGTTTATAAGTGAAGATATTTCCTTTTCCACTATAGGCCTCAAAGCGCTCCAAATGAACACTTGCAGATTCTACAAAAAGAGTGTTTCAAAACAGCTCTTTCAAAGGAAGTGTTCAACTCTGTGAGTTGGATTCATACTACACAAAGCAGTTTCACAGAACGCTTCTGTTTAGTTTTTATGGGAAGATATTCCCGTTTCCAACGAAGGCCTGAAAGGGCTCCAAATATCCACTTGCAAATTCTGCAAAAATAGAGTTTCAAAACTGCTCTGTCAAAAGGAAGGCTTATCTCTCTGAGTTGAATGCAGACATCATAAAGAGGTTTCTGAGAATGCTTCTGCCTGGTTTATATGTGAAGATATTTCCTTTTCCACCATAGGCCTCAAAGCGCTCCAAATGAACACTTGCAGATTCTACAAAAGGAGTGTTTCATAACTGCTCTAGCAAAGGAAAGGTTCAACTCTGTGAGTTGAACACACACATCACAAAGCAGTTTCTGAGAATGCTTCTGTCCAATTTTTATTGGAAGATATTCCCGCTTCTAACAAAGGCCTGAAAGAGCTCCAAATATCCACTTGCAGATGCTGCAAAAAGACTCTTTCCAAACTGCTCCATGAAAAGGAAGGTTCAACTCTGTGAGATGAATGCACACATCATAAAGAAGTTTCAAAGAATGCTTCTGTCTAGGTTTTATGTGAAGATATTTCCTTTTCCACCATAGGCCTCAAAGCGCTCCAAATGAACACTTGCAGATTCTACAAAAAGAGTGTTTCAAAACTGCTCTTTCAAAAGAAGTGTTCAACTCTGTGAGTTGGATTCATACTTCACAAAGCAGTTTCACAGAACGCTTCTGTTTAGTATTTATGGGAAGATATTCCCGTTTCCAACGAAGGCCTGAAAGGACTCCAAATATCCACTTGCAGATTCTGCAGAAACACAGTTTCAAAACTGCTCTATCAAAAGGAAGGCTTATCTCTCCGAGTTGAATGCACACATCATAAAGAGGTTTCTGAGAATGCTTCTGCCTGGTTTATAAGTGAAGATATTTCCTTTTCCACCATAGGCCTCAAAGCGCTCCAAATGAACACTTGCAGATTCTACAAAAAGAGTGTTTCAAAACAGCTCTTTCAAAGGAAGTGTTCAACTCTGTGAGTTGGATTCATACTACACAAAGCAGTTTCACAGAACGCTTCTGTTTAGTTTTTATGGGAAGATATTCCCGTTTCCAACGAAGGCCTGAAAGGGCTCCAAATATCCACTTGCAAATTCTGCAAAAATAGAGTTTCAAAACTGCTCTGTCAAAAGGAAGGCTTATCTCTCTGAGTTGAATGCAGACATCATAAAGAGGTTTCTGAGAATGCTTCTGCCTGGTTTATATGTGAAGATATTTCCTTTTCCACCATAGGCCTCAAGGCGCTCCAAATGAACACTTGCAGATTCTACAAAAAGAGTGTTTCATAACTGCTCTAGCAAAGGAAAGGTTCAACTCTGTGAGTTGAACACACACATCACAAAGCAGTTTCTGAGAATGCTTCTGTCCAGTTTTTATTGGAAGATATTCCCGCTTCTAAAAAAGGCCTGAAAGAGCTCCAAATATCCACTTGTAGATGCTGCAAAAAGACTCTTTCCAAACTGCTCCATGAAAAGGAAGGTTCAACTCTGTGAGTTGAATGCACACATCATAAAGAAGTTTCAAAGAATGCTTTTGTCTAGGTTTTATGTGAAGATATTTCCTTTTCCACCATAGGCCTCAAAGCGCTCCAAATGAACACTTGCAGATTCTACAAAAAGAGTGTTTCAAAACTGCTCTTTCAAAAGAAGTGTTCAACTCTGTGAGTTGGATTCACACTTCACAAAGCAGTTTCACAGAACGCTTCTGTTTAGTTTTTATGGGAAGATATTCCCGTTTCCAACGAAGGCCTGAAAGGGCTCCAAATAACCACTTGCAGATTCTGCAGAAACACAGTTTCAAAACTGCTCTATCAAAAGGAAGGCTTATCTCTCCGAGCTGAATGCACACATCATAAAGTGGTTTCTGAGAATGCTTCTCGCTGGTTTATAAGTGAAGATATTTCCTTTTCCACTATAGGCCTCAAAGCGCTCCAAATGAACACTTGCAGATTCTACAAAAAGAGTGTTTCAAAACAGCTCTTTCAAAGGAAGTGTTCAACTCTGTGAGTTGGATTCATACTACACAAAGCAGTTTCACAGAACGCTTCTCTTTAGTTTTTATTGGAAGATATTCCCGTTTCCAACGAAGGCCTGAAAGGGCTCCAAATATCCACTTGTAGATTCTGCAAAAATAGAGTTTCAAAACTGCTCTGTTAAAAGGAAGGCTTATCTCTCTGAGTTGAATGCAGACATCATAAAGAGGTTTCTGAGAATGCTTCTGCCTGGTTTATATGTGAAGATATTTCCTTTTCCACCATAGGCTTTAAAGCGCTCCAAATGAACACTTGCAGATTCTACAAAAGGAGTGTTTCATAACTGCTCTAGCAAAGGAAAGGTTCAACTCTGTGAGTTGAACACACACATCACAAAGCAGTTTCTGAGAATGCTTCTGTCCAGTTTTTATTGGAAGATATTCCCGCTTCTAACAAAGGCCTGAAAGAGCTCCAAATATCCACTTGCAGATGCTGCAAAAAGACTCTTTCCAAACTGCTCCATGAAAAGGAAGGTTCAACTCTGTGAGATGAATGCACACATCATAAAGAAGTTTCAAAGAATGCTTCTGTCTAGGTTTTATGTGAAGATATTTCCTTTTCCACCATAGGCCTCAAAGCGCTCCAAATGAACACTTGCAGATTCTACAAAAAGAGTGTTTCAAAACTGCTCTTTCAAAAGAAGTGTTCAACTCTGTGAGTTGGATTCGTACTTCACAAAGCAGTTTCACAGAACGCTTCTGTTTAGTATTTATGGGAAGATATTCCCGTTTCCAACGAAGGCCTGAAAGGACTCCAAATATCCACTTGCAGATTCTGCAAAAACACAGTTTCAAAACTGCTCTATCAAAAGGAAGGCTTATCTCTCCGAGTTGAATGCACACATCATAAAGAGGTTTCTGAGAATGCTTCTGCCTGGTTTATAAGTGAAGATATTTCCTTTTCCACCATAGGCCTCAAAGCGCTCCTAATGAACACTTGCAGATTCTACAAAAAGAGTGTTTGAAAACAGCTCTTTCAAAGGAAGTGTTCAACTCTGTGAGTTGGATTCATACTACACAAAGCAGTTTCACAGAACGCTTCTGTTTAGTTTTTATGGGAAGATATTCCCGTTTCCAACGAAGGCCTGAAAGGGCTCCAAATATCCACTTGCAAATTCTGCAAAAATAGAGTTTCAAAACTGCTCTATCAAAAGGAAGGCTTATCTCTCTGAGTTGAATGCAGACATCATAAAGAGGTTTCTGAGAATGCTTCTGCCTGGTTTATATGTGAAGATATTTCCTTTTCCACCATAGGCCTCAAGGCGCTCCAAATGAACACTAGCAGATTCTACAAAAAGAGTGTTTCATAACTGCTCTAGCAAAGGAAAGGTTCAACTCTGTGAGTTGAACAAACACATCACAAAGCAGTTTCTGAGAATGCTTCTGTCCAGTTTTTATTGGAAGATATTCCCGCTTCTAACAAAGGCCTGAAACAGCTCCAAATATCCACTTGTAGATGCTGCAAAAAGACTCTTTCCAAACTGCTCCATGAAAAGGAAGGTTCAACTCTGTGAGTTGAATGCGCACATCATAAAGAAGTTTCAAAGAATGCTTCTGTCTAGGTTTTATGTGAAGATATTTCCTTTTCCACCATAGGCCTCAAAGCGCTCCAAATGAACACTTGCAGATTCTACAAAAAGAGTGTTTCAAAACTGCTCTTTCAAAAGAAGTGTTCAACTCTGTGAGTTGGATTCATACTTCACAAAGCAGTTTCACAGAACGCTTCTGTTTAGTTTTTATGGGAAGATATTCCCGTTTCCAACGAAGGCCTGAAAGGGCTCCAAATAACCACTTGCAGATTCTGCAGAAACACAGTTTCAAAACTGCTCTATCAAAAGGAAGGCTTATCTCTCCGAGCTGAATGCACACATCATAAAGAGGTTTCTGAGAATGCTTCTCCCTGGTTTATAAGTGAAGATATTTCCTTTTCCACTATAGGCCTCAAAGCGCTCCAAATGAACACTTGCAGATTCTACAAAAAGAGTGTTTCAAAACAGCTCTTTCAAAGGAAGTGTTCAACTCTGTGAGTTGGATTCATACTACACAAAGCAGTTTCACAGAACGCTTCTCTTTAGTTTTTATGGGAAGATATTCCCGTTTCCAACGAAGGCCTGAAAGGGCTCCAAATATCCACTTGCAGATTCTGCAAAAATAGAGTTTCAAAACTGCTCTGTTAAAAGGAAGGCTTATCTCTCTGAGTTGAATGCAGACATCATAAAGAGGTTTCTGAGAATGCTTCTGCCTGGTTTATATGTGAAGATATTTCCTTTTCCACCATAGGCCTCAAAGCGCTCCAAATGAACACTTGCAGATTCTACAAAAGGAGTGTTCCATAACTACTCTAGCAAAGGAAAGGTTCAACTCTGTGAGTTGAACACACACATCACAAAGCAGTTTCTGAGAATGCTTCTGTCCAGTTTTTATTGGAAGATATTCCCGCTTCTAACAAAGGCCTGAAAGAGCTCCAAATATCCACTTGCAGATGCTGCAAAAAGACTCTTTCCAAACTGCTCCATGAAAAGGAAGGTTCAACTCTGTGAGTTGAATGCACACATCATAAAGAAGTTTCAAAGAATGCTTCTGTCTAGGTTTTATGTGAAGATATTTCCTTTTCCACCATAGGCCTCAAAGCGCTCCAAATGAACACTTGCAGATTCTACAAAAAGAGTGTTTCAAAACTGCTCTTTCAAAAGAAGTGTTCAACTCTGTGAGTTGGATTCATACTTCACAAAGCAGTTTCACAGAACGCTTCTGTTTAGTATTTCTGGGAAGATATTCCCGTTTCCAACGAAGGCCTGAAAGGACTCCAAATATCCACTTGCAGATTCTGCAAAAACACAGTTTCAAAACTGCTCTATCAAAAGGAAGGCTTATCTCTCCGAGATGAATGCACACATCATAAAGAGGTTTCTGAGAATGCTTCTGCCTGGTTTATAAGTGAAGATATTTCCTTTTCCACCATAGGCCTCAAAGCGCTCCAAATGAACACTTGCAGATTCTACAAAAAGAGTGTTTCAAAACAGCTCTTTCAAAGGAAGTGTTCAACTCTGTGAGTTGGATTCATACTACACAAAGCAGTTTCACAGAACGCTTCTGTTTAGTTTTTATGGGAAGATATTCCCGTTTCCAACGAAGGCCTGAAAGGGCTCCAAATATCCACTTGCAAATTCTGCAAAAATAGAGTTTCAAAACTGCTCTGTCAAAAGGAAGGCTTATCTCTCTGAGTTGAATGCAGACATCATAAAGAGGTTTCTGAGAATGCTTCTGCCTGGTTTATATGTGAAGATATTTCCTTTTCCACCATAGGCCTCAAAGCGCTCCAAATGAACACTTGCAGATTCTACAAAAAGAGTGTTTCATAACTGCTCTAGCAAAGGAAAGGTTCAACTCTGTGAGTTGAACACACACATCACAAAGCAGTTTCTGAGAATGCTTCTGTCCAGTTTTTATTGGAAGATATTCCCGCTTCTAACAAAGGCCTGAAAGAGCTCCAAATATCCACTTGTAGATGCTGCAAAAAGACTCTTTCCAAACTGCTCCATGAAAAGGAAGGTTCAACTCTGTGAGTTGAATGCACACATCATAAAGAAGTTTCAAAGAATGCTTCTGTCTAGGTTTTATGTGAAGATATTTCCTTTTCCACCATAGGCCTCAAAGCGCTCCAAATGAACACTTGCAGATTCTACAAAAAGAGTGTTTCAAAACTGCTCTTTCAAAAGAAGTGTTCAACTCTGTGAGTTGGATTCATACTTCACAAAGCAGTTTCACAGAACGCTTCTGTTTAGTTTTTATGGGAAGATATTCCCGTTTCCAACGAAGGCCTGAAAGGGCTCCAAATAACCACTTGCAGATTCTGCAGAAACACAGTTTCAAAACTGCTCTATCAAAAGGAAGGCTTATCTCTCCGAGCTGAATGCACACATCATAAAGAGGTTTCTGAGAATGCTTCTGCCTGGTTTATAAGTGAAGATATTTCCTTTTCCACCATAGGCCTCAAAGCGCTCCAAATGAACACTTGCAGATTCTACAAAAAGAGTGTTTCAAAACAGCTCTTTCAAAGGAAGTGTTCAACTCTGTGAGTTGGATTCATACTACACAAAGCAGTTTCACAGAACGCTTCTGTTTAGTTTTTATGGGAAGATATTCCCGTTTCCAACGAAGGCCTGAAAGGGCTCCAAATATCCACTTGCAAATTCTGCAAAAATAGAGTTTCAAAACTGCTCTATCAAAAGGAAGGCTTATCTCTCTGAGTTGAATGCAGACATCATAAAGAGGTTTCTGAGAATGCTTCTGCCTGGTTTATATGTGAAGATATTTCCTTTTCCACCATAGGCCTCAAAGCGCTCCAAATGAACACTTGCAGATTCTACAAAAGGAGTGTTTCATAACTGCTCTAGCAAAGGAAAGGTTCAACTCTGTGAGTTGAACACACACATCACAAAGCAGTTTCTGAGAATGCTTCTGTCCAATTTTTATTGGAAGATATTCCCGCTTCTAACAAAGGCCTGAAAGAGCTCCAAATATCCACTTGCAGATGCTGCAAAAAGACTCTTTCCAAACTGCTCCATGAAAAGGAAGGTTCAACTCTGTGAGATGAATGCACACATCATAAAGAAGTTTCAAAGAATGCTTCTGTCTAGGTTTTATGTGAAGATATTTCCTTTTCCACCATAGGCCTCAAAGCGCTCCAAATGAACACTTGCAGATTCTACAAAAAGAGTGTTTCAAAACTGCTCTTTCAAAAGAAGTGTTCAACTCTGTGAGTTGGATTCATACTTCACAAAGCAGTTTCACAGAACGCTTCTGTTTAGTATTTATGGGAAGATATTCCCGTTTCCAACGAAGGCCTGAAAGGACTCCAAATATCCACTTGCAGATTCTGCAAAAACACAGTTTCAAAACTGCTCTATCAAAAGGAAGGCTTATCTCTCCGAGCTGAATGCACACATCATAAAGAGGTTTCTGAGAATGCTTCTCCCTGGTTTATAAGTGAAGATATTTCCTTTTCCACTATAGGCCTCAAAGCGCTCCAAATGAACACTTGCAGATTCTACAAAAAGAGTGTTTCAAAACAGCTCTTTCAAAGGAAGTGTTCAACTCTGTGAGTTGGATTCATACTACACAAAGCAGTTTCACAGAACGCTTCTCTTTAGTTTTTATGGGAAGATATTCCCGTTTCCAACGAAGGCCTGAAAGGGCTCCAAATATCCACTTGCAGATTCTCCAAAAATAGAGTTTCAAAACTGCTCTGTTAAAAGGAAGGCTTATCTCTCTGAGTTGAATGCAGACATCATAAAGAGGTTTCTGAGAATGCTTCTGCCTGGTTTATATGTGAAGATATTTCCTTTTCCACCATAGGCCTCAAAGCGCTCCAAATGAACACTTGCAGATTCTACAAAAGGAGTGTTTCATAACTACTCTAGCAAAGGAAAGGTTCAACTCTGTGAGTTGAACACACACATCACAAAGCAGTTTCTGAGAATGCTTCTGTCCAGTTTTTATTGGAAGATATTCCCGCTTCTAACAAAGGCCTGAAAGAGCTCCAAATATCCACTTGCAGATGCTGCAAAAAGACTCTTTCCAAACTGCTCCATGAAAAGGAAGGTTCAACTCTGTGAGTTGAATGCACACATCATAAAGAAGTTTCAAAGAATGCTTCTGTCTAGGTTTTATGTGAAGATATTTCCTTTTCCACCATAGGCCTCAAAGCGCTCCAAATGAACACTTGCAGATTCTACAAAAAGAGTGTTTCAAAACTGCTCTTTCAAAAGAAGTGTTCAACTCTGTGAGTTGGATTCATACTTCACAAAGCAGTTTCACAGAACGCTTCTGTTTAGTATTTATGGGAAGATATTCCCGTTTCCAACGAAGGCCTGAAAGGACTCCAAATATCCACTTGCAGATTCTGCAAAAACACAGTTTCAAAACTGCTCTATCAAAAGGAAGGCTTATCTCTCCGAGTTGAATGCACACATCATAAAGAGGTTTCTGAGAATGCTTCTGCCTGGTTTATAAGTGAAGATATTTCCTTTTCCACCATAGGCCTCAAAGCGCTCCAAATGAACACTTGCAGATTCTACAAAAAGAGTGTTTCAAAACAGCTCTTTCAAAGGAAGTGTTCAACTCTGTGAGTTGGATTCATACTACACAAAGCAGTTTCACAGAACGCTTCTGTTTAGTTTTTATGGGAAGATATTCCCGTTTCCAACGAAGGCCTGAAAGGGCTCCAAATATCCACTTGCAAATTCTGCAAAAATAGAGTTTCAAAACTGCTCTGTCAAAAGGAAGGCTTATCTCTCTGAGTTGAATGCAGACATCATAAAGAGGTTTCTGAGAATGCTTCTGCCTGGTTTATATGTGAAGATATTTCCTTTTCCACCATAGGCCTCAAAGCGCTCCAAATGAACACTTGCAGATTCTACAAAAAGAGTGTTTCATAACTGCTCTAGCAAAGGAAAGGTTCAACTCTGTGAGTTGAACACACACATCACAAAGCAGTTTCTGAGAATGCTTCTGTCCAGTTTTTATTGGAAGATATTCCCGCTTCTAACAAAGGCCTGAAAGAGCTCCAAATATCCACTTGTAGATGCTGCAAAAAGACTCTTTCCAAACTGCTCCATGAAAAGGAAGGTTCAACTCTGTGAGTTGAATGCACACATCATAAAAAGTTTCAAAGAATGCTTCTGTCTAGGTTTTATGTGAAGATATTTCCTTTTCCACCATAGGCCTCAAAGCGCTCCAAATGAACACTTGCAGATTCTACAAAAAGAGTGTTTCAAAACTGCTCTTTCAAAAGAAGTGTTCAACTCTGTGAGTTGGATTCATACTTCACAAAGCAGTTTCACAGAACGCTTCTGTTTAGTTTTTATGGGAAGATATTCCCGTTTCCAACGAAGGCCTGAAAGGGCTCCAAATAACCACTTGCAGATTCTGCAGAAACACAGTTTCAAAACTGCTCTATCAAAAGGAAGGCTTATCTCTCCGAGCTGAATGCACACATCATAAAGAGGTTTCTGAGAATGCTTCTCCCTGGTTTATAAGTGAAGATATTTCCTTTTCCACTATAGGCCTCAAAGCGCTCCAAATGAACACTTGCAGATTCTACAAAAAGAGTGTTTCAAAACTGCTCTTTCAAAAGAAGTGTTCAACTCTGTGAGTTGGATTCATACTACACAAAGCAGTTTCACAGAACGCTTCTCTTTAGTATTTATGGGAAGATATTCCCGTTTCCAACGAAGGCCTGAAAGGACTCCAAATATCCACTTGCAGATTCTGCAGAAACACAGTTTCAAAACTGCTCTATCAAAAGGAAGGCTTATCTCTCCGAGTTGAATGCACACATCATAAAGAGGTTTCTGAGAATGCTTCTGCCTGGTTTATAAGTGAAGATATTTCCTTTTCCACCATAGGCCTCAAAGCGCTCCAAATGAACACTTGCAGATTCTACAAAAAGAGTGTTTCAAAACAGCTCTTTCAAAGGAAGTGTTCAACTCTGTGAGTTGGATTCATACTACACAAAGCAGTTTCACAGAACGCTTGTGTTTAGTTTTTATGGGAAGATATTCCCGTTTCCAACGAAGGCCTGAAAGGGCTCCAAATATCCACTTGCAAATTCTGCAAAAATAGAGTTTCAAAACTGCTCTGTCAAAAGGAAGGCTTATCTCTCTGAGTTGAATGCAGACATCATAAAGAGGTTTCTGAGAATGCTTCTGCCTGGTTTATATGTGAAGATATTTCCTTTTCCACCATAGGCCTCAAGGCGCTCCAAATGAACACTTGCAGATTCTACAAAAAGAGTGTTTCATAACTGCTCTAGCAAAGGAAAGGTTCAACTCTGTGAGTTGAACACACACATCACAAAGCAGTTTCTGAGAATGCTTCTGTCCAGTTTTTATTGGAAGATATTCCCGCTTCTAACAAAGGCCTGAAAGAGCTCCAAATATCCACTTGTAGATGCTGCAAAAAGACTCTTTCCAAACTGCTCCATGAAAAGGAAGGTTCAACTCTGTGAGTTGAATGCACACATCATAAAGAAGTTTCAAAGAATGCTTCTGTCTAGGTTTTATGTGAAGATATTTCCTTTTCCACCATAGGCCTCAAAGCGCTCCAAATGAACACTTGCAGATTCTACAAAAAGAGTGTTTCAAAACTGCTCTTTCAAAAGAAGTGTTCAACTCTGTGAGTTGGATTCATACTTCACAAAGCAGTTTCACAGAACGCTTCTGTTTAGTTTTTATGGGAAGATATTCCCGTTTCCAACGAAGGCCTGAAAGGGCTCCAAATAACCACTTGCAGATTCTGCAGAAACACAGTTTCAAAACTGCTCTATCAAAAGGAAGGCTTATCTCTCCGAGCTGAATGCACACATCATAAAGAGGTTTCTGAGAATGCTTCTGCCTGGTTTATAAGTGAAGATATTTCCTTTTCCACCATAGGCCTCAAAGCGCTCCAAATGAACACTTGCAGATTCTACAAAAAGAGTGTTTCAAAACAGCTCTTTCAAAGGAAGTGTTCAACTCTGTGAGTTGGATTCATACTACACAAAGCAGTTTCACAGAACGCTTCTGTTTAGTTTTTATGGGAAGATATTCCCGTTTCCAACGAAGGCCTGAAAGGGCTCCAAATATCCACTTGCAAATTCTGCAAAAATAGAGTTTCAAAACTGCTCTATCAAAAGGAAGGCTTATCTCTCTGAGTTGAATGCAGACATCATAAAGAGGTTTCTGAGAATGCTTCTGCCTGGTTTATATGTGAAGATATTTCCTTTTCCACCATAGGCCTCAAAGCGCTCCAAATGAACACTTGCAGATTCTACAAAAGGAGTGTTTCATAACTGCTCTAGCAAAGGAAAGGTTCAACTCTGTGAGTTGAACACACACATCACAAAGCAGTTTCTGAGAATGCTTCTGTCCAATTTTTATTGGAAGATATTCCCGCTTCTAACAAAGGCCTGAAAGAGCTCCAAATATCCACTTGCAGATGCTGCAAAAAGACTCTTTCCAAACTGCTCCATGAAAAGGAAGGTTCAACTCTGTGAGATGAATGCACACATCATAAAGAAGTTTCAAAGAATGCTTCTGTCTAGGTTTTATGTGAAGATATTTCCTTTTCCACCATAGGCCTCAAAGCGCTCCAAATGAACACTTGCAGATTCTACAAAAAGAGTGTTTCAAAACTGCTCTTTCAAAAGAAGTGTTCAACTCTGTGAGTTGGATTCATACTTCACAAAGCAGTTTCACAGAACGCTTCTGTTTAGTATTTATGGGAAGATATTCCCGTTTCCAACGAAGGCCTGAAAGGACTCCAAATATCCACTTGCAGATTCTGCAAAAACACAGTTTCAAAACTGCTCTATCAAAAGGAAGGCTTATCTCTCCGAGCTGAATGCACACATCATAAAGAGGTTTCTGAGAATGCTTCTCCCTGGTTTATAAGTGAAGATATTTCCTTTTCCACTATAGGCCTCAAAGCGCTCCAAATGAACACTTGCAGATTCTACAAAAAGAGTGTTTCAAAACAGCTCTTTCAAAGGAAGTGTTCAACTCTGTGAGTTGGATTCATACTACACAAAGCAGTTTCACAGAACGCTTCTCTTTAGTTTTTATGGGAAGATATTCCCGTTTCCAACGAAGGCCTGAAAGGGCTCCAAATATCCACTTGCAGATTCTCCAAAAATAGAGTTTCAAAACTGCTCTGTTAAAAGGAAGGCTTATCTCTCTGAGTTGAATGCAGACATCATAAAGAGGTTACTGAGAATGCTTCTGCCTGGTTTATATGTGAAGATATTTCCTTTTCCACCATAGGCCTCAAAGCGCTCCAAATGAACACTTGCAGATTCTACAAAAGGAGTGTTTCATAACTACTCTAGCAAAGGAAAGGTTCAACTCTGTGAGTTGAACACACACATCACAAAGCAGTTTCTGAGAATGCTTCTGTCCAGTTTTTATTGGAAGATATTCCCGCTTCTAACAAAGGCCTGAAAGAGCTCCAAATATCCACTTGCAGATGCTGCAAAAAGACTCTTTCCAAACTGCTCCATGAAAAGGAAGGTTCAACTCTGTGAGTTGAATGCACACATCATAAAGAAGTTTCAAAGAATGCTTCTGTCTAGGTTTTATGTGAAGATATTTCCTTTTCCACCATAGGCCTCAAAGCGCTCCAAATGAACACTTGCAGATTCTACAAAAAGAGTGTTTCAAAACTGCTCTTTCAAAAGAAGTGTTCAACTCTGTGAGTTGGATTCATACTTCACAAAGCAGTTTCACAGAACGCTTCTGTTTAGTATTTATGGGAAGATATTCCCGTTTCCAACGAAGGCCTGAAAGGACTCCAAATATCCACTTGCAGATTCTGCAAAAACACAGTTTCAAAACTGCTCTATCAAAAGGAAGGCTTATCTCTCCGAGTTGAATGCACACATCATAAAGAGGTTTCTGAGAATGCTTCTGCCTGGTTTATAAGTGAAGATATTTCCTTTTCCACCATAGGCCTCAAAGCGCTCCAAATGAACACTTGCAGATTCTACAAAAAGAGTGTTTCAAAACAGCTCTTTCAAAGGAAGTGTTCAACTCTGTGAGTTGGATTCATACTACACAAAGCAGTTTCACAGAACGCTTCTGTTTAGTTTTTATGGGAAGATATTCCCGTTTCCAACGAAGGCCTGAAAGGGCTCCAAATATCCACTTGCAAATTCTGCAAAAATAGAGTTTCAAAACTGCTCTGTCAAAAGGAAGGCTTATCTCTCTGAGTTGAATGCAGACATCATAAAGAGGTTTCTGAGAATGCTTCTGCCTGGTTTATATGTGAAGATATTTCCTTTTCCACCATAGGCCTCAAAGCGCTCCAAATGAACACTTGCAGATTCTACAAAAAGAGTGTTTCATAACTGCTCTAGCAAAGGAAAGGTTCAACTCTGTGAGTTGAACACACACATCACAAAGCAGTTTCTGAGAATGCTTCTGTCCAGTTTTTATTGGAAGATATTCCCGCTTCTAACAAAGGCCTGAAAGAGCTCCAAATATCCACTTGTAGATGCTGCAAAAAGACTCTTTCCAAACTGCTCCATGAAAAGGAAGGTTCAACTCTGTGAGTTGAATGCACACATCATAAAAAGTTTCAAAGAATGCTTCTGTCTAGGTTTTATGTGAAGATATTTCCTTTTCCACCATAGGCCTCAAAGCGCTCCAAATGAACACTTGCAGATTCTACAAAAAGAGTGTTTCAAAACTGCTCTTTCAAAAGAAGTGTTCAACTCTGTGAGTTGGATTCATACTTCACAAAGCAGTTTCACAGAACGCTTCTGTTTAGTTTTTATGGGAAGATATTCCCGTTTCCAACGAAGGCCTGAAAGGGCTCCAAATAACCACTTGCAGATTCTGCAGAAACACAGTTTCAAAACTGCTCTATCAAAAGGAAGGCTTATCTCTCCGAGCTGAATGCACACATCATAAAGAGGTTTCTGAGAATGCTTCTCCCTGGTTTATAAGTGAAGATATTTCCTTTTCCACTATAGGCCTCAAAGCGCTCCAAATGAACACTTGCAGATTCTACAAAAAGAGTGTTTCAAAACTGCTCTTTCAAAAGAAGTGTTCAACTCTGTGAGTTGGATTCATACTACACAAAGCAGTTTCACAGAACGCTTCTCTTTAGTATTTATGGGAAGATATTCCCGTTTCCAACGAAGGCCTGAAAGGACTCCAAATATCCACTTGCAGATTCTGCAGAAACACAGTTTCAAAACTGCTCTATCAAAAGGAAGGCTTATCTCTCCGAGTTGAATGCACACATCATAAAGAGGTTTCTGAGAATGCTTCTGCCTGGTTTATAAGTGAAGATATTTCCTTTTCCACCATAGGCCTCAAAGCGCTCCAAATGAACACTTGCAGATTCTACAAAAAGAGTGTTTCAAAACAGCTCTTTCAAAGGAAGTGTTCAACTCTGTGAGTTGGATTCATACTACACAAAGCAGTTTCACAGAACGCTTGTGTTTAGTTTTTATGGGAAGATATTCCCGTTTCCAACGAAGGCCTGAAAGGGCTCCAAATATCCACTTGCAAATTCTGCAAAAATAGAGTTTCAAAACTGCTCTGTCAAAAGGAAGGCTTATCTCTCTGAGTTGAATGCAGACATCATAAAGAGGTTTCTGAGAATGCTTCTGCCTGGTTTATATGTGAAGATATTTCCTTTTCCACCATAGGCCTCAAGGCGCTCCAAATGAACACTTGCAGATTCTACAAAAAGAGTGTTTCATAACTGCTCTAGCAAAGGAAAGGTTCAACTCTGTGAGTTGAACACACACATCACAAAGCAGTTTCTGAGAATGCTTCTGTCCAGTTTTTATTGGAAGATATTCCCGCTTCTAACAAAGGCCTGAAAGAGCTCCAAATATCCACTTGTAGATGCTGCAAAAAGACTCTTTCCAAACTGCTCCATGAAAAGGAAGGTTCAACTCTGTGAGTTGAATGCACACATCATAAAGAAGTTTCAAAGAATGCTTCTGTCTAGGTTTTATGTGAAGATATTTCCTTTTCCACCATAGGCCTCAAAGCGCTCCAAATGAACACTTGCAGATTCTACAAAAAGAGTGTTTCAAAACTGCTCTTTCAAAAGAAGTGTTCAACTCTGTGAGTTGGATTCATACTTCACAAAGCAGTTTCACAGAACGCTTCTGTTTAGTTTTTATGGGAAGATATTCCCGTTTCCAACGAAGGCCTGAAAGGGCTCCAAATAACCACTTGCAGATTCTGCAGAAACACAGTTTCAAAACTGCTCTATCAAAAGGAAGGCTTATCTCTCCGAGCTGAATGCACACATCATAAAGAGGTTTCTGAGAATGCTTCTGCCTGGTTTATAAGTGAAGATATTTCCTTTTCCACCATAGGCCTCAAAGCGCTCCAAATGAACACTTGCAGATTCTACAAAAAGAGTGTTTCAAAACAGCTCTTTCAAAGGAAGTGTTCAACTCTGTGAGTTGGATTCATACTACACAAAGCAGTTTCACAGAACGCTTCTGTTTAGTTTTTATGGGAAGATATTCCCGTTTCCAACGAAGGCCTGAAAGGGCTCCAAATATCCACTTGCAAATTCTGCAAAAATAGAGTTTCAAAACTGCTCTATCAAAAGGAAGGCTTATCTCTCTGAGTTGAATGCAGACATCATAAAGAGGTTTCTGAGAATGCTTCTGCCTGGTTTATATGTGAAGATATTTCCTTTTCCACCATAGGCCTCAAAGCGCTCCAAATGAACACTTGCAGATTCTACAAAAGGAGTGTTTCATAACTGCTCTAGCAAAGGAAAGGTTCAACTCTGTGAGTTGAACACACACATCACAAAGCAGTTTCTGAGAATGCTTCTGTCCAATTTTTATTGGAAGATATTCCCGCTTCTAACAAAGGCCTGAAAGAGCTCCAAATATCCACTTGCAGATGCTGCAAAAAGACTCTTTCCAAACTGCTCCATGAAAAGGAAGGTTCAACTCTGTGAGATGAATGCACACATCATAAAGAAGTTTCAAAGAATGCTTCTGTCTAGGTTTTATGTGAAGATATTTCCTTTTCCACCATAGGCCTCAAAGCGCTCCAAATGAACACTTGCAGATTCTACAAAAAGAGTGTTTCAAAACTGCTCTTTCAAAAGAAGTGTTCAACTCTGTGAGTTGGATTCATACTTCACAAAGCAGTTTCACAGAACGCTTCTGTTTAGTTTTTATGGGAAGATATTCCCGTTTCCAACGAAGGCCTGAAAGGGCTCCAAATAACCACTTGCAGATTCTGCAGAAACACAGTTTCAAAACTGCTCTATCAAAAGGAAGGCTTATCTCTCCGAGCTGAATGCACACATCATAAAGAGGTTTCTGAGAATGCTTCTCCCTGGTTTATAAGTGAAGATATTTCCTTTTCCACTATAGGCCTCAAAGCGCTCCAAATGAACACTTGCAGATTCTACAAAAAGAGTGTTTCAAAACAGCTCTTTCAAAGGAAGTGTTCAACTCTGTGAGTTGGATTCATACTACACAAAGCAGTTTCACAGAACGCTTCTCTTTAGTTTTTATGGGAAGATATTCCCGTTTCCAACGAAGGCCTGAAAGGGCTCCAAATATCCACTTGCAGATTCTGCAAAAATAGAGTTTCAAAACTGCTCTGTTAAAAGGAAGGCTTATCTCTCTGAGTTGAATGCAGACATCATAAAGAGGTTTCTGAGAATGCTTCTCCCTGGTTTATATGTGAAGATATTTCCTTTTCCACCATAGGCCTCAAAGCGCTCCAAATGAACACTTGCAGATTCTACAAAAGGAGTGTTTCATAACTACTCTAGCAAAGGAAAGGTTCAACTCTGTGAGTTGAACACACACATCACAAAGCAGTTTCTGAGAATGCTTCTGTCCAGTTTTTATTGGAAGATATTCCCGCTTCTAACAAAGGCCTGAAAGAGCTCCAAATATCCACTTGCAGATGCTGCAAAAAGACTCTTTCCAAACTGCTCCATGAAAAGGAAGGTTCAACTCTGTGAGATGAATGCACACATCATAAAGAAGTTTCAAAGAATGCTTCTGTCTAGGTTTTATGTGAAGATATTTCCTTTTCCACCATAGGCCTCAAAGCGCTCCAAATGAACACTTGCAGATTCTACAAAAAGAGTGTTTCAAAACTGCTCTTTCAAAAGAAGTGTTCAACTCTGTGAGTTGGATTCACACTTCACAAAGCAGTTTCACAGAACGCTTCTGTTTAGTTTTTATGGGAAGATATTCCCGTTTCCAACGAAGGCCTGAAAGGGCTCCAAATAACCACTTGCAGATTCTGCAGAAACACAGTTTCAAAACTGCTCTATCAAA
Source organism: Pongo pygmaeus (assembly GCF_028885625.2). NCBI lineage: Eukaryota > Metazoa > Chordata > Mammalia > Primates > Hominidae > Pongo > Pongo pygmaeus. The sequence goes on from NC_085930.1 coordinate 30,074,506, forward strand.
AGGAAGGCTTATCTCTCCGAGCTGAATGCACACATCATAAAGTGGTTTCTGAGAATGCTTCTCGCTGGTTTATAAGTGAAGATATTTCCTTTTCCACTATAGGCCTCAAAGCGCTCCAAATGAACACTTGCAGATTCTACAAAAAGAGTGTTTCAAAACAGCTCTTTCAAAGGAAGTGTTCAACTCTGTGAGTTGGATTCATACTACACAAAGCAGTTTCACAGAACGCTTCTCTTTAGTTTTTATTGGAAGATATTCCCGTTTCCAACGAAGGCCTGAAAGGGCTCCAAATATCCACTTGTAGATTCTGCAAAAATAGAGTTTCAAAACTGCTCTGTTAAAAGGAAGGCTTATCTCTCTGAGTTGAATGCAGACATCATAAAGAGGTTTCTGAGAATGCTTCTGCCTGGTTTATATGTGAAGATATTTCCTTTTCCACCATAGGCCTCAAAGCGCTCCAAATGAACACTTGCAGATTCTACAAAAGGAGTGTTTCATAACTGCTCTAGCAAAGGAAAGGTTCAACTCTGTGAGTTGAACACACACATCACAAAGCAGTTTCTGAGAATGCTTCTGTCCAGTTTTTATTGGAAGATATTCCCGCTTCTAACAAAGGCCTGAAAGAGCTCCAAATATCCACTTGCAGATGCTGCAAAAAGACTCTTTCCAAACTGCTCCATGAAAAGGAAGGTTCAACTCTGTGAGATGAATGCACACATCATAAAGAAGTTTCAAAGAATGCTTCTGTCTAGGTTTTATGTGAAGATATTTCCTTTTCCACCATAGGCCTCAAAGCGCTCCAAATGAACACTTGCAGATTCTACAAAAAGAGTGTTTCAAAACTGCTCTTTCAAAAGAAGTGTTCAACTCTGTGAGTTGGATTCGTACTTCACAAAGCAGTTTCACAGAACGCTTCTGTTTAGTATTTATGGGAAGATATTCCCGTTTCCAACGAAGGCCTGAAAGGACTCCAAATATCCACTTGCAGATTCTGCAAAAACACAGTTTCAAAACTGCTCTATCAAAAGGAAGTCTTATCTCTCCGAGTTGAATGCACACATCATAAAGAGGTTTCTGAGAATGCTTCTGCCTGGTTTATAAGTGAAGATATTTCCTTTTCCACCATAGGCCTCAAAGCGCTCCAAATGAACACTTGCAGATTCTACAAAAAGAGTGTTTGAAAACAGCTCTTTCAAAGGAAGTGTTCAACTCTGTGAGTTGGATTCATACTACACAAAGCAGTTTCACAGAACGCTTCTGTTTAGTTTTTATGGGAAGATATTCCCGTTTCCAACGAAGGCCTGAAAGGGCTCCAAATATCCACTTGCAAATTCTGCAAAAATAGAGTTTCAAAACTGCTCTATCAAAAGGAAGGCTTATCTCTCTGAGTTGAATGCAGACATCATAAAGAGGTTTCTGAGAATGCTTCTGCCTGGTTTATATGTGAAGATATTTCCTTTTCCACCATAGGCCTCAAGGCGCTCCAAATGAACACTAGCAGATTCAACAAAAAGAGTGTTTCATAACTGCTCTAGCAAAGGAAAGGTTCAACTCTGTGAGTTGAACAAACACATCACAAAGCAGTTTCTGAGAATGCTTCTGTCCAGTTTTTATTGGAAGATATTCCCGCTTCTAACAAAGGCCTGAAACAGCTCCAAATATCCACTTGTAGATGCTGCAAAAAGACTCTTTCCAAACTGCTCCATGAAAAGGAAGGTTCAACTCTGTGAGTTGAATGCGCACATCATAAAGAAGTTTCAAAGAATGCTTCTGTCTAGGTTTTATGTGAAGATATTTCCTTTTCCACCATAGGCCTCAAAGCGCTCCAAATGAACACTTGCAGATTCTACAAAAAGAGTGTTTCAAAACTGCTCTTTCAAAAGAAGTGTTCAACTCTGTGAGTTGGATTCATACTTCACAAAGCAGTTTCACAGAACGCTTCTGTTTAGTTTTTATGGGAAGATATTCCCGTTTCCAACGAAGGCCTGAAAGGGCTCCAAATAACCACTTGCAGATTCTGCAGAAACACAGTTTCAAAACTGCTCTATCAAAAGGAAGGCTTATCTCTCCGAGCTGAATGCACACATCATAAAGAGGTTTCTGAGAATGCTTCTCCCTGGTTTATAAGTGAAGATATTTCCTTTTCCACTATAGGCCTCAAAGCGCTCCAAATGAACACTTGCAGATTCTACAAAAAGAGTGTTTCAAAACAGCTCTTTCAAAGGAAGTGTTCAACTCTGTGAGTTGGATTCATACTACACAAAGCAGTTTCACAGAACGCTTCTCTTTAGTTTTTATGGGAAGATATTCCCGTTTCCAACGAAGGCCTGAAAGGGCTCCAAATATCCACTTGCAGATTCTGCAAAAATAGAGTTTCAAACCTGCTCTGTTAAAAGGAAGGCTTATCTCTCTGAGTTGAATGCAGACATCATAAAGAGGTTTCTGAGAATGCTTCTGCCTGGTTTATATGTGAAGATATTTCCTTTTCCACCATAGGCCTCAAAGCGCTCCAAATGAACACTTGCAGATTCTACAAAAGGAGTGTTTCATAACTACTCTAGCAAAGGAAAGGTTCAACTCTGTGAGTTGAACACACACATCACAAAGCAGTTTCTGAGAATGCTTCTGTCCAGTTTTTATTGGAAGATATTCCCGCTTCTAACAAAGGCCTGAAAGAACTCCAAATATCCACTTGCAGATGCTGCAAAAAGACTCTTTCCAAACTGCTCCATGAAAAGGAAGGTTCAACTCTGTGAGTTGAATGCACACATCATAAAGAAGTTTCAAAGAATGCTTCTGTCTAGGTTTTATGTGAAGATATTTCCTTTTCCACCATAGGCCTCAAAGCGCTCCAAATGAACACTTGCAGATTCTACAAAAAGAGTGTTTCAAAACTGCTCTTTCAAAAGAAGTGTTCAACTCTGTGAGTTGGATTCATACTTCACAAAGCAGTTTCACAGAACGCTTCTGTTTAGTATTTATGGGAAGATATTCCCGTTTCCAACGAAGGCCTGAAAGGACTCCAAATATCCACTTGCAGATTCTGCAAAAACACAGTTTCAAAACTGCTCTATCAAAAGGAAGGCTTATCTCTCCGAGATGAATGCACACATCATAAAGACGTTTCTGAGAATGCTTCTGCCTGGTTTATAAGTGAAGATATTTCCTTTTCCACCATAGGCCTCAAAGCGCTCCAAATGAACACTTGCAGATTCTACAAAAAGAGTGTTTCAAAACAGCTCTTTCAAAGGAAGTGTTCAACTCTGTGAGTTGGATTCATACTACACAAAGCAGTTTCACAGAACGCTTCTGTTTAGTTTTTATGGGAAGATATTCCCGTTTCCAACGAAGGCCTGAAAGGGCTCCAAATATCCACTTGCAAATTCTGCAAAAATAGAGTTTCAAAACTGCTCTGTCAAAAGTAAGGCTTATCTCTCTGAGTTGAATGCAGACATCATAAAGAGGTTTCTGAGAATGCTTCTGCCTGGTTTATATGTGAAGATATTTCCTTTTCCACCATAGGCCTCAAAGCGCTCCAAATGAACACTTGCAGATTCTACAAAAAGAGTGTTTCATAACTGCTCTAGCAAAGGAAAGGTTCAACTCTGTGAGTTGAACACACACATCACAAAGCAGTTTCTGAGAATGCTTCTGTCCAGTTTTTATTGGAAGATATTCCCGCTTCTAACAAAGGCCTGAAAGAGCTCCAAATATCCACTTGCAGATGCTGCAAAAAGACTCTTTCCAAACTGCTCCATGAAAAGGAAGGTTCAACTCTGTGAGATGAATGCACACATCATAAAGAAGTTTCAAAGAATGCTTCTGTCTAGGTTTTATGTGAAGATATTTCCTTTTCCACCATAGGCCTCAAAGCGCTCCAAATGAACACTTGCAGATTCTACAAAAAGAGTGTTTCAAAACTGCTCTTTCAAAAGAAGTGTTCAACTCTGTGAGTTGGATTCATACTTCACAAAGCAGTTTCACAGAACGCTTCTGTTTAGTATTTATGGGAAGATATTTCCGTTTCCAACGAAGGCCTGAAAGGACTCCAAATATCCACTTGCAGATTCTGCAAAAAACACAGTTTCAAAACTGCTCTATCAAAAGGAAGGCTTATCTCTCCGAGTTGAATGCACACATCATAAAGAGGTTTCTGAGAATGCTTCTGCCTGGTTTATAAGTGAAGATATTTCCTTTTCCACCATAGGCCTCAAAGCGCTCCAAATGAACACTTGCAGATTCTACAAAAAGAGTGTTTCAAAACAGCTCTTTCAAAGGAAGTGTTCAACTCTGTGAGTTGGATTCATACTACACAAAGCAGTTTCACAGAACGCTTCTGTTTAGTTTTTATGGGAAGATATTCCCGTTTCCAACGAAGGCCTGAAAGGGCTCCAAATATCCACTTGCAAATTCTGCAAAAATAGAGTTTCAAAACTGCTCTGTCAAAAGGAAGGCTTATCTCTCTGAGTTGAATGCAGACACCATAAAGAGGTTTCTGAGAATGCTTCTGCCTGGTTTATATGTGAAGATATTTCCTTTTCCACCATAGGCCTCAAGGCGCTCCAAATGAACACTTGCAGATTCTACAAAAAGAGTGTTTCATAACTGCTCTAGCAAAGGAAAGGTTCAACTCTGTGAGTTGAACACACACATCACAAAGCAGTTTCTGAGAATGCTTCTGTCCAGTTTTTATTGGAAGATATTCCCGCTTCTAACAAAGGCCTGAAAGAGCTCCAAATATCCACTTGTAGATGCTGCAAAAAGACTCTTTCCAAACTGCTCCATGAAAAGGAAGGTTCAACTCTGTGAGATGAATGCACACATCATAAAGAAGTTTCAAAGAATGCTTCTGTCTAGGTTTTATGTGAAGATATTTCCTTTTCCACCATAGGCCTCAAAGCGCTCCAAATGAACACTTGCAGATTCTACAAAAAGAGTGTTTCAAAACTGCTCTTTCAAAAGAAGTGTTCAACTCTGTGAGTTGGATTCATACTTCACAAAGCAGTTTCACAGAACGCTTCTGTTTAGTTTTTATGGGAAGATATTCCCGTTTCCAACGAAGGCCTGAAAGGGCTCCAAATATCCACTTGCAAATTCTGCAAAAATAGAGTTTCAAAACTGCTCTGTCAAAAGGAAGGCTTATCTCTCTGAGTTGAATGCAGACATCATAAAGAGGTTTCAGAGAATGCTTCTGCCTGGTTTATATGTGAAGATATTTCCTTTTCCACCATAGGCCTCAAAGCGCTCCAAATGAACACTTGCAGATTCTACAAAAGGAGTGTTTCCTAACTGCTCTAGCAAAGGAAAGGTTCAACTCTGTGAGTTGAACACACACATCACAAAGCAGTTTCTGAGAATGCTTCTATCCAGTTTTTATTGGAAGATATTCCCGCTTCTAACAAAGGCCTGAAAGAGCTCCAAATATCCACTTGCAGATGCTGCAAAAAGACTCTTTCCAAACTGCTCCATGAAAAGGAAGGTTCAACTCTGTGAGTTGAATGCACACATCATAAAGAAGTTTCAAAGAATGCTTCTGTCTAGGTTTTATGTGAAGATATTTCCTTTTCCACCATAGGCCTCAAAGCGCTCCAAATGAACACTTGCAGATTCTACAAAAAGAGTGTTTCAAAACTGCTCTTTCAAAAGAAGTGTTCAACTCTGTGAGTTGGATTCATACTTCACAAAGCAGTTTCACAGAACGCTTCTGTTTAGTATTTATGGGAAGATATTCCCGTTTCCAACGAAGGCCTGAAAGGACTCCAAATATCCACTTGCAGATTCTGCAAAAACACAGTTTCAAAACTGCTCTATCAAAAGGAAGGCTTATCTCTCCGAGTTGAATGCACACATCATAAAGAGGTTTCTGAGAATGCTTCTGCCTGGTTTATAAGTGAAGATATTTCCTTTTCCACCATAGGCCTCAAAGCGCTCCAAATGAACACTTGCAGATTCTACAAAAAGAGTGTTTCAAAACAGCTCTTTCAAAGGAAGTGTTCAACTCTGTGAGTTGGATTCATACTACACAAAGCAGTTTCACAGAACGCTTCTGTTTAGTTTTTATGGGAAGATATTCCCGTTTCCAACGAAGGCCTGAAAGGGCTCCAAATATCCACTTGCAAATTCTGCAAAAATAGAGTTTCAAAACTGCTCTGTCAAAAGGAAGGCTTATCTCTCTGAGTTGAATGCAGACATCATAAAGAGGTTTCTGAGAATGCTTCTGCCTGGTTTATATGTGAAGATATTTCCTTTTCCACCATAGGCCTCAAGGCGCTCCAAATGAACACTTGCAGATTCTACAAAAAGAGTGTTTCATAACTGCTCTAGCAAAGGAAAGGTTCAACTCTGTGAGTTGAACACACACATCACAAATCAGTTTCTGAGAATGCTTCTGTCCAGTTTTTATTGGAAGATATTCCCGCTTCTAACAAAGGCCTGAAAGAGCTCCAATTATCCACTTGCAGATGCTGCAAAAAGACTCTTTCCAAACTGCTCCATGAAAAGGAAGGTTCAACTCTGTGAGTTGAATGCACACATCATAAAGAAGTTTCAAAGAATGCTTCTGTCTAGGTTTTATGTGAAGATATTTCCTTTTCCACCATAGGCCTCAAAGCGCTCCAAATGAACACTTGCAGATTCTACAAAAAGAGTGTTTCAAAGCTGCTCTTTCAAAAGAAGTGTTCAACTCTGTGAGTTGGATTCATACTTCACAAAGCAGTTTCACAGAACGCTTCTGTTTAGTTTTTATGGGAAGATATTCCCGTTTCCAACGAAGGCCTGAAAGGGCTCCAAATATCCACTTGCAAATTCTGCAAAAATAGAGTTTCAAAACTGCTCTGTCAAAAGGAAGGCTTATCTCTCTGAGTTGAATGCAGACATCATAAAGAGGTTTCTGAGAATGCTTCTGCCTGGTTTATATGTGAAGATATTTCCTTTTCCACCATAGGCCTCAAAGCGCACCAAATGAACACTTGCAGATTCTACAAAAGGAGTGTTTCCTAACTGCTCTAGCAAAGGAAAGGTTCAACTCTGTGAGTTGAACACACACATCACAAAGCAGTTTCTGAGAATGCTTCTATACAGTTTTTATTGGAAGATATTCCCGCTTCTAACAAAGGCCTGAAAGAGCTCCAAATATCCACTTGCACATGCTGCAAAAAGACTCTTTCCAAACTGCTCCATGAAAAGGAAGGTTCAACTCTGTGAGTTGAATGCACACATCATAAAGAAGTTTCAAAGAATGCTTCTGTCTAGGTTTTATGTGAAGATATTTCCTTTTCCACCATAGGCCTCAAAGCGCTCCAAATGAACACTTGCAGATTCTACAAAAAGAGTGTTTCAAAACTGCTCTTTCAAAAGAAGTGTTCAACTCTGTGAGTTGGATTCATACTTCACAAAGCAGTTTCACAGAACGCTTCTGTTTAGTATTTATGGGAAGATATTCCCGTTTCCAACGAAGGCCTGAAAGGACTCCAAATATCCACTTGCAGATTCTGCAAAAACACAGTTTCAAAACTGCTCTATCAAAAGGAAGGCTTATCTCTCCGAGTTGAATGCACACATCATAAAGAGGTTTCTGAGAATGCTTCTGCCTGGTTTATAAGTGAAGATATTTCCTTTTCCACCATATGCCTCAAAGCGCTCCAAATGAACACTTGCAGATTCTACAAAAAGAGTGTTTCAAAACAGCTCTTTCAAAGGAAGTGTTCAACTCTGTGAGTTGGATTCATACTACACAAAGCAGTTTCACAGAACGCTTCTGTTTAGTTTTTATGGGAAGATATTCCCGTTTCCAACGAAGGCCTGAAAGGGCTCCAAATATCCACTTGCAAATTCTGCAAAAATAGAGTTTCAAAACTGCTCTGTCAAAAGGAAGGCTTATCTCTCTGAGTTGAATGCAGACATCATAAAGAGGTTTCTGAGAATGCTTCTGCCTGGTTTATATGTGAAGATATTTCCTTTTCCACCATAGGCCTCAAGGCGCTCCAAATGAACACTTTCAGATTCTACAAAAAGAGTGTTTCATAACTGCTCTAGCAAAGGAAAGGTTCAACTCTGTGAGTTGAACACACACATCACAAAGCAGTTTCTGAGAATGCTTCTGTCCAGTTTTTATGGGAAGATATTCCCGCTTCTAACAAAGGCCTGAAAGAGCTCCAAATATCCACTTGTAGATGCTGCAAAAAGACTCTTTCCAAACTGCTCCATGAAAAGGAAGGTTCAACTCTGTGAGTTGAATGCACACATCATAAAGAAGTTTCAAAGAATGCTTCTGTCTAGGTTTTATGTGAAGATATTTCCTTTTCCACCATAGGCCTCAAAGCGCTCCAAATGAACACTTGCAGATTCTACAAAAAGAGTGTTTCAAAACTGCTCTTTCAAAAGAAGTCTTCAACTCTGTGAGTTGGATTCATACTTCACAAAGCAGTTTCACAGAACGCTTCTGTTTAGTTTTTATGGGAAGATATTCCCGTTTCCAACGAAGGCCTGAAAGGGCTCCAAATATCCACTTGCAAATTCTGCAAAAATAGAGTTTCAAAACTGCTCTGTCAAAAGGAAGGCTTATCTCTCTGAGTTGAATGCAGACATCATAAAGAGGTTTCTGAGAATGCTTCTGCCTGGTTTATATGTGAAGATATTTCCTTTTCCACCATAGGCCTCAAAGCGCTCCAAATGAACACTTGCAGATTCTACAAAAGGAGTGTTTCATAACTGCTCTAGCAAAGGAAAGGTTCAACTCTGTGAGTTGAACACACACATCACAAAGCAGTTTCTGAGAATGCTTCTGTCCAGTTTTTATTGGAAGATATTCCCGCTTCTAACAAAGGCCTGAAAGAGCTCCAAATATCCACTTGCAGATGCTGCAAAAAGACTCTTTCCGAACTGCTCCATGAAAAGGAAGGTTCAACTCTGTGAGTTGAATGCACACATCATAAAGAAGTTTCAAAGAATGCTTCTGTCTAGGTTTTATGTGAAGATATTTCCTTTTCCACCATAGGCCTCAAAGCGCTCCAAATGAACACTTGCAGATTCTACAAAAAGAGTGTTTCAAAACTGCTCTTTCAAAAGAAGTGTTCAACTCTGTGAGTTGGATTCATACTTCACAAAGCAGTTTCACAGAACGCTTCTGTTTAGTATTTATGGGAAGATATTCCCGTTTCCAACGAAGGCCTGAAAGGACTCCAAATATCCACTTGCAGATTCTGCAGAAACACAGTTTCAAAACTGCTCTATCAAAAGGAAGGCTTATCTCTCCGAGCTGAATGCACACATCATAAAGAGGTTTCTGAGAATGCTTCTCGCTGGTTTATAAGTGAAGATATTTCCTTTTCCACTATAGGCCTCAAAGCGCTCCAAATGAACACTTGCAGATTCTACAAAAAGAGTGTTTCAAAACAGCTCTTTCAAAGGAAGTGTTCAACTCTGTGTGTTGGATTCATACTACACAAAGCAGTTTCACAGAACGCTTCTCTTTAGTTTTTATTGGAAGATATTCCCGTTTCCAACGAAGGCCTGAAAGGGCTCCAAATATCCACTTGCAGATTCTGCAAAAATAGAGTTTCAAATCTGCTCTGTTAAAAGGAAGGCTTATCTCTCTGAGTTGAATGCAGACATCATAAAGAGGTTTCTGAGAATGCTTCTGCCTGGTTTATATGTGAAGATATTTCCTTTTCCACCATAGGCCTCAAAGCGCTCCAAATGAACACTTGCAGATTCTACAAAAGGAGTGTTTCATAACTGCTCTAGCAAAGGAAAGGTTCAACTCTGTGAGTTGAACACACACATCACAAAGCAGTTTCTGAGAATGCTTCTGTCCAGTTTTTATTGGAAGATATTCCCGCTTCTAACAAAGGCCTGAATGAGCTCCAAATATCCACTTGTAGATGCTGCAAAAAGACTCTTTCCAAACTGCTCCATGAAAAGGAAGGTTCAACTCTGTGAGTTGAATGCACACATCATAAAGAAGTTTCAAAGAATGCTTCTGTCTAGGTTTTATGTGAAGATATTTCCTTTTCCACCATAGGCCTCAAAGCGCTCCAAATGAACACTTGCAGATTCTACAAAAAGAGTGTTTCAAAACTGCTCTTTCAAAGGAAGTGTTCAACTCTGTGAGTTGGATTCATACTACACAAAGCAGTTTCACAGAACGCTTCTCTTTAGTTTTTATGGGAAGATATTCCCGTTTCCAACGAAGGCCTGAAAGGGCTCCAAATATCCACTTGCAGATTCTGCAAAAATAGAGTTTCAAAACTGCTCTGTTAAAAGGAAGGCTTATCTCTCTGAGTTGAATGCAGACATCATAAAGAGGTTTCTGAGAATGCTTCTGCCTGGTTTATATGTGAAGATATTTCCTTTTCCACCATAGGCCTCAAGGCGCTCCAAATGAACACTAGCAGATTCCACAAAAAGAGTGTTTCATAACTGCTCTAGCAAAGGAAATGTTCAACTCTGTGAGTTGAACACACACATCACAAAGCAGTTTCTGAGAATGCTTCTGTCCAGTTTTTATTGGAAGATATTCCCGCTTCTAACAAAGGCCTGAAAGAGCTCCAAATATCCACTTGTAGATGCTGCAAAAAGACTCTTTCCAAACTGCTCCATGAAAAGGAAGGTTCAACTCTGTGAGTTGAATGCACACATCATAAAGAAGTTTGAAAGAATGCTTCTGTCTAGGTTTTATGTGAAGATATTTCCTTTTCCACCATAGGCCTCAAAGAGCTCCAAATGAACACTTGCAGATTCTACAAAAAGAGTGTTTCAAAACTGCTCTTTCAAAAGAAGTGTTCAACTCTGTGAGTTGGATTCATACTCCACAAAGCAGTTTCACAGAACGCTTCTGTTTAGTTTTTATGGGAAGATATTCCCGTTTCCAACGAAGGCCTGAAAGGGCTCCAAATAACCACTTGCAGATTCTGCAGAAACACAGTTTCAAAACTGCTCTATCAAAAGGAAGGCTTATCTCTCCGAGCTGAATGCACACATCATAAAGAGGTTTCTGAGAATGCTTCTGCCTGGTTTATAAGTGAAGATATTTCCTTTTCCACTATAGGTCTCAAAGCGCTCCAAATGAACACTTGCAGATTCTACAAAAAGAGTGTTTCAAAACAGCTCTTTCAAAGGAAGTGTTCAACTCTGTGAGTTGGATTCATACTACACAAAGCAGTTTCACAGAACGCTTCTCTTTAGTTTTTATGGGAAGATATTCCCGTTTCCAACGAAGGCCTGAAAGGGCTCCAAATATCCACTTGCAGATTCTGCAAAAACACAGTTTCAAAACTGCTCTATCAAAAGGAAGGCTTATCTCTCCGAGTTGAATGCACACATCATAAAGAGGTTTCTGAGAATGCTTCTGCCTGGTTTATAAGTGAAGATATTTCCTTTTCCACCATAGGCCTCAAAGCGCTCCAAATGAACACTTGCAGATTCTACAAAAAGAGTGTTTCAAAACAGCTCTTTCAAAGGAAGTGTTCAACTCTGTGAGTTGGATTCATACTACACAAAGCAGTTTCACAGAACGCTTCTGTTTAGTTTTTATGGGAAGATATTCCCGTTTCCAACGAAGGCCTGAAAGGGCTCCAAATATCCACTTGCAAATTCTGCAAAAATAGAGTTTCAAAACTGCTCTGTCAAAAGGAAGGCTTATCTCTCTGAGTTGAATGCAGACATCATAAAGAGGTTTCTGAGAATGCTTCTGCCTGGTTTATATGTGAAGATATTTCCTTTTCCACCATAGGCCTCAAGGCGCTCCAAATGAACACTTGCAGATTCTACAAAAAGAGTGTTTCATAACTGCTCTAGCAAAGGAAAGGTTCAACTCTGTGAGTTGAACACACACATCACAAAGCAGTTTCTGAGAATGCTTCTGTCCAGTTTTTATTGGAAGATATTCCCGCTTCTAACAAAGGCCTGAAAGAGCTCCAAATATCCACTTGTAGATGCTGCAAAAAGACTCTTTCCAAACTGCTCCATGAAAAGGAAGGTTCAACTCTGTGAATTGAATGCACACATCATAAAGAAGTTTCAAAGAATGCTTCTGTCTAGGTTTTATGTGAAGATATTTCCTTTTCCACCATAGGCCTCAAAGCGCTCCAAATGAACACTTGCAGATTCTACAAAAAGAGTGTTTCAAAACTGCTCTTTCAAAAGAAGTGTTCAACTCTGTGAGTTGGATTCATACTTCACGAAGCAGTTTCACAGAACGCTTCTGTTTAGTTGTTATGGGAAGATATTCCCGTTTCCAACGAAGGCCTGAAAGGGCTCCAAATAACCACTTGCAGATTCTGCAGAAACACAGTTTCAAAACTGCTCTATCAAAAGGAAGGCTTATCTCTCCGAGCTGAATGCACACATCATAAAGAGGTTTCTGAGAATGCTTCTCCCTGGTTTATAAGTGAAGATATTTCCTTTTCCACTATAGGCCTCAAAGCGCTCCAAATGAACACTTGCAGATTCTACAAAAGGAGTGTTTCATGACTACTCTAGCAAAGGAAAGGTTCAACTCTGTGAGTTGAACACACACATCACAAAGCAGTTTCTGAGAATGCTTCTGTCCAGTTTTTATTGGAAGATATTCCCGCTTCTAACAAAGGCCTGAAAGAGCTCCAAATATCCACTTGCAGATGCTGCAAAAAGACTCTTTCCAAACTGCTCCATGAAAAGGAAGGTTCAACTCTGTGAGTTGAATGCACACATCATAAAGAAGTTTCAAAGAATGCTTCTGTCTAGGTTTTATGTGAAGATATTTCCTTTTCCACCATAGGCCTCAAAGCGCTCCAAATGAACACTTGCAGATTCTACAAAAAGAGTGTTTCAAAACTGCTCTTTCAAAAGAAGTGTTCAACTCTGTGAGTTGGATTCATACTTCACAAAGCAGTTTCACAGAACGCTTCTGTTTAGTATTTATGGGAAGATATTCCCGTTTCCAACGAAGGCCTGAAAGGACTCCAAATATCCACTTGCAGATTCTGCAGAAACACAGTTTCAAAACTGCTCTATCAAAAGGAAGGCTTATCTCTCCGAGTTGAATGCACACATCATAAAGAGGTTTCTGAGAATGCTTCTGCCTGGTTTATAAGTGAAGATATTTCCTTTTCCACCATAGGCCTCAAAGCGCTCCAAATGAACACTTGCAGATTCTACAAAAAGAGTGTTTCAAAACAGCTCTTTCAAAGGAAGTGTTCAACTCTGTGAGTTGGATTCATACTACACAAAGCAGTTTCACAGAACGCTTCTGTTTAGTTTTTATGGGAAGATATTCCCGTTTCCAACGAAGGCCTGAAAGGGCTCCAAATATCCACTTGCAAATTCTGCAAAAATAGAGTTTCAAAACTGCTCTGTCAAAAGGAAGGCTTATCTCTCTGAGTTGAATGCAGACATCATAAAGAGGTTTCTGAGAATGCTTCTGCCTGGTTTATATGTGAAGATATTTCCTTTTCCACCATAGGCCTCAAAGCGCTCCAAATGAACACTTGCAGATTCTACAAAAGGAGTGTTTCATAACTGCTCTAGCAAAGGAAAGGTTCAACTCTGTGAGTTGAACACACACATCACAAAGCAGTTTCTGAGAATGCTTCTGTCCAGTTTTTATTGGAAGATATTCCCGCTTCTAACAAAGGCCTGAAAGAGCTCCAAATATCCACTTGCAGATGCTGCAAAAAGACTCTTTCCAAACTGCTCCATGAAAAGGAAGGTTCAACTCTGTGAGTTGAATGCACACATCATAAAGAAGTTTCAAAGAATGCTTCTGTCTAGGTTTTATGTGAAGATATTTCCTTTTCCACCATAGGCCTCAAAGCGCTCCAAATGAACACTTGCAGATTCTACAAAAAGAGTGTTTCAAAACTGCTCTTTCAAAAGAAGTGTTCAACTCTGTGAGTTGGATTCATACTTCACAAAGCAGTTTCACAGAACGCTTCTGTTTAGTATTTATGGGAAGATATTCCCGTTTCCAACGAAGGCCTGAAAGGACTCCAAATATCCACTTGCAGATTCTGCAGAAACACAGTTTCAAAACTGCTCTATCAAAAGGAAGGCTTATCTCTCCGAGTTGAATGCACACATCATAAAGAGGTTTCTGAGAATGCTTCTGCCTGGTTTATAAGTGAAGATATTTCCTTTTCCACCATAGGCCTCAAAGCGCTCCAAATGAACACTTGCAGATTCTACAAAAAGAGTGTTTCAAAACAGCTCTTTCAAAGGAAGTGTTCAACTCTGTGAGTTGGATTCATACTACACAAAGCAGTTTCACAGAACGCTTCTGTTTAGTTTTTATGGGAAGATATTCCCGTTTCCAACGAAGGCCTGAAAGGGCTCCAAATATCCACTTGCAAATTCTGCAAAAATAGAGTTTCAAAACTGCTCTGTCAAAAGGAAGGCTTATCTCTCTGAGTTGAATGCAGACATCATAAAGAGGTTTCTGAGAATGCTTCTGCCTGGTTTATATGTGAAGATATTTCCTTTTCCACCATAGGCCTCAAAGCGCTCCAAATGAACACTTGCAGATTCTACAAAAGGAGTGTTTCATAACTGCTCTAGCAAAGGAAAGGTTCAACTCTGTGAGTTGAACACACACATCACAAAGCAGTTTCTGAGAATGCTTCTGTCCAGTTTTTATTGGAAGATATTCCCGCTTCTAACAAAGGCCTGAAAGAGCTCCAAATATCCACTTGCAGATGCTGCAAAAAGACTCTTTCCAAACTGCTCCATGAAAAGGAAGGTTCAACTCTGTGAGTTGAATGCACACATCATAAAGAAGTTTCAAAGAATGCTTCTGTCTAGGTTTTATGTGAAGATATTTCCTTTTCCACCATAGGCCTCAAAGCGCTCCAAATGAACACTTGCAGATTCTACAAAAAGAGTGTTTCAAAACTGCTCTTTCAAAAGAAGTGTTCAACTCTGTGAGTTGGATTCATACTTCACAAAGCAGTTTCACAGAACGCTTCTGTTTAGTATTTATGGGAAGATATTCCCGTTTCCAACGAAGGCCTGAAAGGACTCCAAATATCCACTTGCAGATTCTGCAGAAACACAGTTTCAAAACTGCTCTATCAAAAGGAAGGCTTATCTCTCCGAGCTGAATGCACACATCATAAAGAGGTTTCTGAGAATGCTTCTCGCTGGTTTATAAGTGAAGATATTTCCTTTTCCACTATAGGCCTCAAAGCGCTCCAAATGAACACTTGCAGATTCTACAAAAAGAGTGTTTCAAAACAGCTCTTTCAAAGGAAGTGTTCAACTCTGTGTGTTGGATTCATACTACACAAAGCAGTTTCACAGAACGCTTCTCTTTAGTTTTTATTGGAAGATATTCCCGTTTCCAACGAAGGCCTGAAAGGGCTCCAAATATCCACTTGCAGATTCTGCAAAAATAGAGTTTCAAATCTGCTCTTTTAAAAGGAAGGCTTATCTCTCTGAGTTGAATGCAGACATCATAAAGAGGTTTCTGAGAATGCTTCTGCCTGGTTTATATGTGAAGATATTTCCTTTTCCACCATAGGCCTCAAAGCGCTCCAAATGAACACTTGCAGATTCTACAAAAGGAGTGTTTCATAACTGCTCTAGCAAAGGAAAGGTTCAACTCTGTGAGTTGAACACACACATCACAAAGCAGTTTCTGAGAATGCTTCTGTCCAGTTTTTATTGGAAGATATTCCCGCTTCTAAAAAAGGCCTGAATGAGCTCCAAATATCCACTTGTAGATGCTGCAAAAAGACTCTTTCCAAACTGCTCCATGAAAAGGAAGGTTCAACTCTGTGAGTTGAATGCACACATCATAAAGAAGTTTCAAGGAATGCTTCTGTCTAGGTTTTATGTGAAGATATTTCCTTTTCCACCATAGGCCTCAAAGCGCTCCAAATGAGCACTTGCAGATTCCACAAAAAGAGTGTTTCAAAACTGCTCTTTCAAAGGAAGTGTTCAACTCTGTGAGTTGGATTCATACTACACAAAGCAGTTTCACAGAACGCTTCTCTTTAGTTTTTATGGGAAGATATTCCCGTTTCCAACGAAGGCCTGAAAGGGCTCCAAATATCCACTTGCAGATTCTGCAAAAATAGAGTTTCAAAACTGCTCTGTTAAAAGGAAGGCTTATCTCTCTGAGTTGAATGCAGACATCATAAAGAGGTTTCTGAGAATGCTTCTGCCTGGTTTATATGTGAAGATATTTCCTTTTCCACCATAGGCCTCAAGGCGCTCCAAATGAACACTAGCAGATTCTACAAAAAGAGTGTTTCATAACTGCTCTAGCAAAGGAAATGTTCAACTCTGTGAGTTGAACACACACATCACAAAGCAGTTTCTGAGAATGCTTCTGTCCAGTTTTTATTGGAAGATATTCCCGCTTCTAACAAAGGCCTGAAAGAGCTCCAAATATCCACTTGTAGATGCTGCAAAAAGACTCTTTCCAAACTGCTCCATGAAAAGGAAGGTTCAACTCTGTGAGTTGAATGCACACATCATAAAGAAGTTTGAAAGAATGCTTCTGTCTAGGTTTTATGTGAAGATATTTCCTTTTCCACCATAGGCCTCAAAGAGCTCCAAATGAACACTTGCAGATTCTACAAAAAGAGTGTTTCAAAACTGCTCTTTCAAAAGAAGTGTTCAACTCTGTGAGTTGGATTCATACTCCACAAAGCAGTTTCACAGAACGCTTCTGTTTAGTTTTTATGGGAAGATATTCCCGTTTCCAACGAAGGCCTGAAAGGGCTCCAAATAACCACTTGCAGATTCTGCAGAAACACAGTTTCAAAACTGCTCTATCAAAAGGAAGGCTTATCTCTCCGAGCTGAATGCACACATCATAAAGAGGTTTCTGAGAATGCTTCTCCCTGGTTTATAAGTGAAGATATTTCCTTTTCCACTATAGGTCTCAAAGCGCTCCAAATGAACACTTGCAGATTCTACAAAAAGAGTGTTTCAAAACAGCTCTTTCAAAGGAAGTGTTCAACTCTGTGAGTTGGATTCATACTACACAAAGCAGTTTCACAGAACGCTTCTCTTTAGTTTTTATGGGAAGATATTCCCGTTTCCAACGAAGGCCTGAAAGGGCTCCAAATATCCACTTGCAGATTCTGCAAAAACACAGTTTCAAAACTGCTCTATCAAAAGGAAGGCTTATCTCTCCGAGTTGAATGCACACATCATAAAGAGGTTTCTGAGAATGCTTCTGCCTGGTTTATAAGTGAAGATATTTCCTTTTCCACCATAGGCCTCAAAGCGCTCCAAATGAACACTTGCAGATTCTACAAAAAGAGTGTTTCAAAACAGCTCTTTCAAAGGAAGTGTTCAACTCTGTGAGTTGGATTCATACTACACAAAGCAGTTTCACAGAACGCTTCTGTTTAGTTTTTATGGGAAGATATTCCCGTTTCCAACGAAGGCCTGAAAGGGCTCCAAATATCCACTTGCAAATTCTGCAAAAATAGAGTTTCAAAACTGCTCTGTCAAAAGGAAGGCTTATCTCTCTGAGTTGAATGCAGACATCATAAAGAGGTTTCTGAGAATGCTTCTGCCTGGTTTATATGTGAAGATATTTCCTTTTCCACCATAGGCCTCAAGGCGCTCCAAATGAACACTTGCAGATTCTACAAAAAGAGTGTTTCATAACTGCTCTAGCAAAGGAAAGGTTCAACTCTGTGAGTTGAACACAAACATCACAAAGCAGTTTCTGAGAATGCTTCTGTCCAGTTTTTATTGGAAGATATTCCCGCTTCTAACAAAGGCCTGAAAGAGCTCCAAATATCCACTTGTAGATGCTGCAAAAAGACTCTTTCCAAACTGCTCCATGAAAAGGAAGGTTCAACTCTGTGAATTGAATGCACACATCATAAAGAAGTTTCAAAGAATGCTTCTGTCTAGGTTTTATGTGAAGATATTTCCTTTTCCACCATAGGCCTCAAAGCGCTCCAAATGAACACTTGCAGATTCTACAAAAAGAGTGTTTCAAAACTGCTCTTTCAAAAGAAGTGTTCAACTCTGTGAGTTGGATTCATACTTCACGAAGCAGTTTCACAGAACGCTTCTGTTTAGTTGTTATGGGAAGATATTCCCGTTTCCAACGAAGGCCTGAAAGGGCTCCAAATAACCACTTGCAGATTCTGCAGAAACACAGTTTCAAAACTGCTCTATCAAAAGGAAGGCTTATCTCTCCGAGCTGAATGCACACATCATAAAGAGGTTTCTGAGAATGCTTCTCCCTGGTTTATAAGTGAAGATATTTCCTTTTCCACTATAGGCCTCAAAGCGCTCCAAATGAACACTTGCAGATTCTACAAAAGGAGTGTTTCATAACTACTCTAGCAAAGGAAAGGTTCAACTCTGTGAGTTGAACACACACATCACAAAGCAGTTTCTGAGAATGCTTCTGTCCAGTTTTTATTGGAAGATATTCCCGCTTCTATAAAAGGCCTGAAAGAGCTCCAAATATCCACTTGCAGATGCTGCAAAAAGACTCTTTCCAAACTGCTCCATGAAAAGGAAGGTTCAACTCTGTGAGTTGAATGCACACATCATAAAGAAGTTTCAAAGAATGCTTCTGTCTAGGTTTTATGTGAAGATATTTCCTTTTCCACCATAGGCCTCAAAGCGCTCCAAATGAACACTTGCAGATTCTACAAAAAGAGTGTTTCAAAACTGCTCTTTCAAAAGAAGTGTTCAACTCTGTGAGTTGGATTCATACTTCACAAAGCAGTTTCACAGAACGCTTCTGTTTAGTATTTATGGGAAGATATTCCCGTTTCCAACGAAGGCCTGAAAGGACTCCAAATATCCACTTGCAGATTCTGCAGAAACACAGTTTCAAAACTGCTCTATCAAAAGGAAGGCTTATCTCTCCGAGTTGAATGCACACATCATAAAGAGGTTTCTGAGAATGCTTCTGCCTGGTTTATAAGTGAAGATATTTCCTTTTCCACCATAGGCCTCAAAGCGCTCCAAATGAACACTTGCAGATTCTACAAAAAGAGTGTTTCAAAACAGCTCTTTCAAAGGAAGTGTTCAACTCTGTGAGTTGGATTCATACTACACAAAGCAGTTTCACAGAACGCTTCTGTTTAGTTTTTATGGGAAGATATTCCCGTTTCCAACGAAGGCCTGAAAGGGCTCCAAATATCCACTTGCAAATTCTGCAAAAATAGAGTTTCAAAACTGCTCTGTCAAAAGGAAGGCTTATCTCTCTGAGTTGAATGCAGACATCATAAAGAGGTTTCTGAGAATGCTTCTGCCTGGTTTATATGTGAAGATATTTCCTTTTCCACCATAGGCCTCAAGGCGCCCCAAATGAACACTTGCAGATTCTACAAAAAGAGTGTTTCATAACTGCTCTAGCAAAGGAAAGGTTCAACTCTGTGAGTTGAACACACACATCACAAAGCAGTTTCTGAGAATGCTTCTGTCCAGTTTTTATTGGAAGATATTCCCGCTTCTAAAAAAGGCCTGAAAGAGCTCCAAATATCCACTTGTAGATGCTGCAAAAAGACTCTTTCCAAACTGCTCCATGAAAAGGAAGGTTCAACTCTGTGAGTTGAATGCACACATCATAAAGAAGTTTCAAAGAATGCTTCTGTCTAGGTTTTATGTGAAGATATTTCCTTTTCCACCATAGGCCTCAAAGCGCTCCAAATGAACACTTGCAGATTCTACAAAAAGAGTGTTTCAAAACTGCTCTTTCAAAAGAAGTGTTCAACTCTGTGAGTTGGATTCACACTTCACAAAGCAGTTTCACAGAACGCTTCTGTTTAGTTTTTATGGGAAGATATTCCCGTTTCCAACGAAGGCCTGAAAGGGCTCCAAATAACCACTTGCAGATTCTGCAGAAACACAGTTTCAAAACTGCTCTATCAAAAGGAAGGCTTATCTCTCCGAGCTGAATGCACACATCATAAAGTGGTTTCTGAGAATGCTTCTCGCTGGTTTATAAGTGAAGATATTTCCTTTTCCACTATAGGCCTCAAAGCGCTCCAAATGAACACTTGCAGATTCTACAAAAAGAGTGTTTCAAAACAGCTCTTTCAAAGGAAGTGTTCAACTCTGTGAGTTGGATTCATACTACACAAAGCAGTTTCACAGAACGCTTCTCTTTAGTTTTTATTGGAAGATATTCCCGTTTCCAACGAAGGCCTGAAAGGGCTCCAAATATCCACTTGTAGATTCTGCAAAAATAGAGTTTCAAAACTGCTCTGTTAAAAGGAAGGCTTATCTCTCTGAGTTGAATGCAGACATCATAAAGAGGTTTCTGAGAATGCTTCTGCCTGGTTTATATGTGAAGATATTTCCTTTTCCACCATAGGCCTCAAAGCGCTCCAAATGAACACTTGCAGATTCTACAAAAGGAGTGTTTCATAACTGCTCTAGCAAAGGAAAGGTTCAACTCTGTGAGTTGAACACACACATCACAAAGCAGTTTCTGAGAATGCTTCTGTCCAGTTTTTATTGGAAGATATTCCCGCTTCTAACAAAGGCCTGAAAGAGCTCCAAATATCCACTTGCAGATGCTGCAAAAAGACTCTTTCCAAACTGCTCCATGAAAAGGAAGGTTCGACTCTGTGAGATGAATGCACACATCATAAAGAAGTTTCAAAGAATGCTTCTGTCTAGGTTTTATGTGAAGATATTTCCTTTTCCACCATAGGCCTCAAAGCGCTCCAAATGAACACTTGCAGATTCTACAAAAAGAGTGTTTCAAAACTGCTCTTTCAAAAGAAGTGTTCAACTCTGTGAGTTGGATTCGTACTTCACAAAGCAGTTTCACAGAACGCTTCTGTTTAGTATTTATGGGAAGATATTCCCGTTTCCAACGAAGGCCTGAAAGGACTCCAAATATCCACTTGCAGATTCTGCAAAAACACAGTTTCAAAACTGCTCTATCAAAAGGAAGGCTTATCTCTCCGAGTTGAATGCACACATCATAAAGAGGTTTCTGAGAATGCTTCTGCCTGGTTTATAAGTGAAGATATTTCCTTTTCCACCATAGGCCTCAAAGCGCTCCTAATGAACACTTGCAGATTCTACAAAAAGAGTGTTTGAAAACAGCTCTTTCAAAGGAAGTGTTCAACTCTGTGAGTTGGATTCATACTACACAAAGCAGTTTCACAGAACGCTTCTGTTTAGTTTTTATGGGAAGATATTCCCGTTTCCAACGAAGGCCTGAAAGGGCTCCAAATATCCACTTGCAAATTCTGCAAAAATAGAGTTTCAAAACTGCTCTATCAAAAGGAAGGCTTATCTCTCTGAGTTGAATGCAGACATCATAAAGAGGTTTCTGAGAATGCTTCTGCCTGGTTTATATGTGAAGATATTTCCTTTTCCACCATAGGCCTCAAGGCGCTCCAAATGAACACTAGCAGATTCTACAAAAAGAGTGTTTCATAACTGCTCTAGCAAAGGAAAGGTTCAACTCTGTGAGTTGAACAAACACATCACAAAGCAGTTTCTGAGAATGCTTCTGTCCAGTTTTTATTGGAAGATATTCCCGCTTCTAACAAAGGCCTGAAACAGCTCCAAATATCCACTTGTAGATGCTGCAAAAAGACTCTTTCCAAACTGCTCCATGAAAAGGAAGGTTCAACTCTGTGAATTGAATGCACACATCATAAAGAAGTTTCAAAGAATGCTTCTGTCTAGGTTTTATGTGAAGATATTTCCTTTTCCACCATAGGCCTCAAAGCGCTCCAAATGAACACTTGCAGATTCTACAAAAAGAGTGTTTCAAAACTGCTCTTTCAAAAGAAGTGTTCAACTCTGTGAGTTGGATTCATACTTCACGAAGCAGTTTCACAGAACGCTTCTGTTTAGTTGTTATGGGAAGATATTCCCGTTTCCAACGAAGGCCTGAAAGGGCTCCAAATAACCACTTGCAGATTCTGCAGAAACACAGTTTCAAAACTGCTCTATCAAAAGGAAGGCTTATCTCTCCGAGCTGAATGCACACATCATAAAGAGGTTTCTGAGAATGCTTCTCCCTGGTTTATAAGTGAAGATATTTCCTTTTCCACTATAGGCCTCAAAGCGCTCCAAATGAACACTTGCAGATTCTACAAAAGGAGTGTTTCATAACTACTCTAGCAAAGGAAAGGTTCAACTCTGTGAGTTGAACACACACATCACAAAGCAGTTTCTGAGAATGCTTCTGTCCAGTTTTTATTGGAAGATATTCCCGCTTCTAACAAAGGCCTGAAAGAGCTCCAAATATCCACTTGCAGATGCTGCAAAAAGACTCTTTCCAAACTGCTCCATGAAAAGGAAGGTTCAACTCTGTGAGTTGAATGCACACATCATAAAGAAGTTTCAAAGAATGCTTCTGTCTAGGTTTTATGTGAAGATATTTCCTTTTCCACCATAGGCCTCAAAGCGCTCCAAATGAACACTTGCAGATTCTACAAAAAGAGTGTTTCAAAACTGCTCTTTCAAAAGAAGTGTTCAACTCTGTGAGTTGGATTCACACTTCACAAAGCAGTTTCACAGAACGCTTCTGTTTAGTTTTTATGGGAAGATATTCCCGTTTCCAACGAAGGCCTGAAAGGGCTCCAAATAACCACTTGCAGATTCTGCAGAAACACAGTTTCAAAACTGCTCTATCAAAAGGAAGGCTTATCTCTCCGAGCTGAATGCACACATCATAAAGTGGTTTCTGAGAATGCTTCTCGCTGGTTTATAAGTGAAGATATTTCCTTTTCCACTATAGGCCTCAAAGCGCTCCAAATGAACACTTGCAGATTCTACAAAAAGAGTGTTTCAAAACAGCTCTTTCAAAGGAAGTGTTCAACTCTGTGAGTTGGATTCATACTACACAAAGCAGTTTCACAGAACGCTTCTCTTTAGTTTTTATTGGAAGATATTCCCGTTTCCAACGAAGGCCTGAAAGGGCTCCAAATATCCACTTGTAGATTCTGCAAAAATAGAGTTTCAAAACTGCTCTGTTAAAAGGAAGGCTTATCTCTCTGAGTTGAATGCAGACATCATAAAGAGGTTTCTGAGAATGCTTCTGCCTGGTTTATATGTGAAGATATTTCCTTTTCCACCATAGGCCTCAAAGCGCTCCAAATGAACACTTGCAGATTCTACAAAAGGAGTGTTTCATAACTGCTCTAGCAAAGGAAAGGTTCAACTCTGTGAGTTGAACACACACATCACAAAGCAGTTTCTGAGAATGCTTCTGTCCAGTTTTTATTGGAAGATATTCCCGCTTCTAACAAAGGCCTGAAAGAGCTCCAAATATCCACTTGCAGATGCTGCAAAAAGACTCTTTCCAAACTGCTCCATGAAAAGGAAGGTTCGACTCTGTGAGATGAATGCACACATCATAAAGAAGTTTCAAAGAATGCTTCTGTCTAGGTTTTATGTGAAGATATTTCCTTTTCCACCATAGGCCTCAAAGCGCTCCAAATGAACACTTGCAGATTCTACAAAAAGAGTGTTTCAAAACTGCTCTTTCAAAAGAAGTGTTCAACTCTGTGAGTTGGATTCGTACTTCACAAAGCAGTTTCACAGAACGCTTCTGTTTAGTATTTATGGGAAGATATTCCCGTTTCCAACGAAGGCCTGAAAGGACTCCAAATATCCACTTGCAGATTCTGCAAAAACACAGTTTCAAAACTGCTCTATCAAAAGGAAGGCTTATCTCTCCGAGTTGAATGCACACATCATAAAGAGGTTTCTGAGAATGCTTCTGCCTGGTTTATAAGTGAAGATATTTCCTTTTCCACCATAGGCCTCAAAGCGCTCCTAATGAACACTTGCAGATTCTACAAAAAGAGTGTTTGAAAACAGCTCTTTCAAAGGAAGTGTTCAACTCTGTGAGTTGGATTCATACTACACAAAGCAGTTTCACAGAACGCTTCTGTTTAGTTTTTATGGGAAGATATTCCCGTTTCCAACGAAGGCCTGAAAGGGCTCCAAATATCCACTTGCAAATTCTGCAAAAATAGAGTTTCAAAACTGCTCTATCAAAAGGAAGGCTTATCTCTCTGAGTTGAATGCAGACATCATAAAGAGGTTTCTGAGAATGCTTCTGCCTGGTTTATATGTGAAGATATTTCCTTTTCCACCATAGGCCTCAAGGCGCTCCAAATGAACACTAGCAGATTCTACAAAAAGAGTGTTTCATAACTGCTCTAGCAAAGGAAAGGTTCAACTCTGTGAGTTGAACAAACACATCACAAAGCAGTTTCTGAGAATGCTTCTGTCCAGTTTTTATTGGAAGATATTCCCGCTTCTAACAAAGGCCTGAAACAGCTCCAAATATCCACTTGTAGATGCTGCAAAAAGACTCTTTCCAAACTGCTCCATGAAAAGGAAGGTTCAACTCTGTGAATTGAATGCACACATCATAAAGAAGTTTCAAAGAATGCTTCTGTCTAGGTTTTATGTGAAGATATTTCCTTTTCCACCATAGGCCTCAAAGCGCTCCAAATGAACACTTGCAGATTCTACAAAAAGAGTGTTTCAAAACTGCTCTTTCAAAAGAAGTGTTCAACTCTGTGAGTTGGATTCATACTTCACGAAGCAGTTTCACAGAACGCTTCTGTTTAGTTGTTATGGGAAGATATTCCCGTTTCCAACGAAGGCCTGAAAGGGCTCCAAATAACCACTTGCAGATTCTGCAGAAACACAGTTTCAAAACTGCTCTATCAAAAGGAAGGCTTATCTCTCCGAGCTGAATGCACACATCATAAAGAGGTTTCTGAGAATGCTTCTCCCTGGTTTATAAGTGAAGATATTTCCTTTTCCACTATAGGCCTCAAAGCGCTCCAAATGAACACTTGCAGATTCTACAAAAGGAGTGTTTCATAACTACTCTAGCAAAGGAAAGGTTCAACTCTGTGAGTTGAACACACACATCACAAAGCAGTTTCTGAGAATGCTTCTGTCCAGTTTTTATTGGAAGATATTCCCGCTTCTAACAAAGGCCTGAAAGAGCTCCAAATATCCACTTGCAGATGCTGCAAAAAGACTCTTTCCAAACTGCTCCATGAAAAGGAAGGTTCAACTCTGTGAGTTGAATGCACACATCATAAAGAAGTTTCAAAGAATGCTTCTGTCTAGGTTTTATGTGAAGATATTTCCTTTTCCACCATAGGCCTCAAAGCGCTCCAAATGAACACTTGCAGATTCTACAAAAAGAGTGTTTCAAAACTGCTCTTTCAAAAGAAGTGTTCAACTCTGTGAGTTGGATTCACACTTCACAAAGCAGTTTCACAGAACGCTTCTGTTTAGTTTTTATGGGAAGATATTCCCGTTTCCAACGAAGGCCTGAAAGGGCTCCAAATAACCACTTGCAGATTCTGCAGAAACACAGTTTCAAAACTGCTCTATCAAAAGGAAGGCTTATCTCTCCGAGCTGAATGCACACATCATAAAGTGGTTTCTGAGAATGCTTCTCGCTGGTTTATAAGTGAAGATATTTCCTTTTCCACTATAGGCCTCAAAGCGCTCCAAATGAACACTTGCAGATTCTACAAAAAGAGTGTTTCAAAACAGCTCTTTCAAAGGAAGTGTTCAACTCTGTGAGTTGGATTCATACTACACAAAGCAGTTTCACAGAACGCTTCTCTTTAGTTTTTATTGGAAGATATTCCCGTTTCCAACGAAGGCCTGAAAGGGCTCCAAATATCCACTTGTAGATTCTGCAAAAATAGAGTTTCAAAACTGCTCTGTTAAAAGGAAGGCTTATCTCTCTGAGTTGAATGCAGACATCATAAAGAGGTTTCTGAGAATGCTTCTGCCTGGTTTATATGTGAAGATATTTCCTTTTCCACCATAGGCCTCAAAGCGCTCCAAATGAACACTTGCAGATTCTACAAAAGGAGTGTTTCATAACTGCTCTAGCAAAGGAAAGGTTCAACTCTGTGAGTTGAACACACACATCACAAAGCAGTTTCTGAGAATGCTTCTGTCCAGTTTTTATTGGAAGATATTCCCGCTTCTAACAAAGGCCTGAAAGAGCTCCAAATATCCACTTGCAGATGCTGCAAAAAGACTCTTTCCAAACTGCTCCATGAAAAGGAAGGTTCAACTCTGTGAGTTGAATGCACACATCATAAAGAAGTTTCAAAGAATGCTTCTGTCTAGGTTTTATGTGAAGATATTTCCTTTTCCACCATAGGCCTCAAAGCGCTCCAAATGAACACTTGCAGATTCTACAAAAAGAGTGTTTCAAAACTGCTCTTTCAAAAGAAGTGTTCAACTCTGTGAGTTGGATTCATACTTCACAAAGCAGTTTCACAGAACGCTTCTGTTTAGTATTTATGGGAAGATATTCCCGTTTCCAACGAAGGCCTGAAAGGACTCCAAATATCCACTTGCAGATTCTGCAGAAACACAGTTTCAAAACTGCTCTATCAAAAGGAAGGCTTATCTCTCCGAGCTGAATGCACACATCATAAAGAGGTTTCTGAGAATGCTTCTCGCTGGTTTATAAGTGAAGATATTTCCTTTTCCACTATAGGCCTCAAAGCGCTCCAAATGAACACTTGCAGATTCTACAAAAAGAGTGTTTCAAAACAGCTCTTTCAAAGGAAGTGTTCAACTCTGTGTGTTGGATTCATACTACACAAAGCAGTTTCACAGAACGCTTCTCTTTAGTTTTTATTGGAAGATATTCCCGTTTCCAACGAAGGCCTGAAAGGGCTCCAAATATCCACTTGCAGATTCTGCAAAAATAGAGTTTCAAATCTGCTCTGTTAAAAGGAAGGCTTATCTCTCTGAGTTGAATGCAGACATCATAAAGAGGTTTCTGAGAATGCTTCTGCCTGGTTTATATGTGAAGATATTTCCTTTTCCACCATAGGCCTCAAAGCGCTCCAAATGAACACTTGCAGATTCTACAAAAGGAGTGTTTCATAACTGCTCTAGCAAAGGAAAGGTTCAACTCTGTGAGTTGAACACACACATCACAAAGCAGTTTCTGAGAATGCTTCTGTCCAGTTTTTATTGGAAGATATTCCCGCTTCTAAAAAAGGCCTGAATGAGCTCCAAATATCCACTTGTAGATGCTGCAAAAAGACTCTTTCCAAACTGCTCCATGAAAAGGAAGGTTCAACTCTGTGAGTTGAATGCACACATCATAAAGAAGTTTCAAAGAATGCTTCTGTCTAGGTTTTATGTGAAGATATTTCCTTTTCCACCATAGGCCTCAAAGCGCTCCAAATGAGCACTTGCAGATTCCACAAAAAGAGTGTTTCAAAACTGCTCTTTCAAAGGAAGTGTTCAACTCTGTGAGTTGGATTCATACTACACAAAGCAGTTTCACAGAACGCTTCTCTTTAGTTTTTATGGGAAGATATTCCCGTTTCCAACGAAGGCCTGAAAGGGCTCCAAATATCCACTTGCAGATTCTGCAAAAATAGAGTTTCAAAACTGCTCTGTTAAAAGGAAGGCTTATCTCTCTGAGTTGAATGCAGACATCATAAAGAGGTTTCTGAGAATGCTTCTGCCTGGTTTATATGTGAAGATATTTCCTTTTCCACCATAGGCCTCAAGGCGCTCCAAATGAACACTAGCAGATTCTACAAAAAGAGTGTTTCATAACTGCTCTAGCAAAGGAAATGTTCAACTCTGTGAGTTGAACACACACATCACAAAGCAGTTTCTGAGAATGCTTCTGTCCAGTTTTTATTGGAAGATATTCCCGCTTCTAACAAAGGCCTGAAAGAGCTCCAAATATCCACTTGTAGATGCTGCAAAAAGACTCTTTCCAAACTGCTCCATGAAAAGGAAGGTTCAACTCTGTGAGTTGAATGCACACATCATAAAGAAGTTTGAAAGAATGCTTCTGTCTAGGTTTTATGTGAAGATATTTCCTTTTCCACCATAGGCCTCAAAGAGCTCCAAATGAACACTTGCAGATTCTACAAAAAGAGTGTTTCAAAACTGCTCTTTCAAAAGAAGTGTTCAACTCTGTGAGTTGGATTCATACTCCACAAAGCAGTTTCACAGAACGCTTCTGTTTAGTTTTTATGGGAAGATATTCCCGTTTCCAACGAAGGCCTGAAAGGGCTCCAAATAACCACTTGCAGATTCTGCAGAAACACAGTTTCAAAACTGCTCTATCAAAAGGAAGGCTTATCTCTCCGAGCTGAATGCACACATCATAAAGAGGTTTCTGAGAATGCTTCTCCCTGGTTTATAAGTGAAGATATTTCCTTTTCCACTATAGGTCTCAAAGCGCTCCAAATGAACACTTGCAGATTCTACAAAAAGAGTGTTTCAAAACAGCTCTTTCAAAGGAAGTGTTCAACTCTGTGAGTTGGATTCATACTACACAAAGCAGTTTCACAGAACGCTTCTCTTTAGTTTTTATGGGAAGATATTCCCGTTTCCAACGAAGGCCTGAAAGGGCTCCAAATATCCACTTGCAGATTCTGCAAAAACACAGTTTCAAAACTGCTCTATCAAAAGGAAGGCTTATCTCTCCGAGTTGAATGCACACATCATAAAGAGGTTTCTGAGAATGCTTCTGCCTGGTTTATAAGTGAAGATATTTCCTTTTCCACCATAGGCCTCAAAGCGCTCCAAATGAACACTTGCAGATTCTACAAAAAGAGTGTTTCAAAACAGCTCTTTCAAAGGAAGTGTTCAACTCTGTGAGTTGGATTCATACTACACAAAGCAGTTTCACAGAACGCTTCTGTTTAGTTTTTATGGGAAGATATTCCCGTTTCCAACGAAGGCCTGAAAGGGCTCCAAATATCCACTTGCAAATTCTGCAAAAATAGAGTTTCAAAACTGCTCTGTCAAAAGGAAGGCTTATCTCTCTGAGTTGAATGCAGACATCATAAAGAGGTTTCTGAGAATGCTTCTGCCTGGTTTATATGTGAAGATATTTCCTTTTCCACCATAGGCCTCAAGGCGCTCCAAATGAACACTTGCAGATTCTACAAAAAGAGTGTTTCATAACTGCTCTAGCAAAGGAAAGGTTCAACTCTGTGAGTTGAACACAAACATCACAAAGCAGTTTCTGAGAATGCTTCTGTCCAGTTTTTATTGGAAGATATTCCCGCTTCTAACAAAGGCCTGAAAGAGCTCCAAATATCCACTTGTAGATGCTGCAAAAAGACTCTTTCCAAACTGCTCCATGAAAAGGAAGGTTCAACTCTGTGAATTGAATGCACACATCATAAAGAAGTTTCAAAGAATGCTTCTGTCTAGGTTTTATGTGAAGATATTTCCTTTTCCACCATAGGCCTCAAAGCGCTCCAAATGAACACTTGCAGATTCTACAAAAAGAGTGTTTCAAAACTGCTCTTTCAAAAGAAGTGTTCAACTCTGTGAGTTGGATTCATACTTCACGAAGCAGTTTCACAGAACGCTTCTGTTTAGTTGTTATGGGAAGATATTCCCGTTTCCAACGAAGGCCTGAAAGGGCTCCAAATAACCACTTGCAGATTCTGCAGAAACACAGTTTCAAAACTGCTCTATCAAAAGGAAGGCTTATCTCTCCGAGCTGAATGCACACATCATAAAGAGGTTTCTGAGAATGCTTCTCCCTGGTTTATAAGTGAAGATATTTCCTTTTCCACTATAGGCCTCAAAGCGCTCCAAATGAACACTTGCAGATTCTACAAAAGGAGTGTTTCATAACTACTCTAGCAAAGGAAAGGTTCAACTCTGTGAGTTGAACACACACATCACAAAGCAGTTTCTGAGAATGCTTCTGTCCAGTTTTTATTGGAAGATATTCCCGCTTCTATAAAAGGCCTGAAAGAGCTCCAAATATCCACTTGCAGATGCTGCAAAAAGACTCTTTCCAAACTGCTCCATGAAAAGGAAGGTTCAACTCTGTGAGTTGAATGCACACATCATAAAGAAGTTTCAAAGAATGCTTCTGTCTAGGTTTTATGTGAAGATATTTCCTTTTCCACCATAGGCCTCAAAGCGCTCCAAATGAACACTTGCAGATTCTACAAAAAGAGTGTTTCAAAACTGCTCTTTCAAAAGAAGTGTTCAACTCTGTGAGTTGGATTCATACTTCACAAAGCAGTTTCACAGAACGCTTCTGTTTAGTATTTATGGGAAGATATTCCCGTTTCCAACGAAGGCCTGAAAGGACTCCAAATATCCACTTGCAGATTCTGCAGAAACACAGTTTCAAAACTGCTCTATCAAAAGGAAGGCTTATCTCTCCGAGTTGAATGCACACATCATAAAGAGGTTTCTGAGAATGCTTCTGCCTGGTTTATAAGTGAAGATATTTCCTTTTCCACCATAGGCCTCAAAGCGCTCCAAATGAACACTTGCAGATTCTACAAAAAGAGTGTTTCAAAACAGCTCTTTCAAAGGAAGTGTTCAACTCTGTGAGTTGGATTCATACTACACAAAGCAGTTTCACAGAACGCTTCTGTTTAGTTTTTATGGGAAGATATTCCCGTTTCCAACGAAGGCCTGAAAGGGCTCCAAATATCCACTTGCAAATTCTGCAAAAATAGAGTTTCAAAACTGCTCTGTCAAAAGGAAGGCTTATCTCTCTGAGTTGAATGCAGACATCATAAAGAGGTTTCTGAGAATGCTTCTGCCTGGTTTATATGTGAAGATATTTCCTTTTCCACCATAGGCCTCAAGGCGCCCCAAATGAACACTTGCAGATTCTACAAAAAGAGTGTTTCATAACTGCTCTAGCAAAGGAAAGGTTCAACTCTGTGAGTTGAACACACACATCACAAAGCAGTTTCTGAGAATGCTTCTGTCCAGTTTTTATTGGAAGATATTCCCGCTTCTAAAAAAGGCCTGAAAGAGCTCCAAATATCCACTTGTAGATGCTGCAAAAAGACTCTTTCCAAACTGCTCCATGAAAAGGAAGGTTCAACTCTGTGAGTTGAATGCACACATCATAAAGAAGTTTCAAAGAATGCTTCTGTCTAGGTTTTATGTGAAGATATTTCCTTTTCCACCATAGGCCTCAAAGCGCTCCAAATGAACACTTGCAGATTCTACAAAAAGAGTGTTTCAAAACTGCTCTTTCAAAAGAAGTGTTCAACTCTGTGAGTTGGATTCACACTTCACAAAGCAGTTTCACAGAACGCTTCTGTTTAGTTTTTATGGGAAGATATTCCCGTTTCCAACGAAGGCCTGAAAGGGCTCCAAATAACCACTTGCAGATTCTGCAGAAACACAGTTTCAAAACTGCTCTATCAAAAGGAAGGCTTATCTCTCCGAGCTGAATGCACACATCATAAAGTGGTTTCTGAGAATGCTTCTCGCTGGTTTATAAGTGAAGATATTTCCTTTTCCACTATAGGCCTCAAAGCGCTCCAAATGAACACTTGCAGATTCTACAAAAAGAGTGTTTCAAAACAGCTCTTTCAAAGGAAGTGTTCAACTCTGTGAGTTGGATTCATACTACACAAAGCAGTTTCACAGAACGCTTCTCTTTAGTTTTTATTGGAAGATATTCCCGTTTCCAACGAAGGCCTGAAAGGGCTCCAAATATCCACTTGTAGATTCTGCAAAAATAGAGTTTCAAAACTGCTCTGTTAAAAGGAAGGCTTATCTCTCTGAGTTGAATGCAGACATCATAAAGAGGTTTCTGAGAATGCTTCTGCCTGGTTTATATGTGAAGATATTTCCTTTTCCACCATAGGCCTCAAAGCGCTCCAAATGAACACTTGCAGATTCTACAAAAGGAGTGTTTCATAACTGCTCTAGCAAAGGAAAGGTTCAACTCTGTGAGTTGAACACACACATCACAAAGCAGTTTCTGAGAATGCTTCTGTCCAGTTTTTATTGGAAGATATTCCCGCTTCTAACAAAGGCCTGAAAGAGCTCCAAATATCCACTTGCAGATGCTGCAAAAAGACTCTTTCCAAACTGCTCCATGAAAAGGAAGGTTCGACTCTGTGAGATGAATGCACACATCATAAAGAAGTTTCAAAGAATGCTTCTGTCTAGGTTTTATGTGAAGATATTTCCTTTTCCACCATAGGCCTCAAAGCGCTCCAAATGAACACTTGCAGATTCTACAAAAAGAGTGTTTCAAAACTGCTCTTTCAAAAGAAGTGTTCAACTCTGTGAGTTGGATTCGTACTTCACAAAGCAGTTTCACAGAACGCTTCTGTTTAGTATTTATGGGAAGATATTCCCGTTTCCAACGAAGGCCTGAAAGGACTCCAAATATCCACTTGCAGATTCTGCAAAAACACAGTTTCAAAACTGCTCTATCAAAAGGAAGGCTTATCTCTCCGAGTTGAATGCACACATCATAAAGAGGTTTCTGAGAATGCTTCTGCCTGGTTTATAAGTGAAGATATTTCCTTTTCCACCATAGGCCTCAAAGCGCTCCTAATGAACACTTGCAGATTCTACAAAAAGAGTGTTTGAAAACAGCTCTTTCAAAGGAAGTGTTCAACTCTGTGAGTTGGATTCATACTACACAAAGCAGTTTCACAGAACGCTTCTGTTTAGTTTTTATGGGAAGATATTCCCGTTTCCAACGAAGGCCTGAAAGGGCTCCAAATATCCACTTGCAAATTCTGCAAAAATAGAGTTTCAAAACTGCTCTATCAAAAGGAAGGCTTATCTCTCTGAGTTGAATGCAGACATCATAAAGAGGTTTCTGAGAATGCTTCTGCCTGGTTTATATGTGAAGATATTTCCTTTTCCACCATAGGCCTCAAGGCGCTCCAAATGAACACTAGCAGATTCTACAAAAAGAGTGTTTCATAACTGCTCTAGCAAAGGAAAGGTTCAACTCTGTGAGTTGAACAAACACATCACAAAGCAGTTTCTGAGAATGCTTCTGTCCAGTTTTTATTGGAAGATATTCCCGCTTCTAACAAAGGCCTGAAACAGCTCCAAATATCCACTTGTAGATGCTGCAAAAAGACTCTTTCCAAACTGCTCCATGAAAAGGAAGGTTCAACTCTGTGAATTGAATGCACACATCATAAAGAAGTTTCAAAGAATGCTTCTGTCTAGGTTTTATGTGAAGATATTTCCTTTTCCACCATAGGCCTCAAAGCGCTCCAAATGAACACTTGCAGATTCTACAAAAAGAGTGTTTCAAAACTGCTCTTTCAAAAGAAGTGTTCAACTCTGTGAGTTGGATTCATACTTCACGAAGCAGTTTCACAGAACGCTTCTGTTTAGTTGTTATGGGAAGATATTCCCGTTTCCAACGAAGGCCTGAAAGGGCTCCAAATAACCACTTGCAGATTCTGCAGAAACACAGTTTCAAAACTGCTCTATCAAAAGGAAGGCTTATCTCTCCGAGCTGAATGCACACATCATAAAGAGGTTTCTGAGAATGCTTCTCCCTGGTTTATAAGTGAAGATATTTCCTTTTCCACTATAGGCCTCAAAGCGCTCCAAATGAACACTTGCAGATTCTACAAAAGGAGTGTTTCATAACTACTCTAGCAAAGGAAAGGTTCAACTCTGTGAGTTGAACACACACATCACAAAGCAGTTTCTGAGAATGCTTCTGTCCAGTTTTTATTGGAAGATATTCCCGCTTCTAACAAAGGCCTGAAAGAGCTCCAAATATCCACTTGCAGATGCTGCAAAAAGACTCTTTCCAAACTGCTCCATGAAAAGGAAGGTTCAACTCTGTGAGTTGAATGCACACATCATAAAGAAGTTTCAAAGAATGCTTCTGTCTAGGTTTTATGTGAAGATATTTCCTTTTCCACCATAGGCCTCAAAGCGCTCCAAATGAACACTTGCAGATTCTACAAAAAGAGTGTTTCAAAACTGCTCTTTCAAAAGAAGTGTTCAACTCTGTGAGTTGGATTCACACTTCACAAAGCAGTTTCACAGAACGCTTCTGTTTAGTTTTTATGGGAAGATATTCCCGTTTCCAACGAAGGCCTGAAAGGGCTCCAAATAACCACTTGCAGATTCTGCAGAAACACAGTTTCAAAACTGCTCTATCAAAAGGAAGGCTTATCTCTCCGAGCTGAATGCACACATCATAAAGTGGTTTCTGAGAATGCTTCTCGCTGGTTTATAAGTGAAGATATTTCCTTTTCCACTATAGGCCTCAAAGCGCTCCAAATGAACACTTGCAGATTCTACAAAAAGAGTGTTTCAAAACAGCTCTTTCAAAGGAAGTGTTCAACTCTGTGAGTTGGATTCATACTACACAAAGCAGTTTCACAGAACGCTTCTCTTTAGTTTTTATTGGAAGATATTCCCGTTTCCAACGAAGGCCTGAAAGGGCTCCAAATATCCACTTGTAGATTCTGCAAAAATAGAGTTTCAAAACTGCTCTGTTAAAAGGAAGGCTTATCTCTCTGAGTTGAATGCAGACATCATAAAGAGGTTTCTGAGAATGCTTCTGCCTGGTTTATATGTGAAGATATTTCCTTTTCCACCATAGGCCTCAAAGCGCTCCAAATGAACACTTGCAGATTCTACAAAAGGAGTGTTTCATAACTGCTCTAGCAAAGGAAAGGTTCAACTCTGTGAGTTGAACACACACATCACAAAGCAGTTTCTGAGAATGCTTCTGTCCAGTTTTTATTGGAAGATATTCCCGCTTCTAACAAAGGCCTGAAAGAGCTCCAAATATCCACTTGCAGATGCTGCAAAAAGACTCTTTCCAAACTGCTCCATGAAAAGGAAGGTTCGACTCTGTGAGATGAATGCACACATCATAAAGAAGTTTCAAAGAATGCTTCTGTCTAGGTTTTATGTGAAGATATTTCCTTTTCCACCATAGGCCTCAAAGCGCTCCAAATGAACACTTGCAGATTCTACAAAAAGAGTGTTTCAAAACTGCTCTTTCAAAAGAAGTGTTCAACTCTGTGAGTTGGATTCGTACTTCACAAAGCAGTTTCACAGAACGCTTCTGTTTAGTATTTATGGGAAGATATTCCCGTTTCCAACGAAGGCCTGAAAGGACTCCAAATATCCACTTGCAGATTCTGCAAAAACACAGTTTCAAAACTGCTCTATCAAAAGGAAGGCTTATCTCTCCGAGTTGAATGCACACATCATAAAGAGGTTTCTGAGAATGCTTCTGCCTGGTTTATAAGTGAAGATATTTCCTTTTCCACCATAGGCCTCAAAGCGCTCCTAATGAACACTTGCAGATTCTACAAAAAGAGTGTTTGAAAACAGCTCTTTCAAAGGAAGTGTTCAACTCTGTGAGTTGGATTCATACTACACAAAGCAGTTTCACAGAACGCTTCTGTTTAGTTTTTATGGGAAGATATTCCCGTTTCCAACGAAGGCCTGAAAGGGCTCCAAATATCCACTTGCAAATTCTGCAAAAATAGAGTTTCAAAACTGCTCTATCAAAAGGAAGGCTTATCTCTCTGAGTTGAATGCAGACATCATAAAGAGGTTTCTGAGAATGCTTCTGCCTGGTTTATATGTGAAGATATTTCCTTTTCCACCATAGGCCTCAAGGCGCTCCAAATGAACACTAGCAGATTCTACAAAAAGAGTGTTTCATAACTGCTCTAGCAAAGGAAAGGTTCAACTCTGTGAGTTGAACAAACACATCACAAAGCAGTTTCTGAGAATGCTTCTGTCCAGTTTTTATTGGAAGATATTCCCGCTTCTAACAAAGGCCTGAAACAGCTCCAAATATCCACTTGTAGATGCTGCAAAAAGACTCTTTCCAAACTGCTCCATGAAAAGGAAGGTTCAACTCTGTGAATTGAATGCACACATCATAAAGAAGTTTCAAAGAATGCTTCTGTCTAGGTTTTATGTGAAGATATTTCCTTTTCCACCATAGGCCTCAAAGCGCTCCAAATGAACACTTGCAGATTCTACAAAAAGAGTGTTTCAAAACTGCTCTTTCAAAAGAAGTGTTCAACTCTGTGAGTTGGATTCATACTTCACGAAGCAGTTTCACAGAACGCTTCTGTTTAGTTGTTATGGGAAGATATTCCCGTTTCCAACGAAGGCCTGAAAGGGCTCCAAATAACCACTTGCAGATTCTGCAGAAACACAGTTTCAAAACTGCTCTATCAAAAGGAAGGCTTATCTCTCCGAGCTGAATGCACACATCATAAAGAGGTTTCTGAGAATGCTTCTCCCTGGTTTATAAGTGAAGATATTTCCTTTTCCACTATAGGCCTCAAAGCGCTCCAAATGAACACTTGCAGATTCTACAAAAGGAGTGTTTCATAACTACTCTAGCAAAGGAAAGGTTCAACTCTGTGAGTTGAACACACACATCACAAAGCAGTTTCTGAGAATGCTTCTGTCCAGTTTTTATTGGAAGATATTCCCGCTTCTAACAAAGGCCTGAAAGAGCTCCAAATATCCACTTGCAGATGCTGCAAAAAGACTCTTTCCAAACTGCTCCATGAAAAGGAAGGTTCAACTCTGTGAGTTGAATGCACACATCATAAAGAAGTTTCAAAGAATGCTTCTGTCTAGGTTTTATGTGAAGATATTTCCTTTTCCACCATAGGCCTCAAAGCGCTCCAAATGAACACTTGCAGATTCTACAAAAAGAGTGTTTCAAAACTGCTCTTTCAAAAGAAGTGTTCAACTCTGTGAGTTGGATTCACACTTCACAAAGCAGTTTCACAGAACGCTTCTGTTTAGTTTTTATGGGAAGATATTCCCGTTTCCAACGAAGGCCTGAAAGGGCTCCAAATAACCACTTGCAGATTCTGCAGAAACACAGTTTCAAAACTGCTCTATCAAAAGGAAGGCTTATCTCTCCGAGCTGAATGCACACATCATAAAGTGGTTTCTGAGAATGCTTCTCGCTGGTTTATAAGTGAAGATATTTCCTTTTCCACTATAGGCCTCAAAGCGCTCCAAATGAACACTTGCAGATTCTACAAAAAGAGTGTTTCAAAACAGCTCTTTCAAAGGAAGTGTTCAACTCTGTGAGTTGGATTCATACTACACAAAGCAGTTTCACAGAACGCTTCTCTTTAGTTTTTATTGGAAGATATTCCCGTTTCCAACGAAGGCCTGAAAGGGCTCCAAATATCCACTTGTAGATTCTGCAAAAATAGAGTTTCAAAACTGCTCTGTTAAAAGGAAGGCTTATCTCTCTGAGTTGAATGCAGACATCATAAAGAGGTTTCTGAGAATGCTTCTGCCTGGTTTATATGTGAAGATATTTCCTTTTCCACCATAGGCCTCAAAGCGCTCCAAATGAACACTTGCAGATTCTACAAAAGGAGTGTTTCATAACTGCTCTAGCAAAGGAAAGGTTCAACTCTGTGAGTTGAACACACACATCACAAAGCAGTTTCTGAGAATGCTTCTGTCCAGTTTTTATTGGAAGATATTCCCGCTTCTAACAAAGGCCTGAAAGAGCTCCAAATATCCACTTGCAGATGCTGCAAAAAGACTCTTTCCAAACTGCTCCATGAAAAGGAAGGTTCGACTCTGTGAGATGAATGCACACATCATAAAGAAGTTTCAAAGAATGCTTCTGTCTAGGTTTTATGTGAAGATATTTCCTTTTCCACCATAGGCCTCAAAGCGCTCCAAATGAACACTTGCAGATTCTACAAAAAGAGTGTTTCAAAACTGCTCTTTCAAAAGAAGTGTTCAACTCTGTGAGTTGGATTCGTACTTCACAAAGCAGTTTCACAGAACGCTTCTGTTTAGTATTTATGGGAAGATATTCCCGTTTCCAACGAAGGCCTGAAAGGACTCCAAATATCCACTTGCAGATTCTGCAAAAACACAGTTTCAAAACTGCTCTATCAAAAGGAAGGCTTATCTCTCCGAGTTGAATGCACACATCATAAAGAGGTTTCTGAGAATGCTTCTGCCTGGTTTATAAGTGAAGATATTTCCTTTTCCACCATAGGCCTCAAAGCGCTCCTAATGAACACTTGCAGATTCTACAAAAAGAGTGTTTGAAAACAGCTCTTTCAAAGGAAGTGTTCAACTCTGTGAGTTGGATTCATACTACACAAAGCAGTTTCACAGAACGCTTCTGTTTAGTTTTTATGGGAAGATATTCCCGTTTCCAACGAAGGCCTGAAAGGGCTCCAAATATCCACTTGCAAATTCTGCAAAAATAGAGTTTCAAAACTGCTCTATCAAAAGGAAGGCTTATCTCTCTGAGTTGAATGCAGACATCATAAAGAGGTTTCTGAGAATGCTTCTGCCTGGTTTATATGTGAAGATATTTCCTTTTCCACCATAGGCCTCAAGGCGCTCCAAATGAACACTAGCAGATTCTACAAAAAGAGTGTTTCATAACTGCTCTAGCAAAGGAAAGGTTCAACTCTGTGAGTTGAACAAACACATCACAAAGCAGTTTCTGAGAATGCTTCTGTCCAGTTTTTATTGGAAGATATTCCCGCTTCTAACAAAGGCCTGAAACAGCTCCAAATATCCACTTGTAGATGCTGCAAAAAGACTCTTTCCAAACTGCTCCATGAAAAGGAAGGTTCAACTCTGTGAATTGAATGCACACATCATAAAGAAGTTTCAAAGAATGCTTCTGTCTAGGTTTTATGTGAAGATATTTCCTTTTCCACCATAGGCCTCAAAGCGCTCCAAATGAACACTTGCAGATTCTACAAAAAGAGTGTTTCAAAACTGCTCTTTCAAAAGAAGTGTTCAACTCTGTGAGTTGGATTCATACTTCACGAAGCAGTTTCACAGAACGCTTCTGTTTAGTTGTTATGGGAAGATATTCCCGTTTCCAACGAAGGCCTGAAAGGGCTCCAAATAACCACTTGCAGATTCTGCAGAAACACAGTTTCAAAACTGCTCTATCAAAAGGAAGGCTTATCTCTCCGAGCTGAATGCACACATCATAAAGAGGTTTCTGAGAATGCTTCTCCCTGGTTTATAAGTGAAGATATTTCCTTTTCCACTATAGGCCTCAAAGCGCTCCAAATGAACACTTGCAGATTCTACAAAAGGAGTGTTTCATAACTGCTCTAGCAAAGGAAAGGTTCAACTCTGTGAGTTGAACACACACATCACAAAGCAGTTTCTGAGAATGCTTCTGTCCAGTTTTTATTGGAAGATATTCCCGCTTCTAACAAAGGCCTGAAAGAGCTCCAAATATCCACTTGCAGATGCTGCAAAAAGACTCTTCCCAAACTGCTCCATGAAAAGGAAGGTTCAACTCTGTGAGTTGAATGCACACATCATAAAGAAGTTTCAAAGAATGCTTCTGTCTAGGTTTTATGTGAAGATATTTCCTTTTCCACCATAGGCCTCAAAGCGCTCCAAATGAACACTTGCAGATTCTACAAAAAGAGTGTTTCAAAACTGCTCTTTCAAAAGAAGTGTTCAACTCTGTGAGTTGGATTCATACTTCACAAAGCAGTTTCACAGAACGCTTCTGTTTAGTATTTATGGGAAGATATTCCCGTTTCCAACGAAGGCCTGAAAGGACTCCAAATATCCACTTGCAGATTCTGCAGAAACACAGTTTCAAAACTGCTCTATCAAAAGGAAGGCTTATCTCTCCGAGTTGAATGCACACATCATAAAGAGGTTTCTGAGAATGCTTCTGCCTGGTTTATAAGTGAAGATATTTCCTTTTCCACCATAGGCCTCAAAGCGCTCCAAATGAACACTTGCAGATTCTACAAAAAGAGTGTTTCAAAACAGCTCTTTCAAAGGAAGTGTTCAACTCTGTGAGTTGGATTCATACTACACAAAGCAGTTTCACAGAACGCTTCTGTTTAGTTTTTATGGGAAGATATTCCCGTTTGCAACGAAGGCCTGAAAGGGCTCCAAATATCCACTTGCAAATTCTGCAAAAATAGAGTTTCAAAACTGCTCTGTCAAAAGGAAGGCTTATCTCTCTGAGTTGAATGCAGACATCATAAAGAGGTTTCTGAGAATGCTTCTGCCTGGTTTATATGTGAAGATATTTCCTTTTCCACCATAGGCCTCAAGGCGCTCCAAATGAACACTTGCAGATTCTACAAAAAGAGTGTTTCATAACTGCTCTAGCAAAGGAAAGGTTCAACTCTGTGAGTTGAACACACACATCACAAAGCAGTTTCTGAGAATGCTTCTGTCCAGTTTTTATTGGAAGATATTCCCGCTTCTAAAAAAGGCCTGAAAGAGCTCCAAATATCCACTTGTAGATGCTGCAAAAAGACTCTTTCCAAACTGCTCCATGAAAAGGAAGGTTCAACTCTGTGAGTTGAATGCACACATCATAAAGAAGTTTCAAAGAATGCTTCTGTCTAGGTTTTATGTGAAGATATTTCCTTTTCCACCATAGGCCTCAAAGCGCTCCAAATGAACACTTGCAGATTCTACAAAAAGAGTGTTTCAAAACTGCTCTTTCAAAAGAAGTGTTCAACTCTGTGAGTTGGATTCACACTTCACAAAGCAGTTTCACAGAACGCTTCTGTTTAGTTTTTATGGGAAGATATTCCCGTTTCCAACGAAGGCCTGAAAGGGCTCCAAATAACCACTTGCAGATTCTGCAGAAACACAGTTTCAAAACTGCTCTATCAAAAGGAAGGCTTATCTCTCCGAGCTGAATGCACACATCATAAAGTGGTTTCTGAGAATGCTTCTCGCTGGTTTATAAGTGAAGATATTTCCTTTTCCACTATAGGCCTCAAAGCGCTCCAAATGAACACTTGCAGATTCTACAAAAAGAGTGTTTCAAAACAGCACTTTCAAAGGAAGTGTTCAACTCTGTGAGTTGGATTCATACTACACAAAGCAGTTTCACAGAACGCTTCTCTTTAGTTTTTATTGGAAGATATTCCCGTTTCCAACGAAGGCCTGAAAGGGCTCCAAATATCCACTTGTAGATTCTGCAAAAATAGAGTTTCAAAACTGCTCTGTTAAAAGGAAGGCTTATCTCTCTGAGTTGAATGCAGACATCATAAAGAGGTTTCTGAGAATGCTTCTGCCTGGTTTATATGTGAAGATATTTCCTTTTCCACCATAGGCCTCAAAGCGCTCCAAATGAACACTTGCAGATTCTACAAAAGGAGTGTTTCATAACTGCTCTAGCAAAGGAAAGGTTCAACTCTGTGAGTTGAACACACACATCACAAAGCAGTTTCTGAGAATGCTTCTGTCCAGTTTTTATTGGAAGATATTCCCGCTTCTAACAAAGGCCTGAAAGAGCTCCAAATATCCACTTGCAGATGCTGCAAAAAGACTCTTTCCAAACTGCTCCATGAAAAGGAAGGTTCAACTCTGTGAGATGAATGCACACATCATAAAGAAGTTTCAAAGAATGCTTCTGTCTAGGTTTTATGTGAAGATATTTCCTTTTCCACCATAGGCCTCAAAGCGCTCCAAATGAACACTTGCAGATTCTACAAAAAGAGTGTTTCAAAACTGCTCTTTCAAAAGAAGTGTTCAACTCTGTGAGTTGGATTCATACTTCACAAAGCAGTTTCACAGAACGCTTCTGTTTAGTTTTTATGGGAAGATATTCCCGTTTCCAACGAAGGCCTGAAAGGGCTCCAAATAACCACTTGCAGATTCTGCAGAAACACAGTTTCAAAACTGCTCTATCAAAAGGAAGGCTTATCTCTCCGAGCTGAATGCACACATCATAAAGAGGTTTCTGAGAATGCTTCTCCCTGGTTTATAAGTGAAGATATTTCCTTTTCCACTATAGGCCTCAAAGCGCTCCAAATGAACACTTGCAGATTCTACAAAAAGAGTGTTTCAAAACAGCTCTTTCAAAGGAAGTGTTCAACTCTGTGAGTTGGATTCATACTACACAAAGCAGTTTCACAGAACGCTTCTCTTTAGTTTTTATGGGAAGATATTCCCGTTTCCAACGAAGGCCTGAAAGGGCTCCAAATATCCACTTGCAGATTCTGCAAAAATAGAGTTTCAAAACTGCTCTGTTAAAAGGAAGGCTTATCTCTCTGAGTTGAATGCAGACATCATAAAGAGGTTTCTGAGAATGCTTCTGCCTGGTTTATATGTGAAGATATTTCCTTTTCCACCATAGGCCTCAAAGCGCTCCAAATGAACACTTGCAGATTCTACAAAAGGAGTGTTTCATAACTACTCTAGCAAAGGAAAGGTTCAACTCTGTGAGTTGAACACACACATCACAAAGCAGTTTCTGAGAATGCTTCTGTCCAGTTTTTATTGGAAGATATTCCCGCTTCTAACAAAGGCCTGAAAGAGCTCCAAATATCCACTTGCAGATGCTGCAAAAAGACTCTTTCCAAACTGCTCCATGAAAAGGAAGGTTCAACTCTGTGAGTTGAATGCACACATCATAAAGAAGTTTCAAAGAATGCTTCTGTCTAG
Organism: Pongo pygmaeus; assembly: GCF_028885625.2. Lineage (NCBI taxonomy): Eukaryota > Metazoa > Chordata > Mammalia > Primates > Hominidae > Pongo > Pongo pygmaeus. The sequence continues at coordinate 30,116,641 of NC_085930.1, forward strand.
GTTTTATGTGAAGATATTTCCTTTTCCACCATAGGCCTCAAAGCGCTCCAAATGAACACTTGCAGATTCTACAAAAAGAGTGTTTCAAAACTGCTCTTTCAAAAGAAGTGTTCAACTCTGTGAGTTGGATTCATACTTCACAAAGCAGTTTCACAGAACGCTTCTGTTTAGTATTTCTGGGAAGATATTCCCGTTTCCAACGAAGGCCTGAAAGGACTCCAAATATCCACTTGCAGATTCTGCAAAAACACAGTTTCAAAACTGCTCTATCAAAAGGAAGGCTTATCTCTCCGAGATGAATGCACACATCATAAAGAGGTTTCTGAGAATGCTTCTGCCTGGTTTATAAGTGAAGATATTTCCTTTTCCACCATAGGCCTCAAAGCGCTCCAAATGAACACTTGCAGATTCTACAAAAAGAGTGTTTCAAAACAGCTCTTTCAAAGGAAGTGTTCAACTCTGTGAGTTGGATTCATACTACACAAAGCAGTTTCACAGAACGCTTCTGTTTAGTTTTTATGGGAAGATATTCCCGTTTCCAACGAAGGCCTGAAAGGGCTCCAAATATCCACTTGCAAATTCTGCAAAAATAGAGTTTCAAAACTGCTCTGTCAAAAGGAAGGCTTATCTCTCTGAGTTGAATGCAGACATCATAAAGAGGTTTCTGAGAATGCTTCTGCCTGGTTTATATGTGAAGATATTTCCTTTTCCACCATAGGCCTCAAAGCGCTCCAAATGAACACTTGCAGATTCTACAAAAAGAGTGTTTCATAACTGCTCTAGCAAAGGAAAGGTTCAACTCTGTGAGTTGAACACACACATCACAAAGCAGTTTCTGAGAATGCTTCTGTCCAGTTTTTATTGGAAGATATTCCCGCTTCTAACAAAGGCCTGAAAGAGCTCCAAATATCCACTTGTAGATGCTGCAAAAAGACTCTTTCCAAACTGCTCCATGAAAAGGAAGGTTCAACTCTGTGAGTTGAATGCACACATCATAAAGAAGTTTCAAAGAATGCTTCTGTCTAGGTTTTATGTGAAGATATTTCCTTTTCCACCATAGGCCTCAAAGCGCTCCAAATGAACACTTGCAGATTCTACAAAAAGAGTGTTTCAAAACTGCTCTTTCAAAAGAAGTGTTCAACTCTGTGAGTTGGATTCATACTTCACAAAGCAGTTTCACAGAACGCTTCTGTTTAGTTTTTATGGGAAGATATTCCCGTTTCCAACGAAGGCCTGAAAGGGCTCCAAATAACCACTTGCAGATTCTGCAGAAACACAGTTTCAAAACTGCTCTATCAAAAGGAAGGCTTATCTCTCCGAGCTGAATGCACACATCATAAAGAGGTTTCTGAGAATGCTTCTGCCTGGTTTATAAGTGAAGATATTTCCTTTTCCACCATAGGCCTCAAAGCGCTCCAAATGAACACTTGCAGATTCTACAAAAAGAGTGTTTCAAAACAGCTCTTTCAAAGGAAGTGTTCAACTCTGTGAGTTGGATTCATACTACACAAAGCAGTTTCACAGAACGCTTCTGTTTAGTTTTTATGGGAAGATATTCCCGTTTCCAACGAAGGCCTGAAAGGGCTCCAAATATCCACTTGCAAATTCTGCAAAAATAGAGTTTCAAAACTGCTCTATCAAAAGGAAGGCTTATCTCTCTGAGTTGAATGCAGACATCATAAAGAGGTTTCTGAGAATGCTTCTGCCTGGTTTATATGTGAAGATATTTCCTTTTCCACCATAGGCCTCAAAGCGCTCCAAATGAACACTTCCAGATTCTACAAAAGGAGTGTTTCATAACTGCTCTAGCAAAGGAAAGGTTCAACTCTGTGAGTTGAACACACACATCACAAAGCAGTTTCTGAGAATGCTTCTGTCCAATTTTTATTGGAAGATATTCCCGCTTCTAACAAAGGCCTGTAAGAGCTCCAAATATCCACTTGCAGATGCTGCAAAAAGACTCTTTCCAAACTGCTCCATGAAAAGGAAGGTTCAACTCTGTGAGATGAATGCACACATCATAAAGAAGTTTCAAAGAATGCTTCTGTCTAGGTTTTATGTGAAGATATTTCCTTTTCCACCATAGGCCTCAAAGCGCTCCAAATGAACACTTGCAGATTCTACAAAAAGAGTGTTTCAAAACTGCTCTTTCAAAAGAAGTGTTCAACTCTGTGAGTTGGATTCATACTTCACAAAGCAGTTTCACAGAACGCTTCTGTTTAGTATTTATGGGAAGATATTCCCGTTTCCAACGAAGGCCTGAAAGGACTCCAAATATCCACTTGCAGATTCTGCAAAAACACAGTTTCAAAACTGCTCTATCAAAAGGAAGGCTTATCTCTCCGAGCTGAATGCACACATCATAAAGAGGTTTCTGAGAATGCTTCTCCCTGGTTTATAAGTGAAGATATTTCCTTTTCCACTATAGGCCTCAAAGCGCTCCAAATGAACACTTGCAGATTCTACAAAAAGAGTGTTTCAAAACAGCTCTTTCAAAGGAAGTGTTCAACTCTGTGAGTTGGATTCATACTACACAAAGCAGTTTCACAGAACGCTTCTCTTTAGTTTTTATGGGAAGATATTCCCGTTTCCAACGAAGGCCTGAAAGGGCTCCAAATATCCACTTGCAGATTCTCCAAAAATAGAGTTTCAAAACTGCTCTGTTAAAAGGAAGGCTTATCTCTCTGAGTTGAATGCAGACATCATAAAGAGGTTTCTGAGAATGCTTCTGCCTGGTTTATATGTGAAGATATTTCCTTTTCCACCATAGGCCTCAAAGCGCTCCAAATGAACACTTGCAGATTCTACAAAAGGAGTGTTTCATAACTACTCTAGCAAAGGAAAGGTTCAACTCTGTGAGTTGAACACACACATCACAAAGCAGTTTCTGAGAATGCTTCTGTCCAGTTTTTATTGGAAGATATTCCCGCTTCTAACAAAGGCCTGAAAGAGCTCCAAATATCCACTTGCAGATGCTGCAAAAAGACTCTTTCCAAACTGCTCCATGAAAAGGAAGGTTCAACTCTGTGAGTTGAATGCACACATCATAAAGAAGTTTCAAAGAATGCTTCTGTCTAGGTTTTATGTGAAGATATTTCCTTTTCCACCATAGGCCTCAAAGCGCTCCAAATGAACACTTGCAGATTCTACAAAAAGAGTGTTTCAAAACTGCTCTTTCAAAAGAAGTGTTCAACTCTGTGAGTTGGATTCATACTTCACAAAGCAGTTTCACAGAACGCTTCTGTTTAGTATTTATGGGAAGATATTCCCGTTTCCAACGAAGGCCTGAAAGGACTCCAAATATCCACTTGCAGATTCTGCAAAAACACAGTTTCAAAACTGCTCTATCAAAAGGAAGGCTTATCTCTCCGAGTTGAATGCACACATCATAAAGAGGTTTCTGAGAATGCTTCTGCCTGGTTTATAAGTGAAGATATTTCCTTTTCCACCATAGGCCTCAAAGCGCTCCAAATGAACACTTGCAGATTCTACAAAAAGAGTGTTTCAAAACAGCTCTTTCAAAGGAAGTGTTCAACTCTGTGAGTTGGATTCATACTACACAAAGCAGTTTCACAGAACGCTTCTGTTTAGTTTTTATGGGAAGATATTCCCGTTTCCAACGAAGGCCTGAAAGGGCTCCAAATATCCACTTGCAAATTCTGCAAAAATAGAGTTTCAAAACTGCTCTGTCAAAAGGAAGGCTTATCTCTCTGAGTTGAATGCAGACATCATAAAGAGGTTTCTGAGAATGCTTCTGCCTGGTTTATATGTGAAGATATTTCCTTTTCCACCATAGGCCTCAAAGCGCTCCAAATGAACACTTGCAGATTCTACAAAAAGAGTGTTTCATAACTGCTCTAGCAAAGGAAAGGTTCAACTCTGTGAGTTGAACACACACATCACAAAGCAGTTTCTGAGAATGCTTCTGTCCAGTTTTTATTGGAAGATATTCCCGCTTCTAACAAAGGCCTGAAAGAGCTCCAAATATCCACTTGTAGATGCTGCAAAAAGACTCTTTCCAAACTGCTCCATGAAAAGGAAGGTTCAACTCTGTGAGTTGAATGCACACATCATAAAAAGTTTCAAAGAATGCTTCTGTCTAGGTTTTATGTGAAGATATTTCCTTTTCCACCATAGGCCTCAAAGCGCTCCAAATGAACACTTGCAGATTCTACAAAAAGAGTGTTTCAAAACTGCTCTTTCAAAAGAAGTGTTCAACTCTGTGAGTTGGATTCATACTTCACAAAGCAGTTTCACAGAACGCTTCTGTTTAGTTTTTATGGGAAGATATTCCCGTTTCCAACGAAGGCCTGAAAGGGCTCCAAATAACCACTTGCAGATTCTGCAGAAACACAGTTTCAAAACTGCTCTATCAAACGGAAGGCTTATCTCTCCGAGCTGAATGCACACATCATAAAGAGGTTTCTGAGAATGCTTCTCCCTGGTTTATAAGTGAAGATATTTCCTTTTCCACTATAGGCCTCAAAGCGCTCCAAATGAACACTTGCAGATTCTACAAAAAGAGTGTTTCAAAACTGCTCTTTCAAAAGAAGTGTTCAACTCTGTGAGTTGGATTCATACTACACAAAGCAGTTTCACAGAACGCTTCTCTTTAGTATTTATGGGAAGATATTCCCGTTTCCAACGAAGGCCTGAAAGGACTCCAAATATCCACTTGCAGATTCTGCAGAAACACAGTTTCAAAACTGCTCTATCAAAAGGAAGGCTTATCTCTCCGAGTTGAATGCACACATCATAAAGAGGTTTCTGAGAATGCTTCTGCCTGGTTTATAAGTGAAGATATTTCCTTTTCCACCATAGGCCTCAAAGCGCTCCAAATGAACACTTGCAGATTCTACAAAAAGAGTGTTTCAAAACAGCTCTTTCAAAGGAAGTGTTCAACTCTGTGAGTTGGATTCATACTACACAAAGCAGTTTCACAGAACGCTTGTGTTTAGTTTTTATGGGAAGATATTCCCGTTTCCAACGAAGGCCTGAAAGGGCTCCAAATATCCACTTGCAAATTCTGCAAAAATAGAGTTTCAAAACTGCTCTGTCAAAAGGAAGGCTTATCTCTCTGAGTTGAATGCAGACATCATAAAGAGGTTTCTGAGAATGCTTCTGCCTGGTTTATATGTGAAGATATTTCCTTTTCCACCATAGGCCTCAAGGCGCTCCAAATGAACACTTGCAGATTCTACAAAAAGAGTGTTTCATAACTGCTCTAGCAAAGGAAAGGTTCAACTCTGTGAGTTGAACACACACATCACAAAGCAGTTTCTGAGAATGCTTCTGTCCAGTTTTTATTGGAAGATATTCCCGCTTCTAACAAAGGCCTGAAAGAGCTCCAAATATCCACTTGTAGATGCTGCAAAAAGACTCTTTCCAAACTGCTCCATGAAAAGGAAGGTTCAACTCTGTGAGTTGAATGCACACATCATAAAGAAGTTTCAAAGAATGCTTCTGTCTAGGTTTTATGTGAAGATATTTCCTTTTCCACCATAGGCCTCAAAGCGCTCCAAATGAACACTTGCAGATTCTACAAAAAGAGTGTTTCAAAACTGCTCTTTCAAAAGAAGTGTTCAACTCTGTGAGTTGGATTCATACTTCACAAAGCAGTTTCACAGAACGCTTCTGTTTAGTTTTTATGGGAAGATATTCCCGTTTCCAACGAAGGCCTGAAAGGGCTCCAAATAACCACTTGCAGATTCTGCAGAAACACAGTTTCAAAACTGCTCTATCAAAAGGAAGGCTTATCTCTCCGAGCTGAATGCACACATCATAAAGAGGTTTCTGAGAATGCTTCTGCCTGGTTTATAAGTGAAGATATTTCCTTTTCCACCATAGGCCTCAAAGCGCTCCAAATGAACACTTGCAGATTCTACAAAAAGAGTGTTTCAAAACAGCTCTTTCAAAGGAAGTGTTCAACTCTGTGAGTTGGATTCATACTACACAAAGCAGTTTCACAGAACGCTTCTGTTTAGTTTTTATGGGAAGATATTCCCGTTTCCAACGAAGGCCTGAAAGGGCTCCAAATATCCACTTGCAAATTCTGCAAAAATAGAGTTTCAAAACTGCTCTATCAAAAGGAAGGCTTATCTCTCTGAGTTGAATGCAGACATCATAAAGAGGTTTCTGAGAATGCTTCTGCCTGGTTTATATGTGAAGATATTTCCTTTTCCACCATAGGCCTCAAAGCGCTCCAAATGAACACTTGCAGATTCTACAAAAGGAGTGTTTCATAACTGCTCTAGCAAAGGAAAGGTTCAACTCTGTGAGTTGAACACACACATCACAAAGCAGTTTCTGAGAATGCTTCTGTCCAATTTTTATTGGAAGATATTCCCGCTTCTAACAAAGGCCTGAAAGAGCTCCAAATATCCACTTGCAGATGCTGCAAAAAGACTCTTTCCAAACTGCTCCATGAAAAGGAAGGTTCAACTCTGTGAGATGAATGCACACATCATAAAGAAGTTTCAAAGAATGCTTCTGTCTAGGTTTTATGTGAAGATATTTCCTTTTCCACCATAGGCCTCAAAGCGCTCCAAATGAACACTTGCAGATTCTACAAAAAGAGTGTTTCAAAACTGCTCTTTCAAAAGAAGTGTTCAACTCTGTGAGTTGGATTCATACTTCACAAAGCAGTTTCACAGAACGCTTCTGTTTAGTATTTATGGGAAGATATTCCCGTTTCCAACGAAGGCCTGAAAGGACTCCAAATATCCACTTGCAGATTCTGCAAAAACACAGTTTCAAAACTGCTCTATCAAAAGGAAGGCTTATCTCTCCGAGCTGAATGCACACATCATAAAGAGGTTTCTGAGAATGCTTCTCCCTGGTTTATAAGTGAAGATATTTCCTTTTCCACTATAGGCCTCAAAGCGCTCCAAATGAACACTTGCAGATTCTACAAAAAGAGTGTTTCAAAACAGCTCTTTCAAAGGAAGTGTTCAACTCTGTGAGTTGGATTCATACTACACAAAGCAGTTTCACAGAACGCTTCTCTTTAGTTTTTATGGGAAGATATTCCCGTTTCCAACGAAGGCCTGAAAGGGCTCCAAATATCCACTTGCAGATTCTGCAAAAATAGAGTTTCAAAACTGCTCTGTTAAAAGGAAGGCTTATCTCTCTGAGTTGAATGCAGACATCATAAAGAGGTTTCTGAGAATGCTTCTGCCTGGTTTATATGTGAAGATATTTCCTTTTCCACCATAGGCCTCAAAGCGCTCCAAATGAACACTTGCAGATTCTACAAAAGGAGTGTTTCATAACTACTCTAGCAAAGGAAAGGTTCAACTCTGTGAGTTGAACACACACATCACAAAGCAGTTTCTGAGAATGCTTCTGTCCAGTTTTTATTGGAAGATATTCCCGCTTCTAACAAAGGCCTGAAAGAGCTCCAAATATCCACTTGCAGATGCTGCAAAAAGACTCTTTCCAAACTGCTCCATGAAAAGGAAGGTTCAACTCTGTGAGATGAATGCACACATCATAAAGAAGTTTCAAAGAATGCTTCTGTCTAGGTTTTATGTGAAGATATTTCCTTTTCCACCATAGGCCTCAAAGCGCTCCAAATGAACACTTGCAGATTCTACAAAAAGAGTGTTTCAAAACTGCTCTTTCAAAAGAAGTGTTCAACTCTGTGAGTTGGATTCACACTTCACAAAGCAGTTTCACAGAACGCTTCTGTTTAGTTTTTATGGGAAGATATTCCCGTTTCCAACGAAGGCCTGAAAGGGCTCCAAATAACCACTTGCAGATTCTGCAGAAACACAGTTTCAAAACTGCTCTATCAAAAGGAAGGCTTATCTCTCCGAGCTGAATGCACACATCATAAAGTGGTTTCTGAGAATGCTTCTCGCTGGTTTATAAGTGAAGATATTTCCTTTTCCACTATAGGCCTCAAAGCGCTCCAAATGAACACTTGCAGATTCTACAAAAAGAGTGTTTCAAAACAGCTCTTTCAAAGGAAGTGTTCAACTCTGTGAGTTGGATTCATACTACACAAAGCAGTTTCACAGAACGCTTCTCTTTAGTTTTTATTGGAAGATATTCCCGTTTCCAACGAAGGCCTGAAAGGGCTCCAAATATCCACTTGTAGATTCTGCAAAAATAGAGTTTCAAAACTGCTCTGTTAAAAGGAAGGCTTATCTCTCTGAGTTGAATGCAGACATCATAAAGAGGTTTCTGAGAATGCTTCTGCCTGGTTTATATGTGAAGATATTTCCTTTTCCACCATAGGACTCAAAGCGCTCCAAATGAACACTTGCAGATTCTACAAAAGGAGTGTTTCATAACTGCTCTAGCAAAGGAAAGGTTCAACTCTGTGAGTTGAACACACACATCACAAAGCAGTTTCTGAGAATGCTTCTGTCCAGTTTTTATTGGAAGATATTCCCGCTTCTAACAAAGGCCTGAAAGAGCTCCAAATATCCACTTGCAGATGCTGCAAAAAGACTCTTTCCAAACTGCTCCATGAAAAGGAAGTTTCAACTCTGTGAGATGAATGCACACATCATAAAGAAGTTTCAAAGAATGCTTCTGTCTAGGTTTTATGTGAAGATATTTCCTTTTCCACCATAGGCCTCAAAGCGCTCCAAATGAACACTTGCAGATTCTACAAAAAGAGTGTTTCAAAACTGCTCATTCAAAAGAAGTGTTCAACTCTGTGAGTTGGATTCGTACTTCACAAAGCAGTTTCACAGAACGCTTCTGTTTAGTATTTATGGGAAGATATTCCCGTTTCCAACGAAGGCCTGAAAGGACTCCAAATATCCACTTGCAGATTCTGCAAAAACACAGTTTCAAAACTGCTCTATCAAAAGGAAGGCTTATCTCTCCGAGTTCAATGCACACATCATAAAGAGGTTTCTGAGAATGCTTCTGCCTGGTTTATAAGTGAAGATATTTCCTTTTCCACCATAGGCCTCAAAGCGCTCCAAATGAACACTTGCAGATTCTACAAAAAGAGTGTTTGAAAACAGCTCTTTCAAAGGAAGTGTTCAACTCTGTGAGTTGGATTCATACTACACAAAGCAGTTTCACAGAACGCTTCTGTTTAGTTTTTATGGGAAGATATTCCCGTTTCCAACGAAGGCCTGAAAGGGCTCCAAATATCCACTTGCAAATTCTGCAAAAATAGAGTTTCAAAACTGCTCTATCAAAAGGAAGGCTTATCTCTCTGAGTTGAATGCAGACATCATAAAGAGGTTTCTGAGAATGCTTCTGCCTGGTTTATATGTGAAGATATTTCCTTTTCCACCATAGGCCTCAAGGCGCTCCAAATGAACACTAGCAGATTCAACAAAAAGAGTGTTTCATAACTGCTCTAGCAAAGGAAAGGTTCAACTCTGTGAGTTGAACAAACACATCACAAAGCAGTTTCTGAGAATGCTTCTGTCCAGTTTTTATTGGAAGATATTCCCGCTTCTAACAAAGGCCTGAAACAGCTCCAAATATCCACTTGTAGATGCTGCAAAAAGACTCTTTCCAAACTGCTCCATGAAAAGGAAGGTTCAACTCTGTGAGTTGAATGCGCACATCATAAAGAAGTTTCAAAGAATGCTTCTGTCTAGGTTTTATGTGAAGATATTTCCTTTTCCACCATAGGCCTCAAAGCGCTCCAAATGAACACTTGCAGATTCTACAAAAAGAGTGTTTCAAAACTGCTCTTTCAAAAGAAGTGTTCAACTCTGTGAGTTGGATTCATACTTCACAAAGCAGTTTCACAGAACGCTTCTGTTTAGTTTTTATGGGAAGATATTCCCGTTTCCAACGAAGGCCTGAAAGGGCTCCAAATAACCACTTGCAGATTCTGCAGAAACACAGTTTCAAAACTGCTCTATCAAAAGGAAGGCTTATCTCTCCGAGCTGAATGCACACATCATAAAGAGGTTTCTGAGAATGCTTCTCCCTGGTTTATAAGTGAAGATATTTCCTTTTCCACTATAGGCCTCAAAGCGCTCCAAATGAACACTTGCAGATTCTACAAAAAGAGTGTTTCAAAACAGCTCTTTCAAAGGAAGTGTTCAACTCTGTGAGTTGGATTCATACTACACAAAGCAGTTTCACAGAACGCTTCTCTTTAGTTTTTATGGGAAGATATTCCCGTTTCCAACGAAGGCCTGAAAGGGCTCCAAATATCCACTTGCAGATTCTGCAAAAATAGAGTTTCAAAACTGCTCTGTTAAAAGGAAGGCTTATCTCTCTGAGTTGAATGCAGACATCATAAAGAGGTTTCTGAGAATGCTTCTGCCTGGTTTATATGTGAAGATATTTCCTTTTCCACCATAGGCCTCAAAGCGCTCCAAATGAACACTTGCAGATTCTACAAAAGGAGTGTTTCATAACTACTCTAGCAAAGGAAAGGTTCAACTCTGTGAGTTGAACACACACATCACAAAGCAGTTTCTGAGAATGCTTCTGTCCAGTTTTTATTGGAAGATATTCCCGCTTCTAACAAAGGCCTGAAAGAACTCCAAATATCCACTTGCAGATGCTGCAAAAAGACTCTTTCCAAACTGCTCCATGAAAAGGAAGGTTCAACTCTGTGAGTTGAATGCACACATCATAAAGAAGTTTCAAAGAATGCTTCTGTCTAGGTTTTATGTGAAGATATTTCCTTTTCCACCATAGGCCTCAAAGCGCTCCAAATGAACACTTGCAGATTCTACAAAAAGAGTGTTTCAAAACTGCTCTTTCAAAAGAAGTGTTCAACTCTGTGAGTTGGATTCATACTTCACAAAGCAGTTTCACAGAACGCTTCTGTTTAGTATTTATGGGAAGATATTCCCGTTTCCAACGAAGGCCTGAAAGGACTCCAAATATCCACTTGCAGATTCTGCAAAAACACAGTTTCAAAACTGCTCTATCAAAAGGAAGGCTTATCTCTCCGAGATGAATGCACACATCATAAAGAGGTTTCTGAGAATGCTTCTGCCTGGTTTATAAGTGAAGATATTTCCTTTTCCACCATAGGCCTCAAAGCGCTCCAAATGAACACTTGCAGATTCTACAAAAAGAGTGTTTCAAAACAGCTCTTTCAAAGGAAGTGTTCAACTCTGTGAGTTGGATTCATACTACACAAAGCAGTTTCACAGAACGCTTCTGTTTAGTTTTTATGGGAAGATATTCCCGTTTCCAACGAAGGCCTGAAAGGGCTCCAAATATCCACTTGCAAATTCTGCAAAAATAGAGTTTCAAAACTGCTCTGTCAAAAGGAAGGCTTATCTCTCTGAGTTGAATGCAGACATCATAAAGAGGTTTCTGAGAATGCTTCTGCCTGGTTTATATGTGAAGATATTTCCTTTTCCACCATAGGCCTCAAAGCGCTCCAAATGAACACTTGCAGATTCTACAAAAAGAGTGTTTCATAACTGCTCTAGCAAAGGAAAGGTTCAACTCTGTGAGTTGAACACACACATCACAAAGCAGTTTCTGAGAATGCTTCTGTCCAGTTTTTATTGGAAGATATTCCCGCTTCTAACAAAGGCCTGAAAGAGCTCCAAATATCCACTTGCAGATGCTGCAAAAAGACTCTTTCCAAACTGCTCCATGAAAAGGAAGGTTCAACTCTGTGAGATGAATGCACACATCATAAAGAAGTTTCAAAGAATGCTTCTGTCTAGGTTTTATGTGAAGATATTTCCTTTTCCACCATAGGCCTCAAAGCGCTCCAAATGAACACTTGCAGATTCTACAAAAAGAGTGTTTCAAAACTGCTCTTTCAAAAGAAGTGTTCAACTCTGTGAGTTGGATTCATACTTCACAAAGCAGTTTCACAGAACGCTTCTGTTTAGTATTTATGGGAAGATATTTCCGTTTCCAACGAAGGCCTGAAAGGACTCCAAATATCCACTTGCAGATTTTGCAAAAAACACAGTTTCAAAACTGCTCTATCAAAAGGAAGGCTTATCTCTCCGAGTTGAATGCACACATCATAAAGAGGTTTCTGAGAATGCTTCTGCCTGGTTTATAAGTGAAGATATTTCCTTTTCCACCATAGGCCTCAAAGCGCTCCAAATGAACACTTGCAGATTCTACAAAAAGAGTGTTTCAAAACAGCTCTTTCAAAGGAAGTGTTCAACTCTGTGAGTTGGATTCATACTACACAAAGCAGTTTCACAGAACGCTTCTGTTTAGTTTTTATGGGAAGACATTCCCGTTTCCAACGAAGGCCTGAAAGGGCTCCAAATATCCACTTGCAAATTCTGCAAAAATAGAGTTTCAAAACTGCTCTGTCAAAAGGAAGGCTTATCTCTCTGAGTTGAATGCAGACACTATAAAGAGGTTTCTGAGAATGCTTCTGCCTGGTTTATATGTGAAGATATTTCCTTTTCCACCATAGGCCTCAAGGCGCTCCAAATGAACACTTGCAGATTCTACAAAAAGAGTGTTTCATAACTGCTCTAGCAAAGGAAAGGTTCAACTCTGTGAGTTGAACACACACATCACAAAGCAGTTTCTGAGAATGCTTCTGTCCAGTTTTTATTGGAAGATATTCCCGCTTCTAACAAAGGCCTGAAAGAGCTCCAAATATCCACTTGTAGATGCTGCAAAAAGACTCTTTCCAAACTGCTCCATGAAAAGGAAGGTTCAACTCTGTGAGATGAATGCACACATCATAAAGAAGTTTCAAAGAATGCTTCTGTCTAGGTTTTATGTGAAGATATTTCCTTTTCCACCATAGGCCTCAAAGCGCTCCAAATGAACACTTGCAGATTCTACAAAAAGAGTGTTTCAAAACTGCTCTTTCAAAAGAAGTGTTCAACTCTGTGAGTTGGATTCATACTTCACAAAGCAGTTTCACAGAACGCTTCTGTTTAGTTTTTATGGGAAGATATTCCCGTTTCCAACGAAGGCCTGAAAGGGCTCCAAATATCCACTTGCAAATTCTGCAAAAATAGAGTTTCAAAACTGCTCTGTCAAAAGGAAGGCTTATCTCTCTGAGTTGAATGCAGACATCATAAAGAGGTTTCAGAGAATGCTTCTGCCTGGTTTATATGTGAAGATATTTCCTTTTCCACCATAGGCCTCAAAGCGCTCCAAATGAACACTTGCAGATTCTACAAAAGGAGTGTTTCCTAACTGCTCTAGCAAAGGAAAGGTTCAACTCTGTGAGTTGAACACACACATCACAAAGCAGTTTCTGAGAATGCTTCTATCCAGTTTTTATTGGAAGATATTCCCGCTTCTAACAAAGGCCTGAAAGAGCTCCAAATATCCACTTGCAGATGCTGCAAAAAGACTCTTTCCAAACTGCTCCATGAAAAGGAAGGTTCAACTCTGTGAGTTGAATGCACACATCATAAAGAAGTTTCAAAGAATGCTTCTGTCTAGGTTTTATGTGAAGATATTTCCTTTTCCACCATAGGCCTCAAAGCGCTCCAAATGAACACTTGCAGATTCTACAAAAAGAGTGTTTCAAAACTGCTCTTTCAAAAGAAGTGTTCAACTCTGTGAGTTGGATTCATACTTCACAAAGCAGTTTCACAGAACGCTTCTGTTTAGTATTTATGGGAAGATATTCCCGTTTCCAATGAAGGCCTGAAAGGACTCCAAATATCCACTTGCAGATTCTGCAAAAACACAGTTTCAAAACTGCTCTATCAAAAGGAAGGCTTATCTCTCCGAGTTGAATGCACACATCATAAAGAGGTTTCTGAGAATGCTTCTGCCTGGTTTATAAGTGAAGATATTTCCTTTTCCACCATAGGCCTCAAAGCGCTCCAAATGAACACTTGCAGATTCTACAAAAAGAGTGTTTCAAAACAGCTCTTTCAAAGGAAGTGTTCAACTCTGTGAGTTGGATTCATACTACACAAAGCAGTTTCACAGAACGCTTCTGTTTAGTTTTTATGGGAAGATATTCCCGTTTCCAACGAAGGCCTGAAAGGGCTCCAAATATCCACTTGCAAATTCTGCAAAAATAGAGTTTCAAAACTGCTCTGTCAAAAGGAAGGCTTATCTCTCTGAGTTGAATGCAGACATCATAAAGAGGTTTCTGAGAATGCTTCTGCCTGGTTTATATGTGAAGATATTTCCTTTTCCACCATAGGCCTCAAGGCGCTCCAAATGAACACTTGCAGATTCTACAAAAAGAGTGTTTCATAACTGCTCTAGCAAAGGAAAGGTTCAACTCTGTGAGTTGAACACACACATCACAAATCAGTTTCTGAGAATGCTTCTGTCCAGTTTTTATTGGAAGATATTCCCGCTTCTAACAAAGGCCTGAAAGAGCTCCAATTATCCACTTGCAGATGCTGCAAAAAGACTCTTTCCAAACTGCTCCATGAAAAGGAAGGTTCAACTCTGTGAGTTGAATGCACACATCATAAAGAAGTTTCAAAGAATGCTTCTGTCTAGGTTTTATGTGAAGATATTTCCTTTTCCACCATAGGCCTCAAAGCGCTCCAAATGAACACTTGCAGATTCTACAAAAAGAGTGTTTCAAAGCTGCTCTTTCAAAAGAAGTGTTCAACTCTGTGAGTTGGATTCATACTTCACAAAGCAGTTTCACAGAACGCTTCTGTTTAGTTTTTATGGGAAGATATTCCCGTTTCCAACGAAGGCCTGAAAGGGCTCCAAATATCCACTTGCAAATTCTGCAAAAATAGAGTTTCAAAACTGCTCTGTCAAAAGTAAGGCTTATCTCTCTGAGTTGAATGCAGACATCATAAAGAGGTTTCTGAGAATGCTTCTGCCTGGTTTATATGTGAAGATATTTCCTTTTCCACCATAGGCCTCAAAGCGCTCCAAATGAACACTTGCAGATTCTACAAAAGGAGTGTTTCCTAACTGCTCTAGCAAAGGAAAGGTTCAACTCTGTGAGTTGAACACACACATCACAAAGCAGTTTCTGAGAATGCTTCTATACAGTTTTTATTGGAAGATATTCCCGCTTCTAACAAAGGCCTGAAAGAGCTCCAAATATCCACTTGCAGATGCTGCAAAAAGACTCTTTCCAAACTGCTCCATGAAAAGGAAGGTTCAACTCTGTGAGTTGAATGCACACATGATAAAGAAGTTTCAAAGAATGCTTCTGTCTAGGTTTTATGTGAAGATATTTCCTTTTCCACCATAGGCCTCAAAGCGCTCCAAATGAACACTTGCAGATTCTACAAAAAGAGTGTTTCAAAACTGCTCTTTCAAAAGAAGTGTTCAACTCTGTGAGTTGGATTCATACTTCACAAAGCAGTTTCACAGAACGCTTCTGTTTAGTATTTATGGGAAGATATTCCCGTTTCCAACGAAGGCCTGAAAGGACTCCAAATATCCACTTGCAGATTCTGCAGAAACACAGTTTCAAAACTGCTCTATCAAAAGGAAGGCTTATCTCTCCGAGTTGAATGCACACATCATAAAGAGGTTTCTGAGAATGCTTCTGCCTGGTTTATAAGTGAAGATATTTCCTTTTCCACCATAGGCCTCAAAGCGCTCCAAATGAACACTTGCAGATTCTACAAAAAGAGTGTTTCAAAACAGCTCTTTCAAAGGAAGTGTTCAACTCTGTGAGTTGGATTCATACTACACAAAGCAGTTTCACAGAACGCTTCTGTTTAGTTTTTATGGGAAGATATTCCCGTTTCCAACGAAGGCCTGAAAGGGCTCCAAATATCCACTTGCAAATTCTGCAAAAATAGAGTTTCAAAACTGCTCTGTCAAAAGGAAGGCTTATCTCTCTGAGTTGAATGCAGACATCATAAAGAGGTTTCTGAGAATGCTTCTGCCTGGTTTATATGTGAAGATATTTCCTTTTCCACCATAGGCCTCAAGGCGCTCCAAATGAACACTTTCAGATTCTACAAAAAGAGTGTTTCATAACTGCTCTAGCAAAGGAAAGGTTCAACTCTGTGAGTTGAACACACACATCACAAAGCAGTTTCTGAGAATGCTTCTGTCCAGTTTTTATGGGAAGATATTCCCGCTTCTAACAAAGGCCTGAAAGAGCTCCAAATATCCACTTGTAGATGCTGCAAAAAGACTCTTTCCAAACTGCTCCATGAAAAGGAAGGTTCAACTCTGTGAGTTGAATGCACACATCATAAAGAAGTTTCAAAGAATGCTTCTGTCTAGGTTTTATGTGAAGATATTTCCTTTTCCACCATAGGCCTCAAAGCGCTCCAAATGAACACTTGCAGATTCTACAAAAAGAGTGTTTCAAAACTGCTCTTTCAAAAGAAGTCTTCAACTCTGTGAGTTGGATTCATACTTCACAAAGCAGTTTCACAGAACGCTTCTGTTTAGTTTTTATGGGAAGATATTCCCGTTTCCAACGAAGGCCTGAAAGGGCTCCAAATATCCACTTGCAAATTCTGCAAAAATAGAGTTTCAAAACTGCTCTGTCAAAAGGAAGGCTTATCTCTCTGAGTTGAATGCAGACATCATAAAGAGGTTTCTGAGAATGCTTCTGCCTGGTTTATATGTGAAGATATTTCCTTTTCCACCATAGGCCTCAAAGCGCTCCAAATGAACACTTGCAGATTCTACAAAAGGAGTGTTTCATAACTGCTCTAGCAAAGGAAAGGTTCAACTCTGTGAGTTGAACACACACATCACAAAGCAGTTTCTGAGAATGCTTCTGTCCAGTTTTTATTGGAAGATATTCCCGCTTCTAACAAAGGCCTGAAAGAGCTCCAAATATCCACTTGCAGATGCTGCAAAAAGACTCTTTCCAAACTGCTCCATGAAAAGGAAGGTTCAACTCTGTGAGTTGAATGCACACATCATAAAGAAGTTTCAAAGAATGCTTCTGTCTAGGTTTTATGTGAAGATATTTCCTTTTCCACCATAGGCCTCAAAGCGCTCCAAATGAACACTTGCAGATTCTACAAAAAGAGTGTTTCAAAACTGCTCTTTCAAAAGAAGTGTTCAACTCTGTGAGTTGGATTCATACTTCACAAAGCAGTTTCACAGAACGCTTCTGTTTAGTATTTATGGGAAGATATTCCCGTTTCCAACGAAGGCCTGAAAGGACTCCAAATATCCACTTGCAGATTCTGCAGAAACACAGTTTCAAAACTGCTCTATCAAAAGGAAGGCTTATCTCTCCGAGCTGAATGCACACATCATAAAGAGGTTTCTGAGAATGCTTCTGCCTGGTTTATAAGTGAAGATATTTCCTTTTAAACCATAGGCCTCAAAGCGCTCCAAATGAACACTTGCAGATTCTACAAAAAGAGTGTTTCAAAACAGCTCTTTCAAAGGAAGTGTTCAACTCTGTGAGTTGGATTCATACTACACAAAGCAGTTTCACAGAACGCTTCTGTTTAGTTTTTATGGGAAGATATTCCCGTTTCCAACGAAGGCCTGAAAGGGCTCCAAATATCCACTTGCAAATTCTGCAAAAATAGAGTTTCAAAACTGCTCTGTCAAAAGGAAGGCTTATCTCTCTGAGTTGAATGCAGACATCATAAAGAGGTTTCTGAGAATGCTTCTGCCTGGTTTATATGTGAAGATATTTCCTTTTCCACCATAGGCCTCAAGGCGCTCCAAATGAACACTTTCAGATTCTACAAAAAGAGTGTTTCATAACTGCTCTAGCAAAGGAAAGGTTCAACTCTGTGAGTTGAACACACACATCACAAAGCAGTTTCTGAGAATGCTTCTGTCCAGTTTTTATTGGAAGATATTCCCGCTTCTAACAAAGGCCTGAAAGAGCTCCAAATATCCACTTGTAGATGCTGCAAAAAGACTCTTTCCAAACTGCTCCATGAAAAGGAAGGTTCAACTCTGTGAGTTGAATGCACACATCATAAAGAAGTTTCAAAGAATGCTTCTGTCTAGGTTTTATGTGAAGATATTTCCTTTTCCACCATAGGCCTCAAAGCGCTCCAAATGAACACTTGCAGATTCTACAAAAAGAGTGTTTCAAAACTGCTCTTTCAAAAGAAGTGTTCAACTCTGTGAGTTGGATTCACACTTCACAAAGCAGTTTCACAGAACGCTTCTGTTTAGTTTTTATGGGAAGATATTCCCGTTTCCAACGAAGGCCTGAAAGGGCTCCAAATAACCACTTGCAGATTCTGCAGAAACACAGTTTCAAAACTGCTCTATCAAAAGGAAGGCTTATCTCTCCGAGCTGAATGCACACATCATAAAGTGGTTTCTGAGAATGCTTCTCGCTGGTTTATAAGTGAAGATATTTCCTTTTCCACTATAGGCCTCAAAGCGCTCCAAATGAACACTTGCAGATTCTACAAAAAGAGTGTTTCAAAACAGCTCTTTCAAAGGAAGTGTTCAACTCTGTGTGTTGGATTCATACTACACAAAGCAGTTTCACAGAACGCTTCTCTTTAGTTTTTATTGGAAGATATTCCCGTTTCCAACGAAGGCCTGAAAGGGCTCCAAATATCCACTTGCAGATTCTGCAAAAATAGAGTTTCAAATCTGCTCTGTTAAAAGGAAGGCTTATCTCTCTGAGTTGAATGCAGACATCATAAAGAGGTTTCTGAGAATGCTTCTGCCTGGTTTATATGTGAAGATATTTCCTTTTCCACCATAGGCCTCAAAGCGCTCCAAATGAACACTTGCAGATTCTACAAAAGGAGTGTTTCATAACTGCTCTAGCAAAGGAAAGGTTCAACTCTGTGAGTTGAACACACACATCACAAAGCAGTTTCTGAGAATGCTTCTGTCCAGTTTTTATTGGAAGATATTCCCGCTTCTAACAAAGGCCTGAAAGAGCTCCAAATATCCACTTGCAGATGCTGCAAAAAGACTCTTTCCAAACTGCTCCATGAAAAGGAAGGTTCAACTCTGTGAGATGAATGCACACATCATAAAGAAGTTTCAAAGAATGCTTCTGTCTAGGTTTTATGTGAAGATATTTCCTTTTCCACCATAGGCCTCAAAGCGCTCCAAATGAACACTTGCAGATTCTACAAAAAGAGTGTTTCAAAACTGCTCTTTCAAAAGAAGTGTTCAACTCTGTGAGTTGGATTCATACTTCACAAAGCAGTTTCACAGAACGCTTCTGTTTAGTATTTATGGGAAGATATTCCCGTTTCCAACGAAGGCCTGAAAGGACTCCAAATATCCACTTGCAGATTCTGCAAAAACACAGTTTCAAAACTGCTCTATCAAAAGGAAGGCTTATCTCTCCGAGTTGAATGCACACATCATAAAGAGGTTTCTGAGAATGCTTCTGCCTGGTTTATAAGTGAAGATATTTCCTTTTCCACCATAGGCCTCAAAGCGCTCCAAATGAACACTTGCAGATTCTACAAAAAGAGTGTTTCAAAACAGCTCTTTCAAAGGAAGTGTTCAACTCTGTGAGTTGGATTCATACTACACAAAGCAGTTTCACAGAACGCTTCTGTTTAGTTTTTATGGGAAGATATTCCCGTTTCCAACGAAGGCCTGAAAGGGCTCCAAATATCCACTTGCAAATTCTGCAAAAATAGAGTTTCAAAACTGCTCTATCAAAAGGAAGGCTTATCTCTCTGAGTTGAATGCAGACATCATAAAGAGGTTTCTGAGAATGCTTCTGCCTGGTTTATATGTGAAGATATTTCCTTTTCCACCATAGGCCTCAAGGCGCTCCAAATGAACACTAGCAGATTCTACAAAAAGAGTGTTTCATAACTGCTCTAGCAAAGGAAAGGTTCAACTCTGTGAGTTGAACACACACATCACAAAGCAGTTTCTGAGAATGCTTCTGTCCAGTTTTTATTGGAAGATATTCCCGCTTCTAACAAAGGCCTGAAAGAGCTCCAAATATCCACTTGTAGATGCTGCAAAAAGACTCTTTCCAAACTGCTCCATGAAAAGGAAGGTTCAACTCTGTGAGTTGAATGCACACATCATAAAGAAGTTTGAAAGAATGCTTCTGTCTAGGTTTTATGTGAAGATATTTCCTTTTCCACCATAGGCCTCAAAGAGCTCCAAATGAACACTTGCAGATTCTACAAAAAGAGTGTTTGAAAACTGCTCTTTCAAAAGAAGTGTTCAACTCTGTGAGTTGGATTCATACTCCACAAAGCAGTTTCACAGAACGCTTCTGTTTAGTTTTTATGGGAAGATATTCCCGTTTCCAACGAAGGCCTGAAAGGGCTCCAAATAACCACTTGCAGATTCTGCAGAAACACAGTTTCAAAACTGCTCTATCAAAAGGAAGGCTAATCTCTCCGAGCTGAATGCACACATCATAAAGAGGTTTCTGAGAATGCTTCTCCCTGGTTTATAAGTGAAGATATTTCCTTTTCCACTATAGGTCTCAAAGCGCTCCAAATGAACACTTGCAGATTCTACAAAAAGAGTGTTTCAAAACAGCTCTTTCAAAGGAAGTGTTCAACTCTGTGAGTTGGATTCATACTACACAAAGCAGTTTCACAGAACGCTTCTCTTTAGTTTTTATGGGAAGATATTCCCGTTTCCAACGAAGGCCTGAAAGGGCTCCAAATAACCACTTGCAAATTCTGCAAAAATAGAGTTTCAAAACTGCTCTGTCAAAAGGAAGGCTTATCTCTCTGAGTTGAATGCAGACATCATAAAGAGGTTTCTGAGAATGCTTCTGCCTGGTTTATATGTGAAGATATTTCCTTTTCCACCATAGGCCTCAAGGCGCTCCAAATGAACACTTGCAGATTCTACAAAAAGAGTGTTTCATAACTGCTCTAGCAAAGGAAAGGTTCAACTCTGTGAGTTGAACACACACATCACAAAGCAGTTTCTGAGAATGCTTCTGTCCAGTTTTTATTGGAAGATATTCCCGCTTCTAACAAAGGCCTGAAAGAGCTCCAAATATCCACTTGTAGATGCTGCAAAAAGACTCTTTCCAAACTGCTCCATGAAAAGGAAGGTTCAACTCTGTGAGTTGAATGCACACATCATAAAGAAGTTTCAAAGAATGCTTCTGTCTAGGTTTTATGTGAAGATATTTCCTTTTCCACCATAGGCCTCAAAGCGCTCCAAATGAACACTTGCAGATTCTACAAAAAGAGTGTTTCAAAACTGCTCTTTCAAAAGAAGTGTTCAACTCTGTGAGTTGGATTCACACTTCACAAAGCAGTTTCACAGAACGCTTCTGTTTAGTTTTTATGGGAAGATATTCCCGTTTCCAACGAAGGCCTGAAAGGGCTCCAAATAACCACTTGCAGATTCTGCAGAAACACAGTTTCAAAACTGCTCTATCAAAAGGAAGGCTTATCTCTCCGAGCTGAATGCACACATCATAAAGTGGTTTCTGAGAATGCTTCTCGCTGGTTTATAAGTGAAGATATTTCCTTTTCCACTATAGGCCTCAAAGCGCTCCAAATGAACACTTGCAGATTCTACAAAAAGAGTGTTTCAAAACAGCTCTTTCAAAGGAAGTGTTCAACTCTGTGAGTTGGATTCATACTACACAAAGCAGTTTCACAGAACGCTTCTCTTTAGTTTTTATTGGAAGATATTCCCGTTTCCAACGAAGGCCTGAAAGGGCTCCAAATATCCACTTGCAGATTCTGCAAAAATAGAGTTTCAAAACTGCTCTGTTAAAAGGAAGGCTTATCTCTCTGAGTTGAATGCAGACATCATAAAGAGGTTTCTGAGAATGCTTCTGCCTGGTTTATATGTGAAGATATTTCCTTTTCCACCATAGGCCTCAAAGCGCTCCAAATGAACACTTGCAGATTCTACAAAAGGAGTGTTTCATAACTACTCTAGCAAAGGAAAGGTTCAACTCTGTGAGTTGAACACACACATCACAAAGCAGTTTCTGAGAATGCTTCTGTCCAGTTTTTATTGGAAGATATTCCCGCTTCTAACAAAGGCCTGAAAGAGCTCCAAATATCCACTTGCAGATGCTGCAAAAAGACTCTTTCCAAACTGCTCCATGAAAAGGAAGGTTCAACTCTGTGAGTTGAATGCACACATCATAAAGAAGTTTCAAAGAATGCTTCTGTCTAGGTTTTATGTGAAGATATTTCCTTTTCCACCATAGGCCTCAAAGCGCTCCAAATGAACACTTGCAGATTCTACAAAAAGAGTGTTTCAAAACTGCTCTTTCAAAAGAAGTGTTCAACTCTGTGAGTTGGATTCATACTTCACAAAGCAGTTTCACAGAACGCTTCTGTTTAGTATTTATGGGAAGATATTCCCGTTTCCAACGAAGGCCTGAAAGGACTCCAAATATCCACTTGCAGATTCTGCAAAAACACAGTTTCAAAACTGCTCTATCAAAAGGAAGGCTTATCTCTCCGAGTTGAATGCACACATCATAAAGAGGTTTCTGAGAATGCTTCTGCCTGGTTTATAAGTGAAGATATTTCCTTTTCCACCATAGGCCTCAAAGCGCTCCAAATGAACACTTGCAGATTCTACAAAAAGAGTGTTTCAAAACAGCTCTTTCAAAGGAAGTGTTCAACTCTGTGAGTTGGATTCATACTACACAAAGCAGTTTCACAGAACGCTTCTGTTTAGTTTTTATGGGAAGATATTCCCGTTTCCAACGAAGGCCTGAAAGGGCTCCAAATATCCACTTGCAAATTCTGCAAAAATAGAGTTTCAAAACTGCTCTGTCAAAAGGAAGGCTTATCTCTCTGAGTTGAATGCAGACATCATAAAGAGGTTTCTGAGAATGCTTCTGCCTGGTTTATATGTGAAGATATTTCCTTTTCCACCATAGGCCTCAAAGCGCTCCAAATGAACACTTGCAGATTCTACAAAAAGAGTGTTTCATAACTGCTCTAGCAAAGGAAAGGTTCAACTCTGTGAGTTGAACACACACATCACAAAGCAGTTTCTGAGAATGCTTCTGTCCAGTTTTTATTGGAAGATATTCCCGCTTCTAACAAAGGCCTGAAAGAGCTCCAAATATCCACTTGCAGATGCTGCAAAAAGACTCTTTCCAAACTGCTCCATGAAAAGGAAGGTTCAACTCTGTGAGTTGAATGCACACATCATAAAGAAGTTTCAAAGAATGCTTCTGTCTAGGTTTTATGTGAAGATATTTCCTTTTCCACCATAGGCCTCAAAGCGCTCCAAATGAACACTTGCAGATTCTACAAAAAGAGTGTTTCAAAACTGCTCTTTCAAAAGAAGTGTTCAACTCTGTGAGTTGGATTCATACTTCACAAAGCAGTTTCACAGAACGCTTCTGTTTAGTTTTTATGGGAAGATATTCCCGTTTCCAACGAAGGCCTGAAAGGGCTCCAAATAACCACTTGCAGATTCTGCAGAAACACAGTTTCAAAACTGCTCTATCAAAAGGAAGGCTTATCTCTCCGAGCTGAATGCACACATCATAAAGAGGTTTCTGAGAATGCTTCTGCCTGGTTTATAAGTGAAGATATTTCCTTTTCCACCATAGGCCTCAAAGCGCTCCAAATGAACACTTGCAGATTCTACAAAAAGAGTGTTTCAAAACAGCTCTTTCAAAGGAAGTGTTCAACTCTGTGAGTTGGATTCATACTACACAAAGCAGTTTCACAGAACGCTTCTGTTTAGTTTTTATGGGAAGATATTCCCGTTTCCAACGAAGGCCTGAAAGGGCTCCAAATATCCACTTGCAAATTCTGCAAAAATAGAGTTTCAAAACTGCTCTGTCAAAAGGAAGGCTTATCTCTCTGAGTTGAATGCAGACATCATAAAGAGGTTTCTGAGAATGCTTCTGCCTGGTTTATATGTGAAGATATTTCCTTTTCCTCCATAGGCCTCAAAGCGCTCCAAATGAACACTTGCAGATTCTACAAAAAGAGTGTTTCATAACTGCTCTAGCAAAGGAAAGGTTCAACTCTGTGAGTTGAACACACACATCACAAAGCAGTTTCTGAGAATGCTTCTGTCCAGTTTTTATTGGAAGATATTCCCGCTTCTAACAAAGGCCTGAAAGAGCTCCAAATATCCACTTGTAGATGCTGCAAAAAGACTCTTTCCAAACTGCTCCATGAAAAGGAAGGTTCAACTCTGTGAGTTGAATGCACACATCATAAAAAGTTTCAAAGAATGCTTCTGTCTAGGTTTTATGTGAAGATATTTCCTTTTCCACCATAGGCCTCAAAGCGCTCCAAATGAACACTTGCAGATTCTACAAAAAGAGTGTTTCAAAACTGCTCTTTCAAAAGAAGTGTTCAACTCTGTGAGTTGGATTCATACTTCACAAAGCAGTTTCACAGAACGCTTCTGTTTAGTTTTTATGGGAAGATATTCCCGTTTCCAACGAAGGCCTGAAAGGGCTCCAAATAACCACTTGCAGATTCTGCAGAAACACAGTTTCAAAACTGCTCTATCAAAAGGAAGGCTTATCTCTCCGAGCTGAATGCACACATCATAAAGAGGTTTCTGAGAATGCTTCTCCCTGGTTTATAAGTGAAGATATTTCCTTTTCCACTATAGGCCTCAAAGCGCTCCAAATGAACACTTGCAGATTCTACAAAAAGAGTGTTTCAAAACTGCTCTTTCAAAAGAAGTGTTCAACTCTGTGAGTTGGATTCATACTACACAAAGCAGTTTCACAGAACGCTTCTCTTTAGTATTTATGGGAAGATATTCCCGTTTCCAACGAAGGCCTGAAAGGACTCCAAATATCCACTTGCAGATTCTGCAGAAACACAGTTTCAAAACTGCTCTATCAAAAGGAAGGCTTATCTCTCCGAGTTGAATGCACACATCATAAAGAGGTTTCTGAGAATGCTTCTGCCTGGTTTATAAGTGAAGATATTTCCTTTTCCACCATAGGCCTCAAAGCGCTCCAAATGAACACTTGCAGATTCTACAAAAAGAGTGTTTGAAAACAGCTCTTTCAAAGGAAGTGTTCAACTCTGTGAGTTGGATTCATACTACACAAAGCAGTTTCACAGAACGCTTCTGTTTAGTTTTTATGGGAAGATATTCCCGTTTCCAACGAAGGCCTGAAAGGGCTCCAAATATCCACTTGCAAATTCTGCAAAAATAGAGTTTCAAAACTGCTCTGTCAAAAGGAAGGCTTACCTCTCTGAGTTGAATGCAGACATCATAAAGAGGTTTCTGAGAATGCTTCTGCCTGGTTTATATGTGAAGATATTTCCTTTTCCACCATAGGCCTCAAGGCGCTCCAAATGAACACTTGCAGATTCTACAAAAAGAGTGTTTCATAACTGCTCTAGCAAAGGAAAGGTTCAACTCTGTGAGTTGAACACACACATCACAAAGCAGTTTCTGAGAATGCTTCTGTCCAGTTTTTATTGGAAGATATTCCCGCTTCTAACAAAGGCCTGAAAGAGCTCCAAATATCCACTTGTAGATGCTGCAAAAAGACTCTTTCCAAACTGCTCCATGAAAAGGAAGGTTCAACTCTGTGAGTTGAATGCACACATCATAAAGAAGTTTCAAAGAATGCTTCTGTCTAGGTTTTATGTGAAGATATATCCTTTTCCACCATAGGCCTCAAAGCGCTCCAAATGAACACTTGCAGATTCTACAAAAAGAGTGTTTCAAAACTGCTCTTTCAAAGGAAGTGTTCAACTCTGTGAGTTGGATTCATACTACACAAAGCAGTTTCACAGAACGCTTCTCTTTAGTTTTTATGGGAAGATATTCCCGTTTCCAACGAAGGCCTGAAAGGGCTCCAAATATCCACTTGCAGATTCTGCAAAAATAGAGTTTCAAAACTGCTCTGTTAAAAGGAAGGCTTATCTCTCTGAGTTGAATGCAAACATCATAAAGAGGTTTCTGAGAATGCTTCTGCCTGGTTTATATGTGAAGATATTTCCTTTTCCACCATAGGCCTCAAGGCGCTCCAAATGAACACTAGCAGATTCTACAAAAAGAGTGTTTCATAACTGCTCTAGCAAAGGAAATGTTCAACTCTGTGAGTTGAACACACACATCACAAAGCAGTTTCTGAGAATGCTTCTGTCCAGTTTTTATTGGAAGATATTCCCGCTTCTAACAAAGGCCTGAAAGAGCTCCAAATATCCACTTGTAGATGCTGCAAAAAGACTCTTTCCAAACTGCTCCATGAAAAGGAAGGTTCAACTCTGTGAGTTGAATGCACACATCATAAAGAAGTTTGAAAGAATGCTTCTGTCTAGGTTTTATGTGAAGATATTTCCTTTTCCACCATAGGCCTCAAAGAGCTCCAAATGAACACTTGCAGATTCTACAAAAAGAGTGTTTCAAAACTGCTCTTTCAAAAGAAGTGTTCAACTCTGTGAGTTGGATTCATACTCCACAAAGCAGTTTCACAGAACGCTTCTGTTTAGTTTTTATGGGAAGATATTCCCGTTTCCAACGAAGGCCTGAAAGGGCTCCAAATAACCACTTGCAGATTCTGCAGAAACACAGTTTCAAAACTGCTCTATCAAAAGGAAGGCTTATCTCTCCGAGCTGAATGCACACATCATAAAGAGGTTTCTGAGAATGCTTCTCCCTGGTTTATAAGTGAAGATATTTCCTTTTCCACTATAGGTCTCAAAGCGCTCCAAATGAACACTTGCAGATTCTACAAAAAGAGTGTTTCAAAACAGCTCTTTCAAAGGAAGTGTTCAACTCTGTGAGTTGGATTCATACTACACAAAGCAGTTTCACAGAACGCTTCTCTTTAGTTTTTATGGGAAGATATTCCCGTTTCCAACGAAGGCCTGAAAGGGCTCCAAATATCCACTTGCAGATTCTGCAAAAACACAGTTTCAAAACTGCTCTATCAAAAGGAAGGCTTATCTCTCCGAGTTGAATGCACACATCATAAAGAGGTTTCTGAGAATGCTTCTGCCTGGTTTATAAGTGAAGATATTTCCTTTTCCACCATAGGCCTCAAAGCGCTCCAAATGAACACTTGCAGATTCTACAAAAAGAGTGTTTCAAAACTGCTCTTTCAAAGGAAGTGTTCAACTCTGTGAGTTGGATTCATACTACACAAAGCAGTTTCACAGAACGCTTCTGTTTAGTTTTTATGGGAAGATATTCCCGTTTCCAACGAAGGCCTGAAAGGACTCCAAATATCCACTTGCAGATTCTGCAGAAACACAGTTTCAAAACTGCTCTATCAAAAGGAAGGCTTATCTCTCCGAGTTGAATGCACACATCATAAAGAGGTTTCTGAGAATGCTTCTGCCTGGTTTATAAGTGAAGATATTTCCTTTTCCACCATAGGCCTCAAAGCGCTCCAAGTGAACACTTGCAGATTCTACAAAAAGAGTGTTTCAAAACAGCTCTTTCAAAGGAAGTGTTCAACTCTGTGAGTTGGATTCATACTACACAAAGCAGTTTCACAGAACGCTTCTGTTTAGTTTTTATGGGAAGATATTCCCGTTTCCAACGAAGGCCTGAAAGGGCTCCAAATATCCACTTGCAAATTCTGCAAAAATAGAGTTTCAAAACTGCTCTGTCAAAAGGAAGGCTTACCTCTCTGAGTTGAATGCAGACATCATAAAGAGGTTTCTGAGAATGCTTCTGCCTGGTTTATATGTGAAGATATTTCCTTTTCCACCATAGGCCTCAAGGCGCTCCAAATGAACACTTGCAGATTCTACAAAAAGAGTGTTTCATAACTGCTCTAGCAAAGGAAAGGTTCAACTCTGTGAGTTGAACACACACATCACAAAGCAGTTTCTGAGAATGCTTCTGTCCAGTTTTTATTGGAAGATATTCCCGCTTCTAACAAAGGCCTGAAAGAGCTCCAAATATCCACTTGTAGATGCTGCAAAAAGACTCTTTCCAAACTGCTCCATGAAAAGGAAGGTTCAACTCTGTGAGTTGAATGCACACATCATAAAGAAGTTTCAAAGAATGCTTCTGTCTAGGTTTTATGTGAAGATATTTCCTTTTCCACCATAGGCCTCAAAGCGCTCCAAATGAACACTTGCAGATTCTACAAAAAGAGTGTTTCAAAACTGCTCTTTCAAAGGAAGTGTTCAACTCTGTGAGTTGGATTCATACTACACAAAGCAGTTTCACAGAACGCTTCTCTTTAGTTTTTATGGGAAGATATTCCCGTTTCCAACGAAGGCCTGAAAGGGCTCCAAATATCCACTTGCAGATTCTGCAAAAATAGAGTTTCAAAACTGCTCTGTTAAAAGGAAGGCTTATCTCTCTGAGTTGAATGCAGACATCATAAAGAGGTTTCTGAGAATGCTTCTGCCTGGTTTATATGTGAAGATATTTCCTTTTCCACCATAGGCCTCAAGGCGCTCCAAATGAACACTAGCAGATTCTACAAAAAGAGTGTTTCATAACTGCTCTAGCAAAGGAAATGTTCAACTCTGTGAGTTGAACACACACATCACAAAGCAGTTTCTGAGAATGCTTCTGTCCAGTTTTTATTGGAAGATATTCCCGCTTCTAACAAAGGCCTGAAAGAGCTCCAAATATCCACTTGTAGATGCTGCAAAAAGACTCTTTCCAAACTGCTCCATGAAAAGGAAGGTTCAACTCTGTGAGTTGAATGCACACATCATAAAGAAGTTTGAAAGAATGCTTCTGTCTAGGTTTTATGTGAAGATATTTCCTTTTCCACCATAGGCCTCAAAGAGCTCCAAATGAACACTTGCAGATTCTACAAAAAGAGTGTTTCAAAACTGCTCTTTCAAAAGAAGTGTTCAACTCTGTGAGTTGGATTCATACTCCACAAAGCAGTTTCACAGAACGCTTCTGTTTAGTTTTTATGGGAAGATATTCCCGTTTCCAACGAAGGCCTGAAAGGGCTCCAAATAACCACTTGCAGATTCTGCAGAAACACAGTTTCAAAACTGCTCTATCAAAAGGAAGGCTTATCTCTCCGAGCTGAATGCACACATCATAAAGAGGTTTCTGAGAATGCTTCTCCCTGGTTTATAAGTGAAGATATTTCCTTTTCCACTATAGGTCTCAAAGCGCTCCAAATGAACACTTGCAGATTCTACAAAAAGAGTGTTTCAAAACAGCTCTTTCAAAGGAAGTGTTCAACTCTGTGAGTTGGATTCATACTACACAAAGCAGTTTCACAGAACGCTTCTCTTTAGTTTTTATGGGAAGATATTCCCGTTTCCAACGAAGGCCTGAAAGGGCTCCAAATATCCACTTGCAGATTCTGCAAAAACACAGTTTCAAAACTGCTCTATCAAAAGGAAGGCTTATCTCTCCGAGTTGAATGCACACATCATAAAGAGGTTTCTGAGAATGCTTCTGCCTGGTTTATAAGTGAAGATATTTCCTTTTCCACCATAGGCCTCAAAGCGCTCCAAATGAACACTTGCAGATTCTACAAAAAGAGTGTTTCAAAACAGCTCTTTCAAAGGAAGTGTTCAACTCTGTGAGTTGGATTCATACTACACAAAGCAGTTTCACAGAACGCTTCTGTTTAGTTTTTATGGGAAGATATTCCCGTTTCCAACGAAGGCCTGAAAGGGCTCCAAATATCCACTTGCAAATTCTGCAAAAATAGAGTTTCAAAACTGCTCTGTCAAAAGGAAGGCTTATCTCTCTGAGTTGAATGCAGACATCATAAAGAGGTTTCTGAGAATGCTTCTGCCTGGTTTATATGTGAAGATATTTCCTTTTCCACCATAGGCCTCAAGGCGCTCCAAATGAACACTTGCAGATTCTACAAAAAGAGTGTTTCATAACTGCTCTAGCAAAGGAAAGGTTCAACTCTGTGAGTTGAACACACACATCACAAAGCAGTTTCTGAGAATGCTTCTGTCCAGTTTTTATTGGAAGATATTCCCGCTTCTAACAAAGGCCTGAAAGAGCTCCAAATATCCACTTGTAGATGCTGCAAAAAGACTCTTTCCAAACTGCTCCATGAAAAGGAAGGTTCAACTCTGTGAATTGAATGCACACATCATAAAGAAGTTTCAAAGAATGCTTCTGTCTAGGTTTTATGTGAAGATATTTCCTTTTCCACCATAGGCCTCAAAGCGCTCCAAATGAACACTTGCAGATTCTACAAAAAGAGTGTTTCAAAACTGCTCTTTCAAAAGAAGTGTTCAACTCTGTGAGTTGGATTCATACTTCAAGAAGCAGTTTCACAGAACGCTTCTGTTTAGTTGTTATGGGAAGATATTCCCGTTTCCAACGAAGGCCTGAAAGGGCTCCAAATAACCACTTGCAGATTCTGCAGAAACACAGTTTCAAAACTGCTCTATCAAAAGGAAGGCTTATCTCTCCGAGCTGAATGCTCACATCATAAAGAGGTTTCTGAGAATGCTTCTCCCTGGTTTATAAGTGAAGATATTTCCTTTTCCACTATAGGCCTCAAAGCGCTCCAAATGAACACTTGCAGATTCTACAAAAGGAGTGTTTCATAACTACTCTAGCAAAGGAAAGGTTCAACTCTGTGAGTTGAACACACACATCACAAAGCAGTTTCTGAGAATGCTTCTGTCCAGTTTTTATTGGAAGATATTCCCGCTTCTAACAAAGGCCTGAAAGAGCTCCAAATATCCACTTGCAGATGCTGCAAAAAGACTCTTTCCAAACTGCTCCATGAAAAGGAAGGTTCAACTCTGTGAGTTGAATGCACACATCATAAAGAAGTTTCAAAGAATGCTTCTGTCTAGGTTTTATGTGAAGATATTTCCTTTTCCACCATAGGCCTCAAAGCGCTCCAAATGAACACTTGCAGATTCTACAAAAAGAGTGTTTCAAAACTGCTCTTTCAAAAGAAGTGTTCAACTCTGTGAGTTGGATTCATACTTCACAAAGCAGTTTCACAGAACGCTTCTGTTTAGTATTTATGGGAAGATATTCCCGTTTCCAACGAAGGCCTGAAAGGACTCCAAATATCCACTTGCAGATTCTGCAGAAACACAGTTTCAAAACTGCTCTATCAAAAGGAAGGCTTATCTCTCCGAGTTGAATGCACACATCATAAAGAGGTTTCTGAGAATGCTTCTGCCTGGTTTATAAGTGAAGATATTTCCTTTTCCACCATAGGCCTCAAAGCGCTCCAAATGAACACTTGCAGATTCTACAAAAAGAGTGTTTCAAAACAGCTCTTTCAAAGGAAGTGTTCAACTCTGTGAGTTGGATTCATACTACACAAAGCAGTTTCACAGAACGCTTCTGTTTAGTTTTTATGGGAAGATATTCCCGTTTCCAACGAAGGCCTGAAAGGGCTCCAAATATCCACTTGCAAATTCTGCAAAAATAGAGTTTCAAAACTGCTCTGTCAAAAGGAAGGCTTATCTCTCTGAGTTGAATGCAGACATCATAAAGAGGTTTCTGAGAATGCTTCTGCCTGGTTTATATGTGAAGATATTTCCTTTTCCACCATAGGCCTCAAGGCGCTCCAAATGAACACTTGCAGATTCTACAAAAAGAGTGTTTCATAACTGCTCTAGCAAAGGAAAGGTTCAATTCTGTGAGTTGAACACACACATCACAAAGCAGTTTCTGAGAATGCTTCTGTCCAGTTTTTATTGGAAGATATTCCCGCTTCTAAAAAAGGCCTGAAAGAGCTCCAAATATCCACTTGTAGATGCTGCAAAAAGACTCTTTCCAAACTGCTCCATGAAAAGGAAGGTTCAACTCTGTGAGTTGAATGCACACATCATAAAGAAGTTTCAAAGAATGCTTCTGTCTAGGTTTTATGTGAAGATATTTCCTTTTCCACCATAGGCCTCAAAGCGCTCCAAATGAACACTTGCAGATTCTACAAAAAGAGTGTTTCAAAACTGCTCTTTCAAAAGAAGTGTTCAACTCTGTGAGTTGGATTCACACTTCACAAAGCAGTTTCACAGAACGCTTCTGTTTAGTTTTTATGGGAAGATATTCCCGTTTCCAACGAAGGCCTGAAAGGGCTCCAAATAACCACTTGCAGATTCTGCAGAAACACAGTTTCAAAACTGCTCTATCAAAAGGAAGGCTTATCTCTCCGAGCTGAATGCACACATCATAAAGTGGTTTCTGAGAATGCTTCTCGCTGGTTTATAAGTGAAGATATTTCCTTTTCCACTATAGGCCTCAAAGCGCTCCAAATGAACACTTGCAGATTCTACAAAAAGAGTGTTTCAAAACAGCTCTTTCAAAGGAAGTGTTCAACTCTGTGAGTTGGATTCATACTACACAAAGCAGTTTCACAGAACGCTTCTCTTTAGTTTTTATTGGAAGATATTCCCGTTTCCAACGAAGGCCTGAAAGGGCTCCAAATATCCACTTGTAGATTCTGCAAAAATAGAGTTTCAAAACTGCTCTGTTAAAAGGAAGGCTTATCTCTCTGAGTTGAATGCAGACATCATAAAGAGGTTTCTGAGAATGCTTCTGCCTGGTTTATATGTGAAGATATTTCCTTTTCCACCATAGGCCTCAAAGCGCTCCAAATGAACACTTGCAGATTCTACAAAAGGAGTGTTTCATAACTGCTCTAGCAAAGGAAAGGTTCAACTCTGTGAGTTGAACACACACATCACAAAGCAGTTTCTGAGAATGCTTCTGTCCAGTTTTTATTGGAAGATATTCCCGCTTCTAACAAAGGCCTGAAAGAGCTCCAAATATCCACTTGCAGATGCTGCAAAAAGACTCTTTCCAAACTGCTCCATGAAAAGGAAGGTTCAACTCTGTGAGATGAATGCACACATCATAAAGAAGTTTCAAAGAATGCTTCTGTCTAGGTTTTATGTGAAGATATTTCCTTTTCCACCATAGGCCTCAAAGCGCTCCAAATGAACACTTGCAGATTCTACAAAAAGAGTGTTTCAAAACTGCTCTTTCAAAAGAAGTGTTCAACTCTGTGAGTTGGATTCGTACTTCACAAAGCAGTTTCACAGAACGCTTCTGTTTAGTATTTATGGGAAGATATTCCCGTTTCCAACGAAGGCCTGAAAGGACTCCAAATATCCACTTGCAGATTCTGCAAAAACACAGTTTCAAAACTGCTCTATCAAAAGGAAGGCTTATCTCTCCGAGTTGAATGCACACATCATAAAGAGGTTTCTGAGAATGCTTCTGCCTGGTTTATAAGTGAAGATATTTCCTTTTCCACCATAGGCCTCAAAGCGCTCCTAATGAACACTTGCAGATTCTACAAAAAGAGTGTTTGAAAACAGCTCTTTCAAAGGAAGTGTTCAACTCTGTGAGTTGGATTCATACTACACAAAGCAGTTTCACAGAACGCTTCTGTTTAGTTTTTATGGGAAGATATTCCCGTTTCCAACGAAGGCCTGAAAGGGCTCCAAATATCCACTTGCAAATTCTGCAAAAATAGAGTTTCAAAACTGCTCTATCAAAAGGAAGGCTTATCTCTCTGAGTTGAATGCAGACATCATAAAGAGGTTTCTGAG
This sequence comes from Pongo pygmaeus, assembly GCF_028885625.2. Lineage (NCBI taxonomy): Eukaryota > Metazoa > Chordata > Mammalia > Primates > Hominidae > Pongo > Pongo pygmaeus. The sequence continues at coordinate 30,149,799 of NC_085930.1, forward strand.
AATGCTTCTGCCTGGTTTATATGTGAAGATATTTCCTTTTCCACCATAGGCCTCAAGGCGCTCCAAATGAACACTAGCAGATTCTACAAAAAGAGTGTTTCATAACTGCTCTAGCAAAGGAAAGGTTCAACTCTGTGAGTTGAACAAACACATCACAAAGCAGTTTCTGAGAATGCTTCTGTCCAGTTTTTATTGGAAGATATTCCCGCTTCTAACAAAGGCCTGAAACAGCTCCAAATATCCACTTGTAGATGCTGCAAAAAGACTCTTTCCAAACTGCTCCATGAAAAGGAAGGTTCAACTCTGTGAATTGAATGCACACATCATAAAGAAGTTTCAAAGAATGCTTCTGTCTAGGTTTTATGTGAAGATATTTCCTTTTCCACCATAGGCCTCAAAGCGCTCCAAATGAACACTTGCAGATTCTACAAAAAGAGTGTTTCAAAACTGCTCTTTCAAAAGAAGTGTTCAACTCTGTGAGTTGGATTCATACTTCACGAAGCAGTTTCACAGAACTCTTCTGTTTAGTTGTTATGGGAAGATATTCCCGTTTCCAACGAAGGCCTGAAAGGGCTCCAAATAACCACTTGCAGATTCTGCAGAAACACAGTTTCAAAACTGCTCTATCAAAAGGAAGGCTTATCTCTCCGAGCTGAATGCACACATCATAAAGAGGTTTCTGAGAATGCTTCTCCCTGGTTTATAAGTGAAGATATTTCCTTTTCCACTATAGGCCTCAAAGCGCTCCAAATGAACACTTGCAGATTCTACAAAAGGAGTGTTTCATAACTACTCTAGCAAAGGAAAGGTTCAACTCTGTGAGTTGAACACACACATCACAAAGCAGTTTCTGAGAATGCTTCTGTCCAGTTTTTATTGGAAGATATTCCCGCTTCTAACAAAGGCCTGAAAGAGCTCCAAATATCCACTTGCAGATGCTGCAAAAAGACTCTTTCCAAACTGCTCCATGAAAAGGAAGGTTCAACTCTGTGAGTTGAATGCACACATCATAAAGAAGTTTCAAAGAATGCTTCTGTCTAGGTTTTATGTGAAGATATTTCCTTTTCCACCATAGGCCTCAAAGCGCTCCAAATGAACACTTGCAGATTCTACAAAAAGAGTGTTTCAAAACTGCTCTTTCAAAAGAAGTGTTCAACTCTGTGAGTTGGATTCATACTTCACAAAGCAGTTTCACAGAACGCTTCTGTTTAGTATTTATGGGAAGATATTCCCGTTTCCAACGAAGGCCTGAAAGGACTCCAAATATCCACTTGCAGATTCTGCAGAAACACAGTTTCAAAACTGCTCTATCAAAAGGAAGGCTTATCTCTCCGAGTTGAATGCACACATCATAAAGAGGTTTCTGAGAATGCTTCTGCCTGGTTTATAAGTGAAGATATTTCCTTTTCCACCATAGGCCTCAAAGCGCTCCAAATGAACACTTGCAGATTCTACAAAAAGAGTGTTTCAAAACAGCTCTTTCAAAGGAAGTGTTCAACTCTGTGAGTTGGATTCATACTACACAAAGCAGTTTCACAGAACGCTTCTGTTTAGTTTTTATGGGAAGATATTCCCGTTTCCAACGAAGGCCTGAAAGGGCTCCAAATATCCACTTGCAAATTCTGCAAAAATAGAGTTTCAAAACTGCTCTGTCAAAAGGAAGGCTTATCTCTCTGAGTTGAATGCAGACATCATAAAGAGGTTTCTGAGAATGCTTCTGCCTGGTTTATATGTGAAGATATTTCCTTTTCCACCATAGGCCTCAAGGCGCTCCAAATGAACACTTGCAGATTCTACAAAAAGAGTGTTTCATAACTGCTCTAGCAAAGGAAAGGTTCAACTCTGTGAGTTGAACACACACATCACAAAGCAGTTTCTGAGAATGCTTCTGTCCAGTTTTTATTGGAAGATATTCCCGCTTCTAAAAAAGGCCTGAAAGAGCTCCAAATATCCACTTGTAGATGCTGCAAAAAGACTCTTTCCAAACTGCTCCATGAAAAGGAAGGTTCAACTCTGTGAGTTGAATGCACACATCATAAAGAAGTTTCAAAGAATGCTTCTGTCTAGGTTTTATGTGAAGATATTTCCTTTTCCACCATAGGCCTCAAAGCGCTCCAAATGAACACTTGCAGATTCTACAAAAAGAGTGTTTCAAAACTGCTCTTTCAAAAGAAGTGTTCAACTCTGTGAGTTGGATTCATACTTCACGAAGCAGTTTCACAGAACTCTTCTGTTTAGTTGTTATGGGAAGATATTCCCGTTTCCAACGAAGGCCTGAAAGGGCTCCAAATAACCACTTGCAGATTCTGCAGAAACACAGTTTCAAAACTGCTCTATCAAAAGGAAGGCTTATCTCTCCGAGCTGAATGCACACATCATAAAGAGGTTTCTGAGAATGCTTCTCCCTGGTTTATAAGTGAAGATATTTCCTTTTCCACTATAGGCCTCAAAGCGCTCCAAATGAACACTTGCAGATTCTACAAAAGGAGTGTTTCATAACTACTCTAGCAAAGGAAAGGTTCAACTCTGTGAGTTGAACACACACATCACAAAGCAGTTTCTGAGAATGCTTCTGTCCAGTTTTTATTGGAAGATATTCCCGCTTCTAACAAAGGCCTGAAAGAGCTCCAAATATCCACTTGCAGATGCTGCAAAAAGACTCTTTCCAAACTGCTCCATGAAAAGGAAGGTTCAACTCTGTGAGTTGAATGCACACATCATAAAGAAGTTTCAAAGAATGCTTCTGTCTAGGTTTTATGTGAAGATATTTCCTTTTCCACCATAGGCCTCAAAGCGCTCCAAATGAACACTTGCAGATTCTACAAAAAGAGTGTTTCAAAACTGCTCTTTCAAAAGAAGTGTTCAACTCTGTGAGTTGGATTCATACTTCACAAAGCAGTTTCACAGAACGCTTCTGTTTAGTATTTATGGGAAGATATTCCCGTTTCCAACGAAGGCCTGAAAGGACTCCAAATATCCACTTGCAGATTCTGCAGAAACACAGTTTCAAAACTGCTCTATCAAAAGGAAGGCTTATCTCTCCGAGTTGAATGCACACATCATAAAGAGGTTTCTGAGAATGCTTCTGCCTGGTTTATAAGTGAAGATATTTCCTTTTCCACCATAGGCCTCAAAGCGCTCCAAATGAACACTTGCAGATTCTACAAAAAGAGTGTTTCAAAACAGCTCTTTCAAAGGAAGTGTTCAACTCTGTGAGTTGGATTCATACTACACAAAGCAGTTTCACAGAACGCTTCTGTTTAGTTTTTATGGGAAGATATTCCCGTTTCCAACGAAGGCCTGAAAGGGCTCCAAATATCCACTTGCAAATTCTGCAAAAATAGAGTTTCAAAACTGCTCTGTCAAAAGGAAGGCTTATCTCTCTGAGTTGAATGCAGACATCATAAAGAGGTTTCTGAGAATGCTTCTGCCTGGTTTATATGTGAAGATATTTCCTTTTCCACCATAGGCCTCAAGGCGCTCCAAATGAACACTTGCAGATTCTACAAAAAGAGTGTTTCATAACTGCTCTAGCAAAGGAAAGGTTCAACTCTGTGAGTTGAACACACACATCACAAAGCAGTTTCTGAGAATGCTTCTGTCCAGTTTTTATTGGAAGATATTCCCGCTTCTAAAAAAGGCCTGAAAGAGCTCCAAATATCCACTTGTAGATGCTGCAAAAAGACTCTTTCCAAACTGCTCCATGAAAAGGAAGGTTCAACTCTGTGAGTTGAATGCACACATCATAAAGAAGTTTCAAAGAATGCTTCTGTCTAGGTTTTATGTGAAGATATTTCCTTTTCCACCATAGGCCTCAAAGCGCTCCAAATGAACACTTGCAGATTCTACAAAAAGAGTGTTTCAAAACTGCTCTTTCAAAAGAAGTGTTCAACTCTGTGAGTTGGATTCACACTTCACAAAGCAGTTTCACAGAACGCTTCTGTTTAGTTTTTATGGGAAGATATTCCCGTTTCCAACGAAGGCCTGAAAGGGCTCCAAATAACCACTTGCATATTCTGCAGAAACACAGTTTCAAAACTGCTCTATCAAAAGGAAGGCTTATCTCTCCGAGCTGAATGCACACATCATAAAGTGGTTTCTGAGAATGCTTCTCGCTGGTTTATAAGTGAAGATATTTCCTTTTCCACTATAGGCCTCAAAGCGCTCCAAATGAACACTTGCAGATTCTACAAAAAGAGTGTTTCAAAACAGCTCTTTCAAAGGAAGTGTTCAACTCTGTGAGTTGGATTCATACTACACAAAGCAGTTTCACAGAACGCTTCTCTTTAGTTTTTATTGGAAGATATTCCCGTTTCCAACGAAGGCCTGAAAGGGCTCCAAATATCCACTTGTAGATTCTGCAAAAATAGAGTTTCAAAACTGCTCTGTTAAAAGGAAGGCTTATCTCTCTGAGTTGAATGCAGACATCATAAAGAGGTTTCTGAGAATGCTTCTGCCTGGTTTATATGTGAAGATATTTCCTTTTCCACCATAGGCCTCAAAGCGCTCCAAATGAACACTTGCAGATTCTACAAAAGGAGTGTTTCATAACTGCTCTAGCAAAGGAAAGGTTCAACTCTGTGAGTTGAACACACACATCACAAAGCAGTTTCTGAGAATGCTTCTGTCCAGTTTTTATTGGAAGATATTCCCGCTTCTAACAAAGGCCTGAAAGAACTCCAAATATCCACTTGCAGATGCTGCAAAAAGACTCTTTCCAAACTGCTCCATGAAAAGGAAGGTTCAACTCTGTGAGTTGAATGCACACATCATAAAGAAGTTTCAAAGAATGCTTCTGTCTAGGTTTTATGTGAAGATATTTCCTTTTCCACCATAGGCCTCAAAGCGCTCCAAATGAACACTTGCAGATTCTACAAAAAGAGTGTTTCAAGACTGCTCTTTCAAAAGAAGTGTTCAACTCTGTGAGTTGGATTCATACTTCACAAAGCAGTTTCACAGAACGCTTCTGTTTAGTATTTATGGGAAGATATTCCCGTTTCCAACGAAGGCCTGAAAGGACTCCAAATATCCACTTGCAGATTCTGCAAAAACACAGTTTCAAAACTGCTCTATCAAAAGGAAGGCTTATCTCTCCGAGATGAATGCACACATCATAAAGACGTTTCTGAGAATGCTTCTGCCTGGTTTATAAGTGAAGATATTTCCTTTTCCACCATAGGCCTCAAAGCGCTCCAAATGAACACTTGCAGATTCTACAAAAAGAGTGTTTCAAAACAGCTCTTTCAAAGGAAGTGTTCAACTCTGTGAGTTGGATTCATACTACACAAAGCAGTTTCACAGAACGCTTCTGTTTAGTTTTTATGGGAAGATATTCCCGTTTCCAACGAAGGCCTGAAAGGGCTCCAAATATCCACTTGCAAATTCTGCAAAAATAGAGTTTCAAAACTGCTCTGTCAAAAGGAAGGCTTATCTCTCTGAGTTGAATGCAGACATCATAAAGAGGTTTCTGAGAATGCTTCTGCCTGGTTTATATGTGAAGATATTTCCTTTTCCACCATAGGCCTCAAAGCGCTCCAAATGAACACTTGCAGATTCTACAAAAAGAGTGTTTCATAACTGCTCTAGCAAAGGAAAGGTTCAACTCTGTGAGTTGAACACACACATCACAAAGCAGTTTCTGAGAATGCTTCTGTCCAGTTTTTATTGGAAGATATTCCCGCTTCTAACAAAGGCCTGAAAGAGCTCCAAATATCCACTTGCAGATGCTGCAAAAAGACTCTTTCCAAACTGCTCCATGAAAAGGAAGGTTCAACTCTGTGAGATGAATGCACACATCATAAAGAAGTTTCAAAGAATGCTTCTGTCTAGGTTTTATGTGAAGATATTTCCTTTTCCACCATAGGCCTCAAAGCGCTCCAAATGAACACTTGCAGATTCTACAAAAAGAGTGTTTCAAAACTGCTCTTTCAAAAGAAGTGTTCAACTCTGTGAGTTGGATTCATACTTCACAAAGCAGTTTCACAGAACGCTTCTGTTTAGTATTTATGGGAAGATATTTCCGTTTCCAACGAAGGCCTGAAAGGACTCCAAATATCCACTTGCAGATTCTGCAAAAAACACAGTTTCAAAACTGCTCTATCAAAAGGAAGGCTTATCTCTCCGAGTTGAATGCACACATCATAAAGAGTTTTCTGAGAATGCTTCTGCCTGGTTTATAAGTGAAGATATTTCCTTTTCCACCATAGGCCTCAAAGCGCTCCAAATGAACACTTGCAGATTCTACAAAAAGAGTGTTTCAAAACAGCTCTTTCAAAGGAAGTGTTCAACTCTGTGAGTTGGATTCATACTACACAAAGCAGTTTCACAGAACGCTTCTGTTTAGTTTTTATGGGAAGATATTCCCGTTTCCAACGAAGGCCTGAAAGGGCTCCAAATATCCACTTGCAAATTCTGCAAAAATAGAGTTTCAAAACTGCTCTGTCAAAAGGAAGGCTTATCTCTCTGAGTTGAATGCAGACACCATAAAGAGGTTTCTGAGAATGCTTCTGCCTGGTTTATATGTGAAGATATTTCCTTTTCCACCATAGGCCTCAAGGCGCTCCAAATGAACACTTGCAGATTCTACAAAAAGAGTGTTTCATAACTGCTCTAGCAAAGGAAAGGTTCAACTCTGTGAGTTGAACACACACATCACAAAGCAGTTTCTGAGAATGCTTCTGTCCAGTTTTTATTGGAAGATATTCCCGCTTCTAACAAAGGCCTGAAAGAGCTCCAAATATCCACTTGTAGATGCTGCAAAAAGACTCTTTCCAAACTGCTCCATGAAAAGGAAGGTTCAACTCTGTGAGATGAATGCACACATCATAAAGAAGTTTCAAAGAATGCTTCTGTCTAGGTTTTATGTGAAGATATTTCCTTTTCCACCATAGGCCTCAAAGCGCTCCAAATGAACACTTGCAGATTCTACAAAAAGAGTGTTTCAAAACTGCTCTTTCAAAAGAAGTGTTCAACTCTGTGAGTTGGATTCATACTTCACGAAGCAGTTTCACAGAACGCTTCTGTTTAGTTGTTATGGGAAGATATTCCCGTTTCCAACGAAGGCCTGAAAGGGCTCCAAATAACCACTTGCAGATTCTGCAGAAACACAGTTTCAAAACTGCTCTATCAAAAGGAAGGCTTATCTCTCCGAGCTGAATGCTCACATCATAAAGAGGTTTCTGAGAATGCTTCTCCCTGGTTTATAAGTGAAGATATTTCCTTTTCCACTATAGGCCTCAAAGCGCTCCAAATGAACACTTGCAGATTCTACAAAAGGAGTGTTTCATAACTACTCTAGCAAAGGAAAGGTTCAACTCTGTGAGTTGAACACACACATCACAAAGCAGTTTCTGAGAATGCTTCTGTCCAGTTTTTATTGGAAGATATTCCCGCTTCTAACAAAGGCCTGAAAGAGCTCCAAATATCCACTTGCAGATGCTGCAAAAAGACTCTTTCCAAACTGCTCCATGAAAAGGAAGGTTCAACTCTGTGAGTTGAATGCACACATCATAAAGAAGTTTCAAAGAATGCTTCTGTCTAGGTTTTATGTGAAGATATTTCCTTTTCCACCATAGGCCTCAAAGCGCTCCAAATGAACACTTGCAGATTCTACAAAAAGAGTGTTTCAAAACTGCTCTTTCAAAAGAAGTGTTCAACTCTGTGAGTTGGATTCATACTTCACAAAGCAGTTTCACAGAACGCTTCTGTTTAGTATTTATGGGAAGATATTCCCGTTTCCAACGAAGGCCTGAAAGGACTCCAAATATCCACTTGCAGATTCTGCAGAAACACAGTTTCAAAACTGCTCTATCAAAAGGAAGGCTTATCTCTCCGAGTTGAATGCACACATCATAAAGAGGTTTCTGAGAATGCTTCTGCCTGGTTTATAAGTGAAGATATTTCCTTTTCCACCATAGGCCTCAAAGCGCTCCAAATGAACACTTGCAGATTCTACAAAAAGAGTGTTTCAAAACAGCTCTTTCAAAGGAAGTGTTCAACTCTGTGAGTTGGATTCATACTACACAAAGCAGTTTCACAGAACGCTTCTGTTTAGTTTTTATGGGAAGATATTCCCGTTTCCAACGAAGGCCTGAAAGGGCTCCAAATATCCACTTGCAAATTCTGCAAAAATAGAGTTTCAAAACTGCTCTGTCAAAAGGAAGGCTTATCTCTCTGAGTTGAATGCAGACATCATAAAGAGGTTTCTGAGAATGCTTCTGCCTGGTTTATATGTGAAGATATTTCCTTTTCCACCATAGGCCTCAAGGCGCTCCAAATGAACACTTGCAGATTCTACAAAAAGAGTGTTTCATAACTGCTCTAGCAAAGGAAAGGTTCAATTCTGTGAGTTGAACACACACATCACAAAGCAGTTTCTGAGAATGCTTCTGTCCAGTTTTTATTGGAAGATATTCCCGCTTCTAAAAAAGGCCTGAAAGAGCTCCAAATATCCACTTGTAGATGCTGCAAAAAGACTCTTTCCAAACTGCTCCATGAAAAGGAAGGTTCAACTCTGTGAGTTGAATGCACACATCATAAAGAAGTTTCAAAGAATGCTTCTGTCTAGGTTTTATGTGAAGATATTTCCTTTTCCACCATAGGCCTCAAAGCGCTCCAAATGAACACTTGCAGATTCTACAAAAAGAGTGTTTCAAAACTGCTCTTTCAAAAGAAGTGTTCAACTCTGTGAGTTGGATTCACACTTCACAAAGCAGTTTCACAGAACGCTTCTGTTTAGTTTTTATGGGAAGATATTCCCGTTTCCAACGAAGGCCTGAAAGGGCTCCAAATAACCACTTGCAGATTCTGCAGAAACACAGTTTCAAAACTGCTCTATCAAAAGGAAGGCTTATCTCTCCGAGCTGAATGCACACATCATAAAGTGGTTTCTGAGAATGCTTCTCGCTGGTTTATAAGTGAAGATATTTCCTTTTCCACTATAGGCCTCAAAGCGCTCCAAATGAACACTTGCAGATTCTACAAAAAGAGTGTTTCAAAACAGCTCTTTCAAAGGAAGTGTTCAACTCTGTGAGTTGGATTCATACTACACAAAGCAGTTTCACAGAACGCTTCTCTTTAGTTTTTATTGGAAGATATTCCCGTTTCCAACGAAGGCCTGAAAGGGCTCCAAATATCCACTTGTAGATTCTGCAAAAATAGAGTTTCAAAACTGCTCTGTTAAAAGGAAGGCTTATCTCTCTGAGTTGAATGCAGACATCATAAAGAGGTTTCTGAGAATGCTTCTGCCTGGTTTATATGTGAAGATATTTCCTTTTCCACCATAGGCCTCAAAGCGCTCCAAATGAACACTTGCAGATTCTACAAAAGGAGTGTTTCATAACTGCTCTAGCAAAGGAAAGGTTCAACTCTGTGAGTTGAACACACACATCACAAAGCAGTTTCTGAGAATGCTTCTGTCCAGTTTTTATTGGAAGATATTCCCGCTTCTAACAAAGGCCTGAAAGAGCTCCAAATATCCACTTGCAGATGCTGCAAAAAGACTCTTTCCAAACTGCTCCATGAAAAGGAAGGTTCAACTCTGTGAGATGAATGCACACATCATAAAGAAGTTTCAAAGAATGCTTCTGTCTAGGTTTTATGTGAAGATATTTCCTTTTCCACCATAGGCCTCAAAGCGCTCCAAATGAACACTTGCAGATTCTACAAAAAGAGTGTTTCAAAACTGCTCTTTCAAAAGAAGTGTTCAACTCTGTGAGTTGGATTCGTACTTCACAAAGCAGTTTCACAGAACGCTTCTGTTTAGTATTTATGGGAAGATATTCCCGTTTCCAACGAAGGCCTGAAAGGACTCCAAATATCCACTTGCAGATTCTGCAAAAACACAGTTTCAAAACTGCTCTATCAAAAGGAAGGCTTATCTCTCCGAGTTGAATGCACACATCATAAAGAGGTTTCTGAGAATGCTTCTGCCTGGTTTATAAGTGAAGATATTTCCTTTTCCACCATAGGCCTCAAAGCGCTCCTAATGAACACTTGCAGATTCTACAAAAAGAGTGTTTGAAAACAGCTCTTTCAAAGGAAGTGTTCAACTCTGTGAGTTGGATTCATACTACACAAAGCAGTTTCACAGAACGCTTCTGTTTAGTTTTTATGGGAAGATATTCCCGTTTCCAACGAAGGCCTGAAAGGGCTCCAAATATCCACTTGCAAATTCTGCAAAAATAGAGTTTCAAAACTGCTCTATCAAAAGGAAGGCTTATCTCTCTGAGTTGAATGCAGACATCATAAAGAGGTTTCTGAGAATGCTTCTGCCTGGTTTATATGTGAAGATATTTCCTTTTCCACCATAGGCCTCAAGGCGCTCCAAATGAACACTAGCAGATTCTACAAAAAGAGTGTTTCATAACTGCTCTAGCAAAGGAAAGGTTCAACTCTGTGAGTTGAACAAACACATCACAAAGCAGTTTCTGAGAATGCTTCTGTCCAGTTTTTATTGGAAGATATTCCCGCTTCTAACAAAGGCCTGAAACAGCTCCAAATATCCACTTGTAGATGCTGCAAAAAGACTCTTTCCAAACTGCTCCATGAAAAGGAAGGTTCAACTCTGTGAATTGAATGCACACATCATAAAGAAGTTTCAAAGAATGCTTCTGTCTAGGTTTTATGTGAAGATATTTCCTTTTCCACCATAGGCCTCAAAGCGCTCCAAATGAACACTTGCAGATTCTACAAAAAGAGTGTTTCAAAACTGCTCTTTCAAAAGAAGTGTTCAACTCTGTGAGTTGGATTCATACTTCACGAAGCAGTTTCACAGAACTCTTCTGTTTAGTTGTTATGGGAAGATATTCCCGTTTCCAACGAAGGCCTGAAAGGGCTCCAAATAACCACTTGCAGATTCTGCAGAAACACAGTTTCAAAACTGCTCTATCAAAAGGAAGGCTTATCTCTCCGAGCTGAATGCACACATCATAAAGAGGTTTCTGAGAATGCTTCTCCCTGGTTTATAAGTGAAGATATTTCCTTTTCCACTATAGGCCTCAAAGCGCTCCAAATGAACACTTGCAGATTCTACAAAAGGAGTGTTTCATAACTACTCTAGCAAAGGAAAGGTTCAACTCTGTGAGTTGAACACACACATCACAAAGCAGTTTCTGAGAATGCTTCTGTCCAGTTTTTATTGGAAGATATTCCCGCTTCTAACAAAGGCCTGAAAGAGCTCCAAATATCCACTTGCAGATGCTGCAAAAAGACTCTTTCCAAACTGCTCCATGAAAAGGAAGGTTCAACTCTGTGAGTTGAATGCACACATCATAAAGAAGTTTCAAAGAATGCTTCTGTCTAGGTTTTATGTGAAGATATTTCCTTTTCCACCATAGGCCTCAAAGCGCTCCAAATGAACACTTGCAGATTCTACAAAAAGAGTGTTTCAAAACTGCTCTTTCAAAAGAAGTGTTCAACTCTGTGAGTTGGATTCATACTTCACAAAGCAGTTTCACAGAACGCTTCTGTTTAGTATTTATGGGAAGATATTCCCGTTTCCAACGAAGGCCTGAAAGGACTCCAAATATCCACTTGCAGATTCTGCAGAAACACAGTTTCAAAACTGCTCTATCAAAAGGAAGGCTTATCTCTCCGAGTTGAATGCACACATCATAAAGAGGTTTCTGAGAATGCTTCTGCCTGGTTTATAAGTGAAGATATTTCCTTTTCCACCATAGGCCTCAAAGCGCTCCAAATGAACACTTGCAGATTCTACAAAAAGAGTGTTTCAAAACAGCTCTTTCAAAGGAAGTGTTCAACTCTGTGAGTTGGATTCATACTACACAAAGCAGTTTCACAGAACGCTTCTGTTTAGTTTTTATGGGAAGATATTCCCGTTTCCAACGAAGGCCTGAAAGGGCTCCAAATATCCACTTGCAAATTCTGCAAAAATAGAGTTTCAAAACTGCTCTGTCAAAAGGAAGGCTTATCTCTCTGAGTTGAATGCAGACATCATAAAGAGGTTTCTGAGAATGCTTCTGCCTGGTTTATATGTGAAGATATTTCCTTTTCCACCATAGGCCTCAAGGCGCTCCAAATGAACACTTGCAGATTCTACAAAAAGAGTGTTTCATAACTGCTCTAGCAAAGGAAAGGTTCAACTCTGTGAGTTGAACACACACATCACAAAGCAGTTTCTGAGAATGCTTCTGTCCAGTTTTTATTGGAAGATATTCCCGCTTCTAAAAAAGGCCTGAAAGAGCTCCAAATATCCACTTGTAGATGCTGCAAAAAGACTCTTTCCAAACTGCTCCATGAAAAGGAAGGTTCAACTCTGTGAGTTGAATGCACACATCATAAAGAAGTTTCAAAGAATGCTTCTGTCTAGGTTTTATGTGAAGATATTTCCTTTTCCACCATAGGCCTCAAAGCGCTCCAAATGAACACTTGCAGATTCTACAAAAAGAGTGTTTCAAAACTGCTCTTTCAAAAGAAGTGTTCAACTCTGTGAGTTGGATTCACACTTCACAAAGCAGTTTCACAGAACGCTTCTGTTTAGTTTTTATGGGAAGATATTCCCGTTTCCAACGAAGGCCTGAAAGGGCTCCAAATAACCACTTGCAGATTCTGCAGAAACACAGTTTCAAAACTGCTCTATCAAAAGGAAGGCTTATCTCTCCGAGCTGAATGCACACATCATAAAGTGGTTTCTGAGAATGCTTCTCGCTGGTTTATAAGTGAAGATATTTCCTTTTCCACTATAGGCCTCAAAGCGCTCCAAATGAACACTTGCAGATTCTACAAAAAGAGTGTTTCAAAACAGCTCTTTCAAAGGAAGTGTTCAACTCTGTGAGTTGGATTCATACTACACAAAGCAGTTTCACAGAACGCTTCTCTTTAGTTTTTATTGGAAGATATTCCCGTTTCCAACGAAGGCCTGAAAGGGCTCCAAATATCCACTTGTAGATTCTGCAAAAATAGAGTTTCAAAACTGCTCTGTTAAAAGGAAGGCTTATCTCTCTGAGTTGAATGCAGACATCATAAAGAGGTTTCTGAGAATGCTTCTGCCTGGTTTATATGTGAAGATATTTCCTTTTCCACCATAGGCCTCAAAGCGCTCCAAATGAACACTTGCAGATTCTACAAAAGGAGTGTTTCATAACTGCTCTAGCAAAGGAAAGGTTCAACTCTGTGAGTTGAACACACACATCACAAAGCAGTTTCTGAGAATGCTTCTGTCCAGTTTTTATTGGAAGATATTCCCGCTTCTAACAAAGGCCTGAAAGAGCTCCAAATATCCACTTGCAGATGCTGCAAAAAGACTCTTTCCAAACTGCTCCATGAAAAGGAAGGTTCAACTCTGTGAGTTGAATGCACACATCATAAAGAAGTTTCAAAGAATGCTTCTGTCTAGGTTTTATGTGAAGATATTTCCTTTTCCACCATAGGACTCAAAGCGCTCCAAATGAACACTTGCAGATTCTACAAAAAGAGTGTTTCAAAACTGCTCTTTCAAAAGAAGTGTTCAACTCTGTGAGTTGGATTCATACTTCACAAAGCAGTTTCACAGAACGCTTCTGTTTAGTATTTCTGGGAAGATATTCCCGTTTCCAACGAAGGCCTGAAAGGACTCCAAATATCCACTTGCAGATTCTGCAAAAACACAGTTTCAAAACTGCTCTATCAAAAGGAAGGCTTATCTCTCCGAGATGAATGCACACATCATAAAGAGGTTTCTGAGAATGCTTCTGCCTGGTTTATAAGTGAAGATATTTCCTTTTCCACCATAGGCCTCAAAGCGCTCCAAATGAACACTTGCAGATTCTACAAAAAGAGTGTTTCAAAACAGCTCTTTCAAAGGAAGTGTTCAACTCTGTGAGTTGGATTCATACTACACAAAGCAGTTTCACAGAACGCTTCTGTTTAGTTTTTATGGGAAGATATTCCCGTTTCCAACGAAGGCCTGAAAGGGCTCCAAATATCCACTTGCAAATTCTGCAAAAATAGAGTTTCAAAACTGCTCTGTCAAAAGGAAGGCTTATCTCTCTGAGTTGAATGCAGACATCATAAAGAGGTTTCTGAGAATGCTTCTGCCTGGTTTATATGTGAAGATATTTCCTTTTCCACCATAGGCCTCAAAGCGCTCCAAATGAACACTTGCAGATTCTACAAAAAGAGTGTTTCATAACTGCTCTAGCAAAGGAAAGGTTCAACTCTGTGAGTTGAACACACACATCACAAAGCAGTTTCTGAGAATGCTTCTGTCCAGTTTTTATTGGAAGATATTCCCGCTTCTAACAAAGGCCTGAAAGAGCTCCAAATATCCACTTGTAGATGCTGCAAAAAGACTCTTTCCAAACTGCTCCATGAAAAGGAAGGTTCAACTCTGTGAGTTGAATGCACACATCATAAAGAAGTTTCAAAGAATGCTTCTGTCTAGGTTTTATGTGAAGATATTTCCTTTTCCACCATAGGCCTCAAAGCGCTCCAAATGAACACTTGCAGATTCTACAAAAAGAGTGTTTCAAAACTGCTCTTTCAAAAGAAGTGTTCAACTCTGTGAGTTGGATTCATACTTCACAAAGCAGTTTCACAGAACGCTTCTGTTTAGTTTTTATGGGAAGATATTCCCGTTTCCAACGAAGGCCTGAAAGGGCTCCAAATAACCACTTGCAGATTCTGCAGAAACACAGTTTCAAAACTGCTCTATCAAAAGGAAGGCTTATCTCTCCGAGCTGAATGCACACATCATAAAGAGGTTTCTGAGAATGCTTCTGCCTGGTTTATAAGTGAAGATATTTCCTTTTCCACCATAGGCCTCAAAGCGCTCCAAATGAACACTTGCAGATTCTACAAAAAGAGTGTTTCAAAACAGCTCTTTCAAAGGAAGTGTTCAACTCTGTGAGTTGGATTCATACTACACAAAGCAGTTTCACAGAACGCTTCTGTTTAGTTTTTATGGGAAGATATTCCCGTTTCCAACGAAGGCCTGAAAGGGCTCCAAATATCCACTTGCAAATTCTGCAAAAATAGAGTTTCAAAACTGCTCTATCAAAAGGAAGGCTTATCTCTCTGAGTTGAATGCAGACATCATAAAGAGGTTTCTGAGAATGCTTCTGCCTGGTTTATATGTGAAGATATTTCCTTTTCCACCATAGGCCTCAAAGCGCTCCAAATGAACACTTGCAGATTCTACAAAAGGAGTGTTTCATAACTGCTCTAGCAAAGGAAAGGTTCAACTCTGTGAGTTGAACACACACATCACAAAGCAGTTTCTGAGAATGCTTCTGTCCAATTTTTATTGGAAGATATTCCCGCTTCTAACAAAGGCCTGAAAGAGCTCCAAATATCCACTTGCAGATGCTGCAAAAAGACTCTTTCCAAACTGCTCCATGAAAAGGAAGGTTCAACTCTGTGAGATGAATGCACACATCATAAAGAAGTTTCAAAGAATGCTTCTGTCTAGGTTTTATGTGAAGATATTTCCTTTTCCACCATAGGCCTCAAAGCGCTCCAAATGAACACTTGCAGATTCTACAAAAAGAGTGTTTCAAAACTGCTCTTTCAAAAGAAGTGTTCAACTCTGTGAGTTGGATTCATACTTCACAAAGCAGTTTCACAGAACGCTTCTGTTTAGTATTTATGGGAAGATATTCCCGTTTCCAACGAAGGCCTGAAAGGACTCCAAATATCCACTTGCAGATTCTGCAAAAACACAGTTTCAAAACTGCTCTATCAAAAGGAAGGCTTATCTCTCCGAGCTGAATGCACACATCATAAAGAGGTTTCTGAGAATGCTTCTCCCTGGTTTATAAGTGAAGATATTTCCTTTTCCACTATAGGCCTCAAAGCGCTCCAAATGAACACTTGCAGATTCTACAAAAAGAGTGTTTCAAAACAGCTCTTTCAAAGGAAGTGTTCAACTCTGTGAGTTGGATTCATACTACACAAAGCAGTTTCACAGAACGCTTCTCTTTAGTTTTTATGGGAAGATATTCCCGTTTCCAACGAAGGCCTGAAAGGGCTCCAAATATCCACTTGCAGATTCTGCAAAAATAGAGTTTCAAAACTGCTCTGTCAAAAGGAAGGCTTATCTCTCTGAGTTGAATGCAGACATCATAAAGAGGTTTCTGAGAATGCTTCTGCCTGGTTTATATGTGAAGATATTTCCTTTTCCACCATAGGCCTCAAAGCGCTCCAAATGAACACTTGCAGATTCTACAAAAAGAGTGTTTCATAACTGCTCTAGCAAAGGAAAGGTTCAACTCTGTGAGTTGAACACACACATCACAAAGCAGTTTCTGAGAATGCTTCTGTCCAGTTTTTATTGGAAGATATTCCCGCTTCTAACAAAGGCCTGAAAGAGCTCCAAATATCCACTTGTAGATGCTGCAAAAAGACTCTTTCCAAACTGCTCCATGAAAAGGAAGGTTCAACTCTGTGAGTTGAATGCACACATCATAAAAAGTTTCAAAGAATGCTTCTGTCTAGGTTTTATGTGAAGATATTTCCTTTTCCACCATAGGCCTCAAAGCGCTCCAAAAGAACACTTGCAGATTCTACAAAAAGAGTGTTTCAAAACTGCTCTTTCAAAAGAAGTGTTCAACTCTGTGAGTTGGATTCATACTTCACAAAGCAGTTTCACAGAACGCTTCTGTTTAGTTTTTATGGGAAGATATTCCCGTTTCCAACGAAGGCCTGAAAGGGCTCCAAATAACCACTTGCAGATTCTGCAGAAACACAGTTTCAAAACTGCTCTATCAAAAGGAAAGCTTATCTCTCCGAGCTGAATGCACACATCATAAAGAGGTTTCTGAGAATGCTTCTCCCTGGTTTATAAGTGAAGATATTTCCTTTTCCACTATAGGCCTCAAAGCGCTCCAAATGAACACTTGCAGATTCTACAAAAAGAGTGTTTCAAAACTGCTCTTTCAAAAGAAGTGTTCAACTCTGTGAGTTGGATTCATACTACACAAAGCAGTTTCACAGAACGCTTCTCTTTAGTATTTATGGGAAGATATTCCCGTTTCCAACGAAGGCCTGAAAGGACTCCAAATATCCACTTGCAGATTCTGCAGAAACACAGTTTCAAAACTGCTCTATCAAAAGGAAGGCTTATCTCTCCGAGTTGAATGCACACATCATAAAGAGGTTTCTGAGAATGCTTCTGCCTGGTTTATAAGTGAAGATATTTCCTTTTCCACCATAGGCCTCAAAGCGCTCCAAATGAACACTTGCAGATTCTACAAAAAGAGTGTTTCAAAACAGCTCTTTCAAAGGAAGTGTTCAACTCTGTGAGTTGGATTCATACTACACAAAGCAGTTTCACAGAACGCTTGTGTTTAGTTTTTATGGGAAGATATTCCCGTTTCCAACGAAGGCCTGAAAGGGCTCCAAATATCCACTTGCAAATTCTGCAAAAATAGAGTTTCAAAACTGCTCTGTCAAAAGGAAGGCTTATCTCTCTGAGTTGAATGCAGACATCATAAAGAGGTTTCTGAGAATGCTTCTGCCTGGTTTATATGTGAAGATATTTCCTTTTCCACCATAGGCCTCAAGGCGCTCCAAATGAACACTTGCAGATTCTACAAAAAGAGTGTTTCATAACTGCTCTAGCAAAGGAAAGGTTCAACTCTGTGAGTTGAACACACACATCACAAAGCAGTTTCTGAGAATGCTTCTGTCCAGTTTTTATTGGAAGATATTCCCGCTTCTAACAAAGGCCTGAAAGAGCTCCAAATATCCACTTGTAGATGCTGCAAAAAGACTCTTTCCAAACTGCTCCATGAAAAGGAAGGTTCAACTCTGTGAGTTGAATGCACACATCATAAAGAAGTTTCAAAGAATGCTTCTGTCTAGGTTTTATGTGAAGATATTTCCTTTTCCACCATAGGCCTCAAAGCGCTCCAAATGAACACTTGCAGATTCTACAAAAAGAGTGTTTCAAAACTGCTCTTTCAAAAGAAGTGTTCAACTCTGTGAGTTGGATTCATACTTCACAAAGCAGTTTCACAGAACGCTTCTCTTTAGTTTTTATGGGAAGATATTCCCGTTTCCAACGAAGGCCTGAAAGGGCTCCAAATAACCACTTGCAGATTCTGCAGAAACACAGTTTCAAAACTGCTCTATCAAAAGGAAGGCTTATCTCTCCGAGCTGAATGCACACATCATAAAGAGGTTTCTGAGAATGCTTCTGCCTGGTTTATAAGTGAAGATATTTCCTTTTCCACCATAGGCCTCAAAGCGCTCCAAATGAACACTTGCAGATTCTACAAAAAGAGTGTTTCAAAACAGCTCTTTCAAAGGAAGTGTTCAACTCTGTGAGTTGGATTCATACTACACAAAGCAGTTTCACAGAACGCTTCTGTTTAGTTTTTATGGGAAGATATTCCCGTTTCCAACGAAGGCCTGAAAGGGCTCCAAATATCCACTTGCAAATTCTGCAAAAATAGAGTTTCAAAACTGCTCTATCAAAAGGAAGGCTTATCTCTCTGAGTTGAATGCAGACATCATAAAGAGGTTTCTGAGAATGCTTCTGCCTGGTTTATATGTGAAGATATTTCCTTTTCCACCATAGGCCTCAAAGCGCTCCAAATGAACACTTGCAGATTCTACAAAAGGAGTGTTTCATAACTGCTCTAGCAAAGGAAAGGTTCAACTCTGTGAGTTGAACACACACATCACAAAGCAGTTTCTGAGAATGCTTCTGTCCAATTTTTATTGGAAGATATTCCCGCTTCTAACAAAGGCCTGAAAGAGCTCCAAATATCCACTTGCAGATGCTGCAAAAAGACTCTTTCCAAACTGCTCCATGAAAAGGAAGGTTCAACTCTGTGAGATGAATGCACACATCATAAAGAAGTTTCAAAGAATGCTTCTGTCTAGGTTTTATGTGAAGATATTTCCTTTTCCACCATAGGCCTCAAAGCGCTCCAAATGAACACTTGCAGATTCTACAAAAAGAGTGTTTCAAAACTGCTCTTTCAAAAGAAGTGTTCAACTCTGTGAGTTGGATTCATACTTCACAAAGCAGTTTCACAGAACGCTTCTGTTTAGTATTTATGGGAAGATATTCCCGTTTCCAACGAAGGCCTGAAAGGACTCCAAATATCCACTTGCAGATTCTGCAAAAACACAGTTTCAAAACTGCTCTATCAAAAGGAAGGCTTATCTCTCCGAGCTGAATGCACACATCATAAAGAGGTTTCTGAGAATGCTTCTCCCTGGTTTATAAGTGAAGATATTTCCTTTTCCACTATAGGCCTCAAAGCGCTCCAAATGAACACTTGCAGATTCTACAAAAAGAGTGTTTCAAAACAGCTCTTTCAAAGGAAGTGTTCAACTCTGTGAGTTGGATTCATACTACACAAAGCAGTTTCACAGAACGCTTCTCTTTAGTTTTTATGGGAAGATATTCCCGTTTCCAACGAAGGCCTGAAAGGGCTCCAAATATCCACTTGCAGATTCTGCAAAAATAGAGTTTCAAAACTGCTCTGTTAAAAGGAAGGCTTATCTCTCTGAGTTGAATGCAGACATCATAAAGAGGTTTCTGAGAATGCTTCTGCCTGGTTTATATGTGAAGATATTACCTTTTCCACCATAGGCCTCAAAGCGCTCCAAATGAACACTTGCAGATTCTACAAAAGGAGTGTTTCATAACTACTCTAGCAAAGGAAAGGTTCAACTCTGTGAGTTGAACACACACATCACAAAGCAGTTTCTGAGAATGCTTCTGTCCAGTTTTTAT
This sequence comes from Pongo pygmaeus, assembly GCF_028885625.2. Taxonomy (NCBI): domain Eukaryota; kingdom Metazoa; phylum Chordata; class Mammalia; order Primates; family Hominidae; genus Pongo; species Pongo pygmaeus. Next base: position 30,169,486 of record NC_085930.1, read on the forward strand.
TGGAAGATATTCCCGCTTCTAACAAAGGCCTGAAAGAGCTCCAAATATCCACTTGCAGATGCTGCAAAAAGACTCTTTCCAAACTGCTCCATGAAAAGGAAGGTTCAACTCTGTGAGTTGAATGCACACATCATAAAGAAGTTTCAAAGAATGCTTCTGTCTAGGTTTTATGTGAAGATATTTCCTTTTCCACCATAGGCCTCAAAGCGCTCCAAATGAACACTTGCAGATTCTACAAAAAGAGTGTTTCAAAACTGCTCTTTCAAAAGAAGTGTTCAACTCTGTGAGTTGGATTCATACTTCACAAAGCAGTTTCACAGAACGCTTCTGTTTAGTATTTATGGGAAGATATTCCCGTTTCCAACGAAGGCCTGAAAGGACTCCAAATATCCACTTGCAGATTCTGCAAAAACACAGTTTCAAAACTGCTCTATCAAAAGGAAGGCTTATCTCTCCGAGTTGAATGCACACATCATAAAGAGGTTTCTGAGAATGCTTCTGCCTGGTTTATAAGTGAAGATATTTCCTTTTCCACCATAGGCCTCAAAGCGCTCCAAATGAACACTTGCAGATTCTACAAAAAGAGTGTTTCAAAACAGCTCTTTCAAAGGAAGTGTTCAACTCTGTGAGTTGGATTCATACTACACAAAGCAGTTTCACAGAACGCTTCTCTTTAGTTTTTATCGGAAGATATTCCCGTTTCCAACGAAGGCCTGAAAGGGCTCCAAATATCCACTTGCAAATTCTGCAAAAATAGAGTTTCAAAACTGCTCTGTCAAAAGGAAGGCTTATCTCTCTGAGTTGAATGCAGACATCATAAAGAGGTTTCTGAGAATGCTTCTGCCTGGTTTATATGTGAAGATATTTCCTTTTCCACCATAGGCCTCAAAGCGCTCCAAATGAACACTTGCAGATTCTACAAAAAGAGTGTTTCATAACTGCTCTAGCAAAGGAAAGGTTCAACTCTGTGAGTTGAACACACACATCACAAAGCAGTTTCTGAGAATGCTTCTGTCCAGTTTTTATTGGAAGATATTCCCGCTTCTAACAAAGGCCTGAAAGAGCTCCAAATATCCACTTGTAGATGCTGCAAAAAGACTCTTTCCAAACTGCTCCATGAAAAGGAAGGTTCAACTCTGTGAGTTGAATGCACACATCATAAAAAGTTTCAAAGAATGCTTCTGTCTAGGTTTTATGTGAAGATATTTCCTTTTCCACCATAGGCCTCAAAGCGCTCCAAATGAACACTTGCAGATTCTACAAAAAGAGTGTTTCAAAACTGCTCTTTCAAAAGAAGTGTTCAACTCTGTGAGTTGGATTCATACTTCACAAAGCAGTTTCACAGAACGCTTCTGTTTAGTTTTTATGGGAAGATATTCCCGTTTCCAACGAAGGCCTGAAAGGGCTCCAAATAACCACTTGCAGATTCTGCAGAAACACAGTTTCAAAACTGCTCTATCAAAAGGAAGGCTTATCTCTCCGAGCTGAATGCACACATCATAAAGAGGTTTCTGAGAATGCTTCTCCCTGGTTTATAAGTGAAGATATTTCCTTTTCCACTATAGGCCTCAAAGCGCTCCAAATGAACACTTGCAGATTCTACAAAAAGAGTGTTTCAAAACTGCTCTTTCAAAAGAAGTGTTCAACTCTGTGAGTTGGATTCATACTAAACAAAGCAGTTTCACAGAACGCTTCTCTTTAGTATTTATGGGAAGATATTCCCGTTTCCAACGAAGGCCTGAAAGGACTCCAAATATCCACTTGCAGATTCTGCAGAAACACAGTTTCAAAACTGCTCTATCAAAAGGAAGGCTTATCTCTCCGAGTTGAATGCACACATCATAAAGAGGTTTCTGAGAATGCTTCTGCCTGGTTTATAAGTGAAGATATTTCCTTTTCCACCATAGGCCTCAAAGCGCTCCAAATGAACACTTGCAGATTCTACAAAAAGAGTGTTTCAAAACAGCTCTTTCAAAGGAAGTGTTCAACTCTGTGAGTTGGATTCATACTACACAAAGCAGTTTCACAGAACGCTTCTGTTTAGTTTTTATGGGAAGATATTCCCGTTTCCAACGAAGGCCTGAAAGGGCTCCAAATATCCACTTGCAAATTCTGCAAAAATAGAGTTTCAAAACTGCTCTGTCAAAAGGAAGGCTTATCTCTCTGAGTTGAATGCAGACATCATAAAGAGGTTTCTGAGAATGCTTCTGCCTGGTTTATATGTGAAGATATTTCCTTTTCCACCATAGGCCTCAAGGCGCTCCAAATGAACACTTGCAGATTCTACAAAAAGAGTGTTTCATAACTGCTCTAGCAAAGGAAAGGTTCAACTCTGTGAGTTGAACACACACATCACAAAGCAGTTTCTGAGAATGCTTCTGTCCAGTTTTTATTGGAAGATATTCCCGCTTCTAACAAAGGCCTGAAAGAGCTCCAAATATCCACTTGTAGATGCTGCAAAAAGACTCTTTCCAAACTGCTCCATGAAAAGGAAGGTTCAACTCTGTGAGTTGAATGCACACATCATAAAGAAGTTTCAAAGAATGCTTCTGTCTAGGTTTTATGTGAAGATATTTCCTTTTCCACCATAGGCCTCAAAGCGCTCCAAATGAACACTTGCAGATTCTACAAAAAGAGTGTTTCAAAACTGCTCTTTCAAAGGAAGTGTTCAACTCTGTGAGTTGGATTCATACTTCACAAAGCAGTTTCACAGAACGCTTCTGTTTAGTTTTTATGGGAAGATATTCCTGTTTCCAACGAAGGCCTGAAAGGGCTCCAAATAACCACTTGCAGATTCTGCAGAAACACAGTTTCAAAACTGCTCTATCAAAAGGAAGGCTTATCTCTCCGTGCTGAATGCACACATCATAAAGAGGTTTCTGAGAATGCTTCTCCCTGGTTTATAAGTGAAGATATTTCCTTTTCCACTATAGGCCTCAAAGCGCTCCAAATGAACACTTGCAGACTCTACAAAAAGAGTGTTTCAAAACAGCTCTTTCAAAGGAAGTGTTCAACTCTGTGAGTTGGATTCATACTACACAAAGCAGTTTCACAGAACGCTTCTCTTTAGTTTTTATGGGAAGATATTCCCGTTTCCAACGAAGGCCTGAAAGGGCTCCAAATATCCACTTGCAGATTCTGCAAAAATAGAGTTTCAAAACTGCTCTGTTAAAAGGAAGGCTTATCTCTCTGAGTTGAATGCAGACATCATAAAGAGGTTTCTGAGAATGCTTCTGCCTGGTTTATATGTGAAGATATTTCCTTTTCCACCATAGGCCTCAAAGCGCTCCAAATGAACACTTGCAGATTCTACAAAAGGAGTGTTTCATAACTGCTCTAGCAAAGGAAAGGTTCAACTCTGTGAGTTGAACACACACATCACAAAGCAGTTTCTGAGAATGCTTCTGTCCAGTTTTTATTGGAAGATATTCCCGCTTCTAACAAAGGCCTGAAAGAGCTCCAAATATCCACTTGCAGATGCTGCAAAAAGACTCTTTCCAAACTGCTCCATGAAAAGGAAGGTTCAACTCTGTGAGTTGAATGCACACATCATAAAGAAGTTTCAAAGAATGCTTCTGTCTAGGTTTTATGTGAAGATATTTCCTTTTCCACCATAGGCCTCAAAGCGCTCCAAATGAACACTTGCAGATTCTACAAAAAGAGTGTTTCAAAACTGCTCTTTCAAAAGAAGTGTTCAACTCTGTGAGTTGGATTCATACTTCACAAAGCAGTTTCACAGAACGCTTCTGTTTAGCTTTTATGGGAAGATATTCCCGTTTCCAACGAAGGCCTGAAAGGTCTCCAAATAACCACTTGCAGATTCTGCAGAAACACAGTTTCAAAACTGCTCTATCAAAAGGAAGGCTTATCTCTCCGAGCTGAATGCACACATCATAAAGAGGTTTCTGAGAATGCTTCTCCCTGGTTTATAAGTGAAGATATTTCCTTTTCCACTATAGGCCTCAAAGCGCTCCAAATGAACACTTGCAGATTCTACAAAAAGAGTGTTTCAAAACAGCTCTTTCAAAGGAAGTGTTCAACTCTGTGAGTTGGATTCATACTACACAAAGCAGTTTCACAGAACGCTTCTCTTTAGTTTTTATGGGAAGATATTCCCGTTTCCAACGAAGGCCTGAAAGGGCTCCAAATATCCACTTGCAGATTCTGCAAAAATAGAGTTTGAAAACTGCTCTGTTAAAAGGAAGGCTTATCTCTCTGAGTTGAATGCAGACATCATAAAGAGGTTTCTGAGAATGCTTCTGCCTGGTTTATATGTGAAGATATTTCCTTTTCCACCATAGGCCTCAAAGCGCTCCAAATGAACACTTGCAGATTCTACAAAAAGAGTGTTTCAAAACTGCTCTTTCAAAAGAAGTGTTCAACTCTGTGAGTTGGATTCATACTTCACAAAGCAGTTACACAGAACGCTTCTGTTTAGTATTTATGGGAAGATATTCCCGTTTCCAACGAAGGCCTGAAAGGACTCCAAATATCCACTTGCAGATTCTGCAAAAACACAGTTTCAAAACTGCTCTATCAAAAGGAAGGCTTATCTCTCCGAGCTGAATGCACACATCATAAAGAGGTTTCTGAGAATGCTTCTGCCTGGTTTATAAGTGAAGATATTTCCTTTTCCACTATAGGCCTCAAAGCGCTCCAAATGAACACTTGCAGATTCTACAAAAAGAGTGTTTCAAAACAGCTCTTTCAAAGGAAGTGTTCAACTCTGTGAGTTGGATTCATACTACACAAAGCAGTTTCACAGAACGCTTCTCTTTAGTTTTTATGGGAAGATATTCCCGTTTCCAACGAAGGCCTGAAAGGGCTCCAAATATCCACTTGCAGATTCTGCAAAAATAGAGTTTCAAAACTGCTCTGTTAAAAGGAAGGCTTATCTCTCTGAGTTGAATGCAGACATCATAAAGAGGTTTCTGAGAATGCTTCTGCCTGGTTTATATGTGAAGATATTTCCTTTTCCACCATAGGCCTCAAAACGCTCCAAATGAACACTTGCAGATTCTACAAAAGGAGTGTTTCATAACTGCTCTAGCAAACGAAAGGTTCAACTCTGTGAGTTGAACACACACATCACAAAGCAGTTTCTGAGAATGCTTCTGTCCAGTTTTTATTGGAAGATATTCCCGCTTCTAACAAAGGCCTGAAAGAGCTCCAAATATCCACTTGCAGATGCTGCAAAAAGACTCTTTCCAAACTGCTCCATGAAAAGGAAGGTTCAACTCTGTGAGTTGAATGCACACATCATAAAGAAGTTTCAAAGAATGCTTCTGTCTAGGTTTTATGTGAAGATATTTCCTTTTCCACCATAGGCCTCAAAGCGCTCCAAATGAACACTTGCAGATTCTACAAAAAGAGTGTTTCAAAACTGCTCTTTCAAAAGAAGTGTTCAACTCTGTGAGTTGGATTCATACTTCACAAAGCAGTTTCACAGAACGCTTCTGTTTAGTATTTATGGGAAGATATTCCCGTTTCCAACGAAGGCCTGAAAGGACTCCAAATATCCACTTGCAGATTCTGCAAAAAACACAGTTTCAAAACTGCTCTATCAAAAGGAAGGCTTATCTCTCCGAGTTGAATGCACACATCATAAAGAGGTTTCTGAGAATGCTTCTGCCTGGTTTATAAGTGAAGATATTTCCTTTTCCACCATAGGCCTCAAAGCGCTCCAAATGAACACTTGCAGATTCTACAAAAAGAGTGTTTCAAAACAGCTCTTTCAAAGGAAGTGTTCAACTCTGTGAGTTGGATTCATACTACACAAAGCAGTTTCACAGAACGCTTCTGTTTAGTTTTTATGGGAAGATATTCCCGTTTCCAACGAAGGCCTGAAAGGGCTCCAAATATTCACTTGCAAATTCTGCAAAAATAGAGTTTCAAAACTGCTCTGTCAAAAGGAAGGCTTATCTCTCTGAGTTGAATGCAGACATCATAAAGAGGTTTCTGAGAATGCTTCTGCCTGGTTTATAAGTGAAAATATTTCCTTTTCCACAATAGGCCTCGAAGCGCTCCAAATGAACACTTGCAGATTCTACAAAAAGAGTGTTTCAAAACAGCTCTTTCAAAGGAAGTGTTCAACTCTGTGAGTTGGATTCATACTACACAAAGCAGTTTCACAGAACGCTTCTGTTTAGTTTTTATGGGAAGATATTCCCGTTTCCAACGAAGGCCTGAAAGGGCTCCAAATATCCACTTGCAAATTCTGCAAAAATAGAGTTTCAAAACTGCTCTGTCAAAAGGAAGGCTTATCTCTCTGAGTTGAATGCAGACATCATAAAGAGGTTTCTGAGAATGCTTCTGCCTGGTTTATATGTGAAGATATTTCCTTTTCCACCATAGGCCTCAAAGCGCTCCAAATGAACACTTGCAGATTCTACAAAAAGAGTGTTTCATAACTGCTCTAGCAAAGGAAAGGTTCAACTCTGTGAGTTGAACACACACATCACAAAGCAGTTTCTGAGAATGCTTCTGTCCAGTTTTTATTGGAAGATATTCCCGCTTCTAACAAAGGCCTGAAAGAGCTCCAAATATCCACTTGTAGATGCTGCAAAAAGACTCTTTCCAAACTGCTCCATGAAAAGGAAGGTTCAACTCTGTGAGTTGAATGCACACATCATAAAGAAGTTTCAAAGAATGCTTCTGTCTAGGTTTTATGTGAAGATATTTCCTTTTCCACCATAGGCCTCAAAGCGCTCCAAATGAACACTTGCAGATTCTACAAAAAGAGTGTTTCAAAACTGCTCTTTCAAAAGAAATGTTCAACTCTGTGAGTTGGATTCATACTTCACAAAGCAGTTTCACAGAACGCTTCTGTTTAGTTTTTATGGGAAGATATTCCCGTTTCCAACGAAGGCCTGAAAGGGCTCCAAATAACCACTTGCAGATTCTGCAGAAACACAGTTTCAAAACTGCTCTATCAAAAGGAAGGCTTATCTCTCCGAGCTGAATGCACACATCATAAAGAGGTTTCTGAGAATGCTTCTCCCTGGTTTATAAGTGAAGATATTTCCTTTTCCACTATAGGCCTCAAAGCGCTCCAAATGAACACTTGCAGATTCTACAAAAAGAGTGTTTCAAAACAGCTCTTTCAAAGGAAGTGTTCAACTCTGTGAGTTGGATTCATACTACACAAAGCAGTTTCACAGAACGCTTCTCTTTAGTTTTTATGGGAAGATATTCCCGTTTCCAACGAAGGCCTGAAAGGGCTCCAAATATCCACTTGCAGATTCTGCAAAAATAGAGTTTCAAAACTGCTCTGTTAAAAGGAAGGCTTATCTCTCTGAGTTGAATGCAGACATCATAAAGAGGTTTCTGAGAATGCTTCTGCCTGGTTTATATGTGAAGATATTTCCTTTTCCACCATAGGCCTCAAAGCGCTCCAAATGAACACTTGCAGATTCTACAAAAGGAGTGTTTCATAACTGCTCTAGCAAAGGAAAGGTTCAACTCTGTGAGTTGAACACACACATCACAAAGCAGTTTCTGAGAATGCTTCTGTCCAGTTTTTATTGGAAGATATTCCCGCTTCTAACAAAGGCCTGAAAGAGCTCCAAATATCCACTTGCAGATGCTGCAAAAAGACTCTTTCCAAACTGCTCCATGAAAAGGAAGGTTCAACTCTGTGAGATGAATGCACACATCATAAAGAAGTTTCAAAGAATGCTTCTGTCTAGGTTTTATGTGAAGATATTTCCTTTTCCACCATAGGCCTCAAAGCGCTCCAAATGAACACTTGCAGATTCTACAAAAAGAGTGTTTCAAAACTGCTCTTTCAAAAGAAGTGTTCAACTCTGTGAGTTGGATTCATACTTCACAAAGCAGTTTCACAGAACGCTTCTGTTTAGTATTTATGGGAAGATATTCCCGTTTCCAACGAAGGCCTGAAAGGACTCCAAATATCCACTTGCAGATTCTGCAAAAACACAGTTTCAAAACTGCTCTATCAAAAGGAAGGCTTATCTCTCCGAGTTGAATGCACACATCATAAAGAGGTTTCTGAGAATGCTTCTGCCTGGTTTATAAGTGAAGATATTTCCTTTTCCACCATAGGCCTCAAAGCGCTCCAAATGAACACTTGCAGATTCTACAAAAAGAGTGTTTCAAAACAGCTCTTTCAAAGGAAGTGTTCAACTCTGTGAGTTGGATTCATACTACACAAAGCAGTTTCACAGAACGCTTCTGTTTAGTTTTTATGGGAAGATATTCCCGTTTCCAACGAAGGCCTGAAAGGGCTCCAAATATCCACTTGCAAATTCTGCAAAAATAGAGTTTCAAAACTGCTCTGTCAAAAGGAAGGCTTATCTCTCTGAGTTGAATGCAGACATCATAAAGAGGTTTCTGAGAATGCTTCTGCCTGGTTTATATGTGAAGATATTTCCTTTTCCACTATAGGCCTCAAAGCGCTCCAAATGAACACTTGCAGATTCTACAAAAAGAGTGTTTCAAAACAGCTCTTTCAAAGGAAGTGTTCAACTCTGTGAGTTGGATTCATACTACACAAAGCAGTTTCACAGAACGCTTCTGTTTAGTTTTTATGGGAAGATATTCCCGTTTCCAACGAAGGCCTGAAAGGGCTCCAAATATCCACTTGCAAATTCTGCAAAAATAGAGTTTCAAAACTGCTCTGTCAAAAGGAAGGCTTATCTCTCTGAGTTGAATGCAGACATCATAAAGAGGTTTCTGAGAATGCTTCTGCCTGGTTTATATGTGAAGATATTTCCTTTTCCACCATAGGCCTCAAAGCGCTCCAAATGAACACTTGCAGATTCTACAAAAAGAGTGTTTCATAACTGCTCTAGCAAAGGAAAGGTTCAACTCTGTGAGTTGAACACACACATCACAAAGCAGTTTCTGAGAATGCTTCTGTCCAGTTTTTATTGGAAGATATTCCCGCTTCTAACAAAGGCCTGAAAGAGCTCCAAATATCCACTTGTAGATGCTGCAAAAAGACTCTTTCCAAACTGCTCCATGAAAAGGAAGGTTCAACTCTGTGAGTTGAATGCACACATCATAAAGAAGTTTCAAAGAATGCTTCTGTCTAGGTTTTATGTGAAGATATTTCCTTTTCCACCATAGGCCTCAAAGCGCTCCAAATGAACACTTGCAGATTCTACAAAACGAGTGTTTCAAAACTGCTCTTTCAAAAGAAGTGTTCAACTCTGTGAGTTGGATTCATACTTCACAAAGCAGTTTCACAGAACGCTTCTGTTTAGTTTTTATGGGAAGATATTCCCGTTTCCAACGAAGGCCTGAAAGGGCTCAAAATAACCACTTGCAGATTCTGCAGAAACACAGTTTCAAAACTGCTCTATCAAAAGGAGGGCTTATCTCTCCGAGCTGAATGCACACATCATAAAGAGGTTTCTGAGAATGCTTCTCCCTGGTTTATAAGTGAAGATATTTCCTTTTCCACTATAGGCCTCAAAGCGCTCCAAATGAACACTTGCAGATTCTACAAAAAGAGTGTTTCAAAACAGCTCTTTCAAAGGAAGTGTTCAACTCTGTGAGTTGGATTCATACTACACAAAGCAGTTTCACAGAACGCTTCTCTTTAGTTTTTATGGGAAGATATACCCGTTTCCAACGAAGGCCTGAAAGGGCTCCAAATATCCACTTGCAGATTCTGCAAAAATAGAGTTTCAAAACTGCTCTGTTAAAAGGAAGGCTTATCTCTCTGAGTTGAATGCAGACATCATAAAGAGGTTTCTGAGAATGCTTCTGCCTGGTTTATATGTGAAGATATTTCCTTTTCCACCATAGGCCTCAAAGCGCTCCAAATGAACACTTGCAGATTCTACAAAAGGAGTGTTTCATAACTGCTCTAGCAAAGGAAAGGTTCAACTCTGTGAGTTGAACACACACATCACAAAGCAGTTTCTGAGAATGCTTCTGTCCAGTTTTTATTGGAAGATATTCCTGCTTCTAACAAAGGCCTGAAAGAGCTCCAAATATCCACTTGCAGATGCTGCAAAAAGACTCTTTCCAAACTGCTCCATGAAAAGGAAGGTTCAACTCTGTGAGTTGAATGCACACATCATAAAGAAGTTTCAAAGAATGCTTCTGTCTAGGTTTTATGTGAAGATATTTCCTTTTCCACCATAGGCCTCAAAGCGCTCCAAATGAACACTTGCAGATTCTACAAAAAGAGTGTTTCAAAACTGCTCTTTCAAAAGAAGTGTTCAACTCTGTGAGTTGGATTCATACTTCACAAAGCAGTTTCACAGAACGCTTCTGTTTAGTTTTTATGGGAAGATATTCCCGTTTCCAACGAAGGCCTGAAAGGGCTCCAAATAACCACTTGCAGATTCTGCAGAAACACAGTTTCAAAACTGCTCTATCAAAAGGAAGGCTTATCTCTCTGAGCTGAATGCACACATCATAAAGAGGTTTCTGAGAATGCTTCTCCCTGGTTTATAAGTGAAGATATTTCCTTTTCCACTATAGGCCTCAAAGCGCTCCAAATGAACACTTGCAGATTCTACAAAAAGAGTGTTTCAAAACAGCTCTTTCAAAGGAAGTGTTCAACTCTGTGAGTTGGATTCATACTACACAGAGCAGTTTCACAGAACGCTTCTCTTTAGTTTTTATGGGAAGATATTCCCGTTTCCAACGAAGGCCTGAAAGGTCTCCAAATATCCACTTGCAGATTCTGCAAAAATAGAGTTTCAAAACTGCTCTGTTAAAAGGAAGGCTTATCTCTCTGAGTTGAATGCAGACATCATAAAGAGGTTTCTGAGAATGCTTCTGCCTGGTTTATATGTGAAGATATTTCCTTTTCCACCATAGGCCTCAAAGCGCTCCAAATGAACACTTGCAGATTCTACAAAAGGAGTGTTTCATAACTGCTCTAGCAAAGGAAAGGTTCAACTCTGTGAGTTGAACACACACATCACAAAGCAGTTTCTGAGAATGCTTCTGTCCAGTTTTTATTGGAAGATATTCCCGCTTCTAACAAAGGCCTGAAAGAGCTCCAAATATCCACTTGCAGATGCTGCAAAAAGACTCTTTCCAAACTGCTCCATGAAAAGGAAGGTTCAACTCTGTGAGTTGAATGCACACATCATAAAGAAGTTTCAAAGAATGCTTCTGTCTAGGTTTTATGTGAAGATATTTCCTTTTCCACCATAGGCCTCAAAGCGCTCCAAATGAACACTTGCAGATTCTACAAAAAGAGTGTTTCAAAACTGCTCTTTCAATAGAAGTGTTCAACTCTGTGAGTTGGATTCATACTTCACAAAGCAGTTTCACAGAACGCTTCTGTTTAGTATTTATGGGAAGATATTCCCGTTTCCAACGAAGGCCTGAAAGGACTCCAAATATCCACTTGCAGATTCTGCAAAAACACAGTTTCAAAACTGCTCTATCAAAAGGAAGGCTTATCTCTCCGAGTTGAATGCACACATCATAAAGAGGTTTCTGAGAATGCTTCTGCCTGGTTTATAAGTGAAGATATTTCCTTTTCCACCATAGGCCTCAAAGCGCTCCAAATGAACACTTGCAGATTCTACAAAAAGAGTGTTTCAAAACAGCTCTTTCAAAGGAAGTGTTCAACTCTGTGAGTTGGATTCATACTACACAAAGCAGTTTCACAGAACGCTTCTGTTTAGTTTTTATGGGAAGATATTCCCGTTTCCAACGAAGGCCTGAGAGGGCTCCAAATATCCACTTGCAAATTCTGCAAAAATAGAGTTTCAAAACTGCTCTGTCAAAAGGAAGGCTTATCTCTCTGAGTTGAATGCAGACATCATAAAGAGGTTTCTGAGAATGCTTCTGCCTGGTTTATATGTGAAGATATTTCCTTTTCCACCATAGGCCTCAAAGCGCTCCAAATGAACACTTGCAGATTCTACAAAAAGAGTGTTTCATAACTGCTCTAGCAAAGGAAAGGTTCAACTCTGTGAGTTGAACACACACATCACAAAGCAGTTTCTGAGAATGCTTCTGTCCAGTTTTTATTGGAAGATATTCCCGCTTCTAACAAAGGCCTGAAAGAGCTCCAAATATCCACTTGTAGATGCTGCAAAAAGACTCTTTCCAAACTGCTCCATGAAAAGGAAGGTTCAACTCTGTGAGTTGAATGCACACATCATAAAGAAGTTTCAAAGAATGCTTCTGTCTAGGTTTTATGTGAAGATATTTCCTTTTCCACCATAGGCCTCAAAGCGCTCCAAATGAACACTTGCAGATTCTACAAAAAGAGTGTTTCAAAACTGCTCTTTCAAAAGAAATGTTCAACTCTGTGAGTTGGATTCATACTTCACAAAGCAGTTTCACAGAACGCTTCTGTTTAGTTTTTATGGGAAGATATTCCCGTTTCCAACGAAGGCCTGAAAGGGCTCCAAATAACCACTTGCAGATTCTGCAGAAACACAGTTTCAAAACTGCTCTATCAAAAGGAAGGCTTATCTCTCCGAGCTGAATGCACACATCATAAAGAGGTTTCTGAGAATGCTTCTCCCTGGTTTATAAGTGAAGATATTTCCTTTTCCACTATAGGCCTCAAAGCGCTCCAAATGAACACTTGCAGATTCTACAAAAAGAGTGTTTCAAAACAGCTCTTTCAAAGGAAGTGTTCAACTCTGTGAGTTGGATTCATACTACACAAAGCAGTTTCACAGAACGCTTCTCTTTAGTTTTTATGGGAAGATATTCCCGTTTCCAACGAAGGCCTGAAAGGGCTCCAAATATCCACTTGCAGATTCTGCAAAAATAGAGTTTCAAAACTGCTCTGTTAAAAGGAAGGCTTATCTCTCTGAGTTGAATGCAGACATCATAAAGAGGTTTCTGAGAATGCTTCTGCCTGGTTTATATGTGAAGATATTTCCTTTTCCACCATAGGCCTCAAAGCGCTCCAAATGAACACTTGCAGATTCTACAAAAGGAGTGTTTCATAACTGCTCTAGCAAAGGAAAGGTTCAACTCTGTGAGTTGAACACACACATCACAAAGCAGTTTCTGAGAATGCTTCTGTCCAGTTTTTATTGGAAGATATTCCCGCTTCTAACAAAGGCCTGAAAGAGCTCCAAATATCCACTTGCAGATGCTGCAAAAAGACTCTTTCCAAACTGCTCCATGAAAAGGAAGGTTCAACTCTGTGAGATGAATGCACACATCATAAAGAAGTTTCAAAGAATGCTTCTGTCTAGGTTTTATGTGAAGATATTTCCTTTTCCACCATAGGCCTCAAAGCGCTCCAAATGAACACTTGCAGATTCTACAAAAAGAGGGTTTCAAAACTGCTCTTTCAAAAGAAGTGTTCAACTCTGTGAGTTGGATTCATACTTCACAAAGCAGTTTCACAGAACGCTTCTGTTTAGTATTTATGGGAAGATATTCCCGTTTCCAACGAAGGCCTGAAAGGACTCCAAATATCCACTTGCAGATTCTGCAAAAACACAGTTTCAAAACTGCTCTATCAAAAGGAAGGCTTATCTCTCCGAGTTGAATGCACACATCATAAAGAGGTTTCTGAGAATGCTTCTGCCTGGTTTATAAGTGAAGATATTTCCTTTTCCACCATAGGCCTCAAAGCGCTCCAAATGAACACTTGCAGATTCTACAAAAAGAGTGTTTCAAAACAGCTCTTTCAAAGGAAGTGTTCAACTCTGTGAGTTGGATTCATACTACACAAAGCAGTTTCACAGAACGCTTCTGTTTAGTTTTTATGGGAAGATATTCCCGTTTCCAACGAAGGCCTGAAAGGGCTCCAAATATCCACTTGCAAATTCTGCAACAATAGAGTTTCAAAACTGCTCTGTCAAAAGGAAGGCTTATCTCTCTGAGTTGAATGCAGACATCATAAAGAGGTTTCTGAGAATGCTTCTGCCTGGTTTATATGTGAAGATATTTCCTTTTCCACCATAGGCCTCAAGGCGCTCCAAATGAACACTAGCAGATTCTACAAAAAGAGTGTTTCATAACTGCTCTAGCAAAGGAAAGGTTCAACTCTGTGAGTTGAACACACACATCACAAAGCAGTTTCTGAGAATGCTTCTGTCCAGTTTTTATTGGAAGATATTCCCGCTTCTAACAAAGGCCTGAAAGAGCTCCAAATATCCACTTGTAGATGCTGCAAAAAGACACTTTCCAAACTGCTCCATGAAAAGGAAGGTTCAACTCTGTGAGTTGAATGCACACATCATAAAGAAGTTTCAAAGAATGCTTCTGTCTAGGTTTTATGTGAAGATATTTCCTTTTCCACCATAGGCCTCAAAGCGCTCCAAATGAACACTTGCAGATTCTACAAAAAGAGTGTTTCAAAACTGCTCTTTCAAAAGAAGTGTTCAACTCTGTGAGGTGGATTCATACTTCACAAAGCAGTTTCACAGAACGCTTCTGTTTAGTTTTTATGGGAAGATATTCCCGTTTCCAATGAAGGCCTGAAAGGGCTCCAAATAACCACTTGCAGATTCTGCAGAAACACAGTTTCAAAACTGCTCTATCAAAAGGAAGGCTTATCTCTCCGAGTTGAATGCACACATCATAAAGAGGTTTCTGAGAATGCTTCTGCCTGGTTTATAAGTGAAGATATTTCCTTTTCCACTATAGGCCTCAAAGCGCTCCAAATGAACACTTGCAGATTCTACAAAAAGAGTGTTTCAAAACAGCTCTTTCAAAGGAAGTGTTCAACTCTGTGAGTTGGATTCATACTACACAAAGCAGTTTCACAGAACGCTTCTCTTTAGTTTTTATGGGAAGATATTCCCGTTTCCAACGAAGTCCTGAAAGGGCTCCAAATATCCACTTGCAGATTCTGTAAAAATAGAGTTTCAAAACTGCTCTGTTAAAAGGAAGGCTTATCTCTCTGAGTTGAATGCAGACATCATAAAGAGGTTTCTGAGAATGCTTCTGCCTGGTTTATATGTGAAGATATTTCCTTTTCCACCATAGGCCTCAAAGCGCTCCAAATGAACACTTGCAGATTCTACAAAAGGAGTGTTTCATAACTGCTCTAGCAAAGGAAAGGTTCAACTCTGTGAGTTGAACACACACATCACAAAGCAGTTTCTGAGAATGCTTCTGTCCAGTTTTTATTGGAAGATATTCCCGCTTCTAACAAAGGCCTGAAAGAGCTCCAAATATCCACTTGCAGATGCTGCAAAAAGACTCTTTCCAAACTGCTCCATGAAAAGGAAGGTTCAACTCTGTGAGATGAATGCACACATCATAAAGAAGTTTCAAAGAATGCTTCTGTCTAGGTTTTATGTGAAGATATTTCCTTTTCCACCATAGGCCTCAAAGCGCTCCAAATGAACACTTGCAGATTCTACAAAAAGAGTGCTTCAAAACTTCTCTTTCAAAAGAAGTGTTCAACTCTGTGAGTTGGATTCATACTTCACAAAGCAGTTTCACAGAACGCTTCTGTTTAGTATTTATGGGAAGATATTCCCGTTTCCAACGAAGGCCTGAAAGGACTCCAAATATCCACTTGCAGATTCTGCAAAAACACAGTTTCAAAACTGCTCTATCAAAAGGAAGGCTTATCTCTCCGAGTTGAATGCACACATCATAAAGAGGTTTCTGAGAATGCTTCTGCCTGGTTTATAAGTGAAGATATTTCCTTTTCCACCATAGGCCTCAAAGCGCTCCAAATGAACACTTGCAGATTCTACAAAAAGAGTGTTTCAAAACAGCTCTTTCAAAGGAAGTGTTCAACTCTGTGAGTTGGATTCATACTACACAAAGCAGTTTCACAGAACGCTTCTGTTTAGTTTTTATGGGAAGATATTCCCGTTTCCAACGAAGGCCTGAAAGGGCTCCAAATATCCACTTGCAAATTCTGCAAAAATAGAGTTTCAAAACTGCTCTGTCAAAAGGAAGGCTTATCTCTCTGAGTTGAATGCAGACATCATAAAGAGGTTTCTGAGAATGCTTCTGCCTGGTTTATATGTGAAGATATTTCCTTTTCCACCATAGGCCTCAAGGCGCTCCAAATGAACACTTGCAGATTCTACAAAAAGAGTGTTTCATAACTGCTCTAGCAAAGGAAAGGTTCAACTCTGTGAGTTGAACACACACATCACAAAGCAGTTTCTGAGAATGCTTCTGTCCAGTTTTTATTGGAAGATATTCCCGCTTCTAACAAAGGCCTGAAAGAGCTCCAAATATCCACTTGCAGATGCTGCAAATAGACTCTTTCCAAACTGCTCCATGAAAAGGAAGGTTCAACTCTGTGAGTTGAATGCACACATCATAAAGAAGTTTCAAAGAATGCTTCTGTCTAGGTTTTATGTGAAGATATTTCCTTTTCCACCATAGGCCTCAAAGCGCTCCAAATGAACACTTGCAGATTCTACAAAAAGAGTGTTTCAAAACTGCTCTTTCAAAAGAAGTGTTCAACTCTGTGAGGTGGATTCATACTTCACAAAGCAGTTTCACAGAACGCTTCTGTTTAGTTTTTATGGGAAGATATTCCCGTTTCCAATGAAGGCCTGAAAGGGCTCCAAATAACCACTTGCAGATTCTGCAGAAACACAGTTTCAAAACTGCTCTATCAAAAGGAAGGCTTATCTCTCCGAGTTGAATGCACACATCATAAAGAGGTTTCTGAGAATGCTTCTCCCTGGTTTATAAGTGAAGATATTTCCTTTTCCACTATAGGCCTCAAAGCGCTCCAAATGAACACTTGCAGATTCTACAAAAAGAGTGTTTCAAAACAGCTCTTTCAAAGGAAGTGTTCAACTCTGTGAGTTGGATTCATACTACACAAAGCAGTTTCACAGAACGCTTCTGTTTAGTTTTTATGGGAAGATATTCCCGTTTCCAACGAAGTCCTGAAAGGGCTCCAAATATCCACTTGCAGATTCTGCAAAAATAGAGTTTCAAAACTGCTCTGTTAAAAGGAAGGCTTATCTCTCTGAGTTGAATGCAGACATCATAAAGAGGTTTCTGAGAATGCTTCTGCCTGGTTTATATGTGAAGATATTTCCTTTTCCACCATAGGCCTCAAAGCGCTCCAAATGAACACTTGCAGATTCTACAAAAGGAGTGTTTCATAACTGCTCTAGCAAAGGAAAGGTTCAACTCTGTGAGTTGAACACACACATCACAAAGCAGTTTCTGAGAATGCTTCTGTCCAGTTTTTATTGGAAGATATTCCCGCTTCTAACAAAGGCCTGAAAGAGCTCCAAATATCCACTTGCAGATGCTGCAAAAAGACTCTTTCCAAACTGCTCCATGAAAAGGAAGGTTCAACTCTGTGAGATGAATGCACACATCATAAAGAAGTTTCAAAGAATGCTTCTGTCTAGGTTTTATGTGAAGATATTTCCTTTTCCACCATAGGCCTCAAAGCGCTCCAAATGAACACTTGCAGATTCTACAAAAAGAGTGTTTCAAAACTGCTCTTTCAAAAGAAGTGTTCAACTCTGTGAGTTGGATTCATACTTCACAAAGCAGTTTCACAGAACGCTTCTGTTTAGTATTTATGGGAAGATATTCCCGTTTCCAACGAAGGCCTGAAAGGACTCCAAATATCCACTTGCAGATTCTGCAAAAACACAGTTTCAAAACTGCTCTATCAAAAGGAAGGCTTATCTCTCCGAGTTGAATGCACACATCATAAAGAGGTTTCTGAGAATGCTTCTGCCTGGTTTATAAGTGAAGATATTTCCTTTTCCACCATAGGCCTCAAAGCGCTCCAAATGAACACTTGCAGATTCTACAAAAAGAGTGTTTCAAAACAGCTCTTTCAAAGGAAGTGTTCAACTCTGTGAGTTGGATTCATACTACACAAAGCAGTTTCACAGAACGCTTCTGTTTAGTTTTTATGGGAAGATATTCCCGTTTCCAACGAAGGCCTGAAAGGGCTCCAAATATCCACTTGCAAATTCTGCAAAAATAGAGTTTCAAAACTGCTCTGTCAAAAGGAAGGCTTATCTCTCTGAGTTGAATGCAGACATCATAAAGAGGTTTCTGAGAATGCTTCTGCCTGGTTTATATGTGAAGATATTTCCTTTTCCACTATAGGCCTCAAAGCGCTCCAAATGAACACTTGCAGATTCTACAAAAAGAGTGTTTCAAAACAGCTCTTTCAAAGGAAGTGTTCAACTCTGTGAGTTGGATTCATACTACACAAAGCAGTTTCACAGAACGCTTCTGTTTAGTTTTTATGGGAAGATATTCCCGTTTCCAACGAAGGCCTGAAAGGGCTCCAAATATCCACTTGCAAATTCTGCAAAAATAGAGTTTCAAAACTGCTCTGTCAAAAGGAAGGCTTATCTCTCTGAGTTGAATGCAGACATCATAAAGAGGTTTCTGAGAATGCTTCTGCCTGGTTTATATGTGAAGATATTTCCTTTTCCACCATAGGCCTCAAAGCGCTCCAAATGAACACTTGCAGATTCTACAAAAAGAGTGTTTCATAACTGCTCTAGCAAAGGAAAGGTTCAACTCTGTGAGTTGAACACACACATCACAAAGCAGTTTCTGAGAATGCTTCTGTCCAGTTTTTATTGGAAGATATTCCCGCTTCTAACAAAGGCCTGAAAGAGCTCCAAATATCCACTTGTAGATGCTGCAAAAAGACTCTTTCCAAACTGCTCCATGAAAAGGAAGGTTCAACTCTGTGAGTTGAATGCACACATCATAAAGAAGTTTCAAAGAATGCTTCTGTCTAGGTTTTATGTGAAGATATTTCCTTTTCCACCATAGGCCTCAAAGCGCTCCAAATGAACACTTGCAGATTCTACAAAACGAGTGTTTCAAAACTGCTCTTTCAAAAGAAGTGTTCAACTCTGTGAGTTGGATTCATACTTCACAAAGCAGTTTCACAGAACGCTTCTGTTTAGTTTTTATGGGAAGATATTCCCGTTTCCAACGAAGGCCTGAAAGGGCTCAAAATAACCACTTGCAGATTCTGCAGAAACACAGTTTCAAAACTGCTCTATCAAAAGGAGGGCTTATCTCTCCGAGCTGAATGCACACATCATAAAGAGGTTTCTGAGAATGCTTCTCCCTGGTTTATAAGTGAAGATATTTCCTTTTCCACTATAGGCCTCAAAGCGCTCCAAATGAACACTTGCAGATTCTACAAAAAGAGTGTTTCAAAACAGCTCTTTCAAAGGAAGTGTTCAACTCTGTGAGTTGGATTCATACTACACAAAGCAGTTTCACAGAACGCTTCTCTTTAGTTTTTATGGGAAGATATACCCGTTTCCAACGAAGGCCTGAAAGGGCTCCAAATATCCACTTGCAGATTCTGCAAAAATAGAGTTTCAAAACTGCTCTGTTAAAAGGAAGGCTTATCTCTCTGAGTTGAATGCAGACATCATAAAGAGGTTTCTGAGAATGCTTCTGCCTGGTTTATATGTGAAGATATTTCCTTTTCCACCATAGGCCTCAAAGCGCTCCAAATGAACACTTGCAGATTCTACAAAAGGAGTGTTTCATAACTGCTCTAGCAAAGGAAAGGTTCAACTCTGTGAGTTGAACACACACATCACAAAGCAGTTTCTGAGAATGCTTCTGTCCAGTTTTTATTGGAAGATATTCCTGCTTCTAACAAAGGCCTGAAAGAGCTCCAAATATCCACTTGCAGATGCTGCAAAAAGACTCTTTCCAAACTGCTCCATGAAAAGGAAGGTTCAACTCTGTGAGTTGAATGCACACATCATAAAGAAGTTTCAAAGAATGCTTCTGTCTAGGTTTTATGTGAAGATATTTCCTTTTCCACCATAGGCCTCAAAGCGCTCCAAATGAACACTTGCAGATTCTACAAAAAGAGTGTTTCAAAACTGCTCTTTCAAAAGAAGTGTTCAACTCTGTGAGTTGGATTCATACTTCACAAAGCAGTTTCACAGAACGCTTCTGTTTAGTTTTTATGGGAAGATATTCCCGTTTCCAACGAAGGCCTGAAAGGGCTCCAAATAACCACTTGCAGATTCTGCAGAAACACAGTTTCAAAACTGCTCTATCAAAAGGAAGGCTTATCTCTCTGAGCTGAATGCACACATCATAAAGAGGTTTCTGAGAATGCTTCTCCCTGGTTTATAAGTGAAGATATTTCCTTTTCCACTATAGGCCTCAAAGCGCTCCAAATGAACACTTGCAGATTCTACAAAAAGAGTGTTTCAAAACAGCTCTTTCAAAGGAAGTGTTCAACTCTGTGAGTTGGATTCATACTACACAGAGCAGTTTCACAGAACGCTTCTCTTTAGTTTTTATGGGAAGATATTCCCGTTTCCAACGAAGGCCTGAAAGGTCTCCAAATATCCACTTGCAGATTCTGCAAAAATAGAGTTTCAAAACTGCTCTGTTAAAAGGAAGGCTTATCTCTCTGAGTTGAATGCAGACATCATAAAGAGGTTTCTGAGAATGCTTCTGCCTGGTTTATATGTGAAGATATTTCCTTTTCCACCATAGGCCTCAAAGCGCTCCAAATGAACACTTGCAGATTCTACAAAAGGAGTGTTTCATAACTGCTCTAGCAAAGGAAAGGTTCAACTCTGTGAGTTGAACACACACATCACAAAGCAGTTTCTGAGAATGCTTCTGTCCAGTTTTTATTGGAAGATATTCCCGCTTCTAACAAAGGCCTGAAAGAGCTCCAAATATCCACTTGCAGATGCTGCAAAAAGACTCTTTCCAAACTGCTCCATGAAAAGGAAGGTTCAACTCTGTGAGTTGAATGCACACATCATAAAGAAGTTTCAAAGAATGCTTCTGTCTAGGTTTTATGTGAAGATATTTCCTTTTCCACCATAGGCCTCAAAGCGCTCCAAATGAACACTTGCAGATTCTACAAAAAGAGTGTTTCAAAACTGCTCTTTCAATAGAAGTGTTCAACTCTGTGAGTTGGATTCATACTTCACAAAGCAGTTTCACAGAACGCTTCTGTTTAGTATTTATGGGAAGATATTCCCGTTTCCAACGAAGGCCTGAAAGGACTCCAAATATCCACTTGCAGATTCTGCAAAAACACAGTTTCAAAACTGCTCTATCAAAAGGAAGGCTTATCTCTCCGAGTTGAATGCACACATCATAAAGAGGTTTCTGAGAATGCTTCTGCCTGGTTTATAAGTGAAGATATTTCCTTTTCCACCATAGGCCTCAAAGCGCTCCAAATGAACACTTGCAGATTCTACAAAAAGAGTGTTTCAAAACAGCTCTTTCAAAGGAAGTGTTCAACTCTGTGAGTTGGATTCATACTACACAAAGCAGTTTCACAGAACGCTTCTGTTTAGTTTTTATGGGAAGATATTCCCGTTTCCAACGAAGGCCTGAGAGGGCTCCAAATATCCACTTGCAAATTCTGCAAAAATAGAGTTTCAAAACTGCTCTGTCAAAAGGAAGGCTTATCTCTCTGAGTTGAATGCAGACATCATAAAGAGGTTTCTGAGAATGCTTCTGCCTGGTTTATATGTGAAGATATTTCCTTTTCCACCATAGGCCTCAAAGCGCTCCAAATGAACACTTGCAGATTCTACAAAAAGAGTGTTTCATAACTGCTCTAGCAAAGGAAAGGTTCAACTCTGTGAGTTGAACACACACATCACAAAGCAGTTTCTGAGAATGCTTCTGTCCAGTTTTTATTGGAAGATATTCCCGCTTCTAACAAAGGCCTGAAAGAGCTCCAAATATCCACTTGTAGATGCTGCAAAAAGACTCTTTCCAAACTGCTCCATGAAAAGGAAGGTTCAACTCTGTGAGTTGAATGCACACATCATAAAGAAGTTTCAAAGAATGCTTCTGTCTAGGTTTTATGTGAAGATATTTCCTTTTCCACCATAGGCCTCAAAGCGCTCCAAATGAACACTTGCAGATTCTACAAAAAGAGTGTTTCAAAACTGCTCTTTCAAAAGAAATGTTCAACTCTGTGAGTTGGATTCATACTTCACAAAGCAGTTTCACAGAACGCTTCTGTTTAGTTTTTATGGGAAGATATTCCCGTTTCCAACGAAGGCCTGAAAGGGCTCCAAATAACCACTTGCAGATTCTGCAGAAACACAGTTTCAAAACTGCTCTATCAAAAGGAAGGCTTATCTCTCCGAGCTGAATGCACACATCATAAAGAGGTTTCTGAGAATGCTTCTCCCTGGTTTATAAGTGAAGATATTTCCTTTTCCACTATAGGCCTCAAAGCGCTCCAAATGAACACTTGCAGATTCTACAAAAAGAGTGTTTCAAAACAGCTCTTTCAAAGGAAGTGTTCAACTCTGTGAGTTGGATTCATACTACACAAAGCAGTTTCACAGAACGCTTCTCTTTAGTTTTTATGGGAAGATATTCCCGTTTCCAACGAAGGCCTGAAAGGGCTCCAAATATCCACTTGCAGATTCTGCAAAAATAGAGTTTCAAAACTGCTCTGTTAAAAGGAAGGCTTATCTCTCTGAGTTGAATGCAGACATCATAAAGAGGTTTCTGAGAATGCTTCTGCCTGGTTTATATGTGAAGATATTTCCTTTTCCACCATAGGCCTCAAAGCGCTCCAAATGAACACTTGCAGATTCTACAAAAGGAGTGTTTCATAACTGCTCTAGCAAAGGAAAGGTTCAACTCTGTGAGTTGAACACACACATCACAAAGCAGTTTCTGAGAATGCTTCTGTCCAGTTTTTATTGGAAGATATTCCCGCTTCTAACAAAGGCCTGAAAGAGCTCCAAATATCCACTTGCAGATGCTGCAAAAAGACTCTTTCCAAACTGCTCCATGAAAAGGAAGGTTCAACTCTGTGAGATGAATGCACACATCATAAAGAAGTTTCAAAGAATGCTTCTGTCTAGGTTTTATGTGAAGATATTTCCTTTTCCACCATAGGCCTCAAAGCGCTCCAAATGAACACTTGCAGATTCTACAAAAAGAGGGTTTCAAAACTGCTCTTTCAAAAGAAGTGTTCAACTCTGTGAGTTGGATTCATACTTCACAAAGCAGTTTCACAGAACGCTTCTGTTTAGTATTTATGGGAAGATATTCCCGTTTCCAACGAAGGCCTGAAAGGACTCCAAATATCCACTTGCAGATTCTGCAAAAACACAGTTTCAAAACTGCTCTATCAAAAGGAAGGCTTATCTCTCCGAGTTGAATGCACACATCATAAAGAGGTTTCTGAGAATGCTTCTGCCTGGTTTATAAGTGAAGATATTTCCTTTTCCACCATAGGCCTCAAAGCGCTCCAAATGAACACTTGCAGATTCTACAAAAAGAGTGTTTCAAAACAGCTCTTTCAAAGGAAGTGTTCAACTCTGTGAGTTGGATTCATACTACACAAAGCAGTTTCACAGAACGCTTCTGTTTAGTTTTTATGGGAAGATATTCCCGTTTCCAACGAAGGCCTGAAAGGGCTCCAAATATCCACTTGCAAATTCTGCAACAATAGAGTTTCAAAACTGCTCTGTCAAAAGGAAGGCTTATCTCTCTGAGTTGAATGCAGACATCATAAAGAGGTTTCTGAGAATGCTTCTGCCTGGTTTATATGTGAAGATATTTCCTTTTCCACCATAGGCCTCAAGGCGCTCCAAATGAACACTAGCAGATTCTACAAAAAGAGTGTTTCATAACTGCTCTAGCAAAGGAAAGGTTCAACTCTGTGAGTTGAACACACACATCACAAAGCAGTTTCTGAGAATGCTTCTGTCCAGTTTTTATTGGAAGATATTCCCGCTTCTAACAAAGGCCTGAAAGAGCTCCAAATATCCACTTGTAGATGCTGCAAAAAGACACTTTCCAAACTGCTCCATGAAAAGGAAGGTTCAACTCTGTGAGTTGAATGCACACATCATAAAGAAGTTTCAAAGAATGCTTCTGTCTAGGTTTTATGTGAAGATATTTCCTTTTCCACCATAGGCCTCAAAGCGCTCCAAATGAACACTTGCAGATTCTACAAAAAGAGTGTTTCAAAACTGCTCTTTCAAAAGAAGTGTTCAACTCTGTGAGTTGGATTCATACTTCACAAAGCAGTTTCACAGAACGCTTCTGTTTAGTTTTTATGGGAAGATATTCCCGTTTCCAACGAAGGCCTGAAAGGGCTCCAAATAACCACTTGCAGATTCTGCAGAAACACAGTTTCAAAACTGCTCTATCAAAAGGAAGGCTTATCTCTCTGAGCTGAATGCACACATCATAAAGAGGTTTCTGAGAATGCTTCTCCCTGGTTTATAAGTGAAGATATTTCCTTTTCCACTATAGGCCTCAAAGCGCTCCAAATGAACACTTGCAGATTCTACAAAAAGAGTGTTTCAAAACAGCTCTTTCAAAGGAAGTGTTCAACTCTGTGAGTTGGATTCATACTACACAGAGCAGTTTCACAGAACGCTTCTCTTTAGTTTTTATGGGAAGATATTCCCGTTTCCAACGAAGGCCTGAAAGGTCTCCAAATATCCACTTGCAGATTCTGCAAAAATAGAGTTTCAAAACTGCTCTGTTAAAAGGAAGGCTTATCTCTCTGAGTTGAATGCAGACATCATAAAGAGGTTTCTGAGAATGCTTCTGCCTGGTTTATATGTGAAGATATTTCCTTTTCCACCATAGGCCTCAAAGCGCTCCAAATGAACACTTGCAGATTCTACAAAAGGAGTGTTTCATAACTGCTCTAGCAAAGGAAAGGTTCAACTCTGTGAGTTGAACACACACATCACAAAGCAGTTTCTGAGAATGCTTCTGTCCAGTTTTTATTGGAAGATATTCCCGCTTCTAACAAAGGCCTGAAAGAGCTCCAAATATCCACTTGCAGATGCTGCAAAAAGACTCTTTCCAAACTGCTCCATGAAAAGGAAGGTTCAACTCTGTGAGTTGAATGCACACATCATAAAGAAGTTTCAAAGAATGCTTCTGTCTAGGTTTTATGTGAAGATATTTCCTTTTCCACCATAGGCCTCAAAGCGCTCCAAATGAACACTTGCAGATTCTACAAAAAGAGTGTTTCAAAACTGCTCTTTCAATAGAAGTGTTCAACTCTGTGAGTTGGATTCATACTTCACAAAGCAGTTTCACAGAACGCTTCTGTTTAGTATTTATGGGAAGATATTCCCGTTTCCAACGAAGGCCTGAAAGGACTCCAAATATCCACTTGCAGATTCTGCAAAAACACAGTTTCAAAACTGCTCTATCAAAAGGAAGGCTTATCTCTCCGAGTTGAATGCACACATCATAAAGAGGTTTCTGAGAATGCTTCTGCCTGGTTTATAAGTGAAGATATTTCCTTTTCCACCATAGGCCTCAAAGCGCTCCAAATGAACACTTGCAGATTCTACAAAAAGAGTGTTTCAAAACAGCTCTTTCAAAGGAAGTGTTCAAATCTGTGAGTTGGATTCATACTACACAAAGCAGTTTCACAGAACGCTTCTGTTTAGTTTTTATGGGAAGATATTCCCGTTTCCAACGAAGGCCTGAGAGGGCTCCAAATATCCACTTGCAAATTCTGCAAAAATAGAGTTTCAAAACTGCTCTGTCAAAAGGAAGGCTTATCTCTCTGAGTTGAATGCAGACATCATAAAGAGGTTTCTGAGAATGCTTCTGCCTGGTTTATATGTGAAGATATTTCCTTTTCCACCATAGGCCTCAAAGCGCTCCAAATGAACACTTGCAGATTCTACAAAAAGAGTGTTTCATAACTGCTCTAGCAAAGGAAAGGTTCAACTCTGTGAGTTGAACACACACATCACAAAGCAGTTTCTGAGAATGCTTCTGTCCAGTTTTTATTGGAAGATATTCCCGCTTCTAACAAAGGCCTGAAAGAGCTCCAAATATCCACTTGTAGATGCTGCAAAAAGACTCTTTCCAAACTGCTCCATGAAAAGGAAGGTTCAACTCTGTGAGTTGAATGCACACATCATAAAGAAGTTTCAAAGAATGCTTCTGTCTAGGTTTTATGTGAAGATATTTCCTTTTCCACCATAGGCCTCAAAGCGCTCCAAATGAACACTTGCAGATTCTACAAAAAGAGTGTTTCAAAACTGCTCTTTCAAAAGAAATGTTCAACTCTGTGAGTTGGATTCATACTTCACAAAGCAGTTTCACAGAACGCTTCTGTTTAGTTTTTATGGGAAGATATTCCCGTTTCCAACGAAGGCCTGAAAGGGCTCCAAATAACCACTTGCAGATTCTGCAGAAACACAGTTTCAAAACTGCTCTATCAAAAGGAAGGCTTATCTCTCCGAGCTGAATGCACACATCATAAAGAGGTTTCTGAGAATGCTTCTCCCTGGTTTATAAGTGAAGATATTTCCTTTTCCACTATAGGCCTCAAAGCGCTCCAAATGAACACTTGCAGATTCTACAAAAAGAGTGTTTCAAAACAGCTCTTTCAAAGGAAGTGTTCAACTCTGTGAGTTGGATTCATACTACACAAAGCAGTTTCACAGAACGCTTCTCTTTAGTTTTTATGGGAAGATATTCCCGTTTCCAACGAAGGCCTGAAAGGGCTCCAAATATCCACTTGCAGATTCTGCAAAAATAGAGTTTCAAAACTGCTCTGTTAAAAGGAAGGCTTATCTCTCTGAGTTGAATGCAGACATCATAAAGAGGTTTCTGAGAATGCTTCTGCCTGGTTTATATGTGAAGATATTTCCTTTTCCACCATAGGCCTCAAAGCGCTCCAAATGAACACTTGCAGATTCTACAAAAGGAGTGTTTCATAACTGCTCTAGCAAAGGAAAGGTTCAACTCTGTGAGTTGAACACACACATCACAAAGCAGTTTCTGAGAATGCTTCTGTCCAGTTTTTATTGGAAGATATTCCCGCTTCTAACAAAGGCCTGAAAGAGCTCCAAATATCCACTTGCAGATGCTGCAAAAAGACTCTTTCCAAACTGCTCCATGAAAAGGAAGGTTCAACTCTGTGAGATGAATGCACACATCATAAAGAAGTTTCAAAGAATGCTTCTGTCTAGGTTTTATGTGAAGATATTTCCTTTTCCACCATAGGCCTCAAAGCGCTCCAAATGAACACTTGCAGATTCTACAAAAAGAGGGTTTCAAAACTGCTCTTTCAAAAGAAGTGTTCAACTCTGTGAGTTGGATTCATACTTCACAAAGCAGTTTCACAGAACGCTTCTGTTTAGTATTTATGGGAAGATATTCCCGTTTCCAACGAAGGCCTGAAAGGACTCCAAATATCCACTTGCAGATTCTGCAAAAACACAGTTTCAAAACTGCTCTATCAAAAGGAAGGCTTATCTCTCCGAGTTGAATGCACACATCATAAAGAGGTTTCTGAGAATGCTTCTGCCTGGTTTATAAGTGAAGATATTTCCTTTTCCACCATAGGCCTCAAAGCGCTCCAAATGAACACTTGCAGATTCTACAAAAAGAGTGTTTCAAAACAGCTCTTTCAAAGGAAGTGTTCAACTCTGTGAGTTGGATTCATACTACACAAAGCAGTTTCACAGAACGCTTCTGTTTAGTTTTTATGGGAAGATATTCCCGTTTCCAACGAAGGCCTGAAAGGGCTCCAAATATCCACTTGCAAATTCTGCAACAATAGAGTTTCAAAACTGCTCTGTCAAAAGGAAGGCTTATCTCTCTGAGTTGAATGCAGACATCATAAAGAGGTTTCTGAGAATGCTTCTGCCTGGTTTATATGTGAAGATATTTCCTTTTCCACCATAGGCCTCAAGGCGCTCCAAATGAACACTAGCAGATTCTACAAAAAGAGTGTTTCATAACTGCTCTAGCAAAGGAAAGGTTCAACTCTGTGAGTTGAACACACACATCACAAAGCAGTTTCTGAGAATGCTTCTGTCCAGTTTTTATTGGAAGATATTCCCGCTTCTAACAAAGGCCTGAAAGAGCTCCAAATATCCACTTGTAGATGCTGCAAAAAGACACTTTCCAAACTGCTCCATGAAAAGGAAGGTTCAACTCTGTGAGTTGAATGCACACATCATAAAGAAGTTTCAAAGAATGCTTCTGTCTAGGTTTTATGTGAAGATATTTCCTTTTCCACCATAGGCCTCATAGCGCTCCAAATGAACACTTGCAGATTCTACAAAAAGAGTGTTTCAAAACTGCTCTTTCAAAAGAAGTGTTCAACTCTGTGAGTTGGATTCATACTTCACAAAGCAGTTTCACAGAACGCTTCTGTTTAGTTTTTATGGGAAGATATTCCCGTTTCCAACGAAGGCCTGAAAGGGCTCCAAATAACCACTTGCAGATTCTGCAGAAACACAGTTTCAAAACTGCTCTATCAAAAGGAAGGCTTATCTCTCCGAGCTGAATGCACACATCATAAAGAGGTTTCTGAGAATGCTTCTCCCTGGTTTATAAGTGAAGATATTTCCTTTTCCACTATAGGCCTCAAAGCGCTCCAAATGAACACTTGCAGATTCTACAAAAAGAGTGTTTCAAAACAGCTCTTTCAAAGGAAGTGTTCAACTCTGTGAGTTGGATTCATACTACACAAAGCAGTTTCACAGAACGCTTCTGTTTAGTTTTTATGGGAAGATATTCCCGTTTCCAACGAAGGCCTGAAAGGGCTCCAAATATCCACTTGCAAATTCTGCAAAAATAGAGTTTCAAAACTGCTCTGTCAAAAGGAAGGCTTATCTCTCTGAGTTGAATGCAGACATCATAAAGAGGTTTCTGAGAATGCTTCTGCCTGGTTTATATGTGAAGATATTTCCTTTTCCACCATAGGCCTCAAAGCGCTCCAAATGAACACTTGCAGATTCTACAAAAAGAGTGTTTCATAACTGCTCTAGCAAAGGAAAGGTTCAACTCTGTGAGTTGAACACACACATCACAAAGCAGTTTCTGAGAATGCTTCTGTCCAGTTTTTATTGGAAGATATTCCCGCTTCTAACAAAGGCCTGAAAGAGCTCCAAATATCCACTTGTAGATGCTGCAAAAAGACTCTTTCCAAACTGCTCCATGAAAAGGAAGGTTCAACTCTGTGAGTTGAATGCACACATCATAAAGAAGTTTCAAAGAATGCTTCTGTCTAGGTTTTATGTGAAGATATTTCCTTTTCCACCATAGGCCTCAAAGCGCTCCAAATGAACACTTGCAGATTCTACAAAAAGAGTGTTTCAAAACTGCTCTTTCAAAAGAAGTGTTCAACTCTGTGAGGTGGATTCATACTTCACAAAGCAGTTTCACAGAACGCTTCTGTTTAGTTTTTATGGGAAGATATTCCCGTTTCCAATGAAGGCCTGAAAGGGCTCCAAATAACCACTTGCAGATTCTGCAGAAACACAGTTTCAAAACTGCTCTATCAAAAGGAAGGCTTATCTCTCCGAGTTGAATGCACACATCATAAAGAGGTTTCTGAGAATGCTTCTGCCTGGTTTATAAGTGAAGATATTTCCTTTTCCACTATAGGCCTCAAAGCGCTCCAAATGAACACTTGCAGATTCTACAAAAAGAGTGTTTCAAAACAGCTCTTTCAAAGGAAGTGTTCAACTCTGTGAGTTGGATTCATACTACACAAAGCAGTTTCACAGAACGCTTCTCTTTAGTTTTTATGGGAAGATATTCCCGTTTCCAACGAAGTCCTGAAAGGGCTCCAAATATCCACTTGCAGATTCTGCAAAAATAGAGTTTCAAAACTGCTCTGTTAAAAGGAAGGCTTATCTCTCTGAGTTGAATGCAGACATCATAAAGAGGTTTCTGAGAATGCTTCTGCCTGGTTTATATGTGAAGATATTTCCTTTTCCACCATAGGCCTCAAAGCGCTCCAAATGAACACTTGCAGATTCTACAAAAGGAGTGTTTCATAACTGCTCTAGCAAAGGAAAGGTTCAACTCTGTGAGTTGAACACACACATCACAAAGCAGTTTCTGAGAATGCTTCTGTCCAGTTTTTATTGGAAGATATTCCCGCTTCTAACAAAGGCCTGAAAGAGCTCCAAATATCCACTTGCAGATGCTGCAAAAAGACTCTTTCCAAACTGCTCCATGAAAAGGAAGGTTCAACTCTGTGAGATGAATGCACACATCATAAAGAAGTTTCAAAGAATGCTTCTGTCTAGGTTTTATGTGAAGATATTTCCTTTTCCACCATAGGCCTCAAAGCGCTCCAAATGAACACTTGCAGATTCTACAAAAAGAGTGCTTCAAAACTTCTCTTTCAAAAGAAGTGTTCAACTCTGTGAGTTGGATTCATACTTCACAAAGCAGTTTCACAGAACGCTTCTGTTTAGTATTTATGGGAAGATATTCCCGTTTCCAACGAAGGCCTGAAAGGACTCCAAATATCCACTTGCAGATTCTGCAAAAACACAGTTTCAAAACTGCTCTATCAAAAGGAAGGCTTATCTCTCCGAGTTGAATGCACACATCATAAAGAGGTTTCTGAGAATGCTTCTGCCTGGTTTATAAGTGAAGATATTTCCTTTTCCACCATAGGCCTCAAAGCGCTCCAAATGAACACTTGCAGATTCTACAAAAAGAGTGTTTCAAAACAGCTCTTTCAAAGGAAGTGTTCAACTCTGTGAGTTGGATTCATACTACACAAAGCAGTTTCACAGAACGCTTCTGTTTAGTTTTTATGGGAAGATATTCCCGTTTCCAACGAAGGCCTGAAAGGGCTCCAAATATCCACTTGCAAATTCTGCAAAAATAGAGTTTCAAAACTGCTCTGTCAAAAGGAAGGCTTATCTCTCTGAGTTGAATGCAGACATCATAAAGAGGTTTCTGAGAATGCTTCTGCCTGGTTTATATGTGAAGATATTTCCTTTTCCACCATAGGCCTCAAGGCGCTCCAAATGAACACTTGCAGATTCTACAAAAAGAGTGTTTCATAACTGCTCTAGCAAAGGAAAGGTTCAACTCTGTGAGTTGAACACACACATCACAAAGCAGTTTCTGAGAATGCTTCTGTCCAGTTTTTATTGGAAGATATTCCCGCTTCTAACAAAGGCCTGAAAGAGCTCCAAATATCCACTTGCAGATGCTGCAAATAGACTCTTTCCAAACTGCTCCATGAAAAGGAAGGTTCAACTCTGTGAGTTGAATGCACACATCATAAAGAAGTTTCAAAGAATGCTTCTGTCTAGGTTTTATGTGAAGATATTTCCTTTTCCACCATAGGCCTCAAAGCGCTCCAAATGAACACTTGCAGATTCTACAAAAAGAGTGTTTCAAAACTGCTCTTTCAAAAGAAGTGTTCAACTCTGTGAGGTGGATTCATACTTCACAAAGCAGTTTCACAGAACGCTTCTGTTTAGTTTTTATGGGAAGATATTCCCGTTTCCAATGAAGGCCTGAAAGGGCTCCAAATAACCACTTGCAGATTCTGCAGAAACACAGTTTCAAAACTGCTCTATCAAAAGGAAGGCTTATCTCTCCGAGTTGAATGCACACATCATAAAGAGGTTTCTGAGAATGCTTCTCCCTGGTTTATAAGTGAAGATATTTCCTTTTCCACTATAGGCCTCAAAGCGCTCCAAATGAACACTTGCAGATTCTACAAAAAGAGTGTTTCAAAACAGCTCTTTCAAAGGAAGTGTTCAACTCTGTGAGTTGGATTCATACTACACAAAGCAGTTTCACAGAACGCTTCTGTTTAGTTTTTATGGGAAGATATTCCCGTTTCCAACGAAGTCCTGAAAGGGCTCCAAATATCCACTTGCAGATTCTGCAAAAATAGAGTTTCAAAACTGCTCTGTTAAAAGGAAGGCTTATCTCTCTGAGTTGAATGCAGACATCATAAAGAGGTTTCTGAGAATGCTTCTGCCTGGTTTATATGTGAAGATATTTCCTTTTCCACCATAGGCCTCAAAGCGCTCCAAATGAACACTTGCAGATTCTACAAAAGGAGTGTTTCATAACTGCTCTAGCAAAGGAAAGGTTCAACTCTGTGAGTTGAACACACACATCACAAAGCAGTTTCTGAGAATGCTTCTGTCCAGTTTTTATTGGAAGATATTCCCGCTTCTAACAAAGGCCTGAAAGAGCTCCAAATATCCACTTGCAGATGCTGCAAAAAGACTCTTTCCAAACTGCTCCATGAAAAGGAAGGTTCAACTCTGTGAGATGAATGCACACATCATAAAGAAGTTTCAAAGAATGCTTCTGTCTAGGTTTTATGTGAAGATATTTCCTTTTCCACCATAGGCCTCAAAGCGCTCCAAATGAACACTTGCAGATTCTACAAAAAGAGTGTTTCAAAACTGCTCTTTCAAAAGAAGTGTTCAACTCTGTGAGTTGGATTCATACTTCACAAAGCAGTTTCACAGAACGCTTCTGTTTAGTATTTATGGGAAGATATTCCCGTTTCCAACGAAGGCCTGAAAGGACTCCAAATATCCACTTGCAGATTCTGCAAAAACACAGTTTCAAAACTGCTCTATCAAAAGGAAGGCTTATCTCTCCGAGTTGAATGCACACATCATAAAGAGGTTTCTGAGAATGCTTCTGCCTGGTTTATAAGTGAAGATATTTCCTTTTCCACCATAGGCCTCAAAGCGCTCCAAATGAACACTTGCAGATTCTACAAAAAGAGTGTTTCAAAACAGCTCTTTCAAAGGAAGTGTTCAACTCTGTGAGTTGGATTCATACTACACAAAGCAGTTTCACAGAACGCTTCTGTTTAGTTTTTATGGGAAGATATTCCCGTTTCCAACGAAGTCCTGAAAGGGCTCCAAATATCCACTTGCAGATTCTGCAAAAATAGAGTTTCAAAACTGCTCTGTTAAAAGGAAGGCTTATCTCTCTGAGTTGAATGCAGACATCATAAAGAGGTTTCTGAGAATGCTTCTGCCTGGTTTATATGTGAAGATATTTCCTTTTCCACCATAGGCCTCAAAGCGCTCCAAATGAACACTTGCAGATTCTACAAAAAGAGTGTTTCATAACTGCTCTAGCAAAGGAAAGGTTCAACTCTGTGAGTTGAACACACACATCACAAAGCAGTTTCTGAGAATGCTTCTGTCCAGTTTTTATTGGAAGATATTCCCGCTTCTAACAAAGGCCTGAAAGAGCTCCAAATATCCACTTGTAGATGCTGCAAAAAGACTCTTTCCAAACTGCTCCATGAAAAGGAAGGTTCAACTCTGTGAGTTGAATGCACACATCATAAAGAAGTTTCAAAGAATGCTTCTGTCTAGGTTTTATGTGAAGATATTTCCTTTTCCACCATAGGCCTCAAAGCGCTCCAAATGAACACTTGCAGATTCTACAAAAAGAGTGTTTCAAAACTGCTCTTTCAAAAGAAGTGTTCAACTCTGTGAGGTGGATTCATACTTCACAAAGCAGTTTCACAGAACGCTTCTGTTTAGTTTTTATGGGAAGATATTCCCGTTTCCAACGAAGGCCTGAAAGGGCTCCAAATAACCACTTGCAGATTCTGCAGAAACACAGTTTCAAAACTGCTCTATCAAAAGGAAGGCTTATCTCTCCGAGTTGAATGCACACATCATAAAGAGGTTTCTGAGAATGCTTCTGCCTGGTTTATAAGTGAAGATATTTCCTTTTCCACTATAGGCCTCAAAGCGCTCCAAATGAACACTTGCAGATTCTACAAAAAGAGTGTTTCAAAACAGCTCTTTCAAAGGAAGTGTTCAACTCTGTGAGTTGGATTCATACTACACAAAGCAGTTTCACAGAACGCTTCTCTTTAGTTTTTATGGGAAGATATTCCCGTTTCCAACGAAGGCCTGAAAGGGCTCCAAATATCCACTTGCAGATTCTGCAAAAATAGAGTTTCAAAACTGCTCTGTTAAAAGGAAGGCTTATCTCTCTGAGTTGAATGCAGACATCATAAAGAGGTTTCTGAGAATGCTTCTGCCTGGTTTATATGTGAAGATATTTCCTTTTCCACCATAGGCCTCAAAGCGCTCCAAATGAACACTTGCAGATTCTACAAAAGGAGTGTTTCATAACTGCTCTAGCAAAGGAAAGGTTCAACTCTGTGAGTTGAACACACACATCACAAAGCAGTTTCTGAGAATGCTTCTGTCCAGTTTTTATTGGAAGATATTCCCGCTTCTAACAAAGGCCTGAAAGAGCTCCAAATATCCACTTGCAGATGCTGCAAAAAGACTCTTTCCAAACTGCTCCATGAAAAGGAAGGTTCAACTCTGTGAGATGAATGCACACATCATAAAGAAGTTTCAAAGAATGCTTCTGTCTAGGTTTTATGTGAAGATATTTCCTTTTCCACCATAGGCCTCAAAGCGCTCCAAATGAACACTTGCAGATTCTACAAAAAGAGTGTTTCAAAACTGCTCTTTCAAAAGAAGTGTTCAACTCTGTGAGTTGGATTCATACTTCACAAAGCAGTTTCACAGAACGCTTCTGTTTAGTATTTATGGGAAGATATTCCCGTTTCCAACGAAGGCCTGAAAGGACTCCAAATATCCACTTGCAGATTCTGCAAAAACACAGTTTCAAAACTGCTCTATCAAAAGGAAGGCTTATCTCTCCGAGTTGAATGCACACATCATAAAGAGGTTTCTGAGAATGCTTCTGCCTGGTTTATAAGTGAAGATATTTCCTTTTCCACTATAGGCCTCAAAGCGCTCCAAATGAACACTTGCAGATTCTACAAAAAGAGTGTTTCAAAACAGCTCTTTCAAAGGAAGTGTTCAACTCTGTGAGTTGGATTCATACTACACAAAGCAGTTTCACAGAACGCTTCTCTTTAGTTTTTATGGGAAGATATTCCCGTTTCCAACGAAGGCCTGAAAGGGCTCCAAATATCCACTTGCAGATTCTGCAAAAATAGAGTTTCAAAACTGCTCTGTTAAAAGGAAGGCTTATCTCTCTGAGTTGAATGCAGACATCATAAAGAGGTTTCTGAGAATGCTTCTGCCTGGTTTATATGTGAAGATATTTCCTTTTCCACCATAGGCCTCAAAGCGCTCCAAATGAACACTTGCAGATTCTACAAAAGGAGTGTTTCCTAACTGCTCTAGCAAAGGAAAGGTTCAACTCTGTGAGTTGAACACACACATCACAAAGCAGTTTCTGAGAATGCTTCTGTCCAGTTTTTATTGGAAGATATTCCTGCTTCTAACAAAGGCCTGAAAGAGCTCCAAATATCCACTTGCAGATGCTGCAAAAAGACTCTTTCCAAACTGCTCCATGAAAAGGAAGGTTCAACTCTGTGAGTTGAATGCACACATCATAAAGAAGTTTCAAAGAATGCTTCTGTCTAGGTTTTATGTGAAGATATTTCCTTTTCCACCATAGGCCTCAAAGCGCTCCAAATGAACACTTGCAGATTCTACAAAAAGAGTGTTTCAAAACTGCTCTTTCAAAAGAAGTGTTCAACTCTGTGAGTTGGATTCATACTTCACAAAGTAGTTTCACAGAACGCTTCTGTTTAATTTTTATGGGAAGATATTCCCGTTTCCAACGAAGGCCTGAAAGGGCTCCAAATAACCACTTGCAGATTCTGCAAAAACACAGTTTCAAAACTGCTCTATCAAAAGGAAGGCTTATCTCTCTGAGCTGAATGCACACATCATAAAGAGGTTTCTGAGAATGCTTCTCCCTGGTTTATAAGTGAAGATATTTCCTTTTCCACTATAGGCCTCAAAGCGCTCCAAATGAACACTTGCAGATTCTACAAAAAGAGTGTTTCAAAACAGCTCTTTCAAAGGAAGTGTTCAACTCTGTGAGTTGGATTCATACTACACAAAGCAGTTTCACAGAACGCTTCTCTTTAGTTTTTATGGGAAGATATTCCCGTTTCCAACGAAGGCCTGAAAGGGCTCCAAATATCCACTTGCAGATTCTGCAAAAATAGAGTTTCAAAACTGCTCTGTCAAAAGGAAGGCTTATCTCTCTGAGTTGAATGCAGACATCATAAAGAGGTTTCTGAGAATGCTTCTGCCTGGTTTATATGTGAAGATATTTCCTTTTCCACCATAGGCCTCAAAGCGCTCCAAATGAACACTTGCAGATTCTACAAAAAGAGTGTTTCATAACTGCTCTAGCAAAGGAAAGGTTCAACTCTGTGAGTTGAACACACACATCACAAAGCAGTTTCTGAGAATGCTTCTGTCCAGTTTTTATTGGAAGATATTCCCGCTTCTAACAAAGGCCTGAAAGAGCTCCAAATATCCACTTGTAGATGCTGCAAAAAGACTCTTTCCAAACTGCTCCATGAAAAGGAAGGTTCAACTCTGTGAGTTGAATGCACACATCATAAAGAAGTTTCAAAGAATGCTTCTGTCTAGGTTTTATGTGAAGATATTTCCTTTTCCACCATAGGCCTCAAAGCGCTCCAAATGAACACTTGCAGATTCTACAAAAAGAGTGTTTCAAAACTGCTCTTTCAAAAGAAGTGTTCAACTCTGTGAGGTGGATTCATACTTCACAAAGCAGTTTCACAGAACGCTTCTGTTTAGTTTTTATGGGAAGATATTCCCGTTTCCAATGAAGGCCTGAAAGGGCTCCAAATAACCACTTGCAGATTCTGCAGAAACACAGTTTCAAAACTGCTCTATCAAAAGGAAGGCTTATCTCTCCGAGTTGAATGCACACATCATAAAGAGGTTTCTGAGAATGCTTCTGCCTGGTTTATAAGTGAAGATATTTCCTTTTCCACTATAGGCCTCAAAGCGCTCCAAATGAACACTTGCAGATTCTACAAAAAGAGTGTTTCAAAACAGCTCTTTCAAAGGAAGTGTTCAACTCTGTGAGTTGGATTCATACTACACAAAGCAGTTTCACAGAACGCTTCTCTTTAGTTTTTATGGGAAGATATTCCCGTTTCCAACGAAGTCCTGAAAGGGCTCCAAATATCCACTTGCAGATTCTGCAAAAATAGAGTTTCAAAACTGCTCTGTTAAAAGGAAGGCTTATCTCTCTGAGTTGAATGCAGACATCATAAAGAGGTTTCTGAGAATGCTTCTGCCTGGTTTATATGTGAAGATATTTCCTTTTCCACCATAGGCCTCAAAGCGCTCCAAATGAACACTTGCAGATTCTACAAAAGGAGTGTTTCATAACTGCTCTAGCAAAGGAAAGGTTCAACTCTGTGAGTTGAACACACACATCACAAAGCAGTTTCTGAGAATGCTTCTGTCCAGTTTTTATTGGAAGATATTCCCGCTTCTAACAAAGGCCTGAAAGAGCTCCAAATATCCACTTGCAGATGCTGCAAAAAGACTCTTTCCAAACTGCTCCATGAAAAGGAAGGTTCAACTCTGTGAGATGAATGCACACATCATAAAGAAGTTTCAAAGAATGCTTCTGTCTAGGTTTTATGTGAAGATATTTCCTTTTCCACCATAGGCCTCAAAGCGCTCCAAATGAACACTTGCAGATTCTACAAAAAGAGTGCTTCAAAACTTCTCTTTCAAAAGAAGTGTTCAACTCTGTGAGTTGGATTCATACTTCACAAAGCAGTTTCACAGAACGCTTCTGTTTAGTATTTATGGGAAGATATTCCCGTTTCCAACGAAGGCCTGAAAGGACTCCAAATATCCACTTGCAGATTCTGCAGAAACACAGTTTCAAAACTGCTCTATCAAAAGGAAGGCTTATCTCTCCGAGTTGAATGCACACATCATAAAGAGGTTTCTGAGAATGCTTCTGCCTGGTTTATAAGTGAAGATATTTCCTTTTCCACCATAGGCCTCAAAGCGCTCCAAATGAACACTTGCAGATTCTACAAAAAGAGTGTTTCAAAACAGCTCTTTCAAAGGAAGTGTTCAACTCTGTGAGTTGGATTCATACTACACAAAGCAGTTTCACAGAACGCTTCTGTTTAGTTTTTATGGGAAGATATTCCCGTTTCCAACGAAGGCCTGAAAGGGCTCCAAATATCCACTTGCAGATTCTGCAAAAATAGAGTTTCAAAACTGCTCTGTTAAAAGGAAGGCTTATCTCTCTGAGTTGAATGCAGACATCATAAAGAGGTTTCTGAGAATGCTTCTGCCTGGTTTATATGTGAAGATATTTCCTTTTCCACCATAGGCCTCAAAGCGCTCCAAATGAACACTTGCAGATTCTACAAAAGGAGTGTTTCATAACTGCTCTAGCAAAGGAAAGGTTCAACTCTGTGAGTTGAACACACACATCACAAAGCAGTTTCTGAGAATGCTTCTGTCCAGTTTTTATTGGAAGATATTCCCGCTTCTAACAAAGGCCTGAAAGAGCTCCAAATATCCACTTGCAGATGCTGCAAAAAGACTCTTTCCAAACTGCTCCATGAAAAGGAAGGTTCAACTCTGTGAGATGAATGCACACATCATAAAGAAGTTTCAAAGAATGCTTCTGTCTAGGTTTTATGTGAAGATATTTCCTTTTCCACCATAGGCCTCAAAGCGCTCCAAATGAACACTTGCAGATTCTACAAAAAGAGTGCTTCAAAACTTCTCTTTCAAAAGAAGTGTTCAACTCTGTGAGTTGGATTCATACTTCACAAAGCAGTTTCACAGAACGCTTCTGTTTAGTATTTATGGGAAGATATTCCCGTTTCCAACGAAGGCCTGAAAGGACTCCAAATATCCACTTGCAGATTCTGCAAAAACACAGTTTCAAAACTGCTCTATCAAAAGGAAGGCTTATCTCTCCGAGTTGAATGCACACATCATAAAGAGGTTTCTGAGAATGCTTCTGCCTGGTTTATAAGTGAAGATATTTCCTTTTCCACCATAGGCCTCAAAGCGCTCCAAATGAACACTTGCAGATTCTACAAAAAGAGTGTTTCCAAACAGCTCTTTCAAAGGAAGTGTTCAACTCTGTGAGTTGGATTCATACTACACAAAGCAGTTTCACAGAACGCTTCTGTTTAGTTTTTATGGGAAGATATTCCCGTTTCCAACGAAGGCCTGAAAGGGCTCCAAATATCCACTTGCAAATTCTGCAAAAATAGAGTTTCAAAACTGCTCTGTCAAAAGGAAGGCTTATCTCTCTGAGTTGAATGCAGACATCATAAAGAGGTTTCTGAGAATGCTTCTGCCTGGTTTATATGTGAAGATATTTCCTTTTCCACCATAGGCCTCAAAGCGCTCCAAATGAACACTTGCAGATTCTACAAAAGGAGTGTTTCATAACTGCTCTAGCAAAGGAAAGGTTCAACTCTGTGAGTTGAACACACACATCACAAAGCAGTTTCTGAGAATGCTTCTGTCCAGTTTTTATTGGAAGATATTCCCGCTTCTAACAAAGGCCTGAAAGAGCTCCAAATATCCACTTGCAGATGCTGCAAAAAGACTCTTTCCAAACTGCTCCATGAAAAGGAAGGTTCAACTCTGTGAGATGAATGCACACATCATAAAGAAGTTTCAAAGAATGCTTCTGTCTAGGTTTTATGTGAAGATATTTCCTTTTCCACCATAGGCCTCAAAGCGCTCCAAATGAACACTTGCAGATTCTACAAAAAGAGTGTTTCAAAACTGCTCTTTCAAAAGAAGTGTTCAACTCTGTGAGTTGGATTCATACTTCACAAAGCAGTTTCACAGAACGCTTCTGTTTAGTATTTATGGGAAGATATTCCCGTTTCCAACGAAGGCCTGAAAGGGCTCCAAATATCCACTTGCAAATTCTGCAAAAATAGAGTTTCAAAACTGCTCTGTCAAAAGGAAGGCTTATCTCTCTGAGTTGAATGCAGACATCATAAAGAGGTTTCTGAGAATGCTTCTGCCTGGTTTATATGTGAAGATATTTCCTTTTCCACCATAGGCCTCAAAGCGCTCCAAATGAACACTTGCAGATTCTACAAAAAGAGTGTTTCATAACTGCTCTAGCAAAGGAAAGGTTCAACTCTGTGAGTTGAACACACACATCACAAAGCAGTTTCTGAGAATGCTTCTGTCCAGTTTTTATTGGAAGATATTCCCGCTTCTAACAAAGGCCTGAAAGAGCTCCAAATATCCACTTGTAGATGCTGCAAAAAGACTCTTTCCAAACTGCTCCATGAAAAGGAAGGTTCAACTCTGTGAGTTGAATGCACACATCATAAAGAAGTTTCAAAGAATGCTTCTGTCTAGGTTTTATGTGAAGATATTTCCTTTTCCACCATAGGCCTCAAAGCGCTCCAAATGAACACTTGCAGATTCTACAAAAAGAGTGTTTCAAAACTGCTCTTTCAAAAGAAGTGTTCAACTCTGTGAGGTGGATTCATACTTCACAAAGCAGTTTCACAGAACGCTTCTGTTTAGTTTTTATGGGAAGATATTCCCGTTTCCAACGAAGGCCTGAAAGGGCTCCAAATAACCACTTGCAGATTCTGCAGAAACACAGTTTCAAAACTGCTCTATCAAAAGGAAGGCTTATCTCTCCGAGTTGAATGCACACATCATAAAGAGGTTTCTGAGAATGCTTCTCCCTGGTTTATAAGTGAAGATATTTACTTTTCCACTATAGGCCTCAAAGCGCTCCAAATGAACACTTGCAGATTCTACAAAAAGAGTGTTTCAAAACAGCTCTTTCAAAGGAAGTGTTCAACTCTGTGAGTTGGATTCATACTACACAAAGCAGTTTCACAGAACGCTTCTCTTTAGTTTTTATGGGAAGATATTCCCGTTTCCAACGAAGTCCTGAAAGGGCTCCAAATATCCACTTGCAGATTCTGCAAAAATAGAGTTTCAAAACTGCTCTGTTAAAAGGAAGGCTTATCTCTCTGAGTTGAATGCAGACATCATAAAGAGGTTTCTGAGAATGCTTCTGCCTGGTTTATATGTGAATATATTTCCTTTTCCACCATAGGCCTCAAAGCGCTCCAAATGAACACTTGCAGATTCTACAAAAGGAGTGTTTCATAACTGCTCTAGCAAAGGAAAGGTTCAACTCTGTGAGTTGAACACACACATCACAAAGCAGTTTCTGAGAATGCTTCTGTCCAGTTTTTATTGGAAGATATTCCCGCTTCTAACAAAGGCCTGAAAGAGCTCCAAATATCCACTTGCAGATGCTGCAAAAAGACTCTTTCCAAACTGCTCCATGAAAAGGAAGGTTCAACTCTGTGAGATGAATGCACACATCATAAAGAAGTTTCAAAGAATGCTTCTGTCTAGGTTTTATGTGAAGATATTTCCTTTTCCACCATAGGCCTCAAAGCGCTCCAAATGAACACTTGCAGATTCTACAAAAAGAGTGTTTCAAAACTGCTCTTTCAAAAGAAGTGTTCAACTCTGTGAGTTGGATTCATACTTCACAAAGCAGTTTCACAGAACGCTTCTGTTTAGTATTTATGGGAAGATATTCCCGTTTCCAACGAAGGCCTGAAAGGACTCCAAATATCCACTTGCAGATTCTGCAAAAACACAGTTTCAAAACTGCTCTATCAAAAGGAAGGCTTATCTCTCCGAGTTGAATGCACACATCATAAAGAGGTTTCTGAGAATGCTTCTGCCTGGTTTATAAGTGAAGATATTTCCTTTTCCACTATAGGCCTCAAAGCGCTCCAAATGAACACTTGCAGATTCTACAAAAAGAGTGTTTCAAAACAGCTCTTTCAAAGGAAGTGTTCAACTCTGTGAGTTGGATTCATACTACACAAAGCAGTTTCACAGAACGCTTCTCTTTAGTTTTTATGGGAAGATATTCCCGTTTCCAACGAAGGCCTGAAAGGGCTCCAAATATCCACTTGCAGATTCTGCAAAAATAGAGTTTCAAAACTGCTCTGTTAAAAGGAAGGCTTATCTCTCTGAGTTGAATGCAGACATCATAAAGAGGTTTCTGAGAATGCTTCTGCCTGGTTTATATGTGAAGATATTTCCTTTTCCACCATAGGCCTCAAAGCGCTCCAAATGAACACTTGCAGATTCTACAAAAGGAGTGTTTCATAACTGCTCTAGCAAAGGAAAGGTTCAACTCTGTGAGTTGAACACACACATCACAAAGCAGTTTCTGAGAATGCTTCTGTCCAGTTTTTATTGGAAGATATTCCTGCTTCTAACAAAGGCCTGAAAGAGCTCCAAATATCCACTTGCAGATGCTGCAAAAAGACTCTTTCCAAACTCCTCCATGAAAAGGAAGGTTCAACTCTGTGAGTTGAATGCACACATCATAAAGAAGTTTCAAAGAATGCTTCTGTCTAGGTTTTATGTGAAGATATTTCCTTTTCCACCATAGGCCTCAAAGCGCTCCAAATGAACACTTGCAGATTCTACAAAAAGAGTGTTTCAAAACTGCTCTTTCAAAAGAAGTGTTCAACTCTGTGAGTTGGTTTCATACTTCACAAAGTAGTTTCACAGAACGCTTCTGTTTAATTTTTATGGGAAGATATTCCCGTTTCCAACGAAGGCCTGAAAGGGCTCCAAATAACCACTTGCAGATTCTGCAGAAACACAGTTTCAAAACTGCTCTATCAAAAGGAAGGCTTATCTCTCTGAGCTGAATGCACACATCATAAAGAGGTTTCTGAGAATGCTTCTCCCTGGTTTATAAGTGAAGATATTTCCTTTTCCACTATAGGCCTCAAAGCGCTCCAAATGAACACTTGCAGATTCTACAAAAAGAGTGTTTCAAAACAGCTCTTTCAAAGGAAGTGTTCAACTCTGTGAGTTGGATTCATACTACACAAAGCAGTTTCACAGAACGCTTCTCTTTAGTTTTTATGGGAAGATATTCCCGTTTCCAACGAAGGCCTGTAAGGGCTCCAAATATCCACTTGCAGATTCTGCAAAAATAGAGTTTCAAAACTGCTCTGTTAAAAGGAAGGCTTATCTCTCTGAGTTGAATGCAGACATCATAAAGAGGTTTCTGAGAATGCTTCTGCCTGGTTTATATGTGAAGATATTTCCTTTTCCACCATAGGCCTCAAAGCGCTCCAAATGAACACTTGCAGATTCTACAAAAAGAGTGTTTCATAACTGCTCTAGCAAAGGAAAGGTTCAACTCTGTGAGTTGAACACACACATCACAAAGCAGTTTCTGAGAATGCTTCTGTCCAGTTTTTATTGGAAGATATTCCCGCTTCTAACAAAGGCCTGAAAGAGCTCCAAATATCCACTTGTAGATGCTGCAAAAAGACTCTTTCCAAACTGCTCCATGAAAAGGAAGGTTCAACTCTGTGAGTTGAATGCACACATCATAAAGAAGTTTCAAAGAATGCTTCTGTCTAGGTTTTATGTGAAGATATTTCCTTTTCCACCATAGGCCTCAAAGCGCTCCAAATGAACACTTGCAGATTCTACAAAAAGAGTGTTTCAAAACTGCTCTTTCAAAAGAAGTGTTCAACTCTGTGAGGTGGATTCATACTTCACAAAGCAGTTTCACAGAACGCTTCTGTTTAGTTTTTATGGGAAGATATTCCCGTTTCCAATGAAGGCCTGAAAGGGCTCCAAATAACCACTTGCAGATTCTGCAGAAACACAGTTTCAAAACTGCTCTATCAAAAGGAAGGCTTATCTCTCCGAGTTGAATGCACACATCATAAAGAGGTTTCTGAGAATGCTTCTGCCTGGTTTATAAGTGAAGATATTTCCTTTTCCACTATAGGCCTCAAAGCGCTCCAAATGAACACTTGCAGATTCTACAAAAAGAGTG
Source organism: Pongo pygmaeus (assembly GCF_028885625.2). Classification (NCBI taxonomy): domain Eukaryota; kingdom Metazoa; phylum Chordata; class Mammalia; order Primates; family Hominidae; genus Pongo; species Pongo pygmaeus. The sequence continues at coordinate 30,212,824 of NC_085930.1, forward strand.
TTTCAAAACAGCTCTTTCAAAGGAAGTGTTCAACTCTGTGAGTTGGATTCATACTACACAAAGCAGTTTCACAGAACGCTTCTGTTTAGTTTTTATGGGAAGATATTCCCGTTTCCAACGAAGTCCTGAAAGGGCTCCAAATATCCACTTGCAGATTCTGCAAAAATAGAGTTTCAAAACTGCTCTGTTAAAAGGAAGGCTTATCTCTCTGAGTTGAATGCAGACATCATAAAGAGGTTTCTGAGAATGCTTCTGCCTGGTTTATATGTGAAGATATTTCCTTTTCCACCATAGGCCTCAAAGCGCTCCAAATGAACACTTGCAGATTCTACAAAAGGAGTGTTTCATAACTGCTCTAGCAAAGGAAAGGTTCAACTCTGTGAGTTGAACACACACATCACAAAGCAGTTTCTGAGAATGCTTCTGTCCAGTTTTTATTGGAAGATATTCCCGCTTCTAACAAAGGCCTGAAAGAGCTCCAAATATCCACTTGCAGATGCTGCAAAAAGACTCTTTCCAAACTGCTCCATGAAAAGGAAGGTTCAACTCTGTGAGATGAATGCACACATCATAAAGAAGTTTCAAAGAATGCTTCTGTCTAGGTTTTATGTGAAGATATTTCCTTTTCCACCATAGGCCTCAAAGCGCTCCAAATGAACACTTGCAGATTCTACAAAAAGAGTGTTTCAAAACTGCTCTTTCAAAAGAAGTGTTCAACTCTGTGAGTTGGATTCATACTTCACAAAGCAGTTTCACAGAACGCTTCTGTTTAGTATTTATGGGAAGATATTCCCGTTTCCAACGAAGGCCTGAAAGGACTCCAAATATCCACTTGCAGATTCTGCAAAAACACAGTTTCAAAACTGCTCTATCAAAAGGAAGGCTTATCTCTCCGAGTTGAATGCACACATCATAAAGAGGTTTCTGAGAATGCTTCTGCCTGGTTTATAAGTGAAGATATTTCCTTTTCCACCATAGGCCTCAAAGCGCTCCAAATGAACACTTGCAGATTCTACAAAAAGAGTGTTTCAAAACAGCTCTTTCAAAGGAAGTGTTCAACTCTGTGAGTTGGATTCATACTACACAAAGCAGTTTCACAGAACGCTTCTGTTTAGTTTTTATGGGAAGATATTCCCGTTTCCAACGAAGGCCTGAAAGGGCTCCAAATATCCACTTGCAAATTCTGCAAAAATAGAGTTTCAAAACTGCTCTGTCAAAAGGAAGGCTTATCTCTCTGAGTTGAATGCAGACATCATAAAGAGGTTTCTGAGAATGCTTCTGCCTGGTTTATATGTGAAGATATTTCCTTTTCCACCGTAGGCCTCAAAGCGCTCCAAATGAACACTTGCAGATTCTACAAAAGGAGTGTTTCATAACTGCTCTAGCAAAGGAAAGGTTCAACTCTGTGAGTTGAACACACACATCACAAAGCAGTTTCTGAGAATGCTTCTGTCCAGTTTTTATTGGAAGATATTCCCGCTTCTAACAAAGGCCTGAAAGAGCTCCAAATATCCACTTGCAGATGCTGCAAAAAGACTCTTTCCAAACTGCTCCATGAAAAGGAAGGTTCAACTCTGTGAGTTGAATGCACACATCATAAAGAAGTTTCAAAGAATGCTTCTGTCTAGGTTTTATGTGAAGATATTTCCTTTTCCACCATAGGCCTCAAAGCGCTCCAAATGAACACTTGCAGATTCTACAAAAAGAGTGTTTCAAAACTGCTCTTTCAAAAGAAGTGTTCAACTCTGTGAGGTGGATTCATACTTCACAAAGCAGTTTCACAGAACGCTTCTGTTTAGTATTTCTGGGAAGATATTCCCGTTTCCAACGAAGGCCTGAAAGGACTCCAAATATCCACTTGCAGATTCTGCAAAAACACAGTTTCAAAACTGCTCTATCAAAAGGAAGGCTTATCTCTCCGAGTTGAATGCACACATCATAAAGAGGTTTCTGAGAATGCTTCTGCCTGGTTTATAAGTGAAGATATTTCCTTTTCCACCATAGGCCTCAAAGCGCTCCAAATGAACACTTGCAGATTCTACAAAAAGAGTGTTTCAAAACAGCTCTTTCAAAGGAAGTGTTCAACTCTGTGAGTTGGATTCATACTACACAAAGCAGTTTCACAGAACGCTTCTGTTTAGTTTTTATGGGAAGATATTCCCGTTTCCAACGAAGGCCTGAAAGGGCTCCAAATATCCACTTGCAAATTCTGCAAAAATAGAGTTTCAAAACTGCTCTGTCAAAAGGAAGGCTTATCTCTCTGAGTTGAATGCAGACATCATAAAGAGGTTTCTGAGAATGCTTCTGCCTGGTTTATATGTGAAGATATTTCCTTTTCCACCATAGGCCTCAAAGCGCTCCAAATGAACACTTGCAGATTCTACAAAAAGAGTGTTTCATAACTGCTCTAGCAAAGGAAAGGTTCAACTCTGTGAGTTGAACACACACATCACAAAGCAGTTTCTGAGAATGCTTCTGTCCAGTTTTTATTGGAAGATATTCCCGCTTCTAACAAATGCCTGAAAGAGCTCCAAATATCCACTTGTAGATGCTGCAAAAAGACTCTTTCCAAACTGCTCCATGAAAAGGAAGGTTCAACTCTGTGAGTTGAATGCACACATCATAAAGAAGTTTCAAAGAATGCTTCTGTCTAGGTTTTATGTGAAGATATTTCCTTTTCCACCATAGGCCTCAAAGCGCTCCAAATGAACACTTGCAGATTCTACAAAAAGAGTGTTTCAAAACTGCTCTTTCAAAAGAAGTGTTCAACTCTGTGAGGTGGATTCATACTTCACAAAGCAGTTTCACAGAACGCTTCTGTTTAGTTTTTATGGGAAGATATTCCCGTTTCCAATGAAGGCCTGAAAGGGCTCCAAATAACCACTTGCAGATTCTGCAGAAACACAGTTTCAAAACTGCTCTATCAAAAGGAAGGCTTATCTCTCCGAGTTGAATGCACACATCATAAAGAGGTTTCTGAGAATGCTTCTCCCTGGTTTATAAGTGAAGATATTTCCTTTTCCACTATAGGCCTCAAAGCGCTCCAAATGAACACTTGCAGATTCTACAAAAAGAGTGTTTCAAAACAGCTCTTTCAAAGGAAGTGTTCAACTCTGTGAGTTGGATTCATACTACACAAAGCAGTTTCACAGAACGCTTCTCTTTAGTTTTTATGGGAAGATATTCCCGTTTCCAACGAAGTCCTGAAAGGGCTCCAAATATCCACTTGCAGATTCTGCAAAAATAGAGTTTCAAAACTGCTCTGTTAAAAGGAAGGCTTATCTCTCTGAGTTGAATGCAGACATCATAAAGAGGTTTCTGAGAATGCTTCTGCCTGGTTTATATGTGAAGATATTTCCTTTTCCACCATAGGCCTCAAAGCGCTCCAAATGAACACTTGCAGATTCTACAAAAGGAGTGTTTCATAACTGCTCTAGCAAAGGAAAGGTTCAACTCTGTGAGTTGAACACACACATCACAAAGCAGTTTCTGAGAATGCTTCTGTCCAGTTTTTATTGGAAGATATTCCCGCTTCTAACAAAGGCCTGAAAGAGCTCCAAATATCCACTTGCAGATGCTGCAAAAAGACTCTTTCCAAACTGCTCCATGAAAAGGAAGGTTCAACTCTGTGAGTTGAATGCACACATCATAAAGAAGTTTCAAAGAATGCTTCTGTCTAGGTTTTATGTGAAGATATTTCCTTTTCCACCATAGGCCTCAAAGCGCTCCAAATGAACATTTGCAGATTCTACAAAAAGAGTGTTTCAAAACTGCTCTTTCAAAAGAAGTGTTCAACTCTGTGAGGTGGATTCATACTTCACAAAGCAGTTTCATAGAACGCTTCTGTTTAGTATTTCTGGGAAGATATTCCCGTTTCCAACGAAGGCCTGAAAGGACTCCAAATATCCACTTGCAGATTCTGCAAAAACACAGTTTCAAAACTGCTCTATCAAAAGGAAGGCTTATCTCTCCGAGTTGAATGCACACATCATAAAGAGGTTTCTGAGAATGCTTCTGCCTGGTTTATAAGTGAAGATATTTCCTTTTCCACCATAGGCCTCAAAGCGCTCCAAATGAACACTTGCAGATTCTACAAAAAGAGTGTTTCAAAACAGCTCTTTCAAAGGAAGTGTTCAACTCTGTGAGTTGGATTCATACTACACAAAGCAGTTTCACAGAACGCTTCTGTTTAGTTTTTATGGGAAGATATTCCCGTTTCCAACGAAGGCCTGAAAGGGCTCCAAATATCCACTTGCAAATTCTGCAAAAATAGAGTTTCAAAACTGCTCTGTCAAAAGGAAGGCTTATCTCTCTGAGTTGAATGCAGACATCATAAAGAGGTTTCTGAGAATGCTTCTGCCTGGTTTATATGTGAAGATATTTCCTTTTCCACCATAGGCCTCAAAGCGCTCCAAATGAACACTTGCAGATTCTACAAAAAGAGTGTTTCATAACTGCTCTAGCAAAGGAAAGGTTCAACTCTGTGAGTTGAACACACACATCACAAAGCAGTTTCTGAGAATGCTTCTGTCCAGTTTTTATTGGAAGATATTCCCGCTTCTAACAAAGGCCTGAAAGAGCTCCAAATATCCACTTGTAGATGCTGCAAAAAGACTCTTTCCAAACTGCTCCATGAAAAGGAAGGTTCAACTCTGGGAGTTGAATGCACACATCATAAAGAAGTTTCAAAGAATGCTTCTGTCTAGGTTTTATGTGAAGATATTTCCTTTTCCACCATAGGCCTCAAAGCGCTCCAAATGAACACTTGCAGATTCTACAAAAAGAGTGTTTCAAAACTGCTCTTTCAAAAGAAGTGTTCAACTCTGTGAGGTGGATTCATACTTCACAAAGCAGTTTCACAGAACGCTTCTGTTTAGTTTTTATGGGAAGATATTCCCGTTTCCAATGAAGGCCTGAAAGGGCTCCAAATAACCACTTGCAGATTCTGCAGAAACACAGTTTCAAAACTGCTCTATCAAAAGGAAGGCTTATCTCTCCGAGTTGAATGCACACATCATAAAGAGGTTTCTGAGAATGCTTCTCCCTGGTTTATAAGTGAAGATATTTCCTTTTCCACTATAGGCCTCAAAGCGCTCCAAATGAAAACTTGCAGATTCTACAAAAAGAGTGTTTCAAAACAGCTCTTTCAAAGGAAGTGTTCAACTCTGTGAGTTGGATTCATACTACACAAAGCAGTTTCACAGAACGCTTCTCTTTAGTTTTTATGGGAAGATATTCCCGTTTCCAACGAAGTCCTGAAAGGGCTCCAAATATCCACTTGCAGATTCTGCAAAAATAGAGTTTCAAAACTGCTCTGTTAAAAGGAAGGCTTATCTCTCTGAGTTGAATGCAGACATCATAAAGAGGTTTCTGAGAATGCTTCTGCCTGGTTTATATGTGAAGATATTTCCTTTTCCACCATAGGCCTCAAAGCGCTCCAAATGAACACTTGCAGATTCTACAAAAGGAGTGTTTCATAACTGCTCTAGCAAAGGAAAGGTTCAACTCTGTGAGTTGAACACACACATCACAAAGCAGTTTCTGAGAATGCTTCTGTCCAGTTTTTATTGGAAGATATTCCCGCTTCTAACAAAGGCCTGAAAGACCTCCAAATATCCACTTGCAGATGCTGCAAAAAGACTCTTTCCAAACTGCTCCATGAAAAGGAAGGTTCAACTCTGTGAGATGAATGCACACATCATAAAGAAGTTTCAAAGAATGCTTCTGTCTAGGTTTTATGTGAAGATATTTCCTTTTCCACCATAGGCCTCAAAGCGCTCCAAATGAACACTTGCAGATTCTACAAAAAGAGTGTTTCAAAACTGCTCTTTCAAAAGAAGTGTTCAACTCTGTGAGTTGGATTCATACTTCACAAAGCAGTTTCACAGAACGCTTCTGTTTAGTATTTATGGGAAGATATTCCCGTTTCCAACAAAGGCCTGAAAGGTCTCCAAATATCCACTTGCAGATTCTGCAAAAACACAGTTTCAAAACTGCTCTATCAAAAGGAAGGCTTATCTCTCCGTGTTGAATGCACACATCATAAAGAGGTTTCTGAGAATGCTTCTGCCTGGTTTATAAGTGAAGATATTTCCTTTTCCACCATAGGCCTCAAAGCGCTCCAAATGAACACTTGCAGATTCTACAAAAAGAGTGTTTCAAAACAGCTCTTTCAAAGGAAGTGTTCAACTCTGTGAGTTGGATTCATACTACACAAAGCAGTTTCACAGAACGCTTCTGTTTAGTTTTTATGGGAAGATATTCCCGTTTCCAACGAAGGCCTGAAAGGGCTCCAAATATCCACTTGCAAATTCTGCAAAAATAGAGTTTCAAAACTGCTCTGTCAAAAGGAAGGCTTATCTCTCTGAGTTGAATGCAGACATCATAAAGAGGTTTCTGAGAATGCTTCTGCCTGGTTTATATGTGAAGATATTTCCTTTTCCACCATAGGCCTCAAGGCGCTCCAAATGAACACTTGCAGATTCTACAAAAAGAGTGTTTCATAACTGATCTAGCAAAGGAAAGGTTCAACTCTGTGAGTTGAACACACACATCACAAAGCAGTTTCTGAGAATGCTTCTGTCCAGTTTTTATTGGAAGATATTCCCGCTTCTAACAAAGGCCTGAAAGAGCTCCAAATATCCACTTGTAGATGCTGCAAAAAGACTCTTTCCAAACTGCTCCATGAAAAGGAAGGTTCAACTCTGTGAGTTGAATGCACACATCATAAAGAAGTTTCAAAGAATGCTTCTGTCTAGGTTTTATGTGAAGATATTTCCTTTTCCACCATAGGCCTCAAAGCGCTCCAAATGAACACTTGCAGATTCTACAAAAAGAGTGTTTCAAAACTGCTCTTTCAAAAGAAGTGTTCAACTCTGTGAGTTGGATTCATACTTCACAAAGCAGTTTCACAGAACGCTTCTGTTTAGTTTTTATGGGAAGATATTCCCGTTTCCAACGAAGGCCTGAAAGGGCTCCAAATAACCACTTGCAGATTCTGCAGAAACACAGTTTCAAAACTGCTCTATCAAAAGGAAGGCTTATCTCTCCGAGCTGAATGCACACATCATAAAGAGGTTTCTGAGAATGCTTCTCCCTGGTTTATAAGTGAAGATATTTCCTTTTCCACTATAGGCCTCAAAGCGCTCCAAATGAACACTTGCAGATTCTACAAAAAGAGTGTTTCAAAACAGCTCTTTCAAAGGAAGTGTTCACCTCTGTGAGTTGGATTCATACTACACAAAGCAGTTTCACAGAACGCTTCTGTTTAGTTTTTATGGGAAGATATTCCCGTTTCCAACGAAGGCCTGAAAGGGCTCCAAATATCCACTTGCAAATTCTGCAAGAATAGAGTTTCAAAACTGCTCTGTCAAAAGGAAGGCTTATCTCTCTGAGTTGAATGCAGACATCATAAAGAGGTTTCTGAGAATGCTTCTGCCTGGTTTATATGTGAAGATATTTCCTTTTCCACCATAGGCCTCAAAGCGCTCCAAATGAACACTTGCAGATTCTACAAAAAGAGTGTTTCATAACTGCTCTAGCAAAGGAAAGGTTCAACTCTGTGAGTTGAACACACACATCACAAAGCAGTTTCTGAGAATGCTTCTGTCCAGTTTTTATTGGAAGATATTCCCGCTTCTAACAAAGGCCTGAAAGAGCTCCAAATATCCACTTGCAGATGCTGCAAAAAGACTCTTTCCAAACTGCTCCATGAAAAGGAAGGTTCAACTCTGGGAGTTGAATGCACACATCATAAAGAAGTTTCAAAGAATGCTTCTGTCTAGGTTTTATGTGAAGATATTTCCTTTTCCACCATAGGCCTCAAAGCGCTCCAAATGAACACTTGCAGATTCTACAAAAAGAGTGTTTCAAAACTGCTCTTTCAAAAGAAGTGTTCAACTCTGTGAGTTGGATTCATACTTCACAAAGCAGTTTCACAGAACGCTTCTGTTTCGTTTTTATGGGAAGATATTCCCGTTTCCAACGAAGGCCTGAAAGGGCTCCAAATAACCACTTGCAGATTCTGCAGAAACACAGTTTCAAAACTGCTCTATCAAAAGGAAGGCTTATCTCTCTGAGCTGAATGCACACATCATAAAGAGGTTTCTGAGAATGCTTCTCCCTGGTTTATAAGTGAAGATATTTCCTTTTCCACTATAGGCCTCAAAGCGCTCCAAATGAACACTTGCAGATTCTACAAAAAGAGTGTTTCAAAACAGCTCTTTCAAAGGAAGTGTTCAACTCTGTGAGTTGGATTCATACTACACAAAGCAGTTTCACAGAACGCTTCTCTTTAGTTTTTATGGGAAGATATTCCCGTTTCCAACGAAGGCCTGAAAGGTCTCCAAATATCCACTTGCAGATTCTGCAAAAATAGAGTTTCAAAACTGCTCTGTTAAAAGGAAGGCTTATCTCTCTGAGTTGAATGCAGACATCATAAAGAGGTTTCTGAGAATGCTTCTGCCTGGTTTATATGTGAAGATATTTCCTTTTCCACCATAGGCCTCAAAGCGCTCCAAATGAACACTTGCAGATTCTACAAAAGGAGTGTTTCATAACTGCTCTAGCAAAGGAAAGGTTCAACTCTGTGAGTTGAACACACACATCACAAAGCAGTTTCTGAGAATGCTTCTGTCCAGTTTTTATTGGAAGATATTCCCGCTTCTAACAAAGGCCTGAAAGAGCTCCAAATATCCACTTGCAGATGCTGCAAAAAGACTCTTTCCAAACTGCTCCATGAAGAGGAAGGTTCAACTCTGTGAGTTGAATGCACACATCATAAAGAAGTTTCAAAGAATGCTTCTGTCTAGGTTTTATGTGAAGATATTTCCTTTTCCACCATAGGCCGCAAAGCGCTCCAAATGAACACTTGCAGATTCTACAAAAAGAGTGTTTCAAAACTGCTCTTTCAAAAGAAGTGTTCAACTCTGTGAGGTGGATTCATACTTCACAAAGCAGTTTCACAGAACGCTTCTGTTTAGTATTTCTGGGAAGATATTCCCGTTTCCAACGAAGGCCTGAAAGGACTCCAAATATCCACTTGCAGATTCTGCAAAAACACAGTTTCAAAACTGCTCTATCAAAAGGAAGGCTTATCTCTCCGAGTTGAATGCACACATCATAAAGAGGTTTCTGAGAATGCTTCTGCCTGGTTTATAAGTGAAGATATTTCCTTTTCCACCATAGGCCTCAAAGCGCTCCAAATGAACACTTGCAGATTCTACAAAAAGAGTGTTTCAAAACAGCTCTTTCAAAGGAAGTGTTCAACTCTGTGAGTTGGATTCATACTACACAAAGCAGTTTCACAGAACGCTTCTGTTTAGTTTTTATGGGAAGATATTCCCGTTTCCAACGAAGGCCTGAAAGGGCTCCAAATATCCACTTGCAAATTCTGCAAAAATAGAGTTTCAAAACTGCTCTGTCAAAAGGAAGGCTTATCTCTCTGAGTTGAATGCAGACATCATAAAGAGGTTTCTGAGAATGCTTCTGCCTGGTTTATATGTGAAGATATTTCCTTTTCCACCATAGGCCTCAAAGCGCTCCAAATGAACACTTGCAGATTCTACAAAAAGAGTGTTTCATAACTGCTCTAGCAAAGGAAAGGTTCAACTCTGTGAGTTGAACACACACATCACAAAGCAGTTTCTGAGAATGCTTCTGTCCAGTTTTTATTGGAAGATATTCCCGCTTCTAACAAAGGCCTGAAAGAGCTCCAAATATCCACTTGTAGATGCTGCAAAAAGACCCTTTCCAAACTGCTCCATGAAAAGGAAGGTTCAACTCTGTGAGTTGAATGCACACATCATAAAGAAGTTTCAAAAAATGCTTCTGTCTAGGTTTTATGTGAAGATATTTCCTTTTCCACCATAGGCCTCAAAGCGCTGCAAATGAACACTTGCAGATTCTACAAAAAGAGTGTTTCAAAACTGCTCTTTCAAAAGAAGTGTTCAACTCTGTGAGGTGGATTCATACTTCACAAAGCAGTTTCACAGAACGCTTCTGTTTAGTTTTTATGGGAAGATATTCCCGTTTCCAATGAAGGCCTGAAAGGGCTCCAAATAACCACTTGCAGATTCTGCAGAAACACAGTTTCAAAACTGCTCTATCAAAAGGCAGGCTTATCTCTCCGAGTTGAATGCACACATCATAAAGAGGTTTCTGAGAATGCTTCTCCCTGGTTTATAAGTGAAGATATTTCCTTTTCCACTATAGGCCTCAAAGCGCTCCAAATGAACACTTGCAGATTCTACAAAAAGAGTGTTTCAAAACAGCTCTTTCAAAGGAAGTGTTCAACTCTGTGAGTTGGATTCATACTACACAAAGCAGTTTCACAGAACGCTTCTCTTTAGTTTTTATGGGAAGATATTCCCGTTTCCAACGAAGTCCTGAAAGGGCTCCAAATATCCCCTTGCAGATTCTGCAAAAATAGAGTTTCAAAACTGCTCTGTTAAAAGGAAGGCTTATCTCTCTGAGTTGAATGCAGACATCATAAAGAGGTTTCTGAGAATGCTTCTGCCTGGTTTATATGTGAAGATATTTCCTTTTCCACCATAGGCCTCAAAGCGCTCCAAATGAACACTTGCAGATTCTACAAAAGGAGTGTTTCATAACTGCTCTAGCAAAGGAAAGGTTCAACTCTGTGAGTTGAACACACACATCACAAAGCAGTTTCTGAGAATGCTTCTGTCCAGTTTTTATTGGAAGATATTCCCGCTTCTAACAAAGGCCTGAAAGAGCTCCAAATATCCACTTGCAGATGCTGCAAAAAGACTCTTTCCAAACTGCTCCATGAAAAGGAAGGTTCAACTCTGTGAGATGAATGCACACATCATAAAGAAGTTTCAAAGAATGCTTCTGTCTAGGTTTTATGTGAAGATATTTCCTTTTCCACCATAGGCCTCAAAGCGCTCCAAATGAACACTTCCAGATTCTACAAAAAGAGTGTTTCAAAACTGCTCTTTCAAAAGAAGTGTTCAACTCTGTGAGTTGGATTCATACTTCACAAAGCAGTTTCACAGAACGCTTCTGTTTAGTATTTATGGGAAGATATTCCCGTTTCCAACGAAGGCCTGAAAGGACTCCAAATATCCACTTGCAGATTCTGCAAAAACACAGTTTCAAAACTGCTCTATTAAAAGGAAGGCTTATCTCTCCGAGTTGAATGCACACATCATAAAGAGGTTTCTGAGAATGCTTCTGCCTGGTTTATAAGTGAAGATATTTCCTTTTCCACCATAGGCCTCAAAGCGCTCCAAATGAACACTTGCAGATTCTACAAAAAGAGTGTTTCAAAACAGCTCTTTCAAAGGAAGTGTTCAACTCTGTGAGTTGGATTCATACTACACAAAGCAGTTTCACAGAACGCTTCTGTTTAGTTTTTATGGGAAGATATTCCCGTTTCCAACGAAGGCCTTAAAGGGCTCCAAATATCCACTTGCAAATTCTGCAAAAATAGAGTTTCAAAACTGCTCTGTCAAAAGGAAGGCTTATCTCTCTGAGTTGAATGCAGACATCATAAAGAGGTTTCTGAGAATGCTTCTGCCTGGTTTATATGTGAAGATATTTCCTTTTCCACCATAGGCCTCAAGGCGCTCCAAATGAACACTTGCAGATTCTACAAAAAGAGTGTTTCATAACTGCTCTAGCAAAGGAAAGGTTCAACTCTGTGAGTTGAACACACACATCACAAAGCAGTTTCTGAGAATGCTTCTGTCCAGTTTTTATTGGAAGATATTCCCGCTTCTAACAAAGGCCTGAAAGAGCTCCAAATATCCACTTGTAGATGCTGCAAAAAGACTCTTTCCAAACTGCTCCATGAAAAGGAAGGTTCAACTCTGTGAGTTGAATGCACACATCATAAAGAAGTTTCAAAGAATGCTTCTGTCTAGGTTTTATGTGAAGATATTTCCTTTTCCACCATAGGCCTCAAAGCGCTCCAAATGAACACTTGCAGATTCTACAAAAAGAGTGTTTCAAAACTGCTCTTTCAAAAGAAGTGTTCAACTCTGTGAGTTGGATTCATACTTCACAAAGCAGTTTCACAGAACGCTTCTGTTTAGTTTTTATGGGAAGATATTCCCGTTTCCAACGAAGGCCTGAAAGGGCTCCAAATAACCACTTGCAGATTCTGCAGAAACACAGTTTCAAAACTGCTCTATCAAAAGGAAGGCTTATCTCTCCGAGCTGAATGCACACATCATAAAGAGGTTTCTGAGAATGCTTCTCCCTGGTTTATAAGTGAAGATATTTCCTTTTCCACTATAGGCCTCAAAGCGCTCCAAATGAACACTTGCAGATTCTACAAAAAGAGTGTTTCAAAACAGCTCTTTCAAAGGAAGTGTTCAACTCTGTGAGTTGGATTCATACTACACAAAGCAGTTTCACAGAACGCTTCTGTTTAGTTTTTATGGGAAGATATTCCCGTTTCCAACGAAGGCCTGAAAGGGCTCCAAATATCCACTTGCAAATTCTGCAAAAATAGAGTTTCAAAACTGCCCTGTCAAAAGGAAGGCTTATCTCTCTGAGTTGAATGCAGACATCATAAAGAGGTTTCTGAGAATGCTTCTGCCTGGTTTATATGTGAAGATATTTCCTTTTCCACCATAGGCCTCAAAGCGCTCCAAATGAACACTTGCAGATTCTACAAAAAGAGTGTTTCATAACTGCTCTAGCAAAGGAAAGGTTCAACTCTGTGAGTTGAACACACACATCACAAAGCAGTTTCTGAGAATGCTTCTGTCCAATTTTTATTGGAAGATATTCCCGCTTCTAACAAAGGCCTGAAAGAGCTCCAAATATCCACTTGCAGATGCTGCAAAAAGACTCTTTCCAAACTGCTCCATGAAAAGGAAGGTTCAACTCTGTGAGTTGAATGCACACATCATAAAGAAGTTTCAAAGAATGCTTCTGTCTAGGTTTTATGTGAAGATATTTCCTTTTCCACCATAGGCCTCAAAGCGCTCCAAATGAACACTTGCAGATTCTACAAAAAGAGTGTTTCAAAACTGCTCTTTCAAAAGAAGTGTTCAACTCTGTGAGTTGGATTCATACTTCACAAAGCAGTTTCACAGAACGCTTCTGTTTAGTTTTTATGGGAAGATATTCCCGTTTCCAACGAAGGCCTGAAAGGGCTCCAAATAACCACTTGCAGATTCTGCAGAAACACAGTTTCAAAACTGCTCTATCAAAAGGAAGGCTTATCTCTCTGAGCTGAATGCACACATCATAAAGAGGTTTCTGAGAATGCTTCTCCCTGGTTTATAAGTGAAGATATTTCCTTTTCCACTATAGGCCTCAAAGCGCTCCAAATGAACACTTGCAGATTCTACAAAAAGAGTGTTTCAAAACAGCTCTTTCAAAGGAAGTGTTCAACTCTGTGAGTTGGATTCATACTACACAAAGCAGTTTCACAGAACGCTTCTCTTTAGTTTTTATGGGAAGATATTCCCGTTTCCAACGAAGGCCTGAAAGGTCTCCAAATATCCACTTGCAGATTCTGCAAAAATAGAGTTTCAAGACTGCTCTGTTAAAAGGAAGGCTTATCTCTCTGAGTTGAATGCAGACATCATAAAGAGGTTTCTGAGAATGCTTCTGCCTGGTTTATATGTGAAGATATTTCCTTTTCCACCATAGGCCTCAAAGCGCTCCAAATGAACACTTGCAGATTCTACAAAAGGAGTGTTTCATAACTGCTCTAGCAAAGGAAAGGTTCAACTCTGTGAGTTGAACACACACATCACAAAGCAGTTTCTGAGAATGCTTCTGTCCAGTTTTTATTGGAAGATATTCCCGCTTCTAACAAAGGCCTGAAAGAGCTCCAAATATCCACTTGTAGATGCTGCAAAAAGACTCTTTCCAAACTGCTCCATGAAAAGGAAGGTTCAACCCTGTGAGTTGAATGCACACATCATAAAGAAGTTTCAAAGAATGCTTCTGTCTAGGTTTTATGTGAAGATATTTCCTTTTCCACCATAGGCCTCAAAGCGCTCCAAATGAACACTTGCAGATTCTACAAAAAGAGTGTTTCAAAACTGCCCTTTCAAAAGAAGTGTTCAACTCTGTGAGGTGGATTCATACTTCACAAAGCAGTTTCACAGAACGCTTCTGTTTAGTTTTTATGGGAAGATATTCCCGTTTCCAACGAAGGCCTGAAAGGGCTCCAAATAACCACTTGCAGATTCTGCAGAAACACAGTTTCAAAACTGCTCTATCAAAAGGAAGGCTTATCTCTCCGAGTTGAATGCACACATCATAAAGAGGTTTCTGAGAATGCTTCTCCCTGGTTTATAAGTGAAGATATTTCCTTTTCCACTATAGGCCTCAAAGCGCTCCAAATGAACACTTGCAGATTCTACAAAAAGAGTGTTTCAAAACAGCTCTTTCAAAGGAAGTGTTCAACTCTGTGAGTTGGATTCATACTACACAAAGCAGTTTCACAGAACGCTTCTCTTTAGTTTTTATGGGAAGATAATCCCGTTTCCAACGAAGTCCTGAAAGGGCTCCAAATATCCACTTGCAGATTCTGCAAAAATAGAGTTTCAAAACTGCTCTGTTAAAAGGAAGGCTTATCTCTCTGAGTTGAATGCAGACATCATAAAGAGGTTTCTGAGAATGCTTCTGCCTGGTTTATATGTGAAGATATTTCCTTTTCCACCATAGGCCTCAAAGCGCTCCAAATGAACACTTGCAGATTCTACAAAAGGAGTGTTTCATAACTGCTCTAGCAAAGGAAAGGTTCAACTCTGTGAGTTGAACACACACATCACAAAGCAGTTTCTGAGAATGCTTCTGTCCAGTTTTTATTGGAAGATATTCCCGCTTCTAACAAAGGCCTGAAAGAGCTCCAAATATCCACTTGCAGATGCTGCAAAAAGACTCTTTCCAAACTGCTCCATGAAAAGGAAGGTTCAACTCTGTGAGATGAATGCACACATCATAAAGAAGTTTCAAAGAATGCTTCTGTCTAGGTTTTATGTGAAGATATTTCCTTTTCCACCATAGGCCTCAAAGCGCTCCAAATGAACACTTGCAGATTCTACAAAAAGAGTGTTTCAAAACTGCTCTTTCAAAAGAAGTGTTCAACTCTGTGAGTTGGATTCATACTTCACAAAGCAGTTTCACAGAACGCTTCTGTTTAGTATTTATGGGAAGATATTCCCGTTTCCAACGAAGGCCTGAAAGGACTCCAAATATCCACTTGCAGATTCTGCAAAAACACAGTTTCAAAACTGCTCTATTAAAAGGAAGGCTTATCTCTCCGAGTTGAATGCACACATCATAAAGAGGTTTCTGAGGATGCTTCTGCCTGGTTTATAAGTGAAGATATTTCCTTTTCCACCATAGGCCTCAAAGCGCTCCAAATGAACACTTGCAGATTCTACAAAAAGAGTGTTTCAAAACAGCTCTTTCAAAGGAAGTGTTCAACTCTGTGAGTTGGATTCATACTACACAAAGCAGTTTCACAGAACGCTTCTGTTTAGTTTTTATGGGAAGATATTCCCGTTTCCAACGAAGGCCTGAAAGGGCTCCAAATATCCACTTGCAAATTCTGCAAAAATAGAGTTTCAAAACTGCTCTGTCAAAAGGAAGGCTTATCTCTCTGAGTTGAATGCAGACATCATAAAGAGGTTTCTGAGAATGCTTCTGCCTGGTTTATATGTGAAGATATTTCCTTTTCCACCATAGGCCTCAAGGCGCTCCAAATGAACACTTGCAGATTCTACAAAAAGAGTGTTTCATAACTGCTCTAGCAAAGGAAAGGTTCAACTCTGTGAGTTGAACACACACATCACAAAGCAGTTTCTGAGAATGCTTCTGTCCAGTTTTTATTGGAAGATATTCCCGCTTCTAACAAAGGCCTGAAAGAGCTCCAAATATCCACTTGTAGATGCTGCAAAAAGACTCTTTCCAAACTGCTCCATGAAAAGGAAGGTTCAACTCTGTGAGTTGAATGCACACATCATAAAGAAGTTTCAAAGAATGCTTCTGTCTAGGTTTTATGTGAAGATATTTCCTTTTCCACCATAGGCCTCAAAGCGCTCCAAATGAACACTTGCAGATTCTACAAAAAGAGTGTTTCAAAACTGCTCTTTCAAAAGAAGTGTTCAACTCTGTGAGTTGGATTCATACTTCACAAAGCAGTTTCACAGAACGCTTCTGTTTAGTTTTTATGGGAAGATATTCCCGTTTCCAACGAAGGCCTGAAAGGGCTCCAAATAACCACTTGCAGATTCTGCAGAAACACAGTTTCAAAACTGCTCTATCAAAAGGAAGGCTTATCTCTCCGAGCTGAATGCACACATCATAAAGAGGTTTCTGAGAATGCTTCTCCCTGGTTTATAAGTGAAGATATTTCCTTTTCCACTATAGGCCTCAAAGCGCTCCAAATGAACACTTGCAGATTCTACAAAAAGAGTGTTTCAAAACAGCTCTTTCAAAGGAAGTGTTCAACTCTGTGAGTTGGATTCATACTACACAAAGCAGTTTCACAGAACGCTTCTGTTTAGTTTTTATGGGAAGATATTCCCGTTTCCAACGAAGGCCTGAAAGGGCTCCAAATATCCACTTGCAAATTCTGCAAAAATAGAGTTTCAAAACTGCCCTGTCAAAAGGAAGGCTTATCTCTCTGAGTTGAATGCAGACATCATAAAGAGGTTTCTGAGAATGCTTCTGCCTGGTTTATATGTGAAGATATTTCCTTTTCCACCATAGGCCTCAAAGCGCTCCAAATGAACACTTGCAGATTCTACAAAAAGAGTGTTTCATAACTGCTCTAGCAAAGGAAAGGTTCAACTCTGTGAGTTGAACACACACATCACAAAGCAGTTTCTGAGAATGCTTCTGTCCAGTTTTTATTGGAAGATATTCCCGCTTCTAACAAAGGCCTGAAAGAGCTCCAAATATCCACTTGCAGATGCTGCAAAAAGACTCTTTCCAAACTGCTCCATGAAAAGGAAGGTTCAACTCTGTGAGTTGAATGCACACATCATAAAGAAGTTTCAAAGAATGCTTCTGTCTAGGTTTTATGTGAAGATATTTCCTTTTCCACCATAGGCCTCAAAGCGCTCCAAATGAACACTTGCAGATTCTACAAAAAGAGTGTTTCAAAACTGCTCTTTCAAAAGAAGTGTTCAACTCTGTGAGTTGGATTCATACTTCACAAAGCAGTTTCACAGAACGCTTCTGTTTAGTTTTTATGGGAAGATATTCCCGTTTCCAACGAAGGCCTGAAAGGGCTCCAAATAACCACTTGCAGATTCTGCAGAAACACAGTTTCAAAACTGCTCTATCAAAAGGAAGGCTTATCTCTCTGAGCTGAATGCACACATCATAAAGAGGTTTCTGAGAATGCTTCTGCCTGGTTTATAAGTGAAGATATTTCCTTTTCCACCATAGGCCTCAAAGCGCTCCAAATGAACACTTGCAGATTCTACAAAAAGAGTGTTTCAAAACAGCTCTTTCAAAGGAAGTGTTCAACTCTGTGAGTTGGATTCATACTACACAAAGCAGTTTCACAGAACGCTTCTGTTTAGTTTTTATGGGAAGATATTCCCGTTTCCAACGAAGGCCTGAAAGGGCTCCAAATATCCACTTGCAAATTCTGCAAAAATAGAGTTTCAAAACTGCTCTGTCAAAAGGAAGGCTTATCTCTCTGAGTTGAATGCAGACATCATAAAGAGGTTTCTGAGAATGCTTCTGCCTGGTTTATATGTGAAGATATTTCCTTTTCCACCATAGGCCTCAAAGCGCTCCAAATGAACACTTGCAGATTCTACAAAAAGAGTGTTTCATAACTGCTCTAGCAAAGGAAAGGTTCAACTCTGTGAGTTGAACACACACATCACAAAGCAGTTTCTGAGAATGCTTCTGTCCAGTTTTTATTGGAAGATATTCCCGCTTCTAACAAAGGCCTGAAAGAGCTCCAAATATCCACTTGTAGATGCTGCAAAAAGACTCTTTCCAAACTGCTCCATGAAAAGGAAGGTTCAACTCTGTGAGTTGAATGCACACATCATAAAGAAGTTTCAAAGAATGCTTCTGTCTAGGTTTTATGTGAAGATATTTCCTTTTCCACCATAGGCCTCAAAGCGCTCCAAATGAACACTTGCAGATTCTACAAAAAGAGTGTTTCAAAACTGCCCTTTCAAAAGAAGTGTTCAACTCTGTGAGGTGGATTCATACTTCACAAAGCAGTTTCACAGAACGCTTCTGTTTAGTTTTTATGGGAAGATATTCCCGTTTCCAACGAAGGCCTGAAAGGGCTCCAAATAACCACTTGCAGATTCTGCAGAAACACAGTTTCAAAACTGCTCTATCAAAAGGAAGGCTTATCTCTCCGAGTTGAATGCACACATCATAAAGAGGTTTCTGAGAATGCTTCTCCCTGGTTTATAAGTGAAGATATTTCCTTTTCCACTATAGGCCTCAAAGCGCTCCAAATGAACACTTGCAGATTCTACAAAAAGAGTGTTTCAAAACAGCTCTTTCAAAGGAAGTGTTCAACTCTGTGAGTTGGATTCATACTACACAAAGCAGTTTCACAGAATGCTTCTCTTTAGTTTTTATGGGAAGATATTCCCGTTTCCAAAGAAGGCCTGAAAGGGCTCCAAATATCCACTTGCAGATTCTGCAAAAATAGAGTTTCAAAACTGCTCTGTTAAAAGGAAGGCTTATCTCTCTGAGTTGAATGCAGACATCATAAAGAGGTTTCTGAGAATGCTTCTGCCTGGTTTATATGTGAAGATATTTCCTTTTCCACCATAGGCCTCAAAGCGCTCCAAATGAACACTTGCAGATTCTACAAAAGGAGTGTTTCATAACTGCTCTAGCAAAGGAAAGGTTCAACTCTGTGAGTTGAACACACACATCACAAAGCAGTTTCTGAGAATGCTTCTGTCCAGTTTTTATTGGAAGATATTCCCGCTTCTAACAAAGGCCTGAAAGAGCTCCAAATATCCACTTGCAGATGCTGCAAAAAGACTCTTTCCAAACTGCTCCATGAAAAGGAAGGTTCAACTCTGTGAGATGAATGCACACATCATAAAGAAGTTTCAAAGAATGCTTCTGTCTAGGTTTTATGTGAAGATATTTCCTTTTCCACCATAGGCCTCAAAGCGCTCCAAATGAACACTTGCAGATTCTACAAAAAGAGTGTTTCAAAACTGCTCTTTCAAAAGAAGTGTTCAACTCTGTGAGTTGGATTCATACTTCACAAAGCAGTTTCACAGAACGCTTCTGTTTAGTATTTATGGGAAGATATTCCCGTTTCCAACGAAGGCCTGAAAGGACTCCAAATATCCACTTGCAGATTCTGCAAAAACACAGTTTCAAAACTGCTCTATCAAAAGGAAGGCTTATCTCTCCGAGTTGAATGCACACATCATAAAGAGGTTTCTGAGAATGCTTCTGCCTGGTTTATAAGTGAAGATATTTCCTTTTCCACCATAGGCCTCAAAGCGCTCCAAATGAACACTTGCAGATTCTACAAAAAGAGTGTTTCAAAACAGCTCTTTCAAAGGAAGTGTTCAACTCTGTGAGTTGGATTCATACTACACAAAGCAGTTTCACAGAACGCTTCTGTTTAGTTTTTATGGGAAGATATTCCCGTTTCCAACGAAGGCCTGAAAGGGCTCCAAATATCCACTTGCAAATTCTGCAAAAATAGAGTTTCAAAACTGCTCTGTCAAAAGGAAGGCTTATCTCTCTGAGTTGAATGCAGACATCATAAAGAGGTTTCTGAGAATGCTTCTGCCTGGTTTATATGTGAAGATATTTCCTTTTCCACCATAGGCCTCAAGGCGCTCCAAATGAACACTTGCAGATTCTACAAAAAGAGTGTTTCATAACTGCTCTAGCAAAGGAAAGGTTCAACTCTGTGAGTTGAACACACACATCACAAAGCAGTTTCTGAGAATGCTTCTGTCCAGTTTTTATTGGAAGATATTCCCGCTTCTAACAAAGGCCTGAAAGAGCTCCAAATATCCACTTGTAGATGCTGCAAAAAGACTCTTTCCAAACTGCTCCATGAAAAGGAAGGTTCAACTCTGTGAGTTGAATGCACACATCATAAAGAAGTTTCAAAGAATGCTTCTGTCTAGGTTTTATGTGAAGATATTTCCTTTTCCACCATAGGCCTCAAAGCGCTCCAAATGAACACTTGCAGATTCTACAAAAAGAGTGTTTCAAAACTGCTCTTTCAAAAGAAGTGTTCAACTCTGTGAGTTGGATTCATACTTCACAAAGCAGTTTCACAGAACGCTTCTGTTTAGTTTTTATGGGAAGATATTCCCGTTTCCAACGAAGGCCTGAAAGGGCTCCAAATAACCACTTGCAGATTCTGCAGAAACACAGTTTCAAAACTGCTCTATCAAAAGGAAGGCTTATCTCTCCGAGCTGAATGCACACATCATAAAGAGGTTTCTGAGAATGCTTCTCCCTGGTTTATAAGTGAAGATATTTCCTTTTCCACTATAGGCCTCAAAGCGCTCCAAATGAACACTTGCAGATTCTACAAAAAGAGTGTTTCAAAACAGCTCTTTCAAAGGAAGTGTTCAACTCTGTGAGTTGGATTCATACTACACAAAGCAGTTTCACAGAACGCTTCTCTTTAGTTTTTATGGGAAGATATTCCCGTTTCCAACGAAGGCCTGAAAGGGCTCCAAATATCCACTTGCAAATTCTGCAAAAATAGAGTTTCAAAACTGCTCTGTCAAAAGGAAGGCTTATCTCTCTGAGTTGAATGCAGACATCATAAAGAGGTTTCTGAGAATGCTTCTGCCTGGTTTATATGTGAAGATATTTCCTTTTCCACCATAGGCCTCAAAGCGCTCCAAATGAACACTTGCAGATTCTACAAAAAGAGTGTTTCATATCTGCTCTAGCAAAGGAAAGGTTCAACTCTGTGAGTTGAACACACACATCACAAAGCAGTTTCTGAGAATGCTTCTGTCCAGTTTTTATTGGAAGATATTCCCGCTTCTAACAAAGGCCTGAAATAGCTCCAAATATCCACTTGTAGATGCTGCAAAAAGACTCTTTCCAAACTGCTCCATGAAAAGGAAGGTTCAACTCTGTGAGTTGAATGCACACATCATAAAGAAGTTTCAAAGAATGCTTCTGTCTAGGTTTTATGTGAAGATATTTCCTTTTCCACCATAGGCCTCAAAGCGCTCCAAATGAACACTTGCAGATTCTACAAAAAGAGTGTTTCAAAACTGCCCTTTCAAAAGAAGTGTTCAACTCTGTGAGGTGGATTCATACTTCACAAAGCAGTTTCACAGAACGCTTCTGTTTAGTTTTTATGGGAAGATATTCCCGTTTCCAACGAAGGCCTGAAAGGGCTCCAAATAACCACTTGCAGATTCTGCAGAAACACAGTTTCAAAACTGCTCTATCAAAAGGAAGGCTTATCTCTCCGAGTTGAATGCACACATCATAAAGAGGTTTCTGAGAATGCTTCTCCCTGGTTTATAAGTGAAGATATTTCCTTTTCCACTATAGGCCTCAAAGCGCTCCAAATGAACACTTGCAGATTCTACAAAAAGAGTGTTTCAAAACAGCTCTTTCAAAGGAAGTGTTCAACTCTGTGAGTTGGGTTCATACTACACAAAGCAGTTTCACAGAACGCTTCTCTTTAGTTTTTATGGGAAGATATTCCCGTTTCCAACGAAGTCCTGAAAGGGCTCCAAATATCCACTTGCAGATTCTGCAAAAATAGAGTTTCAAAACTGCTCTGTTAAAAGGAAGGCTTATCACTCTGAGTTGAATGCAGACATCATAAAGAGGTTTCTGAGAATGCTTCTGCCTGGTTTATATGTGAAGATATTTCCTTTTCCACCATAGGCCTCAAAGCGCTCCAAATGAACACTTGCAGATTCTACAAAAGGAGTGTTTCATAACTGCTCTAGCAAAGGAAAGGTTCAACTCTGTGAGTTGAACACACACATCACAAAGCAGTTTCTGAGAATGCTTCTGTCCAGTTTTTATTGGAAGATATTCCCGCTTCTAACAAAGGCCTGAAAGAGCTCCAAATATCCACTTGCAGATGCTGCAAAAAGACTCTTTCCAAACTGCTCCATGAAAAGGAAGGTTCAACTCTGTGAGATGAATGCACACATCATAAAGAAGTTTCAAAGAATGCTTCTGTCTAGGTTTTATGTGAAGATATTTCCTTTTCCACCATAGGCCTCAAAGCGCTCCAAATGAACACTTGCAGATTCTACAAAAAGAGTGTTTCAAAACTGCTCTTTCAAAAGAAGTGTTCAACTCTGTGAGTTGGATTCATACTTCACAAAGCAGTTTCACAGAACGCTTCTGTTTAGTATTTATGGGAAGATATTCCCGTTTCCAACGAAGGCCTGAAAGGACTCCAAATATCCACTTGCAGATTCTGCAAAAACACAGTTTCAAAACTGCTCTATCAAAAGGAAGGCTTATCTCTCCGAGTTGAATGCACACATCATAAGGAGGTTTCTGAGAATGCTTCTGCCTGGTTTATAAGTGAAGATATTTCCTTTTCCACCATAGGCCTCAAAGCGCTCCAAATGAACACTTGCAGATTCTACAAAAAGAGTGTTTCAAAACAGCTCTTTCAAAGGAAGTGTTCAACTCTGTGAGTTGGATTCATACTACACAAAGCAGTTTCACAGAACGCTTCTGTTTAGTTTTTATGGGAAGATATTCCCGTTTCCAACGAAGGCCTGAAAGGGCTCCAAATATCCACTTGCAAATTCTGCAAAAATAGAGTTTCAAAACTGCTCTGTCAAAAGGAAGGCTTATCTCTCTGAGTTGAATGCAGACATCATAAAGAGGTTTCTGAGAATGCATCTGCCTGGTTTATATGTGAAGATATTTCCTTTTCCACCATAGGCCTCAAGGCGCTCCAAATGAACACTTGCAGATTCTACAAAAAGAGTGTTTCATAACTGCTCTAGCAAAGGAAAGGTTCAACTCTGTGAGTTGAACACACACATCACAAAGCAGTTTCTGAGAATGCTTCTGTCCAGTTTTTATTGGAAGATATTCCCGCTTCTAACAAAGGCCTGAAAGAGCTCCAAATATCCACTTGTAGATGCTGCAAAAAGACTCTTTCCAAACTGCTCCATGAAAAGGAAGGTTCAACTCTGTGAGTTGAATGCACACATCATAATGAAGTTTCAAAGAATGCTTCTGTCTAGGTTTTATGTGAAGATATTTCCTTTTCCACCATAGGCCTCAAAGCGCTCCAAATGAACACTTGCAGATTCTACAAAAAGAGTGTTTCAAAACTGCTCTTTCAAAAGAAGTGTTCAACTCTGTGAGGTGGATTCATACTTCACAAAGCAGTTTCACAGAACGCTTCTGTTTAGTTTTTATGGGAAGATATTCCCGTTTCCAACGAAGGCCTGAAAGGGCTCCAAATAACCACTTGCAGATTCTGCAGAAACACAGTTTCAAAACTGCTCTATCAAAAGGAAGGCTTATCTCTCCGAGTTGAATGCACACATCATAAAGAGGTTTCTGAGAATGCTTCTCCCTGGTTTATAAGTGAAGATATTTCCTTTTCCACTATAGGCCTCAAAGCGCTCCAAATGAACACTTGCAGATTCTACAAAAAGAGTGTTTCAAAACAGCTCTTTCAAAGGAAGTGTTCAACTCTGTGAGTTGGATTCATACTACACAAAGCAGTTTCACAGAACGCTTCTCTTTAGTTTTTATGGGAAGATATTCCCGTTTCCAACGAAGTCCTGAAAGGGCTCCAAATATCCACTTGCAGATTCTGCAAAAATAGAGTTTCAAAACTGCTCTGTTAAAAGGAAGGCTTATCTCTCTGAGTTGAATGCAGACATCATAAAGAGGTTTCTGAGAATGCTTCTGCCTGGTTTATATGTGAATATATTTCCTTTTCCACCATAGGCCTCAAAGCGCTCCAAATGAACACTTGCAGATTCTACAAAAGGAGTGTTTCATAACTGCTCTAGCAAAGGAAAGGTTCAACTCTGTGAGTTGAACACACACATCACAAAGCAGTTTCTGAGAATGCTTCTGTCCAGTTTTTATTGGAAGATATTCCCGCTTCTAACAAAGGCCTGAAAGAGCTCCAAATATCCACTTGCAGATGCTGCAAAAAGACTCTTTCCAAACTGCTCCATGAAAAGGAAGGTTCAACACTGTGAGATGAATGCACACATCATAAAGAAGTTTCAAAGAATGCTTCTGTCTAGGTTTTATGTGAAGATATTTCCTTTTCCACCATAGGCCTCAAAGCGCTCCAAATGAACACTTGCAGATTCTACAAAAAGAGTGTTTCAAAACTGCTCTTTCAAAAGAAGTGTTCAACTCTGTGAGTTGGATTCATACTTCACAAAGCAGTTTCACAGAACGCTTCTGTTTAGTATTTATGGGAAGATATTCCCGTTTCCAACGAAGGCCTGAAAGGACTCCAAATATCCACTTGCAGATTCTGCAAAAACACAGTTTCAAAACTGCTCTATCAAAAGGAAGGCTTATCTCTCCGAGTTGAATGCACACATCATAAAGAGGTTTCTGAGAATGCTTCTGCCTGGTTTATAAGTGAAGATATTTCCTTTTCCACTATAGGCCTCAAAGCGCTCCAAATGAACACTTGCAGATTCTACAAAAAGAGTGTTTCAAAACAGCTCTTTCAAAGGAAGTGTTCAACTCTGTGAGTTGGATTCATACTACACAAAGCAGTTTCACAGAACGCTTCTCTTTAGTTTTTATGGGAAGATATTCCCGTTTCCAACGAAGGCCTGAAAGGGCTCCAAATATCCACTTGCAGATTCTGCAAAAATAAAGTTTCAAAACTGCTCTGTTAAAAGGAAGGCTTATCTCTCTGAGTTGAATGCAGACATCATAAAGAGGTTTCTGAGAATGCTTCTGCCTGGTTTATATGTGAAGATATTTCCTTTTCCACCATAGGCCTCAAAGCGCTCCAAATGAACACTTGCAGATTCTACAAAAGGAGTGTTTCATAACTGCTCTAGCAAAGGAAAGGTTCAACTCTGTGAGTTGAACACACACATCACAAAGCAGTTTCTGAGAATGCTTCTGTCCAGTTTTTATTGGAAGATATTCCCGCTTCTAACAAAGGCCTGAAAGAGCTCCAAATATCCACTTGCAGATGCTGCAAAAAGACTCTTTCCAAACTGCTCCATGAAAAGGAAGGTTCAACTCTGTGAGTTGAATGCACACATCATAAAGAAGTTTCAAAGAATGCTTCTGTCTAGGTTTTATGTGAAGATATTTCCTTTTCCACCATAGGCCTCAAAGCGCTCCAAATGAACACTTGCAGATTCTACAAAAAGAGTGTTTCAAAACTGCTCTTTCAAAAGAAGTGTTCAACTCTGTGAGTTGGATTCATACTTCACAAAGCAGTTTCACAGAACGCTTCTGTTTAGTATTTATGGGAAGATATTCCCGTTTCCAACGAAGGCCTGAAAGGACTCCAAATATCCACTTGCAGATTCTGCAAAAAACACAGTTTCAAAACTGCTCTATCAAAAGGAAGGCTTATCTCTCCGAGTTGAATGCACACATCATAAAGAGGTTTCTGAGAATGCTTCTGCCTGGTTTATAAGTGAAGATATTTCCTTTTCCACCATAGGCCTCGAAGCGCTCCAAATGAACACTTGCAGATTCTACAAAAAGAGTGTTTCAAAACAGCTCTTTCAAAGGAAGTGTTCAACTCTGTGAGTTGGATTCATACTACACAAAGCAGTTTCACAGAACGCTTCTGTTTAGTTTTTATGGGAAGATATTCCCGTTTCCAACGAAGGCCTGAAAGGGCTCCAAATATCCACTTGCAAATTCTGCAAAAATAGAGTTTCAAAACTGCTCTGTCAAAAGGAAGGCTTATCTCTCTGAGTTGAATGCAGACATCATAAAGAGGTTTCTGAGAATGCTTCTGCCTGGTTTATATGTGAAGATATTTCCTTTTCCACCATAGGCCTCAAAGCGCTCCAAATGAACACTTGCAGATTCTACAAAAAGAGTGTTTCATAACTGCTCTAGCAAAGGAAAGGTTCAACTCTGTGAGTTGAACACACACATCACAAAGCAGTTTCTGAGAATGCTTCTGTCCAGTTTTTATTGGAAGATATTCCCGCTTCTAACAAAGGCCTGAAAGAGCTCCAAATATCCACTTGCAGATGCTGCAAAAAGACTCTTTCCAAACTGCTCCATGAAAAGGAAGGTTCAACTCTGTGAGTTGAATGCACACATCATAAAGAAGTTTCAAAGAATGCTTCTGTCTAGGTTTTATGTGAAGATATTTCCTTTTCCACCATAGGCCTCAAAGCGCTCCAAATGAACACTTGCAGATTCTACAAAAAGAGTGTTTCAAAACTGCTCTTTCAAAAGAAGTGTTCAACTCTGTGAGGTGGATTCATACTTCACAAAGCAGTTTCATAGAACGCTTCTGTTTAGTATTTCTGGGAAGATATTCCCGTTTCCAACGAAGGCCTGAAAGGACTCCAAATATCCACTTGCAGATTCTGCAAAAACACAGTTTCAAAACTGCTCTATCAAAAGGAAGGCTTATCTCTCCGAGTTGAATGCACACATCATAAAGAGGTTTCTGAGAATGCTTCTGCCTGGTTTATAAGTGAAGATATTTCCTTTTCCACCATAGGCCTCAAAGCGCTCCAAATGAACACTTGCAGATTCTACAAAAAGAGTGTTTCAAAACAGCTCTTTCAAAGGAAGTGTTCAACTCTGTGAGTTGGATTCATACTACACAAAGCAGTTTCACAGAACGCTTCTGTTTAGTTTTTATGGGAAGATATTCCCGTTTCCAACGAAGGCCTGAAAGGGCTCCAAATATCCACTTGCAAATTCTGCAAAAATAGAGTTTCAAAACTGCTCTGTCAAAAGGAAGGCTTATCTCTCTGAGTTGAATGCAGACATCATAAAGAGGTTTCTGAGAATGCTTCTGCCTGGTTTATATGTGAAGATATTTCCTTTTCCACCATAGGCCTCAAAGCGCTCCAAATGAACACTTGCAGATTCTACAAAAAGAGTGTTTCATAACTGCTCTAGCAAAGGAAAGGTTCAACTCTGTGAGTTGAACACACACATCACAAAGCAGTTTCTGAGAATGCTTCTGTCCAGTTTTTATTGGAAGATATTCCCGCTTCTAACAAAGGCCTGAAAGAGCTCCAAATATCCACTTGTAGATGCTGCAAAAAGACTCTTTCCAAACTGCTCCATGAAAAGGAAGGTTCAACTCTGTGAGTTGAATGCACACATCATAAAGAAGTTTCAAAGAATGCTTCTGTCTAGGTTTTATGTGAAGATATTTCCTTTTCCACCATAGGCCTCAAAACGCTCCAAATGAACACTTGCAGATTCTACAAAAAGAGTGTTTCAAAACTGCTCTTTCAAAAGAAGTGTTCAACTCTGTGAGGTGGATTCATACTTCACAAAGCAGTTTCACAGAACGCTTCTGTTTAGTTTTTATGGGAAGATATTCCCGTTTCCAATGAAGGCCTGAAAGGGCTCCAAATAACCACTTGCAGATTCTGCAGAAACACAGTTTCAAAACTGCTCTATCAAAAGGAAGGCTTATCTCTCCGAGTTGAATGCACACATCATAAAGAGGTTTCTGAGAATGCTTCTCCCTGGTTTATAAGTGAAGATATTTCCTTTTCCACTATAGGCCTCAAAGCGCTCCAAATGAACACTTGCAGATTCTACAAAAAGAGTGTTTCAAAACAGCTCTTTCAAAGGAAGTGTTCAACTCTGTGAGTTGGATTCATACTACACAAAGCAGTTTCACAGAACGCTTCTCTTTAGTTTTTATGGGAAGATATTCCCGTTTCCAACGAAGTCCTGAAAGGGCTCCAAATATCCACTTGCAGATTCTGCAAAAATAGAGTTTCAAAACTGCTCTGTTAAAAGGAAGGCTTATCTCTCTGAGTTGAATGCAGACATCATAAAGAGGTTTCTGAGAATGCTTCTGCCTGGTTTATATGTGAAGATATTTCCTTTTCCACCATAGGCCTCAAAGCGCTCCAAATGAACACTTGCAGATTCTACAAAAGGAGTGTTTCATAACTGCTCTAGCAAAGGAAAGGTTCAACTCTGTGAGTTGAACACACACATCACAAAGCAGTTTCTGAGAATGCTTCTGTCCAGTTTTTATTGGAAGATATTCCCGCTTCTAACAAAGGCCTGAAAGAGCTCCAAATATCCACTTGCAGATGCTGCAAAAAGACTCTTTCCAAACTGCTCCATGAAAAGGAAGGTTCAACTCTGTGAGATGAATGCACACATCATAAAGAAGTTTCAAAGAATGCTTCTGTCTAGGTTTTATGTGAAGATATTTCCTTTTCCACCATAGGCCTCAAAGCGCTCCAAATGAACACTTGCAGATTCTACAAAAAGAGTGTTTCAAAACTGCTCTTTCAAAAGAAGTGTTCAACTCTGTGAGTTGGATTCATACTTCACAAAGCAGTTTCACAGAACGCTTCTGTTTAGTATTTATGGGAAGATATTCCCGTTTCCAACGAAGGCCTGAAAGGACTCCAAATATCCACTTGCAGATTCTGCAAAAACACAGTTTCAAAACTGCTCTATCAAAAGGAAGGCTTATCTCTCCGAGTTGAATGCACACATCATAAAGAGGTTTCTGAGAATGCTTCTGCCTGGTTTATAAGTGAAGATATTTCCTTTTCCACCATAGGCCTCAAAGCGCTCCAAATGAACACTTGCAGATTCTACAAAAAGAGTGTTTCAAAACAGCTCTTTCAAAGGAAGTGTTCAACTCTGTGAGTTGGATTCATACTACACAAAGCAGTTTCACAGAACGCTTCTGTTTAGTTTTTATGGGAAGATATTCCCGTTTCCAACGAAGGCCTGAAAGGGCTCCAAATATCCACTTGCAAATTCTGCAAAAATAGAGTTTCAAAACTGCTCTGTCAAAAGGAAGGCTTATCTCTCTGAGTTGAATGCAGACATCATAAAGAGGTTTCTGAGAATGCTTCTGCCTGGTTTATATGTGAAGATATTTCCTTTTCCACCATAGGCCTCAAGGCGCTCCAAATGAACACTTGCAGATTCTACAAAAAGAGTGTTTCATAACTGCTCTAGCAAAGGAAAGGTTCAACTCTGTGAGTTGAACACACACATCACAAAGCAGTTTCTGAGAATGCTTCTGTCCAGTTTTTATTGGAAGATATTCCCGCTTCTAACAAAGGCCTGAAAGAGCTCCAAATATCCACTTGTAGATGCTGCAAAAAGACTCTTTCCAAACTGCTCCATGAAAAGGAAGGTTCAACTCTGTGAGTTGAATGCACACATCATAAAGAAGTTTCAAAGAATGCTTCTGTCTAGGTTTTATGTGAAGATATTTCCTTTTCCACCATAGGCCTCAAAGCGCTCCAAATGAACACTTGCAGATTCTACAAAAAGAGTGTTTCAAAACTGCTCTTTCAAAAGAAGTGTTCAACTCTGTGAGTTGGATTCATACTTCACAAAGCAGTTTCACAGAACGCTTCTGTTTAGTTTTTATGGGAAGATATTCCCGTTTCCAACGAAGGCCTGAAAGGGCTCCAAATAACCACTTGCAGATTCTGCAGAAACACAGTTTCAAAACTGCTCTATCAAAAGGAAGGCTTATCTCTCCGAGCTGAATGCACACATCATAAAGAGGTTTCTGAGAATGCTTCTCCCTGGTTTATAAGTGAAGATATTTCCTTTTCCACTATAGGCCTCAAAGCGCTCCAAATGAACACTTGCAGATTCTACAAAAAGAGTGTTTCAAAACAGCTCTTTCAAAGGAAGTGTTCAACTCTGTGAGTTGGATTCATACTACACAAAGCAGTTTCACAGAACGCTTCTGTTTAGTTTTTATGGGAAGATATTCCCGTTTCCAACGAAGGCCTGAAAGGGCTCCAAATATCCACTTGCAAATTCTGCAAAAATAGAGTTTCAAAACTGCTCTGTCAAAAGGAAGGCTTATCTCTCTGAGTTGAATGCAGACATCATAAAGAGGTTTCTGAGAATGCTTCTGCCTGGTTTATATGTGAAGATATTTCCTTTTCCACCATAGGCCTCAAAGCGCTCCAAATGAACACTTGCAGATTCTACAAAAAGAGTGTTTCATAACTGCTCTAGCAAAGGAAAGGTTCAACTCTGTGAGTTGAACACACACATCACAAAGCAGTTTCTGAGAATGCTTCTGTCCAGTTTTTATTGGAAGATATTCCCGCTTCTAACAAAGGCCTGAAAGAGCTCCAAATATCCACTTGCAGATGCTGCAAAAAGACTCTTTCCAAACTGCTCCATGA
The DNA here is from genome assembly GCF_028885625.2 of Pongo pygmaeus. Lineage (NCBI taxonomy): Eukaryota > Metazoa > Chordata > Mammalia > Primates > Hominidae > Pongo > Pongo pygmaeus. The sequence goes on from NC_085930.1 coordinate 30,243,111, forward strand.
AAAGGAAGGTTCAACTCTGGGAGTTGAATGCACACATCATAAAGAAGTTTCAAAGAATGCTTCTGTCTAGGTTTTATGTGAAGATATTTCCTTTTCCACCATAGGCCTCAAAGCGCTCCAAATGAACACTTGCAGATTCTACAAAAAGAGTGTTTCAAAACTGCTCTTTCAAAAGAAGTGTTCAACTCTGTGAGTTGGATTCATACTTCACAAAGCAGTTTCACAGAACGCTTCTGTTTAGTATTTATGGGAAGATATTCCCGTTTCCAACGAAGGCCTGAAAGGGCTCCAAATAACCACTTGCAGATTCTGCAGAAACACAGTTTCAAAACTGCTCTATCAAAAGGAAGGCTTATCTCTCTGAGCTGAATGCACACATCATAAAGAGGTTTCTGAGAATGCTTCTCCCTGGTTTATAAGTGAAGATATTTCCTTTTCCACTATAGGCCTCAAAGCGCTCCAAATGAACACTTGCAGATTCTACAAAAAGAGTGTTTCAAAACAGCTCTTTCAAAGGAAGTGTTCAACTCTGTGAGTTGGATTCATACTACACAAAGCAGTTTCACAGAACGCTTCTCTTTAGTTTTTATGGGAAGATATTCCCGTTTCCAACGAAGGCCTGAAAGGTCTCCAAATATCCACTTGCAGATTCTGCAAAAATAGAGTTTCAAAACTGCTCTGTTAAAAGGAAGGCTTATCTCTCTGAGTTGAATGCAGACATCATAAAGAGGTTTCTGAGAATGCTTCTGCCTGGTTTATATGTGAAGATATTTCCTTTTCCACCATAGGCCTCAAAGCGCTCCAAATGAACACTTGCAGATTCTACAAAAGGAGTGTTTCATAACTGCTCTAGCAAAGGAAAGGTTCAACTCTGTGAGTTGAACACACACATCACAAAGCAGTTTCTGAGAATGCTTCTGTCCAGTTTTTATTGGAAGATATTCCCGCTTCTAACAAAGGCCTGAAAGAGCTCCAAATATCCACTTGCAGATGCTGCAAAAAGACTCTTTCCAAACTGCTCCATGAAAAGGAAGGTTCAACTCTGTGAGTTGAATGCACACATCATAAAGAAGTTTCAAAGAATGCTTCTGTCTAGGTTTTATGAGAAGATATTTCCTTTTCCACCATAGGCCTCAAAGCGCTCCAAATGAACACTTGCAGATTCTACAAAAAGAGTGTTTCAAAACTGCTCTTTCAAAAGAAGTGTTCAACTCTGTGAGGTGGATTCATACTTCACAAAGCAGTTTCACAGAACGCTTCTGTTTAGTATTTCTGGGAAGATATTCCCGTTTCCAACGAAGGCCTGAAAGGACTCCAAATATCCACTTGCAGATTCTGCAAAAACACAGTTTCAAAACTGCTCTATCAAAAGGAAGGCTTATCTCTCCGAGTTGAATGCACACATCATAAAGAGGTTTCTGAGAATGCTTCTGCCTGGTTTATAAGTGAAGATATTTCCTTTTCCACCATAGGCCTCAAAGCGCTCCAAATGAACACTTGCAGATTCTACAAAAAGAGTGTTTCAAAACAGCTCTTTCAAAGGAAGTGTTCAACTCTGTGAGTTGGATTCATACTACACAAAGCAGTTTCACAGAACGCTTCTGTTTAGTTTTTATGGGAAGATATTCCCGTTTCCAACGAAGGCCTGAAAGGGCTCCAAATATCCACTTGCAAATTCTGCAAAAATAGAGTTTCAAAACTGCTCTGTCAAAAGGAAGGCTTATCTCTCTGAGTTGAATGCAGACATCATAAAGAGGTTTCTGAGAATGCTTCTGCCTGGTTTATATGTGAAGATATTTCCTTTTCCACCATAGGCCTCAAAGCGCTCCAAATGAACACTTGCAGATTCTACAAAAAGAGTGTTTCATAACTGCTCTAGCAAAGGAAAGGTTCAACTCTGTGAGTTGAACACACACATCACAAAGCAGTTTCTGAGAATGCTTCTGTCCAGTTTTTATTGGAAGATATTCCCGCTTCTAACAAAGGCCTGAAAGAGCTCCAAATATCCACTTGTAGATGCTGCAAAAAGACTCTTTCCAAACTGCTCCATGAAAAGGAAGGTTCAACTCTGTGAGTTGAATGCACACATCATAAAGAAGTTTCAAAAAATGCTTCTGTCTAGGTTTTATGTGAAGATATTTCCTTTTCCACCATAGGCCTCAAAGCGCTCCAAATGAACACTTGCAGATTCTACAAAAAGAGTGTTTCAAAACTGCTCTTTCAAAAGAAGTGTTCAACTCTGTGAGGTGGATTCATACTTCACAAAGCAGTTTCACAGAACGCTTCTGTTTAGTTTTTATGGGAAGATATTCCCGTTTCCAATGAAGGCCTGAAAGGGCTCCAAATAACCACTTGCAGATTCTGCAGAAACACAGTTTCAAAACTGCTCTATCAAAAGGAAGGCTTATCTCTCCGAGTTGAATGCACACATCATAAAGAGGTTTCTGAGAATGCTTCTCCCTGGTTTATAAGTGAAGATATTTCCTTTTCCACTATAGGCCTCAAAGCGCTCCAAATGAACACTTGCAGATTCTACAAAAAGAGTGTTTCAAAACTGCTCTTTCAAAAGAAGTGTTCAACTCTGTGAGTTGGATTCATACTTCACAAAGCAGTTTCACAGAACGCTTCTGTTTAGTTTTTATGGGAAGATATTCCCGTTTCCAACGAAGGCCTGAAAGGGCTCCAAATAACCACTTGCAGATTCTGCAGAAACACAGTTTCAAAACTGCTCTATCAAAAGGAAGGCTTATCTCTCTGAGCTGAATGCACACATCATAAAGAGGTTTCTGAGAATGCTTCTCCCTGGTTTATAAGTGAAGATATTTCCTTTTCCACTATAGGCCTCAAAGCGCTCCAAATGAACACTTGCAGATTCTACAAAAAGAGTGTTTCAAAACAGCTCTTTCAAAGGAAGTGTTCAACTCTGTGAGTTGGATTCATACTACACAAAGCAGTTTCACAGAACGCTTCTCTTTAGTTTTTATGGGAAGATATTCCCGTTTCCAACGAAGGCCTGAAAGGTCTCCAAATATCCACTTGCAGATTCTGCAAAAATAGAGTTTCAAAACTGCTCTGTTAAAAGGAAGGCTTATCTCTCTGAGTTGAATGCAGACATCATAAAGAGGTTTCTGAGAATGCTTCTGCCTGGTTTATATGTGAAGATATTTCCTTTTCCACCATAGGCCTCAAAGCGCTCCAAATGAACACTTGCAGATTCTACAAAAGGAGTGTTTCATAACTGCTCTAGCAAAGGAAAGGTTCAACTCTGTGAGTTGAACACACACATCACAAAGCAGTTTCTGAGAATGCTTCTGTCCAGTTTTTATTGGAAGATATTCCCGCTTCTAACAAAGGCCTGAAAGAGCTCCAAATATCCACTTGCAGATGCTGCAAAAAGACTCTTTCCAAACTGCTCCATGAAAAGGAAGGTTCAACTCTGTGAGTTGAATGCACACATCATTAAGAAGTTTCAAAGAATGCTTCTGTCTAGGTTTTATGTGAAGATATTTCCTTTTCCACCATAGGCCTCAAAGCGCTCCAAATGAACACTTGCAGATTCTACAAAAAGAGTGTTTCAAAACTGCTCTTTCAAAAGAAGTGTTCAACTCTGTGAGGTGGATTCATACTTCACAAAGCAGTTTCACAGAACGCTTCTGTTTAGTATTTCTGGGAAGATATTCCCGTTTCCAACGAAGGCCTGAAAGGACTCCAAATATCCACTTGCAGATTCTGCAAAAACACAGTTTCAAAACTGCTCTATCAAAAGGAAGGCTTATCTCTCCGAGTTGAATGCACACATCATAAAGAGGTTTCTGAGAATGCTTCTGCCTGGTTTATAAGTGAAGATATTTCCTTTTCCACCATAGGCCTCAAAGCGCTCCAAATGAACACTTGCAGATTCTACAAAAAGAGTGTTTCAAAACAGCTCTTTCAAAGGAAGTGTTCAACTCTGTGAGTTGGATTCATACTACACAAAGCAGTTTCACAGAACGCTTCTGTTTAGTTTTTATGGGAAGATATTCCCGTTTCCAACGAAGGCCTGAAAGGGCTCCAAATATCCACTTGCAAATTCTGCAAAAATAGAGTTTCAAAACTGCTCTGTCAAAAGGAAGGCTTATCTCTCTGAGTTGAATGCAGACATCATAAAGAGGTTTCTGAGAATGCTTCTGCCTGGTTTATATGTGAAGATATTTCCTTTTCCACCATAGGCCTCAAAGCGCTCCAAATGAACACTTGCAGATTCTACAAAAAGAGTGTTTCATAACTGCTCTAGCAAAGGAAAGGTTCAACTCTGTGAGTTGAACACACACATCACAAAGCAGTTTCTGAGAATGCTTCTGTCCAGTTTTTATTGGAAGATATTCCCGCTTCTAACAAAGGCCTGAAAGAGCTCCAAATATCCACTTGTAGATGCTGCAAAAAGACTCTTTCCAAACTGCTCCATGAAAAGGAAGGTTCAACTCTGTGAGTTGAATGCACACATCATAAAGAAGTTTCAAAAAATGCTTCTGTCTAGGTTTTATGTGAAGATATTTCCTTTTCCACCATAGGCCTCAAAGCGCTCCAAATGAACACTTGCAGATTCTACAAAAAGAGTGTTTCAAAACTGCTCTTTCAAAAGAAGTGTTCAACTCTGTGAGGTGGATTCATACTTCACAAAGCAGTTTCACAGAACGCTTCTGTTTAGTTTTTATGGGAAGATATTCCCGTTTCCAATGAAGGCCTGAAAGGGCTCCAAATAACCACTTGCAGATTCTGCAGAAACACAGTTTCAAAACTGCTCTATCAAAAGGAAGGCTTATCTCTCCGAGTTGAATGCACACATCATAAAGAGGTTTCTGAGAATGCTTCTCCCTGGTTTATAAGTGAAGATATTTCCTTTTCCACTATAGGCCTCAAAGCGCTCCAAATGAACACTTGCAGATTCTACAAAAAGAGTGTTTCAAAACAGCTCTTTCAAAGGAAGTGTTCAACTCTGTGAGTTGGATTCATACTACACAAAGCAGTTTCACAGAACGCTTCTCTTTAGTTTTTATGGGAAGATATTCCCGTTTCCAACGAAGTCCTGAAAGGGCTCCAAATATCCCCTTGCAGATTCTGCAAAAATAGAGTTTCAAAACTGCTCTGTTAAAAGGAAGGCTTATCTCTCTGAGTTGAATGCAGACATCATAAAGAGGTTTCTGAGAATGCTTCTGCCTGGTTTATATGTGAAGATATTTCCTTTTCCACCATAGGCCTCAAAGCGCTCCAAATGAACACTTGCAGATTCTACAAAAGGAGTGTTTCATAACTGCTCTAGCAAAGGAAAGGTTCAACTCTGTGAGTTGAACACACACATCACAAAGCAGTTTCTGAGAATGCTTCTGTCCAGTTTTTATTGGAAGATATTCCCGCTTCTAACAAAGGCCTGAAAGAGCTCCAAATATCCACTTGCAGATGCTGCAAAAAGACTCTTTCCAAACTGCTCCATGAAAAGGAAGGTTCAACTCTGTGAGATGAATGCACACATCATAAAGAAGTTTCAAAGAATGCTTCTGTCTAGGTTTTATGTGAAGATATTTCGTTTTCCACCATAGGCCTCAAAGCGCTCCAAATGAACACTTCCAGATTCTACAAAAAGAGTGTTTCAAAACTGCTCTTTCAAAAGAAGTGTTCAACTCTGTGAGTTGGATTCATACTTCACAAAGCAGTTTCACAGAACGCTTCTGTTTAGTATTTATGGGAAGATATTCCCGTTTCCAACGAAGGCCTGAAAGGACTCCAAATATCCACTTGCAGATTCTGCAAAAACACAGTTTCAAAACTGCTCTATTAAAAGGAAGGCTTATCTCTCCGAGTTGAATGCACACATCATAAAGAGGTTTCTGAGAATGCTTCTGCCTGGTTTATAAGTGAAGATATTTCCTTTTCCACCATAGGCCTCAAAGCGCTCCAAATGAACACTTGCAGATTCTACAAAAAGAGTGTTTCAAAACAGCTCTTTCAAAGGAAGTGTTCAACTCTGTGAGTTGGATTCATACTACACAAAGCAGTTTCACAGAACGCTTCTGTTTAGTTTTTATGGGAAGATATTCCCGTTTCCAACGAAGGCCTTAAAGGGCTCCAAATATCCACTTGCAAATTCTGCAAAAATAGAGTTTCAAAACTGCTCTGTCAAAAGGAAGGCTTATCTCTCTGAGTTGAATGCAGACATCATAAAGAGGTTTCTGAGAATGCTTCTGCCTGGTTTATATGTGAAGATATTTCCTTTTCCACCATAGGCCTCAAGGCGCTCCAAATGAACACTTGCAGATTCTACAAAAAGAGTGTTTCATAACTGCTCTAGCAAAGGAAAGGTTCAACTCTGTGAGTTGAACACACACATCACAAAGCAGTTTCTGAGAATGCTTCTGTCCAGTTTTTATTGGAAGATATTCCCGCTTCTAACAAAGGCCTGAAAGAGCTCCAAATATCCACTTGTAGATGCTGCAAAAAGACTCTTTCCAAACTGCTCCATGAAAAGGAAGGTTCAACTCTGTGAGTTGAATGCACACATCATAAAGAAGTTTCAAAGAATGCTTCTGTCTAGGTTTTATGTGAAGATATTTCCTTTTCCACCATAGGCCTCAAAGCGCTCCAAATGAACACTTGCAGATTCTACAAAAAGAGTGTTTCAAAACTGCTCTTTCAAAAGAAGTGTTCAACTCTGTGAGGTGGATTCATACTTCACAAAGCAGTTTCACAGAACGCTTCTGTTTAGTATTTCTGGGAAGATATTCCCGTTTCCAACGAAGGCCTGAAAGGACTCCAAATATCCACTTGCAGATTCTGCAAAAACACAGTTTCAAAACTGCTCTATCAAAAGGAAGGCTTATCTCTCCGAGTTGAATGCACACATCATAAAGAGGTTTCTGAGAATGCTTCTGCCTGGTTTATAAGTGAAGATATTTCCTTTTCCACCATAGGCCTCAAAGCGCTCCAAATGAACACTTGCAGATTCTACAAAAAGAGTGTTTCAAAACAGCTCTTTCAAAGGAAGTGTTCAACTCTGTGAGTTGGATTCATACTACACAAAGCAGTTTCACAGAACGCTTCTGTTTAGTTTTTATGGGAAGATATTCCCGTTTCCAACGAAGGCCTGAAAGGGCTCCAAATATCCACTTGCAAATTCTGCAAAAATAGAGTTTCAAAACTGCTCTGTCAAAAGGAAGGCTTATCTCTCTGAGTTGAATGCAGACATCATAAAGAGGTTTCTGAGAATGCTTCTGCCTGGTTTATATGTGAAGATATTTCCTTTTCCACCATAGGCCTCAAAGCGCTCCAAATGAACACTTGCAGATTCTACAAAAAGAGTGTTTCATAACTGCTCTAGCAAAGGAAAGGTTCAACTCTGTGAGTTGAACACACACATCACAAAGCAGTTTCTGAGAATGCTTCTGTCCAGTTTTTATTGGAAGATATTCCCGCTTCTAACAAAGGCCTGAAAGAGCTCCAAATATCCACTTGTAGATGCTGCAAAAAGACTCTTTCCAAACTGCTCCATGAAAAGGAAGGTTCAACTCTGTGAGTTGAATGCACACATCATAAAGAAGTTTCAAAAAATGCTTCTGTCTAGGTTTTATGTGAAGATATTTCCTTTTCCACCATAGGCCTCAAAGCGCTCCAAATGAACACTTGCAGATTCTACAAAAAGAGTGTTTCAAAACTGCTCTTTCAAAAGAAGTGTTCAACTCTGTGAGGTGGATTCATACTTCACAAAGCAGTTTCACAGAACGCTTCTGTTTAGTTTTTATGGGAAGATATTCCCGTTTCCAACGAAGGCCTGAAAGGGCTCCAAATAACCACTTGCAGATTCTGCAGAAACACAGTTTCAAAACTGCTCTATCAAAAGGAAGGCTTATCTCTCCGAGTTGAATGCACACATCATAAAGAGGTTTCTGAGAATGCTTCTCCCTGGTTTATAAGTGAAGATATTTCCTTTTCCACTATAGGCCTCAAAGCGCTCCAAATGAACACTTGCAGATTCTACAAAAAGAGTGTTTCAAAACAGCTCTTTCAAAGGAAGTGTTCAACTCTGTGAGTTGGATTCATACTACACAAAGCAGTTTCACAGAACGCTTCTCTTTAGTTTTTATGGGAAGATATTCCCGTTTCCAACGAAGTCCTGAAAGGGCTCCAAATATCCCCTTGCAGATTCTGCAAAAATAGAGTTTCAAAACTGCTCTGTTAAAAGGAAGGCTTATCTCTCTGAGTTGAATGCAGACATCATAAAGAGGTTTCTGAGAATGCTTCTGCCTGGTTTATATGTGAAGATATTTCCTTTTCCACCATAGGCCTCAAAGCGCTCCAAATGAACACTTGCAGATTCTACAAAAGGAGTGTTTCATAACTGCTCTAGCAAAGGAAAGGTTCAACTCTGTGAGTTGAACACACACATCACAAAGCAGTTTCTGAGAATGCTTCTGTCCAGTTTTTATTGGAAGATATTCCCGCTTCTAACAAAGGCCTGAAAGAGCTCCAAATATCCACTTGCAGATGCTGCAAAAAGACTCTTTCCAAACTGCTCCATGAAAAGGAAGGTTCAACTCTGTGAGATGAATGCACACATCATAAAGAAGTTTCAAAGAATGCTTCTGTCTAGGTTTTATGTGAAGATATTTCCTTTTCCACCATAGGCCTCAAAGCGCTCCAAATGAACACTTGCAGATTCTACAAAAAGAGTGTTTCAAAACTGCTCTTTCAAAAGAAGTGTTCAACTCTGTGAGTTGGATTCATACTTCACAAAGCAGTTTCACAGAACGCTTCTGTTTAGTTTTTATGGGAAGATATTCCCGTTTCCAACGAAGGCCTGAAAGGGCTCCAAATAACCACTTGCAGATTCTGCAGAAACACAGTTTCAAAACTGCTCTATCAAAAGGAAGGCTTATCTCTCCGAGCTGAATGCACACATCATAAAGAGGTTTCTGAGAATGCTTCTCCCTGGTTTATAAGTGAAGATATTTCCTTTTCCACTATAGGCCTCAAAGCGCTCCAAATGAACACTTGCAGATTCTACAAAAAGAGTGTTTCAAAACAGCTCTTTCAAAGGAAGTGTTCAACTCTGTGAGTTGGATTCATACTACACAAAGCAGTTTCACAGAACGCTTCTGTTTAGTTTTTATGGGAAGATATTCCCGTTTCCAACGAAGGCCTGAAAGGGCTCCAAATATCCACTTGCAAATTCTGCAAAAATAGAGTTTCAAAACTGCCCTGTCAAAAGGAAGGCTTATCTCTCTGAGTTGAATGCAGACATCATAAAGAGGTTTCTGAGAATGCTTCTGCCTGGTTTATATGTGAAGATATTTCCTTTTCCACCATAGGCCTCAAAGCGCTCCAAATGAACACTTGCAGATTCTACAAAAAGAGTGTTTCATAACTGCTCTAGCAAAGGAAAGGTTCAACTCTGTGAGTTGAACACACACATCACAAAGCAGTTTCTGAGAATGCTTCTGTCCAGTTTTTATTGGAAGATATTCCCGCTTCTAACAAAGGCCTGAAAGAGCTCCAAATATCCACTTGCAGATGCTGCAAAAAGACTCTTTCCAAACTGCTCCATGAAAAGGAAGGTTCAACTCTGTGAGTTGAATGCACACATCATAAAGAAGTTTCAAAGAATGCTTCTGTCTAGGTTTTATGTGAAGATATTTCCTTTTCCACCATAGGCCTCAAAGCGCTCCAAATGAACACTTGCAGATTCTACAAAAAGAGTGTTTCAAAACTGCTCTTTCAAAAGAAGTGTTCAACTCTGTGAGTTGGATTCATACTTCACAAAGCAGTTTCACAGAACGCTTCTGTTTAGTTTTTATGGGAAGATATTCCCGTTTCCAACGAAGGCCTGAAAGGGCTCCAAATAACCACTTGCAGATTCTGCAGAAACACAGTTTCAAAACTGCTCTATCAAAAGGAAGGCTTATCTCTCTGAGCTGAATGCACACATCATAAAGAGGTTTCTGAGAATGCTTCTCCCTGGTTTATAAGTGAAGATATTTCCTTTTCCACTATAGGCCTCAAAGCGCTCCAAATGAACACTTGCAGATTCTACAAAAAGAGTGTTTCAAAACAGCTCTTTCAAAGGAAGTGTTCAACTCTGTGAGTTGGATTCATACTACACAAAGCAGTTTCACAGAACGCTTCTCTTTAGTTTTTATGGGAAGATATTCCCGTTTCCAACGAAGGCCTGAAAGGTCTCCAAATATCCACTTGCAGATTCTGCAAAAATAGAGTTTCAAAACTGCTCTGTCAAAAGGAAGGCTTATCTCTCTGAGTTGAATGCAGACATCATAAAGAGGTTTCTGAGAATGCTTCTGCCTGGTTTATATGTGAAGATATTTCCTTTTCCACCATAGGCCTCAAGGCGCTCCAAATGAACACTTGCAGATTCTACAAAAAGAGTGTTTCATAACTGCTCTAGCAAAGGAAAGGTTCAACTCTGTGAGTTGAACACACACATCACAAAGCAGTTTCTGAGAATGCTTCTGTCCAGTTTTTATTGGAAGATATTCCCGCTTCTAACAAAGGCCTGAAAGAGCTCCAAATATCCACTTGTAGATGCTGCAAAAAGACTCTTTCCAAACTGCTCCATGAAAAGGAAGGTTCAACTCTGTGAGTTGAATGCACACATCATAAAGAAGTTTCAAAGAATGCTTCTGTCTAGGTTTTATGTGAAGATATTTCCTTTTCCACCATAGGCCTCAAAGCGCTCCAAATGAACACTTGCAGATTCTACAAAAAGAGTGTTTCAAAACTGCTCTTTCAAAAGAAGTGTTCAACTCTGTGAGTTGGATTCATACTTCACAAAGCAGTTTCACAGAACGCTTCTGTTTAGTTTTTATGGGAAGATATTCCCGTTTCCAACGAAGGCCTGAAAGGGCTCCAAATAACCACTTGCAGATTCTGCAGAAACACAGTTTCAAAACTGCTCTATCAAAAGGAAGGCTTATCTCTCCGAGCTGAATGCACACATCATAAAGAGGTTTCTGAGAATGCTTCTCCCTGGTTTATAAGTGAAGATATTTCCTTTTCCACTATAGGCCTCAAAGCGCTCCAAATGAACACTTGCAGATTCTACAAAAAGAGTGTTTCAAAACAGCTCTTTCAAAGGAAGTGTTCAACTCTGTGAGTTGGATTCATACTACACAAAGCAGTTTCACAGAACGCTTCTGTTTAGTTTTTATGGGAAGATATTCCCGTTTCCAACGAAGGCCTGAAAGGGCTCCAAATATCCACTTGCAAATCCTGCAAAAATAGAGTTTCAAAACTGCCCTGTCAAAAGGAAGGCTTATCTCTCTGAGTTGAATGCAGACATCATAAAGAGGTCTCTGAGAATGCTTCTGCCTGGTTTATATGTGAAGATATTTCCTTTTCCACCATAGGCCTCAAAGCGCTCCAAATGAACACTTGCAGATTCTACAAAAAGAGTGTTTCATAACTGCTCTAGCAAAGGAAAGGTTCAACTCTGTGAGTTGAACACACACATCACAAAGCAGTTTCTGAGAATGCTTCTGTCCAGTTTTTATTGGAAGATATTCCCGCTTCTAACAAAGGCCTGAAAGAGCTCCAAATATACACTTGCAGATGCTGCAAAAAGACTCTTTCCAAACTGCTCCATGAAAAGGAAGGTTCAACTCTGTGAGTTGAATGCACACATCATAAAGAAGTTTCAAAGAATGCTTCTGTCTAGGTTTTATGTGAAGATATTTCCTTTTCCACCATAGGCCTCAAAGCGCTCCAAATGAACACTTGCAGATTCTACAAAAAGAGTGTTTCAAAACTGCTCTTTCAAAAGAAGTGTTCAACTCTGTGAGTTGGATTCATACTTCACAAAGCAGTTTCACAGAACGCTTCTGTTTAGTTTTTATGGGAAGATATTCCCGTTTCCAACGAAGGCCTGAAAGGGCTCCAAATAACCACTTGCAGATTCTGCAGAAACACAGTTTCAAAACTGCTCTATCAAAAGGAAGGCTTATCTCTCTGAGCTGAATGCACACATCATAAAGAGGTTTCTGAGAATGCTTCTCCCTGGTTTATAAGTGAAGATATTTCCTTTTCCACTATAGGCCTCAAAGCGCTCCAAATGAACACTTGCAGATTCTACAAAAAGAGTGTTTCAAAACAGCTCTTTCAAAGGAAGTGTTCAACTCTGTGAGTTGGATTCATACTACACAAAGCAGTTTCACAGAACGCTTCTCTTTAGTTTTTATGGGAAGATATTCCCGTTTCCAACGAAGTCCTGAAAGGGCTCCAAATATCCACTTGCAGATTCTGCAAAAATAGAGTTTCAAAACTGCTCTGTTAAAAGGAAGGCTTATCTCTCTGAGTTGAATGCAGACATCATAAAGAGGTTTCTGAGAATGCTTCTGCCTGGTTTATATGTGAAGATATTTCCTTTTCCACCATAGGCCTCAAAGCGCTCCAAATGAACACTTGCAGATTCTACAAAAGGAGTGTTTCATAACTGCTCTAGCAAAGGAAAGGTTCGACTCTGTGAGTTGAACACACACATCACAAAGCAGTTTCTGAGAATGCTTCTGTCCAGTTTTTATTGGAAGATATTCCCGCTTCTAACAAAGGCCTGAAAGAGCTCCAAATATCCACTTGCAGATGCTGCAAAAAGACTCTTTCCAAACTGCTCCATGAAAAGGAAGGTTCAACTCTGTGAGATGAATGCACACATCATAAAGAAGTTTCAAAGAATGCTTCTGTCTAGGTTTTATGTGAAGATATTTCCTTTTCCACCATAGGCCTCAAAGCGCTCCAAATGAACACTTGCAGATTCTACAAAAAGAGTGTTTCAAAACTGCTCTTTCAAAAGAAGTGTTCAACTCTGTGAGTTGGATTCATACTTCACAAAGCAGTTTCACAGAACGCTTCTGTTTAGTATTTATGGGAAGATATTTCCGTTTCCAACGAAGGCCTGAAAGGACTCCAAATATCCACTTGCAGATTCTGCAAAAAACACAGTTTCAAAACTGCTCTATCAAAAGGAAGGCTTATCTCTCCGAGTTGAATGCACACATCATAAAGAGGTTTCTGAGAATGCTTCTGCCTGGTTTATAAGTGAACATATTTCCTTTTCCACCATAGGCCTCAAAGCGCTCCAAATGAACACTTGCAGATTCTACAAAAAGAGTGTTTCAAAACAGCTCTTTCAAAGGAAGTGTTCAACTCTGTGAGTTGGATTCATACTACACAAAGCAGTTTCACAGAACGCTTCTGTTTAGTTTTTATGGGAAGATATTCCCGTTTCCAACGAAGGCCTGAAAGGGCTCCAAATATCCACTTGCAAATTCTGCAAAAATAGAGTTTCAAAACTGCTCTGTCAAAAGGAAGGCTTATCTCTCTGAGTTGAATGCAGACATCATAAAGAGGTTTCTGAGAATGCTTCTGCCTGGTTTATATGTGAAGATATTTCCTTTTCCACCATAGGCCTCAAAGCGCTCCAAATGAACACTTGCAGATTCTACAAAAAGAGTGTTTCATATCTGCTCTAGCAAAGGAAAGGTTCAACTCTGTGAGTTGAACACACACATCACAAAGCAGTTTCTGAGAATGCTTCTGTCCAGTTTTTATTGGAAGATATTCCCGCTTCTAACAAAGGCCTGAAAGAGCTCCAAATATCCACTTGTAGATGCTGCAAAAAGACTCTTTCCAAACTGCTCCATGAAAAGGAAGGTTCAACTCTGTGAGTTGAATGCACACATCATAAAGAAGTTTCAAAGAATGCTTCTGTCTAGGTTTTATGTGAAGATATTTCCTTTTCCACCATAGGCCTCAAAGCGCTCCAAATGAACACTTGCAGATTCTACAAAAAGAGTGTTTCATAACTGCTCTAGCAAAGGAAAGGTTCAACTCTGTGAGTTGAACACACACATCACAAAGCAGTTTCTGAGAATGCTTCTGTCCAGTTTTTATTGGAAGATATTCCCGCTTCTAACAAAGGCCTGAAAGAGCTCCAAATATCCACTTGTAGATGCTGCAAAAAGACTCTTTCCAAACTGCTCCATGAGAAGGAAGGTTCAACTCTGTGAGTTGAATGCACACATCATAAAGAAGTTTCAAAGAATGCTTCTGTCTAGGTTTTATGTGAAGATATTTCCTTTTCCACCATAGGCCTCAAAGCGCTCCAAATGAACACTTGCAGATTCTACAAAAAGAGTGTTTCAAAACTGCTCTTTCAAAAGAAGTGTTCAACTCTGTGAGTTGGATTCATACTTCACAAAGCAGTTTCACAGAACGCTTCTGTTTAGTTTTTATGGGAAGATATTCCCGTTTCCAACGAAGGCCTGAAAGGGCTCCAAATATCCACTTGCAAATTCTGCAAAAATAGAGTTTCAAAACTGCTCTGTCAAAAGGAAGGCTTATCTCTCTGAGTTGAATGCAGACATCATAAAGAGGTTTCTGAGAATGCTTCTGCCTGGTTTATATGTGAAGATATTTCCTTTTCCACCATAGGCCTCAAGGCGCTCCAAATGAACACTTGCAGATTCTACAAAAGGAGTGTTTCATAACTGCTCTAGCAAAGGAAAGGTTCAACTCTGTGAGTTGAACACACACATCACAAAGCAGTTTCTGAGAATGCTTCTGTCCAGTTTTTATTGGAAGATATTCCCGCTTCTAACAAAGGCCTGAAAGAGCTCCAAATATCCACTTGCAGATGCTGCAAAAAGACTCTTTCCAAACTGCTCCATGAAAAGGAAGGTTCAACTCTGTGAGATGAATGCACACATCATAAAGAAGTTTCAAAGAATGCTTCTGTCTAGGTTTTATGTGAAGATATTTCCTTTTCCACCATAGGCCTCAAAGCGCTCCAAATGAACACTTGCAGATTCTACAAAAAGAGTGTTTCAAAACTGCTCTTTCAAAAGAAGTGTTCAACTCTGTGAGTTGGATTCATACTTCACAAAGCAGTTTCACAGAACGCTTCTGTTTAGTATTTATGGGAAGATATTTCCGTTTCCAACGAAGGCCTGAAAGGACTCCAAATATCCACTTGCAGATTCTGCAAAAAACACAGTTTCAAAACTGCTCTATCAAAAGGAAGGCTTATCTCTCCGAGTTGAATGCACACATCATAAAGAGGTTTCTGAGAATGCTTCTGCCTGGTTTATAAGTGAACATATTTCCTTTTCCACCATAGGCCTCAAAGCGCTCCAAATGAACACTTGCAGATTCTACAAAAAGAGTGTTTCAAAACAGCTCTTTCAAAGGAAGTGTTCAACTCTGTGAGTTGGATTCATACTACACAAAGCAGTTTCACAGAACGCTTCTGTTTAGTTTTTATGGGAAGATATTCCCGTTTCCAACGAAGGCCTGAAAGGGCTCCAAATATCCACTTGCAAATTCTGCAAAAATAGAGTTTCAAAACTGCTCTGTCAAAAGGAAGGCTTATCTCTCTGAGTTGAATGCAGACATCATAAAGAGGTTTCTGAGAATGCTTCTGCCTGGTTTATATGTGAAGATATTTCCTTTTCCACCATAGGCCTCAAGGCGCTCCAAATGAACACTTGCAGATTCTACAAAAAGAGTGTTTCATAACTGCTCTTGCAAAGGAAAGGTTCAACTCTGTGAGTTGAACACACACATCACAAAGCAGTTTCTGAGAATGCTTCTGTCCAGTTTTTATTGGAAGATATTCCCGCTTCTAACAAAGGCCTGAAAGAGCTCCAAATATCCACTTGTAGATGCTGCAAAAAGACTCTTTCCAAACTGCTCCATGAAAAGGAAGGTTCAACTCTGTGAGTTGAATGCACACATCATAAAGAAGTTTCAAAGAATGCTTCTGTCTAGGTTTTATGTGAAGATATTTCCTTTTCCACCATAGGCCTCAAAGCGCTCCAAATGAACACTTGCAGATTCTACAAAAAGAGTGTTTCAAAACTGCTCTTTCAAAAGAAGTGTTCAACTCTGTGAGTTGGATTCATACTTCACAAAGCAGTTTCACAGAACGCTTCTGTTTAGTTTTTATGGGAAGATATTCCCGTTTCCAACGAAGGCCTGAAAGGGCTCCAAATAACCACTTGCAGATTCTGCAGAAACACAGTTTCAAAACTGCTCTATCAAAAGGAAGGCTTATCTCTCCGAGCTGAATGCACACATCATAAAGAGGTTTCTGAGAATGCTTCTCCCTGGTTTATAAGTGAAGATATTTCCTTTTCCACTATGGGCCTCAAAGCGCTCCAAATGAACACTTGCAGATTCTACAAAAAGAGTGTTTCAAAACAGCTCTTTCAAAGGAAGTGTTCAACTCTGTGAGTTGGATTCATACTACACAAAGCAGTTTCACAGAACGCTTCTCTTTAGTTTTTATGGGAAGATATTCCCGTTTCCAACGAACGCCTGAAAGGTCTCCAAATATCCACTTGCAGATTCTGCAAAAATAGAGTTTCAAAACTGCTCTGTTAAAAGGAAGGCTTATCTCTCTGAGTTGAATGCAGACATCATAAAGAGGTTTCTGAGAATGCTTCTGCCTGGTTTATATGTGAAGATATTTCCTTTTCCACCATAGGCCTCAAAGCGCTCCAAATGAACACTTGCAGATTCTACAAAAGGAGTGTTTCATAACTGCTCTAGCAAAGGAAAGGTTCAACTCTGTGAGTTGAACACACACATCACAAAGCAGTTTCTGAGAATGCTTCTGTCCAGTTTTTATTGGAAGATATTCCCGCTTCTAACAAAGGCCTGAAAGAGCTCCAAATATCCACTTGCAGATGCTGCAAAAAGACTCTTTCCAAACTGCTCCATGAAAAGGAAGGTTCAACTCTGTGAGTTGAATGCACACATCATAAAGAAGTTTCAAAGAATGCTTCTGTCTAGGTTTTATGTGAAGATATTTCCTTTTCCACCATAGGCCTCAAAGCGCTCCAAATGAACACTTGCAGATTCTACAAAAAGAGTGTTTCAAAACTGCTCTTTCAAAAGAAGTGTTCAACTCTGTGAGTTGGATTCATACTTCACAAAGCAGTTTCAAAGAACGCTTCTGTTTAGTATTTATGGGAAGATATTCCCGTTTCCAACGAAGGCCTGAAAGGACTCCAAATATCCACTTGCAGATTCTGCAAAAACACAGTTTCAAAACTGCTCTATCAAAAGGAAGGCTTATCTCTCCGAGTTGAATGCACACATCATAAAGAGGTTTCTGAGAATGCTTCTGCCTGGTTTATAAGTGAAGATATTTCCTTTTCCACCATAGGCCTCAAAGCGCTCCAAATGAACACTTGCAGATTCTACAAAAAGAGTGTTTCAAAACAGCTCTTTCAAAGGAAGTGTTCAACTCTGTGAGTTGGATTCATACTACACAAAGCAGTTTCACAGAACGCTTCTGTTTAGTTTTTATGGGAAGATATTCCCGTTTCCAACGAAGGCCTGAAAGGGCTCCAAATATCCACTTGCAAATTCTGCAAAAATAGAGTTTCAAAACTGCTCTGTCAAAAGGAAGGCTTATCTCTCTGAGTTGAATGCAGACATCATAAAGAGGTTTCTGAGAATGCTTCTGCCTGGTTTATATGTGAAGATATTTCCTTTTCCACCATAGACCTCAAAGCGCTCCAAATGAACACTTGCAGATTCTACAAAAAGAGTGTTTCATAACTGCTCTAGCAAAGGAAAGGTTCAACTCTGTGAGTTGAACACACACATCACAAAGCAGTTTCTGAGAATGCTTCTGTCCAGTTTTTATTGGAAGATATTCCCGCTTCTAACAAAGGCCTGAAAGAGCTCCAAATATCCACTTGTAGATGCTGCAAAAAGACTCTTTCCAAACTGCTCCATGAAAAGGAAGGTTCAACTCTGTGAGTTGAATGCACACATCATAAAGAAGTTTCAAAGAATGCTTCTGTCTAGGTTTTATGTGAAGATATTTCCTTTTCCACCATAGGCCTCAAAGCGCTCCAAATGAACACTTGCAGATTCTACAAAAAGAGTGTTTCAAAACTGCCCTTTCAAAAGAAGTGTTCAACTCTGTGAGGTGGATTCATACTTCACAAAGCAGTTTCACAGAACGCTTCTGTTTAGTTTTTATGGGAAGATATTCCCGTTTCCAACGAAGGCCTGAAAGGACTCCAAATATCCACTTGCAGATTCTGCAAAAACACAGTTTCAAAACTGCTCTATCAAAAGGAAGGCTTATCTCTCCGAGTTGAATGCACACATCATAAAGAGGTTTCTGAGAATGCTTCTGCCTGGTTTATAAGTGAACATATTTCCTTTTCCACCATAGGCCTCAAAGCGCTCCAAATGAACACTTGCAGATTCTACAAAAAGAGTGTTTCAAAACAGCTCTTTCAAAGGAAGTGTTCAACTCTGTGAGTTGGATTCATACTACACAAAGCAGTTTCACAGAACGCTTCTGTTTAGTTTTTATGGGAAGATATTCCCGTTTCCAACGAAGGCCTGAAAGGGCTCCAAATATCCACTTGCAAATTCTGCAAAAATAGAGTTTCAAAACTGCTCTGTCAAAAGGAAGGCTTATCTCTCTGAGTTGAATGCAGACATCATAAAGAGGTTTCTGAGAATGCTTCTGCCTGGTTTATATGTGAAGATATTTCCTTTTCCACCATAGGCCTCAAGGCGCTCCAAATGAACACTTGCAGATTCTACAAAAAGAGTGTTTCATAACTGCTCTAGCAAAGGAAAGGTTCAACTCTGTGAGTTGAACACACACATCACAAAGCAGTTTCTGAGAATGCTTCTGTCCAGTTTTTATTGGAAGATATTCCCGCTTCTAACAAAGGCCTGAAAGAGCTCCAAATATCCACTTGTAGATGCTGCAAAAAGACTCTTTCCAAACTGCTCCATGAAAAGGAAGGTTCAACTCTGTGAGTTGAATGCACACATCATAAAGAAGTTTCAAAGAATGCTTCTGTCTAGGTTTTATGTGAAGATATTTCCTTTTCCACCATAGGCCTCAAAGCGCTCCAAATGAACACTTGCAGATTCTACAAAAAGAGTGTTTCAAAACTGCCCTTTCAAAAGAAGTGTTCAACTCTGTGAGGTGGATTCATACTTCACAAAGCAGTTTCACAGAACGCTTCTGTTTAGTTTTTATGGGAAGATATTCCCGTTTCCAACGAAGGCCTGAAAGGACTCCAAATATCCACTTGCAGATTCTGCAAAAACACAGTTTCAAAACTGCTCTATCAAAAGGAAGGCTTATCTCTCCGAGTTGAATGCACACATCATAAAGAGGTTTCTGAGAATGCTTCTGCCTGGTTTATAAGTGAACATATTTCCTTTTCCACCATAGGCCTCAAAGCGCTCCAAATGAACACTTGCAGATTCTACAAAAAGAGTGTTTCAAAACAGCTCTTTCAAAGGAAGTGTTCAACTCTGTGAGTTGGATTCATACTACACAAAGCAGTTTCACAGAACGCTTCTGTTTAGTTTTTATGGGAAGATATTCCCGTTTCCAACGAAGGCCTGAAAGGGCTCCAAATATCCACTTGCAAATTCTGCAAAAATAGAGTTTCAAAACTGCTCTGTCAAAAGGAAGGCTTATCTCTCTGAGTTGAATGCAGACATCATAAAGAGGTTTCTGAGAATGCTTCTGCCTGGTTTATATGTGAAGATATTTCCTTTTCCACCATAGGCCTCAAGGCGCTCCAAATGAACACTTGCAGATTCTACAAAAAGAGTGTTTCATAACTGCTCTAGCAAAGGAAAGGTTCAACTCTGTGAGTTGAACACACACATCACAAAGCAGTTTCTGAGAATGCTTCTGTCCAGTTTTTATTGGAAGATATTCCCGCTTCTAACAAAGGCCTGAAAGAGCTCCAAATATCCACTTGTAGATGCTGCAAAAAGACTCTTTCCAAACTGCTCCATGAAAAGGAAGGTTCAACTCTGTGAGTTGAATGCACACATCATAAAGAAGTTTCAAAGAATGCTTCTGTCTAGGTTTTATGTGAAGATATTTCCTTTTCCACCATAGGCCTCAAAGCGCTCCAAATGAACACTTGCAGATTCTACAAAAAGAGTGTTTCAAAACTGCTCTTTCAAAAGAAGTGTGCAACTCTGTGAGTTGGATTCATACTTCACAAAGCAGTTTCACAGAACGCTTCTGTTTAGTTTTTATGGGAAGGTATTCCCGTTTCCAACGAAGGCCTGAAAGGGCTCCAAATAACCACTTGCAGATTCTGCAGAAACACAGTTTCAAAACTGCTCTATCAAAAGGAAGGCTTATCTCTCCGAGCTGAATGCACACATCATAAAGAGGTTTCTGAGAATGCTTCTCCCTGGTTTATAAGTGAAGATATTTCCTTTTCCACTATAGGCCTCAAAGCGCTCCAAATGAACACTTGCAGATTCTACAAAAAGAGTGTTTCAAAACAGCTCTTTCAAAGGAAGTGTTCAACTCTGTGAGTTGGATTCATACTACACAAAGCAGTTTCACAGAACGCTTCTCTTTAGTTTTTATGGGAAGATATTCCCGTTTCCAACGAAGGCCTGAAAGGGCTCCAAATATCCACTTGCAGATTCTGCAAAAATAGAGTTTCAAAACTGCTCTGTTAAAAGGAAGGCTTATCTCTCTGAGTTGAATGCAGACATCATAAAGAGGTTTCTGAGAATGCTTCTGCCTGGTTTATATGTGAAGATATTTCCTTTTCCACCATAGGCCTCAAAGCGCTCCAAATGAACACTTGCAGATTCTACAAAAAGAGTGTTTCATATCTGCTCTAGCAAAGGAAAGGTTCAACTCTGTGAGTTGAACACACACATCACAAAGCAGTTTCTGAGAATGCTTCTGTCCAGTTTTTATTGGAAGATATTCCCGCTTCTAACAAAGGCCTGAAAGAGCTCCAAATATCCACTTGTAGATGCTGCAAAAAGACTCTTTCCAAACTGCTCCATGAAAAGGAAGGTTCAACTCTGTGAGTTGAATGCACACATCACAAAGAAGTTTCAAAGAATGCTTCTGTCTAGGTTTTATGTGAAGATATTTCCTTTTCCACCATAGGCCTCAAAGCGCTCCAAATGAACACTTGCAGATTCTACAAAAAGAGTGTTTCATAACTGCTCTTGCAAAGGAAAGGTTCAACTCTGTGAGTTGAACACACACATCACAAAGCAGTTTCTGAGAATGCTTCTGTCCAGTTTTTATTGGAAGATATTCCCGCTTCTAACAAAGCCCTGAAAGAGCTCCAAATATCCACTTGTAGATGCTGCAAAAAGACTCTTTCCAAACTGCTCCATGAAAAGGAAGGTTCAACTCTGTGAGTTGAATGCACACATCATAAAGAAGTTTCAAAGAATGCTTCTGTCTAGGTTTTATGTGAAGATATTTCCTTTTCCACCATAGGCCTCAAAGCGCTCCAAATGAACACTTGCAGATTCTACAAAAAGAGTGTTTCAAAACTGCTCTTTCAAAAGAAGTGTGCAACTCTGTGAGTTGGATTCATACTTCACAAAGCAGTTTCACAGAACGCTTCTGTTTAGTTTTTATGGGAAGATATTCCCGTTTCCAACGAAGGCCTGAAAGGGCTCCAAATATCCACTTGCAAATTCTGCAAAAATAGAGTTTCAAAACTGCTCTGTCAAAAGGAAGGCTTATCTCTCTGAGTTGAATGCAGACATCATAAAGAGGTTTCTGAGAATGCTTCTGCCTGGTTTATATGTGAAGATATTTCCTTTTCCACCATAGGCCTCAAAGCGCTCCAAATGAACACTTGCAGATTCTACAAAAGGAGTGTTTCATAACTGCTCTAGCAAAGGAAAGGTTCAACTCTGTGAGTTGAACACACACATCACAAAGCAGTTTCTGAGAATGCTTCTGTCCAGTTTTTATTGGAAGATATTCCCGCTTCTAACAAAGGCCTGAAAGAGCTCCAAATATCCACTTGCAGATGCTGCAAAAAGACTCTTTCCAAACTGCTCCATGAAAAGGAAGGTTCAACTCTGTGAGATGAATGCACACATCATAAAGAAGTTTCAAAGAATGCTTCTGTCTAGGTTTTATGTGAAGATATTTCCTTTTCCACCATAGGCCTCAAAGCGCTC
This sequence comes from Pongo pygmaeus, assembly GCF_028885625.2. Taxonomy (NCBI): domain Eukaryota; kingdom Metazoa; phylum Chordata; class Mammalia; order Primates; family Hominidae; genus Pongo; species Pongo pygmaeus. The sequence continues at coordinate 30,265,119 of NC_085930.1, forward strand.
CAAATGAACACTTGCAGATTCTACAAAAAGAGTGTTTCAAAACTGCTCTTTCAAAAGAAGTGTTCAACTCTGTGAGTTGGATTCATACTTCACAAAGCAGTTTCACAGAACGCTTCTGTTTAGTATTTATGGGAAGATATTTCCGTTTCCAACGAAGGCCTGAAAGGACTCCAAATATCCACTTGCAGATTCTGCAAAAAACACAGTTTCAAAACTGCTCTATCAAAAGGAAGGCTTATCTCTCCGAGTTGAATGCACACATCATAAAGAGGTTTCTGAGAATGCTTCTGCCTGGTTTATAAGTGAAGATATTTCCTTTTCCACCATAGGCCTCAAAGCGCTCCAAATGAACACTTGCAGATTCTACAAAAAGAGTGTTTCAAAACAGCTCTTTCAAAGGAAGTGTTCAACTCTGTGAGTTGGATTCATACTACACAAAGCAGTTTCACAGAACGCTTCTGTTTAGTTTTTATGGGAAGATATTCCCGTTTCCAACGAAGGCCTGAAAGGGCTCCAAATATCCACTTGCAAATTCTGCAAAAATAGAGTTTCAAAACTGCTCTGTCAAAAGGAAGGCTTATCTCTCTGAGTTGAATGCAGACACCATAAAGAGGTTTCTGAGAATGCTTCTGCCTGGTTTATATGTGAAGATATTTCCTTTTCCACCATAGGCCTCAAGGCGCTCCAAATGAACACTTGCAGATTCTACAAAAAGAGTGTTTCATAACTGCTCTAGCAAAGGAAAGGTTCAACTCTGTGAGTTGAACACACACATCACAAAGCAGTTTCTGAGAATGCTTCTGTCCAGTTTTTATTGGAAGATATTCCCGCTTCTAACAAAGGCCTGAAAGAGCTCCAAATATCCACTTGTAGATGCTGCAAAAAGACTCTTTCCAAACTGCTCCATGAAAAGGAAGGTTCAACTCTGTGAGATGAATGCACACATCATAAAGAAGTTTCAAAGAATGCTTCTGTCTAGGTTTTATGTGAAGATATTTCCTTTTACACCATAGGCCTCAAAGCGCTCCAAATGAACACTTGCAGATTCTACAAAAAGAGTGTTTCAAAACTGCTCTTTCAAAAGAAGTGTTCAACTCTGTGAGTTGGATTCATACTTCACAAAGCAGTTTCACAGAACGCTTCTGTTTAGTTTTTATGGGAAGATATTCCCGTTTCCAACGAAGGCCTGAAAGGGCTCCAAATATCCACTTGCAAATTCTGCAAAAATAGAGTTTCAAAACTGCTCTGTCAAAAGGAAGGCTTATCTCTCTGAGTTGAATGCAGACATCATAAAGAGGTTTCAGAGAATGCTTCTGCCTGGTTTATATGTGAAGATATTTCCTTTTCCACCATAGGCCTCAGAGCGCTCCAAATGAACACTTGCAGATTCTACAAAAGGAGTGTTTCATAACTGCTCTAGCAAAGGAAAGGTTCAACTCTGTGAGTTGAACACACACATCACAAAGCAGTTTCTGAGAATGCTTCTGTCCAGTTTTTATTGGAAGATATTCCCGCTTCTAACAAAGGCCTGAAAGAGCTCCAAATATCCACTTGCAGATGCTGCAAAAAGACTCTTTCCAAACTGCTCCATGAAAAGGAAGGTTCAACTCTGTGAGTTGAATGCACACATCATAAAGAAGTTTCAAAGAATGCTTCTGTCTAGGTTTTATGTGAAGATATTTCCTTTTCCACCATAGGCCTCAAAGCGCTCCAAATGAACACTTGCAGATTCTACAAAAAGAGTGTTTCAAAACTGCTCTTTCAAAAGAAGTGTTCAACTCTGTGAGTTGGATTCATACTTCACAAAGCAGTTTCAAAGAACGCTTCTGTTTAGTATTTATGGGAAGATATTCCCGTTTCCAACGAAGGCCTGAAAGGACTCCAAATATCCACTTGCAGATTCTGCAAAAACACAGTTTCAAAACTGCTCTATCAAAAGGAAGGCTTATCTCTCCGAGTTGAATGCACACATCATAAAGAGGTTTCTGAGAATGCTTCTGCCTGGTTTATAAGTGAAGATATTTCCTTTTCCAACATAGGCCTCAAAGCGCTCCAAATGAACACTTGCAGATTCTACAAAAAGAGTGTTTCAAAACAGCTCTTTCAAAGGAAGTGTTCAACTCTGTGAGTTGGATTCATACTACACAAAGCAGTTTCACAGAACGCTTCTGTTTAGTTTTTATGGGAAGATATTCCCGTTTCCAACGAAGGCCTGAAAGGGCTCCAAATATCCACTTGCAAATTCTGCAAAAATAGAGTTTCAAAACTGCTCTGTCAAAAGGAAGGCTTATCTCTCTGAGTTGAATGCAGACATCATAAAGAGGTTTCTGAGAATGCTTCTGCCTGGTTTATATGTGAAGATATTTCCTTTTCCACCATAGACCTCAAAGCGCTCCAAATGAACACTTGCAGATTCTACAAAAAGAGTGTTTCATAACTGCTCTAGCAAAGGAAAGGTTCAACTCTGTGAGTTGAACACACACATCACAAAGCAGTTTCTGAGAATGCTTCTGTCCAGTTTTTATTGGAAGATATTCCCGCTTCTAACAAAGGCCTGAAAGAGCTCCAAATATCCACTTGTAGATGCTGCAAAAAGACTCTTTCCAAACTGCTCCATGAAAAGGAAGGTTCAACTCTGTGAGTTGAATGCACATATCATAAAGAAGTTTCAAAGAATGCTTCTGTCTAGGTTTTATGTGAAGATATTTCCTTTTCCACCATAGGCCTCAAAGCGCTCCAAATGAACACTTGCAGATTCTACAAAAAGAGTGTTTCAAAACTGCCCTTTCAAAAGAAGTGTTCAACTCTGTGAGGTGGATTCATACTTCACAAAGCAGTTTCACAGAACGCTTCTGTTTAGTTTTTATGGGAAGATATTCCCGTTTCCAACGAAGGCCTGAAAGGACTCCAAATATCCACTTGCAGATTCTGCAAAAACACAGTTTCAAAACTGCTCTATCAAAAGGAAGGCTTATCTCTCCGAGTTGAATGCACACATCATAAAGAGGTTTCTGAGAATGCTTCTGCCTGGTTTATAAGTGAACATATTTCCTTTTCCACCATAGGCCTCAAAGCGCTCCAAATGAACACTTGCAGATTCTACAAAAAGAGTGTTTCAAAACAGCTCTTTCAAAGGAAGTGTTCAACTCTGTGAGTTGGATTCATACTACACAAAGCAGTTTCACAGAACGCTTCTGTTTAGTTTTTATGGGAAGATATTCCCGTTTCCAACGAAGGCCTGAAAGGGCTCCAAATATCCACTTGCAAATTCTGCAAAAATAGAGTTTCAAAACTGCTCTGTCAAAAGGAAGGCTTATCTCTCTGAGTTGAATGCAGACATCATAAAGAGGTTTCTGAGAATGCTTCTGCCTGGTTTATATGTGAAGATATTTCCTTTTCCACCATAGGCCTCAAGGCGCTCCAAATGAACACTTGCAGATTCTACAAAAAGAGTGTTTCATAACTGCTCTAGCAAAGGAAAGGTTCAACTCTGTGAGTTGAACACACACATCACAAAGCAGTTTCTGAGAATGCTTCTGTCCAGTTTTTATTGGAAGATATTCCCGCTTCTAACAAAGGCCTGAAAGAGCTCCAAATATCCACTTGTAGATGCTGCAAAAAGACTCTTTCCAAACTGCTCCATGAAAAGGAAGGTTCAACTCTGTGAGTTGAATGCACACATCATAAAGAAGTTTCAAAGAATGCTTCTGTCTAGGTTTTATGTGAAGATATTTCCTTTTCCACCATAGGCCTCAAAGCGCTCCAAATGAACACTTGCAGATTCTACAAAAAGAGTGTTTCATAACTGCTCTTGCAAAGGAAAGGTTCAACTCTGTGAGTTGAACACACACATCACAAAGCAGTTTCTGAGAATGCTTCTGTCCAGTTTTTATTGGAAGATATTCCCGCTTCTAACAAAGCCCTGAAAGAGCTCCAAATATCCACTTGTAGATGCTGCAAAAAGACTCTTTCCAAACTGCTCCATGAAAAGGAAGGTTCAACTCTGTGAGTTGAATGCACACATCATAAAGAAGTTTCAAAGAATGCTTCTGTCTAGGTTTTATGTGAAGATATTTCCTTTTCCACCATAGGCCTCAAAGCGCTCCAAATGAACACTTGCAGATTCTACAAAAAGAGTGTTTCAAAACTGCTCTTTCAAAAGAAGTGTGCAACTCTGTGAGTTGGATTCATACTTCACAAAGCAGTTTCACAGAACGCTTCTGTTTAGTTTTTATGGGAAGATATTCCCGTTTCCAACGAAGGCCTGAAAGGGCTCCAAATATCCACTTGCAAATTCTGCAAAAATAGAGTTTCAAAACTGCTCTGTCAAAAGGAAGGCTTATCTCTCTGAGTTGAATGCAGACATCATAAAGAGGTTTCAGAGAATGCTTCTGCCTGGTTTATATGTGAAGATATTTCCTTTTCCACCATAGGCCTCAGAGCGCTCCAAATGAACACTTGCAGATTCTACAAAAGGAGTGTTTCATAACTGCTCTAGCAAAGGAAAGGTTCAACTCTGTGAGTTGAACACACACATCACAAAGCAGTTTCTGAGAATGCTTCTGTCCAGTTTTTATTGGAAGATATTCCCGCTTCTAACAAAGGCCTGAAAGAGCTCCAAATATCCACTTGCAGATGCTGCAAAAAGACTCTTTCCAAACTGCTCCATGAAAAGGAAGGTTCAACTCTGTGAGTTGAATGCACACATCATAAAGAAGTTTCAAAGAATGCTTCTGTCTAGGTTTTATGTGAAGATATTTCCTTTTCCACCATAGGCCTCAAAGCGCTCCAAATGAACACTTGCAGATTCTACAAAAAGAGTGTTTCAAAACTGCTCTTTCAAAAGAAGTGTTCAACTCTGTGAGTTGGATTCATACTTCACAAAGCAGTTTCAAAGAACGCTTCTGTTTAGTATTTATGGGAAGATATTCCCGTTTCCAACGAAGGCCTGAAAGGACTCCAAATATCCACTTGCAGATTCTGCAAAAACACAGTTTCAAAACTGCTCTATCAAAAGGAAGGCTTATCTCTCCGAGTTGAATGCACACATCATAAAGAGGTTTCTGAGAATGCTTCTGCCTGGTTTATAAGTGAAGATATTTCCTTTTCCAACATAGGCCTCAAAGCGCTCCAAATGAACACTTGCAGATTCTACAAAAAGAGTGTTTCAAAACAGCTCTTTCAAAGGAAGTGTTCAACTCTGTGAGTTGGATTCATACTACACAAAGCAGTTTCACAGAACGCTTCTGTTTAGTTTTTATGGGAAGATATTCCCGTTTCCAACGAAGGCCTGAAAGGGCTCCAAATATCCACTTGCAAATTCTGCAAAAATAGAGTTTCAAAACTGCTCTGTCAAAAGGAAGGCTTATCTCTCTGAGTTGAATGCAGACATCATAAAGAGGTTTCTGAGAATGCTTCTGCCTGGTTTATATGTGAAGATATTTCCTTTTCCACCATAGACCTCAAAGCGCTCCAAATGAACACTTGCAGATTCTACAAAAAGAGTGTTTCATAACTGCTCTAGCAAAGGAAAGGTTCAACTCTGTGAGTTGAACACACACATCACAAAGCAGTTTCTGAGAATGCTTCTGTCCAGTTTTTATTGGAAGATATTCCCGCTTCTAACAAAGGCCTGAAAGAGCTCCAAATATCCACTTGTAGATGCTGCAAAAAGACTCTTTCCAAACTGCTCCATGAAAAGGAAGGTTCAACTCTGTGAGTTGAATGCACATATCATAAAGAAGTTTCAAAGAATGCTTCTGTCTAGGTTTTATGTGAAGATATTTCCTTTTCCACCATAGGCCTCAAAGCGCTCCAAATGAACACTTGCAGATTCTACAAAAAGAGTGTTTCAAAACTGCCCTTTCAAAAGAAGTGTTCAACTCTGTGAGGTGGATTCATACTTCACAAAGCAGTTTCACAGAACGCTTCTGTTTAGTTTTTATGGGAAGATATTCCCGTTTCCAACGAAGGCCTGAAAGGACTCCAAATATCCACTTGCAGATTCTGCAAAAACACAGTTTCAAAACTGCTCTATCAAAAGGAAGGCTTATCTCTCCGAGTTGAATGCACACATCATAAAGAGGTTTCTGAGAATGCTTCTGCCTGGTTTATAAGTGAACATATTTCCTTTTCCACCATAGGCCTCAAAGCGCTCCAAATGAACACTTGCAGATTCTACAAAAAGAGTGTTTCAAAACAGCTCTTTCAAAGGAAGTGTTCAACTCTGTGAGTTGGATTCATACTACACAAAGCAGTTTCACAGAACGCTTCTGTTTAGTTTTTATGGGAAGATATTCCCGTTTCCAACGAAGGCCTGAAAGGGCTCCAAATATCCACTTGCAAATTCTGCAAAAATAGAGTTTCAAAACTGCTCTGTCAAAAGGAAGGCTTATCTCTCTGAGTTGAATGCAGACATCATAAAGAGGTTTCTGAGAATGCTTCTGCCTGGTTTATATGTGAAGATATTTCCTTTTCCACCATAGGCCTCAAGGCGCTCCAAATGAACACTTGCAGATTCTACAAAAAGAGTGTTTCATAACTGCTCTAGCAAAGGAAAGGTTCAACTCTGTGAGTTGAACACACACATCACAAAGCAGTTTCTGAGAATGCTTCTGTCCAGTTTTTATTGGAAGATATTCCCGCTTCTAACAAAGGCCTGAAAGAGCTCCAAATATCCACTTGTAGATGCTGCAAAAAGACTCTTTCCAAACTGCTCCATGAAAAGGAAGGTTCAACTCTGTGAGTTGAATGCACACATCATAAAGAAGTTTCAAAGAATGCTTCTGTCTAGGTTTTATGTGAAGATATTTCCTTTTCCACCATAGGCCTCAAAGCGCTCCAAATGAACACTTGCAGATTCTACAAAAAGAGTGTTTCATAACTGCTCTTGCAAAGGAAAGGTTCAACTCTGTGAGTTGAACACACACATCACAAAGCAGTTTCTGAGAATGCTTCTGTCCAGTTTTTATTGGAAGATATTCCCGCTTCTAACAAAGCCCTGAAAGAGCTCCAAATATCCACTTGTAGATGCTGCAAAAAGACTCTTTCCAAACTGCTCCATGAAAAGGAAGGTTCAACTCTGTGAGTTGAATGCACACATCATAAAGAAGTTTCAAAGAATGCTTCTGTCTAGGTTTTATGTGAAGATATTTCCTTTTCCACCATAGGCCTCAAAGCGCTCCAAATGAACACTTGCAGATTCTACAAAAAGAGTGTTTCAAAACTGCTCTTTCAAAAGAAGTGTGCAACTCTGTGAGTTGGATTCATACTTCACAAAGCAGTTTCACAGAACGCTTCTGTTTAGTTTTTATGGGAAGATATTCCCGTTTCCAACGAAGGCCTGAAAGGGCTCCAAATATCCACTTGCAAATTCTGCAAAAATAGAGTTTCAAAACTGCTCTGTCAAAAGGAAGGCTTATCTCTCTGAGTTGAATGCAGACATCATAAAGAGGTTTCTGAGAATGCTTCTGCCTGGTTTATATGTGAAGATATTTCCTTTTCCACCATAGGCCTCAAAGCGCTCCAAATGAACACTTGCAGATACTACAAAAGGAGTGTTTCATAACTGCTCTAGCAAAGGAAAGGTTCAACTCTGTGAGTTGAACACACACATCACAAAGCAGTTTCTGAGAATGCTTCTGTCCAGTTTTTATTGGAAGATATTCCCGCTTCTAACAAAGGCCTGAAAGAGCTCCAAATATCCACTTGTAGATGCTGCAAAAAGACTCTTTCCAAACTGCTCCATGAAAAGGAAGGTTCAACTCTGTGAGTTGAATGCACACATCATAAAGAAGTTTCAAAGAATGCTTCTGTCTAGGTTTTATGTGAAGATATTTCCTTTTCCACCATAGGCCTCAAAGCGCTCCAAATGAACACTTGCAGATTCTACAAAAAGAGTGTTTCAAAACTGCTCTTTCAAAAGAAGTGTGCAACTCTGTGAGTTGGATTCATACTTCACAAAGCAGTTTCACAGAACGCTTCTGTTTAGTTTTTATGGGAAGATATTCCCCTTTCCAACGAAGGCCTGAAAGGGCTCCAAATAACCACTTGCAGATTCTGCAGAAACACAGTTTCAAAACTGCTCTATCAAAAGGAAGGCTTATCTCTCCGAGCTGAATGCACACATCATAAAGAGGTTTCTGAGAATGCTTCTCCCTGGTTTATAAGTGAAGATATTTCCTTTTCCACTATAGGCCTCAAAGCGCTCCAAATGAACACTTGCAGATTCTACAAAAAGAGTGTTTCAAAACAGCTCTTTCAAAGGAAGTGTTCAAATCTGTGAGTTGGATTCATACTACACAAAGCAGTTTCACAGAACGCTTCTCTTTAGTTTTTATGGGAAGATATTCCCGTTTCCAAAGAAGGCCTGAAAGGGCTCCAAATATCCACTTGCAGATTCTGCAAAAATAGAGTTTCAAAACTGCTCTGTTAAAAGGAAGGCTTATCTCTCTGAGTTGAATGCAGACATCATAAAGAGGTTTCTGAGAATGCTTCTGCCTGGTTTATATGTGAAGATATTTCCTTTTCCACCATAGGCCTCAAAGTGCTCCAAATGAACACTTGCAGATTCTACAAAAGGAGTGTTTCATAACTGCTCTAGCAAAGGAAAGGTTCAACTCTGTGAGTTGAACACACACATCACAAAGCAGTTTCTGAGATTGCTTCTGTCCAGTTTTTATTGGAAGATATTCCCGCTTCTAACAAAGGCCTGAAAGAGCTCCAAATATCCACTTGCAGATGCTGCAAAAAGACTCTTTCCAAACTGCTCCATGAAAAGGAAGGTTCAACTCTGTGAGTTGAATGCACACATCATAAAGAAGTTTCAAAGAATGCTTCTGTCTAGGTTTTATGTGAAGATATTTCCTTTTCCACCATAGGCCTCAAAGCGCTCCAAATGAACACTTGCAGATTCTACAAAAAGAGTGTTTCAAAACTGCTCTTTCAAAAGAAGTGTTCAACTGTGTGAGATGGATTCATACTTCACAAAGCAGTTTCACAGAACGCTTCTGTTTAGTATTTATGGGAAGATATTTCCGTTTCCAACGAAGGCCTGAAAGGACTCCAAATATCCACTTGCAGATTCTGCAAAAAACACAGTTTCAAAACTGCTCTATCAAAAGGAAGGCTTATCTCTCCGAGTTGAATGCACACATCATAAAGAGGTTTCTGAGAATGCTTCTGCCTGGTTTATAAGTGAAGATATTTCCTTTTCCACCATAGGCCTCAAAGCGCTCCAAATGAACACTTGCAGATTCTACAAAAAGAGTGTTTCAAAACAGCTCTTTCAAAGGAAGTGTTCAACTCTGTGAGTTGGATTCATACTACACAAAGCAGTTTCACAGAACGCTTCTGTTTAGTTTTTATGGGAAGATATTCCCGTTTCCAACGAAGGCCTGAAAGGGCTCCAAATATCCACTTGCAAATTCTGCAAAAATAGAGTTTCAAAACTGCTCTGTCAAAAGGAAGGCTTATCTCTCTGAGTTGAATGCAGACATCATAAAGAGGTTTCTGAGAATGCTTCTGCCTGGTTTATATGTGAAGATATTTCCTTTTCCACCATAGGCCTCAAGGCGCTCCAAATGAACACTTGCAGATTCTACAAAAAGAGTGTTTCATAACTGCTCTAGCAAAGGAAAGGTTCAACTCTGTGAGTTGAACACACACATCACAAAGCAGTTTCTGAGAATGCTTCTGTCCAGTTTTTATTGGAAGATATTCCCGCTTCTAACAAAGGCCTGAAAGAGCTCCAAATATCCACTTGTAGATGCTGCAAAAAGACTCTTTCCAAACTGCTCCATGAAAAGGAAGGTTCAACTCTGTGAGTTGAATGCACACATCATAAAGAAGTTTCAAAGAATGCTTCTGTCTAGGTTTTATGTGAAGATATTTCCTTTTCCACCATAGGCCTCAAAGCGCTCCAAATGAACACTTGCAGATTCTACAAAAAGAGTGTTTCAAAACTGTTCTTTCAAAAGAAGTGTTCAACTCTGTGAGTTGGATTCATACTTCACAAAGCAGTTTCACAGAACGCTTCTGTTTAGTTTTTATGGGAAGATATTCCCGTTTCCAACGAAGGCCTGAAAGGGCTCCAAATATCCACTTGCAAATTCTGCAAAAATAGAGTTTCAAAACTGCTCTGTCAAAAGGAAGGCTTATCTCTCTGAGTTGAATGCAGACATCATAAAGAGGTTTCTGAGAATGCTTCTGCCTGGTTTATATGTGAAGATATTTCCTTTTCCACCATAGGCCTCAAAGCGCTCCAAATGAACACTTGCAGATTCTACAAAAGGAGTGTTTCATAACTGCTCTAGCAAAGGAAAGGTTCAACTCTGTGAGTTGAACACACACATCACAAAGCAGTTTCTGAGAATGCTTCTGTCCAGTTTTTATTGGAAGATATTCCCGCTTCTAACAAAGGCCTGAAAGAGCTCCAAATATCCACTTGTAGATGCTGCAAAAAGACTCTTTCCAAACTGCTCCATGAAAAGGAAGGTTCAACTCTGTGAGTTGAATGCACACATCATAAAGAAGTTTCAAAGAATGCTTCTGTCTAGGTTTTATGTGAAGATATTTCCTTTTCCACCATAGGCCTCAAAGCGCTCCAAATGAACACTTGCAGATTCTACAAAAAGAGTGTTTCAAAACTGCTCTTTCAAAAGAAGTGTGCAACTCTGTGAGTTGGATTCATACTTCACAAAGCAGTTTCACAGAACGCTTCTGTTTAGTTTTTATGGGAAGATATTCCCGTTTCCAACGAAGGCCTGAAAGGGCTCCAAATAACCACTTGCAGATTCTGCAGAAACACAGTTTCAAAACTGCTCTATCAAAAGGAAGGCTTATCTCTCCGAGCTGAATGCACACATCATAAAGAGGTTTCTGAGAATGCTTCTCCCTGGTTTATAAGTGAAGATATTTCCTTTTCCACCATAGGCCTCAAAGCGCTCCAAATGAACACTTGCAGATTCTACAAAAGGAGTGTTTCATAACTGCTCTAGCAAAGGAAAGGTTCAACTCTGTGAGTTGAACACACACATCACAAAGCAGTTTCTGAGAATGCTTCTGTCCAGTTTTTATTGGAAGATATTCCCGCTTCTAACAAAGGCCTGAAAGAGCTCCAAATATCCACTTGTAGATGCTGCAAAAAGACTCTTTCCAAACTGCTCCATGAAAAGGAAGGTTCAACTCTGTGAGTTGAATGCACACATCATAAAGAAGTTTCAAAGAATGCTTCTGTCTAGGTTTTATGTGAAGATATTTCCTTTTCCACCATAGGCCTCAAAGCGCTCCAAATGAACACTTGCAGATTCTACAAAAAGAGTGTTTCAAAACTGCTCTTTCAAAAGAAGTGTTCAACTCTGTGAGTTGGATTCATACTTCACAAAGCAGTTTCACAGAACGCTTCTGTTTAGTTTTTATGGGAAGATATTCCCGTTTCCAACGAAGGCCTGAAAGGGCTCCAAATAACCACTTGCAGATTCTGCAGAAACACAGTTTCAAAACTGCTCTATCAAAAGGAAGGCTTATCTCTCCGAGCTGAATGCACACATCATAAAGAGGTTTCTGAGAATGCTTCTCCCTGGTTTATAAGTGAAGATATTTCCTTTTCCACTATGGGCCTCAAAGCGCTCCAAATGAACACTTGCAGATTCTACAAAAAGAGTGTTTCAAAACAGCTCTTTCAAAGGAAGTGTTCAACTCTGTGAGTTGGATTCATACTACACAAAGCAGTTTCACAGAACGCTTCTCTTTAGTTTTTATGGGAAGATATTCCCGTTTCCAACGAACGCCTGAAAGGTCTCCAAATATCCACTTGCAGATTCTGCAAAAATAGAGTTTCAAAACTGCTCTGTTAAAAGGAAGGCTTATCTCTCTGAGTTGAATGCAGACATCATAAAGAGGTTTCTGAGAATGCTTCTGCCTGGTTTATATGTGAAGATATTTCCTTTTCCACCATAGGCCTCAAAGCGCTCCAAATGAACACTTGCAGATTCTACAAAAGGAGTGTTTCATAACTGCTCTAGCAAAGGAAAGGTTCAACTCTGTGAGTTGAACACACACATCACAAAGCAGTTTCTGAGAATGCTTCTGTCCAGTTTTTATTGGAAGATATTCCCGCTTCTAACAAAGGCCTGAAAGAGCTCCAAATATCCACTTGCAGATGCTGCAAAAAGACTCTTTCCAAACTGCTCCATGAAAAGGAAGGTTCAACTCTGTGAGTTGAATGCACACATCATAAAGAAGTTTCAAAGAATGCTTCTGTCTAGGTTTTATGTGAAGATATTTCCTTTTCCACCATAGGCCTCAAAGCGCTCCAAATGAACACTTGCAGATTCTACAAAAAGAGTGTTTCAAAACTGCTCTTTCAAAAGAAGTGTTCAACTCTGTGAGTTGGATTCATACTTCACAAAGCAGTTTCAAAGAACGCTTCTGTTTAGTATTTATGGGAAGATATTCCCGTTTCCAACGAAGGCCTGAAAGGACTCCAAATATCCACTTGCAGATTCTGCAAAAACACAGTTTCAAAACTGCTCTATCAAAAGGAAGGCTTATCTCTCCGAGTTGAATGCACACATCATAAAGAGGTTTCTGAGAATGCTTCTGCCTGGTTTATAAGTGAAGATATTTCCTTTTCCACCATAGGCCTCAAAGCGCTCCAAATGAACACTTGCAGATTCTACAAAAAGAGTGTTTCAAAACAGCTCTTTCAAAGGAAGTGTTCAACTCTGTGAGTTGGATTCATACTACACAAAGCAGTTTCACAGAACGCTTCTGTTTAGTTTTTATGGGAAGATATTCCCGTTTCCAACGAAGGCCTGAAAGGGCTCCAAATATCCACTTGCAAATTCTGCAAAAATAGAGTTTCAAAACTGCTCTGTCAAAAGGAAGGCTTATCTCTCTGAGTTGAATGCAGACATCATAAAGAGGTTTCTGAGAATGCTTCTGCCTGGTTTATATGTGAAGATATTTCCTTTTCCACCATAGACCTCAAAGCGCTCCAAATGAACACTTGCAGATTCTACAAAAAGAGTGTTTCATAACTGCTCTAGCAAAGGAAAGGTTCAACTCTGTGAGTTGAACACACACATCACAAAGCAGTTTCTGAGAATGCTTCTGTCCAGTTTTTATTGGAAGATATTCCCGCTTCTAACAAAGGCCTGAAAGAGCTCCAAATATCCACTTGTAGATGCTGCAAAAAGACTCTTTCCAAACTGCTCCATGAAAAGGAAGGTTCAACTCTGTGAGTTGAATGCACACATCATAAAGAAGTTTCAAAGAATGCTTCTGTCTAGGTTTTATGTGAAGATATTTCCTTTTCCACCATAGGCCTCAAAGCGCTCCAAATGAACACTTGCAGATTCTACAAAAAGAGTGTTTCAAAACTGCCCTTTCAAAAGAAGTGTTCAACTCTGTGAGGTGGATTCATACTTCACAAAGCAGTTTCACAGAACGCTTCTGTTTAGTTTTTATGGGAAGATATTCCCGTTTCCAACGAAGGCCTGAAAGGACTCCAAATATCCACTTGCAGATTCTGCAAAAACACAGTTTCAAAACTGCTCTATCAAAAGGAAGGCTTATCTCTCCGAGTTGAATGCACACATCATAAAGAGGTTTCTGAGAATGCTTCTGCCTGGTTTATAAGTGAACATATTTCCTTTTCCACCATAGGCCTCAAAGCGCTCCAAATGAACACTTGCAGATTCTACAAAAAGAGTGTTTCAAAACAGCTCTTTCAAAGGAAGTGTTCAACTCTGTGAGTTGGATTCATACTACACAAAGGAGTTTCACAGAACGCTTCTGTTTAGTTTTTATGGGAAGATATTCCCGTTTCCAACGAAGGCCTGAAAGGGCTCCAAATATCCACTTGCAAATTCTGCAAAAATAGAGTTTCAAAACTGCTCTGTCAAAAGGAAGGCTTATCTCTCTGAGTTGAATGCAGACATCATAAAGAGGTTTCTGAGAATGCTTCTGCCTGGTTTATATGTGAAGATATTTCCTTTTCCACCATAGGCCTCAAGGCGCTCCAAATGAACACTTGCAGATTCTACAAAAAGAGTGTTTCATAACTGCTCTAGCAAAGGAAAGGTTCAACTCTGTGAGTTGAACACACACATCACAAAGCAGTTTCTGAGAATGCTTCTGTCCAGTTTTTATTGGAAGATATTCCCGCTTCTAACAAAGGCCTGAAAGAGCTCCAAATATCCACTTGTAGATGCTGCAAAAAGACTCTTTCCAAACTGCTCCATGAAAAGGAAGGTTCAACTCTGTGAGTTGAATGCACACATCATAAAGAAGTTTCAAAGAATGCTTCTGTCTAGGTTTTATGTGAAGATATTTCCTTTTCCACCATAGGCCTCAAAGCGCTCCAAATGAACACTTGCAGATTCTACAAAAAGAGTGTTTCAAAACTGCTCTTTCAAAAGAAGTGTGCAACTCTGTGAGTTGGATTCATACTTCACAAAGCAGTTTCACAGAACGCTTCTGTTTAGTTTTTATGGGAAGGTATTCCCGTTTCCAACGAAGGCCTGAAAGGGCTCCAAATAACCACTTGCAGATTCTGCAGAAACAAAGTTTCAAAACTGCTCTATCAAAAGGAAGGCTTATCTCTCCGAGCTGAATGCACACATCATAAAGAGGTTTCTGAGAATGCTTCTCCCTGGTTTATAAGTGAAGATATTTCCTTTTCCACTATAGGCCTCAAAGCGCTCCAAATGAACACTTGCAGATTCTACAAAAAGAGTGTTTCAAAACAGCTCTTTCAAAGGAAGTGTTCAACTCTGTGAGTTGGATTCATACTACACAAAGCAGTTTCACAGAACGCTTCTCTTTAGTTTTTATGGGAAGATATTCCCGTTTCCAACGAAGGCCTGAAAGGGCTCCAAATATCCACTTGCAGATTCTGCAAAAATAGAGTTTCAAAACTGCTCTGTTGAAAGGAAGGCTTATCTCTCTGAGTTGAATGCAGACATCATAAAGAGGTTTCTGAGAATGCTTCTGCCTGGTTTATATGTGAAGATATTTCCTTTTCCACCATAGGCCTCAAAGCGCTCCAAATGAACACTTGCAGATTCTACAAAAAGAGTGTTTCATATCTGCTCTAGCAAAGGAAAGGTTCAACTCTGTGAGTTGAACACACACATCACAAAGCAGTTTCTGAGAATGCTTCTGTCCAGTTTTTATTGGAAGATATTCCCGCTTCTAACAAAGGCCTGAAAGAGCTCCAAATATCCACTTGTAGATGCTGCAAAAAGACTCTTTCCAAACTGCTCCATGAAAAGGAAGGTTCAACTCTGTGAGTTGAATGCACACATCACAAAGAAGTTTCAAAGAATGCTTCTGTCTAGGTTTTATGTGAAGATATTTCCTTTTCCACCATAGGCCTCAAAGCGCTCCAAATGAACACTTGCAGATTCTACAAAAAGAGTGTTTCATAACTGCTCTTGCAAAGGAAAGGTTCAACTCTGTGAGTTGAACACACACATCACAAAGCAGTTTCTGAGAATGCTTCTGTCCAGTTTTTATTGGAAGATATTCCCGCTTCTAACAAAGCCCTGAAAGAGCTCCAAATATCCACTTGTAGATGCTGCAAAAAGACTCTTTCCAAACTGCTCCATGAAAAGGAAGGTTCAACTCTGTGAGTTGAATGCACACATCATAAAGAAGTTTCAAAGAATGCTTCTGTCTAGGTTTTATGTGAAGATATTTCCTTTTCCACCATAGGCCTCAAAGCGCTCCAAATGAACACTTGCAGATTCTACAAAAAGAGTGTTTCAAAACTGCTCTTTCAAAAGAAGTGTGCAACTCTGTGAGTTGGATTCATACTTCACAAAGCAGTTTCACAGAACGCTTCTGTTTAGTTTTTATGGGAAGATATTCCCGTTTCCAACGAAGGCCTGAAAGGGCTCCAAATATCCACTTGCAAATTCTGCAAAAATAGAGTTTCAAAACTGCTCTGTCAAAAGGAAGGCTTATCTCTCTGAGTTGAATGCAGACATCATAAAGAGGTTTCTGAGAATGCTTCTGCCTGGTTTATATGTGAAGATATTTCCTTTTCCACCATAGGCCTCAAAGCGCTCCAAATGAACACTTGCAGATTCTACAAAAGGAGTGTTTCATAACTGCTCTAGCAAAGGAAAGGTTCAACTCTGTGAGTTGAACACACACATCACAAAGCAGTTTCTGAGAATGCTTCTGTCCAGTTTTTATTGGAAGATATTCCCGCTTCTAACAAAGGCCTGAAAGAGCTCCAAATATCCACTTGTAGATGCTGCAAAAAGACTCTTTCCAAACTGCTCCATGAAAAGGAAGGTTCAACTCTGTGAGTTGAATGCACACATCATAAAGAAGTTTCAAAGAATGCTTCTGTCTAGGTTTTATGTGAAGATATTTCCTTTTCCACCATAGGCCTCAAAGCGCTCCAAATGAACACTTGCAGATTCTACAAAAAGAGTGTTTCAAAACTGCTCTTTCAAAAGAAGTGTGCAACTCTGTGAGTTGGATTCATACTTCACAAAGCAGTTTCACAGAACGCTTCTGTTTAGTTTTTATGGGAAGATATTCCCCTTTCCAACGAAGGCCTGAAAGGGCTCCAAATAACCACTTGCAGATTCTGCAGAAACACAGTTTCAAAACTGCTCTATCAAAAGGAAGGCTTATCTCTCCGAGCTGAATGCACACATCATAAAGAGGTTTCTGAGAATGCTTCTCCCTGGTTTATAAGTGAAGATATTTCCTTTTCCACTATATGCCTCAAAGCGCTCCAAATGAACACTTGCAGATTCTACAAAAAGAGTGTTTCAAAACAGCTCTTTCAAAGGAAGTGTTCAAATCTGTGAGTTGGATTCATACTACACAAAGCAGTTTCACAGAACGCTTCTCTTTAGTTTTTATGGGAAGATATTCCCGTTTCCAAAGAAGGCCTGAAAGGGCTCCAAATATCCACTTGCAGATTCTGCAAAAATAGAGTTTCAAAACTGCTCTGTTAAAAGGAAGGCTTATCTCTCTGAGTTGAATGCAGACATCATAAAGAGGTTTCTGAGAATGCTTCTGCCTGGTTTATATGTGAAGATATTTCCTTTTCCACCATAGGCCTCAAAGTGCTCCAAATGAACACTTGCAGATTCTACAAAAGGAGTGTTTCATAACTGCTCTAGCAAAGGAAAGGTTCAACTCTGTGAGTTGAACACACACATCACAAAGCAGTTTCTGAGAATGCTTCTGTCCAGTTTTTATTGGAAGATATTCCCGCTTCTAACAAAGGCCTGAAAGAGCTCCAAATATCCACTTGCAGATGCTGCAAAAAGACTCTTTCCAAACTGCTCCATGAAAAGGAAGGTTCAACTCTGTGAGATGAATGCACACATCATAAAGAAGTTTCAAAGAATGCTTCTGTCTAGGTTTTATGTGAAGATATTTCCTTTTCCACCATAGGCCTCAAAGCGCTCCAAATGAACACTTGCAGATTCTACAAAAAGAGTGTTTCAAAACTGCTCTTTCAAAAGAAGTGTTCAACTCTGTGAGTTGGATTCATACTTCACAAAGCAGTTTCACAGAACGCTTCTGTTTAGTATTTATGGGAAGATATTTCCGTTTCCAACGAAGGCCTGAAAGGACTCCAAATATCCACTTGCAGATTCTGCAAAAAACACAGTTTCAAAACTGCTCTATCAAAAGGAAGGCTTATCTCTCCGAGTTGAATGCACACATCATAAAGAGGTTTCTGAGAATGCTTCTGCCTGGTTTATAAGTGAAGATATTTCCTTTTCCACCATAGGCCTCAAAGCGCTCCAAATGAACACTTGCAGATTCTACAAAAAGAGTGTTTCAAAACAGCTCTTTCAAAGGAAGTGTTCAACTCTGTGAGTTGGATTCATACTACACAAAGCAGTTTCACAGAACGCTTCTGTTTAGTTTTTATGGGAAGATATTCCCGTTTCCAACGAAGGCCTGAAAGGGCTCCAAATATCCACTTGCAAATTCTGCAAAAATAGAGTTTCAAAACTGCTCTGTCAAAAGGAAGGCTTATCTCTCTGAGTTGAATGCAGACACCATAAAGAGGTTTCTGAGAATGCTTCTGCCTGGTTTATATGTGAAGATATTTCCTTTTCCACCATAGGCCTCAAGGCGCTCCAAATGAACACTTGCAGATTCTACAAAAAGAGTGTTTCATAACTGCTCTAGCAAAGGAAAGGTTCAACTCTGTGAGTTGAACACACACATCACAAAGCAGTTTCTGAGAATGCTTCTGTCCAGTTTTTATTGGAAGATATTCCCGCTTCTAACAAAGGCCTGAAAGAGCTCCAAATATCCACTTGTAGATGCTGCAAAAAGACTCTTTCCAAACTGCTCCATGAAAAGGAAGGTTCAACTCTGTGAGATGAATGCACACATCATAAAGAAGTTTCAAACAATGCTTCTGTCTAGGTTTTATGTGAAGATATTTCCTTTTACACCATAGGCCTCAAAGCGCTCCAAATGAACACTTGCAGATTCTACAAAAAGAGTGTTTCAAAACTGCTCTTTCAAAAGAAGTGTTCAACTCTGTGAGTTGGATTCATACTTCACAAAGCAGTTTCACAGAACGCTTCTGTTTAGTTTTTATGGGAAGATATTCCCGTTTCCAACGAAGGCCTGAAAGGGCTCCAAATATCCACTTGCAAATTCTGCAAAAATAGAGTTTCAAAACTGCTCTGTCAAAAGGAAGGCTTATCTCTCTGAGTTGAATGCAGACATCATAAAGAGGTTTCAGAGAATGCTTCTGCCTGGTTTATATGTGAAGATATTTCCTTTTCCACCATAGGCCTCAGAGCGCTCCAAATGAACACTTGCAGATTCTACAAAAGGAGTGTTTCATAACTGCTCTAGCAAAGGAAAGGTTCAACTCTGTGAGTTGAACACACACATCACAAAGCAGTTTCTGAGAATGCTTCTGTCCAGTTTTTATTGGAAGATATTCCCGCTTCTAACAAAGGCCTGAAAGAGCTCCAAATATCCACTTGCAGATGCTGCAAAAAGACTCTTTCCAAACTGCTCCATGAAAAGGAAGGTTCAACTCTGTGAGTTGAATGCACACATCATAAAGAAGTTTCAAAGAATGCTTCTGTCTAGGTTTTATGTGAAGATATTTCCTTTTCCACCATAGGCCTCAAAGCGCTCCAAATGAACACTTGCAGATTCTACAAAAAGAGTGTTTCAAAACTGCTCTTTCAAAAGAAGTGTTCAACTCTGTGAGTTGGATTCATACTTCACAAAGCAGTTTCAAAGAACGCTTCTGTTTAGTATTTATGGGAAGATATTCCCGTTTCCAACGAAGGCCTGAAAGGACTCCAAATATCCACTTGCAGATTCTGCAAAAACACAGTTTCAAAACTGCTCTATCAAAAGGAAGGCTTATCTCTCCGAGTTGAATGCACACATCATAAAGAGGTTTCTGAGAATGCTTCTGCCTGGTTTATAAGTGAAGATATTTCCTTTTCCAACATAGGCCTCAAAGCGCTCCAAATGAACACTTGCAGATTCTACAAAAAGAGTGTTTCAAAACAGCTCTTTCAAAGGAAGTGTTCAACTCTGTGAGTTGGATTCATACTACACAAAGCAGTTTCACAGAACGCTTCTGTTTAGTTTTTATGGGAAGATATTCCCGTTTCCAACGAAGGCCTGAAAGGGCTCCAAATATCCACTTGCAAATTCTGCAAAAATAGAGTTTCAAAACTGCTCTGTCAAAAGGAAGGCTTATCTCTCTGAGTTGAATGCAGACATCATAAAGAGGTTTCTGAGAATGCTTCTGCCTGGTTTATATGTGAAGATATTTCCTTTTCCACCATAGACCTCAAAGCGCTCCAAATGAACACTTGCAGATTCTACAAAAAGAGTGTTTCATAACTGCTCTAGCAAAGGAAAGGTTCAACTCTGTGAGTTGAACACACACATCACAAAGCAGTTTCTGAGAATGCTTCTGTCCAGTTTTTATTGGAAGATATTCCCGCTTCTAACAAAGGCCTGAAAGAGCTCCAAATATCCACTTGTAGATGCTGCAAAAAGACTCTTTCCAAACTGCTCCATGAAAAGGAAGGTTCAACTCTGTGAGTTGAATGCACACATCATAAAGAAGTTTCAAAGAATGCTTCTGTCTAGGTTTTATGTGAAGATATTTCCTTTTCCACCATAGGCCTCAAAGCGCTCCAAATGAACACTTGCAGATTCTACAAAAAGAGTGTTTCAAAACTGCCCTTTCAAAAGAAGTGTTCAACTCTGTGAGGTGGATTCATACTTCACAAAGCAGTTTCACAGAACGCTTCTGTTTAGTTTTTATGGGAAGATATTCCCGTTTCCAACGAAGGCCTGAAAGGACTCCAAATATCCACTTGCAGATTCTGCAAAAACACAGTTTCAAAACTGCTCTATCAAAAGGAAGGCTTATCTCTCCGAGTTGAATGCACACATCATAAAGAGGTTTCTGAGAATGCTTCTGCCTGGTTTATAAGTGAACATATTTCCTTTTCCACCATAGGCCTCAAAGCGCTCCAAATGAACACTTGCAGATTCTACAAAAAGAGTGTTTCAAAACAGCTCTTTCAAAGGAAGTGTTCAACTCTGTGAGTTGGATTCATACTACACAAAGCAGTTTCACAGAACGCTTCTGTTTAGTTTTTATGGGAAGATATTCCCGTTTCCAACGAAGGCCTGAAAGGGCTCCAAATATCCACTTGCAAATTCTGCAAAAATAGAGTTTCAAAACTGCTCTGTCAAAAGGAAGGCTTATCTCTCTGAGTTGAATGCAGACATCATAAAGAGGTTTCTGAGAATGCTTCTGCCTGGTTTATATGTGAAGATATTTCCTTTTCCACCATAGGCCTCAAGGCGCTCCAAATGAACACTTGCAGATTCTACAAAAAGAGTGTTTCATAACTGCTCTAGCAAAGGAAAGGTTCAACTCTGTGAGTTGAACACACACATCACAAAGCAGTTTCTGAGAATGCTTCTGTCCAGTTTTTATTGGAAGATATTCCCGCTTCTAACAAAGGCCTGAAAGAGCTCCAAATATCCACTTGTAGATGCTGCAAAAAGACTCTTTCCAAACTGCTCCATGAAAAGGAAGGTTCAACTCTGTGAGTTGAATGCACACATCATAAAGAAGTTTCAAAGAATGCTTCTGTCTAGGTTTTATGTGAAGATATTTCCTTTTCCACCATAGGCCTCAAAGCGCTCCAAATGAACACTTGCAGATTCTACAAAAAGAGTGTTTCATAACTGCTCTTGCAAAGGAAAGGTTCAACTCTGTGAGTTGAACACACACATCACAAAGCAGTTTCTGAGAATGCTTCTGTCCAGTTTTTATTGGAAGATATTCCCGCTTCTAACAAAGCCCTGAAAGAGCTCCAAATATCCACTTGTAGATGCTGCAAAAAGACTCTTTCCAAACTGCTCCATGAAAAGGAAGGTTCAACTCTGTGAGTTGAATGCACACATCATAAAGAAGTTTCAAAGAATGCTTCTGTCTAGGTTTTATGTGAAGATATTTCCTTTTCCACCATAGGCCTCAAAGCGCTCCAAATGAACACTTGCAGATTCTACAAAAAGAGTGTTTCAAAACTGCTCTTTCAAAAGAAGTGTGCAACTCTGTGAGTTGGATTCATACTTCACAAAGCAGTTTCACAGAACGCTTCTGTTTAGTTTTTATGGGAAGATATTCCCGTTTCCAACGAAGGCCTGAAAGGGCTCCAAATATCCACTTGCAAATTCTGCAAAAATAGAGTTTCAAAACTGCTCTGTCAAAAGGAAGGCTTATCTCTCTGAGTTGAATGCAGACATCATAAAGAGGTTTCTGAGAATGCTTCTGCCTGGTTTATATGTGAAGATATTTCCTTTTCCACCATAGGCCTCAAAGCGCTCCAAATGAACACTTGCAGATTCTACAAAAGGAGTGTTTCATAACTGCTCTAGCAAAGGAAAGGTTCAACTCTGTGAGTTGAACACACACATCACAAAGCAGTTTCTGAGAATGCTTCTGTCCAGTTTTTATTGGAAGATATTCCCGCTTCTAACAAAGGCCTGAAAGAGCTCCAAATATCCACTTGTAGATGCTGCAAAAAGACTCTTTCCAAACTGCTCCATGAAAAGGAAGGTTCAACTCTGTGAGTTGAATGCACACATCATAAAGAAGTTTCAAAGAATGCTTCTGTCTAGGTTTTATGTGAAGATATTTCCTTTTCCACCATAGGCCTCAAAGCGCTCCAAATGAACACTTGCAGATTCTACAAAAAGAGTGTTTCAAAACTGCTCTTTCAAAAGAAGTGTGCAACTCTGTGAGTTGGATTCATACTTCACAAAGCAGTTTCACAGAACGCTTCTGTTTAGTTTTTATGGGAAGATATTCCCCTTTCCAACGAAGGCCTGAAAGGGCTCCAAATAACCACTTGCAGATTCTGCAGAAACACAGTTTCAAAACTGCTCTATCAAAAGGAAGGCTTATCTCTCCGAGCTGAATGCACACATCATAAAGAGGTTTCTGAGAATGCTTCTCCCTGGTTTATAAGTGAAGATATTTCCTTTTCCACTATAGGCCTCAAAGCGCTCCAAATGAACACTTGCAGATTCTACAAAAAGAGTGTTTCAAAACAGCTCTTTCAAAGGAAGTGTTCAAATCTGTGAGTTGGATTCATACTACACAAAGCAGTTTCACAGAACGCTTCTCTTTAGTTTTTATGGGAAGATATTCCCGTTTCCAAAGAAGGCCTGAAAGGGCTCCAAATATCCACTTGCAGATTCTGCAAAAATAGAGTTTCAAAACTGCTCTGTTAAAAGGAAGGCTTATCTCTCTGAGTTGAATGCAGACATCATAAAGAGGTTTCTGAGAATGCTTCTGCCTGGTTTATATGTGAAGATATTTCCTTTTCCACCATAGGCCTCAAAGTGCTCCAAATGAACACTTGCAGATTCTACAAAAGGAGTGTTTCATAACTGCTCTAGCAAAGGAAAGGTTCAACTCTGTGAGTTGAACACACACATCACAAAGCAGTTTCTGAGATTGCTTCTGTCCAGTTTTTATTGGAAGATATTCCCGCTTCTAACAAAGGCCTGAAAGAGCTCCAAATATCCACTTGCAGATGCTGCAAAAAGACTCTTTCCAAACTGCTCCATGAAAAGGAAGGTTCAACTCTGTGAGTTGAATGCACACATCATAAAGAAGTTTCAAAGAATGCTTCTGTCTAGGTTTTATGTGAAGATATTTCCTTTTCCACCATAGGCCTCAAAGCGCTCCAAATGAACACTTGCAGATTCTACAAAAAGAGTGTTTCAAAACTGCTCTTTCAAAAGAAGTGTTCAACTGTGTGAGATGGATTCATACTTCACAAAGCAGTTTCACAGAACGCTTCTGTTTAGTATTTATGGGAAGATATTTCCGTTTCCAACGAAGGCCTGAAAGGACTCCAAATATCCACTTGCAGATTCTGCAAAAAACACAGTTTCAAAACTGCTCTATCAAAAGGAAGGCTTATCTCTCCGAGTTGAATGCACACATCATAAAGAGGTTTCTGAGAATGCTTCTGCCTGGTTTATAAGTGAAGATATTTCCTTTTCCACCATAGGCCTCAAAGCGCTCCAAATGAACACTTGCAGATTCTACAAAAAGAGTGTTTCAAAACAGCTCTTTCAAAGGAAGTGTTCAACTCTGTGAGTTGGATTCATACTACACAAAGCAGTTTCACAGAACGCTTCTCTTTAGTTTTTATGGGAAGATATTCCCGTTTCCAACGAAGGCCTGAAAGGGCTCCAAATATCCACTTGCAAATTCTGCAAAAATAGAGTTTCAAAACTGCTCTGTCAAAAGGAAGGCTTATCTCTCTGAGTTGAATGCAGACATCATAAAGAGGTTTCTGAGAATGCTTCTGCCTGGTTTATATGTGAAGATATTTCCTTTTCCACCATAGGCCTCAAGGCGCTCCAAATGAACACTTGCAGATTCTACAAAAAGAGTGTTTCATAACTGCTCTAGCAAAGGAAAGGTTCAACTCTGTGAGTTGAACACACACATCACAAAGCAGTTTCTGAGAATGCTTCTGTCCAGTTTTTATTGGAAGATATTCCCGCTTCTAACAAAGGCCTGAAAGAGCTCCAAATATCCACTTGTAGATGCTGCAAAAAGACTCTTTCCAAACTGCTCCATGAAAAGGAAGGTTCAACTCTGTGAGTTGAATGCACACATCATAAAGAAGTTTCAAAGAATGCTTCTGTCTAGGTTTTATGTGAAGATATTTCCTTTTCCACCATAGGCCTCAAAGCGCTCCAAATGAACACTTGCAGATTCTACAAAAAGAGTGTTTCAAAACTGTTCTTTCAAAAGAAGTGTTCAACTCTGTGAGTTGGATTCATACTTCACAAAGCAGTTTCACAGAACGCTTCTGTTTAGTTTTTATGGGAAGATATTCCCGTTTCCAACGAAGGCCTGAAAGGGCTCCAAATATCCACTTGCAAATTCTGCAAAAATAGAGTTTCAAAACTGCTCTGTCAAAAGGAAGGCTTATCTCTCTGAGTTGAATGCAGACATCATAAAGAGGTTTCTGAGAATGCTTCTGCCTGGTTTATATGTGAAGATATTTCCTTTTCCACCATAGGCCTCAAAGCGCTCCAAATGAACACTTGCAGATTCTACAAAAGGAGTGTTTCATAACTGCTCTAGCAAAGGAAAGGTTCAACTCTGTGAGTTGAACACACACATCACAAAGCAGTTTCTGAGAATGCTTCTGTCCAGTTTTTATTGGAAGATATTCCCGCTTCTAACAAAGGCCTGAAAGAGCTCCAAATATCCACTTGTAGATGCTGCAAAAAGACTCTTTCCAAACTGCTCCATGAAAAGGAAGGTTCAACTCTGTGAGTTGAATGCACACATCATAAAGAAGTTTCAAAGAATGCTTCTGTCTAGGTTTTATGTGAAGATATTTCCTTTTCCACCATAGGCCTCAAAGCGCTCCAAATGAACACTTGCAGATTCTACAAAAAGAGTGTTTCAAAACTGCTCTTTCAAAAGAAGTGTGCAACTCTGTGAGTTGGATTCATACTTCACAAAGCAGTTTCACAGAACGCTTCTGTTTAGTTTTTATGGGAAGATATTCCCGTTTCCAACGAAGGCCTGAAAGGGCTCCAAATAACCACTTGCAGATTCTGCAGAAACACAGTTTCAAAACTGCTCTATCAAAAGGAAGGCTTATCTCTCCGAGCTGAATGCACACATCATAAAGAGGTTTCTGAGAATGCTTCTCCCTGGTTTATAAGTGAAGATATTTCCTTTTCCACCATAGGCCTCAAAGCGCTCCAAATGAACACTTGCAGATTCTACAAAAAGAGTGTTTCAAAACAGCTCTTTCAAAGGAAGTGTTCAACTCTGTGAGTTGGATTCATACTACACAAAGCAGTTTCACAGAACGCTTCTCTTTAGTTTTTATGGGAAGATGTTCCCGTTTCCAACGAAGGACTGAAAGGGCTCCAAATATCCACTTGCAGATTCTGCAAAAATAGAGTTTCAAAACTGCTCTGTTAAAAGGAAGGCTTATCTCTCTGAGTTGAATGCAGACATCATAAAGAGGTTTCTGAGAATGCTTCTGCCTTGTTTATATGTGAAGATATTTCCTTTTCCACCATAGGCCTCAAAGCACTCCAAATGAACACTTGCAGGTTCTACAAAAGGAGTGTTTCATAACTGCTCTAGCAAAGGAAAGGTTCAACTCTGTGAGTTGAACACACACATCACAAAGCAGTTTCTGAGAATGCTTCTGTCCAGTTTTTATTGGAAGATATTCCCGCTTCTAACAAAGGCCTGAAAGAGCTCCAAATATCCACTTGCAGATGCTGCAAAAAGACTCTTTCCAAACTGCTCCATGAAAAGGAAGGTTCAACTCTGTGAGATGAATGTACACATCATAAAGAAGTTTCAAAGAATGCTTCTGTCTAGGTTTTATGTGAAGATATTTCCTTTTCCACCATAGGCCTCAAAGCGCTCCAAATGAACACTTGCAGATTCTACAAAAAGAGTGTTTCAAAACTGCTCTTTCAAAAGAAGTGTTCAACTCTGTGAGTTGGATTCATACTTCACAAAGCAGTTTCACAGAACGCTTCTGTTTAGTATTTATGGGAAGATATTTCCGTTTCCAACGAAGGCCTGAAAGGACTCCAAATATCCACTTGCAGATTCTGCAAAAAACACAGTTTCAAAACTGCTCTATCAAAAGGAAGGCTTATCTCTCCGAGTTGAATGCACACATCATAAAGAGGTTTCTGAGAATGCTTCTGCCTGGTTTATAAGTGAAGATATTTCCTTTTCCACCATAGGCCTCAAAGCGCTCCAAATGAACACTTGCAGATTCTACAAAAAGAGTGTTTCAAAACAGCTCTTTCAAAGGAAGTGTTCAACTCTGTGAGTTGGATTCATACTACACAAAGCAGTTTCACAGAACGCTTCTGTTTAGTTTTTATGGGAAGATATTCCCGTTTCCAACGAAGGCCTGAAAGGGCTCCAAATATCCACTTGCAAATTCTGCAAAAATAGAGTTTCAAAACTGCTCTGTCAAAAGGAAGGCTTATCTCTCTGAGTTGAATGCAGACACCATAAAGAGGTTTCTGAGAATGCTTCTGCCTGGTTTATATGTGAAGATATTTCCTTTTCCACCATAGGCCTCAAGGCGCTCCAAATGAACACTTGCAGATTCTACAAAAAGAGTGTTTCATAACTGCTCTAGCAAAGGAAAGGTTCAACTCTGTGAGTTGAACACACACATCACAAAGCAGTTTCTGAGAATGCTTCTGTCCAGTTTTTATTGGAAGATATTCCCGCTTCTAACAAAGGCCTGAAAGAGCTCCAAATATCCACTTGTAGATGCTGCAAAAAGACTCTTTCCAAACTGCTCCATGAAAAGGAAGGTTCAACTCTGTGAGATGAATGCACACATCATAAAGAAGTTTCAAAGAATGCTTCTGTCTAGGTTTTATGTGAAGATATTTCCTTTTACACCATAGGCCTCAAAGCGCTCCAAATGAACACTTGCAGATTCTACAAAAAGAGTGTTTCAAAACTGCTCTTTCAAAAGAAGTGTTCAACTCTGTGAGTTGGATTCATACTTCACAAAGCAGTTTCACAGAACGCTTCTGTTTAGTTTTTATGGGAAGATATTCCCGTTTCCAACGAAGGCCTGAAAGGGCTCCAAATATCCACTTGCAAATTCTGCAAAAATAGAGTTTCAAAACTGCTCTGTCAAAAGGAAGGCTTATCTCTCTGAGTTGAATGCAGACATCATAAAGAGGTTTCAGAGAATGCTTCTGCCTGGTTTATATGTGAAGATATTTCCTTTTCCACCATAGGCCTCAGAGCGCTCCAAATGAACACTTGCAGATTCTACAAAAGGAGTGTTTCATAACTGCTCTAGCAAAGGAAAGGTTCAACTCTGTGAGTTGAACACACACATGACAAAGCAGTTTCTGAGAATGCTTCTATCCAGTTTTTATTGGAAGATATTCCCGCTTCTAACAAAGGCCTGAAAGAGCTCCAAATATCCACTTGCAGATGCTGCAAAAAGACTCTTTCCAAACTGCTCCATGAAAAGGAAGGTTCAACTCTGTGAGTTGAATGCACACATCATAAAGAAGTTTCAAAGAATGCTTCTGTCTAGGTTTTATGTGAAGATATTTCCTTTTCCACCATAGGCCTCAAAGCGCTCCAAATGAACACTTGCAGATTCTACAAAAAGAGTGTTTCAAAACTGCTCTTTCAAAAGAAGTGTTCAACTCTGTGAGTTGGATTCATACTTCACAAAGCAGTTTCACAGAACGCTTCTGTTTAGTTTTTATGGGAAGATATTCCCGTTTCCAACGAAGGCCTGAAAGGGCTCCAAATAACCACCTGCAGATTCTGCAGAAACACAGTTTCAAAACTGCTCTATCAAAAGGAAGGCTTATCTCTCCGAGCTGAATGCACACATCATAAAGAGGTTTCTGAGAATGCTTCTCCCTGGTTTATAAGTGAAGATATTTCCTTTTCCACTATAGGCCTCAAAGCGCTCCAAATGAACACTTGCAGATTCTACAAAAAGAGTGTTTCAAAACAGCTCTTTCAAAGGAAGTGTTCAACTCTGTGAGTTGGATTCATACTACACAAAGCAGTTTCACAGAACGCTTCTCTTTAGTTTTTATGGGAAGATGTTCCCGTTTCCAACGAAGGACTGAAAGGGCTCCAAATATCCACTTGCAGATTCTGCAAAAATAGAGTTTCAAAACTGCTCTGTTAAAAGGAAGGCTTATCTCTCTGAGTTGAATGCAGACATCATAAAGAGGTTTCTGAGAATGCTTCTGCCTTGTTTATATGTGAAGATATTTCCTTTTCCACCATAGGCCTCAAAGCACTCCAAATGAACACTTGCAGGTTCTACAAAAGGAGTGTTTCATAACTGCTCTAGCAAAGGAAAGGTTCAACTCTGTGAGTTGAACACACACATCACAAAGCAGTTTCTGAGAATGCTTCTGTCCAGTTTTTATTGGAAGATATTCCCGCTTCTAACAAAGGCCTGAAAGAGCTCCAAATATCCACTTGCAGATGCTGCAAAAAGACTCTTTCCAAACTGCTCCATGAAAAGGAAGGTTCAACTCTGTGAGATGAATGCACACATCATAAAGAAGTTTCAAAGAATGCTTCTGTCTAGGTTTTATGTGAAGATATTTCCTTTTCCACCATAGGCCTCAAAGCGCTCCAAATGAACACTTGCAGATTCTACAAAAAGAGTGTTTCAAAACTGCTCTTTCAAAAGAAGTGTTCAACTCTGTGAGTTGGATTCATACTTCACAAAGCAGTTTCACAGAACGCTTCTGTTTAGTATTTATGGGAAGATATTTCCGTTTCCAACGAAGGCCTGAAAGGACTCCAAATATCCACTTGCAGATTCTGCAAAAAACACAGTTTCAAAACTGCTCTATCAAAAGGAAGGCTTATCTCTCCGAGTTGAATGCACACATCATAAAGAGGTTTCTGAGAATGCTTCTGCCTGGTTTATAAGTGAAGATATTTCCTTTTCCACCATAGGCCTCAAAGCGCTCCAAATGAACACTTGCAGATTCTACAAAAAGAGTGTTTCAAAACAGCTCTTTCAAAGGAAGTGTTCAACTCTGTGAGTTGGATTCATACTACACAAATCAGTTTCACAGAACGCTTCTGTTTAGTTTTTATGGGAAGATATTCCCGTTTCCAACGAAGGCCTGAAAGGGCTCCAAATATCCACTTGCAAATTCTGCAAAAATAGAGTTTCAAAACTGCTCTGTCAAAAGGAAGGCTTATCTCTCTGAGTTGAATGCAGACACCATAAAGAGGTTTCTGAGAATGCTTCTGCCTGGTTTATATGTGAAGATATTTCCTTTTCCACCATAGGCCTCAAGGCGCTCCAAATGAACACTTGCAGATTCTACAAAAAGAGTGTTTCATAACTGCTCTAGCAAAGGAAAGGTTCAACTCTGTGAGTTGAACACACACATCACAAAGCAGTTTCTGAGAATGCTTCTGTCCAGTTTTTATTGGAAGATATTCCCGCTTCTAACAAAGGCCTGAAAGAGCTCCAAATATCCACTTGTAGATGCTGCAAAAAGACTCTTTCCAAACTGCTCCATGAAAAGGAAGGTTCAACTCTGTGAGATGAATGCACACATCATAAAGAAGTTTCAAAGAATGCTTCTGTCTAGGTTTTATGTGAAGATATTTCCTTTTACACCATAGGCCTCAAAGCGCTCCAAATGAACACTTGCAGATTCTACAAAAAGAGTGTTTCAAAACTGCTCTTTCAAAAGAAGTGTTCAACTCTGTGAGTTGGATTCATACTTCACAAAGCAGTTTCACAGAACGCTTCTGTTTAGTTTTTATGGGAAGATATTCCCGTTTCCAACGAAGGCCTGAAAGGGCTCCAAATATCCACTTGCAAATTCTGCAAAAATAGAGTTTCAAAACTGCTCTGTCAAAAGGAAGGCTTATCTCTGTGAGTTGAATGCAGACATCATAAAGAGGTTTCAGAGAATGCTTCTGCCTGGTTTATATGTGAAGATATTTCCTTTTCCACCATAGGCCTCAAAGCGCTCCAAATGAACACTTGCAGATCCTACAAAAGGAGTGTTTCATAACTGCTCTAGCAAAGGAAAGGTTGAACTCTGTGAGTTGAACACACACATCACAAAGCAGTTTCTGAGAATGCTTCTATCCAGTTTTTATTGGAAGATATTCCCGCTTCTAACAAAGGCCTGAAAGAGCTCCAAATATCCACTTCCAGATGCTGCAAAAAGACTCTTTCCAAACTGCTCCATGAAAAGGAAGGTTCAACTCTGTGAGTTGAATGCACACATCATAAAGAAGTTTCAAAGAATGCTTCTGTCTAGGTTTTATGTGAAGATATTTCCTTTTCCACCATAGGCCTCAAAGCGCTCCAAATGAACACTTGCAGATTCTACAAAAAGAGTGTTTCAAAACTGCTCTTTCAAAAGAAGTGTTCAACTCTGTGAGTTGGATTCATACTTCACAAAGCAGTTTCACAGAACGCTTCTGTTTAGTATTTATGGGAAGACATTCCCGTTTCCAACGAAGGCCTGAAAGGACTCCAAATATCCACTTGCAGATTCTGCAAAAACACAGTTTCAAAACTGCTCTATCAAAAGGAAGGCTTATCTCTCCGAGTTGAATGCACACATCATAAAGAGGTTTCTGAGAATGCTTCTGCCTGGTTTATAAGTGAAGATATTTCCTTTTCCACCATAGGCCTCAAAGCGCTCCAAATGAACACTTGCAGATTCTACAAAAAGAGTGTTTCAAAACAGCTCTTTCAAAGGAAGTGTTCAACTCTGTGAGTTGGATTCATACTACACAAAGCAGTTTCACAGAACGCTTCTGTTTAGTTTTTATGGGAAGATATTCCCGTTTCCAACGAAGGCCTGAAAGGGCTCCAAATATCCACTTGCAAATTCTGCAAAAATAGAGTTTCAAAACTGCTCTGTCAAAAGGAAGGCTTATCTCTCTGAGTTGAATGCAGACATCATAAAGAGGTTTCTGAGAATGCTTCTGCCTGGTTTATATGTGAAGATATTTCCTTTTCCACCATAGGCCTCAAGGCGCTCCAAATGAACACTTGCAGATTCTACAAAAAGAGTGTTTCATAACTGCTCTAGCAAAGGAAAGGTTCAACTCTGTGAGTTGAACACACACATCACAAAGCAGTTTCTGAGAATGCTTCTGTCCAGTTTTTATTGGAAGATATTCCCGCTTCTAACAAAGGCCTGAAAGAGCTCCAAATATCCACTTGCAGATGCTGCAAAAAGACTCTTTCCAAACTGCTCCATGAAAAGGAAGGTTCAACTCTGTGAGTTGAATGCACACATCATAAAGAAGTTTCAAAGAATGCTTCTGTCTAGGTTTTATGTGAAGATATTTCCTTTTCCACCATAGGCCTCAAAGCGCTCCAAATGAACACTTGCAGATTCTACAAAAAGAGTGTTTCAAAGCTGCTTTTTCAAAAGAAGTGTTCAACTCTGTGAGTTGGATTCATACTTCACAAAGCAGTTTCACAGAACGCTTCTGTTTAGTTTTTATGGGAAGATATTCCCGTTTCCAACGAAGGCCTGAAAGGGCTCCAAATATCCACTTGCAAATTCTGCAAAAATAGAGTTTCAAAACTGCTCTGTCAAAAGGAAGGCTTATCTCTCTGAGTTGAATGCAGACATCATAAAGAGGTTTCTGAGAATGCTTCTGCCTGGTTTATATGTGAAGATATTTCCTTTTCCACCATAGGCCTCAAAGCGCTCCAAATGAACACTTGCAGATTCTACAAAAGGAGTGTTTCATAACTGCTCTAGCAAAGGAAAGGTTCAACTCTGTGAGTTGAACACACACATCACAAAGCAGTTTCTGAGAATGCTTCTATCCAGTTTTTATTGGAAGATATTCCCGCTTCTAACAAAGGCCTGAAAGAGCTCCAAATATCCACTTGCAGATGCTGCAAAAAGACTCTTTCCAAACTGCTCCATGAAAAGGAAGGTTCAACTCTGTAAGTTGAATGCACACATCATAAAGAAGTTTCAAAGAATGCTTCTGTCTAGGTTTTATGTGAAGATATTTCCTTTTCCACCATAGGCCTCAAAGCGCTCCAAATGAACACTTGCAGATTCTACAAAAAGAGTGTTTCAAAACTGCTCTTTCAAAAGAAGTGTTCAACTCTGTGAGTTGGATTCATACTTCACAAAGCAGTTTCACAGAACGCTTCTGTTTAGTATTTATGGGAAGATATTCCCGTTTCCAACGAAGGCCTGAAAGGACTCCAAATATCCACTTGCAGATTCTGCAAAAACACAGTTTCAAAACTGCTCTATCAAAAGGAAGGCTTATCTCTCCGAGTTGAATGCACACATCATAAAGAGGTTTCTGAGAATGCTTCTGCCTGGTTTATAAGTGAAGATATTTCCTTTTCCACCATAGGCCTCGAAGCGCTCCAAATGAACACTTGCAGATTCTACAAAAAGAGTGTTTCAAAACAGCTCTTTCAAAGGAAGTGTTCAACTCTGTGAGTTGGATTCATACTACACAAAGCAGTTTCACAGAACGCTTCTGTTTAGTTTTTATGGGAAGATATTCCCGTTTCCAACGAAGGCCTGAAACGGCTCCAAATATCCTCTTGCAAATTCTGCAAAAATAGAGTTTCAAAACTGCTCTGTCAAAAGGAAGGCTTATCTCTCTGAGTTGAATGCAGACATCATAAAGAGGTTTCTGAGAATGCTTCTGCCTGGTTTATATGTGAAGATATTTCCTTTTCCACCATAGGCCTCAAGGCGCTCCAAATGAACACTTTCAGATTCTACAAAAAGAGTGTTTCATAACTGCTCTAGCAAAGGAAAGGTTCAACTCTGTGAGTTGAACACACACATCACAAAGCAGTTTCTGAGAATGCTTCTGTCCAGTTTTTATGGGAAGATATTCCCGCTTCTAACAAAGGCCTGAAAGAGCTCCAAATATCCACTTGTAGATGCTGCAAAAAGACTCTTTCCAAACTGCTCCATGAAAAGGAAGGTTCAACTCTGTGAGTTGAATGCACACATCATAAAGAAGTTTCAAAGAATGCTTCTGTCTAGGTTTTATGTGAAGATATTTCCTTTTCCACCATAGGCCTCAAAGCGCTCCAAATGAACACTTGCAGATTCTACAAAAAGAGTGTTTCAAAACTGCTCTTTCAAAAGAAGTCTTCAACTCTGTGAGTTGGATTCATACTTCACAAAGCAGTTTCACAGAACGCTTCTGTTTAGTTTTTATGGGAAGATATTCCCGTTTCCAACGAAGGCCTGAAAGGGTTCCAAATATCCACTTGCAAATTCTGCAAAAATAGAGTTTCAAAACTGCCCTGTCAAAAGGAAGGCTTATCTCTCTGAGTTGAATGCAGACATCATAAAGAGGTTTCTGAGAATGCTTCTGCCTGGTTTATATGTGAAGGTATTTCCTTTTCCACCATAGGCCTCAAAGCGCTCCAAATGAACACTTGCAGATTCTACAAAAGGAGTGTTTCATAACTGCTCTAGCAAAGGAAAGGTTCAACTCTGTGAGTTGAACACACACATCACAAAGCAGTTTCTGAGAATGCTTCTGTCCAGTTTTTATTGGAAGATATTCCCGCTTCTAACAAAGGCCTGAAAGAGCTCCAAATATCCACTTGCAGATGCTGCAAAAAGACTCTTTCCAAACTGCTCCATGAAAAGGAAGGTTCAACTCTGTGAGTTGAATGCACACATCATAAAGAAGTTTCAAAGAATGCTTCTGTCTAGGTTTTATGTGAAGATATTTCCTTTTCCACCATAGGCCTCAAAGCGCTCCAAATGAACACTTGCAGATTCTACAAAAAGAGTGTTTCAAAACTGCTCTTTCAAAAGAAGTGTTCAACTCTGTGAGTTGGATTCATACTTCACAAAGCAGTTTCACAGAACGCTTCTGTTTAGTATTTATGGGAAGATATTCCCGTTTCCAACGAAGGCCTGAAAGGACTCCAAATATCCACTTGCAGATTCTGCAAAAACACAGTTTCAAAACTGCTCTATCAAAAGGAAGGCTTATCTCTCCGAGTTGAATGCACACATCATAAAGAGGTTTCTGAGAATGCTTCTGCCTGGTTTATAAGTGAAGATATTTCCTTTTCCACCATAGGCCTCAAAGCGCTCCAAATGAACACTTGCAGATTCTACAAAAAGAGTGTTTCAAAACAGCTCTTTCAAAGGAAGTGTTCAACTCTGTGAGTTGGATTCATACTACACAAAGCAGTTTCACAGAACGCTTCTCTTTAGTTTTTATGGGAAGATATTCCCGTTTCCGACGAAGGCCTGAAAGGGCTCCAAATATCCACTTGCAGATTCTGCAAAAATAGAGTTTCAAAACTGCTCTGATAAAAGGAAGGCTTATCTCTCTGAGTTGAATGCAGACATCATAAAGAGGTTTCTGAGAATGCTTCTGCCTGGTTTATATGTGAAGATATTTCCTTTTCCACCATAGGCCTCAAAGCGCTCCAAATGAACACTTGCAGATTCTACAAAAGGAGTGTTTCATAACTGCTCTAGCAAAGGAAAGGTTCAACTCTGTGAGTTGAACACACACATCACAAAGCAGTTTGTGAGAATGCTTCTGTCCAGTTTTTAAGAGAAGATATTCCCGCTTCTAACAAAGGCCTGAAAGAGCTCCAAATATCCACTTGCAGATGCTGCAAAAAGACTCTTTCCAAACTGCTCCATGAAAAGGAAGGTTCAACTCTGTGAGATGAATGCACACATCATAAAGAAGTTTCAAAGAATGCTTCTGTCTAGGTTTTATGTGAAGATATTTCCTTTTCCACCATAGGCCTCAAAGCGCTCCAAATGAACACTTGCAGATTCTACAAAAAGAGTGTTTCAAAACTGCTCTTTCAAAAGAAGTGTTCAACTCTGTGAGTTGGATTCATACTTCACAAAGCAGTTTCACAGAACGCTTCTGTTTAGTTTTTATGGGAAGATATTCCCGTTTCCAACGAAGGCCTGAAAGGGCTCCAAATATCCACTTGCAAATTCTGCAAAAATAGAGTTTCAAAACTGCTCTGTCAAAAGGAAGGCTTATCTCTCTGAGTTGAATGCAGACATCATAAAGAGGTTTCAGAGAATGCTTCTGCCTGGTTTATATGTGAAGATATTTCCTTTTCCACCATAGGCCTCAAAGCGCTCCAAATGAACACTTGCAGATTCTACAAAAGGAGTGTTTCATAACTGCTCTAGCAAAGGAAAGGTTCAACTCTGTGAGTTGAACACACACATCACAAAGCAGTTTCTGAGAATGCTTCTATCCAGTTTTTATTGGAAGATATTCCCGCTTCTAACAAAGGCCTGAAAGAGCTCCAAATATCCACTTGCAGATGCTGCAAAAAGACTCTTTCCAAACTGCTCCATGAAAAGGAAGGTTCAACTCTGTGAGTTGAATGCACACATCATAAAGAAGTTTCAAAGAATGCTTCTGTCTAGGTTTTATGTGAAGATATTTCCTTTTCCACCATAGGCCTCAAAGCGCTCCAAATGAACACTTGCAGATTCTACAAAAAGAGTGTTTCAAAACTGCTCTTTCAAAAGAAGTGTTCAACTCTGTGAGTTGGATTCATACTTCACAAAGCAGTTTCACAGAACGCTTCTGTTTAGTATTTATGGGAAGATATTCCCGTTTCCAACGAAGGCCTGAAAGGACTCCAAATATCCACTTGCAGATTCTGCAAAAACACAGTTTCAAAACTGCTCTATCAAAAGGAAGGCTTATCTCTCCGAGTTGAATGCACACATCATAAAGAGGTTTCTGAGAATGCTTCTGCCTGGTTTATAAGTGAAGATATTTCCTTTTCCACCATAGGCCTCAAAGCGCTCCAAATGAACACTTGCAGATTCTACAAAAAGAGTGTTTCAAAACAGCTCTTTCAAAGGAAGTGTTCAACTCTGTGAGTTGGATTCATACTACACAAAGCAGTTTCACAGAACGCTTCTGTTTAGTTTTTATGGGAAGATATTCCCGTTTCCAACGAAGGCCTGAAAGGGCTCCAAATATCCACTTGCAAATTCTGCAAAAATAGAGTTTCAAAACTGCTCTGTCAAAAGGAAGGCTTATCTCTCTGAGTTGAATGCAGACATCATAAAGAGGTTTCTGAGAATGCTTCTGCCTGGTTTATATGTGAAGATATTTCCTTTTCCACCATAGGCCTCAAGGCGCTCCAAATGAACACTAGCAGATTCTACAAAAAGAGTGTTTCAAAACAGCTCTTTCAAAGGAAGTGTTCAACTCTGTGAGTTGGATTCATACTACACAAAGCAGTTTCACAGAACGCTTCTGTTTAGTTTTTATGGGAAGATATTCCCGTTTCCAACGAAGGCCTGAAAGGGCTCCAAATATCCACTTGCAAATTCTGCAAAAATAGAGTTTCAAAACTGCTCTGTCAAAAGGAAGGCTTATCTCTCTGAGTTGAATGCAGACATCATAAAGAGGTTTCTGAGAATGCTTCTGCCTGGTTTATATGTGAAGATATTTCCTTTTCCACCATAGGCCTCAAGGCGCTCCAAATGAACACTTTCAGATTCTACAAAAAGAGTCTTTCATAACTGCTCTAGCAAAGGAAAGGTTCAACTCTGTGAGTTGAACACACACATCACAAAGCAGTTTCTGAGAATGCTTCTGTCCAGTTTTTATGGGAAGATATTCCCGCTTCTAACAAAGGCCTGAAAGAGCTCCAAATATCCACTTGTAGATGCTGCAAAAAGACTCTTTCCAAACTGCTCCATGAAAAGGAAGGTTCAACTCTGTGAGTTGAATGCACACATCATAAAGAAGTTTCAAAGAATGCTTCTGTCTAGGTTTTATGTGAAGATATTTCCTTTTCCACCATAGGCCTCAAAGCGCTCCAAATGAACACTTGCAGATTCTACAAAAAGAGTGTTTCAAAACTGCTCTTTCAAAAGAAGTGTTCAACTCTGTGAGTTGGATTCATACTTCACAAAGCAGTTTCACAGAACGCTTCTGTTTAGTATTTATGGGAAGATATTCCCGTTTCCAACGAAGGCCTGAAAGGACTCCAAATATCCACTTGCAGATTCTGCAAAAATAGAGTTTCAAAACTGCTCTATCAAAAGGAAGGCTTATCTCTCTGAGTTGAATGCAGACATCATAAAGAGGTTTCTGAGAATGCTTCTGCCTGGTTTATATGTGAAGATATTTCCTTTTCCACCATAGGCCTCAAAGCGCTCCAAATGAACACTTGCAGATTCTACAAAAGGAGTGTTTCATAACTGCTCTAGCAAAGGAAAGGTTCAACTCTGTGAGTTGAACACACACATCACAAAGCAGTTTCTGAGAATGCTTCTGTCCAGTTTTTATTGGAAGATATTCCCGCTTCTAACAAAGGCCTGAAAGAGCTCCAAATATCCACTTGCAGATGCTGCAAAAAGACTCTTTCCAAACTGCTCCATGAAAAGGAAGGTTCAACTCTGTGAGTTGAATGCACACATCATAAAGAAGTTTCAAAGAATGCTTCTGTCTAGGTTTTATGTGAAGATATTTCCTTTTCCACCATAGGCCTCAAAGCGCTCCAAATGAACACTTGCAGATTCTACAAAAAGAGTGTTTCAAAACTGCTCTTTCAAAAGAAGTGTTCAACTCTGTGAGTTGGATTCATACTTCACAAAGCAGTTTCACAGAACGCTTCTGTTTAGTATTTATGGGAAGATATTCCCGTTTCCAACGAAGGCCTGAAAGGACTCCAAATATCCACTTGCAGA
The DNA here is from genome assembly GCF_028885625.2 of Pongo pygmaeus. Taxonomy (NCBI): domain Eukaryota; kingdom Metazoa; phylum Chordata; class Mammalia; order Primates; family Hominidae; genus Pongo; species Pongo pygmaeus. The sequence continues at coordinate 30,302,934 of NC_085930.1, forward strand.
TTCTGCAAAAACACAGTTTCAAAACTGCTCTATCAAAAGGAAGGCTTATCTCTCCGAGTTGAATGCACACATCATAAAGAGGTTTCTGAGAATGCTTCTGCCTGGTTTATAAGTGAAGATATTTCCTTTTCCACCATAGGCCTCAAAGCGCTCCAAATGAACACTTGCAGATTCTACAAAAAGAGTGTTTCAAAACAGCTCTTTCAAAGGAAGTGTTCAACTCTGTGAGTTGGATTCATACTACGCAAAGCAGTTTCACAGAACGCTTCTCTTTAGTTTTTATGGGAAGATATTCCCGTTTCCGACGAAGGCCTGAAAGGGCTCCAAATATCCACTTGCAGATTCTGCAAAAATAGAGTTTCAAAACTGCTCTGATAAAAGGAAGGCTTATCTCTCTGAGTTGAATGCAGACATCATAAAGAGGTTTCTGAGAATGCTTCTGCCTGGTTTATATGTGAAGATATTTCCTTTTCCACCATAGGCCTCAAAGCGCTCCAAATGAACACTTGCAGATTCTACAAAAGGAGTGTTTCATAACTGCTCTAGCAAAGGAAAGGTTCAACTCTGTGAGTTGAACACACACATCACAAAGCAGTTTGTGAGAATGCTTCTGTCCAGTTTTTAAGAGAAGATATTCCCGCTTCTAACAAAGGCCTGAAAGAGCTCCAAATATCCACTTGCAGATGCTGCAAAAAGACTCTTTCCAAACTGCTCCATGAAAAGGAAGGTTCAACTCTGTGAGATGAATGCACACATCATAAAGAAGTTTCAAAGAATGCTTCTGTCTAGGTTTTATGTGAAGATATTTCCTTTTCCACCATAGGCCTCAAAGCGCTCCAAATGAACACTTGCAGATTCTACAAAAAGAGTGTTTCAAAACTGCTCTTTCAAAAGAAGTGTTCAACTCTGTGAGTTGGATTCATACTTCACAAAGCAGTTTCACAGAACGCTTCTGTTTAGTTTTTATGGGAAGATATTCCCGTTTCCAACGAAGGCCTGAAAGGGCTCCAAATATCCACTTGCAAATTCTGCAAAAATAGAGTTTCAAAACTGCTCTGTCAAAAGGAAGGCTTATCTCTCTGAGTTGAATGCAGACATCATAAAGAGGTTTCAGAGAATGCTTCTGCCTGGTTTATATGTGAAGATATTTCCTTTTCCACCATAGGCCTCAAAGCGCTCCAAATGAACACTTGCAGATTCTACAAAAGGAGTGTTTCATAACTGCTCTAGCAAAGGAAAGGTTCAACTCTGTGAGTTGAACACACACATCACAAAGCAGTTTCTGAGAATGCTTCTATCCAGTTTTTATTGGAAGATATTCCCGCTTCTAACAAAGGCCTGAAAGAGCTCCAAATATCCACTTGCAGATGCTGCAAAAAGACTCTTTCCAAGCTGCTCCATGAAAAGGAAGGTTCAACTCTGTGAGTTGAATGCACACATCATAAAGAAGTTTCAAAGAATGCTTCTGTCTAGGTTTTATGTGAAGATATTTCCTTTTCCACCATAGGCCTCAAAGCGCTCCAAATGAACACTTGCAGATTCTACAAAAAGAGTGTTTCAAAACTGCTCTTTCAAAAGAAGTGTTCAACTCTGTGAGTTGGATTCATACTTCACAAAGCAGTTTCACAGAACGCTTCTGTTTAGTATTTATGGGAAGATATTCCCGTTTCCAACGAAGGCCTGAAAGGACTCCAAATATCCACTTGCAGATTCTGCAAAAACACAGTTTCAAAACTGCTCTATCAAAAGGAAGGCTTATCTCTCCGAGTTGAATGCACACATCATAAAGAGGTTTCTGAGAATGCTTCTGCCTGGTTTATAAGTGAAGATATTTCCTTTTCCACCATAGGCCTCAAAGCGCTCCAAATGAACACTTGCAGATTCTACAAAAAGAGTGTTTCAAAACTGCCCTTTCAAAAGAAGTGTTCAAATCTGTGAGTTGGATTCATACTTCAGAAAGCAGTTTCACAGAACGCTTCTGTTTAGTATTTATGGGAAGATATTCCCGTTTACAAGGAAGGCCTGAAAGGACTCCAAATATGCACTTGCAGATTCTGCAAAAACACAGTTTCAAAACTGCTCTATCAAAAGGAAGGCTTGTCTCTCCGAGTTGAATGCACACATCATAAAGAGGTTTCTGAGAACGCTTCTGCCTGGTTTATAAGTGAAGATATTTCCTTTTCCACAATAGGCCTCAAAGCGCTCCAAATGAACACTTGCAGATTCTACAAAAAGAGTGTTTCAAAACTGCTCTTTCAAAAGAAGTGTTCAACTCTGTGAGTTGGATTCATACTTCACAAAGCAGTTTCACAGAACGCTTCTGTTTAGTTTTTATGGGAAGGTATTCCCGTTTCCAACGAAGGACTGAAAGGGCTCCAAATATCCACTTGCAGATTCTGCCAAAACAGAGTTTCAAAACTGCTCTATCAAAAGAAAGGCTTATCTCTCCGAGTTGAATGCACACATCATAAAGAGGTTTCTGAGAATGCTTCTGCCTGGGTTATAAGTGAAGATATTTCCTTTTCCCCTATAGGCCTCAAAGCGCTCCAAATGAACACTTGCAGATTCTACAAAAAGAGTGGTTCAAAACAGCTCTTTCAAAGGAAGTGTTCAACTCTGTGAGTTGGATACATACTACACAAAGCAGTTTCACAGAACGCTTCTGTTTAGTTTTTATGGGAAGACATTCCCGTTTCCAACGAAGGCCTGAAAGGGCTCCAAATATCCACTTGCAAATTCTGCAAAAATAGAGTTTCAAAACTGCTCTTTCAAAAGGAAGGCTTATCTCTCTGAGTTGAATGCAGACATCATAAAGAGGTTTCTGAGAATGCTTCTGCCTGGTTTATATGTGAAGATATTTCCTTTTCCACCATAGGCCTCAAAGCGCTCCAAATGAACACTTGCAGATTCTACAAAAAGAGTGTTTCATAACTGCTCTAGCAAAGGAAAGGTTCTACTCTGTGAGTTGAACACACACATCACAAAGCTGTTTGTGAGAATGCTTCTGTCCAGTTTTTATTGGAAGATATTCCCGCTTCTAACAAAGGCCTGAAAGCTCCAAATATCCACTTGCAGATGCTGCAAAAAGACTCTTTCCAAACTGCTCCATGAAAAGGAAGGTTCAACTCTGTGAGTTGAATGCACACATCATAAAGAAGTTTCAAAAAATGCTTCTGTCTAGGTTTTATGTGAAGATATTTCCTTTTCCACCATAGGCCTCAAAGCACTCCAAATGAACACTTGCAGATTCTACGAAAAGAGTGTTTCAAAACTGCTCTTTCAAAAGAAGTGTTCAACTCTGTGAGTTGTATTCATACTTCACAAAGCAGTTTCACAGAACGCTTCTGTTTAGTTTTTATGGGAAGATATTCCCGTTTCCAACGGAGGCCTGAAATGGCTCCAAATAACCACTTGCAGATTCTGCAGAAACACAGTTTCAAAACTGCTCTATCAAAAGGAAGGCTTATCTCTCCGAGCTGAATGCACATATCATAAAGAGGTTTCTGAGAATGCTTCTGCCTGGTTTATAAGTGAAGATATTTCCTTTTCCACCATAGGCCTCAAAGCGCTCCAAATGAACACATGCAGATTCTTCAAAAAGAGTTTTTCAAAACTGCTCTTTCAAAAGAAGTGTTCAACTCTGTGAGTTGGATTCATACTTCACAAAGCAGTTTCACAGAACGCTTCTGTTTAGTATTTATGGGAAGATATTCCCGTTTCCAACGAAGGCCTGAAAGGACTCCAAATATCCACTTGCAGATTCTGCAAAAACACAGTTTCAAACCTGCTGTATCAAAAGGAAGGCTTATCTCTCCGAGTTGAATGCAGACATCATAAAGAGGTTTCTGAGAATGGTTCTGCCTGGTTTATATGTGAAGATATTTCCTTTTCCACCATAGGCCCCAAAGAGCTCCAAATGAACACTTGCAGATTCTACAAAAGGAGTGTTTCATAACTGCTCTAGCAAAGGAAAGGTTCAACTCTGTGAGTTGAACACACACCTCACAAAGCAGTTTGTGAGAATGCTTCTGTCCAGTTTTTAAGAGAAGATATTCCCGCTTCTAACAACGGCCTGAAGGAGCTCCAAATATCCACTTGCAGATGCTGCAAAAAGACTCTTTCCAAACTGCTCCATGAAAAGGAAGGTTCAACTCTGTGAGTTGAATGCACACATCATAAAGAAGTTTCAAAAAATGCTTCTGTCTAGGTTTTATGTGAAGATATTTCCTTTTCCACCATAGGCCTCAAAGCGCTCCAAATGAACACTTGCAGATTCTACAAAAAGAGTGTTTCAAAACTGCTCTTTCAAAAGAAGTGTTCAACTCTGTGAGTTGGATTCATACTTCACAAAGCAGTTTCACAGAACGCTTCTGTTTAGTATTTATGGGAAGATATTCCCGTTTCCAACGAAGGCCTGAAAGGACTCCAAATATCCACTTGCAGATTCTGCAAAAACACAGTTTCAAAACTGCTCTATCAAAAGGAAGGCTTATCTCTCCGAGTTGAATGCACACATCATAAAGAGGTTTCTGAGAATGCTTCTGCCTGGTTTATAAGTGAAGATATTTCCTTTTCCACCATAGGCCTCAAAGCGCTCCAAATGAACACTTGCAGATTCTACAAAAAGAGTGTTTCAAAACAGCTCTTTCAAAGGAAGTGTTCAACTCTGTGAGTTGGATTCATACTACACAAAGCAGTTTCACAGAACGCTTCTCTTTAGTTTTTATCGGAAGATATTCCCGTTTCCAACGAAGGCCTGAAAGGGCTCCAAATATCCACTTGCAAATTCTGCAAAAATAGAGTTTCAAAACTGCTCTGTCAAAAGGAAGGCTTATCTCTCTGAGTTGAATGCAGACATCATAAAGAGGTTTCTGAGAATGCTTCTGCCTGGTTTATATGTGAAGATATTTCCTTTTCCACCATAGGCCTCAAGGCGCTCCAAATGAACACTTGCAGATTCTACAAAAAGAGTGTTTCATAACTGCTCTAGCAAAGGAAAGGTTCAACTCTGTGAGTTGAACACACACATCACAAAGCAGTTTCTGAGAATGCTTCTGTCCAGTTTTTATTGGAAGATATTCCCGCTTCTAACAAAGGCCTGAAAGAGCTCCAAATATCCACTTGCAGATGCTGCAAAAAGACTCTTTCCAAACTGCTCCATGAAAAGGAAGGTTCAACTCTGTGAGTTGAATGCACACATCATAAAGAAGTTTCAAAGAATGCTTCTGTCTAGGTTTTATGTGAAGATATTTCCTTTTCCACCATAGGCCTCAAAGCGCTCCAAATGAACACTTGCAGATTCTACAAAAAGAGTGTTTCAAAACTGCCCTTTCAAAAGAAGTGTTCAAATCTGTGAGTTGGATTCATACTTCAGAAAGCAGTTTCACAGAACGCTTCTGTTTAGTATTTATGGGAAGATATTCCCGTTTACAAGGAAGGCCTGAAAGGACTCCAAATATGCACTTGCAGATTCTGCAAAAACACAGTTTCAAAACTGCTCTATCAAAAGGAAGCCTTGTCTCTCCGAGTTGAATGCACACATCATAAAGAGGTTTCTGAGAACGCTTCTGCCTGGTTTATAAGTGAAGATATTTCCTTTTCCACAATAGGCCTCAAAGCGCTCCAAATGAACACTTGCAGATTCTACAAAAAGAGTGTTTCAAAACTGCTCTTTCAAAAGAAGTGTTCAACTCTGTGAGTTGGATTCATACTTCACAAAGCAGTTTCACAGAACGCTTCTGTTTAGTTTTTATGGGAAGGTATTCCCGTTTCCAACGAAGGACTGAAAGGGCTCCAAATATCCACTTGCAGATTCTGCCAAAACAGAGTTTCAAAACTGCTCTATCAAAAGAAAGGCTTATCTCTCCGAGTTGAATGCACACATCATAAAGAGGTTTCTGAGAATGCTTCTGCCTGGGTTATAAGTGAAGATATTTCCTTTTCCCCTATAGGCCTCAAAGCGCTCCAAATGAACACTTGCAGATTCTACAAAAAGAGTGGTTCAAAACAGCTCTTTCAAAGGAAGTGTTCAACTCTGTGAGTTGGATACATACTACACAAAGCAGTTTCACAGAACGCTTCTGTTTAGTTTTTATGGGAAGACATTCCCGTTTCCAACGAAGGCCTGAAAGGGCTCCAAATATCCACTTGCAAATTCTGCAAAAATAGAGTTTCAAAACTGCTCTTTCAAAAGGAAGGCTTATCTCTCTGAGTTGAATGCAGACATCATAAAGAGGTTTCTGAGAATGCTTCTGCCTGGTTTATATGTGAAGATATTTCCTTTTCCACCATAGGCCTCAAAGCGCTCCAAATGAACACTTGCAGATTCTACAAAAAGAGTGTTTCATAACTGCTCTAGCAAAGGAAAGGTTCTACTCTGTGAGTTGAACACACACATCACAAAGCTGTTTGTGAGAATGCTTCTGTCCAGTTTTTATTGGAAGATATTCCCGCTTCTAACAAAGGCCTGAAAGCTCCAAATATCCACTTGCAGATGCTGCAAAAAGACTCTTTCCAAACTGCTCCATGAAAAGGAAGGTTCAACTCTGTGAGTTGAATGCACACATCATAAAGAAGTTTCAAAAAATGCTTCTGTCTAGGTTTTATGTGAAGATATTTCCTTTTCCACCATAGGCCTCAAAGCACTCCAAATGAACACTTGCAGATTCTACGAAAAGAGTGTTTCAAAACTGCTCTTTCAAAAGAAGTGTTCAACTCTGTGAGTTGTATTCATACTTCACAAAGCAGTTTCACAGAACGCTTCTGTTTAGTTTTTATGGGAAGATATTCCCGTTTCCAACGGAGGCCTGAAATGGCTCCAAATAACCACTTGCAGATTCTGCAGAAACACAGTTTCAAAACTGCTCTATCAAAAGGAAGGCTTATCTCTCCGAGCTGAATGCACATATCATAAAGAGGTTTCTGAGAATGCTTCTGCCTGGTTTATAAGTGAAGATATTTCCTTTTCCACCATAGGCCTCAAAGCGCTCCAAATGAACACATGCAGATTCTTCAAAAAGAGTTTTTCAAAACTGCTCTTTCAAAAGAAGTGTTCAACTCTGTGAGTTGGATTCATACTTCACAAAGCAGTTTCACAGAACGCTTCTGTTTAGTATTTATGGGAAGATATTCCCGTTTCCAACGAAGGCCTGAAAGGACTCCAAATATCCACTTGCAGATTCTGCAAAAACACAGTTTCAAACCTGCTGTATCAAAAGGAAGGCTTATCTCTCCGAGTTGAATGCAGACATCATAAAGAGGTTTCTGAGAATGGTTCTGCCTGGTTTATATGTGAAGATATTTCCTTTTCCACCATAGGCCCCAAAGAGCTCCAAATGAACACTTGCAGATTCTACAAAAGGAGTGTTTCATAACTGCTCTAGCAAAGGAAAGGTTCAACTCTGTGAGTTGAACACACACCTCACAAAGCAGTTTGTGAGAATGCTTCTGTCCAGTTTTTAAGAGAAGATATTCCCGCTTCTAACAACGGCCTGAAGGAGCTCCAAATATCCACTTGCAGATGCTGCAAAAAGACTCTTTCCAAACTGCTCCATGAAAAGGAAGGTTCAACTCTGTGAGTTGAATGCACACATCATAAAGAAGTTTCAAAAAATGCTTCTGTCTAGGTTTTATGTGAAGATATTTCCTTTTCCACCATAGGCCTCAAAGCACTCCAAATGAACACTTGCAGATTCTACGAAAAGAGTGTTTCAAAACTGCTCTTTCAAAAGAAGTGTTCAACTCTGTGAGTTGTATTCATACTTCACAAAGCAGTTTCACAGAACGCTTCTGTTTAGTTTTTATGGGAAGATATTCCCGTTTCCAACGGAGGCCTGAAATGGCTCCAAACAACCACTTGCAGATTCTGCAGAAACACAGTTTCAAAACTGCTCTATCAAAAGGAAGGCTTATCTCTCCGAGTTGAATGCACACATCATAAAGAGGTTTCTGAGAATGCTTCTCCTTGGTTTATAAGTGAAGATATTTCCTTTTCCACTATAGGCCTCAAAGCGCTCCAAATGAACACTTGCAGATTCCACAAAAAGAGTGTTTCAAAACAGCTCTTTCAAAGGAAGTGTTCAACTCTGTGAGTTGGATTCATACTACACAAAGCAGTTTCACAGAACGCCTCTCTTTAGTTTTTATGGGAAGATATTCCCGTTTCCAACGAAGGCCTGAAAGGGCTCCAAATATCCACTTGCAGATTCTGCAAAAATAGAGTTTCAAAACTGCTCTGTTAAAAGGAAGGCTTATCTCTCTGAGTTGAATGCAGACATCATAAAGAGGTTTCTGAGAATGCTTCTGCCTGGTTTATATGTGAAGATATTTCCTTTTCCACCATAGGCCCCAAAGAGCTCCAAATGAACACTTGCAGATTCTACAAAAGGAGTGTTTCATAACTGCTCTAGCAAAGGAAAGGTTCAACTCTGTGAGTTGAACACACACATCACAAAGCAGTTTGTGAGAATGCTTCTGTGCAGTTTTTAAGAGAAGATATTCCCGCTTCTAACAAAGGCCTGAAGGCGCTCCAAATATCCACTTGCAGATGCTGCAAAAAGACTCTTTCCAAACTGCTCCATGAAAAGGAAGGTTCAACTCTGTGAGTTGAATGCACACATCATAAAGAAGTTTCAAAGAATGCTTCTGTCTAGGTTTTATGTGAAGATATTTCCTTTTCCACCATAGGCCTCAAAGCGCTCCAAATGAACACTTGCAGATTCTACAAAAAGAGTGTTTCAAAACTGCTCTTTCAAAAGAAGTGTTCAACTCTGTGGGTTGGATTCATACTTCACAAAGCAGTTTCACAGAACGCTTCTGTTTAGTTTTTATGGGAAGATATTCCCGTTTCCAACGAAGGCCTGAAAGGGCTCCAAATAACCACTTGCAGATTCAGCAAAAACACAGTTTCAAAACTGCTCTATCAAAAGGAAGGCTTATCTCTCCGAGCTGAATGCACACATCATAAAGAGGTTTCTGAGAATGCTTCTGCCTGGTTTATAAGTGAAGATATTTCCTTTTCCACCATAGGCCTCAAAGCGCTCCAAATGAACACTTGCAGATTCTACAAAAAGAGTGTTTCAAAACAGCTCTTTCAAAGGAAGTGTTCAACTCTGTGAGTTGGATTCATACTACACAAAGCAGTTTCACAGAACGCTTCTCTTTAGTTTTTAAGGGAAGATATTCCCGTTTCCAACGAAGGCCTGAAAGGGCTCCAAATATCCACTTGCAGATTCTGCAAAAATAGAGTTTCAAAACTGCTCTGTTAAAAGGAAGGCTTATCTCTCTGAGTTGAATGCAGACATCATAAAGAGGTTTCTGAGAATGCTTCTGCCTGGTTTATATGTGAAGATATTTCCTTTTCCACCATAGGCCTCAAAGCGTTCCAAATGAACACTTGCAGATTCTACAAAAGGAGTGTTTCATAACTGCTCTAGCAAAGGAAAGGTTCAACTCTGTGAGTTGAACACACACATCACAAAGCAGTTTGTGAGAATGGTTCTGTCCAGTTTTTAAGAGAAGATATTCCCGCTTCTAACAAAGGCCTGAAAGAGCTCCAAATATCCACTTGCAGATGCTGCAAAAAGACTCTTTCCAAACTGCTCCATGAAAAGGAAAGTTCAACTCTGTGAGTTGAATGCACACATCATAAAGAAGTTTCAAAGAATGCTTCTGTCTAGGTTTTATGTGAAGATATTTCCTTTTCCACCATAGGCCTCAAAGCGCTCCAAATGAACACATGCAGATTCTTCAAAAAGAGTGTTTCAAAACTGCTCTTTCAAAATAAGTGTTCAACTCTGTGAGTAGGATTCATACTTCACAAAGCAGTTTCACAGAACGATTCTGTTTAGTATTTATGGGAAGATATTCCCGTTTCCAACGAAGGCCTGAAAGGACTCCAAATATCCACTTGCAGATTCTGCAAAAACACAGTTTCAAACCTGCTCTATCAAAAGGAAGGCTTATCTCTCCGAGTTGAATGCACACATCATAAAGAGGTTTCTGAGAATGCTTCTGCCTGGTTTATAAGTGAAGATATTACCTTTTCCACCATAGGCCTCAAAGCGCTCCAAATGAACACTTGCAGACTCTACAAAAAGAGTGTTTCAAAACTGCTCTTTCAAAAGAAGTGTTCAACTCTGTGATTTGGATTCATACTTCACAAAGCAGTTTCACAGAACGCTTCTGTTTAGTATTTATGGGAAGATATTCCCGTTTCCAACGAAGGCCTGAAAGGACTCCAAATATCCACTTGCAGATTCTGCAAAAATAGAGTTTCAAAACTGCTCTGTTAAAAGGAAGGATTATCTCTCTGAGTTGAATGCAGACATCATAAAGGGGTTTCTGAGAATGCTTCTGCCTGGTTTATATGTGAAGATATTTCCTTTTCCACCATAGGCCTCAAAGCGTTCCAAATGAACACTTGCAGATTCTACAAAAGGAGTGTTTCATAACTGCTCTAGCAAAGGAAAGGTTCAACTCTGTGAGTTGAACACACACTTCACAAAGCTGTTTGTGAGAATGCTTCTGTCCTGTTTTTACGAGAAGATATTCCCGCTTCTAACAAAGGCCTGAAAGAGCTCCAAATATCCACTTGCAGATGCTGCAAAAAGACTCTTTCCAAACTGCTCCATGAAAAGGAATGTTCAACTCTGTGAGTTGAATGCACACATCATAAAGAAGTTTCAAAGAATGCTTCTGTCTAGGTTTTATGTGAAGATATTTCCTTTTCCACCATAGGCCTCATAGCGCTCCAAATGAACACTTGCAGATTCTACAAAAAGAGTGTTTCAAAACTGCCCTTTCAAAAGAAGTGTTCAAATCTGTGAGTTGGATTCATACTTCACAAAGCAGTTACACAGAACGCTTCTGTTTAGTATTTATGGGAAGATATTCCCGTTTCCAACGAAGGCCTGAAAGGACTCCAAATATGCACTTGCAGATTCTGCAAAAACACAGTTTCAAAACTGCTCTATCAAAAGGAAGGCTTATCTCTCCGAGTTGAATGCACACATCATAAAGAGGTTTCTGAGAATGCTTCTGCCTGGTTTATAAGTGAAGATATTTCCTTTTCCACCATAGGCCTCAAAGCGCTCCAAATGAACACTTGCAGATTCTACAAAAAGAGTGTTTCAAAACTACTCTTTCAAAAGAAGTGTTCAACTCTGTGAGTTGGATTCATACTTCACAAAGCAGTTTCACAGAACGCTTCTGTTTAGTTTTTATGGGAAGGTATTCCCGTTTCCAACGAAGGACTGAAAGGGCTCCAAATATCCACTTGCAGATTCTGCCAAAACAGAGTTTCAAAACTGCTCTATCAAAAGAAAGGCTTATCTCTCCGAGTTGAATGCACACATCATAAAGAGGTTTCTGAGAATGCTTCTGCCTGGTTTATAAGTGAAGATATTTCCTTTTCCCCTATAGGCCTCAAAGCGCTCCAAATGAACACTTGCAGATTCTACAAAAAGAGTGTTTCAAAACAGCTCTTTCAAAGGAAGTGTTCAACTCTGTGAGTTGGATACATACTACACAAAGCAGTTTCACAGAACGCTTCTGTTTAGTTTTTATGGGAAGGCATTCCCGTTTCCAACGAAGGCCTGAAAGGGCTCCAAATATCCACTTGCAAATTCTGCAAAAATTGAGTTTCAAAACTGCTCTGTCAAAAGGAAGGCTTATCTCTCTGAGTTGAATGCAGACATCATAAAGAGGTTTCTGAGAATGCTTCTGCCTGGTTTATATGTGAAGATATTTCCTTTTCCACCATAGGCCTCAAAGCGCTCCAAATGAACACTTGCAGATTCTACAAAAAGAGTGTTTCATAACTGCTCTAGCAAAGGAAAGGTTCTACTCTGTGAGTTGAACACACACATCACAAAGCTGTTAGTGAGAATGCTTCTGTCCAGTTTTTATTGGAAGATATTCCCGCTTCTAACAAAGGCCTGAAAGCTCCAAATATCCACTTGCAGATGCTGCAAAAAGACTCTTTCCAAACTGCTCCATGAAAAGGAAGGTTCAACTCTGTGAGTTAAATGCACACATCATAAAGAAGTTTCAAAAAATGCTTCTGTCTAGGTTTTATGTGAAGATATTTCCTTTTCCACCATAGGCCTCAAAGCACTCCAAATGAACACTTGCAGATTCTACGAAAAGAGTGTTTCAAAACTGCTCTTTCAAAAGAAGTGTTCAACTCTGTGAGTTAGATTCATACTTCACAAAGCAGTTTCACAGAACGCTTCTGTTTAGTTTTTATGGGAAGATATTCCCGTTTCCAACGGAGGCCTGAAATGGCTCCAAATAACCACTTGCAGATTCTGCAGAAACACAGTTTCAAAACTGCTTTATCAAAAGGAAGGCTTATCTCTCCGTGCTGAATGCACACATCATAAAGAGGTTTCTGAGAATGCTTCTCCTTGGTTTATAAGTGAAGATATTTCCTTTTCCACTATAGGCCTCAAAGCGCTCCAAATGAACACTTGCAGATTCTACAAAAAGAGTGTTTCAAAACAGCTCTTTCAAAGGAAGTGTTCAACTCTGTGAGTTGGATTCATACTACACAAAGCAGTTTCACAGAACGCTTCTGTTTAGTTTTTATGGGAAGATATTCCCGTTTCCAACGAAGGCCTGAAAGGGCTCCAAATATCCACTTGCAAATTCTGCAAAAATAGAGTTTCAAAACTGCTCTGTCAAAAGGAAGGCTTATCTCTCTGAGTTGAATGCAGACATCATAAAGAGGTTTCTGAGAATGCTTCTGCCTGGTTTATATGTGAAGATATTTCCTTTTCCACCATAGGCCTCAAGGCGCTCCAAATGAACACTTGCAGATTCTACAAAAAGAGTGTTTCATAACTGCTCTAGCAAAGGAAAGGTTCAACTCTGTGAGTTGAACACACACATCACAAAGCAGTTTGTGAGAATGCTTCTGTCCAGTTTTTAAGAGAAGATATTCCCGCTTCTAACAACGGCCTGAAGGAGCTCCAAATATCCACTTGCAGATGCTGCAAAAAGACTCTTTCCAAACTGCTCCATGAAAAGGAAGGTTCAACTCTGTGAGTTGAATGCACACATCATAAAAAAGTTTCAAAGAATGCTTCTGTCTAGGTTTTATGTGAAGATATTTCCTTTTCCACCATAGGCCTCAAAGCGCTCCAAATGAACACTTGCAGATTCTACAAAAAGAGTGTTTCCAAACTGCTCTTTCAAAAGAAGTGTTCAACTCTGTGGGTTGGATTCATACTTCACAAAGCAGTTTCACAGAACGCTTCTGTTTAGTTTTTATGGGAAGATATTCCCGTTTCCAACGAAGGCCTGAAAGGGCTCCAAATAACCACTTGCAGATTCTGCAAAAACACAGTTTCAAAACTGCTCTATCAAAAGGAAGGCTTATCTCTCCGAGCTGAATGCACACATCATAAAGAGGTTTCTGAGATTGCTTCTGCCTGGTTTATAAGTGAAGATATTTCCTTTTCCACCATAGGCCTCAAAGCGCTCCAAATGAACACTTGCAGATTCTACAAAAAGAGTGTTTCAAAACAGCTCTTTCAAAGGAAGTGTTCAACTCTGTGAGTTGGATTCATACTACCAAAGCAGTTTCACAGAACGCTTCTCTTTAGTTTTTATGGGAAGATATTCCCGTTTCCAACGAAGGCCTGAAAGGGCTCCAAATATCCACTTGCAGATTCTGCAAAAATAGAGTTTCAAAACTGCTCTGTTAAAAGGAAGGCTTATCTCTCTGAGTTGAATGCAGACATCATAAAGAGGTTTCTGAGAATGCTTCTGCCTGGTTTATATGTGAAGATATTTCCTTTTCCACCATAGGCCTCAAAGCGTTCCAAATGAACACTTGCAGATTCTACAAAAGGAGTGTTTCATAACTGCTCTAGCAAAGGAAAGGTTCAACTCTGTGAGTTGAACACACACATCACAAAGCAGTTTGTGAGAATGGTTCTGTCCAGTTTTTAAGAGAAGATATTCCCGCTTCTAACAAAGGCCTGAAAGAGCTCCAAATATCCACTTGCAGATGCTGCAAAAAGACTTTTTCCAAACTGCTCCATGAAAAGGAAGGTTCAACTCTGTGAGTTGAATGCACACATCATAAAGAAGTTTCAAAGAATGCTTCTGTCTAGGTTTTATGTGAAGATATTTCCTTTTCCACCATAGGCCTCAAAGCGCTCCAAATGAACACATGCAGATTCTTCAAAAAGAGTGTTTCAAAACTGCTCTTTCAAAAGAAGTGTTCAACTCTGTGAGTTGGATTCATACTTCACAAAGCAGTTTCACAGAACGCTTCTGTTTAGTATTTATGGGAAGATATTCCCGTTTCCAACGAAGGCCTGAAAGGACTCCAAATATCCACTTGCAGATTCTGCAAAAACACAGTTTCAAAACTGCTCTATCAAAAGGAAGGCTTATCTCTCCGAGTTGAATGCACACATCATAAAGAGGTTTCTGAGAATGCTTCTGCCTGGTTTATAAGTGAAGATATTTCCTTTTCCACCATAGGCCTCAAAGCGCTCCAAATGAACACTTGCAGATTCTACAAAAAGAGTGTTTCAAAACTGCTCTTTCAAAAGAAGTGTTCAACTCTGTGATTTGGATTCATACTTCACAAAGCAGTTTCACAGGACGCTTCTGTTTAGTATTTATGAGAAGATATTCCCGTTTCCAACGAAGGCCTGAAAGGACTCCAAATATCCACTTGCAGATTCTGCAAAAATAGAGTTTCAAAACTGCTCTGTTAAAAGGAAGGCTTATCTCTCTGAGTTGAATGCAGACATCATAAAGGGGTTTCTGAGAATGCTTCTGCCTGGTTTATATGTGAAGATATTTCCTTTTCCACCATAGGCCTCAAAGCGTTCCAAATGAACACTTGCATATTCTACAAAAGGAGTGTTTCATAACTGCTCTAGCAAAGGAAAGGTTCTACGCTGTGAGTTGAACACACACATCACAAAGCAGTTTGTGAGAATGCTTCTGTCCAGTTTTTATTGGAAGATATTCCAGCTTCTAACAAAGGCCTGAAAGAGCTCCAAATATCCACTTGCAGATGCTGCAAAAAGACTCTTTCCAAACTGCTCCATGAAAAGGAAGGTTCAACTCTGTGAGTTGAATGCACACATCATAAAGAAGTTTCAAAAAATGCTTCTGTCTAGATTTTATGTGAAGATATTTCCTTTTCCACCATAGGCCTCAAAGCGCTCCAAATGAACACTTGCACATTCTACGAAAAGAGTGTTTCAAAACTGCTCTTTCAAAAGAAGTGTTCAACTCTGTGAGTTGGATTCATACTTCACAAAGCAGTTTCACAGAACGCTTCTGTTTAGTTTTTATGGGAAGATATTCCCGTTTCCAACGAAGGCCTGAAATGGCTCCAAATAACCACTTGCAGATTCTGCAGAAACACAGTTTCCAATCTGCTCTATCAAAAGGAAGGCTTATCTCTCCGAGCTGAATGCACACATCATAAAGTGTTTTCTGAGAATGCTTCTCCTTGGTTTATAAGTGAAGATATTTCCTTTTCCACTATAGGCCTCAAAGCGCTCCAAATGAACACTTGCAGATTCTACAAAAAGAGTGTTTCAAAACAGCTCTTTCAAAGGAAGTGTTCAACTCTGTGAGTTGGATTCATACTACACAAAGCAGTTTCACAGAACGCCTCTCTTTAGTTTTTATGGGAAGATATTCCCGTTTCCAACGAAGGCCTGAAAGGGCTCCAAATATGCACTTGCAGATTCTGCAAAAATAGAGTTTCAAAACTGCTCTGTTAAAAGGAAGGCTTATCTCTCTGAGTTGAATGCAGACATCATAAAGAGGTTTCTGAGAATGCTTCTGCCTGGTTTATATGTGAAGATACTTCCTTTTCCACCATAGGCCCCAAAGAGCTCCAAATGAACACTTGCAGATTCTACAAAAGGAGTGTTTCATAACTGCACTAGCAAAGGAAAGGTTCAACTCTGTGAGTTGAACACACACATCACAAAGCAGTTTGTGAGAATGCTTCTGTCCAGTTTTTAAGAGAAGATATTCCCGCTTCTAACAAAGGCCTGAAGGAGCTCCAAATATCCACTTGCAGATGCTGCAAAAAGACTCTTTCCAAACTGCTCCATGAAAAGGAAGGTTCAACTCTGTGAGTTGAATGCACACATCATAAAGAAGTTTCAAAGAATGCTTCTGTCTAGGTTTTGTGTGAAGATATTTCCTTTTCCACCATAGGCCTCAAAGCGCTCCAAATGAACACTTGCAGATTCTACAAAAAGAGTGTTTCAAAACTGCTCTTTCAAAAGAAGTGTTCAACTCTGTGGGTTGGATTCATACTTCACAAAGCAGTTTCACAGAACGCTTCTGTTTAGTTTTTATGGGAAGATATTCCCGTTTCCAACGAAGGCCTGAAAGGGCTCCAAATAACCACTTGCAGATTCTGCAAAAACACAGTTTCAAAACTGCTCTATCAAAAGGAAGGCTTATCTCTCCGAGCTGAATGCACACATCATAAAGAGGTTTCTGAGAATGCTTGTGCCTGGTTTATAAGTGAAGATATTTCCTTTTCCACCATAGGCCTCAAAGCGCTCCAAATGAACACTTGCAGATTCTACAAAAAGAGTGTTTCAAAACAGCTCTTTCAAAGGAAGTGTTCAACTCTGTGAGTTGGATTCATACTACAAAAAGCAGTTTCACAGAACGCTTCTCTTTAGTTTTTATGGGAAGATATTCCCGTTTCCAACGAAGGCCTGAAAGGGCTCCAAATATCCACTTGCAGATTCTGCAAAAATAGAGTTTCAAAACTGCTCTGTTAAAAGGAAGGCTTATCTCTCTGAGTTGAATGCAGACATCATAAAGAGGTTTCTGAGAATGCTTCTGCCTGGTTTATATGTGAAGATATTTCCTTTTCCACCATAGGCCTCAAAGCGTTCCAAATGAACACTTGCAGATTCTACAAAAGGAGTGTTTCATAACTGCTCTAGCAAAGGAAAGGTTCAACTCTGTGAGTTGAACACACACATCACAAAGCAGTTTGTGAGAATACTTCTGTCCAGTTTTTAAGAGAAGATATTCCGGCTTCTAACAAAGGCCTGAAAGAGCTCCAAATATCCACTTGCAGATGCTGCAAAAAGACTCTTTCCAAACTGCTCCATGAAAAGGAAGGTTCAACTCTGTGAGTTGAATGCACACATCATAAAGAAGTTTCAAAGAATGCTTCTGTCTAGGTTTTATGTGAAGATATTTCCTTTTCCACCATAGGCCTCAAAGCGCTCCAAATGAACACATGCAGATTCTTCAAAAAGAGTGTTTCAAAACTGCTCTTTCAAAAGAAGTGTTCAACTCTGTGAGTTGGATTCACACTTCACAAAGCAGTTTCACAGAACGCTTCTGTTTAGTATTTATGGGAAGATATTCCCGTTTCCAACGAAGGCCTGAAAGGACTCCAAATATCCACTTGCAGATTCTGCAAAAACACAGTTTCAAAACTGCTCTATCAAAAGGAAGGCTTATCTCTCCGAGTTGAATGCACACATCATAAAGAGGTTTCTGAGAATGCTTCTGCCTGGTTTATAAGTGAAGATATTACCTTTTCCACCATAGGCCTCAAATCGCTCCAAATGAACACTTGCAGATTCTACAAAAAGAGTGTTTCAAAACTGCTCTTTCAAAAGAAGTGTTCAACTCTGTGATTTGGATTCATACTTCACAAAGCAGTTTCACAGAACGCTTCTGTTTAGTATTTATGGGAAGATATTGCCGTTTCCAACGAAGGCCTGAAAGGACTCCAAATATCCACTTGCAGATTCTGCAAAAATAGAGTTTCAAAACTGCTCTGTTAAAAGGAAGGCTTATCTCTCTGAGTTGAATGCAGACATCATAAAGGGGTTTCTGAGAATGCTTCTGCCTGGTTTATATGTGGAGATATTTCCTTTTCCACCATAGGCCTCAAAGCGTTCCAAATGAACACTTGCAGATTCTACAAAAGGAGTGTTTCATAACTGCTCTAGCAAAGGAAAGGTTCAACTCTGTAAGTTGAACACACACTTCACAAAGCTGTTTGTGAGAATGCTTCTGTCCAGTTTTTACGAGAAGATATTCCCGCTTCTAACAAAGGCCTGAAATAGCTCCAAATATCCACTTGCAGATGCTGCAAAAAGACTCTTTCCAAACTGCTCCATGAAAAGGAAGGTTCAACTCTGTGAGTTGAATGCACACATCATAAAGAAGTTTCAAAAAATGCTTCTGTCTAGGTTTTATGTGAAGATATTTCCTTTTCCACCATAGGCCTCAAAGCGCTCCAAATGAACACTTGCAGATTCTACGAAAAGAGTGTTTCAAAACTGCTCTTTCAAAAGAAGTGTTCAACTCTGTGAGTTGGATTCATACTTCACAAAGCAGTTTCACAGAACGCTTCTGTTTAGTTTTTATGGGAAGATATTCCCGTTTCCAACGAAGGCCTGAAATGGCTCCAAACAACCACTTGCAGATTCTGCAGAAACACAGTTTCCAATCTGCTCTATCAAAAGGAAGGCTTATCTCTCCGAGCTGAATGCACACATCATAAAGAGGTTTCTGAGAATGCTTCTCCTTGGTTTATAAGTGAAGATATTTCCTTTTCCACTATAGGCCTCAAAGCGCTCCAAATGAACACTTGCAGATTCTACAAAAAGAGTGTTTCAAAACAGCTCTTTCAAAGGAAGTGTTCAACTCTGTGAGTTGGATTCCTACTACACAAAGCAGTTTCACAGAACGCCTCTCTTTAGTTTTTATGGGAAGATATTCCCGTTTCCAACGAAGGCCTGAAAGGGCTCCAAATATCCACTTGCAGATTCTGCAAAAATAGAGTTTCAAAACTGCTCTGTTGAAAGGAAGGCTTATCTCTCTGAGTTGAATGCAGACATCATAAAGAGGTTTCTGAGAATGCTTCTGCCTGGTTTATATGTGAAGATATTTCCTTTTCCACCATAGGCCCCAAAAAGCTCCAAATGAACACTTGCAGATTCTACAAAAGGAGTGTTTCATAACTGCTCTAGCAAAGGAAAGTTTCAACTCTGTGAGTTGAACACACACATCACAAAACAGTTTGTGAGAATGCTTCTGTCCAGTTTTTAAGAAAAGATATTCCCGCTTCTAACAAAGGCCTGAAGGAGCTCCAAATATCCACTTGCAGATGCTGCAAAAAGACTCTTTCCAAACTGCTCCATGAAAAGGAAGGTTCAACTCTGTGAGTTGAATGCACACATCATAAAGAAGTTTCAAAGAATGCTTCTGTCTAGGTTTTATGTGAAGATATTTCCTTTTCCACCATAGGCCTCAAAGCGCTCCAAATGAACACTTGCAGATTCTACAAAAAGAGTGTTTCAAAACTGCTCTTTCAAAAGAAGTGTTCAACTCTGTGGGTTGGATTCATACTTCACAAAGCAGTTTCACAGAACGCTTCTGTTTAGTTTTTATGGGAAGATATTCCCGTTTCCAACGAAGGCCTGAAAGGGCTCCAAATAACCACTTGCAGATTCTGCAAAAACACAGTTTCAAAACTGCTCTATCAAAAGGAAGGCTTATCTCTCCGAGCTGAATGCACACATCATAAAGAGGTTTCTGAGAATGCTTCTGCCTGGTTTATAAGTGAAGATATTTCCTTTTCCACCATAGGCCTCAAAGCGCTCCAAATGAACACTTGCAGATTCTACAAAAAGAGTGTTTCAAAATAGCTCTTTCAAAGGAAGTGTTCAACTCTGTGAGTTGGATTCATACTACACAAAGCAGTTTCACAGAACGCTTCTCTTTAGTTTTTATGGGAAGATATTCCCGTTTCCAACGAAGGCCTGAAAGGGCTCCAAATATCCACTTGCAGATTCTGCAAAAATAGAGTTTCAAAACTGCTCTGTTAAAAGGAAGGCTTATCTCTCTGAGTTGAATGCAGACTTCATAAAGAGGTTTCTGAGAATTCTTCTGCCTGGTTTATATGTGAAGATATTTCCTTTTCCACCATAGGCCTCAAAGCGTTCCAAATGAACACTTGCAGATTCTACAAAAGGAGTGTTTCATAACTGCTCTAGCAAAGGAAAGGTTCAACTCTGTGAGTTGAACACACACATCACAAAGCAGTTTGTGAGAATGCTTCTGTCCAGTTTTTAAGAGAAGATATTCCCGCTTCTATCAAAGGCCTGAAAGAGCTCCAAATATCCACTTGCAGATGCTGCAAAAAGACTCTTTCCAAACTGCTCCATGAAAAGGAAGGTTCAATTCTGTGTGTTGAATGCACACATCATAAAGAAGTTTCAAAGAATGCTTCTGTCTAGGTTTTATGTGAAGATATTTCCTTTTCCACCGTAGGCCTCAAAGCGCTCCAAATGAACACATGCAGATTCTTCAAAAAGAGTGTTTCAAAACTGCTCTTTCAAAAGAAGTGTTCAACTCTGTGAGATGGATTCATACTTCACAAAGCAGTTTCACAGAACGCTTCTGTTTAGTATTTATGGGAAGATATTCCCGTTTCCAACGAAGGCCTGAAAGGACTCCAAATATCCACTTGCAGATTCTCCAAAAACACAGTTTCAAAACTGCTCTATCAAAAGGAAGGCTTATCTCTCCGAGTTGAATGCACACATCATAAAGAGGTTTCTGAGAATGCTTCTGCCTGGTTTATAAGTGAAGATATTTCCTTTTCCACCATAGGCCTCAAAGCGCTCCAAATGAACACTTGCAGTTTCTACAAAAAGAGTGTTTCAAAACTGCTATTTCAAAAGCAGTGTTCAACTCTGTGAGTTGGATTCATACTACACAAAGCAGTTTCACAGAACGCTTCTCTTTAGTTTTTATGGGAAGATATTCCCGTTTCCAACGAAGGCCTGAAACGGCTCCAAATATCCACTTGCAGATTCTGCAAAAATAGAGTTTCAAAACTGCTCTGTTAACAGGAAGGCTTATCTCTCTGAGTTGAATGCAGACATCATAAAGTGGTTTCTGAGAATTCTTCTGCCTGGTTTATATGTGAAGATATTTCCTTTTCCACCATAGGCCTCAAAGCGTTCCAAATGAACACTTGCAGATTCTACAAAAGGAGTGTTTCATAACTGCTCTAGCAAAGGAAAGGTTCAACTCTGTGAGTTGAACACACACATCACAAAGCAGTTTGTGAGAATGCTTCTGTCCAGTTTTTAAGAGAAGATATTCCCGCTTCTAACAAAGGCCTGAAAGAGCTCCAAATATCCACTTGCAGATGCTGCAAAAAGACTCTTCCCAAACTGCTCCATGAAAAGGAAGGTTCAATTCTGTGAATTGAATGCACACATCATAAAGAAGTTTCAAAGAATGCTTCTGTCTAGGTTTTATGTGAAGATATTTCCTTTTCCACCGTAGGCCTCAAAGCGCTCCTAATGAACACATGCAGATTCTTCAAAAAGAGTGTTTCAAAACTGCTCTTTCAAAAGAAGTGTTCAACTCTGTGAGATGGATTCATACTTCACAAAGCAGTTTCACAGAACGCTTCTGTTTAGTATTTATGGGAAGATATTCCCGTTTCCAACGAAGGCCTGAAAGGACTCCAAATATCCACTTGCAGATTCTCCAAAAACACAGTTTCAAAACTGCTCTATCAAAAGGAAGGCTTAACTCTCCGAGTTGAATGCACACATCATAAAGAGGTTTCTGAGAATGCTTCTGCCTGGTTTATAAGTGAAGATATTTCCTTTTCCACCATAGGCCTCAAGGCGCTACAAATGAACACTTGCAGTTTCTACAAAAAGAGTGTTTCAAAACTGCTCTTTCAAAAGCAGTGTTCAACTCTGTGAGTTGGATACATACTTCACAAAGCAGTTTCACAGAACGCTTCTGTTTAGTATTTATGGGAAGATATTCCCGTTTCCAACGAAGGCCTGAAAGGACTCCAAGTATCCACTTGCAGATTCTGCAAAAACACAGTATGAAAACTGCTCTATCAAAAGGAAGGCTTATCTCTCCGAGTTGAATGCACACATCATAAAGAGGTTTCTGAGAATGCTTCTGCCTGGTTTATATGTGAAGATATTTCCTTTTCCACCATACGCCTCAATGCGCTCCAAATGAACACTTGCAGATTCTACAAAAGGAGTGTTTCATAACTGCTCTAGCAAAGGAAAGGTTCAACTCTGTGAGTTGAACACACACATCACAAAGCAGTTTGTGAGAATGCTTCTGTCCAGTTTTTAAGAGAAGATATTCCGGCTTCTAACAAAGGCCTGAAAAAGCTCCAAATATCCACTTGCAGATGCTGCAAAAAGACTCTTTCCAAACTGCTCCATGAAAAGGAAGGTTCAACTCTGTGAGTTGAATGCACACACCGTAAAGAAGTTTCAAAGAATGCTTCTGTCTATGTTTTATGTGAAGATATTTCCTTTTCCACCATAGGCCTCAAAGCGCTCCAAATGAACACTTGCAGATTCTACAAAAAGAGTGTTTCAAAACTGCTCTTTCAAAAGAAGTGTTCAACTCTGTGAGTTGGATTCATACTTCACAAAGTAGTTTCACAGAACGCTTCTGTTTAGTTTTTATGGGAAGGTATTCCCTTTTCCAACGAAGGACTGAAAGGGCTCCAAATATCCACTTGCAGATTCTGCCAAAACAGAGTTTCAAAACTGCTCTATCAAAAGGAAGGCTTATCTCTCCGAGTTGAATGCACACATCATAAAGAGGTTTCTGAGAATGCTTCTGCCTGGTTTATATGTGAAGATATTTCCTTTTCCACCATAGGCCTCAAAGCGTTCCAAATGAACACTTGCAGATTCTACAAAAGGAGTGTTTCATAACTGCTCTAGCAAAGGAAAGGTTCAACTCTGTGAGTTGAACACACACTTCACAAAGCTGTTTGTGAGAATGCTTCTGTCCTGTTTTTACGAGAAGATATTCCCGCTTCTAACAAAGGCCTGAAAGAGCTCCAAATATCCACTTGCAGATGCTGCAAAAAGACTCTTTCCAAACTGCTCCATGAAAAGGAATGTTCAACTCTGTGAGTTGAATGCACACATCATAAAGAAGTTTCCATGAATGCTTCTGTCTAGGTTTTATGTGAAGATATTTCCTTTTCCACCATAGGCCTCAAAGCGCTCCAAATGAACACTTGCAGATTCTACAAAAAGAGTGTTTCAAAACTGCCCTTTCAAAAGAAGTGTTCAAATCTGTGAGTTGGATTCATACTTCACAAAGCAGTTTCACAGAACGCTTCTGTTTAGTATTTATGGGAAGATATTCCCGTTTCCAACGAAGGCCTGAAAGGACTCCAAATATGCACTTGCAGATTCTGCAAAAACACAGTTTTAAAACTGCTCTATCAAAAGGAAGGCTTGTCTCTCCGAGTTGAATGCACACATCATAAAGAGGTTTCTGAGAATGCTTCTTCCTGGTTTATAAGTGAAGATATTTCCTTTTCCACCATAGGCCTCAAAGTGCTCCAAATGAACACTTGCAGATTCTACAAAAAGAGTGTTTCAAAACTACTCTTTCAAAAGAAGTGTTCAACTCTGTGAGTTGGATTCATACTTCACAAAGCAGTTTCACAGAACGCTTCTGTTTAGTTTTTATGGGAAGGTATTCCCGTTTCCAACGAAGGACTGAAAGGGCTCCAAATATCCACTTGCAGATTCTGCCAAAACAGAGTTTCAAAACTGCTCTATCAAAAGAAAGGCTTATCTCTCCGAGTTGAATGCACACATCATAAAGAGGTTTCTGAGAATGCTTCTGCCTGGTTTATAAGTGAAGATATTTCCTTTTCCCCTATAGGCCTCAAAGCGCTCCAAATGAACACTTGCAGATTCTACAAAAAGAGTGTTTCAAAACAGCTCTTTCAAAGGAAGTGTTCAACTCTGTGAGTTGGATACATACTACACAAAGCAGTTTCACAGAAGGCTTCTGTTTAGTTTTTATGGGAAGGCATTCCCGTTTCCAACGAAGGCCTGAAAGGGCTCCAAATATCCACTTGCAAATTCTGCAAAAATAGAGTTTCAAAACTGCTCTGTCAAAAGGAAGGCTTATCTCTCTGAGTTGAATGCAGACATCATAAAGAGGTTTCTGAGAATGCTTCTGCCTGGTTTATATGTGAAGATATTTCCTTTTCCACCATAGGCCTCAAAGCGCTCCAAATGAACACTTGCAGATTCTACAAAAAGAGTGTTTCATAACTGCTCTAGCAAAGGAAAGGTTCTACTCTGTGAGTTGAACACACACATCACAAAGCTGTTTGTGAGAATGCTCCTGTCCAGTTTTTAAGAGAAGATATTCCCGCTTCTAACAACGGCCTGAAGGAGCTCCAAATATCCACTTGCAGATGCTGCAAAAGGACTCTTTCCAAACTGCTCCATGAAAAGGAAGGTTCAACTCTGTGAGTTGAATGCACACATCATAAAGAAGTTTCAAAGAATGCTTCTGTCTAGGTTTTATGTGAAGATATTTCCTTTTCCACCATAGGCCTCAAAGCGCTCCAAATGAACACTTGCAGATTCTACAAAAAGAGTGTTTCAAAACTGCTCTTTCAAAAGAAGTGTTCAACTCTGTGGGTTGGATTCATACTTCACGAAGCAGTTTCACAGAACGCTTCTGTTTAGTTTTTACGGGAAGATATTCCCGTTTCCAACGAAGGCCTGAAAGGGCTCCAAATAACCACTTGCAGATTCTGCAAAAACACAGTTTCAAAACTGCTCTATCAAAAGGAAGGCTTATCTCTCCGAGCTGAATGCACACATCATAAAGAGGTTTCTGAGAATGCTTCTGCCTGGTTTATAAGTGAAGATATTTCCTTTTCCACCATAGGCCTCAAAGCGCTCCAAATGAACACTTGCAGATTCTACAAAAAGAGTGTTTCAAAACAGCTCTTTCAAAGGAAGTGTTCAACTCTGTGAGTTGGATTCATACTACACAAAGCAGTTTCACAGAACGCTTCTCTTTAGTTTTTATGGGAAGATATTCCCGTTTCCAACGAAGGCCTGAAAGGGCTCCAAATATCCACTTGCAGATTCTGCAAAAATAGAGTTTCAAAACTGCTCTGTTAAAAGGAAGGCTTATCTCTCTGAGTTGAATGCAGACATCATAAAGAGGTTTCTGAGAATGCTTCTGTCTGGTTTATATGTGAAGATATTTCCTTTTCCACCATAGGCCTCAAAGCGTTCCAAATGAACACTTGCAGATTCTACAAAAGGAGTGTTTCATAACTGCTCTAGCAAAGGAAAGGTTCAACTCTGTGAGTTGAACACACACATCACAAAGCAGTTTGTGAGAATGGTTCTGTCCAGTTTTTAAGAGAAGATATTCCCGCTTCTAACAAAGGCCTGAAAGAGCTCCAAATATCCACTTGCAGATGCTGCAAAAAGACTCTTTCCAAACTGCTCCATGAAAAGGAAGGTTCAACTCTGTGAGTTGAATGCACACATCATAAAGAAGTTTCAAAGAATGCTTCTGTCTAGGTTTTATGTGAAGATATTTCCTTTTCCACCATAGGCCTCAAAGCGCTCCAAATGAACACATGCAGATTCTTCAAAAAGAGTGTTTCAAAACTGCATTTTCAAAAGAAGTGTTCAACTCTGTGAGTTGGATTCATACTTCACAAAGCAGTTTCACAGAACGCTTCTGTTTAGTATTTATGGGAAGATATTCCCGTTTCCAACGAAGGCCTGAAAGGACTCCAAATATCCACTTGCAGATTCTGCAAAAACACAGTTTCAAACCTGCTCTATCAAAAGGAAGGCTTATCTCTCCGAGTTGAATGCACACATCATAAAGAGGTTTCTGAGAATGCTTCTGCCTGGTTTATAAGTGAAGATATTACCTTTTCCACCACAGGCCTCAAAGCGCTCCAAATGAACACTTGCAGATTCTACAAAAAGAGTGTTTCAAAACTGCTCTTTCAAAAGAAGTGTTCAACTCTGTGATTTGGATTCATACTTCACAAAGCAGTTTCACAGAACGCTTCTGTTTAGTATTTATGGGAAGATATTCCCGTTTCCAACGAAGGCCTGAAAGGGCTCCAAATATCCACTTGCAGATTCTGCAAAAATAGAGTTTCAAAACTGCTCTGTTAAAAGGAAGGCTTATCTCTCTGAGTTGAATGCAGACATCATAAAGAGGTTTCTGAGAATGCTTCTGCCTGGTTTATATGTGAAGATATTTCCTTTTCCACCATAGGCCTCAAAGCGTTCCAAATGAACACTTGCAGATTCTACAAAAGGAGTGTTTCATAACTGCTCTAGCAAAGGAAAGGTTCAACTCTGTGAGTTGAACACACACATCACAAAGCAGTTTGTGAGAATGGTTCTGTCCAGTTTTTAAGAGAAGATATTCCCGCTTCTAACAAAGGCCTGAAAGAGCTCCAAATATCCACTTGCAGATGCTGCAAAAAGACTCTTTCCAAACTGCTCCATGAAAAGGAAGGTTCAACTCTGTGAGTTGAATGCACACATCATAAAGAAGTTTCCAAGAATGCTTCTGTCTAGGTTTTATGTGAAGATATTTCCTTTTCCACCATAGGCCTCAAAGCGCTCCAAATGAACACTTGCAGATTCTACAAAAAGAGTGTTTCAAAACTGCCCTTTCAAAAGAAGTGTTCAAATCTGTGAGTTGGATTCATACTTCACAAAGCAGTTTCACAGAACGCTTCTGTTTAGTATTTATGGGAAGATATTCCCGTTTCCAACGAAGGCCTGAAAGGGCTCCAAATATCCACTTGCAGATTCTGCAAAAATAGAGTTTCAAAACTGCTCTGTTAAAAGGAAGGTTTATCTCTCTGAGTTGAATGCAGACATCATAAAGAGGTTTCTTAGAATGCTTCTGCCTGGTTTATATGTGAAGATATTTCCTTTTCCACCATAGGCCTCAAAGCGCTACAAATGAACACTTGCAGATTCTACAAAAGGAGTGTTTCATAACTGCTCTAGCAAAGGAAAAGTTCAACTCTGTGAGTTGAACACACACATCACAAAGCAGTTTGTGAGAATGCTTCTGTCCAGTTTTTAAGAGAAGATATTCCCGCTTCTAACAAAGGCCTGAAAGAGCTCCAAATATCCACTTGCAGATGCTGCAAAAAGACTCTTTCCAAACTGCTCCATGAAAAGGAAGGTTCAACTCTGTGAGTTGAATGCACACATCATAAAGAAGTTTCAAAGAATGCTTCTGTCTAGGTTTTATGTGAAGATATTTCCTTTTCCACCACAGGCCTCAAAGCGCTCCAAATGAACACTTGCAGATTCTTCAAAAAGAGTGTTTCAAAACTGCTCTTTCAAAAGAAGTGTTCAACTCTGTGAGTTGGATTCATACTGCACAAAGCAGTTTCACAGAACGCTTCTGTTTAGTATTTATGGGAAGATATTCCCGTTTCCAACGAAGGCCTGAAAGGACTCCAAATATCCACTTGCAGATTCTGCAAAAACACAGTTTCAAACCTGCTCTATCAAAAGGAAGGCTTATCTCTCCGAGTTGAATGCACACATCATAAAGAGGTTTCTGAGAATGCTTCTGCCTGGTTTATAAGTGAAGATATTACCTTTTCCACCACAGGCCTCAAAGCGCTCCAAATGAACACTTGCAGATTCTACAAAAAGAGTGTTTCAAAACTGCTCTTTCAAAAGAAGTGTTCAACTCTGTGATTTGGATTCATACTTCACAAAGCAGTTTCACAGAACGCTTCTGTTTAGTATTTATGGGAAGATATTCCCGTTTCCAACGAAGGCCTGAAAGGGCTCCAAATATCCACTTGCAGATTCTGCAAAAATAGAGTTTCAAAACTGCTCTGTTAAAAGGAAGGCTTATCTCTCTGAGTTGAATGCAGACATCATAAAGAGGTTTCTGAGAATGCTTCTGCCTGGTTTATATGTGAAGATATTTCCTTTTCCACCATAGGCCTCAAAGCGTTCCAAATGAACACTTGCAGATTCTACAAAAGGAGTGTTTCATAACTGCTCTAGCAAAGGAAAGGTTCAACTCTGTGAGTTGAACACACACATCACAAAGCAGTTTGTGAGAATGGTTCTGTCCAGTTTTTAAGAGAAGATATTCCCGCTTCTAACAAAGGCCTGAAAGAGCTCCAAATATCCACTTGCAGATGCTGCAAAAAGACTCTTTCCAAACTGCTCCATGAAAAGGAAGGTTCAACTCTGTGAGTTGAATGCACACATCATAAAGAAGTTTCCAAGAATGCTTCTGTCTAGGTTTTATGTGAAGATATTTCCTTTTCCACCATAGGCCTCAAAGCGCTCCAAATGAACACTTGCAGATTCTACAAAAAGAGTGTTTCAAAACTGCCCTTTCAAAAGAAGTGTTCAAATCTGTGAGTTGGATTCATACTTCACAAAGCAGTTTCACAGAACGCTTCTGTTTAGTATTTATGGGAAGATATTCCCGTTTCCAACGAAGGCCTGAAAGGGCTCCAAATATCCACTTGCAGATTCTGCAAAAATAGAGTTTCAAAACTGCTCTGTTAAAAGGAAGGTTTATCTCTCTGAGTTGAATGCAGACATCATAAAGAGGTTTCTTAGAATGCTTCTGCCTGGTTTATATGTGAAGATATTTCCTTTTCCACCATAGGCCTCAAAGCGTTCCAAATGAACACTTGCAGATTCTACAAAAGGAGTGTTTCATAACTGCTCTAGCAAAGGAAAGGTTCAACTCTGTGAGTTGAACACACACATCACAAAGCAGTTTGTGAGAATGCTTCTGTCCAGTTTTTAAGAGAAGATATTCCCGCTTCTAACAAAGGCCTGAAAGAGCTCCAAATATCCACTTGCAGATGCTGCAAAAAGACTCTTCCCAAACTGCTCCATGAAAAGGAAGGTTCAATTCTGTGAATTGAATGCACACATCATAAAGAAGTTTCAAAGAATGCTTCTGTCTAGGTTTTATGTGAAGATATTTCCTTTTCCACCGTAGGCCTCAAAGCGCTCCTAATGAACACATGCAGATTCTTCAAAAAGAGTGTTTCAAAACTGCTCTTTCAAAAGAAGTGTTCAACTCTGTGAGATGGATTCATACTTCACAAAGCAGTTTCACAGAACGCTTCTGTTTAGTATTTATGGGAAGATATTCCCGTTTCCAACGAAGGCCTGAAAGGACTCCAAATATCCACTTGCAGATTCTCCAAAAACACAGTTTCAAAACTGCTCTATCAAAAGGAAGGCTTAACTCTCCGAGTTGAATGCACACATCATAAAGAGGTTTCTGAGAATGCTTCTGCCTGGTTTATAAGTGAAGATATTTCCTTTTCCACCATAGGCCTCAAGGCGCTACAAATGAACACTTGCAGTTTCTACAAAAAGAGTGTTTCAAAACTGCTCTTTCAAAAGCAGTGTTCAACTCTGTGAGTTGGATACATACTTCACAAAGCAGTTTCACAGAACGCTTCTGTTTAGTATTTATGGGAAGATATTCCCGTTTCCAACGAAGGCCTGAAAGGACTCCAAGTATCCACTTGCAGATTCTGCAAAAACACAGTATGAAAACTGCTCTATCAAAAGGAAGGCTTATCTCTCCGAGTTGAATGCACACATCATAAAGAGGTTTCTGAGAATGCTTCTGCCTGGTTTATATGTGAAGATATTTCCTTTTCCACCATACGCCTCAATGCGCTCCAAATGAACACTTGCAGATTCTACAAAAGGAGTGTTTCATAACTGCTCTAGCAAAGGAAAGGTTCAACTCTGTGAGTTGAACACACACATCACAAAGCAGTTTGTGAGAATGCTTCTGTCCAGTTTTTAAGAGAAGATATTCCGGCTTCTAACAAAGGCCTGAAAAAGCTCCAAATATCCACTTGCAGATGCTGCAAAAAGACTCTTTCCAAACTGCTCCATGAAAAGGAAGGTTCAACTCTGTGAGTTGAATGCACACACCGTAAAGAAGTTTCAAAGAATGCTTCTGTCTATGTTTTATGTGAAGATATTTCCTTTTCCACCATAGGCCTCAAAGCGCTCCAAATGAACACTTGCAGATTCTACAAAAAGAGTGTTTCAAAACTGCTCTTTCAAAAGAAGTGTTCAACTCTGTGAGTTGGATTCATACTTCACAAAGTAGTTTCACAGAACGCTTCTGTTTAGTTTTTATGGGAAGGTATTCCCTTTTCCAACGAAGGACTGAAAGGGCTCCAAATATCCACTTGCAGATTCTGCCAAAACAGAGTTTCAAAACTGCTCTATCAAAAGGAAGGCTTATCTCTCCGAGTTGAATGCACACATCATAAAGAGGTTTCTGAGAATGCTTCTGCCTGGTTTATATGTGAAGATATTTCCTTTTCCACCATAGGCCTCAAAGCGTTCCAAATGAACACTTGCAGATTCTACAAAAGGAGTGTTTCATAACTGCTCTAGCAAAGGAAAGGTTCAACTCTGTGAGTTGAACACACACTTCACAAAGCTGTTTGTGAGAATGCTTCTGTCCTGTTTTTACGAGAAGATATTCCCGCTTCTAACAAAGGCCTGAAAGAGCTCCAAATATCCACTTGCAGATGCTGCAAAAAGACTCTTTCCAAACTGCTCCATGAAAAGGAATGTTCAACTCTGTGAGTTGAATGCACACATCATAAAGAAGTTTCCATGAATGCTTCTGTCTAGGTTTTATGTGAAGATATTTCCTTTTCCACCATAGGCCTCAAAGCGCTCCAAATGAACACTTGCAGATTCTACAAAAAGAGTGTTTCAAAACTGCCCTTTCAAAAGAAGTGTTCAAATCTGTGAGTTGGATTCATACTTCACAAAGCAGTTTCACAGAACGCTTCTGTTTAGTATTTATGGGAAGATATTCCCGTTTCCAACGAAGGCCTGAAAGGACTCCAAATATGCACTTGCAGATTCTGCAAAAACACAGTTTTAAAACTGCTCTATCAAAAGGAAGGCTTGTCTCTCCGAGTTGAATGCACACATCATAAAGAGGTTTCTGAGAATGCTTCTTCCTGGTTTATAAGTGAAGATATTTCCTTTTCCACCATAGGCCTCAAAGTGCTCCAAATGAACACTTGCAGATTCTACAAAAAGAGTGTTTCAAAACTACTCTTTCAAAAGAAGTGTTCAACTCTGTGAGTTGGATTCATACTTCACAAAGCAGTTTCACAGAACGCTTCTGTTTAGTTTTTATGGGAAGGTATTCCCGTTTCCAACGAAGGACTGAAAGGGCTCCAAATATCCACTTGCAGATTCTGCCAAAACAGAGTTTCAAAACTGCTCTATCAAAAGAAAGGCTTATCTCTCCGAGTTGAATGCACACATCATAAAGAGGTTTCTGAGAATGCTTCTGCCTGGTTTATAAGTGAAGATATTTCCTTTTCCCCTATAGGCCTCAAAGCGCTCCAAATGAACACTTGCAGATTCTACAAAAAGAGTGTTTCAAAACAGCTCTTTCAAAGGAAGTGTTCAACTCTGTGAGTTGGATACATACTACACAAAGCAGTTTCACAGAAGGCTTCTGTTTAGTTTTTATGGGAAGGCATTCCCGTTTCCAACGAAGGCCTGAAAGGGCTCCAAATATCCACTTGCAAATTCTGCAAAAATAGAGTTTCAAAACTGCTCTGTCAAAAGGAAGGCTTATCTCTCTGAGTTGAATGCAGACA
Source organism: Pongo pygmaeus (assembly GCF_028885625.2). Taxonomy (NCBI): domain Eukaryota; kingdom Metazoa; phylum Chordata; class Mammalia; order Primates; family Hominidae; genus Pongo; species Pongo pygmaeus. The sequence continues at coordinate 30,334,462 of NC_085930.1, forward strand.
TCATAAAGAGGTTTCTGAGAATGCTTCTGCCTGGTTTATATGTGAAGATATTTCCTTTTCCACCATAGGCCTCAAAGCGCTCCAAATGAACACTTGCAGATTCTACAAAAAGAGTGTTTCATAACTGCTCTAGCAAAGGAAAGGTTCTACTCTGTGAGTTGAACACACACATCACAAAGCTGTTTGTGAGAATGCTCCTGTCCAGTTTTTAAGAGAAGATATTCCCGCTTCTAACAACGGCCTGAAGGAGCTCCAAATATCCACTTGCAGATGCTGCAAAAAGACTCTTTCCAAACTGCTCCATGAAAAGGAAGGTTCAACTCTGTGAGTTGAATGCACACATCATAAAGAAGTTTCAAAGAATGCTTCTGTCTAGGTTTTATGTGAAGATATTTCCTTTTCCACCATAGGCCTCAAAGCGCTCCAAATGAACACTTGCAGATTCTACAAAAAGAGTGTTTCAAAACTGCTCTTTCAAAAGAAGTGTTCAACTCTGTGGGTTGGATTCATACTTCACAAAGCAGTTTCACAGAACGCTTCTGTTTAGTTTTTACGGGAAGATATTCCCGTTTCCAACGAAGGCCTGAAAGGGCTCCAAATAACCACTTGCAGATTCTGCAAAAACACAGTTTCAAAACTGCTCTATCAAAAGGAAGGCTTATCTCTCCGAGCTGAATGCACACATCATAAAGAGGTTTCTGAGAATGCTTCTGCCTGGTTTATAAGTGAAGATATTTCCTTTTCCACCATAGGCCTCAAAGCGCTCCAAATGAACACTTGCAGATTCTACAAAAAGAGTGTTTCAAAACAGCTCTTTCAAAGGAAGTGTTCAACTCTGTGAGTTGGATTCATACTACACAAAGCAGTTTCACAGAACGCTTCTCTTTAGTTTTTATGGGAAGATATTCCCGTTTCCAACGAAGGCCTGAAAGGGCTCCAAATATCCACTTGCAGATTCTGCAAAAATAGAGTTTCAAAACTGCTCTGTTAAAAGGAAGGCTTATCTCTCTGAGTTGAATGCAGACATCATAAAGAGGTTTCTGAGAATGCTTCTGTCTGGTTTATATGTGAAGATATTTCCTTTTCCACCATAGGCCTCAAAGCGTTCCAAATGAACACTTGCAGATTCTACAAAAGGAGTGTTTCATAACTGCTCTAGCAAAGGAAAGGTTCAACTCTGTGAGTTGAACACACACATCACAAAGCAGTTTGTGAGAATGGTTCTGTCCAGTTTTTAAGAGAAGATATTCCCGCTTCTAACAAAGGCCTGAAAGAGCTCCAAATATCCACTTGCAGATGCTGCAAAAAGACTCTTTCCAAACTGCTCCATGAAAAGGAAGGTTCAACTCTGTGAGTTGAATGCACACATCATAAAGAAGTTTCAAAGAATGCTTCTGTCTAGGTTTTATGTGAAGATATTTCCTTTTCCACCATAGGCCTCAAAGCGCTCCAAATGAACACATGCAGATTCTTCAAAAAGAGTGTTTCAAAACTGCATTTTCAAAAGAAGTGTTCAACTCTGTGAGTTGGATTCATACTTCACAAAGCAGTTTCACAGAACGCTTCTGTTTAGTATTTATGGGAAGATATTCCCGTTTCCAACGAAGGCCTGAAAGGACTCCAAATATCCACTTGCAGATTCTGCAAAAACACAGTTTCAAACCTGCTCTATCAAAAGGAAGGCTTATCTCTCCGAGTTGAATGCACACATCATAAAGAGGTTTCTGAGAATGCTTCTGCCTGGTTTATAAGTGAAGATATTACCTTTTCCACCACAGGCCTCAAAGCGCTCCAAATGAACACTTGCAGATTCTACAAAAAGAGTGTTTCAAAACTGCTCTTTCAAAAGAAGTGTTCAACTCTGTGATTTGGATTCATACTTCACAAAGCAGTTTCACAGAACGCTTCTGTTTAGTATTTATGGGAAGATATTCCCGTTTCCAACGAAGGCCTGAAAGGGCTCCAAATATCCACTTGCAGATTCTGCAAAAATAGAGTTTCAAAACTGCTCTGTTAAAAGGAAGGCTTATCTCTCTGAGTTGAATGCAGACATCATAAAGAGGTTTCTGAGAATGCTTCTGCCTGGTTTATATGTGAAGATATTTCCTTTTCCACCATAGGCCTCAAAGCGTTCCAAATGAACACTTGCAGATTCTACAAAAGGAGTGTTTCATAACTGCTCTAGCAAAGGAAAGGTTCAACTCTGTGAGTTGAACACACACATCACAAAGCAGTTTGTGAGAATGGTTCTGTCCAGTTTTTAAGAGAAGATATTCCCGCTTCTAACAAAGGCCTGAAAGAGCTCCAAATATCCACTTGCAGATGCTGCAAAAAGACTCTTTCCAAACTGCTCCATGAAAAGGAAGGTTCAACTCTGTGAGTTGAATGCACACATCATAAAGAAGTTTCCAAGAATGCTTCTGTCTAGGTTTTATGTGAAGATATTTCCTTTTCCACCATAGGCCTCAAAGCGCTCCAAATGAACACTTGCAGATTCTACAAAAAGAGTGTTTCAAAACTGCCCTTTCAAAAGAAGTGTTCAAATCTGTGAGTTGGATTCATACTTCACAAAGCAGTTTCACAGAACGCTTCTGTTTAGTATTTATGGGAAGATATTCCCGTTTCCAACGAAGGCCTGAAAGGGCTCCAAATATCCACTTGCAGATTCTGCAAAAATAGAGTTTCAAAACTGCTCTGTTAAAAGGAAGGTTTATCTCTCTGAGTTGAATGCAGACATCATAAAGAGGTTTCTTAGAATGCTTCTGCCTGGTTTATATGTGAAGATATTTCCTTTTCCACCATAGGCCTCAAAGCGCTACAAATGAACACTTGCAGATTCTACAAAAGGAGTGTTTCATAACTGCTCTAGCAAAGGAAAAGTTCAACTCTGTGAGTTGAACACACACATCACAAAGCAGTTTGTGAGAATGCTTCTGTCCAGTTTTTAAGAGAAGATATTCCCGCTTCTAACAAAGGCCTGAAAGAGCTCCAAATATCCACTTGCAGATGCTGCAAAAAGACTCTTTCCAAACTGCTCCATGAAAAGGAAGGTTCAACTCTGTGAGTTGAATGCACACATCATAAAGAAGTTTCAAAGAATGCTTCTGTCTAGGTTTTATGTGAAGATATTTCCTTTTCCACCACAGGCCTCAAAGCGCTCCAAATGAACACTTGCAGATTCTTCAAAAAGAGTGTTTCAAAACTGCTCTTTCAAAAGAAGTGTTCAACTCTGTGAGTTGGATTCATACTGCACAAAGCAGTTTCACAGAACGCTTCTGTTTAGTATTTATGGGAAGATATTCCCGTTTCCAACGAAGGCCTGAAAGGACTCCAAATATCCACTTGCAGATTCTGCAAAAACACAGTTTCAAACCTGCTCTATCAAAAGGAAGGCTTATCTCTCCGAGTTGAATGCACACATCATAAAGAGGTTTCTGAGAATGCTTCTGCCTGGTTTATAAGTGAAGATATTACCTTTTCCACCACAGGCCTCAAAGCGCTCCAAATGAACACTTGCAGATTCTACAAAAAGAGTGTTTCAAAACTGCTCTTTCAAAAGAAGTGTTCAACTCTGTGATTTGGATTCATACTTCACAAAGCAGTTTCACAGAACGCTTCTGTTTAGTATTTATGGGAAGATATTCCCGTTTCCAACGAAGGCCTGAAAGGGCTCCAAATATCCACTTGCAGATTCTGCAAAAATAGAGTTTCAAAACTGCTCTGTTAAAAGGAAGGCTTATCTCTCTGAGTTGAATGCAGACATCATAAAGAGGTTTCTGAGAATGCTTCTGCCTGGTTTATATGTGAAGATATTTCCTTTTCCACCATAGGCCTCAAAGCGTTCCAAATGAACACTTGCAGATTCTACAAAAGGAGTGTTTCATAACTGCTCTAGCAAAGGAAAGGTTCAACTCTGTGAGTTGAACACACACATCACAAAGCAGTTTGTGAGAATGGTTCTGTCCAGTTTTTAAGAGAAGATATTCCCGCTTCTAACAAAGGCCTGAAAGAGCTCCAAATATCCACTTGCAGATGCTGCAAAAAGACTCTTTCCAAACTGCTCCATGAAAAGGAAGGTTCAACTCTGTGAGTTGAATGCACACATCATAAAGAAGTTTCCAAGAATGCTTCTGTCTAGGTTTTATGTGAAGATATTTCCTTTTCCACCATAGGCCTCAAAGCGCTCCAAATGAACACTTGCAGATTCTACAAAAAGAGTGTTTCAAAACTGCCCTTTCAAAAGAAGTGTTCAAATCTGTGAGTTGGATTCATACTTCACAAAGCAGTTTCACAGAACGCTTCTGTTTAGTATTTATGGGAAGATATTCCCGTTTCCAACGAAGGCCTGAAAGGGCTCCAAATATCCACTTGCAGATTCTGCAAAAATAGAGTTTCAAAACTGCTCTGTTAAAAGGAAGGTTTATCTCTCTGAGTTGAATGCAGACATCATAAAGAGGTTTCTTAGAATGCTTCTGCCTGGTTTATATGTGAAGATATTTCCTTTTCCACCATAGGCCTCAAAGCGCTACAAATGAACACTTGCAGATTCTACAAAAGGAGTGTTTCATAACTGCTCTAGCAAAGGAAAAGTTCAACTCTGTGAGTTGAACACACACATCACAAAGCAGTTTGTGAGAATGCTTCTGTCCAGTTTTTAAGAGAAGATATTCCCGCTTCTAACAAAGGCCTGAAAGAGCTCCAAATATCCACTTGCAGATGCTGCAAAAAGACTCTTTCCAAACTGCTCCATGAAAAGGAAGGTTCAACTCTGTGAGTTGAATGCACACATCATAAAGAAGTTTCAAAGAATGCTTCTGTCTAGGTTTTATGTGAAGATATTTCCTTTTCCACCACAGGCCTCAAAGCGCTCCAAATGAACACTTGCAGATTCTTCAAAAAGAGTGTTTCAAAACTGCTCTTTCAAAAGAAGTGTTCAACTCTGTGAGTTGGATTCATACTGCACAAAGCAGTTTCACAGAACGCTTCTGTTTAGTATTTATGGGAAGATATTCCCGTTTCCAACGAAGGCCTGAAAGGACTCCAAATATCCACTTGCAGATTCTGCAAAAACACAGTTTCAAACCTGCTCTATCAAAAGGAAGGCTTATCTCTCCGAGTTGAATGCACACATCATAAAGAGGTTTCTGAGAATGCTTCTGCCTGGTTTATAAGTGAAGATATTACCTTTTCCACCACAGGCCTCAAAGCGCTCCAAATGAACACTTGCAGATTCTACAAAAAGAGTGTTTCAAAACTGCTCTTTCAAAAGAAGTGTTCAACTCTGTGATTTGGATTCATACTTCACAAAGCAGTTTCACAGAACGCTTCTGTTTAGTATTTATGGGAAGATATTCCCGTTTCCAACGAAGGCCTGAAAGGGCTCCAAATATCCACTTGCAGATTCTGCAAAAATAGAGTTTCAAAACTGCTCTGTTAAAAGGAAGGCTTATCTCTCTGAGTTGAATGCAGACATCATAAAGAGGTTTCTGAGAATGCTTCTGCCTGGTTTATATGTGAAGATATTTCCTTTTCCACCATAGGCCTCAAAGCGTTCCAAATGAACACTTGCAGATTCTACAAAAGGAGTGTTTCATAACTGCTCTAGCAAAGGAAAGGTTCAACTCTGTGAGTTGAACACACACATCACAAAGCAGTTTGTGAGAATGGTTCTGTCCAGTTTTTAAGAGAAGATATTCCCGCTTCTAACAAAGGCCTGAAAGAGCTCCAAATATCCACTTGCAGATGCTGCAAAAAGACTCTTTCCAAACTGCTCCATGAAAAGGAAGGTTCAACTCTGTGAGTTGAATGCACACATCATAAAGAAGTTTCCAAGAATGCTTCTGTCTAGGTTTTATGTGAAGATATTTCCTTTTCCACCATAGGCCTCAAAGCGCTCCAAATGAACACTTGCAGATTCTACAAAAAGAGTGTTTCAAAACTGCCCTTTCAAAAGAAGTGTTCAAATCTGTGAGTTGGATTCATACTTCACAAAGCAGTTTCACAGAACGCTTCTGTTTAGTATTTATGGGAAGATATTCCCGTTTCCAACGAAGGCCTGAAAGGGCTCCAAATATCCACTTGCAGATTCTGCAAAAATAGAGTTTCAAAACTGCTCTGTTAAAAGGAAGGTTTATCTCTCTGAGTTGAATGCAGACATCATAAAGAGGTTTCTTAGAATGCTTCTGCCTGGTTTATATGTGAAGATATTTCCTTTTCCACCATAGGCCTCAAAGCGCTACAAATGAACACTTGCAGATTCTACAAAAGGAGTGTTTCATAACTGCTCTAGCAAAGGAAAAGTTCAACTCTGTGAGTTGAACACACACATCACAAAGCAGTTTGTGAGAATGCTTCTGTCCAGTTTTTAAGAGAAGATATTCCCGCTTCTAACAAAGGCCTGAAAGAGCTCCAAATATCCACTTGCAGATGCTGCAAAAAGACTCTTTCCAAACTGCTCCATGAAAAGGAAGGTTCAACTCTGTGAGTTGAATGCACACATCATAAAGAAGTTTCAAAGAATGCTTCTGTCTAGGTTTTATGTGAAGATATTTCCTTTTCCACCACAGGCCTCAAAGCGCTCCAAATGAACACTTGCAGATTCTACAAAAAGAGTGTTTCAAAACTGCTCTTACAAAAGAAGTGTTCAACTCTGTGAGTTGGATTCATACTTCACAAAGCAGTTTCACAGAACGCTTCTGTTTAGTATTTATGGGAAGATATTCCCGTTTCCAACGAAGGCCTGAAAGGACTCCAAATATCCACTTGCAGATTCTGCAAAAACACAGTTTCAAAACTGCTCTATCAAAAGGAAGGCTTATCTCTCCGAGTTGAATGCACACATCATAAAGAGGTTTCTGAGAATGCTTCTGCCTGGTTTATAAGTGAAGATATTTCCTTTTCCACCATAGGCCTCAAAGCGCTCCAAATGAACACTTGCAGATTCTACAAAAAGAGTGTTTCAAAACTGCTCTTTCAAAAGAAGTGTTCAACTCTGTGATTTGGATTCATACTTCACAAAGCAGTTTCACAGGACGCTTCTGTTTAGTATTTATGAGAAGATATTCCCGTTTCCAACGAAGGCCTGAAAGGACTCAAAATATCCACTTGCAGATTCTGCAAAAATAGAGTTTCAAAACTGCTCTGTTAAAAGGAAGGCTTATCTCTCTGAGTTGAATGCAGACATCATAAAGGGGTTTCTGAGAATGCTTCTGCCTGGTTTATATGTGAAGATATTTCCTTTTCCACCATAGGCCTCAAAGCGTTCCAAATGAACACTTGCATATTCTACAAAAGGAGTGTTTCATAACTGCTCTAGCAAAGGAAAGGTTCTACTCTGTGAGTTGAACACACACATCACAAAGCAGTTTGTGAGAATGCTTCTGTCCAGTTTTTATTGGAAGATATTCCAGCTTCTAACAAAGGCCTGAAAGAGCTCCAAATATCCACTTGCAGATGCTGCAAAAAGACTCTTTCCAAACTGCTCCATGAAAAGGAAGGTTCAACTCTGTGAGTTGAATGCACACATCATAAAGAAGTTTCAAAAAATGCTTCTGTCTAGATTTTATGTGAAGATATTTCCTTTTCCACCATAGGCCTCAAAGCGCTCCAAATGAACACTTGCACATTCTACGAAAAGAGTGTTTCAAAACTGCTCTTTCAAAAGAAGTGTTCAACTCTGTGAGTTGGATTCATACTTCACAAAGCAGTTTCACAGAACGCTTCTGTTTAGTTTTTATGGGAAGATATTCCCGTTTCCAACGAAGGCCTGAAATGGCTCCAAATAACCACTTGCAGATTCTGCAGAAACACAGTTTCCAATCTGCTCTATCAAAAGGAAGGCTTATCTCTCCGAGCTGAATGCACACATCATAAAGTGTTTTCTGAGAATGCTTCTCCTTGGTTTATAAGTGAAGATATTTCCTTTTCCACTATAGGCCTCAAAGCGCTCCAAATGAACACTTGCAGATTCTACGAAAAGAGTGTTTCAAAACTGCTCTTTCAAAAGAAGTGTTCAACTCTGTGAGTTGGATTCATACTTCACAAAGCAGTTTCACAGAACGCTTCTGTTTAGTTTTTATAGGAAGATATTCCCGTTTCCAACGGAGGCCTGAAATGGCTCCAAATAACCACTTGCAGATTCTGCAGAAACACAGTTTCAAAACTGCTCTATCAAAAGGAAGGCTTATCTCTCCGAGCTGAATGCACACATCATAAAGAGGTTTCTGAGAATGCTTCTCCTTGGTTTATAAGTGAAGATATTTCCTTTTCCACTATAGGCCTCAAAGCGCTCCAAATGAACACTTGCAGATTCCACAAAAAGAGTGTTTCAAAACAGCTCTTTCAAAGGAAGTGTTCAACTCTGTGAGTTGGATTCATACTACACAAAGCAGTTTCACAGAACGCCTCTCTTTAGTTTTTATGGGAAGATATTCCCGTTTCCAACGAAGGCCTGAAAGGGCTCCAAATATCCACTTGCAGATTCTGCAAAAATAGAGTTTCAAAACTGCTCTGTTAAAAGGAAGGCTTATCTCTCTGAGTTGAATGCAGACATCATAAAGAGGTTTCTGAGAATGCTTCTGCCTGGTTTATATGTGAAGATATTTCCTTTTCCACCATAGGCCCCAAAGAGCTCCAAATGAACACTTGCAGATTCTACAAAAGGAGTGTTTCATAACTGCTCTAGCAAAGGAAAGGTTCAACTCTGTGAGTTGAACACACACATCACAAAGCAGTTTGTGAGAATGCTCCTGTCCAGTTTTTAAGAGAAGATATTCCCGCTTCTAACAACGGCCTGAAGGAGCTCCAAATATCCACTTGCAGATGCTGCAAAAAGACTCTTTCCAAACTGCTCCATGAAAAGGAAGGTTCAACTCTGTGAGTTGAATGCACACATCATAAAGAAGTTTCAAAGAATGCTTCTGTCTAGGTTTTATGTGAAGATATTTCCTTTTCCACCATAGGCCTCAAAGCGCTCCAAATGAACACTTGCAGATTCTACAAAAAGAGTGTTTCAAAACTGCTCTTTCAAAAGAAGTGTTCAACTCTGTGGGTTGGATTCATACTTCACAAAGCAGTTTCACAGAACGCTTCTGTTTAGTTTTTACGGGAAGATATTCCCGTTTCCAACGAAGGCCTGAAAGGGCTCCAAATAACCACTTGCAGATTCTGCAAAAACACAGTTTCAAAACTGCTCTATCAAAAGGAAGGCTTATGTCTCCGAGCTGAATGCACACATCATAAAGAGGTTTCTGAGAATGCTTCTGCCTGGTTTATAAGTGAAGATATTTCCTTTTCCACCATAGGCCTCAAAGCGCTCCAAATGAACACTTGCAGATTCTACAAAAAGAGTGTTTCAAAACAGCTCTTTCAAAGGAAGTGTTCAACTCTGTGAGTTGGATTCATACTACACAAAGCAGTTTCACAGAACGCTTCTCTTTAGTTTTTATGGGAAGATATTCCCGTTTCCAACGAAGGCCTGAAAGGGCTCCAAATATCCACTTGCAGATTCTGCAAAAATAGAGTTTCAAAACTGCTCTGTTAATAGGAAGGCTTATCTCTCTGAGTTGAATGCAGACATCATAAAGAGGTTTCTGAGAATGCTTCTGTCTGGTTTATATGTGAAGATATTTCCTTTTCCACCATAGTCCTCAAAGCGTTCCAAATGAACACTTGCAGATTCTACAAAAGGAGTGTTTCATAACTGCTCTAGCAAAGGAAAGGTTCAACTCTGTGAGTTGAACACACACATCACAAAGCAGTTTGTGAGAATGGTTCTGTCCAGTTTTTAAGAGAAGATATTCCCGCTTCTAAAAAAGGCCTGAAAGAGCTCCAAATATCCACTTGCAGATGCTGCAAAAAGACTCTTTCCAAACTGCTCCATGAAAAGGAAGGTTCAACTCTGTGAGTTGAATGCACACATCATAAAGAAGTTTCCAAGAATGCTTCTGTCTAGGTTTTATGTGAAGATATTTCCTTTTCCACCATAGGCCTCAAAGCGCTCCAAATGAACACTTGCAGATTCTACAAAAAGAGTGTTTCAAAACTGCCCTTTCAAAAGAAGTGTTCAAATCTGTGAGTTGGATTCATACTTCACAAAGCAGTTTCACAGAACGCTTCTGTTTAGTATTTATGGGAAGATATTCCCGTTTCCAACGAAGGCCTGAAAGGGCTCCAAATATCCACTTGCAGATTCTGCAAAAATAGAGTTTCAAAACTGCTCTGTTAAAAGGAAGGTTTATCTCTCTGAGTTGAATGCAGACATCATAAAGAGGTTTCTTAGAATGCTTCTGCCTGGTTTATATGTGAAGATATTTCCTTTTCCACCATAGGCCTCAAAGCGCTACAAATGAACACTTGCAGATTCTACAAAAGGAGTGTTTCATAACTGCTCTAGCAAAGGAAAAGTTCAACTCTGTGAGTTGAACACACACATCACAAAGCAGTTTGTGAGAATGCTTCTGTCCAGTTTTTAAGAGAAGATATTCCCGCTTCTAACAAAGGCCTGAAAGAGCTCCAAATATCCACTTGCAGATGCTGCAAAAAGACTCTTTCCAAACTGCTCCATGAAAAGGAAGGTTCAACTCTGTGAGTTGAATGCACACATCATAAAGAAGTTTCAAAGAATGCTTCTGTCTAGGTTTTATGTGAAGATATTTCCTTTTCCACCACAGGCCTCAAAGCGCTCCAAATGAACACTTGCAGATTCTACAAAAAGAGTGTTTCAAAACTGCTCTTACAAAAGAAGTGTTCAACTCTGTGAGTTGGATTCATACTTCACAAAGCAGTTTCACAGAACGCTTCTGTTTAGTATTTATGGGAAGATATTCCCGTTTCCAACGAAGGCCTGAAAGGACTCCAAATATCCACTTGCAGATTCTGCAAAAACACAGTTTCAAAACTGCTCTATCAAAAGGAAGGCTTATCTCTCCGAGTTGAATGCACACATCATAAAGAGGTTTCTGAGAATGCTTCTGCCTGGTTTATAAGTGAAGATATTTCCTTTTCCACCATAGGCCTCAAAGCGCTCCAAATGAACACTTGCAGATTCTACAAAAAGAGTGTTTCAAAACTGCTCTTTCAAAAGAAGTGTTCAACTCTGTGATTTGGATTCATACTTCACAAAGCAGTTTCACAGGACGCTTCTGTTTAGTATTTATGAGAAGATATTCCCGTTTCCAACGAAGGCCTGAAAGGACTCAAAATATCCACTTGCAGATTCTGCAAAAATAGAGTTTCAAAACTGCTCTGTTAAAAGGAAGGCTTATCTCTCTGAGTTGAATGCAGACATCATAAAGGGGTTTCTGAGAATGCTTCTGCCTGGTTTATATGTGAAGATATTTCCTTTTCCACCATAGGCCTCAAAGCGTTCCAAATGAACACTTGCATATTCTACAAAAGGAGTGTTTCATAACTGCTCTAGCAAAGGAAAGGTTCTACTCTGTGAGTTGAACACACACATCACAAAGCAGTTTGTGAGAATGCTTCTGTCCAGTTTTTATTGGAAGATATTCCAGCTTCTAACAAAGGCCTGAAAGAGCTCCAAATATCCACTTGCAGATGCTGCAAAAAGACTCTTTCCAAACTGCTCCATGAAAAGGAAGGTTCAACTCTGTGAGTTGAATGCACACATCATAAAGAAGTTTCAAAAAATGCTTCTGTCTAGATTTTATGTGAAGATATTTCCTTTTCCACCATAGGCCTCAAAGCGCTCCAAATGAACACTTGCACATTCTACGAAAAGAGTGTTTCAAAACTGCTCTTTCAAAAGAAGTGTTCAACTCTGTGAGTTGGATTCATACTTCACAAAGCAGTTTCACAGAACGCTTCTGTTTAGTTTTTATGGGAAGATATTCCCGTTTCCAACGAAGGCCTGAAATGGCTCCAAATAACCACTTGCAGATTCTGCAGAAACACAGTTTCCAATCTGCTCTATCAAAAGGAAGGCTTATCTCTCCGAGCTGAATGCACACATCATAAAGTGTTTTCTGAGAATGCTTCTCCTTGGTTTATAAGTGAAGATATTTCCTTTTCCACTATAGGCCTCAAAGCGCTCCAAATGAACACTTGCAGATTCTACGAAAAGAGTGTTTCAAAACTGCTCTTTCAAAAGAAGTGTTCAACTCTGTGAGTTGGATTCATACTTCACAAAGCAGTTTCACAGAACGCTTCTGTTTAGTTTTTATAGGAAGATATTCCCGTTTCCAACGGAGGCCTGAAATGGCTCCAAATAACCACTTGCAGATTCTGCAGAAACACAGTTTCAAAACTGCTCTATCAAAAGGAAGGCTTATCTCTCCGAGCTGAATGCACACATCATAAAGAGGTTTCTGAGAATGCTTCTCCTTGGTTTATAAGTGAAGATATTTCCTTTTCCACTATAGGCCTCAAAGCGCTCCAAATGAACACTTGCAGATTCCACAAAAAGAGTGTTTCAAAACAGCTCTTTCAAAGGAAGTGTTCAACTCTGTGAGTTGGATTCATACTACACAAAGCAGTTTCACAGAACGCCTCTCTTTAGTTTTTATGGGAAGATATTCCCGTTTCCAACGAAGGCCTGAAAGGGCTCCAAATATCCACTTGCAGATTCTGCAAAAATAGAGTTTCAAAACTGCTCTGTTAAAAGGAAGGCTTATCTCTCTGAGTTGAATGCAGACATCATAAAGAGGTTTCTGAGAATGCTTCTGCCTGGTTTATATGTGAAGATATTTCCTTTTCCACCATAGGCCCCAAAGAGCTCCAAATGAACACTTGCAGATTCTACAAAAGGAGTGTTTCATAACTGCTCTAGCAAAGGAAAGGTTCAACTCTGTGAGTTGAACACACACATCACAAAGCAGTTTGTGAGAATGCTCCTGTCCAGTTTTTAAGAGAAGATATTCCCGCTTCTAACAACGGCCTGAAGGAGCTCCAAATATCCACTTGCAGATGCTGCAAAAAGACTCTTTCCAAACTGCTCCATGAAAAGGAAGGTTCAACTCTGTGAGTTGAATGCACACATCATAAAGAAGTTTCAAAGAATGCTTCTGTCTAGGTTTTATGTGAAGATATTTCCTTTTCCACCATAGGCCTCAAAGCGCTCCAAATGAACACTTGCAGATTCTACAAAAAGAGTGTTTCAAAACTGCTCTTTCAAAAGAAGTGTTCAACTCTGTGGGTTGGATTCATACTTCACAAAGCAGTTTCACAGAACGCTTCTGTTTAGTTTTTACGGGAAGATATTCCCGTTTCCAACGAAGGCCTGAAAGGGCTCCAAATAACCACTTGCAGATTCTGCAAAAACACAGTTTCAAAACTGCTCTATCAAAAGGAAGGCTTATGTCTCCGAGCTGAATGCACACATCATAAAGAGGTTTCTGAGAATGCTTCTGCCTGGTTTATAAGTGAAGATATTTCCTTTTCCACCATAGGCCTCAAAGCGCTCCAAATGAACACTTGCAGATTCTACAAAAAGAGTGTTTCAAAACAGCTCTTTCAAAGGAAGTGTTCAACTCTGTGAGTTGGATTCATACTACACAAAGCAGTTTCACAGAACGCTTCTCTTTAGTTTTTATGGGAAGATATTCCCGTTTCCAACGAAGGCCTGAAAGGGCTCCAAATATCCACTTGCAGATTCTGCAAAAATAGAGTTTCAAAACTGCTCTGTTAATAGGAAGGCTTATCTCTCTGAGTTGAATGCAGACATCATAAAGAGGTTTCTGAGAATGCTTCTGTCTGGTTTATATGTGAAGATATTTCCTTTTCCACCATAGTCCTCAAAGCGTTCCAAATGAACACTTGCAGATTCTACAAAAGGAGTGTTTCATAACTGCTCTAGCAAAGGAAAGGTTCAACTCTGTGAGTTGAACACACACATCACAAAGCAGTTTGTGAGAATGGTTCTGTCCAGTTTTTAAGAGAAGATATTCCCGCTTCTAAAAAAGGCCTGAAAGAGCTCCAAATATCCACTTGCAGATGCTGCAAAAAGACTCTTTCCAAACTGCTCCATGAAAAGGAAGGTTCAACTCTGTGAGTTGAATGCACACATCATAAAGAAGTTTCAAAGAATGCTTCTGTCTAGGTTTTATGTGAAGATATTTCCTTTTCCACCATAGGCCTCAAAGCACTCCAAATGAACACATGCAGATTCTTCAAAAAGAGTGTTTCAAAACTGCTCTTTCAAAAGAAGTGTTCAACTCTGTGAGTTGGATTCATACTTCACAAAGCAGTTTCACAGAACGCTTCTGTTTAGTATTTATGGGAAGATATTCCCGTTTCCAACGAAGGCCTGAAAGGACTCCAAATATCCACTTGCAGATTCTGCAAAAACACAGTTTCAAACCTGCTCTATCAAAAGGAAGGCTTATCTCTCCGAGTTGAATGCACACATCATAAAGAGGTTTCTGAGAATGCTTCTGCCTGGTTTATAAGTGAAGATATTACCTTTTCCACCACAGGCCTCAAAGCGCTCCAAATGAACACTTGCAGATTCTACAAAAAGAGTGTTTCAAAACTGCTCTTTCAAAAGAAGTGTTCAACTCTGTGATTTGGATTCATACTTCACAAAGCAGTTTCACAGAACGCTTCTGTTTAGTATTTATGGGAAGATATTCCCGTTTCCAACGAAGGCCTGAAAGGGCTCCAAATATCCACTTGCAGATTCTGCAAAAATAGAGTTTCAAAACTGCTCTGTTAAAAGGAAGGCTTATCTCTCTGAGTTGAATGCAGACATCATAAAGAGGTTTCTGAGAATGCTTCTGCCTGGTTTATATGTGAAGATATTTCCTTTTCCACCATAGGCCTCAAAGCGTTCCAAATGAACACTTGCAGATTCTACAAAAGGAGTGTTTCATAACTGCTCTAGCAAAGGAAAGGTTCAACTCTGTGAGTTGAACACACACATCACAAAGCAGTTTGTGAGAATGGTTCTGTCCAGTTTTTAAGAGAAGATATTCCCGCTTCTAACAAAGGCCTGAAAGAGCTCCAAATATCCACTTGCAGATGCTGCAAAAAGACTCTTTCCAAACTGCTCCATGAAAAGGAAGGTTCAACTCTGTGAGTTGAATGCACACATCATAAAGAAGTTTCCAAGAATGCTTCTGTCTAGGTTTTATGTGAAGATATTTCCTTTTCCACCATAGGCCTCAAAGCGCTCCAAATGAACACATGCAGATTCTTCAAAAAGAGTGTTTCAAAACTGCTCTTTCAAAAGAAGTGTTCAACTCTGTGAGTTGGATTCATACTTCACAAAGCAGTTTCACAGAACGCTTCTGTTTAGTATTTATGGGAAGATATTCCCGTTTCCAACGAAGGCCTGAAAGGACTCCAAATATCCACTTGCAGATTCTGCAAAAACACAGTTTCAAACCTGCTCTATCAAAAGGAAGGCTTATCTCTCCGAGTTGAATGCACACATCATAAAGAGGTTTCTGAGAATGCTTCTGCCTGGTTTATAAGTGAAGATATTACCTTTTCCACCACAGGCCTCAAAGCGCTCCAAATGAACACTTGCAGATTCTACAAAAAGAGTGTTTCAAAACTGCTCTTTCAAAAGAAGTGTTCAACTCTGTGATTTGGATTCATACTTCACAAAGCAGTTTCACAGAACGCTTCTGTTTAGTATTTATGGGAAGATAATCCCGTTTCCAACGAAGGCCTGAAAGGACTCCAAATATCCACTTGCAGATTCTGCAAAAATAGAGTTTCAAAACTGCTCTGTTAAAAGGAAGGCTTATCTCTCTGAGTTGAATGCAGACATCATAAAGGGGTTTCGGAGAATGCTTCTGCCTGGTTTATCAGTGAAGATATTTCCTTTTCCACCATAGGCCTCAAAGCGTTCCAAATGAACACTTGCAGATTCTACAAAAGGAGTGTTTCATAACTGCTCTAGCAAAGGAAAGGTTCAACTCTGTGAGTTGAACACACACTTCACAAAGCTGTTTGTGAGAATGCTTCTGTCCTGTTTTTACGAGAAGATATTCAAGCTTCTAACAAAGGCCTGAAAGAGCTCCAAATATCCACTTGCAGATGCTGCAAAAAGACTCTTTCCAAACTGCTCCATGAAAAGGAAGGTTCAACTCTGTGAGTTGAATGCACACATCATAAAGAAGTTTCCAAGAATGCTTCTGTCTAGGTTTTATGTGAAGATATTTCCTTTTCCACCATAGGCCTCAAAGCGCTCCAAATGAACACTTGCAGATTCTACAAAAAGAGTGTTTCAAAACTGCCCTTTCAAAAGAAGTGTTCAAATCTGTGAGTTGGATTCATACTTCACAAAGCAGTTTCACAGAACGCTTCTGTTTAGTATTTATGGGAAGATATTCCCGTTTCCAACGAAGGCCTGAAACGGCTCCAAATATCCACTTGCAGATTCTGCAAAAATAGAGTTTCAAAACTGCTCTGTTAAAAGGAAGGTTTATCTCTCTGAGTTGAATGCAGACATCATAAAGAGGTTTCTTAGAATGCTTCTGCCTGGTTTATATGTGAAGATATTTCCTTTTCCACCATAGGCCTCAAAGCGCTACAAATGAACACTTGCAGATTCTACAAAAGGAGTGTTTCATAACTGCTCTAGCAAAGGAAAAGTTCAACTCTGTGAGTTGAACACACACAGCACAAAGCAGTTTGTGAGAATGCTTCTGTCCAGTTTTTAAGAGAAGATATTCCCGCTTCTAACAAAGGCCTGAAAGAGCTCCAAATATCCACTTGCAGATGCTGCAAAAAGACTCTTTCCAAACTGCTCCATGAAAAGGAAGGTTCAACTCTGTGAGTTGAATGCACACATCATAAAGAAGTTTCAAAGAATGCTTCTGTCTAGGTTTTATGTGAAGATATTTCCTTTTCCACCACAGGCCTCAAAGCGCTCCAAATGAACACTTGCAGATTCTACAAAAAGAGTGTTTCAAAACTGCTCTTACAAAAGAAGTGTTCAACTCTGTGAGTTGGATTCATACTTCACAAAGCAGTTTCACAGAACGCTTCTGTTTAGTATTTATGGGAAGATATTCCCGTTTCCAACGAAGGCCTGAAAGGACTCCAAATATCCACTTGCAGATTCTGCAAAAACACAGTTTCAAAACTGCTCTATCAAAAGGAAGGCTTATCTCTCCGAGTTGAATGCACACATCATAAAGAGGTTTCTGAGAATGCTTCTGCCTGGTTTATAAGTGAAGATATTTCCTTTTCCACCATAGGCCTCAAATCGCTCCAAATGAACACTTGCAGATTCTACAAAAAGAGTGTTTCAAAACTGCTCTTTCAAAAGAAGTGTTCGACTCTGTGATTTGGATTCATACTTCACAAAGCAGTTTCACAGGACGCTTCTGTTTAGTATTTATGAGAAGATATTCCCGTTTCCAACGAAGGCCTGAAAGGACTCAAAATATCCACTTGCAGATTCTGCAAAAATAGAGTTTCAAAACTGCTCTGTTAAAAGGAAGGCTTATCTCTCTGAGTTGAATGCAGACATCATAAAGGGGTTTCTGAGAATGCTTCTGCCTGGTTTATATGTGAAGATATTTCCTTTTCCACCATAGGCCTCAAAGCGTTCCAAATGAACACTTGCATATTCTACAAAAGGAGTGTTTCATAACTGCTCTAGCAAAGGAAAGGTTCTACTCTGTGAGTTGAACACACACATCACAAAGCAGTTTGTGAGAATGCTTCTGTCCAGTTTTTATTGGAAGATATTCCAGCTTCTAACAAAGGCCTGAAAGAGCTCCAAATATCCACTTGCAGATGCTGCAAAAAGACTCTTTCCAAACTGCTCCATGAAAAGGAAGGTTCAACTCTGTGAGTTGAATGCACACATCATAAAGAAGTTTCAAAAAATGCTTCTGTCTAGATTTTATGTGAAGATATTTCCTTTTCCACCATAGGCCTCAAAGCGCTCCAAATGAACACTTGCACATTCTACGAAAAGAGTGTTTCAAAACTGCTCTTTCAAAAGAAGTGTTCAACTCTGTGAGTTGGATTCATACTTCACAAAGCAGTTTCACAGAACGCTTCTGTTTAGTTTTTATGGGAAGATATTCCCGTTTCCAACGAAGGCCTGAAATGGCTCCAAATAACCACTTGCAGATTCTGCAGAAACACAGTTTCCAATCTGCTCTATCAAAAGGAAGGCTTATCTCTCCGAGCTGAATGCACACATCATAAAGTGTTTTCTGAGAATGCTTCTCCTTGGTTTATAAGTGAAGATATTTCCTTTTCCACTATAGGCCTCAAAGCGCTCCAAATGAACACTTGCAGATTCTACAAAAAGAGTGTTTCAAAACAGCTCTTTCAAAGGAAGTGTTCAACTCTGTGAGTTGGATTCATACTACACAAAGCAGTTTCACAGAACGCCTCTCTTTAGTTTTTATGGGAAGATATTCCCGTTTCCAACGAAGGCCTGAAAGGGCTCCAAATATGCACTTGCAGATTCTGCAAAAATAGAGTTTCAAAACTGTTCTGTTAAAAGGAAGGCTTATCTCTCTGAGTTGAATGCAGACATCATAAAGAGGTTTCTGAGAATGCTTCTGCCTGGTTTATATGTGAAGATATTTCCTTTTCCACCACAGGCCCCAAAGAGCTCCAAATGAACACTTGCAGATTCTACAAAAGCAGTGTTTCATAACTGCACTAGCAAAGGAAAGGTTCAACTCTGTGAGTTGAACACACACATCACAAAGCAGTTTGTGAGAATGCTTCTGTCCAGTTTTTAAGAGAAGATATTCCCGCTTCTAACAAAGGCCTGAAGTAGCTCCAAATATCCACTTGCAGATGCTGCAAAAAGACTCTTTCCAAACTGCTCCATGAAAAGGAAGGTTCAACTCTGTGAGTTGAATGCACACATCATAAAGAAGTTTCAAGGAATGCTTCTGTCTAGGTTTTGTGTGAAGATATTTCCTTTTCCACCATAGGCCTCAAAGCGCTCCAAATGAACACTTGCAGATTCTACAAAAAGAGTGTTTCAAAACTGCTCTTTCAAAAGAAGTGTTCAACTCTGTGGGTTGGATTCATACTTCACAAAGCAGTTTCACAGAACGCTTCTGTTTAGTTTTTATGGGAAGATATTCCCGTTTCCAACGAAGGCCTGAAAGGGCTCCAAATAACCACTTGCAGATTCTGCAAAAACACAGTTTCAAAACTGCTCTATCAAAAGGAAGGCTTATCTCTCCGAGCTGAATGCACACATCATAAAGAGGTTTCTGAGAATGCTTCTGCCTGGTTTATAAGTGAAGATATTTCCTTTTCCACCATAGGCCTCAAAGCGCTCCAAATGAACACTTGCAGATTCTACAAAAAGAGTGTTTCAAAACAACTCTTTCAAAGGAAGTGTTCAACTCTGTGAGTTGGATTCATACTACACAAAGCAGTTTCACAGAACGCTTCTCTTTAGTTTTTATGGGAAGATATTCCCGTTTCCAACGAAGGCCTGAAAGGGCTCCAAATATCCACTTGCAGATTCTGCAAAAATAGAGTTTCAAAACTGCTCTGTTAAAAGGAAGGCTTATCTCTCTGAGTTGAATGCAGACATCATAAAGAGGTTTCTGAGAATGCTTCTGCCTGGTTTATATGTGAAGATATTTCCTTTTCCACCATAGGCCTCAAAGCGTTCCAAATGAACACTTGCAGATTCTACAAAAGGAGTGTTTCATAACTGCTCTAGCAAAGGAAAGGTTCAACTCTGTGAGTTGAACACACACATCACAAAGCAGTTTGTGAGAATGGTTCTGTCCAGTTTTTAAGAGAAGATATTCCCGCTTCTAACAAAGGTCTGAAAGAGCTCCAAATATCCACTTGCAGATGCTGCAAAAAGACTCTTTCCAAACTGCTCCATGAAAAGGAAGGTTCAACTCTGTGAGTTGAATGCACACATCATAAAGAAGTTTCAAAGAATGCTTCTGTCTAGGTTTTATGTGAAGATATTTCCTTTTCCACCATAGGCCTCAAAGCGCTCCAAATGAACACATGCAGATTCTTCAAAAAGAGTGTTTCAAAACTGCTCTTTCAAAAGAAGTGTTCAACTCTGTGAGTTGGATTCATACTTCACAAAGCAGTTTCACAGAACGCTTCTGTTTAGTATTTATGGGAAGATATTCCCGTTTCCAACGAAGGCCTGAAAGGACTCCAAATATCCACTTGCAGATTCTGCAAAAACACAGTTTCAAACCTGCTCTATCAAAAGGAAGGCTTATCTCTCCGAGTTGAATGCACACATCATAAAGAGGTTTCTGAGAATGCTTCTGCCTGGTTTATAAGTGAAGATATTACCTTTTCCACCACAGGCCTCAAAGCGCTCCAAATGAACACTTGCAGATTCTACAAAAAGAGTGTTTCAAAACTGCTCTTTCAAAAGAAGTGTTCAACTCTGTGATTTGGATTCATACTTCACAAAGCAGTTTCACAGAACGCTTCTGTTTAGTATTTATGGGAAGATATTCCCGTTTCCAACGAAGGCCTGAAAGGACTCCAAATATCCACTTGCAGATTCTGCAAAAATAGAGTTTCAAAACTGCTCTGTTAAAAGGAAGGCTCATCTCTCTGAGTTGAATGCAGACATCATAAAGGGGTTTCTGAGAATGCTTCTGCCTGGTTTATCAGTGAAGATATTTCCTTTTCCACCATAGGCCTCAAAGCGTTCCAAATGAACACTTGCAGATTCTACAAAAGGAGTGTTTCATAACTGCTCTAGCAAAGGAAAGGTTCAACTCTGTGAGTTGAACACACACTTCACAAAGCTGTTTGTGAGAATGCTTCTGTCCTGTTTTTACGAGAAGATATTCCCGCTTCTAACAAAGGCCTGAAAGAGCTCCAAATATCCACTTGCAGATGCTGCAAAAAGACTCTTTCCAAACTGCTCCATGAAAAGGAAGGTTCAACTCTGTGAGTTGAATGCACACATCATAAAGAAGTTTCCAAGAATGCTTCTGTCTAGGTTTTATGTGAAGATATTTCCTTTTCCACCATAGGCCTCAAAGCGCTCCAAATGAACACTTGCAGATTCTACAAAAAGAGTGTTTCAAAACTGCCCTTTCAAAAGAAGTGTTCAAATCTGTGAGTTGGATTCATACTTCACAAAGCAGTTTCACAGAACGCTTCTGTTTAGTATTTATGGGAAGATATTCCCGTTTCCAACGAAGGCCTGAAAGGGCTCCAAATATCCACTTGCAGATTCTGCAAAAATAGAGTTTCAAAACTGCTCTGTTAAAAGGAAGGTTTATCTCTCTGAGTTGAATGCAGACATCATAAAGAGGTTTCTTAGAATGCTTCTGCCTGGTTTATATGTGAAGATATTTCCTTTTCCACCATAGGCCTCAAAGCGCTACAAATGAACACTGGCAGATTCTACAAAAGGAGTGTTTCATAACTGCTCTAGCAAAGGAAAAGTTCAACTCTGTGAGTTGAACACACACATCACAAAGCAGTTTGTGAGAATGCTTCTGTCCAGTTTTTAAGAGAAGATATTCCCGCTTCTAACAAAGGCCTGAAAGAGCTCCAAATATCCACTTGCAGATGCTGCAAAAAGACTCTTTCCAAACTGCTCCATGAAAAGGAAGGTTCAACTCTGTGAGTTGAATGCACACATCATAAAGAAGTTTCAAAGAATGCTTCTGTCTAGGTTTTATGTGAAGATATTTCCTTTTCCACCACAGGCCTCAAAGCGCTCCAAATGAACACTTGCAGATTCTACAAAAAGAGTGTTTCAAAACTGCTCTTACAAAAGAACTGTTCAACTCTGTGAGTTGGATTCATACTTCACAAAGCAGTTTCACAGAACGCTTCTGTTTAGTATTTATGGGAAGATATTCCCGTTTCCAACGAAGGCCTGAAAGGACTCCAAATATCCACTTGCAGATTCTGCAAAAACACAGTTTCAAAACTGCTCTATCAAAAGGAAGGCTTATCTCTCCGAGTTGAATGCACACATCATAAAGAGGTTTCTGAGAATGCTTCTGCCTGGTTTATAAGTGAAGATATTTCCTTTTCCACCATAGGCCTCAAAGCGCTCCAAATGAACACTTGCAGATTCTACAAAAAGAGCGTTTCAAAACTGCTCTTTCAAAAGAAGTGTTCAACTCTGTGATTTGGATTCATACTTCACAAAGCAGTTTCACAGGACGCTTCTGTTTAGTATTTATGAGAAGATATTCCCGTTTCCAACGAAGGCCTGAAAGGACTCCAAATATCCACTTGCAGATTCTGCAAAAATAGAGTTTCAAAACTGCTCTGTTAAAAGGAAGGCTTATCTCTCTGAGTTGAATGCAGACATCATAAAGGGGTTTCTGAGAATGCTTCTGCCTGGTTTATATGTGAAGATATTTCCTTTTCCACCATAGGCCTCAAAGCGTTCCAAATGAACACTTGCATATTCTACAAAAGGAGTGTTTCATAACTGCTCTAGCAAAGGAAAGGTTCTACTCTGTGAGTTGAACACACACATCACAAAGCAGTTTGTGAGAATGCTTCTGTCCAGTTTTTATTGGAAGATATTCCAGCTTCTAACAAAGGCCTGAAAGAACTCCAAATATCCACTTGCAGATGCTGCAAAAAGACTCTTTCCAAACTGCTCCATGAAAAGGAAGGTTCAACTCTGTGAGTTGAATGCACACATCATAAAGAAGTTTCAAAAAATGCTTCTGTCTAGATTTTATGTGAAGATATTTCCTTTTCCACCATAGGCCTCAAAGCGCTCCAAATGAACACTTGCACATTCTACGAAAAGAGTGTTTCAAAACTGCTCTTTCAAAAGAAGTGTTCAACTCTGTGAGTTGGATTCATACTTCACAAAGCAGTTTCACAGAACGCTTCTGTTTAGTTTTTATGGGAAGATATTCCCGTTTCCAACGAAGGCCTGAAATGGCTCCAAATAACCACTTGCAGATTCTGCAGAAACACAGTTTCCAATCTGCTCTATCAAAAGGAAGGCTTATCTCTCCGAGCTGAATGCACACATCATAAAGTGTTTTCTGAGAATGCTTCTCCTTGGTTTATAAGTGAAGATATTTCCTTTTCCACTATAGGCCTCAAAGCGCTCCAAATGAACACTTGCAGATTCTACAAAAAGAGTGTTTCAAAACAGCTCTTTCAAAGGAAGTGTTCAACTCTGTGAGTTGGATTCATACTACACAAAGCAGTTTCACAGAACGCCTCTCTTTAGTTTTTATGGGAAGATATTCCCGTTTCCAACGAAGGCCTGAAAGGGCTCCAAATATGCACTTGCAGATTCTGCAAAAATAGAGTTTCAAAACTGCTCTGTTAAAAGGAAGGCTTATCTCTCTGAGTTGAATGCAGACATCATAAAGAGGTTTCTGAGAATGCTTCTGCCTGGTTTATATGTGAAGATATTTCCTTTTCCACCATAGGCCCCAAAGAGCTCCAAATGAACACTTGCAGATTCTACAAAAGCAGTGTTTCATAACTGCACTAGCAAAGGAAAGGTTCAACTCTGTGAGTTGAACACACACATCACAAAGCAGTTTGTGAGAATGCTTCTGTCCAGTTTTTAAGAGAAGATATTCCCGCTTCTAACAAAGGCCTGAAGGAGCTCCAAATATCCACTTGCAGATGCTGCAAAAAGACTCTTTCCAAACTGCTCCATGAAAAGGAAGGTTCAACTCTGTGAGTTGAATGCACACATCATAAAGAAGTTTCAAAGAATGCTTCTGACTAGGTTTTGTGTGAAGATATTTCCTTTTCCACCATAGGCCTCAAAGCGCTCCAAATGAACACTTGCAGATTCTACAAAAAGAGTGTTTCAAAACTGCTCTTTCAAAAGAAGTGTTCAACTCTGTGGGTTTGATTCATACTTCACAAAGCAGTTTCACAGAACGCTTCTGTTTAGTTTTTATGGGAAGATATTCCCGTTTCCAACGAAGGCCTGAAAGGGCTCCAAATAACCACTTGCAGATTCTGCAAAAACACAGTTTCAAAACTGCTCTATCAAAAGGAAGGCTTATCTCTCCGAGCTGAATGCACACATCATAAAGAGGTTTCTGAGAATGCTTCTGCCTGGTTTATCAGTGAAGATATTTCCTTTTCCACCATAGGCCTC
Organism: Pongo pygmaeus; assembly: GCF_028885625.2. Classification (NCBI taxonomy): domain Eukaryota; kingdom Metazoa; phylum Chordata; class Mammalia; order Primates; family Hominidae; genus Pongo; species Pongo pygmaeus. Next base: position 30,358,475 of record NC_085930.1, read on the forward strand.
AAAGCGCTCCAAATGAACACTTGCAGATTCTACAAAAAGAGTGTTTCAAAACAGCTCTTTCAAAGGAAGTGTTCAACTCTGTGAGTTGGATTCATACTACACAAAGCAGTTTCACAGAACGCTTCTCTTTAGTTTTTATGGGAAGATATTCCCGTTTCCAACGAAGGCCTGAAAGGGCTCCAAATATCCACTTGCAGATTCTGCAAAAATAGAGTTTCAAAACTGCTCTGTTAAAAGGAAGGCTTATCTCTCTGAGTTGAATGCAGACATCATAAAGAGGTTTCTGAGAATGCTTCTGCCTGGTTTATATGTGAAGATATTTCCTTTTCTACCATAGGCCTCAAAGCGTTCCAAATGAACACTTGCAGATTCTACAAAAGGAGTGTTTCATAACTGCTCTAGCAAAGGAAAGGTTCAACTCTGTGAGTTGAACACACACATCACAAAGCAGTTTGTGAGAATGCTTCTGTCCAGTTTTTAAGAGAAGATATTCCGGCTTCTAACAAAGGCCTGAAAGAGCTCCAAATATCCACTTGCAGATGCTGCAAAAAGACTCTTTCCAAACTGCTCCATGAAAAGGAAGGTTCAACCCTGTGAGTTGAATGCACACATCATAAAGAAGTTTCAAAGAATGCTTCTGTCTAGGTTTTATGTGAAGATATTTCCTTTTCCACCATAGGCCTCAAAGCGCTCCAAATGAACACATGCAGATTCTTCAAAAAGAGTGTTTCAAAACTGCTCTTTCAAAAGAAGTGTTCAACTCTGTGAGTTGGATTCATACTTCACAAAGCAGTTTCACAGAACGCTTCTGTTTAGTATTTATGGGAAGATATTCCCGTTTCCAACGGAGGCCTGAAAGGTCTCCAAATATCCACTTGCAGATTCTGCAAAAACACAGTTTCAAAACTGCTCTATCAAAAGGAAGGCTTATCTCTCCGAGTTGAATGCACACATCATAAAGAGGTTTCTGAGAATGCTTCTGCCTGGTTTATAAGTGAAGATATTACCTTTTCCACCATAGGCCTCAAAGCGCTCCAAATGAACACTTGCAGATTCTACAAAAAGAGTGTTTCAAAACTGCTCTTTCAAAAGAAGTGTTCAACTCTGTGAGTTGGATTCATACTTCACAAAGCAGTTTCACAGAACGCTTCTGTTTAGTATTTATGGGAAGATATTCCCGTTTCCAACGAAGGCCTGAAAGGACTCCAAATATCCACTTGCAGATTCTGCAAAAATAGAGTTTCAAAACTGCTCTGTTAAAAGGAAGGCTTATCTCTTTGAGTTGAATGCAGACATCATAAAGGGGTTTCTGAGAATGCTTCTGCCTGGTTTATATGTGGAGATATTTCCTTTTCCACCATAGGCCTCAAAGCGTTCCAAATGAACACTTGCAGATTCTACAAAAGGAGTGTTTCATAACTGCTCTAGCAAAGGAAAGGTTCAACTCTGTGAGTTGAACACACACTTCACAAAGCTGTTTGTGAGAATGCTTCTGTCCTGTTTTTACGAGAAGATATTCCCGCTTCTAACAAAGGCCTGAAAGAGCTCCAAATATCCACTTGCAGATGCTGCAAAAAGACTCTTTCCAAACTGCTCCATGAAAAGGAAGGTTCAACTCTGTGAGTTGAATGCACACATCATAAAGAAGTTTCAAAAAATGCTTCTGTCTAGGTTTTATGTGAAGATATTTCCTTTTCCACAATAGGCCTCAAAGCGCTCCAAATGAACACTTGCAGATTCTACGAAAAGAGTGTTTCAAAACTGCTCTTTCAAAAGAAGTGTTCAACTCTGTGAGTTGGATTCATACTTCACAAAGCAGTTTCACAGAACGCTTCTGTTTAGTTTTTATGGGAAGATATTCCCGTTTCCAACGAAGGCCTGAAATGGCTCCAAACAACCACTTGCAGATTCTGCAGAAACACAGTTTCCAATCTGCTCTATCAAAAGGAAGGCTTATCTCTCCGAGCTGAATGCACACATCATAAAGGGGTTTCTGAGAATGCTTCTCCTTGGTTTATAAGTGAAGATATTTCCTTTTCCACTATAGGCCTCAAAGCGCTCCAAATGAACACTTGCAGATTCTACAAAAAGAGTGTTTCAAAACAGCTCTTTCAAAGGAAGTGTTCAACTCTGTGAGTTGGATTCATACTACACAAAGCAGTTTCACAGAACGCCTCTCTTTAGTTTTTATGGGAAGATATTCCCGTTTCCAACGAAGGCCTGAAAGGGCTCCAAATATCCACTTGCAAATTCTGCAAAAATAGAGTTTCAAAACTGCTCTGTCAAAAGGAAGGCTTATCTCTCTGAGTTGAATGCAGACATCATAAAGAGGTTTCTGAGAATGCTTCTGCCTGGTTTATATGTGAAGATATTTCCTTTTCCACCATAGGCCTCAAAGCGCTCCAAATGAACACTTGCAGATTCTACAAAAAGAGTGTTTCATAACTGCTCTAGCAAAGGAAAGGTTCTACTCTGTGAGTTGAACACACACATCACAAAGCTGTTTGTGAGAATGCTTCTGTCCAGTTTTTATTGGAAGATATTCCCGCTTCTAACAAAGGCCTGAAAGCTCCAAATATCCACTTGCAGATGCTGCAAAAAGACTCTTTCCAAACTGCTCCATGAAAAGGAAGGTTCAACTCTGTGAGTTGAATGCACACATCATAAAGAAGTTTCAAAAAATGCTTCTGTCTAGGTTTTATGTGAAGATATTTCCTTTTCCACCATAGGCCTCAAAGCACTCCAAATGAACACTTGCAGATTCTACGAAAAGAGTGTTTCAAAACTGCTCTTTCAAAAGAAGTGTTCAACTCTGTGAGTTAGATTCATACTTCACAAAGCAGTTTCACAGAACGCTTCTGTTTAGTTTTTATGGGAAGATATTCCCGTTTCCAACGGAGGCCTGAAATGGCTCCAAATAACCACTTGCAGATTCTGCAGAAACACAGTTTCAAAACTGCTCTATCAAAAGGAAGGCTTATCTCTCCGAGCTGAATGCACACATCATAAAGAGGTTTCTGAGAATGCTTCTCCTTGCTTTATAAGTGAAGATATTTCCTTTTCCACTATAGGCCTCAAAGCGCTCCAAATGAACACCTGCAGATTCTACAAAAAGAGTGTTTCAAAACAGCTCTTTCAAAGGAAGTGTTCAACTCTGTGAGTTGGATTCATACTACACAAAGCAGTTTCACAGAACGCCTCTCTTTAGTTTTTATGGGAAGATATTCCCGTTTCCAACGAAGGCCTGAAAGGACCCAAATATGCACTTGCAGATTCTGCAAAAACACAGTTTCAAAACTGCTCTATCAAAAGGAAGGCTTGTCTCTCCGAGTTGAATGCACACATCATAAAGAGGTTTCTGAGAATGCTTCTTCCTGGTTTATAAGTGAAGATATTTCCTTTTCCACCATAGGCCTCAAAGCGCTCCAAATGAACACTTGCAGATTCTACAAAAAGAGTGTCTCAAAACTACTCTTTCAAAAGAAGTGTTCAACTCTGTGAGTTGGATTCATACTTCACAAAGCAGTTTCACAGAACGCTTCTGTTTAGTTTTTATGGGAAGGTATTCCCGTTTCCAACGAAGGACTGAAAGGGCTCCAAATATCCACTTGCATATTCTGCCAAAACAGAGTTTCAAAACTGCTCTATCAAAAGAAAGGCTTATCTCTCCGAGTTGAATGCACACATCATAAAGAGGTTTCTGAGAATGCTTCTGCCTGGTTTATAAGTGAAGATATTTCCTTTTCCCCTATAGGCCTCAAAGCGCTCCAAATGAACACTTGCAGATTCTACAAAAAGAGTGTTTCAAAACAGCTCTTTCAAAGGAAGTGTTCAACTCTGTGAGTTGGATACATACTACACAAAGCAGTTTCACAGAAGGCTTCTGTTTAGTTTTTATGGGAAGGCATTCCCGTTTCCAACGAAGGCCTGAAAGGGCTCCAAATATCCACTTGCAAATTCTGCAAAAATAGAGTTTCAAAACTGCTCTGTCAAAAGGAAGGCTTATCTCTCTGAGTTGAATGCAGACATCATAAAGAGGTTTCTGAGAATGCTTCTGCCTGGTTTATATGTGAAGATATTTCCTTTTCCACCATAGGCCTCAAAGCGCTCCAAATGAACACTTGCAGATTCTACAAAAAGAGTGTTTCATAACTGCTCTAGCAAAGGAAAGGTTCTACTCTGTGAGTTGAACACACACATCACAAAGCTGTTTGTGAGAATGCTTCTGTCCAGTTTTTATTGGAAGATATTCCCGCTTCTAACAAAGGCCTGAAAGCTCCAAATATCAACTTGCAGATGCTGCAAAAAGACTCTTTCCAAACTGCTCCATGAAAAGGAAGGTTCAACTCTGTGAGTTGAATGCACACATCATAAAGAAGTTTCAAAAAATGCTTATGTCTAGGTTTTATGTGAAGATATTTCCTTTTCCACCATAAGCCTCAAAGCACTCCAAATGAACACTTGCAGATTCTACGAAAAGAGTGTTTCAAAACTGCTCTTTCAAAAGAAGTGTTCAACTCTGTGAGTTGGATTCATACTTCACAAAGCAGTTTCACAGAACGCTTCTGTTTAGTTTTTATGGGAAGATATTCCCGTTTCCAACGGAGGCCTGAAATGGCTCCAAATAACCACTTGCAGATTCTGCAGAAACACAGTTTCAAAACTGCTCTATCAAAAGGAAGGCTTATCTCTCCGAGCTGAATGCACACATCATAAAGAGGTTTCTGAGAATGCTTCTCCTTGGTTTATAAGTGAAGATATTTCCTTTTCCACTATAGGCCTCAAAGCGCTCCAAATGAACACTTGCAGATTCCACAAAAAGAGTGGTTCAAAACAGCTCTTTCAAAGGAAGTGTTCAACTCTGTGAGTTGGATTCATACTACACAAAGCAGTTTCACAGAACGCCTCTCTTTAGTTTTTATGGGAAGATATTCCCGTTTCCAACGAAGGCCTGAAAGGGCTCCAAATATCCACTTGCAGATTCTGCAAAAATAGAGTTTCAAAACTGCTCTGTTAAAAGGAAGGCTTATCTCTCTGAGTTGAATGCAGACATCATAAAGAGGTTTCTGAGAATGCTTCTGCCTGGTTTATATGTGAAGATATTTCCTTTTCCACCATAGGCCCCAAAGAGCTCCAAATGAACACTTGCAGATTCTACAAAAGGAGTGTTTCATAACTGCTCTAGCAAAGGAAAGGTTCAAATCTGTGAGTTGAACACACACATCACAAAGCAGTTTGTGAGAATGCTTCTGTCCAGTTTTTAAGAGAAGATATTCCCGCTTCTAACAACGGCCTGAAGGAGCTCCAAATATCCACTTGCAGATGCTGCAAAAAGACTCTTTCCAAACTGCTCCATGAAAAGGAAGGTTCAACTCTGTGAGTTGAATGCACACATCATAAAGAAGTTTCAAAGAATGCTTCTGTCTAGGTTTTATGTGAAGATATTTCCTTTTCCACCATAGGCCTCAAAGCGCTCCAAATGAACACTTGCAGATTCTACAAAAAGAGTGTTTCAAAACTGCTCTTTCAAAAGAAGTGTTCAACTCTGTGGGTTGGATTCATACTTCACAAAGCAGTTTCACAGAACGCTTCTGTTTAGTTTTTACGGGAAGATATTCCCGTTTCCAACGAAGGCCTGAAAGGGCTCCAAATAACCACTTGCAGATTCTGCAAAAACACAGTTTCAAAACTGCTCTATCAAAAGGAAGGCTTATCTCTCCGAGCTGAATGCACACATCATAAAGAGGTTTCTGAGAATGCTTCTGCCTGGTTTATAAGTGAAGATATTTCCTTTTCCACCATAGGCCTCAAAGCGCTCCAAATGAACACTTGCAGATTCTACAAAAAGAGTGTTTCAAAACAGCTCTTTCAAAGGAAGTGTTCAACTCTGTGAGTTGGATTCATACTACACAAAGCAGTTTCACAGAACGCTTCTCTTTAGTTTTTATGGGAAGATATTCCCGTTTCCAACGAAGGCCTGAATGGGCTCCAAATATCCACTTGCAGATTCTGCAAAAATAGAGTTTCAAAACTGCTCTGTTAAAAGGAAGGCTTATCTCTCTGAGTTGAATGCAGACATCATAAAGAGGTTTCTGAGAATGCTTCTGCCTGGTTTATATGTGAAGATATTTCCTTTTCCACCATAGGCCTCAAAGCGTTCCAAATGAACACTTGCAGATTCTACAAAAGGAGTGTTTCATAACTGCTCTAGCAAAGGAAAGGTTCAACTCTGTGAGTTGAACACACACATCACAAAGCAGTTTGTGAGAATGGTTCTGTCCAGTTTTTAAGAGAAGATATTCCCGCTTCTAACAAAGGCCTGAAAGAGCTCCAAATATCCACTTGCAGATGCTGCAAAAAGACTCTTTCCAAACTGCTCCATGAAAAGGAAGGTTCAACTCTGTGAGTTGAATGCACACATCATAAAGAAGTTTCAAAGAATGCTTCTGTCTAGGTTTTATGTGAAGATATTTCCTTTTCCACCATAGGCCTCAAAGCGCTCCAAATGAACACATGCAGATTCTTCAAAAAGAGTGTTTCAAAACTGCTCTTTCAAAAGAAGTGTTCAACTCTGTGAGTTGGATTCATACTTCACAAAGCAGTTTCACAGAACGCTTCTGTTTAGTATTTATGGGAAGATATTCCCGTTTCCAACGAAGGCCTGAAAGGACTCCAAATATCCACTTGCAGATTCTGCAAAAACACAGTTTCAAACCTGCTCTATCAAAAGGAAGGCTTATCTCTCCGAGTTGAATGCACACATCATAAAGAGGTTTCTGAGAATGCTTCTGCCTGGTTTATAAGTGAAGATATTACCTTTTCCACCACAGGCCTCAAAGCGCTCCAAATGAACACTTGCAGATTCTACAAAAAGAGTGTTTCAAAACTGCTCTTTCAAAAGAAGTGTTCAACTCTGTGATTTGGATTCATACTTCACAAAGCAGTTTCACAGAACGCTTCTGTTTAGTATTTATGGGAAGATATTCCCGTTTCCAACGAAGGCCTGAAAGGACTCCAAATATCCACTTGCAGATTCTGCAAAAATAGAGTTTCAAAACTGCTCTGTTAAAAGGAAGGCTTATCTCTCTGAGTTGAATGCAGACATCATAAAGGGGTTTCTGAGAATGCTTCTGCCTGGTTTATCAGTGAAGATATTTCCTTTTCCACCATAGGCCTCAAAGCGTTCCAAATGAACACTTGCAGATTCTACAAAAGGAGTGTTTCATAACTGCTCTAGCAAAGGAAAGGTTCAACTCTGTGAGTTGAACACACACTTCACAAAGCTGTTTGTGAGAATGCTTCTGTCCTGTTTTTACGAGAAGATATTCCCGCTTCTAACAAAGGCCTGAAAGAGCTCCAAATATCCACTTGCAGATGCTGCAAAAAGACTCTTTCCAAACTGCTCCATGAAAAGGAAGGTTCAACTCTGTGAGTTGAATGCACACATCATAAAGAAGTTTCCAAGAATGCTTCTGTCTAGGTTTTATGTGAAGATATTTCCTTTTCCACCATAGGCCTCAAAGCGCTCCAAATGAACACTTGCAGATTCTACAAAAAGAGTGTTTCAAAACTGCCCTTTCAAAAGAAGTGTTCAAATCTGTGAGTTGGATTCATACTTCACAAAGCAGTTTCACAGAACGCTTCTGTTTAGTATTTATGGGAAGATATTCCCGTTTCCAACGAAGGCCTGAAAGGGCTCCAAATATCCACTTGCAGATTCTGCAAAAATAGAGTTTCAAAACTGCTCTGTTAAAAGGAAGGTTTATCTCTCTGAGTTGAATGCAGACATCATAAAGAGGTTTCTTAGAATGCTTCTGCCTGGTTTATATGTGAAGATATTTCCTTTTCCACCATAGGCCTCAAAGCGCTACAAATGAACACTTGCAGATTCTACAAAAGGAGTGTTTCATAACTGCTCTAGCAAAGGAAAGGTTCAACTCTGTGAGTTGAACACACACATCACAAAGCAGTTTGTGAGAATGCTTCTGTCCAGTTTTTAAGAGAAGATATTCCCGCTTCTAACAACGGCCTGAAGGAGCTCCAAATATCCACTTGCAGATGCTGCAAAAAGACTCTTTCCAAACTGCTCCATGAAAAGGAAGGTTCAACTCTGTGAGTTGAATGCACACATCATAAAGAAGTTTCAAAGAATGCTTCTGTCTAGGTTTTATGTGAAGATATTTCCTTTTCCACCATAGGCCTCAAAGCGCTCCAAATGAACACTTGCAGATTCTACAAAAAGAGTGTTTCAAAACTGCTCTTTCAAAAGAAGTGTTCAACTCTGTGGGTTGGATTCATACTTCACAAAGCAGTTTCACAGAACGCTTCTGTTTAGTTTTTACGGGAAGACATTCCCGTTTCCAACGAAGGCCTGAAAGGGCTCCAAATAACCACTTGCAGATTCTGCAAAAACACAGTTTCAAAACTGCTCTATCAAAAGGAAGGCTTATCTCTCCGAGCTGAATGCACACATCATAAAGAGGTTTCTGAGAATGCTTCTGCCTGGTTTATAAGTGAAGATATTTCCTTTTCCACCATAGGCCTCAAAGCGCTCCAAATGAACACTTGCAGATTCTACAAAAAGAGTGTTTCAAAACAGCTCTTTCAAAGGAAGTGTTCAACTCTGTGAGTTGGATTCATACTACACAAAGCAGTTTCACAGAACGCTTCTCTTTAGTTTTTATGGGAAGATATTCCCGTTTCCAACGAAGGCCTGAAAGGGCTCCAAATATCCACTTGCAGATTCTGCAAAAATAGAGTTTCAAAACTGCTCTGTTAAAAGGAAGGCTTATCTCTCTGAGTTGAATGCAGACATCATAAAGAGGTTTCTGAGAATGCTTCTGCCTGGTTTATATGTGAAGATATTTCCTTTTCCACCATAGGCCTCAAAGCGTTCCAAATGAACACTTGCAGATTCTACAAAAGGAGTGTTTCATAACTGCTCTAGCAAAGGAAAGGTTCAACTCTGTGAGTTGAACACACACATCACAAAGCAGTTTGTGAGAATGGTTCTGTCCAGTTTTTAAGAGAAGATATTCCCGCTTCTAACAAAGGCCTGAAAGAGCTCCAAATATCCACTTGCAGATGCTGCAAAAAGACTCTTTCCAAACTGCTCCATGAAAAGGAAGGTTCAACTCTGTGAGTTGAATGCACACATCATAAAGAAGTTTCAAAGAATGCTTCTGTCTAGGTTTTATGTGAAGATATTTCCTTTTCCACCATAGGCCTCAAAGCGCTCCAAATGAACACATGCAGATTCTTCAAAAAGAGTGTTTCAAAACTGCTCTTTCAAAAGAAGTGTTCAACTCTGTGAGTTGGATTCATACTTCACAAAGCAGTTTCACAGAACGCTTCTGTTTAGTATTTATGGGAAGATATTCCCGTTTCCAACGAAGGCCTGAAAGGACTCCAAATATCCACTTGCAGATTCTGCAAAAACACAGTTTCAAACCTGCTCTATCAAAAGGAAGGCTTATCTCTCCGAGTTGAATGCACACATCATAAAGAGGTTTCTGAGAATGCTTCTGCCTGGTTTATAAGTGAAGATATTACCTTTTCCACCACAGGCCTCAAAGCGCTCCAAATGAACACTTGCAGATTCTACAAAAAGAGTGTTTCAAAACTGCTCTTTCAAAAGAAGTGTTCAACTCTGTGATTTGGATTCATACTTCACAAAGCAGTTTCACAGAACGCTTCTGTTTAGTATTTATGGGAAGATATTCCCGTTTCCAACGAAGGCCTGAAAGGACTCCAAATATCCACTTGCAGATTCTGCAAAAATAGAGTTTCAAAACTGCTCTGTTAAAAGGAAGGCTTATCTCTCTGAGTTGAATGCAGACATCATAAAGGGGTTTCTGAGAATGCTTCTGCCTGGTTTATCAGTGAAGATATTTCCTTTTCCACCATAGGCCTCAAAGCGTTCCAAATGAACACTTGCAGATTCTACAAAAGGAGTGTTTCATAACTGCTCTAGCAAAGGAAAGGTTCAACTCTGTGAGTTGAACACACACTTCACAAAGCTGTTTGTGAGAATGCTTCTGTCCTGTTTTTACGAGAAGATATTCCCGCTTCTAACAAAGGCCTGAAAGAGCTCCAAATATCCACTTGCAGATGCTGCAAAAAGACTCTTTCCAAACTGCTCCATGAAAAGGAAGGTTCAACTCTGTGAGTTGAATGCACACATCATAAAGAAGTTTCCAAGAATGCTTCTGTCTAGGTTTTATGTGAAGATATTTCCTTTTCCACCATAGGCCTCAAAGCGCTCCAAATGAACACTTGCAGATTCTACAAAAAGAGTGTTTCAAAACTGCCCTTTCAAAAGAAGTGTTCAAATCTGTGAGTTGGATTCATACTTCACAAAGCAGTTTCACAGAACGCTTCTGTTTAGTATTTATGGGAAGATATTCCCGTTTCCAACGAAGGCCTGAAACGGCTCCAAATATCCACTTGCAGATTCTGCAAAAATAGAGTTTCAAAACTGCTCTGTTAAAAGGAATGTTTATCTCTCTGAGTTGAATGCAGACATCATAAAGAGGTTTCTTAGAATGCTTCTGCCTGGTTTATATGTGAAGATATTTCCTTTTCCACCATAGGCCTCAAAGCGCTCCAAATGAACACTTGCAGATTCTACAAAAGGAGTGTTTCATAACTGCTCTAGCAAAGGAAAAGTTCAACTCTGTGAGTTGAACACACACATCACAAAGCAGTTTGTGAGAATGCTTCTGTCCAGTTTTTAAGAGAAGATATTCCCGCTTCTAACAAAGGCCTGAAAGAGCTCCAAATATCCACTTGCAGATGCTGCAAAAAGACTCTTTCCAAACTGCTCCATGAAAAGGAAGGTTCAACTCTGTGAGTTGAATGCACACATCATAAAGAAGTTTCAAAGAATGCTTCTGTCTAGGTTTTATGTGAAGATATTTCCTTTTCCACCACAGGCCTCAAAGCGCTCCAAATGAACACTTGCAGATTCTACAAAAAGAGTGTTTCAAAACTGCTCTTACAAAAGAAGTGTTCAACTCTGTGAGTTGGATTCATACTTCACAAAGCAGTTTCACAGAACGCTTCTGTTTAGTATTTATGGGAAGATATTCCCGTTTCCAACGAAGGCCTGAAAGGACTCCAAATATCCACTTGCAGATTCTGCAAAAACACAGTTTCAAAACTGCTCTATCAAAAGGAAGGCTTATCTCTCCGAGTTGAATGCACACATCATAAAGAGGTTTCTGAGAATGCTTCTGCCTGGTTTATAAGTGAAGATATTTCCTTTTCCACCATAGGCCTCAAAGCGCTCCAAATGAACACTTGCAGATTCTACAAAAAGAGCGTTTCAAAACTGCTCTTTCAAAAGAAGTGTTCAACTCTGTGATTTGGATTCATACTTCACAAAGCAGTTTCACAGGACGCTTCTGTTTAGTATTTATGAGAAGATATTCCCGTTTCCAACGAAGGCCTGAAAGGACTCCAAATATCCACTTGCAGATTCTGCAAAAATAGAGTTTCAAAACTGCTCTGTTAAAAGGAAGGCTTATCTCTCTGAGTTGAATGCAGACATCATAAAGGGGTTTCTGAGAATGCTTCTGCCTGGTTTATATGTGAAGATATTTCCTTTTCCACCATAGGCCTCAAAGCGTTCCAAATGAACACTTGCATATTCTACAAAAGGAGTGTTTCATAACTGCTCTAGCAAAGGAAAGGTTCTACTCTGTGAGTTGAACACACACATCACAAAGCAGTTTGTGAGAATGCTTCTGTCCAGTTTTTATTGGAAGATATTCCAGCTTCTAACAAAGGCCTGAAAGAGCTCCAAATATCCACTTGCAGATGCTGCAAAAAGACTCTTTCCAAACTGCTCCATGAAAAGGAAGGTTCAACTCTGTGAGTTGAATGCACACATCATAAAGAAGTTTCAAAAAATGCTTCTGTCTAGATTTTATGTGAAGATATTTCCTTTTCCACCATAGGCCTCAAAGCGCTCCAAATGAACACTTGCACATTCTACGAAAAGAGTGTTTCAAAACTGCTCTTTCAAAAGAAGTGTTCAACTCTGTGAGTTGGATTCATACTTCACAAAGCAGTTTCACAGAACGCTTCTGTTTAGTTTTTATGGGAAGATATTCCCGTTTCCAACGAAGGCCTGAAATGGCTCCAAATAACCACTTGCAGATTCTGCAGAAACACAGTTTCCAATCTGCTCTATCAAAAGGAAGGCTTATCTCTCCGAGCTGAATGCACACATCATAAAGTGTTTTCTGAGAATGCTTCTCCTTGGTTTATAAGTGAAGATATTTCCTTTTCCACTATAGGCCTCAAAGCGCTCCAAATGAACACTTGCAGATTCTACAAAAAGAGTGTTTCAAAACAGCTCTTTCAAAGGAAGTGTTCAACTCTGTGAGTTGGATTCATACTACACAAAGCAGTTTCACAGAACGCCTCTCTTTAGTTTTTATGGGAAGATATTCCCGTTTCCAACGAAGGCCTGAAAGGGCTCCAAATATGCACTTGCAGATTCTGCAAAAATAGAGTTTCAAAACTGCTCTGTTAAAAGGAAGGCTTATCTCTCTGAGTTGAATGCAGACATCATAAAGAGGTTTCTGAGAATGCTTCTGCCTGGTTTATATGTGAAGATATTTCCTTTTCCACCATAGGCCCCAAAGAGCTCCAAATGAACACTTGCAGATTCTACAAAAGCAGTGTTTCATAACTGCACTAGCAAAGGAAAGGTTCAACTCTGTGAGTTGAACACACACATCACAAAGCAGTTTGTGAGAATGCTTCTGTCCAGTTTTTAAGAGAAGATATTCCCGCTTCTAACAAAGGCCTGAAGGAGCTCCAAATATCCACTTGCAGATGCTGCAAAAAGACTCTTTCCAAACTGCTCCATGAAAAGGAAGGTTCAACTCTGTGAGTTGAATGCACACATCATAAAGAAGTTTCAAAGAATGCTTCTGTCTAGGTTTTGTGTGAAGATATTTCCTTTTCCACCATAGGCCTCAAAGCGCTCCAAATGAACACTTGCAGATTCTACAAAAAGAGTGTTTCAAAACTGCTCTTTCAAAAGAAGTGTTCAACTCTGTGGGTTGGATTCATACTTCACAAAGCAGTTTCACAGAACGCTTCTGTTTAGTTTTTATGGGAAGATATTCCCGTTTCCAACGAAGGCCTGAAAGGGCTCCAAATAACCACTTGCAGATTCTGCAAAAACACAGTTTCAAAACTGCTCTATCAAAAGGAAGGCTTATCTCTCCGAGCTGAATGCACACATCATAAAGAGGTTTCTGAGAATGCTTCTGCCTGGTTTATCAGTGAAGATATTTCCTTTTCCACCATAGGCCTCAAAGCGCTCCAAATGAACACTTGCAGATTCTACAATAAGAGTGTTTCAAAACAGCTCTTTCAAAGGAAGTGTTCAACTCTGTGAGTTGGATTCATACTACACAAAGCAGTTTCACAGAACGCTTCTCTTTAGTTTTTATGGGAAGATATTCCCGTTTCCAACGAAGGCCTGAAAGGGCTCCAAATATCCACTTGCAGATTCTGCAAAAATAGAGTTTCAAAACTGCTCTGTTAAAAGGAAGGCTTATCTCTCTGAGTTGAATGCAGACATCATAAAGAGGTTTCTGAGAATGCTTCTGCCTGGTTTATATGTGAAGATATTTCCTTTTCTACCATAGGCCTCAAAGCGTTCCAAATGAACACTTGCAGATTCTACAAAAGGAGTGTTTCATAACTGCTCTAGCAAAGGAAAGGTTCAACTCTGTGAGTTGAACACACACATCACAAAGCAGTTTGTGAGAATGCTTCTGTCCAGTTTTTAAGAGAAGATATTCCGGCTTCTAACAAAGGCCTGAAAGAGCTCCAAATATCCACTTGCAGATGCTGCAAAAAGACTCTTTCCAAACTGCTCCATGAAAAGGAAGGTTCAACCCTGTGAGTTGAATGCACACATCATAAAGAAGTTTCAAAGAATGCTTCTGTCTAGGTTTTATGTGAAGATATTTCCTTTTCCACCATAGGCCTCAAAGCGCTCCAAATGAACACATGCAGATTCTTCAAAAAGAGTGTTTCAAAACTGCTCTTTCAAAAGAAGTGTTCAACTCTGTGAGTTGGATTCATACTTCACAAAGCAGTTTCACAGAACGCTTCTGTTTAGTATTTATGGGAAGATATTCCCGTTTCCAACGAAGGCCTGAAAGGACTCCAAATATCCACTTGCAGATTCTGCAAAAACACAGTTTCAAAACTGCTCTATCAAAAGGAAGGCTTATCTCTCCGAGTTGAATGCACACATCATAAAGAGGTTTCTGAGAATGCTTCTGCCTGGTTTATAAGTGAAGATATTACCTTTTCCACCATAGGCCTCAAAGCGCTCCAAATGAACACTTGCAGATTCTACAAAAAGAGTGTTTCAAAACTGCTCTTTCAAAAGAAGTGTTCAACTCTGTGATTTGGATTCATACTTCACAAAGCAGTTTCACAGAACGCTTCTGTTTAGTATTTATGGGAAGATATTCCCGTTTCCAACGAAGGCCTGAAAGGACTCCAAATATCCACTTGCAGATTCTGCAAAAATAGAGTTTCAAAACTGCTCTGTTAAAAGGAAGGCTTATCTCTTTGAGTTGAATGCAGACATCATAAAGGGGTTTCTGAGAATGCTTCTGCCTGGTTTATATGTGGAGATATTTCCTTTTCCACCATAGGCCTCAAAGCGTTCCAAATGAACACTTGCAGATTCTACAAAAGGAGTGTTTCATAACTGCTCTAGCAAAGGAAAGGTTCAACTCTGTGAGTTGAACACACACTTCACAAAGCTGTTTGTGAGAATGCTTCTGTCCTGTTTTTACGAGAAGATATTCCCGCTTCTAACAAAGGCCTGAAAGAGCTCCAAATATCCACTTGCAGATGCTGCAAAAAGACTCTTTCCAAACTGCTCCATGAAAAGGAAGGTTCAACTCTGTGAGTTGAATGCACACATCATAAAGAAGTTTCAAAAAATGCTTCTGTCTAGGTTTTATGTGAAGATATTTCCTTTTCCACCATAGGCCTCAAAGCGCTCCAAATGAACACTTGCAGATTCTACGAAAAGAGTGTTTCAAAACTGCTCTTTCAAAAGAAGTGTTCAACTCTGTGAGTTGGATTCATACTTCACAAAGCAGTTTCACAGAACGCTTCTGTTTAGTTTTTATGGGAAGATATTCCCGTTTCCAACGAAGGCCTGAAATGGCTCCAAACAACCACTTGCAGATTCTGCAGAAACACAGTTTCCAATCTGCTCTATCAAAAGGAAGGCTTATCTCTCCGAGCTGAATGCACACATCATAAAGGGGTTTCTGAGAATGCTTCTCCTTGGTTTATAAGTGAAGATATTTCCTTTTCCACTACAGGCCTCAAAGCGCTCCAAATGAACACTTGCAGATTCTACAAAAAGAGTGTTTCAAAACAGCTCTTTCAAAGGAAGTGTTCAACTCTGTGAGTTGGATTCATACTACACAAAGCAGTTTCACAGAACGCCTCTCTTTAGTTTTTATGGGAAGATATTCCCGTTTCCAACGAAGGCCTGAAAGGGCTCCAAATATCCACTTGCAGATTCTGCAAAAATAGAGTTTCAAAACTGCTCTGTTAAAAGGAAGGCTTATCTCTCTGAGTTGAATGCAGACATCATAAAGAGGTTTCTGAGAATGCTTCTGCCTGGTTTATATGTGAAGATATTTCCTTTTCCACCATAGGCCCCAAAAAGCTCCAAATGAACACTTGCAGATTCTACAAAAGGAGTGTTTCATAACTGCTCTAGCAAAGGAAAGTTTCAACTCTGTGAGTTGAACACACACATCACAAAGCAGTTTGTGAGAATGCTTCTGTCCAGTTTTTATTGGAAGGTATTCCAGCTTCTAACAAAGACCTGAAGGAGCTCCAAATATCCACTTGCAGATGCTGCAAAAAGACTCTTTCCAAACTGCTCCATGAAAAGGAAGGTTCAACTCTGTGAGTTGAATGCACACATCATAAAGAAGTTTCAAAGAATGCTTCTGTCTAGGTTTTATGTGAAGATATTTCCTTTTCCACCATAGGCCTCAAAGCGCTCCAAATGAACACTTGCAGATTCTACAAAAAGAGTGTTTCAAAACTGCTCTTTCAAAAGCAGTGTTCAACTCTGTGGGTTGGATTCATACTTCACAAAGCAGTTTCACAGAACGCTTCTGTTTAGTTTTTATGGGAAGATATTCCCGTTTCCAACGAAGGCCTGAAAGGGCTCCAAATAACCACTTGCAGATTCTGCAAAAACACAGTTTCAAAACTGCTCTATCAAAAGGAAGGCTTATCTCTCCGAGCTGAATGCACACATCATAAAGAGGTTTCTGAGAATGCTTCTGCCTGGTTTATAAGTGAAGATATTTCCTTTTCCACCATAGGCCTCAAAGCGCTCCAAATGAACACTTGCAGATTCTACAAAAAGAGTGTTTCAAAACAGCTCTTTCAAAGGAAGTGTTCAAATCTGTGAGGTGGATTCATACTACACAAAGCAGTTTCACAGAACGCTTCTCTTTAGTTTTTATGGGAAGATATTCCCGTTTCCAACGAAGGCCTGAAAGGGCTCCAAATATCCACTTGCAGATTCTGCAAAAATAGAGTTTCAAAACTGCTCTGTTAAAAGGAAGACTTATCTCTCTGAGTTGAATGCAGACATCATAAAGAGGTTTCTGAGAATTCTTCTGCCTGGTTTATATGTGAAGATATTTCCTTTTCCACCATAGGCCTCAAAGCGTTCCAAATGAACACTTGCAGATTCTACAAAAGGAGTGTTTCATAACTGCTCTAGCAAAGGAAAGGTTCAACTCTGTGAGTTGAACACACACATCACAAAGCAGTTTGTGAGAATGCTTCTGTCCAGTTTTTAAGAGAAGATATTCCCGCTTCTAACAAAGGCCTGAAAGAGCTCCAAATATCCACTTGCAGATGCTGCAAAAAGACTCTTTCCAAACTGCTCCATGAAAAGGAAGGTTCAATTCTGTGAGTTGAATGCACACATCATAAAGAAGTTTCAAAGAATTCTTCTGTCTAGGTTTTATGTGAAGATATTTCCTTTTCCACCGTAGGCCTCAAAGCGCTCCAAATGAACACTTGCAGATTCTTCAAAAAGGGTGTTTCAAAACTGCTCTTTCAAAAGAAGTGTTCAACTCTGTGAGATGGATTCATACTTCACAAAGCAGTTTCACAGAACGCTTCTGTTTAGTATTTATGGGAAGATATTCCCGTTTCCAACGAAGGCCTGAAAGGACTCCAAATATCCACTTGCAGATTCTGCCAAAACAGAGTTTCAAAACTGCTCTATCAAAAGGAAGGCTTATCGCTCCGAGTTGAATGCACACATCATAAAGAGGTTTCTGAGAATGCTTCTGCCTGGTTTATAAGTGAAGATATTTCCTTTTCCACCATAGGCCTCAAAGCGCTCCAAATGAACACTTGCAGATTCTACAAAAAGAGTGTTTGAAAACAGCTCTTTCAAAGGAAGTGTTCAACACTGTGAGTTGGATTCATACTACACAAAGCAGTTTCACAGAACGCTTCTGTTTAGTTTTTATGGGAAGACATTCCCGTTTCCAACGAAGGCCTGAAAGGGCTACAAATATCCACTTGCAGATTCTGCAAAAATAGAGTTTCAAAACTGCTCTGTCAAAAGGAAGGCTTATCTCTCTGAGTTGAATGCAGACATCATAAAGAGGTTTCTGAGAATGCTTCTGCCTTGTTTATATGTGAAGATATTTCCTTTTCCACCATAGGCCTCAAAGCGCTCCAAATGAACACTTGCAGATTCTACAAAAAGAGTGTTTCATAACTGCTCTAGCAAAGGAAAGGTTCAACTCTGTGAGTTGAACACACACATCACAAAGCAGTTTGTGAGAATGCTTCTGTCCAGTTTTTATGAGAAGATATTCCCGCTTCTAACAAAGGCCTGAAAGAGCTCCAAATATCCACTTGCAGATGCTGCAAAAAGACTCTTTCCAAACTGCTCCATGAAAAGGAAGGTTCAACTCTGTGAGTTGAATGCACACATCATAAAGAAGTTTCCAAGAATGCTTCTGTCTAGGTTTTATGTGAAGATATTTCCTTTTCCACCATAGGCCTCAAAGCGCTCCAAATGAACACTTGCAGATTCTACAAAAAGAGTGTTTCAAAACTGCCCTTTCAAAAGAAGTGTTCAAATCTGTGAGTTGGATTCATACTTCACAAAGCAGTTACACAGAACGCTTCTGTTTAGTATTTATGGGAAGATATTCCCGTTTCCAACGAAGGCCTGAAAGGACTCCAAATATGCACTTGCAGATTCTGCAAAAACACAGTTTCAAAACTGCTCTATCAAAAGGAAGGCTTGTCTCTCCGAGTTGAATGCACACATCATAAAGAGGTTTCTGAGAATGCTTCTGCCTGGTTTATAAGTGAAGATATTTCCTTTTCCACCATAGGCCTCAAAGCGCTCCAAATGAACACTTGCAGATTCTACAAAAAGAGTGTTTCAAAACTACTCTTTCAAAAGAAGTGTTCAACTCTGTGAGTTGGATTCATACTTCACAAAGCAGTTTCACAGAACGCTTCTGTTTAGTTTTTATGGGAAGGTATTCCCGTTTCCAACGAAGGACTGAAAGGGCTCCAAATATCCACTTGCAGATTCTGCCAAAACAGAGTTTCAAAACTGCTCTATCAAAAGAAAGGCTTATCTCTCCGAGTTGAATGCACACATCATAAAGAGGTTTCTGAGAATGCTTCTGCCTGGTTTATAAGTGAAGATATTTCCTTTTCCCCTATAGGCCTCAAAGCGCTCCAAATGAACACTTGCAGATTCTACAAAAAGAGTGTTTCAAAACAGCTCTTTCAAAGGAAGTGTTCAACTCTGTGAGTTGGATACATACTACACAAAGCAGTTTCACAGAACGCTTCTGTTTAGTTTTTATGGGAAGGCATTCCCGTTTCCAACGAAGGCCTGAAAGGGCTCCAAATATCCACTTGCAAATTCTGCAAAAATAGAGTTTCAAAACTGCTCTGTCAAAAGGAAGGCTTATCTCTCTGAGTTGAATGCAGACATCATAAAGAGGTTTCTGAGAATGCTTCTGCCTGGTTTATATGTGAAGATATTTCCTTTTCCACCATAGGCCTCAAAGCGCTCCAAATGAACACTTGCAGATTCTACAAAAAGAGTGTTTCATAACTGCTCTAGCAAAGGAAAGGTTCTACTCTGTGAGTTGAACACACACATCACAAAGCTGTTTGTGAGAATGCTTCTGTCCAGTTTTTATTGGAAGATATTCCCGCTTCTAACAAAGGCCTGAAAGCTCCAAATATCCACTTGCAGATGCTGCAAAAAGACTCTTTCCAAACTGCTCCATGAAAAGGAAGGTTCAACTCTGTGAGTTGAATGCACACATCATAAAGAAGTTTCAAAAAATGCTTCTGTCTAGGTTTTATGTGAAGATATTTCCTTTTCCACCATAGGCCTCAAAGCACTCCAAATGAACACTTGCAGATTCTACGAAAAGAGTGTTTCAAAACTGCTCTTTCAAAAGAAGTGTTCAACTCTGTGAGTTAGATTCATACTTCACAAAGCAGTTTCACAGAACGCTTCTGTTTAGTTTTTATGGGAAGATATTCCCGTTTCCAACGGAGGCCTGAAATGGCTCCAAATAACCACTTGCAGATTCTGCAGAAACACAGTTTCAAAACTGCTCTATCAAAAGGAAGGCTTATCTCTCCGAGCTGAATGCACACATCATAAAGAGGTTTCTGAGAATGCTTCTGCCTGGTTTATAAGTGAAGATATTTCCTTTTCCACCATAGGCCTCAAAGCGCTCCAAATGAACACTTGCAGATTCCACAAAAAGAGTGTTTCAAAACAGCTCTTTCAAAGGAAGTGTTCAACTCTGTGAGTTGGATTCATACTACACAAAGCAGTTTCACAGAACGCCTCTCTTTAGTTTTTATGGGAAGATATTCCCGTTTCCAACGAAGGCCTGAAAGGGCTCCAAATCTCCACTTGCAGATTCTGCAAAAATAGAGTTTCAAAACTGCTCTGTTAAAAGGAAGGCTTATCTCTCTGAGTTGAATGCAGACATCATAAAGAGGTTTCTGAGAATGCTTCTGCCTGGTTTATATGTGAAGATATTTCCTTTTCCACCATAGGCCCCAAAGAGCTCCAAATGAACACTTGCAGATTCTACAAAAGGAGTGTTTCATAACTGCTCTAGCAAAGGAAAGGTTCAACTCTGTGAGTTGAACACACACATCACAAAGCAGTTTGTGAGAATGCTTCTGTCCAGTTTTTAAGAGAAGATATTCCCGCTTCTAACAACGGCCTGAAGGAGCTCCAAATATCCACTTGCAGATGCTGCAAAAAGACTCTTTCCAAACTGCTCCATGAAAAGGAAGGTTCAACTCTGTGAGTTGAATGCACACATCATAAAGAAGTTTCAAAGAATGCTTCTGTCTAGGTTTTATGTGAAGATATTTCCTTTTCCACCATAGGCCTCAAAGCGCTCCAAATGAACACTTGCAGATTCTACAAAAAGAGTGTTTCAAAACTGCTCTTTCAAAAGAAGTGTTCAACTCTGTGGGTTGGATTCATACTTCACAAAGCAGTTTCACAGAACGCTTCTGTTTAGTTTTTATGGGAAGATATTCCCGTTTCCAACGAAGGCCTGAAAGGGCTCCAAATAACCACTTGCAGATTCTGCAAAAACACAGTTTCAAAACTGCTCTATCAAAAGGAAGGCTTATCTCTCCGAGCTGAATGCACACATCATAAAGAGGTTTCTGAGAATGCTTCTGCCTGGTTTATAAGTGAAGATATTTCCTTTTCCACCATAGGCCTCAAAGCGCTCCAAATGAACACTTGCAGATTCTACAAAAAGAGTGTTTCAAAACAGCTCTTTCAAAGGAAGTGTTCAACTCTGTGAGTTGGATTCATACTACACAAAGCAGTTTCACAGAACGCTTCTCTTTAGTTTTTATGGGAAGATATTCCCGTTTCCAACGAAGGCCTGAAAGGGCTCCAAATATCCACTTGCAGATTCTGCAAAAATAGAGTTTCAAAACTGCTCCGTTAAAAGGAAGGCTTATCTCTCTGAGTTGAATGCAGACATCATAAAGAGGTTTCTGAGAATGCTTCTGCCTGGTTTATATGTGAAGATATTTCCTTTTCCACCATAGGCCTCAAAGCGTTCCAAATGAACACTTGCAGATTCTACAAAAGGAGTGTTTCATAACTGCTCTAGCAAAGGAAAGGTTCAACTCTGTGAGTTGAACACACACATCACAAAGCAGTTTGTGAGAATGGTTCTGTCCAGTTTTTAAGAGAAGATATTCCCGCTTCTAACAAAGGCCTGAAAGAGCTCCAAATATCCACTTGCAGATGCTGCAAAAAGACTCTTTCCAAACTGCTCCATGAAAAGGAAGGTTCAACTCTGTGAGTTGAATGCACACATCATAAAGAAGTTTCAAAGAATGCTTCTGTCTAGGTTTTATGTGAAGATATTTCCTTTTCCACCATAGGCCTCAAAGCGCTCCAAATGAACACATGCAGATTCTTCAAAAAGAGTGTTTCAAAACTGCTCTTTCAAAAGAAGTGTTCAACTCTGTGAGTTGGATTCATACTTCACAAAGCAGTTTCACAGAACGCTTCTGTTTAGTATTTATGGGAAGATATTCCCGTTTCCAACGAAGGCCTGAAAGGACTCCAAATATCCACTTGCAGATTCTGCAAAAACACAGTTTCAAACCTGCTCTATCAAAAGGAAGGCTTATCTCTCCGAGTTGAATGCACACATCATAAAGAGGTTTCTGAGAATGCTTCTGCCTGGTTTATAAGTGAAGATATTACCTTTTCCACCACAGGCCTCAAAGCGCTCCAAATGAACACTTGCAGATTCTACAAAAAGAGTGTTTCAAAACTGCTCTTTCAAAAGAAGTGTTCAACTCTGTGATTTGGATTCATACTTCACAAAGCAGTTTCACAGAACGCTTCTGTTTAGTATTTATGGGAAGATATTCCCGTTTCCAACGAAGGCCTGAAAGGACTCCAAATATCCACTTGCAGATTCTGCAAAAATAGAGTTTCAAAACTGCGCTGTTAAAAGGAAGGCTTATCTCTCTGAGTTGAATGCAGACATCATAAAGGGGTTTCTGAGAATGCTTCTGCCTGGTTTATATGTGAAGATATTTCCTTTTCCACCATAGGCCTCAAAGCGTTCCAAATGAACACTTGCAGATTCTACAAAAGGAGTGTTTCATAACTGCTCTAGCAAAGGAAAGGTTCAACTCTGTGAGTTGAACACACACTTCACAAAGCTGTTTGTGAGAATGCTTCTGTCCTGTTTTTACGAGAAGATATTCCCGCTTCTAACAAAGGCCTGAAAGAGCTCCAAATATCCACTTGCAGATGCTGCAAAAAGACTCTTTCCAAACTGCTCCATGAAAAGGAAGGTTCAACTCTGTGAAGTGAATGCACACATCATAAAGAAGTTTCCAAGAATGCTTCTGTCTAGGTTTTATGTGAAGATATTTCCTTTTCCACCATAGGCCTCAAAGCGCTCCAAATGAACACTTGCAGATTCTACAAAAAGAGTGTTTCAAAACTGCCCTTTCAAAAGAAGTGTTCAAATCTGTGAGTTGGATTCATACTTCACAAAGCAGTTTCACAGAACGCTTCTGTTTAGTATTTATGGGAAGATATTCCCGTTTCCAACGAAGGCCTGAAAGGGCTCCAAATATCCACTTGCAGATTCTGCAAAAATAGAGTTTCAAAACTGCTCTGTTAAAAGGAAGGTTTATCTCTCTGAGTTGAATGCAGACATCATAAAGAGGTTTCTTAGAATGCTTCTGCCTGGTTTATATGTGAAGATATTTCCTTTTCCACCATAGGCCTCAAAGCGCTCCAAATGAACACTTGCAGATTCTACAAAAGGAGTGTTTCATAACTGCTCTAGCAAAGGAAAAGTTCAACTCTGTGAGTTGAACACACACATCACAAAGCAGTTTGTGAGAATGCTTCTGTCCAGTTTTTAAGAGAAGATATTCCCGCTTCTAACAAAGGCCTGAAAGAGCTCCAAATATCCACTTGCAGATGCTGCAAAAAGACTCTTTCCAAACTGCTCCATGAAAAGGAAGGTTCAACTCTGTGAGTTGAATGCACACATCATAAAGAAGTTTCAAAGAATGCTTCTGTCTAGGTTTTATGTGAAGATATTTCCTTTTCCACCATAGGCCTCAAAGCGCTCCAAATGAACACTTGCAGATTCTACAAAAAGAGTGTTTCAAAACTGCTCTTACAAAAGAAGTGTTCAACTCTGTGAGTTGGATTCATACTTCACAAAGCAGTTTCACAGAACGCTTCTGTTTAGTATTTATGGGAAGATATTCCCGTTTCCAACGAAGGCCTGAAAGGACTCCAAATATCCACTTGCAGATTCTGCAAAAACACAGTTTCAAAACTGCTCTATCAAAAGGAAGGCTTATCTCTCCGAGTTGAATGCACACATCATAAAGAGGTTTCTGAGAATGCTTCTGCCTGGTTTATAGGTGAAGATATTTCCTTTTCCACCATAGGCCTCAAAGCGCTCCAAATGAACACTTGCAGATTCTACAAAAAGAGTGTTTCAAAACTGCTCTTTCAAAAGAAGTGTTCAACTCTGTGATTTGGATTCATACTTCACAAAGCAGTTTCACAGGACGCTTCTGTTTAGTATTTATGAGAAGATATTCCCGTTTCCAACGAAGGCCTGAAAGGACTCCAAATATCCACTTGCAGATTCTGCAAAAATAGAGTTTCAAAACTGCTCTGTTAAAAGGAAGGCTTATCTCTCTGAGTTGAATGCAGACATCATAAAGGGGTTTCTGAGAATGCTTCTGCCTGGTTTATATGTGAAGATATTTCCTTTTCCACCATAGGCCTCAAAGCGTTCCAAATGAACACTTGCATATTCTACAAAAGGAGTGTTTCATAACTGCTCTAGCAAAGGAAAGGTTCTACTCTGTGAGTTGAACACACACATCACAAAGCAGTTTGTGAGAATGCTTCTGTCCAGTTTTTATTGGAAGATATTCCAGCTTCTAACAAAGGCCTGAAAGAGCTCCAAATATCCACTTGCAGATGCTGCAAAAAGACTCTTTCCAAACTGCTCCATGAAAAGGAAGGTTCAACTCTGTGAGTTGAATGCACACATCATAAAGAAGTTTCAAAAAATGCTTCTGTCTAGATTTTATGTGAAGATATTTCCTTTTCCACCATAGGCCTCAAAGCGCTCCAAATGAACACTTGCAGATTCTACAAAAAGAGTGTTTGAAAACAGCTCTTTCAAAGGAAGTGTTCAACTCTGTGAGTTGGATTCATACTACACAAAGCAGTTTCACAGAACGCTTCTGTTTAGTTTTTATGGGAAGACATTCCCGTTTCCAACGAAGGCCTGAAAGGGCTACAAAGATCCACTTGCAGATTCTGCAAAAATAGAGTTTCAAAACTGCTCTGTCAAAAGGAAGGCTTATCTCTCTGAGTTGAATGCAGACATCATAAAGAGGTTTCTGAGAATGCTTCTGCCTGGTTTATATGTGAAGATATTTCCTTTTCCACCATAGGCCTCAAAGCGCTCCAAATGAACACTTGCAGATTCTACAAAAAGAGTGTTTCATAACTGCTCTAGCAAAGGAAAGGTTCAACTCTGTGAGTTGAACA
This sequence comes from Pongo pygmaeus, assembly GCF_028885625.2. Taxonomy (NCBI): domain Eukaryota; kingdom Metazoa; phylum Chordata; class Mammalia; order Primates; family Hominidae; genus Pongo; species Pongo pygmaeus. The sequence continues at coordinate 30,383,184 of NC_085930.1, forward strand.
CACACATCACAAAGCAGTTTGTGAGAATGCTTCTGTCCAGTTTTTATGAGAAGATATTCCCGCTTCTAACAAAGGCCTGAAAGAGCTCCAAATATCCACTTGCAGATGCTGCAAAAAGACTCTTTCCAAACTGCTCCATGAAAAGGAAGGTTCAACTCTGTGAGTTGAATGCACACATCATAAAGAAGTTTCCAAGAATGCTTCTGTCTAGGTTTTATGTGAAGATATTTCCTTTTCCACCATAGGCCTCAAAGCGCTCCAAATGAACACTTGCAGATTCTACAAAAAGAGTGTTTCAAAACTGCCCTTTCAAAAGAAGTGTTCAAATCTGTGAGTTGGATTCATACTTCACAAAGCAGTTACACAGAACGCTTCTGTTTAGTATTTATGGGAACATATTCCCGTTTCCAACGAAGGCCTGAAAGGACTCCAAATATGCACTTGCAGATTCTGCAAAAACACAGTTTCAAAACTGCTCTATCAAAAGGAAGGCTTGTCTCTCCGAGTTGAATGCACACATCATAAAGAGGTTTCTGAGAATGCTTCTGCCTGGTTTATAAGTGAAGATATTTCCTTTTCCACCATAGGCCTCAAAGCGCTCCAAATGAACACTTGCAGATTCTACAAAAAGAGTGTTTCAAAACTGCTCTTTCAAAAGAAGTGTTCAACTCTGTGAGTTGGATTCATACTTCACAAAGCAGTTTCACAGAACGCTTCTGTTTAGTTTTTATGGGAAGGTATTCCCGTTTCCAACGAAGAACTGAAAGGGCTCCAAATATCCACTTGCAGATTCTGCCAAAACAGAGTTTCAAAACTGCTCTATCAAAAGAAAGGCTTATCTCTCCGAGTTGAATGCACACATCATAAAGAGGTTTCTGAGAATGCTTCTGCCTGGTTTATAAGTGAAGATATTTCCTTTTCCCCTATAGGCCTCAAAGCGCTCCAAATGAACACTTGCAGATTCTACAAAAAGAGTGTTTCAAAACAGCTCTTTCAAAGGAAGTGTTCAACTCTGTGAGTTGGATACATACTACACAAAGCAGTTTCACAGAACGCTTCTGTTTAGTTTTTATGGGAAGGCATTCCCGTTTCCAACGAAGGCCTGAAAGGGCTCCAAATATCCACTTGCAAATTCTGCAAAAATAGAGTTTCAAAACTGCTCTGTCAAAAGGTAGGCTTATCTCTCTGAGTTGAATGCAGACATCATAAAGAGGTTTCTGAGAATGCTTCTGCCTGGTTTATATGTGAAGATATTTCCTTTTCCACCATAGGCCTCAAAGCGCTCCAAATGAACACTTGCAGATTCTACAAAAAGAGTGTTTCATAACTGCTCTAGCAAAGGAAAGGTTCTACTCTGTGAGTTGAACACACACATCACAAAGCTGTTTGTGAGAATGCTTCTGTCCAGTTTTTATTGGAAGATATTCCCGCTTCTAACAAAGGCCTGAAAGCTCCAAATATCCACTTGCAGATGCTGCAAAAAGACTCTTTCCAAACTGCTCCATGAAAAGGAAGGTTCAACTCTGTGAGTTGAATGCACACATCATAAAGAAGTTTCAAAAAATGCTTCTGTCTAGGTTTCATGTGAAGATATTTCCTTTTCCACCATAGGCCTCAAAGCACTCCAAATGAACACTTGCAGATTCTACGAAAAGAGTGTTTCAAAACTGCTCTTTCAAAAGAAGTGTTCAACTCTGTGAGTTAGATTCATACTTCACAAAGCAGTTTCACAGAACGCTTCTGTTTAGTTTTTATGGGAAGATATTCCCGTTTCCAACGGAGGCCTGAAATGGCTCCAAATAACCACTTGCAGATTCTGCAGAAACACAGTTTCAAAACTGCTCTATCAAAAGGAAGGCTTATCTCTCCGAGCTGAATGCACACATCATAAAGAGGTTTCTGAGAATGCTTCTCCTTGGTTTATAAGTGAAGATATTTCCTTTTCCACTATAGGCCTCAAAGCGCTCCAAATGAACACTTGCAGATTCCACAAAAAGAGTGTTTCAAAACAGCTCTTTCAAAGGAAGTGTTCAACTCTGTGAGTTGGATTCATACTACACAAAGCAGTTTCACAGAACGCCTCTCTTTAGTTTTTATGGGAAGATATTCCCGTTTCCAACGAAGGCCTGAAAGGGCTCCAAATATCCACTTGCAGATTCTGCAAAAATAGAGTTTCAAAACTGCTCTGTTAAAAGGAAGGCTTATCTCTCTGAGTTGAATGCAGACATCATAAAGAGGTTTCTGAGAATGCTTCTGCCTGGTTTATATGTGAAGATATTTCCTTTTCCACCATAGGCCCCAAAGAGCTCCAAATGAACACTTGCAGATTCTACAAAAGGAGTGTTTCATAACTGCTCTAGCAAAGGAAAGGTTCAACTCTGTGAGTTGAACACACACATCACAAAGCAGTTTGTGAGAATGCTTCTGTCCAGTTTTTAAGAGAAGATATTCCCGCTTCTAACAACGGCCTGAAGGAGCTCCAAATATCCACTTGCAGATGCTGCAAAAAGACTCTTTCCAAACTGCTCCATGAAAAGGAAGGTTCAACTCTGTGAGTTGAATGCACACATCATAAAGAAGTTTCAAAGAATGCTTCTGTCTAGGTTTTATGTGAAGATATTTCCTTTTCCACCATAGGCCTCAAAGCGCTCCAAATGAACACTTGCAGATTCTACAAAAAGAGTGTTTCAAAACTGCTCTTTCAAAAGAAGTGTTCAACTCTGTGGGTTGGATTCATACTTCACAAAGCAGTTTCACAGAACGCTTCTGTTTAGTTTTTATGGGAAGATATTCCCGTTTCCAACGAAGGCCTGAAAGGGCTCCAAATAACCACTTGCAGATTCTGCAAAAACACAGTTTCAAAACTGCTCTATCAAAAGGAAGGCTTATCTCTCCGAGCTGAATGCACACATCATAAAGAGGTTTCTGAGAATGCTTCTGCCTGGTTTATAAGTGAAGATATTTCCTTTTCCACCATAGGCCTCAAAGTGCTCCAAATGAACACTTGCAGATTCTACAAAAAGAGTGTTTCAAAACAGCTCTTTCAAAGGAAGTGTTCAACTCTGTGATTTGGATTCATACTTCACAAAGCAGTTTCACAGAACGCTTCTCTTTAGTTTTTATGGGAAGATATTCCCGTTTCCAACGAAGGCCTGAAAGGGCTCCAAATATCCACTTGCAGATTCTGCAAAAATAGAGTTTCAAAACTGCTCCGTTAAAAGGAAGGCTTATCTCTCTGAGTTGAATGCAGACATCATAAAGAGGTTTCTGAGAATGCTTCTGCCTGGTTTATATGTGAAGATATTTCCTTTTCCACCATAGGCCTCAAAGCGTTCCAAATGAACACTTGCAGATTCTACAAAAGGAGTGTTTCATAACTGCTCTAGCAAAGGAAAGGTTCAACTCTGTGAGTTGAACACACACATCACAAAGCAGTTTGTGAGAATGGTTCTGTCCAGTTTTTAAGAGAAGATATTCCCGCTTCTAACAAAGGCCTGAAAGAGCTCCAAATATCCACTTGCAGATGCTGCAAAAAGACTCTTTCCAAACTGCTCCATGAAAAGGAAGGTTCAACTCTGTGAGTTGAATGCACACATCATAAAGAAGTTTCAAAGAATGCTTCTGTCTAGGTTTTATGTGAAAATATTTCCTTTTCCACCATAGGCCTCAAAGCGCTCCAAATGAACACATGCAGATTCTTCAAAAAGAGTGTTTCAAAACTGCTCTTTCAAAAGAAGTGTTCAACTCTGTGAGTTGGATTCATACTTCACAAAGCAGTTTCACAGAACGCTTCTGTTTAGTATTTATGGGAAGATATTCCCGTTTCCAACGAAGGCCTGAAAGGACTCCAAATATCCACTTGCAGATTCTGCAAAAACACAGTTTCAAACCTGCTCTATCAAAAGGAAGGCTTATCTCTCCGAGTTGAATGCACACATCATAAAGAGGTTTCTGAGAATGCTTCTGCCTGGTTTATAAGTGAAGATATTACCTTTTCCACCACAGGCCTCAAAGCGCTCAAAATGAACACTTGCAGATTCTACAAAAAGAGTGTTTCAAAACTGCTCTTTCAAAAGAAGTGTTCAACTCTGTGATTTGGATTCATACTTCACAAAGCAGTTTCACAGAACGCTTCTGTTTAGTATTTATGGGAAGATATTCCCGTTTCCAACGAAGGCCTGAAAGGACTCCAAATATCCACTTGCAGATTCTGCAAAAATAGAGTTTCAAAACTGCGCTGTTAAAAGGAAGGCTTATCTCTCTGAGTTGAATGCAGACATCATAAAGGGGTTTCTGAGAATGCTTCTGCCTGGTTTATATGTGAAGATATTTCCTTTTCCACCATAGGCCTCAAAGCGTTCCAAATGAACACTTGCAGATTCTACAAAAGGAGTGTTTCATAACTGCTCTAGCAAAGGAAAGGTTCAACTCTGTGAGTTGAACACACACTTCACAAAGCTGTTTGTGAGAATGCTTCTGTCCTGTTTTTACGAGAAGATATTCCCGCTTCTAACAAAGGCCTGAAAGAGCTCCAAATATCCACTTGCAGATGCTGCAAAAAGACTCTTTCCAAACTGCTCCATGAAAAGGAAGGTTCAACTCTGTGAGGTGAATGCACACATCATAAAGAAGTTTCCAAGAATGCTTCTGTCTAGGTTTTATGTGAAGATATTTCCTTTTCCACCATAGGCCTCAAAGCGCTCCAAATGAACACTTGCAGATTCTACAAAAAGAGTGTTTCAAAACTGCTCTTTCAAAAGAAGTGTTCAACTCTGTGGGTTGGATTCATACTTCACAAAGCAGTTTCACAGAACGCTTCTGTTTAGTTTTTATGGGAAGATATTCCCGTTTCCAACGAAGGCCTGAAAGGGCTCCAAATAACCACTTGCAGATTCTGCAAAAACACAGTTTCAAAACTGCTCTATCAAAAGGAAGGCTTATCTCTCCGAGCTGAATGCACACATCATAAAGAGGTTTCTGAGAATGCTTCTGCCTGGTTTATAAGTGAAGATATTTCCTTTTCCACCATAGGCCTCAAAGCGCTCCAAATGAACACTTGCAGATTCTACAAAAAGAGTGTTTCAAAACAGCTCTTTCAAAGGAAGTGTTCAACTCTGTGAGTTGGATTCATACTACACAAAGCAGTTTCACAGAACGCTTCTCTTTAGTTTTTATGGGAAGATATTCCCGTTTCCAACGAAGGCCTGAAAGGGCTCCAAATATCCACTTGCAGATTCTGCAAAAATAGAGTTTCAAAACTGCTCTGTTAAAAGGAAGGCTTATCTCTCTGAGTTGAATGCAGACATCATAAAGAGGTTTCTGAGAATGCTTCTGCCTGGTTTATATGTGAAGATATTTCCTTTTCCACCATAGGCCTCAAAGCGTTCCAAATGAACACTTGCAGATTCTACAAAAGGAGTGTTTCATAACTGCTCTAGCAAAGGAAAGGTTCAACTCTGTGAGTTGAACACACACATCACAAAGCAGTTTGTGAGAATGCTTCTGTCCAGTTTTTAAGAGAAGATATTCCGGCTTCTAACAAAGGCCTGAAAGAGCTCCAAATATCCACTTGCAGATGCTGCAAAAAGACTCTTTCCAAACTGCTCCATGAAAAGGAAGGTTCAACTCTGTGAGTTGAATGCACACATCATAAAGAAGTTTCAAAGAATGCTTCTGTCTAGGTTTTATGTGAAGATATTTCCTTTTCCACCATAGGCCTCAAAGCGCTCCAAATGAACACATGCAGATTCTTCAAAAAGAGTGTTTCAAAACTGCTCTTTCAAAAGAAGTGTTCAACTCTGTGAGTTGGATTCATACTTCACAAAGCAGTTTCACAGAACGCTTCTGTTTAGTATTTATGGGAAGATATTCCCGTTTCCAACGAAGGCCTGAAAGGACTCCAAATATCCACTTGCAGATTCTGCAAAAACACAGTTTCAAAACTGCTCTATCAAAAGGAAGGCTTATCTCTCCGAGTTGAATGCACACATCATAAAGAGGTTTCTGAGAATGCTTCTGCCTGGTTTATAAGTGAAGATATTTCCTTTTCCACCATAGGCCTCAAAGCGCTCCAAATGAACACTTGCAGTTTCTACAAAAAGAGTGTTTCAAAACTGCTCTTTCAAAAGCAGTGTTCAACTCTGTGAGTTGGATACATACTTCACAAAGCAGTTTCACAGAACGCTTCTGTTTAGTATTTATGGGAAGATATTCCCGTTTCCAACGAAGGCCTGAAAGGACTCCAAGTATCCACTTGCAGATTCTGCAAAAACACAGTATCAAAACTGCTCTATCAAAAGGAAGGCTTATCTCTCCGAGTTGAATGCACACATCATAAAGAGGTTTCTGAGAATGCTTCTGCCTGGTTTATATGTGAAGATATTTCCTTTTCCACCATACGCCTCAATGCGCTCCAAATGAACACTTGCAGATTCTACAAAAGGAGTGTTTCATAACTGCTCTAGCAAAGGAAAGGTTCAACTCTGTGAGTTGAACACACACATCACAAAGCAGTTTGTGAGAATGCTTCTGTCCAGTTTTTAAGAGAAGATATTCCGGCTTCTAACAAAGGCCTGAAAGAGCTCCAAATATCCACTTGCAGATGCTGCAAAAAGACTCTTTCCAAACTGCTCCATGAAAAGGAAGGTTCAACTCTGTGAGTTGAATGCACACACCGTAAAGAAGTTTCAAAGAATGCTTCTGTCTATGTTTTATGTGAAGGTATTTCCTTTTCCACCATAGGCCTCAAAGCGCTCCAAATGAACACTTGCAGATTCTACAAAAAGAGTGTTTCAAAACTGCTCTTTCAAAAGAAGTGTTCAACTCTGTGAGTTGGATTCATACTTCACAAAGTAGTTTCACAGAACGCTTCTGTTTAGTTTTTATGGGAAGGTATTCCCTTTTCCAACGAAGGACTGAAAGGGCTCCAAATATCCACTTGCAGATTCTGCCAAAACAGAGTTTCAAAACTGCTCTATCAAAAGGAAGGCTTATCGCTCCGAGTTGAATGCACACATCATAAAGAGGTTTCTGAGAATGCTTCTGCCTGGTTTATATGTGAAGATATTTCCTTTTCCACCATAGGCCTCAAAGCGTTCCAAATGAACACTTGCAGATTCTACAAAAGGAGTGTTTCATAACTGCTCTAGCAAAGGAAAGGTTCAACTCTGTGAGTTGAACACACACTTCACAAAGCTGTTTGTGAGAATGCTTCTGTCCTGTTTTTACGAGAAGATATTCCCGCTTCTAACAAAGGCCTGAAAGAGCTCCAAATATCCACTTGCAGATGCTGCAAAAAGACTCTTTCCAAACTGCTCCATGAAAAGGAATGTTCAACTCTGTGAGTTGAATGCACACATCATAAAGAAGTTTCCATGAATGCTTCTGTCTAGGTTTTATGTGAAGATATTTCCTTTTCCACCATAGGCCTCAAAGCGCTCCAAATGAACACTTGCAGATTCTACAAAAAGAGTGTTTCAAAACTGCCCTTTCAAAAGAAGTGTTCAAATCTGTGAGTTGGATTCATACTTCACAAAGCAGTTTCACAGAACGCTTCTGTTTAGTATTTATTGGAAGATATTCCCGTTTCCAACGAAGGCCTGAAAGGACTCCAAATATGCACTTGCAGATTCTGCAAAAACACAGTTTCAAAACTGCTCTATCAAAAGGAAGGCTTGTCTCTCCGAGTTGAATGCACACATCATAAAGCGGTTTCTGAGAATGCTTCTTCCTGGTTTATAAGTGAAGATATTTCCTTTTCCACCATAGGCCTCAAAGCGCTCCAAATGAACACTTGCAGATTCTACAAAAAGAGTGTTTCAAAACTGCTCTTTCAAAAGAAGTGTTCAACTCTGTGAGTTGGATTCATACTTCACAAAGCAGTTTCACAGAACGCTTCTGTTTAGTTTTTATGGGAAGGTATTCCCGTTTCCAATGAAGGACTGAAAGGGCTCCAAATATCCACTTGCAGATTCTGAAAAAACAGAGTTTCAAAACTGCTCTATCAAAAGAAAGGCTTATCTCTCCGAGTTGAATGCACACATCATAAAGAGGTTTCTGAGAATGCTTCTGCCTGGTTTATAAGTGAAGATATTTCCTTTTCCCCTATAGGCCTCAAAGCGCTCCAAATGAACACTTGCAGATTCTACAAAAAGAGTGTTTCAAAACAGCTCTTTCAAAGGAAGTGTTCAACTCTGTGAGTTGGATACATACTACACAAAGCAGTTTCACAGAACGCTTCTGTTTAGTTTTTATGGGAAGGCATTCCCGTTTCCAACGAAGGCCTGAAAGGGCTCCAAATATCCACTTGCAAATTCTGCAAAAATAGAGTTTCAAAACTGCTCTGTCAAAAGGAAGGCTTATCTCTCTGAGTTGAATGCAGACATCATAAAGAGGTTTCTGAGAATGCTTCTGCCTGGTTTATATGTGAAGATATTTCCTTTTCCACCATAGGCCTCAAAGCGCTCCAAATGAACACTTGCAGATTCTACAAAAAGAGTGTTTCATAACTGCTCTAGCAAAGGAAAGGTTCTACTCTGTGAGTTGAACACACACATCACAAAGCTGTTTGTGAGAATGCTTCTGTCCAGTTTTTATTGGAAGATATTCCCGCTTCTAACAAAGGCCTGAAAGCTCCAAATATCCACTTGCAGATGCTGCAAAAAGACTCTTTCCAAACTGCTCCATGAAAAGGAAGGTTCAACTCTGTGAGTTGAATGCACGCATCATAAAGAAGTTTCAAAAAATGCTTCTGTCTAGGTTTTATGTGAAGATATTTCCTTTTCCACCATAGGCCTCAAAGCACTCCAAATGAACACTTGCAGATTCTACGAAAAGAGTGTTTCAAAACTGCTCTTTCAAAAGAAGTGTTCAACTCTGTGAGTTGGATTCATACTTCACAAAGCAGTTTCACAGAACGCTTCTGTTTAGTTTTTATGGGAAGATATTCCCGTTTCCAACGGAGGCCTGAAATGGCTCCAAATAACCACTTGCAGATTCTGCAGAAACACAGTTTCAAAACTGCTCTATCAAAAGGAAGGCTTATCTCTCCGAGCTGAATGCACACATCATAAAGAGGTTTCTGAGAATGCTTCTCCTTGGTTTATAAGTGAAGATATTTCCTTTTCCACTATAGGCCTCAAAGCGCTCCAAATGAACACTTGCAGATTCCACAAAAAGAGTGTTTCAAAACAGCTCTTTCAAAGGAAGTGTTCAACTCTGTGAGTTGGATTCATACTACACAAAGCAGTTTCACAGAACGCCTCTCTTTAGTTTTTATGGGAAGATATTCCCGTTTCCAACGAAGGCCTGAAAGGGCTCCAAATATCCACTTGCAGATTCTGCAAAAATAGAGTTTCAAAACTGCTCTGTTAAAAGGAAGGCTTATCTCTCTGAGTTGAATGCAGACATCATAAAGAGGTTTCTGAGAATGCTTCTGCCTGGTTTATATGTGAAGATATTTCCTTTTCCACCATAGGCCCCAAAGAGCTCCAAATGAACACTTGCAGATTCTACAAAAGGAGTGTTTCATAACTGCTCCAGCAAAGGAAAGGTTCAACTCTGTGAGTTGAACACACACATCACAAAGCAGTTTGTGAGAATGCTTCTGTCCAGTTTTTAAGAGAAGATATTCCCGCTTCTAACAACGGCCTGAAGGAGCTCCAAATATCCACTTGCAGATGCTGCAAAAAGACTCTTTCCAAACTGCTCCATGAAAAGGAAGGTTCAACTCTGTGAGTTGAATGCACACATCATAAAGAAGTTTCAAAGAATGCTTCTGTCTAGGTTTTATGTGAAGATATTTCCTTTTCCACCATAGGCCTCAAAGCGCTCCAAATGAACACTTGCAGATTCTACAAAAAGAGTGTTTCAAAACTGCTCTTTCAAAAGAAGTGTTCAACTCTGTGGGTTGGATTCATACTTCACAAAGCAGTTTCACAGAACGCTTCTGTTTAGTTTTTATGGGAAGATATTCCCGTTTCCAACGAAGGCCTGAAAGGGCTCCAAATAACCACTTGCAGATTCTGCAAAAACACAGTTTCAAAACTGCTCTATCAAAAGGAAGGCTTATCTCTCCGAGCTGAATGCACACATCATAAAGAGGTTTCTGAGAATGCTTCTGCCTGGTTTATAAGTGAAGATATTTCCTTTTCCACCATAGGCCTCAAAGCGCTCCAAATGAACACTTGCAGATTCTACAAAAAGAGTGTTTCAAAACAGCTCTTTCAAAGGAAGTGTTCAACTCTGTGAGTTGGATTCATACTACACAAAGCAGTTTCACAGAACGCTTCTCTTTAGTTTTTATGGGAAGATATTCCCGTTTCCAACGAAGGCCTGAAAGGGCTCCAAATATCCACTTGCAGATTCTGCAAAAATAGAGTTTCAAAACTGCTCTGTTAAAAGGAAGGCTTATCTCTCTGAGTTGAATGCAGACATCATAAAGAGGTTTCTGAGAATGCTTCTGCCTGGTTTATATGTGAAGATATTTCCTTTTCCACCATAGGCCTCAAAGCGTTCCAAATGAACACTTGCAGATTCTACAAAAGGAGTGTTTCATAACTGCTCTAGCAAAGGAAAGGTTCAACTCTGTGAGTTGAACACACACATCACAAAGCAGTTTGTGAGAATGCTTCTGTCCAGTTTTTAAGAGAAGATATTCCGGCTTCTAACAAAGGCCTGAAAGAGCTCCAAATATCCACTTGCAGATGCTGCAAAAAGACTCTTTCCAAACTGCTCCATGAAAAGGAAGGTTCAACTCTGTGAGTTGAATGCACACATCATAAAGAAGTTTCAAAGAATGCTTCTGTCTAGGTTTTATGTGAAGATATTTCCTTTTCCACCATAGGCCTCAAAGCGCTCCAAATGAACACATGCAGATTCTTCAAAAAGAGTGTTTCAAAACTGCTCTTTCAAAAGAAGTGTTCAACTCTGTGAGTTGGATTCATACTTCACAAAGCAGTTTCACAGAACGCTTCTGTTTAGTATTTATGGGAAGATATTCCCGTTTCCAACGAAGGCCTGAAAGGACTCCAAATATCCACTTGCAGATTCTGCAAAAACACAGTTTCAAAACTGCTCTATCAAAAGGAAGGCTTATCTCTCCGAGTTGAATGCACACATCATAAAGAGGTTTCTGAGAATGCTTCTGCCTGGTTTATAAGTGAAGATATTTCCTTTTCCACCATAGGCCTCAAAGCGCTCCAAATGAACACTTGCAGTTTCTACAAAAAGAGTGTTTCAAAACTGCTCTTTCAAAAGCAGTGTTCAACTCTGTGAGTTGGATACATACTTCACAAAGCAGTTTCACAGAACGCTTCTGTTTAGTATTTATGGGAAGATATTCCCGTTTCCAACGAAGGCCTGAAAGGACTCCAAGTATCCACTTGCAGATTCTGCAAAAACACAGTATCAAAACTGCTCTATCAAAAGGAAGGCTTATCTCTCCGAGTTGAATGCACACATCATAAAGAGGTTTCTGAGAATGCTTCTGCCTGGTTTATATGTGAAGATATTTCCTTTTCCACCATACGCCTCAATGCGCTCCAAATGAACACTTGCAGATTCTACAAAAGGAGTGTTTCATAACTGCTCTAGCAAAGGAAAGGTTCAACTCTGTGAGTTGAACACACACATCACAAAGCAGTTTGTGAGAATGCTTCTGTCCAGTTTTTAAGAGAAGATATTCCGGCTTCTAACAAAGGCCTGAAAGAGCTCCAAATATCCACTTGCAGATGCTGCAAAAAGACTCTTTCCAAACTGCTCCATGAAAAGGAAGGTTCAACTCTGTGAGTTGAATGCACACACCGTAAAGAAGTTTCAAAGAATGCTTCTGTCTATGTTTTATGTGAAGGTATTTCCTTTTCCACCATAGGCCTCAAAGCGCTCCAAATGAACACTTGCAGATTCTACAAAAAGAGTGTTTCAAAACTGCTCTTTCAAAAGAAGTGTTCAACTCTGTGAGTTGGATTCATACTTCACAAAGTAGTTTCACAGAACGCTTCTGTTTAGTTTTTATGGGAAGGTATTCCCTTTTCCAACGAAGGACTGAAAGGGCTCCAAATATCCACTTGCAGATTCTGCCAAAACAGAGTTTCAAAACTGCTCTATCAAAAGGAAGGCTTATCGCTCCGAGTTGAATGCACACATCATAAAGAGGTTTCTGAGAATGCTTCTGCCTGGTTTATATGTGAAGATATTTCCTTTTTCACCATAGGCCTCAAAGCGTTCCAAATGAACACTTGCAGATTCTACAAAAGGAGTGTTTCATAACTGCTCTAGCAAAGGAAAGGTTCAACTCTGTGAGTTGAACACACACTTCACAAAGCTGTTTGTGAGAATGCTTCTGTCCTGTTTTTACGAGAAGATATTCCCGCTTCTAACAAAGGCCTGAAAGAGCTCCAAATATCCACTTGCAGATGCTGCAAAAAGACTCTTTCCAAACTGCTCCATGAAAAGGAATGTTCAACTCTGTGAGTTGAATGCACACATCATAAAGAAGTTTCCATGAATGCTTCTGTCTAGGTTTTATGTGAAGATATTTCCTTTTCCACCATAGGCCTCAAAGCGCTCCAAATGAACACTTGCAGATTCTACAAAAAGAGTGTTTCAAAACTGCCCTTTCAAAAGAAGTGTTCAAATCTGTGAGTTGGATTCATACTTCACAAAGCAGTTTCACAGAACGCTTCTGTTTAGTATTTATGGGAAGATATTCCCGTTTCCAACGAAGGCCTGAAAGGACTCCAAATATGCACTTGCAGATTCTGCAAAAACACAGTTTCAAAACTGCTCTATCAAAAGGAAGGCTTGTCTCTCCGAGTTGAATGCACACATCATAAAGAGGTTTCTGAGAATGCTTCTTCCTGGTTTATAAGTGAAGATATTTCCTTTTCCACCATAGGCCTCAAAGCGCTCCAAATGAACACTTGCAGATTCTACAAAAAGAGTGTTTCAAAACTGCTCTTTCAAAAGAAGTGTTCAACTCTGTGAGTTGGATTCATACTTCACAAAGCAGTTTCACAGAACGCTTCTGTTTAGTTTTTATGGGAAGGTATTCCCGTTTCCAATGAAGGACTGAAAGGGCTCCAAATATCCACTTGCAGATTCTGCCAAAACAGAGTTTCAAAACTGCTCTATCAAAAGAAAGGCTTATCTCTCCGAGTTGAATGCACACATCATAAAGAGGTTTCTGAGAATGCTTCTGCCTGGTTTATAAGTGAAGATATTTCCTTTTCCCCTATAGGCCTCAAAGCGCTCCAAATGAACACTTGCAGATTCTATAAAAAGAGTGTTTCAAAACAGCTCTTTCAAAGGAAGTGTTCAACTCTGTGAGTTGGATACATACTACACAAAGCAGTTTCACAGAAGGCTTCTGTTTAGTTTTTATGGGAAGGCATTCCCGTTTCCAACGAAGGCCTGAAAGGGCTCCAAATATCCACTTGCAAATTCTGCAAAAATAGAGTTTCAAAACTGCTCTGTCAAAAGGAAGGCTTATCTCTCTGAGTTGAATGCAGACATCATAAAGAGGTTTCTGAGAATGCTTCTGCCTGGTTTATATGTGAAGATATTTCCTTTTCCACCATAGGCCTCAAAGCGCTCCAAATGAACACTTGCAGATTCTACAAAAAGAGTGTTTCATAACTGCTCTAGCAAAGGAAAGGTTCTACTCTGTGAGTTGAACACACACATCACAAAGCTGTTTGTGAGAATGCTTCTGTCCAGTTTTTATTGGAAGATATTCCCGCTTCTAACAAAGGCCTGAAAGCTCCAAATATCCACTTGCAGATGCTGCAAAAAGACTCTTTCCAAACTGCTCCATGAAAAGGAAGGTTCAACTCTGTGAGTTGAATGCACACATCATAAAGAAGTTTCAAAAAATGCTTCTGTCTAGGTTTTATGTGAAGATATTTCCTTTTCCACCATAGGCCTCAAAGCACTCCAAATGAACACTTGCAGATTCTACGAAAAGAGTGTTTCAAAACTGCTCTTTCAAAAGAAGTGTTCAACTCTGTGAGTTGGATTCATACTTCACAAAGAAGTTTCACAGAACGCTTCTGTTTAGTTTTTATGGGAAGATATTCCCGTTTCCAACGGAGGCCTGAAATGGCTCCAAATAACCACTTGCAGATTCTGCAGAAACACAGTTTCAAAACTGCTCTATCAAAAGGAAGGCTTATCTCTCCGAGCTGAATGCACACATCATAAAGAGGTTTCTGAGAATGCTTCTCCTTGGTTTATAAGTGAAGATATTTCCTTTTCCACTATAGGCCTCAAAGCGCTCCAAATGAACACTTGCAGATTCCACAAAAAGAGTGTTTCAAAACAGCTCTTTCAAAGGAAGTGTTCAACTCTGTGAGTTGGATTCATACTACACAAAGCAGTTTCACAGAACGCCTCTCTTTAGTTTTTATGGGAAGATATTCCCGTTTCCAACGAAGGCCTGAAAGGGCTCCAAATATCCAATGCAGATTCTGCAAAAATAGAGTTTCAAAACTGCTCTGTTAAAAGGAAGGCTTATCTCTCTGAGTTGAATGCAGACATCATAAAGAGGTTTCTGAGAATGCTTCTGCCTGGTTTATATGTGAAGATATTTCCTTTTCCACCATAGGCCCCAAAGAGCTCCAAATGAACACTTGCAGATTCTACAAAAGGAGTGTTTCATAACTGCTCTAGCAAAGGAAAGGTTCAACTCTGTGAGTTGAACACACACATCACAAAGCAGTTTGTGAGAATGGTTCTGTCCAGTTTTTAAGAGAAGATATTCCCGCTTCTAACAACGGCCTGAAGGAGCTCCAAATATCCACTTGCAGATGCTGCAAAAAGACTCTTTCCAAACTGCTCCATGAAAAGGAAGGTTCAACTCTGTGAGTTGAATGCACACATCATAAAGAAGTTTCAAAGAATGCTTCTGTCTAGGTTTTATGTGAAGATATTTCCTTTTCCACCATAGGCCTCAAAGCGCTCCAAATGAACACTTGCAGATTCTACAAAAAGAGTGTTTCAAAACTGCTCTTACAAAAGAAGTGTTCAACTCTGTGAGTTGGATTCGTACTTCACAAAGCAGTTTCACAGAACGCTTCTGTTTAGTATTTATGGGAAGATATTCCCGTTTCCAACGAAGGCCTGAAAGGACTCCAAATATCCACTTGCAGATTCTGCAAAAACACAGTTTCAAAACTGCTCTATCAAAAGGAAGGCTTATCTCTCCGAGTTGAATGCACACATCATAAAGAGGTTTCTGAGAATGCTTCTGCCTGGTTTATAAGTGAAGATATTTCCTTTTCCACCATAGGCCTCAAAGCGCTCCAAATGAACACTTGCAGATTCTACAAAAAGAGTGTTTCAAAACTGCTCTTTCAAAAGAAGTGTTCAACTCTGTGATTTGGATTCATACTTCACAAAGCAGTTTCACAGGACGCTTCTGTTTAGTATTTATGAGAAGATATTCCCGTTTCCAACGAAGGCCTGAAAGGACTCCAAATATCCACTTGCAGATTCTGCAAAAATAGAGTTTCAAAACTGCCCTGTTAAAAGGAAGGCTTATCTCTCTGAGTTGAATGCAGACATCATAAAGGGGTTTCTGAGAATGCTTCTGCCTGGTTTATATGTGAAGATATTTCCTTTTCCACCATAGGCCTCAAAGCGTTCCAAATGAACACTTGCATATTCTACAAAAGGAGTGTTTCATAACTGCTCTAGCAAAGGAAAGGTTCTACTCTGTGAGTTGAACACACACATCACAAAGCAGTTTGTGAGAATGCTTCTGTCCAGTTTTTATTGGAAGATATTCCAGCTTCTAACAAAGGCCTGAAAGAGCTCCAAATATCCACTTGCAGATGCTGCAAAAAGACTCTTTCCAAACTGCTCCATGAAAAGGAAGGTTCAACTCTGTGAGTTGAATGCACACATCATAAAGAAGTTTCAAAAAATGCTTCTGTCTAGATTTTATGTGAAGATATTACCTTTTCCACCATAGGCCTCAAAGCGCTCCAAATGAACACTTGCACATTCTACGAAAAGAGTGTTTCAAAACTGCTCTTTCAAAAGAAGTGTTCAACTCTGTGAGTTGGATTCATACTTCACAAAGCAGTTTCACAGAACGCTTCTGTTTAGTTTTTATGGGAAGATATTCCCGTTTCCAACGGAGGCCTGAAATGGCTCCAAATAACCACTTGCAGATTCTGCAGAAACACAGTTTCAAAACTGCTCTATCAAAAGGAAGGCTTATCTCTCCGAGCTGAATGCACACATCATAAAGAGGTTTCTGAGAATGCTTCTCCTTGGTTTATAAGTGAAGATATTTCCTTTTCCACTATAGGCCTCAAAGCGCTCCAAATGAACACTTGCAGATTCCACAAAAAGAGTGTTTCAAAACAGCTCTTTCAAAGGAAGTGTTCAACTCTGTGAGTTGGATTCATACTACACAAAGCAGTTTCACAGAACGCCTCTCTTTAGTTTTTATGGGAAGATATTCCCGTTTCCAACGAAGGCCTGAAAGGGCTCCAAATCTCCACTTGCAGATTCTGCAAAAATAGAGTTTCAAAACTGCTCTGTTAAAAGGAAGGCTTATCTCTCTGAGTTGAATGCAGACATCATAAAGCGGTTTCTGAGAATGCTTCTGCCTGGTTTATATGTGAAGATATTTCCTTTTCCACCATAGGCCCCAAAGAGCTCCAAATGAACACTTGCAGATTCTACAAAAGGAGTGTTTCATAACTGCTCTAGCAAAGGAAAGGTTCAACTCTGTGAGTTGAACACACACTTCACAAAGCAGTTTGTGAGAATGCTTCTGTCCAGTTTTTAAGAGAAGATATTCCCGCTTCTAACAACGGCCTGAAGGAGCTCCAAATATCCACTTGCAGATGCTGCAAAAAGACTCTTTCCAAACTGCTCCATGAAAAGGAAGGTTCAACTCTGTGAGTTGAATGCACACATCATAAAGAAGTTTCAAAGAATGCTTCTGTCTAGGTTTTATGTGAAGATATTTCCTTTTCCACCATAGGCCTCAAAGCGCTCCAAATGAACACTTGCAGATTCTACAAAAAGAGTGTTTCAAAACTGCTCTTTCAAAAGAAGTGTTCAACTCTGTGGGTTGGATTCATACTTCACAAAGCAGTTTCACAGAACGCTTCTGTTTAGTTTTTATGGGAAGATATTCCCGTTTCCAACGAAGGCCTGAAAGGGCTCCAAATAACCACTTGCAGATTCTGCAAAAACACAGTTTCAAAACTGCTCTATCAAAAGGAAGGCTTATCTCTCCGAGCTGAATGCACACATCATAAAGAGGTTTCTGAGAATGCTTCTGCCTGGTTTATAAGTGAAGATATTTCCTTTTCCACCATAGGCCTCAAAGCGCTCCAAATGAACTCTTGCAGATTCTACAAAAAGAGTGTTTCAAAACAGCTCTTTCAAAGGAAGTGTTCAACTCTGTGAGTTGGATTCATACTACACAAAGCAGTTTCACAGAACGCTTCTCTTTAGTTTTTATGGGAAGATATTCCCGTTTCCAACGAAGGCCTGAAAGGGCTCCAAATATCCACTTGCAGATTCTGCAAAAATAGAGTTTCAAAACTGCTCCGTTAAAAGGAAGGCTTATCTCTCTGAGTTGAATGCAGACATCATAAAGAGGTTTCTGAGAATGCTTCTGCCTGGTTTATATGTGAAGATATTTCCTTTTCCACCATAGGCCTCAAAGCGTTCCAAATGAACACTTGCAGATTCTACAAAAGGAGTGTTTCATAACTGCTCTAGCAAAGGAAAGGTTCAACTCTGTGAGTTGAACACACACATCACAAAGCAGTTTGTGAGAATGGTTCTGTCCAGTTTTTAAGAGAAGATATTCCCGCTTCTAACAAAGGCCTGAAAGAGCTCCAAATATCCACTTGCAGATGCTGCAAAA
This sequence comes from Pongo pygmaeus, assembly GCF_028885625.2. Classification (NCBI taxonomy): domain Eukaryota; kingdom Metazoa; phylum Chordata; class Mammalia; order Primates; family Hominidae; genus Pongo; species Pongo pygmaeus. Next base: position 30,401,077 of record NC_085930.1, read on the forward strand.
AGACTCTTTCCAAACTGCTCCATGAAAAGGAAGGTTCAACTCTGTGAGTTGAATGCACACATCATAAAGAAGTTTCAAAGAATGCTTCTGTCTAGGTTTTATGTGAAGATATTTCCTTTTCCACCATAGGCCTCAAAGCGCTCCAAATGAACACATGCTGATTCTTCAAAAAGAGTGTTTCAAAACTGCTCTTTCAAAAGAAGTGTTCAACTCTGTGAGTTGGATTCATACTTCACAAAGCAGTTTCACAGAACGCTTCTGTTTAGTATTTATGGGAAGATATTCCCGTTTCCAACGAAGGCCTGAAAGGACTCCAAATATCCACTTGCAGATTCTGCAAAAACACAGTTTCAAACCTGCTGTATCTAAAGGAAGGCTTATCTCTCCGAGTTGAATGCACACATCATAAAGAGGTTTCTGAGAATGCTTCTGCCTGGTTTATAAGTGAAGATATTACCTTTTCCACCACAGGCCTCAAAGCGCTCCAAATGAACACTTGCAGATTCTACAAAAAGAGTGTTTCAAAACTGCCCTTTCAAAAGAAGTGTTCAACTCTGTGATTTGGATTCATACTTCACAAAGCAGTTTCACAGAACGCTTCTGTTTAGTATTTATGGGAAGATATTCCCGTTTCCAACGAAGGCCTGAAAGGGCTCCAAATATCCACTTGCAGATTCTGCAAAAATAGAGTTTCAAAACTGCTCTGTTAAAAGGAAGGCTTATCTCTCTGAGTTGAATGCAGACATCATAAAGAGGTTTCTGAGAATTCTTCTGCCTGGTTTATATGTGAAGATATTTCCTTTTCCACCATAGGCCTCAAAGCGTTCCAAATGAACACTTGCAGATTCTACAAAAGGAGTGTTTCATAACTGCTCTAGCAAAGGAAAGGTTCAACTCTGTGAGTTGAACACACACATCACAAAGCAGTTTGTGAGAATGCTTCTGTCCAGTTTTTAAGAGAAGATATTCCCGCTTCTAACAAAGGCCTGAAGGAGCTCCAAATATCCACTTGCAGATGCTGCAAAAAGACTCTTTCCAAACTGCTCCATGAAAAGGAAGGTTCAACTCTGTGAGTTGAATGCACACATCATAAAGAAGTTTCAAAGAATGCTTCTGTCTAGGTTTTATGTGAAGATATTTCCTTTTCCACCATAGGCCTCAAAGCGCTCCAAATGAACACTTGCAGATTCTACAAAAAGAGTGTTTCAAAACTGCTCTTACAAAAGAAGTGTTCAACTCTGTGAGTTGGATTCGTACTTCACAAAGCAGTTTCACAGAACGCTTCTGTTTAGTATTTATGGGAAGATATTCCCGTTTCCAACGAAGGCCTGAAAGGACTCCAAATATCCACTTGCAGATTCTGCAAAAACACAGTTTCAAAACTGCTCTATCAAAAGGAAGGCTTATCTCTCCGAGTTGAATGCACACATCATAAAGAGGTTTCTGAGAATGCTTCTGCCTGGTTTATAAGTGAAGATATTTCCTTTTCCACCATAGGCCTCAAAGCGCTCCAAATGAACACTTGCAGATTCTACAAAAAGAGTGTTTCAAAACTGCTCTTTCAAAAGAAGTGTTCAACTCTGTGATTTGGATTCATACTTCACAAAGCAGTTTCACAGGACGCTTCTGTTTAGTATTTATGAGAAGATATTCCCGTTTCCAACGAAGGCCTGAAAGGACTCCAAATATCCACTTGCAGATTCTGCAAAAATAGAGTTTCAAAACTGCCGTGTTAAAAGGAAGGCTTATCTCTCTGAGTTGAATGCAGACATCATAAAGGGGTTTCTGAGAATGCTTCTGCCTGGTTTATATGTGAAGATATTTCCTTTTCCACCATAGGCCTCAAAGCGTTCCAAATGAACACTTGCATATTCTACAAAAGGAGTGTTTCATAACTGCTCTAGCAAAGGAAAGGTTCTACTCTGTGAGTTGAACACACACATCACAAAGCAGTTTGTGAGAATGCTTCTGTCCAGTTTTTATTGGAAGATATTCCAGCTTCTAACAAAGGCCTGAAAGAGCTCCAAATATCCACTTGCAGATGCTGCAAAAAGACTCTTTCCAAACTGCTCCATGAAAAGGAAGGTTCAACTCTGTGAGTTGAATGCACACATCATAAAGAAGTTTCAAAAAATGCTTCTGTCTAGATTTTATGTGAAGATATTACCTTTTCCACCATAGGCCTCAAAGCGCTCCAAATGAACACTTGCACATTCTACGAAAAGAGTGTTTCAAAACTGCTCTTTCAAAAGAAGTGTTCAACTCTGTGAGTTGGATTCATACTTCACAAAGCAGTTTCACAGAACGCTTCTGTTTAGTTTTTATGGGAAGATATTCCCGTTTCCAACGGAGGCCTGAAATGGCTCCAAATAACCACTTGCAGATTCTGCAGAAACACAGTTTCAAAACTGCTCTATCAAAAGGAAGGCTTATCTCTCCGAGCTGAATGCACACATCATAAAGAGGTTTCTGAGAATGCTTCTCCTTGGTTTATAAGTGAAGATATTTCCTTTTCCACTATAGGCCTCAAAGCGCTCCAAATGAACACTTGCAGATTCCACAAAAAGAGTGTTTCAAAACAGCTCTTTCAAAGGAAGTGTTCAACTCTGTGAGTTGGATTCATACTACACAAAGCAGTTTCACAGAACGCCTCTCTTTAGTTTTTATGGGAAGATATTCCCGTTTCCAACGAAGGCCTGAAAGGGCTCCAAATCTCCACTTGCAGATTCTGCAAAAATAGAGTTTCAAAACTGCTCTGTTAAAAGGAAGGCTTATCTCTCTGAGTTGAATGCAGACATCATAAAGCGGTTTCTGAGAATGCTTCTGCCTGGTTTATATGTGAAGATATTTCCTTTTCCACCATAGGCCCCAAAGAGCTCCAAATGAACACTTGCAGATTCTACAAAAGGAGTGTTTCATAACTGCTCTAGCAAAGGAAAGGTTCAACTCTGTGAGTTGAACACACACTTCACAAAGCAGTTTGTGAGAATGCTTCTGTCCAGTTTTTAAGAGAAGATATTCCCGCTTCTAACAACGGCCTGAAGGAGCTCCAAATATCCACTTGCAGATGCTGCAAAAAGACTCTTTCCAAACTGCTCCATGAAAAGGAAGGTTCAACTCTGTGAGTTGAATGCACACATCATAAAGAAGTTTCAAAGAATGCTTCTGTCTAGGTTTTATGTGAAGATATTTCCTTTTCCACCATAGGCCTCAAAGCGCTCCAAATGAACACTTGCAGATTCTACAAAAAGAGTGTTTCAAAACTGCTCTTTCAAAAGAAGTGTTCAACTCTGTGGGTTGGATTCATACTTCACAAAGCAGTTTCACAGAACGCTTCTGTTTAGTTTTTATGGGAAGATATTCCCGTTTCCAACGAAGGCCTGAAAGGGCTCCAAATAACCACTTGCAGATTCTGCAAAAACACAGTTTCAAAACTGCTCTATCAAAAGGAAGGCTTATCTCTCCGAGCTGAATGCACACATCATAAAGAGGTTTCTGAGAATGCTTCTGCCTGGTTTATAAGTGAAGATATTTCCTTTTCCACCATAGGCCTCAAAGCGCTCCAAATGAACTCTTGCAGATTCTACAAAAAGAGTGTTTCAAAACAGCTCTTTCAAAGGAAGTGTTCAACTCTGTGAGTTGGATTCATACTACACAAAGCAGTTTCACAGAACGCTTCTCTTTAGTTTTTATGGGAAGATATTCCCGTTTCCAACGAAGGCCTGAAAGGGCTCCAAATATCCACTTGCAGATTCTGCAAAAATAGAGTTTCAAAACTGCTCCGTTAAAAGGAAGGCTTATCTCTCTGAGTTGAATGCAGACATCATAAAGAGGTTTCTGAGAATGCTTCTGCCTGGTTTATATGTGAAGATATTTCCTTTTCCACCATAGGCCTCAAAGCGTTCCAAATGAACACTTGCAGATTCTACAAAAGGAGTGTTTCATAACTGCTCTAGCAAAGGAAAGGTTCAACTCTGTGAGTTGAACACACACATCACAAAGCAGTTTGTGAGAATGGTTCTGTCCAGTTTTTAAGAGAAGATATTCCCGCTTCTAACAAAGGCCTGAAAGAGCTCCAAATATCCACTTGCAGATGCTGCAAAAAGACTCTTTCCAAACTGCTCCATGAAAAGGAAGGTTCAACTCTGTGAGTTGAATGCACACATCATAAAGAAGTTTCAAAGAATGCTTCTGTCTAGGTTTTATGTGAAGATATTTCCTTTTCCACCATAGGCCTCAAAGCGCTCCAAATGAACACATGCTGATTCTTCAAAAAGAGTGTTTCAAAACTGCTCTTTCAAAAGAAGTGTTCAACTCTGTGAGTTGGATTCATACTTCACAAAGCAGTTTCACAGAACGCTTCTGTTTAGTATTTATGGGAAGATATTCCCGTTTCCAACGAAGGCCTGAAAGGACTCCAAATATCCACTTGCAGATTCTGCAAAAACACAGTTTCAAACCTGCTGTATCTAAAGGAAGGCTTATCTCTCCGAGTTGAATGCACACATCATAAAGAGGTTTCTGAGAATGCTTCTGCCTGGTTTATAAGTGAAGATATTACCTTTTCCACCACAGGCCTCAAAGCGCTCCAAATGAACACTTGCAGATTCTACAAAAAGAGTGTTTCAAAACTGCCCTTTCAAAAGAAGTGTTCAACTCTGTGATTTGGATTCATACTTCACAAAGCAGTTTCACAGAACGCTTCTGTTTAGTATTTATGGGAAGATATTCCCGTTTCCAACGAAGGCCTGAAAGGGCTCCAAATATCCACTTGCAGATTCTGCAAAAATAGAGTTTCAAAACTGCTCTGTTAAAAGGAAGGCTTATCTCTCTGAGTTGAATGCAGACATCATAAAGAGGTTTCTGAGAATGCTTCTGCCTGGTTTATATGTGAAGATATTTCCTTTTCCACCATAGGCCTCAAAGCGTTCCAAATGAACACTTGCAGATTCTACAAAAGGAGTGTTTCATAACTGCTCTAGCAAAGGAAAGGTTCAACTCTGTGAGTTGAACACACACATCACAAAGCAGTTTGTGAGAATGGTTCTGTCCAGTTTTTAAGAGAAGATATTCCCGCTTCTAACAAAGGCCTGAAAGAGCTCCAAATATCCACTTGCAGATGCTGCAAAAAGACTCTTTCCAAACTGCTCCATGAAAAGGAAGGTTCAACTCTGTGAGTTGAATGCACACATCATAAAGAAGTTTCAAAGAATGCTTCTGTCTAGGTTTTATGTGAAGATATTTCCTTTTCCACCATAGGCCTCAAAGCGCTCCAAATGAACACATGCTGATTCTTCAAAAAGAGTGTTTCAAAACTGCTCTTTCAAAAGAAGTGTTCAACTCTGTGAGTTGGATTCATACTTCACAAAGCAGTTTCACAGAACGCTTCTGTTTAGTATTTATGGGAAGATATTCCCGTTTCCAACGAAGGCCTGAAAGGACTCCAAATATCCACTTGCAGATTCTGCAAAAACACAGTTTCAAACCTGCTGTATCTAAAGGAAGGCTTATCTCTCCGAGTTGAATGCACACATCATAAAGAGGTTTCTGAGAATGCTTCTGCCTGGTTTATAAGTGAAGATATTACCTTTTCCACCACAGGCCTCAAAGCGCTCCAAATGAACACTTGCAGATTCTACAAAAAGAGTGTTTCAAAACTGCCCTTTCAAAAGAAGTGTTCAACTCTGTGATTTGGATTCATACTTCACAAAGCAGTTTCACAGAACGCTTCTGTTTAGTATTTATGGGAAGATATTCCCGTTTCCAACGAAGGCCTGAAAGGGCTCCAAATATCCACTTGCAGATTCTGCAAAAATAGAGTTTCAAAACTGCTCTGTTAAAAGGAAGGCTTATCTCTCTGAGTTGAATGCAGACATCATAAAGAGGTTTCTGAGAATTCTTCTGCCTGGTTTATATGTGAAGATATTTCCTTTTCCACCATAGGCCTCAAAGCGTTCCAAATGAACACTTGCAGATTCTACAAAAGGAGTGTTTCATAACTGCTCTAGCAAAGGAAAGGTTCAACTCTGTGAGTTGAACACACACATCACAAAGCAGTTTGTGAGAATGCTTCTGTCCAGTTTTTAAGAGAAGATATTCCCGCTTCTAACAAAGGCCTGAAAGAGCTCCAAATATCCACTTGCAGATGCTGCAAAAAGACTCTTTCCAAACTGCTCCATGAAAAGGAAGGTTCAATTCTGTGAGTTGAATGCACACATCATAAAGAAGTTTCAAAGAATGCTTCTGTCTAGGTTTTATGTGAAGATATTTCCTTTTCCACCGTAGGCCTCAAAGCGCTCCAAATGAACACTTGCAGATTCTTCAAAAAGAGTGTTTCAAAACTGCTCTTTCAAAAGAAGTGTTCAACTCTGTGAGATGGATTCATACTTCACAAAGCAGTTTCACAGAACGCTTCTGTTTAGTATTTATGGGAAGATATTCCTGTTTCCAACGAAGGCCTGAAAGGACTCCAAATATCCACTTGCAGATTCTCCAAAAACACAGTTTCAAAACTGCTCTATCAAAAGGAAGGCTTATCTCTCCGAGTTGAATGCACACATCATAAAGAGGTTTCTGAGAATGCTTCTGCCTGGTTTATAAGTGAAGATATTTCCTTTTCCACCATAGGCCTCAAAGCGCTCCAAATGAACACTTGCAGTTTCTACAAAAAGAGTGTTTCAAAACTGCTCTTTCAAAAGCAGTGTTCAACTCTGTGAGTTGGATTCATACTACACAAAGCAGTTTCACAGAACGCTTCTCTTTAGTTTTTATGGGAAGATATTCCCGTTTCCAACGAAGGCCTGAAAGGGCTCCAAATATCCACTTGCAGATTCTGCAAAAATAGAGTTTCAAAACTGCTCTGTTAAAAGGAAGGCTTATCTCTCTGAGTTGAATGCAGACATCATAAAGTGGTTTCTGAGAATTCTTCTGCCTGGTTTATATGTGAAGATATTTCCTTTTCCACCATAGGCCTCAAAGCGTTCCAAATGAACACTTGCAGATTCTACAAAAGGAGTGTTTCATAACTGCTCTAGCAAAGGAAAGGTTCAACTCTGTGAGTTGAACACACACATCACAAAGCAGTTTGTGAGAATGCTTCTGTCCAGTTTTTAAGAGAAGATATTCCCGCTTCTAACAAAGGCCTGAAAGAGCTCCAAATATCCACTTGCAGATGCTACAAAAAGACTCTTTCCAAACTGCTCCATGAAAAGGAAGGTTCAATTCTGTGAGTTGAATGCACACATCATAAAGAAGTTTCAAGGAATGCTTCTGTCTAGGTTTTATGTGAAGATATTTCCTTTTCCACCGTAGGCCTCAAAGCGCTCCTAATGAACACATGCAGATTCTTCAAAAAGAGTGTTTCAAAACTGCTCTTTCAAAAGAAGTGTTCAACTCTGTGAGATGGATTCATACTTCACAAAGCAGTTTCACAGAACGCTTCTGTTTAGTATTTATGGGAAGATATTCCCGTTTCCAACGAAGGCCTGAAAGGACTCCAAATATCCACTTGCAGATTCTCCAAAAACACAGTTTCAAAACTGCTCTATCAAAAGGAAGGCTTATCTCTCCGAGTTGAATGCACACATCATAAAGAGGTTTCTGAGAATGCTTCTGCCTGGTTTATAAGTGAAGATATTTCCTTTTCCACCATAGGCCTCAAAGCGCTCAAAATGAACACTTGCAGTTTCTACAAAAAGAGTGTTTCAAAACTGCTCTTTCAAAAGCAGTGTTCAACTCTGTGAGTTGGATTCATACTTCACAAAGCAGTTTCACAGAACGCTTCTGTTTAGTATTTATGGGAAGATATTCCCGTTTCCAACGAAGGCCTGAAAGGACTCCAAGTATCCACTTGCAGATTCTGCAAAAACACAGTATCAAAACTGCTCTATCAAAAGGAAGGCTTATCTCTCCGAGTTGAATGCACACATCGTAAAGAGGTTTCTGAGAATGCTTCTGCCTGGTTTATATGTGAAGATATTTCCTTTTCCACCATACGCCTCAATGCGCTCCAAATGAACACTTGCAGATTCTACAAAAGGAGTGTTTCATAACTGCTCTAGCAAAGGAAAGGTTCAACTCTGTGAGTTGAACACACACATCACAAAGCAGTTTGTGAGAATGCTTCTGTCCAGTTTTTAAGAGAAGATATTCCGGCTTCTAACAAAGGCCTGAAAGAGCTCCAAATATCCACTTGCAGATGCTGCAAAAAGACTCTTTCCAAACTGCTCCATGAAAAGGAAGGTTCAACTCTGTGAGTTGAATGCACACACCGTAAAGAAGTTTCAAAGAATGCTTCTGTCTATGTTTTATGTGAAGGTATTTCCTTTTCCACCATAGGCCTCAAAGCGCTCCAAATGAACACTTGCAGATTCTACAAAAAGAGTTTTTCAAAACTGCTCTTTCAAAAGAAGTGTTCAACTCTGTGAGTTGGATTCATACTTCACAAAGTAGTTTCACAGAACGCTTCTGTTTAGTTTTTATGGGAAGGTATTCCCTTTTCCAACGAAGGACTGAAAGGGCTCCAAATATCCACTTGCAGATTCTGCCAAAACAGAGTTTCAAAACTGCTCTATCAAAAGGAAGGCTTATCGCTCCGAGTTGAATGCACACATCATAAAGAGGTTTCTGAGAATGCTTCTGCCTGGTTTATAAGTGAAGATATTTCCTTTTCCACCATAGGCCTCAAAGCGCTCCAAATGAACACTTGCAGATTCTACAAAAAGAGTGTTTGAAAACAGCTCTTTCAAAGGAAGTGTTCAACTCTGTGAGTTGGATTCATACTACACAAAGCAGTTTCACAGAACGCTTCTGTTTAGTTTTTATGGGAAGACATTCCCGTTTCCAACGAAGGCCTGAAAGGGCTACAAATATCCACTTGCAGATTCTGCAAAAATACAGTTTCAAAACTTCTCTGTCAAAAGGAAGGCTTATCTCTCTGAGTTGAATGCAGACATCATAAAGAGGTTTCTGAGAATGCTTCTGCCTGGTTTATATGTGAAGATATTTCCTTTTCCACCATAGGCCTCAAAGCGCTCCAAATGAACACTTGCAGATTCTACAAAAAGAGTGTTTCATAACTGCTCTAGCAAAGGAAAGTTTCAACTCTGTGAGTTGAACACACACATCACAAAGCAGTTTGTGAGAATGCTTCTGTACAGTTTTTATGAGAAGATATTCCCGCTTCTAACAAAGGCCTGAAAGAGCTCCAAATATCCACTTGCAGATGCTGCAAAAAGACTCTTTCCAAACTGCTCCATGAAAAGGAAGGTACAACTCTGTGAGTTGAATGCACACATCATAAAGAAGTTTCAAAAAATGCTTCTGTCTAGGTTTTATGTGAAGATATTTCCTTTTCCACCATAGGACTCAAAGCGCTCCAAATGAACACTTGCAGATTCTACGAAAAGAGTGTTTCAAAACTGCTCTTTCAAAAGAAGTGTTCAAATCTGTGAGTTGGATTCATACTTCACAAAGCAGTTTCTCAGAACGCTTCTGTTTAGTTTTTATGGGAAGATATTCCCGTTTCCAACGAAGGCCTGAAAGGGCTCCAAATAACCACTTGCAGATTCTGCAGAAACACAGTTTCAAAACTGCTCTATCAAAAGGAAGGCTTATCGCTCCGAGTTGAATGCACACATCATAAAGAGGTTTCTGAGAATGCTTCTGCCTGGTTTATAAGTGAAGATATTTCCTTTTCCACCATAGGCCTCAAAGCGCTCCAAATGAACACTTGCAGATTCTACAAAAAGAGTGTTTGAAAACAGCTCTTTCAAAGGAAGTGTTCAACTCTGTGAGTTGGATTCATACTACACAAAGCAGTTTCACAGAACGCTTCTGTTTAGTTTTTATGGGAAGACATTCCCGTTTCCAACGAAGGCCTGAAAGGGCTACAAAGATCCACTTGCAGATTCTGCAAAAATAGAGTTTCAAAACTGCTCTGTCAAAAGGAAGGCTTATCTCTCTGAGTTGAATGCAGACACCATAAAGAGGTTTCTGAGAATGCTTCTGCCTGGTTTATATGTGAAGATATTTCCTTTTCCACCATAGGCCTCAAAGCGCTCCAAATGAACACTTGCAGATTCTACAAAAAGAGTGTTTCATAACTGCTCTAGCAAAGGAAAGGTTCAACTCTGTGAGTTGAACACACACATCACAAAGCAGTTTGTGAGAATGCTTCTGTCCAGTTTTTATGAGAAGATATTCCCGCTTCTAACAAAGGCCTGAAAGAGCTCCAAATATCCACTTGCAGATGCTGCAAAAAGACTCTTTCCAAACTGCTCCATGAAAAGGAAGGTTCAACTCTGTGAGTTGAATGCACACATCATAAAGAAGTTTCCAAGAATGCTTCTGTCTAGGTTTTATGTGAAGATATTTCCTTTTCCACCATAGGCCTCAAAGCGCTCCAAATGAACACTTGCAGATTCTACAAAAAGAGTGTTTCAAAACTGCCCTTTCAAAAGAAGTGTTCAAATCTGTGAGTTGGATTCATACTTCACAAAGCAGTTACACAGAACGCTTCTGTTTAGTATTTATGGGAAGATATTCCCGTTTCCAACGAAGGCCTGAAAGGACTCTAAGTATGCACTTGCAGATTCTGCAAAAACACAGTTTCAAAACTGCTCTATCAAAAGGAAGGCTTGTCTCTCCGAGTTGAATGCACACATCATAAAGAGGTTTCTGAGAATGCTTCTGCCTGGTTTATAAGTGAAGATATTTCCTTTTCCACCATAGGCCTCAAAGCGCTCCAAATGAACACTTGCAGATTCTACAAAAAGAGTGTTTCAAAACAGCTCTTTCAAAGGAAGTGTTCAACTCTGTGAGTTGGATACATACTACACAAAGCAGTTTCACAGAACGCTTCTGTTTAGTTTTTATGGGAAGGCATTCCCGTTTCCAACGAAGGCCTGAAAGGGCTCCAAATATCCACTTGCAAATTCTGCAAAAATAGAGTTTCAAAACTGCTCTGTCAAAAGGAAGGCTTATCTCTCTGAGTTGAATGCAGACATCATAAAGAGGTTTCTGAGAATGCTTCTGCCTGGTTTATATGTGAAGATATTTCCTTTTCCACCATAGGCCTCAAAGCGCTCCAAATGAACACTTGCAGATTCTACAAAAAGAGTGTTTCATAACTGCTCTAGCAAAGGAAAGGTTCTACTCTGTGAGTTGAACACACACATCACAAAGCTGTTTGTGAGAATGCTTCTGTCCAGTTTTTATTGGAAGATATTCCCGCTTCTAACAAAGGCCTGAAAGCTCCAAATATCCACTTGCAGATGCTGCAAAAAGACTCTTTCCAAACTGCTCCATGAAAAGGAAGGTTCAACTCTGTGAGTTGAATGCACACATCTTAAAGAAGTTTCAAAAAATGCTTCTGTCTAGGTTTTATGTGAAGATATTTCCTTTTCCACCATAGGCCTCAAAGCACTCCAAATGAACACTTGCAGATTCTACGAAAAGAGTGTTTCAAAACTGCTCTTTCAAAAGAAGTGTTCAACTCTGTGAGTTAGATTCATACTTCACAAAGCAGTTTCACAGAACGCTTCTGTTTAGTTTTTATGGGAAGATATTCCCGTTTCCAACGGAGGCCTGAAATGGCTCCAAATAACCACTTGCAGATTCTGCAGAAACACAGTTTCAAAACTGCTCTATCAAAAGGAAGGCTTATCTCTCCGAGCTGAATGCACACATCATAAAGAGGTTTCTGAGAATGCTTCTCCTTGGTTTATAAGTGAAGATATTTCCTTTTCCACTATAGGCCTCAAAGCGCTCCAAATGAACACTTGCAGATTCCACAAAAAGAGTGTTTCAAAACAGCTCTTTCAAAGGAAGTGTTCAACTCTGTGAGTTGGATTCATACTACACAAAGCAGTTTCACAGAACGCCTCTCTTTAGTTTTTATGGGAAGATATTCCCGTTTCCAACGAAGGCCTGAAAGGGCTCCAAATCTCCACTTGCAGATTCTGCAAAAATAGAGTTTCAAAACTGCTCTGTTAAAAGGAAGGCTTATCTCTCTGAGTTGAATGCAGACATCATAAAGAGGTTTCTGAGAATGCTTCTGCCTGGTTTATATGTGAAGATATTTCCTTTTCCACCATAGGCCCCAAAGAGCTCCAAATGAACACTTGCAGATTCTACAAAAGGAGTGTTTCATAACTGCTCTAGCAAAGGAAAGGTTCAACTCTGTGAGTTGAACACACACATCACAAAGCAGTTTGTGAGAATGCTTCTGTCCAGTTTTTAAGAGAAGATATTCCCGCTTCTAACAACGGCCTGAAGGAGCTCCAAATATCCACTTGCAGATGCTGCAAAAAGACTCTTTCCAAACTGCTCCATGAAAAGGAAGGTTCAACTCTGTGAGTTGAATGCACACATCATAAAGAAGTTTCAAAGAATGCTTCTGTCTAGGTTTTATGTGAAGATATTTCCTTTTCCACCATAGGCCTCAAAGCGCTCCAAATGAACACTTGCAGATTCTACAAAAAGAGTGTTTCAAAACTGCTCTTTCAAAAGAAGTGTTCAACTCTGTGGGTTGGATTCATACTTCACAAAGCAGTTTCACAGAACGCTTCTGTTTAGTTTTTATGGGAAGATATTCCCGTTTCCAACGAAGGCCTGAAAGGGCTCCAAATAACCACTTGCAGATTCTGCAAAAACACAGTTTCAAAACTGCTCTATCAAAAGGAAGGCTTATCTCTCCGAGCTGAATGCACACATCATAAAGAGGTTTCTGAGAATGCTTCTGCCTGGTTTATAAGTGAAGATATTTCCTTTTCCACCATAGGCCTCAAAGCGCTAAAATGAACACTTGCAGATTCTACAAAAAGAGTGTTTCAAAACAGCTCTTTCAAAGGAAGTGTTCAACTCTGTGAGTTGGATTCATACTACACAAAGCAGTTTCACAGAACGCTTCTCTTTAGTTTTTATGGGAAGATATTCCCGTTTCCAACGAAGGCCTGAAAGGGCTCCAAATATCCACTTGCAGATTCTGCAAAAATAGAGTTTCAAAACTGCTCCGTTAAAAGGAAGGCTTATCTCTCTGAGTTGAATGCAGACATCATAAAGAGGTTTCTGAGAATGCTTCTGCCTGGTTTATATGTGAAGATATTTCCTTTTCCACCATAGGCCTCAAAGCGTTCCAAATGAACACTTGCAGATTCTACAAAAGGAGTGTTTCATAACTGCTCTAGCAAAGGAAAGGTTCAACTCTGTGAGTTGAACACACACATCACAAAGCAGTTTGTGAGAATGGTTCTGTCCAGTTTTTAAGAGAAGATATTCCCGCTTCTAACAAAGGCCGGAAAGAGCTCCAAATATCCACTTGCAGATGCTGCAAAAAGACTCTTTCCAAACTGCTCCATGAAAAGGAAGGTTCAACTCTGTGAGTTGAATGCACACATCATAAAGAAGTTTCAAAGAATGCTTCTGTCTAGGTTTTATGTGAAGATATTTCCTTTTCCACCATAGGCCTCAAAGCGCTCCAAATGAACACATGCAGATTCTTCAAAAAGAGTGTTTCAAAACTGCTCTTTCAAAAGAAGTGTTCAACTCTGTGAGTTGGATTCATACTTCACAAAGCAGTTTCACAGAACGCTTCTGTTTAGTATTTATGGGAAGATATTCCCGTTTCCAACGAAGGCCTGAAAGGACTCCAAATATCCACTTGCAGATTCTGCAAAAACACAGTTTCAAACCTGCTCTATCAAAAGGAAGGCTTATCTCTCCGAGTTGAATGCACACATCATAAAGAGGTTTCTGAGAATGCTTCTGCCTGGTTTATAAGTGAAGATATTTCCTTTTCCACCACAGGCCTCAAAGCGCTCCAAATGAACACTTGCAGATTCTACAAAAAGAGTGTTTCAAAACTGCTCTTTCAAAAGAAGTGTTCAACTCTGTGATTTGGATTCATACTTCACAAAGCAGTTTCACAGAACGCTTCTGTTTAGTATTTATGGGAAGATATTACCGTTTCCAACGAAGGCCTGAAAGGACTCCAAATATCCACTTGCAGATTCTGCAAAAATAGAGTTTCAAAACTGCGCTGTTAAAAGGAAGGCTTATCTCTCTGAGTTGAATGCAGACATCATAAAGGGGTTTCTGAGAATGCTTCTGCCTGGTTTATATGTGAAGATATTTCCTTTTCCACCATAGGCCTCAAAGCGTTCCAAATGAACACTTGCAGATTCTACAAAAGGAGTGTTTCATAACTGCTCTAGCAAAGGAAAGGTTCAACTCTGTGAGTTGAACACACACTTCACAAAGCTGTTTGTGAGAATGCTTCTGTCCTGTTTTTACGAGAAGATATTCCCGCTTCTAACAAAGGCCTGAAAGAGCTCCAAATATCCACTTGCAGATGCTGCAAAAAGACTCTTTCCAAACTGCTCCATGAAAAGGAAGGTTCAACTCTGTGAGTTGAATGCACACATCATAAAGAAGTTTCCAAGAATGCTTCTGTCTAGGTTTTATGTGAAGATATTTCCTTTTCCACCATAGGCCTCAAAGCGCTCCAAATGAACACTTGCAGATTCTACAAAAAGAGTGTTTCAAAACTGCCCTTTCAAAAGAAGTGTTCAAATCTGTGAGTTGGATTCATACTTCACAAAGCAGTTTCACAGAACGCTTCTGTTTAGTATTTATGGGAAGATATTCCCGTTTCCAACGAAGGCCTGAAAGGGCTCCAAATATCCACTTGCAGATTCTGCAAAAATAGAGTTTCAAAACTGCTCTGTTAAAAGGAAGGTTTATCTCTCTGAGTTGAATGCAGACATCATAAACAGGTTTCTTAGAATGCTTCTGCCTGGTTTATATGTGAAGATATTTCCTTTTCCACCATAGGCCTCAAAGCGCTCCAAATGAACACTTGCAGATTCTACAAAAGGAGTGTTTCATAACTGCTCTAGCAAAGGAAAAGTTCAACTCTGTGAGTTGAACACACACATCACAAAGCAGTTTGTGAGAATGCTTCTGTCCAGTTTTTAAGAGAAGATATTCCCGCTTCTAACAAAGGCCTGAAAGAGCTCCAAATATCCACTTGCAGATGCTGCAAAAAGACTCTTTCCAAACTGCTCCATGAAAAGGAAGGTTCAACTCTGTGAGTTGAATGCACACATCATAAAGAAGTTTAAAAGAATGCTTCTGTCTAGGTTTTATGTGAAGATATTTCCTTTTCCACCATAGGCCTCAAAGCGCTCCAAATGAACACTTGCAGATTCTACAAAAAGAGTGTTTCAAAACTGCTCTTACAAAAGAAGTGTTCAACTCTGTGAGTTGGATTCATACTTCACAAAGCAGTTTCACAGAACGCTTCTGTTTAGTATTTATGGGAAGATATTCCCGTTTCCAACGAAGGCCTGAAAGGACTCCAAATATCCACTTGCAGATTCTGCAAAAACACAGTTTCAAAACTGCTCTATCAAAAGGAAGGCTTATCTCTCCGAGTTGAATGCACACATCATAAAGAGGTTTCTGAGAATGCTTCTGCCTGGTTTATAAGAGAAGATATTTCCTTTTCCACCATAGGCCTCAAAGCGCTCCAAATGAACACTTGCAGATTCTACAAAAAGAGTGTTTCAAAACAGCTCTTTCAAAGGAAGTGTTCAACTCTGTGAGTTGGATTCATACTACACAAAGCAGTTTCACAGAACGCCTCTCTTTAGTTTTTATGGGAAGATATTCCCGTTTCCAATGAAGGCCTGAAAGGGCTCCAAATATGCACTTGCAGATTCTGCAAAAATAGAGTTTCAAAACTGCTCTGTTAAAAGGAAGGCTTATCTCTCTGAGTTGAATGCAGACATCATAAACAGGTTTCTGAGAATGCTTCTGCCTGGTTTATATGTGAAGATATTTCCTTTTCCACCATAGGCCCCAAAGTGCTCCAAATGAACACTTGCAGATTCTACAAAAGGAGTGTTTCATAACTGCACTAGCAAAGGAAAGGTTCAACTCTGTGAGTTGAACACACACATCACAAAGCAGTTTGTGAGAATGCTTCTGTCCAGTTTTTAAGAGAAGATATTCCCGCTTCTAACAAAGGCCTGAAGGAGCTCCAAATATCCACTTGCAGATGCTGCAAAAAGAATCTTTCCAAACTGCTCCATGAAAAGGAAGGTTCAACTCTGTGAGTTGAATGCACACATCATAAAGAAGTTTCAAAGAATGCTTCTGTCTAGGTTTTGTGTGAAGATATTTCCTTTTCCACCATAGGCCTCAAAGCGCTCCAAATGAACACTTGCAGATTCTACAAAAAGAGTGTTTCAAAACTGCTCTTTCAAAAGAAGTGTTCAACTCTGTGGGTTGGATTCATACTTCACAAAGCAGTTTCACAGAACGCTTCTGTTTAGTTTTTATGGGAAGATATTCCCGTTTCCAACGAAGGCCTGAAAGGGCTCCAAATAACCACTTGCAGATTCTGCAAAAACACAGTTTCAAAACTGCTCTATCAAAAGGAAGGCTTATCTCTCCGAGCTGAATGCACACATCATAAAGAGGTTTCTGAGAATGCTTCTGCCTGGTTTATAAGTGAAGATATTTCCTTTTCCACCATAGGCCTCAAAGCGCTCCAAATGAACACTTGCAGATTCTACAAAAAGAGTGTTTCAAAACAGCTCTTTCAAAGGAAGTGTTCAACTCTGTGAGTTGGATTCATACTACACAAAGCAGTTTCACAGAACGCTTCTCTTTAGTTTTTATGGGAAGATATTCCCGTTTCCAACGAAGGCCTGAAAGGGCTCCAAATATCCACTTGCAGATTCTGCAAAAATAGAGTTTCAAAACTGCTCTGTTAAAAGGAAGGCTTATCTCTCTGAGTTGAATGCAGACATCATAAAGAGGTTTCTGAGAATGCTTCTGCCTGGTTTATATGTGAAGATATTTCCTTTTCCACCATAGGCCTCAAAGCGTTCCAAATGAACACTTGCAGATTCTACAAAAGGAGTGTTTCATAACTGCTCTAGCAAAGGAAAGGTTCAACTCTGTGAGTTGAACACACACATCACAAAGCAGTTTGTGAGAATGCTTCTGTCCAGTTTTTAAGAGAAGATATTCCGGCTTCTAACAAAGGCCTGAAAGAGCTCCAAATATCCACTTGCAGATGCTGCAAAAAGACTCTTTCCAAACTGCTCCATGAAAAGGAAGGTTCAACTCTGTGAGTTGAATGCACACATCATAAAGAAGTTTCAAAGAATGCTTCTGTCTAGGTTTTATGTGAAGATATTTCCTTTTCCACCATAGGCCTCAAAGCGCTCCAAATGAACACATGCAGATTCTTCAAAAAGAGTGTTTCAAAACTGCTCTTTCAAAAGAAGTGTTCAACTCTGTGAGTTGGATTCATACTTCACAAAGCAGTTTCACAGAACGCTTCTGTTTAGTATTTATGGGAATATATTCCCGTTTCCAACGAAGGCCTGAAAGGACTCCAAATATCCACTTGCAGATTCTGCAAAAACACAGTTTCAAAACTGCTCTATCAAAAGGAAGGCTTATCTCTCCGAGTTGAATGCACACATCATAAAGAGGTTTCTGAGAATGCTTCTGCCTGGTTTATAAGTGAAGATATTACCTTTTCCACCATAGGCCTCAAAGCGCTCCAAATGAACACTTGCAGATTCTACAAAAAGAGTGTTTCAAAACTGCTCTTTCAAAAGAAGTGTTCAACTCTGTGATTTGGATTCATACTTCACAAAGCAGTTTCACAGAACGCTTCTGTTTAGTATTTATGGGAAGATATTCCCGTTTCCAACGAAGGCCTGAAAGGACTCCAAATATCCACTTGCAGATTCTGCAAAAATAGAGTTTCAAAACTGCTCTGTTAAAAGGAAGGCTTATCTCTCTGAGTTGAATGCAGACATCATAAAGGGGTTTCGGAGAATGCTTCTGCCTGGTTTATATGTGGAGATATTTCCTTTTCCACCATAGGCCTCAAAGCGTTCCAAATGAACACTTGCAGATTCTACAAAAGGAGTGTTTCATAACTGCTCTAGCAAAGGAAAGGTTCAACTCTGTGAGTTGAACACACACTTCACAAAGCTGTTTGTGAGAATGCTTCTGTCCTGTTTTTACGAGAAGATATTCCCGCTTCTAACAAAGGCCTGAAAGAGCTCCAAATATCCACTTGCAGATGCTGCAAAAAGACTCTTTCCAAACTGCTCCATGAAAAGGAAGGTTCAACTCTGTGAGTTGAATGCACACATCATAAAGAAGTTTCAAAAAATGCTTCTGTCTAGGTTTTATGTGAAGATATTTCCTTTTCCACCATAGGCCTCAAAGCGCTCCAAATGAACACTTGCAGATTCTACGAAAAGAGTGTTTCAAAACTGCTCTTTCAAAAGAAGTGTTCAACTCTGTGAGTTGGATTCATACTTCACAAAGCAGTTTCACAGAACGCTTCTGTTTAGTTTTTATGGGAAGGTATTCCCGTTTCCAACGAAGGACTGAAAGGGCTCCAAATATCCACTTGCAGATTCTGCCAAAACAGAGTTTCAAAACTGCTCTATCAAAAGAAAGGCTTATCTCTCCGAGTTGAATGCACACATCATAAAGAGGTTTCTGAGAATGCTTCTGCCTGGTTTATAAGTGAAGATATTTCCTTTTCCCCTATAGGCCTCAAAGCGCTCCAAATGAACACTTGCAGATTCTACAAAAAGAGTGTTTCAAAACAGCTCTTTCAAAGGAAGTGTTCAACTCTGTGAGTTGGATACATACTACACAAAGCAGTTTCACAGAAGGCTTCTGTTTAGTTTTTATGGGAAGGCATTCCCGTTTCCAACGAAGGCCTGAAAGGGCTCCAAATATCCACTTGCAAATTCTGCAAAAATAGAGTTTCAAAACTGCTCTGTCAAAAGGAAGGCTTATCTCTCTGAGTTGAATGCAGACATCATAAAGAGGTTTCTGAGAATGCTTCTGCCTGGTTTATATGTGAAGATATTTCCTTTTCCACCATAGGCCTCAAAGCGCTCCAAATGAACACTTGCAGATTCTACAAAAAGAGTGTTTCATAACTGCTCTAGCAAAGGAAAGGTTCTAATCTGTGAGTTGAACACACACATCACAAAGCTGTTTGTGAGAATGCTTCTGTCCAGTTTTTATTGGAAGATATTCCCGCTTCTAACAAAGGCCTGAAAGCTCCAAATATCCACTTGCAGATGCTGCAAAAAGACTCTTTCCAAACTGCTCCATGAAAAGGAAGGTTCAACTCTGTGAGTTGAATGCACACATCATAAAGAAGTTTCAAAGAATGCTTCTGTCTAGGTTTTATGTGAAGATATTTCCTTTTCCACCATAGGCCTCAAAGCGCTCCAAATGAACACTTGCAGATTCTACAAAAAGAGTGTTTCAAAACTGCTCTTTCAAAAGAAGTGTTCAACTCTGTGGGTTGGATTCATACTTCACAAAGCAGTTTCACAGAACGCTTCTGTTTAGTTTTTATGGGAAGATATTCCCGTTTCCAACGAAGGCCTGAAAGGGCTCCAAATAACCACTTGCAGATTCTGCAAAAACACAGTTTCAAAACTGCTCTATCAAAAGGAAGGCTTATCTCTCCGAGCTGAATGCACACATCATAAAGAGGTTTCTGAGAATGCTTCTGCCTGGTTTATAAGTGAAGATATTTCCTTTTCCACCATAGGCCTCAAAGCGTTCCAAATGAACACTTGCAGATTCTACAAAAGGAGTGTTTCATAACTGCTCTAGCAAAGGAAAGGTTCAACTCTGTGAGTTGAACACACACATCACAAAGCAGTTTGTGAGAATGCTTCTGTCCAGTTTTTAAGAGAAGATATTCCCGCTTCTAACAAAGGCCTGAAAGAGCTCCAAATATCCACTTGCAGATGCTGCAAAAAGACTCTTTCCAAACTGCTCCATGAAAAGGAAGGTTCAATTCTGTGAGTTGAATGCACACATCATAAAGAAGTTTCAAAGAATGCTTCTGTCTAGGTTTTATGTGAAGATATTTCCTTTTCCACCGTAGTCCTCAAAGCGCTCCAAATGAACACATGCAGATTCTTCAAAAAGAGTGTTTCAAAACTGCTCTTTCAAAAGAAGTGTTCAACTCTGTGAGATGGATTCATACTTCACAAAGCAGTTTCACAGAACGCTTCTGTTTAGTATTTATGGGAAGATATTCCCGTTTCCAACGAAGGCCTGAAAGGACTCCAAATATCCACTTGCAGATTCTCCAAAAACAGAGTTTCAAAACTGCTCTATCAAAAGGAAGGCTTATCTCTCCGAGTTGAATGCAGACATCATAAAGAGGTTTCTGAGAATGCTTCTGCCTGGTTTATATGTGAAGATATTTCCTTTTCCACCATAGGTCCAAAAGAGCTCCAAATGAACACTTGCAGATTCTACAAAAGGAGTGTTTCATATCTGCTCTAGCAAAGGAAAGGTTCAACTCTGTGAGTTGAACACACACATCACAAAGCAGTTTGTGAGAATGCTTCTGTCCAGTTTTTAAGAGAAGATATTCCCGCTTCTAACAACGGCCTGAAGGAGCTCCAAATATCCACTTGCAGATGCTGCAAAAAGACTCTTTCCAAACTGCTCCATGAAAAGGAAGGTTCAACTCTGTGAGTTGAATGCACACATCATAAAGAAGTTTCAAAGAATGCTTCTGTCTAGGTTTTATGTGAAGATATTTCCTTTTCCACCATAGGCCTCAAAGCGCTCCAAATGAACACTTGCAGATTCTACAAAAAGAGTGTTTCAAAACTGCTCTTTCAAAAGAAGTGTTCAAATCTGTGAGTTGGATTCATACTTCACAAAGCAGTTTCACAGAACGCTTCTGTTTAGTTTTTATGAGAAGGTATTCCCGTTTCCAACGAAGGACTGAAAGGGCTCCAAATATCCACTTGCAGATTCTGCCAAAACAGAGTTTCAAAACTGCTCTATCAAAAGAAAGGCTTATCTCTCCGAGTTGAATGCACACATCATAAAGAGGTTTCTGAGAATGCTTCTGCCTGGTTTATAAGTGAAGATATTTCCTTTTCCCCTATAGGCCTCAAAGCGCTCCAAATGAACACTTGCAGATTCTACAAAAAGAGTGTTTCAAAACAGCTCTTTCAAAGGAAGTGTTCAACTCTGTGAGTTGGATACATACTACACAAAGCAGTTTCACAGAACGCTTCTGTTTAGTTTTTATGGGAAGGCATTCCCGTTTCCAACGAAGGCCTGAAAGGGCTCCAAATATCCACTTGCAAATTATGCAAAAATAGAGTTTCAAAACTGCTCTGTCAAAAGGAAGGCTTATCTCTCTGAGTTGAATGCAGACATCATAAAGAGGTTTCTGAGAATGCTTCTGCCTGGTTTATATGTGAAGATATTTCCTTTTCCACCATAGACCTCAAAGCGCTCCAAATGAACACTTGCAGATTCTACAAAAAGAGTGTTTCATAACTGCTCTAGCAAAGGAAAGGTTCAACTCTGTGAGTTGAACACACACATCACAAAGCTGTTTGTGGGAATGCTTCTGTCCAGTTTTTATTGGAAGATATTCCCGCTTCTAACAAAGGCCTGAAAGCTCCAAATATCCACTTGCAGATGCTGCAAAAAGACTCTTTCCAAACTGCTCCATGAAAAGGAAGGTTCAACTCTGTGAGTTGAATGCACACATCATAAAGAAGTTTCAAAAAATGCTTCTGTCTAGGTTTTATGTGAAGATATTTCCTTTTCCACCATAGGCCTCAAAGCACTCCAAATGAACACTTGCAGATTCTACGAAAAGAGTGTTTCAAAACTGCTCTTTCAAAAGAAGTGTTCAACTCTGTGAGTTGGATTCATACTTCACAAAGCAGTTTCACAGAACGCTTCTGTTTAGTTTTTATGGGAAGATATTCCCGTTTCCAACGGAGGCCTGAAATGGCTCCAAATAACCACTTGCAGATTCTGCAGAAAAACAGTTTCAAAACTGCTCTATCAAAAGGAAGGCTTATCTCTCCGAGCTGAATGCACACATCATAAAGAGGTTTCTGAGAATGCTTCTCCTTGGTTTATAATTGAAGATATTTCCTTTTCCACTATAGGCCTCAAAGCGCTCCAAATGAACACTTGCAGATTCTACAAAAAGAGTGTTTCAAAACAGCTCTTTCAAAGGAAGTGTTCAACTCTGTGAGTTGGATTCATACTACACAAAGCAGTTTCACAGAACGCCTCTCTTTAGTTTTTATGGGAAGATATTCCCGTTTCCAACGAAGGCCTGAAAGGGCTCCTAATATCCACTTGCAGATTCTGCAAAAATAGAGTTTCAAAACTGCTCTGTTAAAAGGAAGGCTTATCTCTCTGAGTTGAATGCAGACATCATAAAGAGGTTTCTGAGAATGCTTCTGCCTGGTTTATATGTGAAGATACTTCCTTTTCCACCATAGGCCGCAAAGAGCTCCAAATGAACACTTGCAGATTCTACAAAAGGAGTGTTTCATAACTGCTCTAGCAAAGGAAAGGTTCAACTCTGTGAGTTGAACACACACATCACAAAGCAGTTTGTGAGAATGCTTCTGTCCAGTTTTTAAGAGAAGATATTAACGCTTCTAACAAAGGCCTGAAGGAGCTCCAAATATCCACTTGCAGATGCTGCAAAAAGACTCTTTCCAAACTGCTCCATGAAAAGGAAGGTTCAACTCTGTGAGTTGAATGCACACATCATAAAGAAGTTTCAAAGAATGCTTCTGTCTAGGTTTTATGTGAAGATATTTCCTTTTCCACCATAGGCCTCAAAGCGCTCCAAATGAACACTTGCAGATTCTACAAAAAGAGTGTTTCAAAACTGCTCTTTCAAAAGAAGTGTTCAACTCTGTGGGTAGGATTCATACTTCACAAAGCAGTTTCACAGAACGCTTCTGTTTAGTTTTTATGGGAAGATATTCCCGTTTCCAACGAAGGCCTGAAAGGGCTCCAAATAACCAATTGCAGATTCTGCAAAAACACAGTTTCAAAACTGCTCTATCAAAAGGAAGGCTTATCTCTCCGAGCTGAATGCACACATCATAAAGAGGTTTCTGAGAATGCTTCTGCCTGGTTTATATGTGAAGATATTTCCTTTTCCACCATAGGCCTCAAAGCGCTCCAAATGAACACTTGCAGATTCTACAAAAAGAGTGTTTCATAACTGCTCTAGCAAAGGAAAGCTTCTACTCTGTGAGTTGAACACACACATCACAAAGCTGTTTGTGAGAATGCTTCTGTCCAGTTTTTATTGGAAGATATTCCCGCTTCTAACAAAGGCCTGAAAGCTCCAAATATCCACTTGCAGATGCTGCAAAAAGACTCTTTCCAAACTGCTCCATGAAAAGGAAGGTTCAACTCTGTGAGTTGAATGCACACATCATAAAGAAGTTTCAAAAAATGCTTCTGTCTAGGTTTTATGTGAAGATATTTCCTTTTCCACCATAGGCCTCAAAGCACTCCAAATGAACACTTGCAGATTCTACGAAAAGAGTGTTTCAAAACTGCTCTTTCAAAAGAAGTGTTCAAATCTGTGAGTTGGATTCATACTTCACAAAGCAGTTTCACAGAACGCTTCTGTTTAGTTTTTATGGGAAGGTATTCCCGTTTCCAACGAAGGACTGAAAGGGCTCCAAATATCCACTTGCAGATTCTGCCAAAACAGAGTTTCAAAACTGCTCTATCAAAAGAAAGGCTTATCTCTCCGAGTTGAATGCACACATCATAAAGAGGTTTCTGAGAATGCTTCTGCCTGGTTTATAAGTGAAGATATTTCCTTTTCCCCTATAGGCCTCAAAGCGCTCCAAATGAACCCTTGCAGATTCTACAAAAAGAGTGTTTCAAAACAGCTCTTTCAAAGGAAGTGTTCAACTCTGTGAGTTGGATACATACTACACAAAGCAGTTTCACAGAACGCTTCTGTTTAGTTTTTATGGGAAGGCATTCCCGTTTCCAACGAAGGCCTGAAAGGGCTCCAAATATCCACTTGCAAATTCTGCAAAAATAGAGTTTCAAAACTGCTCTGTCAAAAGGAAGGCTTATCTCTCTGAGTTGAATGCAGACATCATAAAGAGGTTTCTGAGAATGCTTCTGCCTGGTTTATATGTGAAGATATTTCCTTTTCCACCATAGGCCTCAAAGCGCTCCAAATGAACACTTGCAGATTCTACAAAAAGAGTGTTTCATAACTGCTCTAGCAAAGGAAAGGTTCTACTCTGTGAGTTGAACACACACATCACAAAGCTGTTTGTGAGAATGCTTCTGTCCAGTTTTTATTGGAAGATATTCAGGCTTCTAACAAAGGCCTGAAAGCTCCAAATATCCACTTGCAGATGCTGCAAAAAGACTCTTTCCAAACTGCTCCATGAAAAGGAAGGTTCAACTCTGTGAGTTGAATGCACACATCATAAAGAAGTTTCAAAAAATGCTTCTGTCTAGGTTTTATGTGAAGATGTTTCCTTTTCCACCATAGGCCTCAAAGCACTCCAAATGAACACTTGCAGATTCTACGAAAAGAGTGTTTCAAAACTGCTCTTTCAAAAGAAGTGTTCAACTCTGTGAGTTGGATTCATACTTCACAAAGTAGTTTCACAGAACGCTTCTGTTTAGTTTTTATGGGAAGATATTCCCGTTTCCAACGGAGGCCTGAAATGGCTCCAAATAACCACTTGCAGATTCTGCAGAAAAACAGTTTCAAAACTGCTCTATCAAAAGGAAGGCTTATCTCTCCGAGCTGAATGCACACATCATAAAGAGGTTTCTGAGAATGCTTCTCCTTGGTTTATAAGTGAAGATATTTCCTTTTCCACTATACGCCTCAAAGCGCTCCAAATGAACACTTGCAGATTCTACAAAAAGAGTGTTTCAAAACAGCTCTTTCAAAGGAAGTGTTCAACTCTGTGAGTTGGATTCATACTACACAAAGCAGTTTCACAGAACGCCTCTCTTATTTTTTATGGGAAGATATTCCCGTTTCCAACGAAGGCCTGAAAGGGCTCCTAATATCCACTTGCAGATTCTGCAAAAATAGAGTTTCAAAACTGCTCTGTTAAAAGGAAGGCTTATCTCTCTGAGTTGAATGCAGACATCATAAAGAGGTTTCTGAGAATGCTTCTGCCTGGTTTATATGTGAAGATACTTCCTTTTCCACCATAGGCCCCAAAGAGCTCCAAATGAACACTTGCAGATTCTACAAAAGGAGTGTTTCATAACTGCTCTAGCAAAGGAAAGGTTCAACTCTGTGAGTTGAACACACACATCACAAAGCAGTTTGTGAGAATGCTTCTGTCCAGTTTTTAAGAGAAGATATTCCCGCTTCTAACAAAGGCCTGAAGGAGCTCCAAATATCCACTTGCAGATGCTGCAAAAAGACTCTTTCCAAACTGCTCCATGAAAAGGAAGGTTCAACTCTGTGAGTTGAATGCACACATCATAAAGAAGTTTCAAAGAATGCTTCTGTCTAGGTTTTATGTGAAGATATTTCCTTTTCCACCATAGGCCTCAAAGCGCTCCAAATGAACACTTGCAGATTCTACAAAAAGAGTGTTTCAAAACTGCTCTTTCAAAAGAAGTGTTCAACTCTGTGGGTTGGATTCATACTTCACAAAGCAGTTTCACAGAACGCTTCTGTTTAGTTTTTATGGGAAGATATTCCCGTTTCCAACGAAGGCCTGAAAGGGCTCCAAATAACCACTTGCAGATTCTGCAAAAACACAGTTTCAAAACTGCTCTATCAAAAGGAAGGCTTATCTCTCCGAGCTGAATGCACACATCATAAAGAGGTTTCTGAGAATGCTTCTGCCTGGTTTATATGTGAAGATATTTCCTTTTCCACCATAGGCCTCAAAGCGCTCCAAATGAACACTTGCAGATTCTACAAAAAGAGTGTTTCATAACTGCTCTAGCAAAGGAAAGGTTCTACTCTGTGAGTTGAACACACACATCACAAAGCTGTTTGTGAGAATGCTTCTGTCCAGTTTTTATTGGAAGATATTCCCGCTTCTAACAAAGGCCTGAAAGCTCCAAATATCCACTTGCAGATGCTGCAAAAAGACTCTTTCCAAACTGCTCCATGAAAAGGAAGGTTCAACTCTGTGAGTTGAATGCACACATCATAAAGAAGTTTCAAAAAATGCTTCTGTCTAGGTTTTATGTGAAGATATTTCCTTTTCCACCATAGGCCTCAAAGCACTCCAAATGAACACTTGCAGATTCTACGAAAAGAGTGTTTCAAAACTGCTCTTTCAAAAGAAGTGTTCAACTCTGTGAGTTGGATTCATACTTCACAAAGCAGTTTCACAGAACGCTTCTGTTTAGTTTTTATGGGAAGATATTCCCGTTTCCAACGGAGGCCTGAAATGGCTCCAAATAACCACTTGCAGATTCTGCAGAAACACAGTTTCAAAACTGCTCTATCAAAAGGAAGGCTTATCTCTCCGAGCTGAATGCACACATCATAAAGAGGTTTCTGAGAATGCTTCTCCTTGGTTTATAAGTGAAGATATTTCCTTTTCCACTATAGGCCTCAAAGCGCTCCAAATGAACACTTGCAGATTCCACAAAAAGAGTGTTTGAAAACAGCTCTTTCAAAGGAAGTGTTCAACTCTGTGAGTTGGATTCATACTACACAAAGCAGTTTCACAGAACGCTTCTCTTTAGTTTTTATGGGAAGATATTCCCGTTTCCAACGAAGGCCTGAAAGGGCTCCAAATATCCACTTGCAGATTCTGCAAAAATAGAGTTTCAAAACTGCTCTGTTAAAAGGAAGGCTTATCTCTCTGAGTTGAATGCAGACATCATAAAGAGGTTTCTGAGAATGCTTCTGCCTGGTTTATATGTGAAGATATTTCCTTTTCCACCATAGGCCTCAAAGCGTTCCAAATGAACACTTGCAGATTCTACAAAAGGAGTGTTTCATAACTGCTCTAGCAAAGGAAAGGTTCAACTCTGTGAGTTGAACACACACATCACAAAGCAGTTTGTGAGAATGGTTCTGTCCAGTTTTTAAGAGAAGATATTCCCGCTTCTAACAAAGGCCTGAAAGAGCTCCAAATATCCACTTGCAGATGCTGCAAAAAGACTCTTTCCAAACTGCTCCATGAAAAGGAAGGTTCAACTCTGTGAGTTGAATGCACACATCATAAAGAAGTTTCAAAGAATGCTTCTGTCTAGGTTTTATGTGAAGATATTTCCTTTTCCACCATAGGCCTCAAAGCGCTCCAAATGAACACATGCAGATTCTTCAAAAAGAGTGTTTCAAAACTGCTCTTTCAAAAGAAGTGTTCAACTCTGTGAGTTGGATTCATACTTCACAAAGCAGTTTCACAGAACGCTTCTGTTTAGTATTTATGGGAAGATATTCCCGTTTCCAACGAAGGCCTGAAAGGACTCCAAATATCCACTTGCAGATTCTGCAAAAACACAGTTTCAAACCTGCTCTATCAAAAGGAAGGCTTATCGCTCCGAGTTGAATGCACACATCATAAAGAGGTTTCTGAGAATGCTTCTGCCTGGTTTATAAGTGAAGATATTACCTTTTCCACCACAGGCCTCAAAGCGCTCCAAATGAACACTTGCAGATTCTACAAAAAGAGTGTTTCAAAACTGCTCTTTCAAAAGAAGTGTTCAACTCTGTGATTTGGATTCATACTTCACAAAGCAGTTTCACAGAACGCTTCTGTTTAGTATTTATGGGAAGATATTCCCTTTTCCAACGAAGGCCTGAAAGGACTCCAAATATCCACTTGCAGATTCTGCAAAAATTGAGTTTCAAAACTGCTCTGTTAAAAGGAAGGCTTATCTCTCTGAGTTGAATGCAGACATCATAAAGGGGTTTCTGAGAATGCTTCTGCCTGGTTTATATGTGAAGATATTTCCTTTTCCACCATAGGCCTCAAAGCGTTCCAAATGAACACTTGCAGATTCTACAAAAGGAGTGTTTCATAACTGCTCTAGCAAAGGAAAGGTTCAACTCTGTGAGTTGAACACACACTTCACAAAGCTGTTTGTGAGAATGCTTCTGTCCTGTTTTTACGAGAAGATATTCCAGCTTCTAACAAAGGTCTGAAAGAGCTCCAAATATCCACTTGCAGATGCTGCAAAAAGACTCTTTCCAAACTGCTCCATGAAAAGGAAGGTTCAACTCTGTGAGTTGAATGCACACATCATAAAGAAGTTTCCAAGAATGCTTCTGTCTAGGTTTTATGTGAAGATATTTCCTTTTCCACCATAGGCCTCAAAGCGCTCCAAATGAACACTTGCAGATTCTACAAAAAGAGTGTTTCAAAACTGCCCTTTCAAAAGAAGTGTTCAAATCTGTGAGTTGGATTCATACTTCACAAAGCAGTTTCACAGAACGCTTCTGTTTAGTATTTATGGGAAGATATTCCCGTTTCCAACGAAGGCCTGAAAGGACTCCAAATATGCACTTGCAGATTCTGCAAAAACACAGTTTCAAAACTGCTCTATCAAAAGGAAGGCTTGTCTCTCCGAGTTGAATGCACACATCATAAAGAGGTTTCTGAGAATGCTTCTGCCTGGTTTATAAGTGAAGATATTTCCTTTTCCACCATAGGCCTCAAAGCGCTCCAAATGAACACTTGCAGATTCTACAAAAAGAGTGTTTCAAAACTGCTCTTTCAAAAGAAGTGTTCAACTCTGTGAGTTGGATTCATACTTCACAAAGCAGTTTCACAGAACGCTTCTGTTTAGTTTTTATGGGAAGGTATTCCCGTTTCCAACGAAGGACTGAAAGGGCTCCAAATATCCACTTGCAGATTCTGCCAAAACAGAGTTTCAAAACTGCTCTATCAAAAGAAAGGCTTATCTCTCCGAGTTGAATGCACACATCATAAAGAGGTTTCTGAGAATGCTTCTGCCTGGTTTATAAGTGAAGATATTTCCTTTTCCCCTATAGGCCTCAAAGCGCTCCAAATGAACCCTTGCAGATTCTACAAAAAGAGTGTTTCAAAACAGCTCTTTCAAAGGAAGTGTTCAACTCTGTGAGTTGGATACATACTACACAAAGCAGTTTCACAGAACGCTTCTGTTTAGTTTTTATGGGAAGGCATTCCCGTTTCCAACGAAGGCCTGAAAGGGCTCCAAATATCCACTTGCAAATTATGCAAAAATAGAGTTTCAAAACTGCTCTGTCAAAAGGAAGGCTTATCTCTCTGAGTTGAATGCAGACATCATAAAGAGGTTTCTGAGAATGCTTCTGCCTGGTTTATATGTGAAGATATTTCCTTTTCCACCATAGGCCTCAAAGCGCTCCAAATGAACACTTGCAGATTCTACAAAAAGAGTGTTTCATAACTGCTCTAGCAAAGGAAAGGTTCTACTCTGTGAGTTGAACACACACATCACAAAGCTGTTTGTGAGAATGCTTCTGTCCAGTTTTTATTGGAAGATATTCCCGCTTCTAACAAAGGCCTGAAAGCTCCAAATATCTACTTGCAGATGCTGCAAAAAGACTCTTTCCAAACTGCTCCATGAAAAGGAAGGTTCAACTCTGTGAGTTGAATGCACACATCATAAACAAGTTTCAAAAAATGCTTCTGTCTAGGTTTTATGTGAAGATATTTCCTTTTCCACCATAGGCCTCAAAGCACTCCAAATGAACACTTGCAGATTCTACGAAAAGAGTGTTTCAAAACTGCTCTTTCAAAAGAAGTGTTCAACTCTGTGAGTTGGATTCATACTTCACAAAGCAGTTTCACAGAACGCTTCTGTTTAGTTTTTATGGGAAGATATTCCCGTTTCCAACGGAGTCCTGAAATGGCTCCAAATAACCACTTGCAGATTCTGCAGAAACACAGTTTCAAAACTGCTCTATCAAAAGGAAGGCTTATCTCTCCGAGCTGAATGCACACATCATAAAGAGGTTTCTGAGAATGCTTCTCCTTGGTTTATAAGTGAAGATATTTCCTTTTCCACTATAGGCCTCAAAGCGCTCCAAATGAACACTTGCACATTCTACAAAAAGAGTGTTTCAAAACAGCTCTTTCAAAGGAAGTGTTCAACTCTGTGAGTTGGATTCATACTACACAAAGCAGTTTCACAGAACGCCTCTCTTTAGTTTTTATGGGAAGATATTCCCGTTTCCTACGAAGGCCTGAAAGGGCTCCAAATATCCACCTGCAGATTCTGCAAAAATAGAGTTTCAAAACTGCTCTGTTAAAAGGAAGGCTTATCTCTCTGAGTTGAATGCAGACATCATAAAGAGGTTTCTGAGAATGCTTCTGCCTGGTTTATATGTGAAGATATTTCCTTTTCCACCATAGGCCCCAAAGAGCTCCAAATGAACACTTGCAGATTCTACAAAAGGAGTGTTTCATAACTGCTCTAGCAAAGGAAAGGTTCAACTCTGTGAGTTGAACACACACATCACAAAGCAGTTTGTGAGAATGCTTCTGTCCAGTTTTTAAGAAAAGATATTCCCGCTTCTAACAAAGGCCTGAAGGAGCTCCAAATATCCACTTGCAGATGCTGCAAAAAGACTCTTTCCAAACTGCTCCATGAAAAGGAAGGTTCAACTCTGTGAGTTGAATGCACACATCATAAAGAAGTTTCAAAGAATGCTTCTGTCTAGGTTTTATGTGAAGATATTTCCTTTTCCACCATAGGCCTCAAAGCGCTCCAAATGAACACTTGCAGATTCTACAAAAAGAGTGTTTCAAAACTGCTCTTTCAAAAGAAGTGTTCAACTCTGTGGGTTGGATTCATACTTCACAAAGCAGTTTCACAGAACGCTTCTGTTTAGTTTTTATGGGAAGATATTCCCGTTTCCAACGAAGGCCTGAAAGGGCTCCAAATAACCACTTGCAGATTCTGCAAAAACACAGTTTCAAAACTGCTCTATCAAAAGGAAGGCTTATCTCTCCGAGCTGAATGCACACATCATAAAGAGGTTTCTGAGAATGCTTCTGCCTGGTTTATAAGTGAAGATATTTCCTTTTCCACCATAGGCCTCAAAGCGCTCCAAATGAACTCTTGCAGATTCTACAAAAAGAGTGTTTCAAAACAGCTCTTTCAAAGGAAGTGTTCAACTCTGTGAGTTGGATTCATACTACACAAAGCAGTTTCACAGAACGCTTCTGTTTAGTTTTTATGGGAAGATATTCCCGTTTCCAACGAAGGCCTGAAAGGGCTCCAAATATCCACTTGCAGATTCTGCAAAAATAGAGTTTCAAAACTGCTCTGTTAAAAGGAAGGCTTATCTCTCTGAGTTGAATGCAGACATCATAAAGTGGTTTCTGAGAATGCTTCTGCCTGGTTTATATGTGAAGATATTTCCTTTTCCACCATAGGCCTCAAATCGTTCCAAATGAACACTTGCAGATTCTACAAAAAGAGTGTTTCATAACTGCTCTAGCAAAGGAAAGGTTCAACTCTTTGAGTTGAACACACACATCACAAAGCAGTTTCTGAGAATGCTTCTGTCCAGTTTTTATTGGAAGATATTTCCGCTTCTAACAAAGGCCTGAAAGAGCTCCAAATATCCACTTGCAGATGCTGCAAAAAGACTCTTTCCAAGCTGCTCCATGAAACGGAAGGTTCAACTCTGTGAGTTGAATGCACACATCATAAAGAAGTTTCAAAGAATGCTTCTGTCTAGGTTTTATGTGAAGATATTTCCTTTTCCACCATAGGCCTCAAAGCGCTCCAAATGAACACTTGCAGATTCTACAAAAAGAGTGTTTCAAAACTGCTCTTTCAAAAGAAGTGTTCAACTCTATGAGTTGGATTCATACTTCACAAAGCAGTTTCACAGAACGCTTCTGTTTAGTTTTTATGGGAAGATATTCCCGTTTCCAACGAAGGCCTGAAAGGACTCCAAATATGCACTTGCAGATTCTGCAAAAACACAGTTTCAAAACTGCTCTATCAAAAGGAAGGCTTGTCTCTCCGAGATGAATGCACACATCATAAAGAGGTTTCTGAGAATGCTTCTGCCTGGTTTATAAGTGAAGATATTTCCTTTTCCACCATAGGCCTCAAAGCGCTCAAAATGAACACTTGCAGATTCTACAAAAAGAGTGTTTCAAAACAGCTCTTTCAAAGGAAGTGTTCAACTCTGTGAGTTGGATACATACTACACAAAGCAGTTTCACAGAACGCTTCTGTTTAGTTTTTATGGGAAGGCATTCCCGTTTCCAACGAAGGCCTGAAAGGGCTCCAAATATCCACTTGCAAATTCTGCAAAAATAGAGTTTCAAAACTGCTCTGTCAAAAGGAAGGCTTATCTCTCTGAGTTGAATGCAGACATCATAAAGAGGTTTCTGAGAATGCTTCTGCCTGGTTTATATGTGAAGATATTTCCTTTTCCACCATAGGCCACAAAGCGCTCCAAATGAACACTTGCAGATTCTACAAAAAGAGTGTTTCATAACTGCTCTAGCAAAGGAAAGGTTCTACTCTGTGAGTTGAACACACACATCACAAAGCTGTTTGTGAGAATGCTTCTGTCCAGTTTTTATTGGAAGATATTCCCGCTTCTAACAAAGGCCTGAAAGCTCCAAATATCCACTTGCAGATGCTGCAAAAAGACTCTTTCCAAACTGCTCCATGAAAAGGAAGGTTCAACTCTGTGAGTTGAATGCACACATCATAAAGAAGTTTCAAAAAATGCTTCTGTCTAGGTTTTATGTGAAGATATTTCCTTTTCCACCATAGGCCTCAAAGCACTCCAAATGAACACTTGCAGATTCTACGAAAAGAGTGTTTCAAAACTGCTCTTTCAAAAGAAGTGTTCAACTCTGTGAGTTGGATTCATACTTCACAAAGCAGTTTCACAGAAAGCTTCTGTTTAGTTTTTATGGGAAGATATTCCCGTTTCCAACGGAGGCCTGAAATGGCTCCAAATAACCACTTGCAGATTCTGCAGAAACACAGTTTCAAAACTGCTCTATCAAAAGGAAGGCTTATCTCTCCGAGCTGAATGCACACATCATAAAGAGGTTTCTGAGAATGCTTCTCCTTGGTTTATAAGTGAAGATATTTCCTTTTCCACTATAGGCCTCAAAGCGCTCCAAATGAACACTTGCAGATTCCACAAAAAGAGTGTTTCAAAACAGCTCTTTCAAAGGAAGTGTTCAACTCTGTGAGTTGGATTCATACTACACAAAGCAGTTTCACAGAACGCCTCTCTTTAGTTTTTATGGGAAGATATTCCCGTTTCCAACGAAGGCCTGAAAGGGCTCCAAATATCCACTTGCAGGTTCTGCAAAAATAGAGTTTCAAAACTGCTCTGTTAAAAGGAAGGCTTATCTCTCTGCGTTGAATGCAGACATCATAAAGAGGTTTCTGAGAATGCTTCTGCCTGGTTTATATGTGAAGATATTTCCTTTTCCACCATAGGCCAAAAAGAGCTCCAAATGAACACTTGCAGATTCTACAAAAGGAGTGTTTCATAACTGCTCTAGCAAAGGAAAGGTTCAACTCTGTGAGTTGAACACACACATCACAAAGCAGTTTGTGAGAATGCTTCTGTCCAGTTTTCAAGAGAAGATATTCCCGCTTCTAACAACGGCCTGAAGGAGCTCCAAATATCCACTTGCAGATGCTGCAAAAAGACTCTTTCCAAACTGCTCCATGAAAAGGAAGGTTCAACTCTGTGAGTTGAATGCACACATCATAAAGAAGTTTCAAAGAATGCTTCTGTCTAGGTTTTATGTGAAGATATTTCCTTTTCCACCATAGGCCTCAAAGCGCTCCAAATGAACACTTGCAGATTCTACAAAAAGAGTGTTTCAAAACTGCTCTTTCAAAAGAAGTGTTCAACTCTGTGGGTTGGATTCATACTTCACAAAGCAGTTTCACAGAACGCTTCTGTTTAGTTTTTATATGAAGATATACCCGTTTCCAACGAAGGCCTGAAAGGGCTCCAAATAACCACTTGCAGATTCTGCAAAAACACAGTTTCAAAACTGCTCTATCAAAAGGAAGGCTTATCTCTCCGAGCTGAATGCACACATCATAAAGAGGTTTCTGAGAATGCTTCTGCCTGGTTTATAAGTGAAGATATTTCCTTTTCCACCATAGGCCTCAAAGCGCTCCAAATGAACACTTGCAGATTCTACAAAAAGAGTGTTTCAAAACAGCTCTTTCAAAGGAAGTGTTCAACTCTGTGAGTTGGATTCATACTACACAAAGCAGTTTCACAGAACGCTTCTCTTTAGTTTTTATGGGAAGGTATTCCCGTTTCCAACGAAGGCCTGAAAGGGCTCCAAATATCCACTTGCAGATTCTGCAAAAATAGAGTTTCAAAACTGCTCTGTTAAAAGGAAGGCTTATCTCTCTGAGTTGAATGCAGACATCATAAAGAGGTTTCTGAGAATGCTTCTGCCTGGTTTATATGTGAAGATATTTCCTTTTCCACCATAGGCCTCAAAGCGTTCCAAATGAACACTTGCAGATTCTACAAAAGGAGTGTTTCATAACTGCTCTAGCAAAGGAAAGGTTCAACTCTGTGAGTTGAACACACACATCACAAAGCAGTTTGTGAGAATGGTTCTGTCCAGTTTTTAAGGGAAGATATTCCCGCTTCTAACAAAGGCCTGAAAGAGCTCCAAATATCCACTTGCAGATGCTGCAAAAAGACTCTTTCCAAACTGCTCCATGAAAAGGAAGGTTCAACTCTGTGAGTTGAATGCACACATCATAAAGAAGTTTCAAAGAATGCTTCTGTCTAGGTTTTATGTGAAGATATTTCCTTTTCCACCATAGGCCTCAAAGCGCTCCAAATGAACACATGCAGATTCTTCAAAAAGAGTGTTTCAAAACTGCTCTTTCAAAAGAAGTGTTCAACTCTGTGATTTGGATTCATACTTCACAAAGCAGTTTCACAGAACGCTTCTGTTTAGTATTTATGGGAAGATATTCCCGTTTCCAACGAAGGCCTGAAAGGACTCCAAATATCCACTTGCAGATTCTGCAAAAACACAGTTTCAAACCTGCTCTATCAAAAGGAAGGCTTATCTCTCCGAGCTGAATGCACACATCATAAAGAGGTTTCTGAGAATGCTTCTGCCTGGTTTATAAGTGAAGATATTACCTTTTCCACCACAGGCCTCAAAGCGCTCCAAATGAACACTTGCAGATTCTACAAAAAGAGTGTTTCAAAACTGCTCTTTCAAAAGAAGTGTTCAACTCTGTGATTTGGATTCATACTTCACAAAGCAGTTTCACAGAACGCTTCTGTTTAGTATTTATGGGAAGATATTCCCGTTTCCAACGAAGGCCTGAAAGGACTCCAAATATCCACTTGCAGATTCTGCAAAAATAGAGTTTCAAAACTGCTCTGTTAAAAGGAAGGCTTATCTCTCTGAGTTGAATGCAGACATCATAAAGGGGTTTCTGAGAATGCTTCTGCCTGGTTTATATGTGAAGATATTTCCTTTTCCACCATAGGCCTCAAAGCGTTCCAAATGAACACTTGCAGATTCTACAAAAGGAGTGTTTCATAACTGCTCTAGCAAAGGAAAGGTTCAACTCTGTGAGTTGAACACACACTTCACAAAGCTGTTTGTGAGAATGCTTCTGTCCTGTTTTTAAGAGAAGATATTCCCGCTTCTAACAAAGGCCTGAAAGAGCTCCAAATATCCACTTGCAGATGTTGCAAAAAGACTCTTTCCAAACTGCTCCATGAAAAGGAAGGTTCAACTCTGTGAGTTGAATGCACACATCATAAAGAAGTTTCCAAGAATGCTTCTGTCTAGGTTTTATGTGAAGATATTTCCTTTTCCACCATAGGCCTCAAAGCGCTCCAAATGAACACTTGCAGATTCTACAAAAAGAGTGTTTCAAAACTGCCCTTTCAAAAGAAGTGTTCAAATCTGTGAGTTGGATTCATACTTCACAAAGCAGTTTCACAGAACGCTTCTGTTTAGTATTTATGGGAAGATATTCCCGTTTCCAACGAAGGCCTGAAAGGACTCCAAATATGCACTTGCAGATTCTGCAAAAACACAGTTTCAAAACTGCTCTATCAAAAGGAAGGCTTGTCTCTCCGAGTTGAATGCACACATCATAAAGAGGTTTCTGAGAATGCTTCTGCCTGGTTTATAAGTGAAGATATTTCCTTTTCCACCATAGGCCTCAAAGCGCTCCAAATGAACACTTGCAGATTCTACAAAAAGAGTGTTTCAAAACTGCTCTTTCAAAAGAAGTGTTCAACTCTGTGAGTTGGATTCATACTTCACAAAGCAGTTTCACAGAACGCTTCTGTTTAGTTTTTATGGGAAGGTATTCCCGTTTCCAACGAAGGACTGAAAGGGCTCCAAATATCCACTTGCAGATTCTGCCAAAACAGAGTTTCAAAACTGCTCTATCAAAAGAAAGGCTTATCTCTCCGAGTTGAATGCACACATCATAAAGAGGTTTCTGAGAATGCTTCTGCCTGGTTTATAAGTGAAGATATTTCCTTTTCCCCTATAGGCCTCAAAGCGCTCCAAATGAACACTTGCAGATTCTACAAAAAGAGTGTTTCAAAACAGCTCTTTCAAAGGAAGTGTTCAACTCTGTGAGTTGGATACATACTATACAAAGCAGTTTCACAGAACGCTTCTGTTTAGTTTTTATGGGAAGGCATTCCCGTTTCCAACGAAGGCCTGAAAGGGCTCCAAATATCCACTTGCAAATTATGCAAAAATAGAGTTTCAAAACTGCTCTGTCAAAAGGAAGGCTTATCTCTCTGAGTTGAATGCAGACATCATAAAGAGGTTTCTGAGAATGCTTCTGCCTGGTTTATATGTGAAGATATTTCCTTTTCCACCATAGGCCTCAAAGCGCTCCAAATGAACACTTGCAGATTCTACAAAAAGAGTGTTTCATAACTGCTCTAGCAAAGGAAAGGTTCTACTCTGTGAGTTGAACACACACATCACAAAGCTGTTTGTGAGAATGCTTCTGTCCAGTTTTTATTGGAAAATATTCCCGCTTCTAACAAAGGCCTGAAAGCTCCAAATATCCACTTGCAGATGCTGCAAAAAGACTCTTTCCAAACTGCTCCATGAAAAGGAAGGTTCAACTCTGTGAGTTGAATGCACACATCATAAACAAGTTTCAAAAAATGCTTCTGTCTAGGTTTTATGTGAAGATATTTCCTTTTCCACCATAGGCCTCAAAGCACTCCAAATGAACACTTGCAGATTCTACGAAAAGAGTGTTTCAAAACTGCTCTTTCAAAAGAAGTGTTCAACTCTGTGAGTTGGATTCATACTTCACAAAGCAGTTTCACAGAACGCTTCTGTTTAGTTTTTATGGGAAGATATTCCCGTTTCCAACGGAGGCCTGAAATGGCTCCAAATAACCACTTGCAGATTCTGCAGAAACACAGTTTCAAAACTGCTCTATCAAAAGGAAGGCTTATCTCTCCGAGCTGAATGCACACATCATAAAGAGGTTTCTGAGAATGCTTCTCCTTGGTTTATAAGTGAAGATATTTCCTTTTCCACTATAGGCCTCAAAGCGCTCCAAATGAACACTTGCAGATTCTACAAAAAGAGTGTTTCAAAACAGCTCTTTCAAAGGAAGTGTTCAACTCTGTGAGTTGGATTCATACTACACAAAGCAGTTTCACAGAACGCCTCTCTTTAGTTTTTATGGGAAGATATTCCCGTTTCCTACGAAGGCCTGAAAGGGCTCCAAATATCCACCTGCAGATTCTGCAAAAATAGAGTTTCAAAACTGCTCTGTTAAAAGGAAGGCTTATCTCTCTGAGTTGAATGCAGACATCATAAAGAGGTTTCTGAGAATGCTTCTGCCTGGTTTATATGTGAAGATATTTCCTTTTCCACCATAGGCCCCAAAGAGCTCCAAATGAACACTTGCAGATTCTACAAAAGGAGTGTTTCATAACTGCTCTAGCAAAGGAAAGGTTCAACTCTGTGAGTTGAACACACACATCACAAAGCAGTTTGTGAGAATGCATCTGTCCAGTTTTTAAGAGAAGATATTCCCGCTTCTAACAAAGGCCTGAAGGAGCTCCAAATATCCACTTGCAGATGCTGCAAAAAGACTCTTTCCAAACTGCTTCATGAAAAGGAAGGTTCAACTCTGTGAGTTGAATGCACACATCATAAAGAAGTTTCAAAGAATGCTTCTGTCTAGGTTTTATGTGAAGATATTTCCTTTTCCACCATAGGCCTCAAAGCGCTCCAAATGAACACTTGCAGATTCTACAAAAAGAGTGTTTCAAAACTGCTCTTTCAAAAGAAGTGTTCAACTCTGTGGGTTGGATTCATACTTCACAAAGCAGTTTCACAGAACGCTTCTGTTTAGTTTTTATGGGAAGATATTCCCGTTTCCAACGAAGGCCTGAAAGGGCTCCAAATAACCACTTGCAGATTCTGCAAAAACACAGTTTCAAAACTGCTCTATCAAAAGGAAGGCTTATCTCTCCGAGCTGAATGCACACATCATAAAGAGGTTTCTGAGAATGCTTCTGCCTGGTTTATAAGTGAAGATATTTCCTTTTCCACCATAGGCCTCAAAGCGCTCCAAATGAACACTTGCAGATTCTACAAAAAGAGTGTTTCAAAACAGCTCTTTCAAAGGAAGTGTTCAACTCTGTGAGTTGGATTCATACTACACAAAGCAGTTTCACAGAACGCTTCTCTTTAGTTTTTATGGGATGATATTCCCGTTTCCAACGAAGGCCTGAAAGGGCTCCAAATATCCACTTGCAGATTCTGCAAAAATAGAGTTTCAAAACTGCTCTGTTAAAAGGAAGGCTTATCTCTCTGAGTTGAATGCAGACATCATAAAGAGGTTTCTGAGAATGCTTCTGCCTGGTTTATATGTGAAGATATTTCCTTTTCCACCATAGGCCTCAAAGCGTTCCAAATGAACACTTGCAGATTCTACAAAAGGAGTGTTTCATAACTGCTCTAGCAAAGGAAAGGTTCAACTCTGTGAGTTGAACACACACATCACAAAGCAGTTTGTGAGAATGGTTCTGTCCAGTTTTTAAGAGAAGATATTCCCGCTTCTAACAAAGGCCTGAAAGAGCTCCAAATATCCACCTGCAGATGCTGCAAAAAGACTCTTTCCAAACTGCTCCATGAAAAGGAAGGTTCAACTCTGTGAGTTGAATGCACACATCATAAAGAAGTTTCAAAGAATGCTTCTGTCTAGGTTTTATGTGAAGGTATTTCCTTTTCCATCATAGGCCTCAAAGCGCTCCAAATGAACACATGCAGATTCTCCAAAAAGAGTGTTTCAAAACTGCTCTTTCAAAAGAAGTGTTCAACTCTGTGAGTTGGATTCATACTTCACAAAGCAGTTTCACAGAACGCTTCTGTTTAGTATTTATGGGAAGATATTCCCGTTTCCAACGAAGGCCTGAAAGGACTCCAAATATCCACTTGCAGATTCTGCAAAAACACAGTTTCAAAACTGCTCTATCAAAAGGAAGGCTTATCTCTCCGAGTTGAATTCACACATCATAAAGAGGTTTCTGAGAATGCTTCTGCCTGGTTTATAAGTGAAGATATTACCTTTTCCACCATAGGCCCCAAAGCGCTCCAAATGAACACTTGCAGATTCTACAAAAAGAGTGTTTCAAAACTGCTCTTTCAAAAGAAGTGTTCAACTCTGTGATTTGGATTCATACTTCACAAAGCAGTTTCACAGAACGCTTCTGTTTAGTATTTATGGGAAGATATTCCCGTTTCCAACGAAGGCCTGAAAGGACTCCAAATATCCACTTGCAGATTCTGCAAAAATAGAGTTTCAAAACTGCTCTGTTAAAAGGAAGGCTTATCTCTCTGAGTTGAATGCAGACATCATAAAGGGGTTTCTGAGAATGCTTCTGCCTGGTTTATATGTGAAGATATTTCCTTTTCCACCATAGGCCTCAAATCGTTCCAAATGAACACTTGCAGATTCTACAAAAAGAGTGTTTCATAACTGCTCTAGCAAAGGAAAGGTTCAACTCTTTGAGTTGAACACACACATCACAAAGCAGTTTCTGAGAATGCTTCTCTCCAGTTTTTATTGGAAGATATTTCCGCTTCTAACAAAGGCCTGAAAGAGCTCCAAATATCCACTTGCAGATGCTGCAAAAAGACTCTTTCCAAGCTGCTCCATGAAACGGAAGGTTCAACTCTGTGAGTTGAATGCACACATCATAAAGAAGTTTCAAAGAATGCTTCTGTCTAGGTTTTATGTGAAGATATTTCCTTTTCCACCATAGGCCTCAAAGCGCTCCAAATGAACACTTGCAGATTCTACAAAAAGAGTGTTTCAAAACTGCTCTTTCAAAAGAAGTGTTCAACTCTATGAGTTGGATTCATACTTCACAAAGCAGTTTCACAGAACGCTTCTGTTTAGTTTTTATGGGAAGATATTCCCGTTTCCAACGAAGGCCTGAAATGGCTCCAAATAACCATTTGCAGATTCTGCAGAAACACAGTTTCAAAACTGCTCTACCAAAAGTAAGGCTTATCGCTCCGAATTGAATGCACACATCATAAAGGGTTTTCTGAGAATGCTTCTGCATGGTTTATAAGTGA
Organism: Pongo pygmaeus; assembly: GCF_028885625.2. Lineage (NCBI taxonomy): Eukaryota > Metazoa > Chordata > Mammalia > Primates > Hominidae > Pongo > Pongo pygmaeus. Next base: position 30,441,519 of record NC_085930.1, read on the forward strand.
AGATATTTCCTTTTCCACCATAGGCCTCAAAGCGCTCCAAATGAACACTTGCAGATTCTAGAAAAAGAGTGTTTCATAACTGCTCTAGCAAAGGAAAGGTTCAACTCTGGGAGTTGAACACACACATCACAAAGCAGTTTGTGAGAATGCTTCTGTCCAGTTTTTATGAGAAGATATTCCCGCTTCTAACAAAGGCCTGAAAGAGCTCCAAATATCCACTTGCAGATGCTGCAAAAAGACTCTTTCCAAACTGCTCCATGAAAAGGAAGGTTCAACTCTGTGAGTTGAATGCACACATCATAAAGAAGTTTCAAAGAATGCTTCTGTCTAGGTTTTATGTGAAGATATTTCCTTTTCCACCATAGGCCTCAAAGCGCTCCAAATGAACACTTGCAGATTCTACAAAAAGAGTGTTTCAAAACTGCTCTTTCAAAAGAAGTGTTCAACTCTGTGAGGTGGATTCATACTTCACAAAGCAGTTTCACAGAACGCTTCTGTTTAGTTTTTATGGGAAGATATTCCCGTTTCCAACGAAGGCCTGAAAGGGCTCCGAATAACCACTTGCAGATTCTGCAAAAACACAGTTTCAAAACTGCTCTATCAAAAGGAAGGCTTATCTCTCCGAGCTGAATGCAGACATCATAAAGAGGTTTCTGAGAATGCTTCTGCCTGGTTTATAAGTGAAGATATTTCCTTTTCCACCATAGGCCTCAAAGCGCTCCAAATGAACACTTGCAGATTCTACAAAAAGAGTGTTTCAAAACTGCTCTTACAAAAGAAGTGTTCAACTCTGTGAGTTGGATTCATACTTCACAAAGCAGTTTCACAGAACGCTTCTGTTTAATATTTATGGGAAGATATTCCCGTTTCCAACGAAGGCCTGAAAGGGCTCCAAATATCCACTTGCAGATTCTGCAAAAATAGAGTTTCAAAACTGCTCTGTTAAAAGGAAGGCTTATCTCTCTGAGTTGAATGCAGACATCATAAAGAGGTTTCTGAGAATGCTTCTGCCTGGTTTATATGTGAAGATATTTCCTTTTCCACCATAGGCCTCAATGCGCTCCAAATGAACACTTGCAGATTCTACAAAAGGAGTGTTTCATAACAGCTCTAGCAAAGGAAAGGTTCAACTCTGTGAGTTGAACACACACATCACAAAGCAGTTTGTGAGAATGCTTCTGTCCAGTTTTTAAGAGAAGATATTCCCGCTTCTAACAAAGGCCTGAAAGAGCTCCAAATATCCACTTGCAGATGCTGCAAAAAGACTCTTTCCAAACTGCTCCATCAAAAGGAAGGTTCAACTCTGTGAGTTGAATGCACACACCGTAAAGAAGTTTCAAAGAATGCTTCTGTCTATGTTTTCTGTGAAGGTATTTCCTTTTCCACCATAGGCCTCAAAGCGCTCCAAATGAACACTTGCAGATTCTACAAAAAGAGTGTTTCAAAACTGCTCTTTCAAAAGAAGTGTTCAACTCTGTGAGTTGGATTCATACTTCACAAAGTAGTTTCACAGAACGCTTCTGTTTAGTTTTTATGGGAAGATATTCCCGTTTCCAACGAAGGACTGAAAGGGCTCCAAATATCCACTTGCAGATTCTGCCAAAACAGAGTTTCAAAACTGCTCTATCAAAAGGAAGGCTTATCGCTCCGAGTTGAATGCACACTTCATAAAGAGGTTTCTGAGAATGCTTCTACCTGGTTTATAAGTGAAGATATTTCCTTTTCCACCATAGGCCTCAAAGCGCTCCAAATGAACACTTGCAGATTCTGCAAAAAGAGTGTTTGAAAACACCTCTTTCAAAGGAAGTGTTCAACTCTGTGAGTTGGATTCATACTACACAAAGCAGTTTCACAGAACGCTTCTGTTTAGTTTTTATGGGAAGACATTCCCGTTTCCAACGAAGGCCTGAAAGGGCTCCAAATATCCACTTGCAGATTCTGCAAAAATAGAGTTTCAAAACTGCTCTGTTAAAAGGAAGGCTTATCTCTCTGAGTTGAATGCAGACATCATAAAGGGGTTTCTGAGAATGCTTCTGCCTGGTTTATATGTGAAGATATTTCCTTTTCCACCATAGGCCTCAAAGCGTTCCAAATGAACACTTGCAGATTCTACAAAAGGAGTGTTTCATAACTGCTCTAGCAAAGGAAAGGTTCTACTCTGTGAGTTGAACACACACATCACAAAGCAGTTTGTGAGAATGCTTCTGTCCAGTTTTTATTGGAAGATATTCCCGCTTCTAACAAAGGCCTGAAAGAGCTCCAAATATCCACTTGCAGATGCTGCAAAAAGACTCTTTCCAAACTGCTCCATGAAAAGGAAGGTTCAACTCTGTGAGTTGAATGCACACATCATAAACAAGTTTCAAAAAATGCTTCTGTCTAGGTTTTATGTGAAGATATTTCCTTTTCCACCATAGGCCTCAAAGCACTCCAAATGAACACTTGCAGATTCTACGAAAAGAGTGTTTCAAAACTGCTCTTTCAAAAGAAGTGTTCAACTCTGTGAGTTGGATTCATACTTCACAAAGCAGTTTCACAGAACGCTTCTGTTTAGTTTTTATGGGAAGATATTCCCGTTTCCAACGGAGGCCTGAAATGGCTCCAAATAACCACTTGCAGATTCTGCAGAAACACAGTTTCAAAACTGCTCTATCAAAAGGAAGGCTTATCTCTCCGAGCTGAATGCACACATCATAAAGAGGTTTCTGAGAATGCTTCTCCTTGGTTTATAAGTGAAGATATTTCCTTTTCCACTATAGGCCTCAAAGCGCTCCAAATGAACACTTGCAGATTCTACAAAAAGAGTGTTTCAAAACAGCTCTTTCAAAGGAAGTGTTCAACTCTGTGAGTTGGATTCATACTACACAAAGCAGTTTCACAGAACGCCTCTCTTTAGTTTTTATGGGAAGATATTCCCGTTTCCAACGAAGGCCTGAAAGGGCTCCAAATATCCACTTGCAGATTCTGCAAAAATAGAGTTTCAAAACTGCTCTGTTAAAAGGAAGGCTTATCTCTCTGAGTTGAATGCAGACATCATAAAGAGGTTTCTGAGAATGCTTCTGCCTGGTTTATATGTGAAGATACTTCCTTTTCCACCATAGGCCCCAAAGAGCTCCAAATGAACACTTGCAGATTCTACAAAAGGAGTGTTTCATAACTGCTCTAGCAAAGGAAAGGTTCAACTCTGTGAGTTGAACACACACATCACAAAGCAGTTTGTGAGAATGCTTCTGTCCAGTTTTTAAGAGAAGATATTCCCGCTTCTAACAAAGGCCTGAAGGAGCTCCAAATATCCACTTGCAGATGCTGCAAAAAGACTCTTTCCAAACTGTTCCATGAAAAGGAAGGTTCAACTCTGTGAGTTGAATGCACACATCATAAAGAAGTTTCAAAGAATGCTTCTGTCTAGGTTTTATGTGAAGATATTTCCTTTTCCACCATAGGCCTCAAAGCGCTCCAAATGAACACTCGCAGATTCTACAAAAAGAGTGTTTCAAAACTGCTCTTTCAAAAGAAGTGTTCAACTCTGTGGGTTGGATTCATACTTCACAAAGCAGTTTCACAGAACGCTTCTGTTTAGTTTTTATGGGAAGATATTCCCGTTTCCAACGAAGGCCTGAAAGGGCTCCAAATAACCACTTGCAGATTCTGCAAAAACACAGTTTCAAAACTGCTCTATCAAAAGGAAGGCTTATCTCTCCGAGCTGAATGCACACATCATAAAGAGGTTTCTGAGAATGCTTCTGCCTGGTTTATATGTGAAGATATTTCCTTTTCCACCATAGGCCTCAAAGCGCTCCAAATGAACACTTGCAGATTCTACAAAAAGAGTGTTTCATAACTGCTCTAGCAAAGGAAAGGTTCTACTCTCTGAGTTGAACACACACATCACAAAGCTGTTTGTGAGAATGCTTCTGTCCAGTTTTTATTGGAAGATATTCCCGCTTCTAACAAAGGCCTGAAAGCTTCAAATATCCACTTGCAGATGCTGCAAAAAGACTCTTTCCAAACTGCTCCATGAAAAGGAAGGTTCAACTCTGTGAGTTGAATGCACACATCATAAAGAAGTTTCAAAAAATGCTTCTGTCTAGGTTTTATGTGAAGATATTTCCTTTTCCACCATAGGCCTCAAAGCACTCCAAATGAACACTTGCAGATTCTACGAAAAGAGTGTTTCAAAACTGCTCTTTCAAAAGAAGTGTTCAACTCTGTGAGTTGGATTCATACTTCACAAAGCAGTTTCACAGAACGCTTCTGTTTAGTTTTTATGGGAAGATATTCCCGTTTCCAACGGAGGCCTGAAATGGCTCCAAATAACCACTTGCAGATTCTGCAGAAACACAGTTTCAAAACTGCTCTATCAAAAGGAAGGCTTATCTCTCCGAGCTGAATGCACACATCATAAAGAGGTTTCTGAGAATGCTTCTCCTTGGTTTATAAGTGAAGATATTTCCTTTTCCACTATAGGCCTCAAAGCGCTCCAAATGAACACTTGCAGATTCCACAAAAAGAGTGTTTCAAAACAGCTCTTTCAAAGGAAGTGTTCAACTCTGTGAGTTGGATTCATACTACACAAAGCAGTTTCACAGAACGCCTCTCTTTAGTTTTTATGGGAAGATATTCCCGTTTCCAACGAAGGCCTGAAAGGGCTCCAAATATCCACTTGCAGATTCTGCAAAAATAGAGTTTCAAAACTGCTCTGTTAAAAGGAAGGCTTATCTCTCTGAGTTGAATGCAGACATCATAAAGAGGTTTCTGAGAATGCTTCTGCCTGGTGTATATGTGAAGATATTTCCTTTTCCACCATAGGCCCCAAAGAGCTCCAAATGAACACTTGCAGATTCTACAAAAGGAGTGTTTCATAACTGCTCTAGCAAAGGAAAGGTTCAACTCTGTGAGTTGAACACACACATCACAAAGCAGTTTGTGAGAATGCTTCTGTCCAGTTTTTAAGAGAAGATATTCCCGCTTCTAACAAAGGCCTGAAGGAGCTCCAAATATCCACTTGCAGATGCTGCTAAAAGACTCTTTCCAAACTGCTCCATGAAAAGGAAGGTTCAACTCTGTGAGTTGAATGCACACATCATAAAGAAGTTTCAAAGAATGCTTCTGTCTAGGTTTTATGTGAAGATATTTCCTTTTCCACCATAGGCCTCAAAGCGCTCCAAATGAACACTTGCAGATTCTACAAAAAGAGTGTTTCAAAACTGCTCTTTCAAAAGAAGTGTTCAACTCTGTGGGTTGGATTCATACTTCACAAAGCAGTTTCACAGAACGCTTCTGTTTAGTTTTTATGGGAAGATATTCCCGTTTCCAACGAAGGCCTGAAAGGGCTCCAAATAACCACTTGCAGATTCTGCAAAAACACAGTTTCAAAACTGCTCTATCAAAAGGAAGGCTTATCTCTCCGAGCTGAATGCACACATCATAAAGAGGTTTCTGAGAATGCTTCTGCCTGGTTTATAAGTGAAGATATTTCCTTTTCCACCATAGGCCTCAAAGCGCTCCAAATGAACACTTGCAGATTCTACAAAAAGAGTGTTTCAAAACAGCTCTTTCAAAGGAAGTGTTCAACTCTGTGAGTTGGATTCATACTACACAAAGCAGTTTCACAGAACGCTTCTCTTTAGTTTTTATGGGAAGATATTCCCGTTTCCAACGAAGGCCTGAAAGGGCTCCAAATATCCACTTGCAGATTCTGCAAAAATAGAGTTTCAAAACTGCTCTGTTAAAAGGAAGGCTTATCTCTCTGAGTTGAATGCAGACATCATAAAGAGGTTTCTGAGAATGCTTCTGCCTGGTTTATATGTGAAGATATTTCCTTTTCCACCATAGGCCTCAAAGCGTTCCAAATGAACACTTGCAGATTCTACAAAAGGAGTGTTTCATAACTGCTCTAGCAAAGGAAAGGTTCAACTCTGTGAGTTGAACACACACATCACAAAGCAGTTTGTGAGAATGGTTCTGTCCAGTTTTTAAGAGAAGATATTCCCGCTTCTAACAAAGGCCTGAAAGAGCTCCAAATATCCACTTGCAGATGCTGCAAAAAGACTCTTTCCAAACTGCTCCATGAAAAGGAAGGTTCAACTCTGTGAGTTGAATGCACACATCATAAAGAAGTTTCAAAGAATGCTTCTGTCTAGGTTTTATGTGAAGATATTTCCTTTTCCACCATAGGCCTCAAAGCGCTCCAAATGAACACATGCAGATTCTTCAAAAAGAGTGTTTCAAAACTGCTCTTTCAAAAGAAGTGTTCAACTCTGTGAGTTGGATTCATACTTCACAAAGCAGTTTCACAGAACGATTCTGTTTATTATTTATGGGAAGATATTCCCGTTTCCAACGAAGGCCTGAAAAGACTCCAAATATCCACTTGCAGATTCTGCAAAAACACAGTTTCAAACCTGCTCTATCAAAAGGAAGGCTTATCTCTCCGAGTTGAATGCACACATCATAAAGAGGTTTCTGAGAATGCTTCTGCCTGGTTTATAAGTGAAGATATTACCTTTTCCACCATAGGCCTCAAAGCGCTCCAAATGAACACTTGCAGATTCTACAAAAAGAGTGTTTCAAAACTGCTCTTTCAAAAGAAGTGTTCAACTCTGTGATTTGGATTCATACTTCACAAAGCAGTTTCACAGAACGCTTCTGTTTAGTATTTATGGGAAGATATTCCCGTTTCCAACGAAGGCCTGAAAGGACTCCAAATATCCACTTGCAGATTCTGCAAAAATAGAGTTTCAAAACTGCTCTGTTAAAAGGAAGGCTTATCTCTCTGTGTTGAATGCAGACATCATAAAGGGGTTTCTGATAATGCTTCTGCCTGGTTTATATGTGAAGATATTTCCTTTTCCACCATAGGCCTCAAAGCGTTCCAAATGAACACTTGCAGATTCTACAAAAGGAGTGTTTCATAACTGCTCTAGCAAAGGAAAGGTTCAACTCTGTGAGTTGAACACACACTTCACAAAGCTGTTTGTGAGAATGCTTCTGTCCTGTTTTTACGAGAAGATATTCCCGCTTCTAACAAAGGCCTGAAAGAGCTCCAAATATCCACTTGCAGATGCTGCAAAAAGACTCTTTCCAAACTGCTCCATGAAAAGGAAGGTTCAACTCTGTGAGTTGAATGCACACATCATAAAGAAGTTTCCAAGAATGCTTCTGTCTAGGTTTTATGTGAAGATATTTCCTTTTCCACCATAGGCCTCAAAGCGCTCCAAATGAACACTTGCAGATTCTACAAAAAGAGTGTTTCAAAACTGCCCTTTCAAAAGAAGTGTTCAAATCTGTGAGTTGGATTCATACTTCACAAAGCAGTTTCACAGAACGCTTCTGTTTAGTATTTATGGGAAGATATTCCCGTTTCCAACGAAGGCCTGAAAGGACTCCAAATATGCACTTGCAGATTCTGCAAAAACACAGTTTCAAAACTGCTCTATCAAAAGGAAGGCTTGTCTCTCCGAGTTGAATGCACACATCATAAAGAGGTTTCTGAGAATGCTTCTGCCTGGTTTATAAGTGAAGATATTTCCTTTTCCACCATAGGCCTCAAACCGCTCCAAATGAACACTTGCAGATTCTACAAAAAGAGTGTTTCAAAACTGCTCTTTCAAAAGAAGTGTTCAACTCTGTGAGTTGGATTCATACTTCACAAAGCAGTTTCACAGAACGCTTCTGTTTAGTTTTTATGGGAAGGTATTCCCGTTTCCAACGAAGGACTGAAAGGGCTCCAAATATCCACTTGCAGATTCTGCCAAAACAGAGTTTCAAAACTGCTCTATCAAAAGAAAGGCTTATCTCTCCGAGTTGAATGCACACATCATAAAGAGGTTTCTGAGAATGCTTCTGCCTGGTTTATAAGTGAAGATATTTCCTTTTCCCCTATAGGCCTCAAAGCGCTCCAAATGAACACTTGCAGATTCTACAAAAAGAGTGTTTCAAAACAGCTCTTTCAAAGGAAGTGTTCAACTCTGTGAGTTGGATACATACTACACAAAGCAGTTTCACAGAACGCTTCTGTTTAGTTTTTATGGGAAGGCATTCCCGTTTCCAACGAAGGCCTGAAAGGGCTCCAAATATCCACTTGCAAATTCTGCAAAAATAGAGTTTCAAAACTGCTCTGTCAAAAGGAAGGCTTATCTCTCTGAGTTGAATGCAGACATCATAAAGAGGTTTCTGAGAATGCTTCTGCCTGGTTTATATGTGAAGATATTTCCTTTTCCACCATAGGCCTCAAAGCGCTCCAAATGAACACTTGCAGATTCTACAAAAAGAGTGTTTCTTAACTGCTCTAGCAAAGGAAAGGTTCTACTCTGTGAGTTGAACACACACATCACAAAGCTGTTTGTGAGAATGCTTCTGTCCAGTTTTTATTGGAAGATATTCCCGCTTCTAACAAAGGCCTGAAAGCTCCAAATATCCACTTGCAGATGCTGCAAAAAGACTCTTTCCAAACTGCTCCATGAAAAGGAAGGTTCAACTCTGTGAGTTGAATGCACACATCATAAAGAAGTTTCAAAAAATGCTTCTGTCTAGGTTTTATGTGAAGATATTTCCTTTTCCACCATAGGCCTCAAAGCACTCCAAATGAACACTTGCAGATTCTACGAAAAGAGTGTTTCAAAACTGCTCTTTCAAAAGAAGTGTTCAATTCTGTGAGTTGGATTCATACTTCACAAAGCAGTTTCACAGAACGCTTCTGTTTAGTTTTTATGGGAAGATATTCCCGTTTCCAACGGAGGCCTGAAATGGCTCCAAATAACCACTTGCAGATTCTGCAGAAACACAGTTTCAAAACTGCTCTATCAAAAGGAAGGCTTATCTCTCCGAGCTGAATGCACACATCATAAAGAGGTTTCTGAGAATGCTTCTCCTTGGTTTATAAGTGAAGATATTTCCTTTTCCACTATAGGCCTCAAAGCGCTCCAAATGAACACTTGCAGATTCCACAAAAAGAGTGTTTCAAAACAGCTCTTTCAAAGGAAGTGTTCAACTCTGTGAGTTGGATTCATACTACACAAAGCAGTTTCACAGAACGCCTCTCTTTAGTTTTTATGGGAAGATATTCCCGTTTCCAACGAAGGCCTGAAAGGGCTCCAAATATCCACTTGCAGATTCTGCAAAAATAGAGTTTCAAAACTGCTCTGTTAAAAGGAAGGCTTATCTCTCTGAGTTGAATGCAGACATCATAAAGAGGTTTCTGAGAATGCTTCTGCCTGGTTTATATGTGAAGATATTTCCTTTTCCACCATAGGCCTCAAAGCGTTCCAAATGAACACTTGCAGATTCTACAAAAGGAGTGTTTCATAACTGCTCTAGCAAAGGAAAGGTTCAACTCTGTGAGTTGAACACACACTTCACAAAGCTGTTTGTGAGAATGCTTCTGTCCTGTTTTTACGAGAAGATATTCCCGCTTCTAACAAAGGCCTGAAAGAGCTCCAAATATCCACTTGCAGATGCTGCAAAAAGACTCTTTCCAAACTGCTCCATGAAAAGGAAGGTTCAACTCTGTGAGTTGAATGCACACATCATAAAGAAGTTTCCAAGAATGCTTCTGTCTAGGTTTTATGTGAAGATATTTCCTTTTCCACCATAGGCCTCAAAGCGCTCCAAATGAACACTTGCAGATTCTACAAAAAGAGTGTTTCAAAACTGCTCTTTCAAAAGAAGTGTTCAAATCTGTGAGTTGGATTCATACTTCACAAAGCAGTTTCACAGAACGCTTCTGTTTAGTATTTATGGGAAGATATTCCCGTTTCCAACGAAGGCCTGAAAGTACTCCAAATATGCACTTGCAGAATCTGCAAAAACACAGTTTCAAAACGGCTCTATCAAAAGGAAGGCTTGTCTCTCCGAGTTGAATGCACACATCATAAAGAGGTTTCTGAGAATGCTTCTGCCTGGTTTATAAGTGAAGATATTTCCTTTTCCACCATAGGCCTCAAAGCGTTCCAAATGAACACTTGCAGATTCTACAAAAGGAGTGTTTCATAACTGCTCTAGCAAAGGAAAGGTTCAACTCTGTGAGTTGAACACACACATCACAAAGCAGTTTGTGAGAATGCTTCTGTCCAGTTTTTAAGAGAAGATATTCCCGCTTCTAACAACGGCCTGAAGGAGCTCCAAATATCCACTTGCAGATGCTGCAAAAAGACTCTTTCCAAACTGCTCCATGAAAAGGAAGGTTCAACTCTGTGAGTTGAATGCACACATCATAAAGAAGTTTCAAAGAATGCTTCTTTCTAGGTTTTATGTGAAGATATTTCCTTTTCCACCATAGGCCTCAAAGCGCTCCAAATGAACACTTGCAGATTCTACAAAAAAAGTGTTTCAAAACTGCTCTTTCAAAAGAAGTGTTCAACTCTGTGGGTTGGATTCATACTTCACAAAGCAGTTTCACAGAACGCTTCTGTTTACTTTTTATGGGAAGATATTCCCGTTTCCAACGAAGGCCTGAAAGGGCTCCAAATAACCACTTGCAGATTCTGCAAAAACACAGTTTCAAAACTGCTCTATCAAAAGGAAGGCTTATCTCTCCGAGCTGAATGCACACAACATAAAGAGGTTTCTGAGAATGCTTCTGCCTGGTTTATAAGTGAAGATATTTCCTTTTCCACCATAGGCCTCAAAGCGCTCCAAATGAACACTTGCAGATTCTACAAAAAGAGTGTTTCAAAACAGCTCTTTCAAAGGAAGTGTTCAACTCTGTGAGTTGGATTCATACTACACAAAGCAGTTTCACAGAACGCTTCTCTTTAGTTTTTATGGGAAGATATTCCCGTTTCCAACGAAGGCCTGAAAGGGCTCCAAATATCCACTTGCAGATTCTGCAAAAATAGAGTTTCAAAACTGCTCTGTTAAAAGGAAGGCTTATCTCTCTGAGTTGAATGCAGACATCGTAAAGAGGTTTCTTAGAATGCTTCTGCCTGGTTTATATGTGAAGATATTTCCTTTTCCACCATAGGCCTCAAAGCGTTCCAAATGAACACTTGCAGATTCTACAAAAGGAGTGTTTCATAACTGCTCTAGCAAAGGAAAGGTTCAACTCTGTGAGTTGAACACACACTTCACAAAGCTGTTTGTGAGAATGCTTCTGTCCTGTTTTTACGAGAAGATATTCCCGCTTCTAACAAAGGCCTGAAAGAGCTCCAAATATCCACTTGCAGATGCTGCAAAAAGACTCTTTCCAAACTGCTCCATGAAAAGGAAGGTTCAACTCTGTGAGTTGAATGCACACATCATAAAGAAGTTTCCAAGAATGCTTCTGTCTAGGTTTTATGTGAAGATATTTCCTTTTCCACCATAGGCCTCAAAGCGCTCCAAATGAACACTTGCAGATTCTACAAAAAGAGTGTTTCAAAACTGCCCTTTCAAAAGAAGTGTTCAAATCTGTGAGTTGGATTCATACTTCACAAAGCAGTTTCACAGAACGCTTCTGTTTAGTATTTATGGGAAGATATTCCCGTTTCCAACGAAGGCCTGAAAGGACTCCAAATATGCACTTGCAGATTCTGCAAAAACACAGTTTCAAAACTGCTCTATCAAAAGGAAGGCTTGTCTCTCCGAGTTGAATGCACACATCATAAAGAGGTTTCTGAGAATGCTTCTGCCTGGTTTATAAGTGAAGATATTTCCTTTTCCACCATAGGCCTCAAACCGCTCCAAATGAACACTTGCAGATTCTACAAAAAGAGTGTTTCAAAACTGCTCTTTCAAAAGAAGTGTTCAACTCTGTGAGTTGGATTCATACTTCACAAAGCAGTTTCACAGAACGCTTCTGTTTAGTTTTTATGGGAAGGTATTCCCGTTTCCAACGAAGGACTGAAAGGGCTCCAAATATCCACTTGCAGATTCTGCCAAAACAGAGTTTCAAAACTGCTCTATCAAAAGAAAGGCTTATCTCTCCGAGTTGAATGCACACATCATAAAGAGGTTTCTGAGAATGCTTCTGCCTGGTTTATAAGTGAAGATATTTCCTTTTCCCCTATAGGCCTCAAAGCGCTCCAAATGAACACTTGCAGATTCTACAAAAAGAGTGTTTCAAAACAGCTCTTTCAAAGGAAGTGTTCAACTCTGTGAGTTGGATACATACTACACAAAGCAGTTTCACAGAACGCTTCTGTTTAGTTTTTATGGGAAGGCATTCCCGTTTCCAACGAAGGCCTGAAAGGGCTCCAAATATCCACTTGCAAATTCTGCAAAAATAGAGTTTCAAAACTGCTCTGTCAAAAGGAAGGCTTATCTCTCTGAGTTGAATGCAGACATCATAAAGAGGTTTCTGAGAATGCTTCTGCCTGGTTTATATGTGAAGATATTTCCTTTTCCACCATAGGCCTCAAAGCGCTCCAAATGAACACTTGCAGATTCTACAAAAAGAGTGTTTCTTAACTGCTCTAGCAAAGGAAAGGTTCTACTCTGTGAGTTGAACACACACATCACAAAGCTGTTTGTGAGAATGCTTCTGTCCAGTTTTTATTGGAAGATATTCCCGCTTCTAACAAAGGCCTGAAAGCTCCAAATATCCACTTGCAGATGCTGCAAAAAGACTCTTTCCAAACTGCTCCATGAAAAGGAAGGTTCAACTCTGTGAGTTGAATGCACACATCATAAAGAAGTTTCAAAAAATGCTTCTGTCTAGGTTTTATGTGAAGATATTTCCTTTTCCACCATAGGCCTCAAAGCACTCCAAATGAACACTTGCAGATTCTACGAAAAGAGTGTTTCAAAACTGCTCTTTCAAAAGAAGTGTTCAATTCTGTGAGTTGGATTCATACTTCACAAAGCAGTTTCACAGAACGCTTCTGTTTAGTTTTTATGGGAAGATATTCCCGTTTCCAACGGAGGCCTGAAATGGCTCCAAATAACCACTTGCAGATTCTGCAGAAACACAGTTTCAAAACTGCTCTATCAAAAGGAAGGCTTATCTCTCCGAGCTGAATGCACACATCATAAAGAGGTTTCTGAGAATGCTTCTCCTTGGTTTATAAGTGAAGATATTTCCTTTTCCACTATAGGCCTCAAAGCGCTCCAAATGAACACTTGCAGATTCCACAAAAAGAGTGTTTCAAAACAGCTCTTTCAAAGGAAGTGTTCAACTCTGTGAGTTGGATTCATACTACACAAAGCAGTTTCACAGAACGCCTCTCTTTAGTTTTTATGGGAAGATATTCCCGTTTCCAACGAAGGCCTGAAAGGGCTCCAAATATCCACTTGCAGATTCTGCAAAAATAGAGTTTCAAAACTGCTCTGTTAAAAGGAAGGCTTATCTCTCTGAGTTGAATGCAGACATCATAAAGAGGTTTCTGAGAATGCTTCTGCCTGGTTTATATGTGAAGATATTTCCTTTTCCACCATAGGCCTCAAAGCGTTCCAAATGAACACTTGCAGATTCTACAAAAGGAGTGTTTCATAACTGCTCTAGCAAAGGAAAGGTTCAACTCTGTGAGTTGAACACACACTTCACAAAGCTGTTTGTGAGAATGCTTCTGTCCTGTTTTTACGAGAAGATATTCCCGCTTCTAACAAAGGCCTGAAAGAGCTCCAAATATCCACTTGCAGATGCTGCAAAAAGACTCTTTCCAAACTGCTCCATGAAAAGGAAGGTTCAACTCTGTGAGTTGAATGCACACATCATAAAGAAGTTTCCAAGAATGCTTCTGTCTAGGTTTTATGTGAAGATATTTCCTTTTCCACCATAGGCCTCAAAGCGCTCCAAATGAACACTTGCAGATTCTACAAAAAGAGTGTTTCAAAACTGCTCTTTCAAAAGAAGTGTTCAAATCTGTGAGTTGGATTCATACTTCACAAAGCAGTTTCACAGAACGCTTCTGTTTAGTATTTATGGGAAGATATTCCCGTTTCCAACGAAGGCCTGAAAGTACTCCAAATATGCACTTGCAGAATCTGCAAAAACACAGTTTCAAAACGGCTCTATCAAAAGGAAGGCTTGTCTCTCCGAGTTGAATGCACACATCATAAAGAGGTTTCTGAGAATGCTTCTGCCTGGTTTATAAGTGAAGATATTTCCTTTTCCACCATAGGCCTCAAAGCGTTCCAAATGAACACTTGCAGATTCTACAAAAGGAGTGTTTCATAACTGCTCTAGCAAAGGAAAGGTTCAACTCTGTGAGTTGAACACACACATCACAAAGCAGTTTGTGAGAATGCTTCTGTCCAGTTTTTAAGAGAAGATATTCCCGCTTCTAACAACGGCCTGAAGGAGCTCCAAATATCCACTTGCAGATGCTGCAAAAAGACTCTTTCCAAACTGCTCCATGAAAAGGAAGGTTCAACTCTGTGAGTTGAATGCACACATCATAAAGAAGTTTCAAAGAATGCTTCTTTCTAGGTTTTATGTGAAGATATTTCCTTTTCCACCATAGGCCTCAAAGCGCTCCAAATGAACACTTGCAGATTCTACAAAAAAAGTGTTTCAAAACTGCTCTTTCAAAAGAAGTGTTCAACTCTGTGGGTTGGATTCATACTTCACAAAGCAGTTTCACAGAACGCTTCTGTTTACTTTTTATGGGAAGATATTCCCGTTTCCAACGAAGGCCTGAAAGGGCTCCAAATAACCACTTGCAGATTCTGCAAAAACACAGTTTCAAAACTGCTCTATCAAAAGGAAGGCTTATCTCTCCGAGCTGAATGCACACAACATAAAGAGGTTTCTGAGAATGCTTCTGCCTGGTTTATAAGTGAAGATATTTCCTTTTCCACCATAGGCCTCAAAGCGCTCCAAATGAACACTTGCAGATTCTACAAAAAGAGTGTTTCAAAACAGCTCTTTCAAAGGAAGTGTTCAACTCTGTGAGTTGGATTCATACTACACAAAGCAGTTTCACAGAACGCTTCTCTTTAGTTTTTATGGGAAGATATTCCCGTTTCCAACGAAGGCCTGAAAGGGCTCCAAATATCCACTTGCAGATTCTGCAAAAATAGAGTTTCAAAACTGCTCTGTTAAAAGGAAGGCTTATCTCTCTGAGTTGAATGCAGACATCGTAAAGAGGTTTCTTAGAATGCTTCTGCCTGGTTTATATGTGAAGATATTTCCTTTTCCACCATAGGCCTCAAAGCGTTCCAAATGAACACTTGCAGATTCTACAAAAGGAGTGTTTCATAACTGCTCTAGCAAAGGAAAGGTTCAGCTCTGTGAGTTGAACACACACATCACAAAGCAGTTTGTGAGAATGGTTCTGTCCAGTTTTTAAGAGAAGATATTCCCACTTCTAACAAAGGCCTGAAAGAGCTCCAAATATCCACTTGCAGATGCTGCAAAAAGACTCTTTCCAAACTGCTCCATGAAAAGGAAGGTTCAACTCTGTGAGTTGAATGCACACATCATAAAGAAGTTTCAAAGAATGCTTCTGTCTAGGTTTTATGTGAAGATATTTCCTTTTCCACCATAGGCCTCAAAGCGCTCCAAATGAACACATGCAGATTCTTCAAAAAGAGTGTTTCAAAACTGCTCTTTCAAAAGAAGTGTTCAACTCTGTGAGTTGGATTCATACTTCACAAAGCAGTTTCACAGAACGCTTCTGTTTAGTATTTATGGGAAGATATTCCCGTTTCCAACGAAGGCCTGAAAGGACTCCAAATATCCACTTGCAGATTCTGCAAAAACACAGTTTCAAACCTGCTCTATCAAAAGGAAGGCTTATCTCTCCGAGTTGAATGCACACATCATAAAGAGGTTTCTGAGAATGCTTCTGCCTGGTTTATAAGTGAAGATATTACCTTTTCCACCACAGGCCTCAAAGCGCTCCAAATGAACACTTGCAGATTCTACAAAAAGAGTGTTTCAAAACTGCTCTTTCAAAAGAAGTGTTCAACTCTGTGATTTGGATTCATACTTCACAAAGCAGTTTCACAGAACGCTTCTGTTTAGTATTTATGGGAAGATATTCCCGTTTCCAACGAAGGCCTGAAAGGACTCCAAATATCCACTTGCAGATTCTGCAAAAATAGAGTTTCAAAACTGCTCTGTTAAAAGGAAGGCTTATCTCTCTGAGTTGAATGCAGACATCATAAAGGGGTTTCTGAGAATGCTTCTGCCTGGTTTATATGTGAAGATATTTCCTTTTCCACCATAGGCCTCAAAGCGTTCCAAATGAACACTTGCAGATTCTACAAAAGGAGTGTTTCATAACTGCTCTAGCAAAGGAAAGGTTCAACTCTGTGAGTTGAACACACACTTCACAAAGCTGTTTGTGAGAATGCTTCTGTCCTGTTTTTACGAGAAGATATTCCCGCTTCTAACAAAGGCCTGAAAGAGCTCCAAATATCCACTTGCAGATGCTGCAAAAAGACTCTTTCCAAACTGCTCCATGAAAAGGAAGGTTCAACTCTGTGAGTTGAATGCACGCATCATAAAGAAGTTTCCAAGAATGCTTCTGTCTAGGTTTTATGTGAAGATATTTCCTTTTCCACCATAGGCCTCAAAGCGCTCCAAATGAACACTTGCAGATTCTACAAAAAGAGTGTTTCAAAACAGCCCTTTCAAAAGAAGTGTTCAAATCTGTGAGTTGGATTCATACTTCACAAAGCAGTTTCACAGAACGCTTCTGTTTAGTATTTATGGGAAGATATTCCCGTTTCCAACGAAGGCCTGAAAGGACTCCAAATATGCACTTGCAGATTCTGCAAAAACACAGTTTCAAAACTGCTCTATCAAAAGGAAGGCTTGTCTCTCCGAGTTGAATGCACACATCATAAAGAGGTTTCTGAGAATGCTTCTGCCTGGTTTATAAGTGAAGATATTTCCTTTTCCACCATAGGCCTCAAAGCGCTCCAAATGAACACTTGCAGATTCTACAAAAAGAGTGTTTCAAAACTGCTCTTTCAAAAGAAGTGTTCAACTCTGTGAGTTGGATTCATACTTCACAAAGCAGTTTCACAGAACGCTTCTGTTTAGTTTTTATGGGAAGGTATTCCCGTTTCCAACGAAGGACTGAAAGGGCTCCAAATATCCACTTGCAGATTCTGCCAAAACAGAGTTTCAAAACTGCTCTATCAAAAGAAAGGCTTATCTCTCCGAGTTGAATGCACACATCATAAAGAGGTTTCTGAGATTGCTTCTGCCTGGTTTATAAGTGAAGATATTTCCTTTTCCCCTATAGGCCTCAAAGCGCTCCAAATGAACACTTGCAGATTCTACAAAAAGAGTGTTTCAAAACAGCTCTTTCAAAGGAAGTGTTCAACTCTGTGAGTTGGATACATACTACACAAAGCAGTTTCACAGAACGCTTCTGTTTAGTTTTTATGGGAAGGCATTCCCGTTTCCAACGAAGGCCTGAAAGGGCTCCAAATATCCACTTGCAAATTATGCAAAAATAGAGTTTCAAAACTGCTCTGTCAAAAGGAAGGCTTATCTCTCTGAGTTGAATGCAGACATCATAAAGAGGTTTCTGAGAATGCTTCTGCCTGGTTTATATGTGAAGATATTTCCTTTTCCACCATAGGCCTCAAAGCCCTCCAAATGAACACTTGCAGATTCTACAAAAAGAGTGTTTCATAACTGCTCTAGGAAAGGAAAGGTTCTACTCTGTGAGTTGAACACACACATCACAAAGCTGTTTGTGAGAATGCTTCTGTCCAGTTTTTATTGGAAGATATTCCCGCTTCTAACAAAGGCCTGAAAGAGCTCCAAATATCCACTTGCAGATGCTGCAAAAAGACTCTTTCCAAACTGCTCCATGAAAAGGAAGGTTCAACTCTGTTAGTTGAATGCACACATCATAAACAAGTTTCAAAAAATGCTTCTGTCTAGGTTTTATGTGAAGATATTTCCTTTTCCACCATAGGCCTCAAAGCACTCCAAATGAACACTTGCAGATTCTACGAAAAGAGTGTTTCAAAACTGCTCTTTCAAAAGAAGTGTTCAACTCTGTGAGTTGGATTCATACTTCACAAAGCAGTTTCACAGAACGCTTCTGTTTAGTTTTTATGGGAAGATATTCCCGTTTCCAACGGAGGCCTGAAATGGCTCCAAATAACCACTTGCAGATTCTGCAGAAACACAGTTTCAAAACTGCTCTATCAAAAGGAAGGCTTATCTCTCCGAGCTGAATGCACACATCATAAAGAGGTTTCTGAGAATGCTTCTCCTTGGTTTATAAGTGAAGATATTTCCTTTTCCACTAGAGGCCTCAAAGCGCTCCAAATGAACACTTGCAGATTCTACAAAAAGAGTGTTTCAAAACAGCTCTTTCAAAGGAAGTGTTCAACTCTGTGAGTTGGATTCATACTACACAAAGCAGTTTCACAGAACGCCTCTCTTTAGTTTTTATGGGAAGATATTCCCGTTTCCTACGAAGGCCTGAAAGGGCTCCAAATATCCACCTGCAGATTCTGCAAAAATAGAGTTTCAAAACTGCTCTGTTAAAAGGAAGGCTTATCTCTCTGAGTTGAATGCAGACATCATAAAGAGGTTTCTGAGAATGCTTCTGCCTGGTTTATATGTGAAGATATTTCCTTTTCCACCATAGGCCCCAAAGAGCTCCAAATGAACACTTGCAGATTCTACAAAAGGAGTGTTTCATAACTGCTCTAGCAAAGGAAAGGTTCAACTCTGTGAGTTGAACACACACATCACAAAGCAGTTTGTGAGAATGCTTCTGTCCAGTTTTTAAGAGAAGATATTCCCGCTTCTAACAAAGGCCTGAAGGAGCTCCAAATATCCACTTGCAGATGCTGCAAAAAGACTCTTTCCAAACTGCTCCATGAAAAGGAAGGTTCAACTCTGTGAGTTGAATGCACACATCATAAAGAAGTTTCAAAGAATGCTTCTGTCTAGGTTTTATGTGAAGATATTTCCTTTTCCACCATAGGCCTCAAGGCGCTCCAAATGAACACTTGCAGATTCTACAAAAAGAGTGTTTCAAAACTGCTCTTTCAAAAGAAGTGTTCAACTCTGTGGGTTGGATTCATACTTCACAAAGCAGTTTCACAGAACGCTTCTGTTTAGTTTTTATGGGAAGATATTCCCGTTTCCAACGAAGGCCTGAAAGGGCTCCAAATAACCACTTGCAGATTCTGCAAAAACACAGTTTCAAAACTGCTCTATCAAAAGGAAGGCTTATCTCTCCGAGCTGAATGCACACATCATAAAGAGGTTTCTGAGAATGCTTCTGCCTGGTTTATGAGTGAAGATATTTCCTTTTCCACCATAGGCCTCAAAGCGCTCCAAATGAACACTTGCAGATTCTACAAAAAGAGTGTTTCAAAACAGCTCTTTCAAAGGAAGTGTTCAACTCTGTGAGTTGGATTCATACTACACAAAGCAGTTTCACAGAACGCTTCTCTTTTGTTTTTATGGGAAGATATTCCCGTTTCCAACGAAGGCTTGAAAGGGCTCCAAATATCCACTTGCAGATTCTGCAAAAATAGAGTTTCAAAACTGCTCTGTTAAAAGGAAGGCTTATCTCTCTGAGTTGAATGCAGACATCATAAAGAGGTTTCTGAGAATGCTTCTGCCTGGTTTATATGTGAAGATATTTCCTTTTCCACCATAGGCCTCAAAGCGTTCCAAATGAACACTTGCAGATTCTACAAAAGGAGTGTTTCATAACTGCTCTAGCAAAGGAAAGGTTCAACTCTGTGAGTTGAACACACACATCACAAAGCAGTTTGTGAGAATGCTTCTGTCCAGTTTTTAAGAGAAGATATTCCCGCTTCTAACAAAGGCCTGAAAGAGCTCCAAATATCCACCTGCAGATGCTGCAAAAAGACTCTTTCCAAACTGCTCCGTGAAAAGGAAGGTTCAACTCTGTGAGTTGAATGCACACATCATAAAGAAGTTTCAAAGAATGCTTCTGTCTAGGTTTTATGTGAAGGTATTTCCTTTTCCACCATAGGCCTCAAAGCGCTCCAAATGAACACATGCAGATTCTCCAAAAAGAGTGTTTCAAAACTGCTCTTTCAAAAGAAGTGTTCAACTCTGTGTGTTGGATTCATACTTCACAAAGCAGTTTCACAGAACGCTTCTGTTTAGTATTTATGGGAAGATATTCCCGTTTCCAACGAAGGCCTGAAAGGACTCCAAATATCCACTTGCAGATTCTGCAAAAACACAGTTTCAAAACTGCTCTATCAAAAGGAAGGCTTATCTCTCCGAGTTGAATGCACACATCATAAAGAGGTTTCTGAGAATGCTTCTGCCTGGTTTATAAGTGAAGATATTTCCTTTTCCACCATAGGCCTCAAAGCGCTCCAAATGAACACTTGCAGATTCTACAAAAAGAGTGTTTCAAAACTGCTCTTTCAAAAGAAGTGTTCAACTCTGTGATTTGGATTCATACTTCACAAAGCAGTTTCACAGAACGCTTCTGTTTAGTATTTATGGGAAGATATTCCCGTTTCCAACGAAGGCCTGAAAGGACTCCAAATATCCACTTGCAGATTCTGCAAAAATAGAGTTTCAAAACTGCTCTGTTAAAAGGAAGGCTTATCTCTCTGAGTTGAATGCAGACATCATAAAGGGGTTTCTGAGAATGCTTCTGCCTGGTTTATATGTGAAGATATTTCCTTTTCCACCATAGGCCTCAAATCGTTCCAAATGAACACTTGCAGATTCTACAAAAAGAGTGTTTCATAACTGCTCTAGCAAAGGAAAGGTTCAACTCTTTGAGTTGAACACACACATCACAAAGCAGTTTCTGAGAATGCTTCTGTCCAGTTTTTATTGGAAGATATTTCCGCTTCTAACAAAGGCCTGAAAGAGCTCCAAATATCCACTTGCAGATGCTGCAAAAAGACTCTTTCCAAACTGCTCCATGAAACGGAAGGTTCAACTCTGTGAGTTGAATGCACACATCATAAAGAAGTTTCAAAGAATGCTTTTGTCTAGGTTTTATGTGGAGATATTTCCTTTTCCAACATAGGCCTCAAAGCGCTCCAAATGAACACTTGCAGATTCTACAAAAAGAGTGTTTCAAAACTGCTCTTTCAAAAGAAGTGTTCAACTCTATGAGTTGGATTCATACTTCACAAAGCAGTTTCACAGAACGCTTCTGTTTAGTTTTTATGGGAAGATATTCCCGTTTCCAACGAAGGCCTGAAATGGCTCCAAATAACCATTTGCAGATTCTGCAGAAACACAGTTTCAAAACTACTCTACCAAAAGGAAGGCTTATCGCTCCGAGTTGAATGCACACATCATAAAGGGTTTTCTGAGAATGCTTCTGCATGGTTTATAAGTGAAGATATTTCCTTTTCCACCATAGGCCTCGAAGCGCTCCAAATGAACACTTGCAGATTCTAGAAAAAGAGTGTTTCATAACTGCTCTAGCAAAGGAAAGGTTCAACTCTGGGAGTTGAACACACACATCACAAAGCAGTTTGTGAGAATGCTTCTGTCCAGTTTTTATGAGAAGATATTCCCGCTTCTAACAAAGGCCTGAAAGAGCTCCAAATATCCACTTGCAGATGCTGCAAAAAGACTCTTTCCAAACTGCTCCATGAAAAGGAAGGTTCAACTCTGTGAGTTGAATGCACATATCATAAAGAAGTTTCAAAGAATGCTTCTGTCTAGGTTTTATGTGAAGATATTTCCTTTTCCACCATAGGCCTCAAAGCGCTCCAAATGAACACTTGCAGATTCTATAAAAAGAGTGTTTCAAAACTGCTCTTTCAAAAGAAGTGTTCAACTCTGTGAGGTGGATTCATACTTCACAAAGCAGTTTCTCAGAACGCTTCTGTTTAGTTTTTATGGGAATATATTCCCGTTTCCAACGAAGGCCTGAAAGGGCTCCAAATAACCACTTGCAGATTCTGCAGAAACACAGTTTCAAAACTGCTCTATCAAAAGGAAGGCTTATCTCTCCGAGCTGAATGCACACATCATAAAGAGGTTTCTGAGAATGCTTCTCCCTGGTTTATAAGTGAAGATATTTCCTTTTCCACCATAGGCCTCAAAGCACTCCAAAAGAACAGTTGCAGATTCTACAAAAAGAGTGTTTCAAAACAGCTCATTCAAAGGAAGTGTTCAACTCTGTGAGTTGGATTCATACTACACAAAGCAGTTTCACAGAACGCTTCTGTTTAGTTTTTATGGGAAGACATTCCCGTTTCCAACGAAGGCCTGAAAGGGCTCCAAATATCCACTTGCAGATTCTGCAAAAATAGAGTTTCAAAACTGCTCTGTTAAAAGGAAGGCTTATCTCTCTGAGTTGAATGCAGACATCATAAAGGGGTTTCTGAGAATGCTTCTGCCTGGTTTATATGTGAAGATATTTCCTTTTCCACCATAGGCCACAAAGCGTTCCAAATGAACACTTGCAGATTCTACAAAAGGAGTGTTTCATAACTGCATTAGCAAAGGAAAGGTTCTACTCTGTGAGTTGAACACACACATCACAAAGCAGTTTGTGAGAATGCTTCTGTCCAGTTTTTATTGGAAGATATTCCCGCTTCTAACAAAGGCCTGAAAGAGCTCCAAATATCCACCTGCAGATGCTGCAAAAAGACTCTTTCCAAACTGCTCCATGAAAAGGAAGGTTCAACTCTGTGAGTTGAATGCACACATCATAAAGAAGTTTCAAAGAATGCTTCTGTCTAGGTTTTATGTGAAGATATTTCCTTTTCCACCATAGGCCTCAAAGCGCTCCAAATGAACACTTGCAGATTCTACAAAAAGAGT
Source organism: Pongo pygmaeus (assembly GCF_028885625.2). Taxonomy (NCBI): domain Eukaryota; kingdom Metazoa; phylum Chordata; class Mammalia; order Primates; family Hominidae; genus Pongo; species Pongo pygmaeus. The sequence goes on from NC_085930.1 coordinate 30,464,155, forward strand.
GTTTCAAAACTGCTCTTTCAAAAGAAGTGTTCAACTCTATGAGTTGGATTCATACTTCACAAAGCAGTTTCACAGAACGCTTCTGTTTAGTTTTTATGGGAAGATATTCCCGTTTCCAACGAAGGCCTGAAATGGCTCCAAATAACAATTTGCAGATTCTGCAGAAACACAGTTTCAAAACTGCTCTACCAAAAGGAAGGCTTATCGCTCCGAGTTGAATGCACACATCATAAAGAGGTTTCTGAGAATGCTTCTGCCTGGTTTATAAGTGAAGATATTTCCTTTTCCACCATAGGCCTCAAAGCGCTCCAAATGAACACTTGCAGATTCTACAAAAAGAGTGTTTCAAAACAGCTCTTTCAAAGGAAGTGTTCAACTCTGTGAGTTGGATTCATACTACACAAAGCAGTTTCACAGAACGCTTCTGTTTAGTTTTTATGGGAAGACATTCCCGTTTCCAACGAAGGCCTGAAAGGGCTCCAAATATCCACTTGCAGATTCTGCAAAAATAGAGTTTCAAAACTGCTCTGTTAAAAGGAAGGCTTATCTCTCTGAGTTGAATGCAGACATCATAAAGGGGTTTCTGAGAATGCTTCTGCCTTGTTTATATGTGAAGATATTTCCTTTTCCACCATAGGCCTCAAAGCGTTCCAAATGAACACTTGCAGATTCTACAAAAGGAGTGTTTCATAACTGCTCTAGCAAAGGAAAGGTTCTACTCTGTGAGTTGAACACACACATCACAAAGCAGTTTGTGAGAATGCTTCTGTCCAGTTTTTATTGGAAGATATTCCCGCTTCTAACAAAGGCCTGAAAGAGCTCCAAATATCCACTTGCAGATGCTGCAAAAAGACTCTTTCCAAACTGCTCCATGAAAAGGAAGGTTCAACTCTGTGAGTTGAATGCACACATCATAAAGAAGTTTCAAAAAATGCTTCTGTCTAGGTTTTATGTGAAGATATTTCCTTTTCCACCATAGGCCTCAAAGCGCTCCAAATGAACACTTGCAGATTCTACGAAAAGAGTGTTTCAAAACTGCTCTTTCAAAAGAAGTGTTCAACTCTGTGAGTTGGATTCATACTTCACAAAGCAGTTTCACAGAACGCTTCTGTTGAGTTTTTATGGGAAGATATTCCCGTTTCCAACGAAGGCCTGAAATGGCTCCAAATAACCACTTGCAGTTTCTGCAGAAACACAGTTTCCAATCTGCTCTATCAAAAGGAAGGCTTATCTCTCCGAGCTGAATGCACACATCATAAAGAGGTTTCTGAGAATGCTTCTGCCTGGTTTATAAGTGAAGATATTTCCTTTTCCACCATAGGCCTCAAAGCGCTCCAAATGAACACTTGCAGATTCTACAAAAAGAGTGTTTCAAAACAGCTCTTTCAAAGGAAGTGTTCAACTCTGTGAGTTGGATTCATACTACACAAAGCAGTTTCACAGAACGCTTCTGTTTAGTTTTTATGGGAAGATATTCCCGTTTCCAACGAAGGCCTGAAAGGGCTCCAAATATCCACTTGCAGATTCTGCAAAAATAGAGTTTCAAAACTGCTCTGTTAAAAGGAAGGTTTATCTCTCTGAGTTGAATGCAGACATCATAAAGAGGTTTCTTAGAATGCTTCTGCCTGGTTTATATGTGAAGATATTTCCTTTTCCACCATAGGCCTCAAAGCGCTCCAAATGAACACTTGCAGATTCTACAAAAGGAGTGTTTCATAACTGCTCTAGCAAAGGAAAGGTTCAACTCTGTGAGTTGAACACACACATCACAAAGCAGTTTGTGAGAATGCTTCTGTCCAGTTTTTAAGAGAAGATATTCCCGCTTCTAACAAAGCCCTGAAAGAGCTCCAAATATCCACTTGCAGATGCTGCAAAAAGACTCTTTCCAAACTGCTCCATGAAAAGGAAGGTTCAACTCTGTGAGTTGAATGCACACATCATAAAGAAGTTTCAAAGAATGCTTCTATCTAGGTTTTATATGAAGATATTTCCTTTTCCACCATAGGCCTCAAAGCGCTCCAAATGAACACTTGCAGATTCTACAAAAAGAGTGTTTCAAAACTGCTCTTACAAAAGAAGTGTTCAACTCTGTGAGTTGGATTCATACTTCACAAAGCAGTTTCACAGAACGCTTCTGTTTAGTATTTATGGGAAGATATTCCCGTTTCCAACGAAGGCCTGAAAGGGCTCCAAATATCCACTTGCAGATTCTGCAAAAATAGAGTTTCAAAACTGCTCTGTTAAAAGGAAGGCTTATCTCTCTCAGTTGAATGCACACATCATAAAGAGGTTTCTGAGAATGCTTCTGCCTGGTTTATATGTGAATATATTTCCTTTTCCACCATACGCCTCAATGCGCTCCAAATGAACACTTGCAGATACTACAAAAGGAGTATTTCATAACTGCTCTAGCAAAGGAAAGGTTCAACTCTGTGAGTTGAACACACACATCACAAAGCAGTTTGTGAGAATGCTTCTGTCCAGTTTTTAAGAGAAGATATTCCCGCTTCTAACAAAGGCCTGAAAGAGCTCCAAATATCCACTTGCAGATGCTGCAAAAAGACTCTTTCCAAACTGCTCCATGAAAAGGAAGGTTCAACTCCGTGAGTTGAATGCACACACCGTAAAGAAGTTTCAAAGAATGCTTCTGTCTATGTTTTATGTGAAGATATTTCCTTTTCCACCATAGGCCTCAAAGCGCTCCAAATGAACACTTGCAGATTCTACAAAAAGAGTGTTTCATAACTGCTCTAGCAAAGGAAAGGTTCTACTCTGTGAGTTGAACACACACATCACAAAGCTGTTTGTGAGAATGCTTCTGTCCAGTTTTTATTGGAAGATATTCCCGCTTCTAACAAAGGCCTGAAAGCTCCAAATATCCACTTGCAGATGCTGCAAAAAGACTCTTTCCAAACTGCTCCATGAAAAGGAAGGTTCAACTCTGTGAGTTGAATGCACACATCATAAACAAGTTTCAAAAAATGCTTCTGTCTAGGTTTTATGTGAAGATATTTCCTTTTCCACCATAGGCCTCAAAGCACTCCAAATGAACACTTGCAGATTCTACGAAAAGAGTGTTCCAAAACTGCTCTTTCAAAAGAAGTGTTCAACTCTGTGAGTTGGATTCATACTTCACAAAGCAGTTTCACAGAACGCTTCTGTTTAGTTTTTATGGGAAGATATTCCCGTTTCCAACGAAGGCCTGAAATGGCTCCAAATAACCACTTGCAGATTCTGCAGAAACACAGTTTCAAAACTGCTCTATCAAAAGGAAGGCTTATCTCTCCGAGCTGAATGCACACATCATAAAGAGGTTTCTGAAAATGCTTCTCCTTGGTTTATAAGTGAAGATATTTCCTTTTCCACTATAGGCCTCAAAGCGCTCCAAATGAACACTTGCAGATTCTACAAAAAGAGTGTTTCAAAACAGCTCTTTCAAAGGAAGTGTTCAACTCTGTGAGTTGGATTCATACTACACAAAGCAGTTTCACAGAACGCCTCTCTTTAGTTTTTATGGGAAGATATTCCCGTTTCCAACGAAGGCCTGAAAGGGCTCCAAATATCCACTTGCAGATTCTGCAAAAATAGAGTTTCAAAACTGCTCTGTTAAAAGGAAGGCTTATCTCTCTGAGTTGAATGCAGACATCATAAAGAGGTTTCTGAGAATGCTTCTGCCTGGTTTATATGTGAAGATATTTCCTTTTCCACCATAGGCCCCAAAGAGCTCCAAATGAACACTTGCAGATTCTACAAAAGGAGTGTTTCATAACTGCTCTAGCAAAGGAAAGGTTCAACTCTGTGAGTTGAACACACACATCACAAAGCAGTTTGTGAGAATGCTTCTGTCCAGTTTTTAAGAGAAGATATTCCCGCTTCTAACAAAGGCCTGAAAGAGCTCCAAATATCCACTTGCAGATGCTGCAAAAAGACTCTTTCCAAACTGCTCAATGAAAAGGAAGGTTCAACTCTGTGAGTTGAATGCACACACCGTAAAGAAGTTTCAAAGAATGCTTCTGTCTATGTTTTATGTGAAGGTACTTCCTTTTCCACCATAGGCCTCAAAGCGCTCCAAATGAACACTTGCAGATTCTACAAAAAGAGTGTTTCAAAACTGCTCTTTCAAAAGAAGTGTTCAACTCTGTGAGTTGGATTCATACTTCACAAAGTAGTTTCACAGAACGCTTCTGTTTAGTTTTTATGGGAAGGTATTCCCGTTTCCAACGAAGGACTGAAAGGGCTCCAAATATCCACTTGCAGATTCTGCCAAAACAGAGTTTCAAAACTGCTCTATCAAAAGGAAGGCTTATCTCTCCGAGTTGAATGCACACATCATAAAGAGGTTTCTGAGAATGCTTCTGCCTGGTTTATAAGTGAAGATATTTCCTTTTCCACCATAGGCCTCAAAGCGCTCCAAATGAACACTTGCAGATTCTACAAAAAGAGTGTTTCAAAACTGCTCTTTCAAAAGAAGTGTTCAACTCTGTGATTTGGATTCATACTTCACAAAGCAGTTTCACAGGACGCTTCTGTTTAGTATTTATGGGAAGATATTCCCGTTTCCAACGAAGGCCTGAAAGGACTCCAAATATCCACTTGCAGATTCTGCAAAAATAGAGATTCAAAACTGCTCTGTTAAAAGGAAGGCTTATCTCTCTGAGTTGAATGCAGACATCATAAAGGGGTTTCTGAGAATGCTTCTGCCTGGTTTATATGTGAAGATATTTCCTTTTCCACCATAGGCCCCAAAGAGCTCCAAATGAACACTTGCAGATTCTACAAAAGGAGTGTTTCATAACTGCTCTAGCAAAGGAAAGGTTCAACTCTGTGAGTTGAACACACACATCACAAAGCAGTTAGTGAGAATGCTTCTGTCCAGTTTTTAAGAGAAGATATTCCCGCTTCTAACAAAGGCCTGAAGGAGCTCCAAATATCCACTTGCAGATGCTGCAAAAAGACTCTTTCCAAACTGCTCCATGAAAAGGAAGGTTCAACTCTGTGAGTTGAAAGCACACATCATAAAGAAGTTTCAAAGAATGCTTCTGTCTAGGTTTTATGTGAAGATATTTCCTTTTCCACCATAGGCCTCAAAGCGCTCCAAATGAACACTTGCAGATTCTGCAAAAAGAGTGTTTCAAAACTGCTCTTTCAAAAGAAGTGTTCAACTCTGTGGGTTGGATTCATACTTCACAAAGCAGTTTCACAGAACGCTTCTGTTTAGTTTTTATGGGAAGATATTCCCGTTTCCAACGAAGGCCTGAAAGGGCTCCAAATAACCACTTGCAGATTCTGCAAAAACACAGTTTCAAAACTGCTCTATCAAAAGGAAGGCTTATCTCTCCGAGCTGAATGCACACATCATAAAGAGGTTTCTGAGAATGCTTCTGCCTGGTTTATAAGTGAAGATATTTCCTTTTCCACCATAGGCCTCAAAGCGCTCCAAAAGAACACTTTCAGATTCTACAAAAAGAGTGTTTCAAAACAGCTCTTTCAAAGGAAGTGTTCAACTCTGTGAGTTGGATTCATACTACACAAAGCAGTTTCACTGAACGCTTCTCTTTAGTTTTTATGGGAAGATATCCCCGTTTCCAACGAAGGCCTGAAAAGGCTCCAAATATCCACTTGCAGATTCTGCAAAAATAGAGTTTCAAAACTGCTCTGTTAAAAGGAAGGCTTATCTCTCTGAGTTGAATGCACACATCATAAAGAGGTTTCTGAGAATGCTTCTGCCTGGTTTATATGTGAAGATATTTCCTTTTCCACCATAGGCCTCAAAGCTTTCCAAATGAACACTTGCAGATTCTACAAAAGGAGTGTTTCATAACTGCTCTAGCAAAGGAAAGGTTCAACTCTGTGAGTTGAACACACACATCACAAAGCAGTTTGTGAGAATGCTTCTGTCCAGTTTTTAAGAGAAGATATTCCCGCTTCTAACAAAGGCCTGAAAGAGCTCCAAATATCCACTTGCAGATGCTGCAAAAAGACTCTTTCCAAACTGCTCCATGAAAAGGAAGGTTCAACTCTGTGAGTTGAATGCACACATCATAAAGAAGTTTCAAAGAATGCTTCTGTCTAGGTTTTATGTGAAGATATTTCCTTTTCCACCATAGGCCTCAAAGCGCTCCAAATGAACACATGCAGATTCTCCAAAAAGAGTGTTTCAAAACTGCTCTTTCAAAAGAAGTGTTCAACTCTGTGAGTTGGATTCATACTTCACAAAGCAGTTTCACAGAACGCTTCTGTTTAGTATTTATGGGAAGATATTCCCGTTTCCAACGAAGGCCTGAAAGGACTCCAAATATCCACTTGCAGATTCTCCAAAAACACAGTTTCAAAACTGCTCTATCAAAAGGAAGGCTTATCTCTCCGAGTTGAATGCACACATCATAAAGGGGTTTCTGAGAATGCTTCTGCCTGGTTTATAAGTGAAGATATTTCCTTTTCCACCATAGGCCTCAAAGCGCTCCAAATGAACACTTGCAGTTTCTACAAAAAGAGTGTTTCAAAACTGCTCTTTCAAAAGCAGTGTTCAACTCTGTGAGTTGGATTCATACTACACAAAGCAGTTTCACAGAACGCTTCTCTTTAGTTTTTATGGGAAGATATTCCCGTTTCCTACGAAGGCCTGAAAGGGCTCCAAATATCCACTTGCAGATTCTGCAAAAATAGAGTTTCAAAACTCCTCTGTTAAAAGGAAGGCTTATCTCTCTGAGTTGAATGCAGACTTCATAAAGAGGTTTCTGAGAATTCTTCTGCCTGGTTTATATGTGAAGATATTTCCTTTTCCACCATAGGCCTCAAAGCGTTCCAAATGAACACTTGCAGATTCTACAAAAGGAGTGTTTCATAACTGCTCTAGCAAAGGAAAGGTTCTACTCTGTGAGTTGAACACACACATCACAAAGCAGTTTGTGAGAATGCTTCTGTCCAGTTTTTAAGAGAAGATATTCCCGCTTCTAACAAAGGCCTGAAAGAGCCCCAAATATCCACTTGCAGATGCTGCAAAAAGACTCTTTCCAAACTGCTCCATGAAAAGGAAGGTTCAATTCTGTGAGTTGAATGCACACATCATAAAGAAGTTTCAAAGAATGCTTCTGTCTAGGTTTTATTTGAAGATATATCCTTTTCCACCGTAGGCCTCAAAGCGCTCCTAATGAACACATGCAGATTCTTCAAAAACAGTGTTTCAAAACTGCTCTTTCAAAAGAAGTGTTCAACTCTGTGAGATGGATTCATACTTCACAAAGCAGTTTCACAGAACGCCTCTGTTTAGTATTCATGGGAAGATATTCCCGTTTCCAACGAAGGCCTGAAAGGACTCCAAATATCCACTTGCAGATTCTCCAAAAACACAGTTTCAAAACTGCTCTATCAAAAGGAAGGCTTATCTCTCCGAGTTGAATGCACACATCATAAAGAGGTTTCTGAGAATGCTTCTGCCTGGTTTATAAGTGAAGATATTTCCTTTTCCACCGTAGGCCTCAAAGCGCTCCAAATGAACACTTGCAGTTTCTACAAAAAGAGTGTTTCAAAACTGCTCTTTCAAAAGCAGTGTTCAACTCTGTGAGTTGGATTCATACTTCACAAAGCAGTTTCACAGAACGCTTCTGTTTAGTATTTATGGGAAGATATTCCCGTTTCCAACGAAGGCCTGAGAGGACTCCAAGTATCCACTTGCAGATTCTGCAAAAACACAGTATCAAAACTGCTCTATCAAAAGGAAGGCTTATCTCTCCGAGTTGAATGCACACATCATAAAGAGGTTTCTGAGAATGCTTCTGCCTGGTTTATATGTGAAGATATTTCCTTTTCCACCATACGCCTCAATGCGCTCCAAATGAACATTTGCAGATTCTACAAAAGGAGTGTTTCATAACTGCTCTAGCAAAGGAAAGGTTCAACTCTGTGAGTTGAACACACACATCACAAAGCAGTTTGTGAGAATGCTTCTGTCCAGTTTTTAAGAGAAGATATTCCGGCTTCTAACAAAGGCCTGAAAGAGCTCCAAATATCCACTTGCAGATGCTGCAAAAAGACTCTTTCCAAACTGCTCCATGAAAAGGAAGGTTCAACTCTGTGAGTTGAATGCACACACCGTAAAGAAGTTTCAAAGAATGCTTCTGTCTATGTTTTATGTGAAGGTATTTCCTTTTCCACCATAGGCCTCAAAGCGCTCCAAATGAACACTTGCAGATTCTACAAAAAGAGTGTTTCAAAACTGCTCTTTCAAAAGAAGTGTTCAACTCTGTGAGTTGGATTCATACTTCACAAAGTAGTTTCACAGAACGCTTCTGTTTAGTTTTTATGGGAAGGTATTCCCGTTTCCAACGAAGGACTGAAAGGGCTCCAAATATCCACTTGCAGATTCTGCCAAAACAGAGTTTCAAAACTGCTCTATCAAAGGAAGGCTTATCGCTCCGAGTTGAATGCACACATCATAAAGAGGTTTCTGAGAATGCTTCTGCCTGGTTTATAAGTGAAGATATTTCCTTTTCCACCATATGCCTCAAAGCGCTCCAAATTAACACTTGCAGATTCTACAAAAAGAGTGTTTGAAAACAGCTCTTTCAAAGGAAGTGTTCAACTCTGTGATTTGGATTCATACTTCACAAAGCAGTTTCACAGAACGCTTCTGTTTAGTATTTATGGGAAGATATTCCCGTTTCCAACGAAGGCCTGAAAGGACTCCAAATATCCACTTGCAGATTCTGCAAAAATAGAGTTTCAAAACTGCTCTGTTTAAAGGAAGGCTTATCTTTCTGAGTTGAATGCAGACATCATAAAGAGGTTTCTGAGAATGCTTCTGCCTGGTTTATAAGTGAAGATATTTCCTTTTCCACCATAGGCCTCAAAGAGCTCCAAATGAACACTTGCAGTTTCTACAAAAAGAGTGTTTCAAAACTGCTCTTTCAAAAGCAGTGTTCAACTCTGTGAGTTGGATTCATACTTCACAAAGCAGTTTCACAGAACGCTTCTGTTTAGTATTTATGGGAAGATATTCCCGTTTCCAACGAAGGCCTGAAAGGACTCCAAATATCCACTTGCAGATTCTGCAAAAACACAGTTTCAAAACTGCTCTATCAAAAGGAAGGCTTATCTCTCCGAGTTGAATGCACACATCATAAAGAGGTTTCTGAGAATGCTTCTGCCTGGTTTATAAGTGAAGATATTTCCTTTTCCACCATAGGCCTCAAAGCGCTCCAAATGAACCCTTGCAGATTCTACAAAAAGAGTGTTTGAAAACAGCTCTTTCAAAGGAAGTGTTCAACTCTGTGAGTTGGATTCATACTACACAAAGCAGTTTCACAGAACGCTTCTGTTTAGTTTTTATGGGAAGACATTCCCGTTTCCAACGAAGGCCTGAAAGGGCTCCAAATATCCACTTGCAGATTCTGCAAAAATAGAGTTTCAAAACTGCTCTGTTAAAAGGAAGGCTTATCTCTCTGAGTTGAATGCAGACATCATAAAGGGGTTTCTGAGAATGCTTCTGCCTGGTTTATATGTGAAGATATTTCCTTTTCCACCATAGGCCTCAAAGCGTTCCAAATGAACACTTGCAGATTCTACAAAAGGAGTGTTTCATAACTGCTCTAGCAAAGGAAAGGTTCTACTCTGTGAGTTGAACACACACATCACAAAGCAGTTTGTGAGAATGCTTCTGTCCAGTTTTTATTGGAAGATATTCCCGCTTCTAACAAAGGCCTGAAAGAGCTCCAAATATCCACTTGCAGATGCTGCAAAAAGACTCTTTCCAAACTGCTCCATGAAAAGGAAGGTTCAACTCTGTGAGTTGAATGCACACATCATAAAGAAGTTTCAAAAAATGCTTCTGTCTAGGTTTTATGTGAAGATATTTCCTTTTCCACAATAGGCCTCAAAGCGCTCCAAATGAACACTTGCAGATTCTACGAAAAGAGTGTTTCAAAACTGCTCTTTCAAAAGAAGTGTTCAACTCTGTGAGTTGGATTCATACTTCACAAAGCAGTTTCACAGAACGCTTCTGTTGAGTTTTTATGGGAAGATATTCCCGTTTCCAACGAAGGCCTGAAATGGCTCCAAATAACCACTTGCAGATTCTGCAGAAACACAGTTTCCAATCTGCTCTATCAAAAGGAAGGCTTATCTCTCCGAGCTGAATGCACACATCATAAAGAGGTTTCTGAGAATGCTTCTCCTTGGTTTATAAGTGAAGATATTTCCTTTTCCACTAGAGGCCTCAAAGCGCTCCAAATGAACACTTGCAGATTCTACAAAAAGAGTGTTTCAAAACAGCTCTTTCAAAGGAAGTGTTCAACTCTGTGAGTTGGATTCATACTACACAAAGCAGTTTCACAGAACGCCTCTCTTTAGTTTTTATGGGAAGATATTCCCGTTTCCAACGAAGGCCTGAAAGGGCTCCAAATATCCACATGCAGATTCTGCAAAAATAGAGTTTCAAAACTGCTCTGTTAAAAGGAAGGCTTATCTCTCTGAGTTGAATGCAGACATCATAAAGGGTTTTCTGAGAATGCTTCTGCATGGTTTATAAGTGAAGATATTTCCCTTTCCACCATAGGCCTCAAAGCGCTCCAAATGAACACTTGCAGATTCTAGAAAAAGAGTGTTTCATAACTGCTCTAGCAAAGGAAAGGTTCAACTCTGGGAGTTGAACACACACATCACAAAGCAGTTTGTGAGAATGCTTCTGTCCAGTTTTTATGAGAAGATATTCCCGCTTCTAACAAAGGCCTGAAAGAGCTCCAAATATCCACTTGCAGATGCTGCAAAAAGACTCTTTCCAAACTGCTCCATGAAAAGGAAGGTTCAACTCTGTGAGTTGAATGCACACATCATAAAGAAGTTTCAAAGAATGCTTCTGTCTAGGTTTTATGTGAAGATATTTCCTTTTCCACCATAGGCCTCAAAGCGCTCCAAATGAACACTTGCAGATTCTACAAAAAGAGTGTTTCAAAACTGCTCTTTCAAAAGAAGTGTTCAACTCTGTGAGGTGGATTCATACTTCACAAAGCAGTTTCTCAGAACGCTTCTGTTTAGTTTTTATGGGAATATATTCCCGTTTCCAACGAAGGCCTGAAAGGGCTCCAAATAACCACTTGCAGATTCTGCAGAAACACAGTTTCAAAACTGCTCTATCAAAAGGAAGGCTTATCTCTCCGAGCTGAATGCACACATCATAAAGAGGTTTCTGAGAATGCTTCTCCCTGGTTTATAAGTGAAGATATTTCCTTTTCCACCATAGGCCTCAAAGCACTCCAAATGAACACTTGCAGATTCTACAAAAAGAGTGTTTCAAAACAGCTCTTTCAAAGGAAGTGTTCAACTCTGTGAGTTGGATTCATACTACACAAAGCAGTTTCACAGAACGCTTCTCTTTAGTTTTTATGGGAAGATATTCCCGTTTCCAACGAAGGCCTGAAAGGGCTCCAAATATCCACTTGCAGATTCTGCAAAAATAGAGTTTCAAAACTGCTCTGTTAAAAGGAAGGTTTATCTCTCTGAGTTGAATGCAGACATCATAAAGAGGTTTCTTAGAATGCTTCTGCCTGGTTTATATGTGAAGATATTTCCTTTTCCACCATAGGCCTCAAAGCGCTCCAAATGAACACTTGCAGATTCTACAAAAGGAGTGTTTCATAACTGCTCTAGCAAAAGAAAGGTTCAACTCTGTGAGTTGAACACACACATCACAAAGCAGTTTGTGAGAATGCTTCTGTCCAGTTTTTAAGAGAAGATATTCCCGCTTCTAACAAAGGCCTGAAAGAGCTCCAAATATCCACTTGCAGATGCTGCAAAAAGACTCTTTCCAAACTGCTCCATGAAAAGGAAGGTTCAACTCTGTGAGTTGAATGCACACATCATAAAGAAGTTTCAAAGAATGCTTCTGTCTAGGTTTTATGTGAAGATATTTCCTTTTCCACCATAGGCCCCAAAGCGCTCCAAATGAACACTTGCAGATTCTACAAAAAGAGTGTTTCAAAACTGCTCTTACAAAAGAAGTGTTCAACTCTGTGAGTTGGATTCATACTTCACAAAGCAGTTTCACAGAACGCTTCTGTTTAGTATTTATGGGAAGATATTCCCGTTTCCAACGAAGGCCTGAAAGGGCTCCAAATATCCACTTGCAGATTCTGCAAAAATAGAGTTTCAAAACTGCTCTGTTAAAAGGAAGGCTTATCTCTCTGAGTTGAATGCACACATCATAAAGAGGTTTCTGAGAATGCTTCTGCCTGCTTTATATGTGAAGATATTTCTTTTTCCACCATAGGCCTCAATGCACTCCAAATGAACACTTGCAGATTCTACAAAAGGAGTGTTTCATAACTGCTCTAGCAAAGGAAAGGTTCAACTCTGTGAGTTGAACACACACATCACAAAGCAGTTTGTGAGAATGCTTCTGTCCAGTTTTTAAGAGAAGATATTCCCGCTTCTAACAAAGGCCTGAAAGAGCTCCAAATATCCACTTGCAGATGCTGCAAAAAGACTCTTTCCAAACTGCTCCATGAAAAGGAATGTTCAACTCTGTGAGTTGAATGCACACACCGTAAAGAAGTTTCAAAGAATGCTTCTGTCTAGGTTTTATGTGAAGGTATTTCCTTTTCCACCATAGGCCTCAAAGCGCTCCAAAGGAACACTTGCAGATTCTACAAAAAGAGTGTTTCAAAACTGCTCTTTCAAAAGAAGTGTTCAACTCTGTGAGTTGGATTCATACTTCACAAAGTAGTTTCACAGAACGCTTCTGTTTAGTTTTTATGGGAAGGTATTCCCGTTTCCAACGAAGGACTGAAAGGGCTCCAAATATCCACTTGCAGATTCTGCCAAAACAGAGTTTCAAAACTGCTCTATCAAAAGGAAGGCTTATCGCTCCGAGTTGAATGCACACATCATAAAGAGGTTTCTGAGAATGCTTCTGCCTGGTTTATAAGTGAAGATATTTCCTTTTCCACCATAGGCCTCAAAGCGCTCCAAATGAACACTTGCAGATTCTACAAAAAGAGTGTTTGAAAACAGCTCTTTCAAAGGAAGTGTTCAACTCTGTGAGTTGGATTCATACTACACAAAGCAGTTTCACAGAACGCTTCTGTTTAGTTTTTATGGGAAGACATTCCCGTTTCCAACGAAGGCCTGAAAGGGCTCCAAATATCCACTTGCAGATTCTGCAAAAACACAGTTTCAAAACTGCTCTATCAAAAGGAAGGCTTATCTCTCCGAGTTGAATGCACACATCATAAAGAGGTTTCTGAGAATGCTTCTGCCTGGTTTATAAGTGAAGATATTACCTTTTCCACCATAGGCCTCAAAGCGCTCCAAATGAACACTTGCAGATTCTACAAAAAGAGTGTTTCAAAACTGCTCTTTCAAAAGAAGTGTTCAACTCTGTGATTTGGATTCATACTTCACAAAGCAGTTTCACAGAACGCTTCTGTTTAGTATTTATGGGAAGATATTCCCGTTTCCAACGAAGGCCTGAAAGGACTCAAAATATCCACTTGCAGATTCTGCAAAAATAGAGTTTCAAAACTGCTCTGTTAAAAGGAAGGCTTATCTCTCTGAGTTGAATGCAGACATCATAAAGGGGTTTCTGAGAATGCTTCTGCCTGGTTTATATGTGAAGATATTTCCTTTTCCACCATAGGCCTCAAATCGTTCCAAATGAACACTTGCAGATTCTACAAAAAGAGTGTTTCATAACTGCTCTAGCAAAGGAAAGGTTCAACTCTTTGAGTTGAACACACACATCACAAAGCAGTTTCTGAGAATGCTTCTGTCCAGTTTTTATTGGAAGATATTTCCGCTTCTAACAAAGGCCTGAAAGAGCTCCAAATATCCACTTGCAGATGCTGCAAAAAGACTCTTTCCAAGCTGCTCCATGAAACGGAAGGTTCAACTCTGTGAGTTGAATGCACACATCATAAAGAAGTTTCAAAGAATGCTTCTGTCTAGGTTTTATGTGAAGATATTTCCTTTTCCACCATAGGCCTCAAAGCGCTCCAAATGAACACTTGCAGATTCTACAAAAAGAGTGTTTCAAAACTGCTCTTTCAAAAGAAGTGTTCAACTCTGTGAGGTGGATTCATACTTCACAAAGCAGTTTCTCAGAACGCTTCTGTTTAGTTTTTATGGGAATATATTCCCGTTTCCAACGAAGGCCTGAAAGGGCTCCAAATAACCACTTGCAGATTCTGCAGAAACACAGTTTCAAAACTGCTCTATCAAAAGGAAGGCTTATCTCTCCGAGCTGAATGCACACATCATAAAGAGGTTTCTGAGAATGCTTCTCCCTGGTTTATAAGTGAAGATATTTCCTTTTCCACCATAGGCCTCAAAGCACTCCAAATGAACACTTGCAGATTCTACAAAAAGAGTGTTTCAAAACAGCTCTTTCAAAGGAAGTGTTCAACTCTGTGAGTTGGATTCATACTACACAAAGCAGTTTCACAGAACGCTTCTCTTTAGTTTTTATGGGAAGATATTCCCGTTTCCAACGAAGGCCTGAAAGGGCTCCAAATATCCACTTGCAGATTCTGCAAAAATAGAGTTTCAAAACTGCTCTGTTAAAAGGAAGGTTTATCTCTCTGAGTTGAATGCAGACATCATAAAGAGGTTTCTTAGAATGCTTCTGCCTGGTTTATATGTGAAGATATTTCCTTTTCCACCATAGGCCTCAAAGCGCTCCAAATGAACACTTGCAGATTCTACAAAAGGAGTGTTTCATAACTGCTCTAGCAAAAGAAAGGTTCAACTCTGTGAGTTGAACACACACATCACAAAGCAGTTTGTGAGAATGCTTCTGTCCAGTTTTTAAGAGAAGATATTCCCGCTTCTAACAAAGGCCTGAAAGAGCTCCAAATATCCACTTGCAGATGCTGCAAAAAGACTCTTTCCAAACTGCTCCATGAAAAGGAAGGTTCAACTCTGTGAGTTGAATGCACACATCATAAAGAAGTTTCAAAGAATGCTTCTGTCTAGGTTTTATGTGAAGATATTTCCTTTTCCACCATAGGCCCCAAAGCGCTCCAAATGAACACTTGCAGATTCTACAAAAAGAGTGTTTCAAAACTGCTCTTACAAAAGAAGTGTTCAACTCTGTGAGTTGGATTCATACTTCACAAAGCAGTTTCACAGAACGCTTCTGTTTAGTATTTATGGGAAGATATTCCCGTTTCCAACGAAGGCCTGAAAGGGCTCCAAATATCCACTTGCAGATTCTGCAAAAATAGAGTTTCAAAACTGCTCTGTTAAAAGGAAGGCTTATCTCTCTGAGTTGAATGCACACATCATAAAGAGGTTTCTGAGAATGCTTCTGCCTGCTTTATATGTGAAGATATTTCTTTTTCCACCATAGGCCTCAATGCACTCCAAATGAACACTTGCAGATTCTACAAAAGGAGTGTTTCATAACTGCTCTAGCAAAGGAAAGGTTCAACTCTGTGAGTTGAACACACACATCACAAAGCAGTTTGTGAGAATGCTTCTGTCCAGTTTTTAAGAGAAGATATTCCCGCTTCTAACAAAGGCCTGAAAGAGCTCCAAATATCCACTTGCAGATGCTGCAAAAAGACTCTTTCCAAACTGCTCCATGAAAAGGAATGTTCAACTCTGTGAGTTGAATGCACACACCGTAAAGAAGTTTCAAAGAATGCTTCTGTCTATGTTTTATGTGAAGGTATTTCCTTTTCCACCATAGGCCTCAAAGCGCTCCAAAGGAACACTTGCAGATTCTACAAAAAGAGTGTTTCAAAACTGCTCTTTCAAAAGAAGTGTTCAACTCTGTGAGTTGGATTCATACTTCACAAAGTAGTTTCACAGAACACTTCTGTTTAGTTTTTATGGGAAGGTATTCCCGTTTCCAACGAAGGACTGAAAGGGCTCCAAATATCCACTTGCAGATTCTGCCAAAACAGAGTTTCAAAACTGCTCTATCAAAAGGAAGGCTTATCGCTCCGAGTTGAATGCACACATCATAAAGAGGTTTCTGAGAATGCTTCTGCCTGGTTTATAAGTGAAGATATTTCCTTTTCCACCATAGGCCTCAAAGCGCTCCAAATGAACACTTGCAGATTCTACAAAAAGAGTGTTTGAAAACAGCTCTTTCAAAGGAAGTGTTCAACTCTGTGAGTTGGATTCATACTACACAAAGCAGTTTCACAGAACGCTTCTGTTTAGTTTTTATGGGAAGGCATTCCCGTTTCCAACGAAGGCCTGAAAGGGCTCCAAATAACCACTTGCAGATTCTGCAAAAACACAGTTTCAAAACTGCTCTATCAAAAGGAAGGCTTATCTCTCCGAGTTGAATGCACACATCATAAAGAGGTTTCTGAGAATGCTTCTGCCTGGTTTATAAGTGAAGATATTACCTTTTCCACCATAGGCCTCAAAGCGCTCCAAATGAACACTTGCAGATTCTACAAAAAGAGTGTTTCAAAACTGCTCTTTCAAAAGAAGTGTTCAACTCTGTGATTTGGATTCATACTTCACAAAGCAGTTTCACAGAACGCTTCTGTTTAGTATTTATGGGAAGATATTCCCGTTTCCAACGAAGGCCTGAAAGGACTCCAAATATCCACTTGCAGATTCTGCAAAAATAGAGTTTCAAAACTGCTCTGTTAAAAGGAAGGCTTATCTCTCTGAGTTGAATGCAGACATCATAAAGGGGTTTCTGAGAATGCTTCTGCCTGGTTTATATGTGAAGATATTTCCTTTTCCACCATAGGCCTCAAATCGTTCCAAATGAACACTTGCAGATTCTACAAAAAGAGTGTTTCATAACTGCTCTAGCAAAGGAAAGGTTCAACTCTTTGAGTTGAACACACACATCACAAAGCAGTTTCTGAGAATGCTTCTGTCCAGTTTTTATTGGAAGATATTTCCGCTTCTAACAAAGGCCTGAAAGAGCTCCAAATATCCACTTGCAGATGCTGCAAAAAGACTCTTTCCAAGCTGCTCCATGAAACGGAAGGTTCAACTCTGTGAGTTGAATGCACACATCATAAAGAAGTTTCAAAGAATGCTTCTGTCTAGGTTTTATGTGAAGATATTTCCTTTTCCACCATAGGCCTCAAAGCGCTCCAAATGAACACTTGCAGATTCTACAAAAAGAGTGTTTCAAAACTGCTCTTTCAAAAGAAGTGTTCAACTCTATGAGTTGGATTCATACTTCACAAAGCAGTTTCACAGAACGCTTCTGTTTAGTATTTATGGGAAGATATTCCCGTTTCCAACGAAGGCCTGAAAGGACTCCAAGTATCCACTTGCAGATTCTGCAAAAACACAGTATCAAAACTGCTCTATCAAAAGGAAGGCTTATCTCTCCGAGTTGAATGCACACATCATAAAGAGGTTTCTGAGAATGCTTCTGCCTGGTTTATATGTGAAGATATTTCCTTTTCCACCATACGCCTCAATGCGCTCCAAATGAACACTTGCAGATTCTACAAAAGGAGTGTTTCATAACTGCTCTAGCAAAGGAAAGGTTCAACTCTGTGAGTTGAACACACACATCACAAAGCAGTTTGTGAGAATGCTTCTGTCCAGTTTTTAAGAGAAGATATTCCGGCTTCTAACAAAGGCCTGAAAGAGCTCCAAATATCCACTTGCAGATGCTGCAAAAAGACTCTTTCCAAACTGCTCCATGAAAAGGAAGGTTCAACTCTGTGAGTTGAATGCACACACCGTAAAGAAGTTTCAAAGAATGCTTCTGTCTATGTTTTATGTGAAGGTATTTCCTTTTCCACCATAGGCCTCAAAGCGCTCCAAATGAACACTTGCAGATTCTACAAAAAGAGTGTTTCAAAACTGCTCTTTCAAAAGAAGTGTTCAACTCTGTGAGTTGGATTCATACTTCACAAAGTAGTTTCACAGAACGCTTCTGTTTAGTTTTTATGGGAAGGTTTTCCCGTTTCCAACGAAGGACTGAAAGGGCTCCAAATATCCACTTGCAGATTCTGCCAAAACAGAGTTTCAAAACTGCTCTATCAAAAGGAAGGCTTATCGCTCCGAGTTGAATGCACACATCATAAAGAGGTTTCTGAGAATGCTTCTGCCTGGTTTATAAGTGAAGATATTTCCTTTTCCACCATATGCCTCAAAGCGCTCCAAATGAACACTTGCAGATTCTGCAAAAAGAGTGTTTGAAAACAGCTCTTTCAAAGGAAGTGTTCAACTCTGTGATTTGGATTCATACTTCACAAAGCAGTTTCACAGAACGCTTCTGTTTAGTATTTATGGGAAGATATTCCCGTTTCCAACGAAGGCCTGAAAGGGCTCCAAATAACCACTTGCAGATTCTGCAAAAACACAGTTTCAAAACTGCTCTATCAAAAGGAAGGCTTATCTCTCCGAGCTGAATGCACACATCATAAAGAGGTTTCTGAGAATGCTTCTGCCTGGCTTATAAGTGAAGATATTTCCTTTTCCACCATAGGCCTCAAAGCGCTCCAAATGAACACTTGCAGATTCTACAAAAAGAGTGTTTCAAAACAGCTCTTTCAAAGGAAGTGTTCAACTCTGTGAGTTGGATTCATACTACACAAAGCAGTTTCACAGAACGCTTCTCTTTAGTTTTTATTGGAAGATATTCCCGTTTCCAACGAAGGCCTGAAAGGGCTCCAAATATCCACTTGCAGATTCTGCAAAAATAGAGTTTCAAAACTGCTCTGTTAAAAGGAAGGCTTATCTCTCTGAGTTGAATGCAGACATCATAAAGAGGTTGCTGAGAATGCTTCTGCCTGGTTTATATGTGAAGATATTTCCTTTTCCACCATAGGCCTCAAAGCGTTCCAAATGAACACTTGCAGATTCTACAAAAGGAGTGTTTCATAACTGCTCTAGCAAAGGAAAGGTTCAAATCTGTGAGTTGAACACACACATCACAAAGCAGTTTGTGAGAATGCTTCTGTCCAGTTTTTAAGAGAAGATATTCCCGCTTCTAACAAAGGCCTGAAAGAGCTCCAAATATCCACCTGCAGATGCTGCAAAAAGACTCTTTCCAAACTGCTCCATGAAAAGGAAGGTTCAACTCTGTGAGTTGAATGCACACATCATAAAGAAGTTTCAAAGAATGCTTCTGTCTAGGTTTTATGTGAAGGTATTTCCTTTTCCACCATAGGCCTCAAAGCGCTCCAAATGAACACATGCAGATTCTCCAAAAAGAGTGTTTCAAAACTGCTCTTTCAAAAGAAGTGTTCAACTCTGTGAGTTGGATTCATACTTCACAAAGCAGTTTCACAGAACGCTTCTGTTTAGTATTTATGGGAAGATATTCCCGTTTCCAACGAAGGCCTGAAACGACTCCAAATATCCACTTGCAGATTCTGCAAAAACACAGTTTCAAAACTGCTCTATCAAAAGGAAGGCTTATCTCTCCGAGTTGAATGCACACATCATAAAGAGGTTTCTGAGAATGCTTCTGCCTGGTTTATAAGTGAAGATATTACCTTTTCCACCATAGGCCTGAAAGCGCTCCAAATGAACACTTGCAGATTCTACAAAAAGAGTGTTTCAAAACTGCTCTTTCAAAAGAAGTGTTCAACTCTGTGATTTGGATTCATACTTCACAAAGCAGTTTCACAGAACGCTTCTGTTTAGTATTTATGGGAAGATATTCCCGTTTCCAACGAAGGCCTGAAAGGACTCCAAATATCCACTTGCAGATTCTGCAAAAATAGAGTTTCAAAACTGCTCTGTTAAAAGGAAGGCTTATCTCTCTGAGTTGAATGCAGACATCATAAAGGGGTTTCTGAGAATGCTTCTGCCTGGTTTATATGTGAAGATATTTCCTTTTCCACCATAGGCCTCAAATCGTTCCAAATGAACACTTGCAGATTCTACAAAAAGAGTGTTTCATAACTGCTCTAGCAAAGGAAAGGTTCAACTCTTTGAGTTGAACACACACATCACAAAGCAGTTTCTGAGAATGCTTCTGTCCAGTTTTTATTGGAAGATATTTCCGCTTCTAACAAAGGCCTGAAAGAGCTCCAAATATCCACTTGCAGATGCTGCAAAAAGACTCTTTCCAAGCTGCTCCATGAAACGGAAGGTTCAACTCTGTGAGTTGAATGCACACATCATAAAGAAGTTTCAAAGAATGCTTCTGTCTAGGTTTTATGTGAAGATATTTCCTTTTCCACCATAGGCCTCAAAGCGCTCCAAATGAACACTTGCAGATTCTACAAAAAGAGTGTTTCAAAACTGCTCTTTCAAAAGAAGTGTTCAACTCTATGAGTTGGATTCATACTTCACAAAGCAGTTTCACAGAACGCTTCTGTTTAGTTTTTATGTGAAGATATTCCCGTTTCCAACGAAGGCCTGAAATGGCTCCAAATAACCATTTGCAGATTCTGCAGAAACACAGTTTCAAAACTGCTCTACCAAAAGGAAGGCTTATCGCTCCGAGTTGAATGCACACATCATAAAGGGTTGTCTGAGAATGCTTCTGCATGGTTTATAAGTGAAGATATTTCCCTTTCCACCATAGGCCTCAAAGCGCTCCAAATGAACACTTGCAGATTCTAGAAAAAGAGTGTTTCATAACTGCTCTAGCAAAGGAAAGGTTCAACTCTGGGAGTTGAACACACACATCACAAAGCAGTTTGTGAGAATGCTTCTGTCCAGTTTTTATGAGAAGATATTCCCGCTTCTAACAAAGGCCTGAAAGAGCTCCAAATATCCACTTGCAGATGCTGCAAAAAGACTCTTTCCAAACTGCTCCATGAAAAGGAAGGTTCAACTCTGTGAGTTGAATGCACACATCATAAAGAAGTTTCAAAGAATGCTTCTGTCTAGGTTTTATGTGAAGATATTTCCTTTTCCACCATAGGCCTCAAAGCGCTCCAAATGAACACTTGCAGATTCTACAAAAAGAGTGTTTCAAAACTGCTCTTTCAAAAGAAGTGTTCAACTCTGTGAGGTGGATTCATACTTCACAAAGCAGTTTCTCAGAACGCTTCTGTTTAGTTTTTATGGGAATATATTCCCGTTTCCAACGAAGGCCTGAAAGGGCTCCAAATAACCACTTGCAGATTCTGCAGAAACACAGTTTCAAAACTGCTCTATCAAAAGGAAGGCTTATCTCTCCGAGCTGAATGCACACATCATAAAGAGGTTTCTGAGAATGCTTCTCCCTGGTTTATAAGTGAAGATATTTCCTTTTCCACCATAGGCCTCAAAGCACTCCAAATGAACACTTGCAGATTCTACAAAAAGAGTGTTTCAAAACAGCTCTTTCAAAGGAAGTGTTCAACTCTGTGAGTTGGATTCATACTACACAAAGCAGTTTCACAGAACGCTTCTCTTTAGTTTTTATGGGAAGATATTCCCGTTTCCAACGAAGGCCTGAAAGGGCTCCAAATATCCACTTGCAGATTCTGCAAAAATAGAGTTTCAAAACTGCTCTGTTAAAAGGAAGGTTTATCTCTCTGAGTTGAATGCAGACATCATAAAGAGGTTTCTTAGAATGCTTCTGCCTGGTTTATATGTGAAGATATTTCCTTTTCCACCATAGGCCTCAAAGCGCTCCAAATGAACACTTGCAGATTCTACAAAAGGAGTGTTTCATAACTGCTCTAGCAAAAGAAAGGTTCAACTCTGTGAGTTGAACACACACATCACAAAGCAGTTTGTGAGAATGCTTCTGTCCAGTTTTTAAGAGAAGATATTCCCGCTTCTAACAAAGGCCTGAAAGAGCTCCAAATATCCACTTGCAGATGCTGCAAAAAGACTCTTTCCAAACTGCTCCATGAAAAGGAAGGTTCAACTCTGTGAGTTGAATGCACACATCATAAAGAAGTTTCAAAGAATGCTTCTGTCTAGGTTTTATGTGAAGATATTTCCTTTTCCACCATAGGCCCCAAAGCGCTCCAAATGAACACTTGCAGATTCTACAAAAAGAGTGTTTCAAAACTGCTCTTACAAAAGAAGTGTTCAACTCTGTGAGTTGGATTCATACTTCACAAAGCAGTTTCACAGAACGCTTCTGTTTAGTATTTATGGGAAGATATTCCCGTTTCCAACGAAGGCCTGAAAGGGCTCCAAATATCCACTTGCAGATTCTGCAAAAATAGAGTTTCAAAACTGCTCTGTTAAAAGGAAGGCTTATCTCTCTGAGTTGAATGCACACATCATAAAGAGGTTTCTGAGAATGCTTCTGCCTGCTTTATATGTGAAGATATTTCTTTTTCCACCATAGGCCTCAATGCACTCCAAATGAACACTTGCAGATTCTACAAAAGGAGTGTTTCATAACTGCTCTAGCAAAGGAAAGGTTCAACTCTGTGAGTTGAACACACACATCACAAAGCAGTTTGTGAGAATACTTCTGTCCAGTTTTTAAGAGAAGATATTCCCGCTTCTAACAAAGGCCTGAAAGAGCTCCAAATATCCACTTGCAGATGCTGCAAAAAGACTCTTTCCAAACTGCTCCATGAAAAGGAATGTTCAACTCTGTGAGTTGAATGCACACACCGTAAAGAAGTTTCAAAGAATGCTTCTGTCTATGTTTTATGTGAAGGTATTTCCTTTTCCACCATAGGCCTCAAAGCGCTCCAAAGGAACACTTGCAGATTCTACAAAAAGAGTGTTTCAAAACTGCTCTTTCAAAAGAAGTGTTCAACTCTGTGAGTTGGATTCATACTTCACAAAGTAGTTTCACAGAACGCTTCTGTTTAGTTTTTATGGGAAGGTATTCCCGTTTCCAACGAAGGACTGAAAGGGCTCCAAATATCCACTTGCAGATTCTGCCAAAACAGAGTTTCAAAACTGCTCTATCAAAAGGAAGGCTTATCGCTCCGAGTTGAATGCACACATCATAAAGAGGTTTCTGAGAATGCTTCTGCCTGGTTTATAAGTGAAGATATTTCCTTTTCCACCATAGGCCTCAAAGCGCTCCAAATGAACACTTGCAGATTCTACAAAAAGAGTGTTTGAAAACAGCTCTTTCAAAGGAAGTGTTCAACTCTGTGAGTTGGATTCATACTACACAAAGCAGTTTCACAGAACGCTTCTGTTTTGTTTTTATGGGAAGACATTCCCGTTTCCAACGAAGGCCTGAAAGGGCTCCAAATATCCACTTGCAGATTCTGCAAAAACACAGTTTCAAAACTGCTCTATCAAAAGGAAGGCTTATCTCTCCGAGTTGAATGCACACATCATAAAGAGGTTTCTGAGAATGCTTCTGCCTGGTTTATAAGGGAAGATATTACCTTTTCCACCATAGGCCTCAAAGCGCTCCAAATGAACACTTGCAGATTCTACAAAAAGAGTGTTTCAAAACTGCTCTTTCAAAAGAAGTGTTCAACTCTGTGATTTGGATTCATACTTCACAAAGCAGTTTCACAGAACGCTTCTGTTTAGTATTTATGGGAAGATATTCCCGTTTCCAACGAAGGCCTGAAAGGACTCCAAATATCCACTTGCAGATTCTGCAAAAATAGAGTTTCAAAACTGCTCTGTTAAAAGGAAGGCTTATCTCTCTGAGTTGAATGTAGACATCATAAAGGGGTTTCTGAGAATGCTTCTGCCTGGTTTCTATGTGAAGATATTTCCTTTTCCACCATAGGCCTCAAAGCGTTCCAAATGAACACTTGCAGATTCTACAAAAGGAGTGTTTCATAACTGCTCTAGCAAAGGAAAGGTTCAACTCTGTGAGTTGAACACACACTTCACAAAGCTGTTTGTGAGAATGCTTCTGTCCTGTTTTTACGAGAAGATATTCCCGCTTCTAACAAAGGCCTGAAAGAGCTCCAAATATCCACTTGCAGATGCTGCAAAAAGACTCTTTCCAAACTGCTCCATGAAAAGGAAGGTTCAACTCTGTGAGTTGATTGCACACATCATAAAGAAGTTTCAAAGAATGCTTCTGTCTAGGTTTTATGTGAAGATATTTCCTTTTCCACCATAGGCCTCAAAGCGCTCCAAATGAACACTTGCAGATTCTACAAAAAGAGTGTTTCAAAACTGCCCTTTCAAAAGAAGTGTTCAACTCTGTGAGTTGGATTCATACTTCACAAAGCAGTTTCACAGAACGCTTCTGTTTAGTATTTATGGGAAGATATTCCCGTTTCCAACGAAGGCCTGAAAGGACTCCAAATATGCACTTGCAGATTCTGCAAAAACACAGTTTCAAAACTGCTCTATCAAAAGGAAGGCTTGTCTCTCCGAGTTGAATGCACACATCATAAAGAGGTTTCTGAGAATGCTTCTGCCTGGTTTATAAGTGAAGATATTTCCTTTTCCACCATAGGCCTCAAAGCGCTCCAAATGAACACTTGCAGATTCTACAAAAAGAGTGTTTCAAAACTGCTCTTTCAAAAGAAGTGTTCAACTCTGTGAGTTGGATTCATACTTCAGAAAGCAGTTTCACAGAACGCTTCTGTTTAGTTTTTATGGGAAGGTATTCCCGTTTCCAACGAGGGACTGAAAGGGCTCCAAATATCCACTTGCAGATTCTGCCAAAACAGAGTTTCAAAACTGCTCTATCAAAAGAAAGGCTTATCTCTCCGAGTTGAATGCACACATCATAAAGAGGTTTCTGAGAATGCTTCTGCCTGGTTTATAAGTGAAGATATTCCCTTTTCCCCTATAGGCCTCAAAGCGCTCCAAATGAACACTTGCAGATTCTACAAAAAGAGTGTTTCAAAACAGCTCTTTCAAAGGAAGTGTTCAACTCTGTGAATTGGATACATACTACACAAAGCAGTTTCACAGAAGGCTTCTGTTTAGTTTTTATGGGAAGACATTCCCGTTTCCAACGAAGGCCTGAAAGGGCTCCAAATATCCACTTGCAAATTCTGCAAAAATAGAGTTTCAAAACTGCTCTGTCAAAAGGAAGGCTTATCTCTCTGAGTTGAATGCAGACATCATAAAGAGGTTTCTGAGAATGCTTCTGCCTGGTTTATATGTGAAGATATTTCCTTTTCCACCATAGGCCTCAAAGCGCTCCAAATGAACACTTGCAGATTCTACAAAAAGAGTGTTTCATAACTGCTCTAGCAAAGGAAAGGTTCTACTCTGTGAGTTGAACACACACATCACAAAGCTGTTTGTGAGAATGCTTCTGTCCAGTTTTTATTGGAAGATATTCCCGCTTCTAACAAAGGCCTGAAAGCTCCAAATATCCACTTGCAGATGCTGCAAAAAGACTCTTTCCAAACTGCTCCATGAAAAGGAAGGTTCAACTCTGTGAGTTGAATGCACACATCATAAACAAGTTTCAAAGAATGCTTCTTTCTAGGTTTTATGTGAAGATATTTCCTTTTCCACCATAGGCCTCAAAGCACTCCAAATGAACACTTGCAGATTCTACGAAAAGAGTGTTTCAAAACTGCTCTTTCAAAAGAAGTGTTCAACTCTGTGAGTTGGATTCATACTTCACAAAGCAGTTTCACAGAACGCTTCTGTTTAGTTTTTATGGGAAGATATTCCCGTTTCCAACGGAGGCCTGAAATGGCTCCAAATAACCACTTGCAGATTCTGCAGAAACACAGTTTCAAAACTGCTCTATCAAAAGGAAGGCTTATCTCTCCGAGCTGAATGCACACATCATAAAGAGGTTTCTGAGAATGCTTCTCCTTGGTTTATAAGTGAAGATATTTCCTTTTCCACTATAGGCCTCAAAGCGCTCCAAATGAACACTTGCAGATTCTACAAAAAGAGTGTTTCAAAACAGCTCTTTCAAAGGAAGTGTTCAACTCTGTGAGTTGGATTCATACTACACAAAGCAGTTTCACAGAACGCCTCTCTTTAGTTTTTATGGGAAGATATTCCCGTTTCCAACGAAGGCCTGAAAGGGCTCCAAATATCCACTTGCAGATTCTGCAAAAATAGAGTTTCAAAACTGCTCTGTTAAAAGGAAGGCTTATCTCTCTGAGTTGAATGCAGACATCATAAAGAGGTTTCTGAGAATGCTTCTGCCTGGTTTATATGTGAAGATATTTCCTTTTCCACCATAGGCCCCAAAGAGCTCCAAATGAACACTTGAAGATTCTACAAAAGGAGTGTTTCATAACTGCTCTAGCAAAGGAAAGGTTCAACTCTGTGAGTAGAACACACACATCACAAAGCAGTTTGTGAGAATGCTTCTGTCCAGTTTTTAAGAGAAGATATTCCCGCTTCTAACAAAGGCCTGAAGGAGCTCCAAATATCCACTTGCAGATGCTGCAAAAAGACTCTTTCCAAACTGCTCCATGAAAAGGAAGGTTCAACTCTGTGAGTTGAATGCACACATCATAAAGAAGTTTCAAAGAATGCTTCTGTCTAGGTTTTATGTGAAGATATTTCCTTTTCCACCATAGGCCTCAAAGCGCTCCAAATGAACACTTGCAGATTCTACAAAAAGAGTGTTTCAAAACTGCTCTTTCAAAAGAAGTGTTCAACTCTGTGGGTTGGACTCATACTTCACAAAGCAGTTTCACAGAACGCTTCTGTTTAGTTTTTATGGGAAGATATTCCCGTTTCCAACGAAGGCCTGAAAGGGCTCCAAATAACCACTTGCAGATTCTGCAAAAACACAGTTTCAAAACTGCTCTATCAAAAGGAAGGCTTATCTCTCCGAGCTGAATGCACACATCATAAAGAGGTTTCTGAGAATGCTTCTGCCTGGTTTATAAGTGAAGATATTTCCTTTTCCACCATAGGCCTCAAAGCGCTCCAAATGAACACTTGCAGATTCTACAAAAAGAGTGTTTCAAAACAGCTCTTTCAAAGGAAGTGTTCAACTCTGTGAGTTGGATTCATACTTCACAAAGCAGTTTCACAGAACGCTTCTGTTTAGTATTTATGGGAAGATATTCCCGTTTCCAACGAAGGCCTGAAACGACTCCAAATATCCACTTGCAGATTCTGCAAAAACACAGTTTCAAAACTGCTCTATCAAAAGGAAGGCTTATCTCTCCGAGTTGAATGCACACATCATAAAGAGGTTTCTGAGAATGCTTCTGCCTGGTTTATAAGTGAAGATATTACCTTTTCCACCATAGGCCTCAAAGCGCTCCAAATGAACACTTGCAGATTCTACAAAAAGAGTGTTTCAAAACTGCTCTTTCAAAAGAAGTGTTCAACTCTGTGATTTGGATTCATACTTCACAAAGCAGTTTCACAGAACGCTTCTGTTTAGTATTTATGGGAAGATATTCCCGTTTCCAACGAAGGCCTGAAAGGACTCCAAATATCCACTTGCAGATTCTGCAAAAATAGAGTTTCAAAACTGCTCTGTTAAAAGGAAGGCTTATCTCTCTGAGTTGAATGCAGACATCATAAAGGGGTTTCTGAGAATGCTTCTGCCTGGTTTATATGTGAAGATATTTCCTTTTCCACCATAGGCCTCAAATCGTTCCAAATGAACACTTGCAGATTCTACAAAAAGAGTGTTTCATAACTGCTCTAGCAAAGGAAAGGTTCAACTCTTTGAGTTGAACACACACATCACAAAGCAGTTTCTGAGAATGCTTCTGTCCAGTTTTTATTGGAAGATATTTCCGCTTCTAACAAAGGCCTGAAAGAGCTCCAAATATCCACTTGCAGATGCTGCAAAAAGACTCTTTCCAAGCTGCTCCATGAAACGGAAGGTTCAACTCTGTGAGTTGAATGCACACATCATAAAGAAGTTTCAAAGAATGCTTCTGTCTAGGTTTTATGTGAAGATATTTCCTTTTCCACCATAGGCCTCAAAGCGCTCCAAATGAACACTTGCAGATTCTACAAAAAGAGTGTTTCAAAACTGCTCTTTCAAAAGAAGTGTTCAACTCTATGAGTTGGATTCATACGTCACAAAGCAGTTTCACAGAACGCTTCTGTTTAGTTTTTATGTGAAGATATTCCCGTTTCCAACGAAGGCCTGAAATGGCTCCAAATAACCATTTGCAGATTCTGCAGAAACACAGTTTCAAAACTGCTCTACCAAAAGGAAGGCTTATCGCTCCGAGTTGAATGCACACATCATAAAGGGTTTTCTGAGAATGCTTCTGCATGGTTTATAAGTGAAGATATTTCCCTTTCCACCATAGGCCTCAAAGCGCTCCAAATGAACACTTGCAGATTCTAGAAAAAGAGTGTTTCATAACTGCTCTAGCAAAGGAAAGGTTCAACTCTGGGAGTTGAACACACACATCACAAAGCAGTTTGTGAGAATGCTTCTGTCCAGTTTTTATGAGAAGATATTCCCGCTTCTAACAAAGGCCTGAAAGAGCTCCAAATATCCACTTGCAGATGCTGCAAAAAGACTCTTTCCAAACTGCTCCATGAAAAGGAAGGTTCAACTCTGTGAGTTGAATGCACACATCATAAAGAAGTTTCAAAGAATGCTTCTGTCTAGGTTTTATGTGAAGATATTTCCTTTTCCACCATAGGCCTCAAAGCGCTCCAAATGAACACTTGCAGATTCTACAAAAAGAGTGTTTCAAAACTGCTCTTTCAAAAGAAGTGTTCAACTCTGTGAGGTGGATTCATACTTCACAAAGCAGTTTCTCAGAACGCTTCTGTTTAGTTTTTATGGGAATATATTCCCGTTTCCAACGAAGGCCTGAAAGGGCTCCAAATAACCACTTGCAGATTCTGCAGAAACACAGTTTCAAAACTGCTCTATCAAAAGGAAGGCTTATCTCTCCGAGCTGAATGCACACATCATAAAGAGGTTTCTGAGAATGCTTCTCCCTGGTTTATAAGTGAAGATATTTCCTTTTCCACCATAGGCCTCAAAGCACTCCAAATGAACACTTGCAGATTCTACAAAAAGAGTGTTTCAAAACAGCTCTTTCAAAGGAAGTGTTCAACTCTGTGAGTTGGATTCATACTACACAAAGCAGTTTCACAGAACGCTTCTCTTTAGTTTTTATGGGAAGATATTCCCGTTTCCAACGAAGGCCTGAAAGGGCTCCAAATATCCACTTGCAGATTCTGCAAAAATAGAGTTTCAAAACTGCTCTGTTAAAAGGAAGGTTTATCTCTCTGAGTTGAATGCAGACATCATAAAGAGGTTTCTTAGAATGCTTCTGCCTGGTTTATATGTGAAGATATTTCCTTTTCCACCATAGGCCTCAAAGCGCTCCAAATGAACACTTGCAGATTCTACAAAAGGAGTGTTTCATAACTGCTCTAGCAAAAGAAAGGTTCAACTCTGTGAGTTGAACACACACATCACAAAGCAGTTTGTGAGAATGCTTCTGTCCAGTTTTTAAGAGAAGATATTCCCGCTTCTAACAAAGGCCTGAAAGAGCTCCAAATATCCACTTGCAGATGCTGCAAAAAGACTCTTTCCAAACTGCTCCATGAAAAGGAAGGTTCAACTCTGTGAGTTGAATGCACACATCATAAAGAAGTTTCAAAGAATGCTTCTGTCTAGGTTTTATGTGAAGATATTTCCTTTTCCACCATAGGCCTCAAAGCGCTCCAAATGAACACTTGCAGATTCTACAAAAAGAGTGTTTCAAAACTGCTCTTACAAAAGAAGTGTTCAACTCTGTGAGTTGGATTCATACTTCACAAAGCAGTTTCACAGAACGCTTCTGTTTAGTATTTATGGGAAGATATTCCCGTTTCCAACGAAGGCCTGAAAGGGCTCCAAATATCCACTTGCAGATTCTGCAAAAATAGAGTTTCAAAACTGCTCTGTTAAAAGGAAGGCTTATCTCTCTGAGTTGAATGCACACATCATAAAGAGGTTTCTGAGAATGCTTCTGCCTGGTTTATATGTGAAGATATTTTTTTTCCACCATAGGCCTCAATGCGCTCCAAATGAACACTTGCAGATTCTACAAAAGGAGTGTTTCATAACTGCTCTAGCAAAGGAAAGGTTCAACTCTGTGAGTTGAACACACACATCACAAAGCAGTTTGTGAGAATGCTTCTGTCCAGTTTTTAAGAGAAGATATTCCCGCTTCTAACAAAGGCCTGAAAGAGCTCCAAATATCCACTTGCAGATGCTGCAAAAAGACTCTTTTCAAACTGCTCCATGAAAAGGAATGTTCAACTCTGTGAGTTGAATGCACACACCGTAAAGAAGTTTCAAAGAATGCTTCTGTCTATGTTTTATGTGAAGGTATTTCCTTTTCCACCATAGGCCTCAAAGCGCTCCAAAGGAACACTTGCAGATTCTACAAAAAGAGTGTTTCAAAACTGCTCTTTCAAAAGAAGTGTTCAACTCTGTGAGTTGGATTCATACTTCACAAAGTAGTTTCACAGAACGCTTCTGTTTAGTTTTTATGGGAAGGTATTCCCGTTTCCAACGAAGGACTGAAAGGGCTCCAAATAACCACTTGCAGATTCTGCCAAAACAGAGTTTCAAAACTGCTCTATCAAAAGGAAGGCTTATCGCTCCGAGTTGAATGCACACATCATAAAGAGGTTTCTGAGAATGCTTCTGCCTGGTTTATAAGTGAAGATATTTCCTTTTCCACCATAGGCCTCAAAGCGCTCCAAATGAACACTTGCAGATTCTACAAAAAGAGTGTTTGAAAACAGCTCTTTCAAAGGAAGTGTTCAACTCTATGAGTTGGATTCATACTACACAAAGCAGTTTCACAGAACGCTTCTCTTTAGTTTTTATGGGAAGATATTCCCGTTTCCAACGAAGGCCTGAAAGGGCTCCAAATATCCACTTGCAGATTCTGCAAAAATAGAGTTTCAAAACTGCTCTGTTAAAAGGAAGGTTTATCTCTCTGAGTTGAATGCAGACATCATAAAGAGGTTTCTTAGAATGCTTCTGCCTGGTTTATATGTGAAGATATTTCCTTTTCCACCATAGGCCTCAAAGCGCTCCAAATGAACACTTGCAGATTCTACAAAAGGAGTGTTTCATAACTGCTCTAGCAAAAGAAAGGTTCAACTCTGTGAGTTGAACACACACATCACAAAGCAGTTTGTGAGAATGCTTCTGTCCAGTTTTTAAGAGAAGATATTCCCGCTTCTAACAAAGGCCTGAAAGAGCTCCAAATATCCACTTGCAGATGCTGCAAAAAGACTCTTTCCAAACTGCTCCATGAAAAGGAAGGTTCAACTCTGTGAGTTGAATGCACACATCATAAAGAAGTTTCAAAGAATGCTTCTGTCTAGGTTTTATGTGAAGGTATTTCCTTTTCCACCATAGGCCTCAAAGCGCTCCAAATGAACACTTGCAGATTCTACAAAAAGAGTGTTTCAAAACTGCTCTTTCAAAAGAAGTGTTCAACTCTGTGAGCTGGATTCATACTTCACAAAGTAGTTTCACAGAACGCTTCTGTTTAGTTTTTATGGGAAGGTATTCCCGTTTCCAACGAAGGACTGAAAGGGCTCCAAATATCCACTTGCAGATTCTGCCAAAACAGAGTTTCAAAACTGCTCTATCAAAAGGAAGGCTTATCTCTCTGAGTTGAATGCACACATCATAAAGAGGTTTCTGAGAATGCTTCTGCCTGGTTTATAAGTGAAGATATTTCCTTTTCCACCATAGGCCTCAAAGCGCTCCAAATGAACACTTGCAGATTCTACAAAAAGAGTGTTTGAAAACAGCTCATTCAAAGGAAGTGTTCAACTCTGTGAGTTGGATTCATACTACACAAAGCAGTTTCACTGAACGCTTCTGTTTAGTTTTTATGGGAAGACATTCCCGTTTCCAACGAAGGCCTGAAAGGGCTCCAAATATCCACTTGCAGATTCTGCAAAAATAGAGTTTCAAAACTGCTCTGTTAAAAGGAAGGCTTATCTCTCTGAGTTGAATGCAGACATCATAAAGGGGTTTCTGAGAATGCTTCTGCCTGGTTTATATGTGAAGATATTTCCTTTTCCACCATAGGCCTCAAAGCGTTCCAAATGAACACTTGCAGATTCTACAAAAGGAGTGTTTCATAACTGCTCTAGCAAAGGAAAGGTTCTACTCTGTGAGTTGAACACACACATCACAAAGCAGTTTGTGAGAATGCTTCTGTCCAGTTTTTATTGGAAGATATTCCCGCTTCTAACAAAGGCCTGAAAGAGCTCCAAATATCCACTTGCAGATGCTGCAAAAAGACTCTTTCCAAACTGCTCCATGAAAAGGAAGGTTCAACTCTGTGAGTTGAATGCACACATCATAAAGAAGTTTCAAAAAATGCTTCTGTCTAGGTTTTATGTGAAGATATTCCCTTTTCCACCATAGGCCTCAAAGCGCTCCAAATGAACACTTGCAGATTCTACAAAAAGAGTGTTTCAAAACTGCTCTTTCAAAAGAAGTGTTCAACTCTGTGATTTGGATTCATACTTCACAAAGCAGTTTCACAGGACGCTTCTGTTTAGTATTTATGGGAAGATATTCCCGTTTCCAACGAAGGCCTGAAACGACTCCAAATATCCACTTGCAGATTCTGCAAAAATAGAGTTTCAAAACTCCTCTGTTAAAAGGAAGGCTTATCTCTCTGAGTTGAATGCAGACTTCATAAAGAGGTTTCTGAGAATTCTTCTGCCTGGTTTATATGTGAAGATATTTCCTTTTCCACCATAGGCCTCAAAGCGTTCCAAATGAACACTTGCAGATTCTACAAAAGGAGTGTTTCATAACTGCTCTAGCAAAGGAAAGGTTCAACTCTGTGAGTTGAACACACACATCACAAAGCAGTTTGTGAGAATGCTTCTGTCCAGTTTTTAAGAGAAGATATTCCCGCTTCTAACAAAGGCCTGAAAGAGCCCCAAATATCCACTTGCAGATGCTGCAAAAAGACTCTTTCCAAACTGCTCCATGAAAAGGAAGGTTCAATTCTGTGAGTTGAATGCACACATCATAAAGAAGTTTCAAAGAATGCTTCTGTCTAGGTTTTATTTGAAGATATATCCTTTTCCACCGTAGGCCTCAAAGCGCTCCTAATGAACACATGCAGATTCTTCAAAAACAGTGTTTCAAAACTGCTCTTTCAAAAGAAGTGTTCAACTCTGTGAGATGGATTCATACTTCACAAAGCAGTTTCACAGAACGCTTCTGTTTAGTATTCATGGGAAGATATTCCCGTTTCCAACGAAGGCCTGAAAGGACTCCAAATATCCACTTGCAGATTCTCCAAAAACACAGTTTCAAAACTGCTCTATCAAAAGGAAGGCTTATCTCTCCGAGTTGAATGCACACATCATAAAGAGGTTTCTGAGAATGCTTCTGCCTGGTTTATAAGTGAAGATATTTCCTTTTCCACCGTAGGCCTCAAAGCGCTCCAAATGAACACTTGCAGTTTCTACAAAAAGAGTGTTTCAAAACTGCTCTTTCAAAAGCAGTGTTCAACTCTGTGAGTTGGATTCATACTTCACAAAGCAGTTTCACAGAACGCTTCTGTTTAGTATTTATGGGAAGATATTCCCGTTTCCAACGAAGGCCTGAGAGGACTCCAAGTATCCACTTGCAGATTCTGCAAAAACACAGTATCAAAACTGCTCTATCAAAAGGAAGGCTTATCTCTCCGAGTTGAATGCACACATCATAAAGAGGTTTCTGAGAATGCTTCTGCCTGGTTTATATGTGAAGATATTTCCTTTTCCACCATACGCCTCAATGCGCTCCAAATGAACACTTGCAGATTCTACAAAAGGAGTGTTTCATAACTGCTCTAGCAAAGGAAAGGTTCAACTCTGTGAGTTGAACACACACATCACAAAGCAGTTTGTGAGAATGCTTCTGTCCAGTTTTTAAGAGAAGATATTCCGGCTTCTAACAAAGGCCTGAAAGAGCTCCAAATATCCACTTGCAGATGCTGCAAAAAGACTCTTTCCAAACTGCTCCATGAAAAGGAAGGTTCAACTCTGTGAGTTGAATGCACACACCGTAAAGAAGTTTCAAAGAATGCTTCTGTCTATGTTTTATGTGAAGGTATTTCCTTTTCCACCATAGGCCTCAAAGCGCTCCAAATGAACACTTGCAGATTCTACAAAAAGAGTGTTTCAAAACTGCTCTTTCAAAAGAAGTGTTCAACTCTGTGAGTTGGATTCATACTTCACAAAGTAGTTTCACAGAACGCTTCTGTTTAGTTTTTATGGGAAGGTATTCCCGTTTCCAACGAAGGACTGAAAGGGCTCCAAATATCCACTTGCAGATTCTGCCAAAACAGAGTTTCAAAACTGCTCTATCAAAGGAAGGCTTATCGCTCCGAGTTGAAGGCACACATCATAAAGAGGTTTCTGAGAATGCTTCTGCCTGGTTTATAAGTGAAGATATTTCCTTTTCCACCATATGCCTCAAAGCGCTCCAAATGAACACTTGCAGATTCTACAAAAAGAGTGTTTGAAAACAGCTCTTTCAAAGGAAGTGTTCAACTCTGTGATTTGGATTCATACTTCACAAAGCAGTTTCACAGAACGCTTCTGTTTAGTATTTATGGGAAGATATTCCCGTTTCCAACGAAGGCCTGAAAGGACTCCAAATATCCACTTGCAGATTCTGCAAAAATAGAGTTTCAAAACTGCTCTGTTTAAAGGAAGGCTTATCTTTCTGAGTTGAATGCAGACATCATAAAGAGGTTTCTGAGAATGCTTCTGCCTGGTTTATAAGTGAAGATATTTCCTTTTCCACCATAGGCCTCAAAGAGCTCCAAATGAACACTTGCAGTTTCTACAAAAAGAGTGTTTCAAAACTGCTCTTTCAAAAGCAGTGTTCAACTCTGTGAGTTGGATTCATACTTCACAAAGCAGTTTCACAGAACGCTTCTGTTTAGTATTTATGGGAAGATATTCCCGTTTCCAACGAAGGCCTGAAAGGACTCCAAATATCCGCTTGCA
This sequence comes from Pongo pygmaeus, assembly GCF_028885625.2. Taxonomy (NCBI): domain Eukaryota; kingdom Metazoa; phylum Chordata; class Mammalia; order Primates; family Hominidae; genus Pongo; species Pongo pygmaeus. Next base: position 30,498,844 of record NC_085930.1, read on the forward strand.
GATTCTGCAAAAACACAGTATCAAAACTGCTCTATCAAAAGGAAGGCTTATCTCTCCGAGTTGAATGCACACATCATAAAGAGGTTTCTGAGAATGCTTCTGCCTGGTTTATAAGTGAAGATATTTCCTTTTCCACCATAGGCCTCAAAGCGCTCCAAATGAACCCTTGCAGATTCTACAAAAAGAGTGTTTGAAAACAGCTCTTTCAAAGGAAGTGTTCAACTCTGTGAGTTGGATTCATACTACACAAAGCAGTTTCACAGAACGCTTCTGTTTAGTTTTTATGGGAAGACATTCCCGTTTCCAACGAAGGCCTGAAAGGGCTCCAAATATCCACTTGCAGATTCTGCAAAAATAGAGTTTCAAAACTGCTCTGTTAAAAGGAAGGCTTATCTCTCTGAGTTGAATGCAGACATCATAAAGGGGTTTCTGAGAATGCTTCTGCCTGGTTTATATGTGAAGATATTTCCTTTTCCACCATAGGCCTCAAAGCGTTCCAAATGAACACTTGCAGATTCTACAAAAGGAGTGTTTCATAACTGCTCTAGCAAAGGAAAGGTTCTACTCTGTGAGTTGAACACACACATCACAAAGCAGTTTGTGAGAATGCTTCTGTCCAGTTTTTATTGGAAGATATTCCCGCTTCTAACAAAGGCCTGAAAGAGCTCCAAATATCCACTTGCAGATGCTGCAAAAAGACTCTTTCCAAACTGCTCCATGAAAAGGAAGGTTCAACTCTGTGAGTTGAATGCACACATCATAAAGAAGTTTCAAAAAATGCTTCTGTCTAGGTTTTATGTGAAGATATTTCCTTTTCCACAATAGGCCTCAAAGCGCTCCAAATGAACACTTGCAGATTCTACGAAAAGAGTGTTTCAAAACTGCTCTTTCAAAAGAAGTGTTCAACTCTGTGAGTTGGATTCATACTTCACAAAGCAGTTTCACAGAACGCTTCTGTTGAGTTTTTATGGGAAGATATTCCCGTTTCCAACGAAGGCCTGAAATGGCTCCAAATAACCACTTGCAGATTCTGCAGAAACACAGTTTCCAATCTGCTCTATCAAAAGGAAGGCTTATCTCTCCGAGCTGAATGCACACATCATAAAGAGGTTTCTGAGAATGCTTCTCCTTGGTTTATAAGTGAAGATATTTCCTTTTCCACTAGAGGCCTCAAAGCGCTCCAAATGAACACTTGCAGATTCTACAAAAAGAGTGTTTCAAAACAGCTCTTTCAAAGGAAGTGTTCAACTCTGTGAGTTGGATTCATACTACACAAAGCAGTTTCACAGAACGCCTCTCTTTAGTTTTTATGGGAAGATATTCCCGTTTCCAACGAAGGCCTGAAAGGGCTCCAAATATCCACATGCAGATTCTGCAAAAATAGAGTTTCAAAACTGCTCTGTTAAAAGGAAGGCTTATCTCTCTGAGTTGAATGCAGACATCATAAAGGGTTTTCTGAGAATGCTTCTGCATGGTTTATAAGTGAAGATATTTCCCTTTCCACCATAGGCCTCAAAGCGCTCCAAATGAACACTTGCAGATTCTAGAAAAAGAGTGTTTCATAACTGCTCTAGCAAAGGAAAGGTTCAACTCTGGGAGTTGAACACACACATCACAAAGCAGTTTGTGAGAATGCTTCTGTCCAGTTTTTATGAGAAGATATTCCCGCTTCTAACAAAGGCCTGAAAGAGCTCCAAATATCCACTTGCAGATGCTGCAAAAAGACTCTTTCCAAACTGCTCCATGAAAAGGAAGGTTCAACTCTGTGAGTTGAATGCACACATCATAAAGAAGTTTCAAAGAATGCTTCTGTCTAGGTTTTATGTGAAGATATTTCCTTTTCCACCATAGGCCTCAAAGCGCTCCAAATGAACACTTGCAGATTCTACAAAAGAGTGTTTCAAAACTGCTCTTTCAAAAGAAGTGTTCAACTCTGTGAGGTGGATTCATACTTCACAAAGCAGTTTCTCAGAACGCTTCTGTTTAGTTTTTATGGGAATATATTCCCGTTTCCAACGAAGGCCTGAAAGGGCTCCAAATAACCACTTGCAGATTCTGCAGAAACACAGTTTCAAAACTGCTCTATCAAAAGGAAGGCTTATCTCTCCGAGCTGAATGCACACATCATAAAGAGGTTTCTGAGAATGCTTCTCCCTGGTTTATAAGTGAAGATATTTCCTTTTCCACCATAGGCCTCAAAGCACTCCAAATGAACACTTGCAGATTCTACAAAAAGAGTGTTTCAAAACAGCTCTTTCAAAGGAAGTGTTCAACTCTGTGAGTTGGATTCATACTACACAAAGCAGTTTCACAGAACGCTTCTCTTTAGTTTTTATGGGAAGATATTCCCGTTTCCAACGAAGGCCTGAAAGGGCTCCAAATATCCACTTGCAGATTCTGCAAAAATAGAGTTTCAAAACTGCTCTGTTAAAAGGAAGGTTTATCTCTCTGAGTTGAATGCAGACATCATAAAGAGGTTTCTTAGAATGCTTCTGCCTGGTTTATATGTGAAGATATTTCCTTTTCCACCATAGGCCTCAAAGCGCTCCAAATGAACACTTGCAGATTCTACAAAAGGAGTGTTTCATAACTGCTCTAGCAAAAGAAAGGTTCAACTCTGTGAGTTGAACACACACATCACAAAGCAGTTTGTGAGAATGCTTCTGTCCAGTTTTTAAGAGAAGATATTCCCGCTTCTAACAAAGGCCTGAAAGAGCTCCAAATATCCACTTGCAGATGCTGCAAAAAGACTCTTTCCAAACTGCTCCATGAAAAGGAAGGTTCAACTCTGTGAGTTGAATGCACACATCATAAAGAAGTTTCAAAGAATGCTTCTGTCTAGGTTTTATGTGAAGATATTTCCTTTTCCACCATAGGCCCCAAAGCGCTCCAAATGAACACTTGCAGATTCTACAAAAAGAGTGTTTCAAAACTGCTCTTACAAAAGAAGTGTTCAACTCTGTGAGTTGGATTCATACTTCACAAAGCAGTTTCACAGAACGCTTCTGTTTAGTATTTATGGGAAGATATTCCCGTTTCCAACGAAGGCCTGAAAGGGCTCCAAATATCCACTTGCAGATTCTGCAAAAATAGAGTTTCAAAACTGCTCTGTTAAAAGGAAGGCTTATCTCTCTGAGTTGAATGCACACATCATAAAGAGGTTTCTGAGAATGCTTCTGCCTGCTTTATATGTGAAGATATTTCTTTTTCCACCATAGGCCTCAATGCACTCCAAATGAACACTTGCAGATTCTACAAAAGGAGTGTTTCATAACTGCTCTAGCAAAGGAAAGGTTCAACTCTGTGAGTTGAACACACACATCACAAAGCAGTTTGTGAGAATGCTTCTGTCCAGTTTTTAAGAGAAGATATTCCCGCTTCTAACAAAGGCCTGAAAGAGCTCCAAATATCCACTTGCAGATGCTGCAAAAAGACTCTTTCCAAACTGCTCCATGAAAAGGAATGTTCAACTCTGTGAGTTGAATGCACACACCGTAAAGAAGTTTCAAAGAATGCTTCTGTCTATGTTTTATGTGAAGGTATTTCCTTTTCCACCATAGGCCTCAAAGCGCTCCAAAGGAACACTTGCAGATTCTACAAAAAGAGTGTTTCAAAACTGCTCTTTCAAAAGAAGTGTTCAACTCTGTGAGTTGGATTCATACTTCACAAAGTAGTTTCACAGAACGCTTCTGTTTAGTTTTTATGGGAAGGTATTCCCGTTTCCAACGAAGGACTGAAAGGGCTCCAAATATCCACTTGCAGATTCTGCCAAAACAGAGTTTCAAAACTGCTCTATCAAAAGGAAGGCTTATCGCTCCGAGTTGAATGCACACATCATAAAGAGGTTTCTGAGAAAGCTTCTGCCTGGTTTATAAGTGAAGATATTTCCTTTTCCACCATAGGCCTCAAAGCGCTCCAAATGAACACTTGCAGATTCTACAAAAAGAGTGTTTGAAAACAGCTCTTTCAAAGGAAGTGTTCAACTCTGTGAGTTGGATTCATACTACACAAAGCAGTTTCACAGAACGCTTCTGTTTAGTTTTTATGGGAAGGCATTCCCGTTTCCAACGAAGGCCTGAAAGGGCTCCAAATAACCACTTGCAGATTCTGCAAAAACACAGTTTCAAAACTGCTCTATCAAAAGGAAGGCTTATCTCTCCGAGTTGAATGCACACATCATAAAGAGGTTTCTGAGAATGCTTCTGCCTGGTTTATAAGTGAAGATATTACCTTTTCCACCATAGGCCTCAAAGCGCTCCAAATGAACACTTGCAGATTCTACAAAAAGAGTGTTTCAAAACTGCTCTTTCAAAAGAAGTGTTCAACTCTGTGATTTGGATTCATACTTCACAAAGCAGTTTCACAGAACGCTTCTGTTTAGTATTTATGGGAAGATATTCCCGTTTCCAACGAAGGCCTGAAAGGACTCCAAATATCCACTTGCAGATTCTGCAAAAATAGAGTTTCAAAACTGCTCTGTTAAAAGGAAGGCTTATCTCTCTGAGTTGAATGCAGACATCATAAAGGGGTTTCTGAGAATGCTTCTGCCTGGTTTATATGTGAAGATATTTCCTTTTCCACCATAGGCCTCAAATCGTTCCAAATGAACACTTGCAGATTCTACAAAAAGAGTGTTTCATAACTGCTCTAGCAAAGGAAAGGTTCAACTCTTTGAGTTGAACACACACATCACAAAGCAGTTTCTGAGAATGCTTCTGTCCAGTTTTTATTGGAAGATATTTCCGCTTCTAACAAAGGCCTGAAAGAGCTCCAAATATCCACTTGCAGATGCTGCAAAAAGACTCTTTCCAAGCTGCTCCATGAAACGGAAGGTTCAACTCTGTGAGTTGAATGCACACATCATAAAGAAGTTTCAAAGAATGCTTCTGTCTAGGTTTTATGTGAAGATATTTCCTTTTCCACCATAGGCCTCAAAGCGCTCCAAATGAACACTTGCAGATTCTACAAAAAGAGTGTTTCAAAACTGCTCTTTCAAAAGAAGTGTTCAACTCTATGAGTTGGATTCATACTTCACAAAGCAGTTTCACAGAACGCTTCTGTTTAGTATTTATGGGAAGATATTCCCGTTTCCAACGAAGGCCTGAAAGGACTCCAAGTATCCACTTGCAGATTCTGCAAAAACACAGTATCAAAACTGCTCTATCAAAAGGAAGGCTTATCTCTCCGAGTTGAATGCACACATCATAAAGAGGTTTCTGAGAATGCTTCTGCCTGGTTTATATGTGAAGATATTTCCTTTTCCACCATACGCCTCAATGCGCTCCAAATGAACACTTGCAGATTCTACAAAAGGAGTGTTTCATAACTGCTCTAGCAAAGGAAAGGTTCAACTCTGTGAGTTGAACACACACATCACAAAGCAGTTTGTGAGAATGCTTCTGTCCAGTTTTTAAGAGAAGATATTCCGGCTTCTAACAAAGGCCTGAAAGAGCTCCAAATATCCACTTGCAGATGCTGCAAAAAGACTCTTTCCAAACTGCTCCATGAAAAGGAAGGTTCAACTCTGTGAGTTGAATGCACACACCGTAAAGAAGTTTCAAAGAATGCTTCTGTCTATGTTTTATGTGAAGGTATTTCCTTTTCCACCATAGGCCTCAAAGCGCTCCAAATGAACACTTGCAGATTCTACAAAAAGAGTGTTTCAAAACTGCTCTTTCAAAAGAAGTGTTCAACTCTGTGAGTTGGATTCATACTTCACAAAGTAGTTTCACAGAACGCTTCTGTTTAGTTTTTATGGGAAGGTTTTCCCGTTTCCAACGAAGGACTGAAAGGGCTCCAAATATCCACTTGCAGATTCTGCCAAAACAGAGTTTCAAAACTGCTCTATCAAAAGGAAGGCTTATCGCTCCGAGTTGAATGCACACATCATAAAGAGGTTTCTGAGAATGCTTCTGCCTGGTTTATAAGTGAAGATATTTCCTTTTCCACCATATGCCTCAAAGCGCTCCAAATGAACACTTGCAGATTCTGCAAAAAGAGTGTTTGAAAACAGCTCTTTCAAAGGAAGTGTTCAACTCTGTGATTTGGATTCATACTTCACAAAGCAGTTTCACAGAACGCTTCTGTTTAGTATTTATGGGAAGATATTCCCGTTTCCAACGAAGGCCTGAAAGGGCTCCAAATAACCACTTGCAGATTCTGCAAAAACACAGTTTCAAAACTGCTCTATCAAAAGGAAGGCTTATCTCTCCGAGCTGAATGCACACATCATAAAGAGGTTTCTGAGAATGCTTCTGCCTGGCTTATAAGTGAAGATATTTCCTTTTCCACCATAGGCCTCAAAGCGCTCCAAATGAACACTTGCAGATTCTACAAAAAGAGTGTTTCAAAACAGCTCTTTCAAAGGAAGTGTTCAACTCTGTGAGTTGGATTCATACTACACAAAGCAGTTTCACAGAACGCTTCTCTTTAGTTTTTATTGGAAGATATTCCCGTTTCCAACGAAGGCCTGAAAGGGCTCCAAATATCCACTTGCAGATTCTGCAAAAATAGAGTTTCAAAACTGCTCTGTTAAAAGGAAGGCTTATCTCTCTGAGTTGAATGCAGACATCATAAAGAGGTTGCTGAGAATGCTTCTGCCTGGTTTATATGTGAAGATATTTCCTTTTCCACCATAGGCCTCAAAGCGTTCCAAATGAACACTTGCAGATTCTACAAAAGGAGTGTTTCATAACTGCTCTAGCAAAGGAAAGGTTCAAATCTGTGAGTTGAACACACACATCACAAAGCAGTTTGTGAGAATGCTTCTGTCCAGTTTTTAAGAGAAGATATTCCCGCTTCTAACAAAGGCCTGAAAGAGCTCCAAATATCCACCTGCAGATGCTGCAAAAAGACTCTTTCCAAACTGCTCCATGAAAAGGAAGGTTCAACTCTGTGAGTTGAATGCACACATCATAAAGAAGTTTCAAAGAATGCTTCTGTCTAGGTTTTATGTGAAGGTATTTCCTTTTCCACCATAGGCCTCAAAGCGCTCCAAATGAACACATGCAGATTCTCCAAAAAGAGTGTTTCAAAACTGCTCTTTCAAAAGAAGTGTTCAACTCTGTGAGTTGGATTCATACTTCACAAAGCAGTTTCACAGAACGCTTCTGTTTAGTATTTATGGGAAGATATTCCCGTTTCCAACGAAGGCCTGAAACGACTCCAAATATCCACTTGCAGATTCTGCAAAAACACAGTTTCAAAACTGCTCTATCAAAAGGAAGGCTTATCTCTCCGAGTTGAATGCACACATCATAAAGAGGTTTCTGAGAATGCTTCTGCCTGGTTTATAAGTGAAGATATTACCTTTTCCACCATAGGCCTGAAAGCGCTCCAAATGAACACTTGCAGATTCTACAAAAAGAGTGTTTCAAAACTGCTCTTTCAAAAGAAGTGTTCAACTCTGTGATTTGGATTCATACTTCACAAAGCAGTTTCACAGAACGCTTCTGTTTAGTATTTATGGGAAGATATTCCCGTTTCCAACGAAGGCCTGAAAGGACTCCAAATATCCACTTGCAGATTCTGCAAAAATAGAGTTTCAAAACTGCTCTGTTAAAAGGAAGGCTTATCTCTCTGAGTTGAATGCAGACATCATAAAGGGGTTTCTGAGAATGCTTCTGCCTGGTTTATATGTGAAGATATTTCCTTTTCCACCATAGGCCTCAAATCGTTCCAAATGAACACTTGCAGATTCTACAAAAAGAGTGTTTCATAACTGCTCTAGCAAAGGAAAGGTTCAACTCTTTGAGTTGAACACACACATCACAAAGCAGTTTCTGAGAATGCTTCTGTCCAGTTTTTATTGGAAGATATTTCCGCTTCTAACAAAGGCCTGAAAGAGCTCCAAATATCCACTTGCAGATGCTGCAAAAAGACTCTTTCCAAGCTGCTCCATGAAACGGAAGGTTCAACTCTGTGAGTTGAATGCACACATCATAAAGAAGTTTCAAAGAATGCTTCTGTCTAGGTTTTATGTGAAGATATTTCCTTTTCCACCATAGGCCTCAAAGCGCTCCAAATGAACACTTGCAGATTCTACAAAAAGAGTGTTTCAAAACTGCTCTTTCAAAAGAAGTGTTCAACTCTATGAGTTGGATTCATACTTCACAAAGCAGTTTCACAGAACGCTTCTGTTTAGTTTTTATGTGAAGATATTCCCGTTTCCAACGAAGGCCTGAAATGGCTCCAAATAACCATTTGCAGATTCTGCAGAAACACAGTTTCAAAACTGCTCTACCAAAAGGAAGGATTATCGCTCCGAGTTGAATGCACACATCATAAAGGGTTTTCTGAGAATGCTTCTGCATGGTTTATAAGTGAAGATATTTCCCTTTCCACCATAGGCCTCAAAGCGCTCCAAATGAACACTTGCAGATTCTAGAAAAAGAGTGTTTCATAACTGCTCTAGCAAAGGAAAGGTTCAACTCTGGGAGTTGAACACACACATCACAAAGCAGTTTGTGAGAATGCTTCTGTCCAGTTTTTATGAGAAGATATTCCCGCTTCTAACAAAGGCCTGAAAGAGCTCCAAATATCCACTTGCAGATGCTGCAAAAAGACTCTTTCCAAACTGCTCCATGAAAAGGAAGGTTCAACTCTGTGAGTTGAATGCACACATCATAAAGAAGTTTCAAAGAATGCTTCTGTCTAGGTTTTATGTGAAGATATTTCCTTTTCCACCATAGGCCTCAAAGCGCTCCAAATGAACACTTGCAGATTCTACAAAAAGAGTGTTTCAAAACTGCTCTTTCAAAAGAAGTGTTCAACTCTGTGAGGTGGATTCATACTTCACAAAGCAGTTTCTCAGAACGCTTCTGTTTAGTTTTTATGGGAATATATTCCCGTTTCCAACGAAGGCCTGAAAGGGCTCCAAATAACCACTTGCAGATTCTGCAGAAACACAGTTTCAAAACTGCTCTATCAAAAGGAAGGCTTATCTCTCCGAGCTGAATGCACACATCATAAAGAGGTTTCTGAGAATGCTTCTCCCTGGTTTATAAGTGAAGATATTTCCTTTTCCACCATAGGCCTCAAAGCACTCCAAATGAACACTTGCAGATTCTACAAAAAGAGTGTTTCAAAACAGCTCTTTCAAAGGAAGTGTTCAACTCTGTGAGTTGGATTCATACTACACAAAGCAGTTTCACAGAACGCTTCTCTTTAGTTTTTATGGGAAGATATTCCCGTTTCCAACGAAGGCCTGAAAGGGCTCCAAATATCCACTTGCAGATTCTGCAAAAATAGAGTTTCAAAACTGCTCTGTTAAAAGGAAGGTTTATCTCTCTGAGTTGAATGCAGACATCATAAAGAGGTTTCTTAGAATGCTTCTGCCTGGTTTATATGTGAAGATATTTCCTTTTCCACCATAGGCCTCAAAGCGCTCCAAATGAACACTTGCAGATTCTACAAAAGGAGTGTTTCATAACTGCTCTAGCAAAAGAAAGGTTCAACTCTGTGAGTTGAACACACACATCACAAAGCAGTTTGTGAGAATGCTTCTGTCCAGTTTTTAAGAGAAGATATTCCCGCTTCTAACAAAGGCCTGAAAGAGCTCCAAATATCCACTTGCAGATGCTGCAAAAAGACTCTTTCCAAACTGCTCCATGAAAAGGAAGGTTCAACTCTGTGAGTTGAATGCACACATCATAAAGAAGTTTCAAAGAATGCTTCTGTCTAGGTTTTATGTGAAGATATTTCCTTTTCCACCATAGGCCTCAAAGCGCTCCAAATGAACACTTGCAGATTCTACAAAAAGAGTGTTTCAAAACTGCTCTTACAAAAGAAGTGTTCAACTCTGTGAGTTGGATTCATACTTCACAAAGCAGTTTCACAGAACGCTTCTGTTTAGTATTTATGGGAAGATATTCCCGTTTCCAATGAAGGCCTGAAAGGGCTCCAAATATCCACTTGCAGATTCTGCAAAAATAGAGTTTCAAAACTGCTCTGTTAAAAGGAAGGCTTATCTCTCTGAGTTGAATGCACACATCATAAAGAGGTTTCTGAGAATGCTTCTGCCTGGTTTATATGTGAAGATATTTCTTTTTCCACCATAGGCCTCAATGCGCTCCAAATGAACACTTGCAGATTCTACAAAAGGAGTGTTTCATAACTGCTCTAGCAAAGGAAAGGTTCAACTCTGTGAGTTGAACACACACATCACAAAGCAGTTTGTGAGAATGCTTCTGTCCAGTTTTTAAGAGAAGATATTCCCGCTTCTAACAAAGGCCTGAAAGAGCTCCAAATATCCACTTGCAGATGCTGCAAAAAGACTCTTTTCAAACTGCTCCATGAAAAGGAATGTTCAACTCTGTGAGTTGAATGCACACACCGTAAAGAAGTTTCAAAGAATGCTTCTGTCTATGTTTTATGTGAAGGTATTTCCTTTTCCACCATAGGCCTCAAAGCGCTCCAAAGGAACACTTGCAGATTCTACGAAAAGAGTGTTTCAAAACTGCTCTTTCAAAAGAAGTGTTCAACTCTGTGAGTTGGATTCATACTTCACAAAGCAGTTTCACAGAACGCTTCTGTTGAGTTTTTATGGGAAGATATTCCCGTTTCCAACGAAGGCCTGAAATGGCTCCAAATAACCACTTGCAGATTCTGCAGAAACACAGTTTCCAATCTGCTCTATCAAAAGGAAGGCTTATCTCTCCGAGCTGAATGCACACATCATAAAGAGGTTTCTGAGAATGCTTCTCCTTGGTTTATAAGTGAAGATATTTCCTTTTCCACTAGAGGCCTCAAAGCGCTCCAAATGAACACTTGCAGATTCTACAAAAAGAGTGTTTCAAAACAGCTCTTTCAAAGGAAGTGTTCAACTCTGTGAGTTGGATTCATACTACACAAAGCAGTTTCACAGAACGCCTCTCTTTAGTTTTTATGGGAAGATATTCCCGTTTCCAACGAAGGCCTGAAAGGGCTCCAAATATCCACTTGCAGATTCTGCAAAAATAGAGTTTCAAAACTGCTCTGTTAAAAGGAAGGCTTATCTCTCTGAGTTGAATGCAGACATCATAAAGAGGTTTCTGAGAATGCTTCTGCCTGGTTTATATGTGAAGATATTTCCTTTTCCACCATAGGCCCCAAAAAGCTCCAAATGAACACTTGCAGATTCTACAAAAGGAGTGTTTCATAACTGCTCTAGCAAAGGAAAGGTTCAACTCTGTGAGTTGAACACACACATCACAAAGCAGTTTGTGAGAATGCTTCTGTCCAGTTTTTAAGAGAAGATATTCCCGCTTCTAACAAAGACCTGAAGGAGCTCCAAATATCCACTTGCAGATGCTGCAAAAAGACTCTTTCCAAACTGCTCCATGAAAAGGAAGGTTCAACTCTGTGAGTTGAATGCACACATCATAAAGAAGTTTCAAAGAATGCTTCTGTCTAGGTTTTATGTGAAGATATTTCCTTTTCCACCATAGGCCTCAAAGCGCTCCAAATGAACACTTGCAGATTCTACAAAAAGAGTGTTTCAAAACTGCTCTTTCAAAAGAAGTGTTCAACTCTGTGAGTTGGATTCATACTTCACAAAGCAGTTTCACAGAACGCTTCTGTTTAGTTTTTACGGGAAGATATTCCCGTTTCCAACGAAGGCCTGAAAGGGCTCCAAATAACCACTTGCAGATTCTGCAAAAACACAGTTTCAAAACTGCTCTATCAAAAGGAAGGCTTATCTCTCCGAGCTGAATGCACACATCATGAAGAGGTTTCTGAGAATGCTTCTGCCTGGTTTATAAGTGAAGATATTTCCTTTTCCACCATAGGCCTCAAAGCGCTCCAAATGAACACTTGCAGATTCTACAAAAAGAGTGTTTCAAAACAGCTCTTTCAAAGGAAGTGTTCAACTCTGTGAGTTGGATTCATACTACACAAAGCAGTTTCACAGAACGCTTCTCTTTAGTTTTTATGGGAAGATATTCCCGTTTCCAACAAAGGCCTGAAAGGGCTCCAAATATCCACTTGCAGATTCTGCAAAAATAGAGTTTCAAAACTGCTCTGTTAAAAGGAAGGTTTATCTCTCTGAGTTGAATGCAGACATCATAAAGAAGTTTCTTAGAATGCTTCTGCCTGGTTCATATGTGAAGATATTTCCTTTTCCACCATAGGCCTCAAAGCGCTCCAAATGAACACTTGCAGATTCTACAAAAGGAGTGTTTCATAACTGCTCTAGCAAAGGAAAGGTTCAACTCTGTGAGTTGAACACACACATCACAAAGCAGTTTGTGAGAATGCTTCTGTCCAGTTTTTAAGAGAAGATATTCCCGCTTCTAACAAAGGCCTGAAAGAGCTCCAAATATCCACTTGCAGATGCTGCAAAAAGACTCTTTCCAAACTGCTCCATGAAAAGGAAGGTTCAACTCTGTGAGTTGAATGCACACATCATAAAGAAGTTTCAAAGAATGCTTCTGTCTAGGTTTTATGTGAAGATATTTCCTTTTCCACCATAGGCCTCAAAGCGCTCCAAATGAACACTTGCAGATTCTACAAAAAGAGTGTTTCAAAACTGCTCTTACAAAAGAAGTGTTCAACTCTGTGAGTTGGATTCATACTTCACAAAGCAGTTTCACAGAACGCTTCTGTTTAGTATTTATGGGAAGATATTCCCGTTTCCAACGAAGGCCTGAAAGGGCTCCAAATATCCACTTGCAGATTCTGCAAAAATAGAGTTTCAAAACTGCTCTGTTAAAAGGAAGGCTTATCTCTCTGAGTTGAATGCACACATCATAAAGAGGTTTCTGAGAATGCTTCTGCCTGGTTTATATGTGAAGATATTTCCATTTCCACCATATGCCTCAATGCGCTCCAAATGAACACTTGCAGATTCTACAAAAGGAGTGTTTCATAACTGCTCTAGCAAAGGAAAGGTTCAACTCTGTGAGTTCAACACACACATCACAAAGCAGTTTGTGAGAATGCTTCTGTCCAGTTTTTAAGAGAAGATATTCCCGCTTCTAACAAAGGCCTGAAAGAGCTCCAAATATCCACTTGCAGATGCTGCAAAAAGACTCTTTCCAAACTGCTCCATGAAAAGGAAGGTTCAACTCTGTGAGTTGAATGCACACACCATAAAGAAGTTTCAAAGAATGCTTCTGTCTATGTTTTATGTGAAGATATTTCCTTTTCCACCATAGGCCTCAAAGCGCTCCAAATGAACACTTGCAGATTCTACAAAAAGAGTGTTTCATAACTGCTCTAGCAAAGGAAAGGTTCTACTCTGTGAGTTGAACACACACATCACAAAGCTGTTTTTGAGAATGCTTCTGTCCAGTTTTTATTGGAAGATATTCCCGCTTCTAACAAAAGCCTGAAAGCTCCAAATATCCACTTGCAGATGCTGCAAAAAGACTCTTTCCAAACTGCTCCATGAAAAGGAAGGTTCAACTCTGTGAGTTGAATGCACACATCATAAACAAGTTTCAAAAAATGCTTCTGTCTAGGTTTTATGTGAAGATATTTCCTTTTCCACCATAGGCCTCAAAGCACTCCAAATGAACACTTGCAGATTCTACGAAAAGAGTGTTTCAAAACTGCTCTTTCAAAAGAAGTGTTCAACTCTGTGAGTTGGATTCATACTTCACAAAGCAGTTTCACAGAACGCTTCTGTTGAGTTTTTATGGGAAGATATTCCCGTTTCCAACGAAGGCCTGAAATGGCTCCAAATAACCACTTGCAGATTCTGCAGAAACACAGTTTCAAAACTGCTCTATCAAAAGGAAGGCTTATCTCTCCGAGCTGAATGCACGCATCATAAAGAGGTTTCTGAGAATGCTTCTCCTTGGTTTATAAGTGAAGATATTTCCTTTTCCACTAGAGGCCTCAAAGCGCTCCAAATGAACACTTGCAGATTCTACAAAAAGAGTGTTTCAAAACAGCTCTTTCAAAGGAAGTGTTCAACTCTGTGAGTTGGATTCATACTACACAAAGCAGTTTCACAGAACGCCTCTCTTTAGTTTTTATGGGAAGATATTCCCGTTTCCAACGAAGGCCTGAAAGGGCTCCAAATATCCACTTGCAGATTCTGCAAAAATAGAGTTTCAAAACTGCTCTGTTAAAAGGAAGGCTTATCTCTCTGAGTTGAATGCAGACATCATAAAGAGGTTTCTGAGAATGCTTCTGCCTGGTTTATATGTGAAGATAATTCCTTTTCCACCATAGGCCCCAAAGAGCTCCAAATGAACACTTGCAGATTCTACAAAAGGAGTGTTTCATAACTGCTCTAGCAAAGGAAAGGTTCAACTCTGTGAGTTGAACACACACATCACAAAGCAGTTTGTGAGAATGCTTCTGTCCAGTTTTTAAGAGAAGATATTCCCGCTTCTAACAAAGGCCTGAAGGAACTCCAAATATCCACTTGCAGATGCTGCAAAAAGACTCTTTCCAAACTGCTCCATGAAAAGGAAGGTTCAACTCTGTGAGTTGAATGCACACATCATAAAGAAGTTTCAAAGAATGCTTCTGTCTAGGTTTTATGGGAAGATATTCCCTTTTCCACCATAGGCCTCAAAGCGCTCCAAATGAACACTTGCAGATTCTACAAAAAGAGTGTTTCAAAACTGCTCTTTCAAAAGAAGTGTTCAACTCTGTGGGTTGGATTCATACTTCACAAAGCAGTTTCACAGAACGCTTCTGTTTAGTTTTTATGGGAAGATATTCCCGTTTCCAACGAAGGCCTGAAAGGGCTCCAAATAACCACTTGCAGATTCTGCAAAAACACAGTTTCAAAACTGCTCTATCAAAAGGAAGGCTTATCTCTCCGAGCTGAATGCACACATCATAAAGAGGTTTCTGAGAATGCTTCTGCCTGGTTTATAAGTGAAGATATTTCCTTTTCCACCATAGGCCTCAAAGCGCTCCAAATGAATACTTGCAGATTCTACAAAAAGAGTGTTTCATAACAGCTCTTTCAAAGGAAGTGTTCAACTCTGTGAGTTGGATTCATACTACACAAAGCAGTTTCACAGAACGCTTCTCTTTAGTTTTTATGGGAAGATATTCCCGTTTCCAACGAAGGCCTGAAAAGGCTCCAAATATCCACTTGCAGATTCTGCAAAAATAGAGTTTCAAAACTGCTCTGTTAAAAGGAAGGCTTATCTCTCTGAGTTGAATGCAGACATCATAAAGAGGTTTCTGAGAATGCTTCTGCCTGGTTTATATGTGAAGATATTTCCTTTTCCACCATAGGCCTCAAAGCGTTCCAAATGAACACTTGCAGATTCTACAAAAGGAGTGTTTCATAACTGCTCTAGCAAAGGAAAGGTTCAACTCTGTGAGTTGAACACACACATCACAAAGCAGTTTGTGAGAATGCTTCTGTCCAGTTTTTAAGAGAAGATATTCCCGCTTCTAACAAAGGCCTGAAAGAGCTCCAAATATCCACTTGCAGATGCTGCAAAAAGACTCTTTCCAAACTGCTCCATGAAAAAGATGGTTCAACTCCGTGAGTTGAATGCACACATCATAAAGAAGTTTCAAAGAATGCTTCTGTCTAGGTTTTATGTGAAGATATTTCCTTTTCCACCATAGGCCTCAAAGCGCTCCAAATGAACACATGCAGATTCTCCAAAAAGAGTGTTTCAAAACTGCTCTTTCAAAAGAAGTGTTCAACTCTGTGAGTTGGATTCATACTTCACAAAGCAGTTTCACAGAACGCTTCTGTTTAGTATTTATGGGAAGATATTCCCGTTTCCAACGAAGGCCTGAAAGGACTCCAAATATCCACTTGCACATTCTGCAAAAACACAGTTTCAAAACTGCTCTATCAAAAGGAAGGCTTATCTCTCCGAGTTGAATGCACACATCATAAAGAGGTTTCTGAGAATGCTTCTGCCTGGTTTATAAGTGAAGATATTACCTTTTCCACCATAGGCCTCAAAGCGCTCCAAATGAACACTTGCAGATTCTACAAAAAGAGTGTTTCAAAACTGCTCTTTCAAAAGAAGTGTTCAACTCTGTGATTTGGATTCATACTTCACAAAGCAGTTTCACAGAACGCTTCTGTTTAGTATTTATGGGAAGATATTCCCGTTTCCAACGAAGGCCTGAAAGGACTCCAAATATCCACTTGCAGATTCTGCAAAAATAGAGTTTCAAAACTGCTCTGTTAAAAGGAAGGCTTATCTCTCTGAGTTGAATGCAGACATCATAAAGGGGTTTCTGAGAATGCTTCTGCCTGGTTTATATGTGAAGATATTTCCTTTTCCACCATAGGCCTCAAATCGTTCCAAATGAACACTTGCAGATTCTACAAAAAGAGTGTTTCATAACTGCTCTAGCAAAGGAAAGGTTCAACTCTTTGAGTTGAACACACACATCACAAAGCAGTTTCTGAGAATGCTTCTGTCCAGTTTTTATTGGAAGATATTTCCGCTTCTAACAAAGGCCTGAAAGAGCTCCAAATATCCACTTGCAGATGCTGCAAAAAGACTCTTTCCAAACTGCTCCATGAAACGGAAGGTTCAACTCTGTGAGTTGAATGCACACATCATAAAGAAGTTTCAAAGAATGCTTCTGTCTTGGTTTTATGTGGAGATATTTCCTTTTCCACCATAGGCCTCAAAGCGCTCCAAATGAACACTTGCAGATTCTACAAAAAGAGTGTTTCAAAACTGCTCTTTCAAAAGAAGTGTTCAACTCTATGAGTTGGATTCATACTTCACAAAGCAGTTTCACAGAACGCTTCTGTTTAGTTTTTATGGGAAGATATTCCCGTTTCCAACGAAGGCCTGAAATGGCTCCAAATAACCATTTGCAGATTCTGCAGAAACACAGTTTCAAAACTACTCTACCAAAAGGAAGGCTTATCGCTCCGAGTTGAATGCACACATCATAAAGGGTTTTCTGAGAATGCTTCTGCATGGTTTATAAGTGAAGATATTTCCTTTTCCACCATAGGCCTCAAAGCGCTCCAAATGAACACTTGCAGATTCTAGAAAAAGAGTGTTTCATAACTGCTCTAGCAAAGGAAAGGTTCAACTCTGGGAGTTGAACACACACATCACAAAGCAGTTTGTGAGAATGCTTCTGTCCAGTTTTTATGAGAAGATATTCCCGCTTCTAACAAAGGCCTGAAAGAGCTCCAAATATCCACTTGCAGATGCTGCAAAAAGACTCTTTCCAAACTGCTCCATGAAAAGGAAGGTTCAACTCTGTGAGTTGAATGCACACATCATAAAGAAGTTTCAAAGAATGCTTCTGTCTAGGTTTTATGTGAAGATATTTCCTTTTCCACCATAGGCCTCAAAGCGCTCCAAATGAACACTTGCAGATTCTACAAAAAGAGTGTTTCAAAACTGCTCTTTCAAAAGAAGTGTTCAACTCTGTGAGGTGGATTCATACTTCACAAAGCAGTTTCTCAGAACGCTTCTGTTTAGTTTTTATGGGAATATATTCCCGTTTCCAACGAAGGCCTGAAAGGGCTCCAAATAACCACTTGCAGATTCTGCAGAAACACAGTTTCAAAACTGCTCTATCAAAAGGAAGGCTTATCTCTCCGAGCTGAATGCACACATCATAAAGAGGTTTCTGAGAATGCTTCTCCCTGGTTTATAAGTGAAGATATTTCCTTTTCCACCATAGGCCTCAAAGCACTCCAAATGAACACTTGCAGATTCTACAAAAAGAGTGTTTCAAAACAGCTCTTTCAAAGGAAGTGTTCAACTCTATGAGTTGGATTCATACTACACAAAGCAGTTTCACAGAACGCTTCTCTTTAGTTTTTATGGGAAGATATTCCCGTTTCCAACGAAGGCCTGAAAGGGCTCCAAATATCCACTTGCAGATTCTGCAAAAATAGAGTTTCAAAACTGCTCTGTTAAAAGGAAGGTTTATCTCTCTGAGTTGAATGCAGACATCATAAAGAGGTTTCTTAGAATGCTTCTGCCTGGTTTATATGTGAAGATATTTCCTTTTCCACCATAGGCCTCAAAGCGCTCCAAATGAACACTTGCAGATTCTACAAAAGGAGTGTTTCATAACTGCTCTAGCAAAAGAAAGGTTCAACTCTGTGAGTTGAACACACACATCACAAAGCAGTTTGTGAGAATGCTTCTGTCCAGTTTTTAAGAGAAGATATTCCCGCTTCTAACAAAGGCCTGAAAGAGCTCCAAATATCCACTTGCAGATGCTGCAAAAAGACTCTTTCCAAACTGCTCCATGAAAAGGAAGGTTCAACTCTGTGAGTTGAATGCACACATCATAAAGAAGTTTCAAAGAATGCTTCTGTCTAGGTTTTATGTGAAGGTATTTCCTTTTCCACCATAGGCCTCAAAGCGCTCCAAATGAACACTTGCAGATTCTACAAAAAGAGTGTTTCAAAACTGCTCTTTCAAAAGAAGTGTTCAACTCTGTGAGCTGGATTCATACTTCACAAAGTAGTTTCACAGAACGCTTCTGTTTAGTTTTTATGGGAAGGTATTCCCGTTTCCAACGAAGGACTGAAAGGGCTCCAAATATCCACTTGCAGATTCTGCCAAAACAGAGTTTCAAAACTGCTCTATCAAAAGGAAGGCTTATCTCTCTGAGTTGAATGCACACATCATAAAGAGGTTTCTGAGAATTCTTCTGCCTGGTTTATAAGTGAAGATATTTCCTTTTCCACCATAGGCCTCAAAGCGCTCCAAATGAACACTTGCAGATTCTACAAAAAGAGTGTTTGAAAACAGCTCATTCAAAGGAAGTGTTCAACTCTGTGAGTTGGATTCATACTACACAAAGCAGTTTCACTGAACGCTTCTGTTTAGTTTTTATGGGAAGACATTCCCGTTTCCAACGAAGGCCTGAAAGGGCTCCAAATATCCACTTGCAGATTCTGCAAAAATAGAGTTTCAAAACTGCTCTGTTAAAAGGAAGGCTTATCTCTCTGAGTTGAATGCAGACATCATAAAGGGGTTTCTGAGAATGCTTCTGCCTGGTTTATATGTGAAGATATTTCCTTTTCCACCATAGGCCTCAAAGCGTTCCAAATGAACACTTGCAGATTCTACAAAAGGAGTGTTTCATAACTGCTCTAGCAAAGGAAAGGTTCTACTCTGTGAGTTGAACACACACATCACAAAGCAGTTTGTGAGAATGCTTCTGTCCAGTTTTTATTGGAAGATATTCCCGCTTCTAACAAAGGCCTGAAAGAGCTCCAAATATCCACTTGCAGATGCTGCAAAAAGACTCTTTCCAAACTGCTCCATGAAAAGGAAGGTTCAACTCTGTGAGTTGAATGCACACATCATAAAGAAGTTTCAAAAAATGCTTCTGTCTAGGTTTTATGTGAAGATATTCCCTTTTCCACCATAGGCCTCAAAGCGCTCCAAATGAACACTTGCAGATTCTACAAAAAGAGTGTTTCAAAACTGCTCTTTCAAAAGAAGTGTTCAACTCTGTGGGTTGGATTCATACTTCACAAAGCAGTTTCACAGAACGCTTCTGTTTAGTTTTTATGGGAAGATATTCCCGTTTCCAACGAAGGCCTGAAAGGGCTCCAAATAACCACTTGCAGATTCTGCAAAAACACAGTTTCAAAACTGCTCTATCAAAAGGAAGGCTTATCTCTCCGAGCTGAATGCACACATCATAAAGAGGTTTCTGAGAATGCTTCTGCCTGGTTTATAAGTGAAGATATTTCCTTTTCCACCATAGGCCTCAAAGCGCTCCAAATGAACACTTGCAGATTCTACAAAAAGAGTGTTTCAAAACAGCTCTTTCAAAGGAAGTGTTCAACTCTGTGAGTTGGATTCATACTACACAAAGCAGTTTCACAGAACGCTTCTCTTTAGTTTTTATGGGAAGATATTCCCGTTTCCAACGAAGGCCTGAAAGGGCTCCAAATATCCACTTGCAGATTCTGCAAAAATAGAGTTTCAAAACTGCTCTGTTAAAAGGAAGGCTTATCTCTCTGAGTTGAATGCAGACATCATAAAGAGGTTTCTGAGAATTCTTCTGCCTGGTTTATATGTGAAGATATTTCCTTTTCCACCATAGGCCTCAAAGCGTTCCAAATGAACACTTGCAGATTCTACAAAAGGAGTGTTTCATAACTGCTCTAGCAAAGGAAAGGTTCAACTCTGTGAGTTGAACACACACATCACAAAGCAGTTTGTGAGAATGCTTCTGTCCAGTTTTTAAGAGAAGATATTCCCGCTTCTAACAAAGGCCTGAAAGAGCTCCAAATATCCACTTGCAGATGCTGCAAAAAGACTCTTTCCAAACTGCTCCATGAAAAGGAAGGTTCAACTCTGTGAGTTGAATGCACACATCATAAAGAAGTTTCAAAGAATGCTTCTGTCTAGGTTTTATGTGAAGATATTTCCTTTTCCACCGTAGGCCTCAAAGCGGTCCAAATGAACACTTGCAGATTCTTCAAAAAGAGTGTTTCAAAACTGCTCTTTCAAAAGAAGTGTTCAACTCTGTGAGATGGATTCATACTTCACAAAGCAGTTTCACAGAACGCTTCTGTTTAGTATTTATGGGAAGATATTCCCGTTTCCAACAAAGGCCTGAAAGGACTCCAAATATCCACTTGCAGATTCTGCAAAAACACAGTTTCAAAACTGCTCTATCAAAAGGAAGGCTTATCTCTCCGAGTTGAATGCACACATCATAAAGAGGTTTCTGAGAATGCTTCTGCCTGGTTTATAAGTGAAGATATTTCCTTTTCCACCATAGGCCTCAAAGCGCTCCAAATGAACACTTGCAGTTTCTACAAAAAGAGTGTTTCAAAACTGCTCTTTGAAAAGAAGTGTTCAACTCTGTGAGTTGGATTCATACTTCACAAAGCAGTTTCACAGAACGCTTCTGTTTAGTATTTATGGGAAGATATTCCCGTTTCCTACGAAGGCCTGAAAGGACTCCAAATATCCACTTGCAGATTCTGCAAAAACACAGTATCAAAACTGCTCTATCAAAAGGAAGGCTTATCTCTCCGAGTTGAATCCACACATCATAAAGAGGTTTCTGAGAATGCTTCTGCCTGGTTTATAAGTGAAGATATTTCCTTTTCCACCATAGGCCTCAAAGCGCTCCAAATGAACCCTTGCAGATTCTACAAAAAGAGTGTTTCAAAACTGCTCTTTCAAAAGAAGTGTTCAACTCTGTGAGTTGGATTCATACTTCACAAAGCAGTTTCACAGAACGCTTCTGTTTAGTTTTTATGGGAAGACATTCCCGTTTCCAACGAAGGCCTGAAAGGGCTCCAAATATCCACTTGCAGATTCTGCCAAAACAGAGTTTCAAAACTGCTCTATCAAAAGGAAGGCTTGTCGCTCCGAGTTGAATGCACACATCATAAAGAGTTTTCTGAGAATGCTTCTGCCTGGTTTATAAGTGAAGATATTTCCTTTTCCACCTTAGGCCTCAAAGCGCTCCAAATGAACAATTGCAGATTCTACAAAAAGAGTGTTTCAAAACAGCCCTTTCAAAGGAAGTGTTCAACTCTGTGAGTTGGATTCATACTACACAAAGCAGTTTCACAGAACGCTTCTGTTTAGTTTTTATGGGAAGATATTCCCGTTTCCAACGAAGGCTTGAAAGGGCTCCAAATATTCACTTGCAAATTCTGCAAAAATAGAGTTTCAAAACTGCTCTGTCAAAAGGAAGGCTTATCTCTCTGAGTTGAATGCAGACATCATAAAGAGGTTTCTGAGAATGCTTCTGCCTGGTTTATATGTGAAGATATTTCCTTTTCCACCATAGGCCCCAAAGCGCTCCAAATGAACACTTGCAGATTCTACAAAAAGAGTGTTTCATAACTGCTCTAGCAAAGGAAAGGTTCAACTCTTTGAGTTGAACACACACATCACAAAGCAGTTTCTGAGAATGCTTCTGTCCAGTTTTTATTGGAAGATATTTCCGCTTCTAACAAAGGCCTGAAAGAGCTCCAAATATCCACTTGCAGATGCTGCAAAAAGACTCTTTCCAAACTGCTCCATGAAACGGAAGGTTCAACTCTGTGAGTTGAATGCACACATCATAAAGAAGTTTCAAAGAATGCTTCTGTCTAGGTTTTATGTGAAGATATTTCCTTTTCCACCATAGGCCTCAAAGCGCTCCAAATGAACACTTGCAGATTCTACAAAAAGAGTGTTTCAAAACTGCTCTTTCAAAAGAAGTGTTCAACTCTATGAGTTGGATTCATACCTCACAAAGCAGTTTCACAGAACGCTTCTGTTTAGTTTTTATGGGAAGATATTCCCGTTTCCAACGAAGGCCTGAAATGGCTCCAAATAACAATTTGCAGATTCTGCAGAAACACAGTTTCAAAACTGCTCTACCAAAAGGAAGGCTTATTGCTACGAGATGAATGCACACATCATAAAGGGTTTTCTGAGAATGCTTCTGCATGGTTTATAAGTGAAGATATTTCCTTTTCCACCATAGGCCTCAAAGCGCTCCAAATGAACACTTGCAGATTCTAGAAAAAGAGTGTTTCATAACTGCTCTAGCAAAGGAAAGGTTCAACTCTGGGAGTTGAACACACACATCACAAAGCAGTTTGTGAGAATGCTTCTGTCCAGTTTTTATGAGAAGATATTCCCGCTTCTAACAAAGGCCTGAAAGAGCTCCAAATATCCACTTGCAGATGCTGCAAAAAGACTCTTTCCAAACTGCTCCATGAAAAGGAAGGTTCAACTCTGTGAGTTGAATGCACACATCATAAAGAAGTTTCAAAGAATGCTTCTGTCTAGGTTTTATGTGAAGATATTTCCTTTTCCACCATAGGCCTCAAAGCGCTCCAAATGAACACTTGCAGATTCTACAAAAAGAGTGTTTCAAAACTGCTCTTTCAAAAGAAGTGTTCAACTCTGTGAGGTGGATTCATACTTTACAAAGCAGTTTCTCAGAACGCTTCTGTTTAGTTTTTATGGGAATATATTCCCGTTTCCAACGAAGGCCTGAAAGGGCTCCAAATAACCACTTGCAGATTCTGCAGAGACACAGTTTCAAAACTGCTCTATCAAAAGGAAGGCTTATCTCTCCGAGCTGAATGCACACATCATAAAGAGGTTTCTGAGAATGCTTCTCCCTGGTTTATAAGTGAAGATATTTCCTTTTCCACCATAGGCCTCAAAGCACTCCAAATGAACACTTGCAGATTCTACAAAAAGAGTGTTTCAAAACAGCCCTTTCAAAGGAAGTGTTCAACTCTGTGAGTTGGATTCATACTACACAAAGCAGTTTCACAGAACGCTTCTCTTTAGTTTTTATGGGAAGATATTCCCGTTTCCAACGAAGGCCTGAAAGGGCTCCAAATATCCACTTGCAGATTCTGCAAAAATAGAGTTTCAAAACTGCTCTGTTAAAAGGAAGGTTTATCTCTCTGAGTTGAATGCAGACATCATAAAGAGGTTTCTTAGAATGCTTCTGCCTGGTTTATATGTGAAGATATTTCCTTTTCCACCATAGGCCTCAAAGTGCTCCAAATGAACACTTGCAGATTCTACAAAAGGAGTGTTTCATAACTGCTCTAGCAAAGGAAAGGTTCAACTCTGTGAGTTGAACGCACACATCACAAAGCAGTTTGTGAGAATGCTTCTGTCCAGTTTTTAAGAGAAGATATTCCCGCTTCTAACAAAGGCCTGAAAGAGCTCCAAATATCCACTTGCAGATGCTGCAAAAAGACTATTTCCAAACTGCTCCATGAAAAGGGAGGTTCAACTCTGTGAGTTGAATGCACACATCATAAAGAAGTTTCAAAGAATGCTTCTGTCTAGGTTTTATGTGAAGATATTTCCTTTTCCACCATAGGCCTCAAAGCGCTCCAAATGAACACTTGCAGATTCTACAAAAAGAGTGTTTCAAAACTGCTCTTACAAAAGAAGTGTTCAACTCTGTGAGTTGGATTCATACTTCACAAAGCAGTTTCACAGAACGCTTCTGTTTAGTATTTATGGGAAGATATTCCCGTTTCCAACGAAGGCCTGAAAGGGCTCCAAATATCCACTTGCAGATTCTGCAAAAATAGAGTTTCAAAACTGCTCTGTTAAAAGGAAGGCTTATCTCTCTGAGTTGAATGCAGACATCATAAAGAGGTTTCTGAGAATGCTTCTGCCTTGTTTATATGTGAAGATATTTCCTTTTCCACCATAGTCCTCAATGCGCTCCAAATGAACACTTGCAGATTCTACAAAAGGAGTGTTTCATAACTGCTCTAGCAAAGGAAAGGTTCAACTCTGTGAGTTGAACACACACATCACAAAGCAGTTTGTGAGAATGCTTCTGTCCAGTTTTTAAGAGAAGATATTCCCGCTTCTAACAAAGGCCTGAAAGAGCTCCAAATATCCACTTGCAGATGCTGCAAAAAGACTCTTTCCAAACTGCTCCATGAAAAGGAAGGTTCAACTCTGTGAGTTGAATGCACACACCGTAAAGAAGTTTCAAAGAATGCTTCTGTCTATGTTTTATGTGAAGGTATTTCCTTTTCCACCATAGGCCTCAAAGCGCTCCAAATGAACACTTGCAGATTCTACAAAAAGAGTGTTTCAAAACTGCTCTTTCAAAAGAAGTGTTCAACTCTGTGAGTTGGATTCATACTTCACAAAGTAGTTTCACAGAACGCTTCTGTTTAGTTTTTATGGGAAGGTATTCCCGTTTCCAACGAAGGACGGAAAGGGCTCCAAATATCCACTTGCAGATTCTGCCAAAACAGAGTTTCAAAACTGCTCTATCAAAAGGAAGGCTTATCGCTCCGAGTTGAATGCACACATCATAAAGAGGTTTCTGAGAATGCTTCTGCCTGGTTTATAAGTGAAGATATTTCCTTTTCCACCATAGGCCTCAAAGCGCTCCAAATGAACACTTGCAGATTCTACAAAAAGAGTGTTTGAAAACAGCTCTTTCAAAGGAAGTGTTCAACTCTGTGAGTTGGATTCATACTACACAAAGCAGTTTCACAGAACGCTTCTGTTTAGTTTTTATGGGAAGACATTCCCGTTTCCAACGAAGGCCTGAAAGGGCTCCAAATATCCACTTGCAAATTCTGCAAAAATAGAGTTTCAAAACTGCTCTGTCAAAAGGAAGGCTTATCTCTCTGAGTTGAATGCAGACATCATAAAGAGGTTTCTGAGAATGCTTCTGCCTGGTTTATAAGTGAAGATATTTCCTTTTCCACAATAGGCCCCAAAGCGCTCCAAATGAACACTTGCAGATTCTACAAAAATAGTGTTTCATAACTGCTCTAGCAAAGGAAAGGTTCAACTCTGTGAGTTGAACACACACATCACAAAGCAGTTTGTGAGAATGCTTCTGTCCAGTTTTTATGAGAAGATATTCCCGCTTCTAACAAAGGCCTAAAAGAGCTCCAAATATCCACTTGCAGATGCTGCAAAAAGACTCTTTCCAAACTGCTCCATGAAAAGGAAGGTTCAACTCTGTGAGTTGAATGCACACATCATAAAGAAGTTTCAAAAAATGCTTCTGTCTAGGTTTTATGTGAAGATATTTCCTTTTCCACCATAGGCCTCAAAGCGCTCCAAATGAACACTTGCAGATTCTACCAAAAGAGTGTTTCAAAACTGCCCTTTCAAAAGAAGTGTTCAAATCTGTGAGTTGGATTCATACTTCACAAAGCAGTTTCACAGAACGCTTCTGTTTAGTATTTATGGGAAGATATTCCCGTTTCCAACGAAGGCCTGAAAGGACTCCAAATATGCACTTGCAGATTCTGCAAAAGCACAGTTTCAAAACTGCTCTATCAAAAGGAAGGCTTGTCTCTCCGAGTTGAATGCACACATCATAAAGAGGTTTCTGAGAATGCTTCTGCCTGGTTTATAAGTGAAGATATTTCCTTTTCCCCTATAGGCCTCAAAGCGCTCCAAATGAACACTTGCAGATTCTACAAAAAGAGTGTTTCAAAACTGCTCTTTCAAAAGAAGTGTTCAACTCTGTGAGTTGGATTCATACTTCACAAAGCAGTTTCACAGAACGCTTCTGTTTAGTTTTTATGGGAAGATATTCCCGTTTCCAACGAAGGCCTGAAATGGCTCCAAATAACCACTTGCAGATTCTGCAGAAACACAGTTTCCAATCTGCTCTATCAAAAGGAAGGCTTATCTCTCCGAGCTGAATGCACACATCATAAAGTGGTTTCTGAGAATGCTTCTCCTTGGTGTATAAGTGAAGATATTTCCTTTTCCACTATAGGCCTCAAAGCGCTCCAAATGAACACTTGCAGATTCTACAAAAAGAGAGTTTCAAAACAGCTCTTTCAAAGGAAGTGTTCAACTCTGTGAGTTGGATTCATACTACACAAAGCAGTTTCACAGAACGCCTCTCTTTAGTTTTTATGGGAAGATATTCCCGTTTCCAACGAAGGCCTGAAAGGGCTCCAAATATCCACTTGCAGATTCTGCAAAAATAGAGTTTCAAAACTGCTCTGTTAAAAGGAAGGCTTATCTCTCTGAGTTGAATGCAGACATCATAAAGAGGTTTCTGAGAATGCTTCTGCCTGGTTTATATGTGAAGATAATTCCTTTTCCACCATAGGCCCCAAAGAGCTCCAAATGAACACTTGCAGATTCTACAAAAGGAGTGTTTCATAACTGCTCTAGCAAAGGAAAGGTTCAACTCTGTGAGTTGAACACACACATCACAAAGCAGTTTGTGAGAATGCTTCTGTCCAGTTTTTAAGAGAAGATATTCCCGCTTCTAACAAAGGCCTGAAGGAGCTCCAAATATCCACTTGCAGATGCTGCAAAAAGACTCTTTCCAAACTGCTCCATGAAAAGGAAGGTTCAACTCTGTGAGTTGAATGCACACATCATAAAGAAGTTTCAAAGAATGCTTCTGTCTAGGTTTTATGGGAAGATATTCCCTTTTCCACCATAGGCCTCAAAGCGCTCCAAATGAACACTTGCAGATTCTACAAAAAGAGTGTTTCAAAACTGCTCTTTCAAAAGAAGTGTTCAACTCTGTGGGTTGGATTCATACTTCACAAAGCAGTTTCACAGAACGCTTCTGTTTAGTTTTTATGGGAAGATATTCACGTTTCCAACGAAGGCCTGAAAGGGCTCCAAATAACCACTTGCAGATTCTGCAAAAACACAGTTTCAAAACTGCTCTATCAAAAGGAAGGCTTATCTCTCCGAGCTGAATGCACACATCATAAAGAGGTTTCTGAGAATGCTTCTGCCTGGTTTATAAGTGAAGATATTTCCTTTTCCACCATAGGCCTCAAAGCGCTCCAAATGAATACTTGCAGATTCTACAAAAAGAGTGTTTCATAACAGCTCTTTCAAAGGAAGTGTTCAACTCTGTGAGTTGGATTCATACTACACAAAGCAGTTTCACAGAACGCTTCTCTTTAGTTTTTATGGGAAGATATTCCCGTTTCCAACGAAGGCCTGAAAAGGCTCCAAATATCCACTTGCAGATTCTGCAAAAATAGAGTTTCAAAACTGCTCTGTTAAAAGGAAGGCTTATCTCTCTGAGTTGAATGCAGACATCATAAAGAGGTTTCTGAGAATGCTTCTGCCTGGTTTATATGTGAAGATATTTCCTTTTCCACCATAGGCCTCAAAGCGTTCCAAATGAACACTTGCAGATTCTACAAAAGGAGTGTTTCATAACTGCTCTAGCAAAGGAAAGGTTCAACTCTGTGAGTTGAACACACACATCACAAAGCAGTTTGTGAGAATGCTTCTGTCCAGTTTTTAAGAGAAGATATTCCCGCTTCTAACAAAGGCCTGAAAGAGCTCCAAATATCCACTTGCAGATGCTGCAAAAAGACTCTTTCCAAACTGCTCCATGAAAAAGAAGGTTCAACTCTGTGAGTTGAATGCACACATCATAAAGAAGTTTCAAAGAATGCTTCTGTCTAGGTTTTATGTGAAGATATTTCCTTTTCCACCATAGGCCTCAAAGCGCTCCAAATGAACACATGCAGATTCTCCAAAAAGAGTGTTTCAAAACTGCTCTTTCAAAAGAAGTGTTCAACTCTGTGAGGTGGATTCATACTTCACAAAGCAGTTTCACAGAACGCTTCTGTTTAGTATTTATGGGAAGATATTCCCGTTTCCAACGAAGGCCTGAAAGGACTCCAAATATCCACTTGCAGATTCTGCAAAAACACAGTTTCAAAACTGCTCTATCAAAAGGAAGGCTTATCTCTCCGAGCT
Source organism: Pongo pygmaeus (assembly GCF_028885625.2). Classification (NCBI taxonomy): domain Eukaryota; kingdom Metazoa; phylum Chordata; class Mammalia; order Primates; family Hominidae; genus Pongo; species Pongo pygmaeus. The sequence continues at coordinate 30,526,947 of NC_085930.1, forward strand.
GAATGCACACATCATAAAGAGGTTTCTGAGAATGCTTCTGCCTGGTTTATAAGTGAAGATATTACCTTTTCCACCATAGGCCTCAAAGCGCTCCAAATGAACACTTGCAGATTCTACAAAAAGAGTGTTTCATAACTGCTCTAGCAAAGGAAAGGTTCAACTCTTTGAGTTGAACACACACATCACAAAGCAGTTTCTGAGAATGCTTCTGTCCAGTTTTTATTGGAAGATATTTCCGCTTCTAACAAAGGCCTGAAAGAGCTCCAAATATCCACTTGCAGATGCTGCAAAAAGACTCTTTCCAAACTGCTCCATGAAACGGAAGGTTCAACTCTGTGAGTTGAATGCACACATCATAAAGAAGTTTCAAAGAATGCTTCTGTCTTGGTTTTATGTGGAGATATTTCCTTTTCCACCATAGGCCTCAAAGCGCTCCAAATGAACACTTGCAGATTCTACAAAAAGAGTGTTTCAAAACTGCTCTTTCAAAAGAAGTGTTCAACTCTATGAGTTGGATTCATACTTCACAAAGCAGTTTCACAGAACGCTTCTGTTTAGTTTTTATGGGAAGATATTCCCGTTTCCAACGAAGGCCTGAAATGGCTCCAAATAACCATTTGCAGATTCTGCAGAAACACAGTTTCAAAACTACTCTACCAAAAGGAAGGCTTATCGCTCCGAGTTGAATGCACACATCATAAAGGGTTTTCTGAGAATGCTTCTGCATGGTTTATAAGTGAAGATATTTCCTTTTCCACCATAGGCCTCAAAGCGCTCCAAATGAACACTTGCAGATTCTAGAAAAAGAGTGTTTCATAACTGCTCTAGCAAAGGAAAGGTTCAACTCTGGGAGTTGAACACACACATCACAAAGCAGTTTGTGAGAATGCTTCTGTCCAGTTTTTATGAGAAGATATTCCCGCTTCTAACAAAGGCCTGAAAGAGCTCCAAATATCCACTTGCAGATGCTGCAAAAAGACTCTTTCCAAACTGCTCCATGAAAAGGAAGGTTCAACTCTGTGAGTTGAATGCACACATCATAAAGAAGTTTCAAAGAATGCTTCTGTCTAGGTTTTATGTGAAGATATTTCCTTTTCCACCATAGGCCTCAAAGCGCTCCAAATGAACACTTGCAGATTCTACAAAAAGAGTGTTTCAAAACTGCTCTTTCAAAAGAAGTGTTCAACTCTGTGAGGTGGATTCATACTTCACAAAGCAGTTTCTCAGAACGCTTCTGTTTAGTTTTTATGGGAATATATTCCCGTTTCCAACGAAGGCCTGAAAGGGCTCCAAATAACCACTTGCAGATTCTGCAGAAACACAGTTTCAAAACTGCTCTATCAAAAGGAAGGCTTATCTCTCCGAGCTGAATGCACACATCATAAAGAGGTTTCTGAGAATGCTTCTCCCTGGTTTATAAGTGAAGATATTTCCTTTTCCACCATAGGCCTCAAAGCACTCCAAATGAACACTTGCAGATTCTACAAAAAGAGTGTTTCAAAACAGCTCTTTCAAAGGAAGTGTTCAACTCTATGAGTTGGATTCATACTACACAAAGCAGTTTCACAGAACGCTTCTCTTTAGTTTTTATGGGAAGATATTCCCGTTTCCAACGAAGGCCTGAAAGGGCTCCAAATATCCACTTGCAGATTCTGCAAAAATAGAGTTTCAAAACTGCTCTGTTAAAAGGAAGGTTTATCTCTCTGAGTTGAATGCAGACATCATAAAGAGGTTTCTTAGAATGCTTCTGCCTGGTTTATATGTGAAGATATTTCCTTTTCCACCATAGGCCTCAAAGCGCTCCAAATGAACACTTGCAGATTCTACAAAAGGAGTGTTTCATAACTGCTCTAGCAAAAGAAAGGTTCAACTCTGTGAGTTGAACACACACATCACAAAGCAGTTTGTGAGAATGCTTCTGTCCAGTTTTTAAGAGAAGATATTCCCGCTTCTAACAAAGGCCTGAAAGAGCTCCAAATATCCACTTGCAGATGCTGCAAAAAGACTCTTTCCAAACTGCTCCATGAAAAGGAAGGTTCAACTCTGTGAGTTGAATGCACACATCATAAAGAAGTTTCAAAGAATGCTTCTGTCTAGGTTTTATGTGAAGGTATTTCCTTTTCCACCATAGGCCTCAAAGCGCTCCAAATGAACACTTGCAGATTCTACAAAAAGAGTGTTTCAAAACTGCTCTTTCAAAAGAAGTGTTCAACTCTGTGAGCTGGATTCATACTTCACAAAGTAGTTTCACAGAACGCTTCTGTTTAGTTTTTATGGGAAGGTATTCCCGTTTCCAACGAAGGACTGAAAGGGCTCCAAATATCCACTTGCAGATTCTGCCAAAACAGAGTTTCAAAACTGCTCTATCAAAAGGAAGGCTTATCTCTCTGAGTTGAATGCACACATCATAAAGAGGTTTCTGAGAATGCTTCTGCCTGGTTTATAAGTGAAGATATTTCCTTTTCCACCATAGGCCTCAAAGCGCTCCAAATGAACACTTGCAGATTCTACAAAAAGAGTGTTTGAAAACAGCTCATTCAAAGGAAGTGTTCAACTCTGTGAGTTGGATTCATACTACACAAAGCAGTTTCACTGAACGCTTCTGTTTAGTTTTTATGGGAAGACATTCCCGTTTCCAACGAAGGCCTGAAAGGGCTCCAAATATCCACTTGCAGATTCTGCAAAAATAGAGTTTCAAAACTGCTCTGTTAAAAGGAAGGCTTATCTCTCTGAGTTAAATGCAGACATCATAAAGGGGTTTCTGAGAATGCTTCTGCCTGGTTTATATGTGAAGATATTTCCTTTTCCACCATAGGCCTCAAAGCGTTCCAAATGAACACTTGCAGATTCTACAAAAGGAGTGTTTCATAACTGCTCTAGCAAAGGAAAGGTTCTACTCTGTGAGTTGAACACACACATCACAAAGCAGTTTGTGAGAATGCTTCTGTCCAGTTTTTATTGGAAGATATTCCCGCTTCTAACAAAGGCCTGAAAGAGCTCCAAATATCCACTTGCAGATGCTGCAAAAAGACTCTTTCCAAACTGCTCCATGAAAAGGAAGGTTCAACTCTGTGAGTTGAATGCACACATCATAAAGAAGTTTCAAAAAATGCTTCTGTCTAGGTTTTATGTGAAGATATTCCCTTTTCCACCATAGGCCTCAAAGCGCTCCAAATGAACACTTGCAGATTCTACAAAAAGAGTGTTTCAAAACTGCTCTTTCAAAAGAAGTGTTCAACTCTGTGGGTTGGATTCATACTTCACAAAGCAGTTTCACAGAACGCTTCTGTTTAGTTTTTATGGGAAGATATTCCCGTTTCCAACGAAGGCCTGAAAGGGCTCCAAATAACCACTTGCAGATTCTGCAAAAACACAGTTTCAAAACTGCTCTATCAAAAGGAAGGCTTATCTCTCCGAGCTGAATGCACACATCATAAAGAGGTTTCTGAGAATGCTTCTGCCTGGTTTATAAGTGAAGATATTTCCTTTTCCACCATAGGCCTCAAAGCGCTCCAAATGAACACTTGCAGATTCTACAAAAAGAGTGTTTCAAAACAGCTCTTTCAAAGGAAGTGTTCAACTCTGTGAGTTGGATTCATACTACACAAAGCAGTTTCACAGAACGCTTCTCTTTAGTTTTTATGGGAAGATATTCCCGTTTCCAACGAAGGCCTGAAAGGGCTCCAAATATCCACTTGCAGATTCTGCAAAAATAGAGTTTCAAAACTGCTCTGTTAAAAGGAAGGTTTATCTCTCTGAGTTGAATGCAGACATCATAAAGAGGTTTCTGAGAATTCTTCTGCCTGGTTTATATGTGAAGATATTTCCTTTTCCACCATAGGCCTCAAAGCGTTCCAAATGAACACTTGCAGATTCTACAAAAGGAGTGTTTCATAACTGCTCTAGCAAAGGAAAGGTTCAACTCTGTGAGTTGAACACACACATCACAAAGCAGTTTGTGAGAATGCTTCTGTCCAGTTTTTAAGAGAAGATATTCCCGCTTCTAACAAAGGCCTGAAAGAGCTCCAAATATCCACTTGCAGATGCTGCAAAAAGACTCTTTCCAAACTGCTCCATGAAAAGGAAGGTTCAACTCTGTGAGTTGAATGCACACATCATAAAGAAGTTTCAAAGAATGCTTCTGTCTAGGTTTTATGTGAAGATATTTCCTTTTCCACCGTAGGCCTCAAAGCGCTCCAAATGAACACTTGCAGATTCTTCAAAAAGAGTGTTTCAAAACTGCTCTTTCAAAAGAAGTGTTCAACTCTGTGAGATGGATTCATACTTCACAAAGCAGTTTCACAGAACGCTTCTGTTTAGTATTTATGGGAAGATATTCCCGTTTCCAACAAAGGCCTGAAAGGACTCCAAATATCCACTTGCAGATTCTGCAAAAACACAGTTTCAAAACTGCTCTATCAAAAGGAAGGCTTATCTCTCCGAGTTGAATGCACACATCATAAAGAGGTTTCTGAGAATGCTTCTGCCTGGTTTATAAGTGAAGATATTTCCTTTTCCACCATAGGCCTCAAAGCGCTCTAAATGAACACTTGCAGTTTCTACAAAAAGAGTGTTTCAAAACTGCTCTTTGAAAAGAAGTGTTCAACTCTGTGAGTTGGATTCATACTTCACAAAGCAGTTTCACAGAACGCTTCTGTTTAGTATTTATGGGAAGATATTCCCGTTTCCTACGAAGGCCTGAAAGGACTCCAAATATCCACTTGCAGATTCTGCAAAAACACAGTATCAAAACTGCTCTATCAAAAGGAAGGCTTATCTCTCCGAGTTGAATCCACACATCATAAAGAGGTTTCTGAGAATGCTTCTGCCTGGTTTATAAGTGAAGATATTTCCTTTTCCACCATAGGCCTCAAAGCGCTCCAAATGAACCCTTGCAGATTCTACAAAAAGAGTGTTTCAAAACTGCTCTTTCAAAAGAAGTGTTCAACTCTGTGAGTTGGATTCATACTTCACAAAGCAGTTTCACAGAACGATTCTGTTTAGTTTTTATGGGAAGACATTCCCGTTTCCAACGAAGGCCTGAAAGGGCTCCAAATATCCACTTGTAGATTCTGCCAAAACAGAGTTTCAAAACTGCTCTATCAAAAGGAAGGCTTGTCGCTCCGAGTTGAATGCACACATCATAAAGAGTTTTCTGAGAATGCTTCTGCCTGGTTTATAAGTGAAGATATTTCCTTTTCCACCATAGGCCTCAAAGCGCTCCAAATGAACAATTGCAGATTCTACAAAAAGAGTGTTTCAAAACAGCCCTTTCAAAGGAAGTGTTCAACTCTGTGAGTTGGATTCATACTACACAAAGCAGTTTCACAGAACGCTTCTGTTTAGTTTTTATGGGAAGATATTCCCGTTTCCAACGAAGGCTTGAAAGGGCTCCAAATATTCACTTGCAAATTCTGCAAAAATAGAGTTTCAAAACTGCTCTGTCAAAAGGAAGGCTTATCTCTCTGAGTTGAATGCAGACATCATAAAGAGGTTTCTGAGAATGCTTCTGCCTGGTTTATATGTGAAGATATTTCCTTTTCCACCATAGGCCCCAAAGCGCTCCAAATGAACACTTGCAGATTCTACAAAAAGAGTGTTTCATAACTGCTCTAGCAAAGGAAAGGTTCAACTCTTTGAGTTGAACACACACATCACAAAGCAGTTTCTGAGAATGCTTCTGTCCAGTTTTTATTGGAAGATATTTCCCCTTCTAACAAAGGCCTGAGAGAGCTCCAAATATCCACTTGCAGATGCTGCAAAAAGACTCTTTCCAAACTGCTCCATGAAACGGAAGGTTCAACTCTGTGAGTTGAATGCACACATCATAAAGAAGTTTCAAAGAATGCTTCTGTCTAGGTTTTTTGTGAAGATATTTCCTTTTCCACCATAGGCCTCAAAGCGCTCCAAATGAACACTTGCAGATTCTACAAAAAGAGTGTTTCAAAACTGCTCTTTCAAAAGAAGTGTTCAACTCTATGAGTTGGATTCATACCTCACAAAGCAGTTTCACAGAACGCTTCTGTTTAGTTTTTATGGGAAGATATTCCCGTTTCCAACGAAGGCCTGAAATGGCTCCAAATAACAATTTGCAGATTCTGCAGAAACACAGTTTCAAAACTGCTCTACCAAAAGGAAGGCTTATTGCTACGAGTTGAATGCACACATCATAAAGGGTTTTCTGAGAATGCTTCTGCATGGTTTATAAGTAAAGATATTTCCTTTTCCACCATAGGCCTCAAAGCGCTCCAAATGAACACTTGCAGATTCTAGAAAAAGAGTGTTTCATAACTGCTCTAGCAAAGGAAAGGTTCAACTCTGGGAGTTGAACACACACATCACAAAGCAGTTTGTGAGAATGCTTCTGTCCAGTTTTTATGAGAAGATATTCCCGATTCTAACAAAGGCCTGAAAGAGCTCCAAATATCCACTTGCAGATGCTGCAAAAAGACTCTTTCCAAACTGCTCCATGAAAAGGAAGGTTCAACTCTGTGAGTTGAATGCACACATCATAAAGAAGTTTCAAAGAATGCTTCTGTCTAGGTTTTATGTGAAGATATTTCCTTTTCCACCATAGGCCTCAAAGCGCTCCAAATGAACACTTGCAGATTCTACAAAAAGAGTGTTTCAAAACTGCTCTTTCAAAAGAAGTGTTCAACTCTGTGAGGTGGATTCATACTTCACAAAGCAGTTTCTCAGAACGCTTCTGTTTAGTTTTTATGGGAATATATTCCCGTTTCCAACGAAGGCCTGAAAGGGCTCCAAATAACCACTTGCAGATTCTGCAGAAACACAGTTTCAAAACTGCTCTATCAAAAGGAAGGCTTATCTCTCCGAGCTGAATGCACACATCATAAAGAGGTTTCTGAGAATGCTTCTCCCTGGTTTATAAGTGAAGATATTTCCTTTTCCACCATAGGCCTCAAAGCACTCCAAATGAACACTTGCAGATTCTACAAAAAGAGTGTTTCAAAACAGCTCTTTCAAAGGAAGTGTTCAACTCTGTGAGTTGGATTCATACTACACAAAGCAGTTTCACAGAACGCTTCTCTTTAGTTTTTATGGGAAGTTATTCCCGTTTCCAACGAAGGCCTGAAAGGGCTCCAAATATCCACTTGCAAATTCTGCAAAAATAGAGTTTCAAAACTGCTCTGTCAAAAGGAAGGCTTATCTCTCTGAGTTGAATGCAGACATCATAAAGAGGTTTCTGAGAATGCTTCTGCCTGGTTTATAAGTGAAGATATTTCCTTTTCCACAATAGGCCCCAAAGCGCTCCAAATGAACACTTGCAGATTCTACAAAAATAGTGTTTCATAACTGCTCTAGCAAAGGAAAGGTTCAACTCTGTGAGTTGAACACACACATCACAAAGCAGTTTGTGAGAATGCTTCTGTCCAGTTTTTATGAGAAGATATTCCCGCTTCTAACAAAGGCCTAAAAGAGCTCCAAATATCCACTTGCAGATGCTGCAAAAAGACTCTTTCCAAGCTGCTCCATGAAAAGGAAGGTTCAACTCTGTGAGTTGAATGCACACATCATAAAGAAGTTTCAAAAAATGCTTCTGTCTAGGTTTTATGTGAAGATATTTCCTTTTCCACCATAGGCCTCAAAGCGCTCCAAATGAACACTTGCAGATTCTACCAAAAGAGTGTTTCAAAACTGCCCTTTCAAAAGAAGTGTTCAAATCTGTGAGTTGGATTCATACTTCACAAAGCAGTTTCACAGAACGCTTCTGTTTAGTATTTATGGGAAGATATTCCCGTTTCCAACGAAGGCCTGAAAGGACTCCAAATATGCACTTGCAGATTCTGCAAAAGCACAGTTTCAAAACTGCTCTATCAAAAGGAAGGCTTGTCTCTCCGAGTTGAATGCACACATCATAAAGAGGTTTCTGAGAATGCTTCTGCCTGGTTTATAAGTGAAGATATTTCCTTTTCCACCATAGGCCTCAAAGCGCTCCAAATGAACACTTGCAGATTCTACAAAAAGAGTGTTTCAAAACTGCTCTTTCAAAAGAAGTGTTCAACTCTGTGAGTTGGATTCCTACTTCACAAAGCAGTTTCACAGAACGCTTCTGTTTAGTTTTTATGGGAAGGTATTCCCGTTTCCAATGAAGGACTGAAAGGGCTCCAAATATCCACTTGCAGATTCTGCAAAAACACAGTTTCAAAACTGCTCTATCAAAAGGAAGGCTTATCTCTCCGAGCTGAATGCACACATCATAAAGAGGTTTCTGAGAATGCTTCTGCCTGGTTTATAAGTGAAGATATTTCCTTTTCCACCATAGGCCTCAAAGCGCTCCAAATGAACACTTGCAGATTCTACAAAAAGAGTGTTTCAAAACTGCTCTTTCAAAAGAAGTGTTCAACTCTGTGAGTTGGATTCATACTACACAAAGCAGTTTCACAGAACGCTTCTCTTTAGTTTTTATGGGAAGATATTCCCGTTTCCAACGAAGGCCTGAAAGGGCTCCAAATATCTACTTGCAGATTTTGCAAAAATAGAGTTTCAAAACTGCTCTGTTAAAAGGAAGGTTTATCTCTCTGAGTTGAATGCAGACATCATAAAGTGGTTTCTTAGAATGCTTCTGCCTGGTTTATATGTGAAGATATTTCCTTTTCCACCATAGGCCTCAAAGCGCTCCAAATGAACACTTGCAGATTCTACAAAAGGAGTGTTTCATAACTGCTCTAGCAAAGGAAAGGTTCAACTCTGTGAGTTGAACACACACATCACAAAGCAGTTTGTGAGAATGCTTCTGTCCAGTTTTTAAGAGAAGATATTCCCGCTTCTAACAAAGGCCTGAAAGAGCTCCAAATATCCACTTGCAGATGCTGCAAAAAGACTCTTTCCAAACTGCTCCATGAAAAGGAAGGTTCAACTCTGTGAGTTGAATGCACACATCATAAAGAAGTTTCAAAGAATGCTTCTGTCTAGGTTTTATGTGAAGATATTTCCTTTTCCACCATAGGCCTCAAAGCGCTCCAAATGAACACTTGCAGATTCCACAAAAAGAGTGTTTCAAAACTGCTCTTACAAAAGAAGTGTTCAACTCTGTGAGTTGGATTCATACTTCACAAAGCAGTTTCACAGAACGCTTCTGTTTAGTATTTATGGGAAGATATTCCCGTTTCCAACGAAGGCCTGAAAGGGCTCCAAATATCCACTTGCAGATTCTGCAAAATAGAGTTTCAAAACTGCTCTGTTAAAAGGAAGGCTTATCTCTCTGAGTTGAATGCAGACATCATAAAGAGGTTTCTGAGAATGCTTCTGCCTGGTTTATATGTGAAGATATTTCCTTTTCCACCATAGGCCTCAATGCGCTCGAAATGAACACTTGCAGATTCTACAAAAGGAGTGTTTCATAAATGCTCTAGCAAAGGAAAGGTTCAACCCTGTGAGTTGAACACACACATCACAAAGCAGTTTGTGAGAATGCTTCTGTCCAGTTTTTAAGAGAAGATATTCCGGCTTCTAACAAAGGCCTGAAAGAGCTCCAAATATCCACTTGCAGATGCTGCAAAAAGACTCTTTCCAAACTGCTCCATGAAAAGGAAGGTTCAACTCTGTGAGTTGAATGCACACACCGTAAAGAAGTTTCAAAGAATGCTTCTGTCTATGTTTTATGTGAAGGTATTTCCTTTTCCACCATAGGCCTCAAAGCGCTCCAAATGAACACTTGCAGATTCTACAAAAAGAGTGTTTCAAAACTGCTCTTTCAAAAGAAGTGTTCAACTCTGTGAGTTGGATTCATACTTCACAAAGTAGTTTCACAGAACGCTTCTGTTTAGTTTTTATGGGAAGGTATTCCCGTTTCCAACGAAGGACTGAAAGGGCTCCAAATATCCACTTGCAGATTCTGCCAAAACAGAGTTTCAAAACTGCTCTATCAAAAGGAAGGCTTATCGCTCCGAGTTGAATGCACACATCATAAAGAGGTTTCTGAGAATGCTTCTGCCTGGTTTATAAGTGAAGATATTTCCTTTTCCACCATAGGCCTCAAAGCGCTCCAAATGAACACTTGCAGATTCTACAAAAAGAGTGTTTCAAAACCGCTCTTTCAAAAGAAGTGTTCAACTCTGTGGGTTGGATTCATACTTCACAAAGCAGTTTCACAGAACGCCTCTGTTTAGTTTTTATGGGAAGATATTCCCGTTTCCAACGAAGGCCTGAAAGGGCTCCAAATAACCACTTGCAGATTCTGCAAAAACACAGTTTCAAAACTGCTCTATCAAAAGGAAGGCTTATCTCTCCGAGCTGAATGCACACATCATAAAGAGGTTTCTGAGAATGCTTCTGCCTGGTTTATAAGTAAGGATATTTCCTTTTCCACCATAGGCCTCAAAGCGCTCCAAATGAACACTTGCAGATTCTACAAAAAGAGTGTTTCAAAACAGCTCTTTCAAAGGAAGTGTTCAACTCTGTGAGTTGGTTTCATACTACACAAAGCAGTTTCACAGAACGCTTCTCTTTAGTTTTTATCGGAAGATATTCCCGTTTCCAACGAAGGCCTGAAAGGGCTCCAAATATCCACTTGCAGATTCTGCAAAAATAGAGTTTCAAAACTGCTCTGTTAAAAGGAAGGCTTATCTCTCTGAGTTGAATGCAGACATCATAAAGAGGTTTCTGAGAATGCTTCTGCCTGGTTTATATGTGAAGAAATTTCCTTTTCCACCATAGGCCTCAAAGCGTTCCAAATGAACACTTGCAGATTCCACAAAAGGAGTGTTTCATAACTGCTCTAGCAAAGGAAAGGTTCGACTCTGTGAGTTGCACACACACATCACAAAGCAGTTTGTGAGAATGCTTCTGTCCAGTTTTTAAGAGAAGATATTCCCGCTTCTAAAAAAGGCCTGAAAGAGCTCCAAATATCCACTTGCAAATGCTGCAAAAAGACTCTTTCCAAACTGCTCCATGAAAAGCAAGGTTCAACTCTGTGAGTTGAATGCACACATCATAAAGAAGTTTCAAAGAATGCTTCTGTCTAGGTTTTATGTGAAGATATTTCCTTTTCCACCATAGGCCTCAAAGCGCTCCAAATGAACACATGCAGATTCTTCAAAAAGAGTGTTTCAAAACTGCTCTTTCAAAAGAAGTGTTCAACTCTGTGAGTTGGATTCATACTTCACAAAGCAGTTTCACAGAACGCTTCTGTTTAGTATTTATGGGAAGATATTCCCGTTTCCAACGAAGGCCTGAAAGGACTCCAAATATCCACTTGCAGATTCTGCAAAAACACAGTTTCAAAACTGCTCTATCAAAAGGAAGGCTTATCTCTCCGAGTTGAATGCACACATCATAAAGAGGTTTCTGAGAATGCTTCTGCCTGGTTTATAAGTGAAGATATTTCCTTTTCCACCATAGGCCTCAAAGCGCTCCAAATGAACACTTGCAGATTCTACAAAAAGAGTGTTTGAAAACAGCTCTTTCAAAGGAAGTGTTCAACTCTGTGAGTTGGATTCATACTACACAAAGCAGTTTCACAGAACGCTTCTGTTTAGTTTTTATGGGAAGACATTCCCGTTTCCAACGAAGGCCTGAAAGGGCTCCAAATATCCACTTGCAGATTCTGCAAAAACACAGTTTCAAAACTGCTCTATCAAAAGGAAGGCTTATCTCTCCGAGTTGAATGCACACATCATAAAGAGGTTTCTGAGAATGCTTCTGCCTGGTTTATAAGTGAAGATATTACCTTTTCCACCATAGGCCTCAAAGCGCTCCAAATGAACACTTGCAGATTCTACAAAAAGAGTGTTTCAAAACTGCTCTTTCAAAAGAAGTGTTCAACTCTGTGATTTGGATTCATACTTCACAAAGCAGTTTCACAGAACGCTTCTGTTTAGTATTTATGGGAAGATATTCCCGTTTCCAACGAAGGCCTGAAAGGACTCCAAATATCCACTTGCAGATTCTGCAAAAATAGAGTTTCAAAACTGCTCTGTTAAAAGGAAGGCTTATCTCTCTGAGTTGAATGCAGACATCATAAAGGGGTTTCTGAGAATGCTTCTGCCTGGTTTATATGTGAAGATATTTCCTTTTCCACCATAGGCCTCAAAGCGTTCCAAATGAACACTTGCAGATTCTACAAAAGGAGTGTTTCATAACTGCTCTAGCAAAGGAAAGGTTCAACTCTGTGAGTTGAACACACACTTCACAAAGCTGTTTGTGAGAATGCTTCTGTCCTGTTTTTACGAGAAGATATTCCCGCTTCTAACAAAGGCCTGAAAGAGCTCCAAATATCCACTTGCAGATGCTGCAAAAAGACTCTTTCCAAACTGCTCCATGAAAAGGAAGGTTCAACTCTGTGAGTTGATTGCACACATCATAAAGAAGTTTCAAAGAATGCTTCTGTCTAGGTTTTATGTGAAGATATTTCCTTTTCCACCATAGGCCTCAAAGCGCTCCAAATGAACACTTGCAGATTCTACAAAAAGAGTGTTTCAAAACTTCCCTTTCAAAAGAAGTGTTCAACTCTGTGAGTTGGATTCATACTTCACAAAGCAGTTTCACAGAACGCTTCTGTTTAGTATTTATGGGAAGATATTCCCGTTTCCAACGAAGGCCTGAAAGGACTCCAAATATGCACTTGCAGATTCTGCAAAAACACAGTTTCAAAACTGCTCTATCAAAAGGAAGGCTTGTCTCTCCGAGTTGAATGCACACATCATAAAGAGGTTTCTGAGAATGCTTCTGCCTGGTTTATAAGTGAAGATATTGCCTTTTCCACCATAGGCCTCAAAGCGCTCCAAATGAACACTTGCAGATTCTACAAAAAGAGTGTTTCAAAACTGCTCTTTCAAAAGAAGTGTTCAACTCTGTGAGTTGGATTCATACTTCAGAAAGCAGTTTCACAGAACGCTTCTGTTTAGTTTTTATGGGAAGGTATTCCCGTTTCCAACGAAGGACTGAAAGGGCTCCAAATATCCACTTGCAGATTCTGCCAAAACAGAGTTTCAAAACTGCTCTATCAAAAGAAAGGCTTATCTCTCCGAGTTGAATGCACACATCATAAAGAGGTTTCTGAGAATGCTTCTGCCTGGTTTATAAGTGAAGATATTCCCTTTTCCCCTATAGGCCTCAAAGCGCTCCAAATGAACACTAGCAGATTCTACAAAAAGAGTGTTTCAAAACAGCTCTTTCAAAGGAAGTGTTCAACTCTGTGAATTGGATACATACTACACAAAGCAGTTTCACAGAACGCTTCTGTTTAGTTTTTATGGGAAGACATTCCCGTTTCCAACGAAGGCCTGAAAGGGCTCCAAATATCCACTTGCAAATTCTGCAAAAATAGAGTTTCAAAACTGCTCTGTCAAAAGGAAGGCTTATCTCTCTGAGTTGAATGCAGACATCATAAAGAGGTTTCTGAGAATGCTTCTGCCTGGTTTATATGTGAAGATATTTCCTTTTCCACCATAGGCCTCAAAGCGCTCCAAATGAACACTTGCAGATTCTACAAAAAGAGTGTTTCATAACTGCTCTAGCAAAGGAAAGGTTCTACTCTGTGAGTTGAACACACACATCACAAAGCTGTTTGTGAGAATGCTTCTGTCCAGTTTTTATTGGAAGATATTCCCGCTTCTAACAAAGGCCTGAAAGCTCCAAATATCCACTTGCAGATGCTGCAAAAAGACTCTTTCCAAACTGCTCCATGAAAAGGAAGGTTCAACTCTGTGAGTTGAATGCACACATCATAAACAAGTTTCAAAAAATGCTTCTGTCTAGGTTTTATGTGAAGATATTTCCTTTTCCACCATAGGCCTCAAAGCACTCCAAATGAACACTTGCAGATTCTACGAAAAGAGTGTTTCAAAACTGCTCTTTCAAAAGAAGTGTTCAACTCTGTGAGTTGGATTCATACTTCACAAAGCAGTTTCACAGAACGCTTCTGTTTAGTTTTTATGGGAAGATATTCCCGTTTCCAACGGAGGCCTGAAATGGCTCCAAATAACCACTTGCAGATTCTGCAGAAACACAGTTTCAAAACTGCTCTATCAAAAGGAAGGCTTATCTCTCCGAGCTGAATGCACACATCATAAAGAGGTTTCTGAGAATGCTTCTCCTTGGTTTATAAGTGAAGATATTTCCTTTTCCACTATAGGCCTCAAAGCGCTCCAAATGAACACTTGCAGATTCTACAAAAAGAGTGTTTCAAAACAGCTCTTTCAAAGGAAGTGTTCAACTCTGTGAGTTGGATTCATACTACACAAAGCAGTTTCACAGAACGCCTCTCTTTAGTTTTTATGGGAAGATATTCCCGTTTCCAACTAAGGCCTGAAAGGGCTCCAAATATCCACTTGCAGATTCTGCAAAAATAGAGTTTCAAAACTGCTCTGTTAAAAGGAAGGCTTATCTCTCTGAGTTGAATGCAGACATCATAAAGAGGTTTCTGAGAATGCTTCTGCCTGGTTTATATGTGAAGATATTTCCTTTTCCACCATAGGCCCCAAAGAGCTCCAAATGAACACTTGAAGATTCTACAAAAGGAGTGTTTCATAACTGCTCTAGCAAAGGAAAGGTTCAACTCTGTGAGTTGAACACACACATCACAAAGCAGTTTGTGAGAATGCTTCTGTCCAGTTTTTAAGAGAAGATATTCCCGCTTCTAACAAAGGCCTGAAGGAGCTCCAAATATCCACTTGCAGATGCTGCAAAAAGACTCTTTCCAAACTGCTCCATGAAAAGGAAGGTTCAACTCTGTGAGTTGAATGCACACATCATAAAGAAGTTTCAAAGAATGCTTCTGTCTAGGTTTTATGTGAAGATATTTCCTTTTCCACCATAGGCCTCAAAGCGCTGCAAATGAACACTTGCAGATTCTACAAAAAGAGTGTTTCAAAACTGCTCTTTCAAAAGAAGTGTTCAACTCTGTGGGTTGGACTCATACTTCACAAAGCAGTTTCACAGAACGCTTCTGTTTAGTTTTTATGGGAAGATATTCCCGTTTCCAACGAAGGCCTGAAAGGGCTCCAAATAACCACTTGCAGATTCTGCAAAAACACAGTTTCAAAACTGCTCTATCAAAAGGAAGGCTTATCTCTCCGAGCTGAATGCACACATCATAAAGAGGTTTCTGAGAATGCTTCTGCCTGGTTTATAAGTGAAGATATTTCCTTTTCCACCATAGGCCTCAAAGCGCTCCAAATGAACACTTGCAGATTCTACAAAAAGAGTGTTTCAAAACAGCTCTTTCAAAGGAAGTGTTCAACTCTGTGAGTTGGATTCATACTACACAAAGCAGTTTCACAGAACGCTTCTCTTTAGTTTTTATGGGAAGATATTCCCGTTTCCAACGAAGGCCTGAAAGGGCTCCAAATATCCACTTGCAGATTCTGCAAAAATAGAGTTTCAAAACTGCTCTGTTAAAAGGAAGGCTTATCTCTCTGAGTTGAATGCAGACATCATAAAGAGGTTGCTGAGAATGCTTCTGCCTGGTTTATATGTGAAGATATTTCCTTTTCCACCATAGGCCTCAAAGCGTTCCAAATGAACACTTGCAGATTCTACAAAAGGAGTGTTTCATAACTGCTCTAGCAAAGGAAAGGTTCAAATCTGTGAGTTGAACACACACATCACAAAGCAGTTTGTGAGAATGCTTCTGTCCAGTTTTTAAGAGAAGATATTCCCGCTTCTAACAAAGGCCTGAAAGAGCTCCAAATATCCACCTGCAGATGCTGCAAAAAGACTCTTTCCAAACTGCTCCATGAAAAGGAAGGTTCAACTCTGTGAATTGAATGCACACATCATAAAGAAGTTTCAAAGAATGCTTCTGTCTAGGTTTTATGTGAAGGTATTTCCTTTTCCACCATAGGCCTCAAAGCGCTCCAAATGAACACATGCAGATTCTCCAAAAAGAGTGTTTCAAAACTGCTCTTTCAAAAGAAGTGTTCAACTCTGTGAGTTGGATTCATACTTCACAAAGCAGTTTCACAGAACGCTTCTGTTTAGTATTTATGGGAAGATATTCCCGTTTCCAACGAAGGCCTGAAACGACTCCAAATATCCACTTGCAGATTCTGCAAAAACACAGTTTCAAAACTGCTCTATCAAAAGGAAGGCTTATCTCTCCGAGTTGAATGCACACATCATAAAGAGGTTTCTGAGAATGCTTCTGCCTGGTTTATAAGTGAAGATATTACCTTTTCCACCATAGGCCTCAAAGCGCTCCAAATGAACACTTGCAGATTCTACAAAAAGAGTGTTTCAAAACTGCTCTTTCAAAAGAAGTGTTCAACTCTGTGATTTGGATTCATACTTCACAAAGCAGTTTCACAGAACGCTTCTGTTTAGTATTTATGGGAAGATATTCCCGTTTCCAACGAAGGCCTGAAAGGACTCCAAATATCCACTTGCAGATTCTGCAAAAATAGAGTTTCAAAACTGCTCTGTTAAAAGGAAGGCTTATCTCTCTGAGTTGAATGCAGACATCATAAAGGGGTTTCTGAGAATGCTTCTGCCTGGTTTATATGTGAAGATATTTCCTTTTCCACCATAGGCCTCAAATCGTTCCAAATGAACACTTGCAGATTCTACAAAAAGAGTGTTTCATAACTGCTCTAGCAAAGGAAAGGTTCAACTCTTTGAGTTGAACACACACATCACAAAGCAGTTTCTGAGAATGCTTCTGTCCAGTTTTTATTGGAAGATATTTCCGCTTCTAACAAAGGCCTGAAAGAGCTCCAAATATCCACTTGCAGATGCTGCAAAAAGACTCTTTCCAAGCTGCTCCATGAAACGGAAGGTTCAACTCTGTGAGTTGAATGCACACATCATAAAGAAGTTTCAAAGAATGCTTCTGTCTAGGTTTTATGTGAAGATATTTCCTTTTCCACCATAGGCCTCAAAGCGCTCCAAATGAACACTTGCAGATTCTACAAAAAGAGTGTTTCAAAACTGCTCTTACAAAAGAAGTGTTCAACTCTGTGAGTTGGATTCATACTTCACAAAGCAGTTTCACAGAACGCTTCTGTTTAGTATTTATGGGAAGATATTCCCGTTTCCAACGAAGGCCTGAAAGGGCTCCAAATATCCACTTGCAGATTCTGCAAAAATAGAGTTTCAAAACTGCTCTGTTAAAAGGAAGGCTTATCTCTCTGAGTTGAATGCACACATCATAAAGAGGTTTCTGAGAATGCTTCTGCCTGGTTTATATGTGAAGATATTTCTTTTTCCACCATAGGCCTCAATGCGCTCCAAATGAACACTTGCAGATTCTACAAAAGGAGTGTTTCATAACTGCTCTAGCAAAGGAAAGGTTCAACTCTGTGAGTTGAACACACACATCACAAAGCAGTTTGTGAGAATGCTTCTGTCCAGTTTTTAAGAGAAGATATTCCCGCTTCTAACAAAGGCCTGAAAGAGCTCCAAATATCCACTTGCAGATGCTGCAAAAAGACTCTTTCCAAACTGCTCCATGAAAAGGAATGTTCAACCCTGTGAGTTGAATGCACACACCGTAAAGAAGTTTCAAAGAATGCTTCTGTCTATGTTTTATGTGAAGGTATTTCCTTTTCCACCATAGGCCTCAAAGCGCTCCAAAGGAACACTTGCAGATTCTACAAAAAGAGTGTTTCAAAACTGCTCTTTCAAAAGAAGTGTTCAACTCTGTGAGTTGGATTCATACTTCACAAAGTAGTTTCACAGAACGCTTCTGTTTAGTTTTTATGGGAAGGTATTCCCGTTTCCAACGAAGGACTGAAAGGGCTCCAAATAACCACTTGCAGATTCTGCCAAAACAGAGTTTCAAAACTGCTCTATCAAAAGGAAGGCTTATCGCTCCGAGTTGAATGCACACATCATAAAGAGGTTTCTGAGAATGCTTCTGCCTGGTTTATAAGTGAAGATATTTCCTTTTCCACCATAGGCCTCAAAGCGCTCCAAATGAACACTTGCAGATTCTACAAAAAGAGTGTTTGAAAACAGCTCTTTCAAAGGAAGTGTTCAACTCTGTGAGTTGGATTCATACTACACAAAGCAGTTTCACAGAACGCTTCTGTTTAGTTTTTATGGGAAGACATTCCCGTTTCCAACGAAGGCCTGAAAGGGCTCCAAATATCCACTTGCAGATTCTGCAAAAATAGAGTTTCAAAACTGCTCTGTTAAAAGGAAGGCTTATCTCTCTGAGTTGAATGCAGACATCATAAAGGGGTTTCTGAGAATGCTTCTGCCTGGTTTATATGTGAAGATATTTCCTTTTCCACCATAGGCCTCAAAGCGTTCCAAATGAACACTTGCAGATTCTACAAAAGGAGTGTTTCATAACTGCTCTAGCAAAGGAAAGGTTCTACTCTGTGAGTTGAACACACACATCACAAAGCAGTTTGTGAGAATGCTTCTGTCCAGTTTTTATTGGAAGATATTCCCGCTTCTAACAAAGGCCTGAAAGAGCTCCAAATATCCACTTGCAGATGCTGCAAAAAGACTCTTTCCAAACTGCTCCATGAAAAGGAAGGTTCAACTCTGTGAGTTGAATGCACACATCATAAAGAAGTTTCAAAAAATGCTTCTGTCTAGGTTTTATGTGAAGATATTTCCTTTTCCACCATAGGCCTCAAAGCGCTCCAAATGAACACTTGCAGATTCTACGAAAAGAGTGTTTCAAAACTGCTCTTTCAAAAGAAGTGTTCAACTCTGTGAGTTGGATTCATACTTCACAAAGCAGTTTCACAGAACGCTTCTGTTTAGTTTTTATGGGAAGATATTCCCGTTTCCAACGAAGGCCTGAAATGGCTCCAAATAACCACTTGCAGATTCTGCAGAAACACAGTTTCCAATCTGCTCTATCAAAAGGAAGGCTTATCTCTCCGAGCTGAATGCACACATCATAAAGAGGTTTCTGAGAATGCTTCTCCTTGGTTTATAAGTGAAGATATTTCCTTTTCCACTAGAGGCCTCAAAGCGCTCCAAATGAACACTTGCAGATTCTACAAAAAGAGTGTTTCAAAACAGCTCTTTCAAAGGAAGTGTTCAACTCTGTGAGTTGGATTCATACTACACAAAGCAGTTTCACAGAACGCCTCTCTTTAGTTTTTATGGGAAGATATTCCCGTTTCCAACGAAGGCCTGAAAGGGCTCCAAATAACCACTTGCAGATTCTGCAAAAACACAGTTTCAAAACTGCTCTATCAAAAGGAAGGCTTATCTCTCCGAGCTGAATGCACACATCATAAAGAGGTTTCTGAGAATGCTTCTGCCTGGTTTATAAGTGAAGATATTTCCTTTTCCACCATAGGCCTCAAAGCGCTCCAAATGAACACTTGCAGATTCTACAAAAAGAGTGTTTCAAAACAGCTCTTTCAAAGGAAGTGTTCAACTCTGTGAGTTGGATTCATACTACACAAAGCAGTTTCACAGAACGCTTCTCTTTAGTTTTTATGGGAAGATATTCCCGTTTCCAACGAAGGCCTGAAAGGGCTCCAAATATCCACTTGCAGATTCTGCAAAAATAGAGTTTCAAAACTGCTCTGTTAAAAGGAAGGCTAATCTCTCTGAGTTGAATGCAGACATCATAAAGAGGTTTCTGAGAATTCTTCTGCCTGGTTTATATGTGAAGATATTTCCTTTTCCACCATAGGCCTCAAAGCGTTCCAAATGAACACTTGCAGATTCTACAAAAGGAGTGTTTCATAACTGCTCTAGCAAAGGAAAGGTTCAACTCTGTGAGTTGAACACACACATCACAAAGCAGTTTGTGAGAATGCTTCTGTCCAGTTTTTAAGAGAAGATATTCCCGCTTCTAACAAAGGCCTGAAAGAGCTCCAAATATCCACTTGCAGATGCTGCAAAAAGACTCTTTCCAAACTGCTCCATGAAAAGGAAGGTTAAACTCTGTGAGTTGAATGCACACATCATAAAGAAGTTTCAAAGAATGCTTCTGTCTAGGTTTTATGTGAAGATATTTCCTTTTCCACCGTAGGCCTCAAAGCGCTCCAAATGAACACTTGCAGATTCTTCAAAAAGAGTGTTTCAAAACTGCTCTTTCAAAAGAAGTGTTCAACTCTGTGAGATGGATTCATACTTCACAAAGCAGTTTCACAGAACGCTTCTGTTTAGTATTTATGGGAAGATATTCCCGTTTCCAACGAAGGCCTGAAAGGACTCCAAATATCCACTTGCAGATTCTGCAAAAACACAGTTTCAAAACTGCTCTATCAAAAGGAAGGCTTATCTCTCCGAGTTGAATGCACACATCATAAAGAGGTTTCTGAGAATGCTTCTGCCTGGTTTATAAGTGAAGATATTTCCTTTTCCACCATAGGCCTCAAAGCGCTCCAAATGAACACTTGCAGTTTCTACAAAAAGAGTGTTTCAAAACTGCTCTTTGAAAAGAAGTGTTCAACTCTGTGAGTTGGATTCATACTTCACAAAGCAGTTTCACAGAACGCTTCTGTTTAGTATTTATGGGAAGATATTCCCGTTTCCTACGAAGGCCTGAAAGGACTCCAAATATCCACTTGCAGATTCTGCAAAAACACAGTATCAAAACTGCTCTATCAAAAGGAAGGCTTATCTCTCCGAGTTGAATCCACACATCATAAAGAGGTTTCTGAGAATGCTTCTGCCTGGTTTATAAGTGAAGATATTTCCTTTTCCACCATAGGCCTCAAAGCGCTCCAAATGAACCCTTGCAGATTCTACAAAAAGAGTGTTTCAAAACTGCTCTTTCAAAAGAAGTGTTCAACTCTGTAAGTTGGATTCATACTTCACAAAGCAGTTTCACAGAACGCTTCTGTTTAGTTTTTATGGGAAGACATTCCCGTTTCCAACGAAGGCCTGAAAGGGCTCCAAATATCCACTTGCAGATTCTGGCAAAACAGAGTTTCAAAACTGCTCTATCAAAAGGAAGGCTTGTCGCTCCGAGTTGAATGCACACATCATAAAGAGTTTTCTGAGAATGCTTCTGCCTGGTTTGTAAGTGAAGATATTTCCTTTTCCACCATAGGCCTCAAAGCGCTCCAAATGAACAATTGCAGATTCTACAAAAAGAGTGTTTCAAAACAGCCCTTTCAAAGGAAGTGTTCAACTCTGTGAGTTGGATTCATACTACACAAAGCAGTTTCACAGAACGCTTCTGTTTAGTTTTTATGGGAAGATATTCCCGTTTCCAACGAAGGCTTGAAAGGGCTCCAAATATTCACTTGCAAATTCTGCAAAAATAGAGTTTCAAAACTGCTCTGTCAAAAGGAAGGCTTATCTCTCTGAGTTGAATGCAGACATCATAAAGAGGTTTCTGAGAATGCTTCTGCCTGGTTTATATGTGAAGATATTTCCTTTTCCACCATAGGCCCCAAAGCGCTCCAAATGAACACTTGCAGATTCTACAAAAAGAGTGTTTCATAACTGCTCTAGCAAACGAAAGGTTCAACTCTTTGAGTTGAACACACACATCACAAAGCAGTTTCTGAGAATGCTTCTGTCCAGTTTTTATTGGAAGATATTTCCGCTTCTAACAAAGGCCTGAAAGAGCTACAAATATCCACTTGCAGATGCTGCAAAAAGACTCTTTCCAAACTGCTCCATGAAACGGAAGGTTCAACTCTGTGAGTTGAATGCACACATCATAAAGAAGTTTCAAAGAATGCTTCTGTCTAGGTTTTATGTGAAGATATTTCCTTTTCCACCATAGGCCTCAAAGCGCTCCAAATGAACACTTGCAGATTCTACAAAAAGAGTGTTTCAAAACTGCTCTTTCAAAAGAAGTGTTCAACTCTATGAGTTGGATTCATACCTCACAAAGCAGTTTCACAGAACGCTTCTGTTTAGTTTTTATGGGAAGATATTCCCGTTTCCAACGAAGGCCTGAAATGGCTCCAAATAACAATTTGCAGATTCTGCAGAAACACAGTTTCAAAACTGCTCTACCAAAAGGAAGGCTTATTGCTACGAGTTGAATGCACACATCATAAAGGGTTTTCTGAGAATGCTTCTGCATGGTTTATAAGTGAAGATATTTCCTTTTCCACCATAGGCCTCAAAGCGCTCCAAATGAACACTTGCAGATTCTAGAAAAAGAGTGTTTCATAACTGCTCTAGCAAAGGAAAGGTTCAACTCTGGGAGTTGAACACACACATCACAAAGCAGTTTGTGAGAATGCTTCTGTCCAGTTTTTATGAGAAGATATTCCCGCTTCTAACAAAGGCCTGAAAGAGCTCCAAATATCCACTTGCAGATGCTGCAAAAAGACTCTTTCCAAACTGCTCCATGAAAAGGAAGGTTCAACTCTGTGAGTTGAATGCACACATCATATAGAAGTTTCAAAGAATGCTTCTGTCTAGGTTTTATGTGAAGATATTTCCTTTTCCACCATAGGCCTCAAAGCGCTCCAAATGAACACTTGCAGATTCTACAAAAAGAGTGTTTCAAAACTGCTCTTTCAAAAGAAGTGTTCAACTCTGTGAGGTGGATTCATACTTCACAAAGCAGTTTCTCAGAACGCTTCTGTTTAGTTTTTATGGGAATATATTCCCGTTTCCAACGAAGGCCTGAAAGGGCTCCAAATAACCACTTGCAGATTCTGCAGAAACACAGCTTCAAAACTGCTCTATCAAAAGGAAGGCTTATCTCTCCGAGCTGAATGCACACATCATAAAGAGGTTTCTGAGAATGCTTCTCCCTGGTTTATAAGTGAAGATATTTCCTTTTCCACCATAGGCCTCAAAGCACTCCAAATGAACACTTGCAGATTCTACAAAAAGAGTGTTTCAAAACAGCTCTTTCAAAGGAAGTGTTCAACTCTGTGAGTTGGATTCATACTACACAAAGCAGTTTCACAGAACGCTTCTCTTTAGTTTTTATGGGAAGATATTCCCGTTTCCAACGAAGGCCTGAAAGGGCTCCAAATATCCACTTGCAGATTCTGCAAAAATAGAGTTTCAAAACTGCTCTGTTAAAAGGAAGGTTTATCTCTC
Source organism: Pongo pygmaeus (assembly GCF_028885625.2). NCBI lineage: Eukaryota > Metazoa > Chordata > Mammalia > Primates > Hominidae > Pongo > Pongo pygmaeus. The sequence continues at coordinate 30,549,852 of NC_085930.1, forward strand.
TGAGTTGAATGCAGACATCATAAAGAGGTTTCTTAGAATGCTTCTGCCTGGTTTATATGTGAAGATATTTCCTTTTCCACCATAGGCCTCAAAGTGCTCCAAATGAACACTTGCAGATTCTACAAAAGGAGTGTTTCATAACTGCTCTAGCAAAGGAAAGGTTCAACTCTGTGAGTTGAACGCACACATCACAAAGCAGTTTGTGAGAATGCTTCTGTCCAGTTTTTAAGAGAAGATATTCCCGCTTCTAACAAAGGCCTGAAAGAGCTCCAAATATCCACTTGCAGATGCTGCAAAAAGACTCTTTCCAAACTGCTCCATGAAAAGGGAGGTTCAACTCTGTGAGTTGAATGCACACATCATAAAGAAGTTTCAAAGAATGCTTCTGTCTAGGTTTTATGTGAAGATATTTCCTTTTCCACCATAGGCCTCAAAGCGCTCCAAATGAACACTTGCAGATTCTACAAAAAGAGTGTTTCAAAACTGCTCTTACAAAAGAAGTGTTCAACTCTGTGAGTTGGATTCATACTTCACAAAGCAGTTTCACAGAACGCTTCTGTTTAGTATTTATGGGAAGATATTCCCGTTTCCAACGAAGGCCTGAAAGGGCTCCAAATATCCACTTGCAGATTCTGCAAAAATAGAGTTTCAAAACTGCTCTGTTAAAAGGAAGGCTTATCTCTCTGAGTTGAATGCAGACATCATAAAGAGGTTTCTGAGAATGCTTCTGCCTGGTTTATATGTGAAGATATTTCCTTTTCCACCATAGTCCTCAATGCGCTCCAAATGAACACTTGCAGATTCTACAAAAGGAGTGTTTCATAACTGCTCTAGCAAAGGAAAGGTTCAACTCTGTGAGTTGAACACACACATCACAAAGCAGTTTGTGAGAATGCTTCTGTCCAGTTTTTAAGAGAAGATATTCCCGCTTCTAACAAAGGCCTGAAAGAGCTCCAAATATCCACTTGCAGATGCTGCAAAAAGACTCTTTCCAAACTGCTCCATGAAAAGGAAGGTTCAACTCTGTGAGTTGAATGCACACACCGTAAAGAAGTTTCAAAGAATGCTTCTGTCTATGTTTTATGTGAAGGTATTTCCTTTTCCACCATAGGCCTCAAAGCGCTCCAAATGAACACTTGCAGATTCTACAAAAAGAGTGTTTCAAAACTGCTCTTTCAAAAGAAGTGTTCAACTCTGTGAGTTGGATTCATACTTCACAAAGTAGTTTCACAGAACGCTTCTGTTTAGTTTTTATGGGAAGGTATTCCCGTTTCCAACGAAGGACGGAAAGGGCTCCAAATATCCACTTGCAGATTCTGCCAAAACAGAGTTTCAAAACTGCTCTATCAAAAGGAAGGCTTATCGCTCCGAGTTGAATGCACACATCATAAAGAGGTTTCTGAGAATGCTTCTGCCTGGTTTATAAGTGAAGATATTTCCTTTTCCACCATAGGCCTCAAAGCGCTCCAAATGAACACTTGCAGATTCTACAAAAAGAGTGTTTGAAAACAGCTCTTTCAAAGGAAGTGTTCAACTCTGTGAGTTGGATTCATACTACACAAAGCAGTTTCACAGAACGCTTCTGTTTAGTTTTTATGGGAAGACATTCCCGTTTCCAACGAAGGCCTGAAAGGGCTCCAAATATCCACTTGCAAATTCTGCAAAAATAGAGTTTCAAAACTGCTCTGTCAAAAGGAAGGCTTATCTCTCTGAGTTGAATGCAGACATCATAAAGAGGTTTCTGAGAATGCTTCTGCCTGGTTTATAAGTGAAGATATTTCCTTTTCCACCATAGGCCCCAAAGCGCTCCAAATGAACACTTGCAGATTCTACAAAAAGAGTGTTTCATAACTGCTCTAGCAAAGGAAAGGTTCAACTCTGTGAGTTGAACACACACATCACAAAGCAGTTTGTGAGAATGCTTCTGTCCAGTTTTTATGAGAAGATATTCCCGCTTCTAACAAAGGCCTAAAAGAGCTCCAAATATCCACTTGCAGATGCTGCAAAAAGACTCTTTCCAAACTGCTCCATGAAAAGGAAGGTTCAACTCTGTGAGTTGAATGCACACATCATAAAGAAGTTTCAAAAAATGCTTCTGTCTAGGTTTTATGTGAAGATATTTCCTTTTCCACCATAGGCCTCAAAGCGCTCCAAATGAACACTTGCAGATTCTACCAAAAGAGTGTTTCAAAACTGCCCTTTCAAAAGAAGTGTTCAAATCTGTGAGTTGGATTCATACTTCACAAAGCAGTTTCACAGAACGCTTCTGTTTAGTATTTATGGGAAGATATTCCCGTTTCCAACGAAGGCCTGAAAGGACTCCAAATATGCACTTGCAGATTCTGCAAAAGCACAGTTTCAAAACTGCTCTATCAAAAGGAAGGCTTGTCTCTCCGAGTTGAATGCACACATCATAAAGAGGTTTCTGAGAATGCTTCTGCCTGGTTTATAAGTGAAGATATTTCCTTTTCCACCATAGGCCTCAAAGCGCTCCAAATGAACACTTGCAGATTCTACAAAAAGAGTGTTTCAAAACTGCTCTTTCAAAAGAAGTGTTCAACTCTGTGAGTTGGATTCCTACTTCACAAAGCAGTTTCACAGAACGCTTCTGTTTAGTTTTTATGGGAAGGTATTCCCGTTTCCAATGAAGGACTGAAAGGGCTCCAAATATCCACTTGCAGATTCTGCCAAAACAGAGTTTCAAAACTGCTCTATCAAAAGAAAGGCTTATCGCTCCGAGTTGAATGCACACATCATAAAGTGGTTTCTGAGAATGCTTCTGCCTGGTTTATAAGTGAAGATATTTCCTTTTCCCCTATAGGCCTCAAAGCGCTCCAAATGAACACTTGCAGATTCTACAAAAAGAGTGTTTCAAAACTGCTCTTTCAAAAGAAGTGTTCAACTCTGTGAGTTGGATTCATACTTCACAAAGCAGTTTCACTGAACGCTTCTGTTTAGTTTTTATGGGAAGATATTCCCGTTTCCAACGAAGGCCTGAAATGGCTCCAAATAACCACTTGCAGATTCTGCAGAAACACAGTTTCCAATCTGCTCTATCAAAAGGAAGGCTTATCTCTCCGAGCTGAATGCACACATCATAAAGTGGTTTCTGAGAATGCTTCTCCTTGGTTTATAAGTGAAGATATTTCCTTTTCCACTATAGGCCTCAAAGCGCTCCAAATGAACACTTGCAGATTCTACAAAAAGAGTGTTTCAAAACAGCTCTTTCAAAGGAAGTGTTCTACTCTGTGAGTTGGATTCATACTACACAAAGCAGTTTCACAGAACGCCTCTCTTTAGTTTTTATGGGAAGATATTCCCGTTTCCAACGAAGGCCTGAAAGGGCTCCAAATAACCACTTGCAGATTCTGCAAAAACACTGTTTCAAAACTGCTCTATCAAAAGGAAGGCTTATCTCTCCGAGCTGAATGCACACATCATAAAGAGGTTTCTGAGAATGCTTCTGCCTGGTTTATAAGTGAAGATATTTCCTTTTCCACCATAGGCCTCAAAGCGCTCCAAATGAACACTTGCAGATTCTACAAAAAGAGTGTTTCAAAACAGCTCTTTCAAAGGAAGTGTTCAACTCTGTGAGTTGGATTCATACTACACAAAGCAGTTTCACAGAACGCTTCTCTTTAGTTTTTATCGGAAGATATTCCCGTTTCCAACGAAGGCCTGAAAGGGCTCCAAATATCCACTTGCAGATTCTGCAAAAATAGAGTTTCAAAACTGCTCTGTTAAAAGGAAGGCTTATCTCTCTGAGTTGAATGCAGACATCATAAAGAGGTTTCTGAGAATTCTTCTGCCTGGTTTATATGTGAAGATATTTCCTTTTCCACCATAGGCCTCAAAGCGTTCCAAATGAACACTTGCAGATCCTACAAAAGGAGTGTTTCATAACTGCTCTAGCAAAGGAAAGGTTCAACTCTGTGAGTTGAACACACACATCACAAAGCAGTTTGTGAGAATGCTTCTGTCCAGTTTTTAAGAGAAGATATTCCCGCTTCTAACAAAGGCCTGAAAGAGCTCCAAATATCCACTTGCAGATGCTGCAAAAAGACTCTTTCCAAACTGCTCCATGAAAAGGAAGGTTCAACTCTGTGAGTTGAATGCACACATCATAAAGAAGTTTCAAAGAATGCTTCTGTCTAGGTTTTATGTGAAGATATTTCCTTTTCCACCATAGGCCTCAAAGCGCTCCAAATGAACACTTGCAGATTCTACAAAAAGAGTGTTTCAAAACTGCTCTTTCAAAAGAAGTGTTCAACTCTGTGGGTTGGATTCATACTTCACAAAGCAGTTTCACAGAACGCTTCTGTTTAGTTTTTATGGGAAGATATTCCCGTTTCCAACGAAGGCCTGAAAGGGCTCCAAATAACCACTTGCAGATTCTGCAAAAACACAGTTTCAAAACTGCTCTATCAAAAGGAAGGCTTATCTCTCCGAGCTGAATGCACACATCATAAAGAGGTTTCTGAGAATGCTTCTGCCTGGTTTATAAGTGAAGATATTTCCTTTTCCACCATAGGCCTCAAAGCGCTCCAAATGAACACTTGCAGATTCTACAAAAAGAGTGTTTCAAAACAGCTCTTTCAAAGGAAGTGTTCAACTCTGTGAGTTGGATTCATACTACACAAAGCAGTTTCACAGAACGCTTCTCTTTAGTTTTTATGGGAAGATATTCCCGTTTCCAAAGAAGGCCTGAAAGGGCTCCAAATATCCACTTGCAGATTCTGCAAAAATAGAGTTTCAAAACTGCTCTGTTAAAAGGAAGGTTTATCTCTCTGAGTTGAATGCAGACATCATAAAGAGGTTTCTTAGAATGCTTCTGCCTGGTTTATATGTGAAGATATTTCCTTTTCCACCATAGGCCTCAAAGCGCTCCAAATGAACACTTGCAGATTCTACAAAAGGAGTGTTTCATAACTGCTCTAGCAAAGGAAAGGTTCAACCCTGTGAGTTGAACACACACATCACAAAGCAGTTTGTGAGAATGCTTCTGTCCAGTTTTTAAGAGAAGATATTCCCGCTTCTAACAAAGGCCTGAAAGAGCTCCAAATATCCACTTGCAGATGCTGCAAAAAGACTCTTTCCAAACTGCTCCATGAAAAGGAAGGTTCAACTCTGTGAGTTGAATGCACACATCATAAAGAAGTTTCAAAGAATGCTTCTGTCTAGGTTTTATGTGAAGATATTTCCTTTTCCACCATAGGCCTCAAAGCGCTCCAAATGAACACTTGCAGATTCTACAAAAAGAGTGTTTCAAAACTGCTCTTACAAAAGAAGTGTTCAACTCTGTGAGTTGGATTCATACTTCACAAAGCAGTTTCACAGAACGCTTCTGTTTAGTATTTATGGGAAGATATTCCCGTTTCCAACGAAGGCCTGAAAGGGCTCCAAATATCCACTTGCAGATTCTGCAAAAATAGAGTTTCAAAACTGCTCTGTTAAAAGGAAGGCTTATCTCTCTGAGTTGAATGCAGATATCATAAAGAGGTTTCTGAGAATGCTTCTGCCTGGTTTATATGTGAAGATATTTCCTTTTCCACCATAGGCCTCAATGCGCTCCAAGTGAACACTTGCAGATTCTACAAAAGGAGTGTTTCATAAATGCTCTAGCAAAGGAAAGGTTCAACCCTGTGAGTTGAACACACACATCACAAAGCAGTTTGTGAGAATGCTTCTGTCCAGTTTTTAAGAGAAGATATTCCCGCTTCTAACAAAGGCCTGAAAGAGCTCCAAATATCCACTTGCAGATGCTGCAAAAAGACTCTTTCCAAACTGCTCCATGAAAAGGAAGGTTCAACTCTGTGAGTTGAATGCACACACCGTAAAGAAGTTTCAAAGAATGCTTCTGTCTATGTTTTATGTGAAGGTATTTCCTTCTCCACCATAGGCCTCAAAGCGCTCCAAATGAACACTTGCAGATTCTACAAAAAGAGTGTTTCAAAACTGCTCTTTCAAAAGAAGTGTTCAACTCTGTGAGTTGGATTCATACTTCACAAAGTAGTTTCACAGAACGCTTCTGTTTAGTTTTTATGGGAAGGTATTCCCGTTTCCAACGAAGGACTGAAAGGGCTCCAAATATCCACTTGCAGATTCTGCCAAAACAGAGTTTCAAAACTGCTCTATCAAAAGTAAGGCTTATCGCTCCGAGTTGAATGCACACATCATAAAGAGGTTTCTGAGAATGCTTCTGCCTGGTTTATAAGTGAAGATATTTCCTTTTCCACCATAGGCCTCAAAGCGCTCCAAATGAACACTTGCAGATTCTACAAAAAGAGTGTTTCAAAACCGCTCTTTCAAAAGAAGTGTTCAACTCTGTGGGTTGGATTCATACTTCACAAAGCAGTTTCACAGAACGCCTCTGTTTAGTTTTTATGGGAAGATATTCCCGTTTCCAACGAAGGCCTGAAAGGGCTCCAAATAACCACTTGCAGATTCTACAAAAGGAGTGTTTCATAACTGCTCTAGCAAAGGAAAGGTTCAACTCTGTGAGTTAAACACACACATCACAAAGCAGTTTGTGAGAATGCTTCTGTCCAGTTTTTAAGAGAAGATATTCCCGCTTCTAACAAAGGCCTGAAGGAGCTCCAAATATCCACTTGCAGATGCTGCAAAAAGACTCTTTCCAAACTGCTCCATGAAAAGGAAGGTTCAACTCTGTGAGTTGAATGCACACATCATAAAGAAGTTTCAAAGAATGCTTCTGTCTAGGTTTTATGTGAAGATATTTCCTTTTCCACCATAGGCCTCAAAGCGCTCCAAATGAACACTTGCAGATTCTACAAAAAGAGTGTTTCAAAACTGCTCTTTCAAAAGAAGTGTTCAACTCTGTGGGTTGGATTCATACTTCACAAAGCAGTTTCACAGAACGCTTCTGTTTAGTTTTTATGGGAAGATATTCCCGTTTCCAACGAAGGCCTGAAAGGGCTCCAAATAACCACTTGCAGATTCTGCAAAAACACAGTTTCAAAACTGCTCTATCAAAAGGAAGGCTTATCTCTCCGAGCTGAATGCACACATCATAAAGAGGTTTCTGAGAATGCTTCTGCCTGGTTTATAAGTGAAGATATTTCCTTTTCCACCATAGGCCTCAAAGCGCTCCAAATGAACACTTGCAGATTCTACAAAAAGAGTGTTTCAAAACAGCTCTTTCAAAGGAAGTGTTCAACTCTGTGAGTTGGATTCATACTACACAAAGCAGTTTCACAGAACGCTTCTCTTTAGTTTTTATGGGAAGATATTCCCGTTTCCAACGAAGGCCTGAAAGGGCTCCAAATATCTACTTGCAGATTCTGCAAAAATAGAGTTTCAAAACTGCTCTGTTAAAAGGAAGGTTTATCTCTCTGAGTTGAATGCAGACATCATAAAGAGGTTTCTTAGAATGCTTCTGCCTGGTTTATATGTGAAGATATTTCCTTTTCCACCATAGGCCTCAAAGCGCTCCAAATGAACACTTGCAGATTCTACAAAAGGAGTGTTTCATAACTGCTCTAGCAAAGGAAAGGTTCAACTCTGTGAGTTGAACACACACATCACAAAGCAGTTTGTGAGAATGCTTCTGTCCAGTTTTTAAGAGAAGATATTCCCGCTTCTAACAAAGGCCTGAAAGAGCTCCAAATATCCACTTGCAGATGCTGCAAAAAGACTCTTTACAAACTGCTCCATGAAAAGGAAGGTTCAACTCTGTGAGTTGAATGCACACATCATAAAGAAGTTTCAAAGAATGCTTCTGTCTAGGTTTTATGTGAAGATATTTCCTTTTCCACCATAGGCCTCAAAGCGCTCCAAATGAACACTTGCAGATTCTACAAAAAGAGTGTTTCAAAACTGCTCTTACAAAAGAAGTGTTCAACTCTGTGAGTTGGATTCATACTTCACAAAGCAGTTTCACAGAACGCTTCTGTTTAGTATTTATGGGAAGATATTCCCGTTTCCAACGAAGGCCTGAAAGGGCTCCAAATATCCACTTGCAGATTCTGCAAAAATAGAGTTTCAAAACTGCTCTGTTAAAAGAAGGCTTATCTCTCTGAGTTGAATGCAGACATCATAAAGAGGTTTCTGAGAATGCTTCTGCCTGGTTTATATGTGAAGATATTTCCTTTTCCACCATAGGCCTCAATGCGCTCCAAATGAACACTTGCAGATTCTACAAAAGGAGTGTTTCATAAATGCTCTAGCAAAGGAAAGGTTCAACCCTGTGAGTTGAACACACACATCACAAAGCAGTTTGTGAGAATGCTTCTGTCCAGTTTTTAAGAGAAGATATTCCCGCTTCTAACAAAGGCCTGAAAGAGCTCCAAATATCCACTTGCAGATGCTGCAAAAAGACTCTTTCCAAACTGCTCCATGAAAAGGAAGGTTCAACTCTGTGAGTTGAATGCACACACCGTAAAGAAGTTTCAAAGAATGCTTCTGTCTATGTTTTATGTGAAGGTATTTCCTTTTCCACCATAGGCCTCAAAGCGCTCCAAATGAACACTTGCAGATTCTACAAAAAGAGTGTTTCAAAACTGCTCTTTCAAAAGAAGTGTTCAACTCTGTGAGTTGGATTCATACTTCACAAAGTAGTTTCACAGAACGCTTCTGTTTAGTTTTTATGGGAAGGTATTCCCATTTCCAACGAAGGACTGAAAGGGCTCCAAATATCCACTTGCAGATTCTGCCAAAACAGAGTTTCAAAACTGCTCTATCAAAAGGAAGGCTTATCGCTCCGAGTTGAATGCACACATCATAAAGAGGTTTCTGAGAATGCTTCTGCCTGGTTTATAAGTGAAGATATTTCCTTTTCCACCATAGGCCTCAAAGCGCTCCAAATGAACACTTGCAGATTCTACAAAAAGAGTGTTTCAAAACCGCTCTTTCAAAAGAAGTGTTCAACTCTGTGGGTTGGATTCATACTTCACATAGCAGTTTCACAGAACGCCTCTGTTTAGTTTTTATGGGAAGATATTCCCGTTTCCAACGAAGGCCTGAAAGGGCTCCAAATAACCACTTGCAGATTCTGCAAAAACACAGTTTCAAAACTGCTCTATCAAAAGGAAGGCTTATCTCTCCGAGCTGAATGCACACATCATAAAGTGGTTTCTGAGAATGCTTCTGCCTGGTTTATAAGTAAGGATATTTCCTTTTCCACCATAGGCCTCAAAGCGCTCCAAATGAACACTTGCAGATTCTACAAAAAGAGTGTTTCAAAACAGCTCTTTCAAAGGAAGTGTTCAACTCTGTGGGTTGGTTTCATACTACACAAAGCAGTTTCACAGAACGCTTCTCTTTAGTTTTTATCGGAAGATATTCCCGTTTCCAACGAAGGCCTGAAAGGGCTCCAAATATCCACTTGCAGATTCTGCAAAAATAGAGTTTCAAAACTGCTCTGTTAAAAGGAAGGCTTATCTCTCTGAGTTGAATGCAGACATCATAAAGAGGTTTCTGAGAATGCTTCTGCCTGGTTTATATGTGAAGATATTTCCTTTTCCACCGTAGGCCTCAAAGCGTTCCAAATGAACACTTGCAGATTCTACAAAAGGAGTGTTTCATAACTGCTCTAGCAAAGGAAAGGTTCAACTCTGTGAGTTGCACACACACATCACAAAGCAGTTTGTGAGAATGCTTCTGTCCAGTTTTTAAGAGAAGATATTCCCGCTTCTAAAAAAGGCCTGAAAGAGCTCCAAATATCCACTTGCAAATGCTGCAAAAAGACTCTTTCCAAACTGCTCCATGAAAAGCAAGGTTCAACTCTGTGAGTTGAATGCACACATCATAAAGAAGTTTCAAAGAATGCTTCTGTCTAGGTTTTATGTGAAGATATTTCCTTTTCCACCATAGGCCTCAAAGCGCTCCAAATGAACACATGCAGATTCTTCAAAAAGAGTGTTTCAAAACTGCTCTTTCAAAAGAAGTGTTCAACTCTGTGAGTTGGATTCATACTTCACAAAGCAGTTTCACAGAACGCTTCTGTTTAGTATTTATGGGAAGATATTCCCGTTTCCAACGAAGGCCTGAAAGGACTCCAAATATCCACTTGCAGATTCTGCAAAAACACAGTTTCAAAACTGCTCTATCAAAAGGAAGGCTTATCTCTCCGAGTTGAATGCACACATCATAAAGAGGTTTCTCAGAATGCTTCTGCCTGGTTTATAAGTGAAGATATTACCTTTTCCACCATAGGCCTCAAAGCGCTCCAAATGAACACTTGCAGATTCTACAAAAAGAGTGTTTCAAAACTGCTCTTTCAAAAGAAGTGTTCAACTCTGTGAGTTGGATTCATACTTCACAAAGCAGTTTCACTGAACGCTTCTGTTTAGTTTTTATGGGAAGATATTCCCGTTTCCAACGAAGGCCTGAAATGGCTCCAAATAACCACTTGCAGATTCTGCAGAAACACAGTTTCCAATCTGCTCTATCAAAAGGAAGGCTTATCTCTCCGAGCTGAATGCACACATCATAAAGTGGTTTCTGAGAATGCTTCTCCTTGGTTTATAAGTGAAGATATTTCCTTTTCCACTATAGGCCTCAAAGCGCTCCAAATGAACACTTGCAGATTCTACAAAAAGAGTGTTTCAAAACAGCTCTTTCAAAGGAAGTGTTCTACTCTGTGAGTTGGATTCATACTACACAAAGCAGTTTCACAGAACGCCTCTCTTTAGTTTTTATGGGAAGATATTCCCGTTTCCAACGAAGGCCTGAAAGGGCTCCAAATAACCACTTGCAGATTCTGCAAAAACACTGTTTCAAAACTGCTCTATCAAAAGGAAGGCTTATCTCTCCGAGCTGAATGCACACATCATAAAGAGGTTTCTGAGAATGCTTCTGCCTGGTTTATAAGTGAAGATATTTCCTTTTCCACCATAGGCCTCAAAGCGCTCCAAATGAACACTTGCAGATTCTACAAAAAGAGTGTTTCAAAACAGCTCTTTCAAAGGAAGTGTTCAACTCTGTGAGTTGGATTCATACTACACAAAGCAGTTTCACAGAACGCTTCTCTTTAGTTTTTATCGGAAGATATTCCCGTTTCCAACGAAGGCCTGAAAGGGCTCCAAATATCCACTTGCAGATTCTGCAAAAATAGAGTTTCAAAACTGCTCTGTTAAAAGGAAGGCTTATCTCTCTGAGTTGAATGCAGACATCATAAAGAGGTTTCTGAGAATTCTTCTGCCTGGTTTATATGTGAAGATATTTCCTTTTCCACCATAGGCCTCAAAGCGTTCCAAATGAACACTTGCAGATCCTACAAAAGGAGTGTTTCATAACTGCTCTAGCAAAGGAAAGGTTCAACTCTGTGAGTTGAACACACACATCACAAAGCAGTTTGTGAGAATGCTTCTGTCCAGTTTTTAAGAGAAGATATTCCCGCTTCTAACAAAGGCCTGAAAGAGCTCCAAATATCCACTTGCAGATGCTGCAAAAAGACTCTTTCCAAACTGCTCCATGAAAAGGAAGGTTCAACTCTGTGAGTTGAATGCACACATCATAAAGAAGTTTCAAAGAATGCTTCTGTCTAGGTTTTATGTGAAGATATTTCCTTTTCCACCATAGGCCTCAAAGCGCTCCAAATGAACACTTGCAGATTCTACAAAAAGAGTGTTTCAAAACTGCTCTTTCAAAAGAAGTGTTCAACTCTGTGGGTTGGATTCATACTTCACAAAGCAGTTTCACAGAACGCTTCTGTTTAGTTTTTATGGGAAGATATTCCCGTTTCCAACGAAGGCCTGAAAGGGCTCCAAATAACCACTTGCAGATTCTGCAAAAACACAGTTTCAAAACTGCTCTATCAAAAGGAAGGCTTATCTCTCCGAGCTGAATGCACACATCATAAAGAGGTTTCTGAGAATGCTTCTGCCTGGTTTATAAGTGAAGATATTTCCTTTTCCACCATAGGCCTCAAAGCGCTCCAAATGAACACTTGCAGATTCTACAAAAAGAGTGTTTCAAAACAGCTCTTTCAAAGGAAGTGTTCAACTCTGTGAGTTGGATTCATACTACACAAAGCAGTTTCACAGAACGCTTCTCTTTAGTTTTTATGGGAAGATATTCCCGTTTCCAAAGAAGGCCTGAAAGGGCTCCAAATATCCACTTGCAGATTCTGCAAAAATAGAGTTTCAAAACTGCTCTGTTAAAAGGAAGGTTTATCTCTCTGAGTTGAATGCAGACATCATAAAGAGGTTTCTTAGAATGCTTCTGCCTGGTTTATATGTGAAGATATTTCCTTTTCCACCATAGGCCTCAAAGCGCTCCAAATGAACACTTGCAGATTCTACAAAAGGAGTGTTTCATAACTGCTCTAGCAAAGGAAAGGTTCAACCCTGTGAGTTGAACACACACATCACAAAGCAGTTTGTGAGAATGCTTCTGTCCAGTTTTTAAGAGAAGATATTCCCGCTTCTAACAAAGGCCTGAAAGAGCTCCAAATATCCACTTGCAGATGCTGCAAAAAGACTCTTTCCAAACTGCTCCATGAAAAGGAAGGTTCAACTCTGTGAGTTGAATGCACACATCATAAAGAAGTTTCAAAGAATGCTTCTGTCTAGGTTTTATGTGAAGATATTTCCTTTTCCACCATAGGCCTCAAAGCGCTCCAAATGAACACTTGCAGATTCTACAAAAAGAGTGTTTCAAAACTGCTCTTACAAAAGAAGTGTTCAACTCTGTGAGTTGGATTCATACTTCACAAAGCAGTTTCACAGAACGCTTCTGTTTAGTATTTATGGGAAGATATTCCCGTTTCCAACGAAGGCCTGAAAGGGCTCCAAATATCCACTTGCAGATTCTGCAAAAATAGAGTTTCAAAACTGCTCTGTTAAAAGGAAGGCTTATCTCTCTGAGTTGAATGCAGATATCATAAAGAGGTTTCTGAGAATGCTTCTGCCTGGTTTATATGTGAAGATATTTCCTTTTCCACCATAGGCCTCAATGCGCTCCAAGTGAACACTTGCAGATTCTACAAAAGGAGTGTTTCATAAATGCTCTAGCAAAGGAAAGGTTCAACCCTGTGAGTTGAACACACACATCACAAAGCAGTTTGTGAGAATGCTTCTGTCCAGTTTTTAAGAGAAGATATTCCCGCTTCTAACAAAGGCCTGAAAGAGCTCCAAATATCCACTTGCAGATGCTGCAAAAAGACTCTTTCCAAACTGCTCCATGAAAAGGAAGGTTCAACTCTGTGAGTTGAATGCACACACCGTAAAGAAGTTTCAAAGAATGCTTCTGTCTATGTTTTATGTGAAGGTATTTCCTTCTCCACCATAGGCCTCAAAGCGCTCCAAATGAACACTTGCAGATTCTACAAAAAGAGTGTTTCAAAACTGCTCTTTCAAAAGAAGTGTTCAACTCTGTGAGTTGGATTCATACTTCACAAAGTAGTTTCACAGAACGCTTCTGTTTAGTTTTTATGGGAAGGTATTCCCGTTTCCAACGAAGGACTGAAAGGGCTCCAAATATCCACTTGCAGATTCTGCCAAAACAGAGTTTCAAAACTGCTCTATCAAAAGTAAGGCTTATCGCTCCGAGTTGAATGCACACATCATAAAGAGGTTTCTGAGAATGCTTCTGCCTGGTTTATAAGTGAAGATATTTCCTTTTCCACCATAGGCCTCAAAGCGCTCCAAATGAACACTTGCAGATTCTACAAAAAGAGTGTTTCAAAACCGCTCTTTCAAAAGAAGTGTTCAACTCTGTGGGTTGGATTCATACTTCACAAAGCAGTTTCACAGAACGCCTCTGTTTAGTTTTTATGGGAAGATATTCCCGTTTCCAACGAAGGCCTGAAAGGGCTCCAAATAACCACTTGCAGATTCTACAAAAGGAGTGTTTCATAACTGCTCTAGCAAAGGAAAGGTTCAACTCTGTGAGTTAAACACACACATCACAAAGCAGTTTGTGAGAATGCTTCTGTCCAGTTTTTAAGAGAAGATATTCCCGCTTCTAACAAAGGCCTGAAGGAGCTCCAAATATCCACTTGCAGATGCTGCAAAAAGACTCTTTCCAAACTGCTCCATGAAAAGGAAGGTTCAACTCTGTGAGTTGAATGCACACATCATAAAGAAGTTTCAAAGAATGCTTCTGTCTAGGTTTTATGTGAAGATATTTCCTTTTCCACCATAGGCCTCAAAGCGCTCCAAATGAACACTTGCAGATTCTACAAAAAGAGTGTTTCAAAACTGCTCTTTCAAAAGAAGTGTTCAACTCTGTGGGTTGGATTCATACTTCACAAAGCAGTTTCACAGAACGCTTCTGTTTAGTTTTTATGGGAAGATATTCCCGTTTCCAACGAAGGCCTGAAAGGGCTCCAAATAACCACTTGCAGATTCTGCAAAAACACAGTTTCAAAACTGCTCTATCAAAAGGAAGGCTTATCTCTCCGAGCTGAATGCACACATCATAAAGAGGTTTCTGAGAATGCTTCTGCCTGGTTTATAAGTGAAGATATTTCCTTTTCCACCATAGGCCTCAAAGCGCTCCAAATGAACACTTGCAGATTCTACAAAAAGAGTGTTTCAAAACAGCTCTTTCAAAGGAAGTGTTCAACTCTGTGAGTTGGATTCATACTACACAAAGCAGTTTCACAGAACGCTTCTCTTTAGTTTTTATGGGAAGATATTCCCGTTTCCAACGAAGGCCTGAAAGGGCTCCAAATATCTACTTGCAGATTCTGCAAAAATAGAGTTTCAAAACTGCTCTGTTAAAAGGAAGGTTTATCTCTCTGAGTTGAATGCAGACATCATAAAGAGGTTTCTTAGAATGCTTCTGCCTGGTTTATATGTGAAGATATTTCCTTTTCCACCATAGGCCTCAAAGCGCTCCAAATGAACACTTGCAGATTCTACAAAAGGAGTGTTTCATAACTGCTCTAGCAAAGGAAAGGTTCAACTCTGTGAGTTGAACACACACATCACAAAGCAGTTTGTGAGAATGCTTCTGTCCAGTTTTTAAGAGAAGATATTCCCGCTTCTAACAAAGGCCTGAAAGAGCTCCAAATATCCACTTGCAGATGCTGCAAAAAGACTCTTTACAAACTGCTCCATGAAAAGGAAGGTTCAACTCTGTGAGTTGAATGCACACATCATAAAGAAGTTTCAAAGAATGCTTCTGTCTAGGTTTTATGTGAAGATATTTCCTTTTCCACCATAGGCCTCAAAGCGCTCCAAATGAACACTTGCAGATTCTACAAAAAGAGTGTTTCAAAACTGCTCTTACAAAAGAAGTGTTCAACTCTGTGAGTTGGATTCATACTTCACAAAGCAGTTTCACAGAACGCTTCTGTTTAGTATTTATGGGAAGATATTCCCGTTTCCAACGAAGGCCTGAAAGGGCTCCAAATATCCACTTGCAGATTCTGCAAAAATAGAGTTTCAAAACTGCTCTGTTAAAAGAAGGCTTATCTCTCTGAGTTGAATGCAGACATCATAAAGAGGTTTCTGAGAATGCTTCTGCCTGGTTTATATGTGAAGATATTTCCTTTTCCACCATAGGCCTCAATGCGCTCCAAATGAACACTTGCAGATTCTACAAAAGGAGTGTTTCATAAATGCTCTAGCAAAGGAAAGGTTCAACCCTGTGAGTTGAACACACACATCACAAAGCAGTTTGTGAGAATGCTTCTGTCCAGTTTTTAAGAGAAGATATTCCCGCTTCTAACAAAGGCCTGAAAGAGCTCCAAATATCCACTTGCAGATGCTGCAAAAAGACTCTTTCCAAACTGCTCCATGAAAAGGAAGGTTCAACTCTGTGAGTTGAATGCACACACCGTAAAGAAGTTTCAAAGAATGCTTCTGTCTATGTTTTATGTGAAGGTATTTCCTTTTCCACCATAGGCCTCAAAGCGCTCCAAATGAACACTTGCAGATTCTACAAAAAGAGTGTTTCAAAACTGCTCTTTCAAAAGAAGTGTTCAACTCTGTGAGTTGGATTCATACTTCACAAAGTAGTTTCACAGAACGCTTCTGTTTAGTTTTTATGGGAAGGTATTCCCATTTCCAACGAAGGACTGAAAGGGCTCCAAATATCCACTTGCAGATTCTGCCAAAACAGAGTTTCAAAACTGCTCTATCAAAAGGAAGGCTTATCGCTCCGAGTTGAATGCACACATCATAAAGAGGTTTCTGAGAATGCTTCTGCCTGGTTTATAAGTGAAGATATTTCCTTTTCCACCATAGGCCTCAAAGCGCTCCAAATGAACACTTGCAGATTCTACAAAAAGAGTGTTTCAAAACCGCTCTTTCAAAAGAAGTGTTCAACTCTGTGGGTTGGATTCATACTTCACATAGCAGTTTCACAGAACGCCTCTGTTTAGTTTTTATGGGAAGATATTCCCGTTTCCAACGAAGGCCTGAAAGGGCTCCAAATAACCACTTGCAGATTCTGCAAAAACACAGTTTCAAAACTGCTCTATCAAAAGGAAGGCTTATCTCTCCGAGCTGAATGCACACATCATAAAGTGGTTTCTGAGAATGCTTCTGCCTGGTTTATAAGTAAGGATATTTCCTTTTCCACCATAGGCCTCAAAGCGCTCCAAATGAACACTTGCAGATTCTACAAAAAGAGTGTTTCAAAACAGCTCTTTCAAAGGAAGTGTTCAACTCTGTGGGTTGGTTTCATACTACACAAAGCAGTTTCACAGAACGCTTCTCTTTAGTTTTTATCGGAAGATATTCCCGTTTCCAACGAAGGCCTGAAAGGGCTCCAAATATCCACTTGCAGATTCTGCAAAAATAGAGTTTCAAAACTGCTCTGTTAAAAGGAAGGCTTATCTCTCTGAGTTGAATGCAGACATCATAAAGAGGTTTCTGAGAATGCTTCTGCCTGGTTTATATGTGAAGATATTTCCTTTTCCACCGTAGGCCTCAAAGCGTTCCAAATGAACACTTGCAGATTCTACAAAAGGAGTGTTTCATAACTGCTCTAGCAAAGGAAAGGTTCAACTCTGTGAGTTGCACACACACATCACAAAGCAGTTTGTGAGAATGCTTCTGTCCAGTTTTTAAGAGAAGATATTCCCGCTTCTAAAAAAGGCCTGAAAGAGCTCCAAATATCCACTTGCAAATGCTGCAAAAAGACTCTTTCCAAACTGCTCCATGAAAAGCAAGGTTCAACTCTGTGAGTTGAATGCACACATCATAAAGAAGTTTCAAAGAATGCTTCTGTCTAGGTTTTATGTGAAGATATTTCCTTTTCCACCATAGGCCTCAAAGCGCTCCAAATGAACACATGCAGATTCTTCAAAAAGAGTGTTTCAAAACTGCTCTTTCAAAAGAAGTGTTCAACTCTGTGAGTTGGATTCATACTTCACAAAGCAGTTTCACAGAACGCTTCTGTTTAGTATTTATGGGAAGATATTCCCGTTTCCAACGAAGGCCTGAAAGGACTCCAAATATCCACTTGCAGATTCTGCAAAAACACAGTTTCAAAACTGCTCTATCAAAAGGAAGGCTTATCTCTCCGAGTTGAATGCACACATCATAAAGAGGTTTCTCAGAATGCTTCTGCCTGGTTTATAAGTGAAGATATTACCTTTTCCACCATAGGCCTCAAAGCGCTCCAAATGAACACTTGCAGATTCTACAAAAAGAGTGTTTCAAAACTGCTCTTTCAAAAGAAGTGTTCAACTCTGTGATTTGGATTCACACTTCACAAGGCAGTTTCACAGAACGCTTCTGTTTAGTATTTATGGGAAGATATTCCCGTTTCCAACGAAGGCCTGAAAGGGCTCCAAATATCCACTTGCAGATTCTGCAAAAATAGAGTTTCAAAACTGCTCTGTTAAAAGGAAGGCTTATCTCTCTGAGTGGAATGCAGACATCATAAAGGGGTTTCTGAGAATGCTTCTGCCTGGTTTATATGTGAAGATATTTCCTTTTCCACCATAGGCCTCAAAGCGTTCCAAATGAACACTTGCATATTCTACAAAAGGAGTGTTTCATAACTGCTCTAGCAAAGGAAAGGTTCTACTCTGTGAGTTGAACACACACATCACAAAGCAGTTTGTGAGAATGCTTCTGTCCAGTTTTTATTGGAAGATATTCCCGCTTCTAACAAAGGCCTGAAAGAGCTCCAAATATCCACTTGCAGATGCTGCAAAAAGACTCTTTCCAAACTGCTCCATGAAAAGGAAGGTTCAACTCTGTGAGTTGAATGCACACATCATAAAGAAGTTTCAAAAAATGCTTCTGTCTAGGTTTTATGTGAAGATATTTCCTTTTCCACCATAGGCCTCAAAGCGCTACAAATGAACACTTGCAGATTCTACGAAAAGAGTGTTTCAAAACTGCTCTTTCAAAAGAAGTGTTCAACTCTGTGAGTTGGATTCATACTTCACAAAGCAGTTTCACAGAACGCTTCTGTTTAGTTTTTATGGGAAGATATTCCCGTTTCCAACGAAGGCCTGAAATGGCTCCAAATAACCACTTGCAGATTCTGCAGAAACACAGTTTCCAATCTGCTCTATCAAAAGGAAGGCTTATCTCTCCGAGCTGAATGCACACATCATAAAGTGGTTTCTGAGAATGCTTCTCCTTGGTTTATAAGTGAAGATATTTCCTTTTCCACTATAGGCCTCAAAGCGCTCCAAATGAACACTTGCAGATTCTACAAAAAGAGTGTTTCAAAACAGCTCTTTCAAAGGAAGTGTTCTACTCTGTGAGTTGGATTCATACTACACAAAGCAGTTTCACAGAACGCCTCTCTTTAGTTTTTATGGGAAGATATTCCCGTTTCCAACGAAGGCCTGAAAGGGCTCCAAATATGCACTTGCAGATTCTGCAAAAATAGAGTTTCAAAACTGCTCTGTTAAAAGGAAGGCTTATCTCTCTGAGTTGAATGCAGACATCATAAAGAGGTTTCTGAGAATGCTTCTGCCTGGTTTATATGTGAAGATATTTCCTTTTCCACCATAGGCCCCAAAGAGCTCCAAATGAACACTTGCAGATTCTACAAAAGGAGTGTTTCATAACTGCTCTAGCAAAGGAAAGGTTCAACTCTGTGAGTTGAACACACACATCACAAAGCAGTTTGTGAGAATGCTTCTGTCCAGTTTTTAAGAGAAGATATTCCCGCTTCTAACAAAGGCCTGAAGGAGCTCCAAATATCCACTTGCAGATGCTGCAAAAAGACTCTTTCCAAACTGCTCCATGAAAAGGAAGGTTCAACTCTGTGAGTTGAATGCACACATCATAAAGAAGTTTCAAAGAATGCTTCTGTCTAGGTTTTATGTGAAGATATTTCCTTTTCCACCATAGGCCTCAAAGCGCTCCAAATGAACACTTGCAGATTCTACAAAAAGAGTGTTTCAAAACTGCTCTTTCAAAAGAAGTGTTCAACTCTGTGGGTTGGATTCATACTTCACAAAGCAGTTTCACAGAACGCTTCTGTTTAGTTTTTATGGGAAGATATTCCCGTTTCCAACGAAGGCCTGTAAGGGCTCCAAATAACCACTTGCAGATTCTGCAAAAACACTGTTTCAAAACTGCTCTATCAAAAGGAAGGCTTATCTCTCCGAGCTGAATGCACACATCATAAAGAGGTTTCTGAGAATGCTTCTGCCTGGTTTATAAGTGAAGATATTTCCTTTTCCACCATAGGCCTCAAAGCGCTCCAAATGAACACTTGCAGATTCTACAAAAAGAGTGTTTCAAAACAGCTCTTTCAAAGGAAGTGTTCAACTCTGTGAGTTGGATTCATACTACACAAAGCAGTTTCACAGAACGCTTCTCTTTAGTTTTTATCGGAAGATATT
Organism: Pongo pygmaeus; assembly: GCF_028885625.2. Taxonomy (NCBI): domain Eukaryota; kingdom Metazoa; phylum Chordata; class Mammalia; order Primates; family Hominidae; genus Pongo; species Pongo pygmaeus. The sequence goes on from NC_085930.1 coordinate 30,569,584, forward strand.
CCCGTTTCCAACGAAGGCCTGAAAGGGCTCCAAATATCCACTTGCAGATTCTGCAAAAATAGAGTTTCAAAACTGCTCTGTTAAAAGGAAGGCTTATCTCTCTGAGTTGAATGCAGACATCATAAAGAGGTTTCTGAGAATTCTTCTGCCTGGTTTATATGTGAAGATATTTCCTTTTCCACCATAGGCCTCAAAGCGTTCCAAATGAACACTTGCAGATCCTACAAAAGGAGTGTTTCATAACTGCTCTAGCAAAGGAAAGGTTCAACTCTGTGAGTTGAACACACACATCACAAAGCAGTTTGTGAGAATGCTTCTGTCCAGTTTTTAAGAGAAGATATTCCCGCTTCTAACAAAGGCCTGAAAGAGCTCCAAATATCCACTTGCAGATGCTGCAAAAAGACTCTTTCCAAACTGCTCCATGAAAAGGAAGGTTCAACTCTGTGAGTTGAATGCACACATCATAAAGAAGTTTCAAAGAATGCTTCTGTCTAGGTTTTATGTGAAGATATTTCCTTTTCCACCATAGGCCTCAAAGCGCTCCAAATGAACACTTGCAGATTCTACAAAAAGAGTGTTTCAAAACTGCTCCTTCAAAAGAAGTGTTCAACTCTGTGGGTTGGATTCATACTTCACAAAGCAGTTTCACAGAACGCTTCTGTTTAGTTTTTATGGGAAGATATTCCCGTTTCCAACGAAGGCCTGAAAGGGCTCCAAATAACCACTTGCAGATTCTGCAAAAACACAGTTTCAAAACTGCTCTATCAAAAGGAAGGCTTATCTCTCCGAGCTGAATGCACACATCATAAAGAGGTTTCTGAGAATGCTTCTGCCTGGTTTATAAGTGAAGATATTTCCTTTTCCACCATAGGCCTCAAAGCGCTCCAAATGAACACTTGCAGATTCTACAAAAAGAGTGTTTCAAAACAGCTCTTTCAAAGGAAGTGTTCAACTCTGTGAGTTGGATTCATACTACACAAAGCAGTTTCACAGAACGCTTCTCTTTAGTTTTTATCGGAAGATATTCCCGTTTCCAAAGAAGGCCTGAAAGGGCTCCAAATATCCACTTGCAGATTCTGCAAAAATAGAGTTTCAAAACTGCTCTGTTAAAAGGAAGGTTTATCTCTCTGAGTTGAATGCAGACATCATAAAGAGGTTTCTTAGAATGCTTCTGCCTGGTTTATATGTGAAGATATTTCCTTTTCCACCATAGGCCTCAAAGCGCTCCAAATGAACACTTGCAGATTCTACAAAAGGAGTGTTTCATAACTGCTCTAGCAAAGGAAAGGTTCAACCCTGTGAGTTGAACACACACATCACAAAGCAGTTTGTGAGAATGCTTCTGTCCAGTTTTTAAGAGAAGATATTCCCGCTTCTAACAAAGGCCTGAAAGAGCTCCAAATATCCACTTGCAGATGCTGCAAAAAGACTCTTTCCAAACTGCTCCATGAAAAGGAAGGTTCAACTCTGTGAGTTGAATGCACACATCATAAAGAAGTTTCAAAGAATGCTTCTGTCTAGGTTTTATGTGAAGATATTTCCTTTTCCACCATAGGCCTCAAAGCGCTCCAAATGAACACTTGCAGATTCTACAAAAAGAGTGTTTCAAAACTGCTCTTACAAAAGAAGTGTTCAACTCTGTGAGTTGGATTCATACTTCACAAAGCAGTTTCACAGAACGCTTCTGTTTAGTATTTATGGGAAGATATTCCCGTTTCCAACGAAGGCCTGAAAGGGCTCCAAATATCCACTTGCAGATTCTGCAAAAATAGAGTTTCAAAACTGCTCTGTTAAAAGGAAGGCTTATCTCTCTGAGTTGAATGCAGACATCATAAAGAGGTTTCTGAGAATGCTTCTGCCTGGTTTATATGTGAAGATATTTCCTTTTCCACCATAGGCCTCAATGCGCTCCAAGTGAACACTTGCAGATTCTACAAAAGGAGTGTTTCATAAATGCTCTAGCAAAGGAAAGGTTCAACCCTGTGAGTTGAACACACACATCACAAAGCAGTTTGTGAGAATGCTTCTGTCCAGTTTTTAAGAGAAGATATTCCCGCTTCTAACAAAGGCCTGAAAGAGCTCCAAATATCCACTTGCAGATGCTGCAAAAAGACTCTTTCCAAACTGCTCCATGAAAAGGAAGGTTCAACTCTGTGAGTTGAATGCACACACCGTAAAGAAGTTTCAAAGAATGCTTCTGTCTATGTTTTATGTGAAGGTATTTCCTTTTCCACCATAGGCCTCAAAGCGCTCCAAATGAACACTTGCAGATTCTACAAAAAGAGTGTTTCAAAACTGCTCTTTCAAAAGAAGTGTTCAACTCTGTGAGTTGGATTCATACTTCACAAAGTAGTTTCACAGAACGCTTCTGTTTAGTTTTTATGGGAAGGTATTCCCGTTTCCAACGAAGGACTGAAAGGGCTCCAAATATCCACTTGCAGATTCTGCCAAAACAGAGTTTCAAAACTGCTCTATCAAAAGGAAGGCTTATCTCTCCGAGTTGAATGCACACATCATAAAGAGGTTTCTGAGAATGCTTCTGCCTGGTTTATAAGTGAAGATATTTCCTTTTCCACCATAGGCCTCAAAGCGCTCCAAATGAACACTTGCAGATTCTACAAAAAGAGTGTTTCAAAACCGCTCTTTCAAAAGAAGTGTTCAACTCTGTGGGTTGGATTCATACTTCACAAAGCAGTTTCACAGAACGCCTCTGTTTAGTTTTTATGGGAAGATATTCCCGTTTCCAACGAAGGCCTGAAAGGGCTCCAAATAACCACTTGCAGATTCTGCAAAAACACAGTTTCAAAACTGCTCTATCAAAAGGAATGCTTATCTCTCCGAGCTGAATGCACACATCATAAAGAGGTTTCTGAGAATGCTTCTGCCTGGTTTATAAGTGAAGATATTTCCTTTTCCACCATAGGCCTCAAAGCGCTCCAAATGAACACTTGCAGATTCTACAAAAAGAGTGTTTCAAAACAGCTCTTTCAAAGGAAGTGTTCAACTCTGTGAGTTGGTTTCATACTACACAAAGCAGTTTCACAGAACGCTTCTCTTTAGTTTTTATCGGAAGATATTCCCGTTTCCAACGAAGGCCTGAAAGGGCTCCAAATATCCACTTGCAGATTCTGCAAAAATAGAGTTTCAAAACTGCTCTGTTAAAAGGAAGGCTTATCTCTCTGAGTTGAATGCAGACATCATAAAGAGGTTTCTGAGAATGCTTCTGCCTGGTTTATATGTGAAGATATTTCCGTTTCCACCATAGGCCTCAAAGCGTTCCAAATGAACACTTGCAGATTCTACAAAAGGAGTGTTTCATAACTGCTCTAGCAAAGGAAAGGTTCAACTCTGTGAGTTGCACACACACATCACAAAGCAGTTTGTGAGAATGCTTCTGTCCAGTTTTTAAGAGAAGATATTCCCGCTTCTAAAAAAGGCCTGAAAGAGCTCCAAATATCCACTTGCAAATGCTGCAAAAAGACTCTTTCCAAACTGCTCCATGAAAAGCAAGGTTCAACTCTGTGAGTTGAATGCACACATCATAAAGAAGTTTCAAAGAATGCTTCTGTCTAGGTTTTATGTGAAGATATTTCCTTTTCCACCATAGGCCTCAAAGCGCTCCAAATGAACACATGCAGATTCTTCAAAAAGAGTGTTTCAAAACTGCTCTTTCAAAAGAAGTGTTCAACTCTGTGAGTTGGATTCATACTTCACAAAGCAGTTTCACAGAACGCTTCTGTTTAGTATTTATGGGAAGATATTCCCGTTTCCAACGAAGGCCTGAAAGGACTCCAAATATCCACTTGCAGATTCTGCAAAAACACAGTTTCAAAACTGCTCTATCAAAAGGAAGGCTTATCTCTCCGAGTTGAATGCACACATCATAAAGAGGTTTCTGAGAATGCTTCTGCCTGGTTTATAAGTGAAGATATTACCTTTTCCACCATAGGCCTCAAAGCGCTCCAAATGAACACTTGCAGATTCTACAAAAAGAGTGTTTCAAAACTGCTCTTTCAAAAGAAGTGTTCAACTCTGTGATTTGGATTCACACTTCACAAAGCAGTTTCACAGAACGCTTCTGTTTAGTATTTATGGGAAGATATTCCCGTTTCCAACGAAGGCCTGAAAGGACTCCAAATATCCACTTGCAGATTCTGCAAAAATAGAGTTTCAAAACTGCTCTGTTAAAAGGAAGGCTTATCTCTCTGAGTGGAATGCAGACATCATAAAGGGGTTTCTGAGAATGCTTCTGCCTGGTTTATATGTGAAGATATTTCCTTTTCCACCATAGGCCTCAAAGCGTTCCAAATGAACACTTGCATATTCTACAAAAGGAGTGTTTCATAACTGCTCTAGCAAAGGAAAGGTTCTACTCTGTGAGTTGAACACACACATCACAAAGCAGTTTGTGAGAATGCTTCTGTCCAGTTTTTATTGGAAGATATTCCCGCTTCTAACAAAGGCCTGAAAGAGCTCCAAATATCCACTTGCAGATGCTGCAAAAAGACTCTTTCCAAACTGCTCCATGAAAAGGAAGGTTCAACTCTGTGAGTTGAATGCACACATCATAAAGAAGTTTCAAAAAATGCTTCTGTCTAGGTTTTATGTGAAGATATTTCCTTTTCCACCATAGGCCTCAAAGCGCTCCAAATGAACACTTGCAGATTCTATGAAAAGAGTGTTTCAAAACTGCTCTTTCAAAAGAAGTGTTCAACTCTGTGAGTTGGATTCATACTTCACAAAGCAGTTTCACAGAACGCTTCTGTTTAGTTTTTATGGGAAGATATTCCCGTTTCCAACGAAGGCCTGAAATGGCTCCAAATAACCACTTGCAGATTCTGCAGAAACACAGTTTCCAATCTGCTCTATCAAAAGGAAGGCTTATCTCTCCGAGCTGAATGCACACATCATAAAGTGGTTTCTGAGAATGCTTCTCCTTGGTTTATAAGTGAAGATATTTCCTTTTCCACTATAGGCCTCAAAGCGCTCCAAATGAACACTTGCAGATTCTACAAAAAGAGTGTTTCAAAACAGCTCTTTCAAAGGAAGTGTTCTACTCTGTGAGTTGGATTCATACTACACAAAGCAGTTTCACAGAACGCCTCTCTTTAGTTTTTATGGGAAGATATTCCCGTTTCCAACGAAGGCCTGAAAGGGCTCCAAATATGCACTTGCAGATTCTGCAAAAATAGAGTTTCAAAACTGCTCTGTTAAAAGGAAGGCTTATCTCTCTGAGTTGAATGCAGACATCATAAAGAGGTTTCTGAGAATGCTTCTGCCTGGTTTATATGTGAAGATATTTCCTTTTCCACCATAGGCCCCAAAGAGCTCCAAATGAACACTTGCAGATTCTACAAAAGGAGTGTTTCATAACTGCTCTAGCAAAGGAAAGGTTCAACTCTGTGAGTTGAACACACACATCACAAAGCAGTTTGTGAGAATGCTTCTGTCCAGTTTTTAAGAGAAGATATTCCCGCTTCTAACAAAGGCCTGAAGGAGCTCCAAATATCCACTTGCAGATGCTGCAAAAAGACTCTTTCCAAACTGCTCCATGAAAAGGAAGGTTCAACTCTGTGAGTTGAATGCACACATCATAAAGAAGTTTCAAAGAATGCTTCTGTCTAGGTTTTATGTGAAGATATTTCCTTTTCCACCATAGGCCTCAAAGCGCTCCAAATGAACACTTGCAGATTCTACAAAAAGAGTGTTTCAAAACTGCTCTTTCAAAAGAAGTGTTCAACTCTGTGAGTTGGATTCATACTTCACAAAGCAGTTTCACAGAACGCTTCTGTTTAGTATTTATGGGAAGATATTCCCGTTTCCAACGAAGGCCTGAAAGGACTCCAAATATCCACTTGCAGATTCTGCAAAAACACAGTTTCAAAACTGCTCTATCAAAAGGAAGGCTTATCTCTCCGAGTTGAATGCACACATCATAAAGAGGTTTCTGAGAATGCTTCTGCCTGGTTTATAAGTGAAGATATTACCTTTTCCACCATAGGCCTCAAAGCGCTCCAAATGAACACTTGCAGATTCTACAAAAAGAGTGTTTCAAAACTGCTCTTTCAAAAGAAGTGTTCAACTCTGTGATTTGGATTCACACTTCACAAAGCAGTTTCACAGAACGCTTCTGTTTAGTATTTATGGGAAGATATTCCCGTTTCCAACGAAGGCCTGAAAGGACTCCAAATATCCACTTGCAGATTCTGCAAAAATAGAGTTTCAAAACTGCTCTGTTAAAAGGAAGGCTTATCTCTCTGAGTGGAATGCAGACATCATAAAGGGGTTTCTGAGAATGCTTCTGCCTGGTTTATATGTGAAGATATTTCCTTTTCCACCATAGGCCTCAAAGCGTTCCAAATGAACACTTGCATATTCTACAAAAGGAGTGTTTCATAACTGCTCTAGCAAAGGAAAGGTTCTACTCTGTGAGTTGAACACACACATCACAAAGCAGTTTGTGAGAATGCTTCTGTCCAGTTTTTATTGGAAGATATTCCCGCTTCTAACAAAGGCCTGAAAGAGCTCCAAATATCCACTTGCAGATGCTGCAAAAAGACTCTTTCCAAACTGCTCCATGAAAAGGAAGGTTCAACTCTGTGAGTTGAATGCACACATCATAAAGAAGTTTCAAAAAATGCTTCTGTCTAGGTTTTATGTGAAGATATTTCCTTTTCCACCATAGGCCTCAAAGCGCTCCAAATGAACACTTGCAGATTCTATGAAAAGAGTGTTTCAAAACTGCTCTTTCAAAAGAAGTGTTCAACTCTGTGAGTTGGATTCATACTTCACAAAGCAGTTTCACAGAACGCTTCTGTTTAGTTTTTATGGGAAGATATTCCCGTTTCCAACGAAGGCCTGAAATGGCTCCAAATAACCACTTGCAGATTCTGCAGAAACACAGTTTCCAATCTGCTCTATCAAAAGGAAGGCTTATCTCTCCGAGCTGAATGCACACATCATAAAGTGGTTTCTGAGAATGCTTCTCCTTGGTTTATAAGTGAAGATATTTCCTTTTCCACTATAGGCCTCAAAGCGCTCCAAATGAACACTTGCAGATTCTACAAAAAGAGTGTTTCAAAACAGCTCTTTCAAAGGAAGTGTTCTACTCTGTGAGTTGGATTCATACTACACAAAGCAGTTTCACAGAACGCCTCTCTTTAGTTTTTATGGGAAGATATTCCCGTTTCCAACGAAGGCCTGAAAGGGCTCCAAATATGCACTTGCAGATTCTGCAAAAATAGAGTTTCAAAACTGCTCTGTTAAAAGGAAGGCTTATCTCTCTGAGTTGAATGCAGACATCATAAAGAGGTTTCTGAGAATGCTTCTGCCTGGTTTATATGTGAAGATATTTCCTTTTCCACCATAGGCCCCAAAGAGCTCCAAATGAACACTTGCAGATTCTACAAAAGGAGTGTTTCATAACTGCTCTAGCAAAGGAAAGGTTCAACTCTGTGAGTTGAACACACACATCACAAAGCAGTTTGTGAGAATGCTTCTGTCCAGTTTTTAAGAGAAGATATTCCCGCTTCTAACAAAGGCCTGAAGGAGCTCCAAATATCCACTTGCAGATGCTGCAAAAAGACTCTTTCCAAACTGCTCCATGAAAAGGAAGGTTCAACTCTGTGAGTTGAATGCACACATCATAAAGAAGTTTCAAAGAATGCTTCTGTCTAGGTTTTATGTGAAGATATTTCCTTTTCCACCATAGGCCTCAAAGCGCTCCAAATGAACACTTGCAGATTCTACAAAAAGAGTGTTTCAAAACTGCTCTTTCAAAAGAAGTGTTCAACTCTGTGGGTTGGATTCATACTTCACAAAGCAGTTTCACAGAACGCTTCTGTTTAGTTTTTATGGGAAGATATTCCCGTTTCCAACGAAGGCCTGAAAGGGCTCCAAATAACCACTTGCAGATTCTGCAAAAACACTGTTTCAAAACTGCTCTATCAAAAGGAAGGCTTATCTCTCCGAGCTGAATGCACACATCATAAAGAGGTTTCTGAGAATGCTTCTGCCTGGTTTATAAGTGAAGATATTTCCTTTTCCACCATAGGCCTCAAAGCGCTCCAAATGAACACTTGCAGATTCTACAAAAAGAGTGTTTCAAAACAGCTCTTTCAAAGGAAGTGTTCAACTCTGTGAGTTGGATTCATACTACACAAAGCAGTTTCACAGAACGCTTCTCTTTAGTTTTTATCGGAAGATATTCCCGTTTCCAACGAAGGCCTGAAAGGGTTCCAAATATCCACTTGCAGATTCTGCAAAAATAGAGTTTCAAAACTGCTCTGTTAAAAGGAAGGCTTATCTCTCTGAGTTGAATGCAGACATCATAAAGAGGTTTCTGAGAATTCTTCTGCCTGGTTTATATGTGAAGATATTTCCTTTTCCACCATAGGCCTCAAAGCGTTCCAAATGAACACTTGCAGATCCTACAAAAGGAGTGTTTCATAACTGCTCTAGCAAAGGAAAGGTTCAACTCTGTGAGTTGAACACACACATCACAAAGCAGTTTGTGAGAATGCTTCTGTCCAGTTTTTAAGAGAAGATATTCCCGCTTCTAACAAAGGCCTGAAAGAGCTCCAAATATCCACTTGCAGATGCTGCAAAAAGACTCTTTCCAAACTGCTCCATGAAAAGGAAGGTTCAACTCTGTGAGTTGAATGCACACATCATAAAGAAGTTTCAAAGAATGCTTCTGTCTAGGTTTTATGTGAAGATATTTCCTTTTCCACCATAGGCCTCAAAGCGCTCCAAATGAACACTTGCAGATTCTACAAAAAGAGTGTTTCAAAACTGCTCTTTCAAAAGAAGTGTTCAACTCTGTGGGTTGGATTCATACTTCACAAAGCAGTTTCACAGAACGCTTCTGTTTAGTTTTTATGGGAAGATATTCCCGTTTCCAACGAAGGCCTGAAAGGGCTCCAAATAACCACTTGCAGATTCTGCAAAAACACAGTTTCAAAACTGCTCTATCAAAAGGAAGGCTTATCTCTCCGAGCTGAATGCACACATCATAAAGAGGTTTCTGAGAATGCTTCTGCCTGGTTTATAAGTGAAGATATTTCCTTTTCCACCATAGGCCTCAAAGCGCTCCAAATGAACACTTGCAGATTCTACAAAAAGAGTGTTTCAAAACAGCTCTTTCAAAGGAAGTGTTCAACTCTGTGAGTTGGATTCATACTACACAAAGCAGTTTCACAGAACGCTTCTCTTTAGTTTTTATCGGAAGATATTCCCGTTTCCAAAGAAGGCCTGAAAGGGCTCCAAATATCCACTTGCAGATTCTGCAAAAATAGAGTTTCAAAACTGCTCTGTTAAAAGGAAGGTTTATCTCTCTGAGTTGAATGCAGACATCATAAAGAGGTTTCTTAGAATGCTTCTGCCTGGTTTATATGTGAAGATATTTCCTTTTCCACCATAGGCCTCAAAGCGCTCCAAATGAACACTTGCAGATTCTACAAAAGGAGTGTTTCATAACTGCTCTAGCAAAGGAAAGGTTCAACCCTGTGAGTTGAACACACACATCACAAAGCAGTTTGTGAGAATGCTTCTGTCCAGTTTTTAAGAGAAGATATTCCCGCTTCTAACAAAGGCCTGAAAGAGCTCCAAATATCCACTTGCAGATGCTGCAAAAAGACTCTTTCCAAACTGCTCCATGAAAAGGAAGGTTCAACTCTGTGAGTTGAATGCACACATCATAAAGAAGTTTCAAAGAATGCTTCTGTCTAGGTTTTATGTGAAGATATTTCCTTTTCCACCATAGGCCTCAAAGCGCTCCAAATGAACACTTGCAGATTCTACAAAAAGAGTGTTTCAAAACTGCTCTTACAAAAGAAGTGTTCAACTCTGTGAGTTGGATTCATACTTCACAAAGCAGTTTCACAGAACGCTTCTGTTTAGTATTTATGGGAAGATATTCCCGTTTCCAACGAAGGCCAGAAAGGGCTCCAAATATCCACTTGCAGATTCTGCAAAAATAGAGTTTCAAAACTGCTCTGTTAAAAGGAAGGCTTATCTCTCTGAGTTGAATGCAGACATCATAAAGAGGTTTCTGAGAATGCTTCTGCCTGGTTTATATGTGAAGATATTTCCTTTTCCACCATAGGCCTCAATGCGCTCCAAGTGAACACTTGCAGATTCTACAAAAGGAGTGTTTCATAAATGCTCTAGCAAAGGAAAGGTTCAACCCTGTGAGTTGAACACACACATCACAAAGCAGTTTGTGAGAATGCTTCTGTCCAGTTTTTAAGAGAAGATATTCCCGCTTCTAACAAAGGCCTGAAAGAGCTCCAAATATCCACTTGCAGATGCTGCAAAAAGACTCTTTCCAAACTGCTCCATGAAAAGGAAGGTTCAACTCTGTGAGTTGAATGCACACACCGTAAAGAAGTTTCAAAGAATGCTTCTGTCTATGTTTTATGTGAAGGTATTTCCTTTTCCACCATAGGCCTCAAAGCGCTCCAAATGAACACTTGCAGATTCTACAAAAAGAGTGTTTCAAAACTGCTCTTTCAAAAGAAGTGTTCAACTCTGTGAGTTGGATTCATACTTCACAAAGTAGTTTCACAGAACGCTTCTGTTTAGTTTTTATGGGAAGGTATTCCCGTTTCCAACGAAGGACTGAAAGGGCTCCAAATATCCACTTGCAGATTCTGCCAAAACAGAGTTTCAAAACTGCTCTATCAAAAGGAAGGCTTATCGCTCCGAGTTGAATGCACACATCATAAAGAGGTTTCTGAGAATGCTTCTGCCTGGTTTATAAGTGAAGATATTTCCTTTTCCACCATAGGCCTCAAAGCGCTCCAAATGAACACTTGCAGATTCTACAAAAAGAGTGTTTCAAAACCGCTCTTTCAAAAGAAGTGTTCAACTCTGTGGGTTGGATTCATACTTCACAAAGCAGTTTCACAGAACGCCTCTGTTTAGTTTTTATGGGAAGATATTCCCGTTTCCAACGAAGGCCTGAAAGGGCTCCAAATAACCACTTGCAGATTCTGCAAAAACACAGTTTCAAAACTGCTCTATCAAAAGGAATGCTTATCTCTCCGAGCTGAATGCACACATCATAAAGAGGTTTCTGAGAATGCTTCTGCCTGGTTTATAAGTGAAGATATTTCCTTTTCCACCATAGGCCTCAAAGCGCTCCAAATGAACACTTGCAGATTCTACAAAAAGAGTGTTTCAAAACAGCTCTTTCAAAGGAAGTGTTCAAGTCTGTGAGTTGGTTTCATACTACACAAAGCAGTTTCACAGAACGCTTCTCTTTAGTTTTTATCGGAAGATATTCCCGTTTCCAACGAAGGCCTGAAAGGGCTCCAAATATCCACTTGCAGATTCTGCAAAAATAGAGTTTCAAAACTGCTCTGTTAAAAGGAAGGCTTATCTCTCTGAGTTGAATGCAGACATCATAAAGAGGTTTCTGAGAATGCTTCTGCCTGGTTTATATGTGAAGATATTTCCGTTTCCACCATAGGCCTCAAAGCGTTCCAAATGAACACTTGCAGATTCTACAAAAGGAGTGTTTCATAACTGCTCTAGCAAAGGAAAGGTTCAACTCTGTGAGTTGCACACACACATCACAAAGCAGTTTGTGAGAATGCTTCTGTCCAGTTTTTAAGAGAAGATATTCCCGCTTCTAAAAAAGGCCTGAAAGAGCTCCAAATATCCACTTGCAAATGCTGCAAAAAGACTCTTTCCAAACTGCTCCATGAAAAGCAAGGTTCAACTCTGTGAGTTGAATGCACACATCATAAAGAAGTTTCAAAGAATGCTTCTGTCTAGGTTTTATGTGAAGATATTTCCTTCTCCACCATAGGCCTCAAAGCGCTCCAAATGAACACATGCAGATTCTTCAAAAAGAGTGTTTCAAAACTGCTCTTTCAAAAGAAGTGTTCAACTCTGTGAGTTGGATTCATACTTCACAAAGCAGTTTCACAGAACGCTTCTGTTTAGTATTTATGGGAAGATATTCCCGTTTCCAACGAAGGCCTGAAAGGACTCCCAATATCCACTTGCAGATTCTGCAAAAACACAGTTTCAAAACTGCTCTATCAAAAGGAAGGCTTATCTCTCCGAGTTGAATGCACACATCATAAAGAGGTTTCTGAGAATGCTTCTGCCTGGTTTATAAGTGAAGATATTACCTTTTCCACCATAGGCCTCAAAGCGCTCCAAATGAACACTTGCAGATTCTACAAAAAGAGTGTTTCAAAACTGCTCTTTCAAAAGAAGTGTTCAACTCTGTGATTTGGATTCACACTTCACAAAGCAGTTTCACAGAACGCTTCTGTTTAGTATTTATGGGAAGATATTCCCGTTTCCAACGAAGGCCTGAAAGGACTCCAAATATCCACTTGCAGATTCTGCAAAAATAGAGTTTCAAAACTGCTCTGTTAAAAGGAAGGCTTATCTCTCTGAGTGGAATGCAGACATCATAAAGGGGTTTCTGAGAATGCTTCTGCCTGGTTTATATGTGAAGATATTTCCTTTTCCACCATAGGCCTCAAAGCGTTCCAAATGAACACTTGCATATTCTACAAAAGGAGTGTTTCATAACTGCTCTAGCAAAGGAAAGGTTCTACTCTGTGAGTTGAACACACACATCACAAAGCAGTTTGTGAGAATGCTTCTGTCCAGTTTTTATTGGAAGATATTCCCGCTTCTAACAAAGGCCTGAAAGAGCTCCAAATATCCACTTGCAGATGCTGCAAAAAGACTCTTTCCAAACTGCTCCATGAAAAGGAAGGTTCAACTCTGTGAGTTGAATGCACACATCATAAAGAAGTTTCAAAAAATGCTTCTGTCTAGGTTTTATGTGAAGATATTTCCTTTTCCACCATAGGCCTCAAAGCGCTCCAAATGAACACTTGCAGATTCTACGAAAAGAGTGTTTCAAAACTGCTCTTTCAAAAGAAGTGTTCAACTCTGTGAGTTGGATTCATACTTCACAAAGCAGTTTCACAGAACGCTTCTGTTTAGTTTTTATGGGAAGATATTCCCGTTTCCAACGAAGGCCTGAAATGGCTCCAAATAACCACTTGCAGATTCTGCAGAAACACAGTTTCCAATCTGCTCTATCAAAAGGAAGGCTTATCTCTCCGAGCTGAATGCACACATCATAAAGTGGTTTCTGAGAATGCTTCTCCTTGGTTTATAAGTGAAGATATTTCCTTTTCCACTATAGGCCTCAAAGCGCTCCAAATGAACACTTGCAGATTCTACAAAAAGAGTGTTTCAAAACAGCTCTTTCAAAGGAAGTGTTCTACTCTGTGAGTTGGATTCATACTACACAAAGCAGTTTCACAGAACGCCTCTCTTTAGTTTTTATGGGAAGATATTCCCGTTTCCAACGAAGGCCTGAAAGGGCTCCAAATATGCACTTGCAGATTCTGCAAAAATAGAGTTTCAAAACTGCTCTGTTAAAAGGAAGGCTTATCTCTCTGAGTTGAATGCAGACATCATAAAGAGGTTTCTGAGAATGCTTCTGCCTGGTTTATATGTGAAGATATTTCCTTTTCCACCATAGGCCCCAAAGAGCTCCAAATGAACACTTGCAGATTCTACAAAAGGAGTGTTTCATAACTGCTCTAGCAAAGGAAAGGTTCAACTCTGTGAGTTGAACACACACATCACAAAGCAGTTTGTGAGAATGCTTCTGTCCAGTTTTTAAGAGAAGATATTCCCGCTTCTAACAAAGGCCTGAAGGAGCTCCAAATATCCACTTGCAGATGCTGCAAAAAGACTCTTTCCAAACTGCTCCATGAAAAGGAAGGTTCAACTCTGTGAGTTGAATGCACACATCATAAAGAAGTTTCAAAGAATGCTTCTGTCTAGGTTTTATGTGAAGATATTTCCTTTTCCACCATAGGCCTCAAAGCGCTCCAAATGAACACTTGCAGATTCTACAAAAAGAGTGTTTCAAAACTGCTCTTTCAAAAGAAGTGTTCAACTCTGTGGGTTGGATTCATACTTCACAAAGCAGTTTCACAGAACGCTTCTGTTTAGTTTTTATGGGAAGATATTCCCGTTTCCAACGAAGGCCTGAAAGGGCTCCAAATAACCACTTGCAGATTCTGCAAAAACACTGTTTCAAAACTGCTCTATCAAAAGGAAGGCTTATCTCTCCGAGCTGAATGCACACATCATAAAGAGGTTTCTGAGAATGCTTCTGCCTGGTTTATAAGTGAAGATATTTCCTTTTCCACCATAGGCCTCAAAGCGCTCCAAATGAACACTTGCAGATTCTACAAAAAGAGTGTTTCAAAACAGCTCTTTCAAAGGAAGTGTTCAACTCTGTGAGTTGGATTCATACTACACAAAGCAGTTTCACAGAACGCTTCTCTTTAGTTTTTATCGGAAGATATTCCCGTTTCCAACGAAGGCCTGAAAGGGCTCCAAATATCCACTTGCAGATTCTGCAAAAATAGAGTTTCAAAACTGCTCTGTTAAAAGGAAGGCTTATCTCTCTGAGTTGAATGCAGACATCATAAAGAGGTTTCTGAGAATTCTTCTGCCTGGTTTATATGTGAAGATATTTCCTTTTCCACCATAGGCCTCAAAGCGTTCCAAATGAACACTTGCAGATTCTACAAAAGGAGTGTTTCATAACTGCTCTAGCAAAGGAAAGGTTCAACTCTGTGAGTTGAACACACACATCACAAAGCAGTTTGTGAGAATGCTTCTGTCCAGTTTTTAAGAGAAGATATTCCCGCTTCTAACAAAGGCCTGAAAGAGCTCCAAATATCCACTTGCAGATGCTGCAAAAAGACTCTTTCCAAACTGCTCCATGAAAAGGAAGGTTCAACTCTGTGAGTTGAATGCACACATCATAAAGAAGTTTCAAAGAATGCTTCTGTCTAGGTTTTATGTGAAGATATTTCCTTTTCCACCATAGGCCTCAAAGCGCTCCAAATGAACACATGCAGATTCTTCAAAAAGAGTGTTTCAAAACTGCTCTTTCAAAAGAAGTGTTCAACTCTGTGAGTTGGATTCATACTTCACAAAGCAGTTTCACAGAACGCTTCTGTTTAGTATTTATGGGAAGATACTCCCGTTTCCAACGAAGGCCTGAAAGGACTCCAAATATCCACTTGCAGATTCTGCAAAAACACAGTTTCAAAACTGCTCTATCAAAAAGAAGGCTTATCTCTCCGAGTTGAATGCACACATCATAAAGAGGTTTCTGAGAATGCTTCTGCCTGGTTTATAAGTGAAGATATTACCTTTTCCACCATAGGCCTCAAAGCGCTCCAAATGAACACTTGCAGATTCTACAAAA
This sequence comes from Pongo pygmaeus, assembly GCF_028885625.2. Taxonomy (NCBI): domain Eukaryota; kingdom Metazoa; phylum Chordata; class Mammalia; order Primates; family Hominidae; genus Pongo; species Pongo pygmaeus. The sequence continues at coordinate 30,584,861 of NC_085930.1, forward strand.
AGAGTGTTTCAAAACTGCTCTTTCAAAAGAAGTGTTCAACTCTGTGAGTTGGATTCATACTTCACAATGCAGTTTCACAGAACGCTTCTGTTTAGTATTTATGGGAAGATATTCCCGTTTCCAACGAAGGCCTGAAAGGACTCCAAATATCCACTTGCAGATTCTGCAAAAACACAGTTTCAAAACTGCTCTATCAAAAGGAAGGCTTATCTCTCCGAGTTGAATGCACACATCATAAAGAGGTTTCTGAGAATGCTTCTGCCTGGTTTATAAGTGAAGATATTTCCTTTTCCACCATAGGCCTCAAAGCGCTCCAAATGAACAATTGCAGATTCTACAAAAAGAGTGTTTCAAAACTGCTCTTTCAAAAGAAGTGTTCAACTCTGTGAGTTGGATTCATACTTCACAAAGCAGTTTCACAGAACGCTTCTGTTTAGTTTTTATGGGAAGATATTCCCGTTTCCAACGAAGGCCTGAAAGGGCTCCAAATATCCACTTGCAGATTCTGCCAAAACAGAGTTTCAAAACTGCTCTATCAAAAGGAAGGCTTGTCACTCCGAGTTGAATGCACACGTCATAAAGAGTTTTCTGAGAATGCTTCTGCCTGGTTTATAAGTGAAGATATTTCCTTTTCCACCATAGGCCTCAAAGCGAACCAAATGAACACTTGCAGATTCTACAAAAAGAGTGTTTCAAAACAGCCCTTTCAAAGGAAGTGTTCAACTCTGTGAGTTGGATTCATACTACACAAAGCAGTTTCACAGAACGCTTCTGTTTAGTTTTTATGGGAAGATATTCCCGTTTCCAACGAAGGCTTGAAAGGGCTCCAAATATTCTTTTGCAAATTCTGCAAAAATAGAGTTTCAAAACTGCTCTATCAAAAGGAAGGCTTATCTCTCTGAGTTGAATGCAGACATCATAAAGAGGTTTCTGAGAATGCTTCTGCCTGGTTTATATGTGAAGATATTTCCTTTTCCACCATAGGACTCAAAGCGCTCCAAATGAACACTTGCAGATTCTACAAAAAGAGTGTTTCATAACTGCTCTAGCAAAGGAAAGGTTCAACTCTTTGAGTTGAACACACACATCACAAAGCAGTTTCTGAGAATGCTTCTGTCCTGTTTTTATTGGAAGATATTTCCGCTTCTAACAAAGGCCTGAAAGAGCTCCAAATATCCACTTGCAGATGCTGCAAAAAGACTCTTTCCAAACTGCTCCATGAAACGGAAGGTTCAACTCTGTGAGTTGAATGCACACATCATAAAGAAGTTTCAAAGAATGCTTCTGTCTAGGTTTTATGTGAAGATATTTCCTTTTCCACCATAGGCCTCAAAGCGCTCCAAATGAACACTTGCAGATTCTACAAAAAGAGTGTTTCAAAACTGCTCTTTCAAAAGAAGTGTTCAACTCTGTGAGTTGGATTCATACTTCACAAAGCAGTTTCACAGAACGCTTCTGTTTAGTTTTTATGGGAAGATATTCCCGTTTCCAACGAAGGCCTGAAATGGCTCCAAATAACCATTTGCAGATTCTGCAGAAACACCGTTTCAAAACTGCTCTACCAAAAGGAAGGCTTATCGCTCCGAGTTGAATGCACACATCATAAAGGGTTTTCTGAGAATGCTTCTGCATGGTTTATAAGTGAAGATATATCCTTTTCCACCATAGGACTCAAAGCGCTCCAAATGAACACTTGCAGATTCTAGAAAAAGAGTGTTTCATAACTGCTCTAGCAAAGGAAAGGTTCAACTCTGGGAGTTGAACACACACATCACAAAGCAGTTTGTGAGAATGCTTCTGTCCAGTTTTTATGAGAAGATATTCCCGCTTCTAACAAAGGCCTGAAAGACCTCCAAATATCCACTTGCAGATGCTGCAAAAAGACTCTTTCCAAACTGCTCCATGAAAAGGAAGGTTCAACTCTGTGAGTTGAATGCACACATCATAAAGAAGTTTCAAAGAATGCTTCTGTCTAGGTTTTATGTGAAGATATTTCCTTTTCCACCATAGGCCTCAAAGCGCTCCAAATGAACACTTGCAGATTCTACAAAAAGAGTGTTTCAAAACTGCACTTTCAAAAGAAGTGTTCAACTCTGTGAGGTGGATTCATACTTCACAAAGCAGTTTCTCAGAACGCTTCTGTTTAGTTTTTATGGGAATATATTCCCGTTTCCAACGAAGGCCTGAAAGGGCTCCAAATAACCACTTGCAGATTCTGCAGAAACACAGTTTCAAAACTGCTCTATCAAAAGGAAGGCTTATCTCTCCGAGCTGAATGCACACATCATAAAGAGGTTTCTGAGAATGCTTCTCCCTGGTTTATAAGTGAAGATATTACCTTTTCCACCATAGGCCTCAAAGCACTCCAAATGAACACTTGCAGATTCTACAAAAAGAGTGTTTCAAAACAGCTCTTTCAAAGGAAGTGTTCAACTCTGTGAGTTGGATTCATACTACACAAAGCAGTTTCACAGAACGCTTCTCTTTAGTTTTTATGGGAAGATATTCCCGTTTCCAACGAAGGCCTGAAAGGGCTCCAAATATCCACTTGCAGATTCTGCAAAAATAGAGTTTCAAAACTGCTCTGTTAAAAGGAAGGTTTATCTCTCTGAGTTGAATGCAGACATCATAAAGATGTTTCTTAGAATGCTTCTACCTGGTTTATATGTGAAGATATATCCTTTTCCACCATAGGCCTCAAAGCGCTCCAAATGAACACTTGCAGATTCTACAAAAGGAGTGTTTCATAACTGCTCTAGCAAAAGAAAGGTTCAACTCTGTGAGTTGAACACACACATCACAAAGCAGTTTGTGAGAATGCTTCTGTCCAGTTTTTAAGAGAAGATATTCCCGCTTCTAACAAAGGCCTGAAAGAGCTCCAAATATCCACTTGCAGATGCTGCAAAAAGACTCTTTCCAAACTGCTCCATGAAAAGGAAGGTTCAACTCCGTGAGTTGAATGCACACATCATAAAGAAGTTTCAAAGAATGCTTCTGTCTAGGTTTTATGTGAAGATATTTCCTTTTCCACCATAGGCCTCAAAGCGCTCCAAATGAACACTTGCAGATTCTACAAAAAGAGTGTTTCAAAACTGCTCTTACAAAAGAAGTGTTCAACTCTGTGAGTTGGATTCATACTTCACAAAGCAGTTTCACAGAACGCTTCTCTTTATTTTTTATGGGAAGATATTCCCGTTTCCAACGAAGGCCTGAAAGGGCTCCAAATATCCACTTGCAGATTCTGCAAAAATAGAGTTTCAAAACTGCTCTGTTAAAAGGAAGGCTTATCTCTCTGAGTTGAATGCAGACATCATAAAGAGGTTTCTGAGAAAGCTTCTGCCTGGTTTATATGTGAAGATATTTCCTTTTCCACCATAGGCCTCAATGCGCTCCAAATGAACACTTGCAGATTCTACAAAAGGAGTGTTTCATAACTGCTCTAGCAAAGAAAAGGTTCAACTCTGTGAGTTGAACACACACATCACAAAGCAGTTTGTGAGAATGCTTCTGTCCAGTTTTTATGAGAAGATATTCCCGCTTCTATCAAAGGCCTGAAAGAGCTCCAAATATCCACTTGCAGATGCTGCAAAAAGACTCTTTCCAAACTGCTCCATGAAAAGGAAGGTTCAACTCTGTGAGTTGAATGCACACATCATAAAGAGGTTTCTGAGAATGCTTCTGCCTGGTTTATAAGTGAAGATATTTCCTTTTCCACCATAGGCCTCAAAGCGCTCCAAATGAACACTTGCAGATTCTACAAAAAGAGTGTTTCAAAACTGCTCTTTCAAAAGAAGTGTTCAACTCTGTGAGTTGGATTCATACTTCACAAGTCAGTTTCTCAGAACGCTTCTGTTTAGTTTTTATGGGAAGATATTCCCGTTTCCAACGAAGGTCTGAAATGTCTCCAAATAACCACTTGCAGATTCTGCAGAAACACAGTTAAAAAACTGCTCTATCAAAAGGAAGGCTTATCTCTCCGAGCTGAATGCACACATCATAAAGAGGTTTCTGAGAATGCTTCTCCCTGGTTTATAAGTGAAGATATTTCCTTTTCCACCATAGGCCTCAAAGCGCTCCAAATGAACACTTGCAGATTCTACAAAAAGAGTGTTTCAAAACAGCTCTTTCAAAGGAAGTGTTCAACTCTGTGAGTTGGATTCATACTACACAAAGCAGTTTCACAGAACGCTTCTCTTTAGTTTTTAAGGGAAGATATTCCCGTTTCCGACGAAGGCCTGAAACGGCTCCAAATATCCACTTGCAGATTCTGCAAAAATAGAGTTTCAAAACTGCTCTGTTAAAAGGAAGGCTTATCACTCTGAGTTGAATGCAGACATCATAAAGAGGTTTCTGAGAATGCTTCTGCCTGGTTTATATGTGAAGATATTTCCTTTTCCACCATAGGCCTCAAAGCGCTCCAAATGAACACTTGCAGATTCTACAAAAGGAGTTTTTCATAACTGCTCTAGCAAAGGAAAGTTTCAACTCTGTGAGTGGAACACACACATCACAAAGCAGTTTGTGAGAATGCTTCTGTCCAGTTTTTAAGAGAAGATATTCCCGCTTCTAACAAAGGCCTGAAAGAGCTCCAAATATCCACTTGCAGATGCTGCAAAAAGACTCTTTCCAAACTGCTCCATGAAAAGGAAGGTTCAACTCTGTGAGTTGAATGCACACATCATAAACAAGTTTCAAAGAATGCTTCTGTCTAGGTTTTATGTGAAGGTATTTCCTTTTCCAACAAAGGCCTCAAAGCGCTCCAAATGAACACTTGCAGATTCTACAAAAAGAGTGTTTCAAAACTGCTCTTTCAAAAGAAGTGTTCAACTCTGTGAGTTGGATTCATACTTCACAAAGCAGATTCACAGAACGCTTCTGTTTAGTATTTATGGGAAGATATTCCCGTTTCCAACGACGGCCTGAATGGACTCCAAATATCCACTTGCAGATTCTGCAAAAACACAGTTTCAAAACTGCTCTATCAAAAGGAAGGCTTATCTCTCCGAGTTGAATGCACACATCATAAAGAGGTTTCTGAGAATGCTTCTGCCTGGTTTATAAGTGAAGATATTTCCTTTTCCACCATAGGCCTCAAAGCGCTCCAAATGAACACTTGCAGATTCTACAAAAAGTGTGTTTCAAAACTGCTCTTTCAAAAGAAGTGTTCAACTCTGTGAGTTGGATTCATACTTCACAAAGCAGTTTCACAGAACGCTTCTGTTTAATTTTTATGGGAAGATATTCCCGTTTCCAACGAAGGCCTGAAATGGCTCCAAATATCCACTTGCAGATTCTGCCAAAAGAGAGTTTCAAAACTGCTCTATCAAAAGGAAGGCTTATCGCTCCCAGTTGAATGCACACATCATAAAGACTTTTCTGAGAATGCTTCGGCCTGGTTTATAAGTGAAGATATTTCCTTTTCCACCATAGGCCTCAAAGCTCTCCAAATGAACACTTGCAGATTCTACAAAAAGAGTGTTTCATAACTGCTCTAGCAAAGGAAAGGTTGAACTCTGTGAGTTGAACACACACATCACAAAGCAGTTTGTGAGAATGCTTCCGTCCAGTTTTTATGAGAAGATATTCCCGCTTCTAACAAAGGCCTGAAAGAGCTCCAAATATCCACTTGCAGATGCTGCAAAAAGACTCTTTCCAAACTGCTCCATGAAAAGGAAGGTTCAACTCTGTGAGTTGAATGCACACATCAAAAAGAAGTTTCAAAGAATGCTTCTGTCTAGGTTTTATGTGAAGGTATTTCCTTTTCCACCATAGGCCTCAAAGCGCTCCAAATGAACACTTGCAGATTCTACAAAAAGAGTGTTTCAAAACTGCTCTTTCAAAAGAAGTGTTCAACTCTGTGAGGTGGATTCATATTTCACAAAGCAGTTTCTCAGAACGCTTCTGTTTAGTTTTTATGGGAAGATATTCCCGTTTCCAACGAAGGCCTGAAAGGGCTCCAAATAACCACTTGCAGATTCTGCAGAAACACAGTTTCAAAACTGCTCTATCAAAAGGAAGGCTTATCTCTCCGAGCTGAATGCACACATCATAAAGAGGTTTCTGAGAATGCTTCTCCCTGGTTTATAAGTGAAGATATTTCCTTTTCCACCATAGGCCTCAAAGCGCTCCAAATGAACACTTGCAGATTCTACAAAAAGAGTGTTTCAAAACAGCTCTTTCAAAGGAAGTGTTCAACTCTGTGAGTTGGATTCATACTACACAAAGCAGTTTCACAGAACGCTTCTCTTTAGTTTTTATGGGAAGATATTCCCGTTTCCAACGAAGGCCTGAAAGGGCTCCAAATATCCACTTGCAGATTCTGCAAAAATAGAGTTTCAAAACTGCTCTGTTAAAAGGAAGGCTTATCTCTCTGAGTTGAATGCAGACATCATAAAGGGGTTTCTGAGAATGCTTCTGCCTGGTTTATATGTGAAGATATTTCCTTTTCCACCATAGGCCTCAAAGCGCTCCAAATGAACACTTGCAGATTCTACAAAAGGAGTGTTTCATAACTGCTCTAGCAAAGGAAGGGTTCAACTCTGTGAGTTGAAAACCCACATCACAAAGCAGTTTGTGAGAATGCTTCTGTCCAGTTTTTAAGAGAAGATATTCCCGCTTCTAACAAAGGCCTGAAAGAGCTCCAAATATCCACTTGCAGATGCTGCAAAAAGACTCTTTCCAAACTGCTCCATGAAAAGGAAGGTTCAACTCTGTGAGTTGAATGCACACATCATAAAGAAGTTTCAAAGAATGCTTCTGTCTAGGTTTTATGTGAAGATATTTCCTTTTCCACCATAGGCCTCAAAGCGCTCCAAATGAACACTTGCAGATTCTACGAAAAGAGTGTTTCAAAACTGCTCTTTCAAAAGAAGTGTTCAACTCTGTGAGTTGGATTCATACTTCACAAAGCAGTTTCACAGAACGCTTCTGTTTAGTTTTTATGGGAAGATATTCCCGTTTCCAACGAAGGCCTGAAATGGCTCCAAATAACCACTTGCAGATTCTGCAGAAACACAGTTTCCAATCTGCTCTATCAAAAGGAAGGCTTATCTCTCCGAGCTGAATGCACACATCATAAAGTGGTTTCTGAGAATGCTTCTCCTTGGTTTATAAGTGAAGATATTTCCTTTTCCACTATAGGCCTCAAAGCGCTCCAAATGAACACTTGCAGATTCTACAAAAAGAGTGTTTCAAAACAGCTCTTTCAAAGGAAGTGTTCTACTCTGTGAGTTGGATTCATACTACACAAAGCAGTTTCACAGAACGCCTCTCTTTAGTTTTTATGGGAAGATATTCCCGTTTCCAACGAAGGCCTGCAAGGGCTCCAAATATGCACTTGCAGATTCTGCAAAAATAGAGTTTCAAAACTGCTCTGTTAAAAGGAAGGCTTATCTCTCTGAGTTGAATGCAGACATCATAAAGAGGTTTCTGAGAATGCTTCTGCCTGGTTTATATGTGAAGATATTTCCTTTTCCACCATAGGCCCCAAAGAGCTCCAAATGAACACTTGCAGATTCTACAAAAGGAGTGTTTCATAACTGCTCTAGCAAAGGAAAGGTTCAACTCTGTGAGTTGAACACACACATCACAAAGCAGTTTGTGAGAATGCTTCTGTCCAGTTTTTAAGAGAAGATATTCCCGCTTCTAACAAAGGCCTGAAGGAGCTCCAAATATCCACTTGCAGATGCTGCAAAAAGACTCTTTCCAAACTGCTCCATGAAAAGGAAGGTTCAACTCTGTGAGTTGAATGCACACATCATAAAGAAGTTTCAAAGAATGCTTCTGTCTAGGTTTTATGTGAAGATATTTCCTTTTCCACCATAGGCCTCAAAGCGCTCCAAATGAACACTTGCAGATTCTACAAAAAGAGTGTTTCAAAACTGCTCTTTCAAAAGAAGTGTTCAACTCTGTGGGTTGGATTCATACTTCACAAAGCAGTTTCACAGAACGCTTCTGTTTAGTTTTTATGGGAAGATATTCCCGTTTCCAACGAAGGCCTGAAAGGGCTCCAAATAACCACTTGCAGATTCTGCAAAAACACTGTTTCAAAACTGCTCTATCAAAAGGAAGGCTTATCTCTCCGAGCTGAATGCACACATCATAAAGAGGTTTCTGAGAATGCTTCTGCCTGGTTTATAAGTGAAGATATTTCCTTTTCCACCATAGGCCTCAAAGCGCTCCAAATGAACACTTGCAGATTCTACAAAAAGAGTGTTTCAAAACAGCTCTTTCAAAGGAAGTGTTCAACTCTGTGAGTTGGATTCATACTACACAAAGCAGTTTCACAGAACGCTTCTCTTTAGTTTTTATCGGAAGATATTCCCGTTTCCAACGAAGGCCTGAAAGGGCTCCAAATATCCACTTGCAGATTCTGCAAAAATAGAGTTTCAAAACTGCTCTGTTAAAAGGAAGGCTTATCTCTCTGAGTTGAATGCAGACATCATAAAGAGGTTTCTGAGAATGCTTCTGCCTGGTTTATATGTGAAGATATTTCCTTTTCCACCATAGTCCTCAATGTGCTCCAAATGAACACTTGCAGATTCTACAAAAGGAGTGTTTCATAACTGCTCTATCAAAGGAAAGGTTCAACTCTGTGAGTTGAACACACACATCACAAAGCAGTTTGTGAGAATGCTTCTGTCCAGTTTTTAAGAGAAGATATTCCCGCTTCTAACAAAGGCCTGAAAGAGCTCCAAATATCCACTTGCAGATGCTGCAAAAAGACTCTTTCCAAACTGCTCCATGAAAAGGAAGGTTCAACTCTGTGAGTTGAATGCACACACCGTAAAGAAGTTTCAAAGAATGCTTCTGTCTATGTTTTATGTGAAGGTATTTCCTTTTCCACCATAGGCCTCAAAGCGCTCCAAATGAACACTTGCAGATTCTACAAAAAGAGTGTTTCAAAACTGCTCTTTCAAAAGAAGTGTTCAACTCTGTGAGTTGGATTCATACTTCAAAAAGTAGTTTCACAGAACGCTTCTGTTTAGTTTTTATGGGAAGGTATTCCCGTTTCCAACGAAGGACGGAAAGGACTCCAAATATCCACTTGCAGATTCTGCCAAAACAGAGTTTCAAAACTGCTCTATCAAAAGGAAGGCTTATCGCTCCGAGTTGAATGCACACATCATAAAGAGGTTTCTGAGAATGCTTCTCCCTGGTTTATAAGTGAAGATATTTCCTTTTCCACCATAGGCCTCAAAGCGCTCCAAATGAACACTTGCAGATTCTACAAAAAGAGTGTTTGAAAACAGCTCTTTCAAAGGAAGTGTTCAACTCTGTGAGTTGGATTCATACTACACAAAGCAGTTTCACAGAACGCTTCTGTTTAGTTTTTATGGGAAGACATTCCCGTTTCCAACGAAGGCCTGAAAGGGCTCCAAATATCCACTTGCAAATTCTGCAAAAATAGAGTTTCAAAACTGCTCTGTCAAAAGGAAGGCTTATCTCTCTGAGTTGAATGCAGACATCATAAAGAGGTTTCTGAGAATGCTTCTGCCTGGTTAACAAGTGAAGATATTTCCTTTTCCACAATAGGCCCCAAAGCGCTCCAAATGAACACTTGCAGATTCTACAAAAAGAGTGTTTCATAACTGCTCTAGCAAAGGAAAGGTTCAACTCTGTGAGTTGAACACACACATCACAAAGCAGTTTGTGAGAATGCTTCTGTCCAGTTTTTATGAGAAGATATTCCCGCTTCTAACAAAGGCCTAAAAGAGCTCCAAATATCCACTTGCAGATGCTGCAAAAAGACTCTTTCCAAACTGCTCCATGAAAAGGAAGGTTCAACTCTGTGTGTTGAATGCACACATCATAAAGAAGTTTCAAAAAATGCTTCTGTCTAGGTTTTATGTGAAGATATTTCCTTTTCCACCATAGGCCTCAAAGCGCTCCAAATGAACACTTGCAGATTCTACCAAAAGAGTGTTTCAAAACTGCCCTTTCAAAAGAAGTGTTCAAATCTGTGAGTTGGATTCATACTTCACAAAGCAGTTTCACAGAACGCTTCTGTTTAGTATTTATGGGAAGATATTCCCGTTTCCAACGAAGGCCTGAAAGGACTCCAAATATGCACTTGCAGATTCTGCAAAAGCACAGTTTCAGAACTGCTCTATCAAAAGGAAGGCTTGTCTCTCCGAGTTGAATGCACACATCATAAAGAGGTTTCTGAGAATGCTTCTGCCTGGTTTATAAGTGAAGATATTTCCTTTTCCACCATAGGCCTCAAAGCGCTCCAAATGAACACTTGCAGATTCTACAAAAAGAGTGTTTCAAAACTGCTCTTTCAAAAGAAGTGTTCAACTCTGTGAGTTGGATTCCTACTTCACAAAGCAGTTTCACAGAACGCTTCTGTTTAGTTTTTATGGGAAGGTATTCCCGTTTCCAATGAAGGACTGAAAGGGCTCCAAATATCCACTTGCAGATTCTGCCAAAACAGAGTTTCAAAACTGCTCTATCAAAAGAAAGGCTTATCGCTCCGAGTTGAATGCACACATCATAAAGTGGTTTCTGAGAATGCTTCTGCCTGGTTTATAAGTGAAGATATTTCCTTTTCCCCTATAGGCCTCAAAGCGCTCCAAATGAACACTTGCAGATTCTACAAAAAGAGTGTTTCAAAACTGCTCTTTCAAAAGAAGTGTTCAACTCTGTGAGTTGGATTCATACTTCACAAAGCAGTTTCACAGAACGCTTCTGTTTAGTTTTTATGGGAAGATATTCCCGTTTCCAACGAAGGCCTGAAATGGCTCCAAATAACCACTTGCAGATTCTGCAGAAACACAGTTTCCAATCTGCTCTATCAAAAGGAAGGCTTATCTCTCCGAGCTGAATGCACACATCATAAAGTGGTTTCTGAGAATGCTTCTCCTTGGTTTATAAGTGAAGATATTTCCTTTTCCACTATAGGCCTCAAAGCGCTCCAAATGAACACTTGCAGATTCTACAAAAAGAGTGTTTCAAAACAGCTCTTTCAAAGGAAGTGTTCTACTCTGTGAGTTGGATTCATACTACACAAAGCAGTTTCACAGAACGCCTCTCTTTAGTTTTTATGGGAAGATATTCCCGTTTCCAACGAAGGCCTGAAAGGGCTCCAAATATGCACTTGCAGATTCTGCAAAAATAGAGTTTCAAAACTGCTCTGTTAAAAGGAAGTCTTATCTCTCTGAGTTGAATGCAGACATCATAAAGAGGTTTCTGAGAATGCTTCTGCCTGGTTTATATGTGAAGATATTTCCTTTTCCACCATAGGCCACAAAGAGCTCCAAATGAACACTTGCAGATTCTACAAAAGGAGTGTTTCATAAATGCTCTAGCAAAGGAAAGGTTCAACCCTGTGAGTTGAACACACACATCACAAAGCAGTTTGTGAGAATGCTTCTGTCCAGTTTTTAAGAGAAGATATTCCCGCTTCTAACAAAGGCCTGAAAGAGCTCCAAATATCCACTTGCAGATGCTGCAAAAAGACTCTTTCCAAACTGCTCCATGAAAAGGAAGGTTCAACTCTGTGAGTTGAATGCACACATCATAAAGAAGTTTCAAAAAATGCTTCTGTCTAGGTTTTATGTGAAGATATTTCCTTTTCCACCATAGGCCTCAAAGCGCTCCAAATGAACACTTGCAGATTCTACGAAAAGAGTGTTTCAAAACTGCTCTTTCAAAAGAAGTGTTCAACTCTGTGAGTTGGATTCATACTTCACAAAGCAGTTTCACAGAACGCTTCTGTTTAGTTTTTATGGGAAGATATTCCCGTTTCCAACGAAGGCCTGAAATGGCTCCAAATAACCACTTGCAGATTCTGCAGAAACACAGTTTCCAATCTGCTCTATCAAAAGGAAGGCTTATCTCTCCGAGCTGAATGCACACATCATAAAGTGGTTTCTGAGAATGCTTCTCCTTGGTTTATAAGTGAAGATATTTCCTTTTCCACTATAGGCCTCAAAGCGCTCCAAATGAACACTTGCAGATTCTACAAAAAGAGTGTTTCAAAACAGCTCTTTCAAAGGAAGTGTTCTACTCTGTGAGTTGGATTCATACTACACAAAGCAGTTTCACAGAACGCCTCTCTTTAGTTTTTATGGGAAGATATTCCCGTTTCCAACGAAGGCCTGAAAGGGCTCCAAATATGCACTTGCAGATTCTGCAAAAATAGAGTTTCAAAACTGCTCTGTTAAAAGGAAGGCTTATCTCTCTGAGTTGAATGCAGACATCATAAAGAGGTTTCTGAGAATGCTTCTGCCTGGTTTATATGTGAAGATATTTCCTTTTCCACCATAGGCCCCAAAGAGCTCCAAATGAACACTTGCAGATTCTACAAAAGGAGTGTTTCATAACTGCTCTAGCAAAGGAAAGGTTCAACTCTGTGAGTTGAACACACACATCACAAAGCAGTTTGTGAGAATGCTTCTGTCCAGTTTTTAAGAGAAGATATTCCCGCTTCTAACAAAGGCCTGAAGGAGCTCCAAATATCCACTTGCAGATGCTGCAAAAAGACTCTTTCCAAACTGCTCCATGAAAAGGAAGGTTCAACTCTGTGAGTTGAATGCACACATCATAAAGAAGTTTCAAAGAATGCTTCTGTCTAGGTTTTATGTGAAGATATTTCCTTTTCCACCATAGGCCTCAAAGCGCTCCAAATGAACACTTGCAGATTCTACAAAAAGAGTGTTTCAAAACTGCTCTTTCAAAAGAAGTGTTCAACTCTGTGGGTTGGATTCATACTTCACAAAGCAGTTTCACAGAACGCTTCTGTTTAGTTTTTATGGGAAGATATTCCCGTTTCCAACGAAGGCCTGAAAGGGCTCCAAATAACCACTTGCAGATTCTGCAAAAACACTGTTTCAAAACTGCTCTATCAAAAGGAAGGCTTATCTCTCCGAGCTGAATGCACACATCATAAAGAGGTTTCTGAGAATGCTTCTGCCTGGTTTATAAGTGAAGATATTTCCTTTTCCACCATAGGCCTCAAAGCGCTCCAAATGAACACTTGCAGATTCTACAAAAAGAGTGTTTCAAAACAGCTCTTTCAAAGGAAGTGTTCAACTCTGTGAGTTGGATTCATACTACACAAAGCAGTTTCACAGAACGCTTCTCTTTAGTTTTTATCGGAAGATATTCCCGTTTCCAACGAAGGCCTGAAAGGGCTCCAAATATCCACTTGCAGATTCTGCAAAAATAGAGTTTCAAAACTGCTCTGTTAAAAGGAAGGCTTATCTCTCTGAGTTGAATGCAGACATCATAAAGAGGTTTCTGAGAATTCTTCTGCCTGGTTTATATGTGAAGATATTTCCTTTTCCACCATAGGCCTCAAAGCGTTCCAAATGAACACTTGCAGATTCTACAAAAGGAGTGTTTCATAACTGCTCTAGCAAAGGAAAGGTTCAACTCTGTGAGTTGAACACACACATCACAAAGCAGTTTGTGAGAATGCTTCTGTCCAGTTTTTAAGAGAAGATATTCCCGCTTCTAACAAAGGCCTGAAAGAGCTCCAAATATCCACTTGCAGATGCTGCAAAAAGACTCTTTCCAAACTGCTCCATGAAAAGGAAGGTTCAACTCTGTGAGTTGAATGCACACATCATAAAGAAGTTTCAAAGAATGCTTCTGTCTAGGTTTTATGTGAAGATATTTCCTTTTCCACCATAGGCCTCAAAGCGCTCCAAATGAACACATGCAGATTCTTCAAAAAGAGTGTTTCAAAACTGCTCTTTCAGAAGAAGTGTTCAACTCTGTGAGTTGGATTCATACTTCACAAAGCAGTTTCACAGAACGCTTCTGTTTAGTATTTATGGGAAGATACTCCCGTTTCCAACGAAGGCCTGAAAGGACTCCAAATATCCACTTGCAGATTCTGCAAAAACACAGTTTCAAAACTGCTCTATCAAAAAGAAGGCTTATCTCTCCGAGTTGAATGCACACATCATAAAGAGGTTTCTGAGAATGCTTCTGCCTGGTTTATAAGTGAAGATATTACCTTTTCCACCATAGGCCTCAAAGCGCTCCAAATGAACACTTGCAGATTCTACAAAAAGAGTGTTTCAAAACTGCTCTTTCAAAAGAAGTGTTCAACTCTGTGAGTTGGATTCATACTTCACAATGCAGTTTCACAGAACGCTTCTGTTTAGTATTTATGGGAAGATATTCCCGTTTCCAACGAAGGCCTGAAAGGACTCCAAATATCCACTTGCAGATTCTGCAAAAACACAGTTTCAAAACTGCTCTATCAAAAGGAAGGCTTATCTCTCCGAGTTGAATGCACACATCATAAAGAGGTTTCTGAGAATGCTTCTGCCTGGTTTATAAGTGAAGATATTTCCTTTTCCACCATAGGCCTCAAAGCGCTCCAAATGAACAATTGCAGATTCTACAAAAAGAGTGTTTCAAAACTGCTCTTTCAAAAGAAGTGTTCAACTCTGTGAGTTGGATTCATACTTCACAAAGCAGTTTCACAGAACGCTTCTGTTTAGTTTTTATGGGAAGATATTCCCGTTTCCAACGAAGGCCTGAAAGGGCTCCAAATATCCACTTGCAGATTCTGCCAAAACAGAGTTTCAAAACTGCTCTATCAAAAGGAAGGCTTGTCACTCCGAGTTGAATGCACACGTCATAAAGAGTTTTCTGAGAATGCTTCTGCCTGGTTTATAAGTGAAGATATTTCCTTTTCCACCATAGGCCTCAAAGCGAACCAAATGAACACTTGCAGATTCTACAAAAAGAGTGTTTCAAAACAGCCCTTTCAAAGGAAGTGTTCAACTCTGTGAGTTGGATTCATACTACACAAAGCAGTTTCACAGAACGCTTCTGTTTAGTTTTTATGGGAAGATATTCCCGTTTCCAACGAAGGCTTGAAAGGGCTCCAAATATTCTTTTGCAAATTCTGCAAAAATAGAGTTTCAAAACTGCTCTATCAAAAGGAAGGCTTATCTCTCTGAGTTGAATGCAGACATCATAAAGAGGTTTCTGAGAATGCTTCTGCCTGGTTTATATGTGAAGATATTTCCTTTTCCACCATAGGACTCAAAGCGCTCCAAATGAACACTTGCAGATTCTACAAAAAGAGTGTTTCATAACTGCTCTAGCAAAGGAAAGGTTCAACTCTTTGAGTTGAACACACACATCACAAAGCAGTTTCTGAGAATGCTTCTGTCCTGTTTTTATTGGAAGATATTTCCGCTTCTAACAAAGGCCTGAAAGAGCTCCAAATATCCACTTGCAGATGCTGCAAAAAGACTCTTTCCAAACTGCTCCATGAAACGGAAGGTTCAACTCTGTGAGTTGAATGCACACATCATAAAGAAGTTTCAAAGAATGCTTCTGTCTAGGTTTTATGTGAAGATATTTCCTTTTCCACCATAGGCCTCAAAGCGCTCCAAATGAACACTTGCAGATTCTACAAAAAGAGTGTTTCAAAACTGCTCTTTCAAAAGAAGTGTTCAACTCTGTGAGTTGGATTCATACTTCACAAAGCAGTTTCACAGAACGCTTCTGTTTAGTTTTTATGGGAAGATATTCCCGTTTCCAACGAAGGCCTGAAATGGCTCCAAATAACCATTTGCAGATTCTGCAGAAACACCGTTTCAAAACTGCTCTACCAAAAGGAAGGCTTATCGCTCCGAGTTGAATGCACACATCATAAAGGGTTTTCTGAGAATGCTTCTGCATGGTTTATAAGTGAAGATATATCCTTTTCCACCATAGGACTCAAAGCGCTCCAAATGAACACTTGCAGATTCTAGAAAAAGAGTGTTTCATAACTGCTCTAGCAAAGGAAAGGTTCAACTCTGGGAGTTGAACACACACATCACAAAGCAGTTTGTGAGAATGCTTCTGTCCAGTTTTTATGAGAAGATATTCCCGCTTCTAACAAAGGCCTGAAAGACCTCCAAATATCCACTTGCAGATGCTGCAAAAAGACTCTTTCCAAACTGCTCCATGAAAAGGAAGGTTCAACTCTGTGAGTTGAATGCACACATCATAAAGAAGTTTCAAAGAATGCTTCTGTCTAGGTTTTATGTGAAGATATTTCCTTTTCCACCATAGGCCTCAAAGCGCTCCAAATGAACACTTGCAGATTCTACAAAAAGAGTGTTTCAAAACTGCACTTTCAAAAGAAGTGTTCAACTCTGTGAGGTGGATTCATACTTCACAAAGCAGTTTCTCAGAACGCTTCTGTTTAGTTTTTATGGGAATATATTCCCGTTTCCAACGAAGGCCTGAAAGGGCTCCAAATAACCACTTGCAGATTCTGCAGAAACACAGTTTCAAAACTGCTCTATCAAAAGGAAGGCTTATCTCTCCGAGCTGAATGCACACATCATAAAGAGGTTTCTGAGAATGCTTCTCCCTGGTTTATAAGTGAAGATATTACCTTTTCCACCATAGGCCTCAAAGCACTCCAAATGAACACTTGCAGATTCTACAAAAAGAGTGTTTCAAAACAGCTCTTTCAAAGGAAGTGTTCAACTCTGTGAGTTGGATTCATACTACACAAAGCAGTTTCACAGAACGCTTCTCTTTAGTTTTTATGGGAAGATATTCCCGTTTCCAACGAAGGCCTGAAAGGGCTCCAAATATCCACTTGCAGATTCTGCAAAAATAGAGTTTCAAAACTGCTCTGTTAAAAGGAAGGTTTATCTCTCTGAGTTGAATGCAGACATCATAAAGATGTTTCTTAGAATGCTTCTACCTGGTTTATATGTGAAGATATATCCTTTTCCACCATAGGCCTCAAAGCGCTCCAAATGAACACTTGCAGATTCTACAAAAGGAGTGTTTCATAACTGCTCTAGCAAAAGAAAGGTTCAACTCTGTGAGTTGAACACACACATCACAAAGCAGTTTGTGAGAATGCTTCTGTCCAGTTTTTAAGAGAAGATATTCCCGCTTCTAACAAAGGCCTGAAAGAGCTCCAAATATCCACTTGCAGATGCTGCAAAAAGACTCTTTCCAAACTGCTCCATGAAAAGGAAGGTTCAACTCCGTGAGTTGAATGCACACATCATAAAGAAGTTTCAAAGAATGCTTCTGTCTAGGTTTTATGTGAAGATATTTCCTTTTCCACCATAGGCCTCAAAGCGCTCCAAATGAACACTTGCAGATTCTACAAAAAGAGTGTTTCAAAACTGCTCTTACAAAAGAAGTGTTCAACTCTGTGAGTTGGATTCATACTTCACAAAGCAGTTTCACAGAACGCTTCTCTTTATTTTTTATGGGAAGATATTCCCGTTTCCAACGAAGGCCTGAAAGGGCTCCAAATATCCACTTGCAGATTCTGCAAAAATAGAGTTTCAAAACTGCTCTGTTAAAAGGAAGGCTTATCTCTCTGAGTTGAATGCAGACATCATAAAGAGGTTTCTGAGAAAGCTTCTGCCTGGTTTATATGTGAAGATATTTCCTTTTCCACCATAGGCCTCAATGCGCTCCAAATGAACACTTGCAGATTCTACAAAAGGAGTGTTTCATAACTGCTCTAGCAAAGAAAAGGTTCAACTCTGTGAGTTGAACACACACATCACAAAGCAGTTTGTGAGAATGCTTCTGTCCAGTTTTTATGAGAAGATATTCCCGCTTCTATCAAAGGCCTGAAAGAGCTCCAAATATCCACTTGCAGATGCTGCAAAAAGACTCTTTCCAAACTGCTCCATGAAAAGGAAGGTTCAACTCTGTGAGTTGAATGCACACATCATAAAGAGGTTTCTGAGAATGCTTCTGCCTGGTTTATAAGTGAAGATATTTCCTTTTCCACCATAGGCCTCAAAGCGCTCCAAATGAACACTTGCAGATTCTACAAAAAGAGTGTTTCAAAACTGCTCTTTCAAAAGAAGTGTTCAACTCTGTGAGTTGGATTCATACTTCACAAGTCAGTTTCTCAGAACGCTTCTGTTTAGTTTTTATGGGAAGATATTCCCGTTTCCAACGAAGGTCTGAAATGTCTCCAAATAACCACTTGCAGATTCTGCAGAAACACAGTTAAAAAACTGCTCTATCAAAAGGAAGGCTTATCTCTCCGAGCTGAATGCACACATCATAAAGAGGTTTCTGAGAATGCTTCTCCCTGGTTTATAAGTGAAGATATTTCCTTTTCCACCATAGGCCTCAAAGCGCTCCAAATGAACACTTGCAGATTCTACAAAAAGAGTGTTTCAAAACAGCTCTTTCAAAGGAAGTGTTCAACTCTGTGAGTTGGATTCATACTACACAAAGCAGTTTCACAGAACGCTTCTCTTTAGTTTTTAAGGGAAGATATTCCCGTTTCCGACGAAGGCCTGAAACGGCTCCAAATATCCACTTGCAGATTCTGCAAAAATAGAGTTTCAAAACTGCTCTGTTAAAAGGAAGGCTTATCACTCTGAGTTGAATGCAGACATCATAAAGAGGTTTCTGAGAATGCTTCTGCCTGGTTTATATGTGAAGATATTTCCTTTTCCACCATAGGCCTCAAAGCGCTCCAAATGAACACTTGCAGATTCTACAAAAGGAGTTTTTCATAACTGCTCTAGCAAAGGAAAGTTTCAACTCTGTGAGTGGAACACACACATCACAAAGCAGTTTGTGAGAATGCTTCTGTCCAGTTTTTAAGAGAAGATATTCCCGCTTCTAACAAAGGCCTGAAAGAGCTCCAAATATCCACTTGCAGATGCTGCAAAAAGACTCTTTCCAAACTGCTCCATGAAAAGGAAGGTTCAACTCTGTGAGTTGAATGCACACATCATAAACAAGTTTCAAAGAATGCTTCTGTCTAGGTTTTATGTGAAGGTATTTCCTTTTCCAACAAAGGCCTCAAAGCGCTCCAAATGAACACTTGCAGATTCTACAAAAAGAGTGTTTCAAAACTGCTCTTTCAAAAGAAGTGTTCAACTCTGTGAGTTGGATTCATACTTCACAAAGCAGATTCACAGAACGCTTCTGTTTAGTATTTATGGGAAGATATTCCCGTTTCCAACGACGGCCTGAATGGACTCCAAATATCCACTTGCAGATTCTGCAAAAACACAGTTTCAAAACTGCTCTATCAAAAGGAAGGCTTATCTCTCCGAGTTGAATGCACACATCATAAAGAGGTTTCTGAGAATGCTTCTGCCTGGTTTATAAGTGAAGATATTTCCTTTTCCACCATAGGCCTCAAAGCGCTCCAAATGAACACTTGCAGATTCTACAAAAAGTGTGTTTCAAAACTGCTCTTTCAAAAGAAGTGTTCAACTCTGTGAGTTGGATTCATACTTCACAAAGCAGTTTCACAGAACGCTTCTGTTTAATTTTTATGGGAAGATATTCCCGTTTCCAACGAAGGCCTGAAATGGCTCCAAATATCCACTTGCAGATTCTGCCAAAAGAGAGTTTCAAAACTGCTCTATCAAAAGGAAGGCTTATCGCTCCCAGTTGAATGCACACATCATAAAGACTTTTCTGAGAATGCTTCGGCCTGGTTTATAAGTGAAGATATTTCCTTTTCCACCATAGGCCTCAAAGCTCTCCAAATGAACACTTGCAGATTCTACAAAAAGAGTGTTTCATAACTGCTCTAGCAAAGGAAAGGTTGAACTCTGTGAGTTGAACACACACATCACAAAGCAGTTTGTGAGAATGCTTCCGTCCAGTTTTTATGAGAAGATATTCCCGCTTCTAACAAAGGCCTGAAAGAGCTCCAAATATCCACTTGCAGATGCTGCAAAAAGACTCTTTCCAAACTGCTCCATGAAAAGGAAGGTTCAACTCTGTGAGTTGAATGCACACATCAAAAAGAAGTTTCAAAGAATGCTTCTGTCTAGGTTTTATGTGAAGGTATTTCCTTTTCCACCATAGGCCTCAAAGCGCTCCAAATGAACACTTGCAGATTCTACAAAAAGAGTGTTTCAAAACTGCTCTTTCAAAAGAAGTGTTCAACTCTGTGAGGTGGATTCATATTTCACAAAGCAGTTTCTCAGAACGCTTCTGTTTAGTTTTTATGGGAAGATATTCCCGTTTCCAACGAAGGCCTGAAAGGGCTCCAAATAACCACTTGCAGATTCTGCAGAAACACAGTTTCAAAACTGCTCTATCAAAAGGAAGGCTTATCTCTCCGAGCTGAATGCACACATCATAAAGAGGTTTCTGAGAATGCTTCTCCCTGGTTTATAAGTGAAGATATTTCCTTTTCCACCATAGGCCTCAAAGCGCTCCAAATGAACACTTGCAGATTCTACAAAAAGAGTGTTTCAAAACAGCTCTTTCAAAGGAAGTGTTCAACTCTGTGAGTTGGATTCATACTACACAAAGCAGTTTCACAGAACGCTTCTCTTTAGTTTTTATGGGAAGATATTCCCGTTTCCAACGAAGGCCTGAAAGGGCTCCAAATATCCACTTGCAGATTCTGCAAAAATAGAGTTTCAAAACTGCTCTGTTAAAAGGAAGGCTTATCTCTCTGAGTTGAATGCAGACATCATAAAGGGGTTTCTGAGAATGCTTCTGCCTGGTTTATATGTGAAGATATTTCCTTTTCCACCATAGGCCTCAAAGCGCTCCAAATGAACACTTGCAGATTCTACAAAAGGAGTGTTTCATAACTGCTCTAGCAAAGGAAGGGTTCAACTCTGTGAGTTGAAAACCCACATCACAAAGCAGTTTGTGAGAATGCTTCTGTCCAGTTTTTAAGAAAAGATATTCCCGCTTCTAACAAAGGCCTGAAAGAGCTCCAAATATCCACTTGCAGATGCTGCAAAAAGACTCTTTCCAAACTGCTCCATGAAAAGGAAGGTTCAACTCTGTGAGTTGAATGCACACATCATAAAGAAGTTTCAAAGAATGCTTCTGTCTAGGTTTTATGTGAAGATATTTCCTTTTCCACCATAGACCTCAAAGCGCTCCAAATGAACACTTGCAGATTCTACAAAAAGAGTGTTTCAAAACTGCTCTTTCAAAAGAAGTGTTCAACTCTGTGAGTTGGATTCATACTTCACAAAGCAGTTTCTCAGAACGCTTTTGTTTAGTTTTTATGGGAAGATATTCCCGTTTCCAACGAAGGTCTGAAAGGGCTCCAAATAACCACTTGCAGATTCTGCAGAAACACAGTTTCAAAACTGCTCTATCAAAAGGAAGGCTTATCTCTCCGAGCTGAATGCACACATCATAAAGAGTTTTCTGAGAATGCTTCTCCTTGGTTTGTAAGTGAAGATATTTCCTTTTCCACCATAGGCCTCAAAGCGCTCCAAATGAACACTTGCAGATTCTACAAAAAGAGTGTTTCAAAACAGCTCTTTCAAAGGAAGTGTTCAACTCTGTGAGTTGGATTCATACTACACAAAGCAGTTTCACAGAACCCTTCTCTTTAGTTTTTATGGGAAGATATTCCCGTTTCCAACGAAGGCCTGAAAGGGCTCCAAATATCCACTTGCAGATTCTGCAAAAATAGAGTTTCAAAACTGCTCTGTTAAAAGGAAGGCTTATCTCTCTGAGTTGAATGCAGACATCATAAAGAGGTTTCTGAGAATGCTTCTGCCTGGTTTATATGTGAAGATATTTCCTTTTCCACCATAGGCCTCAAAGCGCTCCAAATGAACACTTGCAGATTCTACAAAAGGAGTGTTTCATAACTGCTCTAGCAAAGGAAAGGTTCAACTCTGTGAGTTGAACACACACATCACAAAGCAGTTTGTGAGAATGCTTCTGTCCAGTTTTTAAGAGAAGATATTCCCGCTTCTAACAAAGGCCTGAAAGAGCTCCAAATATCCACTTGCAGATGCTGCAAAAAGACTCTTTCCAAACTGCTCCATGAAAAGGAAGGTTCAACTCTGTGAGTTGAATGCACACATCATAAAGAAGTTTCAAAGAATGCTTCTGTCTAGGTTTTATGTGAAGGTATTTCCTTTTCCACCATAGGCCTCAAAGCGCTCCAAATGAACACTTGCAGATTCTACAAAAAGAGTGTTTCAAAACTGCTCTTTCAAAAGAAGTGTTCAACTCTGTGAGTTGGATTCATACTTCACAAAGCAGTTTCACAGAACTCTTCTGTTTAGTATTTATGGGAAGATATTCCCGTTTCCAACGAAGGCTTGAAAGGACTCCAAATATCCACTTGCAGATTCTGAAAAACACAGTTTCAAAACTGCTCTATCAAAAGGAAGGCTTATCTCTCCGAGTTGAATGCACACATCATAAAGAGGTTTCTGAGAATGCTTCTGCCTGGTTTATAAGTGAAGATATTTCCTTTTCCACCATAGGCCTCAAAGCGCTCCAAATGAACACTTGCAGATTCTACAAAAAGAGTGTTGCAAAACTGCTCTTTCAAAAGAAGTGTTCAACTCTGTGAGTTGGATTCATACTTCACAAAGCAGTTTCACAGAACGCTTCTGTTTAGTTTTTATGGGAAGATATTCCCGTTTCCAACGAAGGCCTGAAATGGCTCCAATTATCCACTTGCAGATTCTGCCAAAGCAGAGTTTCAAAACTGCTCTATCAAAAGGAAGGCTTATCGCTCCCAGTTGAATGCACACAACCTAAAGTGTTTTCTGAGAATGCTTCTGCCTGGTTTATAAGTGAAGATATTTCCTTTTCCACCATAGGCCTCAAAGCGCTCCAAATGAACACTTGCAGATTCTACAAAAAGAGTGTTTCATAACTGCTCTAGCAAAGGAAAGGTTCAACTCTGTGAGTTGAACACACACATCACAAAGCAGTTTGTGAGAATGCTTCTGTCCAGTTTTTATGAGAAGATATTCCTGCTTCTAACAAAGGCCTGAAAGAGCTCCAAATATCCACTTGCAGATGCTGCAAAAGGACTCTTTCCAAACTGCTCCATGAAAAGGAAGGTTCAACTCTGTCAGTTGAATGCACACATCATAAAGAAGTTTCAAAGAATGCTTCTGTCTAGGTTTTATGTGAAGATATTTCCTTTTCCACCATAGGCCACAAAGCGCTCCAAATGAACACTTGCAGATTCTACAAAAAGAGTGTTTCAAAACTGCTCTTTCAAAAGAAGTGTTCAACTCTGTGAGGTGGATTCATACTTCACAAAGCAGTTTCTCAGAACGCTTCTGTTTAGTTTTTATGGGAAGATATTCCCGTTTCCAACGAAGGCCTGAAAGGACTCCAAATAACCACTTGCAGATTCTGCAGAAACACAGTTTCAAAACTGCTCTATCAAAAGGAAGGCTTATCTCTCCGAGCTGAATGCACACATCATAAAGAGGTTTCGGAGAATGCTTCTCCCTGGTTTATAAGTGAAGATATTTCCTTTTCCACCATAGGCCTCAAAGCGCTCCAAATGAACACTTGCAGATTCTACAAAAAGAGTGTTTCAAAACAGCTCTTTCAAAGGAAGCGTTCAACTCTGTGAGTTGGATTCATACTACACAAAGCAGTTTCACAGAACGCTTCTCTTTAGTTTTTATGGGAAGATATTCCCGTTTCCAACGAAGGCCTGAAAGGGCTCCAAATATCCACTTGCAGATTCTGCAAAAATAGAGTTTCAAAACTGCCCTGTTAAAAGGAAGGCTTATCTCTCTGAGTTGAATGCAGACATCATAAAGAGGTTTCTGAGAATGCTTCTGCCTGGTTTATATGTGAAGATATTTCCTTTTCCACCATAGGCCTCAAAGCGCTCCAAATGAACACTTGCAGATTCTACAAAAGGAGTGTTTCATAACTGCTCTAGCAAAGGAAAGGTTCAACTCTGTGAGTGGAACACACACATCACAAAGCAGTTTGTGAGAATGCTTCTGTCCAGTTTTTAAGAGAAGATATTCCCGCTTCTAACAAAGGCCAGAAAGAGCTCCAAATATCCACTTGTAGATGCTGCAAAAAGACGCTTTCCAAACTGCTCCATGAAAAGGAAAGTTCAACTCTGTGAGTTGAATGCACACATCATAAAGAAGTTTCAAAGAATGCTTCTGTCTAGGTTTTATGTGAAGATATTTCCTTTTCCACCATAGGCCTCAAAGCGCTCCAAATGAACACTTGCAGATTCTACAAAAAGAGTGTTTCAAAACTGCTCTTTCAAAAGAAGTGTTCAACTCTGTGAGTTGGATTCATACTTCACAAAGCAGTTTCCCAGAACGCTTCTGTTTAGTTTTTATGGGAATATATTCCCGTTTCCAACGAAGGTCTGAAAGGGCTCCAAATAACCACTTGCAGATTCCGCAGAAACACAGTTTCAAAACTGCTCTATTAAAAGGAAGGCTTATCTCTCCGAGCTGAATGCACACATCATAAAGAGGTTTCTGAGAATGCTTCTCCCTGGTTTATAAGTGAAGATATTTCCTTTTACACCATAGGCCTCAAAGCGCTCCAAATGAACACTTGTAGATTCTACAAAAAGAGTGTTTCAAAACAGCTCTTTCAAAGGAAGTGTTCAACTCGGTGAGTTGGATTCATACTACAAAAAGCAGTTTCACAGAACGCTTCTCTTTATTTTTTATGGGAAGATATTCCCGTTTCCAACGAAGGCCTGAAAGGGCTCCAAATATCCACTTGCAGATTCTGCAAAAATAGAGTTTCAAAACTGCTCTGTTAAAAGGAAGGCTTATCTCTCTGAGTTGAATGCAGACATCATAAAGAGGTTTCTGAGAATGCTTCTGCCTGGTTTATATGTGAAGATATTTCTTTTTCCACCATAGGCCTGAAAGCGCTCCAAATGAACACTTGCAGATTCTACAAAAGGAGTGTTTCATAACTGCTCTAGCAAAGTAAAGGTTCAACTCTGTGAGTTGAACACACACATCACAAAGCAGTTTGTGAGAATGCTTCTGTCCAGTTTTTAAGAGAAGATATTCCCGCTTCTAACAAAGGCCTGAAAGAGCTCCAAATATCCACTTGCAGATGCTGCAAAAAGACTCTTTCCAAACTGCTCCATGAAAAGGAAGGTTCAACTCTGTGAGTTGAATGCACACATCGTAAAGAAGTTTCAAAGAATGCTTCTGTCTATGTTTTATGTGAAGGTATTTCCTTTTCCACCATAGGCCTCAAAGCGCTCCAAATGAACACTTGCAGATTCTACAAAAAGAGTGTTTCAAAACTGCTCTTTCAAAAGAAGTGTTCAACTCTGTGAGTTGGATTCATACTTCACAAAGCAGTTTCACAGAACGCTTCTGTTTAGTATTTATGGGAAGATATTCCCGTTTCCAACGAAGGCCTGAAAGGACTCCAAATATCCACTTGCAGATTCTGCAAAAACACAGTTTCAAAACTGCTCTATCAAAAGGAAGGCTTATCTCTCCGAGCTCAATGCACACATCATAAAGAGGTTTCTGAGAATGCTTCTCCCTGGTTTATAAGTGAAGATATTTCCTTTTCCACCATAGGCCTCAAAGCTCTCCAAATGAACACTTGCAGATTCTACAAAAAGATTGTTTCAAAACAGCTCTTTCAAAGGAAGTGTTCAACTCTGTGAGTTGGATTCATACTACACAAAGCAGTTTCACAGAACGCTTCTCTTTAGTTTTTATGGGAAGATATTCCCGTTTCCAACGATGGCCTGAAAGGGCTCCAAATATCCACTTGCAGATTCTGCAAAAATAGAGTTTCAAAACTGCTCTGTTAAAAGGAAGGCTTATCTCTCTGAGTTGAATGCAGACATCATAAAGAGGTTTCTGAGAATGCTTCTGCCTGGTTTATATGTGAAGATATTTCCTTTTCCACCATAGGCCTCAAAGCGCTCCAAATAAACACTTGCAGATTCTACAAAAGGAGTGTTTCATAACTGCTCTGGCAAAGGAAAGGTTCAACTCTGTGAGTGGAACACACACATCACAAAGCAGTTTGTGAGAATGCTTCTGTCCAGGTTTAAGAGAAGATATTCCCGCTTCTAACAAAGGCCTGAAAGAGCTCCAAATATCCACTTGCAGATGCTGCAAAAAGACTCTTTCCAAACTGCTCCATGAAAACGAAGGTTCAACTCTGTGAGTTGAATGCACACATCATAAAGAAGTTTCAAAGAATGCTTCTGTCTAGGTTTTATGTGAAGATATTTCCTTTTCCACCATAGGCCTCAAAGCGCTCCAAATGAACACTTGCAGATTCTACAAAAAGAGTGTTTCAAAACTGCTCTTTCAAAAGAAGTGTTCAACTCTGGGAGTTGGATTCATTCTTCACAAAGCAGTTTCACAGAACGCTTCTGTTTAGTATTTATGGGAAGATATTCCCGTTTCCAACGAAGGCCTGAAAGGGCTCCAAATATCCACTTGCAGATTCTGCAAAAACACAGTTTCAAAACTGCTCTATCAAAAGGAGGGCTTATCGCTCCGAGTTGAATGCACACATCATAAAGAGGTTTCTGAGAATGCTTCTGCCTGGTTTATAAGTGAAGATATTTCCTTTTCCACCATAGGCCTCAAAGCGCTCCAAATGAACACTTGCAGATTCTACAAAAAGAGTGTTTCAAAACTGCTCTTTCAATAGAAGTGTTCAACTCTGTGAGTTGGATTCATACTTCACAAAGCAGTTTCACAGAACGCTTCTGTTTAGTTTTTATGGGAAGATATTCCCGTTTCCAACGAAGGCCTGAAAGGGCTCCAAATATCCACTTGCAGATTCTGCCAAAACAGAGTTTCAAAACTGCTCTATCAAAAGGAAGGCTTATCGCTCCTAGTTGAATGCACACATCATAAAGAGTTTTCTGAGAATGCTTCTGCCTGGTTTATAAGTGAAGATATTTCCTTTTCCACCATAGGCCTCAAAGCGCTCCAAATGAACACTTGCAGATTCTACAAAAAGAGTGTCTCAAAACTGCTCTTTCAAAAGAAGTGTTCAACTGTGTGTGTTGGATTCATTCTTCACAAAGCAGTTTCACAGAACGCTTCTGTTTAGTATTTATGGGAAGATATTCCCGTTTCCAACGAAGGCCTGAAAGGACTCCAAATATCCACTTGCAGATTCTGCAAAAACACAGTTTCAAAACTGCTCTATCAAAAGGAAGGCTTATCTCTCCGATTTGAATGCACACATAATAAAGAGGTTTCTGAGAATGCTTCTGCCTGGTTTATAAGTGAAGATATTTCCTTTTCCACCATAGGCCTCAAAGCGCTCCAAATGAACACTTGCAGATTCTACAAAAAGAGTGTTTCAAAACTGCTCTTTCAAAAGAAGTGTTCAACTCTGTGAGTTGGATTCATACTTCACAAAGCAGTTTCACAGAACGCTTCTGTTTAGTTTTTATGGGAAGATATTCCCGTTTCCAACGAAGGTCTGTAAGGGCTCCAAATATCCACTTGCAAATTCGGCAAAAATAGAGTTTCAAAACTGCTCTGTCAAAAGGAAGGCTTATCTCTCTGAGTTGAATGCAGACATCATAAAGAGGTTTCTGAGAAAGCTTCTGCCTGGTTTATATGTGAAGATATTTCCTCTTCCACCATAGGCCTCAAAGCGCTCCAAATGAACACTTGCAGATTCTACAAAAAGAGTGTGTCATAACTGCGCTAGCAAAGGAAAGGTTCAACTCCGTGAGTTGAACACACACATCACAAAGCAGTTTCTGAGAATGCTTCTGTCCAGTTTTTTTTGGAAGATATTCCCGCTTCTAACAAAGGCCTGAAACAGCTCCAAATATCCACTTGCAGATGCTGCAAAAAGACTCTTTCCAAACTGCTCCATGAAAAGGAAGGTTCAACTCTGTGAGTTGAATGCACACATCATAAAGAAGTTTCAAAGAATGCTTCTGTCTAGGTTTTATGTGAAGATATTTCCTTTTCCACCATAGGCCTCAAAGCGCTCCAAATGAACACTTGCAGATTCTACAAAAAGAGTGTTTCAAAACTGCTCTTTCAAAAGAAGTGTTCAACTCTGTGAGTTGGATTCATACTTCACAAAGCGGTTTCTCAGAACGCTTCTGTTTAGTTTTTATGGGAAGATATTCCCGTTTCCAACGAAGGTCTGAAAGGGCTCCAAATAACCACTTGCAGATTCTACAGAAACACAGTTTCAAAACTGCTCTATCAAAAGGAAGGCTTATCTCTCCGAGCTGAATGCACACATCATAAAGAGGTTTCTGAGAATGCTTCTCCCTGGTTTATAAGTGAAGATATTTCCTTTTCCACCATAGGTATCAAAGCGCTCCAAATGAACACTTGCAGATTCTACAAAAAGAGTGTTTCAAAACAGCTCCTTCAAAGGAAGTGTTCAACTCTGTGAGTTGGATTCATACTACACAAAGCAGTTTCACAGAACCCTTCTCTTTAGTTTTTATGGGAAGATATTCCCGTTTCCAACGAAGGCCTGAAAGGGCTCCAAATATCCACTTGCAGATTCTGCAAAAATAGAGTTTCAAAACTGCTCTGTTAAAAGGAAGGCTTATCTCTCTGAGTTGAATGCAGACATCATAAAGAGGTTTCTGAGAATGCTTCTGCCTGGTTTATATGTGAAGATATTTCCTTTTCCACCATAGGCCTCAAAGCGCTCCAAATGAACACTTGCAGATTCTACAAAAGGAGTGTTTCATAACTGCTCTAGCAAAGGAAAGGTTCAACTCTGTGAGTTGAACACACACATCACAAAGCAGTTTGTGAGAATGCTTCTGTCCAGTTTTTAAGAGAAGATATTCCCGCTTCTAACAAAGGCCTGAAAGAGCTCCAAATATCCACTTGCAGATGCTGCAAAAAGACTCTTTCCAAACTGCTCCATGAAAAGGAAGGTTCAACTCTGTGAGTTGAATGCACACATCATAAAGAAGTTTCAAAGAATGCTTCTGTCTAGGTTTTATGTGAAGGTATTTCCTTTTCCACCATAGGCCTCAAAGCGCTCCAAATGAACACTTGCAGATTCTACAAAAAGAGTGTTTCAAAACTGCTCTTTCAAAAGAAGTGTTCAACTCTGTGAGTTGGATTCATACTTCACAAAGCAGTTTCACAGAACTCTTCTGTTTAGTATTTATGGGAAGATATTCCCGTTTCCAACGAAGGCCTGAAAGGACTCCAAATATCCACTTGCAGATTCTGCAAAAACACAGTTTCAAAACTGCTCTATCAAAAGGAAGGCTTATCTCTCCGAGTTGAATGCACACATCATAAAGAGGTTTCTGAGAATGCTTCTGCCTGGTTTATAAGTGAAGATATTTCCTTTTCCACCATAGGCCTCAAAGCGCTCCAAATGAACACTTGCAGATTCTACAAAAAGAGTGTTTCAAAACTGCTCTTTCAAAAGAAGTGTTCAACTCTGTGAGTTGGATTCATACTTCACAAAGCAGTTTCACAGAACGCTTCTGTTTAGTTTTTATGGGAAGATATTCCCGTTTCCAACGAAGGCCTGAAATGGCTCCAATTATCCACTTGCAGATTCTGCCAAAGCAGAGTTTCAAAACTGCTCTATCAAAAGGAAGGCTTATCGCTCCGAGTTGAATGCACACATCATAAAGTGTTTTCTGAGAATGCTTCTGCCTGGTTTATAAGTGAAGATATTTCCTTTTCCACCATAGGCCTCAAAGCGCTCCAAATGAACACTTGCAGATTCTACAAAAAGAGTGTTTCAAAACTGCTCTTTCAAAAGAAGTGTTCAACTCTGTGAGTTGGATTCATACTTCACAAAGCAGTTTCACAGAACTCTTCTGTTTAGTATTTATGGGAAGATATTCCCGTTTCCAACGAAGGCTTGAAAGGACTCCAAATATCCACTTGCAGATTCTGCAAAAACACAGTTTCAAAACTGCTCTATCAAAAGGAAGGCTTATCTCTCCGAGTTGAATGCACACATCATAAAGAGGTTTCTGAGAATGCTTCTGCCTGGTTTATAAGTGAAGATATTTCCTTTTCCACCATAGGCCTCAAAGCGCTCCAAATGAACACTTGCAGATTCTACAAAAAGAGTGTTTCAAAACTGCTCTTTCAAAAGAAGTGTTCAACTCTGTGAGTTGGATTCATACTTCACAAAGCAGTTTCACAGAACGCTTCTGTTTAGTTTTTATGGGAAGATATTCCCGTTTCCAACGAAGGCCTGAAATGGCTCCAATTATCCACTTGCAGATTCTGCCAAAGCAGAGTTTCAAAACTGCTCTATCAAAAGGAAGGCTTATCGCTCCGAGTTGAATGCACACATCATAAAGTGTTTTCTGAGAATGCTTCTGCCTGGTTTATAAGTGAAGATATTTCCTTTTCCACCATAGGCCTCAAAGCGCTCCAAATGAACACTTGCAGATTCTACAAAAAGAGTGTTTCATAACTGCTCTAGCAAAGGAAAGGTTCAACTCTGTGAGTTGAACACACACATCACAAAGCAGTTTGTGAGAATGCTTCTGTCCAGTTTTTATGAGAAGATATTCCTGCTTCTAACAAAGGCCTGAAAGAGCTCCAAATATCCACTTGCAGATGCTGCAAAAGGACTCTTTCCAAACTGCTCCATGAAAAGGAAGGTTCAACTCTGTCAGTTGAATGCACACATCATAAAGAAGTTTCAAAGAATGCTTCTGTCTAGGTTTTATGTGAAGATATTTCCTTTTCCACCATAGGCCACAAAGCGCTCCAAATGAACACTTGCAGATTCTACAAAAAGAGTGTTTCAAAACTGCTCTTTCAAAAGAAGTGTTCAACTCTGTGAGGTGGATTCATACTTCACAAAGCAGTTTCTCAGAACGCTTCTGTTTAGTTTTTCTGGGAAGATATTCCCGTTTCCAACGAAGGCCTGAAAGGGCTCCAAATAACCACTTGCAGATTCTGCAGAAACACAGTTTCAAAACTGCTCTATCAAAAGGAAGGCTTATCTCTCCGAGCTGAATGCACACATCATAAAGAGGTTTCGGAGAATGCTTCTCCCTGGTTTATAAGTGAAGATATTTCCTTTTCCACCATAGGCCTCAAAGCGCTCCAAATGAACACTTGCAGATTCTACAAAAAGAGTGTTCCAAAACAGCTCTTTCAAAGGAAGCGTTCAACTCTGTGAGTTGGATTCATACTACACAAAGCAGTTTCACAGAACGCTTCTCTTTAGTTTTTATGGGAAGATATTCCCGTTTCCAACGAAGGCCTGAAAGGGCTCCAAATATCCAATTGCAGATTCTGCAAAAATAGAGTTTCAAAACTGCCCTGTTAAAAGGAAGGCTTATCTCTCTGAGTTGAATGCAGACATCATAAAGAGGTTTCTGAGAATGCTTCTGCCTGGTTTATATGTGAAGATATTTCCTTTTCCACCATAGGCCTCAAAGCGCTCCAAATGAACACTTGCAGATTCTACAAAAGGAGTGTTTCATAACTGCTCTAGGAAAGGAAAGGTTCAACTCTGTGAGTGGAACACACCCATCACAAAGCAGTTTGTGAGAATGCTTCTGTCCAGTTTTTAAGAGAAGATATTCCCGCTTCTAACAAAGGCCAGAAAGAGCTCCAAATATCCACTTGTAGATGCTGCAAAAAGACGCTTTCCAAACTGCTCCATGAAAAGGAAAGTTCAACTCTGTGAGTTGAATGCACACATCATAAAGAAGTTTCAAAGAATGCTTCTGTCTAGGTTTTATGTGAAGATATTTCCTTTTCCACCATAGGCCTCAAAGCGCTCCAAATGAACACTTGCAGATTCTACAAAAAGAGTGTTTCAAAACTGCTCTTTCAAAAGAAGTGTTCAACTCTGTGAGTTGGATTCATACTTCACAAAGCAGTTTCTCAGAACGCTTCTGTTTAGTTTTTATGGGAATATATTCCCGTTTCCAACGAAGGTCTGAAAGGGCTCCAAATAACCACTTGCAGATTCCGCAGAAACACAGTTTCAAAACTGCTCTATTAAAAGGACGGCTTATCTCTCCGAGCTGAATGCACACATCATAAAGAGGTTTCTGAGAATGCTTCTCCCTGGTTTATAAGTGAAGATATTTCCTTTTCCACCATAGGCCTCAAAGCGCTCCAAATGAACACTTGTAGATTCTACAAAAAGAGTGTTTCAAAACAGCTCTTTCAAAGGAAGTGTTCAACTCGGTGAGTTGGATTCATACTACAAAAAGCAGTTTCACAGAACGCTTCTCTTTATTTTTTATGGGAAGATATTCCCGTTTCCAACGAAGGCCTGAAAGGGCTCCAAATATCCACTTGCAGATTCTGCAAAAATAGAGTTTCAAAACTGCTCTGTTAAAAGGAAGGCTTATCTCTCTGAGTTGAATGCAGACATCATAAAGAGGTTTCTGAGAATGCTTCTGCCTGGTTTATATGTGAAGATATTTCTTTTTCCACCATAGGCCTGAAAGCGCTCCAAATGAACACTTGCAGATTCTACAAAAGGAGTGTTTCATAACTGCTCTAGCAAAGTAAAGGTTCAACTCTGTGAGTTGAACATACACATCACAAAGCAGTTTGTGAGAATGCTTCTGTCCAGTTTTTAAGAGAAGATATTCCCGCTTCTAACAAAGGCCTGAAAGAGCTCCAAATATCCACTTGCAGATGCTGCAAAAAGACTCTTTCCAAACTGCTCCATGAAAAGGAAGGTTCAACTCTGTGAGTTGAATGCACTCATCGTAAAGAAGTTTCAAAGAATGCTTCTGTCTATGTTTTATGTGAAGGTATTTCCTTTTCCACCATAGGCCTCAAAGCGCTCCAAATGAACACTTGCAGATTCTACAAAAAGAGTGTTTCAAAACTGCTCTTTCAAAAGAAGTGTTCAACTCTGTGAGTTGGATTCATACTTCACAAAGCAGTTTCACAGAACGCTTCTGTTTAGTATTTATGGGAAGATATTCCCGTTTCCAACGAAGGCCTGAAAGGACTCCAAATATCCACTTGCAGATTCTGCAAAAACACAGTTTCAAATCTGCTCTATCAAAAGGAAGGCTTATCTCTCCGAGCTGAATGCACACATCATAAAGAGGTTTCTGAGAATGCTTCTCCCTGGTTTATAAGTGAAGATATTTCCTTTTCCACCATAGGCCTCAAAGCTCTCCAAATGAACACTTGCAGATTCTACAAAAAGACTGTTTCAAAACAGCTCTTTCAAAGGAAGTGTTCAACTCTGTGAGTTGGATTCATACTACACAAAGCAGTTTCACAGAACGCTTCTCTTTAGTTTTTATGGGAAGATATTCCCGTTTCCAACGATGGCCTGAAAGGGCTCCAAATATCCACTTGCAGATTCTGCAAAAATAGAGTTTCAAAACTGCTCTGTTAAAAGGAAGGCTTATCTCTCTGAGTTGAATGCAGACATCATAAAGAGGTTTCTGAGAATGCTTCTGCCTGGTTTATATGTGAAGATATTTCCTTTTCCACCATAGGCCTCAAAGCGCTCCAAATGAACACTTGCAGATTCTACAAAAGGAGTGTTTCATAACTGCTCTAGCAAAGGAAAGGTTCAACTCTGTGAGTGGAACACACACATCACAAAGCAGTTTGTGAGAATGCTTCTGTCCAGGTTTAAGAGAAGATATTCCCGCTTCTAACAAAGGCCTGAAAGAGCTCCAAATATCCACTTGCAGATGCTGCAAAAAGACTCTTTCCAAACTGCTCCATGAAAACGAAGGTTCAACTCTGTGAGTTGAATGCACACATCATAAAGAAGTTTCAAAGAATGCTTCTGTCTAGGTTTTATGTGAAGATATTTCCTTTTCCACCATAGGCCTCAAAGCGCTCCAAATGAACACTTGCAGATTCTACAAAAAGAGTGTTTCAAAACTGCTCTTTCAAAAGAAGTGTTCAACTCTGGGAGTTGGATTCATACTTCACAAAGCAGTTTCACAGAACGCTTCTGTTTAGTATTTATGGGAAGATATTCCCGTTTCCAACGAAGGCCTGAAAGGACTCCAAATATCCACTTGCAGATTCTGCAAAAACACAGTTTCAAAACTGCTCTATCAAAAGGAAGGCTTATCTCTCCGAGTTGAATGCACACATCATAAAGAGGTTTCTGAGAATGCTTCTGCCTGGTTTATAAGTGAAGATATTTCCTTTTCCACCATAGGCCTCAAAGCGCTCCAAATGAACACTTGCAGATTCTACAAAAAGAGTGTTTCAAAACTGCTCTTTCAATAGAAGTGTTCAACTCTGTGAGTTGGATTCATACTTCACAAAGCAGTTTCACAGAACTCTTCTGTTTAGTTTTTATGGGAAGATATTCCCGTTTCCAACGAAGGCCTGAAAGGGCTCCAAATATCCACTTGCAGATTCTGCCAAAACAGAGTTTCAAAACTGCTCTATCAAAAGGAAGGCTTATCGCTCCTAGTTGAATGCACACATCATAAAGAGTTTTCTGAGAATGCTTCTGCCTGGTTTATAAGTGAAGATATTTCCTTTTCCACCATAGGCCTCAAAGCGCTCCAAATGAACACTTGCAGATTCTACAAAAAGAGTGTCTCAAAACTGCTCTTGCAAAAGAAGTGTTCAACTCTGTGAGTTGGATTCATTCTTCACAAAGCAGTTTCACAGAACGCTTCTGTTTAGTATTTATGGGAAGATATTCCCGTTTCCAACGAAGGCCTGAAAGGACTCCAAATATCCACTTGCAGATTCTGCAAAAACACAGTTTTAAAACTGCTCTATCAAAAGGAAGGCTTATCACTCCGATTTGAATGCACACATCATAAAGAGGTTTCTGAGAATGCTTCTGCCTGATTTATAAGTGAAGATATTTCCTTTTCCACCATAGGCCTCAAAGCACTCCAAATGAACACTTGCAGATTCTACAAAAAGAGTGTTTCAAAACTGCTCTTTCAAAAGAAGTGTTCAACTCTGTGAGTTGGATTCATACTTCACAAAGCAGTTTCACAGAACGCTTCTGTTTAGTTTTTATGGGAAGATATTCCCGTTTCCAACGAAGGTCTGAAAGGGCTCCAAATATCCACTTGCAAATTCGGCAAAAATAGAGTTTCAAAACTGCTCTGACAAAAGGAAGGCTTATTTCTCTGAGTTGAATGCAGACATCATAAAGAGGTTTCTGAGAAAGCTTCTGCCTGGTTTATATGTGAAGATATTTCCTCTTCCACCATAGGCCTCAAAGCGCTCCAAATGAACACTTGCAGATTCTACAAAAAGAGTGTGTCATAACTGCGCTAGCAAAGGAAAGGTTCAACTCCGTGAGTTGAACACACACATCACAAAGCAGTTTGTGAGAATGCTTCTGTCCAGTTTTTTTTGGAAGATATTCCCGCTTCTAACAAAGGCCTGAAACAGCTCCAAATATCCACTTGCAGATGCTGCAAAAAGACTCTTTCCAAACTGCTCCATGAAAAGGAAGGTTCAACTCTGTGAGTTGAATGCACACATCATAAAGAAGTTTCAAAGAATGCTTCTGTCTAGGTTTTATGTGTAGATATTTCCTTTTCCACCATAGGCCTCAAAGCGCTCCAAATGAACACTTGCAGATTCTACAAAAAGAGTGTTTCAAAACTGCTCTTTCAAAAGAAGTGTTCAACTCTGTGAGTTGGATTCATACTTCACAAAGCAGTTTCTCAGAACGCTTCTGTTTAGTTTTTATGGGAAGATATTCCCGTTTCCAACGAAGGTCTGAAAGGGCTCCAAATAACCACTTGCAGATTCTGCAGAAACACAGTTTCAAAACTGCTCTATCAAAAGGAAGGCTTATCTCTCCGAGCTGAATGCACACATCATAAAGAGGTTTCTGAGAATGCTTCTCCCTGGTTTATAAGTGAAGATATTTCCTTTTCCACCATAGGTATCAAAGCGCTCCAAATGAACACTTGCAGATTCTACAAAAAGAGTGTTTCAAAACAGCTCTTTCAAAGGAAGTGTTCAACTCTGTGAGTTGGATTCATACTACACAAAGCAGTTTCACAGAACGCTTCTCTTTAGTTTTTATGGGAAGATATTCCCGTTTCCAACGAAGGCCTGAAAGGGCTCCAAATATCCACTTGCAGATTCTGCAAAAATAGAGTTTCAAAACTGCTCTGTTAAAAGGAAGGCTTATCTCTCTGAGTTGAAGGCAGACATCATAAAGAGGTTTCTGAGAATGCTTCTGCCTGGTTTATATGTGAAGATATTTCCTTTTCCACCATAGGCCTCAAAGCGCTCCAAATGAACACATGCAGATTCTACAAAAGGAGTGTTTCATAACTGCTCTAGCAAAGGAAAGGTTCAACTCTGTGAGTTGAACACACACATCACAAAGCAGTTTGTGAGAATGCTTCTGTCCAGTTTTTAAGAGAAGATATTCCCGCTTCTAACAAAGGCCTGAAAGAGCTCCAAATATGCACTTGCAGATGCTGCAAAAAGACTCTTTCCAAACTGCTCCATGAAAAGGAAGGTTCAACTCTGTGAGTTGAATGCACACATCATAAAGAAGTTTCAAAGAATGCTTCTGTCTAGGTTTTATGTGAAGGTATTTCCTTTTCCACCATAGGCCTCAAAGCGCTCCAAATGAACACTTGCAGATTCTACAAAAAGAGTGTTTCAAAACTGCTCTTTCAAAAGAAGTGTTCAACTCTGTGAGTTGGATTCATACTTCACAAAGCAGTTTCACAGAACTCTTCTGTTTAGTATTTATGGGAAGATATTCCCGTTTCCAACGAAGGCCTGAAAGGACTCCAAATATCCACTTGCAGATTCTGCAAAAACACAGTTTCAAAACTGCTCTATCAAAAGGAAGGCTTATCTCTCCGAGTTGAATGCACACATCATAAAGAGGTTTCTGAGAATGCTTCTGCCTGGTTTATAAGTGAAGATATTTCCTTTTCCACCATAGGCCTCAAAGTGTTCCAAATGAACACTTGCAGATTCTACAAAAAGAGTGTTTCAAAACTGCTCCTTCAAAAGAAGTGTTCAACTCTGTGAGTTGGATTCATACTTCACAAAGCAGTTTCACAGAACGCTTCTGTTTAGTTTTTATGGGAAGGTATTCCCGTTTCCAACGAAGGCCTGAAATGGCTCCAAATATCCACTTGCAGATTCTGCCAAAGCAGAGTTTCAAA
The DNA here is from genome assembly GCF_028885625.2 of Pongo pygmaeus. Classification (NCBI taxonomy): domain Eukaryota; kingdom Metazoa; phylum Chordata; class Mammalia; order Primates; family Hominidae; genus Pongo; species Pongo pygmaeus. The sequence continues at coordinate 30,621,636 of NC_085930.1, forward strand.
ACTGCTCTATCAAAAGGAAGGCTTATCGCTCCGAGTTGAATGCACACATCATAAAGAGTTTTCTGAGAATGCTTCTCCTTGGTTTATAAGTGAAGATATTTCCTTTTCCACCATAGGCCTCAAAGCGCTCCAAATGAACACTTGCAGATTCTACAAAAAGAGTGTTTCAAAACAGCTCTTTCAAAGGAAGTGTTCAACTCTGTGAGTTGGATTCATACTACACAAAGCAGTTTCACAGAACCCTTCCCTTTAGTTTTTATGGGAAGATATTCCCGTTTCCAACGAAGGCCTGAAAGGGCTCCAAATATCCACTTGCAGATTCTGCAAAAATAGAGTTTCAAAACTGCTCTGTTAAAAGGAAGGCTTATCTCTCTGAGTTGAATGCAGACATCATAAAGAGGTTTCTGAGAATGCTTCTGCCTGGTTTATATGTGAAGATATTTCCTTTTCCACCATAGGCCTCAAAGCGCTCCAAATGAACACTTGCAGATTCTACAAAAGGAGTGTTTCATAACTGCTCTAGCAAAGGAAGGGTTCAAATCTGTGAGTTGAAAACCCACATCACAAAGCAGTTTGTGAGAATGCTTCTGTCCAGTTTTTAAGAGAAGATATTCCCGCTTCTAACAAAGGCCTGAAAGAGCTCCAAATATCCACTTGCAGATGCTGCAAAAAGTCTCTTTCCAAACTGCTCCATGAAAAGGAAGGTTCAACTCTGTGAGTTGAATGCACACATCATAAAGAAGTTTCAAAGAATGCTTCTGTCTAGGTTTTATGTGAAGATATTTCCTTTTCCACCATAGGCCACAAAGCGCTCCAAATGAACACTTGCAGATTCTACAAAAAGAGTGTTTCAAAACTGCTCTTTCAAAAGAAGTGTTCAACTCTGTGAGTTGGATTCATACTTCACAAAGCAGTTTCTCAGAACGCTTCTGTTTAGTTTTTATGGGAAGATATTCCCGTTTCCAACGAAGGTCTGAAAGGGCTCCAAATAACCACTTGCAGATTCTGCAGAAACACAGTTTCAAAACTGCTCTATCAAAAGGAAGGCTTATCTCTCTGAGCTGAATGCACACATCATAAAGAGTTTTCTGAGAATGCTTCTCCTTGGTTTATAAGTGAAGATATTTCCTTTTCCACCATAGGCCTCAAAGCGCTCCAAATGAACACTTGCAGATTCTACAAAAAGAGTGTTTCAAAACAGCTCTTTCAAAGGAAGTGTTCAACTCTGTGAGTTGGATTCATACTACACAAAGCAGTTTCACAGAACCCTTCTCTTTAGTTTTTATGGGAAGATATTCCCGTTTCCAACGAAGGCGTGAAAGGGCTCCAAATATCCACTTGCAGATTCTGCAAAAATAGAGTTTCAAAAGTGCTCTGTTAAAAGGAAGGCTTATCTCTCTGAGTTGAATGCAGACATCATAAAGAGGTTTCTGAGAATGCTTCTGCCTGGTTTATATGTGAAGATATTTCCTTTTCCACCATAGGCCTCAAAGCGCTCCAAATGAACACTTGCAGATTCTACAAAAACAGTGTTTCATAACTGCTCTAGCAAAGGAAAGGTTCAACTCTGTGAGTTGAACACACAAATCACAAAGCAGTTTCTGAGAATGCTTCTGTCCAGTTTTTATTGGAAGATATTCCCGCTTCTAACAAAGGCCTGAAAGAGCTCCAAATATCCACTTGTAGATGCTGCAAAAAGACTCTTTCCAAACTGCTCCATGAAAAGGAAGGTTCAACTCTGTGAGTTGAATGCACACATCATAAAGAAGTTTCAAAGAATGCTTCTGTCTAGGTTTTATGTGAAGATATTTCCTTTTCCACCATAGGCCTCAAAGCGCTCCAAATGAACACTTGCAGATTCTACAAAAAGAGTGTTTCAAAACTGCTCTTTCAAAAGGAAGGTTCAAGTCTGTGAGTTGAGAGCATTCATCACAAAGAAGTTTCTGAGAATGCTTCTGTCTAGTTTTTATATGAAGATCTTTCCTTTTCCAATATGGGCCTCAAAGCGCTCCAAATAAACACTTGCAGATTCTACAAAAGGAGTGTTTCAAAACAGCTCTATCAAAAGGAACGTTCAAGTCCGTGAGTTGAAGGCATTCATCACACAGAAGTTTCTGAGAATGCTTCTCTCTAGTTTTAATGTGAAGATATTTCCTTTTCTAGCATAGGCCTCAAAGCGCTGCAAATAGCCTCTTGCAGATTCTACAAAAAGAGGGTTTCAAATCTCTTCTATCAAAAGAAATGTTCAACTCTGTGAGTTGAATGCACTCATCAGAAAGAAGTTTCTGAGAATGATTCTATCTAGTTTTCATCTGCATGTATTTCCTTTTCCACTAGATGCCGCAATCGCACCAAATATCCACTTGCAGTTTCCACAAAAAGAGTGCTGCAGAACTGCTCCATGAAAAGGAATGTTCAACTCTGTGGGTTCAATACCCTCATGACATAGAAGTTTCTGAAAATGCTTCTGTCTAGTTGGTATAGGAAGATATTTCCTTTTCCAGCATAAGCCTCAAAGAGCTCCAAATATCCACATGCGGATTCTGCAAAAACAGTGTTTCAAAACTGGTCGATCAAAAGGAACGTTCAACTCTGTGAGTTGAATGCACTTATGACACAGAAGTTTCTGAGAATGCTTCTGTCTAGCTCTTACGTGAAGATATTTCCTTTTCCAACTTAGGCCTCAAAGCGCTCCAAATAAACACTTGCAGATTCTACAAAAGGAGTGTTTCAAAACTGCTCTAGCAAAAGGAAGGTTCAAGTCTGTGAGTTGAATGCACTCATCACAAAGAGGTTTCTGAGAATGCTGCTGTCTAGTTTTTATGTGAAGATATTTCCTTTTCCTCGCATAGACCTCAAATCGCTCCAGATATCCACTTGCAGATTTTACAGAAAGAGTGTTTCCAAACTGCTCTATCTAAAGGCACGTTCAACTCTGTGAGTTGAATGCACACATTGCGAAGAACTTTCTGAGAATGCTTCTCTCTAGCTTTTAGGTGAAGATATTCCATTTCACAGCATAGGCCTCAAAGTGCTCCAAATCACCACTTGCAGATTTTACAAAAAGAATGTTTCAAAACTGCTCTTTCTAAAGGAAGGTTCAAGTCTGTGAGTTGAATGCACTCAACACAAAGAAGTTTCTGAGAATGCTTCTGTCCAGGTTTCATGTGAAGATATTTCCTTTTCCAGCATAGGCCTCAAACCGCTCCAAATATACACTTGCAGAGTCCACAAAAAGAGTGTTTCCAAACTTCTCTATCAACTGGTAGGTACAACTCCGTGAGTTGAATGACCTCATCACCAAGAAGTTTCTGAGAATGCTTCTCTCTAGTTTTGATGGGAAGATATTTCCTTTTCCAACATAGGCCTCATGGTACTCCGAATAAACACTTGCAGATTCTACAAACTTAGTGTTTCAAAACTCTTCTATGAAAAGGAACGTTCAAGTCCGGGAGTTGAATGAACTCATCACAAAGAAGTTACTCAGAATGCTTCTGTCTAGTTTTTAGGTGAAGATATTTCATTTCCCAGCATAAGCCTCAAAGCGCTCCAAATATCCACTTGCAGATTCTACAGAAAGAGTGTTTCCAAACTGCTCTTACAAAAGGAAGGTTCAAGTCTGTGAGCCGAACGCACTCATCACAAACAAGTTTCTGAGAATGCGTCTGTCTAGTTTTTATGTGAAGATATTTCGTTTGCCAGCATAGGCCTCAAATCGCTCCAAACATCCACTAGCAAATTCTACAAAAGGAGTGTTTCGAAAGTGCGCTATCAAACGGAAGAGTCCACTATGTGAGTTGAATGCATAAAGCACACGGAAGTTTCTGAGAATGCTTCTGTCTAGTTTTTAGGTGAAGATATTTCATTTCCCAGCATAGGCCTCAAAGCGCTCCAAATATCCACTTGCAGATTCTACAAAAAGAGTGTTTCCAAACTGCTCTTTCAAAAGGAAGGTTCAAGTCTGTGAGTTGAGAGCATTCATCACAAAGAAGTTTCTGAGAATGCTTCTGTCTAGTTTTTATATGAAGATCTTTCCTTTTCCAATATGGGCCTCAAAGCGCTCCAAATAAACACTTGCAGATTCTACAAAAGGAGTGTTTCAAAACAGCTCTATCAAAAGGAACGTTCAAGTCTGTGAGTTGAAGGCATTCATCACACAGAAGTTTCTGAGAATGCTTCTCTCTAGTTTTTATGTGAAGATATTTCCTTTTCTAGCATAGGCCTCAAAGCGCTGCAAATAGCCACATGCAGATTCTACAAAAAGAGGGTTTCAAATCTCTTCTATCAAAAGAAATGTTCAACTCTGTGAGTTGAATGCACTCATCAGAAAGAAGTTTCTGAGAATGATTCTATCTAGTTTTCATCTGCATGTATTTCCTTTTCCACTAGATGCCGCAATCGCACCAAATATCCACTTGCTGTTTCCACAAAAAGAGTGCTGCAGAACTGCTCCATGAAAAGGAATGTTCAACTCTGTGGGTTCAATACCCTCATGACATAGAAGTTTCTGAAAATGCTTCTGTCTAGTTGGTATAGGAAGATATTTCCTTTTCCAGCATAAGCCTCAAAGAGCTCCAAATATCCACTTGCGGATTCTGCAAAAACAGTGTTTCAAAACTGGTCGATCAAAAGGAACGTTCAACTCTGTGAGTTGAATGCACTCATGACACAGAAGCTTCTGAGAATGCTTCTGTCTAGTTTTTATGTGAAGATATTTCGTTTGCCAGCATAGGCCTCAAATCGTTCCAAACATCCACTAGCAAATTCTACAAAAGGAGTGTTTCAAAAGTGCGCTATCAAAAGGAAGAGTCCACTATGTGAGTTGAATGCATAAAGCTCACGGAAGTTTCTGAGAATGCTTCTGTCTAGTTTTTAGGTGAAGATATTTCATTTCCCAGCATAGGCCTCAAAGCGCTCCAAATATCCACTTGCAGATTCTACAAAAAGAGTGTTTCCAAACTGCTCTTTCAAAAGGAAGGTTCAAGTCTGTGAGTTGAGAGCACTCATCACAAAGAAGTTTCTGAGAATGCTTCTGTCTAGTTTTTATATGAAGATCTTTCCTTTTCCAATATAGGCCTCAAAGCGCTCCAAATAAACACTTGCAGATTCTACAAAAGGAGTGTTTCAAAACAGCTCTATCAAAAGGAACGTTCAAGTCTGTGAGTTGAAGGCATTCATCACACAGAAGTTTCTGAGAATGCTTCTCTCTAGTTTTTATGTGAAGATATTTCCTTTTCTATCATAGGCCTCAAAGCGCTGCAAATAGCCACTTGCAGATTCTACGAAAAGAGGGTTTCAAATCTCTTCTATCAAAAGAAATGTTCAACTCTGTGAGTTGAATGCACTCATCAGAAAGAAGTTTCTGAGAATGATTCTATCTAGTTTTCATCTGCATGTATTTCCTTTTCAACTAGATGCCGCAATCGCACCAAATATCCACTTGCAGTTTCCACAAAAAGAGTGCTGCAGAACTGCTCCATGAAAAGGAATGTTCAACTCTGTGAGTTCAGTACCCTCATGACATAGAAGTTTCTGAAAATGCTTCTGTCTAGTTGGTATAGGAAGATATTTCCTTTTCCAGCATAAGCCTCAAAGAGCTCCAAATATCCACTTGCGGATTCTGCAAAAACAGTGTTTCAAAACTGGTCGATCAAAAGGAACGTTCAACTCTGTGAGTTGAATGCACTCATGACACAGAAGTTTCTGAGAATGCTTCTGTCTAGTTCTTACGTGAAGATATTTCCTTTTCCAGCTTAGGCCTCAAAGCGCTCCAAATAAACACTTGCAGATTCTACAAAAGGAGTGTTTCAAAACTGCTCTAGCAAAAGGAAGGTTCAAGTCTGTGAGTTGAATGCACTCATCACAAAGAGGTTTCTGAGAATGCTGCTGTCTAGTTTTTATGTGAAGATATTTCCTTTTCCTCGCATAGACCTCAAATCGCTCCAGATATCCACTTACAGATATTACAGAAAGAGTGTTTCCAAACTGCTCTATCTAAAGGCACGTTCAACTCTGTGAGTTGAATGCACGCATTGCGAAGAACTTTCTGAGAATGCTTCTCTCTAGCTTTTAGGTGAAGATATTCCATTTCACAGCATAGGCCTCAAAGTGCTCCAAATCACCACTTGCAGATTTTACAAAAAGAATGTTTCAAAACTGCTCTTTCTAAAGGAAGGTTCAAGTCTGTGTGTTGAATGCACTCAACACAAAGAAGTTTCTGAGAATGCTTCTGTCCAGGTTTCATGTGAAGATACTTCCTTTTCCAGCATAGGCCTCAAACCGCTCCAAATATTCACTTGCAGAGTCTACAAAAAGAGTGTTTCCAAACTTCTCTATCAACTGGTAGGTACAACTCCGTGAGTTGAATGCCCTCATCAACAAGAAGTTTCTGAGAATGCTTCTCTCTAGTTTTGATGGGAAGATATTTCCTTTTCCAACATAGGCCTCATGGTGCTCCGAATAAACACTTGCAGATTCTACAAACTTAGTGTTTCAAAACTGTTCTATGAAAAGGAACGTTCAAGTCTGGGAGTTGAATGAACTCATCACAAAGAAGTTACTCAGAATGCTTCTGTCTAGTTTTTAGGTGAAGATATTTCATTTCCCAGCATAGGCCTCAAAGCGCTCCAAATATCCACTTGCAGATTCTACAAAAAGAGTGTTTCCAAACTGCTCTTACAAAAGGAAGGTTCAAGTCTGTGAGCCGAACGCACTCATCACAAACAAGTTTCTGAGAATGCGTCTGTCTAGTTTTTATGTGAAGATATTTCGTTTGCCAGCATAGGCCTCAAATCGCTCCAAACATCCACTAGCAAATTCTACAAAAGGAGTGTTTCAAAAGTGCGCTATCAAAAGGAAGAGTCCACTATGTGAGTTGAATGCATAAAGCACACGGAAGTTTCTGAGAATGCTTCTGTCTAGTTTTTAGGTGAAGATATTTCATTTCCCAGCATAGGCCTCAAAGCGCTCCAAATATCCACTTGCAGATTCTACAAAAAGAGTGTTTCCAAACTGCTCTTTCAAAAGGAAGGTTCAAGTCTGTGAGTTGAGAGCACTCATCACAAAGAAGTTTCTGAGAATGCTTCTGTCTAGTTTTTATATGAAGATCTTTCCTTTTCCAATATAGGCCTCAAAGCGCTCCAAATAAACACTTGCAGATTCTACAAAAGGAGTGTTTCAAAACAGCTCTATCAAAAGGAACGTTCAAGTCTGTGAGTTGAAGGCATTCATCACACAGAAGTTTCTGAGAATGCTTCTCTCTAGTTTTTATGTGAAGATATTTCCTTTTCTAGCATAGGCCTCAAAGCGCTGCAAATAGCCACTTGCAGATTCTACGAAAAGAGGGTTTCAAATCTCTTCTATCAAAAGAAATGTTCAACTCTGTGAGTTGAATGCACTCATCAGAAAGAAGTTTCTGAGAATGATTCTATCTAGTTTTCATCTGCATGTATTTCCTTTTCCAGTAGATGCCGCAATCGCACCAAATATCCACTTGCAGTTTCCACAAAAAGAGTGCTGCAGAACTGCTCCATGAAAAGGAATGTTCAACTCTGTGAGTTCAGTACCCTCATGACATAGAAGTTTCTGAAAATGCTTCTGTCTAGTTGGTATAGGAAGATATTTCCTTTTCCAGCATAAGCCTGAAAGAGCTCCAAATATCCACTTGCGGATTCTGCAAAAACAGTGTTTCAAAACTGGTCGATCAAAAGGAACGTTCAACTCTGTGAGTTGAATGCACTCATGACACAGAAGTTTCTGAGAATGCTTCTGTCTAGTTCTTACGTGAAGATATTTCCTTTTCCAGCTTAGGCCTCAAAGCGCTCCAAATAAACACTTGCAGATTCTACAAAAGGAGTGTTTCAAAACTGCTCTAGCAAAAGGAAGGTTCAAGTCTGTGAGTTGAATGCACTCATCACAAAGAGGTTTCTGAGAATGCTGCTGTCTAGTTTTTATGTGAAGATATTTCCTTTTCCTCGCATAGACCTCAAATCGCTCCAGATATCCACTTGCAGATATTACAGAAAGAGTGTTTCCAAACTGCTCTATCTAAAGGCACGTTCAACTCTGTGAGTTGAATGCACGCATTGCGAAGAACTTTCTGAGAATGCTTCTCTCTAGCTTTTAGGTGAAGATATTCCATTTCACAGCATAGGCCTCAAAGTGCTCCAAATCACCACTTGCAGATTTTACAAAAAGAATGTTTCAAAACTGCTCTTTCTAAAGGAAGGTTCAAGTCTGTGAGTTGAATGCACTCAACACAAAGAAGTTTCTGAGAATGCTTCTGTCCAGGTTTCATGTGAAGATATTTCCTTTTCTAGCATAGGCCTCAAACCGCTCCAAATATACACTTGCAGAGTCTACAAAAAGAGTGTTTCCAAACTTCTCTATCAAGTGGTAGGTACAACTCCGTGAGTTGAATGCCCTCATCACCAAGAAGTTTCTGAGAATGCTTCTCTCTAGTTTTGATGGGAAGATATTTCCTTTTCCAACATAGGCCTCATGGTGCTCCGAATAAACACTTGCAGATTCTACAAACTTAGTGTTTCAAAACTGTTCTATGAAAAGGAACGTTCAAGTCTGGGAGTTGAATGAACTCATCACAAAGAAGTTACTCAGAATGCTTCTGTCTAGTTTTTAGGTGAAGATATTTCATTTCCCAGCATAGGCCTCAAAGCGCTCCAAATATCCACTTGCAGATTCTACAAAAAGAGTGTTTCCAAACTGCTCTTTCAAAAGGAAGGTTCAAGTCTGTGAGTTGAGAGCACTCATCACAAAGAAGTTTCTGAGAATGCTTCTGTCTGGTTTTTATATGAAGATCTTTCCTTTTCCAATATAGGCCTCAAAACGCTCCAAATAAACACTTGCAGATTCTACAAAAGGAGTGTTTCAAAACAGCTCTATCAAAAGGAACGTTCATGTCTTTGAGTTGAAGGCATTCATCACACAGAAGTTTCTGAGAATGCTTCTCTCTAGTTTTTATGTGAAGATATTTCCTTTTCTAGCATAGGCCTCAAAGCGCTGCAAATAGCCACTTGCAGATTCTACAAAAAGAGGGTTTCAAATCTCTTCTATCAAAAGAAATGTTCAACTCTGTGAGTTGAATGCACTCATCAGAAAGAAGTTTCTGAGAATGATTCTATCTAGTTTTCATCTGCATGTATTTCCTTTTCCACTAGATGCCGCAATCGCACCAAATATCCACTTGCAGTTTCCACAAAAAGAGTGCTGCAGAACTGCTCCATGAAAAGGAATGTTCAACTCTGTGGGTTCAATACCCTCATGACATAGAAGTTTCTGAAAATGCTTCTGTCTAGTTGGTATAGGAAGATATTTCCTTTTGCAGCATAAGCCTCAAAGAGCTCCAAATATCCACTTGCGGATTCTGCAAAAACAGTGTTTCAAAACTGGTCGATCAAAAGGAACGTTCAACTCTGTGAGTTGAATGCACTCATGACACAGAAGTTTCTGAGAATGCTTCTGTCTAGTTCTTACGTGAAGATATTTCCTTTTCCAGCTTAGGCCTCAAAGCGCTCCAAATAAACACTTGCAGATTCTACAAAAGGAGTGTTTCAAAACTGCTCTAGCAAAAGGAAGGTTCAAGTCTGTGAGTTGAATGCACTCATCACAAAGAGGTTTCTGAGAATGCTGCTGTCTAGTTTTTATGTGAAGATATTTCCTTTTCCTCGCATAGACCTCAAATCGCTCCAGATATCCACTTGCAGATATTACAGAAAGAGTGTTTCCAAACTGCTCTATCTAAAGGCACGTTCAACTCTGTGAGTTGAATGCACGCATTGCGAAGAACTTTCTGAGAATGCTTCTCTCTAGCTTTTAGGTGAAGATATTCCATTTCACAGCATAGGCCTCAAAGTGCTCCAAATCACCACTTGCAGATTTTACAAAAAGAATGTTTCAAAACTGCTCTTTCTAAAGGAAGGTTCAAATCTGTGAGTTGAATGCACTCAACACAAAGAAGTTTCTGAGAATGCTTCTGTCCAGGTTTCATGTGAAGATATTTCCTTTTCCAGCATAGGCCTCAAACCGCTCCAAATATTCACTTGCAGAGTCTACAAAAAGAGTGTTTCCAAACTTCTCTATCAACTGGTAGGTACAACTCCGTGAGTTGAATGCCCTCATCAACAAGAAGTTTCTGAGAATGCTTCTCTCTAGTTTTGATGGGAAGATATTTCCTTTTCCAACATAGGCCTCATGGTGCTCCGAATAAACACTTGCAGATTCTACAAACTTAGTGTTTCAAAACTGTTCTATGAAAAGGAACGTTCAAGTCTGGGAGTTGAATGAACTCATCACAAAGAAGTTACTCAGAATGCTTCTGTCTAGTTTTTAGGTGAAGATATTTCATTTCCCAGCATAGGCCTCAAAGCGCTCCAAATATCCACTTGCAGATTCTACAAAAAGAGTGTTTCCAAACTGCTCTTACAAAAGGAAGGTTCAAGTCTGTGAGCCGAACGCACTCATCACAAACAAGTTTCTGAGAATGCGTCTGTCTAGTTTTTATGTGAAGATATTTCGTTTGCCAGCGTAGGCCTCAAATCGCTCCAAACATCCACTAGCAAATTCTACAAAAGGAGTGTTTCAAAAGTGCGCTATCAAAAGGAAGAGTCCACTATGTGAGTTGAATGCATAAAGCACACGGAAGTTTCTGAGAATGCTTCTGTCTAGTTTTTAGGTGAAGATATTTCATTTCCCAGCATAGGCCTCAAAGCGCTCCAAATATCCACTTGCAGATTCTACAAAAAGAGTGTTTCCAAACTGCTCTTTCAAAAGGAAGGTTCAAGTCTGTGAGTTGAGAGCACTCATCACAAAGAAGTTTCTGAGAATGCTTCTGTCTAGTTTTTATATGAAGATCTTTCCTTTTCCAATATAGGCCTCAAAGCGCTCCAAATAAACACTTGCAGATTCTACAAAAGGAGTGTTTCAAAACAGCTCTATCAAAAGGAACGTTCAAGTCTGTGAGTTGAAGGCATTCATCACACAGAAGTTTCTGAGAATGCTTCTCTCTAGTTTTTATGTGAAGATATTTCCTTTTCTAGCATAGGCCTCAAAGCGCTGCAAATAGCCACTTGCAGATTCTACGAAAAGAGGGTTTCAAATCTCTTCTATCAAAAGAAATGTTCAACTCTGTGAGTTGAATGCACTCATCAGAAAGAAGTTTCTGAGAATGATTCTATCTAGTTTTCATCTGCATGTATTTCCTTTTCCACTAGATGCCGCAATCGCACCAAATATCCACTTGCAGTTTCCACAAAAAGAGTGCTGCAGAACTGCTCCATGAAAAGGAATGTTCAACTCTGTGAGTTCAGTACCCTCATGACATAGAAGTTTCTGAAAATGCTTCTGTCTAGTTGGTATAGGAAGATATTTCCTTTTGCAGCATAAGCCTCAAAGAGCTCCAAATATCCACTTGCGGATTCTGCAAAAACAGTGTTTCAAAACTGGTCGATCAAAAGGAACGTTCAACTCTGTGAGTTGAATGCACTCATGACACAGAAGTTTCTGAGAATGCTTCTGTCTAGTTCTTACGTGAAGATATTTCCTTTTCCAGCTTAGGCCTCAAAGCGCTCCAAATAAACACTTGCAGATTCTACAAAAGGAGTGTTTCAAAACTGCTCTAGCAAAAGGACGGTTCAAGTCTGTGAGTTGAATGCACTCATCACAAAGAGGTTTCTGAGAATGCTGCTGTCTAGTTTTTATGTGAAGATATTTCCTTTTCCTCGCATAGACCTCAAATCGCTCCAGATATCCACTTGCAGATTTTACAGAAAGAGTGTTTCCAAACTGCTCTATCTAAAGGCACGTTCAACTCTGTGAGTTGAATGCACGCATTGCGAAGAACTTTCTGAGAATGCTTCTCTCTAGCTTTTAGGTGAAGATATTCCATTTCACAGCATAGGCCTCAAAGTGCTCCAAATCACCACTTGCAGATTTTACAAAAAGAATGTTTCAAAACTGCTCTTTCTAAAGGAAGGTTCAAGTCTGTGAGTTGAATGCACTCAACACAAAGAAGTTTCTGAGAATGCTTCTGTCCAGGTTTCATGTGAAGATACTTCCTTTTCCAGCATAGGCCTCAAACCGCTCCAAATATTCACTTGCAGAGTCTACAAAAAGAGTGTTTCCAAACTTCTCTATCAACTGGTAGGTACAACTCCGTGAGTTGAATGCCCTCATCAACAAGAAGTTTCTGAGAATGCTTCTCTCTAGTTTTGATGGGAAGATATTTCCTTTTCCAACATAGGCCTCATGGTGCTCCGAATAAACACTTGCAGATTCTACAAACTTAGTGTTTCAAAACTGTTCTATGAAAAGGAACGTTCAAGTCCGGGAGTTGAATGAACTCATCACAAAGAAGTTACTCAGAATGCTTCTGTCTAGTTTTTAGGTGAAGATATTTCATTTCCCAGCATAGGCCTCAAAGCGCTCCAAATATCCACTTGCAGATTCTACAAAAAGAGTGTTTCCAAACTGCTGTTTCAAAAGGAAGGTTCAAGTCTGTGAGTTGAGAGCACTCATCACAAAGAAGTTTCTGAGAATGCTTCTGTCTAGTTTTTATATGAAGATCTTTCCTTTTCCAATATAGGCCTCAAACCGCTCCAAATATACACTTGCAGAGTCTACAAAAAGAGTGTTTCCAAACTTCTCTATCAAGTGGTAGGTACAACTCCGTGAGTTGAATGCCCTCATCACCAAGAAGTTTCTGAGAATGCTTCTCTCTAGTTTTGATGGGAAGATATTTCCTTTTCCAACATAGGCCTCATGGTGCTCCGAATAAACACTTGCAGATTCTACAAACTTAGTGTTTCAAAACTGTTCTATGAAAAGGAACGTTCAAGTCTGGGAGTTGAATGAACTCATCACAAAGAAGTTACTCAGAATGCTTCTGTCTAGTTTTTAGGTGAAGATATTTCATTTCCCAGCATAGGCCTCAAAGCGATCCAAATATCCACTTGCAGATTCTACAAAAAGAGTGTTTCCAAACTGCTCTTTCAAAAGGAAGGTTCAAGTCTGTGAGTTGAGAGCACTCATCACAAAGAAGTTTCTGAGAATGCTTCTGTCTAGTTTTTATATGAAGATCTTTCCTTTTCCAATATAGGCCTCAAAACGCTCCAAATAAACACTTGCAGATTCTACAAAAGGAGTGTTTCAAAACAGCTCTATCAAAAGGAACGTTCATGTCTTTGAGTTGAAGGCATTCATCACACAGAAGTTTCTGAGAATGCTTCTCTCTAGTTTTTATGTGAAGATATTTCCTTTTCTAGCATAGGCCTCAAAGCGCTGCAAATAGCCACTTGCAGATTCTACAAAAAGAGGGTTTCAAATCTCTTCTATCAAAAGAAATGTTCAACTCTGTGAGTTGAATGCACTCATCAGAAAGAAGTTTCTGAGAATGATTCTATCTAGTTTTCATCTGCATGTATTTCCTTTTCCACTAGATGCCGCAATCGCACCAAATATCCACTTGCAGTTTCCACAAAAAGAGTGCTGCAGAACTGCTCCATGAAAAGGAATGTTCAACTCTGTGGGTTCAATACCCTCATGACATAGAAGTTTCTGAAAATGCTTCTGTCTAGTTGGTATAGGAAGATATTTCCTTTTGCAGCATAAGCCTCAAAGAGCTCCAAATATCCACTTGCGGATTCTGCAAAAACAGTGTTTCAAAACTGGTCGATCAAAAGGAACGTTCAACTCTGTGAGTTGAATGCACTCATGACACAGAAGTTTCTGAGAATGCTTCTGTCTAGTTCTTACGTGAAGATATTTCCTTTTCCAGCTTAGGCCTCAAAGCGCTCCAAATAAACACTTGCAGATTCTACAAAAGGAGTGTTTCAAAACTGCTCTAGCAAAAGGAAGGTTCAAGTCTGTGAGTTGAATGCACTCATCACAAAGAGGTTTCTGAGAATGCTGCTGTCTAGTTTTTATGTGAAGATATTTCCTTTTCCTCGCATAGACCTCAAATCGCTCCAGATATCCACTTGCAGATTTTACAGAAAGAGTGTTTCCAAACTGCTCTATCTAAAGGCACGTTCAACTCTGTGAGTTGAATGCACTCATTGCGAAGAACTTTCTGAGAATGCTTCTCTCTAGCTTTTAGGTGAAGATATTCCATTTCACAGCATAGGCCTCAAAGTGCTCCAAATCACCACTTGCAGATTTTACAAAAAGAATGTTTCAAAACTGCTCTTTCTAAAGGAAGGTTCAAGTCTGTGAGTTGAATGCACTCAACACAAAGAAGTTTCTGAGAATGCTTCTGTCCAGGTTTCATGTGAAGATACTTCCTTTTCCAGCATAGGCCTCAAACCGCTCCAAATATTCACTTGCAGAGTCTACAAAAAGAGTGTTTCCAAACTTCTCTATCAACTGGTAGGTACAACTCCGTGAGTTGAATGCCCTCATCAACAAGAAGTTTCTGAGAATGCTTCTCTCTAGTTTTGATGGGAAGATATTTCCTTTTCCAACATAGGCCTCATGGTGCTCCGAATAAACACTTGCAGATTCTACAAACTTAGTGTTTCAAAACTGTTCTATGAAAAGGAACGTTCAAGTCTGGGAGTTGAATGAACTCATCACAAAGAAGTTACTCAGAATGCTTCTGTCTAGTTTTTAGGTGAAGATATTTCATTTCCCAGCATAGGCCTCAAAGCGCTCCAAATATCCACTTGCAGATTCTACAAAAAGAGTGTTTCCAAACTGCTCTTACAAAAGGAAGGTTCAAGTCTGTGAGCCGAACGCACTCATCACAAACAAGTTTCTGAGAATGCGTCTGTCTAGTTTTTATGTGAAGATATTTCGTTTGCCAGCATAGGCCTCAAATCGCTCCAAACATCCACTAGCAAATTCTACAAAAGGAGTGTTTCAAAAGTGCGCTATCAAAAGGAAGAGTCCACTATGTGAGTTGAATGCATAAAGCACACGGAAGTTTCTGAGAATGCTTCTGTCTAGTTTTTAGGTGAAGATATTTCATTTCCCAGCATAGGCCTCAAAGCGCTCCAAATATCCACTTGCAGATTCTACAAAAAGAGTGTTTCCAAACTGCTGTTTCAAAAGGAAGGTTCAAGTCTGTGAGTTGAGAGCACTCATCACAAAGAAGTTTCTGAGAATGCTTCTGTCTAGTTTTTATATGAAGATCTTTCCTTTTCCAATATAGGCCTCAAAGCGCTCCAAATAAACACTTGCAGATTCTACAAAAGGAGTGTTTCAAAACAGCTCTATCAAAAGGAACGTTCAAGTCTGTGAGTTGAAGGCATTCATCACACAGAAGTTTCTGAGAATGCTTCTCTCTAGTTTTTATGTGAAGATATTTCCTTTTCTAGCATAGGCCTCAAAGCGCTGCAAATAGCCACTTGCAGATTCTACAAAAAGAGGGTTTCAAATCTCTTCTATCAAAAGAAATGTTCAACTCTGTGAGTTGAATGCACTCATCAGAAAGAAGTTTCTGAGAATGATTCTATCTAGTTTTCATCTGCATGTATTTCCTTTTCCACTAGATGCCGCAATCGCACCAAATATCCACTTGCAGTTTCCACAAAAAGAGTGCTGCAGAACTGCTCCATGAAAAGGAATGTTCAACTCTGTGAGTTCAGTACCCTCATGACATAGAAGTTTCTGAAAATGCTTCTGTCTAGTTGGTATAGGAAGATATTTCCTTTTCCAGCATAAGCCTCAAAGAGCTCCAAATATCCACTTGCGGATTCTGCAAAAACAGTGTTTCAAAACTGGTCGATCAAAAGGAACGTTCAACTCTGTGAGTTGAATGCACTCATGACACAGAAGTTTCTGAGAATGCTTCTGTCTAGTTCTTACGTGAAGATATTTCCTTTTCCAGCTTAGGCCTCAAAGCGCTCCAAATAAACACGTGCAGATTCTACAAAAGGAGTGTTTCAAAACTGCTTTAGCAAAAGGAAGGTTCAAGTCCGTGAGTTGAATGCACTCATCACAAAGAGGTTTCTGAGAATGCTGCTGTCTAGTTTTTATGTGAAGATATTTCCTTTTACTCGCATAGACCTCAAATCGCTCCAGATATCCACTTGCAGATATTACAGAAAGAGTGTTTCCAAACTGCTCTATCTAAAGGCACGTTCAACTCTGTGAGTTGAATGCACGCATTGCGAAGAACTTTCTGAGAATGCTTCTCTCTAGCTTTTAGGTGAAGATATTCCATTTCACAGCATAGGCCTCAAAGTGCTCCAAATCACCACTTGCAGATTTTACAAAAAGAATGTTTCAAAACTGCTCTTTCTAAAGGAAGGTTCAAGTCTGTGAGTTGAATGCACTCAACACAAAGAAGTTTCTGAGAATGCTTCTGTCCAGGTTTCATGTGAAGATACTTCCTTTTCCAGCATAGGCCTCAAACCGCTCCAAATATTCACTTGCAGAGTCTACAAAAAGAGTGTTTCCAAACTTCTCTATCAACTGGTAGGTACAACTCCGTGAGTTGAATGCCCTCATCAACAAGAAGTTTCTGAGAATGCTTCTCTCTAGTTTTGATGGGAAGATATTTCCTTTTCCAACATAGGCCTCATGGTGCTCCGAATAAACACTTGCAGATTCTACAAACTTAGTGTTTCAAAACTGTTCTATGAAAAGGAACGTTCAAGTCCGGGAGTTGAATGAACTCATCACAAAGAAGTTACTCAGAATGCTTCTGTCTAGTTTTTAGGTGAAGATATTTCATTTCCCAGCATAGGCCTCAAAGCGCTCCAAATATCCACTTGCAGATTCTACAAAAAGAGTGTTTCCAAACTGCTCTTACAAAAGGAAGGTTCAAGTCTGTGAGCCGAACGCACTCATCACAAACAAGTTTCTGAGAATGCGTCTGTCTAGTTTTTATGTGAAGATATTTCGTTTGCCAGCATAGGCCTCAAATCGCTCCAAACATCCACTAGCAAATTCTACAAAAGGAGTGTTTCAAAAGTGCGCTATCAAAAGGAAGAGTCCACTATGTGAGTTGAATGCATAAAGCACACGGAAGTTTCTGAGAATGCTTCTGTCTAGTTTTTAGGTGAAGATATTTCATTTCCCAGCATAGGCCTCAAAGCGCTCCAAATATCCACTTGCAGATTCTACAAAAAGAGTGTTTCCAAACTGCTGTTTCAAAAGGAAGGTTCAAGTCTGTGAGTTGAGAGCACTCATCACAAAGAAGTTTCTGAGAATGCTTCTGTCTAGTTTTTATATGAAGATCTTTCCTTTTCCAATATAGGCCTCAAACCGCTCCAAATATACACTTGCAGAGTCTACAAAAAGAGTGTTTCCAAACTTCTCTATCAAGTGGTAGGTACAACTCCGTGAGTTGAATGCCCTCATCACCAAGAAGTTTCTGAGAATGCTTCTCTCTAGTTTTGATGGGAAGATATTTCCTTTTCCAACATAGGCCTCATGGTGCTCCGAATAAACACTTGCAGATTCTACAAACTTAGTGTTTCAAAACTGTTCTATGAAAAGGAACGTTCAAGTCTGGGAGTTGAATGAACTCATCACAAAGAAGTTACTCAGAATGCTTCTGTCTAGTTTTTAGGTGAAGATATTTCATTTCCCAGCATAGGCCTCAAAGCGATCCAAATATCCACTTGCAGATTCTACAAAAAGAGTGTTTCCAAACTGCTCTTTCAAAAGGAAGGTTCAAGTCTGTGAGTTGAGAGCACTCATCACAAAGAAGTTTCTGAGAATGCTTCTGTCTAGTTTTTATATGAAGATCTTTCCTTTTCCAATATAGGCCTCAAAACGCTCCAAATAAACACTTGCAGATTCTACAAAAGGAGTGTTTCAAAACAGCTCTATCAAAAGGAACGTTCATGTCTTTGAGTTGAAGGCATTCATCACACAGAAGTTTCTGAGAATGCTTCTCTCTAGTTTTTATGTGAAGATATTTCCTTTTCTAGCATAGGCCTCAAAGGGCTGCAAATAGCCACTTGCAGATTCTACAAAAAGAGGGTTTCAAATCTCTTCTATCAAAAGAAATGTTCAACTCTGTGAGTTGAATGCACTCATCAGAAAGAAGTTTCTGAGAATGATTCTATCTAGTTTTCATCTGCATGTATTTCCTTTTCCACTAGATGCCGCAATCGCACCAAATATCCACTTGCAGTTTCCACAAAAAGAGTGCTGCAGAACTGCTCCATGAAAAGGAATGTTCAACTCTGTGGGTTCAATACCCTCATGACATAGAAGTTTCTGAAAATGCTTCTGTCTAGTTGGTATAGGAAGATATTTCCTTTTGCAGCATAAGCCTCATAGAGCTCCAAATATCCACTTGCGGATTCTGCAAAAACAGTGTTTCAAAACTGGTCGATCAAAAGGAACGTTCAACTCTGTGAGTTGAATGCACTCATGACACAGAAGTTTCTGAGAATGCTTCTGTCTAGTTCTTACGTGAAGATATTTCCTTTTCCAGCTTAGGCCTCAAAGCGCTCCAAATAAACACTTGCAGATTCTACAAAAGGAGTGTTTCAAAACTGCTCTAGCAAAAGGAAGGTTCAAGTCTGTGAGTTGAATGCACTCATCACAAAGAGGTTTCTGAGAATGCTGCTGTCTAGTTTTTATGTGAAGATATTTCCTTTTCCTCGCATAGACCTCAAATCGCTCCAGATATCCACTTGCAGATATTACAGAAAGAGTGTTTCCAAACTGCTCTATCTAAAGGCACGTTCAACTCTGTGAGTTGAATGCACGCATTGCGAAGAACTTTCTGAGAATGCTTCTCTCTAGCTTTTAGGTGAAGATATTCCATTTCACAGCATAGGCCTCAAAGTGCTCCAAATCACCACTTGCAGATTTTACAAAAAGAATGTTTCAAAACTGCTCTTTCTAAAGGAAGGTTCAAGTCTGTGAGTTGAATGCACTCAACACAAAGAAGTTTCTGAGAATGCTTCTGTCCAGGTTTCATGTGAAGATACTTCCTTTTCCAGCATAGGCCTCAAACCGCTCCAAATATTCACTTGCAGAGTCTACAAAAAGAGTGTTTCCAAACTTCTCTATCAACTGGTAGGTACAACTCCGTGAGTTGAATGCCCTCATCAACAAGAAGTTTCTGAGAATGCTTCTCTCTAGTTTTGATGGGAAGATATTTCCTTTTCCAACATAGGCCTCATGGTGCTCCGAATAAACACTTGCAGATTCTACAAACATAGTGTTTCAAAACTGTTCTATGAAAAGGAAGGTTCAAGTCTGGGAGTTGAATGAACTCATCACAAAGAAGTTTCTCAGAATGCTTCTGTCTAGTTTTTAGGTGAAGATATTTCATTTCCCAGCATAGGCCTCAAAGCGCTCCAAATATCCACTTGCAGATTCTACAAAAAGAGTGTTTCCAAACTGCTCTTACAAAAGGAAGGTTCAAGTCTGTGAGCCGAACGCACTCATCACAAACAAGTTTCTGAGAATGCGTCTGTCTAGTTTTTATGTGAAGATATTTCGTTTGCCAGCATAGGCCTCAAATCGCTCCAAACATCCACTAGCAAATTCTACAAAAGGAGTGTTTCAAAAGTGCGCTATCAAGAGGAAGAGTCCACTATGTGAGTTGAATGCATAAAGCACACGGAAGTTTCTGAGAATGCTTCTGTCTAGTTTTTAGGTGGAGATATTTCATTTCCCAGCATAGGCCTCAAAGCGCTCCAAATATCGACTTGCAGATTCTACAAAAAGAGTGTTTCCAAACTGCTCTTTCAAAAGGAAGGTTCAAGTCTGTGAGTTGAGAGCATTCATCACAAAGAAGTTTCTGAGAATGCTTCTGTCTAGTTTTTATATGAAGATCTTTCCTTTTCCAATATGGGCCTCAAAGCGCTCCAAATAAACACTTGCAGATTCTACAAAAGGAGTGTTTCAAAACAGCTCTATCAAAAGGAACGTTCAAGTCCGTGAGTTGAAGGCATTCATCACACAGAAGTTTCTGAGAATGCTTCTCTCTAGTTTTTATGTGAAGATATTTCCTTTTCTAGCATAGGCCTCAAAGCGCTGCAAATAGCCACTTGCAGATTCTACAAAAAGAGGGTTTCAAATCTCTTCTATCAAAAGAAATGTTCAACTCTGTGAGTTGAATGCACTCATCAGAAAGAAGTTTCTGAGAATGATTCTATCTAGTTTTCATCTGCATGTATTTCCTTTTCCACTAGATGCCGCAATCGCACCAAATATCCACTTGCAGTTTCCACAAAAAGAGTGCTGCAGAACTGCTCCATGAAAAGGAATGTTCAACTCTGTGAGTTCAGTACCCTCATGACATAGAAGTTTCTGAAAATGCTTCTGTCTAGTTGGTATAGGAAGATATTTCCTTTTCCAGCATAAGCCTCAAAGAGCTCCAAATATCCACTTGCGGATTCTGCAAAAACAGTGTTTCAAAACTGGTGGATCAAAAGGAACGTTCAACTCTGTGAGTTGAATGCACTCATGACACAGAAGTTTCTGAGAATGCTTCTGTCTAGTTCTTACGTGAAGATATTTCCTTTTCCAGCTTAGGCCTCAAAGCGCTCCAAATAAACACTTGCAGATTCTACAAAAGGAGTGTTTCAAAACTGCTCTAGCAAAAGGAAGGTTCAAGTCTGTGAGTTGAATGCACTCATCACAAAGAGGTTTCTGAGAATGTTGCTGTCTAGTTTTTATGTGAAGATATTTCCTTTTCCTCGCATAGACCTCAAATCGCTCCAGATATCCACTTGCAGATTTTACAGAAAGACTGTTTCCAAACTGCTCTATCTAAAGGCACGTTGAACTCTGTGAGTTGAATGCACGCATTGCGAAGAACTTTCTGAGAATGCTTCTCTCTAGCTTGTAGGTGAAGATATTCCATTTCACAGCATAGGCCTCAAAGTGCTCCAAATCACCACTTGCAGATTTTACAAAAAGAATGTTTCAATACTGCTCTTTCTAAAGGAACGTTCAAGTCTGTGAGTTGAATGCACTCAACACAAAGAAGTTTCTGAGAATGCTTCTGTCCAGGTTTCATGGGAAGATACTTCCTTTTCCAGCATAGGCCTCAAACCGCTCCAAATATTCACTTGCAGAGTCTACAAAAAGAGTGTTTCCAAACTTCTCTATCAACTGGTAGGTAAAACTCCGTGAGTTGAATGCCCTCATCACCAAGAAGTTTCTGAGAATGCTTCTCTCTAGTTTTGATGGGAAGATATTTCCTTTTCCAACATAGGCCTCATGGTGCTCCGAATAAACACTTGCAGATTCTACAAACTTAGTGTTTCAAAACTGTTCTATGAAAAGGAACGTTCAAGTCTGGGAGTTGAATGAACTCATCACAAAGAAGTTTCTCAGAATGATTCTGTCTAGTTTTTAGGTGAAGATATTTCATTTCCCAGCATAGGCCTCAAAGCGCTCCAAATATCCACTTGCAGATTCTACAAAAAGAGTGTTTCCAAACTGCTCTTACAAAAGGAAGGTTCAAATCTGTGAGCCGAACGCACTCATCACAAACAAGTTTCTGAGAATGCGTCTGTCTAGTTTTTATGTGAAGATATTTCGTTTGCCAGAATAGGCCTCAAATCGCTCCAAACATCCACTACCAAATTCTACAAAAGGAGTGTTTCAAAAGTGCGCTATCAAGAGGAAGAGTCCACTATGTGAGTTGAATGCATAAAGCACACGGAAGTTTCTGAGAATGATTCTATCTAGTTTTCATCTGCATGTATTTCCTTTTCCACTAGATGCCGCAATCGCACCAAATATCCACTTGCAGTTTCCACAAAAAGAGTGCTGCAGAACTGCTCCATGAAAAGGAATGTTCAACTCTGTGAGTTCAGTACCCTCATGACATAGAAGTTTCTGAAAATCCTTCTGTCTAGTTGGTATAGGAAGATATTTCCTTTTCCAGCATAAGCCTCAAAGAGCTCCAAATATCCACTTGCGGATTCTGCAAAAACAGTGTTTCAAAACTGGTCGATCAAAAGGAACGTTCAACTCTGTGAGTTGAATGCACTCATGACACAGAAGTTTCTGAGAATGCTTCTGTCTAGTTCTTACGTGAAGATATTTCCTTTTCCAGCTTAGGCCTCAAAGCTCTCCAAATAAACACTTGCAGATTCTACAAAAGGAGTGTTTCAGAACTGCTCTAGCAAAAGGAAGGTTCAAGTCTGTGAGTTGAATGCACTCATCACAAAGAGGTTTCTGAGAATGCTGCTGTCTAGTTTTTATGTGAAGATATTTCCTTTTCCTCGCATAGACCTCAAATCGCTCCAGATATCCACTTGCAGATATTACAGAAAGAGTGTTTCCAAACTGCTCTATCTAAAGGCACGTTCAACTCTGTGAGTTGAATGCACGCATTGCGAAGAACTTTCTGAGAATGCTTCTCTCTAGCTTTTAGGTGAAGATATTCCATTTCACAGCATAGGCCTCAAAGTGCTCCAAATCACCACTTGCAGATTATACAAAAAGAATGTTTCAAAACTGCTCTTTCTAAAGGAAGGTTCAAGTCTGTGAGTTGAATGCACTCAACACAAAGAAGTTTCTGAGAATGCTTCTGTCCAGGTTTCATGTGAAGATACTTCCTTTTCCAGCATAGGCCTCAAACCGCTCCAAATATTCACTTGCAGAGTCTACAAAAAGAGTGTTTCCAAACTTCTCTATCAACTGGTAGGTACAACTCCGTGAGTTGAATGCCCTCATCAACAAGAAGTTTCTGAGAATGCTTCTCTCTAGTTTTGATGGGAAGATATTTCCTTTTCCAACATAGGCCTCATGGTGCTCCGAATAAACACTTGCAGATTCTACAAACTTTGTGTTTCAAAACTGTTCTATGAAAAGGAACGTTCAAGTCTGGGAGTTGAATGAACTCATCACAAAGAAGTTACTCAGAATGCTTCTGTCTAGTTTTTAGGTGAAGATATTTCATTTCCCAGCATAGGCCTCAAAGCGCTCCAAATATCCACTTGCAGATTCTACAAAAAGAGTGTTTCCAAACTGCTCTTACAAAAGGAAGGTTCAAGTCTGTGAGCGGAACGCACTCATCACAAACAAGTTTCTGAGAATGCGTCTGTCTAGTTTTTATGTGAAGATATTTCGTTTGCCAGCATAGGCCTCAAATCGCTCCAAACATCCACTAGCAAATTCTACAAAAGGAGTGTTTCAAAAGTTCGCTATCAAGAGGAAGAGTCCACTATGTGAGTTGAATGCATAAAGCACACGGAAGTTTCTGAGAATGCTTCTGTCTAGTTTTTAGGTGAAGATATTTCATTTCCCAGCATAGGCCTCAAAGCGCTCCAAATATCCACTTGCAGATTCTACAAAAAGAGTGTTTCCAAACTGCTCTTTCAAAAGGAAGGTTCAAGTCTGTGAGTTGAGAGCATTCATCACAAAGAAGTTTCTGAGAATGCTTCTGTCTAGTTTTTATATGAAGATCTTTCCTTTTCCAATATGGGCCTCAAAGCGCTCCAAATAAACACTTGCAGATTCTACAAAAGGAGTGTTTCAAAACAGCTCTATCAAAAGGAACGTTCAAGTCTGTGAGTTGAAGGCATTCATCACACAGAAGTTTCTGAGAATGCTTCTCTCTAGTTTTTATGTGAAGATATTTCCTTTTGTAGCATAGGCCGCAAAGCGCTGCAAATAGCCACTTGCAGATTCTACGAAAAGAGGGTTTCAAATCTCTTCTATCAAAAGAAATGTTCAACTCTGTGAGTTGAATGCACTCATCAGAAAGAAGTTTCTGAGAATGATTCTATCTAGTTTTCATCTGCATGTATTTCCTTTTCCACTAGATGCCGCAATCGCACCAAATATCCACTTGCAGTTTCCACAAAAAGAGTGCTGCAGAACTGCTCCATGAAAAGGAATGTTCAACTCTGTGAGTTCAGTACCCTCATGACATAGAAGTTTCTGAAAATGCTTCTGTCTAGTTGGTATAGGAAGATATTTCCTTTTCCAGCATAAGCCTCAAAGAGCTCCAAATATCCACTTGCGGATTCTGCAAAAACAGTGTTTCAAAACTGGTGGATCAAAAGGAACGTTCAACTCTGTGAGTTGAATGCACTCATGACACAGCAGTTTCTGAGAATGCTTCTGTCTAGTTCTTACGTGAAGATATTTCCTTTTCCAGCTTAGGCCTCAAAGCGCTCCAAATAAACACTTGCAGATTCTACAAAAGGAGTGTTTCAAAACTGCTCTAGCAAAAGGAAGGTTCAAGTCTGTGAGTTGAATGCACTCATCACAAAGAGGTTTCTGAGAATGCTGCTGTCTAGTTTTTATGTGAAGATATTTCCTTTTCCTCGCATAGACCTCAAATCGCTCCAGATATCCACTTGCAGATATTACAGAAAGAGTGTTTCCAAACTGCTCTATCTAAAGGCACGTTCAACTCTGTGAGTTGAATGCACGCATTGCGAAGAACTTTCTGAGAATGCTTCTCTCTAGCTTTTAGGTGAAGATATTCCATTTCACAGCATAGGCCTCAAAGTGCTCCAAATCACCACTTGCAGATTTTACGAAAAGAATGTTTCAAAACTGCTCTTTCTAAAGGAAGGTTCAAGTCTGTGAGTTGAATGCACTCAACACAAAGAAGTTTCTGAGAATGCTTCTGTCCAGGTTTCATGTGAAGATATTTCCTTTTCCAGCATAGGCCTCAAACCGCTCCAAATATTCACTTGCAGAGTCTACAAAAAGAGTGTTTCCAAACTTCTCTATCAACTGGTAGGTACAACTCCGTGAGTTGAATGCCCTCATCACCAAGAAGTTTCTGAGAATGCTTCTCTCTAGTTTTGATGGGAAGATATTTCCTTTTCCAACATAGGCCTCATGGTGCTCCGAATAAACACTTGCAGATTCTACAAACATAGTGTTTCAAAACTGTTCTATGAAAAGGAAGGTTCAAGTCTGGGAGTTGAATGAACTCATCACAAAGAAGTTTCTCAGAATGCTTCTGTCTAGTTTTTAGGTGAAGATATTTCATTTCCCAGCATAGGCCTCAAAGCGCTCCAAATATCCACTTGCAGATTCTACAAAAAGAGTGTTTCCAAACTGCTCTTACAAAAGGAAGGTTCAAGTCTGTGAGCCGAACGCACTCATCACAAACAAGTTTCTGAGAATGCGTCTGTCTAGTTTTTATGTGAAGATATTTCGTTTGCCAGCATAGGCCTCAAATCGCTCCAAACATCCACTAGCAAATTCTACAAAAGGAGTGTTTCAAAAGTGCGCTATCAAGAGGAAGAGTCCACTATGTGAGTTGAATGCATAAAGCACACGGAAGTTTCTGAGAATGCTTCTGTCTAGTTTTTAGGTGAAGATATTTCATTTCCCAGCATAGGCCTCAAAGCGCTCCAAATATCCACTTGCAGATTCTACAAAAAGAGTGTTTCCAAACTGCTCTTTCAAAAGGAAGGTTCAAGTCTGTGAGTTGAGAGCATTCATCACAAAGAAGTTTCTGAGAATGCTTCTGTCTAGTTTTTATATGAAGATCTTTCCTTTTCCAATATGGGCCTCAAAGCGCTCCAAATAAACACTTGCAGATTCTACAAAAGGAGTGTTTCAAAACAGCTCTATCAAAAGGAACGTTCAAGTCCGTGAGTTGAAGGCATTCATCACACAGAAGTTTCTGAGAATGCTTCTCTCTAGTTTTTATGTGAAGATATTTCCTTTTCTAGCATAGGCCTCAAAGCGCTGCAAATAGCCACTTGCAGATTCTACAAAAAGAGGGTTTCAAATCTCTTCTATCAAAAGAAATGTTCAACTCTGTGAGTTGAATGCACTCATCAGAAAGAAGTTTCTGAGAATGATTCTATCTAGTTTTCATCTGCATGTATTTTCTTTTCCACTAGATGCCGAAATCGCACCAAATATCCACTTGCAGTTTCCACAAAAAGAGTGCTGCAGAACTGCTCCATGAAAAGGAATGTTCAACTCTGTGAGTTCAATACCCTCATGACATAGAAGTTTCTGAAAATGCTTCTGTCTAGTTGGTATAGGAAGATATTTCCTTTTCCAGCATAAGTCTCAAAGAGCTCCCAATATCCACTTGCGGATTCTGCAAAAACAGTGTTTCAAAACTGGTGGATCAAAAGGAACGTTCAACTCTGTGAGTTGAATGCACTCATGACACAGAAGTTTCTGAGAATGCTTCTGTCTAGTTCTTACGTGAAGATATTTCCTTTTCCAGCTTAGGCCTCAAAGCGCTCCAAATAAACACTTGCAGATTCTACAAAAGGAGTGTTTCAAAACTGCGCTATCAAAAGGAAGGTTCAAGTCTGTGAGTTGAATGCACTCATCACAAAGAGGTTTCTGAGAATGCTGCTGTCTAGTTTTTATGTGAAGATATTTCCTTTTCCTCGCATAGACCTCAAATCGCTCCAGATATCCACTTGCAGATTTTACAGAAAGAGTGTTTCCAAACTGCTCTATCTAAAGGCACGTTCAACTCTGTGAGTTGAATGCACGCATTGCGAAGAACTTTCTGAGAATGCTTCTCTCTAGCTTTTAGGTGAAGATATTCCATTTCACAGCATAGGCCTCAAAGTGCTCCAAATCACCACTTGCAGATTTTACAAAAAGAATGTTTCAAAACTGCTTTTTCTAAAGGAAGGTTCAAGTCTGTGAGTTGAATGCACTCAACACAAAGAAGTTTCTGAGAATGCTTCTGTCCAGGTTTCATGTGAAGATATTTCCTTTTCCAGCATAGGCCTCAAACCGCTCCAAATATTCACTTGCAGAGTCTACAAAAAGAGTGTTTCCAAACTTCTCTATCAACTGGTAGGTACAACACCGTGAGTTGAATGCCCTCATCACCAAGAAGTTTCTGAGAATGCTTCTCTCTAGTTTTGATGGGAAGATATTTCCTTTTCCAACATAGGCCTCATGGTGATCCGAGTAAACACTTGCAGATTCTACAAACTTAGTGTTTCAAAACTGTTCTATGAAAAGGAACGTTCAAGTCTGGGAGTTGAATGAACTCATCACAAAGAAGTTTCTCAGAATGCTTCTGTCTAGTTTTTAGGTGAAGATATTTCATTTCCCAACATAGGCCTCAAAGCGCTCCAAATATCAACTTGCAGATTCTACAAAAAGAGTGTTTCCAAACTGCTCTTACAAAAGGAAGGTTCAAGTCTGTGAGCCGAACGCACTCATCACAAACAAGTTTCTGAGAATGCGTCTGTCTAGTTTTTATGTGAAGATATTTCGTTTGCCAGCATAGGCCTCAAATCGCTCCAAACATCCACTAGCAAATTCTACAAAAGGAGTGTTTCGAAAGTGCGCTATCAAGAGGAAGAGTCCACTATGTGAGTTGAATGCATAAAGCACACGGAAGTTTCTGAGAATGCTTCTGTCTAGTTTTTAGGTGAAGATATTTCATTTCCCAGCATAGGCCTCAAAGCGCTCCAAATATCCACTTGCAGATTCTACAAAAAGAGTGTTTCCAAACTGCTCTTTCAAAAGGAAGGTTCAAGTCTGTGAGTTGAGAGCATTCATCACAAAGAAGTTTCTGAGAATGCTTCTGTCTAGTTTTTATATGAAGATCTTTCCTTTTCCAATATGGGCCTCAAAGCGCTCCAAATAAACACTTGCAGATTCTACAAAAGGAGTGTTTCAAAACAGCTCTATCAAAAGGAACGTTCAAGTCCGTGAGTTGAAGGCATTCATCACACAGAAGTTTCTGAGAATGCTTCTCTCTAGTTTTTATGTGAAGATATTTCCTTTTCTAGCATAGGCCTCAAAGCGCTGCAAATAGCCACTTGCAGATTCTACAAAAAGAGGGTTTCAAATCTCTTCTATCAAAAGAAATGTTCAACTCTGTGAGTTGAATGCACTCATCAGAAAGAAGTTTCTGAGAATGATTCTATCTAGTTTTCATCTGCATGTATTTTCTTTTCCACTAGATGCCGAAATCGCACCAAATATCCACTTGCAGTTTCCACAAAAAGAGTGCTGCAGAACTGCTCCATGAAAAGGAATGTTCAACTCTGTGAGTTCAATACCCTCATGACATAGAAGTTTCTGAAAATGCTTCTGTCTAGTTGGTATAGGAAGATATTTCCTTTTCCAGCATAAGTCTCAAAGAGCTCCCAATATCCACTTGCGGATTCTGCAAAAACAGTGTTTCAAAACTGGTGGATCAAAAGGAACGTTCAACTCTGTGAGTTGAATGCACTCATGACACAGAAGTTTCTGAGAATGCTTCTGTCTAGTTCTTACGTGAAGATATTTCCTTTTCCAGCTTAGGCCTCAAAGCGCTCCAAATAAACACTTGCAGATTCTACAAAAGGAGTGTTTCAAAACTGCGCTATCAAAAGGAAGGTTCAAGTCTGTGAGTTGAATGCACTCATCACAAAGAGGTTTCTGAGAATGCTGCTGTCTAGTTTTTATGTGAAGATATTTCCTTTTCCTCGCATAGACCTCAAATCGCTCCAGATATCCACTTGCAGATTTTACAGAAAGAGTGTTTCCAAACTGCTCTATCTAAAGGCACGTTCAACTCTGTGAGTTGAATGCACGCATTGCGAAGAACTTTCTGAGAATGCTTCTCTCTAGCTTTTAGGTGAAGATATTCCATTTCACAGCATAGGCCTCAAAGTGCTCCAAATCACCACTTGCAGATTTTACAAAAAGAATGTTTCAAAACTGCTCTTTCTAAAGGAAGGTTCAAGTCTGTGAGTTGAATGCACTCAACACAAAGAAGTTTCTGAGAATGCTTCTGTCCAGGTTTCATGTGAAGATATTTCCTTTTCCAGCATAGGCCTCAAACCGCTCCAAATATTCACTTGCAGAGTCTACAAAAAGAGTGTTTCCAAACTTCTCTATCAACTGGTAGGTACAACACCGTGAGTTGAATGCCCTCATCACCAAGAAGTTTCTGAGAATGCTTCTCTCTAGTTTTGATGGGAAGATATTTCCTTTTCCAACATAGGCCTCATGGTGCTCCGAGTAAACACTTGCAGATTCCACAAACTTAGTGTTTCAAAACTGTTCTATGAAAAGGAACGTTCAAGTCTGGGAGTTGAATGAACTCATCACAAAGAAGTTTCTCAGAATGCTTCTGTCTAGTTTTTAGGTGAAGATATTTCATTTCCCAGCATAGGCCTCAAAGCGCTCCAAATATCAACTTGCAGATTCTACAAAAAGAGTGTTTCCAAACTGCTCTTACAAAAGGAAGGTTCAAGTCTGTGAGCCGAACGCACTCATCACAAACAAGTTTCTGAGAATGCGTCTGTCTAGTTTTTATGTGAAGATATTTCGTTTGCCAGCATAGGCCTCAAATCGCTCCAAACATCCACTAGCAAATTCTACAAAAGGAGTGTTTCAAAAGTGCGCTATGAAGAGGAAGAGTCCACTATGTGAGTTGAATGCATAAAGCACACGGAAGTTTCTGAGAATGCTTCTGTCTAGTTTTTAGGTGAAGATATTTCATTTCCCAGCATAGGCCTCAAAGCGCTCCAAATATCCACTTGCAGATTCTACAAAAAGAGTGTTTCCAAACTGCTCTTTCAAAAGGAAGGTTCAAGTCTGTGAGTTGAGAGCATTCATCACAAAGAAGTTTCTGAGAATGCTTCTGTCTAGTTTTTATATGAAGATCTTTCCTTTTCCAATATGGGCCTCAAAGCGCTCCAAATAAACACTTGCAGATTCTACAAAAGGAGTGTTTCAAAACAGCTCTATCAAAAGGAACGTTCAAGTCCGTGAGTTGAAGGCATTCATCACACAGAAGTTTCTGAGAATGCTTCTCTCTAGTTTTTATGTGAAGATATTTCCTTTTCTAGCATAGGCCTCAAAGCGCTGCAAATAGCCACTTGCAGATTCTACAAAAAGAGGGTTTCAAATCTCTTCTATCAAAAGAAATGTTCAACTCTGTGAGTTGAATGCACTCATCAGAAAGAAGTTTCTGAGAATGATTCTATCTAGTTTTCATCTGCATGTATTTCCTTTTCCACTAGATGCCGCAATCGCACCAAATATCCACTTGCAGTTTCCACAAAAAGAGTGCTGCAGAACTGCTCCATGAAAAGGAATGTTCAACTCTGTGAGTTCAATACCCTCATGACATAGAAGTTTCTGAAAATGCTTCTGTCTAGTTGGTATAGGAAGATATTTCCTTTTCCAGCATAAGCCTCAAAGAGCTCCCAATATCCACTTGCGGATTCTGCAAAAACAGTGTTTCAAAACTGGTCGATCAAAAGGAACGTTCAACACTGTGAGTTGAATGCACTCATGACACAGAAGTTTCTGAGAATGCTTCTGTCTAGTTCTTACGTGAAGATATTTCCTTTTCCAGCTTAGGCCTCAAAGCGCTCCAAATAAACACTTGCAGATTCTACAAAAGGAGTGTTTCAAAACTGCGCTATCAAAAGGAAGGTTCAAGTCTGTGAGTTGAATGCACTCATCACAAAGAGGTTTCTGAGAATGCTGCTGTCTAGTTTTTATGTGAAGATATTTCCTTTTCCTCGCATAGACCTCAAATCGCTCCAGATATCCACTTGCAGATTTTACAGAAAGACTGTTTCCAAACTGCTCTATCTAAAGGCACGTTCAACTCCGTGAGTTGAATGCACGCATTGCGAAGAACTTTCTGAGAATGCTTCTCTCTAGCTTTTAGGTGAAGATATTCCATTTCACAGCATAGGCCTCAAAGTGCTCCAAATCACCACTTGCAGATTTACAAAAAGAATGTTTCAAAACTGCTCTTTCTAAAGGAAGGTTCAAGTCTGTGAGTTGAATGCACTCAACACAAAGAAGTTTCTGAGAATGCTTCTGTCCAGGTTTCATGTGAAGATATTTCCTTTTCCAGCATAGGACTAAAACCGCTCCAAATATTCACTTGCAGAGTCTACAAAAAGAGTGTTTCCAAACTTCTCTATCAACTGGTAGGTAAAACTCCTTGAGTTGAATGCCCTCATCACCAAGAAGTTTCTGAGAATGCTTCTCTCTAGTTTTGATGGGAAGATATTTCCTTTTCCAACATAGGCCTCATGGTGCTCCGAATAAACACTTGCAGATTCTACAAACTTAGTGTTTCAAAACTGTTCTATGAAAAGGAACGTTCAAGTCTGGGAGTTGAATGAACTCATCACAAAGAAGTTACTCAGAATGCTTCTGTCTAGTTTTTAGGTGAAGATATTTCATTTCCCAGCATAGGCCTCAAAGCGCTCCAAATATCCACTTGCAGATTCTACAAAAAGAGTGTTTCCAAACTGCTCTTACAAAAGGAAGGTTCAAGTCTGTGAGCCGAACGCACTCATCACAAACAAGTTTCTGAGAATGCGTCTGTCTAGTTTTTATGTGAAGATATTTCGTTTGCCAGCATAGGCCTCAAATCGCTCCAAACATCCACTAGCAAATTCTACAAAAGCAGTGTTTCAAAAGTGCGCTATCAAGAGGAAGAGTCCACTATGTGAGTTGAATGCATAAAGCACACGGAAGTTTCTGAGAATGCTTCTGTCTAGTTTTTAGGTGAAGATATTTCATTTCCCAGCATAGGCCTCAAAGCGCTCCAAATATCCACTTGCAGATTCTACAAAAAGAGTGTTTCCAAACTGCTCTTTCAAAAGGAAGGTTCAAGTCTGTGAGTTGAGAGCATTCATCACAAAGAAGTTTCTGAGAATGCTTCTGTCTAGTTTTTATATGAAGATCTTTCCTTTTCCAATATGGGCCTCAAAGCGCTCCAAATAAACACTTGCAGATTCTACAAAAGGAGTGTTTCAAAACACCTCTATCAAAAGGAACGTTCAAGTCCGTGAGTTGAAGGCATTCATCACACAGAAGTTTCTGAGAATGCTTCTCTCTAGTTTTTATGTGAAGATATTTCCTTTTCTAGCATAGGCCTCAAAGCGCTGCAAATAGCCACTTGCAGATTCTACAAAAAGAGGGTTTCAAATCTCTTCTATCAAAAGAAATGTTCAACTCTGTGAGTTGAATGCACTCATCAGAAAGAAGTTTCTGAGAATGATTCTATCTAGTTTTCATCTGCATGTATTTCCTTTTCCACTAGATGCCGCAATCGCACCAAATATCCACTTGCAGTTTCCACAAAAAGAGTGCTGCAGAACTGCTCCATGAAAAGGAATGTTCAACTCTGTGAGTTCAGTACCCTCATGACATAGAAGTTTCTGAAAATGCTTCTGTCTAGTTGGTATAGGAAGATATTTCCTTTTCCAGCATAAGCCTCAGAGAGCTCCAAATATCCACTTGCGAATTCTGCAAAAACAGTGTTTCAAAACTGGTCGATCAAAAGGAACGTTCAACTCTGTGAGTTGAATGCACTCATGACACAGAAGTTTCTGAGAATGCTTCTGTCTAGTTCTTACGTGAAGATATTTCCTTTTCCAGCTTAGGCCTCAAAGCGCTCCAAATAAACACTTGCAGATTCTACAAAAGGAGTGTTTCAAAACTGCGCTATCAAAAGGAAGATTCAAGTCTGTGAGTTGAATGCACTCATCACAAAGAGGTTTCTGAGAATGCTGCTGTCTAGTTTTTATGTGAACATATTTCCTTTTCCTCGCATAGACCTCAAATCGCTCCAGATATCCACTTGCAGATTTTACAGAAAGAGTGTTTCCAAACTGCTCTATCTAAAGGCACGTTCAACTCTGTGAGTTGAATGCACGCATTGCGAAGAACTTTCTGAGAATGCTTCTCTCTAGCTTTTAGGTGAAGATATTCCATTTCACAGCATAGGCCTCAAAGTGCTCCAAATCACCACTTGCAGATTTTACAAAAAGAATGTTTCAAAACTGCTCTTTCTAAAGGAAGGTTCAAGTCTGTGAGTTGAATGCACTCAACACAAAGAAGTTTCTGAGAATGCTTCTGTCCAGGTTTCATGTGAAGATATTTCCTTTTCCAGCATAGGCCTCAAACCGCTCCAAATATTCACTTGCAGAGTCTACAAAAAGAGTGTTTCCAAACTTCTCTATCAACTGGTAGGTACAACACCGTGAGTTGAATGCCCTCATCACCAAGAAGTTTCTGAGAATGCTTCTCTCTAGTTTTGATGGGAAGATATTTCCTTTTCCAACATAGGCCTCATGGTGCTCCGAGTAAACACTTGCAGATTCTACAAACTTAGTGTTTCAAAACTGTTCTATGAAAAGGAACGTTCAAGTCTGGGAGTTGAATGAACTCATCACAAAGAAGTTTCTCAGAATGCTTCTGTCTAGTTTTTAGGTGAAGATATTTCATTTCCCAGCATAGGCCTCAAAGCGCTCCAAATATCAACTTGCAGATTCTACAAAAAGAGTGTTTCCAAACTGCTCTTACAAAAGGAAGGTTCAAGTCTGTGAGCCGAACGCACTCATCACAAACAAGTTTCTGAGAATGCGTCTGTCTAGTTTTTATGTGAAGATATTTCGTTTGCCAGCATAGGCCTCAAATCGCTCCAAACATCCACTAGCAAATTCTACAAAAGGAGTGTTTCAAAAGTGCGCTATGAAGAGGAAGAGTCCACTATGTGAGTTGAATGCATAAAGCACACGGAAGTTTCTGAGAATGCTTCTGTCTAGTTTTTAGGTGAAGATATTTCATTTCCCAGCATAGGCCTCAAAGCGCTCCAAATATCCACTTGCAGATTCTACAAAAAGAGTGTTTCCAAACTGCTCTTACAAAAGGAAGATTCAAGTCTGTGAGCCGAACGCACTCATCACAAACAAGTTTCTGAGAATGCGTCTGTCTAGTTTTTATGTGAAGATATTTCGTTTGCCAGCATAGGCCTCAAATCGCTCCAAACATCCACTAGCAAATTCAACAAAAGGAGTGTTTCAAAAGTGTGCCATCAAAAGGAAGAGTCCACTATGTGAGTTGAATGCATAAAGCCCACGGAAGTTTCTGAGAATGCTTCTGTCTAGTTTTTAGGTGAAGATATTTCATTTCCCAGCATAGGCCTCAAAGCGCTCCAAATATCCACTTGCAGATTCTACAAAAAGAGTGTTTCCAAACTGCTGTTTCAAAAGGAAGGTTCAAGTCTGTGAGTTGAGAGCACTCATCACAAAGAAGTTTCTGAGAATGCTTCTGTCTAGTTTTTATATGAAGATCTTTCCTTTTCCAATATGGGCCACAAAGCGCTCCAAATAAACACTTGCAGATTCTACAAAAGGAGTGTTTCAAAACAGCTCTATCAAAAGGAACGTTCAAGTCTGTGAGTTGAAGGCATTCATCACACAGAAGTTTCTGAGAATGCTTCTCTATAGTTTTTATGTGAAGATATTTCCTTATCTAACATAGGTCTCAAAGCGCTGCAAATAGCCACTTGCAGATTCTACGAAAAGAGGGTTTCAAATCTCTTCTATCAAAAGAAATGTTCAACTCTGTGAGTTGAATGCACTCATCAGAAAGAAGTTTCTGAGAATGATTCTATCTAGTTTTCATCTGCATGTATTTCCTTTTCCACTAGATGCCGCAATCGCACCAAATATCCACTTGCAGTTTCCACAAAAAGAGTGCTGCGGAACTGCTCCATGAAAAGGAATGTTCAACTCTGTGAGTTCAGTACCCTCATGACATAGAAGTTTCTGAAAATGCTTCTGTCTAGTTGGTATAGGAAGATATTTCCTTTTCCAGCATAAGCCTCAAAGAGCTCCAAATATCCACTTGCGGATTCTGCAAAAACAGTGTTTCAAAACTGGTGGATCAAAAGGAACGTTCAACTCTGTGAGTTGAATGCACTCATGACACAGAAGTTTCTGAGAATGCTTCTGTCTAGTTCTTACGTGAAGATATTTCCTTTTCCAGCTTAGGCCTCAAAGCGCTCCAAATAAACACTTGCAGATTCTACAAAAGGAGTGTTTCAAAACTGCTCTAGCAAAAGGAAGGTTCAAGTCTGTGAGTTGAATGCACTCATCACAAAGAGGTTTCTGAGAATGCTGCTGTCTAGTTTTTATGTGAAGATATTTCCTTTTCCTCGCATAGACCTCAAATCGCTCCAGATATCCACTTGCAGATATTACAGAAAGAGTGTTTCCAAACTGCTCTATCTAAAGGCACGTTCAACTCTGTGAGTTGAATGCACGCATTGCGAAGAACTTTCTGAGAATGCTTCTCTCTAGCTTTTAGGTGAAGATATTCCATTTCACAGCATAGGCCTCAAAGTGCTCCAAATCACCACTTGCAGATTTTACAAAAAGAATGTTTCAAAACTGCTCTTTCTAAAGGAAGGTTCAAGTCTGTGAGTTGAATGCACTCAACACAAAGAAGTTTCTGAGAATGCTTCTGTCCAGGTTTCATGTGAAGATATTTCCTTTTCCAGCATAGGCCTCAAACCGCTCCAAATATTCACTTGCAGAGTCTACAAAAAGAGTGTTTCCAAACTTCTCTATCAACTGGTAGGTACAACTCCGTGAGTTGAATGCCCTCATCACCAAGAAGTTTCTGAGAATGCTTCTCTCTAGTTTTGATGGGAAGATATTTCCTTTTCCAACATAGGCCTCATGGTGCTCCGAATTAACACTTGCAGATTCTACAAACTTAGTGTTTCAAAACTGTTCTATGAAAAGGAACGTTCAAGTCTGGGAGTTGAATGAACTCATCACAAAGAAGTTTCTCAGAATGCTTCTGTCTAGTTTTTAGGTGAAGATATTTCATTTCCCAGCATAGGCCTCAAAGCGCTCCAAATATCCACTTGCAGATTCTACAAAAAGAGTGTTTCCAAACTGCTCTTACAAAAGGAAGGTTCAAGTCTGTGAGCCGAACGCACTCATCACAAACAAGTTTCTGAGAATGCGTCTGTCTAGTTTTTATGTGAAGATATTTCGTTTGCCAGCATAGGCCTCAAATCGCTCCAAACATCCACTAGCAAATTCTACAAAAGGAGTGTTTCAAAAGTGCGCTATCAAGAGGAAGAGTCCACTATGTGAGTTGAATGCATAAAGCACACGGAAGTTTCTGAGAATGCTTCTGTCTAGTTTTTAGGTGAAGATATTTCATTTCCCAGCATAGGCCTCAAAGCGCTCCAAATATCGACTTGCAGATTCTACAAAAAGAGTGTTTCCAAACTGCTCTTTCAAAAGGAAGGTTCAAGTCTGTGAGTTGAGAGCATTCATCACAAAGAAGTTTCTGAGAATGCTTCTGTCTAGTTTTTATATGAAGATCTTTCCTTTTCCAATATGGGCCTCAAAGCGCTCCAAATAAACACTTGCAGATTCTACAAAAGGAGTGTTTCGAAACAGCTCTATCAAAAGGAACGTTCAAGTCCGTGAGTTGAAGGCATTCATCACAAAGAAGTTTCTGAGAATGCTTCTCTCTAGTTTTTATGTGAAGATATTTCCTTTTCTAGCATAGGCCTCAAAGCGCTGCAAATAGCCACTTGCAGATTCTACAAAAAGAGGGTTTCAAATCTCTTCTATCAAAAGAAATGTTCAACTCTGTGAGTTGAATGCACTCATCAGAAAGAAGTTTCTGAGAATGATTCTATCTAGTTTTCATCTGCATGTATTTTCTTTTCCACTAGATGCCGAAATCGCACCAAATATCCACTTGCAGTTTCCACAAAAAGAGTGCTGCAGAACTGCTCCATGAAAAGGAATGTTCAACTCTGTGAGTTCAATACCCTCATGACATAGAAGTTTCTGAAAATGCTTCTGTCTAGTTGGTATAGGAAGATATTTCCTTTTCCAGCATAAGTCTCAAAGAGCTCCCAATATCCACTTGCGGATTCTGCAAAAACAGTGTTTCAAAACTGATGGATCAAAAGGAACGTTCAACTCTGTCAGTTGAATGCACTCATGACACAGAAGTTTCTGAGAATGCTTCTGTCTAGTTCTTACGTGAAGATATTTCCTTTTCCAGCTTAGGCCTCAAAGCGCTCCAAATAAACACTTGCAGATTCTACAAAAGGAGTGTTTCAAAACTGCGCTATCAAAAGGAAGGTTCAAGTCTGTGAGTTGAATGCACTCATCACAAAGAGGTTTCTGAGAATGCTGCTGTCTAGTTTTTATGTGAAGATATTTCCTTTTCCTCGCATAGACCTCAAATCGCCCCAGATATCCACTTGCAGATTTTACAGAAAGAGTGTTTCCAAACTGCTCTATCTAAAGGCACGTTCAACTCTGTGAGTTGAATGCACGCATTGCGAAGAGCTTTCTGAGAATGCTTCTCTCTAGCTTTTAGGTGAAGATATTCCATTTCACAGCATAGGCCTCAAAGTGCTCCAAATCATCACTTGCAGATTTTACAAAAAGAATGTTTCAAAACTGCTCTTTCTAAAGGAAGGTTCAAGTCTGTGAGTTGAATGCACTCAACACAAAGAAGTTTCTGAGAATGCTTCTGTCCAGGTTTCATGTGAAGATATTTCCTTTTCCAGCATAGGCCTCAAACCGCTCCAAATATTCACTTGCAGAGTCTACAAAAAGAGTGTTTCCAAACTTCTCTATCAACTGGTAGGTACAACTCCGTGAGTTGAATGCCCTCATCACCAAGAAGTTTCTGAGAATGCTTCTCTCTAGTTTTGATGGGAAGATATTTCCTTTTCCAACATAGGCCTCATGGTGCTCCGAATAAACACTTGCAGATTCTACAAACTTAGTGTTTCAAAACTGTTCTATGAAAAGGAACGTTCAAGTCTGGGAGTTGAATGAACTCATCACAAAGAAGTTTCTCAGAATGCTTCTGTCTAGTTTTTAGGTGAAGATATTTCATTTCCCAGCATAGGCCTCAAAGCGCTCCAAATATCCACTTGCAGCTTCTACAGAAAGAGTGTTTCCAAACTGCTCTTACAAAAGGAAGGTTCAAGTCTGTGAGCCGAACTCACTCATCACAAACAAGTTTCTGAGAATGCGTCTGTCTAGTTTTTATGTGAAGATATTTCGTTTGCCAGTATAGGCCTCAAATCGCTCCAAACATCCACTAGCAAATTCTACAAAAGGAGTGTTTCAAAAGTGCGCTATCAAAAGGAAGAGTCCACTATGTGAGTTGAATGCATAAAGCACACGGAAGTTTCTGAGAATGCTTCTGTCTAGTTTTTAGGTGAAGATATTTCATTTCCCAGCATAGGCCTCAAAGCGCTCCAAATATCCACTTGCAGATTCTACAAAAAGAGTGTTTCCAAACTGCTGTTTCAAAAGGAAGGTACAAATCTGTGAGTTGAGAGCACTCATCACAAAGAAGTTTCTGAGAATGCTTCTGTCTAGTTTTTATATGAAGATCTTTCCTTTTCCAGTATAGGCCTCAAAGCGCTCCAAATAAACACTTGCAGATTCTACAAAAGGAGTGTTTCAAAACAGCTCTATCAAAAGGAACGTTCAAGTCTGTGAGTTGAAGGCATTCATCACACAGAAGTTTCTGAGAATGCTTCTCTCTAGTTTTTATGTGAAGATATTTCCTTTTCTAGCATAGGCCGCAAAGCGCTGCAAATAGCCACTTGCAGATTCTACGAAAAGAGGGTTTCAAATCTCTTCTATCAAAAGAAATGTTCAACTCTGTGAGTTGAATGCACTCATCAGAAAGAAGTTTCTGAGAATGATTCTATCTAGTTTGCATCTGCATGTATTTCCTTTTCCACTAGATGCCGCAATCGCACCAAATAATCACTTGCAGTTTCCACAAAAAGAGTGCTGCAGAACTGCTCCATGAAAAGGAATGTTCAACTCTGTGAGTTCAGTACCCTCATGACATAGAAGTTTCTGAAAATGCTTCTGTCTAGTTGGTATAGGAAGATATTTCCTTTTCCAGCATAAGCCTCAAAGAGCTCCAAATATCCACTTGCGGATTCTGCAACAACAGTGTTTCAAAACTGGTCGATCAAAAGGAACGTTCAACTCTGTGAGTTGAATGCACTCATGACACAGAAGTTTCTGAGAATGCTTCTGTCTTGTTCTTACGTGAAGATATTTCCTTTTCCAGCTTAGGCCTCAAAGCGCTCCAAATAAACACTTGCAGATTCTACAAAAGGAGTGTTTCAAAACTGCTCTAGCAAAAGGAAGGTTCAAGTCTGTGAGTTGAATGCACTCATCACAAAGAGGTTTCTGAGAATGCTGCTGTCTAGTTTTTATGTGAAGATATTTCCTTTTCCTCGCATAGACCTCAAATCGCTCCAGATATCCACTTGCAGATATTACAGAAAGAGTGTTTCCAAACTGCTCTATCTAAAGGCACGTTCAACTCTGTGAGTTGAATGCACGCATTGCGAAGAGCTTTCTGAGAATGCTTCTCTCTAGCTTTTAGGTGAAGATATTCCATTTCACAGCATAGGCCTCAAAGTGCTCCAAATCACCACTTGCAGATTTTACAAAAAGAATGTTTCAAAACTGCTCTTTCTAAAGGAAGGTTCAAGTCTGTGAGTTGAATGCACTCAACACAAAGAAGTTTCTGAGAATGCTTCTGTCCAGGTTTCATGTGAAGATATTTCCTTTTCCAGCATAGGCCTCAAACCGCTCCAAATATTCACTTGCAGAGTCTACAAAAAGAGTGTTTCCAAACTTCTCTATCAACTGGTAGGTACAACTCCGTGAGTTGAATGCCCTCATCACCAAGAAGTTTCTGAGAATGCTTCTCTCTAGTTTTGATGGGAAGATATTTCCTTTTCCAACATAGGCCTCATGGTGCTCCGAATAAACACTTGCAGATTCTACAAACTTAGTGTTTCAAAACTGTTCTATGAAAAGGAACGTTCAAGTCTGGGAGTTGAATGAACTCATCACAAAGAAGTTTCTCAGAATGCTTCTGTCTAGTTTTTAGGTGAAGATATTTCATTTCCCAGCATAGGCCTCAAAGCGCTCCAAATATCCACTTGCAGATTCTACAAAAAGAGTGTTTCCAAACTGCTCTTACAAAAGGAAGGTTCAAGTCTGTGAGCCGAACGCACTCATCACAAACAAGTTTCTGAGAATGCGTCTGTCTAGTTTTTATGTGAAGATATTTCGTTTGCCAGCATAGGCCTCAAATCGCTCCAAACATCCACTAGCAAATTCTACAAAAGGAGTGTTTCAAAAGTGCGCTATGAAGAGGAAGAGTCCACTATGTGAGTTGAATGCATAAAGCACACGGAAGTTTCTGAGAATGCTTCTGTCTAGTTTTTAGGTGAAGATATTTCCTTTCCCAGCATAGGCCTCAAAGCGCTCCAAATATCCACTTGCAGATTCTACAAAAAGAGTGTTTCCAAACTGCTCTTTCAAAAGGAAGGTTCAAGTCTGTGAGTTGAGAGCATTCATCACAAAGAAGTTTCTGAGAATGCTTCTGTCTAGTTTTTATATGAAGATCTTTCCTTTTCCAATATGGGCCTCAAAGCGCTCCAAATAAACACTTGCAGATTCTACAAAAGGAGTGTTTCAAAACAGCTCTATCAAAAGGAACGTTCAAGTCCGTGAGTTGAAGGCATTCATCACACAGAAGTTTCTGAGAATGCTTCTCTCTAGTTTTTATGTGAAGATATTTCCTTTTCTAGCATAGGCCTCAAAGCGCTGCAAATAGCCACTTGCAGATTCTACAAAAAGAGGGTTTCAAATCTCTTCTATCAAAAGAAATGTTCAACTCTGTGAGTTGAATGCACTCATCAGAAAGAAGTTTCTGAGAATGATTCTATCTAGTTTTCATCTGCATGTATTTCCTTTTCCACTAGATGCCGCAATTGCACCAAATATCCACTTGCAGTTTCCACAAAAAGAGTGCTGCAGAACTGCTCCATGAAAAGGAATGTTCAACTCTGTGAGTTCAATACCCTCATGACATAGAAGTTTCTGAAAATGCTTCTGTCTAGTTGGTATAGGAAGATATTTCCTTTTCCAGCATAAGCCTCAAAGAGCTCCAAATATCCACTTGCGGATTCTGCAAAAACAGTGTTTCAAAACTGGTGGATCAAAAGGAACGTTCAACTCTGTGAGTTGAATGCACTCATGACACAGAAGTTTCTGAGAATGCTTCTGTCTAGTTCTTACGTGAAGATATTTCCTTTTCCAGCTTAGGCCTCAAAGCGCTCCAAATAAACACTTGCAGATTCTACAAAAGGAGTGTTTCAAAACTGCTCTAGCAAAAGGAAGGTTCAAGTATGTGAGTTGAATGCACTCATCACAAAGAGGTTTCTGAGAATGCTGCTGTCTAGTTTTTATGTGAAGATATTTCCTTTTCCTCGCATAGACCTCAAATCGCTCCAGATATCCACTTGCAGATATTACAGAAAGACTGTTTCCAAACTGCTCTATCTAAAGGCAC
This sequence comes from Pongo pygmaeus, assembly GCF_028885625.2. Taxonomy (NCBI): domain Eukaryota; kingdom Metazoa; phylum Chordata; class Mammalia; order Primates; family Hominidae; genus Pongo; species Pongo pygmaeus. The sequence goes on from NC_085930.1 coordinate 30,662,694, forward strand.
GTTCAACTCTGTGAGTTGAATGCACGCATTGCGAAGAACTTTCTGAGAATGCTTCTCTCTAGCTTTTAGGTGAAGATATTCCATTTCACAGCATAGGCCTCAAAGTGCTCCAAATCACCACTTGCAGATTTTACAAAAAGAATGTTTCAAAACTGCTCTTTCTAAAGGAAGGTTCAAGTCTGTGAGTTGAATGCACTCAACACAAAGAAGTTTCTGAGAATGCTTCTGTCCAGGTTTCATGTGAAGATATTTCCTTTTCCAGCATAGGCCTCAAACCGCTCCAAATATTCACTTGCAGAGTCTACAAAAAGAGTGTTTCCAAACTTCTCTATCAACTGGTAGGTACAACTCCGTGAGTTGAATGCCCTCATCACCAAGAAGTTTCTGAGAATGCTTCTCTCTAGTTTTGATGGGAAGATATTTCCTTTTCAAACATAGGCCTCATGGTGCTCCGAATAAACACTTGCAGATTCTACAAACTTAGTGTTTCAAAACTGTTCTATGAAAAGGAACGTTCAAGTCTGGGAGTTGAATGAACTCATCACAAAGAAGTTTCTCAGAATGCTTCTGTCTAGTTTTTAGGTGAAGATATTTCATTTCCCAGCATAGGCCTCAAAGCGCTCCAAATATCCACTTGCAGACTCTACAAAAAGAGTGTTTCCAAACTGCTCTTACAAAAGGAAGGTTCAAGTCTGTGAGCCGAACGCACTCATCACAAACAAGTTTCTGAGAATGCGTCTGTCTAGTTTTTATGTGAAGATATTTCGTTTGCCAGCATAGGCCTCAAATCGCTCCAAACATCCACTAGCAAATTCTACAAAAGGAGTGTTTCAAAAGTGCGCTATCAAGAGGAAGAGTCCACTATGTGAGTTGAATGCATAAAGCACACGGAAGTTTCTGAGAATGCTTCTGTCTAGTTTTTAGGTGAAGATATTTCATTTCCCAGCATAGGCCTCAAAGCGCTCCAAATATCCACTTGCAGATTCTACAAAAAGAGTGTTTCCAAACTGCTCTTTCAAAAGGAAGGTTCAAGTCTGTGAGTTGAGAGCATTCATCACAAAGAAGTTTCTGAGAATGCTTCTGTCTAGTTTTTATATGAAGATGTTTCCTTTTCCAATATGGGCCTCAAAGCGCTCCAAATAAACACTTGCAGATTCTACAAAAGGAGTGTTTCAAAACAGCTCTATCAAAAGGAACGTTCAAGTCCGTGAGTTGAAGGCATTCATCACAAAGAAGTTTCTGAGAATGCTTCTCTCTAGTTTTTATGTGAAGATATTTCCTTTTCTAGCATAGGCCTCAAAGCGCTGCAAATAGCCACTTGCAGATTCTACAAAAAGAGGGTTTCAAATCTCTTCTATCAAAAGAAATGTTCAACTCTGTGAGTTGAATGCACTCATCAGAAAGAAGTTTCTGAGAATGATTCTATCTAGTTTTCATCTGCATGTATTTTCTTTTCCACTAGATGCCGAAATCGCACCAAATATCCACTTGCAGTTTCCACAAAAAGAGTGCTGCAGAACTGCTCCATGAAAAGGAATGTTCAACTCTGTGAGTTCAATACCCTCATGACATAGAAGTTTCTGAAAATGCTTCTGTCTAGTTGGTATAGGAAGATATTTCCTTTTCCAGCATAAGTCTCAAAGAGCTCCCAATATCCACTTTTGGATTCTGCAAAAACAGTGTTTCAAAACTGATGGATCAAAAGGAACGTTCAACTCTGTGAGTTGAATGCACTCATGACACAGAAGTTTCTGAGAATGCTTCTGTCTAGTTCTTACGTGAAGATATTTCCTTTTCCAGCTTAGGCCTCAAAGCGCTCCAAATAAACACTTGCAGATTCTACAAAAGGAGTGTTTCAAAACTGCGCTATCAAAAGGAAGGTTCAAGTCTGTGAGTTGAATGCACTCATCACAAAGAGGTTTCTGAGAATGCTGCTGTCTAGTTTTTATGTGAAGATATTTCCTTTTCCTCGCATAGACCTCAAATCGCCCCAGATATCCACTTGCAGATTTTACAGAAAGAGTGTTTCCAAACTGCTCTATCTAAAGGCACGTTCAACTCTGTGAGTTGAATGCACGCATTGCGAAGAGCTTTCTGAGAATGCTTCTCTCTAGCTTTTAGGTGAAGATATTCCATTTCACAGCATAGGCCTCAAAGTGCTCCAAATCATCACTTGCAGATTTTACAAAAAGAATGTTTCAAAACTGCTCTTTCTAAAGGAAGGTTCAAGTCTGTGAGTTGAATGCACTCAACACAAAGAAGTTTCTGAGAATGCTTCTGTCCAGGTTTCATGTGAAGATATTTCCTTTTCCAGCATAGGCCTCAAACCGCTCCAAATATTCACTTGCAGAGTCTACAAAAAGAGTGTTTCCAAACTTCTCTATCAACTGGTAGGTACAACTCCGTGAGTTGAATGCCCTCATCACCAAGAAGTTTCTGAGAATGCTTCTCTCTAGTTTTGATGGGAAGATATTTCCTTTTCCAACATAGGCCTCATGGTGCTCCGAATAAACACTTGCAGATTCTACAAACTTAGTGTTTCAAAACTGTTCTATGAAAAGGAACGTTCAAGTCTGGGAGTTGAATGAACTCATCACAAAGAAGTTTCTCAGAATGCTTCTGTCTAGTTTTTAGGTGAAGATATTTCATTTCCCAGCATAGGCCTCAAAGCGCTCCAAATATCCACTTGCAGCTTCTACAGAAAGAGTGTTTCCAAACTGCTCTTACAAAAGGAAGGTTCAAGTCTGTGAGCCGAACTCACTCATCACAAACAAGTTTCTGAGAATGCGTCTGTCTAGTTTTTATGTGAAGATATTTCGTTTGCCAGTATAGGCCTCAAATCGCTCCAAACATCCACTAGCAAATTCTACAAAAGGAGTGTTTCAAAAGTGCGCTATCAAAAGGAAGAGTCCACTATGTGAGTTGAATGCATAAAGCACACGGAAGTTTCTGAGAATGCTTCTGTCTAGTTTTTAGGTGAAGATATTTCATTTCCCAGCATAGGCCTCAAAGCGCTCCAAATATCCACTTGCAGATTCTACAAAAAGAGTGTTTCCAAACTGCTGTTTCAAAAGGAAGGTACAAATCTGTGAGTTGAGAGCACTCATCACAAAGAAGTTTCTGAGAATGCTTCTGTCTAGTTTTTATATGAAGATCTTTCCTTTTCCAGTATAGGCCTCAAAGCGCTCCAAATAAACACTTGCAGATTCTACAAAAGGAGTGTTTCAAAACAGCTCTATCAAAAGGAACGTTCAAGTCTGTGAGTTGAAGGCATTCATCACACAGAAGTTTCTGAGAATGCTTCTCTCTAGTTTTTATGTGAAGATATTTCCTTTTCTAGCATAGGCCGCAAAGCGCTGCAAATAGCCACTTGCAGATTCTACGAAAAGAGGGTTTCAAATCTCTTCTATCAAAAGAAATGTTCAACTCTGTGAGTTGAATGCACTCATCAGAAAGAAGTTTCTGAGAATGATTCTATCTAGTTTGCATCTGCATGTATTTCCTTTTCCACTAGATGCCGCAATCGCACCAAATATCCACTTGCAGTTTCCACAAAAAGAGTGCTGCAGAACTGCTCCATGAAAAGGAATGTTCAACTCTGTGAGTTCAGTACCCTCATGACATAGAAGTTTCTGAAAATGCTTCTGTCTAGTTGGTATAGGAAGATATTTCCTTTTCCAGCATAAGCCTCAAAGAGCTCCAAATATCCACTTGCGGATTCTGCAACAACAGTGTTTCAAAACTGGTCGATCAAAAGGAACGTTCAACTCTGTGAGTTGAATGCACTCATGACACAGAAGTTTCTGAGAATGCTTCTGTCTTGTTCTTACGTGAAGATATTTCCTTTTCCAGCTTAGGCCTCAAAGCGCTCCAAATAAACACTTGCAGATTCTACAAAAGGAGTGTTTCAAAACTGCTCTAGCAAAAGGAAGGTTCAAGTCTGTGAGTTGAATGCACTCATCACAAAGAGGTTTCTGAGAATGCTGCTGTCTAGTTTTTATGTGAAGATATTTCCTTTTCCTCGCATAGACCTCAAATCGCTCCAGATATCCACTTGCAGATATTACAGAAAGAGTGTTTCCAAACTGCTCTATCTAAAGGCACGTTCAACTCTGTGAGTTGAATGCACGCATTGCGAAGAGCTTTCTGAGAATGCTTCTCTCTAGCTTTTAGGTGAAGATATTCCATTTCACAGCATAGGCCTCAAAGTGCTCCAAATCACCACTTGCAGATTTTACAAAAAGAATGTTTCAAAACTGCTCTTTCTAAAGGAAGGTTCAAGTCTGTGAGTTGAATGCACTCAACACAAAGAAGTTTCTGAGAATGCTTCTGTCCAGGTTTCATGTGAAGATATTTCCTTTTCCAGCATAGGCCTCAAACCGCTCCAAATATTCACTTGCAGAGTCTACAAAAAGAGTGTTTCCAAACTTCTCTATCAACTGGTAGGTACAACTCCGTGAGTTGAATGCCCTCATCACCAAGAAGTTTCTGAGAATGCTTCTCTCTAGTTTTGATGGGAAGATATTTCCTTTTCCAACATAGGCCTCATGGTGCTCCGAATAAACACTTGCAGATTCTACAAACTTAGTGTTTCAAAACTGTTCTATGAAAAGGAACGTTCAAGTCTGGGAGTTGAATGAACTCATCACAAAGAAGTTTCTCAGAATGCTTCTGTCTAGTTTTTAGGTGAAGATATTTCATTTCCCAGCATAGGCCTCAAAGCGCTCCAAATATCCACTTGCAGATCCTACAAAAAGAGTGTTTCCAAACTGCTGTTTCAAAACGAAGGTTCAAGTCTGTGAGTTGAGAGCACTCATCACAAAGAAGTTTCTGAGATTGCTTCTGTCTAGTTTTTATATGAAGATCTTTCCTTTTCCAATATAGGCCTCAAAGCGCTCCAAATAAACACTTGCAGATTCTACAAAAGGAGTGTTTCAAAACAGCTCTATCAAAAGGAACGTTCAAGTCTGTGAGTTGAAGGCATTCATCACACAGAAGTTTCTGAGAATGCTTCTCTCTAGTTTTTATGTGAAGATATTTCCTTTTCTAGCATAGGCCTCAAAGCGCTGCAAATAGCCACTTGCAGATTCTACGAAAAGAGGGTTTCAAATCTCTTCTATCAAAAGAAATATTCAACTCTGTGAGTTGAATGCACTCATCAGAAAGAAGTTTCTGAGAATGATTCTATCTAGTTTTCATCTGCATGTATTTCCTTTTCCACTAGATGCCGCAATCGCACCAAATATCCACTTGCAGTTTCCACAAAAAGAGTGCTGCAGAACTGCTCCATGAAAAGGAATGTTCAACTCTGTGAGTTCAGTACCCTCATGACATAGAAGTTTCTGAAAATGCTTCTGTCTAGTTGGTATAGGAAGATACTTCCTTTTCCAGCATAAGCCTCAAAGAGCTCCAAATATCCACTTGCGGATTCTGCAAAAACAGTGTTTCAAAACTGGTCGATCAAAAGGAATGTTCAACTCTGTGAGTTGAATACACTCATGACACAGAAGTTTCTGAGAATGCTTCTGTCTAGTTCTTACGTGAAGATATTTCCTTTTCCAGCTTAGGCCTCAAAGCGCTCCAAATAAACACTTGCAGATTCTACAAAAGTAGTGTTTCAAAACTGCTCTAGCAAAAGGAAGGTTCAAGTCTGTGAGTTGAATGCACTCATCACAAAGAGGTTTCTGAGAATGCTGCTGTCTAGTTTTTATGTGAAGATATTTCCTTTTCCTCGCATAGACCTCAAATCGCTCCAGATATCCACTTGCAGATATTACAGAAAGAGTGTTTCCAAACTGCTCTATCTAAAGGCACGTTCAACTCTGTGAGTTGAATGCACGCATTGCGAAGAACTTTCTGAGAATGCTTCTCTCTAGCTTTTAGGTGAAGATATTCCATTTCACAGCATAGGCCTCAAAGTGCTCCAAATCACCACTTGCAGATTTTACAAAAAGAATGTTTCAAAACTGCTCTTTCTAAAGGAAGGTTCAAGTCTGTGAGTTGAATGCACTCAACACAAAGAAGTTTCTGAGAATGCTTCTGTCCAGGTTTCATGTGAAGATATTTCCTTTTCCAGCATAGGCCTCAAACCGCTCCAAATATTCATTTGCAGAGTCTACAAAAAGAGTGTTTCCAAACTTCTCTATCAACTGCTAGGTACAACACCGTGAGTTGAATGCCCTCATCACCAAGAAGTTTCTGAGAATGCTTCTCTCTAGTTTTGATGGGAAGATATTTCCTTTTCCAACATAGGCCTCATGGTGCTCCGAGTAAACACTTGCAGATTCTACAAACTTAGTGTTTCAAAACTGTTCTATGAAAAGGAACGTTCAAGTCTGGGAGTTGAATGAACTCATCACAAAGAAGTTTCTCAGAATGCTTCTGTCTAGTTTTTAGGTGAAGATATTTCATTTCCCAGCATAGGCCTCAAAGCGCTCCAAATATCCACTTGCAGATTCTACAAAAAGAGTGTTTCCAAACTGCTCTTACAAAAGGAAGGTTCAAGTCTGTGAGCCGAACGCACTCATCACAAACAAGTTTCTGAGAATGCGTCTGTCTAGTTTTTATGTGAAGATATTTCGTTTGCCAGCATAGGCCTCAAATCGCTCCAAACATCCACTAGCAAATTCTACAAAAGGAGTGTTTCAAAAGTGCGCTATCAAGAGGAAGAGTCCACTATGTGAGTTGAATGCATAAAGCACACGGAAGTTTCTGAGAATGCTTCTGTCTAGTTTTTAGGTGAAGATATTTCATTTCCCAGCATAGGCCTCAAAGCGCTCCAAATATCCACTTGCAGATTCTACAAAAAGAGTGTTTCCAAACTGCTCTTTCAAAAGGAAGGTTCAAGTCTGTGAGTTGAGAGCATTCATCACAAAGAAGTTTCTGAGAATGCTTCTGTCTAGTTTTTATATGAAGATGTTTCCTTTTCCAATATGGGCCTCAAAGCGCTCCAAATAAACACTTGCAGATTCTACAAAAGGAGTGTTTCAAAACAGCTCTATCAAAAGGAACGTTCAAGTCCGTGAGTTGAAGGCATTCATCACACAGAAGTTTCTGAGAATGCTTCTCTCTAGTTTTTATGTGAAGATATTTCCTTTTCTAGCATAGGCCTCAAAGCGCTGCAAATAGCCACTTGCAGATTCTACAAAAAGAGGGTTTCAAATCTCTTCTATCAAAAGAAATGTTCAACTCTGTGAGTTGAATGCACTCATCAGAAAGAAGTTTCTGAGAATGATTCTATCTAGTTTTCATCTGCATGTATTTCCTTTTCCACTAGATGCCGCAATTGCACCAAATATCCACTTGCAGTTTCCACAAAAACAGTGCTGCAGAACTGCTCCATGAAAAGGAATGTTCAACTCTGTGAGTTCAATACCCTCATGACATAGAAGTTTCTGAAAATGCTTCTGTCTAGTTGGTATAGGAAGATATTTCCTTTTCCAGCATAAGTCTCAAAGAGCTCCCAATATCCACTTGCGGATTCTGCAAAAACAGTGTTTCAAAACTGATGGATCAAAAGGAACGTTCAACTCTGTGAGTTGAATGCACTCATGACACAGAAGTTTCTGAGAATGCTTCTGTCTAGTTCTTACGTGAAGATATTTCCTTTTCCAGCTTAGGCCTCAAAGCGCTCCAAATAAACACTTGCAGATTCTACAAAAGGAGTGTTTCAAAACTGCGCTATCAAAAGGAAGGTTCAAGTCTGTGAGTTGAATGCACTCATCACAAAGAGGTTTCTGAGAATGCTGCTGTCTAGTTTTTATGTGAAGATATTTCCTTTTCCTCGCATAGACCTCAAATCGCCCCAGATATCCACTTGCAGATTTTACAGAAAGAGTGTTTCCAAACTGCTCTATCTAAAGGCACGTTCAACTCTGTGAGTTGAATGCACGCATTGCGAAGAGCTTTCTGAGAATGCTTCTCTCTAGCTTTTAGGTGAAGATATTCCATTTCACAGCATAGGCCTCAAAGTGCTCCAAATCATCACTTGCAGATTTTACAAAAAGAATGTTTCAAAACTGCTCTTTCTAAAGGAAGGTTCAAGTCTGTGAGTTGAATGCACTCAACACAAAGAAGTTTCTGAGAATGCTTCTGTCCAGGTTTCATGTGAAGATATTTCCTTTTCCAGCATAGGCCTCAAACCGCTCCAAATATTCACTTGCAGAGTCTACAAAAAGAGTGTTTCCAAACTTCTCTATCAACTGGTAGGTACAACTCCGTGAGTTGAATGCCCTCATCACCAAGAAGTTTCTGAGAATGCTTCTCTCTAGTTTTGATGGGAAGATATTTCCTTTTCCAACATAGGCCTCATGGTGCTCCGAATAAACACTTGCAGATTCTACAAACTTAGTGTTTCAAAACTGTTCTATGAAAAGGAACGTTCAAGTCTGGGAGTTGAATGAACTCATCACAAAGAAGTTTCTCAGAATGCTTCTGTCTAGTTTTTAGGTGAAGATATTTCATTTCCCAGCATAGGCCTCAAAGCGCTCCAAATATCCACTTGCAGCTTCTACAGAAAGAGTGTTTCCAAACTGCTCTTACAAAAGGAAGGTTCAAGTCTGTGAGCCGAACTCACTCATCACAAACAAGTTTCTGAGAATGCGTCTGTCTAGTTTTTATGTGAAGATATTTCGTTTGCCAGTATAGGCCTCAAATCGCTCCAAACATCCACTAGCAAATTCTACAAAAGGAGTGTTTCAAAAGTGCGCTATCAAAAGGAAGAGTCCACTATGTGAGTTGAATGCATAAAGCACACGGAAGTTTCTGAGAATGCTTCTGTCTAGTTTTTAGGTGAAGATATTTCATTTCCCAGCATAGGCCTCAAAGCGCTCCAAATATCCACTTGCAGATTCTACAAAAAGAGTGTTTCCAAACTGCTGTTTCAAAAGGAAGGTACAAATCTGTGAGTTGAGAGCACTCATCACAAAGAAGTTTCTGAGAATGCTTCTGTCTAGTTTTTATATGAAGATCTTTCCTTTTCCAGTATAGGCCTCAAAGCGCTCCAAATAAACACTTGCAGATTCTACAAAAGGAGTGTTTCAAAACAGCTCTATCAAAAGGAACGTTCAAGTCTGTGAGTTCAAGGCATTCATCACACAGAAGTTTCTGAGAATGCTTCTCTCTAGTTTTTATGTGGAGATATTTCCTTTTCTAGCATAGGCCTCAAAGCGCTGCAAATAGCCACTTGCAGATTCTACAAAAAGAGGGTTTCAAATCTCTTCTATCAAAAGAAATGTTCAACCCTGTGAGTTGAATGCACTCATCAGAAAGAAGTTTCTGAGAATGATTCTATCTAGTTTTCATCTGCATGTATTTCCTTTTCCACTAGATGCCGCAATCGCACCAAATATCCACTTGCAGTTTCCACAAAAAGAATGCTGCAGAACTGCTCCATGAAAAGGAATGTTCAACTCTGTGGGTTCAATACCCTCATGACATAGAAGTTTCTGAAAATGCTTCTGTCTAGTTGGTATAGGAAGATATTTCCTTTTCCAGCATAAGCCTCAAAGAGCTCCAAATATCCACTTGCGGATTCTGCAAAAACAGTGTTTCAAAACTGGTCGATCAAAAGGAACGTTCAACTCTGTGAGTTGAATGCACTCATGACACAGAAGTTTCTGAGAATGCTTCTGTCTAGTTCTTACGTGAAGATATTTCCTTTTCCAGCTTAGGCCTCAAAGCGCTCCAAATAAACACTTGCAGATTCTACAAAAGGAGTGTTTCAAAACTGCTCTAGCAAAAGGAAGGTTCAAGTCTGTGAGTTGAATGCACTCATCACAAAGAGGTTTCTGAGAATGCTGCTGTCTAGTTTTTATGTGAAGATATTTCCTTTTCCTCGCATAGACCTCAAATCGCTCCAGATATCCACTTGCAGATTTTACAGAAAGACTGTTTCCAAACTGCTCTATCTAAAGGCACGTTCAACTCTGTGAGTTGAATGCACGCACTGCGAAGAACTTTCTGAGAATGCTTCTCTCTAGCTTTTAGGTGAAGATATTCCATTTCACAGCATAGGCCTCAAAGTGCTCCAAATCACCACTTGCAGATTTTACAAAAAGAATGTTTCAAAACTGCTCTTTCTAAAGGAAGGTTCAAGTCTGTGAGTTGAATGCACTCAACACAAAGAAGTTTCTGAGAATGCTTCTGTCCAGGTTTCATGTGAAGATATTTCCTTTTCCAGCATAGGCCCCAAACCACTCCAAATATACACTTGCAGAGTCTACAAAAAGAGTGTTTCCAAACTTCTCTATCAACTGGTAGGTACAACTCCGTGAGTTGAATGCCCTCATCACCAAGAAGTTTCTGAGAATGCTTCTCTCTAGTTTTGATGGGAAGATATTTCCTTTTCCAACCTAGGCCTCATGGTGCTCCGAATAAACACTTGCAGATTCTACAAACTTAGTGTTTCAAAACTGTTCTATGAAAAGGAACGTTCAAGTCTGGGAGTTGAATGAACTCATCACAAAGAAGTTACTCAGAATGCTTCTGTCTAGTTTTTAGGTGAAGATATTTCATTTAACAGCATAGGCCTCAAAGCGCTCCAAATATCCACTTGCAGATTCTACAAAAAGAGTGTTTCCAAACTGCTCTTTCAAAAGGAAGGTTCAAGTCTGTGAGTTGAGAGCACTCATCACAAAGAAGTTTCTGAGAATGCTTCTGTCTAGTTTTTATATGAAGATCTTTCCTTTTCCAATATGGGCCTCAAAGCGCTCCAAATAAACACTTGCAGATTCTACAAAAGGAGTGTTTCAAAACAGCTCTATCAAAAGGAACGTTCAAGTCCGTGAGTTGAAGGCATTCATCACACAGAAGTTTCTGAGAATTCTTCTCTCTAGTTTTTATGTGAAGATATTTCCTTTTCTAGCATAGGCCTCAAAGCGCTGCAAATAGCCACTTGCAGATTCTACAAAAAGAGGGTTTCAAATCTCTTCTATCAAAAGAAATGTTCAACTCTGTGAGTTGAATGCACTCATCAGAAAGAAGTTTCTGAGAATGATTCTATCTAGTTTTCATCTGCATGTATTTCCTTTTCCACTAGATGCCGCAATCGCACCAAATATCCACTTGCAGTTTCCACAAAAAGAGTGCTGCAGAACTGCTCCATGAAAAGGAATGTTCAACTCTGTGGGTTCAATACCCTCATGACATAGAAGTTTCTGAAAATGCTTCTGTCTAGTTGGTGTAGGAAGATATTTCCTTTTCCAGCATAAGCCTCAAAGAGCTCCAAATATCCACTTGCGGATTCTGCAAAAACAGTGTTTCAAAACTGGTCGATCAAAAGGAACGTTCAACTCTGTGAGTTGAATGCACTCATGACACAGAAGTTTCTGAGAATGCTTCTGTCTAGTTCTTACATGAAGATATTTCCTTTTCCAGCTTAGGCCTCAAAGCGCTCCAAATAAACACTTGCAGATTCTACAAAAGGAGTGTTTCAAAACTGCTCTAGCAAAAGGAAGGTTCAAGTCTGTGAGTTGAATGCACTCATCACAAAGAGGTTTCTGAGAATGCTGCTGTCTAGTTTTTATGTGAAGATATTTCCTTTTCCTCGCATAGACCTCAAATCGCTCCAGATATCCACTTGCAGATTTTACAGAAAGACTGTTTCCAAACTGCTCTATCTAAAGGCACGTTCAACTCTGTGAGTTGAATGCACGCATTGCGAAGAACTTTCTGAGAATGCTTCTCTCTAGCTTTTAGGTGAAGATATTCCATTTCACAGCATAGGCCTCAAAGTGCTCCAAATCACCACTTGCAGATTTTACAAAAAGAATGTTTCAAAACTGCTCTTTCTAAAGGAAGGTTCAAGTCTGTGAGTTCAATGCACTCAACAAAAAGAAGTTTCTGAGAATGTTTCTGTCCAGGATTCATGTGAAGATACTTCCTATTCCAGCATTGGCCTCAAACCGCTCCAAATATTCACTTGCAGAGTCTACAAAAAGAGTGTTTCCAAACTTCTCTATCAACTGGTAGGTACAACTCCGTGAGTTGAATGCCCTCATCAACAAGGAGTTTCTGAGAATGCTTCTCTCTAGTTTTGATGGGAAGATATTTCCTTTTCCAACATAGGCCTCATGGTGCTCCGAATAAACACTTGCAGATTCTACAAACTTAGTGTTTCAAAACTGTTCTATGAAAAGGAACGTTCAAGTCTGGGAGTTGAATGAACTCATCACAAAGAAGTTACTCAGAATGCTTCTGTCTAGTTTTTAGGTGAAGATATTTCATTTCCCAGCATAGGCCTCAAAGCGCTCCAAATATCCACTTGCAGATTCTACAAAAAGAGTGTTTCCAAAATGCTCTTACAAAAGGAAGGTTCAAGTCTGTGAGCCGAACGCACTCATCACAAACAAGTTTCTGAGAATGCGTCTGTCTAGTTTTTATGTGAAGATATTTCGTTTGCCAGCATAGGCCTCAAATCGCTCCAAACATCCACTAGCAAATTCTACAAAAGGAGTGTTTCAAAAGTGCGCTATCAAAAGGAAGAGTCCACTATGTGAGTTGAATGCATAAAGCACACGGAAGTTTCTCAGAATGCTTCTGTCTAGTTTTTAGGTGAAGATATTTCATTTCCCAGCATAGGCCTCAAAGCGCTCCAAATATCCACTTGCAGATTCTACAAAAAGAGTGTTTCCAAACTGCTCTTTCAAAAGGAAGGTTCAAGTCTGTGAGTTGAGAGCACTCATCACAAAGAAGTTTCTGAGAATGCTTCTGTCTAGTTTTTATATGAAGATCTTTCCTTTTCCAATATAGGCCTCAAAGCGCTCCAAATAAACACTTGCAGATTCTACAAAAGGAGTGTTTCAAAACAGCTCTATCAAAAGGAACGTTCAAGTCTGTGAGTTAAAGGCATTCATCACACAGAAGTTTCTGAGAATGCTTCTCTCTAGTTTTTATGTGAAGATATTTCCTTTTCTAGCATAGGCCTCAAAGCGCTGCAAATAGCCACTTGCAGATTCTACAAAAAGAGGGTTTCAAATCTCTTCTATCAAAAGAAATGTTCAACTCTGTGAGTTGAATGCACTCATCAGAAAGAAGTTTCTGAGAATGATTCTATCTAGTTTTCATCTGCATGTATTTCCTTTTCCACTAGATGCCGCAATCGCACCAAATATCCACTTGCAGTTTCCACAAAAAGAGTGCTGCAGAACTGCTCCATGAAAAGGAATGTTCAACTCTGTGGGTTCAATACCCTCATGACATAGAAGTTTCTGAAAATGCTTCTGTCTAGTTGGTGTAGGAAGATATTCCCTTTTCCAGCATAAGCCTCAAAGAGCTCCAAATATCCACTTGCGGATTCTGCAACAACAGTGTTTCAAAACTGGTCGATCAAAAGGAACGTTCAACTCTGTGAGTTGAATGCACTCATGACACAGAAGTTTCTGAGAATGCTTCTGTCTAGTTCTTACGTGAAGATATTTCCTTTTCCAGCTTAGGCCTCAAAGCGCTCCAAATAAACACTTGCAGATTCTACAAAAGGAGTGTTTCAAAACTGCTCTAGCAAAAGGAAGGTTCAAGTCTGTGAGTTGAATGCACTCATCACAAAGAGGTTTCTGAGAATGCTGCTGTCTAGTTTTTATGTGAAGATATTTCCTTTTCCTCGCATAGACCTCAAATCGCTCCAGATATCCACTTGCAGATATTACAGAAAGAGTGTTTCCAAACTGCTCTATCTAAAGGCACGTTCAACTCTGTGAGTTGAATGCACGCATTGCGAAGAACTTTCTGAGAATGCTTCTCTCTAGCTTTTAGGTGAAGATATTCCATTTCACAGCATAGGCCTCAAAGTGCTCCAAATCACCACTTGCAGATTTTACAAAAAGAATGTTTCAAAACTGCTCTTTCTAAAGGAAGGTTCAAGTCTGTGAGTTGAATGCACTCAACACAAAGAAGTTTCTGAGAATGCTTCTGTCCAGGTTTCATGTGAAGATATTTCCTTTTCCAGCATAGGCCTCAAACCGCTCCAAATATTCACTTGCAGAGTCTACAAAAAGAGTGTTTCCAAACTTCTCTATCAACTGGTAGGTACAACTCCGTGAGTTGAATGCCCTCATCACCAAGAAGTTTGTGAGAATGCTTCTCTCTAGTTTTGATGGGAAGATATTTCCTTTTCCAACATAGGCCTCATGGTGCTCCGAATAAACACTTGCAGATTCTACAAACATAGTGTTTCAAAACTGTTCCATGAAAAGGAACGTTCAAGTCTGGGAGTTGAATGAACTCATCACAAAGAAGTTTCTCAGAATGCTTCTGTCTAGTTTTTAGGTGAAGATATTTCATTTCCCAGCATAGGCCTCAAAGCGCTCCAAATATCCACTTGCAGATTCTACAAAAAGAGTGTTTCCAAACTGCTGTTTCAAAAGGAAGGTTCAAGTCTGTGAGTTGAGAGCACTCATCACAAAGAAGTTTCTGAGAATGCTTCTGTCTAGTTTTTATATTAAGATCTTTCCTTTTTCAATATAGGCCTCAAAGCGCTCCAAACAAACACTTGCAGATTCTACAAAAGGAGTGTTTCAAAACAGCTCTATCAAAAGGAACGTTCAAGTCTGTGAGTTGAAGGCATTCATCACACAGAAGTTTCTGAGAATGCTTCTCTCTAGTTTTTATGTGAAGATATTTCCTTTTCTAGCATAGGCCTCAAAGCGCTGCAAATAGCCACTTGCAGATTCTACAAAAAGAGGGTTTCAAATCTCTTCTATCAAAAGAAATGTTCAACTCTGTGAGTTGAATGCACTCATCAGAAAGAAGTTTCTGAGAATGATTCTATCTAGTTTTCATCTGCATGTATTTCCTTTTCCACTAGATGCCGCAATCGCACCAAATATCCACTTGCAGTTTCCACAAAAAGAGTGCTGCAGAACTGCTCCATGAAAAGGAATGTTCAACTCTGTGGGTTCAATACCCTCATGACATAGAAGTTTCTGAAAATGCTTCTGTCTAGTTGGTGTAGGAAGATATTCCCTTTTCCAGCATAAGCCTCAAAGAGCTCCAAATATCCACTTGCGGATTCTGCAAAAACAGTGTTTCAAAACTGGTCGATCAAAAGGAACGTTCAAGTCTGTGAGTTGAATGCACTCATGACACAGAAGTTTCTGAGAATGCTTCTGTCTAGTTCTTACATGAAGATATTTCCTTTTCCAGCTTAGGCCTCAAAGCGCTCCAAATAAACACTTGCAGATTCTACAAAAGGAGTGTTTCAAAACTGCTCTAGCAAAAGGAAGGTTCAAGTCTGTGAGTTGAATGCACTCATCACAAAGAGGTTTCTGAGAATGCTGCTGTCTAGTTTTTATGTGAAGATATTTCCTTTTCCTCGCATAGACCTCAAATCGCTCCAGATATCCACTTGCAGATATTACAGAAAGAGTGTTTCCAAACTGCTCTATCTAAAGGCACGTTCAACTCTGTGAGTTGAATGCACGCATTGCGAAGAACTTTCTGAGAATGCTTCTCTCTAGCTTTTAGGTGAAGATATTCCATTTCACAGCATAGGCCTCAAAGTGCTCCAAATCACCACTTGCAGATTTTACAAAAAGAATGTTTCAAAACTGCTCTTTCTAAAGGAAGGTTCAAGTCTGTGAGTTGAATGCACTCAACACAAAGAAGTTTCTGAGAATGCTTCTGTCCAGGTTTCATGTGAAGATATTTCCTTTTCCAGCATAGGCCTCAAACCGCTCCAAATATTCACTTGCAGAGTCTACAAAAAGAGTGTTTCCAAACTTCTCTATCAACTGGTAGGTACAACTCCGTGAGTTGAAAGCCCTCATCACCAAGAAGTTTGTGAGAATGCTTCTCTCTAGTTTTGATGGGAAGATATTTCCTTTTCCAAGATAGGCCTCATGGTGCTCCGAATAAACACTTGCAGATTCTACAAACATAGTGTTTCAAAACTGTTCCATGAAAAGGAACGTTCAAGTCTGGGAGTTGAATGAACTCATCACAAAGAAGTTTCTCAGAATGCTTCTGTCTAGTTTTTAGGTGAAGATATTTCATTTCCCAGCATAGGCCTCAAAGCGCTCCAAATATCCACTTGCAGATTCTACAAAAAGAGTGTTTCCAAACTGCTGTTTCAAAAGGAAGGTTCAAGTCTGTGAGTTGAGAGCACTCATCACAAAGAAGTTTCTGAGAATGCTTCTGTCTAGTTTTTATATGAAGATCTTTCCTTTTCCAATATAGGCCTCAAAGCGCTCCAAACAAACACTTGCAGATTCTACAAAAGGAGTGTTTCAAAACAGCTCTATCAAAAGGAACGTTCAAGTCTGTGAGTTGAAGGCATTCATCACACAGAAGTTTCTGAGAATGCTTCTCTCTAGTTTTTATGTGAAGATATTTCCTTTTCTAGCATAGGCCTCAAAGCGCTGCAAATAGCCACTTGCAGATTCTACAAAAAGAGGGTTTCAAATCTCTTCTATCAAAAGAAATGTTCAACTCTGTGAGTTGAATGCACTCATCAGAAAGAAGTTTCTGAGAATGATTCTATCTAGTTTTCATCTGCATGTATTTCCTTTTCCACTAGATGCCGCAATCGCACCAAATATCCACTTGCAGTTTCCACAAAAAGAGTGCTGCAGAACTGCTCCATGAAAAGGAATGTTCAACTCTGTGGGTTCAATACCCTCATGACATAGAAGTTTCTGAAAATGCTTCTGTCTAGTTGGTGTAGGAAGATATTTCCTTTTCCAGCATAAGCCTCAAAGAGCTCCAAATATCCACTTGCGGATTCTGCAAAAACAGTGTTTCAAAACTCGTCGATCAAAAGGAACGTTCAACTCTGTGAGTTGAATGCACTCATGACACAGAAGTTTCTGAGAATGCTTCAGTCTAGTTCTTACGTGAAGATATTTCCTTTTCCAGCTTAGGCCTCAAAGCGCTCCAAATAAACACTTGCAGATTCTACAAAAGGAGTGTTTCAAAACTGCTCTAGCAAAAGGAAGGTTCAAGTCTGTGAGTTGAATGCACTCATCACAAAGAGGTTTCTGAGAATGCTGCTGTCTAGTTTTTATGTGAAGATATTTCCTTTTCCTCGCATAGACCTCAAATCGCTCCAGATATCCACTTGCAGATTTTACAGAAAGACTGTTTCCAAACTGCTCTATCTAAAGGCACGTTCAACTCTGTGAGTTGAATGCACGCATTGCGAAGAACTTTCTGAGAATGCTTCTCTCTAGCTTTTAGGTGAAGATATTCCATTTCACAGCATAGGCCTCAAAGTGCTCCAAATCACCACTTGCAGATTTTACAAAAAGAATGTTTCAAAACTGCTCTTTCTAAAGGAAGGTTCAAGTCTGTGAGTTGAATGCACTCAACACAAAGAAGTTTCTGAGAATGCTTCTGTCCAGGTTTCATGTGAAGATACTTCCTATTCCAGCATTGGCCTCAAACCGCTCCAAATATTCACTTGCAGAGTCTACAAAAAGAGTGTTTCCAAACTTCTCTATCAACTGGTAGGTACAACTCCGTGAGTTGAATGCCCTCATCAACAAGGAGTTTCTGAGAATGCTTCTCTCTAGTTTTGATGGGAAGATATTTCCTTTTCCAACATAGGCCTCATGGTGCTCCGAATAAACACTTGCAGATTCTACAAACTTAGTGTTTCAAAACTGTTCTATGAAAAGGAACGTTCAAGTCTGGGAGTTGAATGAACTCATCACAAAGAAGTTACTCAGAATGCTTATTTCTAGTTTTTAGGTGAAGATATTTCATTTCCGAGCATAGGACTCAAAGCGCTCCAAATATCCACTTGCAGATTCTACAAAAAGAGTGTTTCCAAACTGCTCTTACAAAAGGAAGGTTCAAGTCTGTGAGCCGAACGCACTCATCACAAACAAGTTTCTGAGATTGCGTCTGTCTAGTTTTTATGTGAAGATATTTCGTTTGCCAGCATAGGCCTCAAATCGCTCCAAACATCCACTAGCAAATTCTACAAAAGGAGTGTTTCAAAAGTGCGCCATCAAAAGGAAGAGTCCACTATGTGAGTTGAATGCATAAAGCCCACGGAAGTTTCTGAGAATGCTTCTGTCTAGTTTTTAGGTGAAGATATTTCATTTCCCAGCATAGGCCTCAAAGCGCTCCAAATATCCACTTGCAGATTCTACAAAAAGAGTGTTTCCAAACTGCTCTTTCAAAAGGAAGGTTCAAGTCTGTGAGTTGAGAGCACTCATCACAAAGAAGTTTCTGAGAATGCTTCTGTCTAGTTTTTATATGAAGATCTTTCCTTTTCCAATATAGGCCTCAAAGCGCTCCAAATAAACACTTGCAGATTCTACAAAAGGAGTGTTTCAAAACAGTTCTATCAAAAGGAACGTTCATGTCTGTGAGTTGAAGGCATTCATCACACAGAAGTTTCTGAGAATGCTTCTCTCTAGTTTTTATGTGAAGATATTTCCTTTTCTAGCATAGGCCTCAAAGCGCTGCAAATAGCCACTTGCGGATTCTACAAAAAGAGGGTTTCAAATCTCTTCTATCAAAAGAAATGTTCAACTCTGTGAGTTGAATGCACTCATCAGAAAGAAGTTTCTGAGAATGATTCTATCTAGTTTTCATCTGCATGTATTTCCTTTTCCTCTAGATGCCGCAATCGCACCAAATATCCACTTGCAGTTTCCACAAAAAGAGTGCTGCAGAACTGCTCCATGAAAAGGAATGTTCAACTCTGTGGGTTCAATACCCTCATGACATAGAAGTTTCTGAAAATGCTTCTGTCTAGTTGGTGTAGGAAGATATTCCCTTTTCCAGCATAAGCCTCAAAGAGCTCCAAATATCCACTTGCGGATTCTGCAAAAACAGTGTTTCAAAACTGGTCGATCAAAAGGAACGTTCAACTCTGTGAGATGAATGCACTCATGACACAGAAGTTTCTGAGAATGCTTCTGTCTAGTTCTTACGTGAAGATATTTCCTTTTCCAGCTTACGCCTCAAAGCGCTCCAAATAAACACTTGCAGATTCTACAAAAGGAGTGTTTCAAAACTGCTCTAGCAAAAGGAAGGTTCAAGTCTGTGAGTTGAATGCACTCATCACAAAGAGGTTTCTGAGAATGCTGCTGTCTAGTTTTTATGTGAAGATATTTCCTTTTCCTCGCATAGACCTCAAATCGCTCCAGATATCCACTTGCAGATATTACAGAAAGAGTGTTTCCAAACTGCTCTATCTAAAGGCACGTTCAACTCTGTGAGTTGAATGCACGCATTGCGAAGAACTTTCTGAGAATGCTTCTCTCTAGCTTTTAGGTGAAGATATTCCATTTCACAGCATAGGCCTCAAAGTGCTCCAAATCACCACTTGCAGATTTTACAAAAAGAATGTTTCAAAACTGCTCTTTCTAAAGGAAGGTTCAAGTCTGTGAGTTGAATGCACTCAACACAAAGAAGTTTCTGAGAATGCTTCTGTCCAGGTTTCATGTGAAGATATTTCCTTTTCCAGCATAGGCCTCAAACCGCTCCAAATATTCACTTGCAGAGTCTACAAAAAGAGTGTTTCCAAACTTCTCTATCAACTGGTAGGTACAACTCCGTGAGTTGAATGCCCTCATCACCAAGAAGTTTGTGAGAATGCTTCTCTCTAGTTTTGATGGGAAGATATTTCCTTTTCCAACATAGGCCTCATGGTGCTCCGAATAAACACTTGCAGATTCTACAAACATAGTGTTTCAAAACTGTTCCATGAAAAGGAACGTTCAAGTCTGGGAGTTGAATGAACTCATCACAAAGAAGTTTCTCAGAATGCTTCTGTCTAGTTTTTAGGTGAAGATATTTCATTTCCCAGCATAGGCCTCAAAGCGCTCCAAATATCCACTTGCAGATTCTACAAAAAGAGTGTTTCCAAACTGCTGTTTCAAAAGGAAGGTTCAAGTCTGTGAGTTGAGAGCACTCATCACAAAGAAGTTTCTGAGAATGCTTCTGTCTAGTTTTTATATGAAGATCTTTCCTTTTTCAATATAGGCCTCAAAGCGCTCCAAACAAACACTTGCAGATTCTACAAAAGGAGTGTTTCAAAACAGCTCTATCAAAAGGAACGTTCAAGTCTGTGAGTTGAAGGCATTCATCACACAGAAGTTTCTGAGAATGCTTCTCTCTAGTTTTTATGTGAAGATATTTCCTTTTCTAGCATAGGCCTCAAAGCGCTGCAAATAGCCACTTGCAGATTCTACAAAAAGAGGGTTTCAAATCTCTTCTATCAAAAGAAATGTTCAACTCTGTGAGTTGAATGCACTCATCAGAAAGAAGTTTCTGAGAATGATTCTATCTAGTTTTCATCTGCATGTATTTCCTTTTCCACTAGATGCCGCAATCGCACCAAATATCCACTTGCAGTTTCCACAAAAAGAGTGCTGCAGAACTGCTCCATGAAAAGGAATGTTCAACTCTGTGGGTTCAATACCCTCATGACATAGAAGTTTCTGAAAATGCTTCTGTCTAGTTGGTATAGGAAGATATTTCCTTTTCCAGCATAAGCCTCAAAGAGCTCCAAATATCCACTTGCGGATTCTGCAAAAACAGTGTTTCAAAACTGGTCGATCAAAAGGAACGTTCAACTCTGTGAGTTGAATGCACTCATGACACAGAAGTTTCTGAGAATGCTTCTGTCTAGTTCTTACGTGAAGATATTTCCTTTTCCAGCTTAGGCCTCAAAGCGCTCCAAATAAACACTTGCAGATTCTACAAAAGGAGTGTTTCAAAACTGCTCTAGCAAAAGGAAGGTTCAAGTCTGTGAGTTGAATGCACTCATCACAAAGAGGTTTCTGAGAATGCTGCTGTCTAGTTTTTATGTGAAGATATTTCCTTTTCCTCGCATAGACCTCAAATCGCTCCAGATATCCACTTGCAGATTTTACAGAAAGACTGTTTCCAAACTGCTCTATCTAAAGGCACGTTCAACTCTGTGAGTTGAATGCACGCATTGCGAAGAACTTTCTGAGAATGCTTCTCTCTAGCTTTTAGGTGAAGATATTCCATTTCACAGCATAGGCCTCAAAGTGCTCCAAATCACCACTTGCAGATTTTACAAAAAGAATGTTTCAAAACTGCTCTTTCTAAAGGAAGGTTCAAGTCTGTGAGTTGAATGCACTCAACACAAAGAAGTTTCTGAGAATGCTTCTGTCCAGGTTTCATGTGAAGATACTTCCTATTCCAGCATTGGCCTCAAACCGCTCCAAATATTCACTTGCAGAGTCTACAAAAAGAGTGTTTCCAAACTTCTCTATCAACTGGTAGGTACAACTCCGTGAGTTGAATGCCCTCATCAACAAGGAGTTTCTGAGAATGCTTCTCTCTAGTTTTGATGGGAAGATATTTCCTTTTCCAACATAGGCCTCATGGTGCTCCGAATAAACACTTGCAGATTCTACAAACTTAGTGTTTCATAACTGTTCTATGAAAAGGAACGTTCAAGTCTGGGAGTTGAATGAACTCATCACAAAGAAGTTACTCAGAATGCTTATTTCTAGTTTTTAGGTGAAGATATTTCATTTCCGAGCATAGGCCTCAAAGCGCTCCAAATATCCACTTGCAGATTCTACAAAAAGAGTGTTTCCAAACTGCTCTTACAAAAGGAAGGTTCAAGTCTGTGAGCCGAACGCACTCATCACAAACAAGTTTCTGAGAATGCGTCTGTCTAGTTTTTATGTGAAGATATTTCGTTTGCCAGCATAGGCCTCAAATCGCTCCAAACATCCACTAGCAAATTCTACAAAAGGAGTGTTTCACAAGTGCGCCATCAAAAGGAAGAGTCCACTATGTGAGTTGAATGCATAAAGCCCACGGAAGTTTCTGAGAATGCTTCTGTCTAGTTTTTAGGTGAAGATATTTCATTTCCCAGCATAGGCCTCAAAGCGCTCCAAATATCCACTTGCAGATTCTACAAAAAGAGTGTTTCCAAACTGCTCTTTCAAAAGGAAGGTTCAAGTCTGTGAGTTGAGAGCACTCATCACAAAGAAGTTTCTGAGAATGCTTCTGTCTAGTTTTTATATGAAGATCTTTCCTTTTCCAATATAGGCCTCAAAGCGCTCCAAATAAACACTTGCAGATTCTACAAAAGGAGTGTTTCAAAACAGTTCTATCAAAAGGAACGTTCATGTCTGTGAGTTGAAGGCATTCATCACACAGAAGTTTCTGAGAATGCTTCTCTCTAGTTTTTATGTGAAGATATTTCCTTTTCTAGCATAGGCCTCAAAGCGCTGCAAATAGCCACTTGCGGATTCTACAAAAAGAGGGTTTCAAATCTCTTCTATCAAAAGAAATGTTCAACTCTGTGAGTTGAATGCACTCATCAGAAAGAAGTTTCTGAGAATGATTCTATCTAGTTTTCATCTGCATGTATTTCCTTTTCCTCTAGATGCCGCAATCGCACCAAATATCCACTTGCAGTTTCCACAAAAAGAGTGCTGCAGAACTGCTCCATGAAAAGGAATGTTCAACTCTGTGGGTTCAATACCCTCATGACATAGAAGTTTCTGAAAATGCTTCTGTCTAGTTGGTATAGGAAGATATTTCCTTTTCCAGCATAAGCCTCAAAGAGCTCCAAATATCCACTTGCGGATTCTGCAAAAACAGTGTTTCAAAACTGGTCGATCAAAAGGAACGTTCAACTCTGTGAGTTGAATGCACTCATGACACAGAAGTTTCTGAGAATGCTTCTGTCTAGTTCTTACGTGAAGATATTTCCTTTTCCAGCTTAGGCCTCAAAGCGCTCCAAATAAACACTTGCAGATTCTACAAAAGGAGTGTTTCAAAACTGCTCTAGCAAAAGGAAGGTTCAAGTCTGTGAGTTGAATGCACTCATCACAAAGAGGTTTCTGAGAATGCTGCTGTCTAGTTTTTATGTGAAGATATTTCCTTTTCCTCGCATAGACCTCAAATCGCTCCAGATATCCACTTGCAGATTTTACAGAAAGAGTGTTTCCAAACTGCTCTATCTAAAGGCACGTTCAACTCTGTGAGTTAAATGCACGCATTGCAAAGAACTTCCTGAGAATGCTTCTCTCTAGCTTTTAGGTGAAGATATTCCGTTTCACAGCATAGGCCTCAAAGTGCTCCAAATCACCACTTGCAGATTTTACAAAAAGAATGTTTCAAAACTGCTCTTTCTAAAGGAAGGTTCAAGTCTGTGAGTTGAATGCACTCAACACAACGAAGTTTCTGAGAATGCTTCTGTCCAGGTTTCATGTGAAGATATTTCCTTTTCCAGCATAGGCCTCAAACCGCTCCAAATATACACTTGCAGAGTCTACAAAAAGAGTGTTTCCAAACTTCTCTATCAACTGGTAGGTACAACTCCGTGAGTTGAATGCCCTCATCACCAAGAAGTTTCTGAGAATGCTTCTCTCTAGTTTTGATGGGAAGATATTTCCTTTTCCAACATAGGCCTCATGGTGCTCCGAATAAACACTTGCAGATTCTACAAACTTAGTGTTTCAAAACTGTTCTATGAAAAGGAACGTTCAAGTCCGGGAGTTGAATGAACTCATCACAAAGAAGTTACTCAGAATGCCTCTGTCTAGTTTTTAGGTGAAGATATTTCATTTCCCAGCATAGGCCTCAAAGCGCTCCAAATATCCACTTGCAGATTCTACAAAAAGAGTGTTTCCAAACTGCTCTTACAAAAGGAAGGTTCAAGTCTGTGAGCCGAACGCACTCATCACAAACAAGTTTCTGAGAATGCGTCTGTCTAGTTTTTATGTGAAGATATTTCGTTTGCCAGCATAGGCCTCAAATCGCTCCAAACATCCACTAGCAAATTCTGCAAAAGGAGTGTTTCAAAAGTCCGCTATCAAAAGGAAGAGTCCACTATGTGAGTTGAATGCATAAAGCACACGGAAGTTTCTGAGAATGCTTCTGTCTAGTTTTTAGGTGAAGATATTTCATTTCCCAGCATAAGCCTCAAAGCGCTCCAAATATCCACTTTCAGATTCTACAAAAAGAGTGTTTCCAAACTGCTCTTTCAAAAGGAAGGTTCAAGTCTGTGAGTTGAGAGCAGTCATCACAAAGAAGTTTCTGAGAATGCTTCTGTCTAGTTTTTATATGAAGATCTTTCCTTTTCCAATATGGGCCTCAAAGCGCTCCAAATAAACACTTGCAGATTCTACAAAAGGAGTGTTTCAAAACAGCTCTATCAAAAGGAACGTTCAAGTCCGTGAGTTGAAGGCATTCATCACACAGCAGTTTCTGAGAATGCTTCTCTCTAGTTTTTATGTGAAGATATTTCCTTTTCTAGCATAGGCCTCAAAGCGCTGCAAATAGCCACTTGCAGATTCTACAAAAAGAGGGTTTCAAATCTCTTCTATCAAAAGAAATGTTCAACTCTGTGAGTTGAATGCACTCATCAGAAAGAAGTTTCTGAGAATGATTCTATCTAGTTTTCATCTGCATGTATTTCCTTTTCCACTAGATGCCGCAATCGCACCAAATATCCACTTGCAGTTTCCACAAAAAGAGTGCTGCAGAACTGCTCCATGAAAAGGAATGTTCAACTCTGTGGGTTCAATACCCTCATGACATAGAAGTTTCTGAAAATGCTTCTGTCTAGTTGGTATAGGAAGATATTTCCTTTTCCAGCATAAGCCTCAAAGAGCTCCAAATATCCATTGCGGATTCTGCAAAAACAGTGTTTCAAAACTGGTGGATCAAAAGGAACGTTCAACTCTGTGAGTTGAATGCACTCATGACACAGAAGTTTCTGAGAATGCTTCTGTCTAGTTCTTACGTGAAGATATTTCCTTTTCCAGCTTAGGCCTCAAAGCGCTCCAAATAAACACTTGCAGATTCTACAGAAAGAGTGTTTCCAAACTGCTCTTACAAAAAGAAGGTTCAAGTCTGTGAGCCGAACGCACTCATCACAAACAAGTTTCTGAGAATGCGTCTGTCTAGTTTTTATGTGAAGATATTTCGTTTGCCAACATAGGCCTCAAATCGCTCCAAACATCCACTAGCAAATTCTACAAAAGGAGTGTTTCAAAAGTGCGCTATCAAAAGGAAGAGTCCACTATGTGAGTTGAATGCATAAAGCACACGGAAGTTTCTGAGAATGCTTCTGTCTAGTTTTTAGGTGAAGATATTTCATTTCCCAGCATAGGCCTCAAAGCGCTCCAAATATCCACTTGCAGATTCTACAAAAAGAGTGTTTCCAAACTGCTCTTTCAAAAGGAAGGTTCAAGTCTGTGAGTTGAGAACACTCATCACAAAGAAGTTTCTGAGAATGCTTCTGTCTAGTTTTTATATGAAGATCTTTCCTTTTCCAATATAGGCCTCAAAACACTCCAAATAAACACTTGCAGATTCTACAAAAGGAGTGTTTCAAAACAGCTCTATCAAAAGGAACGTTCATGTCTTTGAGTTGAAGGCATTCATCACTAAGAAGTTTCTGAGAATGCTTCTGTCTAGTTTTTATGTGAAGATATTTCCTTTTCTAGCATAGGCCTCAAAGCGCTGCAAATAGCCACTTGCAGATTCTACAAAAAGAGGGTTTCAAATCTCTTCTATCAAAAGAAATGTTCAACTCTGTGGGTTGAATGCACTCATCAGAAAGAAGTTTCTGAGAATGATTCTATCTAGTTTTCATCTGCATGTATTTCCTTTTCCACTAGATGCCGCAATCGCACCAAATATCCACTTGCAGTTTCCACAAAAAGAGTGCTGCAGAACTGCTCCATGAAAAGGAATGTTCAACTCTGTGGGTTCAATACCCTCATGACATAGAAGTTTCTGAAAATGCTTCTGTCTAGTTGGTATAGGAAGATATTTCCTTTTCCAGCTTAAGCCTCAAAGAGCTCCAAATATCCACTTGCGGATTCTGAAAAAACAGTGTTTCAAAACTGGTCGATCAAAAGGAACGTTCAACTCTGTGAGTTGAATGCACTCATGACACAGAAGTTTCTGAGAATGCTTCTGTCTAGTTCTTACGTGAAGATATTTCCTTTTCCAGCTTAGGCCTCAAAGCGCTCCAAATAAACACTTGCAGATTCTACAAAAGGAGTGTTTCAAAACTGCTCTAGCAAAAGGAAGGTTCAAGTCTGTGAGTTGAATGCACTCATCACAAAGAGGTTTCTCAGAATGCTGCTGTCTAGTTTTTATGTGAAGATATTTCCTTTTCCTCGCATAGACCTCAAATCGCTCCAGATATCCACTTGCAGATTTTACAGAAAGAGTGTTTCCAAACTGCTCTATCTAAAGGCACGTTCAACTCTGTGAGTT
Source organism: Pongo pygmaeus (assembly GCF_028885625.2). NCBI lineage: Eukaryota > Metazoa > Chordata > Mammalia > Primates > Hominidae > Pongo > Pongo pygmaeus. The sequence continues at coordinate 30,688,872 of NC_085930.1, forward strand.
GAATGCACGCACTGCGAAGAACTTTCTGAGAATGCTTCTCTCTAGCTTTTAGGTGAAGATATTCCATTTCACAGCATAGGCCTCAAAGTGCTCCAAATCACCACTTGCAGATTTTACAAAAAGAATGTTTCAAAACTGCTCTTTCTAAAGGAAGGTTCAAGTCTGTGAGTTGAATGCACTCAACACAAAGAAGTTTCTGAGAACGCTTCTGTCCAGGTTTCATGTGAAGATATTTCCTTTTCCAGCATAGGCCCCAAACCGCTCCAAATATACACTTGCAGAGTCTACAAAAAGAGTGTTTCCAAACTTCTCTATCAAATGGTAGGTACAACTCCGTGAGTTGAATGCCCTCATCACCAAGAAGTTTCTGAGAATGCTTCTCTCTAGTTTTGATGGGAAGATATTTCCTTTTCCAACATAGGCCTCATGGTGCTCCGAATAAACACTTGCAGATTCTACAAACTTAGTGTTTCAAAACTGTTCTATGAAAAGCAACGTTCAAGTCTGGGAGTTGAATGAACTCATCACAAAGAAGTTACTCAGAATGCTTCTGTCTAGTTTTTAGGTGAAGATATTTCATTTCCCAGCATAGGCCTCAAAGCGCTCCAAATATCCACTTGCAGATTCTACAAAAAGAGTGTTTCCAAACTGCTCTTTCAAAAGGAAGGTTCAAGTCTGTGAGTTGAGAGCATTCATCACAAAGAAGTTTCTGAGAATGCTTCTGTCTAGTTTTTATATGAAGATCTTTCCTTTTCCAATATGGGCCTCAAAGCGCTCCAAATAAACACTTGCAGATTCTACAAAAGGAGTGTTTCAAAACAGCTCTATCAAAAGGAACGTTCAAGTCCGTGAGTTGAAGGCATTCATCACACAGAAGTTTCTGAGAATGCTTCTCTCTAGTTTTTATGTGAAGATATTTCCTTTTCTAGCATAGGCCTCAAAGCGCTGCAAATAGCCACTTGCAGATTCTACAAAAAGAGGGTTTCAAATCTCTTCTATCAAAAGAAATGTTCAACTCTGTGAGTTGAATGCACTCATCAGAAAGAAGTTTCTGAGAATGATTCTATCTAGTTTTCATCTGCATGTATTTCCTTTTCCACTAGATGCCGCAATCGCACCAAATATCCACTTGCAGTTTCCACAAAAAGAGTGCTGCAGAACTGCTCCATGAAAAGGAATGTTCAACTCTGTGGGTTCAATACCCTCATGACATAGAAGTTTCTGAAAATGCTTCTGTCTAGTTGGTATAGGAAGATATTTCCTTTTCCAGCATAAGCCTCAAAGAGCTCCAAATATCCACTTGCGGATTCTGCAAAAACAGTGTTTCAAAACTGGTCGATCAAAAGGAACGTTCAACTCTGTGAGTTGAATGCACTCATGACACAGAAGTTTCTGAGAATGCTTCTGTCTAGTTCTTACGTGAAGATATTTCCTTTTCCAGCTTAGGCCTCAAAGCGCTCCAAATAAACACTTGCAGATTCTACAAAAGGAGTGTTTCAAAACTGCTCTAGCAAAAGGAAGGTTCAAGTCTGTGAGTTGAATGCACTCATCACAAAGAGGTTTCTGAGAATGCTGCTGTCTAGTTTTTATGTGAAGATATTTCCTTTTCCTCGCATAGACCTCAAATCGCTCCAGATATCCACTTGCAGATTTTACAGAAAGACTGTTTCCAAACTGCTCTATCTAAAGGCACGTTCAACTCTGTGAGTTGAATGCACGCATTGCGAAGAACTTTCTGAGAATGCTTCTCTCTAGCTTTTAGGTGAAGATATTCCATTTCACAGCATAGGCCTCAAAGTGCTCCAAATCACCACTTGCAGATTTTACAAAAAGAATGTTTCAAAACTGCTCTTTCTAAAGGAAGGTTCAAGTCTGTGAGTTGAATGCACTCAACACAAAGAAGTTTCTGAGAATGCTTCTGTCCAGGTTTCATGTGAAGATACTTCCTATTCCAGCATTGGCCTCAAACCGCTCCAAATATTCACTTGCAGAGTCTACAAAAAGAGTGTTTCCAAACTTCTCTATCAACTGGTAGGTACAACTCCGTGAGTTGAATGCCCTCATCAACAAGGAGTTTCTGAGAATGCTTCTCTCTAGTTTTGATGGGAAGATATTTCCTTTTCCAACATAGGCCTCATGGTGCTCCGAATAAACACTTGCAGATTCTACAAACTTAGTGTTTCATAACTGTTCTATGAAAAGGAACGTTCAAGTCTGGGAGTTGAATGAACTCATCACAAAGAAGTTACTCAGAATGCTTATTTCTAGTTTTTAGGTGAAGATATTTCATTTCCGAGCATAGGCCTCAAAGCGCTCCAAATATCCACTTGCAGATTCTACAAAAAGAGTGTTTCCAAACTGCTCTTACAAAAGGAAGGTTCAAGTCTGTGAGCCGAACGCACTCATCACAAACAAGTTTCTGAGATTGCGTCTGTCTAGTTTTTATGTGAAGATATTTCGTTTGCCAGCATAGGCCTCAAATCGCTCCAAACATCCACTAGCAAATTCTACAAAAGGAGTGTTTCACAAGTGCGCCATCAAAAGGAAGAGTCCACTATGTGAGTTGAATGCATAAAGCCCACGGAAGTTTCTGAGAATGCTTCTGTCTAGTTTTTAGGTGAAGATATTTCATTTCCCAGCATAGGCCTCAAAGCGCTCCAAATATCCACTTGCAGATTCTACAAAAAGAGTGTTTCCAAACTGCTCTTTCAAAAGGAAGGTTCAAGTCTGTGAGTTGAGAGCACTCATCACAAAGAAGTTTCTGAGAATGCTTCTGTCTAGTTTTTATATGAAGATCTTTCCTTTTCCAATATAGGCCTCAAAGCGCTCCAAATAAACACTTGCAGATTCTACAAAAGGAGTGTTTCAAAACAGTTCTATCAAAAGGAACGTTCATGTCTGTGAGTTGAAGGCATTCATCACACAGAAGTTTCTGAGAATGCTTCTCTCTAGTTTTTATGTGAAGATATTTCCTTTTCTAGCATAGGCCTCAAAGCGCTGCAAATAGCCACTTGCGGATTCTACAAAAAGAGGGTTTCAAATCTCTTCTATCAAAAGAAATGTTCAACTCTGTGAGTTGAATGCACTCATCAGAAAGAAGTTTCTGAGAATGATTCTATCTAGTTTTCATCTGCATGTATTTCCTTTTCCTCTAGATGCCGCAATCGCACCAAATATCCACTTGCAGTTTCCACAAAAAGAGTGCTGCAGAACTGCTCCATGAAAAGGAATGTTCAACTCTGTGGGTTCAATACCCTCATGACATAGAAGTTTCTGAAAATGCTTCTGTCTAGTTGGTATAGGAAGATATTTCCTTTTCCAGCATAAGCCTCAAAGAGCTCCAAATATCCACTTGCGGATTCTGCAAAAACAGTGTTTCAAAACTGGTCGATCAAAAGGAACGTTCAACTCTGTGAGTTGAATGCACTCATGACACAGAAGTTTCTGAGAATGCTTCTGTCTAGTTCTTACGTGAAGATATTTCCTTTTCCAGCTTAGGCCTCAAAGCGCTCCAAATAAACACTTGCAGATTCTACAAAAGGAGTGTTTCAAAACTGCTCTAGCAAAAGGAAGGTTCAAGTCTGTGAGTTGAATGCACTCATCACAAAGAGGTTTCTGAGAATGCTGCTGTCTAGTTTTTATGTGAAGATATTTCCTTTTCCTCGCATAGACCTCAAATCGCTCCAGATATCCACTTGCAGATTTTACAGAAAGAGTGTTTCCAAACTGCTCTATCTAAAGGCACGTTCAACTCTGTGAGTTAAATGCACGCATTGCGAAGAACTTCCTGAGAATGCTTCTCTCTAGCTTTTAGGTGAAGATATTCCGTTTCACAGCATAGGCCTCAAAGTGCTCCAAATCACCACTTGCAGATTTTACAAAAAGAATGTTTCAAAACTGCTCTTTCTAAAGGAAGGTTCAAGTCTGTGAGTTGAATGCACTCAACACAACGAAGTTTCTGAGAATGCTTCTGTCCAGGTTTCATGTGAAGATATTTCCTTTTCCAGCATAGGCCTCAAACCGCTCCAAATATACACTTGCAGAGTCTACAAAAAGAGTGTTTCCAAACTTCTCTATCAACTGGTAGGTACAACTCCGTGAGTTGAATGCCCTCATCACCAAGAAGTTTCTGAGAATGCTTCTCTCTAGTTTTGATGGGAAGATATTTCCTTTTCCAACATAGGCCTCATGGTGCTCCGAATAAACACTTGCAGATTCTACAAACTTAGTGTTTCAAAACTGTTCTATGAAAAGGAACGTTCAAGTCCGGGAGTTGAATGAACTCATCACAAAGAAGTTACTCAGAATGCCTCTGTCTAGTTTTTAGGTGAAGATATTTCATTTCCCAGCATAGGCCTCAAAGCGCTCCAAATATCCACTTGCAGATTCTACAAAAAGAGTGTTTCCAAACTGCTCTTACAAAAGGAAGGTTCAAGTCTGTGAGCCGAACGCACTCATCACAAACAAGTTTCTGAGAATGCGTCTGTCTAGTTTTTATGTGAAGATATTTCGTTTGCCAGCATAGGCCTCAAATCGCTCCAAACATCCACTAGCAAATTCTGCAAAAGGAGTGTTTCAAAAGTCCGCTATCAAAAGGAAGAGTCCACTATGTGAGTTGAATGCATAAAGCACACGGAAGTTTCTGAGAATGCTTCTGTCTAGTTTTTAGGTGAAGATATTTCATTTCCCAGCATAAGCCTCAAAGCGCTCCAAATATCCACTTTCAGATTCTACAAAAAGAGTGTTTCCAAACTGCTCTTTCAAAAGGAAGGTTCAAGTCTGTGAGTTGAGAGCAGTCATCACAAAGAAGTTTCTGAGAATGCTTCTGTCTAGTTTTTATATGAAGATCTTTCCTTTTCCAATATGGGCCTCAAAGCGCTCCAAATAAACACTTGCAGATTCTACAAAAGGAGTGTTTCAAAACAGCTCTATCAAAAGGAACGTTCAAGTCCGTGAGTTGAAGGCATTCATCACACAGCAGTTTCTGAGAATGCTTCTCTCTAGTTTTTATGTGAAGATATTTCCTTTTCTAGCATAGGCCTCAAAGCGCTGCAAATAGCCACTTGCAGATTCTACAAAAAGAGGGTTTCAAATCTCTTCTATCAAAAGAAATGTTCAACTCTGTGAGTTGAATGCACTCATCAGAAAGAAGTTTCTGAGAATGATTCTATCTAGTTTTCATCTGCATGTATTTCCTTTTCCACTAGATGCCGCAATCGCACCAAATATCCACTTGCAGTTTCCACAAAAAGAGTGCTGCAGAACTGCTCCATGAAAAGGAATGTTCAACTCTGTGGGTTCAATACCCTCATGACATAGAAGTTTCTGAAAATGCTTCTGTCTAGTTGGTATAGGAAGATATTTCCTTTTCCAGCATAAGCCTCAAAGAGCTCCAAATATCCATTGCGGATTCTGCAAAAACAGTGTTTCAAAACTGGTGGATCAAAAGGAACGTTCAACTCTGTGAGTTGAATGCACTCATGACACAGAAGTTTCTGAGAATGCTTCTGTCTAGTTCTTACGTGAAGATATTTCCTTTTCCAGCTTAGGCCTCAAAGCGCTCCAAATAAACACTTGCAGATTCTACAGAAAGAGTGTTTCCAAACTGCTCTTACAAAAAGAAGGTTCAAGTCTGTGAGCCGAACGCACTCATCACAAACAAGTTTCTGAGAATGCGTCTGTCTAGTTTTTATGTGAAGATATTTCGTTTGCCAACATAGGCCTCAAATCGCTCCAAACATCCACTAGCAAATTCTACAAAAGGAGTGTTTCAAAAGTGCGCTATCAAAAGGAAGAGTCCACTATGTGAGTTGAATGCATAAAGCACACGGAAGTTTCTGAGAATGCTTCTGTCTAGTTTTTAGGTGAAGATATTTCATTTCCCAGCATAGGCCTCAAAGCGCTCCAAATATCCACTTGCAGATTCTACAAAAAGAGTGTTTCCAAACTGCTCTTTCAAAAGGAAGGTTCAAGTCTGTGAGTTGAGAACACTCATCACAAAGAAGTTTCTGAGAATGCTTCTGTCTAGTTTTTATATGAAGATCTTTCCTTTTCCAATATAGGCCTCAAAACACTCCAAATAAACACTTGCAGATTCTACAAAAGGAGTGTTTCAAAACAGCTCTATCAAAAGGAACGTTCATGTCTTTGAGTTGAAGGCATTCATCACTAAGAAGTTTCTGAGAATGCTTCTGTCTAGTTTTTATGTGAAGATATTTCCTTTTCTAGCATAGGCCTCAAAGCGCTGCAAATAGCCACTTGCAGATTCTACAAAAAGAGGGTTTCAAATCTCTTCTATCAAAAGAAATGTTCAACTCTGTGGGTTGAATGCACTCATCAGAAAGAAGTTTCTGAGAATGATTCTATCTAGTTTTCATCTGCATGTATTTCCTTTTCCACTAGATGCCGCAATCGCACCAAATATCCACTTGCAGTTTCCACAAAAAGAGTGCTGCAGAACTGCTCCATGAAAAGGAATGTTCAACTCTGTGGGTTCAATACCCTCATGACATAGAAGTTTCTGAAAATGCTTCTGTCTAGTTGGTATAGGAAGATATTTCCTTTTCCAGCTTAAGCCTCAAAGAGCTCCAAATATCCACTTGCGGATTCTGAAAAAACAGTGTTTCAAAACTGGTCGATCAAAAGGAACGTTCAACTCTGTGAGTTGAATGCACTCATGACACAGAAGTTTCTGAGAATGCTTCTGTCTAGTTCTTACGTGAAGATATTTCCTTTTCCAGCTTAGGCCTCAAAGCGCTCCAAATAAACACTTGCAGATTCTACAAAAGGAGTGTTTCAAAACTGCTCTAGCAAAAGGAAGGTTCAAGTCTGTGAGTTGAATGCACTCATCACAAAGAGGTTTCTCAGAATGCTGCTGTCTAGTTTTTATGTGAAGATATTTCCTTTTCCTCGCATAGACCTCAAATCGCTCCAGATATCCACTTGCAGATTTTACAGAAAGAGTGTTTCCAAACTGCTCTATCTAAAGGCACGTTCAACTCTGTGAGTTGAATGCACGCACTGCGAAGAACTTTCTGAGAATGCTTCTCTCTAGCTTTTAGGTGAAGATATTCCATTTCACAGCATAGGCCTCAAAGTGCTCCAAATCACCACTTGCAGATTTTACAAAAAGAATGTTTCAAAACTGCTCTTTCTAAAGGAAGGTTCAAGTCTGTGAGTTGAATGCACTCAACACAAAGAAGTTTCTGAGAACGCTTCTGTCCAGGTTTCATGTGAAGATATTTCCTTTTCCAGCATAGGCCCCAAACCGCTCCAAATATACACTTGCAGAGTCTACAAAAAGAGTGTTTCCAAACTTCTCTATCAAATGGTAGGTACAACTCCGTGAGTTGAATGCCCTCATCACCAAGAAGTTTCTGAGAATGCTTCTCTCTAGTTTTGATGGGAAGATATTTCCTTTTCCAACATAGGCCTCATGGTGCTCCGAATAAACACTTGCAGATTCTACAAACTTAGTGTTTCAAAACTGTTCTATGAAAAGCAACGTTCAAGTCTGGGAGTTGAATGAACTCATCACAAAGAAGTTACTCAGAATGCTTCTGTCTAGTTTTTAGGTGAAGATATTTCATTTCCCAGCATAGGCCTCAAAGCGCTCCAAATATCCACTTGCAGATTCTACAAAAAGAGTGTTTCCAAACTGCTCTTTCAAAAGGAAGGTTCAAGTCTGTGAGTTGAGAGCATTCATCACAAAGAAGTTTCTGAGAATGCTTCTGTCTAGTTTTTATATGAAGATCTTTCCTTTTCCAATATGGGCCTCAAAGCGCTCCAAATAAACACTTGCAGATTCTACAAAAGGAGTGTTTCAAAACAGCTCTATCAAAAGGAACGTTCAAGTCCGTGAGTTGAAGGCATTCATCACACAGAAGTTTCTGAGAATGCTTCTCTCTAGTTTTTATGTGAAGATATTTCCTTTTCTAGCATAGGCCTCAAAGCGCTGCAAATAGCCACTTGCAGATTCTACAAAAAGAGGGTTTCAAATCTCTTCTATCAAAAGAAATGTTCAACTCTGTGAGTTGAATGCACTCATCAGAAAGAAGTTTCTGAGAATGATTCTATCTAGTTTTCATCTGCATGTATTTCCTTTTCCACTAGATGCCGCAATCGCACCAAATATCCACTTGCAGTTTCCACAAAAAGAGTGCTGCAGAACTGCTCCATGAAAAGGAATGTTCAACTCTGTGGGTTCAATACCCTCATGACATAGAAGTTTCTGAAAATGCTTCTGTCTAGTTGGTATAGGAAGATATTTCCTTTTCCAGCATAAGCCTCAAAGAGCTCCAAATATCCACTTGCGGATTCTGCAAAAACAGTGTTTCAAAACTGGTCGATCAAAAGGAACGTTCAACTCTGTGAGTTGAATGCACTCATGACACAGAAGTTTCTGAGAATGCTTCTGTCTAGTTCTTACGTGAAGATATTTCCTTTTCCAGCTTAGGCCTCAAAGCGCTCCAAATAAACACTTGCAGATTCTACAAAAGGAGTGTTTCAAAACTGCTCTAGCAAAAGGAAGGTTCAAGTCTGTGAGTTGAATGCACTCATCACAAAGAGGTTTCTGAGAATGCTGCTGTCTAGTTTTTATGTGAAGATATTTCCTTTTCCTCGCATAGACCTCAAATCGCTCCAGATATCCACTTGCAGATTTTACAGAAAGACTGTTTCCAAACTGCTCTATCTAAAGGCACGTTCAACTCTGTGAGTTGAATGCACGCATTGCGAAGAACTTTCTGAGAATGCTTCTCTCTAGCTTTTAGGTGAAGATATTCCATTTCACAGCATAGGCCTCAAAGTGCTCCAAATCACCACTTGCAGATTTTACAAAAAGAATGTTTCAAAACTGCTCTTTCTAAAGGAAGGTTCAAGTCTGTGAGTTGAATGCACTCAACACAAAGAAGTTTCTGAGAATGCTTCTGTCCAGGTTTCATGTGAAGATACTTCCTATTCCAGCATTGGCCTCAAACCGCTCCAAATATTCACTTGCAGAGTCTACAAAAAGAGTGTTTCCAAACTTCTCTATCAACTGGTAGGTACAACTCCGTGAGTTGAATGCCCTCATCAACAAGGAGTTTCTGAGAATGCTTCTCTCTAGTTTTGATGGGAAGATATTTCCTTTTCCAACATAGGCCTCATGGTGCTCCGAATAAACACTTGCAGATTCTACAAACTTAGTGTTTCATAACTGTTCTATGAAAAGGAACGTTCAAGTCTGGGAGTTGAATGAACTCATCACAAAGAAGTTACTCAGAATGCTTATTTCTAGTTTTTAGGTGAAGATATTTCATTTCCGAGCATAGGCCTCAAAGCGCTCCAAATATCCACTTGCAGATTCTACAAAAAGAGTGTTTCCAAACTGCTCTTACAAAAGGAAGGTTCAAGTCTGTGAGCCGAACGCACTCATCACAAACAAGTTTCTGAGATTGCGTCTGTCTAGTTTTTATGTGAAGATATTTCGTTTGCCAGCATAGGCCTCAAATCGCTCCAAACATCCACTAGCAAATTCTACAAAAGGAGTGTTTCACAAGTGCGCCATCAAAAGGAAGAGTCCACTATGTGAGTTGAATGCATAAAGCCCACGGAAGTTTCTGAGAATGCTTCTGTCTAGTTTTTAGGTGAAGATATTTCCTTTCCCAGCATAGGCCTCAAAGCGCTCCAAATATCCACTTGCAGATTCTACAAAAAGAGTGTTTCCAAACTGCTCTTTCAAAAGGAAGGTTCAAGTCTGTGAGTTGAGAGCACTCATCACAAAGAAGTTTCTGAGAATGCTTCTGTCTAGTTTTTATATGAAGATCTTTCCTTTTCCAATATAGGCCTCAAAGCGCTCCAAATAAACACTTGCAAATTCTACAAAAGGAGTGTTTCAAAACAGTTCTATCAAAAGGAACGTTCATGTCTGTGAGTTGAAGGCATTCATCGCACAGAAGTTTCTGAGAATGCTTCTCTCTAGTTTTTATGTGAAGATATTTCCTTTTCTAGCATAGGCCTCAAAGCGCTGCAAATAGCCACTTGCGGATTCTACAAAAAGAGGGTTTCAAATCTCTTCTATCAAAAGAAATGTTCAACTCTGTGAGTTGAATGCACTCATCAGAAAGAAGTTTCTGAGAATGATTCTATCTAGTTTTCATCTGCATGTATTTCCTTTTCCTCTAGATGCCGCAATCGCACCAAATATCCACTTGCAGTTTCCACAAAAAGAGTGCTGCAGAACTGCTCCATGAAAAGGAATGTTCAACTCTGTGGGTTCAATACCCTCATGACATAGAAGTTTCTGAAAATGCTTCTGTCTAGTTGGTATAGGAAGATATTTCCTTTTCCAGCATAAGCCTCAAAGAGCTCCAAATATCCACTTGCGGATTCTGCAAAAACAGTGTTTCAAAACTGGTCGATCAAAAGGAACGTTCAACTCTGTGAGTTGAATGCACTCATGACACAGAAGTTTCTGAGAATGCTTCTGTCTAGTTCTTACGTGAAGATATTTCCTTTTCCAGCTTAGGCCTCAAAGCGCTCCAAATAAACACTTGCAGATTCTACAAAAGGAGTGTTTCAAAACTGCTCTAGCAAAAGGAAGGTTCAAGTCTGTGAGTTGAATGCACTCATCACAAAGAGGTTTCTGAGAATGCTGCTGTCTAGTTTTTATGTGAAGATATTTCCTTTTCCTCGCATAGACCTCAAATCGCTCCAGATATCCACTTGCAGATTTTACAGAAAGAGTGTTTCCAAACTGCTCTATCTAAAGGCACGTTCAACTCTGTGAGTTAAATGCACGCATTGCGAAGAACTTCCTGAGAATGCTTCTCTCTAGCTTTTAGGTGAAGATATTCCGTTTCACAGCATAGGCCTCAAAGTGCTCCAAATCACCACTTGCAGATTTTACAAAAAGAATGTTTCAAAACTGCTCTTTCTAAAGGAAGGTTCAAGTCTGTGAGTTGAATGCACTCAACACAACGAAGTTTCTGAGAATGCTTCTGTCCAGGTTTCATGTGAAGATATTTCCTTTTCCAGCATAGGCCTCAAACCGCTCCAAATATACACTTGCAGAGTCTACAAAAAGAGTGTTTCCAAACTTCTCTATCAACTGGTAGGTACAACTCCGTGAGTTGAATGCCCTCATCACCAAGAAGTTTCTGAGAATGCTTCTCTCTAGTTTTGATGGGAAGATATTTCCTTTTCCAACATAGGCCTCATGGTGCTCCGAATAAACACTTGCAGATTCTACAAACTTAGTGTTTCAAAACTGTTCTATGAAAAGGAACGTTCAAGTCCGGGAGTTGAATGAACTCATCACAAAGAAGTTACTCAGAATGCCTCTGTCTAGTTTTTAGGTGAAGATATTTCATTTCCCAGCATAGGCCTCAAAGCGCTCCAAATATCCACTTGCAGATTCTACAAAAAGAGTGTTTCCAAACTGCTCTTACAAAAGGAAGGTTCAAGTCTGTGAGCCGAACGCACTCATCACAAACAAGTTTCTGAGAATGCGTCTGTCTAGTTTTTATGTGAAGATATATCGTTTGCCAGCATAGGCCTCAAATCGCTCCAAACATCCACTAGCAAATTCTGCAAAAGGAGTGTTTCAAAAGTCCGCTATCAAAAGGAAGAGTCCACTATGTGAGTTGAATGCATAAAGCACACGGAAGTTTCTGAGAATGCTTCTGTCTAGTTTTTAGGTGAAGATATTTCATTTCCCAGCATAAGCCTCAAAGCGCTCCAAATATCCACTTTCAGATTCTACAAAAAGAGTGTTTCCAAACTGCTCTTTCAAAAGGAAGGTTCAAGTCTGTGAGTTGAGAGCAGTCATCACAAAGAAGTTTCTGAGAATGCTTCTGTCTAGTTTTTATATGAAGATCTTTCCTTTTCCAATATGGGCCTCAAAGCGCTCCAAATAAACACTTGCAGATTCTACAAAAGGAGTGTTTCAAAACAGCTCTATCAAAAGGAACGTTCAAGTCCGTGAGTTGAAGGCATTCATCACACAGCAGTTTCTGAGAATGCTTCTCTCTAGTTTTTATGTGAAGATATTTCCTTTTCTAGCATAGGCCTCAAAGCGCTGCAAATAGCCACTTGCAGATTCTACAAAAAGAGGGTTTCAAATCTCTTCTATCAAAAGAAATGTTCAACTCTGTGAGTTGAATGCACTCATCAGAAAGAAGTTTCTGAGAATGATTCTATCTAGTTTTCATCTGCATGTATTTCCTTTTCCACTAGATGCCGCAATCGCACCAAATATCCACTTGCAGTTTCCACAAAAAGAGTGCTGCAGAACTGCTCCATGAAAAGGAATGTTCAACTCTGTGGGTTCAATACCCTCATGACATAGAAGTTTCTGAAAATGCTTCTGTCTAGTTGGTATAGGAAGATATTTCCTTTTCCAGCATAAGCCTCAAAGAGCTCCAAATATCCATTGCGGATTCTGCAAAAACAGTGTTTCAAAACTGGTGGATCAAAAGGAACGTTCAACTCTGTGAGTTGAATGCACTCATGACACAGAAGTTTCTGAGAATGCTTCTGTCTAGTTCTTACGTGAAGATATTTCCTTTTCCAGCTTAGGCCTCAAAGCGCTCCAAATAAACACTTGCAGATTCTACAGAAAGAGTGTTTCCAAACTGCTCTTACAAAAAGAAGGTTCAAGTCTGTGAGCCGAACGCACTCATCACAAACAAGTTTCTGAGAATGCGTCTGTCTAGTTTTTATGTGAAGATATTTCGTTTGCCAACATAGGCCTCAAATCGCTCCAAACATCCACTAGCAAATTCTACAAAAGGAGTGTTTCAAAAGTGCGCTATCAAAAGGAAGAGTCCACTATGTGAGTTGAATGCATAAAGCACACGGAAGTTTCTGAGAATGCTTCTGTCTAGTTTTTAGGTGAAGATATTTCATTTCCCAGCATAGGCCTCAAAGCGCTCCAAATATCCACTTGCAGATTCTACAAAAAGAGTGTTTCCAAACTGCTCTTTCAAAAGGAAGGTTCAAGTCTGTGAGTTGAGAACACTCATCACAAAGAAGTTTCTGAGAATGCTTCTGTCTAGTTTTTATATGAAGATCTTTCCTTTTCCAATATAGGCCTCAAAACACTCCAAATAAACACTTGCAGATTCTACAAAAGGAGTGTTTCAAAACAGCTCTATCAAAAGGAACGTTCATGTCTTTGAGTTGAAGGCATTCATCACTCAGAAGTTTCTGAGAATGCTTCTGTCTAGTTTTTATGTGAAGATATTTCCTTTTCTAGCATAGGCCTCAAAGCGCTGCAAATAGCCACTTGCAGATTCTACAAAAAGAGGGTTTCAAATCTCTTCTATCAAAAGAAATGTTCAACTCTGTGGGTTGAATGCACTCATCAGAAAGAAGTTTCTGAGAATGATTCTATCTAGTTTTCATCTGCATGTATTTCCTTTTCCACTAGATGCCGCAATCGCACCAAATATCCACTTGCAGTTTCCACAAAAAGAGTGCTGCAGAACTGCTCCATGAAAAGGAATGTTCAACTCTGTGGGTTCAATACCCTCATGACATAGAAGTTTCTGAAAATGCTTCTGTCTAGTTGGTATAGGAAGATATTTCCTTTTCCAGCTTAAGCCTCAAAGAGCTCCAAATATCCACTTGCGGATTCTGAAAAAACAGTGTTTCAAAACTGGTCGATCAAAAGGAACGTTCAACTCTGTGAGTTGAATGCACTCATGACACAGAAGTTTCTGAGAATGCTTCTGTCTAGTTCTTACGTGAAGATATTTCCTTTTCCAGCTTAGGCCTCAAAGCGCTCCAAATAAACACTTGCAGATTCTACAAAAGGAGTGTTTCAAAACTGCTCTAGCAAAAGGAAGGTTCAAGTCTGTGAGTTGAATGCACTCATCACAAAGAGGTTTCTCAGAATGCTGCTGTCTAGTTTTTATGTGAAGATATTTCCTTTTCCTCGCATAGACCTCAAATCGCTCCAGATATCCACTTGCAGATTTTACAGAAAGAGTGTTTCCAAACTGCTCTATCTAAAGGCACGTTCAACTCTGTGAGTTGAATGCACGCACTGCGAAGAACTTTCTGAGAATGCTTCTCTCTAGCTTTTAGGTGAAGATATTCCATTTCACAGCATAGGCCTCAAAGTGCTCCAAATCACCACTTGCAGATTTTACAAAAAGAATGTTTCAAAACTGCTCTTTCTAAAGGAAGGTTCAAGTCTGTGAGTTGAATGCACTCAACACAAAGAAGTTTCTGAGAACGCTTCTGTCCAGGTTTCATGTGAAGATATTTCCTTTTCCAGCATAGGCCCCAAACCGCTCCAAATATACACTTGCAGAGTCTACAAAAAGAGTGTTTCCAAACTTCTCTATCAAATGGTAGGTACAACTCCGTGAGTTGAATGCCCTCATCACCAAGAAGTTTCTGAGAATGCTTCTCTCTAGTTTTGATGGGAAGATATTTCCTTTTCCAACATAGGCCTCATGGTGCTCCGAATAAACACTTGCAGATTCTACAAACTTAGTGTTTCAAAACTGTTCTATGAAAAGCAACGTTCAAGTCTGGGAGTTGAATGAACTCATCACAAAGAAGTTACTCAGAATGCTTCTGTCTAGTTTTTAGGTGAAGATATTTCATTTCCCAGCATAGGCCTCAAAGCGCTCCAAATATCCACTTGCAGATTCTACAAAAAGAGTGTTTCCAAACTGCTCTTTCAAAAGGAAGGTTCAAGTCTGTGAGTTGAGAGCATTCATCACAAAGAAGTTTCTGAGAATGCTTCTGTCTAGTTTTTATATGAAGATCTTTCCTTTTCCAATATGGGCCTCAAAGCGCTCCAAATAAACACTTGCAGATTCTACAAAAGGAGTGTTTCAAAACAGCTCTATCAAAAGGAACGTTCAAGTCCGTGAGTTGAAGGCATTCATCACACAGAAGTTTCTGAGAATGCTTCTCTCTAGTTTTTATGTGAAGATATTTCCTTTTCTAGCATAGGCCTCAAAGCGCTGCAAATAGCCACTTGCAGATTCTACAAAAAGAGGGTTTCAAATCTCTTCTATCAAAAGAAATGTTCAACTCTGTGAGTTGAATGCACTCATCAGAAAGAAGTTTCTGAGAATGATTCTATCTAGTTTTCATCTGCATGTATTTCCTTTTCCACTAGATGCCGCAATCGCACCAAATATCCACTTGCAGTTTCCACAAAAAGAGTGCTGCAGAACTGCTCCATGAAAAGGAATGTTCAACTCTGTGGGTTCAATACCCTCATGACATAGAAGTTTCTGAAAATGCTTCTGTCTAGTTGGTATAGGAAGATATTTCCTTTTCCAGCATAAGCCTCAAAGAGCTCCAAATATCCACTTGCGGATTCTGCAAAAACAGTGTTTCAAAACTGGTCGATCAAAAGGAACGTTCAACTCTGTGAGTTGAATGCACTCATGACACAGAAGTTTCTGAGAATGCTTCTGTCTAGTTCTTACGTGAAGATATTTCCTTTTCCAGCTTAGGCCTCAAAGCGCTCCAAATAAACACTTGCAGATTCTACAAAAGGAGTGTTTCAAAACTGCTCTAGCAAAAGGAAGGTTCAAGTCTGTGAGTTGAATGCACTCATCACAAAGAGGTTTCTGAGAATGCTGCTGTCTAGTTTTTATGTGAAGATATTTCCTTTTCCTCGCATAGACCTCAAATCGCTCCAGATATCCACTTGCAGATTTTACAGAAAGACTGTTTCCAAACTGCTCTATCTAAAGGCACGTTCAACTCTGTGAGTTGAATGCACGCATTGCGAAGAACTTTCTGAGAATGCTTCTCTCTAGCTTTTAGGTGAAGATATTCCATTTCACAGCATAGGCCTCAAAGTGCTCCAAATCACCACTTGCAGATTTTACAAAAAGAATGTTTCAAAACTGCTCTTTCTAAAGGAAGGTTCAAGTCTGTGAGTTGAATGCACTCAACACAAAGAAGTTTCTGAGAATGCTTCTGTCCAGGTTTCATGTGAAGATACTTCCTATTCCAGCATTGGCCTCAAACCGCTCCAAATATTCACTTGCAGAGTCTACAAAAAGAGTGTTTCCAAACTTCTCTATCAACTGGTAGGTACAACTCCGTGAGTTGAATGCCCTCATCAACAAGGAGTTTCTGAGAATGCTTCTCTCTAGTTTTGATGGGAAGATATTTCCTTTTCCAACATAGGCCTCATGGTGCTCCGAATAAACACTTGCAGATTCTACAAACTTAGTGTTTCATAACTGTTCTATGAAAAGGAACGTTCAAGTCTGGGAGTTGAATGAACTCATCACAAAGAAGTTACTCAGAATGCTTATTTCTAGTTTTTAGGTGAAGATATTTCATTTCCGAGCATAGGCCTCAAAGCGCTCCAAATATCCACTTGCAGATTCTACAAAAAGAGTGTTTCCAAACTGCTCTTACAAAAGGAAGGTTCAAGTCTGTGAGCCGAACGCACTCATCACAAACAAGTTTCTGAGATTGCGTCTGTCTAGTTTTTATGTGAAGATATTTCGTTTGCCAGCATAGGCCTCAAATCGCTCCAAACATCCACTAGCAAATTCTACAAAAGGAGTGTTTCACAAGTGCGCCATCAAAAGGAAGAGTCCACTATGTGAGTTGAATGCATAAAGCCCACGGAAGTTTCTGAGAATGCTTCTGTCTAGTTTTTAGGTGAAGATATTTCCTTTCCCAGCATAGGCCTCAAAGCGCTCCAAATATCCACTTGCAGATTCTACAAAAAGAGTGTTTCCAAACTGCTCTTTCAAAAGGAAGGTTCAAGTCTGTGAGTTGAGAGCACTCATCACAAAGAAGTTTCTGAGAATGCTTCTGTCTAGTTTTTATATGAAGATCTTTCCTTTTCCAATATAGGCCTCAAAGCGCTCCAAATAAACACTTGCAGATTCTACAAAAGGAGTGTTTCAAAACAGTTCTATCAAAAGGAACGTTCATGTCTGTGAGTTGAAGGCATTCATCGCACAGAAGTTTCTGAGAATGCTTCTCTCTAGTTTTTATGTGAAGATATTTCCTTTTCTAGCATAGGCCTCAAAGCGCTGCAAATAGCCACTTGCGGATTCTACAAAAAGAGGGTTTCAAATCTCTTCTATCAAAAGAAATGTTCAACTCTGTGAGTTGAATGCACTCATCAGAAAGAAGTTTCTGAGAATGATTCTATCTAGTTTTCATCTGCATGTATTTCCTTTTCCTCTAGATGCCGCAATCGCACCAAATATCCACTTGCAGTTTCCACAAAAAGAGTGCTGCAGAACTGCTCCATGAAAAGGAATGTTCAACTCTGTGGGTTCAATACCCTCATGACATAGAAGTTTCTGAAAATGCTTCTGTCTAGTTGGTATAGGAAGATATTTCCTTTTCCAGCATAAGCCTCAAAGAGCTCCAAATATCCACTTGCGGATTCTGCAAAAACAGTGTTTCAAAACTGGTCGATCAAAAGGAACGTTCAACTCTGTGAGTTGAATGCACTCATGACACAGAAGTTTCTGAGAATGCTTCTGTCTAGTTCTTACGTGAAGATATTTCCTTTTCCAGCTTAGGCCTCAAAGCGCTCCAAATAAACACTTGCAGATTCTACAAAAGGAGTGTTTCAAAACTGCTCTAGCAAAAGGAAGGTTCAAGTCTGTGAGTTGAATGCACTCATCACAAAGAGGTTTCTGAGAATGCTGCTGTCTAGTTTTTATGTGAAGATATTTCCTTTTCCTCGCATAGACCTCAAATCGCTCCAGATATCCACTTGCAGATTTTACAGAAAGACTGTTTCCAAACTGCTCTATCTAAAGGCACGTTCAACTCTGTGAGTTGAATGCACGCATTGCGAAGAACTTTCTGAGAATGCTTCTCTCTAGCTTTTAGGTGAAGATATTCCATTTCACAGCATAGGCCTCAAAGTGCTCCAAATCACCACTTGCAGATTTTACAAAAAGAATGTTTCAAAACTGCTCTTTCTAAAGGAAGGTTCAAGTCTGTGAGTTGAATGCACTCAACACAAAGAAGTTTCTGAGAATGCTTCTGTCCAGGTTTCATGTGAAGATACTTCCTATTCCAGCATTGGCCTCAAACCGCTCCAAATATTCACTTGCAGAGTCTACAAAAAGAGTGTTTCCAAACTTCTCTATCAACTGGTAGGTACAACTCCGTGAGTTGAATGCCCTCATCAACAAGGAGTTTCTGAGAATGCTTCTCTCTAGTTTTGATGGGAAGATATTTCCTTTTCCAACATAGGCCTCATGGTGCTCCGAATAAACACTTGCAGATTCTACAAACTTAGTGTTTCATAACTGTTCTATGAAAAGGAACGTTCAAGTCTGGGAGTTGAATGAACTCATCACAAAGAAGTTACTCAGAATGCTTATTTCTAGTTTTTAGGTGAAGATATTTCATTTCCGAGCATAGGCCTCAAAGCGCTCCAAATATCCACTTGCAGATTCTACAAAAAGAGTGTTTCCAAACTGCTCTTACAAAAGGAAGGTTCAAGTCTGTGAGCCGAACGCACTCATCACAAACAAGTTTCTGAGATTGCGTCTGTCTAGTTTTTATGTGAAGATATTTCGTTTGCCAGCATAGGCCTCAAATCGCTCCAAACATCCACTAGCAAATTCTACAAAAGGAGTGTTTCACAAGTGCGCCATCAAAAGGAAGAGTCCACTATGTGAGTTGAATGCATAAAGCCCACGGAAGTTTCTGAGAATGCTTCTGTCTAGTTTTTAGGTGAAGATATTTCCTTTCCCAGCATAGGCCTCAAAGCGCTCCAAATATCCACTTGCAGATTCTACAAAAAGAGTGTTTCCAAACTGCTCTTTCAAAAGGAAGGTTCAAGTCTGTGAGTTGAGAGCACTCATCACAAAGAAGTTTCTGAGAATGCTTCTGTCTAGTTTTTATATGAAGATCTTTCCTTTTCCAATATAGGCCTCAAAGCGCTCCAAATAAACACTTGCAGATTCTACAAAAGGAGTGTTTCAAAACAGTTCTATCAAAAGGAACGTTCATGTCTGTGAGTTGAAGGCATTCATCGCACAGAAGTTTCTGAGAATGCTTCTCTCTAGTTTTTATGTGAAGATATTTCCTTTTCTAGCATAGGCCTCAAAGCGCTGCAAATAGCCACTTGCGGATTCTACAAAAAGAGGGTTTCAAATCTCTTCTATCAAAAGAAATGTTCAACTCTGTGAGTTGAATGCACTCATCAGAAAGAAGTTTCTGAGAATGATTCTATCTAGTTTTCATCTGCATGTATTTCCTTTTCCTCTAGATGCCGCAATCGCACCAAATATCCACTTGCAGTTTCCACAAAAAGAGTGCTGCAGAACTGCTCCATGAAAAGGAATGTTCAACTCTGTGGGTTCAATACCCTCATGACATAGAAGTTTCTGAAAATGCTTCTGTCTAGTTGGTATAGGAAGATATTTCCTTTTCCAGCATAAGCCTCAAAGAGCTCCAAATATCCACTTGCGGATTCTGCAAAAACAGTGTTTCAAAACTGGTCGATCAAAAGGAACGTTCAACTCTGTGAGTTGAATGCACTCATGACACAGAAGTTTCTGAGAATGCTTCTGTCTAGTTCTTACGTGAAGATATTTCCTTTTCCAGCTTAGGCCTCAAAGCGCTCCAAATAAACACTTGCAGATTCTACAAAAGGAGTGTTTCAAAACTGCTCTAGCAAAAGGAAGGTTCAAGTCTGTGAGTTGAATGCACTCATCACAAAGAGGTTTCTGAGAATGCTGCTGTCTAGTTTTTATGTGAAGATATTTCCTTTTCCTCGCATAGACCTCAAATCGCTCCAGATATCCACTTGCAGATTTTACAGAAAGAGTGTTTCCAAACTGCTCTATCTAAAGGCACGTTCAACTCTGTGAGTTAAATGCACGCATTGCGAAGAACTTCCTGAGAATGCTTCTCTCTAGCTTTTAGGTGAAGATATTCCGTTTCACAGCATAGGCCTCAAAGTGCTCCAAATCACCACTTGCAGATTTTACAAAAAGAATGTTTCAAAACTGCTCTTTCTAAAGGAAGGTTCAAGTCTGTGAGTTGAATGCACTCAACACAACGAAGTTTCTGAGAATGCTTCTGTCCAGGTTTCATGTGAAGATATTTCCTTTTCCAGCATAGGCCTCAAACCGCTCCAAATATACACTTGCAGAGTCTACAAAAAGAGTGTTTCCAAACTTCTCTATCAACTGGTAGGTACAACTCCGTGAGTTGAATGCCCTCATCACCAAGAAGTTTCTGAGAATGCTTCTCTCTAGTTTTGATGGGAAGATATTTCCTTTTCCAACATAGGCCTCATGGTGCTCCGAATAAACACTTGCAGATTCTACAAACTTAGTGTTTCAAAACTGTTCTATGAAAAGGAACGTTCAAGTCCGGGAGTTGAATGAACTCATCACAAAGAAGTTACTCAGAATGCCTCTGTCTAGTTTTTAGGTGAAGATATTTCATTTCCCAGCATAGGCCTCAAAGCGCTCCAAATATCCACTTGCAGATTCTACAAAAAGAGTGTTTCCAAACTGCTCTTACAAAAGGAAGGTTCAAGTCTGTGAGCCGAACGCACTCATCACAAACAAGTTTCTGAGAATGCGTCTGTCTAGTTTTTATGTGAAGATATATCGTTTGCCAGCATAGGCCTCAAATCGCTCCAAACATCCACTAGCAAATTCTGCAAAAGGAGTGTTTCAAAAGTCCGCTATCAAAAGGAAGAGTCCACTATGTGAGTTGAATGCATAAAGCACACGGAAGTTTCTGAGAATGCTTCTGTCTAGTTTTTAGGTGAAGATATTTCATTTCCCAGCATAAGCCTCAAAGCGCTCCAAATATCCACTTTCAGATTCTACAAAAAGAGTGTTTCCAAACTGCTCTTTCAAAAGGAAGGTTCAAGTCTGTGAGTTGAGAGCAGTCATCACAAAGAAGTTTCTGAGAATGCTTCTGTCTAGTTTTTATATGAAGATCTTTCCTTTTCCAATATGGGCCTCAAAGCGCTCCAAATAAACACTTGCAGATTCTACAAAAGGAGTGTTTCAAAACAGCTCTATCAAAAGGAACGTTCAAGTCCGTGAGTTGAAGGCATTCATCACACAGCAGTTTCTGAGAATGCTTCTCTCTAGTTTTTATGTGAAGATATTTCCTTTTCTAGCATAGGCCTCAAAGCGCTGCAAATAGCCACTTGCAGATTCTACAAAAAGAGGGTTTCAAATCTCTTCTATCAAAAGAAATGTTCAACTCTGTGAGTTGAATGCACTCATCAGAAAGAAGTTTCTGAGAATGATTCTATCTAGTTTTCATCTGCATGTATTTCCTTTTCCACTAGATGCCGCAATCGCACCAAATATCCACTTGCAGTTTCCACAAAAAGAGTGCTGCAGAACTGCTCCATGAAAAGGAATGTTCAACTCTGTGGGTTCAATACCCTCATGACATAGAAGTTTCTGAAAATGCTTCTGTCTAGTTGGTATAGGAAGATATTTCCTTTTCCAGCATAAGCCTCAAAGAGCTCCAAATATCCATTGCGGATTCTGCAAAAACAGTGTTTCAAAACTGGTGGATCAAAAGGAACGTTCAACTCTGTGAGTTGAATGCACTCATGACACAGAAGTTTCTGAGAATGCTTCTGTCTAGTTCTTACGTGAAGATATTTCCTTTTCCAGCTTAGGCCTCAAAGCGCTCCAAATAAACACTTGCAGATTCTACAGAAAGAGTGTTTCCAAACTGCTCTTACAAAAAGAAGGTTCAAGTCTGTGAGCCGAACGCACTCATCACAAACAAGTTTCTGAGAATGCGTCTGTCTAGTTTTTATGTGAAGATATTTCGTTTGCCAACATAGGCCTCAAATCGCTCCAAACATCCACTAGCAAATTCTACAAAAGGAGTGTTTCAAAAGTGCGCTATCAAAAGGAAGAGTCCACTATGTGAGTTGAATGCATAAAGCACACGGAAGTTTCTGAGAATGCTTCTGTCTAGTTTTTAGGTGAAGATATTTCATTTCCCAGCATAGGCCTCAAAGCGCTCCAAATATCCACTTGCAGATTCTACAAAAAGAGTGTTTCCAAACTGCTCTTTCAAAAGGAAGGTTCAAGTCTGTGAGTTGAGAACACTCATCACAAAGAAGTTTCTGAGAATGCTTCTGTCTAGTTTTTATATGAAGATCTTTCCTTTTCCAATATAGGCCTCAAAACACTCCAAATAAACACTTGCAGATTCTACAAAAGGAGTGTTTCAAAACAGCTCTATCAAAAGGAACGTTCATGTCTTTGAGTTGAAGGCATTCATCACTCAGAAGTTTCTGAGAATGCTTCTGTCTAGTTTTTATGTGAAGATATTTCCTTTTCTAGCATAGGCCTCAAAGCGCTGCAAATAGCCACTTGCAGATTCTACAAAAAGAGGGTTTCAAATCTCTTCTATCAAAAGAAATGTTCAACTCTGTGGGTTGAATGCACTCATCAGAAAGAAGTTTCTGAGAATGATTCTATCTAGTTTTCATCTGCATGTATTTCCTTTTCCACTAGATGCCGCAATCGCACCAAATATCCACTTGCAGTTTCCACAAAAAGAGTGCTGCAGAACTGCTCCATGAAAAGGAATGTTCAACTCTGTGGGTTCAATACCCTCATGACATAGAAGTTTCTGAAAATGCTTCTGTCTAGTTGGTATAGGAAGATATTTCCTTTTCCAGCTTAAGCCTCAAAGAGCTCCAAATATCCACTTGCGGATTCTGAAAAAACAGTGTTTCAAAACTGGTCGATCAAAAGGAACGTTCAACTCTGTGAGTTGAATGCACTCATGACACAGAAGTTTCTGAGAATGCTTCTGTCTAGTTCTTACGTGAAGATATTTCCTTTTCCAGCTTAGGCCTCAAAGCGCTCCAAATAAACACTTGCAGATTCTACAAAAGGAGTGTTTCAAAACTGCTCTAGCAAAAGGAAGGTTCAAGTCTGTGAGTTGAATGCACTCATCACAAAGAGGTTTCTCAGAATGCTGCTGTCTAGTTTTTATGTGAAGATATTTCCTTTTCCTCGCATAGACCTCAAATCGCTCCAGATATCCACTTGCAGATTTTACAGAAAGAGTGTTTCCAAACTGCTCTATCTAAAGGCACGTTCAACTCTGTGAGTTGAATGCACGCACTGCGAAGAACTTTCTGAGAATGCTTCTCTCTAGCTTTTAGGTGAAGATATTCCATTTCACAGCATAGGCCTCAAAGTGCTCCAAATCACCACTTGCAGATTTTACAAAAAGAATGTTTCAAAACTGCTCTTTCTAAAGGAAGGTTCAAGTCTGTGAGTTGAATGCACTCAACACAAAGAAGTTTCTGAGAACGCTTCTGTCCAGGTTTCATGTGAAGATATTTCCTTTTCCAGCATAGGCCCCAAACCGCTCCAAATATACACTTGCAGAGTCTACAAAAAGAGTGTTTCCAAACTTCTCTATCAAATGGTAGGTACAACTCCGTGAGTTGAATGCCCTCATCACCAAGAAGTTTCTGAGAATGCTTCTCTCTAGTTTTGATGGGAAGATATTTCCTTTTCCAACATAGGCCTCATGGTGCTCCGAATAAACACTTGCAGATTCTACAAACTTAGTGTTTCAAAACTGTTCTATGAAAAGCAACGTTCAAGTCTGGGAGTTGAATGAACTCATCACAAAGAAGTTACTCAGAATGCTTCTGTCTAGTTTTTAGGTGAAGATATTTCATTTCCCAGCATAGGCCTCAAAGCGCTCCAAATATCCACTTGCAGATTCTACAAAAAGAGTGTTTCCAAACTGCTCTTTCAAAAGGAAGGTTCAAGTCTGTGAGTTGAGAGCATTCATCACAAAGAAGTTTCTGAGAATGCTTCTGTCTAGTTTTTATATGAAGATCTTTCCTTTTCCAATATGGGCCTCAAAGCGCTCCAAATAAACACTTGCAGATTCTACAAAAGGAGTGTTTCAAAACAGCTCTATCAAAAGGAACGTTCAAGTCCGTGAGTTGAAGGCATTCATCACACAGAAGTTTCTGAGAATGCTTCTCTCTAGTTTTTATGTGAAGATATTTCCTTTTCTAGCATAGGCCTCAAAGCGCTGCAAATAGCCACTTGCAGATTCTACAAAAAGAGGGTTTCAAATCTCTTCTATCAAAAGAAATGTTCAACTCTGTGATTTGAATGCACTCATCAGAAAGAAGTTTCTGAGAATGATTCTATCTAGTTTTCATCTGCATGTATTTCCTTTTCCACTAGATGCCGCAATCGCACCAAATATCCACTTGCAGTTTCCACAAAAAGAGTGCTGCAGAACTGCTCCATGAAAAGGAATGTTCAACTCTGTGGGTTCAATACCCTCATGACATAGAAGTTTCTGAAAATGCTTCTGTCTAGTTGGTATAGGAAGATATTTCCTTTTCCAGCATAAGCCTCAAAGAGCTCCAAATATCCACTTGCGGATTCTGCAAAAACAGTGTTTCAAAACTGGTCGATCAAAAGGAACGTTCAACTCTGTGAGTTGAATGCACTCATGACACAGAAGTTTCTGAGAATGCTTCTGTCTAGTTCTTACGTGAAGATATTTCCTTTTCCAGCTTAGGCCTCAAAGCGCTCCAAATAAACACTTGCAGATTCTACACAAGGAGTGTTTCAAAACTGCTCTAGCAAAAGGAAGGTTCAAGTCTGTGAGTTGAATGCACTCATCACAAAGAGGTTTCTGAGAATGCTGCTGTCTAGTTTTTATGTGAAGATATTTCCTTTTCCTCGCATAGACCTCAAATCGCTCCAGATATCCACTTGCAGATTTTACAGAAAGAGTGTTTCCAAACTGCTCTATCTAAAGGCACGTTCAACTCTGTGAGTTGAATGCACGCACTGCGAAGAACTTTCTGAGAATGCTTCTCTCTAGCTTTTAGGTGAAGATATTCCATTTCACAGCATAGGCCTCAAAGTGCTACAAATCACCACTTGCAGATTTTACAAAAAGAATGTTCCAAACTGCTCTTTCTAAAGGAAGGTTCAAGTCTGTGAGTTGAATGCACTCAACACAAAGAAGTTTCTGAGAATGCTTCTGTCCAGGTTTCATGTGAAGATATTTCCTTTTCCAGCATAGGCCCCAAACCGCTCCAAATATACACTTGCAGAGTCTACAAAAAGAGTGTTTCCAAACTTCTCTATCAACTGGTAGGTACAACTCCGTGAGTTGAATGCCCTCATCACCAAGAAGTTTCTGAGAATGCTTCTCTCTAGTTTTGATGGGAAGATATTTCCTTTTCCAACATAGGCCTCATGGTGCTCCGAATAAACACTTGCAGATTCTACAAACTTAGTGTTTCAAAACTGTTCTATGAAAAGGAACGTTCAAGTCTGGGAGTTGAATGAACTCATCACAAAGAAGTTTCTCAGAATGCTTCTGTCTAGTTTTTAGGTGAAGATATTTCATTTCCCAGCATAGGCCTCAAAGCGCTCCAAATATCCACTTGCAGATTCTACAAAAAGAGTGTTTCCAAACTGCTCTTACAAAAGGAAGGTTCAAGTCTGTGAGCCGAACGCACTCATCACAAACAAGTTTCTGAGAATGCGTCTGTCTAGTTTTTATGTGAAGATATTTCGTTTGCCAGCATAGGCCTCAAATCGCTCCAAACATCCGCTAGCAAATTCTACAAAAGGAGAGTTTCAAAAGTGCGCTATCAAAAGGAAGAGTCCACTAAGTGAGTTGAATGCATAAAGCACACGGAAGTTTCTGAGAATGCTTCTGTCTAGTTTTTAGGTGAAGATATTTCATTTCCCAGCATAGGCCTCAAAGCGCTCCAAATATCCACTTGCAGATTCTACAAAAAGAGTGTTTCCAAACTGCTCTTTCAAAAGGAAGGTTCAAGTCTGTGAGTTGAGAGCATTCATCACAAAGAAGTTTCTGAGAATGCTTCTGTCTAGTTTTTATATGAAGATCTTTCCTTTTCCAATATGGGCCTCAAAGCGCTCCAAATAAACACTTGCAGATTCTACAAAAGGAGTGTTTCAAAACAGCTCTATCAAAAGGAACGTTCAAGTCTGTGAGTTGAAGGCATTCATCACACAGAAGTTTCTGAGAATGCTTGTCTCTAGTTTTTATGTGAAGATATTTCCTTTTCTAGCATAGGCCTCAAAGCGCTGCAAATAGCCACTTGCAGATTCTACAAAAAGAGGGTTTCAAATCTCTTCTATCAAAAGAAATGTTCAACTCTGTGAGTTGAATGCACTCATCAGAAAGAAGTTTCTGAGAATGATTCTATCTAGTTTTCATCTGCATGTATTTCCTTTTCCACTAGATGCCGCAATCGCACCAAATATCCACTTGCAGTTTCCACAAAAAGAGTGCTGCAGAACTGCTCCATGAAAAGGAATGTTCAACTCTGTGGGTTCAATACCCTCATGACATAGAAGTTTCTGAAAATGCTTCTGTCTAGTTGGTATAGGAAGATATTTCCTTTTCCAGCATAAGCCTCAAAGAGCTCCAAATATCCACTTGCGGATTCTGCAAAAACAGTGTTTCAAAACTGGTCGATCAAAAGGAACGTTCAACTCTGTGAGTTGAATGCACTCATGACACAGAAGTTTCTGAGAATGCTTCTGTCTAGTTCTTACGTGAAGATATTTCCTTTTCCAGCTTAGGCCTCAAAGCGCTCCAAATAAACACTTGCAGATTCTACAAAAGGAGTGTTTCAAAACTGCTCTAGCAAAAGGAAGGTTCAAGTCTGTGAGTTGAATGCACTCATCACAAAGAGGTTTCTGAGAATGCTGCTGTCTAGTTTTTATGTGAAGATATTTCCTTTTCCTCGCATAGACCTCAAATCGCTCCAGATATCCACTTGCAGATTTTACAGAAAGAGTGTTTCCAAACTGCTCTATCTAAAGGCACGTTCAACTCTGTGAGTTGAATGCACGCACTGCGAAGAACTTTCTGAGAATGCTTCTCTCTAGCTTTTAGGTGAAGATATTCCATTTCACAGCATAGGCCTCAAAGTGCTGCAAATCACCACTTGCAGATTTTACAAAAAGAATGTTCCAAACTGCTCTTTCTAAAGGAAGGTTCAAGTCTGTGAGTTGAATGCACTCAACACAAAGAAGTTTCTGAGAATGCTTCTGTCCAGGTTTCATGTGAAGATATTTCCTTTTCCAGCATAGGCCCCAAACCGCTCCAAATATACACTTGCAGAGTCTACAAAAAGAGTGTTTCCAAACTTCTCTATCAACTGGTAGGTACAACTCCGTGAGTTGAATGCCCTCATCACCAAGAAGTTTCTGAGAATGCTTCTCTCTAGTTTTGATGGGAAGATATTTCCTTTTCCAACATAGGCCTCATGGTGCTCCGAATAAACACTTGCAGATTCTACAAACTTAGTGTTTCAAAACTGTTCTATGAAAAGGAACGTTCAAGTCTGGGAGTTGAATGAACTCATCACAAAGAAGTTTCTCAGAATGCTTCTGTCTAGTTTTTAGGTGAAGATATTTCATTTCCCAGCATAGGCCTCAAAGCGCTCCAAATATCCACTTGCAGATTCTACAAAAAGAGTGTTTCCAAACTGCTCTTACAAAAGGAAGGTTCAAGTCTGTGAGCCGAACGCACTCATCACAAACAAGTTTCTGAGAATGCGTCTGTCTAGTTTTTATGTGAAGATATTTCGTTTGCCAGCATAGGCCTCAAATCGCTCCAAACATCCGCTAGCAAATTCTACAAAAGGAGTGTTTCAAAAGTGCGCTATCAAAAGGAAGAGTCCACTATGTGAGTTGAATGCATAAAGCCCACGGAAGTTTCTGAGAATGCTTCTGTCTAGTTTTTAGGTGAAGATATTTCATTTCCCAGCATAGGCCTCAAAGCGCTCCAAATATCCACTTGCAGATTCTACAAAAAGAGTGTTTCCAAACTGCTCTTTCAAAAGGAAGGTTCAAGTCTGTGAGTTGAGAGCATTCATCACAAAGAAGTTTCTGAGAATGCTTCTGTCTAGTTTTTATATGAAGATCTTTCCTTTTCCAATATGGGCCTCAAAGCGCTCCAAATAAACACTTGCAGATTCTACAAAAGGAGTGTTTCAAAACAGCTCTATCAAAAGGAACGTTCAAGTCTGTGAGTTGAAGGCATTCATCACACAGAAGTTTCTGAGAATGCTTGTCTCTAGTTTTTATGTGAAGATATTTCCTTTTCTAGCATAGGCCTCAAAGCGCTGCAAATAGCCACTTGCAGATTCTACAAAAAGAGGGTTTCAAATCTCTTCTATCAAAAGAAATGTTCAACTCTGTGAGTTGAATGCACTCATCAGAAAGAAGTTTCTGAGAATGATTCTATCTAGTTTTCATCTGCATGTATTTCCTTTTCCACTAGATGCCGCAATCGCACCAAATATCCACTGGCAGTTTCCACAAAAAGAGTGCTGCAGAACTGCTCCATGAAAAGGAATGTTCAACTCTGTGGGTTCAATACCCTCATGACATAGAAGTTTCTGAAAATGCTTCTGTCTAGTTGGTATAGGAAGATATTTCCTTTTCCAGCATAAGCCTCAAAGAGCTCCAAATATCCACTTGCGGATTCTGCAAAAACAGTGTTTCAAAACTGGTCGATCAAAAGGAACGTTCAACTCTGTGAGTTGAATGCACTCATGACACAGAAGTTTCTGAGAATGCTTCTGTCTAGTTCTTACGTGAAGATATTTCCTTTTCCAGCTTAGGCCTCAAAGCGCTCCAAATAAACACTTGCAGATTCTACAAAAGGAGTGTTTCAAAACTGCTCTAGCAAAAGGAAGGTTCAAGTCTGTGAGTTGAATGCACTCATCACAAAGAGGTTTCTGAGAATGCTGCTGTCTAGTTTTTATGTGAAGATATTTCCTTTTCCTCGCATAGACCTCAAATCGCTCCAGATATCCACTTGCAGATTTTACAGAAAGACTGTTTCCAAACTGCTCTATCTAAAGGCACGTTCAACTCTGTGAGTTGAATGCACGCATTGCGAAGAACTTTCTGAGAATGCTTCTCTCTAGCTTTTAGGTGAAGATATTCCATTTCACAGCATAGGCCTCAAAGTGCTCCAAATCACCACTTGCAGATTTTACAAAAAGAATGTTTCAAAACTGCTCTTTCTAAAGGAAGGTTCAAGTCTGTGAGTTGAATGCACTCAACACAAAGAAGTTTCTGAGAATGCTTCTGTCCAGGTTTCATGTGAAGATACGTCCTATTCCAGCATTGGCCTCAAACCGCTCCAAATATTCACTTGCAGAGTCTACAAAAAGAGTGTTTCCAAACTTCTCTATCAACTGGTAGGTACAACTCCGTGAGTTGAATGCCCTCATCAACAAGGAGTTTCTGAGAATGCTTCTCTCTAGTTTTGATGGGAAGATATTTCCTTTTCCAACATAGGCCTCATGGTGCTCCGAATAAACACTTGCAGATTCTACAAACTTAGTGTTTCATAACTGTTCTATGAAAAGGAACGTTCAAGTCTGGGAGTTGAATGAACTCATCACAAAGAAGTTACTCAGAATGCTTATTTCTAGTTTTTAGGTGAAGATATTTCATTTCCGAGCATAGGCCTCAAAGCGCTCCAAATATCCACTTGCAGATTCTACAAAAAGAGTGTTTCCAAACTGCTCTTACAAAAGGAAGGTTCAAGTCTGTGAGCCGAACGCACTCATCACAAACAAGTTTCTGAGATTGCGTCTGTCTAGTTTTTATGTGAAGATATTTCGTTTGCCAGCATAGGCCTCAAATCGCTCCAAACATCCACTAGCAAATTCTACAAAAGGAGTGTTTCACAAGTGCGCCATCAAAAGGAAGAGTCCACTATGTGAGTTGAATGCATAAAGCCCACGGAAGTTTCTGAGAATGCTTCTGTCTAGTTTTTAGGTGAAGATATTTCCTTTCCCAGCATAGGCCTCAAAGCGCTCCAAATATCCACTTGCAGATTCTACAAAAAGAGTGTTTCCAAACTGCTCTTTCAAAAGGAAGGTTCAAGTCTGTGAGTTGAGAGCACTCATCACAAAGAAGTTTCTGAGAATGCTTCTGTCTAGTTTTTATATGAAGATCTTTCCTTTTCCAATATAGGCCTCAAAGCGCTCCAAATAAACACTTGCAGATTCTACAAAAGGAGTGTTTCAAAACAGTTCTATCAAAAGGAACGTTCATGTCTGTGAGTTGAAGGCATTCATCGCACAGAAGTTTCTGAGAATGCTTCTCTCTAGTTTTTATGTGAAGATATTTCCTTTTCTAGCATAGGCCTCAAAGCGCTGCAAATAGCCACTTGCGGATTCTACAAAAAGAGGGTTTCAAATCTCTTCTATCAAAAGAAATGTTCAACTCTGTGAGTTGAATGCACTCATCAGAAAGAAGTTTCTGAGAATGATTCTATCTAGTTTTCATCTGCATGTATTTCCTTTTCCTCTAGATGCCGCAATCGCACCAAATATCCACTTGCAGTTTCCACAAAAAGAGTGCTGCAGAACTGCTCCATGAAAAGGAATGTTCAACTCTGTGGGTTCAATACCCTCATGACATAGAAGTTTCTGAAAATGCTTCTGTCTAGTTGGTATAGGAAGATATTTCCTTTTCCAGCATAAGCCTCAAAGAGCTCCAAATATCCACTTGCGGATTCTGCAAAAACAGTGTTTCAAAACTGGTCGATCAAAAGGAACGTTCAACTCTGTGAGTTGAATGCACTCATGACACAGAAGTTTCTGAGAATGCTTCTGTCTAGTTCTTACGTGAAGATATTTCCTTTTCCAGCTTAGGCCTCAAAGCGCTCCAAATAAACACTTGCAGATTCTACAAAAGGAGTGTTTCAAAACTGCTCTAGCAAAAGGAAGGTTCAAGTCTGTGAGTTGAATGCACTCATCACAAAGAGGTTTCTGAGAATGCTGCTGTCTAGTTTTTATGTGAAGATATTTCCTTTTCCTCGCATAGACCTCAAATCGCTCCAGATATCCACTTGCAGATTTTACAGAAAGAGTGTTTCCAAACTGCTCTATCTAAAGGCACGTTCAACTCTGTGAGTTAAATGCACGCATTGCGAAGAACTTCCTGAGAATGCTTCTCTCTAGCTTTTAGGTGAAGATATTCCGTTTCACAGCATAGGCCTCAAAGTGCTCCAAATCACCACTTGCAGATTTTACAAAAAGAATGTTTCAAAACTGCTCTTTCTAAAGGAAGGTTCAAGTCTGTGAGTTGAATGCACTCAACACAACGAAGTTTCTGAGAATGCTTCTGTCCAGGTTTCATGTGAAGATATTTCCTTTTCCAGCATAGGCCTCAAACCGCTCCAAATATACACTTGCAGAGTCTACAAAAAGAGTGTTTCCAAACTTCTCTATCAACTGGTAGGTACAACTCCGTGAGTTGAATGCCCTCATCACCAAGAAGTTTCTGAGAATGCTTCTCTCTAGTTTTGATGGGAAGATATTTCCTTTTCCAACATAGGCCTCATGGTGCTCCGAATAAACACTTGCAGATTCTACAAACTTAGTGTTTCAAAACTGTTCTATGAAAAGGAACGTTCAAGTCCGGGAGTTGAATGAACTCATCACAAAGAAGTTACTCAGAATGCCTCTGTCTAGTTTTTAGGTGAAGATATTTCATTTCCCAGCATAGGCCTCAAAGCGCTCCAAATATCCACTTGCAGATTCTACAAAAAGAGTGTTTCCAAACTGCTCTTACAAAAGGAAGGTTCAAGTCTGTGAGCCGAACGCACTCATCACAAACAAGTTTCTGAGAATGCGTCTGTCTAGTTTTTATGTGAAGATATATCGTTTGCCAGCATAGGCCTCAAATCGCTCCAAACATCCACTAGCAAATTCTGCAAAAGGAGTGTTTCAAAAGTCCGCTATCAAAAGGAAGAGTCCACTATGTGAGTTGAATGCATAAAGCACACGGAAGTTTCTGAGAATGCTTCTGTCTAGTTTTTAGGTGAAGATATTTCATTTCCCAGCATAAGCCTCAAAGCGCTCCAAATATCCACTTTCAGATTCTACAAAAAGAGTGTTTCCAAACTGCTCTTTCAAAAGGAAGGTTCAAGTCTGTGAGTTGAGAGCAGTCATCACAAAGAAGTTTCTGAGAATGCTTCTGTCTAGTTTTTATATGAAGATCTTTCCTTTTCCAATATGGGCCTCAAAGCGCTCCAAATAAACACTTGCAGATTCTACAAAAGGAGTGTTTCAAAACAGCTCTATCAAAAGGAACGTTCAAGTCCGTGAGTTGAAGGCATTCATCACACAGCAGTTTCTGAGAATGCTTCTCTCTAGTTTTTATGTGAAGATATTTCCTTTTCTAGCATAGGCCTCAAAGCGCTGCAAATAGCCACTTGCAGATTCTACAAAAAGAGGGTTTCAAATCTCTTCTATCAAAAGAAATGTTCAACTCTGTGAGTTGAATGCACTCATCAGAAAGAAGTTTCTGAGAATGATTCTATCTAGTTTTCATCTGCATGTATTTCCTTTTCCACTAGATGCCGCAATCGCACCAAATATCCACTTGCAGTTTCCACAAAAAGAGTGCTGCAGAACTGCTCCATGAAAAGGAATGTTCAACTCTGTGGGTTCAATACCCTCATGACATAGAAGTTTCTGAAAATGCTTCTGTCTAGTTGGTATAGGAAGATATTTCCTTTTCCAGCATAAGCCTCAAAGAGCTCCAAATATCCATTGCGGATTCTGCAAAAACAGTGTTTCAAAACTGGTGGATCAAAAGGAACGTTCAACTCTGTGAGTTGAATGCACTCATGACACAGAAGTTTCTGAGAATGCTTCTGTCTAGTTCTTACGTGAAGATATTTCCTTTTCCAGCTTAGGCCTCAAAGCGCTCCAAATAAACACTTGCAGATTCTACAGAAAGAGTGTTTCCAAACTGCTCTTACAAAAAGAAGGTTCAAGTCTGTGAGCCGAACGCACTCATCACAAACAAGTTTCTGAGAATGCGTCTGTCTAGTTTTTATGTGAAGATATTTCGTTTGCCAACATAGGCCTCAAATCGCTCCAAACATCCACTAGCAAATTCTACAAAAGGAGTGTTTCAAAAGTGCGCTATCAAAAGGAAGAGTCCACTATGTGAGTTGAATGCATAAAGCACACGGAAGTTTCTGAGAATGCTTCTGTCTAGTTTTTAGGTGAAGATATTTCATTTCCCAGCATAGGCCTCAAAGCGCTCCAAATATCCACTTGCAGATTCTACAAAAAGAGTGTTTCCAAACTGCTCTTTCAAAAGGAAGGTTCAAGTCTGTGAGTTGAGAACACTCATCACAAAGAAGTTTCTGAGAATGCTTCTGTCTAGTTTTTATATGAAGATCTTTCCTTTTCCAATATAGGCCTCAAAACACTCCAAATAAACACTTGCAGATTCTACAAAAGGAGTGTTTCAAAACAGCTCTATCAAAAGGAACGTTCATGTCTTTGAGTTGAAGGCATTCATCACTCAGAAGTTTCTGAGAATGCTTCTGTCTAGTTTTTATGTGAAGATATTTCCTTTTCTAGCATAGGCCTCAAAGCGCTGCAAATAGCCACTTGCAGATTCTACAAAAAGAGGGTTTCAAATCTCTTCTATCAAAAGAAATGTTCAACTCTGTGGGTTGAATGCACTCATCAGAAAGAAGTTTCTGAGAATGATTCTATCTAGTTTTCATCTGCATGTATTTCCTTTTCCACTAGATGCCGCAATCGCACCAAATATCCACTTGCAGTTTCCACAAAAAGAGTGCTGCAGAACTGCTCCATGAAAAGGAATGTTCAACTCTGTGGGTTCAATACCCTCATGACATAGAAGTTTCTGAAAATGCTTCTGTCTAGTTGGTATAGGAAGATATTTCCTTTTCCAGCTTAAGCCTCAAAGAGCTCCAAATATCCACTTGCGGATTCTGAAAAAACAGTGTTTCAAAACTGGTCGATCAAAAGGAACGTTCAACTCTGTGAGTTGAATGCACTCATGACACAGAAGTTTCTGAGAATGCTTCTGTCTAGTTCTTACGTGAAGATATTTCCTTTTCCAGCTTAGGCCTCAAAGCGCTCCAAATAAACACTTGCAGATTCTACAAAAGGAGTGTTTCAAAACTGCTCTAGCAAAAGGAAGGTTCAAGTCTGTGAGTTGAATGCACTCATCACAAAGAGGTTTCTCAGAATGCTGCTGTCTAGTTTTTATGTGAAGATATTTCCTTTTCCTCGCATAGACCTCAAATCGCTCCAGATATCCACTTGCAGATTTTACAGAAAGAGTGTTTCCAAACTGCTCTATCTAAAGGCACGTTCAACTCTGTGAGTTGAATGCACGCACTGCGAAGAACTTTCTGAGAATGCTTCTCTCTAGCTTTTAGGTGAAGATATTCCATTTCACAGCATAGGCCTCAAAGTGCTCCAAATCACCACTTGCAGATTTTACAAAAAGAATGTTTCAAAACTGCTCTTTCTAAAGGAAGGTTCAAGTCTGTGAGTTGAATGCACTCAACACAAAGAAGTTTCTGAGAACGCTTCTGTCCAGGTTTCATGTGAAGATATTTCCTTTTCCAGCATAGGCCCCAAACCGCTCCAAATATACACTTGCAGAGTCTACAAAAAGAGTGTTTCCAAACTTCTCTATCAAATGGTAGGTACAACTCCGTGAGTTGAATGCCCTCATCACCAAGAAGTTTCTGAGAATGCTTCTCTCTAGTTTTGATGGGAAGATATTTCCTTTTCCAACATAGGCCTCATGGTGCTCCGAATAAACACTTGCAGATTCTACAAACTTAGTGTTTCAAAACTGTTCTATGAAAAGCAACGTTCAAGTCTGGGAGTTGAATGAACTCATCACAAAGAAGTTACTCAGAATGCTTCTGTCTAGTTTTTAGGTGAAGATATTTCATTTCCCAGCATAGGCCTCAAAGCGCTCCAAATATCCACTTGCAGATTCTACAAAAAGAGTGTTTCCAAACTGCTCTTTCAAAAGGAAGGTTCAAGTCTGTGAGTTGAGAGCATTCATCACAAAGAAGTTTCTGAGAATGCTTCTGTCTAGTTTTTATATGAAGATCTTTCCTTTTCCAATATGGGCCTCAAAGCGCTCCAAATAAACACTTGCAGATTCTACAAAAGGAGTGTTTCAAAACAGCTCTATCAAAAGGAACGTTCAAGTCCGTGAGTTGAAGGCATTCATCACACAGAAGTTTCTGAGAATGCTTCTCTCTAGTTTTTATGTGAAGATATTTCCTTTTCTAGCATAGGCCTCAAAGCGCTGCAAATAGCCACTTGCAGATTCTACAAAAAGAGGGTTTCAAATCTCTTCTATCAAAAGAAATGTTCAACTCTGTGAGTTGAATGCACTCATCAGAAAGAAGTTTCTGAGAATGATTCTATCTAGTTTTCATCTGCATGTATTTCCTTTTCCACTAGATGCCGCAATCGCACCAAATATCCACTTGCAGTTTCCACAAAAAGAGTGCTGCAGAACTGCTCCATGAAAAGGAATGTTCAACTCTGTGGGTTCAATACCCTCATGACATAGAAGTTTCTGAAAATGCTTCTGTCTAGTTGGTATAGGAAGATATTTCCTTTTCCAGC
This sequence comes from Pongo pygmaeus, assembly GCF_028885625.2. Lineage (NCBI taxonomy): Eukaryota > Metazoa > Chordata > Mammalia > Primates > Hominidae > Pongo > Pongo pygmaeus. Next base: position 30,724,333 of record NC_085930.1, read on the forward strand.
ATAAGCCTCAAAGAGCTCCAAATATCCACTTGCGGATTCTGCAAAAACAGTGTTTCAAAACTGGTCGATCAAAAGGAACGTTCAACTCTGTGAGTTGAATGCACTCATGACACAGAAGTTTCTGAGAATGCTTCTGTCTAGTTCTTACGTGAAGATATTTCCTTTTCCAGCTTAGGCCTCAAAGCGCTCCAAATAAACACTTGCAGATTCTACAAAAGGAGTGTTTCAAAACTGCTCTAGCAAAAGGAAGGTTCAAGTCTGTGAGTTGAATGCACTCATCACAAAGAGGTTTCTGAGAATGCTGCTGTCTAGTTTTTATGTGAAGATATTTCCTTTTCCTCGCATAGACCTCAAATCGCTCCAGATATCCACTTGCAGATTTTACAGAAAGACTGTTTCCAAACTGCTCTATCTAAAGGCACGTTCAACTCTGTGAGTTGAATGCACGCATTGCGAAGAACTTTCTGAGAATGCTTCTCTCTAGCTTTTAGGTGAAGATATTCCATTTCACAGCATAGGCCTCAAAGTGCTCCAAATCACCACTTGCAGATTTTACAAAAAGAATGTTTCAAAACTGCTCTTTCTAAAGGAAGGTTCAAGTCTGTGAGTTGAATGCACTCAACACAAAGAAGTTTCTGAGAATGCTTCTGTCCAGGTTTCATGTGAAGATACTTCCTATTCCAGCATTGGCCTCAAACCGCTCCAAATATTCACTTGCAGAGTCTACAAAAAGAGTGTTTCCAAACTTCTCTATCAACTGGTAGGTACAACTCCGTGAGTTGAATGCCCTCATCAACAAGGAGTTTCTGAGAATGCTTCTCTCTAGTTTTGATGGGAAGATATTTCCTTTTCCAACATAGGCCTCATGGTGCTCCGAATAAACACTTGCAGATTCTACAAACTTAGTGTTTCATAACTGTTCTATGAAAAGGAACGTTCAAGTCTGGGAGTTGAATGAACTCATCACAAAGAAGTTACTCAGAATGCTTATTTCTAGTTTTTAGGTGAAGATATTTCATTTCCGAGCATAGGCCTCAAAGCGCTCCAAATATCCACTTGCAGATTCTACAAAAAGAGTGTTTCCAAACTGCTCTTACAAAAGGAAGGTTCAAGTCTGTGAGCCGAACGCACTCATCACAAACAAGTTTCTGAGATTGCGTCTGTCTAGTTTTTATGTGAAGATATTTCGTTTGCCAGCATAGGCCTCAAATCGCTCCAAACATCCACTAGCAAATTCTACAAAAGGAGTGTTTCACAAGTGCGCCATCAAAAGGAAGAGTCCACTATGTGAGTTGAATGCATAAAGCCCACGGAAGTTTCTGAGAATGCTTCTGTCTAGTTTTTAGGTGAAGATATTTCCTTTCCCAGCATAGGCCTCAAAGCGCTCCAAATATCCACTTGCAGATTCTACAAAAAGAGTGTTTCCAAACTGCTCTTTCAAAAGGAAGGTTCAAGTCTGTGAGTTGAGAGCACTCATCACAAAGAAGTTTCTGAGAATGCTTCTGTCTAGTTTTTATATGAAGATCTTTCCTTTTCCAATATAGGCCTCAAAGCGCTCCAAATAAACACTTGCAGATTCTACAAAAGGAGTGTTTCAAAACAGTTCTATCAAAAGGAACGTTCATGTCTGTGAGTTGAAGGCATTCATCGCACAGAAGTTTCTGAGAATGCTTCTCTCTAGTTTTTATGTGAAGATATTTCCTTTTCTAGCATAGGCCTCAAAGCGCTGCAAATAGCCACTTGCGGATTCTACAAAAAGAGGGTTTCAAATCTCTTCTATCAAAAGAAATGTTCAACTCTGTGAGTTGAATGCACTCATCAGAAAGAAGTTTCTGAGAATGATTCTATCTAGTTTTCATCTGCATGTATTTCCTTTTCCTCTAGATGCCGCAATCGCACCAAATATCCACTTGCAGTTTCCACAAAAAGAGTGCTGCAGAACTGCTCCATGAAAAGGAATGTTCAACTCTGTGGGTTCAATACCCTCATGACATAGAAGTTTCTGAAAATGCTTCTGTCTAGTTGGTATAGGAAGATATTTCCTTTTCCAGCATAAGCCTCAAAGAGCTCCAAATATCCACTTGCGGATTCTGCAAAAACAGTGTTTCAAAACTGGTCGATCAAAAGGAACGTTCAACTCTGTGAGTTGAATGCACTCATGACACAGAAGTTTCTGAGAATGCTTCTGTCTAGTTCTTACGTGAAGATATTTCCTTTTCCAGCTTAGGCCTCAAAGCGCTCCAAATAAACACTTGCAGATTCTACAAAAGGAGTGTTTCAAAACTGCTCTAGCAAAAGGAAGGTTCAAGTCTGTGAGTTGAATGCACTCATCACAAAGAGGTTTCTGAGAATGCTGCTGTCTAGTTTTTATGTGAAGATATTTCCTTTTCCTCGCATAGACCTCAAATCGCTCCAGATATCCACTTGCAGATTTTACAGAAAGACTGTTTCCAAACTGCTCTATCTAAAGGCACGTTCAACTCTGTGAGTTGAATGCACGCATTGCGAAGAACTTTCTGAGAATGCTTCTCTCTAGCTTTTAGGTGAAGATATTCCATTTCACAGCATAGGCCTCAAAGTGCTCCAAATCACCACTTGCAGATTTTACAAAAAGAATGTTTCAAAACTGCTCTTTCTAAAGGAAGGTTCAAGTCTGTGAGTTGAATGCACTCAACACAAAGAAGTTTCTGAGAATGCTTCTGTCCAGGTTTCATGTGAAGATACTTCCTATTCCAGCATTGGCCTCAAACCGCTCCAAATATTCACTTGCAGAGTCTACAAAAAGAGTGTTTCCAAACTTCTCTATCAACTGGTAGGTACAACTCCGTGAGTTGAATGCCCTCATCAACAAGGAGTTTCTGAGAATGCTTCTCTCTAGTTTTGATGGGAAGATATTTCCTTTTCCAACATAGGCCTCATGGTGCTCCGAATAAACACTTGCAGATTCTACAAACTTAGTGTTTCATAACTGTTCTATGAAAAGGAACGTTCAAGTCTGGGAGTTGAATGAACTCATCACAAAGAAGTTACTCAGAATGCTTATTTCTAGTTTTTAGGTGAAGATATTTCATTTCCGAGCATAGGCCTCAAAGCGCTCCAAATATCCACTTGCAGATTCTACAAAAAGAGTGTTTCCAAACTGCTCTTACAAAAGGAAGGTTCAAGTCTGTGAGCCGAACGCACTCATCACAAACAAGTTTCTGAGATTGCGTCTGTCTAGTTTTTATGTGAAGATATTTCGTTTGCCAGCATAGGCCTCAAATCGCTCCAAACATCCACTAGCAAATTCTACAAAAGGAGTGTTTCACAAGTGCGCCATCAAAAGGAAGAGTCCACTATGTGAGTTGAATGCATAAAGCCCACGGAAGTTTCTGAGAATGCTTCTGTCTAGTTTTTAGGTGAAGATATTTCCTTTCCCAGCATAGGCCTCAAAGCGCTCCAAATATCCACTTGCAGATTCTACAAAAAGAGTGTTTCCAAACTGCTCTTTCAAAAGGAAGGTTCAAGTCTGTGAGTTGAGAGCACTCATCACAAAGAAGTTTCTGAGAATGCTTCTGTCTAGTTTTTATATGAAGATCTTTCCTTTTCCAATATAGGCCTCAAAGCGCTCCAAATAAACACTTGCAGATTCTACAAAAGGAGTGTTTCAAAACAGTTCTATCAAAAGGAACGTTCATGTCTGTGAGTTGAAGGCATTCATCGCACAGAAGTTTCTGAGAATGCTTCTCTCTAGTTTTTATGTGAAGATATTTCCTTTTCTAGCATAGGCCTCAAAGCGCTGCAAATAGCCACTTGCGGATTCTACAAAAAGAGGGTTTCAAATCTCTTCTATCAAAAGAAATGTTCAACTCTGTGAGTTGAATGCACTCATCAGAAAGAAGTTTCTGAGAATGATTCTATCTAGTTTTCATCTGCATGTATTTCCTTTTCCTCTAGATGCCGCAATCGCACCAAATATCCACTTGCAGTTTCCACAAAAAGAGTGCTGCAGAACTGCTCCATGAAAAGGAATGTTCAACTCTGTGGGTTCAATACCCTCATGACATAGAAGTTTCTGAAAATGCTTCTGTCTAGTTGGTATAGGAAGATATTTCCTTTTCCAGCATAAGCCTCAAAGAGCTCCAAATATCCACTTGCGGATTCTGCAAAAACAGTGTTTCAAAACTGGTCGATCAAAAGGAACGTTCAACTCTGTGAGTTGAATGCACTCATGACACAGAAGTTTCTGAGAATGCTTCTGTCTAGTTCTTACGTGAAGATATTTCCTTTTCCAGCTTAGGCCTCAAAGCGCTCCAAATAAACACTTGCAGATTCTACAAAAGGAGTGTTTCAAAACTGCTCTAGCAAAAGGAAGGTTCAAGTCTGTGAGTTGAATGCACTCATCACAAAGAGGTTTCTGAGAATGCTGCTGTCTAGTTTTTATGTGAAGATATTTCCTTTTCCTCGCATAGACCTCAAATCGCTCCAGATATCCACTTGCAGATTTTACAGAAAGAGTGTTTCCAAACTGCTCTATCTAAAGGCACGTTCAACTCTGTGAGTTAAATGCACGCATTGCGAAGAACTTCCTGAGAATGCTTCTCTCTAGCTTTTAGGTGAAGATATTCCGTTTCACAGCATAGGCCTCAAAGTGCTCCAAATCACCACTTGCAGATTTTACAAAAAGAATGTTTCAAAACTGCTCTTTCTAAAGGAAGGTTCAAGTCTGTGAGTTGAATGCACTCAACACAACGAAGTTTCTGAGAATGCTTCTGTCCAGGTTTCATGTGAAGATATTTCCTTTTCCAGCATAGGCCTCAAACCGCTCCAAATATACACTTGCAGAGTCTACAAAAAGAGTGTTTCCAAACTTCTCTATCAACTGGTAGGTACAACTCCGTGAGTTGAATGCCCTCATCACCAAGAAGTTTCTGAGAATGCTTCTCTCTAGTTTTGATGGGAAGATATTTCCTTTTCCAACATAGGCCTCATGGTGCTCCGAATAAACACTTGCAGATTCTACAAACTTAGTGTTTCAAAACTGTTCTATGAAAAGGAACGTTCAAGTCCGGGAGTTGAATGAACTCATCACAAAGAAGTTACTCAGAATGCCTCTGTCTAGTTTTTAGGTGAAGATATTTCATTTCCCAGCATAGGCCTCAAAGCGCTCCAAATATCCACTTGCAGATTCTACAAAAAGAGTGTTTCCAAACTGCTCTTACAAAAGGAAGGTTCAAGTCTGTGAGCCGAACGCACTCATCACAAACAAGTTTCTGAGAATGCGTCTGTCTAGTTTTTATGTGAAGATATATCGTTTGCCAGCATAGGCCTCAAATCGCTCCAAACATCCACTAGCAAATTCTGCAAAAGGAGTGTTTCAAAAGTCCGCTATCAAAAGGAAGAGTCCACTATGTGAGTTGAATGCATAAAGCACACGGAAGTTTCTGAGAATGCTTCTGTCTAGTTTTTAGGTGAAGATATTTCATTTCCCAGCATAAGCCTCAAAGCGCTCCAAATATCCACTTTCAGATTCTACAAAAAGAGTGTTTCCAAACTGCTCTTTCAAAAGGAAGGTTCAAGTCTGTGAGTTGAGAGCAGTCATCACAAAGAAGTTTCTGAGAATGCTTCTGTCTAGTTTTTATATGAAGATCTTTCCTTTTCCAATATGGGCCTCAAAGCGCTCCAAATAAACACTTGCAGATTCTACAAAAGGAGTGTTTCAAAACAGCTCTATCAAAAGGAACGTTCAAGTCCGTGAGTTGAAGGCATTCATCACACAGCAGTTTCTGAGAATGCTTCTCTCTAGTTTTTATGTGAAGATATTTCCTTTTCTAGCATAGGCCTCAAAGCGCTGCAAATAGCCACTTGCAGATTCTACAAAAAGAGGGTTTCAAATCTCTTCTATCAAAAGAAATGTTCAACTCTGTGAGTTGAATGCACTCATCAGAAAGAAGTTTCTGAGAATGATTCTATCTAGTTTTCATCTGCATGTATTTCCTTTTCCACTAGATGCCGCAATCGCACCAAATATCCACTTGCAGTTTCCACAAAAAGAGTGCTGCAGAACTGCTCCATGAAAAGGAATGTTCAACTCTGTGGGTTCAATACCCTCATGACATAGAAGTTTCTGAAAATGCTTCTGTCTAGTTGGTATAGGAAGATATTTCCTTTTCCAGCATAAGCCTCAAAGAGCTCCAAATATCCATTGCGGATTCTGCAAAAACAGTGTTTCAAAACTGGTGGATCAAAAGGAACGTTCAACTCTGTGAGTTGAATGCACTCATGACACAGAAGTTTCTGAGAATGCTTCTGTCTAGTTCTTACGTGAAGATATTTCCTTTTCCAGCTTAGGCCTCAAAGCGCTCCAAATAAACACTTGCAGATTCTACAGAAAGAGTGTTTCCAAACTGCTCTTACAAAAAGAAGGTTCAAGTCTGTGAGCCGAACGCACTCATCACAAACAAGTTTCTGAGAATGCGTCTGTCTAGTTTTTATGTGAAGATATTTCGTTTGCCAACATAGGCCTCAAATCGCTCCAAACATCCACTAGCAAATTCTACAAAAGGAGTGTTTCAAAAGTGCGCTATCAAAAGGAAGAGTCCACTATGTGAGTTGAATGCATAAAGCACACGGAAGTTTCTGAGAATGCTTCTGTCTAGTTTTTAGGTGAAGATATTTCATTTCCCAGCATAGGCCTCAAAGCGCTCCAAATATCCACTTGCAGATTCTACAAAAAGAGTGTTTCCAAACTGCTCTTTCAAAAGGAAGGTTCAAGTCTGTGAGTTGAGAACACTCATCACAAAGAAGTTTCTGAGAATGCTTCTGTCTAGTTTTTATATGAAGATCTTTCCTTTTCCAATATAGGCCTCAAAACACTCCAAATAAACACTTGCAGATTCTACAAAAGGAGTGTTTCAAAACAGCTCTATCAAAAGGAACGTTCATGTCTTTGAGTTGAAGGCATTCATCACTCAGAAGTTTCTGAGAATGCTTCTGTCTAGTTTTTATGTGAAGATATTTCCTTTTCTAGCATAGGCCTCAAAGCGCTGCAAATAGCCACTTGCAGATTCTACAAAAAGAGGGTTTCAAATCTCTTCTATCAAAAGAAATGTTCAACTCTGTGGGTTGAATGCACTCATCAGAAAGAAGTTTCTGAGAATGATTCTATCTAGTTTTCATCTGCATGTATTTCCTTTTCCACTAGATGCCGCAATCGCACCAAATATCCACTTGCAGTTTCCACAAAAAGAGTGCTGCAGAACTGCTCCATGAAAAGGAATGTTCAACTCTGTGGGTTCAATACCCTCATGACATAGAAGTTTCTGAAAATGCTTCTGTCTAGTTGGTATAGGAAGATATTTCCTTTTCCAGCTTAAGCCTCAAAGAGCTCCAAATATCCACTTGCGGATTCTGAAAAAACAGTGTTTCAAAACTGGTCGATCAAAAGGAACGTTCAACTCTGTGAGTTGAATGCACTCATGACACAGAAGTTTCTGAGAATGCTTCTGTCTAGTTCTTACGTGAAGATATTTCCTTTTCCAGCTTAGGCCTCAAAGCGCTCCAAATAAACACTTGCAGATTCTACAAAAGGAGTGTTTCAAAACTGCTCTAGCAAAAGGAAGGTTCAAGTCTGTGAGTTGAATGCACTCATCACAAAGAGGTTTCTCAGAATGCTGCTGTCTAGTTTTTATGTGAAGATATTTCCTTTTCCTCGCATAGACCTCAAATCGCTCCAGATATCCACTTGCAGATTTTACAGAAAGAGTGTTTCCAAACTGCTCTATCTAAAGGCACGTTCAACTCTGTGAGTTGAATGCACGCACTGCGAAGAACTTTCTGAGAATGCTTCTCTCTAGCTTTTAGGTGAAGATATTCCATTTCACAGCATAGGCCTCAAAGTGCTCCAAATCACCACTTGCAGATTTTACAAAAAGAATGTTTCAAAACTGCTCTTTCTAAAGGAAGGTTCAAGTCTGTGAGTTGAATGCACTCAACACAAAGAAGTTTCTGAGAACGCTTCTGTCCAGGTTTCATGTGAAGATATTTCCTTTTCCAGCATAGGCCCCAAACCGCTCCAAATATACACTTGCAGAGTCTACAAAAAGAGTGTTTCCAAACTTCTCTATCAAATGGTAGGTACAACTCCGTGAGTTGAATGCCCTCATCACCAAGAAGTTTCTGAGAATGCTTCTCTCTAGTTTTGATGGGAAGATATTTCCTTTTCCAACATAGGCCTCATGGTGCTCCGAATAAACACTTGCAGATTCTACAAACTTAGTGTTTCAAAACTGTTCTATGAAAAGCAACGTTCAAGTCTGGGAGTTGAATGAACTCATCACAAAGAAGTTACTCAGAATGCTTCTGTCTAGTTTTTAGGTGAAGATATTTCATTTCCCAGCATAGGCCTCAAAGCGCTCCAAATATCCACTTGCAGATTCTACAAAAAGAGTGTTTCCAAACTGCTCTTTCAAAAGGAAGGTTCAAGTCTGTGAGTTGAGAGCATTCATCACAAAGAAGTTTCTGAGAATGCTTCTGTCTAGTTTTTATATGAAGATCTTTCCTTTTCCAATATGGGCCTCAAAGCGCTCCAAATAAACACTTGCAGATTCTACAAAAGGAGTGTTTCAAAACAGCTCTATCAAAAGGAACGTTCAAGTCCGTGAGTTGAAGGCATTCATCACACAGAAGTTTCTGAGAATGCTTCTCTCTAGTTTTTATGTGAAGATATTTCCTTTTCTAGCATAGGCCTCAAAGCGCTGCAAATAGCCACTTGCAGATTCTACAAAAAGAGGGTTTCAAATCTCTTCTATCAAAAGAAATGTTCAACTCTGTGATTTGAATGCACTCATCAGAAAGAAGTTTCTGAGAATGATTCTATCTAGTTTTCATCTGCATGTATTTCCTTTTCCACTAGATGCCGCAATCGCACCAAATATCCACTTGCAGTTTCCACAAAAAGAGTGCTGCAGAACTGCTCCATGAAAAGGAATGTTCAACTCTGTGGGTTCAATACCCTCATGACATAGAAGTTTCTGAAAATGCTTCTGTCTAGTTGGTATAGGAAGATATTTCCTTTTCCAGCATAAGCCTCAAAGAGCTCCAAATATCCACTTGCGGATTCTGCAAAAACAGTGTTTCAAAACTGGTCGATCAAAAGGAACGTTCAACTCTGTGAGTTGAATGCACTCATGACACAGAAGTTTCTGAGAATGCTTCTGTCTAGTTCTTACGTGAAGATATTTCCTTTTCCAGCTTAGGCCTCAAAGCGCTCCAAATAAACACTTGCAGATTCTACACAAGGAGTGTTTCAAAACTGCTCTAGCAAAAGGAAGGTTCAAGTCTGTGAGTTGAATGCACTCATCACAAAGAGGTTTCTGAGAATGCTGCTGTCTAGTTTTTATGTGAAGATATTTCCTTTTCCTCGCATAGACCTCAAATCGCTCCAGATATCCACTTGCAGATTTTACAGAAAGAGTGTTTCCAAACTGCTCTATCTAAAGGCACGTTCAACTCTGTGAGTTGAATGCACGCACTGCGAAGAACTTTCTGAGAATGCTTCTCTCTAGCTTTTAGGTGAAGATATTCCATTTCACAGCATAGGCCTCAAAGTGCTACAAATCACCACTTGCAGATTTTACAAAAAGAATGTTCCAAACTGCTCTTTCTAAAGGAAGGTTCAAGTCTGTGAGTTGAATGCACTCAACACAAAGAAGTTTCTGAGAATGCTTCTGTCCAGGTTTCATGTGAAGATATTTCCTTTTCCAGCATAGGCCCCAAACCGCTCCAAATATACACTTGCAGAGTCTACAAAAAGAGTGTTTCCAAACTTCTCTATCAACTGGTAGGTACAACTCCGTGAGTTGAATGCCCTCATCACCAAGAAGTTTCTGAGAATGCTTCTCTCTAGTTTTGATGGGAAGATATTTCCTTTTCCAACATAGGCCTCATGGTGCTCCGAATAAACACTTGCAGATTCTACAAACTTAGTGTTTCAAAACTGTTCTATGAAAAGGAACGTTCAAGTCTGGGAGTTGAATGAACTCATCACAAAGAAGTTTCTCAGAATGCTTCTGTCTAGTTTTTAGGTGAAGATATTTCATTTCCCAGCATAGGCCTCAAAGCGCTCCAAATATCCACTTGCAGATTCTACAAAAAGAGTGTTTCCAAACTGCTCTTACAAAAGGAAGGTTCAAGTCTGTGAGCCGAACGCACTCATCACAAACAAGTTTCTGAGAATGCGTCTGTCTAGTTTTTATGTGAAGATATTTCGTTTGCCAGCATAGGCCTCAAATCGCTCCAAACATCCGCTAGCAAATTCTACAAAAGGAGAGTTTCAAAAGTGCGCTATCAAAAGGAAGAGTCCACTAAGTGAGTTGAATGCATAAAGCACACGGAAGTTTCTGAGAATGCTTCTGTCTAGTTTTTAGGTGAAGATATTTCATTTCCCAGCATAGGCCTCAAAGCGCTCCAAATATCCACTTGCAGATTCTACAAAAAGAGTGTTTCCAAACTGCTCTTTCAAAAGGAAGGTTCAAGTCTGTGAGTTGAGAGCATTCATCACAAAGAAGTTTCTGAGAATGCTTCTGTCTAGTTTTTATATGAAGATCTTTCCTTTTCCAATATGGGCCTCAAAGCGCTCCAAATAAACACTTGCAGATTCTACAAAAGGAGTGTTTCAAAACAGCTCTATCAAAAGGAACGTTCAAGTCTGTGAGTTGAAGGCATTCATCACACAGAAGTTTCTGAGAATGCTTGTCTCTAGTTTTTATGTGAAGATATTTCCTTTTCTAGCATAGGCCTCAAAGCGCTGCAAATAGCCACTTGCAGATTCTACAAAAAGAGGGTTTCAAATCTCTTCTATCAAAAGAAATGTTCAACTCTGTGAGTTGAATGCACTCATCAGAAAGAAGTTTCTGAGAATGATTCTATCTAGTTTTCATCTGCATGTATTTCCTTTTCCACTAGATGCCGCAATCGCACCAAATATCCACTTGCAGTTTCCACAAAAAGAGTGCTGCAGAACTGCTCCATGAAAAGGAATGTTCAACTCTGTGGGTTCAATACCCTCATGACATAGAAGTTTCTGAAAATGCTTCTGTCTAGTTGGTATAGGAAGATATTTCCTTTTCCAGCATAAGCCTCAAAGAGCTCCAAATATCCACTTGCGGATTCTGCAAAAACAGTGTTTCAAAACTGGTCGATCAAAAGGAACGTTCAACTCTGTGAGTTGAATGCACTCATGACACAGAAGTTTCTGAGAATGCTTCTGTCTAGTTCTTACGTGAAGATATTTCCTTTTCCAGCTTAGGCCTCAAAGCGCTCCAAATAAACACTTGCAGATTCTACAAAAGGAGTGTTTCAAAACTGCTCTAGCAAAAGGAAGGTTCAAGTCTGTGAGTTGAATGCACTCATCACAAAGAGGTTTCTGAGAATGCTGCTGTCTAGTTTTTATGTGAAGATATTTCCTTTTCCTCGCATAGACCTCAAATCGCTCCAGATATCCACTTGCAGATTTTACAGAAAGAGTGTTTCCAAACTGCTCTATCTAAAGGCACGTTCAACTCTGTGAGTTGAATGCACGCACTGCGAAGAACTTTCTGAGAATGCTTCTCTCTAGCTTTTAGGTGAAGATATTCCATTTCACAGCATAGGCCTCAAAGTGCTGCAAATCACCACTTGCAGATTTTACAAAAAGAATGTTCCAAACTGCTCTTTCTAAAGGAAGGTTCAAGTCTGTGAGTTGAATGCACTCAACACAAAGAAGTTTCTGAGAATGCTTCTGTCCAGGTTTCATGTGAAGATATTTCCTTTTCCAGCATAGGCCCCAAACCGCTCCAAATATACACTTGCAGAGTCTACAAAAAGAGTGTTTCCAAACTTCTCTATCAACTGGTAGGTACAACTCCGTGAGTTGAATGCCCTCATCACCAAGAAGTTTCTGAGAATGCTTCTCTCTAGTTTTGATGGGAAGATATTTCCTTTTCCAACATAGGCCTCATGGTGCTCCGAATAAACACTTGCAGATTCTACAAACTTAGTGTTTCAAAACTGTTCTATGAAAAGGAACGTTCAAGTCTGGGAGTTGAATGAACTCATCACAAAGAAGTTTCTCAGAATGCTTCTGTCTAGTTTTTAGGTGAAGATATTTCATTTCCCAGCATAGGCCTCAAAGCGCTCCAAATATCCACTTGCAGATTCTACAAAAAGAGTGTTTCCAAACTGCTCTTACAAAAGGAAGGTTCAAGTCTGTGAGCCGAACGCACTCATCACAAACAAGTTTCTGAGAATGCGTCTGTCTAGTTTTTATGTGAAGATATTTCGTTTGCCAGCATAGGCCTCAAATCGCTCCAAACATCCGCTAGCAAATTCTACAAAAGGAGTGTTTCAAAAGTGCGCTATCAAAAGGAAGAGTCCACTATGTGAGTTGAATGCATAAAGCCCACGGAAGTTTCTGAGAATGCTTCTGTCTAGTTTTTAGGTGAAGATATTTCATTTCCCAGCATAGGCCTCAAAGCGCTCCAAATATCCACTTGCAGATTCTACAAAAAGAGTGTTTCCAAACTGCTCTTTCAAAAGGAAGGTTCAAGTCTGTGAGTTGAGAGCATTCATCACAAAGAAGTTTCTGAGAATGCTTCTGTCTAGTTTTTATATGAAGATCTTTCCTTTTCCAATATGGGCCTCAAAGCGCTCCAAATAAACACTTGCAGATTCTACAAAAGGAGTGTTTCAAAACAGCTCTATCAAAAGGAACGTTCAAGTCTGTGAGTTGAAGGCATTCATCACACAGAAGTTTCTGAGAATGCTTGTCTCTAGTTTTTATGTGAAGATATTTCCTTTTCTAGCATAGGCCTCAAAGCGCTGCAAATAGCCACTTGCAGATTCTACAAAAAGAGGGTTTCAAATCTCTTCTATCAAAAGAAATGTTCAACTCTGTGAGTTGAATGCACTCATCAGAAAGAAGTTTCTGAGAATGATTCTATCTAGTTTTCATCTGCATGTATTTCCTTTTCCACTAGATGCCGCAATCGCACCAAATATCCACTGGCAGTTTCCACAAAAAGAGTGCTGCAGAACTGCTCCATGAAAAGGAATGTTCAACTCTGTGGGTTCAATACCCTCATGACATAGAAGTTTCTGAAAATGCTTCTGTCTAGTTGGTATAGGAAGATATTTCCTTTTCCAGCATAAGCCTCAAAGAGCTCCAAATATCCACTTGCGGATTCTGCAAAAACAGTGTTTCAAAACTGGTCGATCAAAAGGAACGTTCAACTCTGTGAGTTGAATGCACTCATGACACAGAAGTTTCTGAGAATGCTTCTGTCTAGTTCTTACGTGAAGATATTTCCTTTTCCAGCTTAGGCCTCAAAGCGCTCCAAATAAACACTTGCAGATTCTACAAAAGGAGTGTTTCAAAACTGCTCTAGCAAAAGGAAGGTTCAAGTCTGTGAGTTGAATGCACTCATCACAAAGAGGTTTCTGAGAATGCTGCTGTCTAGTTTTTATGTGAAGATATTTCCTTTTCCTCGCATAGACCTCAAATCGCTCCAGATATCCACTTGCAGATTTTACAGAAAGACTGTTTCCAAACTGCTCTATCTAAAGGCACGTTCAACTCTGTGAGTTGAATGCACGCATTGCGAAGAACTTTCTGAGAATGCTTCTCTCTAGCTTTTAGGTGAAGATATTCCATTTCACAGCATAGGCCTCAAAGTGCTCCAAATCACCACTTGCAGATTTTACAAAAAGAATGTTTCAAAACTGCTCTTTCTAAAGGAAGGTTCAAGTCTGTGAGTTGAATGCACTCAACACAAAGAAGTTTCTGAGAATGCTTCTGTCCAGGTTTCATGTGAAGATACGTCCTATTCCAGCATTGGCCTCAAACCGCTCCAAATATTCACTTGCAGAGTCTACAAAAAGAGTGTTTCCAAACTTCTCTATCAACTGGTAGGTACAACTCCGTGAGTTGAATGCCCTCATCAACAAGGAGTTTCTGAGAATGCTTCTCTCTAGTTTTGATGGGAAGATATTTCCTTTTCCAACATAGGCCTCATGGTGCTCCGAATAAACACTTGCAGATTCTACAAACTTAGTGTTTCATAACTGTTCTATGAAAAGGAACGTTCAAGTCTGGGAGTTGAATGAACTCATCACAAAGAAGTTACTCAGAATGCTTATTTCTAGTTTTTAGGTGAAGATATTTCATTTCCGAGCATAGGCCTCAAAGCGCTCCAAATATCCACTTGCAGATTCTACAAAAAGAGTGTTTCCAAACTGCTCTTACAAAAGGAAGGTTCAAGTCTGTGAGCCGAACGCACTCATCACAAACAAGTTTCTGAGATTGCGTCTGTCTAGTTTTTATGTGAAGATATTTCGTTTGCCAGCATAGGCCTCAAATCGCTCCAAACATCCACTAGCAAATTCTACAAAAGGAGTGTTTCACAAGTGCGCCATCAAAAGGAAGAGTCCACTATGTGAGTTGAATGCATAAAGCCCACGGAAGTTTCTGAGAATGCTTCTGTCTAGTTTTTAGGTGAAGATATTTCCTTTCCCAGCATAGGCCTCAAAGCGCTCCAAATATCCACTTGCAGATTCTACAAAAAGAGTGTTTCCAAACTGCTCTTTCAAAAGGAAGGTTCAAGTCTGTGAGTTGAGAGCACTCATCACAAAGAAGTTTCTGAGAATGCTTCTGTCTAGTTTTTATATGAAGATCTTTCCTTTTCCAATATAGGCCTCAAAGCGCTCCAAATAAACACTTGCAGATTCTACAAAAGGAGTGTTTCAAAACAGTTCTATCAAAAGGAACGTTCATGTCTGTGAGTTGAAGGCATTCATCGCACAGAAGTTTCTGAGAATGCTTCTCTCTAGTTTTTATGTGAAGATATTTCCTTTTCTAGCATAGGCCTCAAAGCGCTGCAAATAGCCACTTGCGGATTCTACAAAAAGAGGGTTTCAAATCTCTTCTATCAAAAGAAATGTTCAACTCTGTGAGTTGAATGCACTCATCAGAAAGAAGTTTCTGAGAATGATTCTATCTAGTTTTCATCTGCATGTATTTCCTTTTCCTCTAGATGCCGCAATCGCACCAAATATCCACTTGCAGTTTCCACAAAAAGAGTGCTGCAGAACTGCTCCATGAAAAGGAATGTTCAACTCTGTGGGTTCAATACCCTCATGACATAGAAGTTTCTGAAAATGCTTCTGTCTAGTTGGTATAGGAAGATATTTCCTTTTCCAGCATAAGCCTCAAAGAGCTCCAAATATCCACTTGCGGATTCTGCAAAAACAGTGTTTCAAAACTGGTCGATCAAAAGGAACGTTCAACTCTGTGAGTTGAATGCACTCATGACACAGAAGTTTCTGAGAATGCTTCTGTCTAGTTCTTACGTGAAGATATTTCCTTTTCCAGCTTAGGCCTCAAAGCGCTCCAAATAAACACTTGCAGATTCTACAAAAGGAGTGTTTCAAAACTGCTCTAGCAAAAGGAAGGTTCAAGTCTGTGAGTTGAATGCACTCATCACAAAGAGGTTTCTGAGAATGCTGCTGTCTAGTTTTTATGTGAAGATATTTCCTTTTCCTCGCATAGACCTCAAATCGCTCCAGATATCCACTTGCAGATTTTACAGAAAGAGTGTTTCCAAACTGCTCTATCTAAAGGCACGTTCAACTCTGTGAGTTAAATGCACGCATTGCGAAGAACTTCCTGAGAATGCTTCTCTCTAGCTTTTAGGTGAAGATATTCCGTTTCACAGCATAGGCCTCAAAGTGCTCCAAATCACCACTTGCAGATTTTACAAAAAGAATGTTTCAAAACTGCTCTTTCTAAAGGAAGGTTCAAGTCTGTGAGTTGAATGCACTCAACACAACGAAGTTTCTGAGAATGCTTCTGTCCAGGTTTCATGTGAAGATATTTCCTTTTCCAGCATAGGCCTCAAACCGCTCCAAATATACACTTGCAGAGTCTACAAAAAGAGTGTTTCCAAACTTCTCTATCAACTGGTAGGTACAACTCCGTGAGTTGAATGCCCTCATCACCAAGAAGTTTCTGAGAATGCTTCTCTCTAGTTTTGATGGGAAGATATTTCCTTTTCCAACATAGGCCTCATGGTGCTCCGAATAAACACTTGCAGATTCTACAAACTTAGTGTTTCAAAACTGTTCTATGAAAAGGAACGTTCAAGTCCGGGAGTTGAATGAACTCATCACAAAGAAGTTACTCAGAATGCCTCTGTCTAGTTTTTAGGTGAAGATATTTCATTTCCCAGCATAGGCCTCAAAGCGCTCCAAATATCCACTTGCAGATTCTACAAAAAGAGTGTTTCCAAACTGCTCTTACAAAAGGAAGGTTCAAGTCTGTGAGCCGAACGCACTCATCACAAACAAGTTTCTGAGAATGCGTCTGTCTAGTTTTTATGTGAAGATATATCGTTTGCCAGCATAGGCCTCAAATCGCTCCAAACATCCACTAGCAAATTCTGCAAAAGGAGTGTTTCAAAAGTCCGCTATCAAAAGGAAGAGTCCACTATGTGAGTTGAATGCATAAAGCACACGGAAGTTTCTGAGAATGCTTCTGTCTAGTTTTTAGGTGAAGATATTTCATTTCCCAGCATAAGCCTCAAAGCGCTCCAAATATCCACTTTCAGATTCTACAAAAAGAGTGTTTCCAAACTGCTCTTTCAAAAGGAAGGTTCAAGTCTGTGAGTTGAGAGCAGTCATCACAAAGAAGTTTCTGAGAATGCTTCTGTCTAGTTTTTATATGAAGATCTTTCCTTTTCCAATATGGGCCTCAAAGCGCTCCAAATAAACACTTGCAGATTCTACAAAAGGAGTGTTTCAAAACAGCTCTATCAAAAGGAACGTTCAAGTCCGTGAGTTGAAGGCATTCATCACACAGCAGTTTCTGAGAATGCTTCTCTCTAGTTTTTATGTGAAGATATTTCCTTTTCTAGCATAGGCCTCAAAGCGCTGCAAATAGCCACTTGCAGATTCTACAAAAAGAGGGTTTCAAATCTCTTCTATCAAAAGAAATGTTCAACTCTGTGAGTTGAATGCACTCATCAGAAAGAAGTTTCTGAGAATGATTCTATCTAGTTTTCATCTGCATGTATTTCCTTTTCCACTAGATGCCGCAATCGCACCAAATATCCACTTGCAGTTTCCACAAAAAGAGTGCTGCAGAACTGCTCCATGAAAAGGAATGTTCAACTCTGTGGGTTCAATACCCTCATGACATAGAAGTTTCTGAAAATGCTTCTGTCTAGTTGGTATAGGAAGATATTTCCTTTTCCAGCATAAGCCTCAAAGAGCTCCAAATATCCATTGCGGATTCTGCAAAAACAGTGTTTCAAAACTGGTGGATCAAAAGGAACGTTCAACTCTGTGAGTTGAATGCACTCATGACACAGAAGTTTCTGAGAATGCTTCTGTCTAGTTCTTACGTGAAGATATTTCCTTTTCCAGCTTAGGCCTCAAAGCGCTCCAAATAAACACTTGCAGATTCTACAGAAAGAGTGTTTCCAAACTGCTCTTACAAAAAGAAGGTTCAAGTCTGTGAGCCGAACGCACTCATCACAAACAAGTTTCTGAGAATGCGTCTGTCTAGTTTTTATGTGAAGATATTTCGTTTGCCAACATAGGCCTCAAATCGCTCCAAACATCCACTAGCAAATTCTACAAAAGGAGTGTTTCAAAAGTGCGCTATCAAGAGGAAGAGTCCACTATGTGAGTTGAATGCATAAAGCACACGGAAGTTTCTGAGAATGCTTCTGTCTAGTTTTTAGGTGAAGATATTTCATTTCCCAGCATAGGCCTCAAAGCGCTCCAAATATCCACTTGCAGATTCTACAAAAAGAGTGTTTCCAAACTGCTCTTTCAAAAGGAAGGTTCAAGTCTGTGAGTTGAGAACACTCATCACAAAGAAGTTTCTGAGAATGCTTCTGTCTAGTTTTTATATGAAGATCTTTCCTTTTCCAATATAGGCCTCAAAACACTCCAAATAAACACTTGCAGATTCTACAAAAGGAGTGTTTCAAAACAGCTCTATCAAAAGGAACGTTCATGTCTTTGAGTTGAAGGCATTCATCACTCAGAAGTTTCTGAGAATGCTTCTGTCTAGTTTTTATGTGAAGATATTTCCTTTTCTAGCATAGGCCTCAAAGCGCTGCAAATAGCCACTTGCAGATTCTACAAAAAGAGGGTTTCAAATCTCTTCTATCAAAAGAAATGTTCAACTCTGTGGGTTGAATGCACTCATCAGAAAGAAGTTTCTGAGAATGATTCTATCTAGTTTTCATCTGCATGTATTTCCTTTTCCACTAGATGCCGCAATCGCACCAAATATCCACTTGCAGTTTCCACAAAAAGAGTGCTGCAGAACTGCTCCATGAAAAGGAATGTTCAACTCTGTGGGTTCAATACCCTCATGACATAGAAGTTTCTGAAAATGCTTCTGTCTAGTTGGTATAGGAAGATATTTCCTTTTCCAGCTTAAGCCTCAAAGAGCTCCAAATATCCACTTGCGGATTCTGAAAAAACAGTGTTTCAAAACTGGTCGATCAAAAGGAACGTTCAACTCTGTGAGTTGAATGCACTCATGACACAGAAGTTTCTGAGAATGCTTCTGTCTAGTTCTTACGTGAAGATATTTCCTTTTCCAGCTTAGGCCTCAAAGCGCTCCAAATAAACACTTGCAGATTCTACAAAAGGAGTGTTTCAAAACTGCTCTAGCAAAAGGAAGGTTCAAGTCTGTGAGTTGAATGCACTCATCACAAAGAGGTTTCTCAGAATGCTGCTGTCTAGTTTTTATGTGAAGATATTTCCTTTTCCTCGCATAGACCTCAAATCGCTCCAGATATCCACTTGCAGATTTTACAGAAAGAGTGTTTCCAAACTGCTCTATCTAAAGGCACGTTCAACTCTGTGAGTTGAATGCACGCACTGCGAAGAACTTTCTGAGAATGCTTCTCTCTAGCTTTTAGGTGAAGATATTCCATTTCACAGCATAGGCCTCAAAGTGCTCCAAATCACCACTTGCAGATTTTACAAAAAGAATGTTTCAAAACTGCTCTTTCTAAAGGAAGGTTCAAGTCTGTGAGTTGAATGCACTCAACACAAAGAAGTTTCTGAGAACGCTTCTGTCCAGGTTTCATGTGAAGATATTTCCTTTTCCAGCATAGGCCCCAAACCGCTCCAAATATACACTTGCAGAGTCTACAAAAAGAGTGTTTCCAAACTTCTCTATCAAATGGTAGGTACAACTCCGTGAGTTGAATGCCCTCATCACCAAGAAGTTTCTGAGAATGCTTCTCTCTAGTTTTGATGGGAAGATATTTCCTTTTCCAACATAGGCCTCATGGTGCTCCGAATAAACACTTGCAGATTCTACAAACTTAGTGTTTCAAAACTGTTCTATGAAAAGCAACGTTCAAGTCTGGGAGTTGAATGAACTCATCACAAAGAAGTTACTCAGAATGCTTCTGTCTAGTTTTTAGGTGAAGATATTTCATTTCCCAGCATAGGCCTCAAAGCGCTCCAAATATCCACTTGCAGATTCTACAAAAAGAGTGTTTCCAAACTGCTCTTTCAAAAGGAAGGTTCAAGTCTGTGAGTTGAGAGCATTCATCACAAAGAAGTTTCTGAGAATGCTTCTGTCTAGTTTTTATATGAAGATCTTTCCTTTTCCAATATGGGCCTCAAAGCGCTCCAAATAAACACTTGCAGATTCTACAAAAGGAGTGTTTCAAAACAGCTCTATCAAAAGGAACGTTCAAGTCCGTGAGTTGAAGGCATTCATCACACAGAAGTTTCTGAGAATGCTTCTCTCTAGTTTTTATGTGAAGATATTTCCTTTTCTAGCATAGGCCTCAAAGCGCTGCAAATAGCCACTTGCAGATTCTACAAAAAGAGGGTTTCAAATCTCTTCTATCAAAAGAAATGTTCAACTCTGTGATTTGAATGCACTCATCAGAAAGAAGTTTCTGAGAATGATTCTATCTAGTTTTCATCTGCATGTATTTCCTTTTCCACTAGATGCCGCAATCGCACCAAATATCCACTTGCAGTTTCCACAAAAAGAGTGCTGCAGAACTGCTCCATGAAAAGGAATGTTCAACTCTGTGGGTTCAATACCCTCATGACATAGAAGTTTCTGAAAATGCTTCTGTCTAGTTGGTATAGGAAGATATTTCCTTTTCCAGCATAAGCCTCAAAGAGCTCCAAATATCCACTTGCGGATTCTGCAAAAACAGTGTTTCAAAACTGGTCGATCAAAAGGAACGTTCAACTCTGTGAGTTGAATGCACTCATGACACAGAAGTTTCTGAGAATGCTTCTGTCTAGTTCTTACGTGAAGATATTTCCTTTTCCAGCTTAGGCCTCAAAGCGCTCCAAATAAACACTTGCAGATTCTACACAAGGAGTGTTTCAAAACTGCTCTAGCAAAAGGAAGGTTCAAGTCTGTGAGTTGAATGCACTCATCACAAAGAGGTTTCTGAGAATGCTGCTGTCTAGTTTTTATGTGAAGATATTTCCTTTTCCTCGCATAGACCTCAAATCGCTCCAGATATCCACTTGCAGATTTTACAGAAAGAGTGTTTCCAAACTGCTCTATCTAAAGGCACGTTCAACTCTGTGAGTTGAATGCACGCACTGCGAAGAACTTTCTGAGAATGCTTCTCTCTAGCTTTTAGGTGAAGATATTCCATTTCACAGCATAGGCCTCAAAGTGCTACAAATCACCACTTGCAGATTTTACAAAAAGAATGTTCCAAACTGCTCTTTCTAAAGGAAGGTTCAAGTCTGTGAGTTGAATGCACTCAACACAAAGAAGTTTCTGAGAATGCTTCTGTCCAGGTTTCATGTGAAGATATTTCCTTTTCCAGCATAGGCCCCAAACCGCTCCAAATATACACTTGCAGAGTCTACAAAAAGAGTGTTTCCAAACTTCTCTATCAACTGGTAGGTACAACTCCGTGAGTTGAATGCCCTCATCACCAAGAAGTTTCTGAGAATGCTTCTCTCTAGTTTTGATGGGAAGATATTTCCTTTTCCAACATAGGCCTCATGGTGCTCCGAATAAACACTTGCAGATTCTACAAACTTAGTGTTTCAAAACTGTTCTATGAAAAGGAACGTTCAAGTCTGGGAGTTGAATGAACTCATCACAAAGAAGTTTCTCAGAATGCTTCTGTCTAGTTTTTAGGTGAAGATATTTCATTTCCCAGCATAGGCCTCAAAGCGCTCCAAATATCCACTTGCAGATTCTACAAAAAGAGTGTTTCCAAACTGCTCTTACAAAAGGAAGGTTCAAGTCTGTGAGCCGAACGCACTCATCACAAACAAGTTTCTGAGAATGCGTCTGTCTAGTTTTTATGTGAAGATATTTCGTTTGCCAGCATAGGCCTCAAATCGCTCCAAACATCCGCTAGCAAATTCTACAAAAGGAGAGTTTCAAAAGTGCGCTATCAAAAGGAAGAGTCCACTAAGTGAGTTGAATGCATAAAGCACACGGAAGTTTCTGAGAATGCTTCTGTCTAGTTTTTAGGTGAAGATATTTCATTTCCCAGCATAGGCCTCAAAGCGCTCCAAATATCCACTTGCAGATTCTACAAAAAGAGTGTTTCCAAACTGCTCTTTCAAAAGGAAGGTTCAAGTCTGTGAGTTGAGAGCATTCATCACAAAGAAGTTTCTGAGAATGCTTCTGTCTAGTTTTTATATGAAGATCTTTCCTTTTCCAATATGGGCCTCAAAGCGCTCCAAATAAACACTTGCAGATTCTACAAAAGGAGTGTTTCAAAACAGCTCTATCAAAAGGAACGTTCAAGTCTGTGAGTTGAAGGCATTCATCACACAGAAGTTTCTGAGAATGCTTGTCTCTAGTTTTTATGTGAAGATATTTCCTTTTCTAGCATAGGCCTCAAAGCGCTGCAAATAGCCACTTGCAGATTCTACAAAAAGAGGGTTTCAAATCTCTTCTATCAAAAGAAATGTTCAACTCTGTGAGTTGAATGCACTCATCAGAAAGAAGTTTCTGAGAATGATTCTATCTAGTTTTCATCTGCATGTATTTCCTTTTCCACTAGATGCCGCAATCGCACCAAATATCCACTTGCAGTTTCCACAAAAAGAGTGCTGCAGAACTGCTCCATGAAAAGGAATGTTCAACTCTGTGGGTTCAATACCCTCATGACATAGAAGTTTCTGAAAATGCTTCTGTCTAGTTGGTATAGGAAGATATTTCCTTTTCCAGCATAAGCCTCAAAGAGCTCCAAATATCCACTTGCGGATTCTGCAAAAACAGTGTTTCAAAACTGGTCGATCAAAAGGAACGTTCAACTCTGTGAGTTGAATGCACTCATGACACAGAAGTTTCTGAGAATGCTTCTGTCTAGTTCTTACGTGAAGATATTTCCTTTTCCAGCTTAGGCCTCAAAGCGCTCCAAATAAACACTTGCAGATTCTACAAAAGGAGTGTTTCAAAACTGCTCTAGCAAAAGGAAGGTTCAAGTCTGTGAGTTGAATGCACTCATCACAAAGAGGTTTCTGAGAATGCTGCTGTCTAGTTTTTATGTGAAGATATTTCCTTTTCCTCGCATAGACCTCAAATCGCTCCAGATATCCACTTGCAGATTTTACAGAAAGAGTGTTTCCAAACTGCTCTATCTAAAGGCACGTTCAACTCTGTGAGTTGAATGCACGCACTGCGAAGAACTTTCTGAGAATGCTTCTCTCTAGCTTTTAGGTGAAGATATTCCATTTCACAGCATAGGCCTCAAAGTGCTGCAAATCACCACTTGCAGATTTTACAAAAAGAATGTTCCAAACTGCTCTTTCTAAAGGAAGGTTCAAGTCTGTGAGTTGAATGCACTCAACACAAAGAAGTTTCTGAGAATGCTTCTGTCCAGGTTTCATGTGAAGATATTTCCTTTTCCAGCATAGGCCCCAAACCGCTCCAAATATACACTTGCAGAGTCTACAAAAAGAGTGTTTCCAAACTTCTCTATCAACTGGTAGGTACAACTCCGTGAGTTGAATGCCCTCATCACCAAGAAGTTTCTGAGAATGCTTCTCTCTAGTTTTGATGGGAAGATATTTCCTTTTCCAACATAGGCCTCATGGTGCTCCGAATAAACACTTGCAGATTCTACAAACTTAGTGTTTCAAAACTGTTCTATGAAAAGGAACGTTCAAGTCTGGGAGTTGAATGAACTCATCACAAAGAAGTTTCTCAGAATGCTTCTGTCTAGTTTTTAGGTGAAGATATTTCATTTCCCAGCATAGGCCTCAAAGCGCTCCAAATATCCACTTGCAGATTCTACAAAAAGAGTGTTTCCAAACTGCTCTTACAAAAGGAAGGTTCAAGTCTGTGAGCCGAACGCACTCATCACAAACAAGTTTCTGAGAATGCGTCTGTCTAGTTTTTATGTGAAGATATTTCGTTTGCCAGCATAGGCCTCAAATCGCTCCAAACATCCGCTAGCAAATTCTACAAAAGGAGTGTTTCAAAAGTGCGCTATCAAAAGGAAGAGTCCACTATGTGAGTTGAATGCATAAAGCCCACGGAAGTTTCTGAGAATGCTTCTGTCTAGTTTTTAGGTGAAGATATTTCATTTCCCAGCATAGGCCTCAAAGCGCTCCAAATATCCACTTGCAGATTCTACAAAAAGAGTGTTTCCAAACTGCTCTTTCAAAAGGAAGGTTCAAGTCTGTGAGTTGAGAGCACTCATCACAAAGAAGTTTCTGAGAATGCTTCTGTCTAGTTTTTATATGAAGATCTTTCCTTTTCCAATATAGGCCTCAAAGCGCTCCAAATAAACACTTGCAGATTCTACAAAAGGAGTGTTTCAAAACAGCTCTATCAAAAGGAACGTTCAAGTCTGTGAGTTGAAGGCATTCATCACACAGAAGTTTCTGAGAATGCTTCTCTCTAGTTTTTATGTGAAGATATTTCCTTTTCTAGCATAGGCCTCAAAGCGCTGCAAATAGCCACTTGCAGATTCTACAAAAAGAGGGTTTCAAATCTCTTCTATCAAAAGAAATGTTCAACTCTGTGAGTTGAATGCACTCATCAGAAAGAAGTTTCTGAGAATGATTCTATCTAGTTTTCATCTGCATGTATTTCCTTTTCCACTAGATGCCGCAATCGCACCAAATATCCACTTGCAGTTTCCACAAAAAGAGTGCTGCAGAACTGCTCCATGAAAAGGAATGTTCAACTCTGTGGGTTCAATACCCTCATGACATAGAAGTTTCTGAAAATGCTTCTGTCTAGTTGGTATAGGAAGATATTTCCTTTTGCAGCATAAGCCTCAAAGAGTTCCAAATATTCACTTGCGGATTCTGCAAAAGCAGTGTTTCAAAACTGGTCGATCAAAAGGAACGTTCAACTCTGTGATTTGAATGCACTCATGACACAGAAGTTTCTGAGAATGCTTCTGTCTAGTTCTTACGTGAAGATATTTCCTTTTCCAGCTTAGGCCTCAAAGCGCTCCAAATAAACACTTGCAGATTCTACAAAAGGAGTGTTTCAAAACTGCTCTAGCAAAAGGAAGGTTCAAGTCTGTGAGTTGAATGCACTCATCACAAAGAGGTTTCTGAGAATGCTGCTGTCTAGTTTTTATGTGAAGATATTTCCTTTTCCTCGCATAGACCTCAAATCGCTCCAGATATCCACTTGCAGATTTTACAGAAAGAGTGTTTCCAAACTGCTCTATCTAAAGGCACGTTCAACTCTGTGAGTTGAATGCACGCACTGCGAAGAACTTTCTGAGAATGCTTCTCTCTAGCTTTTAGGTGAAGATATTCCATTTCACAGCATAGGCCTCAAAGTGCTGCAAATCACCACTTGCAGATTTTACAAAAAGAATGTTCCAAACTGCTCTTTCTAAAGGAAGGTTCAAGTCTGTGAGTTGAATGCACTCAACACAAAGAAGTTTCTGAGAATGCTTCTGTCCAGGTTTCATGTGAAGATATTTCCTTTTCCAGCATAGGCCCCAAACCGCTCCAAATATACACTTGCAGAGTCTACAAAAAGAGTGTTTCCAAACTTCTCTATCAACTGGTAGGTACAACTCCGTGAGTTGAATGCCCTCATCACCAAGAAGTTTCTGAGAATGCTTCTCTCTAGTTTTGATGGGAAGATATTTCCTTTTCCAACATAGGCCTCATGGTGCTCCGAATAAACACTTGCAGATTCTACAAACTTAGTGTTTCAAAACTGTTCTATGAAAAGGAACGTTCAAGTCTGGGAGTTGAATGAACTCATCACAAAGAAGTTTCTCAGAATGCTTCTGTCTAGTTTTTAGGTGAAGATATTTCATTTCCCAGCATAGGCCTCAAAGCGCTCCAAATATCCACTTGCAGATTCTACAAAAAGAGTGTTTCCAAACTGCTCTTACAAAAGGAAGGTTCAAGTCTGTGAGCCGAACGCACTCATCACAAACAAGTTTCTGAGAATGCGTCTGTCTAGTTTTTATGTGAAGATATTTCGTTTGCCAGCATAGGCCTCAAATCGCTCCAAACATCCGCTAGCAAATTCTACAAAAGGAGAGTTTCAAAAGTGCGCTATCAAAAGGAAGAGTCCACTAAGTGAGTTGAATGCATAAAGCACACGGAAGTTTCTGAGAATGCTTCTGTCTAGTTTTTAGGTGAAGATATTTCATTTCCCAGCATAGGCCTCAAAGCGCTCCAAATATCCACTTGCAGATTCTACAAAAAGAGTGTTTCCAAACTGCTCTTTCAAAAGGAAGGTTCAAGTCTGTGAGTTGAGAGCATTCATCACAAAGAAGTTTCTGAGAATGCTTCTGTCTAGTTTTTATATGAAGATCTTTCCTTTTCCAATATGGGCCTCAAAGCGCTCCAAATAAACACTTGCAGATTCTACAAAAGGAGTGTTTCAAAACAGCTCTATCAAAAGGAACGTTCAAGTCTGTGAGTTGAAGGCATTCATCACACAGAAGTTTCTGAGAATGCTTGTCTCTAGTTTTTATGTGAAGATATTTCCTTTTCTAGCATAGGCCTCAAAGCGCTGCAAATAGCCACTTGCAGATTCTACAAAAAGAGGGTTTCAAATCTCTTCTATCAAAAGAAATGTTCAACTCTGTGAGTTGAATGCACTCATCAGAAAGAAGTTTCTGAGAATGATTCTATCTAGTTTTCATCTGCATGTATTTCCTTTTCCACTAGATGCCGCAATCGCACCAAATATCCACTGGCAGTTTCCACAAAAAGAGTGCTGCAGAACTGCTCCATGAAAAGGAATGTTCAACTCTGTGGGTTCAATACCCTCATGACATAGAAGTTTCTGAAAATGCTTCTGTCTAGTTGGTATAGGAAGATATTTCCTTTTCCAGCATAAGCCTCAAAGAGCTCCAAATATCCACTTGCGGATTCTGCAAAAACAGTGTTTCAAAACTGGTCGATCAAAAGGAACGTTCAACTCTGTGATTTGAATGCACTCATGACACAGAAGTTTCTGAGAATGCTTCTGTCTAGTTCTTACGTGAAGATATTTCCTTTTCCAGCTTAGGCCTCAAAGCGCTCCAAATAAACACTTGCAGATTCTACAAAAGGAGTGTTTCAAAACTGCTCTAGCAAAAGGAAGGTTCAAGTCTGTGAGTTGAATGCACTCATCACAAAGAGGTTTCTGAGAATGCTGCTGTCTAGTTTTTATGTGAAGATATTTCCTTTTCCTCGCATAGACCTCAAATCGCTCCAGATATCCACTTGCAGATTTTACAGAAAGAGTGTTTCCAAACTGCTCTATCTAAAGGCACGTTCAACTCTGTGAGTTGAATGCACGCACTGCGAAGAACTTTCTGAGAATGCTTCTCTCTAGCTTTTAGGTGAAGATATTCCATTTCACAGCATAGGCCTCAAAGTGCTCCAAATCACCACTTGCAGATTTTACAAAAAGAATGTTCCAAACTGCTCTTTCTAAAGGAAGGTTCAAGTCTGTGAGTTGAATGCACTCAACACAAAGAAGTTTCTGAGAATGCTTCTGTCCAGGTTTCATGTGAAGATATTTCCTTTTCCAGCATAGGCCCCAAACCGCTCCAAATATACACTTGCAGAGTCTACAAAAAGAGTGTTTCCAAACTTCTCTATCAACTGGTAGGTACAACTCCGTGAGTTGAATGCCCTCATCACCAAGAAGTTTCTGAGAATGCTTCTCTCTAGTTTTGATGGGAAGATATTTCCTTTTCCAACATAGGCCTCATGGTGCTCCGAATAAACACTTGCAGATTCTACAACTTAGTGTTTCAAAACTGTTCTATGAAAAGGAACGTTCAAGTCTGGGAGTTGAATGAACTCATCACAAAGAAGTTACTCAGAATGCTTCTGTCTAGTTTTTAGGTGAAGATATTTCATTTCCCAGCATAGGCCTCAAAGCGCTCCAAATATCCACTTGCAGATTCTACAAAAAGAGTGTTTCCAAACTGCTCTTACAAAAGGAAGGTTCAAGTCTGTGAGCCGAACGCACTCATCACAAACAAGTTTCTGAGAATGCGTCTGTCTAGTTTTTATGTGAAGATATTTCGTTTGCCAGCATAGGCCTCAAATCGCTCCAAACATCCACTAGCAAATTCTACAAAAGGAGTGTTTCAAAAGTGCGCTATCAAAAGGAAGAGTCCACTATGTGAGTTGAATGCATAAAGCCCACGGAAGTTTCTGAGAATGCTTCTGTCTAGTTTTTAGGTGAAGATATTTCATTTCCCAGCATAGGCCTCAAAGCGCTCCAAATATCCACTTGCAGATTCTACAAAAAGAGTGTTTCCAAACTGCTCTTTCAAAAGGAAGGTTCAAGTCTGTGAGTTGAGAGCACTCATCACAAAGAAGTTTCTGAGAATGCTTCTGTCTAGTTTTTATATGAAGATCTTTCCTTTTCCAATATAGGCCTCAAAGCGCTCCAAATAAACACTTGCAGATTCTACAAAAGGAGTGTTTCAAAACAGCTCTATCAAAAGGAACGTTCAAGTCTGTGAGTTGAAGGCATTCATCACACAGAAGTTTCTGAGAATGCTTCTCTCTAGTTTTTATGTGAAGATATTTCCTTTTCTAGCATAGGCCTCAAAGCGCTGCAAATAGCCACTTGCAGATTCTACAAAAAGAGGGTTTCAAATCTCTTCTATCAAAAGAAATGTTCAACTCTGTGAGTTGAATGCACTCATCAGAAAGAAGTTTCTGAGAATGATTCTATCTAGTTTTCATCTGCATGTATTTCCTTTTCCACTAGATGCCGCAATCGCACCAAATATCCACTTGCAGTTTCCACAAAAAGAGTGCTGCAGAACTGCTCCATGAAAAGGAATGTTCAACTCTGTGGGTTCAATACCCTCATGACATAGAAGTTTCTGAAAATGCTTCTGTCTAGTTGGTATAGGAAGATATTTCCTTTTGCAGCATAAGCCTCAAAGAGTTCCAAATATTCACTTGCGGATTCTGCAAAAGCAGTGTTTCAAAACTGGTCGATCAAAAGGAACGTTCAACTCTGTGATTTGAATGCACTCATGACACAGAAGTTTCTGAGAATGCTTCTGTCTAGTTCTTACGTGAAGATATTTCCTTTTCCAGCTTAGGCCTCAAAGCGCTCCAAATAAACACTTGCAGATTCTACAAAAGGAGTGTTTCAAAACTGCACTAGCAAAAGGAAGGTTCAAGTCTGTGAGTTGAATGCACTCATCACAAAGAGGTTTCTGAGAATGCTGCTGTCTAGTTTTTATGTGAAGATATTTCCTTTTCCTCGCATAGACCTCAAATCGCTCCAGATATCCACTTGCAGATTTTACAGAAAGAGTGTTTCCAAACTGCTCTATCTAAAGGCACGTTCAACTCTGTGAGTTGAATGCACGCACTGCGAAGAACTTTCTGAGAATGCTTCTCTCTAGCTTTTAGGTGAAGATATTCCATTTCACAGCATAGGCCTCAAAGTGCTCCAAATCACCACTTGCAGATTTTACAAAAAGAATGTTCCAAACTGCTCTTTCTAAAGGAAGGTTCAAGTCTGTGAGTTGAATGCACTCAACACAAAGAAGTTTCTGAGAATGCTTCTGTCCAGGTTTCATGTGAAGATATTTCCTTTTCCAGCATAGGCCCCAAACCGCTCCAAATATACACTTGCAGAGTCTACAAAAAGAGTGTTTCCAAACTTCTCTATCAACTGGTAGGTACAACTCCGTGAGTTGAATGCCCTCATCACCAAGAAGTTTCTGAGAATGCTTCTCTCTAGTTTTGATGGGAAGATATTTCCTTTTCCAACATAGGCCTCATGGTGCTCCGAATAAACACTTGCAGATTCTACAACTTAGTGTTTCAAAACTGTTCTATGAAAAGGAACGTTCAAGTCTGGGAGTTGAATGAACTCATCACAAAGAAGTTACTCAGAATGCTTCTGTCTAGTTTTTAGGTGAAGATATTTCATTTCCCAGCATAGGCCTCAAAGCGCTCCAAATATCCACTTGCAGATTCTACAAAAAGAGTGTTTCCAAACTGCTCTTACAAAAGGAAGGTTCAAGTCTGTGAGCCGAACGCACTCATCACAAACAAGTTTCTGAGAATGCGTCTGTCTAGTTTTTATGTGAAGATATTTCGTTTGCCAGCATAGGCCTCAAATCGCTCCAAACATCCACTAGCAAATTCTACAAAAGGAGTGTTTCAAAAGTGCGCTATCAAAAGGAAGAGTCCACTATGTGAGTTGAATGCATAAAGCCCACGGAAGTTTCTGAGAATGCTTCTGTCTAGTTTTTAGGTGAAGATATTTCATTTCCCAGCATAGGCCTCAAAGCGCTCCAAATATCCACTTGCAGATTCTACAAAAAGAGTGTTTCCAAACTGCTCTTTCAAAAGGAAGGTTCAAGTCTGTGAGTTGAGAGCACTCATCACAAAGAAGTTTCTGAGAATGCTTCTGTCTAGTTTTTATATGAAGATCTTTCCTTTTCCAATATAGGCCTCAAAGCGCTCCAAATAAACACTTGCAGATTCTACAAAAGGAGTGTTTCAAAACAGCTCTATCAAAAGGAACGTTCAAGTCTGTGAGTTGAAGGCATTCATCACACAGAAGTTTCTGAGAATGCTTCTCTCTAGTTTTTATGTGAAGATATTTCCTTTTCTAGCATAGGCCTCAAAGCGCTGCAAATAGCCACTTGCAGATTCTACAAAAAGAGGGTTTCAAATCTCTTCTATCAAAAGAAATGTTCAACTCTGTGAGTTGAATGCACTCATCAGAAAGAAGTTTCTGAGAATGATTCTATCTAGTTTTCATCTGCATGTATTTCCTTTTCCACTAGATGCCGCAATCGCACCAAATATCCACTTGCAGTTTCCACAAAAAGAGTGCTGCAGAACTGCTCCATGAAAAGGAATGTTCAACTCTGTGGGTTCAATACCCTCATGACATAGAAGTTTCTGAAAATGCTTCTGTCTAGTTGGTATAGGAAGATATTTCCTTTTGCAGCATAAGCCTCAAAGAGTTCCAAATATTCACTTGCGGATTCTGCAAAAGCAGTGTTTCAAAACTGGTCGATCAAAAGGAACGTTCAACTCTGTGATTTGAATGCACTCATGACACAGAAGTTTCTGAGAATGCTTCTGTCTAGTTCTTACGTGAAGATATTTCCTTTTCCAGCTTAGGCCTCAAAGCGCTCCAAATAAACACTTGCAGATTCTACAAAAGGAGTGTTTCAAAACTGCACTAGCAAAAGGAAGGTTCAAGTCTGTGAGTTGAATGCACTCATCACAAAGAGGTTTCTGAGAATGCTGCTGTCTAGTTTTTATGTGAAGATATTTCCTTTTCCTCGCATAGACCTCAAATCGCTCCAGATATCCACTTGCAGATTTTACAGAAAGAGTGTTTCCAAACTGCTCTATCTAAAGGCACGTTCAACTCTGTGAGTTGAATGCACGCACTGCGAAGAACTTTCTGAGAATGCTTCTCTCTAGCTTTTAGGTGAAGATATTCCATTTCACAGCATAGGCCTCAAAGTGCTGCAAATCACCACTTGCAGATTTTACAAAAAGAATGTTCCAAACTGCTCTTTCTAAAGGAAGGTTCAAGTCTGTGAGTTGAATGCACTCAACACAAAGAAGTTTCTGAGAATGCTTCTGTCCAGGTTTCATGTGAAGATATTTCCTTTTCCAGCATAGGCCCCAAACCGCTCCAAATATACACTTGCAGAGTCTACAAAAAGAGTGTTTCCAAACTTCTCTATCAACTGGTAGGTACAACTCCGTGAGTTGAATGCCCTCATCACCAAGAAGTTTCTGAGAATGCTTCTCTCTAGTTTTGATGGGAAGATATTTCCTTTTCCAACATAGGCCTCATGGTGCTCCGAATAAACACTTGCAGATTCTACAAACTTAGTGTTTCAAAACTGTTCTATGAAAAGGAACGTTCAAGTCTGGGAGTTGAATGAACTCATCACAAAGAAGTTTCTCAGAATGCTTCTGTCTAGTTTTTAGGTGAAGATATTTCATTTCCCAGCATAGGCCTCAAAGCGCTCCAAATATCCACTTGCAGATTCTACAAAAAGAGTGTTTCCAAACTGCTCTTACAAAAGGAAGGTTCAAGTCTGTGAGCCGAACGCACTCATCACAAACAAGTTTCTGAGAATGCGTCTGTCTAGTTTTTATGTGAAGATATTTCGTTTGCCAGCATAGGCCTCAAATCGCTCCAAACATCCGCTAGCAAATTCTACAAAAGGAGAGTTTCAAAAGTGCGCTATCAAAAGGAAGAGTCCACTAAGTGAGTTGAATGCATAAAGCACACGGAAGTTTCTGAGAATGCTTCTGTCTAGTTTTTAGGTGAAGATATTTCATTTCCCAGCATAGGCCTCAAAGCGCTCCAAATATCCACTTGCAGATTCTACAAAAAGAGTGTTTCCAAACTGCTCTTTCAAAAGGAAGGTTCAAGTCTGTGAGTTGAGAGCATTCATCACAAAGAAGTTTCTGAGAATGCTTCTGTCTAGTTTTTATATGAAGATCTTTCCTTTTCCAATATGGGCCTCAAAGCGCTCCAAATAAACACTTGCAGATTCTACAAAAGGAGTGTTTCAAAACAGCTCTATCAAAAGGAACGTTCAAGTCTGTGAGTTGAAGGCATTCATCACACAAAAGTTTCTGAGAATGCTTCTCTCTAGTTTTTATGTGAAGATATTTCCTTTTCTAGCATAGGCCTCAAAGCGCTGCAAATAGCCACTTGCAGATTCTACAAAAAGAGAGTTTCAAATCTCTTCTATCAAAAGAAATGTTCAACTCTGTGAGTTGAATGCACTCATCAGAAAGAAGTTTCTGAGAATGATTCTATCTAGTTTTCATCTGCATGTATTTCCTTTTCCACTAGATGCCGCAATCGCACCAAATATCCACTTGCAGTTTCCACAAAAAGAGTGCTGCAGAACTGCTCCATGAAAAGGAATGTTCAACTCTGTGGGTTCAATACCCTCATGACATAGAAGTTTCTGAAAATGCTTCTGTCTAGTTGGTATAGGAAGATATTTCCTTTTCCAGCATAAGCCTCAAAGAGCTCCAAATATCCACTTGCGGATTCTGCAAAAACAGTGTTTCAAAACTGGTCGATCAAAAGGAACGTTCAACTCTGTGAGTTGAATGCACTCATGACACAGAAGTTTCTGAGAATGCTTCTGTCTAGTTCTTACGTGAAGATATTTCCTTTTCCAGCTTAGGCCTCAAAGCGCTCCAAATAAACACTTGCAGATTCTACAAAAGGAGTGTTTCAAAACTGCTCTAGCAAAAGGAAGGTTCAAGTCTGTGAGTTGAATGCACTCATCACAAAGAGGTTTCTGAGAATGCTGCTGTCTAGTTTTTATGTGAAGATATTTCCTTTTCCTCGCATAGACCTCAAATCGCTCCAGATATCCACTTGCAGATTTTACAGAAAGAGTGTTTCCAAACTGCTCTATCTAAAGGCACGTTCAACTCTGTGAGTTGAATGCACGCACTGCGAAGAACTTTCTGAGAATGCTTCTCTCTAGCTTTTAGGTGAAGATATTCCATTTCACAGCACAGGCCTCAAAGTGCTCCAAATCACCACTTGCAGATTTTACAAAAAGAATGTTCCAAACTGCTCTTTCTAAAGGAAGGTTCAAGTCTGTGAGTTGAATGCACTCAACACAAAGAAGTTTCTGAGAATGCTTCTGTCCAGGTTTCATGTGAAGATATTTCCTTTTCCAGCATAGGCCCCAAACCGCTCCAAATATACACTTGCAGAGTCTACAAAAAGAGCGTTTCCAAACTTCTCTATCAACTGGTAGGTACAACTCCGTGAGTTGAATGCCCTCATCACCAAGAAGTTTCTGAGAATGCTTCTCTCTAGTTTTGATGGGAAGATATTTCCTTTTCCAACATAGGCCTCATGGTGCTCCGAATAAACACTTGCAGATTCTACAAACTTAGTGTTTCAAAACTGTTCTATGAAAAGGAACGTTCAAGTCTGGGAGTTGAATGAACTCATCACAAAGAAGTTACTCAGAATGCTTCTGTCTAGTTTTTAGGTGAAGATATTTCATTTCCCAGCATAGGCCTCAAAGCGCTCCAAATATCCACTTGCAGATTCTACAAAAAGAGTGTTTCCAAACTGCTCTTACAAAAGGAAGGTTCAAGTCTGTGAGCCGAACGCACTCATCACAAACAAGTTTCTGAGAATGCGTCTGTCTAGTTTTTATGTGAAGATATTTCGTTTGCCAGCATAGACCTCAAATCGCTCTAAACATCCACTAGCAAATTCTACAAAAGGAGTGTTTCAAAAGTGCGCTATCAAAAGGAAGAGTCCACTATGTGAGTTGAATGCATAAAGCCCACGGAAGTTTCTGAGAATGCTTCTGTCTAGTTTTTAGGTGAAGATATTTCATTTCCCAGCATAGGCCTCAAAGCGCTCCAAATATCCACTTGCAGATTCTACAAAAAGAGTGTTTCCAAACTGCTCTTTCAAAAGGAAGGTTCAAGTCTGTGAGTTGAGAGCACTCATCACAAAGAAGTTTCTGAGAATGCTTCTGTCTAGTTTTTATATGAAGATCTTTCCTTTTCCAATATAGGCCTCAAAGCGCTCCAAATAAACACTTGCAGATTCTACAAAAGGAGTGTTTCAAAACAGCTCTATCAAAAGGAACGTTCAAGTCTGTGAGTTGAAGGCATTCATCACACAGAAGTTTCTGAGAATGCTTCTCTCTAGTTTTTATGTGAAGATATTTCCTTTTCTAGCATAGGCCTCAAAGCGCTGCAAATAGCCACTTGCAGATTCTACAAAAAGAGGGTTTCAAATCTCTTCTATCAAAAGAAATGTTCAACTCTGTGAGTTGAATGCACTCATCAGAAAGAAGTTTCTGAGAATGATTCTATCTAGTTTTCATCTGCATGTATTTCCTTTTCCACTAGATGCCGCAATCGCACCAAATATCCACTTGCAGTTTCCACAAAAAGAGTGCTGCAGAACTGCTCCATGAAAAGGAATGTTCAACTCTGTGGGTTCAATACCCTCATGACATAGAAGTTTCTGAAAATGCTTCTGTCTAGTTGGTATAGGAAGATATTTCCTTTTGCAGCATAAGCCTCAAAGAGTTCCAAATATTCACTTGCGGATTCTGCAAAAGCAGTGTTTCAAAACTGGTCGATCAAAAGGAACGTTCAACTCTGTGATTTGAATGCACTCATGACACAGAAGTTTCTGAGAATGCTTCTGTCTAGTTCTTACGTGAAGATATTTCCTTTTCCAGCTTAGGCCTCAAAGCGCTCCAAATAAACACTTGCAGATTCTACAAAAGGAGTGTTTCAAAACTGCTCTAGCAAAAGGAAGGTTCAAGTCTGTGAGTTGAATGCACTCATCACAAAGAGGTTTCTGAGAATGCTGCTGTCTAGTTTTTATGTGAAGATATTTCCTTTTCCTCGCATAGACCTCAAATCGCTCCAGATATCCACTTGCAGATTTTACAGAAAGAGTGTTTCCAAACTGCTCTATCTAAAGGCACGTTCAACTCTGTGAGTTGAATGCACGCACTGCGAAGAACTTTCTGAGAATGCTTCTCTCTAGCTTTTAGGTGAAGATATTCCATTTCACAGCATAGGCCTCAAAGTGCTCCAAATCACCACTTGCAGATTTTACAAAAAGAATGTTCCAAACTGCTCTTTCTAAAGGAAGGTTCAAGTCTGTGAGTTGAATGCACTCAACACAAAGAAGTTTCTGAGAATGCTTCTGTCCAGGTTTCATGTGAAGATATTTCCTTTTCCAGCATAGGCCCCAAACCGCTCCAAATATACACTTGCAGAGTCTACAAAAAGAGTGTTTCCAAACTTCTCTATCAACTGGTAGGTACAACTCCGTGAGTTGAATGCCCTCATCACCAAGAAGTTTCTGAGAATGCTTCTCTCTAGTTTTGATGGGAAGATATTTCCTTTTCCAACATAGGCCTCATGGTGCTCCGAATAAACACTTGCAGATTCTACAAACTTAGTGTTTCAAAACTGTTCTATGAAAAGGAACGTTCAAGTCTGGGAGTTGAATGAACTCATCACAAAGAAGTTTCTCAGAATGCTTCTGTCTAGTTTTTAGGTGATGATATTTCATTTCCCAGCATAGGCCTCAAAGCGCTCCAAATATCCACTTGCAGATTCTACAAAAAGAGTGTTTCCAAACTGCTCTTACAAAAGGAAGGTTCAAGTCTGTGAGCCGAACGCACTCATCGCAAACAAGTTTCTGAGAATGCGTCTGTCTAGTTTTTATGTGAAGATATTTCTTTTGCCAGCATAGGCCTCAAATCGCTCCAAACATCCACTAGCAAATTCTACAAAAGGAGTGTTTCAAAAGTGCGCTATCAAAAGGAAGAGTCCACTATGTGAGTTGAATGCATAAAGCCCACGGAAGTTTCTGAGAATGCTTCTGTCTAGTTTTTAGGTGAAGATATTTCATTTCCCAGCATAGGCCTCAAACCGCTCCAAATATCCACTTGCAGATTCTACAAAAAGAGTGTTTCCAAACTGCTGTTTCAAAAGGAAGGTTCAAGTCTGTGAGTTGAGAGCACTCATCACAAAGAAGTTTCTGAGAATGCTTCTCTCTAGTTTTTATATGAAGATCTTTCCTTTTCCAATATAGGCCTCAAAGCGCTCCAAATAAACACT
The DNA here is from genome assembly GCF_028885625.2 of Pongo pygmaeus. Classification (NCBI taxonomy): domain Eukaryota; kingdom Metazoa; phylum Chordata; class Mammalia; order Primates; family Hominidae; genus Pongo; species Pongo pygmaeus. Next base: position 30,760,429 of record NC_085930.1, read on the forward strand.
TGCAGATTCTACAAAAGGAGTGTTTCAAAACAGCTCTATCAAAAGGAACGTTCAAGTCTGTGAGTTAAAGGCATTCATCACACAGAAGTTTCTGAGAATGCTTCTCTCTAGTTTTTATGTGAAGATATTTCCTTTTCTAGCATAGGCCTCAAAGCGCTGCAAATAGCCACTTGCAGATTCTACAAAAAGAGGGTTTCAAATCTCTTCTATCAAAAGAAATGTTCAACTCTGTGAGTTGAATGCACTCATCAGAAAGAAGTTTCTGAGAATGATTCTATCTAGTTTTCATCTGCATGTATTTCCTTTTCCACTAGATGCCGCAATCGCACCAAATATCCACTTGCAGTTTCCACAAAAAGAGTGCTGCAGAACTGCTCCATGAAAAGGAATGTTCAACTCTGTGGGTTCAATACCCTCATGACATAGAAGTTTCTGAAAATGCTTCTGTCTAGTTGGTATAGGAAGATATTTCCTTTTGCAGCATAAGCCTGAAAGAGCTCCAAATATCCACTTGCGGATTCTGCAAAAACAGTGTTTCAAAACTGGTCGATCAAAAGGAACGTTCAACTCTGTGATTTGAATGCTCTCATGACACAGGAGTTTCTGAGAATGCTTCTGTCTAGTTCTTACGTGAAGATATTTCCTTTTCCAACTTAGGCCTCAAAGCGCTCCAAATAAACACTTGCAGATTCTACAAAAGGAGTGTTTCAAAACTGCTCTAGCAAAAGGAAGGTTCAAGTCTGTGAGTTGAATGCACTCATCACAAAGAGGTTTCTGAGAATGCTGCTGTCTAGTTTTTATGTGAAGATATTTCCTTTTCCTCGCATAGACCTCAAATCGCTCCAGATATCCACTTGCAGATTTTACAGAAAGAGTGTTTCCAAACTGCTCTATCTAAAGGCACGTTCAACTCTGTGAGTTGAATGCACGCACTGCGAAGAACTTTCTGAGAATGCTTCTCTCTAGCTTTTAGGTGAAGATATTCCATTTCACAGCATAGGCCTCAAAGTGCTCCAAATCACCACTTGCAGATTTTACAAAAAGAATGTTCCAAACTGCTCTTTCTAAAGGAAGGTTCAAGTCTGTGAGTTGAATGCACTCAACACAAAGAAGTTTCTGAGAATGCTTCTGTCCAGGTTTCATATGAAGATATTTCCTTTTCCAGCATAGGCCCCAAACCGCTCCAAATATACACTTGCAGAGTCTACAAAAAGAGTGTTTCCAAACTTCTCTATCAACTGGTAGGTACAACTCCGTGAGTTGAATTCCCTCATCACCAAGAAGTTTCTGAGAATGCTTCTCTCTAGTTTTGATGGTAAGATATTTCCTTTTCCAACCTAGGCCTCATGGTGCTCCGAATAAACACTTGCAGATTCTACAAACTTAGTGTTTCAAAACTGTTCTATGAAAAGGAACGTTCAAGTCTGGGAGTTGAATGAACTCATCACAAAGAAGTTACTCAGAATGCTTCTGTCTAGTTTTTAGGTGAAGATATTTCATTTCCCAGCATAGGCCTCAAAGCGCTCCAAATATCCACTTGCAGATTCTACAAAAAGAGTGTTTCCAAACTGCTCTTACAAAAGGAAGGTTCAAGTCTGTGAGCCGAACGCACTCATCACAAACAAGTTTCTGAGAATGCGTCTGTCTAGTTTTTATGTGAAGATGTTTCGTTTGCCAGCATAGGCCTCAAATCGCTCCAAACATCCACTAGCAAATTCTACAAAAGGAGTGTTTCAAAAGTGCGCTATCAAAAGGAAGAGTCCACTATGTGAGTTGAATGCATAAAGCACACGGAAGTTTCTGAGAATGCTTCTGTCTAGTTTTTAGGTGAAGATATTTCATTTCCCAGCATAGGCCTCAAAGCGCTCCAAATATCCACTTGCAGATTCTACAAAAAGAGTGTTTCCAAACTGCTCTTTCAAAAGGAAGGTTCAAGTCTGTGAGTTGAGAGCACTCATCACAAAGAAGTTTCTGAGAATGCTTCTGTGTAGTTTTTATATGAAGATCTTTCCTTTTCCAATATAGGCCTCAAAGCGCTCCAAATAAACACTTGCAGATTCTACAAAAGGAGTGTTTCAAAACAGCTCTATCAAAAGGAACGTTCAAGTCTGTGAGTTAAAGGCATTCATCACACAGAAGTTTCTGAGAATGCTTCTCTCTAGTTTTTATGTGAAGATATTTCCTTTTCTAGCATAGGCCTCAAAGCGCTGCAAATAGCCACTTGCAGATTCTACAAAAAGAGGGTTTCAAATCTCTTCTATCAAAAGAAATGTTCAACTCTGTGAGTTGAATGCACTCATCAGAAAGAAGTTTCTGAGAATGATTCTATCTAGTTTTCATCTGCATGTATTTCCTTTTCCACTAGATGCCGCAATCGCACCAAATATCCACTTGCAGTTTCCACAAAAAGAGTGCTGCAGAACTGCTCCATGAAAAGGAATGTTCAACTCTGTGGGTTCAATACCCTCATGACATAGAAGTTTCTGAAAATGCTTCTGTCTAGTTGGTGTAGGAAGATATTTCCTTTTCCAGCATAAGCCTCAAAGAGCTCCAAATATCCACTTGCGGATTCTGCAAAAACAGTGTTTCAAAACTGGTCGATCAAAAGGAACGTTCAACTCTGTGATTTGAATGCACTCATGACACAGAAGTTTCTGAGAATGCTTCTGTCTAGTTCTTACGTGAAGATATTTCCTTTTCCAGCTTAGGCCTCAAAGCGCTCCAAATAAACACTTGCAGATTCTACAAAAGGAGTGTTTCAAAACTGCTCTAGCAAAAGGAAGGTTCAAGTCTGTGAGTTGAATGCACTCATCACAAAGAGGTTTCTGAGAATGCTGCTGTCTAGTTTTTATGTGAAGATATTTCCTTTTCCTCGCATAGACCTCAAATCGCTCCAGATATCCACTTGCAGATTTTACAGAAAGACTGTTTCCAAACTGCTCTATCTAAAGGCACGTTCAACTCTGTGAGTTGAATGCACGCATTGCGAAGAACTTTCTGAGAATGCTTCTCTCTAGCTTTTAGGTGAAGATATTCCATTTCACAGCATAGGCCTCAAAGTGCTCCAAATCACCACTTGCAGATTTTACAAAAAGAATGTTTCAAAACTGCTCTTTCTAAAGGAAGGTTCAAGTCTGTGAGTTGAATGCACTCAACACAAAGAAGTTTCTGAGAATGCTTCTGTCCAGGTTTCATGTGAAGATACTTCCTATTCCAGCATTGGCCTCAAACCGCTCCAAATATTCACTTGCAGAGTCTACAAAAAGAGTGTTTCCAAACTTCTCTATCAACTGGTAGGTACAACTCCGTGAGTTGAATTCCCTCATCAACAAGGAGTTTCTGAGAATGCTTCTCTCTAGTTTTGATGGGAAGATATTTCCTTTTCCAACATAGGCCTCATGGTGCTCCGAATAAACACTTGCAGATTCTACAAATTTAGTGTTTCAAAACTGTTCCATGAAAAGGAACGTTCAAGTCTGGGAGTTGAATGAACTCATCACAAAGAAGTTACTCAGAATGCTTATTTCTAGTTTTTAGGTGAAGATATTTCATTTCCGAGCATAGGCCCCAAAGCGCTCCAAATATCCACTTGCAGATTCTACAAAAAGAGTGTTTCCAAACTGCTCTTACAAAAGGAAGGTTCAAGTCTGTGAGCCGAACGCACTCATCACAAACAAGTTTCTGAGATTGCGTCTGCTAGTTTTTATGTGAAGATATTTCGTTTGCCAGCATAGGCCTCAAATCGCTCCAAACATCCACTAGCAAATTCTACAAAAGGAGTGTTTCAAAAGTGCGCCATCAAAAGGAAGAGTCCACTATGTGAGTTGAATGCATAAAGCCCACGGAAGTTTCTGAGAATGCTTCTGTCTAGTTTTTAGGTGAAGATATTTCATTTCCCAGCATAGGCCTCAAAGCGCTCCAAATATCCACTTGCAGATTCTACAAAAAGAGTGTTTCCAAACTGCTCTTTCAAAAGGAAGGTTCAAGTCTGTGAGTTGAGAGCACTCATCACAAAGAAGTTTCTGAGAATGCTTCTGTCTAGTTTTTATATGATGATCTTTCCTTTTCCAATATAGGCCTCAAAGCGCTCCAAATAAACACTTGCAGATTCTACAAAAGGAGTGTTTCAAAACAGCTCTATCAAAAGGAACGTTCATGTGTGTGAGTTGAAGGCATTCATCACACAGAAGTTTCTGAGAATGCTTCTCTCTAGTTTTTATGTGAAGATATTTCCTTTTCTAGCATAGGCCTCAAAGCGCTGCAAATAGCCACTTGCAGATTCTACAAAAAGAGGGTTTCAAATCTCTTCTATCAAAAGAAAAGTTCATCTCTGTGAGTTGAATGCACTCATCAGAAAGAAGTTTCTGAGAATGATTCTATCTAGTTTTCATCTGCATGTATTTCCTTTTCCACTAGATGCCGCAATCGCACCAAATATCCACTGGCAGTTTCCACAAAAAGAGTGCTGCAGAACTGCTCCATGAAAAGGAATGTTCAACTCTGTGAGTTCAATACCCTCATGACATAGAAGTTTCTGAAAATGCTTCTGTCTAGTTGGTATAGGAAGATATTTCCTTTTCCAGCCTAAGCCTCAAAGAGCTCCAAATATCCACTTGCGGATTCTGCAAAAACAGTGTTTCAAAACTGGTCGATCAAAAGGAACGTTCAACTCTGTGAGTTGAATGCACTCATGACACAGAAGTTTCTGAGAATGCTTCTGTCTAGTTCTTACGTGAAGATATTTCCTTTTCCAGCTTAGGCCTCAAAGCGCTCCAAATAAACACTTGCAGATTCTACAAAAGGAGTGTTTCAAAACTGCTCTAGCAAAAGGAAGGTTCAAGTCTGTGAGTTGAATGCACTCATCACAAAGAGGTTTCTGAGAATGCTGCTGTCTAGTTTTTATGTGAAGATATTTCCTTTTCCTCGCATAGACCTCAAATCGCTCCAGATATCCACTTGCAGATTTTACAGAAAGAGTGTTTCCAAACTGCTCTATCTAAAGGCACGTTCAACTCTGTGAGTTGAATGCACGCATTGCGAAGAACTTTCTGAGAACGCTTCTCTCTAGCTTTTAGGTGAAGATATTCCATTTCACAGCATAGGCCTCAAAGTGCTCCAAATCACCACTTGCAGATTTTACAAAAAGAATGTTTCAAAACTGCTCTTTCTAAAGGAAGGTTCAAGTCTGTGAGTTGAATGCACTCAACACAAAGAAGTTTCTGAGAATGCTTCTGTCCAGGTTTCATGTGAAGATATTTCCTTTTCCAGCATAGGCCTCAAACCGCTCCAAATATACACTTGCAGAGTCTACAAAAAGAGTGTTTCCAAACTTCTCTATCAACTGGTAGGTACAACTCCGTGAGTTGAATGCCCTCATCACCAAGAAGTTTCTGAGAATGCTCCTCTCTAGTTTTGATGGGAAGATATTTCCTTTTCCAACATAGGCCTCATGGTGCTCCGAATAAACACTTGCAGATTCTACAAACTTAGTGTCTCAAAACTGTTCTATGAAAAGGAACGTTCAAGTCTGGGAGTTGAATGAACTCATCACAAAGAAGTTTCTCAGAATGCTTCTGTCTAGTTTTTAGGTGAAGATACTTCATTTCCCAGCATAGGCCTCAAAGCGCTCCAAATATACACTTGCAGATTCTACAAAAAGAGTGTTTCCAAACTGCTCTTACAAAAGGAAGGTTCAAGTCTGTGAGCCGAACGCACTCATCACAAAGAAGTTTCTGAGAATGCGTCTGTCTAGTTTTTATGTGAAGATATTTCGTTTGCCAGCATAGGCCTCAAATCGCTCCAAACATCCACTAGCAAATTCTGCAAAAGGAGTGTTTCAAAACTGCGCCATCAAAAGGAAGAGTCCACTATGTGAGTTGAAGGCATAAAGCACACGGAAGTTTCTGAGAATGCTTCTGTCTAGTTTTTAGGTGAAGATATTTCATTTCCCAGCATAGGCCTCAAAGCGCTCCAAATATCCACTTGCAGATTCTACAAAAAGAGTGTTTCCAAACTGCTCTTTCAAAAGGAAGGTTCAAGTCTGTGAGTTCAGAGCATTCATCACAAAGAAGTTTCTGAGAATGCTTCTGTCTAGTTTTTATATGAAGATCTTTCCTTTTCCAATATGGGCCTCAAAGCGCTCCAAATAAACACTTGCAGATTCTACAAAAGGAGTGTTTCAAAACAGCTCTATCAAAAGGAACGTTCAAGTCCGTGAGTTGAAGGCATTCATCACACAGAAGTTTCTGAGAATGCTTCTCTCTAGTTTTTATGTGAAGATATTTCCTTTTCTAGCATAGGCCTCAAAGCGCTGCAAATAGCCACTTGCAGATTCTACAAAAAGAGGGTTTCAAATCTCTTCTATCAAAAGAAATGTTCAACTCTGTGAGTTGAATGCACTCATCAGAAAGAAGTTTCTGAGAATGATTCTATCTAGTTTTCATCTGCATGTATTTCCTTTTCCACTAGATGCCGCAATCGCACCAAATATCCACTTGCAGTTTCCACAAAAAGAGTGCTGCAGAACTGCTCCATGAAAAGGAATGTTCAACTCTGTGAGTTCAGTACCCTCATGACATAGAAGTTTCTGAAAATGCTTCTGTCTAGTTGGTATAGGAAGATATTTCCTTTTCCAGCATAAGCCTCAAAGAGCTCCAAATATCCACTTGCGGATTCTGCAAAAACAGTGTTTCAAAACTGGTCGATCAAAAGGAACGTTCAACTCTGTGAGTTGAATGCACTCATGACACAGAAGTTTCTGAGAATGCTTCTGTCTAGTTCTTACGTGAAGATATTTCCTTTTCCAGCTTAGGCCTCAAAGCTCTCCAAATAAACACTTGCAGATTCTACAAAAGGAGTGTTTCAAAACTGCTCTAGCAAAAGGAAGGTTCAAGTCTGTGAGTTGAATGCACTCATCACAAAGAGGTTTCTGAGAATGCTGCTGTCTAGTTTTTATGTGAAGATATTTCCTTTTCCTCGCATAGACCTCAAATCGCTCCAGATATCCACTTGCAGATTTTACAGAAAGAGTGTTTCCAAACTGCTCTATCTAAAGGCACGTTCAACTCTGTGAGTTGAATGCACGCATTGCGAAGAACTTTCTGAGAATGCTTCTCTCTAGCTTTTAGGTGAAGATATTCCATTTCACAGCATAGGCCTCAAAGTGCTCCAAATCACCACTTGCAGATTTTACAAAAAGAATGTTTCAAAACTGCTCTTTCTAAAGGAAGGTTCAAGTCTGTGAGTTGAATGCACTCAACACAAAGAAGTTTCTGAGAATGCTTCTGTCCAGGTTTCATGTGAAGATACTTCCTTTTCCAGCATAGGCCTCAAACCGCTCCAAATATTCACTTGCAGAGTCTACAAAAAGAGTGTTTCCAAACTTCTCTATCAACTGGTAGGTACAACTCCGTGAGTTGAATGCCCTCATCACCAAGAAGTTTCTGAGAATGCTTCTCTCTAGTTTTGATGGGAAGATATTTCCTTTTCCAACATAGGCCTCATGGTGCTCCGAATAAACACTTGCAGATTCTACAAACTTAGTGTTTCAAAACTGTTCTATGAAAAGGAACGTTCAAGTCTGGGAGTTGAATGAACTCATCACAAAGAAGTTTCTCAGAATGCTTCTGTCTAGTTTTTAGGTGAAGATATTTCATTTCCCAGCATAGGCCTCAAAGCGCTCCAAATATCCACTTGCAGATTCTACAAAAAGAGTGTTTCCAAACTGCTCTTACAAAAGGAAGGTTCAAGTCTGTGAGCCGAACGCACTCATCACAAACAAGTTTCTGAGAATGCGTCTGTCTAGTTTTTATGTGAAGATATTTCGTTTGCCAGCATAGGCCTCAAATCGCTCCAAACATCCACTAGCAAATTCTACAAAAGCAGTGTTTCAAAAGTGCGCTATCAAGAGGAAGAGTCCACTATGTGAGTTGAATGCATAAAGCACACGGAAGTTTCTGAGAATGCTTCTGTCTAGTTTTTAGGTGAAGATATTTCATTTCCCAGCATAGGCCTCAAAGCGCTGCAAATATCCACTTGCAGATTCTACAAAAAGAGTGTTTCCAAACTGCTCTTTCAAAAGGAAGGTTCAAGTCTGTGAGTTGAGAGCATTCATCACAAAGAAGTTTCTGAGAATGCTTCTGTCTAGTTTTTATATGAAGATCTTTCCTTTTCCAATATGGGCCTCAAAGCGCTCCAAATAAACACTTGCAGATTCTACAAAAGGAGTGTTTCAAAACAGCTCTATCAAAAGGAACGTTCAAGTCCGTGAGTTGAAGGCATTCATCACACAGAAGTTTCTGAGAATGCTTCTCTCTAGTTTTTATGTGAAGATATTTCCTTTTCTAGCATAGGCCTCAAAGCGCTGCAAATAGCCACTTGCAGATTCTACAAAAAGAGGGTTTCAAATCTCTTCTATCAAAAGAAATGTTCAACTCTGTGAGTTGAATGCACTCATCAGAAAGAAGTTTCTGAGAATGATTCTATCTAGTTTTCATCTGCTTGTATTTCCTTTTCCACTAGATGCCGCAATCGCACCAAATATCCACTTGCAGTTTCCACAAAAAGAGTGCTGCAGAACTGCTCCATGAGAAGGAATGTTCAACTCTGTGAGTTCAATCCCCTCATGACATAGAAGTTTCTGAAAATGCTTCTGTCTAGTTGGTATAGGAAGATATTTCCTTTTCCAGCATAAGCCTCAAAGAGCTCCAAATATCCACTTGCGGATTCTGCAAAAACAGTGTTTCAAAACTGGTCGATCAAAAGGAACGTTCAACTCTGTGAGTTGAATACACTCATGACACAGAAGTTTCTGAGAATGCTTCTGTCTAGTTCTTACATGAAGATATTTCCTTTTCCAGCTTAGGCCTCAAAGCGCTCCAAATAAACACTTGCAGATTCTACAAAAGGAGTGTTTCAAAACTGCTCTAGCAAAAGGAAGGTTCAAGTCCGTGAGTTGAATGCACTCATCACAAAGAGGTTTCTGAGAATGCTGCTGTCTAGTTTTTATGTGAAGATATTTCCTTTTCCTCGCATAGACCTCAAATCGCTCCAGATATCCACTTGCAGATATTACAGAAAGAGTGTTTCCAAACTGCTCTATCTAAAGGCACGTTCAACTCTGTGAGTTGAATGCACGCATTGCGAAGAACTTTCTGAGAATGCTTCTCTCTAGCTTTTAGGTGAAGATATTCCATTTCACAGCATAGGCCTCAAAGTGCTCCAAATCACCACTTGCAGATTTTACAAAAAGAATGTTTCAAAACTGCTCTTTCTAAAGGAAGGTTCAAGTCTGTGAGTTGAATGCACTCAACACAAAGAAGTTTCTGAGAATGCTTCTGTCCAGGTTTCATGTGAAGATACTTCCTTTTCCAGCATAGGCCTCAAACCGCTCCAAATATTCACTTGCAGAGTCTACAAAAAGAGTGTTTCCAAACTTCTCTATCAACTGGTAGGTACAACTCCGTGAGTTGAATGCCCTCATCACCAAGAAGTTTCTGAGAATGCTTCTCTCTAGTTTTGATGGGAAGATATTTCCTTTTCCAACATAGGCCTCATGGTGCTCCGAATAAACACTTGCAGATTCTACAAACTTAGTGTTTCAAAACTGTTCTATGAAAAGGAACGTTCAAGTCTGGGAGTTGAATGAACTCATCACAAAGAAGTTTCTCAGAATGCTTCTGTCTAGTTTTTAGGTGAAGATATTTCATTTCCCAGCATAGGCCTCAAAGCGCTCCAAATATCCACTTGCAGATTCTACAAAAAGAGTGTTTCCAAACTGCTCTTACAAAAGGAAGGTTCAAGCCTGTGAGCCGAACGCACTCATCACAAACAAGTTTCTGAGAATGCGTCTGTCTAGTTTTTATGTGAAGATATTTCGTTTGCCAGCATAGGCCTCAAATCGCTCCAAACATCCACTAGCAAATTCTACAAAAGCAGTGTTTCAAAAGTGCGCTATCAAGAGGAAGAGTCCACTATGTGAGTTGAATGCATAAAGCACACGGAAGTTTCTGAGAATGCTTCTGTCTAGTTTTTAGGTGAAGATATTTCATTTCCCAGCATAGGCCTCAAAGCGCTCCAAATATCCACTTGCAGATTCTACAAAAAGAGTGTTTCCAAACTGCTCTTTCAAAAGGAAGGTTCAAGTCTGTGAGTTGAGAGCATTCATCACAAAGAAGTTTCTGAGAATGCTTCTGTCTAGTTTTTATATGAAGATCTTTCCTTTTCCAATATGGGCCTCAAAGCGCTCCAAATAAACACTTGCAGATTCTACAAAAGGAGTGTTTCAAAACAGCTCTATCAAAAGGAACGTTCAAGTCCGTGAGTTGAAGGCATTCATCACACAGAAGTTTCTGAGAATGCTTCTCTCTAGTTTTTATGTGAAGATATTTCCTTTTCTAGCATAGGCCTCAAAGCGCTGCAAATAGCCACTTGCAGATTCTACAAAAAGAGGGTTTCAAATCTCTTCTATCAAAAGAAATGTTCAACTCTGTGAGTTGAATGCACTCATCAGAAAGAAGTTTCTGAGAATGATTCTATCTAGTTTTCATCTGCATGTATTTTCTTTTCCACTAGATGCCGAAATCGCACCAAATATCCACTTGCAGTTTCCACAAAAAGAGTGCTGCAGAACTGCTCCATGAAAAGGAATGTTCAACTTTGTGAGTTCAATACCCTCATGACATAGAAGTTTCTGAAAATGCATCTGTCTAGTTGGTATAGGAAGATATTTCCTTTTCCAGCATAAGTCTCAAAGAGCTCCCAATATCCACTTGCGGATTCTGCAAAAACAGTGTTTCAAAACTGGTGGATCAAAAGGAACGTTCAACTCTGTGAGTTGAATGCACTCATGACACAGAAGTTTCTGAGAATGCTTCTGTCTAGTTCTTACGTGAAGATATTTCCTTTTCCAGCTTAGGCCTCAAAGCGCTCCAAATAAACACTTGCAGATTCTACAAAAGGAGTGTTTCAAAACTGCGCTATCAAAAGGAAGGTTCAAGTCTGTGAGTTGAATGCACTCATCACAAAGAGGTTTCTGAGAATGCTGCTGTCTAGTTTTTATGTGAAGATATTTCCTTTTCCTCGCATAGACCTCAAATCGCTCCAGATATCCACTTGCAGATTTTACAGAAAGAGTGTTTCCAAACTGCTCTATCTAAAGGCACGTTCAACTCTGTGAGTTGAATGCACGCATTGCGAAGAACTTTCTGAGAATGCTTCTCTCTAGCTTTTAGGTGAAGATATTCCATTTCACAGCATAGGCCTCAAAGTGCTCCAAATCACCACTTGCAGATTTTACAAAAAGAATGTTTCAAAACTGCTCTTTCTAAAGGAAGGTTCAAGTCTGTGAGTTGAATGCACTCAACACAAAAAAGTTTCTGAGAATGCTTCTGTCCAGGTTTCGTGTGAAGATACTTCCTTTTCCAGCATAGGCCTCAAACCGCTCCAAATATTCACTTGCAGAGTCTACAAAAAGAGTGTTTCCAAACTTCTCTATCAACTGGTAGGTACAACTCCGTGAGTTGAATGCCCTCATCACCAAGAAGTTTCTGAGAATGCTTCTCTCTAGTTTTGATGGGAAGATATTTCCTTTTCCAACATAGGCCTCATGGTGCTCCGAATAAACACTTGCAGATTCTACAAACTTAGTGTTTCAAAACTGTTCTATGAAAAGGAACGTTCAAGTCTGGGAGTTGAATGAACTCATCACAAAGAAGTTTCTCAGAATGCTTCTGTCTAGTTTTTAGGTGAAGATATTTCATTTCCCAGCATAGGCCTCAAAGCGCTCCAAATATCCACTTGCAGATTCTACAAAAAGAGTGTTTCCAAACTGCTCTTACAAAAGGAAGGTTCAAGTCTGTGAGTCGAACGCACTCATCACAAACAAGTTTCTGAGAATGCGTCTGTCTAGTTTTTATGTGAAGATATTTCGTTGGCCAGCATAGGCCTCAAATCGCTCCAAACATCCACTAGCAAATTCTACAAAAGGAGTGTTTCAAAAGTGCGCTATCAAGAGGAAGAGTCCACTATGTGAGTTGAATGCATAAAGCACACGGAAGTTTCTGAGAATGCTTCTGTCTAGTTTTTAGGTGAAGATATTTCATTTCCCAGCATAGGCCTCAAAGCGCTCCAAATATCCACTTGCAGATTCTACAAAAAGAGTGTTTCCAAACTGCTCTTTCAAAAGGAAGGTTCAAGTCTGTGAGTTGAGAGCATTCATCACAAAGAAGTTTCTGAGAATGCTTCTGTCTAGTTTTTATATGAAGATCTTTCCTTTTCCAATATGGGCCTCAAAGCGCTCCAAATAAACACTTGCAGATTCTACAAAAGGAGTGTTTCAAAACAGCTCTATCAAAAGGAACGTTCAAGTCCGTGAGTTGAAGGCATTCATCACACAGAAGTTTCTGAGAATGCTTCTCTCTAGTTTTTATGTGAAGATATTTCCTTTTCTAGCATAGGCCTCAAAGCGCTGCAAATAGCCACTTGCAGATTCTACAAAAAGAGGGTTTCAAATCTCTTCTATCAAAAGAAATGTTCAACTCTGTGAGTTGAATGCACTCATCAGAAAGAAGTTTCTGAGAATGATTCTATCTAGTTTTCATCTGCATGTATTTCCTTTTCCACTAGATGCCGCAATCGCACCAAATATCCACTTGCAGTTTCCACAAAAAGAGTGCTGCAGAACTGCTCCATGAAAAGGAATGTTCAACTCTGTGAGTTCAATACCCTCATGACATAGAAGTTTCTGAAAATGCTTCTGTCTAGTTGGTATAGGAAGATATTTCCTTTTCCAGCATAAGCCTCAAAGAGCTCCCAATATCCACTTGCGGATTCTGCAAAAACAGTGTTTCAAAACTGGTCGATCAAAAGGAACGTTCAACACTGTGAGTTGAATGCACTCATGACACAGAAGTTTCTGAGAATGCTTCTGTCTAGTTCTTACGTGAAGATATTTCCTTTTCCAGCTTAGGCCTCAAAGCGCTCCAAATAAACACTTGCAGATTCTACAAAAGGAGTGTTTCAAAACTGCGCTATCAAAAGGAAGGTTCAAGTCTGTGAGTTGAATGCACTCATCACAAAGAGGTTTCTGAGAATGCTGCTGTCTAGTTTTTATGTGAAGATATTTCCTTTTCGTCGCATAGACCTCAAATCGCTCCAGATATCCACTTGCAGATTTTACAGAAAGACTGTTTCCAAACTGCTCTATCTAAAGGCACGTTCAACTCCGTGAGTTGAATGCACGCATTGCGAAGAACTTTCTGAGAATGCTTCTCTCTAGCTTTTAGGTGAAGATATTCCATTTCACAGCATAGGCCTCAAAGTGCTCCAAATCACCACTTGCAGATTTTACAAAAAGAATGTTTCAAAACTGCTCTTTCTAAAGGAAGGTTCAAGTCTGTGAGTTGAATGCACTCAACACAAAGAAGTTTCTGAGAATGCTTCTGTCCAGGTTTCATGTGAAGATATTTCCTTTTCCAGCATAGGACTAAAACCGCTCCAAATATTCACTTGCAGAGTCTACAAAAAGAGTGTTTCCAAACTTCTCTATCAACTGGTAGGTAAAACTCCTTGAGTTGAATGCCCTCATCACCAAGAAGTTTCTGAGAATGCTTCTCTCTAGTTTTGATGGGAAGATATTTCCTTTTCCAACATAGGCCTCATGGTGCTCCGAATAAACACTTGCAGATTCTACAAACTTAGTGTTTCAAAACTGTTCTATGAAAAGGAACGTTCAAGTCTGGGAGTTGAATGAACTCATCACAAAGAAGTTACTCAGAATGCTTCTGTCTAGTTTTTAGGTGAAGATATTTCATTTCCCAGCATAGGCCTCAAAGCGCTCCAAATATCCACTTGCAGATTCTACAAAAAGAGTGTTTCCAAACTGCTCTTACAAAAGGAAGGTTCAAGTCTGTGAGCCGAACGCACTCATCACAAACAAGTTTCTGAGAATGCGTCTGTCTAGTTTTTATGTGAAGATATTTCGTTTGCCAGCATAGGCCTCAAATCGCTCCAAACATCCACTAGCAAATTCTACAAAAGCAGTGTTTCAAAAGTGCGCTATCAAGAGGAAGAGTCCACTATGTGAGTTGAATGCATAAAGCACACGGAAGTTTCTGAGAATGCTTCTGTCTAGTTTTTAGGTGAAGATATTTCATTTCCCAGCATAGGCCTCAAAGCGCTCCAAATATCCACTTGCAGATTCTACAAAAAGAGTGTTTCCAAACTGCTCTTTCAAAAGGAAGGTTCAAGTCTGTGAGTTGAGAGCATTCATCACAAAGAAGTTTCTGAGAATGCTTCTGTCTAGTTTTTATATGAAGATCTTTCCTTTTCCAATATGGGCCTCAAAGCGCTCCAAATAAACACTTGCAGATTCTACAAAAGGAGTGTTTCAAAACAGCTCTATCAAAAGGAACGTTCAAGTCCGTGAGTTGAAGGCATTCATCACACAGAAGTTTCTGAGAATGCTTCTCTCTAGTTTTTATGTGAAGATATTTCCTTTTCTAGCATAGGCCTCAAAGCGCTGCAAATAGCCACTTGCAGATTCTACAAAAAGAGGGTTTCAAATCTCTTCTATCAAAAGAAATGTTCAACTCTGTGAGTTGAATGCACTCATCAGAAAGAAGTTTCTGAGAATGATTCTATCTAGTTTTCATCTGCATGTATTTTCTTTTCCACTAGATGCCGAAATCGCACCAAATATCCACTTGCAGTTTCCACAAAAAGAGTGCTGCAGAACTGCTCCATGAAAAGGAATGTTCAACTCTGTGAGTTCAATACCCTCATGACATAGAAGTTTCTGAAAATGCTTCTGTCTAGTTGGTATAGGAAGATATTTCCTTTTCCAGCATAAGTCTCAAAGAGCTCCCAATATCCACTTGCGGATTCTGCAAAAACAGTGTTTCAAAACTGGTGGATCAAAAGGAACGTTCAACTCTGTGAGTTGAATGCACTCATGACACAGAAGTTTCTGAGAATGCTTCTGTCTAGTTCTTACGTGAAGATATTTCCTTTTCCAGCTTAGGCCTCAAAGCGCTCCAAATAAACACTTGCAGATTCTACAAAAGGAGTGTTTCAAAACTGCGCTATCAAAAGGAAGGTTCAAGTCTGTGAGTTGAATGCACTCATCACAAAGAGGTTTCTGAGAATGCTGCTGTCTAGTTTTTATGTGAAGATATTTCCTTTTCCTCGCATAGACCTCAAATCGCTCCAGATATCCACTTGCAGATTTTACAGAAAGAGTGTTTCCAAACTGCTCTATCTAAAGGCACGTTCAACTCTGTGAGTTGAATGCACGCATTGCGAAGAACTTTCTGAGAATGCTTCTCTCTAGCTTTTAGGTGAAGATATTCCATTTCACAGCATAGGCCTCAAAGTGCTCCAAATCACCACTTGCAGATTTTACAAAAAGAATGTTTCAAAACTGCTCTTTCTAAAGGAAGGTTCAAGTCTGTGAGTTGAATGCACTCAACACAAAGAAGTTTCTGAGAATGCTTCTGTCCAGGTTTCATGTGAAGATACTTCCTTTTCCAGCATAGGCCTCAAACCGCTCCAAATATTCACTTGCAGAGTCTACAAAAAGAGTGTTTCCAAACTTCTCTATCAACTGGTAGGTACAACTCCGTGAGTTGAATGCCCTCATCACCAAGAAGTTTCTGAGAATGCTTCTCTCTAGTTTTGATGGGAAGATATTTCCTTTTCCAACATAGGCCTCATGGTGCTCCGAATAAACACTTGCAGATTCTACAAACTTAGTGTTTCAAAACTGTTCTATGAAAAGGAACGTTCAAGTCTGGGAGTTGAATGAACTCATCACAAAGAAGTTTCTCAGAATGCTTCTGTCTAGTTTTTAGGTGAAGATATTTCATTTCCCAGCATAGGCCTCAAAGCGCTCCAAATATCCACTTGCAGATTCTACAAAAAGAGTGTTTCCAAACTGCTCTTACAAAAGGAAGGTTCAAGCCTGTGAGCCGAACGCACTCATCACAAACAAGTTTCTGAGAATGCGTCTGTCTAGTTTTTATGTGAAGATATTTCGTTTGCCAGCATAGGCCTCAAATCGCTCCAAACATCCACTAGCAAATTCTACAAAAGCAGTGTTTCAAAAGTGCGCTATCAAGAGGAAGAGTCCACTATGTGAGTTGAATGCATAAAGCACACGGAAGTTTCTGAGAATGCTTCTGTCTAGTTTTTAGGTGAAGATATTTCATTTCCCAGCATAGGCCTCAAAGCGCTCCAAATATCCACTTGCAGATTCTACAAAAAGAGTGTTTCCAAACTGCTCTTTCAAAAGGAAGGTTCAAGTCTGTGAGTTGAGAGCATTCATCACAAAGAAGTTTCTGAGAATGCTTCTGTCTAGTTTTTATATGAAGATCTTTCCTTTTCCAATATGGGCCTCAAAGCGCTCCAAATAAACACTTGCAGATTCTACAAAAGGAGTGTTTCAAAACAGCTCTATCAAAAGGAACGTTCAAGTCCGTGAGTTGAAGGCATTCATCACACAGAAGTTTCTGAGAATGCTTCTCTCTAGTTTTTATGTGAAGATATTTCCTTTTCTAGCATAGGCCTCAAAGCGCTGCAAATAGCCACTTGCAGATTCTACAAAAAGAGGGTTTCAAATCTCTTCTATCAAAAGAAATGTTCAACTCTGTGAGTTGAATGCACTCATCAGAAAGAAGTTTCTGAGAATGATTCTATCTAGTTTTCATCTGCATGTATTTTCTTTTCCACTAGATGCCGAAATCGCACCAAATATCCACTTGCAGTTTCCACAAAAAGAGTGCTGCAGAACTGCTCCATGAAAAGGAATGTTCAACTTTGTGAGTTCAATACCCTCATGACATAGAAGTTTCTGAAAATGCATCTGTCTAGTTGGTATAGGAAGATATTTCCTTTTCCAGCATAAGTCTCAAAGAGCTCCCAATATCCACTTGCGGATTCTGCAAAAACAGTGTTTCAAAACTGGTGGATCAAAAGGAACGTTCAACTCTGTGAGTTGAATGCACTCATGACACAGAAGTTTCTGAGAATGCTTCTGTCTAGTTCTTACGTGAAGATATTTCCTTTTCCAGCTTAGGCCTCAAAGCGCTCCAAATAAACACTTGCAGATTCTACAAAAGGAGTGTTTCAAAACTGCGCTATCAAAAGGAAGGTTCAAGTCTGTGAGTTGAATGCACTCATCACAAAGAGGTTTCTGAGAATGCTGCTGTCTAGTTTTTATGTGAAGATATTTCCTTTTCCTCGCATAGACCTCAAATCGCTCCAGATATCCACTTGCAGATTTTACAGAAAGAGTGTTTCCAAACTGCTCTATCTAAAGGCACGTTCAACTCTGTGAGTTGAATGCACGCATTGCGAAGAACTTTCTGAGAATGCTTCTCTCTAGCTTTTAGGTGAAGATATTCCATTTCACAGCATAGGCCTCAAAGTGCTCCAAATCACCACTTGCAGATTTTACAAAAAGAATGTTTCAAAACTGCTCTTTCTAAAGGAAGGTTCAAGTCTGTGAGTTGAATGCACTCAACACAAAAAAGTTTCTGAGAATGCTTCTGTCCAGGTTTCGTGTGAAGATACTTCCTTTTCCAGCATAGGCCTCAAACCGCTCCAAATATTCACTTGCAGAGTCTACAAAAAGAGTGTTTCCAAACTTCTCTATCAACTGGTAGGTACAACTCCGTGAGTTGAATGCCCTCATCACCAAGAAGTTTCTGAGAATGCTTCTCTCTAGTTTTGATGGGAAGATATTTCCTTTTCCAACATAGGCCTCATGGTGCTCCGAATAAACACTTGCAGATTCTACAAACTTAGTGTTTCAAAACTGTTCTATGAAAAGGAACGTTCAAGTCTGGGAGTTGAATGAACTCATCACAAAGAAGTTTCTCAGAATGCTTCTGTCTAGTTTTTAGGTGAAGATATTTCATTTCCCAGCATAGGCCTCAAAGCGCTCCAAATATCCACTTGCAGATTCTACAAAAAGAGTGTTTCCAAACTGCTCTTACAAAAGGAAGGTTCAAGTCTGTGAGTCGAACGCACTCATCACAAACAAGTTTCTGAGAATGCGTCTGTCTAGTTTTTATGTGAAGATATTTCGTTTGCCAGCATAGGCCTCAAATCGCTCCAAACATCCACTAGCAAATTCTACAAAAGGAGTGTTTCAAAAGTGCGCTATCAAGAGGAAGAGTCCACTATGTGAGTTGAATGCATAAAGCACACGGAAGTTTCTGAGAATGCTTCTGTCTAGTTTTTAGGTGAAGATATTTCATTTCCCAGCATAGGCCTCAAAGCGCTCCAAATATCCACTTGCAGATTCTACAAAAAGAGTGTTTCCAAACTGCTCTTTCAAAAGGAAGGTTCAAGTCTGTGAGTTGAGAGCATTCATCACAAAGAAGTTTCTGAGAATGCTTCTGTCTAGTTTTTATATGAAGATCTTTCCTTTTCCAATATGGGCCTCAAAGCGCTCCAAATAAACACTTGCAGATTCTACAAAAGGAGTGTTTCAAAACAGCTCTATCAAAAGGAACGTTCAAGTCCGTGAGTTGAAGGCATTCATCACACAGAAGTTTCTGAGAATGCTTCTCTCTAGTTTTTATGTGAAGATATTTCCTTTTCTAGCATAGGCCTCAAAGCGCTGCAAATAGCCACTTGCAGATTCTACAAAAAGAGGGTTTCAAATCTCTTCTATCAAAAGAAATGTTCAACTCTGTGAGTTGAATGCACTCATCAGAAAGAAGTTTCTGAGAATGATTCTATCTAGTTTTCATCTGCATGTATTTCCTTTTCCACTAGATGCCGCAATCGCACCAAATATCCACTTGCAGTTTCCACAAAAAGAGTGCTGCAGAACTGCTCCATGAAAAGGAATGTTCAACTCTGTGAGTTCAATACCCTCATGACATAGAAGTTTCTGAAAATGCTTCTGTCTAGTTGGTATAGGAAGATATTTCCTTTTCCAGCATAAGCCTCAAAGAGCTCCCAATATCCACTTGCGGATTCTGCAAAAACAGTGTTTCAAAACTGGTCGATCAAAAGGAACGTTCAACACTGTGAGTTGAATGCACTCATGACACAGAAGTTTCTGAGAATGCTTCTGTCTAGTTCTTACGTGAAGATATTTCCTTTTCCAGCTTAGGCCTCAAAGCGCTCCAAATAAACACTTGCAGATTCTACAAAAGGAGTGTTTCAAAACTGCGCTATCAAAAGGAAGGTTCAAGTCTGTGAGTTGAATGCACTCATCACAAAGAGGTTTCTGAGAATGCTGCTGTCTAGTTTTTATGTGAAGATATTTCCTTTTCGTCGCATAGACCTCAAATCGCTCCAGATATCCACTTGCAGATTTTACAGAAAGACTGTTTCCAAACTGCTCTATCTAAAGGCACGTTCAACTCCGTGAGTTGAATGCACGCATTGCGAAGAACTTTCTGAGAATGCTTCTCTCTAGCTTTTAGGTGAAGATATTCCATTTCACAGCATAGGCCTCAAAGTGCTCCAAATCACCACTTGCAGATTTTACAAAAAGAATGTTTCAAAACTGCTCTTTCTAAAGGAAGGTTCAAGTCTGTGAGTTGAATGCACTCAACACAAAGAAGTTTCTGAGAATGCTTCTGTCCAGGTTTCATGTGAAGATATTTCCTTTTCCAGCATAGGACTAAAACCGCTCCAAATATTCACTTGCAGAGTCTACAAAAAGAGTGTTTCCAAACTTCTCTATCAACTGGTAGGTAAAACTCCTTGAGTTGAATGCCCTCATCACCAAGAAGTTTCTGAGAATGCTTCTCTCTAGTTTTGATGGGAAGATATTTCCTTTTCCAACATAGGCCTCATGGTGCTCCGAATAAACACTTGCAGATTCTACAAACTTAGTGTTTCAAAACTGTTCTATGAAAAGGAACGTTCAAGTCTGGGAGTTGAATGAACTCATCACAAAGAAGTTACTCAGAATGCTTCTGTCTAGTTTTTAGGTGAAGATATTTCATTTCCCAGCATAGGCCTCAAAGCGCTCCAAATATCCACTTGCAGATTCTACAAAAAGAGTGTTTCCAAACTGCTCTTACAAAAGGAAGGTTCAAGTCTGTGAGCCGAACGCACTCATCACAAACAAGTTTCTGAGAATGCGTCTGTCTAGTTTTTATGTGAAGATATTTCGTTTGCCAGCATAGGCCTCAAATCGCTCCAAACATCCACTAGCAAATTCTACAAAAGCAGTGTTTCAAAAGTGCGCTATCAAGAGGAAGAGTCCACTATGTGAGTTGAATGCATAAAGCACACGGAAGTTTCTGAGAATGCTTCTGTCTAGTTTTTAGGTGAAGATATTTCATTTCCCAGCATAGGCCTCAAAGCGCTCCAAATATCCACTTGCAGATTCTACAAAAAGAGTGTTTCCAAACTGCTCTTTCAAAAGGAAGGTTCAAGTCTGTGAGTTGAGAGCATTCATCACAAAGAAGTTTCTGAGAATGCTTCTGTCTAGTTTTTATATGAAGATCTTTCCTTTTCCAATATGGGCCTCAAAGCGCTCCAAATAAACACTTGCAGATTCTACAAAAGGAGTGTTTCAAAACAGCTCTATCAAAAGGAACGTTCAAGTCCGTGAGTTGAAGGCATTCATCACACAGAAGTTTCTGAGAATGCTTCTCTCTAGTTTTTATGTGAAGATATTTCCTTTTCTAGCATAGGCCTCAAAGCGCTGCAAATAGCCACTTGCAGATTCTACAAAAAGAGGGTTTCAAATCTCTTCTATCAAAAGAAATGTTCAACTCTGTGAGTTGAATGCACTCATCAGAAAGAAGTTTCTGAGAATGATTCTATCTAGTTTTCATCTGCATGTATTTTCTTTTCCACTAGATGCCGAAATCGCACCAAATATCCACTTGCAGTTTCCACAAAAAGAGTGCTGCAGAACTGCTCCATGAAAAGGAATGTTCAACTCTGTGAGTTCAATACCCTCATGACATAGAAGTTTCTGAAAATGCTTCTGTCTAGTTGGTATAGGAAGATATTTCCTTTTCCAGCATAAGTCTCAAAGAGCTCCCAATATCCACTTGCGGATTCTGCAAAAACAGTGTTTCAAAACTGGTGGATCAAAAGGAACGTTCAACTCTGTGAGTTGAATGCACTCATGACACAGAAGTTTCTGAGAATGCTTCTGTCTAGTTCTTACGTGAAGATATTTCCTTTTCCAGCTTAGGCCTCAAAGCGCTCCAAATAAACACTTGCAGATTCTACAAAAGGAGTGTTTCAAAACTGCGCTATCAAAAGGAAGGTTCAAGTCTGTGAGTTGAATGCACTCATCACAAAGAGGTTTCTGAGAATGCTGCTGTCTAGTTTTTATGTGAAGATATTTCCTTTTCCTCGCATAGACCTCAAATCGCTCCAGATATCCACTTGCAGATTTTACAGAAAGAGTGTTTCCAAACTGCTCTATCTAAAGGCACGTTCAACTCTGTGAGTTGAATGCACGCATTGCGAAGAACTTTCTGAGAATGCTTCTCTCTAGCTTTTAGGTGAAGATATTCCATTTCACAGCATAGGCCTCAAAGTGCTCCAAATCACCACTTGCAGATTTTACAAAAAGAATGTTTCAAAACTGCTCTTTCTAAAGGAAGGTTCAAGTCTGTGAGTTGAATGCACTCAACACAAAGAAGTTTCTGAGAATGCTTCTGTCCAGGTTTCATGTGAAGATATTTCCTTTTCCAGCATAGGCCTCAAACCGCTCCAAATATTCACTTGCAGAGTCTACAAAAAGAGTGTTTCCAAACTTCTCTATCAACTGGTAGGTACAACACCGTGAGTTGAATGCCCTCATCACCAAGAAGTTTCTGAGAATGCTTCTCTCTAGTTTTGATGGGAAGATATTTCCTTTTCCAACATAGGCCTCATGGTGCTCCGAGTAAACACTTGCAGATTCTACAAACTTAGTGTTTCAAAACTGTTCTATGAAAAGGAACGTTCAAGTCTGGGAGTTGAATGAACTCATCACAAAGAAGTTTCTCAGAATGCTTCTGTCTAGTTTTTAGGTGAAGATATTTCATTTCCCAGCATAGGCCTCAAAGCGCTCCAAATATCCACTTGCAGATTCTACAAAAAGAGTGTTTCCAAACTGCTCTTACAAAAGGAAGGTTCAAGTCTGTGAGCCGAACGCACTCATCACAAACAAGTTTCTGAGAATGCGTCTGTCTAGTTTTTATGTGAAGATATTTCGTTTGCCAGCATAGGCCTCAAATCGCTCCAAACATCCACTAGCAAATTCTACAAAAGGAGTGTTTCAAAAGTGCGCTATCAAGAGGAAGAGTCCACTATGTGAGTTGAATGCATAAAGCACACGGAAGTTTCTGAGAATGCTTCTGTCTAGTTTTTAGGTGAAGATATTTCATTTCCCAGCATAGGCCTCAAAGCGCTCCAAATATCCACTTGCAGATTCTACAAAAAGAGTGTTTCCAAACTGCTCTTTCAAAAGGAAGGTTCAAGTCTGTGAGTTGAGAGCATTCATCACAAAGAAGTTTCTGAGAATGCTTCTGTCTAGTTTTTATATGAAGATCTTTCCTTTTCCAATATGGGCCTCAAAGCGCTCCAAATAAACACTTGCAGATTCTACAAAAGGAGTGTTTCAAAACAGCTCTATCAAAAGGAACGTTCAAGTCCGTGAGTTGAAGGCATTCATCACACAGAAGTTTCTGAGAATGCTTCTCTCTAGTTTTTATGTGAAGATATTTCCTTTTCTAGCATAGGCCTCAAAGCGCTGCAAATAGCCACTTGCAGATTCTACAAAAAGAGGGTTTCAAATCTCTTCTATCAAAAGAAATGTTCAACTCTGTGAGTTGAATGCACTCATCAGAAAGAAGTTTCTGAGAATGATTCTATCTAGTTTTCATCTGCATGTATTTCCTTTTCCACTAGATGCCGCAATCGCACCAAATATCCACTTGCAGTTTCCACAAAAAGAGTGCTGCAGAACTGCTCCATGAAAAGGAATGTTCAACTCTGTGAGTTCAGTACCCTCATGACATAGAAGTTTCTGAAAATGCTTCTGTCTAGTTGGTATAGGAAGATATTTCCTTTTCCAGCATAAGCCTCAAAGAGCTCCAAATATCCACTTGCGGATTCTGCAAAAACAGTGTTTCAAAACTGGTCGATCAAAAGGAACGTTCAACTCTGTGAGTTGAATGCACTCATGACACAGAAGTTTCTGAGAATGCTTCTGTCTAGTTCTTACGTGAAGATATTTCCTTTTCCAGCTTAGGCCTCAAAGCTCTCCAAATAAACACTTGCAGATTCTACAAAAGGAGTGTTTCAAAACTGCTCTAGCAAAAGGAAGGTTCAAGTCTGTGAGTTGAATGCACTCATCACAAAGAGGTTTCTGAGAATGCTGCTGTCTAGTTTTTATGTGAAGATATTTCCTTTTCCTCGCATAGACCTCAAATCGCTCCAGATATCCACTTGCAGATTTTACAGAAAGAGTGTTTCCAAACTGCTCTATCTAAAGGCACGTTCAACTCTGTGAGTTGAATGCACGCATTGCGAAGAACTTTTTGAGAATGCTTCTCTCTAGCTTTTAGGTGAAGATATTCCATTTCACAGCATAGGCCTCAAAGTGCTCCAAATCACCACTTGCAGATTTTACAAAAAGAATGTTTCAAAACTGCTCTTTCTAAAGGAAGGTTCAAGTCTGTGAGTTGAATGCACTCAACACAAAGAAGTTTCTGAGAATGCTTCTGTCCAGGTTTCATGTGAAGATACTTCCTTTTCCAGCATAGGCCTCAAACCGCTCCAAATATTCACTTGCAGAGTCTACAAAAAGAGTGTTTCCAAACTTCTCTATCAACTGGTAGGTACAACTCCGTGAGTTGAATGCCCTCATCACCAAGAAGTTTCTGAGAATGCTTCTCTCTAGTTTTGATGGGAAGATATTTCCTTTTCCAACATAGGCCTCATGGTGCTCCGAATAAACACTTGCAGATTCTACAAACTTAGTGTTTCAAAACTGTTCTATGAAAAGGAACGTTCAAGTCTGGGAGTTGAATGAACTCATCACAAAGAAGTTTCTCAGAATGCTTCTGTCTAGTTTTTAGGTGAAGATATTTCATTTCCCAGCATAGGCCTCAAAGCGCTCCAAATATCCACTTGCAGATTCTACAAAAAGAGTGTTTCCAAACTGCTCTTACAAAAGGAAGGTTCAAGTCTGTGAGCCGAACGCACTCATCACAAACAAGTTTCTGAGAATGCGTCTGTCTAGTTTTTATGTGAAGATATTTCGTTTGCCAGCATAGGCCTCAAATCGCTCCAAACATCCACTAGCAAATTCTACAAAAGCAGTGTTTCAAAAGTGCGCTATCAAGAGGAAGAGTCCACTATGTGAGTTGAATGCATAAAGCACACGGAAGTTTCTGAGAATGCTTCTGTCTAGTTTTTAGGTGAAGATATTTCATTTCCCAGCATAGGCCTCAAAGCGCTGCAAATATCCACTTGCAGATTCTACAAAAAGAGTGTTTCCAAACTGCTCTTTCAAAAGGAAGGTTCAAGTCTGTGAGTTGAGAGCATTCATCACAAAGAAGTTTCTGAGAATGCTTCTGTCTAGTTTTTATATGAAGATCTTTCCTTTTCCAATATGGGCCTCAAAGCGCTCCAAATAAACACTTGCAGATTCTACAAAAGGAGTGTTTCAAAACAGCTCTATCAAAAGGAACGTTCAAGTCCGTGAGTTGAAGGCATTCATCACACAGAAGTTTCTGAGAATGCTTCTCTCTAGTTTTTATGTGAAGATATTTCCTTTTCTAGCATAGGCCTCAAAGCGCTGCAAATAGCCACTTGCAGATTCTACAAAAAGAGGGTTTCAAATCTCTTCTATCAAAAGAAATGTTCAACTCTGTGAGTTGAATGCACTCATCAGAAAGAAGTTTCTGAGAATGATTCTATCTAGTTTTCATCTGCTTGTATTTCCTTTTCCACTAGATGCCGCAATCGCACCAAATATCCACTTGCAGTTTCCACAAAAAGAGTGCTGCAGAACTGCTCCATGAGAAGGAATGTTCAACTCTGTGAGTTCAATCCCCTCATGACATAGAAGTTTCTGAAAATGCTTCTGTCTAGTTGGTATAGGAAGATATTTCCTTTTCCAGCATAAGCCTCAAAGAGCTCCAAATATCCACTTGCGGATTCTGCAAAAACAGTGTTTCAAAACTGGTCGATCAAAAGGAACGTTCAACTCTGTGAGTTGAATACACTCATGACACAGAAGTTTCTGAGAATGCTTCTGTCTAGTTCTTACATGAAGATATTTCCTTTTCCAGCTTAGGCCTCAAAGCGCTCCAAATAAACACTTGCAGATTCTACAAAAGGAGTGTTTCAAAACTGCTCTAGCAAAAGGAAGGTTCAAGTCCGTGAGTTGAATGCACTCATCACAAAGAGGTTTCTGAGAATGCTGCTGTCTAGTTTTTATGTGAAGATATTTCCTTTTCCTCGCATAGACCTCAAATCACTCCAGATATCCACTTGCAGATATTACAGAAAGAGTGTTTCCAAACTGCTCTATCTAAAGGCACGTTCAACTCTGTGAGTTGAATGCACGCATTGCGAAGAACTTTCTGAGAATGCTTCTCTCTAGCTTTTAGGTGAAGATATTCCATTTCACAGCATAGGCCTCAAAGTGCTCCAAATCACCACTTGCAGATTTTACAAAAAGAATGTTTCAAAACTGCTCTTTCTAAAGGAAGGTTCAAGTCTGTGAGTTGAATGCACTCAACACAAAGAAGTTTCTGAGAATGCTTCTGTCCAGGTTTCATGTGAAGATACTTCCTTTTCCAGCATAGGCCTCAAACCGCTCCAAATATTCACTTGCAGAGTCTACAAAAAGAGTGTTTCCAAACTTCTCTATCAACTGGTAGGTACAACTCCGTGAGTTGAATGCCCTCATCACCAAGAAGTTTCTGAGAATGCTTCTCTCTAGTTTTGATGGGAAGATATTTCCTTTTCCAACATAGGCCTCATGGTGCTCCGAATAAACACTTGCAGATTCTACAAACTTAGTGTTTCAAAACTGTTCTATGAAAAGGAACGTTCAAGTCTGGGAGTTGAATGAACTCATCACAAAGAAGTTTCTCAGAATGCTTCTGTCTAGTTTTTAGGTGAAGATATTTCATTTCCCAGCATAGGCCTCAAAGCGCTCCAAATATCCACTTGCAGATTCTACAAAAAGAGTGTTTCCAAACTGCTCTTACAAAAGGAAGGTTCAAGCCTGTGAGCCGAACGCACTCATCACAAACAAGTTTCTGAGAATGCGTCTGTCTAGTTTTTATGTGAAGATATTTCGTTTGCCAGCATAGGCCTCAAATCGCTCCAAACATCCACTAGCAAATTCTACAAAAGCAGTGTTTCAAAAGTGCGCTATCAAGAGGAAGAGTCCACTATGTGAGTTGAATGCATAAAGCACACGGAAGTTTCTGAGAATGCTTCTGTCTAGTTTTTAGGTGAAGATATTTCATTTCCCAGCATAGGCCTCAAAGCGCTGCAAATATCCACTTGCAGATTCTACAAAAAGAGTGTTTCCAAACTGCTCTTTCAAAAGGAAGGTTCAAGTCTGTGAGTTGAGAGCATTCATCACAAAGAAGTTTCTGAGAATGCTTCTGTCTAGTTTTTATATGAAGATCTTTCCTTTTCCAATATGGGCCTCAAAGCGCTCCAAATAAACACTTGCAGATTCTACAAAAGGAGTGTTTCAAAACAGCTCTATCAAAAGGAACGTTCAAGTCCGTGAGTTGAAGGCATTCATCACACAGAAGTTTCTGAGAATGCTTCTCTCTAGTTTTTATGTGAAGATATTTCCTTTTCTAGCATAGGCCTCAAAGCGCTGCAAATAGCCACTTGCAGATTCTACAAAAAGAGGGTTTCAAATCTCTTCTATCAAAAGAAATGTTCAACTCTGTGAGTTGAATGCACTCATCAGAAAGAAGTTTCTGAGAATGATTCTATCTAGTTTTCATCTGCATGTATTTTCTTTTCCACTAGATGCCGAAATCGCACCAAATATCCACTTGCAGTTTCCACAAAAAGAGTGCTGCAGAACTGCTCCATGAAAAGGAATGTTCAACTTTGTGAGTTCAATACCCTCATGACATAGAAGTTTCTGAAAATGCATCTGTCTAGTTGGTATAGGAAGATATTTCCTTTTCCAGCATAAGTCTCAAAGAGCTCCCAATATCCACTTGCGGATTCTGCAAAAACAGTGTTTCAAAACTGGTGGATCAAAAGGAACGTTCAACTCTGTGAGTTGAATGCACTCATGACACAGAAGTTTCTGAGAATGCTTCTGTCTAGTTCTTACGTGAAGATATTTCCTTTTCCAGCTTAGGCCTCAAAGCGCTCCAAATAAACACTTGCAGATTCTACAAAAGGAGTGTTTCAAAACTGCGCTATCAAAAGGAAGGTTCAAGTCTGTGAGTTGAATGCACTCATCACAAAGAGGTTTCTGAGAATGCTGCTGTCTAGTTTTTATGTGAAGATATTTCCTTTTCCTCGCATAGACCTCAAATCGCTCCAGATATCCACTTGCAGATTTTACAGAAAGAGTGTTTCCAAACTGCTCTATCTAAAGGCACGTTCAACTCTGTGAGTTGAATGCACGCATTGCGAAGAACTTTCTGAGAATGCTTCTCTCTAGCTTTTAGGTGAAGATATTCCATTTCACAGCATAGGCCTCAAAGTGCTCCAAATCACCACTTGCAGATTTTACAAAAAGAATGTTTCAAAACTGCTCTTTCTAAAGGAAGGTTCAAGTCTGTGAGTTGAATGCACTCAACACAAAGAAGTTTCTGAGAATGCTTCTGTCCAGGTTTCATGTGAAGATACTTCCTTTTCCAGCATAGGCCTCAAACCGCTCCAAATATTCACTTGCAGAGTCTACAAAAAGAGTGTTTCCAAACTTCTCTATCAACTGGTAGGTACAACTCCGTGAGTTGAATGCCCTCATCACCAAGAAGTTTCTGAGAATGCTTCTCTCTAGTTTTGATGGGAAGATATTTCCTTTTCCAACATAGGCCTCATGGTGCTCCGAATAAACACTTGCAGATTCTACAAACTTAGTGTTTCAAAACTGTTCTATGAAAAGGAACGTTCAAGTCTGGGAGTTGAATGAACTCATCACAAAGAAGTTTCTCAGAATGCTTCTGTCTAGTTTTTAGGTGAAGATATTTCATTTCCCAGCATAGGCCTCAAAGCGCTCCAAATATCCACTTGCAGATTCTACAAAAAGAGTGTTTCCAAACTGCTCTTACAAAAGGAAGGTTCAAGTCTGTGAGCCGAACGCACTCATCACAAACAAGTTTCTGAGAATGCGTCTGTCTAGTTTTTATGTGAAGATATTTCGTTTGCCAGCATAGGCCTCAAATCGCTCCAAACATCCACTAGCAAATTCTACAAAAGCAGTGTTTCAAAAGTGCGCTATCAAGAGGAAGAGTCCACTATGTGAGTTGAATGCATAAAGCACACGGAAGTTTCTGAGAATGCTTCTGTCTAGTTTTTAGGTGAAGATATTTCATTTCCCAGCATAGGCCTCAAAGCGCTGCAAATATCCACTTGCAGATTCTACAAAAAGAGTGTTTCCAAACTGCTCTTTCAAAAGGAAGGTTCAAGTCTGTGAGTTGAGAGCATTCATCACAAAGAAGTTTCTGAGAATGCTTCTGTCTAGTTTTTATATGAAGATCTTTCCTTTTCCAATACGGGCCTCAAAGCGCTCCAAATAAACACTTGCAGATTCTACAAAAGGAGTGTTTCAAAACAGCTCTATCAAAAGGAACGTTCAAGTCCGTGAGTTGAAGGCATTCATCACACAGAAGTTTCTGAGAATGCTTCTCTCTAGTTTTTATGTGAAGATATTTCCTTTTCTAGCATAGGCCTCAAAGCGCTGCAAATAGCCACTTGCAGATTCTACAAAAAGAGGGTTTCAAATCTCTTCTATCAAAAGAAATGTTCAACTCTGTGAGTTGAATGCACTCATCAGAAAGAAGTTTCTGAGAATGATTCTATCTAGTTTTCATCTGCTTGTATTTCCTTTTCCACTAGATGCCGCAATCGCACCAAATATCCACTTGCAGTTTCCACAAAAAGAGTGCTGCAGAACTGCTCCATGAGAAGGAATGTTCAACTCTGTGAGTTCAATCCCCTCATGACATAGAAGTTTCTGAAAATGCTTCTGTCTAGTTGGTATAGGAAGATATTTCCTTTTCCAGCATAAGCCTCAAAGAGCTCCAAATATCCACTTGCGGATTCTGCAAAAACAGTGTTTCAAAACTGGTCGATCAAAAGGAACGTTCAACTCTGTGAGTTGAATACACTCATGACACAGAAGTTTCTGAGAATGCTTCTGTCTAGTTCTTACATGAAGATATTTCCTTTTCCAGCTTAGGCCTCAAAGCGCTCCAAATAAACACTTGCAGATTCTACAAAAGGAGTGTTTCAAAACTGCTCTAGCAAAAGGAAGGTTCAAGTCCGTGAGTTGAATGCACTCATCACAAAGAGGTTTCTGAGAATGCTGCTGTCTAGTTTTTATGTGAAGATATTTCCTTTTCCTCGCATAGACCTCAAATCGCTCCAGATATCCACTTGCAGATATTACAGAAAGAGTGTTTCCAAACTGCTCTATCTAAAGGCACGTTCAACTCTGTGAGTTGAATGCACGCATTGCGAAGAACTTTCTGAGAATGCTTCTCTCTAGCTTTTAGGTGAAGATATTCCATTTCACAGCATAGGCCTCAAAGTGCTCCAAATCACCACTTGCAGATTTTACAAAAAGAATGTTTCAAAACTGCTCTTTCTAAAGGAAGGTTCAAGTCTGTGAGTTGAATGCACTCAACACAAAGAAGTTTCTGAGAATGCTTCTGTCCAGGTTTCATGTGAAGATACTTCCTTTTCCAGCATAGGCCTCAAACCGCTCCAAATATTCACTTGCAGAGTCTACAAAAAGAGTGTTTCCAAACTTCTCTATCAACTGGTAGGTACAACTCCGTGAGTTGAATGCCCTCATCACCAAGAAGTTTCTGAGAATGCTTCTCTCTAGTTTTGATGGGAAGATATTTCCTTTTCCAACATAGGCCTCATGGTGCTCCGAATAAACACTTGCAGATTCTACAAACTTAGTGTTTCAAAACTGTTCTATGAAAAGGAACGTTCAAGTCTGGGAGTTGAATGAACTCATCACAAAGAAGTTTCTCAGAATGCTTCTGTCTAGTTTTTAGGTGAAGATATTTCATTTCCCAGCATAGGCCTCAAAGCGCTCCAAATATCCACTTGCAGATTCTACAAAAAGAGTGTTTCCAAACTGCTCTTACAAAAGGAAGGTTCAAGCCTGTGAGCCGAACGCACTCATCACAAACAAGTTTCTGAGAATGCGTCTGTCTAGTTTTTATGTGAAGATATTTCGTTTGCCAGCATAGGCCTCAAATCGCTCCAAACATCCACTAGCAAATTCTACAAAAGCAGTGTTTCAAAAGTGCGCTATCAAGAGGAAGAGTCCACTATGTGAGTTGAATGCATAAAGCACACGGAAGTTTCTGAGAATGCTTCTGTCTAGTTTTTAGGTGAAGATATTTCATTTCCCAGCATAGGCCTCAAAGCGCTGCAAATATCCACTTGCAGATTCTACAAAAAGAGTGTTTCCAAACTGCTCTTTCAAAAGGAAGGTTCAAGTCTGTGAGTTGAGAGCATTCATCACAAAGAAGTTTCTGAGAATGCTTCTGTCTAGTTTTTATATGAAGATCTTTCCTTTTCCAATATGGGCCTCAAAGCGCTCCAAATAAACACTTGCAGATTCTACAAAAGGAGTGTTTCAAAACAGCTCTATCAAAAGGAACGTTCAAGTCCGTGAGTTGAAGGCATTCATCACACAGAAGTTTCTGAGAATGCTTCTCTCTAGTTTTTATGTGAAGATATTTCCTTTTCTAGCATAGGCCTCAAAGCGCTGCAAATAGCCACTTGCAGATTCTACAAAAAGAGGGTTTCAAATCTCTTCTATCAAAAGAAATGTTCAACTCTGTGAGTTGAATGCACTCATCAGAAAGAAGTTTCTGAGAATGATTCTATCTAGTTTTCATCTGCATGTATTTTCTTTTCCACTAGATGCCGAAATCGCACCAAATATCCACTTGCAGTTTCCACAAAAAGAGTGCTGCAGAACTGCTCCATGAAAAGGAATGTTCAACTTTGTGAGTTCAATACCCTCATGACATAGAAGTTTCTGAAAATGCTTCTGTCTAGTTGGTATAGGAAGATATTTCCTTTTCCAGCATAAGTCTCAAAGAGCTCCCAATATCCACTTGCGGATTCTGCAAAAACAGTGTTTCAAAACTGGTGGATCAAAAGGAACGTTCAACTCTGTGAGTTGAATGCACTCATGACACAGAAGTTTCTGAGAATGCTTCTGTCTAGTTCTTACGTGAAGATATTTCCTTTTCCAGCTTAGGCCTCAAAGCGCTCCAAATAAACACTTGCAGATTCTACAAAAGGAGTGTTTCAAAACTGCGCTATCAAAAGGAAGGTTCAAGTCTGTGAGTTGAATGCACTCATCACAAAGAGGTTTCTGAGAATGCTGCTGTCTAGTTTTTATGTGAAGATATTTCCTTTTCCTCGCATAGACCTCAAATCGCTCCAGATATCCACTTGCAGATTTTACAGAAAGAGTGTTTCCAAACTGCTCTATCTAAAGGCACGTTCAACTCTGTGAGTTGAATGCACGCATTGCGAAGAACTTTCTGAGAATGATTCTCTCTAGCTTTTAGGTGAAGATATTCCATTTCACAGCATAGGCCTCAAAGTGCTCCAAATCACCACTTGCAGATTTTACAAAAAGAATGTTTCAAAACTGCTCTTTCTAAAGGAAGGTTCAAGTCTGTGAGTTGAATGCACTCAACACAAAAAAGTTTCTGAGAATGCTTCTGTCCAGGTTTCGTGTGAAGATACTTCCTTTTCCAGCATAGGCCTCAAACCGCTCCAAATATTCACTTGCAGAGTCTACAAAAAGAGTGTTTCCAAACTTCTCTATCAACTGGTAGGTACAACTCCGTGAGTTGAATGCCCTCATCACCAAGAAGTTTCTGAGAATGCTTCTCTCTAGTTTTGATGGGAAGATATTTCCTTTTCCAACATAGGCCTCATGGTGCTCCGAATAAACACTTGCAGATTCTACAAACTTAGTGTTTCAAAACTGTTCTATGAAAAGGAACGTTCAAGTCTGGGAGTTGAATGAACTCATCACAAAGAAGTTTCTCAGAATGCTTCTGTCTAGTTTTTAGGTGAAGATATTTCATTTCCCAGCATAGGCCTCAAAGCGCTCCAAATATCCACTTGCAGATTCTACAAAAAGAGTGTTTCCAAACTGCTCTTACAAAAGGAAGGTTCAAGTCTGTGAGTCGAACGCACTCATCACAAACAAGTTTCTGAGAATGCGTCTGTCTAGTTTTTATGTGAAGATATTTCGTTTGCCAGCATAGGCCTCAAATCGCTCCAAACATCCACTAGCAAATTCTACAAAAGGAGTGTTTCAAAAGTGCGCTATCAAGAGGAAGAGTCCACTATGTGAGTTGAATGCATAAAGCACACGGAAGTTTCTGAGAATGCTTCTGTCTAGTTTTTAGGTGAAGATATTTCATTTCCCAGCATAGGCCTCAAAGCGCTCCAAATATCCACTTGCAGATTCTACAAAAAGAGTGTTTCCAAACTGCTCTTTCAAAAGGAAGGTTCAAGTCTGTGAGTTGAGAGCATTCATCAAAAAGAAGTTTCTGAGAATGCTTCTGTCTAGTTTTTATATGAAGATCTTTCCTTTTCCAATATGGGCCTCAAAGCGCTCCAAATAAACACTTGCAGATTCTACAAAAGGAGTGTTTCAAAACAGCTCTATCAAAAGGAACGTTCAAGTCCGTGAGTTGAAGGCATTCATCACACAGAAGTTTCTGAGAATGCTTCTCTCTAGTTTTTATGTGAAGATATTTCCTTTTCTAGCATAGGCCTCAAAGCGCTGCAAATAGCCACTTGCAGATTCTACAAAAAGAGGGTTTCAAATCTCTTCTATCAAAAGAAATGTTCAACTCTGTGAGTTGAATGCACTCATCAGAAAGAAGTTTCTGAGAATGATTCTATCTAGTTTTCATCTGCATGTATTTTCTTTTCCACTAGATGCCGAAATCGCACCAAATATCCACTTGCAGTTTCCACAAAAAGAGTGCTGCAGAACTGCTCCATGAAAAGGAATGTTCAACTCTGTGAGTTCAATACCCTCATGACATAGAAGTTTCTGAAAATGCTTCTGTCTGGTTGGTATAGGAAGATATTTCCTTTTCCAGCATAAGTCTCAAAGAGCTCCCAATATCCACTTGCGGATTCTGCAAAAACAGTGTTTCAAAACTGGTCGATCAAAAGGAACGTTCAACTCTGTGAGTTGAATGCACTCATGACACAGAAGTTTCTGAGAATGCTTCTGTCTAGTTCTTACGTGAAGATATTTCCTTTTCCAGCTTAGGCCTCAAAGCGCTCCAAATAAACACTTGCAGATTCTACAAAAGGAGTGTTTCAAAACTGCGCTATCAAAAGGAAGGTTCAAGTCTGTGAGTTGAATGCACTCATCACAAAGAGGTTTCTGAGAATGCTGCTGTCTAGTTTTTATGTGAAGATATTTCCTTTTCCTCGCATAGACCTCAAATCGCTCCAGATATCCACTTGCAGATTTTACAGAAAGAGTGTTTCCAAACTGCTCTATCTAAAGGCACGTTCAACTCTGTGAGTTGAATGCACGCATTGCGAAGAACTTTCTGAGAATGCTTCTCTCTAGCTTTTAGGTGAAGATATTCCATTTCACAGCATAGGCCTCAAAGTGCTCCAAATCACCACTTGCAGATTTTACAAAAAGAATGTTTCAAAACTGCTCTTTCTAAAGGAAGGTTCAAGTCTGTGAGTTGAATGCACTCAACACAAAGAAGTTTCTGAGAATGCTTCTGTCCAGGTTTCATGTGAAGATATTTCCTTTTCCAGCATAGGCCTCAAACCGCTCCAAATATTCACTTGCAGAGTCTACAAAAAGAGTGTTTCCAAACTTCTCTATCAACTGGTAGGTACAACACCGTGAGTTGAATGCCCTCATCACCAAGAAGTTTCTGAGAATGCTTCTCTCTAGTTTTGATGGGAAGATATTTCCTTTTCCAACATAGGCCTCATGGTGCTCCGAGTAAACACTTGCAGATTCTACAAACTAAGTGTTTCAAAACTGTTCTATGAAAAGGAACGTTCAAGTCTGGGAGTTGAATGAACTCATCACAAAGAAGTTTCTCAGAATGCTTCTGTCTAGTTTTTAGGTGAAGATATTTCATTTCCCAACATAGGCCTCAAAGCGCTCCAAATATCCACTTGCAGATTCTACAAAAAGAGTGTTTCCAAACTGCTCTTACAAAAGGAAGGTTCAAGTCTGTGAGCCGAACGCACTCATCACAAACAAGTTTCTGAGAATGCGTCTGTCTAGTTTTTATGTGAAGATATTTCGTTTGCCAGCATAGGCCTCAAATCGCTCCAAACATCCACTAGCAAATTCTACAAAAGGAGTGTTTCAAAAGTGCGCTATCAAGAGGAAGAGTCCACTATGTGAGTTGAATGCATAAAGCACACGGAAGTTTCTGAGAATGCTTCTGTCTAGTTTTTAGGTGAAGATATTTCATTTCCCAGCATAGGCCTCAAAGCGCTCCAAATATCCACTTGCAGATTCTACAAAAAGAGTGTTTCCAAACTGCTCTTTCAAAAGGAAGGTTCAAGTCTGTGAGTTGAGAGCATTCATCACAAAGAAGTTTCTGAGAATGCTTCTGTCTAGTTTTTATATGAAGATCTTTCCTTTTCCAATATGGGCCTCAAAGCGCTCCAAATAAACACTTGCAGATTCTACAAAAGGAGTGTTTCAAAACAGCTCTATCAAAAGGAACGTTCAAGTCCGTGAGTTGAAGGCATTCATCACACAGAAGTTTCTGAGAATGCTTCTCTCTAGTTTTTATGTGAAGATATTTCCTTTTCTAGCATAGGCCTCAAAGCGCTGCAAATAGCCACTTGCAGATTCTACAAAAAGAGGGTTTCAAATCTCTTCTATCAAAAGAAATGTTCAACTCTGTGAGTTGAATGCACTCATCAGAAAGAAGTTTCTGAGAATGATTCTATCTAGTTTTCATCTGCATGTATTTCCTTTTCCACTAGATGCCGCAATCGCACCAAATATCCACTTGCAGTTTCCACAAAAAGAGTGCTGCAGAACTGCTCCATGAAAAGGAATGTTCAACTCTGTGAGTTCAATACCCTCATGACATAGAAGTTTCTGAAAATGCTTCTGTCTAGTTGGTATAGGAAGATATTTCCTTTTCCAGCATAAGCCTCAAAGAGCTCCCAATATCCACTTGCGGATTCTGCAAAAACAGTGTTTCAAAACTGGTCGATCAAAAGGAACGTTCAACACTGTGAGTTGAATGCACTCATGACACAGAAGTTTCTGAGAATGCTTCTGTCTAGTTCTTACGTGAAGATATTTCCTTTTCCAGCTTAGGCCTCAAAGCGCTCCAAATAAACACTTGCAGATTCTACAAAAGGAGTGTTTCAAAACTGCGCTATCAAAAGGAAGGTTCAAGTCTGTGAGTTGAATGCACTCATCACAAAGAGGTTTCTGAGAATGCTGCTGTCTAGTTTTTATGTGAAGATATTTCCTTTTCGTCGCATAGACCTCAAATCGCTCCAGATATCCACTTGCAGATTTTACAGAAAGACTGTTTCCAAACTGCTCTATCTAAAGGCACGTTCAACTCCGTGCGTTGAATGCACGCATTGCGAAGAACTTTCTGAGAATGCTTCTCTCTAGCTTTTAGGTGAAGATATTCCATTTCACAGCATAGGCCTCAAAGTGCTCCAAATCACCACTTGCAGATTTTACAAAAAGAATGTTTCAAAACTGCTCTTTCTAAAGGAAGGTTCAAGTCTGTGAGTTGAATGCACTCAACACAAAGAAGTTTCTGAGAATGCTTCTGTCCAGGTTTCATGTGAAGATATT
The DNA here is from genome assembly GCF_028885625.2 of Pongo pygmaeus. NCBI lineage: Eukaryota > Metazoa > Chordata > Mammalia > Primates > Hominidae > Pongo > Pongo pygmaeus. The sequence goes on from NC_085930.1 coordinate 30,796,466, forward strand.
TCCTTTTCCAGCATAGGACTAAAACCGCTCCAAATATTCACTTGCAGAGTCTACAAAAAGAGTGTTTCCAAACTTCTCTATCAACTGGTAGGTAAAACTCCTTGAGTTGAATGCCCTCATCACCAAGAAGTTTCTGAGAATGCTTCTCTCTAGTTTTGATGGGAAGATATTTCCTTTTCCAACATAGGCCTCATGGTGCTCCGAATAAACACTTGCAGATTCTACAAACTTAGTGTTTCAAAACTGTTCTATGAAAAGGAACGTTCAAGTCTGGGAGTTGAATGAACTCATCACAAAGAAGTTACTCAGAATGCTTCTGTCTAGTTTTTAGGTGAAGATATTTCATTTCCCAGCATAGGCCTCAAAGCGCTCCAAATATCCACTTGCAGATTCTACAAAAAGAGTGTTTCCAAACTGCTCTTACAAAAGGAAGGTTCAAGTCTGTGAGCCGAACGCACTCATCACAAACAAGTTTCTGAGAATGCGTCTGTCTAGTTTTTATGTGAAGATATTTCGTTTGCCAGCATAGGCCTCAAATCGCTCCAAACATCCACTAGCAAATTCTACAAAAGCAGTGTTTCAAAAGTGCGCTATCAAGAGGAAGAGTCCACTATGTGAGTTGAATGCATAAAGCACACGGAAGTTTCTGAGAATGCTTCTGTCTAGTTTTTAGGTGAAGATATTTCATTTCCCAGCATAGGCCTCAAAGCGCTCCAAATATCCACTTGCAGATTCTACAAAAAGAGTGTTTCCAAACTGCTCTTTCAAAAGGAAGGTTCAAGTCTGTGAGTTGAGAGCATTCATCACAAAGAAGTTTCTGAGAATGCTTCTGTCTAGTTTTTATATGAAGATCTTTCCTTTTCCAATATGGGCCTCAAAGCGCTCCAAATAAACACTTGCAGATTCTACAAAAGGAGTGTTTCAAAACACCTCTATCAAAAGGAACGTTCAAGTCCGTGAGTTGAAGGCATTCATCACACAGAAGTTTCTGAGAATGCTTCTCTCTAGTTTTTATGTGAAGATATTTCCTTTTCTAGCATAGGCCTCAAAGCGCTGCAAATAGCCACTTGCAGATTCTACAAAAAGAGGGTTTCAAATCTCTTCTATCAAAAGAAATGTTCAACTCTGTGAGTTGAATGCACTCATCAGAAAGAAGTTTCTGAGAATGATTCTATCTAGTTTTCATCTGCATGTATTTCCTTTTCCACTAGATGCCGCAATCGCACCAAATATCCACTTGCAGTTTCCACAAAAAGAGTGCTGCAGAACTGCTCCATGAAAAGGAATGTTCAACTCTGTGAGTTCAGTACCCTCATGACATAGAAGTTTCTGAAAATGCTTCTGTCTAGTTGGTATAGGAAGATATTTCCTTTTCCAGCATAAGCCTCAGAGAGCTCCAAATATCCACTTGCGAATTCTGCAAAAACAGTGTTTCAAAACTGGTCGATCAAAAGGAACGTTCAACTCTGTGAGTTGAATGCACTCATGACACAGAAGTTTCTGAGAATGCTTCTGTCTAGTTCTTACGTGAAGATATTTCCTTTTCCAGCTTAGGCCTCAAAGCGCTCCAAATAAACACTTGCAGATTCTACAAAAGGAGTGTTTCAAAACTGCGCTATCAAAAGGAAGGTTCAAGTCTGTGAGTTGAATGCACTCATCACAAAGAGGTTTCTGAGAATGCTGCTGTCTAGTTTTTATGTGAAGATATTTCCTTTTCCTCGCATAGACCTCAAATCGCTCCAGATATCCACTTGCAGATTTTACAGAAAGAGTGTTTCCAAACTGCTCTATCTAAAGGCACGTTCAACTCTGTGAGTTGAATGCACGCATTGCGAAGAACTTTCTGAGAATGCTTCTCTCTAGCTTTTAGGTGAAGATATTCCATTTCACAGCATAGGCCTCAAAGTGCTCCAAATCACCACTTGCAGATTTTACAAAAAGAATGTTTCAAAACTGCTCTTTCTAAAGGAAGGTTCAAGTCTGTGAGTTGAATGCACTCAACACAAAGAAGTTTCTGAGAATGCTTCTGTCCAGGTTTCATGTGAAGATATTTCCTTTTCCAGCATAGGCCTCAAACCGCTCCAAATATTCACTTGCAGAGTCTACAAAAAGAGTGTTTCCAAACTTCTCTATCAACTGGTAGGTACAACACCGTGAGTTGAATGCCCTCATCACCAAGAAGTTTCTGAGAATGCTTCTCTCTAGTTTTGATGGGAAGATATTTCCTTTTCCAACATAGGCCTCATGGTGCTCCGAGTAAACACTTGCAGATTCTACAAACTTAGTGTTTCAAAACTGTTCTATGAAAAGGAACGTTCAAGTCTGGGAGTTGAATGAACTCATCACAAAGAAGTTTCTCAGAATGCTTCTGTCTAGTTTTTAGGTGAAGATATTTCATTTCCCAGCATAGGCCTCAAAGCGCTCCAAATATCCACTTGCAGATTCTACAAAAAGAGTGTTTCCAAACTGCTCTTACAAAAGGAAGGTTCAAGTCTGTGAGCCGAACGCACTCATCACAAACAAGTTTCTGAGAATGCGTCTGTCTAGTTTTTATGTGAAGATATTTCGTTTGCCAGCATAGGCCTCAAATCGCTCCAAACATCCACTAGCAAATTCTACAAAAGGAGTGTTTCAAAAGTGCGCTATGAAGAGGAAGAGTCCACTATGTGAGTTGAATGCATAAAGCACACGGAAGTTTCTGAGAATGCTTCTGTCTAGTTTTTAGGTGAAGATATTTCATTTCCCAGCATAGGCCTCAAAGCGCTCCAAATATCCACTTGCAGATTCTACAAAAAGAGTGTTTCCAAACTGCTCTTTCAAAAGGAAGGTTCAAGTCTGTGAGTTGAGAGCATTCATCACAAAGAAGTTTCTGAGAATGCTTCTGTCTAGTTTTTATATGAAGATCTTTCCTTTTCCAATATGGGCCTCAAAGCGCTCCAAATAAACACTTGCAGATTCTACAAAAGGAGTGTTTCAAAACAGCTCTATCAAAAGGAACGTTCAAGTCCGTGAGTTGAAGGCATTCATCACACAGAAGTTTCTGAGAATGCTTCTCTCTAGTTTTTATGTGAAGATATTTCCTTTTCTAGCATAGGCCTCAAAGCGCTGCAAATAGCCACTTGCAGATTCTACAAAAAGAGGGTTTCAAATCTCTTCTATCAAAAGAAATGTTCAACTCTGTGAGTTGAATGCACTCATCAGAAAGAAGTTTCTGAGAATGATTCTATCTAGTTTTCATCTGCATGTATTTCCTTTTCCACTAGATGCCGCAATCGCACCAAATATCCACTTGCAGTTTCCACAAAAAGAGTGCTGCAGAACTGCTCCATGAAAAGGAATGTTCAACTCTGTGAGTTCAGTACCCTCATGACATAGAAGTTTCTGAAAATGCTTCTGTCTAGTTGGTATAGGAAGATATTTCCTTTTCCAGCATAAGCCTCAAAGAGCTCCAAATATCCACTTGCGGATTCTGCAAAAACAGTGTTTCAAAACTGGTCGATCAAAAGGAACGTTCAACTCTGTGAGTTGAATGCACTCATGACACAGAAGTTTCTGAGAATGCTTCTGTCTAGTTCTTACGTGAAGATATTTCCTTTTCCAGCTTAGGCCTCAAAGCTCTCCAAATAAACACTTGCAGATTCTACAAAAGGAGTGTTTCAAAACTGCTCTAGCAAAAGGAAGGTTCAAGTCTGTGAGTTGAATGCACTCATCACAAAGAGGTTTCTGAGAATGCTGCTGTCTAGTTTTTATGTGAAGATATTTCCTTTTCCTCGCATAGACCTCCAATCGCTCCTGATATCCACTTGCAGATTTTACAGAAAGAGTGTTTCCAAACTGCTCTATCTAAAGGCACGTTCAACTCTGTGAGTTGAATGCACGCATTGCGAAGAACTTTCTGAGAATGCTTCTCTCTAGCTTTTAGGTGAAGATATTCCATTTCACAGCATAGGCCTCAAAGTGCTCCAAATCACCACTTGCAGATTTTACAAAAAGAATGTTTCAAAACTGCTCTTTCTAAAGGAAGGTTCAAGTCTGTGAGTTGAATGCACTCAACACAAAGAAGTTTCTGAGAATGCTTCTGTCCAGGTTTCATGTGAAGATACTTCCTTTTCCAGCATAGGCCTCAAACCGCTCCAAATATTCACTTGCAGAGTCTACAAAAAGAGTGTTTCCAAACTTCTCTATCAACTGGTAGGTACAACTCCGTGAGTTGAATGCCCTCATCACCAAGAAGTTTCTGAGAATGCTTCTCTCTAGTTTTGATGGGAAGATATTTCCTTTTCCAACATAGGCCTCATGGTGCTCCGAATAAACACTTGCAGATTCTACAAACTTAGTGTTTCAAAACTGTTCTATGAAAAGGAACGTTTAAGTCTGGGAGTTGAATGAACTCATCACAAAGAAGTTTCTCAGAATGCTTCTGTCTAGTTTTTAGGTGAAGATATTTCATTTCCCAGCATAGGCCTCAAAGCGCTCCAAATATCCACTTGCAGATTCTACAAAAAGAGTGTTTCCAAACTGCTCTTACAAAAGGAAGGTTCAAGTCTGTGAGCCGAACGCACTCATCACAAACAAGTTTCTGAGAATGCGTCTGTCTAGTTTTTATGTGAAGATATTTCGTTTGCCAGCATAGGCCTCAAATCGCTCCAAACATCCACTAGCAAATTCTACAAAAGCAGTGTTTCAAAAGTGCGCTATCAAGAGGAAGAGTCCACTATGTGAGTTGAATGCATAAAGCACACGGAAGTTTCTGAGAATGCTTCTGTCTAGTTTTTAGGTGAAGATATTTCATTTCCCAGCATAGGCCTCAAAGCGCTGCAAATATCCACTTGCAGATTCTACAAAAAGAGTGTTTCCAAACTGCTCTTTCAAAAGGAAGGTTCAAGTCTGTGAGTTGAGAGCATTCATCACAAAGAAGTTTCTGAGAATGCTTCTGTCTAGTTTTTATATGAAGATCTTTCCTTTTCCAATATGGGCCTCCAAGCGCTCCAAATAAACACTTGCAGATTCTACAAAAGGAGTGTTTCAAAACAGCTCTATCAAAAGGAACGTTCAAGTCCGTGAGTTGAAGGCATTCATCACACAGAAGTTTCTGAGAATGCTTCTCTCTAGTTTTTATGTGAAGATATTTCCTTTTCTAGCATAGGCCTCAAAGCGCTGCAAATAGCCACTTGCAGATTCTACAAAAAGAGGGTTTCAAATCTCTTCTATCAAAAGAAATGTTCAACTCTGTGAGTTGAATGCACTCATCAGAAAGAAGTTTCTGAGAATGATTCTATCTAGTTTTCATCTGCTTGTATTTCCTTTTCCACTAGATGCCGCAATCGCACCAAATATCCACTTGCAGTTTCCACAAAAAGAGTGCTGCAGAACTGCTCCATGAGAAGGAATGTTCAACTCTGTGAGTTCAATCCCCTCATGACATAGAAGTTTCTGAAAATGCTTCTGTCTAGTTGGTATAGGAAGATATTTCCTTTTCCAGCATAAGCCTCAAAGAGCTCCAAATATCCACTTGCGGATTCTGCAAAAACAGTGTTTCAAAACTGGTCGATCAAAAGGAACGTTCAACTCTGTGAGTTGAATACACTCATGACACAGAAGTTTCTGAGAATGCTTCTGTCTAGTTCTTACATGAAGATATTTCCTTTTCCAGCTTAGGCCTCAAAGCGCTCCAAATAAACACTTGCAGATTCTACAAAAGGAGTGTTTCAAAACTGCTCTAGCAAAAGGAAGGTTCAAGTCCGTGAGTTGAATGCACTCATCACAAAGAGGTTTCTGAGAATGCTGCTGTCTAGTTTTTATGTGAAGATATTTCCTTTTCCTCGCATAGACCTCAAATCGCTCCAGATATCCACTTGCAGATATTACAGAAAGAGTGTTTCCAAACTGCTCTATCTAAAGGCACGTTCAACTCTGTGAGTTGAATGCACGCATTGCGAAGAACTTTCTGAGAATGCTTCTCTCTAGCTTTTAGGTGAAGATATTCCATTTCACAGCATAGGCCTCAAAGTGCTCCAAATCACCACTTGCAGATTTTACAAAAAGAATGTTTCAAAACTGCTCTTTCTAAAGGAAGGTTCAAGTCTGTGAGTTGAATGCACTCAACACAAAGAAGTTTCTGAGAATGCTTCTGTCCAGGTTTCATGTGAAGATACTTCCTTTTCCAGCATAGGCCTCAAACCGCTCCAAATATTCACTTGCAGAGTCTACAAAAAGAGTGTTTCCAAACTTCTCTATCAACTGGTAGGTACAACTCCGTGAGTTGAATGCCCTCATCACCAAGAAGTTTCTGAGAATGCTTCTCTCTAGTTTTGATGGGAAGATATTTCCTTTTCCAACATAGGCCTCATGGTGCTCCGAATAAACACTTGCAGATTCTACAAACTTAGTGTTTCAAAACTGTTCTATGAAAAGGAACGTTCAAGTCTGGGAGTTGAATGAACTCATCACAAAGAAGTTTCTCAGAATGCTTCTGTCTAGTTTTTAGGTGAAGATATTTCATTTCCCAGCATAGGCCTCAAAGCGCTCCAAATATCCACTTGCAGATTCTACAAAAAGAGTGTTTCCAAACTGCTCTTACAAAAGGAAGGTTCAAGTCTGTGAGTCGAACGCACTCATCACAAACAAGTTTCTGAGAATGCGTCTGTCTAGTTTTTATGTGAAGATATTTCGTTTGCCAGCATAGGCCTCAAATCGCTCCAAACATCCACTAGCAAATTCTACAAAAGGAGTGTTTCAAAAGTGCGCTATCAAGAGGAAGAGTCCACTATGTGAGTTGAATGCATAAAGCACACGGAAGTTTCTGAGAATGATTCTATCTAGTTTTCATCTGCATGTATTTCCTTTTCCACTAGATGCCGGAATCGCACCAAATATCCACTTGCAGTTTCCACAAAAAGAGTGCTGCAGAACTGCTCCATGAAAAGGAATGTTCAACTCTGTGAGTTCAGTACCCTCATGACATAGAAGTTTCTGAAAATTCTTCTGTCTAGTTGGTATAGGAAGATATTTCCTTTTCCAGCATAAGCCTCAAAGAGCTCCAAATATCCACTTGCGGATTCTGCAAAAACAGTGTTTCAAAACTGGTCGATCAAAAGGAACGTTCAACTCTGTGAGTTGAATGCACTCATGACACAGAAGTTTCTGAGAATGCTTCTGTCTAGTTCTTACGTGAAGATATTTCCTTTTCCAGCTTAGGCCTCAAAGCGCTCCAAATAAACACTTGCAGATTCTACAAAAGGAGTGTTTCAAAACTGCGCTATCAAAAGGAAGGTTCAAGTCTGTGAGTTGAATGCACTCATCACAAAGAGGTTTCTGAGAATGCTGCTGTCTAGTTTTTATGTGAAGATATTTCCTTTTCCTCGCATAGACCTCAAATCGCTCCAGATATCCACTTGCAGATTTTACAGAAAGAGTGTTTCCAAACTGCTCTATCTAAAGGCACGTTCAACTCTGTGAGTTGAATGCACGCATTGCGAAGAACTTTCTGAGAATGCTTCTCTCTAGCTTTTAGGTGAAGATATTCCATTTCACAGCATAGGCCTCAAAGTGCTCCAAATCACCACTTGCAGATTTTACAAAAAGAATGTTTCAAAACTGCTCTTTCTAAAGGAAGGTTCAAGTCTGTGAGTTGAATGCACTCAACACAAAGAAGTTTCTGAGAATGCTTCTGTCCAGGTTTCATGTGAAGATATTTCCTTTTCCAGCATAGGCCTCAAACCGCTCCAAATATTCACTTGCAGAGTCTACAAAAAGAGTGTTTCCAAACTTCTCTATCAACTGGTAGGTACAACACCGTGAGTTGAATGCCCTCATCACCAAGAAGTTTCTGAGAATGCTTCTCTCTAGTTTTGATGGGAAGATATTTCCTTTTCCAACATAGGCCTCATGGTGCTCCGAGTAAACACTTGCAGATTCTACAAACTTAGTGTTTCAAAACTGTTCTATGAAAAGGAACGTTCAAGTCTGGGAGTTGAATGAACTCATCACAAAGAAGTTTCTCAGAATGCTTCTGTCTAGTTTTTAGGTGAAGATATTTCATTTCCCAGCATAGGCCTCAAAGCGCTCCAAATATCCACTTGCAGATTCTACAAAAAGAGTGTTTCCAAACTGCTCTTACAAAAGGAAGGTTCAAGTCTGTGAGCCGAACGCACTCATCACAAACAAGTTTCTGAGAATGCGTCTGTCTAGTTTTTATGTGAAGATATTTCGTTTGCCAGCATAGGCCTCAAATCGCTCCAAACATCCACTAGCAAATTCTACAAAAGGAGTGTTTCAAAAGTGCGCTATGAAGAGGAAGAGTCCACTATGTGAGTTGAATGCATAAAGCACACGGAAGTTTCTGAGAATGCTTCTGTCTAGTTTTTAGGTGAAGATATTTCATTTCCCAGCATAGGCCTCAAAGCGCTCCAAATATCCACTTGCAGATTCTACAAAAAGAGTGTTTCCAAACTGCTCTTTCAAAAGGAAGGTTCAAGTCTGTGAGTTGAGAGCATTCATCACAAAGAAGTTTCTGAGAATGCTTCTGTCTAGTTTTTATATGAAGATCTTTCCTTTTCCAATATGGGCCTCAAAGCGCTCCAAATAAACACTTGCAGATTCTACAAAAGGAGTGTTTCAAAACAGCTCTATCAAAAGGAACGTTCAAGTCCGTGAGTTGAAGGCATTCATCACACAGAAGTTTCTGAGAATGCTTCTCTCTAGTTTTTATGTGAAGATATTTCCTTTTCTAGCATAGGCCTCAAAGCGCTGCAAATAGCCACTTGCAGATTCTACAAAAAGAGGGTTTCAAATCTCTTCTATCAAAAGAAATGTTCAACTCTGTGAGTTGAATGCACTCATCAGAAAGAAGTTTCTGAGAATGATTCTATCTAGTTTTCATCTGCATGTATTTCCTTTTCCACTAGATGCCGCAATCGCACCAAATATCCACTTGCAGTTTCCACAAAAAGAGTGCTGCAGAACTGCTCCATGAAAAGGAATGTTCAACTCTGTGAGTTCAGTACCCTCATGACATAGAAGTTTCTGAAAATGCTTCTGTCTAGTTGGTATAGGAAGATATTTCCTTTTCCAGCATAAGCCTCAAAGAGCTCCAAATATCCACTTGCGGATTCTGCAAAAACAGTGTTTCAAAACTGGTCGATCAAAAGGAACGTTCAACTCTGTGAGTTGAATGCACTCATGACACAGAAGTTTCTGAGAATGCTTCTGTCTAGTTCTTACGTGAAGATATTTCCTTTTCCAGCTTAGGCCTCAAAGCTCTCCAAATAAACACTTGCAGATTCTACAAAAGGAGTGTTTCAAAACTGCTCTAGCAAAAGGAAGGTTCAAGTCTGTGAGTTGAATGCACTCATCACAAAGAGGTTTCTGAGAATGCTGCTGTCTAGTTTTTATGTGAAGATATTTCCTTTTCCTCGCATAGACCTCAAATCGCTCCTGATATCCACTTGCAGATTTTACAGAAAGAGTGTTTCCAAACTGCTCTATCTAAAGGCACGTTCAACTCTGTGAGTTGAATGCACGCATTGCGAAGAACTTTCTGAGAATGCTTCTCTCTAGCTTTTAGGTGAAGATATTCCATTTCACAGCATAGGCCTCAAAGTGCTCCAAATCACCACTTGCAGATTTTACAAAAAGAATGTTTCAAAACTGCTCTTTCTAAAGGAAGGTTCAAGTCTGTGAGTTGAATGCACTCAACACAAAGAAGTTTCTGAGAATGCTTCTGTCCAGGTTTCATGTGAAGATACTTCCTTTTCCAGCATAGGCCTCAAACCGCTCCAAATATTCACTTGCAGAGTCTACAAAAAGAGTGTTTCCAAACTTCTCTATCAACTGGTAGGTACAACTCCGTGAGTTGAATGCCCTCATCACCAAGAAGTTTCTGAGAATGCTTCTCTCTAGTTTTGATGGGAAGATATTTCCTTTTCCAACATAGGCCTCATGGTGCTCCGAATAAACACTTGCAGATTCTACAAACTTAGTGTTTCAAAACTGTTCTATGAAAAGGAACGTTTAAGTCTGGGAGTTGAATGAACTCATCACAAAGAAGTTTCTCAGAATGCTTCTGTCTAGTTTTTAGGTGAAGATATTTCATTTCCCAGCATAGGCCTCAAAGCGCTCCAAATATCCACTTGCAGATTCTACAAAAAGAGTGTTTCCAAACTGCTCTTACAAAAGGAAGGTTCAAGTCTGTGAGCCGAACGCACTCATCACAAACAAGTTTCTGAGAATGCGTCTGTCTAGTTTTTATGTGAAGATATTTCGTTTGCCAGCATAGGCCTCAAATCGCTCCAAACATCCACTAGCAAATTCTACAAAAGCAGTGTTTCAAAAGTGCGCTATCAAGAGGAAGAGTCCACTATGTGAGTTGAATGCATAAAGCACACGGAAGTTTCTGAGAATGCTTCTGTCTAGTTTTTAGGTGAAGATATTTCATTTCCCAGCATAGGCCTCAAAGCGCTGCAAATATCCACTTGCAGATTCTACAAAAAGAGTGTTTCCAAACTGCTCTTTCAAAAGGAAGGTTCAAGTCTGTGAGTTGAGAGCATTCATCACAAAGAAGTTTCTGAGAATGCTTCTGTCTAGTTTTTATATGAAGATCTTTCCTTTTCCAATATGGGCCTCAAAGCGCTCCAAATAAACACTTGCAGATTCTACAAAAGGAGTGTTTCAAAACAGCTCTATCAAAAGGAACGTTCAAGTCCGTGAGTTGAAGGCATTCATCACACAGAAGTTTCTGAGAATGCTTCTCTCTAGTTTTTATGTGAAGATATTTCCTTTTCTAGCATAGGCCTCAAAGCGCTGCAAATAGCCACTTGCAGATTCTACAAAAAGAGGGTTTCAAATCTCTTCTATCAAAAGAAATGTTCAACTCTGTGAGTTGAATGCACTCATCAGAAAGAAGTTTCTGAGAATGATTCTATCTAGTTTTCATCTGCTTGTATTTCCTTTTCCACTAGATGCCGCAATCGCACCAAATATCCACTTGCAGTTTCCACAAAAAGAGTGCTGCAGAACTGCTCCATGAGAAGGAATGTTCAACTCTGTGAGTTCAATCCCCTCATGACATAGAAGTTTCTGAAAATGCTTCTGTCTAGTTGGTATAGGAAGATATTTCCTTTTCCAGCATAAGCCTCAAAGAGCTCCAAATATCCACTTGCGGATTCTGCAAAAACAGTGTTTCAAAACTGGTCGATCAAAAGGAACGTTCAACTCTGTGAGTTGAATACACTCATGACACAGAAGTTTCTGAGAATGCTTCTGTCTAGTTCTTACATGAAGATATTTCCTTTTCCAGCTTAGGCCTCAAAGCGCTCCAAATAAACACTTGCAGATTCTACAAAAGGAGTGTTTCAAAACTGCTCTAGCAAAAGGAAGGTTCAAGTCCGTGAGTTGAATGCACTCATCACAAAGAGGTTTCTGAGAATGCTGCTGTCTAGTTTTTATGTGAAGATATTTCCTTTTCCTCGCATAGACCTCAAATCGCTCCAGATATCCACTTGCAGATATTACAGAAAGAGTGTTTCCAAACTGCTCTATCTAAAGGCACGTTCAACTCTGTGAGTTGAATGCACGCATTGCGAAGAACTTTCTGAGAATGCTTCTCTCTAGCTTTTAGGTGAAGATATTCCATTTCACAGCATAGGCCTCAAAGTGCTCCAAATCACCACTTGCAGATTTTACAAAAAGAATGTTTCAAAACTGCTCTTTCTAAAGGAAGGTTCAAGTCTGTGAGTTGAATGCACTCAACACAAAGAAGTTTCTGAGAATGCTTCTGTCCAGGTTTCATGTGAAGATACTTCCTTTTCCAGCATAGGCCTCAAACCGCTCCAAATATTCACTTGCAGAGTCTACAAAAAGAGTGTTTCCAAACTTCTCTATCAACTGGTAGGTACAACTCCGTGAGTTGAATGCCCTCATCACCAAGAAGTTTCTGAGAATGCTTCTCTCTAGTTTTGATGGGAAGATATTTCCTTTTCCAACATAGGCCTCATGGTGCTCCGAATAAACACTTGCAGATTCTACAAACTTAGTGTTTCAAAACTGTTCTATGAAAAGGAACGTTCAAGTCTGGGAGTTGAATGAACTCATCACAAAGAAGTTTCTCAGAATGCTTCTGTCTAGTTTTTAGGTGAAGATATTTCATTTCCCAGCATAGGCCTCAAAGCGCTCCAAATATCCACTTGCAGATTCTACAAAAAGAGTGTTTCCAAACTGCTCTTACAAAAGGAAGGTTCAAGTCTGTGAGTCGAACGCACTCATCACAAACAAGTTTCTGAGAATGCGTCTGTCTAGTTTTTATGTGAAGATATTTCGTTTGCCAGCATAGGCCTCAAATCGCTCCAAACATCCACTAGCAAATTCTACAAAAGGAGTGTTTCAAAAGTGCGCTATCAAGAGGAAGAGTCCACTATGTGAGTTGAATGCATAAAGCACACGGAAGTTTCTGAGAATGATTCTATCTAGTTTTCATCTGCATGTATTTCCTTTTCCACTAGATGCCGCAATCGCACCAAATATCCACTTGCAGTTTCCACAAAAAGAGTGCTGCAGAACTGCTCCATGAAAAGGAATGTTCAACTCTGTGAGTTCAGTACCCTCATGACATAGAAGTTTCTGAAAATTCTTCTGTCTAGTTGGTATAGGAAGATATTTCCTTTTCCAGCATAAGCCTCAAAGAGCTCCAAATATCCACTTGCGGATTCTGCAAAAACAGTGTTTCAAAACTGGTCGATCAAAAGGAACGTTCAACTCTGTGAGTTGAATGCACTCATGACACAGAAGTTTCTGAGAATGCTTCTGTCTAGTTCTTACGTGAAGATATTTCCTTTTCCAGCTTAGGCCTCAAAGCGCTCCAAATAAACACTTGCAGATTCTACAAAAGGAGTGTTTCAAAACAGCTCTATCAAAAGGAGCGTTCAAGTCCGTGAGTTGAAGGCATTCATCACACAGAAGTTTCTGAGAATGCTTCTCTCTAGTTTTTATGTGAAGATATTTCCTTTTCTAGCATAGGCCTCAAAGCGCTGCAAATAGCCACTTGCAGATTCTACAAAAAGAGGGTTTCAAATCTCTTCTATCAAAAGAAATGTTCAACTCTGTGAGTTGAATGCACTCATCAGAAAGAAGTTTCTGAGAATGATTCTATCTAGTTTTCATCTGCATGTATTTCCTTTTCCACTAGATGCCGCAATCGCACCAAATATCCACTTGCAGTTTCCACAAAAAGAGTGCTGCAGAACTACTCCATGAAAAGGAATGTTCAACTCTGTGAGTTCAGTACCCTCATGACATAGAAGTTTCTGAAAATGCTTCTGTCTAGTTGGTATAGGAAGATATTTCCTTTTCCAGCATAAGCCTCAGAGAGCTCCAAATATCCACTTGCGAATTCTGCAAAAACAGTGTTTCAAAACTGGTGGATCAAAAGGAACGTTCAACTCTGTGAGTTGAATGCACTCATGACACAGAAGTTTCTGAGAATGCTTCTGTCTAGTTCTTACGTGAAGATATTTCCTTTTCCAGCTTAGGCCTCAAAGCGCTCCAAATAAACACTTGCAGATTCTACAAAAGGAGTGTTTCAAAACTGCGCTATCAAAAGGAAGGTTCAAGTCTGTGAGTTGAATGCACTCATCACAAAGAGGTTTCTGAGAATGCTGCTGTCTAGTTTTTATGTGAAGATATTTCCTTTTCCTCGCATAGACCTCAAATCGCTCCAGATATCCACTTGCAGATTTTACAGAAAGAGTGTTTCCAAACTGCTCTATCTAAAGGCACGTTCAACTCTGTGAGTTGAATGCACGCATTGCGAAGAACTTTCTGAGAATGCTTCTCTCTAGCTTTTAGGTGAAGATATTCCATTTCACAGCATAGGCCTCAAAGTGCTCCAAATCACCACTTGCAGATTTTACAAAAAGAATGTTTCAAAACTGCTCTTTCTAAAGGAAGGTTCAAGTCTGTGAGTTGAATGCACTCAACACAAAGAAGTTTCTGAGAATGCTTCTGTCCAGGTTTCATGTGAAGATATTTCCTTTTCCAGCATAGGCCTCAAACCGCTCCAAATATTCACTTGCAGAGTCTACAAAAAGAGTGTTTCCAAACTTCTCTATCAACTGGTAGGTACAACACCGTGAGTTGAATGCCCTCATCACCAAGAAGTTTCTGAGAATGCTTCTCTCTAGTTTTGATGGGAAGATATTTCCTTTTCCAACATAGGCCTCATGGTGCTCCGAGTAAACACTTGCAGATTCTACAAACTTAGTGTTTCAAAACTGTTCTATGAAAAGGAACGTTCAAGTCTGGGAGTTGAATGAACTCATCACAAAGAAGTTTCTCAGAATGCTTCTGTCTAGTTTTTAGGTGAAGATATTTCATTTCCCAGCATAGGCCTCAAAGCGCTCCAAATATCCACTTGCAGATTCTACAAAAAGAGTGTTTCCAAACTGCTCTTACAAAAGGAAGGTTCAAGTCTGTGAGCCGAACGCACTCATCACAAACAAGTTTCTGAGAATGCGTCTGTCTAGTTTTTATGTGAAGATATTTCGTTTGCCAGCATAGGCCTCAAATCGCTCCAAACATCCACTAGCAAATTCTACAAAAGGAGTGTTTCAAAAGTGCGCTATGAAGAGGAAGAGTCCACTATGTGAGTTGAATGCATAAAGCACACGGAAGTTTCTGAGAATGCTTCTGTCTAGTTTTTAGGTGAAGATATTTCATTTCCCAGCATAGGCCTCAAAGCGCTCCAAATATCCACTTGCAGATTCTACAAAAAGAGTGTTTCCAAACTGCTCTTTCAAAAGGAAGGTTCAAGTCTGTGAGTTGAGAGCATTCATCACAAAGAAGTTTCTGAGAATGCTTCTGTCTAGTTTTTATATGAAGATCTTTCCTTTTCCAATATGGGCCTCAAAGCGCTCCAAATAAACACTTGCAGATTCTACAAAAGGAGTGTTTCAAAACAGCTCTATCAAAAGGAACGTTCAAGTCCGTGAGTTGAAGGCATTCATCACACAGAAGTTTCTGAGAATGCTTCTCTCTAGTTTTTATGTGAAGATATTTCCTTTTCTAGCATAGGCCTCAAAGCGCTGCAAATAGCCACTTGCAGATTCTACAAAAAGAGGGTTTCAAATCTCTTCTATCAAAAGAAATGTTCAACTCTGTGAGTTGAATGCACTCATCAGAAAGAAGTTTCTGAGAATGATTCTATCTAGTTTTCATCTGCATGTATTTCCTTTTCCACTAGATGCCGCAATCGCACCAAATATCCACTTGCAGTTTCCACAAAAAGAGTGCTGCAGAACTGCTCCATGAAAAGGAATGTTCAACTCTGTGAGTTCAGTACCCTCATGACATAGAAGTTTCTGAAAATGCTTCTGTCTAGTTGGTATAGGAAGATATTTCCTTTTCCAGCATAAGCCTCAAAGAGCTCCAAATATCCACTTGCGGATTCTGCAAAAACAGTGTTTCAAAACTGGTCGATCAAAAGGAACGTTCAACTCTGTGAGTTGAATGCACTCATGACACAGAAGTTTCTGAGAATGCTTCTGTCTAGTTCTTACGTGAAGATATTTCCTTTTCCAGCTTAGGCCTCAAAGCTCTCCAAATAAACACTTGCAGATTCTACAAAAGGAGTGTTTCAAAACTGCTCTAGCAAAAGGAAGGTTCAAGTCCGTGAGTTGAATGCACTCATCACAAAGAGGTTTCTGAGAATGCTGCTGTCTAGTTTTTATGTGAAGATATTTCCTTTTCCTCGCATAGACCTCAAATCGCTCCTGATATCCACTTGCAGATTTTACAGAAAGAGTGTTTCCAAACTGCTCTATCTAAAGGCACGTTCAACTCTGTGAGTTGAATGCACGCATTGCGAAGAACTTTCTGAGAATGCTTCTCTCTAGCTTTTAGGTGAAGATATTCCATTTCACAGCATAGGCCTCAAAGTGCTCCAAATCACCACTTGCAGATTTTACAAAAAGAATGTTTCAAAACTGCTCTTTCTAAAGGAAGGTTCAAGTCTGTGAGTTGAATGCACTCAACACAAAGAAGTTTCTGAGAATGCTTCTGTCCAGGTTTCATGTGAAGATACTTCCTTTTCCAGCATAGGCCTCAAACCGCTCCAAATATTCACTTGCAGAGTCTACAAAAAGAGTGTTTCCAAACTTCTCTATCAACTGGTAGGTACAACTCCGTGAGTTGAATGCCCTCATCACCAAGAAGTTTCTGAGAATGCTTCTCTCTAGTTTTGATGGGAAGATATTTCCTTTTCCAACATAGGCCTCATGGTGCTCCGAATAAACACTTGCAGATTCTACAAACTTAGTGTTTCAAAACTGTTCTATGAAAAGGAACGTTTAAGTCTGGGAGTTGAATGAACTCATCACAAAGAAGTTTCTCAGAATGCTTCTGTCTAGTTTTTAGGTGAAGATATTTCATTTCCCAGCATAGGCCTCAAAGCGCTCCAAATATCCACTTGCAGATTCTACAAAAAGAGTGTTTCCAAACTGCTCTTACAAAAGGAAGGTTCAAGTCTGTGAGCCGAACGCACTCATCACAAACAAGTTTCTGAGAATGCGTCTGTCTAGTTTTTATGTGAAGATATTTCGTTTGCCAGCATAGGCCTCAAATCGCTCCAAACATCCACTAGCAAATTCTACAAAAGCAGTGTTTCAAAAGTGCGCTATCAAGAGGAAGAGTCCACTACGTGAGTTGAATGCATAAAGCACACGGAAGTTTCTGAGAATGCTTCTGTCTAGTTTTTAGGTGAAGATATTTCATTTCCCAGCATAGGCCTCAAAGCGCTGCAAATATCCACTTGCAGATTGTACAAAAAGAGTGTTTCCAAACTGCTCTTTCAAAAGGAAGGTTCAAGTCTGTGAGTTGAGAGCATTCATCACAAAGAAGTTTCTGAGAATGCTTCTGTCTAGTTTTTATATGAAGATCTTTCCTTTTCCAATATGGGCCTCAAAGCGCTCCAAATAAACACTTGCAGATTCTACAAAAGGAGTGTTTCAAAACAGCTCTATCAAAAGGAACGTTCAAGTCCGTGAGTTGAAGGCATTCATCACACAGAAGTTTCTGAGAATGCTTCTCTCTAGTTTTTATGTGAAGATATTTCCTTTTCTAGCATAGGCCTCAAAGCGCTGCAAATAGCCACTTGCAGATTCTACAAAAAGAGGGTTTCAAATCTCTTCTATCAAAAGAAATGTTCAACTCTGTGAGTTGAATGCACTCATCAGAAAGAAGTTTCTGAGAATGATTCTATCTAGTTTTCATCTGCTTGTATTTCCTTTTCCACTAGATGCCGCAATCGCACCAAATATCCACTTGCAGTTTCCACAAAAAGAGTGCTGCAGAACTGCTCCATGAGAAGGAATGTTCAACTCTGTGAGTTCAATCCCCTCATGACATAGAAGTTTCTGAAAATGCTTCTGTCTAGTTGGTATAGGAAGATATTTCCTTTTCCAGCATAAGCCTCAAAGAGCTCCAAATATCCACTTGCGGATTCTGCAAAAACAGTGTTTCAAAACTGGTCGATCAAAAGGAACGTTCAACTCTGTGAGTTGAATACACTCATGACACAGAAGTTTCTGAGAATGCTTCTGTCTAGTTCTTACATGAAGATATTTCCTTTTCCAGATTAGGCCTCAAAGCGCTCCAAATAAACACTTGCAGATTCTACAAAAGGAGTGTTTCAAAACTGCTCTAGCAAAAGGAAGGTTCAAGTCCGTGAGTTGAATGCACTCATCACAAAGAGGTTTCTGAGAATGCTGCTGTCTAGTTTTTATGTGAAGATATTTCCTTTTCCTCGCATAGACCTCAAATCGCTCCAGATATCCAATTGCAGATATTACAGAAAGAGTGTTTCCAAACTGCTCTATCTAAAGGCACGTTCAACTCTGTGAGTTGAATGCACGCATTGCGAAGAACTTTCTGAGAATGCTTCTCTCTAGCTTTTAGGTGAAGATATTCCATTTCACAGCATAGGCCTCAAAGTGCTCCAAATCACCACTTGCAGATTTTACAAAAAGAATGTTTCAAAACTGCTCTTTCTAAAGGAAGGTTCAAGTCTGTGAGTTGAATGCACTCAACACAAAGAAGTTTCTGAGAATGCTTCTGTCCAGGTTTCATGTGAAGATACTTCCTTTTCCAGCATAGGCCTCAAACCGCTCCAAATATTCACTTGCAGAGTCTACAAAAAGAGTGTTTCCAAACTTCTCTATCAACTGGTAGGTACAACTCCGTGAGTTGAATGCCCTCATCACCAAGAAGTTTCTGAGAATGCTTCTCTCTAGTTTTGATGGGAAGATATTTCCTTTTCCAACATAGGCCTCATGGTGCTCCGAATAAACACTTGCAGATTCTACAAACTTAGTGTTTCAAAACTGTTCTATGAAAAGGAACGTTCAAGTCTGGGAGTTGAATGAACTCATCACAAAGAAGTTTCTCAGAATGCTTCTGTCTAGTTTTTAGGTGAAGATATTTCATTTCCCAGCATAGGCCTCAAAGCGCTCCAAATATCCACTTGCAGATTCTACAAAAAGAGTGTTTCCAAACTGCTCTTACAAAAGGAAGGTTCAAGCCTGTGAGCCGAACGCACTCATCACAAACAAGTTTCTGAGAATGCGTCTGTCTAGTTTTTATGTGAAGATATTTCGTTTGCCAGCATAGGCCTCAAATCGCTCCAAACATCCACTAGCAAATTCTACAAAAGGAGTGTTTCAAAAGTGCGCTATCAAGAGGAAGAGTCCACTATGTGAGTTGAATGCATAAAGCACACGGAAGTTTCTGAGAATGATTCTATCTAGTTTTCATCTGCATGTATTTCCTTTTCCACTAGATGCCGCAATCGCACCAAATATCCACTTGCAGTTTCCACAAAAAGAGTGCTGCAGAACTGCTCCATGAAAAGGAATGTTCAACTCTGTGAGTTCAGTACCCTCATGACATAGAAGTTTCTGAAAATTCTTCTGTCTAGTTGGTATAGGAAGATATTTCCTTTTCCAGCATAAGCCTCAAAGAGCTCCAAATATCCACTTGCGGATTCTGCAAAAACAGTGTTTCAAAACTGGTCGATCAAAAGGAACGTTCAACTCTGTGAGTTGAATGCACTCATGACACAGAAGTTTCTGAGAATGCTTCTGTCTAGTTCTTACGTGAAGATATTTCCTTTTCCAGCTTAGGCCTCAAAGCTCTCCAAATAAACACTTGCAGATTCTACAAAAGGAGTGTTTCAAAACTGCTCTAGCAAAAGGAAGGTTCAAGTCTGTGAGTTGAATGCACTCATCACAAAGAGGTTTCTGAGAATGCTGCTGTCTAGTTTTTATGTGAAGATATTTCCTTTTCCTCGCATAGACCTCAAATCGCTCCAGATATCCACTTGCAGATATTACAGAAAGAGTGTTTCCAAACTGCTCTATCTAAAGGCACGTTCAACTCTGTGAGTTGAATGCACGCATTGCGAAGAACTTTCTGAGAATGCTTCTCTCTAGCTTTTAGGTGAAGATATTCCATTTCACAGCATAGGCCTCAAAGTGCTCCAAATCACCACTTGCAGATTTTACAAAAAGAATGTTTCAAAACTGCTCTTTCTAAAGGAAGGTTCAAGTCTGTGAGTTGAATGCACTCAACACAAAGAAGTTTCTGAGAATGCTTCTGTCCAGGTTTCATGTGAAGATACTTCCTTTTCCAGCATAGGCCTCAAACCGCTCCAAATATTCACTTGCAGAGTCTACAAAAAGAGTGTTTCCAAACTTCTCTATCAACTGGTAGGTACAACTCCGTGAGTTGAATGCCCTCATCACCAAGAAGTTTCTGAGAATGCTTCTCTCTAGTTTTGATGGGAAGATATTTCCTTTTCCAACATAGGCCTCATGGTGCTCCGAATAAACACTTGCAGATTCTACAAACTTAGTGTTTCAAAACTGTTCTATGAAAAGGAACGTTTAAGTCTGGGAGTTGAATGAACTCATCACAAAGAAGTTTCTCAGAATGCTTCTGTCTAGTTTTTAGGTGAAGATATTTCATTTCCCAGCATAGGCCTCAAAGCGCTCCAAATATCCACTTGCAGATTCTACAAAAAGAGTGTTTCCAAACTGCTCTTACAAAAGGAAGGTTCAAGTCTGTGAGCCGAACGCACTCATCACAAACAAGTTTCTGAGAATGCGTCTGTCTAGTTTTTATGTGAAGATATTTCGTTTGCCAGCATAGGCCTCAAATCGCTCCAAACATCCACTAGCAAATTCTACAAAAGCAGTGTTTCAAAAGTGCGCTATCAAGAGGAAGAGTCCACTATGTGAGTTGAATGCATAAAGCACACGGAAGTTTCTGAGAATGCTTCTGTCTAGTTTTTAGGTGAAGATATTTCATTTCCCAGCATAGGCCTCAAAGCGCTGCAAATATCCACTTGCAGATTCTACAAAAAGAGTGTTTCCAAACTGCTCTTTCAAAAGGAAGGTTCAAGTCTGTGAGTTGAGAGCATTCATCACAAAGAAGTTTCTGAGAATGCTTCTGTCTAGTTTTTATATGAAGATCTTTCCTTTTCCAATATGGGCCTCAAAGCGCTCCAAATAAACACTTGCAGATTCTACAAAAGGAGTGTTTCAAAACAGCTCTATCAAAAGGAACGTTCAAGTCCGTGAGTTGAAGGCATTCATCACACAGAAGTTTCTGAGAATGCTTCTCTCTAGTTTTTATGTGAAGATATTTCCTTTTCTAGCATAGGCCTCAAAGCGCTGCAAATAGCCACTTGCAGATTCTACAAAAAGAGGGTTTCAAATCTCTTCTATCAAAAGAAATGTTCAACTCTGTGAGTTGAATGCACTCATCAGAAAGAAGTTTCTGAGAATGATTCTATCTAGTTTTCATCTGCTTGTATTTCCTTTTCCACTAGATGCCGCAATCGCACCAAATATCCACTTGCAGTTTCCACAAAAAGAGTGCTGCAGAACTGCTCCATGAGAAGGAATGTTCAACTCTGTGAGTTCAATCCCCTCATGACATAGAAGTTTCTGAAAATGCTTCTGTCTAGTTGGTATAGGAAGATATTTCCTTTTCCAGCATAAGCCTCAAAGAGCTCCAAATATCCACTTGCGGATTCTGCAAAAACAGTGTTTCAAAACTGGTCGATCAAAAGGAACGTTCAACTCTGTGAGTTGAATACACTCATGACACAGAAGTTTCTGAGAATGCTTCTGTCTAGTTCTTACATGAAGATATTTCCTTTTCCAGCTTAGGCCTCAAAGCGCTCCAAATAAACACTTGCAGATTCTACAAAAGGAGTGTTTCAAAACTGCTCTAGCAAAAGGAAGGTTCAAGTCCGTGAGTTGAATGCACTCATCACAAAGAGGTTTCTGAGAATGCTGCTGTCTAGTTTTTATGTGAAGATATTTCCTTTTCCTCGCATAGACCTCAAATCGCTCCAGATATCCAATTGCAGATATTACAGAAAGAGTGTTTCCAAACTGCTCTATCTAAAGGCACGTTCAACTCTGTGAGTTGAATGCACGCATTGCGAAGAACTTTCTGAGAATGCTTCTCTCTAGCTTTTAGGTGAAGATATTCCATTTCACAGCATAGGCCTCAAAGTGCTCCAAATCACCACTTGCAGATTTTACAAAAAGAATGTTTCAAAACTGCTCTTTCTAAAGGAAGGTTCAAGTCTGTGAGTTGAATGCACTCAACACAAAGAAGTTTCTGAGAATGCTTCTGTCCAGGTTTCATGTGAAGATACTTCCTTTTCCAGCATAGGCCTCAAACCGCTCCAAATATTCACTTGCAGAGTCTACAAAAAGAGTGTTTCCAAACTTCTCTATCAACTGGTAGGTACAACTCCGTGAGTTGAATGCCCTCATCACCAAGAAGTTTCTGAGAATGCTTCTCTCTAGTTTTGATGGGAAGATATTTCCTTTTCCAACATAGGCCTCATGGTGCTCCGAATAAACACTTGCAGATTCTACAAACTTAGTGTTTCAAAACTGTTCTATGAAAAGGAACGTTCAAGTCTGGGAGTTGAATGAACTCATCACAAAGAAGTTTCTCAGAATGCTTCTGTCTAGTTTTTAGGTGAAGATATTTCATTTCCCAGCATAGGCCTCAAAGCGCTCCAAATATCCACTTGCAGATTCTACAAAAAGAGTGTTTCCAAACTGCTCTTACAAAAGGAAGGTTCAAGTCTGTGAGTCGAACGCACTCATCACAAACAAGTTTCTGAGAATGCGTCTGTCTAGTTTTTATGTGAAGATATTTCGTTTGCCAGCATAGGCCTCAAATCGCTCCAAACATCCACTAGCAAATTCTACAAAAGCAGTGTTTCAAAAGTGCGCTATCAAGAGGAAGAGTCCACTATGTGAGTTGAATGCATAAAGCACACGGAAGTTTCTGAGAATGCTTCTGTCTAGTTTTTAGGTGAAGATATTTCATTTCCCAGCATAGGCCTCAAAGCGCTCCAAATATCCACTTGCAGATTCTACAAAAAGAGTGTTTCCAAACTGCTCTTTCAAAAGGAAGGTTCAAGTCTGTGAGTTGAGAGCATTCATCACAAAGAAGTTTCTGAGAATGCTTCTGTCTAGTTTTTATATGAAGATCTTTCCTTTTCCAATATGGGCCTCAAAGCGCTCCAAATAAACACTTGCAGATTCTACAAAAGGAGTGTTTCAAAACAGCTCTATCAAAAGGAACGTTCAAGTCCGTGAGTTGAAGGCATTCATCACACAGAAGTTTCTGAGAATGCTTCTCTCTAGTTTTTATGTGAAGATATTTCCTTTTCTAGCATAGGCCTCAAAGCGCTGCAAATAGCCACTTGCAGATTCTACAAAAAGAGGGTTTCAAATCTCTTCTATCAAAAGAAATGTTCAACTCTGTGAGTTGAATGCACTCATCAGAAAGAAGTTTCTGAGAATGATTCTATCTAGTTTTCATCTGCATGTATTTTCTTTTCCACTAGATGCCGAAATCGCACCAAATATCCACTTGCAGTTTCCACAAAAAGAGTGCTGCAGAACTGCTCCATGAAAAGGAATGTTCAACTCTGTGAGTTCAATACCCTCATGACATAGAAGTTTCTGAAAATGCTTCTGTCTAGTTGGTATAGGAAGATATTTCCTTTTCCAGCATAAGTCTCAAAGAGCTCCCAATATCCACTTGCGGATTCTGCAAAAACAGTGTTTCAAAACTGGTGGATCAAAAGGAACGTTCAACTCTGTGAGTTGAATGCACTCATGACACAGAAGTTTCTGAGAATGCTTCTGTCTAGTTCTTACGTGAAGATATTTCCTTTTCCAGCTTAGGCCTCAAAGCGCTCCAAATAAACACTTGCAGATTCTACAAAAGGAGTGTTTCAAAACTGCGCTATCAAAAGGAAGGTTCAAGTCTGTGAGTTGAATGCACTCATCACAAAGAGGTTTCTGAGAATGCTGCTGTCTAGTTTTTATGTGAAGATATTTCCTTTTCCTCGCATAGACCTCAAATCGCTCCAGATATCCACTTGCAGATTTTACAGAAAGAGTGTTTCCAAACTGCTCTATCTAAAGGCACGTTCAACTCTGTGAGTTGAATGCACGCATTGCGAAGAACTTTCTGAGAATGATTCTCTCTAGCTTTTAGGTGAAGATATTCCATTTCACAGCATAGGCCTCAAAGTGCTCCAAATCACCACTTGCAGATTTTACAAAAAGAATGTTTCAAAACTGCTCTTTCTAAAGGAAGGTTCAAGTCTGTGAGTTGAATGCACTCAACACAAAGAAGTTTCTGAGAATGCTTCTGTCCAGGTTTCATGTGAAGATATTTCCTTTTCCAGCATAGGCCTCAAACCGCTCCAAATATTCACTTGCAGAGTCTACAAAAAGAGTGTTTCCAAACTTCTCTATCAACTGGTAGGTACAACACCGTGAGTTGAATGCCCTCATCACCAAGAAGTTTCTGAGAATGCTTCTCTCTAGTTTTGATGGGAAGATATTTCCTTTTCCAACATAGGCCTCATGGTGCTCCGAGTAAACACTTGCAGATTCTACAAACTTAGTGTTTCAAAACTGTTCTATGAAAAGGAACGTTCAAGTCTGGGAGTTGAATGAACTCATCACAAAGAAATTTCTCAGGATGCTTCTGTCTAGTTTTTAGGTGAAGATATTTCATTTCCCAGCATAGGCCCCAAAGCGCTCCAAATATCAACTTGCAGATTCTACAAAAAGAGTGTTTCCAAACTGCTCTTACAAAAGGAAGGTTCAAGTCTGTGAGCCGAACGCACTCATCACAAACAAGTTTCTGAGAATGCGTCTGTCTAGTTTTTATGTGAAGATATTTCGTTTGCCAGCATAGGCCTCAAATCGCTCCAAACATCCACTAGCAAATTCTACAAAAGGAGTGTTTCAAAAGTGCGCTATGAAGAGGAAGAGTCCACTATGTGAGTTGAATGCATAAAGCACACGGAAGTTTCTGAGAATGCTTCTGTCTAGTTTTTAGGTGAAGATATTTCATTTCCCAGCATAGGCCTCAAAGCGCTCCAAATATCCACTTGCAGATTCTACAAAAAGAGTGTTTCCAAACTGCTCTTTCAAAAGGAAGGTTCAAGTCTGTGAGTTGAGAGCATTCATCACAAAGAAGTTTCTGAGAATGCTTCTGTCTAGTTTTTATATGAAGATCTTTCCTTTTCCAATATGGGCCTCAAAGCGCTCCAAATAAACACTTGCAGATTCTACAAAAGGAGTGTTTCAAAACAGCTCTATCAAAAGGAACGTTCAAGTCCGTGAGTTGAAGGCATTCATCACACAGAAGTTTCTGAGAATGCTTCTCTCTAGTTTTTATGTGAAGATATTTCCTTTTCTAGCATAGGCCTCAAAGCGCTGCAAATAGCCACTTGCAGATTCTACAAAAAGAGGGTTTCAAATCTCTTCTATCAAAAGAAATGTTCAACTCTGTGAGTTGAATGCACTCATCAGAAAGAAGTTTCTGAGAATGATTCTATCTAGTTTTCATCTGCATGTATTTTCTTTTCCACTAGATGCCGAAATCGCACCAAATATCCACTTGCAGTTTCCACAAAAAGAGTGCTGCAGAACTGCTCCATGAAAAGGAATGTTCAACTCTGTGAGTTCAATACCCTCATGACATAGAAGTTTCTGAAAATGCTTCTGTCTAGTTGGTATAGGAAGATATTTCCTTTTCCAGCATAAGCCTCAAAGAGCTCCAAATATCCACTTGCGGATTCTGCAAAAACAGTGTTTCAAAACTGGTCGATCAAAAGTAACGTTCAACTCTGTGAGTTGAATGCACTCATGACACAGAAGTTTCTGAGAATGCTTCTGTCTAGTTCTTACGTGAAGATATTTCCTTTTCCAGCTTAGGCCTCAAAGCGCTCCAAATAAACACTTGCAGATTCTACAAAAGGAGTGTTTCAAAACTGCGCTATCAAAAGGAAGGTTCAAGTCCGTGAGTTGAATGCACTCATCACAAAGAGGTTTCTGAGAATGCTGCTGTCTAGTTTTTATGTGAAGATATTTCCTTTTCCTCGCATAGACCTCAAATCGCTCCAGATATCCACTTGCAGATTTTACAGAAAGAGTGTTTCCAAACTGCTCTATCTAAAGGCACGTTCAACTCTGTGAGTTGAATGCACGCATTGCGAAGAACTTTCTGAGAATGATTCTCTCTAGCTTTTAGGTGAAGATATTCCATTTCACAGCATAGGCCTCAAAGTGCTCCAAATCACCACTTGCAGATTTTACAAAAAGAATGTTTCAAAACTGCTCTTTCTAAAGGAAGGTTCAAGTCTGTGAGTTGAATGCACTCAACACAAAGAAGTTTCTGAGAATGCTTCTGTCCAGGTTTCATGTGAAGATATTTCCTTTTCCAGCATAGGCCTCAAACCGCTCCAAATATTCACTTGCAGAGTCTACAAAAAGAGTGTTTCCAAACTTCTCTATCAACTGGTAGTTACAACACCGTGAGTTGAATGCCCTCATCACCAAGAAGTTTCTGAGAATGCTTCTCTCTAGTTTTGATGGGAAGATATTTCCTTTTCCAACATAGGCCTCATGGTGCTCCGAGTAAACACTTGCAGATTCTACAAACTTAGTGTTTCAAAACTGTTCTATGAAAAGGAACGTTCAAGTCTGGGAGTTGAATGAACTCATCACAAAGAAATTTCTCAGGATGCTTCTGTCTAATTTTTAGGTGAAGATATTTCATTTCCCAGCATAGGCCCCAAAGCGCTCCAAATATCAACTTGCAGATTCTACAAAAAGAGTGTTTCCAAACTGCTCTTACAAAAGGAAGGTTCAAGTCTGTGAGCCGAACGCACTCATCACAAACAAGTTTCTGAGAATGCGTCTGTCTAGTTTTTATGTGAAGATATTTCGTTTGCCAGCATAGGCCTCAAATCGCTCCAAACATCCACTAGCAAATTCTACAAAAGGAGTGTTTCAAAAGTGCGCTATGAAGAGGAAGAGTCCACTATGTGAGTTGAATGCATAAAGCACACGGAAGTTTCTGAGAATGCTTCTGTCTAGTTTTTAGGTGAAGATATTTCATTTCCCAGCATAGGCCTCAAAGCGCTCCAAATATCCACTTGCAGATTCTACAAAAAGAGTGTTTCCAAACTGCTCTTTCAAAAGGAAGGTTCAAGTCTGTGAGTTGAGAGCATTCATCACAAAGAAGTTTCTGAGAATGCTTCTGTCTAGTTTTTATATGAAGATCTTTCCTTTTCCAATATGGGCCTCAAAGCGCTCCAAATAAACACTTGCAGATTCTACAAAAGGAGTGTTTCAAAACAGCTCTATCAAAAGGAACGTTCAAGTCCGTGAGTTGAAGGCATTCATCACACAGAAGTTTCTGAGAATGCTTCTCTCTAGTTTTTATGTGAAGATATTTCCTTTTCTAGCATAGGCCTCAAAGCGCTGCAAATAGCCACTTGCAGATTCTACAAAAAGAGGGTTTCAAATCTCTTCTATCAAAAGAAATGTTCAACTCTGTGAGTTGAATGCACTCATCAGAAAGAAGTTTCTGAGAATGATTCTATCTAGTTTTCATCTGCATGTATTTCCTTTTCCACTAGATGCCGCAATCGCACCAAATATCCACTTGCAGTTTCCACAAAAAGAGTGCTGCAGAACTGCTCCATGAAAAGGAATGTTCAACTCTGTGAGTTCAGTACCCTCATGACATAGAAGTTTCTGAAAATGCTTCTGTCTAGTTGGTATAGGAAGATATTTCCTTTTCCAGCATAAGCCTCAAAGAGCTCCAAATATCCACTTGCGGATTCTGCAAAAACAGTGTTTCAAAACTGGTCGATCAAAAGGAACGTTCAACTCTGTGAGTTGAATGCACTCATGACACAGAAGTTTCTGAGAATGCTTCTGTCTAGTTCTTACGTGAAGATATTTCCTTTTCCAGCTTAGGCCTCAAAGCGCTCCAAATAAACACTTGCAGATTCTACAAAAGGAGTGTTTCAAAACTGCTCTAGCAAAAGGAAGGTTCAAGTCTGTGAGTTGAATGCACTCATCACAAAGAGGTTTCTGAGAATGTTGCTGTCTAGTTTTTATGTGAAGATATTTCCTTTTCCTCGCATAGACCTCAAATCGCTCCAGATATCCACTTGCAGATTTTACAGAAAGACTGTTTCCAAACTGCTCTATCTAAAGGCACGTTCAACTCTGTGAGTTGAATGCACTCATTGTGAAGAACTTTCTGAGAATGCTTCTCTCTAGCTTTTAGGTGAAGATATTCCATTTCACAGCATAGGCCTCAAAGTGCTCCAAATCACCACTTGCAGATTTTACAAAAAGAATGTTTCAATACTGCTCTTTCTAAAGGAAGGTTCAAGTCTGTGAGTTGAATGCACTCAACACAAAGAAGTTTCTGAGAATGCTTCTGTCCAGGTTTCATGTGAAGATATTTCCTTTTCCAGCATAGGCCTCAAACCGCTCCAAATATTCACTTGCAGAGTCTACAAAAAGAGTGTTTCCAAACTTCTCTATCAACTGGTAGGTACAACTCCGTGAGTTGAATGCCCTCATCACCAAGAAGTTTCTGAGAATGCTTCTCTCTAGTTTTGATGGGAAGATATTTCCTTTTCCAACATAGGCCTCATGGTGCTCCGAGTAAACACTTGCAGATTCTACAAACTTAGTGTTTCAAAACTGTTCTATGAAAAGGAACGTTCAAGTCTGGGAGTTGAATGAACTCATCACAAAGAAGTTTCTCAGGATGCTTCTGTCTAGTTTTTAGGTGAAGATATTTCATTTCCCAGCATAGGCCTCAAAGCGCTCCAAATATCAAATTGCAGATTCTACAAAAAGAGTGTTTCCAAACTGCTCTTACAAAAGGAAGGTTCAAGTCTGTGAGCCGAACGCACTCATCACAAACAAGTTTCTGAGAATGCGTCTGTCTAGTTTTTATGTGAAGATATTTCGTTTGCCAGCATAGGCCTCAAATCGCTCCAAACATCCACTAGCAAATTCTACAAAAGGAGTGTTTCAAAAGTGCGCTATGAAGAGGAAGAGTCCACTAAGTGAGTTGAATGCATAAAGCACACGGAAGTTTCTGAGAATGCTTCTGTCTAGTTTTTAGGTGAAGATATTTCATTTCCCAGCATAGGCCTCAAAGCGCTCCAAATATCCACTTGCAGATTCTACAAAAAGAGTGTTTCCAAACTGCTCTTTCAAAAGGAAGGTTCAAGTCTGTGAGTTGAGAGCATTCATCACAAAGAAGTTTCTGAGAATGCTTCTGTCTAGTTTTTATATGAAGATCTTTCCTTTTCCAATATGGGCCTCAAAGCGCTCCAAATAAACACTTGCAGATTCTACAAAAGGAGTGTTTCAAAACAGCTCTATCAAAAGGAACGTTCAAGTCCGTGAGTTGAAGGCATTCATCACACAGAAGTTTCTGAGAATGCTTCTCTCTAGTTTTTATGTGAAGATATTTCCTTTTCTAGCATAGGCCTCAAAGCGCTGCAAATAGCCACTTGCAGATTCTACAAAAAGAGGGTTTCAAATCTCTTCTATCAAAAGAAATGTTCAACTCTGTGAGTTGAATGCACTCATCAGAAAGAAGTTTCTGAGAATGATTCTATCTAGTTTTCATCTGCATGTATTTCCTTTTCCACTAGATGCCGCAATCGCACCAAATATCCACTTGCAGTTTCCACAAAAAGAGTGCTGCAGAACTGCTCCATGAAAAGGAATGTTCAACTCTGTGAGTTCAGTACCCTCATGACATAGAAGTTTCTGAAAATGCTTCTGTCTAGTTGGTATAGGAAGATATTTCCTTTTCCAGCATAAGCCTCAAAGAGCTCCAAATATCCACTTGCGGATTCTGCAAAAACAGTGTTTCAAAACTGGTCGATCAAAAGGAACGTTCAACTCTGTGAGTTGAATGCACTCATGACACAGAAGTTTCTGAGAATGCTTCTGTCTAGTTCTTACGTGAAGATATTTCCTTTTCCAGCTTAGGCCTCAAAGCGCTCCAAATAAACACTTGCAGATTCTACAAAAGGAGTGTTTCAAAACTGCTCTAGCAAAAGGAAGGTTCAAGTCTGTGAGTTGAATGCACTCATCACAAAGAGGTTTCTGAGAATGTTGCTGTCTAGTTTTTATGTGAAGATATTTCCTTTTCCTCGCATAGACCTCAAATCGCTCCAGATATCCACTTGCAGATTTTACAGAAAGACTGTTTCCAAACTGCTCTATCTAAAGGCACGTTCAACTCTGTGAGTTGAATGCACTCATTGTGAAGAACTTTCTGAGAATGCTTCTCTCTAGCTTTTAGGTGAAGATATTCCATTTCACAGCATAGGCCTCAAAGTGCTCCAAATCACCACTTGCAGATTTTACAAAAAGAATGTTTCAATACTGCTCTTTCTAAAGGAAGGTTCAAGTCTGTGAGTTGAATGCACTCAACACAAAAAAGTTTCTGAGAATGCTTCTGTCCAGGTTTCGTGTGAAGATACTTCCTTTTCCAGCATAGGCCTCAAACCGCTCCAAATATTCACTTGCAGAGTCTACAAAAAGAGTGTTTCCAAACTTCTCTATCAACTGGTAGGTACAACTCCGTGAGTTGAATGCCCTCATCACCAAGAAGTTTCTGAGAATGCTTCTCTCTAGTTTTGATGGGAAGATATTTCCTTTTCCAACATAGGCCTCATGGTGCTCCGAATAAACACTTGCAGATTCTACAAACTTAGTGTTTCAAAACTGTTCTATGAAAAGGAACGTTCAAGTCTGGGAGTTGAATGAACTCATCACAAAGAAGTTTCTCAGAATGCTTCTGTCTAGTTTTTAGGTGAAGATATTTCATTTCCCAGCATAGGCCTCAAAGCGCTCCAAATATCCACTTGCAGATTCTACAAAAAGAGTGTTTCCAAACTGCTCTTACAAAAGGAAGGTTCAAGTCTGTGAGTCGAACGCACTCATCACAAACAAGTTTCTGAGAATGCGTCTGTCTAGTTTTTATGTGAAGATATTTCGTTTGCCAGCATAGGCCTCAAATCGCTCCAAACATCCACTAGCAAATTCTACAAAAGGAGTGTTTCAAAAGTGCGCTATCAAGAGGAAGAGTCCACTATGTGAGTTGAATGCATAAAGCACACGGAAGTTTCTGAGAATGATTCTATCTAGTTTTCATCTGCATGTATTTCCTTTTCCACTAGATGCCGCAATCGCACCAAATATCCACTTGCAGTTTCCACAAAAAGAGTGCTGCAGAACTGCTCCATGAAAAGGAATGTTCAACTCTGTGAGTTCAGTACCCTCATGACATAGAAGTTTCTGAAAATTCTTCTGTCTAGTTGGTATAGGAAGATATTTCCTTTTCCAGCATAAGCCTCAAAGAGCTCCAAATATCCACTTGCGGATTCTGCAAAAACAGTGTTTCAAAACTGGTCGATCAAAAGTAACGTTCAACTCTGTGAGTTGAATGCACTCATGACACAGAAGTTTCTGAGAATGCTTCTGTCTAGTTCTTACGTGAAGATATTTCCTTTTCCAGCTTAGGCCTCAAAGCTCTCCAAATAAACACTTGCAGATTCTACAAAAGGAGTGTTTCAAAACTGCTCTAGCAAAAGGAAGGTTCAAGTCTGTGAGTTGAATGCACTCATCACAAAGAGGTTTCTGAGAATGCTGCTGTCTAGTTTTTATGTGAAGATATTTCCTTTTCCTCGCATAGACCTCAAATCGCTCCAGATATCCACTTGCAGATATTACAGAAAGAGTGTTTCCAAACTGCTCTATCTAAAGGCACGTTCAACTCTGTGAGTTGAATGCACGCATTGCGAAGAACTTTCTGAGAATGCTTCTCTCTAGCTTTTAGGTGAAGATATTCCATTTCACAGCATAGGCCTCAAAGTGCTCCAAATCACCACTTGCAGATTTTACAAAAAGAATGTTTCAAAACTGCTCTTTCTAAAGGAAGGTTCAAGTCTGTGAGTTGAATGCACTCAACACAAAGAAGTTTCTGAGAATGCTTCTGTCCAGGTTTCATGTGAAGATACTTCCTTTTCCAGCATAGGCCTCAAACCGCTCCAAATATTCACTTGCAGAGTCTACAAAAAGAGTGTTTCCAAACTTCTCTATCAACTGGTAGGTACAACTCCGTGAGTTGAATGCCCTCATCACCAAGAA
Source organism: Pongo pygmaeus (assembly GCF_028885625.2). Classification (NCBI taxonomy): domain Eukaryota; kingdom Metazoa; phylum Chordata; class Mammalia; order Primates; family Hominidae; genus Pongo; species Pongo pygmaeus. Next base: position 30,828,058 of record NC_085930.1, read on the forward strand.
GTTTCTGAGAATGCTTCTCTCTAGTTTTGATGGGAAGATATTTCCTTTTCCAACATAGGCCTCATGGTGCTCCGAATAAACACTTGCAGATTCTACAAACTTAGTGTTTCAAAACTGTTCTATGAAAAGGAACGTTCAAGTCTGGGAGTTGAATGAACTCATCACAAAGAAGTTTCTCAGAATGCTTCTGTCTAGTTTTTAGGTGAAGATATTTCATTTCCCAGCATAGGCCTCAAAGCGCTCCAAATATCCACTTGCAGATTCTACAAAAAGAGTGTTTCCAAACTGCTGTTTCAAAACGAAGGTTCAAGTCTGTGAGTTGAGAGCACTCATCACAAAGAAGTTTCTGAGATTGCTTCTGTCTAGTTTTTATATGAAGATCTTTCCTTTTCCAATATAGGCCTCAAAGCGCTCCAAATAAACACTTGCAGATTCTACAAAAGGAGTGTTTCAAAACAGCTCTATCAAAAGGAACGTTCAAGTCTGTGAGTTGAAGGCATTCATCACACAGAAGTTTCTGAGAATGCTTCTCTCTAGTTTTTATGTGAAGATATTTCCTTTTCTAGCATAGGCCTCAAAGCGCTGCAAATAGCCACTTGCAGATTCTACGAAAAGAGGGTTTCAAATCTCTTCTATCAAAAGAAATATTCAACTCTGTGAGTTGAATGCACTCATCAGAAAGAAGTTTCTGAGAATGATTCTATCTAGTTTTCATCTGCATGTATTTCCTTTTCCACTAGATGCCGCAATCGCACCAAATATCCACTTGCAGTTTCCACAAAAAGAGTGCTGCAGAACTGCTCCATGAAAAGGAATGTTCAACTCTGTGAGTTCAGTACCCTCATGACATAGAAGTTTCTGAAAATGCTTCTGTCTAGTTGGTATAGGAAGATATTTCCTTTTCCAGCATAAGCCTCAAAGAGCTTCAAATATCCACTTGCGGATTCTGCAAAAACAGTGTTTCAAAACTGGTCGATCAAAAGGAACGTTCAACTCTGTGAGTTGAATGCACTCATGACACAGAAGTTTCTGAGAATGCTTCTGTCTAGTTCTTACGTGAAGATATTTCCTTTTCCAGCTTAGGCCTCAAAGCGCTCCAAATAAACACTTGCAGATTCTACAAAAGTAGTGTTTCAAAACTGCTCTAGCAAAAGGAAGGTTGAAGTCTGTGAGTTGAATGCACTCATCACAAAGAGGTTTCTGAGAATGCTGCTGTCTAGTTTTTATGTGAAGATATTTCCTTTTCCTCGCATAGACCTCAAATCGCTCCAGATATCCACTTGCAGATATTACAGAAAGAGTGTTTCCAAACTGCTCTATCTAAAGGCACGTTCAACTCTGTGAGTTGAATGCACGCATTGCGAAGAACTTTCTGAGAATGCTTCTCTCTAGCTTTTAGGTGAAGATATTCCATTTCACAGCATAGGCCTCAAAGTGCTCCAAATCACCACTTGCAGATTTTACAAAAAGAATGTTTCAAAACTGCTCTTTCTAAAGGAAGGTTCAAGTCTGTGAGTTGAATGCACTCAACACAAAGAAGTTTCTGAGAATGCTTCTGTCCAGGTTTCATGTGAAGATACTTCCTTTTCCAGCATAGGCCTCAAACCGCTCCAAATATTCACTTGCAGAGTCTACAAAAAGAGTGTTTCCAAACTTCTCTATCAACTGGTAGGTTCAACTCCGTGAGTTGAATGCCCTCATCAACAAGAAGTTTCTGAGAATGCTTCTCTCTAGTTTTGATGGGAAGATATTTCCTTTTCCAACATAGGCCTCATGGTGCTCCGAATAAACACTTGCAGATTCTACAAACTTAGTGTTTCAAAACTGTTCTATGAAAAGGAACGTTCAAGTCTGGGAGTTGAATGAACTCATCAAAAAGAAGTTACTCAGAATGCTTCTGTCTAGTTTTTAGGTGAAGATATTTCATTTCCCAGCATAGGCCTCAAAGCGCTCCAAATATCCACTTGCAGATTCTACAAAAAGAGTGTTTCCAAACTGCTCTTACAAAAGGAAGGTTCAAGTCTGTGAGCCGAACGCACTCATCACAAACAAGTTTCTGAGAATGCGTCTGTCTAGTTTTTATGTGAAGATATTTCGTTTGCCAGCATAGGCCTCAAATCGCTCCAAACATCCACTAGCAAATTCAACAAAAGGAGTGTTTCAAAAGTGTGCCATCAAAAGGAAGAGTCCACTATGTGAGTTGAATGCATAAAGCACACGGAAGTTTATGAGAATGCTTCTGTCTAGTTTTTAGGTGAAGATATTTCATTTCCCAGCATAGGCCTCAAAGCGCTCCAAATATCCACTTGCAGATTCTACAAAAAGAGTGTTTCCAAACTGCTGTTTCAAAAGGAAGGTTCAAGTCTGTGAGTTGAGAGCACTCATCACAAAGAAGTTTCTGAGAATGCTTCTGTCTAGTTTTTATATTAAGATCTTTCCTTTTCCAATATGGGCCACAAAGCGCTCCAAATAAACACTTGCAGATTCTACAAAAGGAGTGTTTCAAAACAGCTCTATCAAAAGGAACGTTCAAGTCTGTGAGTTGAAGGCATTCATCACACAGAAGTTTCTGAGAATGCTTCTCTATAGTTTTCATGTGAAGATATTTCCTTATCTAACATAGGTCTCAAAGCGCTGCAAATAGCCACTTGCAGATTCTACGAAAAGAGGGTTTCAAATCTCTTCTATCAAAAGAAATGTTCAACTCTGTGAGTTGAATGCACTCATCTGAAAGAAGTTTCTGAGAATGATTCTATCTAGTTTTCATCTGCATGTATTTCCTTTTCCACTAGATGCCGCAATCGCACCAAATATCCACTTGCAGTTTCCACAAAAAGAGTGCTGCGGAACTGCTCCATGAAAAGGAATGTTCAACTCTGTGAGTTCAGTACCCTCATGACATAGAAGTTTCTGAAAATGCTTCTGTCTAGTTGGTATAGGAAGATATTTCCTTTTCCAGCATAAGCCTCAAAGAGCTCCAAATATCCACTTGCGGATTCTGCAAAAACAGTGTTTCAAAACTGGTGGATCAAAAGGAACGTTCAACTCTGTGAGTTGAATGCACTCATGACACAGAAGTTTCTGAGAATGCTTCTGTCTAGTTCTTACGTGAAGATATTTCCTTTTCCAGCTTAGGCCTCAAAGCGCTCCAAATAAACACTTGCAGATTCTACAAAAGGAGTGTTTCAAAACTGCTCTAGCAAAAGGAAGGTTCAAGTCTGTGAGTTGAATGCACTCATCACAAAGAGGTTTCTGAGAATGCTGCTGTCTAGTTTTTATGTGAACATATTTCCTTTTCCTCGCATAGACCTCAAATCGCCCCAGATATCCACTTGCAGATTTTACAGAAAGAGTGTTTCCAAACTGCTCTATCTAAAGGCACGTTCAACTCTGTGAGTTGAATGCACGCATTGCGAAGAGCTTTCTGAGAATGCTTCTCTCTAGCTTTTAGGTGAAGATATTCCATTTCACAGCATAGGCCTCAAAGTGCTCCAAATCATCACTTGCAGATTTTACAAAAAGAATGTTTCAAAACTGCTCTTTCTAAAGGAAGGTTCAAGTCTGTGAGTTGAATGCACTCAACACAAAGAAGTTTCTGAGAATGCTTCTGTCCAGGTTTCATGTGAAGATATTTCCTTTTCCAGCATAGGCCTCAAACCGCTCCAAATATTCACTTGCAGAGTCTACAAAAAGAGTGTTTCCAAACTTCTCTATCAACTGGTAGGTACAACTCCGTGAGTTGAATGCCCTCATCACCAAGAAGTTTCTGAGAATGCTTCTCTCTAGTTTTGATGGGAAGATATTTCCTTTTCCAACATAGGCCTCATGGTGCTCCGAATAAACACTTGCAGATTCTACAAACTTAGTGTTTCAAAACTGTTCTATGAAAAGGAACGTTCAAGTCTGGGAGTTGAATGAACTCATCACAAAGAAGTTTCTCAGAATGCTTCTGTCTAGTTTTTAGGTGAAGATATTTCATTTCCCAGCATAGGCCTCAAAGCGCTCCAAATATCCACTTGCAGATTCTACAGAAAGAGTGTTTCCAAACTGCTCTTACAAAAGGAAGGTTCAAGTCTGTGAGCCGAACTCACTCATCACAAACAAGTTTCTGAGAATGCGTCTGTCTAGTTTTTATGTGAAGATATTTCGTTTGCCAGTATAGGCCTCAAATCGCTCCAAACATCCACTAGCAAATTCTACAAAAGGAGTGTTTCAAAAGTGCGCTATCAAAAGGAAGAGTCCACTATGTGAGTTGAATGCATAAAGCACACGGAAGTTTCTGAGAATGCTTCTGTCTAATTTTTAGGTGAAGATATTTCATTTCCCAGCATAGGCCTCAAAGCGCTCCAAATATCCACTTGCAGATTCTACAAAAAGAGTGTTTCCAAACTGCTGTTTCAAAAGGAAGGTACAAATCTGTGAGTTGAGAGCACTCATCACAAAGAAGTTTCTGAGAATGCTTCTGTCTAGTTTTTATATGAAGATCTTTCCTTTTCCAGTATAGGCCTCAAAGCGCTCCAAATAAACGCTTGCAGATTCTACAAAAGGAGTGTTTCAAAACAGCTCTATCAAAAGGAACGTTCAAGTCTGTGAGTTGAAGGCATTCATCACACAGAAGTTTCTGAGAATGCTTCTCTCTAGTTTTTATGTGAAGATATTTCCTTTTCTAGCATAGGCCGCAAAGCGCTGCAAATAGCCACTTGCAGATTCTACGAAAAGAGGGTTTCAAATCTCTTCTATCAAAAGAAATGTTCAACTCCGTGAGTTGAATGCACTCATCAGAAAGAAGTTTCTGAGAATGATTCTATCTAGTTTGCATCTGCATGTATTTCCTTTTCCACTAGATGCCGCAATCGCACCAAATATCCACTTGCAGTTTCCACAAAAAGAGTGCTGCAGAACTGCTCCATGAAAAGGAATGTTCAACTCTGTGAGTTCAGTACCCTCATGACATAGAAGTTTCTGAAAATGCTTCTGTCCAGTTGGTATAGGAAGATATTTCCTTTTCCAGCATAAGCCTCAAAGAGCTCCAAATATCCACTTGCGGATTCTGCAACAACAGTGTTTCAAAACTGGTCAATCAAAAGGAACGTTCAACTCTGTGAGTTGAATGCACTCATGACACAGAAGTTTCTGAGAATGCTTCTGTCTTGTTCTTACGTGAAGATATTTCCTTTTCCAGCTTAGGCCTCAAAGCGCTCCAAATAAACACTTGCAGATTCTACAAAAGGAGTGTTTCAAAACTGCTCTAGCAAAAGGAAGGTTCAAGTCTGTGAGTTGAATGCACTCATCACAAAGAGGTTTCTGAGAATGCTGCTGTCTAGTTTTTATGTGAAGATATTTCCTTTTCCTCGCATAGACCTCAAATCGCTCCAGATATCCACTTGCAGATATTACAGAAAGAGTGTTTCCAAACTGCTCTATCTAAAGGCACGTTCAACTCTGTGAGTTGAATGCACGCATTGCGAAGAGCTTTCTGAGAATGCTTCTCTCTAGCTTTTAGGTGAAGATATTCCATTTCACAGCATAGGCCTCAAAGTGCTCCAAATCACCACTTGCAGATTTTACAAAAAGAATGTTTCAAAACTGCTCTTTCTAAAGGAAGGTTCAAGTCTGTGAGTTGAATGCACTCAACACAAAGAAGTTTCTGAGAATGCTTCTGTCCAGGTTTCATGTGAAGATATTTCCTTTTCCAGCATAGGCCTCAAACCGCTCCAAATATTCACTTGCAGAGTCTACAAAAAGAGTGTTTCCAAACTTCTCTATCAACTGGTAGGTACAACTCCGTGAGTTGAATGCCCTCATCACCAAGAAGTTTCTGAGAATGCTTCTCTCTAGTTTTGATGGGAAGATATTTCCTTTTCCAACATAGGCCTCATGGTGCTCCGAATAAACACTTGCAGATTCTACAAACTTAGTGTTTCAAAACTGTTCTATGAAAAGGAACGTTCAAGTCTGGGAGTTGAATGAACTCATCACAAAGAAGTTTCTCAGAATGCTTCTGTCTAGTTTTTAGGTGAAGATATTTCATTTCCCAGCATAGGCCTCAAAGCGCTCCAAATATCCACTTGCAGATTCTACAAAAAGAGTGTTTCCAAACTGCTCTTACAAAAGGAAGGTTCAAGTCTGTGAGCCGAACGCACTCATCACAAACAAGTTTCTGAGAATGCGTCTGTCTAGTTTTTATGTGAAGATATTTCGTTTGCCAGCATAGGCCTCAAATCGCTCCAAACATCCACTAGCAAATTCTACAAAAGGAGTGTTTCAAAAGTGCGCTATCAAGAGGAAGAGTCCACTATGTGAGTTGAATGCATAAAGCACACGGAAGTTTCTGAGAATGCTTCTGTCTAGTTTTTAGGTGAAGATATTTCATTTCCCAGCATAGGCCTCAAAGCGCTCCAAATATCCACTTGCAGATTCTACAAAAAGAGTGTTTCCAAACTGCTCTTTCAAAAGGAAGGTTCAAGTCTGTGAGTTGAGAGCATTCATCACAAAGAAGTTTCTGAGAATGCTTCTGTCTAGTTTTTATATGAAGATCTTTCCTTTTCCAATATGGGCCTCAAAGCGCTCCAAATAAACACTTGCAGATTCTACAAAAGGAGTGTTTCAAAACAGCTCTATCAAAAGGAACGTTCAAGTCCGTGAGTTGAAGGCATTCATCACACAGAAGTTTCTGAGAATGCTTCTCTCTAGTTTTTATGTGAAGATATTTCCTTTTCTAGCATAGGCCTCAAAGCGCTGCAAATAGCCACTTGCAGATTCTACAAAAAGAGGGTTTCAAATCTCTTCTATCAAAAGAAATGTTCAACTCTGTGAGTTGAATGCACTCATCAGAAAGAAGTTTCTGAGAATGATTCTATCTAGTTTTCATCTGCATGTATTTCCTTTTCCACTAGATGCCGCAATTGCACCAAATATCCACTTGCAGTTTCCACAAAAAGAGTGCTGCAGAACTGCTCCATGAAAAGGAATGTTCAACTCTGTGAGTTCAATACCCTCATGACATAGAAGTTTCTGAAAATGCTTCTGTCTAGTTGGTATAGGAAGATATTTCCTTTTCCAGCATAAGCCTCAAAGAGCTCCAAATATCCACTTGCGGATTCTGCAAAAACAGTGTTTCAAAACTGGTGGATCAAAAGGAACGTTCAACTCTGTGAGTTGAATGCACTCATGACACAGAAGTTTCTGAGAATGCTTCTGTCTAGTTCTTACGTGAAGATATTTCCTTTTCCAGCTTAGGCCTCAAAGCGCTCCAAATAAACACTTGCAGATTCTACAAAAGGAGTGTTTCAAAACTGCTCTAGCAAAAGGAAGGTTCAAGTATGTGAGTTGAATGCACTCATCACAAAGAGGTTTCTGAGAATGCTGCTGTCTAGTTTTTATGTGAAGATATTTCCTTTTCCTCGCATAGACCTCAAATCGCTCCAGATATCCACTTGCAGATATTACAGAAAGAGTGTTTCCAAACTGCTCTATCTAAAGGCACGTTCAACTCTGTGAGTTGAATGCACGCATTGCGAAGAACTTTCTGAGAATGCTTCTCTCTAGCTTTTAGGTGAAGATATTCCATTTCACAGCATAGGCCTCAAAGTGCTCCAAATCACCACTTGCAGATTTTACAAAAAGAATGTTTCAAAACTGCTCTTTCTAAAGGAAGGTTCAAGTCTGTGAGTTGAATGCACTCAACACAAAGAAGTTTCTGAGAATGCTTCTGTCCAGGTTTCATGTGAAGATATTTCCTTTTCCAGCATAGGCCTCAAACCGCTCCAAATATTCACTTGCAGAGTCTACAAAAAGAGTGTTTCCAAACTTCTCTATCAACTGGTAGGTACAACTCCGTGAGTTGAATGCCCTCATCACCAAGAAGTTTCTGAGAATGCTTCTCTCTAGTTTTGATGGGAAGATATTTCCTTTTCCAACATAGGCCTCATGGTGCTCCGAATAAACACTTGCAGATTCTACAAACTTAGTGTTTCAAAACTGTTCTATGAAAAGGAACGTTCAAGTCTGGGAGTTGAATGAACTCATCACAAAGAAGTTTCTCAGAATGCTTCTGTCTAGTTTTTAGGTGAAGATATTTCATTTCCCAGCATAGGCCTCAAAGCGCTCCAAATATCCACTTGCAGATTCTACAAAAAGAGTGTTTCCAAACTGCTGTTTCAAAAGGAAGGTACAAATCTGTGAGTTGAGAGCACTCATCACAAAGAAGTTTCTGAGAATGCTTCTGTCTAGTTTTTATATGAAGATCTTTCCTTTTCCAGTATAGGCCTCAAAGCGCTCCAAATAAACACTTGCAGATTCTACAAAAGGAGTGTTTCAAAACAGCTCTATCAAAAGGAACGTTCAAGTCTGTGAGTTGAAGGCATTCATCACACAGAAGTTTCTGAGAATGCTTCTCTCTAGTTTTTATGTGAAGATATTTCCTTTTCTAGCATAGGCCGCAAAGCGCTGCAAATAGCCACTTGCAGATTCTACGAAAAGAGGGTTTCAAATCTCTTCTATCAAAAGAAATGTTCAACTCTGTGAGTTGAATGCACTCATCAGAAAGAAGTTTCTGAGAATGATTCTATCTAGTTTGCATCTGCATGTATTTCCTTTTCCACTAGATGCCGCAATCGCACCAAATATCCACTTGCAGTTTCCACAAAAAGAGTGCTGCAGAACTGCTCCATGAAAAGGAATGTTCAACTCTGTGAGTTCAGTACCCTCATGACATAGAAGTTTCTGAAAATGCTTCTGTCTAGTTGGTATAGGAAGATATTTCCTTTTCCAGCATAAGCCTCAAAGAGCTCCAAATATCCACTTGCGGATTCTGCAACAACAGTGTTTCAAAACTGGTCGATCAAAAGGAACGTTCAACTCTGTGAGTTGAATGCACTCATGACACAGAAGTTTCTGAGAATGCTTCTGTCTAGTTCTTACGTGAAGATATTTCCTTTTCCAGCTTAGGCCTCAAAGCGCTCCAAATAAACACTTGCAGATTCTACAAAAGGAGTGTTTCAAAACTGCTCTAGCAAAAGGAAGGTTCAAGTCTGTGAGTTGAATGCACTCATCACAAAGAGGTTTCTGAGAATGCTGCTGTCTAGTTTTTATGTGAAGATATTTCCTTTTCCTCGCATAGACCTCAAATCGCTCCAGATATCCACTTGCAGATATTACAGAAAGAGTGTTTCCAAACTGCTCTATCTAAAGGCACGTTCAACTCTGTGAGTTGAATGCACGCATTGCGAAGAACTTTCTGAGAATGCTTCTCTCTAGCTTTTAGGTGAAGATATTCCATTTCACAGCATAGGCCTCAAAGTGCTCCAAATCACCACTTGCAGATTTTACAAAAAGAATGTTTCAAAACTGCTCTTTCTAAAGGAAGGTTCAAGTCTGTGAGTTGAATGCACTCAACACAAAGAAGTTTCTGAGAATGCTTCTGTCCAGGTTTCATGTGAAGATATTTCCTTTTCCAGCATAGGCCTCAAACCGCTCCAAATATTCACTTGCAGAGTCTACAAAAAGAGTGTTTCCAAACTTCTCTATCAACTGGTAGGTACAACTCCGTGAGTTGAATGCCCTCATCACCAAGAAGTTTCTGAGAATGCTTCTCTCTAGTTTTGATGGGAAGATATTTCCTTTTCCAACATAGGCCTCATGGTGCTCCGAATAAACACTTGCAGATTCTACAAACATAGTGTTTCAAAACTGTTCTATGAAAAGGAACGTTCAAGTCTGGGAGTTGAATGAACTCATCACAAAGAAGTTTCTCAGAATGCTTCTGTCTAGTTTTTAGGTGAAGATATTTCATTTCCCAGCATAGGCCTCAAAGCGCTCCAAATATCCACTTGCAGATTCTACAAAAAGAGTGTTTCCAAACTGCTGTTTCAAAAGGAAGGTTCAAGTCTGTGAGTTGAGAGCACTCATCACAAAGAAGTTTCTGAGAATGCTTCTGTCTAGTTTTTATATGAAGATCTTTCCTTTTCCAATATAGGCCTCAAAGCGCTCCAAATAAACACTTGCAGATTCTACAAAAGGAGTGTTTCAAAACAGCTCTATCAAAAGGAACGTTCAAGTCTGTGAGTTGAAGGCATTCATCACACAGAAGTTTCTGAGAATGCTTCTCTCTAGTTTTTATGTGAAGATATTTCCTTTTCTAGCATAGGCCGCAAAGCGCTGCAAATAGCCACTTGCAGATTCTACGAAAAGAGGGTTTCAAATCTCTTCTATCAAAAGAAATGTTCAACTCTGTGAGTTGAATGCACTCATCAGAAAGAAGTTTCTGAGAATGATTCTATCTAGTTTTCATCTGCATGTATTTCCTTTTCCACTAGATGCCGCAATCGCACCAAATATCCACTTGCAGTTTCCACAAAAAGAGTGCTGCAGAACTGCTCCATGAAAAGGAATGTTCAACTCTGTGAGTTCAGTACCCTCATGACATAGAAGTTTCTGAAAATGCTTCTGTCTAGTTGGTATAGGAAGATATTTCCTTTTCCAGCATAAGCCTCAAAGAGCTCCAAATATCCACTTGCGGATTCTGCAACAACAGTGTTTCAAAACTGGTCGATCAAAAGGAACGTTCAACTCTGTGAGTTGAATGCACTCATGACACAGAAGTTTCTGAGAATGCTTCTGTCTAGTTCTTACGTGAAGATATTTCCTTTTCCAGCTTAGGCCTCAAAGCGCTCCAAATAAACACTTGCAGATTCTACAAAAGGAGTGTTTCAAAACTGCTCTAGCAAAAGGAAGGTTCAAGTCTGTGAGTTGAATGCACTCATCACAAAGAAGTTTCTGAGAATGCTTCTGTCTAGTTTTTATATGAAGATCTTTCCTTTTCCAATATGGGCCTCAAAGCGCTCCAAATAAACACTTGCAGATTCTACAAAAGGAGTGTTTCAAAACAGCTCTATCAAAAGGAACGTTCAAGTCCGTGAGTTGAAGGCATTCATCACACAGAAGTTTCTGAGAATGCTTCTCTCTAGTTTTTATGTGAAGATATTTCCTTTTCTAGCATAGGCCTCAAAGCGCTGCAAATAGCCACTTGCAGATTCTACAAAAAGAGGGTTTCAAATCTCTTCTATCAAAAGAAATGTTCAACTCTGTGAGTTGAATGCACTCATCAGAAAGAAGTTTCTGAGAATGATTCTATCTAGTTTTCATCTGCATGTATTTCCTTTTCCACTAGATGCCGCAATCGCACCAAATATCCACTTGCAGTTTCCACAAAAAGAGTGCTGCAGAACTGCTCCATGAAAAGGAATGTTCAACTCTGTGGGTTCAATACCCTCATGACATAGAAGTTTCTGAAAATGCTTCTGTCTAGTTGGTGTAGGAAGATATTTCCTTTTCCAGCATAAGCCTCAAAGAGCTCCAAATATCCACTTGCGGATTCTGCAAAAACAGTGTTTCAAAACTGGTCGATCAAAAGGAATGTTCAACTCTGTGAGTTGAATGCACTCATGACACAGAAGTTTCTGAGAATGCTTCTGTCTAGTTCTTACATGAAGATATTTCCTTTTCCAGCTTAGGCCTCAAAGCGCTCCAAATAAACACTTGCAGATTCTACAAAAGGAGTGTTTCAAAAATGCTCTAGCAAAAGGAAGGTTCAAGTCTGTGAGTTGAATGCACTCATCACAAAGAGGTTTCTGAGAATGCTGCTGTCTAGTTTTTATGTGAAGATATTTCCTTTTCCTCGCATAGACCTCAAATCGCTCCAGATATCCACTTGCAGATTTTACAGAAAGACTGTTTCCAAACAGCTCTATCTAAAGGCACGTTCAACTCTGTGAGTTGAATGCACGCATTGCGAAGAACTTTCTGAGAATGCTTCTCTCTAGCTTTTAGGTGAAGATATTCCATTTCACAGCATAGGCCTCAAAGTGCTCCAAATCACCACTTGCAGATTTTACAAAAAGAATGTTTCAAAACTGCTCTTTCTAAAGGAAGGTTCAAGTCTGTGAGTTGAATGCACTCAACACAAAGAAGTTTCTGAGAATGTTTCTGTCCAGGATTCATGTGAAGATACTTCCTATTCCAGCATTGGCCTCAAACCGCTCCAAATATTCACTTGCAGAGTCTACAAAAAGAGTGTTTCCAAACTTCTCTATCAACTGGTAGGTACAACTCCGTGAGTTGAATGCCCTCATCAACAAGGAGTTTCTGAGAATGCTTCTCTCTAGTTTTGATGGGAAGATATTTCCTTTTCCAACATAGGCCTCATGGTGCTCCGAATAAACACTTGCAGATTCTACAAACTTAGTGTTTCAAAACTGTTCTATGAAAAGGAACGTTCAAGTCTGGGAGTTGAATGAACTCATCACAAAGAAGTTACTCAGAATGCTTCTGTCTAGTTTTTAGGTGAAGATATTTCATTTCCCAGCATAGGCCTCAAAGCGCTCCAAATATCCACTTGCAGATTCTACAAAAAGAGTGTTTCCAAAATGCTCTTACAAAAGGAAGGTTCAAGTCTGTGAGCCGAACGCACTCATCACAAACAAGTTTCTGAGAATGCGTCTGTCTAGTTTTTATGTGAAGATATTTCGTTTGCCAGCATAGGCCTCAAATCGCTCCAAACATCCACTAGCAAATTCTACAAAAGGAGTGTTTCAAAAGTGCGCTATCAAAAGGAAGAGTCCACTATGTGAGTTGAATGCATAAAGCACACGGAAGTTTCTCAGAATGCTTCTGTCTAGTTTTTAGGTGAAGATATTTCATTTCCCAGCATAGGCCTCAAAGCGCTCCAAATATCCACTTGCAGATTCTACAAAAAGAGTGTTTCCAAACTGCTCTTTCAAAAGGAAGGTTCAAGTCTGTGAGTTGAGAGCACTCATCACAAAGAAGTTTCTGAGAATGCTTCTGTCTAGTTTTTATATGAAGATCTTTCCTTTTCCAATATAGGCCTCAAAGCGCTCCAAATAAACACTTGCAGATTCTACAAAAGGAGTGTTTCAAAACAGCTCTATCAAAAGGAACGTTCAAGTCTGTGAGTTAAAGGCATTCATCACACAGAAGTTTCTGAGAATGCTTCTCTCTAGTTTTTATGTGAAGATATTTCCTTTTCTAGCATAGGCCTCAAAGCGCTGCAAATAGCCACTTGCAGATTCTACAAAAAGAGGGTTTCAAATCTCTTCTATCAAAAGAAATGTTCAACTCTGTGAGTTGAATGCACTCATCAGAAACAAGTTTCTGAGAATGATTCTATCTAGTTTTCATCTGCATGTATTTCCTTTTCCACTAGATGCCGCAATCGCACCAAATATCCACTTGCAGTTTCCACAAAAAGAGTGCTGCAGAACTGCTCCATGAAAAGGAATGTTCAACTCTGTGGGTTCAATACCCTCATGACATAGAAGTTTCTGAAAATGCTTCTGTCTAGTTGGTGTAGGAAGATATTCCCTTTTCCAGCATAAGCCTCAAAGAGCTCCAAATATCCACTTGCGGATTCTGCAACAACAGTGTTTCAAAACTGGTCGATCAAAAGGAACGTTCAACTCTGTGAGTTGAATGCACTCATGACACAGAAGTTTCTGAGAATGCTTCTGTCTAGTTCTTACGTGAAGATATTTCCTTTTCCAGCTTAGGCCTCAAAGCGCTCCAAATAAACACTTGCAGATTCTACAAAAGGAGTGTTTCAAAACTGCTCTAGCAAAAGGAAGGTTCAAGTCTGTGAGTTGAATGCACTCATCACAAAGAGGTTTCTGAGAATGCTGCTGTCTAGTTTTTATGTGAAGATATTTCCTTTTCCTCGCATAGACCTCAAATCGCTCCAGATATCCACTTGCAGATATTACAGAAAGAGTGTTTCCAAACTGCTCTATCTAAAGGCACGTTCAACTCTGTGAGTTGAATGCACGCATTGCGAAGAACTTTCTGAGAATGCTTCTCTCTAGCTTTTAGGTGAAGATATTCCATTTCACAGCATAGGCCTCAAAGTGCTCCAAATCACCACTTGCAGATTTTACAAAAAGAATGTTTCAAAACTGCTCTTTCTAAAGGAAGGTTCAAGTCTGTGAGTTGAATGCACTCAACACAAAGAAGTTTCTGAGAATGCTTCTGTCCAGGTTTCATGTGAAGATATTTCCTTTTCCAGCATAGGCCTCAAACCGCTCCAAATATTCACTTGCAGAGTCTACAAAAAGAGTGTTTCCAAACTTCTCTATCAACTGGTAGGTACAACTCCGTGAGTTGAATGCCCTCATCACCAAGAAGTTTGTGAGAATGCTTCTCTCTAGTTTTGATGGGAAGATATTTCCTTTTCCAACATAGGCCTCATGGTGCTCCGAATAAACACTTGCAGATTCTACAAACATAGTGTTTCAAAACTCTTCCATGAAAAGGAACGTTCAAGTCTGGGAGTTGAATGAACTCATCACAAAGAAGTTTCTCAGAATGCTTCTGTCTAGTTTTTAGGTGAAGATATTTCATTTCCCAGCATAGGCCTCAAAGCGCTCCAAATATCCACCTGCAGATTCTACAAAAAGAGTGTTTCCAAACTGCTGTTTCAAAAGGAAGGTTCAAGTCTGTGAGTTGAGAGCACTCATCACAAAGAAGTTTCTGAGAATGCTTCTGTCTAGTTTTTATATGAAGATCTTTCCTTTTCCAATATAGGCCTCAAAGCGCTCCAAATAAACACTTGCAGATTCTACAAAAGGAGTGTTTCAAAACAGCTCTATCAAAAGGAACGTTCAAGTCTGTGAGTTGAAGGCATTCATCACACAGAAGTTTCTGAGAATGCTTCTCTCTAGTTTTTATGTGAAGATATTTCCTTTTCTAGCATAGGCCGCAAAGCGCTGCAAATAGCCACTTGCAGATTCTACGAAAAGAGGGTTTCAAATCTCTTCTATCAAAAGAAATGTTCAACTCTGTGAGTTGAATGCACTCATCAGAAAGAAGTTTCTGAGAATGATTCTATCTAGTTTTCATCTGCATGTATTTCCTTTTCCACTAGATGCCGCAATCGCACCAAATATCCACTTGCAGTTTCCACAAAAAGAGTGCTGCAGAACTGCTCCATGAAAAGGAATGTTCAACTCTGTGAGTTCAGTACCCTCATGACATAGAAGTTTCTGAAAATGCTTCTGTCTAGTTGGTATAGGAAGATATTTCCTTTTCCAGCATAAGCCTCAAAGAGCTCCAAATATCCACTTGCGGATTCTGCAACAACAGTGTTTCAAAACTGGTCGATCAAAAGGAACGTTCAACTCTGTGAGTTGAATGCACTCATGACACAGAAGTTTCTGAGAATGCTTCTGTCTAGTTCTTACGTGAAGATATTTCCTTTTCCAGCTTAGGCCTCAAAGCGCTCCAAATAAACACTTGCAGATTCTACAAAAGGAGTGTTTCAAAACTGCTCTAGCAAAAGGAAGGTTCAAGTCTGTGAGTTGAATGCACTCATCACAAAGAGGTTTCTGAGAATGCTGCTGTCTAGTTTTTATATGAAGATCTTTCCTTTTCCAATATGGGCCTCAAAGCGCTCCAAATAAACACTTGCAGATTCTACAAAAGGAGTGTTTCAAAACAGCTCTATCAAAAGGAACGTTCAAGTCCGTGAGTTGAAGGCATTCATCACACAGAAGTTTCTGAGAATGCTTCTCTCTAGTTTTTATGTGAAGATATTTCCTTTTCTAGCATAGGCCTCAAAGCGCTGCAAATAGCCACTTGCAGATTCTACAAAAAGAGGGTTTCAAATCTCTTCTATCAAAAGAAATGTTCAACACTGTGAGTTGAATGCACTCATCAGAAAGAAGTTTCTGAGAATGATTCTATCTAGTTTTCATCTGCATGTATTTCCTTTTCCACTAGATGCCGCAATCGCACCAAATATCCACTTGCAGTTTCCACAAAAAGAGTGCTGCAGAACTGCTCCATGAAAAGGAATGTTCAACTCTGTGAGTTCAATACCCTCATGACATAGAAGTTTCTGAAAATGCTTCTGTCTAGTTGGTGTAGGAAGATATTTCCTTTTCCAGCATAAGCCTCAAAGAGCTCCAAATATCCACTTGCGGATTCTGCAAAAACAGTGTTTCAAAACTGGTCGATCAAAAGGAACGTTCAACTCTGTGAGTTGAATGCACTCATGACACAGAAGTTTCTGAGAATGCTTCTGTCTAGTTCTTACATGAAGATATTTCCTTTTCCAGCTTAGGCCTCAAAGCGCTCCAAATAAACACTTGCAGATTCTACAAAAGGAGTGTTTCAAAAATGCTCTAGCAAAAGGAAGGTTCAAGTCTGTGAGTTGAATGCACTCATCACAAAGAGGTTTCTGAGAATGCTGCTGTCTAGTTTTTATGTGAAGATATTTCCTTTTCCTCGCATAGACCTCAAATCGCTCCAGATATCCACTTGCAGATTTTACAGAAAGACTGTTTCCAAACTGCTCTATCTAAAGGCACGTTCAACTCTGTGAGTTGAATGCACGCATTGCGAAGAACTTTCTGAGAATGCTTCTCTCTAGCTTTTAGGTGAAGATATTCCATTTCACAGCATAGGCCTCAAAGTGCTCCAAATCACCACTTGCAGATTTTACAAAAAGAATGTTTCAAAACTGCTCTTTCTAAAGGAAGGTTCAAGTCTGTGAGTTGAATGCACTCAACACAAAGAAGTTTCTGAGAATGTTTCTGTCCAGGATTCATGTGAAGATACTTCCTATTCCAGCATTGGCCTCAAACCGCTCCAAATATTCACTTGCAGAGTCTACAAAAAGAGTGTTTCCAAACTTCTCTATCAACTGGTAGGTACAACTCCGTGAGTTGAATGCCCTCATCAACAAGGAGTTTCTGAGAATGCTTCTCTCTAGTTTTGATGGGAAGATATTTCCTTTTCCAACATAGGCCTCATGGTGCTCCGAATAAACACTTGCAGATTCTACAAACTTAGTGTTTCAAAACTGTTCTATGAAAAGGAACGTTCAAGTCTGGGAGTTGAATGAACTCATCACAAAGAAGTTACTCAGAATGCTTCTGTCTAGTTTTTAGGTGAAGATATTTCATTTCCCAGCATAGGCCTCAAAGCGCTCCAAATATCCACTTGCAGATTCTACAAAAAGAGTGTTTCCAAAATGCTCTTACAAAAGGAAGGTTCAAGTCTGTGAGCCGAACGCACTCATCACAAACAAGTTTCTGAGAATGCGTCTGTCTAGTTTTTATGTGAAGATATTTCGTTTGCCAGCATAGGCCTCAAATCGCTCCAAACATCCACTAGCAAATTCTACAAAAGGAGTGTTTCAAAAGTGCGCTATCAAAAGGAAGAGTCCACTATGTGAGTTGAATGCATAAAGCACACGGAAGTTTCTCAGAATGCTTCTGTCTAGTTTTTAGGTGAAGATATTTCATTTCCCAGCATAGGCCTCAAAGCGCTCCAAATATCCACTTGCAGATTCTACAAAAAGAGTGTTTCCAAACTGCTCTTTCAAAAGGAAGGTTCAAGTCTGTGAGTTGAGAGCACTCATCACAAAGAAGTTTCTGAGAATGCTTCTGTCTAGTTTTTATATGAAGATCTTTCCTTTTCCAATATAGGCCTCAAAGCGCTCCAAATAAACACTTGCAGATTCTACAAAAGGAGTGTTTCAAAACAGCTCTATCAAAAGGAACGTTCAAGTCTGTGAGTTAAAGGCATTCATCACACAGAAGTTTCTGAGAATGCTTCTCTCTAGTTTTTATGTGAAGATATTTCCTTTTCTAGCATAGGCCTCAAAGCGCTGCAAATAGCCACTTGCAGATTCTACAAAAAGAGGGTTTCAAATCTCTTCTATCAAAAGAAATGTTCAACTCTGTGAGTTGAATGCACTCATCAGAAAGAAGTTTCTGAGAATGATTCTATCTAGTTTTCATCTGCATGTATTTCCTTTTCCACTAGATGCCGCAATCGCACCAAATATCCACTTGCAGTTTCCACAAAAAGAGTGCTGCAGAACTGCTCCATGAAAAGGAATGTTCAACTCTGTGGGTTCAATACCCTCATGACATAGAAGTTTCTGAAAATGCTTCTGTCTAGTTGGTGTAGGAAGATATTCCCTTTTCCAGCATAAGCCTCAAAGAGCTCCAAATATCCACTTGCGGATTCTGCAACAACAGTGTTTCAAAACTGGTCGATCAAAAGGAACGTTCAATTCTGTGAGTTGAATGCACTCATGACACAGAAGTTTCTGAGAATGCTTCTGTCTAGTTCTTACGTGAAGATATTTCCTTTTCCAGCTTAGGCCTCAAAGCGCTCCAAATAAACACTTGCAGATTCTACAAAAGGAGTGTTTCAAAACTGCTCTAGCAAAAGGAAGGTTCAAGTCTGTGAGTTGAATGCACTCATCACAAAGAGGTTTCTGAGAATGCTGCTGTCTAGTTTTTATGTGAAGATATTTCCTTTTCCTCGCATAGACCTCAAATCGCTCCAGATATCCACTTGCAGATTTTACAGAAAGACTGTTTCCAAACTGCTCTATCTAAAGGCACGTTCAACTCTGTGAGTTGAATGCACGCATTGCGAAGAACTTTCTGAGAATGCTTCTCTCTAGCTTTTAGGTGAAGATATTCCATTTCACAGCATAGGCCTCAAAGTGCTCCAAATCACCACTTGCAGATTTTACAAAAAGAATGTTTCAAAACTGCTCTTTCTAAAGGAAGGTTCAAGTCTGTGAGTTGAATGCACTCAACACAAAGAAGTTTCTGAGAATGCTTCTGTCCAGGTTTCATGTGAAGATACTTCCTATTCCAGCATTGGCCTCAAACCGCTCCAAATATTCACTTGCAGAGTCTACAAAAAGAGTGTTTCCAAACTTCTCTATCAACTGGTAGGTACAACTCCGTGAGTTGAATGCCCTCATCAACAAGGAGTTTCTGAGAATGCTTCTCTCTAGTTTTGATGGGAAGATATTTCCTTTTCCAACATAGGCCTCATGGTGCTCCGAATAAACACTTGCAGATTCTACAAACTTAGTGTTTCAAAACTGTTCTATGAAAAGGAACGTTCAAGTCTGGGAGTTGAATGAACTCATCACAAAGAAGTTACTCAGAATGCTTATTTCTAGTTTTTAGGTGAAGATATTTCATTTCCGAGCATAGGCCTCAAAGCGCTCCAAATATCCACTTGCAGATTCTACAAAAAGAGTGTTTCCAAACTGCTCTTACAAAAGGAAGGTTCAAGTCTGTGAGCCGAACGCACTCATCACGAACAAGTTTCTGAGATTGCGTCTGTCTAGTTTTTATGTGAAGATATTTCGTTTGCCAGCATAGGCCTCAAATCGCTCCAAACATCCACTAGCAAATTCTGCAAAAGGAGTGTTTCAAAAGTGCGCCATCAAAAGGAAGAGTCCACTATGTGAGTTGAAGGCATAAAGCACACGGAAGTTTCTGAGAATGCTTCTGTCTAGTTTTTAGGTGAAGATATTTCATTTCCCAGCATAGGCCTCAAAGCGCTCCAAATATCCACTTGCAGATTCTACAAAAAGAGTGTTTCCAAACTGCTCTTTCAAAAGGAAGGTTCAAGTCTGTGAGTTCAGAGCATTCATCACAAAGAAGTTTCTGAGAATGCTTCTGTCTAGTTTTTATATGAAGATCTTTCCTTTTCCAGTATAGGCCTCAAAGCGCTCCAAATAAACACTTGCAGATTCTACAAAAGGAGTGTTTCAAAACAGCTCTATCAAAAGGAACGTTCAAGTCTGTGAGTTAAAGGCATTCATCACACAGAAGTTTCTGAGAATGCTTCTCTCTAGTTTTTATGTGAAGATATTTCCTTTTCTAGCATAGGCCGCAAAGCGCTGCAAATAGCCACTTGCAGATTCTACAAAAAGAGGGTTTCAAATCTCTTCTATCAAAAGAAATGTTCAACTCTGTGAGTTGAATGCACTCATCAGAAAGAAGTTTCTGAGAATGATTCTATCTAGTTTTCATCTGCATGTATTTCCTTTTCCACTAGATGCCGCAATCGCACCAAATATCCACTTGCAGTTTCCACAAAAAGAGTGCTGCAGAACTGCTCCATGAAAAGGAATGTTCAACTCTGTGGGTTCAATACCCTCATGACATAGAAGTTTCTGAAAATGCTTCTGTCTAGTTGGTGTAGGAAGATATTCCCTTTTCCAGCATAAGCCTCAAAGAGCTCCAAATATCCACTTGCGGATTCTGCAACAACAGTGTTTCAAAACTGGTCGATCAAAAGGAACGTTCAACTCTGTGAGTTGAATGCACTCATGACACAGAAGTTTCTGAGAATGCTTCTGTCTAGTTCTTACGTGAAGATATTTCCTTTTCCAGCTTAGGCCTCAAAGCGCTCCAAATAAACACTTGCAGATTCTACAAAAGGAGTGTTTCAAAACTGCTCTAGCAAAAGGAAGGTTCAAGTCTGTGAGTTGAATGCACTCATCACAAAGAGGTTTCTGAGAATGCTGCTGTCTAGTTTTTATGTGAAGATATTTCCTTTTCCTCGCATAGACCTCAAATCGCTCCAGATATCCACTTGCAGATATTACAGAAAGAGTGTTTCCAAACTGCTCTATCTAAAGGCACGTTCAACTCTGTGAGTTGAATGCACGCATTGCGAAGAACTTTCTGAGAATGCTTCTCTCTAGCTTTTAGGTGAAGATATTCCATTTCACAGCATAGGCCTCAAAGTGCTCCAAATCACCACTTGCAGATTTTACAAAAAGAATGTTTCAAAACTGCTCTTTCTAAAGGAAGGTTCAAGTCTGTGAGTTGAATGCACTCAACACAAAGAAGTTTCTGAGAATGCTTCTGTCCAGGTTTCATGTGAAGATATTTCCTTTTCCAGCATAGGCCTCAAACCGCTCCAAATATTCACTTGCAGAGTCTACAAAAAGAGTGTTTCCAAACTTCTCTATCAACTGGTAGGTACAACTCCGTGAGTTGAATGCCCTCATCACCAAGAAGTTTCTGAGAATGCTTCTCTCTAGTTTTGATGGGAAGATATTTCCTTTTCCAACATAGGCCTCATGGTGCTCCGAATAAACACTTGCAGATTCTACAAACATAGTGTTTCAAAACTGTTCCATGAAAAGGAACGTTCAAGTCTGGGAGTTGAATGAACTCATCACAAAGAAGTTTCTCAGAATGCTTCTGTCTAGTTTTTAGGTGAAGATATTTCATTTCCCAGCATAGGCCTCAAAGCGCTCCAAATATCCACTTGCAGATTCTACAAAAAGAGTGTTTCCAAACTGCTGTTTCAAAAGGAAGGTTCAAGTCTGTGAGTTGAGAGCACTCATCACAAAGAAGTTTCTGAGAATGCTTCTGTCTAGTTTTTATATGAAGATCTTTCCTTTTTCAATATAGGCCTCAAAGCGCTCCAAACAAACACTTGCAGATTCTACAAAAGGAGTGTTTCAAAACAGCTCTATCAAAAGGAACGTTCAAGTCTGTGAGTTGAAGGCATTCATCACACAGAAGTTTCTGAGAATGCTTCTCTCTAGTTTTTATGTGAAGATATTTCCTTTTCTAGCATAGGCCTCAAAGCGCTGCAAATAGCCACTTGCAGATTCTACAAAAAGAGGGTTTCAAATCTCTTCTATCAAAAGAAATGTTCAACTCTGTGAGTTGAATGCACTCATCAGAAAGAAGTTTCTGAGAATGATTCTATCTAGTTTTCATCTGCATGTATTTCCTTTTCCACTAGATGCCGCAATCGCACCAAATATCCACTTGCAGTTTCCACAAAAAGAGTGCTGCAGAACTGCTCCATGAAAAGGAATGTTCAACTCTGTGGGTTCAATACCCTCATGACATAGAAGTTTCTGAAAATGCTTCTGTCTAGTTGGTGTAGGAAGATATTTCCTTTTCCAGCATAAGCCTCAAAGAGCTCCAAATATCCACTTGCGGATTCTGCAAAAACAGTGTTTCAAAACTGGTCGATCAAAAGGAACGTTCAACTCTGTGAGTTGAATGCACTCATGACACAGAAGTTTCTGAGAATGCTTCTGTCTAGTTCTTACGTGAAGATATTTCCTTTTCCAGCTTAGGCCTCAAAGCGCTCCAAATAAACACTTGCAGATTCTACAAAAGGAGTGTTTCAAAACTGCTCTAGCAAAAGGAAGGTTCAAGTCTGTGAGTTGAATGCACTCATCACAAAGAGGTTTCTGAGAATGCTGCTGTCTAGTTTTTATGTGAAGATATTTCCTTTTCCTCGCATAGACCTCAAATCGCTCCAGATATCCACTTGCAGATTTTACAGAAAGACTGTTTCCAAACTGCTCTATCTAAAGGCACGTTCAACTCTGTGAGTTGAATGCACGCATTGCGAAGAACTTTCTGAGAATGCTTCTCTCTAGCTTTTAGGTGAAGATATTCCATTTCACAGCATAGGCCTCAAAGTGCTCCAAATCACCACTTGCAGATTTTACAAAAAGAATGTTTCAAAACTGCTCTTTCTAAAGGAAGGTTCAAGTCTGTGAGTTGAATGCACTCAACACAAAGAAGTTTCTGAGAATGCTTCTGTCCAGGTTTCATGTGAAGATACTTCCTATTCCAGCATTGGCCTCAAACCGCTCCAAATATTCACTTGCAGAGTCTACAAAAAGAGTGTTTCCAAACTTCTCTATCAACTGGTAGGTACAACTCCGTGAGTTGAATGCCCTCATCAACAAGGAGTTTCTGAGAATGCTTCTCTCTAGTTTTGATGGGAAGATATTTCCTTTTCCAACATAGGCCTCATGGTGCTCCGAATAAACACTTGCAGATTCTACAAACTTAGTGTTTCAAAACTGTTCTATGAAAAGGAACGTTCAAGTCTGGGAGTTGAATGAACTCATCACAAAGAAGTTACTCAGAATGCTTATTTCTAGTTTTTAGGTGAAGATATTTCATTTCCGAGCATAGGCCTCAAAGCGCTCCAAATATCCACTTGCAGATTCTACAAAAAGAGTGTTTCCAAACTGCTCTTACAAAAGGAAGGTTCAAGTCTGTGAGCCGAACGCACTCATCACAAACAAGTTTCTGAGATTGCGTCTGTCTAGTTTTTATGTGAAGATATTTCGTTTGCCAGCATAGGCCTCAAATCGCTCCAAACATCCACTAGCAAATTCTACAAAAGGAGTGTTTCAAAAGTGCGCCATCAAAAGGAAGAGTCCACTATGTGAGTTGAATGCATAAAGCCCACGGAAGTTTCTGAGAATGCTTCTGTCTAGTTTTTAGGTGAAGATATTTCATTTCCCAGCATAGGCCTCAAAGCGCTCCAAATATCCACTTGCAGATTCTACAAAAAGAGTGTTTCCAAACTGCTCTTTCAAAAGGAAGGTTCAAGTCTGTGAGTTGAGAGCACTCATCACAAAGAAGTTTCTGAGAATCCTTCTGTCTAGTTTTTATATGAAGATCTTTCCTTTTCCAATATAGGCCTCAAAGCGCTCCAAATAAACACTTGCAGATTCTACAAAAGGAGTGTTTCAAAACAGTTCTATCAAAAGGAACGTTCATGTCTATGAGTTGAAGGCATTCATCACACAGAAGTTTCTGAGAATGCTTCTCTCTAGTTTTTATGTGAAGATATTTCCTTTTCTAGCATAGGTCTCAAAGCGCTGCAAATAGCCACTTGCGGATTCTACAAAAAGAGGGTTTCAAATCTCTTCTATCAAAAGAAATGTTCAACTCTGTGAGTTGAATGCACTCATCAGAAAGAAGTTTCTGAGAATGATTCTATCTAGTTTTCATCTGCATGTATTTCCTTTTCCACTAGATGCCGCAATCGCACCAAATATCCACTTGCAGTTTCCACAAAAAGAGTGCTGCAGAACTGCTCCATGAAAAGGAATGTTCAACTCTGTGGGTTCAATACCCTCATGACATAGAAGTTTCTGAAAATGCTTCTGTCTAGTTGGTATAGGAAGATATTTCCTTTTCCAGCATAAGCCTCAAAGAGCTCCAAATATCCACTTGCGGATTCTGCAAAAACAGTGTTTCAAAACTGGTCGATCAAAAGGAACGTTCAACTCTGTGAGTTGAATGCACTCATGACACAGAAGTTTCTGAGAATGCTTCTGTCTAGTTCTTACGTGAAGATATTTCCTTTTCCAGCTTAGGCCTCAAAGCGCTCCAAATAAACACTAGCAGATTCTACAAAAGGAGTGTTTCAAAACTGCCCTAGCAAAAGGAAGGTTCAAGTCTGTGAGTTGAATGCACTCATCACAAAGAGGTTTCTGAGAATGCTGCTGTCTAGTTTTTATGTGAAGATATTTCCTTTTCCTCGCATAGACCTCAAATCGCTCCAGATATCCACTTGCAGATTTTACAGAAAGAGTGTTTCCAAACTGCTCTATCTAAAGGCACGTTCAACTCTGTGAGTTGAATGCACGCATTGCGAAGAACTTTCTGAGAATGCTTCTCTCTAGCTTTTAGGTGAAGATATTCCATTTCACAGCATAGGCCTCAAAGTGCTCCAAATCACCACTTGCAGATTTTACAAAAAGAATGTTTCAAAACTGCTCTTTCTAAAGGAAGGTTCAAGTCTGTGAGTTGAATGCACTCAACACAAAGAAGTTTCTGGGAATGCTTCTGTCCAGGTTTCATGTGAAGATATTTCCTTTTCCAGCATAGGCCTCAAACCGCTCCAAATATACACTTGCAGAGTCTACAAAAAGAGTGTTTCCAAACTTCTCTATCAACTGGTAGGTACAACTCCGTGAGTTGAATGCCCTCATCACCAAGAAGTTTCTGAGAATGCTTCTCTCTAGTTTTGATGGGAAGATATTTCCTTTTCCAACATAGGCCTCATGGTGCTCCGAATAAACACTTGCAGATTCTACAAACTTAGCGTTTCAAAACTGTTCTATGAAAAGGAACGTTCAAGTCCGGGAGTTGAATGAACTCATCACAAAGAAGTTACTCAGAATGCTTCTGTCTAGTTTTTAGGTGAAGATATTTCATTTCCCAGCATAGGCCTCAAAGCGCTCCAAATATCCACTTGCAGATTCTACAGAAAGAGTGTTTCCAAACTGCTCTTAAAAAAGGAAGGTTCAAGTCTGTGAGCCGAACGCACTCATTACAAACAAGTTTCTGAGAATGCGTCTGTCTAGTTTTTATGTGAAGATATTTCGTTTGCCAGCATAGGCCTCAAATCGCTCCAAACATCCACTAGCAAATTCTACAAAAGGAGTGTTTCACAACTGCGCCATCAAAAGGAAGAGTCCACTATGTGAGTTGAATGCATAAAGCACACGGATGTTTCTGAGAATGCTTCTGTGTAGTTTTTAGGTGAAGATATTTCATTTCCCAGCATAGGCCTCAAAGCGCTCCAAATATCCACTTGCAGATTCTACAAAAAGAGTGTTTCCAAACTGCTGTTTCAAAAGGAAGGTTCAAGTCTGTGAGTTGAGAGCACTCATCACAAAGAAGTTTCTGAGAATGCTTCTGTCTAGTTTTTATATGAAGATCTTTCCTTTTCCAATATAGGCCTCAAAGCGCTCCAAATAAACACTTGCAGATTCTACAAAAGGAGTGTTTCAAAACAGCTCTATCAAAAGGAACGTTCAAGTCTGTGAGTTGAAGGCATTCATCACACAGAAGTTTCTGAGAATGCTTCTCTCTAGTTTTTATGTGAAGATATTTCCTTTTCTAGCATAGGCCTCAAAGCGCTGCAAATAGCCACTTGCAGATTCTACAAAAAGAGGGTTTCAAATCTCTTCTATCAAAAGAAATGTTCAACTCTGTGAGTTGAATGCACTCATCAGAAAGAAGTTTCTGAGAATGATTCTATCTAGTTTTCATCTGCATGTATTTCCTTTTCCAGTAGATGCCGCAATCGCACCAAATATCCACTTGCAGTTTCCACAAAAAGAGTGCTGCAGAACTGCTCCATGAAAAGGAATGTTCAACTCTGTGGGTTCAATACCCTCATGACATAGAAGTTTCTGAAAATGCTTCTGTCTAGTTGGTATAGGAAGATATTTCCTTTTGCAGCATAAGCCTGAAAGAGCTCCAGATATCCACTTGCGGATTCTGCAAAAACAGTGTTTCAAAACTGGTCGATCAAAAGGAACGTTCAACTCTGTGATTTGAATGCACTCATGACACAGAAGTTTCTGAGAATGCTTCTGTCTAGTTCTTACGTGAAGATATTTCCTTTTCCAACTTAGGCCTCAAAGCGCTCCAAATAAACACTTGCAGATTCTACAAAAGGAGTGTTTCAAAACTGCTCTAGCAAAAGGAAGGTTCAAGTCTGTGAGTTGAATGCACTCATCACAAAGAGGTTTCTGAGAATGCTGCTGTCTAGTTTTTATGTGAAGATATTTCCTTTTCCTCGCATAGACCTCAAATCGCTCCAGATATCCACTTGCAGATTTTACAGAAAGAGTGTTTCCAAACTGCTCTATCTAAAGGCACGTTCAACTCTGTGAGTTGAATGCACGCACTGCGAAGAACTTTCTGAGAATGCTTCTCTCTAGCTTTTAGGTGAAGATATTCCATTTCACAGCATAGGCCTCAAAGTGCTCCAAATCACCACTTGCAGATTTTACAAAAAGAATGTTCCAAACTGCTCTTTCTAAAGGAAGGTTCAAGTCTGTGAGTTGAATGCACTCAACACAAAGAAGTTTCTGAGAATGCTTCTGTCCAGGTTTCATGTGAAGATATTTCCTTTTCCAGCATAGGCCCCAAACCGCTCCAAATATACACTTGCAGAGTCTACAAAAAGAGTGTTTCCAAACTTCTCTATCAACTGGTAGGTACAACTCCGTGAGTTGAATGCCCTCATCACCAAGAAGTTTCTGAGAATGCTTCTCTCTAGTTTTGATGGGAAGATATTTCCTTTTCCAACCTAGGCCTCATGGTGCTCCGAATAAACACTTGCAGATTCTACAAACTTAGTGTTTCAAAACTGTTCTATGAAAAGGAACGTTCAAGTCTGGGAGTTGAATGAACTCATCACAAAGAAGTTACTCAGAATGCTTCTGTCTAGTTTTTAGGTGAAGATATTTCATTTCCCAGCATAGGCCTCAAAGCGCTCCAAATATCCACTTGCAGATTCTACAAAAAGAGTGTTTCCAAACTGCTCTTACAAAAGGAAGGTTCAAGTCTGTGAGCCGAACGCACTCATCACAAACAAGTTTCTGAGAATGCGTCTGTCTAGTTTTTATGTAAAGATGTTTCGTTTGCCAGCATAGGCCTCAAATCGCTCCAAACATCCACTAGCAAATTCTACAAAAGGAGTGTTTCAAAAGTGCGCTATCAAAAGGAAGAGTCCACTATGTGAGTTGAATGCATAAAGCACACGGAAGTTTCTGAGAATGCTTCTGTCTAGTTTTTAGGTGAAGATATTTCATTTCCCAGCATAGGCCTCAAAGCGCTCCAAATATCCACTTGCAGATTCTACAAAAAGAGTGTTTCCAAACTGCTCTTTCAAAAGGAAGGTTCAAGTCTGTGAGTTGAGAGCACTCATCACAAAGAAGTTTCTGAGAATGCTTCTGTCTAGTTTTTATATGAAGATCTTTCCTTTTCCAATATAGGCCTCAAAGCGCTCCAAATAAACACTTGCAGATTCTACAAAAGGAGTGTTTCAAAACAGCTCTATCAAAAGGAACGTTCAAGTCTGTGAGTTGAAGGCATTCATCACACAGAAGTTTCTGAGAATGCTTCTCTCTAGTTTTTATGTGAAGATATTTCCTTTTCTAGCATAGGCCTCAAAGCGCTGCAAATAGCCACTTGCAGATTCTACAAAAAGAGGGTTTCAAATCTCTTCTATCAAAAGAAATGTTCAACTCTGTGAGTTGAATGCACTCATCAGAAAGAAGTTTCTGAGAATGATTCTATCTAGTTTTCATCTGCATGTATTTCCTTTTCCACTAGATGCCGCAATCGCACCAAATATCCACTTGCAATTTCCACAAAAAGAGTGCTGCAGAACTGCTCCATGAAAAGGAATGTTCAACTCTGTGGGTTCAATACCCTCATGACATAGAAGTTTCTGAAAATGCTTCTGTCTAGTTGGTATAGGAAGATATTTCCTTTTGCAGCATAAGCCTCAAAGAGCTCCAAATATCCACTTGCGGATTCTGAAAAAGCAGTGTTTCAAAACTGGTCGATCAAAAGGAACGTTCAACTCTGTGATTTGAATGCACTCATGACACAGAAGTTTCTGAGAATGCTTCTGTCTAGTTCTTACGTGAAGATATTTCCTTTTCCAGCTTAGGCCTCAAAGCGCTCCAAATAAACACTTGCAGATTCTACAAAAGGAGTGTTTCAAATCTGCTCTAGCAAAAGGAAGGTTCAAGTCTGTGAGTTGAATGCACTCATCACAAAGAGGTTTCTGAGAATGCTGCTGTCTAGTTTTTATGTGAAGATATTTCCTTTTCCTCTCATAGACCTCAAATCCCTCCAGATATCCACTTGCAGATTTTACAGAAAGACTGTTTCCAAACTGCTCTATCTAAAGGCACGTTCAACTCTGTGAGTTGAATGCACGCATTGCGAAGAACTTTCTGAGAATGCTTCTCTCTGGCTTTTAGGTGAAGATATTCCATTTCACAGCATAGGCCTCAAAGTGCTCCAAATCACCACTTGCAGATTTTACAAAAAGAATGTTTCAAAACTGCTCTTTCTAAAGGAAGGTTCAAGTCTGTGAGTTGAATGCACTCAACACAAAGAAGTTTCTGAGAATGCTTCTGTCCAGGTTTCATGTGAAGATACTTCCTATTCCAGCATTGGCCTCAAACCGCTCCAAATATTCACTTGCAGAGTCTACAAAAAGAGTGTTTCCAAACTTCTCTATCAACTGGTAGGTACAACTCCGTGAGTTGAATGCCCTCATCAACAAGGAGTTTCTGAGAATGCTTCTCTCTAGTTTTGATGGGAAGATATTTCCTTTTCCAACATAGGCCTCATGGTGCTCCGAATAAACACTTGCAGATTCTACAAACTTAGTGTTTCAAAACTGTTCTATGAAAAGGAACGTTCAAGTCTGGGAGTTGAATGAACTCATCACAAAGAAGTTACTCAGAATGCTTATTTCTAGTTTTTAGGTGAAGATATTTCATTTCCCAGCATAGGCCTCAAAGCGCTCCAAATATCCACTTGCAGATTCTACAAAAAGAGTGTTTCCAAACTGCTCTTACAAAAGGAAGGTTCAAGTCTGTGAGCCGAACGCACTCATCACAAACAAGTTTCTGAGATTGCGTCTGTCTAGTTTTTATGTGAAGATATTTCGTTTGCCAGCATAGGCCTCAAATCGCTCCAAACATCCACTAGCAAATTCTACAAAAGGAGTGTTTCAAAAGTGCGCCATCAAAAGGAAGAGTCCACTATGTGAGTTGAATGCATAAAGCCCACGGAAGTTTCTGAGAATGCTTCTGTCTAGTTTTTAGGTGAAGATATTTCATTTCCCAGCATAGGCCTCAAAGCGCTCCAAATATCCACTTGCAGATTCTACAAAAAGAGTGTTTCCAAACTGCTCTTTCAAAAGGAAGGTTCAAGTCTGTGAGTTGAGAGCACTCATCACAAAGAAGTTTCTGAGAATGCTTCTGTCTAGTTTTTATATGACGATCTTTCCTTTTCCAATATAGGCCTCAAAGCGCTCCAAATAAACACTTGCAGATTCTACAAAAGGAGTGTTTCAAAACAGCTCTATCAAAAGGAACGTTCATGTCTGTGAGTTGAAGGCATTCATCACACAGAAGTTTCTGAGAATGCTTCTCTCTAGTTTTTATGTGAAGATATTTCCTTTTCTAGCATAGGCCTCAAAGCGCTGCAAATAGCCACTTGCAGATTCTACAAAAAGAGGGTTTCAAATCTCTTCTATCAAAAGAAAAGTTCATCTCTGTGAGTTGAATGCACTCATCAGAAAGAAGTTTCTGAGAATGATTCTATCTAGTTTTCATCTGCATGTATTTCCTTTTCCACTGGATGCCGCAATCGCACCAAATATCCACTGGCAGTTTCCACAAAAAGAGTGCTGCAGAACTGCTCCATGAAAAGGAATGTTCAACTCTGTGAGTTCAATACCCTCACGACATAGAAGTTTCTGAAAATGCTTCTGTCTAGTTGGTATAGGAAGATATTTCCTTTTCCAGCATAAGCCTCAAAGAGCTCCAAATATCCACTTGCGGATTCTGCAAAAACAGTGTTTCAAAACTGGTCGATCAAAAGGAACGTTCAACTCTGTGAGTTGAATGCACTCATGACACAGAAGTTTCTGAGAATGCTTCTGTCTAGTTCTTACGTGAAGATATTTCCTTTTCCAGCTTAGGCCTCAAAGCGCTCCAAATAAACACTTGCAGATTCTACAAAAGGAGTGTTTCAAAAATGCTCTAGCAAAAGGAAGGTTCAAGTCTGTGAGTTGAATGCACTCATCACAAAGAGGTTTCTGAGAATGCTGCTGTCTAGTTTTTATGTGAAGATATTTCCTTTTCCTCGCATAGACCTCAAATCGCTCCAGATATCCACTTGCAGATTTTACAGAAAGACTGTTTCCAAACTGCTCTATCTAAAGGCACGTTCAACTCTGTGAGTTGAATGCACGCATTGCGAAGAACTTTCTGAGAATGCTTCTCTCTAGCTTTTAGGTGAAGATATTCCATTTCACAGCACAGGCCTCAAAGTGCTCCAAATCACCACTTGCAGATTTTACAAAAAGAATGTTTCAAAACTGCTCTTTCTAAAGGAAGGTTCAAGTCTGTGAGTTGAATGCACTCAACACAAAGAAGTTTCTGAGAATGTTTCTGTCCAGGATTCATGTGAAGATACTTCCTATTCCAGCATTGGCCTCAAAGCGCTCCAAATATTCACTTGCAGAGTCTACAAAAAGAGTGTTTCCAAACTTCTCTATCAACTGGTAGGTACAACTCCGTGAGTTGAATGCCCTCATCAACAAGGAGTTTCTGAGAATGCTTCTCTCTAGTTTTGATGGGAAGATATTTCCTTTTCCAACATAGGCCTCATGGTGCTCCGAATAAACACTTGCAGATTCTACAAACTTAGTGTTTCAAAACTGTTCTATGAAAAGGAACGTTCAAGTCTGGGAGTTGAATGAACTCATCACAAAGAAGTTACTCAGAATGCTTCTGTCTAGTTTTTAGGTGAAGATATTTCATTTCCCAGCATAGGCCTCAAAGCGCTCCAAATATCCACTTGCAGATTCTACAAAAAGAGTGTTTCCAAAATGCTCTTACAAAAGGAAGGTTCAAGTCTGTGAGCCGAACGCACTCATCACAAACAAGTTTCTGAGAATGCGTCTGTCTAGTTTTTATGTGAAGATATTTCGTTTGCCAGCATAGGCCTCAAATCGCTCCAAACATCCACTAGCAAATTCTACAAAAGGAGTGTTTCAAAAGTGCGCTATCAAAAGGAAGAGTCCACTATGTGAGTTGAATGCATAAAGCACACGGAAGTTTCTCAGAATGCTTCTGTCTAGTTTTTAGGTGAAGATATTTCATTTCCCAGCATAGGCCTCAAAGCGCTCCAAATATCCACTTGCAGATTCTACAAAAAGAGTGTTTCCAAACTGCTCTTTCAAAAGGAAGGTTCAAGTCTGTGAGTTGAGAGCACTCATCACAAAGAAGTTTCTGAGAATGCTTCTGTCTAGTTTTTATATGAAGATCTTTCCTTTTCCAATATAGGCCTCAAAGCGCTCCAAATAAACACTTGCAGATTCTACAAAAGGAGTGTTTCAAAACAGCTCTATCAAAAGGAATGTTCAAGTCTGTGAGTTAAAGGCATTCATCACACAGAAGTTTCTGAGAATGCTTCTCTCTAGTTTTTATGTGAAGATATTTCCTTTTCTAGCATAGGCCTCAAAGCGCTGCAAATAGCCACTTGCAGATTCTACAAAAAGAGGGTTTCAAATCTCTTCTATCAAAAGAAATGTTCAACTCTGTGAGTTGAATGCACTCATCAGAAAGAAGTTTCTGAGAATGATTCTATCTAGTTTTCATCTGCATGTATTTCCTTTTCCACTAGATGCCGCAATCGCACCAAATATCCACTTGCAGTTTCCACAAAAAGAGTGCTGCAGAACTGCTCCATGAAAAGGAATGTTCAACTCTGTGGGTTCAATACCCTCATGACATAGAAGTTTCTGAAAATGCTTCTGTCTAGTTGGTGTAGGAAGATATTCCCTTTTCCAGCATAAGCCTCAAAGAGCTCCAAATATCCACTTGCGGATTCTGCAACAACAGTGTTTCAAAACTGGTCGATCAAAAGGAACGTTCAACTCTGTGAGTTGAATGCACTCATGACACAGAAGTTTCTGAGAATGCTTCTGTCTAGTTCTTACGTGAAGATATTTCCTTTTCCAGCTTAGGCCTCAAAGCGCTCCAAATAAACACTTGCAGATTCTACAAAAGGAGTGTTTCAAAACTGCTCTAGCAAAAGGAAGGTTCAAGTCTGTGAGTTGAATGCACTCATCACAAAGAGGTTTCTGAGAATGCTGCTGTCTAGTTTTTATGTGAAGATATTTCCTTTTCCTCGCATAGACCTCAAATCGCTCCAGATATCCACTTGCAGATTTTACAGAAAGACTGTTTCCAAACTGCTCTATCTAAAGGCACGTTCAACTCTGTGAGTTGAATGCACGCATTGCGAAGAACTTTCTGAGAATGCTTCTCTCTAGCTTTTAGGTGAAGATATTCCGTTTCACAGCATAGGCCTCAAAGTGCTCCAAATCACCACTTGCAGATTTTACAAAAACAATGTCTCAAAACTGCTCTTTCTAAAGGAAGGTTCAAGTCTGTGAGTTGAATGCACTCAACACAAAGAAGTTTCTGAGAATGCTTCTGTCCAGGTTTCATGTGAAGATACTTCCTATTCCAGCATTGGCCTCAAACCGCTCCAAATATTCACTTGCAGAGTCTACAAAAAGAGTGTTTCCAAACTTCTCTATCAACTGGTAGGTACAACTCCGTGAGTTGAATGCCCTCATCAACAAGGAGTTTCTGAGAATGCTTCTCTCTAGTTTTGATGGGAAGATATTTCCTTTTCCAACATAGGCCTCATGGTGCTCCGAATAAACACTTGCAGATTCTACAAACTTAGTGTTTCAAAACTGTTCTATGAAAAGGAACGTTCAAGTCTGGGAGTTGAATGAACTCATCACAAAGAAGTTACTCAGAATGCTTATTTCTAGTTTTTAGGTGAAGATATTTCATTTCCGAGCATAGGCCTCAAAGCGCTCCAAATATCCACTTGCAGATTCTACAAAAAGAGTGTTTCCAAACTGCTCTTACAAAAGGAAGGTTCAAGTCTGTGAGCCGAACGCACTCATCACGAACAAGTTTCTGAGATTGCGTCTGTCTAGTTTTTATGTGAAGATATTTCGTTTGCCAGCATAGGCCTCAAATCGCTCCAAACATCCACTAGCAAATTCTACAAAAGGAGTGTTTCAAAAGTGCGCCATCAAAAGGAAGAGTCCACTATGTGAGTTGAATGCATAAAGCCCACGGAAGTTTCTGAGAATGCTTCTGTCTAGTTTTTAGGTGAAGATATTTCATTTCCCAGCATAGGCCTCAAAGCGCTCCAAATATCCACTTGCAGATTCTACAAAAAGAGTGTTTCCAAACTGCTCTTTCAAAAGGAAGGTTCAAGTCTGTGAGTTGAGAGCACTCATCACAAAGAAGTTTCTGAGAATGCTTCTGTCTAGTTTTTATATGACGATCTTTCCTTTTCCAATATAGGCCTCAAAGCGCTCCAAATAAACACTTGCAGATTCTACAAAAGGAGTGTTTCAAAACAGCTCTATCAAAAGGAACGTTCATGTCTGTGAGTTGAAGGCATTCATCACACAGAAGTTTCTGAGAATGCTTCTCTCTAGTTTTTATGTGAAGATATTTCCTTTTCTAGCATAGGCCTCAAAGCGCTGCAAATAGCCACTTGCAGATTCTACAAAAAGAGGGTTTCAAATCTCTTCTATCAAAAGAAAAGTTCATCTCTGTGAGTTGAATGCACTCATCAGAAAGAAGTTTCTGAGAATGATTCTATCTAGTTTTCATCTGCATGTATTTCCTTTTCCACTAGATGCCGCAATCGCACCAAATATCCACTGGCAGTTTCCACAAAAAGAGTGCTGCAGAACTGCTCCATGAAAAGGAATGTTCAACTCTGTGAGTTCAATACCCTCATGACATAGAAGTTTCTGAAAATGCTTCTGTCTAGTTGGTATAGGAAGATATTTCCTTTTCCAGCCTAAGCCTCAAAGAGCTCCAAATATCCACTTGCGGATTCTGCAACAACAGTGTTTCAAAACTGGTCGATCAAAAGGAACGTTCAACTCTGTGAGTTGAATGCACTCATGACACAGAAGTTTCTGAGAATGCTTCTGTCTAGTTCTTACGTGAAGATATTTCCTTTTCCAGCTTAGGCCTCAAAGCGCTCCAAATAAACACTTGCAGATTCTACAAAAGGAGTGTTTCAAAACTGCTCAAGCAAAAGGAAGGTTCAAGTCTGTGAGTTGAATGCACTCATCACAAAGAGGTTTCTGAGAATGCTGCTGTCTAGTTTTTATGTGAAGATATTTCCTTTTCCTCGCATAGACCTCAAATCGCTCCAGATATCCACTTGCAGATTTTACAGAAAGAGTGTTTCCAAACTGCTCTATCTAAAGGCACGTTCAACTCTGTGAGTTGAATGCACGCATTGCGAAGAAATTTCTGAGAACGCTTCTCTCTAGCTTTTAGGTGAAGATATTCCATTTCACAGCATAGGCCTCAAAGTGCTCCAAATCACCACTTGCAGATTTTACAAAAAGAATGTTTCAAAACTGCTCTTCCTAAAGGAAGGTTCAAGTCTGTGAGTTGAATGCACTCAACACAAAGAAGTTTCTGAGAATGCTTCTGTCCAGGTTTCATGTGAAGATATTTCCTTTTCCAGCATAGGCCTCAAACCGCTCCAAATATACACTTGCAGAGTCTACAAAAAGAGTGTTTCCAAACTTCTCTATCAACTGGTAGGTACAACTCCGTGAGTTGAATGCCCTCATCACCAAGAAGTTTCTGAGAATGCTCCTCTCTAGTTTTGATGGGAAGATATTTCCTTTTCCAACATAGGCCTCATGGTGCTCCGAATAAACACTTGCAGATTCTACAAACTTAGTGTCTCAAAACTGTTCTATGAAAAGGAACGTTCAAGTCTGGGAGTTGAATGAACTCATCACAAAGAAGTTTCTCAGAATGCTTCTGTCTAGTTTTTAGGTGAAGATATTTCATTTCCCAGCATAGGCCTCAAAGCGCTCCAAATATCCACTTGCAGATTCTACAAAAAGAGTGTTTCCAAACTGCTCTTACAAAAGGAAGGTTCAAGTCTGTGAGCCGAACGCACTCATCACAAAGAAGTTTCTGAGAATGCGTCTGTCTAGTTTTTATGTGAAGATATTTCGTTTGCCAGCATAGGCCTCAAATCGCTCCAAACATCCACTAGCAAATTCTGCAAAAGGAGTGTTTCAAACGTGCGCCATCAAAAGGAAGAGTCCACTATGTGAGTTGAAGGCATAAAGCACACGGAAGTTTCTGAGAATGCTTCTGTCTAGTTTTTAGGTGAAGATATTTCATTTCCCAGCATAGGCCTCAAAGCGCTCCAAATATCCACTTGCAGATTCTACAAAAAGAGTGTTTCCAAACTGCTCTTTCAAAAGGAAGGTTCAAGTCTGTGAGTTGAGAGCACTCATCACAAAGAAGTTTCTGAGAATGCTTCTGTCTAGTTTTTATATGACGATCTTTCCTTTTCCAATATAGGCCTCAAAGCGCTCCAAATAAACACTTGCAGATTCTACAAAAGGAGTGTTTCAAAACAGCTCTATCAAAAGGAACGTTCATGTCTGTGAGTTGAAGGCATTCATCACACAGAAGTTTCTGAGAATGCTTCTCTCTAGTTTTTATGTGAAGATATTTCCTTTTCTAGCATAGGCCTCAAAGCGCTGCAAATAGCCACTTGCAGATTCTACAAAAAGAGGGTTTCAAATCTCTTCTATCAAAAGAAAAGTTCATCTCTGTGAGTTGAATGCACTCATCAGAAAGAAGTTTCTGAGAATGATTCTATCTAGTTTTCATCTGCATGTATTTCCTTTTCCACTAGATGCCGCAATCGCACCAAATATCCACTGGCAGTTTCCACAAAAAGAGTGCTGCAGAACTGCTCCATGAAAAGGAATGTTCAACTCTGTGAGTTCAATACCCTCATGACATAGAAGTTTCTGAAAATGCTTCTGTCTAGTTGGTATAGGAAGATATTTCCTTTTCCAGCCTAAGCCTCAAAGAGCTCCAAATATCCACTTGCGGATTCTGCAACAACAGTGTTTCAAAACTGGTCGATCAAAAGGAACGTTCAACTCTGTGAGTTGAATGCACTCATGACACAGAAGTTTCTGAGAATGCTTCTGTCTAGTTCTTACGTGAAGATATTTCCTTTTCCAGCTTAGGCCTCAAAGCGCTCCAAATAAACACTTGCAGATTCTACAAAAGGAGTGTTTCAAAACTGCTCAAGCAAAAGGAAGGTTCAAGTCTGTGAGTTGAATGCACTCATCACAAAGAGGTTTCTGAGAATGCTGCTGTCTAGTTTTTATGTGAAGATATTTCCTTTTCCTCGCATAGACCTCAAATCGCTCCAGATATCCACTTGCAGATTTTACAGAAAGAGTGTTTCCAAACTGCTCTATCTAAAGGCACGTTCAACTCTGTGAGTTGAATGCACGCATTGCGAAGAAATTTCTGAGAACGCTTCTCTCTAGCTTTTAGGTGAAGATATTCCATTTCACAGCATAGGCCTCAAAGTGCTCCAAATCACCACTTGCAGATTTTACAAAAAGAATGTTTCAAAACTGCTCTTCCTAAAGGAAGGTTCAAGTCTGTGAGTTGAATGCACTCAACACAAAGAAGTTTCTGAGAATGCTTCTGTCCAGGTTTCATGTGAAGATATTTCCTTTTCCAGCATAGGCCTCAAACCGCTCCAAATATACACTTGCAGAGTCTACAAAAAGAGTGTTTCCAAACTTCTCTATCAACTGGTAGGTACAACTCCGTGAGTTGAATGCCCTCATCACCAAGAAGTTTCTGAGAATGCTCCTCTCTAGTTTTGATGGGAAGATATTTCCTTTTCCAACATAGGCCTCATGGTGCTCCGAATAAACACTTGCAGATTCTACAAACTTAGTGTCTCAAAACTGTTCTATGAAAAGGAACGTTCAAGTCTGGGAGTTGAATGAACTCATCACAAAGAAGTTTCTCAGAATGCTTCTGTCTAGTTTTTAGGTGAAGATATTTCATTTCCCAGCATAGGCCTCAAAGCGCTCCAAATATCCACTTGCAGATTCTACAAAAAGAGTGTTTCCAAACTGCTCTTACAAAAGGAAGGTTCAAGTCTGTGAGCCGAACGCACTCATCACAAAGAAGTTTCTGAGAATGCGTCTGTCTAGTTTTTATGTGAAGATATTTCGTTTGCCAGCATAGGCCTCAAATCGCTCCAAACATCCACTAGCAAATTCTGCAAAAGGAGTGTTTCAAAAGTGCGCCATCAAAAGGAAGAGTCCACTATGTGAGTTGAAGGCATAAAGCACACGGAAGTTTCTGAGAATGCTTCTGTCTAGTTTTTAGGTGAAGATATTTCATTTCCCAGCATAGGCCTCAAAGCGCTCCAAATATCCACTTGCAGATTCTACAAAAAGAGTGTTTCCAAACTGCTCTTTCAAAAGGAAGGTTCAAGTCTGTGAGTTCAGAGCATTCATCACAAAGAAGTTTCTGAGAATGCTTCTGTCTAGTTTTTATATGAAGATCTTTCCTTTTCCAGTATAGGCCTCAAAGCGCTCCAAATAAACACTTGCAGATTCTACAAAAGGAGTGTTTCAAAACAGCTCTATCAAAAGGAACGTTCAAGTCTGTGAGTTAAAGGCATTCATCACACAGAAGTTTCTGAGAATGCTTCTCTCTAGTTTTTATGTGAAGATATTTCCTTTTCTAGCATAGGCCGCAAAGCGCTGCAAATAGCCACTTGCAGATTCTACAAAAAGAGGGTTTCAAATCTCTTCTATCAAAAGAAATGTTCAACTCTGTGAGTTGAATGCACTCATCAGAAAGAAGTTTCTGAGAATGATTCTATCTAGTTTTCATCTGCATGTATTTCCTTTTCCACTAGATGCCGCAATCGCACCAAATATCCACTTGCAGTTTCCACAAAAAGAGTGCTGCAGAACTGCTCCATGAAAAGGAATGTTCAACTCTGTGGGTTCAATACCCTCATGACATAGAAGTTTCTGAAAATGCTTCTGTCTAGTTGGTGTAGGAAGATATTCCCTTTTCCAGCATAAGCCTCAAAGAGCTCCAAATATCCACTTGCGGATTCTGCAACAACAGTGTTTCAAAACTGGTCGATCAAAAGGAACTTTCAACTCTGTGAGTTGAATGCACTCATGACACAGAAGTTTCTGAGAATGCTTCTGTCTAGTTCTTACGTGAAGATATTTCCTTTTCCAGCTTAGGCCTCAAAGCGCTCCAAATAAACACTTGCAGATTCTACAAAAGGAGTGTTTCAAAACTGCTCTAGCAAAAGGAAGGTTCAAGTCTGTGAGTTGAATGCACTCATCACAAAGAGGTTTCTGAGAATGCTGCTGTCTAGTTTTTATGTGAAGATATTTCCTTTTCCTCGCATAGACCTCAAATCGCTCCAGATATCCACTTGCAGATATTACAGAAAGAGTGTTTCCAAACTGCTCTATCTAAAGGCACGTTCAACTCTGTGAGTTGAATGCACGCATTGCGAAGAACTTTCTGAGAATGCTTCTCTCTAGCTTTTAGGTGAAGATATTCCATTTCACAGCATAGGCCTCAAAGTGCTCCAAATCACCACTTGCAGATTTTACAAAAAGAATGTTTCAAAACTGCTCTTTCTAAAGGAAGGTTCAAGTCTGTGAGTTGAATGCACTCAACACAAAGAAGTTTCTGAGAATGCTTCTGTCCAGGTTTCATGTGAAGATATTTCCTTTTCCAGCATAGGCCTCAAACCGCTCCAAATATTCACTTGCAGAGTCTACAAAAAGAGTGTTTCCAAACTTCTCTATCAACTGGTAGGTACAACTCCGTGAGTTGAATGCCCTCATCACCAAGAAGTTTCTGAGAATGCTTCTCTCTAGTTTTGATGGGAAGATATTTCCTTTTCCAACATAGGCCTCATGGTGCTCCGAATAAACACTTGCAGATTCTACAAACATAGTGTTTCAAAACTGTTCCATGAAAAGGAACGTTCAAGTCTGGGAGTTGAATGAACTCATCACAAAGAAGTTTCTCAGAATGCTTCTGTCTAGTTTTTAGGTGAAGATATTTCATTTCCCAGCATAGGCCTCAAAGCGCTCCAAATATCCACTTGCAGATTCTACAAAAAGAGTGTTTCCAAACTGCTGTTTCAAAAGGAAGGTTCAAGTCTGTGAGTTGAGAGCACTCATCACAAAGAAGTTTCTGAGAATGCTTCTGTCTAGTTTTTATATGAAGATCTTTCCTTTTTCAATATAGGCCTCAAAGCGCTCCAAACAAACACTTGCAGATTCTACAAAAGGAGTGTTTCAAAACAGCTCTATCAAAAGGAACGTTCAAGTCTGTGAGTTGAATGCATTCATCACACAGAAGTTTCTGAGAATGCTTCTCTCTAGTTTTTATGTGAAGATATTTCCTTTTCTAGCATAGGCCTCAAAGCGCTGCAAATAGCCACTTGCAGATTCTACAAAAAGAGGGTTTCAAATCTCTTCTATCAAAAGAAATGTTCAACTCTGTGAGTTGAATGCACTCATCAGAAAGAAGTTTCTGAGAATGATTCTATCTAGTTTTCATCTGCATGTATTTCCTTTTCCACTAGATGCCGCAATCGCACCAAATATCCACTTGCAGTTTCCACAAAAAGAGTGCTGCAGAACTGCTCCATGAAAAGGAATGTTCAACTCTGTGGGTTCAATACCCTCATGACATAGAAGTTTCTGAAAATGCTTCTGTCTAGTTGGTGTAGGAAGATATTTCCTTTTCCAGCATAAGCCTCAAAGAGCTCCAAATATCCACTTGCGGATTCTGCAAAAACAGTGTTTCAAAACTGGTCGATCAAAAGGAACGTTCAACTCTGTGAGTTGAATGCACTCATGACACAGAAGTTTCTGAGAATGCTTCTGTCTAGTTCTTACGTGAAGATATTTCCTTTTCCAGCTTAGGCCTCAAAGCGCTCCAAATAAACACTTGCAGATTCTACAAAAGGAGTGTTTCAAAACTGCTCTAGCAAAAGGAAGGTTCAAGTCTGTGAGTTGAATGCACTCATCAAAAAGAGGTTTCTGAGAATGCTGCTGTCTAGTTTTTATGTGAAGATATTTCCTTTTCCTCGCA
The DNA here is from genome assembly GCF_028885625.2 of Pongo pygmaeus. Taxonomy (NCBI): domain Eukaryota; kingdom Metazoa; phylum Chordata; class Mammalia; order Primates; family Hominidae; genus Pongo; species Pongo pygmaeus. The sequence goes on from NC_085930.1 coordinate 30,868,295, forward strand.
TAGACCTCAAATCGCTCCAGATATCCACTTGCAGATTTTACAGAAAGACTGTTTCCAAACTGCTCTATCTAAAGGCACGTTCAACTCTGTGAGTTGAATGCACGCATTGCGAAGAACTTTCTGAGAATGCTTCTCTCTAGCTTTTAGGTGAAGATATTCCATTTCACAGCATAGGCCTCAAAGTGCTCCAAATCACCACTTGCAGATTTTACAAAAAGAATGTTTCAAAACTGCTCTTTCTAAAGGAAGGTTCAAGTCTGTGAGTTGAATGCACTCAACACAAAGAAGTTTCTGAGAATGCTTCTGTCCAGGTTTCATGTGAAGATACTTCCTATTACAGCATTGGCCTCAAACCGCTCCAAATATTCACTTGCAGAGTCTACAAAAAGAGTGTTTCCAAACTTCTCTATCAACTGGTAGGTACAACTCCGTGAGTTGAATGCCCTCATCAACAAGGAGTTTCTGAGAATGCTTCTCTCTAGTTTTGATGGGAAGATATTTCCTTTTCCAACATAGGCCTCATGGTGCTCCGAATAAACACTTGCAGATTCTACAAACTTAGTGTTTCAAAACTGTTCTATGAAAAGGAACGTTCAAGTCTGGGAGTTGAATGAACTCATCACAAAGAAGTTACTCAGAATGCTTATTTCTAGTTTTTAGGTGAAGATATTTCATTTCCGAGCATAGGCCTCAAAGCGCTCCAAATATCCACTTGCAGATTCTACAAAAAGAGTGTTTCCAAACTGCTCTTACAAAAGGAAGGTTCAAGTCTGTGAGCCGAACGCACTCATCACAAACAAGTTTCTGAGATTGCGTCTGTCTAGTTTTTATGTGAAGATATTTCGTTTGCCAGCATAGGCCTCAAATCGCTCCAAACATCCACTAGCAAATTCTACAAAAGGAGTGTTTCAAAAGTGCGCCATCAAAAGGAAGAGTCCACTATGTGAGTTGAATGCATAAAGCCCACGGAAGTTTCTGAGAATGCTTCTGTCTAGTTTTTAGGTGAAGATATTTCATTTCCCAGCATAGGCCTCAAAGCGCTCCAAATATCCACTTGCAGATTCTACAAAAAGAGTGTTTCCAAACTGCTCTTTCAAAAGGAAGGTTCAAGTCTGTGAGTTGAGAGCACTCATCACAAAGAAGTTTCTGAGAATCCTTCTGTCTAGTTTTTATATGAAGATCTTTCCTTTTCCAATATAGGCCTCAAAGCGCTCCAAATAAACACTTGCAGATTCTACAAAAGGAGTGTTTCAAAACAGTTCTATCAAAAGGAACGTTCATGTCTATGAGTTGAAGGCATTCATCACACAGAAGTTTCTGAGAATGCTTCTCTCTAGTTTTTATGTGAAGATATTTCCTTTTCTAGCATAGGTCTCAAAGCGCTGCAAATAGCCACTTGCGGATTCTACAAAAAGAGGGTTTCAAATCTCTTCTATCAAAAGAAATGTTCAACTCTGTGAGTTGAATGCACTCATCAGAAAGAAGTTTCTGAGAATGATTCTATCTAGTTTTCATCTGCATGTATTTCCTTTTCCACTAGATGCCGCAATCGCACCAAATATCCACTTGCAGTTTCCACAAAAAGAGTGCTGCAGAACTGCTCCATGAAAAGGAATGTTCAACTCTGTGGTTTCAATACCCTCATGACATAGAAGTTTCTGAAAATGCTTCTGTCTAGTTGGTATAGGAAGATATTTCCTTTTCCAGCATAAGCCTCAAAGAGCTCCAAATATCCACTTGCGGATTCTGCAAAAACAGTGTTTCAAAACTGGTCGATCAAAAGGAACGTTCAACTCTGTGAGTTGAATGCACTCATGACACAGAAGTTTCTGAGAATGCTTCTGTCTAGTTCTTACGTGAAGATATTTCCTTTTCCAGCTTAGGCCTCAAAGCGCTCCAAATAAACACTAGCAGATTCTACAAAAGGAGTGTTTCAAAACTGCCCTAGCAAAAGGAAGTTTCAAGTCTGTGAGTTGAATGCACTCATCACAAAGAGGTTTCTGAGAATGCTGCTGTCTAGTTTTTATGTGAAGATATTTCCTTTTCCTCGCATAGACCTCAAATCGCTCCAGATATCCACTTGCAGATTTTACAGAAAGAGTGTTTCCAAACTGCTCTATCTAAAGGCACGTTCAACTCTGTGAGTTGAATGCACGCATTGCGAAGAACTTTCTGAGAATGCTTCTCTCTAGCTTTTAGGTGAAGATATTCCATTTCACAGCATAGGCCTCAAAGTGCTCCAAATCACCACTTGCAGATTTTACAAAAAGAATGTTTCAAAACTGCTCTTTCTAAAGGAAGGTTCAAGTCTGTGAGTTGAATGCACTCAACACAAAGAAGTTTCTGGGAATGCTTCTGTCCAGGTTTCATGTGAAGATATTTCCTTTTCCAGCATAGGCCTCAAACCGCTCCAAATATACACTTGCAGAGTCTACAAAAAGAGTGTTTCCAAACTTCTCTATCAACTGGTAGGTACAACTCCGTGAGTTGAATGCCGTCATCACCAAGAAGTTTCTGAGAATGCTCCTCTCTAGTTTTGATGGGAAGATATTTCCTTTTCCAACATAGGCCTCATGGTGCTCCGAATAAACACTTGCAGATTCTACAAACTTAGTGTCTCAAAACTGTTCTATGAAAAGGAACGTTCAAGTCTGGGAGTTGAATGAACTCATCACAAAGAAGTTTCTCAGAATGCTTCTGTCTAGTTTTTAGGTGAAGATATTTCATTTCCCAGCATAGGCCTCAAAGCGCTCCAAATATCCACTTGCAGATTCTACAAAAAGAGTGTTTCCAAACTGCTCTTACAAAAGGAAGGTTCAAGTCTGTGAGCCGAACGCACTCATCACAAAGAAGTTTCTGAGAATGCGTCTGTCTAGTTTTTATGTGAAGATATTTCGTTTGCCAGCATAGGCCTCAAATCGCTCCAAACATCCACTAGCAAATTCTGCAAAAGGAGTATTTCAAAAGTGCGCCATCAAAAGGAAGAGTCCACTACGTGAGTTGAATGCATAAAGCACACGGAAGTTTCTGAGAATGCTTCTGTCTAGTTTTTAGGTGAAGATATTTCATTTCCCAGCATAGGCCTCAAAGCGCTCCAAATATCCACTTGCAGATTCTACAAAAAGAGTGTTTCCAAACTGCTCTTTCAAAAGGAAGGTTCAAGTCTGTGAGTTGAGAGCATTCATCACAAAGAAGTTTCTGAGAATGTTTCTGTCTAGTTTTTATATGAAGATCTTTCCTTTTCCAATATGGGCCTCAAAGCGCTCCAAATAAACACTTGCAGATTCTACAAAAGGAGTGTTTCAAAACAGCTCTATCAAAAGGAACGTTCAAGTCCGTGAGTTGAAGGCATTCATCACACAGAAGTTTCTGAGAATGCTTCTCTCTAGTTTTTATGTGAAGATATTTCCTTTTCTAGCATAGGCCTCAAAGCGCTGCAAATAGCCACTTGCAGATTCTACAAAAAGAGGGTTTCAAATCTCTTCTATCAAAAGAAATGTTCAACTCTGTGAGTTGAATGCACTCATCAGAAAGAAGTTTCTGAGAATGATTCTATCTAGTTTTCATCTGCATGTATTTCCTTTTCCACTAGATGCCGCAATCGCACCAAATATCCACTTGCAGTTTCCACAAAAAGAGTGCTGCAGAACTGCTCCCTGAAAAGGATTGTTCAACTCTGTGGGTTCAATACCCTCATGAAATAGAAGTTTCTGAAAATGCTTCTGTCTAGTTGGTATAGGAAGATATTTCCTTTTCCAGCATAAGCCTCAAAGAGCTCCAAATATCCACTTGCGGATTCTGCAAAAACAGTGTTTCAAAACTGGTGGATCAAAAGGAACGTTCAACTCTGTGAGTTGAATGCACTCATGACACAGAAGTTTCTGAGAATGCTTCTGTCTAGTTCTTACGTGAAGATATTTCCTTTTCCAGCTTAGGCCTCAAAGCGCTCCAAATAAACACTTGCAGATTCTACAAAAGGAGTGTTTCAAAACTGCTCTAGCAAAAGGAAGGTTCAAGTCTGTGAGTTGAATGCACTCATCACAAAGAGGTTTCTGAGAATGCTGCTGTCTAGTTTTTATGTGAAGATATTTCCTTTTCCTCGCATAGACCTCAAATCGCTCCAGATATCCACTTGCAGATTTTACAGAAAGAGTGTTTCCAAACTGCTCTATCTAAAGGCACGTTCAACTCTGTGAGTTAAATGCACGCATTGCGAAGAACTTCCTGAGAATGCTTCTCTCTAGCTTTTAGGTGAAGATATTCCATTTCACAGCATAGGCCTCAAAGTGCTCCAAATCACCACTTGCAGATTTTACAAAAAGAATGTTTCAAAACTGCTCTTTCTAAAGGAAGGTTCAAGTCTGTGAGTTGAATGCACTCAACACAACGAAGTTTCTGAGAATGCTTCTGTCCAGGTTTCATGTGAAGATATTTCCTTTTCCAGCATAGGCCTCAAACCGCTCCAAATATACACTTGCAGAGTCTACAAAAAGAGTGTTTCCAAACTTCTCTATCAACTGGTAGGTACAACTCCGTGAGTTGAATGCCCTCATCACCAAGAAGTTTCTGAGAATGCTTCTCTCTAGTTTTGATGGGAAGATATTTCCTTTTCCAACATAGGCCTCATGGTGCTCCGAATAAACACTTGCAGATTCTACAAACTTAGCGTTTCAAAACTGTTCTATGAAAAGGAACGTTCAAGTCCGGGAGTTGAATGAACTCATCACAAAGATGTTACTCAGAATGCTTCTGTCTAGTTTTTAGGTGAAGATATTTCATTTCCCAGCATAGGCCTCAAAGCGCTCCAAATATCCACTTGCAGATTCTACAGAAAGAGTGTTTCCAAACTGCTCTTAAAAAAGGAAGGTTCAAGTCTGTGAGCCGAACGCACTCATTACAAACAAGTTTCTGAGAATGCGTCTGTCTAGTTTTTATGTGAAGATATTTCGTTTGCCAGCATAGGCCTCAAATCGCTCCAAACATCCACTAGCAAATTCTACAAAAGGAGTGTTTCACAAGTGCGCCATCAAAAGGAAGAGTCCACTATGTGAGTTGAATGCATAAAGCACACGGATGTTTCTGAGAATGCTTCTGTGTAGTTTTTAGGTGAAGATATTTCATTTCCCAGCATAGGCCTCAAAGCGCTCCAAATATCCACTTGCAGATTCTACAAAAAGAGTGTTTCCAAACTGCTGTTTCAAAAGGAAGGTTCAAGTCTGTGAGTTGAGAGCACTCATCACAAAGAAGTTTCTGAGAATGCTTCTGTCTAGTTTTTATATGAAGATCTTTCCTTTTCCAATATAGGCCTCAAAGCGCTCCAAATAAACACTTGCAGATTCTACAAAAGGAGTGTTTCAAAACAGCTCTATCAAAAGGAACGTTCAAGTCTGTGAGTTGAAGGCATTCATCACACAGAAGTTTCTGAGAATGCTTCTCTCTAGTTTTTATGTGAAGATATTTCCTTTTCTAGCATAGGCCTCAAAGCGCTGCAAATAGCCACTTGCAGATTCTACAAAAAGAGGGTTTCAAATCTCTTCTATCAAAAGAAATGTTCAACTCTGTGAGTTGAATGCACTCATCAGAAAGTAGTTTCTGAGAATGATTCTATCTAGTTTTCATCTGCATGTATTTCCTTTTCCACTAGATGCCGCAATCGCACCAAATATCCACTTGCAGTTTCCACAAAAAGAGTGCTGCAGAACTGCTACATGAAAAGGATTGTTCAACTCTGTGGGTTCAAATCCCTCATGAAATAGAAGTTTCTGAAAATGCTTCTGTCTAGTTGGTATAGGAAGATATTTCCTTTTCCAGCATAAGCCTCAAAGAGCTCCAAATATCCACTTGCGGATTCTGCAAAAACAGTGTTTCAAAACTGGTCGATCAAAAGGAACGTTCAACTCTGTGAGTTGAATGCACTCATGACACAGAAGTTTCTGAGAATGCTTCTGTCTAGTTCTTACGTGAAGATATTTCCTTTTCCAGCTTAGGCCTCAAAGCGCTCCAAATAAACACTTGCAGATTCTACAAAAGGAGTGTTTCAAAACTGCTCTAGCAAAAGGAAGGTTCAAGTCTGTGAGTTGAATGCACTCATCACAAAGAGGTTTCTGAGAATGCTGCTGTCTAGTTTTTATGTGAAGATATTTCCTTTTCCTCGCATAGACCTCAAATCGCTCCAGATATCCACTTGCAGATTTTACAGAAAGAGTGTTTCCAAACTGCTCTATCTAAAGGCACGTTCAACTCTGTGAGTTGAATGCACGCACTGCGAAGAACTTTCTGAGAATGCTTCTCTCTAGCTTTTAGGTGAAGATATTCCATTTCACAGCATAGGCCTCAAAGTGCTCCAAATCACCACTTGCAGATTTTACAAAAAGAATGTTTCAAAACTGCTCCTTCTAAAGGAAGGTTCAAGTCTGTGAGTTGAATGCACTCAACACAAAGAAGTTTCTGAGAACGCTTCTGTCCAGGTTTCATGTGAAGATATTTCCTTTTCCAGCATAAGCCCCAAACCGCTCCAAATATACACTTGCAGAGTCTACAAAAAGAGTGTTTCCAAACTTCTCTATCAAATGGTAGGTACAACTCCGTGAGTTGAATGCCCTCATCACCAAGAAGTTTCTGAGAATGCTTCTCTCTAGTTTTGATGGGAAGATATTTCCTTTTCCAACATAGGCCTCATGGTGCTCCGAATAAACACTTGCAGATTCTACAAACTTAGTGTTTCAAAACTGTTCTATGAAAAGGAACGTTCAAGTCTGGGAGTTGAATGAACTCATCACAAAGAAGTTACTCAGAATGCTTCTGTCTAGTTTTTAGGTGAAGATATTTCATTTCCCAGCATAGGCCTCAAAGCGCTCCAAATATCCACTTGCAGATTCTACAAAAAGAGTGTTTCCAAACTGCTCTTTCAAAAGGAAGGTTCAAGTCTGTGAGTTGAGAGCATTCATCACAAAGAAGTTTCTGAGAATGCTTCTGTCTAGTTTTTATATGAAGATCTTTCCTTTTCCAATATGGGCCTCAAAGCGCTCCAAATAAACACTTGCAGATTCTACAAAAGGAGTGTTTCAAAACAGCTCTATCAAAAGGAACGTTCAAGTCCGTGAGTTGAAGGCATTCATCACACAGAAGTTTCTGAGAATGCTTCTCTCTAGTTTTTATGTGAAGATATTTCCTTTTCTAGCATAGGCCTCAAAGCGCTGCAAATAGCCACTTGGAGATCCTACAAAAAGAGGGTTTCAAATCTCTTCTATCAAAAGAAATGTTCAACTCTGTGATTTGAATGCACTCATCAGAAAGAAGTTTCTGAGAATGATTCTATCTTGTTTTCATCTGCATGTATTTCCTTTTCCACTAGATGCCGCAATCGCACCAAATATCCACTTGCAGTTTCCACAAAAAGAGTGCTGCAGAACTGCTCCATGAAAAGGAATGTTCAACTCTGTGGGTTCAATACCCTCATGACATAGAAGTTTCTGAAAATGCTTCTGTCTAGTTGGTATAGGAAGATATTTCCTTTTCCAGCATAAGCCTCAAAGAGCTCCAAATATCCACTTGCGGATTCTGCAAAAACAGTGTTTCAAAACTGGTGGATCAAAAGGAACGTTCAACTCTGTGAGTTGAATGCACTCATGACACAGAAGTTTCTGAGAATGCTTCTGTCTAGTTCTTACGTGAAGATATTTCCTTTTCCAGCTTAGGCCTCAAAGCGCTCCAAATAAACACTTGCAGATTCTACAAAAGGAGTGTTTCAAAACTGCTCTAGCAAAAGGAAGGTTCAAGTCTGTGAGTTGAATGCACTCATCACAAAGAGGTTTCTGAGAATGCTGCTGTCTAGTTTTTATGTGAAGATATTTCCTTTTCCTCGCATAGACCTCAAATCGCTCCAGATATCCACTTGCAGATTTTACAGAAAGAGTGTTTCCAAACTGCTCTATCTAAAGGCACGTTCAACTCTGTGAGTTGAATGCACGCACTGCGAAGAACTTTCTGAGAATGCTTCTCTCTAGCTTTTAGGTGAAGATATTCCATTTCACAGCATAGGCCTCAAAGTGCTGCAAATCACCACTTGCAGATTTTACAAAAAGAATGTTCCAAACTGCTCTTTCTAAAGGAAGGTTCAAGTCTGTGAGTTGAATGCACTCAACACAAAGAAGTTTCTGAGAATGCTTCTGTCCAGGTTTCATGTGAAGATATTTCCTTTTCCAGCATAGGCCCCAAACCGCTCCAAATATACACTTGCAGAGTCTACAAAAAGAGTGTTTCCAAACTTCTCTATCAACTGGTAGGTACAACTCCGTGAGTTGAATGCCCTCATCACCAAGAAGTTTCTGAGAATGCTTCTCTCTAGTTTTGATGGGAAGATATTTCCTTTTCCAACATAGGCCTCATGGTGCTCCGAATAAACACTTGCAGATTCTACAAACTTAGTGTTTCAAAACTGTTCTATGAAAAGGAACGTTCAAGTCTGGGAGTTGAATGAACTCATCACAAAGAAGTTTCTCAGAATGCTTCTGTCTAGTTTTTAGGTGAAGATATTTCATTTCCCAGCATAGGCCTCAAAGCGCTCCAAATATCCACTTGCAGATTCTACAAAAAGAGTGTTTCCAAACTGCTCTTACAAAAGGAAGGTTCAAGTCTGTGAGCCGAACGCACTCATCACAAACAAGTTTCTGAGAATGCGTCTGTCTAGTTTTTATGTGAAGATATTTCGTTTGCCAGCATAGGCCTCAAATCGCTCCAAACATCCGCTAGCAAATTCTACAAAAGGAGAGTTTCAAAAGTGCGCTATCAAAAGGAAGAGTCCACTATGTGAGTTGAATGCATAAAGCACACGGAAGTTTCTGAGAATGCTTCTGTCTAGTTTTTAGGTGAAGATATTTCATTTCCCAGCATAGGCCTCAAAGCGCTCCAAATATCCACTTGCAGATTCTACAAAAAGAGTGTTTCCAAACTGCTCTTTCAAAAGGAAGGTTCAAGTCTGTGAGTTGAGAGCATTCATCACAAAGAAGTTTCTGAGAATGCTTCTGTCTAGTTTTTATATGAAGATCTTTCCTTTTCCAATATGGGCCTCAAAGCGCTCCAAATAAACACTTGCAGATTCTACAAAAGGAGTGTTTCAAAACAGCTCTATCAAAAGGAACGTTCAAGTCTGTGAGTTGAAGGCATTCATCACACAGAAGTTTCTGAGAATGCTTCTCTCTAGTTTTTATGTGAAGATATTTCCTTTTCTAGCATAGGCCTCAAAGCGCTGCAAATAGCCACTTGCAGATTCTACAAAAAGAGAGTTTCAAATCTCTTCTATCAAAAGAAATGTTCAACTCTGTGAGTTGAATGCACTCATCAGAAAGAAGTTTCTGAGAATGATTCTATCTAGTTTTCATCTGCATGTATTTCCTTTTCCACTAGATGCCGCAATCGCACCAAATATCCACTTGCAGTTTCCACAAAAAGAGTGCTGCAGAACTGCTCCATGAAAAGGAATGTTCAACTCTGTGGGTTCAATACCCTCATGACATAGAAGTTTCTGAAAATGCTTCTGTCTAGTTGGTATAGGAAGATATTTCCTTTTCCAGCATAAGCCTCAAAGAGCTCCAAATATCCACTTGCGGATTCTGCAAAAACAGTGTTTCAAAACTGGTCGATCAAAAGGAACGTTCAACTCTGTGAGTTGAATGCACTCATGACACAGAAGTTTCTGAGAATGCTTCTGTCTAGTTCTTACGTGAAGATATTTCCTTTTCCAGCTTAGGCCTCAAAGCGCTCCAAATAAACACTTGCAGATTCTACAAAAGGAGTGTTTCAAAACTGCTCTAGCAAAAGGAAGGTTCAAGTCTGTGAGTTGAATGCACTCATCACAAAGAGGTTTCTGAGAATGCTGCTGTCTAGTTTTTATGTGAAGATATTTCCTTTTCCTCGCATAGACCTCAAATCGCTCCAGATATCCACTTGCAGATTTTACAGAAAGAGTGTTTCCAAACTGCTCTATCTAAAGGCACGTTCAACTCTGTGAGTTGAATGCACGCACTGCGAAGAACTTTCTGAGAATGCTTCTCTCTAGCTTTTAGGTGAAGATATTCCATTTCACAGCATAGGCCTCAAAGTGCTCCAAATCACCACTTGCAGATTTTACAAAAAGAATGTTCCAAACTGCTCTTTCTAAAGGAAGGTTCAAGTCTGTGAGTTGAATGCACTCAACACAAAGAAGTTTCTGAGAATGCTTCTGTCCAGGTTTCATGTGAAGATATTTCCTTTTCCAGCATAGGCCCCAAACCGCTCCAAATATACACTTGCAGAGTCTACAAAAAGAGTGTTTCCAAACTTCTCTATCAACTGGTAGGTACAACTCCGTGAGTTGAATGCCCTCATCACCAAGAAGTTTCTGAGAATGCTTCTCTCTAGTTTTGATGGGAAGATATTTCCTTTTCCAACATAGGCCTCATGGTGCTCCGAATAAACACTTGCAGATTCTACAAACTTAGTGTTTCAAAACTGTTCTATGAAAAGGAACGTTCAAGTCTGGGAGTTGAATGAACTCATCACAAAGAAGTTACTCAGAATGCTTCTGTCTAGTTTTTAGGTGAAGATATTTCATTTCCCAGCATAGGCCTCAAAGCGCTCCAAATATCCACTTGCAGATTCTACAAAAAGAGTGTTTCCAAACTGCTCTTACAAAAGGAAGGTTCAAGTCTGTGAGCCGAACGCACTCATCACAAACAAGTTTCTGAGAATGCGTCTGTCTAGTTTTTATGTGAAGATATTTCGTTTGCCAGCATAGGCCTCAAATCGCTCCAAACATCCACTAGCAAATTCTACAAAAGGAGTGTTTCAAAAGTGCGCTATCAAAAGGAAGAGTCCACTATGTGAGTTGAATGCATAAAGCACACGGAAGTTTCTGAGAATGCTTCTGTCTAGTTTTTAGGTGAAGATATTTCATTTCCCAGCATAGGCCTCAAAGCGCTCCAAATATCCACTTGCAGATTCTACAAAAAGAGTGTTTCCAAACTGCTCTTTCAAAAGGAAGGTTCAAGTCTGTGAGTTGAGAGCACTCATCACAAAGAAGTTTCTGAGAATGCTTCTGTCTAGTTTTTATATGAAGATCTTTCCTTTTCCAATATAGGCCTCAAAGCGCTCCAAATAAACACTTGCAGATTCTACAAAAGGAGTGTTTCAAAACAGCTCTATCAAAAGGAACGTTCAAGTCTGTGAGTTGAAGGCATTCATCACACAGAAGTTTCTGAGAATGCTTCTCTCTAGTTTTTATGTGAAGATATTTCCTTTTCTAGCATAGGCCTCAAAGCGCTGCAAATAGCCACTTGCAGATTCTACAAAAAGAGAGTTTCAAATCTCTTCTATCAAAAGAAATGTTCAACTCTGTGAGTTGAATGCACTCATCAGAAAGAAGTTTCTGAGAATGATTCTATCTAGTTTTCATCTGCATGTATTTCCTTTTCCACTAGATGCCGCAATCGCACCAAATATCCACTTGCAGTTTCCACAAAAAGAGTGCTGCAGAACTGCTCCATGAAAAGGAATGTTCAACTCTGTGGGTTCAATACCCTCATGACATAGAAGTTTCTGAAAATGCTTCTGTCTAGTTGGTATAGGAAGATATTTCCTTTTGCAGCATAAGCCTCAAAGAGTTCCAAATATTCACTTGCGGATTCTGCAAAAGCAGTGTTTCAAAACTGGTCGATCAAAAGGAACGTTCAACTCTGTGATTTGAATGCACTCATGACACAGAAGTTTCTGAGAATGCTTCTGTCTAGTTCTTACGTGAAGATATTTCCTTTTCCAGCTTAGGCCTCAAAGCGCTCCAAATAAACACTTGCAGATTCTACAAAAGGAGTGTTTCAAAACTGCTCTAGCAAAAGGAAGGTTCAAGTCTGTGAGTTGAATGCACTCATCACAAAGAGGTTTCTGAGAATGCTGCTGTCTAGTTTTTATGTGAAGATATTTCCTTTTCCTCGCATAGACCTCAAATCGCTCCAGATATCCACTTGCAGATTTTACAGAAAGAGTGTTTCCAAACTGCTCTATCTAAAGGCACGTTCAACTCTGTGAGTTGAATGCACGCACTGCGAAGAACTTTCTGAGAATGCTTCTCTCTAGCTTTTAGGTGAAGATATTCCATTTCACAGCATAGGCCTCAAAGTGCTCCAAATCACCACTTGCAGATTTTACAAAAAGAATGTTCCAAACTGCTCTTTCTAAAGGAAGGTTCAAGTCTGTGAGTTGAATGCACTCAACACAAAGAAGTTTCTGAGAATGCTTCTGTCCAGGTTTCATATGAAGATATTTCCTTTTCCAGCATAGGCCCCAAACCGCTCCAAATATACACTTGCAGAGTCTACAAAAAGAGTGTTTCCAAACTTCTCTATCAACTGGTAGGTACAACTCCGTGAGTTGAATGCCCTCATCACCAAGAAGTTTCTGAGAATGCTTCTCTCTAGTTTTGATGGGAAGATATTTCCTTTTCCAACATAGGCCTCATGGTGCTCCGAATAAACACTTGCAGATTCTACAAACTTAGTGTTTCAAAACTGTTCTATGAAAAGGAACGTTCAAGTCTGGGAGTTGAATGAACTCATCACAAAGAAGTTACTAAGAATGCTTCTGTCTAGTTTTTAGGTGAAGATATTTCATTTCCCAGCATAGGCCTCAAAGCGCTCCAAATATCCACTTGCAGATTCTACAAAAAGAGTGTTTCCAAACTGCTCTTACAAAAGGAAGGTTCAAGTCTGTGAGCCGAACGCACTCATCACAAACAAGTTTCTGAGAATGCGTCTGTCTAGTTTTTATGTGAAGATGTTTCGTTTGCCAGCATAGGCCTCAAATCGCTCCAAACATCCACTAGCAAATTCTACAAAAGGAGTGTTTCAAAAGTGCGCTATCAAAAGGAAGAGTCCACTATGTGAGTTGAATGCATAAAGCACACGGAAGTTTCTGAGAATGCTTCTGTCTAGTTTTTAGGTGAAGATATTTCATTTCCCAGCATAGGCCTCAAAGCGCTCCAAATATCCACTTGCAGATTCTACAAAAAGAGTGTTTCCAAACTGCTCTTTCAAAAGGAAGGTTCAAGTCTGTGAGTTGAGAGCACTCATCACAAAGAAGTTTCTGAGAATGCTTCTGTCTAGTTTTTATATGAAGATCTTTCCTTTTCCAATATAGGCCTCAAAGCGCTCCAAATAAACACTTGCAGATTCTACAAAAGGAGTGTTTCAAAACAGCTCTATCAAAAGGAACGTTCAAGTCTGTGAGTTGAAGGCATTCATCACACAGAAGTTTCTGAGAATGCTTCTCTCTAGTTTTTATGTGAAGATATTTCCTTTTCTAGCATAGGCCTCAAAGCGCTGCAAATAGCCACTTGCAGATTCTACAAAAAGAGGGTTTCAAATCTCTTCTACCAAAAGAAATGTTCAACTCTGTGAGTTGAATGCACTCATCAGAAAGAAGTTTCTGAGAATGATTCTATCTAGTTTTCATCTGCATGTATTTCCTTTTCCACTAGATGCCGCAATCGCACCAAATATCCACTTGCAGTTTCCACAAAAAGAGTGCTGCAGAACTGCTCCATGAAAAGGAATGTTCAACTCTGTGGGTTCAATACCCTCATGACATAGAAGTTTCTGAAAATGCTTCTGTCTAGTTGGTATAGGAAGATATTTCCTTTTGCAGCATAAGCCTCAAAGAGCTCCAAATATCCACTTGCGGATTCTGCAAAAGCAGTGTTTCAAAACTGGTCGATCAAAAGGAACGTTCAACTCTGTGATTTGAATGCACTCATGACACAGAAGTTTCTGAGAATGCTTCTGTCTAGTTCTTACGTGAAGATATTTCCTTTTCCAGCTTAGGCCTCAAAGCGCTCCAAATAAACACTTGCAGATTCTACAAAAGGAGTGTTTCAAAACTGCTCTAGCAAAAGGAAGGTTCAAGTCTGTGAGTTGAATGCACTCATCACAAAGAGGTTTCTGAGAATGCTGCTGTCTAGTTTTTATGTGAAGATATTTCCTTTTCCTCGCATAGACCTCAAATCGCTCCAGATATCCACTTGCAGACTTTACAGAAAGACTGTTTCCAAACTGCTCTATCTAAAGGCACGTTCAACTCTGTGAGTTGAATGCACGCATTGCGAAGAACTTTCTGAGAATGCTTCTCTCTAGCTTTTAGGTGAAGATATTCCATTTCACAGCATAGGCCTCAAAGTGCTCCAAATCACCACTTGCAGATTTTACAAAAAGAATGTTTCAAAACTGCTCTTTCTAAAGGAAGGTTCAAGTCTGTGAGTTGAATGCACTCAACACAAAGAAGTTTCTGAGAATGCTTCTGTCCAGGTTTCATGTGAAGATACTTCCTATTCCAGCATTGGCCTCAAACCGCTCCAAATATTCACTTGCAGAGTCTACAAAAAGAGGGTTTCCAAACTTCTCTATCAACTGGTAGGTACAACTCCGTGAGTTGAATGCCCTCATCAACAAGGAGTTTCTGAGAATGCTTCTCTCTAGTTTTGATGGGAAGATATTTCCTTTTCCAACATAGGCCTCATGGTGCTCCGAATAAACACTTGCAGATTCTACAAACTTAGTGTTTCAAAACTGTTCTATGAAAAGGAACGTTCAAGTCTGGGAGTTGAATGAACTCATCACAAAGAAGTTACTCAGAATGCTTATTTCTAGTTTTTAGGTGAAGATATTTCATTTCCGAGCATAGGCCTCAAAGCGCTCCAAATATCCACTTGCAGATTCTACAAAAAGAGTGTTTCCAAACTGCTCTTACAAAAGGAAGGTTCAAGTCTGTGAGCCGAACGCACTCATCACAAACAAGTTTCTGAGATTGCGTCTGTCTAGTTTTTATGTGAAGATATTTCGTTTGCCAGCATAGGCCTCAAATCGCTCCAAACATCCACTAGCAAATTCTACAAAAGGAGTGTTTCAAAAGTGCGCCATCAAAAGGAAGAGTCCACTATGTGAGTTGAATGCATAAAGCCCACGGAAGTTTCTGAGAATGCTTCTGTCTAGTTTTTAGGTGAAGATATTTCATTTACCAGCATAGGCCTCAAAGCGCTCCAAATATCCACTTGCAGATTCTACAAAAAGAGTGTTTCCAAACTGCTCTTTCAAAAGGAAGGTTCAAGTCTGTGAGTTGAGAGCACTCATCACAAAGAAGTTTCTGAGAATGCTTCTGTCTAGTTTTTATATGACGATCTTTCCTTTTCCAATATAGGCCTCAAAGCGCTCCAAATAAACACTTGCAGATTCTACAAAAGGAGTGTTTCAAAACAGCTCTATCAAAAGGAACGTTCATGTCTGTGAGTTGAAGGCATTCATCACACAGAAGTTTCTGAGAATGCTTCTCTCTAGTTTTTATGTGAAGATATTTCCTTTTCTAGCATAGGCCTCAAAGCGCTGCAAATAGCCACTTGCAGATTCTACAAAAAGAGGGTTTCAAATCTCTTCTATCAAAAGAAAAGTTCATCTCTGTGAGTTGAATGCACTCATCAGAAAGAAGTTTCTGAGAATGATTCTATCTAGTTTTCATCTGCATGTATTTCCTTTTCCACTGGATGCCGCAATCGCACCAAATATCCACTGGCAGTTTCCACAAAAAGAGTGCTGCAGAACTGCTCCATGAAAAGGAATGTTCAACTCTGTGAGTTCAATACCCTCATGACATAGAAGTTTCTGAAAATGCTTCTGTCTAGTTGGTATAGGAAGATATTTCCTTTTCCAGCATAAGCCTCAAAGAGCTCCAAATATCCACTTGCGGATTCTGCAAAAACAGTGTTTCAAAACTGGTCGATCAAAAGGAACGTTCAACTCTGTGAGTTGAATGCACTCATGACACAGAAGTTTCTGAGAATGCTTCTGTCTAGTTCTTACGTGAAGATATTTCCTTTTCCAGCTTAGGCCTCAAAGCGCTCCAAATAAACACTTGCAGATTCTACTAAAGGAGTGTTTCAAAACTGCTCTAGCAAAAGGAAGGTTCAAGTCTGTGAGTTGAATGCACTCATCACAAAGAGGTTTCTGAGAATGCTGCTGTCTAGTTTTTATGTGAAGATATTTCCTTTTCCTCGCATAGACCTCAAATCGCTCCAGATATCCGCTTGCAGATTTTACAGAAAGAGTGTTTCCAAACTGCTCTATCTAAAGGCACGTTCAACTCTGTGAGTTGAATGCACGCATTGCGAAGAACTTTCTGAGAATGCTTCTCTCTAGCTTTTAGGTGAAGATATTCCATTTCACAGCATAGGCCTCAAAGTGCTCCAAATCACCACTTGCAGATTTTACAAAAAGAATGTTTCAAAACTGCTCTTTCTAAAGGAAGGTTCAAGTCTGTGAGTTGAATGCACTCAACACAAAGAAGTTTCTGAGAATGCTTCTGTCCAGGTTTCATGTGAAGATATTTCCTTTTCCAGCATAGGCCTCAAACCGCTCCAAATATACACTTGCAGAGTCTACAAAAAGAGTGTTTCCAAACTTCTCTATCAACTGGTAGGTACAACTCCGTGAGTTGAATGCCCTCATCACCAAGAAGTTTCTGAGAATGCTTCTCTCTAGTTTTGATGGGAAGATATTTCCTTTTCCAACATAGGCCTCATGGTGCTCCGAATAAACACTTTCAGATTCTACAAACTTAGTGTTTCAAAACTGTTCTATGAAAAGGAACGTTCAAGTCTGGGAGTTGAATGAACTCATCACAAAGAAGTTTCTCAGAATGCTTCTGTCTAGTTTTTAGGTGAAGATATTTCATTTCCCAGCATAGGCCTCAAATCGCTCCAAATATCCACTTGCAGATTCTACAAAAAGAGTGTTTCCAAACTGCTCTTACAAAAGGAAGGTTCAAGTCTGTGAGCCGAACGCACTCATTACAAACAAGTTTCTGAGAATGCGTCTGTCTAGTTTTTATGTGAAGATATTTCGTTTGCCAGCATAGGCCTCAAATCGCTCCAAACATCCACTAGCAAATTCTGCAAAAGGAGTGTTTCAAAATTGCGCTATCAAAAGGAAGAGTCCACTATGTGAGTTGAATGCATAAAGCACACGGAAGTTTCTGAGAATGCTTCTGTCTAGTTTTTAGGTGAAGATATTTCATTTCCCAGCATAGGCCTCAAAGCGCTCCAAATATCCACTTGCAGATTCTACAAAAAGAGTGTTTCCAAACTGCTCTTTCAAAAGGAAGGTTCAAGTCTGTGAGTTGAGAGCATTCATCACAAAGAAGTTTCTGAGAATGCTTCTGTCTAGTTTTTATATGAAGATCTTTCCTTTTCCAATATGGGCCTCAAAGCGCTCCAAATAAACACTTGCAGATTCTACAAAAGGAGTGTTTCAAAACAGCTCTATCAAAAGGAACGTTCAAGTCTGTGAGTTGAAGGCATTCATCACACAGAAGTTTCTGAGAATGCTTCTCTCTAGTTTTTATGTGAAGATATTTCCTTTTCTAGCATAGGCCTCAAAGCGCTGCAAATAGCCACTTGCAGATTCTACAAAAAGAGGGTTTCAAATCTCTTCTATCAAAAGAAATGTTCAACTCTGTGAGTTGAATGCACTCATCAGAAAGAAGTTTCTGAGAATGATTCTATCTAGTTTTCATCTGCATGTATTTCCTTTTCCACTAGATGCCGCAATCGCACCAAATATCCACTTGCAGTTTCCACAAAAAGAGTGCTGCAGAACTGCTCCATGAAAAGGAATGTTCAACTCTGTGGGTTCAATACCCTCATGACATAGAAGTTTCTGAAAATGCTTCTGTCTAGTTGGTATAGGAAGATATTTCCTTTTGCAGCATAAGCCTCAAAGAGCTCCAAATATCCACTTGCGGATTCTGCAAAAGCAGTGTTTCAAAACTGGTCGATCAAAAGGAACGTTCAACTCTGTGATTTGAATGCACTCATGACACAGAAGTTTCTGAGAATGCTTCTGTCTAGTTCTTACGTGAAGATATTTCCTTTTCCAGCTTAGGCCTCAAAGCGCTCCAAATAAACACTTGCAGATTCTACAAAAGGAGTGTTTCAAAACTGCTCTAGCAAAAGGAAGGTTCAAGTCTGTGAGTTGAATGCACTCATCACAAAGAGGTTTCTGAGAATGCTGCTGTCTAGTTTTTATGTGAAGATATTTCCTTTTCCTATCATAGACCTCAAATCGCTCCAGATATCCACTTGCAGATTTTACAGAAAGACTGTTTCCAAACTGCTCTATCTAAAGGCACGTTCAACTCTGTGAGTTGAATGCACGCATTGCGAAGAACTTTCTGAGAATGCTTCTCTCTGGCTTTTAGGTGAAGATATTCCATTTCACAGCATAGGCCTCAAAGTGCTCCAAATCACCACTTGCAGATTTCACAAAAAGAATGTTTCAAAACTGCTCTTTCTAAAGGAAGGTTCAAGTCTGTGAGCTGAATGCACTCAACACAAAGAAGTTTCTGAGAATGCTTCTGTCCAGGTTTCATGTGAAGATACTTCCTATTCCAGCATTGGCCTCAAACCGCTCCAAATATTCACTTGCAGAGTCTACAAAAAGATTGTTTCCAAACTTCTCTATCAACTGGTAGGTACAACTCCGTGAGTTGAATGCCCTCATCAACAAGGAGTTTCTGAGAATGCTTCTCTCTAGTTTTGATGGGAAGATATTTCCTTTTCCAACATAGGCCTCATGGTGCTCCGAATAAACACTTGCAGATTCTACAAACTTAGTGTTTCAAAACTGTTCTATGAAAAGGAACGTTCAAGTCTGGGAGTTGAATGAACTCATCACAAAGAAGTTACTCAGAATGCTTCTGTCTAGTTTTTAGGTGAAGATATTTCATTTCCCAGCATAGGCCTCAAAGCGCTCCAAATATCCACTTGCAGATTCTACAAAAAGAGTGTTTCCAAACTGCTCTTACAAAAGGAAGGTTCAAGTCTGTGAGCCGAACGCACTCATCACAAACAAGTTTCTGAGATTGCGTCTGTCTAGTTTTTATGTGAAGATATTTCGTTTGCCAGCATAGGCCTCAAATCGCTCCAAACATCCACTAGCAAATTCTACAAAAGGAGTGTTTCAAAAGTGCGCCATCAAAAGGAAGAGTCCACTATGTGAGTTGAATGCATAAAGCCCACGGAAGTTTCTGAGAATGCTTCTGTCTAGTTTTTAGGTGAAGATATTTCATTTACCAGCGTAGGCCTCAAAGCGCTCCAAATATCCACTTGCAGATTCTACAAAAAGAGTGTTTCCAAACTGCTCTTTCAAAAGGAAGGTTCAAGTCTGTGAGTTGAGAGCACTCATCACAAAGAAGTTTCTGAGAATGCTTCTGTCTAGTTTTTATATGACGATCTTTCCTTTTCCAATATAGGCCTCAAAGCGCTCCAAATAAACACTTGCAGATTCTACAAAAGGAGTGTTTCAAAACAGCTCTATCAAAAGGAACGTTCATGTCTGTGAGTTGAAGGCATTCATCACACAGAAGTTTCTGAGAATGCTTCTCTCTAGTTTTTATGTGAAGATATTTCCTTTTCTAGCATAGGCCTCAAAGCGCTGCAAATAGCCACTTGCAGATTCTACAAAAAGAGGGTTTCAAATCTCTTCTATCAAAAGAAAAGTTCATCTCTGTGAGTTGAATGCACTCATCAGAAAGAAGTTTCTGAGAATGATTCTATCTAGTTTTCATCTGCATGTATTTCCTTTTCCACTGGATGCCGCAATCGCACCAAATATCCACTGGCAGTTTCCACAAAAAGAGTGCTGCAGAACTGCTCCATGAAAAGGAATGTTCAACTCTGTGAGTTCAATACCCTCATGACATAGAAGTTTCTGAAAATGCTTCTGTCTAGTTGGTATAGGAAGATATTTCCTTTTCCAGCATAAGCCTCAAAGAGCTCCAAATATCCACTTGCGGATTCTGCAAAAACAGTGTTTCAAAACTGGTCGATCAAAAGGAACGTTCAACTCTGTGAGTTGAATGCACTCATGACACAGAAGTTTCTGAGAATGCTTCTGTCTAGTTCTTACGTGAAGATATTTCCTTTTCCAGCTTAGGCCTCAAAGCGCTCCAAATAAACACTTGCAGATTCTACAAAAGGAGTGTTTCAAAACTGCTCTAGCAAAAGGAAGGTTCAAGTCTGTGAGTTGAATGCACTCATCACAAAGAGGTTTCTGAGAATGCTGCTGTCTAGTTTTTATGTGAAGATATTTCCTTTTCCTCGCATAGACCTCAAATCGCTCCAGATATCCGCTTGTAGATTTTACAGAAAGAGTGTTTCCAAACTGCTCTATCTAAAGGCACGTTCAACTCTGTGAGTTGAATGCACGCATTGCGAAGAACTTTCTGAGAATGCTTCTCTCTAGCTTTTAGGTGAAGATATTCCATTTCACAGCATAGGCCTCAAAGTGCTCCAAATCACCACTTGCAGATTTTACAAAAAGAATGTTTCAAAACTGCTCTTTCTAAAGGAAGGTTCAAGTCTGTGAGTTGAATGCACTCAACACAAAGAAGTTTCTGAGAATGCTTCTGTCCAGGTTTCATGTGAAGATATTTCCTTTTCCAGCATAGGCCTCAAACCGCTCCAAATATACACTTGCAGAGTCTACAAAAAGAGTGTTTCCAAACTTCTCTATCAACTGGTAGGTACAACTCCGTGAGTTGAATGCCCTCATCACCAAGAAGTTTCTGAGAATGCTTCTCTCTAGTTTTGATGGGAAGATATTTCCTTTTCCAACATAGGCCTCATGGTGCTCCGAATAAACACTTTCAGATTCTACAAACTTAGTGTTTCAAAACTGTTCTATGAAAAGGAACGTTCAAGTCTGGGAGTTGAATGAACTCATCACAAAGAAGTTTCTCAGAATGCTTCTGTCTAGTTTTTAGGTGAAGATATTTCATTTCCCAGCATAGGCCTCAAATCGCTCCAAATATCCACTTGCAGATTCTACAAAAAGAGTGTTTCCAAACTGCTCTTACAAAAGGAAGGTTCAAGTCTGTGAGCCGAACGCACTCATTACAAACAAGTTTCTGAGAATGCGTCTGTCTAGTTTTTATGTGAAGATATTTCGTTTGCCAGCATAGGCCTCAAATCGCTCCAAACATCCACTAGCAAATTCTGCAAAAGGAGTGTTTCAAAATTGCGCTATCAAAAGGAAGAGTCCACTATGTGAGTTGAATGCATAAAGCACACGGAAGTTTCTGAGAATGCTTCTGTCTAGTTTTTAGGTGAAGATATTTCATTTCCCAGCATAGGCCTCAAAGCGCTCCAAATATCCACTTGCAGATTCTACAAAAAGAGTGTTTCCAAACTGCTCTTTCAAAAGGAAGGTTCAAGTCTGTGAGTTGAGAGCATTCATCACAAAGAAGTTTCTGAGAATGCTTCTGTCTAGTTTTTATATGAAGATCTTTCCTTTTCCAATATGGGCCTCAAAGCGCTCCAAATAAACACTTGCAGATTCTACAAAAGGAGTGTTTCAAAACAGCTCTATCAAAAGGAACGTTCAAGTCCGTGAGTTGAAGGCATTCATCACACAGAAGTTTCTGAGAATGCTTCTCTCTAGTTTTTATGTGAAGATATTTCCTTTTCTAGCATAGGCCTCAAAGCGCTGCAAATAGCCACTTGGAGATTCTACAAAAAGAGGGTTTCAAATCTCTTCTATCAAAAGAAATGTTCAACTCTGTGATTTGAATGCACTCATCAGAAAGAAGTTTCTGAGAATGATTCTATCTAGTTTTCATCTGCATGTATTTCCTTTTCCACTAGATGCCGCAATCGCACCAAATATCCACTTGCAGTTTCCACAAAAAGAGTGCTGCAGAACTGCTCCATGAAAAGGAATGTTCAACTCTGTGGGTTCAATACCCTCATGACATAGAAGTTTCTGAAAATGCTTCTGTCTAGTTGGTATAGGAAGATATTTCCTTTTCCAGCATAAGCCTCAAAGAGCTCCAAATATCCACTTGCGGATTCTGCAAAAACAGTGTTTCAAAACTGGTGGATCAAAAGGAACGTTCAACTCTGTGAGTTGAATGCACTCATGACACAGAAGTTTCTGAGAATGCTTCTGTCTAGTTCTTACGTGAAGATATTTCCTTTTCCAGCTTAGGCCTCAAAGCGCTCCAAATAAACACTTGCAGATTCTACACAAGGAGTGTTTCAAAACTGCTCTAGCAAAAGGAAGGTTCAAGTCTGTGAGTTGAATGCACTCATCACAAAGAGGTTTCTGAGAATGCTGCTGTCTAGTTTTTATGTGAAGATATTTCCTTTTCCTCGCATAGACCTCAAATCGCTCCAGATATCCACTTGCAGATTTTACAGAAAGAGTGTTTCCAAACTGCTCTATCTAAAGGCACGTTCAACTCTGTGAGTTGAATGCACGCACTGCGAAGAACTTTCTGAGAATGCTTCTCTCTAGCTTTTAGGTGAAGATATTCCATTTCACAGCATAGGCCTCAAAGTGCTCCAAATCACCACTTGCAGATTTTACAAAAAGAATGTTCCAAACTGCTCTTTCTAAAGGAAGGTTCAAGTCTGTGAGTTGAATGCACTCAACACAAAGAAGTTTCTGAGAATGCTTCTGTCCAGGTTTCATGTGAAGATATTTCCTTTTCCAGCATAGGCCCCAAACCGCTCCAAATATACACTTGCAGAGTCTACAAAAAGAGTGTTTCCAAACTTCTCTATCAACTGGTAGGTACAACTCCGTGAGTTGAATGCCCTCATCACCAAGAAGTTTCTGAGAATGCTTCTCTCTAGTTTTGATGGGAAGATATTTCCTTTTCCAACCTAGGCCTCATGGTGCTCCGAATAAACACTTGCAGATTCTACAAACTTAGTGTTTCAAAACTGTTCTATGAAAAGGAACGTTCAAGTCTGGGAGTTGAATGAACTCATCACAAAGAAGTTACTCAGAATGCTTCTGTCTAGTTTTTAGGTGAAGATATTTCATTTCCCAGCATAGGCCTCAAAGCGCTCCAAATATCCACTTGCAGATTCTACAAAAAGAGTGTTTCCAAACTGCTCTTACAAAAGGAAGGTTCAAGTCTGTGAGCCGAACGCACTCATCACAAACAAGTTTCTGAGAATGCGTCTGTCTAGTTTTTATGTGAAGATGTTTCGTTTGCCAGCATAGGCCTCAAATCGCTCCAAACATCCACTAGCAAATTCTACAAAAGGAGTGTTTCAAAAGTGCGCTATCAAAAGGAAGAGTCCACTATGTGAGTTGAATGCATAAAGCACACGGAAGTTTCTGAGAATGCTTCTGTCTAGTTTTTAGGTGAAGATATTTCATTTCCCAGCATAGGCCTCAAAGCGCTCCAAATATCCACTTGCAGATTCTACAAAAAGAGTGTTTCCAAACTGCTCTTTCAAAAGGAAGGTTCAAGTCTGTGAGTTGAGAGCACTCATCACAAAGAAGTTTCTGAGAATGCTTCTGTCTAGTTTTTATATGAAGATCTTTCCTTTTCCAATATAGGCCTCAAAGCGCTCCAAATAAACACTTGCAGATTCTACAAAAGGAGTGTTTCAAAACAGCTCTATCAAAAGGAACGTTCAAGTCTGTGAGTTGAAGGCATTCATCACACAGAAGTTTCTGAGAATGCTTCTCTCTAGTTTTTATGTGAAGATATTTCCTTTTCTAGCATAGGCCTCAAAGCGCTGCAAATAGCCACTTGCAGATTCTACAAAAAGAGGGTTTCAAATCTCTTCTATCAAAAGAAATGTTCAACTCTGTGAGTTGAATGCACTCATCAGAAAGAAGTTTCTGAGAATGATTCTATCTAGTTTTCATCTGCATGTATTTCCTTTTCCACTAGATGCCGCAATCGCACCAAATATCCACTTGCAGTTTCCACAAAAAGAGTGCTGCAGAACTGCTCCATGAAAAGGAATGTTCAACTCTGTGGGTTCAATACCCTCATGACATAGAAGTTTCTGAAAATGCTTCTGTCTAGTTGGTATAGGAAGATATTTCCTTTTGCAGCATAAGCCTCAAAGAG
Source organism: Pongo pygmaeus (assembly GCF_028885625.2). Taxonomy (NCBI): domain Eukaryota; kingdom Metazoa; phylum Chordata; class Mammalia; order Primates; family Hominidae; genus Pongo; species Pongo pygmaeus. The sequence goes on from NC_085930.1 coordinate 30,892,244, forward strand.
CTCCAAATATCCACTTGCGGATTCTGCAAAAGCAGTGTTTCAAAACTGGTCGATCAAAAGGAACGTTCAACTCTGTGATTTGAATGCACTCATGACACAGAAGTTTCTGAGAATGCTTCTGTCTAGTTCTTACGTGAAGATATTTCCTTTTCCAGCTTAGGCCTCAAAGCGCTCCAAATAAACACTTGCAGATTCTACAAAAGGAGTGTTTCAAAACTGCTCTAGCAAAAGGAAGGTTCAAGTCTGTGAGTTGAATGCACTCATCACAAAGAGGTTTCTGAGAATGCTGCTGTCTAGTTTTTATGTGAAGATATTTCCTTTTCCTCGCATAGACCTCAAATCGCTCCAGATATCCACTTGCAGACTTTACAGAAAGACTGTTTCCAAACTGCTCTATCTAAAGGCACGTTCAACTCTGTGAGTTGAATGCACGCATTGCGAAGAACTTTCTGAGAATGCTTCTCTCTAGCTTTTAGGTGAAGATATTCCATTTCACAGCATAGGCCTCAAAGTGCTCCAAATCACCACTTGCAGATTTTACAAAAAGAATGTTTCAAAACTGCTCTTTCTAAAGGAAGGTTCAAGTCTGTGAGTTGAATGCACTCAACACAAAGAAGTTTCTGAGAATGCTTCTGTCCAGGTTTCATGTGAAGATACTTCCTATTCCAGCATTGGCCTCAAACCGCTCCAAATATTCACTTGCAGAGTCTACAAAAAGAGTGTTTCCAAACTTCTCTATCAACTGGTAGGTACAACTCCGTGAGTTGAATGCCCTCATCAACAAGGAGTTTCTGAGAATGCTTCTCTCTAGTTTTGATGGGAAGATATTTCCTTTTCCAACATAGGCCTCATGGTGCTCCGAATAAACACTTGCAGATTCTACAAACTTAGTGTTTCAAAACTGTTCTATGAAAAGGAACGTTCAAGTCTGGGAGTTGAATGAACTCATCACAAAGAAGTTACTCAGAATGCTTATTTCTAGTTTTTAGGTGAAGATATTTCATTTCCGAGCATAGGCCTCAAAGCGCTCCAAATATCCACTTGCAGATTCTACAAAAAGAGTGTTTCCAAACTGCTCTTACAAAAGGAAGGTTCAAGTCTGTGAGCCGAACGCACTCATCACAAACAAGTTTCTGAGATTGCGTCTGTCTAGTTTTTATGTGAAGATATTTCGTTTGCCAGCATAGGCCTCAAATCGCTCCAAACATCCACTAGCAAATTCTGCAAAAGGAGTGTTTCAAAATTGCGCTATCAAAAGGAAGAGTCCACTATGTGAGTTGAATGCATAAAGCACACGGAAGTTTCTGAGAATGCTTCTGTCTAGTTTTTAGGTGAAGATATTTCATTTCCCAGCATAGGCCTCAAAGCGCTCCAAATATCCACTTGCAGATTCTACAAAAAGAGTGTTTCCAAACTGCTCTTTCAAAAGGAAGGTTCAAGTCTGTGAGTTGAGAGCACTCATCACAAAGAAGTTTCTGAGAATGCTTCTGTCTAGTTTTTATATGACGATCTTTCCTTTTCCAATATAGGCCTCAAAGCGCTCCAAATAAACACTTGCAGATTCTACAAAAGGAGTGTTTCAAAACAGCTCTATCAAAAGGAACGTTCATGTCTGTGAGTTGAAGGCATTCATCACACAGAAGTTTCTGAGAATGCTTCTCTCTAGTTTTTATGTGAAGATATTTCCTTTTCTAGCATAGGCCTCAAAGCGCTGCAAATAGCCACTTGCAGATTCTACAAAAAGAGGGTTTCAAATCTCTTCTATCAAAAGAAAAGTTCATCTCTGTGAGTTGAATGCACTCATCAGAAAGAAGTTTCTGAGAATGATTCTATCTAGTTTTCATCTGCATGTATTTCCTTTTCCACTGGATGCCGCAATCGCACCAAATATCCACTGGCAGTTTCCACAAAAAGAGTGCTGCAGAACTGCTCCATGAAAAGGAATGTTCAACTCTGTGAGTTCAATACCCTCATGACATAGAAGTTTCTGAAAATGCTTCTGTCTAGTTGGTATAGGAAGATATTTCCTTTTCCAGCATAAGCCTCAAAGAGCTCCAAATATCCACTTGCGGATTCTGCAAAAACAGTGTTTCAAAACTGGTGGATCAAAAGGAACGTTCAACTCTGTGAGTTGAATGCACTCATGACACAGAAGTTTCTGAGAATGCTTCTGTCTAGTTCTTACGTGAAGATATTTCCTTTTCCAGCTTAGGCCTCAAAGCGCTCCAAATAAACACTTGCAGATTCTACAAAAGGAGTGTTTCAAAACTGCTCTAGCAAAAGGAAGGTTCAAGTCTGTGAGTTGAATGCACTCATCACAAAGAGGTTTCTGAGAATGCTGCTGTCTAGGTTTTATGTGAAGATATTTCCTTTTCCTCGCATAGACCTCAAATCGCTCCAGATATCCGCTTGCAGATTTTACAGAAAGAGTGTTTCCAAACTGCTCTATCTAAAGGCACGTTCAACTCTGTGAGTTGAATGCACGCATTGCGAAGAACTTTCTGAGAATGCTTCTCTCTAGCTTTTAGGTGAAGATATTCCATTTCACAGCATAGGCCTCAAAGTGCTCCAAATCACCACTTGCAGATTTTACAAAAAGAATGTTTCAAAACTGCTCTTTCTAAAGGAAGGTTCAAGTCTGTGAGTTGAATGCACTCAACACAAAGAAGTTTCTGAGAATGCTTCTGTCCAGGTTTCATGTGAAGATATTTCCTTTTCCAGCATAGGCCTCAAACCGCTCCAAATATACACTTGCAGAGTCTACAAAAAGAGTGTTTCCAAACTTCTCTATCAACTGGTAGGTACAACTCCGTGAGTTGAATGCCCTCATCACCAAGAAGTTTCTGAGAATGCTTCTCTCTAGTTTTGATGGGAAGATATTTCCTTTTCCAACATAGGCCTCATGGTGCTCCGAATAAACACTTGCAGATTCTACAAACTTAGTGTTTCAAAACTGTTCTATGAAAAGGAACGTTCAAGTCTGGGAGTTGAATGAACTCATCACAAAGAAGTTTCTCAGAATGCTTCTGTCTAGTTTTTAGGTGAAGATATTTCATTTCCCAGCATAGGCCTCAAATCGCTCCAAATATCCACTTGCAGATTCTACAAAAAGAGTGTTTCCAAACTGCTCTTACAAAAGGAAGGTTCAAGTCTGTGAGCCGAACGCACTCATTACAAACAAGTTTCTGAGAATGCGTCTGTCTAGTTTTTATGTGAAGATATTTCGTTTGCCAGCATAGGCCTCAAATCGCTCCAAACATCCACTAGCAAATTCTGCAAAAGGAGTGTTTCAAAATTGCGCTATCAAAAGGAAGAGTCCACTATGTGAGTTGAATGCATAAAGCACACGGAAGTTTCTGAGAATGCTTCTGTCTAGTTTTTAGGTGAAGATATTTCATTTCCCAGCATTGGCCTCAAAGCGCTCCAAATATCCACTTGCAGATTCTACAAAAAGAGTGTTTCCAAACTGCTCTTTCAAAAGGAAGGTTCAAGTCTGTGAGTTGAGAGCATTCATCACAAAGAAGTTTCTGAGAATGCTTCTGTCTAGTTTTTATATGAAGATCTTTCCTTTTCCTATATGGGCCTCAAAGCGCTCCAAATAAACACTTGCAGATTCTACAAAAGGAGTGTTTCAAAACAGCTCTATCAAAAGGAACGTTCAAGTCTGTGAGTTGAAGGCATTCATCACACAGAAGTTTCTGAGAATGCTTCTCTCTAGTTTTTATGTGAAGATATTTCCTTTTCTAGCATAGGCCTCAAAGCGCTGCAAATAGCCACTTGCAGATTCTACAAAAAGAGGGTTTCAAATCTCTTCTATCAAAAGAAATGTTCAACTCTGTGAGTTGAATGCACTCATCAGAAAGAAGTTTCTGAGAATGATTCTATCTAGTTTTCATCTGCATGTATTTCCTTTTCCACTAGATGCCGCAATCGCACCAAATATCCACTTGCAGTTTCCACAAAAAGAGTGCTGCAGAACTGCTCCATGAAAAGGATTGTTCAACTCTGTGGGTTCAATACCCTCATGAAATAGAAGTTTCTGAAAATGCTTCTGTCTAGTTGGTATAGGAAGATATTTCCTTTTCCAGCATAAGCCTCAAAGAGCTCCAAATATCCACTTGCGGATTCTGCAAAAACAGTGTTTCAAAACTGGTGGATGAAAAGGAACGTTCAACTCTGTGAGTTGAATGCACTCATGACACAGAAGTTTCTGAGAATGCTTCTGTCTAGTTCTTACGTGAAGATATTTCCTTTTCCAGCTTAGGCCTCAAAGCGCTCCAAATAAACACTTGCAGATTCTACAAAAGGAGTGTTTCAAAACTGCTCTAGCAAAAGGAAGGTTCAAGTCTGTGAGTTGAATGCACTCATCACAAAGAGGTTTCTGAGAATGCTGCTGTCTAGTTTTTATGTGAAGATATTTCCTTTTCCTCGCATAGACCTCAAATCGCTCCAGATATCCACTTGCAGATTTTACAGAAAGAGTGTTTCCAAACTGCTCTATCTAAAGGCACGTTCAACTCTGTGAGTTGAATGCACGCACTGCGAAGAACTTTCTGAGAATGCTTCTCTCTAGCTTTTAGGTGAAGATATTCCATTTCACAGCATAGGCCTCAAAGTGCTCCAAATCACCACTTGCAGATTTTACAAAAAGAATGTTCCAAACTGCTCTTTCTAAAGGAAGGTTCAAGTCTGTGAGTTGAATGCACTCAACACAAAGAAGTTTCTGAGAATGCTTCTGTCCAGGTTTCATGTGAAGATATTTCCTTTTCCAGCATAGGCCCCAAACCGCTCCAAATATACACTTGCAGAGTCTACAAAAAGAGTGTTTCCAAACTTCTCTATCAACTGGTAGGTACAACTCCGTGAGTTGAATGCCCTCATCACCAAGAAGTTTCTGAGAATGCTTCTCTCTAGTTTTGATGGGAAGATATTTCCTTTTCCAACATAGGCCTCATGGTGCTCCGAATAAACACTTGCAGATTCTACAAACTTAGTGTTTCAAAACTGTTCTATGAAAAGGAACGTTCAAGTCTGGGAGTTGAATGAACTCATCACAAAGAAGTTACTCAGAATGCTTCTGTCTAGTTTTTAGGTGAAGATATTTCATTTCCCAGCATAGGCCTCAAAGCGCTCCAAATATCCACTTGCAGATTCTACAAAAAGAGTGTTTCCAAACTGCTCTTACAAAAGGAAGGTTCAAGTCTGTGAGCCGAACGCACTCATCACAAACAAGTTTCTGAGAATGCGTCTGTCTAGTTTTTATGTGAAGATATTTCGTTTGCCAGCATAGGCCTCAAATCGCTCCAAACATCCGCTAGCAAATTCTACAAAAGGAGAGTTTCAAAAGTGCGCTATCAAAAGGAAGAGTCCACTAAGTGAGTTGAATGCATAAAGCACACGGAAGTTTCTGAGAATGCTTCTGTCTAGTTTTTAGGTGAAGATATTTCATTTCCCAGCATAGGCCTCAAAGCGCTCCAAATATCCACTTGCAGATTCTACAAAAAGAGTGTTTCCAAACTGCTCTTTCAAAAGGAAGGTTCAAGTCTGTGAGTTGAGAGCATTCATCACAAAGAAGTTTCTGAGAATGCTTCTGTCTAGTTTTTATATGAAGATCTTTCCTTTTCCAATATGGGCCTCAAAGCGCTCCAAATAAACACTTGCAGATTCTACAAAAGGAGTGTTTCAAAACAGCTCTATCAAAAGGAACGTTCAAGTCTGTGAGTTGAAGGCATTCATCACACAGAAGTTTCTGAGAATGCTTCTCTCTAGTTTTTATGTGAAGATATTTCCTTTTCTAGCATAGGCCTCAAAGCGCTGCAAATAGCCACTTGCAGATTCTACAAAAAGAGGGTTTCAAATCTCTTCTATCAAAAGAAATGTTCAACTCTGTGAGTTGAATGCACTCATCAGAAAGAAGTTTCTGAGAATGATTCTATCTAGTTTTCATCTGCATGTATTTCCTTTTCCACTAGATGCCGCAATCGCACCAAATATCCACTTGCAGTTTCCACAAAAAGAGTGCTGCAGAACTGCTCCATGAAAAGGAATGTTCAACTCTGTGGGTTCAATACCCTCATGACATAGAAGTTTCTGAAAATGCTTCTGTCTAGTTGGTATAGGAAGATATTTCCTTTTCCAGCATAAGCCTCAAAGAGCTCCAAATATCCACTTGCGGATTCTGCAAAAACAGTGTTTCAAAACTGGTGGATCAAAAGGAACGTTCAACTCTGTGATTTGAATGCACTCATGACACAGAAGTTTCTGAGAATGCTTCTGTCTAGTTCTTACGTGAAGATATTTCCTTTTCCAGCTTAGGCCTCAAAGCGCTCCAAATAAACACTTGCAGATTCTACAAAAGGAGTGTTTCAAAACTGCTCTAGCAAAAGGAAGGTTCAAGTCCGTGAGTTGAATGCACTCATCACAAAGAGGTTTCTGAGAATGCTGCTGTCTAGTTTTTATGTGAAGATATTTCCTTTTCCTCGCATAGACCTCAAATCGCTCCAGATATCCACTTGCAGATTTTACAGAAAGAGTGTTTCCAAACTGCTCTATCTAAAGGCACGTTCAACTCTGTGAGTTGAATGCACGCACTGCGAAGAACTTTCTGAGAATGCTTCTCTCTAGCTTTTAGGTGAAGATATTCCATTTCACAGCATAGGCCTCAAAGTGCTCCAAATCACCACTTGCAGATTTTACAAAAAGAATGTTTCAAAAACTGCTCCTTCTAAAGGAAGGTTCAAGTCTGTGAGTTGAATGCACTCAACACAAAGAAGTTTCTGAGAACGCTTCTGTCCAGGTTTCATGTGAAGATATTTCCTTTTCCAGCATAGGCCCCAAACCGCTCCAAATATACACTTGCAGAGTCTACAAAAAGAGTGTTTCCAAACTTCTCTATCAAATGGTAGGTACAACTCCGTGAGTTGAATGCCCTCATCACCAAGAAGTTTCTGAGAATGCTTCTCTCTAGTTTTGATGGGAAGATATTTCCTTTTCCAACATAGGCCTCATGGTGCTCCGAATAAACACTTGCAGATTCTACAAACTTAGTGTTTCAAAACTGTTCTATGAAAAGGAACGTTCAAGTCTGGGAGTTGAATGAACTCATCACAAAGAAGTTACTCAGAATGCTTCTGTCTAGTTTTTAGGTGAAGATATTTCATTTCCCAGCATAGGCCTCAAAGCGCTCCAAATATCCACTTGCAGATTCTACAAAAAGAGTGTTTCCAAACTGCTCTTACAAAAGGAAGGTTCAAGTCTGTGAGCCGAACGCACTCATCACAAACAAGTTTCTGAGAATGCGTCTGTCTAGTTTTTATGTGAAGATATTTCGTTTGCCAGCATAGGCCTCAAATCGCTCCAAACATCCGCTAGCAAATTCTACAAAAGGAGAGTTTCAAAAGTGCGCTATCAAAAGGAAGAGTCCACTAAGTGAGTTGAATGCATAAAGCACACGGAAGTTTCTGAGAATGCTTCTGTCTAGTTTTTAGGTGAAGATATTTCATTTCCCAGCATAGGCCTCAAAGCGCTCCAAATATCCACTTGCAGATTCTACAAAAAGAGTGTTTCCAAACTGCTCTTTCAAAAGGAAGGTTCAAGTCTGTGAGTTGAGAGCATTCATCACAAAGAAGTTTCTGAGAATGCTTCTGTCTAGTTTTTATATGAAGATCTTTCCTTTTCCAATATGGGCCTCAAAGCGCTCCAAATAAACACTTGCAGATTCTACAAAAGGAGTGTTTCAAAACAGCTCTATCAAAAGGAACGTTCAAGTCTGTGAGTTGAAGGCATTCATCACACAGAAGTTTCTGAGAATGCTTCTCTCTAGTTTTTATGTGAAGATATTTCCTTTTCTAGCATAGGCCTCAAAGCGCTGCAAATAGCCACTTGCAGATTCTACAAAAAGAGGGTTTCAAATCTCTTCTATCAAAAGAAATGTTCAACTCTGTGAGTTGAATGCACTCATCAGAAAGAAGTTTCTGAGAATGATTCTATCTAGTTTTCATCTGCATGTATTTCCTTTTCCACTAGATGCCGCAATCGCACCAAATATCCACTTGCAGTTTCCACAAAAAGAGTGCTGCAGAACTGCTCCATGAAAAGGAATGTTCAACTCTGTGGGTTCAATACCCTCATGACATAGAAGTTTCTGAAAATGCTTCTGTCTAGTTGGTATAGGAAGATATTTCCTTTTCCAGCATAAGCCTCAAAGAGCTCCAAATATCCACTTGCGGATTCTGCAAAAACAGTGTTTCAAAACTGGTGGATCAAAAGGAACGTTCAACTCTGTGATTTGAATGCACTCATGACACAGAAGTTTCTGAGAATGCTTCTGTCTAGTTCTTACGTGAAGATATTTCCTTTTCCAGCTTAGGCCTCAAAGCGCTCCAAATAAACACTTGCAGATTCTACAAAAGGAGTGTTTCAAAACTGCTCTAGCAAAAGGAAGGTTCAAGTCTGTGAGTTGAATGCACTCATCACAAAGAGGTTTCTGAGAATGCTGCTGTCTAGTTTTTATGTGAAGATATTTCCTTTTCCTCGCATAGACCTCAAATCGCTCCAGATATCCACTTGCAGATTTTACAGAAAGAGTGTTTCCAAACTGCTCTATCTAAAGGCACGTTCAACTCTGTGAGTTGAATGCACGCACTGCGAAGAACTTTCTGAGAATGCTTCTCTCTAGCTTTTAGGTGAAGATATTCCATTTCACAGCATAGGCCTCAAAGTGCTCCAAATCACCACTTGCAGATTTTACAAAAAGAATGTTCCAAACTGCTCTTTCTAAAGGAAGGTTCAAGTCTGTGAGTTGAATGCACTCAACACAAAGAAGTTTCTGAGAACGCTTCTGTCCAGGTTTCATGTGAAGATATTTCCTTTTCCAGCATAGGCCCCAAACCGCTCCAAATATACACTTGCAGAGTCTACAAAAAGAGTGTTTCCAAACTTCTCTATCAACTGGTAGGTACAACTCCGTGAGTTGAATGCCCTCATCACCAAGAAGTTTCTGAGAATGCTTCTCTCTAGTTTTGATGGGAAGATATTTCCTTTTCCAACCTAGGCCTCATGGTGCTCCGAATAAACACTTGCAGATTCTACAAACTTAGTGTTTCAAAACTGTTCGATGAAAAGGAACGTTCAAGTCTGGGAGTTGAATGAACTCATCACAAAGAAGTTACTCAGAATGCTTCTGTCTAGTTTTTAGGTGAAGATATTTCATTTCCCAGCATAGGCCTCAAAGCGCTCCAAATATCCACTTGCAGATTCTACAAAAAGAGTGTTTCCTAACTGCTCTTACAAAAGGAAGGTTCAAGTCGGTGAGCCGAACTCACTCATCACAAACAAGTTTCTGAGAATGCGTCTGTCTAGTTTTTATGTGAAGATGTTTCGTTTGCCAGCATAGGCCTCAAATCGCTCCAAACATCCACTAGCAAATTCTACAAAAGGAGTGTTTCAAAAGTGCGCTATCAAAAGGAAGAGTCCACTATGTGAGTTGAATGCATAAAGCACACGGAAGTTTCTGAGAATGCTTCTGTCTAGTTTTTAGGTGAAGATATTTCATTTCCCAGCATAGGCCTCAAAGCGCTCCAAATATCCACTTGCAGATTCTACAAAAAGAGTGTTTCCAAACTGCTGTTTCAAAAGGAAGGTTCAAGTCTGTGAGTTGAGAGCACTCATCACAAAGAAGTTTCTGAGAATGCTTCTGTCTAGTTTTTATATGAAGATCTTTCCTTTTCCAATATAGGCCTCAAAGCGCTCCAAATAAACACTTGCAGATTCTACAAAAGGAGTGTTTCAAAACAGCTCTATCAAAAGGAACGTTCAAGTCTGTGAGTTGAAGGCATTCATCACACAGAAGTTTCTGAGAATGCTTCTCTCTAGTTTTTATGTGAAGATATTTCCTTTTCTAGCATAGGCCTCAAAGCGCTGCAAATAGCCACTTGCAGATTCTACAAAAAGAGGGTTTCAAATCTCTTCTATCAAAAGAAATGTTCAACTCTGTGAGTTGAATGCACTCATCAGAAAGAAGTTTCTGAGAATGATTCTATCTAGTTTTCATCTGCATGTATTTCCTTTTCCACTAGATGCCGCAATCGCACCAAATATCCACTTGCAGTTTCCACAAAAAGAGTGCTGCAGAACTGCTCCATGAAAAGGAATGTTCAACTCTGTGGGTTCAATACCCTCATGACATAGAAGTTTCTGAAAATGCTTCTGTCTAGTTGGTATAGGAAGATATTTCCTTTTGCAGCATAAGCCTGAAAGAGCTCCAAATATCCACTTGCGGATTCTGCAAAAACAGTGTTTCAAAACTGGTGGATCAAAAGGAACGTTCAACTCTGTGATTTGAATGCACTCATGACACAGAAGTTTCTGAGAATGCTTCTGTCTAGTTCTTACGTGAAGATATTTCCTTTTCCAGCTTAGGCCTCAAAGCGCTCCAAATAAACACTTGCAGATTCTACAAAAGGAGTGTTTCAAAACTGCTCTAGCAAAAGGAAGGTTCAAGTCTGTGAGTTGAATGCACTCATCACAAAGAGGTTTCTGAGAATGCTGCTGTCTAGTTTTTATGTGAAGATATTTCCTTTTCCTCGCATAGACCTCAAATCGCTCCAGATATCCACTTGCAGATTTTACAGAAAGAGTGTTTCCAAACTGCTCTATCTAAAGGCACGTTCAACTCTGTGAGTTGAATGCACGCACTGCGAAGAACTTTCTGAGAATGCTTCTCTCTAGCTTTTAGGTGAAGATATTCCATTTCACAGCATAGGCCTCAAAGTGCTCCAAATCACCACTTGCAGATTTTACAAAAAGAATGTTCCAAACTGCTCTTTCTAAAGGAAGGTTCAAGTCTGTGAGTTGAATGCACTCAACACAAAGAAGTTTCTGAGAATGCTTCTGTCCAGGTTTCATGTGAAGATATTTCCTTTTCCAGCATAGGCCCCAAACCGCTCCAAATATACACTTGCAGAGTCTACAAAAAGAGTGTTTCCAAACTTCTCTATCAACTGGTAGGTACAACTCCGTGAGTTGAATGCCCTCATCACCAAGAAGTTTCTGAGAATGCTTCTCTCTAGTTTTGATGGGAAGATATTTCCTTTTCCAACCTAGGCCTCATGGTGCTCCGAATAAACACTTGCAGATTCTACAAACTTAGTGTTTCAAAACTGTTCGATGAAAAGGAACGTTCAAGTCTGGGAGTTGAATGAACTCATCACAAAGAAGTTACTCAGAATGCTTCTGTCTAGTTTTTAGGTGAAGATATTTCATTTCCCAGCATAGGCCTCAAAGCGCTCCAAATATCCACTTGCAGATTCTACAAAAAGAGTGTTTCCTAACTGCTCTTACAAAAGGAAGGTTCAAGTCGGTGAGCCGAACTCACTCATCACAAACAAGTTTCTGAGAATGCGTCTGTCTAGTTTTTATGTGAAGATGTTTCGTTTGCCAGCATAGGCCTCAAATCGCTCCAAACATCCACTAGCAAATTCTACAAAAGGAGTGTTTCAAAAGTGCGCTATCAAAAGGAAGAGTCCACTATGTGAGTTGAATGCATAAAGCACACGGAAGTTTCTGAGAATGCTTCTGTCTAGTTTTTAGGTGAAGATATTTCATTTCCCAGCATAGGCCTCAAAGCGCTCCAAATATCCACTTGCAGATTCTACAAAAAGAGTGTTTCCAAACTGCTGTTTCAAAAGGAAGGTTCAAGTCTGTGAGTTGAGAGCACTCATCACAAAGAAGTTTCTGAGAATGCTTCTGTCTAGTTTTTATATGAAGATCTTTCCTTTTCCAATATAGGCCTCAAAGCGCTCCAAATAAACACTTGCAGATTCTACAAAAGGAGTGTTTCAAAACAGCTCTATCAAAAGGAACGTTCAAGTCTGTGAGTTGAAGGCATTCATCACACAGAAGTTTCTGAGAATGCTTCTCTCTAGTTTTTATGTGAAGATATTTCCTTTTCTAGCATAGGCCTCAAAGCGCTGCAAATAGCCACTTGCAGATTCTACAAAAAGAGGGTTTCAAATCTCTTCTATCAAAAGAAATGTTCAACTCTGTGAGTTGAATGCACTCATCAGAAAGAAGTTTCTGAGAATGATTCTATCTAGTTTTCATCTGCATGTATTTCCTTTTCCACTAGATGCCGCAATCGCACCAAATATCCACTTGCAGTTTCCACAAAAAGAGTGCTGCAGAACTGCTCCATGAAAAGGAATGTTCAACTCTGTGGGTTCAATACCCTCATGACATAGAAGTTTCTGAAAATGCTTCTGTCTAGTTGGTATAGGAAGATATTTCCTTTTGCAGCATAAGCCTGAAAGAGCTCCAAATATCCACTTGCGGATTCTGCAAAAACAGTGTTTCAAAACTGGTCGATCAAAAGGAACGTTCAACTCTGTGATTTGAATGCACTCATGACACAGAAGTTTCTGAGAATGCTTCTGTCTAGTTCTTACGTGAAGATATTTCCTTTTCCAACTTAGGCCTCAAAGCGCTCCAAATAAACACTTGCAGATTCTACAAAAGGAGTGTTTCAAAACTGCTCTAGCAAAAGGAAGGTTCAAGTCTGTGAGTTGAATGCACTCATCACAAAGAGGTTTCTGAGAATGCTGCTGTCTAGTTTTTATGTGAAGATATTTCCTTTTCCTCGCATAGACCTCAAATCGCTCCAGATATCCACTTGCAGATTTTACAGAAAGAGTGTTTCCAAACTGCTCTATCTAAAGGCACGTTCAACTCTGTGAGTTGAATGCACGCACTGCGAAGAACTTTCTGAGAATGCTTCTCTCTAGCTTTTAGGTGAAGATATTCCATTTCACAGCATAGGCCTCAAAGTGCTCCAAATGACCACTTGCAGATTTTACAAAAAGAATGTTCCAAACTGCTCTTTCTAAAGGAAGGTTCAAGTCTGTGAGTTGAATGCACTCAACACAAAGAAGTTTCTGAGAATGCTTCTGTCCAGGTTTCATGTGAAGATATTTCCTTTTCCAGCATAGGCCCCAAACCGCTCCAAATATACACTTGCAGAGTCTACAAAAAGAGTGTTTCCAAACTTCTCTATCAACTGGTAGGTACAACTCCGTGAGTTGAATGCCCTCATCACCAAGAAGTTTCTGAGAATGCTTCTCTCTAGTTTTGATGGGAAGATATTTCCTTTTCCAACCTAGGCCTCATGGTGCTCCGAATAAACACTTGCAGATTCTACAAACTTAGTGTTTCAAAACTGTTCTATGAAAAGGAACGTTCAAGTCTGGGAGTTGAATGAACTCATCACAAAGAAGTTACTCAGAATGCTTATTTCTAGTTTTTAGGTGAAGATATTTCATTTCCGAGCATAGGCCTCAAAGCGCTCCAAATATCCACTTGCAGATTCTACAAAAAGAGTGTTTCCAAACTGCTCTTACAAAAGGAAGGTTCAAGTCTGTGAGCCGAACGCACTCATCACAAACAAGTTTCTGAGATTGCGTCTGTCTAGTTTTTATGTGAAGATATTTCGTTTGCCAGCATAGGCCTCAAATCGCTCCAAACATCCACTAGCAAATTCTACAAAAGGAGTGTTTCAAAAGTGCGCCATCAAAAGGAAGAGTCCACTATGTGAGTTGAATGCATAAAGCCCACGGAAGTTTCTGAGAATGCTTCTGTCTAGTTTTTAGGTGAAGATATTTCTTTTACCAGCATAGGCCTCAAAGCGCTCCAAATATCCACTTGCAGATTCTACAAAAAGAGTGTTTCCAAACTGCTCTTTCAAAAGGAAGGTTCAAGTCTGTGAGTTGAGAGCACTCATCACAAAGAAGTTTCTGAGAATGCTTCTGTCTAGTTTTTATATGACGATCTTTCCTTTTCCAATATAGGCCTCAAAGCGCTCCAAATAAACACTTGCAGATTCTACAAAAGGAGTGTTTCAAAACAGCTCTATCAAAAGGAACGTTCATGTCTGTGAGTTGAAGGCATTCATCACACAGAAGTTTCTGAGAATGCTTCTCTCTAGTTTTTATGTGAAGATATTTCCTTTTCTAGCATAGGCCTCAAAGCGCTGCAAATAGCCACTTGCAGATTCTACAAAAAGAGGGTTTCAAATCTCTTCTATCAAAAGAAAAGTTCATCTCTGTGAGTTGAATGCACTCATCAGAAAGAAGTTTCTGAGAATGATTCTATCTAGTTTTCATCTGCATGTATTTCCTTTTCCACTGGATGCCGCAATCGCACCAAATATCCACTGGCAGTTTCCACAAAAAGAGTGCTGCAGAACTGCTCCATGAAAAGGAATGTTCAACTCTGTGAGTTCAATACCCTCATGACATAGAAGTTTCTGAAAATGCTTCTGTCTAGTTGGTATAGGAAGATATTTCCTTTTCCAGCATAAGCCTCAAAGAGCTCCAAATATCCACTTGCGGATTCTGCAAAAACAGTGTTTCAAAACTGGTCGATCAAAAGGAACGTTCAACTCTGTGAGTTGAATGCACTCATGACACAGAAGTTTCTGAGAATGCTTCTGTCTAGTTCTTACGTGAAGATATTTCCTTTTCCAGCTTAGGCCTCAAAGCGCTCCAAATAAACACTTGCAGATTCTACAAAAGGAGTGTTTCAAAACTGCTCTAGCAAAAGGAAGGTTCAAGTCTGTGAGTTGAATGCACTCATCACAAAGAGGTTTCTGAGAATGCTGCTGTCTAGTTTTTATGTGAAGATATTTCCTTTTCCTCGCATAGACCTCAAATCGCTCCAGATATCCACTTGCAGATTTTACAGAAAGAGTGTTTCCAAACTGCTCTATCTAAAGGCACGTTCAACTCTGTGAGTTGAATGCACGCATTGCGAAGAACTTTCTGAGAATGCTTCTCTCTAGCTTTTAGGTGAAGATATTCCATTTCACAGCATAGGCCTCAAAGTGCTCCAAATCACCACTTGCAGATTTTACAAAGAGAATGTTTCAAAACTGCTCTTTCTAAAGGAAGGTTCAAGTCTGTGAGTTGAATGCACTCAACACAAAGAAGTTTCTGGGAATGCTTCTGTCCAGGTTTCATGTGTAGATATTTCCTTTTCCAGCATAGGCCTCAAACCGCTCCAAATATACACTTGCAGAGTCTACAAAAAGAGTGTTTCCAAACTTCTCTATCAACTGGTAGGTACAACTCCGTGAGTTGAATGCCCTCATCACCAAGAAGTTTCTGAGAATGCTCCTCTCTAGTTTTGATGGGAAGATATTTCCTTTTCCAACATAGGCCTCATGGTGCTCCGAATAAACACTTGCAGATTCTACAAACTTAGTGTCTCAAAACTGTTCTATGAAAAGGAACGTTCAAGTCTGGGAGTTGAATGAACTCATCACAAAGAAGTTTCTCAGAATGCTTCTGTCTAGTTTTTAGGTGAAGATATTTCATTTCCCAGCATAGGCCTCAAAGCGCTCCAAATATCCACTTGCAGATTCTACAAAAAGAGTGTTTCCAAACTGCTATTACAAAAGGAAGGTTCAAGTCTGTGAGCCGAACGCACTCATCACAAAGAAGTTTCTGAGAATGCGTCTGTCTAGTTTTTATGTGAAGATATTTCGTTTGCCAGCATAGGCCTCAAATCGCTCCAAACATCCACTAGCAAATTCTGCAAAAGGAGTATTTCAAAAGTGCGCCATCAAAAGGAAGAGTCCACTACGTGAGTTGAATGCATAAAGCACACGGAAGTTTCGGGGAATGCTTCTGTCTAGTTTTTAGGTGAAGATATTTCATTTCCCAGCATAGGCCTCAAAGCGCTCCAAATATCCACTTGCAGATTCTACAAAAAGAGTGTTTCCAAACTGCTCTTTCAAAAGGAAGGTTCAAGTCTGTGAGTTGAGAGCATTCATCACAAAGAAGTTTCTGAGAATGCTTCTCTCTAGTTTTTATATGAAGATCTTTCCTTTTCCAATATGGGCCTCAAAGCGCTCCAAATAAACACTTGCAGATTCTACAAAAGGAGTGTTTCAAAACAGCTCTATCAAAAGGAACGTTCAAGTCCGTGAGTTGAAGGCATTCATCACACAGAAGTTTCTGAGAATGCTTCTGTCTAGTTTTTATGTGAAGATATTTCCTTTTCTAGCATAGGCCTCAAAGCGCTGCAAATAGCCACTTGCAGATTCTACAAAAAGAGGGTTTCAAATCTCTTCTATCAAAAGAAATGTTCAACTCTGTGAGTTGAATGCACTCATCAGAAAGAAGTTTCTGAGAATGATTCTATCTAGTTTTCATCTGCATGTATTTCCTTTTCCACTAGATGCCGCAATCGCACCAAATATCCACTTGCAGTTTCCACAAAAAGAGTGCTGCAGAACTGCTCCATGAAAAGGAATGTTCAACTCTGTGGGTTCAATACCCTCATGACATAGAAGTTTCTGAAAATGCTTCTGTCTAGTTGGTATAGGAAGATATTTCCTTTTGCAGCATAAGCCTGAAAGAGCTCCAAATATCCACTTGCGGATTCTGCAAAAACAGTGTTTCAAAACTGGTCGATCAAAAGGAACGTTCAACTCTGTGATTTGAATGCACTCATGACACAGAAGTTTCTGAGAATGCTTCTGTCTAGTTCTTACGTGAAGATATTTCCTTTTCCAACTTAGGCCTCAAAGCGCTCCAAATAAACACTTGCAGATTCTACAAAAGGAGTGTTTCAAAACTGCTCTAGCAAAAGGAAGGTTCAAGTCTGTGAGTTGAATGCACTCATCACAAAGAGGTTTCTGAGAATGCTGCTGTCTAGTTTTTATGTGAAGATATTTCCTTTTCCTCGCATAGACCTCAAATCGCTCCAGATATCCACTTGCAGATTTTACAGAAAGAGTGTTTCCAAACTGCTCTATCTAAAGGCACGTTCAACTCTGTGAGTTGAATGCACGCACTGCGAAGAACTTTCTGAGAATGCTTCTCTCTAGCTTTTAGGTGAAGATATTCCATTTCACAGCATAGGCCTCAAAGTGCTCCAAATGACCACTTGCAGATTTTACAAAAAGAATGTTCCAAACTGCTCTTTCTAAAGGAAGGTTCAAGTCTGTGAGTTGAATGCACTCAACACAAAGAAGTTTCTGAGAATGCTTCTGTCCAGGTTTCATGTGAAGATATTTCCTTTTCCAGCATAGGCCCCAAACCGCTCCAAATATACACTTGCAGAGTCTACAAAAAGAGTGTTTCCAAACTTCTCTATCAACTGGTAGGTACAACTCCGTGAGTTGAATGCCCTCATCACCAAGAAGTTTCTGAGAATGCTTCTCTCTAGTTTTGATGGGAAGATATTTCCTTTTCCAACCTAGGCCTCATGGTGCTCCGAATAAACACTTGCAGATTCTACAAACTTAGTGTTTCAAAACTGTTCTATGAAAAGGAACGTTCAAGTCTGGGAGTTGAATGAACTCATCACAAAGAAGTTACTCAGAATGCTTATTTCTAGTTTTTAGGTGAAGATATTTCATTTCCGAGCATAGGCCTCAAAGCGCTCCAAATATCCACTTGCAGATTCTACAAAAAGAGTGTTTCCAAACTGCTCTTACAAAAGGAAGGTTCAAGTCTGTGAGCCGAACGCACTCATCACAAACAAGTTTCTGAGATTGCGTCTGTCTAGTTTTTATGTGAAGATATTTCGTTTGCCAGCATAGGCCTCAAATCGCTCCAAACATCCACTAGCAAATTCTACAAAAGGAGTGTTTCAAAAGTGCGCCATCAAAAGGAAGAGTCCACTATGTGAGTTGAATGCATAAAGCCCACGGAAGTTTCTGAGAATGCTTCTGTCTAGTTTTTAGGTGAAGATATTTCTTTTACCAGCATAGGCCTCAAAGCGCTCCAAATATCCACTTGCAGATTCTACAAAAAGAGTGTTTCCAAACTGCTCTTTCAAAAGGAAGGTTCAAGTCTGTGAGTTGAGAGCACTCATCACAAAGAAGTTTCTGAGAATGCTTCTGTCTAGTTTTTATATGACGATCTTTCCTTTTCCAATATAGGCCTCAAAGCGCTCCAAATAAACACTTGCAGATTCTACAAAAGGAGTGTTTCAAAACAGCTCTATCAAAAGGAACGTTCATGTCTGTGAGTTGAAGGCATTCATCACACAGAAGTTTCTGAGAATGCTTCTCTCTAGTTTTTATGTGAAGATATTTCCTTTTCTAGCATAGGCCTCAAAGCGCTGCAAATAGCCACTTGCAGATTCTACAAAAAGAGGGTTTCAAATCTCTTCTATCAAAAGAAAAGTTCATCTCTGTGAGTTGAATGCACTCATCAGAAAGAAGTTTCTGAGAATGATTCTATCTAGTTTTCATCTGCATGTATTTCCTTTTCCACTGGATGCCGCAATCGCACCAAATATCCACTGGCAGTTTCCACAAAAAGAGTGCTGCAGAACTGCTCCATGAAAAGGAATGTTCAACTCTGTGAGTTCAATACCCTCATGACATAGAAGTTTCTGAAAATGCTTCTGTCTAGTTGGTATAGGAAGATATTTCCTTTTCCAGCATAAGCCTCAAAGAGCTCCAAATATCCACTTGCGGATTCTGCAAAAACAGTGTTTCAAAACTGGTCGATCAAAAGGAACGTTCAACTCTGTGAGTTGAATGCACTCATGACACAGAAGTTTCTGAGAATGCTTCTGTCTAGTTCTTACGTGAAGATATTTCCTTTTCCAGCTTAGGCCTCAAAGCGCTCCAAATAAACACTTGCAGATTCTACAAAAGGAGTGTTTCAAAACTGCTCTAGCAAAAGGAAGGTTCAAGTCTGTGAGTTGAATGCACTCATCACAAAGAGGTTTCTGAGAATGCTGCTGTCTAGTTTTTATGTGAAGATATTTCCTTTTCCTCGCATAGACCTCAAATCGCTCCAGATATCCACTTGCAGATTTTACAGAAAGAGTGTTTCCAAACTGCTCTATCTAAAGGCACGTTCAACTCTGTGAGTTGAATGCACGCATTGCGAAGAACTTTCTGAGAATGCTTCTCTCTAGCTTTTAGGTGAAGATATTCCATTTCACAGCATAGGCCTCAAAGTGCTCCAAATCACCACTTGCAGATTTTACAAAGAGAATGTTTCAAAACTGCTCTTTCTAAAGGAAGGTTCAAGTCTGTGAGTTGAATGCACTCAACACAAAGAAGTTTCTGGGAATGCTTCTGTCCAGGTTTCATGTGTAGATATTTCCTTTTCCAGCATAGGCCTCAAACCGCTCCAAATATACACTTGCAGAGTCTACAAAAAGAGTGTTTCCAAACTTCTCTATCAACTGGTAGGTACAACTCCGTGAGTTGAATGCCCTCATCACCAAGAAGTTTCTGAGAATGCTCCTCTCTAGTTTTGATGGGAAGATATTTCCTTTTCCAACATAGGCCTCATGGTGCTCCGAATAAACACTTGCAGATTCTACAAACTTAGTGTCTCAAAACTGTTCTATGAAAAGGAACGTTCAAGTCTGGGAGTTGAATGAACTCATCACAAAGAAGTTTCTCAGAATGCTTCTGTCTAGTTTTTAGGTGAAGATATTTCATTTCCCAGCATAGGCCTCAAAGCGCTCCAAATATCCACTTGCAGATTCTACAAAAAGAGTGTTTCCAAACTGCTATTACAAAAGGAAGGTTCAAGTCTGTGAGCCGAACGCACTCATCACAAAGAAGTTTCTGAGAATGCGTCTGTCTAGTTTTTATGTGAAGATATTTCGTTTGCCAGCATAGGCCTCAAATCGCTCCAAACATCCACTAGCAAATTCTGCAAAAGGAGTATTTCAAAAGTGCGCCATCAAAAGGAAGAGTCCACTACGTGAGTTGAATGCATAAAGCACACGGAAGTTTCGGGGAATGCTTCTGTCTAGTTTTTAGGTGAAGATATTTCATTTCCCAGCATAGGCCTCAAAGCGCTCCAAATATCCACTTGCAGATTCTACAAAAAGAGTGTTTCCAAACTGCTCTTTCAAAAGGAAGGTTCAAGTCTGTGAGTTGAGAGCATTCATCACAAAGAAGTTTCTGAGAATGCTTCTCTCTAGTTTTTATATGAAGATCTTTCCTTTTCCAATATGGGCCTCAAAGCGCTCCAAATAAACACTTGCAGATTCTACAAAAGGAGTGTTTCAAAACAGCTCTATCAAAAGGAACGTTCAAGTCCGTGAGTTGAAGGCATTCATCACACAGAAGTTTCTGAGAATGCTTCTGTCTAGTTTTTATGTGAAGATATTTCCTTTTCTAGCATAGGCCTCAAAGCGCTGCAAATAGCCACTTGCAGATTCTACAAAAAGAGGGTTTCAAATCTCTTCTATCAAAAGAAATGTTCAACTCTGTGAGTTGAATGCACTCATCAGAAAGTAGTTTCTGAGAATGATTCTATCTAGTTTTCATCTGCATGTATTTCCTTTTCCACTAGATGCCGCAATCGCACCAAATATCCACTTGCAGTTTCCACAAAAAGAGTGCTGCAGAACTGCTACATGAAAAGGATTGTTCAACTCTGTGGGTTCAATACCCTCATGAAATAGAAGTTTCTGAAAATGCTTCTGTCTAGTTGGTATAGGAAGATATTTCCTTTTCCAGCATAAGCCTCAAAGAGCTCCAAATATCCACTTGCGGATTCTGCAAAAACAGTGTTTCAAAACTGGTGGATGAAAAGGAACGTTCAACTCTGTGAGTTGAATGCACTCATGACACAGAAGTTTCTGAGAATGCTTCTGTCTAGTTCTTACGTGAAGATATTTCCTTTTCCAGCTTAGGCCTCAAAGCGCTCCAAATAAACACTTGCAGATTCTACAAAAGGAGTGTTTCAAAACTGCTCTAGCAAAAGGAAGGTTCAAGTCTGTGAGTTGAATGCACTCATCACAAAGAGGTTTCTGAGAATGCTGCTGTCTAGTTTTTATGTGAAGATATTTCCTTTTCCTCGCATAGACCTCAAATCGCTCCAGATATCCACTTGCAGATTTTACAGAAAGAGTGTTTCCAAACTGCTCTATCTAAAGGCACGTTCAACTCTGTGAGTTGAATGCACGCACTGCGAAGAACTTTCTGAGAATGCTTCTCTCTAGCTTTTAGGTGAAGATATTCCATTTCACAGCATAGGCCTCAAAGTGCTCCAAATCACCACTTGCAGATTTTACAAAAAGAATGTTTCAAAAACTGCTCCTTCTTAAGGAAGGTTCAAGTCTGTGAGTTGAATGCACTCAACACAAAGAAGTTTCTGAGAACGCTTCTGTCCAGGTTTCATGTGAAGATATTTCCTTTTCCAGCATAGGCCCCAAACCGCTCCAAATATACACTTGCAGAGTCTACAAAAAGAGTGTTTCCAAACTTCTCTATCAACTGGTAGGTACAACTCCGTGAGTTGAATGCCCTCATCACCAAGAAGTTTCTGAGAATGCTTCTCTCTAGTTTTGATGGGAAGATATTTCCTTTTCCAACCTAGGCCTCATGGTGCTCCGAATAAACACTTGCAGATTCTACAAACTTAGTGTTTCAAAACTGTTCGATGAAAAGGAACGTTCAAGTCTGGGAGTTGAATGAACTCATCACAAAGAAGTTACTCAGAATGCTTCTGTCTAGTTTTTAGGTGAAGATATTTCATTTCCCAGCATAGGCCTCAAAGCGCTCCAAATATCCACTTGCAGATTCTACAAAAAGAGTGTTTCCAAACTGCTCTTACAAAAGGAAGGTTCAAGTCTGTGAGCCGAACGCACTCATCACAAACAAGTTTCTGAGAATGCGTCTGTCTAGTTTTTATGTGAAGATATTTCGTTTGCCAGCATAGGCCTCAAATCGCTCCAAACATCCACTAGCAAATTCTACAAAAGGAGTGTTTCAAAAGTGCGCTATCAAGAGGAAGAGTCCACTATGTGAGTTGAATGCATAAAGCACACGGAAGTTTCTGAGAATGCTTCTGTCTAGTTTTTAGGTGAAGATATTTCATTTCCCAGCATAGGCCTCAAAGCGCTCCAAATATCCACTTGCAGATTCTACAAAAAGAGTGTTTCCAAACTGCTCTTTCAAAAGGAAGGTTCAAGTCTGTGAGTTGAGAGCACTCATTCCAAAGAAGTTTCTGAGAATGCTTCTGTCTAGTTTTTATATGAAGATCTTTCCTTTTCCAATATAGGCCTCAAAGCGCTCCAAATAAACACTTGCAGATTCTACAAAAGGAGTGTTTCAAAACAGCTCTATCAAAAGGAACGTTCAAGTCTGTGAGTTGAAGGCATTCATCACACAGAAGTTTCTGAGAATGCTTCTCTCTAGTTTTTATGTGAAGATATTTCCTTTTCTAGCATAGGCCTCAAAGCGCTGCAAATAGCCACTTGCAGATTCTACAAAAAGAGGGTTTCAAATCTCTTCTATCAAAAGAAATGTTCAACTCTGTGAGTTGAATGCACTCATCAGAAAGAAGTTTCTGAGAATGATTCTATCTAGTTTTCATCTGCATGTATTTCCTTTTCCACTAGATGCCGCAATCGCACCAAATATCCACTTGCAGTTTCCACAAAAAGAGTGCTGCAGAACTGCTCCATGAAAAGGAATGTTCAACTCTGTGGGTTCAATACCCTCATGACATAGAAGTTTCTGAAAATGCTTCTGTCTAGTTGGTATAGGAAGATATTTCCTTTTGCAGCATAAGCCTGAAAGAGCTCCAAATATCCACTTGCGGATTCTGCAAAAACAGTGTTTCAAAACTGGTCGATCAAAAGGAACGTTCAACTCTGTGATTTGAATGCACTCATGACACAGAAGTTTCTGAGAATGCTTCTGTCTAGTTCTTACGTGAAGATATTTCCTTTTCCAGCTTAGGCCTCAAAGCGCTCCAAATAAACACTTGCAGATTCTACAAAAGGAGTGTTTCAAAACTGCTCTAGCAAAAGGAAGGTTCAAGTCTGTGAGTTGAATGCACTCATCACAAAGAGGTTTCTGAGAATGCTGCTGTCTAGTTTTTATGTGAAGATATTTCCTTTTCCTCGCATAGACCTCAAATCGCTCCAGATATCCACTTGCAGATTTTACAGAAAGAGTGTTTCCAAACTGCTCTATCTAAAGGCACGTTCAACTCTGTGAGTTGAATGCACGCACTGCGAAGAACTTTCTGAGAATGCTTCTCTCTAGCTTTTAGGTGAAGATATTCCATTTCACAGCATAGGCCTCAAAGTGCTCCAAATCACCACTTGCAGATTTTACAAAAAGAATGTTCCAAACTGCTCTTTCTAAAGGAAGGTTCAAGTCTGTGAGTTGAATGCACTCAACACAAAGAAGTTTCTGAGAATGCTTCTGTCCAGGTTTCATGTGAAGATATTTCCTTTTCCAGCATAGGCCCCAAACCGCTCCAAATATACACTTGCAGAGTCTACAAAAAGAGTGTTTCCAAACTTCTCTATCAAATGGTAGGTACAACTCCGTGAGTTGAATGCCCTCATCACCAAGAAGTTTCTGAGAATGCTTCTCTCTAGTTTTGATGGGAAGATATTTCCTTTTCCAACCTAGGCCTCATGGTGCTCCGAATAAACACTTGCAGATTCTACAAACTTAGTGTTTCAAAACTGTTCTATGAAAAGGAACGTTCAAGTCTGGGAGTTGAATGAACTCATCACAAAGAAGTTACTCAGAATGCTTCTGTCTAGTTTTTAGGTGAAGATATTTCATTTCCCAGCATAGGCCTCAAAGCGCTCCAAATATCCACTTGCAGATTCTACAAAAAGAGTGTTTCCAAACTGCTCTTACAAAAGGAAGGTTCAAGTCGGTGAGCCGAACTCACTCATCACAAACAAGTTTCTGAGAATGCGTCTGTCTAGTTTTTATGTGAAGATGTTTCGTTTGCCAGCATAGGCCTCAAATCGCTCCAAACATCCACTAGCAAATTCTACAAAAGGAGTGTTTCAAAAGTGCGCTATCAAAAGGAAGAGTCCACTATGTGAGTTGAATGCATAAAGCACACGGAAGTTTCTGAGAATGCTTCTGTCTAGTTTTTAGGTGAAGATATTTCATTTCCCAGCATAGGCCTCAAAGCGCTCCAAATATCCACTTGCAGATTCTACAAAAAGAGTGTTTCCAAACTGCTCTTTCAAAAGGAAGGTTCAAGTCTGTGAGTTGAGAGCACTCATCACAAAGAAGTTTCTGAGAATGCTTCTGTCTAGTTTTTATATGAAGATCTTTCCTTTTCCAATATAGGCCTCAAAGCGCTCCAAATAAACACTTGCAGATTCTACAAAAGGAGTGTTTCAAAACAGCTCTATCAAAAGGAACGTTCAAGTCTGTGAGTTGAAGGCATTCATCACACAGAAGTTTCTGAGAATGCTTCTCTCTAGTTTTTATGTGAAGATATTTCCTTTTCTAGCATAGGCCTCAAAGCGCTGCAAATAGCCACTTGCAGATTCTACAAAAAGAGGGTTTCAAATCTCTTCTATCAAAAGAAATGTTCAACTCTGTGAGTTGAATGCACTCATCAGAAAGAAGTTTCTGAGAATGATTCTATCTAGTTTTCATCTGCATGTATTTCCTTTTCCACTAGATGCCGCAATCGCACCAAATATCCACTTGCAGTTTCCACAAAAAGAGTGCTGCAGAACTGCTCCATGAAAAGGATTGTTCAACTCTGTGGGTTCAATACCCTCATGAAATAGAAGTTTCTGAAAATGCTTCTGTCTAGTTGGTATAGGAAGATATTTCCTTTTCCAGCATAAGCCTCAAAGAGCTCCAAATATCCACTTGCGGATTCTGCAAAAACAGTGTTTCAAAACTGGTGGATCAAAAGGAACGTTCAACTCTGTGATTTGAATGCACTCATGACACAGAAGTTTCTGAGAATGCTTCTGTCTAGTTCTTACGTGAAGATATTTCCTTTTCCAGCTTAGGCCTCAAAGCGCTCCAAATAAACACTTGCAGATTCTACACAAGGAGTGTTTCAAAACTGCTCTAGCAAAAGGAAGGTTCAAGTCTGTGAGTTGAATGCACTCATCACAAAGAGGTTTCTGAGAATGCTGCTGTCTAGTTTTTATGTGAAGATATTTCCTTTTCCTCGCATAGACCTCAAATCGCTCCAGATATCCACTTGCAGATTTTACAGAAAGAGTGTTTCCAAACTGCTCTATCTAAAGGCACGTTCAACTCTGTGAGTTGAATGCACGCACTGCGAAGAACTTTCTGAGAATGCTTCTCTCTAGCTTTTAGGTGAAGATATTCCATTTCACAGCATAGGCCTCAAAGTGCTCCAAATCACCACTTGCAGATTTTACAAAAAGAATGTTCCAAACTGCTCTTTCTAAAGGAAGGTTCAAGTCTGTGAGTTGAATGCACTCAACACAAAGAAGTTTCTGAGAATGCTTCTGTCCAGGTTTCATGTGAAGATATTTCCTTTTCCAGCATAGGCCCCAAACCGCTCCAAATATACACTTGCAGAGTCTACAAAAAGAGTGTTTCCAAACTTCTCTATCAAATGGTAGGTACAACTCCGTGAGTTGAATGCCCTCATCACCAAGAAGTTTCTGAGAATGCTTCTCTCTAGTTTTGATGGGAAGATATTTCCTTTTCCAACCTAGGCCTCATGGTGCTCCGAATAAACACTTGCAGATTCTACAAACTTAGTGTTTCAAAACTGTTCTATGAAAAGGAACGTTCAAGTCTGGGAGTTGAATGAACTCATCACAAAGAAGTTACTCAGAATGCTTCTGTCTAGTTTTTAGGTGAAGATATTTCATTTCCCAGCATAGGCCTCAAAGCGCTCCAAATATCCACTTGCAGATTCTACAAAAAGAGTGTTTCCAAACTGCTCTTACAAAAGGAAGGTTCAAGTCGGTGAGCCGAACTCACTCATCACAAACAAGTTTCTGAGAATGCGTCTGTCTAGTTTTTATGTGAAGATGTTTCGTTTGCCAGCATAGGCCTCAAATCGCTCCAAACATCCACTAGCAAATTCTACAAAAGGAGTGTTTCAAAAGTGCGCTATCAAAAGGAAGAGTCCACTATGTGAGTTGAATGCATAAAGCACACGGAAGTTTCTGAGAATGCTTCTGTCTAGTTTTTAGGTGAAGATATTTCATTTCCCAGCATAGGCCTCAAAGCGCTCCAAATATCCACTTGCAGATTCTACAAAAAGAGTGTTTCCAAACTGCTCTTTCAAAAGGAAGGTTCAAGTCTGTGAGTTGAGAGCACTCATCACAAAGAAGTTTCTGAGAATGCTTCTGTCTAGTTTTTATATGAAGATCTTTCCTTTTCCAATATAGGCCTCAAAGCGCTCCAAATAAACACTTGCAGATTCTACAAAAGGAGTGTTTCAAAACAGCTCTATCAAAAGGAACGTTCAAGTCTGTGAGTTGAAGGCATTCATCACACAGAAGTTTCTGAGAATGCTTCTCTCTAGTTTTTATGTGAAGATATTTCCTTTTCTAGCATAGGCCTCAAAGCGCTGCAAATAGCCACTTGCAGATTCTACAAAAAGAGGGTTTCAAATCTCTTCTATCAAAAGAAATGTTCAACTCTGTGAGTTGAATGCACTCATCAGAAAGAAGTTTCTGAGAATGATTCTATCTAGTTTTCATCTGCATGTATTTCCTTTTCCACTAGATGCCGCAATCGCACCAAATATCCACTTGCAGTTTCCACAAAAAGAGTGCTGCAGAACTGCTCCATGAAAAGGATTGTTCAACTCTGTGGGTTCAATACCCTCATGAAATAGAAGTTTCTGAAAATGCTTCTGTCTAGTTGGTATAGGAAGATATTTCCTTTTCCAGCATAAGCCTCAAAGAGCTCCAAATATCCACTTGCGGATTCTGCAAAAACAGTGTTTCAAAACTGGTGGATCAAAAGGAACGTTCAACTCTGTGATTTGAATGCACTCATGACACAGAAGTTTCTGAGAATGCTTCTGTCTAGTTCTTACGTGAAGATATTTCCTTTTCCAGCTTAGGCCTCAAAGCGCTCCAAATAAACACTTGCAGATTCTACAAAAGGAGTGTTTCAAAACTGCTCTAGCAAAAGGAAGGTTCAAGTCTGTGAGTTGAATGCACTCATCACAAAGAGGTTTCTGAGAATGCTGCTGTCTAGTTTTTATGTGAAGATATTTCCTTTTCCTCGCATAGACCTCAAATCGCTCCAGATATCCACTTGCAGATTTTACAGAAAGAGTGTTTCCAAACTGCTCTATCTAAAGGCACGTTCAACTCTGTGAGTTGAATGCACGCACTGCGAAGAACTTTCTGAGAATGCTTCTCTCTAGCTTTTAGGTGAAGATATTCCATTTCACAGCATAGGCCTCAAAGTGCTCCAAATCACCACTTGCAGATTTTACAAAAAGAATGTTCCAAACTGCTCTTTCTAAAGGAAGGTTCAAGTCTGTGAGTTGAATGCACTCAACACAAAGAAGTTTCTGAGAATGCTTCTGTCCAGGTTTCATGTGAAGATATTTCCTTTTCCAGCATAGGCCCCAAACCGCTCCAAATATACACTTGCAGAGTCTACAAAAAGAGTGTTTCCAAACTTCTCTATCAACTGGTAGGTACAACTCCGTGAGTTGAATGCCCTCATCACCAAGAAGTTTCTGAGAATGCTTCTCTCTAGTTTTGATGGGAAGATATTTCCTTTTCCAACCTAGGCCTCATGGTGCTCCGAATAAACACTTGCAGATTCTACAAACTTAGTGTTTCAAAACTGTTCTATGAAAAGGAACGTTCAAGTCTGGGAGTTGAATGAACTCATCACAAAGAAGTTACTCAGAATGCTTCTGTCTAGTTTTTAGGTGAAGATATTTCATTTCCCAGCATAGGCCTCAAAGCGCTCCAAATATCCACTTGCAGATTCTACAAAAAGAGTGTTTCCAAACTGCTCTTACAAAAGGAAGGTTCAAGTCTGTGAGCCGAACGCACTCATCACAAACAAGTTTCTGAGAATGCGTCTGTCTAGTTTTTATGTGAAGATGTTTCGTTTGCCAGCATAGGCCTCAAATCGCTCCAAACATCCACTAGCAAATTCTACAAAAGGAGAGTTTCAAAAGTGCGCTATCAAAAGGAAGAGTCCACTAAGTGAGTTGAATGCATAAAGCACACGGAAGTTTCTGAGAATGCTTCTGTCTAGTTTTTAGGTGAAGATATTTCATTTCCCAGCATAGGCCTCAAAGCGCTCCAAATATCCACTTGCAGATTCTACAAAAAGAGTGTTTCCAAACTGCTCTTTCAAAAGGAAGGTTCAAGTCTGTGAGTTGAGAGCATTCATCACAAAGAAGTTTCTGAGAATGCTTCTGTCTAGTTTTTATATGAAGATCTTTCCTTTTCCAATATGGGCCTCAAAGCGCTCCAAATAAACACTTGCAGATTCTACAAAAGGAGTGTTTCAAAACAGCTCTATCAAAAGGAACGTTCAAGTCTGTTAGTTGAAGGCATTCATCACACAGAAGTTTCTGAGAATGCTTCTCTCTAGTTTTTATGTGAAGATATTTCCTTTTCTAGCATAGGCCTCAAAGCGCTGCAAATAGCCACTTGCAGATTCTACAAAAAGAGGGTTTCAAATCTCTTCTATCAAAAGAAATGTTCAACTCTGTGAGTTGAATGCACTCATCAGAAAGAAGTTTCTGAGAATGATTCTATCTAGTTTTCATCTGCATGTATTTCCTTTTCCACTAGATGCCGCAATCGCACCAAATATCCACTTGCAGTTTCCACAAAAAGAGTGCTGCAGAACTGCTCCATGAAAAGGAATGTTCAACTCTGTGGGTTCAATACCCTCATGACATAGAAGTTTCTGAAAATGCTTCTGTCTAGTTGGTATAGGAAGATATTTCCTTTTCCAGCATAAGCCTCAAAGAGCTCCAAATATCCACTTGCGGATTCTGCAAAAACAGTGTTTCAAAACTGGTGGATCAAAAGGAACGTTCAACTCTGTGATTTGAATGCACTCATGACACAGAAGTTTCTGAGAATGCTTCTGTCTAGTTCTTACGTGAAGATATTTCCTTTTCCAGCTTAGGCCTCAAAGCGCTCCAAATAAACACTTGCAGATTCTACAAAAGGAGTGTTTCAAAACTGCTCTAGCAAAAGGAAGGTTCAAGTCTGTGAGTTGAATGCACTCATCACAAAGAGGTTTCTGAGAATGCTGCTGTCTAGTTTTTATGTGAAGATATTTCCTTTTCCTCGCATAGACCTCAAATCGCTCCAGATATCCACTTGCAGATTTTACAGAAAGAGTGTTTCCAAACTGCTCTATCTAAAGGCACGTTCAACTCTGTGAGTTGAATGCACGCACTGCGAAGAACTTTCTGAGAATGCTTCTCTCTAGCTTTTAGGTGAAGATATTCCATTTCACAGCATAGGCCTCAAAGTGCTCCAAATCACCACTTGCAGATTTTACAAAAAGAATGTTCCAAACTGCTCTTTCTAAAGGAAGGTTCAAGTCTGTGAGTTGAATGCACTCAACACAAAGAAGTTTCTGAGAATGCTTCTGTCCAGGTTTCATGTGAAGATATTTCCTTTTCCAGCATAGGCCCCAAACCGCTCCAAATATACACTTGCAGAGTCTACAAAAAGAGTGTTTCCAAACTTCTCTATCAACTGGTAGGTACAACTCCGTGAGTTGAATGCCCTCATCACCAAGAAGTTTCTGAGAATGCTTCTCTCTAGTTTTGATGGGAAGATATTTCCTTTTCCAACCTAGGCCTCATGGTGCTCCGAATAAACACTTGCAGATTCTACAAACTTAGTGTTTCAAAACTGTTCTATGAAAAGGAACGTTCAAGTCTGGGAGTTGAATGAACTCATCACAAAGAAGTTACTCAGAATGCTTCTGTCTAGTTTTTAGGTGAAGATATTTCATTTCCCAGCATAGGCCTCAAAGCGCTCCAAATATCCACTTGCAGATTCTACAAAAAGAGTGTTTCCAAACTGCTCTTACAAAAGGAAGGTTCAAGTCTGTGAGCCGAACGCACTCATCACAAACAAGTTTCTGAGAATGCGTCTGTCTAGTTTTTATGTGAAGATATTTCGTTTGCCAGCATAGGCCTCAAATCGCTCCAAACATCCGCTAGCAAATTCTACAAAAGGAGAGTTTCAAAAGTGCGCTATCAAAAGGAAGAGTCCACTAAGTGAGTTGAATGCATAAAGCACACGGAAGTTTCTGAGAATGCTTCTGTCTAGTTTTTAGGTGAAGATATTTCATTTCCCAGCATAGGCCTCAAAGCGCTCCAAATATCCACTTGCAGATTCTACAAAAAGAGTGTTTCCAAACTGCTCTTTCAAAAGGAAGGTTCAAGTCTGTGAGTTGAGAGCATTCATCACAAAGAAGTTTCTGAGAATGCTTCTGTCTAGTTTTTATATGAAGATCTTTCCTTTTCCAATATGGGCCTCTAAGCGCTCCAAATAAACACTTGCAGATTCTACAAAAGGAGTGTTTCAAAACAGCTCTATCAAAAGGAACGTTCAAGTCTGTGAGTTGAAGGCATTCATCACACAGAAGTTTCTGAGAATGCTTCTCTCTAGTTTTTATGTGAAGATATTTCCTTTTCTAGCATAGGCCTCAAAGCGCTGCAAATAGCCACTTGCAGATTCTACAAAAAGAGGGTTTCAAATCTCTTCTATCAAAAGAAATGTTCAACTCTGTGAGTTGAATGCACTCATCAGAAAGAAGTTTCTGAGAATGATTCTATCTAGTTTTCATCTGCATGTATTTCCTTTTCCACTAGATGCCGCAATCGCACCAAATATCCACTTGCAGTTTCCACAAAAAGAGTGCTGCAGAACTGCTCCATGAAAAGGAATGTTCAACTCTGTGGGTTCAATACCCTCATGACATAGAAGTTTCTGAAAATGCTTCTGTCTAGTTGGTATAGGAAGATATTTCCTTTTCCAGCATAAGCCTCAAAGAGCTCCAAATATCCACTTGCGGATTCTGCAAAAACAGTGTTTCAAAACTGGTGGATCAAAAGGAACGTTCAACTCTGTGATTTGAATGCACTCATGACACAGAAGTTTCTGAGAATGCTTCTGTCTAGTTCTTACGTGAAGATATTTCCTTTTCCAGCTTAGGCCTCAAAGCGCTCCAAATAAACACTTGCAGATTCTACAAAAGGAGTGTTTCAAAACTGCTCTAGCAAAAGGAAGGTTCAAGTCTGTGAGTTGAATGCACTCATCACAAAGAGGTTTCTGAGAATGCTGCTGTCTAGTTTTTATGTGAAGATATTTCCTTTTCCTCGCATAGACCTCAAATCGCTCCAGATATCCACTTGCAGATTTTACAGAAAGAGTGTTTCCAAACTGCTCTATCTAAAGGCACGTTCAACTCTGTGAGTTGAATGCACGCACTGCGAAGAACTTTCTGAGAATGCTTCTCTCTAGCTTTTAGGTGAAGATATTCCATTTCACAGCATAGGCCTCAAAGTGCTCCAAATCACCACTTGCAGATTTTACAAAAAGAATGTTCCAAACTGCTCTTTCTAAAGGAAGGTTCAAGTCTGTGAGTTGAATGCACTCAACACAAAGAAGTTTCTGAGAATGCTTCTGTCCAGGTTTCATGTGAAGATATTTCCTTTTCCAGCATAGGCCCCAAACCGCTCCAAATATACACTTGCAGAGTCTACAAAAAGAGTGTTTCCAAACTTCTCTATCAACTGGTAGGTACAACTCCGTGAGTTGAATGCCCTCATCACCAAGAAGTTTCTGAGAATGCTTCTCTCTAGTTTTGATGGGAAGATATTTCCTTTTCCAACCTAGGCCTCATGGTGCTCCGAATAAACACTTGCAGATTCTACAAACTTAGTGTTTCAAAACTGTTCTATGAAAAGGAACGTTCAAGTCTGGGAGTTGAATGAACTCATCACAAAGAAGTTACTCAGAATGCTTCTGTCTAGTTTTTAGGTGAAGATATTTCATTTCCCAGCATAGGCCTCAAAGCGCTCCAAATATCCACTTGCAGATTCTACAAAAAGAGTGTTTCCAAACTGCTCTTACAAAAGGAAGGTTCAAGTCTGTGAGCCGAACGCACTCATCACAAACAAGTTTCTGAGAATGCGTCTGTCTAGTTTTTATGTGAAGATATTTCGTTTGCCAGCATAGGCCTCAAATCGCTCCAAACATCCACTAGCAAATTCTACAAAAGGAGTGTTTCAAAAGTGCGCTATCAAAAGGAAGAGTCCACTATGTGAGTTGAATGCATAAAGCCCACGGAAGTTTCTGAGAATGCTTCTGTCTAGTTTTTAGGTGAAGATATTTCATTTCCCAGCATAGGCCTCAAAGCGCTCCAAATATCCACTTGCAGATTCTACAAAAAGAGTGTTTCCAAACTGCTCTTTCAAAAGGAAGGTTCAAGTCTGTGAGTTGAGACCACTCATTCCAAAGAAGTTTCTGAGAATGCTTCTGTCTAGTTTTTATATGAAGATCTTTCCTTTTCCAATATAGGCCTCAAAGCGCTCCAAATAAACACTTGCAGATTCTACAAAAGGAGTGTTTCAAAACAGCTCTATCAAAAGGAACGTTCAAGTCTGTGAGTTGAAGGCATTCATCACACAGAAGTTTCTGAGAATGCTTCTCTCTAGTTTTTATGTGAAGATATTTCCTTTTCTAGCATAGGCCTCAAAGCGCTGCAAATAGCCACTTGCAGATTCTACAAAAAGAGGGTTTCAAATCTCTTCTATCAAAAGAAATGTTCAACTCTGTGAGTTGAATGCACTCATCAGAAAGAAGTTTCTGAGAATGATTCTATCTAGTTTTCATCTGCATGTATTTCCTTTTCCACTAGATGCCGCAATCGCACCAAATATCCACTTGCAGTTTCCACAAAAAGAGTGCTGCAGAACTGCTCCATGAAAAGGAATGTTCAACTCTGTGGGTTCAATACCCTCATGACATAGAAGTTTCTGAAAATGCTTCTGTCTAGTTGGTATAGGAAGATATTTCCTTTTGCAGCATAAGCCTGAAAGAGCTCCAAATATCCACTTGCGGATTCTGCAAAAACAGTGTTTCAAAACTGGTGGATCAAAAGGAACGTTCAACTCTGTGAGTTGAATGCACTCATGACACAGAAGTTTCTGAGAATGCTTCTGTCTAGTTCTTACGTGAAGATATTTCCTTTTCCAGCTTAGGCCTCAAAGCGCTCCAAATAAACACTTGCAGATTCTACACAAGGAGTGTTTCAAAACTGCTCTAGCAAAAGGAAGGTTCAAGTCTGTGAGTTGAATGCACTCATCACAAAGAGGTTTCTGAGAATGCTGCTGTCTAGTTTTTATGTGAAGATATTTCCTTTTCCTCGCATAGACCTCAAATCGCTCCAGATATCCACTTGCAGATTTTACAGAAAGAGTGTTTCCAAACTGCTCTATCTAAAGGCACGTTCAACTCTGTGAGTTGAATGCACGCACTGCGAAGAACTTTCTGAGAATGCTTCTCTCTAGCTTTTAGGTGAAGATATTCCATTTCACAGCATAGGCCTCAAAGTGCTCCAAATCACCACTTGCAGATTTTACAAAAAGAATGTTCCAAACTGCTCTTTCTAAAGGAAGGTTCAAGTCTGTGAGTTGAATGCACTCAACACAAAGAAGTTTCTGAGAATGCTTCTGTCCAGGTTTCATGTGAAGATATTTCCTTTTCCAGCATAGGCCCCAAACCGCTCCAAATATACACTTGCAGAGTCTACAAAAAGAGTGTTTCCAAACTTCTCTATCAACTGGTAGGTACAACTCCGTGAGTTGAATGCCCTCATCACCAAGAAGTTTCTGAGAATGCTTCTCTCTAGTTTTGATGGGAAGATATTTCCTTTTCCAACCTAGGCCTCATGGTGCTCCGAATAAACACTTGCAGATTCTACAAACTTAGTGTTTCAAAACTGTTCTATGAAAAGGAACGTTCAAGTCTGGGAGTTGAATGAACTCATCACAAAGAAGTTACTCAGAATGCTTCTGTCTAGTTTTTAGGTGAAGATATTTCATTTCCCAGCATAGGCCTCAAAGCGCTCCAAATATCCACTTGCAGATTCTACAAAAAGAGTGTTTCCAAACTGCTCTTACAAAAGGAAGGTTCAAGTCTGTGAGCCGAACGCACTCATCACAAACAAGTTTCTGAGAATGCGTCTGTCTAGTTTTTATGTGAAGATGTTTCGTTTGCCAGCATAGGCCTCAAATCGCTCCAAACATCCACTAGCAAATTCTACAAAAGGAGTGTTTCAAAAGTGCGCTATCAAAAGGAAGAGTCCACTATGTGAGTTGAATGCATAAAGCACACGGAAGTTTCTGAGAATGCTTCTGTCTAGTTTTTAGGTGAAGATATTTCATTTCCCAGCATAGGCCTCAAAGCGCTCCAAATATCCACTTGCAGATTCTACAAAAAGAGTGTTTCCAAACTGCTCTTTCAAAAGGAAGGTTCAAGTCTGTGAGTTGAGAGCACTCATCACAAAGAAGTTTCTGAGAATGCTTCTGTCTAGTTTTTATATGAAGATCTTTCCTTTTCCAATATAGGCCTCAAAGCGCTCCAAAGAAACACTTGCAGATTCTACAAAAGGAGTGTTTCAAAACAGCTCTATCAAAAGGAACGTTCAAGTCTGTGAGTTGAAGGCATTCATCACACAGAAGTTTCTGAGAATGCTTCTCTCTAGTTTTTATGTGAAGATATTTCCTTTTCTAGCATAGGCCTCAAAGCGCTGCAAATAGCCACTTGCAGATTCTACAAAAAGAGGGTTTCAAATCTCTTCTATCAAAAGAAATGTTCAACTCTGTGAGTTGAATGCACTCATCAGAAAGAAGTTTCTGAGAATGATTCTATCTAGTTTTCATCTGCATGTATTTCCTTTTCCACTAGATGCCGCAATCGCACCAAATATCCACTTGCAGTTTCCACAAAAAGAGTGCTGCAGAACTGCTCCATGAAAAGGAATGTTCAACTCTGTGGGTTCAATACCCTCATGACATAGAAGTTTCTGAAAATGCTTCTGTCTAGTTGGTATAGGAAGATATTTCCTTTTGCAGCATAAGCCTCAAAGAGCTCCAAATATCCACTTGCGGATTCTGCAAAAGCAGTGTTTCAAAACTGGTCGATCAAAAGGAACGTTCAACTCTGTGATTTGAATGCACTCATGACACAGAAGTTTCTGAGAATGCTTCTGTCTAGTTCTTACGTGAAGATATTTCCTTTTCCAGCTTAGGCCTCAAAGCGCTCCAAATAAACACTTGCAGATTCTACAAAAGGAGTGTTTCAAAACTGCTCTAGCAAAAGGAAGGTTCAAGTCTGTGAGTTGAATGCACTCATCACAAAGAGGTTTCTGAGAATGCTGCTGTCTAGTTTTTATGTGAAGATATTTCCTTTTCCTCGCATAGACCTCAAATCGCTCCAGATATCCACTTGCAGACTTTACAGAAAGACTGTTTCCAAACTGCTCTATCTAAAGGCACGTTCAACTCTGTGAGTTGAATGCACGCATTGCGAAGAAGTTTCTGAGAATGCTTCTCTCTAGCTTTTAGGTGAAGATATTCCATTTCACAGCATAGGCCTCAAAGTGCTCCAAATCACCACTTGCAGATTTTACAAAAAGAATGTTTCAAAACTGCTCTTTCTAAAGGAAGGTTCAAGTCTGTGAGTTGAATGCACTCAACACAAAGAAGTTTCTGAGAATGCTTCTGTCCAGGTTTCATGTGAAGATACTTCCTATTCCAGCATTGGCCTCAAACCGCTCCAAATATTCACTTGCAGAGTCTACAAAAAGAGTGTTTCCAAACTTCTCTATCAACTGGTAGGTACAACTCCGTGAGTTGAATGCCCTCATCAACAAGGAGTTTCTGAGAATGCTTCTCTCTAGTTTTGATGGGAAGATATTTCCTTTTCCAACATAGGCCTCATGGTGCTCCGAATAAACACTTGCAGATTCTACAAACTTAGTGTTTCAAAACTGTTCTATGAAAAGGAACGTTCAAGTCTGGGAGTTGAATGAACTCATCACAAAGAAGTTACTCAGAATGCTTATTTCTAGTTTTTAGGTGAAGATATTTCATTTCCGAGCATAGGCCTCAAAGCGCTCCAAATATCCACTTGCAGATTCTACAAAAAGAGTGTTTCCAAACTGCTCTTACAAAAGGAAGGTTCAAGTCTGTGAGCCGAACGCACTCATCACAAACAAGTTTCTGAGATTGCGTCTGTCTAGTTTTTATGTGAAGATATTTCGTTTGCCAGCATAGGCCTCAAATCGCTCCAAACATCCACTAGCAAATTCTACAAAAGGAGTGTTTCAAAATTGCGCTATCAAAAGGAAGAGTCCACTATGTGAGTTGAATGCATAAAGCACACGGAAGTTTCTGAGAATGCTTCTGTCTAGTTTTTAGGTGAAGATATTTCATTTCCCAGCATAGGCCTCAAAGCGCTCCAAATATCCACTTGCAGATTCTACAAAAAGAGTGTTTCCAAACTGCTCTTTCAAAAGGAAGGTTCAAGTCTGTGAGTTGAGAGCACTCATCACAAAGAAGTTTCTGAGAATGCTTCTGTCTAGTTTTTATATGACGATCTTTCCTTTTCCAATATAGGCCTCAAAGCGCTCCAAATAAACACTTGCAGATTCTACAAAAGGAGTGTTTCAAAACAGCTCTATCAAAAGGAACGTTCATGTCTGTGAGTTGAAGGCATTCATCACACAGAAGTTTCTGAGAATGCTTCTCTCTAGTTTTTATGTGAAGATATTTCCTTTTCTAGCATAGGCCTCAAAGCGCTGCAAATAGCCACTTGCAGATTCTACAAAAAGAGGGTTTCAAATCTCTTCTATCAAAAGAAAAGTTCATCTCTGTGAGTTGAATGCACTCATCAGAAAGAAGTTTCTGAGAATGATTCTATCTAGTTTTCATCTGCATGTATTTCCTTTTCCACTGGATGCCGCAATCGCACCAAATATCCACTGGCAGTTTCCACAAAAAGAGTGCTGCAGAACTGCTCCATGAAAAGGAATGTTCAACTCTGTGAGTTCAATACCCTCATGACATAGAAGTTTCTGAAAATGCTTCTGTCTAGTTGGTATAGGAAGATATTTCCTTTTCCAGCATAAGCCTCAAAGAGCTCCAAATATCCACTTGCGGATTCTGCAAAAACAGTGTTTCAAAACTGGTCGATCAAAAGGAACGTTCAACTCTGTGAGTTGAATGCACTCATGACACAGAAGTTTCTGAGAATGCTTCTGTCTAGTTCTTACGTGAAGATATTTCCTTTTCCAGCTTAGGCCTCAAAGCGCTCCAAATAAACACTTGCAGATTCTACAAAAGGAGTGTTTCAAAACTGCTCTAGCAAAAGGAAGGTTCAAGTCTGTGAGTTGAATGCACTCATCACAAAGAGGTTTCTGAGAATGCTGCTGTCTAGGTTTTATGTGAAGATATTTCCTTTTCCTCGCATAGACCTCAAATCGCTCCACATATCCGCTTGCAGATTTTACAGAAAGAGTGTTTCCAAACTGCTCTATCTAAAGGCACGTTCAACTCTGTGAGTTGAATGCACGCATTGCGAAGAACTTTCTGAGAATGCTTCTCTCTAGCTTTTAGGTGAAGATATTCCATTTCACAGCATAGGCCTCAAAGTGCTCCAAATCACCACTTGCAGATTTTACAAAAAGAATGTTTCAAAACTGCTCTTTCTAAAGGAAGGTTCAAGTCTGTGAGTTGAATGCACTCAACACAAAGAAGTTTCTGAGAATGCTTCTGTCCAGGTTTCATGTGAAGATATTTCCTTTTCCAGCATAGGCCTCAAACCGCTCCAAATATACACTTGCAGAGTCTACAAAAAGAGTGTTTCCAAACTTCTCTATCAACTGGTAGGTACAACTCCGTGAGTTGAATGCCCTCATCACCAAGAAGTTTCTGAGAATGCTTCTCTCTAGTTTTGATGGGAAGATATTTCCTTTTCCAACATAGGCCTCATGGTGCTCCGAATAAACACTTTCAGATTCTACAAACTTAGTGTTTCAAAACTGTTCTATGAAAAGGAACGTTCAAGTCTGGGAGTTGAATGAACTCATCACAAAGAAGTTTCTCAGAATGCTTCTGTCTAGTTTTTAGGTGAAGATATTTCATTTCCCAGCATAGGCCTCAAATCGCTCCAAATATCCACTTGCAGATTCTACAAAAAGAGTGTTTCCAAACTGCTCTTACAAAAGGAAGGTTCAAGTCTGTGAGCCGAACGCACTCATTACAAACAAGTTTCTGAGAATGCGTCTGTCTAGTTTTTATGTGAAGATATTTCGTTTGCCAGCATAGGCCTCAAATCGCTCCAAACATCCACTAGCAAATTCTGCAAAAGGAGTGTTTCAAAATTGCGCTATCAAAAGGAAGAGTCCACTATGTGAGTTGAATGCATAAAGCACACGGAAGTTTCTGAGAATGCTTCTGTCTAGTTTTTAGGTGAAGATATTTCATTTCCCAGCATTGGCTTCAAAGCGCTCCAAATATCCACTTGCAGATTCTACAAAAAGAGTGTTTCCAAACTGCTCTTTCAAAAGGAAGGTTCAAGTCTGTGAGTTGAGAGCATTCATCACAAAGAAGTTTCTGAGAATGCTTCTGTCTAGTTTTTATATGAAGATCTTTCCTTTTCCTATATGGGCCTCAAAGCGCTCCAAATAAACACTTGCAGATTCTACAAAAGGAGTGTTTCAAAACAGCTCTATCAAAAGGAACGTTCAAGTCTGTGAGTTGAAGGCATTCATCACACAGAAGTTTCTGAGAATGCTTCTCTCTAGTTTTTATGTGAAGATATTTCCTTTTCTAGCATAGGCCTCAAAGCGCTGCAAATAGCCACTTGCAGATTCTACAAAAAGAGGGTTTCAAATCTCTTCTATCAAAAGAAATGTTCAACTCTGTGAGTTGAATGCACTCATCAGAAAGAAGTTTCTGAGAATGATTCTATCTAGTTTTCATCTGCATGTATTTCCTTTTCCACTAGATGCCGCAATCGCACCAAATATCCACTTGCAGTTTCCACAAAAAGAGTGCTGCAGAACTGCTACATGAAAAGGATTGTTCAACTCTGTGGGTTCAATACCCTCATGAAATAGAAGTTTCTGAAAATGCTTCTGTCTAGTTGGTATAGGAAGATATTTCCTTTTCCAGCATAAGCCTCAAAGAGCTCCAAATATCCACTTGCGGATTCTGCAAAAACAGTGTTTCAAAACTGGTGGATCAAAAGGAACGTTCAACTCTGTGAGTTGAATGCACTCATGACACAGAAGTTTCTGAGAATGCTTCTGTCTAGTTCTTACGTGAAGATATTTCCTTTTCCAGCTTAGGCCTCAAAGCGCTCCAAATAAACACTTGCAGATTCTACAAAAGGAGTGTTTCAAAACTGCTCTAGCAAAAGGAAGGTTCAAGTCTGTGAGTTGAATGCACTCATCACAAAGAGGTTTCTGAGAATGCTGCTGTCTAGTTTTTATGTGAAGATATTTCCTTTTCCTCGCATAGACCTCAAATCGCTCCAGATATCCACTTGCAGATTTTACAGAAAGAGTGTTTCCAAACTGCTCTATCTAAAGGCACGTTCAACTCTGTGAGTTGAATGCACGCACTGCGAAGAACTTTCTGAGAATGCTTCTCTCTAGCTTTTAGGTGAAGATATTCCATTTCACAGCATAGGCCTCAAAGTGCTCCAAATCACCACTTGCAGATTTTACAAAAAGAATGTTCCAAACTGCTCTTTCTAAAGGAAGGTTCAAGTCTGTGAGTTGAATGCACTCAACACAAAGAAGTTTCTGAGAATGCTTCTGTCCAGGTTTCATGTGAAGATATTTCCTTTTCCAGCATAGGCCCCAAACCGCTCCAAATATACACTTGCAGAGTCTACAAAAAGAGTGTTTCCAAACTTCTCTATCAACTGGTAGGTACAACTCCGTGAGTTGAATGCCCTCATCACCAAGAAGTTTCTGAGAATGCTTCTCTCTAGTTTTGATGGGAAGATATTTCCTTTTCCAACATAGGCCTCATGGTGCTCCGAATAAACACTTGCAGATTCTACAAACTTAGTGTTTCAAAACTGTTCTATGAAAAGGAACGTTCAAGTCTGGGAGTTGAATGAACTCATCACAAAGAAGTTTCTCAGAATGCTTCTGTCTAGTTTTTAGGTGAAGATATTTCATTTCCCAGCATAGGCCTCAAAGCGCTCCAAATATCCACTTGCAGATTCTACAAAAAGAGTGTTTCCAAACTGCTCTTACAAAAGGAAGGTTCAAGTCTGTGAGCCGAACGCACTCATCACAAACAAGTTTCTGAGAATGCGTCTGTCTAGTTTTTATGTGAAGATATTTCGTTTGCCAGCATAGGCCTCAAATCGCTCCAAACATCCACTAGCAAATTCTACAAAAGGAGTGTTTCAAAAGTGCGCTATCAAAAGGAAGAGTCCACTATGTGAGTTGAATGCATAAAGCACACGGAAGTTTCTGAGAATGCTTCTGTCTAGTTTTTAGGTGAAGATATTTCATTTCCCAGCATAGGCCTCAAAGCGCTCCAAATATCCACTTGCAGATTCTACAAAAAGAGTGTTTCCAAACTGCTCTTTCAAAAGGAAGGTTCAAGTCTGTGAGTTGAGAGCACTCATCACAAAGAAGTTTCTGAGAATGCTTCTGTCTAGTTTTTATATGAAGATCTTTCCTTTTCCAATATAGGCCTCAAAGCGCTCCAAATAAACACTTGCAGATTCTACAAAAGGAGTGTTTCAAAACAGCTCTATCAAAAGGAACGTTCAAGTCTGTGAGTTGAAGGCATTCATCACACAGAAGTTTCTGAGAATGCTTCTCTCTAGTTTTTATGTGAAGATATTTCCTTTTCTAGCATAGGCCTCAAAGCGCTGCAAATAGCCACTTGCAGATTCTACAAAAAGAGGGTTTCAAATCTCTTCTATCAAAAGAAATGTTCAACTCTGTGAGTTGAATGCACTCATCAGAAAGAAGTTTCTGAGAATGATTCTATCTAGTTTTCATCTGCATGTATTTCCTTTTCCACTAGATGGCGCAATCGCACCAAATATCCACTTGCAGTTTCCACAAAAAGAGTGCTGCAGAACTGCTCCATGAAAAGGAATGTTCAACTCTGTGGGTTCAATACCCTCATGACATAGAAGTTTCTGAAAATGCTTCTGTCTAGTTGGTATAGGAAGATATTTCCTTTTGCAGCATAAGCCTGAAAGAGCTCCAAATATCCACTTGCGGATTCTGCAAAAACAGTGTTTCAAAACTGGTCGATCAAAAGGAACGTTCAACTCTGTGATTTGAATGCACTCATGACACAGAAGTTTCTGAGAATGCTTCTGTCTAGTTCTTACGTGAAGATATTTCCTTTTCCAACTTAGGCCTCAAAGCGCTCCAAATAAACACTTGCAGATTCTACAAAAGGAGTGTTTCAAAACTGCTCTAGCAAAAGGAAGGTTCAAGTCTGTGAGTTGAATGCACTCATCACAAAGAGGTTTCTGAGAATGCTGCTGTCTAGTTTTTATGTGAAGATATTTCCTTTTCCTCGCATAGACCTCAAATCGCTCCAGATATCCACTTGCAGATTTTACAGAAAGAGTGTTTCCAAACTGCTCTATCTAAAGGCACGTTCAACTCTGTGAGTTGAATGCACGCACTGCGAAGAACTTTCTGAGAATGCTTCTCTCTAGCTTTTAGGTGAAGATATTCCATTTCACAGCATAGGCCTCAAAGTGCTCCAAATCACCACTTGCAGATTTTACAAAAAGAATGTTCCAAACTGCTCTTTCTAAAGGAAGGTTCAAGTCTGTGAGTTGAATGCACTCAACACAAAGAAGTTTCTGAGAATGCTTCTGTCCAGGTTTCATGTGAAGATAT
Organism: Pongo pygmaeus; assembly: GCF_028885625.2. Classification (NCBI taxonomy): domain Eukaryota; kingdom Metazoa; phylum Chordata; class Mammalia; order Primates; family Hominidae; genus Pongo; species Pongo pygmaeus. The sequence goes on from NC_085930.1 coordinate 30,933,930, forward strand.
TTCCTTTTCCAGCATAGGCCCCAAACCGCTCCAAATATACACTTGCAGAGTCTACAAAAAGAGTGTTTCCAAACTTCTCTATCAACTGGTAGGTACAACTCCGTGAGTTGAATGCCCTCATCACCAAGAAGTTTCTGAGAATGCTTCTCTCTAGTTTTGATGGGAAGATATTTCCTTTTCCAACCTAGGCCTCATGGTGCTCCGAATAAACACTTGCAGATTCTACAAACTTAGTGTTTCAAAACTGTTCTATGAAAAGGAACGTTCAAGTCTGGGAGTTGAATGAACTCATCACAAAGAAGTTACTCAGAATGCTTATTTCTAGTTTTTAGGTGAAGATATTTCATTTCCGAGCATAGGCCTCAAAGCGCTCCAAATATCCACTTGCAGATTCTACAAAAAGAGTGTTTCCAAACTGCTCTTACAAAAGGAAGGTTCAAGTCTGTGAGCCGAACGCACTCATCACAAACAAGTTTCTGAGATTGCGTCTGTCTAGTTTTTATGTGAAGATATTTCGTTTGCCAGCATAGGCCTCAAATCGCTCCAAACATCCACTAGCAAATTCTACAAAAGGAGTGTTTCAAAAGTGCGCCATCAAAAGGAAGAGTCCACTATGTGAGTTGAATGCATAAAGCCCACGGAAGTTTCTGAGAATGCTTCTGTCTAGTTTTTAGGTGAAGATATTTCATTTCCCAGCATAGGCCTCAAAGCGCTCCAAATATCCACTTGCAGATTCTACAAAAAGAGTGTTTCCAAACTGCTCTTTCAAAAGGAAGGTTCAAGTCTGTGAGTTGAGAGCACTCATCACAAAGAAGTTTCTGAGAATGCTTCTGTCTAGTTTTTATATGACGATCTTTCCTTTTCCAATATAGGCCTCAAAGCGCTCCAAATAAACACTTGCAGATTCTACAAAAGGAGTGTTTCAAAACAGCTCTATCAAAAGGAACGTTCATGTCTGTGAGTTGAAGGCATTCATCACACAGAAGTTTCTGAGAATGCTTCTCTCTAGTTTTTATGTGAAGATATTTCCTTTTCTAGCATAGGCCTCAAAGCGCTGCAAATAGCCACTTGCAGATTCTACAAAAAGAGGGTTTCAAATCTCTTCTATCAAAAGAAAAGTTCATCTCTGTGAGTTGAATGCACTCATCAGAAAGAAGTTTCTGAGAATGATTCTATCTAGTTTTCATCTACATGTATTTCCTTTTCCACTGGATGCCGCAATCGCACCAAATATCCACTGGCAGTTTCCACAAAAAGAGTGCTGCAGAACTGCTCCATGAAAAGGAATGTTCAACTCTGTGAGTTCAATACCCTCATGACATAGAAGTTTCTGAAAATGCTTCTGTCTAGTTGGTATAGGAAGATATTTCCTTTTCCAGCATAAGCCTCAAAGAGCTCCAAATATCCACTTGCGGATTCTGCAAAAACAGTGTTTCAAAACTGGTCGATCAAAAGGAACGTTCAACTCTGTGAGTTGAATGCACTCATGACACAGAAGTTTCTGAGAATGCTTCTGTCTAGTTCTTACGTGAAGATATTTCCTTTTCCAGCTTAGGCCTCAAAGCGCTCCAAATAAACACTTGCAGATTCTACAAAAGGAGTGTTTCAAAACTGCTCTAGCAAAAGGAAGGTTCAAGTCTGTGAGTTGAATGCACTCATCACAAAGAGGTTTCTGAGAATGCTGCTGTCTAGGTTTTATGTGAAGATATTTCCTTTTCCTCGCATAGACCTCAAATCGCTCCACATATCCGCTTGCAGATTTTACAGAAAGAGTGTTTCCAAACTGCTCTATCTAAAGGCACGTTCAACTCTGTGAGTTGAATGCACGCATTGCGAAGAACTTTCTGAGAATGCTTCTCTCTAGCTTTTAGGTGAAGATATTCCATTTCACAGCATAGGCCTCAAAGTGCTCCAAATCACCACTTGCAGATTTTACAAAAAGAATGTTTCAAAACTGCTCTTTCTAAAGGAAGGTTCAAGTCTGTGAGTTGAATGCACTCAACACAAAGAAGTTTCTGAGAATGCTTCTGTCCAGGTTTCATGTGAAGATATTTCCTTTTCCAGCATAGGCCTCAAACCGCTCCAAATATACACTTGCAGAGTCTACAAAAAGAGTGTTTCCAAACTTCTCTATCAACTGGTAGGTACAACTCCGTGAGTTGAATGCCCTCATCACCAAGAAGTTTCTGAGAATGCTTCTCTCTAGTTTTGATGGGAAGATATTTCCTTTTCCAACATAGGCCTCATGGTGCTCCGAATAAACACTTTCAGATTCTACAAACTTAGTGTTTCAAAACTGTTCTATGAAAAGGAACGTTCAAGTCTGGGAGTTGAATGAACTCATCACAAAGAAGTTTCTCAGAATGCTTCTGTCTAGTTTTTAGGTGAAGATATTTCATTTCCCAGCATAGGCCTCAAATCGCTCCAAATATCCACTTGCAGATTCTACAAAAAGAGTGTTTCCAAACTGCTCTTACAAAAGGAAGGTTCAAGTCTGTGAGCCGAACGCACTCATTACAAACAAGTTTCTGAGAATGCGTCTGTCTAGTTTTTATGTGAAGATATTTCGTTTGCCAGCATAGGCCTCAAATCGCTCCAAACATCCACTAGCAAATTCTGCAAAAGGAGTGTTTCAAAATTGCGCTATCAAAAGGCAGAGTCCACTATGTGAGTTGAATGCATAAAGCACACGGAAGTTTCTGAGAATGCTTCTGTCTAGTTTTTAGGTGAAGATATTTCATTTCCCAGCATTGGCCTCAAAGCGCTCCAAATATCCACTTGCAGATTCTACAAAAAGAGTGTTTCCAAACTGCTCTTTCAAAAGGAAGGTTCAAGTCTGTGAGTTGAGAGCATTCATCACAAAGAAGTTTCTGAGAATGCTTCTGTCTAGTTTTTATATGAAGATCTTTCCTTTTCCTATATGGGCCTCAAAGCGCTCCAAATAAACACTTGCAGATTCTACAAAAGGAGTGTTTCAAAACAGCTCTATCAAAAGGAACGTTCAAGTCTGTGAGTTGAAGGCATTCATCACACAGAAGTTTCTGAGAATGCTTCTCTCTAGTTTTTATGTGAAGATATTTCCTTTTCTAGCATAGGCCTCAAAGCGCTGCAAATAGCCACTTGCAGATTCTACAAAAAGAGGGTTTCAAATCTCTTCTATCAAAAGAAATGTTCAACTCTGTGAGTTGAATGCACTCATCAGAAAGAAGTTTCTGAGAATGATTCTATCTAGTTTTCATCTGCATGTATTTCCTTTTCCACTAGATGCCGCAATCGCACCAAATATCCACTTGCAGTTTCCACAAAAAGAGTGCTGCAGAACTGCTACATGAAAAGGATTGTTCAACTCTGTGGGTTCAATACCCTCATGAAATAGAAGTTTCTGAAAATGCTTCTGTCTAGTTGGTATAGGAAGATATTTCCTTTTCCAGCATAAGCCTCAAAGAGCTCCAAATATCCACTTGCGGATTCTGCAAAAACAGTGTTTCAAAACTGGTGGATGAAAAGGAACGTTCAACTCTGTGAGTTGAATGCACTCATGACACAGAAGTTTCTGAGAATGCTTCTGTCTAGTTCTTACGTGAAGATATTTCCTTTTCCAGCTTAGGCCTCAAAGCGCTCCAAATAAACACTTGCAGATTCTACAAAAGGAGTGTTTCAAAACTGCTCTAGCAAAAGGAAGGTTCAAGTCTGTGAGTTGAATGCACTCATCACAAAGAGGTTTCTGAGAATGCTGCTGTCTAGTTTTTATGTGAAGATATTTCCTTTTCCTCGCATAGACCTCAAATCGCTCCAGATATCCACTTGCAGATTTTACAGAAAGAGTGTTTCCAAACTGCTCTATCTAAAGGCACGTTCAACTCTGTGAGTTGAATGCACGCACTGCGAAGAACTTTCTGAGAATGCTTCTCTCTAGCTTTTAGGTGAAGATATTCCATTTCACAGCATAGGCCTCAAAGTGCTCCAAATCACCACTTGCAGATTTTACAAAAAGAATGTTCCAAACTGCTCTTTCTAAAGGAAGGTTCAAGTCTGTGAGTTGAATGCACTCAACACAAAGAAGTTTCTGAGAATGCTTCTGTCCAGGTTTCATGTGAAGATATTTCCTTTTCCAGCATAGGCCCCAAACCGCTCCAAATATACACTTGCAGAGTCTACAAAAAGAGTGTTTCCAAACTTCTCTATCAACTGGTAGGTACAACTCCGTGAGTTGAATGCCCTCATCACCAAGAAGTTTCTGAGAATGCTTCTCTCTAGTTTTGATGGGAAGATATTTCCTTTTCCAACATAGGCCTCATGGTGCTCCGAATAAACACTTGCAGATTCTACAAACTTAGTGTTTCAAAACTGTTCTATGAAAAGGAACGTTCAAGTCTGGGAGTTGAATGAACTCATCACAAAGAAGTTTCTCAGAATGCTTCTGTCTAGTTTTTAGGTGAAGATATTTCATTTCCCAGCATAGGCCTCAAAGCGCTCCAAATATCCACTTGCAGATTCTACAAAAAGAGTGTTTCCAAACTGCTCTTACAAAAGGAAGGTTCAAGTCTGTGAGCCGAACGCACTCATCACAAACAAGTTTCTGAGAATGCGTCTGTCTAGTTTTTATGTGAAGATATTTCGTTTGCCAGCATAGGCCTCAAATCGCTCCAAACATCCACTAGCAAATTCTACAAAAGGAGTGTTTCAAAAGTGCGCTATCAAAAGGAAGAGTCCACTATGTGAGTTGAATGCATAAAGCACACGGAAGTTTCTGAGAATGCTTCTGTCTAGTTTTTAGGTGAAGATATTTCATTTCCCAGCATAGGCCTCAAAGCGCTCCAAATATCCACTTGCAGATTCTACAAAAAGAGTGTTTCCAAACTGCTGTTTCAAAAGGAAGGTTCAAGTCTGTGAGTTGAGAGCACTCATCACAAAGAAGTTTCTGAGAATGCTTCTGTCTAGTTTTTATATGAAGATCTTTCCTTTTCCAATATAGGCCTCAAAGCGCTCCAAATAAACACTTGCAGATTCTACAAAAGGAGTGTTTCAAAACAGCTCTATCAAAAGGAACGTTCAAGTCTGTGAGTTGAAGGCATTCATCACACAGAAGTTTCTGAGAATGCTTCTCTCTAGTTTTTATGTGAAGATATTTCCTTTTCTAGCATAGGCCTCAAAGCGCTGCAAATAGCCACTTGCAGATTCTACAAAAAGAGGGTTTCAAATCTCTTCTATCAAAAGAAATGTTCAACTCTGTGAGTTGAATGCACTCATCAGAAAGAAGTTTCTGAGAATGATTCTATCTAGTTTTCATCTGCATGTATTTCCTTTTCCACTAGATGCCGCAATCGCACCAAATATCCACTTGCAGTTTCCACAAAAAGAGTGCTGCAGAACTGCTCCATGAAAAGGAATGTTCAACTCTGTGGGTTCAATACCCTCATGACATAGAAGTTTCTGAAAATGCTTCTGTCTAGTTGGTATAGGAAGATATTTCCTTTTGCAGCATAAGCCTGAAAGAGCTCCAAATATCCACTTGCGGATTCTGCAAAAACAGTGTTTCAAAACTGGTCGATCAAAAGGAACGTTCAACTCTGTGATTTGAATGCACTCATGACACAGAAGTTTCTGAGAATGCTTCTGTCTAGTTCTTACGTGAAGATATTTCCTTTTCCAACTTAGGCCTCAAAGCGCTCCAAATAAACACTTGCAGATTCTACAAAAGGAGTGTTTCAAAACTGCTCTAGCAAAAGGAAGGTTCAAGTCTGTGAGTTGAATGCACTCATCACAAAGAGGTTTCTGAGAATGCTGCTGTCTAGTTTTTATGTGAAGATATTTCCTTTTCCTCGCATAGACCTCAAATCGCTCCAGATATCCACTTGCAGATTTTACAGAAAGAGTGTTTCCAAACTGCTCTATCTAAAGGCACGTTCAACTCTGTGAGTTGAATGCACGCACTGCGAAGAACTTTCTGAGAATGCTTCTCTCTAGCTTTTAGGTGAAGATATTCCATTTCACAGCATAGGCCTCAAAGTGCTCCAAATCACCACTTGCAGATTTTACAAAAAGAATGTTCCAAACTGCTCTTTCTAAAGGAAGGTTCAAGTCTGTGAGTTGAATGCACTCAACACAAAGAAGTTTCTGAGAATGCTTCTGTCCAGGTTTCATGTGAAGATATTTCCTTTTCCAGCATAGGCCCCAAACCGCTCCAAATATACACTTGCAGAGTCTACAAAAAGAGTGTTTCCAAACTTCTCTATCAACTGGTAGGTACAACTCCGTGAGTTGAATGCCCTCATCACCAAGAAGTTTCTGAGAATGCTTCTCTCTAGTTTTGATGGGAAGATATTTCCTTTTCCAACCTAGGCCTCATGGTGCTCCGAATAAACACTTGCAGATTCTACAAACTTAGTGTTTCAAAACTGTTCTATGAAAAGGAACGTTCAAGTCTGGGAGTTGAATGAACTCATCACAAAGAAGTTTCTCAGAATGCTTCTGTCTAGTTTTTAGGTGAAGATATTTCATTTCCCAGCATAGGCCTCAAATCGCTCCAAATATCCACTTGCAGATTCTACAAAAAGAGTGTTTCCAAACTGCTCTTACAAAAGGAAGGTTCAAGTCTGTGAGCCGAACGCACTCATTACAAACAAGTTTCTGAGAATGCGTCTGTCTAGTTTTTATGTGAAGATATTTCGTTTGCCAGCATAGGCCTCAAATCGCTCCAAACATCCACTAGCAAATTCTGCAAAAGGAGTGTTTCAAAATTGCGCTATCAAAAGGCAGAGTCCACTATGTGAGTTGAATGCATAAAGCCCACGGAAGTTTCTGAGAATGCTTCTGTCTAGTTTTTAGGTGAAGATATTTCATTTCCCAGCATTGGCCTCAAAGCGCTCCAAATATCCACTTGCAGATTCTACAAAAAGAGTGTTTCCAAACTGCTCTTTCAAAAGGAAGGTTCAAGTCTGTGAGTTGAGAGCATTCATCACAAAGAAGTTTCTGAGAATGCTTCTGTCTAGTTTTTATATGAAGATCTTTCCTTTTCCTATATGGGCCTCAAAGCGCTCCAAATAAACACTTGCAGATTCTACAAAAGGAGTGTTTCAAAACAGCTCTATCAAAAGGAACGTTCAAGTCTGTGAGTTGAAGGCATTCATCACACAGAAGTTTCTGAGAATGCTTCTCTCTAGTTTTTATGTGAAGATATTTCCTTTTCTAGCATAGGCCTCAAAGCGCTGCAAATAGCCACTTGCAGATTCTACAAAAAGAGGGTTTCAAATCTCTTCTATCAAAAGAAATGTTCAACTCTGTGAGTTGAATGCACTCATCAGAAAGAAGTTTCTGAGAATGATTCTATCTAGTTTTCATCTGCATGTATTTCCTTTTCCACTAGATGCCGCAATCGCACCAAATATCCACTTGCAGTTTCCACAAAAAGAGTGCTGCAGAACTGCTACATGAAAAGGATTGTTCAACTCTGTGGGTTCAATACCCTCATGAAATAGAAGTTTCTGAAAATGCTTCTGTCTAGTTGGTATAGGAAGATATTTCCTTTTCCAGCATAAGCCTCAAAGAGCTCCAAATATCCACTTGCGGATTCTGCAAAAACAGTGTTTCAAAACTGGTGGATGAAAAGGAACGTTCAACTCTGTGAGTTGAATGCACTCATGACACAGAAGTTTCTGAGAATGCTTCTGTCTAGTTCTTACGTGAAGATATTTCCTTTTCCAGCTTAGGCCTCAAAGCGCTCCAAATAAACACTTGCAGATTCTACAAAAGGAGTGTTTCAAAACTGCTCTAGCAAAAGGAAGGTTCAAGTCTGTGAGTTGAATGCACTCATCACAAAGAGGTTTCTGAGAATGCTGCTGTCTAGTTTTTATGTGAAGATATTTCCTTTTCCTCGCATAGACCTCAAATCGCTCCAGATATCCACTTGCAGATTTTACAGAAAGAGTGTTTCCAAACTGCTCTATCTAAAGGCACGTTCAACTCTGTGAGTTGAATGCACGCACTGCGAAGAACTTTCTGAGAATGCTTCTCTCTAGCTTTTAGGTGAAGATATTCCATTTCACAGCATAGGCCTCAAAGTGCTCCAAATCACCACTTGCAGATTTTACAAAAAGAATGTTCCAAACTGCTCTTTCTAAAGGAAGGTTCAAGTCTGTGAGTTGAATGCACTCAACACAAAGAAGTTTCTGAGAATGCTTCTGTCCAGGTTTCATGTGAAGATATTTCCTTTTCCAGCATAGGCCCCAAACCGCTCCAAATATACACTTGCAGAGTCTACAAAAAGAGTGTTTCCAAACTTCTCTATCAACTGGTAGGTACAACTCCGTGAGTTGAATGCCCTCATCACCAAGAAGTTTCTGAGAATGCTTCTCTCTAGTTTTGATGGGAAGATATTTCCTTTTCCAACATAGGCCTCATGGTGCTCCGAATAAACACTTGCAGATTCTACAAACTTAGTGTTTCAAAACTGTTCTATGAAAAGGAACGTTCAAGTCTGGGAGTTGAATGAACTCATCACAAAGAAGTTTCTCAGAATGCTTCTGTCTAGTTTTTAGGTGAAGATATTTCATTTCCCAGCATAGGCCTCAAAGCGCTCCAAATATCCACTTGCAGATTCTACAAAAAGAGTGTTTCCAAACTGCTCTTACAAAAGGAAGGTTCAAGTCTGTGAGCCGAACGCACTCATCACAAACAAGTTTCTGAGAATGCGTCTGTCTAGTTTTTATGTGAAGATATTTCGTTTGCCAGCATAGGCCTCAAATCGCTCCAAACATCCACTAGCAAATTCTACAAAAGGAGTGTTTCAAAAGTGCGCTATCAAAAGGAAGAGTCCACTATGTGAGTTGAATGCATAAAGCACACGGAAGTTTCTGAGAATGCTTCTGTCTAGTTTTTAGGTGAAGATATTTCATTTCCCAGCATAGGCCTCAAAGCGCTCCAAATATCCACTTGCAGATTCTACAAAAAGAGTGTTTCCAAACTGCTGTTTCAAAAGGAAGGTTCAAGTCTGTGAGTTGAGAGCACTCATCACAAAGAAGTTTCTGAGAATGCTTCTGTCTAGTTTTTATATGAAGATCTTTCCTTTTCCAATATAGGCCTCAAAGCGCTCCAAATAAACACTTGCAGATTCTACAAAAGGAGTGTTTCAAAACAGCTCTATCAAAAGGAACGTTCAAGTCTGTGAGTTGAAGGCATTCATCACACAGAAGTTTCTGAGAATGCTTCTCTCTAGTTTTTATGTGAAGATATTTCCTTTTCTAGCATAGGCCTCAAAGCGCTGCAAATAGCCACTTGCAGATTCTACAAAAAGAGGGTTTCAAATCTCTTCTATCAAAAGAAATGTTCAACTCTGTGAGTTGAATGCACTCATCAGAAAGAAGTTTCTGAGAATGATTCTATCTAGTTTTCATCTGCATGTATTTCCTTTTCCACTAGATGCCGCAATCGCACCAAATATCCACTTGCAGTTTCCACAAAAAGAGTGCTGCAGAACTGCTCCATGAAAAGGAATGTTCAACTCTGTGGGTTCAATACCCTCATGACATAGAAGTTTCTGAAAATGCTTCTGTCTAGTTGGTATAGGAAGATATTTCCTTTTGCAGCATAAGCCTGAAAGAGCTCCAAATATCCACTTGCGGATTCTGCAAAAACAGTGTTTCAAAACTGGTCGATCAAAAGGAACGTTCAACTCTGTGATTTGAATGCACTCATGACACAGAAGTTTCTGAGAATGCTTCTGTCTAGTTCTTACGTGAAGATATTTCCTTTTCCAACTTAGGCCTCAAAGCGCTCCAAATAAACACTTGCAGATTCTACAAAAGGAGTGTTTCAAAACTGCTCTAGCAAAAGGAAGGTTCAAGTCTGTGAGTTGAATGCACTCATCACAAAGAGGTTTCTGAGAATGCTGCTGTCTAGTTTTTATGTGAAGATATTTCCTTTTCCTCGCATAGACCTCAAATCGCTCCAGATATCCACTTGCAGATTTTACAGAAAGAGTGTTTCCAAACTGCTCTATCTAAAGGCACGTTCAACTCTGTGAGTTGAATGCACGCACTGCGAAGAACTTTCTGAGAATGCTTCTCTCTAGCTTTTAGGTGAAGATATTCCATTTCACAGCATAGGCCTCAAAGTGCTCCAAATCACCACTTGCAGATTTTACAAAAAGAATGTTCCAAACTGCTCTTTCTAAAGGAAGGTTCAAGTCTGTGAGTTGAATGCACTCAACACAAAGAAGTTTCTGAGAATGCTTCTGTCCAGGTTTCATGTGAAGATATTTCCTTTTCCAGCATAGGCCCCAAACCGCTCCAAATATACACTTGCAGAGTCTACAAAAAGAGTGTTTCCAAACTTCTCTATCAACTGGTAGGTACAACTCCGTGAGTTGAATGCCCTCATCACCAAGAAGTTTCTGAGAATGCTTCTCTCTAGTTTTGATGGGAAGATATTTCCTTTTCCAACCTAGGCCTCATGGTGCTCCGAATAAACACTTGCAGATTCTACAAACTTAGTGTTTCAAAACTGTTCTATGAAAAGGAACGTTCAAGTCTGGGAGTTGAATGAACTCATCACAAAGAAGTTACTCAGAATGCTTATTTCTAGTTTTTAGGTGAAGATATTTCATTTCCGAGCATAGGCCTCAAAGCGCTCCAAATATCCACTTGCAGATTCTACAAAAAGAGTGTTTCCAAACTGCTCTTACAAAAGGAAGGTTCAAGTCTGTGAGCCGAACGCACTCATCACAAACAAGTTTCTGAGATTGCGTCTGTCTAGTTTTTATGTGAAGATATTTCGTTTGCCAGCATAGGCCTCAAATCGCTCCAAACATCCACTAGCAAATTCTACAAAAGGAGTGTTTCAAAAGTGCGCCATCAAAAGGAAGAGTCCACTATGTGAGTTGAATGCATAAAGCCCACGGAAGTTTCTGAGAATGCTTCTGTCTAGTTTTTAGGTGAAGATATTTCTTTTACCAGCATAGGCCTCAAAGCGCTCCAAATATCCACTTGCAGATTCTACAAAAAGAGTGTTTCCAAACTGCTCTTTCAAAAGGAAGGTTCAAGTCTGTGAGTTGAGAGCACTCATCACAAAGAAGTTTCTGAGAATGCTTCTGTCTAGTTTTTATATGACGATCTTTCCTTTTCCAATATAGGCCTCAAAGCGCTCCAAATAAACACTTGCAGATTCTACAAAAGGAGTGTTTCAAAACAGATCTATCAAAAGGAACGTTCATGTCTGTGAGTTGAAGGCATTCATCACACAGAAGTTTCTGAGAATGCTTCTCTCTAGTTTTTATGTGAAGATATTTCCTTTTCTAGCATAGGCCTCAAAGCGCTGCAAATAGCCACTTGCAGATTCTACAAAAAGAGGGTTTCAAATCTCTTCTATCAAAAGAAAAGTTCATCTCTGTGAGTTGAATGCACTCATCAGAAAGAAGTTTCTGAGAATGATTCTATCTAGTTTTCATCTGCATGAATTTCCTTTTCCACTGGATGCCGCAATCGCACCAAATATCCACTGGCAGTTTCCACAAAAAGAGTGCTGCAGAACTGCTCCATGAAAAGGAATGTTCAACTCTGTGAGTTCAATACCCTCATGACATAGAAGTTTCTGAAAATGCTTCTGTCTAGTTGGTATAGGAAGATATTTCCTTTTCCAGCATAAGCCTCAAAGAGCTCCAAATATCCACTTGCGGATTCTGCAAAAACAGTGTTTCAAAACTGGTGGATCAAAAGGAACGTTCAACTCTGTGAGTTGAATGCACTCATGACACAGAAGTTTCTGAGAATGCTTCTGTCTAGTTCTTACGTGAAGATATTTCCTTTTCCAGCTTAGGCCTCAAAGCGCTCCAAATAAACACTTGCAGATTCTACAAAAGGAGTGTTTCAAAACTGCTCTAGCAAAAGGAAGGTTCAAGTCTGTGAGTTGAATGCACTCATCACAAAGAGGTTTCTGAGAATGCTGCTGTCTAGTTTTTATGTGAAGATATTTCCTTTTCCTCGCATAGACCTCAAATCGCTCCAGATATCCACTTGCAGATTTTACAGAAAGAGTGTTTCCAAACTGCTCTATCTAAAGGCACGTTCAACTCTGTGAGTTGAATGCACGCATTGCGAAGAACTTTCTGAGAATGCTTCTCTCTAGCTTTTAGGTGAAGATATTCCATTTCACAGCATAGGCCTCAAAGTGCTCCAAATCACCACTTGCAGATTTTACAAAAAGAATGTTTCAAAACTGCTCTTTCTAAAGGAAGGTTCAAGTCTGTGAGTTGAATGCACTCAACACAAAGAAGTTTCTGGGAATGCTTCTGTCCAGGTTTCATGTGAAGATATTTCCTTTTCCAGCATAGGCCTCAAACCGCTCCAAATATACACTTGCAGAGTCTACAAAAAGAGTGTTTCCAAACTTCTCTATCAACTGGTAGGTACAACTCCGTGAGTTGAATGCCCTCATCACCAAGAAGTTTCTGAGAATGCTCCTCTCTAGTTTTGATGGGAAGATATTTCCTTTTCCAACATAGGCCTCATGGTGCTCCGAATAAACACTTGCAGATTCTACAAACTTAGTGTCTCAAAACTGTTCTATGAAAAGGAACGTTCAAGTCTGGGAGTTGAATGAACTCATCACAAAGAAGTTTCTCAGAATGCTTCTGTCTAGTTTTTAGGTGAAGATATTTCATTTCCCAGCATAGGCCTCAAAGCGCTCCAAATATCCACTTGCAGATTCTACAAAAAGAGTGTTTCCAAACTGCTATTACAAAAGGAAGGTTCAAGTCTGTGAGCCGAACGCACTCATCACAAAGAAGTTTCTGAGAATGCGTCTGTCTAGTTTTTATGTGAAGATATTTCGTTTGCCAGCATAGGCCTCAAATCGCTCCAAACATCCACTAGCAAATTCTGCAAAAGGAGTATTTCAAAAGTGCGCCATCAAAAGGAAGAGTCCACTATGTGAGTTGAATGCATAAAGCACACGGAAGTTTCGGGGAATGCTTCTGTCTAGTTTTTAGGTGAAGATATTTCATTTCCCAGCATAGGCCTCAAAGCGCTCCAAATATCCACTTGCAGATTCTACAAAAAGAGTGTTTCCAAACTGCTCTTTCAAAAGGAAGGTTCAAGTCTGTGAGTTGAGAGCATTCATCACAAAGAAGTTTCTGAGAATGCTTCTCTCTAGTTTTTATATGAAGATCTTTCCTTTTCCAATATGGGCCTCAAAGCGCTCCAAATAAACACTTGCAGATTCTACAAAAGGAGTGTTTCAAAACAGCTCTATCAAAAGGAACGTTCAAGTCCGTGAGTTGAAGGCATTCATCACACAGAAGTTTCTGAGAATGCTTCTGTCTAGTTTTTATGTGAAGATATTTCCTTTTCTAGCATAGGCCTCAAAGCGCTGCAAATAGCCACTTGCAGATTCTACAAAAAGAGGGTTTCAAATCTCTTCTATCAAAAGAAATGTTCAACTCTGTGAGTTGAATGCACTCATCAGAAAGTAGTTTCTGAGAATGATTCTATCTAGTTTTCATCTGCATGTATTTCCTTTTCCACTAGATGCCGCAATCGCACCAAATATCCACTTGCAGTTTCCACAAAAAGAGTGCTGCAGAACTGCTACATGAAAAGGATTGTTCAACTCTGTGGGTTCAATACCCTCATGAAATAGAAGTTTCTGAAAATGCTTCTGTCTAGTTGGTATAGGAAGATATTTCCTTTTCCAGCATAAGCCTCAAAGAGCTCCAAATATCCACTTGCGGATTCTGCAAAAACAGTGTTTCAAAACTGGTGGATGAAAAGGAACGTTCAACTCTGTGAGTTGAATGCACTCATGACACAGAAGTTTCTGAGAATGCTTCTGTCTAGTTCTTACGTGAAGATATTTCCTTTTCCAGCTTAGGCCTCAAAGCGCTCCAAATAAACACTTGCAGATTCTACAAAAGGAGTGTTTCAAAACTGCTCTAGCAAAAGGAAGGTTCAAGTCTGTGAGTTGAATGCACTCATCACAAAGAGGTTTCTGAGAATGCTGCTGTCTAGTTTTTATGTGAAGATATTTCCTTTTCCTCGCATAGACCTCAAATCGCTCCAGATATCCACTTGCAGATTTTACAGAAAGAGTGTTTCCAAACTGCTCTATCTAAAGGCACGTTCAACTCTGTGAGTTGAATGCACGCACTGCGAAGAACTTTCTGAGAATGCTTCTCTCTAGCTTTTAGGTGAAGATATTCCATTTCACAGCATAGGCCTCAAAGTGCTCCAAATCACCACTTGCAGATTTTACAAAAAGAATGTTTCAAAACTGCTCCTTCTAAAGGAAGGTTCAAGTCTGTGAGTTGAATGCACTCAACACAAAGAAGTTTCTGAGAACGCTTCTGTCCAGGTTTCATGTGAAGATATTTCCTTTTCCAGCATAGGCCCCAAACCGCTCCAAATATACACTTGCAGAGTCTACAAAAAGAGTGTTTCCAAACTTCTCTATCAAATGGTAGGTACAACTCCGTGAGTTGAATGCCCTCATCACCAAGAAGTTTCTGAGAATGCTTCTCTCTAGTTTTGATGGGAAGATATTTCCTTTTCCAACATAGGCCTCATGGTGCTCCGAATAAACACTTGCAGATTCTACAAACTTAGTGTTTCAAAACTGTTCTATGAAAAGGAACGTTCAAGTCTGGGAGTTGAATGAACTCATCACAAAGAAGTTACTCAGAATGCTTCTGTCTAGTTTTTAGGTGAAGATATTTCATTTCCCAGCATAGGCCTCAAAGCGCTCCAATTATCCACTTGCAGATTCTACAAAAAGAGTGTTTCCAAACTGCTCTTACAAAAGGAAGGTTCAAGTCTGTGAGCCGAACGCACTCATCACAAACAAGTTTCTGAGAATGCGTCTGTCTAGTTTTTATGTGAAGATATTTCGTTTGCCAGCATAGGCCTCAAATCGCTCCAAACATCCGCTAGCAAATTCTACAAAAGGAGAGTTTCAAAAGTGCGCTATCAAAAGGAAGAGTCCACTAAGTGAGTTGAATGCATAAAGCACACGGAAGTTTCTGAGAATGCTTCTGTCTAGTTTTTAGGTGAAGATATTTCATTTCCCAGCATAGGCCTCAAAGCGCTCCAAATATCCACTTGCAGATTCTACAAAAAGAGTGTTTCCAAACTGCTCTTTCAAAAGGAAGGTTCAAGTCTGTGAGTTGAGAGCATTCATCACAAAGAAGTTTCTGAGAATGCTTCTGTCTAGTTTTTATATGAAGATCTTTCCTTTTCCAATATGGGCCTCAAAGCGCTCCAAATAAACACTTGCAGATTCTACAAAAGGAGTGTTTCAAAACAGCTCTATCAAAAGGAACGTTCAAGTCTGTGAGTTGAAGGCATTCATCACACAGAAGTTTCTGAGAATGCTTCTCTCTAGTTTTTATGTGAAGATATTTCCTTTTCTAGCATAGGCCTCAAAGCGCTGCAAATAGCCACTTGCAGATTCTACAAAAAGAGGGTTTCAAATCTCTTCTATCAAAAGAAATGTTCAACTCTGTGAGTTGAATGCACTCATCAGAAAGAAGTTTCTGAGAATGATTCTATCTAGTTTTCATCTGCATGTATTTCCTTTTCCACTAGATGCCGCAATCGCACCAAATATCCACTTGCAGTTTCCACAAAAAGAGTGCTGCAGAACTGCTCCATGAAAAGGAATGTTCAACTCTGTGGGTTCAATACCCTCATGACATAGAAGTTTCTGAAAATGCTTCTGTCTAGTTGGTATAGGAAGATATTTCCTTTTGCAGCATAAGCCTGAAAGAGCTCCAAATATCCACTTGCGGATTCTGCAAAAACAGTGTTTCAAAACTGGTCGATCAAAAGGAACGTTCAACTCTGTGATTTGAATGCACTCATGACACAGAAGTTTCTGAGAATGCTTCTGTCTAGTTCTTACGTGAAGATATTTCCTTTTCCAGCTTAGGCCTCAAAGCGCTCCAAATAAACACTTGCAGATTCTACAAAAGGAGTGTTTCAAAACTGCTCTAGCAAAAGGAAGGTTCAAGTCTGTGAGTTGAATGCACTCATCACAAAGAGGTTTCTGAGAATGCTGCTGTCTAGTTTTTATGTGAAGTTATTTCCTTTTCCTCGCATAGACCTCAAATCGCTCCAGATATGCACTTGCAGATTTTACAGAAAGAGTGTTTCCAAACTGCTCTATCTAAAGGCACGTTCAACTCTGTGAGTTGAATGCACGCACTGCGAAGAACTTTCTGAGAATGCTTCTCTCTAGCTTTTAGGTGAAGATATTCCATTTCACAGCATAGGCCTCAAAGTGCTCCAAATCACCACTTGCAGATTTTACAAAAAGAATGTTCCAAACTGCTCTTTCTAAAGGAAGGTTCAAGTCTGTGAGTTGAATGCACTCAACACAAAGAAGTTTCTGAGAATGCTTCTGTCCAGGTTTCATGTGAAGATATTTCCTTTTCCAGCATAGGCCCCAAACCGCTCCAAATATACACTTGCAGAGTCTACAAAAAGAGTGTTTCCAAACTTCTCTATCAAATGGTAGGTACAACTCCGTGAGTTGAATGCCCTCATCACCAAGAAGTTTCTGAGAATGCTTCTCTCTAGTTTTGATGGGAAGATATTTCCTTTTCCAACCTAGGCCTCATGGTGCTCCGAATAAACACTTGCAGATTCTACAAACTTAGTGTTTCAAAACTGTTCTATGAAAAGGAACGTTCAAGTCTGGGAGTTGAATGAACTCATCACAAAGAAGTTACTCAGAATGCTTCTGTCTAGTTTTTAGGTGAAGATATTTCATTTCCCAGCATAGGCCTCAAAGCGCTCCAAATATCCACTTGCAGATTCTACAAAAAGAGTGTTTCCAAACTGCTCTTACAAAAGGAAGGTTCAAGTCGGTGAGCCGAACTCACTCATCACAAACAAGTTTCTGAGAATGCGTCTGTCTAGTTTTTATGTGAAGATGTTTCGTTTGCCAGCATAGGCCTCAAATCGCTCCAAACATCCACTAGCAAATTCTACAAAAGGAGTGTTTCAAAAGTGCGCTATCAAAAGGAAGAGTCCACTATGTGAGTTGAATGCATAAAGCACACGGAAGTTTCTGAGAATGCTTCTGTCTAGTTTTTAGGTGAAGATATTTCATTTCCCAGCATAGGCCTCAAAGCGCTCCAAATATCCACTTGCAGATTCTACAAAAAGAGTGTTTCCAAACTGCTCTTTCAAAAGGAAGGTTCAAGTCTGTGAGTTGAGAGCACTCATCACAAAGAAGTTTCTGAGAATGCTTCTGTCTAGTTTTTATATGAAGATCTTTCCTTTTCCAATATAGGCCTCAAAGCGCTCCAAATAAACACTTGCAGATTCTACAAAAGGAGTGTTTCAAAACAGCTCTATCAAAAGGAACGTTCAAGTCTGTGAGTTGAAGGCATTCATCACACAGAAGTTTCTGAGAATGCTTCTCTCTAGTTTTTATGTGAAGATATTTCCTTTTCTAGCATAGGCCTCAAAGCGCTGCAAATAGCCACTTGCAGATTCTACAAAAAGAGGGTTTCAAATCTCTTCTATCAAAAGAAATGTTCAACTCTGTGAGTTGAATGCACTCATCAGAAAGAAGTTTCTGAGAATGATTCTATCTAGTTTTCATCTGCATGTATTTCCTTTTCCACTAGATGCCGCAATCGCACCAAATATCCACTTGCAGTTTCCACAAAAAGAGTGCTGCAGAACTGCTACATGAAAAGGATTGTTCAACTCTGTGGGTTCAATACCCTCATGAAATAGAAGTTTCTGAAAATGCTTCTGTCTAGTTGGTATAGGAAGATATTTCCTTTTCCAGCATAAGCCTCAAAGAGCTCCAAATATCCACTTGCGGATTCTGCAAAAACAGTGTTTCAAAACTGGTGGATCAAAAGGAACGTTCAACTCTGTGATTTGAATGCACTCATGACACAGAAGTTTCTGAGAATGCTTCTGTCTAGTTCTTACGTGAAGATATTTCCTTTTCCAGCTTAGGCCTCAAAGCGCTCCAAATAAACACTTGCAGATTCTACAAAAGGAGTGTTTCAAAACTGCTCTAGCAAAAGGAAGGTTCAAGTCTGTGAGTTGAATGCACTCATCACAAAGAGGTTTCTGAGAATGCTGCTGTCTAGTTTTTATGTGAAGATATTTCCTTTTCCTCGCATAGACCTCAAATCGCTCCAGATATCCACTTGCAGATTTTACAGAAAGAGTGTTTCCAAACTGCTCTATCTAAAGGCACGTTCAACTCTGTGAGTTGAATGCACGCACTGCGAAGAACTTTCTGAGAATGCTTCTCTCTAGCTTTTAGGTGAAGATATTCCATTTCACAGCATAGGCCTCAAAGTGCTCCAAATCACCACTTGCAGATTTTACAAAAAGAATGTTCCAAACTGCTCTTTCTAAAGGAAGGTTCAAGTCTGTGAGTTGAATGCACTCAACACAAAGAAGTTTCTGAGAATGCTTCTGTCCAGGTTTCATGTGAAGATATTTCCTTTTCCAGCATAGGCCCCAAACCGCTCCAAATATACACTTGCAGAGTCTACAAAAAGAGTGTTTCCAAACTTCTCTATCAACTGGTAGGTACAACTCCGTGAGTTGAATGCCCTCATCACCAAGAAGTTTCTGAGAATGCTTCTCTCTAGTTTTGATGGGAAGATATTTCCTTTTCCAACCTAGGCCTCATGGTGCTCCGAATAAACACTTGCAGATTCTACAAACTTAGTGTTTCAAAACTGTTCTATGAAAAGGAACGTTCAAGTCTGGGAGTTGAATGAACTCATCACAAAGAAGTTTCTCAGAATGCTTCTGTCTAGTTTTTAGGTGAAGATATTTCATTTCCCAGCATAGGCCTCAAAGCGCTCCAAATATCCACTTGCAGATTCTACAAAAAGAGTGTTTCCAAACTGCTCTTACAAAAGGAAGGTTCAAGTCTGTGAGCCGAACGCACTCATCACAAACAAGTTTCTGAGAATGCGTCTGTCTAGTTTTTATGTGAAGATATTTCGTTTGCCAGCATAGGCCTCAAATCGCTCCAAACATCCGCTAGCAAATTCTACAAAAGGAGAGTTTCAAAAGTGCGCTATCAAAAGGAAGAGTCCACTAAGTGAGTTGAATGCATAAAGCACACGGAAGTTTCTGAGAATGCTTCTGTCTAGTTTTTAGGTGAAGATATTTCATTTCCCAGCATAGGCCTCAAAGCGCTCCAAATATCCACTTGCAGATTCTACAAAAAGAGTGTTTCCAAACTGCTCTTTCAAAAGGAAGGTTCAAGTCTGTGAGTTGAGAGCATTCATCACAAAGAAGTTTCTGAGAATGCTTCTGTCTAGTTTTTATATGAAGATCTTTCCTTTTCCAATATGGGCCTCAAAGCGCTCCAAATAAACACTTGCAGATTCTACAAAAGGAGTGTTTCAAAACAGCTCTATCAAAAGGAACGTTCAAGTCTGTGAGTTGAAGGCATTCATCACACAGAAGTTTCTGAGAATGCTTCTCTCTAGTTTTTATGTGAAGATATTTCCTTTTCTAGCATAGGCCTCAAAGCGCTGCAAATAGCCACTTGCAGATTCTACAAAAAGAGGGTTTCAAATCTCTTCTATCAAAAGAAATGTTCAACTCTGTGAGTTGAATGCACTCATCAGAAAGAAGTTTCTGAGAATGATTCTATCTAGTTTTCATCTGCATGTATTTCCTTTTCCACTAGATGCCGCAATCGCACCAAATATCCACTTGCAGTTTCCACAAAAAGAGTGCTGCAGAACTGCTCCATGAAAAGGAATGTTCAACTCTGTGGGTTCAATACCCTCATGACATAGAAGTTTCTGAAAATGCTTCTGTCTAGTTGGTATAGGAAGATATTTCCTTTTCCAGCATAAGCCTCAAAGAGCTCCAAATATCCACTTGCGGATTCTGCAAAAACAGTGTTTCAAAACTGGTGGATCAAAAGGAACGTTCAACTCTGTGATTTGAATGCACTCATGACACAGAAGTTTCTGAGAATGCTTCTGTCTAGTTCTTACGTGAAGATATTTCCTTTTCCAGCTTAGGCCTCAAAGCGCTCCAAATAAACACTTGCAGATTCTACAAAAGGAGTGTTTCAAAACTGCTCTAGCAAAAGGAAGGTTCAAGTCTGTGAGTTGAATGCACTCATCACAAAGAGGTTTCTGAGAATGCTGCTGTCTAGTTTTTATGTGAAGATATTTCCTTTTCCTCGCATAGACCTCAAATCGCTCCAGATATCCACTTGCAGATTTTACAGAAAGAGTGTTTCCAAACTGCTCTATCTAAAGGCACGTTCAACTCTGTGAGTTGAATGCACGCACTGCGAAGAACTTTCTGAGAATGCTTCTCTCTAGCTTTTAGGTGAAGATATTCCATTTCACAGCATAGGCCTCAAAGTGCTCCAAATCACCACTTGCAGATTTTACAAAAAGAATGTTCCAAACTGCTCTTTCTAAAGGAAGGTTCAAGTCTGTGAGTTGAATGCACTCAACACAAAGAAGTTTCTGAGAATGCTTCTGTCCAGGTTTCATGTGAAGATATTTCCTTTTCCAGCATAGGCCCCAAACCGCTCCAAATATACACTTGCAGAGTCTACAAAAAGAGTGTTTCCAAACTTCTCTATCAACTGGTAGGTACAACTCCGTGAGTTGAATGCCCTCATCACCAAGAAGTTTCTGAGAATGCTTCTCTCTAGTTTTGATGGGAAGATATTTCCTTTTCCAACCTAGGCCTCATGGTGCTCCGAATAAACACTTGCAGATTCTACAAACTTAGTGTTTCAAAACTGTTCTATGAAAAGGAACGTTCAAGTCTGGGAGTTGAATGAACTCATCACAAAGAAGTTACTCAGAATGCTTCTGTCTAGTTTTTAGGTGAAGATATTTCATTTCCCAGCATAGGCCTCAAAGCGCTCCAAATATCCACTTGCAGATTCTACAAAAAGAGTGTTTCCAAACTGCTCTTACAAAAGGAAGGTTCAAGTCTGTGAGCCGAACGCACTCATCACAAACAAGTTTCTGAGAATGCGTCTGTCTAGTTTTTATGTGAAGATATTTCGTTTGCCAGCATAGGCCTCAAATCGCTCCAAACATCCACTAGCAAATTCTACAAAAGGAGTGTTTCAAAAGTGCGCTATCAAAAGGAAGAGTCCACTATGTGAGTTGAATGCATAAAGCCCACGGAAGTTTCTGAGAATGCTTCTGTCTAGTTTTTAGGTGAAGATATTTCATTTCCCAGCATAGGCCTCAAAGCGCTCCAAATATCCACTTGCAGATTCTACAAAAAGAGTGTTTCCAAACTGCTCTTTCAAAAGGAAGGTTCAAGTCTGTGAGTTGAGACCACTCATTCCAAAGAAGTTTCTGAGAATGCTTCTGTCTAGTTTTTATATGAAGATCTTTCCTTTTCCAATATAGGCCTCAAAGCGCTCCAAATAAACACTTGCAGATTCTACAAAAGGAGTGTTTCAAAACAGCTCTATCAAAAGGAACGTTCAAGTCTGTGAGTTGAAGGCATTCATCACACAGAAGTTTCTGAGAATGCTTCTCTCTAGTTTTTATGTGAAGATATTTCCTTTTCTAGCATAGGCCTCAAAGCGCTGCAAATAGCCACTTGCAGATTCTACAAAAAGAGGGTTTCAAATCTCTTCTATCAAAAGAAATGTTCAACTCTGTGAGTTGAATGCACTCATCAGAAAGAAGTTTCTGAGAATGATTCTATCTAGTTTTCATCTGCATGTATTTCCTTTTCCACTAGATGCCGCAATCGCACCAAATATCCACTTGCAGTTTCCACAAAAAGAGTGCTGCAGAACTGCTCCATGAAAAGGAATGTTCAACTCTGTGGGTTCAATACCCTCATGACATAGAAGTTTCTGAAAATGCTTCTGTCTAGTTGGTATAGGAAGATATTTCCTTTTGCAGCATAAGCCTGAAAGAGCTCCAAATATCCACTTGCGGATTCTGCAAAAACAGTGTTTCAAAACTGGTCGATCAAAAGGAACGTTCAACTCTGTGATTTGAATGCACTCATGACACAGAAGTTTCTGAGAATGCTTCTGTCTAGTTCTTACGTGAAGATATTTCCTTTTCCAGCTTAGGCCTCAAAGCGCTCCAAATAAACACTTGCAGATTCTACACAAGGAGTGTTTCAAAACTGCTCTAGCAAAAGGAAGGTTCAAGTCTGTGAGTTGAATGCACTCATCACAAAGAGGTTTCTGAGAATGCTGCTGTCTAGTTTTTATGTGAAGATATTTCCTTTTCCTCGCATAGACCTCAAATCGCTCCAGATATCCACTTGCAGATTTTACAGAAAGAGTGTTTCCAAACTGCTCTATCTAAAGGCACGTTCAACTCTGTGAGTTGAATGCACGCACTGCGAAGAACTTTCTGAGAATGCTTCTCTCTAGCTTTTAGGTGAAGATATTCCATTTCACAGCATAGGCCTCAAAGTGCTCCAAATCACCACTTGCAGATTTTACAAAAAGAATGTTCCAAACTGCTCTTTCTAAAGGAAGGTTCAAGTCTGTGAGTTGAATGCACTCAACACAAAGAAGTTTCTGAGAATGCTTCTGTCCAGGTTTCATGTGAAGATATTTCCTTTTCCAGCATAGGCCCCAAACCGCTCCAAATATACACTTGCAGAGTCTACAAAAAGAGTGTTTCCAAACTTCTCTATCAACTGGTAGGTACAACTCCGTGAGTTGAATGCCCTCATCACCAAGAAGTTTCTGAGAATGCTTCTCTCTAGTTTTGATGGGAAGATATTTCCTTTTCCAACCTAGGCCTCATGGTGCTCCGAATAAACACTTGCAGATTCTACAAACTTAGTGTTTCAAAACTGTTCTATGAAAAGGAACGTTCAAGTCTGGGAGTTGAATGAACTCATCACAAAGAAGTTACTCAGAATGCTTCTGTCTAGTTTTTAGGTGAAGATATTTCATTTCCCAGCATAGGCCTCAAAGCGCTCCAAATATCCACTTGCAGATTCTACAAAAAGAGTGTTTCCAAACTGCTCTTACAAAAGGAAGGTTCAAGTCTGTGAGCCGAACGCACTCATCACAAACAAGTTTCTGAGAATGCGTCTGTCTAGTTTTTATGTGAAGATGTTTCGTTTGCCAGCATAGGCCTCAAATCGCTCCAAACATCCACTAGCAAATTCTACAAAAGGAGTGTTTCAAAAGTGCGCTATCAAAAGGAAGAGTCCACTATGTGAGTTGAATGCATAAAGCACACGGAAGTTTCTGAGAATGCTTCTGTCTAGTTTTTAGGTGAAGATATTTCATTTCCCAGCATAGGCCTCAAAGCGCTCCAAATATCCACTTGCAGATTCTACAAAAAGAGTGTTTCCAAACTGCTCTTTCAAAAGGAAGGTTCAAGTCTGTGAGTTGAGAGCACTCATCACAAAGAAGTTTCTGAGAATGCTTCTGTCTAGTTTTTATATGAAGATCTTTCCTTTTCCAATATAGGCCTCAAAGCGCTCCAAAGAAACACTTGCAGATTCTACAAAAGGAGTGTTTCAAAACAGCTCTATCAAAAGGAACGTTCAAGTCTGTGAGTTGAAGGCATTCATCACACAGAAGTTTCTGAGAATGCTTCTCTCTAGTTTTTATGTGAAGATATTTCCTTTTCTAGCATAGGCCTCAAAGCGCTGCAAATAGCCACTTGCAGATTCTACAAAAAGAGGGTTTCAAATCTCTTCTATCAAAAGAAATGTTCAACTCTGTGAGTTGAATGCACTCATCAGAAAGAAGTTTCTGAGAATGATTCTATCTAGTTTTCATCTGCATGTATTTCCTTTTCCACTAGATGCCGCAATCGCACCAAATATCCACTTGCAGTTTCCACAAAAAGAGTGCTGCAGAACTGCTCCATGAAAAGGAATGTTCAACTCTGTGGGTTCAATACCCTCATGACATAGAAGTTTCTGAAAATGCTTCTGTCTAGTTGGTATAGGAAGATATTTCCTTTTGCAGCATAAGCCTCAAAGAGCTCCAAATATCCACTTGCGGATTCTGCAAAAGCAGTGTTTCAAAACTGGTCGATCAAAAGGAACGTTCAACTCTGTGATTTGAATGCACTCATGACACAGAAGTTTCTGAGAATGCTTCTGTCTAGTTCTTACGTGAAGATATTTCCTTTTCCAGCTTAGGCCTCAAAGCGCTCCAAATAAACACTTGCAGATTCTACAAAAGGAGTGTTTCAAAACTGCTCTAGCAAAAGGAAGGTTCAAGTCTGTGAGTTGAATGCACTCATCACAAAGAGGTTTCTGAGAATGCTGCTGTCTAGTTTTTATGTGAAGATATTTCCTTTTCCTCGCATAGACCTCAAATCGCTCCAGATATCCACTTGCAGACTTTACAGAAAGACTGTTTCCAAACTGCTCTATCTAAAGGCACGTTCAACTCTGTGAGTTGAATGCACGCATTGCGAAGAAGTTTCTGAGAATGCTTCTCTCTAGCTTTTAGGTGAAGATATTCCATTTCACAGCATAGGCCTCAAAGTGCTCCAAATCACCACTTGCAGATTTTACAAAAAGAATGTTTCAAAACTGCTCTTTCTAAAGGAAGGTTCAAGTCTGTGAGTTGAATGCACTCAACACAAAGAAGTTTCTGAGAATGCTTCTGTCCAGGTTTCATGTGAAGATACTTCCTATTCCAGCATTGGCCTCAAACCGCTCCAAATATTCACTTGCAGAGTCTACAAAAAGAGTGTTTCCAAACTTCTCTATCAACTGGTAGGTACAACTCCGTGAGTTGAATGCCCTCATCAACAAGGAGTTTCTGAGAATGCTTCTCTCTAGTTTTGATGGGAAGATATTTCCTTTTCCAACATAGGCCTCATGGTGCTCCGAATAAACACTTGCAGATTCTACAAACTTAGTGTTTCAAAACTGTTCTATGAAAAGGAACGTTCAAGTCTGGGAGTTGAATGAACTCATCACAAAGAAGTTACTCAGAATGCTTATTTCTAGTTTTTAGGTGAAGATATTTCATTTCCGAGCATAGGCCTCAAAGCGCTCCAAATATCCACTTGCAGATTCTACAAAAAGAGTGTTTCCAAACTGCTCTTACAAAAGGAAGGTTCAAGTCTGTGAGCCGAACGCACTCATCACAAACAAGTTTCTGAGATTGCGTCTGTCTAGTTTTTATGTGAAGATATTTCGTTTGCCAGCATAGGCCTCAAATCGCTCCAAACATCCACTAGCAAATTCTACAAAAGGAGTGTTTCAAAATTGCGCTATCAAAAGGAAGAGTCCACTATGTGAGTTGAATGCATAAAGCACACGGAAGTTTCTGAGAATGCTTCTGTCTAGTTTTTAGGTGAAGATATTTCATTTCCCAGCATAGGCCTCAAAGCGCTCCAAATATCCACTTGCAGATTCTACAAAAAGAGTGTTTCCAAACTGCTCTTTCAAAAGGAAGGTTCAAGTCTGTGAGTTGAGAGCACTCATCACAAAGAAGTTTCTGAGAATGCTTCTGTCTAGTTTTTATATGACGATCTTTCCTTTTCCAATATAGGCCTCAAAGCGCTCCAAATAAACACTTGCAGATTCTACAAAAGGAGTGTTTCAAAACAGCTCTATCAAAAGGAACGTTCATGTCTGTGAGTTGAAGGCATTCATCACACAGAAGTTTCTGAGAATGCTTCTCTCTAGTTTTTATGTGAAGATATTTCCTTTTCTAGCATAGGCCTCAAAGCGCTGCAAATAGCCACTTGCAGATTCTACAAAAAGAGGGTTTCAAATCTCTTCTATCAAAAGAAAAGTTCATCTCTGTGAGTTGAATGCACTCATCAGAAAGAAGTTTCTGAGAATGATTCTATCTAGTTTTCATCTGCATGTATTTCCTTTTCCACTGGATGCCGCAATCGCACCAAATATCCACTGGCAGTTTCCACAAAAAGAGTGCTGCAGAACTGCTCCATGAAAAGGAATGTTCAACTCTGTGAGTTCAATACCCTCATGACATAGAAGTTTCTGAAAATGCTTCTGTCTAGTTGGTATAGGAAGATATTTCCTTTTCCAGCATAAGCCTCAAAGAGCTCCAAATATCCACTTGCGGATTCTGCAAAAACAGTGTTTCAAAACTGGTCGATCAAAAGGAACGTTCAACTCTGTGAGTTGAATGCACTCATGACACAGAAGTTTCTGAGAATGCTTCTGTCTAGTTCTTACGTGAAGATATTTCCTTTTCCAGCTTAGGCCTCAAAGCGCTCCAAATAAACACTTGCAGATTCTACAAAAGGAGTGTTTCAAAACTGCTCTAGCAAAAGGAAGGTTCAAGTCTGTGAGTTGAATGCACTCATCACAAAGAGGTTTCTGAGAATGCTGCTGTCTAGGTTTTATGTGAAGATATTTCCTTTTCCTCGCATAGACCTCAAATCGCTCCACATATCCGCTTGCAGATTTTACAGAAAGAGTGTTTCCAAACTGCTCTATCTAAAGGCACGTTCAACTCTGTGAGTTGAATGCACGCATTGCGAAGAACTTTCTGAGAATGCTTCTCTCTAGCTTTTAGGTGAAGATATTCCATTTCACAGCATAGGCCTCAAAGTGCTCCAAATCACCACTTGCAGATTTTACAAAAAGAATGTTTCAAAACTGCTCTTTCTAAAGGAAGGTTCAAGTCTGTGAGTTGAATGCACTCAACACAAAGAAGTTTCTGAGAATGCTTCTGTCCAGGTTTCATGTGAAGATATTTCCTTTTCCAGCATAGGCCTCAAACCGCTCCAAATATACACTTGCAGAGTCTACAAAAAGAGTGTTTCCAAACTTCTCTATCAACTGGTAGGTACAACTCCGTGAGTTGAATGCCCTCATCACCAAGAAGTTTCTGAGAATGCTTCTCTCTAGTTTTGATGGGAAGATATTTCCTTTTCCAACATAGGCCTCATGGTGCTCCGAATAAACACTTTCAGATTCTACAAACTTAGTGTTTCAAAACTGTTCTATGAAAAGGAACGTTCAAGTCTGGGAGTTGAATGAACTCATCACAAAGAAGTTTCTCAGAATGCTTCTGTCTAGTTTTTAGGTGAAGATATTTCATTTCCCAGCATAGGCCTCAAATCGCTCCAAATATCCACTTGCAGATTCTACAAAAAGAGTGTTTCCAAACTGCTCTTACAAAAGGAAGGTTCAAGTCTGTGAGCCGAACGCACTCATTACAAACAAGTTTCTGAGAATGCGTCTGTCTAGTTTTTATGTGAAGATATTTCGTTTGCCAGCATAGGCCTCAAATCGCTCCAAACATCCACTAGCAAATTCTGCAAAAGGAGTGTTTCAAAATTGCGCTATCAAAAGGAAGAGTCCACTATGTGAGTTGAATGCATAAAGCACACGGAAGTTTCTGAGAATGCTTCTGTCTAGTTTTTAGGTGAAGATATTTCATTTCCCAGCATTGGCCTCAAAGCGCTCCAAATATCCACTTGCAGATTCTACAAAAAGAGTGTTTCCAAACTGCTCTTTCAAAAGGAAGGTTCAAGTCTGTGAGTTGAGAGCATTCATCACAAAGAAGTTTCTGAGAATGCTTCTGTCTAGTTTTTATATGAAGATCTTTCCTTTTCCTATATGGGCCTCAAAGCGCTCCAAATAAACACTTGCAGATTCTACAAAAGGAGTGTTTCAAAACAGCTCTATCAAAAGGAACGTTCAAGTCTGTGAGTTGAAGGCATTCATCACACAGAAGTTTCTGAGAATGCTTCTCTCTAGTTTTTATGTGAAGATATTTCCTTTTCTAGCATAGGCCTCAAAGCGCTGCAAATAGCCACTTGCAGATTCTACAAAAAGAGGGTTTCAAATCTCTTCTATCAAAAGAAATGTTCAACTCTGTGAGTTGAATGCACTCATCAGAAAGAAGTTTCTGAGAATGATTCTATCTAGTTTTCATCTGCATGTATTTCCTTTTCCACTAGATGCCGCAATCGCACCAAATATCCACTTGCAGTTTCCACAAAAAGAGTGCTGCAGAACTGCTACATGAAAAGGATTGTTCAACTCTGTGGGTTCAATACCCTCATGAAATAGAAGTTTCTGAAAATGCTTCTGTCTAGTTGGTATAGGAAGATATTTCCTTTTCCAGCATAAGCCTCAAAGAGCTCCAAATATCCACTTGCGGATTCTGCAAAAACAGTGTTTCAAAACTGGTGGATCAAAAGGAACGTTCAACTCTGTGAGTTGAATGCACTCATGACACAGAAGTTTCTGAGAATGCTTCTGTCTAGTTCTTACGTGAAGATATTTCCTTTTCCAGCTTAGGCCTCAAAGCGCTCCAAATAAACACTTGCAGATTCTACAAAAGGAGTGTTTCAAAACTGCTCTAGCAAAAGGAAGGTTCAAGTCTGTGAGTTGAATGCACTCATCACAAAGAGGTTTCTGAGAATGCTGCTGTCTAGTTTTTATGTGAAGATATTTCCTTTTCCTCGCATAGACCTCAAATCGCTCCAGATATCCACTTGCAGATTTTACAGAAAGAGTGTTTCCAAACTGCTCTATCTAAAGGCACGTTCAACTCTGTGAGTTGAATGCACGCACTGCGAAGAACTTTCTGAGAATGCTTCTCTCTAGCTTTTAGGTGAAGATATTCCATTTCACAGCATAGGCCTCAAAGTGCTCCAAATCACCACTTGCAGATTTTACAAAAAGAATGTTCCAAACTGCTCTTTCTAAAGGAAGGTTCAAGTCTGTGAGTTGAATGCACTCAACACAAAGAAGTTTCTGAGAATGCTTCTGTCCAGGTTTCATGTGAAGATATTTCCTTTTCCAGCATAGGCCCCAAACCGCTCCAAATATACACTTGCAGAGTCTACAAAAAGAGTGTTTCCAAACTTCTCTATCAACTGGTAGGTACAACTCCGTGAGTTGAATGCCCTCATCACCAAGAAGTTTCTGAGAATGCTTCTCTCTAGTTTTGATGGGAAGATATTTCCTTTTCCAACATAGGCCTCATGGTGCTCCGAATAAACACTTGCAGATTCTACAAACTTAGTGTTTCAAAACTGTTCTATGAAAAGGAACGTTCAAGTCTGGGAGTTGAATGAACTCATCACAAAGAAGTTTCTCAGAATGCTTCTGTCTAGTTTTTAGGTGAAGATATTTCATTTCCCAGCATAGGCCTCAAAGCGCTCCAAATATCCACTTGCAGATTCTACAAAAAGAGTGTTTCCAAACTGCTCTTACAAAAGGAAGGTTCAAGTCTGTGAGCCGAACGCACTCATCACAAACAAGTTTCTGAGAATGCGTCTGTCTAGTTTTTATGTGAAGATATTTCGTTTGCCAGCATAGGCCTCAAATCGCTCCAAACATCCACTAGCAAATTCTACAAAAGGAGTGTTTCAAAAGTGCGCTATCAAA
Organism: Pongo pygmaeus; assembly: GCF_028885625.2. Lineage (NCBI taxonomy): Eukaryota > Metazoa > Chordata > Mammalia > Primates > Hominidae > Pongo > Pongo pygmaeus. Next base: position 30,963,248 of record NC_085930.1, read on the forward strand.
AGGAAGAGTCCACTATGTGAGTTGAATGCATAAAGCACACGGAAGTTTCTGAGAATGCTTCTGTCTAGTTTTTAGGTGAAGATATTTCATTTCCCAGCATAGGCCTCAAAGCGCTCCAAATATCCACTTGCAGATTCTACAAAAAGAGTGTTTCCAAACTGCTCTTTCAAAAGGAAGGTTCAAGTCTGTGAGTTGAGAGCACTCATCACAAAGAAGTTTCTGAGAATGCTTCTGTCTAGTTTTTATATGAAGATCTTTCCTTTTCCAATATAGGCCTCAAAGCGCTCCAAATAAACACTTGCAGATTCTACAAAAGGAGTGTTTCAAAACAGCTCTATCAAAAGGAACGTTCAAGTCTGTGAGTTGAAGGCATTCATCACACAGAAGTTTCTGAGAATGCTTCTCTCTAGTTTTTATGTGAAGATATTTCCTTTTCTAGCATAGGCCTCAAAGCGCTGCAAATAGCCACTTGCAGATTCTACAAAAAGAGGGTTTCAAATCTCTTCTATCAAAAGAAATGTTCAACTCTGTGAGTTGAATGCACTCATCAGAAAGAAGTTTCTGAGAATGATTCTATCTAGTTTTCATCTGCATGTATTTCCTTTTCCACTAGATGCCGCAATCGCACCAAATATCCACTTGCAGTTTCCACAAAAAGAGTGCTGCAGAACTGCTCCATGAAAAGGAATGTTCAACTCTGTGGGTTCAATACCCTCATGACATAGAAGTTTCTGAAAATGCTTCTGTCTAGTTGGTATAGGAAGATATTTCCTTTTGCAGCATAAGCCTGAAAGAGCTCCAAATATCCACTTGCGGATTCTGCAAAAACAGTGTTTCAAAACTGGTCGATCAAAAGGAACGTTCAACTCTGTGATTTGAATGCACTCATGACACAGAAGTTTCTGAGAATGCTTCTGTCTAGTTCTTACGTGAAGATATTTCCTTTTCCAACTTAGGCCTCAAAGCGCTCCAAATAAACACTTGCAGATTCTACAAAAGGAGTGTTTCAAAACTGCTCTAGCAAAAGGAAGGTTCAAGTCTGTGAGTTGAATGCACTCATCACAAAGAGGTTTCTGAGAATGCTGCTGTCTAGTTTTTATGTGAAGATATTTCCTTTTCCTCGCATAGACCTCAAATCGCTCCAGATATCCACTTGCAGATTTTACAGAAAGAGTGTTTCCAAACTGCTCTATCTAAAGGCACGTTCAACTCTGTGAGTTGAATGCACGCACTGCGAAGAACTTTCTGAGAATGCTTCTCTCTAGCTTTTAGGTGAAGATATTCCATTTCACAGCATAGGCCTCAAAGTGCTCCAAATCACCACTTGCAGATTTTACAAAAAGAATGTTCCAAACTGCTCTTTCTAAAGGAAGGTTCAAGTCTGTGAGTTGAATGCACTCAACACAAAGAAGTTTCTGAGAATGCTTCTGTCCAGGTTTCATGTGAAGATATTTCCTTTTCCAGCATAGGCCCCAAACCGCTCCAAATATACACTTGCAGAGTCTACAAAAAGAGTGTTTCCAAACTTCTCTATCAACTGGTAGGTACAACTCCGTGAGTTGAATGCCCTCATCACCAAGAAGTTTCTGAGAATGCTTCTCTCTAGTTTTGATGGGAAGATATTTCCTTTTCCAACCTAGGCCTCATGGTGCTCCGAATAAACACTTGCAGATTCTACAAACTTAGTGTTTCAAAACTGTTCTATGAAAAGGAACGTTCAAGTCTGGGAGTTGAATGAACTCATCACAAAGAAGTTACTCAGAATGCTTATTTCTAGTTTTTAGGTGAAGATATTTCATTTCCGAGCATAGGCCTCAAAGCGCTCCAAATATCCACTTGCAGATTCTACAAAAAGAGTGTTTCCAAACTGCTCTTACAAAAGGAAGGTTCAAGTCTGTGAGCCGAACGCACTCATCACAAACAAGTTTCTGAGATTGCGTCTGTCTAGTTTTTATGTGAAGATATTTCGTTTGCCAGCATAGGCCTCAAATCGCTCCAAACATCCACTAGCAAATTCTACAAAAGGAGTGTTTCAAAAGTGCGCCATCAAAAGGAAGAGTCCACTATGTGAGTTGAATGCATAAAGCCCACGGAAGTTTCTGAGAATGCTTCTGTCTAGTTTTTAGGTGAAGATATTTCATTTCCCAGCATAGGCCTCAAAGCGCTCCAAATATCCACTTGCAGATTCTACAAAAAGAGTGTTTCCAAACTGCTCTTTCAAAAGGAAGGTTCAAGTCTGTGAGTTGAGAGCACTCATCACAAAGAAGTTTCTGAGAATGCTTCTGTCTAGTTTTTATATGACGATCTTTCCTTTTCCAATATAGGCCTCAAAGCGCTCCAAATAAACACTTGCAGATTCTACAAAAGGAGTGTTTCAAAACAGCTCTATCAAAAGGAACGTTCATGTCTGTGAGTTGAAGGCATTCATCACACAGAAGTTTCTGAGAATGCTTCTCTCTAGTTTTTATGTGAAGATATTTCCTTTTCTAGCATAGGCCTCAAAGCGCTGCAAATAGCCACTTGCAGATTCTACAAAAAGAGGGTTTCAAATCTCTTCTATCAAAAGAAAAGTTCATCTCTGTGAGTTGAATGCACTCATCAGAAAGAAGTTTCTGAGAATGATTCTATCTAGTTTTCATCTACATGTATTTCCTTTTCCACTGGATGCCGCAATCGCACCAAATATCCACTGGCAGTTTCCACAAAAAGAGTGCTGCAGAACTGCTCCATGAAAAGGAATGTTCAACTCTGTGAGTTCAATACCCTCATGACATAGAAGTTTCTGAAAATGCTTCTGTCTAGTTGGTATAGGAAGATATTTCCTTTTCCAGCATAAGCCTCAAAGAGCTCCAAATATCCACTTGCGGATTCTGCAAAAACAGTGTTTCAAAACTGGTCGATCAAAAGGAACGTTCAACTCTGTGAGTTGAATGCACTCATGACACAGAAGTTTCTGAGAATGCTTCTGTCTAGTTCTTACGTGAAGATATTTCCTTTTCCAGCTTAGGCCTCAAAGCGCTCCAAATAAACACTTGCAGATTCTACAAAAGGAGTGTTTCAAAACTGCTCTAGCAAAAGGAAGGTTCAAGTCTGTGAGTTGAATGCACTCATCACAAAGAGGTTTCTGAGAATGCTGCTGTCTAGGTTTTATGTGAAGATATTTCCTTTTCCTCGCATAGACCTCAAATCGCTCCACATATCCGCTTGCAGATTTTACAGAAAGAGTGTTTCCAAACTGCTCTATCTAAAGGCACGTTCAACTCTGTGAGTTGAATGCACGCATTGCGAAGAACTTTCTGAGAATGCTTCTCTCTAGCTTTTAGGTGAAGATATTCCATTTCACAGCATAGGCCTCAAAGTGCTCCAAATCACCACTTGCAGATTTTACAAAAAGAATGTTTCAAAACTGCTCTTTCTAAAGGAAGGTTCAAGTCTGTGAGTTGAATGCACTCAACACAAAGAAGTTTCTGAGAATGCTTCTGTCCAGGTTTCATGTGAAGATATTTCCTTTTCCAGCATAGGCCTCAAACCGCTCCAAATATACACTTGCAGAGTCTACAAAAAGAGTGTTTCCAAACTTCTCTATCAACTGGTAGGTACAACTCCGTGAGTTGAATGCCCTCATCACCAAGAAGTTTCTGAGAATGCTTCTCTCTAGTTTTGATGGGAAGATATTTCCTTTTCCAACATAGGCCTCATGGTGCTCCGAATAAACACTTTCAGATTCTACAAACTTAGTGTTTCAAAACTGTTCTATGAAAAGGAACGTTCAAGTCTGGGAGTTGAATGAACTCATCACAAAGAAGTTTCTCAGAATGCTTCTGTCTAGTTTTTAGGTGAAGATATTTCATTTCCCAGCATAGGCCTCAAATCGCTCCAAATATCCACTTGCAGATTCTACAAAAAGAGTGTTTCCAAACTGCTCTTACAAAAGGAAGGTTCAAGTCTGTGAGCCGAACGCACTCATTACAAACAAGTTTCTGAGAATGCGTCTGTCTAGTTTTTATGTGAAGATATTTCGTTTGCCAGCATAGGCCTCAAATCGCTCCAAACATCCACTAGCAAATTCTGCAAAAGGAGTGTTTCAAAATTGCGCTATCAAAAGGCAGAGTCCACTATGTGAGTTGAATGCATAAAGCACACGGAAGTTTCTGAGAATGCTTCTGTCTAGTTTTTAGGTGAAGATATTTCATTTCCCAGCATTGGCCTCAAAGCGCTCCAAATATCCACTTGCAGATTCTACAAAAAGAGTGTTTCCAAACTGCTCTTTCAAAAGGAAGGTTCAAGTCTGTGAGTTGAGAGCATTCATCACAAAGAAGTTTCTGAGAATGCTTCTGTCTAGTTTTTATATGAAGATCTTTCCTTTTCCTATATGGGCCTCAAAGCGCTCCAAATAAACACTTGCAGATTCTACAAAAGGAGTGTTTCAAAACAGCTCTATCAAAAGGAACGTTCAAGTCTGTGAGTTGAAGGCATTCATCACACAGAAGTTTCTGAGAATGCTTCTCTCTAGTTTTTATGTGAAGATATTTCCTTTTCTAGCATAGGCCTCAAAGCGCTGCAAATAGCCACTTGCAGATTCTACAAAAAGAGGGTTTCAAATCTCTTCTATCAAAAGAAATGTTCAACTCTGTGAGTTGAATGCACTCATCAGAAAGAAGTTTCTGAGAATGATTCTATCTAGTTTTCATCTGCATGTATTTCCTTTTCCACTAGATGCCGCAATCGCACCAAATATCCACTTGCAGTTTCCACAAAAAGAGTGCTGCAGAACTGCTACATGAAAAGGATTGTTCAACTCTGTGGGTTCAATACCCTCATGAAATAGAAGTTTCTGAAAATGCTTCTGTCTAGTTGGTATAGGAAGATATTTCCTTTTCCAGCATAAGCCTCAAAGAGCTCCAAATATCCACTTGCGGATTCTGCAAAAACAGTGTTTCAAAACTGGTGGATGAAAAGGAACGTTCAACTCTGTGAGTTGAATGCACTCATGACACAGAAGTTTCTGAGAATGCTTCTGTCTAGTTCTTACGTGAAGATATTTCCTTTTCCAGCTTAGGCCTCAAAGCGCTCCAAATAAACACTTGCAGATTCTACAAAAGGAGTGTTTCAAAACTGCTCTAGCAAAAGGAAGGTTCAAGTCTGTGAGTTGAATGCACTCATCACAAAGAGGTTTCTGAGAATGCTGCTGTCTAGTTTTTATGTGAAGATATTTCCTTTTCCTCGCATAGACCTCAAATCGCTCCAGATATCCACTTGCAGATTTTACAGAAAGAGTGTTTCCAAACTGCTCTATCTAAAGGCACGTTCAACTCTGTGAGTTGAATGCACGCACTGCGAAGAACTTTCTGAGAATGCTTCTCTCTAGCTTTTAGGTGAAGATATTCCATTTCACAGCATAGGCCTCAAAGTGCTCCAAATCACCACTTGCAGATTTTACAAAAAGAATGTTCCAAACTGCTCTTTCTAAAGGAAGGTTCAAGTCTGTGAGTTGAATGCACTCAACACAAAGAAGTTTCTGAGAATGCTTCTGTCCAGGTTTCATGTGAAGATATTTCCTTTTCCAGCATAGGCCCCAAACCGCTCCAAATATACACTTGCAGAGTCTACAAAAAGAGTGTTTCCAAACTTCTCTATCAACTGGTAGGTACAACTCCGTGAGTTGAATGCCCTCATCACCAAGAAGTTTCTGAGAATGCTTCTCTCTAGTTTTGATGGGAAGATATTTCCTTTTCCAACATAGGCCTCATGGTGCTCCGAATAAACACTTGCAGATTCTACAAACTTAGTGTTTCAAAACTGTTCTATGAAAAGGAACGTTCAAGTCTGGGAGTTGAATGAACTCATCACAAAGAAGTTTCTCAGAATGCTTCTGTCTAGTTTTTAGGTGAAGATATTTCATTTCCCAGCATAGGCCTCAAAGCGCTCCAAATATCCACTTGCAGATTCTACAAAAAGAGTGTTTCCAAACTGCTCTTACAAAAGGAAGGTTCAAGTCTGTGAGCCGAACGCACTCATCACAAACAAGTTTCTGAGAATGCGTCTGTCTAGTTTTTATGTGAAGATATTTCGTTTGCCAGCATAGGCCTCAAATCGCTCCAAACATCCACTAGCAAATTCTACAAAAGGAGTGTTTCAAAAGTGCGCTATCAAAAGGAAGAGTCCACTATGTGAGTTGAATGCATAAAGCACACGGAAGTTTCTGAGAATGCTTCTGTCTAGTTTTTAGGTGAAGATATTTCATTTCCCAGCATAGGCCTCAAAGCGCTCCAAATATCCACTTGCAGATTCTACAAAAAGAGTGTTTCCAAACTGCTGTTTCAAAAGGAAGGTTCAAGTCTGTGAGTTGAGAGCACTCATCACAAAGAAGTTTCTGAGAATGCTTCTGTCTAGTTTTTATATGAAGATCTTTCCTTTTCCAATATAGGCCTCAAAGCGCTCCAAATAAACACTTGCAGATTCTACAAAAGGAGTGTTTCAAAACAGCTCTATCAAAAGGAACGTTCAAGTCTGTGAGTTGAAGGCATTCATCACACAGAAGTTTCTGAGAATGCTTCTCTCTAGTTTTTATGTGAAGATATTTCCTTTTCTAGCATAGGCCTCAAAGCGCTGCAAATAGCCACTTGCAGATTCTACAAAAAGAGGGTTTCAAATCTCTTCTATCAAAAGAAATGTTCAACTCTGTGAGTTGAATGCACTCATCAGAAAGAAGTTTCTGAGAATGATTCTATCTAGTTTTCATCTGCATGTATTTCCTTTTCCACTAGATGCCGCAATCGCACCAAATATCCACTTGCAGTTTCCACAAAAAGAGTGCTGCAGAACTGCTCCATGAAAAGGAATGTTCAACTCTGTGGGTTCAATACCCTCATGACATAGAAGTTTCTGAAAATGCTTCTGTCTAGTTGGTATAGGAAGATATTTCCTTTTGCAGCATAAGCCTGAAAGAGCTCCAAATATCCACTTGCGGATTCTGCAAAAACAGTGTTTCAAAACTGGTCGATCAAAAGGAACGTTCAACTCTGTGATTTGAATGCACTCATGACACAGAAGTTTCTGAGAATGCTTCTGTCTAGTTCTTACGTGAAGATATTTCCTTTTCCAACTTAGGCCTCAAAGCGCTCCAAATAAACACTTGCAGATTCTACAAAAGGAGTGTTTCAAAACTGCTCTAGCAAAAGGAAGGTTCAAGTCTGTGAGTTGAATGCACTCATCACAAAGAGGTTTCTGAGAATGCTGCTGTCTAGTTTTTATGTGAAGATATTTCCTTTTCCTCGCATAGACCTCAAATCGCTCCAGATATCCACTTGCAGATTTTACAGAAAGAGTGTTTCCAAACTGCTCTATCTAAAGGCACGTTCAACTCTGTGAGTTGAATGCACGCACTGCGAAGAACTTTCTGAGAATGCTTCTCTCTAGCTTTTAGGTGAAGATATTCCATTTCACAGCATAGGCCTCAAAGTGCTCCAAATCACCACTTGCAGATTTTACAAAAAGAATGTTCCAAACTGCTCTTTCTAAAGGAAGGTTCAAGTCTGTGAGTTGAATGCACTCAACACAAAGAAGTTTCTGAGAATGCTTCTGTCCAGGTTTCATGTGAAGATATTTCCTTTTCCAGCATAGGCCCCAAACCGCTCCAAATATACACTTGCAGAGTCTACAAAAAGAGTGTTTCCAAACTTCTCTATCAACTGGTAGGTACAACTCCGTGAGTTGAATGCCCTCATCACCAAGAAGTTTCTGAGAATGCTTCTCTCTAGTTTTGATGGGAAGATATTTCCTTTTCCAACCTAGGCCTCATGGTGCTCCGAATAAACACTTGCAGATTCTACAAACTTAGTGTTTCAAAACTGTTCTATGAAAAGGAACGTTCAAGTCTGGGAGTTGAATGAACTCATCACAAAGAAGTTACTCAGAATGCTTATTTCTAGTTTTTAGGTGAAGATATTTCATTTCCGAGCATAGGCCTCAAAGCGCTCCAAATATCCACTTGCAGATTCTACAAAAAGAGTGTTTCCAAACTGCTCTTACAAAAGGAAGGTTCAAGTCTGTGAGCCGAACGCACTCATCACAAACAAGTTTCTGAGATTGCGTCTGTCTAGTTTTTATGTGAAGATATTTCGTTTGCCAGCATAGGCCTCAAATCGCTCCAAACATCCACTAGCAAATTCTACAAAAGGAGTGTTTCAAAAGTGCGCCATCAAAAGGAAGAGTCCACTATGTGAGTTGAATGCATAAAGCCCACGGAAGTTTCTGAGAATGCTTCTGTCTAGTTTTTAGGTGAAGATATTTCTTTTACCAGCATAGGCCTCAAAGCGCTCCAAATATCCACTTGCAGATTCTACAAAAAGAGTGTTTCCAAACTGCTCTTTCAAAAGGAAGGTTCAAGTCTGTGAGTTGAGAGCACTCATCACAAAGAAGTTTCTGAGAATGCTTCTGTCTAGTTTTTATATGACGATCTTTCCTTTTCCAATATAGGCCTCAAAGCGCTCCAAATAAACACTTGCAGATTCTACAAAAGGAGTGTTTCAAAACAGATCTATCAAAAGGAACGTTCATGTCTGTGAGTTGAAGGCATTCATCACACAGAAGTTTCTGAGAATGCTTCTCTCTAGTTTTTATGTGAAGATATTTCCTTTTCTAGCATAGGCCTCAAAGCGCTGCAAATAGCCACTTGCAGATTCTACAAAAAGAGGGTTTCAAATCTCTTCTATCAAAAGAAAAGTTCATCTCTGTGAGTTGAATGCACTCATCAGAAAGAAGTTTCTGAGAATGATTCTATCTAGTTTTCATCTGCATGAATTTCCTTTTCCACTGGATGCCGCAATCGCACCAAATATCCACTGGCAGTTTCCACAAAAAGAGTGCTGCAGAACTGCTCCATGAAAAGGAATGTTCAACTCTGTGAGTTCAATACCCTCATGACATAGAAGTTTCTGAAAATGCTTCTGTCTAGTTGGTATAGGAAGATATTTCCTTTTCCAGCATAAGCCTCAAAGAGCTCCAAATATCCACTTGCGGATTCTGCAAAAACAGTGTTTCAAAACTGGTCGATCAAAAGGAACGTTCAACTCTGTGAGTTGAATGCACTCATGACACAGAAGTTTCTGAGAATGCTTCTGTCTAGTTCTTACGTGAAGATATTTCCTTTTCCAGCTTAGGCCTCAAAGCGCTCCAAATAAACACTTGCAGATTCTACAAAAGGAGTGTTTCAAAACTGCTCTAGCAAAAGGAAGGTTCAAGTCTGTGAGTTGAATGCACTCATCACAAAGAGGTTTCTGAGAATGCTGCTGTCTAGTTTTTATGTGAAGATATTTCCTTTTCCTCGCATAGACCTCAAATCGCTCCAGATATCCACTTGCAGATTTTACAGAAAGAGTGTTTCCAAACTGCTCTATCTAAAGGCACGTTCAACTCTGTGAGTTGAATGCACGCATTGCGAAGAACTTTCTGAGAATGCTTCTCTCTAGCTTTTAGGTGAAGATATTCCATTTCACAGCATAGGCCTCAAAGTGCTCCAAATCACCACTTGCAGATTTTACAAAAAGAATGTTTCAAAACTGCTCTTTCTAAAGGAAGGTTCAAGTCTGTGAGTTGAATGCACTCAACACAAAGAAGTTTCTGGGAATGCTTCTGTCCAGGTTTCATGTGAAGATATTTCCTTTTCCAGCATAGGCCTCAAACCGCTCCAAATATACACTTGCAGAGTCTACAAAAAGAGTGTTTCCAAACTTCTCTATCAACTGGTAGGTACAACTCCGTGAGTTGAATGCCCTCATCACCAAGAAGTTTCTGAGAATGCTCCTCTCTAGTTTTGATGGGAAGATATTTCCTTTTCCAACATAGGCCTCATGGTGCTCCGAATAAACACTTGCAGATTCTACAAACTTAGTGTCTCAAAACTGTTCTATGAAAAGGAACGTTCAAGTCTGGGAGTTGAATGAACTCATCACAAAGAAGTTTCTCAGAATGCTTCTGTCTAGTTTTTAGGTGAAGATATTTCATTTCCCAACATAGGCCTCAAAGCGCTCCAAATATCCACTTGCAGATTCTACAAAAAGAGTGTTTCCAAACTGCTATTACAAAAGGAAGGTTCAAGTCTGTGAGCCGAACGCACTCATCACAAAGAAGTTTCTGAGAATGCGTCTGTCTAGTTTTTATGTGAAGATATTTCGTTTGCCAGCATAGGCCTCAAATCGCTCCAAACATCCACTAGCAAATTCTGCAAAAGGAGTATTTCAAAAGTGCGCCATCAAAAGGAAGAGTCCACTATGTGAGTTGAATGCATAAAGCACACGGAAGTTTCGGGGAATGCTTCTGTCTAGTTTTTAGGTGAAGATATTTCATTTCCCAGCATAGGCCTCAAAGCGCTCCAAATATCCACTTGCAGATTCTACAAAAAGAGTGTTTCCAAACTGCTCTTTCAAAAGGAAGGTTCAAGTCTGTGAGTTGAGAGCATTCATCACAAAGAAGTTTCTGAGAATGCTTCTCTCTAGTTTTTATATGAAGATCTTTCCTTTTCCAATATGGGCCTCAAAGCGCTCCAAATAAACACTTGCAGATTCTACAAAAGGAGTGTTTCAAAACAGCTCTATCAAAAGGAACGTTCAAGTCCGTGAGTTGAAGGCATTCATCACACAGAAGTTTCTGAGAATGCTTCTGTCTAGTTTTTATGTGAAGATATTTCCTTTTCTAGCATAGGCCTCAAAGCGCTGCAAATAGCCACTTGCAGATTCTACAAAAAGAGGGTTTCAAATCTCTTCTATCAAAAGAAATGTTCAACTCTGTGAGTTGAATGCACTCATCAGAAAGTAGTTTCTGAGAATGATTCTATCTAGTTTTCATCTGCATGTATTTCCTTTTCCACTAGATGCCGCAATCGCACCAAATATCCACTTGCAGTTTCCACAAAAAGAGTGCTGCAGAACTGCTACATGAAAAGGATTGTTCAACTCTGTGGGTTCAATACCCTCATGAAATAGAAGTTTCTGAAAATGCTTCTGTCTAGTTGGTATAGGAAGATATTTCCTTTTCCAGCATAAGCCTCAAAGAGCTCCAAATATCCACTTGTGGATTCTGCAATAACAGTGTTTCAAAACTGGTGGATGAAAAGGAACGTTCAACTCTGTGAGTTGAATGCACTCATGACACAGAAGTTTCTGAGAATGCTTCTGTCTAGTTCTTACGTGAAGATATTTCCTTTTCCAGCTTAGGCCTCAAAGCGCTCCAAATAAACACTTGCAGATTCTACAAAAGGAGTGTTTCAAAACTGCTCTAGCAAAAGGAAGGTTCAAGTCTGTGAGTTGAATGCACTCATCACAAAGAGGTTTCTGAGAATGCTGCTGTCTAGTTTTTATGTGAAGATATTTCCTTTTCCTCGCATAGACCTCAAATCGCTCCAGATATCCACTTGCAGATTTTACAGAAAGAGTGTTTCCAAACTGCTCTATCTAAAGGCACGTTCAACTCTGTGAGTTGAATGCACGCACTGCGAAGAACTTTCTGAGAATGCTTCTCTCTAGCTTTTAGGTGAAGATATTCCATTTCACAGCATAGGCCTCAAAGTGCTCCAAATCACCACTTGCAGATTTTACAAAAAGAATGTTTCAAAACTGCTCCTTCTAAAGGAAGGTTCAAGTCTGTGAGTTGAATGCACTCAACACAAAGAAGTTTCTGAGAACGCTTCTGTCCAGGTTTCATGTGAAGATATTTCCTTTTCCAGCATAGGCCCCAAACCGCTCCAAATATACACTTGCAGAGTCTACAAAAAGAGTGTTTCCAAACTTCTCTATCAAATGGTAGGTACAACTCCGTGAGTTGAATGCCCTCATCACCAAGAAGTTTCTGAGAATGCTTCTCTCTAGTTTTGATGGGAAGATATTTCCTTTTCCAACATAGGCCTCATGGTGCTCCGAATAAACACTTGCAGATTCTACAAACTTAGTGTTTCAAAACTGTTCTATGAAAAGGAACGTTCAAGTCTGGGAGTTGAATGAACTCATCACAAAGAAGTTACTCAGAATGCTTCTGTCTAGTTTTTAGGTGAAGATATTTCATTTCCCAGCATAGGCCTCAAAGCGCTCCAATTATCCACTTGCAGATTCTACAAAAAGAGTGTTTCCAAACTGCTCTTACAAAAGGAAGGTTCAAGTCTGTGAGCCGAACGCACTCATCACAAACAAGTTTCTGAGAATGCGTCTGTCTAGTTTTTATGTGAAGATATTTCGTTTGCCAGCATAGGCCTCAAATCGCTCCAAACATCCGCTAGCAAATTCTACAAAAGGAGAGTTTCAAAAGTGCGCTATCAAAAGGAAGAGTCCACTAAGTGAGTTGAATGCATAAAGCACACGGAAGTTTCTGAGAATGCTTCTGTCTAGTTTTTAGGTGAAGATATTTCATTTCCCAGCATAGGCCTCAAAGCGCTCCAAATATCCACTTGCAGATTCTACAAAAAGAGTGTTTCCAAACTGCTCTTTCAAAAGGAAGGTTCAAGTCTGTGAGTTGAGAGCATTCATCACAAAGAAGTTTCTGAGAATGCTTCTGTCTAGTTTTTATATGAAGATCTTTCCTTTTCCAATATGGGCCTCAAAGCGCTCCAAATAAACACTTGCAGATTCTACAAAAGGAGTGTTTCAAAACAGCTCTATCAAAAGGAACGTTCAAGTCTGTGAGTTGAAGGCATTCATCACACAGAAGTTTCTGAGAATGCTTCTCTCTAGTTTTTATGTGAAGATATTTCCTTTTCTAGCATAGGCCTCAAAGCGCTGCAAATAGCCACTTGCAGATTCTACAAAAAGAGGGTTTCAAATCTCTTCTATCAAAAGAAATGTTCAACTCTGTGAGTTGAATGCACTCATCAGAAAGAAGTTTCTGAGAATGATTCTATCTAGTTTTCATCTGCATGTATTTCCTTTTCCACTAGATGCCGCAATCGCACCAAATATCCACTTGCAGTTTCCACAAAAAGAGTGCTGCAGAACTGCTCCATGAAAAGGAATGTTCAACTCTGTGGGTTCAATACCCTCATGACATAGAAGTTTCTGAAAATGCTTCTGTCTAGTTGGTATAGGAAGATATTTCCTTTTCCAGCATAAGCCTCAAAGAGCTCCAAATATCCACTTGCGGATTCTGCAAAAACAGTGTTTCAAAACTGGTGGATCAAAAGGAACGTTCAACTCTGTGATTTGAATGCACTCATGACACAGAAGTTTCTGAGAATGCTTCTGTCTAGTTCTTACGTGAAGATATTTCCTTTTCCAGCTTAGGCCTCAAAGCGCTCCAAATAAACACTTGCAGATTCTACAAAAGGAGTGTTTCAAAACTGCTCTAGCAAAAGGAAGGTTCAAGTCTGTGAGTTGAATGCACTCATCACAAAGAGGTTTCTGAGAATGCTGCTGTCTAGTTTTTATGTGAAGATATTTCCTTTTCCTCGCATAGACCTCAAATCGCTCCAGATATCCACTTGCAGATTTTACAGAAAGAGTGTTTCCAAACTGCTCTATCTAAAGGCACGTTCAACTCTGTGAGTTGAATGCACGCACTGCGAAGAACTTTCTGAGAATGCTTCTCTCTAGCTTTTAGGTGAAGATATTCCATTTCACAGCATAGGCCTCAAAGTGCTCCAAATCACCACTTGCAGATTTTACAAAAAGAATGTTCCAAACTGCTCTTTCTAAAGGAAGGTTCAAGTCTGTGAGTTGAATGCACTCAACACAAAGAAGTTTCTGAGAATGCTTCTGTCCAGGTTTCATGTGAAGATATTTCCTTTTCCAGCATAGGCCCCAAACCGCTCCAAATATACACTTGCAGAGTCTACAAAAAGAGTGTTTCCAAACTTCTCTATCAACTGGTAGGTACAACTCCGTGAGTTGAATGCCCTCATCACCAAGAAGTTTCTGAGAATGCTTCTCTCTAGTTTTGATGGGAAGATATTTCCTTTTCCAACCTAGGCCTCATGGTGCTCCGAATAAACACTTGCAGATTCTACAAACTTAGTGTTTCAAAACTGTTCTATGAAAAGGAACGTTCAAGTCTGGGAGTTGAATGAACTCATCACAAAGAAGTTTCTCAGAATGCTTCTGTCTAGTTTTTAGGTGAAGATATTTCATTTCCCAGCATAGGCCTCAAAGCGCTCCAAATATCCACTTGCAGATTCTACAAAAAGAGTGTTTCCAAACTGCTCTTACAAAAGGAAGGTTCAAGTCTGTGAGCCGAACGCACTCATCACAAACAAGTTTCTGAGAATGCGTCTGTCTAGTTTTTATGTGAAGATATTTCGTTTGCCAGCATAGGCCTCAAATCGCTCCAAACATCCGCTAGCAAATTCTACAAAAGGAGAGTTTCAAAAGTGCGCTATCAAAAGGAAGAGTCCACTAAGTGAGTTGAATGCATAAAGCACACGGAAGTTTCTGAGAATGCTTCTGTCTAGTTTTTAGGTGAAGATATTTCATTTCCCAGCATAGGCCTCAAAGCGCTCCAAATATCCACTTGCAGATTCTACAAAAAGAGTGTTTCCAAACTGCTCTTTCAAAAGGAAGGTTCAAGTCTGTGAGTTGAGAGCATTCATCACAAAGAAGTTTCTGAGAATGCTTCTGTCTAGTTTTTATATGAAGATCTTTCCTTTTCCAATATGGGCCTCAAAGCGCTCCAAATAAACACTTGCAGATTCTACAAAAGGAGTGTTTCAAAACAGCTCTATCAAAAGGAACGTTCAAGTCTGTGAGTTGAAGGCATTCATCACACAGAAGTTTCTGAGAATGCTTCTCTCTAGTTTTTATGTGAAGATATTTCCTTTTCTAGCATAGGCCTCAAAGCGCTGCAAATAGCCACTTGCAGATTCTACAAAAAGAGGGTTTCAAATCTCTTCTATCAAAAGAAATGTTCAACTCTGTGAGTTGAATGCACTCATCAGAAAGAAGTTTCTGAGAATGATTCTATCTAGTTTTCATCTGCATGTATTTCCTTTTCCACTAGATGCCGCAATCGCACCAAATATCCACTTGCAGTTTCCACAAAAAGAGTGCTGCAGAACTGCTCCATGAAAAGGAATGTTCAACTCTGTGGGTTCAATACCCTCATGACATAGAAGTTTCTGAAAATGCTTCTGTCTAGTTGGTATAGGAAGATATTTCCTTTTCCAGCATAAGCCTCAAAGAGCTCCAAATATCCACTTGCGGATTCTGCAAAAACAGTGTTTCAAAACTGGTGGATCAAAAGGAACGTTCAACTCTGTGATTTGAATGCACTCATGACACAGAAGTTTCTGAGAATGCTTCTGTCTAGTTCTTACGTGAAGATATTTCCTTTTCCAGCTTAGGCCTCAAAGCGCTCCAAATAAACACTTGCAGATTCTACAAAAGGAGTGTTTCAAAACTGCTCTAGCAAAAGGAAGGTTCAAGTCTGTGAGTTGAATGCACTCATCACAAAGAGGTTTCTGAGAATGCTGCTGTCTAGTTTTTATGTGAAGATATTTCCTTTTCCTCGCATAGACCTCAAATCGCTCCAGATATCCACTTGCAGATTTTACAGAAAGAGTGTTTCCAAACTGCTCTATCTAAAGGCACGTTCAACTCTGTGAGTTGAATGCACGCACTGCGAAGAACTTTCTGAGAATGCTTCTCTCTAGCTTTTAGGTGAAGATATTCCATTTCACAGCATAGGCCTCAAAGTGCTCCAAATCACCACTTGCAGATTTTACAAAAAGAATGTTCCAAACTGCTCTTTCTAAAGGAAGGTTCAAGTCTGTGAGTTGAATGCACTCAACACAAAGAAGTTTCTGAGAATGCTTCTGTCCAGGTTTCATGTGAAGATATTTCCTTTTCCAGCATAGGCCCCAAACCGCTCCAAATATACACTTGCAGAGTCTACAAAAAGAGTGTTTCCAAACTTCTCTATCAACTGGTAGGTACAACTCCGTGAGTTGAATGCCCTCATCACCAAGAAGTTTCTGAGAATGCTTCTCTCTAGTTTTGATGGGAAGATATTTCCTTTTCCAACCTAGGCCTCATGGTGCTCCGAATAAACACTTGCAGATTCTACAAACTTAGTGTTTCAAAACTGTTCTATGAAAAGGAACGTTCAAGTCTGGGAGTTGAATGAACTCATCACAAAGAAGTTACTCAGAATGCTTCTGTCTAGTTTTTAGGTGAAGATATTTCATTTCCCAGCATAGGCCTCAAAGCGCTCCAAATATCCACTTGCAGATTCTACAAAAAGAGTGTTTCCAAACTGCTCTTACAAAAGGAAGGTTCAAGTCTGTGAGCCGAACGCACTCATCACAAACAAGTTTCTGAGAATGCGTCTGTCTAGTTTTTATGTGAAGATATTTCGTTTGCCAGCATAGGCCTCAAATCGCTCCAAACATCCGCTAGCAAATTCTACAAAAGGAGAGTTTCAAAAGTGCGCTATCAAAAGGAAGAGTCCACTAAGTGAGTTGAATGCATAAAGCACACGGAAGTTTCTGAGAATGCTTCTGTCTAGTTTTTAGGTGAAGATATTTCATTTCCCAGCATAGGCCTCAAAGCGCTCCAAATATCCACTTGCAGATTCTACAAAAAGAGTGTTTCCAAACTGCTCTTTCAAAAGGAAGGTTCAAGTCTGTGAGTTGAGAGCATTCATCACAAAGAAGTTTCTGAGAATGCTTCTGTCTAGTTTTTATATGAAGATCTTTCCTTTTCCAATATGGGCCTCAAAGCGCTCCAAATAAACACTTGCAGATTCTACAAAAGGAGTGTTTCAAAACAGCTCTATCAAAAGGAACGTTCAAGTCTGTGAGTTGAAGGCATTCATCACACAGAAGTTTCTGAGAATGCTTCTCTCTAGTTTTTATGTGAAGATATTTCCTTTTCTAGCATAGGCCTCAAAGCGCTGCAAATAGCCACTTGCAGATTCTACAAAAAGAGGGTTTCAAATCTCTTCTATCAAAAGAAATGTTCAACTCTGTGAGTTGAATGCACTCATCAGAAAGAAGTTTCTGAGAATGATTCTATCTAGTTTTCATCTGCATGTATTTCCTTTTCCACTAGATGCCGCAATCGCACCAAATATCCACTTGGAGTTTCCACAAAAAGAGTGCTGCAGAACTGCTCCATGAAAAGGAATGTTCAACTCTGTGGGTTCAATACCCTCATGACATAGAAGTTTCTGAAAATGCTTCTGTCTAGTTGGTATAGGAAGATATTTCCTTTTCCAGCATAAGCCTCAAAGAGCTCCAAATATCCACTTGCGGATTCTGCAAAAACAGTGTTTCAAAACTGGTGGATCAAAAGGAACGTTCAACTCTGTGATTTGAATGCACTCATGACACAGAAGTTTCTGAGAATGCTTCTGTCTAGTTCTTACGTGAAGATATTTCCTTTTCCAGCTTAGGCCTCAAAGCGCTCCAAATAAACACTTGCAGATTCTACAAAAGGAGTGTTTCAAAACTGCTCTAGCAAAAGGAAGGTTCAAGTCTGTGAGTTGAATGCACTCATCACAAAGAGGTTTCTGAGAATGCTGCTGTCTAGTTTTTATGTGAAGATATTTCCTTTTCCTCGCATAGACCTCAAATCGCTCCAGATATCCACTTGCAGATTTTACAGAAAGAGTGTTTCCAAACTGCTCTATCTAAAGGCACGTTCAACTCTGTGAGTTGAATGCACGCACTGCGAAGAACTTTCTGAGAATGCTTCTCTCTAGCTTTTAGGTGAAGATATTCCATTTCACAGCATAGGCCTCAAAGTGCTCCAAATCACCACTTGCAGATTTTACAAAAAGAATGTTCCAAACTGCTCTTTCTAAAGGAAGGTTCAAGTCTGTGAGTTGAATGCACTCAACACAAAGAAGTTTCTGAGAATGCTTCTGTCCAGGTTTCATGTGAAGATATTTCCTTTTCCAGCATAGGCCCCAAACCGCTCCAAATATACACTTGCAGAGTCTACAAAAAGAGTGTTTCCAAACTTCTCTATCAACTGGTAGGTACAACTCCGTGAGTTGAATGCCCTCATCACCAAGAAGTTTCTGAGAATGCTTCTCTCTAGTTTTGATGGGAAGATATTTCCTTTTCCAACCTAGGCCTCATGGTGCTCCGAATAAACACTTGCAGATTCTACAAACTTAGTGTTTCAAAACTGTTCTATGAAAAGGAACGTTCAAGTCTGGGAGTTGAATGAACTCATCACAAAGAAGTTACTCAGAATGCTTCTGTCTAGTTTTTAGGTGAAGATATTTCATTTCCCAGCATAGGCCTCAAAGCGCTCCAAATATCCACTTGCAGATTCTACAAAAAGAGTGTTTCCAAACTGCTCTTACAAAAGGAAGGTTCAAGTCTGTGAGCCGAACGCACTCATCACAAACAAGTTTCTGAGAATGCGTCTGTCTAGTTTTTATGTGAAGATATTTCGTTTGCCAGCATAGGCCTCAAATCGCTCCAAACATCCACTAGCAAATTCTACAAAAGGAGTGTTTCAAAAGTGCGCTATCAAAAGGAAGAGTCCACTATGTGAGTTGAATGCATAAAGCCCACGGAAGTTTCTGAGAATGCTTCTGTCTAGTTTTTAGGTGAAGATATTTCATTTCCCAGCATAGGCCTCAAAGCGCTCCAAATATCCACTTGCAGATTCTACAAAAAGAGTGTTTCCAAACTGCTCTTTCAAAAGGAAGGTTCAAGTCTGTGAGTTGAGACCACTCATTCCAAAGAAGTTTCTGAGAATGCTTCTGTCTAGTTTTTATATGAAGATCTTTCCTTTTCCAATATAGGCCTCAAAGCGCTCCAAATAAACACTTGCAGATTCTACAAAAGGAGTGTTTCAAAACAGCTCTATCAAAAGGAACGTTCAAGTCTGTGAGTTGAAGGCATTCATCACACAGAAGTTTCTGAGAATGCTTCTCTCTAGTTTTTATGTGAAGATATTTCCTTTTCTAGCATAGGCCTCAAAGCGCTGCAAATAGCCACTTGCAGATTCTACAAAAAGAGGGTTTCAAATCTCTTCTATCAAAAGAAATGTTCAACTCTGTGAGTTGAATGCACTCATCAGAAAGAAGTTTCTGAGAATGATTCTATCTAGTTTTCATCTGCATGTATTTCCTTTTCCACTAGATGCCGCAATCGCACCAAATATCCACTTGCAGTTTCCACAAAAAGAGTGCTGCAGAACTGCTCCATGAAAAGGAATGTTCAACTCTGTGGGTTCAATACCCTCATGACATAGAAGTTTCTGAAAATGCTTCTGTCTAGTTGGTATAGGAAGATATTTCCTTTTGCAGCATAAGCCTGAAAGAGCTCCAAATATCCACTTGCGGATTCTGCAAAAACAGTGTTTCAAAACTGGTCGATCAAAAGGAACGTTCAACTCTGTGATTTGAATGCACTCATGACACAGAAGTTTCTGAGAATGCTTCTGTCTAGTTCTTACGTGAAGATATTTCCTTTTCCAGCTTAGGCCTCAAAGCGCTCCAAATAAACACTTGCAGATTCTACAAAAGGAGTGTTTCAAAACTGCTCTAGCAAAAGGAAGGTTCAAGTCTGTGAGTTGAATGCACTCATCACAAAGAGGTTTCTGAGAATGCTGCTGTCTAGTTTTTATGTGAAGATATTTCCTTTTCCTCGCATAGACCTCAAATCGCTCCAGATATCCACTTGCAGATTTTACAGAAAGAGTGTTTCCAAACTGCTCTATCTAAAGGCACGTTCAACTCTGTGAGTTGAATGCACGCACTGCGAAGAACTTTCTGAGAATGCTTCTCTCTAGCTTTTAGGTGAAGATATTCCATTTCACAGCATAGGCCTCAAAGTGCTCCAAATCACCACTTGCAGATTTTACAAAAAGAATGTTCCAAACTGCTCTTTCTAAAGGAAGGTTCAAGTCTGTGAGTTGAATGCACTCAACACAAAGAAGTTTCTGAGAATGCTTCTGTCCAGGTTTCATGTGAAGATATTTCCTTTTCCAGCATAGGCCCCAAACCGCTCCAAATATACACTTGCAGAGTCTACAAAAAGAGTGTTTCC
Source organism: Pongo pygmaeus (assembly GCF_028885625.2). NCBI lineage: Eukaryota > Metazoa > Chordata > Mammalia > Primates > Hominidae > Pongo > Pongo pygmaeus. Next base: position 30,983,232 of record NC_085930.1, read on the forward strand.
AAACTTCTCTATCAAATGGTAGGTACAACTCCGTGAGTTGAATGCCCTCATCACCAAGAAGTTTCTGAGAATGCTTCTCTCTAGTTTTGATGGGAAGATATTTCCTTTTCCAACCTAGGCCTCATGGTGCTCCGAATAAACACTTGCAGATTCTACAAACTTAGTGTTTCAAAACTGTTCTATGAAAAGGAACGTTCAAGTCTGGGAGTTGAATGAACTCATCACAAAGAAGTTACTCAGAATGCTTCTGTCTAGTTTTTAGGTGAAGATATTTCATTTCCCAGCATAGGCCTCAAAGCGCTCCAAATATCCACTTGCAGATTCTACAAAAAGAGTGTTTCCAAACTGCTCTTACAAAAGGAAGGTTCAAGTCGGTGAGCCGAAAGCACTCATCACAAACAAGTTTCTGAGAATGCGTCTGTCTAGTTTTTATGTGAAGATGTTTCGTTTGCCAGCATAGGCCTCAAATCGCTCCAAACATCCACTAGCAAATTCTACAAAAGGAGTGTTTCAAAAGTGCGCTATCAAAAGGAAGAGTCCACTATGTGAGTTGAATGCATAAAGCACACGGAAGTTTCTGAGAATGCTTCTGTCTAGTTTTTAGGTGAAGATATTTCATTTCCCAGCATAGGCCTCAAAGCGCTCCAAATATCCACTTGCAGATTCTACAAAAAGAGTGTTTCCAAACTGCTCTTTCAAAAGGAAGGTTCAAGTCTGTGAGTTGAGAGCACTCATCACAAAGAAGTTTCTGAGAATGCTTCTGTCTAGTTTTTATATGAAGATCTTTCCTTTTCCAATATAGGCCTCAAAGCGCTCCAAATAAACACTTGCAGATTCTACAAAAGGAGTGTTTCAAAACAGCTCTATCAAAAGGAACGTTCAAGTCTGTGAGTTGAAGGCATTCATCACACAGAAGTTTCTGAGAATGCTTCTCTCTAGTTTTTATGTGAAGATATTTCCTTTTCTAGCATAGGCCTCAAAGCGCTGCAAATAGCCACTTGCAGATTCTACAAAAAGAGGGTTTCAAATCTCTTCTATCAAAAGAAATGTTCAACTCTGTGAGTTGAATGCACTCATCAGAAAGAAGTTTCTGAGAATGATTCTATCTAGTTTTCATCTGCATGTATTTCCTTTTCCACTAGATGCCGCAATCGCACCAAATATCCACTTGCAGTTTCCACAAAAAGAGTGCTGCAGAACTGCTACATGAAAAGGATTGTTCAACTCTGTGGGTTCAATACCCTCATGAAATAGAAGTTTCTGAAAATGCTTCTGTCTAGTTGGTATAGGAAGATATTTCCTTTTCCAGCATAAGCCTCAAAGAGCTCCAAATATCCACTTGCGGATTCTGCAAAAACAGTGTTTCAAAACTGGTGGATGAAAAGGAACGTTCAACTCTGTGAGTTGAATGCACTCATGACACAGAAGTTTCTGAGAATGCTTCTGTCTAGTTCTTACGTGAAGATATTTCCTTTTCCAGCTTAGGCCTCAAAGCGCTCCAAATAAACACTTGCAGATTCTACAAAAGGAGTGTTTCAAAACTGCTCTAGCAAAAGGAAGGTTCAAGTCTGTGAGTTGAATGCACTCATCACAAAGAGGTTTCTGAGAATGCTGCTGTCTAGTTTTTATGTGAAGATATTTCCTTTTCCTCGCATAGACCTCAAATCGCTCCAGATATCCACTTGCAGATTTTACAGAAAGAGTGTTTCCAAACTGCTCTATCTAAAGGCACGTTCAACTCTGTGAGTTGAATGCACGCACTGCGAAGAACTTTCTGAGAATGCTTCTCTCTAGCTTTTAGGTGAAGATATTCCATTTCACAGCATAGGCCTCAAAGTGCTCCAAATCACCACTTGCAGATTTTACAAAAAGAATGTTTCAAAACTGCTCCTTCTAAAGGAAGGTTCAAGTCTGTGAGTTGAATGCACTCAACACAAAGAAGTTTCTGAGAACGCTTCTGTCCAGGTTTCATGTGAAGATATTTCCTTTTCCAGCATAGGCCCCAAACCGCTCCAAATATACACTTGCAGAGTCTACAAAAAGAGTGTTTCCAAACTTCTCTATCAAATGGTAGGTACAACTCCGTGAGTTGAATGCCCTCATCACCAAGAAGTTTCTGAGAATGCTTCTCTCTAGTTTTGATGGGAAGATATTTCCTTTTCCAACATAGGCCTCATGGTGCTCCGAATAAACACTTGCAGATTCTACAAACTTAGTGTTTCAAAACTGTTCTATGAAAAGGAACGTTCAAGTCTGGGAGTTGAATGAACTCATCACAAAGAAGTTACTCAGAATGCTTCTGTCTAGTTTTTAGGTGAAGATATTTCATTTCCCAGCATAGGCCTCAAAGCGCTCCAAATATCCACTTGCAGATTCTACAAAAAGAGTGTTTCCAAACTGCTCTTTCAAAAGGAAGGTTCAAGTCTGTGAGTTGAGAGCATTCATCACAAAGAAGTTTCTGAGAATGCTTCTGTCTAGTTTTTATATGAAGATCTTTCCTTTTCCAATATGGGCCTCAAAGCGCTCCAAATAAACACTTGCAGATTCTACAAAAGGAGTGTTTCAAAACAGCTCTATCAAAAGGAACGTTCAAGTCCGTGAGTTGAAGGCATTCATCACACAGAAGTTTCTGAGAATGCTTCTCTCTAGTTTTTATGTGAAGATATTTCCTTTTCTAGCATAGGCCTCAAAGCGCTGCAAATAGCCACTTGGAGATCCTACAAAAAGAGGGTTTCAAATCTCTTCTATCAAAAGAAATGTTCAACTCTGTGATTTGAATGCACTCATCAGAAAGAAGTTTCTGAGAATGATTCTATCTAGTTTTCATCTGCATGTATTTCCTTTTCCACTAGATGCCGCAATCGCACCAAATATCCACTTGCAGTTTCCACAAAAAGAGTGCTGCAGAACTGCTCCATGAAAAGGAATGTTCAACTCTGTGGGTTCAATACCCTCATGACATAGAAGTTTCTGAAAATGCTTCTGTCTAGTTGGTATAGGAAGATATTTCCTTTTCCAGCATAAGCCTCAAAGAGCTCCAAATATCCACTTGCGGATTCTGCAAAAACAGTGTTTCAAAACTGGTCGATCAAAAGGAACGTTCAACTCTGTGAGTTGAATGCACTCATGACACAGAAGTTTCTGAGAATGCTTCTGTCTAGTTCTTACGTGAAGATATTTCCTTTTCCAGCTTAGGCCTCAAAGCGCTCCAAATAAACACTTGCAGATTCTACACAAGGAGTGTTTCAAAACTGCTCTAGCAAAAGGAAGGTTCAAGTCTGTGAGTTGAATGCACTCATCACAAAGAGGTTTCTGAGAATGCTGCTGTCTAGTTTTTATGTGAAGATATTTCCTTTTCCTCGCATAGACCTCAAATCGCTCCAGATATCCACTTGCAGATTTTACAGAAAGAGTGTTTCCAAACTGCTCTATCTAAAGGCACGTTCAACTCTGTGAGTTGAATGCACGCACTGCGAAGAACTTTCTGAGAATGCTTCTCTCTAGCTTTTAGGTGAAGATATTCCATTTCACAGCATAGGCCTCAAAGTGCTCCAAATCACCACTTGCAGATTTTACAAAAAGAATGTTCCAAACTGCTCTTTCTAAAGGAAGGTTCAAGTCTGTGAGTTGAATGCACTCAACACAAAGAAGTTTCTGAGAATGCTTCTGTCCAGGTTTCATGTGAAGATATTTCCTTTTCCAGCATAGGCCCCAAACCGCTCCAAATATACACTTGCAGAGTCTACAAAAAGAGTGTTTCCAAACTTCTCTATCAACTGGTAGGTACAACTCCGTGAGTTGAATGCCCTCATCACCAAGAAGTTTCTGAGAATGCTTCTCTCTAGTTTTGATGGGAAGATATTTCCTTTTCCAACCTAGGCCTCATGGTGCTCCGAATAAACACTTGCAGATTCTACAAACTTAGTGTTTCAAAACTGTTCTATGAAAAGGAACGTTCAAGTCTGGGAGTTGAATGAACTCATCACAAAGAAGTTTCTCAGAATGCTTCTGTCTAGTTTTTAGGTGAAGATATTTCATTTCCCAGCATAGGCCTCAAAGCGCTCCAAATATCCACTTGCAGATTCTACAAAAAGAGTGTTTCCAAACTGCTCTTACAAAAGGAAGGTTCAAGTCTGTGAGCCGAACGCACTCATCACAAACAAGTTTCTGAGAATGCGTCTGTCTAGTTTTTATGTGAAGATATTTCGTTTGCCAGCATAGGCCTCAAATCGCTCCAAACATCCGCTAGCAAATTCTACAAAAGGAGAGTTTCAAAAGTGCGCTATCAAAAGGAAGAGTCCACTAAGTGAGTTGAATGCATAAAGCACACGGAAGTTTCTGAGAATGCTTCTGTCTAGTTTTTAGGTGAAGATATTTCATTTCCCAGCATAGGCCTCAAAGCGCTCCAAATATCCACTTGCAGATTCTACAAAAAGAGTGTTTCCAAACTGCTCTTTCAAAAGGAAGGTTCAAGTCTGTGAGTTGAGAGCATTCATCACAAAGAAGTTTCTGAGAATGCTTCTGTCTAGTTTTTATATGAAGATCTTTCCTTTTCCAATATGGGCCTCAAAGCGCTCCAAATAAACACTTGCAGATTCTACAAAAGGAGTGTTTCAAAACAGCTCTATCAAAAGGAACGTTCAAGTCTGTGAGTTGAAGGCATTCATCACACAGAAGTTTCTGAGAATGCTTCTCTCTAGTTTTTATGTGAAGATATTTCCTTTTCTAGCATAGGCCTCAAAGCGCTGCAAATAGCCACTTGCAGATTCTACAAAAAGATGGTTTCAAATCTCTTCTATCAAAAGAAATGTTCAACTCTGTGAGTTGAATGCACTCATCAGAAAGAAGTTTCTGAGAATGATTCTATCTAGTTTTCATCTGCATGTATTTCCTTTTCCACTAGATGCCGCAATCGCACCAAATATCCACTTGCAGTTTCCACAAAAAGAGTGCTGCAGAACTGCTCCATGAAAAGGAATGTTCAACTCTGTGGGTTCAATACCCTCATGACATAGAAGTTTCTGAAAATGCTTCTGTCTAGTTGGTATAGGAAGATATTTCCTTTTCCAGCATAAGCCTCAAAGAGCTCCAAATATCCACTTGCGGATTCTGCAAAAACAGTGTTTCAAAACTGGTGGATCAAAAGGAACGTTCAACTCTGTGATTTGAATGCACTCATGACACAGAAGTTTCTGAGAATGCTTCTGTCTAGTTCTTACGTGAAGATATTTCCTTTTCCAGCTTAGGCCTCAAAGCGCTCCAAATAAACACTTGCAGATTCTACAAAAGGAGTGTTTCAAAACTGCTCTAGCAAAAGGAAGGTTCAAGTCTGTGAGTTGAATGCACTCATCACAAAGAGGTTTCTGAGAATGCTGCTGTCTAGTTTTTATGTGAAGATATTTCCTTTTCCTCGCATAGACCTCAAATCGCTCCAGATATCCACTTGCAGATTTTACAGAAAGAGTGTTTCCAAACTGCTCTATCTAAAGGCACGTTCAACTCTGTGAGTTGAATGCACGCACTGCGAAGAACTTTCTGAGAATGCTTCTCTCTAGCTTTTAGGTGAAGATATTCCATTTCACAGCATAGGCCTCAAAGTGCTCCAAATCACCACTTGCAGATTTTACAAAAAGAATGTTCCAAACTGCTCTTTCTAAAGGAAGGTTCAAGTCTGTGAGTTGAATGCACTCAACACAAAGAAGTTTCTGAGAATGCTTCTGTCCAGGTTTCATGTGAAGATATTTCCTTTTCCAGCATAGGCCCCAAACCGCTCCAAATATACACTTGCAGAGTCTACAAAAAGAGTGTTTCCAAACTTCTCTATCAACTGGTAGGTACAACTCCGTGAGTTGAATGCCCTCATCACCAAGAAGTTTCTGAGAATGCTTCTCTCTAGTTTTGATGGGAAGATATTTCCTTTTCCAACCTAGGCCTCATGGTGCTCCGAATAAACACTTGCAGATTCTACAAACTTAGTGTTTCAAAACTGTTCTATGAAAAGGAACGTTCAAGTCTGGGAGTTGAATGAACTCATCACAAAGAAGTTACTCAGAATGCTTCTGTCTAGTTTTTAGGTGAAGATATTTCATTTCCCAGCATAGGCCTCAAAGCGCTCCAAATATCCACTTGCAGATTCTACAAAAAGAGTGTTTCCAAACTGCTCTTACAAAAGGAAGGTTCAAGTCGGTGAGCCGAACGCACTCATCACAAACAAGTTTCTGAGAATGCGTCTGTCTAGTTTTTATGTGAAGATGTTTCGTTTGCCAGCATAGGCCTCAAATCGCTCCAAACATCCACTAGCAAATTCTACAAAAGGAGTGTTTCAAAAGTGCGCTATCAAAAGGAAGAGTCCACTATGTGAGTTGAATGCATAAAGCACACGGAAGTTTCTGAGAATGCTTCTGTCTAGTTTTTAGGTGAAGATATTTCATTTCCCAGCATAGGCCTCAAAGCGCTCCAAATATCCACTTGCAGATTCTACAAAAAGAGTGTTTCCAAACTGCTCTTTCAAAAGGAAGGTTCAAGTCTGTGAGTTGAGAGCACTCATCACAAAGAAGTTTCTGAGAATGCTTCTGTCTAGTTTTTATATGAAGATCTTTCCTTTTCCAATATAGGCCTCAAAGCGCTCCAAATAAACACTTGCAGATTCTACAAAAGGAGTGTTTCAAAACAGCTCTATCAAAAGGAACGTTCAAGTCTGTGAGTTGAAGGCATTCATCACACAGAAGTTTCTGAGAATGCTTCTCTCTAGTTTTTATGTGAAGATATTTCCTTTTCTAGCATAGGCCTCAAAGCGCTGCAAATAGCCACTTGCAGATTCTACAAAAAGAGGGTTTCAAATCTCTTCTATCAAAAGAAATGTTCAACTCTGTGAGTTGAATGCACTCATCAGAAAGAAGTTTCTGAGAATGATTCTATCTAGTTTTCATCTGCATGTATTTCCTTTTCCACTAGATGCCGCAATCGCACCAAATATCCACTTGCAGTTTCCACAAAAAGAGTGCTGCAGAACTGCTACATGAAAAGGATTGTTCAACTCTGTGGGTTCAATACCCTCATGAAATAGAAGTTTCTGAAAATGCTTCTGTCTAGTTGGTATAGGAAGATATTTCCTTTTCCAGCATAAGCCTCAAAGAGCTCCAAATATCCACTTGCGGATTCTGCAAAAACAGTGTTTCAAAACTGGTGGATCAAAAGGAACGTTCAACTCTGTGATTTGAATGCACTCATGACACAGAAGTTTCTGAGAATGCTTCTGTCTAGTTCTTACGTGAAGATATTTCCTTTTCCAGCTTAGGCCTCAAAGCGCTCCAAATAAACACTTGCAGATTCTACAAAAGGAGTGTTTCAAAACTGCTCTAGCAAAAGGAAGGTTCAAGTCTGTGAGTTGAATGCACTCATCACAAAGAGGTTTCTGAGAATGCTGCTGTCTAGTTTTTATGTGAAGATATTTCCTTTTCCTCGCATAGACCTCAAATCGCTCCAGATATCCACTTGCAGATTTTACAGAAAGACTGTTTCCAAACTGCTCTATCTAAAGGCACGTTCAACTCTGTGAGTTGAATGCACGCACTGCGAAGAACTTTCTGAGAATGCTTCTCTCTAGCTTTTAGGTGAAGATATTCCATTTCACAGCATAGGCCTCAAAGTGCTCCAAATCACCACTTGCAGATTTTACAAAAAGAATGTTCCAAACTGCTCTTTCTAAAGGAAGGTTCAAGTCTGTGAGTTGAATGCACTCAACACAAAGAAGTTTCTGAGAATGCTTCTGTCCAGGTTTCATGTGAAGATATTTCCTTTTCCAGCATAGGCCCCAAACCGCTCCAAATATACACTTGCAGAGTCTACAAAAAGAGTGTTTCCAAACTTCTCTATCAAATGGTAGGTACAACTCCGTGAGTTGAATGCCCTCATCACCAAGAAGTTTCTGAGAATGCTTCTCTCTAGTTTTGATGGGAAGATATTTCCTTTTCCAACCTAGGCCTCATGGTGCTCCGAATAAACACTTGCAGATTCTACAAACTTAGTGTTTCAAAACTGTTCTATGAAAAGGAACGTTCAAGTCTGGGAGTTGAATGAACTCATCACAAAGAAGTTTCTCAGAATGCTTCTGTCTAGTTTTTAGGTGAAGATATTTCATTTCCCAGCATAGGCCTCAAAGCGCTCCAAATATCCACTTGCAGATTCTACAAAAAGAGTGTTTCCAAACTGCTCTTACAAAAGGAAGGTTCAAGTCTGTGAGCCGAACGCACTCATCACAAACAAGTTTCTGAGAATGCGTCTGTCTAGTTTTTATGTGAAGATATTTCGTTTGCCAGCATAGGCCTCAAATCGCTCCAAACATCCGCTAGCAAATTCTACAAAAGGAGAGTTTCAAAAGTGCGCTATCAAAAGGAAGAGTCCACTAAGTGAGTTGAATGCATAAAGCACACGGAAGTTTCTGAGAATGCTTCTGTCTAGTTTTTAGGTGAAGATATTTCATTTCCCAGCATAGGCCTCAAAGCGCTCCAAATATCCACTTGCAGATTCTACAAAAAGAGTGTTTCCAAACTGCTCTTTCAAAAGGAAGGTTCAAGTCTGTGAGTTGAGAGCATTCATCACAAAGAAGTTTCTGAGAATGCTTCTGTCTAGTTTTTATATGAAGATCTTTCCTTTTCCAATATGGGCCTCAAAGCGCTCCAAATAAACACTTGCAGATTCTACAAAAGGAGTGTTTCAAAACAGCTCTATCAAAAGGAACGTTCAAGTCTGTGAGTTGAAGGCATTCATCACACAGAAGTTTCTGAGAATGCTTCTCTCTAGTTTTTATGTGAAGATATTTCCTTTTCTAGCATAGGCCTCAAAGCGCTGCAAATAGCCACTTGCAGATTCTACAAAAAGAGGGTTTCAAATCTCTTCTATCAAAAGAAATGTTCAACTCTGTGAGTTGAATGCACTCATCAGAAAGAAGTTTCTGAGAATGATTCTATCTAGTTTTCATCTGCATGTATTTCCTTTTCCACTAGATGCCGCAATCGCACCAAATATCCACTTGCAGTTTCCACAAAAAGAGTGCTGCAGAACTGCTCCATGAAAAGGAATGTTCAACTCTGTGGGTTCAATACCCTCATGACATAGAAGTTTCTGAAAATGCTTCTGTCTAGTTGGTATAGGAAGATATTTCCTTTTCCAGCATAAGCCTCAAAGAGCTCCAAATATCCACTTGCGGATTCTGCAAAAACAGTGTTTCAAAACTGGTGGATCAAAAGGAACGTTCAACTCTGTGATTTGAATGCACTCATGACACAGAAGTTTCTGAGAATGCTTCTGTCTAGTTCTTACGTGAAGATATTTCCTTTTCCAGCTTAGGCCTCAAAGCGCTCCAAATAAACACTTGCAGATTCTACAAAAGGAGTGTTTCAAAACTGCTCTAGCAAAAGGAAGGTTCAAGTCTGTGAGTTGAATGCACTCATCACAAAGAGGTTTCTGAGAATGCTGCTGTCTAGTTTTTATGTGAAGATATTTCCTTTTCCTCGCATAGACCTCAAATCGCTCCAGATATCCACTTGCAGATTTTACAGAAAGAGTGTTTCCAAACTGCTCTATCTAAAGGCACGTTCAACTCTGTGAGTTGAATGCACGCACTGCGAAGAACTTTCTGAGAATGCTTCTCTCTAGCTTTTAGGTGAAGATATTCCATTTCACAGCATAGGCCTCAAAGTGCTCCAAATCACCACTTGCAGATTTTACAAAAAGAATGTTCCAAACTGCTCTTTCTAAAGGAAGGTTCAAGTCTGTGAGTTGAATGCACTCAACACAAAGAAGTTTCTGAGAATGCTTCTGTCCAGGTTTCATGTGAAGATATTTCCTTTTCCAGCATAGGCCCCAAACCGCTCCAAATATACACTTGCAGAGTCTACAAAAAGAGTGTTTCCAAACTTCTCTATCAACTGGTAGGTACAACTCCGTGAGTTGAATGCCCTCATCACCAAGAAGTTTCTGAGAATGCTTCTCTCTAGTTTTGATGGGAAGATATTTCCTTTTCCAACCTAGGCCTCATGGTGCTCCGAATAAACACTTGCAGATTCTACAAACTTAGTGTTTCAAAACTGTTCTATGAAAAGGAACGTTCAAGTCTGGGAGTTGAATGAACTCATCACAAAGAAGTTACTCAGAATGCTTCTGTCTAGTTTTTAGGTGAAGATATTTCATTTCCCAGCATAGGCCTCAAAGCGCTCCAAATATCCACTTGCAGATTCTACAAAAAGAGTGTTTCCAAACTGCTCTTACAAAAGGAAGGTTCAAGTCTGTGAGCCGAACGCACTCATCACAAACAAGTTTCTGAGAATGCGTCTGTCTAGTTTTTATGTGAAGATGTTTCGTTTGCCAGCATAGGCCTCAAATCGCTCCAAACATCCACTAGCAAATTCTACAAAAGGAGTGTTTCAAAAGTGCGCTATCAAAAGGAAGAGTCCACTATGTGAGTTGAATGCATAAAGCCCACGGAAGTTTCTGAGAATGCTTCTGTCTAGTTTTTAGGTGAAGATATTTCATTTCCCAGCATAGGCCTCAAAGCGCTCCAAATATCCACTTGCAGATTCTACAAAAAGAGTGTTTCCAAACTGCTCTTTCAAAAGGAAGGTTCAAGTCTGTGAGTTGAGAGCACTCATTCCAAAGAAGTTTCTGAGAATGCTTCTGTCTAGTTTTTATATGAAGATCTTTCCTTTTCCAATATAGGCCTCAAAGCGCTCCAAATAAACACTTGCAGATTCTACAAAAGGAGTGTTTCAAAACAGCTCTATCAAAAGGAACGTTCAAGTCTGTGAGTTGAAGGCATTCATCACACAGAAGTTTCTGAGAATGCTTCTCTCTAGTTTTTATGTGAAGATATTTCCTTTTCTAGCATAGGCCTCAAAGCGCTGCAAATAGCCACTTGCAGATTCTACAAAAAGAGGGTTTCAAATCTCTTCTATCAAAAGAAATGTTCAACTCTGTGAGTTGAATGCACTCATCAGAAAGAAGTTTCTGAGAATGATTCTATCTAGTTTTCATCTGCATGTATTTCCTTTTCCACTAGATGCCGCAATCGCACCAAATATCCACTTGCAGTTTCCACAAAAAGAGTGCTGCAGAACTGCTCCATGAAAAGGAATGTTCAACTCTGTGGGTTCAATACCCTCATGACATAGAAGTTTCTGAAAATGCTTCTGTCTAGTTGGTATAGGAAGATATTTCCTTTTGCAGCATAAGCCTGAAAGAGCTCCAAATATCCACTTGCGGATTCTGCAAAAACAGTGTTTCAAAACTGGTCGATCAAAAGGAACGTTCAACTCTGTGATTTGAATGCACTCATGACACAGAAGTTTCTGAGAATGCTTCTGTCTAGTTCTTACGTGAAGATATTTCCTTTTCCAGCTTAGGCCTCAAAGCGCTCCAAATAAACACTTGCAGATTCTACAAAAGGAGTGTTTCAAAACTGCTCTAGCAAAAGGAAGGTTCAAGTCTGTGAGTTGAATGCACTCATCACAAAGAGGTTTCTGAGAATGCTGCTGTCTAGTTTTTATGTGAAGATATTTCCTTTTCCTCGCATAGACCTCAAATCGCTCCAGATATCCACTTGCAGATTTTACAGAAAGAGTGTTTCCAAACTGCTCTATCTAAAGGCACGTTCAACTCTGTGAGTTGAATGCACGCACTGCGAAGAACTTTCTGAGAATGCTTCTCTCTAGCTTTTAGGTGAAGATATTCCATTTCACAGCATAGGCCTCAAAGTGCTCCAAATCACCACTTGCAGATTTTACAAAAAGAATGTTCCAAACTGCTCTTTCTAAAGGAAGGTTCAAGTCTGTGAGTTGAATGCACTCAACACAAAGAAGTTTCTGAGAATGCTTCTGTCCAGGTTTCATGTGAAGATATTTCCTTTTCCAGCATAGGCCCCAAACCGCTCCAAATATACACTTGCAGAGTCTACAAAAAGAGTGTTTCCAAACTTCTCTATCAAATGGTAGGTACAACTCCGTGAGTTGAATGCCCTCATCACCAAGAAGTTTCTGAGAATGCTTCTCTCTAGTTTTGATGGGAAGATATTTCCTTTTCCAACCTAGGCCTCATGGTGCTCCGAATAAACACTTGCAGATTCTACAAACTTAGTGTTTCAAAACTGTTCTATGAAAAGGAACGTTCAAGTCTGGGAGTTGAATGAACTCATCACAAAGAAGTTACTCAGAATGCTTCTGTCTAGTTTTTAGGTGAAGATATTTCATTTCCCAGCATAGGCCTCAAAGCGCTCCAAATATCCACTTGCAGATTCTACAAAAAGAGTGTTTCCAAACTGCTCTTACAAAAGGAAGGTTCAAGTCGGTGAGCCGAACGCACTCATCACAAACAAGTTTCTGAGAATGCGTCTGTCTAGTTTTTATGTGAAGATGTTTCGTTTGCCAGCATAGGCCTCAAATCGCTCCAAACATCCACTAGCAAATTCTACAAAAGGAGTGTTTCAAAAGTGCGCTATCAAAAGGAAGAGTCCACTATGTGAGTTGAATGCATAAAGCACACGGAAGTTTCTGAGAATGCTTCTGTCTAGTTTTTAGGTGAAGATATTTCATTTCCCAGCATAGGCCTCAAAGCGCTCCAAATATCCACTTGCAGATTCTACAAAAAGAGTGTTTCCAAACTGCTCTTTCAAAAGGAAGGTTCAAGTCTGTGAGTTGAGAGCACTCATCACAAAGAAGTTTCTGAGAATGCTTCTGTCTAGTTTTTATATGAAGATCTTTCCTTTTCCAATATAGGCCTCAAAGCGCTCCAAATAAACACTTGCAGATTCTACAAAAGGAGTGTTTCAAAACAGCTCTATCAAAAGGAACGTTCAAGTCTGTGAGTTGAAGGCATTCATCACACAGAAGTTTCTGAGAATGCTTCTCTCTAGTTTTTATGTGAAGATATTTCCTTTTCTAGCATAGGCCTCAAAGCGCTGCAAATAGCCACTTGCAGATTCTACAAAAAGAGGGTTTCAAATCTCTTCTATCAAAAGAAATGTTCAACTCTGTGAGTTGAATGCACTCATCAGAAAGAAGTTTCTGAGAATGATTCTATCTAGTTTTCATCTGCATGTATTTCCTTTTCCACTAGATGCCGCAATCGCACCAAATATCCACTTGCAGTTTCCACAAAAAGAGTGCTGCAGAACTGCTACATGAAAAGGATTGTTCAACTCTGTGGGTTCAATACCCTCATGAAATAGAAGTTTCTGAAAATGCTTCTGTCTAGTTGGTATAGGAAGATATTTCCTTTTCCAGCATAAGCCTCAAAGAGCTCCAAATATCCACTTGCGGATTCTGCAAAAACAGTGTTTCAAAACTGGTGGATCAAAAGGAACGTTCAACTCTGTGAGTTGAATGCACTCATGACACAGAAGTTTCTGAGAATGCTTCTGTCTAGTTCTTACGTGAAGATATTTCCTTTTCCAGCTTAGGCCTCAAAGCGCTCCAAATAAACACTTGCAGATTCTACAAAAGGAGTGTTTCAAAACTGCTCTAGCAAAAGGAAGGTTCAAGTCTGTGAGTTGAATGCACTCATCACAAAGAGGTTTCTGAGAATGCTGCTGTCTAGTTTTTATGTGAAGATATTTCCTTTTCCTCGCATAGACCTCAAATCGCTCCAGATATCCACTTGCAGATTTTACAGAAAGAGTGTTTCCAAACTGCTCTATCTAAAGGCACGTTCAACTCTGTGAGTTGAATGCACGCACTGCGAAGAACTTTCTGAGAATGCTTCTCTCTAGCTTTTAGGTGAAGATATTCCATTTCACAGCATAGGCCTCAAAGTGCTCCAAATCACCACTTGCAGATTTTACAAAAAGAATGTTCCAAACTGCTCTTTCTAAAGGAAGGTTCAAGTCTGTGAGTTGAATGCACTCAACACAAAGAAGTTTCTGAGAATGCTTCTGTCCAGGTTTCATGTGAAGATATTTCCTTTTCCAGCATAGGCCCCAAACCGCTCCAAATATACACTTGCAGAGTCTACAAAAAGAGTGTTTCCAAACTTCTCTATCAACTGGTAGGTACAACTCCGTGAGTTGAATGCCCTCATCACCAAGAAGTTTCTGAGAATGCTTCTCTCTAGTTTTGATGGGAAGATATTTCCTTTTCCAACCTAGGCCTCATGGTGCTCCGAATAAACACTTGCAGATTCTACAAACTTAGTGTTTCAAAACTGTTCTATGAAAAGGAACGTTCAAGTCTGGGAGTTGAATGAACTCATCACAAAGAAGTTTCTCAGAATGCTTCTGTCTAGTTTTTAGGTGAAGATATTTCATTTCCCAGCATAGGCCTCAAAGCGCTCCAAATATCCACTTGCAGATTCTACAAAAAGAGTGTTTCCAAACTGCTCTTACAAAAGGAAGGTTCAAGTCTGTGAGCCGAACGCACTCATCACAAACAAGTTTCTGAGAATGCGTCTGTCTAGTTTTTATGTGAAGATATTTCGTTTGCCAGCATAGGCCTCAAATCGCTCCAAACATCCGCTAGCAAATTCTACAAAAGGAGAGTTTCAAAAGTGCGCTATCAAAAGGAAGAGTCCACTAAGTGAGTTGAATGCATAAAGCACACGGTAGTTTCTGAGAATGCTTCTGTCTAGTTTTTAGGTGAAGATATTTCATTTCCCAGCATAGGCCTCAAAGCGCTCCAAATATCCACTTGCAGATTCTACAAAAAGAGTGTTTCCAAACTGCTCTTTCAAAAGGAAGGTTCAAGTCTGTGAGTTGAGAGCATTCATCACAAAGAAGTTTCTGAGAATGCTTCTGTCTAGTTTTTATATGAAGATCTTTCCTTTTCCAATATGGGCCTCAAAGCGCTCCAAATAAACACTTGCAGATTCTACAAAAGGAGTGTTTCAAAACAGCTCTATCAAAAGGAACGTTCAAGTCTGTGAGTTGAAGGCATTCATCACACAGAAGTTTCTGAGAATGCTTCTCTCTAGTTTTTATGTGAAGATATTTCCTTTTCTAGCATAGGCCTCAAAGCGCTGCAAATAGCCACTTGCAGATTCTACAAAAAGAGGGTTTCAAATCTCTTCTATCAAAAGAAATGTTCAACTCTGTGAGTTGAATGCACTCATCAGAAAGAAGTTTCTGAGAATGATTCTATCTAGTTTTCATCTGCATGTATTTCCTTTTCCACTAGATGCCGCAATCGCACCAAATATCCACTTGCAGTTTCCACAAAAAGAGTGCTGCAGAACTGCTCCATGAAAAGGAATGTTCAACTCTGTGGGTTCAATACCCTCATGACATAGAAGTTTCTGAAAATGCTTCTGTCTAGTTGGTATAGGAAGATATTTCCTTTTCCAGCATAAGCCTCAAAGAGCTCCAAATATCCACTTGCGGATTCTGCAAAAACAGTGTTTCAAAACTGGTGGATCAAAAGGAACGTTCAACTCTGTGATTTGAATGCACTCATGACACAGAAGTTTCTGAGAATGCTTCTGTCTAGTTCTTACGTGAAGATATTTCCTTTTCCAGCTTAGGCCTCAAAGCGCTCCAAATAAACACTTGCAGATTCTACAAAAGGAGTGTTTCAAAACTGCTCTAGCAAAAGGAAGGTTCAAGTCTGTGAGTTGAATGCACTCATCACAAAGAGGTTTCTGAGAATGCTGCTGTCTAGTTTTTATGTGAAGATATTTCCTTTTCCTCGCATAGACCTCAAATCGCTCCAGATATCCACTTGCAGATTTTACAGAAAGAGTGTTTCCAAACTGCTCTATCTAAAGGCACGTTCAACTCTGTGAGTTGAATGCACGCACTGCGAAGAACTTTCTGAGAATGCTTCTCTCTAGCTTTTAGGTGAAGATATTCCATTTCACAGCATAGGCCTCAAAGTGCTCCAAATCACCACTTGCAGATTTTACAAAAAGAATGTTCCAAACTGCTCTTTCTAAAGGAAGGTTCAAGTCTGTGAGTTGAATGCACTCAACACAAAGAAGTTTCTGAGAATGCTTCTGTCCAGGTTTCATGTGAAGATATTTCCTTTTCCAGCATAGGCCCCAAACCGCTCCAAATATACACTTGCAGAGTCTACAAAAAGAGTGTTTCCAAACTTCTCTATCAACTGGTAGGTACAACTCCGTGAGTTGAATGCCCTCATCACCAAGAAGTTTCTGAGAATGCTTCTCTCTAGTTTTGATGGGAAGATATTTCCTTTTACAACCTAGGCCTCATGGTGCTCCGAATAAACACTTGCAGATTCTACAAACTTAGTGTTTCAAAACTGTTCTATGAAAAGGAACGTTCAAGTCTGGGAGTTGAATGAACTCATCACAAAGAAGTTACTCAGAATGCTTCTGTCTAGTTTTTAGGTGAAGATATTTCATTTCCCAGCATAGGCCTCAAAGCGCTCCAAATATCCACTTGCAGATTCTACAAAAAGAGTGTTTCCAAACTGCTCTTACAAAAGGAAGGTTCAAGTCTGTGAGCCGAACGCACTCATCACAAACAAGTTTCTGAGAATGCGTCTGTCTAGTTTTTATGTGAAGATATTTCGTTTACCAGCATAGGCCTCAAATCGCTCCAAACATCCACTAGCAAATTCTACAAAAGGAGTGTTTCAAAAGTGCGCTATCAAAAGGAAGAGTCCACTATGTGAGTTGAATGCATAAAGCCCACGGAAGTTTCTGAGAATGCTTCTGTCTAGTTTTTAGGTGAAGATATTTCATTTCCCAGCATAGGCCTCAAAGCGCTCCAAATATCCACTTGCAGATTCTACAAAAAGAGTGTTTCCAAACTGCTCTTTCAAAAGGAAGGTTCAAGTCTGTGAGTTGAGAGCACTCATTCCAAAGAAGTTTCTGAGAATGCTTCTGTCTAGTTTTTATATGAAGATCTTTCCTTTTCCAATATAGGCCTCAAAGCGCTCCAAATAAACACTTGCAGATTCTACAAAAGGAGTGTTTCAAAACAGCTCTATCAAAAGGAACGTTCAAGTCTGTGAGTTGAAGGCATTCATCACACAGAAGTTTCTGAGAATGCTTCTCTCTAGTTTTTATGTGAAGATATTTCCTTTTCTAGCATAGGCCTCAAAGCGCTGCAAATAGCCACTTGCAGATTCTACAAAAAGAGGGTTTCAAATCTCTTCTATCAAAAGAAATGTTCAACTCTGTGAGTTGAATGCACTCATCAGAAAGAAGTTTCTGAGAATGATTCTATCTACTTTTCATCTGCATGTATTTCCTTTTCCACTAGATGCCGCAATCGCACCAAATATCCACTTGCAGTTTCCACAAAAAGAGTGCTGCAGAACTGCTCCATGAAAAGGAATGTTCAACTCTGTGGGTTCAATACCCTCATGACATAGAAGTTTCTGAAAATGCTTCTGTCTAGTTGGTATAGGAAGATATTTCCTTTTGCAGCATAAGCCTGAAAGAGCTCCAAATATCCACTTGCGGATTCTGCAAAAACAGTGTTTCAAAACTGGTCGATCAAAAGGAACGTTCAACTCTGTGATTTGAATGCACTCATGACACAGAAGTTTCTGAGAATGCTTCTGTCTAGTTCTTACGTGAAGATATTTCCTTTTCCAGCTTAGGCCTCAAAGCGCTCCAAATAAACACTTGCAGATTCTACAAAAGGAGTGTTTCAAAACTGCTCTAGCAAAAGGAAGGTTCAAGTCTGTGAGTTGAATGCACTCATCACAAAGAGGTTTCTGAGAATGCTGCTGTCTAGTTTTTATGTGAAGATATTTCCTTTTCCTCGCATAGACCTCAAATCGCTCCAGATATCCACTTGCAGATTTTACAGAAAGAGTGTTTCCAAACTGCTCTATCTAAAGGCACGTTCAACTCTGTGAGTTGAATGCACGCACTGCGAAGAACTTTCTGAGAATGCTTCTCTCTAGCTTTTAGGTGAAGATATTCCATTTCACAGCATAGGCCTCAAAGTGCTCCAAATCACCACTTGCAGATTTTACAAAAAGAATGTTCCAAACTGCTCTTTCTAAAGGAAGGTTCAAGTCTGTGAGTTGAATGCACTCAACACAAAGAAGTTTCTGAGAATGCTTCTGTCCAGGTTTCATGTGAAGATATTTCCTTTTCCAGCATAGGCCCCAAACCGCTCCAAATATACACTTGCAGAGTCTACAAAAAGAGTGTTTCCAAACTTCTCTATCAAATGGTAGGTACAACTCCGTGAGTTGAATGCCCTCATCACCAAGAAGTTTCTGAGAATGCTTCTCTCTAGTTTTGATGGGAAGATATTTCCTTTTCCAACCTAGGCCTCATGGTGCTCCGAATAAACACTTGCAGATTCTACAAACTTAGTGTTTCAAAACTGTTCTATGAAAAGGAACGTTCAAGTCTGGGAGTTGAATGAACTCATCACAAAGAAGTTACTCAGAATGCTTCTGTCTAGTTTTTAGGTGAAGATATTTCATTTCCCAGCATAGGCCTCAAAGCGCTCCAAATATCCACTTGCAGATTCTACAAAAAGAGTGTTTCCAAACTGCTCTTACAAAAGGAAGGTTCAAGTCGGTGAGCCGAACGCACTCATCACAAACAAGTTTCTGAGAATGCGTCTGTCTAGTTTTTATGTGAAGATGTTTCGTTTGCCAGCATAGGCCTCAAATCGCTCCAAACATCCACTAGCAAATTCTACAAAAGGAGTGTTTCAAAAGTGCGCTATCAAAAGGAAGAGTCCACTATGTGAGTTGAATGCATAAAGCACACGGAAGTTTCTGAGAATGCTTCTGTCTAGTTTTTAGGTGAAGATATTTCATTTCCCAGCATAGGCCTCAAAGCGCTCCAAATATCCACTTGCAGATTCTACAAAAAGAGTGTTTCCAAACTGCTCTTTCAAAAGGAAGGTTCAAGTCTGTGAGTTGAGAGCACTCATCACAAAGAAGTTTCTGAGAATGCTTCTGTCTAGTTTTTATATGAAGATCTTTCCTTTTCCAATATAGGCCTCAAAGCGCTCCAAATAAACACTTGCAGATTCTACAAAAGGAGTGTTTCAAAACAGCTCTATCAAAAGGAACGTTCAAGTCTGTGAGTTGAAGGCATTCATCACACAGAAGTTTCTGAGAATGCTTCTCTCTAGTTTTTATGTGAAGATATTTCCTTTTCTAGCATAGGCCTCAAAGCGCTGCAAATAGCCACTTGCAGATTCTACAAAAAGAGGGTTTCAAATCTCTTCTATCAAAAGAAATGTTCAACTCTGTGAGTTGAATGCACTCATCAGAAAGAAGTTTCTGAGAATGATTCTATCTAGTTTTCATCTGCATGTATTTCCTTTTCCACTAGATGCCGCAATCGCACCAAATATCCACTTGCAGTTTCCACAAAAAGAGTGCTGCAGAACTGCTACATGAAAAGGATTGTTCAACTCTGTGGGTTCAATACCCTCATGAAATAGAAGTTTCTGAAAATGCTTCTGTCTAGTTGGTATAGGAAGATATTTCCTTTTCCAGCATAAGCCTCAAAGAGCTCCAAATATCCACTTGCGGATTCTGCAAAAACAGTGTTTCAAAACTGGTGGATCAAAAGGAACGTTCAACTCTGTGATTTGAATGCACTCATGACACAGAAGTTTCTGAGAATGCTTCTGTCTAGTTCTTACGTGAAGATATTTCCTTTTCCAGCTTAGGCCTCAAAGCGCTCCAAATAAACACTTGCAGATTCTACAAAAGGAGTGTTTCAAAACTGCTCTAGCAAAAGGAAGGTTCAAGTCTGTGAGTTGAATGCACTCATCACAAAGAGGTTTCTGAGAATGCTGCTGTCTAGTTTTTATGTGAAGATATTTCCTTTTCCTCGCATAGACCTCAAATCGCTCCAGATATCCACTTGCAGATTTTACAGAAAGACTGTTTCCAAACTGCTCTATCTAAAGGCACGTTCAACTCTGTGAGTTGAATGCACGCACTGCGAAGAACTTTCTGAGAATGCTTCTCTCTAGCTTTTAGGTGAAGATATTCCATTTCACAGCATAGGCCTCAAAGTGCTCCAAATCACCACTTGCAGATTTTACAAAAAGAATGTTCCAAACTGCTCTTTCTAAAGGAAGGTTCAAGTCTGTGAGTTGAATGCACTCAACACAAAGAAGTTTCTGAGAATGCTTCTGTCCAGGTTTCATGTGAAGATATTTCCTTTTCCAGCATAGGCCCCAAACCGCTCCAAATATACACTTGCAGAGTCTACAAAAAGAGTGTTTCCAAACTTCTCTATCAAATGGTAGGTACAACTCCGTGAGTTGAATGCCCTCATCACCAAGAAGTTTCTGAGAATGCTTCTCTCTAGTTTTGATGGGAAGATATTTCCTTTTCCAACCTAGGCCTCATGGTGCTCCGAATAAACACTTGCAGATTCTACAAACTTAGTGTTTCAAAACTGTTCTATGAAAAGGAACGTTCAAGTCTGGGAGTTGAATGAACTCATCACAAAGAAGTTTCTCAGAATGCTTCTGTCTAGTTTTTAGGTGAAGATATTTCATTTCCCAGCATAGGCCTCAAAGCGCTCCAAATATCCACTTGCAGATTCTACAAAAAGAGTGTTTCCAAACTGCTCTTACAAAAGGAAGGTTCAAGTCTGTGAGCCGAACGCACTCATCACAAACAAGTTTCTGAGAATGCGTCTGTCTAGTTTTTATGTGAAGATATTTCGTTTGCCAGCATAGGCCTCAAATCGCTCCAAACATCCGCTAGCAAATTCTACAAAAGGAGAGTTTCAAAAGTGCGCTATCAAAAGGAAGAGTCCACTAAGTGAGTTGAATGCATAAAGCACACGGAAGTTTCTGAGAATGCTTCTGTCTAGTTTTTAGGTGAAGATATTTCATTTCCCAGCATAGGCCTCAAAGCGCTCCAAATATCCACTTGCAGATTCTACAAAAAGAGTGTTTCCAAACTGCTCTTTCAAAAGGAAGGTTCAAGTC
This sequence comes from Pongo pygmaeus, assembly GCF_028885625.2. Taxonomy (NCBI): domain Eukaryota; kingdom Metazoa; phylum Chordata; class Mammalia; order Primates; family Hominidae; genus Pongo; species Pongo pygmaeus. Next base: position 31,004,116 of record NC_085930.1, read on the forward strand.
TGTGAGTTGAGAGCATTCATCACAAAGAAGTTTCTGAGAATGCTTCTGTCTAGTTTTTATATGAAGATCTTTCCTTTTCCAATATGGGCCTCAAAGCGCTCCAAATAAACACTTGCAGATTCTACAAAAGGAGTGTTTCAAAACAGCTCTATCAAAAGGAACGTTCAAGTCTGTGAGTTGAAGGCATTCATCACACAGAAGTTTCTGAGAATGCTTCTCTCTAGTTTTTATGTGAAGATATTTCCTTTTCTAGCATAGGCCTCAAAGCGCTGCAAATAGCCACTTGCAGATTCTACAAAAAGAGGGTTTCAAATCTCTTCTATCAAAAGAAATGTTCAACTCTGTGAGTTGAATGCACTCATCAGAAAGAAGTTTCTGAGAATGATTCTATCTAGTTTTCATCTGCATGTATTTCCTTTTCCACTAGATGCCGCAATCGCACCAAATATCCACTTGCAGTTTCCACAAAAAGAGTGCTGCAGAACTGCTCCATGAAAAGGAATGTTCAACTCTGTGGGTTCAATACCCTCATGACATAGAAGTTTCTGAAAATGCTTCTGTCTAGTTGGTATAGGAAGATATTTCCTTTTCCAGCATAAGCCTCAAAGAGCTCCAAATATCCACTTGCGGATTCTGCAAAAACAGTGTTTCAAAACTGGTGGATCAAAAGGAACGTTCAACTCTGTGATTTGAATGCACTCATGACACAGAAGTTTCTGAGAATGCTTCTGTCTAGTTCTTACGTGAAGATATTTCCTTTTCCAGCTTAGGCCTCAAAGCGCTCCAAATAAACACTTGCAGATTCTACAAAAGGAGTGTTTCAAAACTGCTCTAGCAAAAGGAAGGTTCAAGTCTGTGAGTTGAATGCACTCATCACAAAGAGGTTTCTGAGAATGCTGCTGTCTAGTTTTTATGTGAAGATATTTCCTTTTCCTCGCATAGACCTCAAATCGCTCCAGATATCCACTTGCAGATTTTACAGAAAGAGTGTTTCCAAACTGCTCTATCTAAAGGCACGTTCAACTCTGTGAGTTGAATGCACGCACTGCGAAGAACTTTCTGAGAATGCTTCTCTCTAGCTTTTAGGTGAAGATATTCCATTTCACAGCATAGGCCTCAAAGTGCTCCAAATCACCACTTGCAGATTTTACAAAAAGAATGTTCCAAACTGCTCTTTCTAAAGGAAGGTTCAAGTCTGTGAGTTGAATGCACTCAACACAAAGAAGTTTCTGAGAATGCTTCTGTCCAGGTTTCATGTGAAGATATTTCCTTTTCCAGCATAGGCCCCAAACCGCTCCAAATATACACTTGCAGAGTCTACAAAAAGAGTGTTTCCAAACTTCTCTATCAAATGGTAGGTACAACTCCGTGAGTTGAATGCCCTCATCACCAAGAAGTTTCTGAGAATGCTTCTCTCTAGTTTTGATGGGAAGATATTTCCTTTTCCAACCTAGGCCTCATGGTGCTCCGAATAAACACTTGCAGATTCTACAAACTTAGTGTTTCAAAACTGTTCTATGAAAAGGAACGTTCAAGTCTGGGAGTTGAATGAACTCATCACAAAGAAGTTACTCAGAATGCTTCTGTCTAGTTTTTAGGTGAAGATATTTCATTTCCCAGCATAGGCCTCAAAGCGCTCCAAATATCCACTTGCAGATTCTACAAAAAGAGTGTTTCCAAACTGCTCTTACAAAAGGAAGGTTCAAGTCGGTGAGCCGAACGCACTCATCACAAACAAGTTTCTGAGAATGCGTCTGTCTAGTTTTTATGTGAAGATGTTTCGTTTGCCAGCATAGGCCTCAAATCGCTCCAAACATCCACTAGCAAATTCTACAAAAGGAGTGTTTCAAAAGTGCGCTATCAAAAGGAAGAGTCCACTATGTGAGTTGAATGCATAAAGCCCACGGAAGTTTCTGAGAATGCTTCTGTCTAGTTTTTAGGTGAAGATATTTCATTTCCCAGCATAGGCCTCAAAGCGCTCCAAATATCCACTTGCAGATTCTACAAAAAGAGTGTTTCCAAACTGCTCTTTCAAAAGGAAGGTTCAAGTCTGTGAGTTGAGAGCACTCATTCCAAAGAAGTTTCTGAGAATGCTTCTGTCTAGTTTTTATATGAAGATCTTTCCTTTTCCAATATAGGCCTCAAAGCGCTCCAAATAAACACTTGCAGATTCTACAAAAGGAGTGTTTCAAAACAGCTCTATCAAAAGGAACGTTCAAGTCTGTGAGTTGAAGGCATTCATCACACAGAAGTTTCTGAGAATGCTTCTCTCTAGTTTTTATGTGAAGATATTTCCTTTTCTAGCATAGGCCTCAAAGCGCTGCAAATAGCCACTTGCAGATTCTACAAAAAGAGGGTTTCAAATCTCTTCTATCAAAAGAAATGTTCAACTCTGTGAGTTGAATGCACTCATCAGAAAGAAGTTTCTGAGAATGATTCTATCTAGTTTTCATCTGCATGTATTTCCTTTTCCACTAGATGCCGCAATCGCACCAAATATCCACTTGCAGTTTCCACAAAAAGAGTGCTGCAGAACTGCTCCATGAAAAGGAATGTTCAACTCTGTGGGTTCAATACCCTCATGACATAGAAGTTTCTGAAAATGCTTCTGTCTAGTTGGTATAGGAAGATATTTCCTTTTCCAGCATAAGCCTCAAAGAGCTCCAAATATCCACTTGCGGATTCTGCAAAAACAGTGTTTCAAAACTGGTCGATCAAAAGGAACGTTCAACTCTGTGATTTGAATGCACTCATGACACAGAAGTTTCTGAGAATGCTTCTGTCTAGTTCTTACGTGAAGATATTTCCTTTTCCAGCTTAGGCCTCAAAGCGCTCCAAATAAACACTTGCAGATTCTACACAAGGAGTGTTTCAAAACTGCTCTAGCAAAAGGAAGGTTCAAGTCTGTGAGTTGAATGCACTCATCACAAAGAGGTTTCTGAGAATGCTGCTGTCTAGTTTTTATGTGAAGATATTTCCTTTTCCTCGCATAGACCTCAAATCGCTCCAGATATCCACTTGCAGATTTTACAGAAAGAGTGTTTCCAAACTGCTCTATCTAAAGGCACGTTCAACTCTGTGAGTTGAATGCACGCACTGCGAAGAACTTTCTGAGAATGCTTCTCTCTAGCTTTTAGGTGAAGATATTCCATTTCACAGCATAGGCCTCAAAGTGCTCCAAATCACCACTTGCAGATTTTACAAAAAGAATGTTCCAAACTGCTCTTTCTAAAGGAAGGTTCAAGTCTGTGAGTTGAATGCACTCAACACAAAGAAGTTTCTGAGAATGCTTCTGTCCAGGTTTCATGTGAAGATATTTCCTTTTCCAGCATAGGCCCCAAACCGCTCCAAATATACACTTGCAGAGTCTACAAAAAGAGTGTTTCCAAACTTCTCTATCAACTGGTAGGTACAACTCCGTGAGTTGAATGCCCTCATCACCAAGAAGTTTCTGAGAATGCTTCTCTCTAGTTTTGATGGGAAGATATTTCCTTTTCCAACCTAGGCCTCATGGTGCTCCGAATAAACACTTGCAGATTCTACAAACTTAGTGTTTCAAAACTGTTCTATGAAAAGGAACGTTCAAGTCTGGGAGTTGAATGAACTCATCACAAAGAAGTTACTCAGAATGCTTCTGTCTAGTTTTTAGGTGAAGATATTTCTTTTCCCAGCATAGGCCTCAAAGCGCTCCAAATATCCACTTGCAGATTCTACAAAAAGAGTGTTTCCAAACTGCTCTTACAAAAGGAAGGTTCAAGTCGGTGAGCCGAACGCACTCATCACAAACAAGTTTCTGAGAATGCGTCTGTCTAGTTTTTATGTGAAGATGTTTCGTTTGCCAGCATAGGCCTCAAATCGCTCCAAACATCCACTAGCAAATTCTACAAAAGGAGTGTTTCAAAAGTGCGCTATCAAAAGGAAGAGTCCACTATGTGAGTTGAATGCATAAAGCACACGGAAGTTTCTGAGAATGCTTCTGTCTAGTTTTTAGGTGAAGATATTTCATTTCCCAGCATAGGCCTCAAAGCGCTCCAAATATCCACTTGCAGATTCTACAAAAAGAGTGTTTCCAAACTGCTCTTTCAAAAGGAAGGTTCAAGTCTGTGAGTTGAGAGCACTCATCACAAAGAAGTTTCTGAGAATGCTTCTGTCTAGTTTTTATATGAAGATCTTTCCTTTTCCAATATAGGCCTCAAAGCGCTCCAAATAAACACTTGCAGATTCTACAAAAGGAGTGTTTCAAAACAGCTCTATCAAAAGGAACGTTCAAGTCTGTGAGTTGAAGGCATTCATCACACAGAAGTTTCTGAGAATGCTTCTCTCTAGTTTTTATGTGAAGATATTTCCTTTTCTAGCATAGGCCTCAAAGCGCTGCAAATAGCCACTTGCAGATTCTACAAAAAGAGGGTTTCAAATCTCTTCTATCAAAAGAAATGTTCAACTCTGTGAGTTGAATGCACTCATCAGAAAGAAGTTTCTGAGAATGATTCTATCTAGTTTTCATCTGCATGTATTTCCTTTTCCACTAGATGCCGCAATCGCACCAAATATCCACTTGCAGTTTCCACAAAAAGAGTGCTGCAGAACTGCTACATGAAAAGGATTGTTCAACTCTGTGGGTTCAATACCCTCATGAAATAGAAGTTTCTGAAAATGCTTCTGTCTAGTTGGTATAGGAAGATATTTCCTTTTCCAGCATAAGGCTCAAAGAGCTCCAAATATCCACTTGCGGATTCTGCAAAAACAGTGTTTCAAAACTGGTGGATGAAAAGGAACGTTCAACTCTGTGAGTTGAATGCACTCATGACACAGAAGTTTCTGAGAATGCTTCTGTCTAGTTCTTACGTGAAGATATTTCCTTTTCCAGCTTAGGCCTCAAAGCGCTCCAAATAAACACTTGCAGATTCTACAAAAGGAGTGTTTCAAAACTGCTCTAGCAAAAGGAAGGTTCAAGTCTGTGAGTTGAATGCACTCATCACAAAGAGGTTTCTGAGAATGCTGCTGTCTAGTTTTTATGTGAAGATATTTCCTTTTCCTCGCATAGACCTCAAATCGCTCCAGATATCCACTTGCAGATTTTACAGAAAGAGTGTTTCCAAACTGCTCTATCTAAAGGCACGTTCAACTCTGTGAGTTGAATGCACGCACTGCGAAGAACTTTCTGAGAATGCTTCTCTCTAGCTTTTAGGTGAAGATATTCCATTTCACAGCATAGGCCTCAAAGTGCTCCAAATCACCACTTGCAGATTTTACAAAAAGAATGTTTCAAAACTGCTCCTTCTAAAGGAAGGTTCAAGTCTGTGAGTTGAATGCACTCAACACAAAGAAGTTTCTGAGAACGCTTCTGTCCAGGTTTCATGTGAAGATATTTCCTTTTCCAGCATAGGCCCCAAACCGCTCCAAATATACACTTGCAGAGTCTACAAAAAGAGTGTTTCCAAACTTCTCTATCAAATGTTAGGTACAACTCCGTGAGTTGAATGCCCTCATCACCAAGAAGTTTCTGAGAATGCTTCTCTCTAGTTTTGATGGGAAGATATTTCCTTTTCCAACATAGGCCTCATGGTGCTCCGAATAAACACTTGCAGATTCTACAAACTTAGTGTTTCAAAACTGTTCTATGAAAAGGAACGTTCAAGTCTGGGAGTTGAATGAACTCATCACAAAGAAGTTACTCAGAATGCTTCTGTCTAGTTTTTAGGTGAAGATATTTCATTTCCCAGCATAGGCCTCAAAGCGCTCCAAATATCCACTTGCAGATTCTACAAAAAGAGTGTTTCCAAACTGCTCTTTCAAAAGGAAGGTTCAAGTCTGTGAGTTGAGAGCATTCATCACAAAGAAGTTTCTGAGAATGCTTCTGTCTAGTTTTTATATGAAGATCTTTCCTTTTCCAATATGGGCCTCAAAGCGCTCCAAATAAACACTTGCAGATTCTACAAAAGGAGTGTTTCAAAACAGCTCTATCAAAAGGAACGTTCAAGTCTGTGAGTTGAAGGCATTCATCACACAGAAGTTTCTGAGAATGCTTCTCTCTAGTTTTTATGTGAAGATATTTCCTTTTCTAGCATAGGCCTCAAAGCGCTGCAAATAGCCACTTGCAGATTCTACAAAAAGAGGGTTTCAAATCTCTTCTATCAAAAGAAATGTTCAACTCTGTGAGTTGAATGCACTCATCAGAAAGAAGTTTCTGAGAATGATTCTATCTAGTTTTCATCTGCATGTATTTCCTTTTCCACTAGATGCCGCAATCGCACCAAATATCCACTTGCAGTTTCCACAAAAAGAGTGCTGCAGAACTGCTCCATGAAAAGGAATGTTCAACTCTGTGGGTTCAATACCCTCATGACATAGAAGTTTCTGAAAATGCTTCTGTCTAGTTGGTATAGGAAGATATTTCCTTTTCCAGCATAAGCCTCAAAGAGCTCCAAATATCCACTTGCGGATTCTGCAAAAACAGTGTTTCAAAACTGGTGGATCAAAAGGAACGTTCAACTCTGTGATTTGAATGCACTCATGACACAGAAGTTTCTGAGAATGCTTCTGTCTAGTTCTTACGTGAAGATATTTCCTTTTCCAGCTTAGGCCTCAAAGCGCTCCAAATAAACACTTGCAGATTCTACAAAAGGAGTGTTTCAAAACTGCTCTAGCAAAAGGAAGGTTCAAGTCTGTGAGTTGAATGCACTCATCACAAAGAGGTTTCTGAGAATGCTGCTGTCTAGTTTTTATGTGAAGATATTTCCTTTTCCTCGCATAGACCTCAAATCGCTCCAGATATCCACTTGCAGATTTTACAGAAAGAGTGTTTCCAAACTGCTCTATCTAAAGGCACGTTCAACTCTGTGAGTTGAATGCACGCACTGCGAAGAACTTTCTGAGAATGCTTCTCTCTAGCTTTTAGGTGAAGATATTCCATTTCACAGCATAGGCCTCAAAGTGCTCCAAATCACCACTTGCAGATTTTACAAAAAGAATGTTCCAAACTGCTCTTTCTAAAGGAAGGTTCAAGTCTGTGAGTTGAATGCACTCAACACAAAGAAGTTTCTGAGAATGCTTCTGTCCAGGTTTCATGTGAAGATATTTCCTTTTCCAGCATAGGCCCCAAACCGCTCCAAATATACACTTGCAGAGTCTACAAAAAGAGTGTTTCCAAACTTCTCTATCAACTGGTAGGTACAACTCCGTGAGTTGAATGCCCTCATCACCAAGAAGTTTCTGAGAATGCTTCTCTCTAGTTTTGATGGGAAGATATTTCCTTTTCCAACCTAGGCCTCATGGTGCTCCGAATAAACACTTGCAGATTCTACAAACTTAGTGTTTCAAAACTGTTCTATGAAAAGGAACGTTCAAGTCTGGGAGTTGAATGAACTCATCACAAAGAAGTTACTCAGAATGCTTCTGTCTAGTTTTTAGGTGAAGATATTTCATTTCCCAGCATAGGCCTCAAAGCGCTCCAAATATCCACTTGCAGATTCTACAAAAAGAGTGTTTCCAAACTGCTCTTACAAAAGGAAGGTTCAAGTCTGTGAGCCGAACGCACTCATCACAAACAAGTTTCTGAGAATGCGTCTGTCTAGTTTTTATGTGAAGATATTTCGTTTGCCAGCATAGGCCTCAAATCGCTCCAAACATCCACTAGCAAATTCTACAAAAGGAGTGTTTCAAAAGTGCGCTATCAAAAGGAAGAGTCCACTATGTGAGTTGAATGCATAAAGCCCACGGAAGTTTCTGAGAATGCTTCTGTCTAGTTTTTAGGTGAAGATATTTCATTTCCCAGCATAGGCCTCAAAGCGCTCCAAATATCCACTTGCAGATTCTACAAAAAGAGTGTTTCCAAACTGCTCTTTCAAAAGGAAGGTTCAAGTCTGTGAGTTGAGAGCACTCATTCCAAAGAAGTTTCTGAGAATGCTTCTGTCTAGTTTTTATATGAAGATCTTTCCTTTTCCAATATAGGCCTCAAAGCGCTCCAAATAAACACTTGCAGATTCTACAAAAGGAGTGTTTCAAAACAGCTCTATCAAAAGGAACGTTCAAGTCTGTGAGTTGAAGGCATTCATCACACAGAAGTTTCTGAGAATGCTTCTCTCTAGTTTTTATGTGAAGATATTTCCTTTTCTAGCATAGGCCTCAAAGCGCTGCAAATAGCCACTTGCAGATTCTACAAAAAGAGGGTTTCAAATCTCTTCTATCAAAAGAAATGTTCAACTCTGTGAGTTGAATGCACTCATCAGAAAGAAGTTTCTGAGAATGATTCTATCTAGTTTTCATCTGCATGTATTTCCTTTTCCACTAGATGCCGCAATCGCACCAAATATCCACTTGCAGTTTCCACAAAAAGAGTGCTGCAGAACTGCTCCATGAAAAGGAATGTTCAACTCTGTGGGTTCAATACCCTCATGACATAGAAGTTTCTGAAAATGCTTCTGTCTAGTTGGTATAGGAAGATATTTCCTTTTGCAGCATAAGCCTCAAAGAGCTCCAAATATCCACTTGCGGATTCTGCAAAAACAGTGTTTCAAAACTGGTCGATCAAAAGGAACGTTCAACTCTGTGATTTGAATGCACTCATGACACAGAAGTTTCTGAGAATGCTTCTGTCTAGTTCTTACGTGAAGATATTTCCTTTTCCAGCTTAGGCCTCAAAGCGCTCCAAATAAACACTTGCAGATTCTACAAAAGGAGTGTTTCAAAACTGCTCTAGCAAAAGGAAGGTTCAAGTCTGTGAGTTGAATGCACTCATCACAAAGAGGTTTCTGAGAATGCTGCTGTCTAGTTTTTATGTGAAGATATTTCCTTTTCCTCGCATAGACCTCAAATCGCTCCAGATATCCACTTGCAGATTTTACAGAAAGAGTGTTTCCAAACTGCTCTATCTAAAGGCACGTTCAACTCTGTGAGTTGAATGCACGCACTGCGAAGAACTTTCTGAGAATGCTTCTCTCTAGCTTTTAGGTGAAGATATTCCATTTCACAGCATAGGCCTCAAAGTGCTCCAAATCACCACTTGCAGATTTTACAAAAAGAATGTTCCAAACTGCTCTTTCTAAAGGAAGGTTCAAGTCTGTGAGTTGAATGCACTCAACACAAAGAAGTTTCTGAGAATGCTTCTGTCCAGGTTTCATGTGAAGATATTTCCTTTTCCAGCATAGGCCCCAAACCGCTCCAAATATACACTTGCAGAGTCTACAAAAAGAGTGTTTCCAAACTTCTCTATCAAATGGTAGGTACAACTCCGTGAGTTGAATGCCCTCATCACCAAGAAGTTTCTGAGAATGCTTCTCTCTAGTTTTGATGGGAAGATATTTCCTTTTCCAACCTAGGCCTCATGGTGCTCCGAATAAACACTTGCAGATTCTACAAACTTAGTGTTTCAAAACTGTTCTATGAAAAGGAACGTTCAAGTCTGGGAGTTGAATGAACTCATCACAAAGAAGTTACTCAGAATGCTTCTGTCTAGTTTTTAGGTGAAGATATTTCTTTTCCCAGCATAGGCCTCAAAGCGCTCCAAATATCCACTTGCAGATTCTACAAAAAGAGTGTTTCCAAACTGCTCTTACAAAAGGAAGGTTCAAGTCGGTGAGCCGAACGCACTCATCACAAACAAGTTTCTGAGAATGCGTCTGTCTAGTTTTTATGTGAAGATGTTTCGTTTGCCAGCATAGGCCTCAAATCGCTCCAAACATCCACTAGCAAATTCTACAAAAGGAGTGTTTCAAAAGTGCGCTATCAAAAGGAAGAGTCCACTATGTGAGTTGAATGCATAAAGCACACGGAAGTTTCTGAGAATGCTTCTGTCTAGTTTTTAGGTGAAGATATTTCATTTCCCAGCATAGGCCTCAAAGCGCTCCAAATATCCACTTGCAGATTCTACAAAAAGAGTGTTTCCAAACTGCTCTTTCAAAAGGAAGGTTCAAGTCTGTGAGTTGAGAGCACTCATCACAAAGAAGTTTCTGAGAATGCTTCTGTCTAGTTTTTATATGAAGATCTTTCCTTTTCCAATATAGGCCTCAAAGCGCTCCAAATAAACACTTGCAGATTCTACAAAAGGAGTGTTTCAAAACAGCTCTATCAAAAGGAACGTTCAAGTCTGTGAGTTGAAGGCATTCATCACACAGAAGTTTCTGAGAATGCTTCTCTCTAGTTTTTATGTGAAGATATTTCCTTTTCTAGCATAGGCCTCAAAGCGCTGCAAATAGCCACTTGCAGATTCTACAAAAAGAGGGTTTCAAATCTCTTCTATCAAAAGAAATGTTCAACTCTGTGAGTTGAATGCACTCATCAGAAAGAAGTTTCTGAGAATGATTCTATCTAGTTTTCATCTGCATGTATTTCCTTTTCCACTAGATGCCGCAATCGCACCAAATATCCACTTGCAGTTTCCACAAAAAGAGTGCTGCAGAACTGCTACATGAAAAGGATTGTTCAACTCTGTGGGTTCAATACCCTCATGAAATAGAAGTTTCTGAAAATGCTTCTGTCTAGTTGGTATAGGAAGATATTTCCTTTTCCAGCATAAGCCTCAAAGAGCTCCAAATATCCACTTGCGGATTCTGCAAAAACAGTGTTTCAAAACTGGTGGATCAAAAGGAACGTTCAACTCTGTGATTTGAATGCACTCATGACACAGAAGTTTCTGAGAATGCTTCTGTCTAGTTCTTACGTGAAGATATTTCCTTTTCCAGCTTAGGCCTCAAAGCGCTCCAAATAAACACTTGCAGATTCTACAAAAGGAGTGTTTCAAAACTGCTCTAGCAAAAGGAAGGTTCAAGTCTGTGAGTTGAATGCACTCATCACAAAGAGGTTTCTGAGAATGCTGCTGTCTAGTTTTTATGTGAAGATATTTCCTTTTCCTCGCATAGACCTCAAATCGCTCCAGATATCCACTTGCAGATTTTACAGAAAGAGTGTCTCCAAACTGCTCTATCTAAAGGCACGTTCAACTCTGTGAGTTAAATGCACGCACTGCGAAGAACTTTCTGAGAATGCTTCTCTCTAGCTTTTAGGTGAAGATATTCCATTTCACAGCATAGGCCTCAAAGTGCTCCAAATCACCACTTGCAGATTTTACAAAAAGAATGTTCCAAACTGCTCTTTCTAAAGGAAGGTTCAAGTCTGTGAGTTGAATGCACTCAACACAAAGAAGTTTCTGAGAATGCTTCTGTCCAGGTTTCATGTGAAGATATTTCCTTTTCCAGCATAGGCCCCAAACCGCTCCAAATATACACTTGCAGAGTCTACAAAAAGAGTGTTTCCAAACTTCTCTATCAACTGGTAGGTACAACTCCGTGAGTTGAATGCCCTCATCACCAAGAAGTTTCTGAGAATGCTTCTCTCTAGTTTTGATGGGAAGATATTTCCTTTTCCAACCTAGGCCTCATGGTGCTCCGAATAAACACTTGCAGATTCTACAAACTTAGTGTTTCAAAACTGTTCTATGAAAAGGAACGTTCAAGTCTGGGAGTTGAATGAACTCATCACAAAGAAGTTTCTCAGAATGCTTCTGTCTAGTTTTTAGGTGAAGATATTTCATTTCCCAGCATAGGCCTCAAAGCGCTCCAAATATCCACTTGCAGATTCTACAAAAAGAGTGTTTCCAAACTGCTCTTACAAAAGGAAGGTTCAAGTCTGTGAGCCGAACGCACTCATCACAAACAAGTTTCTGAGAATGCGTCTGTCTAGTTTTTATGTGAAGATATTTCGTTTGCCAGCATAGGCCTCAAATCGCTCCAAACATCCGCTAGCAAATTCTACAAAAGGAGAGTTTCAAAAGTGCGCTATCAAAAGGAAGAGTCCACTAAGTGAGTTGAATGCATAAAGCACACGGAAGTTTCTGAGAATGCTTCTGTCTAGTTTTTAGGTGAAGATATTTCATTTCCCAGCATAGGCCTCAAAGCGCTCCAAATATCCACTTGCAGATTCTACAAAAAGAGTGTTTCCAAACTGCTCTTTCAAAAGGAAGGTTCAAGTCTGTGAGTTGAGAGCATTCATCACAAAGAAGTTTCTGAGAATGCTTCTGTCTAGTTTTTATATGAAGATCTTTCCTTTTCCAATATGGGCCTCAAAGCGCTCCAAATAAACACTTGCAGATTCTACAAAAGGAGTGTTTCAAAACAGCTCTATCAAAAGGAACGTTCAAGTCTGTGAGTTGAAGGCATTCATCACACAGAAGTTTCTGAGAATGCTTCTCTCTAGTTTTTATGTGAAGATATTTCCTTTTCTAGCATAGGCCTCAAAGCGCTGCAAATAGCCACTTGCAGATTCTACAAAAAGAGGGTTTCAAATCTCTTCTATCAAAAGAAATGTTCAACTCTGTGAGTTGAATGCACTCATCAGAAAGAAGTTTCTGAGAATGATTCTATCTAGTTTTCATCTGCATGTATTTCCTTTTCCACTAGATGCCGCAATCGCACCAAATATCCACTTGCAGTTTCCACAAAAAGAGTGCTGCAGAACTGCTCCATGAAAAGGAATGTTCAACTCTGTGGGTTCAATACCCTCATGACATAGAAGTTTCTGAAAATGCTTCTGTCTAGTTGGTATAGGAAGATATTTCCTTTTGCAGCATAAGCCTGAAAGAGCTCCAAATATCCACTTGCGGATTCTGCAAAAACAGTGTTTCAAAACTGGTCGATCAAAAGGAACGTTCAACTCTGTGATTTGAATGCACTCATGACACAGAAGTTTCTGAGAATGCTTCTGTCTAGTTCTTACGTGAAGATATTTCCTTTTCCAGCTTAGGCCTCAAAGCGCTCCAAATAAACACTTGCAGATTCTACAAAAGGAGTGTTTCAAAACTGCTCTAGCAAAAGGAAGGTTCAAGTCTGTGAGTTGAATGCACTCATCACAAAGAGGTTTCTGAGAATGCTGCTGTCTAGTTTTTATGTGAAGATATTTCCTTTTCCTCGCATAGACCTCAAATCGCTCCAGATATCCACTTGCAGATTTTACAGAAAGAGTGTTTCCAAACTGCTCTATCTAAAGGCACGTTCAACTCTGTGAGTTGAATGCACGCACTGCGAAGAACTTTCTGAGAATGCTTCTCTCTAGCTTTTAGGTGAAGATATTCCATTTCACAGCATAGGCCTCAAAGTGCTCCAAATCACCACTTGCAGATTTTACAAAAAGAATGTTCCAAACTGCTCTTTCTAAAGGAAGGTTCAAGTCTGTGAGTTGAATGCACTCAACACAAAGAAGTTTCTGAGAATGCTTCTGTCCAGGTTTCATGTGAAGATATTTCCTTTTCCAGCATAGGCCTCAAACCGCTCCAAATATACACTTGCAGAGTCTACAAAAAGAGTGTTTCCAAACTTCTCTATCAAATGGTAGGTACAACTCCGTGAGTTGAATGCCCTCATCACCAAGAAGTTTCTGAGAATGCTTCTCTCTAGTTTTGATGGGAAGATATTTCCTTTTCCAACCTAGGCCTCATGGTGCTCCGAATAAACACTTGCAGATTCTACAAACTTAGTGTTTCAAAACTGTTCTATGAAAAGGAACGTTCAAGTCTGGGAGTTGAATGAACTCATCACAAAGAAGTTACTCAGAATGCTTCTGTCTAGTTTTTAGGTGAAGATATTTCATTTCCCAGCATAGGCCTCAAAGCGCTCCAAATATCCACTTGCAGATTCTACAAAAAGAGTGTTTCCAAACTGCTCTTACAAAAGGAAGGTTCAAGTCGGTGAGCCGAACGCACTCATCACAAACAAGTTTCTGAGAATGCGTCTGTCTAGTTTTTATGTGAAGATATTTCGTTTGCCAGCATAGGCCTCAAATCGCTCCAAACATCCACTAGCAAATTCTACAAAAGGAGTGTTTCAAAAGTGCGCTATCAAAAGGAAGAGTCCACTATGTGAGTTGAATGCATAAAGCACACGGAAGTTTCTCAGAATGCTTCTGTGTAGTTTTTAGGTGAAGATATTTCATTTCCCAGCATAGGCCTCAAAGCGCTCCAAATATCCACTTGCAGATTCTACAAAAAGAGTGTTTCCAAACTGCTCTTTCAAAAGGAAGGTTCAAGTCTGTGAGTTGAGAGCACTCATCACAAAGAAGTTTCTGAGAATGCTTCTGTCTAGTTTTTATATGAAGATCTTTCCTTTTCCAATATAGGCCTCAAAGCGCTCCAAATAAACACTTGCAGATTCTACAAAAGGAGTGTTTCAAAACAGCTCTATCAAAAGGAACGTTCAAGTCTGTGAGTTGAAGGCATTCATCACACAGAAGTTTCTGAGAATGCTTCTCTCTAGTTTTTATGTGAAGATATTTCCTTTTCTAGCATAGGCCTCAAAGCGCTGCAAATAGCCACTTGCAGATTCTACAAAAAGAGGGTTTCAAATCTCTTCTATCAAAAGAAATGTTCAACTCTGTGAGTTGAATGCACTCATCAGAAAGAAGTTTCTGAGAATGATTCTATCTAGTTTTCATCTGCATGTATTTCCTTTTCCACTAGATGCCGCAATCGCACCAAATATCCACTTGCAGTTTCCACAAAAAGAGTGCTGCAGAACTGCTACATGAAAAGGATTGTTCAACTCTGTGGGTTCAATACCCTCATGAAATAGAAGTTTCTGAAAATGCTTCTGTCTAGTTGGTATAGGAAGATATTTCCTTTTCCAGCATAAGCCTCAAAGAGCTCCAAATATCCACTTGCGGATTCTGCAAAAACAGTGTTTCAAAACTGGTGGATCAAAAGGAAAGTTCAACTCTGTGATTTGAATGCACTCATGACACAGAAGTTTCTGAGAATGCTTCTGTCTAGTTCTTACGTGAAGATATTTCCTTTTCCAGCTTAGGCCTCAAAGCGCTCCAAATAAACACTTGCAGATTCTACAAAAGGAGTGTTTCAAAACTGCTCTAGCAAAAGGAAGGTTCAAGTCTGTGAGTTGAATGCACTCATCACAAAGAGGTTTCTGAGAATGCTGCTGTCTAGTTTTTATGTGAAGATATTTCCTTTTCCTCGCATAGACCTCAAATCGCTCCAGATATCCACTTGCAGATTTTACAGAAAGAGTGTTTCCAAACTGCTCTATCTAAAGGCACGTTCAACTCTGTGAGTTGAATGCACGCACTGCGAAGAACTTTCTGAGAATGCTTCTCTCTAGCTTTTAGGTGAAGATATTCCATTTCACAGCATAGGCCTCAAAGTGCTCCAAATCACCACTTGCAGATTTTACAAAAAGAATGTTCCAAACTGCTCTTTCTAAAGGAAGGTTCAAGTCTGTGAGTTGAATGCACTCAACACAAAGAAGTTTCTGAGAATGCTTCTGTCCAGGTTTCATGTGAAGATATTTCCTTTTCCAGCATAGGCCCCAAACCGCTCCAAATATACACTTGCAGAGTCTACAAAAAGAGTGTTTCCAAACTTCTCTATCAACTGGTAGGTACAACTCCGTGAGTTGAATGCCCTCATCACCAAGAAGTTTCTGAGAATGCGTCTCTCTAGTTTTGATGGGAAGATATTTCCTTTTCCAACATAGGCCTCATGGTGCTCCGAATAAACACTTGCAGATTCTACAAACTTAGTGTTTCAAAACTGTTCTATGAAAAGGAACGTTCAAGTCTGGGAGTTGAATGAACTCATCACAAAGAAGTTTCTCAGAATGCTTCTGTCTAGTTTTTAGGTGAAGATATTTCATTTCCCAGCATAGGCCTCAAAGCGCTCCAAATATCCACTTGCAGATTCTACAAAAAGAGTGTTTCCAAACTGCTCTTACAAAAGGAAGGTTCAAGTCTGTGAGCCGAACGCACTCATCACAAACAAGTTTCTGAGAATGCGTCTGTCTAGTTTTTATGTGAAGATATTTCGTTTGCCAGCATAGGCCTCAAATCGCTCCAAACATCCACTAGCAAATTCTACAAAAGGAGTGTTTCAAAAGTGCGCTATCAAAAGGAAGAGTCCACTATGTGAGTTGAATGCATAAAGCACACGGAAGTTTCTGAGAATGCTTCTGTCTAGTTTTTAGGTGAAGATATTTCATTTCCCAGCATAGGCCTCAAAGCGCTCCAAATATCCACTTGCAGATTCTACAAAAAGAGTGTTTCCAAACTGCTGTTTCAAAAGGAAGGTTCAAGTCTGTGAGTTGAGAGCACTCATCACAAAGAAGTTTCTGAGAATGCTTCTGTCTAGTTTTTATATGAAGATCTTTCCTTTTCCAATATAGGCCTCAAAGCGCTCCAAATAAACACTTGCAGATTCTACAAAAGGAGTGTTTCAAAACAGCTCTATCAAAAGGAACGTTCAAGTCTGTGAGTTGAAGGCATTCATCACACAGAAGTTTCTGAGAATGCTTCTCTCTAGTTTTTATGTGAAGATATTTCCTTTTCTAGCATAGGCCTCAAAGCGCTGCAAATAGCCACTTGCAGATTCTACAAAAAGAGGGTTTCAAATCTCTTCTATCAAAAGAAATGTTCAACTCTGTGAGTTGAATGCACTCATCAGAAAGAAGTTTCTGAGAATGATTCTATCTAGTTTTCATCTGCATGTATTTCCTTTTCCACTAGATGCCGCAATCGCACCAAATATCCACTTGCAGTTTCCACAAAAAGAGTGCTGCAGAACTGCTCCATGAAAAGGAATGTTCAACTCTGTGGGTTCAATACCCTCATGACATAGAAGTTTCTGAAAATGCTTCTGTCTAGTTGGTATAGGAAGATATTTCCTTTTGCAGCATAAGCCTGAAAGAGCTCCAAATATCCACTTGCGGATTCTGCAAAAACAGTGTTTCAAAACTGGTCGATCAAAAGGAACGTTCAACTCTGTGATTTGAATGCACTCATGACACAGAAGTTTCTGAGAATGCTTCTGTCTAGTTCTTACGTGAAGATATTTCCTTTTCCAGCTTAGGCCTCAAAGCGCTCCAAATAAACACTTGCAGATTCTACAAAAGGAGTGTTTCAAAACTGCTCTAGCAAAAGGAAGGTTCAAGTCTGTGAGTTGAATGCACTCATCACAAAGAGGTTTCTGAGAATGCTGCTGTCTAGTTTTTATGTGAAGATATTTCCTTTTCCTCGCATAGACCTCAAATCGCTCCAGATATCCACTTGCAGATTTTACAGAAAGAGTGTTTCCAAACTGCTCTATCTAAAGGCACGTTCAACTCTGTGAGTTGAATGCACGCACTGCGAAGAACTTTCTGAGAATGCTTCTCTCTAGCTTTTAGGTGAACATATTCCATTTCACAGCATAGGCCTCAAAGTGCTCCAAATCACCACTTGCAGATTTTACAAAAAGAATGTTCCAAACTGCTCTTTCTAAAGGAAGGTTCAAGTCTGTGAGTTGAATGCACTCAACACAAAGAAGTTTCTGAGAATGCTTCTGTCCAGGTTTCATGTGAAGATATTTCCTTTTCCAGCATAGGCCCCAAACCGCTCCAAATATACACTTGCAGAGTCTACAAAAAGAGTGTTTCCAAACTTCTCTATCAACTGGTAGGTACAACTCCGTGAGTTGAATGCCCACATCACCAAGAAGTTTCTGAGAATGCTTCTCTCTAGTTTTGATGGGAAGATATTTCCTTTTCCAACCTAGGCCTCATGGTGCTCCGAATAAACACTTGCAGATTCTACAAACTTAGTGTTTCAAAACTGTTCTATGAAAAGGAACGTTCAAGTCTGGGAGTTGAATGAACTCATCACAAAGAAGTTACTCAGAATGCTTCTGTCTAGTTTTTAGGTGAAGATATTTCATTTCCCAGCATAGGCCTCAAAGCGCTCCAAATATCCACTTGCAGATTCTACAAAAAGAGTGTTTCCAAACTGCTCTTACAAAAGGAAGGTTCAAGTCGGTGAGCCGAACGCACTCATCACAAACAAGTTTCTGAGAATGCGTCTGTCTAGTTTTTATGTGAAGATGTTTCGTTTGCCAGCATAGGCCTCAAATCGCTCCAAACATCCACTAGCAAATTCTACAAAAGGAGTGTTTCAAAAGTGCGCTATCAAAAGGAAGAGTCCACTATGTGAGTTGAATGCATAAAGCACACGGAAGTTTCTGAGAATGCTTCTGTCTAGTTTTTAGGTGAAGATATTTCATTTCCCAGCATAGGCCTCAAAGCGCTCCAAATATCCACTTGCAGATTCTACAAAAAGAGTGTTTCCAAACTGCTCTTTCAAAAGGAAGGTTCAAGTCTGTGAGTTGAGAGCACTCATCACAAAGAAGTTTCTGAGAATGCTTCTGTCTAGTTTTTATATGAAGATCTTTCCTTTTCCAATATAGGCCTCAAAGCGCTCCAAATAAACACTTGCAGATTCTACAAAAGGAGTGTTTCAAAACAGCTCTATCAAAAGGAACGTTCAAGTCTGTGAGTTGAAGGCATTCATCACACAGAAGTTTCTGAGAATGCTTCTCTCTAGTTTTTATGTGAAGATATTTCCTTTTCTAGCATAGGCCTCAAAGCGCTGCAAATAGCCACTTGCAGATTCTACAAAAAGAGGGTTTCAAATCTCTTCTATCAAAAGAAATGTTCAACTCTGTGAGTTGAATGCACTCATCAGAAAGAAGTTTCTGAGAATGATTCTATCTAGTTTTCATCTGCATGTATTTCCTTTTCCACTAGATGCCGCAATCGCACCAAATATCCACTTGCAGTTTCCACAAAAAGAGTGCTGCAGAACTGCTACATGAAAAGGATTGTTCAACTCTGTGGGTTCAATACCCTCATGAAATAGAAGTTTCTGAAAATGCTTCTGTCTAGTTGGTATAGGAAGATATTTCCTTTTCCAGCATAAGCCTCAAAGAGCTCCAAATATCCACTTGCGGATTCTGCAAAAACAGTGTTTCAAAACTGGTGGATCAAAAGGAACGTTCAACTCTGTGAGTTGAATGCACTCATGACACAGAAGTTTCTGAGAATGCTTCTGTCTAGTTCTTACGTGAAGATATTTCCTTTTCCAGCTTAGGCCTCAAAGCGCTCCAAATAAACACTTGCAGATTCTACAAAAGGAGTGTTTCAAAACTGCTCTAGCAAAAGGAAGGTTCAAGTCTGTGAGTTGAATGCACTCATCACAAAGAGGTTTCTGAGAATGCTGCTGTCTAGTTTTTATGTGAAGATATTTCCTTTTCCTCGCATAGACCTCAAATCGCTCCAGATATCCACTTGCAGATTTTACAGAAAGAGTGTTTCCAAACTGCTCTATCTAAAGGCACGTTCAACTCTGTGAGTTGAATGCACGCACTGCGAAGAACTTTCTGAGAATGCTTCTCTCTAGCTTTTAGGTGAAGATATTCCATTTCACAGCATAGGCCTCAAAGTGCTCCAAATCACCACTTGCAGATTTTACAAAAAGAATGTTCCAAACTGCTCTTTCTAAAGGAAGGTTCAAGTCTGTGAGTTGAATGCACTCAACACAAAGAAGTTTCTGAGAATGCTTCTGTCCAGGTTTCATGTGAAGATATTTCCTTTTCCAGCATAGGCCCCAAACCGCTCCAAATATACACTTGCAGAGTCTACAAAAAGAGTGTTTCCAAACTTCTCTATCAACTGGTAGGTACAACTCCGTGAGTTGAATGCCCTCATCACCAAGAAGTTTCTGAGAATGCTTCTTTCTAGTTTTGATGGGAAGATATTTCCTTTTCCAACATAGGCCTCATGGTGCTCCGAATAAACACTTGCAGATTCTACAAACTTAGTGTTTCAAAACTGTTCTATGAAAAGGAACGTTCAAGTCTGGGAGTTGAATGAACTCATCACAAAGAAGTTTCTCAGAATGCTTCTGTCTAGTTTTTAGGTGAAGATATTTCATTTCCCAGCATAGGCCTCAAAGCGCTCCAAATATCCACTTGCAGATTCTACAAAAAGAGTGTTTCCAAACTGCTCTTACAAAAGGAAGGTTCAAGTCTGTGAGCCGAACGCACTCATCACAAACAAGTTTCTGAGAATGCGTCTGTCTAGTTTTTATGTGAAGATATTTCGTTTGCCAGCATAGGCCTCAAATCGCTCCAAACATCCACTAGCAAATTCTACAAAAGGAGTGTTTCAAAAGTGCGCTATCAAAAGGAAGAGTCCACTATGTGAGTTGAATGCATAAAGCACACGGAAGTTTCTGAGAATGCTTCTGTCTAGTTTTTAGGTGAAGATATTTCATTTCCCAGCATAGGCCTCAAACCGCTCCAAATATCCACTTGCAGATTCTACAAAAAGAGTGTTTCCAAACTGCTGTTTCAAAAGGAAGGTTCAAGTCTGTGAGTTGAGAGCACTCATCACAAAGAAGTTTCTGAGAATGCTTCTGTCTAGTTTTTATATGAAGATCTTTCCTTTTCCAATATAGGCCTCAAAGCGCTCCAAATAAACACTTGCAGATTCTACAAAAGGAGTGTTTCAAAACAGCTCTATCAAAAGGAACGTTCAAGTCTGTGAGTTGAAGGCATTCATCACACAGAAGTTTCTGAGAATGCTTCTCTCTAGTTTTTATGTGAAGATATTTCCTTTTCTAGCATAGGCCTCAAAGCGCTGCAAATAGCCACTTGCAGATTCTACAAAAAGAGGGTTTCAAATCTCTTCTATCAAAAGAAATGTTCAACTCTGTGAGTTGAATGCACTCATCAGAAAGAAGTTTCTGAGA
Source organism: Pongo pygmaeus (assembly GCF_028885625.2). Lineage (NCBI taxonomy): Eukaryota > Metazoa > Chordata > Mammalia > Primates > Hominidae > Pongo > Pongo pygmaeus. The sequence goes on from NC_085930.1 coordinate 31,024,666, forward strand.
ATGATTCTATCTAGTTTTCATCTGCATGTATTTCCTTTTCCACTAGATGCCGCAATCGCACCAAATATCCACTTGCAGTTTCCACAAAAAGAGTGCTGCAGAACTGCTCCATGAAAAGGATTGTTCAACTCTGTGGGTTCAATACCCTCATGAAATAGAAGTTTCTGAAAATGCTTCTGTCTAGTTGGTATAGGAAGATATTTCCTTTTCCAGCATAAGCCTCAAAGAGCTCCAAATATCCACTTGCGGATTCTGCAAAAACAGTGTTTCAAAACTGGTGGATCAAAAGGAACGTTCAACTCTGTGAGTTGAATGCACTCATGACTCAGAAGTTTCTGAGAATGCTTCTGTCTAGTTCTTACGTGAAGATATTTCCTTTTCCAGCTTAGGCCTCAAAGCGCTCCAAATAAACACTTGCAGATTCTACAAAAGGAGTGTTTCAAAACTGCTCTAGCAAAGGAAGGTTCAAGTCTGTGAGTTGAATGCACTCATCACAAAGAGGTTTCTGAGAATGCTGCTGTCTAGTTTTTATGTGAAGATATTTCCTTTTCCTCGCATAGACCTCAAATCGCTCCAGATATCCACTTGCAGATTTTACAGAAAGAGTGTTTCCAAACTGCTCTATCTAAAGGCACGTTCAACTCTGTGAGTTGAATGCACGCACTGCGAAGAACTTTCTGAGAATGCTTCTCTCTAGCTTTTAGGTGAACATATTCCATTTCACAGCATAGGCCTCAAAGTGCTCCAAATCACCACTTGCAGATTTTACAAAAAGAATGTTCCAAACTGCTCTTTCTAAAGGAAGGTTCAAGTCTGTGAGTTGAATGCACTCAACACAAAGAAGTTTCTGAGAATGCTTCTGTCCAGGTTTCATGTGAAGATATTTCCTTTTCCAGCATAGGCCCCAAACCGCTCCAAATATACACTTGCAGAGTCTACAAAAAGAGTGTTTCCAAACTTCTCTATCAACTGGTAGGTACAACTCCGTGAGTTGAATGCCCTCATCACCAAGAAGTTTCTGAGAATGCTTCTCTCTAGTTTTGATGGGAAGATATTTCCTTTTCCAACCTAGGCCTCATGGTGCTCCGAATAAACACTTGCAGATTCTACAAACTTAGTGTTTCAAAACTGTTCTATGAAAAGGAACGTTCAAGTCTGGGAGTTGAATGAACTCATCACAAAGAAGTTACTCAGAATGCTTCTGTCTAGTTTTTAGGTGAAGATATTTCATTTCCCAGCATAGGCCTCAAAGCGCTCCAAATATCCACTTGCAGATTCTACAAAAAGAGTGTTTCCAAACTGCTCTTACAAAAGGAAGGTTCAAGTCGGTGAGCCGAACGCACTCATCACAAACAAGTTTCTGAGAATGCGTCTGTCTAGTTTTTATGTGAAGATGTTTCGTTTGCCAGCATAGGCCTCAAATCGCTCCAAACATCCACTAGCAAATTCTACAAAAGGAGTGTTTCAAAAGTGCGCTATCAAAAGGAAGAGTCCACTATGTGAGTTGAATGCATAAAGCACACGGAAGTTTCTGAGAATGCTTCTGTCTAGTTTTTAGGTGAAGATATTTCATTTCCCAGCATAGGCCTCAAAGCGCTCCAAATATCCACTTGCAGATTCTACAAAAAGAGTGTTTCCAAACTGCTCTTTCAAAAGGAAGGTTCAAGTCTGTGAGTTGAGAGCACTCATCACAAAGAAGTTTCTGAGAATGCTTCTGTCTAGTTTTTATATGAAGATCTTTCCTTTTCCAATATAGGCCTCAAAGCGCTCCAAATAAACACTTGCAGATTCTACAAAAGGAGTGTTTCAAAACAGCTCTATCAAAAGGAACGTTCAAGTCTGTGAGTTGAAGGCATTCATCACACAGAAGTTTCTGAGAATGCTTCTCTCTAGTTTTTATGTGAAGATATTTCCTTTTCTAGCATAGGCCTCAAAGCGCTGCAAATAGCCACTTGCAGATTCTACAAAAAGAGGGTTTCAAATCTCTTCTATCAAAAGAAATGTTCAACTCTGTGAGTTGAATGCACTCATCAGAAAGAAGTTTCTGAGAATGATTCTATCTAGTTTTCATCTGCATGTATTTCCTTTTCCACTAGATGCCGCAATCGCACCAAATATCCACTTGCAGTTTCCACAAAAAGAGTGCTGCAGAACTGCTACATGAAAAGGATTGTTCAACTCTGTGGGTTCAATACCCTCATGAAATAGAAGTTTCTGAAAATGCTTCTGTCTAGTTGGTATAGGAAGATATTTCCTTTTCCAGCATAAGCCTCAAAGAGCTCCAAATATCCACTTGCGGATTCTGCAAAAACAGTGTTTCAAAACTGGTGGATCAAAAGGAACGTTCAACTCTGTGAGTTGAATGCACTCATGACACAGAAGTTTCTGAGAATGCTTCTGTCTAGTTCTTACGTGAAGATATTTCCTTTTCCAGCTTAGGCCTCAAAGCGCTCCAAATAAACACTTGCAGATTCTACAAAAGGAGTGTTTCAAAACTGCTCTAGCAAAAGGAAGGTTCAAGTCTGTGAGTTGAATGCACTCATCACAAAGAGGTTTCTGAGAATGCTGCTGTCTAGTTTTTATGTGAAGATATTTCCTTTTCCTCGCATAGACCTCAAATCGCTCCAGATATCCACTTGCAGATTTTACAGAAAGAGTGTTTCCAAACTGCTCTATCTAAAGGCACGTTCAACTCTGTGAGTTGAATGCACGCACTGCGAAGAACTTTCTGAGAATGCTTCTCTCTAGCTTTTAGGTGAAGATATTCCATTTCACAGCATAGGCCTCAAAGTGCTCCAAATCACCACTTGCAGATTTTACAAAAAGAATGTTCCAAACTGCTCTTTCTAAAGGAAGGTTCAAGTCTGTGAGTTGAATGCACTCAACACAAAGAAGTTTCTGAGAATGCTTCTGTCCAGGTTTCATGTGAAGATATTTCCTTTTCCAGCATAGGCCCCAAACCGCTCCAAATATACACTTGCAGAGTCTACAAAAAGAGTGTTTCCAAACTTCTCTATCAACTGGTAGGTACAACTCCGTGAGTTGAATGCCCTCATCACCAAGAAGTTTCTGAGAATGCTTCTCTCTAGTTTTGATGGGAAGATATTTCCTTTTCCAACATAGGCCTCATGGTGCTCCGAATAAACACTTGCAGATTCTACAAACTTAGTGTTTCAAAACTGTTCTATGAAAAGGAACGTTCAAGTCTGGGAGTTGAATGAACTCATCACAAAGAAGTTTCTCAGAATGCTTCTGTCTAGTTTTTAGGTGAAGATATTTCATTTCCCAGCATAGGCCTCAAAGCGCTCCAAATATCCACTTGCAGATTCTACAAAAAGAGTGTTTCCAAACTGCTCTTACAAAAGGAAGGTTCAAGTCTGTGAGCCGAACGCACTCATCACAAACAAGTTTCTGAGAATGCGTCTGTCTAGTTTTTATGTGAAGATATTTCGTTTGCCAGCATAGGCCTCAAATCGCTCCAAACATCCACTAGCAAATTCTACAAAAGGAGTGTTTCAAAAGTGCGCTATCAAAACGAAGAGTCCACTATGTGAGTTGAATGCATAAAGCACACGGAAGTTTCTGAGAATGCTTCTGTCTAGTTTTTAGGTGAAGATATTTCATTTCCCAGCATAGGCCTCAAACCGCTCCAAATATCCACTTGCAGATTCTACAAAAAGAGTGTTTCCAAACTGCTGTTTCAAAAGGAAGGTTCAAGTCTGTGAGTTGAGAGCACTCATCACAAAGAAGTTTCTGAGAATGCTTCTGTCTAGTTTTTATATGAAGATCTTTCCTTTTCCAATATAGGCCTCAAAGCGCTCCAAATAAACACTTGCAGATTCTACAAAAGGAGTGTTTCAAAACAGCTCTATCAAAAGGAACGTTCAAGTCTGTGAGTTGAAGGCATTCATCACACAGAAGTTTCTGAGAATGCTTCTCTCTAGTTTTTATGTGAAGATATTTCCTTTTCTAGCATAGGCCTCAAAGCGCTGCAAATAGCCACTTGCAGATTCTACAAAAAGAGGGTTTCAAATCTCTTCTATCAAAAGAAATGTTCAACTCTGTGAGTTGAATGCACTCATCAGAAAGAAGTTTCTGAGAATGATTCTATCTAGTTTTCATCTGCATGTATTTCCTTTTCCACTAGATGCCGCAATCGCACCAAATATCCACTTGCAGTTTCCACAAAAAGAGTGCTGCAGAACTGCTCCATGAAAAGGAATGTTCAACTCTGTGGGTTCAATACCCTCATGACATAGAAGTTTCTGAAAATGCTTCTGTCTAGTTGGTATAGGAAGATATTTCCTTTTCCAGCATAAGCCTCAAAGAGCTCCAAATATCCACTTGCGGATTCTGCAAAAACAGTGTTTCAAAACTGGTCGATCAAAAGGAACGTTCAACTCTGTGAGTTGAATGCACTCATGACACAGAAGTTTCTGAGAATGCTTCTGTCTAGTTCTTACGTGAAGTTATTTCCTTTTCCAGCATAGGCCTCAAAGCGCTCCAAATAAACACTTGCAGATTCTACAAAAGGAGTGTTTCAAAACTGCTCTAGCAAAAGGAAGGTTCAAGTCTGTGAGTTGAATGCACTCATCACAAAGAGGTTTCTGAGAATGCTGCTGTCTAGTTTTTATGTGAAGATATTTCCTTTTCCTCGCATAGACCTCAAATCGCTCCAGATATCCACTTGCAGATTTTACAGAAAGAGTGTTTCCAAACTGCTCTATCTAAAGGCACGTTCAACTCTGTGAGTTGAATGCACGCACTGCGAAGAACTTTCTGAGAATGCTTCTCTCTAGCTTTTAGGTGAAGATATTCCATTTCACAGCATAGGCCTCAAAGTGCTACAAATCACCACTTGCAGATTTTACAAAAAGAATGTTCCAAACTGCTCTTTCTAAAGGAAGGTTCAAGTCTGTGAGTTGAATGCACTCAACACAAAGAAGTTTCTGAGAATGCTTCTGTCCAGGTTTCATGTGAAGATATTTCCTTTTCCAGCATAGGCCCCAAACCGCTCCAAATATACACTTGCAGAGTCTACAAAAAGAGTGTTTCCAAACTTCTCTATCAACTGGTAGGTACAACTCCGTGAGTTGAATGCCCTCATCACCAAGAAGTTTCTGAGAATGCTTCTCTCTAGTTTTGATGGGAAGATATTTCCTTTTCCAACATAGGCCTCATGGTGCTCCGAATAAACACTTGCAGATTCTACAAACTTAGTGTTTCAAAACTGTTCTATGAAAAGGAACGTTCAAGTCTGGGAGTTGAATGAACTCATCACAAAGAAGTTTCTCAGAATGCTTCTGTCTAGTTTTTAGGTGAAGATATTTCATTTCCCAGCATAGGCCTCAAAGCGCTCCAAATATCCACTTGCAGATTCTACAAAAAGAGTGTTTCCAAACTGCTCTTACAAAAGGAAGGTTCAAGTCTGTGAGCCGAACGCACTCATCACAAACAAGTTTCTGAGAATGCGTCTGTCTAGTTTTTATGTGAAGATATTTCGTTTGCCAGCATAGGCCTCAAATCGCTCCAAACATCCACTAGCAAATTCTACAAAAGGAGTGTTTCAAAAGTGCGCTATCAAAACGAAGAGTCCACTATGTGAGTTGAATGCATAAAGCACACGGAAGTTTCTGAGAATGCTTCTGTCTAGTTTTTAGGTGAAGATATTTCATTTCCCAGCATAGGCCTCAAACCGCTCCAAATATCCACTTGCAGATTCTACAAAAAGAGTGTTTCCAAACTGCTGTTTCAAAAGGAAGGTTCAAGTCTGTGAGTTGAGAGCACTCATCACAAAGAAGTTTCTGAGAATGCTTCTGTCTAGTTTTTATATGAAGATCTTTCCTTTTCCAATACAGGCCTCAAAGCGCTCCAAATAAACACTTGCAGATTCTACAAAAGGAGTGTTTCAAAACAGCTCTATCAAAAGGAACGTTCAAGTCTGTGAGTTGAAGGCATTCATCACACAGAAGTTTCTGAGAATGCTTCTCTCTAGTTTTTATGTGAAGATATTTCCTTTTCTAGCATAGGCCTCAAAGCGCTGCAAATAGCCACTTGCAGATTCTACAAAAAGAGGGTTTCAAATCTCTTCTATCAAAAGAAATGTTCAACTCTGTGAGTTGAATGCACTCATCAGAAAGAAGTTTCTGAGAATGATTCTATCTAGTTTTCATCTGCATGTATTTCCTTTTCCACTAGATGCCGCAATCGCACCAAATATCCACTTGCAGTTTCCACAAAAAGAGTGCTGCAGAACTGCTCCATGAAAAGGAATGTTCAACTCTGTGGGTTCAATACCCTCATGACATAGAAGTTTCTGAAAATGCTTCTGTCTAGTTGGTATAGGAAGATATTTCCTTTTCCAGCATAAGCCTCAAAGAGCTCCAAATATCCACTTGCGGATTCTGCAAAAACAGTGTTTCAAAACTGGTCGATCAAAAGGAACGTTCAACTCTGTGAGTTGAATGCACTCATGACACAGAAGTTTCTGAGAATGCTTCTGTCTAGTTCTTACGTGAAGTTATTTCCTTTTCCAGCATAGGCCTCAAAGCGCTCCAAATAAACACTTGCAGATTCTACAAAAGGAGTGTTTCAAAACTGCTCTAGCAAAAGGAAGGTTCAAGTCTGTGAGTTGAATGCACTCATCACAAAGAGGTTTCTGAGAATGCTGCTGTCTAGTTTTTATGTGAAGATATTTCCTTTTCCTCGCATAGACCTCAAATCGCTCCAGATATCCACTTGCAGATTTTACAGAAAGAGTGTTTCCAAACTGCTCTATCTAAAGGCACGTTCAACTCTGTGAGTTGAATGCACGCACTGCGAAGAACTTTCTGAGAATGCTTCTCTCTAGCTTTTAGGTGAAGATATTCCATTTCACAGCATAGGCCTCAAAGTGCTCCAAATCACCACTTGCAGATTTTACAAAAAGAATGTTCCAAACTGCTCTTTCTAAAGGAAGGTTCAAGTCTGTGAGTTGAATGCACTCAACACAAAGAAGTTTCTGAGAATGCTTCTGTCCAGGTTTCATGTGAAGATATTTCCTTTTCCAGCATAGGCCCCAAACCGCTCCAAATATACACTTGCAGAGTCTACAAAAAGAGTGTTTCCAAACTTCTCTATCAACTGGTAGGTACAACTCCGTGAGTTGAATGCCCTCATCACCAAGAAGTTTCTGAGAATGCTTCTCTCTAGTTTTGATGGGAAGATATTTCCTTTTCCAACATAGGCCTCATGGTGCTCCGAATAAACACTTGCAGATTCTACAAACTTAGTGTTTCAAAACTGTTCTATGAAAAGGAACGTTCAAGTCTGGGAGTTGAATGAACTCATCACAAAGAAGTTTCTCAGAATGCTTCTGTCTAGTTTTTAGGTGAAGATATTTCATTTCCCAGCATAGGCCTCAAAGCGCTCCAAATATCCACTTGCAGATTCTACAAAAAGAGTGTTTCCAAACTGCTCTTACAAAAGGAAGGTTCAAGTCTGTGAGCCGAACGCACTCATCACAAACAAGTTTCTGAGAATGCGTCTGTCTAGTTTTTATGTGAAGATATTTCGTTTGCCAGCATAGGCCTCAAATCGCTCCAAACATCCACTAGCAAATTCTACAAAAGGAGTGTTTCAAAAGTGCGCTATCAAAAGGAAGAGTCCACTATGTGAGTTGAATGCATAAAGCACACGGAAGTTTCTGAGAATGCTTCTGTCTAGTTTTTAGGTGAAGATATTTCATTTCCCAGCATAGGCCTCAAAGCGCTCCAAATATCCACTTGCAGATTCTACAAAAAGAGTGTTTCCAAACTGCTCTTTCAAAAGGAAGGTTCAAGTCTGTGAGTTGAGAGCACTCATCACAAAGAAGTTTCTGAGAATGCTTCTGTCTAGTTTTTATATGAAGATCTTTCCTTTTCCAATATAGGCCTCAAAGCGCTCCAAATAAACACTTGCAGATTCTACAAAAGGAGTGTTTCAAAACAGCTCTATCAAAAGGAACGTTCAAGTCTGTGAGTTGAAGGCATTCATCACACAGAAGTTTCTGAGAATGCTTCTCTCTAGTTTTTATGTGAAGATATTTCCTTTTCTAGCATAGGCCTCAAAGCGCTGCAAATAGCCACTTGCAGATTCTACAAAAAGAGGGTTTCAAATCTCTTCTATCAAAAGAAATGTTCAACTCTGTGAGTTGAATGCACTCATCAGAAAGAAGTTTCTGAGAATGATTCTATCTAGTTCTCATCTGCATGTATTTCCTTTTCCACTAGATGCCGCAATCGGACCAAATATCCACTTGCAGTTTCCACAAAAAGAGTGCTGCAGAACTGCTCCATGAAAAGGAATGTTCAACTCTGTGGGTTCAATACCCTCATGACATAGAAGTTTCTGAAAATGCTTCTGTCTAGTTGGTATAGGAAGATATTTCCTTTTGCAGCATAAGCCTCAAAGAGCTCCAAATATCCACTTGCGGATTCTGCAAAAACAGTGTTTCAAAACTGGTCGATCAAAAGGAACGTTCAACTCTGTGATTTGAATGCACTCATGACACAGAAGTTTCTGAGAATGCTTCTGTCTAGTTCTTACGTGAAGATATTTCCTTTTCCAGCTTAGGCCTCAAAGCGCTCCAAATAAACACTTGCAGATTCTACAAAAGGAGTGTTTCAAAACTGCTCTAGCAAAAGGAAGGTTCAAGTCTGTGAGTTGAATGCACTCATCACAAAGAGGTTTCTGAGAATGCTGCTGTCTAGTTTTTATGTGAAGATATTTCCTTTTCCTCGCATAGATCTCAAATCGCTCCAGATATCCACTTGCTGATTTTACAGAAAGAGTGTTTCCAAACTGCTCTATCTAAAGGCACGTTCAACTCTGTGAGTTGAATGCACGCATTGCGAAGAACGTTCTGAGAATGCTTCTCTCTAGCTTTTAGGTGAAGATATTCCATTTCACAGCATAGGCCTCAAAGTGCTCCAAATCACCACTTGCAGATTTTACAAAAAGAATGTTTCAAAACTGCTCTTTCTAAAGGAAGGTTCAAGTCTGTGAGTTGAATGCACTCAACACAAAGAAGTTTCTGAGAATGCTTCTGTCCAGGTTTCATGTGAAGATATTTCCTTTTCCAGCATAGGCCTCAAACCGCTCCAAATATACACTTGCAGAGTCTACAAAAAGAGTGTTTCCAAACTTCTCTATCAACTGGTAGGTACAACTCCGTGAGTTGAATGCCCTCATCACCAAGAAGTTTCTGAGAATGCTTCTCTCTAGTTTTGATGGGAAGATATTTCCTTTTCCAACATAGGCCTCATGGTGCTCCGAATAAACACTTGCAGATTCTACAAACTTAGTGTTTCAAAACTGTTCTATGAAAAGGAACGTTCAAGTCTGGGAGTTGAATGAACTCATCACAAAGAAGTTTCTCAGAATGCTTCTGTCTAGTTTTTAGGTGAAGATATTTCATTTCCCAGCATAGGCCTCAAAGCGCTCCAAATATCCACTTGCAGATTCTACAAAAAGAGTGTTTCCAAACTGCTCTTACAAAAGGAAGGTTCAAGTCTGTGAGCCGAACGCACTCATCACAAACAAGTTTCTGAGAATGCGTCTGTCTAGTTTTTATGTGAAGATATTTCGTTTGCCAGCATAGGCCTCAAATCGCTCCAAACATCCACTAGCAAATTCTACAAAAGGAGTGTTTCAAAAGTGCACTATCAAAAGGAAGAGTCCACTATGTGAGTTGAATGCATAAAGCACACGGAAGTTTCTGAGAATGCTTCTGTCTAGTTTTTAGGTGAAGATATTTCATTTCCCAGCATAGGCCTCAAACCGCTCCAAATATCCACTTGCAGATTCTACAAAAAGAGTGTTTCCAAACTGCTCTTTCAAAAGGAAGGTTCAAGTCTGTGAGTTGAGAGCACTCATCACAAAGAAGTTTCTGAGAATGCTTCTGTCTAGTTTTTATATGAAGATCTTTCCTTTTCCAATATAGGCCTCAAAGCGCTCCAAATAAACACTTGCAGATTCTACAAAAGGAGTGTTTCAAAACAGCTCTATCAAAAGGAACGTTCAAGTCTGTGAGTTGAAGGCATTCATCACACAGAAGTTTCTGAGAATGCTTCTCTCTAGTTTTTATGTGAAGATATTTCCTTTTCTAGCATAGGCCTCAAAGCGCTGCAAATAGCCACTTGCAGATTCTACAAAAAGAGGGTTTCAAATCTCTTCTATCAAAAGAAATGTTCAACTCTGTGAGTTGAATGCACTCATCAGAAAGAAGTTTCTGAGAATGATTCTATCTAGTTTTCATCTGCATGTATTTCCTTTTCCACTAGATGCCGCAATCGCACCAAATATCCACTTGCAGTTTCCACAAAAAGAGTGCTGCAGAACTGCTCCATGAAAAGGAATGTTCAACTCTGTGGGTTCAATACCCTCATGACATAGAAGTTTCTGAAAATGCTTCTGTCTAGTTGGTATAGGAAGATATTTCCTTTTGCAGCATAAGCCTCAAAGAGCTCCAAATATCCACTTGCGGATTCTGCAAAAACAGTGTTTCAAAACTGGTCGATCAAAAGGAACGTTCAACTCTGTGATTTGAATGCACTCATGACACAGAAGTTTCTGAGAATGCTTCTGTCTAGTTCTTACGTGAAGATATTTCCTTTTCCAGATTAGGCCTCAAAGCGCTCCAAATAAACACTTGCAGATTCTACAAAAGGAGTGTTTCAAAACTGCTCTAGCAAAAGGAAGGTTCAAGTCTGTGAGTTGAATGCACTCATCACAAAGAGGTTTCTGAGAATGCTGCTGTCTAGTTTTTATGTGAAGATATTTCCTTTTCCTCGCATAGACCTCAAATCGCTCCAGATATCCACTTGCAGATTTTACAGAAAGAGTGTTTCCAAACTGCTCTATCTAAAGGCACGTTCAACTCTGTGAGTTGAATGCACGCACTGCGAAGAACTTTCTGAGAATGCTTCTCTCTAGCTTTTAGGTGAAGATATTCCATTTCACAGCATAGGCCTCAAAGTGCTCCAAATCACCACTTGCAGATTTTACAAAAAGAATGTTCCAAACTGCTCTTTCTAAAGGAAGGTTCAAGTCTGTGAGTTGAATGCACTCAACACAAAGAAGTTTCTGAGAATGCTTCTGTCCAGGTTTCATGTGAAGATATTTCCTTTTCCAGCATAGGCCCCAAACCGCTCCAAATATACACTTGCAGAGTCTACAAAAAGAGTGTTTCCAAACTTCTCTATCAACTGGTAGGTACAACTCCGTGAGTTGAATGCCCTCATCACCAAGAAGTTTCTGAGAATGCTTCTCTCTAGTTTTGATGGGAAGATATTTCCTTTTCCAACATAGGCCTCATGGTGCTCCGAATAAACACTTGCAGATTCTACAAACTTAGTGTTTCAAAACTGTTCTATGAAAAGGAACGTTCAAGTCTGGGAGTTGAATGAACTCATCACAAAGAAGATTCTCAGAATGCTTCTGTCTAGTTTTTAGGTGAAGATATTTCATTTCCCAGCATAGGCCTCAAAGCGCTCCAAATATCCACTTGCAGATTCTACAAAAAGAGTGTTTCCAAACTGCTCTTACAAAAGGAAGGTTCAAGTCTGTGAGCCGAACGCACTCATCACAAACAAGTTTCTGAGAATGCGTCTGTCTAGTTTTTATGTGAAGATATTTCGTTTGCCAGCATAGGCCTCAAACCGCTCCAAACATCCACTAGCAAATTCTACAAAAGGAGTGTTTCAAAAGTGCGCTATCAAAAGGAAGAGTCCACTATGTGAGTTGAATGCATAAAGCACACGGAAGTTTCTGAGAATGCTTCTGTCTAGTTTTTAGGTGAAGATATTTCATTTCCCAGCATAGGCCTCAAAGCGCTCCAAATATCCACTTGCAGATTCTACAAAAAGAGTGTTTCCAAACTGCTGTTTCAAAAGGAAGGTTCAAGTCTGTGAGTTGAGAGCACTCATCACAAAGAAGTTTCTGAGAATGCTTCTGTCTAGTTTTTATATGAAGATCTTTCCTTTTCCAATATAGGCCTCAAAGCGCTCCAAATAAACACTTGCAGATTCTACAAAAGGAGTGTTTCAAAACAGCTCTATCAAAAGGAACGTTCAAGTCTGTGAGTTGAAGGCATTCATCACACAGAAGTTTCTGAGAATGCTTCTCTCTAGTTTTTATGTGAAGATATTTCCTTTTCTAGCATAGGCCTCAAAGCGCTGCAAATAGCCACTTGCAGATTCTACAAAAAGAGGGTTTCAAATCTCTTCTATCAAAAGAAATGTTCAACACTGTGAGTTGAATGCACTCATCAGAAAGAAGTTTCTGAGAATGATTCTATCTAGTTTTCATCTGCATGTATTTCCTTTTCCACTAGATGCCGCAATCGCACCAAATATCCACTTGCAGTTTCCACAAAAAGAGTGCTGCAGAACTGCTCCATGAAAAGGAATGTTCAACTCTGTGGGTTCAATACCCTCATGACATAGAAGTTTCTGAAAATGCTTCTGTCTAGTTGGTATAGGAAGATATTTCCTTTTCCAGCATAAGCCTCAAAGAGCTCCAAATATCCACTTGCGGATTCTGCAAAAACAGTGTTTCAAAACTGGTCGATCAAAAGGAACGTTCAACTCTGTGAGTTGAATGCACTCATGACACAGAAGTTTCTGAGAATGCTTCTGTCTAGTTCTTACGTGAAGTTATTTCCTTTTCCAGCTTAGGCCTCAAAGCGCTCCAAATAAACACTTGCAGATTCTACAAAAGGAGTGTTTCAAAACTGCTCTAGCAAAAGGAAGGTTCAAGTCTGTGAGTTGAATGCACTCATCACAAAGAGGTTTCTGAGAATGCTGCTGTCTAGTTTTTATGGGAAGATATTTCCTTTTCCTCGCATAGACCTCAAATCGCTCCAGATATCCACTTGCAGATTTTACAGAAAGAGTGTTTCCAAACTGCTCTATCTAAAGGCACGTTCAACTCTGTGAGTTGAATGCACGCATTGCGAAGAACTTTCTGAGAATGCTTCTCTCTAGCTTTTAGGTGAAGATATTCCATTTCACAGCATAGGCCTCAAAGTGCTCCAAATCACCACTTGCAGATTTTACAAAAAGAATGTTTCAAAACTGCTCTTTCTAAAGGAAGGTTCAAGTCTGTGAGTTGAATGCACTCAACACAAAGAAGTTTCTGAGAATGCTTCTGTCCAGGTTTCGTGAGAAGATATTTCCTTTTCCAGCATAGGCCCCAAACCGCTCCAAATATACACTTGCAGAGTCTACAAAAAGAGTGTTTCCAAACTTCTCTATCAACTGGTAGGTACAACTCCGTGAGTTGAATGCCCTCATCACCAAGAAGTTTCTGAGAATGCTTCTCTCTAGTTTTGATGGGAAGATATTTCCTTTTCCAACATAGGCCTCATGGTGCTCCGAATAAACACTTGCAGATTCTACAAACTTAGTGTTTCAAAACTGTTCTATGAAAAGGAACGTTCAAGTCTGGGAGTTGAATGAACTCATCACAAAGAAGTTTCTCAGAATGCTTCTGTCTAGTTTTTAGGTGAAGATATTTCATTTCCCAGCATAGGCCTCAAAGCGCTCCAAATATCCACTTGCAGATTCTACAAAAAGAGTGTTTCCAAACTGCTCTTACAAAAGGAAGGTTCAAGTCTGTGAGCCGAACGCACTCATCACAAACAAGTTTCTGAGAATGCGTCTGTCTAGTTTTTATGTGAAGATATTTCGTTTGCCAGCATAGGCCTCAAATCGCTCCAAACATCCACTAGCAAATTCTACAAAAGGAGTGTTTCAAAAGTGCGCTATCAAAAGGAAGAGTCCACTATGTGAGTTGAATGCATAAAGCACACGGAAGTTTCTGAGAATGCTTCTGTCTAGTTTTTAGGTGAAGATATTTCATTTCCCAGCATAGGCCTCAAACCGCTCCAAATATCCACTTGCAGATTCTACAAAAAGAGTGTTTCCAAACTGCTGTTTCAAAAGGAAGGTTCAAGTCTGTGAGTTGAGAGCACTCATCACAAAGAAGTTTCTGAGAATGCTTCTGTCTAGTTTTTATATGAAGATCTTTCCTTTTCCAATATAGGCCTCAAAGCGCTCCAAATAAACACTTGCAGATTCTACAAAAGGAGTGTTTCAAAACAGCTCTATCAAAAGGAACGTTCAAGTCTGTGAGTTGAAGGCATTCATCACACAGAAGTTTCTGAGAATGCTTCTCTCTAGTTTTTATGTGAAGATATTTCCTTTTCTAGCATAGGCCTCAAAGCGCTGCAAATAGCCACTTGCAGATTCTACAAAAAGAGGGTTTCAAATCTCTTCTATCAAAAGAAATGTTCAACTCTGTGAGTTGAATGCACTCATCAGAAAGAAGTTTCTGAGAATGATTCTATCTAGTTTTCATCTGCATGTATTTCCTTTTCCACTAGATGCCGCAATCGCACCAAATATCCACTTGCAGTTTCCACAAAAAGAGTGCTGCAGAACTGCTCCATGAAAAGGAATGTTCAACTCTGTGGGTTCAATACCCTCATGACATAGAAGTTTCTGAAAATGCTTCTGTCTAGTTGGTATAGGAAGATATTTCCTTTTGCAGCATAAGCCTCAAAGAGCTCCAAATATCCACTTGCGGATTCTGCAAAAACAGTGTTTCAAAACTGGTCGATTAAAAGGAACGTTCAACTCTGTGAGTTGAATGCACTCATGACACAGAAGTTTCTGAGAATGCTTCTGTCTAGTTCTTACGTGAAGATATTTCCTTTTCCAGATTAGGCCTCAAAGCGCTCCAAATAAACACTTGCAGATTCTACAAAAGGAGTGTTTCAAAACTGCTCTAGCAAAAGGAAGGTTCAAGTCTGTGAGTTGAATGCACTCATCACAAAGAGGTTTCTGAGAATGCTGCTGTCTAGTTTTTATGTGAAGATATTTCCTTTTCCTCGCATAGACCTCAAATCGCTCCAGATATCCACTTGCAGATTTTACAGAAAGAGTGTTTCCAAACTGCTCTATCTAAAGGCACGTTCAACTCTGTGAGTTGAATGCACGCACTGCGAAGAACTTTCTGAGAATGCTTCTCTCTAGCTTTTAGGTGAAGATATTCCATTTCACAGCATAGGCCTCAAAGTGCTCCAAATCACCACTTGCAGATTTTACAAAAAGAATGTTCCAAACTGCTCTTTCTAAAGGAAGGTTCAAGTCTGTGAGTTGAATGCACTCAACACAAAGAAGTTTCTGAGAATGCTTCTGTCCAGGTTTCATGTGAAGATATTTCCTTTTCCAGCATAGGCCCCAAACCGCTCCAAATATACACTTGCAGAGTCTACAAAAAGAGTGTTTCCAAACTTCTCTATCAACTGGTAGGTACAACTCCGTGAGTTGAATGCCCTCATCACCAAGAAGTTTCTGAGAATGCTTCTCTCTAGTTTTGATGGGAAGATATTTCCTTTTCCAACATAGGCCTCATGGTGCTCCGAATAAACACTTGCAGATTCTACAAACTTAGTGTTTCAAAACTGTTCTATGAAAAGGAACGTTCAAGTCTGGGAGTTGAATGAACTCATCACAAAGAAGTTTCTCAGAATGCTTCTGTCTAGTTTTTAGGTGAAGATATTTCATTTCCCAGCATAGGCCTCAAAGCGCTCCAAATATCCACTTGCAGATTCTACAAAAAGAGTGTTTCCAAACTGCTCTTACAAAAGGAAGGTTCAAGTCTGTGAGCCGAACGCACTCATCACAAACAAGTTTCTGAGAATGCGTCTGTCTAGTTTTTATGTGAAGATATTTCGTTTGCCAGCATAGGCCTCAAATCGCTCCAAACATCCACTAGCAAATTCTACAAAAGGAGTGTTTCAAAAGTGCGCTATCAAAAGGAAGAGTCCACTATGTGAGTTGAATGCATAAAGCACACGGAAGTTTCTGAGAATGCTTCTGTCTAGTTTTTAGGTGAAGATATTTCATTTCCCAGCATAGGCCTCAAAGCGCTCCAAATATCCACTTGCAGATTCTACAAAAAGAGTGTTTCCAAACTGCTGTTTCAAAAGGAAGGTTCAAGTCTGTGAGTTGAGAGCACTCATCACAAAGAAGTTTCTGAGAATGCTTCTGTCTAGTTTTTATATGAAGTTCTTTCCTTTTCCAATATAGGCCTCAAAGCGCTCCAAATAAACACTTGCAGATTCTACAAAAGGAGTGTTTCAAAACAGCTCTATCAAAAGGAACGTTCAAGTCTGTGAGTTGAAGGCATTCATCACACAGAAGTTTCTGAGAATGCTTCTCTCTAGTTTTTATGTGAAGATATTTCCTTTTCTAGCATAGGCCTCAAAGCGCTGCAAATAGCCACTTGCAGATTCTACAAAAAGAGGGTTTCAAATCTCTTCTATCAAAAGAAATGTTCAACTCTGTGAGTTGAATGCACTCATCAGAAAGAAGTTTCTGAGAATGATTCTATCTAGTTTTCATCTGCATGTATTTCCTTTTCCACTAGATGCCGCAATCGCACCAAATATCCACTTGCAGTTTCCACAAAAAGAGTGCTGCAGAACTGCTCCATGAAAAGGAATGTTCAACTCTGTGGGTTCAATACCCTCATGACATAGAAGTTTCTGAAAATGCTTCTGTCTAGTTGGTATAGGAAGATATTTCCTTTTCCAGCATAAGCCTCAAAGAGCTCCAAATATCCACTTGCGGATTCTGCAAAAACAGTGTTTCAAAACTGGTCGATCAAAAGGAACGTTCAACTCTGTGAGTTGAATGCACTCATGACACAGAAGTTTCTGAGAATGCTTCTGTCTAGTTCTTACGTGAAGTTATTTCCTTTTCCAGCTTAGGCCTCAAAGCGCTCCAAATAAACACTTGCAGATTCTACAAAAGGAGTGTTTCAAAACTGCTCTAGCAAAAGGAAGGTTCAAGTCTTTGAGTTGAATGCACTCATCACAAAGAGGTTTCTGAGAATGCTGCTGTCTAGTTTTTATGGGAAGATATTTCCTTTTCCTCGCATAGACCTCAAATCGCTCCAGATATCCACTTGCAGATTTTACAGAAAGAGTGTTTCCAAACTGCTCTATCTAAAGGCACGTTCAACTCTGTGAGTTGAATGCACGCATTGCGAAGAACTTTCTGAGAATGCTTCTCTCTAGCTTTTAGGTGAAGATATTCCATTTCACAGCATAGGCCTCAAAGTGCTCCAAATCACCACTTGCAGATTTTACAAAAAGAATGTTTCAAAACTGCTCTTTCTAAAGGAAGGTTCAAGTCTGTGAGTTGAATGCACTCAACACAAAGAAGTTTCTGAGAATGCTTCTGTCCAGGTTTCATGAGAAGATATTTCCTTTTCCAGCATAGGCCCCAAACCGCTCCAAATATACACTTGCAGAGTCTACAAAAAGAGTGTTTCCAAACTTCTCTATCAACTGGTAGGTACAACTCCGTGAGTTGAATGCCCTCATCACCAAGAAGTTTCTGAGAATGCTTCTCTCTAGTTTTGATGGGAAGATATTTCCTTTTCCAACATAGGCCTCATGGTGCTCCGAATAAACACTTGCAGATTCTACAAACTTAGTGTTTCAAAACTGTTCTATGAAAAGGAACGTTCAAGTCTGGGAGTTGAATGAACTCATCACAAAGAAGTTACTCAGAATGCTTCTGTCTAGTTTTTAGGTGAAGATATTTCATTTCCCAGCATAGGCCTCAAAGCGCTCCAAATATCCACTTGCAGATTCTACAAAAAGAGTGTTTCCAAACTGCTCTTACAAAAGGAAGGTTCAAGTCTGTGAGCCGAACGCACTCATCACAAACAAGTTTCTGAGAATGCGTCTGTCTAGTTTTTATGTGAAGATATTTCGTTTGCCAGCATAGGCCTCAAATCGCTCCAAACATCCACTAGCAAATTCTACAAAAGGAGTGTTTCAAAAGTGCGCTATCAAAAGGAAGAGTCCACTATGTGAGTTGAATGCATAAAGCACACGGAAGTTTCTGAGAATGCTTCTGTCTAGTTTTTAGGTGAAGATATTTCATTTCCCAGCATAGGCCTCAAACCGCTCCAAATATCCACTTGCAGATTCTACAAAAAGAGTGTTTCCAAACTGCTGTTTCAAAAGGAAGGTTCAAGTCTGTGAGTTGAGAGCACTCATCACAAAGAAGTTTCTGAGAATGCTTCTGTCTAGTTTTTATATGAAGATCTTTCCTTTTCCAATATAGGCCTCAAAGCGCTCCAAATAAACACTTGCAGATTCTACAAAAGGAGTGTTTCAAAACAGCTCTATCAAAAGGAACGTTCAAGTCTGTGAGTTGAAGGCATTCATCACACAGAAGTTTCTGAGAATGCTTCTCTCTAGTTTTTATGTGAAGATATTTCCTTTTCTAGCATAGGCCTCAAAGCGCTGCAAATAGCCACTTGCAGATTCTACAAAAAGAGGGTTTCAAATCTCTTCTATCAAAAGAAATGTTCAACTCTGTGAGTTGAATGCACTCATCAGAAAGAAGTTTCTGAGAATGATTCTATCTAGTTTTCATCTGCATGTATTTCCTTTTCCACTAGATGCCGCAATCGCACCAAATATCCACTTGCAGTTTCCACAAAAAGAGTGCTGCAGAACTGCTCCATGAAAAGGAATGTTCAACTCTGTGGGTTCAATACCCTCATGACATAGAAGTTTCTGAAAATGCTTCTGTCTAGTTGGTATAGGAAGATATTTCCTTTTGCAGCATAAGCCTCAAAGAGCTCCAAATATCCACTTGCGGATTCTGCAAAAACAGTGTTTCAAAACTGGTCGATCAAAAGGAACGTTCAACTCTGTGATTTGAATGCACTCATGACACAGAAGTTTCTGAGAATGCTTCTGTCTAGTTCTTACGTGAAGATATTTCCTTTTCCAGATTAGGCCTCAAAGCGCTCCAAATAAACACTTGCAGATTCTACAAAAGGAGTGTTTCAAAACTGCTCTAGCAAAAGGAAGGTTCAAGTCTGTGAGTTGAATGCACTCATCACAAAGAGGTTTCTGAGAATGCTGCTGTCTAGTTTTTATGTGAAGATATTTCCTTTTCCTCGCATAGACCTCAAATCGCTCCAGATATCCACTTGCAGATTTTACAGAAAGAGTGTTTCCAAACTGCTCTATCTAAAGGCACGTTCAACTCTGTGAGTTGAATGCACGCACTGCGAAGAACTTTCTGAGAATGCTTCTCTCTAGCTTTTAGGTGAAGATATTCCATTTCACAGCATAGGCCTCAAAGTGCTCCAAATCACCACTTGCAGATTTTACAAAAAGAATGTTCCAAACTGCTCTTTCTAAAGGAAGGTTCAAGTCTGTGAGTTGAATGCACTCAACACAAAGAAGTTTCTGAGAATGCTTCTGTCCAGGTTTCATGTGAAGATATTTCCTTTTCCAGCATAGGCCCCAAACCGCTCCAAATATACACTTGCAGAGTCTACAAAAAGAGTGTTTCCAAACTTCTCTATCAACTGGTAGGTACAACTCCGTGAGTTGAATGCCCTCATCACCAAGAAGTTTCTGAGAATGCTTCTCTCTAGTTTTGATGGGAAGATATTTCCTTTTCCAACATAGGCCTCATGGTGCTCCGAATAAACACTTGCAGATTCTACAAACTTAGTGTTTCAAAACTGTTCTATGAAAAGGAACGTTCAAGTCTGGGAGTTGAATGAACTCATCACAAAGAAGTTTCTCAGAATGCTTCTGTCTAGTTTTTAGGTGAAGATATTTCATTTCCCAGCATAGGCCTCAAAGCGCTCCAAATATCCACTTGCAGATTCTACAAAAAGAGTGTTTCCAAACTGCTCTTACAAAAGGAAGGTTCAAGTCTGTGAGCCGAACGCACTCATCACAAACAAGTTTCTGAGAATGCGTCTGTCTAGTTTTTATGTGAAGATATTTCGTTTGCCAGCATAGGCCTCAAATCGCTCCAAACATCCACTAGCAAATTCTACAAAAGGAGTGTTTCAAAAGTGCGCTATCAAAAGGAAGAGTCCACTATGTGAGTTGAATGCATAAAGCACACGGAAGTTTCTGAGAATGCTTCTGTCTAGTTTTTAGGTGAAGATATTTCATTTCCCAGCATAGGCCTCAAAGCGCTCCAAATATCCACTTGCAGATTCTACAAAAAGAGTGTTTCCAAACTGCTGTTTCAAAAGGAAGGTTCAAGTCTGTGAGTTGAGAGCACTCATCACAAAGAAGTTTCTGAGAATGCTTCTGTCTAGTTTTTATATGAAGATCTTTCCTTTTCCAATATAGGCCTCAAAGCGCTCCAAATAAACACTTGCAGATTCTACAAAAGGAGTGTTTCAAAACAGCTCTATCAAAAGGAACGTTCAAGTCTGTGAGTTGAAGGCATTCATCACACAGAAGTTTCTGAGAATGCTTCTCTCTAGTTTTTATGTGAAGATATTTCCTTTTCTAGCATAGGCCTCAAAGCGCTGCAAATAGCCACTTGCAGATTCTACAAAAAGAGGGTTTCAAATCTCTTCTATCAAAAGAAATGTTCAACTCTGTGAGTTGAATGCACTCATCAGAAAGAAGTTTCTGAGAATGATTCTATCTAGTTTTCATCTGCATGTATTTCCTTTTCCACTAGATGCCGCAATCGCACCAAATATCCACTTGCAGTTTCCACAAAAAGAGTGCTGCAGAACTGCTCCATGAAAAGGAATGTTCAACTCTGTGGGTTCAATAACCTCATGACATAGAAGTTTCTGAAAATGCTTCTGTCTAGTTGGTATAGGAAGATATTTCCTTTTCCAGCATAAGCCTCAAAGAGCTCCAAATATCCACTTGCGGATTCTGCAAAAACAGTGTTTCAAAACTGGTCGATCAAAAGGAACGTTCAACTCTGTGAGTTGAATGCACTCATGACACAGAAGTTTCTGAGAATGCTTCTGTCTAGTTCTTACGTGAAGTTATTTCCTTTTCCAGCTTAGGCCTCAAAGCGCTCCAAATAAACACTTGCAGATTCTACAAAAGGAGTGTTTCAAAACTGCTCTAGCAAAAGGAAGGTTCAAGTCTGTGAGTTGAATGCACTCATCACAAAGAGGTTTCTGAGAATGCTGCTGTCTAGTTTTTATGGGAAGATATTTCCTTTTCCTCGCATAGACCTCAAATCGCTCCAGATATCCACTTGCAGATTTTACAGAAAGAGTGTTTCCAAACTGCTCTATCTAAAGGCACGTTCAACTCTGTGAGTTGAATGCACGCATTGCGAAGAACTTTCTGAGAATGCTTCTCTCTAGCTTTTAGGTGAAGATATTCCATTTCACAGCATAGGCCTCAAAGTGCTCCAAATCACCACTTGCAGATTTTACAAAAAGAATGTTTCAAAACTGCTCTTTCTAAAGGAAGGTTCAAGTCGTTGAGTTGAATGCACTCAACACAAAGAAGTTTCTGAGAATGCTTCTGTCCAGGTTTCATGAGAAGATATTTCCTTTTCCAGCATAGGCCCCAAACCGCTCCAAATATACACTTGCAGAGTCTACAAAAAGAGTGTTTCCAAACTTCTCTATCAACTGGTAGGTACAACTCCGTGAGTTGAATGCCCTCATCACCAAGAAGTTTCTGAGAATGCTTCTCTCTAGTTTTGATGGGAAGATATTTCCTTTTCCAACATAGGCCTCATGGTGCTCCGAATAAACACTTGCAGATTCTACAAACTTAGTGTTTCAAAACTGTTCTATGAAAAGGAACGTTCAAGTCTGGGAGTTGAATGAACTCATCACAAAGAAGTTACTCAGAATGCTTCTGTCTAGTTTTTAGGTGAAGATATTTCATTTCCCAGCATAGGCCTCAAAGCGCTCCAAATATCCACTTGCAGATTCTACAAAAAGAGTGTTTCCAAACTGCTCTTACAAAAGGAAGGTTCAAGTCTGTGAGCCGAACGCACTCATCACAAACAAGTTTCTGAGAATGCGTCTGTCTAGTTTTTATGTGAAGATATTTCGTTTGCCAGCATAGGCCTCAAATCGCTCCAAACATCCACTAGCAAATTCTACAAAAGGAGTGTTTCAAAAGTGCGCTATCAAAAGGAAGAGTCCACTATGTGAGTTGAATGCATAAGCACACGGAAGTTTCTGAGAATGCTTCTGTCTAGTTTTTAGGTGAAGATATTTCATTTCCCAGCATAGGCCTCAAAGCGCTCCAAATATCCACTTGCAGATTCTACAAAAAGAGTG
Organism: Pongo pygmaeus; assembly: GCF_028885625.2. Classification (NCBI taxonomy): domain Eukaryota; kingdom Metazoa; phylum Chordata; class Mammalia; order Primates; family Hominidae; genus Pongo; species Pongo pygmaeus. Next base: position 31,046,812 of record NC_085930.1, read on the forward strand.
TTTCCAAACTCCTCTTACAAAAGGAAGGTTCAAGTCTGTGAGCCGAACGCACTCATCACAAACAAGTTTCTGAGAATGCGTCTGTCTAGTTTTTATGTGAAGATATTTCGTTTGCCAGCATAGGCCTCAAATCGCTCCAAACATCCACTAGCAAGTTCTACAAAAGGAGTGTTTCAAAAGTGCGCTATCAAAAGGAAGAGTCCACTATGTGAGTTGAATGCATAAAGCACACGGAAGTTTCTGAGAATGCTTCTGTCTAGTTTTTAGGTGAAGATATTTCATTTCCCAGCATAGGCCTCAAAGCGCTCCAAATATCCACTTGCAGATTCTACAAAAAGAGTGTTTCCAAACTGCTCTTTCAAAAGGAAGGTTCAAGTCTGTGAGTTGAGAGCACTCATCACAAAGAAGTTTCTGAGAATGCTTCTGTCTAGTTTTTATATGAAGATCTTTCCTTTTCCAATATAGGCCTCAAAACGCTCCAAAGAAACACTTGCAGATGCTACAAAAGGAGTGTTTCAAAACAGCTCTATCAAAAGGAACGTTCAAGTCTGTGAGTTGAAGGCATTCATCACACAGAAGTTTCTGAGAATGCTTCTCTCTAGTTTTTATGTGAAGATATTTCCTTTTCTAGCATAGGCCTCAAAGCGCTCCAAATAGCCACTTGCAGATTCTACAAAAAGAGGGTTTCAAATCTCTTCTATCAAAAGAAATGTTCAACTCTGTGAGTTGAATGCACTCATCAGAAAGAAGTTTCTGAGAATGATTCTATCTAGTTTTCATCTGCATGTATTTCCTTTTCCACTAGATGCCGCAATCGCACCAAATATCCACTTGCAGTTTCCACAAAAAGAGTGCTGCAGAACTGCTCCATGAAAAGGAATGTTCAACTCTGTGGGTTCAATACCCTCATGACATAGAAGTTTCTGAAAATGCTTCTGTCTAGTTGGTATAGGAAGATATTTCCTTTTGCAGCATAAGCCTCAAAGAGCTCCAAATATCCACTTGCGGATTCTGCAAAAACAGTGTTTCAAAACTGGTCGATCAAAAGGAACGTTCAACTCTGTGATTTGAATGCACTCATGACACAGAAGTTTCTGAGAATGCTTCTGTCTAGTTCTTACGTGAAGATATTTCCTTTTCCAGCTTAGGCCTCAAAGCGCTCCAAATAAACACTTGCAGATTCTACAAAAGGAGTGTTTCAAAACTGCTCTAGCAAAAGGAAGGTTCAAGTCTGTGAGTTGAATGCACTCATCACAAAGAGGTTTCTGAGAATGCTGCTGTCTAGTTTTTATGTGAAGATATTTCCTTTTCCTCGCATAGACCTCAAATCGCTCCAGATATCCACTTGCAGATTTTACAGAAAGAGTGTTTCCAAACTGCTCTATCTAAAGGCACGTTCAACTCTGTGAGTTGAATGCACGCATTGCGAAGAACTTTCTGAGAATGCTTCTCTCTAGCTTTTAGGTGAAGATATTCCATTTCACAGCATAGGCCTCAAAGTGCTACAAATCACCACTTGCAGATTTTACAAAAAGAATGTTTCAAAACTGCTCTTTCTAAAGGAAGGTTCAAGTCTGTGAGTTGAATGCACTCAACACAAAGAAGTTTCTGAGAATGCTTCTGTCCAGGTTTCATGTGAAGATATTTCCTTTTCCAGCATAGGCCTCAAACCGCTCCAAATATACACTTGCAGAGTCTACAAAAAGAGTGTTTCCAAACTTCTCTATCAACTGGTAGGTACAACTCCGTGAGTTGAATGCCCTCATCACCAAGAAGTTTCTGAGAATGCTTCTCTCTAGTTTTGATGGGAAGATATTTCCTTTTCCAACCTAGGCCTCATGGTGCTCCGAATAAACACTTGCAGATTCTACAAACTTAGTGTTTCAAAACCGTTCTATGAAAAGGAACGTTCAAGTCTGGGAGTTGAATGAACTCATCACAAAGAAGTTACTCAGAATGCTTCTGTCTAGTTTTTAGGTGAAGATATTTCATTTCCCAGCATAGGCCTCAAAGCGCTCCAAATATCCACTTGCAGATTCTACAAAAAGAGTGTTTCCAAACTGCTCTTACAAAAGGAAGGTTCAAGTCTGTGAGCCGAACGCACTCATCACAAACAAGTTTCTGAGAATGCGTCTGTCTAGTTTTTATGTGAAGATATTTCGTTTGCCAGCATAGGCCTCAAATCGCTCCAAACATCCACTAGCAAATTCTACAAAAGGAGTGTTTCAAAAGTGCGCTATCAAAAGGAAGAGTCCACTATGTGAGTTGAATGCATAAAGCACACGGAAGTTTCTGAGAATGCTTCTGTCTAGTTTTTAGGTGAAGATATTTCATTTCCCAGCATAGGCCTCAAAGCGCTCCAAATATCCACTTGCAGATTCTACAAAAAGAGTGTTTCCAAACTGCTCTTTCAAAAGGAAGGTTCAAGTTTGTGAGTTGAGAGCATTCATCACAAAGAAGTTTCTGAGAATGCTTCTGTCTAGTTTTTATATGAAGATCTTTCCTTTTCCAATATGGGCCTCAAAGCGCTCCAAATAAACACTTGCAGATTCTACAAAAGGAGTGTTTCAAAACAGCTCTATCAAAAGGAACGTTCAAGTCTGTGAGTTGAAGGCATTCATCACACAGAAGTTTCTGAGAATGCTTCTCTCTAGTTTTTATGTGAAGATATTTCCTTTTCTAGCCTAGGCCTCAAAGCGCTGCAAATAGCCACTTGCAGATTCTACAAAAAGAGGGTTTCAAATCTCTTCTATCAAAAGAAATGTTCAACTCTGTGAGTTGAATGCACTCATCAGAAAGAAGTTTCTGAGAATGATTCTATCTAGTTTTCATCTGCATGTATTTCCTTTTCCACTAGATGCCGCAATCGCACCAAATATCCACTTGCAGTTTCCACAAAAAGAGTGCTGCAGAACTGCTACATGAAAAGGATTGTTCAACTCTGTGAGTTCAATACCCTCATGACATAGAAGTTTCTGAAAATGCTTCTGTCTAGTTCGTATAGGAAGATATTTTCTTTTGCAGCATAAGCCTCAAAGAGCTCCAAATATCCACTTGCGGATTCTGCAAAAACAGTGTTTCAAAACTGGTCGATCAAAAGGAACGTTCAACTCTGTGAGTTGAATGCACTCATGACACAGAAGTTTCTGAGAATGCTTCTGTCTAGTTCTTACGTGAAGATATTTCCTTTTCCAGCTTAGGCCTCAAAGCGCTCCAAATAAACACTTGCAGATTCTACAAAAGGAGTGTTTCAAAACTGCTCTAGCAAAAGGAAGGTTCAAGTCTGTGAGTTGAATGCACTCATCACAAAGAGGTTTCTGAGAATGCTGCTGTCTAGTTTTTATGTGAAGATATTTCCTTTTCCTCGCATAGACCTCAAATCGCTCCAGATATCCACTTGCAGATTTTACAGAAAGAGTGTTTCCAAACTGCTCTATCTAAAGGCACGTTCAACTCTGTGAGTTGAATGCACGCACTGCGAAGGACTTTCTGAGAATGCTTCTCTCTAGCTTTTAGGTGAAGATATTCCATTTCACAGCATAGGCCTCAAAGTGCTACAAATCACCACTTGCAGATTTTACAAAAAGAATGTTCCAAACTGCTCTTTCTAAAGGAAGGTTCAAGTCTGTGAGTTGAATGCACTCAACACAAAGAAGTTTCTGAGAATGCTTCTGTCCAGGTTTCATGTGAAGATATTTCCTTTTCCAGCATAGGCCCCAAACCGCGCCAAATATGCACTTGCAGAGTCTACAAAAAGAGTGTTTCCAAACTTCTCTATCAACTGGTAGGTACAACTCCGTGAGTTGAATGCCCTCATCACCAAGAAGTTTCTGAGAATGCTTCTCTCTAGTTTTGATGGGAAGATATTTCCTTTTCCAACCTAGGCCTCATGGTGCTCCGAATAAACACTTGCAGATTCTACAAACTTAGTGTTTCAAAACCGTTCTATGAAAAGGAACGTTCAAGTCTGGGAGTTGAATGAACTCATCACAAAGAAGTTACTCAGAATGCTTCTGTCTAGTTTTTAGGTGAAGATATTTCATTTCCCAGCATAGGCCTCAAAGCGCTCCAAATATCCACTTGCAGATTCTACAAAAAGAGTGTTTCCAAACTGCTCTTACAAAAGGAAGGTTCAAGTCTGTGAGCCGAACGCACTCATCACAAACAAGTTTCTGAGAATGCGTCTGTCTAGTTTTTATGTGAAGATATTTCGTTTGCCAGCATAGGCCTCAAATCGCTCCAAACATCCACTAGCAAATTCTACAAAAGGAGTGTTTCAAAAGTGCGCTATCAAAAGGAAGAGTCCACTATGTGAGTTGAATGCATAAAGCACACGGAAGTTTCTGAGAATGCTTCTGTCTAGTTTTTAGGTGAAGATATTTCATTTCCCAGCATAGGCCTCAAAGCGCTCCAAATATCCACTTGCAGATTCTACAAAAAGAGTGTTTCCAAACTGCTCTTTCAAAAGGAAGGTTCAAGTTTGTGAGTTGAGAGCATTCATCACAAAGAAGTTTCTGAGAATGCTTCTGTCTAGTTTTTATATGAAGATCTTTCCTTTTCCAATATGGGCCTCAAAGCGCTCCAAATAAACACTTGCAGATTCTACAAAAGGAGTGTTTCAAAACAGCTCTATCAAAAGGAACGTTCAAGTCTGTGAGTTGAAGGCATTCATCACACAGAAGTTTCTGAGAATGCTTCTCTCTAGTTTTTATGTGAAGATATTTCCTTTTCTAGCCTAGGCCTCAAAGCGCTGCAAATAGCCACTTGCAGATTCTACAAAAAGAGGGTTTCAAATCTCTTCTATCAAAAGAAATGTTCAACTCTGTGAGTTGAATGCACTCATCAGAAAGAAGTTTCTGAGAATGATTCTATCTAGTTTTCATCTGCATGTATTTCCTTTTCCACTAGATGCCGCAATCGCACCAAATATCCACTTGCAGTTTCCACAAAAAGAGTGCTGCAGAACTGCTACATGAAAAGGATTGTTCAACTCTGTGGGTTCAATACCCTCATGAAATAGAAGTTTCTGAAAATGCTTCTGTCTAGTTGGTATAGGAAGATATTTCCTTTTCCAGCATAAGCCTCCAAGAGCTCCAAATATCCACTTGCGGATTCTGCAAAAACAGTGTTTCAAAACTGGTGGATCAAAAGGAACGTTCAACTCTGTGATTTGAATGCACTCATGACACAGAAGTTTCTGAGAATGCTTCTGTCTAGTTCTTACGTGAAGATATTTCCTTTTCCAGCTTAGGCCTCAAAGCGCTCCAAATAAACACTTGCAGATTCTACAAAAGGAGTGTTTCAAAACTGCTCTAGCAAAAGGAAGGTTCAAGTCTGTGAGTTGAATGCACTCATCACAAAGAGGTTTCTGAGAATGCTGCTGTCTAGTTTTTATGTGAAGATATTTCCTTTTCCTCGCATAGACCTCAAATCGCTCCAGATATCCACTTGCAGATTTTACAGAAAGAGTGTTTCCAAACTGCTCTATCTAAAGGCACGTTCAACTCTGTGAGTTGAATGCACGCACTGCGAAGAACTTTCTGAGAATGCTTCTCTCTAGCTTTTAGGTGAAGATATTCCATTTCACAGCATAGGCCTCAAAGTGCTCCAAATCACCACTTGCAGATTTTACAAAAAGAATGTTCCAAACTGCTCTTTCTAAAGGAAGGTTCAAGTCTGTGAGTTGAATGCACTCAACACAAAGAAGTTTCTGAGAATGCTTCTGTCCAGGTTTCATGTGAAGATATTTCCTTTTCCAGCATAGGCCCCAAACCGCTCCAAATATACACTTGCAGAGTCTACAAAAAGAGTGTTTCCAAACTTCTCTATCAACTGGTAGGTACAACTCCGTGAGTTGAATGCCCTCATCACCAAGAAGTTTCTGAGAATGCTTCTCTCTAGTTTTGATGGGAAGATATTTCCTTTTCCAACCTAGGCCTCATGGTGCTCCGAATAAACACTTGCAGATTCTACAAACTTAGTGTTTCAAAACTGTTCTATGAAAAGGAACGTTCAAGTCTGGGAGTTGAATGAACTCATCACAAAGAAGTTTCTCAGAATGCTTCTGTCTAGTTTTTAGGTGAAGATATTTCATTTCCCAGCATAGGCCTCAAAGCGCTCCAAATATTCACTTGCAGATTCTACAAAAAGAGTGTTTCCAAACTGCTCTTACAAAAGGAAGGTTCAAGTCTGTGAGCCGAACGCACTCATCACAAACAAGTTTCTGAGAATGCGTCTGTCTAGTTTTTATGTGAAGATATTTCGTTTGCCAGCATAGGCCTCAAATCGCTCCAAACATCCGCTAGCAAATTCTACAAAAGGAGAGTTTCAAAAGTGCGCTATCAAAAGGAAGAGTCCACTAAGTGAGTTGAATGCATAAAGCACACGGAAGTTTCTGAGAATGCTTCTGTCTAGTTTTTAGGTGAAGATATTTCATTTCCCAGCATAGGCCTCAAAGCGCTCCAAATATCCACTTGCAGATTCTACAAAAAGAGTGTTTCCAAACTGCTCTTTCAAAAGGAGGGTTCAAGTCTGTGAGTTGAGAGCATTCATCACAAAGAAGTTTCTGAGAATGCTTCTGTCTAGTTTTTATATGAAGATCTTTCCTTTTCCAATATGGGCCTCAAAGCGCTCCAAATAAACACTTGCAGATTCTACAAAAGGAGTGTTTCAAAACAGCTCTATCAAAAGGAACGTTCAAGTCTGTGAGTTGAAGGCATTCATCACACAGAAGTTTCTGAGAATGCTTCTCTCTAGTTTTTATGTGAAGATATTTCCTTTTCTAGCATAGGCCTCAAAGCGCTGCAAATAGCCACTTGCAGATTCTACAAAAAGAGGGTTTCAAATCTCTTCTATCAAAAGAAATGTTCAACTCTGTGAGTTGAATGCACTCATCAGAAAGAAGTTTCTGAGAATGATTCTATCTAGTTTTCATCTGCATGTATTTCCTTTTCCACTAGATGCCGCAATCGCACCAAATATCCACTTGCAGTTTCCACAAAAAGAGTGCTGCAGAACTGCTCCATGAAAAGGAATGTTCAACTCTGTGGGTTCAATACCCTCATGACATAGAAGTTTCTGAAAATGCTTCTGTCTAGTTGGTATAGGAAGATATTTCCTTTTCCAGCATAAGCCTCAAAGAGCTCCAAATATCCACTTGCGGATTCTGCAAAAACAGTGTTTCAAAACTGGTGGATCAAAAGGAACGTTCAACTCTGTGATTTGAATGCACTCATGACACAGAAGTTTCTGAGAATGCTTCTGTCTAGTTCTTACGTGAAGATATTTCCTTTTCCAGCTTAGGCCTCAAAGCGCTCCAAATAAACACTTGCAGATTCTACAAAAGGAGTGTTTCAAAACTGCTCTAGCAAAAGGAAGGTTCAAGTCTGTGAGTTGAATGCACTCATCACAAAGAGGTTTCTGAGAATGCTGCTGTCTAGTTTTTATGTGAAGATATTTCCTTTTCCTCGCATAGACCTCAAATCGCTCCAGATATCCACTTGCAGATTTTACAGAAAGAGTGTTTCCAAACTGCTCTATCTAAAGGCACGTTCAACTCTGCGAGTTGAATGCACGCACTGCGAAGAACTTTCTGAGAATGCTTCTCTCTAGCTTTTAGGTGAAGATATTCCATTTCACAGCATAGGCCTCAAAGTGCTCCAAATCACCACTTGCAGATTTTACAAAAAGAATGTTCCAAACTGCTCTTTCTAAAGGAAGGTTCAAGTCTGTGAGTTGAATGCACTCAACACAAAGAAGTTTCTGAGAATGCTTCTGTCCAGGTTTCATGTGAAGATATTTCCTTTTCCAGCATAGGCCCCAAACCGCTCCAAATATACACTTGCAGAGTCTACAAAAAGAGTGTTTCCAAACTTCTCTATCAAATGGTAGGTACAACTCCGTGAGTTGAATGCCCTCATCACCAAGAAGTTTCTGAGAATGCTTCTCTCTAGTTTTGATGGGAAGATATTTCCTTTTCCAACCTAGGCCTCATGGTGCTCCGAATAAACACTTGCAGATTCTACAAACTTAGTGTTTCAAAACTGTTCTATGAAAAGGAACGTTCAAGTCTGGGAGTTGAATGACCTCATCACAAAGAAGTTACTCAGAATGCTTCTGTCTAGTTTTTAGGTGAAGATATTTCATTTCCCAGCATAGGCCTCAAAGCGCTCCAAATATCCACTTGCAGATTCTACAAAAAGAGTGTTTCCAAACTGCTCTTACAAAAGGAAGGTTCAAGTCGGTGAGCCGAACGCACTCATCACAAACAAGTTTCTGAGAATGCGTCTGTCTAGTTTTTATGTGAAGATGTTTCGTTTGCCAGCATAGGCCTCAAATCGCTCCAAACATCCACTAGCAAATTCTACAAAAGGAGTGTTTCAAAAGTGCGCTATCAAAAGGAAGAGTCCACTATGTGAGTTGAATGCATACAGCACACGGAAGTTTCTGAGAATGCTTCTGTCTAGTTTTTAGGTGAAGATATTTCATTTCCCAGCATAGGCCTCAAAGCGCTCCAAATATCCACTTGCAGATTCTACAAAAAGAGTGTTTCCAAACTGCTCTTTCAAAAGGAAGGTTCAAGTCTGTGAGTTGAGAGCACTCATCACAAAGAAGTTTCTGAGAATGCTTCTGTCTAGTTTTTATATGAAGATCTTTCCTTTTCCAATATAGGCCTCAAAGCGCTCCAAATAAACACTTGCAGATTCTACAAAAGGAGTGTTTCAAAACAGCTCTATCAAAAGGAACGTTCAAGTCTGTGAGTTGAAGGCATTCATTACACAGAAGTTTCTGAGAATGCTTCTCTCTAGTTTTTATGTGAAGATATTTCCTTTTCTAGCATAGGCCTCAAAGCGCTGCAAATAGCCACTTGCAGATTCTACAAAAAGAGGGTTTCAAATCTCTTCTATCAAAAGAAATGTTCAACTCTGTGAGTTGAATGCACTCATCAGAAAGAAGTTTCTGAGAATGATTCTATCTAGTTTTCATCTGCATGTATTTCCTTTTCCACTAGATGCCGCAATCGCACCAAATATCCACTTGCAGTTTCCACAAAAAGAGTGCTGCAGAACTGCTACATGAAAAGGATTGTTCAACTCTGTGGGTTCAATACCCTCATGAAATAGAAGTTTCTGAAAATGCTTCTGTCTAGTTGGTATAGGAAGATATTTCCTTTTCCAGCATAAGCCTCAAAGAGCTCCAAATATCCACTTGCGGATTCTGCAAAAACAGTGTTTCAAAACTGGTGGATCAAAAGGAACGTTCAACTCTGTGATTTGAATGCACTCATGACACAGAAGTTTCTGAGAATGTTTCTGTCTAGTTCTTACGTGAAGATATTTCCTTTTCCAGCTTAGGCCTCAAAGCGCTCCAAATAAACACTTGCAGATTCTACAAAAGGAGTGTTTCAAAACTGCTCTAGCAAAAGGAAGGTTCAAGTCTGTGAGTTGAATGCACTCATCACAAAGAGGTTTCTGAGAATGCTGCTGTCTAGTTTTTATGTGAAGATATTTCCTTTTCCTCGCATAGACCTCAAATCGCTCCAGATATCCACTTGCAGATTTTACAGAAAGAGTGTTTCCAAACTGCTCTATCTAAAGGCACGTTCAACTCTGTGAGTTGAATGCACGCACTGCGAAGAACTTTCTGAGAATGCTTCTCTCTAGCTTTTAGGTGAAGATATTCCATTTCACAGCATAGGCCTCAAAGTGCTCCAAATCACCACTTGCAGATTTTACAAAAAGAATGTTCCAAACTGCTCTTTCTAAAGGAAGGTTCAAGTCTGTGAGTTGAATGCACTCAACACAAAGAAGTTTCTGAGAATGCTTCTGTCCAGGTTTCATGTGAAGATATTTCCTTTTCCAGCATAGGCCCCAAACCGCTCCAAATATACACTTGCAGAGTCTACAAAAAGAGTGTTTCCAAACTTCTCTATCAACTGGTAGGTACAACTCCGTGAGTTGAATGCCCTCATCACCAAGAAGTTTCTGAGAATGCTTCTCTCTAGTTTTGATGGGAAGATATTTCCTTTTCCAACATAGGCCTCATGGTGCTCCGAATAAACACTTGCAGATTCTACAAACTTAGTGTTTCAAAACTGTTCTATGAAAAGGAACGTTCAAGTCTGGGAGTTGAATGAGCTCATCACAAAGAAGTTTCTCAGAATGCTTCTGTCTAGTTTTTAGGTGAAGATATTTCATTTCCCAGCATAGGCCTCAAAGCGCTCCAAATATCCACTTGCAGATTCTACAAAAAGAGTGTTTCCAAACTGCTCTTACAAAAGGAAGGTTCAAGTCTGTGAGCCGAACGCACTCATCACAAACAAGTTTCTGAGAATGCGTCTGTCTAGTTTTTATGTGAAGATATTTCGTTTGCCAGCATAGGCCTCAAATCGCTCCAAACATCCACTAGCAAATTCTACAAAAGGAGTGTTTCAAAAGTGCGCTATCAAAAGGAAGAGTCCACTATGTGAGTTGAATGCATAAAGCACACGGAAGTTTCTGAGAATGCTTCTGTCTAGTTTTTAGGTGAAGATATTTCATTTCCCAGCATAGGCCTCAAACCGCTCCAAATATCCACTTGCAGATTCTACAAAAAGAGTGTTTCCAAACTGCTGTTTCAAAAGGAAGGTTCAAGTCTGTGAGTTGAGAGCACTCATCACAAAGAAGTTTCTGAGAATGCTTCTGTCTAGTTTTTATATGAAGATCTTTCCTTTTCCAATATAGGCCTCAAAGCGCTCCAAATAAACACTTGCAGATTCTACAAAAGGAGTGTTTCAAAACAGCTCTATCAAAAGGAACGTTCAAGTCTGTGAGTTGAAGGCATTCATCACACAGAAGTTTCTGAGAATGCTTCTCTCTAGTTTTTATGTGAAGATATTTCCTTTTCTAGCATAGGCCTCAAAGCGCTGCAAATAGCCACTTGCAGATTCTACAAAAAGAGGGTTTCAAATCTCTTCTATCAAAAGAAATGTTCAACTCTGTGAGTTGAATGCACTCATCAGAAAGAAGTTTCTGAGAATGATTCTATCTAGTTTTCATCTGCATGTATTTCCTTTTCCACTAGATGCCGCAATCGCACCAAATATCCACTTACAGTTTCCACAAAAAGAGTGCTGCAGAACTGCTCCATGAAAAGGAATGTTCAACTCTGTGGGTTCAATACCCTCATGACATAGAAGTTTCTGAAAATGCTTCTGTCTAGTTGGTATAGGAAGATATTTCCTTTTGCAGCATAAGCCTCAAAGAGCTCCAAATATCCACTTGCGGATTCTGCAAAAACAGTGTTTCAAAACTGGTCGATCAAAAGGAACGTTCAACTCTGTGATTTGAATGCACTCATGACACAGAAGTTTCTGAGAATGCTTCTGTCTAGTTCTTACGTGAAGATATTTCCTTTTCCAGATTAGGCCTCAAAGCGCTCCAAATAAACACTTGCAGATTCTACAAAAGGAGTGTTTCAAAACTGCTCTAGCAAAAGGAAGGTTCAAGTCTGTGAGTTGAATGCACTCATCACAAAGAGGTTTCTGAGAATGCTGCTGTCTAGTTTTTATGTGAAGATATTTCCTTTTCCTCGCATAGACCTCAAATCGCTCCAGATATCCACTTGCAGATTTTACAGAAAGAGTGTTTCCAAACTGCTCTATCTAAAGGCACGTTCAACTCTGTGAGTTGAATGCACGCACTGCGAAGAACTTTCTGAGAATGCTTCTCTCTAGCTTTTAGGTGAAGATATTCCATTTCACAGCATAGGCCTCAAAGTGCTCCAAATCACCACTTGCAGATTTTACAAAAAGAATGTTCCAAACTGCTCTTTCTAAAGGAAGGTTCAAGTCTGTGAGTTGAATGCACTCAACACAAAGAAGTTTCTGAGAATGCTTCTGTCCAGGTTTCATGTGAAGATATTTCCTTTTCCAGCATAGGCCCCAAACCGCTCCAAATATACACTTGCAGAGTCTACAAAAAGAGTGTTTCCAAACTTCTCTATCAACTGGTAGGTACAACTCCGTGAGTTGAATGCCCTCATCACCAAGAAGTTTCTGAGAATGCTTCTCTCTAGTTTTGATGGGAAGATATTTCCTTTTCCAACATAGGCCTCATGGTGCTCCGAATAAACACTTGCAGATTCTACAAACTTAGTGTTTCAAAACTGTTCTATGAAAAGGAACGTTCAAGTCTGGGAGTTGAATGAACTCATCACAAAGAAGTTTCTCAGAATGCTTCTGTCTAGTTTTTAGGTGAAGATATTTCATTTCCCAGCATAGGCCTCAAAGCGCTCCAAATATCCACTTGCAGATTCTACAAAAAGAGTGTTTCCAAACTGCTCTTACAAAAGGAAGGTTCAAGTCTGTGAGCCGAACGCACTCATCACAAACAAGTTTCTGAGAATGCGTCTGTCTAGTTTTTATGTGAAGATATTTCGTTTGCCAGCATAGGCCTCAAATCGCTCCAAACATCCACTAGCAAATTCTACAAAAGGAGTGTTTCAAAAGTGCGCTATCAAAAGGAAGAGTCCACTATGTGAGTTGAATGCATAAAGCACACGGAAGTTTCTGAGAATGCTTCTGTCTAGTTTTTAGGTGAAGATATTTCATTTCCTAGCATAGGCCTCAAAGCGCTCCAAATATCCACTTGCAGATTCTACAAAAAGAGTGTTTCCAAACTGCTGTTTCAAAAGGAAGGTTCAAGTCTGTGAGTTGAGAGCACTCATCACAAAGAAGTTTCTGAGAATGCTTCTGTCTAGTTTTTATATGAAGATCTTTCCTTTTCCAATATAGGCCTCAAAGCGCTCCAAATAAACACTTGCAGATTCTACAAAAGGAGTGTTTCAAAACAGCTCTATCAAAAGGAACGTTCAAGTCTGTGAGTTGAAGGCATTCATCACACAGAAGTTTCTGAGAATGCTTCTCTCTAGTTTTTATGTGAAGATATTTCCTTTTCTAGCATAGGCCTCAAAGCGCTGCAAATAGCCACTTGCAGATTCTACAAAAAGAGGGTTTCAAATCTCTTCTATCAAAAGAAATGTTCAACTCTGTGAGTTGAATGCACTCATCAGAAAGAAGTTTCTGAGAATGATTCTATCTAGTTTTCATCTGCATGTATTTCCTTTTCCACTAGATGCCGCAATCGCACCAAATATCCACTTGCAGTTTCCACAAAAAGAGTGCTGCAGAACTGCTCCATGAAAAGGAATGTTCAACTCTGTGGGTTCAATACCTTCATGACATAGAAGTTTCTGAAAATGCTGCTGTCTAGTTGGTATAGGAAGATATTTCCTTTTCCAGCATAAGCCTCAAAGAGCTCCAAATATCCACTTGCGGATTCTGCAAAAACAGTGTTTCAAAACTGGTCGATCAAAAGGAACGTTCAACTCTGTGAGTTGAATGCACTCATGACACAGAAGTTTCTGAGAATGCTTCTGTCTAGTTCTTACGTGAAGTTATTTCCTTTTCCAGCTTAGGCCTCAAAGCGCTCCAAATAAACACTTGCAGATTCTACAAAAGGAGTGTTTCAAAACTGCTCTAGCAAAAGGAAGGTTCAAGTCTGTGAGTTGAATGCACTCATCACAAAGAGGTTTCTGAGAATGCTGCTGTCTAGTTTTTATGGGAAGATATTTCCTTTTCCTCGCATAGACCTCAAATCGCTCCAGATATCCACTTGCAGATTTTACAGAAAGAGTGTTTCCAAACTGCTCTATCTAAAGGCACGTTCAACTCTGTGAGTTGAATGCACGCATTGCGAAGAACTTTCTGAGAATGCTTCTCTCTAGCTTTTAGGTGAAGATATTCCATTTCACAGCATAGGCCTCAAAGTGCTCCAAATCACCACTTGCAGATTTTACAAAAAGAATGTTTCAAAACTGCTCTTTCTAAAGGAAGGTTCAAGTCTGTGAGTTGAATGCACTCAACACAAAGAAGTTTCTGAGAATGCTTCTGTCCAGGTTTCATGAGAAGATATTTCCTTTTCCAGCATAGGCCCCAAACCGCTCCAAATATACACTTGCAGAGTCTACAAAAAGAGTGTTTCCAAACTTCTCTATCAACTGGTAGGTACAACTCCGTGAGTTGAATGCCCTCATCACCAAGAAGTTTCTGAGAATGCTTCTCTCTAGTTTTGATGGGAAGATATTTCCTTTTCCAACATAGGCCTCATGGTGCTCCGAATAAACACTTGCAGATTCTACAAACTTAGTGTTTCAAAACTGTTCTATGAAAAGGAACGTTCAAGTCTGGGAGTTGAATGAACTCATCACAAAGAAGTTACTCAGAATGCTTCTGTCTAGTTTTTAGGTGAAGATATTTCATTTCCCAGCATAGGCCTCAAAGCGCTCCAAATATCCACTTGCAGATTCTACAAAAAGAGTGTTTCCAAACTGCTCTTACAAAAGGAAGGTTCAAGTCTGTGAGCCGAACGCACTCATCACAAACAAGTTTCTGAGAATGCGTCTGTCTAGTTTTTATGTGAAGATATTTCGTTTGCCAGCATAGGCCTCAAATCGCTCCAAACATCCACTAGCAAATTCTACAAAAGGAGTGTTTCAAAAGTGCGCTATCAAAAGGAAGAGTCCACTATGTGAGTTGAATGCATAAAGCACACGGAAGTTTCTGAGAATGCTTCTGTCTAGTTTTTAGGTGAAGATATTTCATTTCCCAGCATAGGCCTCAAAGCGCTCCAAATATCCACTTGCAGATTCTACAAAAAGAGTGTTTCCAAACTCCTCTTACAAAAGGAAGGTTCAAGTCTGTGAGCCGAACGCACTCATCACAAACAAGTTTCTGAGAATGCGTCTGTCTAGTTTTTATGTGAAGATATTTCGTTTGCCAGCATAGGCCTCAAATCGCTCCAAACATCCACTAGCAAGTTCTACAAAAGGAGTGTTTCAAAAGTGCGCTATCAAAAGGAAGAGTCCACTATGTGAGTTGAATGCATAAAGCACACGGAAGTTTCTGAGAATGCTTCTGTCTTGTTTTTAGGTGAAGATATTTCATTTCCCAGCATAGGCCTCAAAGCGCTCCAAATATCCACTTGCAGATTCTACAAAAAGAGTGTTTCCAAACTGCTCTTTCAAAAGGAAGGTTCAAGTCTGTGAGTTGAGAGCACTCATCACAAAGAAGTTTCTGAGAATGCTTCTGTCTAGTTTTTATATGAAGATCTTTCCTTTTCCAATATAGGCCTCAAAACGCTCCAAAGAAACACTTGCAGATGCTACAAAAGGAGTGTTTCAAAACAGCTCTATCAAAAGGAACGTTCAAGTCTGTGAGTTGAAGGCATTCATCACACAGAAGTTTCTGAGAATGCTTCTCTCTAGTTTTTATGTGAAGATATTTCCTTTTCTAGCATAGGCCTCAAAGCGCTCCAAATAGCCACTTGCAGATTCTACAAAAAGAGGGTTTCAAATCTCTTCTATCAAAAGAAATGTTCAACTCTGTGAGTTGAATGCACTCATCAGAAAGAAGTTTCTGAGAATGATTCTATCTAGTTTTCATCTGCATGTATTTCCTTTTCCACTAGATGCCGCAATCGCACCAAATATCCACTTGCAGTTTCCACAAAAAGAGTGCTGCAGAACTGCTCCATGAAAAGGAATGTTCAACTCTGTGGGTTCAATACCCTCATGACATAGAAGTTTCTGAAAATGCTTCTGTCTAGTTGGTATAGGAAGATATTTCCTTTTGCAGCATAAGCCTCAAAGAGCTCCAAATATCCACTTGCGGATTCTGCAAAAACAGTGTTTCAAAACTGGTCGATCAAAAGGAACGTTCAACTCTGTGATTTGAATGCACTCATGACACAGAAGTTTCTGAGAATGCTTCTGTCTAGTTCTTACGTGAAGATATTTCCTTTTCCAGCTTAGGCCTCAAAGCGCTCCAAATAAACACTTGCAGATTCTACAAAAGGAGTGTTTCAAAACTGCTCTAGCAAAAGGAAGGTTCAAGTCTGTGAGTTGAATGCACTCATCACAAAGAGGTTTCTGAGAATGCTGCTGTCTAGTTTTTATGTGAAGATATTTCCTTTTCCTCGCATAGACCTCAAATCGCTCCAGATATCCACTTGCAGATTTTACAGAAAGAGTGTTTCCAAACTGCTCTATCTAAAGGCACGTTCAACTCTGTGAGTTGAATGCACGCATTGCGAAGAACTTTCTGAGAATGCTTCTCTCTAGCTTTTAGGTGAAGATATTCCATTTCACAGCATAGGCCTCAAAGTGCTCCAAATCACCACTTGCAGATTTTACAAAAAGAATGTTTCAAAACTGCTCTTTCTAAAGGAAGGTTCAAGTCTGTGTGTTGAATGCACTCAACACAAAGAAGTTTCTGAGAATGCTTCTGTCCAGGTTTCATGTGAGGATATTTCCTTTTCCAGCATAGGCCTCAAACCGCTCCAAATATTCACTTGCAGAGTCTACAAAAAGAGTGTTTCCAAACTTTTCTATCAACTGGTAGGTACAACTCCGTGAGTTGAATGCCCTCATCACCAAGAAGTTTCTGAGAATGCTTCTCTCTAGTTTTGATGGGAAGATATTTCCTTTTCCAACATAGGCCTCATGGTGCTCCGAATAAACACTTGCAGATTCTACAAACTTAGTGTTTCAAAACTGTTCCATGAAAAGGAACGTTCAAGTCTGGGAGTTGAATGAACTCATCACAAAGAAGTTTCTCAGAATGCTTCTGTCTAGTTTTTAGGTGAAGATATTTCATTTCCCAGCATAGGCCTCAAAGCGCTCCAAATATCCACTTGCAGATTCTACAAAAAGAGTGATTCCAAACTGCTCTTACAAAAGGAAGGTTCAAGTCTGTGAGCCGAACGCACTCATCACAAACAAGTTTCTGAGAATGCGTCTGTCTAGTTTTTATGTGAAGATATTTCGTTTGCCAGCATAGGCCTCAAATAGCTCCAAACATCCACTAGCAAATTCTACAAAAGGAGTGTTTCAAAAGTGCGCTATCAAAAGGAAGAGTCCACTATGTGAGTTGAATGCATAAAGCACCCGGAAGTTTCTGAGAATGCTTCTGTCTAGTTTTTAGGTGAAGATATTTCATTTCCCAGCATAGGCCTCAAAGCGCTCCAAATATCCACTTGCAGATTCTACAAAAAGAGTGTTTCCAAACTGCTCTTTCAAAAGGAAGGTTCAAGTCTGTGAGTTGAGAGCATTCATCACAAAGAAGTTTCTGAGAATGCTTCTGTCTAGTTTTTATATGAAGATCTTTCCTTTTCCAATATGGGCCTCAAAGCGCTCCAAATAAACACTTGCAGATTCTACAAAAGGAGTGTTTCAAAACAGCTCTATCAAAAGGAACGTTCAAGTCTGTGAGTTGAAGGCATTCATCAAACAGAAGTTTCTGAGAATGCTTCTGTCTAGTTTTTATGTGAAGATATTTCCTTTTCTAGCATAGGCCTCAAAGCGCTCCAAATAGCCACTTGCAGATTCTACAAAAAGAGGGTTTCAAATCTCTTCTATCAAAAGAAATGTTCAACTCTGTGAGTTGAATGCACTCATCAGAAAGAAGTTTCTGAGAATGATTCTATCTAGTTTTCATCTGCATGTATTTCCTTTTCCACTAGATGCCGCAATCGCACCAAATATCCACTTGCAGTTTCCACAAAAAGAGTGCTGCAGAACTGCTCCATGAAAAGGAATGTTCAACTCTGTGGGTTCAATACCCTCATGACATAGAAGTTTCTGAAAATGCTTCTGTCTAGTT
The DNA here is from genome assembly GCF_028885625.2 of Pongo pygmaeus. Taxonomy (NCBI): domain Eukaryota; kingdom Metazoa; phylum Chordata; class Mammalia; order Primates; family Hominidae; genus Pongo; species Pongo pygmaeus. The sequence continues at coordinate 31,064,510 of NC_085930.1, forward strand.
GGTATAGGAAGATATTTCCTTTTCCAGCATAAGCCTCAAAGAGCTCCAAATATCCACTTGCGGATTCTGAAAAAACAGTGTTTCAAAACTGGTCGATCAAAAGGAACGTTCAACTCTGTGAGTTGAATGCACTCATGACACAGAAGTTTCTGAGAATGCTTCTGTCTAGTTCTTACGTGAAGATATTTCCTTTTCCAGCTTAGGCCTCAAAGAGCTCCAAATAAACACTTGCAGATTCTACAAAAGGAGTGTTTCAAAACTGCTCTAGCAAAAGGAAGGTTCAAGTCTGTGAGTTGAATGCACTCATCACAAAGAGGTTTCTGAGAATGCTGCTGTCTAGTTTTTATGGGAAGATATTTCCTTTTCCTCGCATAGACCTCAAATCGCTCCAGATATCCACTTGCAGATTTTACAGAAAGAGTGTTTCCAAACTGCTCTATCTAAAGGCACGTTCAACTCTGTGAGTTGAATGCACGCATTGCGAAGAACTTTCTGAGAATGCTTCTCTCTAGCTTTTAGGTGAAGATATTCCATTTCACAGCATAGGCCTCAAAGTGCTCCAAATCACCACTTGCAGATTTTACAAAAAGAATGTTTCAAAACTGCTCTTTCTAAAGGAAGGTTCAAGTCTGTGAGTTGAATGCACTCAACACAAAGAAGTTTCTGAGAATGCTTCTGTCCAGGTTTCATGTGAAGATATTTCCTTTTCCAGCATAGGCCCCAAACCGCTCCAAATATACACTTGCAGAGTCTACAAAAAGAGTGTTTCCAAACTTCTCTATCAACTGGTAGGTACAACTCCGTGAGTTGAATGCCCTCATCACCAAGAAGTTTCTGAGAATGCTTCTCTCTAGTTTTGATGGGAAGATATTTCCTTTTCCAACATAGGCCTCATGGTGCTCCGAATAAACACTTGCAGATTCTACAAACCTAGTGTTTCAAAACTGTTCTATGAAAAGGAACGTTCAAGTCTGGGAGTTGAATGAACTCATCACAAAGAAGTTACTCAGAATGCTTCTGTCTAGTTTTTAGGTGAAGATATTTCATTTCCCAGCATAGGCCTCAAAGCGCTCCAAATATCCACTTGCAGATTCTACAAAAAGAGTGTTTCCAAACTGCTCTTACAAAAGGAAGGTTCAAGTCTGTGAGCCGAACGCACTCATCACAAACAAGTTTCTGAGAATGCGTCTGTCTAGTTTTTATGTGAAGATATTTCGTTTGCCAGCATAGGCCTCAAATCGCTCCAAACATCCACTAGCAAATTCTACAAAAGGAGTGTTTCAAAAGTGCGCTATCAAAAGGAAGAGTCCACTATGTGAGTTGAATGCATAAAGCACACGGAAGTTTCTGAGAATGCTTCTGTCTAGTTTTTAGGTGAAGATATTTCATTTCCCAGCATAGGCCTCAAAGCGCTCCAAATATCCACTTGCAGATTCTACAAAAAGAGTGTCTCCAAACTGCTCTTACAAAAGGAAGGTTCAAGTCTGTGAGCCGAACGCACTCATCACAAACAAGTTTCTGAGAATGCGTCTGTCTAGTTTTTATGTGAAGATATTTCGTTTGCCAGCATAGGCCTCAAATCGCTCCAAACATCCACTAGCAAATTCTACAAAAGGAGTGTTTCAAAAGTGCGCTATCAAAAGGAAGAGTCCACTATGTGAGTTGAATGCATAAAGCACACGGAAGTTTCTGAGAATGCTTCTGTCTAGTTTTTAGGTGAAGATATTTCATTTCCCAGCATAGGCCTCAAAGCGCTCCAAATATCCACTTGCAGATTCTACAAAAAGAGTGTTTCCAAACTGCTCTTTCAAAAGGAAGGTTCAAGTCTGTGAGTTGAGAGCACTCATCACAAAGATGTTTCTGAGAATGCTTCTGTCTAGTTTTTATATGAAGATCTTTCCTTTTCCAATATAGGCCTCAAAACGCTCCAAAGAAACACTTGCAGATGCTACAAAAGGAGTGTTTCAAAACAGCTCTATCAAAAGGAACGTTCAAGTCTGTGAGTTGAAGGCATTCATCACACAGAAGTTTCTGAGAATGCTTCTCTCTAGTTTTTATGTGAAGATATTTCCTTTTCTAGCATAGGCCTCAAAGCGCTCCAAATAGCCACTTGCAGATTCTACAAAAAGAGGGTTTCAAATCTCTTCTATCAAAAGAAATGTTCAACTCTGTGAGTTGAATGCACTCATCAGAAAGAAGTTTCTGAGAATGATTCTATCTAGTTTTCATCTGCATGTATTTCCTTTTCCACTAGATGCCGCAATCGCACCAAATATCCACTTGCAGTTTCCACAAAAAGAGTGCTGCAGAACTGCTCCATGAAAAGGAATGTTCAACTCTGTGGGTTCAATACCCTCATGACATAGAAGTTTCTGAAAATGCTTCTGTCTAGTTGGTATAGGAAGATATTTCCTTTTGCAGCATAAGCCTCAAAGAGCTCCAAATATCCACTTGCGGATTCTGCAAAAACAGTGTTTCAAAACTGGTCGATCAAAAGGAACGTTCAACTCTGTGATTTGAATGCACTCATGACACAGAAGTTTCTGAGAATGCTTCTGTCTAGTTCTTACGTGAAGATATTTCCTTTTCCAGCTTAGGCCTCAAAGCGCTCCAAATAAACACTTGCAGATTCTACAAAAGGAGTGTTTCAAAACTGCTCTAGCAAAAGGAAGGTTCAAGTCTGTGAGTTGAATGCACTCATCACAAAGAGGTTTCTGAGAATGCTGCTGTCTAGTTTTTATGTGAAGATATTTCCTTTTCCTCGCATAGACCTCAAATCGCTCCAGATATCCACTTGCAGATTTTACAGAAAGAGTGTTTCCAAACTGCTCTATCTAAAGGCACGTTCAACTCTGTGAGTTGAATGCACGCATTGCGAAGAACTTTCTGAGAATGCTTCTCTCTAGCTTTTAGGTGAAGATATTCCATTTCACAGCATAGGCCTCAAAGTGCTCCAAATCACCACTTGCAGATTTTACAAAAAGAATGTTTCAAAACTGCTCTTTCTAAAGGAAGGTTCAAGTCTGTGAGTTGAATGCACTCAACACAAAGAAGTTTCTGAGAATGCTTCTGTCCAGGTTTCATGTGAGGATATTTCCTTTTCCAGCATAGGCCTCAAACCGCTCCAAATATTCACTTGCAGAGTCTACAAAAAGAGTGTTTCCAAACTTTTCTATCAACTGGTAGGTACAACTCCGTGAGTTGAATGCCCTCATCACCAAGAAGTTTCTGAGAATGCTTCTCTCTAGTTTTGATGGGAAGATATTTCCTTTTCCAACATAGGCCTCATGGTGCTCCGAATAAACACTTGCAGATTCTACAAACTTAGTGTTTCAAAACTGTTCCATGAAAAGGAACGTTCAAGTCTGGGAGTTGAATGAACTCATCACAAAGAAGTTTCTCAGAATGCTTCTGTCTAGTTTTTAGGTGAAGATATTTCATTTCCGAGCATAGTCCTCAAAGCGCTCCAAATATCCACTTGCAGATTCTACAAAAAGAGTGATTCCAAACTGCTCTTACAAAAGGAAGGTTCAAGTCTGTGAGCCGAACGCACTCATCACAAACAAGTTTCTGAGAATGCGTCTGTCTAGTTTTTATGTGAAGATATTTCGTTTGCCAGCATAGGCCTCAAATAGCTCCAAACATCCACTAGCAAATTCTACAAAAGGAGTGTTTCAAAAGTGCGCTATCAAAAGGAAGAGTCCACTATGTGAGTTGAATGCATAAAGCACCCGGAAGTTTCTGAGAATGCTTCTGTCTAGTTTTTAGGTGAAGATATTTCATTTCCCAGCATAGGCCTCAAAGCGCTCCAAATATCCACTTGCAGATTCTACAAAAAGAGTGTTTCCAAACTGCTCTTTCAAAAGGAAGGTTCAAGTCTGTGAGTTGAGAGCATTCATCACAAAGAAGTTTCTGAGAATGCTTCTGTCTAGTTTTTATATGAAGATCTTTCCTTTTCCAATATGGGCCTCAAAGCGCTCCAAATAAACACTTGCAGATTCTACAAAAGGAGTGTTTCAAAACAGCTCTATCAAAAGGAACGTTCAAGTCTGTGAGTTGAAGGCATTCATCAAACAGAAGTTTCTGAGAATGCTTCTGTCTAGTTTTTATGTGAAGATATTTCCTTTTCTAGCATAGGCCTCAAAGCGCTCCAAATAGCCACTTGCAGATTCTACAAAAAGAGGGTTTCAAATCTCTTCTATCAAAAGAAATGTTCAACTCTGTGAGTTGAATGCACTCATCAGAAAGAAGTTTCTGAGAATGATTCTATCTAGTTTTCATCTGCATGTATTTCCTTTTCCACTAGATGCCGCAATCGCACCAAATATCCACTTGCAGTTTCCACAAAAAGAGTGCTGCAGAACTGCTCCATGAAAAGGAATGTTCAACTCTGTGGGTTCAATACCCTCATGACATAGAAGTTTCTGAAAATGCTTCTGTCTAGTTGGTATAGGAAGATATTTCCTTTTCCAGCATAAGCCTCAAAGAGCTCCAAATATCCACTTGCGGATTCTGAAAAAACAGTGTTTCAAAACTGGTCGATCAAAAGGAACGTTCAACTCTGTGAGTTGAATGCACTCATGACACAGAAGTTTCTGAGAATGCTTCTGTCTAGTTCTTACGTGAAGATATTTCCTTTTCCAGCTTAGGCCTCAAAGAGCTCCAAATAAACACTTGCAGATTCTACAAAAGGAGTGTTTCAAAACTGCTCTAGCAAAAGGAAGGTTCAAGTCTGTGAGTTGAATGCACTCATCACAAAGAGGTTTCTGAGAATGCTGCTGTCTAGTTTTTATGGGAAGATATTTCCTTTTCCTCGCATAGACCTCAAATCGCTCCAGATATCCACTTGCAGATTTTACAGAAAGAGTGTTTCCAAACTGCTCTATCTAAAGGCACGTTCAACTCTGTGAGTTGAATGCACGCATTGCGAAGAACTTTCTGAGAATGCTTCTCTCTAGCTTTTAGGTGAAGATATTCCATTTCACAGCATAGGCCTCAAAGTGCTCCAAATCACCACTTGCAGATTTTACAAAAAGAATGTTTCAAAACTGCTCTTTCTAAAGGAAGGTTCAAGTCTGTGAGTTGAATGCACTCAACACAAAGAAGTTTCTGAGAATGCTTCTGTCCAGGTTTCATGTGAAGATATTTCCTTTTCCAGCATAGGCCCCAAACCGCTCCAAATATACACTTGCAGAGTCTACAAAAAGAGTGTTTCCAAACTTCTCTATCAACTGGTAGGTACAACTCCGTGAGTTGAATGCCCTCATCACCAAGAAGTTTCTGAGAATGCTTCTCTCTAGTTTTGATGGGAAGATATTTCCTTTTCCAACATAGGCCTCATGGTGCTCCGAATAAACACTTGCAGATTCTACAAACCTAGTGTTTCAAAACTGTTCTATGAAAAGGAACGTTCAAGTCTAGGAGTTGAATGAACTCATCACAAAGAAGTTACTCAGAATGCTTCTGTCTAGTTTTTAGGTGAAGATATTTCATTTCCCAGCATAGGCCTCAAAGCGCTCCAAATATCCACTTGCAGATTCTACAAAAAGAGTGTTTCCAAACTGCTCTTACAAAAGGAAGGTTCAAGTCTGTGAGCCGAACGCACTCATCACAAACAAGTTTCTGAGAATGCGTCTGTCTAGTTTTTATGTGAAGATATTTCGTTTGCCAGCATAGGCCTCAAATCGCTCCAAACATCCACTAGCAAATTCTACAAAAGGAGTGTTTCAAAAGTGCGCTATCAAAAGGAAGAGTCCACTATGTGAGTTGAATGCATAAAGCACCCGGAAGTTTCTGAGAATGCTTCTGTCTAGTTTTTAGGTGAAGATATTTCATTTCCCAGCATAGGCCTCAAAGCGCTCCAAATATCCACTTGCAGATTCTACAAAAAGAGTGTTTCCAAACTGCTCTTTCAAAAGGAAGGTTCAAGTCTGTGAGTTGAGAGCATTCATCACAAAGAAGTTTCTGAGAATGCTTCTGTCTAGTTTTTATATGAAGATCTTTCCTTTTCCAATATGGGCCTCAAAGCGCTCCAAATAAACACTTGCAGATTCTACAAAAGGAGTGTTTCAAAACAGCTCTATCAAAAGGAACGTTCAAGTCTGTGAGTTGAAGGCATTCATCAAACAGAAGTTTCTGAGAATGCTTCTGTCTAGTTTTTATGTGAAGATATTTCCTTTTCTAGCATAGGCCTCAAAGCGCTCCAAATAGCCACTTGCAGATTCTACAAAAAGAGGGTTTCAAATCTCTTCTATCAAAAGAAATGTTCAACTCTGTGAGTTGAATGCACTCATCAGAAAGAAGTTTCTGAGAATGATTCTATCTAGTTTTCATCTGCATGTATTTCCTTTTCCACTAGATGCCGCAATCGCACCAAATATCCACTTGCAGTTTCCACAAAAAGAGTGCTGCAGAACTGCTCCATGAAAAGGAATGTTCAACTCTGTGGGTTCAATACCCTCATGACATAGAAGTTTCTGAAAATGCTTCTGTCTAGTTGGTATAGGAAGATATTTCCTTTTCCAGCATAAGCCTCAAAGAGCTCCAAATATCCACTTGCGGATTCTGAAAAAACAGTGTTTCAAAACTGGTCGATCAAAAGGAACGTTCAACTCTGTGAGTTGAATGCACTCATGACACAGAAGTTTCTGAGAATGCTTCTGTCTAGTTCTTACGTGAAGATATTTCCTTTTCCAGCTTAGGCCTCAAAGAGCTCCAAATAAACACTTGCAGATTCTACAAAAGGAGTGTTTCAAAACTGCTCTAGCAAAAGGAAGGTTCAAGTCTGTGAGTTGAATGCACTCATCACAAAGAGGTTTCTGAGAATGCTGCTGTCTAGTTTTTATGGGAAGATATTTCCTTTTCCTCGCATAGACCTCAAATCGCTCCAGATATCCACTTGCAGATTTTACAGAAAGAGTGTTTCCAAACTGCTCTATCTAAAGGCACGTTCAACTCTGTGAGTTGAATGCACGCATTGCGAAGAACTTTCTGAGAATGCTTCTCTCTAGCTTTTAGGTGAAGATATTCCATTTCACAGCATAGGCCTCAAAGTGCTCCAAATCACCACTTGCAGATTTTACAAAAAGAATGTTTCAAAACTGCTCTTTCTAAAGGAAGGTTCAAGTCTGTGAGTTGAATGCACTCAACACAAAGAAGTTTCTGAGAATGCTTCTGTCCAGGTTTCATGTGAAGATATTTCCTTTTCCAGCATAGGCCCCAAACCGCTCCAAATATACACTTGCAGAGTCTACAAAAAGAGTGTTTCCAAACTTCTCTATCAACTGGTAGGTACAACTCCGTGAGTTGAATGCCCTCATCACCAAGAAGTTTCTGAGAATGCTTCTCTCTAGTTTTGATGGGAAGATATTTCCTTTTCCAACATAGGCCTCATGGTGCTCCGAATAAACACTTGCAGATTCTACAAACCTAGTGTTTCAAAACTGTTCTATGAAAAGGAACGTTCAAGTCTGGGAGTTGAATGAACTCATCACAAAGAAGTTACTCAGAATGCTTCTGTCTAGTTTTTAGGTGAAGATATTTCATTTCCCAGCATAGGCCTCAAAGCGCTCCAAATATCCACTTGCAGATTCTACAAAAAGAGTGTTTCCAAACTGCTCTTACAAAAGGAAGGTTCAAGTCTGTGAGCCGAACGCACTCATCACAAACAAGTTTCTGAGAATGCGTCTGTCTAGTTTTTATGTGAAGATATTTCGTTTGCCAGCATAGGCCTCAAATCGCTCCAAACATCCACTAGCAAATTCTACAAAAGGAGTGTTTCAAAAGTGCGCTATCAAAAGGAAGAGTCCACTATGTGAGTTGAATGCATAAAGCACACGGAAGTTTCTGAGAATGCTTCTGTCTAGTTTTTAGGTGAAGATATTTCATTTCCCAGCATAGGCCTCAAAGCGCTCCAAATATCCACTTGCAGATTCTACAAAAAGAGTGTCTCCAAACTGCTCTTACAAAAGGAAGGTTCAAGTCTGTGAGCCGAACGCACTCATCACAAACAAGTTTCTGAGAATGCGTCTGTCTAGTTTTTATGTGAAGATATTTCGTTTGCCAGCATAGGCCTCAAATCGCTCCAAACATCCACTAGCAAATTCTACAAAAGGAGTGTTTCAAAAGTGCGCTATCAAAAGGAAGAGTCCACTATGTGAGTTGAATGCATAAAGCACACGGAAGTTTCTGAGAATGCTTCTGTCTAGTTTTTAGGTGAAGATATTTCATTTCCCAGCATAGGCCTCAAAGCGCTCCAAATATCCACTTGCAGATTCTACAAAAAGAGTGTTTCCAAACTGCTCTTTCAAAAGGAAGGTTCAAGTCTGTGAGTTGAGAGCACTCATCACAAAGAAGTTTCTGAGAATGCTTCTGTCTAGTTTTTATATGAAGATCTTTCCTTTTCCAATATAGGCCTCAAAACGCTCCAAAGAAACACTTGCAGATGCTACAAAAGGAGTGTTTCAAAACAGCTCTATCAAAAGGAACGTTCAAGTCTGTGAGTTGAAGGCATTCATCACACAGAAGTTTCTGAGAATGCTTCTCTCTAGTTTTTATGTGAAGATATTTCCTTTTCTAGCATAGGCCTCAAAGCGCTCCAAATAGCCACTTGCAGATTCTACAAAAAGAGGGTTTCAAATCTCTTCTATCAAAAGAAATGTTCAACTCTGTGAGTTGAATGCACTCATCAGAAAGAAGTTTCTGAGAATGATTCTATCTAGTTTTCATCTGCATGTATTTCCTTTTCCACTAGATGCCGCAATCGCACCAAATATCCACTTGCAGTTTCCACAAAAAGAGTGCTGCAGAACTGCTCCATGAAAAGGAATGTTCAACTCTGTGGGTTCAATACCCTCATGACATAGAAGTTTCTGAAAATGCTTCTGTCTAGTTGGTATAGGAAGATATTTCCTTTTGCAGCATAAGCCTCAAAGAGCTCCAAATATCCACTTGCGGATTCTGCAAAAACAGTGTTTCAAAACTGGTCGATCAAAAGGAACGTTCAACTCTGTGATTTGAATGCACTCATGACACAGAAGTTTCTGAGAATGCTTCTGTCTAGTTCTTACGTGAAGATATTTCCTTTTCCAGCTTAGGCCTCAAAGCGCTCCAAATAAACACTTGCAGATTCTACAAAAGGAGTGTTTCAAAACTGCTCTAGCAAAAGGAAGGTTCAAGTCTGTGAGTTGAATGCACTCATCACAAAGAGGTTTCTGAGAATGCTGCTGTCTAGTTTTTATGTGAAGATATTTCCTTTTCCTCGCATAGACCTCAAATCGCTCCAGATATCCACTTGCAGATTTTACAGAAAGAGTGTTTCCAAACTGCTCTATCTAAAGGCACGTTCAACTCTGTGAGTTGAATGCACGCATTGCGAAGAACTTTCTGAGAATGCTTCTCTCTAGCTTTTAGGTGAAGATATTCCATTTCACAGCATAGGCCTCAAAGTGCTCCAAATCACCACTTGCAGATTTTACAAAAAGAATGTTTCAAAACTGCTCTTTCTAAAGGAAGGTTCAAGTCTGTGAGTTGAATGCACTCAACACAAAGAAGTTTCTGAGAATGCTTCTGTCCAGGTTTCATGTGAAGATATTTCCTTTTCCAGCATAGGCCTCAAACCGCTCCAAATATACACTTGCAGAGTCTACAAAAAGAGTGTTTCCAAACTTCTCTATCAACTGGTAGGTACAACTCCGTGAGTTGAATGCCCTCATCACCAAGAAGTTTCTGAGAATGCTTCTCTCTAGTTTTGATGGGAAGATATTTCCTTTTCCAACATAGGCCTCATGGTGCTCCGAATAAACACTTGCAGATTCTACAAACTTAGTGTTTCAAAACTGTTCTATGAAAAGGAACGTTCAAGTCTGGGAGTTGAATGAACTCATCACAAAGAAGTTTCTCAGAATGCTTCTGTCTAGTTTTTAGGTGAAGATATTTCATTTCCCAGCATAGGCCTCAAAGCGCTCCAAATATCCACTTGCAGATTCTACAAAAAGAGTGTTTCCAAACTGCTCTTACAAAAGGAAGGTTCAAGTCTGTGAGCCGAACGCACTCATCACAAACAAGTTTCTGAGAATGCGTCTGTCTAGTTTTTATGTGAAGATATTTCGTTTGCCAGCATAGGCCTCAAATCGCTCCAAACATCCACTAGCAAATTCTACAAAAGGAGTGTTTCGAAAGTGCGCTATCAAAAGGAAGAGTCCACTATGTGAGTTGAATGCATAAAGCACACGGAAGTTTCTGAGAATGCTTCTGTCTAGTTTTTAGGTGAAGATATTTCATTCCCCAGCATAGGCCTCAAAGCGCTCCAAATATCCACTTGCAGATTCTACAAAAAGAGTGTGTCCAAACTGCTCTTTCAAAAGGAAGGTTCAAGTCTGTGAGTTGAGAGCACTCATCACAAAGAAGTTTCTGAGAATGCTTCTGTCTAGTTTTTATATGAAGATCTTTCCTTTTCCAATATAGGCCTCAAAACGCTCCAAAGAAACACTTGCAGATGCTACAAAAGGAGTGTTTCAAAACAGCTCTATCAAAAGGAACGTTCAAGTCTGTGAGTTGAAGGCATTCATCACACAGAAGTTTCTGAGAATGCTTCTCTCTAGTTTTTATGTGAAGATATTTCCTTTTCTAGCATAGGCCTCAAAGCGCTGCAAATAGCCACTTGCAGATTCTACAAAAAGAGGGTTTCAAATCTCTTCTATCAAAAGAAGTGTTCAACTCTGTGAGTTGAATGCACTCATCAGAAAGAAGTTTCTGAGAATGATTCTATCTAGTTTTCATCTGCATGTATTTCCTTTTCCACTAGATGCCGCAATCGCACCAAATATCCACTTGCAGTTTCCACAAAAAGAGTGCTGCAGAACTGCTCCATGAAAAGGAATGTTCAACTCTGTGAGTTCAATACCCTCATGACATAGAAGTTTCTGAAAATGCTTCTGTCTAGTTCGTATAGGAAGATATTTCCTTTTGAAGCATAAGCCTCAAAGAGCTCCAAATATCCACTTGCGGATTCTGCAAAAACAGTGTTTCAAAACTGGTCCATCAAAAGGAACGTTCAACTCTGTGAGTTGAATGCACTCATGACACAGAAGTTTCTGAGAATGCTTCTGTCTAGTTCTTACGTGAAGATATTTCCTTTTCCAGCTTAGGCCTCAAAGCGCTCCAAATAAACACTTGCAGATTCTACAAAAGGAGTGTTTCAAAACTGCTCTAGCAAAAGGAAGGTTCAAGTCTGTGAGTTGAATGCACTCATCACAAAGAGGTTTCTGAGAATGCTGCTGTCTAGTTTTTATGGGAAGATATTTCCTTTTCCTCGCATAGACCTCAAATCGCTCCAGATATCCACTTGCAGATTTTACAGAAAGAGTGTTTCCAAACTGCTCTATCTAAAGGCACGTTCAACTCTGTGAGTTGAATGCACGCATTGCGAAGAACTTTCTGAGAATGCTTCTCTCTAGCTTTTAGGTGAAGATATTCCATTTCACAGCATAGGCCTCAAAGTGCTCCAAATCACCACTTGCAGATTTTACAAAAAGAATGTTTCAAAACTGCTCTTTCTAAAGGAAGGTTCAAGTCTGTGAGTTGAATGCACTCAACACAAAGAAGTTTCTGAGAATGCTTCTGTCCAGGTTTCATGTGAAGATATTTCCTTTTCCAGCATAGGCCCCAAACCGCTCCAAATATACACTTGCAGAGTCTACAAAAAGAGTGTTTCCAAACTTCTCTATCAACTGGTAGGTACAACTCCGTGAGTTGAATGCCCTCATCACCAAGAAGTTTCTGAGAATGCTTCTCTCTAGTTTTGATGGGAAGATATTTCCTTTTCCAACATAGGCCTCATGGTGCTCCGAATAAACACTTGCAGATTCTACAAACCTAGTGTTTCAAAACTGTTCTATGAAAAGGAACGTTCAAGTCTGGGAGTTGAATGAACTCATCACAAAGAAGTTACTCAGAATGCTTCTGTCTAGTTTTTAGGTGAAGATATTTCATTTCCCAGCATAGGCCTCAAAGCGCTCCAAATATCCACTTGCAGATTCTACAAAAAGAGTGTTTCCAAACTGCTCTTACAAAAGGAAGGTTCAAGTCTGTGAGCCGAACGCACTCATCACAAACAAGTTTCTGAGAATGCGTCTGTCTAGTTTTTATGTGAAGATATTTCGTTTGCCAGCATAGGCCTCAAATCGCTCCAAACATCCACTAGCAAATTCTACAAAAGGAGTGTTTCAAAAGTGCGCTATCAAAAGGAAGAGTCCACTATGTGAGTTGAATGCATAAAGCACACGGAAGTTTCTGAGAATGCTTCTGTCTAGTTTTTAGGTGAAGATATTTCATTTCCCAGCATAGGCCTCAAAGCGCTCCAAATATCCACTTGCAGATTCTACAAAAAGAGTGTCTCCAAACTGCTCTTACAAAAGGAAGGTTCAAGTCTGTGAGCCGAACGCACTCATCACAAACAAGTTTCTGAGAATGCGTCTGTCTAGTTTTTATGTGAAGATATTTCGTTTGCCAGCATAGGCCTCAAATCGCTCCAAACATCCACTAGCAAATTCTACAAAAGGAGTGTTTCAAAAGTGCGCTATCAAAAGGAAGAGTCCACTATGTGAGTTGAATGCATAAAGCACACGGAAGTTTCTGAGAATGCTTCTGTCTAGTTTTTAGGTGAAGATATTTCATTTCCCAGCATAGGCCTCAAAGCGCTCCAAATATCCACTTGCAGATTCTACAAAAAGAGTGTTTCCAAACTGCTCTTTCAAAAGGAAGGTTCAAGTCTGTGAGTTGAGAGCACTCATCACAAAGAAGTTTCTGAGAATGCTTCTGTCTAGTTTTTATATGAAGATCTTTCCTTTTCCAATATAGGCCTCAAAACGCTCCAAAGAAACACTTGCAGATGCTACAAAAGGAGTGTTTCAAAACAGCTCTATCAAAAGGAACGTTCAAGTCTGTGAGTTGAAGGCATTCATCACACAGAAGTTTCTGAGAATGCTTCTCTCTAGTTTTTATGTGAAGATATTTCCTTTTCTAGCATAGGCCTCAAAGCGCTCCAAATAGCCACTTGCAGATTCTACAAAAAGAGGGTTTCAAATCTCTTCTATCAAAAGAAATGTTCAACTCTGTGAGTTGAATGCACTCATCAGAAAGAAGTTTCTGAGAATGATTCTATCTAGTTTTCATCTGCATGTATTTCCTTTTCCACTAGATGCCGCAATCGCACCAAATATCCACTTGCAGTTTCCACAAAAAGAGTGCTGCAGAACTGCTCCATGAAAAGGAATGTTCAACTCTGTGGGTTCAATACCCTCATGACATAGAAGTTTCTGAAAATGCTTCTGTCTAGTTGGTATAGGAAGATATTTCCTTTTGCAGCATAAGCCTCAAAGAGCTCCAAATATCCACTTGCGGATTCTGCAAAAACAGTGTTTCAAAACTGGTCGATCAAAAGGAACGTTAAACTCTGTGATTTGAATGCACTCATGACACAGAAGTTTCTGAGAATGCTTCTGTCTAGTTCTTACGTGAAGATATTTCCTTTTCCAGCTTAGGCCTCAAAGCGCTCCAAATAAACACTTGCAGATTCTACAAAAGGAGTGTTTCAAAACTGCTCTAGCAAAAGGAAGGTTCAAGTCTGTGAGTTGAATGCACTCATCACAAAGAGGTTTCTGAGAATGCTGCTGTCTAGTTTTTATGTGAAGATATTTCCTTTTCCTCGCATAGACCTCAAATCGCTCCAGATATCCACTTGCAGATTTTACAGAAAGAGTGTTTCCAAACTGCTCTATCTAAAGGCACGTTCAACTCTGTGAGTTGAATGCACGCATTGCGAAGAACTTTCTGAGAATGCTTCTCTCTAGCTTTTAGGTGAAGATATTCCATTTCACAGCATAGGCCTCAAAGTGCTCCAAATCACCACTTGCAGATTTTACAAAAAGAATGTTTCAAAACTGCTCTTTCTAAAGGAAGGTTCAAGTCTGTGAGTTGAATGCACTCAACACAAAGAAGTTTCTGAGAATGCTTCTGTCCAGGTTTCATGTGAAGATATTTCCTTTTCCAGCATAGGCCTCAAACCACTCCAAATATACACTTGCAGAGTCTACAAAAAGAGTGTTTCCAAACTTTTCTATCAACTGGTAGGTACAACTCCGTGAGTTGAATGCCCTCATCACCAAGAAGTTTCTGAGAATGCTTCTCTCTAGTTTTGATGGGAAGATATTTCCTTTTCCAACATAGGCCTCATGGTGCTCCGAATAAACACTTGCAGATTCTACAAACTTAGTGTTTCAAAACTGTTCCATGAAAAGGAACGTTCAAGTCTGGGAGTTGAATGAACTCATCACAAAGAAGTTTCTCAGAATGCTTCTGTCTAGTTTTTAGGTGAAGATATTTCATTTCCCAGCATAGGCCTCAAAGCGCTCCAAATATCCACTTGCAGATTCTACAAAAAGAGTGATTCCAAACTGCTCTTACAAAAGGAAGGTTCAAGTCTGTGAGCCGAACGCACTCATCACAAACAAGTTTCTGAGAATGCGTCTGTCTAGTTTTTATGTGAAGATATTTCGTTTGCCAGCATAGGCCTCAAATAGCTCCAAACATCCACTAGCAAATTCTACAAAAGGAGTGTTTCAAAAGTGCGCTATCAAAAGGAAGAGTCCACTATGTGAGTTGAATGCATAAAGCACCCGGAAGTTTCTGAGAATGCTTCTGTCTAGTTTTTAGGTGAAGATATTTCATTTCCCAGCATAGGCCTCAAAGCGCTCCAAATATCCACTTGCAGATTCTACAAAAAGAGTGTTTCCAAACTGCTCTTTCAAAAGGAAGGTTCAAGTCTGTGAGTTGAGAGCATTCATCACAAAGAAGTTTCTGAGAATGCTTCTGTCTAGTTTTTATATGAAGATCTTTCCTTTTCCAATATGGGCCTCAAAGCGCTCCAAATAAACACTTGCAGATTCTACAAAAGGAGTGTTCCAAAACAGCTCTATCAAAAGGAACGTTCAAGTCTGTGAGTTGAAGGCATTCATCACACAGAAGTTTCTGAGAATGCTTCTGTCTAGTTTTTATGTGAAGATATTTCCTTTTCTAGCATAGGCCTCAAAGCGCTCCAAATAGCCACTTGCAGATTCTACAAAAAGAGGGTTTCAAATCTCTTCTATCAAAAGAAATGTTCAACTCTGTGAGTTGAATGCACTCATCAGAAAGAAGTTTCTGAGAATGATTCTATCTAGTTTTCATCTGCATGTATTTCCTTTTCCACTAGATGCCGCAATCGCACCAAATATCCACTTGCAGTTTCCACAAAAAGAGTGCTGCAGAACTGCTCCATGAAAAGGAATGTTCAACTCTGTGGGTTCAATACCCTCATGACATAGAAGTTTCTGAAAATGCTTCTGTCTAGTTGGTATAGGAAGATATTTCCTTTTCCAGCATAAGCCTCAAAGAGCTCCAAATATCCACTTGCGGATTCTGAAAAAACAGTGTTTCAAAACTGGTCGATCAAAAGGAACGTTCAACTCTGTGAGTTGAATGCACTCATGACACAGAAGTTTCTGAGAATGCTTCTGTCTAGTTCTTACGTGAAGATATTTCCTTTTCCAGCTTAGGCCTCAAAGAGCTCCAAATAAACACTTGCAGATTCTACAAAAGGAGTGTTTCAAAACTGCTCTAGCAAAAGGAAGGTTCAAGTCTGTGAGTTGAATGCACTCATCACAAAGAGGTTTCTGAGAATGCTGCTGTCTAGTTTTTATGGGAAGATATTTCCTTTTCCTCGCATAGACCTCAAATCGCTCCAGATATCCACTTGCAGATTTTACAGAAAGAGTGTTTCCAAACTGCTCTATCTAAAGGCACGTTCAACTCTGTGAGTTGAATGCACGCATTGCGAAGAACTTTCTGAGAATGCTTCTCTCTAGCTTTTAGGTGAAGATATTCCATTTGACAGCATAGGCCTCAAAGTGCTCCAAATCACCACTTGCAGATTTTACAAAAAGAATGTTTCAAAACTGCTCTTTCTAAAGGAAGGTTCAAGTCTGTGAGTTGAATGCACTCAACACAAAGAAGTTTCTGAGAATGCTTCTGTCCAGGTTTCATGTGAAGATATTTCCTTTTCCAGCATAGGCCCCAAACCGCTCCAAATATACACTTGCAGAGTCTACAAAAAGAGTGTTTCCAAACTTCTCTATCAACTGGTAGGTACAACTCCGTGAGTTGAATGCCCTCATCACCAAGAAGTTTCTGAGAATGCTTCTCTCTAGTTTTGATGGGAAGATATTTCCTTTTCCAACATAGGCCTCATGGTGCTCCGAATAAACACTTGCAGATTCTACAAACCTAGTGTTTCAAAACTGTTCTATGAAAAGGAACGTTCAAGTCTGGGAGTTGAATGAACTCATCACAAAGAAGTTACTCAGAATGCTTCTGTCTAGTTTTTAGGTGAAGATATTTCATTTCCCAGCATAGGCCTCAAAGCGCTCCAAATATCCACTTGCAGATTCTACAAAAAGAGTGTTTCCAAACTGCTCTTACAAAAGGAAGGTTCAAGTCTGTGAGCCGAACGCACTCATCACAAACAAGTTTCTGAGAATGCGTCTGTCTAGTTTTTATGTGAAGATATTTCGTTTGCCAGCATAGGCCTCAAATCGCTCCAAACATCCACTAGCAAATTCTACAAAAGGAGTGTTTCAAAAGTGCGCTATCAAAAGGAAGAGTCCACTATGTGAGTTGAATGCATAAAGCACCCGGAAGTTTCTGAGAATGCTTCTGTCTAGTTTTTAGGTGAAGATATTTCATTTCCCAGCATAGGCCTCAAAGCGCTCCAAATATCCACTTGCAGATTCTACAAAAAGAGTGTTTCCAAACTGCTCTTTCAAAAGGAAGGTTCAAGTCTGTGAGTTGAGAGCATTCATCACAAAGAAGTTTCTGAGAATGCTTCTGTCTAGTTTTTATATGAAGATCTTTCCTTTTCCAATATGGGCCTCAAAGCGCTCCAAATAAACACTTGCAGATTCTACAAAAGGAGTGTTTCAAAACAGCTCTATCAAAAGGAACGTTCAAGTCTGTGAGTTGAAGGCATTCATCAAACAGAAGTTTCTGAGAATGCTTCTGTCTAGTTTTTATGTGAAGATATTTCCTTTTCTAGCATAGGCCTCAAAGCGCTCCAAATAGCCACTTGCAGATTCTACAAAAAGAGGGTTTCAAATCTCTTCTATCAAAAGAAATGTTCAACTCTGTGAGTTGAATGCACTCATCAGAAAGAAGTTTCTGAGAATGATTCTATCTAGTTTTCATCTGCATGTATTTCCTTTTCCACTAGATGCCGCAATCGCACCAAATATCCACTTGCAGTTTCCACAAAAAGAGTGCTGCAGAACTGCTCCATGAAAAGGAATGTTCAACTCTGTGGGTTCAATACCCTCATGACATAGAAGTTTCTGAAAATGCTTCTGTCTAGTTGGTATAGGAAGATATTTCCTTTTCCAGCATAAGCCTCAAAGAGCTCCAAATATCCACTTGCGGATTCTGAAAAAACAGTGTTTCAAAACTGGTCGATCAAAAGGAACGTTCAACTCTGTGAGTTGAATGCACTCATGACACAGAAGTTTCTGAGAATGCTTCTGTCTAGTTCTTACGTGAAGATATTTCCTTTTCCAGCTTAGGCCTCAAAGAGCTCCAAATAAACACTTGCAGATTCTACAAAAGGAGTGTTTCAAAACTGCTCTAGCAAAAGGAAGGTTCAAGTCTGTGAGTTGAATGCACTCATCACAAAGAGGTTTCTGAGAATGCTGCTGTCTAGTTTTTATGGGAAGATATTTCCTTTTCCTCGCATAGACCTCAAATCGCTCCAGATATCCACTTGCAGATTTTACAGAAAGAGTGTTTCCAAACTGCTCTATCTAAAGGCACGTTCAACTCTGTGAGTTGAATGCACGCATTGCGAAGAACTTTCTGAGAATGCTTCTCTCTAGCTTTTAGGTGAAGATATTCCATTTCACAGCATAGGCCTCAAAGTGCTCCAAATCACCACTTGCAGATTTTACAAAAAGAATGTTTCAAAACTGCTCTTTCTAAAGGAAGGTTCAAGTCTGTGAGTTGAATGCACTCAACACAAAGAAGTTTCTGAGAATGCTTCTGTCCAGGTTTCATGTGAAGATATTTCCTTTTCCAGCATAGGCCCCAAACCGCTCCAAATATACACTTGCAGAGTCTACAAAAAGAGTGTTTCCAAACTTCTCTATCAACTGGTAGGTACAACTCCGTGAGTTGAATGCCCTCATCACCAAGAAGTTTCTGAGAATGCTTCTCTCTAGTTTTGATGGGAAGATATTTCCTTTTCCAACATAGGCCTCATGGTGCTCCGAATAAACACTTGCAGATTCTACAAACCTAGTGTTTCAAAACTGTTCTATGAAAAGGAACGTTCAAGTCTGGGAGTTGAATGAACTCATCACAAAGAAGTTACTCAGAATGCTTCTGTCTAGTTTTTAGGTGAAGATATTTCATTTCCCAGCATAGGCCTCAAAGCGCTCCAAATATCCACTTGCAGATTCTACAAAAAGAGTGTTTCCAAACTGCTCTTACAAAAGGAAGGTTCAAGTCTGTGAGCCGAACGCACTCATCACAAACAAGTTTCTGAGAATGCGTCTGTCTAGTTTTTATGTGAAGATATTTCGTTTGCCAGCATAGGCCTCAAATCGCTCCAAACATCCACTAGCAAATTCTACAAAAGGAGTGTTTCAAAAGTGCGCTATCAAAAGGAAGAGTCCACTATGTGAGTTGAATGCATAAAGCACACGGAAGTTTCTGAGAATGCTTCTGTCTAGTTTTTAGGTGAAGATATTTCATTTCCCAGCATAGGCCTCAAAGCGCTCCAAATATCCACTTGCAGATTCTACAAAAAGAGTGTCTCCAAACTGCTCTTACAAAAGGAAGGTTCAAGTCTGTGAGCCGAACGCACTCATCGCAAACAAGTTTCTGAGAATGCGTCTGTCTAGTTTTTATGTGAAGATATTTCGTTTGCCAGCATAGGCCTCAAATCGCTCCAAACATCCACTAGCAAATTCTACAAAAGGAGTGTTTCAAAAGTGCGCTATCAAAAGGAAGAGTCCACTATGTGAGTTGAATGCATAAAGCACACGGAAGTTTCTGAGAATGCTTCTGTCTAGTTTTTAGGTGAAGATATTTCATTTCCCAGCATAGGCCTCAAAGCGCTCCAAATATCCACTTGCAGATTCTACAAAAAGAGTGGTTCCAAACTGCTCTTTCAAAAGGAAGGTTCAAGTCTGTGAGTTGAGAGCACTCATCACAAAGAAGTTTCTGAGAATGCTTCTGTCTAGTTTTTATATGAAGATCTTTCCTTTTCCAATATAGGCCTCAAAACGCTCCAAAGAAACACTTGCAGATGCTACAAAAGGAGTGTTTCAAAACAGCTCTATCAAAAGGAACGTTCAAGTCTGTGAGTTGAAGGCATTCATCACACAGAAGTTTCTGAGAATGCTTCTCTCTAGTTTTTATGTGAAGATATTTCCTTTTCTAGCATAGGCCTCAAAGCGCTCCAAATAGCCACTTGCAGATTCTACAAAAAGAGGGTTTCAAATCTCTTCTATCAAAAGAAATGTTCAACTCTGTGAGTTGAATGCACTCATCAGAAAGAAGTTTCTGAGAATGATTCTATCTAGTTTTCATCTGCATGTATTTCCTTTTCCACTAGATGCCGCAATCGCACCAAATATCCACTTGCAGTTTCCACAAAAAGAGTGCTGCAGAACTGCTCCATGAAAAGGAATGTTCAACTCTGTGGGTTCAATACCCTCATGACATAGAAGTTTCTGAAAATGCTTCTGTCTAGTTGGTATAGGAAGATATTTCCTTTTGCAGCATAAGCCTCAAAGAGCTCCAAATATCCACTTGCGGATTCTGCAAAAACAGTGTTTCAAAACTGGTCGATCAAAAGGAACGTTCAACTCTGTGATTTGAATGCACTCATGACACAGAAGTTTCTGAGAATGCTTCTGTCTAGTTCTTACGTGAAGATATTTCCTTTTCCAGCTTAGGCCTCAAAGCGCTCCAAATAAACACTTGCAGATTCTACAAAAGGAGTGTTTCAAAACTGCTCTAGCAAAAGGAAGGTTCAAGTCTGTGAGTTGAATGCACTCATCACAAAGAGGTTTCTGAGAATGCTGCTGTCTAGTTTTTATGTGAAGATATTTCCTTTTCCTCGCATAGACCTCAAATCGCTCCAGATATCCACTTGCAGATTTTACAGAAAGAGTGTTTCCAAACTGCTCTATCTAAAGGCACGTTCAACTCTGTGAGTTGAATGCACGCATTGCGAAGAACTTTCTGAGAATGCTTCTCTCTAGCTTTTAGGTGAAGATATTCCATTTCACAGCATAGGCCTCAAAGTGCTCCAAATCACCACTTGCAGATTTTACAAAAAGAATGTTTCAAAACTGCTCTTTCTAAAGGAAGGTTCAAGTCTGTGAGTTGAATGCACTCAACACAAAGAAGTTTCTGAGAATGCTTCTGTCCAGGTTTCATGTGAGGATATTTCCTTTTCCAGCATAGGCCTCAAACCGCTCCAAATATTCACTTGCAGAGTCTACAAAAAGAGTGTTTCCAAACTTTTCTATCAACTGGTAGGTACAACTCCGTGAGTTGAATGCCCTCATCACCAAGAAGTTTCTGAGAATGCTTCTCTCTAGTTTTGATGGGAAGATATTTCCTTTTCCAACATAGGCCTCATGGTGCTCCGAATAAACACTTGCAGATTCTACAAACTTAGTGTTTCAAAACTGTTCCATGAAAAGGAACGTTCAAGTCTGGGAGTTGAATGAACTCATCACAAAGAAGTTTCTCAGAATGCTTCTGTCTAGTTTTTAGGTGAAGATATTTCATTTCCCAGCATAGGCCTCAAAGCGCTCCAAATATCCACTTGCAGATTCTACAAAAAGAGTGATTCCAAACTGCTCTTACAAAAGGAAGGTTCAAGTCTGTGAGCCGAACGCACTCATCACAAACAAGTTTCTGAGAATGCGTCTGTCTAGTTTTTATGTGAAGATATTTCGTTTGCCAGCATAGGCCTCAAATAGCTCCAAACATCCACTAGCAAATTCTACAAAAGGAGTGTTTCAAAAGTGCGCTATCAAAAGGAAGAGTCCACTATGTGAGTTGAATGCATAAAGCACCCGGAAGTTTCTGAGAATGCTTCTGTCTAGTTTTTAGGTGAAGATATTTCATTTCCCAGCATAGGCCTCAAAGCGCTCCAAATATCCACTTGCAGATTCTACAAAAAGAGTGTTTCCAAACTGCTCTTTCAAAAGGAAGGTTCAAGTCTGTGAGTTGAGAGCATTCATCACAAAGAAGTTTCTGAGAATGCTTCTGTCTAGTTTTTATATGAAGATCTTTCCTTTTCCAATATGGGCCTCAAAGCGCTCCAAATAAACACTTGCAGATTCTACAAAAGGAGTGTTTCAAAACAGCTCTATCAAAAGGAACGTTCAAGTCTGTGAGTTGAAGGCATTCATCAAACAGAAGTTTCTGAGAATGCTTCTGTCTAGTTTTTATGTGAAGATATTTCCTTTTCTAGCATAGGCCTCAAAGCGCTCCAAATAGCCACTTGCAGATTCTACAAAAAGAGGGTTTCAAATCTCTTCTATCAAAAGAAATGTTCAACTCTGTGAGTTGAATGCACTCATCAGAAAGAAGTTTCTGAGAATGATTCTATCTAGTTTTCATCTGCATGTATTTCCTTTTCCACTAGATGCCGCAATCGCACCAAATATCCACTTGCAGTTTCCACAAAAAGAGTGCTGCAGAACTGCTCCATGAAAAGGAATGTTCAACTCTGTGGGTTCAATACCCTCATGACATAGAAGTTTCTGAAAATGCTTCTGTCTAGTTGGTATAGGAAGATATTTCCTTTTCCAGCATAAGCCTCAAAGAGCTCCAAATATCCACTTGCGGATTCTGAAAAAACAGTGTTTCAAAACTGGTCGATCAAAAGGAACGTTCAACTCTGTGAGTTGAATGCACTCATGACACAGAAGTTTCTGAGAATGCTTCTGTCTAGTTCTTACGTGAAGATATTTCCTTTTCCAGCTTAGGCCTCAAAGAGCTCCAAATAAACACTTGCAGATTCTACAAAAGGAGTGTTTCAAAACTGCTCTAGCAAAAGGAAGGTTCAAGTCTGTGAGTTGAATGCACTCATCACAAAGAGGTTTCTGAGAATGCTGCTGTCTAGTTTTTATGGGAAGATATTTCCTTTTCCTCGCATAGACCTCAAATCGCTCCAGATATCCACTTGCAGATTTTACAGAAAGAGTGTTTCCAAACTGCTCTATCTAAAGGCACGTTCAACTCTGTGAGTTGAATGCACGCATTGCGAAGAACTTTCTGAGAATGCTTCTCTCTAGCTTTTAGGTGAAGATATTCCATTTCACAGCATAGGCCTCAAAGTGCTCCAAATCACCACTTGCAGATTTTACAAAAAGAATGTTTCAAAACTGCTCTTTCTAAAGGAAGGTTCAAGTCTGTGAGTTGAATGCACTCAACACAAAGAAGTTTCTGAGAATGCTTCTGTCCAGGTTTCATGTGAAGATATTTCCTTTTCCAGCATAGGCCCCAAACCGCTCCAAATATACACTTGCAGAGTCTACAAAAAGAGTGTTTCCAAACTTCTCTATCAACTGGTAGGTACAACTCCGTGAGTTGAATGCCCTCATCACCAAGAAGTTTCTGAGAATGCTTCTCTCTAGTTTTGATGGGAAGATATTTCCTTTTCCAACATAGGCCTCATGGTGCTCCGAATAAACACTTGCAGATTCTACAAACCTAGTGTTTCAAAACTGTTCTATGAAAAGGAACGTTCAAGTCTGGGAGTTGAATGAACTCATCACAAAGAAGTTACTCAGAATGCTTCTGTCTAGTTTTTAGGTGAAGATATTTCATTTCCCAGCATAGGCCTCAAAGCGCTCCAAATATCCACTTGCAGATTCTACAAAAAGAGTGTTTCCAAACTGCTCTTACAAAAGGAAGGTTCAAGTCTGTGAGCCGAACGCACTCATCACAAACAAGTTTCTGAGAATGCGTCTGTCTAGTTTTTATGTGAAGATATTTCGTTTGCCAGCATAGGCCTCAAATCGCTCCAAACATCCACTAGCAAATTCTACAAAAGGAGTGTTTCAAAAGTGCGCTATCAAAAGGAAGAGTCCACTATGTGAGTTGAATGCATAAAGCACACGGAAGTTTCTGAGAATGCTTCTGTCTAGTTTTTAGGTGAAGATATTTCATTTCCCAGCATAGGCCTCAAAGCGCTCCAAATATCCACTTGCAGATTCTACAAAAAGAGTGTCTCCAAACTGCTCTTACAAAAGGAAGGTTCAAGTCTGTGAGCCGAACGCACTCATCGCAAACAAGTTTCTGAGAATGCGTCTGTCTAGTTTTTATGTGAAGATATTTCGTTTGCCAGCATAGGCCTCAAATCGCTCCAAACATCCACTAGCAAATTCTACAAAAGGAGTGTTTCAAAAGTGCGCTATCAAAAGGAAGAGTCCACTATGTGAGTTGAATGCATAAAGCACACGGAAGTTTCTGAGAATGCTTCTGTCTAGTTTTTAGGTGAAGATATTTCATTTCCCAGCATAGGCCTCAAAGCGCTCCAAATATCCACTTGCAGATTCTACAAAAAGAGTGGTTCCAAACTGCTCTTTCAAAAGGAAGGTTCAAGTCTGTGAGTTGAGAGCACTCATCACAAAGAAGTTTCTGAGAATGCTTCTGTCTAGTTTTTATATGAAGATCTTTCCTTTTCCAATATAGGCCTCAAAACGCTCCAAAGAAACACTTGCAGATGCTACAAAAGGAGTGTTTCAAAACAGCTCTATCAAAAGGAACGTTCAAGTCTGTGAGTTGAAGGCATTCATCACACAGAAGTTTCTGAGAATGCTTCTCTCTAGTTTTTATGTGAAGATATTTCCTTTTCTAGCATAGGCCTCAAAGCGCTCCAAATAGCCACTTGCAGATTCTACAAAAAGAGGGTTTCAAATCTCTTCTATCAAAAGAAATGTTCAACTCTGTGAGTTGAATGCACTCATCAGAAAGAAGTTTCTGAGAATGATTCTATCTAGTTTTCATCTGCATGTATTTCCTTTTCCACTAGATGCCGCAATCGCACCAAATATCCACTTGCAGTTTCCACAAAAAGAGTGCTGCAGAACTGCTCCATGAAAAGGAATGTTCAACTCTGTGGGTTCAATACCCTCATGACATAGAAGTTTCTGAAAATGCTTCTGTCTAGTTGGTATAGGAAGATATTTCCTTTTGCAGCATAAGCCTCAAAGAGCTCCAAATATCCACTTGCGGATTCTGCAAAAACAGTGTTTCAAAACTGGTCGATCAAAAGGAACGTTCAACTCTGTGATTTGAATGCACTCATGACACAGAAGTTTCTGAGAATGCTTCTGTCTAGTTCTTACGTGAAGATATTTCCTTTTCCAGCTTAGGCCTCAAAGCGCTCCAAATAAACACTTGCAGATTCTACAAAAGGAGTGTTTCAAAACTGCTCTAGCAAAAGGAAGGTTCAAGTCTGTGAGTTGAATGCACTCATCACAAAGAGGTTTCTGAGAATGCTGCTGTCTAGTTTTTATGTGAAGATATTTCCTTTTCCTCGCATAGACCTCAAATCGCTCCAGATATCCACTTGCAGATTTTACAGAAAGAGTGTTTCCAAACTGCTCTATCTAAAGGCACGTTCAACTCTGTGAGTTGAATGCACGCATTGCGAAGAACTTTCTGAGAATGCTTCTCTCTAGCTTTTAGGTGAAGATATTCCATTTCACAGCATAGGCCTCAAAGTGCTCCAAATCACCACTTGCAGATTTTACAAAAAGAATGTTTCAAAACTGCTCTTTCTAAAGGAAGGTTCAAGTCTGTGAGTTGAATGCACTCAACACAAAGAAGTTTCTGAGAATGCTTCTGTCCAGGTTTCATGTGAGGATATTTCCTTTTCCAGCATAGGCCTCAAACCGCTCCAAATATTCACTTGCAGAGTCTACAAAAAGAGTGTTTCCAAACTTTTCTATCAACTGGTAGGTACAACTCCGTGAGTTGAATGCCCTCATCACCAAGAAGTTTCTGAGAATGCTTCTCTCTAGTTTTGATGGGAAGATATTTCCTTTTCCAACATAGGCCTCATGGTGCTCCGAATAAACACTTGCAGATTCTACAAACTTAGTGTTTCAAAACTGTTCCATGAAAAGGAACGTTCAAGTCTGGGAGTTGAATGAACTCATCACAAAGAAGTTTCTCAGAATGCTTCTGTCTAGTTTTTAGGTGAAGATATTTCATTTCCCAGCATAGGCCTCAAAGCGCTCCAAATATCCACTTGCAGATTCTACAAAAAGAGTGATTCCAAACTGCTCTTACAAAAGGAAGGTTCAAGTCTGTGAGCCGAACGCACTCATCACAAACAAGTTTCTGAGAATGCGTCTGTCTAGTTTTTATGTGAAGATATTTCGTTTGCCAGCATAGGCCTCAAATAGCTCCAAACATCCACTAGCAAATTCTACAAAAGGAGTGTTTCAAAAGTGCGCTATCAAAAGGAAGAGTCCACTATGTGAGTTGAATGCATAAAGCACCCGGAAGTTTCTGAGAATGCTTCTGTCTAGTTTTTAGGTGAAGATATTTCATTTCCCAGCATAGGCCTCAAAGCGCTCCAAATATCCACTTGCAGATTCTACAAAAAGAGTGTTTCCAAACTGCTCTTTCAAAAGGAAGGTTCAAGTCTGTGAGTTGAGAGCATTCATCACAAAGAAGTTTCTGAGAATGCTTCTGTCTAGTTTTTATATGAAGATCTTTCCTTTTCCAATATGGGCCTCAAAGCGCTCCAAATAAACACTTGCAGATTCTACAAAAGGAGTGTTTCAAAACAGCTCTATCAAAAGGAACGTTCAAGTCTGTGAGTTGAAGGCATTCATCAAACAGAAGTTTCTGAGAATGCTTCTGTCTAGTTTTTATGTGAAGATATTTCCTTTTCTAGCATAGGCCTCAAAGCGCTCCAAATAGCCACTTGCAGATTCTACAAAAAGAGGGTTTCAAATCTCTTCTATCAAAAGAAATGTTCAACTCTGTGAGTTGAATGCACTCATCAGAAAGAAGTTTCTGAGAATGATTCTATCTAGTTTTCATCTGCATGTATTTCCTTTTCCACTACATGCCGCAATCGCACCAAATATCCACTTGCAGTTTCCACAAAAAGAGTGCTGCAGAACTGCTCCATGAAAAGGAATGTTCAACTCTGTGGGTTCAATACCCTCATGACATAGAAGTTTCTGAAAATGCTTCTGTCTAGTTGGTATAGGAAGATATTTCCTTTTCCAGCATAAGCCTCAAAGAGCTCCAAATATCCACTTGCGGATTCTGAAAAAACAGTGTTTCAAAACTGGTCGATCAAAAGGAACGTTCAACTCTGTGAGTTGAATGCACTCATGACACAGAAGTTTCTGAGAATGCTTCTGTCTAGTTCTTACGTGAAGATATTTCCTTTTCCAGCTTAGGCCTCAAAGAGCTCCAAATAAACACTTGCAGATTCTACAAAAGGAGTGTTTCAAAACTGCTCTAGCAAAAGGAAGGTTCAAGTCTGTGAGTTGAATGCACTCATCACAAAGAGGTTTCTGAGAATGCTGCTGTCTAGTTTTTATGGGAAGATATTTCCTTTTCCTCGCATAGACCTCAAATCGCTCCAGATATCCACTTGCAGATTTTACAGAAAGAGTGTTTCCAAACTGCTCTATCTAAAGGCACGTTCAACTCTGTGAGTTGAATGCACGCATTGCGAAGAACTTTCTGAGAATGCTTCTCTCTAGCTTTTAGGTGAAGATATTCCATTTCACAGCATAGGCCTCAAAGTGCTCCAAATCACCACTTGCAGATTTTACAAAAAGAATGTTTCAAAACTGCTCTTTCTAAAGGAAGGTTCAAGTCTGTGAGTTGAATGCACTCAACACAAAGAAGTTTCTGAGAATGCTTCTGTCCAGGTTTCATGTGAAGATATTTCCTTTTCCAGCATAGGCCCCAAACCGCTCCAAATATACACTTGCAGAGTCTACAAAAAGAGTGTTTCCAAACTTCTCTATCAACTGGTAGGTACAACTCCGTGAGTTGAATGCCCTCATCACCAAGAAGTTTCTGAGAATGCTTCTCTCTAGTTTTGATGGGAAGATATTTCCTTTTCCAACATAGGCCTCATGGTGCTCCGAATAAACACTTGCAGATTCTACAAACCTAGTGTTTCAAAACTGTTCTATGAAAAGGAACGTTCAAGTCTGGGAGTTGAATGAACTCATCACAAAGAAGTTACTCAGAATGCTTCTGTCTAGTTTTTAGGTGAAGATATTTCATTTCCCAGCATAGGCCTCAAAGCGCTCCAAATATCCACTTGCAGATTCTACAAAAAGAGTGTTTCCAAACTGCTCTTACAAAAGGAAGGTTCAAGTCTGTGAGCCGAACGCACTCATCACAAACAAGTTTCTGAGAATGCGTCTGTCTAGTTTTTATGTGAAGATATTTCGTTTGCCAGCATAGGCCTCAAATCGCTCCAAACATCCACTAGCAAATTCTACAAAAGGAGTGTTTCAAAAGTGCGCTATCAAAAGGAAGAGTCCACTATGTGAGTTGAATGCATAAAGCACCCGGAAGTTTCTGAGAATGCTTCTGTCTAGTTTTTAGGTGAAGATATTTCATTTCCCAGCATAGGCCTCAAAGCGCTCCAAATATCCACTTGCAGATTCTACAAAAAGAGTGTTTCCAAACTGCTCTTTCAAAAGGAAGGTTCAAGTCTGTGAGTTGAGAGCATTCATCACAAAGAAGTTTCTGAGAATGCTTCTGTCTAGTTTTTATATGAAGATCTTTCCTTTTCCAATATGGGCCTCAAAGCGCTCCAAATAAACACTTGCAGATTCTACAAAAGGAGTGTTTCAAAACAGCTCTATCAAAAGGAACGTTCAAGTCTGTGAGTTGAAGGCATTCATCAAACAGAAGTTTCTGAGAATGCTTCTGTCTAGTTTTTATGTGAAGATATTTCCTTTTCTAGCATAGGCCTCAAAGCGCTCCAAATAGCCACTTGCAGATTCTACAAAAAGAGGGTTTCAAATCTCTTCTATCAAAAGAAATGTTCAACTCTGTGAGTTGAATGCACTCATCAGAAAGAAGTTTCTGAGAATGATTCTATCTAGTTTTCATCTGCATGTATTTCCTTTTCCACTACATGCCGCAATCGCACCAAATATCCACTTGCAGTTTCCACAAAAAGAGTGCTGCAGAACTGCTCCATGAAAAGGAATGTTCAACTCTGTGGGTTCAATACCCTCATGACATAGAAGTTTCTGAAAATGCTTCTGTCTAGTTGGTATAGGAAGATATTTCCTTTTCCAGCATAAGCCTCAAAGAGCTCCAAATATCCACTTGCGGATTCTGAAAAAACAGTGTTTCAAAACTGGTCGATCAAAAGGAACGTTCAACTCTGTGAGTTGAATGCACTCATGACACAGAAGTTTCTGAGAATGCTTCTGTCTAGTTCTTACGTGAAGATATTTCCTTTTCCAGCTTAGGCCTCAAAGAGCTCCAAATAAACACTTGCAGATTCTACA
This sequence comes from Pongo pygmaeus, assembly GCF_028885625.2. Classification (NCBI taxonomy): domain Eukaryota; kingdom Metazoa; phylum Chordata; class Mammalia; order Primates; family Hominidae; genus Pongo; species Pongo pygmaeus. Next base: position 31,093,138 of record NC_085930.1, read on the forward strand.
AAAGGAGTGTTTCAAAACTGCTCTAGCAAAAGGAAGGTTCAAGTCTGTGAGTTGAATGCACTCATCACAAAGAGGTTTCTGAGAATGCTGCTGTCTAGTTTTTATGGGAAGATATTTCCTTTTCCTCGCATAGACCTCAAATCGCTCCAGATATCCACTTGCAGATTTTACAGAAAGAGTGTTTCCAAACTGCTCTATCTAAAGGCACGTTCAACTCTGTGAGTTGAATGCACGCATTGCGAAGAACTTTCTGAGAATGCTTCTCTCTAGCTTTTAGGTGAAGATATTCCATTTCACAGCATAGGCCTCAAAGTGCTCCAAATCACCACTTGCAGATTTTACAAAAAGAATGTTTCAAAACTGCTCTTTCTAAAGGAAGGTTCAAGTCTGTGAGTTGAATGCACTCAACACAAAGAAGTTTCTGAGAATGCTTCTGTCCAGGTTTCATGTGAAGATATTTCCTTTTCCAGCATAGGCCCCAAACCGCTCCAAATATACACTTGCAGAGTCTACAAAAAGAGTGTTTCCAAACTTCTCTATCAACTGGTAGGTACAACTCCGTGAGTTGAATGCCCTCATCACCAAGAAGTTTCTGAGAATGCTTCTCTCTAGTTTTGATGGGAAGATATTTCCTTTTCCAACATAGGCCTCATGGTGCTCCGAATAAACACTTGCAGATTCTACAAACCTAGTGTTTCAAAACTGTTCTATGAAAAGGAACGTTCAAGTCTGGGAGTTGAATGAACTCATCACAAAGAAGTTACTCAGAATGCTTCTGTCTAGTTTTTAGGTGAAGATATTTCATTTCCCAGCATAGGCCTCAAAGCGCTCCAAATATCCACTTGCAGATTCTACAAAAAGAGTGTTTCCAAACTGCTCTTACAAAAGGAAGGTTCAAGTCTGTGAGCCGAACGCACTCATCACAAACAAGTTTCTGAGAATGCGTCTGTCTAGTTTTTATGTGAAGATATTTCGTTTGCCAGCATAGGCCTCAAATCGCTCCAAACATCCACTAGCAAATTCTACAAAAGGAGTGTTTCAAAAGTGCGCTATCAAAAGGAAGAGTCCACTATGTGAGTTGAATGCATAAAGCACACGGAAGTTTCTGAGAATGCTTCTGTCTAGTTTTTAGGTGAAGATATTTCATTTCCCAGCATAGGCCTCAAAGCGCTCCAAATATCCACTTGCAGATTCTACAAAAAGAGTGTCTCCAAACTGCTCTTACAAAAGGAAGGTTCAAGTCTGTGAGCCGAACGCACTCATCACAAACAAGTTTCTGAGAATGCGTCTGTCTAGTTTTTATGTGAAGATATTTCGTTTGCCAGCATAGGCCTCAAATCGCTCCAAACATCCACTAGCAAATTCTACAAAAGGAGTGTTTCAAAAGTGCGCTATCAAAAGGAAGAGTCCACTATGTGAGTTGAATGCATAAAGCACACGGAAGTTTCTGAGAATGCTTCTGTCTAGTTTTTAGGTGAAGATATTTCATTTCCCAGCATAGGCCTCAAAGCGCTCCAAATATCCACTTGCAGATTCTACAAAAAGAGTGTTTCCAAACTGCTCTTTCAAAAGGAAGGTTCAAGTCTGTGAGTTGAGAGCACTCATCACAAAGAAGTTTCTGAGAATGCTTCTGTCTAGTTTTTATATGAAGATCTTTCCTTTTCCAATATAGGCCTCAAAACGCTCCAAAGAAACACTTGCAGATGCTACAAAAGGAGTGTTTCAAAACAGCTCTATCAAAAGGAACGTTCAAGTCTGTGAGTTGAAGGCATTCATCACACAGAAGTTTCTGAGAATGCTTCTCTCTAGTTTTTATGTGAAGATATTTCCTTTTCTAGCATAGGCCTCAAAGCGCTCCAAATAGCCACTTGCAGATTCTACAAAAAGAGGGTTTCAAATCTCTTCTATCAAAAGAAATGTTCAACTCTGTGAGTTGAATGCACTCATCAGAAAGAAGTTTCTGAGAATGATTCTATCTAGTTTTCATCTGCATGTATTTCCTTTTCCACTAGATGCCGCAATCGCACCAAATATCCACTTGCAGTTTCCACAAAAAGAGTGCTGCAGAACTGCTCCATGAAAAGGAATGTTCAACTCTGTGGGTTCAATACCCTCATGACATAGAAGTTTCTGAAAATGCTTCTGTCTAGTTGGTATAGGAAGATATTTCCTTTTGCAGCATAAGCCTCAAAGAGCTCCAAATATCCACTTGCGGATTCTGCAAAAACAGTGTTTCAAAACTGGTCGATCAAAAGGAACGTTCAACTCTGTGATTTGAATGCACTCATGACACAGAAGTTTCTGAGAATGCTTCTGTCTAGTTCTTACGTGAAGATATTTCCTTTTCCAGCTTAGGCCTCAAAGCGCTCCAAATAAACACTTGCAGATTCTACAAAAGGAGTGTTTCAAAACTGCTCTAGCAAAAGGAAGGTTCAAGTCTGTGAGTTGAATGCACTCATCACAAAGAGGTTTCTGAGAATGCTGCTGTCTAGTTTTTATGTGAAGATATTTCCTTTTCCTCGCATAGACCTCAAATCGCTCCAGATATCCACTTGCAGATTTTACAGAAAGAGTGTTTCCAAACTGCTCTATCTAAAGGCACGTTCAACTCTGTGAGTTGAATGCACGCATTGCGAAGAACTTTCTGAGAATGCTTCTCTCTAGCTTTTAGGTGAAGATATTCCATTTCACAGCATAGGCCTCAAAGTGCTCCAAATCACCACTTGCAGATTTTACAAAAAGAATGTTTCAAAACTGCTCTTTCTAAAGGAAGGTTCAAGTCTGTGAGTTGAATGCACTCAACACAAAGAAGTTTCTGAGAATGCTTCTGTCCAGGTTTCATGTGAGGATATTTCCTTTTCCAGCATAGGCCTCAAACCGCTCCAAATATTCACTTGCAGAGTCTACAAAAAGAGTGTTTCCAAACTTTTCTATCAACTGGTAGGTACAACTCCGTGAGTTGAATGCCCTCATCACCAAGAAGTTTCTGAGAATGCTTCTCTCTAGTTTTGATGGGAAGATATTTCCTTTTCCAACATAGGCCTCATGGTGCTCCGAATAAACACTTGCAGATTCTACAAACTTAGTGTTTCAAAACTGTTCCATGAAAAGGAACGTTCAAGTCTGGGAGTTGAATGAACTCATCACAAAGAAGTTTCTCAGAATGCTTCTGTCTAGTTTTTAGGTGAAGATATTTCATTTCCCAGCATAGGCCTCAAAGCGCTCCAAATATCCACTTGCAGATTCTACAAAAAGAGTGATTCCAAACTGCTCTTACAAAAGGAAGGTTCAAGTCTGTGAGCCGAACGCACTCATCACAAACAAGTTTCTGAGAATGCGTCTGTCTAGTTTTTATGTGAAGATATTTCGTTTGCCAGCATAGGCCTCAAATAGCTCCAAACATCCACTAGCAAATTCTACAAAAGGAGTGTTTCAAAAGTGCGCTATCAAAAGGAAGAGTCCACTATGTGAGTTGAATGCATAAAGCACCCGGAAGTTTCTGAGAATGCTTCTGTCTAGTTTTTAGGTGAAGATATTTCATTTCCCAGCATAGGCCTCAAAGCGCTCCAAATATCCACTTGCAGATTCTACAAAAAGAGTGTTTCCAAACTGCTCTTACAAAAGGAAGGTTCAAGTCTGTGAGCCGAACGCACTCATCACAAACAAGTTTCTGAGAATGCGTCTGTCTAGTTTTTATGTGAAGATATTTCGTTTGCCAGCATAGGCCTCAAATCGCTCCAAACATCCACTAGCAAATTCTACAAAAGGAGTGTTTCAAAAGTGCGCTATCAAAAGGAAGAGTCCACTATGTGAGTTGAATGCATAAAGCACACGGAAGTTTCTGAGAATGCTTCTGTCTAGTTTTTAGGTGAAGATATTTCATTTCCCAGCATAGGCCTCAAAGCGCTCCAAATATCCACTTGCAGATTCTACAAAAAGAGTGTCTCCAAACTGCTCTTACAAAAGGAAGGTTCAAGTCTGTGAGCCGAACGCACTCATCACAAACAAGTTTCTGAGAATGCGTCTGTCTAGTTTTTATGTGAAGATATTTCGTTTGCCAGCATAGGCCTCAAATCGCTCCAAACATCCACTAGCAAATTCTACAAAAGGAGTGTTTCAAAAGTGCGCTATCAAAAGGAAGAGTCCACTATGTGAGTTGAATGCATAAAGCACACGGAAGTTTCTGAGAATGCTTCTGTCTAGTTTTTAGGTGAAGATATTTCATTTCCCAGCATAGGCCTCAAAGCGCTCCAAATATCCACTTGCAGATTCTACAAAAAGAGTGTTTCCAAACTGCTCTTTCAAAAGGAAGGTTCAAGTCTGTGAGTTGAGAGCACTCATCACAAAGAAGTTTCTGAGAATGCTTCTGTCTAGTTTTTATATGAAGATCTTTCCTTTTCCAATATAGGCCTCAAAACGCTCCAAAGAAACACTTGCAGATGCTACAAAAGGAGTGTTTCAAAACAGCTCTATCAAAAGGAACGTTCAAGTCTGTGAGTTGAAGGCATTCATCACACAGAAGTTTCTGAGAATGCTTCTCTCTAGTTTTTATGTGAAGATATTTCCTTTTCTAGCATAGGCCTCAAAGCGCTCCAAATAGCCACTTGCAGATTCTACAAAAAGAGGGTTTCAAATCTCTTCTATCAAAAGAAATGTTCAACTCTGTGAGTTGAATGCACTCATCAGAAAGAAGTTTCTGAGAATGATTCTATCTAGTTTTCATCTGCATGTATTTCCTTTTCCACTAGATGCCGCAATCGCACCAAATATCCACTTGCAGTTTCCACAAAAAGAGTGCTGCAGAACTGCTCCATGAAAAGGAATGTTCAACTCTGTGGGTTCAATACCCTCATGACATAGAAGTTTCTGAAAATGCTTCTGTCTAGTTGGTAAAGGAAGATATTTCCTTTTGCAGCATAAGCCTCAAAGAGCTCCAAATATCCACTTGCGGATTCTGCAAAAACAGTGTTTCAAAACTGGTCGATCAAAAGGAACGTTCAACTCTGTGATTTGAATGCACTCATGACACAGAAGTTTCTGAGAATGCTTCTGTCTAGTTCTTACGTGAAGATATTTCCTTTTCCAGCTTAGGCCTCAAAGCGCTCCAAATAAACACTTGCAGATTCTACAAAAGGAGTGTTTCAAAACTGCTCTAGCAAAAGGAAGGTTCAAGTCTGTGAGTTGAATGCACTCATCACAAAGAGGTTTCTGAGAATGCTGCTGTCTAGTTTTTATGTGAAGATATTTCCTTTTCCTCGCATAGACCTCAAATCGCTCCAGATATCCACTTGCAGATTTTACAGAAAGAGTGTTTCCAAACTGCTCTATCTAAAGGCACGTTCAACTCTGTGAGTTGAATGCACGCATTGCGAAGAACTTTCTGAGAATGCTTCTCTCTAGCTTTTAGGTGAAGATATTCCATTTCACAGCATAGGCCTCAAAGTGCTCCAAATCACCACTTGCAGATTTTACAAAAAGAATGTTTCAAAACTGCTCTTTCTAAAGGAAGGTTCAAGTCTGTGAGTTGAATGCACTCAACACAAAGAAGTTTCTGAGAATGCTTCTGTCCAGGTTTCATGTGAAGATATTTCCTTTTCCAGCATAGGCCTCAAACCGCTCCAAATATACACTTGCAGAGTCTACAAAAAGAGTGTTTCCAAACTTCTCTATCAACTGGTAGGTACAACTCCGTGAGTTGAATGCCCTCATCACCAAGAAGTTTCTGAGAATGCTTCTCTCTAGTTTTGATGGGAAGATATTTCCTTTTCCAACATAGGCCTCATGGTGCTCCGAATAAACACTTGCAGATTCTACAAACTTAGTGTTTCAAAACTGTTCTATGAAAAGGAACGTTCAAGTCTGGGAGTTGAATGAACTCATCACAAAGAAGTTTCTCAGAATGCTTCTGTCTAGTTTTTAGGTGAAGATATTTCATTTCCCAGCATAGGCCTCAAAGCGCTCCAAATATCCACTTGCAGATTCTACAAAAAGAGTGTTTCCAAACTGCTCTTACAAAAGGAAGGTTCAAGTCTGTGAGCCGAACGCACTCATCACAAACAAGTTTCTGAGAATGCGTCTGTCTATTTTTTATGTGAAGATATTTCGTTTGCCAGCATAGGCCTCAAATCGCTCCAAACATCCACTAGCAAATTCTACAAAAGGAGTGTTTCGAAAGTGCGCTATCAAAAGGAAGAGTCCACTATGTGAGTTGAATGCATAAAGCACACGGAAGTTTCTGAGAATGCTTCTGTCTAGTTTTTAGGTGAAGATATTTCATTCCCCAGCATAGGCCTCAAAGCGCTCCAAATATCCACTTGCAGATTCTACAAAAAGAGTGTGTCCAAACTGCTCTTTCAAAAGGAAGGTTCAAGTCTGTGAGTTGAGAGCACTCATCACAAAGAAGTTTCTGAGAATGCTTCTGTCTAGTTTTTATATGAAGATCTTTCCTTTTCCAATATAGGCCTCAAAACGCTCCAAAGAAACACTTGCAGATGCTACAAAAGGAGTGTTTCAAAACAGCTCTATCAAAAGGAACGTTCAAGTCTGTGAGTTGAAGGCATTCATCACACAGAAGTTTCTGAGAATGCTTCTCTCTAGTTTTTATGTGAAGATATTTCCTTTTCTAGCATAGGCCTCAAAGCGCTGCAAATAGCCACTTGCAGATTCTACAAAAAGAGGGTTTCAAATCTCTTCTATCAAAAGAAGTGTTCAACTCTGTGAGTTGAATGCACTCATCAGAAAGAAGTTTCTGAGAATGATTCTATCTAGTTTTCATCTGCATGTATTTCCTTTTCCACTAGATGCCGCAATCGCACCAAATATCCACTTGCAGTTTCCACAAAAAGAGTGCTGCAGAACTGCTCCATGAAAAGGAATGTTCAACTCTGTGAGTTCAATACCCTCATGACATAGAAGTTTCTGAAAATGCTTCTGTCTAGTTCGTATAGGAAGATATTTCCTTTTGAAGCATAAGCCTCAAAGAGCTCCAAATATCCACTTGCGGATTCTGCAAAAACAGTGTTTCAAAACTGGTCGATCAAAAGGAACGTTCAACTCTGTGAGTTGAATGCACTCATGACACAGAAGTTTCTGAGAATGCTTCTGTCTAGTTCTTACGTGAAGATATTTCCTTTTCCAGCTTAGGCCTCAAAGCGCTCCAAATAAACACTTGCAGATTCTACAAAAGGAGTGTTTCAAAACTGCTCTAGCAAAAGGAAGGTTCAAGTCTGTGAGTTGAATGCACTCATCACAAAGAGGTTTCTGAGAATGCTGCTGTCTAGTTTTTATGGGAAGATATTTCCTTTTCCTCGCATAGACCTCAAATCGCTCCAGATATCCACTTGCAGATTTTACAGAAAGAGTGTTTCCAAACTGCTCTATCTAAAGGCACGTTCAACTCTGTGAGTTGAATGCACGCATTGCGAAGAACTTTCTGAGAATGCTTCTCTCTAGCTTTTAGGTGAAGATATTCCATTTCACAGCATAGGCCTCAAAGTGCTCCAAATCACCACTTGCAGATTTTACAAAAAGAATGTTTCAAAACTGCTCTTTCTAAAGGAAGGTTCAAGTCTGTGAGTTGAATGCACTCAACACAAAGAAGTTTCTGAGAATGCTTCTGTCCAGGTTTCATGTGAAGATATTTCCGTTTCCAGCATAGGCCTCAAACCGCTCCAAATATTCACTTGCAGAGTCTACAAAAAGAGTGTTTCCAAACTTTTCTATCAACTGGTAGGTACAACTCCGTGAGTTGAATGCCCTCATCACCAAGAAGTTTCTGAGAATGCTTCTCTCTAGTTTTGATGGGAAGATATTTCCTTTTCCAACATAGGCCTCATGGTGCTCCGAATAAACACTTGCAGATTCTACAAACTTAGTGTTTCAAAACTGTTCCATGAAAAGGAACGTTCAAGTCTGGGAGTTGAATGAACTCATCACAAAGAAGTTTCTCAGAATGCTTCTGTCTAGTTTTTAGGTGAAGATATTTCATTTCCCAGCATAGGCCTCAAAGCGCTCCAAATATCCACTTGCAGATTCTACAAAAAGAGTGATTCCAAACTGCTCTTACAAAAGGAAGGTTCAAGTCTGTGAGCCGAACGCACTCATCACAAACAAGTTTCTGAGAATGCGTCTGTCTAGTTTTTATGTGAAGATATTTCGTTTGCCAGCATAGGCCTCAAATAGCTCCAAACATCCACTAGCAAATTCTACAAAAGGAGTGTTTCAAAAGTGCGCTATCAAAAGGAAGAGTCCACTATGTGAGTTGAATGCATAAAGCACCCGGAAGTTTCTGAGAATGCTTCTGTCTAGTTTTTAGGTGAAGATATTTCATTTCCCAGCATAGGCCTCAAAGCGCTCCAAATATCCACTTGCAGATTCTACAAAAAGAGTGTTTCCAAACTGCTCTTACAAAAGGAAGGTTCAAGTCTGTGAGCCGAACGCACTCATCACAAACAAGTTTCTGAGAATGCGTCTGTCTAGTTTTTATGTGAAGATATTTCGTTTGCCAGCATAGGCCTCAAATCGCTCCAAACATCCACTAGCAAATTCTACAAAAGGAGTGTTTCAAAAGTGCGCTATCAAAAGGAAGAGTCCACTATGTGAGTTGAATGCATAAAGCACACGGAAGTTTCTGAGAATGCTTCTGTCTAGTTTTTAGGTGAAGATATTTCATTTCCCAGCATAGGCCTCAAAGCGCTCCAAATATCCACTTGCAGATTCTACAAAAAGAGTGTCTCCAAACTGCTCTTACAAAAGGAAGGTTCAAGTCTGTGAGCCGAACGCACTCATCACAAACAAGTTTCTGAGAATGCGTCTGTCTAGTTTTTATGTGAAGATATTTCGTTTGCCAGCATAGGCCTCAAATCGCTCCAAACATCCACTAGCAAATTCTACAAAAGGAGTGTTTCAAAAGTGCGCTATCAAAAGGAAGAGTCCACTATGTGAGTTGAATGCATAAAGCACACGGAAGTTTCTGAGAATGCTTCTGTCTAGTTTTTAGGTGAAGATATTTCATTTCCCAGCATAGGCCTCAAAGCGCTCCAAATATCCACTTGCAGATTCTACAAAAAGAGTGTTTCCAAACTGCTCTTTCAAAAGGAAGGTTCAAGTCTGTGAGTTGAGAGCACTCATCACAAAGAAGTTTCTGAGAATGCTTCTGTCTAGTTTTTATATGAAGATCTTTCCTTTTCCAATATAGGCCTCAAAACGCTCCAAAGAAACACTTGCAGATGCTACAAAAGGAGTGTTTCAAAACAGCTCTATCAAAAGGAACGTTCAAGTCTGTGAGTTGAAGGCATTCATCACACAGAAGTTTCTGAGAATGCTTCTCTCTAGTTTTTATGTGAAGATATTTCCTTTTCTAGCATAGGCCTCAAAGCGCTCCAAATAGCCACTTGCAGATTCTACAAAAAGAGGGTTTCAAATCTCTTCTATCAAAAGAAATGTTCAACTCTGTGAGTTGAATGCACTCATCAGAAAGAAGTTTCTGAGAATGATTCTATCTAGTTTTCATCTGCATGTATTTCCTTTTCCACTAGATGCCGCAATCGCACCAAATATCCACTTGCAGTTTCCACAAAAAGAGTGCTGCAGAACTGCTCCATGAAAAGGAATGTTCAACTCTGTGGGTTCAATACCCTCATGACATAGAAGTTTCTGAAAATGCTTCTGTCTAGTTGGTAAAGGAAGATATTTCCTTTTGCAGCATAAGCCTCAAAGAGCTCCAAATATCCACTTGCGGATTCTGCAAAAACAGTGTTTCAAAACTGGTCGATCAAAAGGAACGTTCAACTCTGTGATTTGAATGCACTCATGACACAGAAGTTTCTGAGAATGCTTCTGTCTAGTTCTTACGTGAAGATATTTCCTTTTCCAACTTAGGCCTCAAAGCGCTCCAAATAAACACTTGCAGATTCTACAAAAGGAGTGTTTCAAAACTGCTCTAGCAAAAGGAAGGTTCAAGTCTGTGAGTTGAATGCACTCATCACAAAGAGGTTTCTGAGAATGCTGCTGTCTAGTTTTTATGTGAAGATATTTCCTTTTCCTCGCATAGACCTCAAATCGCTCCAGATATCCACTTGCAGATTTTACAGAAAGAGTGTTTCCAAACTGCTCTATCTAAAGGCACGTTCAACTCTGTGAGTTGAATGCACGCACTGCGAAGAACTTTCTGAGAATGCTTCTCTCTAGCTTTTAGGTGAAGATATTCCATTTCACAGCATAGGCCTCAAAGTGCTCCAAATCACCACTTGCAGATTTTACAAAAAGAATGTTCCAAACTGCTCTTTCTAAAGGAAGGTTCAAGTCTGTGAGTTGAATGCACTCAACACAAAGAAGTTTCTGAGAATGCTTCTGTCCAGGTTTCATGTGAAGATATTTCCTTTTCCAGCATAGGCCCCAAACCGCTCCAAATATACACTTGCAGAGTCTACAAAAAGAGTGTTTCCAAACTTCTCTATCAACTGGTAGGTACAACTCCGTGAGTTGAATGCCCTCATCACCAAGAAGTTTCTGAGAATGCTTCTCTCTAGTTTTGATGGGAAGATATTTCCTTTTCCAACCTAGGCCTCATGGTGCTCCGAATAAACACTTGCAGATTCTACAAACTTAGTGTTTCAAAACTGTTCTATGAAAAGGAACGTTCAAGTCTGGGAGTTGAATGAACTCATCACAAAGAAGTTACTCAGAATGCTTATTTCTAGTTTTTAGGTGAAGATATTTCATTTCCGAGCATAGGCCTCAAAGCGCTCCAAATATCCACTTGCAGATTCTACAAAAAGAGTGTTTCCAAACTGCTCTTACAAAAGGAAGGTTCAAGTCTGTGAGCCGAACGCACTCATCACAAACAAGTTTCTGAGATTGCGTCTGTCTAGTTTTTATGTGAAGATATTTCGTTTGCCAGCATAGGCCTCAAATCGCTCCAAACATCCACTAGCAAATTCTACAAAAGGAGTGTTTCAAAAGTGCGCCATCAAAAGGAAGAGTCCACTATGTGAGTTGAATGCATAAAGCCCACGGAAGTTTCTGAGAATGCTTCTGTCTAGTTTTTAGGTGAAGATATTTCTTTTACCAGCATAGGCCTCAAAGCGCTCCAAATATCCACTTGCAGATTCTACAAAAAGAGTGTTTCCAAACTGCTCTTTCAAAAGGAAGGTTCAAGTCTGTGAGTTGAGAGCACTCATCACAAAGAAGTTTCTGAGAATGCTTCTGTCTAGTTTTTATATGACGATCTTTCCTTTTCCAATATAGGCCTCAAAGCGCTCCAAATAAACACTTGCAGATTCTACAAAAGGAGTGTTTCAAAACAGATCTATCAAAAGGAACGTTCATGTCTGTGAGTTGAAGGCATTCATCACACAGAAGTTTCTGAGAATGCTTCTCTCTAGTTTTTATGTGAAGATATTTCCTTTTCTAGCATAGGCCTCAAAGCGCTGCAAATAGCCACTTGCAGATTCTACAAAAAGAGGGTTTCAAATCTCTTCTATCAAAAGAAAAGTTCATCTCTGTGAGTTGAATGCACTCATCAGAAAGAAGTTTCTGAGAATGATTCTATCTAGTTTTCATCTGCATGAATTTCCTTTTCCACTGGATGCCGCAATCGCACCAAATATCCACTGGCAGTTTCCACAAAAAGAGTGCTGCAGAACTGCTCCATGAAAAGGAATGTTCAACTCTGTGAGTTCAATACCCTCATGACATAGAAGTTTCTGAAAATGCTTCTGTCTAGTTGGTATAGGAAGATATTTCCTTTTCCAGCATAAGCCTCAAAGAGCTCCAAATATCCACTTGCGGATTCTGCAAAAACAGTGTTTCAAAACTGGTCGATCAAAAGGAACGTTCAACTCTGTGAGTTGAATGCACTCATGACACAGAAGTTTCTGAGAATGCTTCTGTCTAGTTCTTACGTGAAGATATTTCCTTTTCCAGCTTAGGCCTCAAAGCGCTCCAAATAAACACTTGCAGATTCTACAAAAGGAGTGTTTCAAAACTGCTCTAGCAAAAGGAAGGTTCAAGTCTGTGAGTTGAATGCACTCATCACAAAGAGGTTTCTGAGAATGCTGCTGTCTAGTTTTTATGTGAAGATATTTCCTTTTCCTCGCATAGACCTCAAATCGCTCCAGATATCCACTTGCAGATTTTACAGAAAGAGTGTTTCCAAACTGCTCTATCTAAAGGCACGTTCAACTCTGTGAGTTGAATGCACGCATTGCGAAGAACTTTCTGAGAATGCTTCTCTCTAGCTTTTAGGTGAAGATATTCCATTTCACAGCATAGGCCTCAAAGTGCTCCAAATCACCACTTGCAGATTTTACAAAAAGAATGTTTCAAAACTGCTCTTTCTAAAGGAAGGTTCAAGTCTGTGAGTTGAATGCACTCAACACAAAGAAGTTTCTGAGAATGCTTCTGTCCAGGTTTCATGTGAAGATATTTCCTTTTCCAGCATAGGCCTCAAACCGCTCCAAATATACACTTGCAGAGTCTACAAAAAGAGTGTTTCCAAACTTCTCTATCAACTGGTAGGTACAACTCCGTGAGTTGAATGCCCTCATCACCAAGAAGTTTCTGAGAATGCTTCTCTCTAGTTTTGATGGGAAGATATTTCCTTTTCCAACATAGGCCTCATGGTGCTCCGAATAAACACTTGCAGATTCTACAAACTTAGTGTTTCAAAACTGTTCTATGAAAAGGAACGTTCAAGTCTGGGAGTTGAATGAACTCATCACAAAGAAGTTTCTCAGAATGCTTCTGTCTAGTTTTTAGGTGAAGATATTTCATTTCCCAGCATAGGCCTCAAAGCGCTCCAAATATCCACTTGCAGATTCTACAAAAAGAGTGTTTCCAAACTGCTCTTACAAAAGGAAGGTTCAAGTCTGTGAGCCGAACGCACTCATCACAAACAAGTTTCTGAGAATGCGTCTGTCTAGTTTTTATGTGAAGATATTTCGTTTGCCAGCATAGGCCTCAAATCGCTCCAAACATCCACTAGCAAATTCTACAAAAGGAGTGTTTCGAAAGTGCGCTATCAAAAGGAAGAGTCCACTATGTGAGTTGAATGCATAAAGCACACGGAAGTTTCTGAGAATGCTTCTGTCTAGTTTTTAGGTGAAGATATTTCATTCCCCAGCATAGGCCTCAAAGCGCTCCAAATATCCACTTGCAGATTCTACAAAAAGAGTGTGTCCAAACTGCTCTTTCAAAAGGAAGGTTCAAGTCTGTGAGTTGAGAGCACTCATCACAAAGAAGTTTCTGAGAATGCTTCTGTCTAGTTTTTATATGAAGATCTTTCCTTTTCCAATATAGGCCTCAAAACGCTCCAAAGAAACACTTGCAGATGCTACAAAAGGAGTGTTTCAAAACAGCTCTATCAAAAGGAACGTTCAAGTCTGTGAGTTGAAGGCATTCATCACACAGAAGTTTCTGAGAATGCTTCTCTCTAGTTTTTATGTGAAGATATTTCCTTTTCTAGCATAGGCCTCAAAGCGCTGCAAATAGCCACTTGCAGATTCTACAAAAAGAGGGTTTCAAATCTCTTCTATCAAAAGAAGTGTTCAACTCTGTGAGTTGAATGCACTCATCAGAAAGAAGTTTCTGAGAATGATTCTATCTAGTTTTCATCTGCATGTATTTCCTTTTCCACTAGATGCCGCAATCGCACCAAATATCCACTTGCAGTTTCCACAAAAAGAGTGCTGCAGAACTGCTCCATGAAAAGGAATGTTCAACTCTGTGAGTTCAATACCCTCATGACATAGAAGTTTCTGAAAATGCTTCTGTCTAGTTCGTATAGGAAGATATTTCCTTTTGAAGCATAAGCCTCAAAGAGCTCCAAATATCCACTTGCGGATTCTGCAAAAACAGTGTTTCAAAACTGGTCGATCAAAAGGAACGTTCAACTCTGTGAGTTGAATGCACTCATGACACAGAAGTTTCTGAGAATGCTTCTGTCTAGTTCTTACGTGAAGATATTTCCTTTTCCAGCTTAGGCCTCAAAGCGCTCCAAATAAACACTTGCAGATTCTACAAAAGGAGTGTTTCAAAACTGCTCTAGCAAAAGGAAGGTTCAAGTCTGTGAGTTGAATGCACTCATCACAAAGAGGTTTCTGAGAATGCTGCTGTCTAGTTTTTATGGGAAGATATTTCCTTTTCCTCGCATAGACCTCAAATCGCTCCAGATATCCACTTGCAGATTTTACAGAAAGAGTGTTTCCAAACTGCTCTATCTAAAGGCACGTTCAACTCTGTGAGTTGAATGCACGCATTGCGAAGAACTTTCTGAGAATGCTTCTCTCTAGCTTTTAGGTGAAGATATTCCATTTCACAGCATAGGCCTCAAAGTGCTCCAAATCACCACTTGCAGATTTTACAAAAAGAATGTTTCAAAACTGCTCTTTCTAAAGGAAGGTTCAAGTCTGTGAGTTGAATGCACTCAACACAAAGAAGTTTCTGAGAATGCTTCTGTCCAGGTTTCATGTGAAGATATTTCCTTTTCCAGCATAGGCCCCAAACCGCTCCAAATATACACTTGCAGAGTCTACAAAAAGAGTGTTTCCAAACTTCTCTATCAACTGGTAGGTACAACTCCGTGAGTTGAATGCCCTCATCACCAAGAAGTTTCTGAGAATGCTTCTCTCTAGTTTTGATGGGAAGATATTTCCTTTTCCAACATAGGCCTCATGGTGCTCCGAATAAACACTTGCAGATTCTACAAACCTAGTGTTTCAAAACTGTTCTATGAAAAGGAACGTTCAAGTCTGGGAGTTGAATGAACTCATCACAAAGAAGTTACTCAGAATGCTTCTGTCTAGTTTTTAGGTGAAGATATTTCATTTCCCAGCATAGGCCTCAAAGCGCTCCAAATATCCACTTGCAGATTCTACAAAAAGAGTGTTTCCAAACTGCTCTTACAAAAGGAAGGTTCAAGTCTGTGAGCCGAACGCACTCATCACAAACAAGTTTCTGAGAATGCGTCTGTCTAGTTTTTATGTGAAGATATTTCGTTTGCCAGCATAGGCCTCAAATCGCTCCAAACATCCACTAGCAAATTCTACAAAAGGAGTGTTTCAAAAGTGCGCTATCAAAAGGAAGAGTCCACTATGTGAGTTGAATGCATAAAGCACACGGAAGTTTCTGAGAATGCTTCTGTCTAGTTTTTAGGTGAAGATATTTCATTTCCCAGCATAGGCCTCAAAGCGCTCCAAATATCCACTTGCAGATTCTACAAAAAGAGTGTCTCCAAACTGCTCTTACAAAAGGAAGGTTCAAGTCTGTGAGCCGAACGCACTCATCACAAACAAGTTTCTGAGAATGCGTCTGTCTAGTTTTTATGTGAAGATATTTCGTTTGCCAGCATAGGCCTCAAATCGCTCCAAACATCCACTAGCAAATTCTACAAAAGGAGTGTTTCAAAAGTGCGCTATCAAAAGGAAGAGTCCACTATGTGAGTTGAATGCATAAAGCACACGGAAGTTTCTGAGAATGCTTCTGTCTAGTTTTTAGGTGAAGATATTTCATTTCCCAGCATAGGCCTCAAAGCGCTCCAAATATCCACTTGCAGATTCTACAAAAAGAGTGTTTCCAAACTGCTCTTTCAAAAGGAAGGTTCAAGTCTGTGAGTTGAGAGCACTCATCACAAAGAAGTTTCTGAGAATGCTTCTGTCTAGTTTTTATATGAAGATCTTTCCTTTTCCAATATAGGCCTCAAAACGCTCCAAAGAAACACTTGCAGATGCTACAAAAGGAGTGTTTCAAAACAGCTCTATCAAAAGGAACGTTCAAGTCTGTGAGTTGAAGGCATTCATCACACAGAAGTTTCTGAGAATGCTTCTCTCTAGTTTTTATGTGAAGATATTTCCTTTTCTAGCATAGGCCTCAAAGCGCTCCAAATAGCCACTTGCAGATTCTACAAAAAGAGGGTTTCAAATCTCTTCTATCAAAAGAAATGTTCAACTCTGTGAGTTGAATGCACTCATCAGAAAGAAGTTTCTGAGAATGATTCTATCTAGTTTTCATCTGCATGTATTTCCTTTTCCACTAGATGCCGCAATCGCACCAAATATCCACTTGCAGTTTCCACAAAAAGAGTGCTGCAGAACTGCTCCATGAAAAGGAATGTTCAACTCTGTGGGTTCAATACCCTCATGACATAGAAGTTTCTGAAAATGCTTCTGTCTAGTTGGTATAGGAAGATATTTCCTTTTGCAGCATAAGCCTCAAAGAGCTCCAAATATCCACTTGCGGATTCTGCAAAAACAGTGTTTCAAAACTGGTCGATCAAAAGGAACGTTCAACTCTGTGATTTGAATGCACTCATGACACAGAAGTTTCTGAGAATGCTTCTGTCTAGTTCTTACGTGAAGATATTTCCTTTTCCAGCTTAGGCCTCAAAGCGCTCCAAATAAACACTTGCAGATTCTACAAAAGGAGTGTTTCAAAACTGCTCTAGCAAAAGGAAGGTTCAAGTCTGTGAGTTGAATGCACTCATCACAAAGAGGTTTCTGAGAATGCTGCTGTCTAGTTTTTATGTGAAGATATTTCCTTTTCCTCGCATAGACCTCAAATCGCTCCAGATATCCACTTGCTGATTTTACAGAAAGAGTGTTTCCAAACTGCTCTATCTAAAGGCACGTTCAACTCTGTGAGTTGAATGCACGCATTGCGAAGAACGTTCTGAGAATGCTTCTCTCTAGCTTTTAGGTGAAGATATTCCATTTCACAGCATAGGCCTCAAAGTGCTCCAAATCACCACTTGCAGATTTTACAAAAAGAATGTTTCAAAACTGCTCTTTCTAAAGGAAGGTTCAAGTCTGTGAGTTGAATGCACTCAACACAAAGAAGTTTCTGAGAATGCTTCTGTCCAGGTTTCATGTGAAGATATTTCCTTTTCCAGCATAGGCCTCAAACCGCTCCAAATATACACTTGCAGAGTCTACAAAAAGAGTGTTTCCAAACTTCTCTATCAACTGGTAGGTACAACTCCGTGAGTTGAATGCCCTCATCACCAAGAAGTTTCTGAGAATGCTTCTCTCTAGTTTTGACGGGAAGATATTTCCTTTTCCAACCTAGGCCTCATGGTGCTCCGAATAAACACTTGCAGATTCTACAAACTTAGTGTTTCAAAACTGTTCTATGAAAAGGAACGTTCAAGTCTGGGAGTTGAATGAACTCATCACAAAGAAGTTTCTCAGAATGCTTCTGTCTAGTTTTTAGGTGAAGATATTTCATTTCCCAGCATAGGCCTCAAAGCGCTCCAAATATCCACTTGCAGATTCTACAAAAAGAGTGTTTCCAAACTGCTCTTACAAAAGGAAGGTTCAAGTCTGTGAGCCGAACGCACTCATCACAAACAAGTTTCTGAGAATGCGTCTGTCTAGTTTTTATGTGAAGATATTTCGTTTGCCAGCATAGGCCTCAAATCGCTCCAAACATCCACTAGCAAATTCTACAAAAGGAGTGTTTCAAAAGTGCGCTATCAAAAGGAAGAGTCCACTATGTGAGTTGAATGCATAAAGCACACGGAAGTTTCTGAGAATGCTTCTGTCTAGTTTTTAGGTGAAGATATTTCATTCCCCAGCATAGGCCTCAAAGCGCTCCAAATATCCACTTGCAGATTCTACAAAAAGAGTGTGTCCAAACTGCTCTTTCAAAAGGAAGGTTCAAGTCTGTGAGTTGAGAGCACTCATCACAAAGAAGTTTCTGAGAATGCTTCTGTCTAGTTTTTATATGAAGATCTTTCCTTTTCCAATATAGGCCTCAAAACGCTCCAAAGAAACACTTGCAGATGCTACAAAAGGAGTGTTTCAAAACAGCTCTATCAAAAGGAACGTTCAAGTCTGTGAGTTGAAGGCATTCATCACACAGAAGTTTCTGAGAATGCTTCTCTCTAGTTTTTATGTGAAGATATTTCCTTTTCTAGCATAGGCCTCAAAGCGCTGCAAATAGCCACTTGCAGATTCTACAAAAAGAGGGTTTCAAATCTCTTCTATCAAAAGAAGTGTTCAACTCTGTGAGTTGAATGCACTCATCAGAAAGAAGTTTCTGAGAATGATTCTATCTAGTTTTCATCTGCATGTATTTCCTTTTCCGCTAGATGCCGCAATCGCACCAAATATCCACTTGCAGTTTCCACAAAAAGAGTGCTGCAGAACTGCTCCATGAAAAGGAATGTTCAACTCTGTGGGTTCAATACCCTCATGACATAGAAGTTTCTGAAAATGCTTCTGTCTAGTTGGTATAGGAAGATATTTCCTTTTCCAGCATAAGCCTCAAAGAGCTCCAAATATCCACTTGCGGATTCTGAAAAAACAGTGTTTCAAAACTGGTCGATCAAAAGGAACGTTCAACTCTGTGAGTTGAATGCACTCATGACACAGAAGTTTCTGAGAATGCTTCTGTCTAGTTCTTACGTGAAGATATTTCCTTTTCCAGCTTAGGCCTCAAAGAGCTCCAAATAAACACTTGCAGATTCTACAAAAGGAGTTTTTCAAAACTGCTCTAGCAAAAGGAAGGTTCAAGTCTGTGAGTTGAATGCACTCATCACAAAGAGGTTTCTGAGAATGCTGCTGTCTAGTTTTTATGGGAAGATATTTCCTTTTCCTCGCATAGACCTCAAATCGCTCCAGATATCCACTTGCAGATTTTACAGAAAGAGTGTTTCCAAACTGCTCTATCTAAAGGCACGTTCAACTCTGTGAGTTGAATGCACGCATTGCGAAGAACTTTCTGAGAATGCTTCTCTCTAGCTTTTAGGTGAAGATATTCCATTTCACAGCATAGGCCTCAAAGTGCTCCAAATCACCACTTGCAGATTTTACAAAAAGAATGTTTCAAAACTGCTCTTTCTAAAGGAAGGTTCAAGTCTGTGAGTTGAATGCACTCAACACAAAGAAGTTTCTGAGAATGCTTCTGTCCAGGTTTCATGTGAAGATATTTCCTTTTCCAGCATAGGCCCCAAACCGCTCCAAATATACACTTGCAGAGTCTACAAAAAGAGTGTTTCCAAACTTCTCTATCAACTGGTAGGTACAACTCCGTGAGTTGAATGCCCTCATCACCAAGAAGTTTCTGAGAATGCTTCTGTCTAGTTTTGATGGGAAGATATTTCCTTTTCCAACATAGGCCTCATGGTGCTCCGAATAAACACTTGCAGATTCTACAAACCTAGTGTTTCAAAACTGTTCTATGAAAAGGAACGTTCAAGTCTGGGAGTTGAATGAACTCATCACAAAGAAGTTACTCAGAATGCTTCTGTCTAGTTTTTAGGTGAAGATATTTCATTTCCCAGCATAGGCCTCAAAGCGCTCCAAATATCCACTTGGAGATTCTACAAAAAGAGTGTTTCCAAACTGCTCTTACAAAAGGAAGGTTCAAGTCTGTGAGCCGAACGCACTCATCACAAACAAGTTTCTGAGAATGCGTCTGTCTAGTTTTTATGTGAAGATATTTCGTTTGCCAGCATAGGCCTCAAATCGCTCCAAACATCCACTAGCAAATTCTACAAAAGGAGTGTTTCAAAAGTGCGCTATCAAAAGGAAGAGTCCACTATGTGAGTTGAATGCATAAAGCACACGGAAGTTTCTGAGAATGCTTCTGTCTAGTTTTTAGGTGAAGATATTTCATTTCCCAGCATAGGCCTCAAAGCGCTCCAAATATCCACTTGCAGATTCTACAAAAAGAGTGTCTCCAAACTGCTCTTACGAAAGGAAGGTTCAAGTCTGTGAGCCGAACGCACTCATCACAAACAAGTTTCTGAGAATGCGTCTGTCTAGTTTTTATGTGAAGATATTTCGTTTGCCAGCATAGGCCTCAAATCGCTCCAAACATCCACTAGCAAATTCTACAAAAGGAGTGTTTCAAAAGTGCGCTATCAAAAGGAAGAGTCCACTATGTGAGTTGAATGCATAAAGCACACGGAAGTTTCTGAGAATGCTTCTGTCTAGTTTTTAGGTGAAGATATTTCATTTCCCAGCATAGGCCTCAAAGCGCTCCAAATATCCACTTGCAGATTCTACAAAAAGAGTGTTTCCAAACTGCTCTTTCAAAAGGAAGGTTCAAGTCTGTGAGTTGAGAGCACTCATCACAAAGAAGTTTCTGAGAATGCTTCTGTCTAGTTTTTATATGAAGATCTTTCCTTTTCCAATATAGGCCTCAAAACGCTCCAAAGAAACCCTTGCAGATGCTACAAAAGGAGTGTTTCAAAACAGCTCTATCAAAAGGAACGTTCAAGTCTGTGAGTTGAAGGCATTCATCACACAGAAGTTTCTGAGAATGCTTCTCTCTAGTTTTTATGTGAAGATATTTCCTTTTCTAGCATAGGCCTCAAAGCGCTCCAAATAGCCACTTGCAGATTCTACAAAAAGAGGGTTTCAAATCTCTTCTATCAAAAGAAATGTTCAACTCTGTGAGTTGAATGCACTCATCAGAAAGAAGTTTCTGAGAATGATTCTATCTAGTTTTCATCTGCATGTATTTCCTTTTCCACTAGATGCCGCAATCGCACCAAATATCCACTTGCAGTTTCCACAAAAAGAGTGCTGCAGAACTGCTCCATGAAAAGGAATGTTCAACTCTGTGGGTTCAATACCCTCATGACATAGAAGTTTCTGAAAATGCTTCTGTCTAGTTGGTATAGGAAGATATTTCCTTTTGCAGCATAAGCCTCAAAGAGCTCCAAATATCCACTTGCGGATTCTGCAAAAACAGTGTTTCAAAACTGGTCGATCAAAAGGAACGTTCAACTCTGTGATTTGAATGCACTCATGACACAGAAGTTTCTGAGAATGCTTCTGTCTAGTTCTTACGTGAAGATATTTCCTTTTCCAGCTTAGGCCTCAAAGCGCTCCAAATAAACACTTGCAGATTCTACAAAAGGAGTGTTTCAAAACTGCTCTAGCAAAAGGAAGGTTCAAGTCTGTGAGTTGAATGCACTCATCACAAAGAGGTTTCTGAGAATGCTGCTGTCTAGTTTTTATGTGAAGATATTTCCTTTTCCTCGCATAGACCTCAAATCGCTCCAGATATCCACTTGCAGATTTTACAGAAAGAGTGTTTCCAAACTGCTCTATCTAAAGGCACGTTCAACTCTGTGAGTTGAATGCACGCATTGCGAAGAACTTTCTGAGAATGCTTCTCTCTAGCTTTTAGGTGAAGATATTCCATTTCACAGCATAGGCCTCAAAGTGCTCCAAATCACCACTTGCAGATTTTACAAAAAGAATGTTTCAAAACTGCTCTTTCTAAAGGAAGGTTCAAGTCTGTGAGTTGAATGCACTCAACACAAAGAAGTTTCTGAGAATGCTTCTGTCCAGGTTTCATGTGAAGATATTTCCTTTTCCAGCATAGGCCTCAAACCGCTCCAAATATACACTTGCAGAGTCTACAAAAAGAGTGTTTCCAAACTTCTCTATCAACTGGTAGGTACAACTCCGTGAGTTGAATGCCCTCATCACCAAGAAGTTTCTGAGAATGCTTCTCTCTAGTTTTGATGGGAAGATATTTCCTTTTCCAACATAGGCCTCATGGTGCTCCGAATAAACACTTGCAGATTCTACAAACTTAGTGTTTCAAAACTGTTCTATGAAAAGGAACGTTCAAGTCTGGGAGTTGAATGAACTCATCACAAAGAAGTTTCTCAGAATGCTTCTGTCTAGTTTTTAGGTGAAGATATTTCATTTCCCAGCATAGGCCTCAAAGCGCTCCAAATATCCACTTGCAGATTCTACAAAAAGAGTGTTTCCAAACTGCTCTTACAAAAGGAAGGTTCAAGTCTGTGAGCCGAACGCACTCATCACAAACAAGTTTCTGAGAATGCGTCTGTCTAGTTTTTATGTGAAGATATTTCGTTTGCCAGCATAGGCCTCAAATCGCTCCAAACATCCACTAGCAAATTCTACAAAAGGAGTGTTTCAAAAGTGCGCTATCAAAAGGAAGAGTCCACTATGTGAGTTGAATGCATAAAGCACACGGAAGTTTCTGAGAATGCTTCTGTCTAGTTTTTAGGTGAAGATATTTCATTCCCCAGCATAGGCCTCAAAGCGCTCCAAATATCCACTTGCAGATTCTACAAAAAGAGTGTGTCCAAACTGCTCTTTCAAAAGGAAGGTTCAAGTCTGTGAGTTGAGAGCACTCATCACAAAGAAGTTTCTGAGAATGCTTCTGTCTAGTTTTTATATGAAGATCTTTCCTTTTCCAATATAGGCCTCAAAACGCTCCAAATAAACACTTGCAGATTCTACAAAAGGAGTGTTTCAAAACAGCTCTATCAAAAGGAACGTTCATGTCTGTGAGTTGAAGGCATTCATCACACAGAAGTTTCTGAGAATGCTTCTGTCTAGTTTTTATGTGAAGATATTTCCTTTTCTAGCGTAGGCCTCAAAGCGCTGCAAATAGCCACTTGCAGATTCTACAAAAAGAGGGTTTCAAATCTCTTCTATCAAAAGAAATGTTCAACTCTGTGAGTTGAATGCACTCATCAGAAAGAAGTTTCTGAGAATGATTCTATCTAGTTTTCATCTGCATGTATTTCCTTTTCCACTAGATGCCGCAATCGCACCAAATATCCACTTGCAGTTTCCACAAAAAGAGTGCTGCAGAACTGCTCCATGAAAAGGAATGTTCAACTCTGTGGGTTCAATACCCTCATGACATAGAAGTTTCTGAAAATGCTTCTGTCTAGTTGGTATAGGAAGATATTTCCTTTTCCAGCATAAGCCTCAAAGAGCTCCAAATATCCACTTGCGGATTCTGCAAAAACAGTGTTTCAAAACTGGTCGATCAAAAGGAACGTTCAACTCTGTGAGTTGAATGCACTCATGACACAGAAGTTTCTGAGAATGCTTCTGTCTAGTTCTTACGTGAAGTTATTTCCTTTTCCAGCTTAGGCCTCAAAGCGCTCCAAATAAACACTTGCAGATTCTACAAAAGGAGTGTTTCAAAACTGCTCTAGCAAAAGGAAGGTTCAAGTCTGTGAGTTGAATGCACTCATCACAAAGAGGTTTCTGAGAATGCTGCTGTCTAGTTTTTATGTGAAGATATTTCCTTTTCCTCGCATAGACCACAAATCGCTCCAGATATCCACTTGCAGATTTTACAGAAAGAGTGTTTCCAAACTGCTCTATCTAAAGGCACGTTCAACTCTGTGAGTTGAATGCACGCATTGCGAAGAACTTTCTGAGAATGCTTCTCTCTAGCTTTTAGGTGAAGATATTCCATTTCACAGCATAGGCCTCAAAGTGCTCCAAATCACCACTTGCAGATTTTACAAAAAGAATGTTTCAAAACTGCTCTTTCTAAAGGAAGGTTCAAGTCTGTGAGTTGAATGCACTCAACACAAAGAAGTTTCTGAGAATGCTTCTGTCCAGGTTTCATGTGAAGATATTTCCTTTTCCAGCATAGGCCTCAAACCACTCCAAATATACACTTGCAGAGTCTACAAAAAGAGTGTTTCCAAACTTTTCTATCAACTGGTAGGTACAACTCCGTGAGTTGAATGCCCTCATCACCAAGAAGTTTCTGAGAATGCTTCTCTCTAGTTTTGATGGGAAGATATTTCCTTTTCCAACATAGGCCTCATGGTGCTCCGAATAAACACTTGCAGATTCTACAAACTTAGTGTTTCAAAACTGTTCCATGAAAAGGAACGTTCAAGTCTGGGAGTTGAATGAACTCATCACAAAGAAGTTTCTCAGAATGCTTCTGTCTAGTTTTTAGGTGAAGATATTTCATTTCCCAGCATAGGCCTCAAAGCGCTCCAAATATCCACTTGCAGATTCTACAAAAAGAGTGATTCCAAACTGCTCTTACAAAAGGAAGGTTCAAGTCTGTGAGCCGAACGCACTCATCACAAACAAGTTTCTGAGAATGCGTCTGTCTAGTTTTTATGTG
Source organism: Pongo pygmaeus (assembly GCF_028885625.2). Lineage (NCBI taxonomy): Eukaryota > Metazoa > Chordata > Mammalia > Primates > Hominidae > Pongo > Pongo pygmaeus. The sequence goes on from NC_085930.1 coordinate 31,117,015, forward strand.
AAGATATTTCGTTTGCCAGCATAGGCCTCAAATAGCTCCAAACATCCACTAGCAAATTCTACAAAAGGAGTGTTTCAAAAGTGCGCTATCAAAAGGAAGAGTCCACTATGTGAGTTGAATGCATAAAGCACCCGGAAGTTTCTGAGAATGCTTCTGTCTAGTTTTTAGGTGAAGATATTTCATTTCCCAGCATAGGCCTCAAAGCGCTCCAAATATCCACTTGCAGATTCTACAAAAAGAGTGTTTCCAAACTGCTCTTTCAAAAGGAAGGTTCAAGTCTGTGAGTTGAGAGCATTCATCACAAAGAAGTTTCTGAGAATGCTTCTGTCTAGTTTTTATATGAAGATCTTTCCTTTTCCAATATGGGCCTCAAAGCGCTCCAAATAAACACTTGCAGATTCTACAAAAGGAGTGTTTCAAAACAGCTCTATCAAAAGGAACGTTCAAGTCTGTGAGTTGAAGGCATTCATCAAACAGAAGTTTCTGAGAATGCTTCTGTCTAGTTTTTATGTGAAGATATTTCCTTTTCTAGCGTAGGCCTCAAAGCGCTGCAAATAGCCACTTGCAGATTCTACAAAAAGAGGGTTTCAAATCTCTTCTATCAAAAGAAATGTTCAACTCTGTGAGTTGAATGCACTCATCAGAAAGAAGTTTCTGAGAATGATTCTATCTAGTTTTCATCTGCATGTATTTCCTTTTCCACTAGATGCCGCAATCGCACCAAATATCCACTTGCAGTTTCCACAAAAAGAGTGCTGCAGAACTGCTCCATGAAAAGGAATGTTCAACTCTGTGGGTTCAATACCCTCATGACATAGAAGTTTCTGAAAATGCTTCTGTCTAGTTGGTATAGGAAGATATTTCCTTTTCCAGCATAAGCCTCAAAGAGCTCCAAATATCCACTTGCGGATTCTGAAAAAACAGTGTTTCAAAACTGGTCGATCAAAAGGAACGTTCAACTCTGTGAGTTGAATGCACTCATGACACAGAAGTTTCTGAGAATGCTTCTGTCTAGTTCTTACGTGAAGATATTTCCTTTTCCAGCTTAGGCCTCAAAGAGCTCCAAATAAACACTTGCAGATTCTACAAAAGGAGTGTTTCAAAACTGCTCTAGCAAAAGGAAGGTTCAAGTCTGTGAGTTGAATGCACTCATCACAAAGAGGTTTCTGAGAATGCTGCTGTCTAGTTTTTATGGGAAGATATTTCCTTTTCCTCGCATAGACCTCAAATCGCTCCAGATATCCACTTGCAGATTTTACAGAAAGAGTGTTTCCAAACTGCTCTATCTAAAGGCACGTTCAACTCTGTGAGTTGAATGCACGCATTGCGAAGAACTTTCTGAGAATGCTTCTCTCTAGCTTTTAGGTGAAGATATTCCATTTGACAGCATAGGCCTCAAAGTGCTCCAAATCACCACTTGCAGATTTTACAAAAAGAATGTTTCAAAACTGCTCTTTCTAAAGGAAGGTTCAAGTCTGTGAGTTGAATGCACTCAACACAAAGAAGTTTCTGAGAATGCTTCTGTCCAGGTTTCATGTGAAGATATTTCCTTTTCCAGCATAGGCCCCAAACCGCTCCAAATATACACTTGCAGAGTCTACAAAAAGAGTGTTTCCAAACTTCTCTATCAACTGGTAGGTACAACTCCGTGAGTTGAATGCCCTCATCACCAAGAAGTTTCTGAGAATGCTTCTGTCTAGTTTTGATGGGAAGATATTTCCTTTTCCAACATAGGCCTCATGGTGCTCCGAATAAACACTTGCAGATTCTACAAACTTAGTGTTTCAAAACTGTTCTATGAAAAGGAACGTTCAAGTCTGGGAGTTGAATGAACTCATCACAAAGAAGTTACTCAGAATGCTTCTGTCTAGTTTTTAGGTGAAGATATTTCATTTCCCAGCATAGGCCTCAAAGCGCTCCAAATATCCACTTGGAGATTCTACAAAAAGAGTGTTTCCAAACTGCTCTTACAAAAGGAAGGTTCAAGTCTGTGAGCCGAACGCACTCATCACAAACAAGTTTCTGAGAATGCGTCTGTCTAGTTTTTATGTGAAGATGTTTCGTTTGCCAGCATAGGCCTCAAATCGCTCCAAACATCCACTAGCAAATTCTACAAAAGGAGTGTTTCAAAAGTGCGCTATCAAAAGGAAGAGTCCACTATGTGAGTTGAATGCATAAAGCACACGGAAGTTTCTGAGAATGCTTCTGTCTAGTTTTTAGGTGAAGATATTTCATTTCCCAGCATAGGCCTCAAAGCGCTCCAAATATCCACTTGCAGATTCTACAAAAAGAGTGTCTCCAAACTGCTCTTACAAAAGGAAGGTTCAAGTCTGTGAGCCGAACGCACTCATCACAAACAAGTTTCTGAGAATGCGTCTGTCTAGTTTTTATGTGAAGATATTTCGTTTGCCAGCATAGGCCTCAAATCGCTCCAAACATCCACTAGCAAATTCTACAAAAGGAGTGTTTCAAAAGTGCGCTATCAAAAGGAAGAGTCCACTATGTGAGTTGAATGCATAAAGCACACGGAAGTTTCTGAGAATGCTTCTGTCTAGTTTTTAGGTGAAGATATTTCATTTCCCAGCATAGGCCTCAAAGCGCTCCAAATATCCACTTGCAGATTCTACAAAAAGAGTGTTTCCAAACTGCTCTTTCAAAAGGAAGGTTCAAGTCTGTGAGTTGAGAGCACTCATCACAAAGAAGTTTCTGAGAATGCTTCTGTCTAGTTTTTATATGAAGATCTTTCCTTTTCCAATATAGGCCTCAAAACGCTCCAAAGAAACACTTGCAGATGCTACAAAAGGAGTGTTTCAAAACAGCTCTATCAAAAGGAACGTTCAAGTCTGTGAGTTGAAGGCATTCATCACACAGAAGTTTCTGAGAATGCTTCTCTCTAGTTTTTATGTGAAGATATTTCCTTTTCTAGCATAGGCCTCAAAGCGCTCCAAATAGCCACTTGCAGATTCTACAAAAAGAGGGTTTCAAATCTCTTCTATCAAAAGAAATGTTCAACTCTGTGAGTTGAATGCACTCATCAGAAAGAAGTTTCTGAGAATGATTCTATCTAGTTTTCATCTGCATGTATTTCCTTTTCCACTAGATGCCGCAATCGCACCAAATATCCACTTGCAGTTTCCACAAAAAGAGTGCTGCAGAACTGCTCCATGAAAAGGAATGTTCAACTCTGTGGGTTCAATACCCTCATGACATAGAAGTTTCTGAAAATGCTTCTGTCTAGTTGGTATAGGAAGATATTTCCTTTTGCAGCATAAGCCTCAAAGAGCTCCAAATATCCACTTGCGGATTCTGCAAAAACAGTGTTTCAAAACTGGTCGATCAAAAGGAACGTTCAACTCTGTGATTTGAATGCACTCATGACACAGAAGTTTCTGAGAATGCTTCTGTCTAGTTCTTACGTGAAGATATTTCCTTTTCCAGCTTAGGCCTCAAAGCGCTCCAAATAAACACTTGCAGATTCTACAAAAGGAGTGTTTCAAAACTGCTCTAGCAAAAGGAAGGTTCAAGTCTGTGAGTTGAATGCACTCATCACAAAGAGGTTTCTGAGAATGCTGCTGTCTAGTTTTTATGTGAAGATATTTCCTTTTCCTCGCATAGACCTCAAATCGCTCCAGATATCCACTTGCAGATTTTACAGAAAGAGTGTTTCCAAACTGCTCTATCTGAAGGCACGTTCAACTCTGTGAGTTGAATGCACGCATTGCGAAGAACTTTCTGAGAATGCTTCTCTCTAGCTTTTAGGTGAAGATATTCCATTTCACAGCATAGGCCTCAAAGTGCTCCAAATCACCACTTGCAGATTTTACAAAAAGAATGTTTCAAAACTGCTCTTTCTAAAGGAAGGTTCAAGTCTGTGAGTTGAATGCACTCAACACAAAGAAGTTTCTGAGAATGCTTCTGTCCAGGTTTCATGTGAAGATATTTCCTTTTCCAGCATAGGCCTCAAACCGCTCCAAATATACACTTGCAGAGTCTACAAAAAGAGTGTTTCCAAACTTCTCTATCAACTGGTAGGTACAACTCCGAGAGTTGAATGCCCTCATCACCAAGAAGTTTCTGAGAATGCTTCTCTCTAGTTTTGATGGGAAGATATTTCCTTTTCCAACATAGGCCTCATGGTGCTCCGAATAAACACTTGCAGATTCTACAAACTTAGTGTTTCAAAACTGTTCTATGAAAAGGAACGTTCAAGTCTGGGAGTTGAATGAACTCATCACAAAGAAGTTTCTCAGAATGCTTCTGTCTAGTTTTTAGGTGAAGATATTTCATTTCCCAGCATAGGCCTCAAAGCGCTCCAAATATCCACTTGCAGATTCTACAAAAAGAGTGTTTCCAAACTGCTCTTACAAAAGGAAGGTTCAAGTCTGTGAGCCGAACGCACTCATCACAAACAAGTTTCTGAGAATGCGTCTGTCTAGTTTTTATGTGAAGATATTTCGTTTGCCAGCATAGGCCTCAAATCGCTCCAAACATCCACTAGCAAATTCTACAAAAGGAGTGTTTCAAAAGTGCGCTATCAAAAGGAAGAGTCCACTATGTGAGTTGAATGCATAAAGCACACGGAAGTTTCTGAGAATGCTTCTGTCTAGTTTTTAGGTGAAGATATTTCATTCCCCAGCATAGGCCTCAAAGCGCTCCAAATATCCACTTGCAGATTCTACAAAAAGAGTGTGTCCAAACTGCTCTTTCAAAAGGAAGGTTCAAGTCTGTGAGTTGAGAGCACTCATCACAAAGAAGTTTCTGAGAATGCTTCTGTCTAGTTTTTATATGAAGATCTTTCCTTTTCCAATATAGGCCTCAAAACGCTCCAAAGAAACACTTGCAGATGCTACAAAAGGAGTGTTTCAAAACAGCTCTATCAAAAGGAACGTTCAAGTCTGTGAGTTGAAGGCATTCATCACACAGAAGTTTCTGAGAATGCTTCTCTCTAGTTTTTATGTGAAGATATTTCCTTTTCTAGCATAGGCCTCAAAGCGCTGCAAATAGCCACTTGCAGATTCTACAAAAAGAGGGTTTCAAATCTCTTCTATCAAAAGAAGTGTTCAACTCTGTGAGTTGAATGCACTCATCAGAAAGAAGTTTCTGAGAATGATTCTATCTAGTTTTCATCTGCATGTATTTCCTTTTCCGCTAGATGCCGCAATCGCACCAAATATCCACTTGCAGTTTCCACAAAAAGAGTGCTGCAGAACTGCTCCATGAAAAGGAATGTTCAACTCTGTGAGTTCAATACCCTCATGACATAGAAGTTTCTGAAAATGCTTCTGTCTAGTTCGTATAGGAAGATATTTCCTTTTGAAGCATAAGCCTCAAAGAGCTCCAAATATCCACTTGCGGATTCTGCAAAAACAGTGTTTCAAAACTGGTCGATCAAAAGGAACGTTCAACTCTGTGAGTTGAATGCACTCATGACACAGAAGTTTCTGAGAATGCTTCTGTCTAGTTCTTACGTGAAGATATTTCCTTTTCCAGCTTAGGCCTCAAAGCGCTCCAAATAAACACTTGCAGATTCTACAAAAGGAGTGTTTCAAAACTGCTCTAGCAAAAGGAAGGTTCAAGTCTGTGAGTTGAATGCACTCATCACAAAGAGGTTTCTGAGAATGCTGCTGTCTAGTTTTTATGTGAAGATATTTCCTTTTCCTCGCATAGACCTCAAATCGCTCCAGATATCCACTTGCAGATTTTACAGAAAGAGTGTTTCCAAACTGCTCTATCTAAAGGCACGTTCAACTCTGTGAGTTGAATGCACGCACTGCGAAGGACTTTCTGAGAATGCTTCTCTCTAGCTTTTAGGTGAAGATATTCCATTTCACAGCATAGGCCTCAAAGTGCTACAAATCACCACTTGCAGATTTTACAAAAAGAATGTTCCAAACTGCTCTTTCTAAAGGAAGGTTCAAGTCTGTGAGTTGAATGCACTCAACACAAAGAAGTTTCTGAGAATGCTTCTGTCCAGGTTTCATGTGAAGATATTTCCTTTCCCAGCATAGGCCCCAAACCGCGCCAAATATACACTTGCAGAGTCTACAAAAAGAGTGTTTCCAAACTTCTCTATCAACTGGTAGGTACAACTCCGTGAGTTGAATGCCCTCATCACCAAGAAATTTCTGAGAATGCTTCTCTCTAGTTTTGATGGGAAGATATTTCCTTTTCCAACCTAGGCCTCATGGTGCTCCGAATAAACACTTGCAGATTCTACAAACTTAGTGTTTCAAAACTGTTCTATGAAAAGGAACGTTCAAGTCTGGGAGTTGAATGAACTCATCACAAAGAAGTTACTCAGAATGCTTCTGTCTAGTTTTTAGGTGAAGATATTTCATTTCCCAGCATAGGCCTCAAAGCGCTCCAAATATCCACTTGCAGATTCTACAAAAAGAGTGTTTCCAAACTGCTCTTACAAAAGGAAGGTTCAAGTCAGTGAGCCGAACGCACTCATCACAAACAAGTTTCTGAGAATGCGTCTGTCTAGTTTTTATGTGAAGATATTTCGTTTGCCAGCATAGGCCTCAAATCGCTCCAAACATCCACTAGCAAATTCTACAAAAGGAGTGTTTCAAAAGTGCGCTATCAAAAGGAAGAATCCACTATGTGAGTTGAATGCATAAAGCACACGGAAGTTTCTGAGAATGCTTCTGTCTAGTTTTTAGGTGAAGATATTTCATTTCCCAGCATAGGCCTCAAAGCGCTCCAAATATCCACTTGCAGATTCTACAAAAAGAGTGTTTCCAAACTACTCTTTCAAAAGGAAGGTTCAAGTCTGTGAGTTGAGAGCATTCATCACAAAGAAGTTTCTGAGAATGCTTCTGTCTAGTTTTTATATGAAGATCTTTCCTTTTCCAATATGGGCCTCAAAGCGCTCCAAATAAACACTTGCAGATTCTACAAAAGGAGTGTTTCAAAACAGCTCTATCAAAAGGAACGTTCAAGTCTGTGAGTTGAAGGCATTCATCACACAGAAGTTTCTGAGAATGCTTCTCTCTAGTTTTTATGTGAAGATATTTCCTTTTCTAGCATAGGCCTCAAAGCGCTGCAAATAGCCACTTGCAGATTCTACAAAAAGAGGGTTTCAAATCTCTTCTATCAAAAGAAATGTTCAACTCTGTGAGTTGAATGCACTCATCAGAAAGAAGTTTCTGAGAATGATTCTATCTAGTTTTCATCTGCATGTATTTCCTTTTCCACTAGATGCCGCAATCGCACCAAATATCCACTTGCAGTTTCCACAAAAAGAGTGCTGCAGAACTGCTCCATGAAAAGGAATGTTCAACTCTGTGGGTTCAATACCCTCATGACATAGAAGTTTCTGAAAATGCTTCTGTCTAGTTGGTATAGGAAGATATTTCCTTTTCCAGCATAAGCCTCAAAGAGCTCCAAATATCCACTTGCGGATTCTGCAAAAACAGTGTTTCAAAACTGGTCGATCAAAAGGAACGTTCTACTCTGTGAGTTGAATGCACTCATGACACAGAAGTTTCTGAGAATGCTTCTGTCTAGCTCTTACGTGAAGATATTTCCTTTTCCAGCTTAGGCCTCAAAGCGCTCCAAATAAACACTTGCAGATTCTACAAAAGGAGTGTTTCAAAACTGCTCTAGCAAAAGGAAGGTTCAAGTCTTTGAGTTGAATGCACTCATCACAAAGAGGTTTCTGAGAATGCTGCTGTCTAGTTTTTATGTGAAGATATTTCCTTTTCCTCGCATAGACCTCAAATCGCTCCAGATATCCACTTGCAGATTTTACAGAAAGAGTGTTTCCAAACTGCTCTATCTAAAGGCACGTTCAACTCTGTGAGTTGAATGCACGCATTGCGAAGAACTTTCTGAGAATGCTTCTCTCTAGCTTTTAGGTGAAGATATTCCATTTCACAGCATAGGCCTCAAAGTGCTCCAAATCACCACTTGCAGATTTTACAAAAAGAATGTTTCAAAACTGCTCTTTCTAAAGGAAGGTTCAAGTCTGTGAGTTGAATGCACTCAACACAAAGAAGTTTCTGAGAATGCTTCTGTCCAGGTTTCATGTGAAGATATTTCCTTTTCCAGCATAGGCCCCAAACCGCTCCAAATATACACTTGCAGAGTCTACAAAAAGAGTGTTTCCAAACTTCTCTATCAACTGGTAGGTACAACTCCGTGAGTTGAATGCCCTCATCACCAAGAAGTTTCTGAGAATGCTTCTCTCTAGTTTTGATGGGAAGATATTTCCTTTTCCAACATAGGCCTCATGGTGCTCCGAATAAACACTTGCAGATTCTACAAACTTAGTGTTTCAAAACTGTTCTATGAAAAGGAACGTTCAAGTCTGGGAGTTGAATGAACTCATCACAAAGATGTTACTCAGAATGCTTCTGTCTAGTTTTTAGGTGAAGATATTTCATTTCCCAGCATAGGCCTCAAAGCGCTCCAAATATCCACTTGCAGATTCTACAGAAAGTGTGTTTCCAAACTGCTCTTACAAAATGAAGGTTCAAGTCTGTGAGCCGAACGCACTCATCACAAACAAGTTTCTGAGAATGCGTCTGTCCAGTTTTTATGTGAAGATATTTCGTTTGCCAGCATAGGCCTCAAATCGCTCCAAACATCCACTAGCAAATTCTAGAAAAGGAGTGTTTCAAAAGTGCGCCATCAAAAGGAAGAGTCCACTATGTGAGTTGAATGCATAAAGCCCACGGAAGTTTCTGAGAATGCTTCTGTCTAGTTTTTAGGTGAAGATATTTCATTTCCCAGCATAGGCCTCAAAGCGCTCCAAATATCCACTTGCAGATTCTACAAAAAGAGTGTTTCCAAACTGCTCTTTCAAAAGGAAGGTTCAAGTCTGTGAGTTGAGAGCACTCATCACAAAGAAGTTTCTGAGAATGCTTCTGTCTAGTTTTTATATGAAGATCTTTCCTTTTCCAATATAGGCCTCAAAGCGCTCCAAATAAACACTTGCAGATTCTACAAAAGGAGTGTTTCAAAACAGCTCTATCAAAAGGAACGTTCATGTCTGTGAGTTGAAGGCATTCATCACACAGAAGTTTCTGAGAATGCTTCTCTCTAGTTTTTATGTGAAGATATTTCCTTTTCTAGCGTAGGCCTCAAAGCGCTCCAAATAGCCACTTGCAGATTCTACAAAAAGAGGGTTTCAAATCTCTTCTATCAAAAGAAATGTTCAACTCTGTGAGTTGAATGCACTCATCAGAAAGAAGTTTCTGAGAATGATTCTATCTAGTTTTCATCTGCATGTATTTCCTTTTCCACTAGATGCCGCAATCGCACCAAATATCCACTTGCAGTTTCCACAAAAAGAGTGCTGCAGAACTGCTCCATGAAAAGGAATGTTCAACTCTGTGGGTTCAATACCCTCATGACATAGAAGTTTCTGAAAATGCTTCTGTCTAGTTGGTATAGGAAGATATTTCCTTTTCCAGCATAAGCCTCAAAGAGCTCCAAATATCCACTTGCGGATTCTGCAAAAACAGTGTTTCAAAACTGGTCGATCAAAAGGAACGTTCAACTCTGTGAGTTGAATGCACTCATGACACAGAAGTTTCTGAGAATGCTTCTGTCTAGTTCTTACGTGAAGATATTTCCTTTTCCAGCTTAGGCCTCAAAGCGCTCCAAATAAACACTTGCAGATTCTACAAAAGGAGTGTTTCAAAACTGCTCTAGCAAAAGGAAGGTTCAAGTCTGTGAGTTGAATGCACTCATCACAAAGAGGTTTCTGAGAATGCTGCTGTCTAGTTTTTATGTGAAGATATTTCCTTTTCCTCGCATAGACCTCAAATCGCTCCAGATATCCACTTGCAGATTTTACAGAAAGAGTGTTTCCAAACTGCTCTATCTAAAGGCACGTTCAACTCTGTGAGTTGAATGCACGCACTGCGAAGGACTTTCTGAGAATGCTTCTCTCTAGCTTTTAGGTGAAGATATTCCATTTCACAGCATAGGCCTCAAAGTGCTACAAATCACCACTTGCAGATTTTACAAAAAGAATGTTCCAAACTGCTCTTTCTAAAGGAAGGTTCAAGTCTGTGAGTTGAATGCACTCAACACAAAGAAGTTTCTGAGAATGCTTCTGTCCAGGTGTCATGTGAAGATATTTCCTTTTCCAGCATAGGCCCCAAACCGCGCCAAATATACACTTGCAGAGTCTACAAAAAGAGTGTTTCCAAACTTCTCTATCAACTGGTAGGTACAACTCCGTGAGTTGAATGCCCTCATCACCAAGAAGTTTCTGAGAATGCTTCTCTCTAGTTTTGATGGGAAGATATTTCCTTTTCCAACCTAGGCCTCATGGTGCTCCGAATAAACACTTGCAGATTCTACAAATTTAGTGTTTCAAAACTGTTCTATGAAAAGGAACGTTCAAGTCTGGGAGTTGAATGAACTCATCACAAAGAAGTTTCTCAGAATGCTTCTGTCTAGTTTTTAGGTGAAGATATTTCATTTCCCAGCATAGGCCTCAAAGCGCTCCAAATATCCACTTGCAGATTCTACAGAAAGTGTGTTTCCAAACTGCTCTTACAAAATGAAGGTTCAAGTCTGTGAGCCGAACGCACTCATCACAAACAAGTTTCTGAGAATGCGTCTGTCTAGTTTTTATGTGAAGATATTTCGTTTGCCAGCATAGGCCTCAAATCGCTCCAAACATCCACTAGCAAATTCTAGAAAAGGAGTGTTTCAAAAGTGCGCCATCAAAAGGAAGAGTCCACTATGTAAGTTGAATGCATAAAGCCCACGGAAGTTTCTGAGAATGCTTCTGTCTAGTTTTTAGGTGAAGATATTTCATTTCCCAGCATAGGCCTCAAAGCGCTCCAAATATCCACTTGCAGATTCTACAAAAAGAGTGTTTCCAAACTGCTCTTTCAAAAGGAAGGTTCAAGTCTGTGAGTTGAGAGCACTCATCACAAAGAAGTTTCTGAGAATGCTTCTGTCTAGTTTTTATATGAAGATCTTTCCTTTTCCAATATAGGCCTCAAAGCGCTCCAAATAAACACTTGCAGATTCTACAAAAGGAGTGTTTCAAAACAGCTCTATCAAAAGGAACGTTCATGTCTGTGAGTTGAAGGCATTCATCACACAGAAGTTTCTGAGAATGCTTCTGTCTAGTTTTTATGTGAAGATATTTCCTTTTCTAGCGTAGGCCTCAAAGCGCTGCAAATAGCCACTTGCAGATTCTACAAAAAGAGGGTTTCAAATCTCTTCTATCAAAAGAAATGTTCAACTCTGTGAGTTGAATGCACTCATCAGAAAGAAGTTTCTGAGAATGATTCTATCTAGTTTTCATCTGCATGTATTTCCTTTTCCACTAGATGCCGCAATCGCACCAAATATCCACTTGCAGTTTCCACAAAAAGAGTGCTGCAGAACTGCTCCATGAAAAGGAATGTTCAACTCTGTGGGTTCAATACCCTCATGACATAGAAGTTTCTGAAAATGCTTCTGTCTAGTTGGTATAGGAAGATATTTCCTTTTCCAGCATAAGCCTCAAAGAGCTCCAAATATCCACTTGCGGATTCTGCAAAAACAGTGTTTCAAAACTGGTCGATCAAAAGGAACGTTCAACTCTGTGAGTTGAATGCACTCATGACACAGAAGTTTCTGAGAATGCTTCTGTCTAGTTCTTACGTGAAGTTATTTCCTTTTCCAGCTTAGGCCTCAAAGCGCTCCAAATAAACACTTGCAGATTCTACAAAAGGAGTGTTTCAAAACTGCTCTAGCAAAAGGAAGGTTCAAGTCTGTGAGTTGAATGCACTCATCACAAAGAGGTTTCTGAGAATGCTGCTGTCTAGTTTTTATGTGAAGATATTTCCTTTTCCTCGCATAGACCACAAATCGCTCCAGATATCCACTTGCAGATTTTAAAGAAAGAGTGTTTCCAAACTGCTCTATCTAAAGGCACGTTCAACTCTGTGAGTTGAATGCACGCATTGCGAAGAACTTTCTGAGAATGCTTCTCTCTAGCTTTTAGGTGAAGATATTCCATTTCACAGCATAGGCCTCAAAGTGCTCCAAATCACCACTTGCAGATTTTACAAAAAGAATGTTTCAAAACTGCTCTTTCTAAAGGAAGGTTCAAGTCTGTGAGTTGAATGCACTCAACACAAAGAAGTTTCTGAGAATGCTTCTGTCCAGGTTTCATGTGAAGATATTTCCTTTTCCAGCATAGGCCTCAAACCACTCCAAATATACACTTGCAGAGTCTACAAAAAGATTTTTTCCAAACTTTTCTATCAACTGGTAGGTACAACTCCGTGAGTTGAATGCCCTCATCACCAAGAAGTTTCTGAGAATGCTTCTCTCTAGTTTTGATGGGAAGATATTTCCTTTTCCAACATAGGCCTCATGGTGCTCCGAATAAACACTTGCAGATTCTACAAACTTAGTGTTTCAAAACTGTTCCATGAAAAGGAACGTTCAAGTCTGGGAGTTGAATGAACTCATCACAAAGAAGTTTCTCAGAATGCTTCTGTCTAGTTTTTAGGTGAAGATATTTCATTTCCCAGCATAGGCCTCAAAGCGCTCCAAATATCCACTTGCAGATTCTACAAAAAGAGTGATTCCAAACTGCTCTTACAAAAGGAAGGTTCAAGTCTGTGAGCCGAACGCACTCATCACAAACAAGTTTCTGAGAATGCGTCTGTCTAGTTTTTATGTGAAGATATTTCGTTTGCCAGCATAGGCCTCAAATCGCTCCAAACATCCACTAGCAAATTCTACAAAAGGAGTGTTTCAAAAGTGCGCTATCAAAAGGAAGAGTCCACTATGTGAGTTGAATGCATAAAGCACGCGGAAGTTTCTGAGAATGCTTCTGTCTAGTTTTTAGGTGAAGATATTTCATTTCCCAGCATAGGCCTCAAAGCGCTCCAAATATCCACTTGCAGATTCTACAAAAAGAGTGTTTCCAAACTGCTCTTTCAAAAGGAAGGTTCAAGTCTGTGAGTTGAGAGCATTCATCACAAAGAAGTTTCTGAGAATGCTTCTGTCTAGTTTTTATATGAAGATCTTTCCTTTTCCAATATGGGCCTCAAAGCGCTCCAAATAAACACTTGCAGATTCTACAAAAGGAGTGTTTCAAAACAGCTCTATCAAAAGGAACGTTCAAGTCTGTGAGTTGAAGGCATTCATCACACAGAAGTTTCTGAGAATGCTTCTGTCTAGTTTTTATGTGAAGATATTTCCTTTTCTAGCATAGGCCTCAAAGCGCTCCAAATAGCCACTTGCAGATTCTACAAAAAGAGGGTTTCAAATCTCTTCTATCAAAAGAAATGTTCAACTCTGTGAGTTGAATGCACTCATCAGAAAGAAGTTTCTGAGAATGATTCTATCTAGTTTTCATCTGCATGTATTTCCTTTTCCACTAGATGCCGCAATCGCACCAAATATCCACTTGCAGTTTCCACAAAAAGAGTGCTGCAGAACTGCTCCATGAAAAGGAATGTTCAACTCTGTGGGTTCAATACCCTCATGACATAGAAGTTTCTGAAAATGCTTCTGTCTAGTTGGTATAGGAAGATATTTCCTTTTCCAGCATAAGCCTCAAAGAGCTCCAAATATCCACTTGCGGATTCTGAAAAAACAGTGTTTCAAAACTGGTAGATCAAAAGGAACGTTCAACTCTGTGAGTTGAATGCACTCATGACACAGAAGTTTCTGAGAATGCTTCTGTCTAGTTCTTACGTGAAGATATTTCCTTTTCCAGCTTAGGCCTCAAAGAGCTCCAAATAAACACTTGCAGATTCTACAAAAGGAGTGTTTCAAAACTGCTCTAGCAAAAGGAAGGTTCAAGTCTGTGAGTTGAATGCACTCATCACAAAGAGGTTTCTGAGAATGCTGCTGTCTAGTTTTTATGGGAAGATATTTCCTTTTCCTCGCATAGACCTCAAATCGCTACAGATATCCACTTGCAGATTTTACAGAAAGAGTGTTTCCAAACTGCTCTATCTAAAGGCACGTTCAACTCTGTGAGTTGAATGCACGCATTGCGAAGAACTTTCTGAGAATGCTTCTCTCTAGCTTTTAGGTGAAGATATTCCATTTCACAGCATAGGCCTCAAAGTGCTCCAAATCACCACTTGCAGATTTTACAAAAAGAATGTTTCAAAACTGCTCTTTCTAAAGGAAGGTTCAAGTCTGTGAGTTGAATGCACTCAACACAAAGAAGTTTCTGAGAATGCTTCTGTCCAGGTTTCATGTGAAGATATTTCCTTTTCCAGCATAGGCCCCAAACCGCTCCAAATATACACTTGCAGAGTCTACAAAAAGAGTGTTTCCAAACTTCTCTATCAACTGGTAGGTACAACTCCGTGAGTTGAATGCCCTCATCACCAAGAAGTTTCTGAGAATGCTTCTCTCTAGTTTTGATGGGAAGATATTTCCTTTTCCAACATAGGCCTCATGGTGCTCCGAATAAACACTTGCAGATTCTACAAACCTAGTGTTTCAAAACTGTTCTATGAAAAGGAACGTTCAAGTCTGGGAGTTGAATGAACTCATCACAAAGAAGTTACTCAGAATGCTTCTGTCTAGTTTTTAGGTGAAGATATTTCATTTCCCAGCATAGGCCTCAAAGCGCTCCAAATATCCACTTGCAGATTCTACAAAAAGAGTGTTTCCAAACTGCTCTTACAAAAGGAAGGTTCAAGTCTGTGAGCCGAACGCACTCATCACAAACAAGTTTCTGAGAATGCGTCTGTCTAGTTTTTATGTGAAGATATTTCGTTTGCCAGCATAGGCCTCAAATCGCTCCAAACATCCACTAGCAAATTCTACAAAAGGAGTGTTTCAAAAGTGCGCTATCAAAAGGAAGAGTCCACTATGTGAGTTGAATGCATAAAGCACACGGAAGTTTCTGAGAATGCTTCTGTCTAGTTTTTAGGTGAAGATATTTCATTTCCCAGCATAGGCCTCAAAGCGCTCCAAATATCCACTTGCAGATTCTACAAAAAGAGTGTCTCCAAACTGCTCTTACAAAAGGAAGGTTCAAGTCTGTGAGCCGAACGCACTCATCACAAACAAGTTTCTGAGAATGCGTCTGTCTAGTTTTTATGTGAAGATATTTCGTTTGCCAGCATAGGCCTCAAATCGCTCCAAACATCCACTAGCAAATTCTACAAAAGGAGTGTTTCAAAAGTGCGCTATCAAAAGGAAGAGTCCACTATGTGAGTTGAATGCATAAAGCACACGGAAGTTTCTGAGAATGCTTCTGTCTAGTTTTTAGGTGAAGATATTTCATTTCCCAGCATAGGCCTCAAAGCGCTCCAAATATCCACTTGCAGATTCTACAAAAAGAGTGTTTCCAAACTGCTCTTTCAAAAGGAAGGTTCAAGTCTGTGAGTTGAGAGCACTCATCACAAAGAAGTTTCTGAGAATGCTTCTGTCTAGTTTTTATATGAAGATCTTTCCTTTTCCAATATAGGCCTCAAAACGCTCCAAAGAAACACTTGCAGATGCTACAAAAGGAGTGTTTCAAAACAGCTCTATCAAAAGGAACGTTCAAGTCTGTGAGTTGAAGGCATTCATCACACAGAAGTTTCTGAGAATGCTTCTCTCTAGTTTTTATGTGAAGATATTTCCTTTTCTAGCATAGGCCTCAAAGCGCTCCAAATAGCCACTTGCAGATTCTACAAAAAGAGGGTTTCAAATCTCTTCTATCAAAAGAAATGTTCAACTCTGTGAGTTGAATGCACTCATCAGAAAGAAGTTTCTGAGAATGATTCTATCTAGTTTTCATCTGCATGTATTTCCTTTTCCACTAGATGCCGCAATCGCACCAAATATCCACTTGCAGTTTCCACAAAAAGAGTGCTGCAGAACTGCTCCATGAAAAGGAATGTTCAACTCTGTGGGTTCAATACCCTCATGACATAGAAGTTTCTGAAAATGCTTCTGTCTAGTTGGTATAGGAAGATATTTCCTTTTGCAGCATAAGCCTCAAAGAGCTCCAAATATCCACTTGCGGATTCTGCAAAAACAGTGTTTCAAAACTGGTCGATCAAAAGGAACGTTCAACTCTGTGATTTGAATGCACTCATGACACAGAAGTTTCTGAGAATGCTTCTGTCTAGTTCTTACGTGAAGATATTTCCTTTTCCAGCTTAGGCCTCAAAGCGCTCCAAATAAACACTTGCAGATTCTACAAAAGGAGTGTTTCAAAACTGCTCTAGCAAAAGGAAGGTTCAAGTCTGTGAGTTGAATGCACTCATCACAAAGAGGTTTCTGAGAATGCTGCTGTCTAGTTTTTATGTGAAGATATTTCCTTTTCCTCGCATAGACCTCAAATCGCTCCAGATATCCACTTGCAGATTTTACAGAAAGAGTGTTTCCAAACTGCTCTATCTAAAGGCACGTTCAACTCTGTGAGTTGAATGCACGCATTGCGAAGAACTTTCTGAGAATGCTTCTCTCTAGCTTTTAGGTGAAGATATTCCATTTCACAGCATAGGCCTCAAAGTGCTCCAAATCACCACTTGCAGATTTTACAAAAAGAATGTTTCAAAACTGCTCTTTCTAAAGGAAGGTTCAAGTCTGTGAGTTGAATGCACTCAACACAAAGAAGTTTCTGAGAATGCTTCTGTCCAGGTTTCATGTGAAGATATTTCCTTTTCCAGCATAGGCCTCAAACCGCTCCAAATATACACTTGCAGAGTCTACAAAAAGAGTGTTTCCAAACTTCTCTATCAACTGGTAGGTACAACTCCGTGAGTTGAATGCCCTCATCACCAAGAAGTTTCTGAGAATGCTTCTCTCTAGTTTTGATGGGAAGATATTTCCTTTTCCAACCTAGGCCTCATGGTGCTCCGAATAAACACTTGCAGATTCTACAAACTTAGTGTTTCAAAACTGTTCTATGAAAAGGAACGTTCAAGTCTGGGAGTTGAATGAACTCATCACAAAGAAGTTACTCAGAATGCTTCTGTCTAGTTTTTAGGTGAAGATATTTCATTTCCCAGCATAGGCCTCAAAGCGCTCCAAATATCCACTTGCAGATTCTACAAAAAGAGTGTTTCCAAACTGCTCTTACAAAAGGAAGGTTCAAGTCTGTGAGCCGAACGCACTCATCACAAACAAGTTTCTGAGAATGCGTCTATCTAGTTTTTATGTGAAGATATTTCGTTTGCCAGCATAGGCCTCAAATCGCTCCAAACATCCACTAGCAAATTCTACAAAAGGAGTGTTTCAAAAGTGCGCTATCAAAAGGAAGAGTCCACTATGTGAGTTGAATGCATAAAGCACACGGAAGTTTCTGAGAATGCTTCTGTCTAGTTTTTAGGTGAAGATATTTCATTTCCCAGCATAGGCCTCAAAGCGCTCCAAATATCCACTTGCAGATTCTACAAAAAGAGTGTTTCCAAACTGCTCTTTCAAAAGGAAGGTTCAAGTCTGTGAGTTGAGAGCATTCATCACAAAGAAGTTTCTGAGAATGCTTCTGTCTAGTTTTTATATGAAGACCTTTCCTTTTCCAATATGGGCCTCAAAGCGCTCCAAAGAAACACTTGCAGATTCTACAAAAGGAGTGTTTCAAAACAGCTCTATCAAAAGGAACGTTCAAGTCTGTGAGTTGAAGGCATTCATCACACAGAAGTTTCTGAGAATGCTTCTCTCTAGTTTTTATGTGAAGATATTTCCTTTTCTAGCATAGGCCTCAAAGCGCTGCAAATAGCCACTTGCAGATTCTACAAAAAGAGGGTTTCAAATCTCTTCTATCAAAAGAAATGTTCAACTCTGTGAGTTGAATGCACTCATCAGAAAGAAGTTTCTGAGAATGATTCTATCTAGTTTTCATCTGCATGTATTTCCTTTTCCACTAGATGCCGCAATCGCACCAAATATCCACTTGCAGTTTCCACAAAAAGAGTGCTGCAGAACTGCTCCATGAAAAGGAATGTTCAACTCTGTGGGTTCAATACCCTCATGACATAGAAGTTTCTGAAAATGCTTCTGTCTAGTTGGTATAGGAAGATATTTCCTTTTCCAGCATAAGCCTCAAAGAGCTCCAAATATCCACTTGCGGATTCTGCAAAAACAGTGTTTCAAAACTGGTCGATCAAAAGGAACGTTCAACTCTGTGAGTTGAATGCACTCATGACACAGAAGTTTCTGAGAATGCTTCTGTCTAGCTCTTACGTGAAGATATTTCCTTTTCCAGCTTAGGCCTCAAAGCGCTCCAAATAAACACTTGCAGATTCTACAAAAGGAGTGTTTCAAAACTGCTCTAGCAAAAGGAAGGTTCAAGTCTGTGAGTTGAATGCACTCATCACAAAGAGGTTTCTGAGAATGCTGCTGTCTAGTTTTTATGTGAAGATATTTCCTTTTCCTCGCATAGACCTCAAATCGCTCCAGATATCCACTTGCAGATTTTACAGAAAGAGTGTTTCCAAACTGCTCTATCTAAAGGCACGTTCAACTCTGTGAGTTGAATGCACGCATTGCGAAGAACTTTCTGAGAATGCTTCTCTCTAGCTTTTAGGTGAAGATATTCCATTTCACAGCATAGGCCTCAAAGTGCTCCAAATCACCACTTGCAGATTTTACAAAAAGAATGTTTCAAAACTGCTCTTTCTAAAGGAAGGTTCAAGTCTGTGAGTTGAATGCACTCAACACAAAGAAGTTTCTGAGAATGCTTCTGTCCAGGTTTCATGTGAAAATATTTCCTTTTCCAGCATAGGCCCCAAACCGCTCCAAATATACACTTGCAGAGTCTACAAAAAGAGTGTTTCCAAACTTCTCTATCAACTGGTAGGTACAACTCCGTGAGTTGAATGCCCTCATCACCAAGAAGTTTCTGAGAATGCTTCTCTCTAGTTTTGATGGGAAGATATTTCCTTTTCCAACATAGGCCTCATGGTGCTCCGAATAAACACTTGCAGATTCTACAAACTTAGTGTTTCAAAACTGTTCTATGAAAAGGAACGTTCAAGTCTGGGAGTTGAATGAACTCATCACAAAGAAGTTACTCAGAATGCTTCTGTCTAGTTTTTAGGTGAAGATATTTCATTTCCCAGCATAGGCCTCAAAGCGCTCCAAATATCCACTTGCAGATCCTACAGAAAGTGTGTTTCCAAACTGCTCTTACAAAATGAAGGTTCAAGTCTGTGAGCCGAACGCACTCATCACAAACAAGATTCTGAGAATGCGTCTGTCTAGTTTTTATGTGAAGATATTTCGTTTGCCAGCATAGGCCTCAAATCGCTCCAAACATCCACTAGCAAATTCTAGAAAAGGAGTGTTTCAAAAGTGCGCCATCAAAAGGAAGAGTCCACTATGTGAGTTGAATGCATAAAGCCCACGGAAGTTTCTGAGAATGCTTCTGTCTAGTTTTTAGGTGAAGATATTTCATTTCCCAGCATAGGCCTCAAAGCGCTCCAAATATCCACTTGCAGATTCTACAAAAAGAGTGTTTCCAAACTGCTCTTTCAAAAGGAAGGTTCAAGTCTGTGAGTTGAGAGCACTCATCACAAAGAAGTTTCTGAGAATGCTTCTGTCTAGTTTTTATATGAAGATCTTTCCTTTTCCAATATAAGCCTCAAAGCGCTCCAAATAAACACTTGCAGATTCTACAAAAGGAGTGTTTCAAAACAGCTCTATCAAAAGGAACGTTCATGTCTGTGAGTTGAAGGCATTCATCACACAGAAGTTTCTGAGAATGCTTCTCTCTAGTTTTTATGTGAAGATATTTCCTTTTCTAGCGTAGGCCTCAAAGCGCTGCAAATAGCCACTTGCAGATTCTACAAAAAGAGGGTTTCAAATCTCTTCTATCAAAAGAAATGTTCAACTCTGTGAGTTGAATGCACTCATCAGAAAGAAGTTTCTGAGAATGATTCTATCTAGTTTTCATCTGCATGTATTTCCTTTTCCACTAGATGCCGCAATCGCACCAAATATCCACTTGCAGTTTCCACAAAAAGAGTGCTGCAGAACTGCACCATGAAAAGGAATGTTCAACTCTGTGGGTTCAATACCCTCATGACATAGAAGTTTCTGAAAATGCTTCTGTCTAGTTGGTATAGGAAGATATTTCCTTTTCCAGCATAAGCCTCAAAGAGCTCCAAATATCCACTTGCGGATTCTGCAAAAACAGTGTTTCAAAACTGGTCGATCAAAAGGAACGTTCAACTCTGTGAGTTGAATGCACTCATGACACAGAAGTTTCTGAGAATGCTTCTGTCTAGTTCTTACGTGAAGTTATTTCCTTTTCCAGCTTAGGCCTCAAAGCGCTCCAAATAAACACTTGCAGATTCTACAAAAGGAGTGTTTCAAAACTGCTCTAGCAAAAGGAAGGTTCAAGTCTGTGAGTTGAATGCACTCATCACAAAGAGGTTTCTGAGAATGCTGCTGTCTAGTTTTTATGTGAAGATATTTCCTTTTCCTCGCATAGACCACAAATCGCTCCAGATATCCACTTGCAGATTTTACAGAAAGAGTGTTTCCAAACTGCTCTATCTAAAGGCACGTTCAACTCTGTGAGTTGAATGCACGCATTGCGAAGAACTTTCTGAGAATGCTTCTCTCTAGCTTTTAGGTGAAGATATTCCATTTCACAGCATAGGCCTCAAAGTGCTCCAAATCACCACTTGCAGATTTTACAAAAAGAATGTTTCAAAACTGCTCTTTCTAAAGGAAGGTTCAAGTCTGTGAGTTGAATGCACTCAACACAAAGAAGTTTCTGAGAATGCTTCTGTCCAGGTTTCATGTGAAGATATTTCCTTTTCCAGCATAGGCCTCAAACCACTCCAAATATACACTTGCAGAGTCTACAAAAAGAGTGTTTCCAAACTTCTCTATCAACTGGTAGGTACAACTCCGTGAGTTGAATGCCCTCATCACCAAGAAGTTTCTGAGAATGCTTCTCTCTAGTTTTGATGGGAAGATATTTCCTTTTCCAACATAGGCCTCATGGTGCTCCGAATAAACACTTGCAGATTCGACAAACTTAGTGTTTCAAAACTGTTCCATGAAAAGGAACGTTCAAGTCTGGGAGTTGAATGAACTCATCACAAAGAAGTTTCTCAGAATGCTTCTGTCTAGTTTTTAGGTGAAGATATTTCATTTCCCAGCATAGGCCTCAAAGCGCTCCAAATATCCACTTGCAGATTCTACAAAAAGAGTGTTTCCAAACTGCTCTTACAAAAGGAAGGTTCAAGTCTGTGAGCCGAACGCACTCATCACAAACAAGTTTCTGAGAATGCGTCTGTCTAGTTTTTATGTGAAGATATTTCGTTTGCCAGCATAGGCCTCAAATCGCTCCAAACATCCACTAGCAAATTCTACAAAAGGAGTGTTTCAAAAGTGCGCTATCAAAAGGAAGAGTCCACTATGTGAGTTGAATGCATAAAGCACGCGGAAGTTTCTGAGAATGCTTCTGTCTAGTTTTTAGGTGAAGATATTTCATTTCCCAGCATAGGCCTCAAAGCGCTCCAAATATCCACTTGCAGATTCTACAAAAAGAGTGTTTCCAAACTGCTCTTACAAAAGGAAGGTTCAAGTCTGTGAGCCGAACGCACTCATCACAAACAAGTTTCTGAGAATGCGTCTGTCTAGTTTTTATGTGAAGATATTTCGTTTGCCAGCATAGGCCTCAAATCGCTCCAAACATCCACTAGCAAATTCTACAAAAGGAGTGTTTCAAAAGTGCGCTATCAAAAGGAAGAGTCCACTATGTGAGTTGAATGCATAAAGCACACGGAAGTTTCTGAGAATGCTTCTGTCTAGTTTTTAGGTGAAGATATTTCATTTCCCAGCATAGGCCTCAAAGCGCTCCAAATATCCACTTGCAGATTCTACAAAAAGAGTGTTTCCAAACTGCTCTTTCAAAAGGAAGGTTCAAGTCTGTGAGTTGAGAGCACTCATCACAAAGAAGTTTCTGAGAATGCTTCTGTCTAGTTTTTATATGAAGATCTTTCCTTTTCCAATATAGGCCTCAAAACGCTCCAAATAAACACTTGCAGATGCTACAAAAGGAGTGTTTCAAAACAGCTCTATCAAAAGGAACGTTCAAGTCTGTGAGTTGAAGGCATTCATCACACAGAAGTTTCTGAGAATGCTTCTCTCTAGTTTTTATGTGAAGATATTTCCTTTTCTAGCATAGGCCTCAAAGCGCTCCAAATAGCCACTTGCAGATTCTACAAAAAGAGGGTTTCAAATCTCTTCTATCAAAAGAAATGTTCAACTCTGTGAGTTGAATGCACTCATCAGAAAGAAGTTTCTGAGAATGATTCTATCTAGTTTTCATCTGCATGTATTTCCTTTTCCACTAGATGCCGCAATCGCACCAAATATCCACTTGCAGTTTCCACAAAAAGAGTGCTGCAGAACTGCTCCATGAAAAGGAAAGTTCAACTCTGTGGGTTCAATACCCTCATGACATAGAAGTTTCTGAAAATGCTTCTGTCTAGTTGGTATAGGAAGATATTTCCTTTTGCAGCATAAGCCTCAAAGAGCTCCAAATATCCACTTGCGGATTCTGCAAAAACAGTGTTTCAAAACTGGTCGATCAAAAGGAACGTTCAACTCTGTGATTTGAATGCACTCATGACACAGAAGTTTCTGAGAATGCTTCTGTCTAGTTCTTACGTGAAGATATTTCCTTTTCCAGCTTAGGCCTCAAAGCGCTCCAAATAAACACTTGCAGATTCTACAAAAGGAGTGTTTCAAAACTGCTCTAGCAAAAGGAAGGTTCAAGTCTGTGAGTTGAATGCACTCATCACAAAGAGGTTTCTGAGAATGCTGCTGTCTAGTTTTTATGTGAAGATATTTCCTTTTCCTCGCATAGACCTCAAATCGCTCCAGATATCCACTTGCAGATTTTACAGAAAGAGTGTTTCCAAACTGCTCTATCTAAAGGCACGTTCAACTCTGTGAGTTGAATGCACGCATTGCGAAGAACTTTCTGAGAATGCTTCTCTCTAGCTTTTAGGTGAAGATATTCCATTTCACAGCATAGGCCTCAAAGTGCTCCAAATCACCACTTGCAGATTTTACAAAAAGAATGTTTCAAAACTGCTCTTTCTAAAGGAAGGTTCAAGTCTGTGAGTTGAATGCACTCAACACAAAGAAGTTTCTGAGAATGCTTCTGTCCAGGTTTCATGTGAAGATATTTCCTTTTCCAGCATAGGCCTCAAACCGCTCCAAATATACACTTGCAGAGTCTACAAAAAGAGTGTTTCCAAACTTCTCTATCAACTGGTAGGTACAACTCCGTGAGTTGAATGCCCTCATCACCAAGAAGTTTCTGAGAATGCTTCTCTCTAGTTTTGATGGGAAGATATTTCCTTTTCCAACATAGGCCTCATGGTGCTCCGAATAAACACTTGCAGATTCTACAAACTTAGTGTTTCAAAACTGTTCTATGAAAAGGAACGTTCAAGTCTGGGAGTTGAATGAACTCATCACAAAGAAGTTTCTCAGAATGCTTCTGTCTAGTTTTTAGGTGAAGATATTTCATTTCCCAGCATAGGCCTCAAAGCGCTCCAAATATCCACTTGCAGATTCTACAAAAAGAGTGTTTCCAAACTGCTCTTACAAAAGGAAGGTTCAAGTGTGTGAGCCGAACGCACTCATCACAAACAAGTTTCTGAGAATGCGTCTGTCTAGTTTTTATGTGAAGATATTTCGTTTGCCAGCATAGGCCTCAAATCGCTCCAAACATCCACTAGCAAATTCTACAAAAGGAGTGTTTCAAAAGTGCGCTATCAAAAGGAAGAGTCCACTATGTGAGTTGAATGCATAAAGCACACGGAAGTTTCTGAGAATGCTTCTGTCTAGTTTTTAGGTGAAGATATTTCATTCCCCAGCATAGGCCTCAAAGCGCTCCAAATATCCACTTGCAGATTCTACAAAAAGAGTGTGTCCAAACTGCTCTTTCAAAAGGAAGGTTCAAGTCTGTGAGTTGAGAGCACTCATCACAAAGAAGTTTCTGAGAATGCTTCTGTCTAGTTTTTATATGAAGATCTTTCCTTTTCCAATATAGGCCTCAAAACGCTCCAAAGAAACACTTGCAGATGCTACAAAAGGAGTGTTTCAAAACAGCTCTATCAAAAGGAACGTTCAAGTCTGTGAGTTGAAGGCATTCATCACACAGAAGTTTCTGAGAATGCTTCTCTCTAGTTTTTATGTGAAGATATTTCCTTTTCTAGCATAGGCCTCAAAGCGCTGCAAATAGCCACTTGCAGATTCTACAAAAAGAGGGTTTCAAATCTCTTCTATCAAAAGAAGTGTTCAACTCTGTGAGTTGAATGCACTCATCAGAAAGAAGTTTCTGAGAATGATTCTATCTAGTTTTCATCTGCATGTATTTCCTTTTCCACTAGATGCCGCAATCGCACCAAATATCCACTTGCAGTTTCCACAAAAAGAGTGCTGCAGAACTGCTCCATGAAAAGGAATGTTCAACTCTGTGAGTTCAATACCCTCATGACATAGAAGTTTCTGAAAATGCTTCTGTCTAGTTCGTATAGGAAGATATTTCCTTTTGCAGCATAAGCCTCAAAGAGCTCCAAATATCCACTTGCGGATTCTGCAAAAACAGTGTTTCAAAACTGGTCGATCAAAAGGAACGTTCAACTCTGTGAGTTGAATGCACTCATGACACAGAAGTTTCTGAGAATGCTTCTGTCTAGTTCTTACGTGAAGATATTTCCTTTTCCAGCTTAGGCCTCAAAGCGCTCCAAATAAACACTTGCAGATTCTACAAAAGGAGTGTTTCAAAACTGCTCTAGCAAAAGGAAGGTTCAAGTCTGTGAGTTGAATGCACTCATCACAAAGAGGTTTCTGAGAATGCTGCTGTCTAGTTTTTATGTGAAGATATTTCCTTTTCCTCGCATAGACCTCAAATCGCTCCAGATATCCACTTGCAGATTTTACAGAAAGAGTGTTTCCAAACTGCTCTATCTAAAGGCACGTTCAACTCTGTGAGTTGAATGCACGCACTGCGAAGGACTTTCTGAGAATGCTTCTCTCTAGCTTTTAGGTGAAGATATTCCATTTCACAGCATAGGCCTCAAAGTGCTACAAATCACCACTTGCAGATTTTACAAAAAGAATGTTCCAAACTGCTCTTTCTAAAGGAAGGTTCAAGTCTGTGAGTTGAATGCACTCAACACAAAGAAGTTTGTGAGAATGCTTCTGTCCAGGTTTCATGTGAAGATATTTCCTTTTCCAGCATAGGCCCCAAACCGCGCCAAATATACACTTGCAGAGTCTACAAAAAGAGTGTTTCCAAACTTCTCTATCAACTGGTAGGTACAACTCCGTGAGTTGAATGCCCTCATCACCAAGAAGTTTCTGAGAATGCTTCTCTCTAGTTTTGATGGGAAGATATTTCCTTTTCCAACCTAGGCCTCATGGTGCTCCGAATAAACACTTGCAGATTCTACAAACTTAGTGTTTCAAAACTGTTCTATGAAAAGGAACGTTCAAGTCTGGGAGTTGAATGAACTCATCACAAAGAAGTTACTCAGAATGCTTCTGTCTAGTTTTTAGGTGAAGATATTTCATTTCCCAGCATAGGCCTCAAAGCGCTCCAAATATCCACTTGCAGATTCTACAAAAAGAGTGTTTCCAAACTGCTCTTACAAAAGGAAGGTTCAAGTCTGTGAGCCGAACGCACTCATCACAAACAAGTTTCTGAGAATGCGTCTGTCTAGTTTTTATGTGAAGATATTTCGTTTGCCAGCATAGGCCTCAAATCGCTCCAAACATCCACTAGCAAATTCTACAAAAGGAGTGTTTCAAAAGTGCGCTATCAAAAGGAAGAGTCCACTATGTGAGTTGAATGCATAAAGCACACGGAAGTTTCTGAGAATGCTTCTGTCTAGTTTTTAGGTGAAGATATTTCATTTCCCAGCATAGGCCTCAAAGCGCTCCAAATATCCACTTGCAGATTCTACAAAAAGAGTGTTTCCAAACTGCTCTTTCAAAAGGAAGGTTCAAGTCTGTGAGTTGAGAGCATTCATCACAAAGAAGTTTCTGAGAATGCTTCTGTCTAGTTTTTATATAAAGACCTTTCCTTTTCCAATATGGGCCTCAAAGCGCTCCAAATAAACACTTGCAGATTCTACAAAAGGAGTGTTTCAAAACAGCTCTATCAAAAGGAACGTTCAAGTCTGTGAGTTGAAGGCATTCATCACACAGAAGTTTCTGAGAATGCTTCTCTCTAGTTTTTATGTGAAGATATTTCCTTTTCTAGCATAGGCCTCAAAGCGCTGCAAATAGCCACTTGCAGATTCTACAAAAAGAGGGTTTCAAATCTCTTCTATCAAAAGAAATGTTCAACTTTGTGAGTTGAATGCACTCATCAGAGAGAAGTTTCTGAGAATGATTCTATCTAGTTTTCATCTGCATGTATTTCCTTTTCCACTAGATGCCGCAATCGCACCAAATATCCACTTGCAGTTTCCACAAAAAGAGTGCTGCAGAACTGCTCCATGAAAAGGAATGTTCAACTCTGTGGGTTCAATACCCTCATGACATAGAAGTTTCTGAAAATGCTTCTGTCTAGTTGGTATAGGAAGATATTTCCTTTTCCAGCATAAGCCTCAAAGAGCTCCAAATATCCACTTGCGGATTCTGCAAAAACAGTGTTTCAAAACTGGTCGATCAAAAGGAACGTTCAACTCTGTGAGTTGAATGCACTCATGACACAGAAGTTTCTGAGAATGCTTCTGTCTAGTTCTTACGTGAAGATATTTCCTTTTCCAGCTTAGGCCTCAAAGCGCTCCAAATAAACACTTGCAGATTCTACAAAAGGAGTGTTTCAAAACTGCTCTAGCAAAAGGAAGGTTCAAGTCTGTGAGTTGAATGCACTCATCACAAAGAGGTTTCTGAGAATGCTGCTGTCTAGTTTTTATGGGAAGACATTTCCTTTTCCTCGCATAGATCTCAAATCGCTCCAGATATCCACTTGCAGATTTTACAGAAAGAGTGTTTCCAAACTGCTCTATCTAAAGGCACGTTCAACTCTGTGAGTTGAATGCACGCATTGCGAAGAACTTTCTGAGAATGCTTCTCTCTAGCTTTTAGGTGAAGATATTCCATTTCACAGCATAGGCCTCAAAGTGCTCCAAATCACCACTTGCAGATTTTACAAAAAGAATGTTTCAAAACTGCTCTTTCTAAAGGAAGGTTCAAGTCTGTGAGTTGAATGCACTCAACACAAAGAAGTTTCTGAGAATGCTTCTGTCCAGGTTTCATGTGAAGATATTTCCTTTTCCAGCATAGGCCCCAAACCGCTCCAAATATACACTTGCAGAGTCTACAAAAAGAGTGTTTCCAAACTTCTCTATCAACTGGTAGGTACAACTCCGTGAGTTGAATGCCCTCATCACCAAGAAGTTTCTGAGAATGCTTCTCTCTAGTTTTGATGGGAAGATATTTCCTTTTCCAACATAGGCCTCATGGTGCTCCGAATAAACACTTGCAGATTCTACAAACTTAGTGTTTCAAAACTGTTCTATGAAAAGGAACGTTCAAGTCTGGGAGTTGAATGAACTCATCACAAAGAAGTTACTCAGAATGCTTCTGTCTAGTTTTTAGGTGAAGATATTTCATTTCCCAGCATAGGCCTCAAAGCGCTCCAAATATCCACTTGCAGATTCTACAAAAAGAGTGTTTCCAAACTGCTCTTACAAAAGGAAGGTTCAAGTCTGTGAGCCGAACGCACTCATCACAAACAAGTTTCTGAGAATGCGTCTGTCTAGTTTTTATGTGAAGATATTTCGTTTGCCAGCATAGGCCTCAAATCGCTCCAAACATCCACTAGCAAATTCTACAAAAGGAGTGTTTCAAAAGTGCGCTATCAAAAGGAAGAGTCCACTATGTGAGTTGAATGCATAAAGCACACGGAAGTTTCTGAGAATGCTTCTGTCTAGTTTTTAGGTGAAGATATTTCATTCCCCAGCATAGGCCTCAAAGCGCTCCAAATATCCACTTGCAGATTCTACAAAAAGAGTGTGTCCAAACTGCTCTTTCAAAAGGAAGGTTCAAGTCTGTGAGTTGAGAGCACTCATCACAAAGAAGTTTCTGAGAATGCTTCTGTCTAGTTTTTATATGAAGATCTTTCCTTTTCCAATATAGGCCTCAAAACGCTCCAAAGAAACACTTGCAGATGCTACAAAAGGAGTGTTTCAAAACAGCTCTATCAAAAGGAACGTTCAAGTCTGTGAGTTGAAGGCATTCATCACACAGAAGTTTCTGAGAATGCTTCTCTCTAGTTTTTATGTGAAGATATTTCCTTTTCTAGCATAGGCCTCAAAGCGCTGCAAATAGCCACTTGCAGATTCTACAAAAAGAGGGTTTCAAATCTCTTCTATCAAAAGAAGTGTTCAACTCTGTGAGTTGAATGCACTCATCAGAAAGAAGTTTCTGAGAATGATTCTATCTAGTTTTCATCTGCATGTATTTCCTTTTCCACTAGATGCCGCAATCGCACCAAATATCCACTTGCAGTTTCCACAAAAAGAGTGCTGCAGAACTGCTCCATGAAAAGGAATGTTCAACTCTGTGAGTTCAATACCCTCATGACATAGAAGTTTCTGAAAATGCTTCTGTCTAGTTCGTATAGGAAGATATTTCCTTTTGCAGCATAAGCCTCAAAGAGCTCCAAATATCCACTTGCGGATTCTGCAAAAACAGTGTTTCAAAACTGGTCGATCAAAAGGAACGTTCAACTCTGTGAGTTGAATGCACTCATGACACAGAAGTTTCTGAGAATGCTTCTGTCTAGTTCTTACGTGAAGATATTTCCTTTTCCAGCTTAGGCCTCAAAGCGCTCCAAATAAACACTTGCAGATTCTACAAAAGGAGTGTTTCAAAACTGCTCTAGCAAAAGGAAGGTTCAAGTCTGTGAGTTGAATGCACTCATCACAAAGAGGTTTCTGAGAATGCTGCTGTCTAGTTTTTATGTGAAGATATTTCCTTTTCCTCGCATAGACCTCAAATCGCTCCAGATATCCACTTGCAGATTTTACAGAAAGAGTGTTTCCAAACTGCTCTATCTAAAGGCACGTTCAACTCTGTGAGTTGAATGCACGCACTGCGAAGGACTTTCTGAGAATGCTTCTCTCTAGCTTTTAGGTGAAGATATTCCATTTCACAGCATAGGCCTCAAAGTGCTCCAAATCACCACTTGCAGATTTTACAAAAAGAATGTTCCAAACTGCTCTTTCTAAAGGAAGGTTCAAGTCTGTGAGTTGAATGCACTCAACACAAAGAAGTTTCTGAGAATGCTTCTGTCCAGGTTTCATGTGAAGATATTTCCTTTTCCAGCATAGGCCCCAAACCGCGCCAAATATACACTTGCAGAGTCTACAAAAAGAGTGTTTCCAAACTTCTCTATCAACTGGTAGGTACAACTCCGTGAGTTGAATGCCCTCATCACCAAGAAGTTTCTGAGAATGCTTCTCTCTAGTTTTGATGGGAAGATATTTCCTTTTCCAACCTAGGCCTCATGGTGCTCCGAATAAACACTTGCAGATTCTACAAACTTAGTGTTTCAAAACTGTTCTATGAAAAGGAACGTTCAAGTCTGGGAGTTGAATGAACTCATCACAAAGAAGTTACTCAGAATGCTTCTGTCTAGTTTTTAGGTGAAGATATTTCATTTCCCAGCATAGGCCTCAAAGCGCTCCAAATATCCACTTGCAGATTCTACAAAAAGAGTGTTTCCAAACTGCTCTTACAAAAGGAAGGTTCAAGTCTGTGAGCCGAACGCACTCATCACAAACAAGTTTCTGAGAATGCGTCTGTCTAGTTTTTATGTGAAGATATTTCGTTTGCCAGCATAGGCCTCAAATCGCTCCAAACATCCACTAGCAAATTCTACAAAAGGAGTGTTTCAAAAGTGCGCTATCAAAAGGAAGAGTCCACTATGTGAGTTGAATGCATAAAGCACACGGAAGTTTCTGAGAATGCTTCTGTCTAGTTTTTAGGTGAAGATATTTCATTTCCCAGCATAGGCCTCAAAGCGCTCCAAATATCCACTTGCAGATTCTACAAAAAGAGTGTTTCCAAACTGCTCTTTCAAAAGGAAGGTTCAAGTCTGTGAGTTGAGAGCATTCATCACAAAGAAGTTTCTGAGAATGCTTCTGTCTAGTTTTTATATGAAGACCTTTCCTTTTCCAATATGGGCCTCAAAGCGCTCCAAATAAACACTTGCAGATTCTACAAAAGGAGTGTTTCAAAACAGCTCTATCAAAAGGAACGTTCAAGTCTGTGAGTTGAAGGCATTCATCACACAGAAGTTTCTGAGAATGCTTCTCTCTAGTTTTTATGTGAAGATATTTCCTTTTCTAGCATAGGCCTCAAAGCGCTGCAAATAGCCACTTGCAGATTCTACAAAAAGAGGGTTTCAAATCTCTTCTATCAAAAGAAATGTTCAACTCTGTGAGTTGAATGCACTCATCAGAAAGAAGTTTCTGAGAATGATTCTATCTAGTTTTCATCTGCATGTATTTCCTTTTCCACTAGATGCCGCAATCGCACCAAATATCCACTTGCAGTTTCCACAAAAAGAGTGCTGCAGAACTGCTCCATGAAAAGGAATGTTCAACTCTGTGGGTTCAATACCCTCATGACATAGAAGTTTCTGAAAATGCTTCTGTCTAGTTGGTATAGGAAGATATTTCCTTTTCCAGCATAAGCCTCAAAGAGCTCCAAATATCCACTTGCGGATTCTGCAAAAACAGTGTTTCAAAACTGGTCGATCAAAAGGAACGTTCAACTCTGTGAGTTGAATGCACTCATGACACAGAAGTTTCTGAGAATGCTTCTGTCTAGCTCTTACGTGAAGATATTTCCTTTTCCAGCTTAGGCCTCAAAGCGCTCCAAATAAACACTTGCAGATTCTACAAAAGGAGTGTTTCAAAACTGCTCTAGCAAAAGGAAGGTTCAAGTCTGTGAGTTGAATGCACTCATCACAAAGAGGTTTCTGAGAATGCTGCTGTCTAGTTTTTATGTGAAGATATTTCCTTTTCCTCGCATAGACCTCAAATCGCTCCAGATATCCACTTGCAGATATTACAGAAAGAGTGTTTCCAAACTGCTCTATCTAAAGGCACGTTCAACTCTGTGAGTTGAATGCACGCATTGCGAAGAACTTTCTGAGAATGCTTCTCTCTAGCTTTTAGGTGAAGATATTCCATTTCACAGCATAGGCCTCAAAGTGCTCCAAATCACCACTTGCAGATTTTACAAAAAGAATGTTTCAAAACTGCTCTTTCTAAAGGAAGGTTCAAGTCTGTGAGTTGAATGCACTCAACACAAAGAAGTTTCTGAGAATGCTTCTGTCCAGGTTTCATGTGAAAATATTTCCTTTTCCAGCATAGGCCCCAAACCGCTCCAAATATACACTTGCAGAGTCTACAAAAAGAGTGTTTCCAAACTTCTCTATCAACTGGTAGGTACAACTCCGTGAGTTGAATGCCCTCATCACCAAGAAGTTTCTGAGAATGCTTCTCTCTAGTTTTGATGGGAAGATATTTCCTTTTCCAACATAGGCCTCATGGTGCTCCGAATAAACACTTGCAGATTCTACAAACTTAGTGTTTCAAAACTGTTCCATGAAAAGGAACGTTCAAGTCTGGGAGTTGAATGAACTCATCACAAAGAAGTTACTCAGAATGCTTCTGTCTAGTTTTTAGGTGAAGATATTTCATTTCCCAGCATAGGCCTCAAAGCGCTCCAAATATCCACTTGCAGATTCTACAGAAAGTGTGTTTCCAAACTGCTCTTACAAAAGGAAGGTTCAAGTCTGTGAGCCGAACGCACTCATCACAAACAAGTTTCTGAGAATGCGTCTGTCCAGTTTTTATGTGAAGATATTTCGTTTGCCAGCATAGGCCTCAAATCGCTCCAAACATCCACTAGCAAATTCTAGAAAAGGAGTGTTTCAAAAGTGCGCCATCAAAAGGAAGAGTCCACTATGTGAGTTGAATGCATAAAGCCCACGGAAGTTTCTGAGAATGCTTCTGTCTAGTTTTTAGGTGAAGATATTTCATTTCCCAGCATAGGCCTCAAAGCGCTCCAAATATCCACTTGCAGATTCTACAAAAAGAGTGTTTCCAAACTGCTCTTTCAAAAGGAAGGTTCAAGTCTGTGAGTTGAGAGCACTCATCACAAAGTAGTTTCTGAGAATGCTTCTGTCTAGTTTTTATATGAAGATCTTTCCTTTTCCAATATAGGCCTCAAAGCGCTCCAAATAAACACTTGCAGATTCTACAAAAGGAGTGTTTCAAAACAGCTCTATCAAAAGGAACGTTCATGTCTGTGAGTTGAAGGCATTCATCACACAGAAGTTTCTGAGAATGCTTCTCTCTAGTTTTTATGTGAAGATATTTCCTTTTCTAGCGTAGGCCTCAAAGCGCTGCAAATAGCCACTTGCAGATTCTACAAAAAGAGGGTTTCAAATCTCTTCTATCAAAAGAAATGTTCAACTCTGTGAGTTGAATGCACTCATCAGAAAGAAGTTTCTGAGAATGATTCTATCTAGTTTTCATCTGCATGTATTTCCTTTTCCACTAGATGCCGCAATCGCACCAAATATCCACTTGCAGTTTCCACAAAAAGAGTGCTGCAGAACTGCTCCATGAAAAGGAATGTTCAACTCTGTGGGTTCAATACCCTCATGACATAGAAGTTTCTGAAAATGCTTCTGTCTAGTTGGTATAGGAAGATATTTCCTTTTCCAGCATAAGCCTCAAAGAGCTCCAAATATCCACTTGCGGATTCTGCAAAAACAGTGTTTCAAAACTGGTCGATCAAAAGGAACGTTCAACTCTGTGAGTTGAATGCACTCATGACACAGAAGTTTCTGAGAATGCTTCTGTCTAGTTCTTACGTGAAGTTATTTCCTTTTCCAGCTTAGGCCTCAAAGCGCTCCAAATAAACACTTGCAGATTCTACAAAAGGAGTGTTTCAAAACTGCTCTAGCAAAAGGAAGGTTCAAGTCTGTGAGTTGAATGCACTCATCACAAAGAGGTTTCTGAGAATGCTGCTGTCTAGTTTTTATGTGAAGATATTTCCTTTTCCTCGCATAGACCTCAAATCGCTCCAGATATCCACTTGCAGATTTTACAGAAAGAGCGTTTCCAAACTGCTCTATCTAAAGGCACGTTCAACTCTGTGAGTTGAATGCACGCATTGCGAAGAACTTTCTGAGAATGCTTCTCTCTAGCTTTTAGGTGAAGATATTCCATTTCACAGCATAGGCCTCAAAGTGCTCCAAATCACCACTTGCAGATTTTACAAAAAGAATGTTTCAAAACTGCTCTTTCTAAAGGAAGGTTCAAGTCTGTGAGTTGAATGCACTCAACACAAAGAAGTTTCTGAGAATGCTTCTGTCCAGGTTTCATGTGAAGATATTTCCTTTTCCAGCATAGGCCCCAAACCGCTCCAAATATACACTTGCAGAGTCTACAAAAAGAGTGTTTCCAAACTTCTCTATCAACTGGTAGGTACAACTCCGTGAGTTGAATGCCCTCATCACCAAGAAGTTTCTGAGAATGCTTCTCTCTAGTTTTGATGGGAAGATATTTCCTTTTCCAACATAGGCCTCATGGTGCTCCGAATAAACACTTGCAGATTCTACAAACTTAGTGTTTCAAAACTGTTCTATGAAAAGGAACGTTCAAGTCTGGGAGTTGAATGAACTCATCACAAAGAAGTTACTCAGAATGCTTCTGTCTAGTTTTTAGGTGAAGATATTTCATTTCCCAGCATAGGCCTCAAAGCGCTCCAAATATCCACTTGCAGATTCTACAAAAAGAGTGTTTCCAAACTGCTCTTACAAAAGGAAGGTTCAAGTCTGTGAGCCGAACGCACTCATCACAAACAAGTTTCTGAGAATGCGTCTGTCTAGTTTTTATGTGAAGATATTTCGTTTGCCAGCATAGGCCTCAAATCGCTCCAAACATCCACTAGCAAATTCTACAAAAGGAGTGTTTCAAAAGTGCGCTATCAAAAGGAAGAGTCCACTATGTGAGTTGAATGCATAAAGCACACGGAAGTTTCTGAGAATGCTTCTGTCTAGTTTTTAGGTGAAGATATTTCATTCCCCAGCATAGGCCTCAAAGCGCTCCAAATATCCACTTGCAGATTCTACAAAAAGATTGTGTCCAAACTGCTCTTTCAAAAGGAAGGTTCAAGTCTGTGAGTTGAGAGCACTCATCACAAAGAAGTTTCTGAGAATGCTTCTGTCTAGTTTTTATATGAAGATCTTTCCTTTTCCAATATAGGCCTCAAAACGCTCCAAAGAAACACTTGCAGATGCTACAAAAGGAGTGTTTCAAAACAGCTCTATCAAAAGGAACGTTCAAGTCTGTGAGTTGAAGGCATTCATCACACAGAAGTTTCTGAGAATGCTTCTCTCTAGTTTTTATGTGAAGATATTTCCTTTTCTAGCATAGGCCTCAAAGCGCTGCAAATAGCCACTTGCAGATTCTACAAAAAGAGGGTTTCAAATCTCTTCTATCAAAAGAAGTGTTCAATTCTGTGAGTTGAATGCACTCATCAGAAAGAAGTTTCTGAGAATGATTCTATCTAGTTTTCATCTGCATGTATTTCCTTTTCCACTAGATGCCGCAATCGCACCAAATATCCACTTGCAGTTTCCACAAAAAGAGTGCTGCAGAACTGCTCCATGAAAAGGAATGTTCAACTCTGTGAGTTCAATACCCTCATGACATAGAAGTTTCTGAAAATGCTTCTGTCTAGTTCGTATAGGAAGATATTTCCTTTTGCAGCATAAGCCTCAAAGAGCTCCAAATATCCACTTGCGGATTCTGCAAAAACAGTGTTTCAAAACTGGTCGATCAAAAGGAACGTTCAACTCTGTGAGTTGAATGCACTCATGACACAGAAGTTTCTGAGAATGCTTCTGTCTAGTTCTTACGTGAAGATATTTCCTTTTCCAGCTTAGGCCTCAAAGCGCTCCAAATAAACACTTGCAGATTCTACAAAAGGAGTGTTTCAAAACTGCTCTAGCAAAAGGAAGGTTCAAGTCTGTGAGTTGAATGCACTCATCACAAAGAGGTTTCTGAGAATGCTGCTGTCTAGTTTTTATGTGAAGATATTTCCTTTTCCTCGCATAGACCTCAAATCGCTCCAGATATCCACTTGCAGATTTTACAGAAAGAGTGTTTCCAAACTGCTCTATCTAAAGGCACGTTCAACTCTGTGAGTTGAATGCACGCACTGCGAAGGACTTTCTGAGAATGCTTCTCTCTAGCTTTTAGGTGAAGATATTCCATTTCACAGCATAGGCCTCAAAGTGCTCCAAATCACCACTTGCAGATTTTACAAAAAGAATGTTCCAAACTGCTCTTTCTAAAGGAAGGTTCAAGTCTGTGAGTTGAATGCACTCAACACAAAGAAGTTTCTGAGAATGCTTCTGTCCAGGTTTCATGTGAAGATATTTCCTTTTCCAGCATAGGCCCCAAACCGCGCCAAATATACACTTGCAGAGTCTACAAAAAGAGTGTTTCCAAACTTCTCTATCAACTGGTAGGTACAACTCCGTGAGTTGAATGCCCTCATCACCAAGAAGTTTCTGAGAATGCTTCTCTCTAGTTTTGATGGGAAGATATTTCCTTTTCCAACCTAGGCCTCATGGTGCTCCGAATAAACACTTGCAGATTCTACAAACTTAGTGTTTCAAAACTGTTCTATGAAAAGGAACGTTCAAGTCTGGGAGTTGAATGAACTCATCACAAAGAAGTTACTCAGAATGCTTCTGTCTAGTTTTTAGGTGAAGATATTTCATTTCCCAGCATAGGCCTCAAAGCGCTCCAAATATCCACTTGCAGATTCTACAAAAAGAGTGTTTCCAAACTGCTCTTACAAAAGGAAGGTTCAAGTCTGTGAGCCGAACGCACTCATCACAAACAAGTTTCTGAGAATGCGTCTGTCTAGTTTTTATGTGAAGATATTTCGTTTGCCAGCATAGGCCTCAAATCGCTCCAAACATCCACTAGCAAATTCTACAAAAGGAGTGTTTCAAAAGTGCGCTATCAAAAGGAAGAGTCCACTATGTGAGTTGAATGCATAAAGCACACGGAAGTTTCTGAGAATGCTTCTGTCTAGTTTTTAGGTGAAGATATTTCATTTCCCAGCATAGGCCTCAAAGCGCTCCAAATATCCACTTGCAGATTCTACAAAAAGAGTGTTTCCAAACTGCTCTTTCAAAAGGAAGGTTCAAGTCTGTGAGTTGAGAGCATTCATCACAAAGAAGTTTCTGAGAATGCTTCTGTCTAGTTTTTATATGAAGACCTTTCCTTTTCCAATATGGGCCTCAAAGCGCTCCAAATAAACACTTGCAGATTCTACAAAAGGAGTGTTTCAAAACAGCTCTATCAAAAGGAACGTTCAAGTCTGTGAGTTGAAGGCATTCATCACACAGAAGTTTCTGAGAATGCTTCTCTCTAGTTTTTATGTGAAGATATTTCCTTTTCTAGCATAGGCCTCAAAGCGCTGCAAATAGCCACTTGCAGATTCTACAAAAAGAGGGTTTCAAATCTCTTCTATCAAAAGAAATGTTCAACTCTGTGAGTTGAATGCACTCATCAGAAAGAAGTTTCTGAGAATGATTCTATCTAGTTTTCATCTGCATGTATTTCCTTTTCCACTAGATGCCGCAATCGCACCAAATATCCACTTGCAGTTTCCACAAAAAGAGTGCTGCAGAACTGCTCCATGAAAAGGAATGTTCAACTCTGTGGGTTCAATACCCTCATGACATAGAAGTTTCTGAAAATGCTTCTGTCTAGTTGGTATAGGAAGATATTTCCTTTTCCAGCATAAGCCTCAAAGAGCTCCAAATATCCACTTGCGGATTCTGCAAAAACAGTGTTTCAAAACTGGTCGATCAAAAGGAACGTTCAACTCTGTGAGTTGAATGCACTCATGACACAGAAGTTTCTGAGAATGCTTCTGTCTAGCTCTTACGTGAAGATATTTCCTTTTCCAGCTTAGGCCTCAAAGCGCTCCAAATAAACACTTGCAGATTCTACAAAAGGAGTGTTTCAAAACTGCTCTAGCAAAAGGAAGGTTCAAGTCTGTGAGTTGAATGCACTCATCACAAAGAGGTTTCTGAGAATGCTGCTGTCTAGTTTTTATGTGAAGATATTTCCTTTTCCTCGCATAGACCTCAAATCGCTCCAGATATCCACTTGCAGATATTACAGAAAGAGTGTTTCCAAACTGCTCTATCTAAAGGCACGTTCAACTCTGTGAGTTGAATGCACGCATTGCGAAGAACTTTCTGAGAATGCTTCTCTCTAGCTTTTAGGTGAAGATATTCCATTTCACAGCATAGGCCTCAAAGTGCTCCAAATCACCACTTGCAGATTATACAAAAAGAATGTTTCAAAACTGCTCTTTCTAAAGGAAGGTTCAAGTCTGTGAGTTGAATGCACTCAACACAAAGAAGTTTCTGAGAATGCTTCTGTCCAGGTTTCATGTGAAAATATTTCCTTTTCCAGCATAGGCCCCAAACCGCTCCAAATATACACTTGCAGAGTCTACAAAAAGAGTGTTTCCAAACTTCTCTATCAACTGGTAGGTACAACTCCGTGAGTTGAATGCCCTCATCACCAAGAAGTTTCTGAGAATGCTTCTCTCTAGTTTTGATGGGAAGATATTTCCTTTTCCAACATAGGCCTCATGGTGCTCCGAATAAACACTTGCAGATTCTACAAACTTAGTGTTTCAAAACTGTTCTATGAAAAGGAACGTTCAAGTCTGGGAGTTGAATGAACTCATCACAAAGAAGTTACTCAGAATGCTTCTGTCTAGTTTTTAGGTGAAGATATTTCATTTCCCAGCATAGGCCTCAAAGCGCTCCAAATATCCACTTGCAGATTCTACAGAAAGTGTGTTTCCAAACTGCTCTTACAAAAGGAAGGTTCAAGTCTGTGAGCCGAACGCACTCATCACAAACAAGTTTCTGAGAATGCGTCTGTCCAGTTTTTATGTGAAGATATTTCGTTTGCCAGCATAGGCCTCAAATCGCTCCAAACATCCACTAGCAAATTCTAGAAAAGGAGTGTTTCAAAAGTGCGCCATCAAAAGGAAGAGTCCACTATGTGAGTTGAATGCATAAAGCCCACGGAAGTTTCTGAGAATGCTTCTGTCTAGTTTTTAGGTGAAGATATTTCATTTCCCAGCATAGGCCTCAAAGCGCTCC
This sequence comes from Pongo pygmaeus, assembly GCF_028885625.2. Classification (NCBI taxonomy): domain Eukaryota; kingdom Metazoa; phylum Chordata; class Mammalia; order Primates; family Hominidae; genus Pongo; species Pongo pygmaeus. The sequence continues at coordinate 31,155,182 of NC_085930.1, forward strand.
AAATATCCACTTGCAGATTCTACAAAAAGAGTGTTTCCAAACTGCTCTTTCAAAAGGAAGGTTCAAGTCTGTGAGTTGAGAGCACTCATCACAAAGTAGTTTCTGAGAATGCTTCTGTCTAGTTTTTATATGAAGATCTTTCCTTTTCCAATATAGGCCTCAAAGCGCTCAAAATAAACACTTGCAGATTCTACAAAAGGAGTGTTTCAAAACAGCTCTATCAAAAGGAACGTTCATGTCTGTGAGTTGAAGGCATTCATCACACAGAAGTTTCTGAGAATGCTTCTCTCTAGTTTTTATGTGAAGATATTTCCTTTTCTAGCGTAGGCCTCAAAGCGCTGCAAATAGCCACTTGCAGATTCTACAAAAAGAGGGTTTCAAATCTCTTCTATCAAAAGAAATGTTCAACTCTGTGAGTTGAATGCACTCATCAGAAAGAAGTTTCTGAGAATGATTCTATCTAGTTTTCATCTGCATGTATTTCCTTTTCCACTAGATGCCGCAATAGCACCAAATATCCACTTGCAGTTTCCACAAAAAGAGTGCTGCAGAACTGCTCCATGAAAAGGAATGTTCAACTCTGTGGGTTCAATACCCTCATGACATAGAAGTTTCTGAAAATGCTTCTGTCTAGTTGGTATAGGAAGATATTTCCTTTTCCAGCATAAGCCTCAAAGAGCTCCAAATATCCACTTGCGGATTCTGCAAAAACAGTGTTTCAAAACTGGTCGATCAAAAGGAACGTTCAACTCTGTGAGTTGAATGCACTCATGACACAGAAGTTTCTGAGAATGCTTCTGTCTAGTTCTTACGTGAAGTTATTTCCTTTTCCAGCTTAGGCCTCAAAGCGCTCCAAATAAACACTTGCAGATTCTACAAAAGGAGTGTTTCAAAACTGCTCTAGCAAAAGGAAGGTTCAAGTCTGTGAGTTGAATGCACTCATCACAAAGAGGTTTCTGAGAATGCTGCTGTCTAGTTTTTATGTGAAGATATTTCCTTTTCCTCGCATAGACCTCAAATCGCTCCAGATATCCACTTGCAGATTTTACAGAAAGAGCGTTTCCAAACTGCTCTATCTAAAGGCACGTTCAACTCTGTGAGTTGAATGCACGCATTGCGAAGAACTTTCTGAGAATGCTTCTCTCTAGCTTTTAGGTGAAGATATTCCATTTCACAGCATAGGCCTCAAAGTGCTCCAAATCACCACTTGCAGATTTTACAAAAAGAATGTTTCAAAACTGCTCTTTCTAAAGGAAGGTTCAAGTCTGTGAGTTGAATGCACTCAACACAAAGAAGTTTCTGAGAATGCTTCTGTCCAGGTTTCATGTGAAGATATTTCCTTTTCCAGCATAGGCCTCAAACCACTCCAAATATACACTTGCAGAGTCTACAAAAAGAGTGTTTCCAAACTTCTCTATCAACTGGTAGGTACAACTCCGTGAGTTGAATGCCCTCATCACCAAGAAGTTTCTGAGAATGCTTCTCTCTAGTTTTGATGGGAAGATATTTCCTTTTCCAACATAGGCCTCATGGTGCTCCGAATAAACACTTGCAGATTCTACAAACTTAGTGTTTCAAAACTGTTCCATGAAAAGGAACGTTCAAGTCTGGGAGTTGAATGAACTCATCACAAAGAAGTTTCTCAGAATGCTTCTGTCTAGTTTTTAGGTGAAGATATTTCATTTCCCAGCATAGGCCTCAAATCGCTCCAAATATCCACTTGCAGATTCTACAAAAAGAGTGTTTCCAAACTGCTCTTACAAAAGGAAGGTTCAAGTCTGTGAGCCGAACGCACTCATCACAAACAAGTTTCTGAGAATGCGTCTGTCTAGTTTTTATGTGAAGATATTTCGTTTGCCAGCATAGGCCTCAAATCGCTCCAAACATCCACTAGCAAATTCTAGAAAAGGAGTGTTTCAAAAGTGCGCCATCAAAAGGAAGAGTCCACTATGTGAGTTGAATGCATAAAGCCCACGGAAGTTTCTGAGAATGCTTCTGTCTAGTTTTTAGGTGAAGATATTTCATTTCCCAGCATAGGCCTCAAAGCGCTCCAAATATCCACTTGCAGATTCTACAAAAAGAGTGTTTCCAAACTGCTCTTTCAAAAGGAAGGTTCAAGTCTGTGAGTTGAGAGCACTCATCACAAAGTAGTTTCTGAGAATGCTTCTGTCTAGTTTTTATATGAAGATCTTTCCTTTTCCAATATAGGCCTCAAAGCGCTCCAAATAAACACTTGCAGATTCTACAAAAGGAGTGTTTCAAAACAGCTCTATCAAAAGGAACGTTCATGTCTGTGAGTTGAAGGCATTCATCACACAGAAGTTTCTGAGAATGCTTCTCTCTAGTTTTTATGTGAAGATATTTCCTTTTCTAGCGTAGGCCTCAAAGCGCTGCAAATAGCCACTTGCAGATTCTACAAAAAGAGGGTTTCAAATCTCTTCTATCAAAAGAAATGTTCAACTCTGTGAGTTGAATGCACTCATCAGAAAGAAGTTTCTGAGAATGATTCTATCTAGTTTTCATCTGCATGTATTTCCTTTTCCACTAGATGCCGCAATCGCACCAAATATCCACTTGCAGTTTCCACAAAAAGAGTGCTGCAGAACTGCTCCATGAAAAGGAATGTTCAACTCTGTGGGTTCAATACCCTCATGACATAGAAGTTTCTGAAAATGCTTCTGTCTAGTTGGTATAGGAAGATATTTCCTTTTCCAGCATAAGCCTCAAAGAGCTCCAAATATCCACTTGCGGATTCTGAAAAAACAGTGTTTCAAAACTGGTCGATCAAAAGGAACGTTCAACTCTGTGAGTTGAATGCACTCATGACACAGAAGTTTCTGAGAATGCTTCTGTCTAGTTCTTACGTGAAGTTATTTCCTTTTCCAGCTTAGGCCTCAAAGCGCTCCAAATAAACACTTGCAGATTCTACAAAAGGAGTGTTTCAAAACTGCTCTAGCAAAAGGAAGGTTCAAGTCTGTGAGTTGAATGCACTCATCACAAAGAGGTTTCTGAGAATGCTGCTGTCTAGTTTTTATGTGAAGATATTTCCTTTTCCTCGCATAGACCTCAAATCGCTCCAGATATCCACTTGCAGATTTTACAGAAAGAGCGTTTCCAAACTGCTCTATCTAAAGGCACGTTCAACTCTGTGAGTTGAATGCACGCATTGCGAAGAACTTTCTGAGAATGCTTCTCTCTAGCTTTTAGGTGAAGATATTCCATTTCACAGCATAGGCCTCAAAGTGCTCCAAATCACCACTTGCAGATTTTACAAAAAGAATGTTTCAAAACTGCTCTTTCTAAAGGAAGGTTCAAGTCTGTGAGTTGAATGCACTCAACAGAAAGAAGTTTCTGAGAATGCTTCTGTCCAGGTTTCATGTGAAGATATTTCCTTTTCCAGCATAGGCCTCAAACCACTCCAAATATACACTTGCAGAGTCTACAAAAAGAGTGTTTCCAAACTTCTCTATCAACTGGTAGGTACAACTCCGTGAGTTGAATGCCCTCATCACCAAGAAGTTTCTGAGAATGCTTCTCTCTAGTTTTGATGGGAAGATATTTCCTTTTCCAACATAGGCCTCATGGTGCTCCGAATAAACACTTGCAGATTCTACAAACTTAGTGTTTCAAAACTGTTCCATGAAAAGGAACGTTCAAGTCTGGGAGTTGAATGAACTCATCACAAAGAAGTTTCTCAGAATGCTTCTGTCTAGTTTTTAGGTGAAGATATTTCATTTCCCAGCATAGGCCTCAAATCGCTCCAAATATCCACTTGCAGATTCTACAAAAAGAGTGTTTCCAAACTGCTCTTACAAAAGGAAGGTTCAAGTCTGTGAGCCGAACGCACTCATCACAAACAAGTTTCTGAGAATGCGTCTGTCTAGTTTTTATGTGAAGATATTTCGTTTGCCAGCATAGGCGTCAAATCGCTCCAAACATCCACTAGCAAATTCTACAAAAGGAATGTTTCAAAAGTGCGCTATCAAAAGGAAGAGTCCACTATGTGAGTTGAATGCATAAAGCACACGGAAGTTTCTGAGAATGCTTCTGTCTAGTTTTTAGGTGAAGATATTTCATTTCCCAGCATAGGCCTCAAAGCGTTCCAAATATCCACTTGCAGATTCTACAAAAAGAGTGTTTCCAAACTGCTCTTTCAAAAGGAAGGTTCAAGTCTGTGAGTTGAGAGCATTCATCACAAAGAAGTTTCTGAGAATGCTTCTGTCTAGTTTTTATATGAAGATCTTTCCTTTTCCAATATGGGCCTCAAAGCGCTCCAAATAAACACTTGCAGATTCTACAAAAGGAGTGTTTCAAAACAGCTCTATCAAAAGGAACGTTCAAGTCTGTGAGTTGAAGGCATTCATCACACAGAAGTTTCTGAGAATGCTTCTGTCTAGTTTTTATGTGAAGATATTTCCTTTTCTAGCATAGGCCTCAAAGCGCTCCAAATAGCCACTTGCAGATTCTACAAAAAGAGGGTTTCAAATCTCTTCTATCAAAAGAAATGTTCAACTCTGTGAGTTGAATGCACTCATCAGAAAGAAGTTTCTGACAATGATTCTATCTAGTTTTCATCTGCATGTATTTCCTTTTCCACTAGATGCCGCAATCGCACCAAATATCCACTTGCAGTTTCCACAAAAAGAGTGCTGCAGAACTGCTCCATGAAAAGGAATGTTCAACTCTGTGGGTTCAATACCCTCATGACATAGAAGTTTCTGAAAATGCTTCTGTCTAGTTGGTATAGGAAGATATTTCCTTTTCCAGCATAAGCCTCAAAGAGCTCCCAATATCCACTTGCGGATTCTGCAAAAACAGTGTTTCAAAACTGGTCGATCAAAAGGAACGTTCAACTCTGTGAGTTGAATGCACTCATGACACAGAAGTTTCTGAGAATGCTTCTGTCTAGTTCTTACGTGAAGATATTTCCTTTTCCAGCTTAGGCCTCAAAGCGCTCCAAATAAACACTTGCAGATTCTACAAAAGGAGTGTTTCAAAACTGCTCTAGCAAAAGGAAGGTTCAAGTCTGTGAGTTGAATGCACTCATCACAAAGAGGTTTCTGAGAATGCTGCTGTCTAGTTTTTATGGGAAGACATTTCCTTTTCCTCGCATAGACCTCAAATCGCTCCAGATATCCACTTGCAGATTTTACAGAAAGAGTGTTTCCAAACTGCTCTATCTAAAGGCACGTTCAACTCTGTGAGTTGAATGCACGCATTGCGAAGAACTTTCTGAGAATGCTTCTCTCTAGCTTTTAGGTGAAGATATTCCATTTCACAGCATAGGCCTCAAAGTGCTCCAAATCACCACTTGCAGATTTTACAAAAAGAATGTTTCAAAACTGCTCTTTCTAAAGGAAGGTTCAAGTCTGTGAGTTGAATGCACTCAACACAAAGAAGTTTCTGAGAATGCTTCTGTCCAGGTTTCATGTGAAGATATTTCCTTTTCCAGCATAGGCCCCAAACCGCTCCAAATATACACTTGCAGAGTCTACAAAAAGAGTGTTTCCAAACTTCTCTATCAACTGGTAGGTACAACTCCGTGAGTTGAATGCCCTCATCACCAAGAAGTTTCTGAGAATGCTTCTCTCTAGTTTTGATGGGAAGATATTTCCTTTTCCAACATAGGCCTCATGGTGCTCCGAATAAACACTTGCAGATTCTACAAACTTAGTGTTTCAAAACTGTTCTATGAAAAGGAACGTTCAAGTCTGGGAGTTGAATGAACTCATCACAAAGAAGTTACTCAGAATGCTTCTGTCTAGTTTTTAGGTGAAGATATTTCATTTCCCAGCATAGGCCTCAAAGCGCTCCAAATATCCACTTGCAGATTCTACAAAAAGAGTGTTTCCAAACTGCTCTTACAAAAGGAAGGTTCAAGTCTGTGAGCCGAACGCACTCATCACAAACAAGTTTCTGAGAATGCGTCTGTCTAGTTTTTATGTGAAGATATTTCGTTTGCCAGCATAGGCCTCAAATCGCTCCAAACATCCACTAGCAAATTCTACAAAAGGAGTGTTTCAAAAGTGCGCTATCAAAAGGAAGAGTCCACTATGTGAGTTGAATGCATAAAGCACACGGAAGTTTCTGAGAATGCTTCTGTCTAGTTTTTAGGTGAAGATATTTCATTTCCCAGCATAGGCCTCAAAGCGCTCCAAATATCCACTTGCAGATTCTACAAAAAGAGTGTTTCCAAACTGCTCTTACAAAAGGAAGGTTCAAGTCTGTGAGCCGAACGCACTCATCACAAACAAGTTTCTGAGAATGTGTCTGTCTAGTTTTTATGTGAAGATATTTCGTTTGCCAGCATAGGCCTCAAATCGCTCCAAACATCCACTAGCAAATTCTACAAAAGGAGTGTTTCAAAAGTGCGCTATCAAAAGGAAGAGTCCACTATGTGAGTTGAATGCATAAAGCACACGGAAGTTTCTGAGAATGCTTCTGTCTAGTTTTTAGGTGAAGATATTTCATTTCCCAGCATAGGCCTCAAAGCGCTCCAAATATCCACTTGCAGATTCTACAAAAAGAGTGTTTCCAAACTGCTCTTACAAAAGGAAGGTTCAAGTCTGTGAGCCGAACGCACTCATCACAAACAAGTTTCTGAGAATGCGTCTGTCTAGTTTTTATGTGAAGATATTTCGTTTGCCAGCATAGGCCTCAAATCGCTCCAAACATCCACTAGCAAATTCTACAAAAGGAGTGTTTCAAAAGTGCGCTATCAAAAGGAAGAGTCCACTATGTGAGTTGAATGCATAAAGCACACGGAAGTTTCTGAGAATGCTTCTGTCTAGTTTTTAGGTGAAGATATTTCATTTCCCAGCATAGGCCTCAAAGCGCTCCAAATATCCACTTGCAGATTCTACAAAAAGAGTGTTTCCAAACTGCTCTTTCAAAAGGAAGGTTCAAGTCTGTGAGTTGAGAGCATTCATCACAAAGAAGTTTCTGAGAATGCTTCTGTCTAGTTTTTATATGAAGACCTTTCCTTTTCCAATATGGGCCTCAAAGCGCTCCAAATAAACACTTGCAGATTCTACAAAAGGAGTGTTTCAAAACAGCTCTATCAAAAGGAACGTTCAAGTCTGTGAGTTGAAGGCATTCATCACACAGAAGTTTCTGAGAATGCTTCTCTCTAGTTTTTATGTGAAGATATTTCCTTTTCTAGCATAGGCCTCAAAGCGCTGCAAATAGCCACTTGCAGATTCTACAAAAAGAGGGTTTCAAATCTCTTCTATCAAAAGAAATGTTCAACTCTGTGAGTTGAATGCACTCATCAGAAAGAAGTTTCTGAGAATGATTCTATCTAGTTTTCATCTGCATGTATTTCCTTTTCCACTAGATGCCGCAATCGCACCAAATATCCACTTGCAGTTTCCACAAAAAGAGTGCTGCAGAACTGCTCCATGAAAAGGAATGTTCAACTCTGTGGGTTCAATACCCTCATGACATAGAAGTTTCTGAAAATGCTTCTGTCTAGTTGGTATAGGAAGATATTTCCTTTTCCAGCATAAGCCTCAAAGAGCTCCAAATATCCACTTGCGGATTCTGCAAAAACAGTGTTTCAAAACTGGTCGATCAAAAGGAACGTTCAACTCTGTGAGTTGAATGCACTCATGACACAGAAGTTTCTGAGAATGCTTCTGTCTAGCTCTTACGTGAAGATATTTCCTTTTCCAGCTTAGGCCTCAAAGCGCTCCAAATAAACACTTGCAGATTCTACAAAAGGAGTGTTTCAAAACTGCTCTAGCAAAAGGAAGGTTCAAGTCTGTGAGTTGAATGCACTCATCACAAAGAGGTTTCTGAGAATGCTGCTGTCTAGTTTTTATGTGAAGATATTTCCTTTTCCTCGCATAGACCTCAAATCGCTCCAGATATCCACTTGCAGATATTACAGAAAGAGTGTTTCCAAACTGCTCTATCTAAAGGCACGTTCAACTCTGTGAGTTGAATGCACGCATTGCGAAGAACTTTCTGAGAATGCTTCTCTCTAGCTTTTAGGTGAAGATATTCCATTTCACAGCATAGGCCTCAAAGTGCTCCAAATCACCACTTGCAGATTATACAAAAAGAATGTTTCAAAACTGCTCTTTCTAAAGGAAGGTTCAAGTCTGTGAGTTGAATGCACTCAACACAAAGAAGTTTCTGAGAATGCTTCTGTCCAGGTTTCATGTGAAAATATTTCCTTTTCCAGCATAGGCCCCAAACCGCTCCAAATATACACTTGCAGAGTCTACAAAAAGAGTGTTTCCAAACTTCTCTATCAACTGGTAGGTACAACTCCGTGAGTTGAATGCCCTCATCACCAAGAAGTTTCTGAGAATGCTTCTCTCTAGTTTTGATGGGAAGATATTTCCTTTTCCAACATAGGCCTCATGGTGCTCCGAATAAACACTTGCAGATTCTACAAACTTAGTGTTTCAAAACTGTTCTATGAAAAGGAACGTTCAAGTCTGGGAGTTGAATGAACTCATCACAAAGAAGTTACTCAGAATGCTTCTGTCTAGTTTTTAGGTGAAGATATTTCATTTCCCAGCATAGGCCTCAAAGCGCTCCAAATATCCACTTGCAGATTCTACAGAAAGTGTGTTTCCAAACTGCTCTTACAAAAGGAAGGTTCAAGTCTGTGAGCCGAACGCACTCATCACAAACAAGTTTCTGAGAATGCGTCTGTCCAGTTTTTATGTGAAGATATTTCGTTTGCCAGCATAGGCCTCAAATCGCTCCAAACATCCACTAGCAAATTCTAGAAAAGGAGTGTTTCAAAAGTGCGCCATCAAAAGGAAGAGTCCACTATGTGAGTTGAATGCATAAAGCCCACGGAAGTTTCTGAGAATGCTTCTGTCTAGTTTTTAGGTGAAGATATTTCATTTCCCAGCATAGGCCTCAAAGCGCTCCAAATATCCACTTGCAGATTCTACAAAAAGAGTGTTTCCAAACTGCTCTTTCAAAAGGAAGGTTCAAGTCTGTGAGTTGAGAGCACTCATCACAAAGTAGTTTCTGAGAATGCTTCTGTCTAGTTTTTATATGAAGATCTTTCCTTTTCCAATATAGGCCTCAAAGCGCTCAAAATAAACACTTGCAGATTCTACAAAAGGAGTGTTTCAAAACAGCTCTATCAAAAGGAACGTTCATGTCTGTGAGTTGAAGGCATTCATCACACAGAAGTTTCTGAGAATGCTTCTCTCTAGTTTTTATGTGAAGATATTTCCTTTTCTAGCGTAGGCCTCAAAGCGCTGCAAATAGCCACTTGCAGATTCTACAAAAAGAGGGTTTCAAATCTCTTCTATCAAAAGAAATGTTCAACTCTGTGAGTTGAATGCACTCATCAGAAAGAAGTTTCTGAGAATGATTCTATCTAGTTTTCATCTGCATGTATTTCCTTTTCCACTAGATGCCGCAATAGCACCAAATATCCACTTGCAGTTTCCACAAAAAGAGTGCTGCAGAACTGCTCCATGAAAAGGAATGTTCAACTCTGTGGGTTCAATACCCTCATGACATAGAAGTTTCTGAAAATGCTTCTGTCTAGTTGGTATAGGAAGATATTTCCTTTTCCAGCATAAGCCTCAAAGAGCTCCAAATATCCACTTGCGGATTCTGCAAAAACAGTGTTTCAAAACTGGTCGATCAAAAGGAACGTTCAACTCTGTGAGTTGAATGCACTCATGACACAGAAGTTTCTGAGAATGCTTCTGTCTAGTTCTTACGTGAAGTTATTTCCTTTTCCAGCTTAGGCCTCAAAGCGCTCCAAATAAACACTTGCAGATTCTACAAAAGGAGTGTTTCAAAACTGCTCTAGCAAAAGGAAGGTTCAAGTCTGTGAGTTGAATGCACTCATCACAAAGAGGTTTCTGAGAATGCTGCTGTCTAGTTTTTATGTGAAGATATTTCCTTTTCCTCGCATAGACCTCAAATCGCTCCAGATATCCACTTGCAGATTTTACAGAAAGAGCGTTTCCAAACTGCTCTATCTAAAGGCACGTTCAACTCTGTGAGTTGAATGCACGCATTGCGAAGAACTTTCTGAGAATGCTTCTCTCTAGCTTTTAGGTGAAGATATTCCATTTCACAGCATAGGCCTCAAAGTGCTCCAAATCACCACTTGCAGATTTTACAAAAAGAATGTTTCAAAACTGCTCTTTCTAAAGGAAGGTTCAAGTCTGTGAGTTGAATGCACTCAACACAAAGAAGTTTCTGAGAATGCTTCTGTCCAGGTTTCATGTGAAGATATTTCCTTTTCCAGCATAGGCCTCAAACCACTCCAAATATACACTTGCAGAGTCTACAAAAAGAGTGTTTCCAAACTTCTCTATCAACTGGTAGGTACAACTCCGTGAGTTGAATGCCCTCATCACCAAGAAGTTTCTGAGAATGCTTCTCTCTAGTTTTGATGGGAAGATATTTCCTTTTCCAACATAGGCCTCATGGTGCTCCGAATAAACACTTGCAGATTCTACAAACTTAGTGTTTCAAAACTGTTCCATGAAAAGGAACGTTCAAGTCTGGGAGTTGAATGAACTCATCACAAAGAAGTTTCTCAGAATGCTTCTGTCTAGTTTTTAGGTGAAGATATTTCATTTCCCAGCATAGGCCTCAAATCGCTCCAAATATCCACTTGCAGATTCTACAAAAAGAGTGTTTCCAAACTGCTCTTACAAAAGGAAGGTTCAAGTCTGTGAGCCGAACGCACTCATCACAAACAAGTTTCTGAGAATGCGTCTGTCTAGTTTTTATGTGAAGATATTTCGTTTGCCAGCATAGGCCTCAAATCGCTCCAAACATCCACTAGCAAATTCTAGAAAAGGAGTGTTTCAAAAGTGCGCCATCAAAAGGAAGAGTCCACTATGTGAGTTGAATGCATAAAGCCCACGGAAGTTTCTGAGAATGCTTCTGTCTAGTTTTTAGGTGAAGATATTTCATTTCCCAGCATAGGCCTCAAAGCGCTCCAAATATCCACTTGCAGATTCTACAAAAAGAGTGTTTCCAAACTGCTCTTTCAAAAGGAAGGTTCAAGTCTGTGAGTTGAGAGCACTCATCACAAAGTAGTTTCTGAGAATGCTTCTGTCTAGTTTTTATATGAAGATCTTTCCTTTTCCAATATAGGCCTCAAAGCGCTCCAAATAAACACTTGCAGATTCTACAAAAGGAGTGTTTCAAAACAGCTCTATCAAAAGGAACGTTCATGTCTGTGAGTTGAAGGCATTCATCACACAGAAGTTTCTGAGAATGCTTCTCTCTAGTTTTTATGTGAAGATATTTCCTTTTCTAGCGTAGGCCTCAAAGCGCTGCAAATAGCCACTTGCAGATTCTACAAAAAGAGGGTTTCAAATCTCTTCTATCAAAAGAAATGTTCAACTCTGTGAGTTGAATGCACTCATCAGAAAGAAGTTTCTGAGAATGATTCTATCTAGTTTTCATCTGCATGTATTTCCTTTTCCACTAGATGCCGCAATCGCACCAAATATCCACTTGCAGTTTCCACAAAAAGAGTGCTGCAGAACTGCTCCATGAAAAGGAATGTTCAACTCTGTGGGTTCAATACCCTCATGACATAGAAGTTTCTGAAAATGCTTCTGTCTAGTTGGTATAGGAAGATATTTCCTTTTCCAGCATAAGCCTCAAAGAGCTCCAAATATCCACTTGCGGATTCTGAAAAAACAGTGTTTCAAAACTGGTCGATCAAAAGGAACGTTCAACTCTGTGAGTTGAATGCACTCATGACACAGAAGTTTCTGAGAATGCTTCTGTCTAGTTCTTACGTGAAGTTATTTCCTTTTCCAGCTTAGGCCTCAAAGCGCTCCAAATAAACACTTGCAGATTCTACAAAAGGAGTGTTTCAAAACTGCTCTAGCAAAAGGAAGGTTCAAGTCTGTGAGTTGAATGCACTCATCACAAAGAGGTTTCTGAGAATGCTGCTGTCTAGTTTTTATGTGAAGATATTTCCTTTTCCTCGCATAGACCTCAAATCGCTCCAGATATCCACTTGCAGATTTTACAGAAAGAGCGTTTCCAAACTGCTCTATCTAAAGGCACGTTCAACTCTGTGAGTTGAATGCACGCATTGCGAAGAACTTTCTGAGAATGCTTCTCTCTAGCTTTTAGGTGAAGATATTCCATTTCACAGCATAGGCCTCAAAGTGCTCCAAATCACCACTTGCAGATTTTACAAAAAGAATGTTTCAAAACTGCTCTTTCTAAAGGAAGGTTCAAGTCTGTGAGTTGAATGCACTCAACACAAAGAAGTTTCTGAGAATGCTTCTGTCCAGGTTTCATGTGAAGATATTTCCTTTTCCAGCATAGGCCTCAAACCACTCCAAATATACACTTGCAGAGTCTACAAAAAGAGTGTTTCCAAACTTCTCTATCAACTGGTAGGTACAACTCCGTGAGTTGAATGCCCTCATCACCAAGAAGTTTCTGAGAATGCTTCTCTCTAGTTTTGATGGGAAGATATTTCCTTTTCCAACATAGGCCTCATGGTGCTCCGAATAAACACTTGCAGATTCTACAAACTTAGTGTTTCAAAACTGTTCCATGAAAAGGAACGTTCAAGTCTGGGAGTTGAATGAACTCATCACAAAGAAGTTTCTCAGAATGCTTCTGTCTAGTTTTTAGGTGAAGATATTTCATTTCCCAGCATAGGCCTCAAATCGCTCCAAATATCCACTTGCAGATTCTACAAAAAGAGTGTTTCCAAACTGCTCTTACAAAAGGAAGGTTCAAGTCTGTGAGCCGAACGCACTCATCACAAACAAGTTTCTGAGAATGCGTCTGTCTAGTTTTTATGTGAAGATATTTCGTTTGCCAGCATAGGCGTCAAATCGCTCCAAACATCCACTAGCAAATTCTACAAAAGGAATGTTTCAAAAGTGCGCTATCAAAAGGAAGAGTCCACTATGTGAGTTGAATGCATAAAGCACACGGAAGTTTCTGAGAATGCTTCTGTCTAGTTTTTAGGTGAAGATATTTCATTTCCCAGCATAGGCCTCAAAGCGTTCCAAATATCCACTTGCAGATTCTACAAAAAGAGTGTTTCCAAACTGCTCTTTCAAAAGGAAGGTTCAAGTCTGTGAGTTGAGAGCATTCATCACAAAGAAGTTTCTGAGAATGCTTCTGTCTAGTTTTTATATGAAGATCTTTCCTTTTCCAATATGGGCCTCAAAGCGCTCCAAATAAACACTTGCAGATTCTACAAAAGGAGTGTTTCAAAACAGCTCTATCAAAAGGAACGTTCAAGTCTGTGAGTTGAAGGCATTCATCACACAGAAGTTTCTGAGAATGCTTCTGTCTAGTTTTTATGTGAAGATATTTCCTTTTCTAGCATAGGCCTCAAAGCGCTCCAAATAGCCACTTGCAGATTCTACAAAAAGAGGGTTTCAAATCTCTTCTATCAAAAGAAATGTTCAACTCTGTGAGTTGAATGCACTCATCAGAAAGAAGTTTCTGACAATGATTCTATCTAGTTTTCATCTGCATGTATTTCCTTTTCCACTAGATGCCGCAATCGCACCAAATATCCACTTGCAGTTTCCACAAAAAGAGTGCTGCAGAACTGCTCCATGAAAAGGAATGTTCAACTCTGTGGGTTCAATACCCTCATGACATAGAAGTTTCTGAAAATGCTTCTGTCTAGTTGGTATAGGAAGATATTTCCTTTTCCAGCATAAGCCTCAAAGAGCTCCCAATATCCACTTGCGGATTCTGCAAAAACAGTGTTTCAAAACTGGTCGATCAAAAGGAACGTTCAACTCTGTGAGTTGAATGCACTCATGACACAGAAGTTTCTGAGAATGCTTCTGTCTAGTTCTTACGTGAAGATATTTCCTTTTCCAGCTTAGGCCTCAAAGCGCTCCAAATAAACACTTGCAGATTCTACAAAAGGAGTGTTTCAAAACTGCTCTAGCAAAAGGAAGGTTCAAGTCTGTGAGTTGAATGCACTCATCACAAAGAGGTTTCTGAGAATGCTGCTGTCTAGTTTTTATGGGAAGACATTTCCTTTTCCTCGCATAGACCTCAAATCGCTCCAGATATCCACTTGCAGATTTTACAGAAAGAGTGTTTCCAAACTGCTCTATCTAAAGGCACGTTCAACTCTGTGAGTTGAATGCACGCATTGCGAAGAACTTTCTGAGAATGCTTCTCTCTAGCTTTTAGGTGAAGATATTCCATTTCACAGCATAGGCCTCAAAGTGCTCCAAATCACCACTTGCAGATTTTACAAAAAGAATGTTTCAAAACTGCTCTTTCTAAAGGAAGGTTCAAGTCTGTGAGTTGAATGCACTCAACACAAAGAAGTTTCTGAGAATGCTTCTGTCCAGGTTTCATGTGAAGATATTTCCTTTTCCAGCATAGGCCCCAAACCGCTCCAAATATACACTTGCAGAGTCTACAAAAAGAGTGTTTCCAAACTTCTCTATCAACTGGTAGGTACAACTCCGTGAGTTGAATGCCCTCATCACCAAGAAGTTTCTGAGAATGCTTCTCTCTAGTTTTGATGGGAAGATATTTCCTTTTCCAACATAGGCCTCATGGTGCTCCGAATAAACACTTGCAGATTCTACAAACTTAGTGTTTCAAAACTGTTCTATGAAAAGGAACGTTCAAGTCTGGGAGTTGAATGAACTCATCACAAAGAAGTTACTCAGAATGCTTCTGTCTAGTTTTTAGGTGAAGATATTTCATTTCCCAGCATAGGCCTCAAAGCGCTCCAAATATCCACTTGCAGATTCTACAAAAAGAGTGTTTCCAAACTGCTCTTACAAAAGGAAGGTTCAAGTCTGTGAGCCGAACGCACTCATCACAAACAAGTTTCTGAGAATGCG